>NC_134137.1:136265000-146265000 GCF_033958435.1 Carettochelys insculpta
AATAGCCGGAACACACATCCCCTATCTCGACAATCAGTCACCTTTCCACACAGTACATGAACTGCAAGGGGTACTGCTCAATCGCATCGCAGGCATTGGTGGGTAACATCTTCTTCTTTTGCCCACCATAAAGTGTCTCCTTGTACAGCAGCCCTCTTTCTGCCACCAACCAGGACCTGTCAGAAGAGCTGAGAGGCAGTGGCTCACTCTGGGCTGCCATCCAAACTCCCTTGAGGCTTTCATCTGCTTCCTGCTCTGCCTGGAGCTATTTCCTGGAAACTGGAGACATCAGCTCCCCACTGGATTGTGGACTTGGGCTTGCTCCCTCTGGAAGCAATGCAGGTGTTGTGGGTGTCTCTGATTGCTGGGAATGCTCTGGGCTGGTGCACCGGGTTGTGTTGCAGGCTCAGGCAGTGTCTGTTGTGCAGATTCAGTTCCTGCTGCAGACACTGTGGCACCTTCTGCTGCTGGTTCTGATCCTGGCACTAGCTGTTCCATGAGTTCCAGCTCTTGGGCTGCGTCCAGCTGAATTCCAGGATCTGGATCCAGTGCTGCTGTTGTAGATGCTGCATTGGGATCAGATTCTGCCATCTCCACCTGGGTCTCTGGCCCTGGGGTGTTTGGGGATGCAGACTAAGCCCCTGTAGAAGGCTCAGAATTGGGGTGAGGTGTGGAGGCCTGCTTAGCCTCTGTGCATGTGACCATTCCCACCTTTTTAGCTTGTCTCACATGGTTAGCTAAATCCTCTTCCACCAATATAGGAATGGGGTAATCATCACAGACTGCAAAAGTCCAAACTCTTGTCCAGCCCTTGTATGTAGCAGGCAACTTGACTGTCGGCAGGTCAAAAAAGTTCACTTCAAAGGGTTGAACATTTATTTGAGTGTCCCTCCATGCAATAACCTTCCTCTCCACACTCACAGTTTCCCTTCACTCTGGGGGTATTTGAGAGGCATCTGGACCTGAGGATTCTAGGTGTGACTCTGGTGCAATGAACTGCACTCTGCTGGTACTCTTGAGGCATTTGGCCTTCACGTGCCCCAACTCATTACATTTAAAACATCAGCCATTTGGCTTATCACTGCAGTGAGGTAGATTGCTAGACAATGGGGTGGTGGAACAAGAGGGTATTTGGCCTCCCTTGGGGTGAAGCAGGATCCTCCTTGTAAGGTATTCCCTTGGATGGCCCCCAGTGGTGGGATGTCACAGAATAGCTTCTGGTACTCCCTCAGATGGCTGTCTGTTTTATTCCCCTTCGATTTTCCTGGCCTTTGTTGTGGTTATGGGCTTCCCATCTAGGATGTATCTTTGGAGCTCTTCCGGAATACCTCTAGGAACTGTTCCATTTGCATGAGGAGAGAGTGTCTTAGCCAGCACTTTTTTGTCAAAAAAGAGGAGCCAGTACTCAGCTTGCTCCCCATCCCCCCCGCCATCCCCCAGCCAGGGTGTCCATTGCTGGGGCTGCCAGTGAGGCTCCTGGGCTCGGGGGGTGGAGGGGGGATAGGGGGGACTCTGCGACCTGCAGCTGGGAGCTGGCTGGGGCACAGTGCCTCACTGGCACCCCCAGACTTGAGAACACAGGTTGGGGGAACATTGATTTATCATGGCGAAGGTGCTGGTACTCAGTACCACTACAAAAAAAGAAAAGCACTGGTCTTAGCATTTGCTCCTGCTATCTATGCATCCCAGTTTTTATATTGTAAGAACATAAGAACAGCCATACTGGGTCAGACCAAAGATCCATCCAACCCAGTAACCTGTCTGCCAACAGTGGCCAGTGCCAGGTGCCCCAGAAGGGGTGGTCTGAAGACAACGATCAAGCGATTTGTCTCCTGCCAGCCTGTTCGGTGAGTGAAATGAGCTCATGGAGTGAGGGGTGGACCGAGACCAGGCAGATAGTGAATACTGCAAGCTTTATTAATTAATTCTGTTTTTCTTAGGTTTTTAATGGGGACTTAGGGAGGAGAAGACAAGGGCACGAGAGCGGAGAGAGAGAGAAAGAGAGGGTTCCTTAGCGCGCTCTAGTCACCCAACCTGACGCGTTCTCAAGGGGCGGAGGGGCATACTTATGCGGCAGATACCAATCCGCAGAGGGCGAGCAGAGCCCACACCAACATCTGGTCGAAAGGGTCCGGAATCTCGGCAGGAGGGACAAGCGACTCAGGCCGGCCAAGGGGCTTGTCAATTTCATTAGGTCTCCAATTTGGGGAGGGAGGAGGCCGGCTATTATAGGGGTTTGGACACAGAAGAAACCATGTGAGGCAAGTAGGTTGCTGGGGCAGTCCAGTGTCCCTTTTTAGGGACCAGACAAGGGGTGCAGATGGCCCCAACAGTCTGTAGTTTAGCCTATCTTCCTGTTTTTCAGGAGTCTGCTGAGCGCACCAGGTTGTGGTTTGGACTGTTCTCCTGTTCTTTGGGTATTTGTCAATGCACGCTTAGCACATTGGGCTTTGACTGTGTCATGAGGCCTATTTTTACATACAGTCCATGCACGGAGTGTGTGCACGTCTGTAGCAGTGGGCGGGGCTAGGCCTACACATCCATCTCCAGCCTCTGATAATCAGAGGCCAGGGACCATTCCTACCCTTGGCTAATAGCCTTTTAAGGACCTAACCTCCATGAAGTTATCTAGCTCTTTCTTAATTTCTGTTAGGCTAGGTCTACACGTGAAGCCTACATAGAAGTAGCCTATTTCGATGTGGAGACATCGAAATAGGCTATTTCGATGAATAATGTCTACACGTCCTCCAGGGCCGGCAACATCGATGTTCAACATCGACGTTGCGCAGCACCACATCGAAATAGGCGCAGTGAGGGAACGTCTACACGCCAAAGTAGCACACATCGAAATAGGGGTGCCAGGCACAGCTGCAGACAGGGTCACAGGGTGGGCTAGTGCTTCTGGGGCAACAGCTAGCCGCTCCCTTAAAGGGCCCCTCCCAGACACACTCAGCCTGCGCAGCACGGGGTCTGCAGAGCCATAGGCATGCAGACCTCGGGCGACGCAGTCATGGACCCCCAGCAGCAGCAGCAGCCAGAGGTCCACCCAGCCGCCCCTGCAGGAGCAGGGCTCGCCCTGCTCCATGCCATGCGGGAGGCAGCTGAGCACCTCCTTGCCACACAGGAGGAGCGGCCCGCAGGGGAGGAGGACTCAACTCCCAACCCTGCAGCACCCCGACCCCCCCACCGCCTCACACGCCACTGGCTGTGGAGCTACCCCACCAGTGCCGACTGGTGGGAGCGGCTGGTGCTTGGGGAGTGGGACGATGACCACTGGCTCAGGAACTTTGGGATGAGCTGGCAGACATTTATGGAGCTATGCCAGTGGCTCACCCCCGCACTCAGGCACCAGGACACCGCCATGCGGCGTGCCCTCCCAGTGGAGAAACGGGTCGGCATCGCTGTCTGGAAGCTGGCCACTCCCGACAGCTACCAATCCGTGGGCCAGCAGTTTGGCATTGGCAAGGCCACCATCGGGGCTGTCCTCATGGAGGTAAGAGGACCCACGGGGGGAGGCAGCCCTGGCAGGGCAGGGGGGCCCTGGTAGGTGAGGGCCACGCACACCCTGCACACCCCTCATTGGTGCTCTCCCATGTGCTTCCCCTGCAGGTCGTCCGCGCCATCAACGCCCTGCTCCTCCACAGGCTCGTGAGGCTGGGGGACCCAGATGCCACCATCGCGGGCTTTGCCACCCTGGGCTTCCCGAATTGCTTCGGGGCTCTGGATGGGACACACATCCCCATCCGCGCCCCGGTGCACAGTGGAGGACGCTACATAAACCGGAAGGGCTACCACTCAGTGGTCCTCCAGGCCTTGGTGGACAGCTGGAGCCGTTTCCTGGACATATATGTGGGCTGGCCTGGCAGCACCCATGACGCCCGGGTTTTCCGGAACTCGGGCCTGTGCTGCCGGCTGGAGGCGGGGACCTACATCCCCCAGCGGGAGATCCCTGTGGGGGACACCACCATGCCCCTCTGCGTCATCGCAGATGCGGCCTACCCCCTCCGGCCCTGGCTCATGCACCCATACATGGGCCATCTGTCTGCCAGCCAGGAGCACTTCAACCAGAGCTTGAACCACGCGCGCCAGGTGGTGGAGTGCTCATTTGGCCACCTCAAAGGGCGCTGGAGATGTCTCCTCACCCGCCTGGATGCGGGCCCCACCAACATCCCCCAGATTGTGGGTGCGTGCAGCGCCCTACACAATCTGGTGGAGAGCAAGGGGGAGGCCTTCTTTCAGGGCTGGGCTGTGGAGGCCGGCAGGGCCAATGTGTAGCCACCCGCTGCCCCCAGTCGCCAGGTGGACCCCGAAGGGACCCGGGTCCGGGAGGCCCTGCGGGCCCACTTCGATGAGGCCGCGGGGTGAACGCTGGCAGGCCCCCCACTGCCCCCCCATCCTCCACAACACTCCCTGCCCCTACGCCCACACCACGGAGCACCCAACAGCATACCCCCCACACACACTTTTCCTGGACAAATAAAAGCAGACACTTGTTTGTGAAATCAAACTTGTTTACTTTGAACTCTGTTGTAACTAATACTAACTATATACAGGAACTTCTAACTAACTTAAATATGAAAAGTGTATGTATATATTAACAAAAAAAACA
Organism: Carettochelys insculpta; assembly: GCF_033958435.1. NCBI lineage: Eukaryota > Metazoa > Chordata > Testudines > Carettochelyidae > Carettochelys > Carettochelys insculpta. The sequence goes on from NC_134137.1 coordinate 136,269,610, forward strand.
GGGATAACAAGAAAGGGGAGAACTATTTACATGGGGGGGAAGGATCAGACTGGGCAAACGGGGGGCACAAATAAATAAATACAAACGATATACAACGCAAAGAACAAAACAGTGGGGGGAATATATACAAGGGGTGGGGGCCACGTCCTGGGCCCCATGCCCCTATAGTCCAGCACTGGGGGTGGGTGGCCGGGAGCCCCGCCTCGGCTGCAGCCCTGTCCGGGGCTGGCTGGGGGCCGGGCGGACCGGCAGATACGTCCAGCGAGTGTCAGCTGGCCCCAGGTCTCCCTCGGCGGAACGGCCCTCGGTGGTGGGTGGCGGGGCGATGGCGGACGGCGCGGCGACGAGCGGAGCAGTGGGTGGCGCGGCGGGTGGAGCAGTCAGGGAGGGCGCAGCGGCGGCTGGCGCGGCATGGGGGACCAGGTAGTCCGCTATGCGGTTAAAGGTCTCCATGTAGGCCCCCCATGCCTCTTGGTGCCAGGCCAGCGCCTGCTCCTGGAGGTGGAGGCGGCGTTGCTCCACCCGCAGGCGCTGTTCCACGACCTCCACCTGCCGGTGGTGGAGGGCCAGCAGCTGGGGATCCATCACTGTCGGGTGGTGGTGCTGGGTCCGCCATCTTGCCCGCCATGGGGATGGTCGGTCCTCCGCCGAGGGGCTGGCCTGGAGCGATGGCCCCGGAGGGGATTCCGGGACCACTGACGCCTCACCGACGCTCTCCGGTCCTTCCAATGGTGCAGCTGCGGAACACAGGACAGGGGGAAGAAAAGTGGAGACAGGCGTTAGTGTAGGCCCCGAGCCGTGGCCCTTGTCCCCCCACCCCTGTGCTGCAGGTTCCCCATCCCCGGGAGATGCTGCTGTGATGGGGTTCAAGGGTCCCCCTGCACTGCACCCCGTCCCCCGGCGGGAGTGACTCTCACTTCACTCACCAGGGTCTGACAGGAGAGGTTTCTTAGGCAACAGATGCCCAGTTTCTCCCAGAAGTGACAGTACAGCAGTCAGAGACAGTCCTTCCAACCTGCCCTGGGGAGAAGACCCCAAGGGGTGCCCCTCTGGGGTGTAGCTTTCCCCCTCCTCAGGCTGGCTGCCTTCCAGCTCTCCCTTCCCCTAGCTTCTAACTGCGGCCCCCGATTCAAACCCAGCTCAGTGCCTCCCTCCTCTTTGTTCAGGGCAGAGGTGTAACCTGCCAGTTGTAGCCCCAGGATCATCCTTAGCCACTGGGAGCTATTCAGCTTGTTGCTCATATCTAGCCTGAGACTCGCATTTGCACTCCCCCCACTCCATCACATGCTGCTGCTGCTGCGGCTGCTGCTGCTGCTGCTGGGTGTCCCACCCCCTCCTCCCGGGGGACCCTAGAGGTTCCGCTCCCCCCTGCCCCGGGGATGGGGCATGGCACTGTCGTGCTGGGGGGGGAAGGGGCTGATGCACTCCTGTGAGGGACATGCCACTGCTGTCCTTGGGCCATGGTCATCTGGGCATGTGGAGGGCCCCGGCCACATATGTATTACCCCCACCCCTCAACCCCGGGGGTGTACACTGGGGGGGTACTTACCTGTAGGTCCACTCCCACGGTCAGGGGACACCCGGGGGGCAGATGCCCAGCTGCTGCTCCTCCATGGCAGGAGGAGGATCTGGAGCCCCGTCTCAGTGGAGGAGGAGTCCCTCTCCTTCTCCTCCTCCTGCTCCGGTGCCCCAGGGGTGGGCTCCAGGGGGGGCCCCTGGGGTGCGGGGCTTGCTTCCGGGGCGGACTCTAGCTCCAGGGCCTGCTGGGGCTTCTCAGCCAAGGTGTCAAGCGTGGCCGGAGGGGAGGAGGTGTGCCGGGGGCCCAGGATGTCCCTGAGCTCCCTGTAAAAGGGGCAAGTGACAGGGGCGGCCCCAGATCAGCCGGCCGCATCCCGGATCCGGGCATAACCCTGCTGCAGCTCCCTGACTTTACTCCGGACTTGGTCCAGAGTGCGGGCAGGGTGACCCCGGGTGGCCAGGCCCTCGGCCAGCCGAGCGAACGCATCCGCGTTCCGCCTCTTGCTCCCCATTACCTGGAGCACCTCCTCCTCGCTCCAGAGCCCCAGCAGGTCACGAAGCTCGGCCTCCATCCAGGAGGGGCCCCGCTGCCGCTTCCCGGCCTGGCTCCTGCCCTGGCTGCCCTCGGAACCATGGCTCCCCTTCGGGGGGGTTCCCTCAGGGCGCTGGGGGGGCTGCCGGGGGGCCATCGCGTTGGGTGGGGGGTGTGGGTGGCTGTGGAGGAGCGTGCAGGCGAGCTGCGTGTTACTGCTGCTGCCTCCATGCTCTCTTAGCTTCCTGCACAGGAAGGGAGGGGGTCGGGACCTTTAAGGGGCCGCTCCACACGGCCACCATTGAGCTGAGGGGCTGGAGAGAGAGCGTCTCTCAACCCCTCAGCTGATGGCCGCCATGGAGGACCCCACAATTTCGAAGTTGCGGGACACGCAACGACTACACGGTCCCTACTTCGACGTTGAACATCGAAGTAGGGCGCTATTCCCATCCCCTCATGGGGTTAGCGGCTTCGACGTCTCGCCGCCTAACGTCGATGTTAACATCGAAATAGCGCCCAACATGTGTAGCCGTGACGGGCGGTATTTTGAAGTTAGTGCCGCTACTTTGAAGTAGCGTGCATGTGTAGACACGGCTTTATTGTCCTAGCCTTCACAGTCTCCTCTGGCAAGGAGTTCCACAGGTCAACTAAGCGCTGAGTGAAGAAGAACTTTCTTTTATTAGTTTTAAACCTGCTACCCATTAATTTCATTTGGTGTCCTCTAGTTCTTGTATTATGGGCACAAGTAAATAACTTCTTATTCACCCTTTCCACACCTGTCATAATTCTATATACCTCTATCATGTCCCCTGTCAGTCTCCTCTTTGCTAAACTGAAAGTCCCAATCTTTTTAGCCTCTCCTCATATGGGACCTGTTCTAAACCCCTAATCATTTTAGTTGCCCTCTTCTGAACCTTTTCCAGTGCCAGAATATCTTATTTTAGGTGAAGAGGCCACATCTGTACACAGTATTCAAGAGGTGGGAGTACCATAGATTTATATAGGAGCAGTAGGATACTCCTTGTCTTATTTTCTATCCCTTTTTTAATAATACCTAACATCCCATTTGCCTTTTTTTGTCTGCCTCCGCACACTGCGTGGATATTTTCAAGGAACTATCCATGATAACTCCAAGATTTCTTTCCTGATTAGTTATAGTTAAATTAGTCCCCATCATATCGTAAGTATAGTTGGGGTTATTTTTTCCAATGTACATTACCTTACACTTATCCACATTAAATTTAATTTGCCATTTTGTTGCCCAGTCATTCAGTTTGATGAGATCTTTTTGAAGTTCTTCACAGGCTGCCTTTGTCTTGACTATCTTGAACAGTTTAGTGTCATCTGCAAACTTTGCCAGCTCACTGCTCACCCCCTTCTCCAGGTCATTTATGAATAAATTGAACAGGATTGGTCCTAGGACTGACCCTTGGGTAACACCACTAGTTACCCCTGTAGGCAAGTTGGGTCAATGGCACGTGTGGTTTTTCACCTTAGGACTATGAAATGGCAATGGGCATGTACAATGGCGAGCCCCCTCCTAATTCTGGCCTCTTACAAAGTTCAGGCTAAACACAGTAATTGTGAAATCTAATTACCTGCATTTGCAATTACTGTGGGAATACAGAAAAGACAGACCGTATTTAACCCCTTTCAAAAGGAGAGAGACGCTGTCCGTCTAAACAACCTTGGCGAGACAAGGGACCCTTGTCAGAATTCTGTGACACTGAAGTGGGGAGGCAGGGCTCTGAGTCAGCAAGCTACAGCCTCTTCACATTTGAGCTATACGACTGGTTCCACCTGTTTCTCCCCAATGTTCAATGACAGAGCTAAAACAGGATCCATGAGGAGTCTCTTCTGTTACTTTAAATTTACTCCAATGCATGCTGGGGACTTGGTGTGGCTGGATTATGCTTTGGCCATGAGCTGAAATCACTAAGCTTTGCCCAGAGCCAAAGTGACCATAAACTGGTGGGAATAATGATCAGTTGCCCAGTGGGAGCAGAATTGCAGCTGGCAAAGAAGACGGCAGGAGAGGCACAGCGGCCAGCAAAGCAACCAGTGGGAGCAGCGCTGCAGTGGTGGTGCAACGACTGGGCACTAGGGCGGCTATGGAAAGCAGTGAGCACATGGATGATAAGTGACTAGCAGAGAAAGCAACATGCGGCTTTACCTCTCTTACTCAGTAAGGGAGGTGAACCCTGCAGATGCCACCCTGAACTCTAGGTCAGCCTTGATCAAGGGCTGCAATTATGAGAGGGGTGCAGAAAAGGGCTGGGCATGAGAAGGGGACATTTGTGTTGCTGGACTTAATAACCTGAGAGGGAAGAGTACATTGCCCAGCTGACCTGGGGTGGGACTTTTACTCATGGTTTTGTTTATGAACGCTGTGGTGTTTTCTCAAATAAATGCCAAGGCACTTCCCTCCCTTTTTTTATTAAGTTCTTTTCTACATTCAGATACTCTGCTTGTGAGTGGGGAAGCATTGCCTCTGATGGCGCATGAACATGTCAGGTTACTGGGAAGGGGCTGACGCCACTTCTGTGTTGGATGGACGGAGAGTAACCCCCAGGTTAAACCTGGTGGTGGCTACTGTCGACTGTGCCGGGCAGAAGAGTTACACACAGAATGCATGTTTTCTCTCTTCACTGTGTAGTGCTGTTTCAGACATGTCTCACACACTTGCATTGTCCTTCTGCTGTGTGTTTTTATCAGGGGGATTGCTCACAACTAATAATGGAACAAAAAGCAGTCAAGTAGCACTTTAAAGACTAGCAAAATAGTTTATAATAATAGGTGAGGAGTGGAGAAGAGATGCTGGGGCTGTTCTTGCAACAACCTTGGCCTCGTCCCTGCTGTAGCCACTCCCTAACAGCCACTGCTCCCTGGCCGCCCAGCTTTGAAAGCAGAGCAAAGTGGCGGCTGCTGTCCACATGCCCATCTCAGGCAGCAGCTCACAACTAAACTCAGGCAGGGGTGGGGTGCTTGAGAACAGCCTGTGCCCTGTGCTTCTGCCTGCTTGAGTGCACGGTCTAAAGGTCCTTGTCTGGGCTGGGCTGCAAAATTGCTATTCTCCAAGGGCACTGCTGGCCCTGGAGCTGGGTCTGCCCACTCCCAGGTAGCTGTTACTCTCTGCAAGCAGCCAGCATTGCTGACTACATGGCAGTGACAACAGATTCCTGCCTGGAGTGTTGGGAGGGACAGGAGAAGGTGGGGAGGGACTATAGAAAGAGGCCAGGCATCGTGGAGAGAGGGGCTAAGGACCCCACCTCTGTCTTCTCCACTCCCAGCTTCCCCGCTCCCCCAGAAGACTTTGAAGATTTTGCTGCTACAGCTATCCAGGTTAAGTGCACTGTCCAGTGCAATCTACTGCTGGTGGGGAAAAGGTTTTACTTGAACAGCAAACAGAGCAGGATCTTTTTGGTGTTCTGAAGGAAAATGAGCTCCACCCAAGACCTCCACTATCCTCGGGTCTTATTTCAATACAACCATGGGGTTTTTGGTCTCAAAGGTGAGATTACAGACAATGCTTGGGAATTACATTAAAACTCATCAGTGTTTAGCTGCACTTTCTCTTACTCCACAACACCCTTTTGCTTTCAGGTTATGTTCACTGCCTGTGAACTGGGAGTCTTTGATCTCCTGCTGGAGTCAAAAGGGCCCCTGCCTTCAGAAGCTGTAGCTGAACACCTGGGCACCAGCTCCAGCGGAACGGAGCGGTTACTCGATGCCTGTGTGGGATTAAAGCTGCTGGCAGTAGAAATGAAAAGTGAAGGAGGTAATGTTGTAGAGCAGGGAAGAGACTAGCAATTAAATCGCTGTTGGTTTTAAATAGCGTGTATGAGACTGAGTTATAATGTTACAAGCAAAACTGCCAGAATGAGGGATGTGGTTAAAAAATCTCAGTGCTGCAGATTTGCAAAACCTGAGTGTGGGTAGGAGTAAGAGAGTAAACCAAACCCATAGTCACTTTTCTACTGCTCCTCAGAACATCTTTAAGTCAGTGGACAAAATTCACACACCTTGTTGATTGCCCAGATGTTAATGAATTTGAGTCTAAGCAGCTGTAATGGAATCTAAGACGTGTAATGAACATATACCGCAGAGCCCCCCCAATCCAAAAAAAAAATACTGTTAGTTAAACTAATTTATAGTTCTTTCTACTCTTCTGCTAACTTCTCCATTTGTTTTTTCTATTTTTATGCAAATTCTTTGTTTCATTGTGTGCTGACCCACATTTCCCCATCCAAAATATATGGCAGTTTCACAGCTGGTATCAATTGGTGGAACTTCACAAAAATTTGGCAGAGCTATGCCTGTTTACACTGACAGAAGGTCTGGATGGATCTCTACAGTGTGAAGTGTACTTGAGAAATATTTACTGATAGTCAAAAAAGAAAAGTGTTCAGATAAAGTAACTCCAAATGCAAACCCTTCTTTAATGTGCGTTCACTGCATTCAGCCTGAATTATGACATTATGACATTGATTAGCAAGCAGAAATTAGTAGGAAAGCCCTCACAGAGCAGGAAATGACTATACCAGGAGTAGCATCCATCTACTCTTCCTAACCTGCTGTATTCCAAAGGCAGCAAAGATTGGTACATCTTTCTGTAAATTCCACTCACACAATTTGCTGACAGAAGCAACACTAGTGTGCTTTAACCAAACAAGAACACTGCTTTTAAAATTCTTTGTATTAAACATGGGGAACATAGAAATGTTGCTTTGAGGGAGCATGTCTAAGAAAAATAACTTACAATATTGCTTATGAATAATTTAACAACCCAGCTGTCCAAATAATCTACTTTTTAAAGCAGTCCATGAGAAATATATTGAGTATTTGTGTCAGAGCCCTTCACACATTCCACATCACAATTGCTATATTCACTTGCTCCTCATCTCTCTCTCTCTTGCTCCCTCTCACACACACACACACACTCACCTTTCAACCTCTCAGGAGACTCACTCTTCCCAGGGCTAAGGGTCATCACTCAGGAATCAGGCAGCATTTGAAGGGATAATGCAAAATGCATTGTTACATTGGATCCTAAAGACTATTTTTATTCTGTTTGTTTGCATAACAGAGGGCTGCTGTAACACACGTCCCAGAAGAGTGGCCATTTTACCAGAACCTCCTCTGTCTCAGGCCATGTCTATATGGGGAACTTATTATGGAGTAAGGGATGGTGAATTTCAAGTGCTAGAGCTATTTCACTATAGGTGCTCTTGTAGATACTCTTATTCGGAGATAAGAATTGTCTCTCCCCGTTTAGCTTGCTCCACTTCCTAAATGGATTAAACTAAACTGCCTACATGGGCACAGGGGCAGCAGATACCTCCTCCGGCAGCCTACCCTGTCCCCACCCATGCTCCATCCTAAGCCAGGCCCTCTGCTGCAGTGCTCTGTAGTCCATGTCACCATGAGGATAATTCCTGAGAAATCCATGGCCTCTTTTGAAGATACCCGTACTCTTCCCATGGCCACCAGCCCGGCTACAGAACACAATGAGGCAGCATCCGCTTTGCAACTGGAACTGAGCTGCATGTTTCAGAGGAACTTTTGTTTTCTGTGGCTGGGTGTAGGGCGCACACAGAGACTCCCCCCGGAGCTTCCCAAACCCCCATCTTCCCCTCACACACACTTGAGGACTAGATTTAAAGGCTAATCTTCCTCTCACTGAATTCAGTGGGGGTCTGCCTCTGCTACAACAGAGATAGCCCTGTCTACACCCGTCCACATAACTGCGCATTAAACACCAGCAGCACAGTAAATGCCCAGAGCTTTGCATCTGTGAGAAAAGTCCCATAATCAGCCAGTGAGAATACTCAGGTTCACAGCAGAAAGTGGCCTCAGAAGTGTCTGAGGTATTCAAGTTAGAGGTAATGGGCGATTTTAGGTGCTGGGGTCTTATCTCTCCCTATTGCTTTCCCCCCCAGGCAGAAAAAGATGGGTATGTGAGGTCAACACGTCTTGGGCCTTATAGACTAACAGATATTTTGGAGTCTATAAGGTGATATTTTGTTAGTCTATAAGGTGCCCTAAGACTTTTTGTTGTTCTTGAAGCTACAGACGAACATGGCTACCTCTCTGATACTTGGGTATGTGAGGTGTTATTGCTGAAATGCGCTTGAGCATATGCACCAAAGAGCAAAGAAGAATTTTCAGTCTGCTTTGGAAAGAGAAACTGCTGAACTCTCATATTCAAATTCGACACATTAACACGTGGTTTGAACTGGGATGCAAATTTTCTGGGACACTATAGGGGCTCATTTGCATACTTGGCTTAATCTAATGCTTGACCCCCCACCCCCGCCCCCCGCTGCCCCTCTGCTCTCTGATTTGCTCACCTTGATAATTTTTTTCTGATTTGTCAACCTTGATTACTATTTTTGGTTCTCTGTGCCTTAAATATTGAGTCTGTTCTGGTGTGGCTACGATCTGGAGAAGTGGGTCTGTCCCATGAAAGCTCATCACTTAATAAATTATTTTGTTAGTCTTTAAAGTGCTGGTGGACTGCTTTTTTGTTTTGATACCAAAGAGCACAGTGGAAGGAGCTGCCTCTGCAGCTATGTGACTTACTCTTATTCCTCTTGCTCTTTCACAGCAGATACGCTTGCAGGTGGTGATGCTGTTTGGTATTTATGCCCTGGAACCATTCGTACCAGTTCTTGCAGAAGCAGATAGGGAATTATGCTCTGCTGTTCATACCTTGGGCCTTCCGCCCACCCCACTTCCCCCAGCCCTGCTTCCCGGCCAGACTGTCTAGAGTTGGGAATCTCCTGCAGTCTCTTTAGCTGCATTTCTACAGTTTGCCCTTGTTACAAAGATTATGCTGTGAGACAGACTTTGCACAGCGACAAGTTTGTAAATGTTAATTAGAATTTTTTTTCATTTTAGCTTTCTACAGGAACACAGAACTTTCTAGGCTCTATCTCACAAAAGCAAATCCCAAGTCTCTGTATCATCAGTTTATGTTTTACTCCAAATCCACCTATTTGTGCTTTCACTACTTGACAGATTCTGTGAGGTAAGGAGAAAAAATCTAATGTTACTTGTACAGTATTCATGTGCCAACACCTATTACAATCAAAACAAAAAAGCAGGAAAGTAGCACTTTAAAGGCTAACAAAATAATTTATATTTATATTTATTTTGTTAAAGTGCTACTTTACAGCTTTTTTGTTTTGATAGTATATAGACTAGGACGGCTTTCTCTCTGTTACTATTACAATCAAATGCATTGCTCCATTTGTCAGCCTGCTCAGGAAGAGGGGTTTCTCTGGGGAAACAAGAGAAAATGAAGACACTGACTGGTAATTGTTCCAGGATCATGATGCCCTGTGAAGTGTCACTATGTGTGTGTGTGTTTGTGTTTGCTAGTGTTTTAGTGGATGAATTCATTTCAGATTCAGGAAACACACTTCTGTACTATGCCTATTTGGTGTGTCCCAAGGGGAACATTTAATCATGACATCAGTTTCTCTGGAGGGAATCCCTCAGCCAGCCAGTAGATGATGAATAGCGAGTGAGGGATGCTTGCAGAGATCCTAGTTGATTGTGTTGACAAAGACAGAAGAAAGCAAAGAAGGAAATCAGTTTACAGTGGGCCAGAATCTTACCTGATGCAAATCAGCACAGAATGTTGTGGATTTAGCTCAGGTTTTTGTCTGCCAGGCACTTTATAAGCATAGCAGTAACTACGTCCCCTCTCTCACATACACAAGCATGTAATAATAGAAAACGTTACAGTGTTGTACATTAATAGCATTGCTTGCTGGAGATACTTCTTTAATGAATCAATGTCTTCTGAACCCATCAGTGTTCAAATTACAACCTCCTCCTCAACTGGGGAGGTCCTAAATATTTAGACTGGTGAGTCAGGAGTGATCATGCAGACTAAAGTAGTGGTAGATTTGTGTTTCCATTTGCTGTGTGCTTTTAAATGTTGGCAAATCAAGACAATTTCCCACATTCTCCTACTTGCAGAGGTGAAAATAATGATGACTTGATTCAGAGTTTCCTTGTTTTTCTCCTCTGTCTTCCTCCTTAGACAAATACTTCTCTGCTTTCTGTGCATTGGGTCCAGCTGCTGCATATAGCTCTTCCAGGGCTTAATTTGTTCCAAGGTTGAGTCCAGGCACCTCTAGGCTTGGCAGTCAACAGCTCGGACACTTCTGGGATTGTCACATCAATTATGAATGTAGAAATGTTGCTTGAGCTCCAGAATATAATCATTTGGCCCCAGCATCACTTTAATTACAAATAAAGCAGTGAGCTTTACTCATCCACTTTCTATTCCTTTTATTTACCCTGGGTGGTGTGGATTTAATGCATTTTCCACACCCTGAGTTTTCTTCCCCCCTTCTACCTCTCATTCATCCTTTGTTTGTAATAACAAAGAGGGATAAGAGACGTGGAAAAGAGAGAAGGAAATGACGGAGCAAGAGGCAGGTCTTATGGCTAAGGGACTGAGACCTGGGAGAGCAGGGCTCATTTCCTCACTGGGTGTACAACTCAAAGATAGATTAAACCAAACAGCAGCAGTATTCTCAGCTGGCCTCTTAGCTGGGGCTACATATACACTACAGCATAAAGTTGATTTTAAGGCACTTAGCTTGCTTTTACAATGAGACTGTCTTCACTGCAAATACCATTAGGTCAATCTTAATGGGAACTAAGGTTGACGTTCTCCCCTTGACCCTCCGATGCGGCAAAATGCCAAGTTCGCATTTAAAAAGTTGAATTAATGCCAGTGAGGAAACAGCATTACTTTAAATGAATTTTATTGTACTTCAGAGATATCCCACAATGCCCAGAATGTGTACGTTCTGTCTGCTTTCACCTCCACTGCCCTCTAGGTGTGCAGGAAGTAGGAAAAAGGAAGGCTGACATTTTGAATTAATTTCTTTATTATCAGCATGGTGATCACATCTAGCCGTGAAAGAGAGCCCCAGCATGAAGCCATCAAGTGAGCTAAGATCTCACTTTGGTTGGCAGGCTAACTCCCGCCCCACCACACCACATGGAGGCTTGGCTGTGGGTACCAGACAACGGCACGTCATATACAGAGAAGTTACTCACCTGTGTAGTAACGATGGTTCTTCGAGATGTGTCCCCATGGGTGCTCCACAGTAGGTGTTGGGCTCGCCCTGGCGCCGCAGATCGGAAAATTTCCAGCAGTCTCCGTCGGGTCGCGCATGCGCCGATGCGCGTTCGTCCTTCGTGCACTTATGGTCACGTGCGCGATCTGGTCCCCGCCAGTTCCTGATCAACCGCTCCGGATGCCCCTGAAAAACACGAAACAGAGCTCCAAAGTGGGGAGGAATGGGTGGGTAGTGGAACACCCACAGGGACACATCTCGAAGAACCATTGTTACTACACAGGTGAGTAACTTCTCTTTCTCCTTCGAGTGGTCCCCATGGGTGCTCCACAGTAGGTGACTACCCAGCAGTAACCCCAAAAAAGGAGGTGGGTACCTGATTTATGCACAGCTTGCCCTTGAAAGGACTGCTGTTGACAGGCATGTATCCTCATCAAACACCCGGTGCATGGCACAGTGCTTGGCAAAGGTGTCATAGGATGACCAAGCAACGAAGGGTTCTGTGGCACCTTATAGACTAACAGAAAAGTTTTGAGCATGAGCTTTCGTGAGCACAGACTCACTTCATCAGATGCTGACCAAGTCGCCGCTCTGCAGATGTCTCTCAGCGCGATTCGCTTGAAGAAGGCCATCGCCGCCGCCATCGCTCTAGTGGAGTGAGCCCTGGGCGGAACTGGCAGAGGAGTCTTGTGAAGTTCATAGCACAGTCTTATGCAGGATACGATGTGGTTTGAAATCCTCTGTGAAGATAGGCCTTCCCCTTTCGACCTGGGTGCGAGGGACACCAGGAGTCTGTCCGTTTTCTGGAGAGGCTTAGTCCTATCTATGTAAAAGGCCAAAGCCCTTCTCACATCTAATAAGTGCAGCCGTGCTTCCTTGCTGGAGTTGTGAGGCTTAGGATAAAGCGAGGGTAATACTATCGGTTTGTTAATGTGGAAGTCTGAAGAGACCTTTGGAACGAAGGCTGGGTGTAATCGCAAGACCACTGCTTCCTTTGAGAACACTGTGCAGGGCGGTGTAGCCATTATTGCTGCAAGCTCACTCACCCGACGGGCCGACGTAATCACAAGAAGGAAGGTTGTCTTTATGGTAAGTAACCGGAAGGGGACCGTAGCCAATGGCTCAAAGGGCGGTCCCAACAGCATGTGGAGGACGAAGTCCAAACTCCATGACGGTGGTATCGGTTTCCAAGGGGGATACAGATTTGCCAACCCCTTTAAGAAATGCGTGACACCAGGATGGGCGAATAGGGTTGATCCCTCCTCTTCGTGTCGAAAAGCTGATATAGCCACAAGATGAACCTTTATCGAGGATAGAGAGAGCCCCTTTTGTTTGAGTTCTAGCAGGTAGTCCAGAATTGTAGTTATAGGGGCGTCCAGAGGTGTCAACTGCTTGGAAGAGCACCAGGAGGTAAATCGTGTCCACTTGTGCTCACAAGTCCTTCTGCTGGAAGTCCTCCGACTACACTCCAGTACTTGCTTCACTCCCTCCGAACATGTACTCTCTAGGGCGCTGAGCCATGGATTAACCATGCCTGTAGGTGGAGTCCCTGCGGGTGTGGATTCAGTATTGACCCCCGAGCCTGTGTGAGAAGGTCTGGTACTGCCAGTAGGGGAAACGGCTGGCGACGTGTCATGTGCAGAAGCAGCGGGAACCATTGTTGTCGATCCCAGGTTGGAACGATGAGTATCATGCGTGCTCTCTCCCTTTTGGCTTTCTCCAAAACCTTGTGTATGAGTGTTGTGGGAGGGAACGCATAGAGTAGAGGGCCCTTCCCTGGGATCATGAAGGCGTCCCCCAAGGATCCCTGTCCGATGCCCGCTCTGGAGCAGTACCGGGGACATTTCTTGTTGTTGTGAGTGGCAAACAAATTGATTTGGGGAAACCCCCATTTGTGAAACACTCGGCGGAGCAGGTCGGAACGGATCTGCCACTCGTGCGTGGGCACAAAGTGTCTGCTGAGTTGGTCCACCTTTACGTTGTGGACACCTGGCAAGTATGAAGCTCTTAGTGTTATGTTGTTGGCAATGCACCAGTTCCACAACCGGACAGCCTCCGCACAGAGTGCATGAGATCTGGCCCCTCCTTGTTGGTTTATATAAAACATGGTGGAGGTGTTGTCGGTATTTATCCCGACTCCTTTTCTGTGCAGGTAATTCTGAAAACGCCTGCACGCATTGAACACTGCTCTGAGCTCTAGTATGTTTATATGCAGTGTCTTCTCCACGGGGGACCATAAACCTTGAGTAGCTTCGTTGCCCATGTGCGCCCCCCATCCCATATGGGATGCATCTGTTGTGAGAAAGACGGTAATTTGCAGTTGGCGGAAAGGCACCCCTACTAGCAGGTTCTTGGGGTTTGCCCACCATGCCAGTGACCTTCGCACCTCCATTGTGGGTGATACCATCCTGTGAACGGTATGGGCTGTTGGTTTGTACACGCTCGCTAACCAATGCTGCAGGCTTCGCATGTGCAGTCTGGCGTTTTGTACCACAAACGTGGTGGTCGCCATGTGCCCCAACAGCTGTAGACATGTTAGGATTGGAACAGTGGGGCTGTACGTTATTACTTGTACCAGGGATTTGATGGCGCGAAAACGGGCATCGGGCAAGTATACCCTTGATGTAGCAGAGTCTATTCGGGCTCCTATAAATTCTGTATTTTGCGTGGGCTCGGTTTTTGACTTCGAGAGGTTGATGATGAGGTCCAGTGAGGTAAATGTGTTTGTGGTAATGCGTATCATTCGTAAGACCTCCGCTTGGGAAGTTCCTTTCAGCAGGCAGTCGTCCAAGTACGGAAAAATGAAGACGCCCTGTCTGTGTAGATATGCTGATACGACCGCCAGGGTTTTGGTGAAAACTCTGGGTGCCAAAGAGAGACCGAATGGAAGGACTCTGTACTGGAAATGTTCTCTGCCTACTGTGAACCGGAGGAAACGTTTGTGTGCAGGATGAATTGTTATATGGAAATATGCATCCTGTAAGTCGAGGGCTGCAAACCAGTCTCCATCGTCCAGTGCCGTGATTATGGAAGCAATTGTAGTCATTTTGAAGCACTGTTTGCGCAGATACCGGTTGAGGGCCTGTAAATCCAGGATGGGCCTCCAGCCTCCTGTCTTCTTCTCTGTCAGGGAGTACCGGGAGTAGAAGCCTTTGCCCTGGAATTGTTCTGGTACTCTCTCCACTGCCCCTATGGACAAGACGTGGTCCACTTCCTGTTTTAACTTTATGTGGTGAGAGGGATCCTTGAAAAGGGGCCTGGTGGGAGGGTTCGGTGGTGGCAATGATTGAAAACGGATTGTGTACCCCGTGGCTACAATCTCCAGTACCCATCTGTCTGTGGTGATGCTTTGCCATTGAGAGTAGAATGGCTTGAGTCGATGGTGAAACATATGTTGAGATTGGCACTGAGAGACAGTCTTGGTTTTGCAGTCCCCGACGTACCCGTCAAACCTGCTGTCTTATGTTTTGTCCGGAGGGGGCGCGGCCCTGCTGTGGCCGACGTCTAGGGGCCTTGTACTGCTGTGGCTGCTGTTGGTGCCCCTGATCATACCCCCGTTGATACTGAGTGCACTGTGGTTGATAAGTGTAACACCGTTGCTGAGGGTAAAACTTCTTCCTCCTGTGCGGTGGGGTATATATAACCAGGGTCCTAAGTGTAGCTCTCGAGTCCTTACTAGAGTGTAGAACTGAGTCAGTTGATTCCGCAAATAATTTCTGCCTGTCAAAAGGAAGATTTGCACTTTTTACTTGCAGATCCTTGGGAATGCTGGATGTCTGGAGCCACGATTCCCTGCGCATTGCTACCGCAGTGGCTGCGGAATGAGCCGCTGTGTCCGCTACGTCCAAGGCAATCTGGACTCCTGCTCGTGAAGCTGCGTAGCCTTCTTGGACGATTGCTTTGAGGACCGGCTTTTTATCCTCTGGAAGGAAGTCCATGAGTGAGGTGAGTTTAGAATAGTTGTCAAAATTGTGGTTCGACAAATGAGCGGCGTAATTCGCCATTCGTAGCAGTAAGGTAGATGATGAATAAACCTTTCTGCCGAGGAGGTCTAATTTCTTTATATCCTTGTCTGATCCCCCGGATTTATACTGGGATGTTTTGGCTCTGTGTTGCGAGGATTCAACCACTAGTGAATTAGGCTGTGGGTTACTGAACAGAAATTCCATGCCCTTGGCAGGGACAAAATACTTCTTATCCGCCCTCTTGTTAGTAGGAGGGATGGAGGCTGGAGTCTGCCATATGTTGGTGGCCGACTCCATAATCACTTCATCCAATGGGATGGCTATCTTAGATGAAGCTGGAGGTCTGAGATTTTTGAGGAGCCTATGTTGTTTCTCCTGCACCTCCACCACTTGAATGTCTTGTGATTGAGCCACCCTTTCAAACAGCTCTTGAAACTGCTTTAGATCATCTGGGGGAGAGATATCTCCAGAACAACTGCTTCATCTGGGGAGGACGAGGAGGCATCGCTGTGATACATCTCCTCTAAGTCCTCAGGTTCCTGGCTCTGTTCACATGGTTGTACTTTTGAGGTTTCCAGGTGGGGTTCCAGATCCTTTGAACCAGTCTCTGACTGGGAAACTTGTGGTGTTCCCCCAGGGTGAGGCTGTGCGCTGTGATGTTGACGAGGCGTTGACGGGGATCTACGCCGAGACCCAGATCTCCTGTGCCAATGTCCAGTATAATAAGGACGGCCATAGCAACAAGGGCAAGGGCCCGGTGATGGGGACCTGGACCACTACCTGAAAGTGTAGACATGATGTGTAGAATGGCATGATCGTCGAGATGACACTGACATAGGTGGGGATCCCCTGTGATAGTATTCATAGGGATCCCTGCTTGAAGTTGGTGAAAAACGTCCAAGTCCAGGAGATGGCGGTTGAAGGAATGGAGATGGAGGCCTGTGGCGGCTGATGGAGTTTCTGCCCGCTGAATCTCTGGGGGAGAACGAGGTGATAATGGCAGCGCAATGATCTCAGGGGAAGGGCTGCGGTGCTGGGTCTTTGCTTTCGCTTTCCCCCGCTCGGGCACTGCAGGTATTCTCATCGGTGCTGTGCTGGATTCCATTGCCCCTGGTGCCGCGCTCAGTGCCGCTGTCCTCGGTGCTGCTTGGGAAGACTCCTCCGGCACTGTTGGGCTCCGTACTGGGTGCTCTCGCTCCGGTGCCATCGGAGCTGCAAGGCTTGGTGCCGCAGAAGCCGGTGCCGACCTTTCCGGTGCCTGCAGAGCCCCTGGTGCCGCCTCCTTAACAACCGGAGGCCCCTGCACGGGGACATGTGCCGCTGCCTTCCCACCATAAGAGGCCAGCGGGCCCGGGCCCCGTGTTCCACTCGTCCTGCTCATAGAAGTAACTGGCAGGGATCAAGTTGGTGAAAGTTTTTTCTTCTTCTGCACAGAGGAGGTCAGAGAGGCCGCCTTCCTCTTGTGCGAGCCCGAAGAGCCCTCCTTATGGGGCTTTTCCGATGTCCCAGGCTGGAGGGCCTTGTCGAACAGGAGCATTTTGAGCCTCATGTCCCTGTCCTTTCGAGCTCTAGCTGTAAGCTTAGAGCAATGATGGCATTTTTGGGGGACATGGGCTTCCCCGAGGCACCGAATACATTTACTATGTCTGTCTGAGGCAGGCATGGCTTCCCGGCATGATTCACACTTCTTAAAACCCGGTGAGGACATTGTTTAAGCTTTAAAGTCTTTAAGTGCTAACAGGGCACTTAGCAGTCAATCAAGCTGGCAACAGATAACCGTTAACAGTCAACAAACAACGTTCAAGGCGTTCAGATAGCGGACCCGCCAAAGGCGGCCACCTCCGTCCTTTTTCTCGCTCCCTTTTTCTTTTAAAACTGTGTACACGCTAAGCTAAAATTACTATAACAACTAATTAACAAGCTATAACTATTAACAGTAAGTAAAACAGAGTTTATCTGTCTCAGGCGTCAGAGCCGGAGTGGATTCTGTCTGCAGCCGTTGGCGGTTGAGAAGGAACTGGCGGGGACTGGATCGGGCATGTGACCGTAAGCGCGCAAAGGACTGACGCGCATCGGCGCATGCGCGACCCGACGGAGACTGCTGGAAATTTTCCAATCTGCGGCGCCGGGGCGAGCCTGACACCTACTGTGGAGCACCCACGGAGACCACTCGAAGAAGAAATATAATTACACACCCCTCCTAGAACTGGAAGGGGCCTTGGGAGGTGATCTAGTCCAGTCCCCTGCCCTCTTAGCAGGACCAGCACCATCCCTGACATCTCTTTGCCCCAATCCCTAAATGGCCTCATCAAGAATTGAGCTCACAACCCTGAGTTGAGCAGACCAATGCTCAAACCTCATGTACTGCCCTGCACAGGGTGAAGGCTTCTTCCCTGCACAGGATATAGCAGGAGAGGCTGAGACACTTCTTTTCTGCACTTCACATTTGTAACGGGCAGCCCCTCTCCCCAGGCGCAATGTGGTCAACAGGGTAGCCTCCACTGAACCACGTGGCTAGCTTCCCCACCCCAAGGCACCATGTGGCTGGTGTGCCAGCCTCTATCCCACCACACCACGTGGAGGCTGGGCTGTGGGGGTCATGACTGCAGACAGTGGCATGTCTTGCCCTGCACAGAGTGAAGGCTTCCTCCCTGCATGCGATTTAGGAGGAGAGGTCAAGAAACTTCTTTTCCACACTTCACATTTGTATGGGGCAGCCCCCACTCCCTTACAGGCACCGTGCAGCTGCTGAGCTAGCCCTGGCCCCACCACACTATGTTCCAGCTGTGCAGTGAGGATCATGCTTCCAGACAGCAACATGTATGAAGGCTTCTGCACATCGCATATTCTGGGGCTCACCAAGTGCCAGGACACTGGCTCCCCTGGCAGCAAATATTTCTGGAGGCTGGCTGTCCCTTGAGAGGCACCAGGCACTAAGGGGCTGACTCCCGCAGCGGCAAATATTTTTGGGGACTCGTCCCCCACCAGCTAGGCACCCACAGACTGAACCACGTCAACTGGTCCCTCATCTGGCCCCTGCCAGCTGAGTACTCTGGGAGGCCAGCTCTCCAGCCCCTGCTCCAGTACTCGCCCTTCCCAAAGTGTGTGGCTTGGAGGAGCCACATTCTCAGCAGTGGCCTGCTTGTGGTATTTATTCTCACCAAGAGAAAAGTAGCTGAATGATATGTTGACATGGCACAGTTAGCTGGGTGCTCCCACAGCTCTTTTCCTAGTTGCATGGAGCCAGTTTGTTCCACTTGGGCATCACGGGTACATGGTGCAGTCAGCTGGGTGCTCCCTCTGCTCATTTGGGTGTTTTACCTTGTGATTCCCTCCCCGCTTTTCCTTCTTTCCCACATCGCTTGGGCATTGTGGGGGGCAGGATTAATTGAGCAACCTGCTGACATGGCACGATCAGCTGGGTGCAACCTTAAAAGTCACTCTTTGTCTTTTTATATTTTACCCCTACTTTTCCTTCTTTCCCATGTCCGATGGGAATCATGGGGGAGATTAGCTGAGTGACTTATTGACATGGCACAGTCAGCTGGGTGCTCCCTGAGCACATTTGTGAAGGGTGCTTCAGCGTCTGAAACCCACTGGTCTGGGATCTTTTCCCTTGGGATTCCCTGTTTTCCTTCTTTGTGAATAATATGAAGTCTTTCCCTAGTCACCTGGATCCAGTTTCTTCCCCTCTTTGGTGTTTTTTCACCAGGGGAAAATTAGTTGAGCAACCTGTTGACACGGTAAACTACTGTCGCCAGCTGGGTGCTCCCAGAGCACATTTGCTAAGGGTGCATCACTTTCTGAAGCTCACCTGTTTGGTTTTCTTTCACCTGCGATTTCCTACTTTTCTTTCTTTCTGAAAAATGGCCTTGTGCTTTCAACGGGAGGGGAATGAGGGTGATTCAGTCTGGGAAGACGGCATCACACACCTACAACCACTTGTGGGGCATTTTTCTCCCACAATGCACCTGCAAAAAAACCCAGATTGCAACAGAGCTGAAGGAACTGTGGGGTTGGTGCCCACAATGCACTGCAGCAGCAGTCAAAATGTGGCTATTTAGTAGGGACACACTAAGTCAAGTTTTTGAGCAGCTGTGGACACTCAAACTTTATAACTTGACTTTAATAAATTTGACTTTATTTCACAGTGTAGATGCAGCCTGGGACTACTTATACTGATCAGCTTATTTAGATCTATGGACTGCACTGAATTTCCTTTGGCAATTTGATTTGGGGGCACACTTTGGAATTCAGAGGCATCCTCTGTTCCAGGGGTACTTAAAAATAAGAGAATTATATCCAGTGCATTCTCTTATCAGTTCACTATATCCCTATTACCTGCTGTTCAGCCAGACTCACCCTGTGTAAAGATTCATGACCATTTACTATATCGTGACTGCACACGTATTTAATGGATCTCTCTTCTTCATTCAGAAGGCATCATGCTGTCTGTCTCTTGGGCACCTACGAAAAATATGATTAAGTACACAACTTATTTTTGCAAGCCACCTACAAAGCTCAGATCTGCCCTGCATTTTGGGACTTGTCACTAGAAATGTAGGCAAGTGTTTGAGGACAGAAGTGTTACTGGGGCTGCTACAACGTACGGCTGCAGAAGCCATGGTTGGAGGGGGTAGGCCGCGTCTGCCACCATTCAGAGTGACATGGTGACACACTCCAGCACCGAGATCTCATGCTGGGGGACAAATGTGATGGCCCCCATGCACTAGCAGAGCCTGAAGTTGTGGACCACACAGGTGGCACGGGTGTGGCCTGCCCAGCCTATGTATATGCCCATGCGGTACGCAACGTACGGTGTGTAATGGAGGCTGGTGGAGATTAAGACTTCCCAAACCTTTGCTACTGCAGCTTGCTGTAGGCCTCGGGCTGGGCTGAGCCACAGCAGGGCTCAGAGCTCCTCTGGATGGCCAGGGTTCAGGGCTTGGATATCCCCTGGACTGCTCCAGGTGCTGGCAGCAGACTGGGGCTTGGAGCTTCTGTGGGAGCTGGTGGGCAGGCTGGGCCTGGGGAGTTGGAAGGAGCAGAGCAGGGTGGGGCCCTGAGTGGAAGGGCCAGAGCAGGGGACTGGCTTCCCCAAGCACTGGTTATGCACATGCTGTCCCTGAAAATTGTAATACAAACCTGTAAAAGTGAAGACCAGCTAATATTTCAAAATATGCCCAATAGTTGATAAATCTTTAAAATGAATTCCTCTTACTCAATTTTTGGTGTTCCTTTCCTTTTATGTTTGCACTTGTTTGGATTTTCTTGTCCAGACATTAATTGTTTTTGTGGGTAGGAACAATTATCACATTTACCATTGGGTGTCACTGTTGTTATATGCTTGTCATACAGTTAAATGGGTCACTTATGTGTATATGTACTGGTATGAACCACATAATATAGCAATTAATTCTTAAGTTCTAGCTCATCTCACAAACTTCGGTAGTGGCGTCACACCACAGGTATATCAAAGCCCCCTTATAAGGTATGGTCCAAGGTAATGGATATTTAGATAAGTAGTAGGGCCAGAATTTGAACCTGGCTCTTTTTGAGTTCCGAGCCCAGGCTGCTAGTCATTAGCCTAGAGAACTCACCGGTAATGTGATGACAGCTGGAAATGAGGCCTGCCAGGGGCTAACCCTGGTGAAGTACCTCCAGCTTATTGCCCAGCCCAATCTGTAATGTAGATGATTGCACTTACACAGTAAGCTTGACGTGACATCCCTCCAACTTTCCAAGCCAACACTTCCATGTGTGCAGTGGGCTCCTGAGTACAGTGGAATCTCAAGAGTTGTGAACAATGCAGCAATGGAGGTTGCTCATAACCCTGAACAAATCATTATGTTTGTACTTTCAAAAGTTGACAATGGAACAATGACTTAATATAGCTTTGAAAGTACTACTGAGAAGAAACATTCTGCTTTCCCGTACTATTTCGGTGGTTTATGTTTAACTCAGTAGTGCACCGTTTCTCTCTCTCTCTCTCTCTCTCTCGTTCTCTCTCTCTCTCCCTCTGTGCTGCTGCTGCTGCTGCTGCTGCCTGATTGCACCCTTCTGCTTCTGGAAGAAGTGTGTGGTTGATTGGTCAGTTCATAAGTTTGGTGTCCATAATTCTGAGCTTCTGCTTTAGTGGACTGAGTATAAACAACACACGATGCACACACAAATCCATGATTTCAAATCTCTCTCCTACCCCTCATCCCACCCCACCCCATGCCCACACCCTCCCGGTGAGTTGCTATTATGTTTCTCGCTCAGAAGAACTAAGCGTATGCACAAAATGTAACTCTAATATTTCTCCTGTTATCTGAGGGCCAAAATGTCAGTCTTGAATTACAGGATTGTTTTCATAACTTCTTGACTGAGAAAGATGCTCATACTGTATTTAAAATGAAATTTATATTTGGGTTGAGGCCATGGATAGAAAAAGGAACACTTCTGACAGACCTAAAATTGAGTGTTCACAATGGAACTACCTTCTCAGCACAACTTACTGCTGAAGCCCATGATTTGATGGATGCACCCTATGCTGCCAACTGATTTTCTTGTGAGGCTCATGGCCTTTGGTGCCTGTCTTAAGCCACATTTCCTGGAGGGAGATGATTACATGGGAATCTCAGTTTTTATTTAAAGAAAAGTTGCTCCAGTTCTCATGTTGGTGGAACAGAGTTTGAAATGTGACCTAAATGCAATCTAAAAATTAAAAAATGTAGGTGCCAAATACAAACAGACCCAAATGTTATTTCTTTGTAATTCTCCTGACTTTTGCGGGGGTAGCTCACACGTGGTATTTTAAAGTGTTGAGGTTGTTTGTACTTTCCGTCATTACACTTTAAGCTGAGCTGTTTTGAAATACACTTTGACAATTGATAAGGTTTTCTTTACGGAACCGAGTTACTTTCTCAACTTCTACTGTAAGTAGTTAAGTATCGGAAGGGTAGCCATGTTAGTCTGGATCTGCAAAAGCAACGAGTGGTCCTGTGGCGCCTTATAGACTAACAGGAATGTATGAGCATAAGCTTTCGTGGACAAAAGCTTATGCTCATATATTC
The DNA here is from genome assembly GCF_033958435.1 of Carettochelys insculpta. Classification (NCBI taxonomy): domain Eukaryota; kingdom Metazoa; phylum Chordata; order Testudines; family Carettochelyidae; genus Carettochelys; species Carettochelys insculpta. The sequence continues at coordinate 136,291,787 of NC_134137.1, forward strand.
CTGTTAGTCTACAAGGCGCCACAGGACCACTCGTTGCTTTTATAAGTAGTTAGACACTCAAAACTGTGATAGATGCTGCCTAGAAACAATTTCAGAAAGAGTCCTTTCACTAAAGATCTTACAACTGATTGTCTCCATCCTGCAGATTGCTATACACAGGAAGACCCCAGAGTCCATAGGGAGCTCCCTTCACTTCAGGGAGGCAGTGCATGGCTCTGTCTACAAAATGGATCTTGCACAGTGAGGCCAAGAGCCACTGCAGACTCTGGGGCAAGGTAGGAGGTGGGTCTGGCTCTGCAGCCTGGAACAGATGGGGCCCATGGCAGAGGGGGCTGGACTCAGGGCAGTCAGCCCTTAGCACCATTCTGACAGCAGTGCTGCCTCCCCACTGAAGAGGCGAACAGGTTTAGGGAGTCCATTCTATGTAAACTGGGAGCCGACTACTCCCTCCTCCCTTTCTTCCCCCGAAAACAAAACAATCCCAAGGTGTCTACTGCGGGAAATTGTGGTGTGGTCCTCGTCCATTACTGGTCTATGGGCTTGAGAAGCCAATTAACCCTGCCTGGCAATGTCTGGAGCATAGGGCAAGCCTGATTAAAGATGCAGCCAGTTGTGGAAGGAGCTATGTGTGAAGATGGCTACAAGGGGAGAGGGGAAGGACTGTGAAGTCCTGTTGTGTGCAGTAGAGAGAGGCCCCTAGAGATATATAAAGAGGACACCAGGGTGGAAAACATTCTGTCAGTGAGCCCTGACAAAGGGCAGGACCTGGCCTACCTGGGAGGCATTCATCTGACGAGGAGCATCAGGAGGGAATTAGAAGGCAGCCTGGAAGAAGACCTCTGGGAACAGACCTGAGAGAAGGCCAACTGCAGGTGCGGGTGGAGAAGCCAGACAAGAGGCACGACTCCAAGGAGGTAACTTGTTGAGTGTCAGTGTCCTGCAGAGAAATGGGAGCTGATAAACAGTCAGGATGAATTACAAGTTTAAGACTTAGGGAGATAGGCCAGAAGCTACTTTCATTGCAGCTTGTGTGTCACTTTTAAATGTGGTTCAGGCTCCAAGGAGAAGGCTGGGGACAGCAGTCTGGCAGAAGAATAGAATGGAAGAGGAGCTCTGGAGGGGCAGAAGATGCCATGCTGATGATCTGTGTGTGGTGAGACACTGCTTGGGATTCTGAAACTTGGCAGGGTGCTGATGCTAAAGTGACTAGACCAGAGGCCTGAGTCAGAAGAAGAAGAGTCCACAACAGGGCTGGATTTGTTATCAGCAGAGGGCTTCTGATGAGGACAGCCTTCTATACCATGCTCAGCCAGGAGAGGCAGTACCATCAGTAACTTCATTCTCCTACAAGGCCCCTATATCAAAGGCCACTTCTGAATAGGTTGACACTAACTACTGTGTTCCTCAGTTTCTCCATCTGGAACACTGAGATTAATAACACCACACCACTGTAAAGAAACTTTCAGAGCTAGCCTGAGAGATGCAAAGTTTTAGTATGACATACAATCAAACTCTTAAACAGCTCATTTTGCTTTTGAACTTTCTAAATAGCAGTTTCAGAATCTTATGTAGTTATGCACTGCATAACTCAGATTTTAACAACAACAAATGTCTAGTGCTTTGGCCTAGAAATGTCAACTTACATTATTATCAATCCCCCAGGACTCAAAGATGAGTTTGGGTCCCCAAAGTCATGAGACTGTTTAAAAATATTAAATTTGGAATTCATTTTATTTGCTTTTGGGTGTCTCGGGCTTCAGGGTTGCACTTCTGTTTATGGGTCCAAGCTTTTCTCTGCAACCAGTTGGAATAGGCATTATTTTAAAATGAAAACTGAGACTTCTGAATTCATACGATTCTCAAAATTGGGGCCAGATAAAACAAATATGTGCAAAGAAATATTTCCACATTTTCTTTTTCTTCTTGATAGTTCCTTTTCTGGGACTCTTGTGGATCTGAAAAATAAAACCTCAGCTTTCATTTTGTTCTGCTATGTTCTGCAGACTAAGAGACATGCAGGCTGGACATCAGCCACACCACAGCTTTCACCAAAAATATGGAACTAAGGTAAGGCAGGCAGAAATGCAGTCATCTGAAAGAGAATTGCTCAGAAGGTGGGACCTGACAGCTGGCTTGATGCCATGCTGAAAGCCACCTTCCTGTTGTTGGGGTGGTGATACACTGCCATCACATAGAGACGTAACTGGCCACAGGCAAGTCCAGTACAGGAGCCTCAACAGTTTGAGCTAGAAGCCATCTGGCTCTCAGCTCAGGCTGCAGAGGAGACTCATTGTTTCTCTGGGTACGTGGTCTCAGTGCCACTACATGGGACAGTGAACCAAACCCCTAGCTGCATGGGTTATATACTTCTCCTAGCTGAGGGGGCACTTCCTGAACTTCAGAGACCCAGGTGAAATCTCAGACAAGCCCCAACTTGTAAGGCCAACAGACCGGAGTTGTCACCAGTAGGGAATGAATCCGTGACCTTAGGGGTTAAAGCCATGAGCTTTACCCCATGAGCTAAGACTATAGAGGAAGCACAGTCTTCCTCCACGTAAGTCATCTCACTGCCACTACATGGGACAATGAATCACATCCTGTAGGCGTGCGGGTTACAGAGTCTTCAGATCAAGACTCAATATTGTTCTAAAAGGAATTTCATTCAAGCATAAGTGTATTTGGCTTGATATGGCTATTGGTGCCCAAAGTTCTGTGGCCTGTGGTATGCACACAGACAAATTCGACAGTCATAATCGCCCCTCTTGACTTTAAAATCAGAACCACAATCCATTAGTTCCCCAAGGAGCTCATCAGCTGACACCAGTGAGGATCTGGCCTTTTAAATCTATGCTGTGATGCAGCACAAGGCTTTCAGTCTGGAAGATGTTCTCCCCCTTTTGAATTGCAGTGATTTCACACTGCGGGTTATGAAGCATGAAGGTGACTTTGCCAGGAGCTCCTGCTTTTGAGTAATCTGTTTTGAACGCTCCCTTGCTTTTTAAACAAAGGAGGGTGTTACTCCCTGCAGGAAACATGCCCAAAAACCAGAGTAATCCAACGAAGCTGGCAGTGATAAGTGTGGCTGACTCAGACTTTTTTTTTTCTTTAAATACAGTTAAGAGAAAATATCTTGCTTATTCAACTACACCAAACATATTATTTGCATGCAAAGAATAGCCTGGGGAAAACTTTGGTATAATATGTGAATTAATTACCCTTTTCAGTGATGGAATTAAGTAGCTAACAGTTTAACTTTTTGCATTTTTAACTGAGGAAATGTTAGATGTACCCTTGAAGGAGTAGCACTGTCTGAACGAATCCATCCAATGCCACTTTAAGCACAGGTATGAGTCTCAGTGGCTGTGTCTAGACTAGCCCCCAACTAGCATGGTAATCAGGGCGATGGGAGATCACTAATGAAGTGCTGTGGTGCATATGCAGCACTTCATTAGGCTAAATCTCCCCCACAGCAGCTTGGAAGTGTGAAACTTGGAAGTGCCAGCTTGTGTGTAGCCGCAGGTCACCCAAGGGGTCTTTCAGGTGCCCCCGCTCTTGCAAAGTCCCTTTACTCCTCAAAATTTTGAAGAGTAAAGGGACTTTGAAGTAGCATGGGCACTTCAAAGTACCCGCGGCTGACTCACATGCAAGCCGGCACTTCCAAGTTTCACACTTTGAAGTTGCCTCAGGGGACATTTAGCCTAATGAAGTGCTGCATATGCACCACAGCACTTCATTAGTAATTTCCGAACACCCTAACTACCATGTCCTTTTCGAAGTTGGAGGCTAGTCTACACACAGCCATTGTGTTCTCTCCGTCAGATAAAACTACACACAATACGAGATCCACATGATCAGCTTTCACTGCTTGAACTCTGGTCCTCTCATAATTTCCCGAGTCCTGCAAGTGTCTGTCATTCTTACTATAGGAGCCCTAACTGTACCATCAGGCCTTCCAGGTGGGGAGTTGTCATTTGACGTGTTTATAAAGCATCATGTGTGCCCATGAAGCTCAGTGAATAAAGAGACTGCATTCAGTCAAAGCCAAAGAATTCTTCTGTGGTTTCACTAGCTGGTAGTGATGGGCGGACGCTGATGGGCTGAGTGTAGGAGAAGAGTGTTTTAAAAAATAAATTGTTTACTAGCCTACACGAGGCAATAGCATTTTGGCCTATTATCCAAATAGATCCCAAAGTGTACAGAGATGGGAGCACAAGCCCTGTCCTGATGAGGTTTCAGTCTAAAAACCAAAGTGTGGTGGAAAGTTGAAGCAACACCTGAACAAAAGGACTCAGCATGTTCCCTGTAAGCTGAGTGCTTGGGTGGCTGCCCAGGAGAGATTTAGTTGCCACTGAGTTGATTGGCAGAGTGCCCATAGCCTCCCACAGCCAGCAGCATGTGTTTCTATTGGTGGAGCACATTCACACATGCCTTGGCGAACACAACAAAAGTTATTCCAACCAGGCATGGAAAAACATTAGAGGCTCTGAACACCATCATGCTATAAGTATTCCTAGAAGGTTAAAATAGAGTCTTCAATTATCTAAATTACTATTGCCTGGATGTCTTTTATTCCTCATGCGCTTGGCTTGTGCCAACTGTGCACTGCAGAGTATAACAGTATATTCCTACCTAACAAAGAAAATAATGTAGAATGGTTTATGAGGATATTATAAAACCAAAAGTTAATTAAAAATACATAACTCCAGCGACAAGGTGACTTTATGTAAGGGTGCATATGCTATTTCATCTGTATCCTATTTCACTTGCATCCTTATACATGCTCTCCCTCCCCTTCTCATTCTCACCTGTTCTTTGTTCCTTGCTCTCTATCAGATTTTCACTTCTCTCCCTTCAATCTCCATTTTCCTTGCCATCTGTATTAGTGAAATAGGGTGGTTCTACAAATATGGAACACTTGTAAAGCATAGCATGTTGATCACTTAATCAGGCTGAGGTTTCTTCAGAGACACATTGCAGATTCAGATCCCAATTCCCTTTCATTTTAACTATGTTCAGGTTTTTTGGAAAACTTCAGCCTAGACACGTTATAAGCCATAAAAAGGCCTCCAGTCCAGCGTTTCCCAAACTCATTTGGACAGGGAACGCTTTTGGGCTTAGAATATACTTACAGAACGTACATGTTGGTCAGGGTAACGGGAGTTTCATACCAAAAAATTGCCACATGCAATGCTCAAAAATTGATTTAAACAGGTTAGGCTATGCCTACACTTCTTTGAAGGGGGTGTGGTAATCAGGGGAGAATACTAAAGCTCTGCAATGAATATGCAGCACTTCATTAGGCAAATTCTCCCCCGCGGCAACTTTGAAGTGCAAGACTTTGAAGTGCCAGCTTGCCCTGTAGCCACGGGCACTTCAAAGTGTCCACGCTACTTCAAAGTGCCCTTATCCTTCAAAATTTTGGGGACAAAAGGAACTTCGAAGTAGTGCGGGAACTTCAAAGTGCCCACGGCTTCACAGCATGCCAGCACTTCAAAGTCTGACTCTTCAAAGTTGCTGCAGGGGAGAATTTGCCTAATGAAGTGCTGCATATTCATTGGAGCACTTCATTAGTAATCTCCCATCACCCTGATTACCATGCCCTCTTCAAAGAAGGGGCAAGTGTAGACATAGCCTTAGTCTTTTTTGATGTCTTTTACTGTACAAAGAAGAAAAAATAACAAGACAAAATCATTCAAATGAACAGCTAACATCCTTTTGATAGGAGGATGGTTAGAAACCCTATAATTAAGGATAAAAATTAAGTACACACCCAAAAGAAAACACAAGTGTAACAGCCGAAAGAAGGATGCTTAAAGTCATTCTTTTGTACAAAATAGAAAGGACAATACTGTTCAAAAAAGGACTGTCCTTTCACAAAGCTTAAAAATCTTTGTATGAAAAGAAATGCAAAACAAATTAAGTGTGGAAAATATTTTTAAATTTTGTGGTTTTATGAATTTGTTATTTTTACAGAAAACTACTGGAAAATAATAAGTAACATTTGACAGGTTCTTTAATGGGAAGGGGGATTTTCATCTTTTAATCACAAATTCATTTAAAAAAGGAATGATGCTGGAGAGCTGGCTCCTTGTCTCAGATGCAGCATCACATGATTTCTCTGAACACGACTTGTGCCAAAACAATCACAATTGGCTTAGATTGTTCCAGCATGAGTTGTATAATAACATCTATACTATTATAAATGCATTATAAATATGAATATACTTATGATGTAAATAATATTTAAATACCTTAGTATTTTTATATGCACATAATCTCATATTTAATATTTTAGAAGGAAAACTATTGCTAGAATTAAACTTCTTTCGTGGAACACCTATTCACGTCATGCAGAATGTCAGTGTTCCATGGAACACAGTTTGGGAAATGCTGGGCTACTCCCATTCCATGAACCTGGTCATAAAGATATAAGAAAAAATAGACCATTGAGCTAAATTCTGCTCTCCGTTCCTCTGCCCTGAATTCAGAAAAACTTTGTGCTTCTCTGGATTGGCTTTGACTTAAAACACCAGTATTTGGCCAGTAGGGTTGGTATAAGCTTTTAGAATAAAATTACAAATACCATTGGAAGAACCTATTCTGCAGAAGAGGAAGAATAAAACTTTCAGCAAAATGCAGCTGTTTCTGATCCCCCCTGTGCTGATTGTAGGACTATCTCTTGTAAAAAGCAATTCTCCCCACCCAGATTCCCACTGGCCCCTGGTCATAGAATCATAGAACTAGAAGGAACCTTGAGGGTTGCCAACTTTCTAATGCCAGAAAACTGAACACCCTCGTCCTGTCCACTGCCATGCCCCTTCGCTGAGGCCCTGCCCCACCCTTTGTAGAGGATCCACTACCTCTCACTTCATCCTCCTTCTCTCTGTCCCATGGGCTCCCCCACCCTCTGTCAGGTGCTCATTTTCACAGCAAGGCCCAAACAAGCATATGCGTTGTTTTCATTCATGTGTTATGCTAAGTTCAGGTTTTCTTTGTTACAGGATTTGTGCAACTAATGTTGCTTCCTAAGTGGAATATTTCGCATTTAGCCTAATTGAATTTCATCCTAATGACCTCAGACCATTTGTCCAGTTTATCCAGATTGTTTTGAATTCTAATCCCATCCTCCAAAGCACTTGCAACCCCTCCCAGCTTGGTATCATCCTCAAACTTTATGTGTTTTTGCTACGTATTTGTCTAAATCATTGATGAAGATATTGAAGAGAACCAGATCCAGTGCTGATCCTTGCAAAACCCCATTCATTATGCTCTTGCAGCATAACTATGAAACTTTGATAACTACTCTCTGAGAATGGTTATCCAACCAGTTATACACTCACCTGGTAGTAGCCCCATCTAGGTTGTGTGTTCCCTAGCTTTTTTAATGAAAAGGTCATGCAAGCCTCACTGAAGTCTAAATATGTCACATCTATTTCTGCCCCCATGTCCACAGGTTTATCCTGTTAAAGAAACCTCTCAGGTTGATTTGACACAATTTCATAGAATAACAGAATACTACAACTGGAAGGGATCTTGAGAGGTCATCGAGTCCAGTCTCCTGCCCTCATGGCAAGACCAAGCACTGTCTAGACCATCCCCAATAGATGTCTATCTAACCTGTTCTTAAATACCTTCAGCAATGGAGATTCTACAACCTCCCTAGGTAACTTATTCCAGTGTTTAACCACCCTGACCATCAGGAAGTGTTTCTTAATGTCCAACCTCAACCTCCCTTACTGCAGTTTAAGGCCATTGCTTATTGTCCTATCCTCAGAGGTGAAGGAGAACAATTTTTCTCACTCCTCCTTGTAACTCTCTTTTAGATAATTGAAAAACAGCTATCATTGTTCTTGGCAAATCCATGCCAACTTTTACTTATTCTCTTCTATAGGTTAAAACGCCAAAAATCAGAATTTTCTCATCTGGCAACATCCATCATCCAGCAGGACCATGGATACTACTGGTTGAGAGACTTGAGTTGGGAGATTAGTAAAGGGAGCCAAGTCACCTTGTATAGGGGCTCCTAGCAGGGCTTGCATCCCTAGCCAGAGGCAACAGCTGGCCAGAGCCGGTCTCCTTGGGGCCGGGGCTGCACCTGGTGCCCACAGGGCCGAGACCATGCAGGCAGCCTGGCCAGGGCTGCACAGGCACCCATGGGGCTGGACTGTGCTGACAGCCTGGCCAGGGCTTCACCAAGCACCTGAGAGGTGGAGGCTGAGGCGGCAGCCTAGCTGATCCAGAGCTGGCTTCTGGGCTGAGGCTGGCTTCTGGGCCTGAAGGGCCAGGGCAGTGTCCAGCACCCTTTCCAGAACTTGAGTAGGCCTCTGTAGGTCATGGGTTGCACCTGCAGCTCTGGGGCCATGCTAGCAGCTCAGCCGGGGTGGAGCTGGCGCCCATGTGGCCAGGGCTGTGATCAGGGCCATATCCAGTACGGGGCTTGAACCAGCCTCTGCAGCTGGCAGCCGGAGGTGGCCAGATTGGTGTCAGACCAGCAGGGTCCAAGGCGTGGCAGGAGGTAAGGGGGCCCCAGGACTGGAGGTCAGGGGGAAATAGGAGTGGGCAGCAAACTTCCCTTCATCTGGCAAACTCCCTCATCTGGGACCAGTTCGGTTCTCAGGGTGCCAGATGAAAGAAGTGCAACCTGGAAATATTTGAAGATTGATTCCATTATCTCTCCTGGCATAGAAGGTAAAGTGACTGGTCTGTATTTTCCTGGATTGTCCTTAATTCCCTTTATATAGATGAGCACTATATTTGCCCTTTTCCAGTCTTACAGAACCCTTCCTGTCTTCCATGAATTTTCAAAGATACTAGCTAATAGGTCAGGTAGCTCCACAGTGAGCTCCTTGAGTATCCCAGTATATATTTCATCAGGCCTTGGTGATTTCAAGACATCTAATTTCTCTAAGTAATTTTAATTTTTTTCTTTCCCTCTTTTAGCTTCTGATAGTACCCCATTCTCACTGGCATTCACAATGTTGGGCATCCAATCACCACCAATCTTCTTGGGGAAAATCAAAACAAAGAAGTCATTCAGCACCTCTGCCATTTCCTCATTTTTGTATATTTTGGTTTTTCTTTTTTTTTATTTTCTTCATTAAGTAATGGCCCGAGCAGGCTGGATCTACAATGGTCCAATGACTAAATCTAGGTAACCTGAAATGCACTTTCAAAGATTCTCAAGAATCAGCAAATAACATCACTGGCCTGCATCAGTGGTTATGACTGATGCATGTAAAGTATTGCTGTAACAATTCTTCTCTTTAACCCTGTTCTTTCTTTTCTATTAACAAATCTTTAGGTGTTAGATCTAAGGAATTGGTGAGTGTGTTGTTTGGGTAAGATCCAAGTATATATTGATTGGGGTCTGGAGTTTGGCCCTTTGGGGTCTGAAAGAGTCTGTGTGGTGTTTGGTGAAACGGGCTTAAAAGCCTCTCACCTTAAGTTGGGGGATGTTGGTTTGGGCTGGTACAGCAGCTGAGAAGACTGTGGGTTTGCTTGTGTGGGTTCTGGCTGGCCAGTGGGGCTGGCAGAGGTGGTGTGGTGGATGGTTGGATTTGCCTTTGAGAGAAGGGAATCCCAGTCTGGGGATGTAAATGGCCTGGATTTTAAGCAAAGGTACCCTGGACTGATTTCTCTAGCTGTGCCCAGAAACCCCGTCCTATTACACCTTGTAAGCCAAGCTGGTTGCCTACCATATTTGCTTTTCTTACTGCGCATTGGGATGGTTTGTTCCTGTGTCTTCAATAAGACTTCTTTAAAACACTGCCAGTTCTCCTGAACTTCTTTCCTGTTCACATTAGCTTCCCAGGGGATCCTGCCCATCATTTCTCTCAGGAAATCATAGTCTGCTCTTCTGAAATTAAGGGTCTGTATTTTACTGCTCACCTTCCTTCCTTTTGTCAGAATCCTGTAATCTACCATCTCATGATTGCTGCAGCCCAGGTCACCACCCGCTTCTATTTCCCTACAATTTCTACCCTGTTTCTAATCAGCAGCAGGTCAAGCTGCGCAGGGCCCCTGGTTGGTTCCTCCAGCCCTTGTACAAGGAAGTAATCCCCAACTTCTCCAAAAACTTCCTGGATTGTCTGAGTGCTGCTGTATTGGTCTTCCAACAAATGTCTGCATGGTTAAAGTCTCCCATGAGAACCACGGCCTGTGATCTGGAAGTTTCTCTTAGTTGTCTGAAGAAATCCTCGTCTACCTCACCTACCTGATCTCATGGCCTATAGCAGACACCAAACACTAAATCACCACTGTTGTTTCCACTTCTAAGCTTAACCCAAAGACACTCAGTTGGCTTTTCTCCTTCCATGTACTGGAGCTCTGAGCAATCATATTGCTCTCTCACATAAATCCCAACTCCTCGTTTTCTCCCCTGCCTGTCCTTCTTGAACAGCTTATACCCTTCCATGACAGTGCTCCAATTATGTGAGAACAACAAGAAGTCTTGTGGCACCTTATAGACTAACAGATATTTTGGGGCATAAGCTTTCATGGGCAAAGACCCGCTTCATCAGATGCATGAGTGGGGGTGTGATTTCAGAGGGGTATTTGAAACCACCCCCCCACTTATGCATCTGACAAAGTGAGTCTTTGCCCACGAAAGCTTATGCTCCAAAATATCTGTTAGTCTATAAGGTGCCACAGGACTTCTTGTTGTTCTCAAAGCTACCGACTAACATGGTACCTCTCTGACACTTGTCACCAGTTATGTGAGTCATCCCACCAAGTCTCTGGTATGCCAATCACCTCATACGCCTCTGACCGTGCCAGGGCCTCTAATTCCTCCTGTTTGTTTCCCAGGCTTCTTGCATTCATATACAAACACCTCAGATAATAAGCTGATTGGCCTACTTTCTGCTTTCGAACGACTGGTCCTCCTTTGCTGTACCTTCTTCCTTCCCCACTCACCTCAGGGCTCAGGTCACCAACCCCCAACGAACCTCGGCTTGCTTTGCCAGGGAGTGCCTCATGCAGTTAGAGTGACCCTCCATCCCATTTTGGCTGGGGCAGTCCTGTATTTATGGTAACTGTCCCAACTTTTTTTTTGTTTTTTGTTTTTTGTTTTTTGTTTTTTGTTTTTTTTTTAAGCCAATTGTCCTGTATTTTCATGTCCAGCGCTCCCCCTGCTGGGGAGCCAGGGTGGGTGCAGCTGCAGCAGTCTCCTGTCTGTGGCTGGCAGGAGACTGTTGGGCACGGTGCGGCCAGCAGGTGGCGCTGTCAGGCCGGGCTCAGAGGCAGACACGCACAGGAAGCCAGTGGGAGGAGAGGTGGCTTGTGTGTGATGGAGGGTTGGTGGGGGGGGGGGGTTCACCCCTCTCTATGCGCACCCTAAAGCAGCATTTCTCAATGGGGGGAGTCTGTGGGGCTGAAGCCCTGAGCCCTGGCCCCCTTTTGCCCCCCATTGAAGCTGAGAGCTGCAGAGCTGAATGCCCAAGCGGGTGACCCCATGGGGCTGAGAACAGGACCTGATAGCTGAAGCCCCAATCCCCGGTGTGCCCTCCCCCCAGGCTGCAGCCCCAATCCGCAGCCTGCTCCCCGCTAGGCTGGAGCCCTAATCATTGCTGTTCCCTCTCTCTGCTAATGAAGCTGGGAGCTGCAGGACTGAATGCATGAGCCCTGGGGACCCCTGTGTGCCCCCCAAAAACTTACGTAAAAGTACAGTGTAGTCCCAGGGACAGACGCACACCTCCTCTCGCCCTCTCTCTGGCCAGCTTCCAGCCCCTTTTCCCACGTAGCCAGTAAGAGCTACAGGGGTGGGGAACCCACCTCTATAACTTGCAGAGCTCTCAGAGAGGAGGGGCTCCAGGGGAACCCTCTTGGCACACAGGCCCTAGCCACCACTCCCCTGCATCCTGAGCTATCCCTTGTCCACACACTGCTTCTAGCTATCCTGTCCCTGCATCCTGATCCACCCCCTGGCCACATACACCCCCAAGCTACCCTCTGCCTGGCCCCTGGGCTATCTCCTGCCTTCATTCTAAGCTACCCCTGCCTGCACTCAGTCCCCAGCTATCCTTCCCTGAGCCCTGAGCTGCCTGAACACATCTCCTAGCTAGTTCCTGCCCCTCACACATCCCCTCGCTAGCTCCTGCCCTCACACAGCCCCTAGCCACTCCTCTTTGCACACCCTGAGCTACCCCTCTCTGCACCCTGAGTTGTTTTCAAATTTTTTCAGCTGAGCCTCCCTGCAATAAAACACACACATCACAGCGAAGCATGAATGGGGTGGAGGTGGTGCTGCCTGTCTGACCTTGCCATATGGAGATGGCTTGAGCCTGCTGGGCCCTGCCCCAGAAGTCATACTAACCTGAGACCCCACCAAGACCCTGCAGGCCCCTCTCCCCCTCTGGGCCCTGCATCTTTTAAGGTGTGTTGGGAACAGGGTCTCTCACAGGTGCAGAGAGGCCCAGGTCACTCCCAGCTTTTGAGGGCCCTCATCATAATACACATTTTAAAAAATAATTTAAAAAAAGATGATACCTGAAAACAAAATAAGGTTCCCAAATAGAGAGAGACTGAGCTGGAATAATTTTTTTTTTGTTTAACAAATGCTTTTCTAGCCTATCAAATGCCAAAAATGAACAAGTATCTGTAATCTGAGATCCCTTTTGAGCTTTAGGTCAAGGTCAAATGGTGCTTCCCCCTGCCTGATTGGCCCTGGTTTGGGGAGGATACCACATAGTTGTGATTGACTGATTGCCATTGAACTCACTTGAATTTGAGCAATTTTTACCACGTGTCCTGTATTCATCATAGGCAAATATAGTCACCCTACTCATGCAAGTAAGGAAGAACAGCCTTTAAAAAAGTAAATTTTACTTTATGTAAAACCTTAGTGGCATAGGCGAGAGATTTGTGAGTTAACTCTTTTCCTCTTCCTTCAAGTTACTGATATGGTAGTTCCAAAACTATGACCCTTATTTGCTGACATGACCTTAAGAAATGGCTGATGAGCAAGACCCTTTCCTGGAGGGAGTCTGTCTTCTCCCTTTGTCAGCAGCGCTTCCTGATCATGCTCACGCCCCAGCAACACTACTTCCTGGTGCCAGTTGTTGACTTGAGTTCTGGACCTGTAACACATGGTGTAAAGGAGCTTCACACTGGCACAGATGTCCAAGGTGTTTGGTGCAGGTTGGGATGGGTGCAAAAAGATAAAGTGTGTTGGTTAGGAGAGTGTGTTTGAGGAGTAGAGGGGAAAATGGAAGGATGGCTGTGAAACTGAAGGTGTGTTTTATCTTCCTGTCTGAATTACATTTAGAAACTACCGGAGGGGTAGTCATGTTAGTCTGGATCTGTAACAGCAACAAAGGGTCCTGTGGCACGTTATAGACTAACAGAAAAGTTTTGAGCATGAGCTTTCGTGAGCACAGACTCACTTCATCAGATGCTGGTTATGGAAACTAGATATTTAGAAACTAGATTTATTAATCTTCAGTTGTCTCACTGGGTCATGGCATATGTTTAAACATATGCAATAATGCCAATCAAAGTACAACAGTGGGTATTTTTCAAAATTAGGCTTCCAGCCTCCTTAGAGCATGTTGATGTGTACAGTGCTGCTGCACCAATACAGCTGTGCCAATGCAGTAAGTTTGGGGAAGACACTTTATGTTGACAGGAAAGAGCTCTCCCATTGGCATAATAAAACGACCTCCGCAAATGGCAGAAGTTACATCAGCGGGAGAAGCTTTCCCAGTAACATAGTGCTGTGCACACAAGCATTTAGGCTGGTGTAACTTATGTTGCATGCCTGAGCAACAAATTATGCTGGTAAAGGCAGACGTCATGTTGAAATGCGATGATGATACAATGCATCTGTAGTAGAGTCCTTGTCTGTTCTGTGGGTAGAGTCTTTGCGAACCGGCTTTTAGTCTACACTAAGGATTTGTTTCCCTTTATACTCTGTTAGAGTCCTCCTCCTCCTTTCCCCTTCCCCCAGCCCAGGCAATGGAGCACAGGATGTCCCTTGCTGTTTGACATAAACTGAGCCAGGAAAATATCACTTGCTAGGGCAGGGACACATATGATGTTTTCAGACTATTCTCGGAGGAATCTCTCTCATCTTCACATGCTTTTAATCATTAGTTTTTAATCCCCTTCAGTATGAATTACATCCACCCATAAGTAATTTTGTAATGCCTCATAAATCTAATTAATTTCATTATTTCCTTCATGCAGTTTATTTTCACATCCCCAGCAAGAAGCAGTTAGGAAGGCAGCAGTATTTCTTGGCATGTAGAGCACCAGCAAAACATCTAAACCTTTTTGAGATTTCCCTCTACGTAGTTATTTCTGTCTTTTAAATAAAAAAAGTATATCACAAGCTATTTTGGCACCCTGCTGGTATAATTAATAATGTGCAGTACTACTGTATCATTACTATATGCCAGGGCTAAAAATATAACTATTAGAGATACAAGGCGGGTGAGATAATACCTACTATTGAACCAACTTCTGTTGGTGGGAGAAACAAGCTTTCAATCTACACAGGTCCTGAAGCAGAGTGTTTTGTAGGTCACAACTTGTAGAAGTTGGTCCAGTAAAAGGTATTGCCTCTCTCATCTTCTGTCTAATATCATGGGACTGACACAGTTATTGTATGCAGTATAACTGCATGATGCTTGAAAAGCTGTATAGTCAATTCATACCATGAAAGTAAAATCCTAAACGGAGGTACTTTGAAGGAATAAAAGGTTTGTACATCCTTTGTCTTCACGTTGTTGTTTTAGGAGTATATCCAAAATGAAGTATAGTAAACTGGGAGTTGAAATTCTGCTATGTTACTTGATGTGAATCCATCCATTATACATCTGGTATGTCAGACAACCTAGCAAAGACCTCCAATTTCCCTTGGAATGGGTAGATGATATAGTAGATTGGTGCAGAGCTAGTCTGTAGAAACTAAGCCGCACCACACTGGACAGGGAAAGGTGAAAGGAAATAGCGAGAGTGGCATCAGACACCAACGGACACTGAGCCCATGATTGTTGTTAGTGATGATTGATGACCTATGGCAAGTCTAGTTGCTCTTTGTCACCTTTGCTTTGAGATTGAGACCTCTTTTCCCTGTGAGAAAAGGCCCATTGTACCCTCTAATGTGCAGCATGCATTATTGTATCTGTGAAAATAGCTACTCTTCCAGGGTGCATCTACACTAGGAACTAACTTCAGAGTTAACTTTGAAGTTAGGCACTACATCGAAGTAGCCAGTAGAGAATCTACACCCATTTTCCCTTACTTTGAAGTTAACTTCCAAGCAGGGAGCCCAACTTCGAAGTCCTTACTCCATTCCTGGGAATGGAGCAGTGCCCTACTTTGAAGTGTAACTTCGAAGCAGGGTGTGTGTATATGCTCTACTTCTAAGATGCTTACTTCAAAGTTATACTTGGCAGTAAGCAACTTTGAAGTTATTTTTGTAGTGCAGACGCAGCCCCAGAGTATTTATAAAATATCGATCTTAGTCTTAGTAGTAGTAGTATAGTCAGAGCCATAACATGTTATAGTCAAGCCCCTTAGAATTAATTATTCTGTATGGGTGCGTCCATGCTAGCCAGCTACTTCGAAGTAGCACGCGCTGTGTGCTATTTCGACGTTGAAATCGATGTTAGGCGGTGAGATGTCGAAATCGCTATACCCATCCAAAGATGGGAATGGCACCCTACTTCGAAGTTGAACATTGAAGTAGGGCATGTGTAGACGATCCGCTTCCCATTACGTCGAAGTAGCGGGGTCCTCCATGGCGGCCATCAGCTGAGGAGTTGAGAGACGCTTGTCCAGCCTCTGCGGGGCTCTATGGTTGCCGCATGCCGCATGCCGCAGCCCTTAGCCCAGGGCTTCTGGCTGCTGCTGCTGCTGCTGCAGCAGCTGGGGGTCCATGCTGCGTGCACAGGGTCTGCAACCGGTTGTCGGCTCTGTGGATCTCATGTTGTGCAGGCCGAGTGTGTCTGCGAGGGGCCCTTTAAGGGAGCAGCTTGGGGCTTTGCTGGCCCCTTATTTCGACGGGGAGCACTTGTGGGTGTGGACGCTCTGCATTTCCTTCCGGGGCAGCTCCATTCGATGTTCTCCATCGCTACTTCGATGTTGAACGTCGACGGCAGCAGCCCTGGAGGACGTGTAGAACATACGCGTTAAAGTAGCCTATTTCGATGTTCTTACGTCGAAATAGGCTACTTCGATGTAGTGTGCTAGTGTAGACGTAGCCTATATGAGCGGGAAGAGGTAAGCATGGAAAATGTAGATGGCCATGGCAAGGGGATCCAGTGCACCCTACTGGATGGGGGTATGGGACTGAGACTTAGGTTCATATCCTGACTTTACCACTGGCTTTTTGGGCAACCTTGGACAAGTCACTCCCCCTTTGTAAAATGGGCACAGCACTGACCTCTCTTGTAAAGCACATTGAGGTCCATGGATGAGTAAAAACCTATATGTAAGAGATTATTGTTCTCCAAATCTTGGCTGACTTCTGATGTCAGACTTGATTGTCATTCTCCATAGAATCTGCAGGACCTTCATAATATTGCTGTCCTTCCCTGCCGCTTGGTCTGGTTTGCTCAGCAGTGAAACTCACAGCAGTGTTGGCGTTTAAATTCTAATAATACAGGGACAACTGAATGAAGATATTATCATTATAACTTTTTTCAAAGAAAAATGGTTCTATGAGCAAACTGAAAATTTTCTGCAAATAAATATTTCCTGCAAAGTTTTTTTAAATTATTTTCTTTTTAGTTTTTTATCAAGGATAATTTAGTTTTTTTGCAACTGACTAAATTTGATTTATCATTGAAAAATCAAAAAAACAAACTGCACTTCAGATATACATATACAGGTTGAAACTTTCTATTCTAGCACTCTTAGTACCTGACCAGTGCCAAGCCAGAAAATTTGCTGATCCACAGGAGGTCAATATTTTTCAATCAGATTACCAACACTTCCACTGTTTACAGGATTATTAGAAGACATTCAGAGGTAAATTAGACATAAATAGCTGCACAGTACACTGAGAGGCAGGTGACTCTAAACCATCTGTGTGGTACCATGGGAAACTTGGCCATGTCCATGATAAGTGGACATCCAGCTAACAAGAATCATGCTATACCACATTTAGCATCTCTGCATAAGCAGGTAAGTGTCACTGCATCTGGGTGGGAAAGTAACCTCCAAACAATGAACTGTGTGCAACCATAATTAAAGAAAAGCTTAGAGCACAAAATGGCAGTCACCAGGTAAAAAAAAGTTCTCACTTGCTAAAACTCTTTGCGCTGGTCCAATGAACCACTGAGAGTAGATAATAAATCAGTCAAAAGAATAACACTCCTTTGTATTCAATGAAAATTTAACTTGGGAAAGGCAAAGATAACAATGGACTCGTAAAAATAAATGCATCTTAAGCCATTTTTATAATTGTTTTTTTTTACTGGATACTTGTGTTTGATATCACTCATCCCAGTGCAAGTTAGAATATGTTAGCAGTTCAGCTTAGTTGCCACTGGGTGTAGCTATTGTGTTATTGCCGTTAGAGCTGATCATAAAACTGCTATGAAGCTGCTGATTATTGCACTAAGGCCAGTGCAGAGGAAACTCTTTCAATAACAACTTCATGTTCCAAAGTATTTTCACAGCATGCCAGAAATCTTGCTGTTTGTGATTAGCAAAAATATTAGTTTATCAACTAATATGGCTCAAAGAGAACTTTCTGTCCCTGGAATATTTTTAAACTAGAGGATTTACCTGGCATTGCTCAGGTCCTTGTGGAGGCTCATGTTAGCGGGTAGGGAGTGCAACAGGCAGGGCAGAGTGCGTGGGGTGCAGGAGTCAAGGTGTGCGGGGTGGGATTAGGGGCAAGGGGTGGAGAGTTCAGGAGACAGGGCCAGGACTGGGGGCACAGGTCAGGTGTGTGGGGAGTGCAGGGGTCTTGGCAAGGGGCTGCAGCAGTCAGGGAAGTGTGCGTGGAGTGCAGGTGTCAGAGGAGGGGTGGGGAAGCTCCCCTGGGCTGGGCAGCTCCCTGGGGCTGAGAGGGGCTGAGTGGGGCAATGGGAATGGGGTGACCATATTTCCCTATTTTAACTATGGGACACTTGGTAAAATTACTCATTTTCAAGCAAGTTCAATGGCAATCAATCAAATCTGCGCAGCACACGTGTTCAAACTAATATCAGATTGACTGAGCCACTGTTAAAAACAAATACTGTGTAGCTGGATTTTTTTCTATTTACCTTCTTATCTTTAAGGCGTGCACAGGGAGAGGTGGTGACACACGTGCACTCCAGTTCACCCTCTCAGGGTGGAGGTGACTGACAGATGTGACCCAACCCTCACTGCCCAGTACTTTCTTTGAACCTGGCCCTGTGTCTTTTCGGGGCAAGACGTAGGAGGCACTCAGCATCACAGGCCGTCCTCCCCAGACTTCTACCAGGGTTCACCTCAGAACATGACTAGCAGCAACCTTTTGCCATAGGTGTGTGGATGGAAGAGGGACAGGAGCTGCTTCCAGCCATGGAAGACTGGGGTTGTGCGTTAGGGATGACCTGGGAGGTGTCTTTGCGGAGGTCATATCTGCCCTCCCACTGCTTCAGTCCCCTGTAGCTAGAAGCAGCTTGCCTCTTCCTGCCCACATAGTGTCGGAAGTCAAGTAAGATCTCCAGGCTGCTGCTGGCCACGGACATAACCCAGCCACCTCTTGTCCCTGGCTATAGCCCAGGCAGGAAGACCTTAAGGATGCATTGTGCTCCAGGGCCCAGGGAATCTGACTGCAGATGCTTCAGCAAACCTGGCCAGAGAGATGGCTCAGCAAGAGAGGGTGCCTGGGGGACAGAACATCCCCACACTCCCTGAAGACAGGACCTAGGATAAGGGCACTGTGTGAGGAGATAACTAAGCCACTGCCCAGGGTGGGCTGTAGGGCCTGCGTGGTTGGGCATAAACAGGATGGAAATAGTTTCATTCCCACTAGCTCCCTTCCCAGAGCTTAGCTGACGGGTGGCGAAACTTCTCCATGCCAGTGTTGTGTGGGGCTTTGACATATGCAGGGCTTGGATCTTCCTGGCCAGTGCCTCAGGCCAGAGAGTGGTGAGCTTTCCCTGGGTGCCAGCCTAGCCAGAGGCAGTGGGGGAAGGAAGGAGTCTGTGACCCTGGCCTCCAACCAGGGCCTGGTTCTCTGCACAGTGCCAGAAGCAGAACACACCCCACCAGGGCGATATGAGGGAGTAGAGGACTTGGGAGAGGGTGAACTGGCACTGCAAGGAGAGGACAGTGGGAGGAGAAGCATCCAAAGGACCAGTGAGCAGGCAGCAGAGGTGGCACATAAACAGCAACCACCTGCCTGCACTCACCAGCCACCAGAGCAAGCAGCCACTGCTGGCTGGAATTGGAGTGAGGAGGAGAGAGGGGTAAGAGGCCTGCTGGCCAAGAGCCAGCATTCAACAGGGGCTGCACTCTGTGACTGGCAGAAGGAGCAGAGGGTCCCACATGCTGCTGCTTTTCCTGACCACCAGCCTTCCACAACTACAAACATCATCTGACATTGGACCCCCTCTCTCACTGGCAGTGGAAAAGGCAGTTGGTGAGCAAGGACCCACCAGTACTAATGGGAGGGAAGATACAGAAAATATGGGACAATTCGCCCATTTTAAAAAAAAAAAATAGGGACGCCCGCAGGAGGGCTTAAATAAAGGACTTTCCCTTTGAAAAGAGGGTATCTGGTCACCCGAGTTTAGAGCCCAATAGCAGTTTTCAGCAGTGAAGACAAACCTTCCAAGGGATATAATCAGGCTTGTTCTAGCCCAGTATTTCCAGAGGTATTTTGTCTGAATCATGCAGGGTGTCTTTGAGACTTTATTCTGGGGTGGTGCAGATATTCAGTGCTGAAAAGGCACAGCCTTGGAAGTAGCCTAATCCATTGGAAATACTATTTCAGAGTATGGTTAAATATCCACTGACCTTATGAGCTGGAAGTACAAAAATAAAAGCCACTTAGATACATCTAACAGTGGAGGAAAACTAACAGCTCAAATACAGTGTAAAAGAGAATTAAGGGTGAGGAAAATAAATTACCTGTAGTTCACGAAACAATTGCATGATGTGAGAAGAGGAGTGAGGGAACAAAAATGTAGTTTTGAAGACAAATTTTCCTGATTCCTAGATATCCCCTACAAAATAGTTTCTAAGCAACCAATAATGTAGATAGCCTCAGGAGTATGAGGTAATGTGAATTGTGAGCAAAGAGGAAGGAAAAGATCAAATACCATGAGATCCAGGTTGAGAGATCACTGAGGCAGTAGGATCTCAAAGTGCAGCCTCTGCCCTAAGTGTGCAACTGCGAGAGGACGATTTGATTTCTTCCCATGGTAATCCATATTTTAAGGGACTTGACGGGGGAGAGAAAATACAGGAAAAGCAAGAACTTGCAAGGTACAGTCTATTCAGGTGTCTTCCATTAAGTTCAATTCGGCAAAGTGATTTCAGAATTTGTCAGTCACAGCCTCCCTGTCACCTCTTTGTTTTCTAATAATCTTCCTTAGCCTAACCAATGTCATCCTTTATGTCACCATTGCTTAAATCTTCAGATACATTCTCCTTGGACGTTTCTGTTTATTTACAGCTACATTTTTAGATTTAAAATAGGACAGCGGGTTTAAACTTTGTTTTGCAGCAAAGTAAGGCTGTGGCCACATTAGAGAGAGATTTCGAAATGGCTTATCCCTTTCCGTTATTTCGAAATAAGCCATTTCAAAATAAGTGGCATGGAAGCAACTACACAGGAAATGCGGATCGACGTTGCAATCTGCAACATCGAAATGACTTCTAGTCATTTCGAAATGGAGCGGCTACACAGCGACAGCTTCATTTCGAAATAAGTAACGGGGCAGGATATGGCAAGGGCAGGGTCGAATGGCCAACAAGCCCTTCCTGGAGCACAGGTGAGCCAACCCCTTAAAGGGCTCCTCCCAAACACATCCCCTGTGCACATGCTGAGGACCCTGGCTGCTTGCAGCACGCGACCTCCAGCACAGCACTTGGCAGAGCCTTGGTTAGCCACCACACTGCTGCCTGCCATGAACCCGCAGCACTTCACTGACAGGGACACCCTGGACATCATGGCCAGCCTGATGGCCATCCTGACAGCATGTCATATGAGGCTACGTGCTGCCCGACACATGGCCAACTTCCTGCAGGCTCCCCCCATGGTGCATCCTGAGCACCCCCTGTTCCAGCCCCACCGTCGCCTCTGGCGGTACCCCACCAGTGGGAAATGGTGGGACAACATCCTCTTAGGAGAGTGGGATGATGACCAGTGGGTCTGCAACTTCTGGATGACTCGGGCCACCTTCATGGAGCTGTGCCATTGGCTGGCACCAGCACTTCACCACCAGGACACCCGCATGCGGCCTGCACTCCCCGCCGAAGAGACGAGTGGCCATCGCTCTGTGGAAGCTGGCCAACCCGGACAGCAACCACTTGGTTGGCCACCAATTCAGGGTGGGGAAGGCCACCATTGGGGTCATCCTTCTTGAGGTAAGGCACCTGGGGCCACACACCCATGATGGGTTTCTGGAGGGTGTCCCAAGGTATGGGGCCCTGGCAGTGGGGTCCCTGGGAGGGGGTTCCCAGGGAGCGGGGCCCTGGGGAGTGGGGTCCCTGGGAGGGGGTTCCCAGGGAGAGGGGCCCCGGGGAGTGGGGCCCCCATATGCTACCACACACTCATGGGCGCCTGTGCCCTCTACCCTACAGGTTGTTGCTGCCACCAACAGGATCCTCCTGCGCCGCCTGATCCGCCTTGGGGACGTGGACGCTGCCATGGCTGGCTTCCAACAGCTGGGATTCCCCAACTGCATCGGTGCATTGGACAGCACCCACATCGCCATCCGGGCACCACCACACAGCCGGGGATGGTACATTAACTGCAAGGGCTACCGCTCTGTCGTCCTCCAGGCCCTTGTGGATGCCTGAGGATGTTTCACCGACATCTGTGTGGGCTGGCCAGGCAGGGCCCACGACGCCCGCCGTCCTTCAGAACTCGTGGCTCAGCCGCAGGATGGCAGAGGGCACCTACTTCCCCCCACGGGAGCTGCTGGTGGGGGACATGACCGTTCATTGTCATCGATGCTGCCTTCCCACTCCAGACCTGGCTAATGTGCGCCTACACGGGACACACCAATGAGAGCCAGGACCTCTTCAATGTCCACCTCAACCATGCCAGGAACACCGTGGAGCGGGCATTCAGCCATCTGAAGGCGAGTTTCAGGCGCTTCCTGATGCGCCTGGAGGTAGGCCTGCCCAGCGTGCCCGTGGTCGTGGGTGCCTTGTGCACTGCACAAGTTCATGGAGAGCAAGCAGGAGCTCTTTGTGGCACACTGGGCAGCTGAGGCCCTGCCGCATTATGAGCAGCCAGGTGCAGTCCCGTGTTGCCAGGTGCACCAGGATGGGGTGCGTGTGTGGGAGGCCCTCCGGGAGACCTTTGCCCAGGGGCCCCCATGACCTGGCCCCCTCACTCCATGCAACCCCCACCCCAGTTCTCACCCCTGCTGCACCAGCACCGCCCTTGCCATCCCCACCCAAGGCAGGACACATACACCGTTAAATAAATTCAACTGTTATGTTTGGAGCAGAAAGAACATGTGACTATTTACAGGGCGGGGGAACTATTTACGTGGGGGGTGGGGGGCCTCAATCCTCTGTGGGAGTGGCTGGTCAGAAGCCACAACGGCCCCTGGCACTGCGACTGCCCCAGGTCCGAGGACCACGGTGGGGCCAAGATGGGGCAGGTGGAACAGGGAGGTAGG
Organism: Carettochelys insculpta; assembly: GCF_033958435.1. Taxonomy (NCBI): domain Eukaryota; kingdom Metazoa; phylum Chordata; order Testudines; family Carettochelyidae; genus Carettochelys; species Carettochelys insculpta. The sequence continues at coordinate 136,314,574 of NC_134137.1, forward strand.
GCTGGACTGGGGTATTTAGGGGCTCGGACTCACGGGGAGGAGCGGGGGAGCCACAGATGGGCAGGGCTCGCCTGGCCACAGCCAGTGCACCAGCTCCCACTGCTTGGCCGGGGTCATGTTGGCTGGGGGCAGAGCTGCAAGGGCCAGGGTTGGGGGGCCATAAGGGGCATGGGGGGGGGCTGGGGAACAGGGAGGAGCTGAGGAAGAGGAGGGTGGCAGGGAAGAGGGAGAGGCTGGGGCAGAGGTGGATGGCAGGGAGGAGGAGGGTGGTGGGGAGGAGGACGGTACCAGGGAGGAAGGGGGGGCTGGGGCAAAGGGGGGTGCTGTGGGAAAGGCCATCCATGGGGTGGGCGGCTGGGCCAGGCATTTGGCAATGGCCTGGGTCAGGGTGTCGAGATACCCACCCACCCAGTCCCAGGCCGCCCGCTCCATGGAGAGCCTTTCCTGCAGCAAGTGGTTCTGCTCCCACCATGCAGCCGTGTGAGCTGCCACTAGATCATCTGCCCAGCTGTGGAGGTGGCTTCTCCCACCATGGTGCCTGGTCCAGGGAGGTGTTGCCCCTTCACCCTCCTCTGCTGCTGTGAGGCTCCCAGGCACATCCAGGGGGCTGGGGTGGCTGGCAGATGCCAAGGCTGTGAACACATAAGGTTAGAGGGTGGTGCCCCATCAGTCATGAGCCCGGGTACCATGAGCCAGTGGCCTTGTCCCCACTGCCATCCCACCCTAATTGTGGTGAGGGGCTCCGGGGTGGCCAGTCTTCTGTGGGGTCCGTCAACGTGGTGCCATTAGAGTGGCTGCCCCAGCCCTCCCAGGCTTCTGACCCTCATGGCAGCCCATGGCCCCATGCGGGCCCCGCCCCACCCAGCAGTGATGATGGCCATCCCCAGGTCCCTGGCCCGTGGCCATGTGCCCAGGCCTGTACCAGCTGCGTCATGGACCACCCCCTCCCCTGCATGACCAGTGCACCCCATGCCTAGTCCTACCTGAGGGTTCCTCGGGTGGTTCAGGGGAGGCCCGGGTGGAGGTAGCCTGGCTAGGGCCCTTGGAGGGCTCGGCCATGTACAGTGGTCCCTCACTCCCGCTGTCGCTGTCCCTGGTGCCAGCAGTTACTTCTGGGCCTGCAGTGGTGGTGGTGGGGCATTGAGGGTCCTGGCTGGGGCTCCTCTCCCTGCCCCTCTGGCTCCGCCGTGTCCAGGGGCTCCCCGAGTGGTTCAGCCTCCCTGGGTCCCAGCATCTGGTGAAGCTCCTTGAAGTAGGGGCAGGTGGCCAGCACTGCCCCTGATTGCCTGTTTGAGTCCCTTGCTCAGGCATAGCCCTGCCGCAGCTCCTTCACTTTGGAGCGGATCTGGTCAGGGGTCTGGAGGGTGTGGCCCCTTGCGGCGAGGTTGCTGGTGAGGTGGGCGAAGGCATCCGCCTTTCTCTCCACCCCTCCGTCTTGAGCAGGACGTCCTCCTCCCCCCAGACAGCCAGCAGGTCCTGGACTTCAGCTTCAAGCCAGAGGGCCCCCTCCTCTTTGGGTGCTGCCCGGAGCCCTGGGAGCCCCGCTGCCCAGACCCCTTGGCTCCACAGGGATCCTGGGGGTCTTGGCTGCTGGTCATTGGTTTGGCCACGGAGGAGTGTTGCTTTCTGGGAATGCTAGGGAGTGTTGTCTGGCCGCCTCGTGCTCCTATGGCTGCCAGCACACTCTCAGCTTCCTGCACGGGGTTTCTGTGTCCCTGCAGCTCTAAGGCACCTGTAGCTGAGAGCCACAGAGCTCTGGCTGCTGGTGGGAGGGGCCGGCTCTGTGGAGGACTTTTCATTTTGAAATGGCAGCCAGGGAGCGGCTACACGCATTTCATTTTGAAATTAACATTGAAAGGAGGTGTTATTCCCAACACGGGAATGGAATAACCATTTTGAAATGAATGCCTTTTAATTTCAAAATTAGTTTCGAAATGAACAATTGCTGTGTAGTCGCTCTCCTGCTCATTTCAAAATTGCCCCTCATTTCGAAAATTATTTCAAAATGAGCTGCTAGTGTGGCCACAGCCAAAGATCTACTGTTCTGTGGATCTGTAACCAGCATTGTCTGTAGTTTGTATCCTGACTATCGCGCGCCCTGTCTTTATTCAAGCAAAATTCTGCCAAATGCATAAGGGGGGAAAAAAATCCTCCAAAGTTAAATAGATGACTTTCTATAGATATAGCAATTATATAATTATCTACATTTGACTGAAGATGTTGAAGAATGTCCAGCATTGATATTTTTCCATCAGAGCAAAATTAGTGCCTTTGAGAACTACTGTAATTCAGTGCCATTGGCTGCATTTGTAGAGTGCATATTAGGCTCCCTGTGGCGGTGACCCTTTAGGATAAGTATGCATATCATGACATTTTAGGTGCTCTTGGGTTTGAATATATTGTGTAATACATCCCTAACTAACAAGCTACAGCTGTCAGGGTTGATGCCAACAGGCTCGGATGTGACAAGTGTGCCTGATTTGGAAAAATGTGCCTGTCCTTTATTTTACCCAAGCATCTTATTTCATGTGTGTGGCTTTTCTTTTTGTTTTTCTTTAAACTCACAAGGGTGTTGTAAACAGACTGTCTTGGATGTGAGTCAGAAAGACTGCGAAGGGCGTGTTCCTTCTTCCCTTGACATCTGTAGCAAAATTTCCCATTCAAGAGCAGGTTAAAATTCCAGATCTTTTCCTTGGCAGGACACTCAAGCTTAGAGCCCATCAATGAACACGAGGTTAGTTCACTTTTGGTGCTGCATATATCAGAGTTAAATTTCATGTGTTATGATCTCCAGTTTACTAATATGTGTAAATTCATCTTGAGTTTCCCACAAACCAGTTTTATGGCCTCCATGAACTTTGTTAACAACACACTTCATCAGTTTACTGTTTATGTTCAAAAGAGCCAATATTAGACATTTTAATGCCCCAAAAAGCAAACCAGTCAATGCACACCTCAGAAAGGCAGTGTAAGTAACAATATTCCCAATCAACTGGTATTGTAAAACACCAGATTAATAAATGCATTAGTCTGGATGCAGGGAGGAATGGAGTCAAATTCATTATTCTGGCCAAGGGACGAAGACAGCTGTAAAAACAGGCAAGATTAGATTTACTGATCAAAAACTGAAACGGGAACATAGGATTACCAATTTAAATAATCACAGAAGGTAGAAAATGCCTTCCCAAGCTTTTCAGTGACTAAGCAGGCTCCTAAAGAAATGAGATTTGAATGCTTGCATGGCTGCAAGTGCTAGGTTAATGAAGCTACCTCTTAACATCTAGTCCAATTATTGTATTTTGTTCCCTTGGTCCAGAGTCTGATAATCTTAATAGCGTTGAGTACAATCTCCTTCTTGACACCTGATTCCATTTAAAATGAAGGGGGCTTCTCATGGAGTAAAGTAGTACTCCATGTGAGTAGGGCTACTGGATCTTAGGCTCCAATTTTTCCTAGTTAATCTTACGAGAGCACTCCCTCCTCCACATTGTTCCAGTTCAAACCCCATTACATAGTATCTATACCCCCTCAACTTTCTCCCACTTTAGGACTGATCAGGCCTTCTCCTGCTCCTCTACTCTGAGATTTTTCTGAGATCCTGTGTTGCCCTTAAATTTAAAAAGTGGTCTTGGGCATAAAAAGGTTGGAGAACGCAGAAGTTTTAAAGCAAAACAGACGAGCTGCCACTTAGACAGTCAAGTCAGCTATGAGGATCACTGAAAATCATCTAATACGATAGAGTTTGACCAACCTCAAATGATCAGATATTGCACACTAGGCTAATGAATATTTCAGATCTTCTGCAAAACCACATGTACAGCCAATTCTTAATAACTTAATTATTTTTAAACAAAAAGTATTGGTTAAGAGATCATTATACATACAGATATGAATAGAGTTCTTAGGTCAGTTTCATAATGGAGATGGTGAACTTTTTTATAGAACTGTGGCAGGCTATTGACAGCCAGTGTTCCTTGGGTGACACATTGTGACTTTTAAATAGAATCATCTATTTCCAAGATTATACAAGTAACTAGTTGCATTAATTAGCATATCCAGTAATCATTTTATAGACAAAAACAACATGGAATCCAGTGGCACTTTAAAGACTAACAAATTGATTAGGGTGGTAGGGTATAAATTTCCATGAGATATAAGTAGGTTACTAGAAACTTCAAAAAGAAATATAGGCAATGGAATTATTACATTCAGGTTTCATCTAAATGTTAGTATTCCTTTTTGATCACCAACTCAATAGGCAAGAAACATGTTTATATGATTAACATCTAACAAGATACAAGTAAACACGCACATTTAAAATGAGAAGTCCCATAGCACTTTACAGATTAACAGATTTTTTGGAGCATAAGCTGTCATGGGCAAAGAACCGCTTCATCATATGTATGATGAAGTCTGTGCCCATGAAAGCTTATGCTCCAAAAAATCTGTTAGTCTATAAGGTACCGCAGGACTTCGTGTTACTGCAGATACAGACTAACACAGCTACTCCTCTGATACTTGTCAACATACATTTAGCAGTGCCTTTAATTGTCTAAACATACAGGTTCGCATTTCAAAGCTCTAGGCTATTTAACAATGCATGGCCCTAATTTCCATTTCCATATTTTTTAACATGCATCTAAAGGTTAAATTTGGGCATTTAGCATGCTAGTTGCTTTACCCTTACTGGCTTAATGTCACAACACACAATACATAATGGAGACAGAGGTGTCAATATTCCATCCTTTGATTAATTTCTGATGTTGGTGACCTTAAGAGCTTCACAAACACAAACTAAGATTTGAATTCATTAGTACACCTCTGTGGTAGTACGGATTCTATTTGAAAATGCAGTGAAGTGATATAAACCTCGATTAAAATTATCACCCCAAAGTAATTCACTGATTACAGACAGACTTGGGAAGAGAGTGCTGGTATCCAAATTTCCAGTTCTGCTCTACCCATAAGTCACCGTCTCTAAGGAGCATCAAACTATATGTTTATTCTTGAAACACATTGGTAAAAACCAACCCATTATCCTTGCTAATGTTTCTGTCATCCCACAAACAGCATGTACAACAACCTCTTTTGAGGACAATGACACTGTGGAATAAGTCATTCCTTCTGGCTGTACAACTGCAAGGATTCTCTCCTGTGCTGAAGAAATCTCCAGCAAGACACAGAGCAACTCTTTGCACCTTGTCAACCAAAAGACACTTAGGCTGTGTCTACATTATCCCCTTCCTTTCGGAAGGGGCATGGTAATGAGCAAGTTGGGATGATGCTAGTGAGGGGCTGCTATGAATATGCAGCACCTCATTAACATGATGGCAGCCATGTGCGATTTGAAAGCTGCCATGCTGCCTGTGTAGACGGGGGCTTTTTGAAAGGACCCCCTGGACTTCTAAAGCCCCTTCTTCCTATTTGGTTTTAGGAAGAAGGGTTTTTCGAAGTCTAGGGAGTCCTTTCAAACAGCCCCTGGCTACACATGCAGTGCATGATTCAAAAGCAGCGCTTTCAAATCGTGCATGGCTGTCATTATGCTAATGAAGTGCTGCATATTCATAGCAGCGCCTCATTAGCATCTTCCCAACTCATTCTTTACCATGCCCCGTCCAAAAGGAAGGGGTTAGTGTAGATGTAGCCTAAGTGGGGGTAGTGGAACATTTCATTCAGTCCTTTTCTCTTTTTTGATCAGGAAGAACCAACACCATCACATTGAAGAGGGCTTTCAGTTTTCTCACTTGCCACCAGTGCATTTTACTGCTTGGTGGAATGAGGCTGAGGATACAATTTAAAAAATATCTAATGATCTTATCCCTGCAGTGGTTTTCAGGTCACATTCCTCAGAACTACATCTTTCCCAATAGCTTTGCAGCTATTCCTTTTTTAATTAAAGGCTTCAACACAAGTTACATGTTGTGTTTCAGCCAGTGTAGATCACTTCTGATGTTTTAAAAAAGAACTGCCAAGCAGAAGACCTGATCTTGCTGCTTGAAGGCAATGGCAGATCTTGTACTGATTTCAGTGGATAGATAATTGGGAGCTCCAGTCCAGGGTACACAGACATTTATTTTTATTGTTATTTTTTTCTGAGCTATTAAATTATCCTTTTGTGTCACATCTGGTGACATACACTTCTATGAGGGAAGAAGGGGGTGTTCTTAATCTTACGCAATAAATCTTGTGCCATAAGTTGTTAAAAATGAAAGAAATAGGCATGAGCAGAAGTTGACACTGATGGTCTCTTTAGAGAGATGTTTAAAATTTCATCTGAGTCAGACTGTCCAATCACCCGGTTACAACAGCCTGATGCATGAAGTGCATCCAGCTGCTGCTCTTTCCTGAACCAACTGTAAAGCGTAAGAATGTCCTAAACTTTTTGGTTCATTTCTTCCAGTGCATGAAGACAGTTTTTTCCAAGTTGCAAGTGCAAAGAGCTCTCTTATCTGGCCATGTAAGGGACGCAGTTGGTGACAGAAACCCCTGTGTGCTCTGGCATTCCCTGTGTCTGTAACAGCTCCATCAAGCTACTGCAAGACACTGTGAGACAGAGCACCGTAAAAGCTACTCTGCCTTGTGCTTGGGGAATAACGCTGTGCAAATTGCCCCTTAAACTGAGAGTTTCCATGGATGGCTTAAAGCCACTTTTGCATCTCCATGATTTTCAATGAAATCTTTTAAGTGGGATCCTAGGATAAGACTCAATGACCCTAGGATTAGACTCAGTTTCTGCCCTTTTTAAATTATGATAAATTAAATTAATAGCCTCTATTATTGCAGTTTGTGGGCACTGAACAAGGATTATAGCAAATGTCAAGATCTTCCTAGAAGGACAATTTATTGGCCTTCCTTTTGGTTTAGCATTCAAATTAGACTTAGCTAATGTAACTGAATGCTGTTTTACATGACACACTTAAAAGTGTATGAATTCTAATGTTGCCTGGCATAAGCCAGCCACCAACACACTCCTCATGGGTGAATTATTCCACAGTGCTGTATTACATGGGCTTTATATATTAATAAACCATCTGGTGGTAGCTGATGCTAGGGACAAGATATCAAAGAAGATTGACTCCAGGTCTAGGTTAGCGTGGCAATCCCTTTGATTATACTGCCAGTTTATTTTCTTTCACTCCCCCTCTTCTATTATGGGCAGAGAGGGAGGAAAGGACAAGGATATCAATTCCAGGATATGGAAAGCAACAGCTGCATTCAAAACTCTTTGTTCCATGTGGAGTTCACAAATAATATCTGCAAAGACGGAACTGTGGATCTTCAACACAAATGTGAAGAGTATCCTCTTGTGTGGATGCGAGACCTGGTGAACGAAAAAGTCTTCAAACCACAAGCTACCGACATTCATAAACAGGTGCCTGAGGTACACCCTTTGTATCAAATGGCAAGACTTTCAAATCAAGAGAAGAAAGAAAGTGGGGATGGCTAGGCCACACTCTCAGAAAACCATCATCCAGCCTAGTCCATCAAGCTCTCACATGGAACCCACAAGGAAAATGCAACAGAAGAAGACACTGGACAATGTGGAGAAGATCTACTACTGAGACTGAAGGACAGCAACTGGGGTACTCCTGGAGTCAGCTAGCAGTTTTGTCCCAAGACAGAGTGAAGTGGAGGGAGGCTTGTAGATGATGTATGTGCCACACAGAGTACAAAGGTGTAAGTCAATTACGTCAAGTCCTACCAATAACATGAATGCAGCAGATGATATAATGAGCAAATATGTCCATATTTCTGCCATAGGATGTGGTTCTCATTGCCTAAACCTGCTTCTTAATGATTTCATGGAGTTAAGTACAATGGAAAAAAATCTATGAAATATATGAAAAGTACTGATATTGTAGCTCCAGTCTTTATGAAGTACAGGTTGGACCTCCCTGGTCCAGCACCCTTGGGACCCGAGCCTTCCAGTATAAGGGAACTTGCTGGACCAGGGAAGGTCAAGCAACTTGGGGCCACCTGCTCCAGCCAGCAGGTCTTCCCCTGATCAGCTCCCTGCTGGGGACAGCTCTGCATTCCTAGCTTCCAGGATTCCCTCCCCTGCACCTGGGGGCGGTGGTGGCTCCACACTCTTGGCATCTGGGATTGTCCACGTAGGGCCAGCAGTAGCTCTATGCCTTGGGCCTCCAGGGCTCCCTGCCCTTGGCTGCTGGGGTGCCCTGCTCCCAACTTCTGTGGCTGGGGCTCCCTGGTCCTGTTGGATCATGGATGTTGCTGGACCAGAGTCCCAGATAAGAGAGGTTCCACCTCTAATATTTAAAGAATAGTGTAGAAACACTCTTGCAATCAGAAGTTTTGCATCTTTCAGACGCAGATTCTAACCGGAGAAATCATGAGCAAAAATTTACGATATGCCACTTGTCAGTCTCTCTGGAGTCTTTCACAACTGTGAGTGCTTACCTCCTGTCAGACTGAAAGTGTCAGAAAGCAGTGGAGACACCCCAAACTGCTGACATAGTCTATAATTAGAGATTTCAGCCAACCAGTAACAAATTAGCATGCCTGGATCACCATGCCAGACACAAATAGTCCCCTTACACTCTCCAGTCTATCTTGCTACACAGATAAACTGAAGTTAATGATAATGATCAGATAAACCAAAAATCACACATCGGCTGTGTCTACACTAGCCCCAAACTTCGAAATGGCCACGCAAATGGCCATTTCAAAGTTTACTAATGAAGCGCTGAAATGCATATTCAGCGTTTCTTTAGCATGCGGGCAGCTGCGGCACTTCGAAATTGACAAGCCTCGCCGCCGCACGGCTCATCCCGACGGGGCTCCTTTTCGAAAGGATCCCACCTACTTCGAAGTCCCCTTATTCCCATGAGCTGATGGGAATAAGGGGACTTCAAAGTAGGCGGGGTCCTTTCAAAAAGGAGCCCCATCGGGACGAACCACGTAGCGGCGAGGCACGTCAATTTCAAAGTGCCGTGGCCGCCCGTATGCTAATGAAGCGCTAAATATGCATTTCAGTGCTTCATTAGTAATCTTCGAAATGGCCATTTGTGTGGCCATTTCGAAGTTTGGGGCTAGTGTAGACGTAGCCCAAGTTGCTCCCAATTCCAAAGGATCAGTCACTTACCCCACATGAGCTGGTACACTGGATCTCACACCAAAGGCAAGGTTGGCTGCCCATTCTCCCATAAACTAAAGATTTATAAGTTAAGAAAAAGAAATGATTTGTTGAGAGGCTAAAGTAAGTAAAATACATTAACAGGTGAGTCAAATGATGTAAATCCACAACGATAACATAGATGGAGTAATCTGCCCTTTTCCCAAAAGCCATGCAGGTTACCCCAAAAAAAATCCATAGATGTTTGCCATTATGTTATGGAAGGAATAGGTAAGTGAAAAACCACCCAACTAACATTTCATTAGTTTTCCTGAAGTTCTCAACCCTAATAGCCCCCTTACATTAACATTACGTTAAAGTTTCCGTAATTACCATGTATGCCTCATGTACATGTTATGTTGAAGAAAATAGGACATGGATAGGTGAGAACAATATAATTACCATTACCCTTGATTTCTAACACACGAGTGAATTGTCCTGAATATATGCTCATACATTTAACAGTTTTGATAGTCACACACAAATGAATTGGGCTATGGCTCTAACTTAAGCTGGTCTGTCAGCATGACACTAATATTTTCCAAGATTATAGTAGTAACTAAGCTATTTGAATTGAATGGCTAGTTTTGCATACAGTTAGGACAATCTATAGATAGCAATGCACTATTAAAGAGTCTGATGCTTACTCTCAGGTTTAAATATATGTATACAAATATATTGTTCGTCCTTAATAATATGCTGTTAACTTCATTATGAAGCATAGGGATGAAGTGTTCATTTTCTAAACTTTCTTTCTAGAAAGTTCTCTCTAGACTTTCTTTATGTATGCATTATAGCATCAGGTCTCTATTTACATACTATTTCTTATCTCTAAGGATATAACCCTTCTTTTTTTATTTACATGTCAACCATACTGATGTTTTCTATTTTCAGCATATTTTCTGCCTATTTTAGACATAATAACAGGAAAATATTTAAATGCCTTACTGTGCAACTTCCTCTCTAGCACTAGTTGCGTTTGTCTTTATTCAAACATGTTTTGAAAACATAGTTATTTATTTCACAATTTTACCTAGTGGCACTTTCTGGCTACGTCTACACGTGCACCCAACTTCGAAATAGCTTATTTCGATGTTGCAACATCGAAATAGGCTATTTCGATGAATAACGTCTACACGTCCTCCAGGGCTGGCAACGTCGATGTTCAACTTCGACGTTGCTCAGCCCAACATCGAAATAGGCACAGCGAGGGAACGTCTACACGCCAAAGTAGCACACATCGAAATAAGGGAGCCAGGCACAGCTGCAGACAGGGTCACGGGGCGGACTCAACAGCAAGTCGCTCCCTTAAAGGGCCCCTCCCAGACACACTTTCATTAAACAGTGCAAGATACACAGAGCCAACAACTAGTTGCAGACCCTGTATATGCAGCACGGACCCCCCAGCTGCAGCAGCAGCAGCCAGAAGCCCTGGGCTAAGGGCTGCTGCCCACGGTGACCACAGAGCCCCACAAGGGCTGGAGAGAGAGTATCTCTCAACCCCCCAGCTGATGGCCGCCATGGAGGACCCCGCTATTTCGATGTTGCGGGACGCGGATCGTCTACACGTCCCTACTTCGATGTTGAACGTCGAAGTAGGGCGCTATTCCCATCCGCTCATGGGGTTAGCGACTTCGACGTCTCGCCACCTAACGTCGATTTCAACTTCGAAATAGCGCCCAACACGTGTAGACGTGACGGGCACTATTTCGAAGTTACTGCCGCTACTTCGAAGTAGCGTGCACGTGTAGACGCAGCCTCTGTGTGTTACCTAAATTGTTCAGAATACATTTCTCATTCTTAAAGAAATAAATGAAGTTTAGTTTCCGTAAGCAATTAACTACTGCAGATATTTCAATTTTTCCAAACTTTTTGTTTTTCTCAGGGATGGAAGAGCAAGAAACACAAGAACTGGGAGGAGGCTTATGCCTTCAAAAGTTCCAGAAATTTTACATCACTCCCTTCTTCCACCTAACATCACTTCAGGTTTCCTGGGGTTCAGTTTCAGCCTTCTATTTTGTATTTCTTCAAACACTGCAGTGGTTAATTGAAGATGTTGCACGTGATGGGCGAAAAGGACCCGCAGTCAGAGCTATATTTGATAGGTGTATTGATTGCTACTATCAGGAGACATAAAAAATCAAATAAGGGAGATTGCAAAGTCAGCCCTGCATGACTCTGCATATGAGAGTGTGGGGAACAGGAAAAGCTGCCTGTCATGACTTTATGGGTCTGTTAGGGCTTGTCTGCACTAGTGATCAATGAAGAGTAATGTGTATCCACAGGAGAGCAGTCCCCACCAATATTACCACATGGAAGACACTCCACTAAATTGCTGACTGTAGCTACATTATTTCCATAGCTGAAGCTACATAGGTTAGATTGGCAGGGTGGGGAGAAAGGGTGTGGTGCAGACTAGGCCTTCAAAAGGAACAAGCCCATTAATACAGGGTGTGCCTTTTTAATTCCTGACACCACACAGTAGGATGATCTCTGTTCCCCTTGACTGGCATTCAAAGCAGCAGAGAGACTAGAATGTAAATATCAATGTTTTTCTTTAGTCCATTGCCAGAAAGCAATTGGCCACTAACACAAAATCTGTGCCCTTCCCAGCTTTGAAGCCAAATTAGGATGGCAAGAGGATATCAGACGATGATTGGAAGGCAGTTTGCTGCTGCTTTCTCGGTTCCAGGCAGGCATGTAACTCATTTCTGGCCAGGTTCCAGTCAATGAACACTGAGTTTTACTTTCTTAAAAACAGGCTGGACTTTATCATGCTTCAGGGCAATGTTTAATATGAAAATTGTTGCCTGGAGAGAAATGAAGGAGGGGACATTCCAGCCAAACGCACTGTCATTTTCAACTAGGTAACTTTGATAGAGATTTAATTCCACACTGGCTGGTGGCAAGAGAGTGAGTGGCAACAGTATCCAGTACAGTTTGAACATCTCTAATCCAGAAGTTTTGTCTGGCAACATCCATAATCCAGCATGATTTTTGCTAGCTGGACAACCACTTATCTTGGGTGTGGCCAAGTTTCCTGTGGTCCCATAAAGTTTGTTTACAGCCATCACTTCTATGCTGTTATTTAGCTGTAATTTACCCCTAAATGTCTTCTAAGAGCCAAGTAAGCAGGGAAGGTGTTGGTAATGTGGTAGACAATATTAACCTCCAGCAAATTCTCCCATCCAGCACCAGTCAGGTCCCAAGGGTGCCAGACAAGAGAAGTTCAACCCGTAGTGACTATAATACCCAAGAAAGCAAAGTATGGCAAATGGCAATGTCATTGTTGCTGCTCAGCATAGTATTGCAATGAAATTTCTCTCCAGGCTGCATAGACAGTGTGACTATGTCTGCAGTGAATTTTTTTTCAAAAAAATGAATGCAATTTGCACTACATACATTGCATAAATTATTTCACAGTACCTTATTCCGAACTTGATGCCATCCGAATGTCACCAAATTTCAAAATAAGGAGCTATTCTGAACATTCCATTACTCCTCGTACAATGAGGGGGAACCAGAACCAGAAGAGTCTGCGTGAGATAGCAGCGCTATTTCGGGCATTATTAGAAGCCACTGCATTGCTGTTTCAGGATACCAGCCGTGTATCTTACAAACCTTTGTTGGGTGCCCAATAGAACATCACACTGCTGCATCACCTCCACTGCTTATAGCAGGTCAGTTCAAATTTTTAAAAAAGTAACTCTTCCCCTGCACAAATAAAATCCTGTGAGTATAAATCCAATAAATATATTTTGGCAGATATGGCCCTGACTTCCATAGGTTAATATGACTATGTTGTACTCTTTACAAATAACAACACGGTTGAGTTTAATCAAGAGATTGTTCAAAATTCAAAATGGTTTGACAGGAGAAAAGGAGGGGATGCTCAAGAATGAAGGGGCATAAGTAGTTTCTGACTGTTTCTTGTGTGAGAGAAGAGAGGGCTCGTTATCCGGATTTCCTTGTTACTGTGCTTCGCTGTACAAGCCCTGGATTTCATTTACAGCATCCTGATGTGATAATGGTAAATGCATCTATAATGAACTCTGAGACAGTTCATTTCAGGCAAAGTGTTTTAATAAAAACTCAAACTTCTCTCCTCTTTTTATAATATACCACTTTATGTGCTACCTCATTTTATGATCACAAATGTAATTTCAATATGTAGCTTTATAACTACAATAACTAGAAAATAATAAAATGATGCAGACTGAAAAAATTTGCATTTTAAAAATAAATTTGCAGAACTGTTTTTATGAGAACTAACTTTCTTTCAAAGACTACACTAATTTGTTGTTGTTCATGTGAAATTTTACATAGTGACAACTGCCTGTAGCATTCTTTAACATAGTTAGTGACAATAGTTTTATGATTGCTGTCCGGCTAAAATAATTTTCTTTCTTTCCATCTTGTTGTCTGTGCTTTCGGATTTGATATTGGTTGTGACACTATGCCTCCATATTCTTATGTAAATATGTTTTTGAATGTAACTATAAATGGAATATACTTCATGCAAAATGGGGCAAGTGACATATCATTCAAAATCTTTTTATCCCCTGACTGAATGTAAATCTATATCTCTATCTATATATAGATATATATTTGTGCACACATATCTTTCTTGCATGTGAACCAAGAAATATGAAGTGTAAACATGTTTATTAATTTAGATCTTCTAGTCAAAGACAGCAATTGTACTTAAGAAACTTAATGGAACTGTGCTCAAGGCAATGATCTGTGAATGGTCTTGTTTTAAAGGTAAGTCTGAATTGTGGTTGGTCCTACAAAGACAGGTGACCCTGACTCCTGGAACCCATTGTGAGTTTTGTACTCTTCTCGGGGAGGAGGGGTAGAGAACAGAACAAAGCATTCTTGCCCTGGAGAAATTCTATTTAAGAGATGGGGAGAAAACGAGGATTGTCTTCAGCTGACTTCACAGACTACGCCCCACCTCAGAGAAACACGTGAAAGGAGCTAGAAAGGAAAAGAACTCTAATGAGAGGAGAAGCCATTAGACCCAGGCCAGAGAAAAGACCAATTCAGGATTGAAGAATTTTACCAGTAATGAGGACTAGAGTGAGAAATTCTCATTTGTGCCAATTTCTCTGATACTACATCTATACTCCAGAGATCTTTCGAAAGAAGCTATTCCAGAAGGTCTCTTCCAAAAGAACTTCCAAAAGAAAACAAAAAAGCAGTCCTGTAGTACCTTAAAGACTAACAAAATAATTTATTAGGTGATGAGCTTTCGTGGGACAGACCCACTTCTTCAGACCATAGCCAGACCAGCACAGACTCAATATTTAAGGCACAGAGAACCAAAAACAGTAATCAAGGTTGACAAATCAGAAAAATTATTGTCAAGGTAAGCAAATCAGAGACAAATCAGAGGCAAATCTCCTACAGACAACCTGCCAACCTTATGAGGATTCTCACCAACAGCCACAGTCTATACCATAGAAATACCAGTCCTGGAACTTTTCCTTGCAACAAGGCCCATTGCCAACTTTGTCCACATATCTATTCTGGAGATACGATCAATGGACCTCATCAGGTTATTCACAGAATCACGGGCACATTCTCATGTTCCTCAACTAACATCATATATGCCCTCATGTGCCAGCAATGCCCACATGTTTTGTACATTGGACAGACTTCAAACTCTCTTAGACAAAGAATTAATGGGCATAAAACAGGCATAAAAACACTCCTGATTCACAAACCTGTCAGCCAGCACTTTAATGGAGTGGGCCATTCTGTTAATGACCTGAAAGTCTTTGTTTTAGTGAAAAGGAGTTTTCACAACCATTTGGAAAGCGAGGCTGCTGAACTCTCTTTTATATTCAAATTCGACACATTAACAAGTGGTTTGAACCAGGATGACAATTTTCTAGCTCATTATAGGGGCTTTTTTACATACTTTGCTTTAGCTAATTCTTGACTTCCCCCCACCTTCTGCCCCTCTGCTCTCTGATTTGCTTACCTTGATAATAATTTTTCTGATTTGCCAATCTTGATTACTATTTTTGGTTCTCTGTGCCTTAAATATTGAGTCTGTTCTGGTATGGCTGTGATCTGAAGAGGTGGGTCTGTCCCACAAAAGCTCATTACCTAATAAATTATTTTGTTAGTCTTTAAAGTGGTACTGGACTGCTTTTTTGTTTTCATAGTATATAGACTAGCACGGCTCTCTTTCTGTTACTATTCTTCCAAAAGAGTGCGTCTACACCCAAAAAAGCAGATCAAAATAGTGATCTGCTTTTTTGAAAGAGAGCATCCACACAGCCCCCTGCTCTTTCGAAAGACTGGGCCAAGGATCAAAAATGAAGACTATTCGTTCAAAAGAAGGGCACTGCGGAGTGTCTACTCATATTTTCTTTTGAAAGAAGCTTTCAAAAGGGGGTGCTCTTCCTGAAATAGGAAAGGAAGAGTGATTCTGGAAGGAGCTCCACATTCTTTTGATTTACTTTCAAAAGAATCTTTTTTGTGTGTAGACATTTCATAGCATCTTTCAAAAAGCCCCCAGGTGCATCTACATTAGGAACTAACTTCAAAGTTAACTTCGAAGTTAGGCACTGCATCGAAGTAGTCAACAGAGAGTCTTCCCACATTTTCCCTTACTTCGAAGTTAACTTCGAAATAGGGAGCCCAACTTCAAAGTCCTTACTGCATTTCCAGGAATGGAGTAGTGCCCTCCTTTGAAGTTTGACTTCGAAGTAGTGTGTGTGTAGACGCTCAGCTTCAAAGTTGCTTACTTTGTAGTTGTACTTCAAAGTAAGCGACTTCAAAATTATTTTTGTAGTGTAGACACAGCCCTGTTCTTTCAAACATTTTTTTGAAAGAACTTGCTGGTGTAGACACAGCCTGAGTGTATTAGGCTTCGCTGACATATTCTGTGTATTTTGATACAGTAGCTTACTTTGTCCTGTCTGTCATCACTTGCAACCACTTAAACCCTACTTTTTATACTTTAAAATCATATCACTTTTATTTGTTTTCAAACCCAATATAAATAATTGTTAATTGTGGGGATCCACAGCAGTACATTTCTTTTTTTTTTTTCACTGATAAAGAGGATGAACATTATGAATTTTCTTTCTATAAAATATTTATACAGAGAACGATTGATTTATTTGGCATTTTGGTTCCTATTTGTGGCTGTCAAGTCCCTATAACTGAGCCCTTCTAGAGCTGAGTTGTTATCAGCATTTGTGTTACTCTGCTGGGGAGGCTGTTATTCCAAATCTGTGCCTTTGCTTGCTTTGCAAACTAAAGCACCTTGGGGTAAGTGGCTGCTTGTGTTTGGGGGTTTCTGGGCTTGTGTTTGTTTGTTTGTTTGGAGTTTGGAGTGCTGAGCTGAGTGTTTGTTTGAAAGGCCGTGTGCTCAGGCAGGCAGTTGGAAGCTGTGAGTCTTGATTAGGTTTGAATTGAAACATCGTGTGCTGATTGGCTGAGCTGTAGGCAGAAGGAGAAGCTATCAGGGAGGCTGAGCACTTAAACCCCGCTAGTAAGCAACCAGGGAGCTTTGCGACCGGGTGCTTGTGAACAGGGTGAGTGCTAACAGGAGGGAGTTTTGAGAGGGGAGTTTAGAGGGGGAGCTTGGAGGGAGCCAGTGACTTCTATTGCCCTTAAACTTAAATCCTTTATAACAACCTCTATCTGAAACATTTAATTAAACCCTCATATATAATTAGAGTAGGAAATGGAGGCAGAAGCCCAGCAGCAGAGTGGGGGCTATCCTGTTTATTGTGTCGAGTGCAATATGTATGACTACCAACCCTGTGGGCGGGTGGCGTATGTGTGCGCTCGATGCAAGGAGCTCCTGGCCCTCAGAGACCGAGTGCGTGCTTTGGAGTCCAGGGTGGCTGAACTGAAGGAGCTAAGGAAGGCAGAGGTGTTTGTTGATGAGACTTTCCGGGACATAGTAGAGCTGTCCCACCTCCAGTCTGACAGTCCTGATGCTGTTACGGAGGATGAAAGGCTCAGGGAAGGAGAGCAGTCAATGGGAGCAGAGGGAAACCATCCCATAGTTGGGACCCTCCTTCCAGAGGGTGCTATTGTATCCTCTTGCGCTGAGGATACTTCTTCAGGGGAGGGAGCGCCAGCTGTTAGGAAGAAGCAGGTTTTAGTAGTGGGGGATTCAATCATTAGAAATATAGATAGTTGGGTTTGTGATGACCGGGAGAACCGTATGGTGACTTGCCTACCTGGTGTGAAGGTTGTGGATCTCTCGAGGCATCTAGACAGACTTATGGGCAGTGCTGGGGAGGAGCCAGTGGTCGTGGTACATGTCGGTACCAATGACATAGGGAAGGGTAGAAGAGATGTTCTAGAGGCCAAATTTAGGTTACTAGGAAAGAGACTGAAATCCAGAACATCTATGGTGGCATTCTCTGAAATGCTTCCAGTTCCACGTGCAGGGCCAGATAGACAGGCAGAACTTCAGAGTCTCAATGCGTGGATGAGATGATGGTGTAGGGAAGAGGGGTTTAGATTTATTAGGAACTGGGGACACTTTTGGGGTAGAGGGAGCCTATACAGGAATGATGGGCTCCACCTAAATCAAGGTGGATCCAGACTGCTGGCATTAAACATTAAAAAGGTCGTAGAGCAGTTTTTAAACTAAGAGGTGGGGGAAAGCCGATTGGTGCGGGGGAGCACCTGGATCGGACGGAGACTTCTCTTAGACGAGACTCCATAGATAGGGATTCCCTAGAAGTTAGTCAGATAGGGAACGTGGGAAATAATATATGGGCAAGATCAGATGTGAAACAATTGCATATAAAAAAATCCAACGCGTCTGTGAAAGGCGGACATATAAATAGTGGTAGTTTTTTAAAGTGCTTTTACACAAATGCTAGGAGTCTGTCTAATAAGATGGGTGAATTGGAGTACCTCATATCAAAGGAGGAAGTTGACATAATAGGCATCACAGAAACATGGTGGAATGAGGACAATCAGTGGGACACTATCATACCGGGATATAAATTATATCGGAAAGACAGAACAGGTCGTGCGAGTGGCGGAGTGGTACTATATCTGAAGGATAATATAGAATCAAATGAAGCAAAAATCCTAAAGGAATCAAAATGTTCCATAGAATCATTATGGATAACAATTCATTCCTCTAATATGAATATGGCATTAGGAATATATTACCGACCACCTAACCAGGACAGTGATAGTGATGCTGAAATGTTAAGGGAGATTAGAGAGGCTATCAAAATAAAATACACAGTAATTATAGGAGATTTCAATTATCCCCATATTGATTGGGTACATGTCACCTCAGGATGGGATTCAGAGATTAAATTTCTTGATGCCTTAAATGACTGCTTCTTGGAGCAGCTAGTACAGGAACCCACAAGGGGAGAGTCAATTCTCGATCTAGTCCTGACTGGAATGCAGGATCTGGTCCAAGAGGTAACTGTTACTGGACCGCTTGGAAATAGTGACCACAATATAATAACTTTTAACATTCCTGTGTTGGGAAGAACACCGCAGTGGTCAAACACTCCGGCATTTAATTTCAAAAAGGGGAATTACACTAAAATGAGGAAGCTAGTTAAACTAAACTAAAATGTAGAGTAACTAAACTAAAATCCCTGGAAGCTGCATGGAAACTGTTTAAAGACACCATACTAGAGGCCCAACTTAAATGTATACCCCAAATACAAAAAACACAGTTGGGCTACGTCTACACGTGAAGCCAACATCGAAATAGGCTATTTTGATGAATAACGTCTACACGTCCTCCAGGGCCGGCAACGTCGATGTTCAACTTCGACGTTGCTCAGCCCAACATCGAAATAGGCGCAGCGAGGGAACGTCTACACGTCAAAGTAGCACACATCGAAATAGGGATGCCAAGCACAGGTGCAGACAGGGTCAACGGGCGGACTAGCGCTTCCGGGGCAACAGCTAGCCGTTCCCTTAAAGGGCCCCTCCCACATACACTCAGCCTGCACAGCACGCGGTCTGAGGAGCCATAGGCACACAGACCCCGGGCGCCGCAGTCATGGACCCCCAGCAGCAGCAGCAGCAGCAGCAGCAGCAGCAGCAGCAGCTAGAGGTCCACCCAGCCCTCCCGGCAGGAGCAGGGCTTGCCCTGGCCCATGCCATGTGGGAGGCAGCTGACTACCTTCTTGCCCCAGGGGAGGAGATGCCCCCAGGGCAGCAGGGCTCAACCCCTACCCCTGCAGCACCCCGCCCCAACCCCTGCCTCACACGCCGGCGGCTGTGGAGCTACCCCACGAGCACCGACTGGTGGGAGCGGCTGGTGCTTGGGGAGTGGGACTACGACCACTGGCTCAGGAACTTCAGGATGACCCGCCAGACATTCCTGGAGCTGTGCCAGTGGCTCACCCCCGCACTCAGGCACCGGGACACTGCCATGAGGCGTGCCCTCCCTGTGGAGAAACGGGTTGGCATCGCTGTCTGGAAGCTGGCCACTCCGGACAGCTACCGATCCGTGGGGCAGCAGTTTGGTGTCGGAAAGGCCACCGTCGGGGCTGTCTTCATGGAGGTAAGAGAACCCACAGGGGGAGGCCAGGGCAGGGCAGGGGGGCCAGGGCAGGGCAGGGCAGGGCAGGGCCACGCACACCCTGCTCACCCCTCATTGGTGCTGTCCCATGTGCTTTCCCTGCAGGTTGTGCGTGCCATCAACGCCATGCTCCTGCACAGGCTCGTGAGGCTGGGGGACCCACATGCCACTGTCGCCGCCTTTGCCACCCTGGGCTTCCCCAACTGCTTCGGGGCTCTGGATGGGACTCACATCCCCATCCGCGCCCCGCATCACAGTGGAGGACGATACCTCAATCAGAAGGGCTACCATTCTGTCGTCCTGCAGGCCTTGGTGGACAGCCGGGGACGTTTCCAGGACATTCACGTGGGCTGGCCTGGCAGCACCCACGACGCCCGGGTTTTTCGGAACTCGGGCCTGTGCCACCGGCTGGAGGCGGGGACCTACATCCCCCAGCGGGAGATCCCTCTGGGGGACACCACCATGTCCTTCTGCCTCATCGCAGATGCGGCATACCCCCTCCGGCCGTGGCTCATGCACCCCTACACGGGCCATCTCTCCGCTAGCCAGGAGCGCTTCAACGAGCGCCTGAACCGTGCGCGCCAGGTGGTGGAGCGCTCATTTGGCCGCCTCAAGGGACGCTGGAGATGTCTCCTGACCTGCCTGGATGCGGGCCCCAACAACATCCCCCAGATTGTGGGTGCCTGCTGCGCCCTGCACAACCTCATGGAGAGCAAGGGGGAGACCTTTCTGCAGGGCTGGGCCGCGGAGGCCGGCAGGGCACACGTGCAGCCACCTGCTGCCCCCAGTCGGCAGGTGGACCCAGAGGGGACCCGGGTCCGGGAGGCCCTGCGGGCCCACTTCGACCAACAGGCCGCGGGGTGAACTCTGGCCAGGCCCCCTACTGCCCGCCCCTTCCTCCCCCACACTCCTGCCCCAATGCCCGCACCATGGAGCACCCCACCGCCCACCCCCCCACTTGTCCTGGACAAATGACATCACGAACTTGTGGGTGAACGTAAACTTTTTTTTCGTCTTTACGAAACTTTTTTTTTTTTGTAAATAAATAAATATGTGAAACACAAACCAAAAAGGAGGGACAAACATTCAACCAAAGCAAGATGTGCACAAATAAAACAATACAACAACAAAGCAAAGAAGTGTGCGCCATCAACAAAAAAGAAAAGCAGGGAGGAGAACGGGGAGAACTATTTACATGGGGGGGACGGGGCAAACGGGGGCACCAAAAACAAACAGTCAAACTGTATACAACAAGGGGGGGGCCACGTCCCGGGCCCCTCGCCCCTAGAGCCCAGCACTGGGCGTGCCCGGCTGGGAGCCCCGCCGTGCCTGCAGTCTGGTCCGCGGCTGGGTGGGAGTGGGCTGCACAGGAAGGTATCGGTGCCGGCGAGTCTCAGGTGGCTCCAGGGGTCCCTTGGCGCTGTGGCCCTCGCAGGTGGGTGGTGGGGCGACGGCGGATGGCCCGGCGACGGCTGGAGCAGCTGGTGGTGGGGCTGCAGGAGCGGGCAGGGCAGGCGATGGCTCGGCCGGCGCAGCATGGGGGGCCAGGTAATCAACCAGCCGGTTGAATGTCTGCATATAGGCCCCCCATGCCTCCTGGCGCCAGGCCAGCGCCCACTCCTGCAGCTGGAGGTGCTGCTCCGAGACCTCCAGCTGTCGGCGGAGGATGGCCAGCAGCTGGGGGGTCCGTCGCCACCGCCAGTAGTAGGCGCAGGGTCTGCCGTCTTGCCCTCCGCGGGGCTGGTCGTTCCTCGGCCGAGGGGCTGCCCTGGAGCAAGGGTCCCAGAGGGCTCTCCGGGACAACTGAGGCCTCGCCGGCGCTCTCTTCCGGTCCTTCTGATGGTGCAGGTGCAGGTGCAGGACACAGGAGAGGAGGGGGGAAAGAAGAATGGAGACAGGCGTTAGCGTGGGCCCCGAGCCGTGGCCTTTGTCCCCCCCGCCCTGTGCTGCAGGTTCCCCATCCCCGTCCCCGGGAGATGCTGCTGTGATGGATGGGGTTCAGGGGTCCCCCTGCCCTGCACCCCGTCCCCTGGTGGGAGCGACTCTCACTTCACCCCGCAGGGTCTGAGAGCAGGAGAGGTTTCTTAGGCCACAGATGGCCAGTTTCTGGCAGGAGTGACAGCACCAGCTGTCGGAAGAGACAGTCCTTCCAACCCGTCGTGGGGAGAAAACCCCAAGGGGGGCCCCTCTGGGATGCAGCTTTCCCCCTCCTCTGGCTGGCTGCCTACCAGCTCTCCCTTCCCCTAGCCTCTACCTGTGGCCCCCGCCCTCGCCCCCCAATTCCAAGCCAGCTCGGCTCCTCCCTCCTGTTTGTTCAGGGCAGAGGTGTCACCTGCCAGCTGTAGCGCCAGGATCCTCCTTTGGCCCTGGGAGCTCCTCGGCTCTTGTGGCTCATATGTAGCCTGAGTCTCCCTTTGGCACTCCCCCCACTCCATCACATGCTGCTGCTGCAGGGTGTCCCACCCCCTCCGCCCGGGGGCCCCTCGAGGTTCCGCTCCCCCCTGGCCCGGGGATGGGGCATGGCACTGTCATGCAGGGTGGTGGGGGGCAGGGGCTGACGGCTGCAGTGCTGTGAGGGCCATGGCCCTGGTGTCCTTGGGGCCATGGCCATGTGAGCGTGTGGGGGGCCCTGGACACATCTCTGTTACCCCCGCCCCTCAAGCCCAGGGGTGTCCACCAGAGAGGGGTACCTACCTGTCGGTCCGCTCCCACGGTCCGGAGATCCCTGGGGGTCGGAAGCCCTGCTGCTGCTCCGGGATGGCAGGAGGAGGATCTGCAGGCTGGATTCTGCGGAGGAGGAGCCCCCCTCCTCCTCCTCCTCCTCCTGCCGCGATGTCCCGGGGATGGCCTCCAGGGGGGGTCCCCGGGGTGCGGGGCTTGCCTCCGGGTCGGACTTTGGCTGCAGGGCCTGCTGGGGCTCGTCAGCCGAGGTGTCAAGGGTGGCCGGAGGGGAGGAGGTGTGCCGGGAGCCGAGGATGTCCCTGAGCTCCCTGTAAAAGGGGCAAGTGACAGGGGCGGCCCCAGATCGGCTGGCCGCATCCCGGGCCCGGGCATAACCCTGCCGCAGCTCCTTCACCTTACTCCGGACATGGTCCGGAGTGCGGGCAGGGTGACCCCGGGCAGCCAGGCCGTTGGCCAGGCGAGCGAACGCATCCGCGTTCCGCCTCTTGCTCCCTATTACCTGGAGCACCTCCTCCTCGCTCCAGAGCCCCAGCAGGTCCCGCAGCTCGGCCTCCGTCCAGGAGGGGCCCCGCTGCCGCTTCCCAGACTGGGTGGCGCTCTGGGTGGGCTGGCTGCCCTGGCTTCCCTTGGGGGGGGTCCCCTGGGGGCATTGGGGGGGCTCCTGGCTCACCATCACTGCTGTGTGGTGGGCTGAGGGCTGTGCAGTCTGCCCGCGTGTGCAGGCTGCAGCCTGCTCGTTGCCTCAGCTTCCTGCAGAGTCAGGGCGGGGGAGGGGACCTTTAAGGGGCCGCTCCACGCGGCCACCAGTGAGCTGAGGGGCTGGAGAGAGCGTCTCTCAACCCCCCAGCTGATGGCTGCCATGGAGGACCCGGCAATTTCGACGTTGTGGGACGCGGATCGTCTACACTGTCCCTACTTCGACGTTGAACGTCGCAGTAGGGCGCTATTCCTATCTCCTCATGGGGTTAGCGACTTCGACGTCTCGCCGCCTAACGTCGAAGTTAACTTCGAAATAGCGCCCGACGCGTGTAGCCGCGACGGGCGCTATTTCGAAGTTAGTGCCGCTACTTCGAAGTAGCGTGCACGTGTAGACACAGCTTAAGAGACCTAACAAAGAACCACCATAGCTTAACAGCCATGTTAAAAAGGCAGTGAGAGAGAAAAGGGCAGCTTTTAAAAAGTGGAAGTCAAATCCTAGTGAGGAAAATAGAAAGGAATATAAACACACCCAAATTAAGTGTCATAATGTAGTAAGAAAAGCCAAAAAAGATTTTCAGGAACAGCTAGCCAAAAATTCAAAAAATGATAGTAAAATGTTTTTTAAATACATTAGAAGCAGGAAGCCCGCTAAAAAAGCAGTGGGGCCCTTGGACGATAAAGATATAAAAGGAGCAATCAAGGAAGACAGTGCCATTGCGGAGCGATTAAATGATTTCTTTGCTTCAGTCTTCACAGATGAGGATGTTACAGAGGTTCCTAAATCTGAGCCAGCTTTTTTAGGTGACAAATCTGAGCAACTCTCCCAGATTGAAGTGACATTAGAGGAGGTTTTGGAGTTAATTGATAAGCTGAATAGTAACAAGTCTCAAGGACCAGATGGTATTCACCCAAGGGTTCTGAAAGAACTCAAATGTGAAATTGCGGAGTTATTAACAGTGGTTTGTAACCTATCCTTTAAATCCGCTTCGGTACCCAATGACTGGACGATGGCCAATATAATGCCAATATTTAAAAAAGGCTCTAGAGACCTACATCTACACGTGCCCCAAACTTCGAAATGGCCATGCAAATGGCCTTTTCGAAGTTTACTAATGAAGCGCTGAAATGCATATTCAGCGCTTCATTAGCATGCGGGCAGCAGCAGCGCTTCGAAATTGATGCGCCTTGCCGCCGTGCGGCGCGTCCAGACGGGGCTCCTTTTCGAAAGGAAGCCACCTACTTCGAAGTCCCCTTATTCCCATGAGCTCATGGGAATAAGGGGACTTCGAAATAAGCGGGGCCCTTTCGAAAAGGAGCCCCGTCTGGACGCGCTGCGCGGCGGGAAGGCGCATCAATTTCGAAGCGCTGCTGCCGCCGCCCGCATGCTAATGAAGCGCTGAATATGCATTTCAGCGCTTCATTAGTAAACTTCGAAATGGCCATTTGCATGGCCATTTCGAAGTTTGGGGCACGTGTAGACACGGCCGAGGAGACCCTGGCAATTATAGACCAATAAGTCTAACATCAGTACCAGGCAAATTAGTAGAAACAATAGTAAAGAATAAAATTGCACGGCACGTAGAAGAGCACGAATTGTTGGGCAAAAGTCAGCATGGTTTCTGCAGAGGGAAGTCGTGTCTAACTAATCTATTAGAATTCTTTGAAGGGGTTAATAAACATGCGGACAAGGGGCACCCAGTGGACATAATATACCTAGATTTCCAGAAAGCCTTTGACACGGTCCCACACCACAGGCTTTTATGTAAATTAGGCGGTCATGGGATGGAAGGAAAGATCCTTTCATGGATCGGGAATTGGTCAAAAGACAGAAAACAAAGGGTTGGAATAAATGGTAAATTTTCACAATGGAGGGGGGTAACTAGTGGTGTTCCCCAGGGGTCAGTCCTGGGACTGATCCTGTTCAACTTGTTCATCAATGATCTAGAAAATGAGGTAAGCAGTGAGGTGGCAAAGTTTGCAGATGACACCAAGTTGTTCAGGACAGTCAAAACCAAAAGGGATTGTGAAGAACTACAAAAAGATCTCAGCAAACTGAGTGATTGGGCAGCAAAATGGCAAATGAAATTTAATGTGGGTAAGTGTAAGGTAATGCACATTGGAAAAAATAACCCAAATTACACGTACAACATGATGGGGTCCAATTTAGCTACGACAGGTCAGGAAAGGGATGTTGGAGTTATAGTGGATAGTTCTCTGAAGACATCCACGCAGTGTGCAGCGGCAGTTAGTAAAGCAAATAGGATGTTAGGAATTATTAAAAAAGGGATAGATAATAAGACAAAAGATATTATACTTCCCCTATATAAAACTATGGTATGCCCACATCTTGAGTACTGTGTGCAGATGTGGTCTCCTCACCTCAAAAAAGATATATTGGCATTAGAAAAGGTTCAGAAAAGGGTGACTAAGATAATTAGGGGTTTGGAACGGGTCCCATATGAGGAAAGGCTAGAGAGACTGGGACTTTTCAGTCTGAAAAAGAGGCGATTGAGGGGCGATATGAATGAGGTATGTAGTAGGCATCCTTCAGTCTGCATAGACTATGGATCGCGCCCTTTAAAGTTTCAATTGAGGACTTCATTTACAGCGTCTATTGTGACTATAAAGACCCACACGAGAGTGACAGTCCTTGCTGCATCTCTTGCAGATGTAGTGGGCGTCTGGCAAGTCCTTATTGTGCTTTCTGTGCGCTCGCTTCTCCTCTGCTAGCTGTCTGATCTTCAACTCACCCTTCTGAAGGCCCTTGTGTAACCCCTGCCTCCATCTGCTGCGGTCGTCTGCTAGTTCTTCCCAGTTGTCCAGCTCAATGTCTACCTCTCTGAGGTCTCTCTTGCAGACATCTTTGTAATGCAACTGGGGGCGTCCGGGAGGTCTTTTGCCAGAGGCTAGCTCACCATACAGGATGTCTTTTGGAATCCTTCCATCATTCATCCTGTGGACGTGGCCAAGCCAGCGGAGTCGACGCTGCCTGAGGAAGGTGTGCATGGTTGGGATTCCAGCTTGCTCGAGGACGGCGGTGTTGGTCACTTTGTCCTTCCATGATATTCCAAGGATGCGCCTGAGGCAGCGCAAGTGGAAGACGTTCAGCCTCTTTTCCTGGCGGACATACAGGGTCCAAGTCTCGCTGCCATAAAGGAGGGTGCTAAGGATGCAGGCTCTGTAGACTTGCATTTTGGTGTGAGTGTACAGCTTGTTGTTATTCCACACTCTCTTGCTGAGTCTGGACAGAGTTGTGGCCGCTTTTCTGATCCTCCTATTTAGCTCAGTGTCCGACGACAGGGTGTCAGTGATGGTGGACCCCAGGTAAACGAACTCGTGGACGACCTCTAATGTATAGTTGTCAATGCTGATTGATGGTGATTCAGCAACATCCTGACCGAGTATGTTCATCTTCTTTAGGCTGATGGTAAGCCCGAAGTCCTTGCACGCTTTGGAGAACTGATCCAGCAGTTTTTGAAGCTGGTCTTCTGTGTGAGACACTACAGCAGCATAGTCTGCGAACAGCATGTCTCTGATGAGGACTTCTTGCACCTTAGGCTTAGCTTTCAGCCTTAAATTATTTACCTTTTCCCATAATACAAGAACTAGGGGACACCAAATGAAATTGATGAGTAGTAGGTTCAAAACTAATCAAAGGAAATTTTTCTTCACACAGCACACAGTCAACCTGTGGAACTCCTTGCCGGAGGAGGCTGTGAAGGCCAGGACTCTATTAGGGTTTAAAAAAGAGCTCGATAAATTTTTGCAGGTTAGGTCCATAAATGGCTATTAGCCAGGGATAAAGTATGGTGCCCTAGCCTTCAGTACAAGGGCAGGAGATGGATGGCAGGAGATAAATCACTTGATCATTGTCTTCTGTTCTCCTTCTCTGGGGCACCTGGCATTGGCCACTGTCAGCAGACGGGATACTGGGCTGGATGGACATTTGGTCTGACCCAGTATGGCCATTCTTATGTTCTTATGTTCTTATGAGACCAGACCGTCTGGCCCAGCAGGACTGTGTGGTATGGCAACCTAGAGGACAGGTAGGTAGGCTCAGTGATCTAATAAGCACATCAGGTGACAGTCTCTGACACAGAACATAGGGTTTCAATTTTTTAAACCAAAAACAGAAATGATATTTTACATTTAAGCAAAATGAAAATTAGCATTTTTGACAGCTTCATTTGACATTTTTGCCATAAAACTTGAAATTCTTCATAATAATTAATACTTTGGTATGACAACTTTCATCAACACTTTTTTCATCAGAAAACCTTTCAACACAATATTTGACTAGCTGTACATGAGTGTCATAGTCTGACATACTGAAGTTGAAATACCTAGGTGGCTTGTCATTCATTTTCAGTGGCTTTATATCTATTCCGTGGGGACCACTGTATGGCACAGGAGAATTAATAAGCACAATTTTGATGTATGCACCAAAATTAAGTATATGAGTAATCTCACTGGCTTCAATACATATCTGGAACATATATTAAAATAGTATGCAATACTGAAAGGCTGTAAAGCACACAAGCTCAGTGCAATAAGGTATAGAGATACTGATAACAGCTTTGGTTCTAATTTATGAAAGTATGTCCTTGCAAATATCCCTTAGGTGTCTGTTTAAAAATGGACAAATACTTTAGTGCTGTTCTTAATAGAAACAGACTGAAGCACATACTTAAGCATGAACAAAGTATACTGTTACGCTTGCTTTATGCTTCCTTGTTGTCATCAAAGTAGACAGAACCAGAGGGAGGAAAAGTTACTTGAGTGAAAGTGCAGCTGCTTTCACTTCTGGATACTTAAGAACAACCAAGATGTGACACATCTATGCACATGCACGTGTGTACTTTTACTCAAGTAGTTTTCCAGTGGGACACTGCTGACTCGTACTTAAGTACACTCCTATCCCCAAGCAGTTGTACTTTCAAACAAGTAACTTTTTGAGTACTTTTTCCACCTCTGGACAGAACCAGTGATTCTGGCCCAAGATCCTGATTTTAAAATTAACTTTTTTTAAAAAAAATAAGAATCTATCTGTTAACAGTACACTAAATAAAAAAATAACTTTTTTTACCCATTTCCCCTTTAGCTTTAAGAATACCAATCACAGAACAGAAACTGTGATTTAGTGTATTATGTCTTCTAAGCTTTGTGAACTGGGGGTGCATATAATTTCATAAAAGCTGAAAACATATATATATATTTTCACACACACACACACACACATATATATATATATATATATTGGTTTCAGTTATAAGGACAAATCATATCAAACCAACCTGATAACTTTCTTTGATAGGATAAGAAGTTTTGTGAGCCGGGGGAAGTGGTCAACTTAGTATAACTAGACTTTATTAAAGCATTTGATATGGTCTTGCATGACCTTCTTATCAATAAACAAGGGAAATGCAACCTAGATGGGACTACTGTAAGGTGGATACGTGACTGGTTGGATAACCGTGCTCAAAGAGTGGTTATTAACAGCTCACAGTCATGATGGAAGGGCACAACAAGTGGGGTTCTGTGTTGGAACTGGTTTTGTTCAATAGCTTCATGAATGATTTAGATAATGGAATAATGAGTAAGCATATAAAGTTTGCAGATGATACCAAGCTGGGAAGAGTTGCAATTGCTTTGGAGGATAATTCAAATGACCTAGACAAACTGGAGAAATGGTCTGAGGTAAATAGGATGAAGTGTAATAAGGACAATGAAAAGTTTTCCACCTAGCAAGGACCCATCAGTTTCATGTATACAAAATGGGAAGTGACTGTCTAAATATGAGTGAACAGCGTGATGCCATTTAAAAAAACTCAAGCATTATTCTGGGATGCATTAACAGGAGTGCTGTGACCAAAATATAGGAATTCTTACACACTACTCTGCTGATTTGGCCTCTATTGAAGTATTGCTTCCATTTCTGTGTAGCACATCAAGAAAGATGTGCAGAAATTGCAGGAGGAGAAAAGAGCAACAAAAATTATTTAAGTCTAGAAAGCATGACCTATGAAGGAAGACTGAAAGAACTGGGGTTGTTTAGTTTGGAAAAGAGAAGACTGAGTAGGAGCATGATAGCAGTTTTCAAGTACCTAAAAGGGTGTTGCAAAGAGGAGGCAGAAAATTTGTTCTCCTTGACCTCTGATAATAGAACAAAAAGCAATAGCCTTAAATTACAGCAAGGGAGGTTTAGGTTGGACATCAGGAAAAACTTTCTGGCTGTGTCCTCACGTGTTACTTCTTCTGGAAGCAGCATGGCAATGAGCCATCTGGAAGATGATAATGAGGCGTGGATATAAATATCCTACACCTTATTAGAATATGGGCATGTGGTTCGGAGTCCAGAAGAAGCTCTTCCAGACTCCAAAATACACATGCAGATGCAGGGCCCATGGGGATCTTCTGTAAGGAAACTCTCCTTCTGGCAGCCCCTTCTTCCTCAACATTTTGAGAAAAACGGGGCTTCTGGAAGGAGGGTTTCCTTCCAGAAGATCCCTGCGGGCTACACATCTGCACGTCTGCATGTGTATTTTGGAGCCTGGAAGAGCTTCTTCTGGACTCCGAACCACATGTCCATATACTAAGGCACAGGATAGTTACATCCATGCCTCATTGGTATCTCCCAGACAGCTCATTGCCATGCCCCTTCTGGAAGAAGTGGCACATGTAGACACAGCCCTTAACTGTCAGGGTGGATAAGCACTGGAATAAATTGCCTACGGAGGTTGTGGAATCTCCATCTCTGGAGATATTTAAGAACAGGTTAGATACATGTCTATCAGGGATGGTCGAGACAGTACTTGGTCCTGCCATGAAGGAAGAGGGCTGGACTCAATGACCTCTCAAGGTCTCTTCCAGTCCTAGCATTCTATGATTCTATGATCTACCAGAGATTATCTGGATGGTGCCTCGTCCTGCTGTGAGGGCAGGTGCACTGGTCTTGATGAACTCTCTAGGTTCCTCCCAATTTGTATTCTATGATTGTATAAATTATTGGTAACATGGTAGAAGAAATGCATGATGTTTGGGTTTCATAATATATATGCCAAACTCTGTCCTAAGCTGCACCCATAATTTTTGTAAAAACAATGAGAAGTCCTGTGGCACCGTATAGACTAACAGATTTTTTGGAACATAAGCTTTCATAGGCAAAGACATGCATCTGACAAAGTGGGTCTTTGCCCATGAAAGCTTAGGCTCCAAAATATCTGTTAGTCTGTAAGGTGCCACAGAACTTCTCATTGTTTTTGTAGCTACAGACTAATACGGCTACTCCTCTCATAATTTTTATTTCCATGATACTTGTACATGAACAGCTGTAAGCAGGATTTACAAATTTTATGTTGACCAGGAAACTTCTTTCTGGCTGTCTAGCAGAACCCAAGCAGATGAGGTTCTTCTGATACAGGGAAAGTAGACCTTTCTTCCATGGCACTGTATCTCAAGGTTATGGTGAGTTGTGAAGTAAAATCATTGTAGAAACTCAGTGTTTGACTAACACTCTAATGATTTCTTAAAGACCGGTTGCTTCAAGAGTTCTGCATAATCGTGACAATCAAATCATTCTGTCTTTAAATAACAACAAAAAAGGGTGAGCTGGTTTCTGTTCTCAGCTCTGCAGTATGCAAGTCAACACGGAATAAGTTTTCACAATCAGCTCAGTGATTTAGGCTTCTAAGTCACTTGTTTTGAAAATGGCGCTTAGTCTCTTTTACCTTTCTTAGTTTAAAGACAGGCAATAGGAAGGCTCCAAAATAATGTATGCACTTTTGAAAATTTTACACTTGGTGATTCATTGACAGAACAGATTTTTGGAGTGTCACCTTTTTGTTTTGGCCAATAAGACTGAGATTGTGAGTAGTTAGACAACCAGTTTCCATTAATTCCAGGAGGAGATGAATCTCATAGAAAATCGTAGCCTTATACTATGTGCTTTTTGGGATATCATCTGTCTCTCGTTAGGGATATGTGTAGTATCTAGGACAATTGAGCCCTTGTATCAACTGAAGCATCTTGGCTTTAAACTACTGGAAAACAAGTGATGAATAAACATTAATTTCAGTTATGCTACAAGGGCCTTACCATTCAATTTTTCACTTCCTTTCTAGAGAGAATCTGTAAAGGCTCATGTTGTGCAACAGCATTTTCAGAATCTTCTCTTTTTTTTCTTCTTGGACTGAGCCGTCAGTAGATGCATCTCATCTCCTATGATGCCATTGGTGAGCAACAAAACCAATCTTTGATTGGCAGAGCTGATTACAGAAGTCACATAAAAAGTTGCCATCTGCAGGTTTTATATGTTCTCTTCAGGTTCTACACTTTTCCTGTAGTGCCTGCATACTCTCAGAGCACTTAAGAGCCTGTGCAATGGCTTGCCTCCAGAACAATCTGTCTTGAGCTAGAGTTTTCAGATCATTGGGAAATATGCTGCATGACTCCATCTTGGCCTCTAAGATATCTTTACAGCATTCATACTGACCACTGATAGAGCACTTTCTATGAGCACACTGGCTGTAGAAGACTATTTTTGGTATCCATGTATCATCCATCCTCATAATATAACCAGTCCAGCAAAACTGTCTGTTCAGAGGTATTGCTTCCATACTGATGACATCACACAGCTTAAAAATCTCTGTTATAAATTTTTTCCCACCAATTCACTTGAGCGATCTTCCTCAGACTGGTCAAGTTTCAAAACATGGCGGTGATCTTTTGTCCATGACTCTGAGCCATATAGCGGGATATTCAGGACAACTGCCTGATAAACTGCTACCTTGGTATGGCGTTTGATACCATGATCATTCCATAGGTATTTGGTCAGTTTTCCAAAGGCAGCGCTGGCTTTGGCTAATAGCGCAGATACATGGTGATCCATGTTTATGCTAGAGGACAGTACACTTCCAAGGTAGCAGAACTTGTCAACAGCCTTAAGGACAGTACCAATAACAGTGATTATGGGAGTCCTGGGCTTTTTCCAAACAGGCTGAGGCATTGCTTCTGTCTTCTTGAGGCTCACTGTGAGTCCAAAGCGGTGAGCAGAAGTAACAAAGTGATCAAAAAGCTCCTGTGCATCCTTCATTGAACGAACCAACATTGCACAGTCATCAGCAAACAGAAGGTCATGGATAGTTGTAGTAACCACATTAGTGTGAGCCTAAAGTCTCTGAAGATTTTCTGAATATCATGCCGTATGCTTACCTCTTTTGAAGAAACAATGCATATGTTTTAGGCATCAATGGCAAAATACTTATTATATCATTATTCTCATGTAATTCCTCCTGAAACTGAATAGTTTTTGTTATCATCTGAATTGTGACATTGAGGTGACCTTGCTGGTGGCTGAATTGTGAATAGTGCTTTTCAACATAATGTACATTTCCTTGTAGACTATGAATGATGTCGCTTCTAACAACATCAAGAAAAAAAGAACTATAAAACATAAGCCACAAAGGGGATTTGCATTTTAAGAGGGAAAACCAAAGCTAACCTAAAATGTGAATGGATGAATGACATTGATAAATGGCTACTTTGTTAGAAGTTGGCATTTTTACAGTTGAAATATTAGATTTGGTTGGAAAGAATTTTAACAGTTATTTAACATTCTGAGTTAGAAACATCATAGTCTCAGTTGCAAGACCTTCCAGTAAATAGTACTTTCTGCAGTGCATTCTTTTGATCTCCTCTTTATTCCATACATTCCACATTATTTTCAATAAGAGTGTGGGTGGTATGCATGATTTTTCTCTTTAAAATAGAATCAATCTAAGCATCAAAGGCTCCTTTTTTGTATTCCTTGTTACACAAAGCGAAATAACCCACTCAATAGCTGGCTCATTTTCACTTTTTGAATGGAGCAGCTCTGAAAAGATAATTGGACTTTACCAGGTAGGGGCACACTCTGACAGGCAGGGAAGGAAATAACACACATAGAGTACTTTGCAGAATATTCTTTGCATGGACATTTCCATCAAGGAATTCCTATGCTATGGTGGTAACTGGAAGCTTACTTACATATTCTATCTCACGTTTAGTGCTTTACGTATGCATCAAATAAACAGTGAGTTGCATTATAACATTGAGGAAGGATAAAGCTACAAAGATCCTGCCTCATCTTTAGCTCTGTACCGTTTCTTTTGTGTATATTGTTATTGGAGATACACACATCTCCTAGAGCTGGAAGGGACCTTGGGAGGTCATCTAGTCCAGTCCCTGGCCCTCTTCGCAGGGCCAAGCACCATCCTTGACATCTATTTGTGCTACTCCCTAAATGGCCTAACCTCAAGGATTGAATTTACAACCCTGGGTTTAGAAGGTCAATGCTCAAACCACTGAGCTATCCCTGCCCCTGAAAATGAGCTCATAACCCTGCTTTTACAAGGCCAATGCTCAAACCTCTCAGCTATATTTGGATCTTAAGTCCATATTTGATCCTCTGAAGTTTTCTGGGAAGACATCTTTGTTGTAATGCTTCACCATATAGAATTCACATGCAGGACTCAACAGAACTTTGTGTGGCCTTTTACAAAAGGCCTCAAGTTAATACATGTAAAACTATTCACATGGTTATTAGGGCTTGACTCTTCTGAGGGTGTTGACCTGTCACTTGCCATGTTTTCTCAGTTGGGCCAGAAGTAACGTTTCCATCAGTGGTCAGGTAGGCAGAAAATGAAACCCTTCAACCAGAGACTTGTGCCTGGAGTTAATGGATAGGGACATGGAAAGTGTATAGTTTAAGATTAGATTATAGGTACATCTGACAATGCTGCCTGGGAATAACACCTGACGTTTCCTATTA
Organism: Carettochelys insculpta; assembly: GCF_033958435.1. Classification (NCBI taxonomy): domain Eukaryota; kingdom Metazoa; phylum Chordata; order Testudines; family Carettochelyidae; genus Carettochelys; species Carettochelys insculpta. Next base: position 136,348,444 of record NC_134137.1, read on the forward strand.
TAAGAATTTATTTTCAGTTACTTATGTCTTTTCAAAATCTTAATTCTGGCATTTCTTAACTTTTAAGTGATTGTGCAACTTTAATGTTCTTTGGACACAGAGTTGTGTGTGTAAAACACATATGTCCCTCACAATTTGTTTTTGTTCGTTTGTTTTCTGGATGTATCCTGCAGTTTGCCTGTAGATGCAGCCTTTCTGTGCCTTAATCTGTTCAGGCACTGTGCCTGTATAGCTCCTATTATAATTAGTCTATTTCTGATGTGAATCTCTTTGCTTCAAGCATAAAGTATATCTGAAAATTAAACCACATAGAGATACTGTGGGGAAATTAGTTTAGTCCTTTTATTTTTGTGAAATAAAATTATTGTCCCTTGTGCTGCATGATTATCTCAGAAGAAATCAATGACCCTAGGATAGAAGGCAACTCTAAGAAACATTGTTTTGAGAACATCTTCAACAGAACTGGTTTTATGCTATATGGATTTGTGCTGCCTATTGAGCTTTACTGTTGGATTATGTCTATGTCTGCAGGCTTCTGTTGGGAGGCTGGAAGTCTCTCAGCAGTGGTCTGCTGTGTTGGGAGCATCCTGCCAACATTCCTGTCCTCCTCATTCCACGAGGAAGAAGGGGTGTCTCAGCGGGGGCGAGGGTCCTGATATTTGGCTTATGTGGATGGGCCACATGTCTTGAAAGCCTCTCCCAACACAGCTGTCAGCAAGAGGTATGCAAATGCAGCACACAAGTTGCATACTTTTGCTGATAGTTCTCTGCAATCTGGACCCAGCCTTGGTGTAATTGCCCAAAACTCTAAGGGTAAGAACACACAATTGTTTCTGTTTTGGATACATTTGTATCTTGAAATAGAAACTGCAGGGCAAACCCTGCTCTTGAAATAGCAGGGCTATTTTGAGTGCAGTGTTTCGTTCCTGGTAACCCTTATTATACTAGGCTTACTGGGAAGCTCAAAATAAGCAATTATTTTGAACTCCAGTGCAGTAACTTGTAAATGCGTAATTTTCTTCAAGTTAGCCTATGTGAAATGGCATCTAAACCCACCCAGTTTCACTTCAGTTTGCAAAATAGTATAGTACAACAATATGCAAAAGTGTAATCTTCATCGGGCCAAATTTTCTTACTCAAGTCGGCATTTATTTTAAAGGTTCGTGAACCTTATGTGATTCTTTCAACAAACACACTCTGAGTTTTCAGTCAAGTGTTTTGATTCTGCATTTTACATGGTTCTAGTTTTAGTGTCCAAGTATATAGAAGAGCCATTGCTGAGCAAATAAAAGAGCTTCTTTTTCTCTACACAATGGGCTGAATTCTACCTGGATATAACTCCACTGAAGTACTATAGCAGAGTACCACCAGCATGAACTTCTATGCAGTATTTAACACTTTTTAAAAATGTTATGAATTTCTTTTGATACCTTGAATGCAAAGGTTAAACCCCCATTCATTCCTCTGGTATTCTTTGTCCAAGAATATTCTACTGGCTGCTGCTAAGTGATAACTTTCAAACAATTCCCTTGAGACAAAATCCCTTTCAAAATGAAGTTTCCAATATATCTAACAAAGCACCTTGTCTGTGGAAGATCTCTTTGGCTAAAGCATTTAGAATAATGCATTTTTAAGTATCTAACTTGATTAGCATTTAAATAAGATGTCATGATACTGCTAACAAGGTGAAGATCAAATAATTTGTCTTTCCTTTAAGGGCGCATCTATGCTATGCAGCTTTTAGTGACAACGATGTATTGACACATACCTGTCGCTAAAAGTTGGTGCACATGAAAGCTTTTTTGTTGGCCCTTTAGACAACAAAATTCTTCCTCCACGCCAACAGGTGAATTTCACTTGTCGCTGTCCTGCTGATGAAGTAGCAATCTCATGTTCACTTGCCAAGCCAAATCTTATTGCTCATGTGGGGTTGCGGTTAGGCATAGTCTAAATCAGTGTTTCTTAAACTATGTTCTGCGGAATGCTGGGTTTCTTTGAGCAACTCGCAGGTGTGCTGTGAGCTTCTGGCCCTTTTTTGATATTACACATTGATGGTATTTGTTTTCTGTTATCAAAACCAGTGTGACAAGGTCAGGCCAGAGACATCTCTAAAAAGCAGAAATAGCCCCAGCTAATCAGGAGTTATGCCATGCAGAGTGGGAGCAGCAGGGAAGAGGCTGCTGTAAATCAATTAAGGGCCAGCTGATCCCACTTGAGGTTGTCATGGGATTCTTAAATTCCTTCCCCCAGTAGAGAGGAGAAGGAGAATGGAAGAGGAGGTTACAAGAGTGAAAGAGGAGGTTGGAGAGAAGCGAGGAGATTAGAGTGGGCAAGGAGAGGCTTGGAGCATAGTGGAGGAGAACACCAACAGTACCCAATTCAGCAAGGGAGGCGAAGCACTCCCACAGGGAGTGTTTGGACTCCCTGCCCCCAGTAACTTCAGGGCTCAGCCAGAGCTGGGAACAACTGGTCACTCAGGCTGATCAGACCAAGGGGCTCCTACTTTCTGCACTTCAGGCCAAGGGACCAAAGCCCAAACCCTGGTGAAGGCAAGATGACCCCATATCGTAGGACTGTGGGCTGAACAGAGGCCTGGGACCCAGGAATGATACTGACCCTGCCCCACCACATAAAATGTAACTTCTTCATCTCTATGGTACCCAAATGAGTTCCAAACGAGGAAGGGAAGTGGTATGAACTGATTATGAACATTGATAAAACAAAAACAATGGTATCTGGAGATGTGGAAATAGGAGGGAAGATCAGTGTAGATGGGATTGAACTAGAGAACACAGAGAAGTTTACATATCTGTGGAGCAAAATAAAGTATGATCCAGCATGTAAGAAGGAAATAGTGACTAGAATAGTGAGGGAAGAGCGAGTTTGAAGGCAATGGATAAGGTCTGGAAAAGCAAAGTAATTAGCTTAGGAATGAAGCTGAGCATCTTGAAAATGTGTGTATTCAGCAGCATGTTGTATGGATGTGAGACATGGGTGATAACGAAAGATTCAAAGAGAATATTGGCATTTGACAGGAGTTGTTATAGAAAGATCCTGAGAATAGGATGGGTGCAGAAGATCACCAACAAGGAATTATATAGGAAGATACAGCCGAAAGAGAACCTACTGCAGAAGGTTATACAATGGAAGTTACAGCTATTCGGGCATCTTTGCAGAATGAACAACGAATGAAAAATGAAGACCCTGATATTCAGCATAATGGACAGTTCAAATAGGAGAGGCAGGTCCCACAGAGAATGGGTAGAGGATATAGTAGATTGGTGCAGAGCTAGTCTACAGAAACTAAGCCACTCTGCGCCAGACAGGGAAAGATGGAAGGAAATAGGGAGAGAGGTATCAGACACCAACAGGCACTGAACCCACGGTTGTTGTTGTTGATGATGATGACACATCAAGAAAACAGTAGAATTATCCTCAGTGAGGCACCAATTAGCAGCACTCTCTGCCTATGATTTCACACTGCATTATAGCCCTGGGGAAATAAATATTAATAACAATGTCTTGGCAGCTTCACACGGAGTGTTTATCACCCAGGGCTTATATGGATGTGAGGACCTCTAAATTGAGAGCTTCATACCAGTGGGTATTCTTTTTGGAGGCTAAATTGACAGCCAGTGGAGAAAAGCAGCTATCTGGCACACCAGAAGAAGCCATACTCGCAGTCTGTTCACATGTTACTGGAGTACAGGAGCCTCAAGTTACTCAGGCTTGCGGGGAGGGATAGCTCAGTGGTTTGAGCATTAGCCTGCTAAACCCAGGGTTGTGAGCTCAGTACTTGAGGGAGCCATTTAGGATTCTGGGGCAAAAGAAGAAAAAGGAAAGAATAGGGAGGGGAGAGATGGTGCTTGGCTCTGCCAAGACAGCAGGTAGACTGGACTCAACAACCTCCTGAGATCCCTTCCAGCTCTATGAGATGTGACGTGAATGACTGAGCAGGGGAATTTGCTCAGTGAGCCATTCTACAAGCAAAGAATACCCTTTATGTTCTGGAAAAGGGAAAGGTCCTCAAGGCCCTGCCAACTAACCCAGAGGAGACCTTTTGCTAAAGGAATGAGACCATCTGCTGGTTTGAGGCAGCTGACTTTACCAAAGACAGAAGAATCTTCAGTGACCTCACCCAAAGTAATTGATGCTAACACAGAAGTCCCGCCTGCCAGGATCAAATGGGGCACCTGGGAGTAGAGTGGCTGGAAGTCCATCGGCCTGAATGAGGCAGGTGGGGCCCCCCATGTTCCTACATGCATCTGGTGTATCTGGCAAAAGTTTCTGTCTCCACCAGGCAATTGTTCTTCCATGTTTCATAGCAGAACCTGTATTTTGTGGAGGATACTGACATGGGAAGGCTATAGTTGAAGGTGAAGAATTGAGGTTTTGTATTGTCATCTTCAGAACATAAGGATGAGGATGATATGAATGGGTTCTGTGCTAGGTTGAATATGCACATTTGGGTGCCGATGTCTCTGCCACTGCAAATAGGTGGCAGATAAAATGCTTTGCATAAGGTGGTCTGAGTTCACCTTTGCTGGTGGGTGCAAATTTTCTTTTACTCAGGCATGTATTGTGTCATTGTTCTTCCAGCAGAAACTATTGAATTAAGGACAATAAATTCTTCTCATGGGTCAATCACCCTGGAAAAGGCAGTTTTATACCTATGTGTCAGTGTTTTAATCAGGACAAGTAGGGGTGATAAATTCTAGTTCTGCAGAGAGCAGCTCTGATTACTAAGTTATTTTCTATCTTCTTCTTTGCACTCCATGTCCGAGTCTACACATGCCCATCCCTTTCAGAAGGGGCATATTAATGAGACACTTTGGAACAGGTTAATGAGGCACTGACATGCTTATTCAGTGTCTCCTTAGCATTATGGCAGCCAGTCATGCTTCAAAAGTGCTGCTTTCAAAATGCAGACTGGGACTAAGGGAATGTCGAAGTTTGGCACTTATTTCGAAGCTCTCTTGTCTATACAGCCAGTCTGCATTTCGAAAGCGTTATGCTAGTGAGGCACTGAATATTCATATCAGCACCTCATTAACCTGTTCTGAAGAGTCTCATTAATATGTCCCTCCTGAAAGTGGGGGCATGTGTAGACATGGCCCATGTCTTTTCCATATATGTGACTGCTTGTCCTCAGTTCCATTCCAGCATTTTTTTTTCCACCCTTCTTGCCTTCCACCTCCAGGGCTACTGATACAACTGTTCTGTTTTGCTATGCCCTAGGAATTTTCTTAATAAACCATTTCATTGCTCAGAATTACACCTGCAGCTGTGGCTTGCTCTCCCTGACTCTTATAAATTGTTCAATCAGTTTGCTAAGTTTCATGTTTTTATTTCTCTTATTGTGATGTGCTTTAAAGCTTGTCATTGATGCAGTGAACCTCATTGTGATTTTTTTGTTTCTTTCAACAATTAATAAGTCATATAAGAATCTGATTGCCCTTAAACATACAGTTATAACTATGATCCACTCCTGCCTTTGAATTATTTTGACAATCCCTGTATTTACGACTGCTCTTATCAATATAAATCCCCTCGTTCTCTATTTCTGTTTTCTTGCTGTAACCTTAGACCCTTGACTTCAATTAAAAATCCTTGTGACTTATAAGTATAAATTCTAAACAATAAAGATAGTGGTTCATTGCAATAATTTACCAAAGATTGCAGTGGATTCTTCATCACCAGTAATTTTTTAAATCAAGTCTGGCTATTTATAAAGACATGTTTAGGAATCATTTTGGAGAAGTTCTATGGACTGTGTTAGAAAGAAGGTCAGATGAGACTATCACAAAGGTCCCTTCTGGCCTCAGAGTCTGTGAGTTCTGACTGGTGCATTGTAAATCTGAAGGGAATACAATGGCATCCAATCTAACTCCAGAGTTTGTTTCACTAACTGTGTGTCAGTCATCCACTGGGCTGCTCCATGGGACCAATATTTAATTTTGAAAAAAAATCCTGAGAAAAGTCTACCTGATTAAAAGGCTTCTGCATATGAGCAATTAAGTACATTGGGTGCGGTTTTTTAATATTTATTCTAGGATTGTTTTATCTCTCCTATCTTAGGTACTTACTCACTGTGTTTTCTCCCCCTCTGATGTTGCTTCAGGGTCCATAATACAGGAGTGGCATTTAGAGGCTTCATAACCTACATGGAACAAAACAGATGTTGTTGACTCGTACATGGAACTGCACTCTACACGTGAGGGGGTTTCTTTATTATCAGAGGAGAAAACAGGAGTTAGATGCCTAGTTCCCTTTTCTAACTTTGAAAATCACTGTTACTGCAGTACGGAGGTCCTTGAATTACTACCGGACACCACTGCTCTGTGACATACACATTCTGCACAACTGTGTATAGTGTTCAAAAGCTAACTTATCGCTCATGCAAATAAAATGAATAAATCTTTTTTAAAACTGCAGGAAATGGTGAATTTAAGTGTGTGTAGATTGTTGGTGGTAAACTTCTATCTATGGCGATATCTACAGTAGAAAGATCTGTTGACAGATTGCAGCTAAATTACCAAGAGGATCACAAGAACAAAATGCTCTGTTGATAGAGAGTGGCTGGACTGCCTGCCCGCTCACTCAATAGCATCGCCAAGTGGAAGCGCAGCAGACAGGTGTCCCAGAAGCCCTGTCTCTTGACAGAAATGGCCCCCCTCACTCTCCCACCCCCTGAGCATCCAGACTGGCTTTCTGTTGACAGAGGCTTTCTGCCTCATGGAGGAATGGGAGAATGTTGTTGACAGAAATTCCACATTCTGTCATTTTACTGTCGACAGAACACCTTGGGAATTTGGTTTTGTCAACAAAACACCAATTTTGCCAACAAAACTCTCTAGTGTAGGCATAGCCTATGTGACTGGCAGTGGTGCAATAGTATGATTGATCCTAGGAGATTTGCATGTAGTGTAAACCAGTGTGTTAGGACATGGATAAGGGGAAAGTGATAGATGTGGTGTTGCATTACCTCCTTATCAATAAACTAGGGAAATAAAATATAGATGGGGCTACTATAAGACGGGTGCATAACCGGTTAGATAATCATTCTCCGACAGTAGTTATCAATGGTTCACAGTCATGCTGCAACCACAGGTGTGCATCTTCCCTGAAATATCGTGCCCAGAACTGGACACAGGAACAATGTGGACAAATTGGCAAAGAGGAAAAGAAAAGCAATAAAAATGATTAAAAGTCTAGAAAACATGACCTATGAGGGAAGAGTGAAAGAACTGGGTTTGTTTAATTTGGAAAAGAGGATATTGAGAGGGGACATGACAGCTTTCAAGTACCTAAAAAGGTGTTGCAAGAAGTAGGGAGAAATGTTATTCTCCTTAACCTCTGATGACTGAACAAGGAGCAATAGGCTTAAACTGGTGCATTGCAGATTTAGGTTGGACATTAGGAAAAATTTCCTAAATGTCAGGATAGTTAAGCACTGGAATAAATTGCCTAGGGAGATTGTGGAATGTCCATCACTGGAGATATTTAAGAGAAGATTAGACAAACAGTTGTCAAGGATGATCGAGATGGTGCTCACTCCTGCCGTGAATGCAGGGGAATGGACTTAATGACTCTGTCCCTCCCAGCTCTAGTATTCTGTGGTTCTATGATTTTAAAAATTAACTTTTCAGAACAGGTGCCCCACGAGCAGATAATGACCTATCGTAACATGGCAAAGGTCTAACAAAACCACGTGCTACTGAACACTTTGCACAAGTTACATTTACAACAGCGTGGTAAGTAGAAGACGTGCTTTTAGCTCTGAAAGGATGTCTTCAGTGAATGCCGTCAGCATTGTGCCAACAGTTCAGGAAAGCGAGGAAATGGCTAGAATGGGAAGAAGAGATTCCAAAAATTAAGTTATCTAACGAATGAGTTCAAAAAACACAATGAAGGGGGGTTACATTCTTGTATCACAGAACAACAGGATTCCTTAATTATTTGCTTCTTTATCTTTCCTGTCACAAAAGATGGCAGGTCAGGGCATTTTTATTGCCTGCAATTCCAAAAGTATTTTTTATGTAACCTGACACTGATTCAAATCCTAGTCATAAAAGAAAAGCAACAGTGAAGAAAGAGTAATGTGTTCTGTCAGTCGTTTGAAGGCATATGCTGATGAAATTCTTTCCACTCCCTGTACAGAAAAAACATTTTGTAACATACAGTAAAACGTGTGTCAAACGTATTTTAAATTATCTGTCGCTGCTGTCAGAAGGCAGAGGACAACATTCATTAAAGCATTCAGTTCTTTATGGGGCATAAATACGTAATGCAGTTTAATAGCCTCCTGGAATTGCAAGCATCTAAAGGGAAAAAAGAATTTTATTCCTCAATTCATTTCCAAAGGAGAAGCCATCTTCTGCAACCAAATAGCCTTAAGGTATGGAGCCAAGCAATGAAGACTGTGTGACATGAAGATTATTTTTCAAAGAAAGGATCATTACTGGACTTATGTGCACATCAATTTTAATCTTAATACCAAACTGATTTTATATGAAAATCCTTGAAGACTTACAATTCTCAATCATGCTAAAAAAGGCAAGTTTGAGACTGAGGATGGGAGGAGGGAGAGGTACTTCCTATTGAAAGCAAATCAATGAAAAACAGATGATTACTCAGTGGGACTCCTTTTAAGATGGCAAAAGCGACAAACATATAACTTTAATAGTTGCCTGTCAGAAACTGTTTGTCAGGAATATTGCCCATTGCCCTATTGCTTTTAAGGACATTAAAAAAACAGCTTAACAGGATGGCAGTATTTGCACAAAACTCACTCACCCCGCCACCGCTTTTCCCCCTGCTAGCAAAAAGGGATTATTCTGACTACCCATTGAATGAAGAGGCCATATTTAAGGTGAGGTGGGAGTGACTTTTTAAAGAGAGGACCTTGGTAGGGTGAAGGGGAAACATTCCTGGGGAAGGATCCTAGAAGGACCTGCAGCTGGGGACAAGGCTTGACCAAAACTATTACCCTGTTCTTAATTTATTTTTTAATAAGCACCCTACCACAGGGAGAAGGGAGGCTTTCTGGGTAATCCTAAAGAGTGGGTGGATAGTCTTTAGGCCAGCTGCAGCACCTACTTGCACATCCCCAACTGTTTTGACTGTTCTGTGTTCATGACAGATGCTCCGAAGGAACCAACAAATAACTTAAAAATATTTACCATTAAAGCGTTTCAGCCGAACATAAAAAAGGCTTCTGCAAACAACATATGTTTTGCCAAATTGTTCTAACCTTTTGGAAGTGATTTACTGGTGGGCTCGACAAGTGCTAAAATATAGCCTTCCTCTTGTTTGCAAATTTATTTTTGTCTGCTGTATGTTGTGCTGTTGGCATGAAATAATTTAAGCAGGTAGGAAAAGAAAGCATTTAATGAGGAGTCGCTAAGTAGCTTTTTCCAGTGTTGTCAGGTTTGAGGCTTGTTCATTTCTTGTGTGTATTCATTAAGCTGGAAAGACCACACAATTCACATTTGAAATCCACCTTTCAATAATCTTATCCATACACTTAAGAGGCCAGTCCCCAGTCTCCTCTGAGGTTTGAGAGTCGTGAAAAGGAGTCTTTGAGGGAAGACTGGTTTCACTAAGAAGGCTCAACTTCACTTTGTTTACCAGGAGCCTGGCCCTACTTCAAAGCTCATTGGAGTCAGAGATATTAGGGAGCCCTGCCACTTGCTCCTGTGGATGTAGGCTCAGATTCCAACAGGTGCTGAGCGCAGGGTTGTTGTTGATGATGATGATGATGATAATGATGAAATTTCTGAGTAAGCTATATGTTTTTGCTCCATAAATGCTAAGTAAAATGGCACATTGTTATTACCATCGTCCATGACATTTTCAGTAAAGACTTCAGAGAGACTCAGAGCACTGACTAAGCCCATTGACAGCAATTCTGGGTCTGAGGGCAGAACAGTCAATGGTCCCCATGACAGCACAAGCCACAAACTGACCAGGGCCTGACATTTGGGTGGTGCTGTGTCTGCATTGGCAGCTGCCCAGCAAGCTGTCAGGTGCATTGCTGGGAGTGCTTTTCTGACATGGCCAGGGCTTCCCTTCCTGCCCTGTAGGGTTGCCAACTATCTAATCACACAAACTCAGAGACCCTCCCCTACCCCTGGTTTGCCGCTTCATAAGGCCTTGGTCCTGCCCTGTCCATTTTCAGAGGCCCTGCCCCCCACTTACAACACCCGCCCTCTTGCTTGCTTGCTTGCTCTCCCCCACCCTCACTTACTTTCACCTGGCTGGAAGAGGGAGTAGGGGTGAGGGAACTGATGTGGGGCATAGGCACGGGGAGGAAATTTGGGTGTGTGAGATGGTGAGGGACCTGGCTTAGGGAGGGCATTTGGTTGAGGAAGGCAGTGAGCAAGGTGGTTCTTACCTTGGGTGGCTCCTGAAAGCAAATGGCGCACCTCTTTGGCAGTGGCTACTAAGCAGGGAGTCTGGGGAGCCACAGGGTCACCACATACCACTCCCCAAAGGCACTGCCCCCCCAGCTCCTATTGGCCTCCGTTCTTGACCAATAGGATCTGTGGAGTTGGTGCTCAGGATGGGGGCAGTGCTCACAGAACTCTTTTCCTCCCATGGGCTGCAGAGATGTGCCAGCCACTTCTGGAAGTGGTGCAGAATGAGGGTGGGCAGGAAGCCTGGTTCTTAGCCCTGCTGTGATCCCAGCAGCAGCAGCTGGGGGCCCTGGAACCAGGGGCAATTGCCCCTTCTCCCTAACCTCAGTGGGGCTGGTACTGACTCTGCATCATACTCCTTGATTTTTCCTTAAGCAGCTATTTTAATTTTCAATAAAATGTTAAGACATTTTCACGTGCAGATGGTAGAACTACAGGTCTAACCATAATTACTGGTGCCACCAGAAGGATAGAAGCTGTTGTCTTCTGGAGGCGTGGCAGGAAAGAAAGCATCGGGCAAAAATTATTGGTCCAATCTGGCAGCATCTAACCACTTTTTTCTTTCTGAGGGGTCCAGCTATTAAATTCCTGGGAAAGAGAAGAATGGAAGCAAAGGAACAAGGCGAAGGATTTGAAGTTCTGACACCCAACTCAGTTTTACATGCCTGCAATTGACTTCTTCCCTTGGTCCAAGACCGTGACCTCAGTGAGCTTTATTTCTGGTGCAAATAATTAATCAACCTCTTTAGAGAAAAAACATAGGTTTTTTGGGGTGGTGACTGACTGGTAGATTTATTTTCCCATTTCTGACAATTGTATTTCAACTATACTATTCTGAACACGGATACTGGAGCTGTAACTTCTACCAATCTGCTATATCCTCCACCTATTCTCTGTGAGGTCTGCCTCTCCTATTCAAACTGTCCATTATGCCGAATACCAGGGTCATTCATTCCGCAAATATGCCCGAATAGCCGTAACTTGCATTGTATAACCTTCTGCAGTAGGTTCTCGTTTGGCTGTATCTTCCTATATAATTTCTCATTGGTGACCTTCTACATCCATCCTATTCTCAGGATCTTTCTATAACAATGCCCCTTGAATGCCAGTATTCTTATTTTCTTCTTTTTCTGTTATCACCCATGTCTCACATCCGTACAACATGCTGCTGAATATACACATTACTCAGAAATTTGGTGTCACCTAAAAGTACGGGGCAAGATCCTTTGAGGTGATTTAAATTGTCAAGCATTGTCATAACCCTATGCCAACAGATGTGCAGCATTTTAAATGTATCAGTTTCTCCAGCCATTTTGGAATATCTGTGCGGTTTTTGTAGCAGGACTGCATCATTTCTGTGAGTCCCAAGAAAGAGATTCAAATATTTCAGAGGAGGGAGAGGGGCCAGAAGCAAAGGACTATTCTATGTTTAAAACCAAAGAAGAGGCCACTCTGAATGGATGTTACAATTAGTGGACAAAGAATAACTGAGTAGATTGATACAAGAGCTTTCCTGTCTAATTAGAAAGGATGCACCACCTGCTGTGATCAAGGGATAATAAACCACCATTGGAAGCTGCACAGGTGCTGTTATGCACATATAAAGCAGACCAAGTTCCAATGAGTGATACAGTCTGTGTGGAAGCTGTAATACCAGGACCATAACAATGCTTACCTTTACCTCTCCCACACCAAGACACATACTGGACTCATAGTACTAAGGCAATTATACTAGAAAGGGAAGAATAATCAATTGTAATTGCCTGAGGATTACAGTGTTCTACCCCAGCCTCTGAGCTAGGATGTTCTGTTTTGTCATTATAATGTTCCTGTTTTGATTTTATTAGTAAATTAAAGTGCAATAATGTAGTTATTTTGTTAGGCTTATTGCTGCCTGGTGGCAAGGGCAAGAGTAGCTATTTACTGTCAAAAGCCCAAGGCTGTAATGAGGTTTTTTTTGTGTGTGTGGGAGGGGGCTTGATAGCGAGGTTTGGTATTGTGTGTGAGGATGTTTTTGGAAGATGGAGGCTGGTTAGTTACCTGTGCAAACCTGTATTCAAATGAAATATGTTTCCTTTCATTTCTAATCTGTTTAGGGTCTTGTATATGATAGTATTAACAGGAGTAGTGAGTAGGAACAGGGAGATGATTTTGCCACTGTGTACAGGATTGATGAGGCTCATAAGAGAGGACTGGTGTCCACTTTGGAAAAAGGAAGCTGAAAAGCTCAGTGATCCAATGGCCTATTGTGGCCTAAAAAAATCTATGAATCTATTAACTTCTTGAGACACTCTACAAATAACACACTATTCTGCTGTCCTTTGACGCAGCCATCCTGGCCTCCTAATTCACTCACTTGAATTACAAGGTTTGCCCGTAGAAGGACTCTGCCACTTTCCTTTCAGTCCTTATCAGTAACATGTCTGATCACCAGTGACTGATAATTGCTTGTTTCTCATGTAGTCTGGCTGATCCTGACCACAAAGGGTGAGGAGGAGCTATGACGAAAGCTCGTGACCTAATAAATGTGTTAGTCTCTAAGGTGCCATAAGAATGCTTGATATGAGAGCTATATGTCTCTTTTTGAATGTCCTGAAGCCTCCACTACTTGGAATCTTTGCTCTGAACTGAAAACATTAGGGTTGGTTGCTCACTGCAGTGGAAGAGGATTTACCTTTCCCTTAAAGAGCTTAAAACAACTGCAGAAAGTCAGCTCACCCTCAGCAATACCAGGAACTCAGTGTGCCATCCTAGTGCCTTTCCTCACGCCATCCCTTATCCCAATGACCTTTTGGAGCTACTCTGAAAGGCCAGTGCCCCTGCCACATTCAGATCTCTAGTGCAGATGATGTCTTCCATCACAACTGTGAAAAGTGAGTCAACACACGTATTTAACTTTTCTCAATAGTCAGGGCAACAATGGTAGTGTGGAGAACAGGGAAGGTGCATCTACACTTGCAGTCCTCTTTCGAAAGAGGTATGCAAGTAAGGGAAATCAAAAATGCAAATGAGGTGCCTATTTGCATGTCTGGCACCTCATTTGCATATTCTCATTTCAAAATAGCTACTTTTGAAAGAAGAAGACCAATGCAGACACTGATCTTTCAAAAGTAAACCCCATCCTCAAAAGTATCTTTCTTCCCTTCTGTTATTGGAAGAAGGATTCATTGGAAGATGGGGTTTACTTTCGAAAGAACAGTGTCTACACTGGTTTTCTTCTTTCGAAAGAAGCTATTTCAAAATGAAAATATGCAAATGAGATGCCAGATATGAAAATATGCACCTCATTTGCATTTTCAATTTCCCTCATTTGCATACCTCTTTTGAAAGAGGAATGCAAGTGTGGACACAGCCTGAGTGATTATTGTTGTAACACCTACTATTTCCTGTGTTGTTTCCTCTCTCCCTTATTTCATCATTGTCCAGAATTAGATCCTTCTGATCCTGCAATCATGAGTGGACACTTACCCCCAGGTAGAGGCTCTTTGGCTTCACTGAGAATTTGCAGAGGTGTCATTCTGCCTATATTGATCTGATTGCTCAATGAGGGTGTGAAACTGAAAATCTTTCGGATAGCGGGGACTGTGTCCTCTTATCTGTACTGCAAAATGTGTTGCTTGCTATTGGTGGTGTTGGTGTAGAACAACAAAAAATACTTTCCCTTGACTTCCTTCCTTTTTGATTTTTCTCGCATTTTACAACTCCAGAGGGCAGATTCTAGATTTGCACAGCTCCATAGATCAGCTGAGGAACTGCCCTGGGATATTTGCAATTTTAATGTCTGGAATTCACTAGGATGGTGCTGTCAAGCTCTACTCAGATTTATTTTAGTTTACCTTATTCACTTATTACTGTGCTAGACGGTGAACAAAAAATGTATGAAAGGGGTTTGTGATTGTAATGACATACTGCATGTTGGTTAATGAATGGGTTTGAATAGATAATCCGGTTATAAATCAAGTCAGGGTTTAGCTAATATCATGAACTATGACAATGACACTTGAGTGATTAGTCATAGCTGAGACTTATTTATAACTATAACTTTTTCAAACCCCACTCATTGTTCCTGGAACATATTTGGGAGAGCACAGTTGGGGCGGGGGCGGGGGGAGAAAAATCACACTTTGTGAAGACCTCAGAATATTTTTAATTTGCCTGTGATGTCTGGCCAAATTCCAATCTCAGTAATTGCATTTGCATACACCAGATTTCCTTTATAGTTTCAACTAGAGAAACTGTTCTTCATTTCCTCATCTTCCCCTCCTTCATCCTTCATCTCCCCACCCCAATGAGAAACTAGCAAACCCTTGTAGTATTGCTAATGAAAATGCATAGCTGTAGTTTGGTGGTGTTAAACTCTTTCCTTCACTGGTCTATAGATCACCTTCTGTGAAGAACCCCAGGAAGAGTCACTATTATGTGTCTGTATGGCTACGTCTACACGTGAAGCCTACATCGAAATAGGCTATTTCGATGAATAACGTCTACACGTCCTCCAGGGCTGGCAACGTCGATGTTCAACTTCGACGTTGCGTGGCACCACATCGAAATAGGCACTGCGAGGGAACGTCTACACGCCAAAGTAGCACACATCGAAATAAGGGTGCCAGGCACAGCTGCAGACAGGGTCACAGGGCGGACTCAACAGCAAGCCGCTCCCTTAAAGGGCCCCTCCCAGACACAGTTGCACTATACAACACAAGATACACAGAGCCTACAACTGGTTGCAGACCCTGTGCCTGCAGCATGGATCCCCAGCTGCCGCAGCAGCAGCCAGAAGCCCTGGGCTAAGGGCTGCTGCCCACGGTGACCATAGAGCCCCGCAGGGGCTGGAGAGAGCGCGTCTCTCAACCCCGCAGCTGATGGCCGCTATGGAGGACCCGGCAATTTCGACGTTGCGGGACACGGATCGTCTACACGGTCCCTACTTCGACGTTGAACGTCGAAGTAGGGAGCTATTCCGATCCCCTCATGAGGTTAGCGACTTCGACGTCTCGCCGCCTAACGTCGAAGTTAACTTCGAAATAGCGCTCGACGCGTGTAGCCGCAATGGGCGCTATTTCGAAGTTAGTGCCGCTACTTCGAAGTAGCGTGTACGTGTAGACACAGCTCAAATGTGTATGGACTTTCCAAACTTTCAGAAACAGACTGTGAAGATTCAGTATTGTAACAGAAGCAGGTTTGAAGTCTGATATCTTAAAACATTCAGGGCTAAAACTGTGACTTTGTAACAGTGGAAATTGACATTGTTCTTCTTTTCTTTGGAGATGCACACATCTTGAATTCCAAATCTGTTATACCTTAAGTCTCTGACATACTTTCGTATAGAGAATGTATTTTAGAACTTTCTAAACAATATTAGTCTAAACTCTAATATATTTGCATTATAATTTGTATTTCTATAATTGATCATTCATTTTAAGAACAGTTCAAAAAGCACCAATACAATACGATGTTATCCACAGAATGAATTCTACCCAGCTACCTGACTATCTGATCTTTCTTAATCATATATATGACAATAGTGGTCATGCTTCTGCTCCCAATGAAATAAATGTGATTGCGATTTAAGTCATTCTACACAGAACTGCACAAAGCATGAGTTATATAGCGTATTGTTTTGTAGCCATAAGATATTTTTCCCACAAAACTGAAAGAAACATCCTCTAGTAAATGGATTTCCTTATTTGTTAACTTTAATTTTGCTAGTCAAAATGTCTTTAAAGGAAATTAAGATAGAGTGGCAAGCCAGGATTCTTATTTGTTTTTATCGGCTGTATGCCTGCTTCCACTTGTTATTGTCAACAGTGTAAAAAAACATCTGTGGTATATTTGAATAGATGGCCTTTAGTGTAATTTACTGACTCATGCAGCACAGTCAGACAAGTAAAGCCCTCCAGAGATGTTCTGGAAAGCTAGGCATCAACAATATAACTCAGCTGATTTTGATTTGCCCTCTGGAAATGTCAGATCCGAAAGTTCATTGACTTTGTTGGCAAGAAGTATACATCTCTGTTAGGTTTCATTTGCGTCTGGACTTATGGTACATTTGTTATTGTCCTAGCTGTTGTAGATCTAGGGAAGGCAGACCTTGAGTCCTGAAAATAATGATATAACTTTGATCAGGCAAATATCCAATGCCTCTGTTGAGATGGGGCGAAACTAGGAATAGGGAATATGTATGTGTGTGTGTGGTGCGGGGGGTGGGGCCAGATTGTTTATGCCTAAAGCAACAGAGAAAGAGCATGTGTTTAAACCTGATAAACATGCAGGCTTATTCTAGATAATATTTTGTGTTAGTGATTCAGAGTGTATAAAAAAGTGAATTGCAAATCAATGAACCATGAAAATAATTAAAAAAAAATATTAAGCTGGGGAACAGAAGGATTCTACTAAAGTCAAAAGTTTGGGTTAATCAAGACTTATCTGGGGGAGTAGTTCATTCTAACCAGGTAAAGTACAATCACGAAAGCTCTGGAATGCAGGAGCCAAAAGGCTAGGAAAGCTAGGAATTCATCATTTATTTTCTTACAATCTGTTGTAGATTTTGGGTTTTTTGAAAATACAGAAGAATCTAGGTTTGGTTTAAAATGGTATTCACAAGCCAGGTATCTAGGGCACAAAATATGCAGAGCCATATACAGCCCATTAGGTGCGGATAGCAGACGGAGATCTGCAGCCCACTTGTGCTGCATGGCCAGGATGCCTTATTCTAATCCTGAGTGGAAGGCCCCCTCATACTTCCTCACTTCTGTTATCTGTCATCACAGTAGCCTTGAAATTCTGAGGGCTTTTTGGACCCAGGGTGGTGCTTCCCCATGTGGGAAGATGGAAAAAATCTGCCCTTCAGGATCTGGGCCACCACTTTTGTCATCTTGGGCAAATCTTCTCTAATTGCATAGAAAATTGCAGCACTGTACACTTTAACTTGTCATTTCCCTATGTTTTGCTACATACTGTTCTAGAGTGAACTTGCTGAACTTTTTTGAGGTGCAACTGACAAAACTGTCTTGGTGTTATATTGAGATTTTTAGGCCAATGGTGACAATAGGCAAGTTTAGAACATTTCAGCTACATCTACACCAGAGTGCTACTTCAAAAGAGCATCTTTCGAAAGACAGTGATCAAACGATGCTCTCTCGATGTGTAGCGTCGACGCGCAGGCCGGGGCCGTCGACAAGCAATGTTGAAAGGGCCCCACGGCACACAGAAAGGGATGTTGAATGAGGGCATCTACACTTACCAGCAGCCTCCTTTGAAAGAAAGGGCCAGGAAAGACTGCGGACAGGATCGCAGGGCAGACAAGCCCTTCCAGGGCCACGGCAAGCTGCTCCGTTAAAGGTCCCCTCTCAAACACACTTGGTCTGCATAGCCTGGACACAGAGCCTGCAGGAAAGACCATGGAGCAGCAGCAGCTTGACACGCTGCTGGCTGCTACCAAGCAGAGCGGGTGCCCTGTTAGCCACAGCCCAGTGGCTGCCCAGCAGCTTCTGGCAGAGGAGCCCACCACCAGGGGCAGACGAGGACATCACAGACCATCAGGTCCTCTTGTCCCTGCCCCCCATGTGCTCCACCAGCTCTGGAGCCACCCCATCAGCTCCAAGTGTCCCAGGCAATGCTAAAATTGCCTGGATTGTAAATGTCTAAAAGATATTTCATGCTGGAGAAGGGGATTATGAAAATCTTTTTCTTATCTTAAGGTGCTTGTTACATGGGCCAAGCCTGTTCATTTCCTTAGTAAAGGATCAGCATTTGATTCGGGGTTACAGAAATTTATCTCCACAGAAAGGAAGTGATGTTTAGTTTTGAAGGTTTTTCTTAATACAACCTTATCTTCAGCTCAGAGGAACCAAGCATTACTCTTTTTACAAGTGAGTGGCAGTGCCATCTGAACAGAACTAATCTCTCTTTCTGAGTATGACAGCATTACTAAGCATGAGGATCATATGAACTCTTTTTCCTGGTTGGCAGAGGATTAATTCAGTTGATGGCTGATCTTAATTAGCAAAACAAATTCAAGAAACTAAAAATGACTCTCTCTCATATTTGATGCTAACCGGACATGGCTTAGACAGAACTAATATCTCAAGCCATTTGTAAAATCCACCTTGACTAAACTATAAAATAATTTAAAAGTTTAATTTAAAAGTTAATCATAGTTTAAATATTATGTAAAACATTGTATAGATGTGTTGAATTCCATATACATGTTTGAAGGAAGGGATTGATTGATGGAAATAGTAGCCATGGCATATGTTGTACAGGCATGTGACAAATTTTATTTCACTCTCTGCTGTTCACTTTACCTGGTCTATGACCTCTAACCCATCTTCTTGGGACTTGTTTTAACACTTTAAATCCTTGAGCAGCATCACAGAGTTGCCTCTTACGTTTAAATCAATATGTCTGTACAATATTTCCTATTTAAAATCACCTTCCCTATTCCTAAAAATATTTCTCCCTGTCTATGGTATAATTCATCTCTTTTCAACCCAAAACAATCCATATAAGGCCCAGCCCGGATAAGGTTTAGTACTGAGCCAGTAAAAGATTACATTAAAATGTCCCAGATTTAAAATCTTATCTCTTACATCTTTGCTGGGTTAGAAAAAATAGTTTTGCCCCAATGGGAAAGGGGTACAAATTCTTGCTTCTAGTCCTGGGGACTTCTGAGATGCAGTGTAATTTGACAGGGTTTGTGGGCACAGCTAGAGAAACCAATCCAGGTTATTTTTGCTTAAATCCAGGCCACTCACAGCTCAAGACTGAGATTTCCTTCTCACTAAGGCAAATCCAATCAGCCACAAAAGTACCTCTGCCAGCCCTACTGGCCAGCCAGAAGCCACACAAGCAAACCCACAGACTTCCTAGCTTCTGTACCAGCCCAGACAAACAACCCCCCTCCTCATGTGAGACATTCTTAAAACCTACTTCACCAACTGCACATGGATTCTTCCGGGCCCCAAAGGGTCCAGCCACAGTCCCTGGTCAATCTTACCCAATCTTACCCCAATCTTACCCAAATCACCACATTTGCCGAAATCCTTCAGATCTAAATATCTAAAGGTTTATTAACAAAAACAAATGGGGCTAGAGAGAAAAATTGTTAAAGTGATACTTTATATACATCAATCACAGGCCAGCAATGTTCTGTGCTGATTCTTGGAAGTCTATGAAAGTCCACCCCATAAGGGGTAAAATTCCAGGTTACACAGCCTTAATTACCGTAGAATTGGAGATCTGAGCTGGAGTCAGCATGATGGAACATAGATCCTTGGAATCTGAACAAAGAACCAAGATCAAGCCCAAGATGGATGCTACTAGGTCCACCTCATAGTTTTCTCTTCTCTCTAGGGACAAAGCCCTTTTTCCTTCCCATCAGGCACTTGAGAGTCAATGTCGTGTGACCCAACAGAGCTGCTGTAGCAAAATGCTATTGGTTGCTGGTTTCACTAGCATGCCCTAGTCATTTACATGGCAAGTGGAATGGATGTCTGGGCATCTGATTTCAATTCCTTTGCTCAGCCCAGGTCACCTGACCAGTAGGACGCATTCTGAAATGTGTAATCACATAATCACATGATGAGCATTTGTTTATAATCCATTCATCCTGGCTGGGGTGGAGATCCACCTGCCATTGTGAAACATTTTCTAATACATCTACATAGCTCAAATCTATAACTTTACCTACCAACATGATACAGACATATAAGTAGCAAGCACAAATTCAGGGCATCCTCAGCTTTCATTAGAGACCCCACATGGCCCCCTGGCACACTGTTTGGGGCCACTAGATACAAGGGATGCATAAAATGGCTTCCATATCCAATATAAAAATCCAGTCATGTGACATACAGGCATTCAAAATGACAAAATTCAATGACATTTTTAAAGGTGTTTGGAATGTGTAACATTACTGCTTAAGGGAGTGTGTGAACTCACTTAGACTTTGACCTCATTTTACGGCAGGTTATATCAAAAGTGTTAGTGAAGTGAGCACAGACAAAAAGTTCATATAGACAAAGACTTGTTTATATTGTGCTAGTGGAGCTCTATGCTTTCCGCATCAGGCCACTTCTAAAGGTACAGGGAGCTATGGAGACCCCAGGGCAGGAAGCTGAGAGTGTGGCAGCAGCAAGGACACGAGCTGCTCACTGGAGGCACCCATGACTCACAGCCACAAGCCTATCATGGCCGAAAGCCAGCAACACCCCGACCCTAGGGCCCCCCAAGCAGCTCGCTGAGGGGTCCCAGAAGTCTGCCCAGGCCACCAAAAAGAAGGCCCCATCCTGGACCAAGCCTGAGCTCCAGAACCTCCTCAGATTCTGGCAGGATGAGGACATCTTCTGGGAGATAGTGGGCAAGAAGTGGAATGCCCCCACCTTTGCCCAGCTGGCCACTGGCTTGTCTGCCTGGGACCACCCCACCTGGAGTCAGAAGCAGGTCCACTCCAAAGTGAAGGAGCTCAGGCAGGCATAAGTCTGGGCCAAGGATGCAGCCAGATGTTCAATAGCAGAACCCTCCACCAGCTTCCTTTACCGGGAGCTCAACAGTCTCCTCAGGCCCAAGGTCTCCCCCCACCCCAGTCTTGGTCCTGGACACTGCCATGGACAATACAGACCCTGAGACAGAGGAGCAGCCAGAACCCTCTGGCCGGACCATCCTCCAGGAAATGGAGATGGAGCCACCCTCTGATGACTCAAGCAAAAGGCTATTGGTCATTGCCATGCCCTCGTGGTCGTCCAGACTGACAACATACAGCAGGGCATCCCCGAACCTTGGTGAGGGACCCTCTGGTAAGACCCAATGCATCACACACACCCTGGGGCATAGGGAGATGGCCCCTTCTCCTGCCCCAGTTGGGAGTGGACCAGCCACACAGCTGCTGGCCCCAGTCTGGACACACCCCCAAAGGCCATGACTCCCAGTCTGTGGAAATGATTGCAGGTGACATTCAACACCAACTCTGGTGGATGACACCATGAGCAACACATGCAGGGAGAGGGTAAGGTAGCCCAGAATGCACCCAGTGATTGCCCTACCCATGTGGGGACACCTCAGTGGCCAGGATTCCCCAGGGCCACTGGACCATCACACAGGGTTGGTGGGCTTCTGCCCATGGGGGGATGGGGACACAGCCCTCAGGGCACTGGGGCAGAACTGTCTCTTCCCTTCCATCCCCACAGCTGTGCCTTCCAAAGGGCAAGCAAGCCCTGTCCACTCTGAGGAGCCAGAGAGCCCACCAGCTGTGGAGGAGAGGGCCAGGTAATCCCCATCACTGTCACCTAGGGGGGCCTGCACCCAGACGCCCCAGAGACATGCCACCAAGGATGCCTACACAGCTGCCATCCACTGCCAGACCAAGGTGGCAGACAGGAGGCTGTGGCTGCAGGAGGTGGACCTGGCGTGGTGGCAGAAGGCCTGGGCTGAACTGATGTGCAACCTGAGAGACATTATGGGCATACTCAGGGAGTGTTTGGCCCAGCCTCCTGCCCCTGCTGCCCCCCAGCCACCCTTCTTGCTGCCCTTGCCCTTTATCCCCCTGATCCTCCTTCTCCCCTTGCCAAGCCCAAGCCTGCTGAACCCCTCCCATGTCCCTACCTCCTCATGGTCCTGTCCCTGTCCCAGACCAGATGGGGACCCCAGACCTGGGACTGTAAGGGAGCCCACGGCCTCTGTGGCTTGTGGTCCCCCACCCCCACAGAGAACTAAGGCCCCTCTGTCTCAGGACCCCCCCTCCAAGTTCTGGTGCCCTGGGCCCCTGTTCCAGGACCCCCCAATGTACATAGTTCCTCCCCTGTAAATAGTTGTAAGTTTGGTTCTCCTGTTTTCCATAAGTTTTAGTTTCTTTAAGTAAATGTTTATTTGTTCCACATCCTCATTATTGGGGATAGGGAATGGGGTGAGGGGTGGATGGGTGGGAGGGGCCTGTGGGGGGACCTGGGGGAGGGTCACTAGTGCCTGTGAGTGAAGCTTTCACAGAGGGCCTCCATGATCCCCACCCTGTCACAGTGGACACAGTAGCTCAGGGGAGCAGCTGGCTGCTCATAGCTGGGGCTGGTCTCAGCCACTCACCCGTGGATGAAGGCCTCGCCCTTGCTCTTCATGATGTTGTGGAGGGCATAGCACACCCCCTCCACTTAGGGGACATTATGCAGCCCAACCTCCAGACATGTGAGGAGGCACCTGAAACAGCCCTTCAGGTGCCCACATGCACACTCTATTAGGTGGCTTGCCTGGTTGAGCCAGCTGTTGAACAGATCCTGCATGAGGTCTGGGTGACTGGTGTAAAGCTGAAGGAGCCAGGGTTGCAGGGCGTAGGCAATGTCTGTGACCATGCACAGGGGAATGGTGATGTCCTGCACCAGGAGCTCCTGCTGAGGGATGTTGGTCCCTTCCTCCATCCTCCAGCACAGGCTGGAGTTATGGAAGATCAGCGCATCATGGGCCCACCCCAACCAGCCCACACAGTTGTCCCCCATAAAATGTCTCATATGGTCCACCAGGGCCTGCAGCACCACCGAGTGGTAGCCCTTGCAATTTATGAAGTCGCCCATTCTGTGGTTGGAGGCACAGATGGCAATGTGCCCCCAGGGTTTGGCAGGATGCCAAAGCAGTTGCAGAAACCAAGTTCTGAATCTGGCGAAGGCTGTGTCCAGATCCCCAGTGCAGATAACCATCCGGAGCAGCATTGTGTCGATTGCCTTGATGACCTGCACAGTATGGCGAGAGCATGCATAGGTGAGTGCATGACTGGGTGCACCTGGTCCCATCCTCCCCTGCTCCGTCCCAGTGTCCTCCTCCCCTGCCACCTGCTGACCCCCTCCTTGCCCACCCCAGGCCCTCCCAGCTCCACTCCCATGAGGCCTATGGGGGGGTAGGGATGCATGGTCCCCCAGGGATGGGCCTCCCTGCCCCCTCACCTCTGCCCCTTGCACCTGCGCCCCCAGTCTCTGAGGGTCCCCCTTGCATGGGAGCTCCTTGTCCCCTCCCTGTGGCAGGTGTATGTCCATGAGGACAGCCGCAACAGTTGCCTTGCCTACCCCAAACTGGTGTCCTACAGACAGGTAGCTGTCTGGGATGGCCAGCTTCCACACTGCAATGGTGACCCAATTCTCCAGTGGGAGGGCAGTTGGCGTGCAGGTGTGCTGGTGTCAAAAGGTGGGGGCGAGCCAGTTGCAGAGCTCAGGTAATGTCTGCTCGGTCATCCTAAAGTTCTAGAGCCAATGGGCATCATCCCACTCACCTATCACGAGTTGGTCCCACCACTCAGAGCTGCCAGGATGGCTCCAGATGCACTGCAGCATCCGGGGGGTGGGTGCGAACAGGGGTCTGGGGATAAGAACTCTATGACCTTGGAGTGGGGGTTGGAGTGTGGATAGGAGAGGAGTGGAGAGGAGATTGAGTGTGGCTGTGACCACTGCAGACCACAGGTCGACCATGGCATCGACGACATCCAGGTCTGGGGGCTGCTGGGGATCCAGGTACCTTCAGAATGGGTTTCCAGTCCCTGTACCAGGTCTGCTTTGCTGTATGCAGCAAGGCAGGCCTCAGCGTATGCAGGGAAGGGGTGTTTGGGAGGGGACATTTAAGGGAGCGGCTGGCCAGGGCTCCCAGAAGGGAGAAGCGGCCATGCAATCCCCTCTATGGAACTTCTTGGCCTGTTCTTTCAGAAGAGTGGCAGGTGTATGTGGCTGCTCTCTTCCAAAAGGGCCAATCAATCTTACGAAAGAGAAGATGACTCCTTCAATCTGCTTTTTGTGTGTGGATGCTATCTTTCAAAGGAAGATTTTTTGGAAAGGATCTTCCAGAAGATCTTCCTTCAAAAGATTGCTGTCATGTAGACAGCCTTAGTTTTTAGGTGAGGTGATACTTGGGGAGTACTTCAGATATGGGTGGATATGGGGTGTCTGGGGTAGAGGTGGTGCCTTTGACTCACCAGCATTTGCGCCTTTTCAGGTGGATGGAAGCACTGGTCCTCACCCACCACTCAACTCTCACTGTTGGCTCCTAGCAGCTGTTGTGCATTACAGCGATGCCATCCCCCGGGCAACTCCATCAGCTCACAAGCGAAACACTTGTTCCTTCTCCCTTCTAATGCACAGTCTCAGCGGTGGACCAGGAGGTGTGGTGCTGCAAATTGACAACTCCTGTGAAGGCAGAGGAAGATGCCCCACTGCCTTGTGGGTTATTCTGGGAAGGCGTAAGACTAAGGGAGTAAACCCTGACAGAAAATCCAGAGGGTAGTCTTAAGGCGGTTCTGTGTCAACTTCTGGCACTGTCCTGGCAACTCCTGCAGCTGAGCTGGTACCAAATGTAGAGGTTATCCTTTCCTTTGGACTACATCAGTAAAGTAGGGGGGTAGGGGGCTGGTGTCTGGTCAGCCCACGGTCTCCATAAAAATTGTCCAGGCTCGCGCCTGGAGAGGTACTCCAGCATTGCTTAACAGTGTTGAACCAACACAGGAGGCAACAGATACCAGTTATAAGCTCTTGCTCGATTGGAGTAGAGAATGAGTACCAGGGGTTGCTTCCGATGGTGGGAGAGATCATCGCAACTCATTGGACAGTCATCACCCACCTTAAGCTGGGCAGCCCGCAGCCAGTAGGGTACTGTCTCGCCACAGTTCACTTGCCTCACTGGGTGCATGAGGCTTAAGGTTCCCAAACCTGACAAGTGACTGAAATGAGTACCAGACAAACCAACAAGAAAATTATTAAGAAAAGGAAATCATCAAAGTTTCAAGCTTGCTTGTTGGAATGTAGGGACCATGTTGACCGGTTTGACTGAAGATCTTCAGGACATCAGCGACACCCGAAAGACTGCTGTCATCAACGAGGAACTGAAGAGGCTCCAAGTTGACATCACCACTTTGCAGGAGACGCGACTCGCAGCTTCGGGATCCCTAAAGGAAAAGGACTATACCTTTTTCTGGCAGGGCAAAGCCCAAGAGGAACCCAGGGAGCACGGTGTCGGCTTTGCCATCAGAAACACCCTTCTACAAATGGTGCAACTAGTCACGGGTGGATCAGAAAGACTCCTTCAGGTCAAACTCCAAACTTACACTGGTCCTGTCCACCTGATGAGTGCTTACGCTCCAACCCTGAACACCACACCAGAAACAAAGGACAAGTTCTATGACGAGCTCAGTGCTGCCATAGTGCAAATACCTGCTTGTGAACAATTGTACCTTTTGGGTGACTTCAGTGCAAGAATTGGAGCCGATCATGACCCATGGCCCTCTTGCCGAGGCCACTTTGGTGTGGGAAAAATGAACGGCAATGGACAGCGTCTCCTTGAACTTTGCATGTACTACAATCTGTGCATCACAAACACATTTTTCTGAACCTAGCCACAGCACAGAGTGGCATGGAGATACCCATGCTTGAAACACTGGCACCAATTAGACTTGGCCACCACCAGATGCGACAACCTCAAAAACGTCCTCCTGACATGCAGCTACCATAGTGCCGACTGTGGTACAGATCATTCGCTAGTCTGCTCCAAGCTCAAGCTGCGACCCAAGAAGCTGCACCATTCTAAACCAACTGAAAGGCCTGCATTGATGCAAGAAAGACAGCAAACTCAGAAAAAGCTGAAATGTTCAGAGAGACCCTTGAGGAGAATCTGCACAGCAGCCCTGGGAGTGCTGATGCGACATCCAGATGGCAGCATCTGAGGGACACAATCTACAATACGGCCTTGTCAGTGTTTGGAAGAGATGGAACCACAAACGACTGGTTCGAAGCTAACTCTGATTAGATGATTTCAGTCATCGAAAAGAAGCGCGCTGCACTCCTGGAGTATAAATGCTCACCCAGTCAGAGTACCCAGCAAGCACTCAGAGTAGCCAGAAAAATAGTACAGCAGACAGCCAGGTGCTGTGCCAACAACTATTGGCTTAAGCTATGCAGCGGTATCCAGACCTTTGCTGACTCTGGTAATCTCAGGGGAATGGATGAGGGCATAAAGAAGGCAATGGGACCCATCCAGAACAAGACAGCACCTCTGAAATCCAAATCTGGTGAAGTCATCACTGACAAAGCCAAATAGATGGAGCAATGGGTCGAGCACTACTTCGAACTGTACTCATGCGAGAACACTGTGGTTGATACAGCCCTCAATGCCGTCAAACTCCTGTCAGTCATGGACGAGCTGGACGAGGAACCAACTGTGGTCGAATTGAAGAAAGCTATTGACAGCACTGCAGTAGGAAAGGCCCCAGGCCAGGATGGTATACCACCAGCGGTAATCAGGTGTGCCTTGGACACACTCCTGGAACCCCTACATGAGCTGCTGTGCCTGTGCTGGAGAGAGGGTGAGGTTCCACAGGATATATGGGACGCCAACATCGTAACCTTGTTTAAGAACAAAGGAGACAGAAGTGACTGCAACAATTACCGTGGAATCTCCCTCCAAAGTATCACTGGTAAATTGTTCGCTTGTGTCTTCCTCGGCAGACTCCAGAAGCTCACTGAGAGGGTGTATCTGGAATCCCAGTGCGGATTCCACGCCAAGAGATCTACCATTGACATGATCTTCTCCCTGAGGCAGCTGCAGGAGAAATGCAGGGAGCAGAGGAAGCCACTCTATGTTGCCTTCATCGACCTGACCAAGGCTTTTGACTTGGTTAGTAGGGATGGACTGTTTAAATTGCTCCACAAGATAGGCTGTCCACCACGGCTACTCAAGGTGATCCAGTCTTTCCATGAAGACACAAGGGGAACCATCCAATATAACGGCACATCATCGGATGCCTTCAGCATCAGGAGTGGCATCAAACAAGGATGTGTCCTTGCTCTGACATTGTTCGGGATCTTCTTCGCACTCCCCCTGAAGCCTGCCTCTGGATCCTCAACAGAGGGCATCCTTGTGCACACAAGATCTGATGGGAAACTGTTTAATCTTGCAAGGCTGAAGGCTAAGTCTAAGGTGCGGGAAGTGCTCATTGGAGACATGCTGTTCGCAGACGACGCTGCTGTAGTGACACACACAGAAGGCCAGCTTCAAAAACTGCTGGATCAGTTCTCCAAAGCATGCAAGGACTTTGGGCTTTCCATCAGCCTAGAGAAGACAAACGTACTTGGTCAGGACATTGCTGAACCTCCATCAATCAGCATTGACAATTACACGCTAGAGGTTGTCCACGAGTTTACTTACCTCGGGTCCACCATCACCGACACCTTGTCACTGGAGTCTGAGCTGAACAGGAGGATTGGAAAAGCAGCCACAACTTTGTTCAGACTTAGCAAGAGAGTGTGGAACAACAACAAGCTGTACACTCAGACCAAAATACAAATCCACAGAGCCTGCATCCTCAGCACCCTCCTCTACGGCAGTGAGTCTTGGACCTTGTACGCCCACCAGGAAAAGAGGCTGAATGTCTTCCACTTGCACTGCCTCAGGCACACTCTTGGGATATCATGGAAGGACAGAGTGCCCAACAACGCCGTCCTCGAACAAGCTGGAATTCCAACCATGCATACCCTCCTCAGGCAGCGGTGGCTCTGCTGGCTTGGCCACATCCACAGGATGAATGATGGAAGGATCCCAAAAGACATCCTGCATAGCGAGCTAGCCTCTGGCAAAAGACCTCCCGGACGCCCCTGATTGTGCTACAAAGATGTCTGTAAGAGGGAACTCAGGAAGGTAGACATCAGCCCAGATAGCTGGGAAGAGCTGGCAGACGACCACAGCAGTTCGAAGCAGGAACCATACAAGGGCCTTCAGAAGGGCAAGATGAAGATCAGACAGCTGGCAGAGGAGAAGCGAGCGCATAGAAAGGAGAGCAAGGACCTGCCAGACACCCACTACATATGCAGCAGAGGTAGCAAAGACTGTCACTCTCGTGTGGGCCTCCACAGTCACAGTCAACGCTGCAAATGACAATCTTAAATGGAGTTATGAAGGGCGTGATCCATAATCTACGCAGACTGAAGGATGCCTTGGAACTCCAGATATGTCAGACACCTGAAAGGGGGAGAGTAGCCTGGAAAGTTTGAGAGCCACTGATTCATATAACTCACTCTTGTCTTTGTCACTTGTATGAATATAACCCTCCCATGTCAGTAAGCCTGAGCCAACTCATTAGTGAAACCTTTTATACCATCACATTCAGCTCTAATTGATTATGGATGTGCCATATGTGTTACAGAACAAGTATTCAATTAATGTTTTAGAGGAGGGCTTTTTAAAGGACTTTTTTACCTTTCCACTTGGGCAACCACGTATCTTAATTATCATGAATCCAGTCATGCAGGCTTTGAGGGAAAGATAGATTAAAATGAATATATGTAAAACTCTTCCAGTAATGATTTGAATCTGCACTGTCATAAGTTTAAAGCCTACTATCTCAGGATCTCCCAGGACCAGCAGTGAGTGCTCTATAATGCAAACCTCTTGAAGATGGGAAGCTTCCTTTTCCTAGTGGTGCAGTTAAGCAAGATACTAGTATATAAAGCTGCAAGCTTATCTGTAGAAATCTTCCACTTGCTCAGAAGTGAATTTTGCCTTGTGTAGGGAACAGACAGTTTTCATTTTCAGGATGTGTGAGATAGTCCATATTTAGGAGGCTGAGATGTATTGATGTAAACATATACAATATGATACAAATGTGTAACGCCCAAGAGCGGCTTCTCCATAATACTTCCATGTTAAGCTTATATACTGTAGGCATGCTATGTGAGCCATTAGCAAAGAAAAGGCCTGCTCTTAGGAAGTCTTCTTTTTGATATTAGATGCTGATGATTGTTTTCCAGACTGAGACCAGGTGCTCCACAAGGCCCTTGTCCTGTCTTAACTTTTTTCAACTAAATAAATAAAACATGTCCCTTAAGTAAGTGTTTGAAGTGTAGCCATCTCTACCAAACCTGAATTTAAATTCTCCCACATTCAGTGCACTCCCTGGAAAATGGAAGCTGTTTCTTTCATCACTGGCCAGACTGAAATATTTTGTATTCTACAGGCCCTTCAGCCTTTCTTGAGCACAAATCACAAGTGAGTCCAATGCTGATGGTCTTATTCAGGCTTATGGTCATTCCATATTCCATAAGTCAGGGGTCCACAAAGTGGGGGAGCCTCATAAGGGGTGGGTGC
The DNA here is from genome assembly GCF_033958435.1 of Carettochelys insculpta. Classification (NCBI taxonomy): domain Eukaryota; kingdom Metazoa; phylum Chordata; order Testudines; family Carettochelyidae; genus Carettochelys; species Carettochelys insculpta. The sequence goes on from NC_134137.1 coordinate 136,377,957, forward strand.
AGCATGATCAGCTAGTGGGTCTCAGGATCATCCATCTCATTAAAAATGTCAAACTAAGTTACTGTGTTTATATGTGTGTTTACATTTATATACCTGTGAATGAAGATTTTACATTTTACATACTTAGTTCCTTGCACACGCTGAAAGCATTTTTTTCCTCATAAAATTTCCATTGCTTTGCACTTTAGGTAAACTGGGGAAGGGGCCTGCTAATGGCAGGCATGAAAAGTGGGGCCCGACGTAATAACGTTTGCTTACCCCGGACATAAGTCATCTCATTTGCTTCCGTCTGGCCTTGCTACTAGCCATTAATCTTCTGGTATTACCGTTACTTGATATTCTAGTAACCATAGTGATTGTTCCCTCTGACCCTACTGCCTACAACATTCTTTCTTACATGGACTCTTGTCCTCTCTCTCTACTCTCAAAGCCATTCCAGAAGTTAATGTTGATCAAAAAGTGTTCAACAGTTTAAACCATTCTCTTTGACTGGAAGATCCTCTCTGGAAACCTGACAAGGACTAGCTTGCTCAGGATGCACTCTCTGATTCTGGACAGACCAGAATGGCCTGATTCTCTGCTACACTTTTTCATGATAAGTACTGGACTCCAACTAGTAGTGCTGTTGCTTGACTGACACCATTAGGACTGCTTGCAGAGTAAAGTACTGCTCTGTGTGATCAAGAGCAGCAGAATCTGGTCTGCAGGGTCTGATCCTAAATCAATGAACTCAGTGAGCCCAAAATGAGTAGGTATTTTTTTTCTTTTTCATTTATTTCAGTAGTTTCTCTACTGGTTCCAGATGAAGTTGCACATGACCATGAGGAAAAGAAACTATAACCAGAATTTATCAACCTCATAAAAGGCCCACCTATTACCTTCGTTTGACTGTCCTCATTCATTCTTTAAAGATCTAAACTGCTGTTCTGCTTTTCTCTATTGCTTTTCCGTGTGGGTTTCCTGTGAAAATAGATATGAAACAGATTTTACTGTTTGCATGTTGATAATCCTTCCGCTTCTTGCCTATCCCATAGTTTTGTAAACTCACAATGCTTTTTGGTACAATTTAGAATCTGTGTGGCTATTTCAATTAGATAGTTCCTCCACAATAATATGTTAAAACAGGATGGTCAGTGTAGGCATGCACAGGAGGAGTGGTGAAGCATAGTGTATTCTTATATGTAACATAACTAAAGATTTTGACTAGCCTTCAAGTATTTCAAAGAAGATCAATGAAGCCTTCTCTTCTGCTTAATGATGTATAAAATGTTCTGCATTAGACTAAAAAGAAATTCTCAAGCACATAAATTGCAATTTTACCCTGAAGGACTCAGCTTTGTGTTTACTCAAACCTTTCAAATTCATCATAATATAAATGAAAGTGCGTGTAGCACAACACAAACCTTGCTCACCCGAGGAATCAAGCTGCTTTTGCAAGTACAAAGGATTCAGCTACCACTTACTGCTTTTATCTTTTTCATACAATGGAAGTCTGCAGAAGGATTCTAGCTGAAACCATTCCTCCTCCATTTCCATTTCTGTTCCATATGTTTGTTTAGCATGTTAAAGGAACATACAAAACGTTTAAAGCCCGTCAATCTTGAAATGCAGAATCAAAATTTAGAACACCTTTTTGATTAACACTAAATGTATCACAAGGGAGTTTCACTGAAACTTTATGACGTTTAAGAACATTTCACACAGGCAATGTTGTGCTGTTATTTATGACAAGGCAATTGTGATCAGATTCCAATTATGTTAAGGAGTCTACAAACAGCTAGTTGGACAGTCTTCTGCCCCCCAAAATTCACAACTGAAATACAAAATGTAGGCAAAAGCTGGGAGAAAGGAGTGATTTTTTTTAACTTTACAAGTGGTGAAATGAGGAACACACATTAAAACCCTAACTCTGCCAGCATTAATTTTGGGCATGTGAGCAGACCTATTAAAAACTTTGCGATTGTTCATGTGCTTAAAATTAATCACTTGCATAAACACTTGCAGATTCATCTTGGGAAAGTCACATATGCCCTGAACAGCAAATTTGTGGCAAAAAAATGAAAATAAAAGCAAGAGCTAGTGAATATCAATCTAGGGCCTTAAACACAGGTTTATCCTTCCTCTCAGAAAATTGGTATTAATTAGCCTCTGGACTTTGTGATTGTTGTATGTAGAGTATTCACTTCCAAAGGTTTGGGCCAAACAATTTCTACATAACCACAAAGATCCCCTGAAAAAATCATGATAGTTGTAACATAAGCCTGTCTGATTTTTTTCCTCTTGTTCAAATTTTAGAGTCATTTTTTTTTCTTTATTCAAATTTCCAGGTGACTGTTTTTAGTGACAAATGATATTCAGTACTAAAATAAAGAATATATCTTTTTCTGTTGTGATTTAGAAACAAGCATGACAATTTCAATGCCATTTTTGAACTATTTGTTGGAGTATAACAGCACTTGAAGAGAACAGCTGTTAATTGAAAATTTATTAATATCTTCTCCTGACTTTGTAGCTGTAGTCATGGTGGTCCCAGATTATTGCAGTCACACACTTGGTGAGGTAATTTGTTTTTAATGGGCCAGCTTCTGCTGATAAAACAGACAAGTTTTCAGGCTTACACAGAACTCTTCATGTCTGGAAAAGTAACAGAGAAGTAGCCATGTTAGTCTGGATTCTAACAAAACAAACCAGCAGTCATGTCACACTTTATAAACTAACAAATAGTTTTTTCAGGTGATGAGCTTCCGTGGGACAGATCCACTTCTTCAGATCATTTCTAGAAAAGGTATTCAGAGTGTCACAGCTAATTTCTAGGTGGAATGGATTTTAGCAGAAAAAGTTAGCACATGATGCAAGAGACCATTTAAGGTGAAGTGAACAGTTAACACCTCTACAGTCAAAGGACAAAAGAGGGGTAGTGCATTACAGTTTGGATTTATGTCTCATTACAGCAATGTCTTTATTGAGACCACGAGTAGCAAGGTTATGAATTTAAGCTCCCAGTTTCGTCTTTTGAAGGCGTGCTGCTTTCTTCTGAGGACAAGAACTGAGATCAGCTATGGAATGACTGTCTTGTGAAACACATTTGCCTCTGGGGATTATTTTTTTTTTTAATTTCATCACAGTTTATTTGGGAACGTGACCTATGTTAGTCTGTATCTGCAAAAACAAGGAAGAATCCCATGATATCTGAAAGACTAAGGATATGGCTATACTACATTACACTTTCAAATCAAATGAGGAAGTTCAAAAATGCAAATGAAGCACTGATTTACAAATCTCATGTTTCATTTGTATAATCTTGTGTGATTGCCTTTCTGGTAGAGCCTTTTCCAAAAGCAGAAACAGACATGTAGAGAGGGTTCCTTCAGAAAAAAAAAAAAAGAAAGAAAAAAGAAAGAAATGGAAAGAGCCCTTTTTCCTATTTTGTTTCAGGAAGAAGGGTTCTTTCAAAAATGGGTTTTACTTCTGCAGGAACCCCCTCTCTATGGCTGTTTTTCCTTTCAGAAAAGGCTTTTCCTTAAACACAGTAGTGGGAGATTATGCAAACGAAGTGCAAACTTTGTAAATCAGCGCTTCATTTGCATTTTCAATCTCCCTCATTTGCATTCTTCTTTCAAAAGCAGAGTATAATGTAGACACACCCTAACAGATTTATTTGGGCAAAAGCTTTTGTGCATTAAAACAACTTCGTCAGATGCAGGTAAGCCAAGTAGTTTTTACCCATGAAAGCTTAATGTCCAAATAAATATTAGTCTTTATGGTGTCACAGGACTCCTCCTTGCTTTTCCTAGTTCTTGTGTTATGAGAAGGAGTATATAACACTTCCTTATTCATTTTCTCCACAATATTCATTATATTATAGACCTGGATCATAATCCCTCTTGGTCTCTTTTCCAAACTGAAAAATCTGAGTCTTATTATTATCTCCTCATATAGAAGCTGTTTCGTACTCCTAATCATGTTTGCTGCCCTTTTCTGAGCCTTTTCCAGTTCCAATATGTTTGGGGGTTTTTTTTGAGATGGGACAATAGGCATTTGTAGGACCCACGGATCCTGAAAGGTGTGTGTGTAGCAGGGTATTAACTGTAACAGAGGAGTATGTCTTCAGGTTTTGCGTCTGTTATGGCAGAATCTGTTGCCTCTTTGAGATGGTCTGTTGGAAGCTTGCAACAAGCTTGATAATGTGAACGAGAAGTTGTTTGAAGGTGGGGGGTGGGTAGGGAAAGATTTCTTTTGGGATATGGTTTCCATCAGCTCTGCGTTGTGACTGTTTAATGAGGCCATGCGCCAGTGTGAAATGGTAGCTGACAACTAGGGGTTTGCAATGACAGAATCATAGTCTTATGGAAATGTAGGGCTGGAAGAGATAATTAGAAGTTATGAAGTCTAGCCCTGACTGTGGCAGGGCCAAGTAGGCCTAGATTATCCCGGAAAGATGTTTGTCCAACTTGTTTGTAAAAGCCTCCCAGTGATGGGGACTTAATGAATTCCTCTGGAATTCCCTATTCCAGATTTTAACAATCCTTGTAGTTATTTTCTCCTAAAAACTAGCCCCTTTGCTTCAGATTAAACCCATTACTTCTTGTCCTGCCTTCAGTGGAAATGGAGAACAACTGATCAACATCCTCTTAGTAACACTCTGCTCCTCTGTGAAGAGTTGTTATCATGGCCCCTCTTAGGTTTTTTTTTTTTTTTTTTCATACAGTGCTTTATTTGTGCTGGCACTGGCTGTTACTGAGTACCAAGCACCCCAGCAGCCCTAGCCATGGGATTGGCTGGGGAGTGGGGAGCCAGCTGAGTACCAGCTCTTCTTTTTTTTACAAAAAAGGTGCTGGTTTTACAAATAACCTTCCTGTTAATATAATCCAGGATCATGCTAGCCTTCTTTGCAGTGCATCACGTTGATGACTTCTATTCAGTTTATGGTCAATTATTCCCCTCCCCACTCTGGGGTTAAAGCATGGTTCTCTCATGGCATTTAGGAGGCCTGTTCCAGAATATGACTCACTTCTCTGGTGGGGGAGCAGCTCTAGCTTATGTGTAGGTCTCCAAGACAAAGTAAAATCTATTAAGGGAGTCTTAAAAAACGAAAAAAACCTTTAATAAGTACTGTGACATCTAATAGGCACTAAGACATCTGCCTGTACAATTTATGAATCTTGGTTGATATTGTAAAGTTTTATGAAGCCGTTGCTGTAAAAACTGCTCTACCATGAATATCCCTCCGTACGTGCATACATCATAAGCTGGCAGAGTTGTCACATCTCTCTCAGGTCAGGGACAAGGGTATGTCATTGGAACCCAATGACAGACTAATCAAGAAAAGCAAGCCTGTTACCCCGAGGTACTGTGAGCTGTGGGAAGATACAGACAGGAGGAGGAAGTTAGAGGGAAGTGGAAAGCTGTGGAAAGTTACCAAAGTAGGACAATGAAACAGGTAACCATAATACAAAAGCTGCAGAAAGCCTCACAAGAGGAAGACCCAAAGACACAGAAGGGAGAAAGGGAATGAAATGGCCAAGGTCAGAGGAAGCAACTAGCTGACCAGGAGGAGGAGGAGGTAATGCAGGTCACTGGTTAGAGTACTGACCTTGTAAAGCCAGGGTTGTGAGCTCAGTCCTTGATGCGGCCTCCGAAGGACCTGGGAAGGTTAGATTTGGGGTAAAAAATATCTGTCAGGGAGGGTGATACAACCTGCCATGAGTGCAGGGGACTGGACTCAATGACCTTTTGATGTTCCTTCCAGTTCTAGGAGATATGTATTTCTTAAGAGAAGCCATACAGCTTCACCAGAATGTTATTTGTACACCATAGAGGACCCTAACTCAAAGAACTCTTTGGAGTGGTGAGGAATCTGAGTCAAGAAAGTATGTATAGGGCTGTTACTCTTGTCTAGTTCAGCGTATTTAATGCGAGATTAAGTAAAGAGCAATAATGTGTTAGAATCCTCTGCAAAGTGCCAGTGTTTTGTCTGCATAACATCTATCATGTGGCATGTTCAAGAGGTAAATCAGAAAGCTCTTGTAACTCACACAACTGGGTATGATTCAGTGTCCCATGTAGTGACAATTAGACCTCTTATAGAGAAACCAAATGAGTCTTCTCTACAGCCTTAGGTGAGAACCAGCTAGCTTTTTAACTCACTGGTAGAAGCACATGCACTACACTCCAGAGTTTCCAGATTCAATTTTGCCTGTTGGCATTATACACGCTCCTTTGGATGGAGTTGTGGGACTTACATGGAGAAATGAGGGAAAAGCATTGATTCTAAAGCTTGGGCACATGTACTGTGTATTCTAAGTTCTTGGGGCATTGTGCTACATAGAAGGTATGTCTAGGGACTGTAAGACAAGGTCAGAGTCTGAAATCTGTCCATACTCGGGAGCCTTAAAACACACAGGGGATTAAGTATCTGGATCTCCTTGCAGCAACCTGGTGAGCTGCTGGCAGTGGAAACTAGACTAAATCTATGACAAGAATAAATTAACAGACATATTTTCCAAACTATTTTTATCTCTTAAATGGTAGGGTGCTTTCTATTCTTAATGCAATTTCATATACAGCAATTCATTTGAGGAAATGGTGCATCATGAAATTACCTTTTGGAAATGAAGTAAATTAGATAAAATGTATTTGAAACACGTTATCCAAAGAGCAGACTAAATTACAATCTAATGTGAGTGTTCCTATGTATGGACATAATTTTCTCCTGGTTCACTTTTGCAACTCCCTTGCATACCCATAAAACTGAAAATGTGATGAGTAATGTGCTCAGATCATGAGTTTGGTGTAATAAAAAAATAAATTACATTAATAGAACAAGAAGCACTGGGCTTAAACTGCAGCAAGGGAGGTTTAGGTTGAACATTAGGAAAAAGTTCCTAACTGTCAGGGTGGTCAAACACTGGAATAAATTGCCTAGGGGGGTTGTGGAATTTCCATTTCTGGAGATATTTAAGAACAGGTTGGATAAGTGTCTATCAGGGATGGTCTAGATAGTACTTGGTCCTGCCATGAGGGCAGGGGGCTGGACATGATGACCTCTCAAGGTCCCTTCCAGTCCTAGCATTCTATGATTCTATGACTGATGTAGCTTAACAAAGAGTCATCTGGTATGCTGTCTATTTGGGACATTTACATTTACAACCCTGTACCCTTTATATTAATTTTATAAAGCATCCAAAAATCATGATATGCTATTTAGTGTGTATGCCTGCCATTGCTCCCTGTAGGATGTTACCAGAACTGTTAACAACAGCTGTTAGCAACTGTTAACAATGAAATTTTGGGTTTCCCATGAGCAATTTTGTACATCTGAAGCAGAACGATCCATTTTTTCCTGGTTGTAGTCTTAAATTTCCAAATATCTAGGCTAGAGATAACTGTAAATTCCCAATTAATCATATTTATTACAGAGTAAAGATGTAACTCAATGAACACATAGTTATTTTTTCTAGTGTGAGTGTACTTCTCACCTTTGTGAATAGTAACTGGTAGCGAAGAAGTACAATACTTTATCTAGTTCTTCCTTCACAGTTGTAGGGCTTCTAAGAGGTGCCAAATATAAAGGAGGAACAAAGAAGAACAGCATATCAAGACATACTATGGAGTGACATTCATGCAGCATTTATAGAGAATCAAAATAAAAATTCTACCTCTTCCAAGCCAGCTTGAAATGAAATATAGGAGTTTTTGAAGGTCACAACATAAACAGTTGTGAAGCCAGACTAACTGCCAGAAGCAGCCCCCTTTTTTTCTCCTTTCTTTATGTTAAAGAGTATCAAGAGAAAAAGAATCCTGTCTGGAATACTAATGAGAAAAAGGAATTGAATGTAAAACCAGATGCAGCAAGCAGCTATGGGTAAGTCATAAACAGATAAATCTCCAGAAGTTTTAGTTCAGATAAGGAACCTTCTACAGCTCTTTTGACTTTTGGAGTTCCCTTTTGCAGTTGGGGAAAAAGACACCCTTTCTCCCTCCTACTGTGTTGCTCAGTTCCATCTGCGGCTACAGCTACACTGGCAAGTTTTGCCGTCAAAATCTTGGTTTTGTTGACAAAACTGGTGGAACATCCACACGCAAAATGTGCTTTGTAGACTGTCTGTTGACAAAAAATTGGCACTTAGGCCAACAGCCTTCTGCTTCTCCTAGTTGAGGAAAAGCGTCTTTTTGACTAAAAAGTTGTGCCAATGCTCTGAGGGGCCTTCTCTCAACAGACAGGGTGTCCAGGACAATGGGCAGCCCAGTCTGCTGTGCTTCCAGGTGCCTGTTTTGTTGAGAGACCAGCCGGTCAGTCTGGCTCTTTTGTCAAGAGAGCAGAAAGCTCTTTTGATTGGCTTTTGTATGTGGCTATACTCTGTTGACAGAAATTTTGTCAGGAAATCTCTTCTGACATTGACTTTTGTTGACAGATCACTGCAGTGTAACTGTAGCCTCTGTCTTCAGTGACACTGTGACTCCCAAAAGCCAGCTACAATTCTCTTCTCTGCTAACCAATTGACCCTTGATTTTCCCTGATCCCCACCTGTAATCTGGTTCTGGTGTTGCTCTCAAGGCCTCACGCTGATGCTGATGACCTGCAGGATTTTTTTATTGTTGTGTGTGTGTGTGTGTGTATTGTTTTTAATCAAAGAATGCCAGTTTGTCAAAACTGTGAAAAAGGGACAAGTTCTGAGAATTTTCCAACTTGAAAAAATATTGGGTGGGGAGAGTTTCTGAATTGTCAAAACATTTCAGTTTTGACATTTCTGAAATAAAAAAATACAGTTTTCCAGTTCAAAACACCTTTTTCTTTTGCTTCAGAAATTTAAACTCATTTGACAGAACAAAGGCTTTTTAAAAAGTCCAAAACAAATTGATTGACCTGACATGTAGGTTTTTCTTGTTTTTTGTTTTTTTTTTAAAGAATATTTTTGAGATTTTTGACTTTGTCTTCCAATTTGAGACAGGACAAATTTTCCCTCTTGAACATATACATGCAGCAGGAAAACTCTTTCCCGCTCAGGTCTATGTCATAATGGGGACCATTGTTGTCTGCCCCATTTACCAGGATTGAACTAGTCTACCTAAGTCCAGAAGCATTGGCATCTGCCCTTCCAGTCTTTTTTGGCAATGACCCTCTTCCTTCAATCCTATTTGATTTGTCAGCTTTTATTGCAATTTTTCTTTGGTCCTCTGTACGTACAAATGTCAGTCTGTATTGGAAATGTGATTAATCTGGTGAAGAGGGTCTGTCCCACGAAAGCTCATTACTGAATAAATCATTTTGTTAATCTTTAAAGTGCTACATTTCTGCTGTTTTGTTGGAGTACAGACTAACATGGCTGCTTCTCTGTTACTATTCAGTATGCTCATCTTTCTCTTGAACAAAATGTCAGAGAACGACAGTTGGATCCAAATAATAACAACCTGGTAGTACTGTAAAGTTCTGCTATAAAGCTGTCAAAACCAAGGGGAGATCAGAGGAGGAAGTCTAGTAGAGCCAGCTGAAAGCCAGGTCATTTTTATTCTTTGAGTCCAAAAATAAAGAGTCTGCACTGGTTCAGGCTGGTGCATGCTGTAACAATTCCGTGAGCGTATAGGCACTTCTCTGGCCACACAAACTCCAGCATAATCAGGGCCAGAGCTACTGCTGATATAAAAGATCACAGGTTATATACTTCATGTGCTCTTGCTGAGAATCTGGCCCTCAGACTTCATGATGCTCATCTGCGATAAACTTTGGGATACAGCACTCCAGAAACACAGACCTCTGTCACTTGACCTAATGAACAATCACTTTTGACTTTCAGCAGCAGCTCTGACACGTACTTGCCCAGTGTTAATGTCTGTCTGGGTTGAATGCAGATATAACATATAAAGTGCTCTAAATTTAACATTAATTCCATTTGATATACTTACTGTGTACAGATCTGCTGGTTACTTAACAGCATCTATAAGATGATGTAATTTACCTGCTGTGGAGTCAGACAATGAATAAGGTCATAAGTTGAAGTACCCACTGCACTTATATTTCCAGTCCTTTGGCACATTAGTTGCACAGATTAATACCCTATAAACAGTTGTAGGGGAACCAGAGTTCAAGGAAAGAATCCTCTGGGTGAAGGGAGGGGAAATTTAAACTTTCTTGTATGTCAATTCTGAAGTCAGCCATCTCTCTTCCTCCATCCATAACATGGAAGTAATAAACACTTATCAACACATTCTACAGGAGTGTTGTAAAGATTTATTATTTTGAAAAAGTAAAGTGCTAGGCAAATAACTCATATTCATGGGGCTTCTGTCTTCTGTGGACTTGAAGGGAGGTGACATGAGTTATTTCTTCCAGTGTAGTGGTACAGATACCTATCACTTGGTATGCTACAGACCCCTGTGCTGGCAGAGTGAATGGGTGGATGATGGAAAGGAGAAAAAGTTAGAGTGCAGTGACCCATTTCAGAAAGAGTCCAGAGGAGGAGAGGGGACTATGAAGGAGGACACGGGCTGTTTTTTACCCTACTTTTCCTGAAGTTTGAAACAAATTACATCTGAGAGAGGAACAAATGCCGTTAACTTATTGTTCTACAATCCATTTACTAAAGCAGTTGTCAGTCTAGTAATATATGTTCTCACTATAGTACTACCCTTGTCCTATCGGGACCTGGGAGAGTATAAACTGCTATTATTTAAAGCTATAATAACATAGATTATTAAACTGGGAGTCCTACATGTGTGTATGTGTGAGAAAGATACTTAGTACAATGGGTGTTTTTTTAAGTATGGATGTACTACTGTCATAATACAGAACTGCAGTCTTTCTATCACTTTGTAAAAATAATGAGAGAATTCTAATATCCTTCTCTAATATCCTTGTAAATGTAGCTACCAAGTCACAACTCAGAGGCTTCCCAGTACACATAAATGTCTCCCAGAGGCTGGAAGAGTCTCAGACTAATCTGAAGAGCAACAAAGGGTCCTGTGGCACCTTATAGACTAACAGAAAAGTTTAGAGCATGAGCTTTCGTGAGTTAACTCACTTCTTCAGATCCAGACTAACACGGCTACCCCTCTGATACTAGACTAATCTGAGTGCTTCTGCAGGGGATGAGCTGTGCCTGGTTTCCAACTAACCTGACTCCTGCATTCTTATCACATACTACAGCAAATACTTACCAAATACTGTCACATATTAACTCCTCCTGCCACCATTTCATATGTATAGTGCCTTGTTCGATAACATTCCCAGAAGTACAGAAGACCACATCTCCTTCTGGAAATATGCCAAAGTGCAGATGATTCAACCTATCGCTGGCAAATAATATGGTTTCATGTAAGGTACGTGGTAGGCTATTAAAACACATTTCCTTACAGCAGTTCAGTTCATCGTAGGAATTAGGAACAAAAAAATAATGGTGGTGGGCAATAAACAGAATGAATGTGCTGTGATACGCAGACTGCCATCTTGATCATGACTCACCATAACGGCCTGGTGAGCATGCTTATAATATTTGCTGATGACACTGACACAGGTAAACTAGACCACCAGCTCTTGCCAAGTCTTTGGGTACCACAATTGTAAAGCTCTTGTTTCAAGCTTATAGCATTGAATGGAATAAATGGCTGGCTTAACTCAAGTCCTTGGAGTATATCTGTATCTTGGATGGGTCATTCAGGGTGGCCATGTCTACACAGCCCGCCACCCTTTTCGGAAGGGGCATGGTAATGAGCAAAGGGGAATAGTCAAATGAGGTGCAGATTTAAATATGCCATACCTTATTTGCATAGTCCCATGAGATTTTGCTTCTGAAAGAGCCCCTTCCAGAAGCTACTGAGCCATGTAGACGGGGCCCTTCTGTGAGGAACGTCTCCTTTCGAAAGTCCCCTTATTTCTGAAACATTTGATAGCTTATTTTGAAATAACACTACTACACACATAATGCATTTTGAAATAGCACTTAGCTGTTTTGGAGTACAGTGGCTACACACAATAAAGCCTATTTTGAAACAGAGCCCTTGACCGCATTACGATTTGTTTCAAAACAGGCACTATTCCAGCTATGTCTACACTAGCTCCCTCCTTTTGGAAGGGGCATGGTAATGAGGGAGTTTGGAAGATACTAATGAGGTGCTGACATGAATAAGTAGAACCTCATTAGCATAATGACAGCCACGCTCAATTCAAAAGTGCCGCTTTCAGAACTCATGCCACCTCTGTAGCCGGGGGCCTTTCGAAAGATTCCCTGGTCTTAGAAATCCCCTTTTTCCTATTTGGTTTTAAGAAGAAGGGACTTTAGAAGTCTGGGGGGTCCTTTTGAAAGTCCCCTGTCTACATAGGCAACGTGCTTTCCTAAAGCGGCACTTTTGAATCACATGCGGCCATCATTATGCTAAAGAGGCACTGCATATTTACATCAGCACCTCATTACCATCTTCTGAACTCCCTCATTACCATGCTACTTCTGAAAGGAGGGGACTGGTGTAGACATCACCTCCCTGTCTAACCAGCCCCTGTTTCGAAACAGCTTTGAGATAGGCACTATTCCTTGTGCAATAAGGTTTACCTATTTTAAAATAAAGCGACCGCTATTTTGAAATTATTTCAGAATAGCAGTTACTTTGTGTAGATGCTGGGAAAGTTATTTTTAAATAGTGGCTGACATACCCTCAGTTCTTTGTTCCAAGCTTCAGTTTGTAGCAAAGTTCCTTTAGTGGTAGGAAGCTGGATTGAAAAGAAATGGAGGAGTTCTTTTATATCATCAGCCATGTGGTGGGAATCCCACAGTTCTTGCTGTGTAACAGTACATTCCAAGATGATGTTTGGAGTCATGTGCCACTCGGCTGTTCATGAATGACTCAGTTATTTGCAGGTGAATGTCATTACCTACGTTCCAGATTGCATATTTTCAGAAAAGCCTATTCAGTGTAGTTGGGTGCCTTCCATGACTCATCATCTGTTGAATGTTTCTTGATGGGCCAATCAACCTGAATAGCCTTTCCAGACCTGCTGGCTAGCTATTTTGTAGCTATTGCTGCAGTAGTGGACACTTTAAATATAAGTTCAGAGCTAATGTTCCTATCTTCAAATACAAAGATGAAACATGCACACAAATGGCATAATCATAACCAGCAAATCATAAGTTTTCCAATGAACTCTCACTCAACACCATTGGTACAAGATTTGCTGCAAACATAGACCAAACAGCAATAATGGTGTGTATGGCACAATTTAATCAGATAACATCACAAATATCTATACCGATGGAATTGTTTTCCTATTCATTTTATTTTTTTCGTTGTGTCAAAGGCAGGGAAATGCTTTGCCAGGAAGGCAAGCAAGTATAATTACTAACTTGTGATGCTGAAGGCTACTTGCTTCCAGCATGCCCTGTGAAGAGGAGCCCAAGTGCCAAGACAGGCATGGCACAACAACAGTTCACTTCCTGAGACAATGGCTCATCTTCTTCTCTTTCCCCAGTCTACTTTGATGTCACAGAATCATAGAATCATAGAACGCTAGGACTGGAAGGGACTTTCAGAGGTCATCGTGTCCAGGGATGAAGCACTTCACCTTTTTGGATATCTCCTCGGAGGCCTCACCCAGGCACTCTTGTATTTTTTCACAAGGTTTTTGGGAAGGCTTGACCTCTTGTGGCTTCCCCGGTAGCACACCTTGCCACACCAGGCAACCAGATAGCAATCTGTTGTCATGGCACCACACGATATTTTAGCACATTTTCCAGGTTTGTGGTCATGCAGAATGAGCAGGTCTTCTTTGTCCATATCTGTTAGTTTTAAGGAGGGTGATGTCTCTTTGGGCAACCTACAGAAACATGTGCATTTGCATCAGATTCTTTTTTACCATATTTCTGGCCCTTTTAGATTTCCATGCAACAGAACCCCTTTCAGTTTATAGACTCAGAGGCCAGGTGGGCCGGGGCCCTGATGGGGATGTGCGTGCCATCTATGGCCCCACTGCAGTTAGGAAAGCCCTGGGCAGCAAAGCCATCAATTATTGCCTGTGCATCTCCCAGGGTCACAGTCTTCCTGGGGAGATGCCGAGTGTAGGGTGAAAATTCCTAATGTACATTATGGTTTATGTTAAGATCCCTTCTCATTATTCCTAAATTTCATAGTCTGGTATGAGGCCTAACTATCTCATAACATGTATCATGGTTCATAAAGCAGTTAGTGTAGTGAAAACCTACTGTCCCTGTCCTTTATCTTACATTACAGGCCTAGGACAGGCCATAAAGAAAGACAGTGCCTTAAAGTCTGGGAAAGAGATAACTACCCCAGCAGCAGCGACATTCCAAGGCTGATCCCGCTAGCCCTCCCTTCAGATATCGCCCTTGTTTACCAGCCCGGGCCCTCAGAGATGAGAACAAATGTTACAAATAAGTATGCTTGCCTGTACTTTTACTGTTTCTGCTTCATACCCCTCAGAGATGCACCTGTGGACCATACCCGCCTGGAAAGAGTCATCATCACTCCCCTGGACACATAATTAGATTTTAATATAGGCTTTGTTTAAGTAAATTGTTGAGGAAAAACCACCTGTGTATTAGGTAAAATGTTACATGAGCTATGGGCGGAATCATTGTGTAACCTGTTAGATTATTGGCTTATTGTGCTCATTTTGTCTTGCTGATAGCACCTATCCAGTTGCTTCTCTCTGCCCATTGGCATCCTATATAATCAATTGTAACTAATTGCTTGACAGTGCTCCATTGAGCCTGATAGGCTATGTAGCACTGCACCACATATTAAACCCTTCTGCTTGCTTCGTACATGGTATCCAGACTTTTTTCCAAAACTGACAGATTTCATGTGCCACCAACATCACCACGGACCCCTCTGTAGATCTGCTTACCCCAAAATGATTTGCCACTGAACGGTAACTGTCGGGCATTGCAAACTTCCACAGAGCAATTGCCACTTGCTTCTGAGCTGTTAACGCTGGCCTCATTCTTGTGTTGCTGAGCTTCAGGGCCAGGGCCAGTGCATCACAAAGTTCCATAAAAGTGGACTTCCGCACGTGAAACTTCTGCAGCCATGGCTGGTTGTCCCAGGACTCAAAAATGGTGTGTGTGCTACTCTCAGGAGTCCAAAAGCACCACTCTACTGTCACCACTGCATCCAGAGCAGCCAGCAACTCTGAGTTCTTGGACCGCAGTTGTGAGATTTGCTCTTCAAAACTAGCATCATCATCATCATCATCATCATCATTATGATACTTAGCCATCACTGAGCTTTGTAATTGAAGGTAAAATTGTATGACAGCCAGTGTGGTTGCCAAAATGATGGGCGCTGTGAGTTGAAGCATTTGGAGATCCAGGCTTGCACTGGTAGGGAAAATGCTGCAGGAAATGGTGCAATCTCCAGTTCATTTTCATGCGGTTACTGGGCGCTCTGAATTCTGAGACAGTGCTTTGCATTCTGGGATTCAAACATGAAAAACCCACAAGCAACAGGGGCTCATGTTGTTGAACTTTTGTAGGGCAATGGGGATATGAACATTCGACACAGAAAAATGTGGGTCGAATTTCAAGAAGATTTGTGGATACTTAAATTCAAATTCATAAGAACAAGGTTAAAAATTGCATTTATTAAAAATCAAATTTATCTTGCAGTTTAGACGCAGCCTAGGAGGCAAAGTTGCCTGCTGTTATAATCTTCCATTTCCTGCTTTTGCTAAAGCAGTGACTGATGTTATGAGCTGTCCCATTGGACCTTTGGCTAGGGATTCATCCCACATTCTGCTCATATATTCCTTGGAGACTTCTGGAGGGATTCAGAAGCATAATCTTATTTGTGTTGCCTTCTATTTGTCTCCTGTTTGATGCTCTGGGTCTATGCCACTTAGTGCCTGACAGTACTATTGGGTTTTGGTCAATATACAGTGGAGAACCTCTCAGAATCAGTTGCTGGGAGCAGCATCTATTCCTAGCATCTGTGGAGCAAGATTCTTTGTGTGCCTCCAGCACTTTGAAAGCGTGTGTGCTATTTGTGCTTTGGAATAGTAACTTGATGCACTAGAAAAGCTTCAACACAAAATTATCCATTGTCTGAATGGGTACTGGAAATAACAGCTGTATCCTACCACAGTCACTTCAGCTCCCTCTTCCTCACTGATAAATGTTGGAGCCTTTTTTCTCTTATAAAGAAGGTGACTTCTTTACTCTGACCATAGCAGGGGCATTTAGCAACTTGCATCATTTTCTTCACAGCACAATGCCGTGCTGCAGAGTGGTGCTGAAAGTCCATCTAGCGGACTCCTCCCTATCCCCGCCACTGCTTTCTGTTCATTGCCCACACAATCAGTGTGTCTTCTATGCTTTATTCTTTTGTGACACAGTATGTATATCGCATTGCCAGACCCAGGTGGCTACACAAAAAAGAGAATAACGGCAGGAGCTGCACAGAAAAAAAAAAACCCCACAACATTAGAAAGTCACTGGAAGAGCAAAATAGTCCTGCTATAGTAAATTAAGGGGGGAAACGTGGGTATAGGTAAAAGCTTGTTGCTATGTGTAACATGTATAACTGTTGTTTAACTGATCAAACATGCCTCAGGGTAAACCTCCCCTGCTGTAGTTTGGGGTTAGTGGTGCTTGCTGGAAGTAAACAGTGATCAGTTCACAAGGAACAGTTTCATTTCTGTTTGTGTGTGTGTGGTTAGATGTTTATGTGTGTTGTGTGTGCGTCTGTGTGTGCGTCTGTGTGTGCGCGTTCTCCCGGTGACCTGCCCCGGCCCTGCGCAGATGGCCAGCACAGGATACTTTGAGTGAACCACCCAGTCACCCCAGGATCCATCAAGGTATGAAGGCATCAGGCTGGGTTTGTTGCCAACGAAGCACAATACTAGCAGGTTTGCTAGGTGCCCAGTTTTCGACCAGCACATCTAGTCAAAAGGCAGCTGCTGGCTCCTGTACAAACTCTGGTTGGTGGGGCTGGCAGGCTCCCTATGCCCCTCTGCATGGTGCTATAAGTGGCAAAATGTCCCCTTCGTTCCTAAGCAGAGGGACTGGCAGGGGCTCTGCACATGTTCCTCACCCTGTGCACTGGTTCTGCAGCACTCATTGGCTGTGAATAACAGCCAGTGGGAGCTCTGAGGGTGGCAACTGTGGGCAGAGACAGTTCACACCATGCACGGGAGCCTGACTGTGCCTCTGCCTAGGAACCAAGAGATATGTTGCCATTTCCAGAAAGCTCCTTGAGGTAAGAGCCACCTGCTCCCCATGCCCTCTCCTGCATCCAGACTCCCTCTCAGAGTGCACACCCTACAGCCCCACACACCTTAACCCCCTGCCTCAGCCTGGAGCTCCCCCCTCAACCTCTCATTTCTGACCCCACACCAGAACCCATGTCCCAGCCCTCAGCCTAAACCCCCTCCAATACCCCAATCTCCTGCCTCAGCCCAGAACCCCTTGGGTCCAGTCCCCCAGACTGAAGCCCCTTCTTTACCCCAAACATTTTGTCCCTGGCTCCACTCCATATCCCACACCACAACCCCTGTCTTCATCCTGGAGTCCTCTTCTGCACTCTGAACTCCTCACTTCCCGTCCCACCCCAATTCCTGCACCCGCAGCGAGAGCCCTCACCTCCTGCTGCACCTCATCCCATACTCCCATCTAGTGAAAGTGAGAGGGTGCGTGAGGGTCGGGGAGAACGAGCGACAGCAGGAGGTGATGGAATGATCATGGGCAGGCGCTGGAAAAGGGAAGAGCAGGGGCAGGTGTGTTTGCTTTTGTGTGACTAGAAAATTAGCAACCTTAGTACTAGTATCCATGGACTCTAGCAGACCGTTCATCGTGTAAGCCTGTAACAATGGACCACCTCAGTGAACACCAGGACATTCTTTTATATATATCTTTATCCCCCAATACAAAAATTGTGTGCTGCTGTAACATAGTTAGATACAGCCCCCTTGCGTGGCTAGTTATCACACATCACCTTGTTCCTGTTGATTTGATCAAACATGTCTCTACTGCACACAGTCATCCTGAACCTAATCTTTTAGGAGAGGTCGGCATGTTCCTGTTATCTTTGGGGAATGCTTTTTTCTTAACCAACCTTGATACTGGGATTTGTTTGCATGACTACTCTGTGCCTATCACCTCTTAGGACTGTGTATTTCTTCAATATCGGCCCTGTCCAGACCAGCTTGTGTGAGCAGGTCCTGCCTCTTGCTCACAATTGTCTTTGTTTTATATCATTAAAAACTTGACTGCTACGTTAGCCCAGGCCCCAGGCCCTCATACTTGGCCTTTGATACAACAGCTTATGCCTAGGCTCTCTTCCAATTACACCACAATTAGGCATTAGATATGTTATGACCACCTGTTGTCTATAACCTTAATCTTAGGGAATGTCTTTGTCATGATAAACATGGTAACAACAGGTGCCCACCACCTGGGAGCACATGGAGGACCCTGACCTCCAACCTCATGTGGAGGCACCTCCACTGCCCCTTAAGGCGTGCTCCACGATGTTGCAGGTGTGGGTGAGGTGTTGGTTCAATGCCTGTTTGAATTACAAGAAAAAATGGTGTTGAATGTTCTTTTCTTTTCTTTTCAGCATTGTGCTGTACTGTGTGTGACTGTGATCTCCTTATGCAGGTAAGTAAAACTCATCTTCACTTGAACAGAAGTTTTGCCTGAATATTGAGTTCAAGACCTGGCCTTTGATGGGGTCACCTCTTCATATATATATATATATATGAAGAGGTGACCCCACCAAAGGCCAGGTCTTGAACTCAATATATATATGCACACTTCCCAGTGAGATATTGTCCTTTATCTTCTATCTGCTCAATAATATAGTTTAGTGTGACACAACTGAGTTCTGTTTAGACTGTAATCACTAAGTATTGGTAAAATACTTGTTAGTGTGACATCTGCTCAAATATTTTCAGACAGGTAGGTCAGCTGCTAACATTCTGCTTTCATTTATTAGCCTAAAACTGGATTATTACACAGTCCTTTTCTATCCTCATTACAGTCATTTCAAGAAAGAGGTTTATAATCCCCTTTACATTTTGTGAAAGTCAGCAGTCAGATATTTTCACTGCTCCTACAATCTAATTTGATTGAGTGGACATTCATATTCTCCATTGTTAGGCCATGATAACTAGAGAGAAAAATGAAATGACTAGCACTATCTAATCCACACATATAACACAGAGAATGTTAAAAAGTAGCACTTCAGGTTGATTTACATAGTGTGTACAGGCTAATCAAATTCTGAGAGTCCACCCTCAGGACAGAAATTACAAATTGTTCTCATTACAATTTTATGGGATTTACTCATCAATGACTCCTGACTCACATAAGCTCCAGGTCATCTGAACAATGTTGCTCTCTCTTGTATGTGAAAACAAATGGATATCACTCATACAGGTGATTTACACATGCAATAGGGAAGCTAATAAGCATATCAGCCGAGAATGTGAGAAGAAAGTGTCAAGACAGCCAAATGGTGAATGATAAATTCCCATGAATGTGAATTTGAATATCATGTATGCATGGCTTTTCAAATAAACTTACATGGTTCTGTGTCTTAAGGGAAGAAGAATGGTCTTGAGTTTAAATACCATCCTGGGACTCAGGAGACCCGCACAGAGTTCTCAGGTACACAGCACACTAGCTTAGCAAGTCATGTAGGTCCAGATACACAAAAGGACTTAGCCCACCAAAGTAGAAGCTCAGTGTCTCAGTCTAGAATTCAGGCACTATCGAGATCTTTAAAATCCTGGAAGTGGAACTAGAAGGGGAAAGGGCCAGGTGCTGAGCTGTACCCCGTCCTCTTTTCCCTCTCTACCGGCAGCTGGGAGTCCACATGTGGGGCTGGAGGCCAAGACCCCAGCCTGGTGTCTGGGTGGGACCCTGCATGTGGAACCCTGTGGTGTATGATGCCAAAGAGGGAAGAAGCATGATTCTATAGTCCAGTAGTTAGGGAACTTGACACAGACATGGAAAAATCCCTGTTCAAATCCCTCCTTCTTATCAGGTACAGGGGGAAAGTCAACTGGGCTGACCTGCTTCCCTGCTGCTGGGCCATAGGCTCCTTTCCCCTCCCTCCTTACTGATTTCGTATGGAGTTACACAGCACTGCCAAGACTCTTGCAAGAAACAGTTTCAGTGCTTGATTGCAGGACAGGGCTCATGGCTGTAGATCAGAGGTCAGCAACCTCTGGCTTCAGTAGCAAGAGTGGCATGTGAGCCCATTTGCATCAGCACATGAGGCAGGAGCTCAGGCCCACCCATTCTCCCCCATGCAGCTGGGAGCTTGCTCAAAGCCATGCCACCTGTGGATTAACCAAAGACTTGGTAAAGCTCTTCATCTTTTTATTAATGATGCTGTTGTAAGTAGGACTATTAGGCCACACATAGGCTACGTCTACACGTGAAGCCAACATCGAAATAGCTTATTTCGATGTAGCAACATCGAAATAGGCTATTTCGATGAATAACGTCTACACGTCCTCCAGGGCTGGCAACGTCGACGTTCAACTTCGAAATAGGCGCTGCGAGGGAACGTCTACACGCCAAAGTAGCACACATCGAAATAAGGGTGCCAGGCACAGCTGCAGACAGGGTCACAGGGCGGACTCAACAGCAAGCCGCTCCCTTAAAGGGCCCCTCCCAGACACAGTTGCACTAAACAACACAAGATACACAGCGCCGACAACTGGTTGCAGACCCTGTGCCTGCAGCATGGATCCCCAGCTGCCGCAGCAGCAGCCAGAAGCCCTGGGCTAAGGGCTGCTGCCCACGGTGACCATAGAGCCCCGCAGGGGCTGGAGAGAGAGCACCTCTCAACCCCCCAGCTGATGGCCGCCATGGAGGACCCAGCAATTTCGACGTTGCGGGACGCAGATCGTCTACACGGTCCCTACTTCGATGTTGAACGTCGAAGTAGGGCGCTATTCCAATCCCCTCATGAGGTTAGTGACTTCGACGCGTGTAGCCGTGACGGGCGCTATTTCGAAGTTAGTGCCGCTACTTCAAAGTAGCGTGCACGTGTAGACACAGCTATACACTGCAGACTTATTTTGAAATAAGATATTTCAAAACAGCTATTTCAAAATATCTCATTTCAAAAGAACATAACCACACACAAAAGCGGGGTCCACACACGAGCACCCCTTCGAAAGGGTGAAAATTGACAGAAGGTGGTCCAAATCACTGCTGTTGGAAGGGAGCAATTGCATGCTAAAAACAGATTGACTGGGCGATCCACCCTGTTGAAGGGCCACTGCATTCTTTCGAAAGGGAGTGTCCACACTGCTTCAAGCAATCCTTCAAAAGAAGGAGGCAGGAAATGCCGCGAACGGGGTCCCATGGCTGACAAGCCCTTCCGGGGCTGCAGCCAGCCGGTCCCTTAAAGGGCCCCTTCCCCCCACCCTCCACCCTACACTGTCTGAGTGCTGTCCAGCTGTCCCCAGCCCAGCAGAGACCACTTGTGCTCCAGGATGGAGTCTCAGCAGTAGCTCCTGCACGAGGACACCCACATCATGGAGACCCTCCTGGCAATGCTCTGCACTGTAGCTGCAGCCACCCCAGAGCTGCTTGGGTGGCTGAGCAGCCCTCCTGGGGCCATGGGCTCCCCCTGCCCAGGACACCACTGGGCCCCTTCCCCCAGGTGCCCTGGTGCCCTTGGACCTAGCCCAGCAGCACCGGCTGGTGAGAGCACCTGGTGCTGGGGGATTGGGATGATCAAAGGTGTCTGCATAACTTCCACACATCGAGGCAGACCTTTCAGGAGATCTGCCACTGGCTCACCCACCTCACTCCCACACCAGGACACCTGCCTGCAGCCTGCCCTCACACTGGAGAAGTGGGTTGCGATCACCACCTGGAAATTGGTCACCCTGGACTCCTACTGCTCCATAGGACAATCGTTCAGGGTGGGCAAAGCCACTGTCAGAGCTGCACTCATTAATTCAGGCCTGGGTCACCCCCCCACCCCCAGCCAGGCCAGGGCAAGGGGAACCCTCAGCTGCGGGGATGAGCAGGGGACAGGCAGAAGGCACGGGGCAAGGGCAGGCAGGGGGCAGGCAGGAGTGAGCAGGGGGTGGGGAGGATGGCCCACCACGCCCTCATGGGAGTACATGTCCCCCTCCCCCCATGTAGATCATCAGAGCCATCAACGTGATGCTGCTGCACAGGGTCATCTGCCTAGGGGATCCAGATGCTGCTGTCACGGGCTTTGAGGACCTGGGTTTCCCAGACTGCTTTGGTGCACTGGATGGCATGTACATCCCCATCTACACCCAGCGCACAGTGCTAGCCAGGCCCTGGTGAATGCAAGGGGCTGGTTCACAGGCATATACGTAGGCTGGGCTGGTCACACCCATGACACCTTCGTGTTCCACAACTCCAGGCTCTGCCAGTGCACAGGGGCCGGCACATTTGTCCCCCAGCATGAGATCTCGGTGCTGGGCTGTGTCACCATGCCACTCTGAATGGTGGCAGATGTGGCCTACCCCTTCCAACCATGGCTTCTGCAGCCATACACTAATCCAGAGGGAAGCTACTCCAACCATGGAGTACCTTTTCTGAAGGCATGTGTGCATCATACCCAAAGGAATAACAACACAACAAAAAAACTATTTCGAAATAAAACATGGTTGTCTCACTGTGCAGAAGAGCTAGGGTTCTACAGTTTTAGGTTGTGTGTTGAATACATATTTACATTTTGCACCATCCCCTGTGTCCCTGGTTATTGTGGGGAAGGTAGGAGGTTGGGGGTTAGTGGGGTGTGTATGCACGGGGTGTGCATGGGAGGGCATGTGGGGGTGGGTAGGGGGTTAGTAGTGCCCCCGGGAAATGCCTCCTGGAGTGCCCCATGGATCTGGGGCTCATCACGGTTGAGCCACCTGTTGGGGGACGTGGAGGGCTGCTGGTACCGGGGGGCAAGCTCTGCCATCCAGCCCTGGGACAGTGTCCCCTCACGTGCCTCGATGAGGTTGTGGAGTACACAGCAGGCAGCCACTACCTGCAGGATAGTCTCCACCGCCACATTGAGATGTATAAGGAGACACCTGAAACACACCTTCACATGGCCAAAGGTGCACTTGACCAGGTACTGGGCCCATGTGAGCCGGGCATTGAACAGCTCCTGGGAGAGTGTGAGGTGGCCCATGTATGGGTGCATCAACCAGAGATGGAGTGGGTAGACCAGGTCACCCACAAGGCAGAGGGGCATGGTGACCTCCCCAACGACACGCTTCTGCCGGGGAAGAAATCTCCTGGCATTCCTCCTTCAGAACAGGGTGGAGTTCAACAGGATTCGTGCATCGTGCCCTGCCTGGCCAGCCAAAGTAAATGTCCGTGAACCTCCTGTGGGCATCCACCACCACCTGGAGCATGACTGAGTGGTACCCCCCCAAAGCACTGGGGGAACCCGCGTGCAGCAAAGCCCTCAACAAGTGCGTCCAGGTCCCCACTGCACACCAGCCACCACACCAACACATGGTTGGTAGCCCTCATGCTTTGTAGGGGAATGCGAGCAGGCACACTCATGGACATATGCACAGGGATCCCTGCCCACTTCCCCTTCCACCCTCTCCCTCCCTACTGGGGGCCCCTGCTGGGGACCCCTTCAGCAGTGGGCATGTGGTATCCCCCTTGGGCTAGGCTTGCCCTCCCCCCGCATCCAGCCCCTGGGGTCTCCCAAGACTGATGACCCCGTCCCTCCCCCTGGTGGGGCACAGCCTGGGACAGGGCTTACCTGTTGGATGATGGCCCCAACAGTGGATGTGCTCATCCTGAACTGCTGCCCGATGGATTGGTAGCTGTCCGGTGTGGCCAATTTACATATGGTGATGGCAATGCACCTCTTCAGGGAGAGGGCCAGCCTCATCCAGGCATCCTGGAGTTGGAGCATGGGGGTGAGACAGCTGCTGACCTCCAGGAAGGTCTCCTTCTTCATCCAAAGGTTCTGCAGCCTGCGGTCATACCACTCCCCCATGACAACCCTGTCCCATCAGTCCATGCTGGTGGCATGGGCCCAGATGCACTGGATGGCCCAGGGGGTCTGGCAGGGGTGGTGGGAGGTTGGGACCCACAGTCCTGGGTCTCTGTCACCACAGGAGGCCACGGAGGGTGGCCAAGATGGCTATTCTGTGGGTAAGGGCCAGCCTTCTGGCCTGCAACTGCTGGGTGTCCATGCCTTCTGGTCAGCCCACGCTGAACAGGGAAGTAGGTCTGCCTTGCTGCAAGTAGATGTGGCAGGCCTCAGCAGCTTGTGGAGGGAGGGGCTGTTTGGGTGAGCCCTTTAAAGGGCTGTGTGGCTGGTGGCCCAGAAGGGCTCCCTGGCCATGTGACCCCATCCACGCTCTTTCCTGCCCTGTTCTTCTGGAAGAATTCCAGTGCTTGTGTGGATGCACTCTTCCAGAAGAAGGGGCGGCTCTTTCAGGGGCCAATTTAGCCTGTAGACACACTCTTCCGGAAGATGATCCTCCGGAGACATCTTCCAGAGGATCATCATCCAGAAAAAGTGCCATGTATAGAAAAGGCTTTTGGGTTCTGAGGTAGTTGGTTTTCATCAAAAAACTCAATCTTATCAGATTGGGAAGCTAAAATAACCTGTATATTAACTTTATAGACAAACATATCAGCATTGCACAATTCGCAATCTCCCTGTAAAGACTTGTGCATGGGGAAAAATAAAATTAGACCTTTCTGTTGCCTTAAAAATCCATCAAAATTCAATTGTAAACCTAGCAGAAGCTAGTTCATAATTCATTATAAATTACATGCTACCATATTATTTTAAGTGTGTATCAAGAAGCTTGCTGAATGTTAGAGCATGTATGGGAATGGATGTGAATTCCATACACACACCAGATGATCTTGTTATGATTGCTGCAATTATGCTGAATATAAAATTCATTCATAATAGTCATTTAAAGCATGCCTACGTAAGGAATGCCCAATACAACAGAGTGAGGCTTTCGTCATCACAAGCAGAACACAATATATTCTAGGTTAAGCAAAGTGGAAAAGGGGGTGTCCTTTTGTTATTCTTTTGACTTTTGCACAGCATAGCAAACTTTGTAATCTGTAAATTAGTCCTTACCACTGACCCTCTATTACTGACAGGAAAAGGCCAAAGGAGGCAGGATGGACTAAAAAAGGAAAGGATGATAGCTTCCCTGAATAGCAAAATATAGTGATATCTGGGCCTACTACAGGGTGACTCTAAATCAGTCCCAGTCTTAGATTTTCCACAGAAACATATGTCCAGTATTGTCTTTTCTTATCTTGGACTAGTATCCAAGAGAAAAATGGACAGTACTGAACATATATTTATGATATGCCAGCTTCTTGTTTCAAACAGTTCTTCATAGTCTTCAATTTAAAAAGAATTGGATTACTGAAAATAAGTTACCTACAAAGAGACTGTGCCTACACTAGCTCCCTACTTCAAAGGGAGCATGGTAAGTAGGGTGTCGGGAGATTATTAATGAAGTGCTGTGCTGCATATGCAGTGCTTCATTAAGCTAATAATCCCCCGTGGCAACTTCGAAGTGCCAGCTCACGTGTAGCCACAGCTAACCCGCTGGTACTTTGAAGAGCCCGGGCAACTTCAAAGTCCCTTTAGTCCCTTTACAAAATTTTGAGGCGTTTTTCCACTGTATGTAAAAACTTTGGTGATATTGTTTTTTAGAACTGAGTGACTCATTTGACTAAAGTATTATTTAATCTATGTAATTTAAATGCTTTTGTGGCCTATGCATGGGCAAATTTTGATTCCCTCAGATTTATCCATTATTCATTTAATACATTTGATTTTGTTTACGCTGGGGCCAACCACAAAACTGAGTTGTAGTTTTTAAGTATAGTGGATCAGATAAATCATGTGATATGTATTCCTTGATTGGATGAGAATTCAAAAACTTCTGCAGCACAAGCATGAATATGTGCAAGTAAAATTTGATTTCAGTGGATACTTGCATATGTGGCATTAAGTTCATTCATCCAAATATTTTTCATGGTAAAAATTAACAGTTTGAACATTTATTTCTGTTTAAATCTTCCAAATCTTTTTAGCTTCCTTAATCTGTACCACAGTTTAAAAAAAAAAAACTGTACCAGCATTACATGACCTGTATATGCTATCAAATACATCATGATGGCGCATGCTGAAAGATCAGACATTCTTCACTTGCACTGACAGGTGTCAGGAGTTTAATGATGGCTAATCACCAGTGAGAAACCCGAGACTAAAGCAAAGGGCTGAGGTTGGGGAAGACGAATTATTGTGAAAAACAATGTGCAGTGTCACAGCAGAACACTGAAGGCAACACTGATTGCAAGTTGAGATCCATGGTACTATTTGGACAAAATTTGTGTAAATAAACCCTATTTCTGACCCCCAACGCCACCCCACACCCCTGGCTTGGAAATATGGCATCAATATGTTCAATGATGCTTAAGGTGTTCATATTTATAGTTTGTGGCTGGGAGATTTTTTGACTGGAGGAAAGAACTGCTCTCCATCCTTGCCCCTCTAGCTGGCAGTAATTAGCCACAACTGAGTTAAAGATATTTATTACTGAAGGTACTGCCAGTCAGAAAACTTGATATAATTGTTTTTTCTTATGACAAAGGAGTTATGTCTAGTCCTAGAACTGTGTTATAGTTAATTAATTTAGTCAACATTTGTAGTATAAATGTCTTCTTTAAACATGAACATAGAACTGAACACTCTATAGAACTGAAAGATTCCCTATGAATCTGTGAGCAGGTAATTGTTTCCGTTAACTAGTGTACTAGAGACTCAGACCTACAAAGGAGCAGGCACTTACATGTCATAGGCTGAAACAAAATTCAGAGGAGATTTTTAAATCATTGATAACCGACTTTGAGTCAAACAAGCGGCCTGGCTAGAACGGTGGCAATTACAAATACTTTTAGTTTCTTTGGTTGTATGTATCCAAATGAGATATACTGAAAACTGTGTTAAAATTGTAAACTGTCACTTTAAATATTCAGGGCTCTCTTGGGCTTGCAGACTATGAGGCTCCATAGGGAAGCATGAGATCTGGGACTAGCAATAGACAGTCTGCAAAGGGACATCATCAGTAAAACAGGGTGGGTTGCGTCTCTCCTTTTGAGGAAGCAGCCTGCTTTGTGTGCTTTTGTTTTGGAATTCTTGTTGCATGGTCATTCAGAGTGCTAAGAAATGAAATAGTGCTACACTGCGACCGTCCAGCCAGAATATCTATGTTTATATCTAACTTTTCTCTGTGCTGTGAGCATAACATTAAAAAAGCTTGAGCTGGTTATTCCTATAGGCAACTTGGTCCTGCACAAGAGCCTTGAAGATGGCAGAGTGGAATAGAACTGGAAGGCACAAGGAAACCTCACTCTTCGACCTAAGCATCAGCACAGACAGTGAGTGTGATGCTACAGGGGAGCTGAGACAGCGCTCCCAGCAATTGCTGCTGCTAGTAGTAAAATCTTGCCATTGTGTGCACTATTTGGCAGAGCTGGTCTGATGCAGAAGGGAGGTACATACTTTACTTTCAAGCCACGTCTACATGTGCCGGCTACTTCGAAGTAGCCGCGCCAACTTCGAAATAGCACCTGTCACGGCTACATGTGGTGGGCGCTATTTCGAAGTTGACATCGACGTAAGGTGGCGAGACGTTGAAGTCGCTATCCCCATCAGGAGATGGGAATAGCGCCCTACTTCGACATTCAACGTCGAAGTAGGGAACGTGTAGCCGTTGCGCGTCCTGCAACATCAAAATAGTGGGGTCCGCTATGGCGGCCATCAGCTGAGGGGTTGAGAGACGCTCTCTCCAGCCCCTGAGCTCGATGGTCGCTGCATGCAGCAGCCCCTTAAAGGTCCCCGCCCCCTGCCTTCCTGTGCAGGAAGCTGAGAGAGCGTGCAGGCGGCAGCCCAGCCACGAGGCCAGCCTGCACGCTCCTCTGCAGCCACACCAACCCCCCACCGTTGCGATGGCCGCCCCCCAGCCCCCTAAGCACCCCCAAGCCACCCCCCCAAGGGGAGACAGGGCTCCCAGACCGGCAGCCAGGCGGGGAAGCGGCAGTGGGGCCCTTCCTGGACGGAGGCCGAGCTGCGGGACCTGCTGGGGCTCTGGAGCGAGGAGGAGATGCTCCAGGTAATGGGGAGCAAGAGGCGGAACGTGGATGCATTCGCTCGGCTGGCCGAGGGCCTGGCCACCCGGGGTCACCCTTCCCACACTCCTGACCATGTCAGGAGTAAGGTGAAGGAGCTGCGGCAGGGTTACTCCCGGGCCCGGGATGGCCGGCCGATCTGGGGCTGCCCGCATCACTTGCCCCTTTTACAGGGAGCTCAGGGCCATCCTGGGCCCCCCGTACACCTCCTCCCCTCCGGCCACTCTTGATACCTCGGCCGATGAGCCCCAGCAGGCCCCAGAGGCAGAGTCCGCCCTGGAGGTAAGCCCCACAGCCTGGGAACCCCCCCAGGAGCCCACCCCTGGGGCTCCGGAGGAGGAGGAGGAGGGGGGATCCTCCTCCAGCGATGGGGGGCGCCAGATCCGCATCCCGTCCCAGAGCTCCAGCAGGGCATCCGCCCACCGGGTGTCCCCGGACCGTGGGAGCGGACCATCAGGTATGTACCCCCCCGGTGCACACCCCTGGGGTTGAGGGGCAGGGGTAATAGATATGGCCAGGGCCCTCCACATGCCCAGATGACCATGGCCCCAAGGACAGCAGTGGCAAGTCCCTCAGAAGAGTACCTCAGCCCCTGCCCCCCCAGCACGACAGTTCCATGCCCCATCCCTGGGGATGGGGGGAGCGGAACCGAGGGTCCCCCGGGGGGAGGGGTGGGACACCCATCAGCAGCAGCAGCAGCATCTCCTGGGGACAGGGATGGGGAACCAGCAGCAGAGGGGTGGGGGGACAAGGGCCATGGCTCGGAGCCCACACTAACGGCTGTCTCCACTCTTCTTTTCCCCCTGTGTTCCGCAGCTGCACCATCGGAAGGACCGGAGAGCACAGGCGAGGTGTCCGTGGTCCTGGAGAGCCCACCGGGGCCATCACTCCAGGCCAGCCCCTCGGCGGAGCACTGACCGGCCCCAGGGTGGGGACGACGGCGGAGCCAGCACCATCTGAGGACGGCGACGGACCCCCAGCTGCTGACCATCCTCCGTCGGCAGCTGGAGGTCTCTGAGCAGCACCTGCGGGTGGAGGAGCAGCGCCTCCAACTCCAGAAGCGGGCGCTGGCCTGGTGCCAGGAGGCATGGGGGGCCTTTATGCGCACATTTGAGCACATCGCAGACTACCTGGACCCGCATGCAGTGCCAGCCGCCGCTTTGCCCGCCCTACCTGCTCCACCCGCCGTCGCACCGCCGTCCGCCACCGAGGGCCCTTCCGCCGAGGGAGACCTGGGGCCAGCTGACACCCGCCGGCCTTATCTCCTGGTCCGCCTGGCCCCCAGCCATCTCCGGCATGGGCTGCTGCCGAGGCGCGGGTCGCGGCCGCCCACCCCCAGCGCTGGACTTTAGGGGGTGTGGGGCCCAGGACGTGGCCCCCCATCCCCCTTTGTATATATCCCCTTCACCTATCTTTTGTAAATAGTTTGTAGTAGACCCCTGTTCTGTTATGTTATGATGATACCTGCCCCCCCCATGTAAATAGTTCTCTCCTTCCTCGTCTTCCCCTTTTTTTTCCTTTCATCTTATAATACATATATATATAATATTTATTTTGGCTGTACATAGTTATGATATAATAATGAGTTCAACATATATATTCTGGTTTGAAGAAAAACATGTCTGTTTTTATTTACAAGAAAAGTGTGGGGGGGGTGCTCTTGGGTGCTCTGTGGTGTGGGTGTAGGGGCAGGGAGTGTTGTGGAGGATGCAGGGGGTGCAATGGGAGGCCTGCCAGCATTCACCCTGCGGCCTTGTCGAACTGGGCCCACAGGGCCTCCCGGACCCGGCTCCCTTCGGGGTCCACCTGGCGACTGGGGGCAGTGGGTGGCTGCACATTGGCCCTGCCGGCCTCCACAGCCCAGCCCTGAAAGAAGGCCTCCCCCTTGCTCTTGATGAGGTTGTGGAGGGCGCTGCACACGCCCACAATCTGGGGGATGTTGGTGGGGCCTGCATCAAGGCGGGTGAGAAGACACCTCCAGCTCCCCTTGAGGCGGCCAAATGTGTGCTCCACCACCAGGTGTGCGTGGTTCAGGCACATGTTGAAGCGCTGCTGGCTGGGTGACAGGTGGCCCGTGTAATGGTGCATGAGCCAGGGCCGGAGGGGGTATGCCGTGTCTGCGATGATGCAGAGGGGCATGGTGGTGTCCCCCACAGGGATCTCCCACTGGGGGATGTAGGTCCCCGCCTCCAGCTGGCGGCACAGGCCCAAGTTCCGGAATACCTGGGCATCATGGGTGCTGCCAGGCCAGCCCACATGTATGTCCAGGAAGCGGCCCCGGCTGTCCACCAAGGCCTGGAGGACTACTGAGTGGTAGCCCTTCCTGTTTAGGTAGCGTCCTCCACTGTGCTCCGGGGCACGGATGGGGATGTGGGTCCCATCCAGAGCCCTGAAGCAACTGGGGAAGCCTAGGGTGGCAAAGCCCACGATGGCGGCATCCGGGTCCCCAAGCCTCATGAGCCTGTGGAGGAGCAGGGCATTGATGGCACGGACGACCTGCAGGGGAAGCACACGGGAGAGCACCAGTGAGGGGTGTACAGGGTGTGTGTGGCCCTCCCCTGCCAGGGTTCCCCTCCTCTGCCAGGGCTCCCCTCCCATCCCCTGCCAAGGCTCCCCTCCCATCCCAGGGCTGCCTCCCCCTCCCCCCATGGGTCCTCTTACCTCCGTGAGGACAGCCCCGATGGTGGCCTTGTTGACGCCAAACTTCTGGCCCATGGATCGGTAGCTGTCTGGAGTGGCCAGCTTCCAGACAGCGATGCTGACCCGTTTCTCCACACTGAGGGCACGCTGCTTGAAGGTGTCCTGGTGCCTCAGTGCGGGGGTGAGCCACTGGCATAGCTCCAGAATGTCTGCTGGCTCATGCGAAAGTTCTGGAGCCAGCAGTCGTCGTCCCACTCTCCGAGCACCAGCCGTTCCCACCAGTCGGTGCTTGTGGGGTAGCTCCACAGCCGGCGGCGTGTGAGGCGGGGGGGGCGGCGGGTGCTGCAGGATTGGGGGTTGCTTCCTCCTCCCCTTCGGGCAGCTCCTCCTCTGTGGCTAGGATGTGATCAGCTGCCTCCTGCATGGCATGGAGCAGGGCGAGCACTGCTCCTACAGGAGCGGCTGGGTGGACCTCTGGCTGCTGCTGCTGCTGCTGCTGCTGCTGCTGCTGCTGCTGCTGCTGGGGGTCCATGACTGCATCGCTCGAGGTGTGCGTGCCTATGGCTCTGCAAACCGTGTGCTGTGCAGGCTGAGTGTGTCTGGGAGGGGCCTTTTAAGGGAGCGGCTGGCTGTTGCCCCGGAAGCGCTAGTCTGCCCTGTGACTCTGTCTGCAGCTGTTCCTGGCACCCTTATTTCGATGTGTGCTACTTTGGCGTGTAGACGTTCCCTCGCAGTGCCTACTTCGATGTGGTGCTGCCCAACGTCTATGTTGAACGTCGACGGCACCAGCCCTGGAGGACGTGTAGACGTTATTCATCGAAATAGGCTATTTCAATGTAGCGTTCACGTGTAGACGTAGCCTCAAGGAGTAAAGGAACTCTTAATGTAGTATGTGCTCCCCTGGAATCCTAGAAGGAATTTTCACTGTCAGTCAGCATTGGGCACTCCAAGGCATCCCTCCCCACTCCTGACAGTTGGTTATGCGGTGTTATCTTTTATTTCCAGTATTACAGAAGGACTTCAGTAACAGTGATTTGTCTCAGGAGAACTAACATACATTCTCACTGTCTGGTGTTATAGGGAGAACCAAGACTATTAAAATATAAGTAAGGAGCAAACAACTCAAAAACCCCAGGAATTATAAAAAACTCTTTCCCAGTCAAGTAGCTCCGCAGACACCAGGAACTATCCAAATGAATAAAGATAACAGGATTTGACTTCAAAACAGTAGCAACATTTTGAAAACTGGAAGGCAGAGTGCTGGAAGAGTGCAAGGGGAAATAATTTATGATTATGAATTATATATACAAATAGTGCTAGGCCCTTTAGAAAGCAATATGTAATCCAGAAATTAATAATCTAAAAACCAGATTGTACAGCATTTACTCATCCTGAAGAGAAACTTTGACACTCTGACAATATTTTGTAATATCATGGACAAACCTTATGGAAGACAAACTTTACTGGATTAAGTTAAACTTTACTGAATTAGGTTTAATATCTATGCAATTATCCGAAAAATGCAGTTATCCTAAATCATAGACTCATTAGACTGGAAGGACTTTGAAAGGCCATCAAGTCCAGGCCCGTGCACTCATGGTAGGGATATGCATTATTTAATACTGTAGGATCTCTATGATTGTGAATAACTTAGTGAATGCTGGTGGAAATGGGGTTGATGAAGAAGTTAAAATGGGGAAAGAAAACATTAAAAATGACTTAGAAAAGTTAGATGTCTTCAAGATACCAGGGCCTAAAGAATCGCATCCTAGAAGACTCAAGGAGCTGATAGAGGAGGTATTTGAGCCACTACCTATCATCTCTGAAAAGTCGTGGAAGTCAGGAGAGATTCCAGAAGACTGGAAAAGGGCAAATACAGTGCATCTACAAAAAAGGGAATTAAGGAGATCCTGGGAAATTATAGCCCAATGACCTTACCTTCAGTGCCAGGAAGGATAATGGAGCACATAATTAAGGAATCCATCTGCAAACATCTGGAAGCTAACGAGATAGGTAACATCAGTATGGGTTTGTCAAGAACAAATTATGTCAAATCAACCTGGTAGCTTTCTTTAATAGGATAACAAGCCTTGTGGATAAAGGAGAAATGGAGCTTTGAGTAAAGCACATGAAACAGTATCACATGACCTTCTTATCAGTAAACTAGGAAAATGCAACCTAGATGGGGCCTCTATCAGGTGGGTGTGTAACTGGCTGGATAACTGTTCCCAGAAAGCATTTAATGGTTCACAGTCATGCTGGAAGACAATAACAAGTGGGGTTCCCCTGGGGTTAGTTTTGGGGACAGTTCTCTTCAATACCATCATCAATGATTTAGATAATGGCTTATTAGCATGGATGTAGGTTCTTTTTTCATTTGCAAGAAGTTTTCTCAGAAGTATTTTTTGTCTTAGAACTAATTGTGTGGTAATTTACAATTGTGTGCCATTGCACTCAGCTGTCTTCACAAGAAAGCAAGTAGATGTGCTTGATCAGATTATTTCTTCCGGGAATAATATAGCAAAGGCAAAGAACTGTTCAGCATAGACAAACCCTGGCCAGAAGAAAGAGAGGACAGGTCTCTGCCCAAGACAGGTGACAGCTACGGGAGCTGAATGCCTGAGAATGATTTCCCTGGCTGGACCTCAAAAGGGACATACAGCTGCAGTTGCCCTGGAGCATGATAGTAACAGGGAGAGGACAATAGACTTGCCAAACCCTTAGCCACAGTGGGGAGGGGGCTGGCTATGTGCTCCCAGAAGAATGGAATGGGTGGGGCTGGTGGCTGCCAACCCTCAGTGCCACCTGGATCATGATATACCCCACTCCCCACCCTCAGAGCTGCCTTGGGCTCCAGGTGCTTTTTGAATCACTGGGCCCCAATGCAGTTGCCCGCTCCTGTTGGCAGGCCTGGCCATTATTTGACAGTTCAGGAAGACTGCTTGCAGAATTAGGTGTTCGTGTGAGTAATAAAGAAAATGTGGCCTCGGTGGACAAGGGGTGGGATGAATCCAAAAGCAAGCAATTGTGAGGTGGTGATATACACCTTTGTAGTTCTGCACCCCCTCTTTTTTGAGCTGTGCCACCCACATGGATACATCATCACTTCATGAAATCAAGGAGAGAAACCAACAGTTCTTCGAGAACAACAAGAAGTCCTGTGGCACCTTATAGACTAACAGATATTTTGGAGCATAAGCTTTCATGGGCAAAGACCCGCTTCATCAGCTGCATGAGCTAACGGGGAGGGGTGGTTCTTGTGGAGCTGAATTGAGAGAAGAACCTCAACAAGCTGTGGTTCAGGTTTGGAGTTATAAGAAGCAACCAAGGACAGCTGATAGAATATGAAGAGTTCAGTGAGGGGAAGAGGGGTAAATAATGTAGAAGATTTGTAATGTGATTATCCTGCCTGCCACCATTGGTAATGAATTCACTGTAATACCCATTATGAACAGTAAGCTAATGGTGTAAGGAAGATGTTTCTTTGCATGTTGTGGGGAATTTGTTCTTTATTTGTATCCTTGCTTATATCATTTTTTGCATGGAGCTGAGATCTTTTACCCTCATTGTAGTTCTGCTCATTGCTCTGCTCTGGCTAAGTCTACAGTATGAGATAAATGCAATTTTATTAAAATTGATTTTGTAATGCTGGGTTTTATAAATTCAAATTTGAGTATCCTCGCCTCCCTACAAAGTCCCCACAAAGTCGAGTTAGTGCTGCCACACTAAATCACCAAACATTGACTGTTGCAGCAGTGCATTGTGGGAACCTATCCAACAGTTCCCTCAGCATTCTGGTGTTTTTCACTGGTGCAGTATGGGAAAAATGTCCCACAAGTGATATCATATTCCACATTGCATTGCCCTCATTCCCCTACTGTGGAAAGCAAATGGCCATTTTTTTTCAGAAGGAGACTTCCACCTGGCGACAGCCAGCCCTCAAAAATCTTTGTTGCAGTGGGGAGACTTCCCATCCCCAGCAACAGCCAGCCCCTGAATCTTTAATTCACAGGTTTTCTGTTACCTTGCTTGCTGCGCACCTGGAAAGCATTGGAGATGCAACCGGCCAGAAAGGACAACTGTGGGGCATTGTGAGATACATGTCGGACTCTTCTGGAGGCCAGTAAAACTGGTTTAAATGGAAGCTGTTTCCACACTACCATTAATCCAAACGCTTGCATTCAAACCTCCTGTTAATATTGCTTGGGTTGTTGGAGTAAGAATATTGGCCATAGAACCCCCTAAATTAAAGATAATGATATTTGATATCTTAATAGTCACAATTTAAATGCGAGCGAAATGTCTTAGATTCGATTTTATGCTGTAGTGGAGATGTAGCCTCTGACTGAAAATTTTACATGATGGTAGCACAGAATGGCTTGTTGGTTGTTTTGCTCATATTAATTGTTTCATGTCCCCTAGAGATACTTGAGTAATCCTCATCTCTGGAAAGTGAATGATGCACATATATTTCCCTCAAATTCATAATAATTAGTTAAAACTTAGAAGATAAAACTGAAATTTAGAAACTCTTACTATAAATGTGTTATTTGCCATATGTGATGTTACTGAATTTTAAGAACGACATACAAAACATTGTTGCAACCACTGTTATATGGTTGCATGAAATCTTGTGCACAGTGAGGTGTCTAATGAAAGCTGATAATTCACTGATTATGTTTATACTGCTCATATGCATGTATCATTCTTGTATTTGAAGTTATGAGTATTGGCTATGTACTTATATTTCAAATGTTTACTTCTGGCAGACCTCCACAGGAGGCTTTACTACCTTACTGTGAAAGGGTTGCTTGTTGAGTGAATTGGAGTACTCAGGTGACAATGGACCTGAAGTGGTGCCAATCCATTTCTGAGAAACTTTTCTGTTTCTGTGAATGTTCAGATCAGTATGTAAGACATGCCTGTGGCCTAAAAAGGATTTAATCATGCATTGACAGGTGACTTGTTCATGTGCCAACTTCATCTTGCGCATATTTTCACACAGTGAGAACAATGGAAGGGTATAAAGAGAGTGATGGGGGTGCTATTTTTGGTCTTCATTCCAGCTCAACATGTCTCTTTGGTATGAACTGAGCCCAGAAGTACTGATCACCACCCTAACAAAGGATCAAAACAAAAAGCAGTCAAGTAGCACTTTAAAGACTAGCAAAATAGTTTGTTAGGTGAGCTTTCGTAGGACAGACCCACTTCTTCAGACCATATCGAGACCAGAACAGACTCAATATTTAAGACACAGAGAACCAAAAACAGTAAGCAAGGAGGGCAAATCAGAAAAAGATAATCAAGGTGAGCAAATCAGAGAGTGGAGGGGTGGGGGGGAAGATCAAGAATTAGATTGAGTTAAGTATGCAGACGAGCCCCTATAGTGACTCAAAAAGTTCACATCCCGATTTAAACCATGTGTTAATGTTCCGAATTTGAATGTAAATGTCAATTCGTCCGCTTCCCTTTCTACAAAAGAGCGATAATTTCTTTTCAGTAACACACATACCTTGAGGTCATTGACAGAAAGCCCCATTCCATTAAAATGTTGACTAACTGGTTTGTGGATCTGGAGTGTTTTAATGTCTGTTTTGTGCCCGTTGACCCTTTGTCTAAGGAAGTGAGAAGTCTGTCCAATATACAAAGCATCTGGGCATTGTTGGCACATGATGGCATATATGATGTTAGTAGAGGAGCATGAGAAAGTGCCTGTGATTCTGTGAGTAACCTGGTTAGGTCCAGTGATGGTATTTCCAGAGATGTGTTCTAGGGATTTATAAAACAGCAAATTATTTCACCCCTGCTAAAAGCCTGCACCAGGACTTTGGATTGCTGTATGTAATTTGATTGCTTAAACATTTTTACTCTAAACCATCCTTCTTTCCTTCTTTCTTTCTTTCTTTCTTTTAGACCTTTAGATTTTATATGCTAAAGGGCTGGGCTGAAGTACAAATTGATCTGAGAATGTGGGAAGAAAGAGCCTATTCTAGTTTGGTTTTCAAAACCTCTCATCTGGATAAGAAGGTTACTGGTCGTGGCACAGGAGAAGCCAGAGTTTCCTACGGGATTGCTTGTGTAACTTCTTGCTAGCCAGGGTGGTGAACAGAAGTGTTCTTTGTGACTGGTTTGGGGTGTCTTATAGTGGAGGATCCAGCCCTGTATCTAAGCACTTTGCTCTCATTTGACCCTCTCCATGGCACCCCAGAAACCCTCTATATTACACCTTAAAAATGTGTTGCTCAAAAGAGCTCTTTACCCATAAAAGGAATCTGCATGCTGCATTTTAAAGGGCTGCATTGTATGAATGTCGTGAGCTCAAGTAAAGATTGACCCAAGATGCAGGGTTAATATTTGGATCTGGATTTCCCCTCACTTTATGGGTTTTGAGGTCCAGGGTTAAATCTTGGACCTAACTTTAGGTACAGAATCCTCCAGAACTGGATAATTTGCTATCCTGATGCTTTTAGTACTGGTGCACTCTGGCCTGCCGATGGAGGCTGGGAGAGAGGGGACGAAGAGAGCAGCTGTTCTGGAGCCTGGTGGCATGAAGGGCTGGCTTGGGAAGGCTGGCCCTCAACCCTGCCCCTTCTGCCCAAAGCCCTGCCCCTTCTTAGGGCCCAGAGCCAGTCCCCTTGTCTCCTGAGCTCAGGAATGGCAAAGTCTGTCCTGAGTCTTGGGTGCATCTCTACAGTACAAAATTCTGTTGTGGAAGTTCTCCATCAGTTCACTTTCAAAATACTCCTAAAAGAGTGGTTTTCTCTTTTCTTGTGCTTTTCAGAACACCCCACTTTTATTAACGAAGGCCCCTATTATTCTCCCTGTGCCAGTCTGCTCTGCATGCTACAGAGGGCATTATGTAGGGCTGCTCAAGAATGAAAGCAATCAGCTTGCTTTCCAAATTCCCTGTTAGGATTTGAAGTACTTGAAGTTAGAAAAAAATATCACTTTACTGTAAACTGATGACATTTGATCCCATTCAGCATTACACTTTTTTTACTGAATGACTTTTCAGAGGAGACCACACTTTAAATCCTAAAGACACCTGTAGCAAGATGCTGTTACCAGTGTGGTGTCTGCCATCTGTTCTGTTCTCTTCTGTATTGATAACATTTGGCTGCGTGCGTGTACTCTGAGAATGCAGTGTAGGCCCTGCAGTTAGCCGACACTGCAGTCTCCTGAGAGCCCCCAATAACTTCAAATGAAGCAAGGTACGAAGGAACTGGTACCAAGTTTGTTGTCAATAGTGCATGGGTTCCAACACCATATAAGGCTCCTTTATAGCTCACCATTTTACACTGGCACATGCATACACCGTGACAATGCAACAATGTTAACACTGTTGGTTGGCTGAAAGGCATGGAAATCAATTGGAATGGTGCTGGTAAAAGGTACACAAAATCCAATATCGTTGACAGTACATGTATGTCCAGGTATAGAAAAATTTGAGTATCCCAGAGCACAGACTGCATCTTGTACCCGTACCACCATTTTCACCAATTCTCTATGTACCATACAAGCCCAACCACTATCCAGTTATGTAGACTCCCTCCTCAAACCCTACACGACCAACACTTCCAGCTATCTCTGACATACCATTGACTTCCTGAGGAAATTACAAAACATCAGAAAACTTCCTGACAACACCATCCTTTCCACCATGGATGTGGAGACACTCTACGCTAATATTCTACATGAAGATGGGCTTCAAGAGATCGGGAATACCATCCCTGAAATTACAGTAGCAAATCTGGTATCTGACCTATGTAACTTTGTTCTCACCCACAATTATTTCCGATTTGGGGACAGCTTATACCTCCAGATTAGTTGCACTGCTATGGGCACCCACATGGCCCCACAATATGCTAATATATTTATGGCTGACTTGGAACAACGATTCCTTAGCTCTCATCCCAAACTACTTCTCCTTTACTTACGATACATCAATGACATCTTTATCTTTTGGTCACGTGATAAAGACTCTAGAAGAATTCCACAGAGACTTTAGCATTCTGCTCCCCACCATTAACTTATGCCTTGAACACTCCACACAAGAGATACATTTCCTGGACACTACGGTACGAATCACTGATGGCCAGATCAATATGACTCCCTACCGGAAGCTTACTGACCGCTACACTTATCCACATGCTTCTAGCTTCCATCCTGCACACACACCATTGATCATTTACTGTCAAGCCCTGAGATACAGTCGCATCTGCTCTGATCCTATTGACAGAG
Organism: Carettochelys insculpta; assembly: GCF_033958435.1. Taxonomy (NCBI): domain Eukaryota; kingdom Metazoa; phylum Chordata; order Testudines; family Carettochelyidae; genus Carettochelys; species Carettochelys insculpta. Next base: position 136,416,974 of record NC_134137.1, read on the forward strand.
ACCGAAAACTACAAGATCTCTACCAAACATTCATAACCCTTAATTACCCATGAGGAGAAGTACAAAAACAAATCGACAGGGCCAGACAAATACCCAGAAACCAACTATTCCAAGATAGGCCTAAAAAAGCCAATAACAGAACACAACTTATTATTACCTAACAGCTTCCAACTCAAAGCTCTGCAACACATCATTAAAGACCTATACCCTATCCTAAATCATGATGCCACACTCCAGAAGGCCCTAGGTGACAGGCCTGTTCTCTCCTATGGACAATGTTCCAGCCATATGAGGGTTCTCACTAGCAACCACAGGCTATGCCACAATAATACCAATCCTGGAACTTTTCCTTGCAAGAAGCCCCGTTGCCAGCTTTGTCCACGTATCTATTCTGGAGGCACCATCACTGGACCTAATCACATTAATTACAGAATCATGGGCACATTCTCCTGTTCCTCAGCTAACATCATATATGCCATCATGTGCCAACAATGCCGACACACCATGTATATAGGGCAAACTGCAAACACTCTTCAACAAAGAATGAGTGGACACAGAGCAGACATCAAAAATCTCCAGATATACAAATTTGTCAGCCAGCACTTTAATGGAGTGGGCCATTCTATCAAAGACCAGAGAGTTTGTGTTCTGGAGAAAAAATACTTTAACAGCTGTCTACATAGAGAATGTTCAGAACTTACATTCATATTCAAATTTGACACATTAACACGTGGTTTGAACAGGGACAGCAATTACCTGACCCATTATAAGGACTCTTTCACATACTTTGATGTTTGACCTAACTCTTAACTTCCCCACTCCCCACATACCCTCTCTCTCTGCTCTTCTATGTGATTTGCCAGCCTTGATAACCATTTTTCTGATGTGTCAACCTTCACAACAATTTTTGGACCTTTGTGCTTTATATATTGGGTCCGTTCTGGTAAGGCTATAGATCTGAAGACGTGGGTCTGTCCCACAAAAGCTCAGCATCTAATAAATTATTTTGTTAGTCTTCAAAGTTCTACATGACTGCTTTTTTTGTTTTGATAGAACACAGACTGAGATGGCTATCTCCCTGTCACTCTTTTGTATCATTAGTGTTAATTGTGGCATAGCATTCAAACAGCCACCATCCTTTGTGCTTCATGCAGCAAGGCTGATTAACCTCTAGGCTGGTGTCAGTGACCAAAGGCATGAAGGAGTAATGTTGTATGTATGTGTTATTTACCACAGTCCCCAGACTGTTTGCATAATACACTTTGGCTATGTCTACACTAGCTCCCACTTTCAAAAGGGGGATGCTAATGAGACACTTTGGGATATGCTAATGAGGTGCTGCAATGAATATTAGCATAATGGCGGCCACAGAACTTCAAAAGTGCCACTTTCGATCATGCGTGGATCGACCACACAGGGTCCTTTTTGAAAGGACTCTGCACACTTTGAAATCCCATTATTCCTATACTGTATACGCAAATGGAGACATTCCATTTATCCTGTGGGTTAGGAAACTCCACTTAATTTGTCCAGTCCCCATATGTTTTGATAATTCTCTGTAAGTAGCTAATTACTGAGTATACTGATCTGTACCAGTGCATGTATGTACTGTGGTAATTTCATAGGTTTGTTTCCAAACCTTACATGTTAGGTTTAAGCTCTCCCCCACAGTTACTACTACATGATTTTCTACTATTCTATTCAATGATATCACCACCTGATCTGTTTGAGGGGCATCCTGCTATTTGTCCTTATTTTGTGTGTTTGTGTGTTCATCGTGGGAGTCAATGTTGAGTGTGTTGGGTGGCTCAGTGTTAGGATGCACCCTGAAGGTAATTGGTTGGTCACAATTAGCAGAACCTTCCAAAACCCACCAACATGCATATGGTCCATCTGTTTTTTTGTTAAGAGTCACTCAGGGAGGGCAAATACACACTCAGCCAAAGGTTATCAACACAGCAAGGAGCAGAACAGACATCCAGATACCACAACGGTAAAGGTGTCTCATGGCAACACCCAGCAACATTTATCATTTAATGAAATTTTTGTCCTACGAGTCTTAGAAATTTCCACTTAAACCCTCACAGATGCAAAAAAGCAGTCCAGTAGCACTTTAAAGACTAACATGGCTATGGTCTGAAGAAGTGGGTCTGTCCCACGAAAGCTCACCTTATAAATTATTTTGTTAGTCTTTAAAGTGCTACTGGACTGCTTTTTTGTTTTGATAGTATATAGACTAGCACGGCTTCCTGTCTGTTACTAGTCTCACAGATGCATTCAATTTTCATTATGCTTCATAAGGATTTGACAATCTATTAGCAATATGGTGATCAGCAGACAATTTCATAAATGAGTAATGTTTAAATAATACATACATAATACAGTGTATCAGAATTGTACCTTTAAAGGCAGAGAAGCAAAAACCAAATGAATCAGAAAATCTTCATTGCTTCTATCTGAAGTATAAATGTAGTCTCAGAGGTTTTAATGAGTCTTTTCAGGAGCCCTCCCTCCATTAGAAATATATTGCATTAGCTTCCTTTTCGTGTTTTAGTGAGGCTTCGCTGGAATATTTAGAACCAATTTTCCCCTTTTGAAATTCATCTGAAAATAGCATTTACATAGGCTTCCTCAATTTCCACTTGCTGATATGTTGAGAGAATTTTCCTTTATTTCATTGTGTCTTTCTGCCTTTAAGTGCTTTGATAGGTTTCATCTATGATATTAATTGTAACTTAATATATAGGATGATGATGTAGCTACATTTAGAGAGAAAGCTAAATAAACCTGGGTGTTTGGAAAAAACGTAGGTGAGTTCTAGTACTTTTATCAGCAGTAAAATTGGAAAATAGTGTCTGTTGTAGTAGCATTTTAAATGCAGACAAACCCTAAAGAGCTGTCTTTTGACGTGTTTCAGCACTCCCTTAATACCTGGCACATCTTGCAATCACTGAGATGGTGTTCTCCATATTTTTCAACAATTCTGAATTAGCTGTATGTCTGACCAGTGTATGCTGTTTTCATGTGTCATGGTGGATTGAGTAGCTTTGTAATGATATTGTCCAGTAGATAGAGAAATGGACTAAGATGGAGAAGACTTGGGTCTGGGCTCAGTTTTCCCATCAGTAAAATGGGGTGATGGTAGTTACCTCATTTGTAAAATGCTTTAAGATCTACCGATGCAAATCACTATATAAGGGCTAAGATTTATTACCAATTTATTTGCAACACTGGTAGCTAGTTATTTGAAAATGCCATCATTGTTAAATCATTACTGCATGTTTCTAAACTACTAATTTCTGATCTTCGCAAACTAAAAAAAAATCAAAACAAATTTTCATTGTTACACTGAAAGGTACATTTGCCATAGAGATAGTGCCCAGGCAGATTCGAATTTTCTGATCCCACATACTTGGCATGATACCTATTCCAAAAACCATTACAGATTTTTTTTTTTTTATAATTGAAGCAGTGCATGTCCCCATACTTCTCAGTATCCTGAGTGACCACTATGATTTTTCCTTTATCTAGGAGTTGGGAAAAAGTGCAAAGATGCCAAGACCATGCCTAGTAAATCTTCCATTAGGAAAAGAGGAATTAAAATTGAAAGTTTAAACAACGTTAACTACAGCTGTCACTTATTCACTGTTGTGATAATTGGGCCTACAAATTTACGCTAAGCTCAAATTTAAAAAGTACTTGAAAATTCAGAAGGTGTCACAATAGCCTATATTAACAAGGGTTGATGGGAAAAAAGGTATAAGAAGGAGACAAACAGAATCAGTCCAAATAAAAAAAAGGTCTACTAATTTGAGCAGAATTAGTACAAATAAAAAAGCTCTGTATAACTCAAGGACTGTCTTAAGATCATGCTTCGTAAATCAGAATATTGCGGAAGCAGAAATCAGTGAACCCACACTGGTGAGTTGGAAACAAGCCCTAAATTATGAGAAGAGTATGGAGGGTATTGGCAATTCCACTCACTATTCCTTTTTGAGGTTCTTAAAGGAAGCGACTCTGGAGAGAGAAACAGGCTACGAGAGTGAACTTCGCTATCATAGTTTCCACCCCATCATCTCCTGGGATTCTAGGCCCAAGTCATCCTAGTCATGAGAGATATCCTGATCAGATCAGGCTAGAGAGCAGAGCCCACATGACACTGACACTTTCACCTAGACTGAAACAGTACTCAACTTTAGCAATGTCAACAACTCCACACCATGTCAGCTAATGTCTTCTCTTTTCCTCAAAAAGGGCAAATATTGCCATCTTAGTATTCAACAGCCTCAGAAGACAGAAATGGGAGGCAATAATCATTCTGGAAATGAGGTCCCTCCCTCTCACCCATTGTCATCTCAGTCAATACATTGCCAAAGACTTTGATGGGCAAACACCCAAGCAGATACATGGGCTACGGGGACAAGAAGGAGATTAGCAATAAGTTGTAAAATTCTTACTGATAAATTAATTTGCAGAAATCTCAGGTATATTTTACTTTCTTTAAATACAACAGTGGTATACTTACTTTAAAATATTCTTCCAACAAAGTGTCTTCCTAGAAGAGGCACTGAAGAATTTTCTCCCTGTGAGCCAATCATTGCTGTGAATATCCCACCATTCTGAAAGCAGCATGAGATGGGTTATGTTCAAATAAGAACACTTTGGGGAGCCTCACTAAAAGAAGAGCGGCTTATCAGCTGGAAAGAAGGCAATAATTCAGCCTAAGAATTATGTCCACAGTTGTTATCTTCTGTGTTTGATTTGCTCCTGGGGACAGTGTTGTCTTGCACGTTTGTATGCTACAAAGATCCTGACAACACTCGAGAAATCAGAAATGACAATAACAAAATTTTGTAATTAAAACATTAGACAGCACAACTGGAATACAATTTACAAATTCCAGGCACAGACAAGTGTGAATGTATAGTAGACGTCTCAGAGCCCCACAATATTTGAAAACGGAGCCCCTTATCTGAATAAGCCATAACATTGTTCTAAAGGTCAGATGAACATTTTAAGATGTGGAAACACCAAAAGCATATTTTTTAGTGAGCGTTTATTTGTGTTGCACAGAAGTTGCCTGCGGATATCTTGCAGTCCTTGGAAAGTCAAGAAGCAAAGATTTGAGAATGATTAATATTGATTTGGTGGAATAGTCTGAAGTTGTGCTGGGATTTTTTTCAGTCTACAACAGAAAAAAATAAAATCATTGTTTTGGACACAGGACAATTAATATAGTAAAAATGATCCCAGAAATATTGAGCTAGGCTGGGTTTTTTTTCTGAAATTACTCCAGACATTCAAGTTCAGTTGGTGTTATGAGTGCGGTTGAGAATAACTGTTACACTTGGCAACTTTGTTATTGATTCATTAAGACTGTGTCTACACTTGCATTCCTCTTTTGAAAGAGGCATGCAAATAAGGGAAATTGGAAATGCAAATGAGGTGTAGATTTACATATCTGGCACCTCATTTGCATATTCCTATTTCGAAATAGCTTCTTTCAAAAGAAGAAAGCCAGTGTAGAAGCTGCGCTTTTGAAAGTAAACCCTGTCTTCAAAAGAATCCTTCCTCCCTTTTGTTATGGGAAGACGGATTCTTTTGAAGATGGGGTTTACTTTCGAAAGAGCCGTGTCTACACCGGTTTCTTCTTTCAAAAGAAGCTATTTCAAAATAAGAATATGCAAATGAGGTGCCAGATGTGTAAATCTGCACCTCATTTGCATTTTCAATTTCCCTCATTAGCATGCCTCTTTGAAAGAGGAATGTAAGTGTGGACACAGCCTAAAGGTTTAGACAACTAAAGGAACTCATCAAGGAAAAATACAGAGGAAATAACATAGATTTCCTAGGTCAGTAGCAAAGATTCCATCTGTACCTTGTATTAGATTAATCTTTCCATTGCAGAGATCCAGAACACAGATCATATTGCCTATTAGACTGCTCCAGCATTATATACATTATTAAAGTCTTGTGATGGGGCATCTGCCCTGGACTGGCCTAGAAATGGTTAAACCCAGCCCTTAAAGAGGTCTGAGATTGTGTAGGTATCATCCAAATAGGACCCAGCTGAGGGATGCATAAATGAGGGCTCCTGGAGGGAATACTCTTGCTTTAGTGATGGAGCAGGAGGGGCTTAGATGCCAGGGAAACTACAGAGGAAAGTCAAGTAGGAAAGGCAGGCAAAGCTGCAGGAGCTCTGGTGAGGCAAATTCTTAGGCTACAGTGCCTGAGGCTACATCTACATTATGAGATAAATTCGAATTTATTAAAATTGATTTTATGATGCTGTTTTCTTTTAATCTGATGTTGAGTATTCACTCTTCCCACAGGCTCCCAACAAATTTGACGTATTGCCTCCACACTGAAATCACCAAACATCAAAAACCTCTGCAAAACAACCCCCCCAAAAAACACACAAAACACTCCCCCGCCAAAAATCCCTGTCCAAAAAAACCCCAAACCCCTGCCACTCACTGGCTGGTGGAAGAGCAGCTGGAGCCTGCTGGCTGAGAGCACCTGGGTACAGGTGGCCAAGGGCATCTGTAGGGTGGGTGCCTGCCCGTGGGCATCTGGCCCCCGTGGCAGGAGCCACCTGGCCACGGCATGCCTGGCCCCATGTGACTGAAGCTGGCTGGCTGTCAGGTGCCTGGCCCCACATGGCTGGAGCTGCTTGGCCACGCGTGGCAGGAGCGCAGCGGCCCTGGTCAGTTTCCTGGCTCCTGCTAGTAGTGGGGAGCTGGGAGCTAGGTGCAATGCATACCTTTTGGGGATACACAGGGGACACTTGTGGAGGTTAATAAATTTGAATAAAAGACATGGCACTTCTACACCAGTCTTTATTCGACACGTTAAACTTGAGATTGACACCAGACCCGTCTGTTAACATCGACATTTTTTTACCGATATTAGTGCAGAGTAAATCAAGCTAATGACATTTACAGTGAATACAGTGATGTTTTAATGTTGAGTGAACTCCTTTAAATTTGATTTTATCTCATAGTGTAGATGCATCCTGAGAAAAGACTTGAGGGTTTTAGGGCTGCAGGGAGGCAGCCAGGATAGGAGAAGGCAGCAGGTCCTACCCCTTGCCAACGATGAGTAGCCATTGCAGACTACAGTTTGCCCCTGAGGAAAGGGGCTAGGTGATGAATGTCATCAGGTCACTGAGGCAAGGTGGGTATAGGGGGTTGGGGTTCCCTGGGAGGGAAGGAACTCAGAGCGTGGGGCACTGCGACAGGCCAATAGCCTGAGGGAGAACACTGGGGTCTGGAAGGGATGCAGGTGCTGACATAAGTCGGTGGAGAACACACAAGCTAGTAATAGCATGTGAGACACAAACCAGGCCCACTGACAGGGAAGAGGGGACAGAGGAGGCTGTTGCCCTGGGGCCCAGTGATTCAAAAGAGCCAAGGGCTTCCGGCAGCCATTGTTGTTGCTACTGCAGCAGTGGCAGTACCTGAAGCCAGGGCCCTTTAAATCACAGTTGGCGCATTCCGCAGTGCACTCCAGCAGCACCGAGTGCTGCGGGGAGGCACACTGAGGTCCAGGCAGTGCTGTAGGCTGAGTGCCTCCAGTCCCGCCCCTTGTGCCCAAGTCCCTGCCTCTTTTGGGAGTGCAAAGTCAGCCCCCCCTCATCTTGCCCAGGCTCCCTGGTTCAAATTAATCCAGGAAGGTGCTCTCAGGTGGGAATTAAGTAGTTGCAACTTATCCTACAGCAGGACTAGTGCAGGCTTTGGATAATATTTACTGATGGTGGAGTTGCCATTGTCCAGCCTCCTGGGACATAAATATTCCACCTGCCGTCTTGATTCTGACAGCTGTCAGAGTTGCAATGGCTGGTGCAATACTAAGACAGAGGGAGGAAGGCAACCCACTGAATCTATCAAAAACTCTGTGAGCTGTTTTGACTTTGGAAGTTTTCCATCCAAATTCTGGTTTAAGCTAAGAGCGCTTAGCTTGTCCTAGGTAACAGGGATCACAGCTTAAGGTGTTATGCTTTCAGATGAGCATAGCCCTATTATACATCTCATTAACAATCTTATTCTCTAGGTGGGAAGGGCTCCATCTTTCTTGGCTTCTTCAGTACTTCTATGTATTTTTATCTGCGTATGAACTGATTTCTACAGGGCAGATGCACACAGTACAATCTCCATATAATAACTTCAATTATATTTTCACAGTTGCAACAAACAAGGTAACAACATTTTCATTTCTTTGCTTGAAACACCAAAAATGAAAGAGGGTGGAAATTTTGGTTTTCAGAAAAAGCAAAAATTGCTGATTTCTCACAGGTCTGCTCATTTTGTAGTGATTTACATCATTCCTGTTTGTGCACTGCAGTAGAATTTAACATTTTTCAATGCTGTTGTTGTATATTCCAGGGAAAGCATGTAGGATACCTTCTCATTAATTTTTCTTTTATATATGTACATACATACTTTCTCCCCCACCTGATCAACAAAACTCGAAATCTCATAAAATATGAAGCTGATTTGTCAGAATTAGTTTTCCAAAAATGCATGTTAATATCTTAAGACCTTATCTTAATGTTGCTGATGTACTTTATCATAGAAGGTCATATATTAATATTGTATTATTTATCTGACCATATTTTAAGAAAAAGGAAATGAGCTACAAAATCACTTTTAAAAAGAAAATATCAACAAAATTCTGTGGAATTCTTGCCAAGTGAATTATTGTTGCAGAAGGATAACAGTGGAAGTTTGAACATGGGAACAGTTAGCCATTTAGGGAACTGAAGCAGTACTTTTGGAATGCAAATAGATTACAGCCCTTCAGATGTTGAGAGAAGGCGTTAGAAGGTAAACAGCAATAGGGTATTATTAGAGCAGGTATCGCCAGCTGGCAATATTACTCATAATGTTCCTTGTTTGTTGCCCTAGTGCCTGAGCAAATGTTGAATCTTGAAAATACATGCTAGATGGTGATTGTAGTTCTTACTATGCAAAATCTGGATAAAGGCAATGGTCCTTGGACAGGCAGCTGTGGAGAGCAACTCTCCTGCTGCTTACAATTAGAGTTAATTCTTAAGGAAGAGTTCCTAGGAACCGAGCACTGGGGTAATGCTGAGATTCCTGAAAGAAAGCATTGCTCAGTTTTGTTTTGTGCTGTGGCTTTTTTTTTTTTTTTGGTGGGGGCTAGGGAGGGTTGGTTGTTTTTTGTTTTGTTTTGCTTTTTTGGTGTATATGTGCAAACAAAAATATTAGAATATAATGAAACTCTGCTTTGTGATTTCTCCTCCCCTGGGAAGTTAATATAAAAGACCCTAAACAATTGCTTGGCAGAAGGGAGACATAGGTTTCCAAATGGCAATCATAAGAAGAGGCAGCAGTACTTTATGATAAGGATTTCCATGTACAATTCCCATTCATAGTGAGGAGAGCTGTATGCTTGAATTGGTATTGGAAAAGGTTCAGAAAAGGGCGACAAAAATTATTAGGGGTTTGGAACGGGTGCCATATTAAGAAAGATTAAAAAAGACTGAGACTAAGGGGCCATATGACAGACTTATATAAAGAATAAGGAAAAGTTATTTACTTGTTCCCATGACAAAAGGACTAGTGGGTCATTAAATGAAATGACTGGGTAGCAGGTTTAAAACTAGCAAAGGGTAGTTTCTGTTCATACGTTGCACAGAAGGCCTTTGGAACTCCTTGCCAGAGGGGGTTGTGAAGACCAAGACTTTAACAGGGTTCAAAAAAGAACTAGAGACATTCATGGAGGTTAGGTCCCTCAATGGCTATTCTCCAGGATGGGTAGGAACGGTGTCCCTAGCTTCTGTCAGAGGGGTAGCCTTGTTAGTCTGTATCTTCAAGAACAACAAGAATTCCTGTGGCACCTTCTAGTTAGTCTACAAGGTGCCACAGGACTTCTTGTTGTCCCCAGCTTCTGTTTGTCGGAGGTTAGAAAGAGATGTCAGGAGAGGGATCACTTGATGATTACCTGTTCTGTTCACTCCCTCTGGGACATCAGGCATTGGCCTCTGTCAGAAGACAGGATACTGGGCCAGGTGAACATTTGATTTGACCATTGGCTGTTCTTATGTTCCCACAGCCTGAGGTGAGCTTTTCCTCTCTGGTTTGCATAATCTCTGTGAGCCCAACCTGAAGGCAGATGATAGAGTTCACCCTATGGCTACTGTTGTGTAATCATGACAGAAGAATTTAAATCAGCATGCAACAGACGAGTAACTACAGTGGGCATTGGTGCATGAGTGAGTGAATAGAACAGCTTCAGCTTTCTGATCATCCAGCAGAAGCTGTTTAGTATTCCTTTTTCTGGGACTGAGTAATTCATCACTGCAGTATTACGTGAGTTTCCACATCTCATGTGGAAACTATCGTGGTGTCTCTCTCCTTGCCACTGCAGGCAAAGCTGTGGCATGGCTCCTTGCAACTCACCTTCTGCCCTTGTTGGAAGAAATTTTACCGACATCGCAGAGTAATTTCCAACTATGTTGCTGAACTGTGGATATGATCTTCACCACACAGTTGAAAAGTGTTGGAAGCAAAACTGACCACTGTATATGGCTTTCATTGATCTAACTAAAGCCTCTGAATCAGTGAATCCCTGCACCTTCTGGAGTGAGCTTTTGAAGACTGATATTTATCAGGATACCCGGGCTACGTCTATACGTGAAGCCTACATCGAAATAGCTTATTTCGATGTAGCAACATCGAAATAGTCTATTTTGATGAATAACATCTACACGTCCTCCAGGGCTGGCAACGTCGACGTTCAACTTCGACGTTGGGCAGCACCACATCGAAATAGGCGCTGCAAGGGAACGTCTACATGCCAAAGTAGCACACATCGAAATAAGGGTGCCAGGCACAGCTGCAGACAGGGTCACAGGGCGGACTCAACAGCAAGCTGCCCCCTTAAAGGGCCCCTCCCAGACACAGTTGCACTAAACAACACAAGATCCACAGAGCCGACAACTGGTTGCAGACCCTGTGCATGCAGCATGGATCCCCAGCTGCAGCAGCAGCAGCCAGAAGCCCTGGGCTAAGGGCTGCTGCACACGGTGACCATAGAGCCCTGCAGGGGCTGGAGAGAGAGCGTCTCTCAACCCCTCAGCTGATGGCCGCCATGGCGGACCCTGCTATTTCAATGTTGCGGGACGTGGATCATCTACACGTGCCCTACTTCGACGTTCAACTTCAAAGTAGGGTGCTATTCCCATCCCCTCATGGGGTTAGTGACTTCGACGTCTCACCGCCTAACGTCGATTTCAACTTCGAAATAGTGCCCAACATGTGTAGCCGTGATGGGCGCTATTTCGAAGTTGGCGCTGCTACTTCAAAGTAGCGTGCACGTGTAGACGCGGCCCCAATGTCCTAAAGTTGCTTCATGACAACATGAAAGTGTTCTGATTAGTACTGGTTCCTAGAGGGAATCTTTAAAAGTACAAACAGGAAATAAACAGGGCTGCACAACCAATCCAAACATGTTTGCGGGTTTTATTGTTGGCATTCTATACCTAATTGCTGGGAAGCTCCCACCTGATGTTGAAATCCATTACAGAATAGATGGAAAGCTGTTCAGGCTTAGCAGACTGAAAGCTAAGAGTAAGATTTTCACCACTTCTATCAAGTAACTTCAATATGCTGATGACAACACAGATTTTGCCCACTCTGCTATTCTGAGCACGTGTGCCAAAGCTTACACATGTCTTGGTCTCACACTCAACATCAAGAAGACCGAAGTGTTCCATCAGTCCTCTCCAAAAGAGGGACCACATGCTCCAGCTATTACAATGAATGGAGAAGTACTGAAGAATGGAACCCACTTCCTCTACCTTGGAAGTTTTCTCTCATAAAGTGCAGACATTGATGCAGAAATCCAACACTAACTGAGCTGTGCGTGAGCAGCCTTTGCTTGTTTACAGCACAGGGTTTTTGAAAAGCATAACATTCAAGCAGACACCATGTTTCTTGTTTATCAAGCCGTTATTCTCCCAACATTGTTGTATGCATCTGAAACCTGGACAACCCACAAGCATCCCTTGAAAGTCCTTGAGAGCCATCACCAATGCTGCCTATGCAAGATCTTGAAGATCAAATGGGAAGACAGGCACACCAACATTAGTGTTCAAGAAGAGGCAAAGACCAGCAGTATCAAGGCAATGAACATCTGTCTGCAACTTCGCTGGACTGGTCACATCATCTGGATCCCAGATCACCACCTCTGAAAATAGGTCCTGTTTTCTCAGTTGAAAAAAGGGCACTGTGATATAGGGCACCAACAAAAGTGTTTTATAAGGACTTGCTGAAGGATAACTTAAAGAAATGCAATATTGACACTGACACTTGAGGGACACTTGCCTATGATAGCTCAAAATGGAGAGAAGTACTATACAATGGTCCCCTGCATTTTGATCTTGCCAATCAACAAGCTAAGGAGGACAAGAGGTGCAAGAGGAAGGAGAGACATGCTTCTAGCCATGGTCAACAATCTCCTGCAGTACTTGAAAACATCCATATTCACTGTAAAAAGTTGTTGTTCGAGGGCAGGCCTTATCAGCAACCTGAGAATCCACAACTCCCCTGGAAGATGATCATGCTCAGAAACGAATGATCGCCATCATCATTACGCAAGTTAATGTGTTGCAAGCAACTCATTTGTTTCCTTATTATTTTGTGGTATTTTCCAAAAGGAAATACTCGTTGTGATACAAAGTTGTGTTAATGGCCAATAAATGCTATAGTCTGAAACATAAATTTATTCTACATTGAGGCTTCCAAACAAATTTTGCCTAAAGAATAGAGAAAGTAACCTCTCCTCTGTAGGTGTGGAAACCTGCTTAGTTCACATATATTCAGCACGTAAACATAAAATTTTTATGTTAAGTCCTGTTCATTTTAGGATGATCTTTCCAAGGAGTAAGAAGAGGCTAAGTAAATCTTATCTGAAGTAAATATGTAGCGTAATATGAGGCTTCATCGACTGCATCTGAACACCCCCCTTCCTATGGAAGGGGATATTAGTGAGCAGCCTGGAAGACGCTAATGAGGCATGGATGTAAATTTCCCACACCTTATTAGCATATGGCCATGTGATTCGAAGTCTGGAAGAAACTCTTCTGGAAGCCCCCTCTTTCCATCTGCACCTCATTAACATCTTCTGGTCTGCTCCAGAGGAAGGGGCATGTGTAGATGCAGCCACCCAGAAAAGAGATGACTTTTGTAGGTTTTGCTGTTTTCTTTTATGTTTGTTAGCTTTCACTTTAAGAGATGCAACATGGAACTCACACTCGGCAAGTGGTTTAAGACAATTGGTCTCAACCAGGAGTACATGTACCCCTTGCCGGGGGGGTAAGCAGAAGTCTTCTAGGGATACATCACCATCTTAAATAGATATTTGCCTAGTTTTTCAATAGGAAATAAATACATACCTGTTGTAATCGTGATGTGGCATTCCATATGCTTCAAGAAAATATGTTTATGAATATGATGTAAGCAAGATATAATTTTTGCAAGCTGGTTCATGTAAGGTATCACCGGACAGGTTATGATTTACTGCATATTCTATCTGCATGCATGTGTAATTTAGGATCTGAAGTTAGGAATATTGACAAGTATGTATTTCATATTTGCTACTTTGGGTCACTCCTATAGCTGACACGTCAGGGGCTACTATAGAAAAGCCAGACAGAGCTAATGGCTCATCAGCTAGTACAATAGACTGCGAATAGGCTTGGCCTTCCAGTGGACTAATGTTACTGACTCATGGAGAACTGATGGGCAATCTAGTCACCTGTTACTAACTGGCATCTTAGGCTACTGTACTTTTCCATCTCCAAGAGTAGTTGTGACTCCTGTGCCTGTTTTTTGGGTTGGGGATGAGCTTGCTTTGGGAATGGCTGGAAATTTGGGGTGTTTTGTCCTTAGGAATTTTGCAAACATAGCTTGCTTGTCTAGATCTTTTTTATATTCATTTACTCTGCAACCGTTCTTAATATATATATGAACTGATTTCATAAAATTGAGATATATAATTTATGTATGTATTATAATTATAATACAACTATATTATAAATTATAATTATAAATTATATTGTAAATTAAATTAATTATAATTAAATTGTAAATTATAATACAACTTACATATTATTTTATATACATATATAAATGTGAAAGGGCCCTTTTAGTGGCAAATTTAGCAGCAAATTTAGCTTGCGACTTTCTTCCATTTCAATTGCTAGAGTTTGAAACCAAGGGATCTGCTATCCCAAACAGACTATTCTGACCAAAAAAAGATTCTGATTGCCTCACTTACTTTCTGTATTTATCAACCTATTTTATTTTTCCCTAGGAACACTTACTTGAAAATAATCTTTGACACTTAGTTCATGATCTTTTGTCTGAAACCCCATTTAACGGCATTTGAGATGGTATGGTGTCATTAATCAGGGTTCATGACTTCATCTATTTCTGCTCTTGTTTACTTGTTCAAAGTTGTTCTCCTTTGTTTCTGACATGGCAATCATGGCACCTATTGTGATCTCAAATAGAGGCTCATTAGTGCCAAAGCAACAAAGCTGCTACTTCATGCAAATTTTCCATTTAATAAAAACAAGACAGATTATAAGGATATAATACATCAGCTGAACAGTTTCAAAACAGAATAAATTCCAATGTTTACCATGGGGCTCTGTGGAAAAACAAAGGGAGCATGTCTAGTTTTAAGACACACCCCTCCCCCCCACACAAATGGCAAACTATACGATAGGACAATAATAAAGTTAGAACCAAATCCTGAGTACTGCTGCCACCTCATGATATATCTTTTAGCCAACTTCAGATGTGACTCTTGCTGATTTTTCCCATATCTTTTTAAGATACATTTTAAGACTCTATGGCTGAGTGTACACTAGCACCCCCCTTCGAAGGGGGGATGTTAATGGGACACTTCAGGATATGCTAATGAGGCAGATTCTCGACAATGCGTTTGTAGTATGGACTGTCCCTGGTTTTGTCAACAGGAGGCCTCTTCTGTCAGCAAAAAAACTCTGTGGTGTAGACCCAGCCGACTTGATTAGCCAAATTTGTTTTCAAAAGTAGTGTAAGGGGAAAAAAATACACAGCCTATTGATAGTCATTCTACAAAGGAACTAGTTCAAAAATAGTCAAGAAATTCAGACTGAACTATATATCATGTCCTCATTTATATTTCAAATATGCTTCCACAGGATGTCACCACTGAGCCACCATAGCTCAAACAGCCAATCCTGTCATAATCCTTTTAAAGTATGAAGCTGTGTTTCACACCGTCCCTTCATCACCCATTTGCCTGAAGATTTTCTTCAGTGCAGCAGTTCTAGACAACTCAAATATCATGCTAGCAAATGGAAATATATACTGTAAACCCTGATAGTGCAACAAATATTCACTAAACTTATTCAGGCTTAGTTAATATATTATACTAGAACATCCTTCATTTACAATTTGAAAATCTATTCCCCACACTTGGGCAAAATCCTTCTTAAATAACAGAATATATATATGTTTTGCCCATATTCATGATTAAAATCTGCATGGCAATGAGCCACCGCAGTGTATCTGATGAGAATTAAGATGATTTATCTCTAGTAGCAGGGCAGGTTTTTCTGCAGTATTACCATCACATAGCCACTTTAAAATTCGTGCTGTCAAACCAAACGCTGAGGGGAAAATCAATGCACTCTTCTTTGTAAATGCTGCAAGCACCTGAAATATGACTCAGTAAAATGTCCCCACCAAAACTGAGACCATTCTATTTCCAAAGGAAGAGGAAATATGTACAGAGATGATTCACTAACAGTTCCTGAGGGATCAAACAATTGCTTGAGACTATATCATCCTTGCTTGGTAAATTAAGTAAATTTAAGCAAAAGTAAACTAGGAAATAACAAGCTTACAAATGAGTGTTCCAAAGTAGCAAAAATAAGTATTTTATACAAGAGGAATGGTTTTATGTTTTAGAGAAATAAAAATACATTTAGCATCAGTGAAAGATTGACAACCCTGGAAAATATAGAGCAAAACATGAGTGAGAGCAGTGCAACTAATGCTAGTCTGCTCAGCACTATCCCTTCAGCTGAATGATAGCTGAGAATGAGACCATACACTGATGTGTATGTAAGCTGGATTTCTTTTTCATAGAAATGTCAGTTGTGCTGTTTTTGTGATGCTGATAACTCCCTACATATTCATTAAATAATTGACCTGAGCCCGCCAACCATTTTCACATGAGCTACCAAATATCAGATGACAACTTTTGTTTTAAACCATAGAGATATACATATCTTATAGAGCTAGAAGGGACCTCAAGAGGTCATCAAGTCCAGTCTCCTATGCTTACAGCAGGACCAAATGCCACCGAGACCTTCTCTGATAGACGTCCTCTCTTATATATCTTCAGTGATGGAGATTCCACAGCCTCCCTAGGCAATTTATTCTAGGTTTAACCCCCCTAACAGTCAGGAAGTATTTCCTAATGTCCAACCTAAATCTTGCTTGCTGTGGTTTAAGACCATTGCTTCTTGTCCTGTCCTCAGAGCCCAAGAAGAATGCTTTTTTTGCTCTCTTCCTCGTAACGCTCTTTTAGGTACTTGTAAACTGCTATCATGCCCCCTCTCCATTGTCTCTTTTCTAAACTAAACAAGCCAGTTCTTTCAGTCTTCCCTCACAGCTCATGCTCTCTAGACCTTTAACCATTCTTGTTGCTCTTCTCTGGACATTCTCCAATTTTTCCACATTTCTTAAAATATGGCGCCCAGATCTGGACACAAAACTCCAATTGAGGTCTAATCAGCATAGAGTAGAGAGGAAGAATGATTTGCTCACAACACTCCTGTTAATGCATCACAGAATCACGTTTTTTTTCAACAGCATCACACTGTTAACTCATATTTAGTTTGTGGTCCCCCATGACGCCTAAATCTCTTTCTGCAGTACTCCTTGCTAGACTATCACTTCCTATTTTGTATGTATGAAGCTGATTGTTCCTCCCTAAGTGGAGTACTTTGCATTTGTCCGTATTAAACTTCATGCTGTTTACCTCAGACCATTTCTCCAATTTGTCTAGATCATTTTGAATAAAGACCCTAACTTCCAAAGCAGTTGCAACCGCTCCCAGCTTGGTATCATCTACAAATTTACTAACCATACTGTCTATGCTAAGATCTAAATCGTTGGTGAATCTATTGAATGGAGCTCATCCCAAAAAATACTTCAGTGGGACTCCACTTATTATGCCCTTCCAGCATGATTGTGAACTATTAACAGCTACCCTCTGAGAATGCTTATCAAGCTAGATATGCACCCACCTCATAGTAGCCCCATCTAAGTTGTATTTGCCCATTTTATTGGTAAGAAGATTATGAGAGACCATGTCAAATGCCTTACTAAAGTCTATGTATACCACTTCCTACCAAAGAAAGCTATCAGATTGGTCTGGCATGATTCATTCTTTACAAATCCATGCTGGCTATTACCTATTACCTTATTTTCTTCCAGACGTTTGCAGATGAATTCCTTAACTACTTGCTCCATTATTTTTCTTGGCACATTATTTTTCTAATTCCCTGGTTTGCTCTTATTCCTCTTTTTAGAGATGGGCACTATATTTGCCCTTTTCTCATCTTCAGGAATCTCCACAGACTTACTGGACTTTTCAAGGATGATAGCTAAAGGCTCAGATACCTCCTCCATCAGCGGCTTGAGCATTCTAGGATTCACTTGATCAGGCCCTGGTGACTTGTAGACATCTAACTTTTCTCAGTATTTTTAACTCGTCCTTTTTTTTTCATTTTATCTTTTAAACCTATCTCCTTCCCACTAGCATTCACTATGTCAGGCATTCCTACATTGGACTTCTTGGTGAAGACCAAAACAAAGAAGTCATTAAGCACTTCCTCCATATCCAAATTTTCTGATATTGTTTCTCGCTCCTCACTGAGCAGTTGCCTTACCCTGTCCTTGGTCTTTCTCTTGCTTCTAATTTAGTTATAGAACGTCTTCTTGTTATCCTTTATGTCTCTAGCTAGTTTGAGTCATTTTGTGCTTTATCTTTCTAATCTTGCCCCTGCATATCTATATTGTTCGCTTATATTTGTCCTTTGTAATTTGTCCTAATTTCCACTTTTTACATAACTCCTTTTTGTTTTTGAGATCATGCAAGATCTCCTTGTTAAGCCAAGGTGGCCTTTTGCCATACTTTCTGTCTTTCTAACACAGTGGTATGGCTTGCTTTTAGGCCCTTAATAACATCCCTTTGAAAAACTGCCAACTCTCCTCAGTTGTTTTTCCTCTTACCCTTGCTAAGCTATAGTTTGCTAGCTATAACTAAGGAAACAAAACTATTGGGCAGCCTCTGTTTGAGGAACCATCTCTTGATGTTGACAGTCTTGTTAACAACTGAGCTGTACATTGTTTCGTGGGTGGGTGGCTTGAGGGGCGGGGGAGCAAGTTGCAAAGGAAAAGGTGATGGTAGTAGCAGCTGGAGCACAAAGATTTCCTTGAGCCCACTCAGGTTGTAGTTCTAATCATGGGGCACAAACTGCAGTAGTATTGAGCAGTTACATCATCATGACAGCTGTTAATAAAGTCTCTAAGCTAATTCTTTTAAACTAGTCCAGGAGTGGATGTTGACACAATTCATGTCCCCAGACAAGAGAAAGAAGTCACTTTTGAGTGGCTCCTTTCCTTTCATTGTGAGAAACCCTAAGAATAATTCTGGATAATTGTTCCTAAGAGATTCTAATTTGCCAAACTTCATGTTCAAGGTAGTCAAAAGGCTATTATAATGATCAGTAAAGGGACGTTGTTTTCTGGGTCTTCAGTATGCTGGTCATGCCATTTGGTACAGTAGAACAAATGGTCCAACACTGGAATTGGACTGAAATTGGCTAGATGTTTTCAGCTCACTTTGGATAGGCCTGCTTATAAGCGGGAAGGGGATTGGAGGTTTCAGGTCGAATGATCTTAGTTGGGCTGTTCACATATATTGTTTGTATTTTGCAGTTTTTGTTTGCATTTTGTAAGTCAAAAATGTCAAAAGGCAGGTACAGCAAATACCTTTCAAAAATAAAAGACTTAAATGAACAGGTAAAATAAACATATCACTGTTACTTTATCTCAACATTAATGAATTCTTAAAGCATGATGACATATATGACAGCCTGGCCCTATGCTTAGTGAAGGCATTGTGATCGGCGTTAGACAGGTAACTCAGTATTGGTTATATAAATGCCCAGGAAATCTTTACAAGGGTCTTTTGGTCTCTTGACATCATCAAACACTGACCTGTGACAGAAAGAGCTAAAACGTTATCTGTGGGGAAAAGCCCAGAGAATGAATAGTGCAGAACTAAGGCAAGGGCAAACATATCCTTGAATATACTTAACTGAGTTATTGCAAGCACTAAGAGGAATTAGCATCATTAACTGCTGAGAGCAAAACCAGTATGTCCCTGCGGGGCTTATTGTAAGCAATCCAACTGGAGTCTCTGAGCAACACTGCATATTGCCAAAATCATTTAAATATTTTAAAAAATAACCACTGACTCTTCCTTGTCAATGTCAGGAGGAGAGAGGAGGATGCAAGGCCTGTAGCTTTATGGTCTCAGTTAGACCACAAATGGCAGTATAAGTGAAAGCTTTGTCATCAGCTATTTCACTTACAGTTCACCAGGGAATGGCTACGCAGTGCACAAAACGCAAGGAGAACAAAGTGCTAGAATCCTTAACCCCATCTCCCTGTCATGATCAACTTGGATGTCTTTCCTGAGCTCGGCTGACACTCAGATTGTTGTGACTGAAAAAGCTGCTCTGCCTTTGCCTGGTTGTAGCGGGGCTGACAGACTTCCCAGGCCCCTGGGCGAGAAGTGGGAGGGGGAGGAGAGGAGTGGGGAGGATGGCTTCTCACTACAAGCAGAGGCAGGACCTCAGGCAGAAGGCACGGGGCTGGAAGCAGCCAGCCCTCAGAACTGCCCTGAGCATGCCACACACACCCCCCCCGGCCTCAGAGCCACCTGGAGTGCACCCCACAGCTCTGTTCTCCTCTCCAGGCCTCAGAGCCACCAGAAGCACAGGTACAGCCCACTGGCAGTTATTTAAATGTCCCAGAGCTCCTGCTGCCACAGCCCGTCCAGTAGCAAAGGCAGTGTGAGGAACTCCCTGACATTTTGAATCACTGAGTGCAGTAGCAACTGCCCCGTTAGCCCACTCACTCCATCAGCAGTCCGACCCGATTGTATCATTTATCTTTGGGACCTCAATGAAAGCGCTCAGACCACCCCAGCAGTGACTACAGCATAAAACCCTGTATAGATATAAGCTGTGGGACGGGGGAGAGGGGGCTGACCTCCATCTTTAAAACTGCCTCTGAATTTCCAAAACTCTGTAGGGGTGCTTCCTAGCTTGGTGTTTGAATAATGACGCAATTATAGTAATTTTCTGAACTGAGTCAGCCCCACCCAAGAAACTGAATATAGTAGGTGATTTGTGATGCTCTGGTCTTACATACAGGTGAGTTGTACAGCACATATTCCCATTAGCCCATTTCAGTCTTCTGCTTTCCAGACCACACAAGTCTCCACAATGCCACTATCTTAAATAGTATCCCTTTAAAGAGTTCATAGATACACTCTTGTTAGGTGTCAGCCAACTGGCGTTGCCGTTTGCCCTTGATCTGACTCCTGCTCCTCTCTGTCTCATGAGGAGGGCTGCAAGTGGTGGACAAGGTGCAGGCTTTGGCATACATAACTAGACATAAGTAACTTCCCTCATTTAGTGGGTGCCAACCGCAAGATAAATGTCAGGGAAATCAGTAAAGACAGGATGTTAGCAGGCCTGCTGATGGCAGGGGGGCAGCTAAAGGGGCAGTTGCTCCTTAGTCCCTTTGAAATGGTGTGGAGCAAACCACTGCTTCTGAGGGAGTGTGAGGGCAGTCCAGGGCTGATGGCCTGAAGCTCTGCCCCTTTCTCTCTTGGCCTCACCCCTTCTGGGGGCAGGGAGCTGGGCCTGCCCGCCCACCTTGCCCTTTGGTTGGTGGTGGCTGTTAGTGCTGCTGGATGTCAGTACTTGCTACAGTATTGCGGGAACTATCCTGGTACCATTTATCATAGGCAAGACAATGATGGACAAAATAATCTTGGAAGAGAAGATGAGGTGAAGAGCAAGTTGTGTGTGCACAGTGCGTGGACAGAGAGTACTGTATGGAGATTAGCTCCTTCAGAGAAACCAAGTCAATCCAGATGTGTGTGGTAGCTAAAACTGAATGTCTTATTAGCTTTGGTAAAAAATCATATAGATTTTATTCTCTTATTTTGGATGCTTGTGGGATGTCTTATATCCATCCCTTGGGTGAGTCTATTCAACTCAGAGTAGCTTTGTTCTATGCCAAATAAATAAAGACTGGAATTTAAAAAAGTTCTTGGGGAACTGTTACTTGGGATTTTCTGAACCTTTAGATAGGGTAACTTAACCATTCCATTCAAATCAGCATAAGGATTAAATCACCAGGAATTCTGAAATTCTGCCTGCTCACAGAAGCTGTGTCTACACGTGCACACTACTTTGAAGTAGCGGCACTAACTTCGAAATAGCGCCCGTCACGGCTACACGCGCCGGGCGCTATTTCGAAGTTAACTTCGACGTTAGGCGGTGAGACGTCGAAGTCGCTAACCTCATGAGGGGATCGGAATAGCCCCCTACTTCGATGTTCAACGTCGAAGTAGGGACCGTGTAGTCGTTGCGTGTCCCGCAACTTCGAAATAGCGGGGTCCGCCATGGTGGCCATCAGCTGAGGGGTTGAGAGACGCGCTCTCTCCAGCCCCTGCGGGGCTCTGTGGTCACCGTGGGCAGTAGCCCTTAGCCCAGGGCTTCTGGCTGCTGCTGTGGCAGCTGGGGATCCATGCTGCAGGCACAGGGTCTGCAACCAGTTGTCGGCTCTGTGGATCTTGTGTTGTTTAGTGCAACTGTGTCTGGGAGGGGCCCTTTAAGGGAGCGGCTTGCTGTTGAGTCCGCCCTGTGACCCTGTCTGCAGCTGTGCCTGGCACCCTTATTTCGATGTGTGCTACTTTGGCATGTAGACGTTCCCTCGCAGCGCCTATTTCGATGTGGTGCCGCGCAACGTCGAAGTTGAACATCGACGTTGCCAGCCCTGGAGGACGTGTAGACGTTACTCATCGAAATAGCCTATTTCGATGTTGGCTTCACATGTAGACGTAGCCAGAGTAAGGCAAATAAACATGGTTTTGTCTAACACTGTAGTTTATTAGACCTAAGTGCACACAGACATTAGCAATTGGAACAGAACATCCTAGATATTTCCCTATATTCTGAGATAATACTCAGTAATCAATGACATAAACACCTCCTTGCTAGGTTGTAAAAATGTCAGGAAAAAATATTTCTCTCAGCATTAGAGAGACAGAGAGCATCTCAGAGGATTGCTCGCAAGTGTACTTCATTATCTAAACTTTTTATAACTAACTTCTACAAAACAAGGGCCTAACTTTCAATAAACTTTTACTATCAGAAGTATCTAGACTCAAGACTTTCCAGCTACATATCTTCGAGTCCCAGTTATTTATATTTCCTCCCCTTTTCCCAGGCTGATGAACAAAATTGCCAGTTTTTATTACGTTGCTTCCAAAATTGTGTCTCAAAATTAACCCTTAGCTATGTGGTGTTCTATTTCATTAATCTGTAGTGTCTGAGTGAATAAAATAGGATTGCAATTTGTTTCATCACATTCGTTTAATCAATTCGTTTGATCACATTCATATGTACTCTCCAAATGCAGGGCTACAAAACCAACTGGACGAGGTTATGGGGGAACCCCAACACAAAGTCCTCTTCAGTTTCTTCTTCCAATTACTAGTTCTTGCTCTTGTGGCTCCTAATGAGTTCCTCAAGGCTTGTGCCCGCCCATTGCTAAAGGCCTCCAGCCAAAGAGGGGGGCTAGCAGAGGCAGGTTTCAAATAAATATGGGGGATAAAAAATGATTAAACAGGAACAAGAGTGAGGGGCATAGGGTCAAAACTAAGGGACTCGACACACAGAACTCCAGACAACCACCATTGCCTCTTGAAGGCACTGAGGGAGCCAGTGGACCTGGCACAGAGGAACTCTGCTCAGAGATGTGACTTTAGGGGGGCACAGAAATAGGCCCCACAGTCACAGAGCAGTTCGCCATCCAACCACCTCCCCCTGATATGAGGGACAGCCACATGGCCAAGGCTAGGAGGAGGTTGACAAAGAGTCCATGGCTTCATGGACTCAGGGATGGGGTTTGCGAATATCAGCAGGTCTGGGGAAAAGTGTAGCCAGAACCTGAGGAGAAGGTTGTAGAGGAGTTGCATCCTGGCACATTTGGGGCAGATGTGTAGAACCCTGCAAATCCATTGATGTCTGCTTGATATCTGCAGCTACCTGTGGCTCGTATTTGTGGCCGGTTCCAGGACATCTATGTGGGCTGGTCCAGCCGCGCCCATGATGCCCGAGTTTTCAGGAACTCGGGACTGGGATGCTGCATAGCCGAGGGGAAATGCTGGGCCCTGAGGCAACTACCTCCTTTGCCCCTCTCTGTCAGTGGGCCTGCCTGCCACAATCCTGTAGACTACTAAACTCCCTCAGCATCTAAGGTTATTCAGTAAAAGCTCCTTCCGTGCCCATGTGTCTGACCCTGAGCATAGGCACTGCTGCCTCCCTGTGCTCCTTTTAATCAGACAGCTGCTGGTTCTCACTGAAATCCTCCAAAACCAGAGTGGTTGGTAAACCCAGCTAAAAACCTGACCACATATGTCCCTCATCCACTCACAAACTTTCGGTAGCCTGTAGATGTCAGTTTGAGGTCCTCTGGTGGAGAACATAAAATAAAACAGTTTCTCTATAGTTCAGACGTCCTCAGATGTATATAGTATATATGAATTCAGCACAAAAGCCGCGTCTACAAGTGCACGCTACTTCGAAGTAGCGGCGCCAACTTCGAAATAGCGCCCATCACGGCTACACATATTGGGCGCTATTTCGAAGTTAACATCGACGTTAGGCGGCGAGATGTCGAAGTTGCTAACCCCATGAGGGGATGGGAATAGCGCCCTACTTCGACGTTCAACGTCGAGGTAGGGAACGTGTAGTTGTTGCGCGTCCCGCAACATCGAAATTGCGGGGTCCTCCATGGCATCCATCAGCTGAGGGGTTGAGAGACGCTCTCTCCAGCCCCTGAGCTCGATGGTGGCCACGTGGAGCAGCTCCTTAAAGCTCCCCATCCCCTCCCTTCCTGTGCAGGAAGCTGAGAGAACGTGCGGGCAGCAGCCCAGACACGTGGCCAGCCTGCACATCCCTCAGCCGCCACAGACACCCCCTCCAGCTGCGATGGCCACACGCCAGCCCCCCAAGCACCGCAGGGGACCCCCCCCAAGGGGAGCCAGGGCTCCCAGCCCAGCAGCCAGGTGGGGAAGCGGCAGTGGGGGTCCCTCCTGGATGGAGGCCGAGCTTCGGGACCTGCTGGGGCTCTGGAGTGAGGAGGAGGTGCTCCAGGTAATGGGGAGCAAGAGGCGGAACGTGGATGCGTTCGCTCAGCTGGCCGAGTGCCTGGCCGCCCAGGGTCACCCTGCCTGCACTCCGGATCATGTCCGGAGTAAAGTGAAGGAGCTGCGGCAGGGTTACACCCGGGCCCGGGATGCGGCCGGCCGATCTGGGGCCACCCCCGTCACTTGCCCCTTTTACAGGGAGCTCAGGGACATCCTGGGCCCCCGGCACACCTCCTCCCCTCCGGCCACTCTTGATACCTCGGCCGACGAGCCCCAGCAGGCCCCGGAGGCGGAGTCTGCCCCGGAGGCAAGCCCCGCACCCCGGGGCCCCCCCAGGAGCCCACCCCCGGGGTACCGGAGGAGGAGGAGGAGGAGGAGGAGTCCTCCTCGAGTGACGCCAGCCTCCAGATCATCCTCCCATCCAGGAGCTCCAGCTGGGCATCCGCCCCCTGGGTGTCCCCCAACTGTGGGAGTGGACAGTCAGGTATGTACCCCCCCCATTGCACATCCCCGGGGTTGAGGGGCGGGGGTAATAGATATGACCAGGGCCCTCCACATGCCCAGATGACCATGGCCCCAAGGACAGCAGTGGCATGTCCCTCAGAAGAGTGCATCAGCCCCTGCCCCCCCCAGCACGACAGTGCCATGCCCCATCCCCAGGGCTGGGGGGAGCGGAACCTCTAGGGTCCCCCGGGGGGAGGAGGTGGGACACCCAGCAGCAGCAGCAGCAACAGCAACATGTGATGGAGTGGGGGGAGTGCAAATGCGAGACTCAGGCTAGATATGAGAAACAAGCTGAATAGCTCCCAGTGGCTAAGGATGATCCTGGGGCTACAACTGGCAGGTTACACCTCTGCCCTGAACAAAGAGGAGGGAGGAGCCGAGCTGGGTTTGAATAGGGGGCGGCAGTTAGAGGCTAGGGGAAGGGAGAGCTAGAAGGCAGCCAGCCTGAGGACGGGGAAAGCTACACCCCAGAGGGGCACCCCTCGGGGTCTTCTCCCCAGGACGGGTTGGAAGGACTGTCTCTGACTGCTGTACTGTGGCTTCTGGGAGAAACTAGGCATCTGTTGCCGACTGAGCCTCCTGTTGTACCTGCTGAGTGAGAGTCACTCCTGCCAGTGGATGGGGTGCAGTGCAGGGGGACCCCTGAACCCCATCACAGAAGCATCTCCCGGGGACAGGGATGGGGAACCTGCAGCAGAGGGGTGGGGGGACAAGGGCCACGGCTCGGGGCCCACATTAACGGCTGTCTCCTCTCTTCTTCCCCACCTCCTGTGTTCCGCAGCTGCACCATCAGAAGGACCGGAGAGCGCCGGCGAGGTGTCAGTGGTCCCGGACAGCCCTTCAGGGCCATCACTCCAGGCCAGCCCCTCAGCGGAGGACGGACCAGCCCCACGGCAGGGAAGACGGTGGACCCAGCACCACCAGCCGACGGCAACGGACCCCCAGCTGCTGGTCCTCCACCGTCGGCAGCTGGAGGTCGCCGAGCAGCGGCTGCGGGTGGAGGAACGCCGCCTCCAGCTGCAGGCGCGGTTGCTGGCCTGGTGCCAGGAGGCATGGGGGACCTACATGCAGGTCTTCAACTGTATCGCGGACTACCTGGCCCCCCCATGCCGCACTGGCCGCCGCAGCGCCCGCCCTGCCAGCTCTACCCGCTGCTCCAGCCGCTGCACCGTCCGCCATCACACCGCCACCGAGGGCCCTTCCACCGAGGGGGACCTGGGGCCAGCTGACACTCGCCGGCTGTATCTCCCGGTCCACCCGGCCCCCAGCCAGCCCTGGCCAGTGCTGAGGCCAAGGCGGGGATCCTGGCCGCCCACTCCCAGCACTGGACTTTAGGGGCGTGGGGCCCAGGACATGGCCCCTACTCCCCCTTTGCATATATTCCCCCCAGTTTTTAAGTTAATTTGCTGTAAATAGTTTGTATATTTGACCCCTGTTACAATGCTGATCCTTACCCCCCCATGTAAATAGTTCTCCCCTTCCTTGTCTTCCCCCTTCGTTATCCCTATTTTTATAATATATATATATATGTTAGATTTTCCCTGTAAATAGTTAGTCTTGTTGATAATAATAATAAGAGTTCTAAAGATATTTGAGTTGATGAACAACTGTCTGCTTTTATTTTTACAAGAAAAGTGGGGGGGTGCTCTTGGGTGCTCTGTGGTGTGGGCGTAGGGGCAGGGAGTGTTATGGAGGATAGGGGTGGGCAGTGGGGGGCCTGCCAGCATTCACCCCGCGGCCTCATTGAAATGGGCCCGCAGGGCCTCCCGGTCCCGGGTCCCTTTGGGGTCCACCTGGCGACTGGGGGCAGCGGGTGGCTGCTCATCGGCCCTGCCAGCCTCCACAGCCCAGCCCTGAAAGAAGGCCTCTCCCTTGCTCTCAACGAGGTTGTGTAGGGCGCTGCATGCACCAACAATCTGGGGGATGTTGGTGGGGCCCGCATAGAGGTGGGTGAGGAGACACCTCCAGCGCCCTTTGAGGCGGCCAAATGTGCGCTCCACCACCTGGCGCACGTGGTTCAGGCACTGGTTGAAGTGCTCCTGGCTGGCAGACAGATGGCCCATGTACGGGTGCATGAGCCAGGGCCGGAGGGGGTATGCCGCATCTGCGATGACGCAGAGGGGCATGGTGGTGTCCCTCACAGGGATCTCCCGCTGGGGGATGTAGGTCCCTGCCTCCAGCCGGCGGCACAGGCCCGAGTTCTGGAATACCCGGGCATCGTGGGTGCTGCCAGGCCAGCCCACATAAATGTCCAGGAAACGGCCCTGGCTGTCCACCAAGGCCTGGAGGACCACTGAGTGGTAGCCCTTCCTGTTTAAGAAGCGTCCTCCACTGTGTTCTGGGGCGCGGATGGGGATGTGAGTCCCATCCAGAGCCTCGAAGCAATTGGGGAAGCCCAGGGTGGCAAAGCCCACGATGGCGGCATCCGGGTCCCCAAGCCTCACGAGCCTGTGGAGGAGCAGGGCGTTGATGGCGCGGATGACCTGCAGGGGAACCACATGGGAGAGCACCAATGAGGGGTGTACAGGGTGTGTGTGGCCCTCCCCTGCCAGGACCCCCCTCCCCGTCCCCCTGTGGGTCCTCTTACCTCCATGAGGACAGCCCCGACGGTGGCCTTGCCGACGCCAAACTGCTGGCCCACGGATCAGTAGCTGTCTGGAGTGGCCAGCTTCCAGACAGTGATGCCGACCCATTTCTCCACAGGGAGGGCATGCCACATGGCGGTGTCCTGATGCCTCAGTGTGGGGGTGAGCCACTGGCATAGCTCCAGAAATGTCTGTCAGCTCATGCGAAAGTTCTGGAGCCAGTAGTCATCATCCCACTCTCCGAGCACCAGCCCCTCCCACCAGTTGGTGCTCATGGGGTAGCTCCACAGCTGGCGGCATGTGCGGTGGTGGGGGGCGGGGTGCTGCAGGGTTGGGGGGTTGCATCCTCCTCCCCTGCGGGCAGCTCCTCCTCTGTGGCAAGGAGGTGCTCAGCTGCCTCCTGCATGGCATGGAGCAGGGCGAGCACTGCTCCTGCAGGGGTGGCTGGGTGGACCTCTGGCTGCTGCTGCTTCTGGGGGTCCATGACTGCGTCGCTCGAGGTGTGCGTGCCTATGGCTCTGCAAACCGCGTGCTGCGCAGGCTGCGTGTGTCTGGGAGGGGCCCTTTAAGGGAGCGGCTAGCTGTTGCCCCGGAAGCGCTAGTCTGCCCTGTGACCCTGTCTGCAGCTGTTCCTGGCACCTTTATTTCGATATGTGCTACTGTGGCGTGTAGACGTTCCCTCGCAGCGCCTATTTCGATATGGTGCTGCGCAACGTCAACATTCAACGTCGACGTTGCCAGCCCTGGAGGACGTGTAGACGTTATTCATCGAAATAGCCTATTTCAATGTCGCTACATCGAAATAAGCTACTTAGATGTAGCATGCACGTGTAGACGTAGCCAAAGAGTCCTCCAAATAACTGCAGGGGTAGGAGTGCAAGGGTTAGAGTTTTTTATGGCTGAAGTAAAATATTTTGATTCCCTAAAAGTTATTCTTAGAGAGGTTGACTTTAAAAACAGTCTATCCCTCATATGTGTTTTTAGAGACCTAATGGTCACGAAAGAACTCCATGTGATTTCTGCCTACTAATCTATCAAATCAGTTTTTAATTAAGGCCGAGGAGTGCCCGGGTAGTTCCTTCTGCCTACATTTGTTAATGGTGCTCTGTAGCCATTATGATGTCTAGTGCAACATGAAATATGCGGAGAGTGGAATGCTGGATCAAAAAACCTGAGGCCGTGGCTACACTAGCTACACTAGCTACACTAGCTTCACCTTTTGAAAGGGGGATGCTAATGAGCCACTTTGGTAGATGCTAATGAGATGCTGCCATAAATATGCAGTGCCTCGTTAGCATAATGGCAGCTGCATGAGTTTTGAAAGTGCCACTGCTCATGTAGACAGAGGTCTTTCATGTAGATAGGTGTTCGAAAGGCCAATGTCTACATAAGCAGTGTGCATTTTAAAAGTGGCACTTTCGAAACACTTGTGGACGCCATTATGCTAATGGGGCACTGCATATTCATGGCAGCGCCTCATTAGCATCTGCTGAAGTGGCTTATTAGCACCCCCCTTTTGAAAGGTGAGGGCTAGTGTAGCCACAGCCTCAGACTTTTCCTTTAATGTTGGTTAAAAGGAAGATTTAACCATTCCAAAGTCAAATTAAAAGGAACTCAATACGTATACGATTTTACTTAGCTTTTCATTTACACCCATTTTATTGGTGCTTGGAAAGAAATTTCTCATCAGTTTCTTAGTTCAAATCCTCACTACTCAGTGTCAGGAACTTTGCATATCAGTCTTTCAGCACATCTGACAGAAGCCTGAGCTCACCACAACTAAAACATATGCAGAAAAGTTTAATTAGTTTTAGACTATTCATTGTGCATAATGAATTATATGACTTTGATTGCTCCTTCTTTATTAATTATGTTCAGTTATATATTAATGCCCAGATGCCTGTTTTAATTACATTTATATCCATACTTTTCACACCCCAAACACATTAATACATAATAATTCTGTAACTTATAAATATTTTTATCAGCCTGTCTGTGAGTAACCTGTTGCAATTAATTTACATGTTTCTATGGAACTAACAGCATGAAATTTTGAACAATCATTCGCCATTGAGGTTTTTTTTTAAAGTTCCACATGGGAAATGACTTTTCTTCACATGCATCTGATGAAATGGATCTTTTCCCATGAAAGCTTATGCTCCAAAAAAT
Source organism: Carettochelys insculpta (assembly GCF_033958435.1). NCBI lineage: Eukaryota > Metazoa > Chordata > Testudines > Carettochelyidae > Carettochelys > Carettochelys insculpta. Next base: position 136,446,781 of record NC_134137.1, read on the forward strand.
CTATTAGTCTATAAGGTGCCACAGTACTTCTCGTTGTTTTTGCAGATACCGACTAACATGGCTACCCCTCCGACACTTGACTTGTCTTAGTTTTTTTACCAGATACTTCAGGTACCCTTGCATGTATATTAAGGGCTCATGAGTAACACAAGACCTTTTTGTATGAGGTGACCTTGTTCTGTATGAGGTCTCCAATGCAGGGAAATTGTTTTGGAGCTCACCAATTTGTATTGAATTGTTGGTTTAGTGGGTTGTGTTATCTGAAATCAGCATTGCATGAAGGGGAGGATGGAAGAGGCAATTCCAATAATCCAATCTTTGTTGTTTATGGTGTCCCACATGTTCCAGCTTCAGCTCCTAACACAGGTTAGGTACATCAATGGCTATTGCCAGGATCAGTAGGAATCATGTCCCTGGCCTCTGTTTGTCGGATGCTGGAAATGGATGACAGAAGACGGATTGCTCAATGACTACCAATTCTGTTTACTCCCTCTAGGGCATCTGGAATTGGCCACTGTTGGAAGACAGGGTACGGAGCTAGATGGACTTTGACTCAGTATTGCCATTCTTATGTTCTCATGTTCTTCTGAAGCAATTTTGCAGAGAAGCAGTGATATGGCTGCCGTGCTGCTGGGAGATTCTCAAGCAAAGAAGACTGACAACTGAGCCATGTAATTATCGTGCCCCGTCCATTGACTCATAACAACCAGCAGAATTGTTACATGGAAATTAGCTGCAAGATGGCTGGTGATTGATTGAATTACTGCTGAAATCATGATGGCCCAACTTCTTACTTACCTAATCTGTTGACGTGAACTTCTCTGTTTGCTACATTAGTAATACAAGTGAATAAAACCACTGTTATTAACTTTCTTAATTACATTCTAATTTTTCAAATATAGCATGTGCACAAAATTCCAATTAACTTTTAATTATAGGGAAAGTTAGAGTCTGAATAATTCCATTCTTAAGATCATTCAAGGCAAAGAAAAGATCTGACACTAACATGACATTTCTGAAAGGACCAATGTTTAAATTAATTCTAATTCTTAAACTAATTCATAAACTTGCTTTAAAACATCAGAAAATGCATATCATTCACAGAGAATAAGTTATCTAATTTAAGGAAGGATATATGGTATTTTTGTACATATTTAAATGACTGAACCCATGCTTTCAGTGCAAAACAGGACTCTGCCTTAATTATGAAACCAAGACTGTTGCCTTCTTGGTTTCATACTTGTTTTGTGACTTATATATATACTTACTTATACATATAAAAGTCACAAAACAAGTACATGGAAGGGTTTTTTTTTATTTTTGCAAATATTTCAAGCTTAATGTGACTTTGTACTCCCACAGAGAAAACAAGCTTTGTTTTGATTTTTTTAATTGAACTCTGTTCCATGATTTTCAGTCCTTGAAACCTAAGATTGTTTCATTTGTTTCTGACTATTGCTGTTACTATTACTTTTCCTATATGTTCAAATATTCTGTTTTACTACTTTGCAATTCAAATGATTTGTAACTATCTCTATTTGCAGACAAATTTGGTAGTTCTGTTTAATGAGGCCTCAGATTTATAATGGATTATTTTCAAGCAATAAAATTTTAATGGTCGGGTTCATTACACTGAATTTTGAAATAAGGTATGTTCCTAGGCCCTAAGGCCTAGCCAGAATATTTCAGTTTCATCTCTGACATTCTAGATGCAGGCATGATTGATCTTTTGATGTAAAACCAGAGGGAAATGACTATCTAGGTCACTTGAAAAACTTAAATGGGCAGTATACATAAGGGATAGCAATACTTTAGCATTAGATCAGGAGTTCACGTAAGATAGCTTACTGGTAAATTTTATTTCATACTGCTAAAAGCTAAAATGCCATCATTCCACAGAATCATATAGCACTAGAACTGGAAGGGACCTCAAGAGGTCATGAAGCCCAGTCCCCTGTCCTAACAGTAGGACAAAACACCCTCTGTATCATCCCTGTTAGACATTTATCCAACCAATCTGTTCTTAAGTATCTTCAATGATGGAGGTTCTATAATAACCCTAGGCAATTTATTCCACTACTTAACCATCCTGACAGTTAAGACAGTTTTCCTAATATCCAACTTAAATCACCCTTGCTGCAATTTAAGCCCCCTGCTTTTTGTCCTACCATCAGAGGTGAAGGAGAATAACTTTTCTGCCTCCTCCTTATAGCACCCTTTTGGCACTTGAAAAATGCCATCATGTTCCCTCTCAGCCTTCTCTTTGCCAGACTAAACAAACCAAATTTTTTACTCTTCTCTCATAGGTCATATTTTCCAGACCTTTGATAATTTTAGTTGTTCTTCTCTGTACCCTGTGAAATTTCTCCACATGATTCCTAAAACTTGGTTCCCAGAAATGGACACAGCACTCTGTCTGAGACCTAATCAGTGCTATATCTACGTGATGCACTGCTGCCGGCAGGGTTGTGCAAATGAGGGCACTTGGCAATGCAAATAGCCACTCATTTGCATAGTTGCCCAGCTCATAAAATTTGCATAGTCATGCGAGATTGCTGCCCTGGCAGAGGCTTCTCTCGTCACAAAACAAGCTGTGTAGACAGGGTTCTGTTGATCAAAACTCCACTTGTCAACAGCCCCTTATTCCTTATTTTTTTCAGGGGGCTTTGATCAACAGAACCCTGTGTACATGGCTTGTTTTGTGATAACAGAAGCCTCTTCCGGGACAGCGAGCTCATGCAACTATGCAAATAAGGTGTGTGACTATGCAAATTACTGATCATTTGCGTAGTCAATTGCCCTCATTTGCATGACTCTGCCAGCGGCAGCATGCCATGTAGACATAGCCCTTGTGTTTTGCTCACAACACTCCTAATTAATGCATCCCAGAATCATGTTTGCTTTTTTGCAACAGTCACACTGTTGACTCATACTAAACTTGTGGTCCACTATGACCCCTAGTTCCCTTTCTGCAGTTCTCATCATGTTTTCTGATTATTATCACAAATCTCTTATACAGGCACACAATAATTTGTTTCAGAGATCTGTTGTGTATTCAATACATGCAGCATGCATCTAGTGCGTGTACAGATATCAAAGCCTTTTTTTTCCACTTTTGTGACCTATCATGCTTATGGCTTCCTGCCTGGGACAAGACCATATGAAGTGTGACTTTAAAAGTCACTTTGTACAAGCAGAGAGCCATAATTTGTATTGCTGTTGTATTTCCACAAGAAACAGAGCAACTAAGATCACACATGTTGCTGTAGTTCCAGAAATGCAACCAGACTAGTGAGATACATGCTGTTGCTTCATTGGGAACTAGGGTAAATGGAAAAGTTCTCACACAACTTACAGGTCAGAGAGTGTCCCCTACATTAAGGATGGGTCTGCACACACTGTTTTTTACAGGTTACAGATGTGATTTGTAAGTGGGGCTGTTTAACAAATATCATAATATTAGCACAAGTACTAGTATGGATGCAGTTATAGATATAAGGTGTTGTGTACAGGTCTTTCTTAAACCCCTAAGAGAATAAGCTTTACTCATAGTAGTAGGCATCCTTCAGTCTGCATAGACTATGGATCGCACCCTTTAAAGTTTCGATTGAGGACTTCATTTACAGTGTCTATTGTGACTATGTAGACCCACACGAGAGTGATAGTCCTTGCTGCATCTCTTGCAGATGTAGTGGGTGTCTGGCAGTTCCTTATTGTGCTTTCTGTGCGCTCCCTTCTCCTCTGCTAGCTGTCTGATCTTCATCTCGCCCTTCTGAAGGCCCTTGTGTAACTCCTGCCTCCATCTGCTGCGGTCGTCTGCTAGTTCTTCCCAGTTGTCCAGCTCGATGTCTACCTCTCTGAGGTCTCTCTTGGAGACATCTTTGTAGCACAACTGGGGGGCTTTAGAGGTGTCTTTATACCATACTAAGAGTACTGTAGTGTTTTGACTATACCAGTATAGTTAAATCAATAAAAGTGTTGTGGACAGGCAAGGCCTTTGTCTGATGACCGTAACGACTGGTGGTAAGACAGAGAAGCTCTTCTTTTCTGACCTGAAGAAGGACTCTGTGTAGCTTGAAAACTTGCCTCTCTCACCAGCAAAAGGTGGTCCTGTAAAAGGTATTAGCTCAGCCACCTTATCTAAGATCCTGGGACCAACATGACTACAAAAACACTGCTTGTAAGATCCTAACCCATTTTTTTAAATTGCTCCAGCACTATAATGATCATTTAAGCTGCTTCACAGCTGTTCCCAAATCACTTTGAGAAACTTGGTGCAATGCATAAAATTATTTTGTCAGTAACTGATAGACACATATGATTAATATTTCATAATTAATTCCTTAAGCTGTAAGATATACTTTCGAGAACCCTTAAACTCAGCTGTAATTAATTATAAATTTGGAATATGGGTGTCATCCGGCTGCCAAGAATTGGACATGCTCCATTTTCTTCATAATATCAAATAATGTATTGCATTTAGACACGCCAGGCTGCAAAACCCAAAATAGATTTTAAACTTCTTTTAAAATCATGGGTTAGGAAATTTCCTGACATATGTGAAAATCTGAGGTTCTAGAAGACAATGTGAGTTAGTCAATAGTCACACGGAAACAAGTACTATAGGAAGATTAGTGGCATGAGAAGAAGCGGGAGAGGATATGGTGACAGAGCATCAATGCCATTAGTAGGATCTCCTACTAGTGCAGGGGTGGGCAATAAAAAAGCAGCAACCTGCCAGGGTTAGTCCCTGGTGGACTGCCACTGCTATATTTACCTTCACCTCCATGGGCATTGAGCAATTGCAGCTCTGGTTGGCCACAGATCACCGTTCCTGGACAATGAGAGCTGCAGGAAGTGGCACAGACTGGGACACCACTTCCTGCTGCTTCCATTGGCTGTGAATGGTGATCTGTAGCCAATGAGAGCTGCAATTGCCCTATGCCTGAGGAGATTCAGGTAAATATAGAGGTTGGGGCCTTCTAAGGACCAACCCCAGTGGACCGAATGAAGCTCATGGGCTGGTATTTGCCCACCCCTGCACTGGTGTGTTTTTGTGGTGTTTTCATTTTGGGTGCTCTTTTGAATGGCTTAGTGGAATGGTGATGTTGAATACCATTGAGATTACTGAGGTGAAATGAGTTCTGGGGTTGAGAAATTATCTTTTAAGGAAGTGAGAAGGATAACTGAAACAGTGGGGATGAGATTTTGACAAGAAAAGATGGTGAGGCTGGGAAGCAAGAAGAGTAATTCCACATAAAGGGACAGGGCAGAGGACTGAATGGCTCCTGGGACTAAGGTACAAGCCACTTTATTTCTATGTTAGTAGTTCAGATCTGATCCTAATTGGTGCTGGTGGCAGAAAGTTGTTGCCATCTGACAGGTGTTCATGGTCTATGTGAAATGAGCCAGTGAGTACCATGTGTAATGTGTCTACCTCACAAAAATCATCACTGCTACAGTTAGCACTAATTCGTAGCATCTTTGCCAGCAATATAGGCAGAATTGAACATATCTGGAGATTGCATACATCCTCTGTACCAAAAAGTGTTCTTCCAGTTTAAAATAGAGGCACATTGATGGGGAAGTTAGCATTGTACATGATCTGTGGGTCAAAAGAGAGTTGCATTTTTAATGCTGTTAGATAATGTCTTTGCGGACACTTAATTAAAATGAGGTAATGACCATAAAGGCCTCGAGGTAAAAGAATTGTTGGGAACACACAGGATTTTGAAGTCAAGTAGCAACAAGCCATTATTGCTGGAAGTTGACAGCGCAGAATCCAAAAAGTTTCATAATAATAAAGGGATGGAATTGTTCAAGAATGGTTGTCTATGACCGTTAGAGCTGGTCAAAAATTGGAAAACAATTTTGTGGAGAATATTGAAATTGTTCTCATTCCTCATGTGTTCAAAACATATAACAAATTTCCTTGGTTTTGATGCTTTTGTTAAATACTGCGTTCAAAAATTTTGAATTTTCTCCGTTACCTTCTTGAATTTTTACCCCACCTCCCTTTTTTGGCCTGTTAGTGCAATAAAATGAACAATGGCTCTTCTTTCTCCTCCCCATTTTTCCTTTAGTCAACATTGGAAAAGTTGCAGAATGTCAAAAGAAACTATTTTTTCAAATTTTAATTCATTAAGCAAAATTTTTCCAACTTTGTTCTAAGCCTCAGGCTGAAAAATTTAGGAAGTTTCTGTGCAAATAGATTAACTACCTCCAAGAATAAGGCTAATGAAAACTAGGTGATTTTCAAATGCTAATTTCCTCCATTTCTTCAAGAACTCTGGTGTCTTCATGCTTTGACATAACATCTTTACAGGTGGTGCCCAGTGTAAATTAAAGTAAAAAGGGGAAGAGGCACAGTAGGGAAGTGATTGTCCGAAGTCACCCACTAAGGTAGGAGTTGAGTTCAGTGAGTTGTGAATTGCCCTACTGAGTTCCTTTTCATTGGGTACTAATGCAAATGTCAATGGTAGCACCTTAAATTTCAACATCAGTGTTGCCAACTTTCTTAATATTCTGTGGTTTTCTTATCGGCCCTGCTGCTGGAACCAAGAGATTCTATGACATTGTTCATTAGAGTATGCAAGAAAGGGCAAAGAGGATATGTAAATGAACATGGTTAGGCTTCTGTTAAAACATGATGAGTCTATACAGATGATATGATTAATTTCTATAACCAGAAGGAAGGGGTCAGTTTTCAAATACTTGGGAAACAATGGCCTAAGGCTTGGGTTCTCAGCCTGTCTTCACTGCAATGAAATAACAGCAGGTCATCACAACCATTCTACTCTTCCTGTATTGCTAACTGGGAAGAGGTCTCAGATAAATGGGACTGTTTGTGGAGGAGGAGCTTAGTGTGGGAAAGAAGGTATCACTGTAGTAAGGTTGAAAACCACACCACAAGACTAAAATTAGATTCACTAGGTTGAGATCTTGGTGGAGACTATGATAGTCACCAGTCAGTGGAAGTGATAGCTTGAAAAAGGTGCTTCTCATGGAGCTGAGAATAGAGCCAAGGCCTGTCATAGGGAAAGTCTCCTTAGCCATACTGGCTTTGGGAATGAGTGTGGCTAAGCTACCTGCTTTGTCGTGACACGTGTGATTATCAGACAACAATGCCTTCTAGATCAGTGTTTCTCAACCTTTCTTTTTAAAAAGTGCCCCCTTTATATATATCTATATATCTATCTATCTATCTATCTCCAGATGTAACGTGCATACCATCAGTTGAGAAACATGGCCCTAAGGAAATCTGAGGTCTTGAAACAAGTGCCATTCAACCTTTCCAGATTACTGTAGCCTTTTCAGGGGTCACGTTTGTTTTGCATACCACCAAGTTACACCTCAGTTAAAAGCTACTTACTTACAAAAACATGCACAAGTATCATAGAAGACTACTACTGAAAAGTTGCTGACTTTCTACCATCTTATTATCAAATAAGTGAATTGGAAAGAAATATTGTACTTACTTTTCAGGGGAAGGCATATGAAGGCACTGACTTCACAAGTGGTTTTGTATAGCCTGTTGTAAAACTAGACAAATATCTAGATGAGTTGATATACGCTTTGGAAGACCTTGGTTTATGCCCAAAGGTACACGTACTACTGGTTGAAAAACTCTGTTCTAGATCTTCATGGTTGTCCAAAGTCTTCCATCTAAGAAATAGCTGTGTAAACCATTGAAAAAAAAGTGTAGAAGCTCCCTCAACTAGTTTGTCACAGAGGAAACCAGCATAATTCTACTACCAGTTGCTCCTTTATCTCGTGGCAGAAACAGATTTAAAAGTCTGGGATTTCACACCTGCTGATCATCCATCGAAGTGGCAGGGCTGGCTATATAAGATGAATCCACATAAATTTTGATTTTTTGTTTTTTGTTTTTGAAAACACCCATGAAATTAGTTTGCAGGGTCAAAAATTCAAAAATTTAGGAGCTCCAGAATCAAGGAAGCCATCATCCTTAATTAAACACCATTGTGTGTATTTATTCTAATGAAGTTTTTAATTACATATGCTATTTGTTCCACCTGAAATGGATTCTGTCTCTGTCTCAGCTGGGGACTTGCTATCTGATGTTAAGCAAGATTCCATAATGCATACACAAAAGTGGGATGAATTAGAACCGGAAGGGCAAATATAACTGTAGAATTTAATAACTTTTCAGTGCTTGACTTTGCCACTATAAAATTCCTTTATCACGGGGTTGGGGTTTTTTGCATATTTGTGTAGGTTTTCTATATGAGATTATATTGTATTATTTATAAAGCTGCAGCTTTTCAAGTATGCAAATGTTTTTGCTTTGGATATTACTGAGTTTACAAATTATAACTTCTATGTAGAATTTGATATTTTTTCACCAACAGTATCTGATATAATTATGCTTATTAACTCTGATATGCAGTTACTATATGTTAGAGAAGTATTTTCAAGATTTTGTTCTGATTAGTTGGAAAAGAACAAGGTCATTTTCGATCTCTGCTAACAAGTTCCCATTTGTGTCCAGATATGCCATGGGAACTGACAGTTTACATCCCAACTTAACCTTACTGTCTTGTGATGTCCCTGTCCCATTGTTGTATCGAAGATTCAATGAATGTACTCTCTTTTCATAGTTGAAATACTCTTTCATGGAGAAAAGCAATTTTTTAAAATAAATACAGCTATTACAGCAGAGATTTATGCTGGTGATTACCTGGACATTAGAAAATTCTATACTAGTCAGAAATGTGAATTTGTTCCAGAATAAAATAAAGTATTTATAAAGCATAAATCAATCAAGACTGCTAAATACATTAATTTCCCATGCCACACAACAGAACATTAGTATTCTTCATGCTGCATAAACTTTGTTTTCCTAAGTAGTGCAGGAAAATATTGCCTTGTTTATATGGTACCAATGAAGTTAATGCTTCAAGTTGCCATTGTTTAAATATTGGATTTAGTTCATTGTAGTCCAGCGTGGCTTGGAATGGAATCATGTTGCACTGTACTAGCTTGATAAAACTCATCATCATACTAGTGAATGGCAGTTACTCTTCAGTAATCTCAAGGTGTTAACAAGATGTCTGCCAGAGCTGTGAAAAGATGTTCACATCCTGTCAAGCCTCTTGTGGGCTACACAGTGTTACACTAACACAGCTGTGATACATCACTGTTGTTGTGGCTAGGAAACTGGCCAACAAACTAAGTCACCAAGAGGTGTTTTGACTGACACCTTGTAGCATAAATTACCTGGGAAGTTTCAGAATGTTCTGCAGCGTGAGGAACACACCACCGTACATAATTTTCTTTTTTTCCTGAAATCACATCACTTCTGCAAAGCATTTGCACCCAGCTGTAATTGTCACTAAGATCTCTTTACACCACTCTGATCTTGTTAATTGTATTTACATGCACAGGCCTGCCAATGGATGGGGTGTGCAAAAGAGGGTAGTTGCCCTGGGGCTCAGCAATTCAAACAGGCCCAGGGGTCCAGGCCACCACTGCCACATGGCAGCATCAGCAGCCAGAGCTTCAGGTCTTTTAAATCACCGCATGGCATGTTCTGGGCAGTGCTAAGAAGTGGCTGGGGAGGGGAGGCTGTGGTGCACTCTAGGAGGTGCCAAGTGCTGACTGCTCCAGACCTGCCACTTCCACCAAAGGCCCCACCACCTATCCACCAGCAGGACAGTCAGGTAGTTAGCATATGTATTGCATTCTCTTCAAAGATGGTGCACCTACCTACTCACTCAGCCTACTTCCCTACCACTCATTACCTCAGCCCGTAGCTTAATATTACAATCAAACCCAAAGAGTTTCAAGTCCTAGCGAACAGGAGAGGGACAAAATGCTGTCTCAGGCCTGGCTGTTCAATGGTGAAAGCTTGCCCTGCATATTAGTACTCCTGAAGGATCTCCCTCATTGCTTTTGCTCCCTAATCATTGGTACTGGTAGTAGAGAGGCAAGGAGTGCTGCGGCATCTCCTGCTTGACGTGCTCTCCATCACATACAGGATATACAGTTTGGTTCAATGTCTCTCACCACTTCCACTATGAAATTGTTCCTGTATCTCCATTCCTAGCAGCTACCCTACCACATGACTGGCAACTGTTTGCACAATTATACCTTTCTTAATCAATTTCTCTAATCTAGTCAGACAATCTGTGAAATTACTTATTACCCATTCTTTATTGTATTCTCTTCTGTCAGCAGAGCTACTCAGATGTACACCTCCTGAGAATGAACCACATAAAACACAGTGTTGATAACTTGTAATCATTAATGATTCTAAACACTTAATTTTTCTGTATAAGTAGGAGTGTTGATATCAGAGTATTAGACTGTGTTATGAGAACACTCAATACTTCTCTTCCATAGAAAAAAGCTGCATTCAATGAATGCTAAGATTACAAAGTTGAGCAATAAGTAGTTAGGAAAGCTGAGAATTCATGTTGTCCAGTTGTGCATATGCATTATAATACATTCTACAAACACATGATTACCGACAATTATCACAATTATCCATATGATCCTTGGTTCATTCAGTGCATCAGGCTGTATCATTTAGTATGTATCCAAGAAGGCTAAAGTGAGATTCATGAGCAGCTTTAATGTTGGCATTCCCTAACTTCTGGGTACTTGACTTTACAAACAAAAACATCATTCAAAGAATGTTCAGGCTGCAATTTTTTAGATTTATTTAAACAATCATAAACAAATTTCAGCATGTGGAATCATGAGGGGCCTCAAAATTGTTGATTGGCAGGCTCAGCCAGGGCATGGACCTCTGCTATTTGAGGTAAATGGCAAAGGAAATCCTTTACAGTAGTTGCTTAGGCTAGCTATTCGACAAAGAGGCACACAAAGGGTAAATCATAACTGAGAGAGTCTATTTCCAGTGGGGCCCCACAAGGATCAGTTCTTGGGTCTACGCTATTTAACATTTGTATCAATGTTCTGGAAGAAACCATAAGAATATCACTGATAAAGTTTGCAAATGACACACACATCGGGGAAACAACGTAATGAAGAAGACAGCTCACTGAGTCAGAGCAATTTGAATTGTTTGATAAACTTGATGCGAACAAACAATATATATTTTAATATGGCTAAGTATAAACATATGCCTCTAGGGAAAAAAGTACACAATGTGGGACTTTCTCCTGGGAAGTAGTGACTCTGAAAAGATTTGGGAGGCATGGTGAATAATTAGATGAACATGAGTTCCTTTTGTAACACTGTGGCAAAAAGAGCCAATGTGATCCTGACTGAGTAAACATTTTACCACTGTGTTGGGCACCAGTTTGACTGCTGCTGGAATAGTATGCCCAGTTCTGGTACCCATCATTCAAGTATGTTGATAAGTTGGAGAGGATTCAGAGACGAGCTGTGAGAACAGGCTTAATAGTGTTAGGTGCAAGGAGCCCAGTCCCCACAAAGAGAAGGTTAAGGGCTTTCTTGATTATAGTCTAAAGCTGTGTCTACACGTGCAAAAAACTTTGAATAAATGGCCCTTTTTTGAAAGAGTGGGAGGAGCGTCCACATGTGTAAACTCGTTTTTCGAAAGAAAATCGAAAGAATGGGGCGCACACTTCAAAATATGAACCCCAATCCGGTAACAGGAAGATCGCTCCCTTTCAGAATAATAAATCGAAAGGGTACATGAGTAGATGCTCCACAGTCCGCTCTTACAAAATACAGGTCCGCCATGGCGCCAATCAGCTGGAGTGCGGGGCCGCTCCAGCCGGCAGCAGCGGGGCTCTAAGGTCCCTGCATTCGGCTGCCTTAAAGCCGCACGCACGCAGGAAACCCGTGGCAGGAAGCTGCGAGCGTGCTGGGAGCAGCCTGTACACACGCTCCAGCCTGATGCTCCAGCACCCTCATGGCCAGCAGCCAGACCGCCTGCCAGCCCCATGGCCCCCCCCGAGCCCCCTCAAGGCTCCCAGGGTTCCCAGGAGGAGAAAAAAAAAAGGGTTCCCTTCTGGATGGAGCAGGAGCTGTGGGACCTCCTCGGCCTCTGGCGTAAAGCGGTGCAATGCTCCAGCCTTTGGCCACCTGGCAATGGGCCTCCACACAAGGGGCCACCCAGAGTGTACCTCAGAGCAGGTACGCTCCAAAGTAAAAGAGCTCCGGCAGGGATATGCCTGGGCCAGGGACCAGGCTGGACGCTCCAGTGCAGGACCAGCCACGTGCCCCTTCTACAGGGAGCTACGGAGCATCCTGGGGCCCCAGGAGAGTTCATCCCCCCGTGGCCTTCCTGGACACCTCTGGGGAGGAGGTGCTGCCAGAGGAGGAGGAGGAGGAGGAGCAGCCTGGATCGGGGACCCAGGAGGATGAGGGAACCACGGACTGGTCGAGCAAGGAGGGGGAGCTGACCATAGCGATCCCCTCCTGCTCCTCCAGCCGGGCGACCGAGGGCCGGACATCTCCAGACTTTTCCGGGGGACCCTCAGGTACGTCCAGGGAGGGGCGCACACCTACTCCACAGGGTGGGGGCGACGCAACAGCTAGGTGCCTGCACATGGCACCGGTGGTCCCCAGCCACGCACAGGGCAGCCCCCACATGGGATGTGGCACCACATGGTGCCACACCAGTGAGGCCCAGCACCCAACCCCAGTGGACAGCGCCATAAACCGCACAGGGGTGGCAGCCGGTCGGTGCTGGATGGCGCCGGGGGCCCGTGCACCGCAGGCTGGGAATGGGCCACCTGCAGGAGAGACCCCTGGAATCACACCCAGGCTGGGAGGCCTGTTCCTGAGGGGAGGGGGGGAGCCGGTCAGTGCTCCCTGGAGGGGTCAGTGTCCCTTGGAGGGGCAGGGACAGGGGCCCTATGGGGTTGGCTCAGGCGGGTAGGCCACAGCCGGGTCCCCTCCATCCAGGGCACACTACTGACATGCTTTCCTCCTTTCCACACATCCACACCATCCGGGGGCCGGGACAGCCCTTCACCATCCCTCGTCCCGGAGAGCCTGCCCACAGCCATCGGAGGTGTCTGGACTCCACCCCAGGCAGCACGCCATCGGAGTCATGGCCGGAGAGCCACCTGGAGGGCCAAGGAAGACCCAGCCACCCAGTGCCAGGCCGAGGTGGCCGAGGAGCACCTCCAGCTCGCCCAGGTCGACATGGAGTGGTGGAGAGTGGCCTGGGATAGGCTGCTGGACACCCTTGAGGGCATTGGCCATGCTGTGCAGGAGCACACAGCCACTATGGCCCGCCTCCTGGCCCCCTGGCATCTCCCCCTGCTGGGCCTGCCCCCTCTGCCCCCACCGAGCCTGTCCCCTCTGCCCCCACCTGGCCCACCTGTGGCACCCTCCCTCCCCCGCCGGGAGGACAGGGGCTCCAGGGGCCAACGGGGTTCACAGCCCACCACCCCTGCCCCAGAATGAGCACCTCGCCCTCCTCCGAGTTAGGTTCGTTCCTCCCCTCTCCAAGTTAGGTTCCCCTCGCCCCCCTCTGAGTTAGGTTCCTCCCGCCACCCTCCAAGTTAGGTTCCCCCCTCCAAGTTAGGTTTCCCCCTGTACATATTATTACAAATGCCCAAGTTATATAAACATTTCTTTATTATTCACCACTCCATGCTGTGCTCCTCGGTGACTGGTGGGTGGTGGATGTGCGGGTGTGATGCGATGGAGGTGGAGGTGGCAGGGATGGTGGGTGATGGATGTGCGTGGGATGTGGGCGTGTGTGCAGGTCAGAGGTGGCCATCGGCAAAGGCCTGCCTGAGAGCCTCCCGAATGTAGTGGCTGTCCCAGTGGGCCTGGCGGATGGGGGTTGCACCCAGCTGCTCACAGACAGTGCCAGCCGGAGGCCCCCCCCCCCCAACCGGGGACATAGGTGGTCCCCCTTTCCCTCCACAATGTTGTGGAGGATGCAACAGGCGCCCACCACCTGGGGCACACTGGGGACCCCGACCTCCAGCCATGTGAGGAGACACCTGCACCACCCCTTTAGATGTGTGAAGGCCTGCTCCACCACATTGCGGGCATGGTTGAGGTGCTCATTGAATGCCTCCTGGGTGGGGTCGAGGTGTCCCATGTAGGGCCTCATGAGCCACGGCTGCAGGGGGTACGCTGCATCTGCCACCATGCGGAGCGGCATGGTGACATCCTCCGGCAAGGGGATCTCCCTCTGGGGGATGAAGGTGCCGGCCTCCATGCGGTGGTAGAGGCTGGAGTTCCAGAAGACCTGGGCATCGTGGGTGTGTCTGGCCCAGCCCACGTAGAGGTCGGTGAACCGGCCCTTCACGTCCACCAGGGCCTGCAGCACCACTGAATGGCAGCCCTTCCTATTCACGTACAGGCCAGAGCTATGTGGCGGGGTGCGGATGGGGATGTGTGTGCCATCTAAAGTGCCGATGCAGCTCGGGAAGCCCAGGTCCTGGAAGCCGGCAATGGTGTTGTCCACATACCCCAGGCGGACGAGCCTGTGGAGCAGCATTGCTTTGGTGGCCCTGATGACCTACAGAGGGGGAAGGGGGACAAGTGCTCTAGTGAGGGTGTGGCGGCCGTTGCCCCCCACATCAGGCCCATTCTGCCCTCCTCCCGTTGGGCCCCTGGCCCATGCAGCCCCCACCCTCTCCCATCCAGCCCCTGCCCCATCCGACCCCTTGCAGGGGATGGTTCCCCTTGCCCCAGCCCCCCCACCACCTAACCTCCATAAGTACAGCCCCGACGGTGGCCTTGCCCACCCCGAACTGCTGTCCCACGGAGGGATAGGAGTCCTGGGTGGCCAGCTTCCATATGGAAATCGCGACCCATTTCTCCAGGGTGAGGGCTGGCCGCATGCAGGTGTCCTGGTGCCAGACTGCGGGGTCAAGCCATTGGCAGATCTCGTCGAAGTTCTGCCTCGACATGCGGAAGTTCCGCAGCCACCTTGCCTCGCCCCACTCCCCTAGCACCACGCACTCCCACCAGTCGGTGCTGCTGGGGTGGGTCCAGAGGCTTCGGGGCACCCGAGGGGGGTGCCCGATGGTGCCCTGGCGAGGGGAGCCCCGTGGCCCCAGGCGGGACCATGCAGCCACCCAATGAGTGAGGGTGCAGCTGCGGCGAGGGTACACAGCATGGCCAGCAGAGCGTCCATGATGAGGGCGTCCTTCTGCAGGAGCTGTCGCTGGGCCTCCATGGTGGGCAAAAGTGGGCTCTGCCAGACTGGGACAGGCTGGGCAGCACTCGGCTCGTGCAGAGGGGAGAGCGGAGGGAGGGGCCCTTCAAAGGAGGTGGCTGGCTGAGGCCCCGGAAGAGCTTGTTGGCCATGGGACCCCGTCCGTGGCGTTTCCTGCCTCCCTTCTTTCGGAAGAGGGCTTGGAGCCGTGTGGACGCTGTCTTTTGAAAGACCGTGACTGCACTTTGAAAGAGCAGATCGGCACGCCAATCTGAAAGACGGCGGCGGGTGCTCTCTTTCGATCGCCGCTTTTTCAAAAGCTGAACTTCGATTTTCGCCCTTTCGAAAGGGCACTTATGTGTAGACACAGCTTAAAAGTGTCTACAAGAAGAACAGTATATAATAATGAGCTCTTTAATTTAGCAGAGAAAGGTATGAGATGATCCAGTGACTGGAAGTCAAAGCTAGACAAATTCAGACTTGAAATAAGGTGTAACATTTTCAGCAATAAGAGGAAGTAAGCATTGGAACAGTTTATTAAGGCTTATAGTATATTCTTCTTCACTGACAATTTTTAAATCAACACTGGATTTAAAAAAAATGTTCTAGGAATTATACTGGGGGACTTCTGTGGCCTGTGTTATGCAGGGGGTCAAATTAGATGATCACAGTGCTCCCTTCTGACTTGGAATCTGAGAATCCTACACAGTTGCACGGTGTTGCTATACATTAACAGTCATCACTTGTCATCTCAGAATTTATAGTGGCATGGTTGGAGCAGCATCCCCTTGTGGACCTTCCAGGCAACCTGACACCGCTGTGTGTCACCAGTGGAGGGATGGAGATGGTAGGAGCCTCTATCTCCAGCCTCCACTGAGGCACGCCATGGCCCAGTAGCCAATTAACCCTTCAATCTTGTCCTTTTTTGAGTGGGATTGAGGGCTCAGACACAAAGTGTTCTATAACAAAAGGGAAACTTATATCAATGCTGACCTTTCCTTCAGGGTTTGCTTGGCTCTTTGATAGACAGATTCTTGCACTGACCACTTTTGGGGGTCTACCAGCTTCTCCAACTAGCAGGCCCAGCTGTTCACAATACTGCAAGCAGCAGGGCTGACAGCCACCACAGGCCCTGGCGCAAGGAGGCAGAGGGTCCAGCTCCGTGAACCAGAAGGGAATGGGCCAATGGCAGAAGGGATGGCGCCTTGGGCAGTCAGCCCTTAGCATTGCCGGGAGCACGGCACTGGGACCGCCTTCCCCCTGTCCTCACAGCCTTGCAGAGTAGCAGAGCAGTGTTGAAGAAGCACTTCAAAGGGGCCCAGAGTGCCAATTACCTCTGCTACCAAAGTAGCAGCAGTGGTGGCCAGAGCTCCAGGCCCCTTTGAAATGCCAAGTCCCAAGGCAATTGCCCCCTTCATCCCCCCACCCCCATCGGGAGGCAAAGTTCCCCCTGCCTGGCCATTCAGACCTGGACTGAGCCAGCCTCTTCTTTCATTTTCCCTTGACACTTGGCATTGGCTGCAGGTGCAGAGGGGCAGGCTATGGAAGCCAGGTGGCTCTTCTTAACTCCTTCTCTGATGGCAGGGGTATGACACAGTGTTATTTGCCTACTTACAGATGCAGCTGGGAATTAAGTACAGGGATGTCCTGTTCAGCATTTCAACAATGTTTGTAAATCTATTGGGCTTCAGTATACTGCTTATTCTGGAGTATGTATTCTTAAACCACTCTGTACTTGCTGACTTGCTGCTGGTGTAAATGCTGGTTGCTCTGTAAGCTGTATGCATGGAAAGCAATTCCAGAGCCCAACACTGCTGCAAGAGAAGCACCCAGGATTATTACAGGTTCAGGTTTCTCATCTGCAACATTTGACTAAGTGCGTGCAACAGTATAACTGTCTTTTTCAGCTGAACATTGCAGAACATTTATAGAACTACCTTAGTTGTGCAATAGGTCTGATTGTGCCTTGTCCTCATTACAGAAAAAAGAGCATGCCTGAGGGCATTACTGGTACTCATGCCGAGAATTCCATCAAAACCATCACTTTAAATACAAGGACTGCTTCCCTTCCTTTGATGCTCCTTATTATCTCAGGCAGGACACTTGACATCCCCCCCTCCACCCTTCAGCTTCCCTTCTTCAGTCCTATGTACTTGATTTGTCAGTTTTTATTGCTTTATTTATTTATTTTTTGGACCTGTGTATTTACAGACATCAGTCTGTACTGGAAATGTGATTGATCTGAAGAAGTGGGTCTGTTTCATGAAAGCTCATCACCAAAGTGCTACATTTCTGCTGTTCTAATACAGACTAAGATGGCTACCTCTCTGTTAGTGTTTTTCCTTTACAAGTTATTATTCTGATGCAGATGTAACTATCTCATAGAACTGAAAGGGACCTGGAGAGTTCATTGAGTCCAGTCCCTTGCCTTCACAGCAGGACCTATCACCATCCCTGCCAGATTATTTTGTTTTAATTTCCTTGCCCCGGATCCCTAAATGGCCCCCTCAAGAACTGTGCACACAACCCTGGGTTTAGCAGGTCCATGCTCAAACCACTGAGCAAGATCTCCCCCAAGTCGTGCTTTAATGAGATGGTGCCCAAGGGAGCACTGAATGAAGTGATTATGTGAAAGAGGAGAAAATAACTCTGCTAGGCAAGATTACAGGAGTGAGTGTGGGGTCGGGATCAGCTCTTTCTTTGGCTTTGTACTACAGCCAGCACAAAAATGTTTCAATGCTAACCAGGGCCTCCAGCAATTGTCATAAGATAACTATTAAATACTACCTGCCTTAAGTATTAGGTACGCCTGGTGTGACCTAGAAGTGTCCAGGAGCCAGGGATGCCTCAGACTGAGCAGGTGGTTATGCTGCTGAAGTGCCTTATGTACCTGAGTGCTCATTAGATATTTCATGGCCTTGTGCTGTTTTTAAGCTGATTTTATTCAGTTTTATATGTTGTTTGGCTGAAGGCAACCAAAAGAATACAGTACAATTCTGGGCTCCAAGTCTGCCATGAAGGCACAGATGAATTTCAGTGCGGATCTTGCATGAGAAAGAACTTCAGGTTTGGACCTTGGAACAATGGAGGGAAATATACACCTTCTCTCAAACTCTTATCTTCTTCTGGCACTGATACCTGCAGCACTCATACAAAAACACAGGCCACAGGTGACTCTTTGTTTCAATGTTTGTCATCACACAGTTTTTCTTTCAGTGCTGCCATCTGGATCCTTTGGCAGTTCCACAGGCAATCATGTTGTTGGCTCTAGGGCTGCCTCTGGGGCTCTCAAGCAGCTACGATGCCTTGTCAGCTCAGAAGTCATTTGTCTCTTGAGTTGACTTTGATCTTTAGGAGCTTGTGCAAAATTATCTGAGGGGAAAAATGGTTTTTGTAACTTTCCACTTTGATATGTACATGAAGGAGTTTTAAAGGGAAAAAGTCTTTCTAGCTACATATTTTTATATTGTACATATTGTATTGTTTGGAATATAAATAAGACAACACATCCATCCCCAGTCTGTGTCTAGATGTCTAATCACTTGTTTGTTGCATGATACAAAATATTTTATGTAGTTTTGATATCTTCTAAACATAAGCTCGACTTTTAATTTTGCCTTTCAAATACTTAAAGTGCTAAATTGGTGTTTAGCAATATGGTTTCATATCTAACAGGAGCCAAGACTGGCAGCATCCAGAAATACTGAAATTTTGTCATTCCCATTTGTTTTTAATGGGACATTCTTATACTTTCTAATAAGAAAAAAAATGTGTCATTGTCCCTGGCAAATATCCATGTTACTGATATGTCTAATGCTATCTCAAAATTATTTTTGGGAAACAAACTCAGTTTTTCCCCTTTATAGATTCAAAGCCACGGGTGGGATTTTAGCATTTTATTCCCTTAAAATTCATAGAATCATAGGGCTGAAAGGGACCTCAGAAGGTCATCTATGTCCCTTCCAGCCCTATGATTCTATGATTCTATTAATTTTAAGGGAATAAGATGCTAAAATCCCACCCATCGCAAAGACTCACCTGTGGCCTATGTTTTTGTAACATTACAAACAAATGTGAGTGACATCAAATTTCAGTATTTCTGGATGCTACCAGTCCTGGCTCCCGTTAGATATGAAACCATATTGCTAAACCCTTTAAGTATTTGAAAGGTGAAATTAGAAGTTGAGCTCATGTTAGAAGAAACAAAATGACACAGTTCTCTATCACCCAATGTTTAATCCAAAATAGCAATTTTCTTGTCACTTTAGCTCTCTAGTGTGTATGTGTGTATGGAGTATGACTTGTTAGGTTTGTGGGTTAAGTGATCATATGAGTGTAATCAACCTACTGCCAGAGGAGCACGTTTTGAGTTTCCAGTTTTTGGGGCCTATGGTTCTCTAGACCTTTACGCTTCCCACTCCCACTAGATCAGAGGTAGCCAACTAGTTAGAGACTAAGAGCCAAAATAGCTGTGGAGAGAGTGTGAAGTGCCACATATTGTATATCTATCTATCTATCTATCTATCTATCTATCTAGGATTAGGGATTGGGTTAGAACAGGGAGAATAGGAGTGCCTGGCTCTGGGGGAGGGAGAGGGCATTGAGCCAAGTATTCTATCTATCTATCTATCTATGTATCTCCTAGCCTCCCTAGATAGATAGATAGAATACTTGGCTCAATGCCCTCTCCCTCCCCCAGAGCCAGGCACTCCTAGCCTCCCTGCTCTAACCCAATCCCCCTCACCTCCCCAGAGTCAGGCACCCACAGGCTCCCTGCTCTAACCCAATATCCCCACCTTCCCCCAGAGTCAGGCACCCCCACCCCCAACCCAATGCCTGGGACTCACCAGAGCCACTGCTGCCACACAGTCCCAGCATGCGGCTTCAAGCAGGAGCCACATTTCATTGATCAAAGAGCCACATGCAACTCAAGAGCTGTGAGTTGGCAATGCCAGCACTAGATGATCACACCTGTAACAAAGATGATATTGGAAAAGGAAGTGCTGTGAGTTTTCCCCTAGTTGAGCTTGTTCCCTATCTTGTGTGAAGAAAAATGCAAGTGATAAAACATACCAGATTTTGAGCTGATATGAAGGAATGGTTTCGAACCTAAATTCACTGAAGCAGATTCTCAGCCAGTGGTTTTGAAACAATATGAATAATGGGAGCGCTGGAAGCCTTTGAACAAAATTGTAAATCCCATTCAAGATGAAAACTACTTCAAGCCAGAACCCTTAGTTCAAGTATCTCTTTCCTCAGCTGAGGTCCATTGTCATAATTCCAGTGATTTCCATGAAGCTATGACAATCTACCTCTGGTGAGGATCTGTCTCATTTTTAGACAGGCAAGGTGGGTGAGATAAAATCTTCTATTGGACCAACTTCTGTTGGTGAGAAAGACTAGTTGTTTAGCTTAGACAGAGCTGTTCTTCAGGTCTTGGAAATGTACTCATTATTTTCTAGCTTAATCGTGCTTTTTATTTTTCTACTATAGTGCAGCTCCTGCAGTGCAAAGAGGCAATAAAGCTGTTCTAAATGGCTTCAACAGACCCATGATATCAGCTAGCCAGAGCCGTGTGATGAATCATTGATTTGGCTCAGATCTTGGTTATTTCCTGAACATCGTCACAGATAGATATGGCTTTGTATATAATTTTAGGGCCTTCATGATTCAGTGTCTCTTTGACAAATTTTTATCTGATCTAGCATCAGTCTTTACTGATGCTTCCATTTCTCCAACTTGGTCAACTCTTGTTTGCCAACAATTTAGCCCTTTAGCCAATGAAAGGGGTAGACAAAAAATATAAAAAAATGGAACAAATATCCAGCAGCCTTAGACTATATCTTCCCCTGTTTGATCAGTGTTCCATCCCAGGGACACAATATGTTCATTTTTACTGGCCCATATGTAATGCTGACAGACCTGGGTTCCTGGTCCCAGGAACAGAACCTGCAAGCATAGGGGCTAGAGCCCTATACTCTATCACATGAGCTAAAGGCCAGCTGTAGCCCTGTACTCTATCACATGAGCTAAAGGCCAAGGCTGTAGAGAAGAGACTTCACTCACCCCACATGAGGTCTCACTGCCTCTGGGCACGACACATAGTTCATTTTCTTACCCCTTCCCAAGCTCAACAGTCTAATTGGTGCAAGAAACACAGAAAGGGAATTTCCTCCCACCCTTGCTAGACTTCCCAAAGGAGACCGTGAGTGTCAGTTCTCTTCAGCACTATCCTGTCCAGGCTACCTTCTTCTAGAAATACCCTTCTAAATTCCTTTATAGCCAGACTCTTTCAACCACCCTTATGTCACTCTTGGTGGGTGAGGCAATGTACCATTGGGGATGGAGTCTGAATGGGGAGTTGGACCCATGGAAGGGTACTATGAAACAAATGAATTACAAGTATAAGAAGGCACTGTGATGGCTTCTTTATCAATATATTTCTGTTTTCATTAAAAACCAACAAATATATACATTTGATGTTGTGGTGTTTCATTTTTCAAAGAAAAATCAAAATTTCTCACAGATTGGATGTTTTGTTGCTAATCCAATTGCTCAATGAAAAACAATTTCAATGGTAAATTTTCAACCAGTCATAATTCTAACTGGGAAGGAACATAGAAGTCAATTTCCAGTCCTGGAAAAATGGGGAAAAAAAGCCCTATACTAAAGTTTGGCTACCTATATACACAAACACATTCATCCAGTCAGGTGTGTGTATTCCTGTGAAAGTATGTGTAAACAACATACAAAGATTAAAGCTACTACAACCTTGTTATAATCTTTATGCTTTGTTCTTTTCATACAAAATATGTGTGATAAATTTGAATTGGAATTCTCTTTGAGAAATCTTTTTATCCTAAGTACTTTGTACACTTTCCAATTAAATTCAGTAAAAACTTAAATACAAAACAGAAGAAAAGAAAATCTTCCAGAGTATTTGATTTGACTAAAGATAGTATTAAATATCATAACATACTGAACTAATTATTTTATGGGAGGTGGAGAGAGAGGGAACTTCTCTTAAAGGAGTAATTTGCAAGTCACCTCGGAGAGTTTAATCTCTTCATGTGAAAAGGTTAGGACTGCGCTAATTTCAAGCAGAGACAATCACATAATTAATTTTCCCAGAAGGAAAACAAGGTTCATAGTACAAGTCTGCATAAAGCTGTTAGTGCCAGACAATGACCTCTCACATCTGAATTTACACCGTTATAATTATAGGGTCAGCTCAGAAATGCTCTGCAATTGCTTAGGAAAACTTAAAGAAATGCCACTTCTTCATTTCTCCAAGTGCTGTTTAGTTCACGGGTTCCTGAGCTGAGGTGCTCTTCTTTCTGTTCAGGAAACATTTTCATCAGTCACAGCACATGCAACCTTTGCTAGCACATACCTGCTAAGATTTTAGGAAAAATTGCACAGAATTGACCCAGAAACTAGGGTTCTTCTGGTTGCTGGCCAGGGAAAAGGAGGTATTTGCATCCAGCATTTTAGATGATATAATATATCTGTTTCCATTGTGGCAGTTACAAAATGTTGAGGATGCAGCTAACAATAAGAACTAATTGATGGGAGACACCCACTCCTTCCCAAATAGCATCACACCCAAAAATCACTCCCACTTACCTGCAGCCGCCTTCTTTTGGGAGATCCAAATGCCTGCAGTTTTCATACCCATATAACATATTTAGGGAGAAGCTGCAGGCCTATTTTCCTTTGTTCCTTCATTTTCCCACCTTCAACCCTTGTTTGTTCCTTTTTATTGAGAAATCACTTCCTCAAAATGAATTCTGTCCCCATCCTCCCTTCTCCCAAACGTCCTCTCTTAGTTAATATAATTGCCCTGCTACAGACAGGAATTCTAAGTATAAATAGATCTGCTATAATCCAATGCAATTCTCACCAGCCTTTTAGGACCCTGCCTTGGCTACTCTACTTCTGTATGCACAATGCCCCCAGGGGCAGAAAATCAGTTTGGCCACAGTTACACTACAGCGCTCTGTTGACAGAAGTCACTGTTGGAAGAGATTTTGCAACAGAACTTCTGTCGACAGAGCGCGGCCACACACAAAAGCCAATCTGGAGAGCACACTGTTCTGTCAACAGAATGGCCGGACTGCCTGATTGCTTACTTGACAAAACAGGCACCCAGGAGCACAGCAGACAGGGATGCCCATTGTTCTGAATGTCCTGTCTGTGGAGAGAAGGCCCGCCCACCCAAAATGTCCACACAGCTTTTTTGTTGACAGATTCTGTCAGCAACAGCATTATGCGTTGGGGCTGAAAACCAGAACACTGCTGGCGAAAGTGTTGAGATTTGTTGACAAACTGCCAAAATGCATTTTGGGTGTGGATGTTTGTTTGCTGACAAAACTAGGGTTTTGTCAGCAAAATTCGGTCATGTAACCCTAGACCACCCCCCTCTCCCAAGGCCCTTGGTGGTCAGGCCCATTTGTGAAAAGCTTCCAAACAGCGAGTGTTTGCAACTATGCCCTGGCTATGGCAATGTTACGTGGGCCATGTAAAATTTCCAATTATCTTTTTTCAGTTACCAGCTTTGAGGTGGTTCACAGGATCCATAACAGTAGACTCCTCAATGGTGCATTATTTCTGTTTGTGCTGTTTTCTAAACAAGAGCTTTTTTTGCATTTTTAAACATGTACATCTGAGACTTCTTTGAAGGCTGAATCCCTTCCTCAGATCCCGAAGCTAGCCTAAATGTAACGACTACAAAGTATAAACAGAAAAATGAGTAAAGATGCTTCTCTTCTACAGAGCAGAGCTGAGAGGCAATTAAAGCTGGAGGATATTACAATTTGAGAGACACAGTACTGACTCCCTTGTGCGGACAGGTTCTTGTTTGTTCTTCTTTATTTGTTTCACCATGCTCTAAACAGTCAGGGAGAGACCTCAGGTTTCTTTGGCTTTTATTTTTTTTGGGGGGTGGGTTTTTTTGTTTGTTTGTTTGTTTTGTTTTGTTTTATAGAGAGCAAATAAAAGCTCAGAGCAAATATATTTTTATAGCACTGAGTGGCCAGATTTTCCAAAGAGCTCATGTGCCATTTTGGCACTTAAACTAAATAGGCAGATTTTAACAAGTGTTCAGCACTCAGCATCCCCCATTGAGAACTATAGGTGCTTGTGGGTGCTGAACATTGTTGAAAATCTGGCCACAACTTTCATGAGTATAATGGTACATAGGCAGTGAAGCAAACCCCACAAGGAAACAAGGCAGAACCTCAGCGCACGGTCATGGGCTCATGCTATATAAACATTTTCACTTGGGTGGGAACCTGGCCTTAAAGACCAAGTGAGGCAGAAGGATCTCAGTGACCAGGCTGCAGTCCAAGCAGGGTCATTTACCCTGATATTTTTCCATCCTCCATAGCACAAGCCCCCCCAGCCCTCAGTGGCCTGACCTGGACTCTGAGTCT
Source organism: Carettochelys insculpta (assembly GCF_033958435.1). Classification (NCBI taxonomy): domain Eukaryota; kingdom Metazoa; phylum Chordata; order Testudines; family Carettochelyidae; genus Carettochelys; species Carettochelys insculpta. Next base: position 136,471,303 of record NC_134137.1, read on the forward strand.
TTCCATTGACTTCAATGAGCTTTGGACAAGGCCTGTAACTGACTCTATGCTCTTCTGAAAACCTTGCCCAGGTTTTACAATGTCACTGAAAAGTTCGGTCTGAGCAGCTTGCAGCTATCTCCAAATAGCAGCCATTGTATAAGAGCAGGCAAGTCACGTACACAGCACCTTAAACTTCTGAACTACACCCCCCAATACTCACAGAAGCAGCCCTTAACCAGTTTTTTCCTGTGCTTGCTTTTGCTTGTGTAGAGAAACGTTGTTATGAGAACTTGCAGTAAACACCAATGAGATGTTAGCTTGGCTGTAGTTTATCTTGATGTTTGTATAAAAAGACCTTCAGCTCTGTATCCAGGCAAAGTCTTTGTACCAAGGTACTTGGCTCTCCTTTTTTTCTGCAGAAATAACGAAAACTTCCTTATCCCTGTCTAGTCGTTACTGGATCTCAGCTAGGCGGACCAAATTTTCGGTAACAACAACTACCACATGCCTATCAGAAATTGGAAACTGGGCAGATTCCTCCCACATGCTGCAGCAACAGACACAGGCAGGACTATTCACCCTTCTTCCTAAAACTGCTTCTTCTCTCCTCTCTACCAAACACCGAGTAGCACAGTTCAAGTAATTGAAACTGCTCCCATTGCCTTCAATAGACTTTCAACCAGCCTTCAAGTTTTTTAGCCTTTTCCCCTACTCTGTGTTACTTACAACAGAACCCACACGTGGAAAAAAAAGGAGGATGGCTAAAGCATTTAGATAGGATTTGATTGGAAAATCGGATGGCATTATGCTCCGACACATTATAAGAGACTTGGTTCTTTTGTTACGTCTGTATCAAGTCTAATGACTGTCCGTTTAGTAGAAACTGACAAGAATGAAGAAAGGACCCTTTGTGCTTTTCTATATTTCCATGCTATAGGGTGTTCTTTAGCTGGAGAGTACCAGTATATAACAGTAACAGCTGACAGTGAAGAGGGGCAAAAGCAAGCCCCTTTAACTCAGTGTGGGTGAAGTTAAACAGCCTGGGGAAGGAGGAGCCATGATGGTATCAGTGATCATTAACTTTGTCCTTTGTGATTGCACCATTTTTGTTCTGTTGGAGAGCTTTGTTCCGAATACATTAGCAGGCTGTGTCAGCAGGCTGAGAAGATGAGACTTCACTGAGAGAGCAGCTGCATAAAAATGATGACAAATTGCAGTGACAAGACAGCATCAGTAGCTTGTGGAAGAGTCACATAAAACCTACTTCGAAAACAGAGTTCTGAGCGCACTTCTGATCAAAGCTGGAAATGCCACAGAACCACCGCACACATCTCGTTTTATTCCAAGCAAGCGGTAAGAGGGGAAAGAGGGAAGACTGAGGCAGATTTTCATACCTGATGCTCTCCCTGCTGCATCTGCTGTCTGATCTCAGGTTCCCAAATAACTGGCCTATTTTATGAAAAAAGGTATAAGCAAAGTGGACATGGGAAACACGAGAATTTGCCAATGTAATGGTGCTCTGACTTTGGAATGGTAGTGAAAGAGGAAGTATTTCTCACAAGTGACAGAGCCAATATTAGCCTATGTATGCATGGGTGTGGTACAATAATTTGCATCCAACAGCCAACCACCTATACTGTACTTCCCTAACATAGCCTGACCTTCCCCCTGCCCCTCCACTCAAGTGCTATATTACTGGAATTGCTGTTAATTGCTCTTTCTTCATCTCCACCTAAGACACTTTGGCTGTGTCTACACTAGCCAAACACTTCAAAATGGCCATTCAAATGGCCATTTCGAAGTTTACTAATGAAGCGCTGAAATACATATTCAGCACCTCATTAGCATGCGGGCAGCCGCAGCACTTCGAAATTGACGCGGCTCGCCACCACAAGGCTCATCCAGACGGGGCTCCTTTTCGAAAGGACCCCCACCTACTTCCAAGTCCCCTTATTCCCATCTGCTCATAGGAATAAGGGGACTTTGAAGTAGGCGGGGTCCTTTCAAAAAGGAGTCCCATCTGGATGAGCCATGCGGTGGCGAGCCGCGTCAATTTCGACATGCCGCGGCCACCCACATGCTAATGAGGCGCTGAATATGTATTTCAGTGCTTCATTAATAAACTTCGAAATGGCCATTTGAGTGGCCATTTTGAAGTTTTTGGCTAGTGTAGATACGGCCTTTGAAGAGATTATTTTAGTCAAATTTAAAAATAAATGACACCACAGATAAACCAATAATACTTCTCCATCCAAGAATATAAAATGTCAAATGGCATAAACAAATTGTGGAGGACCTGGTGTGGTCGACTGCAGTGCTGAATTAATTAATAAATGCCTTCCTTTGTCAGGCACAATGTGATAGATATTGACCCTGGAAAAAAATAGAGCTGTCCTGTGAATAATATGGTGCTAATTAGGGAACTGCAGACATGTCTGGGATAGTACTTAGTTGGGGGACATAAAGGAGGGAAGGTTAGGAAGAGGAAAGGTGTTTGTGTTTTGTTTGCTGATTTTATTCTGTGCATTGCTTACTGTGAATGTTACTGTCTGAAATGGAAGAATGGTTAATGGGGAGGTTTCTGTGTATGATACAGTGATTGCAATATTTCAGCCTTATCCACATTATCTTCAGCAACCAGGTTTACTCACTCTGTGCAGAAGAGTCACATAAGGCCTTGTGTACCACTCGAGCAAGTCTAAAGCCATGGTTGGGATTTAAAGGAGCTTTTAAGCGGTGCACTGGCCCTTCCATGAACTCCTTACTATAAATGTCATTATTACATGAGGCTTAACTGGTATGTCATATGCTCTTGTGCAGCCTGCCCTATTATGCAGGGTTAAATTGGGACCTCACAAAGTCTTATACCATTCAATTTTAGGTCATGTTGTATAGGTCCTCAAGCTGCCCTCATTATGGTGTCATCTGAATATCTTCCAAGAGTGCATTAACTGATCTGGCTGGATCTGGGTGAGGAAGAAGTTGCCTGTCTCAGGAATATTTTTCAGGGTTTGACACTTTCTCCATTTTGAATCAGGATGAATCAAAACCTTGAAAATATTTGCAAATAGAGAAACTGGAAAAAATTTGCTGTTGTCTTCATAAATAAGTCAGACTATGAACAGGAGGCATCCAGAAAACTCTCCAACACCACATTTTATAGACCTCTCTTCTGTGATCCCACTTTGGAATTCCAAAAGGAATTACAACAACTAGTTAAGGAACTCCCTGCTGCTACGTGGGACTTTATTCACTCAGACACACTATTTGAGCCCCAACCTGGATTATTCTATTTACTTCCCAAAATCCACAAACCTGGAAACCCCGGATGCCCTATCATTTCAAGTATTGGCACCCTCACCACCAAACCCTACCCCAACAACACTCACAGCTATCTCCGAGATACCACTGACTTTCTGAGCAAATTACAAAACATTGGAAAACTTCCTGACAGCACCATCCTTGCCGCCATGGATGTAGAGGCTCTGTACATTAATATTCCACGTGAAGACTGATTACAAGCAATCAGGAATATCATCCCTGATGTCACCACAGCCAGTCTGGTGTCTGACCTCTGTAACTTTGTTCTCACCCACAATTATTTCTGATTTAGGGACAACTTATACCACCAGATTAGTGGCACTGCTATAGGCACCCTCATGGCCCTACAATATGCTAATATATTTATGTCTGACCTGGAAGAAGGATTCTTCAGTTCTAGTCCCCTATTGCCCCTCCTTTACTTACGATACATCGATGACATCTTTATGATTTGGCCCCATGGCACAGAGACTCTAGAAGAATTCCACAGAGACTTTAACAATCTGCAGCCCACCATCAACTTACACTTCGACCACTCCACACAAGAGATACATTTCCTGGACCCTACAGTACGAATCAAGGATGGCCTGATCAGTACCACACTGTACCGGAAACCCACTGATCGCTATACTTACCTACACCCTTCTAGTTTCCATCCTGCACATGTGACTAGATCCATTGTTCACAGTCAAGCCCTTAGGTACAATCGCATTTGCTCTGATCCTATTGACAGAGACCAAAAACTACAAGATCTCTACCAACTATTCATAAACCTGAATTACCCACCATGAGAAGTAAGAAAACAAATCAGCAGGGCCAGACAAATACCCAGAAACCAACTATTCCAAGACAGGCCCAAAAAAGCCAATAACAGAACAAAACCCGTTATTACCTACAGCCCCCAACTCAAAGCACTGCAACGCATCATTAAAGACCTGCAACCTATCCTAAATCATGATGCCATACTCCAGAAGGCCCTAGGTGAGAGGCCTGTTCTCCCCTACAGACAACCCCACAACCTTATGAGGATTCTCACCAGCAAACACAGGCTATACTACAATAATACCAATCCTGGAACTTTTCCTTGCAACAAGCCTCATGTCAGCTTTGTCCACATATCTATTGTAGAGATACCATCACTGGACCTAACCAGGTTATTCACAGAATCAGGGGCACATTCTCATGTTCCTCTACTAACAGAACATATGCCATCATGTGCCAGCAATGTCCACATATTTTGTATATAGGACAAACGATAAACACACTTCAACAAAGAGTGAATAGACACAAAACAGACATCAAAAAGCTCTTAACTCACAAGCCTGTCAGCCTGCACTTTAATGAACTGGGCCATTCTTTAAGAATTGGCTGCAAAGAGACAGTGCCAAGCTCTCTTTTATATTCAAATTCGACACATTAACATGTGGTTTGAACCGGGACGCCAATTATTTGGGTCATTATATGGACTCTTTTACATACTTTGTTTTATCTGACTCTTGACTTCCCCCTGCCCCTCTTCTCTTCTGATTTGCCCACCTTGATTACAATTTTTCTGATTTGTCAACCTTGATAACTATTTTTGGTTCTCTGTGCCTTAAATATTGAGTCTGTTCTGGTATGGCTATGGTCTGAAGAAGTGGGTCTGTCCCACGAAAGCTCACCACATAATAAATTCTTTTGTTAATCTTTAAAGTGCTACTGGACTGTTTTTTTGTTTTGTTAGTATGTAGACTAACATGGCTATCTCTCTGTTACTGGAAAAAATGTGAAATTTGTTCAATCTAGCCCTTTGCAGAGAACAGTTTTGCTTTTGACACAATGGCATTTTTCAATAAAGAAACAAAAAGCAGTCAAGTAACACTTTAAAGACTAGCAAAATAGTTCATTAGTTGAGCTTTCGTGGGACAGACCCACTTCTTCAGACCATAGCCAGACCAGAACAGACTCAATATTTAAGGCACAGAGAACCAAAAACAGCAAGCAAGGAGGACAAATCAGAAAAAGATAATCAAGGTGAGCAAATCAGAGAGTGGAGGGGTGAGGGGGAAGGTCAAGAATTAGATTGAGCCAAGTGTGCAGATGAGCCCCTATAGTGACTCAGAAAGTTCCCATCATGATTTAAACCATGTGTTAATATGCACATTACAATTAGAAACGGCCATAGTGCCTATTTAGAAATATCAGTTTTGAAATAGGTGTTATTCATCCTGCAGTGAGGGTGGCCAATTTCGAATAATGCACCCACTATTATGATTTTAATTTGAAATAAAATGAAATCAATTTTAATTTGATTTCAATTTGAAATAGCGTGTGCATAGCCTAGATGCTAGCAAAGTTATTTTGAAACAATGGCTCTTGTGAACCTGTAGACTTAGAGTGGTCAGCAGTGAAACAGTTAATTGTAACACTAATTCTTAGCAAAAACATCATAAATCAAACTATTCCCTAGACAAAAGCAGGACAAACAATGAGAACAAATAAATGCAATATTTGCCCAAATTGACAGTTAATTAATAATTGCCATGCCAATGAGCTACATTCTCATCATGTATGTTGCCATCTGTGTCATGCCACCCTTTGGCATTAGGAGAAAGGTCTGCTGAGGAAAACCCATTGTCCTGAAGGCTGGCATACTGATTTCCAAGTGCCCACTTTATACACATTTCCATCAAAACCCCTGCAGAGCATCTCAAATGGGAGGCACCGTCTAAAGCCAGGTCCACACTAGCACTTACTTTATGCTTTGCTGCCTTCCCGACCAAAGAAAGAGCCATTTCAATCAAGCTTTCAAGTATGCAGTGGGAGCATGGATTAGCTTTCATGTCATGCTCCCCACTAGTACATGACCCAAGCCAGGCGAGCTAATGATCCAACCAGTGGACCAAATTCTGTAATAAATCCTGGTCTTGTGTCACCTGAGGCATGTTGCACATATACTAAGCTCATGACATCATAAATTTGTTAGTCTTTAAGGTGCTACAGGAGTGCTTGTTATTTAAGAAATGTGTTATTTCTTGTGGAATACAGGAAAGGAAAGTACTTAAAGTGTCCAAAATTTCCTAAGCCCCCTTCTCTCAAGCTATGTATCATTGTCAAAAATGATACCCAATTATCCATAATGAGAATCAAAGATTCTTTGGGAGACACCTGTTTATAAATGTTAGCACAACTAATCAGAGAACAGAAACAATGTCATGTGACTGAGGTGGACAATCATAAAGCCAGCATGTAAATTCCAAATATTCTAGTAAATAAATAACATGAATGAAGTATCCACAAAGTACATAAATAACAAGAACAAAGTATCCAAAATTGTTTAAATATCAGACAAATATATAAGCAGTGATCTCTTCTAACTCTGATTTAAAAAACAATTAGAATTGTTTTCCATCATGAAATGCTATTTTATCCAAAATAAAAACAAAAAAAATCAACAGAAAACCTCTGACAGCACTCGTCAATTTCAGTGTTTTTGGTTGAAAAATATTGAAACATTTTTCTTTTGACACGTCCTTTCAATTCAGTCTATCTCCTTTTTATTACAACATAAATGCTAATATGTTACATTGATATAGGCTGTCTAACATATATTTAATATTATGTTTGGCTATTATCAAAATAAAATTATTTTACTCAGGGAAATTTAACAGTTCACCTTCAACCTCCAAACGTTATTTTTTTTTAATTTATACTTTGTGAAAAAAAATTGAAATTTGACCTTTAGATTTTGATTGAGGATGAAATTTCAATATGTTGAAATCTGCCATAAAATAGAAATTTAATTTTCTTAAGAGGTTTACATTATAACTCTCTGTTAATCAATGTTCATACTTGTGAAATGTGGGTAACAGTATTTTCCTAACTTTGTAAAATGTTTTCATTTCTGAAGTATATAAAAATCTGTCCCATTGGCTACGTCTACACGTGCAGCCAACATCGAAATAGCTTATTTCGATGTTGCGACATCGAAATAGTCTATTTCGATGAATAACGTCTACACGTCCTCCAGGGCCAGCAACGTCGATGTTCAACTTCGACGTTGCTCAGCCCAACATCGAAATAGGCGCAGCAAGGGAACGTCTACACGCCAAAGTAGCACACATCGAAATAGCGATGCCAGGCACAGCTGCAGACAGGGTCACAGGGCGGACTCAACAGCCAGCCGCTCCCTTAAAGGGCCCCTCCCAGACACAGTTGCACTAAACAACACAAGATCCACAGAGCTGACAACTGGTTGCAGACCCTGTGCCTGCAGCATAGATCCCCAGCTGCCGCAGAAGCAGCCAGAAGCCCTGGGCTAAGGGCTGCTGCCCACGGTGACCATAGAGCCCCGCAGGGGCTGGAGAGAGAGCATCTCTCAACCCCCCAGCTGATGGCCGCCATGGAGGACCCAGCAATTTCGACGTTGCGGGACGCGGATCGTCTACACGGTCCCTACTTCGACGTTGAACGTCGAAGTAGGGCGCTATTCCTATCTCCTCATGAGGTTAGCGACTTCGACGTCTCGCCGCCTAACGTCGAAGTTAACTTCGAAATAGCGCCTGACGTGTGTAGACGCGACGGGCGCTATTTCGAAGTTGGTGCCGCTACTTCGAAGTAGCGTGCACGTGTAGACGCAGCTATTGTGTGGTATCCATCCCTCACTCCTTTGGTGGTACATTGTCTTACTTTGAACCTGATCCTGCATCCACCAATGTCAACACTGAAATGCCTATCAACTTTGGTGGGAATAAAAAATGTCTAAGGCATCAGTACAACTGATAAGTGAGTTGGTTTCTGTTCCCAAGAAATACTTCATCAGCTTTAAAGGCTCTCCACTCACAACACATTAATTCACCTGTGTAATATCAATTGCGGAATCATGGCTCTAAAGCTTTCTGTGAAGTCCTTGGGCTAGGGATTTGCCTTCCTGTGTTGTCTGTAAAAGGTTATCTGTCGTATATACCCACTATCATACTACTAAGAAGAGGAAGAAGAAGAAGAAGACTGAATTTTAACCACTGTCCACACACTTAGCCCCCCGCCCCACACCCACAACACCCATTGACTACATCTGTATTTCAGTGTGATTTTGAAAGACAAGTTTTCAAAAGCAACCTCTGGAAATATCGCCTTTCGAAAGCAAGCATCTACACACAAAAAGTGGAGCAAGATCATGAACTGCTCTTTCAAACGATCAGTCTGTTCTTTCAAAAGGGAGCATCCAAACAGTCAGGGTGCATCTACACTAGCAAGTACATTCAAAATCCGGATCAGAAGAACGAGTTCTTTCGAAAGAACCCGCAGAGCGTCCACACTCACACGGCGCTCTTTCGAAATTGACTTAGAAAGCACTCCCCTGTTCTTTCAAAGTCGGTCCTCCGCTCCCAAGGTGGGAAGAGCTCCCTCCTTTGAAAGAATATTTCAAAAGAGAGCAAGTGTAGACGCTCCACAGCCTGCTCTTTTGCAAAAAAGAGTCATCCATGGCTGCGATCAGCTGGCAGGTGGCCACGCCGCTCACAAGCACAAGCGGAGTTCTATGGCTCCAGCATCCAGCCACATTTAAGGGCACAGGCTCCCAGAAACCCCCAGGCAGGAAGCTGATAGTGTGTAGACAGCAGGGAGCCCACACTGCTGCCTAGCCAGCCATTAAGGGCGATGCTTCAGCCAGCCCAGAGCCCTCCTCAGCACCATGGCCAGTACCTCTGACCCCACCCATCCCAGGGCCAAGGAAACTGGGGAGCCCTCCCGGGAGAGAAGCCAGGCCCCCAAGCGCCAGGCCCCTTTCTGGACTGCTGCTGAGCTGTAGGACCTCCTCGCCCTCTGGGCAGATGAGGATGTCCTGCACCAGACGGGGGTCCGGTGACGGAACACAGCAGCATTTGAGCTCTTTGCAAAGGCTTTCACTGGCTGGGACATGGCTGGGCAGTCAGGGGAAGTGCCCACCAGCTGCCCCTACTTTAAACAACTGGACCACCTCCTTGGGCCCAAGGAGGCGGGACCCCCAGCCATGATGCTGGACACAGTAAACCCATCAATGGATCCGGAGCCAGAGGAGATGGGGATCATGGGGGATGACCACCCCGGACCACAGGCCACCCGCAGGCCCCCATCCAGGATCCCGGCCAGCAGCGATGATGAGGGCTCAAGCAAGGTGGCCCTCGTCATCGAAGTCCCCTCGGGCCCATGCAGCCTAGGCATCTCCGACTTCGCCTCACCCAAGTTCCTGGAGGGACCCACAGATACGTGTCGTGCATGCCGGTGGCTGCAGAGCTGAGTGGGGGCGGGGCACGCAGTCCTGCCCAGGATGGACACAGCCTACCCATAGAGCCATCAGCCCAAGGATACGGGCAGGCCAGATGGCCCCATTGCCCCGGCTTTGGTGGGGCCTGTGGACATGGGGAGGAAGGGGTGAGCACGGGACATGGGAAGCCTGGCTGTCAAACCCCATAGAGGGGTAAGGCTCCCCGCCCCAAACCCAATCCTTTGGGGCCTCCAGGGTGCCCAGCCAGGGTCACCACACCCCTCGACAGGGTTCCTCCGCTGGTCCCCCCGCCCACCTGTATATAGTTCCCCCCACAGCCCCTGTTCACCCTCACCCCTCCCAGCTGTATATAGTTCCCCCTGGCCTTCCACACCATATGTATATAGTTCCCCAGAAATGGAGGGGCACAGGTTTGTTCCATAGCAAATAGTTTATTGTTGTGCCTTACCCTGTGTCCCTTGTGTGTGTGGTGGGGGGGGGGGTGGTATGTGTGCAGGCTGTGGGTGGGGTGGGTAAGCAGGGTGAGAGGGGTCACCATAGCCCCTGCTTTAAGGCCTGGTGCAGGACTTCCTGTACCCGCAGCCCATCTTGCTGGGCCTGGTGGCATGGGGCAGCGGGGGGCTGTTCATACCCGCGCCCCACCTTGGCACCCCATCCCTGCCTATAGGGCTCATGTTTGGCCTCCACCAGGTTATGCAGGGATGGGCCCGATGGTGGCCTTGCCCACCTCGAACTGGTGGCCGACAGATCGGTAACTGTCCGTGGTGGCCAGCTTCCACAGGGCAATGGCCACACTTTTCTGCAGGGGGAGCACCGGCCTCAGGCGGATGTCCCGGTGTTGGAGGGCTGGGGTGAGCCAGTGGCACAGCTCCAGGAATGTTCCCTTGGTCATTCTGAAGTTCTGTAGCCACCAGTTGTCGCCCCAGTCCTCCAGCACTAGCCAGTTCCATCAGTCGCTGCTTGTGGGGAAGCTCCATAGGCGGCGGATGAGCCGGGGGACCAGCTGGGGACATTGCACACTGAGGATAGCCTCCAGGAGGGTGGCTATGGGGGTGGCCACCCAGAACTGCTGCAGCACAGTGACCAGGACCACAACCAGTGCGTTGGCCATAGCCATGGTGGAGGGGGGATGCTGCTCAGGGTCCAGGGGGCCCGGGATGCCTCCTCTGCTCTCCCAACATGCCTGGGGACAGGCTGGCCCTCGGTGTGTGCAGACTGAGGCATGTGGTGGGGGGCCTTTAAAGGAATGGTCAGTGGTGGCCATGGAAGGGCTTGTCTGCCATGCGACCCTGCCCATGGTGCTTCCTGCCTGTGTTTTTTCGAAAGAACCCCCCGGGGTGCATGGATGCTCTCTTTCGAAAGTGCGCCGGGGGCCTTTCGAAACAATGAATCGAACCTTCGGTCCCCACTGGTGTGTGTGGATGCTCCATTTTGAAAGTCCACCTTTCAATGGTCTCTTTCAAAAGACGTTCTTTCGAAACAGAGCTGTAATGTAGACACACCCTCAAGGTCTGATCCTTCAAAAGAACGGGCCAGGAATGTTGCGATGGGGTCACATGATGGACAAGTCCTTCTGAGAGCTACAGCCAGCCACTCCCTTAAAATGTCCCCCTCCCCCAAGCACCCTCATCCTGCACATGCTGAGGGCTGCTTTGCCACCCAGAGAACCACATACCCCAACCACAAAGAGGAGCCAGTTTGTACCCCGTGCAGGTCCCCAATGTCAACCTTCTCAAGGCAGTGGTCAGCCTACTGGCCACATTGCTAGTGGCCATCCTCCAGAAGCTCTGGGGAGCGACCCACACAGCCACTTTTCTGTAGGCAGCCTCCATGGGGCAACATCCATGTCCCCTCCCTTGGGTGATCTGGCACCTGTGGGGTTACGCCACCAGCACTGAGTGGTGGGACTGGCTGGTGCTGGGGGACTGGGATGATGATCACCGTCTCCAAAATTTCCGCATGACCAAGTGGATGTTTCTGGAGCTGTGTCACTGGCTCACCCCAGCCTGCCAGCACCAGGACACCTGGATGCAGCCTGTGCTCCCCCTGCAGAAGAGGGTAGCCATCACTCTCTGAAAGGAGGCCACCTGGACAGATGCCGGTCAGTCAGCCACCAGCCTGGTGTGGGCAAGGCCACTGTCCGAGCTGTCCTCATGGAGGTAAGCCATGCTCATGTCACAAACCCACCACAGGGTGAGGAGAGGGAGCTCCCGCGCAAGGGGGGCCCTCAGGGACCTGGGAGGGGGTTCTGGGTCGAGGGAAGTGGGAGGAGAGCCCTGGAGGAGACAGGGAAGGGGACATGTTGAGCACCCAGCCATATACTCACAGACATGTTTGCCCTCACCCCATGCAGGTCATTAGGGCAATCAACACCATCCTTCTTCGCTGGGTCATCTGTGTTGGAAACCTTGACATCGCCCTCACAGGGTTCGAGAAGCTGGGCTTCCCCAACTGCTTTGGGGTGCTGGATGGGACCCACATTGCCATCTGGGCCCTAGACCATAGCACGGGCACTTATGTCAAATGCAAGGGGTACCACTCCATGAAGACCCGGGCCGTCATGGACACCAACGCCCAGTTCATGGATGCCTGCATAGGCTGTTCGGACTGGGACCGTGATTCCCAGATGTTTAGAAATTCTTGGCTCAACCACAGGATGCAGGGGAGAACCTACATCCACTCTGTGGGAGCTCCCAGTTGGGGACCTGACCATGCCTCCCTGAATTGTGGCCAGCGCCATATACTCCCTGCATCTATGGCTCATGCGGCCCTACACAGGACACACCAGCCCCACCCGGACCTTTTTAATGAGCACCTGAATTGAGCCCAGAACACAGTCGAGAGGGCATTTGGGCACCTGAAAGGGTGCTTTCAGTGCCTCCTAACATGCCTGGAGGTCAGCCTCTACAATGTGACAGCCATGGTGGGAGCATGCTGTGCTCTCCACAATATTGTGGAGAGAAAGAAAGAGCCTTTCAGGCAGGGGTGGTCTGTTGAGGCCAGCCACAGCTATGAGCAGCCAGCCACTGCCCTGTGTCACCAGGCTCACCAGGATGGGTGCAGGTCAGGGAGGCTCTCTGGAAGACCTTCATACTGGGGTCCGAATGACTCTTCCCCAGGTACCCTCCACCATGACTCCCCACCCACACAGCCACCTCTCACAACTGCCCCACCACAACACCCCTTCCCACACGCCGTGACATCTGGAAAGCTTGTACCTACTTGGTAGTCCCTCCAGGAGCTCAGGGGAGACCTGGGTAGAGAGGTCCCAGCTTGACAATCCAGAGGGGATGGCAATGATGAGGCTCCCATTGCTGGATCCCCTGCCATCACTTCCTGCCTGGGTGTCCTGTTCCCTTGGCCAGGCTATGCTGGCACCTGATGGTCTTGGAAGTCCACCATCTGCATCTCTGGCTTCTGTTCCAGGTCTGGCCCAGTGGTGTTCAGGAGGGCAACCAGTGGGGCTGTGTCCTTTGCCCTGAGGCAGTGGTCCAGTTCCTTAAAGTGGAGGCAGCCAGTGAGCTCTGGCTCCCAAGCAGCTGGCCACATCCCAGGTATAGCAGTAAGCCTGACTTAGCTCCTTTACCTTGGAGTAGACCTCATTACGTGTGTGGCTGGGGTGCCCCTGGGATGTCAGGCTGGTGGAGAGGCAGGTGAATGCTGTGGCATTCCGGTGAGGGGCAGCCATGCGCAGGAGGACCTCCTCACCCCCCCTCAGTCCAAGGAGGTCCTTAACTTTGTCCTGCATCCAGGAAGGGACCCTTTTCGGGGCTGTGGCTAGGCTCCTGTGTGATATCGGAGTGCTCCATGACAGGCCCCTGGGGGGTGCGGGGCTCCATGCTGCTGGTGGGGTGGCTGCTGGCAGTCGGGCGTTGCTGTGAGGGCATGCTGGAGGAGGCTTGTGCTCTTCCTGTGGCCAGCATGCTCTCCACTTCTTGCCACAGGGTTTCTGGATCCCTGTGCCTTTAAACATGGCTTGACACAGAGACTGTAGAGCCCTGCTTATGTTGGCAGGACTGTCTCCACACTTCAGCCGACCAGCACCGTAGAATCATAGAATCATAGAAGGGTAGGACTGGAAGGGACCTCGAGAGGCCATCGAGTCCAGCCCCCTGCCCTCACGGCAGGACCAAGCACTTTCTAGACCATCCCTGACAGCCATCTGTCTAAACTCTTCTTAAATAGCTCCAGTGATGGAGATTCTACCACCTCCCTTGGCAATTCGTTCCAGTGTTTGATCACCCTGACAGTTAGGACCTTTTTCCTAATGTCCAACCTGAACCTCTCCTGCTGCAATTTAAGTCCATTGCCTCTTGTTCTACCCTCAGAGGTAAGGAAGAACAAGTTCCCTCCCTCTGCCTTATGACACCCTTTTAGATACCTGAAAACTGCTATCATGTCCCCCCTCAATCTTCTCTTTTCCAAACTAAACACGCCCAATTAACATAAGAACATAAGAATGGCCATACTGGGTCAGACCAAAGGTCCATCCAGCCCAGCACCCCATCTGCCGACGGTGGCCAATGCCAGGTGCCCCAGAGAAGGAGAACAGAAGACAATGATCAAGTGATTTATCTCCTGCCATCCATCTCCTGCCCTTGTTCTGAAGGCTAGGGCACCATACTTTATCCCTGGCTAATAACCATTTATGGACCTAACCTGCAAAAATTTATCAAGCTCTTTTTTAAACCCTAAGCTCTTTTTTAAACCCTAATTCTTTCAGCCTTTCTTCATAGGTCATGTTGTCTAGACCTTTGATCATTCTCGTTGCTCTCCTCTGGACCCTCTCCAATTTCTCCACATCCTTCCTGAACTGCGGTGCCCAGAACTGGACACAATACTCCAGCTGAGGCCTAACTAGCGCAGAGTAGAGCGGGAGAATGACTTCTTGTGTTTTGTTCACAACACACCTGTTAATGCATCCTAGAATCATGTTTGCCTTTTTTGCAACAGCATCACACTGTTGACTCACATTTAGCTTGTGGTCCACTATAACCCCTAGATCCCTTTCTGCTGTACTCATTCCTAGGCAGTCCTTTCCCATTCTGTATGTGTGACACTGATTGTTCCTTCCTTAAGTGGAGCACTTTGCATTTGTCCTTATTAAACTTCATCCTGTTTACCTCAGCCCATTTCTCCAGTTTATCCAGATCCTTTTGAATTATGACCCTATCCTCCAAAGAAGTTGCAACCCCTCCCAGCTTGGTATCATCTGCAAACTTAGTAAGTGTACTTTCTGTGTCAATATCTAAATCGTTAATGAAGATATTGAACAGAACTGGTCCTAAAACAGACCCCTGCGGAACCCCACTAGTTATACTTTTCCAGCAGGATTGAAAATCACTAATAACTACTCTCTGGGTATGGTTATCCAGCCAGTTGTTCACCCACCTTATAGTAGCCCCATCTAAGTTGTATTTGAGTAGTTTATTGATAAGTATATTATGTGAGACCGTGTCAAATGCTTTACTGAAGTTTAGGTATATCACATCCACCGCTTCTCCCTTATCCACAAGGCTCGTTTTTCTATCAAAGAAAGCTATTAGATTGGTTTGACATGATCTGATTTTAACAAAACCATGCTGGCTGTTCCCTATCACCTTACCACCTTCCAAATGCTTGCAGATGATTTCTCCAATGACCTGCTCCATTATCTTTCCTGGCACAGAAGTTAAGCTGACTGGCCTGTAGTTTCCCAGGTTATTCTTGTTCCCCTTTTTATAAATGGGTACTATATTTGCCCTTTTCCAGTCTTCTGGAATCTCTCCCGTCTCCCATGATTTTCCAAAAATGATTGCTAAAGGCTCAGATACCTCTTCTATCAGCTCCTTGAGGATTCTAGGATGCATTCCATCAGGCCCTGGTGATTTGCAGACATCTAATTTTTCTAAGTAAATTTTAATTTGTTCTTTTTGTATTTCAACTTCTAAACCTACCCCTTCTTCACTAGCATTCTCTATGTCAGGCATTCCTTCAGATTTCTCGGTGAAGACCAAAACAAAGAAATCATTAAACATCTCTGCCATTTCCAAATTCCCTGTTACTGTTTCTCCCTCCTCACTGACCAATGGGCCTACCTTCTCCTTGGTCTTCCTCTTGTTACCAATGTATTTGTAAAAAGCCTTCTTATTTCCCTTTATGCTTGTAGCTAGCTTGAACTCATTTTGTGCCTTAGCCTTTCTAATCTTGCTCCTGCATGTTCGTGTTGTTTGCCTATATTCGTCCTTTGTAATTTGTCCTAGTTTCCATTTCTTATACGATTCCTTTTTTTACTTTGAGATCAGGAAAGATCTCCTGGTTAAGCCAAGGCAGTCTTTTGCCATGTTTTCTATCTTTCCTACGCAGTGGGATAGCTTGCTTTTGGGCCCTTAATAATGTCCCTTTGAAAAACTGCCAACTCTCCTCAGCCGTTTTTCCCCTTAGTTTAGCTTCTCATGGGACCTTACCTACCAGCTGTCTGAGTTTACCAAAATCCACCTTCCTGAAATCCATTGTCTCTATTTTGCTGTTCTCCCTACTACTCTTCCTTAAAATTGTGAACTCTATGATTTCATGATCACTTTCACCCAAGCTGCCCTCCACTTTCAAATTCTCAATCAGTTCCTCCCTATCTGCCTTCGTTAAATCCATTATCTCTATTGTACTGTTTTCCCTTCTACCCTTCCTTAGAATTGTGAACTCTATGATTTCATGATCACTTTCTCCCAAGCATCCTTCCACTTTCAAATTCTCACTAATTTTCTCCCTAGGAAGCGTCATCTTGGGCAATAAACCTATTTTGTTCAGTCAACCCCATCAATGCTAATTTCCTTTGGAATTTGGCATTTTTAAAAATCTCAGTCAAATCTACAGTTAATACCCACTACAGTTAATACCCTTTGTTTCTCACAAATGCACTTGTAGCTGCTAGTAATGCAGCCAAGAGGAAATACCAGCTAATGAAAACACAGCCTCCAAAATATCTCAACCATCAAGTCCTGAAATGGCTACTGAGCTCTTCCATGTGGTCGTTCATAGCATTATGTACCAAGACTGTGAGCCAACTACGAAAACAATGAGAAAACTTGATTTAAACATGCAAGATAAAGAGTAGACTCATGCGAACATGCAAACCACCACCACCAAAAATAATTAGTGGCAGACCCCTGCTTTGAAAGAGCAGCCTGCAGAGCATCTAGGAGTTTCCTTGCAGAAGATGTTTTTGAAAGAAGGTGTTCTTTTTGAAACAGGAATGGAAGAACGATTGTAAAAGGCAGGCCATGTTCTTTTGAAAATACTTTTGAATGAAGGCATGTGGTGTACAGATGTGCCACAGGATCTTTCAAAAGCACCCCTTCTTTCGAAAATTATTTTAAAAGAACATGCTAGTGTAGAGACAGCCATTACGTACGGCATATTTTAAACTAAGACATGGATTGCTGAGGTCAAGATTCTGAGATAAGCCCCAAGAAGGGCCTGGGAATTACATACCTCATCTGATATAAATTACCTACGGAAAGTACACACCATAAAATTGTCATATTTTTGAACCATTCAAATCCTAATGCACAATTCAATTACAATGCACTTGGCGTTAAAGTATAGGTTTACTTCATTGTTATTGTACAATATTGACCAGAAATTGATGTGAGAGTGCTGAGCAATTTGCTGTTATTGCATGGTTATTTACACCTTCAGATTACAGTACAAGGTAATTTATTTTAGAATTGCTGACAGAATGACTATCTTGCTCCAAAATCACAGAATTTATCTGGACAACAACTTGACTGTGCAATCAGTCTCTACTAGTGTCATTTGGATTCACAAGAAAGTTTGCTATCTCTATAGACCACGTAGCTACAGCCACCTTAACAGGGACTGAATTATTGAAACAATACCCAAATCACTTTCATGCTTGGTATGAGCTCACATCCACACATTTTTCAGCCCCAGAGTAATGGAAGAATCAGAATTCAGGCTACTCAGTCAGGCATGCAGATATTAAAATGCACTAGGGTCCACTTTAGTCAGCATAAATTGCAGAATTGTACCTTAATCTCAATACCGTAAAAAAGAATTCAATAACCGTTCCTAAGCTTCAGAAAAGTGGTCTCTTGGGGAAGCTGATCTTTCAGTATAGATGACTGTTTTATTTGAAAACTAAAGCTTCTCATAATTGTCTGAGATCAAAACGTTGTTAAATAAGAATGTATTTATTTGAATTCTTGCAGAAACACTTAATAGATGTTATTGAATTCTTAAGAATTACTTGTAGATGAAACAACTGTCATACAGTAGATATAAATAAAGTAAAGGTGTGACATTTATCTGTCACTGCTGTCTTGTGTTTCAGTACATAAACTTAAAACATATGGAAACATGAAGAAAGTATAAGGTTTCTGTGTATTTGTGTATTGTATTTGTGATTAACTTTGAGCACTCTTTTTTCTGTGTTGGCAAGAATGTTTAACATAAGCGCCTGAGATGATCACAAAGGTGATCACTTAGGCTTTGGTTACACTACAGCGCTCTGCTGACAGAATTCACTTTCAGAAGAGATTTCCAATGGAACTTCTGTTGACCGTGTGCAGCCACACACAAACAGCAGTCAGAGGAGTGCGCCAGTCTGTCGACAGAGGGGCAGGACTGCCCAGCCACACTTTCAACAAATGAGGCACCTGGAAGCACAGCAGACAGGGCTGCCTATTGCTGTGGATGCCCTGTCTGCTGAGAGAAGGGCCCCCAGCATGTCCACACGTCTTTATTTTGTTGACAGGCTCTGTTGACAGCAGCTTTATGCCTCACAGCTTTGAGGCACAATGCTGCCAGCAAAAGTGCTGAGTTTTGTCAACAAACTGTCAACAACATGTATTTTGTGTGTGGACGTTCCACCAGTTTTGTTGACAAAACCAAGGTTTTGTCCATAAAATACACTAGTGTAAAATCCTAGCCTGAAAGCATAATTCTAACACCCTTACTCACATTGGATGTGAATAACAACTTTGAGTTATTTCTGCAGTGTAGACACCGCCATTGAGTAGTACTTACTCATGTAGCACTCCACTGTATTTATACATTAACATGAGAATTGTGCAACCCACGCTCACATTGAGTACTAGGCCCTAGATAAATGTGGGCTTTGATACTGATGATATTTTCATCATCTTCTTCCTGGACATTAGATTTTGGCTGGGTCTACACATGCCCCTTCCTTTTGAAAGGCGTATGTTAATGAGCAGGTTCAAAAGATGCTAATGAGGTGCTGTAATGAATATGCAGTGCTTCATTAGCATAATGGCAGCCACGGCAATTCGAAAGTGAGGCTTTTCGAATTGCACACCTCCCATGGAGATGGGACTTTCTGAAAGGACCCCCACCCCCGTTTTCAAAAGCCCCTTTTTCCTAGCTGGTGATCAGAAGAAGGTCTTTCGAAAACTGGTGGGGGTCATTTCGGAAGGTCCCGTCTCCATGGGAGGCGTGCGATTCGAAAAGCCTCACTTTCGAATCGCCGTGGCCGCCGTTATGCTAATGAAGCGCTGCATATTCATTACAGCACCTCATTAGCATCTTTTGAACCTGCTCATTAACATACGCCTTTCGAAAGGAAGGGGCGTGTGTAGACCCAGCCAAAATCTAATGTCCAGTAAGAAGATGATGAAAATATCATCAGTATCAAAGCCCACATTTATCTAGGGCCTGATTTGAAAAGCCGCACTTTCGAATCGCCGTGGCTGCCGTTATGCTAATGAGGTGCTGCATATTCACTACAGTGCCTCATTAGCATCTTTTGAACCCGCTCATTAACATGCCCCTTTTGAAAGGAAGGGGCACGTGTAGACACATGGTTTGAGTGAATTGCACTCATCCTCAAGAAGATAGATACATAAAGAAAGAGTATAGAAATAAACAATGAGACGTGTCTATTCAGCTACATGTGTCGGCTCAATTTTTTTCATTTATTTGTCTCTGACATGATTTTGCTATCAAGATCTTTTGGGATATTGTTTTCATTCCTAAAACAAAACTATGATTAAAATATTTGAATTCTTATAGTGACCACAAAGCAAGTGTTAAAGTTCAGTCTTTATGTACTCTTTATATTGTATCTGGTTTATAGTCTGTATACCTAAGTACTATTATTACTATGAGTGGGCAAATAATACTGGAAAAGATCACACAAATACTTGTTTTATTTTTAAATGAATTATCATTGATTATGTTCACACCTATTTTATATGGGATTAGTGGTGGGAATCTTGTCCAAAAGAGAAAACTGGGATAAAATATGACATGGTCAGAAAGGTAATTTAACATTTTAGTCAAGGGAATTCATCTTCAAACCTGATTCCATAAGTTATACTCATCCAGTTACCCAGAAACATAGCCTATGATCAAGAGAGTCAAATAAAAGAGCTCAAATGTTGAGCACTGAATACTAATACTGAACCATTCCCAAAAATGACTCTATTAATAAATTCAAATAAATATAGTTGAGAAAATCGTGCTATTTTAGTGTAGAATTCATGAAAGAAAGAGAAGTGAGATTAGTGGATTGATATGAATTACTTTCACAGATCTGACAATTGCTTGTACTTGTACTTGTTCATCATGCAGGTGCTTCAATATTAGCACCAAAGAGACCAGAATTCAAACACAGCAGGAAATACAGGTTATTGCTGGGAAGATGTGACAGGGAGCAAGACAGTTCTGGAAGCTGGAATGAATAGGAATAACATTACAAAATGCTATTGATTTCCACTGTTATGTGAATAACATCACAATTTCTTCTTATGGGTCTGACCGAGTACAGGGGGAAATTCATTTCTTCAGGTGCAGACAACCAGAAATGATAGGATTGTCACAACTGATTCCCTACCCTGGCAGTTCGAGTGCAAGTAATGGTGGTTGGCTAACCAAATAAAACACTGCTAGACCCTGTCTCTGCAATTCCCAGAGACAGAACATTTTTCTGATTTCAGCTTTTTCCTGAAATCGACTGGTTGCTGACACCACCCAGTGTGCAAAATCCCCTTTCCAAGAAATAAATCACCTAGAATCTCTTCCCTGGGGGCAAACCCCACACCCACTCCCAAGCTGGAAATTAGTAAAAAGGAAGAGCACCACCCAAAACCACACAGGGAGCCGTGAGCTCTCTGGTAATACCGACACATGGTCCTGAACCCCTTTAGGTACCCCTGTAGGACACAAAAGATCAACCAGAACTTGTTAATAAAGAAAAGGCACTTTTTATGGTTAGAGCAAGATACAGTAAACTCTTGCATATCCAGCATTCCATCTTCTGGAACTCTTAAATAACCGGCATTTTAACCACAAGTAAATTTT
Organism: Carettochelys insculpta; assembly: GCF_033958435.1. Taxonomy (NCBI): domain Eukaryota; kingdom Metazoa; phylum Chordata; order Testudines; family Carettochelyidae; genus Carettochelys; species Carettochelys insculpta. The sequence continues at coordinate 136,492,172 of NC_134137.1, forward strand.
AGTTGCATTTTCCGTAAGTGCAGTTTAGTGATGGTAAATACAAATAAATACAGCAAATACAATGAAAGTTTGCAGCGTACAATACTACTGTTGTTGGTGGATAGATTACTCTGCATACATTTTTGTTTGTTTCTTAATATCTGATCTTATTTTTCTTTAGCATTATGCATTGCTAGGTATACCTCTCTATTACGCAGAACATTTGAACCTCCCAGTCCCACAACCGCAGGATATGAAAGAGTTTACTGTATCTTTCCAAGCATTGTAAATGACTTTAAAAAACCCATGAATCAAAGCAAAGCAGAGGGACTTTCCCTGGGTCAGATTCTTGGTTACAGGAGAGAACAAAAGGAACAAATAACCAGCTCAGGCATAATTTCCAAACCCTCTAAACAATGAAAACAATACACCTAAACTTTTCCCTACCCGCACTTTCTGCTATTGTGCAAGAGCTCATTTCTTCCCCTCTTCTCCCTTTTTTTCTTTTTTCGCTAACAAAAGGAAGGGACATGCAGTGCTTCAGTTTCAGGTTTGAATTTTTCCCCTAGCTCCTGTTGGATCTTTGCCACTCTCCCCCAAGCTCCCTCCCTCAGAGGCAGGTCAGCTTCACCCTTTCCTAGCTCTCCAGCTAAACTCAGGCTTTCCTTTGCTTTCATAACAGGGATCAATAAGTTCTGCCGCAGGGATGAGTCTACAAAAAGAGGGGTTTTGTAACCTGCGTATTCTGTCATTTTTTAGACATGGATTTTGTTTCTCTCATCTGGAAGGAAGCAATGGTGGAAGAGGGAAATCTGTGACACAGAGATGTGTGCATGGTTCACTTCTGTGTAGCGTCATTCTTCTTGGGCCTGGCACACTCAGTGTACCCCAGCACATTGTAGTCAATTAGGTACCCAAAAGGTGGAGTCAAGGTGGTGTCAGATAGCAGAACAAGGAGCAATGGTCTGAAGTTACAGGAGAGGAGTAGGTTGGAAATTAGGAAAAACTACTTCACCAGGAGGGTGGTGAAGCACTGGAATGCATTGGTTAGAGAGGTGGTAGATTCTCCATCCCTAGAGGTTTTTCAGTCCCTTAGGTCCTGGCTGGGATGACTTTAGGTGGGGGGTTGATCCTGCTTGAAGCAGGGGGCTGGACTAGATGACCTCCTTAGGTCCCTTCCAGCCCTATGACTCTATGATTCTAAGGCTACTCCCGAATCTGATGCTTGGAGTGCAGAAGGTGGGGGCCTGCAGGAACTTTCAAGTACTTTGCCACTAAATGCTTCTGCTTTGAAAAAGAGCTCCCAAGGTCACAGATTCCCTGACCCTGGGTGACACACTGCCACCACCCACATGCAAAACCCCCTTTTGAGAATCCTGGAAGACACACTTTGTCTCCCAGTGGAATAACCCTAAGTTCCTAACCTTCCCTTAGGAGAGAGCTGGTATTCCTTGCCTTTGTTCCCTGGAAAGCACAGCTGGGACTGGTGGAGTCCTGAACAAAGGCAACCAACCTGATGTGTCAGGGAGGTTAGCAACAGCCAAGTCTTCCCTTGCTGAAGCCGAGGGAGGTGACACAGGAATTCCCATTTCTGGAGCCCTCAGCAAACTGTGACAAAGACAGGTGATTTGGAGGGAAGTTCAGGACTGGGAGGGCATTGGGGTCACCTGGCAAGGAATAAGAAAGTGTCATGAAAGCTATGGTGTGAGCTGAATGCTTGTGTGACTGTGAGCCAGAGCTGCACAGCATTTAAAGCACAGAGTGGCAGGGCAGATGGAGACACAACCCCTTACTGGACCGGGTTGAATCACAACTCATCATAGAATCTCACAAGGAAATCAAATGGCAACTGGGAGTCAGAAAGGCTTGCAAAGAAGTGTCCTTCAAGTGCTTATTAAGGACCCTTCATTGTTCACAATGGGGGTTTTTACTGTTGACTTCAGGCCCCAGATGCTTTACCGCAATATGCTTTTCTGTACAGGTTACATAAAAAGGCTAATTTTCAAGGATCTAATTCATTGATTCATCATGAAACCTCAAGAGACTATTTCCCCAGCTGGTTCATGTTCCATCTGGCTCATCTGCAGGGCACCCTAAACTCAAAATAAGAGATGCAATGTGTGATATGCAAATTGGGTTGCTAATTTTGGCTTTAGTTCAAAATAGGCTATTTGGACATTTGGCACTGTCTAAACAGCACCAAATGGTGAAATCCTGCACTATTTTGAAGCATCACTTATTCCTCCTGCAATGAGAAGTACAGAGATGCCAAAATAGCATGCCTGTTATTTTGAATAATATTTCAAAATAATGGGCGAGTTTCAAAGACATAGAGTAGCTATTTCACTATCCTGAAATAGCTCTACTGTGTAGATATAGCCTTTCAGGCCTGAACTTTCCTCGGTGTTGGCAATGGCTCTTTGTATTTTCAAAATGTTTGTTAGCAGTGCTTGTGAAAGGATGTATTTTCTCTCTCCAGCTGCCTCTGACCCATTTTCTCATTAGCACCAATTATTTGTATTTTAACTTACAAAATGTCACAGACTTTCTACTTTCAAAAGCAGATTTGACTCTGTGTTCTTTCAGAAATGTTCAGTAGGTTACAACTTGCTCCCTCAGATCTTCCCAAATTCATCCTTTCCTGACATGTACTTGCAAGCAAGCAACAAAGCCCAAAGATTTGTCATCCTTAATTATTATAAATACTTAGCTGCTGAATATTTCATTTGCTCGCTATAAGCAATAAGAACCTTGATCCTCCCTAGTGCTTCAAAGAATTATTTTGCACTGTAATCAGAACCCCAAAATAAAGTATATGCATGGCTGACGTCTGCGTGGAAATCAAGAGGCTGCTTGTATTTGAGCAAGAAAGCTGGGATCACTCACTCAATGAGCGTAGGAAAATCCTCATATTTGATAACACTGTCATTATATTACCGAATGCAAGTTGCTGATCGGATACAAAAACAAAGTATGGTAAAGTAATATTTTTTGTGTATTACTCCTTGCAATGTATTCATCAAAACAGAGAAACATTTAAAATAGGAATTGATGTACATGTTCAGGACAGTGGTCTACTTAATCCTGCATCCTATCTCTGACAGTGGCCAATAGCAGATGCTTAATGGGAAGGTGCAATTGCCCCACTGCAGACATTTAGGCTGTTGCCACACTATCCCCTCCTTTCGGAGGGGCTATGGTAAGTGATACTTTGGAATATGCTAATGAGGCACTGTCATGCATATGCAGCACCTCATTAGCATAATGACAGCTGTGTGCACTTCAACACTGCCAGTTTCAAAATGCACGCCGCCCATGTAGCTGGGGGCTTTCTGAAACCACCCCCCCCCCCAATTTCGAAAGCCCCTTATTCCCATCTGGCTTTGGAAGAAAGGGGCTTTCGAAATCAGGGGGTCGTTTGGAAAGGCCCCCGCCTACACAGGTGGTGTGTGTTTCGAAACCGGCAGTTTCGAAGCTCATGCCACCACCATTATGCTAATGAGGTGCTGCATATTCAAGGAGCACCTCATTATCATATTCTGATGTGCCACATTACCATAGCCCCTCCGAAAGAAGGGGCTAGTGTGGCCACAGCCATAAGAACATAAGAACATAAGAACATAAGAATGGCCATACTGGGTCAGACCAAAGGTCCATCAAGCCCAGCATCCCATCTGCCGACGGTGGCCAATGCCAGGTGCCCCAGAGAAGGAGAACAGAAGACAAGTGATTTATCTCCTGCCATCCATCTCCTGCCCTTGTTATGAAGGCTAGGGCACCATACTTTATCCCTGGCTAATAGCCATTTATGGACCTGACCTGCAAAAATTTATCAAGCTCTTTTTTAAACCCTAATAGAGTCCTGGCCTTCACAGCCTCCTTGGGCAAGGAGTTCCACAGGTTGACTGTGCGCTGTGTGAAGAAAAATTTCCTTTTATTAGTTTTGAACCTACTACCCATCAATTTCATTTGGTGTCCCCTAGTTCTTGTATTATGGGAAAAGGTAAATAATTTTTCTATATTCACTTTCTCCACACCATTCATGATTTTATATACCTCTATCATATCGCCCCTCAATCGCCTCTTTTCCAAACTGAAAAGTCCCAGTCTCTCTAGCCTCTCCCCATATGGGACCCTTTCCAAGCCCCTAATCATCTTAGTCGCCCTTTTCTGAACCTTTTCTAATGCCAATATATCTTTTTTGAGGTGAGGAGACCACATCTGCACGCAGTACTCGAGATGTGGGCGTACCATAGTTTTATATAGGGGAAGTATGATATCTTTTGTCTTATTATCGATCCCTTTTTTAATAATTCCTAACATCCTATTTGCCTTACTAACTGCCGCTGCACACTGCGTGGATGTCTTCAGAGAACTATCCACTATAACTCCAAGATCCCTTTCCTGATCTGTCGTAGCTAAATTTGACCCCATCATGTAGTACGTGTAATTTGGGTTATTTTTTCCAACATGCATTACCTTACACTTACCCACATTAAATTTCATTTGCCATTTTGCTGCCCAATCACTCAGTTTGCTGAGATCTTTTTGTAGTTCTTCACAATCCCTTTTGCTTTTGACTGTCCTGAACAACTTGGTGTCATCTGCAAACTTTGCCACCTCACTGCTTACCTCATTTTCTAGATCATTGATGAACAAGTTGAACAGGATCGGTCCCAGGACTGAGCCCTGGGGAACACCACTAGTTACCCCCCTCCATTGTGAAAATTTACCATTTATTCCAACCCTTTGTTTTCTGTCTTTTAACCAATTCCCAATCCATGAAAGGACCTTTCCTCCTATCCCATGACCACCTAATTTACATAAAAGCCTTTGGTGTGGGACCGTGTCAAAGGCTTTCTGGAAATCTAGGTATATTATGTCCACTGGGTGCCCCTTGTCCGCATGTTTATTAACCCCTTCAAAGAATTCTAATAGATTAGACAGACACGACTTCCCTCTGCAGAAACCATGCTGACTTTTGCCCAACAATTCGTGCTCTTCTATGTGCCTTGCAATTTTACTCTTTACTAGTGTTTCTACTAATTTACCTGGTACTGATGTTAAACTTATCGGTCTATAATTGCCAGGATCTCCTCTAGAGCCTTTTTTAAATATTGGTGTTATATTGGCCGTCTTCCAGTCATTTGGTACCAAAGTGGATTTAAAGGATAGGTTACAAACCACTGTTAATAACTCCGCAATTTCACATTTGAGTTCTTTCAGAACCCTTGGGTGAATGCCATCTGGTCCTGGAGACTTGTTACTATTCAGCTTATCAATTAATTCCAAAACCTCCTCTAATGTCACTTCAATCTGAGTGAGTTCCTCAGATTTGTCGCCTAAAAAGGCTGGCTCAGATTTAGGAACCTCTGTAACATCTTCAGCCGTGAAGACTGAAGCAAAGAAATCATTTAATCGCTCCGCAATGGCACTGTCTTCCTTGATCGCTCCTTTTATATCTTTATCATCCAAGGGCCCCACTGCTTTTTTAGCAGGCTTCCTGCTTCTAATGTATTTAAAAAACATTTTACTATTGTTTTTTGAATTTTTGGCTAGCTGTTCCTCAAACTCTTTTTTGGCTTTTCTTACTACATTATGACAGTTAATTTGGGAGTGTTTATGTTCCTTTCTATTTTCCTCACTAGGATTTGACTTCCACTTTTTAAAAGCTGCCCTTTTCTCTCTCACTGCCTTTTTAACATGGCTGTTTAGCCATGGTGGTTCTTTGTTAGGTCTCTTACTGTGTTTTTTTATTTGGGGTATACATTTAAGTTGGGCCTCTAGTATGGTGTCTTTAAACAGTTTCCATGCAGCTTCCAGGGATTTTAGTTTAATTACTCTACCTTTTAGTTTCTGTTTAACTAGCTTCCTCATTTTAGTGTAATTCCCCTTTTTGAAATTAAATGCCAGAGTGTTTGACCGCTGCGGTGTTCTTCCCAACACAGGAATATTAAAAGTTATTATATTGTGGTCACTATTTCCAAGCGGTCCAGTAACAGTTACCTCTTGGACCAGATCCTGCGTTCCAGTCAAGACTAGATCGAGAATCGACTCTCCCCTTGTGGGTTCCTGTACTAGCTGCTCCAAGAAGCAGTCATTTAAGGCATCAAGAAATTTAATCTCTGAATCCCGTCCTGAGGTGACATGCACCCAATCAATATGGGGATAATTGAAATCTCCTATTATTACTGTGTTTTTTTATTTTGATAGCCTCTCTAATCTCCCTCATCATTTCAGCATCACTATCACTGTCCTGGTTAGGTGGTCGGTAATATATTCCTAATGCCATATTCATATTAGAGGAATGAATTGTTATCCATAATGATTCTATGGAACATTTTGATTCCTTTAGGATTTTTACTTCATTTGATTCTATATTATCCTTCACATATAGTACCACTCCGCCACCCGCACGACCTGTTCTGTCTTTCCGATATAATTTATATCCCGGTATGATAGTGTCCCACTGATTGTCCTCATTCCACCATGTTTCTGAGATGCCTATTATGTCAATAGGGAATATCATGTCCATAGGGAAGTTTCCTCTTAACACCCAGCAGCTAGTATTCACTTGTGCTATGAAACATGAGAATTTATCTGATTTGAGAGTCTGGGTAAATTCTGATATGCCGAGGCTTACCAACATAGTGCTGTAAAAATTCATAAGGCCAAATCCTTCCATGTTAGCTTTCCTAGTAATTTCAATGGGAATTAGGCAAAAGGCTATCTGAGGACACATAGGAGGAATGAGGGGGTGGGCCCCATGTGCCCTCCCACAAATGCCCCACCGCTGACTTCTGCTAGAGGGAGGTTATACCAGAAAGTAGCCAGCAGCAGCCATTCCGCACTGAGAGGGCAGGAAGGGATAGGAATTATTTCCAGATGTAAAGGGAAGGAGTGAGAAAGGGATGACCTAGACCCTGTCTTTAAAGAGCTCAGTCTCCACCTCTTCCTCCTGCCCGCCAAGCAGCTCCTATCCCTTTCTGCCCACAGAGCTCTAAAAGGCAGCTAACACCCACTAGCTGCTGCTGGCCATCAACAGAAACCAGTTTCTTCCCGCCCCCCAGCTGCAGGAGCCCCAGGGAATCCCACAGTGGGGGCTCTAAGGGCCATGAAGCCCTGCCAGAGGTGGCTCAACAGAGCATGGATCCTGGGGAACTGAGCAGCCTTGTACTCCCTGGAGACAACAGGACTTGGAACAGCGTGGGTAGGAAGGGGTGTGAAGAGGCCAGAAATAAAGTATGATGAAGTAATGTTTGTCTTTACTTCATGTGATGTGTTTGTCAAATGTATCCTTTCACCGAAATAAGGGGGTATAAAAACAGGCATTGCCATGCAGGTTCAGCCCAGTGCTCCACCTAATCCAGTGTCATGTCTCTGGCGGTAGGGCTGCCAGCTCAAGAGGGATGCTATTGAGCTTGCAGGTTGGGCTTCACATTGCTTCCCTTGAGACTCAAGTGCTTATCTGAGGGGTGAAGAGGCTTCCCCAGGCCAATGTAGTGTCCACTGGGTGTTGTGCAGGGCTCTGGGGGTTGTCACATGAAGATCTCAGCTCCTTATCAGCAATACTCTGTGTGGCATACCTTCCCAAGGATGCACCCTGTGGGGATTTATGGAGGAGCAGTGGGGCTGGTGGTGGGTGAAAGAGCAAAGTGGAGAGATGACAGTGAGAAGGGGAGCATCAAGATCTTTGATAGGTGAGCAGCAGAGATGAAACATGGCACAGTCGCATGAACCCCAACCTGTAAATTGTGCCCTCTCCCCTTATCAACAGTTATAAGTCACCTAGAACAGCTCATAGTGCACTGGCAGTACAATATCATAGAATCATAGGATCATAGAATGTTAGGACTGGAAGGGACCTTGAGAGGTCATTGAGTCCAGCCCCCTGCCCTCATGGCAGGACCAAGTACTGTCTAAACCATCCCTGATACACATCTATCTAACCTGTTCTTAAATATCTCCAGAGATGGAGATTCAACAAGCTCCCTAGGCAATTTATTCCAGTGTTTGACCACCCTGACAGTTAGGAACTTTTTCCTAACGTGCAACCTAAACCTCCCTTGCTGCAGTTTAAGCCCATTGCTTCTTGTTCTATCCTCAGAGGCCAAGAAGAACAAGTTTTCTCTCTCCTCCTTATGACTCCCTTTTAGATACCTGAAAACTGCTATCATGTCACCCCTCAGTCTCCTTTTTTCCAAACTAAACAAGCCCAATTCTTTTAGCCTTTCTTCATAGGTCATATTCTCTAAACCTTAGATCATTCTTGTTGCTCTTTTCTGGATGCTTTCCAATTTCTCCACCTCTTTCTTGAAATGCAGTGCCCAGAACTGAGGCCTAAACAACGCAGAGTAGAGCGGAAGAATGACTTCTCATGTCTTGTTCACAACATACCTGTTAATGCATTCCAGAATCATGTTTGCTTTTTTTTGCAACAGCATCACACTGTTGACTCATATTTAACTTGTGGTCCACTATAACCCCTAGATCCGTTTCTGCCATACTCCTTCTGAGACATTCGCTTCCCATTCTGTATGTGTGAAACTGATTGTTCCTTCCTAAGTGGAACATTCTGCATTTGTCTTTATTAAATTTCATCCTGTTTACCTCAGACCATTTCTCCAATTTGTCCAGATAATTTTGAATTTTGACCCTATGCTTCAAAGCAGTTGCAACCCCTCCTAGCTTGGTATCATCTGCAAACTTAAGAAGCATACTTTCTATGCCAATATCTAAATCGTTGATGAAGATATTGAACAGAACTGGTCCCAAAACAGACTCCTGCGGAACCCCACTCGTTATACCTTTCAGCAGGGTTGAGAACCATTAATAATTACTCTCTGACTATGGTTATGCAGCCAGTTTTGCACCCACCTTATAGTAGTCCCATCTAGGTTATATTTGCCTAGTTTATTGATAAGAACATAACGCGAGACCATATCAAATGCCTTACTAAAAAGTCTAGGTATACCACATCTACTGCTTCTCCCTCATCCACAAGGCTCGTTATCCCATCAAAGAAAGCTATCAGATTGGTTTGACATGATTTGTTCTTTACAAATCCATGCTGGCTCTTCCCTATCACCTTACCACCTTCCAAGTGTTTGCAGATGATTTCCTTAATTACTTTTTCCATTACCTTTCCTGGCACAGAAGTTAAACTGACTGGTCTGTAGTTTCCTGAGTTGTTCTGATTCCCCCTTTTATAGATGGGTACTATACTTGCCTTTTTCCAGTCTTCTGGAATCTCTCCTGTCTCCCGTGATTTTCCAAAGATGATAGCTAATGCTGAGATACCTCCTCTATCAGCTACTTGAGTATTCTAGGATGCATTTCACCAGGTCCTGGTGACTTGCAGACATCTAACTTTTCTAAGTGATTTTTAAGTTGTTCTTTTTTTTATTTTATCTTCTAAACCTACCCCTTTCCAGTTAGCATTCACTATGGTAAGCATTCCTTCTTCAGACTTCTCGGTGAAGACCGAAACAAAGATGTCATTAAGCATCTCTGCCATTTCCAAGCTTCCTGTTACTGTTTCTCCCTCCTCACTGACCAATGGGCCTACCCTGTCCTTGGTCTTCCTCTTGCATCTAATGTATTTATAAAAAGTCTTCTTGTTTCCCTTTATGTCTGTAGCTAATTTGAGCTCCTTTTGTGCCTTTGCTTTTCTAATCTTGCCCCTGCATTCCTGTGTTGTTTGCCTATGTTCATCCTTTGTAGTTTGTCCTAATTTCCATTTTTATATGATTCCTTTTTATTTTGAGATCATGCAAGATCCCCTGGTTAAGCCAATGTGGTCTTTTGCCATAGTTTCTGTCTTTCCTACACGGTGGAATAGCTTGCTTTTGGGCCCTTAATAATGTCCCTTTGAAAAACTGCCAACTCTCCTCAGCCATTTTTCCCCTCAGTCTTGCTTCCCATGGGACCCTATCTACCAGCTCTCTGAGTTTACCAAAATCCACCTTCCTGAAACCCATTGTCTCTATTTTGCTGTTCTCCCTGCTACTCTTCCTTAAAATTGTGAACTCTATGATTTCATGATCGCTTTCACCCAAGCTGCCTTCCACTTTCAAATTCTCAATCAGTTCCTCCCTATTTGTTAAAATAAAATCTAGGACAGCTTCCCCCCCCCCCGGTAGCTTTTTCAACCTCCTGAAATAAAAAGTTGTCTCCGATGCAGTCCTAGAACTTATTGGATAATCTGTGTGTCGCTATGTTAGTTTCCCAACACATACCTGCAGAGTTGAAGTCCCCCATCACCACCAAATCCCTGGGCCCTGGATGATTTTGTTAGTTGTTTAAAAAAAGCCTCATCCACCTCTTCCACCTGGGTACGTGTCCTGTTGTTGGGCTCCCAGCAGGATACCTCCCTTGGTTTTTCACCCCTTTTTGCTTAACCCAGAGACTCTCAACACGTCTGTTTCCTATGTCCATCCCCACCTCAGTCCAAGTGTGTACATTTTTAATATATAAGGCAACACCTCCTCCCTTTTTCCTGTCTGTCCTTCCTGTGCAGGCTGTTACCCTTCTATACCAACATTCCAATCACGTGTATTATCCCACCGGGTTTCTGTGATGCCAAAAATGTCATAGTTGTATTTATTTATTAGTACTTCCAGTTCTTTCTGCTGTGGAAGTATAACATTGTATAAGTATACCGTTGTATAAGGGGACATGCTGGATACATTGTATATGAGAGGGACATGCCAAAACATGTTACAAAGTATCTGAGGGAGCACACGTAGGGACAGTTAGCTTTTGAATGGAGAAGCAATTAAGATGGAGCCAGTGCGTCTAAGAAGCAGGCATCAGAATGGAAGGTGTGAAGGGCAATTAGTTAAGTTAACTGGAAGCTGTTAAAGGAGATTGTTAAGGGTGGCAGGTAATTGAAGATACGTGACTGGTCTCAGGGATCTCGAAGGGTGGTGACTAAACTCTTTTTTTTCTTTTGTCTGTAACTTGTCTGTAACTTGTTCTCCAAAAAACTGTATAAATTAAGAGACACAAGCCCCACTCGGGGGGCTCACTTCTAAATGTATTAGCAGAGCGGCTTTGCTAATAAAACAGAGTGGTCTGATAAATTGTAAGTCTGAGTCTAACTTTGACACTGCTTATTACACATACTTCTTGCATTTGTACATTGGCACTATATGAATATCTATAAGCACATCCTTAGCGCTAGAGTCCTTAGGGGAAGTTCAGAGCCCCAGCAGAGACACACCAAATGAAAGGGGGTTTATGGAGAAGATTGTGCCTCTGGGACTCTTTCTGTGTCTCATAGTTCACTCCACTGGCTATTGTAAGAGTGTTCATTGTCCTACCTCCTCCCTATCCTCTCACAAGCACATTGGGCAATGTGTGCTCTGAGAGGTGCTTGGAAGAGAAGTCCCCATTCTTCACTGAGGGCAGGGACTGATTGTCCTTTGTCTCTGTGCCTTCCCCGCACAAGGGCAAGGACCAATCTGGATATTGCTGTAGCAGTGATATTTTCAACTCATTCTCCTTCTTTATGCAGGGCATCCACCAAGGACACACACATTCAGCTCTTGCGCACACTATACCGAAATGTCATTAACAATCTATTCAACTCTCCTCCTGTAAAAGCAACCACATGGGGCTCTTTCTATTAGTCTTACTCACTCTGGGTAGCACCTCACTCTGCAAGTAGTCCTTTGCATGTCGATAATCCATTGCATGTATATTGATATTGAAGCTATGAACAACTTGTTCAAAGCAATCACAGGCAGGCTTTGGGGTTTGTCACAAGGGTATCCAGCAAACAGGTCAGTAAGCTAGCTTTAGTACCTTCATGGCAATTAGCAACAGAAGAGCAAAAGCAGCACTTGAGCAATCCCAGATGATACAACGTGCACAGAGACAACATGAGATTCAGTATGTGCTGAAGTACCGTAAAATGTCAAAGCCTTTTTCATTACGTACTTGGCAGTCCCATTGGAAGCAATGATATCTTCATGCTAACGCACGGGGACTTTTTGTCAAGTCCTGTCACCACTGTGACTCAGGTCCCTGCTTAGCTTCATGCAAGAAACAGAGCAAAAACATCATGATGACCATCACAGAGTCATTCATCTCCATTACTCATTAATATGCTGCACTACTGCCTCTTCTCCAATCAACCAAAAAATACCTTGAACGATAAATGAGGGGATCAACACTTCTGAAAATAATTGTTTGATCAGGTTTGGAGCATCTTTCACCAACGGTTGTTAAATTAGTTATTGGGTGTAATAAGGCTGGTTAAACATCAGAAAGAAGCAAAGCCTTCCCAGATTAATAGCCTGCTAATTACCAAGTGCACAAGGCTATTATGGTGGATAAAGCAGAGTTTTAATATTAACAGACGTTTAACAAAGCAATCTTCATTCTTCCCTAGCTTCCTGCACTTTCGGGAATCAATTGTGAGATTTTTTTTCAGGCCTTCCGTCACAGAGTGTGGGGCTCCCCCAGGCCCTGCACCCCATCCGCAGCCAGCAGTGACTCTCACTCAGCAGGTAGAAGAGAAGGTTCAGTAGTCGACAGAGACACAGCCTTGTACAGAGGTGTCAGTACAGCAACCAGAAACAGCCAGTCCAATCCATGTTGGGGAGAGGAGGCCCTTTGTCTCTCTCCCATGGCCCAGGCTAACTGCCTTCCAACTCCCACTTCCAATTCAAACTGGACAAACCCCACTAACCCCCTTTGTCCTGTTTCCCAAGGCACAAAGGTGTCATCTGTGAGCCCATATTACCACTATGCACTACTGCTTCCTGGTGAACCTTAGGAAAACTGAAGGGAACTATAGGGCATCAGAAAACACATGTCATCGAACCATAGAAATAGAATCCTCACACACCACACTTCATCACACCTTATGAAGTTAGTGAATATAATTTTAGTGCCTCTTCCTTTAAAATGATTGCATTGGTCGATTTTAAACAAGCATATTCTGACCTGCATTTACAGTCCTAGTACAGAAGTGTCAGACACACATAATCCATACTCTCAGCTGAGAAGTATGCTACTTTGCCCTTCTCATGAATTCAGTGTCCCATGAGAAAGCTGGGTCTACTGCTGTAACCTGTCAAATACTTTGTGGTGGGATCTGTGAGCATGGCTTATCGTGTCCTGCTGTTTACCATGCTGTACTGAGTGGCAAACTGCAGTGATGTAATCCTGCTTGATTGAAATCAGTAGGAATTTTTCTACTGACTTCAATGGAGCAAGGATTTTACCCAAAAGATTTAAAGAAAGTGCCTGGAATTGGAGCAGAACTGAGGGACTGTGAGGCTTTTAAAGTTTTAATTCTAGTATTCTGGAAAAGAAGGGCAAGCATTATCCTACTCATTTGGGAATGTGTTTTGTCAGTTTGTTGAAGGACATGGGATCTTTTCAGTGTTGATCTGTGGAGGATTTGCACATAGATCATATGAAAAACAAGCTAATTCAACCAGGACCTTTTTTCCATTCCCAATTTACTCCCAATTTACCTGACAAGTGACTGAAATTTGAGCACCAGGCAAACCAATAAGAAAATCAACAAGAAAAGGAAACCGTCTAAGTTTTAAGCCTGCTTGCTGGAATGTGTGGACCATGGTGACCGGTTTGACTGAAGACCTTCAGGACATCAGCGAAACCCGAAAGACCGCTGTCATCAATGAGGAACTGAAGAGGCTCCAAGTTGACATTGCTGCTCTGCAAGAGACACGTCTCGCAGATTCGGGATCTCTAAAGGAAAAGGACTATGCCTTTTTCTGGCAGGGTAAAGCCCAAGAAGAACCCAAGAAGCATGGTATTGGCTTTGCCATCAGAAACACCCTTCTACAAATGGTGGAATTAGTCATGGGTGGATCAGAAAGACTTCTTCAGGTCATACTTCAAACTTGCTCCGGTCCTGTCCACCTGATCAGCGCTTACACTCCAACCCTGTACGCCACACCAGAAGTAAAAGAAAAGTTCTGTGATGTGCTTAGTACTGCCATAGTGCAAATACCTGCTCCCAAACAACTGTACATTTTGGGTGACTTCAATGCAAGAGTTGGAGCCGATCATGACTCATGGCCTTCCTGCTTAGGCTACTTCGGTGTGAGAAAAATGAAAGAAAATGGACAGCGTCTTCTCGAACTTTGCATGTGCCACAATCTGTGCATCACAAACACATTTTTCCAAACCAAGCCACAGCACAGAGTGTCATGGAGACACCCACGCTCGAAACACTGGCATCAACTAGACGTGGTCATCACTAGATGTGATAACGTCAAAAATGTCCTTCTGACATGCAGCTATCATAGTGCCGACTGAGATACAGATCACTTGTTAGTTTGCTTCAAACTCGAGGTGAGACCCAAGAAGCTGTACCACTCTAAACCAACAGGAAGTCTCTGCATTGATGCCAGAAAGACAGCAATCTTAGAGATAGCCGAAAAGTTCAGAGAGACCCTCGAGGAGAATCTGCGCAGGAGCCCTGGGGGTGCCAATGTGACATCCAGATGGCAGCATCTGAGGGATACAATTTATAACATGGCCTTGTCGGTGTTTGGAAGAAGAGCAAGAAACACAAATGACTGTTTCGAAGCTAACTCCGATGAGATGATTCCAGCCATTGAAAAGAAGCACGCTGCACTCCTGGAGCACAAACGCTCACCGAGCCAGAGTACCCTGCAAGCACTCACAGCAGCTGGAAAAATAGCACAGCAGACAGCCAGGCACTGTGCCAACAGCTAATGGCTCGAGCTATGCAGAAGCATCCAGACCAGTGCTGACTCTGGTAATCTGAGGGGAATGTACAAGGGCATCAAGAAGGCATTGGGACCCACCCAGAACAAGATGGCACCTCTGAAATCCAAATCTGGTGAAGTCATCACTGACAAAACCAAACAGATGAAGCGATGGGTCGAGCACTACTCCAAGCTGTACTCATGCGAGAACACTGTGGTTAATACAGCCCTCAATGCCATCGAGCTCCTACCAGTAATGGACGAACTGGATCAGGAACCAACTGTGGACGAACTGAAGAAAGCCATCAACAACATTGCAGTAGGAAATGCCCCAGGCCAGGATGGTATACCACCAGAGGTAATCAAGTGTGCCACAGACACCCTTCTGGAACATGAGCTACTGTGCCTATGCTGGAGGTTCCACAGGATATGCGCGACGCTAACATTGTAACCTTGTATAAGAACAAAGGAGACAGAAGTGACTGCAACAATTACCGTGTAATCTCCCTCCTAAGTATCACTGGTAAACTGTTCGCTCGCGTCATCCTTGGCAGACTCCAGAAGATTGCTGAGAGGGTGTATCCTGAATCACAGTGCGGATTCCGCGCAGAGAGATCTACCATTGACATGGTCTTTTCTCTGAGGCAGCTGCAGGAGAAATGCAGGGAGCAGAGGAAGCCACTCTATATTGCCTTCATTGACCTGACCAAGGCCTTCGACTTGGTCATCAGGGATGGACTGTTCAAAGTGCTCCACAGGATAGGCTGTCCATCATGGTTACTCAAGATGATCCAGTCTTTCTACGAAGACATGAGAGGAACCACCCAATATGATGGCACATTATCGGATGTTTTCAGCATCAGGAGCGGCGTCAAACAAGGATGCGTCCTTGCTCCGACATTGTTCAGGATCTTCTTCCCACTCCTCCTGAAGCACGCCTTTGGATCTTCAACAGAGGGCATCTTTTTGCACACAAGATCTGATGGGAAACTGCTTAATCTTGCAAGGCTGAAAGCTAAGTCTAAGGTGCAGGAAGTCCTCATCAGAGATATGGTGTTCGTGGATGATGCTGCTCTAGTGTCACGCGCAGAAGACCAGCTTCAGAAACTGCTGGATCAGTTCTCCAAAGCATGTAAGGACTTCAGGCTTTCCATCAGCCTAAAGAAGACAAACGTACTTGGTCAGGACGTTGCTGAACCTCCATCAATCAGCATTGACAACTATTCGTTAGAGGTCGTCCATGAGTTTGTTTACCTTGGGTCCACCATCACTGACACCCTGTCATTGGAGACTGAGCTAAATAGGAGGATCGGAAAAGCAGCCACAACTCTGTCCAGACTCAGCAAGAGAGTGTGGAATAACAACAAGCTGTACACTCACACCAAAATGCAAGTCTACAGAGCCTGCATCCTCAGCATCCTCCTTTACGGAAGCGAGTCTTGGACCCTGTATGCCTGCCAGGAAAAGAGGCTGAACGTCTTCCACTTGTGCTGCCTCAGGCATATCCTTGGAATATCATGGAAGGACAGAGTGCTTGAGCAAGCTGGAATCCCAACCATGCACACCCTCCTCAGACAGCGGCAGCTCTGCTGGCTTGGCCACGTCCACAAAATGAATGATGGAAGTATCCCAAAAGACATCCTGTATGGCGAGCTAGCCTCTGGCAAAAGACCTCCTGGATGCCCCCAGTTGCGCTACAAAGATGTTTGCAAGAGGGACCTCAGGGAGGTAGACATCGAACCAGACAGCTGGGAGGAGCTGGCAGACAATTGCAGCAGATGGAGACAGGAACTACACAAGGGCCTTCAGAAGGTTGAGATGAGGATCAGACAGCTAGCAGAGGAGAAGCGAGCCCACAGAAAGCACAGTAAGGACCTGTCAGACACTCATTACACATGCAACAGATGCAGCAAGGACTGTCACTCTCATGTGGGTCTTCACAGTCACAGTCAATGCTGCAAATGATGATCCCAAATGGAACTACGAAGGACACGATCCATAGTCTACGTAGACTAAAGGATGCCTACTACTACTACTGAGGAATCATAATGACGATTCAAACATCCAAGTCTGTAGCTACGTCTACGCGTGTATGCTACATTGAAATAGCTTATTTCGATGTAGCGACATCGAAATAAGCTATTTCGATGAATAGCCTCTACAAATCCTCCAGGGCTGGTGCCGTCAACGTTCAACATCGACGTTGGGCAGCACCACATCGAAGTAGGCGCTGCAGAGCAGCAGTTTGGCATGGGCAAGGCCACCGTCAGGGCTGTCCTCATGGAGGTAAGAGGACCCGGGGGAGGGCAGCCCTGGTGGGGGGCGGGCAGCCCTGGGTTGGAGGGCCAGACACACCCTTCACACCCCTCACTGGTGCTCTCCCATGTCCTTACCCTGCAGGGCTTCCGCGCCATCAACACCCTGCTCCTCCACAGGCTCGTGCGGCTTGGGGACCCGGATGACGCCATTGTGGGGTTTGCCAGCCTGGGCTTCCCAAATTGCTTTGGAGCTCTGGATGGGACCCATATCCCCATCCGTGCCCTGGAGCACAGCGGAGGACACTTCCTGAACAGGAAGGGCTACCATTCTGTGGTCCTCCAGGCCTTGGTGGACAGCCGGGGCTGCTTCCTGGACATTTATGTTGGCTGGCCTGGCATCACCCACAACGCCCGGGTGTTCAGAAATTGGGCCTGTGCCGCTGGCTGGAGGTGGGGACCTACATCCCCCAGCAGGAGATCACTGTGGGGGACACCACGATGCCCCTCTGCGTCGTTGCAGATGCGGCGTACCCCCTCCGGCCCTGGCTCATGCACCCTTACACGGGCCATCTCTCAGCCAGCCAGGAGCGCTTCAACACGTGCTTGAATCATGCGCGCCAGGTGGTTGAGGGCACTTTTGGCTGCCTCAAAGGGCACTGGAGGTGTCTCCTCACCCACCTTGATGCAGGCCCCACCAGCATCCCCCAGGTTGTGGGCGCGTGCAGCGCACTCCACAACCTGGTTGAGAGCAAGGGGGAGGAGTTCTTCCAGGGCTGGGCTGTGGAGGCCGGCAGGGCTGACGTGCAGCCACCTGCTGCCCCCAGTCGCCAGGTGGACCCCGAGGGGATCCAGGTCCGGGAGGCCCTGCAGGCCCATTTCGACCAGGCCGCGAGGTGAACTCTGGCAGGCCCCCCACTGCACCCCTCCATCCTCCACAACACTCCCTGCCCCCACGCCCACACCACAGAGCACCCAAGAGCACACACCCCCCACACTTTTCTTGCAAATAAAAACGGACCTGTTGTTTTTGAAACCAAAAACGGTGAATTCTCTTATATTATAATACTAACAATATATATATAGTAAGAACAAAAGGGGGGAACTATTTACATGGGGGGGCAGGTATCATAAAAGAACAGGTGTAACACAAACTATATACAAATATACATGGGGGGATATGTAGACGGTGGGTGGGGGGCACGTCCTGGGCCCCGCACCCCTCTACTGTCCGGCGCCCGGGGTTGGCGGCTGCAACCCTCACCTCAGCCTGAGCCCTGGCCGAGGCTGGCTGGGGGCCGAGCAAACCAGCAGGTATGGCTGGCGGGTGTCAGCAGGCCCCAGGTCTCCCTCGGTGGAAGCCCCCAGGGTGCCAGACGGTGGTGGGACGTCAGTCGGAGCGGCGGTTGGAGCATCGGATGGAGCAGCGGGTGGAGCAGTGGGCAGGGTGGGCAGAGCAGCGGGTGGCGCGGCATGGGGGGGCCAGGTATTCCACTATGCGCTCAAATATGCACATAAAGGCCCCCCATGCCTCCTGGCGCCAGGCCAGTGCCCGCTCTTGTAGCTCCAGCCACTGCTCGTCCACCCGCAGGCACCGCTCTGACACCTCCAGCCGACGCCGGAGGATCGCGAGCAGCTGGGGGTCCATGGCCGTCCTCGGGTGGTGGTGACTCCGCCGTCGGCCCCGTCCTGGGGCTGGCTGGTGCTCCGCCGAGGGGCTGGCCTGCAGCGATGGCCCTGGTGGGCTCTCCGGGACCACTGACACCTCGCCGGCGCTCTCCGGGCCCTCCGATGGTGCAGCTGCGGAACATGGGGGGGAGAAGAGTGGAGACAGCCGTTAGTGTGGGCCCTGAGCCATGGCCCTTGTCCCCCCACCCCTCTGCTGCTGGTTCCCCATCCCCTTCCCCGGGAGATGATGATGATGATGATGGGTGTCCCACCCTCTCCCCTCCGGGGGACCCTAGGTTCCACTCCCCCCATCCCCAGGGATGGGGCATGGCACTGTCGTGCTGGGGGGGCAGGGGCTGATGCACTCTTCTGAGAGACGTGCCACTGCTGTCCTTGGGGCCATGGTCATCTGGGCATGTGGAGGGCCCTGGTCATGTCTGTTGTCCCCGCCCCTCAACCCCAGGGTTGTGCACCAGGGGGGTACATACCTGACGGTCCGCTTCCATGGTCGGGGGACAGCCACTGGGCGGACGCCCTGCTGGAGCTCCGGGATGGCAGTATGAGCCGCAGCCCCCCATCGCTGGAGGAGGATTCCCCCTCCTCCTGCTCCAGAGTCCCAGGGGTGGGCTCCTGGGGGGGACCTGGGGTGCGGGGCTTGCCTCCGGGGTGGACTCCGCCTCCGGGGCCTGCTGGGGCTCGTCGGCCGAGGTGTCAAGAGTGGCTGGCAGGGAGGAGGTGTACGGGGGGCCCAGGATGGACCTGAGCTCCATGTAAAAGGGGCAAGTGGTGGGGGCGGCCCCAGATCAGCTTGTTGCATCCCGGGCCCAGGCGTAATCCTGCCACAGCTCCTTAACCTTACTCCAGACGTGGTCAGGAGTGCGGGCAGGGTGACCCCAGGTGGCCAGGTCCTCGGCCAGCCGAGCGAACGCATCCACATTCCACCTCTTGCTCCCCATTACCTGGAGCACCTCCTTCTCCTCTCTCCAGAGCCCCAGCAGGTCCCGGATCTCGGCCTCCGTCCAGGAGGGGCCCCGCTGCCTTTTGCCAGGCTGGCTAGATGCCTGGGAGCCCTGGCTCCCCTTGGGGGGGTGCCCTGGGGGCACTTGGGGGGCTGGTGGGTGGCCATCTCAGTGGGGGGGTGGCTTGCGGCTGCAGAGGCATGTGCAGGCTAGCCGCGTGGCAACGCCGCTGCCTGCACGTGCTCTCAGCTTCCTGCACAGGAACATGGGGGCGGGGAGCTTTAAGGGGCCGCTGCACGCGGCAACCATAGAGCTCAGGGGTTGGAGAGAGCGTCTCTTAACCCCTCAGCTCATGGCAGACCCCGCTCTTTCGATGTTGCAGGATGCGGATCGGCTACATGTGCCCTACTTCGACGTTCAACGTCGAAGTAGGGCGCTATTCCCATCTCCTGATGGGGATAGCGACTTCGACGTCTCGCTGCCTTACGTCGATTTCAACTTCGAAATAGCGCTCGCCACATGAGACATGGCGGGCACTATTTCGAAGTTGGCGCAGCTACTTCGAAGTAGCCGTCACGTGTAGACGCGGCTTATAAAAGACAATGCTTTGTGTCCACTTGGCACTGAATTTTACTGATTTTTTATGTGCGCAGCAATTTAGAATGCACCATTTGCTCCCATCATCTAATTCATATTTGAAACAGTTGAAAAGTGGAAGACATGAGGTACAATTCAGCCAGGAATTTCCAGATCAAATGGGTTTGTCTACAAACTGATTCCGTCACTTTGGCTTAACTAGTGCACCTCTCCATTCAAAATGTAGCATATTTGATTCAGTTGCTAATACTTTAGGGACAACAACAAAAACAAATTAATAAAACAAAAGAAATAAACCTTCCTAGCGGCTGGCTGAGTTTGTTTCCACTGACATGCGGTACATAGTAACAAAGGAACTCCATAAGAAAATTGAGGGTGTATGTGCCCATCTCTCACATTCCATGTTACAATGTCTGGAACTTTGGACCTTGAAGCAACAATTGGCAGGCCTAGGATGAAGAATAAGATGGTACCGAAGACTAGAAAAAATTCAAATCATCTGCATATTGACCAGGTAGAAGGAAAAGCTTTACTGCCCATAGTGCCCAAATGACACCATCCACACACTGTTGTGTTATTGCTTCTTCCAGAGCTGCACCAAATGGCCACCCTAGTAAATAAATAAAATAAATCCTTATTTTTAACTTTCTTGCTTTTGGAACCTGCCATGGAAAGCCATTTTCCATCTAACTATAGCAAACCCTTAAGACGCTGAATCTGTGGGTAAGAGAGAATAAGAGCATTCAGAATGCAGTATAGGGAAGTAAACAGATGCTATGCAGCTAGCTAGGGAGCCCTACAAGTTATGCTGGTGAAAGCAGGGATATGGAAATCATAAAATATTCTGTTCTGCTCAGCTGTAATCAGCTGTTCACTTGCTCTACAAACTTCAGAGCGACAAATAACAGATTTGGTACATCTCAGGGAACAGGTTTTGATTTAAAACTCCCACCACATAATGTGTCATGGTGAAACACCAAGTGCGGCATATGAACAGTATTTCTCACTGAACCAGCTGTTCAGGTAGCTTAAAATAAATAAATAATAGCAAATTAAAAACAATAAGTATATGCTGATCACTCACTGGCCAAATAATAGTCTTGTGTCCCTTTTTGCCAGAGTTAGTCCTAATTGTTCTGTGCACATTATGGCCGTAAGTAATGAATCCTCACTGCCTTCCTGTCAGAGCTACTATCCAGCTCCCCCATTGGCTCCAATAGCATTGTGACCAGATGGAAGAAAGTTGGAAGCAAAGATCAGAAAAGAAAAGATACCACCTCCCTTTTTCCCCTACCTGAGCAAGTTGTACCCTTCTGTACCAATATTCCAGTCATATGTATCATCCCACCACACCTCTGTGATGCCAGCTATGATATGGGGATGTTTATTTTCTAGCATTTCAAGTTCTTCCTGCTCATTCCCCATACTTCATGTATTGGCATACAGAAAACTAATACATTGGTTTGATTTTACCCACCAGTTCTGGCTTGTCTTTCCTTTATCCCTGTTATTACAGCCCATGCTCCCTCCAATTTCTGACCCATCTCCCAAGTCTCCACGTTTATGATTTACCTGTGGACTTTGGTCACCTGCCCCCATCAAATCTAATATAAAGACCTCCTCACTAGCTTAGCTAGCCTGAGTTCAAATATTCTCTTCCCATTCCTCAGTCAATAGGTGCATTCCATTTCTGTTTATCAATCTTCCCTGGAACAGCATCCCATGTTTAAGGAAGCCAAAGTGCTCCTGGTGACACCATCTTTGCAGTCAGGCAGACACCTCCAGGATGTAGCTGCCTCTGTTTGAGCCCCTATCTTTGAATGAGAGCATTGAAAAGAATACCACCTGTTCTCCAAACTCCTTCACCCTAACTCCCAGAACCCTCCAGTTATTGCTGATCTGCCTGAGAGTCACACCTCCTTGGTACCCACATGAATTAGTAGCATGGGATAGTAGTTAGAGGGTTGGAGGATCCTCTACAATTGCCCCATAATGTCTCAGATACGGGCCCCTGGCAGGTAGCATACCTCCCAGGATGCCTTGTCAGGGTGACAGCTGGTTGAATAATCCTACAACCTTACCAAGAGTTTTTTTCTGTCCTTAACATTTCCTAACTGCATTGGCTCAGTACCAGCAGGCAGACTGGATTAAATCCTTCCAACCCTCTCCAGGTATCCCATTTGGTCTATGGATCAGGCCCTGAGTCAGTTTACAATCAAAGCTCTTTCCTTGTCTACTGGTGAGTGAATTTGCTAACCAGCACCCACTGTTCCTAGTCCATGGAGGGCTGTGGTTCCCCCTTCCCCACAGACTTACATAAAATCCCTGGCTCACAATCTACTATATATTTTAGAGTATTTGTCTGTTTGTCTGTTTGATCAAGAACTCCTCCTAAATGGCAAAACCAGGACCACCACATTTTCTATACATCTTCTTTTTGTCATAATTTGAAGCAAGGTTAGGGTTTGGTTGCCCTAGGAAAATGCGATATGCCTGGAACGGGATTGCTTCTCCTAAAACCAAACAGAAAAGGGACAGAGTCGCCAAGTAGAGTCCTCAAAATTAACATAACTGAGTGAATGTTGAAAGAAACTGAACCAGGATGAGCCAGAAAAATAGGATGAATAGGAGAAGGATTGCTTCTCAATAAACCTTACACAAAGGAGAGAATGGAGAAATGTGGAGTAGTACTCTGTTTTGGCACAGCTAAATCAATGCTTAATGTGTGAACACTAGAAGAAAATGTAATTGGAAATCAAATTAACTATAGATCTTTTTTGTTAAAACATAGCAAATGGCAAAAGTTCAGAAGGGTGAAGAAAAAATAGACAGTATAATTCCCATTTAAAAAATTACTAAAAACATGGGGAAAAAATTAACAATTCATTTTTTAAGAAATCTAAAATTCAAATTAACTTCATAAAATAATACTGTATTTTTGAAAAATACAGTTATTTAAATAAAGGATGTACATTTTCCTTTTATTTTGAAGAAATTAGTTAAGGGCTCAAGCACCATGGGGTAAATCTGCTGGTGATAAATAAACTTTAACTTAATTCAGTAAGGTTCATCCAGGCTATAGCAGGAAATTGACATATCTGTCTGGAACTTTTCAATTTGCCACATCATTTACTAACGGTAGTCTTTCCATTGACTTAAGTTGGATTTGAATCAGGCTCTCTGTCCTAGGAGAACAAAGGCTGCATTTTTGGCCAGCCCCTAATCAGAAACTGACAATAGTCTGGCCTGTAGTGTGATGTTCTCCCAAACAGGCTACTACTGCTTTAATTTAAACTGTTTTGCATTAGAGGCATGTTTAATGTTGTATACCCTAGTTATTCTAGTTGAAATTTTGCTGAGCACAGTATGAGGCTTATTATTTTAATCATGGTAGGATCCATTCAGAAGCTAAATTGTGCACAGTTTATCACAAGCTATTTATCTCCCAGATTCACTTACCCACCCTACAGGATGAACGGTTTTAATGAGGAGAACGCTGCAACAGGATCTAGCAGCATGTAATTGTTTCTTTTTATTGCAAAGGTCAGGTAATCTGATTTTCATCTCAATATGTACAATTATGGATATGACTTATAGGACTTTTGGACATCTGCAACCATCTCTTTTAAAACATGGGTCTCTAATCAGATCACCTTTAAAATGTAGTCATAATGCTTGCCTTCCAGATTGGCGTAATAATAAGGGCCGGGTGGTCCCCACTGGTTTTGACAAAGAGCTTTCTCAATTCCCAGATGGTTTCTGATCAAAACCAGATCACGAAAGCCAGCACGCAGACTGCTGGTTGAGGCATTAACCTGGAACACGGGAAACTCAGGCTCAAGTTTTTGCATCAGATCAAAGGAGGATCTGGAGCTTGGGAGTCCTACAGCCATGGTCAGTACCTCACCCATTGGAATGGGTGTCTTGCTCATGTTTCTTCATGAAAACATATTGAAAGGTCTAGCGTTTTTCCAGTGGGGAATGAAAATAAATGCTGCAGCCTCAGAAATTGTTATGAAACCGAATTATTGTTTTCTGGCCAGCTCTAGTTAAGCTGTACAGGGCAAACACAAATGAAATAGATTAGAACCATTTATTTTCACCAAACTATTGCACAACGTTATGCTCTAAAAATTTAAAGCTAGTCCCCATAGTGAACTTTGCCATAAAATCAATGGCACAGTACAGTCCTTTGTAATTTTCCACGTAGTGCTCTGGACTGAGCGTGGGCCTTTACAAAAGCATGGCCTTTGCAGAAGAGGGCTACGTGTTACTCCTGTTACTAGAGTGCCAATAAAGCAAACAAATTTGCTCCTTATTCATACTGGTGCAACTTCCCCTAAGAACTTTTCCAAAAAGTGCTAATGAGCATTCACTTTGAACTGGCAAACTAATAAATTCTGTCTCCATGTCAAGGGTGCCAGTCTGGGAGATCAGGGTGTCTGGGGAGCAGCAGCTGTGCTTATCAGGACACCACTTTCCCTGACTGTCCAGGAGTGAGGGGAAAGATGACTTGATGAGTGACGCTATGCTTCAGGCAGCTGCTGGAAGAAAAGAACTGAAGGACTGGAGGGACAATAAGCAGAGGGAATGGAAGGAGACTGTTAAGCACTGGAACAAAGACAAAGAGCAGCTCTTAAACATTATGGAACACCAAACTGACACACTCCAAATGTTGCTACCACTGCAGATGAAGCAGGTCCGTGACTATTCCCTCTCCTGTGAAGCCAGTGTCTCAGAACTGTTTTCTATGGGCCTTCCTCTCATTCTCACCATATTTTGGCCACCATCCCATCCCCAGTCGGCACCTGCTGCCCACTGCTCCTGCCCTTTCACCATCCAGCCCTGCAGACTCCTACAGGTACCCAACCTCTATCCTCAACCTCTAGCTCTGCTGAACTGCAACACCCATGGAACTGCACATCTGACACTAGGACTGCACATGACACCCAGGCATACACAAATCTTTAAACATGCCATGGCGTCACTTCTGCCTTCACCTTCCCTTCCTCCCCACGAAACTGTAGATATGTCATGCTTCATGTGTGTTCTGTATTTATTTTTAATATATGAAATCATTGAGTCTGAAGGCTTTCCTTATTTCCAGACATGAAAACAAACAAGCACAATCCAGCTAAGCAACAGGGACTTTTATACTGAGTACATCATAGGGACCAGTCAGAGTCCTCCCATTCACACTGCAGGCATTGCACTCCCATGCATGGCAACAAATATTACCAGCTTTCAGCATCAAATTATAGCCTCAAGGCATCACTGAGCCTTATGGCCTTGTGGTCTCTGATGTGCTCCTCTAATAGCCCTGGCCTCAGGCTGTTCAAACTCAGCCTCCAGGCACTGAGCCTGATCGGTGCAGCCCTGAGTGAATCTTTCATCCTTCAGTTCACAAACATTATGGAGGGTACAACATGCAGATGTTATCATCGGCCAGGTCCAGTTTCCCGTACAAACACCAGCAGCAGACTTTTAAATGGCCAAAAGCACATTCCAGTCATTCTGCATCTACTCAGGCTTTGTTGAACCACTCCTTACTGCTGTCAAGACTCCGAGTGTATGGCCTCATAAGCCACAGCATTAAGGAACAGGCTAGGTCTCCCAGGATCACAATGGACATTTCAACTTTCCCCACAATAACCTTCTGGTCTGGTAAGAAAGTCCCACTTGCAGCTTCCTGAACAGGACAGCATTCTGAAAGATGTGTGTGTCATTCACCTTTCCTAACCAGGTTGTATTAATATATGTGAAATGCCCATGCTGATCCACAAGCACCCAGAGAATCATGGAGAAATACCTTTTCTGGTCAATGTACTCAAAGGCTAGGTGATTTGGTGCCAGAATTGGAATACGTGGCCATTTATCAAAACTCCACAATTAAGGAAGCCCATCGTTGCAAAGCCAACTACAATTTCATGCACATTGCCTAGAGTTATGGTCTTTTGGAACAGGACATGATTAATGGCCCTGCACACTTCCATCAATGTAAGTCCAACAGTTGACTTTTCTACTACAAAGTAATTGGCGACCAATTGGTAGCTGTCTAGAGTAGTCGTCTTCTACAGTGCAATCACCATGTGCTTCAACACCAACGGGGGACCTTTTAGTCTTGTACCTTTGCGCTGCAGAGTAGTAGTGAGTTGATCACACATTTCCATAGAAATGGTTTTCCTCATTCAAAATTTCTGCAGCCACTGCTCATCATCCCTGACTTGCATGATGATGATGTGTTAGTGAGGCCTATTAGCTTTTCTTCAACAACATGGGATCCATTCCCGCAGACCGAGGTGGCAGAATGCATAAAACAAAAACTGTTGAAAGATGGCACCAAATGTGGACAGACTCCAGGGATTACTGGGATGCAAATTGATTCACCAAGTGGTCTTGGGACAGGAACCAGGATGCTCCCCATTCCCCCCCCACCTTCCTATAAACCTCAGTGGCAGAAGAGGAAGAGACATTCTGCGGGATAGCAGCCCTAAGTGCTCTGCTCCTAATGCCAATGCAAAGGCCACAAGGTGTGGTTGTGCCACTGCTCTGGCAGCTGACAGTATGAACACACGCAAAAGCAGCTACACCAGTGGGATCTGTGAGCACTGCTGTAACTGACAGAATTTTATATCTGCCAAGGCTGTTTATACACTTGCCACCCACCATTAGAGGCGGTGTGGTAATAAGGCAATTCAAAGCAGGCTAATGAGGTGCTAATGTGCATATTCAGTGCCTCATTAGCATAATGGTAGCCGCACAAATTTCAAAGTGAACTTTGAATTGCAGATTGACAATGTAGATGGAGCAGCTTCGAAATAAGCACCCCACTTCAACATTGCCTTACTCCCACAAAACACTGCCAATCTGCAAATCAAAGTCTGCACTTCGAAGTTCACATGGCTGCCGTTTTGCTAATGAGGCACTGAATAGGCACGTTAGTACCTCATTAGCCTGCTTCAAATCGCCTCATTACCATGCCACCTCCGACGGGATGTGGCATGTGTAGAAACAGCCCAAGTCTCAAAAGCTTGTTTCTCACACCAACAGAAGTTGGTCCAGTGACCACCTTGCCCTACGCTCTTCAACTGCTTGATTTCAAAACCTCCGTAGTACCCTTCTGCTCCCCCATCTCCATATCCTCAAGTATTTTATATCCTCTCTTTGTCCCCCATCTCCCAAAGTTAAGGTGTGAGCTCTTAGAGGCAGCCTAACATATTCCCAAAGAAGATTTTTAAGGCTGTTCTAAGAGAAATAATTAGAGTTAGAGAGGGACTCAGTGACAAGAGATTAGATTGTAATGAACTGGCTTTGTGTATGAATGAGTATGCGGTAGTGCTTTCTCATGGCTGATCACATAACTGAATCTGACCTCATCTGAAATATAAAGAGTTTCAAATGAGCTATTCTGATTTTACTACAATGCCAGAATTTAAGTCCCAGAATTGTTCAAATGGAATTTCTGGCTAGTGCATGTGCCTGTCAATGAGGAGGCAGTTTATATCTTGCGTAGTATCCAATGATAACCTAAAGCAAGACCCTAATTAGACTATCAGACTCCAGCCTGAGGCTATGGGGTAGCAGTTAGGAGAAATAAAATCTTCATTTGAAATTCAGATTTAGAAAATATGCACGAAATCCCACAGTGCCAGTTTAGGGTGACTTTTCCCAGATCAGAAATGCACTTTAGACAACATACAATAGCTCTCAGTCATGCTGATCAGGGGCTCCACTTTGTTACCTTGTGGTCCCCCTTCCAATCTGTTTAATGCCTCTATTGTTGACATTTATTTAATAATTACATCAGACTGCAAAATAATTAGACTATAAACTCCTTGGGCGAGGGACTGTCTCTTTGCTATGCTACTTTGTAGTACCTACCAGGGTAGGCTCCTGATCCACGACTAGGGGTGCACTGAATATAAGAACAGTGCAGTATCCTGTCTTCTGAACAGAACAGGTAGTCATCAAGTGACCCTTGCCTTGTCACCCATTCCTGCACTGACAAAAGAGGGGGTAGGAACACTACCCCTGTCTAATAGCCATTGATGGACCTTACCTCCATGAAATTATCTATTTCTTTTTTATACCCAATAAGGTCGTTTCTATACATGCCACTTGTCCTGGAAGTGGCATGCTAATGAACAGCCCCAAAAACGCTAATGAAGTGCAGATGTAAATTGCTGGCACCTCACTAGCATATGATCATGCGATTTGGAGTCCAGAAGAAGTTCTTCTGGACTCCAAGGCTACGTCTACACGTGAAGCCTACATCGAAGTAGCTTATTTCGATGCTGAGACATCGAAATAGCCTATTTCGATGAATAGCGTCTACACGTCCTCCAGGGCCGGCAACGTCGATGTTCAACTTCGACGTTGCTCAGCCCAACATCGAAATAGGCGCAGCGAGGGAACGTCTACACGCCAAAGTAGCACACATCGAAATAGGGGTGCCAGGCACAGCTGCAGACAGGGTCAACGGGCGGACTAGCGCTTCCGGGGCAACAGCCAGCCGCTCCCTTAAAGGGCCCCTCCCACATACACTCAGCCTGCACAGCACACGGTCTGAGGAGCCATAGGCACACAGACCCCGGGCGCCGCAGTCATGGACCCCCAGCAGCAGCAGCAGCAGCAGCTAGAGGTCCACCCAGCCCTCCCGGCAGGAGCAGGGCTTGCCCTGGCCCATGCCATGTGAGAGGCAGCTGAGTACCTCCTTGCCCCAGGGGAGGAGATGCCCCCAGGGCAGCAGGGCTCAACCCCTACCCCTGCAGCACCCCGCTCCACCCCCCGCCTCACACGCCGGCGGCTGTGGAGCTACCCCACCAGCACCGACTGGTGGGAGCGGCTGGTGTTTGGGGAGTGGGACGACGACCACTGGCTCAGGAATTTCAGGATGAGCCGGCAGACATTCCTGGAGCTGTGCCAATGGCTCACCCCCGCACTCAGGCACCGGGACACTGCCATGCGGCGTGCCCTCCCTGTGGAGAAACGGGTCGGCATCGCTGTCTGGAAGCTGGCCACTCCGGACAGCTACCGATCCGTGGGGCAGCAGTTTGGTGTCGGCAAGGCCACCGTCGGGGCTGTCTTCATGGAGGTAAGAGAACCCACAGGGGGAGGCCAGGGCAGGGCAGGGGGACCAGAGCAGGGCAGGGGGGCCAGGGCAGAGCAGGGGGGCCAGAGCAGGGCAGGGCAGGGCAGGGCAGGGCAGAGCAGGGCAGGGCAGGGCGGCCAGGGCAGGGCAGGGGGGCCAGGGCAGAGCAGGGGGGCCAGAGCAGGGCAGAGCAGGGGGGCCAGAGCAGGGCAGGGCAGGGCAGGGCAGGGCCACGCACACCCTGCTCACCCCTCATTGGTGCTGTCCCATGTGCTTTCTCTGCAGGTTGTGCGTGCCATCAACGCCATGCTCCTGCACAGGCTCGTGAGGCTGGGGGACCCACATGCCACTGTCGCCGCCTTTGCCACCCTGGGCTTCCCCAACTGCTTCGGGGCTCTGGATGGGACTCACATCCCCATCCGCGCCCCGCATCACAGTGGAGGACGATACCTCAATCGCAAGGGCTATCATTCTGTCGTCCTCCAGGCCTTGGTGGACAGCTGGGGACGTTTCCAGGACATTTACGTGGGCTGGCCTGGCAGCACCCACTACGCCCGGGTTTTTCGGAACTCGGGCCTGTGCCGCCGGCTGGAGGCGGGGACCTACATCCCCCAGTGGGAGATCCCTCTGGGGGACACCACCATGCCCTTCTGCGTCATCGCAGATGCGGCCTACCCCCTCCGGCCGTGGCTCATGCACCCCTACACGGGCCATCTCTCCGCTAGCCAGAAGCGCTTCAACGAGCGCCTGAACCGTGCGCGCCAGGTGGTGGAGCGCTCATTTGGCCGCCTCAAGGGACACTGGAGATGTCTCCTGACCCGCCTGGATGCGGGCCCCAACAACATCCCCCAGATTGTGGGTGCCTGCTGCGCCCTGCACAACCTCGTGGAGAGCAAGGGGGAGACCTTTCTGCAGGGCTGGGCTGCGGAGGCTGGCAGGGCACACGTGCAGCCACCTGCTGCCCCCAGTCGGCAGGTGGACCCCGAGGGGACCCGGGTCCGGGAGGCCCTGCGGGCCTACTTCGACCAACAGGCCGCGGGGTGAACTCTGCCCAGGCCCCCTACTGCCCGCCCCTTCCTCCCCCACACTCCTGCCCCAACGCCCACACCATGGAGCACCCCACCGCCCCCCCCACACTTGTCCTGGACAACTGACAGCACGAACTTGTGGGTGAACGTAAATTTTTTTTTTTGTGGCCGAACCTTTTTTTTGGGGTGTAAATAAATATGTGAAGCACAAACAGAAAACTAAGTACAAATGTTCAACCAAAGCAATATGTACACAAATAAAACAAACCAAAGAAACAACTGTGTGGCATACATAATAAAAAGAAAACCAGGGAGGAGAAAGGGGAGAACTATTTACATGGGGGGGACGGGGCAAACGGGGGCACCAAAAAAACAGGGTCCAACTATATACAACAAGGGGGGGCCATGTCCCGGGCCCCTCGCCCCATAGCCCCGTACTGGGCGTGCCCGGCCGGGAGCCCCGCTGCGCCTGCAGTCTGGTCCGCGGCTGGGTGGGAGCGGGCTGGACCGGAAGGTATCGGTGCCGGCAAGTCTCAGGTGGCTCCAGGGGTCCCTTGGCGCTCTGGCCCTCGCAGGTGGGTGGTGGGGCGACGGCGGACGGGCCGGCGACGGCCGGAGCAGCTGGTGGTGGGGCTGCAGGAGTGGGCAGGGCGGGCGCTGACTCGGCCGGCGCGGCATGGGGGGCCAGGTAGTCCACGAGCCGGTTAAATGTCTGCATATAGGCCCCCCATGCCTCCTGGCGCCAGGCCAGCGCCCGCTCCTGCAGCTGGAGGTGCTGCTCCGAGACCTCCAGCTGCTGGCGGAGGATGGCCAGCAGCTGGGGGTCCGTTGCCGTCGCCGGTAGTAGGCACGGGGTCCGCCGTCTAGCCCTCCGCGGGGCCGGTCGTTCCTCGGCTGAGGGGCTGCCCTGGAGCGATGGTCCCGGAGAGCTCTCCGGGACAACTGAGGCCTCGCCGGCGCTCTCTTCCGGTCCTTCGGATGGTGCAGGTGCAGGTGCAGGACACAGAAGAGGAGTGGGGAAAGAAGAATGGAGACAGGCGTTAGTGTGGGCCCCGAGCCGTGGCCTTTGTCCCCCCAGCCCTGTGCTGCAGGTTCCCCATCCCCGTCCCCGGGAGATGCTGCTGTGATGGATGGGGTTCAGGGGTCCCCCTGCCCTGCACCCCGTCCCCTGGTGGGAGCGACTCTCACTTCACCCCGCAGGGTCTGACAGCAGGAGAGGTTTCTTAGGCCACAGATGGCCACTTTCTGCCAGGAGTGACAGCACCAGCTGTCGGAAGAGACAGTCCTTCCAACCCGTCGTGGGGAGAAGACCCCAAAGGGGGCCCATCTGGGATGCAGCTTTCCCCCGCTCTGGCTGGCTGCCTAGCAGCTCTGCCTTCCCCTAGCCTCTACCTGTGGCCCCCGCCCTCGCCCCCCAATTCCAAGCCAGCTCGGTTCCTCCCTCCTGTTTGTTCAGGGCAGAGGTGTCACCTGCCAGCTGTAGCGCCAGGATCCTCCTTTGGCCCGGGGAGCTCTTCGGCTCTTGTGGCTCATATGTAGCCTGAGTCTCCCTTTGGCACTCCCCCCACTCCATCGCATGCTGCTGCTGCGGGGTGTCCCACCCACTCCACCCGGGGGCTCCTCGAGGTTCCGCTCCCCCCTGCCCCGGGGATGGGGCATGGCACTGTCATGCAGGGTGGGGGCGGGGGGCAGGGGCTGATGGCTGCAGTGCTGTGAGGGCCATGGCCCTGGTGTCCTTGGGGCCATGGCCATGTGAGCGTGTGGGGGGCCCTGGACACATCTCTGTTACCCCCGCCCCTCAAGCCCAGGGGTGTCCACCAGAGAGGGGTACCTACCTGTCGGTCCGCTCCCATGGTCCGGAGATCCCCGGGGGTCGGAGGCCCTGCTGCTGCTCCGGGATGGCAGGAGGAGGATCTGCAGGCTGGATTCTGCGGAGGAGGAGCCCCCCTCCTCCTCCTCCTCCTCCTCCTCCTCCTGCCGCGATGTCCTGGGGATGGCCTCCGGGGCGGGCCCCCGGGGTGCGGGGCTTGCCTCCGGGGCGGACTCCGGCTGCAGGGCCTGCTCGGGCTCGTCAGCCGAGGTGTCAAGGGTGGCCGGAGGGGAGGAGGTGTGCCGGGAGCCCAGGATGTCCCTGAGCTCCCTGTAAAAGGGGCAAGTGATGGGGGCGGCCCCAGATCGGCTGGCCGCATCCCGGGCCCGGGCATAACCCTGCCGCAGCTCCTTCACCTTACTCCTTACATGATCCGGAGTGCGGGCAGGGTGACTCCGGGCAGCCAGGCCATCGGCCAGCCGAGCGAACGCATCCGCATTCCGCCTCTTGCTCCCCATTACCTGGAGCACCTCCTCCTCGCTCCAGAGCCCCAGCAGGTCCCGCAGCTCAGCCTCCGTCCAGGAGGGGCCCCGCTGCCGCTTTCCAGCCTGGCTGCCCCTCTGGCTGGGCTGGTTGCCCTGGCTCCCCTTGGGGGGGGTCCCCTGGGAGCGCTGGGGGGGCTGCTGGCTCGCCATCGCCGCTGGCTGGGTGGCTGAGGGCTGTGCAGGCTAGCCACGTGTGCAGGCTGCAGCCTGCACGTTGCCTCAGCTTCCTGCAGAGTCAGGGAGGGGGAGGGGACCTTTAAGGGGCCGCTCCACGCGGCCACCAGTGAGCTGAGGGGCTGGAGAGAGCGTCTCTCAACCCCCCAGCTGATGGCCGCCATGGAGGACCCGCCAATTTCGACATTGCGGGACCCGGATCGTCTACACTGTCCCTACTTCAACGTTGAACGTCGAAGTAGGGTGCTATTTCTATCTCCTCATGGGGTTAGCAACTTCGACGTCTCGCCGCCTAACGTCGAAGTTAACTTCGAAATAGCGCCCGACGCGTGTAGCCGCGACGGGCGCTATTTCGAAGTTAGTGCCGCTACTTCGAAGTAGCGTGCACGTGTAGACACAGCTCAAAAGAGCCGTGTGGAAGTGTGGCTCCCCAGGGATCTCCCAAAAGGAAATCCTCCTTCCAGAACCCCCAGGGGCCATGCTTCCACATGACTCTTTTGGAATCTGGAAGAGCTTCTTCCAGACTCCAAATCATGTGACCATATGCTGTTGAGGCACCGTAAATTTACTTCCATGTCTCATTAGCATTTTCCAGGCTGTTCATTAGCATGCTGCTTCCAGAACAAGTGGCATGTGTAAAAACGGCCTTAAAGTTTTGGCCTTTACAACATCCTTTGGCAAGGAGTTCCACAGATTGACTATGAGTTGTGTAAAGAAATACTTCCTTATGTTTGTTTTAAACCTGTTCATGTGCTAAGGGAAGGAGTAAATAACTTCATTTTGTTTAAGTTTGACAGGCTGTCTGTAGGCCCTCACCCTGCCAACCTTGAACAAATTCTCACCAGCAACTATAGACCACAACACAGTAGCTCTAAACCTGGAGCCAATCCCATGCAACAAACCTCGCTGTCAACTCTGCTCACTTATCTACACCAGCGATATCATCACAGGATCTAACATCAACCATACCATCAGGGGCTCTTTCACCTGCGCATCTACTACTATTATATATGACATCATATGCCAGCAATGCCCCACTGCAATTTACATTGGCCAAAGTGGACAGTCTCTACGTAAAAGAATAAGTGGACGTAAATCAGACATCAGGAATGGTAACATACAAAAACCTGGGGGAGAGCACTTCAGTCTCCCTGGACACTCAGTAACAGATTTAAAAGTAGCAGTCCTAAAACAAAAAAATTTTAAAAATAAAAATGCGAACAGAAATTTCAGAGCTGCAATTCATTTGCAAATTTGACTCCATCAACCAAGGATTGAACAGAGACTGGGTATGGTTGGCCCATAGCAAAAGCAATTTCTCTGCTCTTGATGTTCACACCTCCCCATTAGCAACTGACAATGGGCCACATTCTCCCCTCACTGAACTGACTTGATTTCTCCTCTCTTGATGTTCACACCTCCACATTAACTGCTGATAATGGATCACCTCCACCCTGTCTATGTCTACACTAGTCCCAGAACTTCGAAAGGGGCATGATAATGAACCTAATCGAAAGATGCTAATAAGGCACTGCCATGAATATGCAGTATCTCATTAGCATAATGGCAGCAGTGGCACTTCCAAAGTGCCACTTTCAATTGTGCGGGCTAGTCTACATGGGGTCCTTTCCAAAAGAATCCCACACACTTTGAAATCCTGGTTTTAGGAATAAGGGGATTTCAAAGTGTGCAGGGTCCTGTCGAAAGGGACCCCATGTAGAAGAGCTGCATGCATTCGAAAAAGTGGCATTTTCTAAATGCCACGGCTGCCATTATGCTAATGAGGTGCTGCATATACATGGCGCACAAAGTGCCTCACTAGCGTCTTTTAATTAAGTTCATTATCATGCCCCTTTCGAAGTTCTTGGGCTAGTGTAGATATATCCCCTGACCAAATAGACCTTGTCAGCTCTGGCCCTCCCCTTTACTGAGACTCCATCTTTAAATCCTCCTCTGAAACCCTGCCCCCTCATGCATCTGACGAAGCGGCTCTTTGCCCACGAAAGCTTATGCTCCAAAATAGTCTATAAGGGGCCACAGAACTTCTTAAGGTTTGAGAATCTTCCTCATGTTCTCATCCATGAAGACAGTTGAAAAGAATTCATTTAGTTTCTCTGAAATGAACTTATCATCCTTGAGTGCTCCTTTAGTATCTCAATTTTCCAGCAGCTCCATGGGTTGCTTAGCAGACTTTTGCTTCTGATGCATTTAACAATGGCTTACTTTTTGAGTTTTTGGTTCTCTATCTTTCAATTTCTTTTTTGGCCTTCCTAATTCTATTTTTATATTTCTTTTGCCAGAATTGATACTCCTTTCTGTTTTCCTCACTTTTAAAGCAATGCCATTTTGTCTTTCACTGCTTCTTTTACTTTGTTATTTAGCCATGGTGGCACTATTTTGGTTCTCTTACTATGTTTTCCTGTGCTCCCAAAATACAAATAATATCACATTCATTATTCACATATCTAAATAGCTACAGCTCTTTAAGTACATTTTTCACCATTCCATTGGTTGATAAATATGAATGAATATACATATTCTTTTACATCAGTGTATGAGTATGATATAAATTAACTCCTGATTTGTATAAATATTAGCTTGAGAAATTAATTGAAAAGCTAAAGAAAGGTAAACTTGATTTGCAAGCTGATTTCAGTTTTAAGTTTCTGAGGTGACAGTAGTTGTAAAACTAGGTACCTGTTGGACTTCCCAAATCCGACACCCTAGAAACCTGATCAGTCCTGAATGGGGGAATTTGCCAGACCAAAGGAGGTTTCCTGCATCTGGCCCCCTGGCCTACTGCACCTCCCTGCCACCAGCTCTGCTTCCACTCCACCCAGCCCCCCTGACAGATGCTGTCCACCCTCCACTTGCACTTTGCCCAGCCCACCCAGCCAGGCTGCCAGATGCTGGCCACCTTATCACCAGCCCCAGATGGCCCCAGACCCCCACCATCACACAGCTGGACACTAGCTCTGGCCTTGCCCCACTCTGCTGCCGATTCTTTGCCCAGGCAGGGCTACCAAACACTCACCCACCTGCCACTAGTGGAGTCTCCATCCCTGGAGGTGTTTAAGTCTCACCTCAACAAAGCCCTGGCTGGGCTGATCTGATGGGTTTGGTCCTGCCTAGGGCAGGGGGCTGGACTTGATGGCTTTTTTAGGTCTCTTCCAGCTCTATTGTTCTATGGTTCTATGATTGCCAGCCCTAGGGCTCTATGGTCCAGGAACACCAGAAAGTCCTAGTTTAGGCATGAAGAGGTTGCTCAGTGCATTGCCTCCATCCACGGATGACATCCCTGAAACTCCTATTGGCAGCAGCTTCTTGGCAAATGGAGCTGGAGAGCCAGTACTCACGGCAAGATGGGGGCAGCAGTGTACAGAAACCCCAGGGCCATTCCTGTGCCTAGGAGCAGCAGGAACATGTCACTGCTTCTGGGGAGGAATGCTAAGTCAGGAAGGGAGTCTGAGAACCCCATGAAAACCAGACTTTAAACCAGATTTTCAGTGAAGATCAGAAATGCTGGTCTACAGAGCTGTCCAGCTGGTGCAAGGCAGATAACACAGCTTCCACTGTATTTATGAATATAGCAAACTTGCATGGTAAAGCTATTTAATGCAAAACAGTAAATGAGTGACTAGTGAATTATAAGATTCCAGGTGGCTTTAGCAAAATTTCAAGAGCAAGGCTGTGGCTACACTTGTCCAAAACTTGGAAACAGCCATGGCAAGGGCCATTTCAAAGATTACTAAAGAGGCACTGAATTGAATACTCAGCACCTCCTTAGCACGAGGACTCTTCCAGCCGCAGCACTTCAAAAGTGCCGCTTTCGAACATGAGTGGCTTGGTGCGGCTTCATGGGGGTCCTTTTCGAAAGGACCCCGCATATTTTGAAATCCTCTTATTCCCTTCAGCGGAGACACAACCCAAATGTTTAATATTTGACTATTTATTATTTTATTTGCTGTTGTAATGATAGTCACACACCATGGCTAAGTTTCTATGATATTAGTTACAAAATTGATGATGACCTGCTATGGCTCTTCAAAATAGAGTTTTAAAACATTGCATTCAAAACAGCAAAATGAGCATCCCCTATATCTTTAAAATAGAGTACTTTAGCCTCTTAATAACTGTAATTAAGAAACCTAGACACTTGTTTAAAACTAGGACACTTAGGCTACGTCTACACGTGAAGCCTACATCGAAATAGCTTATTTCGATGTAGCAACATCAAAATAGGCTATTTCGATGAATAACGTCTACATGTCCTCCAGGGCTGGCAACATCGATGTTCAACTTCGACGTTGCGCGGCACCACATCGAAATAGGCGCTGCGAGGGAACGTCTACATGCCAAAGTAGCACACATCGAAATAAGGGTGCCAGGCATAGCTGCAGACAGGTCACAGGGCGGACTCAACAGCAAGCCGCTCCCTTAAAGGGCCCCTCCCAGACACAGTTGCACTAAACAACACAAAATACACAGAGCTGACAACTGGTTGCAGACCCTGTGCCTGCAGCATGGATCCCCAGCTGCCGCAGCAGCAGCCAAAAGCCCTGGGCTAAGGGCTGCTGCCCACGGTGACCATAGAGCCCCGCAGGGGCTGGAGAGAGAGCATCTCTCAACCCCTCAGCTGATGGTCGCCATGGCAGACCCCGCTATTTCGAAGTTGCGGGACATGCAACGACTACACGGTCCCTACTTCGACGTTGAACGTCGAAGTAGGGCACTATTCCTATCCCCTCATGGGGTTAGCGACTTCGACGTCTCGCCGCCTAAAGTCGAAGTTAACTTCGAAATAGCGCCTGGCGCGTGTAGCCGTGACGGGCACTATTTCGAAGTTAGTGCCGCTACTTCGAAGTAGTGTGCACGTGTAGACACGGCTTTAGCCACTTCACTCAAGAATTTGTCAATAAAGTCAGTCTGAAAGAGCAAATAGGCCACCTTAAATACAATGTATTTTAAGCGTATCACAAGCATTGATAATTTAGCAAATCCTAGCTTTTCTTGATCAGATTTTGAAAGTGATGCCCATACATTTGCACTACCCCAATTTCTGCATGCAAATACTTGTGTAAGGAATGTGCCAACAGGAGCTCAATACTGCTGAAGGATTTGGGGAATGTGTCCTTCAGAGATCATTTGTATGAAAATGCAACGGTGTGCATATATAATGCCTTGTAAACAGAGCCTGATGGGAGCAGGTGAAGCAATAACCTTTCATCTATTGTAAACAACCTGTTGTTGTAAAGTCACGATTTATGCTATCACCCACTGTAATAATTGTGGAGTCTCACCAATACTTGAAGTTGTTGTGGGGGTACATGGCAGTCATCACTGCTGTGTTAGATATAGACTGCACAGTTCTCCCTCCATCTAAGCATTGTGAAGGAAAAGCTGGGGGAGGGATGGGATAGTGGTGTCTCAGATTTGGGGATTGTCAGGTTAGGAGATCTAGTGGGCCAGCATCAGTTAACAACTGTATTAGGAGTCAGACACAATGCAATTAACTTTCTATTACATTGATTAGCCTGAAAGGACATGATGGGGTTCATATTGCCAGTCAGTCCCTGGACTTTGTACAGTAATTTACCAACTTTCTCTATTTTTAATATTATCAATACCAAGCAGAGTGATGTGTATTTCAAATAAATATTTCATAACAATCCTTAAATTATTCTCCATAATGTTAGCTTCTATCTTATATAATATATCATATGCAAACTTCTGCCTCTATTTTTGATTTTTCCTCCACATTTACAGAGATTAATATCTTGACATTTATCCCATCTCCACAACTAAAACCTGCAATTAAAAAAGAGGAAGTGGTTTCTCTCCTAAGCGTTTTGCTATCTTGGGACCTAGTTGAGGAAGTTCTGTGTCCTCAAAACTTGAGTAACTTGTGTCTTTGCTCTGTGGGAAAATTTGACTCCAAGAATAAAGTGAACGACACATAATGCACACAACATGAAGTAAATCTTTTAAAAGGAAGAGTAGAGAAAAGTGTCACTCTTCCTACCTGTTAATGAAAAGGTCTTTATTGTTCCTTTAATTTTGGGAGATGATCATGGAACACAGTGGCTTGAATGTGCATGTATTCTAGTGCCTCTGTAGTGACATTTTGAATGAAAAGACACGGGCTAATAAGACAATGCAATACACATGTCAGTGCACTTTGCAAAAATGAGGTGTTGTTGCTGGTGTACTCACTAATTTTCTTTTTTGTCTGCTTAATAAGTAGATCTAGGAAGAAAAGGCACTAGCTAAGGGACAAAAAGTCTTGTAAATTATCAGGAGTAAACCAAGGGAGGATTATGATGATTTAAAAACACACGCACACAAAACCCCCCACCTCCCACCCCAGTACCCACACACAAAGCTTACATAGATGATACAGGGTATTTACTTTAACCTATTTTTATGTAGGCATCAGTTGCTTCACCAGCTCCTGTCAAACATTCACATTTTGACTTAGATACTGGCATTTTAAGGGACAAAACCCAATCTTATGTTTTGTTGTTCATTGCAAGTGCTGGTGAGCACAATGTCCAAACTCATTTTAATCACTGAAGGAATCACATCTGCATATGTTGACATAAAAATGTATCTCCCCGACTTTCGTGCGACCTTCTATTTTTGCTTCTATTTAAATTCATACTGCAGCATGATCACAGAGGTTATACTAATGTTCATCTTTTGTATTTGTCAGCTGGAACACTTTGTTCATTCCTATTATATGAAAATCAGCCTCACTTCTCCCTGAAGGACTCCTTCTACTCCAGAGCAATACTATTAGTTTCAACTTATGTCCTATTTAAAAATATAACCATAATGTTATAAGCTGTACCTTACTAACCGGGCTGAGAACATGGAGAAATAAAGGTCATAGAGAACTGGTACATTATTTACATGTTTGCAATTTTGAGTGAACCAGAGAAGATAATACTCCTGAGGCAGAGCCTCAGCTGGTGTAAATTATCTGATGAAAATTTACACCAGCTGAGGATCTGGAAGAGGACAGCAAGTTTTACGAAAGGGAAAGGATGTAATTTCCTAACCCATCAGCTATCTATTAAATTGCATATGGCAAAAAAGGGCCATGTTTTGGCTACCACCCAAAGTAGCTTCAAGAGAGAAGATTCAGCTTCAGTAAAAGATCTACATTCACAACATGTAATACAGGAACTAATATGATACATGTTCTTCAAAATGTCAGGAAATGGATTCTTCTTCTTAGTTTGGAAATGATGCCAAAGCATAAATATGCAACAGTTGTGTCATTTCATGCCCTTAATGGAGCTAAAAGCAATAAACAAGGCTCCAAGTTTTTTTGTCCTGGCAGAAAAGCTGTAGTGCCTTTGTTCTGTAATACACAAGGCACTAACTATCCAAACAATCTCTATATTAGAAATCCAAGAGCTCCTTTTGTTTTCAAAAAGAAGGTTCAGACCAGACTATGGATTGTACTTGTTCATACAATGCATATGGATTTCATATGGCAAATACAATAAACTCTGGAGACAAGCACAGCCAAGTTGCCCATGTCTCAGGTTAACACAGCTGCTGCCCCTGACAGGAGCAGGAAACCACTCCTGTCAGGGGCGGCAGCGAGAGTCAGGCTGTGGTCCCTGACAGGAGTAGGGAAACTGCTCCTGTCAGGAGCAGCAGCCTGACTCTTGCTGCCCCTGACAGGAGCAATTTCCTGCTCCTGTCCAGAGTGGCATCTGCTCCTGATAGGAGCGGTTTCCTGGTCTGCAGAGTGGCAGAGAGCTAGGAACCAGGACGCAGCCTGTCTCCCAGCTCCCCTCCATTTGAAGAGCTGGGAAACTGACCAAGGTCGGAGCCCTGGTCATTTTTCTGGCTCCAAGGAGTGTAGGGGAGCTGGGAGCCAGGCTGTTGTCTGATTCCCAGCTCCCCTCTGCTTGCAGGACCCAAGAAACCGGCTAGCTCATGGCTGGTCAGTTTCCCAGTCCCTTAAGTGGCAGGGAGCTGGCCAAGTGGCAACCTGATTCCCATTTCCCCTCCACTCTGGGAGTCAGGAAACTGACCAGCTCTGGTGGGCTGCTCAGCTTCCCAGCTCCTGCAAGCCCAGGGGAGCCGGAAACCAGATGGCAGCCTGGTTCCCATCACCCTATGACTTGCACAAAAATGTGAGTTACGCGGGGGCTGCAGGAAAGCAACCCCTGTATAATTTGAGGGTTTACTGTAGTGACCTGTGTCTGTATATCTCAGTTCAGGACTTAGTCTCAACTGCCAAAAATG
The DNA here is from genome assembly GCF_033958435.1 of Carettochelys insculpta. Taxonomy (NCBI): domain Eukaryota; kingdom Metazoa; phylum Chordata; order Testudines; family Carettochelyidae; genus Carettochelys; species Carettochelys insculpta. The sequence continues at coordinate 136,533,260 of NC_134137.1, forward strand.
GTTATGACCCTGTCTATCATATTTTCCCCCTTCTCTTCTTACTTCAGTTCCTTTCCAAACTAAATATATTCTTGTGTTTCTTTCATGCTCTTTCATGAGCAGAACAGATATTTTAGTCAATTTGCCACTAGAAAATAAGATCTACTGCAAACCACTCCATTAGCCTAGTTTTTTTAAAGAAAAAAAGAAAATTAACAGCAGTGTGAGGCCCATTGAAAGACTTGAATTAGTTGTTGGCTGAGCCATCTTAACCCTTGAGAAAAATAAATCTTGGCCAAAAAACAAAAATCAACCAAGCACAAAACCCCACCAATGAAAAATCCAGAGAAACTACTAGCTATAAAATAACATCTGCAAGTGATTTTATCATGTATTTTGAATGACCAATTTTTATTTTAAAATATTTCTGGCTTACAATTACTTTTAAATGATGTGATCTTTTGCAGTAATATATATTAGCCTTACAGCAGTACCAACTAAAATGCACAGATAAACTGAAAGAATTCTGATTTGTCTACCATCTCACTCGCCGCCTACAAAAGGCATTAATTTACATTATCCCTATTTACAGAACCACAGAGTCTGATGTGTTCATTGCTTAAAATCGATGACTACCCAAAAAGAAACTCACTCTGGTGTTCTGCAGTGTTGGCTCCAAAGGAGAATTAGACAGCCTCTTTTTCTGAATTAAGTCCCTTTGCCAGCTGTTAATTTTCTACACCTATTTTTTTAATTACCACCTACACAACCAATGCTGCACTGATAAATAATGTCATTTTATGCTTTCTGCCGCAGACTGGCCAGGATTTATGTGCTATGACCAAGTCTTTCAAAAGCTACTAGTAATTTTAGGTGTCTTAGTTTCAGAGGGCCCAGATTAAGACACTGTAAAGGGAACTAATTTTCACTGTAAAGGTACTCAGAATTTTCTGGAAATCAGGCACCTTTTCAGTATCCAGAAACTGAAGCACCTCAGAGAGCTAGGTGCTTAGAAAAAATCTTAGACTAGTCTATATTTGGCTTCCCATGAATGCCCCGAAAACATTCTCTTCCCTTTTATAAGGGAATCTTCCAACAGCTGCCAATATGTTTTGGTCAGCCCTACCAGACTTAAGTGATACTTCTGGTTGCAACAAGAAGTCTTGTGGCACCTTATAGAGTAATAGATATTTTTGGGGCATGGATTTTCGTGGGCAAAGACCCGCTTCATCAGGGTGTCAGCATTTTCTGAAAATGGCTCTAAGGTGAAACCTCAAATATGAGGCCCCCTGCAAACCACTAGTCCCTTTTGAAAATGTAGCTTGTATGTTTTGTAATGAATCGCTGAACTCTATGAACAAAGATCCTGAGGTAGAGAACCTGCAACAAAACTACTGTTCTGTACCGCAATTAATTAGCAAGTCAAGATATAATTAATACTCCTCCCCTGCTTTTCTGACCTTATTTTCAGCTGTCATGATGCAATCAAGTAATATACCGATAAAGCAATTAATGATGGAAGGAACAGAAATATGGAGAGATGTGCTAACAAACTAAACCACGAAGCGGGTCTTTGCTCACAAAAGCTTATTCTTCAAAATATCAGTTAGTCTGTAAGGTGCCACAGGACTTCTTGTTGTTTGAACCACAGAAGAACATCCTGAAGTTTTATATCCGCTGTGGCTCAGTCATTCTGACTGCAAAAGTTGTGTAACCAAAAGATGATGACAAAGGGCACTAAGGCAGTCTGAAGTAGCTGGACCCTCAAGTGGAGTAATTGAAATAACAGTAAAACTCAGCAAAAAATATGTCTGTGCAAAGATCAGATAGCATATTGCTCAAAGTCTCCACTGTCACATTGCATCAGCTACCCTGGTGTTATACATTACCACAGCACTATGTACAAGTTGATACTACATAGCTGCGTCTACACGTGCACGCTACTTCGAAGTAGCGGCACCAACTTCGACGTTAGGCGGCGAGACATCGAAGTCGCTAACCTCATGAGGAGATAGGAATAGCGCCCTACTTCGACGTTCAACGTCGAAGTAGGGACCGTGTAGACGATCCGCGTCCCGCAACGTCGAAATTGCTGGGTCCTCCATGGCAGCCATCAGCTGGGGGATTGAGAGACGCTCTCTCTCCAGCCCCTGCGGGGCTCTATGGTCACCGTGGGCAGCAGCCCTTAGCCCAGGGCTTCTGGCTGCTGCTGCGGCAGCTGGGGATCTATGTTGCAGGCACAGGGTCTGCAACCAGTTGTCAGCTCTGTGTATCTTGTGTTGTTTAGTGCAACTGTGTCTGGGAGGGGCCCTTTAAGGGAGCAGCTTGCTGTTGAGTCCGCCCTGTGACCCTGTCTGCAGCTGTGCCTGGCATCCCTATTTCGATGTGTGCTACTTCGGCATGTAGACGTTCCCTCGCAGCGCCTATTTCGCTGTGTGCTGCTTTGACGTGTAGATGTTCCCTCGCTGCGCCTATTTCGATGTTGGGCTGAGCAACATCGAAGTTGAACATCAACGTTGCTGGCCCTGGAGGACGTGTAGACGTTATTCATCGAAATAGACTATTTCGATGTCGCAATATCGAAATAAGCTATTTCGATGTTGGCTGCACGTGTAGACGTAGCCCATGACAGAGGCAACCTGGTGCAGGGATTTCATGGGGGGGAGGAGCGTCAGCCATGTGCCTGTACTCCAACTCTTCTCTGCCCCTGCTTCTGCTCTCCTCTTGTCCCACCCTCTCCTCCCACTCCACCACCCCTGTACATCTCTGCTCTACCCAGGCCCTGCCCCTTCCCACCCCTTGCTGTGAGTGCAGGGCAGTTTCTCCCTCCCTCTCATAGAATCATATGGCTGGAATCATGGAGTGGCATGGCCTAGAAGTAGTGCTGCTGTCACACTGTGCCACTGGGAAGCGTGACAGCACTGATGATGAGTGTAGCGGGCAGGGCCAACACTGGGGGAGTGCACGTGGCCCCATGTGCACCTCTGTGCATTGCCCATGCTTTATGATACCTTGCATTTGCATCAAACTTACAAAAAAAAACATATTTCCATGCCCAAACCTCTCTCAAAAGTTGAAATGTGATTACTAGCTATAGGAAGTGGAGCCCGTCAAATGCCGCAGGACTAGGGCAGCACTAGAAAGCAGTGGCACTTGCAGATTAATCTATGCCCAAGGAAAAGCATTTATTTAATCTACACAAAGTCTGAGTAATACATTCAGTGTGGGTGAAATGGAAGGAAATCCTCCAATCAACCCAAGACCAAGCTGCAACACTGCAACTACTGCAACTTATAAATGGAAGTAGCAGTGACAGTGCCTCCATGCTGTTTACAGATTGCTAAAACCAGTGGGAAACCTCCAAAAGAAGTATCATACCCAATACTGTTTCCTCCCAATAGTACGCCCATGCTGGCCTATACACGTTCGGCACAGAGACCTCTTAACAGTACATGAGGGATGCACAGAATCCTCTGTAAGCAGCCCCACAACACACATTCCACCTTCAGACCTCAGTAATTTTAAGGATTTAATAGTAGATGTGGTCCAAAACATTTGTGGAAGTTCTCTGGAGGTTTGGTTTAGTTCCGTTTCTGTGGGGTGGAGGTAGATGGGGTGTGGAGTGAGAAAAGATGAAACAAATTTGTTGGAAAAGTGTTTCAGAAAAAAATCTATTTTTTCTAAACACATTTTTAAAATGATAGAAATGCAAAACATGCTTTTGCAGTGCCTAAAATTCATAAAAGTGAGAAATGTTTTGGCTTTGGAGGTTTGGAATATTTTTTTGCCAGAAGAAGATTCCAAAGCATCCTGTTCTGATGAAAAGTTCTTTGAAGTTTGTACCTTCCACCAACAGAAGTTGGTGCAATAAAAGATATTATCTCACCCAACTTTTCTAAAAAAACCAAAACAATAAATACTGATATATTTTTATTTCAGTTTTTGTAGGAACATTTCATGGACAGAGAAAAAAAAAAGTAATTTCCCAACCTTTTCCACCAGGAAGGGTTCTCAAGGTCTGGGTGAATTTCCCATTAGACAAACGAAGTGCTGCAACTTTGTCTTTATTATTTTTTTTTCTATTTAAACTGAGTCTCTTGACGCTCTAGTCCTCAGCTGAAGCACTAAACATACAAAGGTTTAATGACGGCCAAATTACTTACAAAGCCACAGGAAATTTCCGATTACCTTGTAAATGTAAGTGTCTCCTGCTGATTAAATGTTCTGTAAACATTCTTAGACAGTTACTCATGCACACTGAGTGTTTTCCTTAGTCTCCCCTGTCCACCTGCTCAGCTCAGTAAGACATTTGGGAAACAATTTGAAAACAATAATGTGGCTGCTGGGTTCTGTAGTAATATTTATGACAAAGAACAGCTCATATGGTAGCCTTGGTGGTGTCATGTGTGCTTCCTCCAAAATCCAAGCTTTATTTCATTGCACTGGTTCTTCCTAGAGTAATGTCCTGAGAACAGGGTCTGAGTGGCTTAAAGGTTAGCCAACCCTGATTACAAAAGAGCAACATCAGGGGTGGATCAGGTAGTCCCTGTAGGAACAGCAGCAGGACAGTGTAATGAAGGTCATGAGCCCACTAAAGGGAGGGGGCCTGGCAGCAAGCTGTGGAAGGGCAGACTCCCAGAACTCAAGCCCAGTAGGGTAATTTTATGGGGTTGTTTTCAGGTTTGATTGGCTGCACTGGGAATATGAAAAAGGGCTCATGGCTGAGCCAAAAGGCCCTGGGGCTTGAAGCCTGATCCGAAGAGCTTGCAAACTGTAGGATGAATTTGATGAAGTGGGTCTTACCCATGAAAGCTCATTACCTAATACGTAAAATTGTTAGTCTTTAAGGAGCCATGGGAGTGCTTGTTTTTGTGTGTGTTTGCTATGAGTGTTAAGGGAAGAGCTCTGAAGAGAGCAAGAATCCTCGGCACAGCAATTAGCTGCCCATGAAGAAGTGTCAATGAATGGTAACCCTGGTGCAGTCCCACCGCTCTGGCACAGCTCTCTGTCCCAGAGTGAAGGACGTTAACTATACTTTTATTGTGAATACCTTTCAGGAATATTTTACTTTCTCTCTCCCTACCTCATCCGATTACCTTACCATCTTATATAATGACAACAGGCCATATGCCATGGAAATTAGGCCCCTTGTTACATGTATTTGCCTCTTGACACAGTTCAGGGCAACATCACTTTTGTTCCTCCTCTATATTCTCTTGTGGCCACTCACTGGAAGCTGCCAGCTCCTCAGCAATCACCTCTCCTGACCAAGGTGTTTGCAGGCTGTACAATTCCCTGCCAAATTCACCGGCATGCTCCTGCAAGGCAGCCTGCCTAACTAGACTGGTGTCTGCACCTAATTGCCAACAGCTATGTTACCACACTGCAGCTTTATAAGCACGCCAATAACTGTTAAGTGAAAGCATTACTGCAACAATATAGCAAAGCAATAAGAGGACCTATATGCATGTTAGTAAGTTTACCAGCTCTCACCATAACGCCAGCAATTACTCAGACAGGAGTCAGTCCTTTGAACACCACCAAGTGGCTTTTCTGTGGATAGAGATTTGTAACAGCCATAGCTCTGAACTAGCACACCCATGAACAAGGTAGCTGACAGCCATGCTGGGCCCCTGGGCAAGATGAGAGGATGGGTCAATGTTCCCAGAAGGAGTGGAGTCAAGAAAAGAAGGGGTGGGGTCAAAGGCAGGTGACCCGCATCACCTTCCAGACCGTGGTACCACCACCCCATCAGTGCTGCCTGGAGCATGCCCCGAGTATCCCCACCTCCCCAGATAACTTTGTCCATTGGAACCCAACTATTCATGGTTCCACTGCATTTGAGTTCAACTCAAAGTCCTGTCCACACAGATCCCAGTATACCCCTATCGTGCCGCTAAGCAGGAAAGAAGATGAAAAGTGATGTCTAAGTCTGAGGCCAATTTGTACTTTATCAAAGAGCAAAGATTACCGCTTTCCAGCCTCACACATGTCAAGCAGATCCTCCCAGCCTGAACACCACCGGTACAGGGACATGAAATTCAAGGCTGATCTCATATCTGAATCTCCTGTCTGGAGCCTAGAAATCCCAACTTTCTGATATTAAAAACAACTGAACTGTTCAGCCAGCACTTACTTTTGGTCACTTACTCTGACGCCATTTTCCCCATGTCCTCAAGCTATCCTCAGGGTGCTATTCAGCTCGACTATTGCATGGATTAGTGCACTTTGTTCTTTTATGATTCATGAAGATGTACTGCTCCATTAACATCAGTAAGGGGGAAATCCACTTTTCTTTAATTTAAATAAATCTATCATGTATGTATGAGTGCATCAGTCTGACAACCTTAATGTTGATGTACTTCACCTAAGTACATGTAATACCTAGGCCAAGGAATATTCACAAGGACAAAATGTACAGTATAAATAGAGAACACCACAGCTACCCTGATTAGAGACTAGCAAAATAAATAATAGTAATCATATGAACCCACTTGTGATCCCAAGTTTGAAATTACAAATCTGAAGTTTAGCTGAAAAAAAATAGTTAATGTAATACACTTAGGCTATGTCTACACTTGGGCAAAACTTTGAAATGGCCACGCTAATGGTCAAATTGGAGAATACTGATGATGTGATTAAATGAATATTCAGCACCTCATTAGCACGCTGCTGGCCGCAGCACTTCCAAAGTGCCGCAGTTCACTCACACACAGCTCATCTAGATGTTGGTGTGATCTGTGGTATGCTTATTAGTATGCATCATCATCGCCATCATCAATAACCGTGGGCTCAGTGCCCATTGGTGTCTGATGCCTCTCTCACTATTACCTTCCATCTTTCCCTATCCAGTGCAGAGTGGCTTAGTTTCTGTAGACTAGCTCCACAACAGTCTACTATATCATCTATCCATCTCTGTGGGGTCTGCCTCTCCTATTTGAACTGTCCATTATACCAAATACCAGTGTCTTGATTTTTTGTTCGTCATTCATTCTGCAAATATGCCCAAATAATTGTAGCTTATTAGTATGCATGCAGATTCCTTTATTGTTTAATATGTTTTTTTCTCTTATGAGTTTACACTGAGGATAAATATGCTTGCTCAGGAAGTGTCATGTGGTCTTCATATTTGTTGGCAATTATTGTGCTATCGATATGCAAACAGAAAGGAAATAGGCCTGCTTAGGCAATCCACCTTTTGCCGGGACTACAATGAAGGAAGGTGCAGGTTTTTTCAGGGATTGGTTCTAGGCAACCCTGTGGCCAATTCTGTCCACACATGTACCCCAGTGACTCTGTCACAGGACTTGACCACATCAGCCATATCACTGGAGGCTTGTTCACCTACACAACTACTAAAGAGCTATATGCCACCATGTGCCATCAATGCCTCTCTGCCATGTATATTGGACAAACCAGACTGTCTCTATGCAAATGAATAAATGGACACAAATCAGACATCAAGAAACGTAACATATACAAACCAGTGGTAGCAGCAGGGGTGGCACTTTAACACTACCTGTCCACACAGTTGCAGACTTGCAAGTTGCTGTCCGTAGGCGGGGAAAAAAAAACTAAACACTCAAAATCATACTGCAATGCAAAACTGCTGAGCTGGAATTTATATGAAAATTTGACATCATCAGAATGGGTCCGAAGAGAGACCTGGAATTGTTTTCTCAATGCAGCAAGTAATTTTCCCTTAAGATACTCTCACCTTCCCATCACTCTTGGAGGTGAGCCACATCTACCCTGATTTCATTAGTGCTAATGTTACACTTCCATCTCTGTGTGCCTTTCTTTCACTTCAGGAATCTGAGGAAGAGAGCTGCCTCTCACAAAAGCTTATGCCCTAATAAATTGGCTAATCTTGAAGATGCCACCGAACTCCTTGTAGTTTTTGTTGAAGCAGAGTAGCAACATTACCCCTCTGATAGATATTTTAGATCAACACCCAACGTGCTGCAAGTGGGGGCAAAGTCAGTTCTGGGATTTATGCACTCAGCTCTTTGTGGAGCTTAGAGCTAGTTAAAATTTACAAATCCAAAAATGACCATCCTGTAAATTCAAATAATTTAGGTGTAGGGGGTTGACTGGGAACTCCGCCATGAAGCCACAGAGAGCTCCATGCCAGTCCCAAGCCTGGATGAAGGAGGAGGGTTGGTCAGATGTGTGTCAATGTGCTGACCATCAAACAATAATATGAATGAAATCTGATGTCAGTACAACCAAATGTTAAAAGGTGCCGGCTCAGACATCTCACAGATAAACAACGTTCATGATACCAATCAAGCTATAGGGGTTGGGTGGATAAGTTGGCTACCGAAAGAAAATTACACCTCCCTAGTATTTGGCATAATGGATGGTTCAAATAGGAGAGGCAGACCCCACAGAGAATGGATAGATGATGTAGTAGACTGGTGCGGAGCTAGTCTACAGAAACTAAGCCATGCTGCACTGGAGAGGGAAAGAAGGAAGGAAATAGTGAGAGAAGCATCAGACGCCAACGGGCGCTGAGCCCACGGTTATTGATGATGATGATGATGATGATGATGGTTGACTGGGGCCTCTCTCTCATTGTGCAAACAAAGAAAAAAGAAAGGAAACCTTCATTATAATCAGGCAAATATAATAATTTCCGCATTTATGAGATACTGAGACCTGGTTTAGGGCATTTGGATTTTTACCAATGGCTTCAAGAGCTCCCTGAATAGCTTTGGGTATTTTAGGGGATTATTTGTACTTCTCAGGTAAATTACAGTCAGATTCTACAATAAATGAAAAATCAATATTTCTACACAAAAGTCAGGTTCGTTACGTCATCTTCCTCCACAGACACCAATGGTCTTCAAATCTATTAAAATGAATGCACTTTTGAGATCAGACCTAATGTGCCTGTTTTCAAACTGAAATTAAATTGTACTGCTGAACTGTGAGCCTCTTAAAGAACATTCACCCACTTTGAATAACTAGAAATAAGTTCAAAGAATACCAAATACCTGGAACTTGTTCTTAAAGCTGAGTCCAAGGAGGTGAGGTTTAGGAGAATTCCTTGAATACGAGAATTTAAAGGAATGATAAAATAGTTTCTTCATCGTTTAGATTATCACTAGTACTTTTGACCTTTCTCTCATCATTGCACTTTCCAGAGAGTTAAAAAAAAAAAAGTCAGCCCTTGGAGACCTCCAGCCAAGGAGAAAACATTTAGAAGGCAGAATCTATTTGTGGACAACCCTTTAAATAGGCAGATTGACTTATTCTTAGTATAAGGCTAAAGTTTGTGGGTTATGTAAATGATGATTCACTGTTCTCGAGATGTGCTGTTCTGAGTGGCCGAGTTAGTTCTGTTGCTATGAAATTCCTCTATGGTATCCACAGGCAAATGAAAGGTAGACTTAGCGGTAACTGGTGTGAGGAAAGGGGAGGCAAGGCTACATAAATAGCTTGCCTGGTTACCTAACCATGAAGTCAAAAATATCCATAAGTACCAAGGTGACCTGCTTTGCCTGGTACTTGGAATAGTGGAGGGTGACAGTTTATTAATTAATAGCTACTTCACATGAACATGATTACCTTAAAAAATGCAGTTTTGATGTAATTTTTCAGTTCTCTTCCCCGCCCACAAGACCATTAAATAACAAAAACCACAGACACCTGAGGGATACAATTGTACCTCAAGTGGGAATGCATATGTGAGTGAAAGTACGAGCAGCAGTGGAACTGAGCTATAAGGCTAAGTGGTAGACAAGGTGAAATGGCAGCAGAGAGAAGAATATATTTCCATATCGCAGTGCTGTGGACTCTGTTTTTGATCTCCTTTCCAGACTGCCTTCCTCAGTTTATTTTTAAGACACTTTTTTTTAACGGTCCTGTGCATGTGTTATTTGGAAAAGGAGACCCTTTGTCCAAAAACAAAAGCATTAGTGCAGACTTCCTCACACTATCAGGCTTCCACCCAAAGTCTAAGTTGCAACAACAACACTGGCATGGTTGAGGGTGATTCATTCCACTAAACATCTGGCTGCTGAGACTTCCAACAAGGATCCTAATTAGTTTGCCCTGTCATATTATTGACGTCTGTTACTTTTGGACTTGTTTGAAATTGATCACTGAGCATCCATTTTTACAGTTGCTACCAATCAGGATTAGGTTTGAACTAATAACCTAGAGATCAAAGAACCTGTCGACCAAGTAACATGTTGTTTGCTATGCGCATGGATCTCCAATGGTAACAGCCACGTGGCATGGCTATTCATAGCTGGTGAACAGGTGTTTTATTTAAAATTAGATTACTAAGCTATCATGAAGATATTTTAATTGGGGGCTTGGGGAAAGAGGTCAGATGTTTCACAGGGGCTACATCTACACTACTAAGATCCATAAAAAGAAGTTCTTCAGGAAGATCTCTTCCAAAAAGAATTCCTTTCGAAAGAGTGTGACCACACACAAAAAAAAGCAGAATGAAAGATCGATCCACTCTTTCTATACAGAGCATCCACTCATCCCCTGCTCTTCGAAAGAACGGGCCAGGGATCGAAAAATGCGGCACCTTGAGGACTCCTCTTTCAAAAGAGAGGTTCCACTGTGTGTCTGTACGTGCTTTCATTTGAAAAAAAGGCATTCTTCCTGAAACAGGAGTGGAAGAGAATTTTCAAAAGGCCTGCCACATTCCTTGTATTTACTTCAAAAGAACATTTTTTGTGCATAGATGCTCCACGGAATTTTTCAAAAGAGCCCCCTTCTTTTGAAAAAATGGCCAGGAAGGGAAGAAGAAACTTCATAACCAAAGAATCAATGTCATTAATACCAATGTCTTTGCTCCCATCCCAGTAGCTTCATCCTCTGAGATTAAAATTAGGGTTGTGTGAGTGGTTTGGATAAAATAAGGATGAATGGACCCAACCTTCTGTGTATCATTCAAACCACCTTAAAAATAAGAGGGTGTTTAAAACATCTTCATAATATTATGGTGTTAATTTTCTCATGCCCCCGTTTTGCATGGGTTTGGAAGGACTTAAACTTGTTTATATATTGAAAAGTTTTGTGATTTCTGGCATAACAGGTAACATCAGAATCCAAACATTTGGATTTTCACAAGATATTACCAACATTTGGATGCCAACCAGAACCACTGACAACCATAAATTTGATCTTCTCTTGTGAAATTTAGAAGGACAGATGTTAAACTTGAAAAAAAACCAAGATAAATAATTTTCAAAAAGAAATTTTTCCTGCATGGTCTTGCCACCCTCTGAAGAAATAAGAGGCATCATAATACTCCAAAATGGCTTAGTTGTCACTCCTGCTGTCCACCTCTGGCTGGAGTTCCTTCGTGTGGTGTCAGTGTCAATAATGTTATTTTAGCTCTTTCTTTTCAACTCCATATTCTTCAAGTAGTATGACCCATGGAATGAAATGTTCTGGGTTTGAAAGTTAGAAAACAGATTAAAGGGGGCCAGAGTTATTAAACTGAACCTATACGGTGTCAGTCCTGTAAAGGAAATATAATTAGCCAGTCGATCAATACTGGGTTTTCATATATTCCATTGATTCACTTCCAGAATAAAGAAACATATCTGTCCTGATATAAAAATAAATATCAACCAAAGAGAATATATAGTTGAAAATAGTATAAATTGTCTCTATACCTAAGTCATAATTTTATCAGAAAAAGAACTGAAAACATAGTACTGCTGTTTTACATTTGCATGCTTCTCATTTAAACAGAAATTAAGTTTGTAAAAGATTTTCACAGTAAGGAGATACATCGTGACAAATAAAATTACTAGATATATAACTAGGCCATTGTTTCTTATTTCAGTTCTCTAAAACAAGGGAACAGATGTATACTAATTAAAAGTAAATACCATTGTACATAATAATTAAATACTCTTTCAGGAGAAAGTGTGGGATTTGGATTGCTGTCTCTTAAGGTAGTGGTTTTTGTATATAATTCTATTTTAAGTTAATGCTTCATTTTTCTACAGGAACTTTTATTAAATAAACTCTCTATCCACCCGCAAAATACTCTATATGCAAAGTTAAATGAATAACAAGTACCAACATGATGGTGTTTGCATATCGCATCTGAGATTCTGTAAATTTTATGTGGACTATAGTACATAGATGGCCTGGATTCTGCAAGTGTTTACACGTCTGCTTAACTTTAAACACAGTTGTAATCCTATCTCTAAATTTTGCATTATATTGTTTCAATACTATCCTTTTGTTAGATGAATAGGCTCAATTTCAACATCTGCAATTTTACATCTATACAGTTGTCGTTGTGTAAAACAATTGACTCACACAAATATTTATATAACGTCAGACTACAGGTACGTAGAGCAAAAATAATCTTCAGATGTTTGATCAGCTCCAGTCATATATTGATTTGTTAAGCTCTCCTGCTGCTGTTATGTACTGAGACATGATTCACTTGTCCGTACCAAAATTGTCTTAGTGATGTACTGATCTGCTTTATAAGGGAAATTTATTTTCAATGGCCTTAGCTCCACTCCCAGTTGACAAGAGTCCATGTTATACAAATAACCACTGCAACTGGTAGCAATTGTGACAACCTTGTGAGTATTTTCAACAGGAGGAGAGACCGATTGAACTGAATAGGCAACTGAGACTAACTACTCTCTCACCTTTAGGCTATGATTACATGTGTGAGTACCTGAGCAGTGGATTGTACAATACTATCATGTGCTTCCCAGACTCTGGCCTTAGAATCCACATATGCTGAGCTGGACCTGGGTATAGCATTGCATTCACATGCATACAATCGCTTACTCCTGTCACACTGCCCTGCTACCATTTCAGGAGTGATATCCTAGGGTTCTCTGCCTCCCGTGGAGATGCTCACCACTTTGATGTGTTTGCTAATACAACCTCCTGCCTTCACATATTTGCTAAAGACAGTTCCCAATCATTTTACCTCTCACTGTTACTTCATGCAAAACTAACAATTAAAAAATGACATTTCCCTTTGGGACTGATAGGCTCTTCAGCTCCCACTGCATGTATCTCAGATGAAAAGTGGATGGACATGAAAAGGAGAAAAGCATTTCTCCTAGGGGCCTTAAGTAACATCAGAGCTTACTCAAGTACAATGACTCCAAGAAGCCTCCGCACATAGCCTGTGATGATTTCAGAATCTGTATAATCTGTTACTTTTGCATCAGATTATGAACTCACTGACTGTATTTCTACCAATCTCCATTTTAAATATAGAACCCTAGTGTTGGAAGAGACCTCTGGAGGTCATTGAGACCAACCAGGACCTATCCCAACCAACTACATCAACCCAGCCATGACTTAGTCAAGCTGGGACTTAAAAACCTCTAGAGATGGAGATCCTATCACCTCCGTAGGTAACCCATTCCAGTGCTTCACCACCCTCCTAGTGAAATAGTGTTTTCCTAATGTCTAACTTAGACCTCCTCCACTGCAACTTGACACCATTGCTTCTTGTTCTGTCATCTGACACCACTGAGAACAATCTCTTTCCATCCTCTTTAGAGTTCCCCTTCAGGAAGTTGGAGGCTGCTATCAAATCACCCCTCACTCTTCTCTTCTGCAAACTAAATAAGCCCAAATCCCTCAGCCTCTCCTCATAAGTCACATGCTTCACTCCTTTAATAATTTTTGTTGCCCTCCACTGGATTCTCTCTAATGCATCTACATCCTTTCCCTAATGAGGAGAGTGTCCCAGAATTGGATGCAACACTTTAGATGTAGCCTCACCAATACCAAAAAAAGTGGAAAAATCACTTCCCTAGAAGTGAGCCTATGGGGACTTATAGCTTTCTCTGTGATTTCTGTGTTTCCATCCTGGACTCAAATTCCAATATATGGGCTGGTAACAAAGGGTCATTAACTTGGGAAGTATTTTATTCAAATTCAAACACTGGCGGCAATAGAGAGGTTTTCACTTAAAAGAAATGGTTTGTCAGCGGAGTGGTCTACTGCTAACAAAGTCACCTGGTAAGAGTCTGGAATCACCTGAGGAGGCTGAGAATCACCTAACGGGAACTGATTTGGCTGGAGGTTTAAAACATTCAGGATCTAGTGACTGGGTTGCCTCACAGAAGTCCAAGTGATCAAGTGGGAGCATTTGATTGCACCTTTGACTGAGTCCACACCTCCATGTGATAAATAGCCACAGGTGTGAGCTCAATAAAAATGTGCATGCAGTTGTGTATGCCCACAGAGCAGCCTCCACTGTGAAGTCTGATAATTAGGCTCTCTAGGTCCACATTAACCAGCCACCTAGCTAATCATTAGAGTCTTCCTAAGATATTAGCACCAACAGCATGATTATTTCATTATATTACCTTGCTACATCCTAGTCACCGATATCAAGTCGACTTTACCTTTGCCCCTGATAACTATTTCTTTCTCCTGTGATCTGTAATGCTGCTCACATGAGCTAGAGTAGCAATATATTACAAGGGTAATCTCTGGAAACCCAGTTCCCCTTAAGACAAGTATTCTACAGATACATATAGCAAAATGCACGTTTCTCACTAAAGCCCTGGTTCTAATCAAAGTTTGAGTACTAAGGACAACTGTTCTGCATAAAAATTCTTCCTCAGAGACACTGATGCTAATTAGTGACACATAATGCCTCTTCACACTTGATTACACCTCTGCCTCATCATAACTGCTGAGTGTTGGAGGAAAGGGTGACACAGCATTTGTGATCACTAGAATGTCAAGCTCTATCGCAGTGGTTGCCTAGGAAATCTGTTAAGACTGCACTGAGTGTTGAAACATATTGCATCTGACATGGAAATGCTGCCTAGAGGCACTGTGCAGGCAAGCCCAGGGCGATCACAGCAGCAGGGGGGCAGCTCAGTCTCAAAGGCTCTATACCAGTTCTGAGAGGTGGACAAACTTCAAAAGATGAGGAGCCCCGACTGATCTTGACTCCTATTGCCTCTGTATTCCTACGGGGCAGGGGAGGGAAGACAAAATATAAGAGCTAGTATTGGCTCTGTATAGAACAGTGGATCCCCTTCTCTCTAAAAACTTCCTGTTGAAATTAATGGGCACTAATGAAGTTGGAGGAACTGGGTTTGTTCTTCCTATTCTTTGGTGCCTAACTCCCTCTGAATCCACCTCTTCTTTTGGCTACAGACAATCAAACACTTCTGAGGATCTAAACTAAAGAGACTCAAAACTATAGAAACTACAGGATCCAAGGTCTGGAACGGCTTGCTACTGCAGAAAGTTTGGATTTGCCAGGACCCTTTGCCGTTAAACTTGTGACACTGTGCCCCCAAGTTTTTATGAAGAGCTTGCAATTGTTGAATGTGCACATTCTTTTTATGTAATCGGTGTATTAATCTAGGTCTTCTTGTGAAAACCAATACTGGTACTTAAGGAACACAATGGCTCAAGACAAGGATCTGTGTGTGGTAAATTGTGGGGCTACAGCTATACTACAGCAATCTGTTGACAGAAGTTACTGTTGGAAAATATCTTCTGGCAAAACTCCTGTCGACAGATTATGGCCAGACAGCAAAGCAGATCAAAAAAGCACTCCACTCTGTTAACCGAGAGCAGCCACATGCCCAGCCACTCTCTGTGACAGAACGGACAACTAGAAGCACAGCAGACAGCATTGCCTGGTGACCCAGAAGCCCTGTTTTTTGACAGAGGGTCCCCCGGAGCATCCACACTTGCTTTTAGTTGATAGATTCAATCAAGAAAGGCATTCTGACTCATGAGGGAGTAGTAGAAGGCTGTGGACCAAAGTGCCACATTCTGTCTATTTACCGTCGACTGAACGCATTTGTAACATGAGTGCTCCATGAGTTTTGTTGAGATGTGGATGTAGCCTGGGTTGCCCTACAAAGACATGTGGTCATGCCACTTGGTGCTGGAATCCATCTTGAACTTTGCATTTTGCCATGGGTATAAGAGGAATAAACAAAGGATTCCTGCCCTGGAGAAATTCTGTTTAAAGAATGAGAGGCAAACAATGATGATCATATCTGATAAAGCTGGAAGGAACCTTGAGAGGTCATCAAGTCCAATCCCCTGCACTCACAGCAGGACATATCATCATCCCTGACAGATATATATTTTTCTAATCTAACCTGACCCAGACCCATGAAAGGCCCCTGCAAAGGGTGAGCTCACAACCCTGGATTTACTTGCCCAATTCTCTACCCACTGAGCTATCCCTCCCTATATTTCAATTTAGTTCTAACTTAAAGGCCCGCCAATGTAATTTAATTCAGTGTCCCATTTGTTCTTATTTTGGGGCAGTGTGAAAAATACAGGATTTATATTCTTCATAATTCTGAATATCTCAGGCACATCTCCTTTAACTCATCTTCTTTTGAGCTCAAATTTAATCAGTACATTCCAACATATACACCGAAAAATGAATAATAATGCAGTGATGGTGGGAGGGACTAAATTGTCAATCTTCATAGGTGTATATGTACCCAACTCTTATTGGGGTCAGAGGAAGTCAAGGACCCAAAAGACCTTTGAGGATCTGCTGGGCCTTAAGTGATTTACAGCATTATTCTGCCCTCGTTGCATGGTTTAGGAAGCATAGCCACTCACCTGAAATGATAGCAG
Source organism: Carettochelys insculpta (assembly GCF_033958435.1). Classification (NCBI taxonomy): domain Eukaryota; kingdom Metazoa; phylum Chordata; order Testudines; family Carettochelyidae; genus Carettochelys; species Carettochelys insculpta. The sequence continues at coordinate 136,549,841 of NC_134137.1, forward strand.
TGCTGTTACTCATCCTCAAGTGGGTGGAGTAAACAGAAGTAATTGTTTTAGTGGCCATAGTTGACCTGCACCTGAGTACGGAGAATATTTGGAATACCTGGAAAGGGAGAGAAACCCTGAGTGTGTGTATGTAAATACAGTTTGTCCCTACTTTGCTAAGATATATTAGGTATTCAGCAGATGGACTGGTATGTTGCTCATTGTAATCAGCTTAATTTGTGACCCAACACCAATTATGTTTATTTTATGTGAAGCGATAACTAAAATATGGTTACTAATGCTTGCATTTTGTGGGAATACAGAAAAACAGGAATTTACTAAATTGTTCCAAATAAAAGGGCTCTTAGTGAGCAGAAATAATCTTGCTAATGCAGGGGCTTGACTTTCAGAGCTCTATGAGGGGAAAGGGGTGAGAGAGGGTTAGTCAGGTCTCGAGGCAACATGACTTCCCCTGTGGAGACTGGTTTGACATGTTCTCCCCCTACCCACCCACCCTCCAAAAAATGGTCAAAGAACAGAGATGATTAAGCATCATTAGATGCCCCCTTTCTTATTTTAACTGTGTTGTGTTTCTTTTACTCTGCTTGCTAAGAGTTGAAATCACCGAAAGTTGAAATCATCTGAGACTGGTGAGTAGAAGCCACAGCCAGGAAGTGGATGGCAGTGGATGATGACTGAGGTCCAACAGAGTGGCAGTGCTTAGATGCGATGAGAAGCCATTGGGGCACTGGCAGAGAGATGTAATTACTGGCCAGGTGGGCTGTGGTACAGAGGGGAGGCGAATGGCCAGCAGGGCAACAGCAGTGAGCAAGCACAGGGTGAGTGACAAGTGGAATGAGTAAGATGACTCCTCTCCCCGCCATTCAGCATGGGAGATGAAGTCTACAGAGACACTTCTGTGCTCTGGTCAAGTCAAACCTGACAAAGGGCAGCACGTGTGGGAGGGATGCAGAGAAAGGCTGGGCACGTGAAGGGGAGATTTAGATTGCTGGACTTCAGAATCTGAGAAAAAGAGGACATTGCCCAACCAACATAAGGTGGGACTTCTGCTCATGGGTTTTGTTTATGAACTCTGTGGGGTTTTCCCAAATTCGTACCAAGTTACTTCCCTCCCTTATATTAAAAGTGTATTTGCTACACTCAGACTCTGTGCTTGTCTCTCCGAGGCAGTGTGTGAATTTCCCAGGTGAGTGGGTTGGTGCTCAAGCCAGTTCTGTAGTGGATGGATGGAGAGGACCCCCTGTATATTGAACCTGGCCCTGGCTGTTGCTGGCCTCATCTGGCAGAAAGGCTACATATGTCAGCTTCCTTCCTATCATTTTCATGCCCTCTGGCCCCCTTGGGTATTATACAGGAATCACATGACCACAGTTGACCTGGGTCAGCACATTCAGGCTCATGAGCTTGGGCTCAAAACTGAAACATGCAGAGAGAGATAGATAGATAGATAGATAGATAGATATAGATATATATCATAGAGCTGGAAGGGACCTTGAGAGGTCATCAAGTTCAGTCCCCTACACTAACAGCAGGACAAACCACCATCCCTGACAAGGTGGGTTTTTATTTTTTTTTAAATTAACCCCGCCAGACCCTTGAAAGGCCTCTCAAGAATCACACCCACAACCCTCAGTTTAGACACCCAGTGCTCTAATCACTGACCAGCCTCCCAGCCCCTGCAACTAATATACAGATGCTCAGGTCTGAACCTCTGGGACCCCGCAGGAGATGAAGATCCTAAAGACCAGCCTGATTATCTACTCAGATACCTTTAGTTCTGAATCCAAAGCCCAGTGAGCCTGAGTCAGCTGATCTGGGCCAACCATGGCCATGATGTGGATCTTTTTGCCCTATGCAGGCAGAGCCTACACAGCATACTAATCCCAGACTAAGACTCAGGTTGGCATGCAAGTACTGTCTTCCCCCGCCTTACGAGGGTAATTCGTTCCTGAAAAACCCCTCTTAGGGTGAATTCTCATAAGTCAAAAATGTAATTACCATTAATTTCAATGGGAAAAAATTTTATGCATTCCTGAGCCCCAAAATTTACACCCATTTATGCTAAAACAACTCCAAATCCCATTAAATCCAGTGCAAGGGGGCGGGCAGGGCAGGGCAGGGCAGGGCACAGGGAGGCAGCCCAGCCTGAGCACAGCTTAGGTTAAGCAGGGAGTGGGCACTGTCAGGGGCTGGCTGCTCGGGGAGGTAGACAGGCAAAGGGGGCCCCCAGCTGGCGAGGGGCGATGCCTCACTCATGCGGGGTTGTGTGGCAGAGAGGCCCCATTGGTGGCAGCCGAGGTCGCAGCGGCGGGCAAGCCAGGTGCTAAATGGGAGGGAGCGCCACAGACGGCGAGGGGCGCCCGAGTCACAGCTGTGCAGGGCGGGTGGCGATGGCCCCCTAGCCACCCGGAGAGTGGGCAGCGGCAGCGGGGCTGGGATGGGCTGCGCACCCAGCATCCACGTCTCGCAGAGCGGCGTGATCTACTGCCAGGACTCGAACGAGTCTACCTCCGTGCACCAGACTGCCGCCCTCTCGCAGGGTGCTGCCGCCCCCCGCGCAGCCTCTTCATCAAGACCAATGCAGCCAACTCCAAACCCTTTGGCGCTTGCCTACCAGAGCTGCCAGCCTCCAAATCGGTCCTCGTAAATGTGAAGAAATGCCTTGTAAGTTGCAGTAGGGGTATTAAATGAAATTCCTCATAAAGTCGAATTCTCATAACTTGAATGGGTGTACCTCAGGGTATAACTGAACCCTTCTATCACCACAGAGGAGCCAATAATTCTACTCGACTTGGGGATCCAGACAGTGGGTTGTGGCCTAAGTTCTGCTATGACATGGGTCAGAATCCAGGCATTTTGCAGTATGGATGCAGCTCAAGTGCGGGTTGTCAGCCGGGGTTCTGGAGAGTTCACTAAAGCTACCCCACTAGCCCTTGGGGCTGTGCTTCCCAGCGCTTCTATTCCAAAGTTTGCCACTTGTCTTCCAGGAATTAGAAGTAACTTTCTGTATGAAACCTCTGCTCTGCATTTAACCTGTCATTTCCACACAGGCTGTTCAACCAGAAACAAACAAATTTGGTGCCAATATGTATTAGGTATGGCCAGCAAGCAGTAAGATGAAGTTCCACATCAAGTACACTGCTAGCTGTCCAGAGAAACACAGCCACATTCTGATTAACCTCTGGTGAAACAAATACGGGGTTTGACTTGAACTGATCATGTGTATAAAATGATATCTGAGCAGCTAGCAGCATTGGGGATTGACAGGATAGCTGATCATTGCAGAGAGTGGATCAAGCGGATGAAGACAACCTACCAAAAAATCTAGGATACAAACTTTTGTGAACTTCCTGTCATCCTCCCTCATTTATGAGAAATTCAGTCAGGTAACAGAAACTGCACTGAGCACTGCACCACTCATTGTATATGACTCGCTGCTGAGTGAAGAGAGCATCAGGACAGCCCACAGGCACCACTGAAGAAAAGCCAGCCGGGGGGGATCTGATCTTAAGGCAGCCCCATTCCTAGACTGTGAAATGTAGTTCTTTTAACCAGACTCAGATGGCAATGGTTTCTCTTTCTTTCTTTTCAAGGCCCTTTCCTCTGCACGGGAGCAACACAAACCACCAGGAGGAATATGCGGCAGCAGAGGCCTGCAAGTTCAGACCACCCTACTGTAGGGGAAGAGAATCTGAGATGAGCTGATGGGAGTCTGGCTTGAAAAGATAAATCAACAGATCCAGGTCCAGCAAGCGCAACTCGATAACGGTGCTTACAGGGTGGGAAGAGAGACAGAGACAGCACAGCAAGGGGAGAGATTTGGCAGACAGATTCATGAAGCATAACTGCTGGCTGCAGGAGAGAACACAGAGAAAGGAGCTGCTGGGACATTTACTGGAGCTGAATACCAGACTGCTGGCTCCAATGCAATCTTCAGCTCTTGCTTCTGACCCAGGGGCCTGAGTCCCCACAGGGCTCTCAAGTACAGCCAAGCATCTATTTTTGGACAATTCAGGGAGTGGCTGGACCATGTCACAGGGAAACACTGTCATGTGGAATGAATGAATGGACCTTGTGCAGTGATCCATTCCAATCTGAGTTCATCCTGGGGGTGCAAAAAGTGCCAGAAAGGCCAAGAATAATGTAGACATTTGACTGTTGGGGTTTTCCTAGACCTAGTCGGGTTTAAGTGTTGTGCTGCATCCTGTGGCAAATGGTATGCAAAGTATGTGAGGATCCATGTGAAAGAATATGTAACATTACCGCAAAAGTTTCATTTTGTGTAATGAGATCAGAGGCAGAAATTTCAATGAATATCATCATCACAACCTGAATATCAAAGTTTCATAATAAAAAGTGAGAAACTGTCATCTCTGTAGTCCATACACCGTGAGTGGCAATGCATTGCTACCATGGGTACCATGCATAACACATGTTCATAGATGTCATGAATGAATTTATTGACTTCATGACACACACTATCTACACCCTTACAAAAATAACACACAGCACCACCTCCCATACCATTTATTTCCCCCTCATGCCTAGGACCAGGCACACCCATTATGTGAGTGCAACATTGCTGATTTCTGTTGCACACCTGGATCCTGCACCAACCAAGACAAGTGCACTGTCTGGCTGTTTACTGGAAATCCATACCAGTGCTAAGGCCTAAGTCCACTTTTGGCAAAAAGATTCCTCATTCTCATAAACACTGTTCAGGACACAGAAAGGTACAGTAATGTGGACTCCATTAACCACACTGGCAGCCAAATGATTTTGTAGAGCAGTGGCTAGTGAATTAAAAATAGAGCTCAGGAACAGGTTTGCTGAGCTGACAAGTTTAATGCTGGGGGGTCTCAAACTCATTACTTGTGGAGCATATTCACAACCCCGCCCAGAAGGTGCATTGGGCTGGAGTAGCAGGCCTACGCTCTACTCCCCCTGAATTCCCAGGTGAACTGCCAGGTTGGAGGGGGTTACTAGTAGAATTCCTCATGGATTAGTTTTGGGAGCAACAGTATTTAATATTTTTATTAGTAATATTGGTGCAACACATCGGAGTTTGCACATGATACTAAGTTGGGAAATACCACCAATGAAGAGGACAGGAATATTTTGTACAAGAAGTTGTTGATGACACTGACAACTGGAGTGATGGAGATGGACCGGAATTAGTAAGGAAAAGTGAAAAATCATTCACATAGGGACAAACAATAAGAATTTTTGCTATAAACCTGGGTGGGGGCGTATCAGTTGTAAGTGACAGAGTAGGAAAAAGACCTGGGTGTGCTGGTTGATCACAGAATGATTATGAGCTGGGTGGTGGAAAAGGCTAATGCAGTCCTAGGGTTCATGACCTGAGGCATTTCCAAAAGAGACAGGGAAGTGTTAGTATCATTACACAAGGTACTGATGAGACCTCAGCTGGAATGCTGTGTGAAATTCTGGTGTCTTACATGAATTCAAACTGGAACAAATGCAAAAACAGGTGACTGGGACAACCTGAGGAACAGGAACCCTACCTCATGACAGGAAAATCAAAGAGCTTGGCTTAATGAAAGGAAAGCTGAGAGGAAATGCTGTTGCTCTCCAGAAATACATCAACATGGTGTGACAAAGTCCTGAGCTACTCCTTGTGGTTCCTGCGCTTTGTGGCAGTTAAAGAAATGCCTTAGAGACTCAGTGCATCCCTTTTGCTCTTCCTCCCAGTTTTCCCTGGGATAGAATCACACAGAATCATAGGGCTGGAAGGGACCTCAGGAGGTCACCTAGTCCAGCTCCCTGCTTCACGCAGGATCAACCTCTACTAAGTCATCCCAGCCAGGACGTTGTCCAGCCAGGACTTAAAAACCTCAAGGGATGGAGAATCCACCACCTCTCTAGGCAACGCATTCCAATGCTTCACCACCCGCCTGGTGAAGTAGTTTTTCCTAATATTTAACCTACACCTCTCCCTTTTCAACTTCTGACCATTACTCCTTGTTCTGCCATCTGACACCACTGAGAACAGTTTCTCACCCTCCTTTTCAGAGCTCCCCTTCAGGAAGTTGAAGGCTGCTATGAAATCACCCCTCAGTCTTCTCTTCTGTAAACTAAACAAGCCCAAATCCCTCAGCCTATCCTCAGAGGTCTTGTGCTCCAGACCCTTAATCATTTTCGTTGCCCTTTGCTGAACCTGCTCCAGCAAATCCACATCCTTTTTATACTGGGGGGCCCAAAACTGGACACAATATTCCAGATCTGGCCTCACCAGTGCCGAATAAAGAGGAATAACTACTTCTGTAGATCTGCTCGAAATGCTCCTCCTAATGCACCCCAGTATGCCGTTAGCTTTTTTGGCTACAAGGGCACTTTGTTTACTCATATCCAGCCTTTCATCCACCATAACCCCGAGGTCCCTTTCCATCGTACTGCTGCCGAGCCAGTCGGTCCCCAGCCTGTAACAATGTTTGGGATTCTTCCACCCCAGGTGCAGGACTCTACACTTCTCCTTATTGAATCGCATCAGATTTCTTTTGGCCCAGTCCTCCAATTTATCCAGGTCCCTCTGGATTCTCTCTCTACCCTTCAACGTATCTACCTCTCCCCCTACTTTTGTGTCATCCGCAAACTTGCTGAGGGTGCAACCCAGTCCCTCATCCAGGTCATTAATAAAGATGTTGAATAACACCAGCCCCAGAACCGAGCCTTGCGGCACTCCGCTTGAAACAAACCGCCATCCAGATATTGAGCCATTGACCACTACCCGTTGGGCCTGACCATCAAGCCAGCTTTCTATCCATCTTATAGTCCAAGGATCCAGTCCATATTTCCTTAACTTATGGACAAGAATGTTGTGGGAGACCGTATCAAAAGCCTTGCTGAAGTCAAGGTATATCACATCCACTGACTTCCCCATGTCCACAGAGCTTGTTACCTCGTCATAGAAGCTAATCAGATTGGTGAGGCAGGACGTGCCACTGGTGAATCCATGCTGACTACTTTTGATCACTTTCCCTTCTTCCAAGTGCTCCAAAATGGATTCCTTGAGGATTCCCTCCATTATTTTCCCAGGGTTTGAGGTAAGGCTGATGGGTCTATAGTTCCCTGGATTGTCCTTTCCTTTTTTAAAGATGGGCAGTACGTTTGCCTTCTTCCTGTCATCTGGTATCTCCCCCGATCTCCAAGAGTCTTCAAGGATAATGGTCAAAGGTTTAGCAATGACCTCTGCCAATTCCCTCAGTACCCTATTGAGCCACTCTCATCATCTGCACAGTCATAAACGGGGAAGGTCCCCCATGGGTGTTGGGTCTCCTCCCATTCCTTCCAGGCCACCTCAGAGAGTGTGGGGTGGTCTGGGGGGAACCCAGTCCCCTTCCACTGAATCCAGGTTCAAGCCCAGGGACCCAAAGTAGCTGCTGCTGCTGCTGCTGCTGCTGGAGTGGCTGTCTCTCTCAGCCCAAAGTGTGACAGCTTCCTTCCTGGGGCCACTTTCCCCAGTACCTTCTACTGGCCACTTCAGCAATCCTTTTCCTCTTGTAGGTTCTCCTCTACAGTGCTTTCTGCCTTCCTGATCTGTCCTCTTTCTCCCTCCTGCTCCTTACCTGAGGGAAGCCTTTTATTAAAGGGTTCCACCAGCCTTCATGGGTTTCAGGTGATTGATTAACCCCAGGGTCTGGATGAGCCTGTTGCTGCTTCAGGCTGATCCTGCATGAGCCTCAGTCCCTGGGAAACATAAAGGCACTGACCAAACTGCCCACATTCTTGCCCTCCATCAGGTTACTGTAGTCTCTTGTGTGCTTTGGCCCCCACAGTAGATAATACTCTATTCACAAAATCAAAATTTCCTATGGAATGGGATTTCCATGTTCCAGGCCACTCTGTTTCAGTTTTGGACTGATTATTGGGTTACAAGGACAACAAAGCTATGCCTACACAGTAGTGTGATTTTGGAATAACTTGTTTTGAAATAACACAGGTACACATAAGAATGCATTTTGAAATAGCACCCGGCCATTTATTACTTATTTCGATATAGTGCTGTTCCATGTCTTAACAGTACCTATTTGGAAACAGCTATTTCAAAATATGTGTTATTCCTCCTGCAATGAGGTTTACAAAATTTGAAATAATGCACCTGCTATTCTGAATTTATTTCAAAATTGTGTGTGCAAAGTGTAGATGCTTGCAAAGTTATTTCAAAATAACAGCTGTTATCTTGAAATAACTTTGCTGTGTGGCGGCAACCCAAAAAGTTGCTAAAAATAAAAAGAAATTTTGCAGTTTTGCCTGTCATCATTCAGCTGAAAACTGTAAGTGAATCTACTGGAACTGTGAAAACTACCTAGAGTAAAGGTTAGAGACAGTTTAGAATTTGGTTTAATTATTCTTTTTCTTTGCTGTTCTTTTTTCCATGATCCTGATTCAAAACAATGACTCCAACTGATACAGCATGCTGTTTAGATTTTTCCCCTCAGAGAGCTGATTGAAGATGCATGTGTTCTTTTAACAGTTTTTTATCAGGATATGGAAGCATGTGACTCTGTATTAGACAAGGGTATTTGTCTGATTGATTTTGTTTCTCATTCAGCAGTGAACTGACTAACAGGCTTAAAGTTTGAAAGCTTAAACTGTTAGGCTGCATCTAGCCTACAAGCTGCTCCTGTCAGCTTGATGCAAATGAGGGCTCACGAAATTGCAAATGGCCATTCATTTGCATACCCACACAACTAATTTGCATATTTGGGTGAGATAGCCCTGCAGCAGAGGCTGGTGCTGGCAGGAAACAAGCAGGGTAGCCGTGGTTCTGCTGTCAAAACCCCACCTCATCGGTAGCAACCTATCCCTGATTTTTTCAAGGCATAAGGGGCTGCCGAAAAAGGGCGGTTTTTGCCGGCAGAACCACATCTACAGTGCTTGTTTCCTGCCAGCAGCAGCCTCTGCCAGCAGGGTGCTCTGGCGTGAATATGCAAATTCATTGCACAAATATGCAAATGATCAGCCATTTGCAATTTTGTGAGCCCTTATTTGCATCAGGCTGCCAGCAGCAGCTTGTTGTCTAGACGTAGCCTTCGACTCCCATTGCAGTAAATGTCAAAATTTCTGTTGGCTTTTAGATAATGGCATCAGGCCCTCGATAATGAGTTTCCAAGTTAACATTCCTCCATGGTGAGTGTGAGAAATTAAGTCTTTAATTGGTTAACTCTATCAGGATGCAGACTCAGCAGAAGTACTTAAATTTGTACTCTCAAGGTGAACTTTCAATGTGGAAGGGCCTAAAATTTTACTTTGCAAATGTAGAGAACTCAGAAAACTATGCAGAAATATGGGAAGACTCTTTTGTTTCCCTTTCTTTTTTGTTCAGCACAGATTTTTTTTCCTTACTGGTCTCTGAAGAAAGGATGCATCTGCAAAATATACCATCCATAACTATTTTTTTAGTATGTTCGAAGTGTCATTTCAGTTTCAGTAAAGTTGAGATTAGTGCTGAAATGAGCTATGAAAATCTAATCTGGGTCACTGCCGTGCACAAATGTTTTCCCTGCATTTATTAGCTGTGCAGCACAAAAGCCTTCTTGGCCCTAACATTATAGGACAGTCAAAATGAAGACTTACTATAAAGCAGTTGTCACAGAGCTGGGCCACTTGTTTAATTCGCCATTAAAATCCACTTTTTACCTCTTTTATGTTCAATCAGTTTAATGGGAGCCATTTCAAAACCCTTGCTTAAGTTCAGCCACATAAGGACACATCCATCTCTGTATTGCTCTAGAAATTTGTGTGCTGAGAAAAATCCCTTAGCCTAAAGGTTTTTAGCTGTCTTTTGATTGAAATTATTCAAAATTCATTTTTGCTATTTGATGTCATGCTGAAATGCTGTATTTTGGAGGTTTCTTATTGTATTGTACTGTATTTTCAGAATACAGGGAGGGAGCTTCCACCTAAGAATACATTTAATTGGAATGTGATCAAAGCATGACAATAGCATGAAATGTTTGAGATCATCCTCTGTGTGACATTAACCAAATCTTCCAAATTTTTCAAGCATAAGGGACTGGAGACAGAGGGCGGCTTAGCCGGCAGAGGCATGTCCACATGGCCTCTGTACTGCCAGCATGCCCCCTGACGACAGAAAAATCTCACACGGCTATGCTACTTAGCCACACGAGTTTGCAAATGGTCCTCCATTTGCAATTTCGTGACCTGTCATTAGCATAGCACTGCCAGCCTCAACACTGTGCTAACAGGCCATCTAGATGTGGCCTATAGGTTGCCACTGGTTTCTAAGACCTTTGGGTGATGTTCCAGTGGTTTTTTATTAAATAGTTAATATTCCTAAATCTATCATGCTTCTCTTTGAGTCATTCTGTTGGTTTCAGTGACACAGCTTGTAGGCCTACAGTTAAAAATGAGTGTAAGTGTTTAAAAAAATAAGACCCTACACCTGGAAGTTATCTAGAGACATGACCCTTCCATCTTTGTATGGTTGTGAAGCATCTACTAAATCTGAGAGAGCACAGCAGTATGTAAAAGGTCAAAATCAAGGAATGGACAAAGGTAATAAAAATGTTCCCAGTAATAAGCATATCTCCTATTTTTTGACTTGCCAAATATTTCCAAACCATTAGCAGAGAAGATTCCATTGCCAAATAGTTGAATGACTTAACATATCAAAATGCAGTTGGGGGTTAAAGAAAGCTTAACAAGTTTCATGAGCGCTTGACAAGTTTCATGATTCATAAGGGAATGAGTTTTCAAGGAACAAACCCACTTCTTTAGATCTGGAAATTCTGAGGAAGTGGGTCTGCCCCATGAAAGCTCATCACCTAATAAATCATTTTGTTACTCTTTAAAGTGCAACAGGACTGCTGGCTGGTTTTGTGAAGTCTCATGAGGTTCAAAATTATAACTATTAGGCATGCGTGTTATACTGTGGGATAGCTATTTGGGAGTCACCCCTTCCTTGCTCTGAATGCTGTAGGGGATTATAACAATTTGCTGTTCACAGTCTGATGTTCCTGAGTTTCTAGAATGTGAGCAGAAGATGACTGAAGGGTCAATATATGGTCAATCACTATATAATCATTCATCTCCAGCTTTGCACACCCTGGTTAACTCACAGGAGAAACAACAGGAAAAAGGAAAACACACACCAATGTTATCTAGGAGGTTACTACAAATAACATTTTACACAGCATATTTTTTCTAGATCTCAGAAAAAGACTGCACATAAATACTGTTGAAAAGCTTTGTGACATAGTAAAACTGTACTAAGAGAGTATGCCTAATTCTCAGTCCATTCAAATTTCAACACGTGTTGTGTCTTCTGAAATAGTTATCTTGGGATGCATAATATAATGCAAGGAATTTTTAAGCATAATCTGAGTCTTAAAAATATCTTTTTGATGATGGATAACATATCAGAAGTAACATACATACTAAAAGGACAATGAGTTATATGGGCCCATGGTGCCTGGGCACCACGGATATTCCAGGCCCAGAGGCTCAGATCCACCAAAGTTCAGAGCTATATCTTTCCCCCAGCCCTACCTGCCACCTTTGTGCACCTCTCCAAGTGCATCTCACCAGCTAAAACCTACAAACCTGCTGCCTTTGCTGACTAACTTCCAGTCTGAGTAATGATTCACCACCACTGACTGGAATGTAAATAGGACAAACAATTCCAAACATTTCCTCTCCAAACATAATATTTCAACCTGCACTGAAAGGTTCCATTTGGCTTATCATAGGTATTTGGAATAATACAGTAATACAGCACGCTAAGTCATTCACATTTCTCTAAACTTCCCCACACTGATACAGTGGCAGATCCATAAAATGTAAAGCATTGCAGAGCATTAAACTAGAATTATGTTAATAATTTCCCCCTTTTTACATTATTATGTCCTCTTGCTCTTCATCCCTTCACTCTCTGTGCTTCCTTTTTCTCCCTTCATTGTTTTCTCTCTGCTGTCCTGTGTCATACATGGTATCTTAATTCCTTTTCCTCAGTCCCATTTCTCTGTCCATTGCCTTCCTAAACCTCCAGAGATCTCATTCCCTGATCAAGTCTGATTTCTTCATCCCCGCAGTCTTTCGTCTCATTCCCTGACTAATGCTGTATGCCTCTGCTTGTAACACATGAGCAACACTGAGCAGAATGTCCATCGGAGTGGCCAAGGGTTACTGGCAGTGAGGAACCTGCTTGAGGAGCACTCCTGCAATTAGGGTGTAAAGGCAGCAATAAGACAGCAGCGGCATCACGCTGAATTACAGTGACTTTTACCCATCCCTCATCAGCATGAGCCCTGGGGACCTGCATAGAGGTAACATAAGGCAAAGGAGCAGAGACAGAGAAAGGAAAAAGAGATGATTTCTATGGTAACATGGCTCAAAGGAACCTTGCCATTGACCAGTTTGAGTTCTGTCTCACCTTCTGCTTCCCTCTGCTGACCTATACATGCTTGGAGCCTGGCACACTAAAGGGACTGGTTCATTACAGACAATGGCATAAACCAGGTTCTGTGATTCCATGATGGTAGCAAGAACATATGTTTTCCAAATGGGTAGGTAGCAGGTGGATACTTACCCCTACAAGAGGCCTGGAACAGTCAGTGTCATAGGAGTAAATTCTACTTTAACGCGCAGCATTTCCTTACATTAGACACCGTTATTTCTGTTGCTCCTCCTTTCTCCCACCCTGTTCCCCCCACACCCGCCTTAGGTAACAGCTAAAATAATGGGAAGAGACAAAAAGAGACTGCAAACAACAAAGGGAGAAAGCAGCATTCATTGTAGCATTCTTCAGTTCCAGAAACGTCCATGTAGATTAGCATATGTACAGTGGCAGCTAGTATGAGTACCTTGAGGGATATCCCTGGAGCTGTTGCCTACCTAGTTAGGAATGTTCAGAGAACATTGAGGACAGCCTGGTTGCTGGATTTCATCTCCCATTGGACTAAATGCCCTGGAATCTGGGCACAATATTACTGTCAATGTATTGATCAGAAGCACTCAACTTGTTACCATTGCTGGGCTTCAGTGCCTTAAAATTATTGAAAGCCTCTAACAGCTTTTCCAGTCACACTCACCTGCCAGCATGAGGCTTATAGACTAGGGAAACTCTCCAAACTGCTTAAGCATGTATGCTTTGGTTGACTATTGAAGTCACACTCTGAAAGTGGCTGGCCGGAAGGGGATGTGGCAGCTGTTGACAGAGTAAAGATGGATGTTTTGTGGTTTTTTGGAATATTTCCTCTCCTTTTTTCCCTCTTCCCCAATGAACTCATCCCTCTTAGTAATCTGCACTAGGTCACATGAATGATTATGTGCTGACTGGTTTAATGACTTGTGCATACTATATACTGATACAGTAAAAACCCAGGTATCCAGCATTCAGATAACTGGCACATTTGGTGAACTGGCTCTCCCAGCTGTGGCCACTGAACCAGTGCCATAGGGCTGGTGTCCTGGCTAGGGCTGGCTGCTGCGGGGCCAGTGTCTCGCTGCCATGTGGCCAGCTGCCCACTGACTGGGCTGGGGCGGGGGACAAAGCAGAGCCAGCTGCTGTACCCAGACCTAATAAGTGACATATTTTATTATCTGCCACCCCCAGTTCCAGAGAATAAGGTTTGTACTATACTATTCTCAGAGAAAGGTGAAGTGCATTACTTACACATTGGAGCTGCTGGCACCACTCTGAGACCAGTGGCTGACGACCCCTGTACCGCTTCATATTAAATAGCAATGCTATCAAACAAATCAATGGCATGTTGACTTCTGAAGTCAGGTCCTTTCCACACATTCAGCTAGACTTCCCTTCAGGGTAGAGGCTACAACTATAATGACCATTAATGAGTTTCTGCAATGTGGTGCTACAGGCTGGCTGAGCCATATAAATATTACAAGCAGTAGGTTGAATAATGAATGATAAAGAAATTAAGCCAACCAGTTCTTGACAGTTTGGCTTTAGAATATCTAAAGATGCTGGCCAACAAATGCTTCATCTAGCAATGATTTAGCACATCAGGAGACATTTAATAGACGGAGAAGGTCAAGAATACTAGCTGAATATGCAGGATACGGTTTTTTGAAAAGAGCCTTTTACAATTCACTCTTTTTTCATGCTCTATGTCTTTTTCCTTTAATGCTGCTTTGTAAACCTTGCTTTTAAGTAAAGGACAAGAAGCTTCTTGAAATTCCTTTACATATTCAACAACATACTTAATATATTTGTGGAACAAATTTCACACACCATGCTAAGTTTGCATGTTGGTTGATGTTTGCTGATTCTTGGTAGCTAACGTCTGGCTGTGGATGTTTGATAATATGCCAAAAATTACTCACTAGCATGAGCACCTAATCATGAGATTGAGCATCTTATGATTAATGGGCAACTAGACCAATGTTCTAAGAAAAAATTATAAAACCCATACTAGGACAGTTTCATACCACAGGCTATCAGCAATGGATGCTTCAGTTTATCAGAACACACAGACTGTTGTTGGGACCAATTCTACGTTCCCATAAAGATACAGCTAAGGAACAGATGTGTCTTTGATGGATCAGTAGCAGGGATGGTTGACTTTGTTTTCCATGTTTTTTTTTTAATTGAATGAACATCACAGTGAAATATATTCACTGAAAACATTAATTGAAAATATATGGTTTCATGTGAACCATGAAACCAATATTGGTTTCAAAACCAATGATTTTAAAGAGAAAGTGAGATTTTTTCCATCAAAATGAAACAAAAATATTCAAAAAGAAAATTTCCAGTGAATTTATCTGCTTGCCATATTTATGACACTTGGAGACAGGGTTATCAACAAGTCAGGTCTCTGGCAAGATAGGGTTATCAATAAGTAAAGTACTCAGGTGAGATATATATATATATATATATATATATATATATATATATATATATACACACATATGTGTGTGTGTGCATACACACACACGCGCATATAGTATGTGCAAGTAATACACAATACAATATGCAGGTTGTAGTAGAGTCATTGTTATGAACAAGAAAACACAATTAATTGACTCAACATCGTTTTCTTCAAGTATGTTTGCAGGTGTTTGTGCAGTATTGTTATACATCAATAATCAATGGTGTAGTGTAGCACGTCCCGTGACGCCCAGCCCCTTGGTCTAGGGCGGGCGGCAACAAAAGAGGGGGGTTAGGGCACCAGCCCGCCCTCAGTTCGGGCAGTCAGCAGCTCACCGCTACCCCCGTACAGGCCCCAGCCCTCCGGCCAGGGCGGGACAGCAATTCACAAGAGTTATATAGTTCTGGGCCCAGCCCTCAGTCCAGGGTGGGGCAGCAGTTCACAAGAGTTATATAGTTCTGGGCCCAGCCCTCAGTCCAGGGCGGGGCAGCAGTTCACAAGAGTTATATAGTTCTGGGCCCGGCCCTCAGTCCAGGGCGGGGCAGCAGTTCACAAGGATAAACACCGGCCCAGCCCTCAGTTTGGGGCGGGGCAGCAACACAAGGGTAACCACCGGCCCAGCCCTCAGTTTGGGGCGGGGCAGCAACACAAGGGAAAACACCAGCCCAGCCCTCAGTTTGGGGTGGGGCAGCAACACAAGGGTCTACAGACAGGCTCAGCGGGGGCTGGCCCTGTCAGGGAGTGGGGTAGGGGGTCGCAGGCCCTCCCACTCCACTGCGACCCGGCCCGGGGCCCTGGGGGTCGCTCACATGCAACCCCGGCAGTGGGGATCCAGACCGCAACACACTGCCATTGGTTCGTGAGCGACGTTCCCCGGGCCACTTCCTACCTCACCCTCTGTTGGCGGCAGGTCCCAGTCCATCCGGTCGGGGGGTCCTCCTAGGTCAGTCTCCTCTGGGTCACCCACCTGTGGGGGCCCCGGCCAATCGTCCATGACCACGTCGTTAGGGTAGTCAGGCGGTGGCAATACAGGAGATGCAGGGCGGTCCTGGGTCTGAGTGTTGTAGGGATCCGCCGGGGCTCGGGGGCAGCCTGCTCCCGGGGCCTCTTCCACGGCAGGGGGTCTCCACCGGCGGGAAGGTCCTGGTAGGTCCGGGAAGTCCGGGTAGTCTCCTTGGGGCATACGGACCCGGGGTTGCGTGGAGCCTTTGGGGGCCTGCTCCTCCGGCCTGGCCGGGCGGCCGCAGGCCCTCTCCCTTTGGCCCCGGGGAGCTCGTGCAGGCTCTTCCTCCCTGCCCGGAGGCCCAGCCCTGAATGGTTCCCGAGTCCCACCTTTGGCTCTTCTAGCCCTTGGCCCCGCCCTCTGTGGGGCGGGCCTCTGGTCTCCTGACTCCGGCCCCGCCCACCAGGGCCTCTGCATAGCTTCCCCGGCCTCCGGGTCTGCAGGAGGCCATACTGACCCACTACATGTAGACATTCTCAAACCATAGCCTGTGCTTCTTTGCAGTTCATGAAAGGAGACATTTTCAGAATAAAGCAGTGAAGGGGATGGAGGACTGGCAGGGGAGATGGTTGCCAAAGGATAGATCCGCAAAGGGAAGTAGGTGCCTAGCTGCTGCAACTAAGTCAAAACACATGCACAGCAGCTGCATAACCTTTTAGGTGCCTAAACTCCCCAGGTGCCTATATTTCCATATATAAATAAGGATCCATATCTGTCACAGAGGCCATGCCTTCCCACAACCTCCATGACTTGTGCAGGGGACCATATAAGCAGCTGACTCTTGGGCCAGCTGTTCAGCTGGCCTCTGGGACAGCCACACCAGCCACTGCTCCAGCAGCAGTCTCAAGATGGCCATCAGAAGCAGCCATGGTCTCTGGCTCATGGCAGGACCCATATAGCTCCCAAAAGTGCCCCCTCTCACATTTTCCAGAATCCCCCAGGATTTAATCACAGGTGTGTTTAGTATACTTCATGGACAGGTCACGGACTGGGATTTTTTCTTTATCACCTGACAAACATTTCTATGACTGAATCATAACCTTACCTATAAAGTCCTGCACCTTCATAAAATTCTGCTGCTAAGTAGGTACAGAGATGAAGAGCAGCTAAGCAACTTGTTCACACCTAACCCCTGCTGCAATCCTCAAACCAAACATTCTCCTGCCTATCTCCTTGATGTGGCCTGACATAGATGTTCTCAGAGGCCACTTTAGAGAATGCCTCCCAGGCTGGGTCCTGACCAAAATGTCATGAGGCTGACACCATTCTATATTTTTCTGTAGCTCAGTGGTTAGGGCCCACACCTATGATGTCAGAGAGACTGGTGCAAACTCACACTCTTCCTGAGTTCAAGCCATGACTTGAACATAGGTCTTACTTCATGGGTGCATGCCCTAACCAGGAGGCAACTGGGTACTCTGGCACTAGTCTCGCCTATTGAAATTATTGCACGTTATATAAAATGCTTAACTATTCCTGGGTGCAGGGACTGGCATTTGGGTGTCCCAAGTGATTACGCTAATCTCTAGACTAGAGAGTGACTAGGCTATAGAGTTTCACTCACTCTCCAACCCACTAACTGTATTGGACAGAAAGCCTGCCTTGGGGCTATGAATGCCACTGTATGGCAGAGCATCTAAAGTTAGGCCTTGCAATGCTGTGCCTAGGTCCCTGTGCCTAGGTCCCTGGTGTGCATTTAGCCGCAAAGGGATATGTGTCTCACAAGGTCATCTGCAGAATGAAAACTTGGAGAACCACTGTTTTATGACAGCTACAGTCCTAAGGCCTTTTCCCCTGCAGCTGATAAGGATGAGTTCCAGCAATAACATTAGAGTTTCCAACAGAAGAGAGAGAAATGGAAGGATCTGGCACAGAACTGTGGATATTTATATGTACGATAGGCTGAACATACATGGGTGTTTGGGGCATAATTGTGACACTGAGATAAGGTCGCTGGTGTCACTTATTCGGAAGGAGCTTTTGGAAGGTACAGCAGATGGTTAGGAACATAACTCTTACTGGCAACCTGGGGCAAGCTCCTCTGTTGGTATAAATTGTCTTTGCTCACTCAGTCGATAAATAAGAAAAGGACATCTTTCCAG
Source organism: Carettochelys insculpta (assembly GCF_033958435.1). NCBI lineage: Eukaryota > Metazoa > Chordata > Testudines > Carettochelyidae > Carettochelys > Carettochelys insculpta. The sequence continues at coordinate 136,567,822 of NC_134137.1, forward strand.
ATAGAGCACTGTGTAATTTACCAAAAGGTCAGTGTTGATTTTCTTTGTTTCTAGCAGACTACAAGCACTGTGACACTGCCAAAAGCCCAGAACTCCTCGAGCTCTTCTTGGGACTGTCTAGCCCAACTATGATTTGTTCCTCCTGTGATGCTGTATTTAGCAACAGTATAATTTTAACTTTTCCATTTGTGAGCCATGCACTCAGGGCGGGGGACGGGGAAGATTGCTTTTTACTTAGTTATTTGCTTAATTGCATCCTAGCTATTAGTACTTTAGCCTTAGCCTAACACTTGTTCCTTACCATTGCTGGTCATAAATATCAGTTGCCTTTCAGACCTGGAGTATGAAGGCAGTTGGAAGCGTCTCCCAGAATATAATGGTCCATGTTCTTTTTTTTTTCCTTACAGTACTGTCATCACTTTGTTCATTTAGTGCCATCAACATGCATATGAAAGCTTTTCTCCGAGTTGTTTGGGCCCCAGGCAATCTTTATGTTCTGTCTTTGTATAGCACCTAACCCAATGAAATCCTGACCCATCCCTGAAACTCTGAGACATTCCCACTGATAAATAAGAGGGATGTCTATGTATGACCATGTATGTTTGTGTCTGTGGCTTGGTCCAGCAAAATGCATGCCTGGTGACCTCTCCAGCATTTTCCCACAGATTACTGGGCTGTAGAAAAAAATATTCGAGTAAACAATTCTGTTCATATTCCCTTCAACTCGGGTTCTCTTTTAGCTGGCAAGGCAGCGGTACTGTGTGCATTTTATCTGCATGGGAATCATTACCTCTAGTACTCTTCAATTCCGCTTCTCCCTTTGTCCTTTTTTTAAAGCTGCACTTTGACTTCTCTACGGCCGTGTCTACACGTGCCCCAAACTTCGAAATAGCCACGCAAATGGCCATTTTGAACTTTACTAATGAAGCGCTGAAATGCATATTCAGCGCTTCATTAGCATGCGGGCGGCAGCGGCACTTCGAAATTGACGTGGCTTGCCGCTGCGCAGTTCGTCCAGACGGGGCTCCTTTTCGAAAGGACCCCGCCTACTTCGAAGTCCCCTTAGCCATCAGCTCATGGGAATAAGGGGACTTCAAAGTAGGCGGGGTCCTTTTGAAAAGGAGCCCCGTCTAGACGAGCCGCGCGGCGGCGAGCCGCGTTAATTTCGAAGTGCCGCTGCCGCCCGCATGCTAATGAAGCGCTGAATATGCATTTCAGCGCTTCATTAGTAAACTTCGAAATGGCCATTTGCGTGGCCATTTCGAAGTTTGGGGCACGTGTAGACGTAGCCTAGATCAGCAATGTAAAGGAAATAGTATTAAGAAAGGCTTTACTGGCTGTGTCTACACAGCCAAATTGTTTCGAAGTAGCAGCTGCTGTTTCAAAATAACTTTGCTAGCATGTACACAACATAGGCACTATTTTGAAATTATTCTGAAATAGCGGATGCCTTATTTCAAGAATGGTAAACCTCATTGTATGAGGAATAGCACCTACTTTGAAATAGCTATTTCAAAATAGAGGCTGTGTAGACAGGAATACAGCCTAATTCAAGATAAGCCATAGGCTACGTCTACACTAGCACACTACGTTGGAGTAGCCTATTTCAAAGTAAGGACATCGAAATAGGCTACTTCGACGTGTATCGTCTACACGTCCTCCAGGGCTGGTGCCGTTGACGTTCCACATCGAAGGGCGATGGGGAACATTGAAAGGAGCCGCCCCGGATGGAAATGTGGAGCGTCCACACACAGAAGCGCTCCCCATCGAAATAAGGGGCCAGCAAAGCCCCCAGCCACTCCCTTAAAGGGCCCCTCCCAGACACACTTGCCCTGCACAGCACGAGATCCACAGAACTGACAACCAGTTACAGAACCTGTACACACAGCATAGACCCCCAGCTGCAGCAACAGCAGCCAGAAGCCCTGGGCTAAGGGCTGCTGTATGTGGTGACCATAGAGCCCCGCAGGGGCTGGACAAAGTGTCTCTCAACCCCTCAGCTGATGGCCGCCATGGAGGACCCCGCTATTTCAAAGTAGCGGGACGTGAATCGTCTACACACGCCCTACTTGGACGTTGAACATCAAAGTAGGGCGCTATTCCCATCTTCAGATGGGAATAGCAATTTTGACGTCTCACCGCCTAATGTTGATTTCAATGTCGAAATAGCACACGGCGCATGTAGACGCGACACATGCTATTTCAACATTGTGCAGGCTACTTTGAAGTAGCTGGCTAGTGTAGACGCACCCACAGTAGCTGTGTCTACACGTGCACGCTACTTCGAAGTAGCGGCACGAACTTCGAAACAGCGCCCGTCATGGCTACACGTGTTGGGCGCTATTTCGATGTTAACATCGACGTTAGGCGGCGAGACGTCGAAGCCGCTAACCCCATGAGGGGATGGGAATAGCGCCCTGCTTCGACGTTCAACGTCGAAGTAGGGACCGTGTAGTCGTTGCGCGTCCCGCAACATCGAAATTGTGGGGTCCTCCATGGCAGCCATCAGCTGGGGGGTTGAGAGACGCTGTCTCTCCAGCCCATGCAGGGCTCTATGGTCACCGTGTGCAGCAGCCCTTAGCCCAGGGCTTCTGGCTGCTGCTGCTGCAGCGGGGGATTCATGCTGCATGCACAGGGTCTGCAACCCGTTGTTGGCGCTGTGTATCTTGTGCTGTTTAGTGCAAGTGTGTCTGGGAGGGGCCCTTTAAGGGAGCGGCTTGCTGTTGAGTCCGCCCTGTGACCCTGTTTGCAGCTGTTCCTGGCACCCTTATTTCGATGTGTGCTACTGTGGCGTGTAGACGTTCCCTCGCTGCGCCTATTTCGATGTGGTGCTGTGCAACATCGATGTTGAACATCGACGTTGCCAGCCCTGCAGGATGTGTAGACGTTATTCATCGAAATAGCCTATTTCGATATCTCCACATCGAAATAGGCTACTTCGAAGTAGGCTTCACGTGTAGACGTAGCCAGTGTGTCCAGCGGTTCTATTTCGAAATAGGCTGTATTGGGTGTAGATGCTGTATTTTGAAATAGCTGAGCACTAATTCAAACTCATTTTGGCGGCAGCTACACTGCATTCTGCTTTTGGAAGAAGGATGCAAATGAGTAAGATTGAACATTCAAATGAAGGATGGATTTGCATATCTCACACCTCATTTGCATGTTCTTGCATGATCGTGCTTCCGGAAGAGGCTTTTCCAGAAGCGAAAACAGCTGTGTAGACAGTGTTATTTCAAAAACAAACCCCGTTTTCAAAGAACCCTTCTTCCTGAAACAAAATAGTAAAAAGGGTTCTTTCAAAAACAAGGTTTGTTTTCGAAGGAACCCTGTCTACACAGCTGTTTTTGCTTCCGGAAAAGCCTCTTTCAGAAGCATGATCGCACAAGAATATGCAAATTAGGCATGAGATATGTAAATCCATGTTTCATTTGCATTTTCAACATCATTCATTTGCATTCTACTTCCAAAAGCGGAATGCAATGTAGGGGCAAAGAAGGGGCCTCCAGAAGAAAGACTTCCTTCCGGAAGACTCCCAGGGGGCCACGCTTCTAAATGACATTTTGGAGTCCAGAAGAACGGTATTCCAGACTCCAAATCACGTGAACATATGCTAATGAGGTGCAGGGAATTTACATCCATGCCTCATTAGCATATTTTGGGCCACATATTACCATGCCACTTTTGAAGAAAGTGGCCTGTGTAGAAACGGCCTTTGTGTGTAGCTGTGCTATTTCAGAATAAGCTATTCTGGAACAGCTCTTCCAAAATAGCTTATTCAGGAATAACACTGCTGTGAAGACATGGCCATTGAGGGTACAGGATAACTGCAGGCAAACATGTAAACTGAACAAAGCCATTAGAACCAACACCACCCACTTAACAAAGGCCGTGTCTACACTAGCTCCAAACTTCGAAATGGCCATTTGCATGGCCATTTCGAACTTTACTAATGAAGTGCTGAAATACATATTCAGTGCCTCATTAGCATGCGGGCGGCCGCAGCACTTCAAAACTGGCGCAGCTCACAGCCACGTGGCTCATCCAGACAGAGCTCCTTTTCAAAAGGATCCTGGCTACTTCAAAGTCCCCTTATTCCTATGAGCAGATGGGAATTAGGGGACTTTGAAGTAGGCGGGGTCCTTTCTAAAAGGAGCCCCGTCTGGACGAACCGCGCGGCGGCGAGCTGCATCAATTTCGAAGTGCTGTGGCTGCCCACATGCTAATGAGGCACTGAATATGTATTTCAGCGCTTCATTAGTAAAGTTCGAAATGGCCATTTGCATGGCCATTTCGAAGTTTGGGGCTAGTGTAGACATAGCCAAAGACACTCAGAAGAGTATCAGTAATTAGTTGGGCTTTAGCAGTCAGCCTTTATCGTAGCAATGGGAGTAATAAATTCCAGTATTAGAGCCCTGCTACTGGAAATGTCCTGCTGCAAGGATGCAGCTGAAAGCTGTCAGGTGCTGCTGGTCTCAACTGCTGCGGTACTATGAGACAGACCAGCTTCCTAAGAACTTACCTATAGTGGGAGGTTGTTTGTTTGTTTTGAGGTAGATGGGACTGGCCACTGGTGTAGCTGCACCACTGCAAATCACCACTGTAAATTGCCTCTTGTACCAGTGCAGTTTACTCCTGCTATATTGGTGTAACTCCACCAATGGCTAATGGCTCAGGGTAGATAAGGTCTAAGGTATGCAATACCCATATGCCCAGATCCACAAATATGTGTAGATTCCATTCAGAGCAGTAGAAGTTAGGAGCCTGCACACATTTAGGGATCTAAGCCAAACATCTTCATAGTGTCAAACCAGCACCTGACGTTGCACCCACACATGTACCATAAATTACTGATGCAGTCTCAGTGAGACCCAGTGATATTCTTAACTAGAAATTATCCAGCACATAATTATCTAACACATAATTATCTAACACGTTGCAATCATTTTAGACCTAGTGGTGACAAAGTTATAGATAGATATGGTAAGGTAAAATTTCCTGTGTTCCACTGTCCCTCAGCTTCATCACACAGCTAGTCCAGCTACCTCAGTTCCAACTGATCTCCCTCCCATCTGTAGGGAGGGGGAAAGATGGTCCCCTGAGCTTAATTCCACTAAGACAAAACACATCCCAGCAATTCAAATGAACCTCTCCTAAGGAAAGACAAGAGAAGAACACAAACTATTGCTTTTCTAGGAGTGCAGAAGACACCCCTTTCTGTTTTCTTTTGTCTCCCTCTAAAGAGAGGGCTGGTTAAGTAGGTGGGAGGGCTAACTCAGTGGTCTAAGCACTGGTCTCTGAAGCATAGGCTTATGAGCTCAGTCCTTGAAGAGGCTGTTTAGGAGCAAACAGCTCTTTTTTTTTTAAAAAAAAAAAAGCGGGGGGGGCAGGGTTAGGGATGGTGCTTCGTCCTGCCAAGAGAGCAAGGGACTGGACTCAGTGACCTCTCAAGGTCTCTTCTAGCTCTATAACATGTGTGTATCTCCATATAAACAAAAAAACAACCACTCCAATTTGCTACTTCACCCTATTCTATAGAGCTGCTGCAGGAGGCCTGAGAAGACTCTGGAGGGCTTGGGTACATTTCAGAACTTCTACAGACTGACCTGAGCAAATGAAAGTCTTCATGATGTTTAAAACAGGGAGAAGCACAATCAAATATGAGACACTCTTGCTTTTGGTTCTTGATTTGTATTGCACACTTTAAACTCAATTAATGATTCAGTGAACATGGTTTAAGAGTCGTCAGGGCGAACTTGGGCTACTTTGCCAAATCTTAGCACCATTACTCATATATTCACCCTTGTCAATACATAGGCCCACCCCTGCCATGAGATCAAGGGCACAGGGGTGTACACAGACCCCGCTTGCATTGGAGGTGCTCTGGAGGTGACATGAACCAGTCTGTCATGCTAAGGCAGTGTGGCCGAAAGGCCAGAGTCAGTAGTGTATCCCTTGGGTTCGGGACGTCAGGGCCTAATGGCCAGAGCTGAAGAGTTTGGGAGCAGCAGCTGTGGCTGTGGGGCCTTGGCCCACTCCACTCCACCGGGCCTTGACCCAGAGACCCGTCAGTGGTGAACTGATCCACCACTTGCTCTGTGGGGAAATCACACCGTAACATGCTGAGCTCACTTGGGTGGGAGAAACCACTCACGCATCCACCCTCAGTCACTTCCTACCAGGTCTGGTGTTAGGCTGAGCCATGTAGTTTCAGGGTCCTCAGGCTCCACCACACCCATCTCCCCCTGTGACTCCACTGGCTCCAGAGGCTTGAGTCAGTCTTCTGGGTCTCTGGTCAGGTTACATTTGGAGCTCCTTCAGTACATGTTTTGCCACACTGAGGGACATGCTCCCCTGGTGGGGTGTGAAGAAATTCCGGTTGGGGGGGGGAAAGGTGACCCAGCGCCCCATCATTCCCCCCATCTGAAGAAAGATCCGGCCTTTGCTTCTGGCTCGCAGCCCTTGCCATTTTACGTGGATGACCTGGCGCAGCTGCTATAAAAAGCGGACAGCTGGCAAAGACTCATGTGGAGCTAGCTGCCTTCTGCAAAGATGAGTGAGTGTGGGTTTTGGGGAGGGGAGAAGAGGAGAATGGGGTTAGATGGGGGTCTGGAGGTGCCTGGCTCAGATGAGGGGGATGGGGTAAGAGCGGGGGGGCTGGTGGTGCTGGCTTTGTGGGATAGGAGGGGCTCAGGTGGGCAGCTTGCGGGGCTCAGGCAGCTGGCCAGCTTGTGGGACTCGCAGTGCTTTGGCAGCTGGCCCCGGCATCACAGGATTCAGGCGGCTTGGGCTGGCAGCTGGGCCCAGCAGTGCAGAGCTTGGGAAGCTCAGGCTTGCATGTGGGCAGCTAGCCCCAGCAGTGCAGGGCTTGGGTAGCTTGGGCTGGCAGGCAGGTGGCTGGCCCCAGCAACATGGGGCTTGGGTGGCTGGCCCCAGCAGCATGAGGCTTGAGCGGCTCGGGATGGCAAGCAGGCGGCTGGCCCTGGCAGCATGGGGCTTGGGTGGGCAGCTTGGGCAGCTGGCCCATGGCTGGGGTGGGCGGCTGGCAGGCAGGCAGCTGGTCCCACCAGCGAGGGGTTCAGGCAGATGAGGGGCAGGTAGGTTGCTTGCCCGAGCGGCTGGCAGGCAGGTGGGTAGCTGGCCCCAGCGGTGCGAGGTTCAGGCAGGTGGCTCTGGCAGCTCAGGTCTCAGGCAGGCAGGTGGCTGTCATGGTCAGCTCTGGCAGCCAGCATGGGGCTCTGGTAGCTGGCCAGCTGGTGGTGCAGGAGACACCTTCAAGAAGCCAAGAAAATCTATTTGTGCTTATTTTTAATTTTAAATAACATTTTTATATCAAGTCTTTATGTTTATTTTAAATTACAAATTGAATGTTTTGTTAAAGGGGGTTGGATGATGGTAAAGACGATGTAGGGTAAAGATGATGAGGGTTTCTCAAAAATCAAAAGAGGGGCGTGATGCAGAAAAGTTTGGGAGCCCCTGCTTTGGTAGGTCCTTCCTCTTCAGCATCTATCCCAGACTGAGCTGAGCTGCTCCCCTTTACACTGCCCCAGCACTTGGAACATGCACAGTCTGCCTGGCGGGATGGGACTTCCTCCACCCACAGAGTTTAACCCCTTCTGTCCCAGTGCGGGGATGCACACAATCCACCTCAACTAGTCAGCCACTTAGGAGGCTATTGACAATACTCCTATTCTTGTAGCCATGTCTCGTCTCCATTTTTGTGATTCTGGCTACGTCTACACGTGAAGCCTACATCGAAGTAGCCTATTTCGATGTTGCGACATCGAAATAGGCTATTTCGATGAATAGCGTCTACACGTCCTCCAGGGCCGGCAACGTCGATGTTCAACTTCGACGTTGCTCAAGCCAACATCAAAATAGGCGCAGCGAGGGAACGTCTACACGCCCAAGTAGCACACATCGAAATAGGGATGCCAGGCACAGCTGCAGACAGGGTCAACGGGCGGACTAGCGCTTCCGGGGCAACAGCTAGCCACTCCCTTAAAGGGCCCCTCCCAGACACACTCAGCCTGCACAGCACGCGGTCTGAGGAGCCATAGGCACACAGACCCCGGGCGCCGCAGTCATGGACCCCCAGCAGCAGCAGCAGCAGCAGCAGCAGCAGCAGCAGCAGCAGCAGCAGCTAGAGGTCCACCCAGCCCTCTCGGCAGGAGCAGGGCTTGCCCTGACCCATGCCATGTGGGAGGCAGCTGAGCACCTCCTTGCCCCAGGGGAGGAGATGCCCCCAGGGCAGCAGGGCTCAACCCCTACCCCTGCAGCACCCCGCCCCACCCCCCGCCTCACACGCCGGCGGCTGTGGAGCTACCCCACCAGCACCGACTGGTGGGAGCGGCTGGTGCTTGGGGAGTGGGACGACGACCACTGGCTCAGGAATTTCAGGATGAGCTGGCAGACATTCCTGGAGCTGTGCCAGTGGCTCACCCCCGCACTCAGGCAACAGGACACCGCCATGCGGCGTGCCCTCACAGTGCAGAAATGGGTCGGCATCGCTGTCTGGAAGCTGGCCACTCCGGACAGCTACCGATCCGTGGGACACCAGTTTGGTGTCGGAAAGGCCACCGTCGGGGCTGTCTTCATGGAGGTAAGAGAACCCACAGGGGGAGGCCAGGGCAGGGCAGGGGGGGCAGAGCAGGGCAGGGGGGCCAGAGCAGGGGGGCCAGGGCAGGGCAGGGCCAGAGCAGGGCAGAGGGGCCAGAGCAGGGGGGCCAGGGCAGGGCAGGGCCAGAGCAGGGCAGGGGGGCCAGGGCAGGGGGGCCAGAGCAGGGCAGGCCAGGGCAGGGCAGGGGGGCCAGAGCAGGGCAGGGGGGCCAGGGCAGGGCAGGCCAGGGCAGGGCATGGGGGCCAGAGCACGGCAGGGGGGCCAGGGCAGGGGGGCCAGAGCAGGGCAGGCCAGGGCAGGGCAGGGCCACGCACACCCTGCTCACCCCTCATTGGGGCTGTCCCATGTGCTTTCTCTGCAGGTTGTGCATGCCATCAATGCCATACTCCTGCACAGGCTCGTGAGGCTGGGGGACCCAGATGCCACCGTCACTGCCTTTGCCACCCTGGGCTTCCCCAACTGCTTTGGGGCTCTGGATGGGACTCACATCCCCATCCGCGCCCCGCATCACAGTGGAGGACGATACCTCAATCGGAAGGGCTACCATTCTGTCGTCCTGCAGGCCTTGGTGGACAGTCGGGGATGTTTCCAGGACATTTACGTGGGCTGGCCTGGCAGCACCCACGACGCCCGGGTTTTCCGGAACTCGGGCCTGTGCCGCCGGCTGGAGGCGGGGACCTACATCCCCCAGCGGGAGATCCCTCTGGGGGACACCACCATGCCCTTCTGCGTCATCGCAGATGCGGCCTACCCCCTCCGGCCGTGGCTCATGCACCCCTACACGGGCCATCTCTCCGCTAGCCAGGAGCGCTTCAACGAGCGCCTGAACCGTGCGCGCCAGGTGGTGGAGCGCTCATTTGGCCGCCTCAAGGGACGCTGGAGATGTCTCCTGACCCGCCTGGATGCGGGCCCCAACAACATCCCCCAGATTGTGGGTGCCTGCTGCGCCCTGCACAACCTCGTGGAGAGCAAGGGGGAGACCTTTCTGCAGGGCTGGGCCGCGGAGGCTGGCAGGGCACACGTCCAGCCACCTGCTGCCCCCAGTCGGCAGGTGGACCCCGAGGGGACCCGGGTCCGGGAGGCCCTGTGGGCCCACTTCGACCAACAGTCCGCGGGGTGAACTCTGTCCAGGCCCCCTACTGCCCACCCCTTCCTCCCCCACACTCCTGCCCCAACGCCCACACCATGGAGCACCCCACCGCCCCCCCTCCCACTTGTCCTGGACAAATGACAGCACGAACTTGTGGCTGAATGTAAATTTTTTTTTTTCTGGCCGAACCTTTTTTTTTGGGTGTAAATAAATATGTGAAGCACAAACAGAAAACTAGGTACAAACATTCAACCAAAGCAATATGTACAAAAATAAAACAATCCAAAGAAACAACTGTGTGCCATACATAATAAACAGAAAACCAGGGAGGAGAAAGGGGAGAACTATTTACATGGGGGGGGACGGGGCAAACGGGGGGACCAAAAAAACAGGGTCCAACTATATACAAGGGGGGGGCCACGTCCCGGGCCCCTTGCCCCTATAGCCCGGCACTGGGCGTGCCCAGCCGGGAGCCCCGCCGCGCTCGCAGCCTGGTCCGCAGCTGGGTGGGAGCGGGCTGGACCGGAAGGTATGGGGGCCGGCGAGTCTCAGGTGGCTCCAGGGGTCCCTCGGCACTCTGGCCCTCGCGGGTGGGTGGTGGGGCGACGGCGGACGGGCCGGTGACGGGCGGAGCAGCTGGTGGTGGGGCTGCAGGAGCGGGCAGGGCGGGCGATGGGTCGGCCGGCGCGGCATGGGGGGCCAGGTAGTCCACCAGGTGGTTAAATGTCTGCATATAGGCCCCCCATGCCTCCTGGCGCCAGGCCAGCGCCCGCTCCTGCAGCTGGAGGTGCTGCTCCGAGACCTCCAGCTGCCGGCAGAGGATGGCCAGCAGCTGGGGGTCCGTCGCCGTCGGCGGTAGTAGGCGCGGGGTCCGCCATCTAGCCCGCCGCGGGGCCGGTCATTCCTCAGCCGAGGGGCTGCCCTGGAGCGATGGTCCCGGAGGGCTCTCCGGGACAACTGAGGCCTCGCCGGCGCTCTCTTCCGGTCCTTCTGATGGTGCAGGTGCAGGTGCAGGACAGAGGAGAGGAGGGGGGGAAAGAAGAATGGAGACAGGCGTTAGTGTGGGCCCTGAGCCGTGGCCTTTGTCCCCCCCACCCTGTGCTGCAGGTTCCCCATCCCCGTCCCCGGGAGATGCTGCTGTGATGGATGGGGTTCAGGGGTCCCCCTGCACTGCACCCCGTCCCCTGGTGGGAGCGACTCTCACTTCACCCCGCAGGGTCTGACAGCAGGAGAGGTTTCTTAGGCCACAGATGGCCACTTTCTGCCAGGAGTGACAGCACCAGCTGTCGGAAGAGACAGTCCTTCCAACCCGTCGTGGGGAGAAGACCCCAAGGGGGACCCCTCTGGGATGCAGCTTTCCCGCTCCTCAGGCTGGCTGCCTTCCAGCTCTCCCTTCCCCTAGGCTCTACCTGTGGCCCCCGCCCTCGCCCCCCAATTCCAAGCCAGCTCGGCTCCTCCCTCCTGTTTGTTCAGGGCAGAGGTGTCACCTGCCAGCTGTAGCGCCAGGATCCTCCTTTGGCCCTGGGAGCTCTTCGGCTCTTGTGGCTCATATGTAGCCTGAGTCTCCCTTTGGCACTCCCCACACTCCATCACATGCTGCTGCTGCGGGGTGTCCCACCCCCTCCTCCCAGGGGCCCCTCGAGGTTCCGCTCCCCACTGGCCCGGGGATGGGGCATGGCACTGTCATGCGGGTTGGGGGGGGCAGGGGCTGATGGCTGCAGTGCTGTGAGGGCCATGGCCCTGGTGTCCTTGGGGCCATGGCCATGTGAGCATGTGGGGGGCCCTGGACACATCTCTGTTACCCCCGCCCCTCAAGCCCAAGGGTGTCCACCAGAGAGGGGTACCTACCTGTGGGTCCACTCCCACGGTCCGGAGATCCCCGGGGGTCGGAGGCCCTGCTGCTGCTCCGGGATGGCAGGAGGAGGATCTGCAGGCTGGATTCTGCGGAGGAGGAGCCTCCCTCCTCCTCCTCCTGCCGCGATGTCCAGGGGATGGCCTCCGGGGGGGGCCCCCGGGGTGTGGGGCTTGCCTCCGGGGCAGACTTCGGCTGCAGGGCCTGCTCGGGCTCGTCAGCCGAGGTGTCAAGGGTGGCCGGAGGGGAGGAGGTGTGCCGGGAGCCCAGGATGTCCCTGAGCTCCCTGTAAAAGGGGCAAGTGACGGGGGCGGCCCCAGATCGGCTGGCCGCATCCCGGGCCCGGGCATAACCCTGCCGCAGCTCCTTCACCTTACTCCTCACATGATCAGGAGTGCGGGCAGGGTGACCCCGGGCAGCCAGGCCATCAGCCAGCCGAGCAAACGCATCCGCATTCCGCCTCTTGCTCCCCATTACCTGGAGCACCTCCTCCTCACTCCAGAGCCCCAGCAGGTCCCGCAGCTCAGCCTCCGTCCAGGAGGGGCCCCGCTGCCGCTTTCCAGCCTAGCTGGCCCTCTGGCTGGGCTGGCTGCCCTGGCTCCCCTTGGGGGGGGTCCCCTGGGGGCGCTGGGGGGGCTGCCGGCTAGCCATCGCCGCTGGGTGGGTGGCTGAGGGTGCTGCAGGCTGCCCGCGTGTGCAGACTGCAGCCTGCACGTTCCCTCAGCCTCCTGCAGAGGCAGGGAGGGGGAGGGGACCTTTAAGGGGCTGCTCCACACAGCCACCAGTGAGCTGAGGGGCTGGAGAGAGCGTCTCTCAACCCCCCAGCTGATGGCCGCCATGGAGGACCCGCCAATTTCGACGTTGCGGGACGCGGATCGTCTACACTGTCCCTACTTCAACGTTGAACGTCGAAGTAGGGCGCTATTCCTATCCCCTCATGGGGTTAGCGACTTCGACGTCTCACCGCCTAACGTCGAAGTTAACTTCGAAATAGCGCCCGACACGTGTAGCCGCAACGGGCGCTATTTCGAAGTTAGTGCCGCTACTTCGAAGTAGCGTGCACGTGTAGACACGGCTCCTGTCCCCTCTTGATTTTCTGTATACCTCTTTAATCTCTGGAGTGTGTCCCCCTCACCCATCCTCCAATCTTCTGTGAGGATTCCTGAGGGACCTCTCCTTCATCCTCTTCTCTTCTCCCACTACTTCTCACCACTGAGTAATGTCAGCCCTAACATACATGCATCCACCATTACCATACCTACAACTCACACATCTACCTCTGCCAACCAGACCTACCTCCTTCTGTTCAAACTAAAAGCTCTGACTAACTATGTGACATCTCCGTGTGGATGTCTACCTATAGGCTCAAGCTCAGCCTGGTTTAAAGAGCACTTCTAATGTTCCCCCCACGAAATCCTACCCATTAGCCTCTGTCTTTATCACAGCTCATAACACCACCATCCCACCAGCCATTTCATGTAGGCATCATTTTTTACTCTAATCTAGGTCTAGGCTCTCCTTATTCAGATTATGGCTAAATCCTATTCTGTCCTCATAATCTCTCAGACAAGCCTTTTTTATCCCTCCACACAGCTAAATCTCATCCAGGTTCATCATCTTGCCATATCAACTACTCTGACATCTTTTTACCTAGCTTTGACCAGGGAAATCTTGCCCTACTCTTCTCTATTTAGAATGCTACTACAAAGGTAACTTCCCTAGCCTGTTACTTTGACTGTGCCAGCCCTCTCTCTGCATCCTTCCTCCTTTCCTCCCTCCTCTATATTATTAAGCTTAAGTGTCTTTGCTTCACTTTCAAGGCCTTTCACAGCCTCTCTCTAACTCACTGTCAGGAAGGACGTTGACCCCCACATTTAACTTACGCATTACAGCAACCTGTCATTCACTTGTTTTTTTGTTTTTTTTTTTTTCCAAAAAGCACTTGTGCTTTCTCTCAGGCTCCCTCACTCTCACTTGGGAGGAACTGCCTATAACCATCCACAAAGGTACCTCATTAACATCCTTCACATCCTCTATAAAACCCTCCTTCACCTGGAAGCCTACAAAAAACAACAGATAGGACAGTGGTGTACTAAGGCCACTGCCTCTCGTGCTGGCCAATAGTGTCTCATTGTTTCCTTGTACTCCCCCTCAATTTTCCATTTCCATCTGTTGCTTCTTGTCATATGCTTTGACTATAAAGTCTCTGGGACAGAGACTATCTTTTTGTATAGTACCTAGTCTTGTGGTATCCTGGCTCATGACTAACTAGGACTTGCAGGAGCAAAGATAATGCAATCTGTAATAAAAACAATTATTTGGAATTATTAATCAAAGTCATGAAGAAGCTAAGATTTTACATTTGTTTGATGTGACACCATTTGGTGGAACTTGAGGGTTTATCACAAAGAACAGGAGTTCCTTGGGGAAATGGCATCACTAGAGCTATGAGAGTAAGGTAAGACTAGTATTGTGGGAATAACCCAGAACAGTATGGCTGGTCATGATTTTGAATCATAGCCCACATCTGACATTGTATTCACAATGCACATTGAAGTCTCAAAGCAATCTGAATCATTCTATCACTCACAGATAAACTTGTACTTATCTTTAACATCAACAAGTACCAGCGAATTAGTAGTTCTTCATGTGCTTTCAAAAATATCCTTTAATTTTCTTTGTTTTGTCTTGAAGTGCAGAAACTTGTATCAGGACAAGATCTGTGTAGCAATAAACCTTTGCCACTGGCAGGAATCTAGCAGTCACAAGCAATTAGTTCCTTCTGTGAATGGTCCAAGGTTAATTTTAGCCTCCTAAACTGTCTACTGCCAGTTCTGATACGTTTTCTCTTTTAGCTCCAGCTGTCTGGTCCCTGATGGGATTTGGCTACAACGAAGATGGCATTATCAGCCCATTAACCATCACTAGCAGTGGAACTGTGAAGCTGATGAATATTGATCACCTGTTCCAAGGGGTTATCCGATGATGCTGAGTGAATCTGACGCTTGGTTGTTTCTGCAAGCAGCTTTTATTTTTCCTAGCTGAAAGCACTTTGCTTTAAAGTTCTGCCCATAGGGGAAGCTGTGTAGGGGAGAGTGGACAAAAAAAAGAGATGGGGGGACTCTCTCATTTTGCTATCAAGAGGTATCAGAATGAAAAAAAAAAGAATTTCAGATGGATCCTCTGCCCTCTTTGGGGACAAACTGTAGATACATGTTATGCAGACTTCTGTCCTCTTTGTTACATGTCTCGTTTCATCAGACAGAAGAAGCAAGTCCCCAGTAGCTGAAAAGGATTTAAGAGTGCAGTGGCCCTCAGGTTTATAGGGTGACAAAGCAGTGCCATCTGAATCAAATCCAAGAGTGATTTAGACCATCACAGTTCAAAGATCAGGGCCTGTGTTTGTGTTTCAGGTCAGCAGCTAAAAAGGATACAGGAATCATCATAATAAATCAGTCCAATGCTTTGTCTAGTGCAGCATCCAGTCTCTTACAGATATGTGACAAGTTGGTGCCAAGACACAAAGTGTCCTCCATAGCACTGCCAACAGTGTACATGATTTGGCACCAAAGTCGATGTGGTCAGAAATGCCACCTTCTTTGGCACAATCACAGGTTGCAGTACCAGTAGGCAGATCCAACGTGGAACCAACCCCTTCTGCTAAGTAGGTATGCAAACACACAACAATGCTATAAGCGTTGGCATTGGCCAATTCTTCTACCAGAAGGACATCAAGAGTGCATATGTACCACAGTCTTTATGCCTTGGCACTATTCAGTTGCCTAGCCACTGATCTGAGCAGCCCATCCCCCCCGCACCCTGCTTAGCTCCTGCTTCCTCCTCCACACACAGTGAAGTGGAAGTAGGTGGGCATGAGAGCCACATATTCTCCCAACATTCCTCTCTAACAAAAAGGAGAGCTCCATGCGAATTCACCAATCCTAAGGCCACTCACTCCAGCCCAGTTTGAGATTAAAGCACTTTAATGCAGAACAGCTTAGTTCCCCAATATTAAAACACTCAATAGAGAAGACCATTGGATAAAAGCAATGCAATCGTGATACTCAGGGCAAATTAAACTACTTTGAATGATGTCCCTGTGGGTGCTCCACTTTGTGTCAGTGCATCTTTGCACCAATGATCAGACTTTTGGAGTCAATGCGTGGTCGTGTCATGCATGCATGCACAATGGCTGTCTCACCATGCCATTGGCACCCTCACAGTACACACAGGACATGACTCCCTCTGTTACTTCTCTATCATCCTCTGCAGCAGATGGAGCCTTTAGAGCGTGCTGATTTCTCCTGCCTAAAAAAGAGAAGAGTTTATCATTCTCCTCTCCTTTACTTCTAACTCCTCAGTTCAAAAAAAAAAAACAATCCCACCACCTTTCCCTTTCCAGCCCACCCCAACCCTTTAGCTTAGCAGTTCTTTCCAACAATGGACATTGTGCTGGGCTTTCCTGGCTTCAAAAATTGTGACTCCTACAATGAGGCCATGACGGTCTTGGACAGCCATTCGTCATGCATCTGGTGCCCAGCGGAAGTCCACGTTCTCCAGAAATACCTGCATTGCAACAATCTCAAGGTCAGGGTGGGATGGGAGAGGAAACTCCAGCTGAATATGATTCTTCTGGAGAAATACCTACAGCCCTCTGAAGAGACTCCTTCTATAGGATCTCACAAAAATAACAACAAGGACAAGGCTCAAGCTTCGAATAATACCAAAAAGCAAGCCTCACCTTCTGCTGTTCCTCCTCACAAGAGGAGAGCTTCTCTGGTGAGACCACTGCCCCAGGTGCTAAGCTCATCACCATCCCACTGATAAGAAGGACACTCACCCAATCAACAACTCCTCCCTCACTATCTAAAGGGGTCATACTGCCCAGAGCCACACCTGCTTAAGAGAGTCACCATTAGCCAAGACATCATAATTCAGGAAGCGTAAAAGCTACAACACAAGTTAGTTCAAATCTTGTAATCCACTGCTACTACCAAACTCACCCTCCTTATCAATGAGGCAGTTGTGCAGCCCACAGACACCATCTGGCAAACAGCGGCCTCTGCTCCATCCACCAACAAATGTGCAGAAGGAAAGTGCTTTGTCCCAGCCAAAGCCATGGATTTCTTGTTCTCCCACCCTCAGCTGAGTTTGCTTATTGCCTGTGCCATCTACCATTGAATGAAACAATCACACATTTCAATCATAAATATCTGGACCTCTTCAGAGGGAAAATATATTAATCTGCCAGCTTCCAGTTCTTTGTTGCAAACTAGTCGGCATTCCTGGTCAAGTACAATTACTCCATCTATACTAAGGTACAGGAACTCACTGACCACTTGTCAGAAAACAAATGTTCTCAACTGCAATCCATCATCAAAGAGGGCCAAATGACAGTCTGAAGAGTTCTGCAGGTAGCTATGCACATCGCTGATAACAGTGTCTGGAACCATCAACACAGCTTCATAGGGCCTCCTGGCTACAAGACTCAGTAATTCCAAGGGAGCTTCAGGTCAATGTGGAAGACCTCCCATTTGACAGGAGACAGCTATTCAAATCCCAAAATGACAAGGTCATCCCTACTATGAAGGGAAACCTGGACAGAACCTCTGTCAACAAATTGCATCTACCCACAATTTACTCTGGTGACACAGAACTGCCAGATTGCACTGCCCTCTGGTGCCAGAAGTTGGAATGGCAGCTCTGCAAAGAGGGCTACCCGGCAACTGGAAGCCATCTCTGTCGACAGACGTGTCTACACTGCACTTGTGGGCTGGCTCCACACTAGAGAGTTTTGTTGATACAACGGGCCTTCTGTCGACATGACTCAGGGAGCGTCTACACCTATAAAGCATTCTGTCGACAGATTCTTGACAGAACTCTGCATTTGCCTCAACAGTATTATCCCTCAAAAATTTGAGACATAGCAATCCGTCGGCATAGTACTGTCGACAGAAAGGCTGAGTTTATGCTACAGTTCTGTTTCAAAAGAATGTCTTTTGAAAAAGAACATCAAAAGATGGCCTTTTGAAAGAACATCAAAAGATGGCCTTTTGAAAAAGATAGTCCACACACCCCAGCGGGGACCGAAGGTTCGATCCATTCTTTTGAAAGGCCTCCAGCACAATTTCGAAAGAGAGCATCCACACATACCAGGGCACTCTTTCGAACAAGCAGGAGCAGGAAACGCCACGGGCAGGGTCACATGGAGCATGAGCCCTTCCAGGGCCGCTGCCCAGCAGCTCCTGAAAGGGTCCCTCCCCACAACGTGCCTTGGCCTGCAAATGCGGAAGACCAGCAACCCTGTCCCCAGGCAGAGAGAGAACGAGAAAGGGAGAGAGGATGAGAGAGAAAGAGAGAGAGAGAGACACCTGAGGAGGCATACCAGGCCCCCATGGACCCTGAGCAACCCCCCCCCCACAACACCACAATAGCCACCCTCCTGGATGCCATCCTTGGGGTGCAACATCCCCAGCCAGTCCCCTGGCTTATCCGCTGCCTGTGGCGCTTCCCCACAAGCAGCGACTGGTGGGACTGGCTGATGCTGGAGGAGTGGGACAATGACCAGTGGCTACAGAACTTCAGGATGACCAAGGGGACATTCCTAGAGCTCTACCACTGGCTCGCCCCTATCTTCTAGCACTGGGACACACACCTGAGGCTGGTGTCCCCCCTGCACAAAAGGGTGGCCATCGCCCTGTGGAAGCTGGACAATGTGGACAGTTACCAATCCATCGGCCACCAGTTTGGGGTGGGCAAAGCCACCATCAGGGCCATCCTCATCGAAGTAAGCCGTGCCCCGCTCACACCTAGACCACATGCTGGGGGGCAGCCTGGCGATGGGCACTGTCAGGAGAAGGGCAGGCACCCTGGCGACAGGGGCAGGGATGGGGATGGGCACGGGCACGGGCACAGGCGGGCAAGCCGCACCCCATGCCAAGCTCACAAGTGCACCCCTCTATGCCCTGCAGGTCATCCGAGCGATCAAGAAGGTGCTCCTGAGGCAGCTGGTGTGCGTCGGGGACCTGGACAATGCCATCCAGGGATTCCAGGAGCTGGGCTTCCCCAACTGCTTTGGGGCCCTGGATGGCACCCACATCACCATCTGGGCCCCAGAGCACAGCCACAGGGCCTACGTGAATCACAAGGGCTACCACTTAGTGGTCCTGCAGCCCCTGGTCGATGCCAATGGCTGATTCCTGGACATCTGTGTGGGCTGGTTCGGCTACACACACAATATGAGGGTCTTCAGGAACTCAGGGCTGCGATGTCGTATGGCTGAAGGGACCTTCATCCCCCGGCGAGAGCTCCCCATTGGGGACACAACGATGCTGCCCTGCATCGTGGCAGACACAACCTACCCCCTGCAGGCCTGGCTGATGTGGCCATACGCTGGGCACACCCAGCCACGCCAGGACCTTTTTAATGAGTGGCTGAACTGCACCCGGAACACTGTGGAGTGGGCATTCAGCCGCCTCAAGGGGCGTTTTAGATCCCTCTACACCAGGCTGGAGGTGGGCCTCCCCAATGTCCAGGTGGTGGTCGGGGCCTGCTGCACCCTCCACAACCTGGTGGAGGTGAAACACAAGCCCTATATACAGGGGTGGGCCGCCGAGGCGGGGTGCGGTACAAATAGCCCCCTGCCACCCCGTGCCACCAGGCCCAGCAGGATGGGGTGCGTGTACAGGAGGCCCTGTGCCAGGCCTTTAAGCAGGGGCCACGGTGACCCCCCCCACCCTGTATACCCCCACCACACACCCTGCACACACACACGCACCCCACACCTGCACCCTGCACACACACGAACACCCACCAGCACACATGCATGGGGGACACAGGGTAAACCATAAAAATAAATGATTTATTTGCAGAACCGTGCCCCTCATTTCCTCAGGGGAACTATTTACATGTTGGGAGGAGGGTGAACAGCGAGCCGGGGGGAACTATTTACATGTGGAGGGAGGAGGGTGAATGGGGAGCCGGGGTCGGGGGGGCCTCACCTCTTCACAGGGCTCGACGGCCGGGATCCCCATCGCCCACACCTGCCTCTTCCTCTCCGTGTCCGGGGGCTCGGACTCCATCTGGCCAGCCCTGGCCAACAGAGTGTGGGCCAGGTGGACGAGGCTGGCCAGGGGGAAGTGGGGAGGGAGCACGGCCTCGAGGTTGGCCTCCTGGAGGGGGGCATTGTGGGGGAGGCAGGGGGATGGGGGACTGGGGTTGGGGGGGAAACTTTGGGAGGGAGGGAAGGGGATGCGCCGGCAACAGGGGCATAGGGGATGGTGGAGGGCTGATGGGGGGCATGGATACGGGAGTGACCCACGATGGAGCGGGGGCCAGGTGGCTGACCACAGCCTGGGTGAGGGCATCCAGGTTGGAAACCACCTGGTCCCATGCCTGCTGCTCCATGGTGAGCCACTCCTGCACAACACCTGTCAGCTCCCTCAGGGCGGCAGTGTGGTCCATGTCCCCTGCCTCCTCCGACCCCCAGCCTGGTGGCGCCGGTGGAGGGACTGGCATCAGCACTGCACTGTCCCAGTCCGAGGCCTGAGCCACTCCCCCTCGCCCTCAGTCGTCAGGCTCCCCGGGCCCATCACGGCACTGGGCCAGATGCTGGCTGCTGGAGTTGTGGAGACATAAGGGGAGAGGAACGGGCCTTTAGCTGCAGTGAGGGACCTCCTGAAGCCCTCATCCCACCCACCCCATCCCAGGGGCCCTGCACAGACCACATCCAGGGTCCCCCTCTGGGTTGCAGGAGTGCTAACTCCCATCGGCCACCCTCCGTCCCTCTGTGGCCTGGCGGCCCAGGGTGCTGTCCAGACTGCATGGTCCTGGGTGCCACACGTCAGCCCTCTAGGGCCAGGGTAGCAGAGCCGGCTGGCCTGCCTGTGTCCTGGGGCTGACGTCCATGTGCATGGGCTGTGGCTGCCCTGGGCGGGACGGCCTGCCCCCTCCCTCAGCCCTCCGGCCACTGGCGTGCATGGTACATACCTGAGGGTCCCTCCAGGAACTCGGACGAGGCGCGTTCGGAGGGGGCCAGGCTGCATGGGCCAAACAAGATGTTGATGATGAGGGCCCCCTCGCTCGAGCCCTCGTCATCACTGCTGACCAGGATCCGGGTGGCGGGGGGACACCTGCAGGTGGCCGGTGGTCCAGGGCGGTCCTCCCTCTCGGTCTGCATCTCCTCTGGCTCGGGTGGGTGGTGGGGTCAGCAGCGTACAGGAACATGGCTGGGGGCCCTGCCTGCTTGGGCCCAAGGAGGCGGTCCAGTACTTTAAAGTAGGGGCAGCTGGTGAGCGCTGCCCCGACCACTCGGCCGTGTCCCGAGTCCGGCAGTAGCCCTGCTGGAGCTCCTTGACCTTCGACCTCACCTGGTCCACGTTCCGGATGGGGTGACCCCAGCCAGTGAGGCCCTTGGTCAGGTGCTTGAACACTGCAGCCTTCCGGTGCTGGACCCCCCGTCTGCTGCAGGACCTCCTATTCTTCCCTCAGGGCGAGGAGGATCGGTCCAGGAGGGGGCCCAGCACTTAGGAGGCTGGTTCCCCTCCTCGGAGGACTCCCCTCAGTCCCTGGATGTCCCCTGGGCTGGGCAGGAGTCCCTGCTGCTGGCCATGGTGCTGGTGGAGCTGCGGCTTCGCCCGGGCCATCACTGCTGGCAACTGGCTGAGCGGCAGCGTGGGCTCCCTGTTGCCTGCACACTCTCAGCTTCCTGCCTGAGGGCTTCCATGTGCCTGCGTCCTGAAACACGGCTGGACACTGGAGCCATAGAGCTCCGCTTGTGCTGTGAGCGGCGCCACCGCCTGCCAGCTGATCGCGGCCATGGAGGACCTGCTCTTTCGAAAGAGCGGGCTGCAGAGCATCTACACTTGCTCTCTTTCAAAGGAGGGAGCTTTTCCCACCCGGGGCACAGAGGACTGACTTTGAAAGAACGGGTGAGTTCTTTCTAAGTTAATTTTGAAAGAGCGCCATGTCCATGTAGACGCTCCGCGGGTTCTTTCAAAAGAACTCGGTCTTCCACTCTGAATTTCAAACGTACTCGCTAGTGTGGATGCACCCAAATAGAGCGTGGCCACTTCTGTCAACAGACAAGGCTTCCAGTTGCCAGGCAGCTCCCTTTGCAGAGCTGCTATTCTGCTTTCTGGCACCCACCAGAGGGCAGTGCAGTCTGATAGTTCTCTGTCGACATAGCAAGTTGTGTATAGATACAAATCTGTGGACAGATGTTTCTGTCGAGCTTTCCCTGTCGACAGATGCTTCCAGTGTAGACATAGCCGTGTTGATGGTATTCTGTTGATGGATTGTTATGCCTCAAATTTTTGAGGGATGATACTGTTGCAGAAAATGCAGAGGTCTGTCAAGAATCTGTCGACAGAATGCTTTATATGTGTAGACATTCCCTGAATCATGTCAACAGAAGGCCCCTTCTGTCGACAAAACTCTCTAGTGTAGACCCAGCCCCAGTGTCTTTAAAAAGTTTCACTGGCATTCAGACTGTACAAAGAGGTCAAAACGTCAAATTCAGCACTCCACCTTGAAAAGTTTGCTGACCCCTGGAGCAGAGCATGGGAGATCATCAAAAAAGTTCCTAAAACTCCCTGTTTTATTTCAGTGTGGAATTACTGTTTGTTTTTTCACAGCTGCTCATTCCAAGAGAAATTATATTCGCCACAATCAGGACAAGAGACTTGTTTTCTCACATCAAACATGAAAACAAATGCCCACACTGCTAAATCAGCAGTCAGCATCTAAAGAGAGTAGGAGACTTAGTTTTATTGTCTGATGCTCATAAACTCAGTGTCCAACAGAGTAATGTTAGAAAAAAGCAGCATGTTAACTGAAAAATGTGGAGGAGGGGAGAGAAAGAAATTCCAGGGGAGACAAAGGCTTTTTAAGTTTGAAATCAATTACACTGGGTTTTTCTTTGTTAGTTAACATAAATATTCAGCGTGGAAATCTTTGTGGCATAAGAGTGAAATAAAGAAGATGTGATGGCCAGTTATATGAGTTAACTATTGTGACTTTAGGGCTATGTCTACACTAGCCAAAAACTTAGAAATGGCCATTCGAAGCTTACTAATGAAGTGCTGAAATACATATTCAGCGCCTCATTAGCATGCGGCCAGCCGCGGCACTTCGAAATTGATGCGGCTCGCCGCCTTGCGGCTCATCCAGATGGGGCTCCTTTTCGAAAGGACCCCTCCTACTTCAAAGTCCCCTTATTCCCATCTGCTCATAGGAATAAGGGGACTTCAAAGTAGCCGGGATCCTTTCGAAAAGGAGCCCTGTCTGGGTGAGCCATGTCAATTTCGAAGTGCCACAGCCGCCCGCATGCTGATGAGGCGCTGAATATATATTTCAGCACTTCATTAGTAAACTTTGAATGGCCATTTGCATGGCCATTTTGAAGTTTTTGGCTAGTGTAGACACGGCCAAGGTGATATTTATAACTAGAGGTTCAGACCACTGCTTTTAATTCATATGTGAGTAATACAAACATAGCGAGGTAGCCGTGTTAGTCTGTATCTTCACAAAACAAAGAAGCAGTCCTATAGCACTTTAAGGACTAGCAAAATAATTTATTAGGTGATGAGTTTTTGTGGGACAGACCCACTTCCTTAGATCTGGAATTCTGATTCTCGTTGTGCCAGTTTACTTTTATCAGAATTCCAGATCTGAAGAGGTGGGTCTGTCCCATGAAAGCTCATCACCTAATACATTATTTTGTTAGTCTTTAAAGTGCTACAAGAATGCTGGTTTGTTTAATACAAACATGTTTGTCTTCGATTTGCATCCCTTTACTTTGGCTCAATGTTACTGGCTTAGATGAGCAAAAAAAAAAAATCAAAAAACAAAAACAAACAAAAACCACACCCTCCAAAAGACTCAAAATGAAATGCTGGCAAAATCCCAAAGGCACACATTTATCAAACACCAACATTAGTGTGGTTTCTAACCAAAATACTGGTCTGGGTGGCACTGTCTATGCACTGAACGCATTCTGTAGCTCTTTATAGGACTTAGAAATCAAAGACTGAAAGATATAAACAGTCAAACTCAGAGCTTCTGCTAGCAGGGAACATCCTTCTTCATTGTTTGCAAAACTCCTACAGCATAGTAGTAGCCAAGCAAATAAGTAACTGTACTTTAGTTTACCATAAAAAAGTTTATAAGGAATTGTGTTATCTTTTCTATTCCTAGTTTTATGACTTTATACCTTGTACTAACTGGTAGATTGTTTGGTTGGTTTGGTTTATTTTGTTTAAACATGGGATGTAATGTGTACAGCATTATACCTAGATAGTTCCAGATTTGTACTCTTTCGAGAAGGTGTGAAAAATAAACTGGCATCATTTGTTTATTTCTGAAAGAAAGGATACATTAGATTAGAGTGTTTGCGGTAGCTGATTCATATTCATGTTCAGCTCAGTCTTCATACGAAAACTGGGATCTTTACAAGTTGAGCTGAAGATTCTTTGACAATAGATCTCACATGCTCCTTTTCTTCTTTGCATGTTTTCAAAATAACCTCTCCTCTCCTTTTGCCCTCCAAAATGCTGTTTTCTGTATGACATATGTAGTTTAACATTGAGTTGAGCAAGCTAATATTTCTAAATTTAAAAGCAAAGAGTGAAGGCCAGAGAAGGTAGATTTTGCCATAATTGAGCTAATGTTGACCTATGGCTTCTCTTCACTAGAATAGCAGCTAATTGTAAGAACTAGCAGAGCCAAAGGATCAGAAGCTTGTTTTCAGGCAAATGCTCTCTTGAGCTGTTTTGAATTTTGGGTTTGAAGTCTTTGAAGCTGTCTCCAAGATTCTTGCAGAGCCAGGGCCGGCTGCACATACTGATTTTCCCTCCTGCGAATCATCTTAAGTTTCACATACATTTTAGTTTTCTGAAAGCTTCCAGAAAACCCAATAGACACAATTGCTCAGGGCATAACCACAGACCATGTTCATCAAAACTTCACAGTACTTCAAAAAGCAACAGTAGTTCAGCACTACAAAAATAATACCTCTGGGTGAAGTAGAAGCAGTTATAAAGTAGAACTACAATTCAGACTGGCCCCAAATGTCACTGAAGTTCTTGTTCAACTCAGGATTAAAAGAAATGTGAAATATAGTGATGTATGTAACAGAAAACAGCATTCTATTTCATGAGAACTGTTTCAGTTTTGAAATCTGTTTTCGTTCTGATGGGGAAATCTGTGTGTCAAGAATGTGTCCTCACCACGAGGCTGTGGAGTCATTCTCATGTGTCCATCCACCTATTTAATGATTAATGCAAATTCAGCTGGTATGGGAGAGACTGACTGTACAGACACGTGGCTGGGGCATACACCTGAAGAACAGAAGACCCACATTCAAGACCCTGACCTAAAGCAATTATGTGAATTTGGGTCTCATAACCAAGTTGATAAGGAAGTGTCCTTGGTTATTCTTTCTGTTATATGCACATCCATATCCTGGACCTGAAAATTCATCCTCACAGAAATTTTGCTGAAATCAGCATGCTTCCCTGAAATGTTTCTGTTGCCACAAAACAGTATTTTCTCCA
The DNA here is from genome assembly GCF_033958435.1 of Carettochelys insculpta. Lineage (NCBI taxonomy): Eukaryota > Metazoa > Chordata > Testudines > Carettochelyidae > Carettochelys > Carettochelys insculpta. The sequence continues at coordinate 136,592,934 of NC_134137.1, forward strand.
AGTTCTCTCAGCCTTGACCCGCTGTTTCTTTCTCTCCTGGGTAGCCTCCCTCCATCCTGGGATGCAGAGAGGTGAACAGGTGAGCTGCCCCCAGGTGAACCCCACCCTGGCTCTGCCCCTTGCCAGTTGGCACAGAGGTGAGCTCCCCTGTGCTAACCTCTCTGTAGCCTCACATGCATCACAACAGCCCTGGGGAATGTTCTGACTACAGTGGGATGGAGAGACAGCTCTCCTTTTATAATAGTATAGTTTTCACTGTTGGTATCTCCAGGCAGTTTACCTAATGTTTATGCAGAAATTGCGCACACTATGGCTTCCTAATAGAAGATAAATTATTTTTATTGTTGTCGCAGAAGCTGGGTTTGATAGGTTCCCTTGCTGGGACCCCCAAGTGACTCTCACTTGATGTGCCGAAATACCACTGAGCCCACTCTTCTGCCTTTGGGGGCACCCTTCAACTCTGTCCTGCTAAGCAGGCTCTCAAACCTCCTCCAGCACTGACCCAGGGATAGGGTCACAGCTCTCTGCACAAGTGTCCCCTGCAGCCACTTGAAATTTATAGCTTCCCATATTTAAGCTGTGTGCCTAAATTTCACAGACAGCAATGGCTTTTCCTAGGCAAAACTAGACCTATGACCATTTACACCACCTGAGGATCTGACCCCAAGAAACAACACCAGAATAAATGTAAATACTTCACAGGTGTTTGGTGTTTTCTGTCCTGTGTAAAGTAGCTGTAATCTGGATTTGGTGGTTAATATAGATGTATAAGTGCTAAGGGAAGGTCTCAGAAGATGAATTGCTTTCTATCCTTTCTAGGAGCAAGAGAAAAGAGATAGAGTAAACTAGTCTGGAGAGACCTGAATTCACAGAAAAGTGCAGGGAAGGAATGGTCATCTCAACCTCTGGAGATGCCAGAGGCAGAGAGGATGGATCCATTCAGCCACAGAAAAAGCCTTTGGAAAACAAGGATGCCAAATCATGTTTACTCACAGTTACAACTAATAACTAATGGACTCAGAGGGATACCCATGTTAGCCTGTAGCTTCACAAATAACAAGCAGTCCTGTAACACTTTAAAGACTAATAAATTTATTTATTAGGTAATAACTTTGGTGGGTCTGACTCCCTTCCTCAGATTGCTTAGATTTCCTCTAACCCCAAGGATATTTGAGGAAGTGAGTCATACCCACACAAGCTCATTATCTAATAAATAAGTGTGTTAGTCTTTAAGGTGATATGGGGTTGCTTGTTATTTGTGAAACTAGTAAGTCCTCAAGAAATCTGTCCTCCAAATTATTTGCCTGACTCTTATGTATTTAATCACACTCAAACAAGAATAATCTGGCAATAAGTCAAATACTGAAGGAACATTTAAGAATATTTTTATGATTTATATTTAGACCTGACTATTAGAGGTGGTTGAGAAATAACATTTCTTTTTCAAAAGCAATAGGAGCTTTTAGAATGTACTAATTTTCCTGAATCAAAATTAAAGTTTACCACTAAATGGACAAAAATTGTGTGTGTGTGTGTGTGTGTGTGTGCGCGCATTTCATTTGGAAACAAACAAAATAGCTGAATAATGTAAAAATTCTTTGTGGAAATTAAGTCAAAACAAAATATTTTCAATGCTCTCCCATTGGAAATTGCAGTGAAATTGAGAAGTCCCCACAAAAAGATCAATGTTGTCAAATCAGCATTTTCCAACATAAAACTGTTCCACTGAAAAAAACTTCTACCAGTTCTACTGACTGTTAAGATTTAATGCCCAAATTATATTGAGTGAGTGAACTGAAAAATAAACTGAAGGTAGCAGATGGCAGCGAGACAACTGTCAGGTTCTATTGTCTCCATGTTCATTCAATAATGCTTTGCTCTCTCGTTCCTGTCTCTGACCGAAATAAGGGAGACAATTAGCACGTGCATCTAGCTGCTCTGACCCTGAGTTGTCTCCACCGTGGGAGGGTTCTGCTGTTGGTAATGCTCCTGTGGTGCTCCAGTGAGCCTCTCTTGATGCAAAACCGAAACTTTTCTGGTTCTGTATAAGTTTCGCTTTGAATTTGTGGCTTATTGTGTGGCCATTTCTCTTTTTAGCTGTTCACATGGTGTAGTAACGAAGGTGAAGTTCATTTAGCCCCAAACATGAGGGCAGATTTCCAACCATGCCAAGCACTCAATAATTCTCACTGGGCACATTATACTTCAAAAGGTGCTTATGAGTACTAAGCAGTTCTGAATATCCAGCGATTTAATTCAGAGGCTCTAATTGGAGCAGCCATGTGCTGAACTTTTTTTAAAAAATCTGGCCCATAGAAAACACTTAGCCTCTTAAGGTACCAGGGCCTGGACACATAGGCTACGTCTACACATGAAGCCTACATCGAAATACCTTATTTCGATGTAGCGACATCGAAATAGGCTATTTCAATGAGTAACGTCTACACGTCCTCCAGGGCTGGCAACGTCGATGTTCAACTTCGACGTTGCGCAGCACAACATCGAAATAGGCGCAGCGAGGGAACGTCTACACGCCAAAGTAGCACACATCGAAATAAGGGTGCCAGGCACAGCTGCAAACAGGGTCACAGGGTGGACTCAACAGCAAGCCGCTCCCTTAAAGGGCCCCTCCCAGACACACTTGCACTAAACAACACAAGATACACAGAGCCGACAACTGGTTGCAGACCCTGTGCCTGCAGCATGGATCCCCAGCTGCCACAGCAGCAGCCAGAAGCCCTGGGCTAAGGGCTGCTGCCCACAGTGACCATAGAGCCCCACAGGGGCTGGAGAGAGCGTCTCTCAACCCCTCAGCTGATGGCCACCATGGAGGACCCCGCTATTTCGAAGTTGCGGGATGCACAACGACTACACGGTCCCTACTTCGACGTTGAACATCGAAGTAGGGCACTATTCCTATCCCCTCATGGGGTTAGCGGCTTCGACGTCTCGCCGCCTAACGTCGAAGTTAACTTCGAAATAGCGCCCGACGTGTGTAGCCGTGACGGGTGCTATTTCGAAGTTAGTGCCGCTACTTCGAAGTAGCGTGCACGTGTAGACACGGCTATAGAGGGTACGTCTACACTAGGAACTAACTTTGAAATTAACTTCAAAGTTAGGCACTACTTCGAAGTAGCCATCAGAGAGTCTACACACATTTTCCCTGACTTCGAAGTTAGGAGCCCAACTTCGAAGTCCTTACCCCATTCCCCAGAATGGAGTACTGCCCTACTTTGAAGTTTAACTTTGGAGTAGGATGTGTGGAGACTCCCAACTTCAAAGTTCTTTTTGTAGTGTAGACATAGCCAGAGAGACTTAAGTAGTGGAATGCTGAATGCGGCAACATCTAGAACAACACTGGAATCCCCAAAGCCTGAATTAGTGCCTGAGCTTCCTCTAGAATGCATAGGGAGAAAGAGGCGCCCTTGAATGAGACCCAGGAATGCCAGCATGCTAGAAGGGGAGATGCCATGGTGAGGAGTCTGTCCTAAGCCCCACTCCTTCATGAAGTTAGGCAGCTAAGTTTGGACTGCAGAGAGATGCCTACCTCTGCTAGTGATCCACAGGTGGGAATCCCTCTCCTAGAGTCAGGTGGCTTAAGTGATTCTTGTGAGAGTGAATTCAGTGCCTGCCTCTCTACACAACCTGGTGAGAAGTGGAAGAGTCCACTTAACACCCTTTAGACCAGAGGCTACAGCTGTTATCTGGGAGACACTGGGTGAATTTTTCCCTCTTTGCCTGACGTGTAGAAAGGATTCGAACAGGGATCTCTGACCTCTCAGAAGCACGATGTTGTTACTAAGCGATGAGATATTCTAATGGGGGGGTTCCTCAGTCACCCCCTTTGAAGCTTTTGCACCTTGGATAAATAATGGAAGTGACTGGAGCAGAGCGATTGGATCCAGGTGTGACAGGTTCCCTGGGGTGCAAGCTGGAACTCGGGTACTGCTGAGCCCTCTGTCCCACCACCATGGGCTCCCTCTCACACAGAGATGCTGTAACAAGCTACAACCTCACTAGATCCTGCACTTTCACAGGAGTCCCTCCCAACCTGCTGAGTTGCATGACTGCTTCTCCAACCTACTCATGAAACCAACAATAGAGAGGCTCTTGCCCATCCCCCATAGGACCCAATCCCCAACCTAGGACGTCACAGAGGTACCATCTTCCCCGGTCAGAAGTCTCATCAGTACATGTTTATTACTCAGTCTGCCACTTCTACAAAGAAAAGTGAAAACGCACCAGCTTTTGTACACTGAGCAGACTCCTGAAGCGCTCCAAACAAAGCACGTTGCTTTAGGTAATCTATTAAACAGCTTTATTAACTACAGGAAGCTAGATTTTAAGTAGTCAGCCTACAGATCAAATTTGATTAAATTACAGTCTGTGAACTATAAACTGGACAGCATTTGAATCAAACAGTTTCTCACCCTGATGGTATCATTCTTCGATGTACACACTGGAGATTTTCCTTTCTATCCTGAGACCCACTCCCCATTTAATTCTTGGTCTTCCAGTTCTGTCTCCCTGGTGTTGAATTTTATGGGGGACAAAGCCAAATGATATTGTCACTTTTCCTCCAGCTTGGTGGAATGATCTTTTGCCAGGATGTAAGCCAAATGGTCTACAATGTGTATGTGCAATCTCTGAGAGGTCTCCATTGTATGTAATTCCCTGGGTAGTTCTTGTGAGTGTGCATTTCCCTTAAGGGACTATCAGTGTCTGTCTGCCCCATTACTGTATTGGAAAGACTGGCTGTGGGTGTTTCCAAGTTCACAATATGTTTCGGACACACATACATAGCAAAATGCCATAACTCCACAACACAAGGATCTTACATACAATCCAACAATCCAACAGGATATTAAATGTTAACAGATCAAGACTTTTAAAAGGATACCTCACAAGGCATGCTTTGTACAAAACACGTGAGAATTACAGGACCATGGTGAATATAGGGGTCTTGGAGGTTGCTTTGGGGTACAGTGTCTCACCAGGGTCTCCCACTTCCCAGATGGATGCCCCTTACATCAGGTTATAGAGTCATTTCCTCAGTCTCTTTCATTCATTAAATATCTAGGCGAAGTGAATCACAATGGTTTGGTAGTAATTGGTAGATGTCAGCTTACCTGCCAGAATTATTTGCTTCTCAGGTCAGGGAGAAATTTGCTGTGGAGACTTCTTGAAGTTAAGAAGTGGCAAAAGATGTAGGAGCCAGGCACCAAAGCTTGAAAACAGACCCCAGTTGTACCACGCAGCCCCACTGGAGTCTAACGAGCAATCAGTTAAGATATTTGGTGATTTTGGAGGAGCTGCAACAGTTTATGCAGGTAAGGATGTGGCCCATGATATTAATGTTAAACACAAAATACAGAAAGATAAAATCTCCATCAAGGAAGATTAAACTGTTGTGAAAGTAATTACAGTGCAATGACTATTACATAAGCCAACTGCTCGGTATCACACTTCAGATATGATCTGTTAGTACGGTGTTTTTTCAGAGACTCTCCATCTTGCCCTCTAAGATTCTTGCAGCACATGTCTGCTATGGTGAGAAAACAGGACACGACTTGTTAGACGAGTAATTTCAATTTTAAATCGCAAGAATGGGCCTGACAAAGCTGTTCCTAGAACTTTCACACATTTAGCAGTTCAGCTGACTCTGAATACACTTCACTTCTATGCTTCCTTCAGAACCCCCATTAAAATTTATAAGTAAATGATCAGTAAATTATCTCTTGTATAGGCCTTGTTAGGAACTTACAGTCATTTTCCTCCAGGAGCAAGGCCGAAACGACAAAGACAAAGAAAGGTGATTGTTATGCTTTCCATTCTACTTAGGCCTCTTTTTTCTCCCCCCGTTGGGCACATTTTAGACTATGCTTTTCTAATGAAAGGTGAGAGATGTACCATCCTTTCATATTAATGGGTTTTTGTTTGGCTTTATTTTGCTGTGCTGATCCGCAAAACTACTCTCTCATTAGAGAGCTTCTACCAATTAAAATTAGTTTCTGTGCAAACGGCTGGCTATGGCACTACAAAATGAACACACTAAAAACTACAACAAGAAGTGAAACCACCAAAGTTCTTGACAATGTTGCATACAGGAGGATATATATATATATTTTACCGCCTGAAACCACTGTAAAGTGCTAGTTTAAGAACTTGTAACATGCAAAATATGCCCCACAGCACTGCCTCAGACTGGAGAAGAGAGTAAATTTAATATTTAATAATAACGTGTTCAAACAGGTTGTGTGAAGATAGCTGAAAAACATGCTTTATTTCATATCTGACTTGAGGTAATAAGATGATGCTCAGGTAATTATCATGCCCCTTTATTCGGCACTGGAGAGGCCACGTCTAGAGTATTGGAGCATAAGTTTCATGGGCAAAGACCCACTTTGTCAGATGCCCACGAAAGTTTATGCTCCAATATATCTGTTAGTTGACAAGGTACCACAGGACTTGTCATCGTTTTTGCAGATACAGACTAACATGGCTACCCCATCCAGTTCTGGATCCCTCACTATAGAAAGGAAGTGGATGTACTGGAAAGGTCCAGCAAAGGGCAACCAAAATGATTTTGGGGGTTGGAGCACGTGACACGTAAGGAGAGGCTGAGGGATTTAGGCTTGTTTAGTTTGCCTAAGAGTGAGAGGTGATTTGATAGCAGCCTTCAGCTTCTTGATGGGGGCTCTAAAGAGGATGGAGAGAGGCTGTTCTCAGAAGCGACGGAGGGCAGAACAAAGAGCAATGGTCTCAAGTTACAATGAGGGAGGTATAGGTTGGATAGCTCTAAGTAGGAAAAACTATTTAACCAGGAGGGTGGTGAAGCACTGGAATGCATTACGGAGCAAGGTGGTGGAACCTCCATTCCAAGAGGTTTTTAGTCCCGGCTTGACAAGGTCCTGGCTGGATGATTTAGTTATGGTCGATCCTGCTTTGGGCAGGGGGCTGGGCTCGATGACCTCCTGAGGTCCCTTCCAGCCCTAGGATTCTATGATTCAGTGTAACTGGGCTGGGATGGGACTGCTCATGATGATAATCTCTAAGCATGGCAGTAAGTGGTTACAGGATAGGAAATACAGATTATAAAATTCACAATATTTTTCCTTCAGTTTATTGGCTCCTTCTATATTTTTCTCAGGTTTATAAAGAAATGGGAGAACAGGGATCAGTTCATCTCGTAGACCAGCTTAAATGTTAACGTAACTCCATTTACAACTAACTGTCACAGACTATAAAAGACAATAAAATTGTCATTTTATGTTCGCTCAGCGACAACTGTAATAAGAATAGGAACCAAAGGCTTCTTCAGAGTACAAAGCATCTTATTCCCACAGAAAAGTAGTCTGTTTGGGAAGCCCAGCCTGGCAAACCCCGTGATGGCAGCATCTGGGTCCCCAAGCCGCACGAGCCTGTGGAGGAGCAGGGCATTGATTGTGCGGATGACCTGCAGGGGAAGGACATGAGAGAGCACCAGTAAGGGGTGTGCAGGGTGTGTCTGGCCCTCCACCCCAGGGCTCCCTCGAGGGCTCCCCCCCGGGGCCCCTCCGGTTCCCCCCCCGGGTCCTTTTACCTCCATGAGGACAGCCCCGACGGTGGCCTTGCCCACACCAAACTGCTGCCCTACAGATCAGTAGCTGTCTGGAGTGGCCAGCTTCCAGACAGCGATGCCGACCCATTTCTCAACGGTGAGGGCACATCGCATGGGGGTGTCCTGGTGCCGTAAGGCAGGGGTCAGCCACTGGCAGAGCTCCAGGAATGTCTGCCGGCTCATCCGGAAATTCTGGAGCCAGCGGTCGTTGTCCCACTCGCCGAGCACCAGCCGCTCCCACCAGTCCGTGCTCATGGGGTAGCTCCACAGCCGGTGGCATGTGCGGCGGGTGGGGGTCGGAGGGCAGCAGGGTCTGGGGCTGCTTCCTCATCCCCTGGGGGCAGCTCCTCTTCCACAAATAAAAGATGATCAGCTGCCTCCTGCATGGCACTGAGCAGGGCAAGCACTGCTCCTTCAAGGGAAGGTGTGTGGACTTCTGGCTGCTGCTGCTGCTGGTGCTGCTGCTGCTGGGGGTCCATCCTGCTTCCACGGGGTGTGCGTGCTTGTGGTTCTGCAGACCGCGTGCTGTGCAGGTTGAGTGTGTCTGGGAGGGGCCCTTTAAGGGAGCGGCTTGCTGTTGCCCCGGAAGTGTTAGTCCGCCCTGTGACCCTGTTGCAGCTGTTCCTGGCACCCTTATTTCGATGTGGGCTGCTTTGGCGTGTAGACGCTCCCCTGCAGCGCCTACTTCGATGTAGTGCTGCCCAACGTCGACATTGAACGTCGACGGCACCAGCCCTGGAGGACGTGTGGACACTATTCATTGAAATAGCCCATTTCGATTTCGCTACATCTAAATAAGCTATTTCAGTGTAGCATACCTGTGTAGACATAACTATTTAGTCCATTAGAAATTCCTGAGTTTTGGCACTCCCCTTTGTCGTTGGCAACTGATTACAGAAAAAATACAGCATTGACTAACAAGATGCAGTAATAAGTGCTATAGCTAGCAGTAAGTTCTTGCAGGATGGAGACCTATATTTCTAAATGAATAAATGTGTATAGTGTTGCATTGGCTACACTGGTTATTGAAACACCATAAGATCTTAAGACAAAGATCTTAAAGTGACACCAGAGAAATGGTGGGTTGTTTGTTTTTTGCAACAAAAACAACATATTTCGATGCAGATGGTGATTTGCTTTGGAATGGAAAAATATTTGTTAACTGTAGGCAGCAGAGGTGAAAGGGACCTAGTTTGCCACTTCCGTAAATCCAAAACTGTGTCACTTCCTAACTGTCAAGTTCCAGTATTGCACATCCCACATCTTCAAAAATAAAATAAATGTACCTGTCTGATTTCCTACAAAAGGGTTACAGAAAACTGTACACAGAATCCAATCCAAACGGCAGACTACAGCCCTTTTGCCATTAGCAAGGTGTCCTGAGAAGAGCAGAAAGGCTATTTGTGTCCCTGCATGTGTTCATTACTCACATCCTTGCTCCCTTCCTCCCCATGGTCTCTTGTTACAAAAGTTACTTCCATGGCATCCAGAGGGTTCTTAGAGAGATGTTCCCCTGCAAAGAACAACCAACCACATCACTTCTGCAGGGTTTGTCTTGTGCTGAATGCACGAAGCGTCACAAAGCCAGGTGGAAGATGAATATCTGGTCACCTATTTAAATAGCATCTATAGAGAGCCACAACTAATTCCACTCCTGGCACTCCCAGGTTCTCTAATATTTGGCCAAATGGCATAACCATCAAGGGGTTAATAGGAGAATCACACCTGTATGGCTATGATTACAGAACGTGAATGTTAATGATTCCTTATAGAAAACACTGTACTTTACCCTCCTCCAACATACTGCAGCCTCACCACTGTACAGTAAACCCTTCAAATACACGACTTCAGGTTGCATGGAACTCTTCTTAACTTGAGTTAAGCACAACTTGAAGCTGCTCTGTGGCTGTCAGCCTGCCTAGTGCCTGCACCTACTGGCAGCTAAGCCAGCTATGAGCCCCTCTTCCTTGCCTTCCCCCAGCCACAGTGACCAGGTACTCATCCTCCTCGCAGCTGGGGGAAGGCAAGAAGAAGCAGCCAGGAAACTGTTTACTGTACAGTGGTGAGAGTGCAGTATGTTGGAGGAGGGTAAAGTACAGTGTTTCCTATAAGGAATCATTAATATTCACATTCTATAATCATAGCCATAGAGGTGTGATTCTCCTATTAACCCCTTGATGGTTATGCCATTTGGCCAAATATTAGAGAACCTGGGAGTGCCAGGCCAGATACTCATCTTTCACTTGGATTTGTGACACTTTGTGCATTCAGCACAAGACAGCTGCTGCCTGTTTAGTTTACTGGCTCTGCAAGGGGAGGGGAGCCAGGAGCAAGGCTACTGCCTGGTTGTCATCTCCCCACTCTTGCAGGGCCCGGGAAACTAATCAGCATGTGGCTGGCCGGTTTCCCGGGTCCCCCAAGTGGTGGGGAGCTGGGGACCAAGCAGCAGCCTGGTTCCTGGCTGCCCTGCACTGATGGGAACTGAGAAACTGACCAGCCCTGAGCTGCTCAGTTTCCCAGGTCCCCCAATCAGCGGGGAGCTGGGAACCAAGTGGCAGCCTGGTTCCCAATTGCCCTGCACTGGTGGGTACCAGGAAAATGAACAGCCATAACCTAGTCAGTTTCCCGGGTCCTGCAAGCAGCCCTGGTGGGCTGGTCAGTTTCTTGACTCCTGCAAGCCCAGGGGAGCTGGGAACCAGGCTGCAGCATGAAAATTTGAATTACACAGGGGTTGCAGGAATGCAAACGCTGCATAACTCGAAGGTTTACTGTAAGCTGTAGCAGCAACGAAGGGTCTGACCACTGACCGCTACGCCTACCTTCATGCCTCCAGCTTCCATCCCAGACACACCATACGATCCATCGTTTACAGCCAAGCATTTAGATATAACCGCATTTGTTCCAACCCCTCCGACAGAGACAAACACCTACAGGATCTGCACCAAGCATTCTTGAGACTGCAATACCCACCTGAGGAAGTGAGAAAACAAATCAACAGAGCCAGACGTGTGCCACGAAGCCTCCTACTACAGGACAAGCCCAAGAGAGAAACCAACAGAACACCACTACCCACCACCTACAGTCCTCAGCTAAAACCTCTACAGCGCATCATCAGGGATCTACAACCCATCCTGGACAATGATCCCACACTTTCACAGGCCTTGGGAGGCAGACCTATCATTGCTCACAGACAACCTGCCAACCTAAAACAAATCCTAACAAGCAACTATACACCGCACCACAGTCACTCTAATTCAGGGACCCACCCATGCAAGAAACCTCGTTGCCAGCTCTGCCCACATATCTACACACCAGCAACATCATTACAGGACCTAACCGGATCAGCCACACCATCGTGGGCTCATTCAGCTGCACATCTACCAATGTAATTTATGCCGTCATGTGCCAGCAATGCCCCTCTGCTATATACATCGGACAAACTGGACAGTCTCTATGTAAAAGAATAAATGCACACAAATCAGACATCAGAAATGGCAATATACAAAAACCCATAGGAGAGCACTTCAATCTCCCAGGACACACAGTAGCAGATTTAAAAGTAGCTATCCTGCAGCAAAGAAATTTCAAGAACAGACTCCAAAGAGAAATTGCTGAGCTACAATTCATCTGCAAATTCAATACCCTCAGCTCAGGATTAAACAAAGACTGTGAATGGCTGGCTAAATACAAAAGCAGCTTCCCCTCTCTTGGAGTTCACACCTCCAGATCTACTGATGACAATACAACTCAGCCTGAGCTAACCTCGTTACCCCCAGCCTTGCTCTGGCCTATTTATACCTGGCCTTGCAGATTTCCAGGACCAGCATCTGAAGAAGTGAGTTAACTCACGAAAGCTCATGCTCTAAACTTTTCTGTTAGTCTATAAGGTGCCACAGGACCCTTTGTTGCTGCTACAGATCCAGACTAACACGGCTACCCCTCTGATACTTGTAAGCTGTAGTTTCTCAAACCACTCCATAAAATACTACCAGTCTATCACCCTTTGGGTAACATATGGCATCAAATTAATTCACCCCCTTCTTGTTTAGTTTCCTGATGCAGATTTTCACAAGATGAAGTGGCACAATACCAAACTAATTCAGTTAATGGTTTTGATAACAACAAAGGTAGCAAGTGGTGCAAACACAATCCAATAAAATTAGACTGTAAGCTTGTGCTTTCCCCAAGTGCTCTAAGATTGTTTCTAGGAATCAGAATCACTTCTGCTTCCAAAAGGTCTAAAATTATTTTTGAAGACACAAATCAAAATCATTTTCTCTTGCCTTCTTTCTTGGGCCTAATATGTTTTGTGCTTCCATGAAATATTAATCCAATTTTGTTGATAATGCTTCTTCTATACTACTAAGCCCTGCTAACGAATTCTGAGTGCGATGCAGAACAAAATAGCCACGTAAAATGCAATTACAAGCTAACCTCTGCCAACTCAAAGAAATGGACTGAGTAGATGCTGTAAAGCTGTACATTTCTATTCAAATCAATTGGGCTTTGGTCATCTATACTGGTTGAGAGTGTGGGTCTCAAAATGTTTAGAACAATAAAAGTAAAACCTAAATTGTGGGAGGGAAGGGTCAGATATTTGGTGCTCTACTTTAGTAATTTTTAAAAGAGGGAGAAGGGGACTGAGATGAACTGAGAGGTAACAAATTCCAAATTCCAAGATCTCCCAGAAGAAAAGAATGTGAATACTGCTACATCCAGCATTAGGTGTAAGGGCAGGATCCAAGACTGGTGGAACTACAGATGGGCAAGGTATTTCTATCAGAACTTTTATTTCTGTGACAGAAAATACCTGGATTATCATTTTGTTTAGGGGGAATAACAACATTTTTTAAGAATTACCTTTTCATGCCCTCCTCCCTATATATACCTCCACATTTCAATCCTCCTTTTTGCAGTTCAGGGGAGAGGACAAAAAGAAATAAAAGGGTATGGGCAAGAATCTGCCATCTTATTTTACACCAGAGACTACCCCACGGTTAGATGGATGTATATTTTGTTAAATGCCACTATTGGATTAAAGGAAAAGGGGGACCTAGCTGTCAAGCACATACCCACACACACTCACGCCCTCCTGCACTCATACACTTACACAGAGGAACTCACGCAGGCAAAGAGTTCCACAGGGACAGTGCAATAAGCCAAGGCATAGTGTGTCCAGTGTGTTGTGCCGCAGTCATGAATCCAGGGCGGTGAGCTGATTGCATGACTCCCTTGTCAGCTTGCTCTCTTGTCAGTGTAGTACTCTGGAGCAGTCAGTACCATGCCTCCCGGGGAGAGGGAACGGGGCCCAGGACCCTGGGCTCCTCCTCCCTCTCCCGCCCCACACCCCTGTGTGGAGACTCACTCCTGCAGCGTGGTGATGGGTAAGAAGAAAGCAGTTAAAAAGAGGGAGCTACTACAGCTTTGCATCCATCTTTTATATGTTTCAGTCCAGTAGCAATTGTATGACTCTGCATGACCATGAGTCATCAGCTTACGTTTTGATGGGGCCTCTTTCTCCTTCTTAGGTGGCTTCTTTTTCATTGCTCAGCTCCTATTATTCTCTGGCCATCCAGGTGCTGCTGGCAGCTGGTTGTCCAGCCAGGCTGGCTTCAAGGACTGCTTCCATTGTGCACACACCCAGAGTCACACATGCCTCACTCACACAAAGGAAAGCCCACCTGGGAAAGAAAGAAATTCCTTTTACACAAGAAACAGCCAGGATTTTTTTACAAGACTGATGGTCTCCATAAGCGATGTCTTACTAGCTTGTAATACTTAATAGAGACCTAGCGGCTGCTACAGAACAAAGCTTACAAAACAAAATATAAGTATACAGAGTAAAGCTACATGTACACAGGGCCGTGCCTAGCCCATTGGTGGCCCTGGGCAAATTTTGGCAGCATGTTGAAAATGGCGGCTTCCACAATAATCCCCAGCCTAGCGCTCTGCCCCAGCTCTGCACCCGGCAGCTGGCCCAATCCTGGAGTACAGGCAGCATGGCAGGGGCCGCCCGGGAGCATGGGCAGTGAGGCAGGCCCTGGCCCAGGAGCAGAGTGCCCGCTCCAGAGTGTGCAGCACGGGGGAAAGCCAGCTGCCAAGACAGCAGCTGGCCCAAAACGCCAGACTGGCTTTTTGGTGGCCCCTTGAAAGTGGTGGCCCTGGGCAACGGCCCAACTCGCCAGCTCTGCACGCACAAAACAAAACTACTGCTACAGATCCTACAGAAAGTTACAGGACTTAAAACCAGCAATGACTGAAGGTTACAGAGCTTACATCTGCATTGCACTGGACTGAGCGGAGGGCTTTACGCAACAGAGACAACCCCCAAAACAAGAACATCTTTTGAGAAAAAGTCCCTTTTCCCAAAAATTGAAATGCAAGTCCCCTTTTCCAATATTTTCAATCCAAGATTTAAAATATTACAAAATGTTGCATGAAGTGAAAAAGTGTACATTTGTGTGATTTTCCTCCCTCCAAATATATTTTATTGAGGGGAAGGGGGAACAACCCTAAATGGCTGTTTTCTCAGTGCAGGAGCTCATCTGGGGTGTGTAACAATTACTGTAGTTATTCATGGCAGTCACACCGAAAGCTCCCCATCAGAGATCAAAGCCCTGTTGCTGTAGGAGCTCTACATACAATTATGAAGTTGTTTAATTTGAAAACCCCACAGTAAAACAAAAAGTTCTTTCTAGATGAGACAAAATGGACGTGAGAAAGACAAAGCAGAAGTCTCTAGACAAAGAAATTTGGGAAATAATTCAAGGGCAACTTGCTCGCAGGCTAATCTAATCATTTAACATCAATCCAATTTAAGCTCTGTTGAAGTATATTGAGACAAAAGACTTCCATCAAAGTTCAACAGCATCATTTAAAAACAAGAGGGGTAATCTCATGATCTTTCTTCTAAAAGATGAAACTGCAACAACAAGCAACAACTTTATGAAATCAGAAATATAGGAAACAGGTTATTCTCTCTAACCTTGCACCTACTGCAAATGGTTAAATGTGTTAGTTTTTGGAAAGAGATTTAATTTATTTTCTCATTCCATTTACTTGCCTTAAACCTTTAACTCACCTTGCACAGTTTTATGGTATCTACTTTTTGTATTGTTGTAAGGAACGGTTCATTAATAAGGAACTGGTATGTATTAATCAAATGCCATATACTGTCCACAAATCAGCATTTTTGAAATTGACGTTCTCTGGGTGTTCTCCATTCATGTGTGCTAACTTTATGACTAAGAGTTGAATAAAGAAGTAATTTAAAGGAGATTTTCTTCATGCCTTCTCTGAGGGTGAAATTCACTGCTATACAGAAAATCAATACATGTCTATACATTATTTTAGTCCCACTTACACCTTATTTTTGAGGACTTGCATGCAATGTAAATTGGTACACTGACTTTATGCTGGCCCTCTGAACAAGGCTCACTTTTACCCTAAGTAAGACTTTTAAAATCACTGAACTTAGTGTGCGGGATCTTAGACAATGCTAAATCCTACAGCTACGGTAAATCCTGATATGCTGCATAACTATACTGAAGAATCTCTGATCCTGCTCTAAACTCCAAGCCATGGTTACTTGTTGAATAGCCTTATGCAGGAGTCACACCCTACATCCTTACTCTCCAGTATCATATACAACTATGTTATGAATACTTTGCATCTTTAAGGTCATATAAAATTCTATGTTTTTGAACCAAGAGAAAGAAGCATTGAGGTGAACAAACTGCAAGTAAAATCTACTGCAGCACAAAGAAACCCTAAAGAAAATATACAAATCTGGTGGACTTGGATGAGAGATATTTGCCATGCAGACATTCTGATGAATAAAATCTGACAGGGTCAGAAACAGATGTGCCGGCGTCTCTTTCTGAATATTTTTGTTTACATGTGAGTGTGTGTTTCTGTACAGACAAGTCATTAGCATGCTTGCCTCAAGGAAGTGATACAGGTGGCACTTCAATAATCCTCACAAATGGTTTCCTGCCACTGCAAGGGTCTGGGCTCTTTTGGTGCCAGAATACTGCTATGAGACCAGTGATTTGCCTTCCCTCCCCGACAGCAATTCACTGTGACAGACTTTTAAACAAAATTAAATCCCCCTAAGCAGTGTCCTAGGGACCAGTTTTGGGCAGAGCAGCGTAGATGATAAGAGGACATGTCTGGAATACAGACCTAGCTGTACTAGTCTGACACTAGTACGGCTAGGCCACCTCAACACAGGCAGCCTCTGTCGACACAGGTCACTGCCGACAGAGAAGCCTGGCAGTACCTCTGTCAACAGATAGTGTTTACACACAAAAGCAGAATGAAAAGGCAAGCCACTTGGTCGACAGAGAGCAGCCAGAATGCCCAGTCCTCTCTCAACAGAACAGCTGACCAGGAGCTCTGCAAACAGGGCTGCCTGGGGAACCAGAAGCCCCCTCTGTCAACAGAACTGTCTAGACTGGCACTCTTTTGACAAAACACTGTCAACAGAGGTGTTATATCTGATTGGGAACAGGGATAATGCTGCCAACCGAACAGCTGAGTTTTGTCGACAAACTCATAACAGAGTACTTTAGCTGTGTAGATGCTCGGTGAGTTTTGCTGACAAAAGCCCAGTTTTATCGACAGAAGCTGCCCATGCATATGTGGCCCTAGTTGTTCAGCTTTCTTGAAAATGAAACAGTATCCATGAACTCCCACTACACTCTATTTTTAAAGCAAAAAACAGTAGGCTTGAGACTGCGTGCATAAAAGGAGAACCAAGTTCACTCAAAGGCCGCCCTTGCTATTTTAATGAGCTTGGACTTTTCAGGTCGTTCAACTCTTTCTCAAGGCTTTTATTGCTATGTGAGAATGCGCTCATGGTGGGAAGTATTTTATCCCATTGCAGCTCTTACACCTGTGCCATGAATTCATAATAGAGATGGAATATAGAAACATGCTTTTTAAAGGGCTTTAAAATAGAAGAGCCTGGTGTCACACAGCTCCCACGGAACAACACCAAGTGACTGTCTGATGGCTGAGCCAGACGCAGCTCTCTTTCAAGCAGTGACAGGATAAAGGATAGCTCAGATGCTGACAAACCACCAGTATGCTGCAGAGATCTTCATCCAAAATCATTATGTCTAGAGACAAGAATAACAGTGCGGATTTCTTATCATGCACGTATGGGAACATTTTTTTCCCCAGCTGTGAAGGGGAAGAAAAAGCTGGGCTGACAGACTTATGAAAAAGTGTCTGGCATTTTATTATTTCTGGTGTAGCGAGGCTGTTGTGTCACATGGTGTATATGTGTTAGGCACAGTGTGGCAAAAAATAGGATCTCACTCACACTGGTTTTGCACAAATGTAGCACCACACACTTCAGCGGAGTGTCTCATCATTTATACAATTGTAGACAAGGTCAGAATCAAGCCTTAGGTCTCTTGCCTCTGAGGAGACAAATCTCACTTCAGCTCCTGGACTCAGCTGGGACAAACTTTCACTGATGTCACTGACCTAATGCCAAAGATATTAGTGAGAAATGCAATACATTGATTCCAAAAATCAGCCTCCAGCACTTACCAGGTATTCTTACTATTATCTCTTTAATCCTCGAAGATTCTCTGTGCAGAAATTTAGCTTGTACCCTGGGTGAATACAAAGAAAGGTCTGCTGCTGCTCAGAGGATTTAGAAGTCCATGTGTGATTAGTTTATTTTCCCTTCATTTAAGATCTTCAAATTGCAGCAGCAGATACAATATTATGGGAACTTGTTCACTTTATCACTGTGCTTACACACAGGGCATGTGCTGTGATTGCCAGACAGTGGAGTTGTCCCATAGGAATAACAGCATGTGGGCAGTGAGGTTCCTGATGAGATCACACAGGTGTGCAGGAAGAAGTAATGAATCAGGACTTACTAGATGCTCCCATGAAGGCTAGCTAATGCTGAATAAGCAGTTTCTTTAGGCATAGAAAGGAAAAGATTCTCAGAGTAGGTCAAACAGCATATATGCTAGGGCCCCATTCTCAAATGCAGTACCTAAAATTAGGACCCTAATTGCTATATTGTCCACCTTAGACATGATTTAAGTCCCTAAATATCTATTTAGATACCTAACTTTAGGTTTACAGGTTAAAAAATGTCACCCTGGTTATTGCCAGGGCACTCACGATGTAGTTTGGTTTGCTGTTTATGCAAATCAAAACAACGTTTCTTCAGTACAACCAGCGTGCTCCCAAAAGCTCTGGGATACAGTTGTGGGGAATAATACTCATTTCATACCTCTGCTTTCAAGCCAATGCCTAGACATCTTCAGAGTTGTCATTTTTAGTTAATACATTTAAACGGAATGAACCCAAAATGCTTAGGAGTTCTATTTCGAACACAAAAATTAAGGCAGGAATAATCAGAACATTTTGATTACAAAAGGCAAAATGTGTTCACTCTTAGATCAGTTTGCTGAATTTTTTTTTAAATTTGGTTTGTGGTTTGCATTAACACCATTTTCATTTCATTTGTTTTCAATTTGTTCTTTGTTATTGCCTTTCCTACAGCTGTCTTTCCTACAGAACATCCCAACTCACTGCAAAGCACCTTTCTCTCATCTCCCAGGAGCTTTGTTTCATGTATTTTTCAATCTCCTACATTTTTTCTTTGGCAGATGTGTATCCTGTCTGTAGCTATCACCTACTATATTTCAGAGTTTGCCAGAGTCATTCATACTTATTTTATGTGGCTGCATTTTCCATTTTTCCCACATCCCCCTGTATTTTCTTCTATTTCTTCGCTTTCTTATTTTAAACCATTTTCCTCCTTTCCAACCCTCTCTCATTTTTTTTTCTTTCCAGGTCCCCTATCTCTTAATCTTCAGTTCCTTCTATTGTAAATAGCCTCCATTTCATTTATCTCCCACTACGGAAACAGCTGTCAAGGATAGTGGAATTGCTGTCACTAAATAACACTCAAGGCTTGATCCAAAACCCATCACTTAACGATTGTGTAGGAATAGGCTAAATCAATACTACCGCAATGTAATGGAAAGGACTAGATTTGAGAACAAATCTTTTACACACTAGAGAAACAGTTCACCAGGGAACGGAGCAAGACATACGCCATGTTGCAGAATGATATCTGACCGTATGGCAATGCATAACAATATCATCACTGTTTCATACATGGAGTGCTAGGTTAAAATGAGTCGATCCCACGTTTGTAAAGCTAAACCGGCAGCTTATTAAGATAACCGTTTACAGAGATAAAGCAGCTGCATGTAGCATTCTAGCTACGTGCACACAGACTGGTTTCCTGATGTCTCTCCCAGGCTCTTCCTTCCTGCAAGGTGTGTTCTTCCCCACAAGTTCCCTACAAGGTGCTTTTATCATATCTGGGTGGACTGCTCCAACACAAACAGAGCACTGTCATTTAAGGCTACCATGCTAGGATTATACTGTGGCTCTTTTGCACGACAATTTACACACTGGGCTAGATTCTCCCCCCGTCCCACCCCCATCGGTGCCAAGGATGGGGAGTGGTTTGGAAGGAGCAGGAAACCACTTGAATGGTCTTTCTTATATTGTTGGAAAATAATGCATTTGCTCACTAGAAGTCGGTATGATCAGAAATTGCTCTTTACCACACTAATATGGTCTTGACCTGGAGCTCATGAGTATTCATGAAGGATATTTTTTCCACTAACTTGCTTATTGTGGCAAAAAGGATAAGCGGTTTCACTTTTATTTACCTCATGGCAAGATTTTGGCAGAGCCAACAGAGTGGCCATGGAATAGCCAGCACAAGAGGTCTGTATAGAGTGGTCATACTTGAAAATTTTTCCATTGTTTTTGTAGCTATGTTTTTATGCATGAAAGAAAGCAATATTCTCTAAGCCCTGCTCACAAAGAGCAGCGAGCCTATGTGCAAAGACTGTGGTAACATTATCTAGTTGCAAAGAAAAATATGGAAGGTTTTTTAGGAGCCACCACTACGCCATTGCCTGCAGAAAACATGCCAGCATTTAACGTCTTGGTATTGCAGCAGGTTTACATAGATGACATCTGTAATTATACTTGTCTAGTGTCTCTGTGGAGGACAAGGAGGAGCAAAGACTGCTAAAAGAGCAGGATTAACACAGTCAGCAACAGCAACAGACACTAATGCCTAGTCAGGCTTTCATATTACTCCCCTTGGGATCTTGGCTTGATGATAATATTTCTGCTGCTTTTGGAGTGTTTGATGTGTGTTCAGCACCCTCTCCCGTGCTCTCTGGGTGTTTTGGGAATATTGCTGATGTCCTGAGATTGTACTGAAGGTACTTCTCAAACAGACCCTCCAACTATCAGATGAGGAATGACTCATCATTTATCTCTAGTGCCTGGCAAAATGGAGTAAGGGCCACATTCTGGACTCCTCCACAGGGATGTGTGCATCTGGGACAGGCAGAACCACACTGCTTGCATGCACATTGGACTGCTGGTGACTATCTTACAGACTCATCATCCTCACCACAAGCAATAAAGAATACTCGTGACTGGGGGGGGGGGTTAAAACTTTATTTGTATTGTTTTCTATAAAATATAAATGAAACACACATAAATACTTGCCCAAGGTGGAAATATCATACTAATATGAAAATTCAGTGTTCAGTATTTGTAAAGAGTGGAAATAAACTAGCCAACCAACTGACAACAACAACAAAAATATAGCCCTGAACCCATAGAGGCCATGTAGGGCATCAATACTTAAGGTGACTGAATAGATGCACAAGTGAGAAAGTAATCTCTGCACATCAGGGCCAAATAGATAATACACTTCAAAAATATGCACTTATTCCACATGCAATCAAACCTCACCATATTTTTGCCAACATTTCTATTAGACAGAGTCATTTTTTGCCATTAATGCAGCAACAGAGAGCTCACTCTGCCCATCTGTGTACGTAGGAGGAATTGTAGATTTTCATTTTTCCAAAATCACTCTTTTGGTCTCTAAAATACGTGTTGCCATCTATTTCTCAACATCACTTGCAAGCAAAACAAAAGCTTTTTCAGAGCCCTGAACATGGTGATCCAGAATACATGCTTCTTTTCATAGGCTTAAAGAGGTTGTGTGAAAGGATGACATGGGCCTACGGGCCTTGCCAGCGTTCGCTCTCTTGTCAATCTAGCCTTAAACAAATATTCTGGAGTTCAATGATAACTGATAAATGTTTCTTGTTCTGCTTTAAGCATTTAAAACTTTGATGTGCCTAGAAGGTCAAACAACCAACAATAACCTGTAGAATCCTTTCAAAAGCTGATGAACTTTCCCTGAATGAATGAAATAAATGTCCCAGGGTTTTCTTTTCCCTCATGTGAATGGGGGAATAGGCCCAAAAGGCTATGGTGGAGGAGGCTGGGGGGGTGGACTTTCCTGGTTTATACACCACCCTGGTGAAATGGGCTAGAAAAAGGATTTGAGTCCTCACTCTCACTTCCCTTACACAGAGGCTTGCCTAACCTCGAGGGCTTCCCCTCCCACTGTGCTTTGTGTCAGAGTCTCATAATCCCGAAAAAGCTGGGCCAGGATTTCTGGGGGGGGGGTGGAACCCCAACCTTTTCATGGCTGGTTACCGCAGTGGTTAGGGTGTCCCCACACCAGGGTGCTCTCTCTCTCTCTCTCTCTCTCTCCTGGCCACTTCCCCCACCCACTGATCATTGCATACACTTCAACCCAAATACAATTTATTACACAGCAACCAATTTTTACAAATAAGGAAAAATGGGACTGGTTAGAGGAAAATACATATCCCTGCTTTGTGGCATGGGGATGTCACAAACAGCAGTCTCTGGAATAGATGAGAAGTTCACAGTCTGTTCCTCAGAGTTTCCAGGCCTCCTTCTCAGTCCCAGACAGTGCTGCAGGGGTGATGCAGGTTGGACACTTGCTCTGGTGGTGGCCACCACAGAACCTTCAGGGTCTGGCAGGCAAGGCCTTTCTTCCCACTTGGGGTTATGACCACCCTGCAAGTCTGGCCTCTGGGCTGGTGATCTCTCCCCTGCACTGGGCCCCCCTGCCCAGTCCCCCTCATTTTCTCCAGCTGCTCACTGCACCTAGTTCCAGATTGCTCCAGCCCCAGCCCCAACCCAATGTGCCTCAGCACTGATGCTGCTCTGCTGCCCACCCACTGGATTACTCCTCTGGCCCCTCTGGCTCTAGTTGCTATAGCTCTATTCCCAGCACGGCTCTGCTCTCTGGGTTGCTTCTGAAGCTCTATCCCTGCACTGACCTGCTTCCTAGGCCACTTCTCTGGCTGTCTTCGGCTGGCACAGCTCTGTCACTCAGCTCAGCTTGGTCCCTTCTTTCTCCTTAGCTTTGCCCCATCTGTCTGACCCAGGAAAATCCAGATCACCCAGACGACAGGACTTCCCTGGCCTCCTGACTCTTTCATTAGTCTTCCTGCCCTGTCAATCAGGCTGACCCAGAGCACTGGCCTCTCCACATTGTTCCTGGATCTGTCAGTTTCAGATACATGATTTCCCATCAACCCTTCCCTTTCTTTTGGTACTGGGGGCTAGCCACAAAATAACCCACTGACTCAAACATATTTCCTGCCTCTAGGAAAGGTGCTCAGTTACAAGAATTCCTCCAATAGTCTCATGACCTCCCGAGGTGCTTTCCAGTGCTATGAGATGCATGTATCTCTTCCCTGGAAGTAAGGAAGTCTTTTTATACCCTGCCTCCACACCAACATGTCATGTCAGAGAAGCTCCTGTTCATTCTACTTTTCAGTGACCTAGTGTTGGGCCCTGAATAAAAACAACTTTTTCTACTCTACTCTTTGCCTTCTTGACACCTCTTCCTCTTCTTCAGTGGTTTCCTTCTTTGTCTCACAAAACAGGATCATGGAACCCTAGAGACATCACTCACATTGGTCACTGGACTGGTACAACCTGTGACAGTGTGTGCATGGTGCTCTTCTGACAGAATGAAGATGCAGGTTCCTGCCCAGTCCAAACAAAAGGCGAAAACAATCTGTATCTGTAAACAGAATCTACTATTAAGTTCTGTTGGGACCATAATCTCTGGACAGCATTCCCTAAGGAAGAATTCCTGAGCAGTATGCATCAAGGAGAATACCTTAGAGGGGGAACAAAGAAACACATTAAATATTACTTATCTGCTGTGTGACAGGAGTTCCTATCAGCTGGACCTCTTTGTGTTAGGTATGGTTCAGACACATAATAAAAGAAGTTTTACAGCATGCTGGAGGCAGGGAATTATCTCAATAAACAAGACAAAGAGTGAAGGGAGAAAGTATGGAACGCATTTTACAAAGGAGGATCCAAATTAAAAAGAAATTATGGCTAAGAGTTTAAAAAGCATCTAATGATCTTGGGTGCCAAATTTGAGACATTTGAAAGGAGTCTCAAAGGTTGAGTGTGGAGCACTTGTCAGCTGCTTCTCACTTTCTGAACATCAGGGACCTTATTAATGTCTCTGACTGGGGAACCAAAATTACTTCTGAAAATCTTAGCCTAAGTGACTTGTTCAAAGTCACACAGAAAACTGAGGGAAGAGGCAGTACCAGAACCCAGGACTCTTTAGTTCCATTCTAGAGCAGAACTATAAAACAATGCGTCCGCTCTTCAGCAATCTTAAGCAAACATTGTAGCACACCAAGAAGCCAGCAGTTAAAGAAGGTCATGAGTTTGCTGGTGAAAAATTACTTTGTGCAAAGCATCACACTTAAAAAACAGAGTCCTGAGACACCTTACAGACTAACACATTTATTAGCACAGAAGCCTTCATGGGAGTCTTGTAAGGTGCCACCAGACTCCTAGTTATTTCTACTAACATAGTTACCTCTCTAACTTTTTTTTTTAACCTCCATAATACTAAATCTCCTGTTTTCACAAAAAAGTTTTGTCTACCAATTCTTAAGCAATTTTCCTTTTAGGTCATTTATAAGCTACACTTTTGTTTGGGCCTATTAATATCAAGATATTAGGTGGGTGAGGAGCTCCCACTACCAAACGTTTATGGGCTTCACATAAAGAATATAGATTTCAAGTCAAGTTAATTGTTTGTCCTCGCAGGTGCTGCTCCAGAGCCACAGAGAGGAAGTTTGGTGAAAGCAAATACCGAAAAGCTGAGTACTAAGATTAGAACTGTACTATGCTGCAACAGGCCAGGAAGTAAACTGTATCCTGCAAACAGTTCAGCAAGTACTTTACTTTAAGGCCCAGAATACTCTCAGAGAAGTCAATAGAGCTATTCCCATGCTTGTATGCTAAGCATAGGCTGATGTGCTTGCACCATCAGTGCCTTAGTGTTTGCATCCTTATGGGTGATTAGGGAACAAATTAATGTTATTCTCTGCAAAAGTGTCTCTTGTCAGATTAAGAAGGTATTGCTGACATCCAAGAATTAATGTAAAAAGGTATAAATGAACCACCCTTATTATAGGGTAACCTCCACCCCAAAACCCGCCATAGGACTAGACTGGAGCATGCAGGATGCTGTGCACTTAAGCCCACTCTAAGAAGATGCCTAATTGCACGCTTAAGCACTTGAGGAATTCCATTGTTAGGGGGACTACTCACATGTTTAATTTTAGGCAAGTAAGTGCTCAAGTGTCTTTTTTTGATCAGCATCACATCCACAGCACATTTGGACCAATATAAAAGGGGCTTCTGGACTTTTACCTGATCTCAAGAAATGGCCAAAGTCCCTCAATTCTCCCGAAAATGCACACACAACTGACAAATATGTCTAATAACTTCCACTCAGTATTGGAAAAGCCAATGGAAATTGAACCATATGAATACAGTGTTATTTTAATAGAAAATGAAAGTTAAAAGCCAGGCCAGATGTAAGCAATTAGTATTGAATGCCACTGCTATGCCATTTTAAAAGTGGTAATTTGCAATCAGGAGAGAAAAATGTTTCTATTCTGCCTCTGGATATTTTTGGCAAAGCAGTTATGTTTTAGAAGAAAAACAAATGCACCTTTTTTTTTCTATTTTTTAAAAAAAGTATTTTACCTCAAGAGGTGTATTTTAAAGTATCTATCACTTCAGTGTTCAGCATCCAGTGCAATATATCACATCTAGTTAACAAAAACCATGTTAACAGTGAAAGAAGAAATAAGAAAAATGAGAAGAAAATTTGCTCATTTATCTGAATTCAGAAAATGAGCTCCATTTCTAACATGTGAAGTTCAAACAGCGCTGAATTTATTATTTTCCATTCATGGAACTAAACAAATTTCTATTGAGATACAGTAATTACTCCCTAATCTTCGTCTGTGTAAAGTAAATGGGTGTAGATCTTCCCATTTTCTTGTAATACTGTATTTAATCAAGTGTATGCAAATACCAATCATCAATTTATAATATCTACCAACAGAAGGCCTTCTCACTATACTTTGTGATCTCTATGTGCAGTAAAATTTATGGTGATAATATATGTTTAGTAGTAAAGCAGTGTAATTTAAAAAATACTTAAGTGTCCCTGGCTACATCTACACTAGCCCCAAACTTTGAAATGGCCACGCAAATGGCCATTTCGAAGTTTACTAATGAAGCGCTGAAATGCATATTCAGCGCTTCATCAGCATGCGGGCAGCCGCGGCACTTCGAAATTGACGCACCTCGCCGCCGTGCGGCTCGTCCCGACGGGGCTCCTTTTTGAAAGGACCCCGCCTACTTCGAAGTCCCTTTATTCCTATCTGCTCATGGGAATAAGGGGACTTCGAAGTAGGCAGGGTCCTTTCAAAAAGGAGCCCCATTGGGACGAGCTGCGCGGCGGCGAGGTGCATCAATTTCGAAGTGCCGCGGCTGCCCGCATGCTGATGAAGCGCTGAATATGCATTTCAGCGCTTCATTAGTAAACTTCGAAATGGCCATTTGTGTGGCCATTTCGAAGTTTGGGGCTAGTGTAGACATGGCCCCTGGTGTTTTCATCTGCAGGCATTATGCAGACAGCAAGATTTACTGACTAAACGGTAGTGAGGAAGTAACTGGCTGAGGGATACTGTTCTTTTGGCATTTGTTGCGGCCTCTTGCAAACACAGTGAGGCTGTGTCCCCCTCCCAATTGTATGAGGAAAGGTGGTACCTTACAGTCAGAATTTAGTGTCTGGGAAAAATGGACCAAACAGAGCAAGGCAGGAATTCTAGGGCTGTGCTGAATGTTGTCATGCCGTGCTAGTGTACAGTGCAAAACCTTGCTTCTGTCAAGGTCAGGTGCCAAAGGTTTCTAATGCAGCCCACCACGATTGCTAAGCAAGAGCCTTGCCTTCTTTGTCACCAGGCTGCAGGTCAGATGAGGAAACTGCAGCTAATATCCCACACCAGAGACCATATTTGCTAACTCAGCAGTCAGTAGCTGGGAGCAGACTGCTGACTGGCCACTACCTAGGATTGCCACCTCTTTGGGTTTTACCCAGACAGTCCAGATGTCAGCATCTCTGTCCATGGGCCATTTAGGGTTTCCAAGAGCCTGTTTTTCAGGGACCTGACGTACCTAAATGACAACTGAACCAAAGGCCTGGTTACTGTGGGGAAGGACAAGCACTAACTCATTAAGCTGTGCAGACCCTGCTCAGTCAGGGCTGTCTCCTGCCTGCAGGTAGGCTCCTTGAGGTGATCCAGTGAGCAATGTGGAGGTTCAGTGGAGGGCAAAGGAAGGAATAATGAAAGTGAGGGAGAAAAGGCAGAATGGGGCGAAGCCTTGGGGAAGAGGCAGGGCAGGGCAAGGCCTTGGGGCTCAGTTGCTGTGCGTTAGAAAGGTGGCAACCCTAACGCCCCTGGGTATAAAGCTTCCTGTTTCACCCCCATCTAAGCAATTATTACTGGTTATACTGCTGTCTAGCTTCATGACACCACTCAGTGGTTCAACCATTGGCCTGCTAAACCCAGGGTGGGAGTTCAATCCTTGAGGGGGCCATTTAGGAATCAGGGGCAAATAGATTTAAAAAAAAAAAGTGATGCTTGGTCCTGCCAAGAGGGCAGGGAACTGGACTCTATGACCTCTCAAGTCCCTTCCAGCTCTATGAGATGTGGATGAATTTGTATTCCTGGCTCCTGCTGTCTTGCCTTGTCCCTGTTACCACACCTCATCCCAACTGCTGCTACCACATCCTACTCCCTGTTCCTCAACTTGACGCCACTTCTGACATTATCTTTGATCCTGGACATTACTTCTGACACCTGATTAACTATTGGCGTGGCTATCGCTCTGACCTTTCACATGGTTTCTGACTCCAGCCCTGGCTTTCACCTTTGGTGCGACTCCCAAACACAATCCTGACTCCACCCTGACCATTAGATCTGACTGCTCTTTTGTGGGCCTTTGGCAGTAACCTTTGGAAGAAATAATGTACCTGTATGCCTTCCCACACAAGTTGCGAAGGGCGGGGAGGAAGAAGGGAAACCAGAAAAGTCAGACAAAGCAGTTATGGATGAAGAATTAGACTCCTTGGAATTTGCTTTCCCAAGTCACTAACTGCCCTTGTGAAACATATTGGTGTGTACAATGGGTTGTTAATATGCTTTGATCTTGTCCTCTTTGAAATGGCACAAGGATCAAACTAAGTAACGTGCATCAGCAGGGTCCCCCTGAACAATTAGTCTGTGGCATGCTGGAGTGTGATAGATTCAGATTCCAGCTTTCAAGGATGTGATAATGTTCACATAGGCACATCCTTTGATTGTAGATCTTTCAAGTTATAATATCTCCGGGACAAAGACAATCATTTTATATATATGTGTGTAGAGTGGTAAGTACCATGCAGCTTTATGTCATGGAGACCTGTAGGTATTAGCAAACTATGAATACCTCGTATTTTCATGGCACTTTGTGCGATTACAGTAGGGACCTCACCAATCTAATTCAGAATTTGTGCGACCTCATTGACTGAAAAATATTTTAAGCTAACTTTGTAGAACCTAATTTCTCATTCCTGTCTCATTCCAAGACATCATCACCTTCACTGGGAGCTTTGCCTGAATAGGTAACAGAAGATTCAACTCGGAGATAGTTCAAAAGTTCAGACACAGTTTTCTTCCTCAGAATTATTAACCCACTCCTTAGCATGACAAGTTCACATGAAATACCAGGAGCCTTTGTCTGCATGTGGTATAGTTTCTAATAGATGATAAAACCCATAATATTGGGATGGTCTTGATACCATCAAGAAGTCTGGTTACCCTACCACACCTTAAGGCGTAGAGCCAGTCACTGCTGTTAGAGATACACAGATTAGCACAGAATAGATCATCACCTCGATAAAAATGAACATCTAAAGATGATAGTTATTACAGACATCACTGGTAGGCAGACTGAAGAGAGTCAAAATGAATCAGGTCTTGCTGTTAACACCCTCTGAGCACGATGCTATTCAAGACCAAGACCAAGACCTTAAGCCAGTGAATAAAACACTATGGCTATGTCTACACTAGCACAAATCTTCGAAATGGCCATGCAAACGGCTATTTTGACGATTTCTAATGAGGCGCTGAAATGCATATTCAGTGCCTCATTAGCGTGCCGCTGGCCGTGGCTCTTCAAAATTGCTGCATTTCGCTGCTGTGCGGCTTGTCCAGATGGGGCTCCTTTTCAAAAGGCCCCCGGGAACCTTGAAATCCCCTTATTCCTGTCAGCAGAATTAGAGCTATTCTATTCCTGATAGGAATTCCTGTCTGCTGATAGGAATAAGGGGATTTCGAATGCTGCTGTCTGCAAGCATGGTCCACACAGCCCAGCAGCCACATGGTGGGGGGATGGGGTCTAGCCTGCCAGCTGCATGGCAGCTTGGGAGGGGCAGCACCATAAAACGTTCATTGTTAAATGCGTAGGGAATCTCCTCTTTTCAGCTTCGCATGGTAACTGTAGTATTTCTTGCTAGCCCTGGGAAGGAACCACGGGGTAATCCCTTTCAAGCACTGATGCCCCACGCAGGACAGGACACGGTGCTATCTTGCGGCCACATGGTAGGCAGAGGGGGCTAGCCTGCCAGCCACATGGCATCTTGGGAGGGGCAGCCCTGTAAAATGTGAAGTGTAGAAAACAAGTTTATTGGCCTCTCCTGCTAAATCCTGTGCAGGGACGTAGCCTTCTCAAGCACTGAAACCGCACGCAGGCCAGGACATACTGCCACCTGGAAGCATGGTCCACACAGCCCAGCAGTCATGTGGTGTGGGGGGTAGGGCTTGATTTTCACCTGGCACTACTGAGCATCGCTGGTGTTTACTCGGCACAGATTCATCCACCGCCCCCCCCCGCAGAAATTAGATCCTGGATCTCCCGATGGCTACGTGCTGGGAAGCTTATGCAACCCTGAGAAATCATGGCTAGATGAGACTGCTCCTGAGGTCTGCTAGGCACACTAGCCAGAAAGAAAATGAATTCAAATTCTCGGGTTCCCTGTTACCTACTTCCTGCATGCCTGGACAGCTGTGGAGGTGAAGGCAGGCAGCACAAATACATTTGGGGCATTGTGGGATACCTCTAGAGGTCAAGAAAATCAATTTAAAGTAATGCTGTTTCCACACAAGCATTAATTTGACCTTTTAAATCCAAATTTGGAATTACTCCACCTGGAAGGGGTGGTGTGAGAAAGTTGACCTTAGCAACCCTTAAAATCGACCTAATGATATTTGCAATGAAGACTGTCACGTTGTAAAATTGAGCTAAGTGCCTTAAAATCAACTTTGTGCTTTAGTGTAGACAAAGTCTTAGGAAGGTATAAACACCCTGGCCAGCTCTCTACTAATTGCAGTTTATCTTTGAAGAAGTGAACTTTCAACAAACTACGCCTGTCGCTAAAGCCCTAGTGGTTGAGTTAAAAAGGACCCAAGTGGAATATGTAACTTGTATTTTGGGTTTGAGGATATGGGATACTTTCACCTGTAGGTCACTGATTTCAGGGCAGCCACGGTTTATATAAATACCTGAAAGTCATCACCTTCCAGGTATAAATCACTTGTGTATAATGAATTCTTGACTTCAGTCCATTTTCTAAAGAACAGGCATCAGCACATAACCTAAATCTGAAGGGAGACTATACAGACTGTATTGACTTGGATATGATACTACCCTCTTACTCCTGAAGATGTCCTCTCCTTGACCGTATGGCAGGCACGTTTTCAGGAAGTGAAGGGAAATTTGCAATGGCTTAAGTTTTATCTGTTAGTGGAGGCACAGGGGATCTCAGGCTTCAAGCATATTATTCTGTGACCTTTCAGGATACTACATTCACCTAAAAATATAAAAAAAATTATAGCACTCAACCATTCTCTTCTGCTCTTTTCACTAAAATTATCTGTCTTCTTTACCTAGAAGAAATCTGCTGGGTATTCCATTGTGATCAAGACTTAAAACGACTTTACAAGTGATGAAGTATGTGCTGGAGCCATTAGTGAGGCAGGCTGAAAAGACCATTCAACACAAATTTGTGGCTTAATTTTCTTTGGTAGGGTCTACAGTGGCCAGCACATTCAAAGGGATCTTATGTGGTGTCCAACAGGCACCAGGCTATGTGTTTATTCACCAGAGAGCCCTCTCGCAGCATGGAACTGCTTCAGTATTTTTTCTTAAAAAACAGCGTACATACATTAAAGATGGAAAATCAAACATTGATTTTTCATAGCAACTTACCTACCTCCTGTGGGCTCGCACCATGCAATGTGCTTTAAGTTCAGCCACAAACACCTGGCTAGCATCAGAAGTGTCAGTGTGCAGGCTTTCTTATTTCATGCACCTGTTGCCCTTTTAATTTTTTTTTCCAGAAATCTGAGAGTTTTCTATCTGACCTAAGCTGAAGAGCTCATGCAGCAAAGGAATGATAACTTTTCTGTGTCTCCCAGGTAGCTTCTGGAGCTTAATGAAGGGTGTGTAATGAGCAGGAACGACCTAAGGTCAAAACTGTACAGGACTCAAGTCTTTGCTTGCATCTGAATACCTTTTCAGTAAGGGAATTTGTGAAGTGTTACTATGTACAGTAAACTCTTTCATAGCCAGCATTCTCTCATCTGAAACTCTCAAATAACCGACATTTTAACTAAAAGTAAATTTTTGTTGCTTTTCCATAAGTACAGTTTAGTGAAAGTAAATACAAATAAATACAGCAAATACAGGGTAAGTTTACAGTGTACAATACTACTGTTGGTAAATAAACTATTCCGCATACATTTTTGTTTGTTTCTTAATATCTAGTCTTGTTTTTCTTTAGGGTTATGCATTGCTAGGTAGACCTCTCTATTATCTAGAATATTTGAATATGTGGCAACCTCCCACTTCCAGCACTGCCAGATATGAAAGAGCTTATTGCATAAGGCTTGCAATGTAGTACATTAATACCAGACCTCTACAAACCTGATGCTCAGTCAGAGTCACTGTCTTTCATTATAATAACATACATAGTTTTGGTCACAAATAAAAGATATGATAGATGAACAAAATAATTGAAGTACAAAATACATTCATTAGAGCGTGTGGACAGAGAGAGAGAGACAGATCAATAATTAGACACTCTCTCTTTATTAATGAACAGATAAAAGTTCAGTTATATAACTGCATTATCAAAATGCTGTTTCAGTGTTTATAGTTAAGGTTGGCCAGCGTTTTGCAATTAAGCGAACCACTTTGTTATGCATGAACAAAGCATAACCTTCCTAACATGACAGAGCCAATTCTTTGAGACTCAAATTATTTTTCTGAGAATTTACAAATGAATTACTTTCAGAGTTAAAATTAGTTTATAAAGAGGTCTTTTAAGGAATTTAGCATGGTGTGTCAAATATGTATTCTTTTGTAATGAATAATCTCAGTAATTCAATGATACTTTCAACTCTCAAAACTTCAACACAGTTGAAATTCATTGAAGGCTTGTAGGGATGGTAATTTGGTAAGGATTAATGGGCATTTTTGCTGTTATAGAGAATAATTGAAGGTTTCTTCTTCAGTGGGAGCTGACGATTTTTACAACAAATGCCATGAATAAATTGCTTTCTTTAAAAAGGGATGTCATTGTCCATTGTTTTCAATGGGATTGAACACACAGTTGCCCTCTTTCAAATGGCATCTACCTTCCATTACCCTTAATAGGAGTGAAGGTAAATTACCCTCAGTTAATATGGGCGCTCCTCACAGAATAGGGAAAACACCAAGAGGGAAAAAAAGAAAAGGAGAAAAACCCCAACATAATATGTCAAGTAAAATAAGGTTAATTTAAAATTACCAAACACTATATTAAGTGATTATAATTGTATATTTATAGTAAGGTATTATTACTGGGCACATTTAAGATAATATATGAGTACCTTAGTTGTGTATTTGTATACCTTAATATGTTTAGATTTTTTTTTAAAAGTGTATGTGCAGTTTTGAATTTATTAGGTTTGGTGTGCTGAGGCCACTGCATATCATGTTGACCAACATAGGCTCACTTTTCACTTGTACTTCTACAACTGTCTACTAGATTATAGGCTTTTGGGGGCAGGCACTGCCTTTTAGTTCTATATTTGTACAGTATCTGGTACCTTTGGGTCCTAGTCCATCACTGGGACTCCCAGATTCTGCGATACTTCTGTTTCTAATAATAGATGGATTGGGGAATTACATCACAATTATGTTTTTATTCTTCAACTACTGATCTGTGATCTCAACCTTAAGTTTAACCAAGTTTTATTTATAAATATAGCTTAAAGTACTGATCAGTCAAACCTCTTGACAGTTGAGCCTTCAGTTGAATATGAGGTTTCCCCTTCAGGCAGATTTAAAGGTGCCACTGAGTTATGGTAGGATTGACTGATTGGCCAGCCCACGTGACTGGCTGATAAGAGTCAAACTGGCCTGCTTTTAAACTCAGCAGCAGCTGGTTGCTGGCTGCTCAGTTTGTATGTCCGCAGTTGTGATCTCTTTTGTGCCTGCCTTGATCCCTCTCTCATCGCTGTTCTTTGTCAGCCTTGGTTTGCTATTTGCTCCTAAGTCTCACTTTCAAGTTAAGCATGACCCTTGGTGTGACAGCTAATTCCCAACTCTTACTCTGACCACTGGTTCTGGTTCCTGGCTCCCAACTTCTGCTTCAACCAGTAGATCTGTCTGTTGCTCCAGCCATTAGCTGTGTCGCCCTGACATGGCACCTCTAAGCAAAGTTACCGTCTTTGGGTATGTATATGACAGCTACTGAGGCTGACACAGTGCTGCATTACACTCAGTGGAGTATCACCATTTTGCTGAAGCCAAAAGTCCAACTGCCCACAGTGGTTTTTTGTTCTACAGCTTTCTCTTCAAAAGAGAGGCTACTAGGATGATCAGAAAAACAGAGCACCTACTTTATGACAGGAGGCTTAAGGAACTTGTACTGTTTCGCCGAAGAGAAGGCTGTGGGGAGACAAAAGTGTTCCACATAAATATATCAAAACGGTAAACACCAGGGCTACACCTACACTACAGAGGTCTTTTGAAAGAACTTATCTCGAAAGAGTGCATCCACACGCAAAAAAGCAGATCAAAAGAATGATCTGCCCTTTCAAAAGAGAGTATCCACACAGCCCCCACTCTTTCAAAAGAATGGGCCAGGGATTGAAAAATCAGACCCCATGAGGACTACTTTTCCAATAAAAAAAAAAAAAAAAAAAAAGGGCTGTGGAGCATCTACATGTTTTCTTTTGGAAGAAGCTTTCAAAATAGGGCGCTCTTCCTGAAATGGGAGTGGAAGAGTGATTTCGAAAGGAGCACAACATTCTTTTGATTTACTTTTGAAAGAACACTTTTTGTGTGTAGATGCTCTGTGGAATCATTCAAAAGAGCTTGCTGTTGTAGACCCAGCCCAGAGTGGAGATGACCAATGTAAAAGGCCAATGTTGGCACAAAAATAAATGGATATAAACTGGTCAGTGTCAAGTTTATGGTTGAAGTTAGACAAAGATTTGTAACCATCAAAGATGTTACATTCTAGAAGAGCCCTCCAATAGGAGCAGGGGGGCCAAACAAACCAAACTATCTATCTAGCCACAAAACCGAGTTTGATATGTTTATGGAGTGGACAGTATGGTAAGGTTGTCTACAGTGGCATATGGCCCATCCATGACTGCTATTATCAAATACCTTCA
Source organism: Carettochelys insculpta (assembly GCF_033958435.1). Classification (NCBI taxonomy): domain Eukaryota; kingdom Metazoa; phylum Chordata; order Testudines; family Carettochelyidae; genus Carettochelys; species Carettochelys insculpta. The sequence continues at coordinate 136,626,612 of NC_134137.1, forward strand.
GTGCCTGGAGCTCAGACACTAGATGAAGAGTACTCTGAGTTGCTAAGAAGAATTCAGTCCCAGGTGTCCAGCTGGCAGGACTATCAGGATCTAATTGATTGCCATATTTGGGGTCAGGAATTAACACAATTTCCCTCCAGATCAGATTGACGAAGATCCCAGGTTTTTGTTTTGTTTCTTTGTTTCTTTTTTTTTTTTCCGCATTCCTCTGCAGTCTGGGGAATGGGTCACTTGGGCTGGCTCTACACTTGCCCCCAACTTCAAAGGGGGCGTGTTAATCAGGGTGATGGGAGATCACTAATGAAGTGGTGCTGTGAATATGCAGCACTTCATTAGGCTAATTCTCCCCCATGGCAACTTTGAAGTGTCAAACTTCAACGTGCTGATATACGTATAGCCGCAGGCTCTTCGAAGTGCCCGCACTACTTTGAAGTGCCTTTACACCTCAAAATCTCCCATCGCCCTGATTAACACACCCCCTTCAAAGTTGGAGACAAGTGCAGACAAGCCCTTGCTGTTTTGATGTAGTGTAAATGGTGGATTCTCTGTAACTGAAGGTTTTAAAAAGGAGAACTTCAATAATTCAGCCAAAAATAATGGATATATTACAAGAGTGGGTGAGTGAGGTTCTGTGGCCTCAGATGTGCAGTCAGATTATATGATCATGATGGTCCCTTTTGGCCTCACAGTCTATGAGCTATAGCATGCTGCTCTCTGGAGTCAGGCAGCAGGACAACTGTAAACACTTCCCGTCCTTCTCTCTTGTGGGTCCATCACTTATGCCCTGAATTTTCTCTCTAGTGGCCACAGACCAAAACATAGGTGCTGGAACAAGAGGTATTGGGGCAGCTGCGGTACCCCTGGCTCACAACAATTTCAATCACATACAGGCTACGTCTACACTAGCCCCAAACTTTGAAATGGCCACGCAAATGGCCATTTCGAAGTTTACTAATGAAGCGCTGAAATACATATTCAGCGCTTCACTAGCATGCGGGCGGCCGCGGCACTTCGAAATTGACGCGGCTCGCCACTGCACGGCTCGTCCCGAGGGGGCTCCTTTTCGAAAGGACCCCACCTACTTCGAAGTCCCCTTATTCCCATGAGCAGATGGGAACAAGGGGACTTCGAAGTAGGCGGGGTCCTTTCGAAAAGGAGCCCCATCGGGATGAACCGTGCAGCGGTGAGGCGCGTCAATTTCGAAGTGCCGCAGCTGCCCGCATGCTAATGAAGCGCTGAATATGCATTTCAGCACTTCATTAGTAAACTTCGAAATGGCCATTTGCGTGGCCATTTCGAAGTTTGGGGCTAGTGTAGACATGGCCACAAGGTTTAGTTCAATGGCTGTCAGCACCCTCACAGTAAAAATGGCTCCAGTACTTTAGGACCATATTATACCCCATAATGTGAGCTACCACGATACTTCCAAGGAGCTCTCACAGGAGCTGGCAAAGGATTTTGGGGGATGTATCAGTGGTCTTGTAAACTCAGGGTTGTGAGCTCAAGCTCTGAGGGGGCCTTTCAAGAGTCTGGGGCAGGTTAGATTAAAAAACATGTCAGGGAAGGTGATAGGTCCTGCTGTGAGTGCAGGGGACCGGACTCTATGATCTCTCAAGGTCCCTTCCAGCTGTGTGGTGTGATAGGGTATAACTGCGCTCTGTTTAAAGACCAACAATCCACCTCCATGAAGGAAAACCTTTGACATCTTCAACTGAAAGCTTACGGGTTTACAAAATTAGAAGACTGTCTTATCCAAGGCAATGTTGTGAATGTGAAACGTCTCTGAGTATCAAGCTTGGTTTTACTGACAAGCTCATTTGTTTGGGGGAAACAGTCATTGCACCTGGTGTTTAAAATAGCATCAGTGTAATGTCCAGATCTGCAGCTCCCAATCAAGTCAAAGCAATTCCCATCTCCAATGGCGCTGTCGCCTGACAAATTCATGAGGAAGGGGGGGAAGTTGCACCAGATCACCTCACAAAGTCCTCAGCTCTTCCCTTGCCCAAAAGCACACAATGGCAAGGAGCTGCCAGTACCATGAGAGAGAGCAAGCAGAGGAATCAGTACTGGAGAAGGACCTGGGCTACTGAAGAATTGAATATCTTCCTACTCCACCTCCCCTGAAGCTATTCAGGCAGTTGACACCAAGTTGACACATCTTATGTCTATATCCCCATCTTGCCTGTTTGTAGCTGTAAGTGTGCCAGGTCCATCAGTCTAGGAAATCTGGGGACCCTCCATAACAGGCCATAGACAGAGAAGCACAAAGAAAAAGTCATATGCTACAGGCAAAGTAGCAGCCAATCAGCAAGGATTCTGCCTGTTGTATCCCTCTCAGATCTCCTTTCACCTAAGAAGCCTTCCCCCAGGTGAAACAACAAGTGGAAGCAGGAGCTGAAGATTTCAAGTATAAATTAAAGCAAACTTTTAAATTATCTAGGACCAAAAGTCCCAACTGAGGTTCTATTATGATGGGGATGGGCAATAAGCAGTCTGTGTGTTGGATGTGGTTTGCCAGAGTTAGTCTCTGCCAGGCTGCCGGCACTTTATTTACTTGGTGCTCCACAGGAACAGCTGCTTGCAGTGCCCGTTGGCTGCGGATTGCCATTCCCAGCCAATGGAAGCTGGGGGAAGTGGCACTTCCCACAATAAATATTTTGCAATCGCTTGGTCTCTATGGGGCAAACTCCTCTGGCTTCAATGGAGTTACAGCAGGAATTAATATGGTCCCTTCTGTTTCATGTAAATTCAGGAAGTACTTCTGCCAACAATGACATTCTGTGGGCACAATATTGCTATATCAAAATGCTGGCTAGCTAACACCCTCCACTGCATTCTGTGCCTGATCTGTGAATAAACAGAGGAATTTAGTTCCCAATGTGTCAGTCTGGCACATTTCACAAGCACATTCCCTTAGAAGAAAAAATCAGCCAGTGACATAGGGAACATGCTACAGTGACTGAATGATAAATGTCCTGCTGCTAACCATTGCAAATAATAAATGAAAACAGCCAGGGCTAGATCACAACTCTCACTGCGCAGAGGGAAAATAAGAACCTATTTAGGACCACTGACATTTCTGCCCTCTGCCAATTTTCTTTTCCCATCCTCCCTTCTCTAGTTTACCTGTCCTTGGGCCTTGCCTTTCTTCTTTCTGAAGTTCTTTTCCAGCAGTAACTCCAATACACCAGGGTGACCTGTGATGAAGTGAGGTGTGTGAGGATATTAATCCCCTGGTTAGGCTGCATGTGTTTCCTACTGTCCTGTACCAATACGAGGTGGGTGCCTCAGTTTCCTGAGGCACAGTATCAATGCATAGCTGGTGATGGGCATTTTGGCGTGATGACTTCTCACATGTAGGGAATGGGCCTCCATGCCATTTGTAACCTAGGCAACCAGGTGACACCAATCTTCCCAGGGAAACAGGACTAAGGAGGAAGAAGGGACCTACCTGGTTTGCAAGCGAACTGGGCAGTTGAGCTGCAGAGTCTTGGCTGACTTGAGGGGGAAGGAGGAGGACCAGGGCCCAGCTTGGGGCTCCCTTTGGGCCCCCTCACCCCAAGATTGATTGTACTGACTGACTATGGTTTCTGTGCTGACAAGTCTGTTCTACATTCTGTCCCTATAGACTAATAAACCGTCTGTTTTACCTGCTGAATGAGGGTCACATCTAACTGTGGATGGGGTACAGGGCCTGGTGACCCCTCACACTGCATGACATCTTCACTTCCACCCCCTTTTCATCTGATTTATTAAAATAATTAGCAATGAAATAGTGATGACACTTGAAGTGTCATTAATTTGCTTATAAGTCATCAATGCATTTAATGAGGTGCGAGTAGGATGGAGTACCCACCACTAAAGAGTCAGGATCTATGCTGTCTGGAGACAACACTCAGTTTGCACTGTGAAACATTTTCTTTGCAAATATGAGGGATAAAAAATTTCTTAAAATAGAAAATGAACAACCCTCCCCGATCCTATTGAGGTTCTGCTGAGTGAATGCATCAGGCAGGCAACATAAATACACCAGGCATTTAGCAACCTCTTGTTAACCAAAGGTCACTTACCCCAGGGTCAACTGTTCCACTAAATACTTAACCATTGGGTGAGAGAAAGAGGGAATGACTCTACAGTTCAGGGGTAAGTCCACCCACTGGGAGGTGGGAAATGCTGGATCCAGTCCACCAGTTTTAACTGATCACCAACCATCATTTATCCTCAGTGGAACAGCTTCATCTGGGGGGACTGAGGGCATCCCACATCAGACTATCCCACAGCACAGTGTTTAGGGCACCGCTGATGGGAACCTCCTGTACAAATCCTTTCTCCCCTGCAGGCAGAAAGGGGGAATTGAACCTCAACTTCCCCCTCCCAGGAAAATTTTCTAACTACAGGGCTAAAAGATAGAAGGTGGGTACCCCTGCTAGCACCACCACCCATGGAAGCACCTATATTCCCTGGGTTTGTGGTGTACTCCGGTGCTTAGGTGGACAGTAGGCACTCAGATACCTAGAAGGAGAAATAGGCCTAAAGGCAGGAACATAGATGCTGAAAGGGAATTTTACCCTGAACACTTAGGCATTTGGTGTGTTTTGGTGCCTACAGGGATCAGCAAAAGTTTTGTGGATTGCAGTTGAGCCTTAAACTGGGAATTCAGTGCCTCAGTCTGGAATTCATGTGTCAAATTTCACTGGGGCTACAGGCCTTTGAGTCTCTCACTGTAAGGTATATTGTCTAATCTTCTAAGTATTCTTGTGGCTATTCTCTGAACACCTCAACATTTTTTCTAAGACTTCCAACCCACTGCCTTAAAGCCCTTTTCTCCAAAGGCTTCTGGTTTCTGCTGAAACCTCTGGATAAAGGGTGTAGTGATATGCTTTAGTTCTTGTGATGGATACAGTATGATGATCAAGAAGGGCAAAAGAATGAATTATAGCAATGTCACTCATTATAAAGTGTTTGGCAGGATTCAAGAAGTTTAAGGAACAAGATCCTAAATTTTCAGAACTTACAAAAAGTGGATTAAGTTCTATTTGCAAAATTTGCAGAGCTGTCTTCAGGACACAACAACCCCCCAAGGGACAGTCTCTTCTTGTTACATAAAAAGAGAAAAACACAGTCCTGCACAAGGTTAAAGATTTTTTTAATCACAGACGGAAACATGATTACAAAACTGATGGTTAGATTTAAAACCACCCTATGCACATTTGTGTGGGAATAGTTCCCCTCGACTCCCTTAGCAGACTATGGGTTCAAGTGAAAAGCAGCACTGTTCACATTTGCCTTTGGGACTGAACAGTGAATTCCAGGATGGTGGGTCATGCTGCAAGGAGTCAGGTAAGGATGCTTGCCGGACACATTTCATTCACTCAGTCGGAAGGGGCTACTTTTGGAGATCTCTGCTACCTACATGAGAAATCCTACACATCTTGCAGCTTTCTGTCCAGAGTTTTTGCTGTAGCTCCTCATCATACGAAACATCAGCAGATTTTGTCCTTTGCTCATTGTAAAGATAGATGCCACCAACTCCTTCCAGCTCAGGTGAGACAGCTGCATAGATGGATGTAGAGGCTCCTTCCTCTGGAGTCTGAAGCCAGAAGGAGAACAAAACTAAATGAGACAAGCGTTCATAAATGGGTCATCACAAGACATGACCAAGATCAAAGAGCTTCTCTTGTCCTGTATCCAGCTTTTTGGTTTTATTCACACTCTGATGAGGATGGGGAGGAAAAGGTCATGCATTCAGCCAGCTCATTGTAACATTTTACTAACACGCTATTTACAGATTGTTTTAAGCCACAAAGTTCTCCCATGGACAACTTAGAAATATTCAGAATATTCTGGTCTGGGCCCATGTTTTTCAGCAAGCGTACAAACTACTAAATCCATCAGAGGTTTGTTACTCAGGGAGGTAGTTAATTCATTTCTAAAAGCTAGCAAAAATATTAAAGTCAATGGTGTAATTGTTCATTTTATAAGGATATGTTCTTTAATCTGCACAAGGCAGATGAAGGTCTAGGCTTTGTGTACTAAGCACACTTTTTACCAATACGGCATGAGTGAAAGATCACAACCACCATGACAGCAAATGAAAATTCTGGGGGTTAATCCAACCAGGCAAAGTAAACCAGAATATTATATTTTGCAAAAAGTCATAATTATTAGCATTCTCTACTGTCCTAAAATAAATCAGTAGAAGTTTTGTAAGATTTAGCATGAAGCAAATGTTCAAATCAAATTAATACCATGGTTCCTGAAACACCTGAGGGTACCCAGGCCACCTTCTAGACTCAATACAGAGAGATCACACATCCCCCATTGAAATGATGCCAGTTTTGGTTTTTTTAAAACATTGTGCTGCAGTACAGATTTATTTTGAACGGTTTGCATTTGTTTGTGGTACAGATTATGATCGAGGACTCACCATAATTATTTTAATTTTCACAGTTTTGGTTCTGCAGGTAATTAATAGTACAGTGATTATTCACAATGTCACCTAAAAATGATTGAACAGCAGTTCTCAAAAGCTTTTTGACAAAACTGATAGTTTTATAAAGATGTAATTCTATTACTATTCAAGAGATAAATCAAAACAGTTTGGATCAAGGTGGTTGATTGGCACAAATATATTCATACCTAATTCTTCATGTATTAACAAAAATCAGAAAAAAGTTCAAACACTTTTTAAAACAATATTCATTCACTGGCATTCCCACTGTAGCCCAGACTCTGCAGCAATGTCATTTACTTGCAGGGGCAACACTCCTGAATGTATTTATAGCACCCATTATACTATTTGGGTCACTGGGCATAAATTAGGTGCTGAGGCCTTGCTCCCACAAAAGAGGTGCAGGAGCCATGCTGACTGAGGTAGCAAATTGAGACTTAACGTGGCAGAGTTTGGTGAGCTTGGCAGCTGGCTGGCTATCATAATTGCACAGCTCCCTAATGCAGAGCTGGCAGCCGCAGAAGCTCATGTGTGGTCAAAGCACGGTCTTGGGAAGGCGGAGGGGTAAGCCTTAAGAGCAGGTGACTACCACTAGGTGTACATCTACACTTGCCAGGGGATCAACCCGGTCAGTGTCCATCTTTCTGGGGGTTGATTTTGCACACCTAGTGGGGATGCGTGAAATTGAACTATCAAGGATTGAGAGTTGACCCCTGTTCTTCTCATTATCATGAGAAGTAAGGGAGTTTGATGGGTCTGATAAGTCAATCATAGATATGTCAATTCCAGCTTAGTAAGATCAGACTGACTTCCAGTTCTAGTGTAGGCCTGATCTAGGACTGAATCTAATGTTTGCAGAATAAGCTGTGTGGCTTAACAGCTGCCCAGGACAGGCCGTGCAATTTCAAGGCATGTTCTAGGCACATTCCTCGTAATGTGAACAATAGTGAACCGTATACTGTAATTGGAGCAAAGCTCAGCAACACAGGCATTGACCTACCTGAAGAAGATATAAATTCATGTTAGAATCTTACACTTCTGAGGTTCTGTATCTATCTAACGAGGAACACACAGCCCAATTTTTCCACTTCAAGCCTGATTCAAAATATATAATAGTCAACAAGAAAACTCCCATTGACTCCAGTGGACTTTGGATCAAGCCGTTAGTATACAACACTGTATTGAACACAATTAAAATGTCAAGAATTATTATCAGTTATTTCACAAAGATTTGGTATTGGAGGTCCCACGGTTATTTCCTGGTCCAAAGCTACTATATTGAAATATTATGGTAATCATATAAATAAGGGCCTATTTTACTCAAAGGATAATATATTACTAAATTAAACCAAAAAGCATTTAGCCCAGGCAAGTCATATAAATGTTGATTTTTCAACTCTAACCATTCTAGACTGGGAAGGCAAAGGGAATGGTAACACCAAATAAAGCCCACTGCATGCTGTACTTTATGCACTGTGAGTAGTTCCACAGGGTTCAAAAATATTTCTTACACTGATTTAAATTAAGCACATGCACAATACTTTACTGAATAAGAGCTTAACTCTTAACTGGGACAGCCTTGTAAAAGACGCTTGTGTTTCAATTAAATTGTCTAGCCTTGAATAAATAATAAATTACCATCACTAACAGCCACAAATTAAAATTCTTAATAACAGAAGGATAGCAATTGGTAGTAAGCATTAATATTTTATGACTATATTACATCTGTCAGAAGGAAAGCATTGAGCCTTAAGGTACTGTCTGTATTTTAATTATAAATCTAGTGATACACTGAGCCTATTACTCATATGATGGTTCATTGGACATTGTGTTACTGAGTTCAACAGCTCTCTGAGACACACAAGTGTAAAGAGAAAATGTCAGTGACTCATAAATGCCTGCGATGATAGTTCATGACTAAACTGATGTGAATTTTTTTTTTAAAATAACCAAAAATAAAGCATTGCATTGGACTTCTACAATGTATCCCTAGTTCTGAGAGATGCTGGCTCCAGGAACTATGGGTGTGCATATAGCCTTGTACTTGTGCAGAATTCCGTTAACTTCCACAGGGCTCTCAACTGACTCAGAGGTCAGCCTGAATGAAACTTTAAAATGTGTTATGCTAGCGGTCAAGCTCAGCTTCCCCACCAGGCCTTGTTCCGCAGCACGAGCTTTGCATCTTTCTCAGTGTAACTATCATGATTCTTGAGTGGATCAAAGGCTGGGTAGTTTCAACTCTGTAAATGAGTATTTCAGAAAATTATGAATGATTGAAAACACTCATTGGAAATTTTGAATGGAAAATGTGAAGTCATAATTATCTGTACAGTGGTCACTGAATAAATAGCTGGCAGCTCCTAAGAGTGATAACATATGCAGACAAAATGTCAGATCCACAAATAGGATAATCATCCTTGGTACACCTTTCAAGACAAGAGACTTCCTCTTTGACTTAAAAAGCCCTAATCTGGGGGTGTCCAATACATTCATTACTTGCCAGATGTGGTCAACAGGACAGTGTGTGGTGGTGAATGCATGCACACCTAACTCATAAGAAATCATAATTCATCGAATTCATCACACTTGCTCAAGCAAGCCGCACAGGTGCTCGCCCAGGTGAGGCAGCCCGCCAGCCAGCAGAGAACCCCTGCGGTCACAGACACCGTCCACACTGAAAGGGAGCACTGCAGGGCATGGCAAGGATGGGGCTTTGGTACCACACACACTTATGTGTGGGGGCAGCATCGCTGTCTGTGCACTCCTTGCAGGGAACAGCTGGAGTTGCGCCACTCCCCACCATGCCAGGGGATGGTTGTTACAGGCTATGTGGGGTTCAAAGCCTTTCTGTAGTTAGCTTCTCTTTGCTGCGAGTGAGTCGTGTTGCTGTACTTGTGTTTGTGGTTGATACATCATCTCAGATTTGTGCAAATTCAAAAGCCAGAACGTATTTATTTTTTCTAATATTATTTAATAAGGTTCTGTATAATATAATATGGCAAACATGGAAAGATGGCAACCACAAGTGTGGCGAGCTTTGAACTCCTATTGGATACTACTGCTAATCTACGCTTCTTTTCCTTGCATCCCTTTCTCCCTCCTTCCATTTTCTCTCCTCTCCTCCACTATTCCTCTATTTCTAACCCTTTCTTTGCTCTGTCTGAATTAGAACCCAAGAAAGATCTGGAGATGTTTCATAGTTTATACTCTTCGCCATAAAGACTTAGCCAGCACCACTAAATTAATTTCAGATCACTTGAGCTGCTAACCCAGAGCAGAGTGAATACTTTAACAAGGTCATTCAATATTAAATCACTTTACAGTTCACTTTTTAAAAGAGAGACAATTACAAACATGAGATGGAGCTGAAAAGTGCTGACCTTTCTATAACAATGCTGTGGTGGAGGACAGTTTATTTTGGAATCAAAGTTACTATTATCAATATACATTAAAAGACATAGTACTGTGTTGAACTAATACAAGTTGTGAATCCAGTTTCACAGAACAAAATTAAGCATGGAAAGCACAGCAAGAGAGACATATGTTTTAATTTGGCTAACTGATACACCTTGCTGGCTGAGGAAGAGAAGGGCAGGAGGTAGGGGAAAGAAAATTCTAGTACAAGACAATTGGGAAAGCTTCTGAAGCATTCTGATACCTATTCAGTCAGACTATCGGTTTGTCACTTCAAACAGAAACAAAGCTGAACTGGTAAATGAGCAAAAATTTACTCAGGAGGACTATGGCCTCCCTTCTGAAACCTGGTGAAGTCAGCAGGAGCATTAGGTGCTCAGACCCACTGAAAAAATCAAGCCATTTTTATTCAAGAGCCTAATACGGGTTTAGGAGACAAACTTTAAATAGTCAAATTTGAAAATTCTGGCCTTAGAGACAGGTTTTCAGAAGTACTTAGGGAGCAAAAAAATATCAAAAGTTACTTAGTGGGAGTTCCGAAAGAGCCCAAGTTCCATTGATTTAAATGCATTATTAAAAAGCTGTATAATGCAATGGCAGCAGATAGAAGTTCTGGGTGTGATATGAAAATACTATGCATATTGAGTACAGTATACAGAACTTTTATCGGAGATCCTCAATAGTTACATTTTATGTCTCACACATCTGAGCTGATTCTGGATCTAGTATTCTGCACAACAAATTTAGCCATGTGCAACCACGTGATTATAATTTGCAGAGGTCTGAGCACTTGTTTCAGATATGTACTCAGCTAAAGCCTGTCAATGCCAACGGTTTATACTACCAAGGTGTATTTCATATGGTCACTTGCAGTGGAAAGGACACTTAAAGATACCATAATTATGCAGCTGGGCCCAGAATGATCACAGTGGTTATTTCAGGCCTTGGAATCTCTGACGATCAAGCCAAACAACCCAGCTCTGTCTCACACCCTTCTAGCCTCCTAGTGTAGGCAGAATGTTGGGAGCCACACTGGAGAATGCTGTGATCCCTGCCAATGTAAGAGCTTCTAGAGTGTTATAAATTGGCATGAGGTAGGTAGAGTAGACCTTAATCTATTCTAACTATTCTAACTTACACCAAGAGCTAATGCAGCTCCCCAGCTGTCCACCATGATAGAGGCCTATCTGAAGCATAACTTAATTACTATTACCCACTCATCTGTCTTCCCTCTGGTTGCTTATCATATTTTGATTTAAATTAGATTTAGATTATTTAGGGTAGAAAAAATGTATTCTCATGTATGAATACACCTAATGCAATGGGGCCACAACCATCAGGTCTCATGGTGAATGTGGCTATTTGGACAGTGAAATTGACAGACCTTCTCATGGTAGTGATACCATTCAAAGGTATATGAGTTTTTTCATCATGGTCTCTTTCCGTCTATTAGTTTGCTCCTTCCACAATGCTATGCAGACTAAATCTGGTGTTTTCCAACATTACAGGGAAACAGGAACATAAACTCCTCTCTGTGGCAGACTGTTTCTTCTCAGCTCCATGGGTCTGTTTGGCAGCATCCCAGGTTACATCACTCACTGGACAGTAGCACTGCAGTTAAAACTATACTTCTGCTCACCACAAATTAGCCAGAGACACAAGATCATCCAGTGGGACATCCTGGTTAAGATGATTCCCAACAATATTAACTATTAAAGCAAAAGGCCTATTGCTAAGAAAAGGTCCATTTTTAAAAGAACCAAACCACTATCAGGCTATGTCTATACTATTGTTGTTATTTTGGGATACAAATGTATCTCAAAATAGCAACTTCATTGCTACTTGTCATGCTCAAAATAGTGTGGCTATTTCAAGCACGGTATTCCATTTCTACTACTCCTCATCCTGAGAGGGATAGTGGAAACCTCAAAATAGCCGCTTTTTGATGCCATATAGATGGCACCAAGTTCAAAATAAGTTACCTTGAAATAATTTATGCAATTTGTATTGCACAAATTGCATACGTTATTTCTAGTTATGGCTACAGTAACATATAGCCTGAAGCTTTAAGAATAATTGGTAATAATAATATAAAACGGTGTAACCTTTTTTAAGATACCAATGTAGTTTAACAAAACCAGAAAGTGTACCCTTTTATGCAAAACATACTAACCTCATGAGGATGGAAAGTCTGCATATTGCAATATGTGCTTAGAAATTTGCAACCATGTGCCAGACAAAAAAAGGGATATGTGTAGCTGGCCTGTGTAAAAAGAAGTTATGGCTTGTCAACAACCTGTCTATACAAGACTGCAAGTTACTGGTCCAATCAGACAGGATTGGCATCAGATTGTCTTCAGTCGCAAAAATCGGGTTGGGTACTGTATATTTATTTTTAATATGTGCTACTCTTAAATAATAAAGACAACTTTATTAATAAAAACAATCAGCCCTGGCTACTCATGTCTTATTATTTCATTGTTATAAGCTAAGATGGAATCAAAATGTAATCCATATATGTAAAATTCCTCCATATTATAGTAGTGCCTTGATGTCACATTCACAAGAACCCCATTGTTCTTGGTACTGGGCAAAGGTATAGCTAGAGGCAGTTACTTCCTAGAAGAGCTTACAATCTAAGTATACCAAGCTGGGAGGGAACACAGAGGTACAAGCAGCCAGTGATTTGCTCAGGTCTCAGACTGAAGATAGGAGTAGAACCCAGCTCTCTGGAGTCCCAGTTCAGTAACCTAGCCACCAAGTCCACTACATCAGATTTGTCCTTCTCTGATTTTTGTAATAGAAAATATGTCATTTATTTATAGCCATGTCTACTGTTCCCATTACCATTGCATGTGAACACTGAAAAGTACAGATCTTTTAACCCTCTTCTCACTCCTAAATACAGAGTGATCTACGACTCCTTTAATCGTGATCTAGTATTCACACTACAGACTTGTTGGGTTCAGAAGCAATGCAGTTATTCCTCTTAATTATAATTTGTCTTAATTCTACAGCAAGTTTTCAGCTCTCGTTGTTATTAACCAAATCTTACAACTGACAACATATGACGGCTCCTCCCTCAACAGACACAATAAAGCTGCTCCTGGAGAGCCCCTCTTTGGTTTCTAATACTAGAACATCTGCTTCATGTAATGACTTGCTTTCCTTTCCCTTTGTTGCGAATCCAATTTAAATATGAAGTAAAGAGTGAATGAATCTATATTAAAAGGGGAAAGAAAATAATCTATAATTCCACCATGCATTGTTCCACATCAATTTATATTTAATCACCTCTTCAGTTAATTCTTTCAAAGAATACCAGGTTCTGGGCAACCATAATGATACACTCCAACCAGGGAATTGGGGGGTGGGGGCTGGAGTTTATTTTCTTGTTAATTATATGCATATTGGTGTGATGTAAAATGACGTTAAACACTCATCACAAAGCAATCATTCTATATCAGACCTGTCTTTAGTGAAGACACCATTTTACCAAGGGTGTAGATAATCCACCTCCCCATGGACAGCACTATCAATATAACTATGTCGCTCAGGGGTGTGGATTTTTCACACCCCTGAGCAACATATTCAGTATACCTTTCTATCATCTCAGTTTGCCCTTCTGTAAAATGGGAAAATGATACCTTCTCACCTACTTTGCAAGGTGGTTCTGAGGATTAATTAGATAATATCTATAGGATGTGCTGAACATATGCAGCCCTCTGTAATGTTTTGGAAGTCTTAGTGTAGGGAGCCCTTTTTTGTAAACTGTTACAGGTTCATCAAGCATAAGTCAAAAATATCCAGAGTAATGTATTACTTACTCCATAGAGAGCACCAGGTATTTCAAAAGCATTACTACTTCCAAGTGATGGTGAGTAACAACTGGTGGAGTCAGTGCTGGAGCTCAGTAAGCCTCCAGTCCTAAATACCCAGAGAGTAAAAAAATGAACTAAACTCTGAGGTGCCTGGTACAGGACCTGCAGCCCTTACGCACGTGAATAGTCTCACTGAAGGTAGTGGCACTACTCGCTTGGGTAAGAAAGGCAAAGTGTGTGCAAGCTCGCCCCAAATGCTATCTGATGTTCTAAGGACATGTAAGCATTCTGCACTCGTCTTGCAGCAATGAAAAGGAAAAACGCTAGGGAAATAAAACAGAAAGGAAAATGTTTTTAAAAAAATGAATGTGGACTCTACGGGTTACTCATTCTGTCCACTCCAGCTGGATGTATAGCAATGGCAAGCAAAAATGTTTGGCAGACGGATAAGTGAGAAACACATATAGCTGTACATCTGGTGCCCTGGACCGGTGAGACTTTATATCTGACAGCCAACCAGCCGGCATTCCTTTTCATGGACAGCTCTCCCATAGCTCTTGTGAAAAGAGAGAGAGATTAATCTATTGGTACTAATCTTTTCCCTTACACTCACGGCTTGAGTCTTAGCCATGCTTCTCTTTCTCCGTTACGCTTACTCTAACTTGTCTCAAGGCAAGATTTGAGTCTGATAACCGTCTAGGGAATTTAGCCTAACGTACCACAGGAAAATGGACCACGGAAAATGTCACACGTTTTGCAAGTTTCTATTACTTGATTACTTTACTTCCATTAATACGGATAGATTAATAGTTTCATAATTTTTAAGGCTTAAAGGATCCATTGATTTACTCTGATCTCCAGTATAATGCAAGTCCTATAATTTTACCTAGCAATTCTTATGTTAATCCCAGTACTTGCTGAGCTGGAGCACATACTTTAGAAAGAAATCCAATCTTGATATAAGTACTTCAAGTGATGGAGACTCCAACACATGCTTTGACAAGTTGTTCCAATGCTTAATTACCATCACAACTGAAATTTGCACCTTACCTTTTTCTGAATTTTTCTAACTTCCTCTTTCAACCACGGGAATCTCATTATTTCTTTTTCTGATTGATCAAAGAGTTCTCCACGCATCTAGATCTTCTAGATCTACTGCACATCTTGGTACTTGTAGACTCTGATCAATTCACATCCTATCCTTTTTTGGTAAGCTAGATAAACTGGGCTTCTTAAGCTTCTCACAGTGAGTGTTTAAGCCTTCAAATCATTTGTGTAGTCTGTTTATGAAACTTTTCCAATGCATTTCTTTTTTGTGTGTGAAACACAAGTATGTTTCTAAGTGGTAGTAACATTTTAAGTGGAAACACTGTAGTTGCTTATTCTTATGAATTAAAATAAATAGAATGCTGACTGTCCATTAATTTCATTTGGCCAAATAATCAACTAGCTGAAAGCTGGAATCAAAATATCTTCCCCAGGGCTTTTTCTTCCTATTGCTTGGCTGCTTTCCTCAGTCTCTTCTCCAGCTCTTCCTGCCTCCCTTGCCGCCTGACTCCTTGCTATTTCTGTGCACAAAGGAGGAGAAAAATAGTACAATCACGCAGGGCAGGCTCCAGCCTTCTCCACAAGACTGATGAGTGATGAGAAGTAAGACCAGCAAATATGGAGCATGAACATGGGAGAGGAACCATTTCAACTTTCCTGCCCAAATGCAGAGTGAGTCATGAAAGGCATTCTGCCCAGAGCTGTTTTTTCAGAATAAGTCACAGCTGAAGTGGTACACTGACATGGAGGCTTGCACAACAAGAACACGTCCTATGGGAAACCTATGTAAAAGAGTGGATTATCAGGCTCCTGATATACAATAACAGCTCCACAATAAATCAGGCATTAAGAACAACGAGAGCAATGATACAGAACCAAACCTCATGATTTAAGGTAGGAAAATTAAAAGAAACTGAAAATAAAAGGAGAAGAGGAGGAGAAACACACCCTGTTTTCTTTGGCACCAAGACTCTTCAAGAATGCAATCAGTTTTCAGAAATATTTCTGAGCTGAAAATCTTCTCATAAATCCAACCACATACTTCAGCACCACACATGTACCTCCTGCTTCTTTTGTTCTCACTCAGCTCCCTCACCTACTGTATCCAGGCCCTGCTGCTCCACATCTTTGGGGCAGAATCAGTTTTTGTTCTTATCCCTGAAGGTGGCATTCAGAATAAACTTGAGCTTCTGAGTTTCCAGAATTATCACTGGTCACAATAACAGCTGTAGGAATTAAACTTTTCATTGTATCAAGTGCCCCAGGAAGTATTTTGCTGTACTAGCTTATTAACAAAAAGGTCAGAGTGCTTGTTTAGAACGGGAAATAATACTGTGAGTTTTGTGTGGTTCAGTAAACAAACATTGTGTGCTCAACAGGTGCTGAGATAATGTGCTTCGTTGGGGGACATATTGAGCTTTGCTCTTTAATAATTCAGTTTGGCTCTCATATGCCACATGTATTTTTCACGGAGATTGAAATAAATGAGTGAGCCTGCTTTCTCATAACAACATTGTGTAATATGAATGGCTCTAAACAGAGATGGTCCTGGATTATTAAGCCTTTGTTTACTGATGAAATTTCCAATTGAATTCATGAATGAAAATCATTGTGATTCAGGAAACGTTTTTAGCACATAAAAATGAAGGCAGGGACTTGCACTCAGCTTTGAACTCTGATTTTGAACCAGCTGGCACTGTTCGCCAGATACCTCCACTGTCTCTCCTGCACTTGCTAAATCCTGCTTAACATTCTGGTCCTCAACTTGAAATCTCTGCACAACTCTGCATCCATTCATTATTTAGTATGTACTGTGCAGCAGAACTCAGGGGCTTCACTGTGCAAGATACCACGCAAAAAGGTGCACATGATAAACTTTCATTTCTTCCTCTGTTCATTTTTTCTTATAACCCCCATCACCCTTCTGTTTCACCAGAGATGTCAGACTCACCACTCCCTTCATTTTCATCCCATGCCTCCTTCCGTGCTGCCACCTGACCCTCACCTGTGCCTGGAACAATGTTCCTCTCCCAGCGTGCCAAGCCCACGCTATCCCTTCCTTCATCACATCCCCCTGGAAAGCCCAGACCTTCCACAAGGCCAGGAAATGTGATCTCACTGCCATATAATTCCATCACAAACACCACTCTCCAGTTATCTCCGAGTCTCCCAGGGCAGTCTCTTTGGACAAACAGGCTCAGTTAACCTCTGGTGGTGCAGTGGGATGGAACCTGAGGTCTCCTCAGTGCTTCAGGAACCAAAGGGCTTCAATGCCATCCTAGCAACCCCTTTCCTCTGAACACTGCTCTCACTACTGCAAGCCCAGGATACGTGGGAGACTGCAATGGATCATCTGCTCTGGCAGAATCGTTTCTCTGAGGCCCTGACGCAGACAGGAGAGGTGGTCAACATGTGGTGTGGTGGGATGCGAAAGCAACATTTTCACAGAGAAGGAATAAGTTCAGCAGGAGGAGGAACAGACCTACATCGAGTGAACGCATGTCAGAATCTTGTCCCAGCCAGCTCTGCCAAGTGGAGGGAAAGCTGTTCACACCTGGCCCTGAAGGTGGCGAGAGTGCACTGGCTGTCACACATATCTGCTGGGTCTCCCATGGAGATGCATGTCCTCCTGCGACAAGCACAAGCTAACAGGAGTGTGGGTGAAAGGGACTCTAACACGGTGGGCCTCTTGTATGCTAGGACTGCTGGGAGCTACCTGGGCTCAGCCCCAAGGCCTGCTCTAACTTCTGGCCTGGCTGCAACAGCCCCAGATTACTGTCCGGTGTCCTAACCTACCTAGTGCTTGATTCACAAACACTCCAGAACACCCCACCCTCTCTTCAGGGATGCTCCTGGGGTGGGGGGTATAGAGCGAGGTAGCAGAGGGTCATTCCGTTGGCTTACACAGCCCTGGCTAGGCAGTCTGGCTGGATTTCAGTTCCCAAGTGGCATAAAGGGGCCCAAATATTACGCAGAATCTGAAGACAGGCAGTTCTATGATCAGCATGTTTTCATAATAAAATATTTGCTTTCCACTAATCTCATAATATCTTTAATGAAGTAAAGATGCCTGACCTTTTTGGTTTTAAGACTGTGCTTTGTAAGAGAGGATTACAATTATTTGTGAACTTTGCAAAGACTGTAACAGAAAAAAAAAAGTTAATTTTTATTTCTCTAATCCCTAACAGTTTCTGACAGATTGCAAGACAAATAGTTTTAATTTTCTCCTCCTTGCTAAATCACTATTCTCATCATTTCATCAGAAGAGTAATGTATTGGCTATTACACAGAAATCAGCACAATTGGGAGATTCACGTAGCCTGAGTAGCAGCAAATTTTATTAACAGTAAACAGTGGCAAATAGATGCTTTGCAGCTCTGTTCTGAGATAATATGACATTAAAACAACCAACCAAACACACACACAAACAAACAAAGACTGGTCTAGTCATTCCAGAATTTGTGGCAATTTAAAATGTTGATGATTTCTCTTCAACAGTAATTAAAAACATCCAAAGACCCCATTCAGCTAGTAATAAATACTTTACCTCTGTTATATGGTGCTGTAAAAGAAGTTACTTATTTTTCTTAACCTGAACTAGTGGTGCATTAGAATAACTAAAGTTAGTCATTCACAATGGCCATACTTAATGAGCAAGAGCATCATTCTGAGAAAAAAAAAAAGACCAATTCATAAATAATCACTGAAGCCACAAGGCATGCCAACTATGCCTACAAGAAATACAGCAGACTGCGATTTATGCAAGGGTTGTGTTCCCACGCACGCTCACATAACTCAAATTTCTCATAAGTCAGGGAGGGGGCTTTTTCACCCAGCAGAACGCACATTCTGCAGCTGGGGAAGCAGCAGGAGCACCTGGAGCTCCTTTTGAAAGGTATGTCCTGGGGTTGTGGGGAGGCAGCTGGGCAGAATTAAGCCTGCTAGTGGGCTGGGGCCGTGGGAGCAGGGCAGAGGGGTTAAGCCTGGGGTGGGGGATGGGGTGCAGTTCAGCCATAGCCACAAGTGCAGGGGGTTGAACTGGGGTGGGGGGTTGAGCTAGAGCCATATGCAGGGGTAGTGAGCTGGAGCCGTGCTCAGGTGGTGAGCCAGACCACGGGGATTTGAACTGGGCCTGATGGCGAGCGGGGGGGGCCAGGGGCGGTGTGTTGAGCTGGAGCTGCGTGCAGGGGGTTTGAACCAGGGCGGTGGGGGCTGAGCTGGAACTGTAGCTGCACACAGAAGGGTGATGGGCTGGAGCTGTGCTCAGGTGGTGAACTGGTTGGGGGTTGAACCAGGGCTGTATATTCCACTGGGTTACCTTGTGGCTACGTCTACGCTACAGTGATCTTTCGAAAGAAGCCCTTCTGGAAGATCTCTTTTGAAAGAACTTCTTCCGAAACAGTGCACCCACACACAAAAAAGTGGATCAAAAGAGTGATCTGCTCTTTCAAAAGAGAGCATCCACACAGCCCCCACTCTCTCAAAAGAATGGGCTGGGGACTGAAAAATCCAGCCCCATGAGGATTCTCTTTTGAAAAAAGGGCCTGCAGAGTGTCTATACATGTTTTCTTTTGAAAGAAGCTTTCGAAAGGGAGCCCTCTTCCTGAAATGGGAAAGGAAGAGTGATTTTGAAAGGAGCACTGCGTTCTTTAGATTTACTTGAGCAAGAATGCTTTTTGTGTGTAGCTGCTCCATGGGATCTTTCAAAAAAGCTTCCTTCTTTTGAAAAAAAAAATCTTTCAAAAGAACTTGCTAATATAGATGCAGCCTATGTGTGAAAATAAGGGATTTTTTATTCGGAAAGGTATGTGAGCAAAAATTTCCTGGCACAAAAGAGTCTGCAATGCAGTGTTGTTTACCAGAGGAACTATACCTATTTACCTAATACCTTGGAGAACCAATAAGGAAGATGTGTATCGCAGTGACATGATTCATAAATAGATGTTTCCATCACAAATATAAGAGAAACCCTACAGGCTGTCGACAGCAATGAAAAGTGCATGAGGGATTAGTGAACTGCATCTAAATTTAGAGAAGCTTAAAGAGACCTGTGTTTCAGTCTAGTGCACCATTTATTTCTTGATGGGTCAAACTTTCAATATAATGGAAAGGATTTATCATTTTTAAATCCATACATGGATTCACTTCAGAGGGCAAATATAGCTCCGTAATTTTGCGGACTGTTAATACATCTTTGCTGTCATAATGGATCAGTGGCCAGTGGTTTACCACAGACCTATAACTTGGAGTCCAAGGGCCCAGTAGACTCACCCGGCCCTGCTTAAATAACACTATGTTCTTTAAAAGCACACTAAAAAACTACTGAAGCAGCACATTTATTTTTCTGTTTCAAAATATGCCCATTGCCAATTCTCCATGGCTACATCTACACTACAGAGATCTTTTGAAAGAAGCCCTTCTGGAAGATCTCTTCCAAAAAAACTTCTTTGGAAAGAGAGCATCCACACAAAAAAGCAGATCAAAAGAGTGATCTGCTCTTTCAAAAGAGAAAGTCCACACAGCCCCCACTCTTTTGAAAGAACAGGCCAGGGATTGAAAACTCAGGCCTCATGAGGACTGCTCTTTCGAAAGAAGGGCCCGGCAGAGCATCTACACACATTTTCTTTAGAAAGGGGGCGCTCTTCCTGAAATGGGACAGGAAGAGTGGTTTCAAAAGAATGTTTTTTGTGTGTAGACAGTCCATGGGATCTTTCGAAAGAGCCCCCTTCTTTCAAAAAATCTTTCGAAAGAACTTGCTAGTGTAGCTGCAGACCATGTTTATATTAAAACTTTACGAGTATTACAAGCAGCCCGTCAAATGAAGCAGACTCACAAAACTAAAACAAGAATGTAAAAATACCTCTCACAGTCCTTGTCTACCTGACCAAGTTTTGTCAACAAAGCTTATGTCGACATCCAAGAGTCAATGCAACAAAAATTGCCAAAGGGTGGTCACACTTAATCTGTCAACATGTTTACACTGGGGACGTCACCATGGACAGTATGAGCAATAGACTATGGGTATGTTTCCCACAGAGCAGTGTGGTGGGAAGGCAGGGCCAGTCCCTGCACATCTTGGGATTCCTTCTAAAGTCTCTCACAGCCTCAGGGGCAGCATCATGAGTAGCACTGCAAGCAGAGACAAAGCATGGGGTGCACCAGGGGGCACATGCCCTCACATCATGGGTGGGAAGGGTAAGGGGCCAGAGCCTCTGGGCAGCCCCAGGTACTAGTGGGGAGGGTGTTTCTGGCTGGGCTCCCTTGCTGCCCAACAGTAGGTAGGGGGGCCGCCCAGCCCTAGCATGCTCTGTTCCCCTGGCTCCTGGCTGCATCGCTCCAGGGAGGAATGGGACCACCCCCCGCATTCACCGGCGGGAAGTGACGTGAAGCAGATGGGAGCCAGCTGAGCAGAGGAAGCCAGGGTCTCGGCGTTCTGCTTCCTGCCCTGCTTCGGCCAGTGAGTGTTGTGCGGGAGAGCAGATCCCTGATGCTGGAATCAGACACCACTAGCCCCCTGGGAAATGGGGTTTGGGGGGAAGAGATAGTGCGGGGGTGAGAAAGGAGCAGGCAGGGAGGAATGGGACAAGCATGGAAAGAGGCAGAGCAGGGAAGAGGCCTCAGGCAGATGGGGGATTATCCCAGCCCTCCCACAGGGGGGCTGTCACGTGGTCGTTGCACCCTCATTTCGCTCCTCAGAAGCTTCCTCTGTCTGCAAGCTCTCTGTGCAGAGGAATGTCAACACAGCATAGCAGTCTGTCTCCCTCCCCGTGACTCCCTGCAGCAGCAGCAGTCTGCCTGCCACCGTGCACCTAGTGCAGGCAGAACAGGAGCAGTCTAATGATTTGCTCTTTGTTCCCCAAAGGGAGTAGCTCACTCAGCTGTCAGATACTTCCCAGAGGGGCACATGCCTGCAGGGCAGCAGATATCAAAACGCTGAGCAGAGCCCTCAGGGCAGGTATTGTGGGACACTGGCGGAAGCCAGTTCTGACCCCAAAACGAACAATAGCATCTACACTGGCTCTCTCTGTGGACAGTAAAGGGAGGGGAAAAGTAAAAAGTTTATTGTAGGGATGGAAGATTTTTGTTGCTGAAATCAGGTGCTTTTCCTGAGCAAAGTCACATTGTGCTGTGAACAGCAGGTTTTGGTGACAAAACCTGGTAATGCAGACAAGGCCCCAGTCTCTCATGCAAAAGCCTGGACATGATGATGGTGTTGCTCCTTACTCTGGAGGTTAACAAATGCAGGCTTATTCAGGCCACTGGCAGAAGTGATTCCGGAGTTAAGGACATGAGGCAAAAACACCTCAGGCATTCAACTCTACTGACTGCTAGAGAGTTCATCAGCTGACCTCAAGTGCCACAGCAAGATACAGGAAGAGCTACAGTCTTTATGGGAATGACAAACCAAACCTCATAGGTCTTGAAAGATCAAAATCAGAATTTGACCTACACATGGTAATGGATGGAATGCTGAGACAGCTTATAGAGCACTGATGGGTTACAATCATCCTGTAATCAACCCCTCCACACAGCTTGGCCTCTGAATTATATACTTACTACCTGAAGTCTCCAAGGAAACTCCAAGAGCTGCCCAATCTCAAGGAGCACATTACTGTAATCCAAATAGGAAGAGAAAAAGACAAAAGTACCTAATGCTACCCATCCCCACTTTACTGAACCGAATGTGTTCTGTGTGATGACAAATGGCTTTTTCCACTCCCGACATGAACAAAAAAAGGTCCTGCTTTGGTTAAAAGCTGCTGAACTCAGATCTCTATTTATAGATCCCAGTATTTTCCACCATGATTCAAAATAAGCACTGTGGGAACCCATTCTTCTTGTCATTCAGCAACTAGAAATTTAAAATGGCACAACAGAGGGATCGAACAGGCAAGAAGAAGGACATTTGGCCAAAGTTTTCAAAGGGAGGAGCTGCCTGGTGCTCAGAAGGTTGGAAAAGCAGGATAATAATTTAGGTGCTTAAATCTTTAAATCTAAGCCCCCAAAGGCAAATGAGAGAATGGTGGAGAAAACATTCTGAGTACAAAGGGAAGGATCCCCAGCATGAGAGAGGAAAACAAAACCTATTTGGGTTCATGACATGTCAATAGACACTTTTGTGCTTGTCAAGACCCCTACCTGTGATACAGGTTGGCAAGAGACACTGTTAAAAAAAACAGTATTTGCCAGCACCTCTATTAAAATGATTGTTAGACTCCTAAGTAACTTGCACAGGGTTCTCCTGGTAAATGCTGACGTATTACGGCAACTGTTCTTGCACTGCTGCAATCCTGCTTTGCCCCAGCCTCTAAGTTCTGATGCATCAGATGCCTTCACTGGAGTAGAGTGAGCATGAGCGGAGAGCATGAGTATAAGTAGAAAATGACACCTACGCCATCACACTGACTAGTACAATGCATGAGCACTGGAGGTAACCTATTGCCTTT
Organism: Carettochelys insculpta; assembly: GCF_033958435.1. NCBI lineage: Eukaryota > Metazoa > Chordata > Testudines > Carettochelyidae > Carettochelys > Carettochelys insculpta. Next base: position 136,649,792 of record NC_134137.1, read on the forward strand.
AGACCCTCTTTTTAAAATGAATGTATATTAGGGACCCAGGGATGACAAATGGAAAAATCTTGCCATAAATACATTTTACACTCTATCCCTTTTTAAACAAAGATGGAAATCTGTGACTTCCATATTCAAACTAGTGCAGGGCAGACCACTCAGAAACACGTCAGACAGTCAAAGCCCTGAGAGCGTCTACATTTATAGTACTCAGGCCATTACGTCATTGGAAAAAGAGGTGCACCGTGAATGAAAACTAAAGCTATGTCTACACGAAAGCCTAAACTCAAAATAAACTTTGCAATTTGCACTATGCAAATTGCATAGCTTACTTTGCGTCAATTTTGAAATAGGCTATTTCAGCATGTGGCGCTGTCTAAACAGTGCCACATTTTGAAATAAAGGGCTATTTCAAAGTGTCCCTCGCTTCCTCCTGCAATGAGGAGTATTTTGAAATGACAGCAGTGTTGCATAGACTCAGGGCAGCTACTTACTGATAGCACAGTATCCTGAAATAGCTCCCACCACGTAGACACAGCCTGACTCAGGACTGAATGTATTTAGACTGAAACACTATTCAGAAAAGTGATTAGGAAAAATTGCCACCTTCTGATTTATGAGGTCTACTTCCACAGTTTATTTAAATTACCATCCATTGTGGCAAAAATACATTTTTACCCTTTTTTACTTTCTGTGAGCCCTTAGAGCTGTCCAAGGGAAAATGGGCACTTTTTAAGGGAACTGGGGTTCAGCTACACAGATGCCAAGCTTAGCCCATTAGCCCTCAGTTGAACAGATGAATAAAAAGGTCATATGATACACTACACACAGGCATACAAGTTAGTTCCCAGAGGGGGCAAATCTCTCAAAAGCAAGAGCCAGCTGGGAAGGTTTGGTAAAAGTTTTGTGTTATCTTGAACATTACACTAGTAAACCAGACTCCTGGGTGGGGGGTTGGTTCTGGGAAAACCACCACAGTGCAAAGTTTTCTGAATTAGGGAAAGTAACACAATATTATCAGGCCCCAAAGACAGAGTAGGTAAGCATGGCTACTACAAGATCCAAAAGGCAGGTGACTGTGAGTTGCATTCTATTCTGTTTGGTGTATCATCAACCGAACTGTTTACCAAGGGCTTGTCTACATGGGGAAATTAACTGGCATAGCTATAGCAAAACAGCAGTTCCTAGTGTGAATGCTATTCCTAAATAAAAGTAACTTTTATACCAGGATAGATTATCCCTGTTGAGAGTTATCTGGCACATATGCAGTGAAATAGCCTATTATGCTATAGCTATGCTGATTAATTTCCCTGGATAGCTAAGTGCACAATTGTCTTCAGTTACACCTCTGCAGAATCAGAAGACTGAAGTAGCCAGGAAAGACATCAGAAGACAATGGGGCTTCAGTAAAGGACATGGTTTAGCTTTCAGAATCTGTATTTCTGTTAATGATGTGTGAGAAGATAATATCCAGTTAGTCATAGAACGCAGGCTGGTTTTACAGGTCTGGCCTCTTTCCATTTGGAAAGTGAATACATTTGTTATGGGCAGTAAACATGGCACTCCACAATGCCATCTTTCCAGTCACCCTTCAGAGCAAAACTAACTTTTAATGGGTCACCTTATTTTCAATACATTAAGTTCCAAAAAATGACAGCCTCTCTCTCTCTCAATCTCTCCCTTCCTGCCCCCCGCCACCCTTTAAGCTTCTGGACACCGTATGCTGCAAGTAATATCACAGAGTTATTTGGGAAAGCATTACCTCCTAAAAGCTCGGCAAAGATATTGAATGAGGTCACATAACAATCAGGATAATATCACTTCTCAGAACCAGCCCTCACTAAACCATTAGTAAAATGAAAAAAGAATTTTAGGTTACAAGCTCCACAGCTTGAGACAAGAAACCAAAAAAAAACCACAAACATTTTGGGCAACTCTTCCTCTTAAAAATCACGTATGAACTTTGACCTTGGAAGGACAGCAGTATCCCCATCTCATCCAGACACAGAACTAGCTCAATCTCAAGCAGCTACAACCAACATGATTGTAATTTTCATCTCCGAGAAGCTGTGCAATCACATTGTGGATTCATTGCATGTTGTTTAGGACTCGGCCACTTCTCCTGCCATTTGTGACCTCAAGCACAGCTGGAACATGGCAATGCAGTCTCATTCGGGAGATTACACTTTCCAGCATTAAAACTAGGATGCCAAATGTAATTATTTGCCTGATGAAGACTTGCAGACCTGATATATTATGAAGAAAATATTTAAACAGAATAATAATGTATATAAATTGATAAGCTAACACTCACCTGTCATCTTATGTATTTTCTACTCATAACTATTGAATGCCCAGGATTATGCTACTCTCAAACACACACACACAGTGGCTATGTCTACACTAGAAGCATCTGTCAACAGTAACGTCCGTCAACAGTTTTGTCGATGGAAACTCTGTCGACAGAGCAGATCTACACACAAAAGCAGATCAACAGAGCAATCCACTCTGTTGATAGAGAGCACCCAGACTGCCCTGCTCTCTGTTGACAAAATGGCTGACGGGAGGCTCTGCAAACAGGGCTGCCTGGTGAACCAGAAGCCCTCTCTGCCAACAGAAGTGTCTATGCTGCACTTCCGTTGACAGAACTCGGTTGACAGAAGTGTTATTCCTCAAGTTTTCGAGGCATAACACTGTCCAGACCAATGCAGAGTTCTGCCGAGACTCAGTCGACAGGACATTTTGTGTGTGTAGATGCTCCCTGAGTTACGTCAACAAAAGGCCCCATCTGTCAACAAAACTCTCTAGTATAGACGCAGCCAGAGATATTTAGCCAAATTTTGTACTCAGTTACACCACTGAAACTCCACAGGCTTCGGTGGGCTTTAACTGAGAACAGAATGGGGCTTATTATTTGGCATTTCTTACAACACATTTAACTCGGCCACCTATCTCATTTTTCAATACTTTAGCAGCCCTTTTTGTTTTCACAGATTCACAACATTAATGCTTTTGCTTGGGGCTTGCAATACATCTGTGCAAGTAACTTCTACTACCTTTACTGCAGGGAGAACTGGTCAAATAACTTCTTGTTAATCTAGCCTTTTTTCTGCTCACAAACCATGTGCAAACAGACCCTGATTTTTTACAAACGTACTTGTTATATATAAGTATTCACTAAATAGTTTTGCATACGTTTTCAAGGGTGTCCAATGTAATATTGCCTCTTTGTTATTCAGAGAATATTCCAAATACATTCATGGAGTGTACACACACTTATCTACACACCAGACGGGTGGACAAAATAGCCATGCAAGAAACAGTGGAGGCATGTGACAAATTGCAGAGCCTGGGGATCACTTTGCTTATATTTGGCTTTGATTGTCTCACCTGCAGCAAATATGGCTCTCCTTGGACTTGATCTGGCAATACAAGCCCCAGTGGAGCTTCAAAAAGGCACTACATGTTTACTTCTTCACACTGCAAGTGAGAAAGTTACCCCACCCCACCCCACCCCACCCCAAATTACATTTGCCTCATGCCCAGAAAGAACTGGATTTTGTCCTGTAGCTGTATCTCTCTTAAACAAAAGTGATCGTGTTACTGTCCGGTACTATAGGACCAGACATGGAAACAGTGAACCAATGGATAAGTGAACTTCTCCACTTCCTAGTGGGACCTGGAAATTGATGATCCTCCTTTAAGGCTTGAGATGAAGATTTTGAGTTTTGTCTGTCTATAGCAGTGGTGTACAAAAGCAATTAAATGGATCACCACATGTCCTCCACCCCTGAGCCAGACCCCCCCACTTCCAAGATTACTCACTGGAGCTGCCGCCACATGAGCTGCCCTTTGCCCGGAGTCATCGCTGTACAAACCACCGCACGACTGCAGGAGCCTGTGGCCCAGAGCTGCCTCCACTGCTGCTGCCATGCACTTATCCTACCAAGTGGTGGGATGCATGTGTGGAGCGGCAGAAGGGGCGCCTCACACGTGCTGCTCTCCAAAGCACCATTTTGCCACACCACACTGTCCTGTTTACCACACCTTGCGAACGCGGAGCGAATTGGACACCGCGGGTCTATAGGAAAGCTATTTTAGGTCACATTTAGAGTGTTTTCTGTCATGCTCTGAGCTCTGTATTGTTGCATTCATGGTTAACTAAGGTGAGGGCTACACTATGTGGAAAAGTCGATTTAACATCGTAGCTGGAATCAGTGTATCGTAGATCGATTTTTCTGGCTGTCCCCACAATGGGAGGTCGACAGGAGAAATCCTTCCATCAACCACCCTTACTCCTTGCAAGAGTGAGGAGTACCACAGTCAACGGTAGAGCCCTGATGGTTCAATTAATTGCACCCCCATTAGGCGCAGTCATCAAACCCCAGATGATCAACCTTGATTGAGTTGATCTTCCAGTAATTATCAATGTATCCTAAGGCACCTATATTTAGAAGCACAGAAATCGGGGCAGTGACAGCGAGGTAGCCATGTTAGTCTGCAGTCTATCAAAACAAAAAAGCAGTCACATAGCACTTTAACGCACTTTAAATTATTTTGTTAGTCTTTAAAGTGCTACGTGACTGCTTTTTTGTTTTGATAGAAATTGGGGCAGGGTAGGGCAGGTAGGAAGCAGCGCCAATAGCCCTCCAAAACATTCCAAAATATTTTTTTCTGTCAGATAAGTGGCACGTGGAATATGTTTTATCAGCATCAGTTTGGCACGGCTGCGCTGTTTGTGAGCAGCAACATAAGCGAGTGATGCAAGTCGTGCCCAAACATATTCTAGCAAACTAGTACCTTTGTGCAAGCTGGCAAGCTGCTCTCTCTCACTAACAGAATTTGGTCCAATAAAAGCTAGTGCCTCACCCTCCTTGTGTCAGCAAATCTGAACATCGCACCACACCTGCTTGAAGCTTCTATCTGCCCACACCCCAGCTGAGCTATTCCTCTGCATCTTCCCTAGTTCTGATGATGATGTCCCAGAATTGCTCTTCCTCCCTGGGCAAAGTCACATGAGTTTTTAGTGAGAGGCCAAAGCCTTTCCCCCCAATCTCATAGATGTGCTTTCTGATGGGGTGGAGTGATGCCTTGCTGTTACTCTCTCCTCCCCTGCGAGATGATTCATTTAGAGGGACAGTTGGGTAGGCCACTCTACCCCTCCACAGGTGTTGCCCTCAGAGCTGTCCTCATGGCCCTGTGGCCAATGGTCTAAAATATAAAACACCCTCTATTATCTCTAAAGAGAAGCACATCCTGCAGCTGCCCTGCCTTTGTCAGACTAGGAGATTGGGAAACCCCTGCTGTGGAGTATGTAGAGCTGTATACATAGTATCCCATCACAAGAACACTGTAGAAATCAGTAACCACAGGCCTCTGAATTCCTGCTGGAATAATTATTTTTAATGTTGCTGGCATTACATTGCACTGTACAATTAACTGATGATGTCAGGATATGTAGGACCTTGCTTGTAGGGGTCTTTTTATAGAATTTTAAAGTCAAGATATGAATACTGCTATTAGGCCACCAGGAAAACATTCTAACAATGTCTTCCTGAAATGAGACTTGCCTGAAAGAGATGCTAGCTCACTGCATTCCAAAGTGTGAGACACACACAGCTATGAGAACACAGAATTATACCACTCTGCCCATAACACCTACTGTATTTTAATGTTTTTTGAATAAATAATGGCAAAGACCCCTAAAACTTAAGCTGTCCTTACTATTTTGTTTTGGGGGATTGTCTAGCGTAGACCAGATATAATAAAGAAAAGATAATACTTGCTACCTGAAGATGGAGATGGGAAGTTACAGAAGAGCAACTAGAAATCCTGCATTTCACAGAATGAACCAGAAAAGGATTTGAAATTGTAGCAGAGAAAATGCAAAATGAGAGCAGCAGATAGACACCACTGAAGAGGTGGTTAGAAGCCAATACTTAACCATTTGTGCCACTTGCTACTGAAGAGAGAAAACATGATGAGATGCATTCTTCAAGGAAAAAAAAAATTAACTTGCTATACAGACGCGTATGTTCGTAATAGTCATTCCATATTTGTTTTGAATACCATACTAACAGAGCCTTCTTTATGACTACATGTTATCCAGCTTTACCCAGCCCTGTTGCTTTATCCTCCAAGGCTATGTCTACACTAGCCCCTGCCTTTTGAAAGGGGGCTGCTAACGAGACACTTTGGTTTAAGGAATAAGGGGCTTTCAAAGACTGGAGGGTCCTTCCCAAAGGCCCCCATCTGCATGGGTGGTATGCGATTCGAAAGCGGCACTTTCAAATTGCCACAGCTGGCATTATTCTAATGAGGTGCTGCATATTCGTGGCAGCGCATCATTAGCATCTGCCGAGATGTCTCATTAGCATCCCCCTTTCAAAAGGCAGGGGCTAGTGTAGACATGTTTAGTGTTACTAAAATGCTACATTTGAGTTAGAATATACAATTCAGCATTTCTGCACAATCCTTCTTCAGAGTATCAAAGAAAAGTAAGGATAGTCTCTTCTAAACGCACACCATCCAGAGGTTTCATTAAATGAATGTTCTGAGTCCTGTCACTGAGCTGAAACCACAGGTTCAGCCTCTCTAATCTGGCACCCTAGGAACTTGCCCAATGCCAGATGAGAGAATTTGTAGGACCACAGAAGGCGAATATGGTCTGGCAGCTTACAGGGTTCTTAGAAAACATTTAGGGGTAAATTACAGTTCAATTATACTGACCACTGACAGCCAGGACTGGTGGTTAGAAATAAACTTTATGGGATCACAGGAAACCTGCCCACACCCATGATAAGTGCTCATCCAGCTAACTAAAAACATGGCAAATTACAGATGTTGCCGGGTGACAGAGTTCAGGCTTAGAGAGTTTCAACCTGTATATTTGGTTCATTACAAATGATCTTATTCCATTAGCTGTAGTTCCACTTTCATTATCAACTCTGGCAGAAACCTCAATAGTTAGGAATAGACCAAACACATTACCAAAAATGTCTGATTGAGAACAATCCTGCATTGTCAGGGGCTGTGGATGGACTGCATGATCTAATAAGTCTTCCTCAACTCCGACTTTCTCAAATGTGAATATAACCTTCCCCATCAGAAGATCTTCATGAATCATCTCATCATAAAGAATAATTGTTGGCACTTGCTGCAATGCTTTAAATGTTCTTTATGCTACATGTCAACTAGTTATGTATTTCCTACCCATTAGGGCAATACAATGAGCATTTCTGCACTGACTTCTGTAGGAACTGCATCTTTTCAGATAAACTGAAAATAACTTGCATGAACAAAAGTCAAATGAATTTGATAGTTTATCCTTTGCCACATGGAAGTTAGCAATAACATACCAGAGCTTCTTTTATAACATACCCAAACTTTGTCAACACACTGCTTACATGTTTATAACTTCCATCCATTTAACCTTGCAAAACTTTTTCCCAGAAGCCATTTTAACATTACACAAAAATATGTAGATTTATGATGGGTTTCCTTAGGCTACATTTCAGGGTAAAACGAGTCATGATCTTGTAGGGACAGACACTGATAAAGAAGAAGTTCTGTTGCTGATGTATTGTGCTTTTCAGCTGTAGAATTTAATTATTCTAATTGTCTACAGCTGCTGTTGATATGTGGTGATATGCTTGTCTTCTGACACCTCAGGAGGAAGCGGAAATGCATTTGCTACGTTCAGAGTGCCAAAAGGAGAAAAAGTGTCTCATTCTAAAGAGGCACTAAGTCCAGTGAGAAAATTCTGTTGGCATGAAAGATAAATTCAGTTTCTTTCCATTTTGTTTTCCAGCATCACTTGAGCATACATAAGATTTCTGAACAATGATCAAGGAAAACAGACAAATAAACTCTTAAGATTAAGCTTATTTCAGGAGCTGGAAGACATGGAGTACTTCACTCTGATTGACTGCTACAGTCCCTATGCCTGACTCCACTCCCTGTAGCATCCCAAATCAACGCAGGCCATGAATGCTTCTATGCTGCCTCTTCTTTGCTTTGGATTTAATTGTCTGTAATTCTTAGTTGTATGGAACATCATCTATGAAAGACAATCATCAGTGGAGCAACTTCTTCCTCAGCTGCGTTCTTCTAGGATAACTCGGAATATGCAGATGGCATGAGACAGATAAAGCATGAGTGAAGACAGCTAGGCTATGTCTACACTGGAGAGTTTTGTAGACAAAACTCACAGAGTATCCACACACAAAATGCAGTTTGTCATCAGAAACTGTCAACAAAAAAGCTCTGTAGACATTCCAGCAGGCACTTTTGTTGACAGAGTGGCAAAGAATCTGAGTCCAAACAAAGGCACAATAAGGGGCTTTGGGAATCTTGTGACTGTGCAGGAAGCAATAAAATTAGTTCCTAACTTCCACCATAGCACAATTAAGTCCCATGCAGTGGAACCATTTTTGAAAGTGGTTATTATGGAGACTCCTCAATGAGTATTGAGTGGAGGAGTCAAGTACTTCTTGCTGTAATGAGTTTTTATTATATTTATAGACCAGGTAATTTGAATTCAGGAAGAACTTTAAAAGTCTATTTGGGAAGAGGCAGTTTTGGAGAGGAAAATGCATCATATTTTCTGCTTGAGCAACTAATATTCTTTACTGAAGTTAGTGTGTTTGACCACAGAATTGACTACATTTTAGTTTTGGCTCAGATGTGTGTTCTGGTAAATAGTCAATTATGGTACTATTAACTTGTTATCTTTTACTGTTTGGGATCTGTATTCCTTTAAAATGAAGTCCATTACCATTAAGGATTCCTAAGAGAAAACATTTGATTGAACTGTAAAGAGTTCTATCAGCTTTTGTGTACTAGAGAGTCATGGGAGGGGAGGCAAATCAATTTACATTTTAAAGAAGGAATAGTTGGTTTCTCTCACGGAGTGACAGGGATAATGACCATGTATTGAAACCTCCTGCAGGGAAAAAATCTATAAACTGTAATGGAGGCAAGGTATTTAAGGAAAACCTTTTACAGTGGGGACCAGCATCTGTGACAGAAAATATAAGAGCTGTAGACAGCCACCCTTCTCAAGATCAGTCCTTCAGTCACGACTTAAAAGTGGACAGTCATCTAGCATATTTTTATAAGATTACAAAAATCGGTAACACTCACTGATCTATATTTTACAGTGGCGGTCATCACTACAGTATGTTGAAGAGCAACTTTTAATAATGTTAGGGAGATTTTTTTTGAGCTTTAGTCAGTAATCAAAAGAAAATGTTTCATATGTTGTAAGCAGCTTAAGTTGTCACTACTTAAAGAAAATGAAAAGTACACGCAGGATTTTATTTGGCTTCTGAAGAGTTAAAATGAGGTACATAAATCCCTGTTTCATGCAGCTCAGGGACCATATCTGTAAAGTGCTGAGGTTCCCCTGGGAAGTGATGAGTCACCTTAGCTACTATGGGACTTCAATGGAAGCTGAGAGTGGCTGGCACCACTCAGAAGGCATTTGTCTTTTCAGGCTTTTGGGCTCACGGATGCAGAGGAATTAAATGCTAGTAGAGACAGTAATGCACTAAACTGTATGTTTTCTATTTCAACTTTTGGGTCCTTAAATGGAATCAAACAAAAAAGGTGACAAAATATGTCAGAGGTGACAAAACCACCCTGTAGTTCCTCTCTGGCAGCTATTTGGGCCACGTGTACATCCACAGTGTCAGTGGAAGAAGGAATCCCTGTGTTTTGTTTACAAAGTGCTGTGTGATTCTTTATGATGAAAGACACACCCCAATATTATTGATTCCAAACCTCTCCATGTTCCATGTGTTGTTGCCATGTAACCCTAAACATCAGAATCACCCTTACCAACTCAGAAGTGAGATTCTGCAGGAGAGAAGAAAAAAAAAAAAACACGAAGAAATAAATAATATCCGCTATTGATGAATGTAAGTAAAGGAGCTCATTCTGCCACCATTATCAGGTACTTTTCTCGCAAAAAATTCACTCCTAAGAAGACTAGCACATATGACCCACTTATTTATTTTGAAGGCTTAAGTGGTATGTTGACTGAATTAGATTGGACCACATGTGGAAGCAGCAACTCAATGTAGAAAAGAGTGGCAGAATTTAGCCCAAAACAAGTAAGCATGTTGTCATAAACATAAGCAATAAAATGGAAAAGGTAAAGTAAGGTACAGTACAGATAGCTAATGAGAAGGAGGATGTGAAATTTATAGAGACAGCTTTTACTATTCTGTCCTTCACCTCCTTCACAGGAAAAGTGCCGCATTGCTACCAGCAAAGTAAATTCTGACTCAAAAACTGAGAATCCTCAATTTCTGGACTCTCATTTCAGACTCTGTGAGCATGGCATTTCAACACTCACTATTTCTCATCCCTCTCTTATTACAAGACAGTTTTTTTTTACAGGTACAATGTTGCTGTAGCTGTGCTGGTTCCAGGATGTTAGAGGGATGAGGGTGAGGTGATATCTTCTATTGGATCAACTTTTGTTAGTGAGAGAGAAAAGATTTCAAGCTTACACAGAGCTCGTCCTCAGTTTGGGGGAAAAACCTCGGAGTGCTACTGCTAAATACAAAATGAAACATGTTGGGCTTGCCTTCACTACCTCCCTACTTTGAAGGGAGGATGGTAAGTAGGGTGTTGGGAGTTTATTAATGAAGTGCAGCACTGCATATACAGCACTTCATTACGCAAATCCTCCCCTCCTCCAGCCAGCAACTTTGAAGTGTTTAACTTTGAAGTGCCGGCTCGCATTTAGACACATCTCACTCGCCGGTACTTCGAAGTGCCCAGGGTACTTTCCACAACAGAAGGGGACCAGAGAAGGCTTGGAAATCCTAGCTGCGACAAAGGATAAGGGATGAGCCGGGCTGCAACACAACAATGTCCCATGGTGGGATAATAAAGAAAATTGAGGCGGAGTGGCAAATAAAGGCTCTGGGTTAGCACGCGTAGCTGGGATAGGAAGATACCCACGACGGGGGTCTTGGGATGGTGTCTGAGCTCTAGGAACCCCATACAGCCCCCTTCCACAGCCACCAACTGGAAGTGGGTGGTCTTAGGGGTTTCTTTAACGCTCTACTGCCATGAGAATTTTTTTGTCATTGCGTGTACCTATTTGTTGACACAGGCATTTTGAAATAAATCACCCAATAATTGGAACTGGAGTGATTATAGTGTGTTATTTTGACAAATAAACTATGCAGAATTTTAACAATTGTTTGCAGAATGTTTAACTATTTTGGTGCAGAATTCCCCTGGGAGTGTCCATATATACTTCTACCAAGATGTGGTAGTGCCTTCCTCTTGCTGTCACTGTCTCCTGCTCTTGCTATAGTCCAGACTAGCAGATGTATGTGGCATTGCTCAGGTCCTTAACTTAAGGGGTTGTGTTTTCCTGCTCCCGCTCTCTCCTGGGTTGGGGGATATCATATCCCAACCCCCAACAGCTGTCCTCAGAGGGTTTGTGGAGGCATTGTAGGCTGTGGCTCCCAGTCCTGCCCCCGTCCTTGGGAGGGCCCGTTTGGGTAATGGCTCCTGGCCCCCCTTGCTTATCCTCAGGTTTGGAAGGCTCAGTCAGGCCACTGCTTCTGGCACCCACTGTGGAGTGAGGGGCTGACTTGGCCCCTGGCCCCTGGCCTGTCTCTTGAGTTGGGGAACTGGTTTGGGGCGCAGTTCCCAGCCCCTCCACTTGTTCTTGGAGGCAAGGCCCAGTTTGTGCCACAGCTCCCAGCTCCCCAACTGCCCCAGTTTCTAGCCCCAGCGTGAGCTCTATGGTGGGTGGGCGAGCAGGGGAGTTGTGGGAGTCGGGGTGAGCTGGGGGAGCTGGCTCAGGCCCAGCTGTCAGGAGAGGGCCAAGGCTGGGTCACAATGTTGGGCCAGGCCCTGGCCTGATCTCCAGGGGACAGAGGGAAAGGGAAGTCAGGCTGTGGCTATTCAGCTGGCCCTAGCCGGTGCAAAAGGCAAGGGTCGGGGGTGGTGAGACTAGGGCTGTTGTGCCCAGTCCCAGAGAGAGTGGCCTGGGTGAGGTCGGAGCTGAAGCACTTCCCCCAGCTCCAGTGTGAGCTTTGGGGTGGGGAAGAGCCCCAGCATGTTGGTGGGGGATACATGTTGCGGGGGTGGGGTTGTGGAGTAGCAGCAGGGCTCCCACTGTGGGGCATGGGAGGGGGGCACTTACCCATGCAGAAGCAGGGTTGAGAGCTCTACCTTCACACGGCCACTGTTTTCCAGCTGTGGCTGCCCCCAGTGCTCACTCTGCAGAATCACTGTTCCCTGCACTCGCTGCACCCAGTAGTGAGTTGAAACAAGTCATCCCTCACGTTGGTGCCCCTCCCTTTCCATTTTGTGGGAAATCCTGGGATTTCAGGCATTTCCCACTTTCCAGGCACAGCCAAACCCTGACCTTGGTTTAAGTTAGGGTAAGAGGAAGGTGCAAACCATATCTCATGGTTGTAGCTCTTACAGTTGAAGAGGAGTTCTTGAGCAAAGCAACAGACAGACAAATAGATACACTCTAAAATACATAGTAGATAAGTTTTCCGGGACAAAGACTGATTTTATCAGTTCTGTGCACTTTAGCAGGACTGAAAATATCAGAATGAATAAAACACATCATAATAAGTTTGAAAGTCTTTGTAGTCCTGCACAACTGCAGCTCTAGTAGTGAAAAACCATGACACTGAAACCATTTAACAAATCACATACCTTGAAAAGGAGCCAGGCTGTCATCCACTTGACCACTTTTGTAGCCCAACAGACATTTTTGTAAAGCTCAGTGTTCACGACTCCAGGATCTACTACATTAGCAGTCACATGGCTCCCATCTGAGGTCAGGAGATGCTGTAGTTGATAGGTGAACAATACAAGGGCAAGTTTGCTTTGGGCATAGGCTCCATGGGATGAATAAGAACATCTGCATAGAAAAGAGAGACAGGAAAATAATCAGAAGAAGAATGGAATAGCACACATCACATGCATTGCTAGCTTGCTAAATTATGAAGTTAACAGCAACACAATAAGAAGGCACAGGAAAGCCTTATCACTTGAAAGCAGATTGCTTGTCATAGTTCTCTTGACTATTTCACTGAATTTAATGAATGCTTTATGGAAAGTATTGCAGATAATCATACATGTTAGCAGAATCTGTTCTGCAAACAATTTAGGTATCGTTTTACAGCAAAGGCTGAAATATCAAGCCACAGAATGTCACAATCTTGTTCCTATTTACTTCTTCTTACTATTTTTATACTGCTGCAGCACCAGTTGGGTCCTGATCACAGGTGCATTACGTTGCTCCAGATCACAGTTTAGGATTATGGTAAAGTGCAACAGGTGGATAAATAGGCAAGAGTGTGTGATGGTTAGCATGGTGACATGCTAATTAAAAGTTGTACAGGTTGAACCTCTCTAGTCCAGCCTCTTCTGGACTCAACCAGTGCCAAACAAGAGACTTTGCCAGACCACAGGAGATCAGTGTTGTTTATCACATTACCGACACTTTCACTAAAATACATAGTAGATAAGTTCTCCAGGGCAAAGACTGATTTTATCAGTTCTGTGCACTTTAGCAAGACTGAAAATATCAGAATGAATAAAACACATCATAATAAGCTTGAAAGCTTGAAATAATAAACTTCCTGACTGGGCTCTTAGAAGACTTTTAGGGGTAAATTACAGCTAATTAACAGCACAGAACACTGAGAACTGAGACCTGTGGCTATAAACAAATGTTATGGGAATACAGGAAACTTGGCCACCCCCATGATAAATGGTCATCCGGCTAACTAAAATCATGCTGGATTACAGATATTACTGGATGAAAAAGTGCTGGACTCGAGTCAACCCGTAATACAGAAATCATAAAATTTTTAACATTGGAAGGTAACTGATTTACAACAATGATTTAAATAAAGCCCAGGACAAACATTATATGTATTGCAAACACACATTATAGAATCTATGCCGAAACATTTATATTTAGAAGGCATGTGCCCTTCCGTGACTCAGATGCTGAAAATTCTGGTATTTAAATTCCTCAAAGTCAACCTCCTTAGTAATCGATGATTAGTCATGTTTCACTTCACCGTCTGAATGAAGAATGCTACTGTCAAGCAAATTAGTAGGTATGTCACTGAAAATACTCCCCCAGATTAGGGTTTCAACATCACTTCCATGAATTCCACTTCCATAACAACTCTGCTTCTGTAATTACTGCAGACCTTTCATTTACTCTCTTCATAGAGGCAAGAGTATGCCTTGGAAGACTTGTCTGTGTTTTGTTATGCACAAAACAGTACGTGCTCACTGAATGTTAATGGTTTCTCAGAATTCTGTTTTTTATTTCCCATGCAATACCTGGCTTTTTAATATTCTGTCCACTTGATTAGTCAGCCTTGAGAGGGAAGAGTAGGCCTCTAGCAAACATTCTCATTTCATGCAGCTCTACAAGTCTACTGAAGTTATTTAACTGTTGGGAGTGCCTGTATGCCTGCAATGTAGACATTTGGGAACTTTCAAATGCAACTGTGGCTCTAACAGCCAAGTTCCTTCGCTTTTACTATTTACCAGTTTTTCTCAGAAATAGCCCCACTTTCTGAAAACGCTAGTATTTGGATTTTTACCATTTTCACCTAAATTTCACCTTGGAATTTCTTGGATATGAACAGGGAAGCAGGTCCTGGCACTGGAGACCAGCTAGCTACTGCAGAGATGTGCCCTCATGGAGTAGAATGCTACACCACCCCATGAGTTCTGGGCCCCCTTGCCAATCAGAGCACTCTCCTGATCCCAGAGCTGGGAAGAGAAGGGGATTCTCTATGACAGGACTAGCAGAAGTCACAGGACTTCCTGTTGCTTCCCCTTCAGTTTGGATCCTGTCTGCTTCCTTTGCACAGTGGAGCAGCAAGAAGGACAGGGAACCAGGCCCCTGCAGCTGAGACCACCTTACTACTGAAGGAAGCAGAATACTTTCTTGACAGTCACACGGTAAGTAACTCTCACTGTTCTCTTCCCCAGACCGTTGGCACCTGGGAGTTCCAGACACACCTGCTCCTAGGCAAGCTGCCTTTCATTTTTGTTTTTTTTTAATGATTTTTCACCCTTTAAAAATTAAACACCAATACATTCCAGGGAAATTATAATTAAAAAAAAAAAAAGAAGAAGAAGAATGACCAGAAAGAAAAGGGCCACACTTATAACCCAGTTCCAGGAAGTAAAGAAGGATAATATCAACTTTGCTGTTTCTTCTCTTTAATTGTTTCTCTGTTTGTCCAAAAATCAAGTAACAACAAAAACAAAAGTACAGCACAATTCTAAGAGGTAGGGTGAGTGAGATAATATCTCTTATTGGACCAACTTCTGTTTGGGAGAGATACAAACATTTGAGGTACACAGAGTTCTTCTCCAGGACTAGAAAATGTATTCATATTGTTACAGCTAAATACAAGATGGAATAGATTGTTTAGCGTAAGTGGTTAACACATATTTCAAGGGACCATTCAAAGTAAAATGGCCACTTGAAATATGCATTCAGTACTTCTGTTAAGCAAGCACTCCATCTTGTATTTGGTTGTGAGATAGTAATAAAGAAAACAACATGAAGTCATAACTTCAGCCAATTATATGAGCTGTAACATAATAGATAAAGTAGCTCAAAGTTCTTAAAGTGCTTATATACAAATGCTAGAATTCTAAATAATAAGATGGGTGAGCTAAAGTGCCTCATATTAAATGAAGATATCGACATAATGGTGTCACAGAAATTTGGTGGAATGAGGATAATCAATGGGACACAGTAGTACTAGGGTACAAAATTTATCAGAAGGACAGAAGGTTGTGCTGGAGTGCGGGGCGTGGCACAACAGGTTAAAGAAAGTATAGAATCAAATGAAGTAATCATAAATGAACCAAACTGTACCATAGAATCTCTCTGGATAGTGATCCTGTGCTTAAATAATAAGAATATAATGGTAGGGTTATATTACCAACCATCTGACCAGGACGGTGATCGTGACTGTGAAATGCTCAGGGAGATTGTTAGCCGGCGGCCAGGTAATGTGCGGTGAGGTACTCCCCTGGGTCCTAAGCAACCCAGTTTTTTTACTGTTAGAGCAGGCAGCTCCTAGCACACTCACCCACGGCCAGGCTGTAGTAACCAAACGGTTAAAGTTCTTTTGTTGTGCCGGCTGTGTTGCAGTGACAAAAGGGTTAACAAAATAGTTAGGCTTGGATCTTAACTAGTTACAAGTTTATTAAGCTACAGTTATAAGCGTGTGGTTACAAAAGGCTATTGTTTACTTCTTATATGCTAGCAAAGTACAGGTGTTAACAAGTTACGTTACAATCCAATACAAAGATATCTGTTACCATCTAACACAATGATATCTTGATACTAGTTACAGAGCTCTAATTCTTTAGCTGTGCACAAAAAAAAGTCAGAGACCTAGCATGGGTGTATCTTACCCTCTCTGCGTCTCCTCGATACCAGCGTAGCCAAGCCGGATCGGTCACTCAATTCCGACGGAAAGACGAATACGAGGTTGGGCGTCCCCAGCTGTGGACCTCGGGAGGCAATCACCTGACCCGACCAGCAGGAAGTTGGTCGAATGCACTCAGTTAGAGTTCTGCTGGACCCATCTTTTATACCCCTTTTGGGTTACGTATTCTCTTTCTTATCTATGGTGCCAGATCATACTGGTTTGTCTTTGTGACTCCAGTTTGTTACAAGGGCATTTCTACTTAGTTTGCACTTGTAAGACAAGAGATAAGCAATTTAGGAGTACAGGACATTCTTTTGTGCGGGCGGGGCACGTCCCCTTCTGAGTGATTGTGTGTGTGCATCATATTGATCAATGCCAGCTGGGGTGATTTCTTGAGGGTTCACCCCCCCTCTCATGTTGACAGTCTGGCCTGTTAGCCTTCTAGCTGTACTTTCTGCTTCTCAGGGTCACGATAAGCCAGCATATCTGGGCCTCAATGAGGGCATCAAAGACTGTGCTGTCAGCAGCCATTTCCGTGCCCTGTGTGCTCCTCAGTGGGGGGGGGCAACGAGCAAGCTGGCTTGTAAGGGGGAGACTCTGTCTGGCTACAGAGATTCGAGAGGCTATCAAAATTAAAAAAAAAAGCAGTAATAATGGGGGATTCAACTTTCCCCATATAGACTGGGTACATATCACCTCAGGACGGGAAGCTGAGGTAAAGTTTCTTGACACCTTAAATGACTGCTTCCGGGAACAGCTAGTCCTGGAACCCACAAGAGCAGAGGTGATTCTTGATTTAGTCCTAAGTGAAGCACAGGATCTGGTCTAAGAGGTGAATATTTCTGGACCTCTTGGTACTAGTGACCATAATATAATTAAATTTAACATTCCTCTGGCTGGGAAAATACTACAGTGACCCAAGACTGTAGTATTTAATTTCAGAAAGGGGGACTACACAAAAATGAGGAAGTTATTTTAATGGAAATTAAAAGGTACAGTACCTAAAGAGAAATCCCTGAAAGCTTCATGGAAACTTTTTAAAGACACCATAATAGAGGCTCACCTTAAATGTATACTCCAATTTAGGAAATGTAGTAAGAGAACCAACTCCGCCCTTGCTGGTCCTAAGCCCGGATGAAAAAGGAGGAAGGCTGGGCGTCAGGCTAGCAACTTGATCCCGTAAAACCTACCAATTGCTACAGAAACAACAAGTTCAACCAAAAAAAAATAAACAAAAATTAACTCGGCACGAAGGTATCGACTCTTTTTTTATGATGGTGCTGGATGAGAGCCTAAAGGAAGTTCAGTATCCGATGCAGAGCTTGATTTTAAGTGCCAAAACCACAACAAAAATTGGAACATGGAATGTAAGGACCTTATACCAATGTGGAAAGCTAGCGCAATTACTCCGTGAATTTGACAGTTATCGAATGGATATCTTAGGCACTAATGAGATGAAATGGACAGGAAGTAATAGGCTAGTTAGTGATGGGAAAACCATTCTTTATTCAGGGAACGACAGTCAGCATATACACGGCATAGGCCTGATATTAAGTAAGGAAGTGTCACAGGCATTGGTTGGATGGAAGCCAGTGAACGAACATATTATCACAGTGAGATTCAAGTCAAGGCATGCGAAAACTACAATCATCCAAGTGTATGCACCAACCGAGGATGCTGCCGAAGCTGAAAAAGACACGTTTTATGATCTGTTACAAGACACCATCAGTAATGTTCCCAATCATGACATCAAGTTATTCATAGGTGATATGAACATGTGAATAGATAACAGAAGACAGGATGGGAACATGTGATTGGCCCGTACGGATCATCAACGCAAATGAGCGACAATGAAGAGCGCTTACTACTATTCTGTAGCATGAACAACTTGTGCATTGGAAACACCTATTTTGCACACAAGAATATCCACAAGAAAACATGGTGGTCGCGTGACGGTATCACTAACAATGAAATAGACTATTTCTGCATCAGCAAATGATGGCGACCAGCTCTACTAGATGTGAGAGTATACAGTGGAGCTGATGTTGGGTCAGACCACCATCTTTTGATGGCATCGCTCCATCTTTGCCTTAAAAGACAACAAGAATGGCAAACAGCTTGGCCCTATGCAGTTGAAAAGTTAAGAGACCAAGCCATAGCTGAACAGTACAAACTTAAACTTAGAAACTGATTTCAACAAAGGCAATGTGAAACTTCACTCGAAGACCAGTGGATGCAGTTCAAAAGAGCAGTGACTGAGATCACAGAAGAGATGATTGGTCGAAGGAGAGACACACAAAAAGAACGCTGGGTACAGGACAGGACCTGGCAGTTGATTGATGAATGTAAGGTTGCAAAGAGGCAAAGAGATCAGGCAAAGTTGCCAGGTGAGAAAGCGGAAGCTGTGGCGAAGTATCAGTTGCTGGATCATAGAGTCAAGAAAAGCCGTCACGCTGAAAAGAAAGAATGGTTAGAACGTAAAGGTGCTGAAGCGCAAGAGGCAGGAAAGAAATGCAACACCAAGACACTATATCGTATTGCCCGGGAGTTAACAGGAGCAAGAAGCAATAGCAACACTCCCATCAAAGACAAGAATGGGAAGATTTTACTCAGTAAAGATGAGCAAGATGCGTGCTGGGTAGAACACTTCAAAGAAACACTGAATCAACCGAACCCAATCGCAACCTATGACTTCAGCAACTTCAATCTCCCTGACGAGCTGGAAGTAGACATAGACACGATCATGATTGAGGAAACACATAGAGCAATAAAGGCGCTAAAGAACAACAAGACCGGTGGCCTAGACCAAATTGCATCTGAACTATTGAAGTATGGTGGAAACTCCATGGAGCAGGAACTGACAGGACTGTTGAATGAATGTTGGAGAGCAGAGTGCGTCCCAGGCGAGTGGAGGAAGGGAATGATTGTCAAGTTACCAAAGAAGGGGAATGTCACTGATTGTAACAATTGGAGAGGTATCACGCTTCTTTCGGTCCCAGGTAAGGTCTTCTGCATTGCCCTATTCAGGAGGTTGCAGAGCGTGGTGGATAAAACACTGTGTGAAGAGCAAGCCGGATTTCGCTGCGGACGATCGTGTAGCGAACAGATCTTCACATTGTGCAACATCAATGAACAGAGTATCAAGTTCCAACAGCCGCTGTTAATTAACTACATCGACTTTAAAAAGGCATTTGACAGCGTTCTTAGAGAATCATTATGGAACATAGTGAGAACATATGGCATCCCACAACACTACATCAACATCTTCCGAAATCTTTATCTAAACTCTAGTTGCTGCATGAGGACCAATAATGGGATGACAGATTTCTTCAACATCGACTCCGGAGTGCATCAAGGGTGCATCCTGTCTCCATTCTTGTTCCTTCTGGTGGTGGACTTCATCATGAGAAAGACGATGAGCGACACACATCTAGGTATCTCATGGAAAGATCAGCGTCGACTCACGGATCTGGACTTTGCAGACGATATTGCACTGCTAGCAGATATGAGTGAATGCTTGCAAGGCATGATGACAAATTTGGAAGCCAGAAGCCAGCAAAATTGGGCTGAGGATAAATAGTGATAAAACAAAGTTGATGTGGGTTGGGAACACCCAGACAAGCACACCACTAGTGGTCGGACGCCAACCCATAGAAGAAGTACAGCGATTCACCTATCTTGGCAGCACTCTGTCTAACAAAGGAGGTGTCAAGGCAGATGTTAACTGAGGAATCGGTAAGGTGTCAGCAGTGTTCCAAAGACTGCGCCCCATTTGGTCTGCACCAACAATCGACACTGCAACAAAAATTCGACTGTATAACACCCTTGTCATGCCAGTCGCCATTTACGCTAGTGAACGTTGAAAATAACATCAAGAGTAGCACGCAAGCTCAATGTATTCCACCAGCATTGCTTACGAAAGATCCTGGGTGTCACCTACCATGATAGCGTTACCAATGAGGAGATACTACAAAGATGCAGGTCACAGGCACCGCAGGATATCGTGACAGAGCACAGAGTGTGGTTTGCTGGACACATTCTGCGTCTGCCAGATCAACTGCACCCAAAGACTGCAATGAGATGGGCACTGGCAGAGGGAGGAAGAAAGAGAGGCAGGCCACTCAAGACCTGGTGCACCACATTTAAGGAAGACATTAAACATTGGTATATCATGGGAGGAGGCGGAATTATTTGCAGCTGACCGAAATCGCTGGTGAGCACTTGTTGCCCAATGTGCCCAGATGCATAGGCGGACCTAAGTCTAAGTAACAGAACAAAAAAGTGCCACAGTGGTTAAACTATAAAGTAGAACAGGCAGTGAGAGACAAAAAGGCATCCTTTAAAAAATGGGAGTTAAATCCTAGTGAGGAAAATTGAAAGGAACATGAACTCTGCCAAGTGAAGTGTAAAAATATAATTAGGAAGACCAAAAAAGAATTTGAAGAACAGCTAGCCAGAGAGTCAAAAAGTAACAGCAACGAAATTGGTAAGTACATCAGAAGCAAGAAGCCTGCTAAACAACCAGTAGGGCCACTGGATGATCGAAGTGCTAAAGAAGCACTCAAGGATGATAAGGCCATTGCAGAGAAAATAAAAGATTTCTTTGCATCAGTCTTCATGGCTGAGGTTGGGAGGGACATTCCCAAACCTGAGCAATTCTTTTCAGGTAACAAATCTGATTAACTGTCTCAAATTGAGGTGTTATTAGAAGAGGTTTTGGAACTAATTAATAAAGTAAACAATTACAAGTCACCAGGACCAGATGGAGGAAAGGGCTCCAGTGGTGATCCTGACAACTACAGGACAGTCAGTCTGATTTCAGTACTAGGAAAACTGGTTGAAACTCTAGTAAAGAACAGAATTGTCAGACACACTGATGAACATAATTTGTTGGGGAAGAGTCAACACAGCTTTTGCTAAGGGAAATCATGCCTCACCAATCTATTAGAATTTTTTGCAAGGGTCAACAAGAATGTGGAGAAGGGGGATCCTGTGGATATAGTGTACTTAGATTTTCAGAAAGCCTTTGACAAGGTCCCTCACCAAAGGCTATAAAGCCAAGTTAGCTGTCATGGGATAAGAGGGAAGGTACCCTCTTGGACTGGTAACTGGTTGAAGGATTGGAAACAAAGGGTAGGAATAAATGGTCAGTGTTTAGAATGGGGAGAGGTAAAGAGTGGTGTCCCCCATGGGTCTGTACTGGGACCAGTCCTATTCAACATATTTATAAATGATCTGGAAAAAGGGATAAACAGTGAGGTGGCAAAATTTGCAGATGACACAAAACTACTCAAAGTAGTTAAGTCCCAAGCAGACTGTGAAGAGTTACAAAAGGATCTTAATAAATTGGGTGATTGGGCAACAATATGGCAGATGAAATTCAGTATTGATAAATGCAAAGTAATGCACTTTGGAAAATATAATCCCAACTACACATATAAAATGATGGGGTCTAAATTAGCTGTTACCACTCAAGAAAGAGATTTTGGAGTCATTGTGGATAGTTCTCTGAAGACATCTACTCAGTGTGCAGCAGGAGTCAAAAAAGCTAACAAAATGTTGGGAATCAATAAGAAAGGAATAGATAATAAGATGGAAAATGTCATATTTCCTTCATATAAATCCATGGTACAGCCACATCTGGAATACTGTGTACAGATGTGGTCACCCCATCTCCAAAAAGATATATTGGAATTAGAAAAGGTTCATAAAAGGGCAACAAAAATAATTAAGGGTATGGAACGTCTGCCATACGAGGAGAGATTAATATGTCTGGGACTTTTAGCTTGAAAAAAAGACAGTTAAGGGGAGATATGACAGAGGTATATAAAATCATGACTGGTGTGAAGAAAATAAATAAGTATTGGTTTTTTACTCCTTCTCACAACACAAGAACTAGGGGGTTACCAAATGCAATTAATAGGCTGCAGGTTTAAAACAAGCGAAAGGAAATATTTTTTCACACAATGCACAGTTAACCTGTGGAACACCTTGCCAGAGAATGTTGTGAAGACCAAGACTATAATAGAGCTTAAAAAAGAACTAGATACATTCACAAAGGATAGGTCCATCAATGGCTTTTGGCCAGGGTAGACATGGACAGTGTCCCAAGCCTCTGTTTGCAAGAGGCTAGAAATGGGTGACAGGGAATTGATCACTTGATGATTTCCTGGTCTGTTCATTCCCTATGGGGCACCTGGCATTGGCTGCTGTCGGAAGACAGGATACTAGGCTTGATGGACCTATGGTCTGACCCAGTATGGCTGTTCTTATGTTCAACTGTTTAAAAGATTTCAGCTGGGTGTAGGAGTCGACTAGGGCATTTTAATAATGACTAATAGTCACTTTAAGTGTTACTGAATTGGAATAAAAGTGACTACAAGTTAATCAGTGTAATGCAGTTATACTGTACGCATGTCTCTGGAAACACAGTTTATGGAAAATACTCAAAATATCACCTTATTTTCTGTTAATATTTTAACAGCTCCCCTCTACTCTCAGAGCAGGGACACTAACCAGGACAGCAGCCCTGGTCCATTTTCTGGCTCCAGTGAGTTGAGAGAAGCCAGGAATCAGGCAGCAGCCTGACTCCCAGCTCCTCTGGCACTTGTAGAGCTGGGAAACTGACCAGGGCAGCAACGCTGGTCAGTTTCCCCGCTCCTGTCAGTAGCAGCAGCCAAGAGTCAGGCTACCGCCCCGACAGGAGCCAGGAAACCGCTGCTGTCCATGGCGGCAGCCTAACTCTCGCCACCCTTAACAGGAGTGGAGAAACCTCTTGTCAGGGGTGGCAGCCTGACTCTCTCTGCTCCAGATAGGGGAAACCACTGCTGTCAGGGGTGGTGAGAGTCAGGCTGCCACTCCTTACGAGAAGCTTCTCCAACCCTGTCAGGGGCATCATCTGCTTCTGTCAGTGGCGGCATCTCTGCTGCCACCACTGACGAGAGTGGGGAAACCTCTCCTGTCTGGGATGGCAGCTGCCCCTGACAGGGGCTGGGATCCAGACCAATGAGGCTGCACTGGTCTGTTTTCCCACAACTCAAAGTTGCGTTAACCAGAGACACGCACAACTCAAGTGAGCTTATCTCAGAGGTCTACTGTGTTAATTTTGTGATTTGATTTCTGATTGTGCTCAGGCAATGGTCTGAGCAATTAACGTTCTCAAATTGTTTTATTTTTAGTTAACCAATTTTAACATGTAACATTGTTAACTGCTTGATTCGAAAAACTTTGTAACCTCAGTCTAATTTTCATTTTGTTAAGAACTTCACAGAAGTATAAGAAATTAGTTACCTAATAGGTGTTTATGGTCTTGAATAAAAGTAATGAAAACACACTGAATTAGTTTTCTCTAATCAAATGGTAATGAGGTGAAAACATCCGTAATTAAAGGGACTTTAATTAAATATTAATAAAATATTCAACACAAGTCCTGAAAACCCTATTATTTCCATTAATTCCATTAGTTCGTGTCTTATTTTTGCTAACTAATGAAATTCCTTTCCCTCCTCACACATGTTCACCTACCTTAATTATATCTTATATAATCCAGGTAGTGCAATATCTATATGATTCCCTGAATTTAGATCAATAGCCTAATAATTTCAATGCAAACCTTTCACTATCCTACTGCTCTTTTGTGCACTCACTTCACTTTCCCTATGTTCTTTCTCTGTAGCACCTTGTACAAAACTGTTCAAGGAAATTGACCAAATTTTGAGGTTCTGCATCCAGAAGAATTTCAATATGCTTTCCGGAGCATCTGCATAAACAATGATTATTTCTCCCACCAGTGAAAAGAAACCCTGTCTAGGGGGCATTCTGCAACACTTATACTACAGAGTAGTAGAAAGCAAGAAACACTTACTCAACTGAAACTACAAAAGAAATTAAGGTAGACATAATCAAATTAGACACTCTGAAATTTAGTCAAAGCCACCTGAACGAGAAGCACCATTACTGTTATGAAAATGCTTTAAAATCCCCAGTGATGGCAACTGATGTGGATTAGATGACACTTTTCTGTTTTATATTGTTTTTCAACAAAAAATGTAGTTTTTGACTCAACAATTGTCACAAAAAGAGTGTTTTCCATGCAAATGTTTCAGTTTTCATTGAAAAACTGTTTTGTTTTGTTTTTTATGGCAGCCCATTTTTTGTTCCAGATTTTTTGTCACGAGGATTCTTTATAATTTTTTGCCTTGTTTTGTTTAAGCGAAATACAGCATATTTCCAATCAATTATACTCAGGAAGTCAGTTTTACAATTCATCTGTAAGGGGTTATCTCCAACAGCTGTCTCCATAGCATCGTGCAAAGGCATTGTTTCTCTACAAGCACAGATTCTTGCTGACACACCCCACTACAGGTGACTGCCTTAATCCCCAGGCTAGAACGTCAATCACATTCACTCTCTGTCTGGCTCAATGAATATTGAATTGTTTCATACAAAATGGAACAACTTCAACGGGAGAGATTAAGACAGACCCACCACTGCCATCATCTCTTCCTCCAGCTATGTTTTATGAATCTAGCCCTTAATTTCCTTTGATTTTATTAAAAAGCACCCAAAGCAAAATTTTTAATTTCAGATCAAATGAAATGTGCTGTTCAACTCAAACCATTTTTGAACTAACAATGAATCAAAAAGCAAGGTTTTTTGCTCAGTTCTAGTTAGAATAACACACTAAATGTTCCCTCAAAGCCATTTCTCAGACCTGCCCCTCTTGCCGAAGCAAAGACTCAGAGAAACATGCGAGTGTGCTGAGATCACCATGTATAGTGATATTTAACCTCAGTGGGTCAGATTTTCTGACCCTAATCACTGTCTCATTATACAGGTCAAAACCCGGATGCCTTCTCCCTCTCCCATCATGCCCCTTCAATTCTCAGTGCATTTAATTGGCTGCAGGGCACAGGGCACTATGATCAAACTGCAGTACAGACAGATAGTGGTGTCCCCTGTCACAACCTGGGAACAGCTACACAATATGGGTAAGATGCTGGGGTTTTTAATAAAAGACCACATGTATAATTGCAATGAATGCCTTGGGCTGAATACCACAAAAGCCGGCACGATCTGTTAAAATGACTGAACTTTCTTAATTATTAATATTTTAACTTTGTAATACATCATTGTTGCTTAGTTGAGAAAGTAAAAGACCATTTTTAAACACTGACAGTGCTATCAGATTTTTAGATTTTGCATGTTGTTCAGTGGGGTGGCTTTTTCACATCCCTGACCAGTGTAACTTATATCAACTTAAGCAGCAGTGTAGACAAGCCCGCTGGATTTCAAAAGTCTGTTAACTTTTTTAACAGATCTACATAGGTGTTTTGCAGAACCTAGGTGCTATTAGTCATTAATATTTCATTTATCTTTTTATGACAAAAACAGAATCCAAAATAACGATCATTATACTTAGGAAGGTTTCTTGTCTGTGTTAGAAATTTTTATTCTTCACAACAGCTTCTCAGAGACTGAGTAGTCATTTTCCATTGACGGTAAGCATGAAGTTAAACATGAACTAAGGAAGAGCAGAATGGGAGAATCTGGAAGAATTCCTAACTGAAAATAAAAGTCGTATAACTGGAAAACAAACAAATAGGTAGGAAAACTGGAAACAGTCCAGGGGAGAATAAAAAATGCTGAAAGTTTCTGAATACCTGAACTATGAGGTCAGGTTATAATTTTTCGGCATGTTTACTCTCAAGAAAAAAAAATAAGGGAGTTGGGGGAACCTGATAACAGTCTATTGGCAGTAGCACAAGAAGCAACAGGTTAACATGTAGCAAGGAGATTTAGGTTACATATTATAAAATCTTTCTAATCGGAAGGGTAGTTAAGCTCTGGAATAGGCTTCCAAGAGATATTTTGGAATCCCTGTCTTCAGAGGTTTTTAAAAACCAGTTAGACAAACACCAGTCAGGGATGGTCTACTTTTACATGGTCCTGCCTCAGGGCAAGGAGTTGGGCTTGATGACTTTTTGAGGTCCCTTCCAGCTCGACAGTTCTAAGATTCCATGATGTACAACAGTGAAATAGAACTAAATTCAAAGGAACTGATACACCAAATTACCTAGAGTTCATCATAGAGGTGTGTGCTGCACGTGTCCTGCTACCAAGTACGTCTACCCCACACATGCAATTGCACCGTTTCCCATTTTGCTTGCATGAGCATTTCGAGGGCTCAGCCTGCACTTTCTTGTGAAAATGTTGCACGCACAATTTAGAGATTAGTTTTTAAAATGTAGTCCTAGATTTCTAAGTTCAGATACCAGAATTTGAAAATATTGATGTTAACTTGGTTTGAGAAATCAATGTAGCTACAATCAATGTGTACCCACTGAGAACCTAGCCCTGTGCTAAAATGGATTTCTTGAACTGCCAGAGGTAGACAGTATTTCTTAAACCATCGGGGCCTAAGCCCTCGTTCTGACCTGTAGAAAGGAAGGAAGGAATTAACTGATTATGTCTTGGAACATCTCCTGCTCTCTGAAGTCAGTTGCACCATGACTTATGTTGCTTTGACATAGTTATTTATAATATGTGGCAAATGAAGAGAGAATTCCCCTTCTTTTTTTTTTTGGTAAGCCTGCACCCTGAAAATGTTAAGGCACCATGTTATAAACAATATTAACAACAAAGCAAACCAGAACGGGTCTGCCAGCATGGGCACCACCTCCATGCAGAAAAGGACACATCACCGAAAAAATGGCCAAAAGTACCGAAGTGAAATACTGACAGATTTCTTTCTCTCTCTCAGTCAGGAGATGTAGTCTGAAATTTATGCAACTTGACAAAAAAAACCAGGTCCCTCAAAGGGACAGCAGAATCATCGTTTTTAAAAATGTAGTTATGAGTGACTGGTGTGCTCTTAACTTACTTCCTATCTAACTAAAGGATGCCCATATTCAAAAAAAAAAAAATAAAAAACACATACAGATACTGGCACAAGTTGATATTTACAAAATACCAATTTTCTACAAATGCAGAAGCTCAGAAGAAATTATTTGAACTCATCTGTTATCATTTGAAATAGCTCAAGAAGAAATGTGAATAGGACTCATTCGTTTGAATCAACACCTCCCCCCACCCCCCGCCGTCAATAGTATGTTTAGTCATGGCTTTGCCACAAACCCTTTGTAAGGGGCAACACAGGAGCAAATCAGGACTTTGAAGGTCACAATCCAGATCCTGGTTTTCCTTCCACCTCAGAGGATGTAATCTGTAGCAGCCCTTTGTTTAATACAGACGACTCTGGTGTACTGCCAAGGCCAGGCCTGACCACAGGTGGGCACAAAAGAAAATACAAAATGGCCTGGAGGTTCCTGCCACTGATGCTGTATTATGGCAGTGCCCAGGGCCCTTTAAATTACTGCTGGAATTGTTCTGTTTAATTATCTCTACTTTTTCAAAGCTTGTTTTTTATATATCAGGGAAAGGCTACAGCTGAGGACTCCCAAAGTTACACAGTCACCAAACCCCATTAAGTTAATTTAGGAACAGAATGGGTAAGATAATGGCCAGAGAAGAAAATATGTTTTTAAAAACACGCAAGCGTTCTCATGAAAGCCTCCCTGCCCGCAGGACACTGATGATCTGAAGGAAAGAATACAGCTGAAACAGGTACGGAGATGACACAAAAGCCTGAGATTTTTGGACCTCAGAGATGATCCACTTCCCAGATCCCATGCCTTTATGAAGGCCTTAGTTATATAAAGCTGCATGTCACCAGAAGCTCCCATCAAGCTGCCAGAAAAGATGTGGGATTAATAAAAGTACGGAAAATGGGATGTAGCTTGTGCAGAAGGGATTTCTATTTAGTAAGTCTAAAATGGCAACGTTCAGCAGACAGCAAGAGCGAAAAATAAAAAGTTTCCCTTTCCTTCTTACTCAGAATGATACTTGATTTGAGGCTTGTTTGGCTTGCAGTCTTTTCTATCATATAAGTTTGACCTTAAACTATTTATGGCACATTAAAATTCTTCTCAAATTGCACGAAGCCAATAATCCAACCTGACCAAAGTCTTTAAAATGCCATTTATAATGTATAGATGTGTCAGGGGAGCTGGGCCATGCTGTGCAGCTCAGGTAGTCTGTATCCAGCATTTCTAAAAGTGCTATCGTAGGAGAGGGAGAGAAGAAGAATTGTTGTCACCTTCTACCCATCGAATAGGTTTTAAATTTCCCAAACACTGTGTCATACTGAATCACAGTAAGCCGATCCTTGTGTTATTTGTGATGGAAACCAATTATTTCCAAAAGCAGTGGCAAGGTGGAAAGCGGAGATAGACTGTGCAATTACTTTCAGTCAAGGCCAGGACTGACCAGGTACGTATAAACTAGGCAGAGTAACTCACCTAAGCTTAAAAATGCTTCCAAATGATATTTTAAAAGTTTAATGGGCAAATTTTGAAAATCAGTGTACAGCACATGTGACTGAGTTATGAAACATGATGTGCTACCTGTGCGGGGGAGGAGGGACCTTTCTCTCAGGCCACATAGACAACCCATGGCTGCTGCTGCTGGATATTTTTGCTGCTTCAGTAGCCTCTGATGCTCTTCAGCTCATTTTCATGGAACATGATGACCAACCAGGCAATTTAGCCATGGAATCACTGATCTGTGCCTTACTCCCTCCTCCCTTGTTACCAAACCTCTCCATGTGAGTAGCCCCAGTGGCCTAATGCCCCAGGCATGGGCCTCCTGAGCCAGGGATTATGGATTTGAGTCCCATCGGGATGGGTAACATTTTGAGGGTGGGACTAGATGACCTCCTGAGGTCCCTTCCAGCCCTAGGATTCTATGATATTAGAGTACTCAAAGGAAACCACATAGAATCTCTGTGTCCTACTTCCAACATGGTGTTCTCAAATCCCTCCCCCTTCGCCCTCCATGTACAAATACACCTATTTGATAGTGCTTGCAGATCTCACACTCGAGGAAGAGTGTGTGGGCAGGATAGCTTGTTCCTTTTTAGGGGAAAATAACTGAGTATGCAGATGGTCAAAAACAGGGATTTTATCTGAAGAAAATTTGATTTTCAGTCATAATGTGAAAACTGAAAAGTTTCAGCTGAAAACCAAATATGTCATTCCAACACCAAAACAGTCTGAATTGGAAATTCTGTTGTAGCATCTCATGAAACTGTAGTTCCAGTGCCTCAATTTCTTATGCTCCTTAGTTGGATTATATCTCCCATGATGAACCAAAATCAGCTCTTGGGGAGGTGTGGTCATGCATTATGGGAGATGAAGTCTGGCCAGGGAGCCTATCCTACAAAGGAGAATAGGGACATGAAGCAATCAAACTACAATTCACACTGGTAGCATATCCAAATCAAAATATTACAGGTTTTAGCTAAAATAGCTCATTTTTCACGTATCTCAGCTTTCAGTGAAATTTTGATTTTTTTTTTTTGGTTGAAAACAGGACCTTTTACAAGAAGTATTTATTTAGTCAAAAACCAAACAAGCTTTCTCTATTAGTTATTTATTTGAACAATTAAAACATATAACAGGCCCAGTTATTCTTTATAGCCTTAGATACCATTGATGTGGGCGTGATGGACTGTTCCTCATTTTAATTCAAAACTTTATGCAGATGAGTTAGGTAAGATAAGAAATTACTCCCATTTTCCCCCTCTACCCTCACCAAATTTTCAGTGGTATTTTTAACTGCACTAAAACTAAACTCTTTTAAGGTAAGAATAAATATGAGTAATTTCTGACCCATAAGTTTTCTTTCCTCCAGGGTTGAACGAGAAGGCTCTCTGATTTTTTCAACTACCTTCTTAACCTGCCCTCAGCGAAGGCTCCTTTGCAGGCCCAATAGGGGCTGTCAATAGACTTCACTGGGCTCTGGACAAGGTATGGGAGGGGATTGGCTCTGGGTCTTCCTAAGGGGTGGGGCCTCAAGTGGAAGATGTAGGGCTAGGGACTAGCCTCCCCCACCCAGCCCTCTGTGTTGCCCAGACTGCACCATGCAGGTCTCTAGAGGTGATTTAAAGGATTCAGTGCTCTGGCTACTGCTGCAGCTGTAGCAGCAACAGTAGCAGCCCAGACCCATGAGCCCTTTAAATTGCTAGGCCCATATGCAGCTGCCTACCTTGTCCCCCTTGACTTGGCACTGGACCCAGCCCCTCACTTTTCCTCATGTCATCCTTTCTAGTGGGAGGCTGGCACTCTTCTGTGTCTTCTCTGGCAACTCTAGGTCTTGGGGTAGAGGAGTCCCTTCTCTCAGCTATTCAGGATAGCCAACTGTTCCACTCCCCTTCCTTCTGTTTTGTGGGGCTGATTCTGATTTTCTAAGTAACGGGAGAAGACACGCTCATCTGGGATCGTAAGGTGTGGCTTCTGGTTCTTTTTAAATACCCTTAGGAGCATCTCAGACATACAAAGTTTGAAAGCTCCAGAAGCTGCAGAGTTGTTGGACCCAGAAGAATGTTTCAAACCTGCTGTTAGAAATGGGTTGAGCTCATTCCTTAACCCTCAGAAAATGCTGTTCCGCGGATTTGCTGGAGACTGTGCCCACTGATCATCCTTTGAAGAGTAAAGGAAAAGGAGAGAGCCTCTTCTGAAAGCATTCTACACAGCCCTCCTCACAACCCAGCTGGAGAGGTCTCAGGAGAAGCGAGAAACTTTGGGAGGAGTCTTTAAAGATTTACTAAGCACTCAGAACCTGAACTCTGAGGCTTCTGAGCTTCACTTTGCCTTGATGGCCCCTTCTTCTCAAAGGCAGAAGTTAAACTGCCCTTTACCTCTCCAGAATGACAATCCATCTCCACTTCCTGTTCCCATCTGAGTCCCTTATGCCACTGCTGCCAACCAGTAGAGTACTGTTGATCTGTAAAGCCATTTCAGAAAATAGTGTGCCTATTGTATCCACTGTCTCTTACCATGGAAAAGAGTTGCTCTTACCCACCGTGTACCCATTCTGTTCTCTGTGGAGTAATACCAGTGATACTAGTGTAACAGATACATATCCACTAAAGCATAGCATTTGTTATACTGTCTTAAAACATTGTTCCATTAACTCCTGCTAAGAGATAAGAAACTGAAGATCATGACATACCAAATATAAAAGTTAATTTTTCCTGATTTGCATCTAAGTCTGGTATTAGTTTTATGATATTAATGTCATGACATCCATAAAGGTAATGTGCACACAAGTGTTTTGCTATACTGGAATAAAAAAATCAGACATTACATTATTGGAACGCAATATAGAAATTTAAAGTTGAATATCTTAAATACACCTATATATTCCTCAAATGCACAGTTCTCCAACTGGATTCAATAGAAGCCTTCAACAGCTCTTTGACATATGTTAAAATTTTAATAGTGTACATAAACTAAAATTGAATGTAGCAGAGAAATGCTTGCATTCTGGGGACAGATGAGGGAACTTTTCTTTTACTGTAGAAGCCCACTTGTATTTTAGATGACTTTACAGAATTTATGATTTATGTCTTTACCAGAACATTAATTTTAAAGCTCAGTAAGTCATTTTTTCAATTAAAGACAACTGTGGCAATGTTTACAATGGAGGAGAGAAAGCAGAAAATTATTTCACATTCACATAAAAATATTCTGAAAAATAAAGGCTGAAATGTTGTTATCTAGATCCATCAAACATTTAAATATTTATGTCTGAACAAAATTGTACAGCTATGATATGAAAGTTTGGAATGTGTTGTGGGAAGGTCAGCTTTAACTGAGTAAACCGATGTACTGTAGCAGGCATTTGTTCTTATCAAGAGAATATGCTTAAGCTTCTTAGAAGAAATAAAAATATACAGTAAAACTGCTCTTTGTACATCTACTTAGATAGTAGACATAGACACACACACAATCATTTTTACCAAATTAAATAGAAATCACAATGAGACAAATCTCTTATAATTAATATTTCTGCAGTTTTTCATTTTATTCTGTGAAGTATTAGTCTACCTTCCTCATCTTTGTGTTTCACCCCTGAAGACCTCATTGGGTATGCCTGCAATTTCTGCAGGGGCTGTAAATTCCACCGAGAGGAGCCATACTTTATGGTGGGAGGGGCTAGACATTCCAAGTCTGACCCCATCTGAGCAACATACTTAGGGCAGCTAGCTATTTTTAGAATTTTTAGAATTTTGGGCAGTCGGGAGAAAAGAACAGAGGTGTTGGGCAAATTAAACAGACTATAGCCAACTACCATGGCCCCTGCACAAGGATGACATGCAATTTTTTTTTAATTGGAATGCTTCATGAAACAGAAAAAAAATCGAAGAAGTAGTTCACAGAGTATGGAAAAGGTCACAGAGGAAGTCTGGTGAAGCTGAGAATTTAACACTAGCCAGCTCCCTGGTGTTTGTGCACTGAAGTAGTGATGGCTTTTCACCTTTCTCTGGTCTCTCCGATAGAGGGAAGGGTCTCCCTTAGTGTTACTAAGAGGTTATTTGGTTGGGCACCACCAGTTCAAAATCCTGGAAGTGTCTTTGAATGGATGAGTGCACGATAAGCACTAATTCCTGGTCCTAGCAACATCTCTATCAGACTGTCTCAGAAAGAGCATACAAAATACATTCTTCTCCCTTGGAGTAAACTGCCAACTCTCCTGAGAAAATGGAGTATGGTCAGCCAATCAGAAAACCAGAACCAATATCACATGACCAACCACAAACAATCAAGGGCAGCTCAAAATTACACAAAGTAATATGAAAAATTGTCACACAAATTTTGCAGTCATCTTAACTGCAAAAACAAGGACGTATTTGGCGCTGCTTCTTGGGAAATGTGGCAGTTCAGCAAACCAAATGGATGGAGATATATAGGACCATAAAACTGTATGGGCTTCACACAAACACACTTACATAGACTTTTTTTAAAAAAACAAGGCCGTTGCATTGCTAAAAAAGACTGTGAGGATTCATTCCATACGTCCAAGACAGTGGTCGTTAAGTGCTGTGGAGTTGAAGGGTTCCATGAGAGGAAATCTCCCAAAAGCCATGGATCTTACTGTAACATGTAGGCAGGAAAGGATGAGGTAAGGGTGAAATTACTACTTTAACCTTGATTCCATTGGTTTTGCAGCTTTAGGTCATAATATTGCATTAGAAAAAGTAGCTATAATCTGTTACACTGGTATTTTAAAAGCACTTTTAAAAGAAAGTAATGGGGGAAATCTTTAATATGTACTAGGAGTTAGCAAAATGAATGATGCCATATTGATTATTCAGGAATTTCTTTATTATAGCTGTGAAAGTTGCTATAGTCTACTCTAAATCAATGCATCTCAAGTCATGTGGTTAGTCAATTTCTGTATATTAATGATACCATTACAGTTTTCCATGCTGGCATTGGACCAGGCTATTGAACTCCCTTATTCATATTGCCTGGTGAGCAACCTCTCCCTCATACACGCACAGACACTCAAGTAGGTTCCCTGACTTTAGTGGGGCCATTTGTGCAACTAACTATTCACGTGGACCTTAGAAAACGTGGAGATCCTCTTTTCTCTGGTGAGAGATCTGCCTTTTCACAGACAAAGATCTGGAGTTCAAATTACAAATTCACTTCTTGAAATCACTTGTGGAAGCGTGTATATGGTCAGTCATAACTCTATTTCCAACAGAACTCCCGTGGGGCTAAAAGTGCAGGCAATTGGCCAGATTCTGTCCTCGTTTACATCTGTCCCACCCCAAGACTGCATACTAAAACTCACTGACATTTGTACTGCAAGATGTTTTTCTATGCACATTAAGTCACAGCTTTTCTAAATTAAACATTTACATCTCCCTGAAAACAGTTCATAACCATGAGCTACTGGTAAAATACCAGAAGGGCACTGTACAAGCTTCCTGTGTAGTAAAGGAGGCTGCTGTCTGGAGACATAGCAGAGCAGCATTAAATGGTGTCATGCAGTGCATGCAGATTGCAGACAACAAACGTGTACCTTAAGTGAAGTGCAAGGATAATTTCCTGTGGTTGTTTTACAAGTGAGAGATGAAATCACAACTGCTCTACAGAGATTATGCAACGTGCTTGTGATGAAATGAACAGCTTAGAATAAAATCAGAAATCAGATAGGGAGTCTTGACATGTTTAATGTGGTCTTCACATGTGAAATATGCTCCATAAAAGACAAAAGCCTTCTGGCTTTGGGTTTCATTCTA
Organism: Carettochelys insculpta; assembly: GCF_033958435.1. Taxonomy (NCBI): domain Eukaryota; kingdom Metazoa; phylum Chordata; order Testudines; family Carettochelyidae; genus Carettochelys; species Carettochelys insculpta. The sequence continues at coordinate 136,684,412 of NC_134137.1, forward strand.
GAATCGAAGCTCAGAGAGGGTACCTCAGAATGTTTCCTGAGGCCCTTGTTAAGGGCCATGGGGACAGAGATATGAGTTGGTATGGAAATTATGTGGAATGCTTTGTTTCAATATGAAACCAGCTGAAACTCTATGACTTTGACTGCAAGGATAAATCCATTTGAATTAGCAAATCATGCTGGGAAACACAATTAAATGAAACAACCTTTAGTCTATTGCTTATGATACAAACTGCACTGCATCACTAAGTTGTTTGCTATTTGGAAAAATGCTCTGAAGCTCCTCGGCCCGGCTTTTAAAAAAGGCAGGAACATACTTCCAGATTCTGTTGAACCTTTAGTCAACCAGCATTTTTGGAAAATTCAGAAAACATGGAAATAACAAAGCCAAGAGATGGGCAAAGGCGCATGGCCAGAAGGGTTGGGTTTGGGTGAATGGTTGCAGTCAGTCACAGAGGCTGGCCAGTGAGGCTGCAAGCAGAACAGGGAAAATTGGGACAGTGTGTGGAGGGGACTACTGTGTAACTGGAGGACAGTGAAAAGAGAGGGGGCAGCTGTAGGTGTACCCTTAAGGCAAATAGACAGGGTGGACAAAAGACGTAGTAGTTTGATGTAGCAGGTTAGCTGTGGAGCTCAGAGATGCAGAAGTAGTTGGGGGCTGGCTTATGATACCTGAGCATGAAGAACGCCATCTGCAACATGATGCAGTGGCAGCCAGCTGGCAAGACTTCTGCAGGGAAGCTTATGTGGAATGATTCTGGCTAGTTACAAAAGAGCTGCGTGCCAGCTGGTGGAGCTGCCAAGGAAGAAGAAGAGGCAGACAGTGGGTGGGTGGGAAAGAAGCTAAAAGACAGCCAGCCAGCCAGGAGAGGCTGGCTTTGGCAGATGGCAGTTTCAGTACTCCAAAAGCGCGAAACCCTGTAGGCTAAGAATATCTCTGGCATGCCCCAAGAGTGGTGTGTTGCGCTGGAGGGGAATTACAGTGGGGCTCCAGGCCAATGTCTGCCTGTGCCTCTGACTGCAGCACAATTACTTGGGTCCAGAATCCATTAACATACACCTATACCATTTTACAAAGCTCCCTTTACCTAGACTCCTCCATGTCCTGATTTTGGAGTCAGCCTGACGCTATTATACCACATTCATCATAAGCATATGACAGACAAAATGGTTCTGCAGGTTTTTAAGGCCCGATATAAAACAGACTCAATTTGCCAACGTATTTGTATGCTGTTTTCCTTTCCTTCCTGCCTGTGATTGAAAGGGTCGCACAAAGCAAAAGTTACCACAGCATTAGGAAAGTTAACAGTATCAGCAATTGTTTAAATCTCTCAAGGAAAATCAGTGCTGGCACTGAATAGCAATCTACATGGACTGTAAGCTATGCTGTCTTATGGCCGTCCAGTGAAAACAAACAAAAAATATTGTACCTGGTTTGTAAGTCATTAAGGTGCAATATGCCTACATAATGCGTGGCTGATGAGACGGTGATGATTCTAGCATTACGACTCGGTGTTCCCGATTGTTTCAAGGTTTCCAAGAGAAGGTTAGTCAGTAGGAAATGTCCCAAGTAGTTCAGGCCAAAATGCTCCTCAAATCCATCTTCTGTTTTCCTTTCAGGAACCAGCATCACCCCCGCTGAGGAAGAAAACACAGGAAAGTGTGAAGACTTCAGAGACTGAATGAGGATTTATGACACTAGCAACATTCATCCTGCTACTCACCTTATATACAACTTTCAGCATGATGGATGATAGAGGGATAATAGCACACAAACTCTAAAACTGACACTGAATCCTGCTGGAGAAAAATGACAACCTCTACCTCAGTTTACCTCTGTAGAAAATGTGTGGATTCATCCATTCCTCCCTTTGTCCATAACTGGGAGGATGAATTAGGTAAACTTGTAACTTGTTTTGAAAATGAAGGTGTCAGTTTAATCTTTGGGGATGCACCAGCTCTGAACATTGTGGGAACCCAGCATGCTAAATCCATCTAGAGTGTGAATGCAGAAATGCAAAATCCTCCCTGCCACACTACATGGTGGCAGATCAAGGCTAATTAGCAAATGTGTCTTTCCAGGGAACTTTTTCACTAAATCCTGGCTGCAATTTAAAAAAGGGAGGGGGCTTGGGAAGTGGGGGACATCAGAACTTGGAAAGTCGCCAGGGACAGGGAGTGGTGGGGGGGCCTTCAGATCATGGAGGGCTACAAACCCAAGGGGGAGCAGGACCCCTGAGCAGTGCCGGACTTGGAATCCCCTCCCACCATGGGTTTGGGGTCCCTGGAGGGGTTGGCTTTTGGCCAGGACCAGTGGGGAGGTATGGAGGTGGTGGGGCTGCGTCTGGGTGGGCAGGAGAAGCAGAGGGTCCTGGAGAGCACAGGGTACAGCTATGGCCCTCAGCCATTTCAGTAGGTCCAGGACACCAGGCACTATGGCTGGTGGGGATGGAAGGGGGCACTCTTAGTTGTCCCTCAGCTGCCACTCCAGGGGGTAGCATTGTGAACCATCTGGACATCCTCCTGGATGTGGCAATGACTCCTCCAGCTGCAGGCCCATGCTGGTGATGGAGTGGGACTGGCTACACCTGGCAGGTGGGTGGGGCTGATCCAGCCCTCAGGCAGTGTGGATCCAGCTGTATGGGAGACAAGGAGGGGTGACACAGCCCGAGGCCCTTCCCCCGCAGTGAGCTGCCAACACTTCCCTAGTTCCAGGGATGGGCATGTCGCAGGAGCAAAGCCTTATGTGGCCTGCACAGTGAGCCCTGCCACACGGGGACTCCAAAGTGCCCCTGGGACCATGCTGAATGCTGCAGCCTCCCACCCCCAGGGAATGGGCTAGTGGTCAAAGGGGGTGTCTGGCCACGGAGGGGTCCTCTCATGGCTGACACGTAAGCCAGGAGCAGCCTGGTCATCCCCAGGGTCCCCAAACACAGCTGTGGCTCAAGGCACTGTTCATGGGAGTGGGTACTGCCTCATGGCTGCATGCTGGGGGCCACACTGCTTGGTATGTCTTGGGTCAGGCCATCACTCTTGTGGCTAGCCCACTTCCAGCCACTGCAGGTGCTGGTAGGGCCCTCCCGGGGCTTGTCCAGTACCCTGTGAGGCTGGCAGCAGGCTGGTGCCTGTGCTGGGGGATGCCTGCTGGGTTCGGGTGGTGCACACTTCTTGCACATGGTTCCATGTGCCAAGACCACAGTGTGAAGTCCTGCCTAAGCCAGCTAGATGACGCTTGCAGCCTGCCCCATCTCGCCCACCTCCCACGCTCTGGGATGTGTGAGGCATGGGGTACTCACTGGAGGGACCCTCACCCAGCTCTGAGGACACCCGGGAAGTGGCCTGGCTAGTGGGGACTGGCTCCAAGGTGATGGCCAGGGTCCTCCGAGACCATGTCTGCCTCCAGTTCTGGTTTTGGGTTGGGCCTCAGAGGCCTCCTCCTCCTGGTGGTGATGCTGCAGCTGTGGTGGGGAGGGGCCTCGAGCGCTGTATCAATGTTGAGGCGAGGGGGTAACGTCTCCCCCCAAGGATGTGGCGCAACTTGTCGTAGTAGGGACAGGAGGTGGGTCTTGCCTCAGAACGTCGATCAGCATCCAAGGTTGGCACATGCCCCTGCCAGAGCTCTTTAACTTTCACCTGGACCTGCTCCATGTGGTGGGGGGAGGGGTGGCCCCGTTCTGCCAGGGTGGTGGCCATCCAGACGTAGGTGGGGACATTATGGTTCTTTATCTTGGGGTCCCAGAGTAGCTCCTTCTTGCCCCACAGGTCCAGGAGGGCCTGCACCTTGGCCCCAGTCCTCTTCATACCCCAGGGTGGCTCCTGAGACCCCTTGGTCTGCTCCCTTGAGGGCCTGGGGAGTCTTGGGGTATCTGACTATCTACCATCTGGGACGGCTCTTGAGACAGGAGTGGTTGTGTGGGCGTGGGGAACCAGAGATGGTACCTCTGCTGCTTCCATGCTCTCAGCTTCCTGCCACAGGGCTTCCCGGGCTCCCTGCAGCTTTAAGAAGGGCCAGAGGCAGTCACCATAGAGCACTGATTGCTGTGGACAGCACACCCTAGAGAACTTTTCTGTCAACAGAAGCCCCCCGCCCCAGAATGTCCAGACCAGCTTTCTGTCACAGCTTTCTGTTGACAAGAGGTGTTCTTCCTTGTGGGGAGCGGGAGCAGAATGTCAACAAAACTGCTGCATTCTATCAATTGACTGTGTCAGAATGCCTTGGAAATGTGGACGCTCCCTGGGTTTTGTCGACAAAATGCCAGTTTTGTTCCCAAAGCCCTCTAGTGTAGACACAGCCTGAGTATCAGTTCCTGTTTTTAATTACTGTGCCGACCAGACCATGGTGCTTCTGTTGTACTCTTCTACTGCCTCAGCGCCAGTGAAGCACTGTTAGTCAGGGATGGCCTCCTCCATGGAGCAGCCTATGGAGCCCCCATGAAGCTGGGGAAGGAAGGGGTTTGCCCCTGCCCGATAGGCAACCATGCAAACCAGGCCAGCTGCACAGACTGGGCACTGGCATGAAGGTTACAGAGCAACATCAAGCTGGCACTGGCAGAGTTTTGGTAAAGCTGGGATCCCACTCTGAGTCTCAGATGCAGTAAAGTGTTGGCAATGGAGAGGCCCATCACATGGGGGCAGTGAAGTTTAGTCACATAGTTGGGTTGGAGGAGAGAGAGGTAAGCCAGTCTTGCTAACTAGTGATGGTTTTATTCAGTGCTTTTTTTTTGTTTAAAAAAAAAAAAAAGGAGGAGCCAGTACTCAGCTGGCTTTCCCCCACTGTGGGGTTCCTGTGGCTGGGGTTCCATGTCCCAGCCGGACCCCTGCACTCTGGCCAGGGATCCCACAGCTGGGGCTGCTGAGGTGCTGCTGGTACTCAGTACCGGCACAAAAAAAGCACTGGTTTTATTTACACTTAGGTGGACAACAGGTTAAATACCTCAGAAGGAAAGACGCTGATCACAGAGGGACTTGCACATCCAAAATAAACATGAAACTCCAAATGCACCTTCTGAACTGAGCCAGATATTAGGTGTGGGATTTGCACTCCCTCTCCCAAACCGTCATCCTACAGGGGTCGCAGAGGGGGATTCTCCTGGCACAAACACAACAGTTAGATAATCTGGACTGCTGTATGACTGACTTCTTGCCAGTCCAGAAATAGGGATGTGCGTGAAGACAGAAGAGGACAGAGCTGTGGTGTATCCTACTATAGATCAAGGGTAGCACCAACCATCCAAGCTGCATATGACAGTCGCCAAATGTTCAAGAGCTGGGGAGTGCCTGCTGGTGTTTGTTGCTCCAGCCTTGCAGGGAAGGGTGTTTTCAGGGCTTTAACCCTGGCCCTGCTGAAGCCCCTCACGCTGCCGGGCAGAAGCCAGAAGCAATACTTAATGGAGCACAAGAATTTACCATTTTTGATTTTTTTTTAAATAACTCTGAATGAAATTTCAAAATGAAAACTCATTGAAGCTGAAAAATGGAAATGTTTGCATTAGAAAATGTCACAGTGGAACACTGTGACTTTGTCAGAGGTTTTCTTTTTTCACACAAACGATTCAGTTGCAAATGTGTGCCTTTTGGTGAAAAACATGTTTAGGATGAAAAATTTCAGCTAGCTCCATTAGAGCAGCTCCAGTGCTGCAGTTCTGCTCCAGTCCTTGAGAAGGCACAGACGTTCCTGCTAGGATTTCTTCCTCTGATTTTATTTCATTAGTTATTATTAGAATTGGTTAACTAATATTAATCCAATGATGAATTTGACAACATCAAGCGTCTTATTATTCAACAAACAGTTTCCCTGTTTTCCTAAAGCGGTGGTGGCCAACCTGCGCTCCACTGGGATTCTCTGGGTGACGCATGAGACAGTTTGTAGACTGTTGCCCATGTTCAGGGTTTCAGGATTTTGCTGTTTCCACCAGCATAGTTTTTTTTTCCCTACTGGTATTACAAAAGTGACACAAGGCATGTGGGTTGTGTACTGATTATACACAATAGGGACTGTGGCAGCCACGCACTCCTTCTGCATCCAATCAAAGTGCGGTTGTGGTTCAATCCGCATATCTCACAAATTCTAGGTACGCAAGCACAGTTAGCAAAACTATACTATCCCAGGAGATTGTCTTGGTTACAACAAACCTGAGGATCACTACGAGGAGAGCCACTCATGTGCCCCACTCGCTAACTTAGGTTGCCCCTCACTGTTCTAAAGAGTCTAGTCTTTGAAGAGATTCACATCAGTGATAGTGAAAAGCCTTTTCCGCAATGGCAGTTTTAATGTGCATAGCTACAGGAAGACAGAGCATAAGCATAGCAAACAACTGAATCTGGTAGGTTTTCTGACAACTGGGTAATCCTCACAAAAAGTGTAGCAAGCTCTATTTTTTAAATTATTAACTACCTAACATTCAGTAGATACCAAAAGTGGTACACTATTGATTTTCTTTTGTCCAGACACATCATCAGCTTTCCTCATGGGCCCTGAAAGGGTGAACCAAAAGAACACAACCTATTTCTATTTTTCTCCCTCCAACAGCTGAGAGACTATTTGATGCCAACAACATGCAGCATTTCCATTTTATATCCTCACCTCAAGCTATCTGTTGCTGAGAAGGATATTAGTATTCTTCTGATAGTGAAGCCATATAACAATACCTTTCAGACTTGTTTCATTATAAATTGCCTTGGGATTAGAAATTCTCCCCAGTGTTTTTAGAGTGGCTTTGAAAGTGGATTCAAAAAAGAAATAGAAGCATACGGACCATTAACATTCATGATCTTTGTTTTGATTTAGGTGTCTTCTATGTTATTTTTCTTATTCAGCTGGATAGACTCCAGAAATCTTTGTTTAAGCAGACAACACCAATTGAAACATGGCATTAGAAAACAAAATAATAAGTAAGCTGTAAATGGGGCTCTCACTCTGTGATCGGTTAACCATTATTACTGGAGCATCCAAGCAGACGACTGACACTCTGCATACAGAGAGCTGCATAAAATGCGAAGGAGCCAGGAGAGTCTGCACAACAGAAGTAAATTAGCAGAAACGAAAAATATTGTACTTCATTAACTGCCCTGATACTTCTTGTAAAGGTAGCTCTATTCTAGAAAGCTGCATTTACATATTGTTGTGTTCATAAATGTCCTAACTAGCTACATTTAATAAGAAGGCATTTATAATGGTAAATAATGGATTTTTTGCTGAGTTTTGAGATATACAGTTGCCTTATATTTTTTCTTCCTTGGCTGGGGCAGAAGGCTAATGAAAAAGCCCTCATAGTAAAAGGATGATTTATTCTGACGCTAGTCCATAGTGCACATGGCATAACGAGAGGTTCAGGACTGGCATAAAAAGTGTTGCAGATGAGAACCAAGGAAACTTCACATAACTGTGACATGCACAGTTTTGTCACAGGCAACGTTGTGAATGTGGCAAAGATGAGAAGATACTTAGAGGAAGAAACAGAAGTATGCTCCTTGACAACATAGGGCTGCAGTGTCCATTTAATGTTTCTCTTAGCCAAAGACTTCAGTACAAATAAAAGAAAATGTTGAACTCACAAAATATTTCTAAAACAACCATTTTGCCTCACTTCGCTGAAAGAGCAGAAGGATCCAAACTAATTCTCTCCCAAAATGTTTGATGGAATTTTCTGGTTCATTTGTTTGGACAATGTATTAAGAATTGGCCTATTCTCATAAAACTCTGCAAAGAGAGCCATGATTAAATAGCCAGAACTCTCTCATCCAAAGAATCGGACAATGGAATAAAGAGGAACATAGAGGATATGTTCGGTATACAGTACTGACACCTACTATCCATAGCCTCAAACAAATTTCAGAGAAATTGCTGCTGCATTGCTGCTGCTGAAATTTGGGAAGCCACTGCAAGAGACCCTGATGAAAGAAACATCTCCCAAGAAAGTTAAACTACAGGCTATAAAGAAGCAAATGGCTCAAGCACTAACTTTACCTCTTTTTCTTGTGAACATTCTTAAACCCAGAGTTAAAGGTGGATGTTTAACTTCTGAAGATGCAGCTGCTATGGCATGAACATCTGGAAATCACTCCTCAGTTATGTCAGTCATAATACATTTCAGAGCTGGAGTGAAACCACGTAATCAATACAGCTACTGTTACAATACAGCAATCTGTCTACAGAAGTTACTGTCAGAAGAGATGTTCCAACAAAACTTCTGTTGACAGATCGCGTCTACAGATTAAAGCGGATCCATTTTTGATCCACTCTTTTGACAAAAGGGCCCGCTGGAGCATTTACACAGCTTTTTTGTCGACAGTGTCTGCACTCTGCGTGTAGCTGCTCCATAAGTTTTCTCTACAAACCCTAGTTTTATGTACAAAACTCTAGTGTACCTGTAGCCTACATGTTTACTGATGGTGATTTGAACAAAGCCACTCCCCTGAATTGGAGGGAATCATTATCCAGGCACCTTGAAACAGAGCTCCTTCAGTTTCTAAGTCAAATTTTCACAGCAGTAGTTTCTTCTGTGGGTAGAGATAATATTTTCATCTAAGGTATCAACTGGGAGTTGAAAAAGCAGGAAAACTTACATTTCTGTTTCAGTTAATATAGCAAAATGACAGTGACAGTGGGAAAGATGAGAGCAAATGTGAAACATTTATGTAGCATTTAAGATTTAGTTTAATAAAATGTAAATGCTATTGTGTTTATGTGTGTGATTTAGTTGTTACCATTCTCAATGTGCTACTGCTGCATCAGCAGTTTGATACAGGTAATGAATATTATTTATGATATCCTAAATTAATAAAAATTAAGTTATCTAAAAAAATTACACAAAATACTCTCTTAGATGTTGCAGAATGCCATACTGACATAAATTAACATGTTTTAGTGATCAGATTTGCACCATTGCTTAAGAAATACGTGAAGATGTATCAGTGGGAAATGATTGAAATCAATGATTTTTTTCTTGGTTATTTTCATCATGATATAAATCAATTATTTAAATTGTCTTGATTTAAATCAGTCTAACCTGATATACATTGTGATACAATCATTGATTACATGATAATGTAATATTTCTTCTACAGGGTTTCCACAAGCAACATGAATTCTGTCATTTCCTAACTATTAACCTATTTTTGCACATAATTTTCTAGGCTTTTTTAAATGTACACAAAAATAAAGAAATTCCATTGCATGCTGTCATCCTGACACCCACATGCATAATCAACATGGTTGGAACCTTTAGCCCCACTACACGGACCTCTGCCACTTGAGCTAACAATGTAACGCTAGTAGGTTGTTATCCTCCAAGTGAACCAGCACTAGAGAAGGATGAGCAACTTTGATGGTAGATTTCTGCATTATTTTCTGGCAGCAGAGGAATGGTGAGTCTCAGGGCTTGTTTACACAGTTTCTTTTTTTGTTTGGAAACCCCCTTTTTTCTTAAGACAAACAAAAAAACAAACAAAAAAAACCCCAAAACATTCTCACAGTCAAGCAGGATAATTTGAGATAAGAGGACTTTTCCTTCCATTACCCAACTCTGTAAATGACCATGATACCCCATCCCTCTTGCAAGGCAGAAAAGGAATGCGTGTGAACAAAGCAAAGCTATTATTGGCTCATGTGGAGGTTCCTTTTGCAATGCTGTGGCTGTAAAAGAGAATGCTCTGTTTCCCAATGCTGTGGCTGTGTGAATGTGATTTTCCAATGTTACTTATTTAGACATTAGAACGTTGAAATAAGTAATGTTGAAAAAACCTGCAGTGTCGACATAGCCTCAGGGACCTCAGGTGCCATTCCAGTCCCTGAAGCAGTATTCTTAAGCAGCAATAGACTCTCCTGCCCATTCACCTCAAGCTTCATCTCTTCCCTTTCAATCTGCCTCTGCCCCAGACCTGTTTTCCTCTGTTTCTCACTCTAGACCCATTCTCTTGGCCTAGCCAGCCCCAGCCACGCCACCTTACCGCCCAGTTCCCTCGCCCAGACATTCCCAGTGTGCTAGTTCCTGATCCGATCTTCATTCTTTCCCCCACTTTTACCTCCACCCACCTTCACCTGCTTGCCCAACATGGGAGCCACTGAAAGTACAGGAGAGCCAGGCTCCCTGTTCTTAGTTTAAGTGCCCAGACGTGGACCTGGCACAGCTCACAGCAGACAAGAGCTGCAACTGCTGGAAAGTGCCTGTGATGGAGCATGCACAGTGCAGATGGAATCTTCAGTGAGCTTAGCTGCTGGAATCTAAGATGTCTCTACTCAGCATGCATGGACTGCCATTTTTCAAAGGCTTATAATTTGGCCAGACTAGTGTAGAATTTCATAGGGATGGTAAAATGCATGTTCTCTGACACAGAGAACACCCCCAACAAGTTTCAAGTCCCTGTTCCAAAGAACAGGGATACTGGGAACATTTTTTTTTCTTCGCTTAAAAATGGATTGCAGATCTTTTTTCACACTGTGTAAAATACCCCGCTTACCTCATTGTCAGAAATAGCTGAAAACTTTTGGCTCAAGTTTTCCCCAGAAAGTCCAAGCTGAGGTAAACACACCCCATGGCAAATTTACTCCAAACATTTATTTTTGGCAACACTATAAGTAACTGAAAACAGGGTCTTATGATGGGAAGTGTCAGGAAACCTTAATGATAAGTGGTGCTAGCAGTCCTGACTACAGTGACTGCATCCACACTAAAGAGAATTAGCTGTTCCTATATAGTTAAAGTGGTACAACTTTCTGGTGGACACAAGGTTTAAGTTTATACAGTGAAAAATAAAGACAGAGCCCAAATGCAACAAACATTAACTGAAACTCATCATGTTTTTGACAAAAATAAAATGCCTATAAATGAAGTATGCTCCTCAAGGGCAGATTCAATTTATGACAAACCAGCATTGTGCCATGGGCAAAATAGTGTGTTGATATATAAGTGTAGTGAAAATACATAAAACCAACATTGGCTTGTTTGGGAAACAGGGAAAAACAAGTTACAAATTCATATTCAGTTTAATACATTATTTCACAATTGAATTATTTTTCATTTAAATAAAAATTAGCTTTCTTGGTAGGGTCTTGATGCAGGAAAACAGCTTATTCTTAAAAAATACATTTCCTCCAGTGAATTACTATTCACAAGCTCAATCAGAAAACAGATAAGACAACCACAGGCTCCAACTTCCATTAGAAATGCTTCTAGATGGTGATTTTTAGTTTTTCTTTTTCTTTTGTGACTTGCTTAAAAATAATGTAGAACAAAATGAAAGGGTTTGGTAAAAGGCAAATTATGGACCCAGCCTTTCTCCCACTGAAGTTAATTGCACAAGTCCCATAGCCTTCAATAGTTTATGGTTAGGCAATACACTCATCCACAACTGAGTTTTGTGCTCTGTGCTATTGATAAAGATGGTGTTGCTAATTTGCAGCCAAGACATGAAATCACAGGCTGGAAAACTTGCAACCTCTGGAGACCAAGATATTTACAGTTTCATAGAGTGTTTGACATCACAGAATGAGAAAATCTTACAAATTAATTAGGAAAAACAAGACTGTTAAACAAAAGTCAGGATTTTAATTTGTGCAACATGCATTCTCTCACTGTCAGAACTATCCTGGAGTAGTAAGTTGTTCCTGTAACTTATCTGTAATTATAATAAACATATAGACTGTTTAGAACAGTTCTGGTATGGTTATCAGGGTAGGCATGTACATATGTCATTTCATGTCAACAACACTGCTCAGTAAACCATGCAGCTGCTGGCTGCTGATCACTATTGAAATTGGAGCACTTAATTTAGATGACCACATTATTAGGACCTGAGCTGGCCTGAAAATCTATGGAAACTAAATGGTGTGTGCTAGATGCTGAATTTACCTGAAAACTGGCTCTCTGTGAAGAGTGGGGCTGAAAGCCACCACAGGCCAGGGGACAAGGTGCCTTGGCTCTCTCTTCCCACAAGGGGTGGGGCTTAAGGCAGTCCTGCCCCCCGCCATCACACTCCCTCAGATCCACATGCAGAATGGTAGCTGCAGCATTTCAAAGAGGCCCAGAGTCCTAGCCTCCACTGCTGCCAAACTCAGCAACACTTTGAAATGCAGGGCCCCAGGGAAATGCAGTGCCCATGGCAGGGGAATTTTCTGCCTGCTTGTGGGCTGGTTCTGGCTCAGGAGTGGAAGGGACAGAATGCCACCTTGGGTAAATCACTTAATCTCTGTGGGCCTCCATTTCCTATCTGTAAAATGGTGATAGCAGTCCTTCCTTTGTTTAGTCTGTTTGCTCAGGGGTGGGCAATAAATTTGGATGTGGGTCATTCCAAGGTTTTGGTAAGTTGACAATAGCTGCACTCTTCTACGGAGGGAGTTCAGGGACTGGGACAGAGGTACAGAAGGGAACTTGGGATAGGGGACCTGGGGTTCAGAAGAGGGTGTGGGATTGGAGAGGGAATTTGGGTGAAGGAGGAGGTTGTGTGACCTGAGGCAGGTGATTTGGGTGCAGGAGGAGTTGCAGGGTCTCTGGAGAGCAGGAAACTCTCTGCATGAGTATATACAGCACCCTGCACAGTAAGGACCTGTTGGATCCTTATTCTCAGCTGAAAGCTAGAGCTGTACTCTACTACAAATGCATAAGTAATAATGACTTCCATGGTTCCCCACTGGGACCTGAGTTAGGGCATTCACAGGCTCAAGCACCTTGTGAAACACTCCTAGCTTTTTGACCAGTTGACTGGAAATACCTTCAGAAAAACCCAGACCTTGTCTGATTACTAGGACTTAAGGGCTATGTCTCTGCTACTGAGTTATTCCAGAAAAGCTTATTCTGGAGTTGTTATTCCAAAATAAGCTATTCCAGAATAATGCATCTACACTACAGGGAAACCCCAGAATAAGCAAAACTTACTTCAAAATAGTGTGTCTATACACAACAGAGCCTATTCACAAATAGTGTCCCTGGAAGCACTGCTCTAATGCAAAATACTATCTTTACACAGCAATGTTACTTTGGAATGAGCTATCCCTGAATAGCTTGTTTCGAAATAGCCCCTATTCCATGTCTACATGACCCCTATTTCAAAATTCCTATTAAGAAATAGGTGCTACTTCTCATGGAATGAGATTTACCCAATTCAACATAAGCCACCTGCTATTTCAGAATTATTTCAAATTATTTTTAAAGTTATTTCAAATTATTTTGAAATAGTAGTTGCATTGTGTAGATGCTCACAAAGTTATTTTGGAATAGTGGCTATTATTCCGAAATAACTCCGGTGTGTAGACATACCCAAGGTTACGCCTGACCTGGGGAGGGAAGGCGTGATGGAATTTTTCTGTCCCGAGATATTGCTTTGTTGCCTCCAGCTTCCTGGTGCAGTTCTTGTAATCACACAGTTAAATAAACTGTTGTTTATTCTGCCAAATCCTCCCCAGAGGCCAGTGGGAAGGAATTCATGTGGAGATCTAACAGGGAAAAGGCTGGGTGATGTTTGAGAAACAAATGAATCTGAAGGAGCTCTGGAGCTTTCATAAGTCTCAAGTGGATGGGAAAGGAAGCTGGATGGATACCCACAGGGAAAAAGCTGAAAGTTAGGATCTCTGTGGTTGGCAAATGTGTATTGGAAAAACTGACTCACAGAAACACACACAGGAGGTGCCTGGAAAGATGAGAATTTTCCTCTTGGCCCAACTTTAGGGATGCCACATCCATCCTTTCTAGGGGGGCCCACTGACTGTTCTGCCCTGGGCCCAGAATTGCTGTGTGTGGGCCTGTATATATTTGATTGAATCCCTTTGTTCCCTACCCATCATATTCTTAAGGTTCAAGCCTGGGATCTACACTCTAGCATGTGAATAACTTTATATAAGTGATTAGTCCCTTTGGCTTCCATGGAACTACAGGTTGAACCTCTCTCCTCTGGCACCCTTGGAACCTGACTGGTGCCAGACAAGAGAATTTGCCAAATGACAGGAGGTCAGGATTGTCTAACATGTTACCAACACTTCCACTGCATGCTGGGCTCTTAGGAGACATTTAGAGGTAAATTGCAGATAAACATGAGCACAGAACACTGGGAGCTAGGAATGGTGGCTGTAAACAAACTTTATGGGACCGCAGGAAACTTGGCCACATCCGTGATAAGTGGTCGTCCAGCTAACTACAATCATGCTGGATTATGGAGTTTGCCAAACGAGAAAGTTCCAGATTAGAGAGGTTCAACCTGTATTCACATATGAAGTTACTTATACTCCTAATTGTTTGCAGGATCAGTACCTAACTGTCTTCCTATATAAATGTGTGTGCATAATGTCTAGTGTATTACACACAAACACACATACATAACTCATTCACATATCTGGCTCTATAATTTTGATTGTTCCATACAGTCATACACCACAAATAAGCAGGTTTAGAGAGGCTTACATGTAAACTCTTTCATAACCATATTACCCAGAACTTTCATATAACCAACATTTTAACCCTAAGTAAATTCTATCTACTTTTTCCATAAGTACAGTACAGTGAAAGTAAATACAAATAAATACAGCAAATACAATACACGTTTACTGTGTGCAGTGCAACTTTGGTTGGTAAATAAAGTGTTCTGCATATATTTTTTAATATCTAATTTTGTTTTTCTTTAGTGTTATGCATTGGTAGGTATACCTCTCTATCATCCAGAATATTGGAATATCCAGCAACCTGCCAGTTCCGGGGCTGCCAGATATGAACAAGTTTACCATTAGGAGAAATAGATCTCAGTAGTTACCTACAGACCAAGCAATGATTAATTTCTGAACCAGACATTAATTCAGAAATATTATCTGATTTTAAAGTAGCTTAATCAATGTTCAACCTGAAATTCAACAGCTTTGTGATCTGAGTATAATGGGATAATATATTAAAATCTTCCAATCTCTAGCTCAACCAAGAAATAAATTCAAGGTCTTGTAGAGGTCCCTCCCTCCTTAATCCAGTGCCAAAAAGACACTCAGGTAATCTCAAACACTATTTCATTGTCTTCAAATTTGGCAATTTGTGTTCTCGTTATCTTGGATGATATGCATGAATTCTCTGTTTTCACTAGGGAGGTTGTGACAACCTCATTATGTTTGCTGGTAAACTGAATCACTCACCATAGCAAAATAATAAAGTAAAAAAACAGGTATATTTAAAAATATTAAAAAAGCATTTTTCAGCATATAAAGATAACAATTGTCAATTTGGTAAGCAAAATATCTCTTAAATCGGAAATAATACCCTCTTTACAGCTCTAGAGATTTAGACACCGTGTTGCCACCAGTTCCTAAGGTTTTTTAATACTTGCCTCCTCTACATTAAATATACCCATGAACTGAACATTTATATTTTGATGGTGTCCATAATGTATTATGTGCTTTTCAAAGACACAATTACATAGTCCTGTCCCAAAAAGAGTTTACTTTAAAAAGTCTGTAGTTTAAATACTAAACACTGAATTGTACGACTAGATGGTAAATTGCACTTATTATGGACCTTAACTTAATTAATACTGTACCAGCTTTTAAAAAAAAATACAATCAACCCTTTATATGACTGTAGAAAGGTCATTTAAGCTATATGATGTTTTACTACGTTAATGAAAATATAGAGGGGAAAAAAACATTAGCTTGTGTTGTATGCCTTTTTTAACCTTTGCCAGTAAAACCCAAATGACTTTACAACTGAAATTGTATGCTTTAGATATACAGTAAACCCTTCAGATACATGCAGCCAAGTTGAGCATGTCTCAGGATAACACAACTGCCACCTTCACAGCCTGACTCTTGCTGTGCCTAACAGCAGCGATTTCCTGCTCCTGTCAGGAGCGACAACAACTCCTGTCAGGGGCAGCAGCCGCGAGTCACGCTGCTGTCCCAGACAGGTGCAGTTTCTCTGTTTGTGTCAGGGACAGCAGCCTGACTCACGGCTGCTGCCCCTGACAGGAGTAGTTTCCTGGTCCCCAGAGTGGTGGGCAGCTGGGAACCAGGTGGCAGCCTGGCTCCCAGCTCCCTTCCACTTGCAGAGATGAAATCTGAGCAGGGCAGCAGCCCTGATTAGTTTCCTGGCTGCAAAAAGCAGAGGGCAGCCGGGAGCCAGACTGCCCCTGCTTCCCAGCTCCCCTCCACTGGTTGTAGCCAGGAAACTGACCAAGGCTGCTGCCCTGGTCAGTTTCCTCACTCTGCAAGTGGAGGGGGACCAGGAGCCAGGCTACTGCCTGGTTCCCAGCTCCCTGCCCTTGCAAGACCCAGGAAACTGACCAGCTGGTCAGTTTCTTGGTTCCCCCAAGCAGCAAGCAGAGGAGAGATGGGAACCAGGCTGTCCCCTGGTTCCCTACTCTTTGCCACTCTGGAAGCCAGGAAACTGACCAGTCCTGGTGGGTTGGACAGTTTCTCAGCTCCTGCAAACCCAGGGGAGCCAGGAACCAGGTGGCAGCCTGGTTCTGTCTCCCCTCGACTTGCACGAAAATCTGAGTTACACAGGGGATGCAGAAATGTAACCCCCTGTGTAAATTGAGGGTTTACTGTACACTATTCACACTTTTTTTAAAAAAATAATGTTTTCCTTTTAATTCACTTTGACAATCAACTGCTGAGTGAGAGTGGCAATGGATCAGGAAAGAGGAGCCCATGCATCTTTGTAATCCAGTCAGAACCAGACCAAAGCAGAATTACAACAGGCATTACCCTTGTTCTAGTAACTGGTATTTTTGTGACTGAGCATATGAAGGAGAATAGCAACATCAGTACCTTAGTGTGGACGTCAGAATCAAAGAACAGATTGGACCCTTATTGTCTTAAAATCTACCATTATGGAATGTATCACATTGCATATACACAGTATAAGGCATACTGAATGGATTTCCAGTGAAGATATTGGAATACAAAAGAAAATAATATCAATTAGCATAAATGGTTCTATGGGCATAATTATGCACTCAGTACTAATCCAAGGTCAATGGATGCCTTTCTCTTGAGCTATGCCTGGATTCAAGCGATCTGTTAGGAAAAGATACTCAAATTGGGCAAAGCATTTGTGTATCTCCTGCCAATAGCCCTGTCGGGAGAGGCTTTCCCAACATTTAGGCCGTCTACCTGGGACCAAAGATCAGGAAAACCCCCTCTGCCGACACCTCTCTTCTTCCTGATGGAACAAGGATTACTGGAATGTTGGCAGAGGGCTCCCGGAGGAGCAGACTTCTCTTGGGGGACATCCAGGCTCCTGACAGAAGCCTGCAAACTAGACATAGCCTTGGTGTCAAAGGGCTTTGGATCAGATGTCCACTGTGCTGGAACCTTCTGACTTTCCCTTTGAATGCCAGCCAAATATTTCATGTTTTCCTTTTACAGAGACTGACAAATCAGTAACTCCAGATTATTTACAGGAACCAAACCAGATGTTGAATAGAAAAGGAAACAAGCCTTCAAAAGCAGAAGCTTAAGCGATTTACTCTGTGATTGTCAGAAGCTAACCCAATTATTTTAAGGGAGCCTTTACAGCAGCCCTGGAGATGATTATTCCACTGATTCTATTATAGCCTTAGTAAAATGCAAAGTTAAGCCATCCATTTCATTATAGCTTTTAAAAGGATTTTCTTAACCAGCTAACTTATCTGGGCAATTGGAAGTACTCAGTAACTGAGCATGAATTAAATAACATTCCTGTCTTAGGGATCCTGAAAACGTGAACTAGTTCAGGGCACTGTATGTCAACCCTCTTGATAGTTTACATTTTGGACTTAGAGGCGTTGGTGCTGTACCTCATTTTTTATTAAGTCCACTAAAAATAATCTTTTTAAGATGATTGACTTTGATCTACTAATTAGACTCCCTTTTTCCCCTGGAGTGATACAGGAAAATGTAATACCTGTGAAAAAAAGATCACTTATTCAAGACCACTCTTTTAGGATCTGACCCGGCAAACACTGCTATTACTAGGTGTACAGTTAAAGAATTTCATTTCCCATAATTCAGTGTGTCATATCAATACAGTGATGGGACTGCATACAATTATGAGAAATATGCTTAGTGGTATCTGTAAGATCAAGCATTATTTTTTTGGATTTATTCCACCATCATTGTTTCCTTGTGAACATTATTTCAGGTATCAACAAGCCTCATCAACGGATTAAACTCCAGATTATGACTGTGGAGACCCTAGGTTCTAGTTCCAACTTCACCACTGTTAGTCAGGTGACAGCAGGCAAGTCACAGTGCTGCCATGTGCCTCAGTTTCCCCAGCCACAAAAAAGATATAACTATCCCTGCCTCCTTGGTAAAGTGCTTTGAGATCTACTGATGAAAACCAACATTTAGGAGCTAGATATTATTAATATGCCTCATATCAGTGGAATAATGACACAATTTATGGCACAAATGGTCAAATGTAGGTGCATTATTCAGGCATCTGGGTAAACGTAGCTTGAAATTCAGAATTTCTGAGCAACCATAAATCCCACTTATGTCAATGGGAACTGAGTGTCCTGGATGCCTAAATAATTACCTTTGATGCTTAACTTTAGGCACCTACATTGAAAAATTGAGTCTATAATGCTTTTTATCAGCTCTGAGAAGCAAGAATGTACAGTTGCCATGTGTAAATGTGTGCAACATGTACAACATGCTGTTATTTTTACTGCACCGACTGCAGTCATTGTGGAAGCTAGCCTTTCAAGCAGTACATCTGAATAGATCATCTAAGGGTGCCTTCTCACCTTATAACTCAATGAATCTATGAAATGCGGAATCTTTTTCCTCTTCAAAGGCTAGCCAGATCTATTCCACCTTAAGAATCCATTGCCATCAAAATTTTGTTCTTGTGCATGACTGGAGGATGGGAGAACAGGGGCTGTCTTTATGGCCACTTGTTGAAGAAGAGAGTTAAGGAGTTGAGATATGGCAGATATTTACGGGTATCAGAGAGATAGCCATGTTAGTCTTTATCTTCAAAAACAACAAGAAGTCCTTTGGCATCTTATAGATTAACAGATATTTTGGAGCCTAAGCTTTCTGATGAAGCAGGTCTTTGCCCATGAAAGTTTATGCTTCAAAATATCTGTTAGTCTATAAGATGCCACAAATATTTACATTAACTCCATATAATAAAACTGATGAATTTTTATTGTAATATTGCAAGAGCTTAATTTTGTACTATCTAGAGCTTCCATAGTATATAAATTCAGGTAGAAAATAATCTAAAGTAACGCAGGTGAAATTATTAGTTTGTTTTGTTCTCAGCACACCTGGACAGTTGTATGGGTGGAATAAAGCTCTGTGCATGCTTTTGAATTTCTTGGGTTTCATATTTGTGTCCTTACTGAGGTTCATGAAAATAATTGGGGGAAATAAAAAACAAAAGCAAGAGAGAAAGAGTGTGTGTGTGTGTGTTTTGAAGGGTTTAGGCAACAGCCCCAAGTGAGTGGAGGGGTTCAGTTTGTTTCTGAGCAATTGAATGCAGGTCGAACCTCTCTCATCTGGCACCCTCTGGACCTGATCAGTGTTGGATGAGAGAATTTGCTGGGTCACAGGAGGTCAATATTGCCTAGCACATTAACAACACTTCCACGGCTTACTGGGATCTTAGAAAACATGTAGGGGTAAATTAAAGCTAACTAACAGCACAGAACACTGAGAGCCAGGACTGGTAGCTGTAAACAAACTTTATGGAACCACAGGAAATCTGGCCACACCCATGATAAGTAGTCATCCAGCTAATTAAAATCATGCCGGATTACAGATTATGTCAGATAAGAGAGTTCCTGAATCAGGAGGTTCAACATGTATGTGAAAAGTTTCCTTTACAGCTGAGTGTTCAATACAGAGGGTGCATATAAAACAAAAATGCCAGGAAAAATAACCATCTCTTTCTGAACTGTATCCTATGGTTATAAAAAAACATTAGATAAATGTGCAAATCTGATTGCTACAAAAAATACAGAGACAGTCCCCCAATATCTTGTGGGTTTTTTCCTGTCTTTCAATTTTTGAAACTTTAGGCTCAAATTTTCCAAGTTTTTCTCCACTACCATAAGGGCTAAAAACTTTTAAATGAATGCTGGACTTCTCTTGTAATTCCATAAAAACAACAAGAAGTCCTGAGGCATTTTAAATACTAACAGAGGTACTTGGGCATAAGCTTTTGCGAGCAAAAACCACAGACGAACACAGCTATCCCAATTATACTTGTAATTCCATGACTCTGAGGGCTGAGGATTTAATTAAAAGAAAAAAAAGAGTATCATCAGACTTGTAATAGAAGCAAAAGAGCTGGTAAACAGATGATGTCTCAAGATGTTACTGAAGTGCTGAAAAGGCTACTACTGTGATCTTGTTTGGGTCTAATAAAGTCTCTGAAATATGAAGCATGGTTAAAAACCCAACATGTAAAAATCTTACAGTAAGCATGTAAAAAAATGAAAGAGAGCTCACCATTATTCACCAGGACATGGAGTGGACAATTCTTTGCTCTAAACTGTTGCACAAATTGCCGTATGGACTTCATTGAAGCCAAATCACAGTATAAAAACTCCACTGGAAAGAAACATAGAAAAAATGCCCAGTGAACTCATTTTGCAGGGAAACAATAGCAAATACAAATTTATGCATCACAATACCATCCATTATACCTGTGTCACCTGCAAAGGAAGGGATTTTTAGAAAAAAAATGACATTTCAAAAATTCATAATAAGATGTATCATAACATCTTACGGTATGAAAACTGAAAATATTTTTTTTTAGGTTCTCAGGCTCATAGGCTCTAAAGTCAGAAGAGACCATTGTCATCATCTAGTCTTACCTCCAGTACATCTAAGGTGACAGACCCTCATTCACTCAGTGCTGTAATAGACCTCTCACCTCTGGTTGAGATAATGAAGTTCTCAGATCACGCTTGAAAGGCTTCACGTTACACAGAAGCCACCATTTACCCCAGTTTAAGCCTGCAAGTGACCCACGCCCTAGGCTGCCGAAGAAGGCAACCCCTCACCAAGGTTTCTGCCTTTCTGACTTGTTGAAAATTCCTTCCTGACCCCAAATATGGCAACCATTTAGCCCCACCAGGCAAAGAATTCTCTGTGGCTTCCCCATCTCATGCGCCATCGTGATTTTTGCTAGTGGCAATCACCAGTGAGCCACATGCCCTTGTGAGTAGTGCCCTCCATAAACTTATTAAGCTCAGTCTGAGAAGTCAGTGAGGTTTTTTGTGCCTTCCATTCCTCACAGAAGGCTGCTTCAGAACTTCACTCCTCCGGTGGTTAGAAACCATCATTGCATTTCAAACCTAAATATGCTGATGGCTATTTTATAGCCATGTGTTCTTATGTTAACATGGGTCTTAACTTAAATAATTCCTCTCTGTCCCTGGTGTTTATCCCTTTGATATATTATAGAAATAAATAATATCTCCCTTCGTCTTCTTTTGGTTAAACTAAAGAAACCAAGCTCTTTGAGCCTTCTCTCATAAAGCAGTTTCCCCTGCCTCAGATCATCCAGTTCTCAATAGGGTTAGCCTGTAGCTTCACAAATAACGAACAGTCCTGCGGCTCCTTAGAGACTAACTTTCATTAGGTCACTAGTAGGACCAATTAATGAAGCAAATTAAGGAGGATGTGTCCTATTCCTACAAATATCAAAAGTCAAGAAATTGATCTCTATTCTGGCCCAGGTTTAAGGTGTCTAATTTGTAAATTAATGCAATTCAGATGTCACCCTCTGTATTTGTGTGGCTGGCACAACGTTGAAATAGCGCACGTCGCATCTACACGCACCGTGCACTATTTTGACGTTGAAATCAAGATTAGGCAGCAAGACGTCGAAATTGCTATTCCTATCCGAAGATGGGAATAGCACCCTACTTCAACGTTCAACGTTCAACGTTGAAGTAGGGCGTATGTAGGCAATCTGCATCCGCTACTTCGAAAGAGTGGGATCCTCCATGGTGGCAATCAGCTGAGGGGTTGAGATGATCTGTCCAGCTCCTGTGGGGCTCTATGGTCCCCATGTGCAGCAGCCCTTAAAGCTCCACAGACCCGGATTTCCTGTGGCAGGAAGCTGAGAGCGTGCAGGCAGCAGCACACGCACATGCTAGCCCTGCACACCCTCCACGGACCCCGAACCATCCACCCAGTGCCATGGCATCGAGCCAGCCCCCAAGTGCCCCCAGGGCCCTCACCCTGATGGGACCCAGGGCCCCCCCCCAGCCAAACAGGGGACCAAAAAAAGAGGCAGGGCCCCTCCTAGATGGAGGCCGAGCTCAGAGACCTGCTGGGGCTCTGGAGTGAGGAGGAGGTGCTCCACATGATGAGGAGCAAGCGGCGGAACACAGAAACATTCGTCCAACTGGCTGAGGGCCTGGCTGCCCAGGGTCACCCTGCCTGCACTCCAGATCAATTCTGGAGCAAGGTGAAGGAGTTGTGGCAGTGTTACGCCCAGGCCCGGGACTCAGCCAGCTGGTCTGGGGCTGCCCTGACTGCTTGCCCCTATTACAGGGAGCTCAGTGCCATCCTGGGCCCCCAGGACACATCCTCCCCCCGGCCACCCCTGACAACAAGGCTGACGAGCCCCAGCAACCCTCAGAGCTGGAGTATGGCTCAGAGGCCAGCCCCACACCCCGGGGCCCACCTCAGGAAGGCGGAAGAGGGGTCCAGCAGTGATGGGGGGGGCTCCTAACAGACCTCCCCTCCTGGAGCATCAGCTGGGCGTCTGACCACCAGGGTTCCCCGAACCACGGCAGTGGACAGTCAGGTATATACCCCACAGGGCACACACCCCTGGGCCACGGGGCAGTGGCACCAGACATGACTGGGAGCCCCACACACCCCAGTGGACCCTGACCCACAACTGCCCAGCCACAGCACAGTCCCAGGATGGCGGAATGGCCATCAGTGCCCGTCAGCACCCACACCCATGGACAGTACTGTGCCCTAGCCCCGGGGGTGGGGGAACCATGCAGTGGGGACACCCAACAGGGACACCACACCCACCGATGGGGACGGAGACACAGCACCCAAGGGGGGCTGGGGGGAATGGGCCACAGGCCAGGGCATGGTACTAACAGCCTCCCCTCCCTCTCTCCCTCTCCGCAGCTGCAGCATCTGACGCCCCCAGCAGCCAGGCACCCTCCGTCATTCCCGACAGCCCGCTGGAGGTCAGCCACCACCAGCACCCAGAGACACCCCCAAGGCCAGCGGGACAGTCCCGCCACCACTGGACCCTGGGGATGGCCCCCTTGACCCCCAGCTCCTGGAGGCTCTCTGGCAGCAGACGGAGGTGGCGGAGGAGAGACTGAGGTTCGACTGGGAGGAATCCACCTACCGCTGGGTGGCATGGCAGGAGATCATGGGCTATGGGACATAGCCGAGTCGATCCAGGAGGCTGCCGCCCAACTCCCGCCCCCCGCTGCCCTCCCTGCCGCCCTCCCCACCACTCCATCTGATGCCCCCCCGCCACTCCACCTGCCTCGCCCCCTTCCGTGCTGCCTGCTGCCCCACCTGTCTCACCGCTTGCTGCCCCACCTGTCTCGCCACCTGCCGTGCTGCCTGTCAGACCCCCAGGACCGGAGCCTACTGAGGCTGAAGACTGGCCAGTGGAGACATCCCAGCCGTACCTGCCAATTCTCCCGGCCCCCAGCCGGCCACGCCGGGGACCACGGAAAAGGGGGGGGTCATGACCCACACCCGCCGGGGTCACGCCCCTCTACACTCACCCCAGACTGATGGGCCAACAGCTGAGCCATCTGCTGGTCTCCCATTTGTATATAGTTGTCCCCCTTGTGTATAGTTGCTCCCTTGTATATAGTTGTCCTCCTCTATATATTGGTTGCAGTTTTTGTTGTGCACATAACAGTTACCAGTTTTCAATAATCCACAGTTTTATTTTCCAAAGAACCTGAGATATGTGTTTGTTGGGGGTATGGTGTGCGGGCGGTGTGTTGGGGGCCCTCCGGGGAAGGCCAGGGAGGTGCTCAGGGGTCTCCCTGATCAAAATGGGCCTGCAGGGCCTCACGGACTCATACCCCCTCACGGTGGGTCTGGTGACTGGGTGTGGCAACCAGCTGAGGGAAGCCTGTGCTGGCACTGACTGCCCACCCCTGGATGAAGGCCACCCTCTTGCTCTCCCAAATGTTGTGGAGTGTGCAGCATGTGCCCATAACCTGGGGGATGTTCTGGAGGCCGACATCCAGGCAGGCAAGGAGGCACTGCCAGCGGCCCTTTAGGCAGCCGAAGGTCATCTCCACCACCTGGTGGGCGTGGTTCAGTTGGGTGTTGAACTGCTCCTGGCTGACGTTGAGGTGGCTGGTGTACGGGCGCATTAGCCAGGGCTGGAGGGGGTAGGCCGCATTCGCCACGAGGCAGAGGGGCATGGTCGTGTCCCCCAGAGGGATCTCCCTCTGGGGGATGTAGGTCCCTGCCTCCAGCCAGCGGCACAGGCCCAAGTTCTGGAAGACACGGGCATCATGTGTGCAGCCAAGCCAGCCCACATAGACATACTGGAAGCAACCCCGGCTGCCCACCCTGGCCTGCAGGACCACGGAGAGGTAGTCCCTCCGGTTGATGTATCTTGCCCCGCTGTGGTCCAGGGCGCAGATAGGGATGTGGGTCCCATCCAGGGCCCCGAAGGAGTTTGGGAGCCCCATGGCAACAAATCTGATGACAGGTGCGTCCAGGTCCCCGACTTGGATGACCCACTGCAGCAGCATGGCATGAGCGCACGGACCACCTGTGGGGAGGGAACACAAGTGCCCATGAGGGTGTGCAGGGTGCCCCAGGCCCCTCTCCCTAGGCCCCCCTCCCAGGCATTTCCCTGGGCACCCCCCCCCACATCCAGCCCCCTCCCTCCCCGGCACCCCTCTCTCCCTAGTCCCACACCCAGCCCCTCCCTCCCCAGCCCCACACCCAGACCCCTCCCCCGCCCTGTGGGTGTGCATCCAGGCCTCCTTACCTCCATGACGATGGCCCCGACCATGGCCTTTCCCACTTCAAACTGGTGTCCCATGGAGCGGTAGCTGTCTGGAGTGGCCAGCTTCCAGATGGCTATTGTGCCCCTCTTCTTGACGGGGAGGGCGTGCCACATCCATGTGTCCTGGTGCCTCAGTGTGGGGGTGAGCCACTGGCAGAGCTCCAGGAAGGTCTGCTGGCACATGCGGAAGTTCCACAGCCACTGGTCGTCGTCCCACTCCCACATGACCAGGTGCTCCCACCACTCGGAGCTGGTGGGGTAGCTCCAGAGGCCATGGAGCACCCGGCGGGGGAGGAACAGGAGGGCCCGGTGGTCAGGGGTGTCCCCATCTGCCCCCTGGGAGGGCTCCCCTGCCAGAAGCTGCTGGGCGGCCTCCCCTGCAGCACCCAGAAGGGCGCTTGCTCCCTGGGTGACTGCCTGGAAGGCTTCCAGGTGCTACTGCTGCTGCTGCTGGGGGTCTATGGCTGCTGTGCGTTGGTCTGCGAGAGTGTGGCTAGCACTTGGCAGACCTCGTGCTGTGCAGGCCGGGTGTGGCTGGGAGGGGCCCTTTAAAGGAGCGGCTTGCTGTTGCCCCAGAAGGGCTAGTCCAGCCTGTGACCCTGCCTGCAGGCTTTCCTGGCCCCTTATTTCGATGGGAAGTGCTTGTGTGTGTGGACGCTCCTCATTTCCTTCCAGGGTGGCTCCTTCCGACGTTCCCCGTCGCTATTTGGACGTTGAACATTGATGGCACAAGCCCTGGAGGATGTGTAGATGATACGTGTCGAAGTAGCCTATTTCGATGCTCTTACTTTGAAATAGGCTACTTCGACGTAGTGTCCTAGTGTAGACGTAGCCATGGGGTATGGTGAATAAAGTCTCTATTGTTAATTTTAAAATATGTAAAATGCCTACATTTATGTAAAAAACATGCAGCTAAAACAGAAGTATTTGGTTAATGGCGTCAAATATTTCAAAAATACATTAATCTTGTACAAATATGTAAATGAGACTGTCCAAACCCAAACCAACCTCATCCCAGCCACTCTCTTTATCACATTAAAAAAAGGTGAAACCTATAACCTTCACCCACCCCATAATTCACCTTGCACCCTACCATAAGGTAGATGTTACAAGAAGTAAAACAAATACATGTGTTATTAAAACTAAATTTTGCTAGTTTGGCCCTGTCAATGCAATGCCCGCAACAATACAAAAATTGAAGCTCAATCGTATTTTAAAAAGGATTTTTTAAAAGTGTCTTACAAAAGCCATATTTAAAAGCTCGGTTCTTAATACATCCATCTAAAATACAACAAATATCAAAAATCACGATCTAAAAATAAAGAACATCAATATTAAAATAGGTAAGGCAGTTAAAACAAAAGAAGCCATTAGAAGCTCATTACTGTATCAACATGCCATTACCATTAACAACATACCTTCAATTGCTTTGGGGTTCAAACATCTACATTCTATTATCCTGTCACTTATTAACAGCATAAAAAATAACATTTCACCAAAAGCTGTCTCTGTGGCTTATAATGATAAAATAATGAAACAAAGCTGAATAAAATTAGAATTACAAAATAGGCCACAACAACAGGACTCCCCAGCCCTTTTAAAACAACTAAGGAGTAAAAAGTAAATAATACTGCTCCAGTGTTTTTACAATTTATTACATTTAATAACATGTCAAGCTTAAATCATAACAATAAAAGCCTCCACATCTCCATGGCTATCCCAGGATGGCTGCAAAATCCAGTCAATGCACACTATGCCACCAGTGTAAAAATGTGGGTAAATAATACTTATATACAAAAGTATCCCTCTGTGTTCCTAGTACCTAACACTGACTTAAAAATAATCAGATTTGCTATATAAAATATAATAAATGGCAGCTATGTGAATGCTGTGCTATAATTCATACCAACAATGCAATAAAAGGCTGGCCCAATAGGTACAGATGAAATGGTACAAATACAAAATATGGTATGGGTGCTAAAATATTCCAATTTTTCTACACATAAAAACATTTATCCTAAAATCAGTACAAATTTCTGCATACAAGTTACCACAGGCTAAACCTCTCTAATGCAGAAATCTCTCATACAGCAACATCTGTAATCCAGCATGATTTTAGTCAGCTGGATGATCACTTATCATATGTGTGTCCAAGTTTCCTGTGGTCCCATAGAGCTTGTTTAAAGCCACCATCCTGGCTTTCAGTGTTCTGTGCTGTTATTTAGCTGTAATTTACTCCTAAATATGTTCTAAGAACTCAGTAAGCAGTGGAAGTGTTGGTAATTTGCAAGGCAATATTGACCTCCTGTGGTCTGGCAAATTCTCTTGTCTGGCAGTAGTCAGTTCCCAAGGGTGTCGCATGAGAGAGAACAGCAATGAAGGGTCCTGTGGAACCGGATAGACTAACAGAAAAGTTTTGAGCATGAGCTTTCGTGAGCACAGACTCACTTCATCAGATGCTGATCTTGGAAATCTGCAGGGCCAGGTATAAATAAGCCAGAGCAAGGGTGGGGATAACAAGGTTAGCTCAGTCAGCAAGGGTGAGGCTTACTACCAGCAGTTGATCTGGAGGTGTAAACACCAAGGGAGGGGAAGCTGCTTTTGTATTTAGCCAGCCATTCGCAGTCTTTGTTTAAGCCTGAGCTGAGGGCATCGAATTTGCAGATGAATTGTAGCTCAGAAATTTCTCTTTGGAGTCTGGTCCTGAAATTTCTTTGCTGTAGGATAGCTACTTTTAAGTCTGCTACTGTGCGGCCCGGGAGATTGAAGTGCTCTCCTACGGGTTTTTGTATATTGCCATTTCTGATATCTGATTTGTGTGCGTTTATTCTTTTACGTAGAGACTGTCCAGTTTGTCCGATGTATATAGCAGAGGGGCTATAGGTTAGGTCCTGTAATGGTGTTGCTGGTGTAGATATGTGGGCAGAGCTGGCAACGAGGTTTGTTGCATGGATGGGTCCCTGAATTAGAGTGACTGTGGTGCGGTGTATAGTTGCTGGTTAGGATTTGCTTCAGGTTGGCAGGCTCACTTTTAAAATGTGTTAAATCAAATGTGACTGTTAGCCGGTGGCCAGGTAATGTGCGGTGAAGTACTCCCCTGGGTCCTAAGCAACCCAGTTTTTTACTGTTAGAGCAGGCAGCTCCTAGCACACTCACCCACGGCCAGGCTGTAGTAACCAAACGGTTAAAGTTCTTTTGTTGTGCCGGCTGTGTTGCAGTGACAAAAGGGTTAACAAAATAGTTAGGCTTGGATCTTAACTAGTTACAAGTTTATTAAAGCTACAGTTATAAGCGTGGGGTTACAAAAGGCTATATACATATTATTAAAGTCCTAACCAAAGCCTATCTCATCAACCAAGTATAAAGCTTCCTCATGTCACGCACAGGTTATCAAAGCACAACTCTACACCTTCAGGTAAAAAAAATCTTAATAAAAGTAAGGTGGCCACATGACAGTGTTTAACCCACTGGGCCATCTTCAGTTCTTGCATGATGCTTTTCAGGAACAATGGGTAAACAAAAGGTGCAATGGTAGAATCAAAATTGTGTGTCTGAAAATTGTAGGTACAGGGAGTACTTATAATTTTTAAAGAGGCACTTTATCAAAAATGGTTGAGAAACACTGGTCTGGACAAACAAAGCAAACTAACAATTATGGAATAAAAGTGAATTCAAATTAAAGCTGATGCCAATATTAGGCAGAAATAGCAGGCAAAAATTATTTTTAACATTCTGTTTATCAGTCATTAGGTCTCAAATCATTCATGTCTCCAGTATTGTTAACAAGTGTAATTTTGCTTATGTTCCAAGTTTATTTGCATAATAGGTCTTTGAAATGAATCAGTCCATTGCTTTGCCATGTGGCTTTGAACTTCTGAGACAAAAACAGAGCAAGAAACACAAGACCTAGAATGTAGGAGGAGGAAAACTAGCAGCTAATGCTACTGAATCACTATTCCATTCAGCAGTTGCTTCTACTATTCTGTTTTTCATGCACAGACATTCACTTCTAGAATGACATGTGTCAGTATTTCTTTCCTCTGTGTGGATGTGTCTGTCATTCTGATCTAGGTAATAAAGAAAAGAAATAACATCTTTGTCAAATGCTAGCTAAAATACTCACGCAGAACAAAAACAAAAGAGTTGACTATTATTTTGCTGTAATCTAGGGACTCCTAATTCAATAGTCAGAAAATTATCCGCTAATTACTTACCACTGAAGAGTAATGGAGCAAAAAAGATGACCAGAATTAATTCTGTGCTTATTTACATACCATCATGTATATTATCAATATTGTTGCTTTACCCAATGTGGTAAGTTGTTTTATTTTTTAACAGATATTTATTCAAGTATAGCATTTCAGAGGGAGGGATAGCTCAGTGGTTTGAGCATTGGCCTGCTAAACCCAGGGTTGTGAGCTCACTCCCTGAGGCGGCTATTTAAGGAATGGGGCACAGAGGTGGTGCTTGGTCCTACCAAGAGGGCAGGGGACTGGACTAGATGACTTCTCAAGGTCCATTCCAGTTCTGGGAGATGTGTATCTCCAACTACATTTATATTTTGCTTAAGTAGCAGCAGCAGTCACTAACACATTCCACTAGCTGTACTCCAATATCATAAGCATTCTTTAGCTCCAATAGCAGAAATGAACAGAATACATCAAAGAACGACAATGTCTTCTTTAAAGCGGCTGCAAATAGAAATCAAACAAGATAACTAATGTTAAACTTCACATTGTCCACAGCTGGAGACATAACAGTCATCACAAACCTAGCACGCACCATCACACCTATTTCTGTACCACATCCACCTTCAAACTTGTATCTTGCACATGCAGATTCTATATGGGAGGTGAACAGCTTTGATCTCCCCCCTCCTCAAGCTAAATTGCCCTAAGGAAACTCTCTGCTCTCCCGCTTTTGCAGATCATTAACAAATATGGCTAACAAAAGCTGACCCTGGCACAGATCAAATCCCTAAACAGGCTTCTGTCCCTGTGTGAAAAAAGGGAGAAAACCCAAACTCACCAAAAGTCAACAACAAAGTACACCCTTCAGGTGTACTTCAGAACATGGGTGCTGAACAGTATAGGTAGAAAATGTGAACTTTCTAAGATAATGTACTGTAAGCCCTTGGTTAAGATCAGTAATATTGGAGTTCTCCAGCCTTGTCCCTGAAATTTTTGCTTGATAACCATTTCAACATGTTTTTCTCTCAGAAATGTTTGAAAACTGTCTGTTCAAAAGAAACAAATGAAAAAGCACTTTATAATGCCATTTCCTAACTATGCACCTTTGACCTATTGTACTAAGAGGGATGGGGAAAACAAAACATTCAAGATTTATGTTTTGGGAGTTACTTTATTTAATGCTCACTAACATGGTTTAGAATGAAAAGAAATTTTCTTTGAAAAAGTGCAAATTGGCTAGGCAATTTTCTTCACTTCCTGTGTCTCAAGCTGCTGGGTGAGTGAATAAATAAATTATAAATAAATAAATAAAAAAAATGGAGGGCAGAATAACTAAATGGCACAGTCCATTGACCCTGTTGCGTGTCAAAATCAACCAGCTCTGTTGGAACACTTGATCCTCAAATGGCAAAATTCAGAATCAGAGCTCTACTTTCAACTTCCATCACTAGTAACTCCTCCACTTACTGCCAAAATAGTCCATCATGATAACAGAATCTCCAGACTGATTCACAATTCAGTCACCTTTCTAGAGCACACATCACAGAACAGTGGATCAAAAAAAGGAAGTAGTTCAGATACAGGCTGAGAGCTATTCAAGTGTGATTACCTAGTCTATTTATAGGAGAACTTGTGTTATTTGAAACAAGCTTTCTTTTCTCAACATGTGTACGTTACAGGAATAGTTGTGTGTGTGTTGCAGGAACATGTAAATACACTGCCGGACTGTATGCTATTTGCATACGCTTTCAGCTCAACAGGGACAGAGTCTGAAAAACTGACCAGACACCTTTTATCCAGTGGCTTAAACCTAGTAGCCCAAGGTGGATACAAAAGATGAGAGAACAGTGCGCCAGTAAGGTCCAGGGGCAGTCCCATAGGAATAAAGCTGGGTAAGGAGCTGCAATGGAGATTAGTTCCTCTCTAGGGAGGGAAATTTTCCCTGATTAGTCTTAACAGCCTGTAACCTGCTCTTCATGACACATTAGGGTCAATGTTAGTGTGTTAGATTGAATTTATAATGAAATAGTTCATACCACCAAGCCTCTTCCATTGACTGTGAAGGCATTTAAAGCCAATTTCTGTCCTCTTCTTGACGAGAGGAAGAAAGCTAAATTCGGCCTGGCATGACCTATTTTGGGACAGTGCAGACACAGTGCTGTTCAGGTCGATGTTCTTGAACTCCAGGAGGTGTCCCCCAGTGCCCCAATGCAACTGTTCTGTCCAGCACTTTCACTTCTGCTGCTCTGCCAGGTGTGGAGGAAATGGCCCAGGAAAGTTTGAATTTCACTTCTTTTTTGACCATCACGGTGAGCAGAGAAGGCAGCATACCTGACCATGATTGCCCAGGATCACAAACAAGCTCCAGCGTGGAGCCCCCAGGAGATCCTGAATCTGTTTGTCATGTGGGGAGAGGAATTGAGTCAGGAAGAACTTAGAAACAGCCTTAGAAACACTGATTTCTATGCCAAAATCACACAGGGCGTGGTAGAAAAAGGCCACAGTAAGGAGACCCAGCAGTGCCGCATCAAAATAAAGGAACTGAGACAAGTGTACCAGAAGACAAAGGAGGTAAATAGCTGATCTGAGTCACAGTCTCGAACATGCCACTCCTATGAGCAGCTGCATGGGGTTCTACCTGCCACAGTCCCAAAGTTGTCTGTGAAAACCCACACTGATTGTTCCTCAAACCATGGGCAACAATGAGGAGGAGGAGAATGCTCAGCAGGCAAGAAAGCTCTTACTGACGGGCAGGAACATTTTTTAATTTTGGAGCCAATCCCCTCCCGGGACATATTGCTGCTGGACCCTGATGGCAGGGAAGGCACTTCTGGTGAGTTCACATTTGCATTTGCAGTGGATATGTGCAATTGTCTTGGGTATGTTTGATCTGGCCTGAGTGGTACCTTGGTGGGCAGTCTGCCTACACAGTGGGGGCTCTGCAGAAAAGTTTGTTAACGTGTCTGGAGATGGAGCGGTAATTCTCCCCACACATCTCCTTAATGCTCTCAGAGAGGCAGCCTTTTATCCTTCCGACAAGGTTTGTGGGAAGGCCTGCCTTTTTCTGTGCTCCATGGCGGGACACCTTCCACCACCAAGCCAGGAGCAAGTGACCTGGCAGCAATGCAGCACAAAGCTGGGTTTCTGGGTAGTCAGTCAACATCCGCTCTATATCAGGCTCTCTGATTTGGATAAGACTGACCTCACATATGGAAACCTACACGAAGTAAGAGAAGCTCTCTGTCATTGATACCTCAGAGGCAATCCTCAGTCTCAAACTCAGTTTAGCAGCCAATGCATGAAGGGATTACAATGGAAAAATGTGCCCGGTCCCCGCCCCCTTAACAGACCTCTGTGAGAAGGAAGGGCTGTCTGTAGGCAGGGGTTGGGGTGGCTGGCACATGCTGCCCACAGAAACCCCTGCAAACATGCCCCTTCCCCACCTGTTACAAATCTCTGTGAGAAAGGAGGCTTGGAGTCTGCAGGTGGGGGTTAGGGTGACCAGGACATGATGCTCACAGAAGCCTCTTCCTCACACCCCTTACAAACCTTTGTGAGATGGGAAACTTGGGCTAGGTCTACACTAGGAGATAAAATTTAGATATGCAATTCCAGTTATGAGAATTGCATAGCTGGAATCAATGTAACTAAAATTGATTTTTGCCACCATCCCCACAGCAGGAGGTCAATGGGAGGAACTCTCCTGTTGACTTACCTTACTCCTGCAAGGAGTACCGGGGTAATCATTGGTGCCATGACAATCTGATTTAGTGCGACCCCACTAGACGTGCTAAATCCAATCACAGAAGATTGACTGTTATCATGTTGATCTTCCCATAAGTACAGACGTTCCCTTGGATTCTGCAGGTGGGACTGGGGTGGCCAGCAATGCTTCCTTGTGAACTCAGGCCCTCTTTCAAAGACCAGTCCTGCGCACAGTCTTGAGGGCTGTACATTGCAAGTACTCTGTTACACGTATTCTCAAAGCAAAGACTAAAGAGCAAATGAAACCTGTTGCTTACCATGGCTGCTACCAATGTCAGTCCAGTGACGCCATACTGTGCTGTGTCTTCTACTTGCCTTCCTGGTGGGCACTTAATAACACATGCCTTTTGTGCAGAACAGTGCTTCAGGCACTGTCCAAGAGCTAACCTTCTGTGAGCTTTGCGATGCTGCTTCTCCTAAGTCTACCCTTGTTCTTCCTCTCCAATGCAGCTGCTGCAGATGCTATTACCTCCCTCCCTCGAAACCTCTATTACTTTCACTATCTCCGATCAGAAGGCAAAAGAAATTTACATGGGTGAAATGCTCAAAGAGCAAATGTCATTCACATGCACAGAGTGTGCTCAGTAGAATACACGGAAGAAAAAGAGGTTACAGATCATATGCACTGAACAAGAGGAGAGAAGAGCATGCAGGGAACATGAACATAAAATGCAGGAGAACATATTGCGTCTCAAGGGGAAGGAAACAGCTTCTGAAGCACCTGGTGGAGCTACAGGAAAATCATCTGGAGCACAGACATCTCCCCTTCACAACACACACACACACACACTCCGTGATGAACTATGAGCCTCCCTCTCCAAGTGCTATAGCCTCCTCCTCCAGAGGCCTGAGAACATGGGGGAGGGGAGGGGCTGGATGGAAGGTGGAGAAGTCTTAGGTGGCCTTTCACTCAGCTCCCAGGGATATATCCTGGAAAAGAAGTCTGACATTCCCACCGCTTTGATTGCAACACAGGAGGAGTTTAGTAAGCTACTTTCCCTTGCACCAGTCACATACCTCCCTCAATCTTAGCTCACACCATGAACCTCCTTACAGTCTCCGTTGCCTCAGTTTCTGAAATAAAAATGCATGGCATGAGAACAAAAGGGTCTATTATTTGTCCCAAATGTGTCTGGGGAGTTGGACAAGATGTAGGGCAGTATATCTATTGCAGGAACCACCAGTAGCCCTGGGTAGGCTGAGTCTCCAAGGTAACTGTTGTCATTTCAACATCACCAATGGTATTTTTATGGTCTATGAAGAAAGTTCCATCTTGAAGCTTTCTGAAGAGCCCCGATTTCTAAAGGTGTACATGGAGATACACAGCCCATAGAACTAGAAGGGACTTCAGGAGGTCATTGAGTCCAGTCCAGTCCTGTCCCGTCCCCTTCCCAGATCCCTAAATGGCCCCCTCAAGGATTGAGCTCACAACCCTGGGTTTAACAGGGTGGTGCTCAAACCAATGAGCTGTCTTTCCCCCCTTGAGGTGGGCACCTGTCCCAACCATCCCAGGCTGATGTTGGTAAAATGGGCTTTGGGATCCACCAGCACCTGTAAAACCATGGAGAAGTACCCCTTGTGGTTGGCAAAGTGGTTTGGTGCAAAGATAAGACTACGCATTCTGTGTATTGTCCCACCACAGTTAGGGAACCCCATTGCAACAAAGGCATCCATTATCTCCTGCACATTTCCCAGAGTCATTATACTTCCTACCAGAGGTGTATTGATTGCCCGCAGTGATTTGGATCACACCAGTCCCCACTGTAGATGTGCCCACTGCAAATCGATTCCCTACTGAACAGCAGCAGTCTGGCACTGCAAGATCCCACAGGGCTATTGCCACTTGCTTCTCAGCTGTCAGAGATGCATTCTGGTATTGCTGCATTTCAGGGTAGGAGAAAGTAACTCACAAAGTTCCATGAAAGTGGGCTGACACATATGAACATTTTTCAGCCACTGGTCACCATCCCATTGCCCCATACCTAGATAACTGTGCAGTCCCACCAGTCTGGGTTGTCTCATGGGACAAAAATCAGCGTTCCACTGTGTCAATGGGATCTACTATTGCCAGCATATGCCATCCACTCTGCTCAAGCAGCTCCTGCCCGTCTGTGTTCATGCCTTCCTTACTTTCTTCCCTGAACCAGCAGCTCCTGGTTAGGATCTCTAGAAACCGCAGCTTAATGTGTGAGGTGTTGACAATGCTTGCCACAGCAGTTTGGCAGTTTGCCACAGGATCTGTGCTTGCTATGTTCCAGCATCTGCTCAGATAACCAGGGGGAAAAGTGCATCAGAAGTTTGTGTGCCTTTGCTTTGAAGGAAGGAGGGAGGGGGAAATGCATGCATTAAGGAAGACCGAAGCCCTCCTATTTGGGTTGGTATGGAGGGGAAGAATAGCTCAGTGGTTTAAGCATTGGCCTACTACACAGGCGGTTGTGAGCTCAACCCTTAAGGAGGTCACTTCGGGATCTGGGGCACATAGAAACAAAAATCTGTCAGGGATAGTGATAGGCTGGTCAGGGAACTGAGCTTGATGATCCCTCAAGGTCCCTTCCAGCTCCTCAAGAGAGGCACATTTTCATTGGGGGAACAGTAGTTGAGCAACCTGTTGATGTGCTACAGTTACTTTTTAAAGTCACTGTTTCTTAAAAAGGAACAGAATGAAGAACAGTGGCTGCAATGAACATTTAGAAATGGCTGTGGTGAGGTGTTATGTGAATGAATGAAATAATTTCTCTTCAGAAAAATGGCCCTTTGTTTTAGATGGGTGGGGAAGGAGGGCAATGCATTCTCAGAAGATGACATCACACACCCACAATCACTTGCAGGGCTTTTGTCCCATAATGCACCAGAAACAAAACCCAGAATGCCACAGGGCTGAGGGAAATGTGGGATAGGTTCTCACAATGCACTGCAGCAACTGACGAACTTTGCCAATTTAGTGGGGAAACACTAATTCAACTTTACGGGCAGGTGCGGAAACTCAACTTTGACTTTATAAAACTCAGTATTATAAAGTCAACTTTAATAAATTCAACTTTATTTCGTAGTGTAGACATAGCCTTAGTTGGGGAAGCTTTCCGACTTGACACAGGTGAATGGATTTTTAAAGCAGGAAGTATGGTCATTTTTCATTCCTATAATTAGCAAGTTGCAAAGTGGTGTTTTCCCTCTCCACAGGTGCAATTTCCCCCTGTGTGGAGGGCCAGCACAAGACCTGCTCTACACACCACTTACATTTCACTTATAACCACAAAATAGGGCTTAAAGTGGGGCATAAGTGATGCATTTTCCTTGCAACGTGTCTGATAAAGGAGAGAATTTCACTTATATATAGAATTTTTTTTCAAAGCCATGCATAGAAGTTTGCCATCAAATACAATAAAAAATGAAAGAAAAAAATGATCCCTGCTGATTCTTGTTAGTTTGTTCTCAAGGCTATATAAAATTTAAGTATGATAATCTCAAAGAAGAAATGGTTATTGTAAACGGAAGATGAATAAGCCATGAGAAATTCTCTTTTATTCCTTCCCATCAAATGTTTAAAGTGATTATAGGTTTCTCCAGCAATGTGCTAAAAGTTGTAAAAACCTGTGGGAAAACTAAAGCTTATTTTTACCCCTTGAGGGGCTGAATGGAAAGATCATCATCCAGGAGAGATATACATTTTTAAAGATGGCAAAAATCAGCAGGGCAGAAACACGACAAAATAAAAATGTACTTCACAGGATTGACACAAAACCCAGAATGACCAAATAACAGGCATGCGTATCCAAACACAGGACCAAATCCCAGAATGGTGCAAAGGGCTGAAATTCAGTGAGTCAATGGAGCTCAGACCCACTATATCAGGTAAGGCTCTGTTTCAAACATGGGAAACCACAACCTCTATCATCT
Organism: Carettochelys insculpta; assembly: GCF_033958435.1. NCBI lineage: Eukaryota > Metazoa > Chordata > Testudines > Carettochelyidae > Carettochelys > Carettochelys insculpta. The sequence goes on from NC_134137.1 coordinate 136,721,204, forward strand.
CTTTCAAATTTCCCAACTCTGCAGCTGCAAATTTGCAGTGTATTCTGGGTGCAAAGCCCAAAAGCTAAGACATTGTAGGTATATATATCTATTCTGGAGATGTAGGTGTAATTTGCAGATTAGGTAGGCATGCTAATTTGCAGACTGAGCCAGCATGCTACAAAGTTTCACTGCAATGACACAACAAGCAGGTGGACTAACGACCCAAGCATGATCCCATCTGAGACTGCAGGCCTATACCCAAGGGGGCTAGCTGGCCTAGCCACAGGCACTTCTACTTTTAGCATGCTACCTCAACTAGAGCCATTGTGGACATGTCCACACATGCTGTAAATTACACCTACCACTTACAGGGCTCATCCATACTAGCCCCTTGCTTCAAAGGGAGCACTGAAACAAGCCCGAGGGGTGAACGGCAATGAGTGGAGCGCTGCATATGCAGCAACTTATTAGCATAATTCTCACCCCGTGAACTTCAAAGTGCTGGCAAGCCGTGTAGCCATGGGCACTTCGAAGTACCCATGCAATTTTGGAGTTCCCTTACTCCCAAAATGTTTTGGGACTACGGGAATTTCAGAGTTGCACGGGTACTTCAAAGTGCCTGCGGCTACATGGCTTTGCCTGTGCTTTGAAGTTAGCAACTTCGAAGTCTGCGCAGCGAAAATTATGCTAATGAGGTGCTGCATATGCAACACAGCACCTCATTGCTATTCACCACTCAGGCTCGTTTACATGCCCCCTTCAAAGGAGGGGGCTAGTGTAGATGAGCCCATACATTTACAGACCCAGACTTATCCTTTGAATCTTACGTATATTCTATTGATCAAGATTTCTAAACAGATTGTGTGCTTGAACAAGGGAGCTGGGCAGAGAGTAGGAGGGCTAAGTTTAAAAGGCAACAATCAAGATTTCAGAACTCTTTATGAAAGATGAACACACTCCAAATTACGTACCCAGCTCTTCTCCAAGCATTCACTTCTGAGATTTACAAAAATGATGTTTTCTATGTGCAGTTTGTGTGCAGTTTGCAAGTACGTATGCACTTAAGAAATCAAAACCACTTTTTCTCCAAAGTTAGCCACGTTTCTAGTTCCTATTTAAGGCAATTTACCTGCCAGATTTCAACTTAAGCCATCGTTTTCACATCCTTGCTCCACAGACCCTTCCTCTTCCCACAAGTGTTAAAGTATTTTTAAAAAGCGATTCCTACATAACTTAAGAACTGCCTTACTGGGTAATACCAGAGGTCCAAATAGCCCATTATCCTGTCTTCCAACAGTGGTCTTTGCCAGGCACTTTAGAGAGAACTAACACAACAGGTAATCATCCCCCATTCCTAGCAGTTTTTGGCAAACGGCATTTAGGACCCCCATTCCTGCCCATCCTGGCTATACCATTGATGGACCTATCCTTTGTGAATTTATCTAGTTCTTATTTGAAGCTATTATTGTCTTGTCCTTCACAACATCCTCCAGCTAGAAGTTCCATGGGTTGGAATACTGTGTCCAGTTTTGGGCCCCCCAGTATAAAAAGCATGTGGATGTACTGAAGCAAGTTCAGCGGAGTACAACAAAAATGATTAAGGGGCTGGACTACGTGACCTATGAGGATAGGCCGAGGGATTTGGGCTTGTTTAGTTTACAGAAGAGAAGACTTAGAGGTGATGTAACAGCAGCCTTCAACATCCTGAAGGGGAGCGCTGAAGAGGAGGGTGAGAAACTGCTCTCAGTGGTGTCAGACGGCAGAACAAGGAGTGATGGTCTGAAGTTAAAGAAGGAGAGGTGTAGGTTGGATATTATGAAAAACTACTTCACTAGGAGGAATATGTTGCCTAGAGAGGTGGTGGATTCTCCATCCCTCAAGGTTTTTAGGTCCCAGCTTGACAAGGTCCTGGCTGGGATGACTTAGTGGAGGTTGATCCCGCTTGAAGCAGGGGGCTGGACTAGATGACCTCCTGAGGTCCCTTCCAGCCCTATAATTCTATGATGTTATGTCTGTATATTGTGTGAAGAAATAATTCCTTTTAGTTGTTTTAAACCTGCTGCCTATTGATTTCATTTGATGGCCCGTAGTTCTTGTGTTATGCAAAAGGGTAAGTAACACTTCTTTATTTACTTTCTCCAAAAGTGTCATGCTTTTACAGACTTGTACCATATTCCTGCCTCAGTCATCTCTCTTCCAAGGTAAAAAGCCCCAGTCTTATTAATCTCTCCTCATACAGCAGCTGTTTCATACCCCCTCATAATTTTTATCACCTTTTTCTGAAACTTTGCCAATATCCTTTTCTGAGATGACCCTAACCCGCAACTCAAAAACAAAGGGCCCAAATTTTCACTTTTGGACAGAGACTGAAGAGGGAAGTAAGTTGAAAAGGTGATATTTTTCCAGAAATGAGGGTACACAATGGACATCTTAATTATCAGCATGGCTGCAGGATCCACAATATTAGCACAGGTGAGGGAGCTCCCCTGCACAGGTTTGTGGATTGCCAGTTGCAGGAATGGTGTCATTGCCAGTGACATCACAGTGCCCATGCATTTCTCAAGGATTGGCCACAACATCATTGTTGCCACTGATGATGTTTGCATTCTCTCATCCTGGAGGTTAATACAAAGGACGGACTTTACTGAAGAATGAATTAGATAGATCCTCGTAGGTGTAATTCTTCACTGACCTATGTTGTTAATTTTTTTTAAACTGTGCAAGGTTCTATCCTTAATTGCAGTAGGCCTGCTTGTTGAGACTAATGCACTAGGAATTTTGTTAAAATAAATTGGCTCGGGGCACAGAAAACATGAATACAATCTTTTCAAAGGAGCACCCATGCAAAGCTTTTCTAATATGCTGTAGCAGGTTTCTCTACAAACACAGCGAATAAGGTTGAAGAGCTAAAATTTATCCTTAATAAGACCTATGATCAATGTGGTTCCTAAATATCACTCTTACACCATCAAGATCATGTTCAATTTTAAGCTAGGAAAACCATTGTAAGATGATAGATTTCTCATCGCCTACATCTCCTGGAAAGAATGTATAATGTTGGAGAAATACAGAAAGGTGCAACTGTTTATCCTTTTAGCACCACAGGATAAAAGCAATCTCCTGTGTGTGTCAGTATTATTGCAATACATCTGTGTCACTAGTAAAATATCTCCGAGTTCTGTGATCTCTGAGCTAATAGAGGTAGGATGGTGTTGGTTATATTTAACGCTTTAAAGAAGAAAAATTCTCTTGTGGAGGTAAAATCATTGTAGACAATTAAAAGTCAATATTTTTTCATTCTAGGCAAGGATTCCTTCAGGGATGTACAGTATATTCAGTATTTCTGTGCCCCCTTTTGACACTGACAGTACACACACAGAGACTATTTTCCCTTTAAACTACCTTTTGAGAGTAGAAAGAGTCATTGCAAAATACTTCCATATTTGAACAGATATAGCTTAGGAAAATATTTCCCATTCAAGAAAAAAAAATATGCTAGATGATTCCTTCATCAATGACATGTAGTTTTTTCTGTGGTAACAGTCTCACAACTATACCTCATTAGAAACAAGAATACATGATTTGGGGCAGAAACAGAGGTGGGGAAGAAGGGGGATTCGAGGTTTATGTGTATTCAAATTCCTAATGTCAGATTGTGTCAATTCATCCTTTGGCACAGAAACTGTCCAGTCTGTCCAATGTACAGGGCAGAGGAGTGTTGCTGGCACATGATGGGATATATCATACTAGTGGATGTGCAGATGGATGAGCCCCGATGGTGTGGCTGATGCAGTTAGGTCCTGTGATGGAGTCCTTAGATAGATATGTGGACAGAGTTGGCAACTGGGTTTATTGCAAGGATAGGTTCCTGTGTTAGAGTTTCTGTGGTGTGGTGTGGTGTGTGGGTGCTAGTGAGTATTTTCTTGAGGTCAGATGGCTGTCTATAGGAGAGGACTGGTCTGTCACCCAAGGTTTCATCAGTCTTCTCATTTCTTCTGTGTGTCAAACTTGCATTCTTACTTTCAGGTGAGAATTTCACAACATCTTAAAAGGCTCTGGAAAAGATTTACGTCGTATAATTTGCAGCACCTGTAGCAGGGACAGGCTATCTCTTAATATGGAAATTGTATGCCGGGACATGAATGGTCACAAAATTGAGGGTGGGAGTGCTGGAGGAATGAGGGCTCTGGCTTGGGGGTGTGGCTCCAGAGTAGGTCCAGGAATTAATACTTCAGCATGTGGGAGAGGGCTCCAGGCTAGGGCAAGGGTGGGGTCTTTGGCTGGAAGTACAGTTTATAGGGTGGGGCCAGGGACGAACGGCTTGAAATGCAGGAGGGTTCTCCAGGCTGGGACTGAGGGTTCGGAGGACAGAAGCGGGATCAAGTTTGGATTGTGGAGAGAATGATGACTCCAGCTGGGCATGCAGGCTCTGGGCAGGAGCCAGGAATCAGAGGCTTGGGGTCCAGGAGGGTGCTCCAGGCTGACACTGAGCGGTTCAGAGGGCAGCAGGGGTTGGTACATAGGAAGAAGTCCGGTGTGCAGGCTCTGGGTGACACTTACCTCTGCTAGCTCCCGGAAATAGTGGCATGCTACCTCCCCTGCCCCGACTCCTAATTGGAAGCACAACTACGTGGCTCTGTGCACTGCCCCCTCCCCCGACACAGCCAATGACCCTGCAGCTCCCATTGCCTGAGATTCCTGGGTAATGGGAACTGCAGAGCTGGTGCTTGGGAGGGGTCAGTTTGTGGAGCCCCCTGGCTGCCTCTGTGCACAAGAGCTGGAGGAGGGACAAGTCCCCAACCCTGTTCCTCACAAGAAGTTTGAGGGCCAGATTAAAAGGTCTGACAAACGTGATGTGGCCTGTGAGCCTTAGTTTGCCTGCCCCAATTTGTAATGTTACACACTCCAGCACTTCATTCAGGAAAACTTTCATGTGAATGTTTTTTGGGACATATAAGATGCTGCAGATTTCTGTACCAACAGAAGTGCTAGATCAAGGCTCTCCTGAAGAATTTGGTTCAATGTGCTAAGGATATACAGGAGGGCCCTATTAATAAATTGCTGAACCATGCAGTTTTGTTTCATCTGCTTTTGATGCTTCATCATCTCTTGTTTAGGTCTCCATTGTGAGCCTTGCTGTATAACCATGCAGCTTACTAGCTGGTAGGTACCTAGGTAGGCTCATTGTGCAGGATGTGGCAGAGAAAGGAGCTGCCATTGGGCTACTATTTTCCCCTCCACATAGCTAAGCAGGTAAGACCTCCTGGCCTGATGTGAAAAAGAAAGTAAATGGTGCCCCAAAAGGGCCTGTGCAGCTTGCTACCCCATGGAGCACAGTGGAAAAGCAGAGGCTGAATTGTGGCTCTGTGACAATCCCATCCCCGCTTTGCATATGGGCAGCACATTTGACTGTCTTCCTTACTTGCGCTGGACTGTAAAATGATAATCCATCCCTTTCTGATTTTTTCAGTTACAATTTCTGGCATTTTAGTAAATCTCACTGGATTATAATAATTCCCAGGATCAACATTAGCACATTTTTCACAGACAGGTAGAAGACATTGGAGAGCTTGCAATTAAGGATGAGTTGCATGTTTTTGTTAGTAGGTCAGCAGCTTCAACACTTCAATCTTCCAGATTGCTTGGGTGACTACCATCTACTCTGGGTGAATTACTGCAACCTAATTTCCTAATTTATCCAGTTTGCTGATAATTCAATCTCCAACCACAGTAGACCTTCACTGTTTACATTAAGACATCCTGAGATAGGAATTTCACCATCCTCTTTTGTAGGGAGGACTAGCACAAATAATAAGTTATTCTCTCTATGATTTCATAATCTTCTTCAATTGCTCTTACACTGTGTTGGGTAATAGTATGCAAAGGTGCTAACAGTCAAATGTAATTTGTTTGGGGTTCCTGATATAAGAGTGATATCTGGACTCAATACCCAGTGAATCCAAGTACTGTATTGGCCTCTAAGCAAATGTCTTTTGCCACTCGATTTCCTGCTCCATCATGCGGCTGGTTCAGCCCCACTCCTCCCGTCACCTAGGGCTATGTTCTGAATAGAAGGAGATGGCCAGCTATTGTTCTCTCTTCAACCTCCACAATCTTTTTTGGGGGGAAGGGGAGGCTAAGTCCCAAGTAATCATTGCACCCACTTGTCGTATTCCCATGCAGAAAGAAAAGAAAGAGAAAAAGAAAAGGAAAAAAAGCAGAGGAGAAGGAAGATACATAGGGAGGACATACATAGCTTAACCCACTTCCTCACTCTAACTTTCTACCAGGAGACCAAGATATGTTCTAGTACCTGCTGAAAGAACCCCTTCAAAACTCTGGCGACAATGGCACTATACCACAGCCCGCTGTCCAGAGTTAAAGGCCATTATGTGTAGGACCAGAAGGCAGTGTTTCTTGGTCCCACTGCAGATGAATTGGTGTGCAGCCTACACTTTCTCATAGATCTTCAGCTAGACAGAAGAAGATTGCTATTTGCCTATCTGATAGCAACATAAATTCTTCTAAAAATCCAGAAAAGGGAGTTTCTGGAACATGGCTCTTAGTGAGGGAAAACCCTTGGCCTGGGTAAGTGCTTTATAAATTTATAGATTTTGAATTTATGACGAGTCTTCTAATCTGATTTACTGCATAATACAGCACACAATTTACAACTATATGGATAGCTCACTGCCTCTACTCAACTGTCTAAATATTGGTGTAACAACAGATAACCTAACAGTTTCAGCAGTTTGCACTGAGAAAATTGTAAATTTTCCAGTTTCAATAAACACAGTATTGTGCATCATAAAATATGTCCACCCTCTACATTTTAAGATTGACTTTCAACAGCACCAGACTTCACATTCATTTCTAAGCAACCTTCCCAGTGAGAGGTGAACTGGAATGACTGTAAGCTTAGTAACAGCTATTGCCTGTTAAGCTATTCTGGATGTAAAGAAGCAGATGGTAAGTAATCACAGAAACTTTCTTCACCCATTTTGGAAACAACATTATTCCCCACCTCTAACAGCAAACCTCCTGGCCTTCCCTTCTGGCAAGCAAACAAAAATGTGAAACCAACCTATGGAAGGATGTTTTAGACATTTGCACAATGTGGAATGTTATGTTATTAGTGTACCACAAGAGTTTTCTGCATCATTTCATTTTACTGGTTGTAAAGAGTTAATTAGGGTTTGGCAATACTTTTCAGGGACTGTACATTTCTCATCAGAAAACAAAACTTTAAAATATTTGGCTTGTTCATTCCAAATGATTACACTCTGCAGGTCTGAATTAAGTTTTTCTTTCAATTTTCTTTAAACCCCACATCATCCCTACCCTCTTTCTATAAAGATAACTTCCTTTTAGAAAATGCAGCTTCCTCTGTCACATTCCTGTATCTTTATATAATTCAAATGGAAGGATGCTGGCAGATGGATTCTGGAAAAAATGAGCAGTCAGATAAGAATGTCACCAAAGAAAGAAAAGGACTTATTTAAAAATTAAAGCAAGCCTTTGAATAAAGAAAGAGCAAACCAATGTCCTTGAATAAACAACAAGGAAAATAAGGAAAGTGCAAAACAACATCCATCCCAGAGTAGCTTGAAGCTATACATTAAACATACTGCAGGTTATAGCATAGTCTCTACAGTTATACCTTCACTGGCTGGCTCCTTGTCCTGAGCACCATATCAGCCAAGTCCGAGAGAGAGCAGACACAATGCAGAGCCACATTCAAGTAATCATATCTTTACTGGTACTTTCCTCCTCTATGTATGTTAATAACATTTCTGGAAGCATATTTTATGGGCCTTCATGCTTCCATCAGATCAATTGCTCTATGATTTCCAGTGAATTATGGAAGAAGTAGTCTGTCCTTCTGGATCCCTGAGAGGAATTGTGGGAAGTGTTAGGGTTAGGACTGCCAACATCTGAGTGAGTTAGCCTGAATTATCATTACAAAGTGCGTCAACAGGTTTATCCAACAGATCCACTGGGGCCAGGTGACCCTGGTTTAAAGCAGAATCAAACTAGGACACAGGATTCTGTGTGTAGATGGGTGTGGAGGTTACATGTAATGGCCAAGTAAGAGTCAGAAGTATCACTGCAGTGATGATGTTCCTTGGCTTACGAAAAACTAACTTTTTTTCATGCACTTTTCATTATACATTGGATCACTATGGGACATATATTTCTTTTGGATTTACTCTCATTAGCAGAATTGTGGACCTGTGAGAGAACAAAATGCGCTCAACATGTTCCCTGTTTGAATTTCTAAGTGCCTTAGAAGAGCATACGCAAAGAAGCAAAATACAAAATGTGTTCCCAGTTTCCCACTTAATATAAAGTTATGTGCATAACAGTAAGAGGCCATACACAGCTCCCTGACTTTGAAAACTACCGAGTAGATATGGCTGACAATTACCCTTTCTGAAGTAAAAATTGCCCATGCCAGCCGGTAAATGGTTTATGAGTTTTCAAGAGAATTCTAGGTTACATCTGGGGGGAAAATGATGTTGATCTAAATGGAAGAAGAATATATGGCAGACAATTCAGAACACATCCTCATAGTGGCAGGAGGTGCTAACTGCAAGGAAAACACTGCTCACTTCTGAATTTCTGGAGCAAATCCACGGAAATAGAGAAAATGCCACTCCATGCACAGTACTCCAATTTCAGTTACAAAGAGCAAAGGAAAACTACAATGTTATCATGGAAGATAAAGCAAAACTTCCCACTGAAATAAAGAAAGATATATGAAGGTCTCCAGTTACACATGTTAAGGTATATCTTTTCTTTTACCCAAGAATTATTTGAATGCTCTGCGTACTGTAGCAAATTTAAAAGAGGTAAAAGAAACTTATTTTTATCAGATGATGGATTCAGACTCTAAAGATTTTTAGGAATAACTTCATGACCAATAAATGATTAATGTTCTCAATTTGCATAATATTTCATGCATAAGCATTTCAAACGCTGCCAAGCTTTGCAAAATCATAATCATATCATAGGAGCTCATTAAGCTTTAAGATATTTGATAGGGCGTGAGAGGAGGGGGGTGAAATAAAACTTTAGTCTAGAATTAAAACTTGAGGAAGCTTAGTGGAACTCCTGAACAACAAGGGAAAAAAAGCTCTACACCATACAGACAATAACTAGTGTATACTGTTCTATATACAGTACTATACATTGAAATATAAGAATGATATTTATATTCTAATTTATTTATTTTAAAACGATATGGTAAACATGAAAAGTAAGCAATTGACAATAATAGAGTGGTGTGACTATTTGCCAACCAAGTAGTTTTTAAGTGAGGTGAAAGTTAGGGCGAGCAAGACATATCAGGCTCTTAAAAGGGTAGTGTAGTCTTCAAAGGATGAGAGGCACTATTCCAAACCACTCTTGCCTATCCCAGAGCCTTGGGAAGGAAAGTATGTAATATAAAGCATTGCAACAGACCAGATTAGTAAAGTCATGGGACCATCAACAACCCTCGCTTCAGTACCCAGGCACGTCAGAGCAGACTATTTTGAAACTGTAGAGCCCTCCTGAGTGGTGCTGTATGATGGAGCATATATACAACAGCCAGACCTCTCGCCATTCAGCTCCTTCTAGAGGGAATTCTGACAGAGGGGATCTGAGTGGAATTCAGAATGGACATGAGCAAACCTCTCAAAGAATAACAGTTACGAGAGGTAAGTAACCATTTCTTCCTCTTTGAGTGATTGCTCATGTTCATTCCCAGAGGTGATGTACTAGCAGTAATCCCAGCAGAGGGTTCTGGAATTCAAGGAGTTGCTGTCTGCAGGACTTCTCTAGTGAAGACTGCATCATCTCTGGCCGGGTGCATGATGGCATAATGAGCCATAAAGGTGTGAATGGAAGTCCACATTGCCACCCTGCAGATGTCCTGCACTGGAACCTGTACAATGAATACTCCTGAAGATGATTGCACCCTGGTGGAATGTGATGTCAACACCAGAGGTGGTACCTTTGTCAGCTCATAGGATATCCATATACACAATCAAAAACAACAAGAAGTCCTGTGGCGCGAAAGCTTATGCTCCAGTCTATAAGGTGCCACAGGACTTCTTCCTGTTTTTGAAGATACAGATTAACTCAGCTACCCCTCTGATACATACACACAATGTAATCCATAACGATATACACAGGGAAGACACAGGCTGTCCCCTCACTTCTTCTGCATGGCAATTGTTGAGACTCACAAAAAGGCTTTGTGCAGTCAATATAGAAGGCTAGCACATGTCAAACACCCTGGTTGTGCAGCGCAGGCTCTCTCTTAGTAGCATGGGTTTTCAGAAAGAAAACTGGTAGAGAAATGTCCTGGTTGATATGAAACTGTTACAGCACCTTGGGAAGGACGGCCAGGTGGGGACACAATTGCACTTTGTCTTTACAGAAAACTGTATACGTGGGGACTCCAACATAAGGGCCCTTGCCTTCAAGACCCTTCTGTCCAAGGTAGTAGTTACCAGAAATGCTATTTTCCATGACAAATAGGACAGTGGGCAAGTGGCCATCGGTTTAAACAGGGGCCCCATCAGTTTGTGGAGTAAAAAGTTAAGGTCCCATTGTGGTACCAAGTGATGGGCCTAAAGGCAGATTCTATCTAGGCCTTTTAAAAATCTGGTCACCATAGGGTTGGAGAACACTGACTTCCCCCCACATTCCTGGTGGAATGCTGAAGTAGTGGCCAGGTGAGCCTTCACCGAAGACACCGCCAGGCCTTGGTCCTTAAGATATATCAGATAATCTAAAATGGCCTGGATCAAAGCTTGCATTGGCTGAGTGCATTGCTGGGAGGACTAAATGGAGAACCACTTGCATTTAGCCATGTAAATGGCTCGTGTGGATAGTTTCTTGCTTCCTATAAGCATCTCCCTCACCCATTCTGAAAACTGCATTTCTATGGGATTCAACCATGGAGCTTCCAGGTTCTCAAATGTAGAGGCTCCAGGTTGGGGTGCACAGGCTGCTTTTACATTTGCCCTCTCTCATTGGAGGTGGCATGGCAATGGGTCAACTTGAAGCAGGCTAATGAGGTGCTAATGTACATATTCAGCACCTCATTAGCATAATGGCAGCCAGGCTAATTTCAAAATGCAGACTTCGAATTGCCAACTGACAGTGTAGATGGGGGCAGCTTTGAAATAAGCGCCCCACCTCGACATTCCCTTACTCCCACAGAACTAGATCGGAGTAAGGGAATGCATGGGTCAGGAGCCCATGATACGTGAAATTCATCTGTCGCTGAACCCAGACTGTGGTTCATGAACAAGCAGAATTTCTGACACTTGCGGCAAACAGGCCTATGTGGGAAGACCGCCCTTCTAGAACATGGACCATTCCACATCTGATCTCAGGGACCACTCCTGCATGAAAAAGGATTGGTTGAGGCAATCTGCCAGTCTGTTCTGAACCCCTGGGAGGTAAGATGCTTGCAGGTAAATGGAGTTGCTCATGGCATACTCCCATAGGTCCTGGGCTTCTCTGCAAAGAGAAGAGGAACGCGCCCTGTCCTGCCTGTTTATGTAAAACATTGCTGGTGTATCAAGACCACAGCACACGCTCTGTGTAAGTGCTGCTGGAATACCTGACACGCAAGTCTCATGGCCCTGAGCTCTTTCGCACTGATGTAAAGCTCCAGCTCTTGAGGGGACCACAGCCTCGGAGTTTACTAGTTGCGTAGGTGGGTCCCCCAGCTGAGTGCTGGGATGTCTGTCACCGAGGTCATTGTCGGATGTGGCTTGGGGAAGGGTACCCCTGCACAAACCACGCTGCCATGCATCCACCACCAGAGGGCGTGAATGGTCTCTGGTGGTGTAGTAAGAACTATGTGTAGAGTGTCCTTGCACGGCCTGTAGTTCCTTGCCAACCACAACTGCAGGGGTCTGAGATGGGTAACCACATATGTGCAGGATGCCATGGGTCCCAGTAGCCTCAGGTTTTGTGCTATTGCAGTGGAGTGTTTTTGAAGGGACTCCAATGCCTTTCATTGAATGAAAGGGGTGTTCCAGTAGCATGGCCCTGGCCAGCTGTGAGTTCAGAAACACACCTATGAACTCTATGGACTGAGGAGGGGTCAGGGATCATTTGGACTCATTGAGGATTAGGCCCAGCTGCTGGAATGTGTCCCTGGCAAGGGGTAGATGGTTTCTAGTTTGTTCCCAGGATGAGGCCTTGATGGAAACACCTGCACTCTGTGTTTGTGCAGGGGAGCAGCCACCACAGCTATGCACTTTGTGAAGACTCTGGTGGCTGCTTAGAGGCCAAAGGGAGGCAAGTAATCTTGATAGTGGTTGCCTCTCGCTATGAATCTTAGGATTCTCCTGTAGGCAGGGATGATTACTATGTAGAGGTATGTGTTCTTCATGTCGAGGGTGGTGTACTAGTCTCTGGGACCCAGGGAAAGGATTATGGATGCCAGGGAGACCGTGCAAAACCATTTCTATCATAGGAAGAAATTGAGGTAACACTGATGTAGGATAGGGTGTATCCCTTTGGGTTTTGGGATAAGAAAGAGTGTGAATAAACTCCCCCATCCCAAAACTCCTGGGGAACTTCCTCTACTGCTCCCAGTGGGAGGAGTGACTGGAACTCCTGAAGCAAGAGATGCTCATGAGAGGGATCTCTGAAGAAGAACCAGGACAGGGGATGGGAGGAGGGAGAGAAGAAAACTGGATAGAGTATCCCAACTCTCCAGTGCTGAGGATCCAGCAGTCTGAGATGATTAGGTACCACTCATGACAGAATAGAGACAAATGGTTCACAAAGGGAAGACTGCTACTGTTTGAGCCTGGTTTGGGGCCATGCTGCTGTTTCAGCAGGTCTTGGCAAACCTTGAGTGGCAGTTTCTGCTATTTCTATCCCTGCACCTGCTGTTATTGTTACTATCCTGCCTTTGCTGACCAGGATAGTATCTAGGGGGAGGCAGAAGTCTGAACTGTCTCCCTTGCGGTGCCAGGTTATGGATGCCCAAGCACTTCAGCACAGCCTCTGAGTCCTTAAGCTATGAAGCCTGCAGTTCATGTTGGCTGCCAATAGCCCTTGGCATCTAATAGGAGATCCTGAATGGTGGTCTGGACTCAGGAGGAATGCTGGATACCTGAGGTGGGCATTTCTATGCATAACCACTCCTGTGGCCATAGTGTAGGCTGCAGAGTCTGCAGCATTCAGGGCCACTTGCTAGGCCACCCGAGAGCACCTCCACGAGTCGAGCTTCAAACTTCTGTTTTGCATCCAAGGGAAGGAGGTCGCAGAACTTCCCATGGCCGACCAGGCATCAAACATGCAGCAGCTCAATGCTGCCTGCTCATGCAGCATACCAGCACCACTCCAGGGGGTCCACAGCCAGCCTGATAGGTACTACTAGGGGAAAATCAAGTATCTGATAATTCTGTGCGTGCATACACACACACACACACACACACACACACACACACCCCCTCTATTGGAATGGAGCAATTTTTTAAATCTTTTGTTTAATGAGAAGGTATAATTGACTGATAAAGGTTATAGCATTGACATAATATACTTTGAATTAGTACCAAGTAACACTTTCATTTAAAAAAACAAAATTGAATGATATAAATTTAGCTCACTGGTTTGAGCATTGGCCTGTTAAACCCAGGGTTGTGAGCTCAATCCTTAAGGAGGCCAGTTAGGGGTCTGCGGCAAATACATTAAAAAAAAAAATCTATCAAGGATGGTGCTTGGTCCTGCTGATCTCGATGACCTCTCAGGTCCCTTCCAGTTCCATGAGATATATCTGTATATCTCCATATGTGATCTGGTACACATTGCATAGTTTAAAAACTGGCTACCTGATGAGTTATCTGTAAACTGTAAATAGGGAATCAACACTGAATTTTTCACTGGGGTCCCATAGGAATTGGTTCTTGACCCTAAGCAATTTAACATTTTTATTAATGACCTGGAAGAAAACACAAAACTATCATGAATAAAGTTTTCAGATCATACAAAAAACTGAGGTACTCGTAAATAACTGGAATATCTGTAGAATAATCTGAATTGCTTAGTGAACTGGGCATGAGCAAACAATGTGTGTTGTAATACGCTAACTGTAAATATACACATCTAGGAACAAAGAATGTAGGCCATAATTACAGGATAGAGGACTCTACCCTGGGAAGCAGTGACTCTGAAAAATATTTTAGGTTCACAATAGACAGTCAGCTGAACATGAGCTGCCAATGTGACACTGTGGCTAAAAGAGCTAATGTGATCCTGGGAAACGTATAAACAGGGGAATCTCTCATAGATGTAGAGAGATTATTTTACCTCAGTATTTGGCACTGGTGTGACTGCTACTCAAATACTACGTCTAGTTCCAGAGAGTTCAAGAAGGTTGCTCATACATTGGAGAGGGTTCAGAAAAAAGCTACATAAATAACTAAGGGAAAAGAAAATAGGCTTTAGTACAAAATTAAACAGATTGCGGTATTTGAGTCTAACAAAGAGAAGGTTAATGGGTGACTTGTTTGTACTCTATGGCTGTGTCCACACTAGCCCAAAACTTTCGAAATGGCCATGCAAATGGCCATTTCAAAATTTACTAATGAAGTGCTGAAATACATATTCAGCGCCTCATTAGCATGCGGGTGGCCACGGCACTTCGAAATTGGCGTGGCTCATCCAGACAGGGCTCCTTTTCGAAAGGACCCCGGCTACTTCGAAGTCTCCTTTTTTCTTTCTGCTCATAGGAATAAGGTGACTTCTAAGTAGCTGGGGTCCTTTTGAAAAGGAGCCCCGTCTGGACGAGCCACAGGGTGGTGAGCCACGTCAATTTCGAAGTGCTGTGGCCGTGTGCATGCTAATGAGGCACTGAATATGTATTTCAACGCTTCATTAGTAAACTTTGAAATGGCCATTTGCATGGCCATTTCGAAGTTTTGGGCTAGTGTAGACACAGCCTATAATTAGCTACGTGGGAAAGAAATATTTAATAGTTGTCTCTTAGGTGTTGCAGGAAAAGGTGAGTGATGTTCCAATGGCTGGAAGATGAAGCTAGACAAATTCAGACTGGAAGTAAGGCATACATGTTTAATGGTGAGAGTAATTAACCATTGGAATAATTTGTCATGGGTTTTGATGAATTCACCAGCACTAACAATTTTAAATCAAGATTGGCTGTTTTGCTAAAGTATATGCACTAGGAATTATTTGAGGGAAGTTCTATGGCCTGTGTTAGGAGGTCATATTAGATGAGCACAATGATCCTTTTGTCCTTGGAATCTATGTATTTATGAATCAGCCAGTCCCTTACGGACAAGGAGTGAGAGATCCAGAGATTTCGGTTTGAGAACCTCCATATCACACAGCCTTGTCTTATTTTTCCTATGGTGTGTGACCTGAATGTCTACAGAAAGACTAGTGCATATTATGGTTCAGAATTCCCCCAGGAGTAATACAGAGGCAAAAGCAGAAGCACTCTAATTGTATTCCAAGAACATATTTCTACATCCTATGGAACAAGGAAGGTCTCCTTACAGGTTTACTTTCTGACAACATAATCTCACTTATCCTATGAATTGAAGCTTTCTGAGCTCTGCTGTCTTCCAAAATAAAAACTAACTTGCCAAATTCCTGACAGAAAATAAAAGAATGTAAAAAGTATTATAGACAAATGAAAAATACCTTCTGGGAAAGAAAGTAGATTGTGCATCTGTAGCTGTAGTTATATGATACATCTATAATAAAAATTGTACTAGATACAGTCTGCAACAAATAACTAAATAACTCTTATTAGGAGCCAATCAAACTACTAGGTCACTGTTAGAAATCAGGCATATACATTTAATGAGTGGCGTATTGTGAGATAGTGACAGATGACTGCTTCTTCTCTACTTAAATAGCTTAGGGGCGGGAACGATATCCTATTCTGTACAATGCCAAGCACACTGGGGGGCGGGGTCCAGTCTTGGTTGGTCTCTTGACAATATTGTATTAACCACGATTGTTGATAATAAAATGTCACTGCAGATCTGTGTGTGCTCCTTGTGCATGGAAAGCAGCTCAAGGAAACTGGAAATTCTAGCTATATAAGATAGTATAATCAGACTATGCACAAACACCTCCTATGCAATGAGCTATTTCATTTTAAAGTTCCTCTGGAGCCATTTTGTGGCTCTCATGACAGCTAAGCAGGAGAAAGATCATCTCCAGAACTAACATTCTGCTGTTTCTTATTAGCAAACCATACCATTGCTCAATTCATTGCACGAGATGGACCTAGAGTCTATGTGATAAAAAGTTAATTCCAAAGTACTGTCTGAACTGAACCAGAAAATCTACCATTGAAATTCTTTGAAGTCTCATCGTATCAACATGGGGAACAAAAAAAATCAACCAGGACAGGCTTGAAAAAGTTCACAGTCAAAGCTGCCCTTTTCCTCACACACACAAGGCATAGAGGGGAGTCACAGCCATAAATCACAGAAACAGTCTAGAACATAGACTCTGACTCTTCCTCAGTCTTTGCAGGAAGAAAGGAATGTGATGTAGGGAGAACGTCTGCAGACAGATGTCACTGAATGTCTTATACACAGAGAAGAATGACTGTAATGTGACAAAAATGAAACAAGTAATGCAGTCACGCTGAAGAATACATCCTCAGTAGAGGTAACAGAAACAAAGCAGCGGGATGAGCATGAGGCAGCTAAAATACATAGCAAAGTTCCAAGCAAGTTTTCTGAAAAATGCCTTACATGCCATGAAACATCAACAGAAGATGATGGACTCTGTTTTGTTTGTACCTTGTCTAACACAATGGGCTCCTGGTTCTTAACTAAAGCTGCTCAGCACCATTGCCCTACAAATGAAATACTACTACCTTTACTCTGACCTTGGGCTACCTTGCAGCACAAAGCCAGTCTCTCTCTAAGGCTAGGTCTACACTATGAGACAAATTCAAAATTATTAATGTTGATTTTGTAACACTGGATGTCACACATTCTAATTTGACTGTCCTCTCCTCCCCACATGCTCCTCACAAAGTTGACTTGTTGCTGCCACACTCAATCAGCAAACATCGACTGTTGTAGCAGTGCATTGTGGGAACCTATCCCACAGTTCCCTCATCCCCATAGCATTCTGGGTATTTTTGCTGGTATTTGACATCATCTTCCCACGCTGTATTGCCCTCCTTCCCCTCCTGTGGTAAGCAAACATCTATTTTTCCAGGTGGAAGTTAGTGCATCAAAAAAGGTGGCCAAATGCACACACATCTTTTTCTTCTATAAATGGATTGGTTTTTAAAACTGTAGCTGTAACTGAATTATGAAAGATTTTATAAAAAGCAGCAGGTGTGTGTCTTCTCAATTGATCCTCCACCGACTGTTCCCCTTCTCTTCATTACATCTCATCCCAGAAAATAACCCAGGGACAATGAAAAGCATGAAGAAAGTGTAGATAGTAAAGGTTTAAAAAAAGAGATTTGGTGAGGGAGGGCATTTGGCTTCCCATTTCATTATACAGCTTCATAGAATCATAGAAGAGTAGGACTGGAAGGGACCTCGAGAGGCCATCGAGTCCAGCCCCCTGCCCTCATGGCAGGACCAAGCACTTTCTAGACCATCTATCTAACCTCTTCTTAAATATCTCCAGTGACGGAGATTCTACCACCTCCCTTGGCAATTCGTTCCAGTGTTTGATCACCCTGACAGTTAGGAACTTTTTCCTAATGTCCAACCTGAACCTCCCCTGCTGCGATTTCAGTCCATTGCCTCTTGTTCTATCCTCAGAGGCAAGGAAGAACAAGTTCCCTCCCTCTGCCTTATGACACCCTTTTAGATACCTGAAAACTGCTATCATGTCCCCCCTCAATCTTCTCTTTTCCAAACTAAACAAGCCCAGTTCTTTCAGCCTTTCTTCATAGGTCATGTTCTCTAGACCTTTGATCATTTTCATTGCTCTCCTCTGGACCCTCCCCAATTTCTCCACATCCTTCCTGAACTGCGGTGCCCAGAACTGGACACAATACTCCAGCTGAGGCCTAACCAGCACAGAGTAGAGCAGGAGAATGACTTTTTGTGTCTTGTTCACAACACACCTGTTAATGCATCCTAGAATCATGTTTGCTTTTTTTGCAACAGCATCACACTGTTGACTCATATTTAGCTTGTGGTCCACTATAACCCCCAGATCCCTTTCTGCTGTACTCATTCCTAGGCAGTCCTTTCCCATTCTGTATGTGTGACACTGATTGTTCCTTCCTAAGTGGAGCACTTTGCATTTGTCCTTATTAAACTTCATCCTGTTTACCTCAGCCCATTTCTCCAGTTTATCCAGATCCTTTTGAATTATGACCCTGTCTTCCAAAGAAGTTGCAACCCCTCCCAGCTTGGTATCATCTGCAAACTTAATAAGTGTACTTTCTGTGTCAATATGTAAATCGTTAATGAAGATATTGAACAGAACCGGTCTTCTGTGCAGTCTGTATTCTCAACTGGCCCGCCATCCACTCTTCCCTGTGTGAAGGGTCCAAAGTCAGTGCTGAACGGCAGACACATCCTTTTATTGGGTCAGGGGCTAGCCGCATGTTGTGGTTGAGTGTGGGAAAGACCCCAACTGCATGGTGCTTGTGGGGTGGGGCACATGCATAAATATAAACTACTGAGAAGTTTCTCCTCCTCTTATACATGCACATCCACCACAACAGCTTTGTTGCCATGTGGTGCAGTGGGGCAGCAGCTGGTGCCAGCCAGCACAGAAGAAGATACCAACTGCTCAACTGGAAGAGGTAGAGACATAATTACGAACTCCCTTCAGGGGCTATTTGTAATGGGTAGATGCACTCACAGCACTAACACAAACATGACCCCACAGCCACAGGCTTCCTGGTCTCAAATTGAAATTCACGGTTTCCTGTTACCTAATTCCTGCGCACCTGGAGAGCAGCAGCCAGAGTGGAGCACTCATGAGTACTGTGGGTTACATACCGGACACCTGTGGAGGCTAATAAATTCGATTTTAAGACATGGCACTTCCACACTGGCCTTTACTTGAACTTTTAACTTTGAACTTGGTGCTACACCCAGCTGGTTCCAACGATATTATAATATCAATATTAGTGCTCCCTAAGTCGACCTAATGACATTTACAGTGAAGACAGTCATGCAGTAATATTGAGCTAACTGCCTTAAATTCGAATTTATCTTGCAGTGTAGATGAAGCATAAATGATGAAGATACTGTTTAATATTTACATACTTAAAAACTCACAACTTGTAATCTATAGAAGCAACAATCCTTTATTTTTCACTTGTATTCTAGCCAATGAAATCAAAGTGCACCAGAGAATATGATGTTTACAAATGGCCATTGCATTAGCATAACATGAGTGCCAAACTCAGGGCAGATTGTTGCAACCCAGGGCACAAACCCCAAATTGGTGATGTTCAATGATTTCACCAACCAAATACCATGGGTGAATTCCTCAAGCACTGAAACACTCTTATTGTGGAACCACATACAGGCTGCGTCTACACATGCCACTTCTTCCGAAAGCAGCATGGTAATGAGCAGCCTGGAAGATGCTAGTGAGGCATGGATAAGGAGGCAGTAAGGACTCTGACTGGGAGTGCAGGGTTTAGGGTGTGGAGGATACAAGGCTGAGGCAGAAGGGTTGGGTGCAGGAGAGGGTTCAGGTTTTGGCTCCAGGAGAGAGTTTGGATGCAGGTGGGGATTTCAGGCTGAGGCAAAGCATTGTGTTGTGGGACAAGGAGAGGGGTCTTGGCAGCACTTACAGTACCTTCCAGTTAGTGGCTGCCAAGTCCCTGTGGTGCCTTCGGGCATGGGTAGCCAGAGATGCTCCATGCACTGCCTTCATAATCACAGATGACAACTCCCATTGGTCACAGTTCCCAGATGGTAGGCACTATAGATCCGGCACTCAGGGCAGGGACAGAGCGTGGAGCTGCCCTGACTGTCCACATGCATAGGGGCTGCTTCTGGGAGCCACAAAGAGACAGAAGGCAGGGAGCCTGCCCACCATGTCACCAACAGGACTTTTAATAGCCTGGTAAGCTGTGCCAGCTGGAGCCACCAAGGTACCTTTTTCACTTGAGTGTTCTGCTCAAAAATGAGACACCTGACAACCTGATTATAGCCGTGTCACAAAAACACAGTATTTTAGTGTTTGAACAAAAATACAATGACAAGACTTATGCAATGTAACGTGACTCATTGTACCCTTCCATCCATCCTTTCTGACTAGCAAAAAGAAACAGCCTAGTGCCGCTGATAAAAATGCATCAGCCAAGCTGTTTGTCTTTGATACTAATGTCAAAAAATATATAACAAAAGGGTTCTCACAACTCACTATGGTCACTCTTTTGCCCTTAAAATTATTCTTTTGGCATAACATTTAAGAATGTTTGTATTAGCCACCTTTTACCCTAAAGTTTCTATTGTAATTTTTTTTTCTTTGACTGTTCTGCGCTGTTTCTGTTTTTTACAAAAGAAACTATGTCATTCTTGTTTGTGTAGGTAAGACATACATATGTAAAAAATAAGCTTAAAGGGCACTGCTGCTTCCAAATGGTCATGGAAGAGGCCAAAGCCTATCGCATGAGCCCATTGTACCTAACAACTAAAAAGGGGAAATTCACAACCCTAAAGCAAGCACTCCCCCCAATAACAAAATGAAACCAAAGCCAAAATGTAACACTCCCAAAACTGTCAAAATACCGATGCAAAAATAACAAAACCAATCTTAAAATAATCATTTGTTGCAAAGTAACTAAATACAACATAATGCAGCAAAACTCACATACTTGTATAAAAAACCTCCTATAAAGTTGGGTGTCTTGCTGTAAGACTTTGGTTCGTCCTGCCAAACAGCTGCCACGGAGCATTAGAATCACAACTGACAGAACCCAGCACCCTCCTCACATCCTACCTAACTGGTGATTAGGTTGATCCAAGCCTCTAACTGGTAACTACAACACAGTTAACAAAACAGCATGTGAGTATATAGGGGTGTGTAAAGGTGCAAATGCTAATTTCTGTATTAGGTCATAAGTAAGTGCAGCATATTACCTTATCAGCCAACAAGGATCCCACGTGCTTCTTATAAGCATAATGTGTTTGGTGGAGAATTTTGAAAAGCGGATGACATGTGCCAAGCCAAGGTTATTAATAACAATTAAATATTGCAAATAATTAAACATTAATAAATTAAACAGATGTGCACTCCTGTGGATGTAGGGATATTGGGTTAGGGAAGAGAATTAGCTTCCTCAATTCCCCTTCCCCTCCCCATCCCGAATATGGTGAGGTCATCTTTTCCAAAGATATATACATGAATCAGAGAAAAACCATAAGATGGCAGAAAGTTTAGCATTCCTTTTCCCAGTCTGTTTGACAGGTAATTTATTGAGATACATACCTGTAGTTGTAGCCAAAACAAAAAGATTGGTACACGCTGTCTCCCTTCTAAGCCCCTTCAAATAAAAAATAGGGGTCAGTTACTTGACTATAGCCGTATAACAGGCATATGAACCCTCAGTCGCAGTACAATGGGAAAACAAAAGGTGATTTAGAGTACCCCTCTTGGCTTGCTTTGTGGGTAGCATGTTACTATTTAGGCCTGTACATTCCCAGTCATAGCAAGTCCAAGATAATAGTCATTTGGCATCTCCCTTCTGATGCAGGAGTTTTTTCTTCCTCTATACAAATATTTAAGAAAATTTAAAAAAAAAAACCAGCTTCTAAAAAATCCCATGTCTCATTACATAAAATAATACTTGTAAATGAAGATATTCTGTTAAACAAGTTTTGCATAAATTTGGGCATAATCCCTAGACAGGAGAGGTTATAGCTGATGTCTATACAATTGCAGATTTAAAAAATAGATTGTTTAAGTACATATTTGTCTATAAACCTTGTACTTCTACCACAAAAAAAAAAAAGCTGCAATTTGGTTGTTATTATAAGCATGTAATGTGGTCTTTGCTCATTTGGCAGATCACAGAAGTAAAAATAGTACACTGCACTATAATTAAAAATAAATAAACATTTAATAAAGTACAAAGTCATTAAATTTTTTTAAAAATAAAGGTAAAGGGCTAAAAGAGCAAAATGTGGTTTTAGAAAAAAAAGGAAAACATTTAAAAATCAGGTGTTGCAAAAAGTGATAAAGTAATTAACCCTAAAATAACAAAATCTCTCACTGTGTTCTTTTTTCCAGCCAAAGTATTTTATGCCTTTTTCTGTGCTTTCTCCAGTATTTTGAAATCTTATGTGTAAAGGTTTTGTTCTCATGAGTCTGATTTCACAAGGGCTCTTACAACAAAAATGCAAATTCAAAAAGTTAAGGCTTGGAATGCAACCTGAATTCAGCCATCTTGCATTTGACAGAGTGAACGTGTCTGTGTGCTTGCATTACCAATCTTAATGTTAAAATAAATGCAAAAGCAAATGTTAATGTATCCAATTTTTTTCCCTCCTGCAGGACAAATAGTGGGCGCTCTTGATTAAGGCATCCTCTGTTTGTGTATAATGTGTATTCTAAATGACTCCACTGAAGAACTGATTCTACAACAAACTGTTCTAATGCACACACAAGTAAACAACTTGAAATGTTCATAGTTTCCAGAACAGGGCCTCTTTTCCTCAGTATTTTTCATGCTTCTGCAGGAATGACTGTTCAAATGTCCAGCTGCGCAGTTGCTGCCTAGACAAATCCTGAGCCCCATAAATGCAAGCATTTGAATTTAAATAACTTGGGAGAGTAAATTCTTTCCCTTCCTCCCAACTGTGTAACTCATCAATGGCTGCACAGCCATGTGCTTACACTTTTCACAATAACTTACCTTGGGATGAGCTCAAGCGTGCAAATTTCAGGCACAAAGCCCGAGCCATTTGTTTGAGAAAGATACACGCAATTGAAAAGGGGAGGCACATTAGCATGGGAAAGAAAAATCTGCTTTAGCTACAATGCAAGCAGCTTGGGAAAGCTGCAATATATCTCCATTACCAGAAAAATGGGTTGTAGCAAACGAGATATAAAATTGGTATAATACACCTGGAGCTGCTCTTATGATCGGTATTGCACTAAAAAGTACTTTATTGAAGCTTTTTCTCCCCACTCGTGTGTTTGACTGCATGCAAAGTGTATATCCAAATTGCCTTTGCTGAGCTATGCTCAAGTAAGTCCAACAATGCTAGGCTCTATGGTCCACTGGGTATGCAGAGACCGTCCAAGGTCTTTCTAAATCCTGCCCCATTTTTTGTACAGCAGAAATATACTGGTTCTGCTGCAATAGGAGTTTTGGTTTCTGCACAGGTGGCAAGAGCAAAGATTTCTTTCAGAAAGTCTAAAACTAAGCTAGTGCTGTAAGACATTCTGTCAGATAAAGGAATTCTGAAAAGTTATACAATGAAACCAAAACTAAGTTATGCACTATATGTTCTAGTTTCTAAAATAGCTATCGTTAGACAGAAGCAGTAAGGAAATATTGTAAATCAACCACTGATATGAAAATATATCAAAGCTGTACTGTAGGGCTTTAGTAGCATTTTCCTGCCAATCAATATTGAAATGAATTCATAAGATTTACCGCAATATGCTGATAACTGTTATACTTTAAGCTGTGGTTAAGAATTCAAAACATGACAATCAAAACAGCCGCTTCCTCATATGTAACTAGAACATTTATTTTCTTGTTCCATGCAAAATTAAGTTGTACAGGCAACCAACCCTGGGAAGACAGCCAAGCAATAAAACTGACAGATTGCCAAAGTATATACAAATCATATCCACAGCTTTCAAACATTTTATCCAAAGCAAAAGATTGTCTCTTCAAGGTTACCAAAGAACCTGGTTAGACAGGATGGAGAATCTGCTGTTAAACAGATTTAAATACTGTCTGTTAGATACAGCTAATACCATCTGTGGCTTGCTCAAAACATCATAGACATCCATAATTTTTTTCTGCAATTTAAGCTAATTAACAGAAATTATTAAGTAATATGTCCCCTTATTCTTAAGTTGTATCTAAACACAGACCTTTGTTAAAGAAAGTATATTAACTGTATCACTCATAATTTTCTGAAAAATGTGCACCTCTAAGACTCTCAGATTATATTTTGCAGTGTGAGTTTACCATTGCTGCTCTCTGATTATCAGAACCGCAGGTGTTTTTCTCTAGACAGAATAAAGTCTAGTTTTGCATCTCTGTTGCTAACTTATTTGCATTTCCCCTGCATTACAGTTACTGTCTATGTACTTCAGTGTTAGTTGCATTTTGTGCTATGAGTATTTGGTTCTCAAAATTAAAAAGATCCTTTGTGAAAAAACAGGGAGAAGTATAATCAGTTTGGTACCTTCACTGATAAACATTACACTAAACATTCAGTTTTTTCATATTCTAAATTAATCTTAGATGATACTGCTGAAACAAGCAGCATAGTTTAACAATATTATGATTTTGTGCAAAAAATGCCTTGAAAAATTATTTTAATTTAAAAAAAATTAATGAGTTACTCTACAGCTGAAGAACACTTTAACAGAAGTTTGGAAAGACACTGAGCATACTGTTCTGGTTGTGATCTCACCAGGTCTATGCCAGGGAAGGAATTTCCCTAATCCTTGATTAGGTGGTTGGCCAAAGTCATATTTGGGTTGTTTTTAATCACCGTATCATATTACAAACACATATCTCATTGGTTGTCTGTCATGCACTATAAGCCGCATCTACAGGTGCACGCTACTTCGAAGTAGCGGCACTAACTTCGAAATAACGCCCGTCGCGGCTACACGCGTCGGGAGCTATTTCGAAGTTAACTTCAACGTTAGGCGGCGAGACGTCGAAGTCGCTAACCTCATGAGGGGATCAGAATAGCGCCCTACTTCGACGTTCAACGTCGAAGTAGGGACCGTGTAGACGATCCGCGTCCTGCAACATCGAAATTGCTGGGTCCTCCATGGCGGCCATCAGCTGGGGGGTTCAGAGACGCTCTCTCCAGCCCCTCAGCTCACTGGTGGCCGCGTGGAGCGGCCCCTTAAAGGTCCCCTCCCCCTCCCTTCCTGTGCAGGAAGCTGAGGGAACGTGCAGGCTGCAGCCTGCACATGCGGCCAGCCTGCACCACCCTCAGCCCCACACAGCTGCGATGGCTGCCCGGCAGCCCCCCCAGCACCCCCAGGGGACCCACCCAAAGGGGAGCCAGGGCAGCCAGGCTGGCAAGCGGCAGCGGGGCCCCTCCTGGACGGAGGCCGAGCTGCGGGACCTGCTGGGGCTCTGGAGCGAGGAGGAGGTGCTCCAGGTAATGGGGAGCAAGAGGCGGAACGCGGATGCGTTCGCTCGGCTGGCCGACGGCCTGGCTGCCCGGGGTCACCCTGCCCGCACTCCTGACCACGTCAGGAGTAAGGTCAAGGAGCTGCGGCAGGGTTACTCCCGGGCCCGGGATGCGGCCAGCCGATCTGGGGCCGCCCCCGTCACTTGCCCCTTTTACAGGGAGCTCAGGGACATCCTGGGCTCCCGGCACACCTCCTCCCCTCTGGCCACCCTTGACACCTTGGCCGACGAGCCCCAGCAGGCCCTGCAGACGGAGTCCGCCTCGGAGGCAAGCCCCGCACCCCGGGGGCCCCCCCCGGAGGCCACCCCCGGGACATCGCGGCAGGGGGAGGAGGAGGAGAAGGAGCGGGGCTCCTCCTCCGCAGAATCCAGCCTGCAGATCCTCCTCCTGCCATCCCGGAGCAGCAGCAGGGCCTCCACCCCCCGGGGATCTCCGGACCATGGGAGCGGACCGACAGGTAGGTACCTCCCTCTGGTGGACACCCCTGGGCTTGAGGGGCGGGGGTAAGAGATATGTGTCAAGGGCCCCCCACATGCTCACATGGCCATGGCCCCAAGGACACCAGGGCCATGGCCCTCACAGCACTGCAGCCATCAGCCCCTGCCCCCCCCCACCCCGCATGACAGTGCCATGCCCCATCCCCGGGCCAGGGGGGAACGGAACCTCGAGGGGCCCCCGGGAGGAGGGGGTGGGACACCCCACAGCAGCAGCATGTGATGGAGTGGGGAGAGTGCCAAAGGGAGACTCAGGCTACATATGAGCAACAAGAGCCGAATAGCTCCCGGGGCAAAGGAGGATCCTGGGGCTACAGCTGGCAGGTGACACCTCTGCCCTGAACAAACAGGAGGGAGGAGCCGAGCTGGCTTGGACTTGGGGGGCGAGGGCGGGGCCCACAGGTAGAGGCTAGGGGAAGGGAGAGCTGGAAAGCAGCCAGCCTGAGGAGGAGGAAAGCTGCATCCCAGAGGGGCACCCCTTGGGGTCTTCTACCCAGGATGGGTTGGAAGGACTGTCTCTTCTGACAGCTGGTGCTGTCACTCCTGGCAGAAACTGGCCATCTGTGGCCTAAGAAACCTCTCCTGCTGTCAGACCCTGCGGGGTGAAGTGAGAGTTGATCCCACCAGGGGACGGGGTGCAGGGCAGCGGGACCCCTGAACCCCATCCATCACAGCAGCATCTCCCGGGGACGGGGATGGGGAACCTGCAGCACAGGCCTGGGGGGACAAAGGCCACGGCTCAGGGCCCACACTAACACCTGTCTCCATTCTTCTTCCCCCCCTCCTCTCCTGTGTCCTGCACCTGCACCATCAGAAGGACCGGAAGAGAGCGCCGGCGAGGCGTCAGTCGTCCCGGAGAGCCCTCCGGGACCATCGCTCCAGGCCAGCCCCTCGGCCGAGGACCGACCGGCCCCATGGCGGGCTAGACGGCGGACCCCGCGCCACCAACCGCCGACGGCGACGGACCCCCCAGCTGCTGGACATCCACCGTCGGCAGCTGGAGGTCCCGGAGCAGCACCTCCAGCTGCAGAAGCGGGCGCTGGCCTGGTGCCAGGAGGCATGGGGGGCCTACATGAAGACATTTAACCTCTTGGTGGACTACCTGGCCCCCCATGCCGCGCCGGCCGCCACATCGCCCGCCCTGCCTGCTCCTGCAGCCCCACCACCAGCTGCTCCGCCCGTCGCCGTCCCGTCCGCCGTCGCCTCGCCACCCACCGGTGAGGGCCGGAGCGCCGAGGGACCCCTGGAGCCACCTGACACTCGCTGGCCACCATACCTTCCGGTCCAGCCCGCTCCCACCCAGCCACGGACCAGGCTGCGACCGCGGCAGGGCTCCCGGCCGCCAACGCCCGGTGCCGGGCTATAGGGGCGAGGGGCCCGGGACATGGCCCCCACTTTGTATAGAGTTGGACCCTGTTGTTTTCTGCCCCCGGTTTGCCCCGTCCCCCCCATGTAAATAGTTCTCCCCTTTATCCTCCCTGGTTTTCTTTTGATTATTGAGGACTGTTGTTTCTTTGTATTGTTTTATTTTTGTACATATTGCTTTTGTTCAACATGTTTGTACATAGTTTTTGGTTTTTGGTTCAAATATTTATTTACAGTTCCAAAAAAAAGGTTCGGAAAGAAAAAAAAAGTTTAAGTTCAGCCACAAGTGCGTGCTGTCATTTGTCCAGGACAAGTGGGAGGGGGGTGCGGTGGGGTGCTCCATGGTGTAGGCGTTGGGGCAGGAGTGTGGTGGAGGAAGGGGCGGGCAGTAGGGGGCCTGGGCAGAGTTCACCCCGCGGCCTGTTCATCAAAGTGGGCCCGCAGGGCCTCCCGGACCCGGGTCCCCTCGGGGTCCACCTGCCGACTGGGGGCAGCAGGTGGCTGGACGTCTGCCCTGCCGGCCTCCGCAGCCCAGCCCTGGAAAAAGGTCTCCCCCTTGCTCTCTACCAAATTGTGCAGGGCGCAGCAGGCACCCACAGTCTGGGGGATGTTGTTGGGGCCCGCATCCAGGCGGGTCAGGAGACATCTCCAGCGTCCCTTCAGGCAGCCAAATGAGCGCTCTACCACCTGGCACGCATGGTTCAGGCGCTCGTTGAAGCGCTCCTGGCTAGCAGAGAGATGGCCCGTGTAGGGGTGCATGAGCCACGGCCGGAGGGGGTAGGCCACATCTGCGATGATGCAGAAGGGCATGGTGGTGTCCCCCAGAGGGATCTCCCGCTGGGGGATGTAGGTCCCCGCCTCCAGCCGGCGGCACAGGCCCGAGTTCCGGAAAACCCGGGCGTCGTGGGTGCTGCCAGGCCAGCCCAGCCCACATAAATGTCCTGGAAACGTCCCCGGCTGTCCACCAAGGCCTGGAGGACGACAGAATGGTAGCCCTTTCGATTGAGGTATCGTCCTCCACTGTGATGCGGGGTGCGGATGGGGATGTGAGTCCCATCCAGAGCCCCGAAGCAGTTGGGGAAGCCCAGGGTGGCAAAGGCAGCAATGGTGGCATCTGGGTCCCCCAGCCTCACGAGCCTGTGCAGGAGCATGGCGTTGATGGCACGCACAACCTGCAGAGAAAGCACACGGGACAGCACCAATGAGGGGTGAGCAGGGTGTGCGTGGCCCTGCCCTGCCCTGGCCCCCCTGCCCTGCCCTGCCCTGCCCTGGCCCCCCTGCCCTGCCCTGCCCTCCCCTGCCCTGGCCTCCCCTGCCCTCCCCCCGTGGGTTCGCTTACCTCCATGAAGACAGCCCCGACGGTGGCCTTGCCGACACCAAACTGCTGGCCCATGGATCGGTAGCTGTCTGGAGTGGCCAGCTTCCAGACAGCGATGCTGACCCGTTTCTGCACTGGGAGGGCACGCCGCATGGCGGTGTCCTGGTGCCTGAGTGCGGGGGTGAGCCACTGGCACAGCTCCAGAAATGTCTGCCAGCTCATCCTGAAGTTCCTGAGCCAGCGGTCGTCGTCCCACTCCCCAAGCACCAGCCGCTCCCACCAGTCGGTGCTGGTGGGGTAGCTCCACAGCCGCCGGCGTGTGAGGCGGGGGGGGGGCGGGGTGCTGCAGGGGTAGGGGTTGAGCCCTGCTGCCCTGGGGGCATCTCCTCCTCTGGGGCAAGGAGGTGCTTAGCTGCCTCCCGCATGGCACGGAGCAGGGCAAGCCCTGCTCCTGCCGGGAGGGCTGGGTGGACCTCTAGCTGCTGCTGCTGCTGCTGCTGCTGCTGCTGCTGCTGGGGGTCCATAACTGCGGCGCCCGGGGTCTGTGTGCCTATGGCTCCTCAGACCGTGTGCTGTGCAGGCTGAGTGTGTCTGGGAGGGGCCCTTTAAGGGAGCGGCTAGCTGTTGCCCCGGAAGCGCTAGTCCGCCCGGTGACCCTGTCTGCAGCTGTGCCTGGCATCCCTATTTCGATGTGTGCTACTTGAGCGTGTAGATGTTCCCTCGCTACGCCTATTTCGGTGTTGGGCTGCGCAACGTCGAAGTTGAACATCGACGTTGCCGGCCCTGGAGGACGTGTAGACGCTATTCATCGAAATAGGCTATTTCGATGTCGCTACTTCGAAATTAGCTACTTCGATGTAGCGTGCACGTGTAGACGTAGCCACAGTGTGTTATTGGTGTTACTCCTCTCCAGCCATTTTCTTTCCCAATGAAGCAAGTTTTCAGACTGGTTTCCCCAGATATATTAAAAGCCTATATTTGGCCATTACTTCAAAATATTTTGCTATATTCTGTCCTTATTTATAATTTCTCTGTGTCTCCTTTTCTCTCTACTCTCACTGCTGTTTAAAACACTTCTTAATTGAAGCCCTGCTTCTGTAAGTTACTTAATTATGGGCTTAACTTTAAACCTATGCTTAAGTGCTTTAGGGTTACTTCCCTAACGGGAGATATTAGGTCCCAGTTCTACAGATGGGCCCACACACAGGTATCCAGTTGAAATCAAAGAGACTCAGTGGACCAAGCACCTGCCATAGACCCTTGGACCCAAACGGAGAAGGTTATAAGCTCTCAAGCCTGTCTCTGTTGCTCATACTACATCATGAAGATATTAAATCAGATGAGCTGTATCACAAACTAGTTTTGCACCCCCCTCCACAAGTTCCTCCAATTTCACTGTTATTGTATTTCTGCACAACGACTCTTTTTAATTTCAATAAACAAAATTTGTTTGTGGCCTTTTACTCGCTTTTCCTTCTATGTGACAGGGTTCAGATTCAAACTAATGGGGCATGCTCTGGGAATCGAGCTTTCTATGAGAAAGACAGAAAAGTAAATGGAATCTGTTACCTGACTCCCTTGAAAAATCTCAGCTGTAGAGGTGCCACTGCCTTGTCAGGAAGGAAAAAGACAGCTAATAATGCCAGAAAATTACAGAAACCTCTTTCACAAAAAAGCTGCTCATGACACGAAAGGATGCCTTTGCTCAAGCTTCAGTAAGAAGGTCTAGCAGGTGCACACTTAATTTTCAAAGCCCTTTATAAATATTGACGTATCTAAGTTAATGAAGCTAAAACTCCTACAGGGCTACCTTAAATCTAAATAACTGATCCAACGAGAGGCCAATGTAATCAACCTACCTGCATAGCTGAACGTCATAGCTCAGAAACAGATCAGTCCACCTTTGCTAAATGTATATATACTAAAAAGAACAGTGAGTGACATGTACATAAATCAAATGGACAGTGACTGTCCCACCTCTGAGTTGCTAGAATTGCATCAGTCCTTTCAGGTTTGAAGCACAATAATTTATAGCTCAGTTTCCCATGTGGCACTAACTAAAGAAGCCACAACAGTGCCAAGTGTCTAGGATCTCAGCTACAACAGCAGGTTTCAGTAATCCCAGCAGGATATTGGGGGTTTGCCATATATGAGCCATACATGGGAAGAAAAGTGACCATGTGTTTCAACAAAGCAGTTCTAGTCCTGTCTGTTCAATCCTCTTTACTTAACAGACTTGCATACTTCATTACGATAAATGTACAGTAAACCCTCAATTTTACAGACACCGATTTAGTGGACTTCGGGAACAATGGACATCTGCCTGCTTTACCATTGTTCCCATTAATCGGCTCCCATAAATCCTAAATCCTGCCCCTCACCCTCTGCAAAAAAGAAGGGCGACCGACCAGAGCCATTGCTTCCAGCCACCGAACCCTTCACCAAGGCCCGGACTGGTGCCAGAGCTGCCATGCGCTCCTCCAAACAGAGGTGGGGCAAGTACGCAGGTAGATGGTGGGAGGAGTGCGTGGTGGCTCCAGGGGCGGCAGCAATATCTCTGCGCCAGGCAGCTTCAGCTGCGCTACGGGGACCCTCCAGCTGCATGGTGGGAATCCTCTGGTCCCACAGTGGGGTTGCTCTGGCTGTGCGGTGGGGACCCTCTGGCCATGCACCAGGTTCAGCAGCTCCAGCCATGGCTGTGGGCTCTGGAGGCTCCTCCAGCAGTGGTGGGTCCAGTGAGTCAAGTTTTTTGGGTTTTTTTTTTGCGGGGGTAGGAACTGGGACAGCCTGGGGGGCAGTAAAATCTCGCATTTATCAGACTTGGGGGTTTAGTGGACACCAGTCTCCCCCCCCAATAGTCTGTTAAATCAAGCGTTTGCTGTATGTACTTTAATCAGGCCAAATATGGAAAATTAGGGCTCAGCTGTGCCTTTTAGGCAGCACTTGTGCCTTTGGAACTAGCATGAAACCTCAGTGCCCCCTCAGAAAGTCTGGGAAAGAATTCTGTCCCAGTGTTTGTGGGGAGCACACCTGATGTGATGTCATTCCAGGATACAATTTATCACTCCTTCACTACTGGGGCAGTCCTACTCTGGGACTCTGGTACATGATGGCATTGACCAGTGACCTCACCATCCCCTTTGGAGCATGAAAACCCTGAGGAAAATGAGCCTCCATTAGGCCAGTTATGTAAGTGAGAGAGTGGCATCTTTTGCTTTCCCTATTTCACAGTGTAGGAACTGGGAAATCACTTTAAATAGTGTCAAAGTTCTGCCTTTGATCATAGAAGACACTAGAACGCAATGAAGCCATATTGTATATATATACAGTAAACCCGTTTATTTGGAAGCCAGCTATGTCATGTTGGTTTCTCAGATGGTCAGACACAAGACTCATGAACCTACATAAGATCCAACCACAATCACCATGGCTATTGGACAATAAACAAAACTATAAGAATTAATACAGGATTTTGACGCAGATCCTCAGCGGGAATACACTGTCATTGCTCCACTGACTTCTGTGGCAGATCTGTTCCTTCACAAATCCCTTTCTCCTAGTACTGATACAATATTAAGTGGCTGCCCTTACAAAGTCAGTATTTGGATCATCACATAAACTGGCATCTCCAGGCCCCAATCTTCTCCATGCTTAGAACAGGAAACAACTGCAATATCTCCAATACTACTTTGTGGCCAATCTTGTCCAATGATGATGTTTCAGTGATGACCTCTGGGCACTTTTATTCATGTAACCGTAATGATTTTGACACACAATGGCAAGTTTTAATTGCTCTTACATCAAGATGAAAGCACACTTGTAAATATATTGAAATGAAGACAGGCACTTCCCAGTAAAGGACCCCCACAAACATATCCGTTTTTAGATTATTCCACATTCAGATATGAATGAGGTAACGGGACAGAACTAGAAAGCCGTAACATTTTCCTCTATTATACTTTTTCCATAATGTAATGGGCCTGATTCTTTATTGCCTTTCAGCTTCTGCAATGATTCACACTTATTTCACACTGACGCAAAGTAATCACAAGGTGGATGCAAAAATGCTACCATTTTGATATGTTATCATTTTATGCCTTCTTTAGAGTGATGTAATATCCACGGCTCTGATAACATCCTGTGGTTAAACCATTATGGTGTTAAACTGAAATAGCTGAGAAGTTCTGTTCCCATCCAGTAGACGACACCGTTCGATGCATCTACGTGCATACATTACACGTATGTCATTCATTGCATGCTTTTCATGGCTAGCTATTGAATAAGTGGCAAATATTGCCAGATATTTACAAAATCCCCTCATTCTCTGCATCTGAATCACGAAATGGGGCTCATAATGATACCTGTCTAGTGTAGAGGTAAGGGGAAATAAGAGGATGGTAAGTGGGGTGGGATGGGGGAAGTTGTGGCTGCACACAGAATCAGGCCAGCATTTAAAATGGAAAATCCAGTTTGTTTCTTCACAAAAGTGTCTGATGCCATCACCTGGTTGCCACAATGCCACCAGCAGTCCTTCATATTCTTTTCATGGTTATGACACTCTCTGATTAATGGCAGGGGGGAAAGGAAGAAATCATGTATAAAATGAATTGAAATGGGAGAAAATGCTAATAGAAAATGGTTCTGAATAACATTAGGAAGCTTACCCACATTACCGAAGAGATGAAATTAGCATTTTCTCACAGCACTAGGACTCTGTCACAGAATACTGCTCACCCTGCAAACAATTCTCTGTATTTTATGCAAATTAGCTCAGGGCTTTTCCTTGCTTTGAGGCTTTACTCTAGTACAGAATGATGATACAGCAGCCGGTAATTGTCCAGGTAACATCACTCACAAGAGTTCTGAACTCCAGCAGGCAATCAAAATGGGCACTGAATAACTTATCTGGTGTCTGCCATGTGAACTGTCAACCTTCAGTCTATGTGGGGAGACTTATTTATTTTTCCTCTTTTTCCTGTCTGACAACATGCAGTCTCTTGAGCAGCAGACTCCCACGGCTATTTGGTTTGGCAGCATTTCATTATGCTCTACAACAGACAGGACATCCATAGGCCATGAAAGTGAACTTAAAAAAAATGATAAAAGCCTGCCTGAATTCCAAGACTAATTCCAGGGCCACAAATTCATAAGCAGTCAGCATAGCAAACTTTACACAAAACACTGATGGAACTTTGCAGGTAACAATGGATTCTGCCAATGTCAAAGATGCAAGTATCTATGAACTGCAGCTTGCATCTTTGTCATATAAGTATTTTACCGTTTCAGAGCAAACACATAGGATACCCCAGAGCCCTGTAGAAACCCTACATATGTCAATGTGGAACACATCTCTCTCCACTTCTCAGATCCTACCTTCAGCTGTACCTCTTAAAGCAACCCTTCCTGCCTTCTTCACATCATCAGTTATCTCTGTACACCGCCTTTCTAAATTGTTGCCTATTGACCTGTCTTGTTTTTCTCTGCTCTTGGATTATAATTCTTCAGGGGAGGAACTATAAACTATATAAACTGCTGTGTCATCTACAGCAATTATATCTAATTTTGTTAAAATGCTGTGTGAGCATTTTAGAAAAGCAGAGAAAACCAAACCTTTTGATCAATAATAGAACATGCCTGGGCTCACTGTCTCTTCATGACAAAAGCTGCCTCACCTTTCAAAGGAATGACACAGGATGGTTGGCTGATAACTGATGCAAGTTGAGCTTCCCTATTCCCTGTGCCATAAAGGTGCAGATTTGCACCTGGGGTTATAGAATCAGGGAGCTGGAAGAAACCTCAGGAGGTCATTGAGTCCAACCCCCTGCTCAAAGCAGAACCAATACCAACTAAATCATCCCAGCCAGGACTTTGTCAAGCCAGGATTTAAAGACCTCTAGGGAAGGAGATTTTACCACCCTCTGTATTCCAGAGCTTCACCACTCTCCTAATGAAATCGTTTTCCCTAATATCCAACCTAGACCTCCCCCCACTGCAACTTGAGACCATTGCTCCTCATTCCCATGTGCCACCACTGGGAACAGCCTCTCTCCATCCTCTTTGGAACTGCCCTTCAGGTAGTTGAAGGCTTCTCTCAACCCATTACTCTTCTCTTCTATAGACTAAATAAGCCCAAATCCATCAGCCCCTCCTCCTAAATCATGTGCTCCAGCACCCTAATCATTTTTGTCACCCTCCACTGGACTCTTTTCAGTGCATCCACATCCTTTCAGTAATGCGGGGGCTCCAGAACTAGATGCAATACTCTGGATGTGGCCTACCCCATGCCAAATAAATGGGAATACAGTAGTCTCTCGAGTTATGACAGGGTTGCATTCCCACGCACCCTTGTGTAATTTGAATTTCACATAAGTCGGGGGGAGGCTTTTTTCCCACGGCAGCACGCATGTTCTGCAGCCAGGGAACCAGCGGGAGCACCTGCAACTCCTTTTGCAAGGTTAGACCGGGGGGGGGGACAGCTGGGGAGGGTTAAGCCTGGAAGTGGGTTGGGGGCATGGGAAGGGGCAGTAGGATTAAGCATGGGGTAGGTTAGGGCTGCAGTGGGAGCCGGGGGTAGCATTGAGCCAGAACCGCACAGGGGTGATGAGCCAGGGCCGTGCATGGGGCCTTTGAACTGGTGTGGGGGGTTGAGACAGAGCAGCAAGTGGTGGAAAGGCTGAGTCAGAGATGAGTGCAGGGGGGGTTGAACTGGGACAGGGGGATAACTGGGGCGGGGGGCTTAAGCCAGAGCCACGCACAAGCGGTGGTGAGCCAGAGCCATATGCAGTGGGGAGGGGTTGAACCGGGGCCAGAGGGGTTGAGCCAGAGCAATGCATGAGGGTGGTGAGCCAGAGCCATGTGTGGGTGGTGAGCCAGGCCATGGGGGGTTTGAACCAGGACTGGGGGTTGAGCCAGAGCCACATCAAGGGGTAGTGAGCCAGAGCTGCATGCAGGTGGTGAGCCAGCCTGTGGGGGGGTTGAACTGGGGGGGTGTTGAACCAGGACTGTGCAGGGCCATGGGGGTTGATCCAGGGCCAGGGGGAGCACGATTTTGAGTTGTGCTTAACTTGAGTTAACGCAAGTTAAACGCAACTCAAAATTGTACATTTTGAGGGTTTACTGGAATCACTTCCCTAGATCTCCTGGCAATATTCGTACTAACGCACCCCAGAATGTCATTAGCCTTCTTGGCTACAAGGGCATACTGTTGGCTCATATCCAACCTGCCATCCACTTCCATCCTCAGGTCCATTTTTGCTGAACTACTGCTTACCCAGTTGGTTCCCAGCCTTTAATAATGCTTGGGATTCTTCTATCCTTAATTCAGGACTCTGCACTTGTCCTTGCTGAACCTTATCAAACCTTTCACTCAATCTTCCAATTTGTCTAGGTCATTCTGGACCCTATTCCTACCCAGCAGCATGTCAATGTCTTCCTGTAGCTTAGTGTCATCCATAAATTTATTGGGGGTGCAATCCATCCCCTCATCCAGATCATTAATAAATATGTTGAACAAAACCAGACCCAGAACTGACTCTTGGGGTACTCCAAGTGATACCAGCCATCAACTAGAGAGTGCCATTGATCACTACTACCCACTGAGCCAAATGATTTACCCATCTATCTACCCAAGGCACAGTCCATTTATCCAAGCCATACTTCTTTAATTTGCTGGCAAGAATACTGTGGGAGACTGTACTAAAAGCTTTGCTGAAGTCAACGCATGTTATGTCCACCACCTTCCCTGTATCCACAGAGCCAATTACCTCATCACTGCGGCATTTAATTTCAGAAAGGGAATTATGCAAAAATGAGAAGATTAGTTACATGGAAATTAAAAGGTATAATGACTAAAGTAAAATCCCTGCAAGCTGTATAGACCATAGCAGAGGCCCAATTTAAATGTATACCCCAATTTAAAAACCATAGTAAAAGATCCACTAAAGAGAGATTATGGTTTAACAGCCATGTAAAAGAAGCAGTGAGAGATAAAAAGGCATCTTTTAAAAAGTGGAAGTCAAATCCTACTGAGGAAATTAGAAAAGAGTACAAACACTGCCAAATTAATTTAAAAATGCAATAAGAAAAGCCAAAAAGGAGTTTGAAGAACAGTTAGCCAAAAACTCAAAAAGCAATAACAAAAAAAAAATTAAGTACATCAGAAGCAGGAAGCCTGCTAAAGAACCAGCGGGGATCCTAGATGATCAAGATACAAAAGGAGCACTCAAAGATGACAAAATCATTGCAGAGACACTCAATGAATTCTTTGCTTCAGTCTTCATGACTGAGGATGTTAGGGAGATTCCCAAACCTGAGCCACCCTTTGTAGGTGACAAATCTGAGGAATTGTCCAAGATTGAGGGTCATTAGAGGAGGTTTTGGAACTGACCAATAAACTTAACAGTAACAATTCACCGGGACCAGATGGCATTCACCCAAGAGTTCTGAAAGAACTCAGATATGAAATTGTGGAACTGTTAACTGTGGTTTGTAACCTATCCTTTAAGTCAGCTTCTGTACCCAATGACTGGAAGATAGCTAATGTAACACCAATATTTAAGAAGTGCTCTAGAGGTGATTCTGGCAGTTACAGACAAGTAAGTCTAATGTTGGTACTGGGCAAGTTAGTTGAAACCATAGTAAAGGATATAATTGTCAGACACACAGAAGACCATAATTTGTTGGACGAAAAGTCAACATTGTTTCTGTAAAGGGAAATCATGTCTTACTGATCTATTAGATTTTTTGAAGGGGTCAACAAACATGGGGATAAGGAGGATCCAATAGATATAGTGTACTTGGATTTCCAGAAAGCCTTTGACAACATCACTCACCAAAGGCTCTTACGCAAATTAAGTTGTCATAGTATAAGAGGGAAGATCCTTTCATGGACTGAGAACTGGTTAAAAGACAGGAAGCAGAGGGTAGGAATAAATGGTACATTTTCAGAATGGAGAAGGGTAACTAGTGGCGTTCCCCTAGGGTGAGTCCTAGGACCAATTGTATTCAACTTATTCGTAAGTGATCTGGAGAAAGAGGTAAACTGTGAGGTGGCAAAGTTTACAGACAATAATAAGTTGTTCAAGATAGTTAAGACCAAAGTAAACTGTAGCAGTAGTAGGCATCCTTCAGTCTGCATAGACTATGGATCGCGCCCTTTATAGTTTCAACTGAGGACTTCATTTACAGCGTCGACTGTGACTATGAAGACCCACACGAGAGTCACAGTCCTTGCTGCATCTCTTGCAGATGTAGCGGGTGTCTGGCAAGTCCTTAGGGTGCTTTCTGTGCGCTTGCTTCTCCTCTGCTAGCTGTCTGATCCTCATCTCGCCCTTCTGAAGGCCCTTGTGTAACCCCTGCCTCCATCTGCTGCGGTCGTCTGCTAGTTCTTCCCAGTTGTCCAGCTCGATGTCTACCTTTCTGAGGTCTCTCTTGCAGACATCTTTGTAGCGCAACTGGGGGCGTCCGGGAGGTCTTTTGCCAGAGGCTAGCTCACCATACAGGATATCTTTTGGAATCCTTCCATCATTCATCCTGTGGACGTGGCCAAGCCAGCAGAGCCGACGCTGCCTGAGGAGGGTGTGCATGGTTGGGATTCCAGCTTGCTCGAGGACGGCGGTGTTGGTCACTTTGTCCTTCCATGATATTCCAAGGATGTGCCTGAGGCAGCACAAGTGGAAGACGTTCAGCCTCTTTTCCTGGCGGGCATACAGGGTCCAAGTCTCACTGCCATAAAGGAGGGTGCTGAG
Organism: Carettochelys insculpta; assembly: GCF_033958435.1. NCBI lineage: Eukaryota > Metazoa > Chordata > Testudines > Carettochelyidae > Carettochelys > Carettochelys insculpta. The sequence goes on from NC_134137.1 coordinate 136,759,455, forward strand.
GACGCAGGCTCTGTAGACTTGCATTTTGGTGTGAGTGTACAGCTTGTTGTTATTCCACACTCTCTTGCTGAGTCTGGACAGAGTTGTGGCCGCTTTTCCGATCCTCCTATTTAGCTCAGTGTCCAACGACAGGGTGTCAGTGATGGTGGACCCGAGGTACACGAACTCATGGACGACCTCTAACGTATAGTTGTCAATGCTGATTGATGGGGATTCAGCAACATCCTGACCAAGTACATTTGTCTTCTTTAGGCTGATGGTAAGCCCAACGTCCTTGCATGCTTTGGAGAACTGATCCAGCAGTTTTTGAAGCTGGTCTTCTGTGTGAGACACTACAGCAGCATCGTCTGCGAACAGCATGTCTCTGATGAGGACTTCCCACACCTTAGACTTAGCTTTCAGCCTTGCAAGGTTAAACAGTTTCCCATCAGATCTTGTGTGCAGCAAGATGCCCTCTGTTGAAGATCCAAAGGCATGCTTCAGGAGGAGTGCGAAGAAGATCCCGAACAATGTAAGAGCAAGCACACATCCTTGTTTGACGCCACTCCTGATTCTGAAAGCATCCGATAATGGTCCGTCATATTGGATGGTTCCACTCATGTCTTCGTGGAACGACTGGATCATCTTGAGTAACCGTGGAGGACAGCCTATCTTGTGGAGCAGTTTGAACAGACCATCCCTGCTGACCAAGTCAAAGGCCTTGGTGAAGTCAATGAAGGCTATGTAGAGTGGCTTCCTCTGCTCCCTGCACTTCTCCTGCAGCTGCCTTAGAGAGAAGATCATGTCAACGGTAGACCTCTCTGCACAGAACCCGCACTGAGATTTGGGGTACACCCTCTCAGCAATCTTTTGGAGTCTGCCAAGGATGACGCGAGCGAACAGTTTACCAGTGACGCTTAGGAGGGAGATTCCACGGTAGCTGTTGCAGTCGCTTCTGTCTCCTTTGTTCTTATACGACGTTACAATGTTAGCGTCGCGCACATCCTGTGGAACCTCACCCTCTTTCCAGCACAGGCACAGTAGCTCATGTAGGGGTTCCAGGAGTGTGTCCGCGGCACACTTGATTACCTCTGGTGGTGAAGAACATCAAAAAGATCTCACAAAACTGAGTGATTGGTCAATAAAGTGGCAAATGAAATTTATGTGGATAAATGTAAAGTAATTCACATTGGAAAAAATAACCCCAACTATACATAAAGTATGATGGGGGCTACTTTAGCTACAACTAATAAGGAAGGAGATCCTGCAGTCATTGTGGACAGTTCTTTGAAAACATCCACACAGTGTGCAACCACAGTCAAAAAAGCAAACAGGAAACATTAAAAAAGGGACAGAGAATAAGACAGAGAACATCTGATTGCCCTACATAAAACCCTAGTACGCCCGCTTCTTGAATACTGCATGCAGATATGGTCTCCTCATCTCAAAAAAGATATATCGGCATTAAAAAAGGTTCAGAAAAGGGCAACTAAAAGGATTAGGGGGTTTGGAATGGGTCCCCTATGAAGAGAGATTAAAGAAACTAGGACCTTTCAATTTAGAAAAGAAGAGACTAAGGCAGGGATATGATAGAGGTACATAAAATTATGAGCGGTGTGGAGAAAGTGAACAAGGAAAAATTATTTACTTGTTCCCCTAATATCAGAACTAGGGGACACCAAAATAACTTAATGGGCAGCAGGTTTAAAACAAATCAAAGGAAGTTCTTCTTCACACAGTGCACAGTCGATCTGTGAAATTCCTTGCCAGAGGAGTCTGTGAAGGCTAGGACTACAACAGGCTTTTAAAAAGATCTAGAGAAATTCATGGAGATTAGGTCAATTAACGGCTATTAGCCAGGAGGGGTAAGAAATGGTGTCCCTACCCTCTGTTTGTGAGAAGCTGGAGAAGGATGGCAGGGGAGAGATCACTTGATCGTTACTTGTTCGTTCCACTCCCTCTGGGGCAGCTGGCACTGGCCACTGTCGGCAAACGGATACTGGGCTGGATGGACCTTTAGCCTGACCCAGTATGGCTGTTCTTATGTTCTAGAAGGCAACCAGGTTGGTCAGGCATGATTTGCCCTTAGTGAATCTATGTTGACTATTCCTGATCACTTTCCTCTCCTCCAAGTGCTTCAAAATGGATTCCTTGAGGATCCCCTCCAGGATTTTTCCAGGGACTGAGGTGAGGCTGACTGGTCTGTATTTCCCCAGATTCTCCTTCTTCCCTTTTTTTAAAGATGGGCACTACATTTGCCTTTTTTCCAATCGTCCAGGACCTCCTCCAATCGCCACCGAGTTTTCAAAGGCAATGGCCAGTGGCTCTGCAATCACAACAGCCAACTCCCGGAGCACCCTCAGATGCATTTGCTCTGGCTCAATGGATTTGTTTATGTCCAGCTTTTCTAAATAGTTCTTAACCTGATTTTTCTCCAGGAGGGCTTCCCATTTCCTTCCCACTCTTGTGCTGTCTAGTGCAGCACTCTGGGAGCTGACCTTGTTTGTCCAGATAGAGGCAAAAAAAATAAAATAAAAGCATTCAGTATTTCAATTCTTCAGTTTTTCATACATTATCTGTCACTAGGTACCTCCCTCAGTCAGTAAAGGTCCCACACTTTCCCTGACCACTTTCTTATTGCTAACATGCCTGTGGAAAGCTTTCTTATTAAATTGTACATCCTTTGCTAGCTCAAAGATTTCACTATTGAGCCAGTTGGTCACCTATCATATTTGCATAATTTACTGCACATCATGATGGTGTGTTCTTGTGCCTTTAGAAAGTTTTCTTTAAAATACAGCTAACCCTCCTGGACTCCTTTCATCCTCATGTTTGCATCCCGAGGGATCCTTCCCAGTTCCCTGACGGAGTCAAAGTCTGCTTTTCTGAAGTCCATGGTCTCCTCTCTTCTAGACCCTGAACTCACCCATCTCATGATTGCTCTTGCCCAGGTTGCTACCCACGTCTACTTCCCCTACCAATTCCTCCCTGTTTGTGAGCAGCAGGTTGAGCTGAGCACAGCCCCTGGTTGGTTCCTTTAGCACAAGCACCAAGAAGTTGTCTCCAATATTCTCCAAAAACTTTCTGTATTGTCTGTGTACTGCTGTGTTGGTCTCCCAGCACATCAGGGTGATGGAAGTCTCCCATAAAGGATCTGAGAAAGACCCACCAACTTAGAACTGGCTGAGGTAACAGTGGCTGTTGCTGCTAGGACAAGCAGTGAGAGCTTGAGACATAAAATGGGAGCTGAGGATCTGTTTGGTTGTATTTTTAAAAATAAAGTTGCCTGGAAAAGGCTGTGCATGTAGAAGTGAGTCCTTAACAAGCAGGGGAAGAGCCTTGCCTTGTGACACATGATGGAGACCAGCCCAACAGGTCGAGAAAGAAGGCTTGCTGGTGCCAATGGAAAGGAAAGTTGAAGCCCAAACCTTGACTGACTGACCCCACCTAGACTGCTTGGGTAATTATTAGCCCTGCTGCGGCACTGTGGGTGACTCTGAACAACACTAAAGAAAAGCAAAACAAGGAGTCTGCACCTAGAAACCTTTACTCCAAGCAGTCGTGACTCCTTCACCTTGTCTCACTGAAGACGTGTTTAGCATGTACGAAACAGGATTTAGTCTTAAGCATCGGGAGACTCAGTTTCAAGTACTGGGAGAAGTGACTGGAAAAGAGAGATGGTAAACTTGGCAGGTATGATTTGGACTAGTTATAAATATGACAAAAAACAAAAGACTTAAGGAACAGAAAAGAGAGACTGTGATAGCTGTATACGATGGAAATACGTAGCAATGAAATTACTAGCATGATCTGCATATTTAACCCAAGAGGGCCACCACAGGTTCCAAAAATCAACTACTTTGCACAATCCTTCCATTGATATCAGTGGTTTTTCATTCAGGCCCCCGGGATGTTACGTAACACAATGTTTGGCTCAAGCAGAAGTAGAGCAGAAAAAAAAACAAACAACAGATACTAACAGACACAAGAATAAAATACCACAACAGAAATACAGAAGCATCAGGAATGAAGGAGCATCCACTGAATGAAATGGTTACAGAGCATGAGGAAACATTATCTAGCCAAAAATGAATATTTGCTCTCTGCAGCTGATCTGTTGCCAGCAACAGCTAATTTTCAGCAGCCAGCTATGCAACAGACTGTGTGGGGACAAGCAAAACTTTTTACCAGCACATCTTGTCAAACAATATCATGAGCCTAAACATCAGGAAGCTTATCTATTGGAAGCATTATAAAGCACTAACAGGTGCTTCACCGACAGCAAAATATTGAGGTTAAAAGAGTGGAACACTACAACACGATACTTCCTAAGTTAGAATTGTAACAGTGGGTGAACAGCTACAATATGAGGACAAGAGCAAAAAGAGGGGTTCTATTAACAACTAACAATGAGAGGAAAATGCAGGATGCTCTGAAACAGAACTTATTTCCTATAGGAAAGTACAAGAGAGTATGGTGAGCAGGCTACAGTAAATGATTTCATCGAAAGAAAGTCAAGACTAATAACTACACTGCAATTCTTTCAGCAGGGCAGAGCAAACCTGCCTTTGTGGTTTAAAGGGCAATAGCATGCCATCTGTGATAGCTTTTTGGAGATCTCAAATGCCAATGTCTCTAGGAACTGAAAGTCCAAAATTACAGCTGGCAAATTTTCTCCCTTACAAAAAATATAGATTCACACAAACTGAAACAATTAGTGAATTCATGGTGAACTGACCAAACTGTCTGGAAAGAAAAAAAAATCCGCAAAAGGCAAAGTGTTTCATTTTAACAATTCCAGAATATTGTGACTTTTATAATTTAATTTTACTTACATTTTTAAAAGGTTAAAAAACCTCTAGTTAAATAGAGCATTTCGACTTTCTGATTTGCTGAAGAATTTAAAAAAAAATGTTCAGTTCAGGTCAGTCTGAAAAACTCCTTTTTATTTCACTTCACCTACTGACCCGAAAAAATTGGTTATCTGCACAGCTCTTATCAGAATAGGAAGTGACAACATGAACTGACGGTCATGCAAAAGCAGCTGGAGAAAGTCACACAAGTAAAATGTTACTTGACTGTGCCACACAACTATATAATGCAAGGGCTATAAACAACAGATATAGAGCAGTCACTGTAAGGAAGACCAAAGGATAATGCAAGCAGCTTTAAAATAAATTACTGGAGTTGCCTTTGGTTGCATACTGTGCATTTGTAATCACTACTGTAAATTGTTTCTGCATAACAGTAATATTCACCAGTAGCTCTGAAAAGTATAATCATTGTTCCTGGGAAGGTGTGACAGGAAAGGGATGAAAAGTATACAGCACTTATCTTCATTAAGCAGCTGTTCTCCAAATTCTTAGGAAAATAAGAACTGAACTAAGCGGAGCCTGGGTACGACTAGGCCTTTTGGATAACCTCTTTGTCAAATTTGAAGTCATCTCCTTTTTTGATGCTGCCAAAGGACGGAGCGTATTTTGTTTGCGAGTAACGGATGATTTCATCACTGGCTCCTGTATCTTTTGTTGCCCTGACTTACCTGGTGCTGACTCTTCTACATCCTAAAGAGACAAGATGGATGAGGTTATACTGAGTCACCTTGTTGGTGAGAGGGACAAGCTTTCAAGCTCTACAGGGTATGTCTACACTGCAAATAAAAATCCAGGGCTGGCTTGCAGGGTTCAGGGGAAGGGGCTGTTTAATTGCAGTGTAGATGTTTGGGCTTGGGCTACAGCCTGAGCTCTGAGACCTCCCTTGAAGGGTCCCAAGGACAGTAATTCCTGCAGAAGGGCTGGGGGGCAGAATTAAAAATGCTGAGCCAGAAATCATATGTATACAAATGTATACAACATCACTGTTCTCAAATAAACTTACATAGGGGAAAGGATAAACAGAGAAACATGCTGTTATCACCTGTGGGTGACCACTTTTCGCAAAGTAATTACTCAGTCCTCATCCTCAAAGGAAATTTGCAATGTGTGCAAAACACGGGTCTGGGAGATTAAATTTTTAACTCTGGCAAACACTAAAAATCATGGTCTTTAATAAAAACCCTGGAATGTATGCTTTATTACAACAATTGGTAACTCACTAACTCCAATTTTTGTCTTACGACTGAAAGGGTGCTAACAGGCCACTTCATGATGAATGAATGATCCCTAAGTACAGTTTCCCAAACTGTGGTATGTGTACTGCTGGGGGTACACAAAATGATTTCAAGGGGGACACAGCAGAAAATAAATTACGAAAATCAGGAGAAAATCACCATGATGGCACTGGGAGAGGGGATGCACTGACAAGGCCAAAGTACTGAAAAGGGGTCTGTGAATGTTTTACGTTTTGGAAACACTGACTCGGAATATGTGTTGCCTATCTATCCTAAACATCCTGCTCAGTTTTGCATTTCACTGTGGCATTCTCAATACCTTTCCCAGACTTAAAGAAGAGCTGGGCAGCCTTCAGTGGGGAAAGAATAGGTTAAGAGCTATTTAGAAAAGCTAGACATACACAAATCCATGGGTCTGGATTTAATGCATCCAACGGTACTGAGGGAAGAGGCAAATGTCATTGCAGGGCCTTTGGCCATTGTCTGTGAAAACTTGTGGCGATTGGGAGAGGTCCCAGATGACTCGAAAAAGGCAAATTTAGTGCCCATCTTTAAAAAAGGAAAGAACAATAATCCAGGGATCTATAGTCCGGTCAGCCTTGCCTCAATCCTTGGAAAAATCATGGAGGAGATCCTCAAGGAATCCATTTTGAAGCACTTGGAAAAGGGAAAAGTGATCAAGAGTAGTCAACATGGATTCACCATGGGCAAGTGATGCCTGACCAATCTGATTAACTTCTATGATTTGACAACTAACTGTGCACATCAGAAAGTCAATGGATGTGATATACCTTGACTTTAGCAAAGCTTTTGATAAAGTCTCCCACAATAGTATTGCCCATAAGTTAAAGAAGTATGGACTGGATAAATGGACTTTCAGGCAGATAGAAAGCTGGCTAGATGGTCGGGCCCAACAGGTAACAATCAATAACTCAGTGTCTAGCTGACAATCGGTTTTAAGTGGAGTGCCCCAGGGATCAGTTCTGGGGCTGGTATTGTTCAACATCTTTATTAATGACCTGGATGAGGGAATGGATTGCACCCTTAGCAAATTTGTGGATGACACTAAGCTAGGGGATCAGGTAGATACATTGGAGGGTAGGAATAGGGCCCAGAGTGATCTAGATAAACTGGAGGATTGGGCCAAAGTAATCTGATGAGGTTCAGCAAGGACAAGTGCAGAGTCCTGCACTTGGAACAGAAGGATCCCAAGCACTGTTGTAGGCTGGGGACTGACTGGCTAAGTAGCAGTGCAGCAGAAAAGGATCTGGGGATTACAGTGGATGAGAGGCTGGATATGAGTCAACAGTGTGCCATTGTAGCCATGAAGGTTAATGGCATATTGGGGTGTATTAGGAGCATTTCCAGCAGATCTAGAGAAGTATTATTCTCCTTTACTTGGCACTGGTGTGGCAACATCTGGAGTACTGCATTCCGTTCTGGGCCCCCAAGTATACATAGGATGTGGATGTATTGGTGCAGGTCCAGCGGAGGGCAATGAAAACTATTAGGGGGCTGGAGCACATGACCTATGAGGAGAGGCTGAGGGATTTGGGCTTATTTAGTTTGCAGAAGAAAAGAGTGAGGGGTGATTTGATAGCAGCCTTCAACTTCCTGAAGGATGGATAGAGGCCATTCTCAGAAGTGAAAGATGGCAGAACAAGGAGCAGTGGTCTAAAGTCACTGATGGAGAGGCTGAATAGTGAAAAAAACTATTTCACTAGGAGGGTGGTGAAGCACTGGAATGCTTTACCTGGAAAGGTGATAGAATCTTCATCCCTAAAAGTTTCTAAGTCCCTGCTTGACAAAGTCCTGGCTGAGATGATTTAGTTGGGTTGACCCTGCTTTAGGCAGATGGCTGGACTTGATGACCGCCTAAGGTCCCTTCCAGCCCTATGATTCTAAGAGATCTCAGTAGCTGGAAAGCTTGTCTTTCTCACCAGCAGAAGTTGATCCACTAACATATATTACCTCTCTCACCCCAACCTGGAACTGACACAGCCACAGCATTATTGCACATTCTCCATCTGCTTATACAAGATATGGACAGCTCTAGGCCTTGCAACTGCTAGCTTCAGTTCCTTCTCATAAGTAGACAGTTGTTTCTCAGAACAGCAATCTTTGTTCTCCTTTAGAAACGTAAGGCCCTAGTCTACCCACAGTACCCATATTATGTGGTGCTTTGTGCCACATAAAGTCAATCAATCTAGCCTAAAAATATTGACAACTTTATTTTTACAGCAGAACTGAATCTTGTCGGAATTAATATTCCTGCTTTGATGTTCATTTAGGACTCCTATCATCTCCAGTTTTCTATATGGACAGAAGGAGAGTACAGATTGGGGTATTCAAGGAAAAATTAATATATTTCTTTAAAGCGAATATATAATATTATTTATTAACTGAATTTGTGCATGCAGAATGATACAGTTAAAATTCAAAAACGCTTGTGGTCTATAACACATTTCAAGAGAGACCTACCCACGGCTGCAGTTTCAACAGCATAAAACTGCGTATATTTATTAGATCAGGAGAAAGAAAGAAAGAAAGGAACTGGAGTCTTTTGGAAGGCGAGGCAGCTCAGACAAATAATCTGCAAGCCATCGATGTGATGCAGCCAGAGGAAATCCAGGCGCATGCACACAGCTGCACCTTTAGGGATCTGCCATACAGCCAGCTGCCACTGCTACGTGGTGTCTGAGTCCTGAGGCTGGCATTTGTTAGAGCAACCAAAAAAAAAAAAAAAAAAGGAAGAAAGGCACAATATGATGATTTGAACAAAATCTCAACAACCCATCATTTTTATTTAAAATAAATCGCTGTGGAGCAAAAAAATAAAGATTCAGAGAGCACAGGTATTTGAAGGCATATAAGCATTCAACATCCATTTGTTGTGTGTCCTACCGTATGTAAAATGTTTCCACTGCCAGATGGATAGCTAAAAGCATCACTCAGCAATGTGCGAAATATGGGCTGGTGAAATACATTATACCAGTGGCAATGGAGGCATGCTCAAAACAAGATCTAGAGGAAATACTGATACATGGGCAGCTAGGATGGCTAGGCCCACTGACCTGGCAGGGGGAACTATTCCAGGTACTGCTTGCTGGAGCTCCCAGCCACAGCTGCTGCCATGGCAACTGGTGCCCTCGGTCAATTAAATGGCTGCTGGAGCATTGTGCTGCGTGTCCCAGGCAGTGCTAAAGGCTGGGAGGGGTCAGAGGTGTACCCCGTGGCCTGGGCAGTGTGGAGGGTTGGATGCCCCAGCCCCACCCCTTCCATCCAAGACCCCACTCCTGCTAGGAGTGCAGAGCAGAGGGCTATCCACCTTACCCAGGAGCATGATGAGGCTGTCAGCCCCGCTGAGGGTGGCAGAGGATGAAAATAAGTATGACCCAAATCGAGGTCACTGGGGTCAGTAGAAGTGCCACTGAGAAATTGGACATAGAGAGATTAATGGTGTGAAATTAAACTACACAGGTCAGTTGTAATACTTTGGCAGCTGGATCACGGAAGATGCTGACCTTGAACATGAGATAGTATAGACTGAGGATTGCTGGCGGACAGAGTTACCGTGTGTTTCTTATTTAGCAATTTAGGTTTGTAGCTTCTAGTCTGGATACACTGAAATAGCTATGAAAACTACTATATTTCCAAACAGAACTTGTAACAAGCTCCCTTTCTTTGGCCAACAGCTCCTCTATACACCCAGAAGGCTCCATCATCACCATATAAGATGCTCTTTTACAGAACTAAGAGCATGTCAAATATCAGTGACACAAACTGCCGAAACTTTTACGAACTATAATTTTACAGAAGCAAAATGTCTGTTTCCCTTGGATACATTCTAATTTTTCACCTCAAGTCACTCCAGAATGCTAGAAAAGATTAAGATTGATAAAAGTACTCAGCCAAACAAACATTGCTAGGAGAGATCATTATAGAAAACAGCACTTGTTTCTCTGCCCATATTATTATACCAGTTTCTATATTTATTTTAGTGGAAACTAATTGGGGCCAGATTTTTGCCCTCCTTATCCAGAATGAATAGTTTTTCACTGTGTGAATAGTCCCAGTGGGATAGACTCTGGACAGAGATCTCCAGTGAAGTTCCTCAGGGAGCTGTTCCAGATGCATTGTTGTTTAATATCTTTATTAATGACTTGGAGGGAGGTATAGAGAGTATACTGATCAAATTTGCAGATGACATAAGACTAGAAGGCTGCCAACCCTTGGGAGGATACAGCAACAATTCAGAGGCATCTTGATAAAGTGAAGAACTCAGCTAAAGATAACAAAAAATAAATTCAACAGAGATAAATGTAAGCTACTACGCTTAGGCAATAAAACACAAATCCACAAATACAAAACAGCGGAATACTTGGTTTGGCAGCAGCCCGGATGAGAAGGATCTGGTGGTTGTTGTGAAATCACAACCTCAATGAGTCAGCAAGGTGATGCCATTGCAAAAAATAATAATAATAAGCAAATGCAATTTTAGGTTGCATTAATAGAGACATAGCATGCAGCTCACGGAAGCCGATACTACCCCTCCACTAGGTGTGGTTAAGTCTCAACTCAAATACTGTTTCCAGCTGTGGTCACTAATTTATAGAACGTATATAGCAAGACTGTAAAGGCGCCAGAGGTGACCACCAAAGCTGATCACAGGGATGAAATGTAAACAAGAAAAGCAAAAAACTGAAGGAAATAGATATGTTTAGTTTGGAAGGGAAGAGATAGGGTGGGATGGACATGATATAGTCTTCAAATACTTGAAAGGCCACCATAAAAAGGATGTTACAGAAGAGTTATTCTCTCTTGCCACAGAAGGCAGGACAAGAGGCAATGGGTTCAAATTGCAGGGTAGTAGACTCAGATTAAATCTAAGAAAAGAAAAAAAAACTTGTCAGAACAACCATGGGCAGTCTCCAGACTGCTTGGAGAAGCTATGGAAGATCTTTCATCAGAGGTTTTGGATAGCCATCTATCCAGGATCGTTTAACCAAAACAAATCCTGATTCTTGGAAGAGGGTTAGACTAGAAAACCTTTGCAGCTCCTTTTAACCCTGCAATTCTAAGTTGATGAATTCTTACTTGTGTGTGGTCAGATAGACTTTTGGGTGGCCCAGTGATTTCAGCTGCTCAATTGTGCTATTCATGAGTAAGAGAGGCAGAATCTGGCCCTTAGATTGAAAGAGGAAGTAGGGGTAATTCTGTAGACCTCTGGTGTAGACACGATGCACCCATTTAAGACTGGGCCTTGCACCAGTACAGCTACCCCTGATTTCCAAGTGGAATTGGTACAGCACATCTACAATCAGCTTTGCAAAGCCGCATTTACAGCCTACAAATATCCCCCCACATTGAGAGAGCCAAAGATTCTGTGATGAGGGGTTGTAAATGCTGAATTATGATGTAATCCTCCTTTCTGCTTTCAGTCTCAGGTACACGTCATCATATGCAACCCTAGAAATGACAAGTTCGGAAGTTCCTGAAATAACAGCTGTGTCTGAATGCTTAGAAAGATAGACATGGAGCTTCTCATATATATGAGATTGTTTAAAAATTCAGCCTTGGCCATAGAGCTATGATCAATGCCTCAGTAACACAGAGAATATGTGTGGGATTTTCAAAAACACCAAACAAAATTAGGCACCAACGTCCAATGACTTTCAGCAGGAGTTGGAAGCCTAACCAAGGGCTTGTCTACATAGTGCTTCACTCCACAGCAGTGGAGTGTACAATTTTAGTCAGCACTAGCGTGTTGTATAAAAACTGGTCCAGCTGGATCCTCCTGGCATGCAGTAGACATTTCTACCATTTTAAACAGTGGCACATTATAGCACACTAGGAACTTTTAATACATGCCAGTAGGGTCCAAAATGGCCCGTTAAGTGTGTGACATGCAAGTGTGGATGAAAATTTACACCCCTCTAGTGTGGGACGGAGCCCTGTGTAGACAACCACTCAGGAGTTTCAAAAATCCCATTGTACATAGCACAGTTCTTGAGAAGTTATGGATATAAGTGTTTAAATAAATTAGATAGATTAGTAGTTCTTACAAGGAGTTTAAGGAAAAATAATTAAAGAGGGATGAATGTCCTTGGACTCCTCCAAAACCTTCAACGACTACTTAATAATATCATGTTTTTACTCTAGCACCTAGAACCCTCACTCAAGATCAGAGGACGACAGTCTTAGGTTCTGAACAAATACATAGGGTGCCTCTACACTAAAAACTAACTTTTAAGTTCTCCCTCCTCAAACCCTATGCCACCAACACTCCCAGCTATATCCGAGATACCACCGACTTCCTGAGAAAATTACAAAACATCGGAAAAGTTCCTGATAACGCCATCCTTGCCCCAATGGATGTAGAGGCTCTGTACACTAATATTCCACATAAAGACAGATTACAAGCAATCAGGAATACCATCCCTGATGCCATCATAGCCAACCTGGTGTCTGACCTCTGCAACTTTGTTCTCACACACAATCATTTCCGATTTGGGGACAATTTATACCTCCAGATTAGTGGAACTGCTATGGGCACCCGCGTGGCCCCACAATATGCTAATATATTTATGGCTGACCTGGAACAACGATTCCTCAGCTCTCGTCCCCTATTACCCCTCCTCCACTTAAGATACATTGATGACATCTTTATGATTTGGACCCATGCTACAGCGACTCTAGAAGAATTCCACAGAGACTTTAACAACCTACACCCCACCATCAACTTATGCCTCAATTACAACATGCAAGAGATACATTTCCTGGACACTACAGTACTAATCAAGGATGGCCTGATCAGTACCACAGTGTACTGAAAACCTACTGATCACTATACTTATCTACACCCTTCTAGCTTCCATCCTGCACACGTGACTAGATCCATTGTTTACAGTCAAGCTCTTAGATACAATCGCATTTGCTCTGATACAACTGACACAGACCAAAAACTACAAGATCTTTGCCAAATATTCATAAACCTGAATTACCCACCAGGAGAAGTTAAAAAACAAATCGACAGGGCCAGACGAATACCCAGAGACCAGCTACTCCAAGATCGGCCCAAAAAAGCCAAGAACAGAACACCACTGGTCATCATCTACAGCCCCCAACTCAAACCACTGCAACGAATTATTTAAGACCTGCAACCTATTCTTAATCAGGATGCCACACTCCAGAAGGCCCTGGATGACATGCCTGTTCTCTCCTACAGACAACCTCCCAACCTTATGAGGGTCCTCACTAACAGCCACAGTCTATACCCCAGGAACACCAGTCCTGGAACCTTTCCCTGCAACAAAGCCCACTGTCAGCTTTGCCCACATATCTTCTCTGGAAATACCATCACTGGACCTAACCAGGTTACTCACAGAATCACGGGCACTTTCTCATGCTCCTCTACTAACATCATACGTGCCATCGTGTGCCAACAATGCCCAGATGCTTTGTATATTGGACAGACTTTTAACTCCCTTAGACAAAGGGTTAATGGGCACAAAACAGACATCAAAACACTCCAGATCCACCAACCAGTTAGTCAACATTTTAATGGAATGGGGTGTTCTATTAATGACCTAAAGGTATGTGTGTTACTGAAAAAGAATTTTCGCACCATTCTTCAAAGGGAAACAGCCGAGCTGGCTTTTATATTCAAATTTGGCACATTAACACATGGTTTAAATTGGGATGGGAACTTTCTAAGTCACTATAGGGGCTCATCTGCATACTTGGCTTAATCTGATTCTTGACCTCCCACCCCCACTCTCTGATTTGCTCACCTTGATTACCTTTTTCTGATTTGTCCTCCTTGCTTACTGTTTTTGGTTCTCTGTGCCTTAAATATTGAGTCTGTTCTGGTCTGGCTCTGGTCTGAAGAAGTGGGTCTGTCCCATGAAAGCTCACCTAATAAACTATTTTGCTAGTCTTTAAAGTGCTATTTGACTGCTTTTTGTTTTGATAGTGTATAGACTAGCACAGCTTCCTCTCTGTTACTTTGAAGTTAGGCACTACTTCGAAGTAGCCAGCAGAGAGTCTACACACATTGCCCTTACTTTGAAGAAGCCCAGCTTTGAAGTCCTTACTCAATGCCCAGGAATGGAGTAGTGCCCTACTTCGAAGTTTGACTTTGAAGTAGGGTGTGTGTAGAAGCTCAACTTCGAAGTTGCTTACTCAAAGTTGTACTTGGAAGCAAGCAAGTTAGAAGTCATTTTTGTCATGTAGACACAACCATAGTGAAGGACTGTCCTCACTCCCCAAAGAATTTACAATCTAAATGCACATGAAAGAATCATTATCTCCATTTTACTGACAGGAAACTGTTGCACCCTATGAGTAAGCGATGTTTGCACAAGTTTGTGATAGATACAGGAATGACACACCCTGTTATGAATGAATGCAGGTAAAGAGGTAAACCCAGAAATAGTAGTGTCTCTGTTGGCAAGCAGCAAGGTGAGCGAATAGGAAGAGAAGGGGGGATTTTTTAATTGAAGCAGTTAACTACTGGGAGAGTCTTTGGCACGGCTAGAGTTGAGAGAGAGATGGTTTAAGTCTAAACCAGGGTTGTAGGATGTTACTATATATCCAGGCCTCAAAAGAAATATGGGAATACAGATATGTGAGTAGAAAGGATATGTTTAGTCAGATGTGATTGTGTTATTTATTTGTTTATTTATTGCGTTTGGTGTGGACCTTCTGATGTACCTTCTCCCCCTCATACACTGTAGCTTTTAAATCTAATCCCATCAAAGTAATTCTCTGTGCTTTAATCTACCTTTTTCTTTAGTTGGTCTGTAATAACCAAGTATCATTTATCAGATATATCTTTTGTTTTCTTGATAAATAATCTTTTTTAGGAATTTTTTTTATTCCTGTATCCTAGAAAAGGGCCTATGTGTGTACATGCCTGAGGCTGAAAGGCCAGCTATCAGGGATAGTTTAATTAGTTTTTTAATTTCTCTCTTTGTTTTCAAGCTCCCTCCAGAGGGAGGGTTAACAGCTTGGGATTACCCCACAGGGGCTGTGGCCAGGCGAGCAAGGAACATTGAAAGGCATAATCCCGATCCATCACTTTGAAGAGAGTCGTTTCGATATGAAGCAACTACACACAAAACATGGATCGACTTTGTGATATGCAACATCCCCTCTCCTTTCGAAAGGAAATGGCTACACAGCAGAGCCTCCTTTCGAACTAACGGGACAGGAATGGTGAGAGAAAGGTCAAATGGCCAATAATACATGAGGGGCCCCTCCCAAACACCCCTCCCCCGTGCACATGCTGAGGACTCAGGCAGCTTGCAGCACGTGACCTCCAGCTCAGCACCGCCCCAACACCACAGCCTGCCATGGACCTGCAGGACCTCCTGGACGAGGACGTCCTGGACCTCATGGCCAGCCTGATGGTCATCCTAGCAGCCATCCACCTGAGGATCCGTGCTGCCTGTCACATGGCCGGCCTCCTGCAGGACCCCCCCACGGTGCACCCGGGGCACCCCCAGCCCAGGGCCCGCCATTGTCTCTGGCAGTACCCCACCAGTGGGGAATGGTGGGACCGCATCATTCTGGAGGAGAAGGAAGATGAGCAGCGGCTCCACAATTTTAGAATGACGCGGGCCACCTTCATGGAGCTGTGCCAGTGACCGGCACCAGCACTACGCCACCAGGACACCTGCATGCGGCCTGCACTCCCCCTGGAGAAAAGGTGGTCATCGCCATGTGGAAGCTGGCCACCCCAGACAGTAACCGCTTAGTCGGCCACCAATTCAGGGAGGGGAAGGCCACCATCAGGGTCATCCTTCTAGAAGTCAGCCAGCCAGGGTCATGCTCCATGACAGGGCCCAGGAAAGGGGTTCAGGGAGGGTGGCTGGGGAGGGGGCCCCTTGCATTCCGCCACACGCTCACAGGCGCCTGCGCCCTCCACACCGTGCAGGTTGTCAGTGCCATCAACCGGATTCTCCTGCACTGGCCCATCCACTTAGAGAACATGGACGCTGCCATGGCTGGGTTCCAGCAGCTCAGATTCCCCAACTGTTTAAGTGTCGTGGACAGCACCAACGTCACCATTTGGGCCCCACCACGCAGCCATGGATGTACATTAATCAGAAGGGCTACCATTCAGTCATCCTCCAGGCCCTTGCGGGTGCCAGTGGATGTTTTACAGACATTTGCATAGGCTTGCCAGGCAGGGCCCATGCTGCCCACATCCTGTGGACCCCTTGGCTTGGGTGCAGGATGGCCAAGGGCACCTAAATCCCCCCATGGGAGCTACCAGTGAGAGACATGACTATGCCCCTGCGCATAGTCACCAATACAGCCTCTGACCTGCGGGGCTGGCTAATGTGTCCCTACACAGGCCACACCAAGAATGCTACAAAGCCTGGCTCAGCCAGGCCAGGAACATGGAGGAACGGACATTCGGGCATCTGAAGGCACGCTTCAGGTGCCTGCTGACGCGCCTGGAGGTGGGCCTCCCCAGCTTGCCCACGGTTGTGGGAGCATGTTGTGCTCTCCACAATCTTGTGGAGAGTAAGCATGAGCTCTTCATGGCACACTGGCTGGCCAAGGCTGTGCTGCACTATGAGCAGCCAGGTGTAGTCCTGTGCTGCCAGGTGCACTACGACAGGGTGCACGTGAAGAAGGCACTCTGGGAGGCCTTCATCCGGGGATCCCCATGACCCAGACCCAGCCCGCTCCACGCAACCCCCCCCACACACCCACCCCTCACCTCCACCCCACCAGCACCCCTGCATGCGTGCACGTCCCTCACTATCCCCACCCGATGTATGACACCGACTCCATTCAATAAAATTAACCATCAATTTTTCACAACCAGACAAGGGGGATGGGGGTGAACTCTAACGGGGTGGGGGGCAAACTATTTACAAGGCCAGGTGGGGGCCTCACTCATCCATAGAGGTTGGGGCATGGGAGCCATGGTGGCCCCTGGAGCCATGACGGCCCGGGGTCTGAAGCCCCCTGTGGGGATGGGATGGCACCGGGAGCAACAGTAGGT
Organism: Carettochelys insculpta; assembly: GCF_033958435.1. Classification (NCBI taxonomy): domain Eukaryota; kingdom Metazoa; phylum Chordata; order Testudines; family Carettochelyidae; genus Carettochelys; species Carettochelys insculpta. The sequence goes on from NC_134137.1 coordinate 136,776,566, forward strand.
ACAGGGGCGCTGGAGGTGTGGTGACTTTGGACTTGCCGAGGGGGCCGGTGGAGCCATGGCCAAGGCAGGTGTGCCCACCTGCAGCCACCACACTAGCTCCTCCCTCTCAACTGCGATCATGCAGGCTGGGAGCAGGGTGGTGGGAGGGGCAGGGGCAAGGTGGCGGGAGGGGCAACAGGAAAGGTTATCCATGGAGCATGTGGCCTGGCCAGAAAGGTGGCAACGGCCTGGATGAGGGTGTCAAGGTACCCTGAGACCTGGTCTCAGGCCACCCACTCCATGAAGAGACATTCCAATAGCAGGAGGTTTTGCTCCCACCATGTGGCTGTGTGGGCTGCCGCAAGGTCATGGAGGCATTGCTCCCTCCCCCTCTCCAGCCACTGCAGGGCTCCCTGGCACATCGAGGGGCCTGGGGTGGCCTGCAGACATCGAGACTCTGAAAATATAAGGAGAGAGGGCGCTGCCCTGTCAGTCACACAACCAGGTACTGTCCCCATTGCCATCTCTCTCTGCCAGTGGGAGGAGGCCCATCCACACTGGGCTGTCTGTGGGGCTGGTTCAGCCCTCCCTGGCCACATGCCCTGTGTGGCTGTCCATGGCCCTGTGCAGAGACCCCCCACGCACAGACCCCTCTCTGATGGCAACCACAGCCACCCCTGGGGCCCCTGGCCCACAGCCGCTGGCCATGTGCCCGGGCCCATGCCGGCAGCAGTGGAGACCACCTCCCCACTGCAGGCCTGGGGTGCCCCACGCCTGGTCCTACCTAAGGGTGCCTCAAGGGGCTAAGGGGAGGCCCGGGAAGAGGTGGCCTGGCTCATGCCCTCCTATGGCCCCCACTCCCATCCTCTCCATCGCTGTTCCCATCATCGGCCAGCAGCTCTGGGTGTGGGGTCAGTGGCGCTGCAGAAAGTCCAGGCTGGGGTTCCTCGCCCTCCCACTTTGGCTTGGCCATCTCCAGGGCCTGATCCAGTGGTCCAGACTCCTGGGGCTGAGGAGCTGGCCCAGTTCCTGAAAATATGGGCAGGTGGCAGGTGCTGCCCCTAACTGCTGGGCTGAGTCCTTAGCCTTTACATGCCCCGGTGCAACACTTTCACTTTCGAGCACATCTGATCGGGTGCCCAAGGTGAGTGGCCCCTTGTGGCCAGGGTCTCAGCCAGCTGGGCGAAAGGGGCAGCATTCTGCTTCTGCCCCTCCATCTTCAGCTGGACTTCCTCGTCCCCTTAGACAGCCAGGAGGTCCCAGACTGCAGCCACAGGGCACCTCTCCTCTTCGGTGGCTGCCTGGGGTCCTGGGAGCCCTGCCTCCCAGTGCCTTGGGATCTCTGGGGTTCCCAGGGGCCTTGGCTGCTGGCCATGGCCCCAGCTGTCTGATCTTCTGGCATTTGGGGGGACGCTAGAGAGTGTGCTGTTTGGAGCACATGTTCCTATGGCTGCCAGCACACACTCAGCTTCCTGCATGGGGTTTGTGTGTCCCTGCAGCCAGAGCTGACAGCCACAGAGCCCTGGGTGTTGGCCAGGGCATGTCTGTGCTCTGTGGGGGAGTGCGTGCACCATGGAGAACCTGTGCTTTCAAAATGGCAGCCAGGGGAGTGGCTACACAGGTTTCATTTCGAAATCAGCTTCCAATTGAGGCGTTGTGCCTGCAATGGGAGTGAACACCACTTTCGAAATGACTGACTTTTTATTTCGAAGTAGATTTCGAAACGATCCTTTTGTGTGCAGTCGCTCTGCTGCTCGTTTCAAAATCGTCCCTCCATTTGAAAATGCTGTTGAAATTAGTGCCCAGCGTGACCCCAGCCGGGGAGACATCCCACGTGTGTCTCCCTGGGTTTTAAAAAGGGGTTTCTCTCACTTGGATGATGGCTGCTACCTCCCAAGGTCAGGGAATTTGTGACCTGGGGAGGCTTTTAGATAGAAGCCTGCCGTGGCAAGGTATTTTTATGATCTCTTGCAGGCCCCAACCTTCTGCACTCAGAGTGTCAGAGTGGGGAACAGCCTTGACACACCCACATCTCTTGAGCCCTAATCCATTAACCGCAAGACTGTGTTCCTTAGCCACCTTTTCACCCCCCTTTGCAAACTTACTACTTTTAAACAGCAAAAAATGCGCTCTTATTGACACATTTGAAATAGGTTCATATGGAGGACACACTAATGGATGTCAGATGGAAGCGTGGAGGACTAGAAAAATGAAATACATTTAACGCACAAATTACACTGTACACTGGAATTCAGAGAAGCAATTCTTTATGCCCTACATGTGTTGTCAGAATTCCAGCAGGTAATATTCTACGTGGTGAAATATTTGTTATTACCGCCAAAGCAATTCAAACTTCTGGACAGGTAAACACAAAAGAAACTAACTGAAGTATTGGGATGTTTTTGTTGGTTGGAGGGGGGGATCACTAAACACTCTGAAAAAAAAAAGTGAATACAAATAAGTGAACAGAAGGGCTTACAATTTACAGATATTGCCAGATCCTCATTTGAGCCAGTATAAAGATCCCATTTCTAACACTGCGTAGTACTTTATTCCAAGTAGCACTGTTCATATCATACACACTACTGAAATTTAGAGGTTATATAATAATATATATCACAATTTTTGATTTTTTTTCTAATTTTTTTTTCTATTTAATTGATTAAGGCTACCCTTTTCATATTTGGTGAATAACTTCTCACTCTGAAAGAGCTTAACAGTGATGATGTTACCCCAGTCTACGACATGAGAGAATCAACACCCTCTCATTTCTCAACTAAAGCTCTGAAGTGTGTTGGCATTCAGGTTACAGTCTTATGTGACATCTCTCCTGAGATCCCTCAAAGACTTCACCATGGCCCTTCAATAAAAAGAGGCAAGCAAGGATTGGATCCCCTACATACAAAGAACAAGCGGATGGGGAAAGAAAATATATTAGCATGTTTCGTACATAAGACACCGATCCTGCATTCATGGCCTGCCCCGGTGGAACCCCACAGAATGAAATGCAGACTACATGGATCACCATGCAGGGCTGAGACTCAAGGAAAAGTGATAGGAAGAGAGTATGCCAAACATTTTATTGCTTTTCTTTAGAGTCAGACACATGCTTAAGCGCATGGCTCGATTGGGGCTACCGACTGTAACCACCACCTCACGCTGGCCTCCATTACATGCACCTGAACAGCCGTAGTCCAGGTGTCCCTAATCTGGGAACAACTGTGGTACAGAGGACAAAGTGGCTCTGCGAGCTGCCACTCCTCCACCCCCTCCTCCCAGCTGGGAGAACAGCATCACAGTGATGGACATCCCCTGAGGCATTCCCCCTGACTCCTGTAACAGCGGGGGATGCTGCCTGGGAGTGGCAGGGAATGTGGAGCCATGTGGGCCCCCTCCCTCCCAGGAACAAGGTGCCACGTAAGTGTCCTACCTCCAACCCTTCCTGCCCAGATCCCACAGTGCCCTACCTGGCCTGGCAAAAGATTTAATCTAGCATACCCTATTTTCCAGGGTTAAAGAGGTTCAGGTATACTTGTAAAATTGCTTCCTTCATCCTGCATAAAAATTACTACACATAATCATAGCTGTCTTTATTAATATAGTCCTTTCATTGCAAATTGCCACAATGGATGTAGAGGCTCTGTACACTAATATTCCACATAAAGACGGATAACAAGCAAACAGGAACACCATCCCTGATGCCACCACAGCCAATCTGGTGTCTGACCCGCATGGCCCCCCAGTATGCTAGTATATTTATGGCTGACCTGGAAAAATGATTCCTCAGCTCTCGTCCCCTATTACCCCTCCTCCACTTAAGATACACTGATGACATCTTTATGATTTGGACCCATGGTACAGCGGCTCTAGAAGAATTCCACAGAGACTTTAACAATCTACCCCTCACCATCAACTTACGCCTCGATTACTCCATGCAAGAGATACATTTCCTGGACACTGCAGTACTAATCAAGGATGGCCTGATCAGTACCACACTGTACTGAAAAACTACTGATCACTATACTTATCTACACCCTTCTAGTTTCCATCCTGCACACGTGATTAGATCCATTGTTTACAGTCAAGCTCTTAGATACACTCGCATTTGCTCTGATACAACTGACAGAGACCAAAAACCACAAGAACTTTACCAAATATTCATAAACCTGAATTACCCACCAGGAGAAGTAAAAAAACAAATTGACAGGGCCAGACAAATACCCGGAGACCAGCTACTCCAAGATCAGCCCAAAAAAGCCAAGAACAGAACACCACTGGTCATCACCTACAGCCCCCAACTCAAACCACTGCAACGAATTATTAAAGACCTACAACCTATTCTTAATCAGGATGCTACACTCCAGAAGGCCCTGGGTGACATGCCTGTTCTCTCCTACAGACAACCTCCCAACCTCATGAGGATCCTCACTAACAGCCACAGTCTAAACCCCAGGAACACCAGTCCTGGAACCTTTCCCTGCAACAAAGCCCGCTGCCAGCTTTGTCCACATATCTTCTCTGGAAATACCATCACTGGACCTAACCAGGTTACTCACAGAATCACGGGCACTTTCTCATGCTCCTCTACTAACATCATATATGCCATCATGTGCCAACAATGCCCAGATGCTTTGTATATTGGACAGACTTTTAACTCCCTTAGACAAAGGGTCAACGGGCACAAAACAGACATCAAAACACTCCAGATCCACCAACCAGTTAGTCAACATTTTAATGGAATGGGGCATTCTGTCAATGACCTAACGGTATGTGTGTTACTGAAGAGGAATTATCGCACCGTTTTGGAAAGAGAAGTAGACGAGCTGACTTTTATATTCAAATTTGGCACATTAACACATGGTTTAAATCGTGATGGGAACTTTCTGAGTCACTATAGGGGCTCGTCTGCATACTTGGCTCAATCTAATTCTTGACCTTCCCCCCAGCCCCTCCACTCTCTGATTTGCTCACCTTGATTATCTTTTTTTGATTTGTCCTCCTTGCTTACTGTTTTTGGTTCTCTGTGTCTTAAATATTGAGTCTGTTCTGGTCTGGCTATGGTCCGAAAAAGTGGGTCTGTCCCACGAAAGCTCACCTAATAAACTATTTTGCTAGTCTTTAAAGTGCTACTTGACTGCTTTTTGTTTTGATAGTGTATAGACTAGCACGGCTTACTCTCTGTTAATAGACAACAGTTGCAATGCGTAATAAAACACTATAACATTTATTTCTGTTTAGGAACCCTTACATTATCCTTTAAACAATCTCAAAAAGAAGTAAAGATGTGTCACGATTGCTGTCTACAAGAACATACAAGACAAAAAAAAAAAACAAAAAAAAACAGAGGGCTCCTGAATTTCAGACACAGGTGTAACAAAAACCAATGAAAGATAGATGAATGAGGCAAATTCAACCTGGAATTAGTATGCAAATTTTTCAAAAGCGAGGGTAAGTAAGTGATGGAACAATTTACCTCAGGCAGAAATAGATTCTCCAATTATATAAATCAGAACTGGAATTTTTCTAGGAGATTTGCTGATGTTCAACTATAGATTTCTAGGCTGAACTGTGTGTCAGCTCCATGATAGTCCAGTCTATTAGCCAGCCCAACAAAGTCCTCAGGACTCTGCCAGCCCTATTTCACCTGACAGGTAACCATAGAATTGTAGATCACCAGAAATGGAGGGATCTCAAGAGGTCATAAAGGCCCATCCCCTGACCTCATTGCAGGACCAAGCACCATCTATATCATCCCTGTTAGACATTTATCCAGCCTGCTCTTAAAGATCTCCAATGACAGAGATTCTGCAACCACCGTTGGCAATTTATTCCAGTTCTTAATCACCCTGACATGAAATTTTTGCTAATGTCCAACCTAAACCTCCCTTGCTGAAATTTAAGCCCATTGCTTCTTGTCCTATTGGTGCACCATTGGCGCACTTCAATTAGCTTATTGGAGGGTGCACACTTTAACATATTGCAGTGAGGTGAATTTATAGTAAAATCCAGAATTTGTTTATTAATAAAGAACAGACATTTAAGCGATACTAAGCCCAGATAGGAGAAACAGAAAATGGTTACAAAACTAAAAGCATATCACTTTCCTGTGACTCAATTTAACAAGCTACATCCTTTGGTCAAAGCAGTTCTGTCATCTTCAAAGTCCCTTTCTGAAGAGATAGCTTATTTTCAGTTAAACCAGGATTCAGCTTTTTCATTAATCACTTCTCTCTGCCTGGAATGTTGCTCAGCAAAATGGATAACAAAATAGCCTTTTTCTTCTTCTTGTACATCCCAAAACCAATTGTCTTTGTTTCCAAAGTCAGAATGAACCCTTGGGTTCAGACTCCAGTATTTTCACTTTTTTGGTCATTTTTTTTCCTGTTAACTCAATATAAAAATACAGGTTGAATCTCTCTGGTCTGGCAGCCTTGGGACCTGACTGTTGCCAAAACAGAGAATTTGCCAGACCATGGAAGGTCAATATTGGTTAGCAGCATTACCAACACTTCCACTGCTTACTGGGATCTTAGAAGACATTTAAGGGTAAATTAAAGCTAAATAATAGGACAGAACACTGGAACCAGGACTGGTGACTGTAAAGAAAATTTATGGGACCACAGGAAATTTGGCCACACCCATGATAAATAGTCATCTGGCTAACTAACATCATGCCAGATTACAGATTTTGCTGGACAAGAGAATGCTAGCCAAGAGAGGTTCAACCTGTATAATCACCCTTGTCTTGGTTATCCTGGCTTAATTTCCTTTAGAGATAAGGCAATAGCTACGTACCCTCCAGTCGAGTAAAAAGAACTGGTTCCTTCCTTTGTTTGGGTCCAGATTTTAAAGCATAACAGTAACTGTTCATGACTTCCTCATGTAGTGTTAAGACACGTATTTCACAATGATATTAATGATTGGCATGGTGTAAGTTTCCACTTGATACCGGACATGACATTCTTTGTGGATAAATACCAGGATAATGTATTAAATGTAGTGAGTTTGTCCGTTCTGAAAGGAGTTGTTCTTATAGGACAGTGAACCCTTTACCAGTATGCACCATGCAGTTCTTAGGGCCACAGACTAAAGAAACAGTATGCATGTCTCCTCTCATTCAAATGATGGCTTACTTAGTGCTGAAAGGACCAGGTTAAAATCCCAAGCTGGAATACATTTAGCTCCTGAAGGAAAGGTTCTGTGTAAACCCTTCCAACACTGCATCGTCACTAGATGCATAAAAGTGGAGTTGGTGGGATGAAAGGAAGGGAACTCTCACACACATCTGTTCTTTGTCCAGTCATCAAGCTAGAGTATCTCGTGCTGTGGCAGAGACTCAACTTGTTCAGACTATGCTTGCTTGGTATACAAACCATCTAAAGAAGTTTTGGAGGGGTAGTCCTGTAGCACCTTACAGACTAACAAATATTTTGGAGTGTAAGCAGGTCTTTGCCCACAAAAGCTTAGGCTCCAAAATATGTGTTAGTCTATAAGGTCCCACAGGACTTCTTGTTGTTCATCCAAAGAAGGCTTGCAGGCATCAGAGACAAGACCTGAAAAGGAGATCACATAGATGTTAGACACCATGTGAGCCAGGAGGATGAGGCACGTCAGAACCAATGAATGGAGTGGACACAAGAAAGGGACACTGATTCCTTTTACTTTCAGCATTTTAACACAGTGATGTTCAACCTGTGGTTGTCATCTTTCCATATTCACCACATTATTTACATTCCCAGCTCCCCCCCAGTAAATGCCCTCCCCATCCCCTACAGCCAGGCTCCCCCAGAACCCCCACCCAACTCAATGTGCTCCCCCAGTTCTAGGCACTCCCAGCCCCTCTCCCCACCCCCATTCTAATTCAATGCGAGCATCTCACCAGAGCCACTGGGGCTGCTGTGGGAGCTTCCCCTTGAGCCGCTGCTACCACCTGCTTCTCCCAACAAGTGGTGGGGTGGATGCACGAAGCCAGGCAGACAGCACTTCCCATGCACGGCTATGAGGAGCCACATTTAAAGGCTCCGAGAGTTGCATGTGGCTTGAGACCTGTGGGTTGGCCACCCCTGCATTCACCACAAGGCAATATCCTATTTGCCACATGTGGCGAGTAGCAATCGTATTGGATACCACAGTTTTAACACCTCGATCAGTGGTTTTCGACCCATGGTTCCTGGACACATGAGGTTCTGCAGACTGTCTAAGACTTCCAACAGGATCTGCATTTGCATTTGAAATTTTTATGAGTTTGCAAATTAAACACGATTGAAAACAACTGATTTAGAAAGGCCAACCTCTCTCAACCCGACAAGTTGTTCCCAATGTCACATTGTCACATTCCCATCCTCCTCCTGATGCTTCCAACAAAAGTCACTGCACATGAAAGTGTCCTTTTGAATCAGCAATTTAAATCATTGTCTGTACCCCTAAAAAAATGAAGAATGAGTAGATTACCTTAGAGATGTCAGTGTTTTTATCCTATAATCCATGGTGTTAGTACCAGGCATAATAGGCCAAAATTAAAGAAGGTAAATTAAAAATTACCTGAATACACCGATCTTTTAAGATGTACAAAACAAATATTAATGCTCTATTGTCTGTGACATTTAAGATCAGCCTGGACAAATCTTGGGAAAATGTATCGTGAATCACAGCTCTGGATGTCAGTGGCATAAGCCTAAATGATCAAATTTTGTTCAGTCTCTAACATGCATGACAACATTTTCAATCCAAGGTGCCTATAGTTAGATTGATGTATGCACAGACTGACTCCAAAATACAAGAGAAGCAAAGGTGATTTCAGAGACTTTGTGGGTGCACAGTATTTCTGAAAGTTAGTCCTCTTTTATTTAGAAAAATATTAGTGGCTGTACAACCAGAGCTGAAAAAATTTCAACTAATGATACTAAAGGCCTGAGTTGCAACTATTCAAATAAATATGGATTTTGCTATTGACTTCAAGATCAAGGGGCAAGGCCAAGATTTTCACAAGAAGGAGCCTAGAGATTAAAAGCAGAAGCTGATCTGAGGCAGGCACTTTGGGGATGTGCTGGTTTGTTTGTATGTGTGTTCAACAGTCTGTATAACTAAAAAGCCCAGGTTTTTAAATTTCAGTGCATGTTTGTTCAAGCCCTGAGGGGAGCTGCAGCTGCCTTTCAGTCTGCACCTAAGTCTCAAGAAAGTCTAATGATACGTTCATCAGGAACAGAGCTCTTTCCTCTATCTGCTGCTCCTCCTGTTCTATCTTGAAGCTCCCTAGTGTAATACTTTGGTTTAATTGCTTTCTACCGAAGGAAATGAATACCTGCTGAAAATTATGAATAATCTGAAAACAAGATGAATAGATAGATAGTGAAATTTGCTGACAACACACAAAATGTTTAGCTTAGCCAATGCTGCAGAGAATTTTTAGGTACTCTCAATGAACCAGACAAACCAAGTAAATGGGCAACACATATAAAATGTATATATATTTTCAATGCAGACAAGTGCAAAGTATTTCACAACAGAAGAAACAAATTAAACTATCAAAGTTCTGAATTAGTATGATTTTCAGGAAGGAGATTGAGGCAGCTCATCGAAAGATGCTGGCTGCCAAAAGCATAAGGAGAGGTGAAAAATAAAATTAAAACAGAAAGTATTATAAAAAACATGAAAGTCTACTCAAAAATGTCCAGGCAGGAGTATGAACAGTACTGAGTAAGAGAAGATCAAAACAATTATTACAGGTGCAAGGGAGAGAAGACTTCCGTATGAGCCTGGGGTCAGGGAGGGTTGTGCCATGGGGCCTAATCTGGGATTTGGGTCCATAGACATTAGGGCACTGCAACTAACAATAAGAACAGGAGGTTCTTATGAACCCTCAGAACATAAGGCACAACTCTGATTGACTCCAGTGAGAGTGTCATCTTATGCCACTGCTGAAGAGGATGGGACACTAGCACAGCTGAGGGTAAAGCATTCAGTTGATAAACACAAGACCAAGAGGTGATTCAGTTAAAGGACGTGGTAACATCAGTTTTCAAGATTTTGAAAGTAAAAAACCCAAAAATTAAGCTTTCAAGTCTTTATTTAGACACCTGTATAAGTAGCCTGATTTTCAATAACGCAGAGAAAGCTGATCCCATTGAAGCTGATTAGATTTATGAGATATTTAGCACATTTCACATCACTTACTTTTGTGCCTAAAAGAGATTAAGAAGCCTAACTTTTAAAAATCTTGCCTATTAACTATAAATTGTTTTAAAATTGAAAGCAATGCTCTACAATGTACAATGGAAATGGAAATCTCACTGCCTCAGGAAATAGACATTTAGGTTTGTAATTTTTTAAGCACACAAATTAGTAAGAATAATATCTGTGTGGACTCATACATCAGACTTCATGCTTCACAGAATAGCTAGCCAGCTGGGAACAGCTTTATGCTTTCTATGCTTTTTGGTAAAGTATTGAGTAACTGTCAATATACATTTTTTAAGTTTAATTTTTCTCTGATAAACCTGGCATGACCGTCTGCTAATGACAAGCTCCTGGGTGACATGAAGATGCATTATACCAGGGTCAGCAATCCCTGGCACACGTGCCATGAGCAGCACAAGCCAATTTTCATCAGCACATGAGGCAGGAGCTCAGACTCTCCCCTCCTCCCCATGCAGAGGGGGGCGCAGAGATAGGCTGATACGGCTCTGTTCCCACAGGCACACACCATGGCAAACAGAGCCTCCGTGGGAAGGCAGGGCCAGTGTGCTGGAGTGCAGGCGCAGGGTGTCATGAAGCTGCCGGAAGGGCAGGGCTGGGCCCTTCAGGCCGCAGGTGGGGCAGGGGCAGAGTTGTTCCCCCTGCTGTACATGCCACCCCCTCCCCTCATTATCTTCCTTCCTCTCTTCCAGGGAAGGGGACTGACCCATCTGCTCACCCTGTGCCAACTCTGCCATGTGCCCCAGCTTCCCCTGGGGACAGAGACTGAGCCTCTCTGACCACCCTCCAGCTTCCGCCATCTGCTCCTAGCTTCCCCCAGGGACAGAACCCCTCTGCCCCCCCTCTTGCCATCTGCCCCAGGGCAGGGATTTTTAGTTCATCTGCCCTGCCTCTGCCCACTGTCTGGGATGGGGGCCAAGCCCTCTTGTGTTCTATTTATGCCCTGTCTTGATACCTCGCCAGTCGCTGCCACCATCCTTTGATCAGGCAGTTGGTTAATTCCAGCCAGCTGTTTGGAGGTCCTCCTACCCCAGGGCTGCCCAGTTCCCACCTTCAGCTCACTTGCCCTCAGCACATGCCAGCCCTGCTTCTCCACGCCAGAGCTCTCCCTGCCGCGAGCCACAGCTAAATGGTAAAGCTCTGCACCTTAATTTATTTATTAATAGAGAGTTGTTGTAAGTAGGACTATTAGTGACCTTAAAAAGTATCACGGGCACTTGGACTGTACATAGAGATCAAAAGGTCAAGTTTCAGCACTCCACCTCAGCAAGGTTGCTGACCCCTACATTATGTCTTCCTAAATTATGGCAGTGAAATCTTGGTCTACTGAAGTCAATGGGAGTATAGTGAAGCTGGGATTGCACCCTAGAAAACTGTAAATTAAGGGAGTAAAATGCAGGAGCTCCTGTTTCAAAAGGGTTAAATAATACAATTTTTTTTAAATTACCCAATGTAATCATACAGTTTTCTGAATGCAGAATCTATAAGATGATTTCCTCTTGGCAATGGATGATGTTCAGGTGCCCTAATCATGTTCTTCGATCTATCAATGGCCTTTGACGGTAGTGACTGTGAAAGAGGTGCTTTTGACTTGCCTGATCCCTACCAGGGTGAAATAGAGGTAGACTTCTTATTTTGTCTTGAGAATGAAACTGGAAGGTACGTCAGGTCAACCACCTGCATTCCTAAAGTTCCAAGATCGCTGTCACTGATTCTACTCTGCCATTCTTTCCGTTCAATGCAGAAATGAAGCCATTAGAAGTGTCTGGCAAGGAGATGCAGATAGCAGTAATTTCAGAATGCTGATGAGAGCCCTGTGATGGGCAAAGGGGAAGGCTCAAGTATTTAGGGCAAAGAGGATTCTTGGGGAAAATGAGGTAGGGAGATTTTAGTTAGGTTTTCTGGAGTAAGGGTTGGGTGTTGTAAACTCAGCCGCTGGTTTTCTAGGACTTTTCTTGTAAATTATGCTATTGTTAGAGATTGCAGTTTTAATACTGTTGCCTTTTTAGGCTGAAGGGAAAGCAAAATTTAGGGCTCTGTGGGGTGTTTCTGACTGGTTGAGAGACTTGTGACACTGTAATCTGATTCTTTACAGATAACGACACAGCATCCCATTTTCCTAAGCAACAATAGTAACGTACAGGCAGCCCCTTTTCTCAGAAACTCCAAGCAAGTTCCCCCAGCTTCTTCTTTTGCTCAAGCAGAGGCTGCCTTTTTGACTTTGCTTCTTTTCAGGGTCCCACAACTGCTTCCATTGGCTTAAATCACTCAGACCCACACCGCTTACAAACAACCCATACCCTCTCTGTTTTAAATCCCCAGGGACACTCTGTAGGTTCACCCCCACATGCTCAGGTCACTTGGGCCCTCACCCTCACAGCATCCTTTTTTAAGTGGTCATCTCTCTACATTTACCCTTTCTCTAGAATGTTTTTTTTTCCTGTCTTAATTATTCATAAAGATGGCCTCACTACAAGAAGATAAAAATGAACAAAATAAAATAATGAGGAATACAATACAAAATAGTTCACTGATGGAGCCTAAAGAGGACCTTGCCATCCTCAAGTCCATAGCTACATTTTCTCTGGCTATGGGGGAAACTCAGATTCTCGGCTGGTGGAAGTCCAGTGAAACCAATGGAATTACAGCAACAGAGATCTGTCCCAGGTTGAAGAGGTCAGGTTGGTGATTTGGAAAGGAGGGTTATTTGCTGAGAAATGTCCCCCATTCCTTGATCCACTTCTGCTTTGTTTTTTTGGCAACCTGACTCAGTATTTTCACCTGAAATAAGATGGTGGAGATGAGATAATGGAGCAATAATAAGAATAAGAATAAGACAATGATGCTAGGGAGGAATGGGATCTGAACAATGGAAATGATCCTAAATCCTTAAAGTCAACAGGCAACTTTCCATTAACTTCAATGGGCATAAGATGAAGACCAAAGGAAGCAGAAAGATTGACCAAATAAGGAAAACATGACAGAGAGAATTTCAGAGAATGAAAGCCAACACACTCTAAAAAAATGTTATATTAAGTTAATCTGAGAAAAATACATGCAAAGACCTAAGATGACTCATAATACAGAGAGGAAAAGAGTAGAGGATGGGAAAAATCCCACAACAACATAGTAACTATTCCTTCTGCTTCCGGGAAAGTCTGTTTCTTCCTTCACTTTGAAGCTTTTATTTAATTGAAGGTTGGTGGTTTCTAATTAAAACATAATTGAAGTTGAATAGTAACAGAGAGATAGCCATGCTAGTTTATATGCTATCAAAACAAAAAAAGCAGTCCGGTAGCACTTTAAAGACTAACAAAATAATTTATTAGGTGATGGCATTTCGTGGGATGGACACACTTCTTCAGATCATAGCCATTATCAGAACAGACTGAATATTTAAGGCACAGAGAACCAAAAATAGTAATCAAGGTTGACAAATCAGAAAAATATTATCAAGGTGAGCAAATGAGAGAGCAGAGGGACAGAAGTGGGGGGGGGGGTCAAGAATTAGATAAAGCCAAGTATACAAAAGAGTCTATTGGACAGACTTCAAACTCTCTTAGACAGAGAATTAATGGGCATAAAACAGACATAAAAACACTCCTGATTCACAAACGTGTCAGCCAGCACTTTAATGGAGTGGGCCATTCTGTTAAGGACCTGAAAGTCTGCGTTTTACTGAAGAGGAATTTTCACAACAGTTTGGAAAGAGAGGCTGCTGAATTCTCTTTTATAATCAAATTCGGCACACTAACAAGTGGTTAATGTGCCAACAATGCCCAGATGCTTTGTATATTGGACAGACTTCAAACTCTCTTACACAAAGAGTTAATGGGCACAAAACAGACATAAAAACACTCCTGATCCACAAAGTGTTCAGCCAGCATTTTAATGAAGTGGGCCATTCTGTTAATGACCTGAAGGTTTCACACTACTTTGGAAAGAGAGGCTGCTGAACTCTCTTTTATATTCAAATTTGACACATTAACATGTGGTTTGAACCAGGATGGGAATTTTTTAGCTCATTATAGGGGCTCTTTTGCATATTTGGCTTAATCTAATTCCTGACTCCCCTTCTCCCCCCTACTGTCTGATTTGCTCACCTTGATAATATTTTTCTGATTTATCAACCTTGATAACTATTTTTGGTTCTCTGTGCCTTAAATATTGAGTCGGTTCTGGTATGGCTGTCATCTGAAGAAGTGGGTCTGTGCCGTGAAAGGTCATCATCTAATAAATTATTCTGTTAGTCTTTAAAGTGCTACTGGACTGCTTTTTTGGTTGTAATTGAAGTTATTTTTGTTCCTTAGCCAACAAGGGCCTGACACTCTCTGCCAGGACAAACACATCCTTTGGGCATGATATGTCCATAGTTTTATTTTAAATGTGACAGGTATAAAATGAACTGATAGGATAGATACTACATAGAGCAAAGATCACCATGGGACCTGGCTGTTCACTGTGTATCCTTTCCAAACAAAAAATCCTGTGTAAATGGTCAAGGAATCTCTTTTTCTGGCTGACATATGTTTAGGCCTCCATTTGAGAATCCAGCTGAAGAGCAACTAAATAAAAACTAAGAAATGGAAAGTCACGTGCAGAATCGGAAACCACAGGGTTCTTATGCCAAAAAGATGTCTAATTTTCTGACCATAAAGTTGCAATCCATTTTAGATTGGAAATGAATGAGAGAAATAAAAATAAAAGCTGTTCCCAACAATATTTTTACTGTGTGCTAGTATTAAACAGAGAGAGAATATGTACAGGTCTCTTTCTTCTAAGTATGTTGAAGGGTAACATATCAGTATTTAAAAAAAATTAGCACTGTGAACATATTGTAGTTATACAAGGGATACAAAACAACTTAGAACACAGAAAATTTAGAGAATATGAAATGAGAGGGAAAAGGATGGAAAGAAAAATTTAGAATATTGCCTAATTTAAATTGGATATAAAATTGCAGAAAAGAGCTAGGACAAAGTCTTAAATGCTGACCTGAGGGATTTGTAAAGGGCATCAGCCTTGTGCTTGTTCTCTACACGAGGTAAATTTCACCCATCACCCATAAGCACAAACAAAACAACTTGCATCTTTTCACACTGGCTGGACAGGGATATGGTACAGCTGGCTATACATAAAGCCACATTCACAAATTCTGGTTCTCAGCTAATGCCCACTTCCTGCACACTCACTCTCTCACGCTGTGTCTACACTACAAGATAAATTTGAATTTAATTTAGTTAGCTCAATTTTACCGCGTGACTGTCTTCACTGCAAATACCACTAGCCCAATTTTGGGAGCACTACTCTCGAGATTCCAAAATCGCAGTTACTTGACGGGTGTAGCATCAAGCTCAAATTCAGAAGTTTGATTAAATGCAAGTGTGGAAGTGCCACATCTCAAAATCAAATTTTTTAGACTCCAGAAGTGTCCCATATGTAACCCTTAATGCCCCCTCAGTGCTCTGCTCTGGCCACTGCTCTCCAGCAACAGGAAGAGCCTGAATTTCGAAGCAGGAGCAGCAAGCCTTTAGCTGTAGGCTCATTTTAGTTGATGCCAGTCTGAGAATTGGCTTCTTTCTTTCTACGCTGTTAGTGGGGTGTGTGCATCTACCCATTCAAACAGCCCCTGCAGGGAGTTTGCAACTGTCTGTACACTTGCTATTTTTTTCTGTGCTGCCTGGCACCAGCCCCTGGCCTACTGCACCACGTGGCAACAAGGCTGTTGTGGGGGTCATGCTTGCATAACACACCAAGAAACTTCTTCTCAGTGGTTTACATTTGTGTGCCAACCTTTTCCCCTGCCCACAACTGCCACACAGTCTGGGTCTTTCCCACGCTCAGCCACATCATGTGGGAGGCCTCCAACCAACCCAATAAAAGGATGTGCCAGCCGTTCATTGCTGGCAATGCTGCCAGTCATGCAGGAAAGAGAGGGCTTTGCTGCCACCATGGGAAAGTCTTCACTGGCAGTTAAGATACTGGGGGCTTTGCTTCCACCATGGAGAAGTCTCTCCCGGTGGTTAAGATACAGGGTGCTTTGATGCTGCCATGGGGAAGTCTCCTCAGTGGTTAAGATATTGGGGGCTTTGCTGCCACCGTGGGGAAGAAACAGCTCAACTGGTCATCAACTGACCCCCTCTTCCTTGGCCCATACCTGGTCTTGCTGCTGCTGCCGGGGAAAAGTCTCCCCTGGCAGCTCAGGGGCTTGCTGCTGACAGGGGAGGACCATTTCAGCTGGTCATCCAGTGACCCCCCTCCCCCTCCTTGGCCCATACCTGGGCTTGCTGTTGCCAGTGGGAAAACCAACCAGTTGAGAATACAGTCACTGCACCTGACTTGGCACTGTAATGTGTGGGAAAACCAAAAATTCTTTCTTCAGATTTTGAACGTCTTCTGCATTATTTCCAACAGATTGACATATTTTCAGGGATTGGGAGGGGAATGATGAAAATGCAATGGGGGAAGATGGCATCAAGCCCAGCGAGCACATCCAGAATGCTATGGGGATGAGGGAACTGTGGGATAGCTTCCCACAATGCACTACTGTAACAGTCGATGTTAGCCAGTATGTGTGTGGCAGCAATGACTTGACTCTGTGAGGAGCAGAGCGTGAAGTGAGGAAGGTAAAAATTGAACTTATAAATTCCACAATTAGAAAACTGATATAAATAAATTTGAATTTATCTCATAGTGTAGATGTAGCTTCAGACTCCTCACTCCAGACTGGGCCTGAACTCTCCACAGCAGTGTTTCTTAAAGTATGTTCCACAAGTGTTTGGAAATACATTTTCTGTTTGTAAAACCAGATACTGTTTTAGTTCTTCATTGCTATAACGCCTGATTAAATTATTTCATTTTGGTTTTGCTGTATATGTTGCTGTTTGTCTGTCTTTCTGTTTGTTTGTTCTGGTAACAATTTTTTGAAGAAAATTTTCATACTTTTTCTGCTTAAAAATATTATTGTTTGGTGTTCTGTGGTCTCAAAATGTTTAAGAAACACTGTTCTACAGCAGCAGAAAGGGAGCTGTGTTAGTCTATACACTATCAAAACAAAAAAGCAGTCAAGTAACACTTTAAAGACTAACAAAATAATTTATTAGGTGAGGTTTTGTGGGACAGACCCACTTCTTCAGACCATAGCCATACCAGAACAGACTCAGTATTTAAGGCACAGAGAACCAAAAACAGTAGTCAAAGTTGACAAATCAGAAAAAAATGATCAAGGTGAGCAAATCAGAGAGCAGAGGGGCGGGGGGGGGGAGTCAAGAATTAGATTAAGCCCAGTATGCAAAAGACCCCCTATGATGTCCAAGAAAATTTGCATTCTGATTCAAACCACGTGTTAATGTGTCGAATTTGAATATGAAAGAGAGTTCAACAGCTTCTCTTTCTAGAGCAGACTGAAAATTCTTCTTCAATAAGACGCAAACTCTTAAGTCATTAACAGAATGGCCCACCCCATTAAAATGTAGACTAACTGGTTTGTGGATCAAGATGTTTTGATGTCTGTTTTGTGCGCATTAACTCTTTGTCTGAGAGAGTTTGAAGTCTGTCCAATATACAAAGCATCTGGGCATTGTTGGCACATGATGGCATATATGATGTTCACTGAGGAACATGAGAATGTGCCCGTGATTTTATGAATATCCTGGTTGGGTCCAGTGATGGTATCGCCAGAATAGATAGGTGGACAAAGCTGGCAGCGGGCTTTGTTGCAAGGATAAGTCCCAGGACTTGTATTCCTGCGGTATAGACTGTGTCTATTGGTTAGAATCCTCATAAGGTTGGGAGGTTGTCTCTAGGAGAGAACAGGCATGTCACCTAGGGCCTTCTGGAGTGTGGCATCCTGATTAAGGATAGGTTGCAGGTCTTTAATAATTCATTGCAGTGGTTTGAGTTGGGGGCTGTAGGTGATGATCAGTGGTGTTCTGTTCTTCACCTTTTTGGGCCTATCTTGGAGTAGCTGATCTCTGGGTATTCATCTGGCCCTGTCAACTTGTTTTTTTATTTCCCCTGGTGGGTAATTCAAATTTACGGATATTTGGTAGAGATCTTGTAGTTTTTGGCCTCTGTCAGTTGGATCAGAGCAAATGCGATTGTACCTAAGGGCTTGACTGTGAACAATGGATCTAGTTATGTGTGCAGGATGGAAGCTAGAAGCGTGTAGGCAAGTATAGCGATCAGTGGGTTTCCGGTACAGTGTGGTACCAATCAGGCCATCCTTGATTTGTACTGTAGTTTCCAGGAAATGTATCTCTTGCATGTTGTAATCGAGGCATAAGTTGATGGTGGCGTGTAGATTGTTAAGGTCTCTGTGGAATTCTTCTAGAGTCTCTAAACTATGGGTCCAAATCATAAAGATGTCATCAATTTATCTTAAGTAGAGGAGTGGTAATAGGGGATGAGAGCTGAGGAATCGTTTTTCCAGGTCAGCCATAAATATATTAGCATATTGTGGGGCTATGCAGGTGCCCATAGCAGTTCCACTAATCTGGAGGTATAAATTGTCCCCAAATTGGAAATAATTGTGGGTGAGAACAAAGTTGCAGAGGTCAGACACCAGATTGGCTGTGTTGACATCAGGGATGGTATTCCTGATTGCTTGTAATCCATCTTTGCGTGGAATATTAGTGTACAGAGCCTCTACATCCATAGTGGCAAGGATGGCGTTATTAGGAACTTTTCAGTTTTTTTTGTAATTTCCTCAGGAGGTCTCTTCCTGAACTCTCTTTCATATTCAAATTCAACACATTAACACATGGGCTGAACTGGGATGCAAATTTTCTGGGACATTTTAGGAGCTCTTTGGCATATTGGCTTAATCTAATTCTTGACTCCCCCCACCCCCTGCCCCACTGCTCTCTGATTTGCTCACCTTGATCATTTTTTTTTCTGATTTGCTAACTTTGATTACTGTTTTTGGTTCTCTATGCCTTAAATATGGAGTCTGTTCTGGTATAGCTATGGTCTGAAGAAGTGGGTCTGTCCCACGAAAACTCATCACCTAATAAATGATTTTGTTAGTCTTTAAAGTGCTACTTGACTGCTTTTTTCTTCCACAGCAATGTGTCTTTGTATTGAAAGGAATTAATTCCCCATAGCTGGCACAGCCCTACTGCTTTGCAAATCACTAAGCTCAGGGAAGGTAATTATGGTTCTTCTAGCTGAAAAAAAGGGGTTAACTCTGCCAACTTCTAGCTGAAGGACAGGGCTTAACCCGGCCAACTTCAGGACATAGTCTCCTGACAACATTGTTATTTGATATTTATAAGTGGTGCTATGTTTCAACATATTATCCCTGCAAAAGGGGAAATTAAAATTGAAGTGGTTATATTTTGAATGTAGGCTTTATAGGCTACATTTTTTTCCACACAACTGTATTCCCGAAGAATGCATAAAGATGGCACTTAGGGACCAGAACCTCAAATTCTGTGGAACTGTGAAGGATGTGGCTGTTATGCATTCAAAAGGGAAAACACATAAGACAACTATGAGTCTCTCAGTGGATTCCTCCCACTGCAAACCGTAAACAGCTGAGTTTGGAAGGGATCTGAAGGATCCAAAGAAGAGGCAACCCATTTACACAGGCCACTGATCCAGTTCTCTTCTCCAGGCTACAAGGATTTCCGATCCACTTACATCAACTCCCCTAGACACTAGCACCAGGGAGAAAGGCCAGAAATTCTCTTCTCAACCCTAAAATTCCCCACTGCCTTGTAGAACAGGGAAAGCCCTTATACAGGTCTGCAACACACAAACGATGCAGCCCACCAAGAAGAGATGCTCTAAATCCTATACCTGTTCTTCTTCACTCTGGGCTACTAGTACCTAATGGTACCCTCTCCTGCTCCTTAAGTAAGTAAATGATGTTTTTAACACTCCAAACCATGAGTCCCACAGACTTAATCAAAACCGAGTCATACTTTCAACTTGGAAGCAGGAAGGCACCCCAGTGGAAACCCAGCTTTCATCATTTTACATAATGTCACTGCCTGTGAGATAATTGGCTCTCACAGGTCAGTGGGTGTTAGAGCTTAAATTATTGTCTTTGATGAAGAACGTCTGATGGGGCATTATAGATGACAAACTGAGTACACGGAGAAAAAGATCTTCAGCAGTAACAGAGAGATCATTTTCTGCCATCTCACTTCCCATCGGCCCATTTTCTTTGGTTTCAATACACATAGGTTCATGGCACACGAGACTGGCTTTGAACTTTGGGTTCAGACACAAAATCTCAAAGGGAAGCTCTTTGAAAGCAGAAAGTTTTACCTAGTTTTCCTTCAAAACTATGCAAAACCACGAATTTTCCATGAGTTCAATGCAATGGCCATAAAATATGGCCAGATATGACTGAGAGTACTGAGATTGAAGGACAGCAACTGGGGTACTCCTGGGGTCAGCTAGAAGTTTTGTCTGGAGACAGGTGAAGTGGAGGAGACGTGTAGCTGACCTACACTCCACCAGGAGTACAGGGGTTTAAGTCAAGTAAGTCATGACTGAGGCTGGGCTCAGACTCCCTTGAAAGCAGAGCTGTGCAGAGGATGATAATATCATTGAATAAATTTTGAAAAAGAGCTTTCAAACTTGTTTGGGAAAATGAAATTATGTTATTATGCCCATTTCTGGATCTAAACATGATCTTTATTTGGGGAAAAGGTTTTTTTTTTTTTTTGGAGTGGGGGCAGGGCAGTTCCCAGGCCTTTCTGATGAGAGAGAGAGAGAGAGAGACCCTGTCGCTACTGTAACATTTCCTAGGGTGCAACCCGAACTGCGGTGCCCACTTACATTTTACACTGCTTTGCTGTTAAACAGCAAATCCCTCCAGGCTCCGTTCCCTCACAACCACCAACATGCAAAATCACTCCCAGCAGAGTACATGAACGCTATGCCAGCCCTTCATAAATTACAGACCAGGCAGCATATACATATCACACTCCCAGCCTTGCCCCCACCCCAAAATATGCCTTGTGCAGGTCAGTAGCCCACTAAGCTGTTCACGCTGACAAGCAGTCTCTCTCATTCCAACAGTGGATAATGAATATGCCCAGTCCTGTTGACTTGAGCAGAAATTTCCCAAACACTCCAAACGTATTTTAGATAAAATAATACAATAATAAAACAAGTTATTAACTAGAAACAGTGATAAGAGGTCAGGCATAACTGTCAGAATTGGTTAAAAAAATAAAGGGACAAACACATGCAAGCTAATTCCTAATTTTTATAAGTCTAAATAGGCATTAAAAACGCAAAAGGTTTGTCTCATCAGCAGATGCAGTACATTTTCAGCCTGTGACCCCTTCCACCTTTGTTCAGTTCTGTGAGAGGAGTTATTTTCACAAGCCCCGAAATGTAAGGAAGAGTTTTTTGGTACTCTCATCTTTCTTCTCCTTGAGGACTACTTCCCTCCCTGACAGGGGGTAGTTGAACAGGCTACTATGTACATGAGATTTGCACTGTATCTGGAAAGAAATATACATTCCTTGCTACACTTCTCCAGAGCTGAAGAATGGCAGTTTAAGTAAGCCATAGCTTACTCGACACTTGGCTGGGGTTACCAGTGTGTCTTTGTATCTGAAAATCTAGTTTATGGGCATTATCCAGATCTACAACATATTTCAGTAACAATCCTATAGCAAAATTGCATTATTTTAAATGCAGTGATTTACACACATTTCAACCAGATGACAATATTCAGCAGATTATGAGTTTTCAAACAACCCTTATTTTGTAGCAAACGTAACATAGTGATATAAAAGTGCTCAATATGGGGTACAAGGTATGACATGGAGTGCAGGATGCCACAGCTACAAGAGCCAGGGTATAAATTTTAAGTATGTAATATAACTGAAATCACATGTTGCACAGTAAGCATTTCACACAGCTGCATGGTCATGGCCTACCTGTGACTGAACAGGCAAAATTTTGTATAGGGTAATTATCCAATGAGGAAAAAAAAAGCACGATTTTCTTCTTTTCTGACACTCACATAAATACAGCAAGTTTTCCGATAGGCTACTAAATTCTAAGAGAAAAAATACAGACACTGCACAATTTAAATGAGGTCTGTGTTCTAGGAACTTTAGAAATTGTACGGTATGCAAAAACCAAGAACATGGGCATGTGAGCAGCTTGAGATGAAATATAAACAAACAGAAAACCTGGACTACTGTCACATAGGTAACACTCTGACACCAGGCTTATAGATTTTTATATTAGGGAGATAAAACACTGGCAAGGATTATTTTTCAAGTAAGTCAAACTAAATGTTTGAAAGATGATTTGATTCGTTTTGTCACCTGAAGTCAGATCAGTTCTGGAGAACTACTCCTCAAACAGCATGAAATCAATAGTAATCTTGGTTAAAGTACATAGTCCTTTATTTAACATTCTGCCTGGCACTAAGATATGGATGAAGATGATGAAACCAAAACAAATCAGGCACTGGTGACAGTTAACATCAATTCCTCCCTCCCCTGAAGCATCACACAATGAAACAGCAAAAATGAAAATCCAGATATTATTCAGATATTAGGAATTCCATGAAACTCATGTGACATCTCCAGATTTTTTCAGTTTCATTAAAGGAAATCTCATTAGCAGAATTTTCCCTTTCAGATCAGTTTTATAGTCAAGGGACTCACAATGGAGATTCAATTACTATGGATTGCTGAAACTCTTTAGACAGTCTGCGAGAGGTTTAGAAGTGCAAATGCATGCCCTAGCTGCTCAGGAATGCACAACTATAGACAAAGTTCTGTGATTCTGTAACCCTAATCATCTTCTCCAAAGTCTTCTTTCAAGGGCTCTACTTTAGTCAGAGCATACTATTTATATAGCAGTGGTGCCTAAAAGCCCAGATCATAAGCCAGATCCCCATTGTGCTATACAAACACAGGACAAAGAGAGGTTAGGGCATTCATTTGGTATGTGGAAGAGTCAGATTCAAGTCCCTGCTCCAACGACTGGCAATTGACATGATGTGGAACAGTTTCAAAAAGAGAAATTGAGAGAGAGCCCCAAAATCCTCAATGACATACTCTTGAGGAGACCTACATTCAACTTCCTGCTCCAAAGTCACGCAACCCTGGCTTCCCACACCCCAGGGGAGTATCCTAATAACTCTGCTATTGTGTGTTGCAGAACATACATCAGGTAGCCAGATAGCTCACCCCCGAGACACTGATACTACTGATGAGGAAAAGTGCAGTCAATTCTCAGCAAAAGCTGTACAGCAGACTTCACTCTTTTCAGTTGCCTTATTTGCTCTCAGCTAAGGCTGTGGAGCAGACTTCAATCTCCCTTGCCAGTGGTCTCAGTGCCTCTGGCTTACATATATATTCTGTCTGAGCTACATATGCTCCAATCACACCTACCAGATCACTCCTCATATTCGGCACAGGTAGTAGAAAGCTTAATTTGAAAACTCTGCTGTGATTTAGGTGTGAGCTAGCAGCCCATTAGAGATGGTGTGGCATCAGAACTTAGACACTGTTCTACATTCTTATCCATGGAAACAGGCACATATGGGAAATTGGGCAATTATGCTGGAGTTGAAAGTTTTATTCCTTCTATATTCATATTTTAGGTTTAATAATGTAGCAATATAAGGTAACATATTTACATTTTAACATTTTATTAATTAAGTTCTTTAATTGAATATACGCCACTGTTTTAAAGTTTAGTGAGTTTAGTAAGTAAAGAGATAGTTTTGGTATTGTGTCTATGTTAATGAGATTAGAGGAATGTTGGAGGCTGAAGTCTTAATTGTTTGATTTACAATGCCCTTTGCTTTGCCCAACGTGAGATATTGTGGTACAATGCTTTTCTTTGAAAATCCCTGTAAAAATTGTGTTTACACAGGGAAGTGGTATGTCTGTGTCAAGATAAAGATGCAAAGGTTATCGTCCAAGCCAGACAGCCAAGAAAGGAGGGGCAAAGCATGGGTGAAGAAAGACTTAATGGCATCACAGAAGAACCATCAGTCCATAGCCAGGGTCAAGAAGAGATCACATTGGCAGACTGTTGACTCTAAAGCATGGAATAGGCACCCCTACAGATGACTGATTACAGGATGAGCCTTTTGGAGATGTTTTGGGAACAATGACCTCAAAAACATAACCCACTGGTCACAGACTGACACAGCAGAATCCATAGACTTCAACAGAGAAACGTACTGTAAAAGCTGGGTGCTTTGCTATGGGACTTTGGGTTCATCTTGCCACCAACTGCGGGAGAGCATCAGATGGCGACTGACAAAGCCCTGTTCCACTTCTGTGATCCATCTAGCTTGCCACTAGATTGATCCAGACTCTGGATTGATAACTATAACATCATCTGGGGGGACTCTCTCTCTCTCTCTCTCTCTCTCTCTCTGTGTGTGTGAGACTGAAAAGCATAAGTGATTGTTGTATTCTCAATATATGCGGCATGCTGCCTTTTCTCCTATAAAAGATCTCGTGTACTTCATTTAAGCATAACAATTATGGAGTGAGGCAGTAGCTGAGCTGTGTGTTTTTTTAATGTTGGGGTGCCTAAATGTTAAAATTAGGTGCCTAAAGAGGCCTTTAGACATCTAAATCTCTATGCACACCTAGCCCTTAGTTCACATGGGGTGGATTCTCCTCACAACTGCTTGTGATGGAAGATCTGATTTTCAGAAGTCTGAGTACCAGCAGCTCAGCTGACCAGTTCAGAGTTGTGAATGCTCAGCACTTCTGAAACTCATGTTCCTAATATTAAAGGAGAAGCCTAGGTTTTGAGGAAGTTGAAGGCATGTGCTCAGGAAAGCTTCCTACTTGCTACGGGAAGTGAAATTTTCAAGCCTTGTGTATAACCCGTGGTAGATAGGAATGTATAAAACAGCCCTCAGAAGAAAGATCAGGAAGGATCCCAGAGGAAAAACAACAAAACTGTTTTTGACCCTCTGCCTTTCAGGACCCTGCAAAGATCTCTCTCTGAACTGGCAGGGTGTGCAGTATGTTAAATTGCTCTCTTGTGAGAGTTTTCAGTGCCTGCAAAGAGCAAAAAACAGCCTCAGTTCCATCAGTGGGGAAGGTTGCTTGTGTGACATCAGGCCTCTGAAAATGGAAAAGAGGACCAAAATGCATGAAGGGTAAAAGAGGAGAATTCTGAAGTCCTGCAAAGGTGATTTCATTTTTAAATTACTTTCTCCTTGTCCATCTCTAATAGAACAGTATGATCAATAAAATTCTGAATGCTAAGATCAGGTTGCATGGGACATTATTAGCCTCTGACATTCACATAAAGCTTTATATAATTGTAATACTGTTGGCACCTACTTTCCAGGAGCACCCCACCCTAGGCAACACATACTGGCTATCACTCACTTCTGACTTAGGTGGCACCCACCTTTTTTGAGTGCCTGCCAACCCAGCTGATGATTCTTTCAATAGGTCTGCAGTTACTCAGCCCTCTGGCTGAGTCCCACACACTGTCCCCCTTCTGTGGTATACAGTCTCTACTTCTCACGGTCCTATTACGGGGCCAAAGCACCAAGGCTTCCCCCTGAAGGCACAGCCTTCTTTAACAGCCCAACAGGGACACATCTTGGTACCCCTGTATGGAGTCCCTTTGGCAACCTTCCCTGAGCTCAGTTCTCAACCAGACCAGCAGGGCTCATGATACCCTTGCCTGGGCTGACTAGGTTCTGGGCTCACTCCCCTGGTCTCAGCCTACCTACACTGACCCATCCCTGGTTCCGCTTTTCCAACCAGCCAGGCACCTGACCTTCAGCAGCCTTTCCTGGGCTCAGTCCTGCCTACAGTGAAGCTGTGTTCCTGCTCAACTTTCAGCCAGCCAGGCACTCCATTCTACCTCTGTGAATTCCAAGAAGAAACTGACTACTCTGCCTCACCTGATTCCTTTTATATAGCCCTTCTGGCCCTTCACTGATCATTCCCAGAGGCTCTCTGATTGTCTGCTTGTCTACAGCTACTCAAGACCACCTGGAGGACTTCTCCTTTGCTCTTTTCCAGAGCGGAGAGAGGCAGGGTTGTAAGGGCTCCAGCAGGACCTAGTCTACCCCGCCACAATGATTTAGAATAAGAACATCATTTCTAAATATCTGAAATGACTTTGCTTCCCTGCCTACAGCTATAACTGTGTTTATTTATCTGGGTTTGTTTTTGTTGTTTCCAAACATTAGGAAAAATACATAAAAGAAAATCAGGTTTCTTTACAGCATAGCTTGCTAATGAATTCCATTTCACATTTCTAATGGAAATGGGAATTACATAAATTGATGGGTATAGCTAGTGTCTGCATTATAAATTCACTTTATATTTCAAAGACTCTGCCTCTATCTTTTTCTCCAGATCTACATCAATTTTTTCACTGAACAGCCTATATGTAATTCTATTAGTGTTTGAGCCACCATCCTATTAACATCACATCTCAATTTCTAAGACATTGAAAGGCTCATGAAAAAAACAGAAAATTCTCAGTTATATTAAATAGCCTGAAACACTCACTTAAAAAAAGTGTTTAAAATGAAAAGACAAGCAACAAACCCATACAAACAGATATACCTGTTGACTGCAAATGTATTTTCATGTTACAGTATTATACAAAATGGAAGGAAGGCCAGGAAAGTTGATTTGTTTGTCATTTGACCCATCCAATGTTGCCTGAGGTTCTTTTTATTTGCTCAGTGTATTCCTTGCCTGCTAGATTAAGGGTCAGCTGGAGGGTCAATGGCACGAGGGGTCAAGTGCAGAGCCCCATTCAAAATTCTTCCAACTTTACAGTGGTTCAAAACCCCTGTGTACTTTTAGGTGCAGATCCTACAAAGACTTAAAGGCATAGACCATTAGAACTGGAAGGGACTTTGAGTCCATCCCCTTGCCCTCATGGCAGTACCAAGCACCATCTACAACATCCCTGATAGGTCTCTATCTAACCTGCTCTAAAGTATCTCCAGTGACAGAGATTCCACAACCTCCCTACACAATTTGTTCCAATGTTTAACCATATAAAGCTTATATATAAGCTTGACCTGTTAGAGATTTTGCCAAGTCAGAACATTTCATGGACATTAACTGGACATGTTTGTTAAAATATTAACTTGTACTGCTGATTTTAGTAGTCACGTTGTTGAAAAAAGTGCATGACTCAGCTCGAAAGCACCACACTGATGTTCTAATTATGTGAGCATGCAAATATGTTAATTCAGATTCAGGTACAATTACTAGCACTGTGTAAGGCTATGTCTACCACTGGACTTAGGGATGGGATTTTCTAGTCTACTGAGAGAGTTCTCTCTCCATCTCTCATTGAGAGAGCACACTAAAAATAATAGCATAGCACTGCAGCAGTGACTGGAGATACAGGACAGGCACCCCAGCTACTACCCCCAAGGTTCAGGGCTCTGTGTACCCGGCACAGTCAGTCTCTGCCACTACCTGTGCTGCCACCACGATACTATTGTTAGCACAGTAACTCAAGGACATTCAGCACAAGAGAATCTCTCCCCTAGCTCCTAAGGTAGACAGAGCCTAAATACGCACACTTGGAAGATCTGTGGGAATTCAGAAGTGTTTGGCACAAATTTTGCCCATAGTGATGCCAGCAAAAATGCAGAGCGACTTTACTAAGACAGTTATTCTGCACGGATAATACAGACTTCGACTTGTTGAGAACAAAGGTGCATATGAATTAAACTGATATATAAACATGTTAAAAAGTGTTATTCATGCTCCATTTATATTAATAGATGGGGATGGAATTGAAAATTATCAAAAGCTTATGCATCAACAAGTTTTTTTTCACTCAGCATAGTGCAAAGGGAAATCCTGCAGAAACGCAGTGTGGAGTTACAACAACCAGACACAAAGAGGAAAAATGTAAAAGTTAGGGGGGAAATTCAGAGCTTGAAACAGCTTGAAAAGGAGAAGTTTGTGATTGATCTTCCCCAGCCTTTGCTGTAACAACTAATACAAATTCAAACCTGATCGTAACACAGGGCAGAATCCACAGAATTAAATGGCCTTCTATTTCAAATACAAATTATAAAGAGAATGAACAGCAAGAAAACTGCAGCAAACATAGAGAAGATGTGCTCTCGCTCACTGTCAAAAGTTGCAGGAGATTGCTAAGTAGCAACAGTCAGGACTAGCTGAACATGCACTACACCCAGGCAAAACTCTGTATATTACAGGCACAATTGTTTATCCATCTCTCTTTAAGATGTAGTCTGTGTACATACAACTAGTCTCTCCTCTCTGACTTGTGCTTGTAAGGTGTTAAGAGAAAGCAGTCTCTGTGGCTGTATGTATTGGACAGAAGGAGCAGGAGAAGGCTCCTGGATACATCCTTACACCATGCAACTGCCAGAGGCATTTTTCACCACATTAATTATTTACACCTATGATAACATTCCATTTAGGAAGGGAATTGGCACAACTGAGAATTCTTTGATAAATTCCAGTAACATCTCTTACCACTCTTAACTCATCCACTATTTCGGAGGGGAAATCTCTTAAGACCTGCTAATGAGAAAGAAATATTTCCTAGTCATTCAAAATTGAACATCTAGGATGGCATCCGGGCAAGTTATTGGCTGAAATTAAGAAGTTCCCAAGCTATCAGCACTCACTCCCAGTCAGATCACTACAATATGGCTTTTGTTCAAACATGTCTTTTTCTTGACTAAATCTTGAAATGTTCAGCAATCAAACTTGAAAAGTTCTTCTTTAAAAGTCATTACAAACAATCCTTCCTGGGAACAGCTCTCTTTTAATGAAACTTTTTTCCTAAGCAATACATTCTTTAGACTTTATCTGATAAGTTGTGCATATATGCCACTAAAAGGGCTTGAAAGTTAATTATGTAGCTTATCAGGATAGAAATTATTATCATGGAGTGGATAAGAAGGTCTCAAATTTCATCTTTTGGAAAGCGGACATACTTAGAGGATCAAATCATATTCATGGAATACATCAGCTGAAATTTTATGGTCAAATTAATAGACAAACTGCAAAGTGACCAGCTCCAATTCTGCTCTCGCTTGTACTCAGGTAAATGTGAGGTAACTTCACTGACATCAGGTGAGTTACTCTGGATTTACATCAGATCTTGAAAAAACTAATTACCATGTAATTCACTTGTGAATGTTTGAACAGTACCTAGCACAGCGGAGCCTGGTACGTCACAGGCAGTATGATAATACAAATTAATATATAATAATAATACTTCCTCCCTACCACAACTTTAACAAAAATTTGACTGTTACATTAACGTCCTTAAGCCTTCCAGCAAAACCAGAGAAGATTGGACTCGACATTTTTGATACATGGGACCCTCCAGGGAGGTCTTCCCCCTGAGTCCGTCACAGTCCTACAATTAACACTAACTACTAATAATGGAAAATCTAGTAACATGCTATGAGAGCTACTTACAGCTAATGGCCTAACTAAAGAGATTTCTCCCATGAATCCAGAGAGTTCCAGCAACTGACATGGCAGCAAGAAAGAACTAAGTGGGGGTGGGGCGGGCGGTGCCATGTTGGTGTCACTCCATGAGGTGCAGATCCGACTCGACAGCTACCAGTTAGGGGAAAAAAATTCCAGCAACTGAGCACATGTATGTGCGCTCACCTACATTGGAATGCACATGAGCACTCACTCAAATAAGAACTGAGTTTCCTCTGTTCAGTGGGTTAGGTTGCCCAAATGGCATAGGATTAGAAGTGATCTGGATTATTTAGACAAGTGTAGATCAACTAATGTAGTCAAAATGAGTTGGTCTTACTAAGAAATGAAACTTCCAGTACATGGTTCAGAATGGATATCAATCACCCTATTGCTTTTATGATTCTGTTTACTTATGGTCCATCCTGAGGCTATGATGGGTGCCCTGTTTTTAAAATCAAAGACAAATCTTAATGAAAGATTCTCGTTCTTTCAATCATCACAACAGTAACTATTAAAGAGGCACCCAGAGCAGAAGCAACTTGTAGCAGAATCATGACGGTCCTCAGTAGGGTGGAGTTCAAGCATTCAAGTATCGTGCAGCATTTTTTGCCAAGTACATCAAAGTAGTGATGGTGAGTCACCACAAATTATTTTGGAAGAACTACACCCTGTGATTTCTAATAGATGCAATGACCTAGAGAATAAATCACAGACTAAAACTGCTAGGGAACTGAGCTTGCTATATGACTTTTTTCAAAAATAAACCCACTTTCCTTTTCTCACTGTCTTACTTGATCATTCACTCAACAGATTCAAAAGCACATGATTAAAATAATCCTCACAGCTTCATGGTGAACTAGCTGGACTTTCCTTCCAAATGTAATAAAGCTGTGTCCACACAAATCCTGTTGTCTCTTTCTTAAACAGAATAGTGCTCAGACTACTTCACGGTCTCCTTTGTACACTGTGGAACTTCATGAACTTTCAAACTTTATAAAGGTTTGAAAACTAAGGCTTCCTTTTAATGGTTTAAAAGAATTACAGAGTCAACACTATCACATTCTGTCAGCCAGAGATTTAGATTTTGTGACTGAATGTAGAAGAATTGTTTCTACTGGTGAAGTTTCAAGGATTCTTACTTGTACAGATCATGCACTTTGCATAAGATGGATTTATGATGGCTCAGACTGTAGTATTAAAACCACCCAGGGCACAACTGGCAAACTTTCTTCTCTGACATACCAAGGCATTTTAAAGCCACATAGTTGTTGAGATCAGAAAACAACATTCTCTCCAGCTACTTTTCACTGTATATCCTGGCAGATTTTCTTGCTTAACTCGAAAGTTGGTTTTTAAAACAGAATTTTGTTACCAAAGTCTGTAAGCTCTAGTCATGCGCCAGGTGAGCAGAGCTGGACACAACATTTTATATTCCTGCACTGCTAGCTCTTTTCCCAAGCACACCTTTGGCTGGGATATCCTGCACAACAAAAGAGGAGGTTTAAAGTCCATCAGTGACAAAGTCAAGCTCACACTCACCATAAACTGCTTGTCAACCTTTCTTCAAACCAAAATTAGTAGCATCACGATCTTCTTCCTAGTCATCAAACTCTCTTTCACATACATACGATGAATTACGGCAGTTCACAGAGGGGCCTGCAAAAATTGTAGGCAGCTCTATTGTAACATCCATGGATTACATAGTAGTGTGATTCTCTGAACTCATCTTTACACAAAATAAGAAATGAAGAAGGAACTCATTTACCAAAATGCAACATTTCAAGGGACCATGATCACACATACCTATTTGTTCGCACATAAATACCATAGAAAAGGATTAATCCGTAAATCAGAAAGGAAATTGCCCTGAAGTATAAACAACAGCTGTTTTACAAATGCATACAGAATGGTACCTTTTGCATTCACAGTTTCTTCTTTTATTCTCCTCACTGCTTTTTGGCCTTCACTTTCGTCATTTCCAGCTGTCATTATGAAGAAAATGCAAAATTAATACTGCAATCAGCTTAAAGACTGTTGAGTACCCCATCACCCACAAGTACAGGTTAACCACAGTGTAAAATGTCACAACAAGAAAGCAAACAAAAAGCTTGAAGAGAATTATTTATTGCAATCACACTAACAGAGGTTTCAAAAAGCACCAAATCGATACACTGCTGTTCACACATGATTAAACTGTTTTGTCTCTTCTAGTTATTGCATGAATACTGGATATCCACATGCTGGAGAAGCTGCAGTTAAAACCTAATCTGGTGATTCAGGTGGAGCATGTTTCAGAAACAGTCTGGAACAGGCATAAAGCAGTCAGCTTGGACTGCACATTTCTTTTTCTACAATGAAAAGAGAACAGATGGGATTTCACTGAGTATTTTGGTGGATACCTATTAAAATGTCCAGTCTACCATCTGACTGAGTGCATAGGCACAGTTCTTGCTAGCCCTAATAGAAAATAAGTATAGACCTCCAGGATAGAGAAGGGTGTCTGTGCTCATGTCACTGGACTACAGTAGACCATCACAGTTAATAACTGGATAGAATTCACCATTTACCAGTTGCTTTGTAACAATGTCATCTTTGGAACAAAATAATACTGTACTTGGTATTGGAGTTTTAATTTTGAAAGAGGAAATTACCATTCTGGCTATCCATCTACAGATGGAGAGATTTTCTATAGACCCCTTCACCACAGCATCCAAGTCCTTCCTACGTAACTTAGATGCCCTTCGTAAGACCCCTAATGCACATCCTAAAATCATCTGCCTCCTCTATGTAAGGAATGTGCCAGCAGGAACTCAATGCTGCTGAAGGCTGGGAGGAACATATCTCCCAGTGATCGTTTGCATGAGAATGCAAAGGTGTGCATATGTGATACCTTGCTAAAGGCTGGGAGGAATGTGTCTCCCAGAGACTATTTGCATGAGAATGCAAAGGTGTGCATATGTGATACTTGCAAACAAAGCCTGATGGGTAGCAAGGAAGCAACGAGATTTTGTCTCTTGTAAACACATTGTTGTAAAATCAAAATTTATGCTAACACTCAGTATAAGAATTGTGAAATCTCACCAATGCTCCAAGTCATTGTGGGGGGACAGAGTAAGAACATAAGAATGGCCATACTGGGTCAGACCAAAGGTCCATCTAGCCCAGTATCCTGTCTGCCAACAGTAGCCAATGTCTGGTGCCCCAGAGGAGGTGAACTGAAGACAATGATCAAGCGATTTGTCTCCTGCCATCCATCTCCCACCTTCGACAAAAGGCTAGGCACCATATCTTACCCCTTGCTAATAGCCATCTATGGACCTAACCTCCAAACAGGTTATAGGTCATCAGTAGGTCATCATAACTGCATAAGACATGGATTACACAGGACTCCCCTGGTTTAAAGCATTGTAAAGCAAAAGCAGAGGGATATTGGTTGAACTAGTTAGCTGAGTGCCTTGGCCATACAGCTATAAGCCTGGTTTGATTAGACCTCCCCACCTGTTAAATGATAGAGCTGAATACTAGTGTTTGTATCTTGTATGATTCTACCTTGACAGATGCTGTGTCCTGAAATGACAGGGTGGCAGCTGAGGCCACTACGAGCTGAAATCAGATGGTTTCGCCTCAGGTCAAACCCACAGCAGCAGGCGGACAGCCAGCCGGTAGGAGGAGCAGTGGAGGGATGGAAGGGGTGACCAGCAGACAGCCGGTAGGAGCAAGCAGAATGCCGGACCAGTACAAAGGTGGCATTGTCTCAGGTTCCATGAGGGAATGCATCAGCGTGAGCTCTCAGTGCCTGCACGGACTGGACCAAGTTGTAAGAGAGGCATTTGAATTGTGGGGTGCGGAGAAAGTTGGATGTGTAGATTGGCTGTTTACAGTATTGGACTGGTGAGCCTGAGAGGCCAAGGACATTGCTCAATGCATTTGAGCTGAGACATTTACCTGAGGATTGGTTATGAACTCTGAGCGTGGTATTTTCCCAAGCTTATGCTAATTGACCCTTCTGTCTCTTTTATTAAAAGTTCTTTTCTACACTCAGACTCTGTGCTTGCGAATGGGGAAGCATTGCCTCTCCGAGGTGCCCAGGGGTGTGTGAAGTTCCCAGGCTACTGGGTGGGGGCTTGAGCTGGTGCTGTGTGAGATGGATGAAAAGGAAGTCCTAGATGTTGAACCCAGCCCTGGTTGCTGCCAACTCCTTCCAGCAGAAGGGTCATATTTTTTACATCTAGTTATATAAAGACTGCCAGCATTTTTATAAACCTGGATGATAGGAAAGGCTTTATTTTTCTTCCCCCTTTTTATTTGGTATTGTTTATTAGGTAATTTAGGTTTTGGTTTTGTTTTGCCATCTTGCATTTATTTGTTCCTTTCTCTTCTGCTTATGGAGGGAGAGAGCTTTCATAGAGGAGTTTATCATGGCATGCCCATTGCATTAGTCTGATTTCCTCTAAGAAATTGTTTCGTCCTGTACTCCCTTAAAAAAAGAACATTTCATCTCCGGGCCCTCCTTACACTTCATTCTTGAATTTAAATGCTGCATTGTTTAAGAGTGAGTAGGGGGATCAGGGGTGATGCCTCCCAGGCCACTGAGGAAGTAGGCTTCCATCTTTATTCCTAGGTACAGGGAGTGATAGTTGTCTGTTTGAAGGTGCAAGTGGATAGGTTCATGAAATAGAAGAAGCTGATTCATGGCTTATATGAAAGCAGTTGAACTTTGCTGTTTAATAAATGTTAATGGGAAGACGATATGCTTGTAAATGCCTACAGGTATACTGATCTATGGTGGTATAAACAAGTATCTCCAGGAGAGATCAGCACCTTTCTAGGTGGAGTGATGGAATTTGACCTTTTGAGCTCACTGTACAGTCTGAGTGCTGGTGTTACTTTTTAAAGTCACTAATAGTCCTCCTTACAACAGCTTCATTAACAAATAAATTAAGATGCAGAGCTTTACTGTGTAGCTCGTGGTTGGTAGCATTAGCTGGTCTTTTGTTAATCCACAGACGGTTTGGCTTTGAGCAAGCTCGTGGATGCATGGAGAAGAAAGGGCAGGGCTGAGCTTCCACCTCAAGAGCCGATGAAAAATCGGCTCATGTGCCACTCTTGGTACCTGTGATGGAGGTTGCTGACCCCTGATCTACAGATTGGATCAGTTTTTCAATTCCTTTTGTAAGACTTAGCTGACCTCCTCATACTAACCATTTTGAAGCAAAGCAAAGAAGCACACATTTAGAGCATTTGTCTTTCAGCAAAATCCATCTGGGATTTTATGACACACAAACATTCAGCTTGATCCTAATTTCTGGAAATAGATGCAGTGTCAAAGAATGAACCCTACAGTGAAACTGCCAGATCTGTGGAACTCTGCACAAAGCGGCTATGGGCAAGGAAGCAACTCTCCTCACTCTTTTAGCTTAAGTGATTTCCTACAGCGGGATTTCAATAATCAATGTGTCACACTGCTAAATACAGCTAGCTAAAAACTGACTTCTGCGGCAAGCCCTGTGAGGGTCCCATCTGATCTGCCTTTCATTTAGCATTTATCATACAACGAGCATCCATTTTAAAGCCCCCAGTGTCTCGATTTAACTCTCAATATGTTTATTTAATGTATTTTTCAAAGAATTTGTGTTGCACAACAAATTTTAATTCACATTATTTTTGCTGTTATATTAATGGTTATTACCTATAAAAAGCAGGACCCTCCAAACAAGCTCAGTTCATTCTCATTTGCATATTTTAATTCAAGACCACTGGGACAAAGGAATTATTTTACTAAATAGCTACTTCAAATCTGTTTCCATTTTAGCTTAAGAGGGAGCTTGAAAACTTGAGGCTAGGGGCTGGCAGCATCATAAAATTGGAAATTGCCTTGACCAAAGCTGTTTGTGTGCTAGAGGCTTTTGAAATGAATTTTTCAAAGCAAGTGCTAGGGGGATGTATAAAGAGATGGGATAAGAGACCAAATCCCTCCGAAAAGTTCAAAGTAATAAGTACAATAAGATACAATAAGATTGTGAGAATAATCTCCACCTCTGATTTTATGTGATGAGGTGAATGATTTCTTACTAATTCAGAGCAAAGCAACGGCAACTTTTATAATCAAAACTGATAATGTTCCATTTTAATCCTGTTTCAGATGCTTTTACTGTGACAAACTAACCAACTACTTGCTCTGAAATTTTCTTGATCTCTGCCTTAGGATGAATTTTGTTTTGAAAATCTGAGCAAATAACTCAGCTCGATGAAGACTGAAACTACTGAAAAAATGGGTAAGTCTGCCATTACTAAAACCACACCATTTAGTTGCTTTTAATTTGGCTGTGGATTAGTCTTGGGGCCTTTGTATTTTATTTAACCTCTGTAAAATCTGTTCAGTTTTGGCTGGATTATATAAACCACAGAAAAATAGTCATTTCCACATGTTCAACATACTTTTTTTTGTTTTAGTTTTCTGACTATCCCATCCCAGCTACATTGATAACATTCCCAACCCAAAATGACACTACTTCTTTGTCAAACAAACAACTACAAAAGATTACACAGGAAGCAGTGATTCTGCTGAAATACTGTTTGGAACATGCTTTGGGGTGGGAGCCAGACAATGAATTCTTGTCTTAATTTTGCGCGGACTAGAGGTTGAACCTCTCGAATCCAGAACTCTCATCCAATGACATCTGTAATCTGGCATGATTTTAGTTAGCCAGACGATCACTTATCACGGGTGTGGCCAAGTTTCCCTGGTCCCATAAAGTCTGTTTCCAGCCACAACTCCTGGCTGTCTGTGTTCTGTGCCTTATTTAGCTGTAATTTGCTCCTAAATGTCTTCTAAAAGCCCATTAAGCAGTGGAAGTTTTGGTAATGTGCTAGAAAATATTGACCTCCTGTAGCCCAGAAAATTCTCTCATTCATTACTGGTCAGGGCCTCAGGGTGCCAGATGAGAGAGGTTCAACCTATAGTTTGAATATTCTGCTCACTTATAACCATTATAACCCTTATAACATGAGCAAAGTCTCATGTTCTACCACAACAGACAGGAGTTCTAACTTTCAGTCTCATGCTATGAATTCTGCATCCTAGACCCCTTCCAGGGCCAAGAACACAATCAAGTTCCTTGTATTGTATTGCCAGCTAGCAAATAAGCCTGTAACTCACTAGTAAAACAGGCAATACACGTAAGGAAGAACAGCTACTACTGAGAGCTCATTGAAAATGTTACAGAGTGGTCGTGAATTCTGATTATTTTTAAACTTAACCAATCAATATTTAAGAATCATGCACACAAAGTCTATTGTCTGTTTTATGCAGGACCTAGACAAAAATACAAAACATGTTGCATCCTCTCAGTGCAGACTCTTCAAACAGATTACGTGCTCAGAGACGTGCTGATGTCATCTGGGATACTAATTACACAAATAAAGGAAAGGTCATAACACTCAAACACAGTTTGGAATATCTGTATTGAAATGTCCTATAAAATGTAATAAGGATGAAACCAAAGAGGTTTTGTAAATTTGAAAGGGTTCCACAGAACACAGATTTTAAAGAGTTCCACAGGTAAACAACCACAGAACATAATGGCATACTTACAATAGCCTTTCAATCGCATTTTTAAAACACCGTATACAATTTCAGAAAAACATGTCTGCAATAGAATATTGATTTTAAATATCTAGCTAAAGATTAATCTGCATTAAAATTTGATAAGACAATAAAATGGAAATGTTTCTTATTATTTGCATTATGCTAGTGTCTGAACAGGAGTGATACAATTGGGACCCCATTATATTTGAAACAGCACTAGTACGTGACAGGCCTTGTTCTGAAGAGCTCAGAATGTAAATAGGCATTACAGAAAGGGAGGGGAATGACAGGCACAGAGAGCTAAAGTGACTTGCCCAATGTCAGTGACAAAACCAAAAATCAAGCTGCCGCAAGAAGGATGAAATAACAAGTGTGTAACTGTTCTCCAAAAAAACAAAGAATGCATAAGATAAAACTATTACAAACAACAGCTAAAAAAGGCCATAACACTATGCTTTGTGTTAATAAATAAACCCAAAACTAATTCAAATGCTCTATAATTTTTTCACTGCTATATCTGTCAGGCACTCCAAATCTTGAACCTTTAAGGTTGAAAACTGAGGACAATTTAGAGCACTCTGCAACAAGAAAATCGCTCACTCAGCACCAGTTCCTGCTTCCATTGCTGTCAAAGGCTAAATGTTCCTGGAACTTTAATGGAAGTGGCATCTGGCTTAAGTCTATACAATACAGAATGTATCTCTGACAGATATGATAAACGGTTACAGAAACAAAGGAAAGAAGCCAGGGAGCAGACGTCATACAGATAGCTGGAGCGAAAAGGCATGGAAAAGATGGTGTCCGAGATTTAGTTTTACCAACAAAGAACCCAATCAAAAGTAGTCCTCTGAAGTCAACACAAAGTCTCCCACTGATTTCAATGGGCTCTGGATAAGGCCTTAAAAGATGCCTACTGATGAAACTGACTGGGATGATTTATTTGAGATTGGCCCTGCTTTGAGCAGGGGACTGGACTTGACCTCCTGAAGTCTTTTCCAACCCTATGATTCTATGAATGTTGTGGATCACAGTCAGATCTGGCATTCAACAACGGACAGATGCTAAAACAGACTGAGTATTCTGAACTACAGAGAGACTTTTAGGACGTGTGCGAGTTTACGGTTTGAGCGCTAAATTCAGACATGGTACAAACTGCCACAATGTAATATTTTAACTCATTTGTAAATGACCTCTTCAAACTTTTTTGACCCACTGTACAGTGTCCTTCCTGGACTTCCTCCCCCACCCCCACACTGATTCAATGGAATTTGCTCACTGTCACCACTTCTGAATATAGCCATGAGAATTTGGAGATTAACAATTTGATAAGAATGGACTATCCTAGTTTCAAAAATATGTGAAAGATTGTGTTCATCGAAAGAACTTTGAGAAAATAACTATATTAGGGACTTAAGAGTACTGAACTACTTGGACGATTTCCCCGCTTCTCCTTTCTCTGCTCACAGCATAATGTTTAGAAGGAATAAAAAGTACAGCTAGTCTTGGATAATTTATGCAAAACTGTCTTTTCTCTTTTGTGACTTATTTCTTCTACTTTGTCCCATGTAAATATTGAAATAAATTAGGGTGTGATTGATTTAGCAGTGATATTTCCTGCAATCAAGTCTTAAAGCTAAAACTTGTCATGCAAATTTGACTGAATAAATGCATAAAATAAAGCATGATTGAAGTGGGATGAAAAATTCTATTTCTCAGTGAAAAACTAAAGCTAATAATCATAAAGCAAATAATAAAGCGAGAAAACAAACTTAGTTAAAATATTCCCCTTTCATCATTTACATATATAAACACTGCATGTCAAACTATTTGCTTACATGACCTAACGGGCTTTGGATCAGATTTTGTCATCTTGCATCTAGAAGAACTACATTCCAAAGGTTGTTTCAATGGGACTTAGAGAGCAACATAATAGTCAGTTTGATTATGAGAAACAAAATCCGGTCTTAGTAATTCAACATAGTTGAATGATTTATGCATTATTGACACTCCATATGTATTATCCAGGTACTCAAGAGGGTTCTGAACTGATGTTTTATTTATTTATTTTTTATTATTAAACACATTTATCATGGTAGTGCCTCAGGGCCAACCAGGAGTGGAATTCAATGGTGCTAGGCTAGGTACTATTCAAATACAGAGCAGCAGATTCTTCCTGCCCTGAAGAACTTACAGTTTAAAGACACAGAATGGGGAAAGAGTGAGAACCCTCAAGCAGAGTTAGCACCGTGACAGCTGTAAATAGCATGTTATTTCTGTTTTTTAGGGGCTAGTCACTAGCACATGGCATTCGTAGGCTGCAGTCAGCTAAATGGAAAGAAAAAGGAAGGTAATGAAGATAAGGGGAAGAGAGGACAGGAGGGGCAGGTGTGGAGTGAAGAGACAGAGCAGTGCGGAGAGGAAGGGGGCAGTCAATCAACACAAGGCAGAGAACATCATATCTAATCTTTAAAAAGTTCTCAGGCTCTCCAGAGGCTGCTTTTACTTCTGCCTGCTTGACTCTCTGGTGGGCTCCTCTTGTAGACCACACAGAGAGGAACAGTATACATCAACTAGGTCTTAATGACCTCCAAAGTGGGAGTTCCTCCCCTTTGTTATGCCACTCCAGGTGGGTGCCATTTTAATCCTTGCCCTTCAGTGCAGCCAGCCCTATTTTGGCTGCTTCTAGCTTTGCATCATGGCCAGTGGAACTGAAGTCAAAGGACTTCTCTTCTGTGGAGGTACTGTTATTGACAGGACACAAAGAACATGGGTGTTGGGCTACAAGGCACACAAATGGGCAGAACAGCCTCCAGATTTAATAAAATTACACTTGTTGAACAATTTTGGGGACCTGTCAGATTCCTTAATCTAGAGCAAGATAGTCTGTACCACTTAGGATCACCATCTACTGGAGCAGCTCACCTGGGAAGGCACTCTCACATCAGACAGATGCTCAGAAATGGGACACATAGCAGGAGCCTCAAGAGATAGGATAGAAGCTCTAGGATCATAACACCCAAAGTACTATGTGCAATGAGATCACAGCAAAGGAGAGCAGGTGGCCAGGGTTCCATGCCCATAGTGAGATGCATTCCCTGCGAAATGCAACATAAATGTGTAAAGGAGAAGTGCACTGAACTAGGATAGCAAGTACATGGAATGTAGCCCATTGAACATTTTAGTAGTTTGGACTAGAGCAGAGGAAGGTCTCAGAAAGATTCAGTGAGATTTGTACAAAAGGTGGATTACATCTCAGGCAGCAGTGATTACAACTCTGACTCTGAGAGCATATCAAGTCCTGATAGAAAAGCAACAAGGACCACTACAAATCTCCATGCCTAGAACAAATTATGAGTGAAACGTCCAGTGTAATTCCAGGATTGTGTGACTTGCTACAGTATGATTCCCCAGAATGAACAGGAGTTGAACACATCCATTACAAAGAGCAGGCCCAATCTAATAATTTACAATGACTGGATAATGGAAACCATGGGAAAATGTGATCCAACATTAACTAACCCAAAAAATAACAGAGTACCTACAGACGTCTGTGGTGGTGGCTGGTAAATTCCACAGATTCTTCTTGGAGAATACAACCATACAAGTCATGGATCTAATTGAGGTATAGACTTAGAATTTTACATCCACAGTGCAACAAGCAGAAAGGACAATTAGAGACTATTTTAAAAGTATGGGAGCATGTTTTCAAATGCAACTGGTGACTCAAAGGAAAGCTGTGACTGGAAATAGCCCCCACAGTGGAACCTGTGTGCTTACCATGAAGGAAGTTCCAATGGCATTAAAGAGTACACAAACAGTTTGCAAGTTTGGCAAGGAAGGGTATCCAAGAATCATGGTGGTGGAAAAGAAGCCAGCCATCAAGCTGTGGATCTAGATCCAATGCTGCTGATCCAGGCATTAAAAAGATGCCACTATCTGTTGCCCACAAATGACGACATCATGTCCAAACTCTTGACAGGCTGTGATACAAGGAATGGGTTTGATCACAGAAATTCAGAGAGAGTTCAGCATGCTCACTTGCAACTGTTGGGTTGCTACAGGTGGCTGCACATGCCAATATGCATAAACCCAGCACCAGAGATATTCCAGAAAAGACTCACTCAGCATTTTTTCCCAGATGGGTGGTGGTGGTAGCTAACACCCTGAGTAGGGCACATACTTCCATCAGCTGCAAGTTTGGAGGAGAAGATGAGATCACTGAAGCCATTAACATGCTGCATTGTCTCCCAGTTTTAACAGTGAAACTGATGCAAGTTAAATCGTCTGTGGAAAAGATATTACAGCCTGTAAAGCTTTAGAATGCATGGACTAAATAAGAAATGCCACCAAAGATGGCAAGATAGAGAATTTCCTGACTACTGTCTTTAAATAAATGCAAGAAATGAAATACCAGGAAGTTCCAAAAAAGTATATCAGGTACACTTAAAATAATTAAAACAGGACAGTGCAGAGAAGACATTCCACCCCTTCACTTGTACTCCCAGCTGATGATTTTACACTGAGAACACCTTTAACTCTATGACGAGGGACAAAAAGAATAGAGCTACCCCTAACCAAACGAAGGAATGGTGGCCTTGTTCAGGTTTTACTTTTTAGTTGTCTTTAAACAGGCACTACGCTGGGAAAATTTCAGCAAACAGATGAAAAATTTGGAAGGTTGTGTGTGTATAAAAAGAGAGGGTTATAGCTGAACCTGTTTTGGCTTTCACTGTAGTGCGACTGCTACAGTTAAATATTAAAGTGAGAATTACTAGGAAATCTAGTATATGTTTTTCAGCGCTCAGAGAATTAGAAAACAATCTCTCAGATATGAAATACTGCTGAACTTTAACTCTGTAGTACATACCAGGCAAAGAAAATATGCCTCATTTAGGGAGAGAAATACTTGCCTGTGCATATGGGAATTTAAATGTCTCTCACTAACAATCTATGGCGAGATGTCATATATAAATTTTCTGTAATAGAAATTAAATCAACCTGCCTATGAAAATGAAAAATGGCACCTTCTACATAGGATGTAATTATCCTTCTAAAGTCACCTTTGTGGGTTTAATGCACTATATTAGAACGGAGTGATTTAGAGCATAAGGAGTCTAACTTGAAAGCTGGAAGCCAGACAAAACAGAAAGGCTGTGGCCACACTAGGAAGTAATTTCGTACACGTTTTCAAAAGGAGGGGCAATTTTGAAATCAGCAGCAGAGCAGCTACACACAAATTGCTCATTTTCAAATCGGCTTAGAAATAAAAAGGCGTTTTTCGAAAGCACTGTTGCACTCCCATCTTGGGAGCAACATTTCATCTCAACGTCAATTTCGTGCAGCCGCTCCTCTGGCTGCCATTTCTAAATCACAAATCCTCCACAGTGCCGGCCCCCGCTCCCCGGAGCACAGAGACGCCTTGGCCAGTGCCCAGGGCTCTATGGCTGCTGGCTCCAGATGTCTTAAAGCTGCCGGGACACAGAAACCCTGTGCAGGAAGCTGAGAGTGTGCTGGCAGCCATAGGAGCATGTGCCTGCAGCTACACACTCCCCAGCACCCCCCAGAATGGCAGAAAAGCATCTAGCTGGAGCCATGGCCACCAGGCAAAACTCCTGGGAGCCCCAGGGACCCCAAGATGCTGGGCGGCAGGGCTCGCAGGACCCCAGGCAGCTGGCGAAGAGGAGGGGCACTCTGTGGCTGGAAGCTAAGATCTGGGATCTCCTGGCTGTCTGGGGGGGCAAGGACATCCTCTTCCATATGGCGGGGCAGAAGCAGAATGAGGCTGCTTTTGCCTGGCTGGCCGACAACCTGGATAAAAGAGGCCACCCCCCATGTATCCCCGACTAGGTGCTCTTCAAAATAAAGGAGCCACGCCAGGCCTACAAAAGGGCCAAGGACTCGGCCAGGCAGTTGGGGACAGCACCTGCCAGCTGCCCCTACTTTGCCGAGCTGGACCAGCTCCTTGGCTCCAGGGAGGCAGGACTGCTGGAATGGGCCCTGGACATGGCAGAGCTGGAGAGGGAGGGCAAGGAGCCACAGCTGGGGCCCTCCGCATCGCCCCCAATCCCACTTCTGGAGCCCCAGTGCGGCGACAGAGACAGCAATGGAGAGTGGGACAGAGAGGGCACACTGTACATCATCGTGCCCTCGGAGGACACGAGCCAGGCCACCTCTGCCCAGGCCTCTTCTGAGGCTTCAGTGGTTTTCAACAAGAAATGGTTAACCTCATTAGAACAGTGTCAGTGTCAAGCATCGGGTGGGGATGGTGAGGGATGTGCGTGCGGGTGGGGTGCTGGTGGGGTGGAGGCGAGGTGAGGGTGTGCGGGGGCAATTGCACAGCGCAGGTCAGTGGCGGGTCACAGAGGCCCCTGGGCGAAGGCCTCCCAGAGGGCCTCCCGCACATACACACTCTGTCCCAGTGTGCCTGGCGGCACAGGACTGCACCCAGCTGTTCATATTGAGGAATGGCCTCAGCCACCCAGTGTGCCACAAAGAGCGCCTGCTTACCCCCCACAAGATTGTGGAGAGCACAGCATGTGCCCACAACTGTAGGCATGCTGGGGAGACCCACATCCAGGTGCATGAGCAAGCACCTGAAGCGCGACTTCAGGCACCCGAACTCCTGCTCCACCATGTTCTGGGCCTCGGTGAGCCAGGCATTGTAGCGCTCCTGGCTCTCGGTGGTGTAGCCTGTGTAGGGGCTCACTAGCCAGGCCTGGAGGGGGTAGGCCACATTGGCAACTATGCACAGGAGCATAGTCGTGTCCCCCACTGGAAGCTCTCGTGGGGGGAATGTAGGTGCCATCGGCCATGCTGTGCCCGAGCCACGAGTTGCACAGGATGTGGGCATCGTGGGCCGTGCCTGCCCACGCCATGCAAATGTCCATGAATCATCCGCTGGCATCCACAAGGGCCTGGAGGATGAAGGAATGATAGCCCTTCCAATTATAACGATAATACAACGGTCCACGGCTGTGTGGTGGGACCTGGATGGTGACATGAGCACTGTCAAAGGCACCGAAACAGGTGGAGAACCCCAACTGCTGGAACCTGGCCGTGGTGGCATCCACGTCCCCTATGCAGATGAACTGGCGCAGGAGGGTGTGGTTGATGGTGTCAATGACCTGCAAGGAGAGCAAAAGCGCCACTGGCCCCCTTCCCAGGGGCTCTCTCCCAGCCCCCTCCCTGGGGACC
The DNA here is from genome assembly GCF_033958435.1 of Carettochelys insculpta. Lineage (NCBI taxonomy): Eukaryota > Metazoa > Chordata > Testudines > Carettochelyidae > Carettochelys > Carettochelys insculpta. Next base: position 136,820,957 of record NC_134137.1, read on the forward strand.
CTTCCTGGGTGCATGACCCCAGCCGACTTATTTCCAGAAGGATGACCCCAATGGTGGGCTTTCCCACCTCGAATTGATGGCCAACTGAGCAGTTGCTGTCTGAGATGGCTATCTGCCAGACGCCGATGGCTACCTTTCTCTCCAGGGGAGCACAGGCCACATGTGTGTGTCCTTGTGGTGTAGTCCTAGTGCCAGCTACTGGAACAGCTCCATTAATGTGGCCCTGGTCATCCTAAAATTTTGGAGCCACTGCTCGGCATCCCACTCCTCCATCATGATGCAGTCCCACCATTCCCTGCTGGTGGGGTACCGCCAGAGGCGACGGTGGGCCTGCAGAAAGGAGTGCTCCGGGTGCACTATGGGGGGGCCTGCAGGAAGCTGGCCATGTGGCAGGAAGTCCAGCGCCTCAGCTGGACTGCAGCAAGGACGGCCATCAGGCTGGCCATGATGTACACAATGTCCTCATCCTGGAGGTGCTGCAGGTCCATGGTGCACTGCAGTGTTGGGGTGAGCAAGGCTCTGCCAGTGCTGTGCTGGAGGTCGCGTGCTGCATGCAGCCTGAGCCTTCAACATGTGCATGGGGGTGTGTGTTTGGGAGGGGCCCCTTAAGGAGGCCTCTGGCCCATGCTCCAGGAAGGCCATTTGACCCTTCCCTCACCATTTCCTGCCCTGTTCTTTCAAAAGGAGGCTCTGTGCTGAGTAGCCGCTCCCTTTCGAAATGATGGGGGGTCCTTTCAACATTGTGGATCACAACGTCGATCCATGCTTTGTGTGTAGATGCTCCATATTGAAACAACTCTCTTTGAATTACAGATTGGGATTTCCCCTTTCAGAATCCCTTGCTAGTGCGGCCACAGCCAAAGAGATGACAAGGATATTTACTGTCTTGGTTGTAGATGGGGTTTCACATAAGTTTTGGGTTTCTCAGTGGAACTTTATTAATTGGTAACAAAATTTGAGGCTCAAAACAGGTTAAGTGTATTAATAGGTTGATTGCTTCCTTTGAAGTGTACAGGATAACCTTGATTTTCCACTACCTTGCTCCCTGCGTTTTCATCCGTGCAGTGTGCACAAAATGCTGCCAAATCAGAACTTTTCTACCTTATGCCCACTTTCGCTAACAGTACAAAGCTGTGAAGAGTGAGAGTTTTTATGTTAGATAATCCCACACCAATCCAAGTTTGTCATTTGCTTTTGTACCACCAGCCCTTAAGGAGGAGGAAATTGAAAGTAGGTATTTGAAATTCCAAACTAAAACAGCAAGCCCATTTTATTGCAGGTCTTCAGACACTAGTTCATGGGGATGGGCCATCATCTGGAGCTGGGACCAGTGTCCAGCGCCTGCGAGGGGGGGTCAGCTGATGCTGGAGGTAAGAGGGCCAGAGGCAGAGCTGGTGGCAGGGAGAGGAAATTGGCTGGGGACCTCCAATATTGGCTACAATCCTGAAGTCAATGGCAAAACCCTCACTGACTTTACAGGGGTCAAGTCTTTCCCTGTACTAGCTAATGGTCCTGTCTCCCTTTTAACCCCCCCAGATTTCTCTGTGCCCCAAAAGAAAGTAACAGATTGTGCAGAACTCTGGCTTACTGCAGAAAATGGAATAGCCATTATAGATCTAAAGTGGGGAAAAAAGGCAGGAAATCAGAAGAGGAATTTGCTTTACATCTCCCTATGAGGAGGGACAACAGGATAAGAGAAAATGGAAGCAACAAGATCTGTACTTTTCCCTCTGTCCTGTGCAGGGAACTTGAGGGCTCAGACACCATATCTGGTGAATGGAAGCCTCCAGAGGTCTCTGCAGTGCTCCTGCACTGAGAGCCCTTGGGACAGGGTGCTGTAACAATTTGTATATATATTTGAGAGCCATTGAACCCAACTATAAAGCCTGTACATAACAGAAACCACTTGAAGGAGCAGCACCTCTGGCACCTATCATTCCATCACCTACTCCTAGACAGGGTGGGTGGTGTTTTCCTTCTACTGAGTTCTTATATTACCCCCATTACCTTGTTATGTCAGCACGATAGATCCTACTCTTTTCTCCATCAATAGCTTCTGTTGCAGCTGTCACACACCTCTGTGTGGGGGTCAGTTGGTCCTGTAACTCTCTGGCCATGCACAGAGGGCAGATGCATTGCCTCCTCTTCTTCTGCCTCTGTGCAGAAATCACACTACGCTATCACACAGGGCCAGGCTCACCTGCCAGCTGAGTCTGCTTATGGGGCCTCTCTCTTCTGCAAGGCTCACTGGATGCAGAACTCATCCAGGCTGTGAAGCTCTGACTGGGCTTGGATCTGGGTTTGGCTCAGATAGGATATTACACTTCACTGAAATAATTCTCATAATGTTAACCTTAAATGACGTACAATTATTCTGAAAACAAAATCAGAAGTGTTTTTATAAAGTCTCCTAATGAAAGGGAGGAAATAAATGACACAGACACTGGCTTTTCTGAGTGACATTTTGGCCGTTCACCTTAAAAATACATAAAGATACTTGGAGTGCAGTAGTGACAGCATTAGATAGTACACAGTGGCACCTGGCTGTGTTTTCAAATACTGGATTTTGAATTTACTTTTAAAACATGTATGACTAGATTCTGCTCTGAATTACACCTATCCTGGCCAGAGTAATTCCATGTTAATGAAGTTACTCTGCATTTCCACCAGCATAGCTGAGAACAAACTGCTCTACCACTGCTAGTAGCTTTTCAGTCTTAATAGAGTCATATTTTCCATGTTGCTAACATTAAATTTTCAGATTTTTGAAATATTATTAAACACAAATAGAATAATCATGGAATAGCTCTAAGATTATGTTCTTTTAAATTAAAGGCCCATAAGTTAGCAAAAAGAAAATAATGGGTTATATATATCTATATCTATAGATATATATAAAATAAACCTTATATATCTAGGTTTTAAACGGTATACAATATTTTTTAAATAATCCAAGAGAAACCCATAACTGCAGTGAAAGGTGACTGAAAATCGTCATTAATATTTTTATGTTTGGATCATTCAACGCTTGTATTGCTTGGAACAATTTTTATAACTTTTTCTGAGTTAAATTATATGGGACAAAACATGAAACAAAAACAGCTTTGATTTTTTTCATATTTCCTCTTACTGTAGAACGGACACTTCTAAAAGTTTTTACAGTCTCCCACGTCCTAAATAGAGTCAATACTTGTTCACAGAAGTACTAATTTGTCTAAAAACGACTAAAAGTAACATTTTAAAGTGCTCCCATTGCACATGTATTTCAAATTACTGTACTCAAGTGTGTGTTTTTATATAGGTGTTCACACCAACTGCCTTTTGTATGAAAGGGTTTCAATACCAGTTCTTAAAAAATGCTTGCAACATAAACTCTGGCCCAGATATTCAGATTGGCTAAGCATTAGAATGCTCGCTAGAGAATTGTGTAACTCTTCCAAACAGGGACCATTTATCACCCTGTGTTTGTACAATGCCCACCACCATGGTGCACCACTCCTGGGCGGCCCCAGGCATTGGTATAACAAACGTATTACATAACAAAGTGTAGCAGTATTTGGCTCAGTAACTATATTTTGGTAAATAGATATTTCTTTAAGATATTGGTCCCTGAGGCACAATATACATTTGTATTGATAAAACAATGACAGTACCTATTATAACGTGCATGCCAAGTCTTGCCAAGTGCTTCACAGTGTGATAACCAATTCCTTTAGCACCTCCGGTCACTATAGCAACATTTCCATTTTGTGTAGGGAAAACTACGTGAAGAGAAAAAAATAACTTAGATTAATTCACAGCAGCAATACACTGATAAGGATATAAACCACATATTATAAACACACACATACATTTAAAGGCACACTCAAGTTTGGCCAATAAAAAATGCAACAATAAATCTGAGAGACAACAAAAGGAACACAATACTTATTATTAACCATAGTATAATTTTAATTCTTCACAAACAAGCAAGGTTGATGATACACAAATGATAGATGTCCATTTAGAAAAATGTAATCATTTCTATTTGCATGCATTTTGTTGAAGTTGTAACAATCTGTCCTTTAAGAATTCCAGCTTAGCTATTTCTATCATCTAAGGACAGTGTGGCAGCTGTTACAAGTCAATTTACAGGCTGTTCATTTAGTCAAATATGCATATAGGAAAAACATGAGAAATTTTCAGTTAGTAATATGATATGCTGCAGATCCTTTGGGAAGAGGCCCCGTGTTTGCTTCCCCAATAATAGGGAGCAAAATTGCAAATAATCTGAACAAAAAAAAAGTAAAAACATGATTGCTGATGTCCACTTCCTGACATCAATGTACTACAGTCTGCAGAATTAAAAAAAAAAAAAGTGTCCCTGGGAAGATCTGAGGTTTGATCTGTTTTCATTCAACCGTTTGTTCACAGAGCAAAACTGTAAAAACAATGAGTCGTGTGGCACCTTAAACACTAACAGATTTATTTGGGAACAAGCTTTTGTGGGTAAAAATTACTTCATCAGATGCAGAACTCTGTGATCCCTATTTACAATAGTACATAAGAATGGCCATACTGGGTTAGACCTTGGTCAGTTTTGTGCAGCATCCTGTCTCCAACCATGGCCCCTGCCAGAGATTCAGGCAGAGTGTACACAACAAGACAATTATGCACTGATCCACCTCTGTGTTCTACTCCTGGCTTCTGGAAGTCAAAGGTTCAGTGTAACTCCAAGCATGGGATTGTGTCCCTGATTATCATGGCTAGTAGCTTTTGATGGACCTATCCTCCATTGATCTGCCCGGTTCTTTTAGGAAGCCAGTTATACTTCTGACCATCACAGCTGCCCACGACAATGAGTTAGTTGTGTACCATGTGACAAAAGTAATTCCTGATGTTTGTACTAAACCCACTGTCCACTAATTTCATCAGGTGACCTCTGGCTTCTGTGTTGAAAGGGTAAATAATGTTTTCTAATATTTTTCCTACATCATTCATAATTTTCTAGAGTGCTGCAATAGGTCCCATAATCATCTCTTTTCTATGCTGAACAGCACTAATCATTTTTAGCCTCTCCTCACAGGGAAGCTATTCCATAGACTTGATCAGTGTTCCTCGTAAGGTGAGCGCTTGGGCAGTCACCGAGAGAGATTCAAGTGCTACCCAGTTGATTAGCAGAGCACCCACAGCTGGCAGCCTGTGCTTCTATTGGTGGTGCACATCCACGCCTGCCCTGGTGCACATAACACTTGTTCTGCCCATGGATAAAAAAAATTGAGAGGGAACAATGCCTCTGGTCATTTTTGTTACTTTTCTCCGAACCTTTTCCACTTCCGTTACATTCATCTTGACCAAGGGTGACCAGAACTAACGTAGCATTTAGGGTGTGGGTGCAGCATGATGTGCTCAGCAGAAGTGTTCAGAGAAGTATCCTGCGTAATGCCAAGATCTCTTTCCTGGGTGGTAAAAACTCATTTAGAATCCATGATTGTACATGTACAGTTGGGATTATGTTTTTGCCAGTGTGAATTACACTGCACCTATCAATATGGAATTTCATCTGCTGCTGTGTTGCTCAGTCATACAGTTTTGGGAGATACCTCTGTAACTTCTCTAAGGCTGCTTTTGGACTTAAACATGAATATGCTGAACAGCACGGGTCCCCATACAGATTCGTGGAGGACCCTGTTGTTCAACTTTCCACTGAGAAAACTTGCTGCTCATTCTTACCTTGGTTCTCATTCTTTGAACTATCAGAGAGGTAACCATGTTAGTCTGCATCTTCAAAAACAACAAGTTGTCCTGTGGCACCTTATAAGCTAAAAGATATTCTGGAGCATAAACTTTTGTGGGCAAAGACCCGCTTCGTCAGATGCATTGTGCATTTGATGAAGCGGGTCTTTGCCCACGAAAGCTTCTGCTCCAAAATATGTTAGTCTATTAGGTGTCACAGGACTTCTTGTTTCTTTCAACTAGTTACTGATGAGTCATGAGAGGACCTTCCCTGTTATCCTATGGTTACTTAGCTTCCTTTGGTAAAGGGCTTTGTGAAAGGCTGTCTAAAAATCCACATACACTTTATCAACTGATCATGCTCGTTGATTCCTTACAAGAATTGCAATAGACCATGAGGCATCATTTCCTTTTATCAAAGTCAAGTTGACTCTTCCTCATCATCTCATGTAACTGTGAGTCTGATCCTTCTGATCTTTACTATTGTTTCTACCAATTTATTTGGTACAGTAACTGCCACAATGCCCTCTGGAGCCCTTTTGGGAAATGATTTCAGTCATCTGCTGCAAAGGCTGATTTCAGTGATAGATTATGCAGTATAGTTGGCAGTTCTGCAATTTCCAATTTGAGTTCTTTCGGAACTCTTGGGCAAATACCATCCATGTCTTGTGACTTATTTCCATTTAGTTTTTCAGTTTGCTCTAAAGCTTCTTCCATGGACGTATCAATTTGGGACAGGACATAAGGGACTCTTTATGTGGATAAGGATGACATCAGTGTGGTCTAAGGATTGCACAATCAAGCCCTGTATGAAAAAAATCCCAACAGCAGCAACAGAAAAGGAATTCCAGCCAAACAAGAAGAAAGGTTGAACAAGCTACCAATTCAATTTTTTTTTTCAGTAAATATAAATCACAGGTCTAAAATAAAATCAGAGGGTGATCTGCAGTATAGGGAATCTTTCAGTGTGAAAAATGTGGCATTTTAAGCAATTAACAGGGTTTCTTTTTCTTTTGAGAGTAAACTGCTGGATCCTCTGGAAGACAAATTGTGTTGAATAGTCTGCAGCAGTGCAAGTGAGTGGAGTAGATTGAACCGACTTCACAGTCAATCCCTGTTCTACCTGTCATTGCTCAAACACTATTAAGCCATCAGTGCTCATACCTGACAGCATCCATTGCCACATATTCAAACAAATACCATTCTGCTTTCCCCACATGCTGCCCCACACAGTTGGGAGGCACTGTCCATAAACATCCAAAGCTACCTCATTATCCCCTTTCAAGTTCCTTCTCAAAACTCTCCCTTGATGTCCTGTCTACAAAACACTTCAGAATGGTTAGGATGCAAGTATGCCAACACAGCTGCACACAATGCTGACCAATATAGTCTCGGTGCTTAACTGTATTCCCCCATGGGTCTGTATTCATCTGCTGTCTCATCATCCTCTTAGCTTGTAAGGCCCTTTACAGCAGGGACTTTTTGTTCTGCTTGCACAGTGCTCAGCTCAAGGGGATTCTGTTCCATGACTACAGCTGCAAGGCATTAGTTTAACACAAACAACAAACATTCATAATCTCACAGTTGCTCAAAAAGCAGCAGGCTTTGATCTGTCCAAAGGTTTATCTATCATTGTAGTGTCTATGAAAGGAATCCCCTAAAATCTAATAATACTACTATATTTTAAGTAATCTTCAAACACAAGACTTGTGCTGCTCACATAAATCCTCTCTTCCTGGACACATTTTGCATAAACCCTGCCCTCACTGCAGTCCATTGAAAAGCTCCTATTAACTTCAACGGCACCAGACATTTCACTCTTAATATCCTAAATTCACAATTTTCCTTATAACTGAAAAGATATATATTTCTTTCACCCTCATTGGGAAGCCTTTGTCCCCTATTTAGGTGTGCCCTCATTTCTGAAAAATAATTTATGACAGCTGTGTATGTACCTGCCCCAATAAATATATTCTCCAACAAATAAATCTTTACTTAGGGGCAGATTATGCTGCCTACTCCACCTTATTCACCTGGCGAGAGCAGTTACTAATAGGAGTAGACCCACTGACTACCTAAGTAACTGTCCACTCCTACAAATGAGGCACTGTCAATCAGGGACTTAGGTTTAAGGTTGAAATTACAGCTGGTCTGAGCATTGAGTAGGCTATTAATTTTCTATTCCAATGACCTTTTTCCACGATTTATTACTGTGCTAAGCTTTTTATCTTTTTGGCTGATGTTTTCCAGGCCTGCTCTCTCCATGAAAGCATTTTTTAAAAATGTTAAGCAAAAATGACTTTGAGGTTTTTGAAAATAAAAACAGTGAATTAAAAGAAAAAATTTTTCTAGGGTGAATTAAGAAATTGCAACTTTTCCACAAACAGCTCTTGTGCCTAAATAGGACAAGGTAGATATCTGTAATTTGGCAAAGAAATAGCCTCTGGGCCAGATGTGTTTCTTTTAGTCATCTAGCACAAATATAATTTGATTTAGAATTATTAGAGTTCTCAAAAATGAACAACAAGGGTTTATTAAATGTCAGACGTATCCCATTATGTGGGCACTGTAACTTGTGTGACATTTTGGACTCTATCAAAATGCAACGAAAAACTACCTCATTCAATGTACAGGTGCACACTGTAGAAAGTAGTATGACTGCTGAAGGTGCAAATGAAAGGAGGAAAAGTAGCAGGATGATTTCTTTGTGACATGACACAGCATTGACAAGTACAACTCTGAAACAATGGATGAAATGGCTGAGTACAACAATTTGGAAGTGGACTACAAGTACAATGAATCAAGAAAACAAAAAGGGGCTCCATGCTGAAGGGACTTTCACAAACAGGAAGAATACAGTGAGCACATGAACAACAAAAGGCAGTTTTCAAAGCACAGAATCAAGAAATCTGGTTCTCCGGTGTAAAAATGAGATAGGAGAGATAGCCAAGTGGTTAGCAGATTGGCCTCATAAACCCAGGATTGTGAGCTCAAGCCTTGAAGGGCTTGAGGCAAGGAAGGCTGACAGGTCCTACTATGACTGCAGGGGACTGGACTTGATGACAACCAGTCAGGGTCCTTTCCAATACTTAACTTTAAATCTGAGTAGACTCCAGTAAAGTCACCCATGTGAAATCGGAATTGAAACAAGCAAAAGTAACATGTTCCGGTGTGAATAAATACTCATTGGGCCTGAGGAGGGACTGGAATAAATTTCTATGGCTACTGTCCCCATGCTTCAATTACTCTTGCATTTTTTAATCCACAGGAGAGCAGCAAGAACAGGAAAGATTGCAGAAGTTATATATAAGAACATCACATAGCTCAGTGGTTTGAGAACTCTCCTAAGTGTTGCAAGATTCCTGTTCCAATCCTTACTCTCTCACCAGCGGGGGCGGGGGAACTGAACTTCATCAACGTTCCACGTGAGTACTCTTAACCACTGGTTCTAAAAGTTGTAAGGTGGGCACCATCATCTCCTCCTCCAGCTGTTTTATGTAAAGCGGGGCAGGCATTTGAGACAACCCCACAAAAAAGGACACAGAAGCCTGAGAATATGTTCACAGTGCGGTTATGTCCATACCAGCTAACTCATAGAGCTCAGGCTAAGGGGCTGTTTAAGTGTAGAATAGACATTCAGACTTGGGCTGCAACCTGAGTCCAAAACATCTACACAGCCCCTTGGTCTGTGATCTGAGAGCCTGAACTACCTGGCACAAGCCAGCCATGGGTTTTTTATTGCAATGTAGAAATACCCTGATCCACCTGACTCCAAATGGGTTCCCTTTCATGGATATCTAGCGGAGATAGGTACCTTCCTGCAGTCTGGACTCGGGGGCGGGGGGCATAGCACATACTCCTGTCATTGGCATCTCCCATGGCCTAGCTTAGGCAGCTGCCTTCCTAGCACATAAGCTTCTGTGTATCACACCTATTGCTCCACTTCTGTCCCCAGCCTTAGATGGAAGAGCATAGGCATTGACTAACCACATGTAGGTAGAAAATGCAGTGCCTTGACTCCACTCGGATTTACAATGAGACAGCGAACAAACACACACCTATTTCTGTTTTCAGTGAAGACCCGGTCTTATTTTCAACATTATATCTGGGCTTATCCTGGTCTCCCAAGACATGAAGATGCCTAGTATGTGTGACACTATGATCTACGTATTGCTGAAAGCTGGAGTCAGCCCCTCCAGAGAACATGTTGATTCCTTCTCAGTTTATTTTGCTCTACAGGAAAGATCCTCCTTCGATAGTGTTTGCATCTCACTTTAAGCATTTCAAATCCCTCTCAGATCCCATAGAGATGATACAGTTTCTGAGCTCATTTGTAGAGGTGTAACTCCATGAACTTCAATTAAATCAAAAAAGCAGTTTTGTAGCACTTTTAAGACTAACAAAATAATTTTTTAGTGATGAGCTGTCTTGGGACAGACTCACTTCTTCAGATTTTAAGTCACTAATGATTTGCACTGGTGGTAATAAGATAAAATTTTGCCAAATATCTGTTGCTTCAAAGATATTCATTATTTCACATAGATTTTAAGCATTCACCAATCACACCAGTTTTCAAGTGTCTAACGGTCTTAACATCTTCCACGAAAAGGCTTCTCAGTTTTTGCTATGAAATACAGTATGTAAAGTGGAAGCTGCATTCTCGTTACGTATGTTATTTTTCTAAAGTCCCTTCAAATGTCCCACTGAAATATTTGTACAATTTCTATAACCTTGTAGAAGTCAACCAGACATTAGCTGCTTTATAACTAATCATTGCTAAATTTTCAATTTCTGTGTGTGTACATAAAATTAGTCAAAACAAACTAACTGAATTAAGTTAACTATTTGCATTGCGAACGACAAATGAAAAATCAAGACCCTTGTATCTGGCATAATGGATGGTTCAAATAGGAGAGGCAGACCCCACAGAGAGTGAGGAGATGATACAGTAGATTGATGTGAAGCTTCTCTACAGAAACCAAGCCACTCTGCATTGGACAGGGAAAGATGGAAGGAAATAGTAAGAGAGACATCAAACAACAACAGGCGCTGAGTCCACGGTTGTTGTCGATGATGATGATGATTTGCATTGCAGAAATGTACTGTTTACTTCTAAGGAAATAGCCCTTACAACGCCAATCACTCTCAGGATGCAAGATCACAGAAGTCACACTGTTCTATGAATACAACTTTTTGAGGCAAAATCCTACAGATTTGTCATGGAGCACAAAGCATACCCATACATCACTTTATAAAGCATCTTTTTCCCACCGATCCAAGTTCCTTCTGGACTAGCACATATTGGACTATTACAAAGGCCACACACACTAAACTATAACTCCTTTACTGTCTACTGTTCCATTAAATAATTTTAAAACTATTGGAGGTTAATAATTTAAATGATCAACCCCAGCAGTGAGTTTTTATTTATCTTGATAACCAAATAATGCACAAACACATAATGTGCCTGAAGGTAACTGGCTAAGACACTGAAGAAAGGTGAAATTTAGCATGATGACAGGATGACAGGGACCAAGTTCAGAGTTGTTTCCATACAGCAACATTCAGGTTGAAAGGAAAGTGAATAGACGAGTGTTGTACCAGACGCAATATAATTCAATGTGACACAGCACAGCACAGTCAAGTTTTTTTCAAACTGGATGAAGAAAATAATATACTGAGCTCAGCCAACTACTTCATTCTCTAGTATTTTTTCATCCTAAACATTCAGATACCCTGTAAATAAAAATTAAAGTAAGTTAACAATGCAGCAGTTAAAAGCATTCTCACTAATTTTAAAATGGTGTATTGCAAAGAATTGATCTCCACTGCTATTCCTGACGGTAATTGCCTGACTACAAGATAAGTCTGTCCCAGTGACAATTTTCAGAAAGGAAGCTAAGGCAGGCCTTTATTTAGGTTGTGTGATAACAAGGTCCCAGTAGTTTTTTTAGCCCTTGTAGAAATCTAGTAAATAGAACCCAGACAAAAAAATGATTATTTTAATGCTTATGTAACACCAGAAATAGAGCCCACTAACTAAGAAGAATAGTGTCATTGCTCTACAGCCACAGCTGAGAACCAGCCAGCCTATAGCTCCTGTGGTACACACAACAGGGCTTTAGCCCCAAAGGTTGCAGATTCAGTCTCTCCTGCTGATGACCTTGGTCTGTCAGCTCACACTTAGAAAATCTGGCAAGAGCAAGCACACATCACTCCATGGAAAATGTGGGAGCTTAAGCTTTCAGTTTCTGCACAGTTTAAACTTTCATGAAAAGAAAAAAGTTCTTAGCCTTTTGGTTGGGAGGACAACATTCCCAAATGTAATCTTCCAGCCTGAGTCTGCAGACACTTCCTATGCCTGTTCTGTCATCATTCTTCCATGCAGCAACAAAGTAAAGTCCAGAATATCTGCAGTGGCTTTGTTCTCATTATTTAGAAACCCATGGACAACAGCAAGCTGGGAATCATGGGGAGAATGGAGAGCACCAGAAGTTGGCACTAAAGATTTTTATGGCAAAAGAAGGCGAAGAAATGTAAAGTAAGGTCCAGGTAGAGTTAAAACAAATTTCTTTTTTATTTCCTCTCTCTTGTAGAAACCAAGAGGCTGTGGCAGAAGCTGATGCAGAAGTGTCCTCCCAAATCCATAACAGCCAAAGGCACTTCTAAAAGAGCAATAACAGGCAACAGGCTCTCAGCATGGCTGAGCAAAGAAAATATTCCTTCCCTCTTTTCAGCAGCCAGAAGGGGCTACATTTCAAACTTATTAGATACCTACCACACAAAGGCCAATACAGAATATGGATGCAGGGATAGGACAACCACTACAAATCCTAATACCTCCTGTCAGTGGGAGGCTGGTACCTCCCTTGTGTGTGGATGTAAGGAGGATAATCTGGATCAGAAAAACTAACTGGAGAAGCACTGTGCTTTCGTAAACAAAGAGGCCAAGCTTGCAATGTGCTAAGCACTCTCAACTCTTACTGATCCTACTAAGTGAGAAAGAAATGGCATCCATATACATTTAGAAGACCTAAACATAGTAAAACCAGCTATTTTGAACTCATGCCTTATAAAACCTTCTTCTGTGTGCCCTTCTGATACCTATTCAAGCATGAGTAGTAGGATACAGGTGTTTGTATAGCATCTAGCACAGTGGGGTGCCAGTCCATGAATAGAGCTCCTTGGCACTGCAGTCATGGAAATAATAAATAAGAAGAGTAGGGAAGATTTGTGGAGTGGACTCAAGCTACTCACGGGAGTCCAGTTAGACATTTCTCAGTTCTAGTCCAGTTCTGTAGCTTTGGGCAAATCACTTAACTGCTGTTTCAGTTTCCCAACATTAACAAAGAAATACTTATCACTTACCTCCTAAAAACATTCGGAGTCACTGCGAAGGGCACTTTGTAAAACATGTTATGCGTCATAGGCATTGTTAGTGCTAAATTTTAATTTAATGTTAAGATTATACTAAAGGTCTCTGGAAAAAAAATCAGATTAAGATCATACCATGTACAGAGATCTCCATATTAGAAATGAAGTTACAAAATAATTTGCTACAGTGATGATAACAATGGGTGATTTAGCTACCCATTATTAACTGACTGAATGAAACATCACAGTACCCTTGGCAGAAGCAATGTACTGATACTATAAAGGACAGTATTTTAGAGAAACTGCTTTTCATACTTACAGATGTAACTTCTACGATTACAAGCCAAAAGGACAAAGCCCTCTCAATTCCATTTATTGCTTAGAAATGTGCTGCCATAGAGATGGCCGTCTACATAGGCAAATTACCAATAATCCCTCTAGTGACACATGGGAGATCACCATAAATATATCAGAACTTGAATTTTGGTGGGACATTCTCACCAGGAAATGGGACGTGAGTTAGACTATTGTGAACATTACCAGCACAAGGAGGACATTTTACTGTTTATTTGTGTATATATTCTATTGCTGTGTTTTCCCAAGGTTGTGTTGTGTTTCATTTACACACAGTCTCAAGCTATGTCTACAATAGAGAGTTTTGTCAACAAAACGCACCAAGACTCCACACTAAAAATGCATTCTGTCAACATACTGTTGACAGAACTTGTCACTTTCGTCAACAGCCTTCTGTCTCAACCCATGAGGCAGAACACCTTTCTTGACAGAATCTGTCGAGAAAAAAGCTACGTGGCTGCTCTGTGGGGGCCCTTTGTCGACAAACAGGGCTCCTGGGTCCCTAGGGAGCCCTCTCTGCTGTGCTTCTTGTTGGCCGTTCTGTTGAGACAGTAGCCAGGCAGTCTGGTCATTCTGTTGACAGAGCAATCTGCTTTTGTGCGTGGCCGCAATCCGGCAACAACAGTTGTGTTGGAAGATCTCTTCCGACAGCAACTTCAGTCAACAGATGACTCTAGTGTAGGTGTAGCCTCAGAATGCCGACTTAGTTAGATTTCCCTGGTTTCTGGAGGAAGCTTTAATCCAACTGAGCTATTTTTAAGACAGACCATAGATGTACTGTACTCTACTCTTTTCACTGCTCTTAACCAACTGGAAGAAGGCTTAGGTAGGAGAAAAAAGACAGATTAGGAACTCATTTTCTAACAATTTAAATAGGATTTCCACACCCATCTTCATGCTGAGTGGCAAGGTGTCCTTTCTCCTGTACCTCTGTGCAGATTTTCTACAGACAGGCTGCCTCTCCTCCTCTTTGCCCCTCTACCCCACCTCTGCTGAACCACAATGGACCCACTGCAGTAAAGGCCAAATGTAATGGTGCAGAAAGGCAGAATATGTTCCAAAAGACACCAAATCTCTGTCCGGATGCTTTGAAACCACCAAGAGAGGAGAAAAGGGGGACAATCAATGAGACGGTTTAAATAGAAGAAAAGCTAAATGTAGTTTCTGTTTCAGTCTTCTATGCTAATAGGATGGAAGGCTTGATGAAACAATGATCTGATGCAATATGGTAAATCCTCTCTTTTGAAAATGCAAATCCATGGTTAGTTTGACTCATACTAAGCCACTAAGACAGAGAATTTGGGCCAACAAATATGGAGGGCCCTGGCAAAAAGAGAGAGATCAACGTAGCAATTAAGATGCAGTTGTACACTCCTAGACCATTTCTACACAGGCCACTTTCTTTGAAAGTGGCATGGTAATACACGGTCTGAAATATGCTAATAAGGCACGGATGCAAATTCCCCACACCTCATTAGCATACGGTCACGTGATTTGGGGTCCAGAAGACCGTTCTTCTGGACTCCAAAATGCTGTTTACAAGTGCGGCCTCTGGGGGTCTTCCGGAAGGAAGTCCTTCTTCCGGAGGCCCCTTCTTCCCAAAAATTTTCGGGAAGAAGGGGCGTCCGGAAGAAGGACTTCCTTCTGGAAGCTCCCCCAGGGCCGCGCTTCTACACGGCAGTTTGGAGTCTGGAAGAATGGTCTTCCAGACTCCAAATCACATGACCGTATGCTAATGAGGCGTGGGGAATTTGCATTTTCACCTCATTAGCATATTTCGGGCCATGTATTACCATGCCACTTTTGAAGAAACGGCCCTAGAGCCTTACTCCAGCCTAAGCCTCCACACCATTGTACTTCTTTAGCCATGGCTTGTATCTTGCTAGGAGAGTATAACATCTATGTTTAGAGCTGTCAAAAAAGAGAAGCGGAATATACATTGATATAGATTGAACAAATGAGGGAAAAATGCTAGTAATTCCACAGGATAAACAGGTGATCCCATACTTATTATGCAAAACTCCCTTTGCTGCCAACATGAGCTTTGCCTGCATGAGTGCTACAGGGGTAGTCCATCAGTAATAAACAGGAGGTGGGCAAAAATTACAGGTTGAGACTTTTTAGTCCACCTCCTTCTCATCCAGCAGCATCCATAATTCAGCATGATTTTAGTTAGCTAGATGGCCACTTAATATAGGTGTGGCCAGGTTTCCAGCGGACCCATAACATTTGTTTATAACCACTAGCCCTGGTTCTCAGGTTTCTGTGCTGCCATTTATCTCTAATTTACCCTTAAATGTCTTTTGAGAGCCCAGGAAGCAGTGGAAGTGTTGGCAATGGGCTAGATATTAAGTCTTGTGGCACCTTATAGACTAAAAGATATAACTTTTTGTTGTTCTCAAAACTACAGACTAACACAGCTACCTCTCTGATACTCGACAATATGGACATCCCACGGTCTGGAAAATTTTCTCATTCGGCACCAGTCAGGTCCCAAGGGTGCCAGACTAGAGAGGTTCAATCTGCATTTTACTTTAATCCTGTGACTGAAGTTAGTGCTTCTAAAAGCTAGATATAGGTCTAGGAGACACTATAGTTGCGTCTAAACATGCTGGCTACTTCGAAGTAGCCACGCCAACTTCTAAATAGCGCCCGCCACGTCTACATGTGGCGAGCGCTATTTTGAAGTTGAAATCGACATAAGGTGGCGAGACGTCGAAGTCGCTATCCTCATGAGGAGATGGGAATAGCGCCCTACTTCGATGTTGAACGTCAAAGTAGGGCACGTGTAGCCGATCCGCATCCCGCAACATCGAAATAGCGGGGTCCGCCATGGCGGCCATCAGCTGAGGGGTTGAGAAACACTCTCTCCAGCCCCTGCGGGGCTCTATGGTCACCGTGTGCAGCAGCCCTTAGCCCAGGGCTTCTGCCTGCTGCTGCTGCAGCTGGGGATCTATACTGCATGCACAGGGTCTGCAACCAGTTGTCGGCTCTGTGGATCTTGTGCTGTTTAGTGCAAGTGTGTCTGGCAGGGGCCCTTTAAAGGAGCAGCTTGCTGTTGAGTCCACCCTGTGACCCTGTCTGCAGCTGTTCCTGGCACCCTTATTTCGATGTGGGCCACTTTGGTGTGTAGACGCTCCTCTGCAGTGCCTACTTCGATGTAGTGCTGCCCAACATCGACGTTGAACGTTGACGGCACCAGCCCTGGAGGACGTGTAGACATTATTCATCAAAATAGCTTATTTTGATGTCGCTACTTCGAAATAAGCTATTTCAATGTAGCATTCACGTGTAGACATAGCTTACGTCACCTCTCCCATTGCAATTCTGTCCTTCAACAACAGTCTTATACATCTCCACTATTCCACTTTTCAGTTAGTTTTGCTTAAGAGAGGCTGGTGTAATGAGGATACCTCAGATAAGAACTGAGGCTTACAAGAAGCTTGCACAGTACTATGCACTCTGTTCGTGTTATGCCAGAAATGGCAAATTTTGTTGAACCACACAATGGTCGTGTCACTTGAACAAACATCAACTAGTTCCTCTGCAGCTGTAAGAGAACGAAGGCATTTGTAACCATGCCTCCAGATGTGTCAGGCTTTCAGAGCATGAATACCCCTGAATCATCTTGTTCCTGAGATGTACCTGATGTAACAATATTACAATATAGTTTTTCTATAACCATATTGAGAGGCCTAAGGTCTTCCTTGGCAGCTAGAATGAAAAGAAGCAGCCATTGATTATTAAGGTAGGAGTCACATATTCACATTCCATTTCAATGCCATTATAACAGTGTCGCACCAGGCTCTTTGGACACTCCATCCTAACGCTACCCACCGTCACCTGATAAAAAGAAACTGGTCTCAAGATGGGCAAAGAAAACTTAGTTAACAGCATTTTCTCTGGCAAGAAAATACTTACAAAAGCTGAGGTTGTGGAATCCTCATTATATGAGAATTGTCCTTGCTTTCCTACTGTTTGTCTGTATGATCTGTGTTTGGTTTGTAGTTGTTTATGTCGGTTGCATAATTAATTTTGCCAGGTGTAAATCAACTATGGTGGTGGGATATGATTGGTTAGGTAATTCTGTTACAGTAGTAACAAGAGAGGTAGCCGTGTTCGTCTGTATTCTTAAAAAAAAAAAAAAAAAAGCAAAAATTTAGCACTTTAAAGACTAACAAAAGGTCCAAAAAAATTGAAATAAAAACTGCAATTTATTTTTTGACCTCTGTACTTATAGATGTCAGTCTGTACAGGAAATGCTATTGATCTGATGAAGTGGGTCTGTTCCATGAAAACTCATCACTGAAAAAAATCATTTTGTTAGTCTTTAAAGTGCTACATTTCTGCTGTTTTGTTCTGTTACAGCAGGTTATAATTGGTTAGTAAAATTATTATTAAACTAATTGGTCAAGGTACAGCTACGCAAGACTCAAGTTTCACTACATAAACTGGGGTCCAAGAAGGAAAACAGCAGATAGGAAAGGAACAGCAAGAAAAAGAAGGAAAAGACCTGGAAGAAGAACTCACTTGCAAGGCACAGCCTAAGACCAGAACAGCCAGGACTCCTCTGCATGATCGTGAGGGACAGCAATCAGCATCCAGAGAGAATGACTTGTCTGGCCAAGAAGATAAGCCTGCCTGCCTGCCTTTATCAGGTTTGGTGAGCATAACACTATGTGCTTAGCATGTATTCTGCTTGTTTGGTAATTGTTAACAAATAGAGAATATTAATATTACTGTGTAAGGCTTTTTCAATGGCAAAGATCCTGTGTATACCCATGGGGAGTTACGCCCTGAGTCCTAGGAATTGCGTATAGGTGTGTGTGTCCCTGAAACATGAAAGGAACAAAGAAATTTGTGAAGGTAACACTGAAGAGTACTGTACTACAGGGATTCCTGGAGGTACCTGCAGCCATAGCTTGGCACAGGAAAAGCACTTGACAAAAAAATTAACCCAGCCTAATGAAATAAGGACAAGGACTAGGTGGTGTTGCTACAGGTGTGAAGAAAGCCTGGTAATTACCTACCCTACATTGCAAATCAACAACTTACATGCTAAAGGTTTCAGAAATTTGCTGAAAAGGTAAAGAAAGAAAACTTGATATTAACACCAAGAAGTAACCTCTCCCTTCATATGCATTTATTGAAACTGTATGTAACAGTCATTTCTTACATGAGAAAATGTAATCCCAAATTCACAGAATGAGACAGACATTATTTGATTTGTATGCATTGCCCTGCTTAATTTCCATCCCTCCTTGTATTTACCTACAATATCCACACATTGTGGGCATAGTTCTTTTTTCCACCTAGCCCTGCGGTAAATCTGAAGTAACTCTGGAGATTAGTGCTGTTCCACGGGGCGTCTCTTTCAAGCGTACAGGGTAGGAGCATAAGCGCTGATCAGGTGGACAGGACCGGCGCAAGTGCTTAGTGCTGCTGTAGCGCAAATACCTGCTCATGAACAACTATACATCTTGGGTGACTTCAATGCAAGAGTTGGAGCTGACTGGGCCTCATGGCCTTCCTGCTTAGGACACTTCGGTGTGGGAAAAATGAATGACAATGGACAGCGTCTCCTTGAACTGTGCACGTACCACAATCTGTACATCACAAACACATTCTTCCGAACGAAGCCACAGCACAGAGTGTTGTGGAGACACCCACACTTGAAGCACTGGCATCAACTAGACGTGGTCATCACTAGGCGTAATAACCTCAAAAACGTCCTTCTGACACGCAGCTATCATAGTGCTGACTGTGATACAGATCACTCGCTAGTTTGCTCCAAGCTCAAGCTGAGACCCAAGAAGCTGTACCGCTCTAAACCTGCTGGAAGGCCCCGCATTGACGCCAGAAAGACGGCAAACTCAGAGAAAGCTGAAAAGTTCAGAGAGACCCTCCAGGAAAATCTGCGCAGCGGCCCTGGGGGCGCCGATGCGACATCCAAATGGCAACATCTGAGGGATACAGTTTACAACACGGCCTTGTCGGTGTTTGGAAGAAGAGCTAGAAACACGAACGACTGGTTCGAAGCTAACTCCGATGAGATGATTCCAGTCATTGAAAAGAAGCGCGCTGCACTCCTGGAGTACAAACGCTCACCGAGCCAGAGTACCCAGCAAGCGCTTAGAGAGGCCAGAAGAACAGTACAGCAGACAGCCAGGCGCTGTGCCAACAACCACTGGCTCCAGCTATGCAGCAGCATCCAGACCTGCGCCGACTTTGGTAATCTCAGAGGAATGTACGAGGGTATGAAGAAGGCATTAGGACCCACCCAGAACAAGATGGCACCTCTGAAATCCAAATCTGGTGAAGTCATTGCTGACAAAGCCAAACAGATGGAGTGCTGGGTTGAGCACGACTCCGAGCTGTACTCACATGAGAACATTGTGGTTGATGCAGCCCTCGATGCCGTCGAGCTCCTACCAGTAATGGACGAATTGGATCAAGAACCGACTGTGGATGAACTGAAGAGAGCCATAAGTAATCAAATGTGCCACGGACACACTCCTGGAACCCCTACATGAGCTACTGTGCCTGTGCTGGAAAGACGGTGAGGTTCCACAGGATATGCGCGACGCTAACATTGTAACGTTGTAATGTTGTATAAGAACAAAGGAGACAGAAGCGACTGCAACAACTACCATGGAATCTCCCGCCTAAGCATCACTGGTAAACTGTTCGCTCGCGTCATTCTTGGCAGACTCCAGAAGATTGCTGAGAGGGTGTACCCCGAATCGCAGTGCGGATTCCACGCAGAGAGGTCTACCGTTGACATGGTCTTCTCTCTAAGGCAGCTGCAGGAGAAGTGCAGGGAGCAGAGAAAGCCACTCTACATAGCCTTCATCGACTTCACCAAGGCTTTTGACTTGGTCAGCAGGGATGGTCTGTTCAAACTGCTCCACAAGATAGGCTGCCCTCCACGGTTACTCAAGATGATCCAGTAGTTCCACGAAGACATGAGAGGAACCATCCAATATGACGGCGCATTATCAGATGCTTTCAGAATCAGGAGCGGCGTCAAACAAGGATGCGTGCTTGCTCCGACATTGTTTGGGATCTTCTTCGAACTCCTCCTGAAGCATGCCTTTGGATCTTCAACAGAGGGCATCTTGCTGCCCACAAGATCTGATGGGAAACTGTTTAACCTTGCAAGGCTGAAAGCTAAGTCTAAGGTGCGAGAAGTCCTCATCAGAGACATGGTGTTCGCAGACGATGCTGCTGTAGTGTCTCACACAGAAGACCAGCTTCAAAAACTGCTGGATCAGTTCTCCAAAGCGTGCAAGGACTTTGGGCTTACCATCAGCCTAAAGAAGACGAATGTACTCGGTCAGGATGTTGCTGAATCCCCATCAATCAGCATTGACAACTATACGTTAGAGGTCGTCCACGAGTTCGTTTACCTAGGGTCCACTATCACTGACACCCTGTCGTTGGACACTGAGCTAAATAGGAGGATCGGAAAAGCGGCCACAACTCTGTCCAGACTCAGCAAGAGAGTGTGGACTAACAACAAGCTGTACACTCACACCAAAATGCAAGTCTACAGAGCCTGCGTCCTCAGCACCCTCCTTTATGGCAGCGAGACTTGGACCCTGTATGCCTGCCAGGAAAAGAGGCTAAACGTCTTCCACTTGCGCTGCCTCAGGCGCATCCTTGGAATATCATGGAAGGACAGAGTGACCAACACCACCGTCCTCGAGCAAGCTGGAATCCCAACCATGCACACCCTCCTCAGGCAACGTCAACTCCGCTGGCTTGGCCACGTCCACAGGATGAATGATAGAAGGATTCCAAAAGACATCCTGTATGGTGAGCTAGCCTCTGGCAAAAGACCTCCTGGACGCCCCCAGTTGCGCTACAAAGATGTCTGCAAGAGAGACCTCAGAGAGGTAGACATCGAGCTGGACAACTGGGAAGAATTAGCAGACGACCGCAGCAGATGGAGGCAGGGGTTACACAAGGGCCTTCAGAAGGGCGAGTTGAAGATCAGACAGCTAGCAGAGGAGAAGCGAGTGCACAGAAAGCACAATAAGGACTTGCCAGACACCCACTACATCTGCAAGAGATGCAGCAAGGACTGTCACTCTCGTGTGGGTCTTTATAGTCACAATAGATGCTGTAAATGAAGTCCTCAATTGAAACTTTAAAGGGCGCGATCCATAGTCTATGCAGACTGAAGGATGCCTACTACTACTACTCTTTCAAGCAGAAATATCATCCAGTTCTCTGTTAAACACACCATTCTGATCCTCTCTCTCACAACCAAAGCCTTTTGGGAAAGTGTAATCATGTCTCGTACACATTAAGCAAAATTATTATATGTAAAGCACCTCCCTATTCTTCAAGTCACGTCCTCTCATAATTATATTTTTCTCATTGTACAAATAGGAGTTGAAGAGTGGCCCTGATCCCAGGTGATATAACTTGGGGTGATGAGCCCATCTCTCCATAATAACGTGTGTGCAGAAACCCAGCAACTGTCACATTTTACAAATCGAAGAAAATGTATTATCAATCTCAGGATGCTCTCTTGCTCTGAGACCCATTAAGACTACTATGGGTAGATCTACACTACAGCTGGGAGAGTGTCTCCCAGCCTGCGCAAACAGACACGCACTAGCTCGGCTTGAGCTAAAACAACCATATACAGCCATGTGAATGTTGAGGCAGTGGCGCAGACCAATGGGCTCAGGAATGGGCTCATACTTGGGTAGTTAGCCTGTTCTGCCCCCAGTACTGAAGTGTCCGAAGTGGTGTTTTTAGACCACTAGATCAAGCAAACATAATAGGTCTGTCTAGCAGAGCTAGGAGGCATGCTCCCAGACGCAGTGCAGCCAGACCATGACAATACAATAATCTGTGCTAAGCTAAAATACAGTACTCTCCTAGGTCTTTTTCACAGAAATCTCATAGTACTTTGCTAAGGTTAAGAGTCCCAATATTTCAGAATTAAAGTCTATCATTGCCATTTTTCAGATGTGGAAGCTGAAACAAAGAATGATTAAACAACTTGCTTTCTTGCATGGCAGAAATGAATGACAGAAGAAGGAATATGACTGGCCAGCTCTCTGTGCTTTAACATTATAGCTATAGTGATTTAAAAATGAACTGGATAAAACACTAAAAATTATACTTTAGAAAAAATAGTCCTACACCACAGAGCTAACAGATTTTCTCTGATTTCCATGGCTCTATTGCCTCATTTGTAGACAGTTTAAAATACTATATTAAAAACTCCAGATATTCCACAAGTATTGTCTTTTCAAGTGTTTTACTGCCTGTAAGTTTTGACACCTTTCCTCTTTCTGCTCATTTGCTATTAAGATTAAAAAAGGTTCCAATGATGACTCAATCATTTCACGCTGAGTTTGGCTGGAGAGATGCAGATCACCAACCAATGCATATGAGAAGAGTCAAATAAAATGTATACATAAACAGCACATTGTTGTGTTCTGGGTGAAAGTATTTCAATGAGGCTGAGATGGAGAGAGTAATTTAAAGAACTTATATATGCTGGATCACGTTTCATTTTTTAAATGTATCCAACATTAGTTGCGTATCTCACTTGAAATTGTAGTTCGTTCAAATACTGATCTCAAAGTTGATCTATAAATCGAAATCAATAGGTTATGTTGAGATAAGATATATGGGAAAATGTAACAAATTACCATACAGCCATTTTCTTCCTACTCCCACTGAATTCAGTGTGAGTTTTGCCACGAAATTTGACTGAACCTGCTTGGACCCAGAGACAAGTACTTTCTGCAATTCCCTCAGTTCACAAAACACTTTACTGTAATACTGATACAGATTTATTTGAATACTTTCAATATGTTACTGGCTGAGGTTGCTGCTACACTACCACTCTCCCGTCCGAGGTGCAATGGTAATAAGAAGCAGGCTAATGAGGCACTAACGTGCATATTCAGCACCTCATTATATACTGATTGGAGTAACAGATGACACTGAGAATTAAAAAAACAAATCAGGCTCTGTAGCGAGGTCAACCCTCGCACAAAATCCGCCTCTTAGTGTTATAACAACTCAGAGGAAGCACTAGTCTGCAAAGCCCCTTTTGTTTAGAAAGATGTGGCTAAAATCCCATTCCAATCAAAAAGAGAGGTGGACAAGACTGTTTTAGACCAGTATAAACTGCATTCCCTCTCTTCCCAGCCATAAAGAAATGGCATTTTCATGCTCCAATCAGATCTAAGACCATACTCCAGAGGTCACCCTCAGATCTGCTTCTCAAACAACAAAATATTGCGTTATCACTCAAACAACCAGGTTTGCTTTAGGCAGATTAAGAGTGAAAGTATTTTCATTTTTACAAAGTTACAATTTAAGAATTCAATCTTAAGTGATTGAAAGTTGTTGGAGCACTTTACAAGATTGGGGCAATCACTTCTGAACTCAAGTGCATGTTCAAATATACAAAGCTCCAATAATTAGAGTCAGTGTAAGTGATGCAAAATGATTCCAGTTTCTTGGGAAGAGTCAGATGACTGGAAATTTGGTACAGGAAACAATCAGTATTCACAAGTGAGGGGAAGCTATTTTGACATAAAAGCCCTTCTGGTGTATATGGTGTATTTTATTTTATTAAAAGCATAAAAAAAACTATTTATAGTTAAAACTTGCCACAATATAAAACATTGGTGGAATTTAGATACCAGATGGGTTACAAGAGAGATAAAACTGGAATCCCACCCCCCATTTCCCTTTATTCCCCCTCTCAGGCAAGGTGGTATCTGGCAAAATGTTTCTACAGTGCTTTATGTCATTCTCCTCTATTTAACAACTCATCTCATTTATGGATAAATTGTCTCAACCTATACAATGCCATAGTGGGGCAGAGAGGTTAAGCCTCTCTGCCTCTACATGGGCTACCCAAGCCTTACATTCAGGTGCACATAAGCAAACAAGCAACGTGCAAGAAGTGAAAGGATGGTCATATGAATTAGACATTAGACTGAGGTTTATGAGATCTACAGAAGAGCCAGGAATTCACTAGAGAATTTTTATGGGACCATTGGAAATTATTCAATCTGTGCATCCAATTTCCCCATCTTCAAAACAGAAATTATACCTCGACGAGTGGGGGGGGAGGGGGGAAGGTAACGTTTGTTAACATTTGTGAGGTGCTTAGATACAACAATGAACCCCACATAATCAGACAAGATGGATAATAACAGAGAGGTAGCCATGTTAGCCTGTATCCTAACAAAACATTCAGCAACATTTCCAGGACAGCACTATCTCCAGATCTGAAGAAATGGGTCTACCCCACGAAACCTCATCACCTAAAAATTATTTGGTTAGTCTTTAAAGTGCTATATGATTGCTTTTTTGTTTTGTTAGACAAGATGAGTTGAAAGAAAAAAAGAACGTAATATACCTAATATAGCCATTCATAGGAAACAGATTTGAAGATCCTTCTAACAGTTAATACATTTTAGAAAATAAATGTGCTCATTTCCAATTACATCATCTCTCCAAGATTAAATCTACCCACATCAGTTACCACGCCTTTCCTCCCTTCAGCAAAAGGACAGGATTATCTGGCTAATTTGCTAGTTAGTTTTGGAAAGCTTCCTTTTTTCTTTTGTGCACTGTACAGTAAAATACCAATAAAATGACTAGAATGGGTGCTAGTTCCTATAGAACAGATCCTCTTCAAAACCGAACATCTCAGCTTTGCCTAAGTACTTTTTTTGTGCATGTATTTGACAGGTGGAGAGAATTAGTGAAGGGCCAACTTGCATCTTGTTGACATTATGCAGTGATATTTGCCATCATACCTTTTGACATAATGGAAAAACTGGGTATCTGATATTTTAGCTGTGGGTGGGGGATTTATGTGGATTCAGGTAGACTGCTCAACAAAGGCAACAAAGAATTAGAATTAGTCATGGAATCTGCACTTGCTATCCTCTCATTTACCATGGCTGTCAGTGCTTCCACTACTAGTTGAAATTCTCTTATGAAATTTCACCAAGTTGAAATTTGGCACCAAACATCTGATGAGTAAACCTGATTTGTTTTGGTGAACTACATGAACATTAAAAATATCTAAATTATGGGAAAAAAATGTTTTCTAATAATAGAGGGTTAGGGTTATGTTGGCTGTTCTCTTAAGTGAGTTGTTATGGTCTCTTAGGACATTTGCCTGCTCTTTTAGGGATAGCTGAAGCTCTCCTGGAATCTAATACCCCTTCCACATTTCTTCCCTCTTCCTTGGCCATTTGTGGGCATGCTTGTAGTTTTCAGTGAAGACTGTTTTTCCTTCACAAGTCTGTGGTGCAAGTGCTTATTGGAGGCTTTAAAAATTAGACATTTGTATTATTTTTTAAGATCCAATGCCAATTTTCATCAGGAATGTAAAAAAATTTTAATATGCAGAATTACTATGCAGATTAAAAGCTCCTTGGTAGTGTCTTAACATGAGAAGATATCAGTTCATAGTAACATTTATCTCCTACTAAAACTTTAATTAGAATGTATCACTCTCATCTGAAGAAACTGAACTGTTTGCTAAATGAAACCCAAAATATGCACTAAGAGCAATCTTCTCAAGTAACACAACCTAAGCTCCATTCCAGACTTTATTCTTCAATCACTCCAATGAATGTCTTTCCAAAGTTTGAAGACCTAGTTCATTTTCTTACCTACACAATTTTCTTAACAAATGCAATCTAATCCTCTTCCATACCTAAAGAACACAAATGCAGGGGGTGAAATCCTGGTCTCAAAAACCTACTGGAGGTTTGCCTACCAGGATGCTAGAATTTCACCCCAGATGTTTTTGATAAAAACCCGTAACAAATTACTGTTGTAGGTAATTAAATTTGAAACTATCCTTCCTGAAGTACAACATTTACAATACCCTTTTCCATTAAAGGAATGATTTATTTTGAGCCTTTTTGTAGTGTGGTCTTTATTTAACCAGAATCTATCCTTGAAGACCAATATTTGAAAAACACTAAGCCACCAAGTTTCCATGCAAGCTAAATATCCAAGAACATCTCTCTAAGAAGAGCATGTACAAACCTGACCCACTGCATTCTTTCCTACAGTATTTTTATTAAACTACACACAACTTCTGTTTACTGCTAAATAATTAGCCTCATTTGAATGTAGCTTTTTAATAGACAACAAAAAGCCATTTAATTTTATCAAGGGAAAAAAAGCATGAAAAAGATTGAGAAAACGAGGCTGAGCGCCTGCACTGGCTTGTGCACTATACTATCTCTCTGATGTTTCCAATATTTCTCTCTTCAGGGCATTTTCCATGAATGTAGTATGGCTGCATTTAAAATATATACCTTGTATCATACTGGCTACATCTACACTAGCACACTACGCCGAAGTAGCCTATTTCGAAGTAAGGACATCGAAATAGGCTACTTCGACGCGTATCATCTACACGTCCTCCAGGGCTGGTGCCGTCGACGTTCCATGTCGAAGTAGTGATGGGGAACATCGAAAGGAGCCGCCCCAGAAGGAAATGTGGAGCGTCCACACACACAAGCACTCCCCATGGAAATAAGGGGCCAGCAAAGCCCCAAGCCGCTCCCTTAAAGGGCCCCCCCAGACACATTTGCCCTGCACAGCACAAGATCCACAGAGCCAACAATGGGTTGCAGACCCCGTGCATGCAGCATGGACCCCCAGCTGCAGCAGCAGCAGCCAGAAGCCCTGGGCTAAGGGCTGCTGCATGCAGTGACCACAGAGCCCCGCAGGGGATGGACAAAGCATCTCTCACCCCTCAGTTGATGGCCGCCATGGAGGACCCCACTATTTCGAAGTAGCAGGACGCTGATCGCCTACACACACCCCACTTCAATGTTGGACGTCGAAGTAGGGCGCTATTCCCATCTTCGGATGGGAACAGCGATTTCGACGTCTCACCGCCTAAGATCGATTTCAACATGGAAATAGCGCATGGTGCATGTAGACATGACGTGTGCTATTTCGACGTTGTGCCAGCTACTTCGAAGTAGCTGGCTAGTGTAGACGCATCCACTGAGTTTCCCTGATAATTTGAAAGCTAACAGCCAAAGATGTAGTGCCTTGGATTACAGAGTTTTGGATCCACTTACAATTCAAACACTTACTTTAATCTTTTGCCAAGTGATATGCAATCGATATTTAATTCAATTATTCTTTATTCAGTATCCAGTAGGGAAGCATGGACATTGTTTTTATCACTTCTCAACAAGAAAAGACATTTTTAGAGCTCTAGTATAGTAGCACAAGACATGTACTTCCATGTTGGTTGCAAACTTTGAGCATCCCAACCCGGGGTAGTAGTTATTAAAATCTATAACAGAGTATATCTTTGGACCTTTCTCCTCTCTACCTGTCCCCATGTCTGATCACAGACAAATTTTGAAGCTTCTGCAATACTCTTGAAGACTCTCAGGTTCTGCCAGTTAGCCTGACACACATTATATCACAAATAGCAGGGAAAAATCCACATAATGGGAAGCAAGTGAAAGAAAGTGTGGTGTGCTGAAGGAAATAAGAAGTTGGTCTTGGCCTTGGTTATGGGGTGCGAGCAAGGGAGAAGGAAAATGGCAAGAAGACATGGGACAAGCCTTTAAAGTCATGTAAGAGGAGCAGCAGGGAATGGTCCAAGGCCACAGCCCCATGTGACAGCTGTCCCAGTGCCTAAGCCAGATCAGTGTTTAGGTTGAAAAGTAGCTGGCTAAAGCCAACTGCAAGCAAGATGGAAGTGATGCTAGCATGAAGAAAGAGCCAAACCTTGCAATCATTAATTATCACATGTGGAGGGGAAGTCTATCTTCATGTTGTCAAAACACTTCATGGCTTCAGGTTCCTCCTGGACACTTCACTGCTATGGCATGGAAAAACAGTTTCCAGTTTCTCTTCTTCCAAATCCACACAGATAGAGGAACACTCCACTATAGCGCTCTGGCAACAGAAGTCACTGTCAGAAGAGTTTTCCCAAAAAAACTTCTGTTGACAGAGTGCGGCCACACATGAAAACCAATCATGAGAGCACTCCGCTCTGCTCACAGAGCAGCCGACTGCCTCAGCTTTACGCCTCAAAGGTCTGAGGCAGAATGCTGCCGGCAAAAGTGCTGTGTTTTGTCCAGATACTGTTGACAAAATGTATTTTGTGTGTGCACACTCCACAAGTTTTTGCAATAAAACCGGGGATTTGCCACCAAAACTTGCTAGTGTAACCATAGCATAAGTGTATTACAGATTATGACACTGACACTCAATTTTTGTGCCCTTCAGATTAGGGCTGCAATATGTTGCAAATGGAATGACAATGCCCAGCTCCAAAATGCTCCAGCTGGTTCAAAATGCAGCAACTTGACTGTGCACAGCCACTCAACACACCAACCATCACACAACTGATTGTTCCACTCCATAGGAAGAACATTTCTCAAGAAAAATAAAATGGTCAACTTCAAGTATGAGGACAGTGAGAGCTGGGTGGGAGACACCTCTCTCCCCCTCACTCATTGCAGCCAGTCCTTAAAAACTCCTGCCCAGAGTCTAATCTCACACCTGCGAAAAATAAGGAGTAATGCCAGTGGAATCAATGGATTTCAACTAATATGATGTTAGACTAAACAGTGTCAAAGTGTCAGACTCAATAGTCAATTTAAAAAGAAAAAAAATATTTTACGGTACAAGAATCCCCCCCTCTTCAGAGCACAACAAGTTGGAAGAATTTGGACTGAGTAAACTAGAATGAAAACTTCCTCCAAAGAACTCATTGAACAGTTGGAAATCTTTTTTTGACAAGCTACACAGAGCTGCATTATAGACACAAACAACAATAGGCCCTGTGGCACCTTATAGACTAACAGATAATTTGGAGAATAAGGTTTTGTGAGCAAAGACCCACTTCGTCAAATGCACTCTGATGAAACAGGTCTTTGCCCATGAAAGCTTATGCTCCAAAATATGTTAGTCTATAAGATGCCACAGGACTTTTTGTTGTTTTTGAAGATGTAGACTAACTTGGCTACCCCTCTGATAAACACACTGTTGAAATGTTTCATGTTTTGCCCTAATAGGTAATTGGGGGGGAAAAAATTGAAAAAAAAAGCCACACCACATTCAAGGGAACCCCTTGAGATTTTTTTAATGGTGATATGGGAGGTAAAAGAAAAATCCATTGCACTACAAAAACATACCGTAATATCTCATTCTTGTTTGCCTTGGACCCAATCTCATACAAGTCATCAAACTAGACATATGCATACACATGAAACTGATTTTGCAAATGACTGGTGTCAAAGGGCTGTCCAATGTACATATAAGTGGAGAGAGAACTTTTCAGATGACTTTCCATCGTACAGTAGGTACAAAACTTACAGACTGAAGTGTGATTAAAGTTGATTTCCCTTTAAATATCAAAATCAACAAGTTGTACAATGTGACTAATGTTAATGTGTCTGTAGAACACTTACCTTTTCTATATATTGAGTTTGTCCCTATTAATTTTAACACTGAATCCACAGAGCTAGCTAATTTCATAAATACACTATGACTATGTCTACACTAGCCCACTTCTTTGAAGGGGGCTAGTGTAGACACAGCCTATAAGACTGCAGTGTAGTACAGACAGCCTTTAAGACTGCTAGTTAGCTATACAACATTAGGTAAAAGTCAATACCTCAGAGCAGTCAGAGAGCTTTCCTTCATGCAAGGAGATGACTCCAAAATTCCCAATCAGCTGGACGGAAAGAGTACCCCTGGAAGCCCAGCTGGAGATCACTTAAAACCACCTCAGAAAGCAAGTAACTGTATCCAGAATATCCTAAATCTATAGAGTATGTGTGTCTACCTGCACACTTAACATTTAACAAATAATTTTAGGTAAGTGCTATGTGCCCACTGATTTATTCATGACATCACCTAGAGAGGAAACTTAAGTTACCACTGCTTTGGGTTCTGAAAAAAACTCCAAGTAACATTTGCATATACTACTTGGGAAAAAAAAACTGCAGGTTGTACCAACTTTTCCATTGTAGTTGGGCAAGGTAAAATAATAGTAAACTATAGTCTTACACCAAAAGGACAATGTATTATTATTATCAACCACAATTGGTTTGTAACATGGAACATCCTGACTGGTTAATAATTTAATCATGCAGTGTTTTAATATGGTCTGCAAACACTTACAGATTGAGACCCTCAATCCAAGTATGCCTGAATTACATTTTGACAGACAGAGACAGACAAAAAAAGTGAAACAATCATTTCTCCACTTTTGGGTAATGCTGGTTGCTAATTGGCTCCTGAAAAAATAAGGTTTGAGTATGGCTGTATTAGTTAGTGTATGGCTGAGTTGAGGGCTCTTCAAGTTTAGACTGACAGCAAGGAAGGACCGGAAAATCTGATCAGGTTTGTGCAAATCCAGGGAAGAGAGATGACTCAGACAACGTTGAGGAAGGAGAAGCCCTGAGTGTAAAGGAGAAGATATAACTTGAAGAAGCTGCACAGGGACTGCAGCAGCCATAGGAAAAAATGCCACAAGGACAGGCACAGCTTCAAGTTTGTCTGCACCATTCACTGCTCTGTACGGTATTGCAAGGTTGGCCCTCCATCAGCATGTTCCACTATTATGGGACAAGATAGGATTGAGGCTCAGGCTTGCCACAAAGGGTATAATCCTGAGCTCTGAAATTAATTAATGATTTAGCTGCACAAGTTCTAATTAAAAACTAGAGTTTCTAACCACAATATTAGGTACTCACTACCCCTTCTATTTGCAGTCTTCTGTATAAGCACTTATGCACTTCCCAAAACTGAAGACAAAATCAAGAGAAATAAGAGACTGAAGATCCACCAGGAGAAAAATCTAAGGGTCTGAAGTACAAACAAAGCAACTCCTCTCAAAGGGATAATATCAGGCTCCTAATGTACCCTGGTGGATCTGGGCAAGAGAAGAATGTCTTCTCCCACTATCAACCCTAATACAGATCCTAACACCACCTAATTTTTCACAAGGAACCATAAAAGCATATGATAAAAATGATAAACATACAGGCTGTGTCTACATATGCTCCTAATGAGCAGCCCAGAAGATGCTAATGAGGCACAGATGTAAATTTCCCACACCTCATTAGCATATGGCCACATGATTCAGAGTCTGGAAGTAGCTCTTCCGGACTCTAAAATAGCTGTGTAGACGCACGACCCATGGAGATCTCATGGGAGGAAACCCTCCCTCCAGAAGCCCCCTCTTCATCTAAATTTCCTTCTGGGAGATCCCCACAGGCCTCCTACCTACACACCTATTTTGAAATCCTGAAGAGCTTCTTCCAGACTCTGAATCACATGACCATATGCCAATGAGGTGTGGGAAATTTACATCCACACCTCATTAGCATCTTCTGGGCTGCTCATTACCATGCCGTCTGGAAGGGGCATGTGTAGATGCAGCCACGGATAAAATTACAGAGTAGTTAGTATTTTTGTGAAGCTGCATTAAAAGAGTCTTATTAAAAATGTCAGCAAACTTTGGCAGCGTTTCTGGAATACTTTCAAAAGGGCTAATAACACTGGGAGATGTGTTTCGGGATTGGGTTAGGTAGGGTTTTGGGTTTTTTTTGTTTTTTGTTTTGTTTTGTTTTTTGCTTGTTCCCTTTTTTAAAAGCTCTCAGATTTTGACTCAAAGGAATTCCTCCTATATCTTTAGTACGGCTTAGACATGCTATTTTATTTCTCCCAGCAGACACCTAAAAATTTACTACCAAACTTGTCAACAGTATGCTCTTTATTTAGGCCTACTAATAAGTATCAGTACTAATTCATACACATTCAGTCAGCAAGCATAACATTCTTTATATAAACGTATATAGTAAATTTGAATTTCTGCTTTGTTGACCATGAAAAATTCTTAATTATTTCCTCAGTAGCTAAGGCATTTCCTTGTTGTTTCAGTTAGAGATATAAAATCTCATTTAGTTAACTGTTTAACCAATAAAGTGGAGAGGGGAGCTGTGGGGATGTAAAAAGGTTAATCAGTAAGCATTAGAATTACTGTTAATTGACTTTAAAAGTTAAGCCTCCAGCCAGCAGGAGGGAGGGGCCTCAGCCCTAACAGCCCTATGCCAGCCAGCCAAGAAATCTTAACTGTAGCCACCCAAGCCAGCCAGTTACAGGGATCCTGGCCCCAGCACTGACCCCAAGGTCAGCTGGAGAAACATCAATTTACCACTGAAACAATATAACTGTAATCATTTAACCTGTTAACTTTTTAAGTTGCAGTTTAATGATGTCATTCCTAATGACACCCTTGCAATCCTACAACATTTATGCACAAAACTTGTTTACTTTAATAGGAGTTATGCACATGTCCTTTAGATTGGAGTTTTTAGATATAGTGACTTGGGTTCCTGAGCCTCCCTAGGTACCCCATCAGTAGTGAGTTAGATAGCATTAGATGATTTTCAATATTTGCTAGGGAACCAGTCCATCACTCAGAAATATGTTTGTTTCACCAAAAGCCCCCTGGAAGGTTTGCTTCCATAAACCAAAGAATAGCTTACAAATGTATGAAACTCATTGTTATATTTCTTACCAAAGGTACTTTGATATTTAAAAATAAATTATACTTTTGTTCCACGGAACTACAAATACAACTCTCAACCATCGGCATGAATTAAATAAAGAATATATATAATCATTCATGTGGTACCTGCTGAATCTTTAGACTGAGACAGAGGAAAATAGATAATTTGGTATTTTCAAATAGTTCCACAGTGATAGTCATAAGAAAAAGAGCAGCAAGAGACAAGATACAGGCAAATGCATTGTAAACCATCTGATTCAGCACATGACGGACATGAAAGTCAGTGAAAATAGCCACAGCTCGCACAATTTTCTACCACACAAGCTTTCAGTGTCATTACACAGCTTTGGTACCACCCCACACCCAGTCAGCAACCATGTAACATGAAAATCAAAAGCTATAACACATGCAGGAAAATAGCATGCCTCATAAATAATATGTTGCTCTATAAAGTGTCAAGTACACGTTGTTTTGCTGGGTCATAATTATAGTACTTAGAAACATCTGTGTTATCCAATAATAAAAACGTTATCGTAGACTATTTTATGGGCACAATATGTGCAACATTAAAGCTGCCTCTGCCAGCCACTGGGATTGTCGTCTTTCAGTATAAATATACATGTGTTCTGGACAGCAGAATTCCTGTTTTAATGTGACAAAGTGTATTTGCAGAGAGGGATAAAAAATGAAAGAATCTAGTTTGCATTTTGCAGCAAGAACATGGCAAAAGAAGGGATAAAGTAGACATACTGTGGGCTGAAATAAAGTGTTTTACATGTACTAAACCCTCTTTGCAAATCAAATCTACACAAGCAAGCAAATACTGAACAAACAGCATATATTAATGCCCTGTCAGCATACAGGATGATTCTCGCATGTTGATTGAAATTACTTTTATAAAAAAATACAGAATTGTAAAAAGAGCTGATGGGATTTCCATCCCAAAATAATCTTAAAAACAATCACTGCTTAAAAACAAATTTTGATTTAATTCCTCACTTATTACATTTTATAATGAGAAAACAGAAACTTTTTTTTTATAAAATCTAATTTTACTTTCAATATTTTTGCTAGTTTTTACATTTCACTCAGCTTGCACAGAGAAACTAGGCTATTTAATTTCACATCTGTGTTCCCATTGACAAAACACTGTTAATTATGTCAGCATCCTGTTTGCTCCATCTTATGTTTTCTGAATTTAAGTATTTTGCCTAAACTCTGCAACTGTGTTCCTTTATGAGAACTTTTAGTAGACCATGTAAATCACCTACAAAAGAGAATGACCCATTATTTAGAAAT
The DNA here is from genome assembly GCF_033958435.1 of Carettochelys insculpta. Taxonomy (NCBI): domain Eukaryota; kingdom Metazoa; phylum Chordata; order Testudines; family Carettochelyidae; genus Carettochelys; species Carettochelys insculpta. Next base: position 136,855,275 of record NC_134137.1, read on the forward strand.
TTTCTTGTTTATGCTTTTTTAAAAATACTTGCACATTTTTAATGTAAGGTGCAAATGTAAAATAAAAATAATGGAGCTAGTGGGACATCTCTGTGTAGCGAGTGTTTCTTACACTCTCTTATCCTTTTTAAAGTGCTATATTGTTATAAACACTACCAGCAACTCTCAATATAGCAAGATAAAATTAAAAAATCTTTCAATCCTCTTTTCCAGCCATCAAATATATGCACAAATATAATTCAGATAAAAACCTATCATTTTTTTAGAATAAAAATAAGCAAGATGTGATTTTTGCAATGATTCCTACCAACTAATAAAAAAGTGTCAACATGAATTTTGCTTGGACAGTAAATATTTTTACCAATTATGTAACATGAAATTTTGGATTTAGATAAAGCTTTAATTGTAGGGGACAAATTTTTAAAACACATTTTGCTGTCCATGGAATTATGTTACACATAAACAACTAAGGCTACATCTGTATTACCCCAGGAGATCAACACATTGAAGGTCTATCTTCCAACGTTTGATTCTGCACTCGCAGTCACCCCCTGTACTACTCACAAGATGCAAGGAGTAAGTGAGGTTGCTTCCCCAGTAGAAAAAAGCAGTCCTGTTGCACTTTAAAAACTAATAAAATAATTTACTGGGTGATGAGCTTTCATGGGATCTGCAGAAGTGGGTCTGCCCCACGAAAGCTCATCACCTAATAAATTATTTTGTTAGTCTTTAAAGTGCTACAGGACTGCTGGTTTGTTTTGCGAAGATACAGACTAACACTGGCTACCTCTTTGTGACTCTTCCCCGGTACAGACTGCCAAATGAGCCACACGCAGATATGCTGATTCTAGCAACACAACTGCTGTAGCTAGAATTGCATATCTGTTGCTCAACTTTGCCTAGTGTAGACGTAGCCTAAGATAACATTTGTCTGAGTGTGCAAAATGTACTGAGGAAATTAAGGAGCTGTAACATACCTAGTCATTTTTGTAATTTACCTCAGCAGTTACAGATTTTCTTTTTCTGTACATTCCACTTTGGAATGCACATTCATACATCTATTGGGATTACTACTTCTTTAATTGCAAGCATCTATCCCCAACTCTGGAGATCACTAAATTTTTTTTTTTTTTTTTAAAGTTAGCCTAACGTGGTTCTGGAAACCCTGAGTATATTCAGATCCCTGATACTTCTATAAGCAAAATGCTTACAATATCATGCCTCAAAACAGTACATATCATGGCACAAAGCAGAGTGGAAGTTACAGTGCCCACTTAGTGTTGACACTTGGTGCTGCCTATCGTGTGAAATCGAAAATATAAAAGCAATTGTGCAAGAATCAATGAAGAGATAAGAGACTTCAGCAAGAGGGTCAGGTTAAGGAGTTACTTGTAAACATTATTTTAATACAAAACGATTGTATGAAGAAAAAGGTCAGATTAACTTCCCTAGCACACAGCAAAGTTTACGAATTTATTCCCTGCTGTCTTGTTTCCCCCTCTTGGCATTGAGCCTGATTCTCCACAGAATCAGGCTACTACTATTACCACTTTGTGTAATAGTAATTTGGGCCCAGGTCAGTGAAGCGCTAGTGCACGAGTTTACTAACTCCCTGGGTGAGATTCTGTGATATTCCTATATTGTGCACTAGTCTGCATAGAGCAAGTGCACCTCTATGTAGTACTCCTTCAAAGAGCACTAGTTTAAGTGCACCAGCAGGACCAGTCAATGTGCAACACACCAGTGAACTTTAGAAACTACAACCCTTACAACGCTGCTTGCTATATCTGATGCACAAAACACCTAAGGCTTGCAGGATGATGAAACCAAACAGCTAAGAGTGTGCATTGATCAAACCTACAGATTCCCCAGGAAAAGCTATGCCAGAAAAGGACAATCCTGGGAAAACCAAGATAGCATAAGGGGCTTAAATTACAACAGTGTCCCACTGGGCGACAGCTCTAGCTGGAATGTCCATATTATTGCTTAGCAGAGACAACCTCAAGTCCTGCCCCAACAGCAGTTTTGGGGGAATTCTCATAACAGTATTGCTTTCCAACAGTGTGTATCAGGGTAAGCCTGCCAAGGCCAGATATGGGCTTTTAGGGCCCCTTTATTCCCCACTTTACCTGCCTCCAAGCCACCAGAGGAGGGAGAAGAATCTCACCCCTTAACTTGAAGCACGCGCTTTTGTCCCATTGAAATGACTGAGCTTGAACATCATTCCCCAGACTATTTTCTCGAATCAGAGGCTTGCACCTGTGCAAAGTTGGTGTAAAATTGTTATGTAATCAGAACAGTGCTGTTTTTGCATGTACTTTGCATAGGTGTAAATAACTATACAAGGAGCATGACACTGCAACTTGAGCTATTCACCACCATGGAAATAAAAAAAGATTGCAAGAGTGATGGGAAATAGCCTACCCAAGGAGCTCTGCTTGCCTCTTTGAACACAGAAAATAGGCCTGATTATCACATCGAAATGCTACAGAAAGCAGTGATTTCTCAATAGTAACCTTTACATATGACAGCGAGATAAGGAATTAACATCCTGAACCGAAACAGAAATGAGAAGCAGGAGTGCTTAAAATCATCACTGGCATTTCAGACTCTGAATCGACCTGGCTTGAAAAAGCATCTCTTTAGTCTCTGTTCTATTTTTGACAGCATGTACTTCACCCACAGTGGTTTTTAAACATGTATTTAAACCTCTACTATGAATGGAAATATTTCAGTAGTTTTTGTAATGATAGTGGAAATTTTATTTTAAATTCCCTGTTGTGTTACTAACCCAATCACATGAGCACTGAGAGCCTGAAAATGAAGCGGACTAAATCAAAAGCAAAGTTGATTTACTTGATTTTTATTGTCCAAGCTGAAGGAAATCCTTCCGTATGTCAACTAAAAGCAACATAGGGAAAGTATAAATACTGAAAAAATTTAAATAAATACCTTAAATAACCTAAGGGGTTACTAGTATTCCAGGTAAGGAAAAGTGTTCTCAACACAAAATATTTAAGATGGCATAAATTAAAATGTTCAATATTAGAGCTGTTTTATAGTTCCCCCCATTTCCATCATACAAATAGCAAATTTTAATCTTGGCAGAAAAGCAGTTGTCCAGAGGAAGTATGGGGAGACTGTATCTTTAGAGGACTCAAAAAAAAAAATCCACCCCAGAAAGACAGCCAAAAGCACTGAATCTTCTCACTGTAACCAAAACCAAAACAAAAACATGCTTGTTCTATATGTATAGCTTCGCAGTTACTTGAAAAACAGATCACAAGATCTTCAGAAAAGAATGATCTCTTGTAATGAAAATGTTAAATGTGAACAGTATTAGGGAAATAGTAGCATACATGGAACTTACATAAGATATTGTTTCTCTTTCCAGTATACATACAACATGTATAGGTACAACTTAACAAGTATTACAATACCATCTACTTTAAATAATTTTCGAGAGAGATGAGAAAACTTATGAACTCTAACAGAGAACTAAAATCTTCTAAATTTCCATGATGCATCCATTAAAATTATTCAGATGCCTTGTAAACATAACCCTTCTAGCATGAGTAAAGTCAAACGCAACCTAAAATTTAGGTGTGCAACAGAATTATTTTACAATATGAATATCAATATGTGTTTTCACTTTTGCTCTTTTGTACAGCACCTCACACAGCAGGGTCCAGGTCCCATGACTGGGGCTCCCTTGATGCTTCATGAATACACATAAACAACAATACAATGACAAACATATGCAAACTTTGCTCTGCAAAGCTCATAACTTTAGTCTTTGTTTTAATGAACAAGTCAAAGGCTGTGTCTGCACTACCCTGTATGTCAGTGTATGTCACACAAGACTGAATAAACCACTCCTTCAGCAACACAGATTGCATGAACATGAGCACCTGTGTGCAGAGCACTACGTTAGCAGGAGAGCTTCTCCCACTGACAAAGGCTCTATAGTTCATGGAGGTGTTTTTATAACGCTGACAGAAGAGCTCTCTCCCATTTGGCAAAGAGCATCTTCACCAGACGTGCTGCAGCGGGGCAGCTACATTGGTACAGCTACGCTGTCACTACATCTACCTGCAGACATGCCCTCGGGTGAGTAAACCAAGAACACAAAGTAAATCAGAATACTACTCACTTCAGTTTTAATAACCTAAGATACTTTGCACCCAAGTATTGGGGCTTTTTTGGGTGGGGGATTTTTTTTTTAAATACATGGAGCCTGATTCTGACTTTAGTTACATCATTCTATATTAGAAGTAACTCTGTTGAAATCAACAGATCTGATTCTTCATTGTTTTGCACTTAATATTAAAAAGTACCATATGTTGGAATGACTTATTCAGATTTAGTAGCATTTTGCAACCACCGTACCCATGCTCAACTGAGTACTTCCACCTGACTGTTTCCAGCAGAGAAACATACAAACAAATTCATGCTATTACCTTTCTAGCTGAATAAGTGAGAGCACCAGTGAAAGCCATAGTGTAAACGAGGTCCCACAGCAAAACTATTTTTATCACTCTATCATTCTTACTTTTAGCAGGTTTAACTAATATAGTAATAAAAATACTGTGTCTCACAGTAGCCATGTCTACAACGCAGTGCTCATCATCTGAACTAATGGGAAATATTAGTTTATCTTTGGGTGCAGCAGGAAGCAAGGTTCAAGGCAATGCAGACTCTGGTCCAATTAAACTATGAGTGACAGTGATATTGTACCATGTGATCTAAACAGATTGGTTACTTTGTTCTAAGATGCTTTATTACCGCAGTATCTGAGCACCTTGCAATCTTTAATGTATTTAGCCTCACAACACTCTGAAGACTGAGGAAATACTATTCTCCTCGTGTTATGGACTGGAACTGAAGCACAGAGACATTAAGACCCAGATTCTTATGGGTATTTAGGCTGCTAACTACTGCCAAAAACAGGGAAGTTAGGAGCCTAAATAGCTTTGTGGGTCCAGGCCAAAGTGACTTCTCTGAAGTCGCAGAGGAAGTCTGTCACAGAGCAAGAAACTGTATCCCTAACCCCAAAACCATTCTCTCTTTCTCTAATTATGTTTTACGTCCTAAAGGTAAGTTAGACATTGTGTAGCTTAAGCACTAAATCTACTCCCCTTTTAATAAATGTGACATTTTTTAAATGTAAAACACATAAAAAACAAACAGAAGCACTACAGTGGATGCCCTTACACAGATCTACTGGCTTGTAAGAGTATTTAAATTGTAAGCTTTTTTAAATTTGTATGTTTTTTAAAAAATTCCCATAAAAGTGAATGTGTTTTTGTTTTTGGAGGGGACCTAATTTTAGTTGAGCCCTCTAGGAGTATTATGCAAAATAATAAAGCTGGTTCCAGAAGTGTTCTACACTTCCAAAAGGGGAGTTCTATTATATCTTATGTACAGGGTTTTCGGGGGAGGGGGCAGGTTGTTTGCTTTGGTTTTATTTTTTTTCCTAATCTGTAAGAGAGACTTTTAGAACTAGAAAACAAATATTCTGCTAAAAATGTAAACCTTTTCAACTGGCATGTTCATCATTCCTCTTATCCTTCTAGGTCATAACACATATTAATATATGGGCTTTCCCCAAAGGCACTTATATTACCAATTTCCTTCTTAACACTACCATGAGGTCTTAATGTTGAGTTTGGGATATTTAAATGTGTAATATCAAAATTATTTGTCTTCTTTTACCATAAATATGTTTCAGGAAGTTTTAAAAATTCATTTTCTAAACAAGAAGCAAAATCCAAAGATGCATCCCTGCTCATCATCCTCCCCACCGCAACATTTCTTCAGGTGTCACATATTATATAAAATTCCAGACTGTAGGTTTGTATAGATTTGAAGAGACAAACGTTCACAGTCTAGGGGTATAGCACAACTCACTAACATGTTCTCATCCCACCCCAGTAATAATGAACCATATTTACTTATTTTGTAGCAGCAAGTACACGGAGTTCCACTTAGCTCACCCTCACAGCAGCTTCTGTAACTGTGGCACAGGTCATTCTGTTGCAGGAAAGCTGCATGTAAGTTTTATCAAGAGAAACTGTCCAAGTTTCTTAGTGAGGGGCATTAGTGATCTCAACGTGTTTTAATCCAGAAAGATTTGTGTGGTGTATGCCCCTAAATAACACGATAAGAATAAAACTCATGGACAGTTTGAAAAACTTGAAACACAACCTCGCTTTTTTACTGGAGAGTTATATGTCACCAAATGCTGAAGACACGAACACCAACGGACTAATAAATTAGTAGCTAATTTATTTCTGTGGTTTATTTAACAATATTCCAAGTTTAGCACATTAAATAAAAACTCACACATAATGGGTAAACTAACAATGGCTGTGTCTTAGAATGGGACATGTCAATTGGACCAATTACAATTTTGTTTTGGATACCAAAAATTAAAAGGCCAGGAGCAGAACAGTGCATTGCACTGGTATTGGCGGAACTGGTCTGAGGAGAAAACAGGCTGTACTGCATGGTAATTTTAGCCTTCAGATGGTACATGTGGGAATTGGGGGGTTGGAGATTACCAAAGTAGGCTGGCTGAATTCAGAGCTGAAACGGCTGATTTTCTTTTCTTTTTTATATTGGTGTAACTCCACTAATTTCAGCAAAGCTACTCCTAATTATAGTTGTGTAAGAAGAGATTCAAAACTCTGGCACTAAGACAGTGCTTAATTTGTAATTAAAGAGGAAATAGGTCTCAAACAGGAGACAGGACTCAAGCAATTTTATTTTACTTTGTATTTGATGTGGCAAGCCCAGCAGTGCGGGATTATCAACTGTCAACCCTAGAAGTGTTGGGGTTCACCCTTGACAAAAATTAACAACTGGGATAACAGCTTCAGCTCCTTTGAGGACATAGTGGTGACAAACTGCGGTTAAAGTTACTCTGAAATTGAACTGGTAGTGTGTGTTACATCACCTTAGCCTTCAGTGTGCAAAACAAGTATAACTTAAACAGTGATCAGGGGTAAAAGGATAATCAGCTAATAGGTCTGTTTTAACTTTCCCCTCCAGTTAATTATCCTGTTATACTTCCTTCACATGTAAGCTACACTTATATTGAACATTCTCTGTGCCCAGTCTCCTACAGCCCTGCATAGTCATGTACACCTGTGCAAACTAGATATACAGTGACACCATGTAAGAATGGTGCATTTTACACACATTTTATGAAAGCATAAATTACACAAGGACTGGAACATCTGAATGCTAGGTCTGTACCTGTTAGACAACCATTTACATTCATTTTTCATTAACTGAAAGCTGCCAGATAATTTACGCCAACGTATTGGTTTCATGAGTCTAACGTCCACCCTGTCTAGTGCCAAACGATCATACAGTCCATCAGCTGGTGAAAACTATACAAACAAAAAGTAAACATACACAACTTAGTAGCAGAAATGAAACAGTGCAGTAAATATCATTAAAAATCTCACTTTTGATTTACTTTTGACCAGCCCCTTAAAACCAGACAACTACAATTATGAATTCCAAACAGCTATCCCATAACAATGCACCAAACAGTCTCTGGTGGCTCTCTCCCCAAATCAGTTGTGCATAAGACAATCACAAACACACACATATACATGTTCTGTGTTAGGGTTTTATGCTGCTGTCTACCACCACAGTACCTGAGTGCTCTATGGAAACAAGCATTTTACAGGATAATCAGTGAGACTAGTAAAACAGAGTGAATGTCTCCGACCTCTGCAACAACTGAATGGATTTCCAAAAGCACGACACGCAGAATTTCAGGAGGCATCCCCACTTGTACCATCATGCTATGATGAACTAATGAAAAATTGCATTCTATTTGGTACGAGTGATAGTCCCAGAATATTTCCAGTTGGGAAATGAACAAATATAAAAAAAAAAAAAAACTTTGCCTACAATTTGGTAATTCAAAAAGTCCCCCTGTGCATAACCAAAATATGCCTCCCCCACTCTTTACTCTCTGCTGACAAGAAGGCTAGAGACTTATTTTAGACATATAGTTCTTTCTAACAGATACGTTATATTTCATTATTTTACTTTGCTAAGTACTCAAAAAGACATAAAATATTTAGGCACAGAGACACAGAGGCAGCTACTACGGCTACAAATAACGATTAATCAGAACAAGTAATGAGGTGGGTCAGGCCAAAGCCCTCTACAAACTGACACTAAAAGGAAGAAGGAGAAAAGGAAATGTTTTAAGTGCTGACATGACAGGAAAGGTTATTAAAGTTTAACAACTTGAGCAAGGGTTTTTTACCTGCTTCAATACATTTACACAAAATTAAAGCTTACTTTTTTGAAAGACTCTTTCGACCAGAAATCTTCCTAACTCCCTGGACAAAGTCCCAATTTAAAAGTAAAATAATTTGTATAAAAACACATAAAATGCATACCTATGGCCCTAGCACTTTTCCAACCTCTCTACTTCCTCCATCCTTCATGGGCCCAATTCTTTGCTTTTTGCACATCATGTAGTCACCACTTTGACCCACACAAAGTGAGTGTAAAATAACACAGTTCTGACGTGGTTGCAATTTCCACCTACCAAGTACAATCGTAAGGGGTGACATCAGGGCTCGCCTACACTAGAAAGTTTTACCACTTTAACTATACTAGTGTGATTAGGTGACAAAATATTGCCAGGTGTGGATGCACTTACAGTGGCATAAAGGTGTTTATAGTAGTACAGCTTATTATGATTATGGAAACAAAATAAGCTACCAGTATAATTACATCCACGAGGGCCTATACCTACCTATCTACAAAAATCACACCCCTAATTAATGCAGTTATAACAACAGAACTTATAGAGTAGACTAGGCTAAACGTATGAGGTAGTGAAAAAAAAATCAGGCTCAAAATTATTCATCATCTACTTTCTTCTTATAAGAGTCTCTGAAGATCTGACTTACGGATTATAAAATCAGCTTCATATTTAGGAATTTAAAACTCCAAAAACCTAACCCATGTTGGCTTCAAAAGTAGATTTGTACATCTCTAAATCTTCTCTGTTTAGGGTCCAAATTCAGGGGGAAAAAAACCTTTATTACAGAAAGCACTTAAGCATGTTCAAGTCTCATTGAAGTAAATGGAAATTAACACATTTATAAGGGCTCTCCTGGAACTGGGGTCAGAGTCAGGAGTCATTGGTCTTTGAAGAATTACTTCCTTGTTCATTTCAGTGGAGTATAATCACAAGTCTATTACGTTCTAAGATAGCGGGCAACACATATACAATGGAAACTTTAACCAAGTGTGTTACATTTGTTCAATATTTACAGAATTCATAGCATCAAACAGAATTATTTTGGTAACTTAAGACAAATATCTCTTCTTTGTTAGTTCATACACATAGTATTCCTGTTAAACGAACCCACTGTCTCGGATATTAAAGAAATTGCTGCTTACATTTACTGTGTCATTTAAATTAAAAATCTGTTCCTGTTCCAAGCCCCACTCGCCTTCGTCCTCATCTTCAGGTTCTGCTTCAGACGTATTGCGAGTGTTTTCATACAAAAAGATCTGCTCATCAACATGAGCTGGGGCTAACCGGTTTCTCTTAGCACTTACAACATTAGCAGAGGAACCAAAAAGGCGTTCCGGGAAGACTCTTGTGGCCAGAATACACCAATATTTCTGTAGTACCTTCGGTAAAACAGGAAATAATGCTAGTCTGTCAGACCACCACTTAAGTGGGTCTTCATTCAGACCAAGAACCTTTTGTGACTTAAAGTTGCTCAACTCCTCAACAATCTGAGCATGCCACTCCTCTTGGTCTTCCACCCCTCCTGTCTGGCAAAAGATTTCCGCGAGCATATTATTGATTGTGCTGGTAGGGGGAGGGGTAGAGGAGACGATTATTTTTTTTGCAGGTGGCTCTTCTGACACTGCAAAGAACTTGTCTTCAGGCCTGAAAGTGTTTTCTTTTACCTTTTCCAAAAGGCCTTTTGCTTCTTCCACCACTCTGTTTTCTACCTGTTGCCGTTCAAATGCTGAAAGGAAAGGTAATTTTTTGTACCTAGGGTCAAGAAAGGTTGCAACATTGAGAAACATATCTATCTCAGGTGTATGCTGGTATGTTGTTGACAACTCTTTGGCTATCACTTCCTTGGCCATGCTAATTTCTTTCAAATCATTCTCTTTGATGTTCAATGTGGTATTCAGAAGCATGTGGAGGAGTGGTTTCACCATACTGATCATTGGATATTTTGAAGCAGACATCATCTCAGCAACCTGTTTAAAGGGCTGAAGTAGTTCCACCAAGCCTTCAATTGTATTCCACTCGCTGGCTTCCAACATCAGATGGTGGTTATTGCTGTCCTCCACAAGAACAGCTGCAATTACAAACTGCTGCTCTTTAAGACGCTGCAACATGGCAAGTGTGCTTCCCCACCAGGAAACACGATCACTTACAAGCATGCAGTGCAGAATATTTTGTTGCTTCTGCTTCTCACTTAACATGTACATTGCTACTGTTGACTGCTGAAAATATTCCACCAGTTTTCGGCATCTGGCAAGGAGGCTGCACAGTTTTGGAAGCTGAAAAGCTTGCTGTATTCCTGCATTAAAAGTCTGTCCCAAACAAGGCATTTGTACTGGAATATCTAGGAGAGAGCAAGCTTTCACAATGTCTTTGCCATAATCTGTGGTAGCACCGAAGACTTTTGTATTGATCCCCCATTCAATAAAAATTTCATAAAGGACGCGTGTAATTGTTTCAGCAGTATTTTCCTCTGGCACTTCAAATGTTTTTAAACATCTGGAGTTAACAGCTAGACAGTTAGAAGGACTACTGCTGAGAAAATGAACTGCAAGCGTTACATATGATCTATTCTGGTTTTCACTTCTCCACATGTCAGTGGATATGCCACACCATAGAATTTCTGTAAGTTCTTTTAACACAATTTCTCTAATGGCATTGTATTTTTCAGGAATTGCTTTTGTACAGAAATATTTCCTGCTAGGAAGTTCATATCTAGGATCAGCTGTTCTCAAAAGTGCCTTGAACGTGGGTTCATCAACAATAGAGGAAGGATACATGCCCTCACAAATTAAGCTAATCACAGCAGAAGTCAGTTCTTGATGCTTTTTGTTTTCATAATTGTGGCTGGTCTTCATAATTAAAGTGTCTTGGACAACCTGCTGTGAGGATTCTGGCTTCAGTTTTGAAAATGCAGTAGCAAATGCTTCCCTCATTTGTTCAGTGTTACTTTTCACAAATTCACAGAACTCATCAGGGTGATTTTTCTCAAGGTGGTATGAAAGATTGGATGTGTTTCCTGAATAGGCAATTTGGGCCATGCAAATGCGACAATAGATTTTTTTCCACTGTAATATGCATCCTTCTGCATTAGTATCAAACCCAAAGTACTTCCATACTTTACTCTTTGCTCTTGGATGAGCCACTAACTTTAGATCTGATGGCGAGCCTTCTAAGCTTTTATTCTCCATTGCTTCTTGGCCACCGTCTCACCTTTTGATCCTTCAGTCATTAATGAGTACCTGATAAAGGCAGTAAGATAAAAATACAATGAGAAAGCACACGATCACACTTAACTATGTGAAATTAGTGCTTCTGTGAACACACCAAGAAACCTACCTTACTAATTACATTTAAAATTTAAGGATGAGGTTTACAGGAAATGTGACCTACAGGAAGACTCATTCAAATGTCAGAAATAAAGAAACGTTTTAATATGTAAAGCAACGCTGTGACTGAGCTAGAACATACATGAGAAAACGAGTTTCTTGAATGACATGGAAATTCTTGGTAGAGAAAGTGGAAGAGTAACTGTTGCTTAAGTACGTTATTGCCATGTACATTAGATCTTTGTTATAGTAGTTCCCTATCCCGAAATCATACCTAAGGTTGAGTCACCATCCCTTTCCATAAGAATTACTGCACTCAGCTGTTTAATGTTTATTTCAACAAAAGCTTGATACACAAGGAACACTTGTTTTGAAACAAATTTTGTTAAGTTGATTTGACTTTGTTAGGGATTAATTTTCAAGTTATACATTACAACCACGGAACAAAGCCTGCTCTGATAAAATCAAAGGTCATTTTTCAACTGCATTCAGTGAAAATAGGATCAGAGCCCTTGTGCAGAGCAACAGTATACATTTGAGGGATTTCCTGCCCGTGTCTTTCTGGAATTAACGTTCACTGCTCTTGGCTCCTATAATATCAGCACCACGTAACTGCAGGAAGAGAGGCAGGCAGAGGAACTTTTATCAATGTAATTAAGCACTGAAATATATCAGTTTGAAAAGTCTTTTTAAGTGCACTCTGGAAAATTTTACATACAACTTTGCTAGGGGTAAAATATGTTTGCCAAAAATGATATAATAAAGCCACCAGTCTCCCTGCAAATAGCTTCCTGCCAGACTTTACTTCACTGTACCAGTGCACCACTACACATGGCTGAGTTTGTATGTGTAAACGTTGCTTTGTTTACCTCTCCCTCCACTGCAATCTAGCCAGACCATCACCAACAACCCCTCAAAACAACAAAACAGCCCCATTCTTGTAATGCCTGGTAAGTGGGTAACAAGGATCAGTAAGGAGAAAGGAAAGCAGCTATCAGGGAACACTAGGGCAGTCACGTAGAACAATCAGAGAGGACCTGAGTGGGGAATGCATTCATGAGGTATTCTACTGAAAGCAGGAGGTCAAAAAAAAAAATCAATAAATTGGGGTAAGTGTCAGTGACAACAACATGCCAGGACACAGAAAGAGAACACTCTAGATCAGCATTTCCCAAAGTGTGGTCCGCAGCCCAGTACCGGTCCTCAGAAAATATACAAATTATTGCTATGTACTATTATGATTGTGAATAAATAATAAACAGTGAAAATGCATTGATTTTTCTTTTCTTTTTGTATACGCATTTATATTTTTGGGACACAAAAAAAGGTACTGATAAAAACCGGGTCCAAACTATATCAAGTTTGAGAAACCCTGCTCTAGATGAGTAAGACAGGCTAGCATGTTCTTCATGACCTCAAAGATCCAGGGGAATGCTCGTTTGTAATTTTTTTTTTGTGAAGAATATGTGAAGAAAACAGCCAAATAACAAATCTGCAACACCCTCTCATCTTTACCCTTCAATAACTTTGTCTTAATATTTTATAAAAACCCAAAATATTCCTACATAACTAGAAAAATTAAATGGAATAAATGCCCCTTATCCATAGTCTTAAAGCACCTGTCCAGCTGCTGGCGAAAAGGTCAGTGGGAGGAGGGCCCAAATACGGGACAACTGGTCCCTTTTAAAAAATAAGCAGACATGCCTTTTTGTCGCTAATATGGGACCGTCCCACCTAATACAGGACGGATGGTCATCCTGTTCAGTGCCTGTGTTTCAAGCCATTGTACGGTATTTCTGGGACACACACAAACTCAGTGAGTTTCGTTACATCCCAGAGCATCCTTAACTGTAACATGGAGGTTCCTGGAAGCAAAGAGGAAAGTACTGTGTTAAACATAAACTATTGAAAACACAAAGGGAGCTTTTACCAGAAAAAAAAAATTGACTGTACAGCGTTCTTCTCATTCCATTTAAATTCAGATAGTTACCAGCAGCATTTTTCTTCTGAATGATAAAATTTCAGAGATGCTTTAAGTCAAAGCTTAGTTGTAAACCGCTGAAAAAACAAAAATGCTGTTCTGTTCGGAGTTTCAAATGTTTCAAAGTTACGAACAACCTCCATTTCCCACATGTTCATAATGTTCAGGTTCTGCTGTATTATCCAGCTCCATGCTAAGGATGTAAATAGCCCTGTTACTTAACTGTCTGGAATGTAAGGGTTCACACTGTGGCGATGATTCATGATGGGGAAGGATTACTGCAACTGTATGTAAAATAAATTTGTTTTAGCTTTTCTTTTTTAACAAAGCCACAACATTACATACAAAAGCTAACTTACAAAGTTACTTAGGTTGCAAAGAGAAAGAAGAACCTGAAAGGCAGAAAATCCCAGATTTAATATCGACGATACTACTCGAATTCTGCCTTGGTGTCCATGTATTATACATTGTAAAACAGTCTCAAATTGGGACTCCACTTTCTCCCTGGACTTCTACCTTTTTCTGTGCACTGGAAATTATTTGGCAATTCTAATTTTTTAGTACTGACTGAACTTTGTAATCTGCATTGCTCTCTTTTTAAATGTAGTCTTTCTTCTGCATCTAATTTATTAACATCTTATGTGTACAGTATATATAGCTCCTTTTATCTTGGATCGCAGAGATTATTGCTTTCATAGATGAATCAATTCACCCACAAGGGATCACAAATGATCTCCAGAGAGAAACAACTTTAACTTGGACACATAATTGTTTAAGTCAGGAAGTAAAGCATCTTTAATCTTTTATAATACTTTCTCTATATGAAATAAAAGACATTAATATTTGGAACAAAGCTGGGGGGGGTTGTAAGCTCTCTATTCTTAATGGTTTTGAAGGTTTTGAAAGTCTATTATAGTGAAAGCCAGAAGAAAATAATTCCAGGTATATTAATTTAAAAAAAAATTGGACAAATGTAACATTCCTATGATGTTAAAAGTTACTTTTAAAAACATGAATGAGCAATCCTAGTATAGTACTCAGTTCAAAGTCCCTTTCTACATCTCTCAAATATCAAATATAAACATGAATGAGTCTTTCGCAAAAGTATAAAATGTGCACCACTATGTCTGAAGCCAAATTTCAATGAAAAGATGTATGCAATAAAAGATCAAAAGTAGCATGACAAAAAAAAATTGACAGCTCTTCACCATGATCATAAAAATTCCTACTCTGTGAAACAATTAGTGTCAGTAATAGCATGATTTCAAAAAAAAAAAGATAAACAACAAGAAGGTGACTTTAAATGGCCTTGAACCACATTTCCAGTATTAAAATCCTGGGGTCACAATAAGCCAGCTCATCTTTTGTAAATTCACTGATTTGCTTTTTGTTTTTAAAAATCTGATTCTGAGTCAAGGTCATTCCTTACACTAAGGCTAAGTCTAGGCTGTCACTTTCCTGTGCAGCAACTTTCTGGCTTATGGGTGTGAAAAACACCTCTTCCAAGCACAGCATGATACTGTCCTTCAAAGCACCAGTGTAAACAGGCTCCTAGCACAGTCAGCTACCCCTCTCATGAAGTGGTGTACACAGGACACTGGCAGAGCTCTCTCCCAGTTCTCATGCAGCAGCGGTACTTTCACTTTAAAGCACTGCCACAACTGTGCTTCAATTTTGGAAGAGTAGGAAAAAGCCAATATGAGAAGCAGCATCTATTTTCATCAAAGTTAAGCACTGAAAGAAGACTGTGCATGCATAGTTTCTAATTGAATTATTGTTTGTACACAGCATTAACAGATATTTATTTTTCCATACTGATCCATAATTATACTATTTTATACAACTGGTATTGAGAAATGTTTAATAATAAATAATAATAATTCCTCTTTCCAGCACTGCACTTAATGAGTTTAATGTAGACTACACAATTAACTGCATTCAGTTTAACCTCTCTCATTAATATCGCCTCCTCCTGTGTTCCAGTTTCAATGTCTGAATGAAACTTCCTGATATTCCTTCCCTGGAATGCTGTGAAATTTACAGCATGTTGTATATTTATACTTTTGTGGGTTTGGTTTACAAATCAAAGCAACTAAAATTATATTTTGCCACAAGATCTGCCTCATCTGTACAGTTCAAGAGATCTGTTCCATTCACAACAACCTAAACAGCTCCTTTAAAATGAGATAGATACTAGGAAGATGTAGTAATATCAAAGTCAGCTTTTAGAAAGACAAGTTACGGTGTGAATCACAAATAATACATACCATTGATTAATCCAAGAAAAGGACTAATTTAATTCAGTTTAGTTTAGATTGCAGTTCCTGAAGTATTTCTGTAAAATATTACAGCAAACTTTTTAAAATTAATGCAGCTTCTGAAGCTATGAGGGCTTCACTACGCTAGTACACTTCAGAGCCTTAATTCAATACAAGGCAGCCCAATCACTGGATGCCAGTCAGCTTTCTATAATACAGCTTTTGCCAAGAAGCAGTACCTATGCTGAATTATGGCCATTGAAGATGAGATCAATTAGGCTTAAGGTCCTCCTTCCAAAACATGGAGACAAATTACAACTCTTTGGCTCCCTCATTCCCTTCCCCAACGTTTGTTTGTTTTTTTTAATGTTTCTCACGATAAGTCAATTTATATTTGATCTATGTACCTTTATTCCTAAAACCATATCTTTTTGAGGACTGAGGATTAAAAGGATTAGAAGTAGTTTAATGTCTGGTTTCACATTTGTGTTTTTAATACAATGTTTTGTTGACTAATTTCTTCACACAATTATTGCTTTATTCCAATAAAAGCAGCAGAATATTTATACAAGAATGACTAAAACACAATTACTTTTACATTTTAAACTCCTGATTTTGTCATGTTACGGCCACTCCTTTGAAATCTTCCCTACAGTATCTTACAATCCATTTCAAAATGTCCTTGAAAAGTTAGGTTCTTTTAATCACTGTGTTTCAAATATTTTCTCGATATTTTCTGATTTGATAATGATATTTAAGATTACAAAAATTTAAATGTTTGGGTCAAACTGTCATTTTTCTGTTCAGTTCTAAATTATTTTGAAAGTGTTACACACCCTAAACATAATACACAGCTTTAATCTGCCAAGAAAAACTAATGCTAGAAGAATGCTCAGATCACATAAAACTGTAGGCATACGTCTGCTTTTTTTTCTTTTTGGCATGCTATGTGGTTCTGGGAATGAGAAAGCAAAGCCCAAATCTGCATTAGTATTAAAGAAACAGTACCCAATGCACCCAAGTGTGGAAATCCATACTGTTGTGTATTTTGTATTAATTTTACAAAAGTGAATAGTTAGCACAAATTTATTTTCTCTGCTCTGAAGTACCTCAACTATACAATAAGTTGATTCGGGCCTCAAGTTTTAAATAATCTCACTGTGCTTCGGTGATACACCTGCATTTTTTGTTCTTCTTGCTAAAACCACAAACACCTCTGTAAGACCCACAGTTGAAGCCACTAAGGTCATGTCTACACGTGCCCCACCCTTTCAGAAGGGTCATGTTAATAAGGCACTTTGGAACAGGTTAATGAGGCTCTGACATGCATATTCAGTGCCTCATTAGCATAACAGCAGCCAGTCATGCTTCAAAAGTGCTGCTTTCGAAACGCAGACCAACTGTATACACACGGGCGCTTTGAAATAAGCCCTAGACTTTGAAATGCCCTTATTCCCAATAGAGACAGTCTGTATTTCAAAAAGAAGCACTTGTGAAGCACGACTGGCTGCTATTATGCTAATGAGGCCCTGAATATGCACATCAGAGCCTTATTAACCTGTTCCAAAGTGCCGTATTAACATGCCCCTTCTGAAAAGAGAGGCATGTGTAGACATGGCCTAAGAGAAAGAATATAAACTGAACCAAACCAGTGCAAAATTTTACACTGAGCCTGGTGATGCTGTTGCTGTTGCTATTTCTATTTATATAGTTTTTAGGCCTTCCCAAGTTCAAGGAAGCTGTTAGAAGCGCCAGCATATTCAAGTGGTTTCAATAACTAGTTTCCTTTTAAATGTAAGATTCCTATTGTGTTGATGTCTGTCCTGAGAAGATTCCCAGATTAATCATTTCTGGAAATTTTAAACTTCCTTCATAGACACCTAATGTGGGAAAACAGAACATCATTAAGCTTTCTATTGATCACAAAGGTCATTTAAAAACTTAACACACAACTGTCAGGAAAAGAGCTCTAGGCCATGTCTACACTAGCCCCAAACTTCGAAATGGCCATGCAAATGGCCATTTCGAAGTTTACTAATGAAGCGCTGAAATACATATTCAGCGCTTCATCAGCATGCAGGGTTACTCCCTTATTCCCTTATTCCTATGAGCAGATGGGAATAAGGGGACTTCAAAGTAGGCGGGGTCCTTTCAAAAAAGGAGCCCCGTCAGGACGAGCCGGGCGGCGGCGAGGCGCGTCAATTTTGAAGTGCCACAGCCGCCCGCATGCTAATGAAGCGCTGAATATGTTTTCTTTCAAAAGAAGCTTTCAAAAGGGTGTGCTTTTCCTGAAATGGGAGCGGAAGAGAGCTTTCAAAAGGGAGTGTCTCTTTCTTTCAATTTACCTTCCAAAGAATGCTTTTTGTGTGTAGATGCTCCATGGGATCTTTCAAGAACTCCCTTCTTTCGAAAACCTTTTGAAAGAACTTGCTAGTACAGACACAGCCTATGAGATTCTGATTCAGTGACAATGTTCACCACTGTCAAACACTAGGGACCTTATTTAGAGTGAACTTAAGCAGCCAGGAGAGTGCAGAAATAAAGCCTGGTGTCCAAGTGTAGCAGAGATAGAGGAACTTTACTTGAGTAGTAGAAATTCAAAAGCAGGCAAGAACCACCCAGTGGGTTCTAGCTTAGTGTGCAGGTGCAGGATCAGGACTGAGGAAAGTGGCCAAGAAACCAGCAGCTTCAAGCTCAGTTGGTAGCTACAGCAGAAGCAGCAAGGAGGAGTACTGGTGGTTCCTTATAGGTGCATCACGGCACTACCTAAGCACATCACACACACGAACCCATTCAGAAATCAGGATCCAGGCCTGACTGGGTCCCGTGGGGGCAACTAGGGGAACTAAGCCCATGCCGCTGTGCCACCTTTCAACTCAAGGAGCAGCAGCCGAGAGATACGCCAGGCTGGGGCAGGGGCTGCCGAACCCGGGGCCTGGGGCCAGTGCAGTGGCGGAGAAAGGGGCCTGGCAGGGCTCTGTGGGTCTGACCCTGTGGAAGAGCAGCGAGGGGCATGTGCAGGTGTCTCCCCCCGTAGCTGGGGGGCAGCCGCCGGCGGCTGGGGCGGGAGGAAGCCCAGGAGCCCCTGCAAAGTCCCGGGGGAGGAGCCCAGCAGGCTCGCGCTGGCGCTGCAGCAGGCCGAAGAGAGGCCCAGGCCCTGCGGCACAGAGGCCCCGGGGCGCCCCGTACAAGGTCACGGCGCAGGCGGGGAGAGAGGGGCGGCCGCCGGCCCCGTTAGGAGCGCGGGCTGCGCCCGGGGCCCGGCCCCGCTCCGGCAGCCCGCGGGCCGGAGCTCTCACCTGGCGCGGGGGGCCCGGCGGGGCGGGGGCGGAGGCGGAGGCGGCGCAGCAGCTGGTGCAGGCTGACGGCCAGGCCGACGTAGTAGAGCCGCAGCGCGGGCAGCGCCCGAGACAATAGCGACATGGCTGCTCCGGCCCCGCGGCGCGGGGAGGGAGGGAACGGTGGGGGGGGCGGGCCGCGGCGCCTCCCTCCTGCCACTGGGTGTCCGCGAGCTGGCGGGGGGGCGCGGCGCGGCGGAGCCCACACCCAGCGGAAGGGAGAAGCGCCGCCGCTCGCTTCTGGGCATGTGCGCGCCAGGCTGGGGCGGGGAGGGCGAGTGGCGCGAGAAGCGGGGCTGACGGCCGGGCCGGGCCGGGCCGGGGGACTGGGGGCTGGGAAGTGAGGGGGCGCGGGCGCCTCCCGCCGGCAGCCCCGCTCCTGCGGTTCCCCGCAGCTGTGTGCGGGCGGGCGGCCGCCCGTGGGAACAAGCTGGCAAGGGCTGCGGTGGAGTCGCCGTCTCAGGCAACTTCATCAAGAGCGGATTTAAAGCACTCGTAATAGGGGAGCCGTGGGGAAATTTCCCCGGGCAGACGGGGACATCACAATGGTCCCTCCTGCCCTGCAGCGCCTGGGCCCGTAGCACTGAAGTGGTAGTGGTGATCCAGTGCAACCGCAGTGCTGGCCCCCGGCTTCCCCCACACACCCTCTGCCTCTTCCTTTTTGCCTCTACTTGTGAGCTTACGCCTCGCCACCAGCTCTGATATAACGCTGGAGTTGCTTCTCTGCCGACAAGACTGTCAAGGACGTCCAGGGTCATCAGACTATCTGAAAGGGTTTTAGCACCTGTGCTTTAAAAAGATAAGAGAGTTCGGGAGGCAAAGTCAGGGAGCCTGGAGACGGGGAGCTTACAGTAATCGAGACAGGAGAAAAAAGAGGATCAGAAGACAGACAAGAAAAATAAGGGCAGAAAAGAAGAGGCTGAACTGTGAACAGAAAGAAGAGGCCACATGGTAGAAGTGGTATAGAGGAGGAAATGGGAGGGATAGTTCAGTGGTTTGAGCATTGGCCTGCTAAACCCAGGGTTGTGAGCCCAGTCCTTGGCCATTTAGGGATATGGGGCAAAAAGATTTTAAAAAAAGAGTGGGGGATGGTGCTTGGTCCTACCCAGGGGATTGGACTCAATGACCTCTCAAGGTCCCTTTCGGCTCTGTGAGATGTGTGTATCAAATTATGGCTACGTCTACACTAGCCCCAAACTTCGAAATGGCCACACAAATGGTCCCGACAAGGCTCCTACTCCACCTACTTCTGCTCATGGGAATAAAGGGACTTCGAAGTAGGCGGGGTCCTTTCAAAAAGGAGCCTCGTTGGGACTATCCGCGCGGTGGCGAGCCGCATCAATTTCAAAGCGCCGCGGCTGCCCGCATGCTAATGAAGCGCTGAATATGCATTTCAGCGCTTCATTAGTAAACTTCGAAATGGCCATTTGCGTGGCCATTTTGAAGTTTGGAGCTAGTGTAGACACGGCCTATAAGTGGCAAGAACTGAACAATCTGGCTTGGTAGCAGCAGTTGGCAATAACCAGTCCACAGGCTAGACGCAGTTCACCAGGGTTAGCCCCTGGTAAGCCATTTCTGTTGTATTCACCTGAGCCTACGCAAGTAAAGGCGCTTGCATCCCAGGCCACACTGGTTCCCATCGCTCCCATTGGTCAGGAATAGCATAAGTCCCCATACTGAGAGGCACAGGTAAATACAGCAGCAGCGACCTGCCAGGAAGTAATCCTGGTGAACTGCCTCCATCTTGTTGCCCACCCCTGCTTTGTAGGGTAGGGGAAGGGGAAGTATCAAAGATGAGTCCCACCTTACAGATCTTAGTTACAGAGAACATAGCAGTGTTGTTAGCAATGACAGAGTAAAGAGAGCAGAGAACATTTGGGAGTAAAGCATGGGTTCGGTTTTTTTCATATTTAATGCAACATCAGTTCTGCTCCCAGTCTCACCTAATGAAATTCCTGTAGATCATGTAAGCCAAAGGGCAACATCAGTAACTCACCAGCAAGAAAACACAGCAGCAGAAATGTAGCACTTTAAAGACTAACAAAATTATTTATTCAGTGGTGAGCTTTCATGGGACAGACCCACTTCAGATCTGTCCCATAAAAGCTCATCACTGAATATTTTGTTTGTCTTGAAAGTGCTACATTCCTCCTGCTTTGTTTTGCTGGAGCACAGACTAACACGGCTACCTCTCTGTTATTATTCACCAGCAAGAGTTCTCAGTAAGTCAAATGGAGCTTATTTTTTATGATTTGATCTAGTGATGCCATTTTTTCTGTTTTGTTTTCTTTTGTTTTTAAATACAGCGTTTTTTACTGTGGAAGTTACTGTAAATATCTACCTTGTAGAATAAATGGCCGGAACCTATTTTCTAAGATGAACCAACACTGAAAAATCTGCTGTGTGATTTAAAAGGGTTTACCAAGTTATCTCACTAGTCTCCAGCTCTGAGACTGGTTTTTGCCCAATAAAATGAGCATTGATCATTTCAGGCAAGATGTGTGTCATCTTGGACACCAGACCCCTCAAGTTATCTTTCTGATTTCAGCACCGCAAGTTGTCAGATAAATATGTTAAATGTATGGTGCCTTCTCATTTGAGTACCATGTAACTTACAGTCACTATCCACAAGTAGCACCCCAGATAGCTAAATTTCATTTCAATCATGTGACCAGAATATCTCAATATTTTGTAGGCGCTAGCTGCAAGTTGTCCTCAATTTTTAATTTTAAACCTTCAGTTTTTTTACGATGGTCACTTGCGAAAAAATGGCAAGGCCAGTATTCTTATGCATCCATGTTTCAGGAGGCAGCTAATCAGAAATGTTATTAATAAATAATACCTTTTATCCACAGAGCTCAAGTTGCTTTAGAAATATAGGTGTCATCTCTAGTTTACATCTCAAATTATAATGACATGATGAATTAATATGGCAGTAATTTCAAAAGAGGCAGACTTTTTACCAGCAAGTTTAACTGAGAAGTCTTTTAATATTTTTTCTTTTTTTTTCCCCTAGAAAATGATCTTGGAGTTATCATGGCTACCTCTTTGAAAATATCTGCTTAAAATGCAGAAGCAGTCAAAAAAGCTAACAAAATGTTAGGGGCGATTAGCAAAGGGATAGATGGTGAGACAGAAAGGCTACATCTACACTAGCACAAATCTTCGAAATGTCCATGCAAATAGCCATTTCAAAGATTACTAATGAGGTGCTGAAATGCATATTCAGTGCCTCATTAGCATGCCGCAGGCCACAGCTCTTCAAAATTGCCACATTTTGCTGCTGCATGGCCCATTCAGATGGGGGTCCTTTTCGAAAGGACCCCACCAACTTCGAAATCCCCTTATTCCTATCTACTGAAAGTTCCCAGGGTCCTTTCGAAAAGGACCCCTGTCTGGACGAGCCACACAGCAGCGAAATGCAGCAATTTTGAAGAGCCGCGGCTGGCGGCATGCTAATGAGGTGCTGAATATGCATTTCAGTGCCTTATTAATAATCTTCAAAATGGCCATTTGCGTAGCCATTTCGAAGTTTTGTTCCAGTGTAGACATGGCCAAAATATCATAATGTCATTAGAGAAATACCTATTAAATCCATGCACCTTAAATTACTACGACTGTGTCTACACTACAAAAATAACTTCGAAGCTGAGCATCTACACACACCCTATTTTGAAGTTAAACTTCAAAGTAGGGCACTACTCCATTCCTTGGAATGGAGTCACGACTTCCAAGTTGGGCTAAGTTAACTTCAAAGTAAGGGAAAATGTGTGTAGACTCTCTGCTGGCTACTTCGAAGTAGTGCCTAACTTCAAAGTTAACCTCTAAGTTATTTCCTAATGTAGATACACCCTACATCTCAAATACAG
Organism: Carettochelys insculpta; assembly: GCF_033958435.1. NCBI lineage: Eukaryota > Metazoa > Chordata > Testudines > Carettochelyidae > Carettochelys > Carettochelys insculpta. The sequence continues at coordinate 136,878,346 of NC_134137.1, forward strand.
TATCTTGTAATCAAAAAAAAGTACAGAGAAGTGCAACAAATATTGTTAGATATATGGAACAGCTTCAGTTTCAGCAGAGATTAAGAAGGCTGGGATTGCTCAATTTAAAACAGACAACTGAGTACTTGTACACTTACAGGGCTACATCGGAATGGATGCAGTGCTTAGTGAAGTTGCTACTTACTCCCTTTAGCATGAGCACTTCATCTACACTAGCAAGGTCTTCTGGAAAATCAGACCCTTTTTCAAAAGAGCATGCAGAGCATCTGCACACAAAATGCACTCTTCCAACCCAAAATAGAAAGAACGTGGCTCTTCTTCCAGAATCCCTCTTCTGCTCCGGGATCAGGAAGAGCGCCTCCTTTTGAAAGCTTCTTTCGAAAGAAGGCATATGTAGACGCTCTGTGGGCCCTTTATTTGAAAGAGCAGTCCTCATGGTGCCTTATTTTTCAATCCCCAGCCCGTTCTTTTGAAAGAGCATGGGCTGTGTGGATGCTCTCTATCAAGAGAGCAGATCTATCTTTCAATACACTTTTTTGTGTGTGGACATGATCTTTTGAAAGAAGATCTTCTGGAATACCATCTTCTGAGAGATCACTGTAGCGTAGACGTGGCCCCTGAGATTCAGTAGCTTTGACAGTGGAAGAAGCCTGTCTGTCAGCCTATGATTGTCTATACAAGGGGCGCATCTACTCTACAGTGATCTTTCAAAAGATAGTAATAGAAGGGTAGCCAAGTTAGTCGCTACTCCCACAAAAAAAAAAGTAGCAGAAATGTAGCACTTTAAAGAGTAACAAAATGATTTATTCAGTGATGAGCTTTCCTGGGACAGACCCACTTCATCAGATCAATTTCATTTCCAGTACAGACTGACGTTTATAAGTACAGAGGACCCACAAAAAATTGCAATAAAAACTGGCAAATCAAATAGGATTGAAGGAAGGGGGTGAGGGGTGGGGGGATGTTAATTGTCCTGTCTGAGATAATTATGAGCATCAAAGGAAGGGAAGCAGTCCTTGTAATGCGTGAGGTAATTGATGTCTCTGTTCATACCACGTGGTATGACATCAATTACCTCACACATTACAAGGACTGCTTCCCTTCCTCTGATGCTCGTAATTATCTCAGACAGGACAATTAACATCCCTCCACCCCTCACCCCCTTCCTTCAATCCTATTTGATTTGTGAGTTTTTATTACAATTTTTTTTGTTGGTCCTCTGCACTTATAAATGTCAGTCTGTACTGGAAATGAAATTGATCTGATGAAATGGGTCTGTCCCACGAAAGCTTATCACCAAAGAAATCATTTTGTTAGTCTTTACAGTGCTACATTTCTGGGGCTTTGTTTTCTTTCAAATGATGATCTGGAAGACCTTCTTTAGAAAGAGCACATCAACTCACAAAAAGGTGGATTGATAGATTGTTCTGCTCTTTTGATAGAGAGCCCCCACTCTTTCGGAAGAACAGGCCAGGGATTGAAAAATCCGGTGCCATGAGGACTGCTCTTTCAAAAAAAAGCACTCATAGAGCATCTACACATGCTTTTTTTCAAAGGAAGCTTTCAAAGGAGGTGCTCTTCCTGATCTGGGAGTGGAAGGGGACTTCCAGAAGAAGAGATGCATTCTTTTGATTTCTGATCGAAATAGTGCATTTTGCATGGGCACGCTCTGCGTGTTCTTTCGAAAAGGGCCTGATTTTCCAAATGAATTTGCTAGTGTAGACGTGGCCCAGCAATTATGTCAACATAACTGCATTGCTAAGGTGCAACAAACACAGTTACATCAACATAAGCTGGTAGTGTGGACTGGGCCTAAAGAGGGAAATGATGGAGGTCTATAAAATGAAGGGCATGGGGAAAATTAATAAGGAAGTATTGTCCACATAATACAAGAAAAAGATCATCTAATTAAATTCATAGACAGCAGGTTTGAAATAAACATAAGGAAGTACTTCACATAGCACACAGGATGTGAAGCTCTGCCATAGTATATTGTAAAGATGAAAAGTATAAATGGGTTAAAAATAATTAGATCATTTCATGGCGATTAGGGCCATCAGAGGGCCTGAAGCTGGGACTGAACGATAGGGTAGGGGCTACTTAATGGCAGTGTCTGCACTACCTCTCCTTTTCTGAAGGGGTATTTAAATGACATGGATCGAAACAGGTTAATGAGTCGCTGATACAAATACTGAGTGCCTCCTTAGCATAATGGCAGTCAGTCGTGCTTCAAAAGTGCTACTTTCAAAATACAAAGTGGCCATGTAGATGCAGGTGCTTCAAAATAAATGCCAGACTTCAACATTCCCTTATTCCCAATTCGTTTTGGGAATAAGGGGATTTCGAAGTCTGGGTTTTATTTCAAAGCACCCGTGTTTACACAGCCAGCTTGCTTTTCGAAAGCAGCACTTTCAAAGTGTGACTGGCTGCCATTATGCTAATGAGATACTGAATATTCATATCAGCACCTCATCAACCACTTCCGATCCATGTGATTTAAATACCCCTTCTGAAAGGGAGGTGTAGTGAAGACACGGCCAGTATGTAGTGGATAACAGATCAGTATGGTTTACAGCTGGCAAATTGGCTAAAATAATACTTTAAAACATAATAATGAAGCACCAGGTGATCATGATATGAAAGACATTAACAATTTGAGCTGAGCAAGTAACTGATTTCTTTTTTGCTGGTGGCTAAAACAAAGTCTGCAAAAAAATTGGTTTCAAGTTGACCCAAAACAGAATTGTTACGTTTTTCTGCTAATATGAAAAAATGAAAAAGTTTGCTAATTGAATTTATTTATTCATTTTGTTTAATTTAGTTTTCATGTGTCTTTTATCTTTTTTGTTTGTTTCTTTGATCATTCTCACTGAATTTCTAAATGAAATGTCATTTTAAAACAAAAGGTCAAAATTTTGTTTATAAAACATTAAAACACATGAGATTATTTTGAAAAAAAATCCATTCAAAGCTATTTGCGTAATTCACAAATAGTTAAGGCCAACTGGAAACTGCATTTTTCAGTGAGTCGACTATTTGAAATTGCAGCAAAATCACACCTTATTAATCTATTAGAATTCTATGAATGTGTCAGTAAAGCAATGGATGAAGAGAGTGGGTTGACATTATGTATACTTCTCTATGGCTTTTGATAAGGTCCCACCTAAGTCAATATTGAAGAAGCTCGGTAGTCATGTGTGACAAACAAAATATTTAAGTGTCTATAGCCTGCAATAAAAGATTTGTGCCTGAATCATATTTTTAGATTATGTTGTATTCAGAATTATTAGTTACATTAATAAAACAATACTTTCTTTTTTTAGGAAAATTACTGCCTTTGTCAGTCATTTTACTGGAAAGTTATATCTGTGTCCTTAGCTACCCTGTAGATCCATATTGCAGGAAATACTGATGAAGAGGGCCAACAGCCTGTTTTTTAGGGATAACAGGATGGTAGATTATACCACAATGGCCTTTTGGAAGGTTTTCATACTTTCCTCTGAAGCATATGGTTCTTGCCATTTGAGAGACATTGTACTAGAATAGGTAGAGCTTGCATTTGATCCAGGCTAGCAGTTCTTATGTTCCATGCTTTGATCTACAGTACCACACACATCTTTAAATACATTTTTTACAACTTGTCAAAGTTTTCTCTCAATATACAGCTTGGTTTAGCCCTTAGTTTAAAACTGAAACAATAAATCAGCTTGACCAATTCTTAGCCATTGTTTGGGGCAGCACCTTGTACTTGTAAGCACTACTGCTTGTAATCAGAGATTCAAGTATTTCAAAGTCATATATATTTAATGTGGATAGTTTGGTATTTTTTATGCCACAGTAGGCTGTTAAGGAGGAAAGTCATGTCCACCTGCATGTTAAATTCAGGAAGTCAGAAGAATTAAAATCTGTACTCATTAGACCCTAACAAAGCAAATCAGCAGTCACGTAGCACTTTAAAGACTAACAGTAATTTAGTCGATGATGAGCTTTCATGGGACAGATCTACTTCTTCAGATCTATAGATTGTATAGAAGTGGGTCTGTCCCAAGAAAACTCATCACCTAATAAATAATTTTGTTAGTCTTTAAAGTGCTACATGACTGCTGATTTGTTTTGTTAGAATACAGACTAACACGGCTACCTCTATGTTACTATTCATTAGAATTTGGTAAACTTTTTTTTTTCACTCTGGAAATAACACCATGGTAATAGATTGGGTGGTTGAGGTAGTATCTTTACCATCTTCTGTTGATGGAAGACAAGCTTTTGGCTTACACAGAGGTCTTCTTGGTCTGGGAAAGGTATTCAGGAGTGTCATGGCTAAATAAAAGATGAAATAAGTTGTTTAGCATAGTAACAGGTAGCTGTTACTCTCTACTCCAACAAAACAAAGCAGCCGAAATGTAGCTCTGTAAAGACTAACAAAATGATTTATTCAGTGATGAGCTTTCATGGGACAGGCCCACTTCTTCAGATCAATTGATCTGAAATGAAATTGATCTGAAGAAGTGGGTTTGTCCCATGAAAGTTCATCACTGAATAAATCATTTTGTTAGTCTTTAAAGTGCTACATTTCTGCTGCTTTGTTTTGTTTAGCATAAATATTTAACATAGTTGAAGGGACCCTTCAAGGGGAAGTGGGCCATTAACACCACTGCAGGGCTTTGAGAAAAAGTCAGGGAATGGGTGACAGATTGTAGTAATAAGACATTAATCCGGCATCTTTATTAAGACTATTAATTTTTAGTATCTAGCAAAGCCATGAATTTAAGCTCCCAAGGTCATTTTTTTAACGTATTGCACAAGTTTCCTTTGAGGATGAGACTGAAAAGTTAGGTAAGGAGTAACCATTTTGTGGAAAGTATTCACCTGCAAGTAGCAGGGGTTTTTTGTCTTTTATCATTATTCTGTGATTATTCATTTGAGGGCATAGTGATTGTCTGGTTTTACTCACATTGTTATTGGAGTGTTTAGTGAACTTAAAAGATGGACACCACCTGCTGTGACAGGCATGTGTGGAACTTTTGGACCTAGAGAGGTATGTTGAGCACGGATTGTTGATTGTTATATCAGTGGCCATGAGTTTTCAGATTTTGCATCCGTTGCTCTGGCAGAACCTGATGCTGCTTTGATCTAGCGTTCTCTGGTATGTGGTCTGCTTATGATGATGAACTTGGGTTGTTTGAAAGTCAAGAAGAGGGAATTTAGGAAAGATCTCTTTCAGGAGGGGTCCCCGTGGATTGTAATTGTTTAACGATACCCAATATGGATTCCAACTCAGGCTTGTAGGAGACAGCTTGAGCGCTTGTCTTTTTCACTGACAGAAGTTGGTCCAATAATAGATATTGTGAATAAGATACATTGCCACCTTGTCTCTCTGCATCCTGGATCTAGCACAGCCACAATAATACCGCAAAATACAGTTAGAGAACATACAATAAAAAGAGAAGATCTGCGTTTTTAGAGAGGAACACAGAGTATGACACAAATCCTATTGAACTGTTCCATAACAAGCCTCAAATATAGGAAATGAATGAGCAGCATAAAATGAATTCAGCAGATATTCTGACCTTAGTCTCTATATACTGTAGAGTTTAAAAATTTTATTTAATCTGGACAGCACAACACTTGGCCAATGTGTAAATTTGTTTTTCATTAAAATTAGTTGTGTTGGAATTATGCTTACCCTCTAGGTCTGACATAAATCTGCTTTGAAGTATACTCAGGGGATGGAGAAAGCATCTTCTGTTTTGGACTTGTGCAATAGTGTTCTGCAGACTGCATCAATAAAGAGGCTTATCTGGAAACAACCCCTTTTTTTTCAAAATAGCAAACAGTGAATCATTATAGGATTGCTCATTTGTAAATCTCTAGGCAAAATGGCCTAGTTTTTAAAAAATGCAATTTTACTTGGTTATTGATTAATGTGGACTCAAACCTTTCTCACTGTGAAAAGTACTTATTATAAAACAGACTGGACTTCTAATATTGAAAGCTTTTTATTCATATGCAATGCCCGTGCTTACTTTTTATTATATTTTAATGACATGTCAATTCTTAAAAAGTATTCAGCAATGCTCAGAATCATGTTTAGTGTGTAATTAATTCTGCTGTCATCTATTCAGCTGCTTGAGGATTAGCATCATCAAATTAAACAGTCACTGTGACTGTTTGATATTGATGTACAAAGCTCTGAAACCAAGGAAATGGTATAGTGTATATATATATATATAAGTATATATGGTATAGTGTGTGTGTGTGTATATATATATATACACACACATAAGTATATATTTAACTTACATTTTCTGTCTAGACCCCTTGAGCCTGGGTATGGCCACGTCAGTTGCTATATACAGTACTTCCTATTAATTGCTGAAAGAACAGATCAGTGTCTCACACACACACACACATACACACACACACACACACTACAAATTGTATGAGCTTGTATTTTGAGATGCAAAACAAACCATTTTTCACTCTACAATATCTATAAGCAGTGGGATACAATCATGACATTGGATGGGAGTTAAACTTTTGTCTTTAATTTCTTTTGTAATTTAACAAACATAAGCAGTATTCCAGATGGAATATGTAATAGCCAGTTTCATCCCCACACCTTTAAAAAAAATAAAGACAAAAATCACATACTTAGCGATTCAAAAGTCTTTAAAGATCTGAGGGAATCGTGTCCTAGCAATAGTCCTGGTTTATGGCCACTTTTCTCCAGGATTTGCAGCCCTTCTGAATCTATCCAGTGAGCTAAATATTCTTCAATTATTTGTACTGCAAATATTTGAAAGGTCAAACTACATACTCTTAACACTTCTTGTTTCCTCACAGTCAAGTGCCAGAGGGAAGATATTCATGGCCTGAGTCTTACTGAAGCTTATTTGCTGTTGTTTTCAAGGCTCTTTGGTGCTGTGATTATGGTTTTTCCTTATACTGACAGAAGTAGCATGACAAATGAAAAGACCAGTGTTCAGAGAGACATACTTCTCCCTGAGGCCAGGAAACAAGCCACAGATTCTCAGATTTCTTTCCTTACCACTATCATTTCAAGTGATATGGTGGCTTCTTCTCTTCTTTTGGTTGGCCAAAGGTTTTAAACTTAATTGTCTTAATCCAGGCATTTTTATTCTATACATTCATCCTTCATTTTTATGGTTTTGCACACTTGTTTTGCATTTTGTATATTCATGGATATAGAAGCTCACACAATCAAATCATTAGCTATGTAATTCAAAACATAATCATTCATTAAAGTAATGGGAACTCAAGAGAATTCAAAATGCCATGTATAGATAATCTTCTTCAGGAACTGGCAGCCAGGTACAATCAGGTAAATGGGGAATCAATTGCTTGTATGCGGATTAGAAACAGGGCTCAGGAGAGACTGAAAGATGTGATTGTCAGGAACGGAGAAAAAGCTCACTATCCTGGGTCAAAGAGAAACAACAAGAAAGAGTCAATCTCAAACATTAAAAAAGGCTTGCAAACATTTTGGAACTTGTTTGAAATGAGCCACCATATTCTAGAAGGCCTGTCCATCTCTACATCCACATAACTTGCACCAACTACTATGAGGTACTATCACATAAAAGTTAACTAGTATCTGGGATAAATCTGGAACCAAGGATGAAGGCACTAAAATACATAAGGTACATAGTGAATGTGTTGGAAAGATGCTAGAAGGGACAATAAAGCAACAATGAAAGATTGCCTGGTCCTGATTCTTACTTCCTCCATCCTTGTATTTAGTGCAGGAATAGAAAGACGATCAAAGGTGTGTTCAAGCTTGGTTTCTTTGGACAATCAAGGACCTACCTACCCTTTATTAATTATTATTATTATTATTATTATTATTATTATTAAAGAAGCCTCAGAACTCCTCTTAACTTAAGGTCTGCTCAGGGCCTCTGGAAGGCAGAGTAGCCATAGTGATGTGCTTTGGCCTTGCCCCTCAACACACTGTATGCCAGGTAAGGAAGCAGCACAGATGTTCTGCCATTATACGGGCTCCTCAGTGGCTAGGGAGATCCTCTGCAGAGGGAGAAGTCTAACAGGGTGGCTTCAGCCCTTTTTAAGCCTCTTTGTACTATCGGAGCTGAACAGGAGGGGGCTTAATAACATTGAATATCAGTTCCCCCAACGTGCTAATCTGAATTAACAATATCCAAGTCACCCACCCAGCAATCTTCACTACCCAACCCCTCCATCTCCAGTATCTGTCACAAGCCTGTTTTCTTCCATCTTCACATCTTCCTTGCCTCTCTGTACTTATACTGTGCTTTGGTGTGTTCTTGCTTCCTCATGGTTGTTCAGCTCATCTCTTTGCTTATCACTATGGCTCATATCTCCTATGCAGCAGCAGTTCAGAGCCAGTGTTTGTGTCCTTCCGTGATGTGCCCTGCCTTCTGTTGAAGCGCCCCACAGTGCCTCCACAGAGGAATACTGCAACATTGTGGAACATTTGAAACCATCTTACAGCATTCCAAGCGGCCAGAGCAGTTTGGGCACTGGTCTGATGGAAACATAGGTCATAAGCTCCACATTGCTACTCTTTCTGTTCTGCAGGTGGAGAAAGAGTAAGGGTGCAAAATAAGGAGGGAGGGGAGCATAAGTGGTGAGGTGTATGGGCCCGTAGTGCCAAGGCACCAGGAATATTCCTGGCCTGGGGCCAGGCTCCACCAAAACTCACTGCCTTCGTGTGCTCCCTGCCACCTGCATCTCCTGGTCCCCCCTGCCACCCCGACACCCTGGGTAGCAGCAGGGCTCCCTGGGGCATTTTAAATCACTCAAGGGTGGCAGGCAGAGTCAGGGGGTGTGTGGTGAGAGCATGCAGGGCAGCAGGGAGTCAGGGGAGTGTGTGGAGGGAAGAGAACACAGGCACCGCAGTACCCAGAGACCCCCTGCATGATCCATTGCCCAAGCGGAGTGCCCCCAGATAAGCATGCAACCACCCATTCACTCCCCCCAACATTTCCTCCAGAGCCTGCACCCTCTCTCCATACCTGCATCCACATTCCATCCCAGACCACCCTGCACTCAAGCCCTCCCAAAGCCTCACCCATCCTGCACCCAAATTCCTGCTCAGAGCTTGCATCCCCCCTGCAGGCCCAATCTTCTGCTCCAGCCCAGAGCCTGCACCTAGCACCCAACTCCCTCCCAGACCTCCCCCACCTCCCCCATGCAAACACTTTCAGAGCCTTAGGCAGGTGCATGGGGGGAAGAGTTTGAGTAGGGAACGGACAAGGGCTCTGGGCATTCTGGGCACCACCAAAATTTCTGCACACCTGCTGCCTCTGATGAGGAAATAGTTCCCTCACCCTAGACATATAGAAAAATGCTGGGACACCAGCCCTAATTACTGTAGCTTTACTCCACCACTGATGAAAAGCATTGTATTCATTCTTCTCAGTTTAGGTCTGCTGGTCAATTCAAGCACGGCACTCTGCTCTTTCATCTCCTTAAAATTGTATTATGAGCCAGAATCTTAAGAACCAGAAGATGCAGCTGGTTTAGAGCAGCTTCGTTTCAAAAAGCAGCTGTGATCCTAGGTACTGACTGTTCTAAAGCGCCAGCATCCACGAACACAAATGTTTAGATCTCAAAAACATAAATGTGGCTGAATCCTTTGAAATCTAGTACCAAATCCATAAACCAAATATATACTGTACTACACTACCCTTATAATTTAATAAGGTATAAGGACAGATCAACTTGTGCTCCCCCAATGCATGGCTTTTTTGTTCTACTTTTCACTTCCTTCGTTCAAGTATAGGTTGGTTCAGGGGTCTGCAACTGAAATAGTGAGAAGAGCCATTTTTTCAGATTCAGTTACAAAATCAGTACTTCAAGAGCCACAGTGCAGGTGAATATGAGACAGTCCTTAATAAATAACATCAAACTGTACTTTTTGTCACCCCTATTTTAAGAACAGTGCACACAAAATGGTTTGTATCAGTTAGCAAGTTGTTACCCCCGTCTCCAGGCTTTACCTTCCTCAACCCCCAAACCCACCTCCTAACCCCAGGTTTAACCCCCTTAAGCCCCAAACCTGCTTCCCCATCCCCAGGGTTTACCTGCCTCAGCAGATGAGCTCCATGCACTGTTGCTGCTCCCCTCTGCCACCTCCTTCTCAGTGTGGCTGCACAGCTCTGTCATGGCAGGCTTGTTTGCCCCTTTCCCCAGCTCTCCTGCAGGCTGACTTCCCCCACGTGGAGCGCATGGGTGGCTCCCTGCCCTGCCGGCTTCCCTCCACTGCAGCTGACTGCTCAGCAGCTCCAGAGGCTGCCATCACATAAACAAATAACTAAATTCCATTTTAACTGCAGGCATTGTTCAAGCAATAGCAGCTGTTGGAGCCACAAGTGGAGTTGTCATCAGTAGTGCTCGGAACTGCAAGTGGCTCCTTAAAGAGCCACATGCTGCTCCAGAGCTGCAGGTTGCTGACCCCGGGGTTAGCTAATGTATCTTGGGGGTGGGGTTTGCTGATCAAGTCTCTAGTAAAAGCGATGGTTATCAGCATTCATGTCATACTGTCAGCACCCAGCCATAGCTGGGGAAGCAAATGATCCAAGCAGCAGACCAAACTTCATGAATACTGGTCACGTGTCTCCTGAGGCATGCTTATGCATATGCTAAGAAGCTCTTAAAGTGATGCAGATAGTTTGCATCTGGCACAAGAACATACATACTCCCTAGCCTTAATTAGATAAATTATATTTAATTCCTAATGTATAATGTTTAGCACCCTGGAAAACAAGGTTGGGATAGATATAGATAGGGGCTGGTAAAAATAATGTTTCACTTATTTATTTTCAGTGTCAAACTTTGCCTAAATTTGAAATACAGGCTAGGAATAAGTTAAAGTATTTAGTATAAAGTAAATCAGACTTTCTTAAGATGTTGTAGCCAGACATGAACCCCCCATTTGGCCTTTTCTTCTTCTTCTTCCCCCCCCACTGGGAAAGACAGAGAGAGAGACAGAGAGCCTTTGATGTCCTGGGAACGCAGGTGTGCTGTCTCACCCAGACTCTCTACCATACACAGAAACCAGACAGTGAATGGGCTAGTTAATGGCCGCCCTTCTGGCTGATATCGGTAATTGACACGCCTGATCACTGCCCCAGGAAGAACGGGGAACCTCCGCCCATCACCTCCAAGGTGCCCAATTGTCCACAATTCACAGGTGCGAATTGAGCCTTGCACCTTCCCTGGGAAACCTGGGGTTCAAACACATTCCTCCCCGACTGGCCACTTGAGACCAAGAAGAAGCCTACGTGACCAAAGGGGTATAAAGGGGTTTGGCAGCCCACCCCCTTTGAGCTCCAATCACCTACACCTGCTGGCCAGGTCCGGTATTGACTCCTGAGACTGGGGACGCCTGGTTCGTATCTACTTCTTCCCGAGGGATTGAGAGAAAGATTCTGGGTCACACTGGATCTAGGAGGCAGGGGTAAGAATTACACCCGTATTACACTTCTTTCCTATAGGAATTGAGGGAAAGACTCTGGTTCCACCAGGTCTAAGAGGCAGGGGTGAAAATCACACCTGCAACGTGCCTTTCTTGTGTACACATTACTTGTATTAGTTTAAGCTAGCTAGTTTGTCTCAAACTTTTCTTAAGTTAAATTGTTTCTATCTTTGTATAAATAAAATAGTAATTGTTAAAGCCTCTAATAAGTGTAATTTTCCTCTTGCTGCTGTACCCGAACTAAATGCAAACCAAAGAACCCAGCCTGCCCTGGCTGCTTAGCGTAGCTGCTGGTGCGGCATCACCCCCTTTGCCCCACCGGTCCCTTAGCTGGCACCTGGGCATCAGCTCACAGATGTGACCCTTGTTAGTCCCTGCAGAGAGCTCACTGGGCACATAGTGCTGTCTTGCCTCATTTCCATCTACTAGAACACTTTAAGAGAAAGAGATAATATAATTAGTATTTTCCTAATATTATCTTTTCCTTGAAAGAATCTGTGAGCTCTCACTTCGTAGCATGTTTATAATCTTTCCAGCCATCCAGGCAATAATATTAGAGGGTGAGGCCAGTCCATGTGGTGATTGACAGAACATGAACAGTATTCCAGACGGAATCTAACAAGTGCTTTATTTAAAAGTACAAAATGGCTTGGATAACATCTGCCATCCGATTAGTAAGAAAGGGTTCTGCACTCATGTTATTTTCCATCCACGCCTTGGGACCTCAGAGCCTCTTCATGCATTGGATCACTATCACTAAACCTATTTTGTCAGTATTTTCTCCTCACACCTTTGAATTTCAGATTTATTTATGTGCCACTTGAGGGAGAGAGAGGTTTTACAATTAATTCTTGGAACATATTAGATGTAAGGCTTGTTCTCAGCCCAGACCTTTCCCCTTTAATTATCTTCTGCTGCTACTTGGAATTTTCAGAACAGTAGGAGCTGTGTAATAACTTGTTTTGATTTATGGTTATAAAGATTTGTTGCTGCTGGGGGAAGGAAACTTGCTGATTGTTTCTGTCTTATTTTTGTTGAATCACTCCACTAGCTGATAATATGCATCCCCAATCAATTTCTTTTTAGAAAACTTTTTTTGAAAAGTAAACATTGGATAAGTACAATGAAACACACTCCAGGAACTGTATCATCAGTGAAAGTGCAATGCACAGTCCTCTTGTATGTTGAGACACACATTTGAGCTTTTGCTGTAGCACACTCAAAGTGTGCCTACTACTGTGTATTTAGAGGCAAATGCATAGTCTTACATTCTTGATCACAGAATATCTCCTCTATATTTTGTACTCTATCCTCTGCTATTGCAACCTATTATCTTGTTTGCCTCTTTATTGCTGTTGTGCACTCAGCTGATGGGTTCAATGATTCTTCCTTAATAGTCTTCAGTTCCTTTTCCCGATCAGTGCACTGTATGATGGTACCACTTAGTACAGATTCCCTTGCGTAGTCTGGTGTTCTCCTAGACTATTTTCTATTCATACACACACTGATGTGCATCTTCCAGAGCAACTCCAGTCTATCCAAATCTTTTTTTTTATATTTTGTTGCTTTGTTCCTTATTGTGAGTGAGTAAACAGAAGGTAAATACCAATGGTGGGGCTGTGGCAGACTATACAAGTCTTTTGCAATGTGCTCTCTTTTCAGGTTTATCATTGTGTATAAATATAAATGATTTCATCTTTATTTAAGCTGGTTATACATCAGTGGAACATTGTCTGCAATGGAGTTAGATTTACAAATGAGAGGAGAATCCTCTGCCTTGTTTTCAATGCTCTCAACTAAGTCTGTAGAAAAGCCATCAATCCAAACTCAGTCCAAATTATTAGTGACCAAAATATCATTGCTGTCTATACCTGATATTTCTTAAGTGGTTTATATGAAGTGAGTCATCTGTGTCCTGTGGCAAAAGCACATGTTCACATTAAATAAACTGTCCTCACAATTTGACACCTCTTCCAAAGGGCCAAGGACTGGATCCACATGGAGACAGCACTTGTGAGCTCATTTAAGATGGTCTTCCAGTCATGTCCAAGGCACATTATCAAAGAGGTTTGCCCTTCTGTAACTGTTCTCTAGCTAATAACAGAAAATGCTTTCTCCTGTCATGCATGTTTCATTTTCCACAAATATTAATTTTGCTTGAAAAAGGTACGACAAATAGCATATGGGTTGCATGAAATTCACATACATTGCATACAGCATAAACAGCTTCCTTCAATAAAATTAGCTGCCTTCCCTTCTGCATACGTTAGCTCCCCACAAGACTTTCACACCAGACTGCCAAATATCTTCTCCGTCGAGAGTCACTGGAGAGATGAACTAACTTGGTTTAACACAATTCCCTTTGCTGCAGTTCAGATTTTGAAAATCATCAACAAAATGTGAGCATTTTCAAGTCCACTTAGTCATTTTATATATTGTCTTTTTATTTTGATCCTGAAAGCACATGTTTATTCTTCTTGTATGTCCTCTACTTCTTCCACTGACGTGAAGCTCCTATCTGTGACACACCCCGTAGGAAGATCGGAATTCTAGCCATTGATTTTTTCATATGGGGAATCCGCTTTTTCTTCAGGGAAACAGACTCTAAAGAAACATAACTGTCAGAATAAAGAATAGTTTGAATTACCAGCACAGCTCTAGCAACAGTATTTGTTAGTCAAGACAGCAGAGGGAGTCCTCACATTGTTATTTTATGGTATTTTTAGGAGTAGTAAAATTCTGAGCTGTAACGAACTGGCAAGACTCCTTTGTTTTCATTTAGTTAACATGGTAACTCATTGAAGAGTTCCAAGGACTAGTACATTAAAGAGTAAATGTCAAAAGGGCACCCACAAATATCCACCAATATCAGGTGACAAAATTCCTATGTACTGGTTTTAAAAGCTCTGTATAATAAAGACAAGTGCAAACCAATTCTGCTTGTATGACAAAGATTTTTCTTCGAGATCCTCCCTTTTACTGCTTCCTCTTCCTACATGGATTTCTTCAGCCTCTACCTCCAAAAGGGTTGTATTACAGTCCTTGTCCCTGTGGTCAAAGATGGCTGGACACAGGTGACTGTGAATCTCACCACTACCAATCTGAATAATAACAATGCAGTTAAACACCAATGTGAGACACTTCTCTCTCCCCCAGCACAGTGAGGGACCAGAACTATGAGACTGCAGGTGGAGTTAGCTGGAGCTAATTGACCGCCTGTTGACCTCTGGTGGGATGGGTGAGGAGAAGGAAAACAGGAGCAATGAGATCATAGTCCATGCAGAAAAAAGCATGATTTTCAGAGGAGAATGACTGGTGCTGCTTCTCTGCATGAGGGTTTTAGTTTTGGTAGGGTTGGGAGTTGGGTCTCCTTTCCTCTTAAAGGCTTTTTTTTTCCCACTGTCCCCACTTCTGTCTTGGTCCCTCTCAAGGCAGGTGTTATTCTAACAATGGAAAGACCAACCAAAAAGGTATTTAGGTAGGAATGCTTTTGGAGTCTCTTTTCCCTGAACAGAGGTTATTTTGATTGTCAGTAATAAACAGCAGCATTAATGTATATCCCAAATCTATTTCACAATTTATCTTTTTAACTGTTGCTCTATGGTTAAACTGTGGTTCTATTCTGAAAAGCAACTTTGAAAAAATGGCATCATGTGGTTCGCTGTTATCGCAGGCTACATTGTATCCTCAGTTACAGTTTATTAGGTGAGCTTTCGTGGCACAGACCCAGTTCTTCAGACCATAGCTAGACCAGAACAGACTCAATATTTAAGGCACAGAGAACCAAAAACAGTAAGCAAGGAAGACAAATCAGAAAAAGATAATCAGGGTGAGCGAATCAGAGAGTGGAGGGGTGGGGGGGAAGATCAAGAATTAGATTGAGCCAAGTATGCAGACGAGCCCCTATAGTGACTCAGAAAGTTCCCATCACGATTTAAACCATGTGTTAATGTGCCGAATTTGAATATAAATGTCAGCTCGTCCAAATTCGGCACATTAACACATGGTTTAAATCGTGATGGGAACTTTCTGAGTCACTATAGGGGCTCGTCTGCATACTTGGCTCAATCTAATTCTTGATCTTCCCCCCCACCCCTCCACTCTCTGATTCGCTCACCTTGATTATCTTTTTCTGATTTGTCCTCCTTGCTTACTGTTTTTGGTTCTCTGTGCCTTAAATATTGAGTCTGTTCTGGTCTGGCTATGGTCTGAAGAAGTGGGTCTGTCCCACGAAAGCTCACCTAATAAACTATTTTGCTAGTCTTTAAAGTGCTACTTGACTGCTTTCAGTTACAGTTGTGAAAACTCATTAGGTATCAGTGCGGATGTACAGGAGTAACTGAGAGAATGATTTGGCCTGAATAATCTTGACTACTGGTGATAATACAGGAGCTGGGGAGGGAAAAAAAACAGTTGACGTTCAGAGACCAGATTGAGTTGCTTAGCTTATAAATAGACCAAAATATCTTTTTATGGACAAAATGAGCAAGTTGGTCAGATGTCATGTCTGTCTCCTTGTGATGAGGCATTCACCCCACACTAGTCATGGAAGAGTTAATGTAGGCAAGAGCGGCCAATTAGCCATAGTTTGCTCCTGGAGGGGATCTAGGATTCAAGGAGGCCTAAGAGACGATGAAGCTCACCTGGATAGAAACAAGCAGGGAGCTGGCAACAGTGCAGTCACACATCCTGATAAAAGTACAGTGAAGAATAGGTGCCTGAGACAGTTAGTGCCAGAAGTAGCCCAGGGAAAGAGCAGTAAGTTCTGAGAGAATAAAGGCCTGGCCTGCTGGGTCAAGGTTCCCTGGGTTGGAGCCTGCTGTACAGGATAGGTCTGGGTTCCCATTGGGGCTACTGCATACTGGACAGCCTATCTGGGGACTGCCAGAGACAGTTGGGAAGAAGACTTTGGCAATACTCTGGAAGTGGAGGAGATCTTAGTGTGGCCTGGCCAGAGGGTAAACCCACAAGAAACACTGCATCTCTGAGAGCAGGAGAGTGGCCACAGGTCTAGCGAATGGGGCGACAGGCTGAGTAATTGCAGGAAGGGGTGTCACGCCATGTGAGAAGCTAATTCCCAAATGGGATGTTAAGGAAACACCAGAGCAATAGGAGGCCCCACCCACTTACCCTCCCTAAATCTATTTAGCTGGGACTACAGAATGCAAATATTTTTAGACACAGAGAATATCAAGGAAAATATAAGTACATTTATATACATGAAAATATTTCAGGTAACATTCAAACCTTTCCCTAAAATAATTTAAATAAATGTTGATGTTACAAAAATAAGCCTATCATCCACAGTGTTTGGACAATATCACATTTTGTTAATTTTATATTTCTCAATACTACTTTCTCCAACTGGTATCCTGTTCTTCCATAAATATTTTTCTTATAATAAATATAGTCAAATTTTCTCAAATTACATACCTTAAGTAGCGCAGGAACAAGCCAATTACACGGTAAGCCCTATAGCTAAAGCTATTTAGAAAATGGGGGCTGTCAAATAATGACTTTTCATTCATTCATTCATTTAAAAGTCAGAGCACAACACATCCAAGCATTTGATAATCTATTTTATGGCAAATTTGACCTGTGTAGGAGCCATCAGTGAACAAGTGTAAATAGTAAGTTAAGCAAAAATCTGCACAGTGTGAAATTTAAGCTGGCGAAGAGCACGCACAGCTGGTAAATTGCTGTGTACAAGCTTGCCCATGATACCTGTCATTGCATTAAATGGTTTCAGCAATGAAAGTGCCCTTAGTCCATTGCTTAGAGTCATTAGAATTGCAGTAATCAGAAAATGGAGCTTCTGTCCTGTAGGCGTCTGCAACATTTCAAACTTTGTTTTGAGATTCCACATCAGAATCAAAAAAAAGTTGAAGTTCCTTGCGCAGTGGAAATTAAAAAAAAAAAAAAATTAATTTGGAAACACTGAAATTTTCCTGTAGCATAGAACCATTTTGTTTCAATAGTTCCTGCAGCATAGAACCATTTTGTTTCAATAGTAGCAAAATACTATAATACAAAATATAACACACAACTCTAACATCAGAAGCGATGTGCATAGGGTGGGAGTATTGCACAAGATCACGTTCCTCCCCCCTCATCCGGCCTATTTCTGCAAGGCCTGAGCTGCATTGGAAGGGCCTTGCTCTGATCCACCCACCTTACGAGGGCAGCATGTTGCTGGCTCTCAGAGCCCCTCTTCCTCACAGCTGAGCCCCGGGGGAGAGTGGAGAGAGCAAGTCACTGCTGCCTCCCTCCCACAAAGAGAGCGACCCAGAATGGCTAACCATGCCTGGCAGAAGTGCCTTTCTCCGACTTCTTCTGTTCTCTGTCTGACCCTGGTTGCCAGGGAGAGGGGATGAGCAACCCAGAAATGCGGAAGTGGGAGGCACAGTCTGAGAACCACAGCAAGCTACTCTGGCATAGTGGGGAGAACGTGGTGGCTACAGACCAGGTGCAGAATGGAGGGTCTCTGGGGAAGTCACCAGGAACAAGTTCCCTCTGTGTAACACAAATTGGGGGCATTGCCGGGACCCTCCCTCTCAGCCAGGCCTGGGACAGCCCAGAGACAGGTGCTCCCTGCTCCCGCAGCCGCCAGGAGCTAGCAGGATTAGCTGCCCTGACCCAGGAAAGCGCAGTAAGAAGGTTTGTCACAGGGGTGACATGTGGGGTAGTCACATGGCTCCCCAACCTTCCCCCCCCCTTATCCTCAGGTATGGGTTGTCTGTCCACAACACGCGAAAATTATCATAAAAGTTGAAATAAAACTAAACAAAACAATAACACTGACATGAAAGAGTTTGACATTAATGAAATGTGCACCCTGCCTGAGCGGGAAGGTTTTCCTAACGGTGTCCATTGACCCACAGGTGCATCATGCCTTCCCTTTGTGCTCACAGACGAGGGTGTCACAGGCCGTGCAGGTCAGCACTGCTCCAATTCCCTCATAGCACCACATGCCTGAGTAAGAAGCTGTTCCTTCTTTCACAAAGAGAATGACTTCATCCACTTGCATATTATTGTTTATATTTCTAACAGCTATTCCTAGCTGCAGATGGGAGTTGTAGCATTAGTAGTAAGTTAGTTCATCATCCCTGTTTGAAGACTAACAGCCCCTGCCGCGCGCACGCACCCACACACACCCGCACCCACACACACCCCATCAAGGGACTATGCCAGGGCTCAAGAACTTTGTATCCTGCCTGTGCTCTTTCTCTGGGAACAACAAACACAAGAGGTGTCTATTGCCTTGGCGAGATCCATATCGCAGCATGTTGCCTGACCTGCCAGTCCTTCCTGCCTCAGGCCCAAGAAGCTAAAGGTCTCTGCCTCTAAGATCCTTATGGAAGCAGCAGTGTGGCTGCCTGCACACTCAAATAGGGGAGTGTCAGGCCCTCCACTTAAGTAACCTTCAGGTTAGGTACCAGGTACTTCAGTACCAGCTCATGTACCACCCATACCTCCTCCATCGCCTTGTTGGTTGGACCAGACAGTCCTGCAGACACCACCTGGACTCTCGGGATGTTTCTACAGGCACCTCTCAGATTCCCAGATGCTTGAAGCCTCTCTGCTCAGCAGCAGAATCAGTGCTGTCCTGTCCATCCTCTCTGACCCATTCTGGACTACCGCACACACATAAGGGCCCCACTCTGGCTCTCATCCAGCTCTTACTATTGCTGGACAGATCCCTGCTGATACTCCACCAAGGCGTGTCTGTTCCATGAGTTTCCCCCACTACCAGAATCCTCTACAGAGCTGAAGGAGTTCTCCAAGCAAGAGCCTTCCTTCTCCCTTGGCAAAGCTCAGACTCATGTCCCTGACCATGGTACTTGCCAGCATATGACCCACAGCACTCCCAGGACTGGAGCCTTTGACTTGTCTGCACTGGGCAGCAGTATCAACGGTGCTATCAGTCCTCTCAGGCTGCCTGTCAGTCTCAGAGAAAGAGGCCAGTCTCCAGCACTGTCAGTCTCAGAGAAAGATGCCAAACTTGAGTTGGCACCACCACCTCTCCTGGTCCCTACAGCTGATTCCTCTTCACCAGCAAGGTGCTCATTCCTCCCTGTCTCAGCCAGACAATCACCCCCAGGGCCCAGGCCAACTTCAGCGGGTGGAAGCAGGAGACCTGAGAATACCACTGAACAAGGTTCAGGACTGGCAACGCCACCTTCTGCACGTTCTCCAGCTTCAGTGGCTATATCGGTTGGCACTCCCCACCCAGTATGGGCAGCGTGGTACACTCCATCCTCCTGTGCCCTCACACCAAAGAGGGTAGAGGGCAGGTAGTTTGTCCCTGCCAAAGGTGGAGATTTCCTTCTCTCCCACCCTCCCCAGCTCAGTTGTTGTCCATGTGGCAGCTGAATGACCATGCCAACAGCTACAGAAACCACCACTTCCAGACTAGGAGGAGGCAAAACATTTGATACTGTAGTGGAAGTTGTACTTCTCAGCAGCACGGCAGTTTCACATAGTGAATTATCAGGCTCTGCTGACCACGTATGAGTGCAACAACTATGTGCGGTTAGCAGAGTTCCAGGGCAAATTGGCACTAGCCCTGCAACAGCAATTTCAAGTGCTAATAGACGAGCAATGCCTAGTCACCAAGTTGGGCCTCCAAGCGGCTGTGGATGCAGTGAACGTGGCCTCTTACTCCCTTACCACAGGAATCATCATGAACTGGAACTCATGGTTCCAGAACTCTAGCACCATGTTTCTTAAGCTTTTTGAGGCCACAGAATACCAAACAATAATATCTTTTAGGTGGAACACCTATGAACATTTTCTTTAATAAAATTGTTGTCAGACAAAAAAAACCAGCAATACACACAGCAGAAATAAAATGAAGTAATTTAATCAGGTATCATAGCAATGAAGAAGTAACATTGCATCTGGTTTTAATAACAGAAAATATATATCATCAGTGTATGATAGCAAAAAACGTAAATTATTTTTCCAAACGCTCTCTGCGCACCTGCAAGTTCTTCACAGAACACCAGTGTTCCGTGGAACATAGTTTGAGAAACACTGCTCTTGCATTCCCAGGGAGAGACAAACTGTGACTGAGGACCTCTCTTTCAATGAATAATAGCCAATTTCCAAAGAGACTGAATAGTCCCTTCTTTCTCTGAAGGACTGCAGGGCCCCTTTGCAGTCTCTGGGAATATATATTTCCCATCCCCACACCACACACAACACTGACAGCAGTGCTGTCCTTGCTCAGATGCACACAACCTAGATTATTGTTAACACCAGCAAGAACACCACACCATCACCATCATTCCCAGTAACTGCAGTTCCCTGCCTCTTCTGCCTCCTCACACCAAAAACTGAATCCACAGTTGTGACACAGAGGTTCAGACCCACAAAATCTCCTGATGCCACCCATGGTGCCCCATGCAGTCTTTGGGGCCCACCTTGCCCTATTCACCTGAAGTTGTGGCAAGATCATCAGGGACCATTTGTTATTAGAGATCATCTACAACAGATTTTCCATAGAATTTCTCTTCTTTCCCCCTTATCAGCTGCCACGCCTATTTCCAGACAGCCCCAAGGGATCCATCCCACCAGTGCATTATCCAACAAAAAGCAAACGGCATTCTTGCAAGGAGTGCTGTAGAGGGGGTACTGCCTCTTTTCCAGGGAACAGACTTCTCTTCCCTATACTTGCTCATCACGAAGAAGAATGAAAAGTGCTGCTCCATCCTCAATTTCTCAATGTTAAGCAGATTTATCAGGAAATCCAGATTCCACAGTAATAGTAATGCTGGCATCAATGATCCTTCTCTTCCACACTGGGCCTCATTTGCAGCTCTTTCCACGAAGAACACCTACTTCCACATTGACATTCACCCAACCCATCAAAAATATCTCTTTCTACATAGGATGCCACCTCTGGCAATTCTGAGTCCTTTCTTTCAGCAAGAGGGTGGCTCACAAACATATTCACAAACATATTCACCATCACCATGGTGCAAATACACTACTTCGGCCACTCAGTGTACCCTCAGCTGGATGACTGCCTTCTTGTGGCATTATTCCTGCAAGAACTCATGTTCATCATCCTTGCCTTTCACATGAGCATAGCACCTTTAGATATTTGCAACAACAAAGGGAAGTTAGTATTTATGCCAACACAAATTATTAATTTTATTGAGGCACAATTCAGCTCTATTGCTGTGTGAAACTTCCTTCCAGCAGAACATTTTATAATGCAGATGCTGTAATTGCAAACCGTATCACAACTCCTTTGTCATCATCTGCTGTTAACTCTGCCATCTTGGCCACACATAGTTCATAGGCTAAATACACCCATCTGCCTCCAGATGTGGCCCTTATCCATCTACAGCCCCAACAGGAACTACTTGGAAACCAAATTCATTGTCTCCCAGATGGTTCTCGCTTCCCTCACATGGATGAACTTCCAAAATCCTGGTCAGTTTCTCCTTTATCTCTCCAACCCCACAGATCACCAACAGAAGCACTCCTCTCAGGCTAGGGAACCCAACTGGATCGCCACAGCCCAGGCCATCTGGATGTCATGAGAAATTTGGGTGCATATCAGTGTGCCAGAACTGTGGGTAGTCGGTTTAAATTGCTAGACATTTCCTCATATCCAGTCTTCCCAAGATGACTTACTCTCCAAGAACATTGCAATTGCCATGTACACCAACAAGCCGGGCTGTGCCAAATCTCCCTCCTTCTGCTTTGAATTCTTCCTGCTCTGGAACTGGTGCATCAAATATCACATAACATGATGACAAACATCCAAGATATGTACCTTCCAGGCACCTAAAATTCCCTGGCCAACGCACATAACAGAACTCTGTCTCAACCGTGATACATCATCAATTGCAGTGTTGTTTCTAGTTTTGGGCAACACATTTCGAGGCAGATGTGGAGAAATTGGAGAAGGTCCACAGAAGAGCAACTAGAAAACACTAGCTATGAGGAAAGACTAAAAAAAAATAGGCTTTTTTACTTTAGAATAGAAAAGACTGAAAGGAGACATGATCGCAGTTTACAATTACCTAAAAGAGGATTACAAGGAGGAGGGAGAAAAATTGTTCTCCTTGGCCTCTGAGGATAGGACAAGAAGCAATGGGCTTAAACTGCTGCAAGAGAGATTTAGGTTGGGCATTAGGAAAAACTTCCTAACAGTCAGGGTGGTTAAACATGAGAATAAATTGTCTAGGGAGGTTGTGGAATCTCCATCATTGGAGATATTTTAGAGCAGGTCAGATAGACATCTATTGGGGATGGTCTAGATGGTACTTAGTCCTCCCATGAGGGCAGAGGACTGGACTCAATGACTTCTCAAGGTCCCTTCCATTTCTAGTGTGCTATAATTCTACATGTCACCATTGCCAATGAGTCTCCAGAAGGGTCTTGGGTGCATCCATGAGCAATACACATTCCCCAATGTACTGCCACCTACCTTCCACCCCCTCTGCTGCAGACTGGACTATTCAGTGGCAAACGGGTCACTGGAGAGACATCTATCCACACGGCCTACTATAGCATCAGTCGTGCACAGGAGGGGATGCATGATTCATGCATCTGAAGATCAACTCACACTACTAGGAAAATCTTCCAGTTCAGGCACATGGTGTGCATGTGCACCTATGTCTGAAATACAAATAGGGACCACACATCTCAAAGATCCCCTAGCTATAAATAAGTAACCTCCTCTTATGGTTAAAGCAGTCCGCATGGCAACCGGTGCAGTGATCATGCCATTTATTTGGCTTTTTATTTCCCACCACCTGATAGTAATAATATATATAATTTATATGATGTTTTGTATCTTTGAAATATGGTAGGGTCTCAACATTCGCGAACCTACAGTTTGCAAATTCAAGCTTTTGCAAGTGGCTTCCCCGGGGCTCCAGGGGCATGGAGCGCCAGCAGCCGCCGCTTCCTGTTCTCTGGGGCGGAGAGCAGGACAGCACTGCCAGCTGCTGCTTCCCAGGGCTCCGAGCAGCAGTGCTGGCAGCCTCTGCTACCCCCAGGCCCCGGGCAGGAGCGCTGACAGCCCCTGCTTCCCCCGACCTCCAGGCAGGAGCCCCAGCAGCTGGGCTCCAGGCAAGAGCGGCATTTGAGAAATTCAGCATTCACTAGGGTTCTCCACATGGATCCCTCACAAATGTTGAGACCCTCACGTACTATACAAGGAATAATTAGTCTCTCAATACCTTTGTACAGTAGGTAAGTATTATGAGCCTCAATTCAACACACAGGGAAATGAAGTATAACAACGTTAGGTCCATAATCAAATACCAATTCAGAAGAAGAGCTAGAATTAGAGGCAATGAGTGTCAAAGATATTGTCAATATAGGTAATCTGCCTCTCCAAGAGGCAGCAGCTAGGTCGATGGAAGAATTCTTCTGTTGACATACCTACATTTACAGTGGGGGCTAGGTTGACCTTAGTACATCCCATTGGGCACACCATTTTTCACAATCCTGAGAACAGCCTAAATTTAGTTGTAGACTAGGCTTGAAGAGACTAGGCCCATTTAGACAGAAAAAACAGGAGGAAAGATGAAAGGTACATTATCAAATAATGAATGATATAGCAAAAGTGAACTGGTTACTCCTATTTCCCTTCTCTCCTAATCAAAACACAAGGTGACATTAAATTAAACTGGAAAAATACAGCAACAAAAATAAAAGGAAGGAGTTTCAGATTAATTATATGTTGCATAAAAATCTTGCTGCCCCTGCATATTATTGAGGCCCAGACTGTAACCCTCGGAGTTTTTCTCTTGACTTCAGTGAGACCAAAGTAGCTCTCCAAGAGGATTTTAGGATTTCAGAAAGTATTGGACATGTACGTGGATACTAAGAACATATCCAGTTTCAAGAGGTAGGCTATTTATAAGGGAAATAAATTTTCATAACTAAGGGCCTGGCTCTAAGCCAATAACTAAAGATCTGCTATTCAGAGCTACTGAAAGCCTACCCATAACTCTCAAGCTGTGTCTACACTTGCATTCCTCTTTCGAAGGAAGCAGGCAAATGAAGGAAATTGAAAATGCAAATTAGGTGCTGATTTAAATATCTGGCACCTCATTTGCCCATTCTCCTCTCGGAAGAGCTTCTTTCAAAAGGAAAAAAGCAGTGTAGATGGTGGGGCTCTTTTGAAAATAAACCCCATCATCAAAAGACCCCTTCTTCCTATTTTGTTTCAGGAAGAAGGGCT
The DNA here is from genome assembly GCF_033958435.1 of Carettochelys insculpta. Taxonomy (NCBI): domain Eukaryota; kingdom Metazoa; phylum Chordata; order Testudines; family Carettochelyidae; genus Carettochelys; species Carettochelys insculpta. The sequence goes on from NC_134137.1 coordinate 136,903,041, forward strand.
CTTTCAAAGAGTACTGAGGGAATTGGCAGAGGTCATTGCTGAACCTTTGGCCATTATCCTTGAAGACTCTTGGAGATCAGGGGAGATTCTGGATGACTGGAAGAAGGCAAACGTAGTGCCCATCTTTAAAAAAAGGAAAGAAGGACAATCCAGGGAACTATAGACCCGTCAGCCTTACCTCAATCCCTGGGAAAATAATGGAGGGAATCCTCAAGGAATCCATTTTGGAGCACTTGGAAGAGGAGAAAGTGATCAAAAGTAGCCAACATGGATTCACCAGGGGCAAGTCCTGCCTCACCAATCTGATTAGCTTCTACGACAAGGTAAGAAGCTCTGTGGAAATGGGGAAGTCAGTGGATGTGATATACCTTGACTTCAGCAAGGCTTTTGATACGGTCTCCCACAACATTCTTGTCCATAAGTTAAGGAAATATGGATTGGATCCTTGGACTATAAGAGGGATAGAAAGCTGCTTGATGGTTGGGCCCAACGGGTAGTGGTCAATGGCTCGATATCTGGATGGCGGTCTGTTTCAAGTGGAGTGCCGCAAGGCTCGGTTCTGGGGCCGGTGTTATTCAATGTCTTTATTAATGACCTGGAGGAGGGACTGGATTGCACCCTCAGCAAGTTTGTGGATGACACAAAAGTAGGGGGAGAGGTAGATTCGTTGGACGGTAGAGAGAGAATCCAGAGGGACCTGGATAAATTGGAGGACTGGGCCAAAAGAAATCTGATGCAGTTCAATAAGGAGAAGTGTAGAGTCCTGCACCTGGGGTGGAAGAATCCCAAGCATTTTTACAGGCTGGGGACCGACTGGCTTGGCAGCAGTACGATGGAAAGGGACCTACAGGTTATGGTGGATGAAAGGCTGGATATGAGTAAACAGTGTGCCCTTGTTGCCGAGAAGGCTAAGAGCATACTAGGGTACATTTGGAGGAGCATTTCGAGCAGATCTAGAGAAGCAGTTATTCCTCTTTATTCGGCACTGGTGAGGCCACATCTGGAATATTGTGTCGTTTTGGGCCCCCCAGTATAAAAAGGATGTGGATTTGCTGGAGCAGGTTCAGTGAAGGGCAACAAAAATGATTAAGGGGCTGGAGCACAAGACCTATGAGGATAGGCTGAGGGATTTGGGCTTGTTTAGTTTTTAGAAGAGAAGTCTTAGAGGTGATTTAATAGCAGCCTTCAACTTCCTGAAAGGGAGCTATAAAAAGGAGGGTGAGAAACTGTTCTCAGTGGTGTCAGATGGCAGAACAAGGAGTAATGGTCTGAAGTTGAAGAGGGAGAGGTGTAGGTTAGATATCAGGAAAAACTACTTTACCAGGCGGGTGGTGAAGCATTGGAATGCGTTGCCTAGAGAGGTGGTGGATTCTCCATCCCTTGATGTTTTTAAGTCCCGGCTGGACAAGGTCCTGGCTGGGATGACTTAGTGGGGGTTGATCCTGCTTGAAGCAGGGGGCTGGACTACATGACCTCCTGAGGTACCTACCACCCCTGTGATTCTGTGAGAGGAAAATATGCAAATGAGGTGCTAGATATGTAAATCAGTGCCTCATTTGCATTTTCAATTTCCTTTATTTGCATGCCTCTTTAGAAAGAGGAAAGCAAGTGTAGACACAGCTTCATTGACCCTTACTAGAGCTTTGGGCACCAAGTGCTGTACGCCTGCTGTAATCTTTTTGAGAAATGAGCTGAACTTGCACAGTATTGCAAGAAAGGACATTCTATAATGGCACTGTAATATTTTCAGTATTACTGTGTAGAGTGGAACATATCATAAATATGGTATTTTCATGTAGTTAGCTAAGGGAAGGTTCCAATGCTGCTCCAATCAACGTCAGTTCTAGGTAGCCCAAAATAAGCAGCTATAGGAATGATTATATGAAAATCTCTTAATTATAGCACAAAGATGGACTATTATTAAAGTCATGCAACGGAGTTCATCTACTGGCCAAAACTTAGAAAAAAAATACTTTGGGCATATTCCAATCTTGAGAGATGGCTCTGTGACAGCTGGCTACTGTCATATCACTTCACATGTTAGTAAAGTACAGTAGTTTTGACCACAAACTGTTACAGTGAAAAATTCCTGCTACACAGTTCTCCATGTTGTGCAATTAGGTAGGAAAGAAGGATGGTTTAGGCAAAAAACTACCCTCACATTCTACTACCTGTTTTCAGGAAAATTGAGTTTCTTTAGATCTTGTGTGATTTCTCCCATCTTGACCAACCCGCCCAGAATTGAAACAGGGGCCTTTTGCGCTAAAACTTGAGTTTCTATAACTTGAGCTAAAGAACTGGGATTTCAAGCTTAGAGCTGCAAGAGATTTATATTTTCTGAGGATATGGTGCAAAGGTGGACAAGGAACATATGCTGATTAGTGGAATATACTTGCAAAAACATCTCACCCTTTACACTGCCCATTTAAGGTAAACTACAAGGCAGATACATAGCTTTGCATATATAAATCTGCTCATGTGAACCTCTCAGGGCAAGTATCACTTCAATAGTCCATTTCATATGGAGATGGGAATATATCTGGATTATAGATGCACGGGAGGATGCAGACAATTCGTTTTGTTTAGAGAGATTTTATTTCCTTCCTGTCTTAGGCTACGTCTACACATGCACGCTACACCGAAATAGTCTATTTCGATGAATAACATCTACACGTCCTCCAGGGCTGGCAACGTCGATGTTCAACTTCGACGTTGGGCAGCGCCACATCGAAATAGGCGCTGCGAGGGAACGTCTACACACCAAAGTAGCACACATCGAAATAAGGGTGCCAGGAACAGCTGCAGACAGAGTCACAGGGCGGACTCAACAGCAAGCCTCTCCCTTAAAGGGCCCCTCCCAGACACAGTTGCACTAAACAACACAAGATCCACAGAGCCGACAACTGGTTGCAGACCCTGTGCATGCAGCATGGATCCCCAGCTGCAGCAGCAGCAGCCAGAAGCCCTGGGCTAAGGGCTGCTGCACACGGTGACCATAGAGCCCCACAGGGGCTGGAGAGAGAGCATCTCTCAACCCCTCAGCTGATGGCCGCCATGGCAGACCCCGCTGTTTCGATGTTGCGGGACACAGATCGTCTACGCATGCCCTACTTCGACGTTCAACTTCGAAGTAGGGCGCTATTCCCATCCCCTCATGGGGTTAGCGACTTCGACGTCTCGCCGCCTAACGTCGATTTCAACTTCAAAATAGCGCCCAACACGTGTAGCCGTGACGGGCGCTATTTCGAAGTTGGTGCCACTACTTCGAAGTAGAGTGCACGTGTAGACGCGGCCTTAGAGAGTCTTGAAGTGGGGGGCCTGCTTCTGCTGAAATCAATGGGAGTTTTGTCACTGATTTCAATGCCACCTGAGGCAGAGCTTAGACGAAATGGCTATCATAAAGACAAAATGTAATTGTGTAGAAAGGCACTTGCTTTCACTTCACAAGGTGTAACTAATAAATATTTATTTAAAACACCAGTGGTGTAGGAAGCTGCTGCTCAGGACACAAGGACTATTGAAATTCCACAGCTTATTCTTTTGGAGAAGGATCTGGTGGGAGTTTCTGAGCTTTTATGGGTTTTTACATCCATATACTACTTCATGTGTCTTATATTAAAGGAACTGTGAAAATCTCCTGCTGCTTCCTGCCTGCATTTTGCTCTCTGTCTCTGATCTTCTTGTCCTGATACATGTCAGGCCATGTTTCCTGTGAGAATTATCATTAAAATGGTAGCCCCCAGGGAACACACAGCTACCCAGTTCGTGTCTGGGGAGAGTCAGGAATGTTTTCAGGGTTTTTTTAAATACTAGTTGGTAACTTCCTAAAGCTACGTACTGTTATTACCAGTTCTTATTTTTCTACCTACAGTCATCTAAGGCTGCTGTTTCCTGTTAACCTCCTTTGGGTCTAGCAAAAGTCATTTGCCTAGCAAGCACGAGTCCTGTAGTCTTAACAAAAGGTCACACTAAAGTGTCCTAGAAACTTTGGGGATACCTATATAAAGTGATGGTTTATGATTTGGTGGTTGCCTCTTGTACAAAGGCTTTTTATTTGCCTTTAGTGCTGCTTTCATTGTCCTGCTCCTATCTGGTAAATGCTATTTTCCTCAGACAAGGAGTCTGGCATTTCAGAAAAATAACAGGTACTTCTGAGGTTGAATAAATTCCTGAATGTATCTGCAAAAGCATTTGGCATCAACTTTTAGAAATGTCAGATTTCTTGATTAAGCGTATAGGCGCTAAATACCTTTCACTTTCAGACCATCTTATGTTAAAGCATCCAACCAAATAAAAGCTGCTGTGCTCATTTTGGAAAGACAACAGCAGCATCTGATAGTATGCTGCATGGAAATTCATAATATGTCGAACATGTCACAGATCTGCTTGCGTACTGCTGTATGCCACTCAGCCTAACCAACGCTATGCTCCAAGCTAGCAGTTCATTACACAAAACAGTTGGCCCATCATAATTAACAGCAGGGTTCACTCAACTTTCACTCTGGTAAAAATATTTATAGAATGTGGCAAGCTTAACTTGTCAATATGCAACACTAAAATCACCCTAAAATCGTAGCCCATTGAAGGTGAGATTGTACATGGCCATCACAGAGAAGTGCGGGTGGAGGAGAATCCAAGATTATCTTCCCTATATAGTCCTATGGACATAGTTACAGTCCTTGTGCTCCACATGTGCAAAGAGCGCCCTCCTACTGGTTGTGAGGGCATAAGCTACTTTTTCATGGCCAAGGAGGAGCTGGATCTCTGCCCACTTTTCCCGTCACATGTAATACACAGGATAGTGCTTGGCAGAAACACAGCACCTTTATTTTGTTCAGTGAACACATTCCCTTTGGAGGCCTTGGGGACACAGGGCGCATAGTTCCATTCTTCCTATCCCAAGTTCTATGCAGGCGAAACTTCCTTGTCTCTTACTCACAATTGACAATTAAGCTACATCTACACAGGCAGCCTCCGTCAACAAAACTGGGCTTTCCTCAGCAAAACTCGCCGAGCGTCTGCACGATTAAAGTGCTGTGGAGAAAGTTTGTCAACAAAACTCAGCTGTTCAGCCAGCAGTGTTATACCTCTTCCCGATCAGGTATAATGCCTCTGCCAACAGTGATTTGTTGACAGAGTGCCCATGTAGACATGTCTGTCGACAGAAAGGGCTTCCAGCCCTGTTTGCAGAGCTTCTGGTCAGCCACTCTGTCAATAGAAGGCAGGGCGGTCCGGCTGCTCTCTGTCAACAGAGTGGCTTGCTTTTTTGAGCCGCCTTCATGTGTAGACGCAATCTGTTGATAGAGGAACTGTCGAGGTTTCTCTGTCAACAGTGACCTCTATCGACAGAGGCTGCCCACGTAGACGTAGCCTAAGAGTTTCCACTGATAGGACTTCAGGATCAGACCCTTTGTAGCCAACCAGGCTCGGGTTCCCCAGAGACGAGGCTGCACCCAGAAGGCGAGTGCTATATTTGGTTTATTGAAAGCGCGTGACACCCACGACGGGAGCCCCGGAGACGCCGCAGTCACCAGTGGGGAAACCCGACGCGTCGGAGCTTCGCTCGGGGAGAGGCTCAGTAACAGGCCTCCTAACACTAGCTGATAAAGCTGAGCTCATTAACATAAGATTGCCTAAAATTGCCTATGCATGTCTTATCACTATCTCTTGTGGCCTACTGCCAGCGTAGCCTTGAAATCTTGGCAAGCGCGGCTTGTTCTGCAGCTGTTCCCATGGCAGTTTGCAGCTTTCACCTTGCACAGACTGGTCTGTTTAGATTCTCCTGAGGATTCACAGAGGGGTCGATCTGCTCTCATGAGACCGTTACAAACTCTTCTCACACCCTACACTCCTCCCCGCGACCCCTTTGTGAACGCCGAGGCTAATAGGAATCAAGTGAGGTGGTTGATGCTCTTCTAGCAACACAGTGTGCACCTGTGGAACAGACTTGACAACAGCGTATGAGAGCAGTGAAAGCAAAGTTATACAAAAGGGCATAGTTTTGCAAGAGAGCAGGAGTAGCACTGACACCTATGAAACAGGTGTCCATGAGCTGTCCATGGCCATACTGTGGGGCAGACAAAAGGCAGACGCGTTGATGGCAGTCTGTGCCAACGTTACCCATACGTTGGAGCGGTCGCTGATACGTGGGCCCCACTCTGAGGCCAGTGCTACAGCAGTCCAGAGGTACCAGCGCCACAGCCAGGCCATGGTTACAAGGTCCGTAGCATCAGCCTGCGGGAAGAAACACATTGAGGAGAGTCCTCACCTTCAGGGAGGACCACGGCCATGCCCGATTCTTCTGCTAAGATTGTAACTGCTTGTATAGCCCCCGAAGGCGCACCACGGCACCAGGCGCTGATCAAATGTGCACTGGTTGCTGGTGCGGGGGCACAATCTATGTGTGCCATTGTGGGCGTCACAGGGACCAGCTCGACTAGGGGTTGCCCTACTTCCCAGACAACTGGCTGGTCGGTGTGATTGTAACACCGTAATTCAGCCAGTGGTGGGCCAGGAACTGACCAGTAAGTTGGGACCCAACTCAACCCAGATACTCGGGTATTAACAGCAAAGAGGATCTCAGGGGTACACTCAAGCATGTCCGCCCCTGCCCAGGGTTTAGCAGTGGTCAGGGGTGCTACCGTTTCTGGAGTCCCAGCAAGGAGCACCACCCGGTGTCCTTCCATTTGCACCTGGGCTGGGAGGGAGGCCTGCCTGACACAGATTACAACTCCTTGCTCAGGGGCAAGGCGCAGGCGCTCATAGGGCGTAGTGGGTCCAACCGCCCGGTTGTTAAGAAGGAAAACGGCACGGTGCACCACCTCCCCCCACCCTTTCAGGGTGTTCGTGGGTGTTAGTTTGTGGATTTGCTCTTTCAGGAGTCCATTCATCCACTCAATTAGCCCACTCGCAGTGGGGGTATAGGGCATGTGGAATGTCCAGGTTACCCGTAGGTCAGCCGCCCAGTCACGAACGCATTGGGTGGTGAAATGTGTGCCCTGATCACTCTGAATTGCTAGTGGGACACCATACCGTTCGCTGAGCTGAGTGAGTGCTGTGATCGTAGCAGCAGCGTCTGCATGCTTGCAGGGATATACAAACATCAGGCCCGTATAGGTGTCCACGGCAGTCAGCGCATAGAGCCACGAGTGCGATGGAGGTAGCGGTCCGATGTAATCGATTTGCCACTCACTACAGGGCAGGTGCCCTCAGCGTACGCTTCCTGTGGCTAGCACTAGCGCTACTGGGGCCGATTTGGTGCAGATGGTGCATTTCAGTCGGGCTGCCCGATACGCCACCAGGGGGAGGTTCTCACCCTTGGTTAAGCCATATTGGTGGGCTGCGTGAGCACCTCGGTGCCCTGACTCCACATGGAGGGCCATGGCGCGCTCTGTGATTGTGTGTCCTGCCATCTGATCCATGGCTGCGTTGAACTGCGCCTCCAAAGTCGTCTGTTTGGTGTGGGCATCAACGTGCCGCACCGCCAGAGGCTTCTGCCGAGCAAAAGCTAAGAGTTGTTGCCGTAAGTCAGCGCCCCAGAGGGGGCGATCCGCTATCTTCCACTCCTTGGCTTCTCACGTCATCACCCAGCTGCGCAGACCCTTGTAGACTACCCAGCTGTCAGTACAGATAAAGGTCTCCGCTTGTCCAGTTTCCACTGCCAGTGTCGCTGCCCACAATTCCGCCCATTGGCTCGAGTTACCTGTTCCCCAGGCAAAGGCGATTTCATCCCTGTAGGGGGCGTATGCGACTGCTCGCCACTGTCTCTGTCCTGTTGTGGTGTATGTAGCAGACCCGTCGGTTACCCAGATGCTTCCTCTCCTCTCCTCAGGCACGGTATCCAACGGAGGTGCCTCTGCCACCGGCGAGGGGGCTACTGGTGGGTCGACGGCGGGTAGCTCATCCGCTAGCTGGGGATCATGCTGAAAAGTAATGGTTCGCAGCAACAGGGCACGTGGAACAGTAAGTGTAGGGGCTCCCAAGCGCATGCGCTGCTGTAAGTAGTGTTTTCACTTGAAGTGGGTAGCTGCTTGGGCTACGCCCGTATGTGCACACTCAGAGGTATCCATGACCCACCCCATTAAGGGGATCAGGGTCCGCACGGTAACAGGGGCGACGCCCGTGACCCACTCAGTGTCCTGCAAAGCCCACACCACTGCTAGGATCTGCTTTTCCAGGGGGGTGTACCCACCTTCGGCTCCGCGGAGGGTTCGTGACCAGAAACCGATAGGTTCTGTTCGCTGGGTTTCTACCTGCTGCCACAGACCCCAGGACGCCACGTTGCCAACGGTTGTTACCTCCAGTTCAAACGGTTGGCCCTGCAGCGGTGTGGTGAGGCGGGCGTGTGCTACCACCGCCTCTTTGCAGAGGTCAAAGGCGCGTTGGTGCTTCTCTGTCCAGTGCCACTGGGTGGCTTTGCGCACAAGCTCCTGTAAGGGACGCATAAGAAAAGCAAGGTGCGGAATAAAAGCACGCCAGAAACCGAGAAGGCCCAGAAAGGTTTGCAGCTGCTGCTTAGTCGAGGGGGTGGGGAATGCCTGGATGGTATGCCGCACTTTCGGCGGAATGCATTTGTCTGTACCCATCCACAGCACACCCAAGTAGACCACACTGGTGGCTGGACCCTGCACTTTCTTGGGGTTGATAGCCCACCCCCGTTCTTGCAAACCTGTTACAACAGTGTCTAGGGCAGCTTGAACAGTCGGTTCATCTGGTCCTGAGATCATAACGTCGTCGATGTAGTGGTAGTAGGCTGTCTGGTCAGGGAGGTCCAGACGCTCCAGATCGGCCTGCACTAGCTGATGGCAGATTGTTGGGGAGTGCTTAAAGCCCTGTGGTAACACGGTAAATGTGTACTGCTTTGTTAGCCACGTGAAGGCAAACTGCTCCTGACTCTCGGGATGAATGTCAATAGAGAAAAACGCATTGGCCAGGTCTATGACAGCATGCCACGGCAAGGCCGCCACGGTGATGCCCTCCAGAATGGTAACCATGTCCGGAACTATGGCCGTTAGCTCCGGGGTTACCTTATTGAGTTCTCGATAGTCCACTGTCATGCGCCACGAGCCATCCGGCTTCTTCACTGGCCAGATGGGGCTGTTGAAGGCGCTCAGCGTGGGGCGAATAATCTCCGTCTGTAGCAATGCAGCAATAGTGTCACTGATCTCCTGCTCTCCACCGGGAATGCGGTACTGCTTGACTGACACCGGGGTCTGGGGAACTGGCAGGCACACAGGGTCCCATTTGGGATGTCCCTGCAGTAGGGGCTCCACAGTTCTGATTGCCCGAATGTATCGAGGGTGCCCAAAGGCGAACAGCCCATATTGTGTATCCACACACCAGCCACGCAAGACATCCATGCCAATGATGTATTCACCTAACGGCGCAGCCAGCACAGCCGCCCGAAAGGGAGGGGCTTTCCCCAGCGTGAGGGTGACCTCCACCGAATAGGCGGTGGTCTCCGCTCCTCCGAGGCCCTGCACGACCACCACGTGACCCGCAGTCTGGGTAGAATGCAGAATGGTCACTTCAGCTCCAGTGTCTAACGGAGCAAGCACATGCTGCTCCCCTCCCCGGGGCCACTTGATGGTTAACGGGACGAATGGGCGCCGGTCCCCTGCTACCTGTTGCACAGCCACAGCCCGTACCGCAGGGGACCCGCCTCCCTGTCACTTCCTAGGGGGAAGGGTCCAGTCGACCGGGGCACTGGGCTTGGTCCTTCCCCTAGCTCCTGTACCTTTCTGTGGTGCCTGAGTCTCGCCCGCCCTCTTGGAGGCACTTACATCCTCGCTCCGCTGGGTAGGCGGCAATTGTAACCAACGCTTGTACAAGTCTGGTGTTGGCAAACCATTGATCTCCTCACAGGGCACTCCTGCCTTCAGTAAATCCGTCCACATAGTTCTCCGAGTCACCTTAACGTGTCCTTTTTCCTGTCCAGAGGCTCCCACCAGACCACCCTTTCCTTTTGTGGCACGGACCGCTTTCGCGCCGCCTATGACAGCCTCTAACTGCATCAGTGTTCCCACCAAGTCACCTACAGTCCCGCCCGCTGCCATGACCATGGCCATAAGGGAAGCCTTCAGCTCGAGAGGGGCAAGGCGTAACAGAGTGGCCTTGATGGATTTCTGGACCGCTACATCGTCCGGTCCCATGTCAAGGGCCACAGCCCATGCCATGCCCAGCTGCCTCAGTGCACTCACCCCTTCTGGGATCGTGTGCCAGGGCCTCACCTGTGCTTCCAGCTCCCCCGGGGAGGGGTAGACCTGGTCCACCGCCGCAGCCAACCAGCGGTACAGGGACGGCGCTTCCACAGCATTTCCCTGTCCATCATTCAGACCTTGCATAGTCTGCACTCCCTGCCTGACTTGTGAATCCTGGGACAACACACCCATCTGGTGGAGTTCCGCAGGCAGCAGCAACACAGAATTGCCCGCGTTGTCCCACGCACGCACCAGCCAGGCCAAAAGGCCTTCCCCCGGCTCCTGCTTAAAACTCTTCACCAACTCCTGCAACTCACTTGTCTTAAACGTTCCCCAGACATCGGAGCGGAGGTGCCCCCCTTCTGACCTCATCTCCCGAACGGGACGCGCCTGCCTCTGGTCGGTAGGCGCAGCCTCCCCGATCACCACCTCCTCCTCCTCCTCAGACGAGGAAGAGCTCCAAATGTTACCATCCCAGGTCTCAGGGTCCCAAGAGGCTAGCGCTAGGACCGCACGCACTTGGGCCTTTGACACCGGTCCTTTCCCTACTTTCGCGCGCCGCCGATTTGCAACTCTCGCTGCCAACACCTCACAACGATGGGTTAACTCTTGCGTCCTTTCGGACTGTGAGGTAACCACCTCCTGCGCTATTGCCCGCGCATCTGCCAAATCGCAACATTCCTGCTCCTTCCCTGCCAGCGCCTTCTGCAGGCAGAGAAGCTCATCACCCAGGGCCCAGAGGGCGGTTAGGAAAAGCCATGCTACCTCTCCCGCCACCCTTTTTTCCGTTCCCGGCCGGCGGCTCAACCGCAGCCGACGCAACGCCCCTTTTACCTGTACCGGCGTCATGCCTGCCACCTCCTGCAACTCCGGCCAGTCTGCCGGGGCTGCCCAACAGGCCACCATCCGTGCTACCAGCCCCATCGCTCCGTCGAGGGCCATCCTGGTACGCGCTGCAGGGACAGCGCTGGCTTCCCTGCCTCCCCCGCTTTCGACCAAAAGGACATCGTACCTGGAGAACCCTGCTCGCTGAGCCAATTGTAGCCAACCAGGCTCGGGTTCCCCAGAGATGAGGCTGCACCCAGAAGGCGAGTGCTATATTTGGTTTATTGAAAGCGCGTGACACCCGCGACGGGAGCCCCGGAGACGCCGCAGTCACCAGTGGGGGAAAACCCGACGTGTCGGAGCTTCGCTCGGGGAGAGGCTCAGTAACAGGCCTCCTAACACTAGCTGATAAAGCTGAGCTCATTAACATAAGATTGCCTAAAATTGCCTATGCATGTCTTATCACTATCTCTTGTGGCCTATTGCCAGCGTAGCCTTGAAATCTTGGCAAGCGCAGCTTGTTCTGCAGCTGTTCCCATGGCAGTTTGCAGCTTTCACCTTGCACAGACTGGTCTGTTTAGATTCTCCTGAGGATTCACAGAGGGGTCGATCTGCTCTCATGAGACTGTTACAAACTCTTCTTGCACCCTACACCCTTCCACACTTTGCTGCAGCCCCTATATCTGGTACCACATCCTAATGAGACATGGACCATTTGCCAGTGTGTGTATGGGGAGAAAGAACCTCACCAAGCTCTGTAAACTAGCGGTTCCAAACCCTTTTGGGGCTCAGGACCTGTGTTCCCTGTAATCTGTGCTCTTGTGCAGCCCCTCAGGAGAGATTCAAATATTGCTCAGCTTATTAGCAGAGCACCCACAGCTGGATTGTTTGTTCTGGTGGTGCACATTCACACTTGCTTCAGTCACTTGCAAAATTTATTCCACATATGAATGGAAAAAAAATCCACACATGGTTGTAAAAGATTAGAGGGGCCGTTGCTCAGGACCCATTTGTAAAATCTTATGGCCAGTCACAACCCAGTAAATAGTTTGGGGATGGAGACTCTGGGATGATTTTGTTCAGATCATCCCCTTGGGGAGGTGGGTCCTGCCTGGCACTCACCCCACAGTGGTGGCACTTGCAATCCTGTGCTGTGGGTCTGATGGAACGTGGCTCTCCACTCTGGGAAGTGCAGCCTCTGGGTTGGCAGCATTGATCAGGTTTGGCTCCATCCCCCAACTGGACCACAATGGGTGAGTGGAGGCATGACCTGGCCAATGGGGTTGCAGTGCCACTCACTCACTGGGAACCCAGAGTTTGCAGTGCTTGGAACAGCAGCCAGCCCCATGGGACAGGAACCCCAAGAGCAGTCATGTGACCCTTTGAAGTATTTTAGTGTCCCAGCCCATGGGTTGAGAAACCCTACTCTAAATACCCACCAGCAAAGGTCCAAAATCGGCATACCTCTGCTTCAGCAATGATAGGCTACGTCTACATGTGAAGCCTACATCGAAGTAGCCTATTTCGATGTGGCGACATCGAAATAGGCTATTTCGATGAATAGCGTCTACACGTCCTCCAGGGCCGGCAACATCGATGTTCAACTTCGACGTTGCGCAGCCCAACATCGAAATAGGCGCAGCGAGGGAACGTCCACACGCCAAAGTAGCACACATCGAAATAGGGATGCCAGGCACAGCTGCGGACAGGGTCACAGGGCGGACTAGCGCTTCCGGGGCAACAGCTAGCCGCTCCCTTAAAGGGCCCCTCCCAGACACACTCAGCCTGCACAGCACGCGGTCTGAGGAGCCATAGGCACACAGACCCCGGGCGCCGCAGTCATGGACCCCCAGCAGCAGCTAGAGGTCCACCCAGCCCTCCCGGCAGGAGCAGGGCTTGCCCTGCTCCGTGCCATGCGGGAGGCAGCTGAGCACCTCCTTGCCCCAGAGGAGAAGATGCCCCCAGGGCAGCAGGGCTCAACCCCTACCCCTGCAGCATCCCCCCCCCCCCCGCGCCTCACACGCCAGCGGCTGTGGAGCCACCCCACCAGCACCGACTGGTGGGAGCGGCTGGTGCTTGGGGAGTGGGACGACGACCGCTGGCTCAGGAACTTCAGGATGAGCCGGCAGACATTCCTGGAGCTGTGCCAGTGGCTCACCCCCGCACTCAGGCACCAGGACACCGCCATGCGGCGTGCCCTCACAGTGCAGAAACGGGTCGGCATCGCTGTCTGGAAGCTGGCCACTCCAGACAGCTACTGATCCGTGGGCCAGCAGTTTGGTGTCGGCAAGGCCACCGTCGGGGCTGTCTTCATGGAGGTAAGCGAACCCACGGGGGGAGGGGAGGGCAGGGCAGGGCAGGGCAGCCAGGGCAGGGGGGCCAGAGCAGGGCAGGGCAGGACCACGCACACCTTGCTCACCCCTCATTGGTGCTGTCCCATGTGCTTTCTCTGCAGGTTGTGCGTGCCATCAACGCCATGCTCCTGCACAGGCTCGTGAGGCTGGGGGACCCAGATGCCACCATCGCCACCTTTGCCACCCTGGGCTTCCCCAACTGCTTCGGGGCTCTGGATGGGACTCACATCCCCATCCGCGCCCCGCATCACAGTGGAGGACGATACCTCAATCGAAAGGGCTACCATTCTGTTGTCCTCCAGGCCTTGGTGGACAGCCGGGGACGTTTCCAGGACATTTATGTGGGCTGGCCTGGCAGCACCCACGACGCCTGGGTTTTCCAGAACTCGGGCCTGTGCCGCCGGCTGGAGGCGGGGACCTACATCCCCCAGCGGGAGATCCCTCTGGGGGACACCACCATGCCCTTCTGCGTCATCGCAGATGCGGCCTACCCCCTCCGGCCGTGGCTCATGCACCCCTACACGGGCCATCTCTCCGCTAGCCAGGAGCGCTTCAACGAGCGCCTGAATCGTGCGCGCCAGGTGGTGGAGCGCTCATTTGGCTGCCTGAAGGGATGCTGGAGATGTCTCCTGACCCGCCTGGATGCCAGCCCCAACAACATCCCCCAGATTGTGGGTGCCTGCTGCGCCCTGCACAATTTGGTCGAGAGCAAGGGGGAGAGCTTTTTCCAGGGCTGGGCTGCGCAGGCTGCCAGGGCACACGTCCAGCCACCTGCTGCCCCCAGTCGGCAGGTGGACCCTGAGGGGACCCGGGGCCGGGAGGCCCTGCGGGCCCACTTTGATGAACAGGCCGCGGCGTGAACTCTGCCCAGGCCCCCTACTGCCCGCCCCTTCCTCCCGCACACTCCTGCCCCAACGCCTACACCATGGAGCACCCCACCGCACCCCCCTCCCACTTGTCCTGGACAAATGACAGCACGCACTTGTGGCTGAGCGTAAACTTTTTTTTTTCTTTCCGAACCTTTTTTTTTTAACTGTAAATAAATATTTGAACAACAAACCAAAAACTATGTACAAACGTTGAACAAAAGCAATGTGTACAAAAATAAAACAATACAAAGAAACAACTGTCCACAATAATAAAAAGAAAACCAGGGAGGATAAAGGGGAGAACTATTTACATGGGGGGGACGGGGCAAACTGGGGGCCGAAAACAACAGGGTCCAACTATATAGAAGGGGGGGGCCACGTCCCGGGCCCCTCGCCCCTATAGCCCGGCACCGGGCGTTGGCGGCCGGGAGCCCCGCCACGGTCGCAGCTTGGTCTGTGGCTGGGTGGGAGCGGGCTGGACTGGAAGGTACAGTGGCCGGCGAGTGTCAGGTGGCTCCAGGGGTCCCTCGGCGCTCCGGCCCTCGCCGGTGGGTGGCGGGGCGACGGCGGACGGGACGGCGACGGGCGGAGCAGCTGGTGGTGGGGCTGCAGGAGCAGGCAGGACGGGCGATGTTGCGGCCGGCGCGGCATGGGGGGGCCAGGTAGTCCACCAAGAGGTTAACTGTCTCCATGTAGGCCCCCCATGCCTCCTGGCGCCAGGCCAGCGCCCGCTCCTGCAGCTGGAGGTGCTGCTCCGTGACCTCCAGCTGCCGACGGTGGATGGCCAGCAGCTTGGGGTCCGTCGCCGTCGGCGTTTGGTGGCGCGGGGTCCGCCGTCTAGCCCGCTGTGTGGCCGGTTGGTCCTCGGCCAAGGGGCTGCCCTGGAGCGATGGTCCCGGAGGGCTGTCCGGGACTACTGATGCCTCGCCAGCGCTCTCTTACGGTCCTTCTGATGGTGCAGGTGCAGGACACAGGAGAGGAGGGGGGGAAGAAGAATGGAGACAGGCATTAGTGTGGGCCCCGAGCCGTGGCCTTTGTCCCCCCAGCCCTGTGCTGCAGGTTCCCCATCCCCGTCCCCGGGAGATGCTGCTGTGATGGATGGGGTTCAGGGGTCCCCCTGCCCTGCACCCCGTCCCCTGGTGGGAGCGACTCTCACTTCACCCCGCAGGGTCTGACAGCAGGAGAGGTTTCTTAGGCCACAGATGCCCAGTTTCTGCCAGGAGTGACAGCACCAGCTGTCGGAAGAGACAGTCCTTCCAACCCATCCTGGGAAGAAGACCCCAAGGGGCGCCCCTCGGAGATGCAGCTTTCCCCCTCCTCAGGCTGGCTGCCTTCCAGCTCTCCCTTCCCCTAGCCTCTACCTGTGGGCCCCGCCCTTGCCCCCCAAGTCCAAGCCAGCTCGGCTCCTCCCTCCTGTTTGTTCAGGGCAGAGGTGTCACCTGCCAGCTGTAGTCCCAGGATCCTCCTTTGCCCCTGGGAGCTATTCGGCTCTTGTTGCTCATAGGTAGCCTGAGTCTCCCTTTGGCACTCCCCCCACTCCATCACATGCTGCTGCTGCGGGGTGTCCCACCCCCTCCTCCCGGGGGCCCCTTGAGGTTCCGTTCCCCTCTGGCCCGGGGATGGGGCATGGCACTGTCATGCGGGGTGGGGGGGGGCAGGGGCTGATGGATGCAGTGCTGTGAGGGCCATGGCCCTGGTGTCCTTGGGGCCATGGCCATGTGAGCATGTGGGGGGCCCTGGACACATATCTCTTACCCCCACCCCTCAAGCCCAGGGGTGTCCACCAGAGGGGGGTACCTACCTGTCGGTCCGCTCCCACGGTCCGGAGATCCCCGGGGGGCGGAGGCCCTGCTGCTGCTCTGGGATGGCAGGAGGAGGATCTGCAGGCTGGATTCTGCAGAGGAGGAGCCCCCCTCCTCCTCCTCCTCCTCCTCCTGCCGCGATGTCCCAGCGGTGGCCTCTGGGGGGGGGCCCCCGGGGTGCGGGGCTTGCCTCCGGGGCGGACTCCGGCTGCAGAGCCTGCTGGGGCTCGTTGGCCGAGGTGTCAAGGGTGGCCGGAGGGGAGGAGGTGTGCCGGGAACCCAGGATGTCCCTGAGCTCCCTGTAAAAGGGGCAAGTGACGGGGGCGGCCCCAGATCGGCTGGCCGCATCCCGGGCCCGGGAGTAACCCTGCCGCAGCTCCTTGACCTTACTCCTGACGTGGTCAGGAGTGCGGGCAGGGTGACCCCGGGCAGCCAGGCCCTCGGCCAGCCAAGCGAACGCATCCGCGTTCCGCCTCTTGCTCCCCATTACCTGGAGCACCTCCTCCTCGCTCCGGAGCCCCAGCAGGTCCCGCAGCTCGGCCTCCGTCCAGGAGGGGCCCCGCTGCCGCTTGCCAGCCTGGCTGCCCTGGCTCCCCTTGGGGGGGGTCCCCTGGGGGCGCTGGGGGGGCTGCCGGCCAGCCATTGCAGCTGTGTGGGGGGCTGAGGGTGGTGCAGGCTGGCCGCGTGTGCCGGCTGCAGCCTGCACGTTCCCTCAGCTTCCTGCAGAGGAAGGGAGGGGGAGGGGACCTTTAAGAGGCCGCTCCATGCGGCCACCAGTGAGCTGAGGGGCTGGAGAGAGCGTCTCTCAACCCCCCAGCTGATGGCCGCCATGGAGGACCCGGCAATTTCGACGTTGCGGGACGCGGATCGTCTACATGCTGCCTACTTCGACGTTGAACGTCGAAGTAGGGCGCTATTCCGATCCCCTCATGAGGTTAGCGACTTCGACGTCTCGCCGCCTAACGTCGAAGTTAACTTCGAAATAGCGCCCGACGCGTGTAGCCGTGACGGGCGCTATTTCGAAGTTAGTGCCGCTACTTCGAAGTAGCGTGCACGTGTAGACACAGCTATAGGGTGACAAATGAGCTCCACACAAACAGGGGAATGTGGGCTTTTCCTGTGGAGTGGGATTTTGCCCAAACTATAACTTGGTCCCCTGATCATGCTGTGCATTCCACGCGGGCAAAGCTCTACACTGGAAGTCAATGGGGCTCCATATGGTGTCAATGTGCAGAGCTCACTGCATGATCAGTGACTGGTGATGCTTCCAGAATGTATCAATCCATCCAGAAAGCTACAATCCAGAACCCTGCAATGCCTTTCAGATGGTATCAGAATTATCCTTTTGCAATTACCTTTTTCAAAAAATGATCTCTCCTAGAAAAGAAATGCACTGGAGGCAAAAGAAATTACCTGTTAGTTTACAGACTGAACAAATGGTCCCTGTTTCACATGTTACAAAGCGTCAGAAAAAAAGGAGGTGGTGCAAATTAATATATTTCCTAATCACAGCAGAAAACTAGAACCTTGTGATGCAAATTTGCATTTTGCCTTTTTTCTCCTCGTGCAAATCATTCTAACTGACATTTGGGTTGTGTGCGATAGTGCAGGATGCTGTGCACCACCACACACACACACCAGTCAGCTGCCACACCGTGACTTTGCCATTGTCAGTTCCTTGAGACACACACTGAACTTTTGGCTGTTTGAAGATTAGTTTGACTGTTAAGATTAAAAATCTGTACGGTTGCTGTTTCAAATATTTACATAGCTAAGCCTCCTACTGAGATGTCAGCTGTTACTTAGTCCAAGGCAGTTTTGCCACTGCTGAGCATTGCTGGCTACACTTCAGCATCAGGAGGTAATAAATGCTAGTTCTTTCACAAATGCAAAGGAACATGGTTCCAGATCTAGCCTGATTTACGTTATCACTGTGTGCTTTCTCTCAGGCTGCCTGCCTTCTCTCCACACCAAATGCAGCTCTCTTTGTTTTTGATTTGAAATAAAACTGAACAGCTATCCTGAAGGAGCAGATGAATCTTTCTAATACTTGAGAACTTTGTAAGGAGTGAATGTCAGTTTTCATAGCTTAATGAGGATATCTGACAGAATGTAGTTAACTGAGACACGCTCACACAAAGAAGCTGATTGCTTGTGGTGGAATGTTCTGTGTTTTACTGAACAGCCAAATATCAAGTGACAGTCACACCTCGCTATAGAGTTTAAATAAATGGACTGCCTGTGGGAAAACTACTCCACAACTGCAGCTGTAACCCCTCTATAACCTTTTTGCTTATGTGGACCCAGCCATCGGGAACACTTGCAAAATCCACTAGCTCCTCAACAGCTCAACCCTGGCCAATAAGCCAGACAGAAGCTCATTCTAAGGAACTCAGTTGATGCAAATTCCTTCCTGCAGAGGTGTTCCATGGGTTACCCTGTTTTAAGAGCCTCAAAATGTCTTGCACAGGCCTGCAGCACCTGAATCATTTTTACCACAAATTACTATAAATTAAAAACAGACTTTTAAAAAAAATCCCTCTTGGATACGTGTGCAATGCAGTTCGAGGGGTCCCCAAGCTCCGCATCCCTTCTGCAGTCAGGAGTGACTCTGACTCAGCAGGTGAAACTGAAGATTTATTAGTCAACAGGGACACTGTGTTGTACAGCCTCATCAGTACAGCCACCAGAAATAGTCAGTCCAATACATACTGGGGAGAGGAGACACTGAAAGTGGGGGTTCCCCAAACCTGGGACCCTGCCTCCTTTGCTCCTCTACAGCAGGGATTCCCAACCTATAGGTCAGGACCTAAACATGGGTCACCATGAGATTTTCTAAGGGTCGTCAGCTGGGCTCTTAAGGAGCCATTTGCATCCATTTAACCTCCTCAGCTCCCAGTCCCTGTCCTGTGGTGCTGAAATAGAACTCAATTTAATTGGTTAAACAGCCAACAGGAGGGATCCCTGCCCTGAAAACAATTAAATTGAGTCCCATTTCAGCCTGCAGGGCAGGGAACTGCCCCACTGCAGGTGGGGGAAGGGAACAGGAGGGCTGGTTGGGAGTTGACCAGAGAAGGAGGCAGCCCAGCAAAGAAGCAGAGGGGTCAGCAGTAGAAGCCTGGAACTCCCCTCTGAGGTAGGTGGGGGTGCCAGGGTAGCTAAGACAGGTTTAGCCTGTGAATGGTGGAGCAGAGGGGGTTGAGAGCCAGTCAGGGCTCCACGCCCCAGCCATCTCTCACCGTGCTGCTGTGGGGTCCCCTGCCCCATCCCTCCACTTGGGATCCCACAGCAGGTGCTGCTGGACAGGGCTCAGCACTCCAGCCGGCTCCCACCCATGGGGCTGCGAGGGTTCCCCCCACAACGCAGATGCCAGCCAGGGCTCCATGCCCCAGCCAGTTTCCAGCAGCAGGGCCAGGTTTTTGGAAATCTTATGCAGGTCCCTGTCTTGAAAAGGTTGGGAACCGCTGCTGTACAGCCTCCAAACTAACCCACTCTACCTGCCACACTTTCTGTTCAAAAACAGCCAGGCTCCACCCCTCTCCTTTGTTCTGTTTTCTGGGGAGCAAAGGTGTTACCTGGTTGCCTGGGTTACAAAGAGCAGGGACTGTATTACAGACAGCAGGAATTCCATACCTTAGGCGAGAGAGTCAGCACCCTGAAAACAGCCTGTCACACGCACACTTCATCACGTGGCAGAAACCTTTCTGACACCCTGGGAACCATTGAAATGTCAAGAAATCTATGTAAACATCACCTGAAGTGGCAAACACACAAATGTGAAAAAGGTAACCCTTTATTTATGTAAATATATCAGTAGTGGCAATCCCAAACATTCAAAAATTATGAGTTGGGTCCCAAAATATGAGATTGTGAGATTGTTTCTCTCCTAAGTTAAGACAATACGAGTATGTCTCAGATTAAGAGAGTTTTAATCAACCATTTCTTAGGGTCAAAATCTATCGCCAGATAAGGGATGTGCAATTCTCACTAAAGTCAATGGGACCTTTTTGTACTGGAGAACAGAATTTGGCTTTTAATGGAAAACATAAGCATTATTTTTGAATGAATATCAAAGATAAGTGAACATTTTAGCTATGGAAGAAATTAAAGACACAGAGACAAGAAGTAGGTAATTATAAAATGTGGTTATCCTTTTAAAATGTTTAGTGTGTGTTATTAATTAGCCTAATTATTGCAATATAAATTATCTGTTTTCCTATTAGTTTTGCATGTGTTGCAAAACTGATATTCATCAATGTTTTATATATATATATATATGCACATAACTTACTTTAGCATTTTGCATTCTATGTGCCTTTTTTTAACTGAGTCTTTTTAAAACTATAGTTTCCATCAAAAAGGCATTCCTCCCTCCCAAAAAAATAGAAGTAGTTCTAATATTCCTGAACCCTTAATTGTTGGAATCAAAAATTACATACTATCTTATTAATCACATAATATATTTCAAAAAGTTTAACTACATTGTGATCAGACATGCATGCTACATTGATTGCTGAAGTTATAATCATTGAAATGAAAACCTGGGATAGTGGAGACTACTAAAATGCTATTGGATCATTTAGTATTTATAATTCAGGATAATTTCCGAAAGTACATGCTTAATTATTTGATCAGTCTCCTTTTAAACACCTCAGGCTCAAATGAGGTTTTCAGCACTTTCCTGAAAGATGATTTCAGAGCTTAATGGATCTCATAGGACCCAATACTGCAAGCTTTACTCCATTGAAGCTTTGGAGACAGACTTCACCATTAGGAAATACTTCCTCGTACTTTTACAGATTGGGATCAAAAAACAAACAAAACAAACAAACAAAAAAGCTCATTTGAAAGACAAACCATTTGTCTTCTGCATCACCATTTACTGTACGATGCTTGGGGTTTCATTTTGAAAACAGAGATGGAGAGGGAGTGATGCATCACACAGCCCAGCTCCCGCAGTCTTCAGTGTTCACTTCCCTAACTACCTCTAACCTAAGCACTCACCTGTCCAACTCCCCTCTGGGGACAGGTGTCCTGGTTTTTCAGTTTATAAATTGGATCCTCTGTCCTAAAAACACCTTGAATGATTCCTTTCCCTCTGTGCTGTTTATACGCCTCATGGTAGGTTGTTTGGGAAGCACATTTCCTCTTTGATTTTAGCCAAAATGCAACATTTATGTTTGAATTTACTTTATATTGGTTACTGCTTTTCAAGATTCTTAAGTTGTTAAATAAAATAGGGTCTAATACTGATCTCTGTGGTACAGCACTGGAAACCTCCCTCAGCTGAAGATTTTGGCAGGGGTCTTTTTACTTGCCATGCTGTGTTTACAGTCCTTCCATAAGTCGTTAGTCTGTGTGACAATACACAGATCCAATACAACCTGAATTATGTTTTCAAGTTACGTTTGTAGAGATTATATAAAATGATTTAAGAGCAAGTTCAGCTATGTTACATCCTACAGCACTGGGTATTTTTGTAATTTTATCCCAATAAATTGATCGAGCTTATCTGACTTGACTTTGTCTTTATAAAACCATATTTTATCATTTGTTCATAAATATTTAATGATAAATGTATTCACATCTAAATAGATAGATCATATCTTTCTCCTTGGATACATACTAAATGTGTCGTAACTTTTCAAAGGTCATTAATTTAGCCCCTTAACTCATTCAGAAATGCACATAATTTGGTCCTGCAGACTGTTTTCATTTTTCCCCTTGTTTTGCTAAATTACTCTTTTTATAAGATCTTTGCTATGCCTTCAGTATTTTCGTCTAATTTCCTTATCCTTCTTAATGGCACACTTTAGAAAAAAGCAGATCAATGTTATACTTTTGTTAAAATTATCACTAATTTATTCTCCCTTACTGTTTTAGAAATTTGCACTCTAGGCTGGAATTTTCAAGTATACCTGAGATTGTGAGGTATGTAACTCCATTAAAAGTCAGTGAGATTTGAATGCCTAATTCTCCTCTGTTCCTTAGATAATCCAAAACATAAATTGTACATTGTAGGAGTATAATAAATGCACATGATGGAATGAAAAAAAGACCATGGGATACTGTAAAAGCTGATAAATTACATAGAAAAGATGAGTTACATTGGAGAGGTGGAGGGATAATGCTAGGTACATGCAAGAGTCTATTTCACCTACTAGTGAAATAATAATTCCGGGAGTAATCTTGGTCCCCTTAAAGTCAACGGTAGAACTCCAAATGGAGCCAGGATTTGACCTTCACGGGGAGAGGATCACACAGGCGAAGATGTATGCATGCCCTGTATTATAAGACTAAAAATATATGAACAGGTTTGTTTATTAGATTCCAGGACAATAAAATGATAGTAAGTATAGACTACTGTGAGAAATCAAACAGGTAACAAAAAATAATAACACAGTAATCATGTGGGACATCAATTACCCTCATATAAACTGGCCAATTGTTACAACAGAGTAGGGTTTAAACAAGCAGTTTCTTGGCACCTTAAATGATTGCTTCTTGGAACAGCTAGGTCTGCAATATGAAAAGAAGGAGCCTTTTGTCTCCTGTAGAACATGCATGGGTTGGTTCAAGACATAACTTGAGCCCCTAAATGAACAGGAGCATGTGACAGTACTCTAGAAGGTGTGTATGACTGGCACAGCTAACGAATGAGTTTACATCAAATACTTTTTTCCTTGTGTACAGTGGAAAAAGTTTTACCAGAACAAATATTCACAGAAAGAAATTTTCAAAGAGACGTGCACATGTAGGAACCATATTCTGAAGCTGCGTGTATCAAATTTTTCCCTTGGGAGTGCTTCTGCACTTCGCCATTCAGATGGCAGCAATACCACATGACAAACAGAACCAAAAAAACCTAAGCAACACATCTGGATTGGGTATTTGTGATCATCCATAGAGTAAAACATTGAAAATGACATTCACTGGATAACTGGTAGGTTCCAGATCATAACAATTTCTCCATAGATACTTTGTGATCAGGACAAGGTGCTAAATTAAATGAATAAATTATTTGCTACAAATTCTAAGCTTTTTTGTTTCAACATATTTTGGTTTTGCTGGGTGCACAAATATCATCTGTCTCTATTTGGCAGCCAGCTCTATCACACCTGCTCACTGCTCAGGGATGACACCAAAATGTCAGTTCAACTGCAACTGTAGGTCCTTCTCCCAACCACCATGACTGTTGTGGTCCTGGGTTCTCTGGCCTCTCTTCTCTGACACCCCCTCTGCCCCTGTTGTCAGGCCAGTACAGAGTCCCAGCAATTAGGAGATGTAGCTCCTGCCGTGGGCCTGGCTGGCAGGGAGGTGACAGGCTCAACAAAGGGGGATCAAAGTGCAGGTGCTGAAAGAGGACAGAATGAAAGAGATGAACCCAAACTCCCCACATCCCCAAGAGCCTTGCAGGCTCCCACTGTCCCCAACAACTCATCTCCTCTTGCTCTGCCTCCCTCCACAACAACTCACTCAGGCAGAGCCACATTCTTTCGCTACTCAGTAATCTTCTAGGCTTCCTCCATTTAACTGCCCCTCTCCCGCACTCTTCACCCCTTCAGTTATTCCCAGAATTCCTGGCTGCTGCTGAATCCCGCAAGTTTCTACTTGCCCCTTAAACTAACCTCCATTTCTCTCCAGCAGACCCTAGTTCTCTTCAAGTCCTCTTGCTTCTACATGGCTTCTCCCCCCACATCCTGCCTCATCTGCTTTCCCCTTCTCATACAAGACTTTTTTTTTCCATTGGGAGAACATAAGGAGATTTGTATTAAGTCACATTTGTTGTTTTCAAGTTTCTGTCATCTAGGGAAAGCCATCCCTACAACAACTCTGCTGGTCATACCACAGGGTCTCTTGTCCTCTACATATGAATGAATCAACAGCCTTCAGATCCAAACATGCAAGCATACAGGAAACAGTAATAGCATAAACCATGTTTTGACCAATTGATTATAATAATAAGGCTTCTGTAACAGAAAGACACAGTGGGCTGCACTGTTTTTCAGACAAGTCACAGAAAACTGTAAAACATTGGATATCAGTTTCAAATCAAAGCATGTTTATTATGCACCTATCATTTTGGAGAAGGTTAGAATAAAGGTGTTACAGATAGCTGCATGTTAATGCAAGATCATACAGTAAAGTTAAGATTGATGTTGGTAGCACCTTAGATTCATTTTATTTGCCCCTTAGCTAATATTTTCAGATACGTACAGTGTTACACAATTTTATGCATTTAGTATAGCTACATTTGGTCAAATCGTGCCTCTTTTTGGAGGTTTACCCTCACAAATGTGGATCTGATGACTTTGACTATATAATGGGCAAACAAATCTAAACAGTTCAGCAGGTTAGCAGGAGATT
This sequence comes from Carettochelys insculpta, assembly GCF_033958435.1. Lineage (NCBI taxonomy): Eukaryota > Metazoa > Chordata > Testudines > Carettochelyidae > Carettochelys > Carettochelys insculpta. The sequence continues at coordinate 136,927,457 of NC_134137.1, forward strand.
GCCAACAGCTAGCAGAGATGAAAACTGTTCTATATTGTAAAGATCTACAGTACAATAACAACAGCAAAATTGAGTAACTTATAATCAGTATGTTTTCTTTTTACTGAACTTTTTTCAAATCTCTATGTGATATCGTTTAGATCAGCAGAGGGATTCAAGCTGTAGTGGCAATGGCAAAGAGAGGGAGCTTATGAGGTGTTACTTTCCATGAAGGCCCCTCCATTTTGGAATTAACTCCTCCCCACTATCTCAAATAATCCATCTTTATTAACTTTAGGGCAATGGCTGTGAACCCTTCCAGACTACATTCTGAACTCTCTTTTATATCCAAATTTGACACATTAACACGTGGTTTGAACTGGGATGTCAATTTTCTAGCTCATTACTGGGTCTCATTTACATATTTTGTTTTCTCTAATTCTTGACTGCCCCCCGCAACATCCTTTGCCGCTCTGCTCTCTGATTTGCTCACCTTGATAGTAATTTTCTGATTTGTCAACCTTGATTACTATTTTTGGTTTTCTGTGCCTTAAATATTGAGTCTGTTCTGGTATGGCTATGTTCTGAAGAAGTGGGCCTGTCCCACAAAAGCTCATCACCTAATAAATTATTTTGTTAGTCTTTAAAGTGCTACTGGACTGCTTTTTTGTTTTGATAGTACATAGACTAGCACAGCTATCTCTCTGTTACTATGCAGCATATATAGAGTAGTATGAACAAACCATTGTCTATATGAAGTCAGTACACTATGTAGCCCTGTTGTAAAAGCAGGCAAATATCTATCTGTGTTGATGTACCCCCTCGAAGACTTCTGCATACCCCAAAGAGTACACATACCCTGATGGAGAGTCACCGCTTTAGGATACACTGCAAAGCCCATTTATCTAGGAGTGTGCATTATTTAAATGTAATGATCTGCGTTCTGCAAGAGCTAAAGAGAAGGAAAGTTCGGATTTTCTGAGTAAGCTGTTTTCTTTCAAAACAAGCAGTCATGCAGCACCATAAAGACTAACAAAATAATTTATTAAGTGATGAGCTTTCGTAGAACAGACCCACTTCTTCAGATCGGGAGACATGCCATTTCCAGTAAAGAACTGGCAGTTTTATAACAGAGAGCTCCATAAGTAAGTAAGTAAATAAATAAATAAATAAATAAGTAAGAACTGACAAATCAGATACTGAGGATTGATGGGAGGGCAAAGGCGGGTGGGAGAAGAGGAGCGAAATACAAAGCATCCTACCTGAGAACACTGTGAATATCGAAGACTGGGAAGCTGTTTTTGTAATATGTGAAGTAATTCCTATCTCTATTAAGGCCAAGCCTCAAAGTATCAAATTTGACCATAAACTCCAGTTCACACATTTCCCTTTGTAATCTGATGTTAAAGTCTCTTTGTTGTAAAACGCATTTTCTCAGGTCTTTAACAGTATGGCCCACTCCACTGAAATGCTCACTGACAGGTCTATGTGTATTCAGATTCCTAATGTCTGTTTTGTGTCCATTCTTTCTTTAGCAAAGTGATTGTCCAGTTTGTCCGATATACATAGCAGAGATTTATTCTGGAGATACCACCACTAGACCTAATCATGTTAATTTCAGTATTAGAGACTTATTCTCCTGTACTTCAACCAATGTTATATATGCCATCACGTGCCAGCAATGCCCAAGTGGACAAAGTTGGCAACGGGGTTTGTTGCACGGAAAAGTTCCAGGATTAGTGTTACTGTGGTATGGCCTGTGGTCGCTAGTGAGAATTCCCCTGAGGTTAGGTGGCGATGTGTAGGAGAGAACAGGCCTCTCAGCTAGGGCCTCTCAGAGTGTAGGATCGTGTTCCAGGATTGGTTGTAGATTGTTGATGATGCACTGCAGGGGTTTGAGCTGGGGGCTACAGGTAATAACAAGTGGTGTTCTGTTATTGACCTTCTTGGGCCTATCTTGAAATAGTTGGTTTCTGTGTATTCATCTGGCCCTATCAACATGTTGTGTTACTTCTCCCAGTGGGTAATTGTTTTACGAATGCTTGGCAGAGATCTTGAAGTTTTTGGTCTCTGTCAGTTGGATCGGAGCAGATGCAATTGTATCTAAGGGCTTGACTATAAACAATGGATCATGTGGTGTGTGTGCTGGATGGAAGCTGGAGGCATGTAAGTAAGTGTAGCAGTCAGTCAGTTTCTAGTAGAGAGTGGTATTGATCTGCCCGTCAGTGGTTTGTACTGCGGTGCCCAGGAAATGGATCTCTCGTGTGGAATGGTCACGACTGAGATTGATGATGCAGGTTGTTAAAATCTCTTCCAGAAGAATATGTATATCAGACTAACTGGACAATCACTCTGCCAAAGAATGAATGGACACAAAGCAGACATTAAGAATCTGAATACACCTAAACCTGTCAGCGAGCATTTCAGTGGCGTGAGCCATACTGTTAAAGACCTGAGAAAGTGCATCTTACAACAAAGAGACTTTAACATTAGATTGCAAAGGGAAATGTGTGAACTGGAGTTTATGCTCAAACTCGATACTTTGAAGCTTGGCCTTAGCAGAGATCGCAATTACCTCACACATTACAAAAACAGCTTCCCACTCTGATATTCATAGTGATGTCAGGAAGGACACTTAATATTTCACTCCCTTCCTCCCCATACTTCACCCCCACACACACATACTTTCAGTCCTATGTATTTGATTTGTCAGCATTTATTTATTTATTTTTTTAAATCTCTGTGTTATAAAACTGTCAGTACTGTACTGGAAATGGCATATCTCCATGTCTGAAGTGTGTCTGCCCCACGAAAGCTCATCGCCTAATAAATTATTTTATTAGTCTTCAAGATGCTGCATGACTGCTTGCTTGTTTTGTTAGAACACAGCTACCTCCATTACTTGTCTTCTTTGTTTGTTTTTTGCATAGCGAGGTGGTTGCAACTGCCAGCTGAGTTTTACTTTTGTATTTTTGTTGATATGTTAGTGCCTGAAACTGATAATGTCTGTATGTTCAAAATCAAAATAAATATATACATTGGGTGAACTCCTGGTTCTGTTAAAAGTTTTGCCATTAACTTCGCTGGCAATGGGATTTTACACTTTGAGTCTGTGACAACTGAATGGAATATGGTATACTACTGCTTGGGCTTCTAAAATTATTATTATTCTCTATTTTGTGATTTGCACCAATGAAATTCTGATTTGGGTTGTCTGAATATTGCAAACAAATCCGAAGGCTAACTACAACAGCTGAAACAGACAGTGATCCCTTTGCTTCAAAAAGCAGGGTCTTTACAACATGAATTAAAAGACAGTCTCTGTTAACACCTGTCAGAAGTACAGCTCTTATGGCATACAGTCTAGTGGTTTTGGTTCCATCAGCAGAACAGCAGGGATACACAGGCATGGTAAATATGTGTACCATCTAGACTTGATCATATTAAGTCAAGTCATGGACGAGCACCCCGTTACGTTAGGGACTCTGTTTTTCAGTACAAAAATATACACACACACACACCTTTCCTCCCTGCAAAAAACAAACAATAAAAAGAAAGAGATGTCATGCCTATAAAAATACATCAGGCCAAATTCATTCATAGGGTATCTGCAACTGAATTAGTTGAGGGATGTGTTTGTGTCCTTATTTTGTGTTCACTCTGCCAACTTTGCAGGAATCCTTCACGAATGCATACTATTCTAAGAGCTGTGTTTTTATCATCAGTGATACTAGTGCATAAACAAAGATGTTATAGCTAGGTAATAAGGCAAAAATCATAATCTGTAGTTTTAAATGTTGATGTAAATTTTGGGTGGCAAAACTTGTAGGAAAAACAATCATTTTCAAGAGTCCTAGAGGTATAACAGAAAATGGAGCTTGTGGAAATAGCTATAAAAGTCATCACTTGATTGTGTCCTTTTAATTGGGAAATTTTGAAGACCAAACAAACAGGTTTCCAAACATGGTTGTGTTGAACAGGCTAGACAGAATAAAATGAAAACACTTAAAGATATTTTCCCATTTCAAAAATAATTTACATATACAGTACCAACCAGGCTTCTGTGCTCTTTTGTAATAGAATGAATGCTGACAGCAAGTCTGAATCTGATTTTAATTTTTATTGTTTGAGGATTCCACATATAGCTCTTTTACTGATAGTTTCTGAATCAATGTATTTTGGGGGCCAAATCCTGATTGCATTATTCTTACAAAATTCACTGGAACCTTTCCATGAGTAAGGCTAGAAAGATTGTTTTTATCAATTCAGGGGCCTTCATTATTTTACAGGCGCAACAATATTTTCAGTACTTTATATTTCTATGGAAAATAGACTGTTTCCAAATGTAGATGGATTTTTTTTAATGTTAGTAACTTCTGACTCCCACTAAATCTTTTATCTGCACTCTTTTATCCCAATAAATAAAATAGCATATAAAACCATCCTGATTCCATGATGACTGACTACTAATATCTAGATGGATGAAACACAGGATTCCTTATATCTTTCATTTAAATAAGTCTTTTTTTCTAATAGACCATTTACCTTGATTATAGCCCTTTTCATATCACATCTATTATTATACAAGTTTCTTAACAAAAAGAGTTAGTGCACAGTAGCCAAATCATTCCATTTAGGTCATGTTATTCACATCCAGTCCACAGCGATTGGAGATTCTCTCTGTAACACAGCGCTCCAAGTGTAAAGGGCAAATTGTTAGCTTAGCACTCCAAACAGAGGAGGGGTTTTAAATTGATGTTGCTTTTCATATCATGTCAATAGAAAGGATCTATGTGTTTGTCTTTGCCAACATTCCATGCTAGATCTTTGCCTTCATTGGGCAGTTCCTTAATTTATTAGGCAGCTCTGCCTTCTGAATCCAGCAAGAATTTTTCTAGACTTCATTAGCCCTCCATCCATTTCTAAATGTGTTCATTCATGCAACTTTAAACATGCACAGTCTCCATCTGTTGTTCCCATATTTAAGAAAAGAGCTTGAAGGCGAAGGATATCTTCAAACATTTCTGGCTTTCACCTTTTAATAAAATATAATCTGTAGTTTTGCTTTTGTTTTGGGTTCTTTTAAAACTGAGATGAAAGACATTCTCTTCTTTCATTGGAAGGGTTGTCTCTTACATTAAAAAAAAAATGAGATCATTTAAGAGTCATACCACTTACATTGTTTGCTGCAAGGAGACTAACTTCTCTGCCCAAAAACTTACTTTCCTCCTGTTAGCAATTGCCTTTATTCTTCTTTAAAAAATTACAAGGTTCTCAGTGTCAGTAAACTCAAAGTGCTGTAAGTTGTTTTATTAGCTGTGCTTTTACTTTGACATTATGAGGCAAAGAAAGGTACTAAATGTCATACACTTGCAAAAAAAATTATTTTCTTGAATTACTATAATATCTCTGAATTGCTGTTATTGCATCCTTACATGTGGAGAGATAGGGAGATGTGACATGATAACTTTGAGGTGCCACATCCAATCTGAAAGAGAGAATTATTTATAAGAGTTTAGAACATGACATCAAATAGATAGACATCATGGATTCGCAACATGTATACTACTACTACTATAATTTCAGTTACAGACATAATTATCAGCCTCATCCTTATTTTACTATTTTACTGTTTCAAAATTTTCATGCTTGCTTTACTCATTCCAATCCATCCTACAATCCTGACTAAGGCAAAGTTTCTATACTAAGTATTAGTAATTTGCTCTGAGTCCTGAGTAGGGACTCATTTAATTGGCCTAGCACTGTACACAAAAACACAAAGAACAGGAAAATTCTTCAGGACTTTAAATCAAAGGATGCAGTTGTTTATACCAGTGAGATGCTTCTTAGGAAGAATCGTGTACTTTTGCAAACTGGGATATGAACAAGACACAAACGCTTACTGCATTTCACCTTTGCTTATTTTTAACCTTCTGAGAGTGAATTTTTCTGTCCACATGCTTCCTTGGCCTTCCATGTTTCAGTGACATAATGTCCCTTTAGCACAGCTCTACAATAAAACAGGGGAATATTTCAGGAGAAAATCTGAAAAACAAGCTATGGCGAATGAATTAATTTTCTCTTGTCCTTAAATATATTCTCCATTTATTTGATAAGGTTTTCAGTAATGATTTACAAAAATTAACCCACAGTTCTTAGTCGGCTAAAGCCCTATACTTGTACCAAAATGAAACTGATTTCAGTTGGAGGCTAAGTCTATACTACACGATAAAGTCGATTTTAAGGCAGTTTGCTCGATTTTACAATGTCACTGCCTTCACTGTAAATACCATTAGGACAATTTTAGGGCACGCTAAGGTCGATATTGTAACATTGTGGAAAGCAACTCAGCATAGCATTAAGTCTGAATTTAAAAGTTTGAATTAAGGCTAGGATGGAAATGCCATTTATTTAAATTGACCTCATTAGCCCCCAGAGGGGTCCCATATGTATCCCACAATACCCAACAGTTGTCTGCTCTGGCTGTTTCCATCTCCACTGCTCTCCAGGGCTACGTCTACACGTGCCCCAAACTTCGAAATGGCCATGCAAATGGCCATTTCGAAGTTTACTAATGAAGCGCTGAAATGCATATTCAGCGCTTCATTAGCATGCGGGCGGCAGCGACGCTTCGAAATTTACGTGCCTTGCCGCCGCGCGGCGTGTCCAGATGGGGCTCCTTTTCGAAAGGGCCCTGCCTACTTCAAAGTCCCCTTATTCCCATGAGCTCATGGGAATAAGGGGACTTCGAAGAAGGTGGCGTCCGTTTGAAAAGGAGCCCCGTCTGGACGTGCCGCACGGCGGCAAGGCGCATCAATTTCGAAGCGTCGCTGCCGCCCGCATGCTAATGAAGCGCTGAATATGCATTTCAGCGCTTCATTAGTAAACTTCGAAATGGCCATTTGTATGGCCATTTCGAAGTTTGGGGCACGTGTAGACACAGGTCAGGTGTGCAGGAATTAGGTAACAGGAAGCCTGCGAATTGAATTCTGCATCAGGAAGCTTGTGGTAGTTAGGCTGTGAGGTCATGCTTGTATCAGAGGCTCAGAAACTTCTGTATTATTTACCCATTAAAAATAACCCCAACAGAGGAGGGGTTTAAACTGATGTTGCTTCTCATATCGTGTCACTAGAAAGGATCTGTGTGTTTGTCTTTGCCAACATGCCATGCTGGATCTTCGCCTTTGTTCAGCAGTTCCTAATTTATTAGGCAGGCTTCTTCCCTGCACAGGACATAGCAGGAGAGGCCGAGATTTTTTTTTAGCACTGGCACCTGCCCCCAGCCCCCCACACCACGTGGTGGCTAGGCTGTGGGGGTCATGCTTGCATGAGAGGCCAAGAAACTTCTTTTCTGCGGTTCACATTGGTAAAGAAGCAGCCTGCCCCTCCCCTCCCCAACAGGCACCATGCAGTCGGGTCTTTCCCTCACCCAATCACATCACATGGCCATCCCCAACATAATAAAAGCATGTGCCTGCAGCGCGGTGTGGACCATGCTGCCAGACAACACCATATCCTGGCTTGCACGCAGTGAGGGCTCCAAAGACAGAAAAGATTTTCGGTGTCTGGCTGTCACCAGGGAGAAGTCTCCCCACCCCCATGGCAAAGATTTTGGCAGCTGGCTGTCGCCGCAGGATGTCTCGGAGGCCTCTGAAGGGACCATCTCAACTGGCCCTCAACTACACCCCCCCCACCCATCAATGTATGTGAGGGGGGGGGCGGCCACCGCACTCACTGATATTTGGGGTTGGCCTCCCCACCAGAGAGAGCCTCTGAAGGGACCATCTCACCTGGTCTCCCAACTACATTCCCCACCCACCAATGTATGTTGGGGTCCAGCCCAGGGCACAGTTGCAAAAGCAAGAGATTTCAGTTAATTTGGCAATCTCTGTTGATGCTTTCTTTCCAACCTCCATCTCTTTTGGAAAATTCTTTATCAAATGGCTTCCTTAAGACAGGTTATATCATACTGTGGTTTCAAGGGGGGCAAAGTAGCTGTGGGACCAGTTCAGATGGCACAGTCACCTGGGTGATCCCAGGACACTTACTCATTCTGGAATGTGGGTATGACAGTCCCCTGCCTGCTGCGCTAGTTGGCTGACCAGGTAAAAGTTATACCTAAAGGTGGTCTTTCAACAGGGGAAAAACAGCTGAGCAACAAGTTTACATAGTTCTGTCACCTTCTGAAGCCAGCCTATCTGGGTTTTTTTCACCTGGGATTCCCTACTTTTCCTTCTTTCCTTTTGAAAAAATGGCCGTTTACTTTCCACAGGAGGGGAATGAGGGCAATTCAATGTGGGAAGATGACATTGTATACCCACAATCACTTGCGGGGCATTTTGTTCCCATACTTCACCATCCAAAAAAAACAAACAAACCCAGAATGCTATGGGGCTGAGAACTGTGGGATAGGTTCCCACAATGCACTGCGGCAACAGCAGTGTTCAGCGATTCAGAGTGGCAGCATTAACTTGACTTTGTGGGGAGGTGAGGATACTCAGATTCAAATTTATAAAACACAGGCTGTGTCTACACAGGCACATATCTTCGAAATAGCCATATTTCGAAGATTACTAATGAGGCGCCGAATTGAATATTCAGCGCCTCATTAGCATTAGGACACTTCTGGCCACGGTGCTTCAAAAGCGCCACTTTCGAAAGCGCGTGGCTCACCACGGCTACCCGGGGGTCCTTTTCAAAAGGACCTTATTCTGATCAGTGATCGGGATAAAGGGATTTCAAAAGGTGCAGGGTCCTTTAGAAAAGGACCCCCATGTAGCTGCGCCAAACCACACACTTTCAAAAGCGGCGCTTTCGAAGCACCGCAGCCAGAAGCATCCTAATGCTTATGAGGTGCTGAATATTCAATTCAGTGCCTCATTAGTAATCTTTGAAATGGCCATTAGCATGGCTATTTCGAAGATTTGTGCCCGTGCAGACACACCCACAGCGTTATAAAATCAAATTTAACACAACTGAATTTATATCATAGTGTAGACATAGCCAGAGTTATAGGTGTTCAGCGTGTCTAAAATTGGGGCACTTCACTGAAACCTCTGTCTCATATGAGGATTTCCCAGAGTTAGGACTACCCTTAGCTACTGTCATCTTAAGGCAGTTGTATGTCATTGTGCTTCAGAAGTGCTAAGGAGACTTAAAACTACCTTAAGACAGCAGTTGAGGATTCCTCTGGTGTAGGAGAATCTTATTATAGTTATTCCTGATTTGGTTTTCCCTCCTTTCCCAGTATGGAGGGTGTCTTAACATGGGATTGGGCTGGGGGGAGGCAATCTGTCAGATTTGAGAGGTGACAGATATTTGCAACAGGTGTCCTAGTGATCTTAGCTAATGGTGCTGCCTTCCCAGGGTGGTATCCAACAGAAGAAGTTAGAGCAGCTCTAAGGCTGCTGTAACGTGTGCCAGACAATGTTTCAGCTTCTAGCAGCATGCCAGGAGAAGGAAAAACAGTGAAAAGATGGTGTAAAGCTACCTATGCCTCATATCACCAGATACACTAACTGCTGCTTTCAAACAACTCGGGGATCAAACTTGTGCTTTTTCAGGACCATCAATCTATTCCCATTTAGACACACTCCAATGAAAGGCAGAAAAAAAACATATGACACAGGAAAATCTAGGCTTATTTAATGGAGATAGAAAAATTATGAGAGAAACTTACAAGAGATTTTCCAACAACAGACAATTGACAATATGTCCTTTCAACTTTCAAAAATTCTTTTTGGGAGTTCATTAGATGATAAATCTTTACAACGTATCACACAATGTTTTTTTTAAAATAAACAGAATGGAAATAAACAGCCAAAGAACAGTCGGTGAGGATAGTTTAAGATTTTCTACAGCTATTGCATAGGTTCTGTTAACTTTCGATGACTGGCATATCAAGGGTCAGCATTCCTCTGCTAGCATTCTCCATCAAGCAAAAGAAGACAATCTGGATTATGAAAAGTACACTGAATAGTGACAGCAAAAGAACAGAAAATACTGGGGCTTTGGATTAATGCATGTACCTTTTAAACCCAAAGACTCATTTTCAAATCCAAATTAAATTATTAATTTAAATAATTTTGGGGTGTTTAACCCATCCCCTAGCACAGATCTGTCTACTCCACAGTCAAAACCTCTGCACAATTTTCTACAAGGCAAGGGCTTGTCTACACTACGCAGAAGATTGACCCAATCAAGGTCAATCTTCCAGAGCTCAATTTTGCCTGTCTGGTAAAGACACGCAAAATTGATCTGTCTGGGGTCAGCAGTCGACCCCTGTACTCCTCACTATCATGATAAAATGCTCCCATCGACCTTCTTTAATGAAGATGGTAAGTCGATTTCAGATACGTTGATTCTAGCTATACAATTGCCATAGCCAGAATTACGTATCTGAAATCAAACCATTCCCCGAGTGTAGACCTGCCCTTTGCCTTTGAAGAAGACCAGGACTTCAGGGCAAATCATGCCTTCACTGAAATAGTTCCAATGGGAGCAGGACTATGTCATAGTATAGCTGGAGGCAGTTTGTGAAGGGTGGGACTACATATTGAGATTAAAGAGTAGTAGTAAAATTTGCCAAAATCCTGTCTAAACTGTGGGCTTCATCACACACGCATTCCATACATGGAACTCCCACTTACTTGGATGAGAATTTTTGAAAATCTGGCCCAATTATATGTCCAGCCCAAACTGGTACAACTGACATTTCAGGGCAAATTCAGCCCACCTTCCACTGACTTGTGTGAGGAAAGTCAACAGAGTTTTCTTCTTACATGGATATAAAATTTAACCAATTGACAAAATAAAGGATTACATTATTCAAAAACCTGTTCCAGAACTGTGTGTCTAAGGAACTCTGTATGTCTTCAAAACTCCATCTAAGGAAATTTCAATGTTACTAGATTAGTACATCACAGAAACAGGATTTACAGTGTTTGCACAAGCCTGAGTCATCCAACATCTGCACTAAAGCTGACTAATAATGTTGTACAGCAAACCATTCTGAAAGATAGTACATAAGAAGCACTTTTCTCTGTTTGTAAACTACAGATATTATCTGAATTAGATGTGCAATACTTATACATATATGAGTAAAGCCAAGGGACCCTGATCATCATAAGGTGGGACTGAATCTGTATCTTAGGAACTAAAGCCATGAGCCGCTACCACTTGACCTAAAAGGCAAGTATGGCTATAAAGCAGATTTCACTCTCCCATTCTCGGTGGTCTCAGTGCTTCTGGGTCCATAGACATGCTCTGATACATAGGACAAGATCTTCACCTCCTATGAATTTGCATTGGTTTATTGACCTCAGTACAGCTTCTCTGATGTCCATCTGCTAAAGATCTGTCCAAAAGCGGGCAAAATTCTTCACCACTGCAAGCTCATTTAATTCTCTGGACTTTTACCAGTGTGACTGGGAACAGACTTTGTCATGAAAGACACATATAACTGGAGGTATTTGGGTGATCTTTTCAGAACTTGTTTCTTGTTTCCCACTTGCAGTACCTGCATGGCCAAAAATGTGCCTGTTTTACATCTGACTTTGTTGGTAACGATGGTGTGACATGGGAGGAATGCTTCATGAAGCAAAATGGCAAGGGTTGTTTTTTGTTTTTTGGGGGTTTTTTTGTTTGTTTTTTTAATTTATATACACTAACCTGTGATCTCTGGGTCCCATATCAACTCTTACTTGCAGAATCAAGTTAAATGAATGTGGTCTCACCTTGGCGTCTGGAACAGGATAGTTCAAGGAGATAGAAACTTAATTCCTCACAGTGTGGTAAATTCACATAAATTCGTGAACATAGATTACAAATCTGTATTATTCACAGACATTCTACTTATTTTATCAGACTGTAAAATGTAAAAAAAAAATTGTATATACATTATATAATTCTACAGTGCAATATATGATCTTGGTAGCTGATGTGTAATCTGTTTTTAGAGATGGGGGAGTTGGTACAAATCCACCTAGCAGCTACAAGCTGTTTTTAATTCCTCCTTTTATTTAAAAACTCACTAGGCTGGCAAGCCCGTGTGGGAATAAATTAGAGTCAATATCCCAGAATATAATTTAGCCATTGAAATATGCAAAAGTCATTTTGTTATGGGCTCAAAACTTCTTTCATCTTGATTTGACATAATTGCAAATAAAAAAATGAATAAGAAATACAAATACTAGCATCTCTCAGTCTTGCTTTTCTTAAATCTAATGAATGAATGACAGTGAGTCTATGAACTATTCAGAGAGAATCAGAGTCTGACCCTCTGATGATTAGTTCACTGATGCTCTAATTTATTTTGGTGTTGTATTGAAAATGATTACCATTTTAGCTTGATATGGCAATTTCTGAGTAAACAGGCAGAGTGTAAGAGTCCCCCACTAAAAGCTTAGTAGCCTACTCTATTCTGATTACCACCTTCATTAAAGTCTACTTTTGGCTCAGTGCAGTAAAGGAACAGCATAACAGAGAGAGTCACACCCCTCCCAGCATTTCGTCTACATAGGGGAGTAAAACACAGTATTCCTTTGCATTCAGAACTCTGTTTAGATTTAATATTCAACTGTATACCTAGATATAGGTAGGATCTGACACCTATGTAGTGGGTTTCTCATGACACAGCTGGTAACTCCCATGTAATTCCTCGTCTTCTCAAAGCACTTCAGATTTGAGTACTATTGCTTAAAAATCTTAAAGTACAAATGCTTACATATCCTATACTTCCTAAATAAATTGGAAAGCATAGTGTGTGTAACATATTTTGAAAAACATTGCACCCCTGTAATAGAATGCAGTAATGATGCAAGAATGCAATGTAGACTTTAAAAAAAAAAAGTAATGCACAGGAGTATGTCCAACACAAAATATAATGGTCTGAGTTATTATGACTTATTGTTCTGTAGTGACAAAAGAGTGCTAGGTTTTGCACTGGAGATAACACAAATGCACTGACTACACAAGCCTAGAGATTCTACACCCTCTGCTCCAGGACTAGTATGTGGAGGCAGCTTTCTCCCTCCCTATCTCATTATAGAGGTCCAGGAATTCCAATGATGCACTTCCATGTATCTAGAACAGTGTTCTTAATTTTTTCTGAGATGATGGAACACCAAACAATAATATTTTTATGTGGAACACCTATGAAAATGTTCTTCAAAAAATTGCTGACCAAAAAACAAAAACAAAAACAAAAAAAAGCAATATCTACAGCAAAAACAGAATGAAATAAGTTAATCAGGTATCCTGGCAATGAAGGAGTAACATTGGATCTGGTTTCAATAACAGCAAATATATGCTATCAGTGTGTGATATCAAAAAAAGTCAGATGCTTATGGCACAACCTGCGAGTTGTTCATGGAACACCAGCATTCTGCGGAACATAGTTGAAGACACACTGATCCAGCTCACTTCAGCTATAGAGCCAGGCATAGCAGAGGTGAGGAGTTATGTAAGTGGTAGATGTGTATAAGAATAAGCTCTTGTGATGATTAAGGCTGCTGCATAGCTGTTTTATCACGTATAGGTTAGGAAGTCCTGTCTCTAGGTCCAAACACGCACGCTTTTGAAAGTGAATATCTCTCATTTTTTGGGGGTAATTGGTGTGGAAAAGGTTGAAAGCTAACAGAGGTACAGTAAGGCCAGCTAGCCACTATCTATTTTAGTGGGTGAATCTGAAACCTATGGCTACGTCTACACTACAGCAATCCTTTCAAAGAAGGTCTTCCAGAAGAGCTCTCCCGAAAAAGCTTATTTCAAAAGAGCACATCCACACACAAAAGAGTGGATCAAAAAAAATTATCTGCTCTTTCAACAGAGAGGATCCACACAGCCCTCACTCTTCTGAAAGAATGGGCCAGGGATCATACAATCCGGCACCATGGGGGGACTACTCTTTTGAGAAAAAGAGGGCCCCTGGAGCATCAGAAAAAAATGCTCTTCCACATCTGGGAGAGGAAGACGGCAACCAGGAAAAGTGCTGCGTTCTTCCAATTTAATAACAAAAGAACACATTTTGTGTGTCAATGCTCCACAGGACTTTTTGAAAGAGCCCTGGATTTTCGAAAAAAACGACAGTGTAAACATACCCTATGTGTCCTAATGAAAAGTGCGTCAGACCATAAGTGAGTTGAAGTTAGTTCTATTCCCAGGTACTGCCTCTTGTTTGCTGTGTGAACTTACGGCAAGTCACTTATCTATTCTGTGCCTCAGTTTCCATATCAATAAAAAGTTTCTGACCTCTTTTATAAAGTGTTTTGAGATCTATTGACTAAAAATGCTATACAAAAAAAGCAAGGCAATATTATTTTCCCACTGAAAATAACTGCTTGCTCATGTGTGCTCCTAGGAAGTCATGTGGAGTAATCTAGTATTTGTAAGATTTAGCCATAAACACCTCTGCTTTATCATGCACCATGGCAGGACAAGTCCTTGGCTTCCAACTATAATCGTATCTCTCTCACCAGCAGTACCTTTACACTACTTCCTCAGAGCAGCTTCCAGGGGGACAAGGGTGGGAAAGTGGAAATTAGAATTGGTATAGAAATCCTTCTTCAATTCCAATTTACATGCTTAAGTTCCTAACTCTTATTCCAGTTCATTTACACTTTTTCTGTCATTGTAAACTTATACAAATGTGTGTCTTTCTGTATGCTCATAGGGTCTTTATTTTATTTTTACTGGTACCAACCTCCCATTTAGCTGTAAGTTCCCTGACCAGACTTGCCAGAATGGTATTACAGTATGCAATAAAAAACAAGCAATTAGAATAGAGATTGATTAACTAGCTAGTTAGTTTTCATCCCTGTTAGAGATATGTATCTCACAAGGGTCATGATGATAATTTTTCAGAAACGTATTAATTGAACGAGATGTTTTTATGAAATGTGTCCTACAAGTTGGTTATGTCAATATACTTTCCCTTAAGACTTTACTTAATTATTATTGTAGGCATTATATTTTTTTTCCAAATGGTTTACCAAGTACTCATTTAACAGAGTTCACAGTACATACCTAATAGAAATGGATACTGTATTGACAGATTAAGTTTATTGTCATCTACTTGGCTATTCCTGAAATACAATCAATCAGAAGAAGATGCATTTTTCTGCACTTAGCTCATATATTCTCCTGCTTCAGGCACAGCAAACCATTTTGTTGAACAGATTTTACAGGAACCAGCATCCAAAGAATTTGTTCTTTTTAAAGTTCTAACCCTACATCAAGCACAATAATTGTACAATAGGCCTCATTAGGTATAGCCTTACTCTTTCATGTCTTCTAGGAGACTGCAGGATCAGCAGTAGGAGAGGAAGTATGAAAAAGTTCAGCATTACGCAGATACAAACAATACAAAGATGTTCTCTGACTCTCTCAAAGCAATTTATGAACCACCTAACTCTGACAGTTCTCCTGAAACTGGCAGATGGCATAACCCTCATCAAAGACAAAGAGGGATTCACACAGAGATGGGCTGAACACTTAAGTAGTCTACTCAATAGAGCATTGGCGGTTGATCATCATGTCCTTGATCAATTATTCAAGGAACCCATCAAAGAGTATCTTGATCTCCTCCCATCAGTTTTCAGAAGCTTCCAGAAAGGAAGGTATTCCAGCAGAATCGTACAATGTAGCAGGTCCAAAGTCGTTCCATGGCATCTTGAGTAGCATTTGAGAGGAAGAAGAAATGCCACAAAACTTTAAATATGCTATTATTTTATCACTGTTCAAAAATAAAGGCAGCAAAACTGACTACAGAAATTACAGAGGTACTTCTCTAATGTGTACAGCAGAAAAGACACTAACTCGCATTCTACTAAGCAGACTCATTGCAAGCATATCTGGGGAGAATCTGCCAGAAGCACAGTGTGGTTTCAGACCAGGTCATAGCACTATGGGTATGATTTTTGTCCTAAGTCAGGTCCAGAAAAAATGTTTAGAGCAGAACATGTATTTGTATACCGTCTTTAGCAACTTTAACCAAAGCTTTTGAGAGGGTCTGTGGGCTATTCTACATAATCTGGGCTGCCCAGGAAGGTTCATACAAATCACCTGTCTTTTCCATGAGCACATTCAGAGTGCAAGTGCTCTGAAACAGTTACTCTTCCACTGCATTCAAAATCCCAAAATAAGAAAAGCAAGACCATCTAGTTGCTCCAGTGCTGTTCAGTTTGCTTTTTTGCCTGCGTTCTCAGTTATGACACAAGGGACTTGAATAAAAATATATACATCTATGGCTCCCTTTTTGAGCTTTAAAGTCTCTGTGCTAAGATAAAGAGGCTGGAGAGACTTCTCATTGAGGCACTTTTTCCAGATGACTATGCCTTTGTGGCTCATAGACATGACAATTTTCAGATCATCACTAACAGGTTTTCTGAGACACCCCATCTCTTTGGCCTCACCATGTCTCAGTAAGACAGAGGTCTGTGTTCCAACCATCACTTCATACCAATACTCCAGTGCCAGCCATCTTCATCTAATGCACACAGCTAAAATAAGTGGATCTGAGCAGCACCATCTTGGGAGAAAGTTCCATTGATAAGAAAATTGCCTCCAGATTCAGGGAGGCCAGCCAGGACAACTCCGAACAGAAGTCTTTAACGAACACCACACTTGTCTCTTCTCCAAACTGAAGATCTTCATTGCAGTGCTTCTAACCTGTCTCCTGCATTGATATAAGACGTGGACTCTTTATAGGTGTCATATTAAATGGCTTCAGCAATTTCACATCTGCCCCCTCCTCTCAGTAATGGGCATTCACTGGCAAGGCAGAGTGGTCACTGCTGAGTTCCTTGAGAGAGAAAACACAACTACAATTGAGGAAATGTTATTGAAAACATAACTTGACTGGACATCCCACCAGACTGCTAGACTGCCATATCCCCAAACAAATCTTGTATTGGGATCTGAGGCAGGGAAAAAGGAAAAAGGGTTGTCTGTTCTGTAGGCTGATCTCAATCTCAAATAACTTGAGCAGATGGCTCAGAAAAGGAGCTTCTCACAGTCTCTGATAAGAACAAATGTAACAGGTTTGAGCAGGATCAAAGATATCATCTCCAGACTGAACGTCAAAAGTGCAACAAACCTGCACCATCAAACATCATGCGCACAGGCTTCCCATGCCCTGGGAGAGTCTGGCTCTGCATCAGGGCTCATTCTTCAGAGTCACGTGCACAACCATATACAAGACTTGGGACAATATCATCAGAAAAAGCAGCAATGGATTACCACCCAACTCTTCTTCTGTGGAATCTAAACTTATTTTCAAAGAAAAAGGATAGTATGTTTACATTGTATGTGCTCCCTTCATGAGAGTATTTCATTTAATGTGCTATAAAATATCATCTTTCTTTTAATCTCCAAGAAATAGCTGCAAATCTGACAATTCTAAGTGTATGTGAGCTAAAGCAGACCTGAATTTCAAGCCTAAATGAACAAAGGCATTTCTATTAATAATCTCAGGTAGCTATAAGGACATGGATATTTCTATTTCAATCCCACAGCTATCGAAAAAATACTTTTTTTGCAAACGGAAGTGACAGTTCCTGTCCTCTGAGACTAACATTCTGCTCTACGTTAGCTGCACTTTTTAGAATTTGAATTCTCTTGGAGTCTCTCTACTTTTGACTTGGTGTTACATTCTTCACTACTCTATCTTTCCATTACTTTTTCTCTCTTACACAACTATTCAATCAGACAGCCTTCCCTCTACCACCCATATCTCATTAAACCAAAACCCAACCATGATTCAAATTCATATTTGTATTTTATTTATATATTTTTAAAATCACTCTAGTAGTATATGCCCTATTCATATCTAAGCGTGTTGACAATAACATGCTGTAACACCAAAGAGTATTTCCAGGATTCAACAATACTATAACAAAGTATTCAAATCATGGATATAATTTTCAACAATAGACAACCTATGCAAGCTTAAATCTAAATCTTTTCACTTACAGATTTTTAAATGTATTTAGGTGCCTACTGGAATTTTCAAAAGCAGCTGGCACCTGAAGTGCCTCACACCCACTGAATTAAATAAAGTTTAGACACCTAGATACTTCAGATAATCCTACTGGGCTGATAGATATTTTAAATCTGGGTCCTTGTATCTACATGGCCACAGTTCGTAGCCACATTAAACTCTCTCATAACTAGTATCAGAGAGGTAGCCGTGTTAGTCTGTAGCTTTGAGAACAACAAGAAGTCTTGTGGCACCTTATAAACTAGCAGGTATTTTGGAGCATAAGCTTTTGTGGGCAAAGACCTGCTTCATCAGATGCATGAGTGGAGGGGTGGTTTCAGAGGGGTATTTAAAGAATGGGGTCCCAGAAAAAGGTAGGGCCAGAGCTGACAAGGTCTATTCAGCAAGGTGGAAATGGCCCATTATCAACAGTAGGTATCAAAAGAGGAAAAAAGAAGTCAGATCAGACAGGAGGATATGAGCCATTGTCAAAGTCTAATGGGGAGATCTTAACACCCAGGGCAGAGAAGCTGCCTTTGTAAGCTGAGAGCCACTCCCAGTCTCTGTTTAATCCTTGGTTAATGGAGTCAAATTTGCAAATAAATTGCAGCTCAGAGATTTCTCTCTCCATATGATTTTTGAAATTTCTTTGTTTCAGGACTGCCACCCTTAAATCTGCCCCTGAGTGTCCAGAGAGATGGAAGTGTTCACCCACCGGCTTCTGTACATTACCTTTCCTGATGTCTGATTTATGTCCATTCATTCTTTTACGTAGAGACTGTCCGGTTTGGCCAATGTAAATTGCAGTGGGGCATTGCTGGCACATGATGGCATATATTACATTAGTAGATGTGCAGGTAAAGGAGGCCCTGATAGTATGGTTGATGTTAGGTCCTGTGATGATGTCACTGCTGTAGATATGTGAGCAGAGTTGGCAGCGAGGACCATTGCAGGGGCTGGTTCCAGGCCTAGAGCCACTGGTTTGTGATTTGTAGTGGCTGGGGAGGATTTGTATAAGGTTGGCAGGCTGTCTGTAGGTGAGGACAGGGCTGCCTCCCAAGGTCTGTGAGAGCGAAAGATAATTGTTCAGGATGGGTTGCAGATCACTGATGATGCATTGGAGAGGCCTTAGGTGGGGGCTGTATGTGATGGTCATTGGTGTCCTCTTGTTTCCCTTGCGAGGACTGTCTTGGAGCAAGTGGCTTCTGGATACCCATCTGGCTCTACCAATCTGTTTCCTCGCTTCCTTAGGGGGATATTGTAGTTTGAGGAAAGATTGGTAAAGGTCTTGTAGATGTTCGTCTCTGTCTGATGTATCAGAGCAAATATGGTTGTACCTTAGTGCCTGGCTGTAAACAGTGGATCATGCAGTATGCCCTGGATGGAAGCTGGAGGCGTGTAGATAAGCATAGCAGTCCGTGGGTTTTCAGTATAGGGTGGTATTTATGTGACCGTCTCTTATCTGCATAGTAGAGTCCAGAAAGTGAATCTCTTGTGTGGACTGGTCCAGGCTAAGGTTGATGGTGGGGTGGAAACTGTTGAAATCACGGTGGAACTATTCCAGAGCCTCCTTCCCATGGGTCCAGCTGATGAAGATGTCATCAATGTAGCGCAGGTAGAGGAGGGACTCTAGGGGACGAGAACCGAGGAAGCATTGTTCCAGGTCAGCCATAAAAGTGTTGGCATCCTGTGGGGCCATGCGGGTGCCCATAGCAGTGCCACTGATTTGAAGGTGTGATGTGTCCTCAAATCTGAAATAGTTGTGGGTGAGGTCAAAGTCACAAAGCTGCACCACCATTTGTGCCTCGGACTCATCAGGGATAATGTTCCTAGCAGCTTGGAGTCCATCTTCATGTGGGATATTGGTGTAAAGGGCCTCTACACCCATGGTGGCCAGGATGGTGTTTTCAGGAAGGTCACCAATGGACTGTAGTTTTCTGAGGAAGTGAGTGGTATCTTGAATAAATCTGGGGGTGCTGGTAGCATAGGTTCTAAGTAGAGAGTCCACATATCCAGACAATCCTATGGTGAAGGTGCCAACGCCTGAGATGATGGGGCATCCAGGATTCCCAGGTTTATGGATCTTGGGTATCAGGTAGAATAAACCTGTTTTGCGTTCAAGGGGTGTGTCTGTGTAAATCTGTTCCTGTGTTTGTACAGGAAGAGTCTTGAGCAGATGCTGTAGTTTCTTTGTGTATTCCTCAGTGGGATCCTCAGACAGAAGCTTGTAGAACGCGGTATTGGAGAGTTGCCTGGTAGCCTCCTTTTGGTAGTCTGTCCTATTCATGATGACAACAGCGCCTCCCTTGTCGGCCTCTTGGATGACAATGTCAGAGTTGTTTTTGAGGCTTTTGATGGCATTGCATTCTGCACGGCTGAGGTTATGGGGTAAGCGATGCCGCTTTTCCACAATTTCTGCCTGTGCATGCTGGCAGAAGCGTTCTATGTATAGGTCCAGTTTGTCATTTCGACCATCGGGGGAGTCCATGAGGAATTCTTTTTCTTGTACCATAGGTGGGAGGGTACCTGTGCGTCAGTGCGCTGTTTCGGGTCATGTTGGAAGTATTCCTTGAGCCATAGATGGCAAAAGAAGGCTTCCAGCTCACCACAGAACAGTATCAAGTTTGTGGGGGTGGTGAGGCAGAAAGAGAGTCCTGGAGAAAGAGCAGATTCTTCTTCCAGGCTGAGTGTGTAGTTGGATAGATTGTCAATATTGCTGGGTGAGTTAGGGGTATCGCTATTGCAGCCCTATGTGGAAAGTAGGAGTTTAGATAGTTTACAGTCCTTTTTCTTCTGTAAAGAAGAGAAATGTGTATTGTAAATCTCCTGTCTTGTTCTAATAAAGTCCAGCCATGTGGAGGTTTGCGTGGAAGATTGTTTATTTATGAGGGTCTCCAGATTAAAGAGCTCTCTTTTGATGTTTTCCTGTTTGCTGTACAGGACGCTGATCAGGTGGTTCCTCAATTTCTTAGAGAGTGTGTGGCACAATCTCTCACTGTAATCTGTGTAGTATCTTCATTTCTGTGGGTTTTTCACCTTCAGTCCTTTTGGTATGATGTCCTTCTGTTTGCATTTGGAGAGGAAGATGATGTTTGTCTGTATCTGTGCAAGTTTTTTCATGAGGTTGATGGATTTCCACTCATTACGGCTAAATGTAGTGCCTTGCATGGTGACAAGCATCAGAGAGGTATCCGTGTTAGTCTGTAGCTTTGAGAACAACAAGAAGTCTTGTGGCACTGTTTAGACTAACAGATATTTTGGAGCATAAGCTTTCACAGGCAAAGACCTGCTTCACCAGATGCATGGGGGGACACGGTTTCAGAGGGGTATTTAAAGAATGGGGTCCCAGAAAAAGGGAGGGCCAGAGCTGACAAGGTCTATTCAGCAAGGTGGAAATGGCCCATTATCAACAGTAGGTATCAAAAGAGGAAAAAACAAGTCAGATCAGATGGGAGATATGAGCCAAACCACCACCCCCACTCATGCATCTGATGAAGCGGGTCTTTGCCCACGAAAGCTTATGCTCCAAAATACCTGTTAGTCTATAAGGTGCCACAAGACTTCTTGTTGTTCTCTCGTAACAGAAATTCTATTATCCAGAACTCTCAAATAACCAGCATTTTAATCATAATTAAATTTTAGTTAAATTTTTCGTAAGTACAATATTTTATAAATACAGCAAATACAGTATGAGGTCACAGTGTACAATAATACTGTTGTTGGTAAATAAAGTACTCTGTATATACTTCTGTTTGTTTTTTAAACAACTAACAAAATCATCAAGGGCCCAGGATTTTGTGATGATGGGGGACTTCAACTATCCTAATATATGTTGGGAAACTAACACAGCGACACGCAGACTATCCAATAAGTTCTTGGACAGCATTTGAGACAACTTTTTATTTCAGAAGGTTGAAAAACCTACCAGTGGGGAAGCTGTCCTAGATCTGATTTTAACAAATAGGGAGCACCTGACTGAGAATTGGAAAGTGGGAGGCAGCTTGGGTAAAAGTGATCATGAAATCAGAGTTCACAAGGGTAGAAGGGAGAAGAGCAAATAGAGACAATGGATTTCAGGAAAGCAAATTTTGGTAAACTCAGAGAGCTGGTAGGTAGGGTCCCATTGGAAGCAAGACTGAGGGGAAAAACAGCTGAGGAGAGTTGGCAGTTTTTCAAAGGGACATTATTAAGGGCTCAAAAACAAGCTATTCGGCTGTGTAGGAGAGAGAAAATATGGCAGAAGACTGCCTTGGCTTAACCAGGAGATCTTGCATGATCTCAAAATAAACAAGGAATCATATAAAAAATGGAAAATAGGACAAATTACAAAGGATGAATATAGGCAACAACACAGGAATCCAGGGCAAGATTAGAAAGGTGAAGGCACAAAATGAGCTCAAATTAGCTACAGGCATAAAGGGAAATAAGACGACTCTCTACAAATACATTAGAAGCAAAAGGAAGACCAAGGATAGGGTAAGCCCATTGCCCAGTTAGGAGGGAGAAATGGTAACGGGAAACTTAAAAGTGGCAGAGATGCTTAATGGCTTTTTTGTTTCGGTCTTCACCAAGAAGTCTGAAGAAGGAATACCTAACACAGTGAATGCTAGTGGGCAAGGGGTAGGTTTGGAAGATAAAATAAAAAAAAGAATAACTTAAAAATCACTGAGAAAAGTTAGATGTCTGCAAGTCACCAGGGCATGATGAAATGCATCCTAGAATACTCAAGGAGCTGACAGATGAGGTATCTGAGCCGTTGGCTATCATCTTTGGAAAATCATGGGAGATAGGAGAGATTCCAGAAGACCAGAAAAAGGCAAATATAGTGGACATCTATAAAAAGGGGAATAAAAACAATGCAGCAAACAACAGACCAGTCAGTTTAACTTCTGTGTCAGGAAAGATAATGGAACAAGTAATTAAGGAAATCATCTGCAAACACTTGGAAGGTGGTAAGGGGATAGGGAACAGCTAGCATGGATATGTAAAGAACAAATCATGTCAAACCAATCTGATAACTTTCATTGATAGGATAATGAGCCTTGTGGATAAGGGAGAAGCGGTAGATGTGGTATACCTAGACTTTAGTAAGGCATTTGATATGGTCTCTCATGATATTCTTATCAATAAACTAGGCAAATACAACTTAGATGGGGCTACTATAAGGTGGGCGCAAAAGTGGCTGGACAACCATACTTAGAGAGCAGTTATTAATGGTTCTCAACCCTGCTGGAAAGGTATAACAAGTGGGGTTCCACAGGAGTCTGTTTTGGGACCAGTTCTGTTCAATATCTTCATCGACAATTTACATATTGGCATAGAAAGTACACTTATTAAGTTTGCAGATGATACTAAGCTAGGATGGGTTGCAATTACTTCGGAGGATAGGGTCAAAATTCAAAATGATCTGGACAAATTGGAGAAATGATCTGAGGTAAACAGGATGAAGTTTAATAAAGACAAATGCAAAGTGCTCAACTTAGGAAGGAACAATCAGTTTCACACACACAGAATTGGAAGCGGATGTCTGGGAAGAAGCATGGCAAAAAGGGATCTAGGGGTTATAGGGAACCACAAGTTTAATATGAGTCAACAGTGTGATGCTGTTGCAAAAAAAGCAAACATGATTCTGGGATGCATTAACAGGTGTGTTGTGAACAAGACACGAGAAGTCATTCTTCCACTCTACTCTGCACTGGCTAGGCCTCAGTTGGAGTATTGTGTCCAGTTCGGGGCACTGCATTTCAAGAAAGATGTGGAGAAATTGGAAAGGGTCCAGAAAAGAGCAACAAGAATGATCAAAGGTCTAGAGAACATGACCTATGAAAAACTGCTGAAAGAACTGGGCTTGTTTAGTTTGGGAAAGAGAAGATTGAGGGGGGACATGATAGTGGTTTTCAAGTATCTAAAAGGGTGTCATAAGGAGGAGAGAGAAAACTTGTTCTTCTTGGCCTCTGAGGATAGAACAAGAAGCAATGGGCTTAAACTGCAGCAAGGGAGGTTTAGGTTGGACATTAAGAAAATGCTCCTAACTGTCAGGGTGGTCAAACACTGGAATAAATTTTCTAGGGAGGTTTTAGAATCTCCATCTCTGGAGATATTTAAGAACAGGTTAGATAAATGTCCATCAGGGATGATCCAGAGAGTACTTGGTCCTGCCGTGAGGGCAGGGGGCTGGACTCAATGACCTCTCAAGGTCCCTTCCAGTCCTAGCATTCTATGATTCTATGATTAATATCTAATCTTGTTTTTCTTTAGAGTTATGCATTGCTAGCTATATCTTTCTATTATCCAGAATATTTGAATATCCAGCAACCTCCCGGTCCCGGGGCTGCTGGATATGAAAGTGTTTACTGTATATGCTCCATATTAAAATACAGGTAAAAATCAGAATGTTAAACCAAGAGGCTATTTTACTTTTAAAAGTCTCTATTTGAACAAAGAAAAACAGTTTAGTACAAATAAAAAATAAAGTTATCTGCATGGAAAGCTCTCCAATACATGTGTCACTTTATCAGCACATTTTAGGAAAAATCAATTTGTGCAATTTCCTTTCAAATTATATTATGTCTTAAGCAATCAAAATCCAAAATATTATACCATAGGAGAAAAACCAGACAACAAACAAACAAAAAGTCATCAAAGAAACTGAAAATGTTAGCTGTTGCTTTGCCTGTTGAGAAATGGCAGCAGAACTTCAACATAATTTTTATCAAATGTTCTCTCTCTGGTATCGTATCAAACTACTTGGTGTGTTGAGAACACACCAGAAAAGTAAGCAGTGGTCTATAACTGATGCGGGACTAAATATGAAGTGGTCAAACTTAAATCCTAAACTTTTCTGCATTTTAGAACATTGTATACCAATGTGGATTTTTTTTGTTTTTTTTTTTTGTTTAAGGATAGTATTATTATTGTTGAAGAAGGAGGAAAGGATACAGGTGCAACGTACCACAGATATATCTGAACAAGTGGCACACTACTCCCATAACTAAAAATAAATATATTTGGCATTTAGATGTCCCTTCTACATTTTAAAATACACTGCAAGCATTACCTAATTAATCCTCCCAATTCCCCATGAGCCAGGTTATAAATATATAAAGCCAGACAGTCAAAACTAAATGCTTGCTGGAATGCATGTCTTTGGAAATTGTAAAGCCGTAAGGGGCCCTTGTGGTCCTCTTGTCTTTTCACCAAGTGGTTCCTGTATGAAACTCGTAAGCAAATTGGGCTGGGACTGTGCAAAGGTGGCTTTAAATTCAGCTTTGCTGTCTTCCAATCTTGCTGTTCCAAGTTGCACTGGACTGCAATGGCCACAGGAGGCCAAAAATCAGCCCCTTTTTCCTGCTATGATAGATTAGGGAAGGGAAAGGCATTGAAGCCCATAGGCTAAATCAGTGCATCCATGCCAATCATTTTTACACTTGGATGATCCTTAATGCATTTGTTAAAACAGCTATAGAATCAGTTTATGTAGGCAATGCTAAATGGGCACACCACAGAGAATCTGACCCACATTAACTCCCATTTGCAGAAAAGAAAACTGTGAGCTGGCAAAACTGAAAGGCTAAGGACATATTTACATTACCCTGAGCAGGTCAATCTTCCAGAGTTTGATTTTGCATGCCTGGCTGCGACCTATCAGGGTCAGCAGTCAACCCCTACACTCTTCACCATCAGGAAGAACAAGGGAGGTCTGCGGGAGAAACTATCCCGCCGACCTTCCTCAGTGAGGATAGCCAGGTATGCAATTTTCAGATAAACCATTTCTAGTTATGCAATTGCCATAGTGTGGACCAAGTGCCTACTTAGGCCCCTCCCTTTTTCAGCAAAACTCCCACAGACTTGAATTGTTCTGTTTTGTTTTTCCTGAATATATAGTGAGTAAAGAATGTTGTGTGGAGTCCTAAACCATTTGTCCAAAGATATAGAGAAAACCTGAGTCAGAGATGAGATTAAAACTTTGGTGCTCCTGGGACTATGCCACTCATGCTACCTTATAGTAATATTTATACTGTAAAATTCAGTAACAGCTGTACTTTCACTGTAAATTGTATGATAATTTTCAAAGTATTTTTATACAAACTAGGTGATATATGAAAATATTTTCCTTTAAAATTCTTTCTGTAGCACATTTAACTTCTGTTTAGATAACAGTACATTTCTAACATATTTCACTACAACTTTACCAATACAGTAACATTCCTTTTGGCTTCAATGTGAACTTAATCAGAACCTGAACTACCCATCAGGGAGGAGTATTAATCATGAAGTTATGAAAGCTGTATTGTGTTCCCTGCTCCCTCCCATACTCAGAGATATTTAGGAACCTAATTCCCACTGAAATTAGTGTAAGTTAAGGGCCTCGATATTTTTGAAGGTTTGTGCCTTACTTCTTATTTATCTCATTTCAAGATACATAATATCTCAGTCAGTAACAAATTAATTTTACATGCTACTTTAGGGTGAAATAGGAAAACACATGGAGAAGACCATTTGGTAATGATTGCTGGACTGGATGAATGGAAAAATGGAGCCCACAGTGGCTTTTGCTAGCAAAAACAAAAAAAAGAAAAGAAAAAAGAAAGAAAAATAAAAAACAAAAATCAAATCAAACTTTCTCAAGACTTTTTTTTATTGCCCATAATAAAAAAAATTAAAAAACTCTCCACTGCAGTTATTCCTCACTATTACAAACCCATATTTGGGATGTACACCTGGTTCCATTGAAGTCAGTGGTAACACTCCCAATGACTTCAATGAGGCCAGGATTTTGCCCTCTGTATCCTGGGTGACTTGCATGTTCTTAGGATGTTGCTTGTAATCTATCATTAGTTAATACATCATAACAGAGAACAAGCATAGTTCCTAAATTTAACCGGTAATTTTGGATAGTGCAACTTTAAATCTAAGACAATGATGTATTTTCATATCCTCTACAGATGAGGTTGATTAACAGTGGTTATGACCAGATCTATAAAACATGGCAAATGAATAATCACTGGTACCTGAACTCAATATTTATTATTTATGCACACTGATATTCATCTTTAAAATGTTCAGTGGCATCTGCGTTAATCTGCCCCACTCTGTCCTACCCTGCATGTGACTGATTAAACATTGATTTGCTGTAAAATAATTAACATTAAATCCAGACTAATTACATTTGAATAGAATTATGCTTCCTCTTATTTGTGGTTTAGGCAGACTGTGCAGGGCTGTCATTTGGAGGGGGTTACATAATATGGCTTGGCATGTTAAAGTGTGTAGGAGCACCTTCCTTCTTAGGTAGGAATTTGTTTATTTAGCAGTGAAACTGCAAAATTTCAACTAAGAGGGTTTGGGGTAGAGGTGGGGAAATTGTTTTATTTCTAAATAATTAAATGTAAGGGAAAACACCCACTGAAAATTGCATGGATGGTCGTTTTGCTCTTCACAACTATTGCGCAACAGACATTTCACAGTGTGCCTGAGTGAAGTAAACAAATGCATTGCTACAGTAGTTGCAGGGCAAGTGAGCACTGATGTCGCTGCTGTTATAATCACGTTAGTAGGATCCCTGAACGGCAATGTCCAGACTGATCTACTCCCCAGATCTGGGGATCTCCGAGATGCAATTTGAACATGAGCATAACTGAACGTGAAAAACAAGTCTGCTTTAAAACAGGGTCTTTGCAACAGATTGTCTTTCACAAAAGAATTCTGTTGTAAGAATAATCTTGCCATCACAGGCAGACAACATCAAATCGTCTTGAATTGCTCAGTCGCATTTAACTACTGTACACTTGTGCACCTTTTTCTATAAGAACAAATTCCGTTTTGTACTCGCCCGCGCGCGCACACACAGAGTCAGACTAGAGCCCAGCCGGAAGGGAATAACAGATACTGTAGTTAGCAGTGCACTCGCATTCCTCGACGCTATTTCGTCAAGGACAGAAACATCAGCAGAGTCTGAACGTTCAGTGTCGTTCTCCTTTCTTTCTAAAGAGCTTCTCGCTCTTAAAGATAAGCGCCTCCGTGCCTTTAAATTTGCCCCAGTGTCACAGTTCGTCGTCACAACTCCAAATACCGGAACAGCAATAACCTTCAATAGACGAAAACCACTCCGGTGTGGGAAATCACCGCGCAGGACGTGTTCCCTGGGCACCTGAAACATCCACTCCCCGATTCTGCGCTTCTACACTTGAGCAAATGTAATTTGAGACAGCCAGGTTTGCCCGGCTTCTAACCCCTAGCTGTTGATCCTCTCGCCCAGAGTAACACTGCGGGGAGGAGGGGAATCAAATGCTTTTGCCATTCAGAGCTGACCACGCACCTTGTTTTCCCTTTTGGTAAACCTAGCACAAAAGGGGCACAGTTGGCAAAAATAAGGACAAAGGAAGGGAGAGCCCCTCTGTATTTTCTCCACGAAAGGCGGGAGCTTTCGCCCTTTAAACAACATGCACGTTCGCCCTCGTTTTCAATTACTTCCTTGCTTTTCTCCTTGGACTGGATGAAGCGTCTGCTGCTCCATCGCACGGGCTCACCTTTCTGGTCTGTTTAGCACTGCAGCTGCCTCCTGCATACCAATGGGGGCTGCTAAAGGCAGCAGCACAGCAGCCTGGCTTCCCTTCCAGCCCTTTCCCTCCTGCTCTCCGCCCGACCCGTCTTGCAAAAGTTGTTTTCGCCGCAAAGCTAAAGACAGGGCTCCTAGGAGAGGGAGCCCGGTGCTGTCGTGCCCCGGGCTGCCACAGCGAGCAGGGAGCTGCCCAGAGCAGGCAGGGCAGCGAGCCCCCGGCAATTAAAAACAACGCGTTCTCCGAATGAAGGCGAGCGCCCAGGCGGGAAAGCCCCAGGGACGGATTCTTTCCGGTGCTGCGCCCCGCCGGGGAAGGCGCCCAGGCCCCCTGGCACTGCAGCGATCGGGGAGAGCGGGAGGGCTCGGTTGTGCCACCACCGCTCGGCTCAGCATGAGAACTTCTCTCCCCGCCCCCCACCCCCCACGCGCTCGCGAACAAGATCTGCGGAGACTCACCGGGTCACCCCGCTCGCTGAAGGTCAAGCTCCGGGGGCGCCGCGCGGGCGGGCGGTGGGGGGGGGGGTCGCTCTGTCGGCGGGCTCGGGTCGTAGGTTCGGCTGCCGTGGTGGCGTCTAGCCCGCGCCCCGCATCCCCGCTCAGATGCCGTGGTCGCAGTCCACGTCTCGGCAGATGTACCACAGGATCACGTAGAGGATGAGGAGGATGGCAAAGATGAACAAAGCTACCAGGATGGCCTTGGTCACCGGGGAAATGAGGGACTGCATGTCACCCAGCAGGCGCCGCCGCCGGAGGAGAGGCGAGGAGTTAGTCACCGCGGCGCTCCCGATGCTCTGTGGCAGGAGCCCCCCCCTCCCTGCCCCCCGCCAGGCCAGCCGGAGTCCCCCGGCTAAAACCTGTGGTGCATCTGCATTGGTTCGTGCCAAGTGGCCGGCGCTCCCGCGGCTGCTTCCCGCGCGAAGGGGGCGCGAGCGGGGCCAGCCAGGCAGCCGCTCACTCCCCTCTGGGGCAGGCTGGGGCGCTCGCCCGCCCCCGCTGCGGCGCTGGGGCAGGGCGGCGGGGGAGCAGCCGGGCCGGGGCGGGCGAGTGGTGCGCGGCTGCGGAGCCGGCCATGGGCGCCGCCGGGGCTCCCGCCGCACTGGCCTCTCGCTCCAAGCCGGCACGGGGGAGGAGGCGGGAGCGGCAAACTTCGGCACTGACACAGCCCCGGCTGCAGGCGAGCGGGGCGGGGCGGGGCGGGGCGGGGGGAGCCCGGCTCCCGGGAAGGTCTCCGCCGCCAGACGCCCCAGCGCGGGAACCGGAGACCGCGGGGGGTGTCTGCGGCGCCGGGGCGGCTGCAACCCCGCAGCCGGCGGATTAATATTCCGCCCGGCAGCGCCTGCCCGCTCCCCCCTCCCCGCTGCCGGGAGCTCCCCGCCTCTCGCAGCCCCCGGGGGCGGCAGGGAACCCTGCGCCGCGGCTGGGGCGGCCAGGAGGCAGGCGAGCGGTGGGATCCCAGCGCCGCCCCCGCCTTTAATTGACGTCCCAGCCGTCCTTATGCCTCATTGGCGCCCGGCGGCGGTGACTAGGCGCGGGCGGGCTGGCACAGGGTTGCCCCGCCGCTGGCCACGCGGTAGGGCGCGGGAGGGCGAGCGGGCTGCTCACACACGCGCCGCCTCGCGGGGCTGCCGGGCGCAGCTGCACCCGCCCGCGTGTGGCCCTGAGGGGGTGGGACAGAGCACTCGCCGCGCGCCAGCCCCAGTGGCCAGGGGGCGGGCAGCTGATGATCGGGGGTGCGGGGGGAGCGGCCCAAGCTTGCCTCTTGCTCCCCGCCGCAGTGCTGAGCCCGCCTGAAATGACCAGTGTTCGCTGTCAGCTGGGCGCTTGTGAGCCCCCACCCCAGGAGAGAGCAGAGTGTGCCCAGGGCATCAGCAAGAGCGTCCGTAGCCAAAGTGAGTGGTTCTGCGGGTGGTCCGTGTGGCTTGGTGCCCATAACAGAATTTATTCTGCACACCGAGAGAAAAGCTTAGAGGCCCAATGTGCGTGTGACATGCAGGGCTCGAAATGGGGTGTGAAACAACGACAGGCCTCTGGGACAGGTGTCCATGTTGCTCCCTTTGCCTGGGCTCCAGAACAGGTTGATTCCTGACTTAGGGGTGAAAGTAATTTAAAATTTCTTCCAGATGCTGTCCTATAGCAACCCAGGTGGTTGCAGATTCAGCAGCCGGGCAGGAATGTGTCTGCCCTCTGTGGACATCCAGCCAAATCAGGACTCAGGACTGGAGAGATCTACATCGGAAGGGGTTAGCAGTTGTCCAGTTCTGCCTATCACAGGAATTCAAAAAGTCCTCCCAAAGGGGTGGTGGTCACAGAAGAGCAGAGCAAGTGATCCGTGGGGGGCCACATGTATTTTTTGGATAGCGGAAAAAATAGAGAGACATTAGATTACAAATGCGTGATGGGTGCAACATCAAGGCACCAGAGGAATTATCTAATCTGATGCATGGGGGTACAAAGAAGAGCACTGGGTCATAACAAAGGGGAATTTTAGACTGTATATAGGAAAATTTCCCCGACTGACATATCTAAGAGCTGTGGAACAGTTTCCCAACAGGAAGTACTGGATACTTCCTTTGGCTGGAATTGTTTAAACTCCCGTTTTTATCTAGGAAGGATGATCTGTGATGGAGGCACCTGACTGAGACTCAGGCTGTCTGAGAGTACCCAGAGTTCCTGACTCACCCTCTGTCATAAAGTTTCTGTTTGACCTTGGACAAGTCACTTAATTAGTCCATGCCTCAGTTCCCCATCTGTAACGTGCATGACAAGAATATTTCCTTTCTCCCTCTCTCAATCTTGTCTATTCAGAGTGTAAACTCTTCAGGGTAGAGATTGTATGTTCACACAGTTTCTTGCTAAATGAATTGCTTGGCACCTCCAGGTGCGACTGTGACACAAATAATAAATGAGTTCATGAAATCCTTCATAGATTCCATACTCACCATGACTCATTATTTTATCAGAAAAAGTCTAGTAGTTCATGCTATTTCAAAACCACATATATTCTAGAGATTTAGGGCATATTGCTATTAATACCAACAAAGCATCTTTAAAACTCACTTTGACTTTTTAAAAGTAGATTTAGTTAAAGATGTAAGTATAAGAAGAAAAGCAGTTATCCTATAGAATGGCTGTTTTTCAGTCTGGCATTTGGTGCTCATTCTATATTATCCTTAAAGAAGCCTTTTCTTGATTTTACAGCACTCAAGTAAGTAATTTCAAACCTGGCAGCATTCGACATTGTAGCAACAAGAAGTTTTGTTTAGTAATATATAACTTGTCGGAGTGGGAAACAGAGTAGTGCACATAGTTTTGAAGGGGACACTATCATGTAACAAACATTCTGGGTAGGAATAGTTTTTTAATTCTACATCTGTAATTCGCATGTACATATATACGTCAGAATCACCAAGAAATTAAAAATATAGGTTGCTTGCATTTTCATGTGTTGTCATTGTTGGAGCATTAGCCAACAGTGTTAGCCAAACATGTTACTCAAACTATTTTGATTTATGTTGGCAAAGCTGTCTTACAAATAAGGATGTAAACAGAAGAGTCATCTCAATTTTAAGATCTCTTATCAGTAAGGGGGAGTGGAAAGGGAGATCAATATTTGCTAATTAGAGAAAGTCAACATTATAGGAAAAGACATTTTAATTTCCATCTTGTAAGATGATATTAAAGGGGAGTAGTGATGTAAACTATTGGTCATGCTCCTTTTAATTTTCTTTTATTTTTTCAAATGAGACCGAACTACAGCAAATAAAAATTTACAGTAAACTGATGCATACAAAAAAGTGTGCATATATCACAAATGGGCTACGTCTACACGTGAAGCCAACATCGAAATAGGCTATTTCGATGAATAGCGTCTACACGTCCTCCAGGGCTGGCAACGTCGATGTTCAACTTCGACGTTGCGCGGCACCACATCGAAATAGGCGCTGCGAGGGTACGTCTACACGCCAAAGTAGCACACATCGAAATAAGGGTGCCAGGCACAGCTGCAGACAGGGTCACAGGGCGGACTCAACAGCAAGCCGCTCCCTTAAAGGGCCCCTCCCAGACACAGTTGCACTAAACAACACAAGATACACAGAGCTGACAACTGGTTGCAGACCCTGTGCCTGCAGCATGGATCCCCAGCTGCCGCAGAAGCAGCCAGAAGCCCTGGGCTAAGGGCTGCTGCCCACGGTGACCATAGAGCCCCGCAGGGGCTGGAGAGGGAGCATCTCTCAACCCCCCAGCTGATGGCCGCCATGGAGGACCCAGCAATTTCGACGTTGCGGGACGCGGATCGTCTACACGGTCCCTACTTCGACGTTGAACGTCGAAGTAGGGCGCTATTCCCATCCCCTCATGAGGTTAGCGACTTCGACGTCTCGCCGCCTAACGTCGAAGTGAACTTCGAAATAGCGCCCGACGTGTGTAGCCGCGACGGGCGCTATTTCGAAGTTCGTGCCGCTACTTCGAAGTAGCGTGCACGTGTAGACACAGCTATGGTGTGTTAGTGTTGGTAATGATAGGTGTGCTGAAATTAAATCCACTCCTAATGTACTTACACAAGATAGCCATTTGACATAGGATCCTTGAAATATCTCTTGGGGGGTGTTGTCTACACTTGCATTCTTCTTTCAAAAGAGGTATGCAAATGGGGTAAACTGAAAATGCAAACGAGATATAAATTTGCATATTCAGCACCTCATTTGCATGTTCTAATTTCGAAAGAGCTTCTTTCAAAGTGTAGACATACCCATTAAATAAAGGGAAGAAGGATTCTTTCAAAAATGGGTTTACTTTCAAAAGAGCAGCGTAGACCCGGGGTATGTCTATACTTGCATTCCTCTGTTGAAATAGGTATGCAAATGAGGTAAATAAAATGCAAATGAGATATAGCTTTGCATATTCAGCACCTCATTTGCATATTCTAATTTCAAAAGCGCTTCTTTCGACAGAAGAAAGGCAGTGTAGACGCTGCTCTTTTGAAAGTAAACTCCATCTTCAAAAGATTCATTCTTCCCATTAAATAAAGGGAAGAAGGATTCTTTCGAAAATGGGGTTTACTTTCGAAAGAACAGCATCTACACTGGCTTTCTTCTTCCAAAAGAACCTCTTTCCAAATTAGAATATGCAAATGAGGTGCTGAACATGCAAAGTTATACCTCATTTGCATTTTTGATTTACTGCATTTGCATACCTCTTTCGAAAGAGAAATACAAGTGTAGCCACACCCTTGATGTCACAGTGAATCTTAGCCAAAATAACACAGTCTAAACTATTCCTCACACAATATCTCTACTGCGCATCTTACCCTATGTCCTAAGGTGTAAACAGCCCCAGCTGCAAAAAAGCAGAAGTATTTGTAGAGAGTGTGATAAAGCCAGTGGATCTAAGACTTCACAAGGTTTGGCTGGGCTACATCACCACAATACATTCAGGTTGAAAGGCCCTCAAACCACACACATCCCTCCTTCTCTGCCGGGCAGCCTGAAACAGACACATCCTCAGAACTGGGTTGTGCTGTGTGATGAAAGCTGTGGCCTATGTCTACCAGTCATTGTTTTACAATAACATTCAAGAAGATCCTGAATCCTCTAAATTTACAGCTTCTGCATGCATATAACTTCAGTGACATCAGCAAAATTTCCCGAGTGTAAATTAGGGCTTGTCTATACTACAGGGAAGATCAACCAGTCAGGGTTGATCTTCCGGAGTTTGATTTTTGGTAGAGACGCTCAGAATTGATCTGTCTGGTGTCAGGAAGAGCTATCACGCGGAGTAAGTGTGGGCAACGAGAGAAACACTCCCCTGAACCTCCCTCAGTGCAGAAAGTCAGGTAAGTTGATTTCTGATATGTTGATGCTAGCTACGCAATTGTTGTAGCTAGAATTGTGGGTCTGAATTCGACTTATTCTCCTAGTGTAGACCTGGCCTCAGAGGAAGATCAGGTCCAGGAAATCAAAAAAGAACTGATCAGGTCCTATTTTTCTTTGGCCACAGCACCAGGTCTCCAAATACCCGTGTAGCAAGTCCCGTGACGCCCAGCCCCTGGGTCTAGGGCGGGCGGCAACAAAGGAGGGGGTTAGGGCACCAGCCCGCACTCAGTTCGGGCAGTCACCGCTACCCCCGTACGGGCCCCAGCCCTCTGTCCAGGGCAGGGCAGCAGTTCACAAGAGTTATATAGTTCTGGGCCCAGCCCTCAGTCCAGGGCGGGGCAGCAGTTCACAAGAGTTATATAGTTCTGGGCCCAGCCCTCAGTCCAGGGCGGGGCAGCAGTTCACAAGGATAAACACCGGCCCAGCCCTCAGTTTGGGGCGGGGCAGTAACACAAGGGTAACCACCGGCCCAGCCCTTAGTTTGGGGCGGGGCAGCAACACAAGGGAAAACACCAGCCCAGCCCTCAGTTTGGGGCGGGGCAGCAACACAAGGGACTACAGACAGGCTCCGCGGGGGCTGGCCCTGTCAGGGAGTGGGGTAGGGGGTCGCAGGCCCTCCCACTCCACTGCGACCCGGCCCGGGGCCCTGGGGGTCGCTCACATGCAACCCCGGCAGTGGGGATCCAGACCGCAACACACTGCCATTGGTTCCTGAGCGACGTTCCCCGGGCCACTTCCTACCTCACCCTCTGTTGGCGGCAGGTCCCAGTCCATCAGGTCGAGGGGTCCTCCTAGGTCGGTCTCCTCTGGGTCATCCACCTGTGGGGGCTCCGGCCAATCGTCCATGACCACGTCGTTAGGGTAGTCAGGCGGTGGCAATACAGGAGATGCAGGTCGGTCCTGGGTTTGAGTGTTGTAGGGATCCGCCGGGGCTCGGGGGCAGCCTGCTCCCGAGGCCTTTTCCACGGCAGGGGGTCTCCACCGGCGGGAAGGTCCGGGAAGTCCGGGTAGTCTCCTTGGGGCATACGGACCCGGGGTTGCGTGGAGCCTCTGGGGGCCTGCTCCTCTGGCCTGGCCGGGCGGCCGCAGGCCCTCTCCCTTTGGCCCCGGAGAGCTCGTGCAGGCATGTCCTCCCTGCCCGGAGGCCCAGCACTGAATGGCTCCCGAGTCCCGCCTTTGGCTCTTCTAGCCCTTGGCCCCGCCCTCTGAGGGGCGGGCCTCTGGTCTCCTGCCTCCGGCCCCGCCCACCAGGGCCTCTGCATAACTTCCCCGGCCTCCGGGTCTGCAGGAGGCCATACTGACCCACTACAACCCACCTTTGTTATCATGGGTTTCAGTGGGCTTGGTAGAGCAGAAATACAACAGATAAAATCTGTTCTATTAAGATGATTCTGAGACTAACACAACTCCACATTGGGCGTTATCACTTATATATTATTACCATGTTTAGGGTGCTCATTGAACATACATGTCAGATGTTCCAATATTTCGTTTCAAAGCAATACTGAGAGACAAATCCTGCCCTTGTTGAAATCAACAGGAGTTTTATCACTGAAATTAGCAGAACCACGATTTTAGCCTCTAACATAACAATGCACAGGAGACTCAGGGAAAGATGAAGTATTGGCTAGATGATAATTCAATAACTGGTACAAATGAAAAGCTATGTAAAGGAAACGATGGGGAAGCAGATGGCTCTCATTGGTAATAAGCTCTGGAACCTTTGACCACCAACTCAGTGTCTAAAATCAATTCTAACCCAATAGCAACCAAAAGATGTTAGTCTCATTGCCAGGCATCTGAGTTAGTAGTCTGGGACATCTATTTAATGGATATGTGTCCACATCATAACAGTGAGAAGTGAAGGTTTCTAAGCAAAAGCAAGGGATCCCCAAAGGGCCATCCCCACCAATAGGCAAAATACACAGCTAAATAGGTCACCACAAAATTGGAGGCACCAAGTGTGTTGCATATTTTCACTGGCTCCAGAAACCAGACCAGGTCTTGGCTGAGCCCCCTGTGGGCTGCAACCAGCTGCTGGTCACCAGCTGCTTCTCTTTCCAGCAGAAGGGGAAATCGCAACTGTCAATTATGTCACTTGCGGCAGCCTGTGCATCCCACCTGCTGCTCCGTTATCCCTGTCAGGTCAACATCCCTGCCCTGCTCCTGCCTCCCGCAGTTCTGGGCCTGCACCCACACCATCTGCCCTTGTGGCCTCACAGCCCTTGTACACAGCCCCCAACCTCTCCTGCAGAGTGGTCCCCTCTTCACTCACCCCACCTCTGCAGAGCAGCCACCGGGTGTTTGGGCTGCATAGGTGGGCAGAATTGGTAGGGACAGCACTACCCTCAAAGTTCAAGCAGCATAGTGAGGGTCTTGTCAGGGATTTTTATTCCCTTCTTGCTCAGATTTTAGAATTAAAAATGAGTTCAGTTAATCAAGTTTATCCTCATGCAATTATTAGCGAAAAAAAAAGAAAGAAAAAAGTGTCATCAATGACATAGATCAAATCCATGATATTATTGCAAAGATTGGGAAAATCATCTTTTTTGGTGACATAAGATAACACCAGAAGTTCTAAGTTTGACCTTCCATATTCACAGTATTTGTAATGTTCAAACTGTCTGTAAGGATTTCGTTATTATTATTATTCTTTTCTAGGGGCTGCAACCACTTTAGCAATACACCTTGAAGAATAAATAATATTGGGATACAAGACACAGTTACTTAATACTCTCTCTCAAAAAAAAAAGTTGCAGCAACGATTTTATTCTCTTTCTAGCACATCAGTCACAAAACTGGAAATCAAAAGCTATGCAAATGTTTTTATTTATTTTCTCTATTTCATGTTGTTGTTGTTGTTTTTTGCAAGTCGTGAGATGTTGTTTTCACTTTCTTTCCAAGATCTTCCTGCCAGGAATCTGCACACTGCTGGTTTGATGCAAGCTAGGAAAATATGGCTAAAAAGTTAGTATATGTATAGCAGTTAAGATTCCAGAACTTCACTGTTGCTTTCCGCTGCCTTGTGAAACAAACAAAAAATGACAGATTTTGCCTGTTTTTTCTGCGCATCAAAGCTTTTCATTCACTTTTCATAAGCCTAATCCTAATAACATGAGGAGTTTTACTGAAAAGTGTGGAAATTGAGGTAAAGGCTGGTCTTTAAACCACCCTGCATTTTACCCAAATATTGCAGCTCATATTAAAGTGAAATTCAGCTCATTTAGAAGGCCAGCACAAGATGTGTGCACCACAAAAGCCACAAAGAAAAACTTATGTGTGACTTCAGAGTGCATGCGCCCTATGCTCCCCTCTGATCAGGGGAGAATTTCATGCATAATATAGTATGCAGTATGAAGTAAAAACAGCAAGAAATCCTATGGCACCTTATAGATTAACAGATAACAGATGCCACAGGATTTCTCATTGTTTTTCTGGATACAGACTAACACAGCTACTTGGCAGTATGAAGTGAATTCCCCATAAGAGAGTTTTATCAGCTGCAGTAGATAAAGGATGGATGAAGACTGAGACAGAATCTTCAGTTAATTTTTTGAGGCTTTCACTGGATGTGTATTAATTATACGATGTAAACATGCTTTGCAAAAGAATGCATGAATAGTTAAGGTATTAACCTGAGCTTAACAAACCCCATGTTTAATTCTGTGCTCTGTCACAGAATTCTGGTATGACCTTGGGCAAGGCATTTAGCTTCATACTGCCAGAGCTCCCCATCTGTAAAACAGGGATAATCACATTTCCCTAGCTCACTGAGTTGTTGTGAAAATACATAAATCCAAGGTTAGTAACAGGGGCCAGCCATCTAAATACCTTGGGTAGATATTGTAATCAGGAAAGAAAAATGAGCTGGAAGAAGGAAATTTAAAAGGAAAACTAAATACTCCTAGTCACTCCTGAGAATAACTGATGAGGACACGATAGCTCAGATTTAATTTGAAATCTGCTCTTTCTCCAACTGGCCTCAGTAGTCTAGAGGTAAGCAAACTTTTTACATCAGGCACCACTTTTCATCCTTGCAATTAGCAGCCTCCCCCGCCCCTGCCCAAAACCTGTCTAATGTAATCCAAGTCAATAGAAATTTCAGCCATGTTCATATATACATATAAAAATTCTGGCACATTTAAGAAAATAAGTATGTAGAATGTAGATTTTTCATTAATGGGTATATAAATGTGAATACACATACATAAAACCAGTAACTTATTTCAAAATTTTTAATGAGATGGATAAGCCTGAGACCCAGCGCCCTCATTACGAAATGTCATACCCCCCTGAGGGGGTCCACCCCCCACTTTGTGCACCCCTGGCCTAAATAGTGGGTGGAAGAAGCAGTAGCAGTCCCTGGATACTGACCCCAACATGTGACAAGAGTAAACCTGACTCATGCTCATTTGAGTCACGACATGGAGCTCAGCTTTTTACCAGTACTCTTGCCTGCCACACCCCTATAACAACAGCAGGTAAGGAAGAGGCATCGTTAGGGATGAGTCTTTGGGAAATTGAATGCTGCTCTTGACCATAAATATCTCTGAAGAAAGGTAGAAAAACACTGCTTGTTCCTAAATGGGGGGAGGAAATTCGTCTTGCAGTGCCCCAACCCACCCTTGGAAGAAATTGTCATCTCCTGAGGGCACATGCAACCTTGTGTATAAATCAAAGTCTCACTGGTAACAAGGGCAACTGATATCAACGCACAAAGTTGCCAGTTCTCATGTCTCACAACTTTCCATAATGCTTCTCTGAACACCAAGTTAAACAGTGTGTACTTTGAGTGCAAAGGAATGCAGACTAAAAAACAAGGTTAAAAATAGAACAGGAATTTTGACTAAGCTTCTACAAAATGTGTTGTTGCAAAAACTGGAACAAGCCAGATTCTGTTCATATAAATAACAATAATTCCTAACATCATAGACCATTGCTCAGGAAATCATCATATTTTCTTACCCAGGAGAAATTAAAGCCTGATGAGTGGCTAAACTCCACTGAAAATGGTCTATTAGGGAAGTGTTACACTTAACATAAGGCAAAGATAAAACTAATAGGCTTTCCTCACACTTGACCTAATTGAATTAAGGTAGTCATTTTCTTTAAATAAAGCATAGAGTCGTCTAGGAACCAAGGCAGATTTTCTTTTCTGCCATAAATATCTGTAAAATTTGCAAAACACTTGTTGCCTCACTATCCAACTCTTGCTGCTGGTACCAGGCCCCTGGGTAATTCTCCAGGCAGCCCTGGACTCCACAGGGCTCCACAGAGTGTGAGGCTGAGGGAGACTGCCCCAAAATGTCTAATGAATGCAACAGCTGTAGCTAAGCTAATGAAAACTTAGCTAGCTGGGCAGCTTAATGCATAAAATTGCACTTGTAATGTGATAAGCTTTTGGTTGGATACGTGTGGGCCATATCATAAGGAGAAAATATGGAAATACCAAGGACTAATATTTCCAAACATTGCTTTCTGTGCTAACTTATTCCATTTACTCTTGTCTGATGGCTCCACCTAATGGGATTTAAAAGAATACATTTGCCCTTAAGGCTTTCCTCCACCAACTAGATAGTGGCAAATTTTTATTTTGGGTGTATGTGTGTTATGAGGATGGTATGGACAGAAGTTAATCTCTAGACTTTTTGAATCTAGAGCAACCACTAAAGAGGTTTCAGTATTATGACTCAGCATTCTCTTATTTTACTACAGCCCCAAAGAATGTGAGTGTAACATTATTTTAGTAAGGGCTGCTCGTCTAAGGTGCTGCATAAACATTGAAGTGTACTAAATGTGCAATATTTTAATTGGCTTTACATTTGCATCACAGTTTGTTTAAACTTCAGGTCCCTGATCATCTTACAAGCTGCTGTTCATGGGCAGCCTATAGGGCTCTGCCCAGGTGCAGCAGTTTGCCTATATGGATCAATTTACAGAATCAGGGACAACATTTTGCATATGCTGCATTTAAAGGAAGTCAAATTCCATGCAGCATCCCTGGACATGCAACTTGTTCATATATACAGAAGGATTGTAGAGGATTAACTTGCTTAATTCTCTAGGTTTTGAGGGAAACAGAAGTAAAACATTCCTAAAGGAGCAAATATCCTCCTGAAAATATGCTCTACTATACTGCCAACCATAAAAGCATTCAAAAGTCATGAGCTAGTCCTATGCTAAAAATCACGAGGTTGGCCTTACATGAACAGATATGGGATTCTTTTAAATTGTCACCTGGTATTTGAGTTGCTAGGAAGCACCCAGATGATGTTTTCCAGCTTTGTTATGCAACCATGAAGGCTAGAAATGACTTATTTTTTCCTAATAAAAGTTGAGATTTTTCTGGGACTTTAAGAAACAAAATACCAAATATCATAAAACTTGAAGTAAAATTGCAAAAGTTGGTAAAGCTACTCATCAGTTTTTCTTTTTTAAATCTAGGAGAAATTTTTAAACTGCTATGATGCTCCAAATTGAACAGTTGTTTTATTACAATCTGAGGATTGTTTTCATCCCTCTGTCCCCCAAGCTACTAGGGAAATTTCTCTCTCTCTCTTTGGCAGGACAAAAAAAGCAATCATGTAGCACTTTAAAGACTAACAAAATAATTTATTAGGTGATGATCGTTCTGTCCCACAAAAGCCCATCCCCTAATAAATTATTTTATTTTGTTGGTCTTTGAAATGCTACATGACTGCTTTTTTGTTTTTCTAGAATACAGACTAACATGGCTATCTCTGTTACTATTCAACATCCTTTGGTGGAGCCGTTATTAAGAGAGAATCCGTAGACTCTGGAATCTCTTCTACTATGGGAACAGCTTTTCATAGCGGGACAATTTTAAGTCCCACATTTAGTAGCAGACTTTGTGAGAGGAATTTTGTTGTTGTTGTTGTTCTTGGGATGAACCTGTGTATCTCTGGGCCATTTTAACA
Source organism: Carettochelys insculpta (assembly GCF_033958435.1). Lineage (NCBI taxonomy): Eukaryota > Metazoa > Chordata > Testudines > Carettochelyidae > Carettochelys > Carettochelys insculpta. The sequence goes on from NC_134137.1 coordinate 136,968,785, forward strand.
AAAGAAGTCTTTGGGAAGTTAAAAGCTTCAAGGGACCAGGCAAACTTAGAATCTCTGCCTGCCACCATCACTCTAAAGTAGAACAGAGTCAGGTAAAAGGAAGAGAAGGCTTAGAGAAATTGCCTGGGTGGTAGATTTTCCTACCTGTGTGTCCTTACTTGCGCTCATGTTGAAACCAGACAAAGAAGCAGCTGCAGCTGATGTCACCTATCACAGTCACCCTCCAGATTCAGGAGGCTCCAGTTTTTGTTTCTCTCTCTCTCTCTCTCTCTCTCTCTCTGAAACGTGCAAACACACCAACTATGCACAGTAGTAATGAAAACAGATATCAACTATTCTTAACAATATGGACCATTTGCTGGGTAGCCATGTACTTCTGGTGATACAGGGCCAATCTGTCAGTGTGGCTTTTGTCTTTGTCTCAGGTTTTTGTGCAGAATTCATGTTAATATCTAAGTGCCCCCCCAAATTAAGTATTTAGATGTCTAAGTGGCATATATTGCTAGCGTAAAATAAGGTCAATATTTAAAAATTTGCTCCATAGTCTTAACAAATGGGGACTGTCCAAAAAGTCACCATGGTGAAGACAAAACCATAGTGTGCGTGTGTGTGCAAACGCATACAGATACAGAGACAGAGAGAGAGAAAGAGAGAGAGAGAGAGAGACCCTTTAGCACCTCAGGCATAACATATAGCATGCATAAGTGAATAAGTGATATTTACAGGCCTAACCAGATTGCCATTTCCCTTTAGTTGATGGTAAAACGCAAATAGAATGCAATCTATATTGCCCATCCTGTGATATTACAGGATGTGATATACCCTAGTCTGTCATAAAAGAAAGTGTCTATAAATAAATTTAATAAATGCTAGTATTTAATCCCATACTATTTCATCCACTCTAAAACATACTTTCTATATAATAGACTATGTTTATTTTCCAGTTGGCTCTTATTCCCCTGCCCCCTTTTAAAATGTCAGTTTAATAAAGACTGAGGATTAATTCAGCTACACCCACATCTTTTTGGACAAAGAAATACTAATTTCTGGATTAATCTTTCTCTTTGAAGAACAAGGAGTCTAAATTTAGACTGGCATATGCATTTAGAAGATTAATATTATTCTGCATGATGACTACAGCTGCCTTCTTTAGAATGCAAAACAGAAAAGAAATACAGAGTAAGAGGCAGAACAAATGGAAGGGACCCTGGGGAAAGAAAAGGGGGTAAGGTTCCGTGAGGGTCACAGCAGTTTTACCCAAATCATTCTGTTGGTGGCAGGGTTTGACCCTTGATGAACAAACGAAGGGGCCTTCTTCCAAAGGCCACAGATCTCCAAGACCTTCCAGATTCCTGGATTTGTCTGTACAGATTTCACATGGTCCTGCACTTGTTCTAGTGGTTTTGGAACTTCCTATAAACAAGAGCTTGTAAGCAGAGACGGTCCATGATAAATTCAGCAAAGTTGAGGCTGCATTAAGGATCTGATTCAATGTTCTTTTAAGGTAGTGGAAATCTTTCTATAAACTCCACAGGGCACTGAACCTAGAGCTCAACTTTTATTTATTGTCTGCGGCTGAGGAAATGCATTTACCCTTTGCCCTGGCCTGCCTCCATTCAAAGGGCAGCACCTTCTCGTCAGACTCAAAATAGGATTGAATTTGTGCACTGATCTGGAGAGCACAATCTAGCACTAGGTTGCATCTGCTGCTTTGAAGCCCTGCACTGTCACAATGGATACGTTTGAAAAGAAGGAGAATAATATTTGTTCTGATACTTGCTACTAAATTCCCTAGGAATTGACATATTTTCTTTCCTGGAAAGAAACCATTAGCCTCAGAGAGCTACCCCAAGGGAAATACAGTACTCAAAAGAAACAAAAGCAGTGATTTTAGAAAGTTTTGTGTGTGCTGCAACTGCCTCCTAATTCTGCCTACTATGTCTGCTCTGGTGCCTGCAGAAGTTCCTGTTCTATGTTTTCTGAATTTTACTGTGTGTTATCCCTTGCTTTTCATCTATTTTCCTTGCTGGCTTTTTCCCCTGCTTATGTTTTGCTTAGTTTAGATGTGTTCCAGCACCTGGCTGGCCTGTGTGCAGTTTTTGTGGTTTGCAATATCCTTTGGGGGTTGCATTAAAGCAAAGGCGTGCAACTTTTGAATTCAGGTCAAATGAGAAGTGTGAGCCATTAGATCATAAATATGTAATTGTAAGATTCAACTTCTTGTACATCTTTGAACAAAGAACAGAAGGCTCGTGACGTACTGCTCTTTGTGAGTTATAATACTGACCTAATGTATATAATGTATAATACTTATGTGAGTTATAATACTGACCTAATGAAGATCAAATTAATTCAAGAGTGAAATAGCTAAGACCAAATAAATTGCACAATAGTCTTGTTTCTTCATTTTCACACATGCAATACATCTACACGTGAAGCCTACTTCGAAGTAGCTTATTTTGATGTAGCGACATCGAAATAGCCTATTTCGATGAATAACGTCTACACGTCCTCCAGGGCTGGCAACGTCGATGTTCAACTTCGACGTTGCACAGCACCACATCGAAATAGGCGCTGCGAGGGAACGTCTACACACCAAAGTAGCACACATCGAAATAAGGGTGCCAGGCACAGCTGCAGACAGGTCACAGGGCGGACTCAACAGCAAGCCGCTCCCTTAAAGGGCCCCTCCCAGACACAGTTAGACTAAACAACACAAGATCCACAGAGCCGACAACTGGTTGCAGGCCCTGTGCATGCAGCATGGATCCCCAGCTGCGGCAGCAGCAGCCAGAAGCCCTGGGCTAAGGGCTGCTGCACACGGTGACCATAGAGCCCCACAGGGGCTGGAGAGAGAGCATCTCTCAACCCCTCAGATGATGGCCGCCATGGCGGACCCCGCAATTTCGATGTTGCAGGACGCGCAACGACTACACGGTCCCTACTTCGATGTTGAACGTCGAAGTAGGGCGCTATTCCCATCCCCTCATGGGGTTAGCGGCTTCGACGTCTCGCCGCCTAACGTCGATGTTAACTTCGAAATAGCGCCCGACACGTGTAGCCGTGACGGGCGCTATTTCGAAGTTCGTGCCGCTACTTCGAAGTAGCGTGCACGTGTAGACACGGCTAAGCTGTTCATCAGTTTCTTGCATGATGGCTGTTTCAACTGAACTTTTGCCATTGACTGTCTGGTCCAGTGACAGCTTTGCTAGAACAACTGACAGCAGGGTTAAGTGCTAATATAATAACCATTAGTGCTGATTAAGCAGTGTGTGAGGCAGTGAAGAAGGTCTGCAAATATTTGTTGAAATTTGAAAGTTGTTTTGATTCAGATGCATTCTTAATCCTTCAGATCATGTTCTGTGGATTTCTGAGCGCTCAGACTCTACCAGTCGGGTGCTCTTACTAAAGCACATTTTAATTTGAGTGATCAAATGCACATTGTGAACTGTAGTTTCAACTGTACAATTCACAATTCATGGTGTGTTGGTTAGTTACGTATATTATCCAGTTCTAACATAACAGAAACAATATCACGTGATCTACATGAATTATGAATATTTGCGATTATTTGTTTTCATTTTAAGATTATTCACAGAATTATTCATAAAAATGGGCAATGAATTTTGAATAACTAGAAATTTAAGAAATTTTAATACTAAAAAAAGTAGTATTAATTGCATAATTTATTTGTTGTGCATTATTTGCTCTTCTCTTGCAAGCAGCTGTGGTCATGTTTGTTCATTGTGGATTAATATTGTACTGGAGGTTCTCTTTATTTGATGCAATAACTACAGCACTGAATTGACACAGAAACTGTCAGTGACATGGAGCCAGATCATCTCCTGTGGTTAAGTCCATGGAAAATTCACCAGTCTGACAGATGCACAGATGGGTTGATGAGTGCTGTGTCATCCCTCTGTCCTTGCTCCCTGTGAAGTTACTGGTTGGGCTCCATAGGGTTTTGGTAGTTAATAGCAAGGTCAGAAGGGATGTAGCAGATAGCTAGGTGGTCTCCCTGGCACCATTTCCTGCAGACCAGACAGATTTCCATGGAGCTATATTAATTTAGTCTGTATCCCCATTCCAACAGCCACTATACCACTGTAATGTGACCCAGCCGAAACTTTGCTAAGGAACAAAAGAAGCAGTTGAGCTACACATGGGGCAGCCGTCCACTTGTGTGTTTCCTTACTTCATGGATCAGGTGTTGCTGCTCACCCAGAGGACTGGGAGATCCTTTACAAACTCCAGGGGCTCTAAAGCCCCTCCAGTGCTATGCAGGATACTCTGGAAGGGGAAACTGAGTTTTCCCTAATTTTCCTGTTTATTCCCATGGATTTCTCCAGCAGCACCAACAGCTGCCATGGGCCATGGTGGGATGTGGCCCAGCTCCGCCCCCTGGAAGGGGTGGGACCAAAAGCAGAAGGGGCAGGGCCTAGGTCATTCGGCCGTCATTACCACCTGGCCCACAGCACTGCTCCCCTCCGCTGTGTGCAGCAGCAGTGCCATGGCAATGCAAAGGGGCCTGGAGCTCTGGCTACCACCACTGCCAAAGTAGCAGTGGTGGTGGCAGGAGCTCCAGGCCCCTTTGAAGTGCTGGTCCTGGAGGCAATTGTCCCCTTTGCCTCCTGTCTACGGGCCTGGATTTCTCTGTCAGAGGCATGACCTATCCCTTGACATGGACTTGATTGATTCCTGAAGTTGGTGTCCTTCCTCCACCAGCTGCAGTGTATTCTCAAATACCATGCAGCAGTCTGATTATGCTACCACTAAACTCAATGATAAACTCAATGATAAATTGACTTCAGTGAGAGTATGATCAGACGTTGCTGCTCAGTCACATATTTTCTCACCCAAGCTAGACTCCCACTGATGTCAATGGAAAATTTTCCTGCTAATGGCTCATGGGATTGAGCCAACTAAGATGATGCAAGAGTGTACTGTATCACACTGCTGATAGCTGCTTTGCAGACATGATGGAACGGCTTTCCTCAGCTGTTGTTATCTGTGAACATATTTCCTACATTACAATGATGTAATGATTATAAATTACTTTTGGAAGTGCAGTTCATCTTTAGTAGCTCAGAAAACATAAAGGTAACCATTCAAGTCAGATTGGATGATTTGCTCTGTATTAAAGACAACAATTGCCTAAAATTAAGCTGTTACAGTGTCCTAAATACATGAGCAGTTTTCATGCAGATGTTTATTCTTTAAAGTAAGAGAAATAAATTCTATCTATTGCTCTAGGGATTAAATACCAGTTGCTACATAATTCTAATAAAACCTTCCCATGGACATTTGTGCATATATATATATATATATAATGATACTACTGTGGAGCACTAGGGCATTAATATCTTCTTCAGAAATGTTCTGGAGGGAGTTCCCTTGTACCTCACTCTGATCTAAGTTCAATAGTCCAGCACAATGTTATACCCAGAGGTCTCAAACCCAGACCCACAATTGCTTTCTTGGGACCCATGAAGCCAGTTCCACTGTGAGATTCTGTTTTGAGGTCTGATTGGTAGAGTCCCGGGAAGGCTAATCAGTTGCTGGACCTATCAACAGCATGAACAGGAAACTATGTGAACAACTTGATTCCACCCTGCTTTTGACCTGTGCCTTGTGCTTCCTGCTCCCGATGGATTTCCTGGCTTAACTTCTAGCATCTGACTTGTGGTTCTGATCTCCAGCTTGTTTCCTGCCTCTGTCCTCTTGGTATTCTGCCCCAGCTGACTCCTATCTTGTGATTGTAGACTCGGTCTCTGAATACTAGTTCTGGCCACTCACAACGTGGCCACAAGTGGGAGTTTCTGATAGCAGCAGGATCCTGACTGAAACTTAGTTTTCCAATTAAAAAAATCTCTGAGGATGAGATTCACACAAATGCTCACCATTGACCTAACTCACCTTGTATGGGGCCAGTGGCAGTTTTGTCACTGAGTTTAACAGAAGCAGAATTAGGCCACTACTGAGTACTTTTGAAAACCCACTCTCTGACCATAGTATCCATTGGTGAAACATTCTGCGGTGTACAATGGCTGCTGCATTTGTTTATGTGCAACACATCCATTCTAGTATGCTACTCATTATTCTGGAATATGCAGATCAGTGGTTCCCAGCCTGGGGAAGGGCAATGCAGAGAGTCCACGAAATAAATAAAAGATAAATAAAAATGATCATAGAAAATAAGTTTTAAATGAATTGCAAAGATACAATTAATTATTATTTCTAAATTAAATATCTTCCAATAATGTTATTAATTGTTGTCCAAAAATCTACCTTGTGGTTTCCTTTTTCATTTAAAGAAGTGTACATAGCATCTAGAATTGGCTTTGGTGGGGGTCTGTGAACAATCTGGGACAGGCTATTGGGGTTCCACACTAGTGAAAAGGTTGTAAACCACTGATCTAGACTATGAATGTGCTGTTAGGACCAGTGGAACAAAGCCACAGCATTATTGATGCATTATGTGAATGTCTGTGAAAACACAGGAAAGTTAGTATTTTTACAACTGTGTTCCACTGTCACAACCGTTCAGCAACAGTCAAGTGTTCCAATTTGAATGTAAAGGCACTGTGCATTCAATTAGGCTAAAATATTGAAAATCATTAGCAACTTTTAGATCTCTAAATTAAATCTAGCCTAAGGGCGAAACATACATTTTCACAGAGCAGCAAGACTAGTTGTCATGATGTGTGCTTGCTAAATTCCACAGTAACTTCCTTTGACAGGAAGAAAATTAACAAATTTGAGTGATTATATAACACCATAAAGGGGGTTAGAATGTCAATTACAATTACAAAGTGCTAATTAAAGCAAAGATACCAGTAACTGCTACAGTTAATTAGCAGAAGATTCAATGATTACATATCAGTTTTACACATAAGCTGTGTCTACACTAGCAAGTTCTTTGAAACATTTTTCAAAAGAAGGGGGCTTTTTCGAAAGAGCCATGGAGTGTCTACACACAAAAAGCGTTCTTTTGAAAGCAAATTGAAAGAACATGGCGCTCCTTTTGAAATCATTCTTCCTTCCCCATTTCTGGAAGAGCGCCCCCTTTCGAAAGCCTCTTTCGAAAGCAAACATGCATAGATGCTCTGCAGCACCCTCCTTTTGAAAGAACAGTCTTCATTTTTGATCCCTGGCCCGGTCTTTCGAAAGAGTAGGGGCTGTGTGGATGCTCTCTTTTGAAAGACCAGACCGCTCTTTTGATCCAGTTTTTGTGTGTGCATGCACTCTTTTGAAAGAAGCTCATTTTGGAGGGGATCTTCTGGAAGATCTTCTTTCGAAAGAACTCTGTGGTATAGATGTAGCCATAGGGTGAAATTCACCCTTGTACAGAGGTTAAGCGCGAGGCCTAACCACCACCTCAGACCCTCTCAGATCAGGTATTAAGAGGTGCATGGGCTTTGTGCTAGCCTCTGGAACGGGGCAAATTCACCTTTTTCAGAGCAGAGTCAGCTGTTTTTAAAGGATGAAAAAGGTTAGGGATGGACATGAATGCAAAGCTCTTCCATGTTGATCTGAGATTATGACAAGTAAAAATGTGGTTTTGAAGCAAGCCGGTGCGATCAGCTAAGGGGATGTGACAGTCCAGTGCTGCATACATGCTGATAACATGACATATATGGAAATTTGAATGCTTCTAAGATAGACATGAGACAAAACAGATGTTGTTTATCTTATAACAAGTGTTTAAAATTGATCTCAGCCTGGAGTGATGGAAGTTCCTTAAAAGTTGGGAGGCCACCAGTGCCTGAACTGTGGCACCACCCTATGTACCATCCCATCTCCCAAGTCTCCACCTTCTCACTGCCCCTTCTTCCCTGGCCCTGTGCTTCACCTTCCCTCTGAGGCTTCACCTTCATACCACCTCTCCCGCCCAGAACCACTCTCGCTCCCCTCTGCCCCCTCCTCTCTGTCACTTGCCCATACAGCTAGAAAAAAGTGTTGGGGTCATGGCTCCCTGCCTCCTTTCTGGTGCCTCTGATCTCTGCCATGTGTTTAGGCAAAGATTACTGATAACACCCTTTATGATTCTACCCATACATAAGTATATGTATGCTTGTCTGCACATTCAAACACTGAAAGGCATTGTTTTCTATATTGATCTTTTAGCTGTTGCAAGAGCTATTTTCTGTTCTAAAACGTTTTTGCTGCTACATTTAAACTTAGAATGAAAATAAATATCTGCAAAATAATTTTATATCCCCTGTATAAAAATAACTCTTTATGCTCTTAATTCTCTTATAATTTAGATACTGTTCAAAAGATAATAATTGGGATTATAGATTATTTGTTCATGCTTGTGGTGTTCTTTAAGAAAATGGAAAATGTTGAATATCATTGTTGCTACCATTTTTGAACACTTCAGTTACTAATTTTAATAGAAGTCAGTAGGCAGTGTAGTATACTCAGATAGCAATCCTGTCCTTTTGAAGTGAGTCTATTTAGAGAAGCAGGAAATTAGGAAAAAAATATGTATAAATTAGTGTTACTGGCTCTATTGAAGTTAATGCACATTTTCCTATTGACTTCAATCGGGCCAGGATTTCCCCACTGAGCAAGTGCTTTCAGGATCTGGTTCTCAGAAGGGATATTATCACTTTTTCATATTATTGAATCAGAAAAAGACCACAAGAGATTTGAATAAAATAAATGTGAATGTACTAAAATATCCACAGATGAAAAAATATGTTGTTGTTTAGAAATTTACTCTTAATTTCATCCCTGCTGCTTTTTTCACTATTACTTGCCTGGATAGTATTTTCTTTTTAACATGTTACACATTAAAATTGATCTCCTGCACCTTTTTTATAAGTCATTTGTACAAAAATTGGGAATTTGACTGTTATCCTCTTGGCTGATATCAGTAGAAAGTTACTTGTAAATGCTGCGCTGAGAAAGTGTACACGTGATTGGATGACTGAGGTACTAAATTAAATTTCCAAGACACTTCAAGACACTTTCCAAGACACATCAACATAATTTTGATTTCTGAAGATATCTTAAGTAATAAGTGAAAAAATAACAGACAGAGATGGAGACAAGGGGAACAGACCAATGGACAAAAACTGGAATAGTGTCATCCAGACATACACCAAAGGGCTCAGATATTTTTTCCAAGAATATTATACCTATTCTTTGATCCATCAAGGGGTTAAAATAAGAAAATTGTCTTGATTATTTAGTCATCACACGTATGAGTTAGGATACTACATACGTCGATCAAGTGTAAGAAAGTCAGTCTTAAAAAGTGTATTTTGGATGCATAACCACCATGGATGTCATTTCCCTACACACCATGATCCCTCACCATGACAGCATGGCTGTCTGCCTTGACTATCATAAATGGACAATGCTCGGGTATCAATCACAAACACATTGCCAAACATGTCCATTTCATCTTCACCAATAAGAGCTTTACATTCAACAACACACTCTTTTTCCAAACTACTGGAACACCTATGGGTACACTTCACTGGTCACTTCAGGAAAGAAATTCTGGAAAAATGAACCGTGGAACGGATGACTATATCTGAGATACACCAATTATGTCTTCATACTCTGAACAGATGATTAAACTGCCTCTTACATTTCCATCTCAGTTTCAACAACCTCCACCCATCCATCAATCTCTCTCTTGGAGATGCCCACTCCAGCATCAACTTCCCAGACACCATATTCAGTTTCAGCAACAGAACCCCACACATCCTTGAATCATCACACCCACCTTCACAGGTTCAGGAGCCATCCCAGACACACCAAGAAATCTGGCATCTACAGCCAAGTACTCATATACCACAGAATATGCTCTGGGGAGAAAATCCTGCATATACAATTAAAGCTATCTTCACCAAACAAAGATACACCACCAGAGAAAGCTGCAGATTACACCATCTCCCCAGACAAACCATTCCAGTGCTTCACCACCCTCTTAGTGAAATAGCTTTTCCTAATATCCAATCTTCACCTCCCCGAGTGCAACCTGAGACTCTTTTTCCCCCTTCCTTACCAAGCTCATTATCAGAAACAAGTTCATCACAGCCGAGGACACATTATCTCAGAGCAGTGCAAGACTACCATAGTAAGAGCTACAAAACCCACAGACATCTCCCCACTTCGGTGGTGACTAATACCCCCACAACACACTTTTCAAGATCCATGAGTCTTATGTGTGCCAATCACAACATGAAGTGCTCCTCATCCAGTGCATCAAATGCCCCAACAACACCTATGTGTGAGAAGTCAGACAATCACTACACTCTGGCATGAACTCAGAAAGAAAAATTATAAAAGACAAAAACACTCTATTACCAGTGGGTGACCAATTTTCCAAGAATGATCACTACATAGCTGACCTTTCATTTCTCATCTTCAACAAAGACCTGCACATCCTCTTCAGAAGATAAGCAGAGGAATTTAATAGCGTTGCTAGACACTAAAAATCACGGACTCAGAAGGACTGGCTTTGTGTTTTATTATGACATTCTGTAACCCAGAAACCCTCCTTTGTCTTATAACTGCAGAGGTAAATTCTTCCCACCTCATCTTGCACATCTCTTGCAGGATGTGCCAACTCCCATTGTTCAACAATCTGTTCCACCTTGTATTTAGCAGTTCACCAGGCAGCCCTGATTGCAGAGCTTCCCATCAGCCATTTTGTTGACAGAGGGAGGGCAGTCTGGCTGCTCTCTGTTGACATAGCGGATTGCTCTGTCGATCTGCTTTTGTCTCTCGATGCACTCTGTTGACAGATGTTACTGTCGACTGATGCGTCTAGTATAGACATAGCCTAGAGGATTAGAGATTATTAGGTTTCATCATAGATTCTGGTTAGGAGTGGTAGAAGATCCCTAAAAGAGAGGGTGCCATTGGCGTCTGATCCCCATGCTGCCCTTTACCCCCCAGGCCACACCCTTACACTGCCCAATCCTTTGAGACCCCACCCTCACACCTCCCCTTCCTCCAAGGTCTCCCCCATCCCATGCCACCTCTTCCCTTCCAAGACACTGCCTAAGCTTTCTGTCTGCCCCCTTCTCCTGGCACTCACCCTTATCACTATGCCTTCTCACTTTGAAAGGCGATACAGCCGTGACCCCCTGCTTCTCCTTCTAAATAAGTTTGGCTGCAAATAGGTGTTCGGTAAGTGACCACTCTTTTTAAGACTTTTCTGAAACTAGTTTACTAGTACATTGTACTGATCACTTACTGATGGCAATCACCAAAGACTCAGAAATTGTTCTTATTCCTACAGTTTTTCATGATACTCCTGTACCTCAAATTTGAATTATATTCTTGTTTATATAGCCAACATCTTGAACGATCTTGAAATGAATCCTGCAGTAGAGCTCTGTGTGAACCCAACGCTCGTCTGTCTCACCAACAGAAGTGGTTCCAACAAAAGATATCACCTCACCCAACTTGCCCCTGGTATCCTGAGCAACACAGTTAGTATCATATATGGCAAGTTGTATGGGCCCATGGTGCCCAGGCTCCATCAATGTGGAGGCCCTGGGAGCCCAGCTTCACCAATGTCAGGTCTGGGTCACTCCCTTCGCCCCACTTGCTGGCCCTCGCACACCTCTCCCACCCATCCGTGCCAACTCTCTCATTCGAATGATCTGATTTGTGTCCTATGCTTCCTGCAGCCTGCACCAAGCGGCTCTGCTTGGGGTACTCTGAGTTGCTGGCCACCAAAAGCAGCACTGATAGCTGGCTGACTGTGCCATCTGCCAAGGGAGGAGGGGAGGAGGAACCCCCCACATCTCCAGACAACTTCAAGTGGAGTCCTTGCCGTCTGAGGCTTGGGTGTGTGTCTGGGGCCACGATTGAAATGGGGGAGGAGAAGAAGGGGAGAAAGCCGGAGGAAAGGAGAAGGGAGAGAGGGGACCTTAGCACTAGCTCCTTCCACACCGCAAACCACCCGTCCTGTACCCCAACCCTCTGCTCCACCCCAAGCCCCTGAAACACCTCAGATCCCTCATCCCCACCCTAGAGCCCCCTCGTCAACCCTCTGCCCCCTGAGCTCCTCCCACACCCAAAACTCCTCATCCACACCATAGAGCTTGCAGCTCTGAACCCCAACACTCTGCCCCAACCATGAGCCCTTCCCGCACCCCAAACCCCTCATCCTCATCCCCATCCCAGAATCAGAAAGCTCAGCCACACGACCCTACAGGGTAGATAGGAGGGGACTTGGATCCTCTCTGGGCACCACCAAAAATTATACACACCTGCTGCCTCTGGCTTCTAGAACACATCAAAGATTTTCTAGCACTTACTTCTTAGATACTTGGATAAACTATCATTGAAATGTGTACCTTATTCAGCATCTTGCCTAAGATCAGCAGCATCTTACCGTGACACCTTCAGTTTTCCGATGTTGTAGAAAGAACTACAGCGGTTTCCAACATTCTAAGCATTTCCCCAATAACCACTAGATGGCACTATACCAGGACATTACAACAAAATGATGCGTTTGCAAATCCCCATGTCCGCACGTGGTAAGCAAGCCACTTGTCTAATTCCTTTTGACCCTGAGTTTCAGACTGAAAAGAACGTTGTTTTGCTATTACAGCAGAAACAACACTCTAGTCGTTTGCATTCCAACTTGACTAGAAAAGAAAACTGAACAGGGCACTGAGATTCTGGGTCCTGCTCTGGTTGTTGATATTGGGCCATCGACATAAAGCAACCATTAAGCTGGAAAATCCCCTTTGCAGAAGGGGGCTCCTCAGGTGGTATAGACCTTGTGTAGCCATTCTAGGTCCACCCTAAAGTAAGGATGTTGTTAGGGAAACAGCTTCTGCACTCAGACTATGTCTGGTGGAGAGAATGGAATCTTGTGGCCATGGGTAACAATGTAAGGTCTAGCGGATTTCCATGAAGAAATACAGTTGAAAACATGTACAACATGGAGCTGTAGTAATGCCTCCTGGGTCACTTGAATGCAGAGGGAGTCCCAGGCAATGGCGGCATGAGGCAAACTGGAGCGCTGTTGCCACTATGGAGGAGTGGACCATCCCTTGTGAAAGAATAGCCTTGCAGTTAAGGCAGTTGTATGGCACTTAGGAAACCCTGAGGTCAATTCCTAGCTCTGCTACAGACTTTCTGCATGATCTTAGATCAGCCACATAGTCTGGTGTGCTTTAGTTCCATCTGTAAAATGATTATGATGTTTTCATAGGATTGTTGGTAGAATAAATCCATTAGTGTGCTGCTTAAAAACTACTGTGTTGTGACCAGTGTTCCCTGTCACCTGTGTGTTTGGGCAGCCACCCACGAGAGATTCCAATGCTGCCCATCTGATTAGCAGAGTCCCCACAGCTGGCAGCATGTGTTTCTACTGGTGGTGCACATCATCACATGTCTTGGTGCACAAATAAAATTATTCTGCACATTGATGGAAAAAATTAGAGGGAACATTGGCTGTGACCCATATAAGTACCTGGGCAGAAATGCAGGTTGGCTCCTACCTCCAATATTCTAGAGTGGCCCTGTCCCTGCAGGAGTTCAGAGGCTTCATCCACACCAAATCTTCCCTCTTAAGGGGGATGAAGGAAACTCTGAGATGAACTTTATGGTGCCTTCATTCTGTCCTTATCCCCATCAATGGTTTTTCTCTGGAACAGTGCAATCTGGCGTAATTTGATATGCCCAAAGAAAGAATCTGAGAGCTCCATTCTAACCTCTATCCTGAGAAGTTTAAGGTTGAATTTCCACAAGCAGGATGCAAATTCAGTAAATGAGCTAACAAAACAAAACAGCAGTCAGAGCACTTTAAAGACTAACAAAATAATGTATTAGGTCTTTACAGTACTACATGACAGATGTTTTGTTTTGTTAGAACACAGACTAACATGGTTCTCTCTCTGCTTCTAGTAAATGACCTAGTTAATCCTCAGAGAATTACAGTTTACATCCCTTTTGTTGTCATCATTTATTTACAGCTGATGCCTTCTGAGTAACATCTTGCCACAAGCATAAAGGTGCAATATTTGCTGAGTTGACCTGTACTTCTACTGCTATAATCTCTCTAGCATGATAAAGGAAAACAACATACTATTATTTAATCATATTTAGCTTCTTTTTATGTTTTTATGCCACTTATCAAGTAATAATAATGAAAACCCAGGTGGATAATCTTGTATTTCTAGGTCTTTCTAACCAGTGCTGAAAGGTGTCCCTTGGGAAGTTGCTCTCAGATTTCTGAGAATATCCTTTTTCTTTACTTTAAATGTACAGCCTCAAAGTGTTATCATGGTCAACATCTTTCCAAGTGAGGAAGACAGAATGAGACTTTCCTCACAGCTCATTAATACCAGTCTTCCTAATAGCTGTAGAGGCAGAGCTGAACAAAAAAAAAATGTTTCTGTGCATGTATGCATAGATATGCAAAACGTGAATGATAACCACGTGCTAGACTCATTAAGCTTATTTATAGTACATAGTGCTATGAGTAAGAGACTATGCTGATCCCTCCTAGCAATATCCTCTTCCATCTGTAGCACCAATATTCTACAAGAAAAAAAAATCACTGTTTCTAGGGTGTATCTGCCCAGATTCTTTCCTACAGATCCCAGCACACCCCATCCTTGAGATCTGAAAGAACCAGATTCTATATAAGTACCTTCAAAACAAAAAGCCGTCAAGTAGCACTTTAAAGACTAGCAAAATAATTTATTAGGTGAGCTTTCGTGGGACAGACCCACTTCTTCAGAACATAGCCAGACCAGAACAGACTCAATAGACTCTGAAGAAGTGGGTCTGTTCCATGAAAGCTCACCTAATAAATTATTTTGCTAGTCTTTAAAGTGCTACTTGACTGCTTTTTATTTTGATAGTATATAGACTAGCACGGCTCCCTCTCTGTTACTATATAAGTACCTGTGACAGAGCTATGTGTTGCCCATGAATTATGAGGCCCTCGTTTCAGTTTAGTCCTTGGGCTGTCGGGTACAGTTTTTCAGATCCTGTTTGGGAAGGAGGAAGAAGGGACAGAAGTGAGTAAGTGCATTGATGAGAGATGGTGAAATCCCTGCACCACTGAAGTCACTAGTAGTTTTGCTATTGACTTCTGTGAGGCCAGGATGACCCCCTGTGCTTTTTAGAAGCAGAAAAATCATGGAACAGACAAAATATAAGAGCAGAAGTAGAGAATATAAGTGGAAGGGATATAGGGGGCAGAGGGAGAGGGAAGGAAGAGAGAGAAGAACAGATTAAAAATAAAGCAGAAAAAGATATACAAAGACTCATGAAAAGAAAAAAAATGAAGGAATAGAGTGAAGTCAGACAAGGAAAGAAAGTAACACAAAAGCAAGATATAATAAATTATATTTGGAATGGGTGTTCAATAGAAAGCTGACTATGTGACAATAAATTATTACACAATAAACGGTCCTCATTATTCTTTTAAGTGACAGGTGGTAGCCTAAAGAGAGTGTCATGGGATGAGTCTCTCTTTTCTTATCTGGTTGGCTTAGACCAGGGGCTCGTAGGTGTCAGGTATATTTGTCAAGCCCTGCTCTGGAAGACTCTATGGCTACATCTACACTAGCACACTATGTCGAAGTAGCCTATTTTGAAGTAAGGAAATCGAAATAGGCTACTTTGACGTCTATCGTCTACACGTCCTCCAGGGCTGGTGCCATCAACGTTCCACGTCGAAGTAGCAACGGGGAACATTGAAAGGAGCTGCCCCGGAAGGAAATGTGGAGCGTCCACACACACAAGCGCTCCCCATGGAAATAAGGGGCCAGCAAAGCCCCAAGCCGCTCCCTTAAAGGGCCCCTCCCAGACACACACAGCCTGCACAGCACAAGATCCACAGAGCTGACAACCAGTTGCAGACCCTGTGCATGCAGCATGGACGCCCAGCTGCAGCAGCAGCAGCCAGAAGCCCTGGGCTAAGGGCTGCTGCACGCACTGACCATAGAGCCCCGCAGGGGCTGGACAGAGCATCTCTCAACCCCTCAGCTGATGGCCGCTATGGAGGACCCTGCTATTTCGAAGTAGCGGGATGTGGATCGTCCACACACACTCTACTTCGACGTTGAACGTCCAAGTGGGGCACTATTTCCATCTTCAGATGGGAATAGTGATTTCAACGTCTCACCACCTAACGTCGATTTCAACGTCGAAATAGCACATGGCGCGTGTAGACGCAACGCGTGCTATTTTGACATTGTGCTAGCTACTTCGAAGTAGCTGGCTAGTGTAGATGCACCCTATGTGTGCTGATTTTTTTCACTATCACGTCCTCTCCTTATTTATCAATGACAAGACTATTAAAGAGCATTGGCTCTTGCAGCATCTCAGAATTATTATAGGTCCACTGCAGAATATTTCTCATTAGTAACCCATTGTACCAATCCAATGAATTCTAAAAAAGCAAAAGATTGTTTTATTAAAATGGATTGATGGGGGTTAAGGTCAGCAAAGGATCAGAACAGAAAATGTGCATAAGGAGATGGCTGATTCAAAAGCTTTACACAATTATGCATCCAAATCCAATGACATAATATTAGTGGAGATGGGAACTTGAACATTGTACAATAATGTTATAAATCTAGCAAGCGCTAATGAAGTAAAAGACTGACCTGAGTTCCTTAAAATCAATTAACAGCTTTTAAGAGCACAGCCATCAAAAGCTAAGAATGATTTCATGACATGTTCTATATAGATCTTAAATATGCTTAAATTACTGAAGTCCAGTTTTGTCTATTATGCTCAATAAGCTATTTATCTTACTCTCTGCAAGACAGTCTATACAGGCTGTACCACAATAATATCAGTCCTGGAACTTTTCCTTGCAACAAGCCCTGTTGCCAACTTTGTTCACATATCTATTCTGCAGATACCATCACTGGACCTAACCAGGTTATTCACAGAATCATGGGCACATTCTCGTTTTCCGCAGCTAACATCATATATGCGATCATGTGCCAACGATGCCCACACACTATGTATAGAGGACAAACGGTAAACACTCTTCAACGAAGAATGAATGGACACAAAACAGACATCAAAAAACTCCTAACTCACAAACCTGTCAGCCTGCACTTTAATGAACTGGGCCATTCTGTTAACAACCTGAAAGTCTGTGTTTTACTGAAAAGGAATTGTAAGGATTGCCTACAAAGAGAGAGTGCGGAACTCTCTTTTATATTCAAATTTGACACATTAATACGTGGTTTGAACTGGGATGCCAATTACCAGGGCCATTTTCTGGACTCTTTTACATACTTTGGTTATCTGACTCTTGACTCCCCCGCCCCCCCGCATCCTACCGCCCCTCTGCTCTTTTAATTTGCCCCCCTCAATTACAATTTTTCTAATTTGTCAACCTTGATAACTATTTTTGGTTCTCTGTGCCTTAAATATTGAGTCTGTTCTGGTATGGCTAGGGTCTGAAGGAGCAGGTCTGTCCCACGAAAGCTCATCGCCTAATAAATTGTTTTGTTAGTCTCTAAAGTGCTACTGGGCTGCTTTTTTGTTTTGTCTGAACAATGTTGCTGTCTCATTTAATACAGTATCCCAAATCCAAACTCCTAATAGGATAGTGTGAAGGAGCTGCAAAGCAGGGGACTACAGCACCCAGCGGTCTCCTCTCCAATTTACATCCCCTTCCACTTGGCTCACGAGGGGTTATGTTTCTCACCAATACCTTCCCACTGCATTTCCCCTTCCCCTGACTAGGTAAGGAGAAAGGACCTGAAACAGAAAGTAGCCAGGCTCTGTCTGGGAGCAGGAGCTGCATGGCAGCAGGTGTTGGAGGCAATCTCCAAAAAGGGTGAATAGAACTGCACATGGAACATGCTGTGACTGCTGAATGTCACAGCAGGGGCACATCTGTGTGGGATTTATAAGAGGACTGGCAATGAGGGGGCAGGAAACCAGAGTAAAGGAATCCCAGTGACAGACCAACTGAGTCTGGCTTGGAAACCCATTAGTATTTTTTGCTTGAGTAGGGAGAGCCGTGGCTCTCGATTGAACTGCCCCAATGGCCCCAATGGCCCAAACAGGACCATAATTCCTTAGTTTGAACAATAAGCCGATGGCTGCACAGCAGCCCTATTTCAAAATAAACTATTCCAGAATAGCTATTTAGAAATAGGGCTGCTACACACAAAAATGTACAGTAGTGCCTTGATTTACATGAGGGTTGTGTTCCCAAGCACCCTCATGTAACTGGAATTTCGTGTAAGTTGGGGAGGGGGCTTTTTTCCCCATGGAACGCATGTTCTGCAGCCAGGAAAGCGTCAAGAGCACCTGGAGCTCCTCTGGAAAGGTAAGTCCTGGGGTGGAAGGGGAGAGTTAAGCCTGGCGGTGGGCTAGGGCCAAGGGAACAGGGCAGGGGGGCTAAGCCTGGGGTTGGTTAGGGGAGGTTGAGCTGCAGCCCCAATGGGGGTGGTGAGCCGGAGCCATTCTTGGGTGGTGAGCTGGGCCACAGGGGGTTTGAATTGGCTGGTGGGGGGTTGAATGAGGGATGCACGCGGGGGCGGGGTTGAACCAGGGCTGCAAGTGGGATGGTTTTAAACCAGGGCAGGTAGATTTGAACCGGAGCCACATGTGCAGGGGTTGAACCAGGGCCGTGGGGTGGTAAACCAGGCTGCAGGGGATTTGAACCAGGGTTGAGGGGGCTGAACTGGAGCTGCACATGAGGGGTGGCGAGCTGGAGCCAGAGCCAGGTGGAGAGGTGCGGGGGATGAGCTGGTGCTGTGCGCGGGTGATGAGTAGAACTGCATGGGATTGAACCAGGGCCGCACATGGCTGACGGGTTGAGGCAGGGCCAGGGGGAGCAAGATTTTGAGTTGCACTTAATTCACTTAAATGCAAGTGAACCACAACTCGAAATCACACATTTCAAGGGTTTACTGTTTTTCAGAATAGTACTTAGCTATTTCAAAATATATAGGCTGCGCACATGGCACTTATTTCTAAATAGTGATTATTTCAAAATAGGTGCTGCTAAGACTGGTTGTATCTACCCTTGCATTCCTCTTTCGAAAGAGGAATGCAAATGAGGGAAATCAAAAATGCAAAGAAGGCACTGATTTACATACCTTGCACTTCATTTGCATAATCTCTTTTCCAAAGAGATTCTTTCGAAAGAAAAAAAGCAGTGTGGATGGAACTCTTTCGAAAATAAACCCCATCTTCAAAAGAACTCTTCTTTATATTTTGTTTCAGGAAAAAAAATAGTTTCGAAGATGGGGTTTATTTTCAAAAGAGCTTCATGTCTATGGTGTGGACAATGTGGGAGTGTAGGCCACTTGCAGAGGGAAAGCCCATATCAAGTTGGTACATGGGATCAGGGGAATTACTGGGTCAGTCCTCCACCTGAAGACCAGTAATCTGAAAATTAGATTTTAACATGGAGTCCAAATACTACATCACAGGAGAGATCATTAACCCCCACCCCACATCCACTATACAATTCTGGTTGGCTTTGGGGCACTGTTTCCATTGCCTATCCAAGATTGTGGAAAAGAGCCATCCAGGGACCTTGGAGGAACTTGTGACCTTTCAATGGGGTGGGCCAGGTGCAACCCAAACTCTGTTCAAGCACATGGAACAATGGCAAACAGCTGTTTTTCTGGACAATGGCCGTCTGGACTGTGAGTGTAGTATGTGCTGAAGAAGCTTCCCAGAAAGTCTTGTTTGGGCAGAGGTCCTCACACAGTATGAGGTTGACCTTGGTTTCAAGAGAGGCCTCTGTATCTTCAAGGAAAGGCAGTCTGCTCTGGCATCTGTTGGGGTGAAACAGAGGTGCATGAGTTCGTCATGTAGAGCAGCCATATTTCCCTATGGTTAATATGGGACCCCTGGTAAAATTGCTCAAATTCAGCTGAGTTCAATGGCAATCAATCAGACCCATGTGATTGCTCCTCCTTCCCAAACAAACTCCGGGGTCCAGTGGAGGAAGGGGTTGGGGCGCCTCAGCTACAGGTCTAGTGTGACTTCCCACACCCCACTAGTGAACAGCTGATCGTGGTGGGCAGGAGGTTCCGGGGGGAAGGGGCAGAGTGGATATGCAGGACTGCTGGCAGGTGATGAGCAGCCATTATGTTTTGCCCATGGGTGCTTGGGGCCTGGAGCACCCACAGAGACAGCACCCATGCCTACCAGCACCCAGCGCTCTACGCTACAGAGAAAGGAGACGCCCCAGGTTCTCTGGCAACTTGATCCAGAAATGAAAATTCCTTCCCGACCTCAAATATGCTGATCAGCTAGACTCTGAGTGTGTGGGCAACACTCATCAGCCAGCTACCAGGGAAAGAATTTTCTGTAGTAACGCAGAGCCTCCCCTCCTCTGTTCCATCATCGGCCATTGGAGATATTTACCGCAAGCAAGTTGCAAATCAGCCTCATGCCTCTGAAAGCAGTCTCACCATGCCAGAACCTCCATACCTTTCTCCAGCTCAGTCTTGAAGCCTGATAGGTTTTCGCACCCACTACTCCCTTTGGAAGACTGTCTATGGAACTAAAAATTAATGCTTTCCCTACCTGGGCTATGCTTACAGTTATAGTCAGCACAGCGGTATTTAGGGCTTTTTCTATTCAGTCAATTGCACTTCTGGGCCATTTCCAAAATGAAATTAAGGTCAGATGCACACTGGCTCCCAGCCCCGATCTGTGGGCATTCCCATGACCAATGACTGTCCTTTTCTGTCCTACATCTAGGACCACAAAGAGAAATTTGTTTATTTACAGCAGTAGGAGAAAAATAGTGTCTGTCAAAAAGAATAAAAGAAAATTATCTTTTTCATCCAAAAATTTTGATTATTAATGAGATCACACTTTGATGTAATTGGACTTATTTTATTATCTCATTTTACTATGTTGCAGAGCCATTTGCAATTTGTATCTTTTTAGGGGTGTAGTTATTGGAAAGTCCTTCAGAACTTTGACATGGTGCTGAGCACCAACTTACCTTGAGTTCTTACTTGAGCAACCTGAGCATCAGGTTTTGATGGCACACACATAACATTATTATGTCATTTCACTTATAAGTAAGGCACTTCTTAATTAATGATATAGCACAAATTGTGGATCCCACAATATTAGGCTTCTGCTGCAATTTTAGCAGCCAGCCAGTTGACAGCCAGCTCCCCAGCCACCCGTCCTCAGCCCTTGGCAGCTGGGGCTCTCGGTGTCAGCCCCATGCATTAATGACTACAATAATGACTATACTAATGACTTCTTGATAACTAGCAAAATGGATGATTATCAAAAAAAATTAGTGGCATAACATATTACTTGCGCGCTTATATTGTTCCAGCCAATTTTTCCTAAACATCTGTCTTAGCTGAATTTTCCAAATTACTGCCAATAATAAAGGTTCATTATCTCTTTTTCTGCAGTTTGGCATATCTTGGCTGCAATTCAATCACAATGCTTACGGATGTCAGCAACCTTGCCGAGTGCCGAAATTTGGCCTTTTGACCTCTATGCACAGTTCAAGTGCCAGCGATACTTTTTGAAGTCACTAATAGTCCTACTTACAACATCCCCATTAATAAATAAATTACAGGCAGAGCTTTGCCATTTAGCTGTGGCTGGTGGCAGGAGGGAGAGCTCTGGCGTGCAGAAGCAGGGCTGGCATGTGCTGGGGGCAAGCGAGCTCAGAGGGAGGAATTGGGCAGCCCTGGGGAAGCAGGACCTCCAAACACCTGGCTGGAATTTACTGCCTGATAAAAGGATGGTGGCAGCAATTGGTGAGGTAGCAAGACAGGACAGAAATGGAAAGCAAGAAGGCTCACTCCCCATCCCAGACAATGGGCAGAGGCGGGGGCAGATGGACTAAAAAAATCCCTGCCTTGGGATAGATGGCAAGTGGGGGCAGAGGGGCTCTCTCCCTGGGGACAGATGGAAGGTATGAGGGGGAAGTGGGGCTCAGTCCCTGTCCCTGGGGGACGTAGGGGCAGATGGCAGAGGTGGAGGGTGGGCAGAGAGGATCAGTACCTGTCCCTAGGGGAAAAGGGGTAGATGGCAGAGCTAGGGGGTCAGCTGGGCTCAATACCTGTTCCAGGGGAGAGGGGAAGTGCGGGAGGGTTGGGCAAAGGGGTCAGTCTCCTTCCGCAGAGGAGAGGAGAGGAGGGCAGATGACAGGGGAGGCACATGCATCAGGGGGTGCAGCTCCGCCCCCGCCCCACCTTCGGTCTGAAGGGGCCAGCCCCACACTCCCAGCAGTTCTCTGCTGCCCCGCCTTTGCAGCCTGGCTTGTCCACTCCACCTCTCTGATGGCTGGCTCGCAGGCAGGGCTTGTATATCCCTGTCTTCCCCAGCGGCTCTGCTCACCACAGTGGGCACCTGCAGCAACAGTGGAGCTCTGTGCCAATGCTGCGTTTGGGGTGGAGAGACGGGGCCGAGCTCCCCACACGTATGCCAAGAGTGGCATGTGAGCCACCTCACATGCTGATGAAAATTGGCTCACGTGACACTGTTGGCATGTGTGCCACGGGTTGCTGACCCCTGGACTATCATCTCATGGTGGAAGTGGGGCCTCACTTGTTCTGTGAGTTCACATCAAGTTCTCCATTCAGTTCTCTATGAATATCAGATATGTTTCTACAGACAAAATTTCAGCCAAGCAGAAAACTTCTTTTTTCTAAACGTGCAGCTAGAAGAGGGAAATTGCCAATAGAACTGCTGAGATTTTGAAAGTCCTGTGAGGTTTATCTAGCCCTGCCATTACTTGCTAACAGGAACCCAATGGAAAGCGAGAATCAGATGGGTTTTTTTTATTCTTGAAACAACTTTTGGCCTCCAAGCGGTGCCTTTTTGTTTAAAAACAAATAAATAAAAAGAAGCTGGTACTCCTCCTGTGGTTGGGGCTGCCGAGGTGCCAGTACTCAGTACTGGCAAGTACCAGCACAGAGAAAGCACTGCTCAAAAATAATTAGCTTTGACAGACATTGTCTACCTCTGGATGACTGACCATTGAGCAATACGAAAGTGGGATTTGTAGAATCAGCACATATAGAGGCAGAAGTCAAGAACAGAAAAGTTTCCAAAGTATCAACATCCAGACATGGTAGTAGATTACAACATCCTTGAGTGATACTGTGGCATCTATTGGCTGTTCACATTAGTGTGTCAGTACAAAAAAGTTGAGATTTTTTTAAAGCCAATTGATGGATTGAGGCACATACATGCCATCGGTTTTAATGTGAGTTTGTTGTTGTTGAGTTTTGCAGACAGTCACACAAGTACACTATTGACAAAATGAGGGCAAGACGCAACACACATGGCATATTTTCTGGGTTCTTTTTCTCTACAGTTTTTCACTGTAATAAGTATGTTTCTGCTACAAACTGTATCTCTGCAAATGCTTCATTTCTGTTTCTGTCGACATGAGAAATACACCTTTCCCCTTTCTAAACCTGTAAAGTAGCACAAACTCAGCAGTGTTTATGTTAATGTTGACTTCATTGGTGATTTCCTGGATTTTTTTAAGTAACTGCCTTGACAGGAAATTTATTTGAGTACCTTTAAGACTTACAACTTGGGCTAGCACAGCTCTGTACATCAGGAAGCAAAAAAGCCTAATCCTCTTGCTGCACAGCTATGAAGACAACCTCTGTCCTCCTCCCATCCACCTCTGGTGTAGGTGCAGTTATACCAACAGACTGGTGCATCTATCAGTTCAATGAATATTGTTTCCTGAGCTAGCAGAAAAACTCCTCTCTGTGTGTACTATGTCTACAGGGGCCTATGCTGGTATGGCTCTGTTTGTGCTACCGAGCCTAGATTAATAATTTTGGGTATGTGGAGATTAACCAATGTTGCATACACACAACAAATTTCTCTTTCAGCATACGTATCTTGATTAACATTACAGACAACAGCATAGAAGATAATATGGCAGTCATGACATAGGAGTTAAAAGGTTGGGGGAGGGATTTATATGTACACATCTCATAGAGCTGGAAGGGACCTCAGCAAATCCAGTCCCCCACTCTCTTGGCAGGACCTAGCACCATCCCTGACAGATTTTCTCCTGCTATGTTCTTGACGCAAACTCCTCAATCTCCTCAAAGATTGAGCTCACAACCCTGGGTTTCACAGGCCAATGCTCAAACCACTGAGCTATTATTTGGAAGCTGAAAGTGAAGTGCTGTTGCCCAGGAGCCATTGCCTCACTGAGTAAAGCTGTTGCTAAAGCTGTATGAGAAGGGCATCATTATAAATTACCAGTCTTTAGTTCAAATCATGTTGCTGTTGATGCTCAAGAAGACTTAGTGTGTACTGCTACTGATCCTACCTAGGGTATCTAGGGCCCTGTCTTCACTGTGAAATAAGGGGTCTTCTTAACTCCAATTAGGAAACTCAGAATCCTAGTGCCGACAAGGCAATTCATAATTTTCCCCATGAGTTCATGGGTCAAGTTAAAAACTACATGGGAGGGAGAAACTTTGAAATGCTTTGTCTTCATTAGGCTTTTCTTTGAGTTAATTGTCTTACATTAAAATCACTTGTAAGTGCCTAATGTGACAATTCCCTATTAACACAGACAAATCCACTGAACCGCCATATTCAGATAACTATGGGGGCTCATCCTTGTCCTATATGGATTTACAGACTCAAAGATGTAGTGTACAAACTCTTGCTCATTCTGTATTCCCCACGAAGTTGGAATTAGCATTAACATGAAATCTCATTCTGGCAGATCATCCTCTAGTGACTTTTTTAGGGTTCGACTATAGTGGCAGACAGATAGGAGGAATTTTTTTATAGGGACTGGTTCTCCAACCCTTTGTGGTAAAGACTGTATCTTGTATATCATGTATACAATGATTCTGGCAAATATGAAATTATTATACCATTGTCACAATCTTTGATTTGGAAGGGTTTGCCCCACAATAAGATTTTGCTGTATGAACACTAACAGATATTTCTGCCTTTTGCTGCTTTGCTTGTAGTTTAAATATTTCAGCATGGCATTTTGACTTATGTCACTAAAACTGTTCTTTGCATATCCTTATATCCTCGCTATAGTTTCCCCTTCAATCAGTAGAGCAGGAATGGGTCATAATGTAAAACAGAAAAAAAAAAAAGCAAGAGTATTTATAATTATTCTTTAGTGCATGGGTGTCCAACCTTTTGGCTTGCCTGGGCCGCACTGAGTGAAGAGGAATTGTCTTGGGCCGCATATAAAATATATAATATAGTTAATATATATAAATCACATAATAATATTAAAAGTTTATGATCTTGTGGGTCCGCATTACTAGCTGTCCAGGGCTGCATGCGGCCCGCAGCCCGCGGGTTGGACACGCCTGCTTTCGTGTATTCCCCAACCAATATATGAAAAACAGAGACTGTCATTATTCATGATACAGAATCCTCATCACAAACAAAGAGGGGACAAGGGGTAAAAGTAGACTTACTTGCTGTGTCCTGTTTCATTCAGAATACAGCCATCAGCTTCAGCAGCTCTCCCTGCAGGAACATAGGATTAACTAGCAGGCTAGGGCTACAGTGTAGCTGTATCTCAAAACAACTTATGCAATTTGCGTTGCACAAAGTGCGTAAGTTATTTCAAGGTACTGCTCGTAGATCATTCAAAATGCAGACACCTGTGGCTCTCCTGGCTTCGCCAGCCCCATTCCACTGCTGTTCTAGGGCTCTGGCAAGGTCGGTTTCCATATCTGTACTGAACAGGCCTGAGACTCAGATTGTACAGCCCTCTGGCGCTTCTCATCTACAACTGGTTCACTGAGAGTTCCAAACAAGTGCTACCTCTAGGGATATTGATACTGCTGTGAAGTTCATTGGTGCAGGTGCTGCCACTGTTGGGGTGGCTGGTTCAGGAGCAGGTATCGGGACAGTATTTGGCAGCTTGATCATTGGCTATGCCAGGAATCCTTCTCTCAAGCAGCAACTCTTCTCCTATGCCATCCTGGGCTTTGCCCTGTCTGAGGCCATGGGACTCTTCTGTTTGATGGTGGCATTCCTCATCCTGTTTGCTATGTGACAGCCCCTGAGCCAACTCATGGCTTCCATCACATTGTGTCCTCTCCGGTTTGAATCTGCCTCCTTCACCAGAGCGTTCCAGATTTACAATTAAACAAAAGCTTTTTCTCCTTAAAAAAAAAAAAAAAAAAAAAAAACCTCCATGCCTTCCAAATGGCACCAAAGTTTGAAATAAGTGCCTATTTCAAACTTCCCCCTGCCCCTCTTACAACGAGGGTAGGGGTAATGAAACATTGCTCTTGAAATAGCAGGGCTGTTTTGAGCATGGTGTTTAGGTGCGGGGTTTCTATTTCGGGATACAAATGTAAGTGTAGCCCCAGTGTGCTGAGCCAGTGTCATGCCTTATCATGGTGGGGTTACTGAGAAGAGGACACAGAGGGAGATCTCTCCTGCAGAAACACAAGGGCCATGAAATGGTTCGTTTATTTATTTAACATTTGCGTATTTGCCAAGCCAAGCAACAGTGTTCTCAGTGGCCACGTGGCGCTCCCGGAGTCCACTCTCCAGCAATGTATCGTTATTCGATACGTGCTGCTGCTGCTGCAGCTTCAAGTGGCTCAAGGACCCCCAGCAGTACTGATTGTTGCACAGAGGCCTTGCACAGTCTGGAATTTCTTAAGAAGGACCCTCTGATGGCATGGCAGGACCCAGGCGGGCAGGCAGGCAGGCCAGCAATACGGGGATGAGGAGCTGATTGGTGTTTGATGTTACACAGCAGTCTTCCCAACAACAGGGACTCTGCAGTCACGCCCTGGTGCGGCAGCCTTGAACACCGTGGCTGTCATGATGACAGGCATGTAGCTGTTTGGAAAAAAAAAAAAAGAGATGAGGCTTCCAGGAAGGCACATTGCCCACAAGAGAGGGAGGAGTGTGTGAAGCAGCTGCCTGAAGTCTCTGAGCCTGCACCCTAGCTTCCCTAGGTGGGAAGATGAGGGGTGTAATCAGGATATAGTCTGTGAACATTGAGGTCCAGGAGGTGAAGGATAAATGCAATAAATGAAGGATATCTAATCCCTATATTCAACTGAGGCGAGTGAGAAACACCCAGATTTCACTGGAAGCCTGTCCACCTTTCTCAATCTCCACAACAGCAGTACTATTATTGTCTTCCACCATCTTACCCTCATGTTGCCTAGTGTCTGGACAGCCTCAGAAATGCTTAGGGATGAACTTTTCAGAAAAGCTTGACAGGACAATGAGCCAAAAAGGTTAAATATCACTGACAGAAAAATGGATAACTCAGCCATATCGTTGACAACAAATGCCAATTTATCAGGCACTGATGGCACCATGTGACCTACGTCCTTGGAGTAAGACCATCTGTATGATGCCTCTCCTCCCTGACATTTACAGACAGGCTCGGAGGCTCGTGGAAGGTTATTTAGTTCTACAGGGTTGTTTTCTGTAAGTACTAAATGAGCATGGGAGTGTTTTTGTCCTTTATGACTAAAGGTTATAGTGATGATCTTATTATGTCTTTTAAATATATAGTGGAGCAGCGGCCCTACTCTGGCCAGTGTAGGTTAAAGCAGGCTGGAGGGAGCCTGCACAGAGCCCTCACCCATGAGGAAAGGGCTTATAAAGACCAATCATAAGCTACATCTAAACTACAGTGTGAGTTCTAAAGGCACTCATTCGAAATTCATGGTTCGAAAGATCGCCTTTCAAAATAGAGCATCCACACACGAGCAGTGGCTGGCACCTCCGATCCATCCTTTCGAAAGGGCAAGGCGCTCTTTCAGAAGAGAGCATCCACACTGCCACAAGACCCCTTTCAAAAGAAAGGGCTAGGAAATGCCACAGACAGGGTGGCATGGCAGACAAGACCTTCTGGATCCACAGCCGGCTGCTTCCTTAAAGGGCCCCTCCCAAGCACCCTTGCCACAACCCCACAGAGACAGTGCATGGACTGGACTGCTTTTGCACAGCCAGATAGACTCACAACAGCAACTCACGGTGGCCATCATGAACACTGCAGTTGCCCTGCTGGCCATGGCAATCGTGGCCGCCCTCGACCTCCTCTGGGGGGTGTGACCCCCTGCCAGGGCCATGGAACCCCAGGACCCTGCCAGCACTCCCCCAGTAGTTCCGGCTCACAGGAGCGGCTGGTAATGGTGGAGTGGGAGGTAGCTGCAGAACTTTTGTATGAGCAAGCAGACCTTCTTGGAGCTGTGCAGTGGTTCACCTCAGACACCAGAACACCAGGATGCGGCCTGCCCTCCCTCTCAAAAAAGAGAGTAGCCACAGCCATCTGGAATCTGGGCACAGCTATCACTCTGTTGGGCATCAGTTTGGGATGGGCAAGGCCACCATCGGGGCCATCCTCATGGAAATAAGACATGCTTGGGCTGTACACTCTTCATGGGGAGAGTGGAGGGGGCCCCTGGGAAAGAGGGACCATTAGAGACTGGGGCCGGGAAAGGGCTTGGGGGCCGGGAGCTGGGAGGGGACATGGGGGGACTGGGGCTGGGCACAGCCCATCATGCCCTCACCACTGCACGTGCCCTCCATCCCATGCAGGTTGTCTGGGCCATTTACGCCAGGCTCCTGCAGAGGCTAGTCCGTGTGGGTGACCCAGATGTGGCTGTCACCAGCTTCACAGTGCTTGGGTTCCCAAACTGCTTTGGCACCCTGGACAGGACCCATATCCTGATTCACGCCATGGAACACAGCACGGGCCACTATGGTAACAGAAAGGGCTACCACTCCATGGTGTGACAGCCCTGGTGGACCACAGGGGCTTCTTTATGGATGTGCATGTCGGCTGGGCAGGCCACATGCATGATGTATGCTTGTTCAGAAACTCCGGCCGCTCCCAGTGCATGGAGGCGAGGACCCTCATAGCCCAGCCGGAGTTCCCACTTCGGGACACCACTGTGCTCCTGTGCATGGTTGCAGATGCTGCCTACCCCCTCCAGCTCTGGCTTATGTGGCCCTATACTGGCCACCCCGACCCCACACAGGAGGTCTGGCTGCTGGCCAATGCCAGGCTGAACCACTCCCGCAACACAGCCGAGCAGGCCTTTGGTGTTTGAAAGGCCGGTTCTGCTGCCCCCTGGCGTGTCTTGAGGTGGGACTGTGGAACATCCCCCCAGTGGTGAGCACCTGCTGTGCCCTCCACAATATCATGGAGAGCAAGGGCAAAGCATTCCACTGGGGTGGGCAGCTGAGTCCATTCCTGAATGCAAACGGCCAGCCGCTGGCCCTAGCCATCAGGCCCACCAGGATTGGGTCTGCATCCAGGAGGCTCTCTGTGAGCACTTTGCTCGTGAGCCCCACTAACTACCCCCTAGCCATCCCCCACTGTCCCTCCTCACACTCACTCCCACCATCAGCCCCCCGCCGCCCACACACACAACCAGCCCTCACTGCCCTCCCCATTGCACACAGCACACAGGGATGGGAAACAAATAAACTCTTTTACTTGATGAAGGAATGTGTGAATTTGTACAGAATGTAAATAACAACTATGTATGGGGACAGGGGGTTTACTATGTACATTGGGAGTAGGAGACTGGGTGCACCTCAGCTGGGAGGGACTGGGGCACCTCAACTGGGCAGGCATTAGCCCAGGGCAGGGGTGTAGGGCCTAGAGATTTGTCAGCCCGGGAATCCCCTCCCAGCCCTGGTTTGGGGTCCCTGATGTGGCTGGGATGGGGCAGGGAGGATGGAGAAGTATAGACATGGGAGGGCCTCAGCAAGGTCAGACTCGGTGGAGGGGGCAAGCTCGGCCAGGAGCTCCCAGATGGTGGCCTCCACATCCCTCAGGGTGCCCATCAGTTTCCCAAAGGCTGCCTGCTGCCAGGCCAGATCTTTCTCCTTCAGCTGGAGGTGCTGCTTGGCCACCTCTGCCTGGCATGGGGTGGCTCAGGTAAACTATCACCTTATGAAGAACCAGTTACTGAGAAATCAAAAGGTAGAAGATGCATGTTTAAATCCAAATGGGTAGCAGACAGTGAGTTCAAAGAATGGATTTGCATAGACAGCGAAAACAAGCACAGCACCAAATGCAGCTGGTGTAAAAAGGTGTTCAGTATACCTTCTGCTGGAGTGAGAGATGTTCACAGCCATGCTGCAAGTGGTAAGCACCAGAGCATAATATCTGCCAGGAGATCTAGGCCTGGAATTATAAGTTTTGTTGCTAAAGTAAACACAACAACAACTGATCACCAGAAAATGGTCACAGAATGTGAACTAAAAGTAGCAACCGTCTTAGCCAGACAAAACCTACGACTGAGTTGGATGGATGAAATCTCGGATAATGTTGCTGATTGGTTTCCTGATTCCAAAATTTCCAAAGATTTCACTTGCAGAACTAAAGCATCCATGATGATTAAACTTCCAGGACCATGAGTAACTAAAAGAAAGTGAGGTAAAGAGCATGTTGTTCTTGCGATGTATGAATGATGATTACTTTTCACTTTTGGCCATTTATCTTGCCTTAATATAATATAAAAATTATGTCTGAAAAAAAATGTGTCTGTCTGTATGTTTTCCCCATTTTGTTTGTGCCGTAAATGAAATTTCTGTGGGTTGGCAGCCCTGCTTTCATCACTCTCAGGGAGTGAATGGGAGAATCACAGCATGGGTCACTCTCTCCCCTCCCCCTGCCATCTCCATCCTTCTCCACCCGGGAGAGAGAGGAATGCACACATGCCGTGTGCTTTGCTCTCACTCTCAGGGGAATGAGAAGAGCAAGAACATAAGAACAGCCATACCGGGTCAAACCATAGGTCCATCGAGCCTAGTATCCTGTCTTCCAACAGTGGCCAATGCCCGGTGCCCCTCGCTGTATGAATCTGGTGGGGGGAAGACCTTCTATCCCCCTCCTCTGCTCCCCATATGGCTCCCTTGGGGGTTTGGGGCTGGGGCACTCCCAGACTAGTGGGGGCACATACCTCCAGCCAGACCTTTTAACCTGCTTGTCTGCTGCTTAGCAGGAAGCCCTGGCACCCCAGCTAGGACTATGCCACATCTCCTGGAGTAGCTGAGTGCCCCAGCTGGCTGGCTCTTCCTTGCCAGAGCAGCACACCAGGGCGTGCCAGCTTACTTTCACCTCTGGATCTGCTGTGCAAACTATCTGTGCAGAGCTGGGACAGCATAGAGAGAACACACAGACCTGCAGCCAACATCTGATGACCTAATCCATCCCCAACACAAGACCAGCCCAGCATAACTGTGATGGGGTGAGCATGTCTTCCAGTGACTGTGTTCCATCTGATGTGGTTTATGGCACGCAGATGTCATAAATGGAATTTATGTAGAAGTTTTCTGTGATGCTTGTACCAGATTCAGGTGGCACATTCACATAATAAATTGGACAACACAACAACTTTACAGACAGTTAGCTTTGTTTGAAGCTTCATAACATGTTGCTGGCACACACTCTGCCAGACTGCTGCCAAATGTTGAGCTGCCTTTATTCATGCAACCTGTCAACTTGTCTGGAGCAGCAACACTTGACAATATGCTGCCAATATAGCAGAAATCTGTATCAGCGTTCAGCTGTGTGTTGCCGACTGTGCTTTTGGTTTCAGGTAGGGTTTCCTTGGTGCAGGTCGATACATGACTTCTGTAATTTTTAGATTGATTCTTAGCCTTCTTGCAGCTCCTGCAAATCTGTCCATAATCAATTGTATCTTTCCTTGAATACACACCTCTTGAGTACAGGTATTAGCATACTGCAGCTCATAAAGAACTGCCTCAAAGACATGGAAGATTACTGCCTGCTCAGGCTGAATAATTTTCCAGAGGATTGGATTCAAGTCTTTGGTAGAGTCATCAAGCAATTGCTGCATAGAAGAGACTGAACAGAACTGGACCAATTTTGCAATCTTACTTACTGATAGGAAGGGGATCAGAACTAGGCTACTGCTGCTGAGAATCCTAATCTGTAACACCTACTCTTGTTCTGTAGTGTGAGGTTTGTACATCTTATGGCTGTGTCTACGTTTGCATTCCTCTTTCGAAAGAGGAATGCAAATGAGGGAAATTGGAAATGCAAATGAGGCATCAATTTACATATCTCATGCTTCATTTGCACAATCTCTTTTCAGAAGAGCTTTTTTTGAAAGAAAGAAAGCAATGTAGATGGGGCTGTCTTGAAAATACACCCCGTCTTTGAAAGAACCCTGCTTCCTGAAACAAAATAGGAAGAAGGATTCTTTCAAAGATGGGGTTTATTTTCGAAAGAGCCCAATCTACATTGCTTTTTTTCTTTCAAAAGAAGCTCTTCTGAAAAGAGATTACGCAAAACGAAGCAGGAGATATGTAAATCAGTGCCTCATTTGCATTTTTGATTTCCCTCATTTGCATTTCTCTTTCAAGCGGCACTTTGAAGTTTAAATTTTGAGGCATAAAGGGGCTTTGAAGTACCCCGGGCACTTTGAAGTACCGGCGGGTTAGCCACAGCTACACGTGAGCTGGCACTTCGAAGTTTAACACTTCGGAGTTGCCGTGGGGGGTGGAGTTTGCTTAATGAAGTGCTGCATGTGCAGTGCAGCACTTCATTAATAAACTCCCAATACTTACCATCCTCCCTTCGAAGGAGGGAGGTAGTATAGACAAGCCCTTAATGTACTTTAAATTCACATGTTCCTGAGTATCCCTATGTATACATACTGTTAGCCGGTCAGCAATAGACAGTCAAATTAAGAACACGACCACATTAAAGCATTGGTGATGGTTTCACTGCAAGTTCTATGGGACGAAAATCAATACCAAAACAATTGTTTTCTTTGTCTGAATATCATCAGCCAACCTTCTTGCATTCCAGCCATTGCAGCTCTGTAGCAGCTAAAACACTGGAAAATGAAGAAAGGCAAAATGTGGTGTTGTATTTTAATTTATCTTCACTGTTACTATTGTGTTTTGGATGCCACTTACCATGACAATCTACTGAAGATGTAAGTGGATGGCTCTGCTACCCACAGCCACTTTAAAAGAGCTCTATTGCATATTCCCCGTCTGTGCATATTGTGCCGGAAACCAAAAGAAGAACCTAGCAGCTTTCAAAAGTTGTGATTGCCTAAACTCTACTGCCACTGACTAAGATGTGTTTTTTTTTATTTATTCTTAACAAGACTATACTTAACCCTGAAAAGCTTTTAGAAGTTAAATAGCTTTTATGGAGTATGTCTGAGAATGCACAGTACTGATGAATGATGGCAAAAAATAGGAAATCTCATTCAAATGCCATAAACATATGTGCTACCCTCTCTTTCATGAAAAGGCTCTGAAGTCTGCTCCATATATCACCTGTTATCAGTTGTTAGTCTGGAGAAAAAAGAAAACAAATCCTATTCAACAAAATTAGAGCTCCAATCTGTGGGACTCACACTGCTTAGTGCATGCTAAAATGGTAAAGAAAACATTGATGAGGCAAAACACTTATGGAATAGGAAAACTGGCCCCTGGCATGCAAGTGAGACCAGCTCCAGGGTTTTCTCTCTTTTCTATCTATGTTCAGAATAAATTTTGTTATGTGCACCAAAGCACGAGCAGATGAGCACCACCAGTAGAAACACCACCACTGCCAGCTGGGGATGCTCTGAGTGGCGTTTGACTCTTTCCTTAGTGTCTGTCCCAGGCTCAGTTTACAGGGAATGCTGCCCGGCACTCCTGTTCCATTTCAGGCGTGCCCTAGTTTTTCACAGGGCTGGATTAATCTTCTGTCAGCCCCAGCATCTCAACTGTGGCCCCACCGCTGCTTGGCCTTCTCCTATTCCCCAAGGTTCTACCACGGCTCACACCACAGGGATGAGGGCAGAAAGGCAAAGACAAAACCAGCACCACTGGTAGGCTGTCATCCCGTATGTGGGCCAGTCCCAGAGGGGCATGAGAGACACATTCTGCCATTGGGCTTCACATTTGTTTACAGACAAGGAATATGGAAATTGCAATGATCAGAGAGGTAGCCGTGTTAGTCTGTATCTTCAAAAAGAACAAGAAGTCCTGTAGCACCTTATAGACTAACAGAGATTTTGGAGCATAAGCTTTCGTGGGCAAACACCCGCTTCATCAGATACATGAATGGGGGTGTTTCAGAGGAGGATTTAAAGAGTGGGTCTCAGTAAAGGGAGGGCCACAGCTGACAGGGTCTATTCAGTCAGGGTGGATGTGGCCCATTATCGGCAGTTAATGTGGAGATGGAACATCAAGAGAGGAGAAAAGAAGTCAGTTCATCCGGGGGGATGTGGCCCATTGTCAGCTGTAATGTGGAGGTGTGAACATTAAGAGCAGAGAAACTGCTTTTGTAATGGGTCAGCCACTCCCGGTCTCTGTTCAATCCTTGGTTGATGGAGTCAAATTTGCAAATGAATTGCAACTCAGAAATTTCTCTTCCCATTTTATTTTTGAAATTTTTATTTTTTGTAGGACTGCTACTTTTAAATCTGTTACTGAATGTCCAGAGAGAATGAAGTGTTCGCCTACAGGTTTTTGTATGTTACCATTCCTGATGTCTGATTTGGACATATGTCATAAATGGACATAAATCAGACATCAGGAATGGTAACATACAAAAACCTGTAAGAGAACACTTCATCCTCTCTGGACATTCAGTAACAGATTTAAAAGTAGCTGTCCTACAAAAAAAACCATTTCAAAAATACAATGGGAAGAGAAATATCTGAGCTGCAATTCATTTGCAAATTTGACTCCATCAGCCAAGGACTCCAAAGACTGAACAGAGACTGGGAGTGGCTGGCCCCTTACAAAAGCAGTTTCTCTGCTCTGAATGTTCACACCTCCACATTAGCATCTGACAATGGGCCACATACCCCCAGAGGAACTGACTTCTTTTCTCCTCCCTTGATGTTCACAACTCCACATTAACTGCCGATAATGGGCCATTTCCACCCTGACTGAATAGACCTTGCCAGCTGTGGCCCTCCCCTTTGTTGAGACCCCCCTCTTTAAATCCTTCTCTGAAACTCCCCCACTCATGCATCTGATGAAGCAGGTCTTTGCCCATGAAAGCTTATGCTCCAAAATATCTGTAGTCTATAAGGTGCCAGAGGACTTCCTGATGTTTTTGAAATTGTCATCTGGGTTCAGTTCAAGGGACTGGAGGGAACTCTGTTGATTGCAAAGCTGTTCCTCCCACCATAAAATAAAATAAAGCTGTCTTTGTCCATTTACTTTCCTGACTGGCTTCTGTTTCACTCACGTTCTTCCTCATCATCTCCCTCTTGTCCACACTGACTATGCACAAATCAGGGAAAAGGGCATCCAGTCCCTGTGTCATGGAGATAGTGTCTTCCTAGTGTCTCTTCTTATGGTCTCGGGTAACCATGAGTTATTTCAGGAAAACTTCTGCTCAGACCTGGGCTGGAGCTTGCACACTTGCCATATGGGATGGCACCCAAGCATTCTGATCCACAGTAGGAGTTTTGTGGGATTGGAGCATGCTCAATGGTGGTGGAATCATCTGGAGATTTAACTTCCAAATGCTAAAAGTCTTGACTGTAAAATCTCAGTTCATAGATGCTCAAAGGGTTACAATTGAACAAAATGGGGTGGATTTTCATGCACAGCCTGCAAAATTCCAAATCCCTACTTCAAAGATTTTTAAGAAATTAAGAAATTTTTAAGAAATTAAGCACAATGGTATTTTTCCCCATCTCATTCTCAAACAGTTGAGCATTTTTTGCTGAAAACATCTTAAGAATACTCCATCTGGGACAGAGACTGAGAATAGGGGTATCTGAGTCCAAATGACAAAGCTATAAACAACTAAAATCAGGTGGAAAGTATGTGACTTTAACTAGAACAGCGGTTCCCAACCTTTTCCAAAAGGGGAACCATTTTGACAATTCAGGAAGACTTGGCAACTCTAAAATGGGGGTGGGGGGGAGGAAGAGCAGAGCTGTAACTAGCTAATTTAGCACCTGAGACAAGCATATAAAATTGTGCCCCTTCATGTTTATATATTCATAATAGTTATTTCATAGAAAAGGGGAATATATTAATAAAGTAATAACACTACATTTACTATAGTTAGTCAGAGTTGTGGTGGTAGAAAGACATCCCCAAACTGCTCCCCCCAGCTTAAACCCCACCATCAGTGGCTAGGGGAGTCACACTCAGGGGCTAGGAGTCAGTCAGGGGCTTCAGGGGGCTAGGGGAGTCACACTCAGGGGCTAGGAGTCACTCGGGCTGAAGGGCACTAAGGGTGTCTCACTCAGGGGCTAGGGAAGTTACACTCTGGGGCTGCAAGTGGCTAGAGGAGTCACACTGAGGGGCTTGGAGGAGCTAGGGAAGGCACAGGGACCCCTGCGGCCGGAAGCCTACTGGGGGGGTGGTGCTCCGGCTGGCTGTGCCAGTCACCCGGGTGCCGGGGGAACCCCAACCCCTACAGCTATAAACCAGCTGGGGCATAGATCCCTGGCTGGCAGTGACAGCTGTGGGAACCTTGCTGGGGTCTGCAGGGATCCTATCTTCTGCAGAGGCTGGAAGCCAGGGAGCTGATCAGCTTTAACCTCCCCACCAGCCTTGGACCCAGGCCCCCACCTTACCTGAGCTGGGCACTGCTCCTCAAATATGCAGTTCTCTGCTCTGCAGCTGAAATGGTTCTCAATTTAATTGATTGGTTTAACTGCCTGACAGCTGTTAATCTAATTAGGAAGTTGAGAACCATGACAGGAGTGTGAATGGGTTCTTAATAGCCACCTGTGGAGCTGCCCAACCCAGTCGGCCACCCTTTTGAAATGTAATCATGACCCATGTTTGGGTCATGACCCACAGGGTGTGAAACCATGAACTAAAAGAACTCCCTACACTATGAGCACTAAAATAAAGCTGCCAGCAAATTGTCCTATAGGTAAATGGCATTCCATGTGGTATTAACAAAATTAATTAACAAAATTTCCCTTCCTCCTCGTGCCTCGCTTCTGTCTTGAAGAATTGCGTCATAGGCAAGGCCCCCCAGGGCAGCGTCACCACCATGTGGGCTGTGCTGTCTGAGGGATTGATACCTAGAAGGCACAAATAGCAGTGTGCCAAGAATATCTCTCAGGATCCACGGATGAGACCCAGCATTCTCCATGGAGCTTCGGGGTTCTTATGGTTCCGTGGCAATAATGTCTTCCCTGAACCTACAAATCCCACCACAGTTCTCTTTTCCTCCCATATAAAGAATGCTATGCTGCTTCCTCATGAACAAGCTCACCAGCTTCTCTGAGTACGTCTTCCCTTCTGTGAGGTTTAGCTGATAGAGGGAGTAGATTTATCACCAAGATGCTAATGAGATTTCACAACCAGTTGACTTTTCCACATTGGAGGTACCTTCACTCTCCCCCTCACCCCAAAACTTAGGCAGTATCAGGGACAATTAAACATCTTGCATTTTCATCACCGCTTCCGAAATGGCTTTGGTAATAAGCTTACTGATGCACAACAGCAGAAGTGCAACATAAGAGTAATTCAATTAAATTTCTATTACCCTGCCTTTTTACTTTGGTGGAGTGAGCAGACATCTGTGCTTGCATGCTTCAAAATGTGTTTCCTGCCTAAATGCAAAAAGCAAGCTGCACCTTTAAGATTTCCAGAGCTGTGCAGGAAGGAAATACTGTATGAGTGATCATCACTGATGCCAGAGTCATTTCAAACTAATTAAAGCCAGATGGGTGTGATTTTTGGCAAGAGTTAGGGCCTGTTTCTCTTTTCACAACTACTGACTTCAGTGGAGGTTTTCCTGAGTTACACTAAGGTAACGGAGAGGAGACCGGGATGTTAAAGTCCTTAGGCCAGTGCCAGATTAAGGCACAGGCATGTAGGGGATGTCCATACAGCCTGCAGCAGCAACCCTCCTAACGCAAGGTAGAGTGGCTTGCACTAGTACTCTAACAATAGCCATGTAGGCCACGCTTTGAACTGGCTGCTCAGGCTCTGAAGCCCAGGAAGGAGGGGTTTGCTCTTGGAGGGGAAGAGCAACATTCAATATCATGTCAGAGGTAGGGAACCTCTATGTGGATTTGCGATCATTGCCTTTGACTGGCCCTGCTTTAGGCACTCATACTGTGGTGGTGCCACCATGATGTACGTAGCTGGACTGGGGAGGGAAAGCAATCTGTTCTTCTAATTGATAAGTTCACAGAACTGCACACACAAAGATAACAAAAAACAAGAGTGTGGTATAGGCTGAACCTCTCTAGTCCACCACGCTTGGGACCAGACCGGCGCCCAATGAGAGAATTTGCCAGACCATGGGAGGTCAATGTTTTCTAGAACATTACTAACACTTCCACTGTTTACTGAGCTCTTAGAAGACACTTAGGGGTACATTACAGTTAACTAACAGCACAGAACACTGAGAGCCAGGACTGGTGGCTGGAAATAAACTTTATGGAACCCACAGGAAACTTGGCCAGACCCATGGTAAGTGGTTTTCTGGCTAACTAAAATCATGTCAGATTATGGATATTGCCAGATGAGCATGCCAAATTAGAGAGGTTCAACTGTACATGAAGTACAGGAAAAATTCTCTGCTAAAGAAACTTATTCTTTTTCTTCCTTGTGCTAGTAGCTGTGACTTGATAGGCAGCACAACCAGAGGGGTCGCTGGGAGAGGCAAACCTGTGCAGAGCCCAGGTGTGGGTGTGGGCTACACGTGCATGGATCTGTATGCCCTGAGCTGTTGTGAACAACAGTTTTCTATACACCATCACAGGTAGGTAGCTGGGTCTGGGTGATTCACTGATATGTCTGCCATACCCTGTGTGTATATTAGAGCTTTTGGTCTTGCTTCACAGAAGTTTTGCAGGGATGAAAAATATTTGTCTTATCATACTGGCTAAGCCCATTTACTTGAGTATCTCTCTCCCATGTGCCAGAGCTTTCTGTGCAGATTCCAAATCACTTTTTGAGTCTTTTGTTAAAAATCAAAGCTGAGAAGATTAGTAACTGCTCCTAATGTCTGAAGAAAAAAATCAGGAAGAAGGGTGCTTTCGAAAGCAGGGCTTCCTTTCGAAGGAACCCCATCTACAGGGCGAGTCTGCATTTTGAAAGCAGCACTTTCAACGTGGCAAAT
Source organism: Carettochelys insculpta (assembly GCF_033958435.1). Classification (NCBI taxonomy): domain Eukaryota; kingdom Metazoa; phylum Chordata; order Testudines; family Carettochelyidae; genus Carettochelys; species Carettochelys insculpta. The sequence goes on from NC_134137.1 coordinate 137,007,807, forward strand.
GGTTGCCATTATGCAAATGAGGTGCTGAATATTCATATCAGCACATCGTTAACATTTTCCATCCACTGTATCTACATGCCCCTTCCAAAAGGGACGGGTAGCGTAGATGCAGCCAACGAGAACAATGGAATTCCCTTCACAGGGAAAAGGTATAAAGAGAGCTCTGGGATTCCTCCATTTTTGTCTTTTGCTTGCCTTGGAATTCGCCTGACATACTTTCAGAAAGACAGAGAACTTTACTGGAGACCCAGGTCAGGATAAAATCATTTCTGACCTGATGATTTCACCTATTATAAAGACACCTATTTAGAGTAAGAACTCACAAGAATGGAATCAGCTGTGCGTTTTCTCTTTTGTTTGATTTGGTAACTCGTTTTGATCTGCTTGTCCTTATTTGTAGCCACTTAAATCCTACTGTTTTGCTTAATCAAAACTCTCTTGTCTATAATCAACCCCAGCGTAAACTGTTATTACCTGTGGAGCGCTACCACCGTGCACGTCTTCCTTTCTTTGATAAAAGGGGCTTTCCTATTGAGCCCTCCCTGTGCAAATCTTTTGCATGCAGACAGACAGATTTATTTGAGGTGTTGATCCTTTCCGGGAGTTGATTTCCAGGGTGTTGTGCCCTAAAACTGCATCCACCCAGAGCTGTGGTCAAACAGTGTCTGCATTGCTCTGCAGGGGAGTGGTAACTCCAACTCCCTGCCTTGGCTGGGGGAGACCAGAGGATCTGGCTCACCAGGACAGGGAGATGGGGGGAACCCCAGATAGCAAGAAGGAGGGTGTCAGTAGCATGATCACATCATCGGGGAACATCCCAAGGGATCTTCCAAAGATGTCTTCCATTCCTACAATTAAATAGCTCCTGGACCGGAATGGGTTCCTAAAACTCATTTTGCCACTTTGTGGTACTTCTGGACACCACTGTGCATTATTCTTTTACTTGCTTCATAATTTAGCTCCCCACATCATGGCGTATTCACAGTTCTTCCTCAGTATCCGTAGTCCACCACGACTTCCTCAGGGTTATACAGTACAGGATCTTGGCCAGGATTTAACAGCAATCTTAGCGTTCCAGGTAGTAAGATGGACTCATGCCAACATTCTGTTTGTGCACATCATGGCTACGTCTACAAGTGAACCCTACATCGAAGTAGCTTATTTCGAATGAATAACGTCTACACGTCCTCCAGGGCTGGCAACGTCGACGTTCAACTTTGACGTTGGGCAGCACCACATCAAAATAGGCACTGCGAGGGAACGTCTACACACCAAAGTAGCACACATCGAAATAAGGGTGCCAGGAACAGCTGCAGACAGGGTCACAGGGTGGACTCAACAGCAAGCCGCTCCGTTAAAGGGCCCCTCCCAGATGCAGTTGCACTAAACAACACAAGATCCACAGAGCCGACAACTGGTTGCAGACCCTGTATATGCAGCATGGATCCCCAGCTGCAGCAGCAGCAGCCAGAAGCCCTGGGCTAAGGGCTGCTGCATACGGTGACCACAGAGCCCCGCAGGAGCTGGAGACAGAGTGTCTCTCAACCCCTCAGCTGATGGCCGCCATGGCGGACCCCCTATTTCGATGTTGCGGGACACGGATCGTCTACATGTGCCCTACTTCGACATTCAACTTCGAAGTAGGGCGCTATTCCCATCCCCTTATGGGGTTAGCGACTTCAACGTCTTGCCGCCTAACATCGATTTCAACTTTGAAATAGCGCCCAACACGTGTAGCTGTGACGGGCGCTATTTCGAAGTTGGCGCCGCTACTTTGAAGTAGTGTGCACATGTAGACGCGGCCCATGTGACATTACAGCAAAAACATACTCTGTAGTTTAGTAAGTGGCTGAAAAGTGGAGACTTTCCATGATTATCTTCTGCATCAAAATTGAGCAGAGTCTAGGTAATAAGGACTGGAATTTGACATTTTACTTTATTTCATAAACCCATGAGTCATGGATATTTTTGCTCTGTATGTTTTCATAATTGCCTCTTTTACCTAAAAAAACCCCCACCACTGTAAAATATAATTTGCATAGAGAAATTGCCAGTCTAACGTGCAGGGGCATGGATATAGGACTGTCTCTCCCCCTGTGACACACTGCCACAGCTGAGGGACTCAAGCTGGAGTTCCCTCGGTATAAATGAGACAGCGCTACGGGTAGATTGTTCACTGTATGGGCTCCTCTGCTTTGCAACACATTCCCCACTTTGGCCCACTAGAGCCAGGCTCTGTTAACCATCCTGGCATGATGCAAACCCCAGTTATTCTCTCTTCTCTAAGGCTGCCCAGGAGGGTTCAGTCTGAGATGGATGTATTTATGGGCTGGCCTTGTTTTGTTTTTGTAATTTTTAAATCTATAGGATAAGGGCACTGAATTGGATCCCCATGGTTTTCTTGTAGATATTTAAAAAAGAAATATAACTAAAAAGCCAGAGCGCACAAAATGTGCTACATTTTGCTCACATGATATCGTGCATCTTCAATTCAAACCTAGGCTGTGGTTTTCTGAGCTCTTTGTTGAAAGGAAGGGCAGGTCAGTACTTGAAACACTGCATTGGTAAAGCTGCGCAGATACAGCTATGCTGCTGTAATGCTTCAGTAGAGATGTTCTCTGAGCTCTCCTGTTGGTGTATTTAATCCGCCTCTTGGAGAGGTGGTAGAAATGTCTTCAGGAGAAGCATTTCCACTGACGTACTGCTGTCTACACAGAAGCTTAGGTCTGTATAACCCCTGACTCCAGTACCCCCCCACAGCAACCCCATGCCCTGAGCCCCTCCTCACCCCCAAACCCTCACTCCTGCACCCGATACCCTCAGCACCCTGACCTGAACCCTGAACCAGCAACCCCCACACCAACCCCCTGCCCTAAGCCTCTCCTCACCCCAAACGCTAACTCCAGCATGCCCCGCACACCAACCTTCTGCCCTGAGCAGCTCCTCACCCCCCTCAACTCCTCACCCCCCAACCCGGAGTTCCGCAGCCCCACACCTCCAGCCCTGTCCTGCGGCCCTCCTTAAGGACACAAGAAACACTGGGAAGCTATGCTAGTGAAGGGGCAGCTGGTGAGGAGGCACTGGGGTGGGGTGTCATAGCATTTGCCATGTGACCCTTTCCCCACAGCCAGGAGAAGAGCAAGGACAATTGTCCTTGGCCCCAGACCGTGCCCCCGCCCATGCTCCACCCTTGCTCTGCCCCTCCCCTTCCCCCAGCGATGCAGCCCGGGGGACGAGCGAGCGACAGTTCTGACAGTGGGGGCCCAGCCCCTCTGTGCTCACCAGCAACGTTTGGGGGAGGCGGAGCCACACAGCTCCTGCTCACTGTTCTGCCCCAGCTGCCTCCTGCTGATGAGTGAGGGGCGGCCCCACCCTTTTCCCTGAGCAATGCAGCTGGATGAGCAAAATGAGCTGGGACCATGTTGCTCCACTTCCCCCACTGCGGCTGGTGGGTGTGGGAGGAGGGCTGGACCCTGCTGTGGGTGCCAGCCTCCCGCTCCCCCATCCCTGCTAGTCTCCCCATTGGCTGCTGACCAGCCTCTTGCCCCTCCCGCCCCTGCTGCCTGAGGGGTCAAGTATTCCCTCATTCTGCCCTATGTTTCGCCTGGTCTTCATCTGTGTGTCAGTCAGGGATGTGATCAAACCAGGATCCCGAAAGCCAAAGCTATGCTGACAAACGCTCCAGTGTCGGTCCAGCTCTGCGAACAACAAACAGCCTTCTGCTGGTACAGCTAATACCGGCTAGGGAAATGGGGTGTCGGTAACAGTAGAATTCCTGCCAGTGACTCAGCGCACACCGCATTCACACTAGGGCGCTTTGCCAGCGTGGCCATGCTGGCACAGATTTTGTAGCGTAGGCATGGCCTGCAGGCCCCCAGAGAGACAAACCGTTAGTTATGACTTAGCTTCCCTCACAGACAAACACAAAGGTTACAGTTACACGAATCAGTTGAGAAGAAGTCACCATCAGCAGAGATCTCCTGACAGAACTTCTTCAGACAGGGAGCAGCCACACAGAAAAGCCAGTCGGAAGAGTGCTACGCGATCGTGACAGAGTGGCCAGACTGTCCGGGCTGCTTTCTTGACAAAACAGGCACCCGGAAGCACAGCAGACAGGGCTGCCCATTGTTGTGGATGCCCTGTCTGTCGAGAGAAGACCTCCCCACCCCGCCCTGAGCATTCACACAGCCTTTTTTTTTGGAGAGAATCTGTCGACAGCAGCATTATGCCTCAGGGCTGAGAGGCAGAATATTGCCAGTGAAATTGCTGAGTTTTGTCAACAAAATGCATTTTGTGTGTGAACAACAAGAAGTCCTGTGGCACCTTATAGACTAACAGATGCCACAGGGCTTCTTGTTGTTCTTGAAGATACAGACTATCATGGCTACCTCTCTGATTTTGTGCGTGGACATTCCGTCACTTCTGTCAACAAAACTGAGGTTTTGTTGGCAAAACGCACTAGTGTAACTGTAGCCAAAGAGAAATCAAGACCAGGCGTTTCTGGGGTGGAAATATGAGGAAATTTTTAAAACACGAGACATTCTTCCAACCGATAACAAATAGGAAACATCAACTGGTCTTCAAAAGAGCTTGTATCTACAATATCAGTACAGCTTCAAAGAGCAGGTTTCACTCTGAAGCTCAAAAGCTTTTATTTTATATATAGACTAGATTTACAGGGCATTGCTCGGGTCCTTAACTTAAGTAATATTTGTTTTCCGGAAGATAAAATGAAAATGTACGTGCTGCATTTCACTCACTGCTCTGGGATGGGGTTGTGGAGGAAGGGTTTGGAATGCAGGCTTCCCCAGGACTGTCCCCAGCCCTCTCACCTCAGCAGCTTGGGGCCCAGTGAAAGGTGCCTTCCCACGGCTGTTGGAGCTCCAGAGGATGCAGCCAGGGGGAGAGGTGAATGCCCCTTGGCTAGGGCAGGTCCAGGTTTGTCTACCCCCTGCGCTCCCCAGACAGAGTGAGGAATGCAACAAACTGTGCACTTTCCCCTGGCTCCCTGATCAAGGAGAACAGCCAGTAACCTCCCCATGGGAATTGGAGAGGGGGAGCTGCAGCCCACCATCCCCATCTGCCTTACAAAGCGCCTGTGGGTGGGAGTCTTGGGGCTGGGGCAGTCCTGGATGGGAGGGGGAGGGGTGCACCCTCAGCCAGCCCCTTTCACCTGCCTGGTGATTCTGTCTCTTTTCTGTTTGGTTGTGTGAGAAGCAATCCCATTCCAGGCACACACTGTTGTCTTGGCAGAACCAAACCCTGACCTTGTTTTTAAGTTATAGTATGAGGACGCTATATCTTGACTTTGGTGGTCCCAGTTCTCACTGTTTCAGAGGCATCCTTCAACAGAATGACAGCCAGATGGACAGATGAATGGACAGACCGACAAACTCAAATATACAGTAAATGCCCGCTTTATGTGATTTCGACATAGGCGTTAATTGTATTAAGGCAAATATCCAAATCCCAGGCTCCAGCCACCCGCTACCTCCAGCTGGGGGAAGTGGGCAGCTGGAGCCTGCAGGGGCATGGCTTCCCCCTGGCTTCCCCCAGGTGGGGAAAGGTGGGGGGAAGCCCCTCAGCCCCAGGGTGCCAGAAGCCAGGCGCAGCAATGCTTGGTCAGTTTCCCAGATCCCACAAGCAGCAGGGAGCTGGGAAACTGACCAGGCACTGCTGTGCCTGGCTCCTGGCTCCCCACAGCTGAATGGGAGCCTGGAAAGTGACCAGGTCCTGCTACGCCTGGCTCCAGGCTCCCAGAGGAACACAACCCCTGCATAACTTGAGGTTTTACTCTATAGAAGATATTAAGTCTCTCTGGGTAGGGAGAGCCCATGGAGGGTTATGAAGAGACTATAGTCACTTCACTCTTCCTTTTTTTGTGTATGTGGTTAATCATTTCCTCCTGCTCTTCATTCTCCAGCAAGGCAGAACTTTTTAGCACTGAACATAGCAACATTTCTTTGGGGTGGAGATAATTGAAAGCAGAATAACAATCTCTCAGGGGACAATGGGCCAGCAGCCAAAAGATGACAGGATTGGCGGGTAGCAAATGTAAACTCACTTTAATTCCCCATTGCAGCTCAATGGCTAGAACTGTTGAGCGCATTTTGTTTCTTTTAAACCATTATATAAATTTTAAAATGCTAGCAAGTGGAGTTGCAGCCAATCTTGCGTTACTAATTAGTTGTATGTGCATGTATGTAACTTCACAACACCCTACAAGTGTAATAGTTACATAATTATATGGTGACTCAATGGGAAAATGTCAGGAATTGGAGGGAAGATAATCTGCTAATTATACCGTAAACTAAAATGGTAACAAACCTTGCCCTTGATCTATCAGGAACAGGGATAATGCTGGATAAGGAGAGAATGGATTAAGAGCATTAAATGATTCATTAAAAACATTGCATTTTCTATACCAAAACACAGTCTCAGTGCCTCTCAACAACCTGATTTATTCCCCATAAAATATAAATTAAAAATGTAATTGAGAGTGACAAATATCTGGCCAGACCAGGATACAGTGAGATTGAATCTGTCTGTCATTAAATGATTCATTTTGCCCGACAACGTGACAGTAGTACTTGTATGTTGAGTCAATGTTCCATTTTAATCCCATTGTGTCATGTTTAAAAGTTCATTGCATCAACATTTTGCTGGAACAGAGCTTGTCAATTCTGATTTGTGTTTATTAGTTATTTTACACTCCTGGGACCCCTGCCTTCCCCATTTCTGAGAAGAGAAAAAAAACTATATACAGAAATGTAAGATTCGTTACTGCAAAATGATGAGATAAACAAGCATAATCCTGAGAGGTCTATTCTCCTCAAGCATAAGGGATACCTGTAAATTGTTACCATGGTTAGGTTATGAAGGTGTATAAAGCAGAGGAAAGAACTAGGACTAGTCTTCAGATTTTGAGCTACCAGGAGAGTTTGGGGGATTTGGGCCTATTTAGTCTGCAGAAGAGAAGAGTGAGGGGTGATTTAATAGAAGCCTTCAACTTCCTGAAGGTGGATGCTAAAGAGGCTGGAGAGAGGCTGTTCTCAGTAATGACGAATGGCAGAACAAGGAGCTATGGTCTCAAATTACAGTGGGGGAGGTCTAGGTTGGATATTATGAAAGACTATTTCACTAGGAGGCTGTGGTAATGTGGGTTACCTGGAAAGGTGGAGGAATCTCCATCCCTAGAGTTTTTAATCCCGACTTGACAAAGTCCTGGCTGAGATGATTTAGTGAAGGCTGGTCCTGCTTCGGGAAAGGGGCTGGACTCAGTTACCTCCTGAGGTCCCTTCCCACCCTAGGATTCTATGGTTCCATGTTTTTAACCAATCTGTAGACAGTAAGCAAGATACCTTCAGCCCTGCTGCAATCAATCTGTACACATAAAAGGAGCAGGAAAGCTGACTTTAAAAAAGCCAGCTGGGGGCTTTTGGAAGGCAGGGCTGACTGAAGAGGTTTTATGTTGACACTGTGTAAAATCTCAACACAGGGAAATGTCGGAAAAATGTTTTGATTTTTCTTGTGCAGGGAAAAGCTCAAGTGACGAAAGGCTGGCGTAGCTGGCTCTGCACCACTCACTCTCAAGAGGCTACAAGCCAGCAGCCTGTGGGTGACAGGTTCACAGGTAGTGAATATAGTGTCCCACAGCACTGGAATGTGCTGGAGCATGACAGAAATGTGTGGTACTCTGGTGATCCTCAGCTAACAGTCCCTAGGAAGACCAACCTCATAGAGTAACCATAAAGCCATTCTAACTTATGACAGGGTTTGGCCCAGCATCTGACTTCCCTCAGGATCAGGGGACTGTGAAGTGATGCACCTTTACAGCATATGTGCTCCCTCTCCAAGTCTTGCACTGGATGCAACATGAACGGACTCAAGGATTTGGCCCTAATAGATGCCAAGACCAGCAGGGACTATAGTGATCATCTTGTCTGACTTCCTGTGTAACATGGGCCATAGAGTTTCCCTAAAATAATTCCTAGAGCAGATCTGTTAGGTATATCTAAGTATTTTAGTAAATTAAAATCTAGTAGCCATGCAGAAATCCTCCCCTTGCAGTGTCATGACTGCAAGGGAGGTGGAGAGTCTTCTGGAGCAGACTGCATTTGCAGAAACACACATACAATGCTTAGACATTCAGCAGCTCTGCTGCCCAAAATTAACACCCTTGTCTGGCCCTGGGTTGCAAATCACTTTAGTACAGTACTGAATGCACAGGTAGTGAAATGCTGTTAGCAATGTTATTGGCATTATTGTAGGAGTACAGGGAAGCAGGACTGTGCTTAATCTCTCACAAATGGCACGGATCCTGTGACAGGGTCTCCGAAGGGTCCTCCGTGGACTGGTTTAACCTGTTCTCCCCCAAACCTGCATGGATCAAAGTAAGAGCCTCATTCTCATGTTAAGTGTTCGATCAGCGCTGAACTCAGTTATGGAAGGGCTGCATTTGTGCCCTGCCTGTAAAGGACTGGAAACCACAGAGAGCTGAAATCACTTGAGGTGGGGCGGAGGTTTTGCCCAGCCGTCAAAGATCTGAAAATGGCTAAGAGACTGGGGTACAGTGATCACAGCAGAGGGGCCGTGGGCAGCAGATGGCAACAACAGACAGTTGGTGAATGACTAGTGGGGCAGGGAGCAGGGACGAGCACCAGCCAGGGGGGTGGCAGAGAGGGGTCATGAACACGTGCCTGAGCAGAGGAGCAAATAAGGTGCCTCTCTACCTCCCGCCGTCCAGGGTGGGAGGCGAACTCCGCAGATGCACTTCTGAACTCTGGGTCTGCACTGACCAAGGACAGCAATTGAGAGGGATGCAGAGAGGAGTGGGGCACGTGTTTCTACTTCACCAGTACCTTGGGAACATGTCTTCTGAATATTTAAGCAATCTAGAGAAAATGTTTTGTATATTTTGTATGCTATCATCCACTACGTATTTAATTATTTGAATGAAATCCACGCCTCTTTCTGTGACTTGTTTAACTTTATTTAGAACACAGCCTATACTCAAGCATGTCACATTGGCTAGATGCAGCCTTCCCAATGCCAGCCTTCTGACCCAGTGGCCACAGTCCTTCCCATTGTCTGTTTCTATAATGTTCTCTCATCCGGATTTAAAGTAACAGGATGCATCTGTAGGGAACAAGAAGAGGTGAGTAATGTACATTTGTGTCCCATATGGCAGAAATTGTCAGATGATAATTCACAAAAGGAGAGTAGAAACTGAACAAAAAATAACCCAACACGACCAAATCTTGGTACTTCCAAAAAGATTGCCTGATGATTTATAAATCTACGGGCATATGAAACAGAGCAGCAGCCAGAATGTATTACAAATAGAGGGAAAACCCTACAAATAACTACCCAGAAACAACTTTAGCAAAAGCACTTAACATATTTTATTCCATTTTTGTAAAGTTTAAATTCATAATTCAATGATACCTGACCTCGCCATTACCCTCTCCCCAAAGAAGGCTGAAATTATGGCATGATAACACAGAGTTTAGCATGGTTTTGTACGTAATAGGAGGATCCTTGTCCTGCTAGCTTTTAAATTATTTTATTCACATTGTTTCTCTTTGTAAGTAACTAAATAGGTAATAAGGAAAAACAGGTAAAGTGGACTAAAATTATTATTCGTACCGAACTAAAGACTAACAATTTTATTTATTAGGTAATGAGCTGTCATGAGTAAGACCCACTTCTTCAGATTCTGCAGTATGAAGAAGTGGGTCTTACCCACTAAAGCTCGTTACCTAATGAATAAAATTGTTAGTCTTTAAGGTACTGCAGGACTGCTTCGTTTGTTTTGTGACACTACAGACTAACATGGCTACCCCCATCTTTCCCAGTCAGCTATGTTCAGATGTTTAAACTATTTTTCAAACTCATTAGATGTCCTTACAAGAGGAATGTAATATCTATGTAGGAGTTCTTGACTTCGAGATTAATATAATACCTATGTATTTGAAACTTTTGACAAGTCTAAAAAGAGGTGCATTTTTCTAAGGTATTTTTTTCAATCAGTTGCCTTTGTTACAATAGTTGGAAATTCACAGCCATAGATTTTAAGTAAGGAAGGAAGTGAGTACTTTGGATCACACAAGGACGACATGTGAAACCGCATGAACCAAAATTAAATGGGTCAAATCTCCTTTTTACACTACTTTTCTGAGAGTGCATTGTCTCAATATATGAACGGACTCTAAGAAATAGTCAGGATGGTAGGTGAGCAGTCCTGGCTAGTCTCTACCTGAATGCCAAAATAATGTTTTAACTTCATTTACTCTGCTTGCAGCTTTAGGATATCTATATAGAATATGAATCATTGCAAAAATTACCTTAAAATCTGTTAGTCTATAAGGTGCCACAGGACTTCTTGTTGTTCTTATAAATCTCGTGCCTTCAGGGTACAGCATAAATATTCCCAACTTTTTTTAAAGCCTCTAATGACAGTACAAGTTTTATCTTCTTTTGACTCTTGGCAAGCACAGAACTATACAGAACCCTATCAGGACTGAATCCTAACAATGTTCCTATTGAGCTCAGGGCTGTCCCTACAGAGGTGCGAGGCCTGGGACAATCCCCCGCCCCGTCTGCACCACGGCTTGTCCCCTGCCCCATCTCTCCCCATCCCCATTGAACCCCTTCTCTGAAGCCCCCTCCCCCAAGCGACATGAGCTGGGGGATTACCGGGGGTGGGAAATCGTGCAGGGTGGTAGCAGGAGCCCTCTTGCACTCACGGTGCTGGTGGGAGCCACAAGCAGTGGAGGAACCCAGGAACTTGCTTCACTCTGCCTCCTTCTCCAGGCTAGATTGTTCTGCTTCCTGCTGGCATGGTGAAATTCAGCAACCCAGCTGGGAGATGGTGCAGGGGGACCACCCCTGCTACTGGCCCCAGGCCCCCTACATATCCCTCAGGCTTCCCTGGGCCTGGGGTGGCTGCCCCGAATCACCCTATGGACAGGACGGCTCTGGCTGAGCCAAACCAACAGGATGCAAAAAGGGAGAGAGGCAAACAAGAAAGAAGTGTGAAGAAAGGCAAGGAAAAGGACAGACCAGTGATAAGGGTAAGGAAAGGGACAAACAGAGACTGGCAGAGAGAAGCAAACAATGAGACAAGGCAGATACAGGAGAAGGTTTCAGAATTAGGATGCACAAGAACAATGGGTGAAAAATCTGGCCTGTCTGAAGTAAATGAAATTTCACTCTATGTGGTAATCAGAACATCTTGCAGCCAATGTTATGTCAAGCAATTAATAATCCTCCACACCCACACTAACTGATTTTAATGGTACTGTGGGATACCCAACAACAAATAAAAATAGGGCAGGAAAATAGGTGTGAAGATGAGGCAAACCCTTTGACTCTGCCAGATTTTTCCTTGTATCAGTGCTGCCTGGATGACATTTGCAAACCACCCTTGTAATTCCTGTGGAAATTTGTTGAGAATGTCATCCCCAAGCAGTTAGAAACTGACCCTAAATAATGATAGTCTGCTTCATTACACACATTGTATGAACACTTTAACAGTATTCTTTGCCTCCATCACTTTTTCCATCCCACTTATACGAACCTGAAAACAGGAAAAGTATGTCATCCTGATACATAATTTACATTTCCCATAAAAAGTTGTTTCATCTCATCACAACAGTTACTTTTCTGCCTACCAGAAACTAGGAGTGGTCTAGTATGGACAGTCACTTTTTCATAAGCTGGAATTGGGTTCCAGTTGTTTGTGGCGTTCTGGTGTTTTCTAGGTGGGGGAAGAGAGAAGAATTAAAATGTCAGAGGACTGCAATGTTAAAAGAATACAACATTGTTATCTTTTGCCAAGCACTATACTGCAGATCTGTCTTGCTCAACCTTAGTATATGCAAGAAGTCCACACACAAAACAGGCAAAATGTTTGCAAGTAATAAATGACTCATCTAGCTGCATTGTTGCAAAGTTAATGTGTTTTCCATAACCTATTTTTTTCATCTGGGAGGGCATGGGGTATTAAAAAAAAGAAGATGTCATTAGCAGTGAATTGGAGGAAAACTCTTTTCCTTTCCTGGCATTAACATATTGAAAATCCATGGCAAGTGCTACTTGACTGCTTTTTGTTTTGATAGTGTATAGACTATAGCACGGCTCCCTCTCTGTTACTATTCAGCTTAGTCCCAGTTCCTTTTTTATCAAAACAAAAAGCAGTCAAGTAGCACTTTAAAGACTAGCAAAAAACTATTTTGCTAGTCTTTAAAGTGCTACTTGACTGCTTTTTGTTTTGATAGTGTATAGACTAGCACGGCTTCCTCTCTGTTCCTTTCTTTAGTTGACTTTCCATCTGTAGGTACCACCTTTCTCACGCAATAAAACGGGTACAACATTTCCCATTTGTCTGTCTGTGCCCGTGTATAATAAGACACCCAGTGGCTCCTTAGAGACTAACACATTTATTAGGTTATGAGCTTTCATGAGTTTCCACTTTTCCTCAGATGAAAAATGGAGAGGAAAAACAGAACCCAGGGTTTATATAGCAGGGCATGGGCGCAGGTTGGAAAGGCTACCTGTCACTGGTAGGACCAGCTAATGAAGCAAAGTAAGTCAGATGTGTCTCATTCCTGCAAATATCAAAGGTAGGGAAACTGCCCGTACAATGCATACAAGAGTTACGAGCTCTGTTCAGACCAAGGTTAAAGGTGTCAAACTGGTACACAAATTCCAAGTCAGATGGCTTCCTCCGGAATCTTGTGGTAAAATTCTTTTGCAGAAGAATGACTACTTTCAAATGCTCATGCTTGTGATTGCTTAGAATGCACTTATTTATTATGAGGTAACCTAAATGTTGTACTTGCTTTTCTTCTTCCATGCTAAATTATGCTATCACGATCAACAGCCCATCAACTCTGTTAATCCATTCCGTCAAGTGTACCTCAATTATTCCAGATTAAAAATTCCACTGTCTCACCTGCTAGCTTCTTCTTTTGCCTGTCAACTAGAGCAGATTTAGCCAATTAGGGGAGTCCCTTATGTGGTGAGTCGATTTCTATGCACATCTGTCTCACTACCACAACTAAAACTTAAATCAGGGGCCTTGGCATGTGTTTAGATTACAGAACTGAGTTGCTGATAATTTAACCAAGTGAGGCTATATTGTAATCAGCAGTGGTACAATGCATTGGAATTAAACATTATCGCTTGTGCTCTTTTCTTCCCCACACCCACACAGAGATCCCTGGATAAGGTTTTTCAGATGCCTGATCTTCTGAGTTCCTCTTTGTCAGAATTTCTTTTAAAGGAATTTTCATGAAACAGGTTCATTACAATTTTGAAACTCTGACAAATTTCCCCAGCTCTACTCCCCAGTTGCTGGCGCAGTTCTTAGCATCTGCAGCTTTGGGGAAATACGGAAAGCAATTCTGCAGGATAAGTAAATGGTGGAAGAAGTCATACTGCCCTAAAAGCGCTGTCATTTACACCACACACTCTCAAATGCAGACTTGACTGAACTGCTCAAATGCTCTCTTTGCCCAGGGAGAATTTTGTACTGCAAATCCTGTAAATTAATGAGCAAGCATCTCATGAGACCATGTCCAGCTATAATAACTGTTGTAGCAAGGCATGCAAAAATATACAGAGAACAGCATTTAATGGCATTCGTGCAGCAGTTCAGAAATGGGGCTCTATTGCCTCCATACCTACACTACCATACCAATGCAGATTGGCTCTTTGAAATATGTTATATGATGCTCTTTACAGATAGGCTACATCTACACTAGCACAAAACTTCGAAATGGCCATGCAAATGGCCATTTCGAAGATTACTAATGAGGCGCTGAAATGCATATTCAGCACCTCATTAGCATGCCGCTGGCCACGGCTCTTAGAAATTGCTGCTTTTCACTACCACGCGGCTCGTCTAGACCCCTTGGATTTCGAAGTTGGAGGGGTCCTTTCGAAAATCACTTCCATGTTGACAAGCCACGCGGCAGAGAAAAGTGGCAATTTTGAAGAGCCGTGGTCGGTGGCATGCTAATGAGGTGCTGAATATGCATTTCAGTGCCTCATTGGTAATCTTCGAAATGGCCATTTGTATGGCCATTTCAAAGTTTTTTGTCAGTGTAGACACGACCATATTGTATGCAAACTGGTGACGTGCTGGTTCCAAAAATCATTGTGTGATGTAAATACTGGTTATGTGCAAATTATATATGTCATATATACATATTATACATGCACTGCAAATACGGTCTTAGAATGCATTTGGGAACAATGTTCCCTCTATTTTTTTTCATCCACATGTAGAATAAAGTTTGTTATGTGCACCAAGGCACGTGCAGATGTGTCCCACTGATAGAAACATATGCTGCTGGCCAGAGACGTCCTGTCCATAGGACAAATTGGGTTGGCAGCCTCAGGCCTGGTGCATCTGGGGGCTCGGTGGTGGCCGGCCCAACCATCCTATGGAAAGGAGGGATCTGGAGGACTCCAGGAGCATAGTGTGGGAAGTTGGAGCCAAACTGGCCCAATTGCCTGCTCCGCCCCACCATGTCACCCTCTCCCAGACCACCATGCTTGGCTTCTCCATTGCAGGAGGAAACAGAGTGCCTCAGCCCTATGCCTGTGTTACTTGGGAAAGGGGACAAGGGGTTGGAGCAGGGGCAGGGCGTGTGGAAGGGATGGGGTGGGGCTGGGACCTGCAGCAAGGGGAGCACCCCAGGCCCTGAGACCTCCTCGGGGTGGTCCTGCTACATGGCTGCGGGCACTCTACTAATCAGCTGGTGGGGGGCATTTGAATTTCCCCTGGGTGGCTGCCAAGTGCACAACTTACAAAGAACACTGGGTGGGAGCGAACGAATGCATTCACCATTCTGACAAAGCCTAGACACAGGAATGTGGCTTTACCTGTCTGCTGGGTTCGACTGCAGGCACAGGACAATGTAAGCACATTTACAAATAAGTTTTAAACAGCCATTAAGCTAATAAGGGGTGGAAGGGACAAGCAAGCCAAGGACGAAGCCATGAAGCTTTCCTGGATCTTGAAGCCGAGACAATGGACCTTGAAAACATAAAAGAAACAAAAAGCCTTTTTAATTAACTACCACTTAAAGGATGGGAGAGGCCAGAGCCCTAGGAATCTGTGAAAGATAGAGCCTTCAATCTTGTGGGTGGAAATTTCTAGAAACTAATGGTAAGAAATTGTCTCAAAGGACGATTGTAATCTGTTAGCATGTAGAAACCAGAAATCATGTTTTGTTTTACTTTGCTTGCAAGTGTCTTTCTCTATCACTTACATGTCTTAAGTGTTCTTTAATAAACTTATTTTTAGTTTTACTGAAGATCATCTATGCTCTGATTGTTGACTTAAACCATGAATCCTCAGCTAAACTGTCAGGAAGGGGTGTGCTTTATTTCTCTTTAGGCAGTAAACTTCATTTCTGTTTCATGGGAGGGAGGGCACTGAAACTGTCTGGGAAACTCAGGCGCGTTGAGTATCACCTGCAAGACAAGTTGTAGACTGGCAGAGCCTTGAAGAGTTTGCTTGTGAAGCCAACTGACTGAGGTGACAGGGAACTGACACACAATCTAATCAGCAAAGCTCACCCTTGCTGAGCCACTGGGAAAACATCATGGGTGATGGGCTAAGGCGCTGCCCCTTTGGCCCTGCCCACACTCCACCCCTGCTCTGCCCAGACCCCGCCCCCCTGCCCACTTTCTCACTCCCTGCCCCGTCTCCTTCTTCTCTCTGCTTACCCATTCCAGCCAAATCCCTGAACCCCAATGTAGCAAATGACATGGGGGGGAAACTAACCCACCCAAAACAAACAAACAAATAAACAAACAAACACATTCTTCTAGAACTTCTTTCTAAAGAAAACGGTGCATGTTTCCCACTGCCTTCAGGGTTGTGAAGACCAGACATGCAGAAGGCACTTAATTAAAAGCACTACATTTGGGAATAAAATATGTGAGAGGTTTTTTTTATACACCCTGAAGTTACTGCTGTTTTGCTTTATTAGAGTACAGGCTAACACGGCTACTTCTCTGTTACCCTGAAGTTTGTCAGAGATTTATGCGCAAAAACTCTGTAGTAGGGGCAAGTCAGTTGTTCTGCTGAGTACAATATTAAATACAGCCCTTCTCTGTTTTACATCTTCTTCATCAGTATTTCTAAGCTGATTTTATGTTTTAAATATATTCAAGTTTTTCATAAAGAAATCATTCCAGATTACTACATATTTAAACTCACTGAAACAAAGATATTATTTTAAGTTAATCAGTCAGAACAATTTAATGTGTTCAGAACACATTTCATCACTTTTAGGAAAAGGGAATACTAATTTATTTTGTGTCATTTTCATAACAAGACATGTTAATGAAATTTTACCCTGGCAACATCTCATAGGAATAAGGGGATTTCGATGTTGGTGGGGTCCTTTTGAAAAGGACCGCCATGTAGCTGAGCCACGCGGGAGTGAAACATGGCAATTTTGAAGTGCCATGGTGGGTGGCATGCTAATGAGGTGCTGAATATGCTTTTCAGAGCCTCATTAGTATTCTTCGATCTGGCCATTAGCATGGCCTTTTCAAAGTTTTTGGTCAGTGTAGTCACAGCCTATATGTTAAAGTATGAAAGATTTTTATATCTCAGTAAGAAACTGGTTTCGGTGGAGAGTTCTCTTAAAATTAGTTGACCAAATAGTCAGATATATAAGAGAAACTCATTTGTCCAGGTATCTGGTAGAGAGGGAATGTTGTCCATTTAAGGTCTCCCTTCAACAGGAAGAGTGAAAGAGGAGTAGGGATGGATAGAAAGGACAGGGAGACTTTGGAAGCAAATTTTTGTACTCTTATAGTAATTAAAACTTTAAAATATTTTAGGATGCTCTTCGTAAGAATTTATTTACAAAAACTATGTCTGCAGGGCCAATCATTTAAGGCTGAAGCTGAATACGCAGATTGTGCATCTAAATACCTAAGCAAGGATTTTTAGAGATGTGATTTTATAAACTTCAGCCACAAACTAATTAAATATTTAAAGCAAATTTTAAACTAGGGTTCTGTAGAGCAGGGATGCATAAAATGGGGGGTGGGTCCCCTCGGGGGGGGTGTAAAATTTTGTAAGGTGATGCAGCATCTCATGCATCTCATTAAAAATGTTGAAATATGTTACTGTTTCTATGTACATGTATTCACATTTATATACTAACTGATAACGTTTTTACATTCTACATACTTATTTTCCTACACATGCCAAAAGCTGTGGGTTCTTTTTTCTCCATATGAACATAATCAAAATTTCCGTCGGTTTGGATTACATTAGATTCATTAGGGGAGCCCTGCTGATTGGTGGGATGAAAAGTGGGGCCAGACATAAAAAGTTTGCTTACTCCTGCTGTAGACACAACTGATTTGTCAGTAAATTCAGGGTTGATACATGCCTGTTGAACAGCTTCATTACCCAGTTAATGGCTCTTTCACAGATTCTGTGATATGATAGTAAGTCTGACAAGCTGGAAGCCTTTTCACTTTTAAGTTGACAGATCCACATCCACGGAAGAACACAAAAAAAGCAGTCATGTAGCACTTTTAACGACTAACAAAATAATTTATTAAGTGATGAGCTTTCGTGGGGCAGACCCACTTGTTCAGATCTGCAGAAGTGGTCTGACCCACAAAAGCTCATCCCCTAATAAATTATGTAAAGTACTATATGACTGCTGGTTTGTTTTGTTATAATACAGACTAACATGGCTAGCTCTCTGTTTCCATGAGTCTGCTAACTGCAAAAGCCTACTGTGAGAGCCTCCAGGGTCTGTCAGAATAAGAATATGAAGGGGAAAATTGGAGCACTAGGGGCAGCATTGCCTCCCTTGTCGTTTTATACACACACGACCTCGAACTGGAGGTGACCTTGGGAGGTCATCTAGTCTAGTCCCCTACCCTCTTGGCAGGACCAAGCACCGTCTGCCCGAACTGGCCTCCTCAAGGATTGTGCTCACACTGGTGGGTTTAACAAGCTAATGCTCAAATCACTGAGCTATCCCTTCACTACCCCCGGGTAAAGCAGTAAACGCTCAATTTTACGGATCCTGATTTAGCAGATTTGGGGAGCAATGGACATCCACCAGCCCCCGCCCCGCCCTTATTCCTTATTAACTGCAGCCTGTAAAATACCAAATCCCCGCCCTCCAGCCCTGCCAAAGGTAAGGTGACTTACCCAAGTTGCAGGAGCTGCCACTGCTGAATTCTCCACCGGGGTCGGAGGAGCACATGGTGTTCCTGGTGGTGGCGGCAGTGGCTCCTCCAACCACTCAGCCAGCTGGCAGCTCCAGCTCCAGGCTGTGGCAGCTCTTCCAGAGGCCCCTTCAGCAGCTTCTCCAACGGTGGCGGCTCTGGTGAGTCACTGGCACTTTTTTGTGGGAGAGCCCAGCCGGGGTAGGTGGGCAGTAAACCCTCGTATTTAACTGACTTTTGGGTGTAACGGACACCCCCATTAGTCCATTAAATGGAGGGTTTCCCGTACAGTGGTTTACAGTTCTGGGACTCCTGCAGAGAATATCACAGAGATGCCATCTGATGTGAATTGACAGCACGCTTTCCAACGCAATTATCACGGCAACTGCTTGTGGAAGCAAGGGTGAGACATTGAACAGAGTGGGGATACTGCAAGCTGCCAAATGCTGCCACACCAGTAGTACTTGCAGATACTTTGCAAAATGCAGGGGAGCGTAAATGTGGTAGATCCCTGAATGCAGAAGACGGCAATCTTCACTGTTTGTTGCTCACGATTTATGTTACTTGCAGGTGACAGGTTTGATATTAGGTAGTATCATATCTCTTACGAAGCAATAATTTGATTTTACATGACATTGGGGTGGAAGTTTATGAGATAGCGAAGGAGCCAAGGACCCAGCAGAACTTAATATGACAAAGTTTGGAAGGCTAATACTATTGTACTTAATGGCATCTTGACAGAGATGAATGGTGCAAACCAACTTTATTTAATACGCAACTTACAGGCCAGGCCCCTATACAACCATTGTCTGAAGTTCTGTATTGCAAGGCAATATGAAAAAAAGAAAAAAAAAGGAACACATGCAGCCCAAACCATGGCTCATGACCAGTCTCTTCAATGAACTGTGATTGGCTTACTGTTTGCTCTCTTTCTGCTTAAGGCAATGCTGTGAGCTTGACCAGGGAAGAAGAGGCAAGAGTGCAGCAGTCCACTACACACTGTTGTGTGTCAGGGCACCACAATGAGGAGCACAGACTATTCAGGAGGGGGGTCTAAGGGAGTCACATGCACTTCCAGAATCACCACCCCTGTAACAGTATAACCAATATGGTTTCTTCAGCCATTTTGAGAGGCCTATAGCTTGTCTGCAGCCAGACTAAAGAGCAGCAGCCATTAACCATGAAGCTACAAATCACATACTCACCTACATTCCAGCACAATAGTAGCATATCAGGCTGTTAAGAAGAAGACCACATCCTAGTGCCACCCACTGTTAAACAGATCACAAGATGGGGAAAGCAGCAACGAAGGGTCCTGTGGCACCTTACAGACTAACAGAAAAGTTTAGAGCATGAGCTTTCGTGAGTTAACTCACTTCTTCAGATGCTGGACCAGCATCTGAAGAAGTGAGTTAACTCACGAAAGCTCATGCTCTAAACTTTTCTGTTAGTCTGTAAGGTGCCACAGGACCCTTCGTTGCTGCTACAGATCCAGACTAACACGGCTACCCCTCTGATACTTGACAAGATGGGGAAAGAAAACTTAATTAACAGCATTTCATCTGGCAGGCAAGGACTTATCAATGGCTGAGGTGGAACCACCATTCTCTGATGATTGTCTTCACTTTTCTACTGTCTTCTGTATACAGTTTTCTGTATTTATCTGTCTGGTTTGTAATTGCTCCTGTCTGCTCTATAATTAATTTTGTTAGGTGTAATTAAGTTAAGGTGGTGGGTTATGATTGGTGAGGTAATTCTGTTACCGTGGGCTATTATCGGTTAGTAAAATTGTACTAAAATAATTGGTCAAGGTATAGCTAAGCAGGACTCAAGTTTCACTACTTAAAAACTGGAGTCCAAGAAGGAAGAAAGGAGGAACTGAACATCAAGAGGGGGAGAAAGAAGAACAGAACATCCAACAGGAGGGAAGAAGGAACACCTAAAGGACTCACCCCCAAGACCCTGAGGTGCAGCAACCAGCATCCAGAGAGTGACTTTGTCTGTCCCAACAGTGGAAGTCTGCCTGCCTGCCTTATCAGGACTGGTAAGCATGATATCGTGTGCTTAGCATGTATTCTGCTTTCTTGGTAATTATAAAAGAGAATAAGATTACTACTGTGTAAGGATTTTTCACAGATCCTGCATACCCGCAGGGAATTACGCCCTGAGCCCTAGGAATTGGGTAAGGGTGGGAGTCTAAATTTACAGGGTCATGCCTTGGACCCTACGGATTGGGTAAAGGTGTGTACGTCCCTGAGTGTGGAAGGGATGAGAAATTTGTGCGGGTAACACCCCCACCCCCATGCATTGACCATCAGCACTGTGCTGCTTTCATGGGAAGGAGGCGGGTGAGGGCTGAACGGGGTGGGATCGGGAGAGGCAGGGACAAAGAAGGTGCCGGGAGGGTGAGAGGCATGGGTGTATCATGGACAGGGAGGGGTGGGCAGGGGCACATAGTTGATGCCCCCCTGAAATCCCCATACTAGTTGTGTCTGGTGAGGAGTTCCTATACGGGGAACTGGAAAGGAAAGGTGCCACTGTTTGTTATTACAGCAGTGCAGACTAAGAGAAGCAGGAGATTTTGTCCTCATGTGATGCTGCAAATACTCATCTAACAAGGACTGTGCCATTCATGGACACCTGGAACTTTGCTCCCCCATTTCTGAGTACACAGAGAAAGGTCAGGAAACATAATAGCAACAAGACCTATATATAAAAATCTCCTTATTTCCCTAGTTCTTCTCCATAAGTCATTTCTCAGAAAAGCTCTCAGGGCATTTCTCATAATCTTGGTGGTATCCTGGTTCTGTTTCTAGCACTTGGTGGGGGGTGTCCTCACCCTCCTGATCTCTCTGCTATATGGCACAGCAAGCGTGTCAAACATGCAGCCCACGAGCTGCATGCGGCCAGACCAATTTTTTTCGTGGCCCATGACTACATGTACCCCCACTGGCAGCTGCATCCCCGGGGCCCTGGCCAGCAGAGCCCTGGAAGCCCTGAGGCTGGGAGACAGCCGCGGCTCGGAGCAAAATCTCAGACTTAACAAAGTGTCTCAAATTTTCACAGAAGCCTGTTCTGTTTGATTAACCACTGTCTATGCTTGTTTTTATTTCAACATAATGAGTTATAAAAATTTAAAAGTATCTTAAGTTTCTATTTAAATGAAAAATGTTATATATGAGCAAATAATAACAATTTTACAATTATAACCCAATAAAATGCATATTAAGTATTACATTCTCAATTAAAATGATTATATTATATTCAAACAAGACTTGAAAAAATATACCTAAAACATAATTTATAATAATAAATAATTATGACTTTCCAATAGAAGTACATTTTCTTTGGTGGCCCTGAAAGCCATCAGTTTTCATTTGTGTGGCCCTAAGTAGGCTTTGAGTTTGACATGGCTGCGCAGATTGCTACAATCAAGACCGAAGGCTCGGGCACTGAAATTAGCTCTCGTTACACATTAAAAAAAAACAATCAGGCCTTCCTCCTTGCACTGGAGTGACTGTGTCTGGCCTGGGCTGTAGGTACTGCACCATGAGACCACTTATCTTCTCTCAGCACCTTCTGGTACTCAGGAGGCCTGACTGGGTCAGCAGTTCAGACACCGGTCATAAACCAGGATATTCTGCACACAGTTCAAATGAGCTTGTATTTCTTTGTCACTCACAGACAGACACGTGGGAAGCATGGTGAAGGTGACCCAGGCTTACTTGTTGCATGACCTACTGGAGGTGTATGTGGTGTGATTCTATCTAAAGCAACTATGGAAGCTAGTTAATGAAACACAGTGATTGCACAGAAGGAGTGGATACTGGTAAATTTAAGATTTCTGTAGTCCAGTTTTCACAAGTGAGGAACTTCCAGATAATGAGACCATAGGAGACTGACTGATTGTTTTTTTAAACTTAATCAAAAAACCCACAAAGAAACCGCAGAATGGGAAAATTCTCAAGAACACCTAATTGCCAGTGAAAGTCAAGGGCCTTCAGTACTTCAGAAAAATGCATCCTATAATCAGCATGTGTGTCAAGTGTATCACAAAATCAATCATTATCACCCAGTAAAGACAGCCAGAGAGAAAAAGTGAGACTCATTCCCTGAAAAGCTAAGAATGAATAAAGGCTTCATCATGTTCAGAATTAAATGCAGAACTCTTCTTTCTGATTCAGTTCTCCCTCAGTAAGGTCTACACACACACAAATTATAAAATCAAGCTATTTCTCCCACAAGTAGGCACAGACATGAGAGTTTGTTATTGTTACTCATCTATATAAGGAGTCAAGAATAGCTGTGATATTATGGTGGGAGCCAGATAAGTACCCAAGCAGATAGGTTATGTACTCTGATAGTGCTCTTTTACAGTGGGTTGTCTCTGGTGATGGCTTCCTCCCTTTCCAGTTAAAGACTCGCAGCATTCACCTAGACGTCTAGTCCTGGCACCTTATCATAGGAAGGTGGCGAGACTCAAACTGTATGTATAGATTTCTTTTTAAGCAACATGTTAGTGTTTAAGTAAGAAGCAAGGAAGGAAAAATAGAATTTAACAGCAGAGCTGGAGAGAAGCAATGCATGCAAAATAAGGTAAGTTAGCAACTTGTTTGGTGTTAAAATTCAATTATATAAAAGGCAACTGTACAAGGTGGGGGCCCCCAACTCTGTGCTCCCAGAAGGGACAGGGCCTCAGGTGGAAGGGTTGGGGCATCATGCAGAAAGGGTGGGGCTGAGGTAACCAGCCCTCAGTGCCACCTAGACTGTGCCACATCCCCCACCTCAACCAGACATTAGCGATGCCCAGACAGCGATCCTTGGGGCTGTGGTGGTGATTTAAAGAGCCCAGGGCTCCGACTGCCACCGCCATCACAGTAGCAGCAGCCAGAAGGCGTGGACCCTTTTAAATCACAAAGCTCTGGAATAGTTGCCCCTTTTACCTCCTCTTTGGTGGGCCTAATTATACAGCTGTACTATATATTTCTAATTCTGGTGCCCATTACATATTTGCAATATGGGAAACAACCACTGTTACTCAAGAAAGAGCAGTGCACCTCAGAGAAAAGCAACTCCAGAGTCTTTCTTGCTCTTACATTAGTTGCTCTCAGATATTTAATTATATTCAAATAGAAATGATGTATCACATGAAAATAATAATTTGTGGCAGAGTAGGGTATACAGATTTCAGGTTTCAAAATCCTTACAGGAAATTAAGGAATTTTGAATTACAGTAGCTCATGAAAATAGGGAATTCTGAAGTGAGACTGTTGGTGCACCTGATAGAGGAATGCCAGATCCTTCTGCTTCTGTTATTTATTTACTTGTCTTGGGCATTAAAGCCACAAACAGCAACTGCTAGTTTAGACTGGAATGGTAAAGAAATAATTTAAGTGAGCCCCTGACTTCAGTAATCCCTAAAAGTTTATCATACCCTAAAAGTGTGAGTAGTAAGTGAATCACTATTTAAATATGTACTGTGTTCTGACAAATAATACTTGAGGCCATGCCATGTATTAAAACAGAGGCCAAAAGTGAGCAGTGTATTGTCACATCATCATGGCACATGTTCCTTTAGCCAACAAGGGACTGATTCTCAGATGATGTAAAAACAATAAGCAGTCCCATGGCATCTTGTAGACTAACAAATATTTTGAAGCATAAGCTTTTGTGGGCAGAGACCCGCTTTGTCAGATGCCTGAGTCAGATGATGTAAAGCACCACAGCTCCATTGCTGTCCATGGAGCTATAGGAGTTTACATCCACTGAGGATCAAGCCTAGGATATTTTGTTTTGAGACACATTTCAGAATGGGGTAAATTAATTACAGTGTGGAAACTAGAATTCAGTGAAATAGGAAGCCAAGTCAATATCAGTTCCTGTAAGAACAAAGCCGCCTTCTTTCTGATAAAGTAACATTGTGATTCACAGTGTAGTTGGGAACTAAGTTCTTAATAACATTCCTGTATTATACAGTATAACTAGAAATGCTCTGCATGTTTTTTAAGTGACAGATCACTTACTGCAGCAATGACAACATAAAGAAGAAATGATTAAACTTTTTTATAGGGTTTTCAGGGATCATTTATGAAGTTGTGTAAAAAAATTGGTCTCAAGAAGAAATTTGAAGATGCTTTTGTGGTTTACAGGATCAGAGAGTACGTTCTCAGTGTAAGGGACAGCATGTCGGAAAGAAAACTACTTGGTGAAGATAACAAAGGGGACAGGCCATGTCTAGAGTAGGATGAAAGATGTACTGTAACAACATGTTAGCCTACTTGTTAAAATCCCAATGGAGAAAATACAGTAAGTTCACTTTAAAATGTTATCTTTTTTTTTTCTCTAGCATGGACACAGCCTTGGGGACAGATGTAGAAACAACAGGAACAATACTGAAAATAAGGGTTCTGTGGCCACGTATTTTTTTCTATTACTTTATCTACACTGGTGACAAGTATCAGAGAAGTAGCTGTGTTAGTCTGTACCTTCGAGAACAACAACCAGTCTTGTGACACCTTATAGACTTAACAGATATTTTGGAGCATAAGCTTTCGTGGGCAAAGACCTGCTGATGAAGGCTGATCTGGCTGATGAAGCGGGTCTTTGCCCATGAAAGCTTATGCTCCAAAATTTCTGTTAATCTATAAGGTGCCACAAGACTTTTTGTTGTTTATCTGCACTGATGTGTTGTGTACAATAGCAATCCTGCTCTTGGTACCCCACAGGAGAACAGTAAGTGTGACATTTTGAATTCAAATAGGTGTGGTAGATGACTCTTCTTCTATAACTCTTGTGCATATATTCTTCCTAACAGAACTTCGACTATGTGTTTACAAAATCGTGACATTTGCTGAGAGATCAGATCCACTTACTTGGCAAACTACACCTATGCTGTAGTGTCTTAATATGCCTGAAGTCATGAGAGACCACTAGAAGAAATCACAAAATGAAAGGCATTAGTAAGGTTAGTAAAATTGTTACAAAAATTTTGCTCAGGGTTGCATTCTGTGTGAGTCCCCAGAACTGGCAGTAGTTTTTCCACCATACAGTTGTCTGACAAGATAATACAATTGTCACAATTTTTCTGTCACCAAAGTGAGGGAGGAGGATTGTTCACAATTAAGTAATGTTGCAATGTATGTTTTGATACGCTGCCCTCCAGGACAACTGCTTGATCTGACCTTAAAAATCAGGGTATATGTACTGACTGGAGTGTTGCAGCTACTCCATGGTTATAATACTTGTATCCACTGCTGGGGAATACAGCAGAAATCACCAGGATTGTGCACACACACAGATGTCTCTGCGAGCAGAACTAAAAGCAGAATCTCTGTCTATCCCCTCTCTATCCACTCCTAAATTAATACATTTATTTATTTAAATAATGCGACAATAACTGTAGCCCAATTTCATCTTTATTTTAAAATTTATTTGCAGTAACCTACTCACATGTGAGCATCCATAAAACCTGGTTGCAGAGAGGAGTAAATATGATTAGAGGCCTGAATCCGTGCCAGAAGTAGTTTTAGCAGGGGCCATGGCTTGAACTGAAACAAAGAATGCCAGTTCCATCTAACATTCATGTTTTCATAGTGGTAGGTCTACTAGCATCTCCAGTATTTTGATTAATTTTCCAATGCATTTTACTAGTTGAATAAAGTACAAAAGCAATGCAGTTATTGTGCAGAAGTGAGACATACTTTGCCTCCAATTGACTTTTTCAGCATGCACCCTGAGGGGGTGCCTCTATTTCATAACATCTACCCATTGTTTTGTTCCTTAGATATTGGTGGGGTTGGCATACAAAACCAGTTTGTGCCTTCAGGTAATTGTGCCTTCAGGTAATGGTGCAATTAGTCATGGGCGGATCAGAAAGACTTCTTCGGATCATGCTTCAAACTTGCGCCGGTCCCGTCCACCTGATCAGCGCTTATGCTCCAACCCTGTACGCCACACCAAAAGTAAAAGACAAGTTCTACGACGTGCTTAGTGCTGCTGTAGCGCAAATACCTGCTCGTGAACAACTGTACATCTTGGGTGACTTCAATGCAAGAGTTGGAGCTGATTGGGCCTCATGGCCTTCCTGCTTAGGACACTTCGGTGTGGGAAAAATGAATGACAATGGACAGCGTCTCCTTGAACTGTGCACGTACCACAATCTGTGCATCACAAACACATTCTTCTGAACGAAGCCACAGCACAGAGTGTCGTGGAGACACCCACGCTCAAAGCACTAGCATCAACTAGATGTGGTCATCACTAGGCGTAATAACCTCAAAAACGTCCTTCTCACACGCAGCAATCATAGTGCTGACTGTGATACAGATCACTCGCTAGTTTGCTCCAAGCTCAAGCTGAGACCCAAGAAGCTGTACCGCTCTAAACCTGCTGGAAGGCCCTGCATTGACTCCAGAAAGACGGCAAACTCGGAGAAAGCTGAAAAGTTCAGAGAGACCCTCCAGGAAAATCTGCGCAGCGGCCCTGGGGGCGCCGATGCGACATCCAAATGGCAACATCTGAGGGATACAGTTTACAACACGGCCTTGTCGGTGTTTGGAAGAAGAGCTAGAAACACGAACGACTGGTTCGCAGCTAACTCCGATGAGATGATTCCAGTCATTGAAAAGAAGCGCGCTGCATTCCTGGAGTACAAACGCTCACCGAGCCAGAGTACCCAGCAAGCGCTTAGAGAGGCCAGAAGAACAGTACAGCAGACAGCCAGGCGCTGTGCCAACAACCACTGGCTCCAGCTATGCAGCAGCATCCAGACCTGTGCCGACTTTGGTAATCTCAGAGGAATGTACGAGGGTATGAAGAAGGCATTAGGACCCACCCAGAACAAGATGGCACCTCTGAAATCCAAATCTGGTGAAGTAATCAGTGACAAATCCAAACAGATGGAGCGCTGGGTTGAGCACTACTCCGAGCTGTACTCATGTGAGAACGTTGTCGTTGACGCAGACCTTGATGCTGTCGAGCTCCTACCAGTAATGGACGAACTGGATCAAGAACCGACTGTGGATGAACTGAAGAGAGCCATCGACAGCATTGCAGCAGGAAAGGCCCCTGGTCAGGATGGTATATACCACCAGAGGTAATCAAATGTGCCGCGGACACACACCTGGAACCCCTACATGAGCTACTGTGACTGTGCTGGAAAGACGGTGAGGTTCCACAGGATATGCGTGACACTAACATTGTAACGTTGTATAAGAACAAAGGAGACAGAAGCGACTGCAACAACTACCGTGGAATCTCTCTCCTAAGCGTCACTCGTAAACTGTTTGCTCGCGTCATCCTTGGCAGACTCCAGAAGATTGCTGAGAGGGTGTACCCCGAATCGCCATGCAGATTCCGCGCAGAGAGGTCTACCGTTGACATGGTTTTCTCTCTAAGGCAGCTGCAGGAGAAGTGCAGGGAGCAGAGGAAGCCACTCTACATAGCCTTCATCGACTTGACCAAGGCTTTTGACTTGGTCAGCAGGGATGGTCTGTCCAAACTGCTCCACAAGATAGGCTGTCCTCCACGGTTACTCAAGATGATCCAGTCGTTCCACGAAGACATGAGAGGAACCATCCAATATGACGGCGCATTATTGGATGCTTTCAGAATCAGGAGCGGCGTCAAACAAGGATGCGTGCTTGCTCCGACATTGTTTGGGATCTTCTTCACACTCCTCCTGAAGCATGCCTTTGGATCTTCAACAGAGGGCATCTTGCTGCACACAAGATCTGATGGGAAACTGTTTAACCTTGCAAGGCTGAAAGCTAAGTCTAAGGTGCGAGAAGTCCTCATCAGAGACATGCTGTTCACAGATGATGTTGCTGTAGTGTCTCACACAGAAGACCAGCTTCAAAAACTGCTGGATCAGTTCTCCAAAGCGTGCAAGGACTTTGGGCTTACCATCAGCCTAAAGAAGACGAACGTACTCGGTCAGGATGTTGCTGAATTCCCATCAATCAGCATTGACAACTATACGTTAGAGGTCATCCACGAATTCCTTTACCTCGGGTCCACCATCACTGACACCCTGTCGTTGGACACTGAGCTAAATAGGAGGATCGGAAAAGTGGCCACAACTCTGTCCAGACTCAGCAAGAGAGTGTGGAATAACAACAAGCTGTACACTCACACCAAAATGCAAGTCTACAGAGCCTGCATCCTCAGCACCCTCCTTTATGGCAGCGAGACTTGGACCCTGTATGCCCGCCAGGAAAAGAAGCTGAATGTCTTCCACTTGCGCTGCCTCAGGCGCATCCTTGGAATATCATGGAAAGACAGAGTTACCAACACCGCCGTCCTCGAGCAAGCTGGAATCCCAACCATGCACACCCTCGTCAGGCAGCGTCAACTCCACTGGCTTGGCCACGTCCACAGGATGAATGATGGAAGGATTCCAAAAGACATCCTGTATGGTGAGCTAGCCTCTGGCAAAAGACCTCCCGGACACCCCCATTTGCGTTACAAAGATGTCTGCAAGAGAGACCTCAGAGAGGTAGACATCGAGCTGGACAACTGGGAAGAACTAGCAGACGACCGCAGCAAATGGAGGCAGGGGTTACACAAGGGCCTTCAGAAGGGTGAGTTGAAGATCAGACAGCTAGCAGAGGAGAAGCAAGCGCACAGAAAGCACAGTAAAGACTTGCCAGACACCCACTACATCTGCAAGAGATGCAGCAAGGACTGTCACTCTCGTGTGGGTCTTTATAGTCACAATAGACGCTGTAAATGAAGTCCTCAGTTGAAACTTTAAAGGGCGCAATCCATAGTCTATGCAGACTGAAGGATGCCTACTGACTGACTTCAGGTAACTGTCAAGAGAGTGAGGCAGGATTTAATAGCAGCCTTGTACCACCTGAAGATGAGTTCCAAAGAAGATGGAAAGAGGCTGTTCTCAATGATGACAGATGACTGAATGAGGAGCAATGGTTTCAAGTTGCACTGGGGGTGGTCTAGGTTGGATATTAGAAAACAAAAAAAACCAAAACATAACAATTTCACCAGGATGGTGGTAAAGCACTGAAGTGAGTTACCTTGTGAGGTGGCGGAATCTCCATCCCTTGAGATGTTTAAGTCCTGGTTTGACAAATCTCTCTATGGGATGATCTAGTTGGGATTGGTCCCGCTTTGAGCAGGGAGCTGGACTCAATGACATCCTGAGGTGTCTTCCAAATCTATGATTCTGAGGACCCACCCCTGAGGAGAACACAGGCTTACTCTGGGAAAACTGAAATCCCCAAGGTATGTGGAAACAAGATGGCACAAGGTTAATCAGAGCAGTGACAGGAAAAGTGCTGTAGGTGACCACATGTACTTCAGAAGAGGTATAATGAGAGGAAACTGGGGAGAATGAGCTTTTGTCTCAGCAGTTAATTGTTACCTGTAAAAGCTACCTTATTCCCTCACTAGAACAGCTCTCTCCAAGTCCCGCTCATCTTTCATCTTCAAATCTATGGGAACAATACACAAGTATTAACCATTTCTTCTAAGCCTGTTTGGAAAACATGAAAAGTCAATGTTTCACCTGTGTTCTTTCTGTTCAGAAGATCCCAGACACGTAATAGTGGATAATTCTAAATTGTGTGGCTCCATCTACAATCGCGTGTACAATACTGATTGCCCACTTACCTATACGGATGTTGCAGAATGGTTCAGTGAAGGGGTAACAACAATGGAAAACTGATATATGGAAAAGATTGGTTTTGTCTCCTGTGTAAGGATAAAGATATTTATCTTTAGAAAGGAGACAAAAAAGAACATGATGGAAGTATATGAAATAATGAATGGTCTAAAAAGGTAGGTCAGGAGTACCTATTCTACCTGTCTCCAAAACAAGAACAATGTAACAGTCAATTAAACTAAAATGTATAAAATTCAAAAAATGATAAAATAGATTTTCACATGATACGTGATGAGTGGAACGGATTGTCACAGGATGTCATTGAGGCCCACAGTTTAGTAAGATTTAAAAAAGAATTGGACATTTATATGCATTATAAAGATATCCAGTTATAATTAAGGGGTCTGTCTCATGAAAGCTCATTCCCTAATAAATTATTTTGTTAAGTCTTTAAAGTGCTACAGGACAGCTGGTTTGTTGTGTTAGAATACAGACAAACACGGCTAACTCTCTGTTACTATTAATAAATTCTGTAGGAGATATTACACCTCAGGCCACAAACTTCAAGCTAATCGCTATCCAGGATTAGGAGAAGACCTAGTGGACAGGTCAGCAACCTGCGGCTCCAGAGCCACATGTGGCTCTTTAAGGAGCCCCTTGTAGCTTTGGGTGCTGCCGCTGCTGACTCCTCTGCGGCTCTCTGCCTTGCCCCTGCTGAAATAACAGAACTCAATGGAATTGGTTCAGTGGCTGGCAGGGTGGTGGGAGGGATCTGGCCATTAAACCAATTCCATTGAGTTCCATTACTTCAGTGCGGCAGGGTAGGGAGCTGCATGTGTCGGAAGTGAGCAGGGGGAAAGGCGGCTGAGTCTGCCCCTGCCAGAGCCATGCAGCTGGGCTATGAAGGAGGAAGAGGGGGCGGAGAGGCCTGCTGGGAGCCGAGTGAAGCTTCCCTCCCTGTGGGGTTGGTGCCTCCTCCTGGGCAGTGCGGCGCCCCCCAGCTCCTCCTCACTCCGGAGTCGCAGTCCCTCCCCATTTCTGCTGGCAGCCACCAGAGTCTGAAGCCATGTCCCAGTGCAAACTCAGCTCCTCCAGGATCCAGCCCACCTCGCCACCCAGCCCTTGACTCAGTGAGTCCAGCACCAGTGGTGCTGCATGGGGAGTGTCTGGGAAAGGAGCAGGCAAGACCCAGAGCATGTGTGGGGGGCAGTGCAATGGGTGGACAAGTAAGATCCAGGTTCAGCAGGCAGGTTGGGGCAGGGCAGCTGACGCAGATTAATCCTGGGGACTGGGGGGACAGTTTTGGGCTGAGAGGGGATAATCCTAAGGATGGGGGGCCGGTTTGTGGGAAGGGGGGTTGAGCTTGGGGATAGGGGGCATATTTGGGGGCTGACGTGGGTTAAGCCTGGAGAAGGGTCATTTAACTTTCTAACTGTTACAAATCCTTTTGTGTGTTCTGTTCTTAAAATAGGGGCAACAAAAAGTACAGTTTGATGTTATTTATTAAGGACTGTCTTGTCTTCACCTGCAATGTGGCTCTTGAAGTATTGATTTTGTAACTGATTTTGAAAAAATGGCTCTTCTCACTATTTCAGTTGCAGACCCCAACCTAATGCAAAGACTGATTATTCCACATCTACCTAATGGGAGATTATGCTTACCTTTCTCCGAAGATTGCACTTCCTCTGTTGCTGTCCTCTTCTGGAAATAAAATACTAGACTACATAGACTATGGATCTGATGTAATATAGCAATTCCTGTATTTTCCTTTGGGAAACTAGATTCATTTTCTCCTGCCAGTTAGGCAACCAAGAAATCTGCTGAATCAACCATACAAATCATCACATGACTAAAATACTATGTAGTCACAAAACATGATTCATTGGGAAT
Source organism: Carettochelys insculpta (assembly GCF_033958435.1). Taxonomy (NCBI): domain Eukaryota; kingdom Metazoa; phylum Chordata; order Testudines; family Carettochelyidae; genus Carettochelys; species Carettochelys insculpta. Next base: position 137,039,545 of record NC_134137.1, read on the forward strand.
GTGTCATAAATACTTTATAGGGTGGGGCACTGAAGTTCCTGTTAATCATTTTGCCAGCTGAGTGCCTTCTTTGAATGACCAAACATCCTATTAACCAAAAGATTTTCTTTGATAAACAACATGAATAATTTGGTATCTGTGCATTGTATTTTCACTAAGTACTCCAAAGCACTGTCTTGGACCATAGTCCGAATGTACATGTTTGTAATTAATTCATCTTGTCTTCTAGGCCTTGATGTCTAGCGCAAAGAATGCTTTTAAACATTCCTTTAAATTAACTTTATAAGCATGTTAATGGTTGAAAGAGCCATCTTCTGCTGTTCAGGTTTCTTTCTTTGATGAAAACAGGCAATTTACAATATTTCTTCTCCAAAATTCAGTTTTCTGGCTTGTTGTTATTGTTAAGGAAGGATTAATCCTTTCGGTCATTTGCTGTAAAACCACATATGCTCTTATTTTTCATGTACTGTATTAAACTTATTTCCAGAGCAGTTTAATAAATTGCAGCCAAAATATTTAGCAGATAAGCTCCTCTCTCTGCTTTCACCAGTTAAACAAGATTGGGTCTGATAAGTATTGGCTAATGCACATGAACGTGGAGTAGAAGTGGGGACTCAGACAGTTTACAAAGCAGATGATTTTGGTACTCTTTCCACTTATCAGAACTGTGTTAAGTTACCTCCTTGCATGCATGATGCTTTGGGAGATGCCATTGTTCCGCTGAGATTTAAAACTAAGCTCCTAACCACTTGAATTGATATTGTAAGTGTTCATGGCCTGGCCCAATTAAAATTTGGGAACTACAAGTAAAATTCGGGAATTACAAGTAAAATTCAAGGTGGCAAAATATAATTTAATTTGGAGAAAAGTAGTCACTCTTTCCCAAACTATTATATAAAGTTGTTGTGTATCATTAAGCTGATATAAGTTCTACCCCAGGAGAACCTACATTTTAGTGATGGTGAAGGTACTTCCTAATTAAAGGCACTTTTTACATGTAAACTTTACATATATTTATTTTCCTTGATGTAAATATTTGGCATGTATTTAGGCACAAAGAACTTCATATTGTTCTTCAGCTCTGCCTGGTCTCCAGGGAGAGAAGTATGATTTAGAAAAGTACCAAGGATTCAGTCCTGCAAATGGTATGTGGGATTACTGGTGTATGGCAGTGCAGAGTGCAGGACAAGCTTTTAATATTGTATATCTGGGGAAGCAAGCAGAGTTAAAGAACTATATCCTTTCTGGTAAAGATATAAAACCTTTAACATGTAAATTCAGTGAAGAAATACGTTATCTGTCTCTAAATAAAAAAGTCTTCTTATATTTTGTAAAACATCCTCCTGTCACTAAATAATTAATGAGACAAAGACACTTACACACTGCACAAGAGAAGTTTGCTGATATCCAAAGGAGGAGTTAGGCCTCTGAAGGCAAGATTGGCAGTCTTCTTAGCGTACGTTTAGTTTAAAACTTTATTAGTGTAACCCTTCTGTTAATGCCAGATGCCTGCCAGAAGGGCGGGGTTCAACTCTTGTGGGGTTTTCCTATCAAGGATACAATCAACCGGCTCGAGCCCCCACCCAGTGGCCTGGGACAATTTCACCCCCCCGTGCTGGGTGCCTGTAAGGAGGTTCTCCCCCCGCTCGCAAGCACAGAGTCTGAGATAGAAATGGCTTGTTTAATAACCGTAACCTACCCCAAGGTTACAGCGACAGATGCAGTATATCTCAGCACAGAAGAGACAAAACCTCTTGTACCCAGATACCATCCCCATATGCAGTAGAACCCAGTCTCTTGCTGGGGCTCTTGGCCCTTTTCCACACACACACAGTTACAGGGTGTACCCTCTGCGGTGCAGTCCCAAACTCAAAGCCCACAGATACATCACCAGGGCAGTACTAGCTGTCCACTTGTCTGTAGCCTCCCCTTGCTGTCACCAGCCATCTGCCGGTCGCCGTCGTCCGCCGCCGCTCCTACCAGCCACCCGCCATCATCTACCACCGCCATCGCTCCTACCAGCCGCCCACCAGTCGCCATCATCTACCGCCACCGCTCCTACCGGCCGCCCGCTGGTCCTGCTGTTGTCCGCCAGTCCTAACCCCACTGCTTGGGATTGTCCTAAGGCAGAACCCAGTGATTTCAGCTCTGTGTGGCCTCAGCTGCTACTCTGTGATTTCAGCTCTTGGTATCTCTAGTGTGGGGTTTCACAAACACCCTAGTATCCAGCCCTATCTTTTAACAGGTGGGGAGGGTTAGTCAAGCCAGGCTTATAGCTATATGGCCAAGGCATAGGCAGGGCCAAGGCACTCAGCAAGCTGACTCAACCCATACCCTCCCCTTGCTCTCCCACAATGCTTTAAACCAGGGAGCCCTGTGTAATCAATGTCTTACACAGCTAAGGCGACTGCCCTGTCCCCCACAACAACCCAGAGCATTGGTGAGATCTCACAACTCCCACCTTAAGTGTCAGCTTAAATTGTGATTTTACAACTACATGTTTACAATAGACCAAATCTCATGGCTTACTTGCTACCCATGAGGCTTTGCCTGAAAAGGTATCACACATGCACACCTTTTGCATTCTCATGCAGATGACCTCTGGGAGACTCATTCCTCCCAGCCTTCAGCAGCACTGCATTCCTTCTGCCACATTTCCTACATCAGTAAGTGCAGAAGAAAATATGACTGGATGAAGGTGGGATCTATCCTAGCACAGACTGTACTAAAATCCAAGAGTAAATGTAATTAATATAGTTGATCTCCTTTTAGGATTTATTTTAAATTTCAATGGTTTGTAGGTAGGCCTGTGAGTGAGAGGTATAACTTAAGGCTTTTTAGAGTTTCAGTACACAAGTCCAGATGTACAACATGCCTCCATCCATAAATGTTTTGAGTGTTTTTCCTTATTGATTCCACTTCTTCCCAGAGGTAGGCCCCAAGCATGAAACCTGACTCTGGCTTTTAACTCCTGTAGACTGGGATTCAAGCACTCCACTCACTTTTCAGTAGGTATGGAGACAGAGGGAAAGCAGTTGCCCCTACCACGCTACTCTTGACTCAGCCCAACCCTTCCCAATTCACTTTCTGGCGTGTAACAAAAGTGTAACCCCCCGCGTCATCTGATTCCAAAGGATTAGCGAGATCCTATCTTTTACTGGCCCAACGCACGACAGTGCCTCCCCAACCCTGTCTCTGAGTACCCCGGGCCCCGCAAGGCTAGCTCAATTTCTTTGCAGTCTCAGGAAAGAATTTTCCGCTGTAGCCTTTGCCAGAGGACAAGGGCAGGGCGGGGGAACAGATGCTGACACCTCTGGCATTGAGTCACTGTTCCCTCAGTGCACCAGTGTCTGGCTGAGATCTGCCCTCCAGACAGCCTACCACCGCTCCCCTGCCATCCCTGGGCCCGTTAGCACCCACTGCTCTGCTAGCGCCTGCCTCTCCCCAGCTGTACCCCACCCCAGGCCAAGGCGTGGCACCCCGGCAGCGAGCGCTCTCCCTGCCCGCGGGGGGGGGTGACTTCGAAACAGGAGGGGGAAATGGGCTGGCCGCTCCTCTCATTGGCCGCCCGAGGCCAGCTCTCTCTTCGGATTGGCTGCCTAGCTCCGGTGGGCCGGACCCCTGAAGACCGGGGCGCGCCCTGCCCCCTTTGGCAGCAGGGCGGGCTGGCCGGCGCTGGGATCTGGGTTGGTGCGGCAGCGAGGGCGGGGCGGACAGTGACTCGGCCGCGGAGTTGGAGGGGAGCGTGTGCGGGGGGCGCAGGCAGGGAAGCAGCGAGCAAAGCGTGCACCTTTCCCGGCAGCGGACCATGCAGCGGGGCAGACTCACCCTCCTGGCCTCCCTGGCGTGCCTCCTGCTCCACGTGAGAGGTGAGAAGGTGGGGCCGTGGCGGGGGAGGAGGGTGGCTGCAGCAGCGCCAGTCGCCCTGCCTGGTGCTTCCCTTCGCTGGAGGGGGCTTCTCTCCCTGTCGGCGGGGCGGGGGCTGTGCTCCCCTGTGCACCCCTCCCTTCCTCCTTCCCTGCCGCTGCCGCCCAAGGGTGGGGCGCTGCACGCTGGGGCCTGCTCCCGCAGAGTCCGAACAAAGGGGAGCCTATGTCGGGAGGGGGCGGCCGCGGGGCACGGGAGGAGGCGGGGCTGTGGGGCTCGCTGCGGGGCGGGGGTGCTGGAGCGCAGACGGAGCGAGGCGCAGGTCACTCCATTGGCCGCCCCCTGCCGCCTCCGGGGCTAGCCCCAGGCACGGGCGTGCGCCCGGGGTCTCCACGTGGCTCGTGGGACCAGGCTGGGGCGCTGCCTGGGCTCCCCCAGTGACAGCCACGCAAGGAGGCAGCCGGGTGGGGCGAAGATGGGCATTTTCTGGGCTCACCAAGGGCGTGAGGCCCAACATGGGGATCGGGTGTTGGGCAGTTGCCCGGCCCGTGGTCCGGATTTGGAGAGTTGGCAGGGGCTGGGAGTTGCGCATTGCTAGCCGGGGGAGCAGAAATGCTGCAGACTTTCTAGCCTGGGGAATCCTTAGCTGCCTTCCTGCCCCATCCACCGCAGCGCGGTCTACTTAGCAGAGTGCCTTCCGTCTCCCCCCAGAGCTGCGCACGCTGCCCGTCCTCGCTCTTTCCCGGGGAATCCTAGACCCGTCAGGGGTACAGTGTCACTGACGTGGGAGCTGATGCTGTCTTTAAAACAAAAACCCATCTGCTAAGTTTTATGATCTTGTGTAGCACGAAATGTTTGTTTTTAATCTCTGGTTATTTAGGGTATGTACCTGGTGTGGAGAGCATGCACCTTACTCTCTTTATTGCTGTGTTTCATTAGCTTGTGTGTAGAGGGAGGTCTTTTCTTAAATGTCACTGGGAGTTTTAGCACTAGCAAAGCTCTAGAACAACTTCCATTTTAGGACAGAAAGAGGAGTCACTATAAGCCAGAGCAACAGTTACTCACAGCTAACTTTCTAGTCGTTTGTGACCACAGATGCTCTCCTGTGGGAAGCTTCAAAGTAAACAACCAAAAACTTTACAAAAAAAAAAAGATGCAGTCCCGTGCAAGGAGAAATTGTTCTGATCCATTCAGTACCCTTACCTGAGCTAGTTGTGCCAGGGGTTGCATTTACAGTTCAAAAATAGGATCCAGTGTTTTTCAGACGGTACTTGTATGCATTCATGCGTAGTCTGAAGAAAGCTTAAGTTTTAGCCTGTGTGAAGTGCCTTTAAATAATAACAAAGAGGTAGCAGTATTAGTCTGTACTCCAACAAAACAAAATAGCAGAAATGTAGCACTTTAAAGACTAACAACACGATTTATTCAGTGATGAGCTTTTTTGGGACAGACCCACTTCATCAGATGAAGTGAGTCTGTCCCACAAAAGCTCATCACTGAATAAATCATTTTGTTAGTTTTTATAGTGCTGCATTTCCGCTGTTTTGCCTTTAAATAAAGCAGCTTGCATCAATTATCTAAATGATTTGATTTTAAAATATGAGTATAAATCAGGTGGAGGCTTTGCAAATCTAATTTGAAAACTTGTTCTGTTGCAACAGTTAGGTTAAATATACTCTGTTTTCAAATGGTTTTAAAAATGCTGCTGTCTATAGGATATCCTGTTTGAATTTTACAGCACTGCTGGTGTCCAGCTAGTGACATACAAGGCTCTGATCGTACAAGCATTTAAGTAGATGTATAGCTGTACTCACAGGCTACATCTACACTTTGGCAATCTGTTGAAAGAAGCTACTGTCTGAAGAGATCTTCTGGTGAAACTTCTGTCAACAGATCATGTCCACACACAAAAGTGGATTAGAAAAGTGATCTGCTCCGTCAACAGAGCACGGCCAGACCACCCAGCCCTTTCTCAATAGAACGGACAACCAGAAGCCCGGCAAACAGGGCTGTCCTGTGAACCGGAAGCCCTGTCTGTTGACAAAGGGTCCCCCCAGACCATTTACACAGATTTTTTGTTGACAGAAACTGTTGATAAAGGTGTTATTCCTCATTGCGGAGAGGCAGAACGCTGTTGGCAAAAGTGCCAGAGTTTTGTTAACACTGTTGATAAAATGCATTTTGTGTGTGGACACTGCACTTTTTGTCAACAAAACTCTTCAGGGTAGACAGAGCCACCATGAATAGCCCTGTTAACTTCAGTGGGATTACCGCAGTTCTTAGAGTTAAAAATGAGTGTTTGCAGCATCAGAGGTAGCACTGTATCTTTTTATTTAACTTTTCCCTAAAAAGCATAAAATTTTTCTTTTCAAAACAAAATTGTTTCAGTGTTGATGATGATATAAATACAGGCCGAGCTTGTTTAGGCTCCCATAAAGACACGTGGATGAGATTTTCAAAATGTGGATCTTCACAGCAGAAAAACATGTATGTGGCAGCTGAAATTATACTAGCAATTAGAAAAGTAAAGAAATATATACAAAGCAACCATCTTACCATTTTGAAATAGGAATGTAAAGAAAGAGCAATTTATAAACTGTGGGTGTTTTAACTGTCGTGGCCTCAATTTTATCGTTCTCTCGTTGGTTTAATTTTAATGTTGATAACATGTGGCTCAACCCCTGCCTGGGCATCATTATGGAAATGTAATTCCATGTTAAATTAACAGTTATTGACAGCATTTCCTTTGGGTAGTGTTGCTCTCCCCCATTTTCTGGTGTGTGGGCATCTTTTCATAGAGCCATACATACTGTGCTAGGAAGCTGAAAATGTGCAGCAGGCTATTCCTTACCTCAGTCACTGAAAAGAGTCCTGTGACTCAGACTCTGAAGTATTTTACGTTGATCATTTATGCAAAAGGTCAGCTGTGTATGCTAAAGCAAACTGGCATCAAAGCAGACGTTCTTTGAAGTCATCACCACGTAGCTTGGCAATACTTGAGCACTGCACAGTTCTACACTTTGCACCTGGAAACAATTTCCATATATTAACGTTCGCTGTTACTACTTTGGCATGTCCCGTGGTGTGGGAGCTATAATTAAATTGTTTCTGCTTGTCTGTCTTTTGTTACTGTGATATAAGGGATGAGACTTTATTTGACTGGAAAATGCAGTTTAGTGTGACGCTTCTGTAATTGACATGTCCTTTATTCATTTAGTATTGCAAGAAGATGAAGATGCACCCAAAAATCTGCTAGCAAGAGTCCAATAGGAAAAAGACTGTGTAAAGGGTATGAGGGAAAGGAGAAGGAAAGGCAAATCACCAGAGAGTTCTAGGGGTTGCTGTTCATCCTCAACTGGTTAAAAGAAAGTGGGGAGGATATGTGGGTTTGTGCCTGGTTTGTACCTGGTTGCATTGCTTCTTTCCTTAGAATGTGGGAGAGGGGAGCAACAGTTCATCTTCCTTATGAATCTTTGGCTAGTGTTTTGATAAATTAGAAGTGCTGGGAAAGGAAAGGTGTAAGTGGTAGCAGCACCCTGGAAGTGCTCTGGCTGCAGACTGACTGCACCTCTGCAGTTGACACGTGAAAGGTTCTTTGGAATCACAAGGACACGGTTAATGACTGTGGAAGATTGTGTAGAAGCTGGAGATTTAGCTTTTGCTGCCTGTACTCATATGTTTGGTAGGGAGAATGTCTTACTTGCCATGGAAGTGAGTTTTTCAAGGCTGGGTATTGAAATAATGCAGTGTACAGGAACTAAGCAAACAGCATCTGTTAACCAGTTACTACTTCTCTGTGCACGATATTGGAAATATAGCCCATAGAAAGGGTTTTTGGTAGGTGTTTTTTTTTTTTACTTAACACACAAAGCTTCTCACCAAACCGTGGAGCGGATCATAGATGCTGACTCCCTATCCAGCCAGGCAATGCTCAGTCCCACCTCCCTGTGCCAGAGGCCCAGCTTCTGCCCTACCTCATTTCATCCCTTCTCCCCAGTTCCCTTCCCCGCCTCTTCTCTGCCTCCTCCCTGAGTTTACCCTGTCTCTGCTACTTTTGCTTCCCAAATGCCACAAATCAGCTGTTTGCAGAGTTTCAGAAGTGCTGGGAAGATGGGGAAAGATTTGGTCAATGGGGCCCGCAGGAGGCAGGGGAGGGGCAGAAGCTAGGTTGCTGTTGAGTGTTCACTCCTACTTAATTTTTCCCCCTGGGGGCTTCAGCCCCAGAGAACCCATGGAGTCTCACCTAAGGAACAGATTCCCTGCAATGGTCTCTTAGTAACCTGCTGATGTGGGCAAGGCCAGTGCAGTAAATCGGGTCACAGTGCTGTAACTCCCAAGGTGTTCATAGTGGCCAGGCTTTTAATGCACACCAGCTCCATAGTTGCTGCGCTCTAGGAGAACCACCTTGATGAGGACTAGAGTGTTTGCTGTACTCTGGATACAGAAGTGGGGTGGCACTGTGGATTCCCTGGTGTAGGACAGCACTGTGACCCCCTTCCCCCCGCATCCAGCTCCATCTGACTGCCTCAGCGCAGCCCTGACTCAACTCCACCCCCTGCCAACCCTACTGCCCTGACCCCCTCCCACAGCCCCAACCCACCACCAGGATTAACTCTCCCCAGCTGCTCCAGCCCCAGGACTTACCTTTCCAAAGGAGCTCCAGGTGCCCCAGCGGGTCCCTGGCTGTAGAATGTGCATTCCACTGCGGGAAAAAGCCCCCCCTTCAATTTATTGTGAAATTTGAGTTACGTGAGGGTGTGTAGGAACAGAACCCTCAGATAACTTGAGGGGCTACTATACTGCCAAGAGAGCAGCTCCATGCTTGCCACCTGCACACCCCCTCCATGCCCTCCTGCAGCTGGATTCCCAAAACTGTTTCACCTGCACCCCTGTCACTGTCAACATCCCATCCCCAGTTGGCACCTGCTGCACTCTGCATTTGTCCTTTCGCCCCTCGGCCCTGCGGACTCCCATAGGCGCTCAACCCTCATCACCCTGCCGTTTAACCCTGTTGAAGTGCACCCCCATTGCACAGCACATCAGACAGCAGGGCTGCACGTGATGCCTAGGCATACCTCAGTCTGTAAGTGTGCCCTGGCCTCGCCTCGCTTCTCCCCTTTTTCTGCATAAACTGTGGATCTGTCATACTGCGTGTGTGTTCTGTTTGTTTTTTAATAAACTAAATGCTTAGGTTGAAAGCATTCTCTGTTGCAGTACATGAGAACTAGCAAGCATATCCTGGTAAAGCATATCGTGATCAGAGTGCATCAACAGGGCCCCTCACCCCACTAGCATTGCAGGCACTGCTCTCCCATGCATGGCAACAAACGTTACTGGCTTTAGCATCAAATTGCTGCTCCAAGGCATCCCTCATCCTTATGGCCCTGTGCTGTGCTCCTGTAATAGCTCGGGTCCCAGACTGTTCAAACTCAGCCTCTGGTGTTGAGCCTCGGCAGTCCAGCCTTGAGTGAATCTTTCACTCTTCCCTTCACAAATTGAGTGAAGGATCAGCACATGGCTGTAAGAATAGGGGTGTTGTCGTGGGCCAGGTCCAGTTTCCTGTACAAACATCCACTAGCAGGCTTTTAGATGGCGGGGTGGGGGAATGCATTCCCCAGTCATCCTGTGCACTTGCTCAGCCTGTTGTAGAACCACTCCTTGCTGCTGTCTAGGCTCCCAGTTCATGGCTTCATGAGCCATGGCATTAAGGGGTAGGCCGGGTCTCCCAGGTTCAAAATGACCATTTCAACTTCCCCTGCTGTGTCAGGTTTGGGAAGAAAGTCCCCACTTGGAGCTTTCTCAGCAGGACAGTATTCCAAAAGAGGCATGTGTTGTGCACCTTTCCAAGCCAGCTTGTGTTAATGTCAGTGAAACAGCCGCCATGGTACACAAGCACCTGAAGACACATGGGGAAATACCCCTTCTGAATAATTACTTGGAGGCTGGGTTAAGTTGTGTCAGAATTGGAATATGCCTGCCAGCTATTGCTTCTCTGCAATTAGAGAACCCCATCAATGCAAAGCCATCCACAATTTCATATGGGTTGTCTGGAGTCATGGACTTCCTGAGCAGACTGCGATTGATGGCCCTGCATGCTTCCATCAAGATGAATTCAGTGGTCCACTTTGCCACTCCAAACTGATTGACAATTGATTGGTAGCTTTCCCAGTGCAATCACCACACGCTACTGCACTGGCAGGGCAGCTCTCATTCTTGTGTTCTTGTACTTCAGATTGGTATATTGCTGTAAATCCCTCCCCCACACACTTCCGCTCACTGTTTCCTGAGCCCAAGCCCAAAAGTTGCATTCCACTGTCGCAGGAAATCTCATGTCCGAGCAACTAAGTGTGACAAGCTCAGCATTTGACTCCTCATTGTCTCTTTGCAACTTAAGGAATAACTCGACTGCCATTCGTGACTGTTAGTGGGCTTGTGTACACTAGCTCCCTACTTCGAAGGGAGGGTGGTAGTTAGGGTGTTGGGAGTTTATTAATGAAGTGCTGCAGTGCACATGCAGCACTTCATTCAGCAAATTCCCCCCTGCGGCAGCTTCGGAGTGCTGGCTCATGTCTAGCCATAGCTAACCTGCTGGTACTTCGAAGTGCCCGGGGTGCTTGGAAGTCCCTTTACTCCTTAAAATTGTGAGGATTAAAGGGACTTCAAAGTACCGGCAGGTGAGCTGCGGCTAGACGTGAGCTGGTGCTTCGAAGTTTAACACCTCAAAGTTGCCACGGGGTTGAGGGGGGGAGTTTGCTTAGTGAAGTGCTGCCCCCACCATGGCATCCTCCTCCAGCGACCCCACCCTGAAACCAGCCCACCCCCTCCCCCGAAAGGGCACAAAGGGCGGGGGGGACCAGGAAGGGCAAAAGCCCCGTCCAGAAGGCCAAACCTCCCGTGGCTGGGACTTCCACCCAGCTGCTGATACACCTCCTACAGCTTCCCATCCTTGCTGCCCCTCTGCTCCCTCCACCGATCCTGGGGGCCCCGACTCCCCAGCCCCCAGGACGTACGCCCAGGTCGCAGCCGCCTTGCACCGTGCTCCTTCTGCCTCCCTTCGGAATACCATCCCCGATGGTCCCGGCCCCTTCCCCGCCCTCACCAGGAGGCACAGGCTCCGCTGCCTCGTGGTGTTGGCCTCGCTCCACGTGGAGACCTACGTGCGGGCATTGGCATGGGTGATGGGGCCCACGGCCGTGGTGGCGGCCTCTCAGATGTTCGGGAAGATCATCTTCTTTCTGGCGTCGGAGGCTACCGCCCAGGAGGCAGTGGAGAAGGGCCTGGCAGTTGGGGGTGTCCACGTGCCCCTGGAGCCACTTGAAGACCTGGGCGTGTGGGTGGTCTTCTCCTCTGTCCCACCCTTCCTCCCCAACTCCACCCTGCTGCCTTTCCTCACCACCCTGGGCCGTCCCTTGTCATTCCTGAGTCCCCTCCCTCTAGGCTGCAAAGGCCCCGCCCTACGTCATGTGCTCTCCTTCCACTGACAGGCGCGAGTCCAGCTGTTGCCAGCAGCATCAGCACAGGGCGGGGTGGCCCAGGCGGGGACTATACTGGTGCCCCATCAAGGGACCCAGTACTGGGTATACTACGCCCTGGGGGAGGCCCGGTGTTTCCTGTGACGGACAACAGGGCACGTCCGGAGGGACTGCCCCCTGGCCCGGCGTGAGGAGGAGGAGGCCAGGATCCCTGTCAACCCAGGGGGCGCCAGCTGGCTGCCTGGCAACACCCTGATCGCAGCGAGCCCTGGGACCACCTCTCCTCCTCCCACCCCGGAAAGTACCATCACTGCTCGTGCATTGGAGGACACCCAGGCGCGTGGCGAGGGGCGAGAAGAAACGGGCGCTGGTGCCCGAGCGGGCACTGGAGCCGGGCCTGTGGAGGAGAGGGAGGCAGGGCTGGCAGCAGGACTCGGACAGGGCCCACCCCAGGGCGGGCCACCCCTTTCCCTTGCCGGCCCACCCTCTTTCTCCCCCTCCTCGCTGCCCTCGTCCCCTGGCCCTTCCTCCTCCACTGCTCAGCCTGCCTCATTGGAGGACTGGGTGCTGGTGAGAGGGAAACGCAAAAAAAAGAAGCGTACATGCTCGGCACTCCACCCTGTCGGAGGACGGGGTGGACGTGCTGCGCCAGGCGCTAAGAGCCGCCAGCCCCGATCCACCTGCTGGACCCCCGGCTGTCGGCCATCAGCTGGGGGTGGCCAAGGCTGCTGCGGTGGCGATGGAGGACATTGTTCATCCTGCCCCGGAGCCCGAGCCCAAGGGGGCAGAGGTGGTTAGCCCTTTGCCTGTGCCCTCTTCCGCCTCCTCTCTGGCCTCCACCCACACTGCCCTTGGGGGGCGCCCGGAAGAGGTGGGCATTGGCCTCGCCCTCCTCTCACAGGAGGTCGAGGCCCTATGTCTGACCCCAGCCACTTCAGACATGGGTGGCCTGTTAGGAGAAGTCTGTGGGCCGGCTGCCCATGCCCAGTCGCCCACTTTATCTCCACGCCCTATGCCCACCGACGACCCCTCAACCTTTACCCCTCCCTGTCCCGGGGCATCATAGGACACACCCGCCCGACTGGCTGGGACTGGTGCCCCAGATGTGGCCATTGAGCCCCTGGACGCCCCAGGCAACTTTGACCTTTCTCTGTCCCCTGCCTCCGCTGACCTCGAGGACCTCGGCATCGGTCCCTCTACCCCGCCGATGTGTGCGGTCGGGTGCGCTCTCACCTTGCCTTTGATTTCCCACCCCCTTACTTTTTGCCACTTGAAAAGGCCCTCCCCCTGACACCCCCTTTGCCCACGTTCTCGCTCCCCAGTCAGCCCCCCCTCCTGCCACTGTCCCCTGCTCTGTCCCCGCCCCCATCTCCTTCCCTGGCGATTGCCTTGCCCTGACATGCGCCCCAGCTCCACCTCCTGATCCGCCTTCGCCCCCTCCCCTCCCTTCACCCCCCCCTCCTCCCCCTAATCCTCTCTGTGTCCGAGTCACCTTTGTCGCCCCTGCTCTTATTCCTACCCTCCCTGTACCTCTCCCCACCCCCCGTCCCTTCCTAACGGCCTCCGAGGCTGTAATCCCTCTGGGGACCTCCTTTCTTTTGCCCTCTCCCAGCAGTTCTAGGGCTGCTCTCCCCTTGCCTCTCCCACTCCTTCCCAGGGAAAGTCCCAGCCTTCATCCGATCCTCTTTGTAGGCCGTGTGGCCCATAGGGTCGGGAGGCCGACGGGTACTCAGAACCCCGAGGCCTCAGTGCCCCATGTGCTGGGGGATGAGATGCGCCAATTCCTGGAGGACGCTCGTGGCTCCAGGGACAAGGTGGCTCTCACCCTCCAGCGCAGGGGCGGGGATTTCCATCTTGTTTTAGAATCTGTGAGGGCCCTCCTCAAGGAGGGCAGGGGGACCGGGAGGATGGACGCCACGGCCTACCAATGGGCCTGCAGCTTCCGTGATGCCCTGGTCACCTTCGGCGTCGGCCACAGTTTGCTGCGCGGCCCCACGGGGACTGTTGGCATTCCCTCTGGCGAGGATCCTCCCCAGCCATCCAAATGCCACCGATCATTTTTGCCACTGTGAACACTGTATGCCTGCCTACGCCTTGGTTCCCAGTAGGACCAGCCAGTATACCTGCCTTCTTGCAGACTCCTGTAGCCTCCAGGCAGCAGTCTGCCACAGTAGGTAGAAACAACTTACCTGCAATTTCTGTAAGTAGGATTACATAGCTGCAGTTGGCTTACCTGCAGCGTAGACCTGCTCTAAGGAGGCAGACAGTACAGCACAAAAGCTGTTGAGAGATGGTGACAAATGTAGGGGGAAGCATGGGGTGTGTGGGATGTGAAGCAGTGCATTGGGACAGGACCTAGGATGCCCCAGGACCTTGCCCTCCACCTTCCTATAAGTCTCAGCGGCAGACGAGGAAGTGGTGTGCTGAGGGATCGCGGCACAGTGTACTGCTCTGAATACTGCTGCAGTCCTATATGTGTGGTCGTGCTGCTGCCCTGGCAGCTGAAAGTGTGAACGCACAACAGTGGTTTCACTGCTGTGGTCTGTGAGCAGTGCTGTAATTGACAGCACTTTACATCTGCCAGTGTAGACACAGTCTGCGTAGTTTAATTGCTTCTCTCTGACTGGTTTATTTGGTAGAATGTCAAGTGAACAATATCTCACGCCGATAAAATCTGTTTGCATTTGAGATGTGAACTAAATAGTGAAGGTTAACAAATATTTTAGCACAGAACAGCTTAAAGTGCATCAAATAAAATAAAAATCCATACGTTTATTGTAAGAGTAAGGAAAGACAAATGCAGCTTTAAAGTGACCTTTTCAGTAGAAATTTGCAGTAACAAATCATATGCACATTGACACTTCTCCAAATATCCAATCTTAATGTCCGTCCCCTGAATAGGTTTCTGTGGTCAATGCACAAATGTGAAAGGGACACTTTTTTTTTAAACAAGTCTTTTAACTGTACTTGTAAAAGTAATTAGTAGTTTAACTTGAATTCACTCTACTTCTTAGCTGGTCTCTATCCTCACATTTTGAGTCACTTAATTGTCTTCTTGGGTCTCTGCCAACAGTTTTGTGTGCATCTCTTCTGTCTCTTCCCGAATGTATCCTTATTGGATACAGTAGACTAGAGCCTTGGAAGTAGATCACCAGAGTTACAAAGTGACCAATGAATCACACTCCTCATTTAGAACTGGAAGTTCACAATCAGGAAAAGACTGGGGAGATGGGGGCGGGCAGGAAAGGAGTGAGGAGCAAATACATTTAAAACAGCTCTGTACTGTAACATCCTAAAATAAGAAAAGGAGAACAACATTTTTCTTCTGCATAGGGAAGTTTCAAAGCTGTATTAAGTCAGCCTTCACTTGTAAACTTTTGAAAGAACAACCATAACTTTTTATTTCAGAGTTAAGAACATTGCAGAGGCCAGGTCTACACTAGACCTCAAAGTCAATCATAGATATGCAATTCCAGCTATGGCAGTTGCGTAATTGGAATCAACTTACATGGCTGTCCTCGCTGCGGGAGGTTGACGGGAGAAACTCTCCCGTCGACCTCTCTAACTCCTGGTGAGATTGAGGAGTACGGAGTTGACTGTTGAGTCCTGATACTTTGATTATGCGTGCCCCCACTAGGCATACGAAATTGTACCCTGGAACGTCAACCCTGATCGGGTCACTCTTCTGGGTAGTGTAGATGTACGCAGAGTTATGAGCAACCTCCATTCCTGAGATGTTTGCAACTCTGAGGTTCTAATGTATAGCCTTCAGCTTTGTATAAGATGGAGAGTGAGAATACTTTATTTTGTTAGGAGAGTTTAGTTTTAAGATCTTTCAGTCTTCTGCCTAGTGCGTAAAACGTAGAACAAATGGAAGTGCTGGGTAGCCATCCTCGTTTGGTCTTCCTGCTAGCTGCCCCTCATTTGGGCTAACCTGCATTTGTGGGTGTGGGGGAGAGTGTATTTAAGACATGGGTAGCAGGGTTGGGTTCTGGGAAACTTGCTCAGAAGGCTCTTGGAAGTGGGCAAAGAGTCTTTGCTCAGACCCATGTCCTTAGTTTTCTTGTTTGTTTGTACCTTTATCAGATATGTCTTTTACTGTGTTAAATTCTCTCTTCCATTGTGCTCCTTTGGGTTACGTATCCTTTCCTCCTACCACCACTCACTACATTCTCACTCGTTCACCAGCCCTCAAATCTATTCAGCCTCACTACCCAGCCCCAGCATAGCTTGCTCACACATACGCACAACAGTCCCCACTTAAAACAAACACCTCCGTGGACTTCCTCCCCAGAGCTACTCTGCATCATGTTTTTTCTTCCTACGTAAGCAGCAGCCCATGGTCCCCCACCCTGCATAAGCCTTTTCCGCACTGCAACCCCCTTTCATTCAGTCATTGTGCCTGCCTTTCTGACAATACACTTAACAACTCTCACTGCTTCCTACACCACTCCCTGCTGGAAATCCCTGGCTTGCTCTGGCTGCCATCTCTGTCTTCTATCTCTGTACCATTCATGCAGCTGTGACCAGGCAGGTAAGTGACTTCACCAAGCCCTTTTGAATGTCCTCTGCTTGCAGTCAACAGTGGTGAAATTTGTGGTGGGAATTGCTTTGCCTTTGACAGCTAATGAAATTATAATATCAGAGGCTTGAAATTTCATCATGTTGCCTTAATCAGTATGTGTCTTATATTTCACAGGAGGCCATAATAAATCCCCTGTAAGCACACTAGTGGCTAGATTGTGCAAATTGATCTTTGGCATTATACCTGTCTTGAGTCCCTGCACTTTGGATTTCTGGGTACTGCAAGGAGCTGACACACTGAACCCATGGGAGTAGTCAGAGGAAGAGATTGGAGGATGGACTATCATCTTATTAAATGGAGTGGGAATGAATTAGGATTGTATGAGGGACTTGTGTATTTTAGTACAGTAAACCCTCGAGATATGTGCAGCCAAGTTGCATGTGTCTTGGGTTAACGTCACTGACGCACCTGACAGGAGTGGTTTCCTGTCAGGACAGCAGCCGTGAGTCAGGCTGCTGTCCCTGACAGAAGTGGGGAAACTGCTCCTGTTGGGTGGCAGCCTGACTTTTGGCTGTCTCCCTTAAAAGGAGTGGTTTCCCAGTCCTTGGAGTGGTGAGGAGCTGGGAACCAGGGGGCAGCATGGTTCCTGGCTCCCCTCTGCTTGTAGAGCCGGGAAACTGACCAGGGCAGTAGCCCTGGTCATTTTTCTGGCTCCAGTGAGTGTAGGGGAGCTGGGAGTCAGGCTGCCCCTGATTCCCAGCTCCCCTCCACTGGCTGGACCCAGGAAACTGACCAAGGCTGCCCCCCTGCTCAATTTCCTGGCTCTGCAAGGGGAAGGAAAGGGAGCTGGGAGCTGGCTGCTTCCTGGTTCTGAGCTTCTTGCCTCTTGCAGGACCCAGGAAATTGACCACCTCATGGGTGGTGAGTTTCCCAGATCCCCTAAGCAACCAGAAGCTGGGAACCAGGCAGCAGCCTGGTTCCTGGCACCTTGCCACTTGTGAAACCCAGGGAACTGACTAGCCATGTGCTGGTCAGTTTCCTGGTCCCCCAAGCAACAGTAGCAATCTGCCAGCCAGGAAACTGACTAGCCTTGATAGGATGGTCAGTTTCCCAGCTCCTGCAAGCCCAGGGGAGCCGGGAACCAGGCAGCAGTCCCATCTCCCCTTGACTCGAGTGAAAATTTGGGTTACTAAGGGGTTGCAGGAATGTAACCCCTGTGCAACTCAAGGTTTTACTGTTGTTTATTTTATCTCTCTTATTGGTTTAGTAGACTAGTATTCAGGGTGTGGGTTGAGTTCTCCTGGTATGTGTCTTTAAAATTAATATAAGGGAAAAATTATGAGATAGGTGGACAATTTTGGTGGTGTTTAGCAGCTTGTTGAAATACTGGTTCTTGTGCGTAACTTCCCACCAATTTACTTGTTTAAATTATTCTGCAAAGTCAATTTGAATAAATTGAAGCAATCTGAAACGTATAGTGGTCAGCTGCATGCAAAGGATCATTGGAATGTAAAATCATTTCCTCAATTTATAAACAGTTTAAAACATAACAGGGAAGACAAAATCTATTTTTAAGAGTTGGCGGGTCTTTTAGAATTCTTGATAAATATGAAGTTAGCTGCCCAGCTAAGATGCACAATCAATACATAACAAAAAAGCAGTTCAGTAGCTCTTTAAAGACTAACAAAATAATTTATTAAGTGATGAGCTTTCACGGGACAGACCCACTTCTTCAGATCTTAGCCTTCATCTGAAGAAGTGGGTCTGTCCCGTGAAAGCTCATCACCTAATAAATTATTTTGTTAGTCTTTAAAGTGCTACTGAACTGCTTTTTTCTTTTGGTAGAATATAGAATAACATGGCTATCTCTCTGTTACTAATAAATACATACATTTTAAAATCTTCCTCTTTATTTCAGGAGCTCTGTGAACACAGAGAAGATGTTATCCGTAGCTCCTGATGTCCGGTTGCCGCTGTAAAAAGTCTTATGAAAAGCTGCTATGGCTTCTATAGCAGTGGCACAGTGAGCAAACCCACTGAGAATAAAAAGGCACTTGCACGAGCTGCAGTTAAACTTGAAATATATTGTGTCTGTATTCTGCTTGCAACATTCACTTCCTTACATCTTCATAGGCAAAAAGTAATGGATGAAATAACTTGAAAGTGTGTCTTTGTGGTGATTTGAATTCAGAAATTGTAGTAGGTGTTTAAAGGAGGGGTTTCCATTTGCACCTACTCCATTATATTAGCATGATAGGTCATGATAAAAGCATTGTGCTCACTAAGACACCTGTCCTGTAACTGGGCTCATGCAGAGTCCAACAGGCATCAGTCACTGGGACATAGCAACAGTCCAACAACATGGAATAGATCAGTGATTTGGGGCCAAACATAAATTATAGTTTATTTTCTTATAGTTGTTAATCCTCCAATGACAGTCTGTGCCCTTTTAAGCAAAGTAGTCTAGGCACCTGGATTCAGAGCTTCCAATGTAAGCTACTTCCCTCAAACTTCTCAAGTAAGATTTTCAAATGTCTTTTTGACATGCTAGTAATGTGGATTATGGTGGTTTCTGGAAGCTCTAGTTATATTTAGAAAATGGGGAGATAGCTTTATCGAAAGTTTTTTGGTCAAAATGTTTATTCTTTGCCTTTTACCAGATAACGTACACAGAATGAGGCTACTTCTTTGAGTGATTGCTCATGTCCAATACGTAATACATGGTGTGCATGGCCTATGCACTGGTGATGGAAACTTTTTTTCCCTTGGCAGTATCCATAGGGGTCTGGCTGGCACACTCCCTGGAGTGGCCCACATATGCTGTGCCAAATAGGGCACCACTGGCCTCTCCTCCCCTTAATTCTGTCTTACTGGAAACCTGACAGTGGGGAAGAGAGCAGGACGTGTCTTGTGAAAAAGGCTAGTGCTGTGCTGGGGTGTCTTAACAGGAGTGTTCTACATAAGACATGGGAAGTGATTGTCCTGCTCTGCTTGGTACCAGTGAGACCACACCAGGAGTACTGTGCCCATCTCAGGGTGTCCACTTCAGGAGATAGGAAAAATTCCAGGGAAGGGCTTTAAAAAAGATAAAAGATTTAGAAAGTTTTTAAAAAACTGGCTGTATATAGTCTCAAAATAGAAATGTGGGGAGGGAGGAGAATAACTAGAGAGGGGCTTCCAGTATGCTATAGCCTGTGATAAAAAGGCCTGTGATCAATTGTTCTCTGCGTCTGTTGAAGGTCAGACAACATGCGATGGACTCAATCTGCAGTAGGGGAGATTTATGTTACATATGGAGGAGAATTTTCTAACTGCCAGGGAGATTGTGAAATCCCACTCATTATAGACCCTGTTCTTAAAAATCTCTTAACTTCTGTCGGCAGTGGTCTAGGTTTATGTGATCCTCTGCTTGAGCACAAGGGGCTCAATATGGCTGATTGACAGGGTAAGGATTAATTAGGCTGTGGGTGCTGAATTCTCAGAGGTTTGGAATGTATTTATGAAAGATGCAAAGTCAGTACAAGAGAGTATAGGGGTTTCCAAAGAGCTCTACATTTGGAAGTCTGTTGCTCTGAGGAGACAACTTCCAAATCCTATGACTTGGATGCATTATAAAAGCACTTGGTTTTGTGAACTTAAGATTGTTTCTAGTATTTTCCATTGTATTGGCAACATGTGGTAATTTTCTGGCTATCATAAAATGTAAGAGTTAGTTTGTGCTAATTTTTTTTCACCAAGGAAAAAGTTTATGAAAAACATATTTCTATTATTATTCCCTGTGCATCAGCTGTAACCAGTACCTGAATGTGAACCAGTTTGCTAAGTTTTTCTTGGAGGGAGGAACAGTGAAAACAACATTCAGCTTTTTAAAGGCAAGTGTTTTGGTTATGTTGTAAAGGGGGAAACAGATCTGGTTAGTACTTGTCTGAAAGGAATGAACTTTGAGGGTGCCTACTTTTTCCAGATTTAAATACTTATGTGCTGCTCAAATAGTCTTGTGTTAGAAGGCGTTGGAATGTACCCTGTGATATCCACTGGGAGATGTAATAGTTGCATATGGTCTCTGTTTTTCACAATGTGTAAAATATACACACTCTTGTGTATGTACAAAGTGCACTTTGTGGCCACAATATTGTACTCATGTAAAAGCATTAGAGAAAATACATTCCTTAAGCTTTGAAAGGCTTTATTAAAAGTCATCTATTTCAGTAAACAAGTAAGATGTTTTGCCTTTGTGTCAGGTAGGTATGATAGTGGTTGTCAACCTCAGGCCTTCACTAGGGCTACATTTAGACTGCAGTTGTATCTCAAAATTTGTGCAATTTGCACAGCGCAAATTGTGTAAGTTATCTCAAAATACCTTATTTTGAACTTTGTGCTGTCTAAGTGGCACTGAAGTTTGAAATAAGGGCCTATTCCAAAAGTTCCATTACCCTTCTCATGACGAGGAGTAGTGGAATTGGATCCCACACTCAAAATAGGAGCATGCTCGAATACTATGTTTGAAAAAACCATGAAGTTGGTATTTCAGGATACATCTGTATCCTGAAATAGCAACCACAGTCTAACTGTATTCTAACTATAAGGACCTATGTAGAATAGTACGTGTGGTAGGCCTATCTCTGAGGTAATAGCTTTCTGAGAAACAAAAGTTGGGAACGTTTTAACCTTCTGCTAGCTGACTGAATGCTCTGAGGCCATTCTGGGGGGAAACTAGTGACCACAGTTCTGAACCTCTGTGCTTACTGACCCTAATGTTGTGGAACTAAACTGTGGAATAGAATTAGTTCTGGGATGTGGGTATTGATTTGAAGGTTGGACACTGGATCTTAGGCTTTAATCTACTTAGCTCTACTGAATGGCTTCACAGAGGTTCCCAGATTTGTTGTTACCGCACCAGTAGGACTGGTTTTGGTTTCTGGATAACAGCTGTCAATACCTAAGTACTCAGCTCCTTGTGCTAGATTCAGTAACCTCCTGTAGAACGCAAAGGCTGTGTTTACACGGGCACAAATCTTCGAAATAGCCATATTTCGAAGATTACTAGTGAGGCACTGAGTTGAATATTCAGCTCCTCATTAGCATTAGGATGCTTCTGGCTGTGGCGCTTCAAAAGTGCCACTTTCGAAAGCACGCGGCTACACGGGGCTCCTTTTTAAATCCCCTTATTCCGATCAGTGAGTAAGTTACCCTCAGCAGGAGCCTCAAACCCTCTGTAAGCTGCATGTGTCTCCCGCTACATCACAAATGGAAGGAATGATCTGTTTTGAACTTCAGCCACAGGAGCTGAAAAGTGATAAGACAACTGGTATTTGGTGATAGGATCCCCATCACTTAAAAAAATGTCCTTGCTACCTCAGAAGGTGGTCTAGAAACAATTTGTTTGTCAGAAAGGCCTATAGGGAGACTTTTGTATGGGAACAAATAACCTAGGTAAGTCAAATACACCTTGAGCAATAAAGAAATCCAGGTTTCACTTGTATTGGTTCTGTGGGAAACTAAACTGACTGTGCACATGCTAAGTCCAAGTAGGCACTGTTGTATAGGTAGAAAATCTTCCCTTCGTAATCTGTGTTTATCCACTTATTGTCTCTTGTCTCATACCTCACATTTAAGCTCGGGTCACTCTTCTTTTTGTACAGCACCTAGCCCAGTGGGGTCTTGGTTCATGACTGGAGCTCCAAGAAGCTACCACAATGCAAATTATTAATGGAAAATTAACTTATTTTAACTTATTTAAAATTATACATGAGCAAAGTTTTGATAGGTGAAGTCTTGCAAGAGAATTGCAGGCTATAAATCTATAGTCTTGGGTTTCAGTTCTGAAGATTTTATGGTATGTTGCTGCAGCGCTAATTATAAACTGCTGCCTGGCAACGTCTGTAAACATCCTGTCACAGTTTTTGCCCCATCAGGATGGGTGCCCACAATTCTGCCTAGAATGAGGTGACTAATGCAGCTGCAAGTTCTGTTCCTCCGATGGTGAGTCATCCTCACATTCTAGTTTCTCTGCTTTTAACTTCAAAAAACCAGTTTTTTCAGAAGTGTAAGGGGAACAGATTTAAGAGAAATAAAAGAAAGTTTTCACGGTCTCTGAGGCTGCTTGTAAACAAATTGTTTATTTTTTTTCTTTATTTTAGTTGTAGCTGTTAATGTAATTTGTGGGGGGAAAGGCTGTTAAAATGTGGAGCATGCAGTAGATTGTTTTTGGTTTTGGATCATTGTATGTTGTCTGGGGGAAAATAACTGAGTTGGAAACAAATGCCAGTGAACTCAGAACAGCAGACACTACGTTTAAACTTCAAATAAAAATATAATTGTGCAAAATAAAGATTTTTTTTCTTTAACTGGTTTCATACATGCAGGCCTAGGCACTTCAGACACAGCTGTCCCGTGCCAGCTTCTGCTCTGGACTGTAGATTCCACCGCCTCTAGCTGTTTCCTTTCCCACCATGAGTCACACCAACAGAGTTCTGTTTGAATGGCTACTTGGCTTTCTTCAGTGGCCTTCCATTCATCTATCCTTCAAAATGTTCTTTGTGCTCAGAAATAACTTTTTCTACCCAAGTGCTTCAGCTGTCATAGATTTAATTCCTTTTTCTAGCTATCTCCAGCAGTTGGCATAGTCTGTGTCAGTCAGGGCATTAAGTTCTGCTGTGTTAGAGGGGATAGCTTTTTTCCCCTGCTCATTTGTTTGAGAACACCTGCAAGTCATGGATTTTTATATTTTAGGTATGGAGAGGAGGCAGCATAGCAGTTTCAAAGTGCTCTAATGCTGCACTTTGGCGCTCATAGACTGATCTAACTGATGTGTACTTGATCCCGTATGATTTCCAATACTAGTTGCTTCTAAGGATGTCTTCTCCCTCTTTGTCTTGGCGGTCCTTGGAGTAGGATGTCTTCATGTTACCCTCCTATTTGTGAGTCCGTTGATGGCCGATCAGCCTGATTCTGGAGCCACGTGTCTTATCATGCAAGGGGCAGGTGTTGGTAGCTAAATGCCATTGAATGAGTTAAGCAGTTAAACATGAGATTTAGCTGGCTAACCATTAAATAGTTAGGGGTTGGGGCTGGGGAGCCTGCTCCAGCTTGATGTCCAGCAGTCAAAAAGAAGCTTTGGTCTAATTTGTGAGCAATGTTTACAGAACTTTTTGGACCTTGGCTGTCTTAGACTGGTTCTCTCCCTCTTGGGCAATCAGCTGAGATATTCAAAGGCCCAGTGTCCTTGTGCTTAAGTGATGGTGGAGGCACGGAACGACCAATGAATAACCTCTTCTGTAAGTTTATCTCCCCTCCAAACAAACCTTTTTACTCCACCAAAGCCTGGATTTAATTGAACTGTTCCCTTTTTATGCTTCACATACAGTGTTTTCAAGTCTTTGCCTGGCTAGTTAGGTCCCATTTTCTATTTTGATTTTCTGTGTACCTATTGGAACTGGTTTATCGACAGACTGTAGACTGAAGCATTTCTCTTTGGGAGATGGATAAGCTTCAGGCCTTTGCGATCCACTTTTATGCTGAATTCCTAAGATGGTTTGGGTGGCTCTTGCATTCCTGTCTAAAGCAGTGCCAAGTCCAGCTGAATCCTTCTGGCAATATACCTTGTGTGCATGTCCATTCGTATGAAGTGGTTCACACCGCTCGTGGAAAAAGGTCCCGCATAATTTTTCAGGAGTTGAGTAAAGGAAAGTGGCTAGTTGGAAGCGACTCTCCTCTCTCTACCCCTCAGTACCTGTTTTGGTTATACAAGAGCCCAGTGCTAACTCCAGTGTATGCATATAGTCATCTTCAGCAAGCAATTATAGTTAAGGGCTTTTTTCTTCTTCTCATCCTCCACTCTTTCAGACTGCCTACTTTTGTTTTGTTTCAAATTTTAATGTGTGCACTAGGAGCTAGGGGTGTGATTTCCAGCTAACATAGACATCCTTGTGCTAGCGCTCATCAGTCTAGCATTCTAAAAATAATAGCATAAGGTGGGCAGCAAGGACAGATGGCACAGGTTAGCTGCCCCAGGTAGATATCCCCAGGATCCAGATCAGCTAGCCTGTGCTGCTTCTTGCTGCAGTCTGTGCTAACATGGCTACAGTAGAACATCAGAGATACGAACACCAGAGTTACACACCAACCAGTCAATCCGGCACCTCATTCGGAACAAAAAGCACACAGTCAGGGAATAGCGGAGACCAAAACAGACAGGGAAAAAAATAAAAAGGCAAATACAGTACTCTTTTAAATGTACTACTAAATAAAGGGAAAGCAGCAGTTTTCTTTCACATAATAAAGTTTCAAAGCTGTATAGAGTGTATGTTCAGGTGTTACCTTTAGAAGGAATAACTGTTCATACCTCTTAATAAAATGTCACAATCTCCATTCCCAATCCTCCTCCTATTTCTGTAGTTTGAGCCTCAGAATGAAAGGGAGGAATCAGTGAAGTCAACTTGCAGGATTGATTAGTTACAACTAAGAATGTCCTGCATCAATGAAGCAAGTTCAAGTTCAACCAAACATAAAACCAGTTATATTTGGAGACTGGCCTAAAGCAAGGGCAAGCTGTGATGGAGTGGGGGGAGTGCATGTGTGAGTCAGGCTGGATGTCTGAGGCTAGCAGCAGCTCCCAGTGGCTAAGGATGACCCTGGGGCTACAACTGGCAGGTAACACCTCTGCCTGAACAAAGAGCAGGGAGGAGCTGAGCGGGGTTTTGAATCGGGGGCAGCAGTTAGAGGCTAGAAAAAGGGAGAGCTGGAAGGCAGCCAGCTGGAGGAGGGGGAAAGCTACACCCCAGAGGGGCACCCCTCGGGCTCCTCTCCCCAGGACGGGTTGGAAGGACTGTCTCTGGCTGCTGTGCTGTCGCTTCTGTGAGAAACTGGGCTTCTGTTGCCTAATAAACCTTCTGTTGTACCTGCTGAGTGAGAGTCACTCCTGCCAGCGGATGGGGTGCAGTGCAGGGGGACCCCTGAACCCCATCACACAAGCAAACTTTTTATGTCTGACCCCACTTTTTGCCCCTACAATTTGTTCCCTGCCCACCCCCAATCTGTCCAATGAAAGCCAAACTGATGGAAATTTCAGTTGTTTTCATATGAGGGGAAAAAAAATCCTTTTGGCACATACAAGAAAATAAGTATGTTGAATGTAAAAACTTTATTAATTGGCATATAAATGTGACTGCACATAAAAACAGTAACCTTTCAATATTTTTAATGAAATGGGTGAGCCTGAGATCCAACAGCTGATTGTGCTGCACCTCCCTCCTTTGCTCACCCCGTCCTAAAGAGCTAATGATTTTTGTTCTGTTTGTCTGTGGCAGAATAGCACAGTAGTCACTGAGGACCAGTGAATTTCCATTCTTCTGTATCGCAGACTAGCATTTTCTAAGTTGCAAAAACCACAGCAGTCATATGAAATGTCTACATTGATTAAAGACCCTGTTCTCTTAGTTAAAAGGATTTTATTCAGTTTTGTTACAGAAATAGTATAAATTCAGTCTCCTTTCCTGATCTTGTTTAAAGGACGTGTAGAGAGCAAAGTGCAGAGTTTTTCTCTAAGGACTGTGTGGATGGTTAAACCTGAGAAGGCTCACTTCAGATAGTCATGTCTTGCTTGTTTATTCATTAAGATAGTTAAATCCCTTTCTGAGCCAAGCAAGCTGTCTGGTTGTGGTTGCCTGATAAAAGCCCCATTGGCCTCCTAGGTTCAGAACTATTCCTTTCGCAATTCCACTTCTTCAGTGGCTGCAATAGATTATTATGGCTCTTCTTATTTTTCCTCAACACTGTGCTTAGTCCAGTGAAGGTATAGGTAACCAAGTATCTGGGCTCAGAGGACTGTAGGTGCTTCCAGCAGCTCTTGTGATTTACTTGGTGAAAATTTCTGTCAACATTTAGTCTGTCTGATCAGTTTTGGTAACCACTGAAATTTGCCACCACAGCATTTGTGGTATGAAATCATTTTCTTCCTCAAAAATGTGAATCAGCTTGACACAAATGGCCTGAAGCTGCTGAACATCAGTAATAGATGTAACTTTTGTCATGGTGTGGTAAGGAAATGTTCTGTTCTCCCACTCCGAAGGTGAAACTTAATCCATCTGGAGGGGTGTGCTTATTGTTAATACTTCTATTCAAACTCCTGTTTGTCACATCAATTGAATTTTTAAAGCAGGTCCATGTACTGAAAACACACTATTCTTGGACTGGATATCCTGTGTATGGTAGGAATAAAGATAATAGATTACAGTGGAACTGAACCAAATATGATGATGATTTTGTTATGAAATATGTATTCTAAAATTCATTACAGGATTGTGTGTTTTGGTCCCCCGTCATACTCTAAGGTCTGCACAGAGAGCATTTTTCTCTGCACAGCTGGACTAATTGTGCTCATTCTGGTTGAGCAGAATAGGGCTCCTACTAAGCTTATGGCTTTCTGGAGATCTACAGGGAAAGTGCTGAAGAACCCAGTTCAGGAACAGTGAGTCATTGGGGAGGAATTCATTGTACTCCACAGAAGGCTGTCTTACCCTGCTTAGATTGTCTGCAGATGCGTCCCTTATAACAATCCAATACAGTTCTCTTCCAAAAGAGTGTTTTAGGGGGAAGCTGCTTCCTGCCCATAGTGCTGAGAAACAGCATCTATTCTAGCTGCATGCGGGGCAAAATTAACTAGGATCAGAATGGCGGGTGCATTTCAGAGTGAGAAAAGTGTCTACCCATTCTGCTGCTAATTTCGGGCTTCTGTGTGTGTGTGTGTTAACAGGTCAAGGTGACTTTGACTTGGCAGATGCTTTTGATGGTAAGTACCGTGTCCTTATACAACTCACTTCTTGTGAGATTTTTCTGTATATAGTGTTTGGCATTAATGCTGAAACATAACTTAAACACTTAGAGCCAGATTCTGACATCCATACTGAACAAGTGCAACCCCTTCCCCTATGCATAGCTGTCTTAACTTCTCTGGCAACATCTCAAGTATGAGGTGGTAGTCAGTATGGCTGAGAGTGTGCCAGAACCTGGATGCCATAGAAATGAAGCTGTCTGGTTGGTGGAAGTACATTGGTGCTTAAGAGAAATTCATACAACTGTGGAAAACTTGAAAAATTATTGGCCCAACACTTTCACTCTTCAAAGGAAATATGTATAAACTTGTTCTCTAGGTACCATTGTGCAATGTATTCATCACAAATGTTTCAGTTTACATTAACTTCAGTCTCCTTAACAGGACCCACAAGCAGTCCAGAATCAGTTACCAAAAAGCCGGAGTTGGGTGAGTAGTGATGAAATGGACGCACAGTGCATCTTACAGTAGATGTTTTAGTGTGTTTTTAGCTGTGCAGTTACTGACCAATACTCATGGTTACATACTGCTATAATTTATCTGAGACAAAGTGTCTTTTTTTTTTTCTTTTAAACGCACATCTGAGGTCTCTTTGTGGACAAGTGGAGGATTGAATAATGGAACCAAGCTGTCTTTAATAGTAATGAGTTTTTTAGACTTTAGGCAGTGGCACTGCAAAACTCAGATACTGGATTTTGTGATGTCATACCTGTCTTAGTCTCCAGGGAACATATTTATCTCTGGCATCTGCTGAACCACCACATTGAGCTGCCACTTATCCACATTCATGTGGGTGGTACGGGCAAAACACAGGCATAGCTGTGCTAGGGACATATGCTGCAACAGATATAGAGCAGTTGCTACCTCCTTAGAGTCAAGGAGGAAGCCAGGAAGGACACAGTCTCCCTCTTTAGCTTCTTGGGGAGCAGTACTCATCACCTAGTCCATAATTAAGAAACCAGTAATTAGGACCTTCAGCATATGAATTTAGATTGGTTAGTTAATTTAAAAAAAGAAATCTCCATTTGGAAGAGTCTTCTAAAGTAAATGCACATGCAGCCTCATTGAGGCTTTGTGCTAGCCGGCAAAAGGGGACTAACAGGACTATCAGAGCCCTAAGGCTTGCTCACAGCCCTTGACTTAAGCTGTACCAATGCATAATAAATACCTAGCTCCTGTGTAGCACTTTCCATCAGTAGGCCTCAAAAGTGCTTTGCAAAAGATGGCCTTGTCATTATCCCCATTCTTGAGATGGGAGCAGGGTGACCAGACAGCAAGTGTGAAAAATCAGGAGGGGAGATGGGTCCCAGATGCCTGTATAAGACAAAGCCCCAAATATTGGGATTGTCTCCATATAATCAGGACATCTGGTCACCCAAGATAGGAGAAGCTGAGAGCTTGCTCCTTTGTAAAGCACTTCGACTTCTAGTCGTGAAAAGTGGGGGATGGTCCAGTCCTTCAGTCGGCCAGGTGGAGATGGGCAGCTGGGGAGCCTGTTCCGGCTCAGCTGGGCTGGAGCAGCCCCCTTGCCCGTCACAGATAGGGGCTGCTCTGGCTGAGCTGGAGCGCCTGTGGTGCACCAGGACTGTTGCAGCCTGGCTGAAGTGCCCCTGTGGCATGGATGGGGATTGGGCCCACGCACTTCCAGGCCGAGCCATTGCGAATGGGGGCTGCTCTGGCCGTGCTGGAGCACCCTTCACCCACAGCAACACTGTGGGAAGGGACACTCCAGCCAAGTTGGAGCAGGCCCAGTCACTGGCACACTGCAAGTGGGGACGTTCCAGCCAAGCCAGAGCAGCCCCTGCCTAATCAGTTAACTAGTTAAATCTAATGCTTAACCACTTAACCGATTAAATGGGATTTTACATCCCTACTTTTATCACACAAGACCCAGTCAGCTTGCGGAACTCACTGCTAGGGTGTGTTGTGAAGGCATAAGCTGTACCTCTAAAAAGAATTAGATGAGTTCATGGAGGGTGGGTGTGTCAGTGGCTTTTGGCCAAGATGGTCAGGGATGTTACCCCATGGCCTTGGGGTTACCCTGGGGTCTTGGCCTCTGCCTCTCAGAACTCAGGACTGTACTATAACTGTGTTCTGTTCATTGTCTCTGAAGCATCTGGTAGCTGCCACTGTCAACACAGGATACTGGGCTTGATGAACCCTCAGTCTGACCCAGTAGGCTTGTTCTTCTGTACTAATTCTGAATTGCTTGCCTGTTAAGAGAAATATAGAGCTACATATAGCAAAGACCTAATCCTCTTGAAACTTTTGGTACCCTCCCCTGACTCTGACAACGTGTGGATAAAATTCCCATCTTTAACTGATCCATAATACTTTAATACCTTTCATGTAGCCCTATTACACTGGCCCAGTACCTTCACAGTCTTGATTTAAAAAACAAAAGTCCAGCACATGATATTTAAAACCAGTTTCATTTCCAACATGTAGTAAATTCTTTCATAGCCGCAGCCCCGGGACCAGGAGGCTGCCGGATTTCTGGATAACAGAGAAGTATACCTAGCAATGCATACTACTAATCAAAAACAAGATATTACGAAACACACAAAAATTCATGTAGAGTGCTTTATATACCAACAACAGTGGTATTGCACACTATAAACTTATACTGTATTTGCTGTATTTATTTGTATTTTCTCTCACTATACTGTACTTATGGAAAACGCAAGTAACGTTTACTTATGGTTAAAATGCTGGTTATTTAAGAGTTCTGGATAATCGAATGCCGGATATGAAAGAGTTTATTAGTCTTCAAGCTATACCCTGTTTTTGGACAATAATCTTAGTGGAGAAGATACCTGTGGAGGTGTTAAGTGCCATGCTTTTGTAAAGATATTGTACAATTCAGACTGATTTCCATATTTTTTAATACTGTTTAATACTATCTAAATATTACTTTAATTTGGCTAACTCGTATGTCAGACAAATTGAGGCTGAAGCATATGTCGCACCATTTTCTCATTTAGAGATATCTTTCATTTTAATCCCAAACCTCTGTATGTCATGCACAAAAATAAATCCTATCACTTTTGTTGTTGAAAATTATGTACATTAGAAATGAAAGATTGTGAAACAAGAGGTTATAAAGTTCTTGACACTAAAGAGAGGATTCACACAGCATCTTAAATTTCTTATGTTAGTTTTTTAGAGTCTTTTAGCGTGGATCTTTGCCATGCTTTTACCCTGCTGGGTTTAGAGGTATGCACTGGAGCTAGAAATCTTAAGGTCTTTTCAAAGATCTGTAGAAGAGAAACTTGTGATGCTTTTGCACTTAAAGATTTGCACAAACAAAATATTGTGTGCTACAGTGCAACTTTCATGGACAAAGCCAATCTTGAGATAATGAAGAATTTTTGTCAGTGGGAGTTAAGTAATTGAAGTTCTTCTTCGAGTGGTCCCCGTGGGTGCTCCACAATAGGTGTCGGGCTCGCCTGGCGCCGCAGATTGGAAATTTTCCAGCAGTTTCTCCTGGATCGCGCATGCGCCGGCGCACGCCGCCCCCCTGTGCGCCCCTGGCCGCGTGCACGATCCAGTCCCCGCCAATTCCTTCTCAACCGCCATCGGCTGCAGACGGAATCCACTCAGGCTAAGGCCAGAGTCAGATTACTTAGTGGTTTTTTTCCACGTGTAATTTGTTGTTTTCGGTTATTAAACAAAAAAAAAAAAAAAAGAGAGAGAAGGCAAAGGCAAAGAGAATATCAGCAAAAAAAAAAGGAAAAAGAGAGGAGCGGAGAAGAGAGGAGCGGACGTGAAGGCCATTTAGGCCACCTGCTGTCGCAGGCCGGTGATCACTATTTGGGATGGAAAGGCACGGCTTAAGTGCTAAGTATCCTATTAACAATAAGGACTCACCGCAATGGCCTCTTCAGGTTTTACAAAGCGGGAGTCATGCTGTGAAGCTATGCCAGCCTCCGTGGGGCATAGCGAAGGCATCCGATGCCTGGGGGAATTACGGCTACCCAGACGCGTTCTCACTGTGCTAAGCTCACAGTCAGGGCCAGGAAGGACAGAGCGATGAGGCGTAAAATGCTCTTGTTGATAAGGCTCTCCAGCCGGACTTGCCGGAGAAGCCTCACCCAGAAGGGCCCTCTGCGTTGCATAAGAGGAGGGTAGTTTTTCTCTGACCCCCTCAGTGCAGAAACGGAGGAAACTTTCCCTGGCTCGATCTTTGCCGTGTGTTTGCAGCGAGCAGGACGAGCGGAGCACACAGCCACCAGCCGCATACTCAGGCAAGCGGCAGCACGGCAGCGCACGTGGCAGAGGCTGAGCCTCCGGTTATACAACAGCCAGCACGCGCGGCGCCTAGAGCGTCAGCCAGGCAAGCGGCGGAACGGGCAGCATCGCCCCATGCGGCACAGACCCCCGCAGCACCAGCGGTGCAGGGGTGCCAGGCATGGAGCCTGCAGGCACCGGAGGAGGATACCCGCGCGGCACCGCAGCTGACGGTGCCGAGCGCGGCACTGACAGCGGGGCCGAGATCCCCGGCATGGGAGGGGGTGGTGCTGGCCCCGCAGCGGAGGGGCAAGGCAACATCAAAAACCCGGCACCGCAGTCCATCTCTGGACAGGGCTGCTCTGCTGTTAGCACCAACCCCTCCCCCTGTGATACACACGCCGCACCGAGCGCCTGTGTCTCCACTGGCCCATCCGGAAAAAAAGAAACAAAAGAAAAAAAAAAAGAGAGAAAAAAAAAGAAAAGAAAAACCTCCTTCTCCGTTCCTCCAACTAATGTCACCATGGCTTGGGCCACCTTCACCCATGCTGCCATGGTCGTCCTTATCATGCTGGACACAGACAAACCACAGGCCTACACCCAGGGGCAGGCCCCCCCCGGCCGCTCAATACCCCCGTGTGCACTCCCGATCGGGGACGGAAACACAGTTGTCTCAAGGGGAGTTAATTTTAGAACCCCGAGATTTTCCTTCACAATCCTCCAGCGAGCAAGTGTATCATCGACCGCAGGAACCCGAGAGCTCGAGGGAGGTTTACCTTAGTGGTTCCTCTTCATCCTCCCCAGATGAGGCCATGGCCCCCGGGGATGTCTCTCCCCTGGATGACCTTAAACAGTTTCAGGAGCTGTTTAAAAGGGTGGCTTTTCACGCAAGACATTCAAACGGCAGAGGTGCAGGAGAAACATCACAAACTCCTGAAAAATTTGAGACCCCCAGCTTCATCCAAAATTGCTATTCTGCTGGACGAAGCCATTGTGGTGTCAGCCACTACCATATGGCAGACTCCGGTCTCTGTTCCGCCTACGAACAAGAGAGCGGATAAGAAATACTTCGTCCCGGCAAAGGGCATGGAGTTCCTCTTCAGTCGCCCACAACCAAATTCTTTGGTGGTCGGGTCGTCCCAGCAGAGGTCAAAGGCTTCTCAGTACAAATCAGGGGATCGGACAAAGATGCTAAGAAGCTAGAGCTGTTTGGCAGGAAGGTATGTTCCTCTCCTATCCTCCTATTGAGAGTGGCAAATTATGGGCACACCTAGCAAACCATAATTTTGATAATTACTCTGGGCTTACTGCCCTCATGGATCCACTTCCGGAAGATAAAAAGCCGGTGTTAAAGGCGATTGTTCAAGAGGGCTATACAGCATCGCGGACGGGAGTCCAGATTGCCCTGGACGTGGCGGACACGGCGGCATGTTCAGTGGCTACAGCAGTGGTCATGCGTAGAGAATCCTGGCCTCAGACGTCGGGTATCTCGAGGGACCTACAGGCGAAGATCGTGGACCTTCCCTTTGACACACAAAAGCTGTTTGCAGACTCAACCGACTTGGTTCCTCACTCCAGTAAGGACTCGAGAGCTACACTTAGAACCTCGGGCATTTATACTCCCCCATACAGGAGGGAAAAATTTTATCCTCAGCAAAGACGCTACGCTTACAACCACAGCGTGCTCAATATCAACGGGGCTACGGCCAAGGGCACTATCAATAGTGGCAACAGTACAGAACTCCTAGGCGACGTTCTCAACAAAGCCGTATGCCCTCGGGTCAGGCCCAAAGGCAAAAAGTTTGATGGGTATGTTGGGGGCTGCACTATCAATACCCTCGCTCAGTGCCACTCTCATCTCATGTTCCATCATTGCCTCAGACCGTTCCACTCCCAATGGCAAAAGATCGCCACAGACAAATGGGTGCTGGAGATCATAGCCGCGGGTTATGCGATCCCCTCCCAGTCGCTTCCACCGACGAAGCCTCCCACCAGGCCTCACCTCAGGGATGCTGCCACGATGTGAGGCTCAAGCAGAAGGTGACTCACCTTATGTTCATAAGGGCGGTGGAAAGAGTGCCGGAATAATTCCAGGGGAACGTTTTTATTCACGCTACTTCCTACCAGGGAAGAAAACAGGACACTGGAGGCCCATCTTAGATCTTCGGGGCCTCAACCGTTACTTGCGCAAGCAACGGTTTCGGATGATCACAATTGCCTTGATACTCACGGCACTGGACGATGGAGACTGGGTTGCAGCACTCGACTTAATAGATGCTTACTTCCATATAACAATCCACCTGGCACACAGACGCTTCCTGCTCTTCACGGTCGGCCAGGAGCGCTTCCAGCACAGGGTTCTTCCGTTTGGCCTCTCCTCGGCCCCCAGAGTCTTTACCAAAACCCTGGCAGTGGTGTCAGCCTACCTGCACAGACAGGGGGTGTTTATTTTTCCCATATCTGGGCGACTGCCTGCTAAAAGGGACCTCGAAGGCAGAGGTCTCACGCATGATACGTGTCACAGCAGACACGTTTCTTCTCTGGGCCTAGTCATCAACCTCGCAAAGTCAAAGTCCGAACCCACACAACATATAGAGTTCATAGGAGCACGCATAAACTCTATCACAGCAAGGGTGTACCTACCCGACGCCCGCTTCCACGCAATCAGTTTGCTGGTGCAAGTCATTACATACAGCCCCACGGTGCTGGTCTTTAACGTGCCTACAGCTGCTGGGCCACATGGCGGCAGCGACGTTTGTGGTACAGAATGCCAGGTCGCACATGTCAAGCCTGTAGCATTGGCTGGCAAGCGTTTACAAACCAGCATCCCACACTGTCCACAGGGTGGTGTCGCCCACAACAGAGGTGCGCAGATCCCTGGCGTGGTGGGAAAACCCCGAGAATCTGCTAGTGGGGGTGCCTTTTCACCAACCACAAATTTCTATTTTTCTTACTACCGACGCCTCCCACATGGCATGGGGAGCGCACATCGGCGACAAGGTAGCGCAAGGGGTATGGTCCCCTGCGGAACTGACACTGCACATATCCATACTGGAGCTCAGAGCAGTGTTCAACGCCTGCAAACATTTTCGAGATTACCTACATGGCAAAGTAGTCGGGATTCAATACCGACAATATCTCCACTATGTTTCTACATCAAGCGACAAGGGGGAGCACGATCCCGTGCCCTATGTGCGGAAGCACTCCGATTATGGAATCGGTGCATCGCCAACAACATAACGTTGAAAGCCTCATACTTGCCGGGTGCTCACAACGTGAATGCAGATTAGCTGAGCAGGCGCTTTGCAATCACGCACGAATGGCAGATCCGCTCCGATCTGCTACGGTGCATTTTTCGTACATGGGGGTTTTCCCCAGATCGATCTGTTTGCCACCCCGTACAACAAAAAAAAAAAGTGTCCCCAGTACTGCTCCAGGGCAGGAGTGGGGCAGGGGTCCCTGGGGGACGCATTCATGTTTTCATGGAAGGTCTCCCTACTTTACACGTTTCCCCTGCAGCGCTTATCCGCAAGGTCTTGCACAAAGCCAGAAGGGAGAGAGCTCGCATGATACTCATAGTCCCGCTTGGGATCGGCAGCAATGGTTTCCCTTGCTTCTGCTCATGTCGGACCGCCCACCGTTCCCTCTACCGGTGGCGCCGGAGTTACTCTAGCGGGCTCAAGGGTCCATAGTGCACCCACACCCTCAGGGTCTGCACCTACAAGCATGGCTAATCCATGGCTCAGCTCCCTAGAAAGTACATGTATGGAGGGAGCACAACAAGTCCTGGAACGTAGCCGAAGGACCTCTACCAGGAGGACTTAAAAGCAGAAATGGACTTGATTCACAGCCTGGTGTTCCGCCAAGCAGTTAGCTCCCCTTGATGTTCCTATACCTGTAATATTAGAATACTTATTGGACCTCAAGAGACGCGGGCTTTCTCTATCCTCGCTAAAGGTCCACCTCGCCGCTATATCAGCCTTTTGGCGTACAGAGGAAGGGCCCATGGTATTTGCCCATCCTATCGTTACCAGGTTCTTGAAGGGGCTGGTAAACCTGTACCCCCCCTCGGAAACCGCGTCCACTATCGTGGAATTTGGACTTGGTGCTCAGCACACTATCGGGTCCACCTTTTGAACCATTAGCCGCAGTTCCCATATGTCTCCTTACGATAAAAACAACCTTCCTCCTTGCAACTACGTCAGCCCGCAGGGTGAGTGAGCTCACAGCAGTGATGGCAACGCCGCACTGCACAGTATTCTCAAAGGAGGCAGTAACCTTAAGGCTGCGCCCAGCCTTTGTTCCAAAAGTCTCTTTGGAGTCCAGTCTTAACGAGCCAACAGTTTTACCCTGGTTTTACCTGAAGCCTCACTGCTCCGGCAAGGAGGCACGCCTGCATCTCCTAGATGTGAGGAGGGTGTTGGCCTTCTACACAGACAGAACCAAGTCCTTCTGGAAAACGGACAGGCTTCTAGTCTCTCTTGCTCCCGGGTCAAAAGGAGAAGGTCTCTCTTCCCGGAGAATCTCAAAGCACATTGTGTCCTGTATAAAAATGTGCTTCGAACTTCGAAAGACTCCTTTGCTGGCCCCGCCCAGGGCTCACTCCACCAGGGCGGTGGCGATGTCAACAGCCTTCTTCAAGGGCATCGCATTAACAGACATCTGTAGAGCGGCGACCTGGTCATCCTATGACACCTTCGCCAAGCATTATGCCCTGCCTTGGGTATTCTAAGAGGATACCCGTCTGTCGACAGCAGTCCTCTCGGGGGCAAGCTGCACATAAACCGATTACCCACCTCCTTACTTGGGTTACTGCTGGGTAGTCACCTATTGTGGAGCACCCACGGGGACCACTCGAAGAAGAAAGGGAAGTTACTTACCTGTAGTAACGATGGCTCTTCGAGATGTGTCTCCGTGGGTGCTCCGCCACCCGCCCATCCTCCCCGCTTCGGATCTCTGTCTAGTGTTTTTCAGGAGCATCCAAGGCGGTTGGTCAAGGAACTGGCAGGGACCGGATCGTGCACGCGGCCGGGGGTGCGCAGGGGGGCGGCGCGCGCCGGTGCATACGCGATCCAGGAGAAACTGCTGGAAGATTTCCGATCTGCGGCGCCGGGCGAGCCCAACACCTATTGTGGAGCACCCACGGGGACACATCTCGAAGAGCCATCGTTACTACAGGTGAGTAACTTCTCTTTCCATTGCATATGTCACATAGTTAGTGGGGGGAAAAAATATGCCCCGAGTCAAATGTAAGATACTCAGAGAAATCGCATGCTTCATACAAATAGAACTAATCATAACTTAGCAACAGTTTTTATTGAGAACCATGAAATCTGAACCTGTATGTTTTGTATACCGAAGCTTTCATAATTAGAGTTCTGCAGTGGCTTCTTTGTGTGTGCCCTGGAGCCTGCCTGGTTAGATGCCATTGGACGATCAGGTCTAAAAGATATCCAAGGGGTAACTTAATGACATTTTAAAATAGGGGTGATGACAACATTATATTCAGGTGAGTTAGACCTCATAGGTGTCTGGGAGAAGTGAGCATCAAGAGGGATTTAATTAAAGAGAGTTTAGTGCCATGCTCAGAAAAACTGATGTAATATCATTTGATACTGAGGAGCTATGAGTTTCTGCTCATGAGTTAGAGGCCTCATTTGAGTGCATCAGTGGCTTTGGGTTTCTGGTTTTTCCCAATACCTTTTGATTAGTTGGCTTTGGGGATTTTTCACCACCTTACTTTCACGAGAAGGCATTAACTGACTAATACAGCTTTCCTAAAAATGGTTGTCATTTGAAAATAATCCCTTTCTAATCATTCCCAAGAAAGAAGGGAAAAGAGGATGCTCTTAATGTCAGGAAATTGGAGCATGCTATCAGGAAAGGACTTTCCTGTTGATAATCTCTTCCCAGCCTTTAATATATTTCAGCTAAAACACATAAGCATACTATTAGCAAATGGCAGTATTCTTGTTTTGACAAGGAAAGGGGGAAGCTTGTCTGTTGAAACTAACCAAGGACCCTGAATTCTAGAACTGTTACAATGTTTGTTCCTTTATTTAGTCATGGAAGTTCTATGGTGTTACACAAAGCCATTAATGCTTATGTGAGAAGAGCTTTCATCAATTATGTGCAGACTTTGCAATCTGTAATATTATTGGCTGGATGCAGAACCTTTTGTTGCCTTGATGAAGAGGCAGG
This sequence comes from Carettochelys insculpta, assembly GCF_033958435.1. Classification (NCBI taxonomy): domain Eukaryota; kingdom Metazoa; phylum Chordata; order Testudines; family Carettochelyidae; genus Carettochelys; species Carettochelys insculpta. Next base: position 137,076,671 of record NC_134137.1, read on the forward strand.
CTCTTTATGTGAAAAATTTCTCAGATTATACATCATTAGACTTTCTGGGACATCTAATACATTTGTAGAGCTAAATCGTTTTGACAATATCAAAATGCTCAATCTTACCGTTCAAATTTCATGACATTTTGGTTAATTATGATGGCAAAAATAAATCACTATATTTATCATTTACTCTAATTGTTTTGTGAAACAAACAAGTCTTCATTTTTATAGAATTGTCAATCAGAACAGATGAAATAATGACTTATTAGTTAACTGCATATTTGTAGAATCAACTGTGTGTGTATGTTGTATAATAACAGAGGTAGCTCTGTTAGTCTGTGCATGTGTATACATCAACGAGGTGAGGTTATCTTGGAGCCTTGCACATTTTAAGTTTACATAACTTGAATTAATTCAAAATGAACCAATTTTCTTCTTCACATGGATGGATTCTGGGTTTTTTTTTTGAGACTCTGAGACCTACAGATGTCAGTCTCAAATTCAGTTCTGTGGTCTCAATGTGTTGCTAGCTAATTGTAATTTTAAAAACCCCATGCTCAGGTCTGCTCCCCATTCTCTTCAATGGGAGTTTTGCTGTTCACTTCAGTGGGAACAGAAAGAGGCCCTAAACTGCAGGCAAAAAAAGAACAAAAATGGAAAATGAAGGATGATAGTTCTCAAGAGATTCTGATTGTCTTGAACACAGTTGATGATGCCAGATGCCATATTGTTAATATAAGTTATGTAGGGATTTTTTGGAGTGGGAGGGGGCAGAAGAGATAGAGAACCATGGGAAAGTGGGGATAGCACTCTTTCAATACTAGATTATTTATCTGGTTTCTGCACTTCTCACCGGTGTTTTTTTTTTTTTTTCAATCTTTTTCCCTCTCACAATATGTGTTAATAGATGACCGAAAACCTCAGCCTGGAAGCCAGGACAATACTGGTGGTAAGGATTTTTGAAACGTTTAAAATAGTGATTGTTAGACATCATACTCAGATCAGTCTGTTGACCTTTTAAAATAATTAATCATTCATTCTTAAATGATTTTGTACATCTAGGCATTTACTTCTGACCATGTAAATAATGAACTTGATAAACTTGGGTGTGAGGAAACAACAGTTAATGTCCAAGAAAAAATGTCTAGTGCATGATTTTGCACATAAATCATGCAACAGCTTTAATGTGACAGTAATAGAACAGCAGATTGAGGCACGTTTGTTTTCATTTTAAAAAAAGGAGAAGAAGTGAGCACAGGTCAATATCTGCATTTGAGTGCCTGAGGCAAGGCACCTAAATAAATGATCTGATGTGTCTTCTGCCGAACTGGAGTAGATGAGCCTTTGGATTTTGAAATTCAACAAAGAGATGAATTTGTAGCATACCTTTGTTGGTGAGAGAAGCATCAGTGATGGAGAGTGGCTAAGGCATTGCATTGTCTGTTCTTGATATTCTGCCATAAACCTTGTTTTTTGTCATGTCTGAAGTAAAATGTAGTTTTCAGCATGGCGTAGATAAATGCATGAGACACATTCCAATAGTTTTTTTCAGATCCCTCAAGCTTCTCATCATCTTAGAGAAGCTAGAAAGGGGTTAAGATATCACGGATGAACTTGTCTTAGTATTTTAAAGGAAGAGTCAAAATCGGGTATGGACACTTAAAAAGACAGGATAACCATTTTATTTACTCTTACAGGCAGCTTTCAGGATGAAGATTTACTTAACGGGGGTAAACTTCCACCAGAAAGAAAGGGTAAGGAGTGTTTCCAACGCTTTACAGTGAAGCCCACTGCTGCCTAGCTTTTGCCTAAACCTCCTGCGGGCATGGAAGTTGATAGCTTCCATTTTTGCTGTTAATATAATTTGTTCATTTAGAAGAATTGATTATCCAAGAGATTGGAACTGATTAAAGAACTCTGAACAAAAGGTTTTAAAGTAGCATGATGTAAAACTGAAACAGCATTCACAGTGGGTAAAATTTCCAAATTCACCTCGGCACCATAATTAGTGACTTAGGTGCTTTCCCTCCTATTGACTGTCAATGGCTACGTCTACACGTGAAGCCTACATCGAAGTAGCCTATTTCGATGTGGTGACATCGAAATAGGCTATTTCGATGAATAGAGTCTACACGTCCTCCAGGGCCGGCAACGTCGATGTTCAACTTCGACGTTACGCAGCCCAACATCGAAATAGGCGCAGCGAGGGAACGTCTACACGCCCAAGTAGCACACATCAAAATAGGGATGCCAGGCACAGCTGCAGACAGGGTCACAGGGCGGACTAGCGCTTCCGGGGCAACAGCTAGCCACTCCCTTAAAGGGCCCCTCCCAGACACACTCAGCCTGCACAGCACGCGGTCTGAGGAGCCATAGGCACACAGACCCTGGGCGCCGCAGTCATGGACCCCCAGCAGCAGCAGCAGCAGCAACAGCAGCAGCAGCAGCTAGAGGTCCACCCAGCCCTCCCGGCAGGAGCAGGGCTTGCCCTGACCCATGCCATGTGGGAGGCAGCTGAGCACCTCCTTGCCCCAGAGGAGGAGATGCCCCCAGGACAGCAGGGCTCAACCCCTACCCCTGCAGCACCCCGCCCCACCCCCCTCCTCACACGCCGGCGGCTGTGGAGCTATCCCACCAGCACCGACTGGTGGGAGCGGCTGGTGCTTGGGGAGTGGGACGACGACCTCTGGCTCAGGAACTTCAGGATGACCCGGCAGACATTCCTGGAGCTGTGCCAGTGGCTCACCCCTGCACTCAGGCACCAGGACACTGCCATGCGGCGTGCCCTCACAGTGCAGAAATGGGTCGGCATCGCTGTCTGGAAGCTGGCCACTCCGGACAGCTGCCGATCCGTGGGCCAGCAGTTTGGTGTCGGCAAGGCCACCGTCGGGGCTGTCTTCATGGAGGTAAGCGAACCCACGGGGGGAGGCCAGGGCAGGGCAGGACAGGGGGGGCAGGGCAGGGCAGGGCAGGGCAAGGGGAGCCGGAGCAGGGCAGGGCAGGGGGGCCAGAGCAGGGCAGGGCAGGGCAGGGGAGGGGAGGCCAGGGCAGGGCAGGGCAGGGCAGGGCAGGGCAAGGGGAGCCGGAGCAGGGCAGGGCAGGGCAGGGGGGCCAGGGCAGGGCAGGGCAGGGCCACGCACACCCTGCTCACCCCTCATTGGTGCTGTCCCATGTGCTTTCTCTGCAGGTTGTGCGTGCCATCAACGCCATGCTCCTGCACAGGCTCGTGAGGCTGGGGGACCCAGACGCCACCATCGCCGCCTTTGCCACCCTGGGCTTCCCCAACTGCTTCGGGGCTCTGGATGGGACTCACATCCCCATCCGCGCCCCGCATCACAGTGGAGGACGATACCTGAATCGAAAGGGCTACCATTCTGTCGTCCTCCAGGCCTTGGTGGACAGCTGGGGACGTTTCCAGGACATTTACGTGGGCTGGCCTGGCAGCACCCAGGACGCCCGGGTTTTCCGGAACTCGGGCCTGTGCCGCCGGCTGGAGGCGGGGACCTACATCCCCCAGGGGGAGATCCCTGTGGGGGACACCACCATGCCCTTCTGCGTCATCGCAGATGCGGCCTACCCCCTCCGACCGTGGCTCATGCACCCCTACACGGGCCACCTCTCCGCTAGCCAGGAGCGCTTCAACGAGCGCCTGAACCACGCGCGCCAGGTGGTGGAGCGCTCATTTGGCCGCCTGAAGGGACGCTGGAGATGTCTCCTGACCCGCCTGGATGCGGGCCCCAACAACATCCCCCAGATTGTGGGTGCCTGCTGCGCCCTGCACAATTTGGTCTAGAGCAAGGGGGAGACCTTTTTCCAGGGCTGGGCTGCGGAGGCCGCCAGGGCACACGTCCAGCCACCCGCTGCCCCCAGTCGGCAGGTGGACCCCGAGGGGACCCGGGTCCGGGAGGCCCTGCGGGCCCACTTTGATGAACAGGCCGTGGGGTGAACTCTGCCCAGGCCCCCTACTGCCCGCCCCTTCCTCCCCCACACCATGGAGCACCCCACCGCCCCCCCCCACCCACTTGTCCTGGACAAATTACAGCACGCACTTGTGGCTGAACGTAAATTTTTTTTTTCTTTCCGAAACCTTTTTTTTTTTGGATGTAAATAAATATGTGAACCACAAACAGAAAACTATGTACAAACGTTCAACAAAAGCAATATGTACAAAAATAAAACAATACAAAGAAACAACTGTCTGACATAATAAAAAGAAAACCAGGGAGGATAAAGGGGAGAACTATGTACATGGGGGGGATGGGGCAAACGGGGGGCCGAAAAAAACAGGGTCCAACTATATACAAGGGGGGGGGCCACGTCCCGGGCCCCTGACCCCTATAGCCCGGCACTGGGCGTGGCCGGCCAGGAGCCCCGCCGCGCTCGCAGCCTGGTCCATGGCTGGGTGGGAGCGGGCTGGACCGGAAGGTATGGTGGCCGGCGAGTGTCAGGTGGCTCCAGGGGTCCCTCGGTGCTCCGGCCCTCGCCGGTGGGTGGCGGGGCGATGGCGGATGGGCCAGCGACGGGTGGAGCAGCTGGTGGTGGGGCTGCAGGAGCAGGCAGGGCGGGCGATGTTTCGGCCGGCGCGGCATGGGGGGCCAGGTAGTCCACCAGGCGGTTAAATGTGTCCATGTAGGCCCCCCATGCCTCCTGGCGCCAGGCCAGCGCCCGCTCCTGCAGCTGGAGGTGCTGCTCCACGACCTCCAGCTGCCGACGGTGGATGGCCAGCAGCTGGGGGTCCGTCGCCGTCGGCAGTTGGAGGCGCGGGGTCCGCCGTCTAGCCCGCCGTGGGGCCGTTCGGTCCTCGGCCGAGGGGCTGCCCTGGAGCGATGGTCCCGGAGGGCTCTCCGGGACTACTGATGCCTCGCCGGTGCTCTCTTCCGGTCCTTCTGATGGTGCAGGTGCAGGACACAGGAGAGGAGGGGGGGAAGAAGAATGGAGACAGGCGTTAGTGTGGGCCCCGAGCCGTGGCCTTTGTGCCCCCAGCCCTGTGCTGCAGGTTCCCCATCCCCGTCCCCGGGAGATGCTGCTGTGATGGATGGGGTTCAGGGGTCCCCCTGCCCTGCACCCCGCCCCCTGGTGGGAGCGACTCTCACTTCACCCGGCAGGGTCTGACAGCAGGAGAGGTTTCTTAGGCCACAGATGCCCAGTTTCTGCCAGGAGTGACAGCACCAGCTGTTGGAAGAGACAGTCCTTCCAACCCGTTGTGGGGAGAAGACCCCAAGGGGTGCCCCTCGGGGATGCAGCTTTCCCCCTCCTCTGGCTGGCTGCCTAGCAGCTCTCCCTTCCCCGAGCCTCTGCCTGTGGCCCCCGCCCTCGCCCCCCAATTCCAAGCCAGCTCGGTTCCTCCCTCCTGTTTGTCCAGGGCAGAGGTGTCACCTGCCAGCTGTAGCCCCAGGATCCTCCTTTGGCCCTGGGAGCTATTCGGCTCTTGTTGCTCATATGTAGCCTGAGTCTCCCTTTTGCACTCCCCCCACTCCATCACATGCTGCTGCTGTGGGGTGTCCCACCCCCTCCTCCTGGGGCCCCTCGAGGTTCCGCTCCCCCCTGGCCCGGGGATGGGGCATGGCACTGTCATGCGGGGTGGGGGGGGTAGGGGCTGATGGCTGCAGTGCTGTGAGGGCCATGGCCCTGGTGTCCTTGGGGCCATGGCCATGTGAGCATGTGGGGGGCCCTGGACACATATCTCTTACCCCCGCCCCTCAAGCCCAGGGGTGTCCACCAGAGGGGGGTACCTACCTGTCGGTCCGCTCCCACGGTCCGGAGATCCCCGGGGGGCGGAGGCCCTGCTGCTGCTCCGGGATGGCAGGAGGAGGATCTGCAGGCTGGATTCTGCGGAGGAGGAGCCCCCCTCCTCCTCCTCCTCCTCCTGCCGCGATGTCCCGGGGGTGGCCTCCGGGGGGGGCCCCCGGGGTGCAGGGCTTGCCTCCGGGGCGGACTCTGTCTGCAGGGCCTGCTGGGGCTCGTTGGCCGAGGTGTCAAGGGTGGCCGGAGGGGAGGAGGTGTGCCAGGAGCCCAGGATGTCCCTGAGCTCCCTGTAAAAGGGGCAAGTGACGGGGGCGGCCCCAGATCGGCTGGCCGCATCCTGGGCCCGGGAGTAACCCTGCTGCAGCTCCTTCACCTTACTCCTGACGTGGTCAGGAGTGTGGGCAGGGTGACCCTGGGTGGCCAGGCCCTCGGCCAGCCGAGCGAACACATCCGCATTCCGCCTCTTGCTCCCCATTACCTGGAGCACCTCCTCCTCGCTCCAGAGCCCCAGCAGGTCCCGCAGCTCGGCCTCCGTCCAGGAGGGGCCCCGCTGCCGCTTCCCAGCCTGGCTGCCCCTCTGGCTGGGCTGTGAGCCCTGGCTCCCCTTGGGGGGGGTCCGCTGGGGGGGCTGCCGGGCAGCCATCGCAGCTGGCTGGGTCGCTGAGGGAGGTGCAGGCTGGCCGCGTGTGCAGGCTGCAGCCTGCACGTTCCCTCAGCTTCCTGCAGAGGCAGGGAGGGGGAGGGGACCTTTAAGGGGCTGCTCCACGCGGCCACCAGTGAGCTGAGGGGCTGGAGAGAGCGTCTCTCAACCCCCCAGCTGATGGCCGCCATGGAGGACCCGGCAATTTCGACGTTGCGGGACGCGGATCGTCTACACTGTCCCTACTTCGATGTTGAATGTCGAAGTAGGGCGCTATTCCGATCCCCTCATGAGGTTAGCGACTTCGACGTCTCGCCGCCTAACGTCGAAGTTAACTTCGAAGTAGCGTGCACGTGTAGACACAGCTAATGAGAGTTAGGCAACTAAGTGCCTAGTTCCTTCTGAAACTAAGGCTTGGGTGCTTTTGGAAAAAAAATCCTCCAGTCATTTTGGTGAAAGCTCTAGTACTTTGCTTTAGGCCAGAGACTCAAAATTTGACAAAGGAATAATCCTGATGCCGGGAATGTGCATCTTGCTGTTCCTATTTGAAGAAAATCTACTGGTGTTTGGCTAGTTGTAAGCCTTTGAAAAATCTGTTTACACATACTCAGTAGAGACGTCAGTTTGCAGTTAAATTTTCTTAAGAACCTGTCCACACAGCAAATTCTCCACTTTAGTAGGTGAGCAGGATTTTCCAGGTAATTAATGCTCCCAACTTCTGCATGCTCCTGTGGTGTCAGGTATCTGAACTTAGAACAGGTAAACTTTCCCTTATCCTTTCTGTGCAGATACTAGGCAGCAAGGATGAGGAAACCAACTGACTTGCATAGGTTGGAGGTTGTGAGGCAGAAGGGTCTATGCCCATGAGATCACTTACCAGTGTGCCCTGTAAGCTGAGCACTTGGGCAGCCTCTCAGGAGAGATTCAGGTATTACCCAGCTGATTAGTAGAGTGCCCACAATCACCCACCATGGGCAGCATGTGTTTCTTTTGATGGCGCACATTCACACATGCCTTGGTGCACATAAGAAAATTTATTCTGCCCATGGATGCAAAAAGTTAGAAGGAACACCGGCCCTGACCCCAGCACCTGAGATTCCTGAGTGACAGCAGCATTCCCTGCTGTCAGAAGATGTCTGTGAAACTCAGTGGCAAAGTGTCTCCATGCCACCTCGTGATTCATTTGTAGAGAAGATAGCTGACTACTGTAACCACTCACTCCGATAGCTCAAATGGCAAGAGGTCTGTGTGGCGCACTTAAAGTTTCCCGTCTCTCTTGTGTCACGTGATAGAACTCAGTTTCAGCTTGAGTTTCCGATGCCTAAGAAATTAAACACGATGATATTAAAAGAATATTGAGGATGTAGAGTCAACTATTCAGAAGTTAAGAAATACCAGAGCTCAAGTTGCTTATGCACCATAATCAACATCAGTTGCAGGGTCACATGGGTTTCCTACTTCGTTCCGTGCTTTAGAGGGGTGGTGCACTGAAAATGAATCAGAGTTCCTAATGAATAAGGCTGTTACTTCTAGCACCCTACCTCACTTGTTGCAGAACTGGAAAAGTCTCTACTGAACCAGGTAGGGGACTGCAGGAATTCAAAAGAAAGGGCCTCATGGTTAACCAGCGCCTGCAACCTGCAGCTCCAGAGCCGCATGCAGCTGATGCAATAATTGAGAAGTTTAAAAAAAAAAGCCCTCCTGATTATTTTTGATAGATGGTGAACATCTAAAAGCCCAACAATGAACAACTTGTATCTAAATAGCAAACGATATGTGATCTTGAAACATTGGATAAGTTACCCTTTAATGTGTGCGGTGCGTTGAGATATGACACTGCAGCTGTGTTTTGATCGTGTTGCTAATAAAGACTTGATGTTGATAAGGAAAATGCATTTTGCAGCATTCCTGCTGTGAGGGGCAACACGCATTTTAAGGAAGAAAACTGAAATTAAACGTGAAGTAAAATTGGTATAATTAAAATAGGTTCAGGAGTGAAAGTCAGCAGTAAACATTACAAATCATTTACAAATGTAAACGTTTACGAATCACTGTGTTTGCACTGTTTTTAAAATAGGGGTTACAAAAAGTACAGTTTGAGTTCATTTATTAAGGAGTGTCCCATATTCACGTGCATTGTGGCTCTTGAATTATTGATTTTTTTTTTAAGTGAATTGGGGGAAAAAAGGGGTGCTCCTGCTATTTTGGTTGCCAGCTCCTGGTTAAAGCAGTGGAATACTGCAAAGGAGAACTGGACTCTGTTGCTGCCTCTGCCGTAGGGCTAAGCTAAACTCTTCACAAGTGATCTCTAATTGTGTTAATTTTCTAGATTCCATGTTTGAGACACTGCAGCCTGATTTGCAGAGGTGCTGAGTTACTTACACCTGCAACTGGAAGCAGTGAAGCTTTGAGCACAAAAAGTGCTATCTAATGCTAAATATTCTGTCATTCAGAATTAGTAACCTTAATCTCTGAGCCTCAGTTTACCACTTGTCAAACGGAGATACTAATACTAGTTTACCACAGAGCGCTGTTGTGAAACTAATATTTGTGAAGCATTTGGATAATTTGGTGATGATCAACACACAAAACCCCATGATGATATATAATAATTTTGTATTCAAAACAAATTGATATACATTACATGAAGCCTGAGGTCCATACATCAAACCGTGGGGATAAGATAAAATTGGAATAGCTTCTCATTCTCTGGGAACCATGCATCATCTGCATTTGAGGCAGAGTCCTGTAGAAAAACAATCTAGTCTGTGATCAGGTAATTAAAGTGTCTCTCACAATAATACACCCAACGGAGATAAATTAAATTTGAACTGGCAACCGTAGGAAAATTTGTCTTTCTCTGCTTCTTGGTGCTTAACTTAGCAACCTTGACTAGTTTTTTAACATTTTGTGTAATTTTCTTATTTAGATTTAATGTCTGTTTTGAGTATATTGAGTTTGTTGATGTAACATCTGGAGATAGCTGGTCATTTTTCATGAATTAACATAGAATGCAGATTCTCATTGTGATACGTTTGTTCTCTTAAAAAGTCTTCTAGCAATGAAATTATTTCTTCTTACAGGAGAAGGTGACACAAAACCCAAGAGTGGAGGAGATGCAGAGGGTAAATGCATAGATTTTTGTATATCTATTGTGTCTGTTGTCATCTTGAACATCTTTTAAAAGTTATCTGATCTTTTTATTGCTGTCAGGGTTAGTTGTTTACAAAATTGAACATTTTTATTTGAAGACAGCTCTGTTCCTGCTACCTTTTTTAAATGTCACTACTGATCGATCAAGCCTTTAGATTCCTAGACAAGAAAATGCAGATAGCAAAGGTTTAGGTCCAGACTTCATAGTGCCCACTCATTTTTGCATGAATGTACTTCATACCATGCCAGTCATCATAATGGAATGCATTCATGCTGTTTAATAACATGTGCTACTGAAAAATTAACTAGTCAGTGTTTGACACTTCAAAATTCATGAAGAGAAGGCACAATCAATGTCTGTTTCAAATGGTAGTACTGTTTGCAATCATTCAACACTTGTATTATCTTTTGAGATAGAATTCAAGTCTTTCCTCTTTCATGTTTAGAAATAAAAATATGTCTTGTTTTTATAGCTTCTCAGGGAGTGGTACCTGGAATTGTAAGTGCTGTGGTTGTAGCAGTTGTTGGAGCAGTCTCCAGCTTTATTGCTTACCAAAAGAAGAAACTCTGTTTCAAAGCAAGCGGTAAGATTTAAACTATTTTTCCCCTTTGTGACCTGTTGTAACTCTAACTTAGTTATGACTGTATCAGCCAGTCTTGATACCCCAATGCACTAGCACTAATGAATGAATAATGTATTTTAAGTCAGGTTTACAACAAAAGTGTTTGAGAGATGCTTTGGCAAAATAAATACATAAAAATCGTCTTAAGGGCTGTTGGAGGGGAAAACTTTTTTCCCAATCTCATAGCTCAGAAAAGGTGGACTGATGATTCTCAGATATTTCCATAAATTCTCACTTGCCTAAGAGCAATGCAGAGAGAGCTTAAGCAACACTTTTTTGGGGGGGAAAATTTAAAAATAAAAATGGGAAGCAGGGAATGGAATGTTTTACAGTGGAAACAGCCTTGCTGTTTTAACAATCGAACCACTGACATGGCTCTGCATTGTCACTGGTGCGTTCAGACTAACCCCCATTTTGGGAAGTATGAAGACTAATCGCACAGCTGTCTTTCACATATTAAGCTTCTAGTGACGACACAGTAGTGTGTATTTCTCGTTTTTTAGGTGTTCATTTTTTCAGCATTATTTTCTGCCTCCCTGTCCTCCCCCATTGTCATCCTAAACCAAGAATATGAAGACCAGGACATGATGTGAAAAATCACATAGCACAAAACTTTCCTCTAAATAGCTTGCAAGGGCAGTAACACAGGTTCTGAGTACAACTGGATGCTTCATTTATTCTTGGCAGAACTCTTTCCCCCTCCCCCCCCAACCCCTTTTAGTTGTCTAGGCTATTGTCAGAGCTCTGAATTCTGCATCCTGAGCTTTCAGTGGCCACCTGCCAGGAAAGCCTGTCCAGAGTATGATCACTTTGCCACCTAATCAAAGTCAGGAAGCTATACCCTTCCAGCATTGGTTCTGCAGGCCTTACCCTTAGGCTGCTTTGCTGTGGAGCATCCTCTGGCTCTCTTATGTTTGCTCTTGTATCTGCCATTACTGGTCGCAGGGTAGGATTTCTCAAACCTCATTGCACCACAATCCCATTCTGACAACAAAAGCATACTACACAGCTCCAGAGGGGCCTAAAGCTAGAGTCAGCCTGAGCCCACCACCCTGGACAGTGAGGCCTAGGGCTTCAGCCCAAGAGGTTGCAGCCTACTTAGAGATCTCAGACTGCAGTTTGAAAACCACTGTCTTAGGGAAATATAAGTAATACCAAAGCCTAAGGTGTGACAGTGTTTCTGTTTGTGTCTCAGGAGATGAAGAGAATGTTAATATGGAAAATCAGCAAGGAGCACATGCAGAGCCAGCTGGTAAGAAAAAGATCTGGAAGGAAGAGCAGAATATTTGGCAGGATTCTTTGCAAGATTGCATCACAGAAATTCCATGTCCTGGAAAAGCTTATCAATTGCACTATACATTCTTGTAGCCAAGTGTTTATAGCTGCAAGAGAAACTAATTCTGAAATGAAACCATGTTTCAAATTGAGTTTTCATTTATATTAGATGGCAAAAATGTGGCACAAATACAAATTAATAACACTTTTGCATTTTTTGATCTATGGTTAAATGTTAAGGAGAAGCATAAAACAAACTTATTCATTTTTGTCTGACCATGACTGCTAGGAGGGTCTTTTCAATTAATTCCAACTCCATAGTGCAATTCAGACAGGGCTATTTGAAATGATCAGCTTAGGGAAATAGATGAAGTATTGCTGGAGTAGGAAACTTGGCTGCAGGAAGCCCTAGATAAATGTGGATGAAGGAGTTGTTGAAATGGTATAGGTGAGAGCCAAAAAACAAATGTTGGCCTCTGTTAGTTTCATCTGACAGGCTAATGAAAGGATTATTCAGCAATTTAAAGCTTAAGAGAGGATTTCACGTGCACTAACTACACATTTAAAAAAAATAAAGATGAGTCTTTTGCAAGAGTGTAGGTTGTGAGTAACTCTCTTACCCAGCTTTAAAAAGTAGAAGAGGCCTACTTCTGCTCTGATGATGGTTTTAAACTAAGCACACAGGGGAACATAAGTTACCTGTCATATAACTCCACTGCAGTTTGTCCTCACAGTGCTAGTTCAAGATCTCTTGCGTAAACTTTTCCACGATACATTATCATTTGTTTATATAAAATTATAAAGCAGGTGCCTTTCTCTACAACTGCCTCCTGAAGTATTATCCGAACAGTTTTGAATACCTACCTGCAACCTCACTTATTCAGACAAATAATTAAAATACTAACTCTAGTCCTTTTTAAAATTAAATCTGGTTATATTAACTCAAGAGTAGCAGATTTTAAATATCTTGATTGTTCATTAGAATTTAGTTTAACACTGTAACCTTTCTCTCAACCCAAGTCTTTGAAATCTAACCATTTTCCCCTAGATCGGGGATGGGCAACCAGAAATAGTGAGTAGACTGCATGAGAGGCCCTCTGTCACCTCACTGGGCCATAGCAGCCTGTAGCCCACAGCCCACTGGTGTTCCACCTCCAGTCCCATGGGCCCCTAATGTACCTCCCCTCCCCCATGTCTGTTGCATACTTGAGTTCCACACTTACGTGCTCCTCACCCTCCCCTCAGCACTTTTGGAGCATGCAAATTGCCTGATTTGCGCTCTGTCCCTGTTCCTCTCCTTCCATCTGGAATGCCACAAACAGCTGATTTGCGGTGTTGCAATGCTGGGAGGGAAGGTAAAGAGCAGGGACAGCATGTGAATCAGGCAGTTTGCGGCATTCCAAAAGTACTTGGGGGGTGGGGGGACGAGGAAGGAGGAAACTGTAGAAAATCTGGGGCTCCTGCGCCTTAGTGTGAGAGAGGCATATGGGGGAGAGGAGCATCCAGAGGTCAACAGGTCACAAGTGAGGCCCCAGTAGGCTGCACATGAACTGCAGGTTGCCCACCACTGCCCTAAATGCACAGGCAAGGATGTTCCAATCGGAGTTCATTATAACTGCATATTGCATATATAAGTCTAAACTTCCTATGACTCAACATCACTGTTCTAGACATAGTTTATAGCTACAAAAGTATCCCTGGTTTCTTTGTTTTTGTATCCACAGTGAATTTCAGGGGCAGTTCATAGAAGTCTGTATTTCTCAATACTTGACTGCAGGTATAAATCAAGTAGCCAAGTATGGCCTTAAGATTAGTCTTCAGGTTACTTTTGAGTGCAAAAGCATGAAGCTACCCATTTGCAAGCAAAATTCTGCTTACAAATTGGACCTCAGTCCACTCCATGTTCTCAAACGCCCCTTTATTTGTTGAGATTAGTGTGTTCGCCTTTTTAAAAGAATCTCTGTTCTATGTGTTGAATTCTCATATATTAACAGAGAATTTACTAAGCTTGATTTGATTATTTTTTGTGTGTGTGTATTTTTTCCAGTTCAGCGAACTCTTCTGCAGAAATAATCCTGTGAAACTCAAGACGAAGAAAAGATCAGCAAAATTGGATAGAAAACCTGAATATCTGCTTGAAAAAAACACAAAGACAATGTAAACAGCCAGGGCTTCCATTTCAAAATTGAATGGAAAAGTGTTGTCTTGTTGAAATAGCCAGGGAAAGAAGGGAGGGATATTTTCAAATACCTGAGCATTTTTCTTTGGATAGCCCTGAGAAGCACGGTGTTGCTCACTGACAATTAGCCTTATAATAGTGATGTTCAGATTGAAACAACTTGTGCCTTTTAATTCTCAACTCAGCTCTGGTGACCAGAGCCATAGCTGGCGTGTATCTGAACTATTCTGTCTAGCCTCTTTTCCCTTACTGCTTCCAAGAAAAAAAATCAGTAAATCTGCTAATATACCATTGCTTTGAAACAGCTCTAACATTGCAGCACCATCTTTGGTGTTGTATGAAAACATCTACACCACGCGCTTCAAGGACCTTCCACTCCTACCTTGGTTGACAGACTTGGGCTAGTGGGACTTATGCTAGTGCTCTTAAAAATAGTAGTTTAGCTGGTGCTTTAAAGTTGCAGCTCAGACTCGTGCTCTGGCTTGGAAGCCCAGAGAGGTGCACGGGCTCCAAAGCTGGAGTTGCTGCCCTAGCGTGATGTCTACACAGCAGTTTTTAGCGTGGTAGCACAAGCCCAAGGAGCCCAAAATCTGTTGTCCTGGGTTGGGAGAATCCCTGCTTGTGTGCTGTGGGATACATACCCTAAATTGGGTAATCGTATCAGTGAAGACATCCTTACAGTTCACTTGAAAGTGATGTTTTTAAAAAAAAGTCTACTAAATGCGACAATTTATGTGCACCTGAATGCAAAATGTTACATTGGTTTAAAAAAGTAGCCAAGTCGTCTAAGATATTTGACCAAATTAGTGTGTGTCTGTATTTGACAGTGGAGTTGTCTGTGTGGCTGCATAAGTCAGCTAGCCAGAAGGAGAAACTTAACATCCGTCATCTAAGGGAAAAAAGTGTTTCCTTTAGTTTTGTTTTTCTTTATGATGTCTGGTAGAAAACCAGAAAACCCCAGTATGCTTCAGTGTATTCCTAACTGCCCAAGTGTGTCAAAGTTGCTTTTCTTACTGCGTAACTCATCGAGATCTGATCAAGAAAGGAAAAGCCTGACTTATGAATCAGAACCATACATTGGCAGATTGTCATTTGACTAGGTCTGTCTTTCAGGTGTTCGTGAGTATTCAGGCACCTTCCATGAATTAATTTGTATGCAATTTGGGATTAATAGACATTCCCCTGATTACTCTCCTGAAAGCTTTAACTGAAGCTCTTTATTTATAGTGTCTGTTTTGAGAGGTTTGCCATCCAGTCAGAAATCAGGAACAATACAACTAAGTTACATGGTGACTGCAACATGGATCATCAAGAGCACATTAAACAGTTCCTAAAATTTACTCTCTGCGTGATTTGCCAAATGCTGGTGAATAACGAATACATTTGAGGGCCTCTGTTGGAGTCATGAAGGACTGGCAGCAGAAAAGAGGGCTCAAATAGCAAATAGAACACAGAGGCTGCTGCACTTCAATGGAGCCAGTAAAGTCAGTGATCCTCCGCAGAAGCACAGCAGTCTGTTTATATGCTGTCAATTGGAGGACTGAAGTTTAGTTTTGTAGCTAATACTGGTTGCAATGGTTAGTAACAGAGAGGGAGCCGTGCTAGTCTGTATACTATCAAAACAAAAAAGCAGTCTAGTATCACTTTAAAGACTAACACAGTAATTTATTAGGTGATGAGCATTCATGGGACAGACCCACTTCTTCAGACCATAGCCAGACCAGAACAGACTCAATATTTAAGGCACAGAGAACTACAAATAGGAATCAAGCTTGACATATCAGAAAAACAGAATGGTCGTTCCGTTAATGACTTAAGAATTTGTGTCATACTGAAGAAGAATTTTCACACTACTTTGGAAAGAGAGGCTGCTGAACTCTCTCTTATATTCAAATTTTACACATTAACATGTGGTTTGAACTGGGATGTGACTTTTCTGGGACATTATAGGGGTTCTTTTGCATACTTGGCTTAATCTAATTCTTGACTCCCCCCACACTGCCCTGCTACTCTCTGATTTGCTCACCTTGATCTTTTTTTTTCTGATTTGTCAACCTTGATTATTATTTTCGGTTCTCTATGCCTTTAAATATTGAGTCTGCTCTGGTATGGCTATGGTCTGAAGAAGTGGGTCTGCCCACGAAAGCTCACCTAATAAATTATTTTGTTAGTCTTTAAAGTGCTACTTTACTGCTTTTTTTGTTTTTGGTTGCAATGAATAGGTTGACCAGCTGTACCCAGGAGATTTTATATGTAAGTTCAGTTTTTGTGCAGTTATACAAAGCACTTTGTAACAGTTTTACTTTAAATGCATAGGTGAGAATCTGGAGAATTACAGTAATTCACACAATAAACAAATGAAACTTTCTACATAAGGATCTCATCTGGAGTAGCGGAATTTTTTTTCCAACCAAAATCTGCAAATCTCTATGCATGTGTATATTACTGCATCTAAGCACTCCTTTCAAAGCAAACTTGTACATGTTTATTTTAGGAAGTGGATGACAAAGCTTTAAACAGGTTTTAGTGTTGGGGTTTTTTTAATTATGAAAATCATTGATTAAACCATTCTTGTTCTGTTGTTTGATTTTTTTTTTTTTCCTGGACTAAAATGTTAACAAATGTGAAGTGTGTTACTGATGGAAAAGTTGTTATACTATGGGGAAGATTCTTCGAGTGTAAATCTTTAAAGAAATGCTTAGTTTACCATCACCAACAAATGTATTATATATGTCGCACTGTCAGGTGTCAAAGACACTAAAGGATGCCCATAGCTATTTTGGGGTTCTTTAAACAAGCTTTTAATTAATTACGATTGTGGGTCCTTTAGATTTCTTAAATCTCTTAATAATTAGCCATTAAAACCTCAGACTATTAACATTGTGCCATTTTTAATAAACATATTTAAAGTTACTTTTGCTGCGTATCTTAAAATAGACTCCTATTTATTTCCCTGCGTTGAAAAACAAGGTTAACTTTACTTCTGTGTTTGTATGGTCTCTTAAAAAAAAAAAAAGTTGGAGGCAAGGGGGAATGGTCTCCAAATTTGTTAGTTTACTTTTTGTCCTGCAGAGTTTTAGGTACTTTGGGGTGGGAGGGACAGATACTACACCGTTTTTGCTGTGTAGGGTGCAATAGATGTGAGCATTTATTAAATAAATAATCACCAGGCTATTGGAGTATGAAAAAGGAAAGCCCAGTTGGTTCATTTAGTCAAAGAAACATTTTAGTAGTTGTATCCTCTTCCACCCTTACATCTTGGAGCATAGGCCATTGACGACCATTCACCAGCATCCCCTGTCGTGGGCAATCCATTTCAAGTTACGGCCAGGTGTATCCCGTCTTTTTAGTGTCTGTTGTCAGGTCTCTATGCCAGGTGTTTCTTGGGCACCTTCTTTTCCTTTCCCTTGTGGGTTCCAACTTAAGGCTTGTCTTTGTGAAACTGGTGGTTGGTTTTCCGAGGGTATGTCCAGTCCATCGCCATCTTCTCTGCCTGATTTCCTCTTCAGCAGGAAGTTGGTGAGTCAGTTGCCACAGGTCTTGGTTGTTGATGGTGTAGGGCCAGTGGATCCGGAAGATTTTACAGAGGAAGTTATTGATAAACATTTGGATTTTTTTGACAGTCCTCTTTGTTCTCCACATTTCTGCTCCATACCGTACAACTGATTTGACATTGGAGTTGAATAACCTGAATTTAGTCTGTGTTCTGATCTGCTTAGAATTCCAGATGTTTTCCATGAGGAAGAAAGCTGTTCTTGCTTTTCCAGTCGTAATTCTCACGTCAGCATCAGTGCCCGTCTCTTTGTCGATGATGCTACCCAGGTATGGCGAAGACCTCAACTTCTTTCAGCACTGTGCTGCCAAACATAACTGGCTCTATGCTGCCGGTGTTGATTTTCAAAGTCTTAATTTTTTTCCTTGTGGATGTTCAAGCCAACTGTAGATGAGATATCAACTCTTCTCTTGCATCTGTCCATGGCTGTGGGACAGAAGTGCCAGGTCATCGGCAAAGTGCAGGTCATCCAGCTTGGGTCCACAGTGTCCACTGGATCCCATTTCTTTTCCCTGCTGTTGTCATCTTCATGAGCCAGTCCTATCATCAGGAGAAAGAGGAATGGTGGCAACAAGGAGCCTTGCTGGACTCCAGTCTTAACTTTGAAGCTCCTTGTGAACTGTGCCCCAAGATAAACTTTGCAGGTCATTCCTTCATAGAAGTTCTTAATGAGGCTGACTAACTTGGCTGCTATGCCGTAATGCCAGTGCAGCTGCTAGAGGGTTTCCCTGTGTATGCTGTTGAAGGCTTTCACGTAGTTGATGTAAAGTGGTGAATTGAATTCTACAGATTACTAATCATATTGGAGCAATGTTGCGATCTGGTCAATGCATGACCTATTCTGTCGAAAGTCAGCTTGCTGGTCTCTCAGCTCTGCATCCACTGTGTTTTTCATTCTTTCCAAGATGATTCTGTTGAAGATCTTTCCTGACACTGATAGAAGTGTGATTCCTGTATAGTTTTCGCATCTGCATAAGCTATCCTTCTTTGGGATCTTGATGAGGTAGCCTTTCTTCCAGTCTGCTGGTACATCCTCTTTTTTTCCCCCAGATCTTCTCAAACAGTGGAAACAGCATCTCTACTGTGGTATCGATGTCTGCTGTGAGTACTTCTACAGGAATATCATCTGGGCCTGCAGGTTTACATTTTTTGCTTTCAAGATGGCCTTCCTGATCTCCTCCTAGTCAGTTTGCCACAGTCTATGGGAAGATCGGTTACTACTGCTTTGACGTCTGGTGGATTTTCTGGGGCTGGTCTTTTGAGGAGCTGTTTGACATGTTCTGCTCATCAGTTCAGTTACTGCTCTGTCCCTATTGTCACCTGTTCTTCCTTGTCTTGTCATTAAAGTCTGCTGCATGTTCCGGAATGCCTCTTTGTAGTGTTGTGTAACAGTTTCATGTTTCCATTTGCCACTACAGCTTTTGCTTCTGCTGCCAGATTTTCTATGAAATTATGCTTGTCCTTCTTCACACACTACTTCACTTCCCTGTTGATTTTTTTTTTTTTTTTTGTGTTCTTGCTGCACTGCTGCCTTTGCTGCTCTGGTGCAGCTGTGGTTTACTACTACTTTCTTATACTTCATTTCTTGTATCTTACACATTGTTTCTGCTGAGATCCTTTTGTTGGGGTTTTTGTGGTCCAACTACATCTTGGCAGGTGGTTATTGTTTCTTTCACTTGTTGCCACCAGTTGTGTAGATCTGTATCTTCATTGTACAGATCTTGTAGAACCTGGAACTTGTTGGTCAATTTAAGTCAATAATGTTCCAGCACCTTTGTGTCTTTCAAGAGGGTGCTGTTGTATCTTTGTCTTCTGGTTGCTGTTTCTGGCATGTTTTACTGCAGTTTCAGTTTGGAAACGAATAGACAGTGATCTGATGCTACATCGACTCCTCTCTTCACTCGTACATCATGCAGTGATCTTCTGAAAAAAAAATATATTTTTTTTTTTTTGATATAGAAAGGTAGCCAATCTGGTTCTCTGTAAAATGATGTGGAGAGACCCATGTTGCTTTGTGAATTCTTTTGTGAGGGAACACGCTGCCTCCACTGGCAAGGTTGTTTAAGGGCACAGATGTCTGCAAACCTTTACTCCATTTTTGTTCATCTCTCCCAGTCCATGAGGGCCCATCACCTCTTCATAGCTGGTGTTATCCTCTCCAATTTTGGCATTGAAGTCTCCCTTCAAAATATTCACTTTTCCATCACGTAGTTTGTCAAATACATCTTGCAGTCTATTGTAGAAGTCGTCTTTTGCTTTTTCACTGTGATAATTTGGTGGTGCATAGCACTGGATGATGTTCATCTTAATCATCTTTTTAGTTCTGAATGAGGCTCTTGTTCTTCTTGGTCCATGGACTTCCCATCCAATCAATGTCTTCTGTGCTTCTTTTGATAACATAAGTGCCGCGCTTTCTGTGTGTGAAGCATTGTAATCTTCATGCCCTGAGTACTCTCCTGTTGGCAGTCTTCCTGACTGTAGCCATCTGGTCTCCTGAGCCCAAGCTTTGCAAGCTTATAGCATCGCATTTCTGCAGCCGCTTGCACTGTCTTTCCTGTTGTTCTGATGATCACGGTTTTCCTGGTTGATAAAAGGGCAGGCAGCATTGTAGCTTTCTTCCAGCTTTCATTACAGCACACCATATTCCCGCAAAATGAGGCCCCTTTTTCTCCCAGGAGTGCAATCTGTTAACTGTCATCAATGTTTCTGCAGCTGGGATTGTTTTACAAGGGTGGAAGTGTTAGGCCTATGCACAACCCTCTCCCTTTCTCGTCCTGGCTTGGGACCAGCCATGGTGGTCATTTTAGAATAATAATTTAAATTGTGTGACCAGGCAACTAAATGGTAGACAAAATTCATTGTTGGTAAATGCAAAATAATGCACATCAGAAAATAGAATACACAACTGTACATAGAAAATGATGTCTAAATTAACTGTTAACACTCAAGAAAAAGATCTTGGAGTCGTGCGTAATTCTCTGCAACCATCCACTCAATATGCAGCAGCAGTCAAATAGTGAACAGATGGTTGGGAATCATTAAGAAAGGGCTAAGTGGAAAATATATTGCCTCTTATGTAAATCCCTGGTAGGCCTACATCTTGAATACTGCATCCAGATGTACCACCTAATCTCAAAAAAGGTCAACTGAAGTGGGAAAAGGTTCAGAGGAGGAGAACAAAAAAAATTAAGCATTTGAAACATTCAAAATGAGTGGAGGTTAACGAACAAGGCACTTTTCAGTTTGCAAAAGAGAGGATTACAGGTTAAACCTCTCTGGTCTGGTACACACAGGCCCTAACCAACGCTGAACAAGAAAAGTTGCTCGACCATGGAAGGCCAATATTGATTAGCAATATTACCAGCACTTAGGCTGATTTCTGAGCTCTTAGAAGACATTTAGGGGTAAATTACAGCTAAATAACAGCACAGAACACTGAGAGCCAGGACTGGTGGCAGTAACCAAACTTTATGGGACTACAGGAAACTTGGCCACACCCATGATAAGCAGTTGTCTAACTAAAATAATGCCCAATTATGGATGTTGCTGGATGAGTTCCAGACTAGAAAGGGTCAACCAATAAGTTATATGATTGAGGTCTGTAAAATCATTTCTGCATTACAGAAAACGGAGGAGGAGGAAAAACAAAAAACTTCTGGGAGATTTTGGTTTGTGAGACATGCTAGAGCTCTCATGTAGCCAGTAGTAAAATATCATGAATCTCTTTGTTGTTTAATTTGCTTCTTTAAAATATCGATTGCCTAACACAAGTATTTCGCCCGGGATGATGCACCTCTGTTGCAACTCTTTGGCTACGTCTACACGTGAAGCATACATCGAAATGGCAACATCGAAATAGGCTATTTCGATGAATAACGTCTACACGTCCTCCAGGGCTGGCAACATCGATGTTCAACTTCGACGTTGCGCAGCACCACATCGAAATAGGCGCTGCGAGGGAACGTCTACACGCCAAAGTAGCACACATCGAAATAAGGATGCCAGGCACAGCTGCAGACGGGGTCACAGGGCGGACTAGCGCTTCCGGGGCAACAGCTAGCCGCTCCCTTAAAGGGCCCCTCCCAGACACACTCAGCCTGCACAGCACGCGGTCTGAGGAGCCATAGGCACACAGACCCCGGGCAACGCAGGCATGGACCCCCAGCAGCAGCAGCAGCCAGAGGTCCACCCAGCCCTACCGGCAGGAGCAGGGCTCACCCTGATCCATGCCATGCGGGAGGCAGCTGAGCACCTCCTTGCTACACCGGAGGAGGAGCTGCCCCCAGGGCAGCAGGGCTTAACCCCCAACCCTGCAGCACCCCGCCCCCCCGCCTCACATGCTGGTGGCTGTGGAGCTACCCCACCAGCACCAACTGGTGGGAGCGGCTGGTGCTTGAGGAGTGGGACAACGACCGCTGGCTCAGGAACTTCAGGATGAGCCAGCAGACATTTATGGAGCTGTGCCAGTGGCTCACCCCCGCACTCAGGCACCAGGACACTTACATGCGGCGTGCCCTCCCCGTGGAGAAATGGGTCGGCATCGCTGTCTGGAAGCTGGCCACTCCAGACAGCTACCGATCCGTGGGACAGCAGTTTGGTGTCGGCAAGGCCACTGTCGGGGCTGTCCTCATGGAGGTAAGAGGACCCATGAGGGGAGGGCAGGGCAGGGGAGGGGGGCCTGGGCAGAGGAGGGCAGGGCAGGGCAGGGCCACGCACACCCTGCTCACCCCTCATTGGTGCTCTCCCATGTGCTTTCCCTGCAGGTTGTGCGTGCCATCAATGCCATGCTCCTGCACAGGCTCGTGAGGCTGGGGGACCCAGATGCCACCATCGCGGGCTTTGCCACCCTGGGCTTCCCCAATTGCTTCGGGGCTCTGGATGGGACTCACATCCCCATCCGCGCCCCGCATCACAGTGGAGGACGCTACATCAGTCGCAAGGGCTACCATTCTGTGGTCCTCCAGGCCTTGGTGGACAGCCGGGGCCGTTTCCAGGACATTTATGTGGGCTGGCCTGGCAGCACCCACGATGCCCGGGTTTTCCGGAACTCGGGCCTATGCCGCCGGCGTGAGGCGGGGACCTACATCCCCCAGGGGGAGATCCCTGTGGGGGACACCACCATGCCCCTCTGCGTCATCGCAGATGCGGCCTACCCCCTCCGGCCGTGGCTCATGCACCCGTACATGGGCCATCTCTCCGCTAGCCAGGAGCGCTTCAACCAGCGCCTGAACCACGCACGCCAGGTGGTGGAGCGCTCATTGGCCGCCTGAAAGGACGCTGGAGATGTCTCCTGACCCGCCTGGATGCGGGTCCCAACAACATCCCCCTGATTGTGGGTGCCTGCTGTGCCCTGCACAATTTGGTGGAGAGCAAGGGGGAGGCCTTTTTCCAGGGCTGGGCTGTGGAGGCCAGCAGGGCCGACGTGCAGCCACCCGCTGCCCCCAGTTGGCAGGTGGACCCCGAGGGGACCCGGGTCCGGGAGGCCCTGCGGGCCCACTTCGATGATGAGGCCACGGGGTGAACTCTGCCAGGCCCCCCACTGCGCACCCCTTCCTCCACAACACTCCCTTCCCCAACGCCCACACCATGGAGCACCCAACTGCACCCCCCTGCACTTTTCCTGGACAAATGACAGCACGCAATTGTGGCTGAATTTAAACTGCTTTTTCTTTTAGAACTTTTTTTTTTGACTGTAAATAAAACAAGAACAAACTATATACAAGATGTGTGTAACAAAAGTAATGTGTACAAATAAAACAATAGTAATAAAAAAGTGTGTTCACTAATAAAAAGAAACCAGGGATGATAAAGGGGAGAACTATTTACATGGAGGAGATGGGGCAAACGGGGGGCACAAATTAATAAGTCACAACTATATACAAGGGGGGGGCCACGTCCTGGGCCCCTCTCCCCTAAAGTCCGGCACTGGGCGTGGGCGGCCGGGAGCCCCGCCGCAGCCGCAGCCCTGTCCGGGGCTGGCTGGGGGCGGGGCGGACCAGAAGATATGCCCGGCGAGTCTCAGCTGGCTCCAGGGGTCCCTCGGCGCTCCGGCCCTCGGTGGTGGGTGGCGGGGTGACGGCAGACAGGACGGCGACGTGCGGAGCAGCTGGTGGTGCGGCGGGTGGAGCAGGCAGGCCGCTGTGGCGGCCGGCGCGGCATGGGGGGCCAGGTAGTCCACCAGGCAGTTGAAAGTGTCCATGTAGGCCCCCCATGCCTCTTGGCGCCAGGCCAGCACCTGCTCCTGCAGTTCGAGATGGCGTTGCTCCACCCACAGGCGCTGCTCCGCCACCTCCAGCTGCCGATGGTGGATGGCCAGCAGCTGGGGGTCCGTCGCCGTCGGCTGGTGGTGGCGCGGGGTCCACCGTCTAGCCCGCCGTGGGGCCGGTCGGTCCTCGGCCGAGGGGCTTGCCTGGAGCGATGGCCCCGGAGGGGTCTCTGGGACCACTGATGCCTCGCCGGCGCTCTCTTCCGGCCCTTCCGATGGTGCAGCTGCGGGACACAGGAGAGGAGAGGGAGAAGAAGAATGGAGACAGGCGTTAGTGTGGGCCCCGAGCCGTGGCCTTTGTCCCCCCAACCCTGTGCTGCAGGTTCCCCATCCCCATCCCCGGGAGATGCTGCTGTGATGGATGGGGTTCAGGGGTCCCCCTGCACTGCACCCCGTCCCCTGGTGGGAGCGACTCTCACTTCACTCCGCAGGGTCTGACAGGAAAGGTTTCTTAGGCCACAGATGCCCAGTTTCTCCCAGGAGTGACAGCACCCGCTGTCGGAAGAGACAGTCCTTCCAACCCGCCTGCGGAGAAGACCCCAAGGGGGGCCCCTCTGGGATGCAGCTTTCCCACTCCTCAGGCTGGCTGCCTTCCAGCTCTCCCTTCCCCTAGTCTCTACCTGCGGCCCCCGCCCCCCCACCCACGATTCAAAGCCAGGTCGACTCCTCCCTCCTCTTTGTTAAGGGCAGAGGTGTCACCTGCCAGCTGTAGCCCCACGATCATCCTTTGCCCCTGGGAGCTATTCGGCTCTTGTTGCTCATATCTAGCCTGAGTCTCCCTTTTGCACTCCCCCCACTCCATCAGATGCTGCTGCTGCTGCTGCTGCTGCTGTTGCTGCTGCTGCTGCTGCTGCAGGGTGTCCCACCCCCTCCTCCCAGGGGCCCCTCAAGGTTCTGCTCCCCCCTGCCCTGGGGATGGGGCATAGCACTGTCGTGCAGGGTGTGGGGGGGCAGGGGCTGATGCACTGCTGTGAGGGACATGGCCCTGCTGTCTTTGGGGCCATGGCCATGTGAGCATGTGGGGGGCCCTGGACACGTATCTATTACCCCCCGCCCCTCAAGCCCAGGGGTGTACACCAGAGGGGGGTACATACCTGTCGGTCCACTCCCACGGTCCGGAGATCCCCGGGGGGCGGAGGCCCAGCTGCTGCTCCGGGATGGCAGGAGGAGGATCTGCAGCCCGGATTCTGTGGAGGAGGAGCCCCCCTCCTCCTCCTCCTCCTGCCACGATGGCCTGGGGGTGGGCTCCGGGGGGGGGGCCCCCGGGGTACGGGGCTTACCTCCGGGGCAGACTCCGGCTGAAGGGCCTGCTGGGGCTCGTCGGCCGAAGTATCAAGGGTGGCCAGAGGGGAGGAGGTGTGCCGGGGGCCCAGGATGTCCCTGAGCTCCCTGTAAAAGGGGCAAGTGACGGGGGCGGCCCCAGATCGGCCGGCCGCATCCCGGGCCTGGGCATAACCCTGCCGCAGCTCCTTCACCTTACTCCTGACATGATCAGGAGTGCGGGCAGGGTGACCCCGGGCAGCCAGGCCGTCGGCCAGCTGAGCGAACGCATCCGGGTTCCACCTCTTGCTCCCCATTACCTGGAGCACCTCCTCCTCGCTCCAGAGCCCCAGCAGGTCCCGCAGCTCGGTCTCCATCCAGGAGGGGCCCTGCTGCTGCTTGCCAGCCTGGGTGCCCGCCTGGCTGGGCTGGCTGCCCTGGCTCCCCTTGGGGGGGGTCCCCTGGGGGGGCTGCCGGGTGGCCATTGAGGGTCCTGTGGCTGCTGAGGGACGTGCAGGCTGGCCGGGTGTCTGAGCTGCTGCCTGCACGTTCCCTCAGCTTCCTGCACAGGAAAGGAGGGGGAGGGGGAGGAGACCTTTAAGGGGCCGCTCCACGCGGCCACCATTGAGCTGAGGGGCTGGAGAGAGCGTCTCTCAACCCCTCAGCTGATGGCTGCCATGGAGGACCCTGCAATTTCGACGTTGCGGGACGCACAACTACTACACGGTCCCTACTTCTATGTTGAACGTCGAAGTAGGGCGCTATTCCTATCTCCTGATGAGGATAGCGGCTTCGACGTCTCGCCGCCTAACGTCGATGTTAACATCGAAATAGCGCCCAACATGTGTAGCCGTGACGGGCGCTATTTCGAAGTTAGTGCTGCTACTTCGAAGTAGCCTGCACGTGTAGACACGGCTTTTATGATGGATAAAGCTTAATGACTGAAATGGAAATTTGTAAATTTCTTTGGTACCAATTATCATGATCTGATTCAATTCAATATGGGCAAATAGACCACAATGCAACCAGTAATGTACATACTTAGTGCCTGACAATGCCTCACTTCCCAAAACTGAGGGATTCCATTCCTAAAGAATAGGAACATAATTAATGGTAGTCCACATGGTTTTATGAAAAATAGCTCTTATTGGCTACGTCTACACGTGAAGCCTACATCGAAGTAGCCTGTTTCGATGTGGCGACATCGAAATAGGCTATTTCGATGAATAACGTCTACACGTCCTCCAGGGCTGGCAACGTCGATGTTCAACATCGACGTTGCGCAGCACCACATCGAAATAGGCGCAGCGAGGGAACGTCTACACGCCACAGTAGCACACATCGAAATAAGGGTGCCAGGCACAGCTGCAGACAGGGTCACAGGGCGGACTCAACAGCCAGCCGCTCCCTTAAAGGGCCCCTCCCAGACACACTTGCACTAAACAGCACAAGATGCACAGAGCCAACAACTGGTTGCAGACCCTGTGCCTGCAGCATGGATCCCCAGCTGCCGCAGCAGCAGCCAGAAGCCCTGGGCTAAGGGCTGCTGCACACGGTGACCATAGAGCCCCGCAGGGGCTGGAGAGAGAGCGTCTCTCAACCCCCCAGCTGATGGCTGCCATGGAGGACCCGGCAATTTCGACGTTGCGGGACGCGGATCGTCTACACTGTCCCTACTTTGACGTTGAACGTCGAAGTAGGGTGCTATTCCTATCTCCTCATGAGGTTAGCGACTTCGACGTCTCGCCGCCTAACATCGAAGTTAACTTCGAAATAGCGCCCGACGCGTGTAGACGTGACGGGCGCTATTTCGAAGTTGGTGCTGCTACTTCGAAGTAGCGTGCACGTGTAGACGCAGCTATTGTGTGAAGCTGACTTCCAATCTTAATAGTGTTAGAGTGCTAATAAATGTATTTATGTAGATTAATACAGTTAAAGCTTTGTAAGGTATTTGACTCAATACTAAATGCCATTTTAAATTATTAAATGACATAAATTATTAGGGCTGTAGTGGGATTAAAAAAAACCTAATCACAGGATTTAAAAACACCAATTGTGCTGTTAGCCAAAATAATTGGTATTCTGTTATTCTATATTTTCAAACGTTTATTTCAGTTTTAATATAGAATATGAAGTGATTAGTTATAACTTTATATTTGGCAAATTTTACCACTGTAAAAAAACAGAACAAAATAAATACTATTATATTCCCCCACTCAATTATGTTTAGCGCGATCTTTTTACCATGAAAGTTGAACTTACAAATTTAAATTATGTACAAATATCTACATTCAAAAACACTGTAAAATTTTAAAGCCTACAAATGTATTCAGTCCTACTTCTCGTACACTCAGACAAGTTTGTTTACACTTGCAAGAAATAAAGCTGCCCGTGTCTTGTTTTCAGTACTATCTGAAAGTGAAAACAGATGTTTGCATGGCACTGTTGTAGTCAGCATCACAAAATATTTAAGTGCTGGTTGTGCTAAAGATCTGTATGTCCCTTCACTCTTCAGTCACTGTAACAGACAACATGTCTGTACAGCTAATGAGTTCTGCTCAATAACAATCCAAAGCAGTGCAGACCAATGCATGTTCATTTTCATCATCTGAGTCAGATGACACCAGCAGAAGGTTGATTCTTCTACGAGTGTCCCCGTGGGTGCTCCACAATAGGTGTGGGGCTCGCCCGGCGCCGCAGATCGGAAACTTTCCAGCAGTTTCTCCTGGATCACGCATGCGCCGGCACGTGCCGCTCCCTTGCGCGTCCCTGGCCACGTGCACGATCCGGTCCCCGCCAGTTCCTTCTCAACCGCCATCAGCTGCAGACGGAATCTGCTCAGGCTATGGCCAGAGTCAGATTAGCTAGAGTTTTTTTCATGTACATTGTTGTTTTTTCTTTTCAAAAAAAAAAAAAAAAAAGGACGAGAGAAAGCAAGAGGGTAAAAAAAAAAAATAATAATAATAATAAAAGGAGAGAGAGGAGCGGAGAAGAAGCGTGGACGTGAAGGCCAGTAGGCCTCCCACCGCTGCAGGCTGGTGTCCGCGAAGGGTAAACAGGCACGAATTCAGTGCTAAGTGCCCTATTAACAGCATAAAGACTCACCGCGATGTCCTCTTCAGGCTTTAAAAAGTGTGAGTCCTGCCGCGAAGCTATGCCAGCCTCCGATGGGCATAGTGAATGCATTTGGTGCCTGGGGGAATCACACATTACCCAGAAGTGTTCCCATTGTGCTAAGCTCACAGCCAGGGCCAGGAAAGACAGAGAAATGCGGCTGAAAATGCTCCTGTTTGATAAGGCTCTCCAGCCTGACGTGCTGGAGAGGCCTCAACCAGAGGGACCCCCTGGGCTCCATAAAAGGAAGGCGGCTTCCCTCACCCCATCGGTGCAGAAACGGAGGAAGCTCTCTCCAGCCTGATCCCTGCCGGCGGTCTCAGTGAGCGGGACGGGTGCACCACACAGCCCCCAGCCGCGTACCCAAACAAGCAGCAGCACAGCAGCGCACGTGGCAGAGGCTGAGCCTCCGATTACCAAACAGCCGGCACGCGCAGCACTCAGAGTGGCGGCCAGGCAAGCGCCAGAACCGGCGGCGCTGCCACAGGCGGCACTGACCCCTGCGGCACCAGCGGTGCAGGGCCAACAGGCACGGAGCCTGCAGGCACCGGAGGACGTTATCCGCACGGCACCGCAGCTGAGCGGGCCGAGCGCGGCGCCGACAGCAGGGCTGAGATCCCCGGCACGGGAGGGGGCGGTGCCAGCCCCGCAGGGGAGGGGAAAGGTGAGAGCAAAAACCCGGCACCGCAGCCCTTCTCCGGACAGGGCTGCGATGCTCCTATCAACAAACCCTCCCCTTATGCTGCACACACCACCCAGAAGATCTGGGTCTCTACCAGCCTATCCAGAGCCTCCTTCTCTGTTCCTCCAACCAGCGTCACCATGGCTTGGGCCACCTTCGCCCTTTCTGGGATTGGATCCCTTGGAGTACTATCACAAACCAGTTTCACCATTGTCTGAATCGTCACGGAGATCTCGCTCTCCCAGACATCGGGGGTACGCACCCCAAGAGTGGTCCAGGTCTCCATCCCCAGACCCGTGCCCGTGCTGCCATGGTCGTTCTTACCATGCTGGACACAGACACCCCAGGCCTACACCTAGGGACAGGTCCCCCCCGGCCATCCAATACCCCTGCGGACCCTCCCGGCCGGGGATGGAAACACAGCTGTCTCAAGGGGAGTTAATTTTAGAACCCCGAGACTTTCCTTCGCAAGCCCCCAGCGAGCGGGTGTACCATCGGCTGCAAGAACCTGAGAGCTCGAGGGAGGTTTACCCTAGTGGTTCCTCCTTGTCCTCCCCTGACGAGGCCACGGCCCCCGGGGACGTTGCTCCCCCAGATGACCTCAAACAGTTTCAGGAGCTGTTTAAAAGGGTGGCTGTCATGCAAGGCATCCAAACGGCAGAGGTGCAGGGGAAACATCACAAACTCCTGAAAAATTTGAGACCCCCGGCTTCATCCAAAATCGCTATCCCGCTCGACGAAGCCATTATGGAGTCAGCCACTACCATATGGCAGACCTCGGCCTCCGCTCCACCTATAAACAAGAGAGCGGATAAGAAATACTTCGTCGAAGGGCATGGAGTTCCTCTTTAATCACCCACAACCAAACTCACTGGTGGTAGAATCGTCTCAGCAGAGATCAAAGACTTCCCAGTACAAATCGGGGGGTTCAGACAAAGATGCCAAGAAGCTAGAGCTGTTTGGCAGAAAGGTATATTCCTCCTCCACCCTGCTATTGAGAGTGGCAAATTATGCACCACATCTAGCGAACCATAATTTTGACAATTACTCCAGGCTTACTTCTCTCATAGATTCGCTTCTGGAAGATAAGAAGCCGGTGCTAAAGGCGATTGTACAAGAGGGCTACGTGGCTTCCAGGACGGGCGTCTGGATCACCCTGGACGTGGCGGACACGGCGGCATGCTCAACGGCTGCAGCAGTGTCATGCATAGAGAATCCTGGCTCCAGACATCGGGTAACCCGAGGGATCTGCAGGTGAAGATTGTTGATCTTCCCTTTGACACGCAGAAGCTGTTTGCAGACTCAACCGACTCGGTCCTCCACTCCAGTAAGGACTCCAGAGCTACACTTAGAACCCTGGGTATTTATACCCCTCCATATAGGAAGAAAAAGTATTACCCTCAGCAAAGACGATACCCGTACGAACCACAGCGTGCTCAGTACCAACGGGGCTACGACCAAGGGCGACATCAGCAACAGCAACAGTATAGGACTCCCAGGCAACGTTCTCAACAAAGCCGCGCGTCCTCGGGGCAGGCCCAAAGGCAACAAGTTTGACAGGCAGGTCGAGGGCTGCACTATCACTACCATTGCGCAATGCCATTCCCAGCTAATGTTCCATCATCGCCTCTGACCGTTCCACCCCCAATGGCAAAAGATCACCGCAGACAAATGGGTAGTGGAGATCATAGCCACAGGTTACGCGATCCCTTTCTAGTCGCTCCCACCGCCGAAACCTCCGCCCAGGCCCCACCTCAGGGACGCTTCCCATGAGGCGAGACTCAAACAGGAGGTGGACCATCTTATGTTCATAGGGGCGGTGGAAAGAGTGCCGGAGCAATTCCAGGGGAAAGGTTTTTATTCACGCTACTTCCTTACAGAGAAGAAAACAGGAGGCTGGAGGCCCATCTTAGATCTTCGGGGCCTCAACCGGTACTTGCGCAAACAACATTTTCGGATGATCACAGTCGCCTCCATACTCACGGCACTGGACGATGGAGATTGGTTTGCAGCCCTTGACTTACAAGATGCGTATTTTCATATAACGATCCACCCGGCACACAGACACTTCCTCCGTTTTATAGTTGGCAAGGAGCATTTCCAGTACAAGGTTCTTCCGTTCAGCCTCTCCTCGGCCCCCAGAGTCTTTACCAAAACCCTGGCAGTGGTGTCAGCCTACCTGCACAGACAGGGGGTATTTATATTCCCATACCTGGACGACTGCCTATTGAAAGGGGCCTCGAAGGCAGAGGTCCTACGCATGATACGCGTAACAGCAGACACGTTTTCTTCGCTGGGCCTGGTCATCAACCTCGCGAAGTCAAAGACCGACCCCACACAAGACATAGAGTTTATAGGGGCACGTATAAACTCTATTACAGCAAGGGTCTATCTACCCGACGCCTGCTTTTGCGCCATCAGTTTGCTGGTGCAAGTCATCACATACAGCCCCACGGTGTCGGTCTTAACGTGCTTGCAGCTGCTAGGCCACATGGCGGCGGCGACGTTTGTGGTGCAGAACGCCAGATTGCATATGCGCAGCCTACGACATTGGCTGGCGAGCGTCTACAAGCCGGCATCCCACACTGTCCGCAGGGTGGTGTCGCCCACGACAGAGGTGCGCAGATCCCTGCAATGGTGGGTAAACCCCGAGAACCTGCTAACAGGGGTACCCTTTCACCAACCACAAATCTCTATCTTTCTTCCTACCGACACTTCCCACATAGGATGGGGAGCACACATCGGTGACAAGGTGACGCAAGGACTATGGTCCCCTGCAGAGCAGTCACTGCACATAAATATACTGGAGCTCAGAGCAGTGTTCAACGCCTGCAAACACTTTCGAGACCACATACAGGGCAAAGTAGTCGGGATCAATACAGACAATACCTCCACCATGTTTTATATAAATCGATAAGGAGGAGCCCGATCCCGTGCCCTATGTGCGGAAGCAGTCCAGCTGTGGAACTGGTGCATCGCCAACAAGATAACGTTGAAAGCCTCGTATTTGCTGGGCGCTCACAACGTGAAAGCAGACCAGCTGAGCAGGTGCTTTGCACTCACGCACGAATGGCAGATCCGCTCCGATCTGCTACGACCGATCTTTCACACATGGGGGTTTCCCCAGATCGACCTGTTTGCCACTCAGCACAACAAGAAGTGCCCCCAGTACTGCTCCAGGGCAGGATTGGGGCGGGGGTCCCTGGGGGACGCATTCGTGATCTCATGGAAGGGCCCCCTACTTTACGCGTTTCCCCCCACAGTGCTCATCCACAAGGTCTTGCAGAAAGCCAGAAGGGAGACAGCCCGCATGATTCTAGTAGTCCCAACATGGGATCGACAGCAATGGTTCCCCTTGCTTCTGCGCATGTCGGAGCGCCCACTGCTCCCCCTTCCGGTGGCGCCGGACCTACTCACGCAGGCCCAGGGTTCATAGTGCACCCACACCCCCAAGGTCTGCGCCTACAAGCATGGCTAATCCATGGCTCAGCTCCCTAGAAAGTACATGTATGGAGGGAGTACAACAAGTCCTAGAAAGTAGCCGAAGGACCTCCACCAGGAAGACCTACAAGCAGAAATGGACTCGATTCACTGCATGGTATTCCGCCAAGCAGTTAGCTCCCCTTGACGTTCTTATACCTGTAATACCCTAATACTTATTGGACCTCAAGAGGGGCGGGCTTTCCCTATCCTCGCTAAAAGTCCACCTCGCCGCTATATCTGCTTTTCGGCATGCAGAGGAAGGGCCCACTATATTTGCCCATCCTATTGTTACCAGGTTCCTGAAGGGGCTGGTAAACCTGTACCCCCGTCGGAAACCGCTTCCACCATCGTGGAGCTTGGACTTGGTGCTCAGCACGCTAACGGGTCCACCTTTTGAACCATTAGCCTCAGTTCCCCTACGTCTCCTTACAATAAAAACAACCTTCCTCCTTGCAATTACATCAGCTCGCAGGGTGAGTGAGCTCGCAGCAGTTATGGCAACGCCGCCCTGCACAGTATTCTCAAAGGAGGCGGTAACTTTACGGCTGCACCCAGCCTTTGTTCCGAAGGTTTCTTCAGAGTTCCACCTTAACGAACCCTAACCCTTGTTTTACCTGAAGCCTCACAGCGCCAGCAAGGAGGCACGCCTACACCTCCTGAACATGAGGAGGGTGTTGGCCTTCTACATAGACAGAACTAAGTCCTTCCGGAAAATGGACAGACTTCTAGTCTCTCTCGCTCCCAGGTCAAAAGGAGAGGGTCTCTCTTCACAGAGAATCTCGAAACACATTGTGTCCTGTATAAAAATGTGCTACGAACTTCGAAAGGCTCCTTTGCTGGCCCCGCCTCGGGCTCACTCCACCAGGGCGGTGGCAGCGTCAGCAGCCTTTTTCAAGGGCATCGCGTTAAAAGACATCTGTAGAGCGGTGACCTGGTCATCCTATGACACCTTCGCCAAACATTATGCACTACATCGGGTATACCAAGAGGACACCCGTCTGTCAACAGCAGTCCTTTTGGGGGCTAGCTGCACATAAACCAATTACCCACCTCCTTACTTGGGTTACTGCTGGGTAGTCACCTATTGTGGAGCACCCACGGGGACACTCGTAGAAGAAAGAGAAGTTACTCACCATAGTAACAATGGTTCTTCGAGATGTGTCCCTGTGGGTGCTCCACCACCCGCCCATCCTCCCCACTTCGGATCTCTGTTTAGTGTTTTTCAGGAGCATCCGAGGCGGTTGGTCAAGGAACTGGAGGGGACCGGATCACGCACGTGGCCGGGGATGTGCAAGGGAGCAGCGCGCGCCAGCGCATGCGCGATCCAGGAGAAACTGCTGGAAAGTTTCCGATCTGCAGCGCCGGGCGAGCCCGACACCTATTGTGGAGCACCCACGGGGACACATCTCGAAGAACCATCGTTACTACGGTGAGTAACTACTCTTTTTCTTTTTGGGTGGTTCAAGTTCTGTAGTTTGCACATCACTGTGGTGCTCTTTAAGACTTCAGAAATCATATTGTGCACATCCAGCAGATTTTGGAAGATACTTCAGACTCCTAAACCTTGAGTCGAGTACTGTACCTGCCTTTAGTAATCCCACGTTAGTACCTTTTGTGTTTTGTCAGATCTGCAGTGAAAGTATGCATATTACTGATGTGCCATGGGAATTCCTGTTCTCACTTTAAGGTGACATAAATAAGAAGTGGGTAGCATTATTTCCTGCAAATAGAAATACATGTGTTTCTTTTCAGGATTGGCTGAGCAAGAAGTAGGACTGAGTGGACTTCTAAGATCAAAAGTTATATATTGTTTTTAAGTGCTGTTATATAACAATCTACATTTATAAGTTGCACTTTCACAATTAAGGGTTATCACTGAAGTGTTTGTCTGAGGTACATTGAAAATTATTTTTATAATTTTTCACAGTTCAAATAATTGTAATACAAAAAACAAAAATTAGGACCGTCTATTTCAAGGATCTCAAACTCCCAGCCTATGGGCTATCTCTGGATCACAGCATATTTGCAATTCAGCCCAGGAGCCTTGGTGGCCTGGGTGACATGTCCCACCCCATCCCCCAGGTCCTGCCCCTTCCTGCCAGTTCTTCACCCTCTCCCCCATGGCACCCTGTTCCCTGAGGGATCATAGAATACTAGGACTGGAAGGGACCTGGAGAGGCCATCAGTTCCAGCCCCCTGCCCTAATGGCAGGACCAAGCACTGTCTAAACCATCCGTGATAGACATCTATCTAAACTGTTCTTAAATATCTCCAGCAATGGAGACTCCACAACCTCCCTTGGCAATTTATTCAACTGTTTGACCACCCTGACAGTTAGGAACTTTTTCCTAATGTCCAACCTAAACCCCCCTTGCTGCAGTTTAAGTCCATTGCCTCTTGTTCTATCCTCAGAGGCCAAAAAGAACAAGTTTTCTCCCTCCTTATGACGCCTTTTTAGATACCTGAAAACTGCTATCATGTCACCCCTCGATCTCCTCACTTCCCTGTTTTGCCCTGACCCTCTTTTTGTTCTGACATTGTTGCCCATTCTCCCTCCCATTTCTGACCCATCTCCCAGGTTTCCATGTTCTCCACTTACCTCAGGAGTTATCGGCAGCAGCATCGAGCCTCGTCATAGCAGTGGAAGCCACGGGGAAGCAGAGCTCATTTGTTGAGTCCACTCACTCTGTGTCCTCATGACTTCTGCCACCATGGGGCATGTGGGGAACCAACGGCTGCTGCCTTTGCCAGCCCCTCCTTACTCCCCCTCCCCTATAATCCCCACAGCTGCATCCCTGGAGGAACGGGGGAGAGATGGAAGAACAGAGGTAGGAAGGGGTGGGGCTTAGTCAAAGGATTCAGTTCCCTCTGTCCCCTGTGCTGCCGGGTCTCCTGGGCTAGATTGTGAATATGCTCCAGCCTGTGGGCTGGGAGGTTGAGACCCCTGACCTATTTGGTATTTTGTGATGTAATTGCAAATATAGAAAAAAATTCAATAAACTTCAATTGGTAGTCTTTTGTTTAGCACTCATTAAAACTGCTTAATTGCAATTAATTTTAATGACAGTTTTTTAAGTTAATGCTATGCATTAACTGAGATTAATTGACAGCCGTAGAAATTATACATATCAGCAGAGCACATGGTAAATGGATTAAGAGAGGGTTAACTAATCTCCAAAAGTGGTCAGTGGGGAAACAACACTAAATAGGGATAGTTAGAAGAGGATTCAATAGGGAGTCTTACTAGGCCTGACACTATTCAAAATCCTCATTGGCGACCTGGAAGTAAATATAAAATCACCGCTGATAAAATTTGTGGAGGACACAAACACAGATGGTGACGAATGGGACAGACATACAGCATGCTTAGAGTTTCTTGATAAATTGGGCCCGTTAAAGCATAGCATGTTTTTAATACAGCCAAACACTTATACAGATGGAAACAAAGAAGTCAGATTGTGCTGTCAGAATGGGGGTACTGCATACCAGAAAGCAGAATGTTGAAAAAATGGAGTGGGTGCAGAAAAGAGCAAGAAAAATGACTTGCAGGCTACAGAAAATGATTTACAGTGACATTTAAGCTACGTCTACACGTGAAGCCTACATCGAAGTAGCCTATTTCGATGTGGAGACATCGAAATAGGCTATTTCGATGAATAACGTCTACACGTCCTCCAGGGCTGGCAACGTCGATGTTCAACATCAACGTTGCGCAGCACCACATCGAAATAGGTGCAGCGAGGGAACATCTACACGCCAAAGTAGCACACATTGAAATAAGGGTGCCAGGCACAGCTGCAGACAGGGTCACAGGGCGGACTCAACAGCAAGCCGCTCCCTTAAAGGGCCCCTCCCAGACACACTTGCACTAAACAGCACAAGATCCACAGAGCCGACAACTGGTTGCAGGCCCTGTGCATGCAGCATGGACCCCCAGCTGCAGCAGCAGCAGCCAGAAGCCCTGGGCTAAGGGCTGCTGCACATGGTGACCACAGATCCCCGCAGGGGCTGGAGAGAGAGCGTCTCTCAACCCCTCAGCTGATGGCCGCCATGAAGGACCCCGCAATTTCGATGTTGCGGGATGTGCAATGACTACACGTTCCCTACTTCGACGTTGAATGTCGAAGTAGGGCGCTATTTCCATTCCTTCATGGGGTTAGTGACTTCTACATCTCGCCACCTAACGTCGATGTTAACATCGAAATAGTGCCCACCACGTGTAGCCGTGATGGGCACTATTTCGAAGTTAGTGCCGCTACTTCGAAGTAGCGTGCACGTGTACACACGGCTTTAAAGAGCTCAGTCTCCTTAGATGACCAAGAATAATATTGATAATACTGTGTTCAAGTATCTTAACAGTAGTAGGCATCCTTCAGTCTGCATAGACTATGTATCGCGCCCTTTAAAGTTTCAATTGAGGACTTCATTTACAGCATCTGTTGTGACTTTAAAGACCCACACGAGAGTGACAGTCCTTGCTGCATCTCTTGCAGATGTAGTGGGTGTCTGGCAAGTCCTTATTGTGCTTTCTGTGCACTCACTTCTCCTCTGCTAGCTGTCTGATCTTCAACTCGCCCTTCTGAAGGCCCTTGTGTAACCCCTGCCTCCATCTGCTGCGGTCGTCTGCTAGATCTTCCCAGTTGTCCAGTTCGATGTCTACCTCTCTGAGGTCTCTCTTGCAGACATCTTTGTAATACAACTGGAAGCATCTGGGAGGTCTTTTGCCAGAGGCTAGCTCACCATACAGGATGTCTTTTGGAATCCTTCCATCATTCATCCTGTGGACGTGGCCAAGCCAGTGGAGTCGACACTGCCTGAGGAGGGTGTGCATGGTTGGGATTCCAGCTTGCTCGAGGATGGCAGTGTTGGTAACTTCTCCTGCAGCTGCCTTAGAGAGAAAACCATGTCAACGGTAGACCTCTCTGCGCGGAATCCGCACTGCGATTCAGGGTACACCTCAAGCTGGGCAGCCCCCAGCCAATAGGGTACTGTCCTGCCACAGTTCACCTGCCTCGCTGGGTGCGTGAGGCTTAAGGTTCCTGAACCTGACAAGTGACTGAAATATGGGCACCAGGCAAACCAATAAGAAAATCAACAAGAAATGAGAAACATCAACAATTCAAGCTTGCTTGCTGGAATGTGCAGACCATGCTGACCGGCTTGACTGAAGATCTTCAGGCCATCAGTGACACCCGAAAGACCGCTGTCATCAACAAGGAACTGAAGAGGCTCAAAGTTGATATCGCTGCACTGCAAGAGACGCGAGTCGCAGATTTGGGATCTCTAAAGGAAAAGGACTACACCTTTTTCTGGCACGGTAAAGCCCAAGAAGAACCCAGAGAGCATGGTGTTGGCTTTGCTGTCAGAAACACCCTTCTACAAATGGTGGATTTAGTGATGGGCGGATCAGAAAGACTTCTTCGGATCACGCTTCAAACTTGCACTGGTCCTGTCCACCTGATCAGCGCTTATGCCCCAACCCTGTATGCCACACCAGAAGTAAAAGACAAGTTCTACGACGTGCTTAGTGCTGCTGTAGCGCAAATACCTGCTCATGAACAACTGTACATCTTGGGTGACTTCAATGCAAGAGTTGGAGCTGATTGGGCCTCATGGCCTTCCTGCTTAGAACACTTCGGTGTGGGAAAAATGAATGACAATGGACAGCGTCTCCTTGAACTGTGCACGTACCACAATCTGTGCATCACAAACACATTCTTCTGAATGAAGCCACAGCACAGAGTGTCGTGGAGACACCCACGCTCGAAGCACTGGCATCAACTAGACATGGTCATCACTAGGCGTAATAACCTCAAAAACGTCCTTCTCACATGCAGCTATCATAGTGCTGACTGTGATACAGATCACTCGCTAGTTTGCTGCAAGCTCAAGCTGAGACCCAAGAAGCTGTACCGCTCTAAACCTGCTGGAAGGCCCCGCATTGACGCCAGAAAGACGGCAAACTCGGAGAAAGCTCAAAAGTTCAGAGAGACCCTCCAGGAAAATCTGCGCAGCGGCCCTGGGGGCGTCGATGCGACATCCAAATGGCAACATCTGAGGGATACAGTTTACAACACGGCCTTGTCGGTGTTTGGAAGAAGAGCTAGAAACACGAACGACTGGTTTGCAGCTAACTCTGATGAGATGATTCCAGTCATTGAAAAGAAGCGCGCTGCACTCCTGGGGTACAAACGCTCACCGAGCCAGAGTACCCAGCAAGCGCTTAGAGAGGCCAGAAGAACAGTACAGCAGACAGCCAGGCGCTGCGCCAACAACCACTGGCTCCAGCTATGCAGCAGCATTCAGACCTGTGCCGACTTTGGTAATCTCAGAGGAATGTACGAGGGTATGAAGAAGGCATTAGGACCCACCCAGAACAAGATGGCACCTCTGAAACCCAAATCTGGTGAAGTCATCGCTGACAAAGCCAAACAGATGGAATGCTGGGTTGAGCACTACTCCGAGCTGTACTCATGCGAGAATGTTGTGGTTGATGCAGCCCTCAATGCCGTTGAACTCCTACCAGTAATGGACGAACTGGACCAAGAGCCGACTGTGGATGAACTGAAGAGAGCCATCGACAGCATTGCAGCTGGAAAGGCCCCTGGTCAGGATGGTATATACCACCAGAGGTAATCAAATGTGCTGCGGACACACTCCTGGAACCCCTGCATGAGCTACTGTGCCTGTGCTGGAAAGAGGGTGAGGTTCCACAGGATATGCGTGACGCTAACGTTGTAACGTTGTATAAGAACAAAGGAGACAGAAGCAACTGCAACAACTACCGTGGAATCTCCCTCCTAAGCGTCACTGGTAAACTGTTTGCTCGCGTCATCCTTGGCAGACTCTTATCTTAACAAGGATTGAGGATTAGGTACTAAGGAGCTGGTTGGCCTAATGGAGAAAAGCCCCTAATAAGAACCTATGTCTGGAAGTAAGGCAGAAATTATTGACAGGGAAGGTGGAACAAATTACCCACCAAACAGTGTTACCTGTAAATTGTGTCTTTATGGAGCTGCTTAGGAGAGATTGAAATGCTGCCCAGCTGGTTAGCAGAGAGCACACAAGTAGGTTTTAAGTTTCCAGTGGTGGTGCACATTCACACATGCCATGGTATCCATAAAAACATATTCACATGGAAAAAAATCTATATGGATGGCAAAAATTAGAGGGAACATTGCCAGTAAGCAATGGCTTTTCCATCTTTTGTCTTTAAATCAAGACTTCATGTTTTCATCAGCCTCAACATCAAGGTAGCTGTTGAGCATTAGTGGCCTGCAATACACAGAAGATCAGATTAGATGATTTAATGACTCATTTTGGTCTTAAAACTATGAAACTATAGGTTGTCTTATGGTTGGTGTGTGTGCATACGGACATATCATCATCATCATCATCAACAACAACCACCACCACCACCAAGGGCTCAGCACCCATTGGTGTCTGATGTCTCTCTCACTATTTCCTTCCATCTTTCCCTGTCCACTGCAGAGTGGCTTCGTTTCTGTAGACGAGCTTTGCACCACTCTACTATATCATCTACCCATTCTCTGTGGGGTCTGCCTCTCTTATTCGAAACATCCATTATGCCAAATAACAGGGTCTTGATTTTTTTGTTTGTTGTTCATTCTGCACATATGCCCAAATAGCTGTAACTTCTGTTGTATAACCTTCTGCAGTATATTCTCTTTCGGCTCTATCTTCCTATATAATTCCTTGTTGGTGACCTTCTGCATCCATCCTATTCCCAGGATCTTTCTATCACAAGTCCTCTTGAACACCAATATTCTCTTTGAATCGTTCATTGTCACCCATGTCTCATATTCATACAACATGCTGCTGAATACACACATTTTCAAGATGCTCAGCTTCATTCCTAAGCTAATCTCTTTCCTTCTTCAGATCTTATCCATCGCCTTCAAGCTTGCTCTTCCTTTCACTATTCTAGTCGCTATTTCCTTCTTACGTTCTCTAGTCCAATCCCATCTACACCGATCTTCCTTCCCATTTCCTTACGTCCCAGTACCATAGTTTTTGTTTTATTGATGTTCATAATCAGTCTGTACTGCTTCTCTTCCTTGTTTAGCACCTGAACCATTTTCACTAGCTTCTTCTCATCTTTTTCAGGGATAACTATATCATCCACGAACTTCAAGTTGTTAATTCTTATCCCATGCACAGATATCCCTTCTACTTCTTCCTTGAGCTTGTCCAGTGCTCTCTGTCTAGATGCGTGATGAAGATACTTGGCGATATCGGATCTCCTTGTCTATACCTCTACTCTTTCTAAACCAATTTTCCAGCTCTCCACACGTTCTCATCGTTGCCTTCACATTGTCATTTATACCCTTCAACAACTGTATCAGTCTGCTGTCGACTCTGTATGACTCCAACACTGCCCAAGTCACTTTCTGATCTATACTGTCAAATGCCTTCTGAAAATCGACAAAGCAAATGTATATGTTCTTGTTCTTTCATTGAGCTTTCTCTCCTATCAATCTCACTGCCCATATCTGCTGCATGGTACTTCTGTCTTTCCTGAACCCTGCTTGCTCATCTGCTAGATGTTCTTCTAGCTGCGATCTTAGTCTCTCCATCAGTATCATCAGCAGCACCTTGCCTAGGTGACTTGTTAGGGCAATTGCTCTGTAGTTCTTGCACTCCAGTGCAATTCCTTTCTTGTGCATTGTCACTAGCACAAATCTTGTCCATTCCTTAGATGCCTTCTGTTCTTTCCATGCTACATTACATAGTCAGTAGATTTCCTGAATCGCACTTTCTCCGCCATATTTAATCATCTCTCCCATGAGCTTATTTCCAGGGCTCTTGTTCTTTAGTTGTTTCACTGCTTTTTCTACTTCCTCCTTCAAAATATGGGTCTCGCTCTCAATGGTCAATGGAGATATCTATTTCAGTTCTTCAATCAGTCTCTCTGAGACACTCGGGTTCAACTGTGCATTGTATAGATCGGTGCAGTATCTCGTGCATCTCTGCGCAATCTTCTCCTTGTTCATGAGCACCTCTTTGTTCTCAACTTTGAGCACCATCTGCTTCTACTATTATTTACTATTAATATTTCTAATCATCTTATACACCCCCTTGGTCTTACATTCACCGTAACACCTGTCTATATCTTCACACTGCTCCCCTAACCATTTTGCGTTATCCTTTCTATCCACTTTCCTTACCTCATTGCATTTCACTCTATATTGCTGTTTTGCCTTCTCAGAAACATCCCTTCTGATCTTCAACACTCTCTTCTTTTGGACCAGCTTCAGGGTCTCCTGCATAATCCACTTGTATTGATCTTCTCTTTTTCTGGGGCAATCTGCTCAATTGTCTCTTCTATCATTATGACTATCCCTTCCACTCTTTTATCTAGGTCTATTTCTGTGACTGCGTTCCTAATCTTCTCTTCAAGCATTGTTCTGTATGCATTCCCAATTCCTTCCTCACCTAGTCTCACCACATCTCTTCTGTTCTTAAACTGTCTTAACTTTCTCTTGAGTTTTATCTTGATGTTTGCAGTCACTGGAATGTAGTCCGAGTCTATATCCACTCCTTGGGAAGTTTGGCACTGCTATACTGATGTTACCCATCTCCTTCTTATCAAAATCGTATCTGTCATGTTCTTGGACTTCCCATCATTCGATCACCATGTCCATTTCCTACAGTCCTT
This sequence comes from Carettochelys insculpta, assembly GCF_033958435.1. Lineage (NCBI taxonomy): Eukaryota > Metazoa > Chordata > Testudines > Carettochelyidae > Carettochelys > Carettochelys insculpta. The sequence goes on from NC_134137.1 coordinate 137,118,307, forward strand.
TTGTTGGAATCTTATGTTGCACTTATGGCACACCATTCCAGCTCATCGTCAACAAGTTTGCTGATGCCACTTGCCTCTTTGGTTTGACCATCAGCCTAGGAAAGACCGAGGTACTGTTTCAACCTGCTCGAGGATCTGCTGTTTTCCTGGCTACAATCTTTATTGAAGGAACAGAGTTAAAAACAGTAGAGGAGTTCAAGTACCTTGGCAGTGTGATAGCCAATGATGGCTCCCTTGACAAAGAAATCAATGCCAGAATCTGCCAGTCCAGCCGGGCACTAGGACGTCTGAGAGCATGAGTGTTGTATCAGCACAATATCCAACAGCCTACTAAACTGAAAGTGTACAAGACTGTACTCCTGACCAGTCTCCTGTATGGCTGTGAAACCTGGACCTTGCACAGAAAGCACATAAAACTGCTGGGGCACTTCCACATACGCAGCCTGAGGTCAATACTGCACATTTGATGGCAGGACGAAAATATGAACCTGGAAGTTCTGGACAGCGCAGGAACCACAAGCATCAAAGCCATGATTCTGAAAGCCCAGCTTCGCTGGACAGGGCACGTCATACGAATGGAGGAGTCAAGAATCCCTAAGCAACTCCTCTACGGTGAACTCTTCCCAGGGCAAAAGGAATCAAGGTAGGCCTTGCAAGAGATATAAAGACTGCATGAAGGCCAACATTGCTCATGCCAGTTTAAAACCGGATCAGCTACAGAAGCATGCAAAAGACCAAACAGGCTGGCATTCTCTCATATGACACGCGTATGACAACTTTGAAGAGCAGCGATGCGTACGCCTCATTGATGCTTGTGAGAGGAAGAAAGCAACAGCAGCAGCCACACCAACGGAGCCAGGACAACTCCCTGGCCCCCACTGTGAATGCCCATGCCATTCAAAGCTTGGTCTCCCCTGCCACATGTGAGTCCACAACCAATGAGCCTGTGCAAGCTCAAGACGTCATCATCAGACATAATGGACTACCTACACAATAAGTACAAAATACAAAAAAAGCCAATGTTGCAGATCACCATCTTGTGCTCTGTAGCAAACTCCAGTAGTTTCTCACCTCATTCGTTTCTTTCTCCATCTTGAAACCTTCCCACAACTCTCTCCCAACCTTCATTATCTGTTCCAACCTTCACATTCCAATCTTCTCTGATGATCAACATACCTCCCTTGGGTACATCTTCCAGCATCTTTGTCACATCTTTATAGAATAGATCAGTCTCTTCCTCCGTACTGTCTGACGTGGGTTCGTACTCCTGAATGACTGAGCAGTTGAACAGCTTTACTTTGAATCTTGCCACCGTCATTCTTGCACTCACTGGTTTGTATCCTAACAGTGCTCCTCTAGTGATTTTGCTAAGAAGGAATCTGACTCCTGCCTCATGCTTCGTTTCTTTCCCTGCCCAAATGACTTTGTAAATGCACATCTCCCTGATGCCATCCAATGCATCTCTGCCAGTCCAAGTATATCGCATCAGTATCTCTCCATCTCCTTTTGAAGCAGGTCTAATTTTCCAGTCGCCCAGTTTTCACATGTTCTATGTTCCAACTGATAGTATATGTATTAGATGTAATTTTTTTCGGTAGCCAACTTATCGACCCAATCCTGAATGCTCAATTGGTGTCACTGACCTTGTTTATCTGGCCGACGTCTGAGCCAGCATCTTTTATCATTTAGTCATACTGGCATCAGATTTCATTCCTATTGTTATTTCATGGTCAGCACACCATTACTCATCTGACCAACACTCCTCTTTTAACCAGGCTTGGAACGGGCCTGGAACCCTTGGAGGCTTCGTATATGCATATACCAGTAGGCCACATGCAAAAATCACTGGAAAATGCTTTCACCTTTCTTTTAATCTCTTCAGCTTGTAAATTGGATCTGTTAGTTTGCCTTCTTATTGATGTATACCACTGACTCATCTCTGAAGAGAATTAACATATCCACTGACTGACTGCATATGAGAGAGCAAGGAAAACAGGAGTACATATCAAGGTATTAGTAAAAAATAAATCTGTTTTTATGACTGTAAATGTTCATTGTCTCATATGAAGCAATTGGTAGAATATCCCGGTTGTTCTCCCCTAAAATTCTGGCAGGAGTCCATTGGGCAATGCCCATAGAGCAATAAATAGACACCTGTCTCTAAGGAGCTAAGGCCCAACTAGCCATCTGGAGGTGAAGCTATGACTGGTAAGGGTGTGACTGCCACTGTCCCCACTTCAAGCTTCTGAGATTGAACAGGTGCTTATTTACAAAATAATCCACCCGGTATGTAGAGCACAAGGTGACATTTCAGTGAAACGTGGGAACTTTAAAAAAAATACATTGAGAAAAGAGGGTACATACAAAACTGAGGCCATCTGCAATACACATCACATGTGCAGTAATCTCAGTTATTTGTAGAACTGTAGGACTGGAAGGACCTCAGAAGGTCATCTAGTCCACGAACCTGCACTCATGGCATGACTAACAATTGTCTAGATCATCCCTGGCCAGTGTTTGTGTAACCTGCTCTTAAAAATCTCTGATGAGGGCAATTCCACGACCTCCCTAAGCAATTTACTCCAATGTTTAATGTCCAGCTTAACCCTCCCTTGCTGCAGTTTAAGGACTTTTCCTCTTGCCCTATCCACAGATGTTAGAGAACAATTTTTCTCCCTCCCTCATTCTTGTAACAACTTTTATGTATTGAAAAACTATTATGTCCCTTTGCAATCTTTTCTCCTCTAGACTAAGCAAACCTATAGTTTTCAACTGTCACATGTCATGTTTTCCAGACCTTTAATAACCTTTGATGCTCTTCTCTGGATTTTTTCCCCCAATTTCTCCACATCTTAGTGAGTTAGAAAGCAAGGTGTATAGAGAATCTAATTTTATTCTCTCATTTATTTATCATCTGCTCCTGGGCTACGGTTTAAAAAAAAAAAAGCATGGTTAAATGTTTTTTCTAATTATTTTAAAATAGAAAACACTTGGATTGTTGCGGTGCTTTATATTTTCAAAGCACTACAGAGTGTTAAATTAATCCCCCAGAGAGACAGGTACACACTATTATCAATTTACAGAGTGACAAAGCCCCAGCTCCTCAAAGGAATTTAGGTACCTAACTTCCATTCATTTCAATGGGACTTGTGTGCTTAAAAAGATCTGAAGATATTGGGCATTTACCCTGGGTGCCCAGTGCATTAGTAGCAGAATTGGGAATTGTACTCAGGACATCTTAGCCACGTCTCCACGTGCCGGCTACTTCGAAGTAGCCACGCCAATTTCAAAATAGCGCCCGCCACGTCTAAATGTGGCGAGCGCTATTTCGAAGTTGAAATCGACGTAAGGCGGCGAGACGTTGAAGTCGCTATCCCCATCAGGAGATGGGAATAGCGCCCTACTTCGACGTTGAACGTCAAAGTAGGGCACGTGTAGCCGATCCTCGTCCCGCAACATCGAAATAGCGGGGTCCGCCATGGCAGCCATCAGCTGAGGGGTTGAGAGACGCTCTCTCCAGCCCCTCCGGGGCTCTATGGTCACCGTGTGCAGCAGGCCTTAGCCCAGGGCTTCTGGCTGCTGCTGCTGCAGCTGGGGATCCATGCTGCATGCACAGGGTCTGCAAACAGTTGTCGGCTCTGTGGATCTTGTGCTGTTTAGTGCAAGTGTGTCTGGGAGGGGCGCTTTAAGGGAGTGGCTAGCTGTCACCCAGGAAGTGCTAGTCCGCCCTGTGACCCTGTCTGCAGCTGTTCCTGGCACCCTTATTTCGATGTGGGCCGCTTTGGTGTGTAGACGCACCCCTGCAGCGCCTACTTCGATGTGGTGCTGCCCAACGGCACCAGCCCTGGAGGACGTGTAGACGCTATTCATCGAAATAGCTTATTTCGATTTCGCTACATCGAAATAAGGTATTTCGATGTAGCATACGTGTGTAGACGTAGCTCTTGACTCCCAACGCTGCTTATTGCTCCAGCCTACATTTTGTAACATGCTTTGCCATGCCAAATGCTACTGCTTTGTGTTCAGCAAAGACGGGGATCTAGAATCGCTTTCTCACAAAAGAACTTTGGCCTTGCATGAATAGGGGGATGATCTAGTTCATACAGAAAAAACACCATCAAGAAAATACCTATTGTAAACAAAAGTTACTAAGCCTCAGTTAGCTGCCCCACCCTTGCCTAAGATTCTCTCTTACTCAGCTGCACTAAATTCTCTGTGACCTTCAGGGTGTCAATGTTTTCATCAATGAAATCAGGCTTACCGTACATACCCATATGCATATATTAGTTTGAAGAGAGGCATTCCAAGGTCTTATGATGATTCCCTGTTTTGTCATACAGCCTACTCCTTTTGTTGCAATGCAAAATGGTTTCTTGAACCACTTACACGTAAGTGCTAGTAACGTTCTGTTACTCGGTTTCCCAGTGTCATGACTAGGATTGACAAGAATGACGATATTTAGTTGCCTTCGTCAAAGGAGTGGCGACAACAATTTTTGTATCTTCCATCATAGCAAAAATAGTTTCCATATCAATTTACATTATTTACCTTCCCTTTTGTTGCTTCTTTTGTTCAGTTTCCAAAGCTTTCATTCTTCTTCCTATTCTCAGATCACAGCTATGTACTAAATGTCTTACTATTTACAAATTCTCCTTTTAATTCAAAAGGGAACTTGTACTATTCAGTTTAACCCTCTGATGAGTGGAATGTGATCACAGGAACTGCTGTAGTCTGATTTTTCAAAGCTGCAAGTGTAAACCCCCAACACCTCCAGCTGGCACCTAGCCCACCTACACAGAGAAAGAAAGTGTCTCCTCTACAGCCTTAGCTGAGAGGCAGCTGGCTTTTAGCTCAAACTGTAGAAGCTCCAGCACTAAGCTTCAGAGGTCCCAGGGTCAAGTTCACCTGTAGGCCCTTTTCCCTGCTGGCTTTGGTCTCAAAGGCCTGTTTGAATGATCAAGGAAGCCTGAAATGGAGCCATTTGTGTACAACACCACACAAGAACAGGCGGTAAAGATAGAAGAGAACCTGGAGCAGAAAGCATTAACTTTCTGTAGTTTTGCAAAATAAGCCATGGCATTTCTGATGACTGCTAATGCTTCCAACTTTTTTTTTTTAAGAAATCCTGTGGGTAACTGAAATGGCAATGATAATAAACAACATCTTGACAGACTCAGTGAAACTGACTCTAGGATCTTTTAGACATAGCTGCAGTTCTGGATGCTCTTCTGAGTATATTAACTATTAAAATCACCAAGTTTGGCTGCAAATATTGATAAAACTACTATACACAGCAATGGGAGGGTGTTTGAATGACAGCTCAGGTGAGTTGGAACATATGTCTCTGTGAATCTGAAGGTGGAATGTGAATTTAAATGGAAATCCCTGTCTAGTGAATTTCTGCTCTTCTAAACGTAATCTCATCCGCTTCCCCTTCCCTTTTAAAATTAAAGCAGACAGGGTTATACAAAATTGAAAGTTGTGGTATTGGAGTGCAAGTTCTGACTCATCTGTAGCCCTTTTCATAAGCAAGCATTTAGGTGACTGTTGTGAAGATTCAGGATTTAAATCCTTGGAGAGAAAAACTAGCCCTGTTAAAGTCAATGACAAAACTACTCTTGACTTCAAATGGGTCAGGTCACCTATCAACTTGTTAATAATCCAATGGAGCCTTGTGTCAGCCTACCTGTTTTTCCCTTTTCCACAGACATCCACCTTAACAAATTGTTAAACAAGGTTTGCATGCACCAGATTGTGTCACCCCTTTCAGTGTGTTCAGACACCTCTGGGTTATGATGTTGCTTCTTTTCTCTTATTTTCACTTTTTCTCTCACCTCCAACAGTCTCTGCAGCGTGTCTACCATCGCCTCTGCCTGGCTTCCTCCTGCACCAGTTTTCAGCACAGCTACTGTCTTCCAAATCAGCAGCTTATTTCTACTCAGCCAAAACTTTTGATCTCTGGATCAGTCTTTAGTGCTTAGATTCCACAGAATCCTTCCCAGTTATCTGGAATACCTCTGGAGCCTTTGGTTTTAAATTTTGGCTTAATTTGCAGTTATTTTGCAAGCCATTCCTCCACTCATGCGGCACCTTCCAATCCTTGTCAAAAAAATAGTTCTTTAAGAGTTAGTATTTTCTTATGATACACAACTACTTGCACTCTGCCTAGTCTGGGGGGTAGATGATGGGAGAATTAAGTAAGGGCAGGAGTAGGTAGACACAGACTCTTGTAATCCCATCAGCAGTCAGGCATCAAACTGTCCTCTTCAGCCACACTCCAAGCCGGTCCCTGTTCTCTTGGTTTCCTTTAACTTTTATTTGCTTACTCATCGGTAGACAAGTATCAGAGAGGTAGCTGTGTTAGTCTGTATCTTCGAGAACAAGACGTCCTGTGACACCTTATAGACTAACAGATATTTTGGAGCATAAGCTTTCGTGGGCAAAGACCCGCCTTGTCAGATGCATGACTCATCACTCACAGCTGACTCGTGCATCTGATGAAACGGATGAAATTTGATGCTCCAAAATATCTGTTAGTCTATAAGGTGCCACAGGACTTCTTGTTCTCATCAGGAGAGTCAATCTGATTTTTTCAGAATAAAATGTTTTCATTTTGACCAACAGCACCCAGTAAATCATGATGTTTAACCATTTGTGAAGGCTCTGCCAGACAGGACTGTGAATTAAAAAGACTTCACTGCTCTTCTGAACTTAAAACGTCTGAAACAGAGAGAGAGACGCCTATCTTGCTAAAGCTCTCAGCAGATGATTCAGTCTGCAATTTGGGTGCTAGCTCCTCTAACTACTGAATCACAAGCTAGAAATCTGAGAAGATGACACTAGTTACTGCTTAGCATCCCAAAAGCAAGCATGGAAATTGCTCTTATGCCTATGAAAAGAATAGTATAGTTTGCTGGCGACACTATATGAGAAGTTTCTTTTCTGTGGTGAGTTAGTGCAGCTGCGACTTCACCACACCCTACCCTGCTGGAGTCTCATGAAAGCAAAGTTTGAAAAACAGGGTGTCCTGGCCCTGGGGAAGGAGGTTGGGTGGGGAATGTTAGTTATTGTGTTCCTGTCTCCTTATTGGCTGGCTGCTTTCCCTTCTCATTAGTAGAGGGTGTGAGTTGCTAGGTTTCTTGGCATGGAGGATGTATCATGCAGGTATATGACATGTAGAGTGAATAATATTCACTACTCTGCTATTGGGACTGGAGGCTTTGGAAGTGAATGGGTTGTTCAGGACTTCTGTCTCCACTGAGCCTCCATCTTTGATTGTGATAGTGCAAATAGACTTCTCTGATCTGGCCAACTTCTTAAAAAATCTCCACAGGAGAAATCTGGGTCCCTGTAGTTACCAACACTGGTTGCTGTCAGCCTTTGGAGAAGCAGTGGATGAACTGTAAATAAGAGGACCAAGATGAGGCTGAGAACAAGCCTTTTTTGGGGTGTGTGTTTTTTTCTGGTCCATGTTAGAGGTAAGTGATTTTCATTACTCAGGTGGGATAGTGTTATAAAAGTAATAAACCTTGTGTAATGTTAGCGCTGCTTGGTTGTTTAACAACATAAAGCATTGGTGTTTCTTTCTTTTATTTTTCATTGTACTTTTAAAGTATTTGTCCGGTGGACCCAGAATGTTCAGGTGGGCGCATCTTCTAGCTTCATATAGCTAAAGGAATGCAACCGTCTTTGGACACACACTCACACTAGCCAGAAGGAAAAAGATAGAGATCATTGAGAGATGAAGATGCCTGCATTAAAGTTGGAGCTGAGCACCTCAACTGGTGGTTTTTCTTTTCATCCCTCAAATTATTTAAAATGTTGGGCTTTGACTTAGAATCTTGCTTTTAAACAGTTCGTGTAAGATGAACAAATACAGGGAACTGTAAAATTTACAAAAGAAGTTTTGTCAGGTGAATATATTTGGACACAGGGACGTTTTTAACAACATAGTAAGACACAGCTGAAAACATTTTACTCATCGGGGCAGGAGTCATCCAATTCTTATTTCTTCAATATTTATTATGTTCAGAAATAAGTTGTAATAAAGCAAACAGAAGTATAGTGCAACCTGCGTCTGCCAGGGTACAGCACTTTTGTGAGCTTGGTTTCTTGTTACATTTTGATTAACAATAAACGTTAATGGGGGAGTGTGAAGGGAGAAATCACTGGTTAACCAGCCATTACCAAATGTTTCCACGCCCAGTTATGATCCCCAGAAAATATTGCTTTGCTTGTCGGTGATACAGCCATATCTTTTGTGACTAGAATGATGCTGTGTGAAAGTGGTGAGATGTGTTAGGGGAACTGCTTTTCATAGCTGGGGAAGAGGAAATATCGGGGAACAATATTACAAAGCTAGGACTAAGAGCAGTGGTGAGCCCTTCTCTCTAAGAGTGGTATGCAGACTTTCTTGTTGTCATGCGTTATGCTGGGAGTCGTCTGTTTATGTAATGCTGGCATATGCAAGCTAATTTCCTCATGCATGAACAGGTATTGCATGGTGTATTTTAATGTATGGGCTAGGCCCGCAGGGCATTGAGCTTGTCTCTATAGAATGTTTTACAAATGAAAATTGGCAGTCTGGAATTCTGTGGCTGGCTCCCTGCTCTATCCCATTCTGTCTGTTTCTGGGGAAGAAAATGACTCTAGACTTCCACTTGACATACATTCTGGAGCTCAGGAGTGAACATTTTGTAGTCTAGACACACCTACTTGCTTCACCTGGACACCAAATTAGTAGTTATCCTTTGCTTTGCTTTTGCTAGATTGATTGGGGTGCTTTCCTTAAATGGCTCCTTCGGATTCTAGTGTTGGCAAAGAGCTCTAGGACATCTTAGCTTCTAGTTTAGAAAACAAAGGCTGACTATTTTAAATCTAGGGTGGTAATACCTGTTTGTTAGTAACAGCATATCCATCTAGAGGGGTGAAAGTTCAAGGGGGACATTCCTCAGATCCATCCAAGCTGTGTCTGATGAAAGTTTTATGCAGGATGGCAAATGTGGTTCAATGCTCTTAACCCTGAAGCTGTTGGTGGTTGCAGGACAACCCACTGTCGGTGCATTCTCTGTGCTGGTCTGACCTATTGGGTTCCCAAAGATTGCTGAAGTACAACAACCTGTTGGCCACACCCCTGTCACAAGAGCATTACCCTGTGTCTTGGGAATCCCCAGCTGACTGATTAGCCCAGCTTCATGGACTTTTCCCACCACCCCAGTGGCATAAGGCAGTCATATCAGACCAGAGGCTCAGGACCAGTCTTCTCCATAAGATGTGCACTTATGCAGAAGCTCAGGAGAAATTCAAATGCCTTGCAGCTGATTGGCAGAATGCGTACAGCTAGGTTTTTTTCCTTCTGTGGGTGGTGCACATTTGGACACACACAAAAATGAATTCTGCACATGGATTGAAAAGAGTAGAGGGGACATTGTTGAGGACCCAATATGGTTAAGAAACCAATGTGCAGGCAGACTGTCACAAATGAATGCCTGTAAGCAGTTAACCCTTAAAGAGGGCTCTCAACAGGAGGCAGTCAGGTAAGCCAATGGGAGGAATAGAAACTTTTTTGAACCATGAACATTTGCAGTCTGAGGGGTCTTTTGTCTGTGTGGCTGCAGAGGAGACAGAGAAAGAAATGATTGCTCCTAAGCAGCTGGAATGAATCCAGTAAATATCCTTGTGATCCCATAATTAGCCATAGATGTGTAAGTAGAAGAGAAATATACAGTTGGACGTGGTCAGGTTATTTGTGACTTTGGGACTAAGTGTGGAGTTGCTCTGGCTGATGATTTCTTTCCCCTGTACTCTGTAACTTCGAAGCTGAATCCCAGGGAAATAATTCTCTGTGCTGCAACAAAATGTTTGAGTTGTTTTTTCTCATTTTGTGAATAAATTACTTTTTTAAGGCAATGATTTAATCTCTGTGTCCTGGAGAAGAGTCCATTTATATTCATGTCTTAGACTGAAAAGTCAGCTATCAGATTACAGTAAACCCTCAAGTTACAAGGGGGTTATGTTCCTGCAACCCTCACATAACTCAAATTTTTGCAAAAGTCAAGGGGAGAAGGGAACCAGGCTGCAGCCTCATTCCTGGCTCCCCTGGTTTTGCAGGAGGCAGGAAACTGACCCCCCCCCCACCAGGATTCCCAGCTCCCTGGCACTTAGGGGATCCAGGAAACTGACCAGCCATGAGCCAGTGGAGAGGAGCCAGGAACCAGGGGCAGCCTAGCTCCCAGCTCCCTTCCACTCCTTAGCTGTGTCTACACGTGCACGCTACTTCGAAGTAGCGGCACTAACTTCGAAATAGCGCCCGTCACGGCTACACGCGTCGGGCGCTATTTCGAAGTTAACTTCAACGTTAGGCGGTGAGACGTCGAAGTCGCTAACCTCATGAGGGGATCGGAATAGCCCCCTACTTCGACGTTCAACGTCGAAGTAGGGACCGTGTAGACGATCCGCGTCCCGCAACGTCGAAATTGTGGGGTCCTCCATGGCAGCCATCAGCTGGGGGATTGAGAGACACTGTCTCTCCAGCCCCTGCGGGGCTCTATGGTCACCGTGGGCAGCAGCCCTTAGCCCAGGGCTTCTGGCTGCTGCTGCTGCAGCAGGGGATTCATGCTGCATGCACAGGGTCTGCAACTCGTTGTCGGCTCTGTGTATCTTGTGCTGTTTAGTGCAAGTGTGTCTGGGAGGGGCCCTTTAAGGGAGCGGCTTGCTGTTGAGTCCACCCTGTGACCCTGTCTGCAGCTGTGCCTGGCACCCTTATTTCGATGTGTGCTACTGTGGTGTGTAGACGTTCCCTCGCAGCGCCTATTTCGATGTTCAACATCGACGTTGCCAGCCCTGGAGGACGTGTAGACGTTATTCATCGAAATAGCCTATTTCGATGTCGCCACATCGAAATAGGCTACTTCGATGTAGGCTTCACGTGTAGACGTAGCCCTTGGAGCCAGGAAACTGAGCAGGGCTGCTGCCCTGGTCAGTTTCCTGGCTCTGCAAGGGGAGAGGAAACTGGGGACTGGGAAACTGCTTTTGTTGGGGGTGGCAAGAATTGGGCTGCTGCCCCCGACAGGAGCAGTTTCCCTGCTCCTGTCAGGGACATCAGTTGCTTTAACCCGAGACATGCACAACTTGGTTGCACATATCTTGAGGGTTTACTGTACAGCTCTTTGTTTCTCTGGTGGAAGGGTTAAGAGCTTGGGGCATACCCCACAGGGAGACATCCCAAATGTGTCTTCCTGGGTTAAAAAGTTTTTTTTTCTCACATGAGTGATGGTGGTGGTGACTACTTCTCAGGGTCAGGGACCCTGCGACCTTGGGGAGTTTTTTTAAGCTGTGCCTGTAGAGGCCAGGTATTTTTTAGGTTTTGTGGGACCCCACTTTCCCTGACACAGCCCTGACACAGACACTTTCCTGATTTCTGTGGTTTGGTTTTATTTATCATTTCTGAAGTACATAGCTGATTTAAGAATGATTTACTCTCCATGGCCAATAGTAACACTGCTATAATCACAGAGAAAGGAACATCATGCAAAGAAAAGATATGGTCAATGAAACGTACATGAATGTAACAATGGAACTGTTGACTATAATGTAGACCTGATGGAAAAAGGGAGCCAGGTTTGTTACTTGGAAGATCAGAGATGGAGAAGATGGCTGTCAGGCCCACTAAAGTTCATGTGGAAGCTGTGGGTGGAGGCAAAGAAGGCAGGTGCCCTGGGGCTCAGCGCGCTGGGCCTCTTTTAAATGCAACAGCAGCACTGCTCCACACATCTGTGAGGGAACGTCAAGGATCTTCAGTCTATTCCTGCCTTGGGGCATTGCCCATTTTGCTCTGAAAGCTGTTCTGGAGGTGTCAGAAGAATATACATACGAGTTCTCAGGCTAGTCATAGAGTGCTAAGTCAATGAGAGTCAAAACAACATAGGGATGTAAGATAAGGTTCTGGCCTACTGTAAGCAGTTAGATGGAGACACAGCCAGTTAGTACCTAAAAACTCAGGTGACTGAAACCCCCTGTGGCCAAAGTAGAGGGGCACTGGGTGATGGTTCCTATTGGTGATTAGCTTTTTGCAAGGATACAGTGACCCATAAAACCCCCTTACATTAAGCAAACATTAAATTCATTCCACAGCATGTATATGCTGTGCAGGGGGAATGGCAGAGCATTTGATATCCAATACACTGTGACTCTATCTTGGCTCATTTCAAAGTCAGGAAGGTTTTGTAGATTCAAAAACTACATGATCCTCAGGCACCTGATGGTAATCTCACAAGAAATTTGATAGTGCAAAGTAACAGACTTTTTTGTAATCTAAGAATAATTTACATGGTTCTATAAATAAATAGATTCTTTGGAGTAAAATAATAATAATAAAGGAAAATTACATTTTTATTTTATCAAACTCATCTTTCAGACTCCAGTCCTGGGATGGGAGGTCATCTGTGCTATGCAGGAGACAAACAGTGGTGGAGATCTACTTAGGTATAAGGATCCCCTTGTGTAATATTTAAATCTGAGTCTATGGGATCGTCTACTGTGTTGCATCAGGGAAAACTAACACCCATACTCTTGAGAAGAAAAGTATAATTATTTTCAAGAAAAAATAAACATGTAAAAGCAGTTAACAGACATCTCTCACCTCTCTAAGCCATCTTACCTGAAGATGGCCAGAAAGGGAGACAATTTAGATACCTTTTTATGTAGACAACATGGGATTGGGTTCCTTGTCCAACAATTCTAATAGTTTTGGTAAATAACAAGAAGGCCTGTAGCACCTTAAAGACTCATGAATTTATTAAGAAACCAGCTTTCCTGCGCAAGACCCACTTAAAGCTCATGACCGCATATGTCTCTTTGGCTTTAAGGTACTACAGGGCTGCTTGTTATTTGTGAAGCTACAGACTAACACAGCTACCTCTCTGAGACTATTTACCATGCAGTATCGGTAAAGAGAAAAGTGGATTTCCCCTCTCTGCAGCTTCCCACGGGTCTATTATTTGGAGACTTATTTTCCAGCCTGTGACCAGGTCTCCAACCTGTGACATGATTCCTCCATAGTTTATGACATCTGGTCCAAAGCTGAGTGCTGTCAATAGAAACCATTTTAGAGAAGTCTCCAGAAGACTGAACCTTAGGGAGGAAAAGGTAACTTCTGATCCATTTATCTAAAGAGTTGATTCCAGATATTGAATGCAGCATTTTTCTTTCCAGAGACAAAGCCACCAACCAAACCCCTCCCCGCCAAAAATGGACCTGCTTGTGATGGGAGCTATGAAGTACCAGAGAGAAAAATATTCTCAGAGTAACAAATCCTTTCCCCCACCCATCTCCTCTGATGTTAGCCTAGATAAGCTGATCCGGCTGTTACAGCTGTCTTGACTTGTCAAATGAATTTTGTGTCAGCGGAGGCATAATGCCAAAGAAAGAAAACAGTAACATGCTCACAAAGGGTAGAATGATCAAAAGTGAAGGGATGGGGTAAGCACTAGTGACCAGCAGCACTCCTAAGGACAGGCCTTCGTTGTGCCTGACCCCCATGCCAGCAGCAGGTATTGGGCCAGGGCATGAGTTAATGGCTTTTAGCATTTGTTGCTGGACTGAACATCCCAGTTCATGAGTCACGTTGCATCAAAACCGCAACTTGCCAACAGCTAATAATTGTCGGGAGAAGAAGTCAGCACACTGTCTCCTGCCATCATCTCTTCCTGTGCGAGGACAACTTCAGTAGTAGCCCTGTGCCTAGCACCGCCTTTTGCAATGGTCACAGTGATGTGGGGAAGCCAGCAAATAAAGCAGACAGCTGGCAAACCTACAGTGATAAATTCACACCATCTTCCCTTTCCCTCTAGTGAACTGAGGGCAGACAGGGTTCAGAACCTCAGCACGGCTGACTGGCTTGCCATCACTTTTCATCTACTTTAAACAAACAGCAATTTGGGGAGCAAGAAGGCTGGAAAGGTTTTCCTGTATATTTCTGGTGCAAAACATCTACATTTAGAGAAAAACAGAGATCTGATTGGCCTGGTCTGTCGTATTCAGCAGTTTCTCTGAAGAAATGTTGCTGAGTGTGGATGATATTTTATCTGTAAAGTTCTCTAAAGGTCAAGATCTAATCTGCATTCTGTGGGGCAAATCACTACACAGCTGCAAGATAGGTAATTTTGCTACACATCATGAGTGTGAAATTAGTTGACTCTGTTCCACCTGTTTGGTCGTCCATCCTGCTCAGGGCCATGCCCGAACGCTGATTGGGCTTTCTGCTGGATTTCTAGTCCTGTCCACATTGAACGCACACAGCGCCACCAATTTGCAGTCAGAGCCAAGGAAACCCCTCTCATTCGCCTTAGTTTTTGTTCATACCATCCCGTGAAGTCCAGAAGGACAGTTTCTGTTGTTTCGGCTATCTTCCTCCATGAAGGGGGTTAATTGTTTCATTCATTTAGCTGGAATGAAAGATGCATCACATTCAGTGAGGTCTGTAATTGCCCAGTGATTAAAAACACACTTGCTGAAACCATACTAGTAGTCTCCCACAAAACAGTAGCATTGTTTTACAGAATCCAGATTCTCATGGATGGTCTACAGACCTAAAAGTTATGTCCACCTAGCTACACAGATCAGGGGCAGTGTTCTCTTTAAGCTGAGCACTTGGGCAGCCACCCAGGAGAGAGTTTATTGCAGCCCCACTGATAAACAAAGTGCCCAAAGCCAGCAGCATACTTTTCTACTACTGGTGCACATTTGCACATGCCTCAGTGTACCTGATAAAATTTATTCCACACATGGAAAAAATTAGAGGGAACATTGGTCATGGATATGAAATTGTCATACTGCTGGGAGACTAAGGCTTGGTCTATATTAGATAGGTAATTTGATTGCAGATAAACAATTCTAGCTTTGGCAGTTGCACAGCTAGAATTGACTTATCTGCAATCCAGTTACCTGGCCATCCCCACAGTGGGAGGTCGATGAGAGGAACTCACTCGTCAACCTTGCTCATTCCTTGAGCTAGCGAGGAATACAGGGGTTGACTGCCGACCCCAGATAGTTTGATTTAGTGCATCTCTTCCAGGTGCATGAAGTTAAACTCCAGAGCTGCGTCTACACGTGCACGCTACTTCGAAGTAGCAGCACCAACTTCGAAATAGCGCCTGTCGCGTCTACACGCGTCGGGCGCTATTTCGAAGTTAACTTTGACGTTAGGCGGCGAGACGTCAAAGTCGCTAACCTCATGAGGAGATAGGAATAGCGCCCTACTTCGACGTTCAACGTCGAAGTAGGGACCGTGTAGACGATCCGCGTCCCGCAACATCGAAATTGCTGGGTCCTCCATGGCAGCCATCAGCTGGGGGGTTGAGAGATGCTCTCTCTCCAGCCCGTGCGGGGCTCTATGGTCACCGTGTGCAGCAGCCCTTAGCCCAGGGCTTCTGGCTGCTGCTACTGCAGCAGGGGATTCATGCTGCATGCACAGGGTCTGCAACTCGTTGTCGGCTCTGTGGATCTTGTGGTGTTTAGTGCAAGTGTGTCTGGGAGGGGCCCTTTAAGGGAGCGGCTGGCTGTTGAGTCCGCCCTGTGACCCTGTCTGCAGCTGTGCCTGGCATCCCTATTTCGATGTGTGCTACTTTGGCGTGTAGACGTTCCCTCGCTGCGCCTATTTCGATGCGGTGCTGTGCAACGTCGATGTTGAACATCGACATTGCCAGCCCTGGAGGACGTGTAGACGTTATTCATCGAAATAGCCTATTTCGATGTCGCCACATCGAAATAGGCTACTTCGATGTAGGCTTCACGTGTAGACGTAGCCCAGAAGATCAACCCTGAATGGGTCGATCTTCCCCATAGTGAAGACAAGCCCACAGTTAAACAAACCTAAAACCTGGTATGGACACTGCTGGGCTGACAGAAGAATGCTTCCATCCACTTAGCGGCTGGGTCTCAAAGAGGTGGATTTATTACTGTGATGCGGGGGAGGGGGCATGTACGCAACAGCGCTGCAGCTGTAGTGTTTCTAGTGCAGATACAGCCTTAGCAGCTTGAAGATGTAAGGCTTCATTTTCTGCATCTGTGCTCCTTGTGTAGTAATTTACACCAGCAGAAAGTGACAACTGGTCTACACTAAAAATGGACATCAGCATAGCTACATCTCTGTGGGGTATGTAACATCACACATGCTGCTCTAACCACCAGTGTAGACAGAGAGTCAATGGAAGAATTCTCTCATGAACCCAGTGGTCAGGAAGGTGGATTATCTCCAGTGATGACAGCATTGCTCCCACTGTAGCTACCTGGGCTGCTGTTGTGTTTTAAGTGTAGATGTAAAATGCCACCATTGCATATTTTGATTTGGTAGCATTCTAGGCCCACTTTGGAGAAGTATAAATAACTACACAGATAGACTATTTCTTATCCTTATAACATCAAAGCTGTGTCTACCCTAGCTGGCTGTTTCAAAATAGCCAGCCCAACTTCGAAATAGCACGTGGCTCGGCGTGTCTACACGCACTGTGAGTATTTCGAAGTTGAAACTGACGTAAGGCGGCGAGACGTCAAAATCGCTATCCCCATCAGAAGATGGGAATAGCGCGCTACTTCGACACCCAACATTGAAGTAGGGCATGTATAGACGATCTGCGTCCCGCTACATCGAAATAGCGGGGACCTCCATGGTGGCCATCAGCTGAGAGGTTGAGAGATGCTCTGTCCAGCCCCTGTGGGGCTCTATGGTCACCATGTGCAGCAGCCCTTAAAGCTCCACACCCCCTGATTTTCCTGTGGCAGGAAGCTGAGAGCGTGCAAGCAGCAGCACACACACACGTGCATAGCCTGCTTGCTCTCCAGATGCCCCAAACCCCCACCCAGTCAGCCAGCCCCCTGAGTGCCTCCATGGTTCCCAGCATCCAGCCAGGGAGGGAAAAGGTGGCAGGGCCCCTCCTGATCGGATGCTGAGATCTGGGACCTGCTGAGGCTTTGGGGTGAGGAGGGGGTGCTCCAGGTAATGGGGAGTAAGTGGCCAAATGCAGATGCATTTGCACAGCTGGCCAAGTGCTTGGCTGCCCAGGGTCACCCTGTCTACACTCCTGACCATGTCAGGAGTAAAATCAAGGAGCTGCGGCAGGGTTACGCCCAGGCCTGGGACACAGCCAGCTGGTCTGGGGCCACCCCTGCCACTTGCTCCTTTTACAGGGAGCTCAGGTACACCTCCTGACCCCCCCCCCCCACCCCCCCCGGCCATCCTTGACACCTCGGCTGATGAGTCCCAGCAGGCCCCGGAGCCGGAGTCCAGCCCAGAGGCCAGACCTGCACCCCAGAGGCCCCCAGAGAAGCCCACCCCTGGGACAGTGGAGGAGGAGGAGGAGGAGGGCTCCAGCGACGGGGGCTCCTCATCGACCTCCCCTCCCGCAGCTCCAGCAGGGCGTCCACCAGATGGGTGTCCCCCAATCATGGGAGTGGACCATCAGGTATGTTCCCCAGGTGCACCTCCCCCCCAGGTCAGGGGGCGGGGGCAAGGGACACGACCAGGGCCCCCCCACACACCCAGCTGACCCTGGCCTACCGCAGCTCAGCCAGCCTACGGCCCTGGGACAGCAGCAGCACGGCTCCCAGAGCCTGTCAGCACCTGCCCCCCCAGGACAGTGTCACACCCCATCCCTGGAGGTGGGGGGGGGCAGAACCCTCAAAGGGGGTCATCTGGGGGGGGGGGAACCACACCCACCATCATCCCGGGGGACAGGGGATGGGGACCCAGCAGCGGAGGGGTGGGGGGCGTGTCCCACGTGTCAGGACCCAGACTGTCTTCTCTTTCCCGCCCTATTCTGCAGCCGCATTATCTGAGGGCCACAACAGCACGGGCGCTGTGTCCGTAGTGCCAGACAGCCCACTCGGGATGTTGCACCGTGGCAGCTAGGGAACAGAGCAGGGACTGGCCCTGGGACCAGCCCGCCACCGCCGGAGCCAGCCATGGGCGGCTGCTGACTCCCAGCTCCTCGCCACCTTCTGGCACCAGGTGGAGGTGTCAGAACGCCACCTGCAAGTGGAGGCGCGCCGGCTCCACTTGCAGGAGAGAGAGCGCTGGCCTGGTGCCACGAGGCCTGGGGATGGGGGTGGGGTCCTTCATGAGGACCTTTGAGTGGCTCGCCAAGTGGATGCTGCCCCGCCCCCCACCCCTCCCGCCCCAGCGGCCGTCCCTCCCAGCCGCCCTCCGCCTGCCCTGGAGCCTGCCGAGGAGGAGGACCGTGGGGCTCAGAAGCCGGACAGGCCATACCTGCTGGTGCTCCCGGACCCCAACGAGCCTTGATGGGGCCTCCAGTCCAGGAGTGGGTCACCCCCCGCCCACATGCTGGGCGCTGGACAGCAGGGGGAAGGGGCCCAAGGACTGGGCCCCTCCCAGGCCCCCCCTTTGTACGTAGTCCCCCTGTAAACAGTTGTCATCCCACCCCCCCTTTAGTAGCTGTCCACCCCCCACCCCCAATGTACATAGTTCCCCATTCCTGTTTGAAAATATTCATCGTTTTGGTTTCAATAATGTTTGGTTTATTTAAAACAACAAAACGTGTATCATGTGCTCTCAGTAGTGTGGGCGTGGGGGCAGTGTAGTATGCTGTGGGTGCTGGTGGGGGCAATGGGTGGCCCACCAGGCTGGCCCTGCCCCCACAGCCTGTTTGAAAAGGGCTTGCAGGGCCTCCTGGACTCAGATCCTCTCGTGGTTGGCTTGGCAACTCAGGGCGGTGGCTGGCTCGGGGGTAGGCTGTGCCAGCCTCCACAGCCCAGCCCTGCATGAAGGCCTCCCTGCTTGCTCTCCACCAGGCTGTGGAGTGTGCAGCACACACCCACAACCTGGGGGATGTTGGGGAGCCTTGCATCCCGGAGGGTGAGGAGGCACCTCCAGCGACCTTTGAGGTGGCCAAAAGTCCACTCAACCACCTGGCGTGCATGGTTCAAGTGTGTGTCGAACTGCTCCTGGCTGGCGCTGAGGTGGCCTGTTCAGAAGCATATGAGCCGGGACTGGAGGGAGTAGGCCGCAACTGCCACAAGGCAGAGGGGTGTGGTGGTGTCCCCCAGAGGGATCTCCTTCTGGGGGTTGTAGGTCCCCGCCTCCAGCTGGCGCCACAGGCCTGAGTTCCTAAAAACCAGGGCGTCGTGGGTGCTGCCAGGCCAGCCAACATGTATGTCCTGGAAGCAGCCCCAGCTGTCCACCATGGCCTGGAGGACCAGCGAGTGGTAGCCCTTCCTGTTCACAAAGTATCCTCCGCTGTGCTTCGGGGTGCCGATGGGGAGGGGGGTCCCATTCAGAGCCCCGAAGCATTTAGGGAGCCCCATGCTGGCAAACCCCGCGATGGCTGCATCCAGGTCCATCCAGGTCCCCGAGCCGCACGAGCCTGTGGAGCAGCAGAGCGTTCAGCATGCAGACCGCCTGCGGGAGGGGGACATGAGCTCCCATGAGGGGTGTGCAGGGTGTGCCTGCCCCCTGTAAGCTGCCCTTGGGCTCCCCGCCCAGGACCCCCTCACCTCCTGCCTCCCCCCGCCCTCCGGGGTCCCCTCCTCGGTCTCCTTACCTCCACGATGACCGAACTGCTGTCCTATGGATCGGTAGCTGTCTGGAGTGGCCAGCTTCCAGACAGCGATGCTGACCCGTTTCTCGACGGCGAGGGCACACCGCATGGGGATGTCCTGGTACCTCAGGGCAGGGGTGAGCCACTGGCAGAGCTCAGGGAATGTGGGCTGGCTCATCTGGAAATTCCGGAGCCAGCGGTCATCGTCCCACTCCTCGAGGACCAGGCGCTCCCAACACTCCATGGTGGTGGGGTACCTCCATAGCTGGCAGTGTGTCCGGCCGGGGGGGGGTGGGCCGGGAGGGCCCCAAGATAGTCTGGGGTGGCTCCTTCATCCCCCAAGAAGGAGAGCTCATCTTCCAGGAGGTGCTGGGCAGCCTCCTCCATGGTGCTGAGCAGGGCAGCCCCTGGTTTGGATACAGCCCTGAGGGCTTCTGGCTGCTGCTGCAGCTGGGGCGGGGGGTCCATGATGTGTACACAGGGTCTGCAACCGGTTGTCGGCTCTGTGGACCTCATGCTGTGCAGGCCGAGTGTGTCTGGGCGGGGCCCTTTAAGGTAGCAGCTTGCTGTTGCCCCGGAAGGGCTAGTCTGCCCTGTGACCCTGTTCGCAGGCTTGCCTAGCCCCCTTTTTCCAATCGGGGCTGATTTGTGTGTAGATGCTCTTTTGCGGGGCCCATTTCGATGTAGTGCATTCCTACATCGACATTGAATGTCAACGGCACCAGCCCTGGAGGAGGTGTGGACGCCACACGTCAAAATAGCTTATTTTGATTTTGCTACGTCGAAATAAGCTATTTTGACGTATCGTTCTATGTAGACGTAGCTCAAATGGCTCAGAAAACATAAGCAAAGCTCTTACTCTGTACCCTTTTAAAAGAGTTATCACTGAAATAATGCTTGAAGGTGTGGTATAAGTTTGGCTTTGTATTAAACAGCAATCTTGTATTAAACAGCAATCTTTGTAAAGAGCAATCTTGTGCAAATCCATCCTCTCTGTCTCACAGTCAAAAATAATGTATATGTTTTAATGTAGATGTCTTTGGAGCCTAAGTTATATTTTAAAAAAACTATCAGTTCTTGTCTAACTCTTCTGTTTCCTTAAGATACAGATAGGATAAGGTGGTATAAGTTGTTCAAAGACCAGAACTGCTTCAGGAGAAATATACCTATGCGTAATATGCCAGTCTGGCATATCCAGTTGTTCAGACATTCCTTCAAAGCAAACTACACACAGTGTCCTACATATTAAGGAATTATGGTAGCAATAAGCATTTCTTCACAACTGTCATTGAAACCATATGTCATAAAAATACTTATGGGCAGTTTCTTTTCTTAAGGCTTGCTATAAAACATGCCACAAATACAGGACAATGCTGTCATCTCTTCTGTCCTATTAGGCTCTCTTATGTGGTCATTTTTTGGCGGGGAAGGGGGCATTATGAATTGTAATTTTTTTCATCCAAAACAGCCTTAGGCTGTATTTACACTACAAAAATAACTTTGAAGTTGCTTACTTGACAGTTGAGCATCTACACACATCCTGCTTCGAAGTAGGGCACTACTCCATTCCCAGGAATGGACTAAGGAGTTTGAAGTTGGGCTCCCTACTTCAAAGTTAATTTTGAAGTAAGGAAAAATGGGTGTAGACTCTCTGCTGGCTACTTCGAAGTGAGTTCCTACTTAACTGTGAAGTGAATTCCTAATGTAGACACACCCTAAGGCTGTGTCTACACTACAAAAATAACTTCAAAGTTGTTTACATCGAAGTACAACTTTGAATTAAGCAGCTTCGATGTTGAGCATCTATCCACACCCTACTTCGAAGTTAAACTTCAAAATAGGGCACTACTCCATTCTTAAGAATGGAGTGAGGACTTCGAGGTTGGGCTCTCTTAACTTCGAAGTAAGGGAAAAATGTGTGTAGGCTCTTTCCTGGCTACTTTGAAGTAGTGCCTAACTTGGAAGTTAACTTTGAAGTTAGTTCCTAGTGTACCCGCACCCTTACAGAGGTACAGTGATTCAAACCGATGCATTTTTATTGACATTTGAGTGCTCTATTGTCGAGATCTTAATTTATATTTTCAAGGTACACTAATTTTACAGTGCTCTGTGAATGAATTCTGTTAATATTTTCTGTTATTGAAAGGAAGCACAACACAATTTAACTACAATGGCCTCCCCAGGCAGTATGAACTATAGTAGTTTTACATCAAAAAATCCATACCTTGCCAATGACATTCTTCTCAAACTGTCCACCCTAAGACTCCAATCCAGCACTTCCTGCACAAGCATAACTTTACGTTAACTGAGTACTATTAGTTAAGTGAAGGGTATTATTTAAGAATGACTTGCATGAATAAAATTATGCAGTACATAATTTTTTTCTTCATCAGGACATACATACATATTTTCCTCAATGTATAATTATTTCTATAAGTTCCAGAGATAAAGTGTTTAAAAAAAGTCCTTACCTGTCCTTTGAAAGCAGCAGCTTACTATTTTCCTTCAAACATTAGTGTGTCTCCATGCTCTCTACGTGTCCCTCAATAGTATTTTTTTTCCTGGATCTTTCCCAGTTTCTTAACATTTTTTGTTTGTACAACAACTTGCTTCACAGGCAGAAACAGAAGATTCCATCCACATAATATAGTCAGGAAATCTTTTTATTTTTATTTTTTGTAATATATTTTTTGTTCTGCCCTTTTCTGTTAGGAGAAATAAGATTTTTATCTTCCTCAGATCCCAATACAGGATAGCAATTGCCTTTTCTGCTTCTGTGTAAAATCTTAACCCACTGTTGGCAGGAGTAAGTGGTTGCAAGTTGGCATTGTTTGTTTTAATCCTGATACAAATCTTTTAATGCATTAACTCAGTGAGAGTGACTAGAATTCTCTATTATTGCTTAAAGCACATCAATTGGCTTTCATCTCTGTACTTTATATTTAATTTTTAAAGCAACACACATTAAATAACTGGGAGGCTTGTTTTTTGTGGACACCAGTCCTGTAACCTGGGCCACTCAGGCAGACCTTTATGCCTTCATAGGCTATGACTACATGGTGACTGCTATTTCCATATACAAACGTATCCCAGAATAGAAACACTGCACCTTTTCCTAGTTCTCGAAACCACGCTGCTGTTTTGACAGCAGTATCCTGGTTCCATTACTCTTCGTTGTACAAGGGGCAATGGAACTTTTGGATTAGCTGCTTTTTCCAAACTCCAGTGCCATTTGGATGGCACCAAGTTCAGATAAGGAGTTTTGAAATAATTCACCCAATTTGCAATATGTAAATTGTTTTGAAAACAACTTGTTGTGTAGAAATGGACATACAGTGCCACTGAAGAATCAGGCCATGAAGCCAAATACAAGATCAAGACCTAAATTTAGAGATGAAAGGGAATAGGTCGTAATTCAGCCTGTGTGCAAGACAACTCTATAAAGTTAAAACTAAGTGCAGTGTAAAAGTGATTGACGCTCCCTATGACCATGCACAGGTTTGGCTCTCAACATGCAAAGGGTAAACTTCAGCTCCACATGCCCTTCACTTGGTTGAAGTTCCCAGGGCAACTGAAGGAGACCAAGGAGTAGAATGCTTGTGAAAAGATAGGGCTGCAAGCAAAGGTGCTCCCAAAGTTAGGGAATCTTTTATGTTTGGTTTGCTTAAGGTAACTTATTTTGCTATCAAAACAAAAAAGCAGTCCAGCAGCACTTTAAAGACTAAAAAATAATTTATTAGGTGATGAGCTTTCATGGGACAGACCCACTTCCTCAGATCAGGTCTGTCCCACGAAAACTCATCACCTAATAAATTATGTTGTTAGCTTGTTTTGCTTTGTTGTTTTGATCGCATATAGACCAGCACGGCTATCCCTCTGTTATTATTTTGCAATACTGACAAAGATTAGCTCCCGCTGCTCCTGCTGCTTTATGCCTGCTGAGCCACCCCGCTAGCTTATGCTCACTGGCAATGAATGGTGTACTGTTTTGGTTTCTTTAAGTCACATACCAAAGAAGGGTGATTAGAATGACTGTGGTTATAGTAATTCTGAGCTGACGTTAAAATCTGCCCACCCCAAATAAAATTAGCTCACAAAAAGAAAAATGGAAGCCACTGTCTCTCCTCTTAGACTTCCATGTTACTGAATCCTACTATGATTTGCTGACTTGTAGGAGTGGTACAGTGAAATGGTCTAATATAGCTTTTCAGCGGAGAGCACAGAGCCACTTGCAAAGCCAGGCTGTCAGAGAGTATTTCCACTTCCAAACAGCTATATTTCCCAACAACTGAGAAAAGTAGAGCTGTGTCCAGAATGATTCAATATAAAGTGTATGTAGAAAGACACTCTAGAGCAGGGTCAGGCAAACTAAAGCCCATGGGCCAGATCCAGCCTGCCAAACCACTGGATCAGGCCTGTGGCCCAGCAGGAACTGTGAGAAGGCTCCCTACCTGCCCTGTTCCACGTGCCACTCACAGCAGCCAACTGCAGGGGGCCTGTGCTTCTCTGAGTGCCACCACTAGGCAGGGTGGGGGAACAGGCTTTGGATGCCTGCCCCACCCCCCAAAACAATCTCGCCGCTCCTACTGGCGAGCTTTAATTTGATGGGGGCTGTTTGCAAAATACCACTGCCCTCTCCCGAGCGCTGAGAGAGAAGCTTATGGCCCCTACAGCCCGGCTGATTTGAGCAGTGTGCAGGGGGCGGAGACCCTGCTGGCCTGGAACTGCTGAGATAAGTGCCTCCCAGCCACAGCCTGCCTCTGGCACCCCAGCCCCACCCCAACCTCCAAACTCCCTCCCAGGGTCTGTGTCCCCCCACACCTCTACCCCAGGCCCCAGCCCAGATCCTGCATCCACTATTCTGGTTCCATCCCAGAGCCTGCCCCTTAAACCTCCCCAGCATCCAAACCCTGGATCAGACCCTGCACCCCCAAAACTCCTCCTGCACTCCCACCCTTTGCCCCAGCCCAGAGTGTGCACCTAACACCCAAACTTTGTCTCAGAGTTCACACCTCACACCCATCCTGAACCCAAACCCCTTCCCAGAAACCGATTCCTCTGACACCAAAACTCTTACCAGAGCCCAACCCCTCCTCCCTTCTGCACCCAAACGCAGTCCCAGAGCTAGCATCCTGTTCCCCCCTTTAACCCCAAGCCCATCCCCCAGCCCAGAGCCTGCCTCAGAACCCAACTCCAACCCAAAGCCTGAATCCCAGACCTACTCCTGTACTCAGAATCCCTCCCAGAGACAGCATCTCCCCAACCAGCAAACTCCCTCCTACAACCTCAGGCGGGTGGGTTGGGGGTAGGTAGCTGGTTTGTCCTGGGAACCACCAGGAATTTTACAAACCTACTGCCTCTGCTTCTTGGCCCCGTATGCTTATAAATCTTGAAGATGGCACCAAGCGAGGAGGGGTTGAAGAACTTTGGAGAACCAGATTAGAATTCCAAGTGACCGGGACAAATTAGAGAACTGGTCTCAATTTATTAAGATAAAATGCAATAAAAACACATTTTTTCCCCTCTCTGCCCCTCCTTTCTCTCCCTACCCCTTCCCACCATTTTTATTTTATATTTAGCTGATTCCTCCTTTTTCTTAAATCTGAAGTGGGCCTTTGCCATGAAAGCTCATTACCTAATGAATAAAGTTGTTTATCGTTAAGGTGCTATAGGACTGTTTGCTTCATTTTGCAACAATACAGACTAACATGCTACCCCTCTGAGACACTGCAAGCACTTCATTCAGGAAGGAAAAATCAAAGGCGCAACTGCAAATTGCAGAATAATTGGGTAGTTATTATTACTGCTGACAGGAATCTGGGGATATTAGAGGATCACAAATTGAATGTGAGTCAACAATGGAATGCAGATGTAAAAAAGGTTAATTCCATGTTGGGGTTTATTAACAGGAGTGTTATATGTAAGACACGGGAGGGAATTGGCCTGCTCTGCTTGGCGCCAGTGCGATCACACAGTACTGTGTCCATCTCAGGGTGTCCCACTGTAGGAAAGGCGTGGAGCAGTTGGATATATCCAGGGGAGAGCTTTAAAAATAATGGCTCTGAGCAAAAGATCGTATGCATTTTGTGGTCACATGACATAGGTACAGAAATCCCGAGTGTGCTTGCCTCGCAGGTTCTTTGGGCATGAGCAACCGTAAGTAATGAACAAACACTGGTGCATCTGCAGACCTAAAGTGAGTGCCATTTAAACACTTTGGTCTAATTCATTTTCATTACAACTATCAGCGTCTCTTAGTCCAGAGGTCAGCAACCAGTGGATTACTCTGATGGGCCATGTGCTGCAGATTGCTGACCATTGTGTAAGTCCATAGGTGCATTTGTTTGTCAGTCTGAGTCTTTGGAACAGTTCAGACTGAGAAAGGATCACAATACAGTTAAATAGGTGCCGTGTCAAAGCCAGAGGCAGAAACAATACCATAGAGATTTGCATAATAAAAATTTGTTATGGAAGCTTTTCAGAAAAATCACAGCAGTCTAGGACAGGGCAAGCATGCTAAGCACAAAGCTACAGCACAAGGCTTCCATAACTGAAGCCAGTGGGCTTCGTGGAGCTGTCTGGATATAACTGAAGAAAGAATTAACCCCCATTTCCCCAGTTGCCTATTCAGAAGGTTAATGTCTGCAAATGTAAAATGTAATTTTTACGAAACTTGAACTCAACCAGTATATGGTTAATTGGTTTTATATAAGTAAATCATATTTTTATGTTTAGTGCATGCCTAGAAGGCTATCCAAAGGGATGTGTTTTATTTGGTGATGCTACAGGTGCACACTAGAACTAGTGATGTAGGCCCAGGCTACATTTTAGAAATTTGCAGACATAGCTACGTCACTGAGGAGTGTGAAAAAATTGCACTCCTGCCAAACTAGCTGTGCTGACAAAAGCCCCGGCATAGATGCAACTACACTAACAAAAAAGTTCTTTTTCTGCATAGTTCATTTTCTTCATGGAAGTGGAATATACTATACCATCAAAAGAACTCTTACTGGTATAATCTGTATCTCCAGCAAACCCTCTGTACTGCAGGCAAGGTCTATTTATGCTGTCAGGCACCGAATTATAAACATCCAGTCCGAGTTCTTTCCCAATCACAAGGAATGCAGCTTAGACAAAAAAGATAAGTAATGAAGTCATGTGCTGTCTTCTCCATATGCAATAAGTCACTAACACAGTCAGTTTCCTGCTTAAAACATAGAGGGTGCGTCTACACTAGCCGGCTACTTCGAAGTAGCTGGCACAATGTTGAAATAGGACGCATCGCGTCTACACGTGCTGTGAGCTATTTCAATGTTGAAATCAATGTTAGGTGGCGAGACGTTGAAATCACTATTCCTATCCGAAGATGGGAATAGCACCCTACTTCGACATTCAACATCGAAGTAGTGCATGTGTAGACGATCCATGTCCTGCTATGTTGAAATAGTGGGGTCCTCCATGGCGGCCATCGGTTGAGGGGTTGAGAGACGCTCTGTCCAGCCCCTGCGGGACTCTATGGTTGCCACGTGCAGCAGCCCTTAGTCCAGGGCTTATGGCTGCTGCTGCTGCAGCTGGGGGTCCATGCTGTGTGCACGGGGTCTGCAACTGGTTTTCGGCTCTGTGGATCTTGTGCTGTGCAGGCGGAGTCCTTTAAGGGATTGGCTTGGGGCTTTGCTGGCCCCTTATTTCAACAGGGAGCGCTTGTGTGTGTGGATGCTCCACATTTCCTTCCAGGGCAGCTCCTTTCGATGTTCCCATCACTACATCAATGTTGAACGTCGATGGCACCAGCCCTGGAGGATGTGTTGACAATATGCGTCGATGTAGCCTATTTCGATGTTCTTACATCGAAATAGGCTACTTCGACGTAGTGCGCTCGTGTAGACGTAGCCAGACACACTGCCAAAAACATTCTAGAGTAGTACAGAGAAATAACAAGCAGTCTTGTAGCACCTTCAGGACTAATAATTTTATTCATTAGATAATGAGCGTTAGTGGGTAATTAAGTGAGTGTTACCGACAAAAGCTCATTACCTAACCAATAAAATGGTTAGTCTTTAAGGTGCTACAGGACTGCTTGTTTTTTTGTGAATCTACAGACTAACACAGCTACCCCTCTGGCAGAGAAACAGGATAAGAACATTGTGAGGCCTGGCTCTCTGGTGCCCTCAGACTGTTCTCAGTTTATGTCTACATTGCTAAACTGAGGTCTGTGATATCGGGGCTTGGTGTTTGCAAACCTGTGCTTGCCTATCCATGCTGCATTGCAAATCTGTGTTTGCAATTGCTGGGCACAGGCCTCACAGCCATGCTAACACATCCCTACTGCATCACGCAGATCTTCTGACTCCAGTCTGCATCTGGACCTGCACCCATGCTGCAAAATAACAGGGCTTGGATTTAACTCATCGTAGGATGCTTGCTCTGACCCACCCTGAGTCTCAGGGACCTGCTGGATCCAAATGGCGAAGGGCACAGGAGTGCATAAAAGTTACAGAGATCCCCTCAGTCTGATATCTACATAGCAGTTTGCCAAAATGTGGCAGGTAAGTCTCCCAGTGAAACCTGTGAAATATATGGACTGATAAGATGTAAATAATTTATACCTTGACAACTACGTTCTGTGACTTGAGAACTAAAAGGTGAGAAACAATTTTCTTCTAGGCAAGAGATGTTTATGTACCTGGCAAAACATAAAATGAGAATTGTATGGTTCACAATAGGCATTCATTGACAGTCAGAGTCAAATGCTACTGAGGAGATTGTCATATTTTTCGGGAGGGAGTTTGCAGGAAGAAATAGTTCAGCAGATGGGAACCCCATTTACAGGTGAAATGTGGGATTTTTGGACTAGAATTGTAGGTATAAAGCTACATTTGGCATTTCTTACTGAGAGGGTAAGTTGGGAGTGTGGAATGTTTAATACAAAAGGGGTCACAGGCCATCTCTGTGACAAACATTAGTAAGCAATACTAGGTGGTTAAGATATATGTGGAAGTGTTTGTTTTCAATACTCGCACCTACTTATTATTTGAAGCTCTATTGCTTTTTACACAATCTTTTTGTTTGTACTAAAAACATATCTAAGTTCTGTGGGTTGGATGGAGAGTTGCATCTGGTAAGTTGCTACGTACTCTTCCTTTGGGGGTAGTAGTTCTGTCAAGTCTGTGAGTGCCCAGTGAGTCTGAGGCGCGCCCTGCAGCGGGATGCTCGGAGTACTCGAGGCTTGGAGCATACCTATTGTTAGCTTGGGCAGAGCCAGGGGCCTGTGGAGGTTTGGAAGGCAGAGTTTCTCTTGTCAGAGGCTGGTATAGTTGGGGAACTGGCCCGCGGTAGGCACAGGCTAGGTTACCTCATGCCCAGGAAACATAGGTAGTGAAGTATCTCCCACCACTGAGTACGCACAGGAAGTGTCACATGCACGACTAGCAAATCCAAGGGCCCCAGGCCTCTTCTGTATGCTGACCCACTCAGAGTAATTGGACAGAATAGGGGCTTGGTTTCAAACCTGAGTCAGAGCCAGGGCTCAGTGTGCAGTGCAGACATACCCTCTCCACTTCCTCTGGTAGCACAAAATAGTCATAACCTAGGTTTAAATAGTCCAGAGGGGATTTTTTCTGCACAGGGAAATCCTCCAGTCACCTGAGATTTTAAAATGCTCATAACATAGTCAAACTAAAATCACCCCCCAATCAGAGTGAAGTGTGTACTTCCCCCCAATTCCGTTTACAGGTTCAGTTTTTTACAACCAGCTGTTTACGACGTAAAGCTGTTAAATACAAGGACACAGTGCTGTGTTTATTATGAGGAAAGTTATGTTTCCCAGTTCGCAATCACATAGAAGACCACCAGGTTAGTTCCGGTTTTAATTTATAATCTGAGATCGCTGTTGTGATTCCATAGCATGGGGAGCCAAATTTTCAATGGGGTCTTTTACAGGCTTCTATTTTTAGACCCACAATTTTCAAGGCTTTCAGATAAAACTTACACTGCTTACAGAGGTGAGGTATCTTACAAACAAAGTTCTTAAGTGGTTGAGTATCTTTCAACCTGACACCCAGCTGGCTGCACATCCATCCACCTTATCTTTTTCTGGGTTGTAAATGTCTCCGCCTAGATTCCTTCCTCACTGTAAAGTTACTGCTCAGAAACCTCTGTCCTCTTTCTTGGTTACTTGTTGTCCCTGCTTAGCAGTTGGTTTGTGGTCAAAGTTTTCGTTTCACACTCCCTGTGGAAAGTTTTTGGTCTTTTCCTCCTCTTCCAGCTATTTGTACAGTCATTTGTCTTCCCTCACGTCTCCATCTTTCATCATTTTTTGCCTCACTTACTTGGCTACCACAGTGGTAGGATATAACAGTCTCAGTGACAGATGACAGTAGGTGAATAGATCTTAGCTGCTGTTTCAGCTTCTCACATCTCTCCAGCATGGTGGTCTTTTTTGGTTAAGGTTTCTGGCGCAATCGGACATATCTGTGTGATGTTGTTTGGCTTCTTTAGCTATAATCATGATTTTAAAATATGGTTTAGTATTCTCCCACTTTCTCCTCAAACTTGAACTAACTTCACTGTAACACAGAAGTGTATTTCTAAGACATAACACTGCAGTGTTCTGCATAGCTTGAAGAGCTATTGAGGGACACATGCATAAAAACTCTCTTCTGGGAGGTGGGAGACATCTGGTGGTGGTGGTGGGGAAATTGAGCCAGAGTCTCCCATGTCCCATGTACATGCAGTGGGATAAAAGTTTATATCTTTCCCTCAGGCCAGATTTTGAATCGTGCTTAATCCAGTGGTGCCCCCATCCATGGGTCAGTCAGAGATTTAGGAGATACGCATCTGGATGTGTAGAGAGTGCTTACAGTGCATGGGCTCAGAGGGAAAAACAATCACTTACAGAAATTTAGCCCTGAAAACTTAGGCAGGAGTGAGTTTTAGGCATCTCCAGGAGCTGGCAGGGGTTCTGCAGACTACATTAGAGTATAAAATTGGGAATTTTGGAACCTAAACCTAAGATTAGACACCTAAATACCTTTGTGGGTTAAAGCCTTTGAGTATCCCTCAGATACAATACAAGCAAAAGATCAAAACAGAAGGTTTATACAGGCAAAAACCCTGAAGATAATCTTGCTTAGCTTTTGGTTTTGCTGCTACTGCTGTTAAAGTTTGCAATTGAGAAAAAGCCCATTTAGGGAGATTTGGATCAGATCCAGTTTCTCTATGTTGTTAGGAGCCAGAAGAGAAAAGTGCCACCAGTTTATACTATGCTTAAGTGTGCATGGCTAACTCCAGCTTTGATTGTGGGTAATAAAACAAACAGATTCCCCTGCTCTCATCATAAACCTTCATGGCAATTACAGGCTGAGGGAATATTTTTGTGTGAGCCTGTATGACTTATGACTAGAAATCTAAGAACCCACTGATTTCAGTCAAAGGTGGATCAGTCCCTCAGGCAGGGGAGGTAGCAGTTGTAAGTTCTAACATTGTCAATGAAATAAGAGAAAATGTTACTCAAGTTATGCTAACTGGATGGTCTGGTTTTGTGACCTACTTTCCCCTTCAAAGTACAGGTTTTCAGAAACAACACGCTTAGCAAGGTTAGTATGTTTTATAGCTCTTTCTTTGGAATTCCAACTATGTATTATCATTCCTGTCAAAGCATGTGGCTGTGTAATTAAGCCTTTGAAACAGCATTTCAATTAAAATATAATGTAAAATATAATAAGAATAAGAATAAATAATAAGAATAAAAATGTTTTAAATTTGTGTGCTGTGATCCCTCTCATTTGAGGATTACAGTCTTTTACAAACATTAATTAAGCCTTCAAAGAGCTTTGTGAATGACAGAAGTACAACTATGCTATTATTGGAGGCAGTGTAACCTATTTCTGGCTCCGCTGCTGGTTTGCAGCGTGATCATGAACAAATTAATTCCTTCCCTGTGCCTCAGTTCTCCATCTGTAAAATGGAGATAATGATACTGACCAGGGTTCCTTCTTATTTTTATGTCCACCTGCAGAAAGAATTTTGTAATGTGCACCAATATGGAGATCTTATGCGACACGTGATCTGCGGAGAGGGTGGGACTGAAGGCCTTGGAGCATGGGAAGGAGCTCAGGCTTGGGGAGATGAGGGTTCTGGCTGAGAGTGTGGGCTCTAGGGGATGGGGCTTGGGGATGAAGTGTTTGGGGTGCAGGAGGAGGCCAAGGGGTTTGGAATGTGAAAGCGGGCTCAAGGCAGGAGGTTGGGGTGGGGATGCAGGATCTGGGCAGGAGTTAGAATGCAGGAGGAGGCTCACAGTTAGGGTGTGGGGACTGGGAGGGAGCTATCATGACAGAGTGGACTCAGAGTGGGAAGCAGGCTCTGGGAGAGAGTTAGGGTGCTGGACTGGGCTTGGGGCTGGGGCATGAGATAGGGGTGTATGGAGCTTACCTGGCACAGCTCTCATTTGGTGGAGGGAGGAACGGGTGGCTCCATGCTGTCCCACACTCACCTGCAGGCCCCACCTCCCGCAGCTCCCATTGGCCGTGACTGTTGGCCAATAGAAGCAGCAGGAACAGAGCTTTTTGGTGCTTGCGAGGACACGGCTCCAGCTGGTGGAGCATAGAGCTTCTCCTTCCAGAGCTATCCCATCCACAGAACGATGTAGCAATGCCGCCCAGGCCCCGTGGCAGCCATCCAAGCTGTCCTATGGATGAAAGGAAGGGAGGATTGCCTGGGGTCAGGCCGGGCGATTACTGGGGCCAGGGTTGCTTGTGCGTGCAAGTGCGCAGGCGTGGCATCAACAGCAGGGGATTGCCTACACACACACACACCCCTGCACTCGCTGCATGGGCAGCAGGAGCTTGGCAGCTTGCTCTGCCACCCTCCCATCTGCTGTGCCTAGCTTCTTCACAGAGGTGGGAAGCACAGCAGAGGAGGCTGCTGAGCCCTTGCTGCCTGTGGGAGGAGGGGATGTACAATCCCCTGCTGCTGACGCTGCTGCTGCCACGCGCATCCCCCGGCCCCAGGTAATCCCACAGCCCATTTGCTGGGGGATGTGGTAAGGGGCGTGGGATGGAATGGTGGGTGGGGCCTGGGGCACAGGGTGGGGGTTGTCCAGCTCCCACCACCTCGTGGGATAGCCCTGCCTCCCCCTACTAGGAACCTTGCCCAGAACACAGGGCTTTACAGGCTGCAGCCCCTACAGCCCTCTTCTTAACCTGGCCCTGCTGCTGGGGCCCGAGGAGCATGCCTCTCTCCCGGCCACAGCAGCTCTGTGCACAGCAGCCCTGTGTTCCTGCTTGGGGCTGATCAGGCGGCCATGTGGCCACACAGCTCAGTGGAAACCTTGATCCTGATCCCCTTTGTACAGACTTTCGAGAACTACTGATGAAAATTGTCATATAAAAGCCAGGCGTTATTATCTCCTTTGTACAGATTGATAAACAGACAGATCTAGTGACTTGCCTTAGGTCATGCAGAAAGTCAGTGGCAGGCCTGGGAGAAAAGGTCATGACTCCCAGAAACTGCTTTTCCACCCCTCATGTGTGTCAGCTGTTCAGGCGTTTGGTCTGCTCAGATACTATGGAATGGATGAAGACAGAGTCAGTAGTTGCTTCTTTCTTAAAGAGGGGTCCTAAAAAGGCTTTTTATTTAAAGCAAAAAAAGTCCAAATACCACAACAGAAAATGGCCAAATACCACAACAAAAAATAAATCCCAAATCAGTAATAGATCTGTAAGCTCAGCATACAATACATTAAATCTGTTCCAGCATTTTTCCTGCCACGTCTTCATTTCAGGGTGGTGTTTTTTCTCTTGCAATAATTAATGACATTACTAACATCTAAAACAGAGTATAGGGGTGTAGGTAACAAGCATGCTTCGACCACGGTAAAAGCTGCCACATGTCAGAGGAAGAAATTAAAATGTGCAGATTTAATTTACAAGCGATTTCAATCAATAAAGCTTTTAACCAGATGTCTAAAGTTGAGCAGTTAAAACATTAATGAATTTACTAAAATTGTTTATTCTGGTTGTGGTGTAACATCCCACTGGTGATGCTCACCCACACAGAGGTGCTGGTAGTGGAATGAAACCTGTAACCTTTGGAGCTTAATGTAGGAGCTGCCACAGCCTGAGATATGTAGGTGGAGATACATATCTCACAGAACTGGAAGGGACCTCAAGAGGTCATCGAATCCAGTCCCCAGCTCTCTTGGCAGGACAAGCACCATACATTTTATTTAGCCAAAGCTGTAGCAGAATCACCACTCTCTAGGTGCCCTAGCCACCATAGGGGTGGGATGGGGATACAGAATGCCTCTCTTGAATAAACAGTTTGAGGATACTGTGCAGAACTTTGTTTCTGTTTATTTGGATGCACAGCTACATCTACACCAGCAAGTTTTTTCAAAATAGCCACAGAGCTTCTATATCTAAAATGCGTTCTTTAGACATTAAATCTCAGCACTTTTTTGGGCAGCTTTCTTCATCTCCCAGATAAGGAAGAGCCCCTTTTTTTGAAAAATGCTTTTGGAAAAAAAAAAGGGTATAGATACTCCAGGGGCCCTGTTTTCAAAAGAGCAGTCCTCATGTTGCTGTATATTTTGATCCCTGGCCCATTCTTTCCAAGGAGCGGGGGCTGTGTGGATGCTCTCTGTAGAAATAGAGGATCAGTTTTTTAACATCTGCTTTTTTGTATGTGGACGCACTCTTTTGAAAGAAATGTTTTGGTTTTTTTTGGCAGAGATCTTCTGAAAGGACTTCTTTCGAAGGATTGTTGTAGTGTAGATGTAGTTGCTGTGGGCTTCTAGCTGATGTGCTTGTCTTCCAAAATAAGCAAAACATGCTCCTCAAAGGCATTTTTTACAGATTGCTTGGATCTGGGGTGGTATTCCTGCGCTCTTGGAGTGGGTATCCTCTTTCAATTCAATGGTCAAGTTTGTGTGATCGCACAAAGCCTCCCCTCCAGCAGAATGGAACCCATGAACAGCTTGCTCTGGCACATACTCCTCTATTGGCTTTTCACCACCAGGTGACTGAATCCTATGCCTTGCCCGGAGACCTCTGGCTGTGAATCACACACACAAATGAGACAATAGTAAGTCAAATAGTCATAAAATGTTCCTACACACTAACACTGATGCGTGATTTCTTTTGGCAGGTCAAGGTGATTTTGATTTAGCTGATGCTCTTGATAATCCAGGTAAGTAAAATTGCAAAAACCCAAAGGAAATCAACAACAACAAAAAATGTTGTTTACTCTCTTCTGTTTAAAATTATTTTCCACTTTATGAGGTCCTGACTGCAACATGCTTAGTCTTAAAACTAATTTAGCAGTTTGACACTTAAGCTATTTTTTAAAAAATGCTTAAATTTAGATTCTATTTTTAAAAAATCTTGGCCGTAACACTTGTAGCCTCAGTGATGTGTAAGTTTTCTTTATATAGAACATCAATCAAAATTTACAGATCTTCCCTCTGATGAATTGAAAAGTGTTTCAGTTTGCATTGATTTTCTTGCCTCGCTGTGTCTCTTAGGGGAAACAACTACTAAGAAGCCTCCGCCAGCTACAAAATGGCCCCCGTTTGGTGAGTAATGCATTTAAATTTGTTAGTAGCTCATGACAATGATCTCTGATCTGTAGTTAAGATTCATGGTCATCTGTGCCATGGGCAGGATCTGAAATCAGAGTTGTGCGGTGACAGTCTTAAGTTTCAAGTACAGTAGTACCTTGATTTACGTGAGGGTTGCATTCCCAAGCACCCTCGTGTAACTCACATTTCGGGTAAGTTGGAGGGGGGGCATTTTTTTCTCAGCAGAATGCATGTTCTGCAGCCGGAGAAAGCAGCACGAGCACCTGGCGCTCCTTTGGAAAGAGAAGTCCTGGGATTCTAGGGGGGCACTTGGGGAGGGTTAAAGCTGGCAGTGGGTTGTGGCCATGGGAGGTGAATGGGGGCGTTAAGCCTGGGGTGGGTTAGGGCTGCAGGGCGGTGGAGCTGAGCTGCAACTGCGCAAGGGGGGCTTTGGGCTAGAGCTACGTGCGGTGGAGCTGAGCTGAAGCTGTGTTCGGATGGTGAGTAGGGCCATAGGGGGTTTGAATTGGGACTGCGCAGGGCTGGGGGGGGTCGAACTGGGGCTGGGGGGAGTGGGATTTTGAATTGCGCTTAACTCACATTCATGCTCATTTTGAGGGTTTATTGTATAGGTTAAAAAGAAAGTATTAAAGGAACTCTGTTCAACCTTCACCCAGTATGCAGAGCTCCTTAATGTGCATAATATGGCTTTTGACACTGACTGGACAAAACTGGGATTTCATTGGCTCATAATTCTTGGTAATCCATTACTTGCCCTGAAATCCCCCAGGAATAATGCAAACAAGCACCTATAGCATTTGCCTTAGTAAATATTTGTGTAGGGGAAAATACAAGCCCACAAACACTTCTTTTCAAAATATTATCAGTATTAGAGACTAAGGTCTTATATGCATGGGACTTAAATTATGAGAGGCCCTCTCTTCTGGCAAGTATCAGAGGGGTAGACGTATTAGTCTGCATCCTCAAAAACAAAGAGAAGTCCTGTGGCACCTTATAGATTAACAGACATTTTTGGGCCTAAACTTTCATGGGCATCTGACAGTGTGGCTCTGTCTTTGCCCATGAAAGCTTATGCTCCAAATTATCTGTTAGTCTATAAGGTGCCACAGGACTTCTCATTGTCTCTTCTAGCAGTCAGTTGTTAATATAGCTGGTGATAGTGCTACAACCAACTTCGAAGGTGAAGAGAAATGAGCTGTGAATGGTAAGGGAAGACTAAAAGGTTTAAAACCATAAACTGATTGGATGTGACAAGCTAATTTTAAAAGAGCAAACCTCATTCTCTCCATTTAAAACTGATTTTTTATTTGATTATGATAGTCCACATAGTACATGGGGAGAAAATTAAAGTTCTACAATGGGGCATTCAGGAATCAGGAAATGTCATGGATAAGGT
Organism: Carettochelys insculpta; assembly: GCF_033958435.1. Classification (NCBI taxonomy): domain Eukaryota; kingdom Metazoa; phylum Chordata; order Testudines; family Carettochelyidae; genus Carettochelys; species Carettochelys insculpta. The sequence continues at coordinate 137,154,830 of NC_134137.1, forward strand.
TGCTGTGCAGTCTTAATTTAGCTCCCTTGTGACTATGCTTTACGGTATAGTCTTTCAGTACACAATTACAGCATTTTTTTTCTCCACAGGAATCCTGCCTCATCTAGTGCACAAGCTGGTCATTGTTCTGTGTATGTGGCAGCTGTTAAATATTTGTATCATTGCTATTCAGTGTGTGGCTTCATATTTTATACACTGCCTGGTGCCGCAGTCCTTACACTGCATGGGTCCAAAGTCCTTTATTACCTCTGTCTCTCACAGCATACATAGAGCAGGACCTCTGCCTTGTTTACCTCAGTGATAGGCCACCTCATAAAAATCTAGAAGGCTCTACAGTAAAAGCTTTGTTATCTGGCATGTTGGGAGGATGAGGGTGCCGGCTGGTCCAACACTCTGGTGAACTAAGAGTTCTGTGTATGGGGAAGGGTGCCAGGCTGAGGCAGAGGAGTTGGGCTTTGGAGGGAGAATGGGATCTGGGCTGGGAGAGCAGGCTGCAGGGTGGGGTGTGAAATGGAGGGAGATCCATACTAGGGCTGGGGGTTCACAGTGTAGGAGGGATGCCAGGTTCTGGAGGTAGTTTGAGCGAGGGAGGGGGGCTCAGGGCTGGAGTGCAGGAGAGGTTGCAGGGCACAGGCTGTGGGAGAGAGTATGGGTGAGGGAGGGAGTCCAAGGCACAGACTGGGGCACGGCAGGGGTTTTGGGGTGCTGGATCTGGGCAACGCTCACATCAGGCAGCTCCCTAGGAGTGGCAACATGCCCCTGCTGCTCTTAGACAAAGGAGTAACCACAGAGACTCCGCACGCTGCCCCCTCCTTGTCCTGTACAAGCACTGGCTCTGCAGCTCCCATTGGCTGGGAATCACAGCCAATGGGAACTGCTGGGGCCACCCATGTGCGTGGAGGCAGTATGTCTAGCTCTGTGGCTGTTCTCCACCTAGGAGCATCAGGGACATGTCGCTGCTTCCAAGGAGTCACCTGGAGCCAGGTAGGCCAACCAGACTATAAACTGGACTTTCAATGAAGATTAGAACTGTGGGTTTATAGAGCATTCTAGTTGGCACAGGGCCAGATAACATAGCTGTTACTGTACTCTCAGACTTTCCTGGCTTCCTTACACTACACCTGCAATCAAACAAAAAGCAGTCAAGTAGCCCTTTAAAGACTAGCAAAATGGTTTATTAGGTGAGCTTTGTGGATAACCGTACCCAGAGAGTAGTTATTAATGGTTTTCAATCCTGCTGGAAAAGTATAACTAGTGGGGTTCCGCAGGGGTCTGTTTTAGGACTGGTTATGTTCAATATCTTCATTAACGATTTAGATATTGACATAGAAAGTACACTTATTAAGTTTGCAGATGATACCAAGCTGGGAAGGGTTGCAACTTCTTTGGAGGATAGGGTCATAATTCAAAAGGATCTGGATAAACTGGAGAAATGGGCTGAGGTAAACAGGATGAAGTTTAATAAGGACAAATGCAAAGTGCTCCACTTAGGAAGGAACAATCAGTGTCACACATACAGAATGGGAAAGGACTGCCTAGGAATGAGTACAGCAGAAAGGGATCTAGGGGTTATAGTGGACCATAAGCTAAATATGAGTCAACAGTGTGATGCTGTTGCAAAAAAAGCAAACATGATCCTAGGATGCATTAACAGGTGTGTTGTGAACAAGACACGAGAAGTCATTCTCCCACTCTACTCTGCGCTGGTTAGGCCTCAGCTGGAGTATTGTGTCCAGTTCTGGGCACCGCAGTTCAGGAAGGATGTGGAGAAATTGGGGAGGGTCCAGAGGAGAGCAACGAGAATGATCAAAGGTCTAGAGAACATGACCTATGAAGAAAGGCTGAAAGAATTGGGCTTGTTTAGTTTGGAAAAGAGAAGATTGAGGGGTGACGTGATAGCAGTTTTCAGGTATCTAAAAGGGTGTCATAAGGCAGAGGGAGGGAACTTGTTCTTCCTTGCCTCTGAGGCTAGAACAAGAGGCAATGGACTTAAATTGCAGCAGGGGAGGTTCAGGTTGGACATTAGGAAAAAGCTCCTAACTGTCAGGGTGATCAAACACTGGAACGAATTGCCAAGGGAGGTGGTAGAATCTCCATCACTGGAGATATTTAAGAAGAGGTTAGATAGATGGCTTTCAGGGATGGTCTAGAAAGTGCTTGGTCCTGCCATGAGGGCAGGGGGCTGGACTCGATGGCCTCTCGAGGTCCCTTCCAGTCGTACTGTTCTATGATTCTATGATAAAATTGACATTAATACATTTAAATTTATCTCATAGTGTAGACATAGCCTTGCTGAATGCCTGTGAGATGGCTTTCCCTCTCACCCTCTCCTGGAATGCGTGTTGAGCTGAATGGGCTGTCTGAGCCGCTGCCAGGGCAATAAAGCATCTGGGACCCTGATCAGGCAGCAATCACATGCCCAAGGCACGGACACTCAGCATCTATGCAGCAGAGACCCTGGTAAGGCCATAATCACATGCCCCATGCATGGACACTGCCCTAGGTGGGGCTTGACCAACCAGACATGGCCAAGTCATCTCTAGCCACAGACCAGGAGGAGCAGGTCCTTAAAAGGTGAAGGAGATAGATGCTTGGGGAGTGCACTCACAAGACTGCACCTCCCAGGAGGGCCCTTCACCCAGACTGCCTGGCCAGTGGTCTGCCGCATCACATTCCACCCTGCTTTGGAAAGACTTACCTCCGTTGCACCATCCACCGCTGCACTGTGGGAAACTTACGTTGCAGAGTCCTGACATCTCCAGTGCTGTGCCTGTCCTGAGAGCATGAGTATATGAGTGCGAATGTGACCTCCCATTCCCCTCTTTCTTGAACTTAGTTATAAGTGTAATAAACATGCTGATTTTTGCCAAACTCTCATTGGTCATCAGTCATTCCTAAGCTTAGTAGCTGGCCCAATTTCAGGTAACAGCATCCACTGCCCACTGACCAGACCCTGCTGTCAGCATGATACCTTGGGCCCTGCTCATTGGCCAGGTCCCACTTGGCTGGTTCTGCTTCTTTCCCTGTAATGCTGTGGAGGTAAAAGTCTCAAAATACTGAGCCACCTCCTGTGAGATGTTCAAGCACTTGCAGATGACCTGGCCCAACATATTTTCAAAAGTCATTTTGCATTTCCTGTTTAAAACTCCTTCCCCAAAGTGCCTTCTATTTACATTTTTTCTTTGTCTGCTTGTAGGTGAAGACCTGTATTTAAGAGATGCCCTTAGTAGTGGTACTCTCTTAAAGTTCTGTAGTGTGGGAGACTAGCGTTTCTCAAATGTAGCCCCAGCCTCCTGAGAAATGATTGATGATTGGGGAAGGAGGATAGCGGCCCCTTTCTTGGGCTGCTGGGAGGGGATGGGCCCTGCCCACCTCAAGAGCCACAAACACCAGAGGACCAGACAGCTGGTGTGAATTCCTTAAACTTCCCAGGGGCTGTAGACTTCAGGTTTCTAGGTTAAACCCTGGAGTAGCAGGTGGTAGGCTCCAGCCATGTGGTGCTGGGCTTTGACCATGGATCCTGTTGCTCATGTACAAAGTCTCGAACTTCACAGTCATAACCCCTAGACCCTGATGTCTTCTTCTGTCCCTCACCTATGTCCCCTTCCCAACTCCCCCCATCACCTCCGGTCCTCACTGTCTCCCTACCCTCCTCCCCATCCAAGATTTAAATTGTCCCCTGCTTGACAGAGCTGACTAAGTCTTCTGTGAAAAGGGATATTTGTATTTTTGTTCATACCACTTTTCACTGCCTCACAGCTAGCTAGCAAACTTGCTGCTTTGAAAAGTAGTATTAACAAACATATCACTTTCCGCAAAAGCAAATTTACTACCTAGCAGGTCTTCTCGAAAATTCAATCAAAAAACAAAGGACTCAACAAAAGAAATCATAAGAACATGTAACATTCTTATGTGTTTTATTCCGTTTATGGCCAGTATAGAGACAACTCATATGTAATTTTAATTATTAAATTTGCCACCCCTCCCCAAACTTACATAAATAAGTTACTGTGATTTGGACACATATGTGCACATTTATTTGTTTTCCCTAATGGTACTGACGTGTTTTAGGAAAAACTGGCATAGCAGCCACCAGCAAGAGTTGGTGGGTACATTCTGAAGCCACCCAAAAATTTGATGTGGGAACCCTTGTGTTAGACTATCATGTTTTCACATTTCTGAAAATAATTCCCCCAGCAACATGTTTAAGATGGTTAGACTCCTGGAAATTAGAGATTAAAAATACCAATAGACCATGGGTAAAAGTTTCACATGTTTCTAAAATTCCATTTTCCAAAGGGGTACAGGTTTTTAGACTCCAGAGCACCTAACTGCTTTTGAACACAGGATTTAGGATTGTAAATCACAGGCACATTTTAAAATATTATCCTATATCGTTAAATATTTATAAATATAAATATGTTTATAAATATGTACCCATTTAGTCAGCTCTTAGCCAAACTATACAGTAGTTCTCTTATTCTTTTCTCATAAATTAGTCCCTTAATTCAGCCATGGGGAACCTCTGGCCAGCAGCTAACCCTGACAAACTACATGTGGCCGATGGGCTGGTGGTTCCCGACTCCTGACTTAATTCCTCTGGATATATCTGCAGCAGTATTCAGTTTGTTTATATATTCCTAGAAGCAAGAAGTCAGGAGCCGTATGCAGTTAATCCAGCTGTGATCTCATAGGCCTTAGTTTGGAAAGGTAGTTAAGCACATGTGTAACTTGAAACATAAGACAAGAGTAGTTCCAACTCATTGGGGACAAGTCACATTCTTGTAATTACACACATGCTTATATACCTTGTTGAATGGTGTATATGGAGGTGTTAGTGCTTCCCTGTTGTTATGCTTTGCGTCTGCAGGGCAAAAATTGCAATGGCTTGTTTTACTTTCATACCACACACATTTCAAAATCAGGCCTCATAAACTACCCTGTCTCATCCCTCGGCCTTTCAGCATTTCCAGTTTTTCTCTTCCATTTGACACCAATTTCCTCAGATGTTAGTCTATTTTTCAAAAATGAATCTAATTTTGCATGCTCCTGCCATATTAAATACCCTTACAAGCCTCTTTTAAATAACACTTTTGCTCATACTAGTGTTTGCAGCGCCTTCGAATTATTTACTTATTTATTTAATTTAGCCTTAATATCTCTTTTGGATAAATAAAATATCCAGTTCAATTCACTGTAGTTTATTTATCTTTACTTTTGGTTTCTTCAGTCCATTTTCCATCTACATTTTGGTCTTTGGTTCCATGATATCCCACAATCTTTCCCTGATGGCAGTATTTGATACATTCATAATGGTGGAATTGTCTAAAACATGTGAAATATTGTTCTAAAAACTGGAGATGATTTTTTTCTTATTTTCACAGAGGACTGATTTTTATTTAATACTAAAATTTGGTAATCATTAGGAATTCTTTGATGCCAAGAAAATCAGGCTCAGGATGTTTGGCCCTGCTTGCGACTGTTTTAACTAATGGGGATGACTGTTTTTGAAATTATTAGAAGAAAAATCAGCAATGGACTGTAAACATTCCAGTTTTACATGGCTAGTTTACTTTTGTATGTGCTTTTGAAACTTTATCCTTCTTTCCTTCTACCAATATTTATTATTAATAGACAAACACCCAAAACCTGAGCCATATCCACCTGCCCAACCGCAACCAGGAAGGAATAGCAATTATGGTAAGAACATTTTCTCCTGAAACATATTAGAACTAAAAATTATTCAGGTCAGATTTTTATTTGTTTGCTGTATAATATACTTTGTACACTTATTGATTAACAATTGTAGGGAAAAAAGTTGTAGGGAACTTTTTGTTTGCTATGTGCATATTAGGATTTTTCCCTTTCAATCTGTGAAAAAGGTAACTGGGCCTTAGTGTCTGTCTAAGAAAATATATGAAGCCTGAACAATTTACAAGTTATAGGACCCTAAGTCACGTTGTTGATCATCTGGTTTTCCTTTCCACTCCTGTTGACAAATTTAGCTGCCCCTATCCTGGGAATGGATAGGAACCAACAATGTTCTAGTGACATAAATGGAATTCTAGCCTTCAAATAGATTCTAATGTGTGACCTTGACATAAAAGACAGGAAGTGGGCTCACTGCCTAAAAGATCTCTCTCTACTTAAGGATCCTGGGGGAATGATCCTCACCTAACACACCAGGAATAAACAGGTCATGGTACTGGAAGGGAGCGGGGAAAGATGAAATTTCAGGTTAGTCTGAAAAATGAATACTTTCATTTTACAGACAGCTTCAACGACTTAGATCTCAATGATGGGAAACCTCTACCTCCAAGGCCTGCAGGTACTGTATGTCAACTCTACTGATTATTTCCCAGCCTCTCTCACGTAGGTATAACCCTCAGTTGCCAGGTTTTACTTTAGACTTACACCTAGCCAGTACAGGGCCAGCTTCTCCTATGCTGAGCAATCGCCAGCTTCCGAATAGTACTAACAGGGCCCAGGTGTTCTGAAGCACGTAATCACTTTAAGCACATGCTGAAGTGCAGGGGTGGCCAACCAGCTAGAGATGAAGAGCCAAAATAACAGTGGGTAGAGTGCAAAGAGACACATATCATATATTTATTTATATTTTATGTAGCTCAATATAGAGACATAAAATAAAGATCAATATATAGATATATCAAAATATATACGTGTCTCAATGCCCTCCTCCTCCCCCAGAGCCACGCCCTCTCAAACCCCCCACTCTAACTGAATGCCTCCCTCTTCCCCACAGCCAGGCACCCCCCCCCCCACTCTAACTGAATGTCCTCCCGCTCCTCAGTCCCAGGCCCCCCCAGGGCCCCTCCCCGGCTCTAAATGAATTCCCACCCCCAGAGCCAGGAATTCGCAGCCTTCTATGCTCTAAATAAGTACTCTCCCTCAGAGCCAGGCAGTGCCCGCCCCCCGGCCCAGGTTGATGTCGGCAACTCACTGGAGCTGCTGCTGCTGCCAAGCCCTGGAGCGCATGTGCAGAGCTGTGGAAGGCGCTCCCAGCCTGTGGCTCTGAGAAGGAGCCACATTTACTAGTTCAAAGAGCTGCTTGTGGCTCGAGAGCTGTGGGTTGGCCACCCCTGCTTACGTGCTTTGCTGGGTGGGACCAGAGTCTTCTGCATTTTGAAGGATTGGGCCAAAAATGTGCTTGAATTCAGTGAAACTTCTTACAGATTAAGAGGCTGTTCAGAGGGAGTACAGGTTGAAGCACTGGCCGATAATGAATTAGCCAGCGGCTCCCCAGAGACTAGTCAGAGCGTTACATGCCCTTTCTCACACCTTATGCAGCAGGAGGCAGTTTTTTACATTAACCCTCAATTTTACAGACCCTGATTTAGTGGATTCTGGGAACAATGGACATCTGTCAGCCCCCACTCCTCTTGTTCACTAAGCCCATTTATTCGGCTCCTGTAAATCTTGCACCCCCCCCCCCAGCGCCCCCACAAAAAAAAGAAAATTAGGTGACAAAAAAGAGTCAGGTCACTTCATGGAGCCGCTGCCTCCAGCTGCCGAACCCTCCACTACTTCCTGAACACCACCTCCTTGAGCTACCATGTGCTCCTCCCACCAGAAGTAGGACCCGCATGCAGGCAGATGGCACTCACACACACAGCCCACCCCTGGTGGGAGGAGCAAGCGGCAGCTCTAGCGGTGGTGGTGGTGGCTCCAATCCAAGCAGTTCCAGCCATGTGGTGGGGTCGCTTCAGCCACACAGTAGGGTCATTCCAGCCCCCTGGCGGAGTTGCTTCTGCCACATGGAAGGGACCCTCAAGCCATGCGGTGGGGTCACTCCAGCCGCATCGTGGGTCCAGGAGCTCCAGCTGTGGCAGTGGGCTCCAATGGCTCATCCAGGGGTGGCGGTTCCAATGAGTTGAGGACATTGGGTGCGGGAGGACTGGGGTAGGGGGAGCCTGGAGGGAAGGCAGTAAATCCACGTATTTAATGGACGTTCAGTTTTAATGAACACGCCTCCCTCCCATTAGCCATTAAATTGAGGGTTTACTGTATTTGAAATTCACTTTTTTAAGACAGTCATTAAGCAGTTTCAGCTGCATTTGGTTGGGGGGATTAATATGATCAGTCGAGTATAAGGTGATGAATATGATCATTCAAAGGAGATTTTACACAGAGGAGTACAATAATGTGCCCCCAAAAAATTAAGGCCCAAATCAGCCACATCTCCTTATTCCCAATTCCCAGTTCTAACCAATTACCATGTGGCAGGATACCTTTTCATGGGATTTGTTGTGGTTTTGCTCTGTGTTAACTGTGACTTTAATCCAAAAAGTTTCTTCCAGCCATGAAGTAATTTCCTCTTTTCCAGGAGACAAGGAGAGTAATGTCAATCATGGTGGAAACACTGGTCAGTAAATGCATATGTACACATTATCTTAAAGCATATTTAGGATAGTCTTAGCTGCATAAAAAAGTTTTCATCCATATATAAAACATATGTGTATATAGAGAACAACAAGAAGTCCTGTGGCACCTTATAGACTAACAGATATTTTGAAGCGTAAGGTTTCGTGGGCAAAGACCCACTTCGTCAGCTGCATCATGTATATGCATATATGTGTATATACTTCACTCTTTTCTTGTCTGGAGTATTATGGTTTCTGATCCTTACGGCCTTTTTTGTTTTATTTCATGCCGCAAATGGAATTCAGAAGTTGCACTAACCATTTCTCATGTTACATGGAGTTTGCAATGATTTGTTATTATGAGTCAGTGTCCATTTTTTGTACTCTAAAACAAGGGTGTTTTTTTTTTTTTGTTGCTTCTGAAGATATGTTGTTTCTTTCACTAGATTCTGGAGTAGTGGCTGGAGTTACCTCACCTGTGATTTCTGTGCTTGTGCTGTTAGTTGTTGGAACAGTAGCTGGCTACACAGCTTACAAGAAGAAGAAATTCTGTTTTAATACTAATGGTAAGATTGATACTAGCTTTTCTGTTTCTTCTTGGAACTCTGGCAGACCTTGATTGAAACATTTTCTCATTTCTTGTAATATAATTAAAACAAGCTTGTACACTCTTTTTGCCTGTTATTTACTCTGTGTCTTGTACTACAGAAAACATTGGCTGAAAACGTGTGTACTGTATATATAGATGGATGGGCACAGAGGGAATAAGTGACTAACATGCACTCTTGGGCTATGTCTACACTAGAGACTTTTGTAGACTAAACCGGGCTTTTGTCAACAAAACTTGCAGAACCTCTACACGGAAAATGCGTTTTGTCAACAGAAACTGTCGACAAAAAAGCTGAGTAGGTGCTCTGGGGGGCCCTTTTGTCGACAGAGTGGATCGAAAGATTGATACGCTTTATGTGTAGACACAATCTGTTGACAGAAGTTTTGTCGAAACATCTCTTCCACCAGTAACTTCTCTAGACAGATGCTTCTAGTGTAGACATAACCTTTGAGTTTGGATAATAAAATGTAGTGCACGAGGTTTAAAGAATTCACTTTCCTACACTGAAATATTTGCATGACCAAAGTTTCAAGTAGTAATTATAACTTCAGTGTTCATCTTTATTTTTTATATTGCAGTTGTGCAAACAATATGCTATGTGCTTCCCAGAATGGAAGACATTGTGCCCGGAAGAGTGTAGGGTCTAGAATATGGACTTATATTTTAAAATATTTTTAGTCCTAGACATAAACTTAAATAAATTTAAAGTAAATTTGAAAATTCATGGATGCTGTCAGTGTTTTGCTGCCTAATGAGAATTGCAAGGATATATATTAACAGTAAGCTGGCATACTCTTTCCAGGGATATGAAGTAAACCACTGAAATGGTCAAATTCTGCTGTCAAAAAGTGTGTTGGTGGCTGTGAGTGGAAGTTGCAGTGGTACAAGACAGCTGCAATTTTTCCTGCAAGTGGAGGGTGGGTAGTCTGTATAAGGAGGCGTAGCAAATTCAAAAGAGGGGTATGATTAGAGCATCAGTGCATCTCTTGAGCAGCCTCTGCTATTAGAGATCCTATAGAGCTCACAGCAGGATGTGGGAGAGAGGAGGAGCGTTATCTGTCCTTCCCTAGGGGTAGGGAGGAGCTCTGATAAAGGATAGAGTGCTATAGATCTGAATAGGCATCTATACCAGAATTTAAATTTTTTTTTTATAATCTTCCATTTTAGGTGGGGCAACTGTTTAAGCTACCAAGAAACTGCTCAGTGATAAAGAATATTTTCTGCACAGCACAGGACTACTTATTGATAAGATGTAGTTAAGTAATGGATGGATAATATAGTACAGTCTGATGTATATGATACATTTGAATGTATATTTTGGTTCAAACAATAAGTCTGTGATAATTCCTCATTCATGCAGCTGCAATGTTTTTCTAAGGTTTGAATCTGAGCATTGGGATGATGGAATATTCAGGGTTTTGTCCATGACTTGTTTTTTTTTAAAGGTTAATATATTAGGTGGGGAGAAATAAGGAACTTTCAGCCATATGTTGTATTGGTGTTCTCATGTGCATATGTATTTTTTGTAAATTTGAGGCAAGTACCTGAAGTTTGGAAAAAAAAGCTTAAAGATTTTACTTTATTTTGTTCCTTACATCTGAAATGTGTACAACTGCTTAAATTCTGCAAATCTTCCTGAACCCTGCTTCTTTTCTACATCTTTTTTTAAACATAGAAAGGGCCAGTTCTAGAATCCATTAGTCAGTAGGTACCTTTACATTGTCTTTAATGAGCTAAATCAGTCCCATAAGTATGGGCTTTCAGGTGACTTAAAGACCCTCTAAAAGAAACTAAATTGGATAGTTCTTTAAATCAATCATCATAATGACCATATTACTGGATTCTTTTTTTACAAAAATAGTCAGAATTGTCTTATGGAAAAATGAATCACCTTGATTACAGTTATAGATGGTAAGGAGAATGAATTACAGTGTCTTTGGAAACATGAGGTTTTGAATTCTGAGCCCCACACCCTGCCGCCATACGTGGAGTCACATATAACCAATCTGTCATATTTTATTTTTATACGTGCGTTATAATTTTAGTCATCTAGTCTCTGCACATCTTTAAAATGAGCATTTGACCTTTACTTTACAAATGAACTGTGTTTTGTTTTCAATTACACATTAATGGAGGTAATCCTGAAGAAGTTCAAGCTATGCTTTTTACTTAGAGAAGGGGAACAATTAATGAAGAAATCAGCATGAAATTTTATGTATGCAAGTGATGTAAAAAAAAGGTCATTTGAAAAATGAGCTCTTTCCACACACTCCTCCCCACCTGCCCCCGATGTCCTGATATTAGGGTCTTTGTCATATATACACAACTATACTTCCTCCCCCCCCGGCAAAAAAAAAAAAAGTGTCCTGGTTTTTTACACTTGCTGTTTGGTCACTCTCACTTGTGCACACACATTCCCCTAACCCCACCCTCCAAAATCTCTTAAAAGGTAGAAGTGCAATGTATATGAACTATCAGTAAGTGATTAAATGAATTATTAAGTGAAGTCCATTTTAGTAATGTCAGTAGTGTGCTGAGCCTTTCATTTTGTGTATTCTCTTAATTTACCTGAAATATGAAGATCTTTTGACAACACACAAAGCGAATAACCTCTTTATAACTTTTCACCTTTAGATCATAGGTGAAGACAATTCTCTTTTACAGGGAAAAGATATTCCTTGAAAGGAGACAGACCACCATGTTGATAATTAAAGCTGCTTGATACACACATGCTATGCTAGGGCATAGACACAGCTTTGACCTATTGAAGTTTTAAGAGATTTCTGAAACAGGTGTTGCAACAGCTGAGCATCCAAATAATATGTGATTTGGAGCATCTGTAAGAGAATGGATGCATCTTTCTCAGTTTAATATTAAAAGGTATATTTTTGTTTTATCCAATGCAAACATTCAATAAATATTTCTTCGGTTTTATCTAAGATGAGTTGGTGTTGGTTGTAATATTGTAGGAAACAACGATGGCTGGTGCTTCTCAACAAAACAGATCTATGTCATGCTTAAAGGAGGCAGGAAATTTTTCATGATGCTTTGTTTTTAAGAGTATTGGGGAGAAAGAGAGAACTGTGGTCTTTCTTCAGGAGCAGTGCCAGAGAAGGGCACTCTGTCTATCATTAAGGGCATACAAGAACTAAAGGGTTAAAAGGGATGAACCACTGTTACACCTTACTCTTCATCTGTTTATAGTTTTAAAAAAACAACAAGCAGATAAACAGTGTTCTGTTAAGTGGAAACTTCCCATTTTTTTTTCTCAACCAAAAGGATTTTATTTTTGTAATCTTCAGCAAAATTGACTAAGCCACTTGAGTAAGCAAGAAAAAAAAATGTTTAAAACAAGGTTCTCAAAGTGGAGGCCAGGACCTCTTACAGAGTCATCAGATTACTTCATGGTGGTGTAGGTTGTGAACTGCACCTGAAACACTACTTTGCCTCTAGCATTTATACTGCTATACAAACAGTTTTTGGACGGGGGTGAGGGGAATGGGGGTGGAGGCTATTTGGTGTCACCACTACAAAAGGTTGAAAAACACTGGTTTAAAAAATTCCTGATGGTCTAATTGATTACACATATTAGATGGTTTGGCATTTTTGTTTTGTTTTTGTTATAGCTGCAGTTGCTATTGTTTGCTTTTGGTTGGTGATATTTTAATTATTTTTGGCAGCTTTTAATTTGACAGAGTATGAATGAAAGACAGTCACTTGGTCTGATCATAGGACTCAGGTTATTTCTGCGCTACATAATAAAGTCAATTTTAAGGCAGCTAGCTCAATTTTATGTCACTGTCTTCACTGCAAATACCATCAAGTTAATTTTAGGGAGCACTAACGTTAACATTTTTACGTCAACCATCAGAGGTGACATAACACCGAGTTTGAATTTAAAAGGTGGAAATAATGGTAGTGTGGAAACAGCATTTCTTTAAATCAATTTTACTGGCCTCCAGAGGTGTCCCACAGGTATCACACAATGCCCCACAGTTGTCTGTTCTGGCCACTTTCATCTCTGCTGCTCTCCAGGTGCTCAGGAAGTAGGTAACAGGAAGCCTGGGAATTTGAATTCATTTTCTTTCTGACCAGCATGGATAGCACACCTCAGGAGTCATCCATCACATTGTGTTTTGCCATTGCATCTAACCATTGCATCTCCAGCCATCTAATCTAACCATCTTGCCATCATGAGTACTGAGCATGGAGCCATAATGAGATCCTGGATCTCATTTCTGTCTGGGGAGAAGAATCAGTGCTGAGCAGACTGTGAGTCAGCAAGTGAGATGTGGACATTTATGAAAAGATTTCATGAGGCATAATCGCAAAAGGTTACTCCCGGAATGCTCAGCAACGCCAGATGAAAATAAAGGAGCTCCAGGAGAACTATCATAAAGTTTGAGCAGCCAGGGGGCAATCTGGGTCATCTCCCAAGATGTGTTGGTACTACAAGCAGCTGGATGCCATTCTTGGGAGGGACCCAACCATGGTTCCCAATCTTATCTGGGATTCTTCAGGAGACCATTCTGGTGGGAGCCGAGAGGAGCTGGGCTGAGAGGGCATGCAGGAGGCAGAGGCCGATGAAGAGGAGGACAGCGACAGTCATCAGCAGACACTTGATGAAGCTGATCCTGGCAGCCCAAAACTCTTTATTACCCTTGACCTCGAACCACGCCCCTCAGCATTGACCCCTGAACCTACAAGGTCCAGCAATGGTTCTTCTGGTGAGTATTTTTTTAAGAATGCTACAAGGGTGTTGCGGCTGGGTTGGGATATAGGTTTACTTCTGTGGCACACATTTTTTAAACTGCTACAAGCAGGTTGCAACAGGCACAGTAAATCTATGCCCCTTCAAACAGCTTGTTAATATTTCTGGGGATGGAGCACTTATCCTTCTTGGAGATCTTCATGAAGGTCTCAGCCAGGTACTCTTTTATTTTTCACACAAGTTTTTTGGGGAGGCCTGACATTGTGGTTTCCATGATAGCACACCTTGCCACACCAGGCAACCAGTAAGTAACCTGGTATCATGGCATAACATGGCATTCTGGCAAATGTTCCAGCCCTGTGCTCACACAGTATGAGCATATTTTCTTTTTCACTCCTTTATTCTTAGGAGGCTGACATCTCTTTTGGCAGCCTAAAAGAAGCACGGGAATTTCAATCAGAGCTTTTTGCACTGCTCCCTGGCCATTTAAATTTCCCAGGACCACCCTGTCACACCACATGGCTGGCAGGCTCTCTGTCACTCCCTGCTATGTGACTGGCAGGCTCTCTGGGCCTTCTCTCTTCCCACCAAGCTGCTGGCTTTTTCCCTTCCACAGGCTTGATGAGGAGCTGCTGAAAAAGTTTCTTCCACTCTTTACAGTTTACAGGAATCACCACCCCCCTCAGCCCACAATGCATCCATCAGAATCAACTCCTCCCCGCTTCCCCACGCCAGGCAGCTGCTGGGCTTTGCAGGCCCTGCTCCCAGACACTGGTAAGTCCAGTGTGGGCTTTCCCTCCTTTAAATGGCTTTTTTCCTGCACAGGACTGAGGAGGAGCCACCGAGAAAGTTTTTTCCGTGCTTTAGTTTACAGGGATCACCCCACCTCAGCCCACTATATGTCCAGCAGAATTGAATCCTCCCCCTGCCACATGCTTTAAAGTTTACATGGCTTTGTTTGAAACCTCATCTTACCATGTCTGTAATGAAATGGTCTGGATAAGTAATGGCTTCTCTTCTGCCGAGGTTGATTCATTGTCATCCTTAAGAAGCCAAAAGTGCCTTGGGAAACAAAAGTTGCAGTGATTGTCAAACAGAGAACCAAAGAGGACTAAGGCAGAGCTCCTGACAGTTGTCAGGGAGCAAACTGAGATCCGGGGTCCATACTGGAGCTGCAGAGGGACAACCAATGAAGGACTCGTTATGCAGACTCCACACCCTGCTGCCCAGGCTCCCCTAAATATAGCTTGACGCCCCTCGTCGTGGTCCCTGAATGCAGGGAAAGGGAAAGGACAGTCTCCCACTCCCCTCCCTGCCCCTGCCATGACCTGTCCTCACTGCAAAATGCTATTCCATCGCTTGTAAAATCCCTTCTTTTTCCTGCATCGTAATCCTCCCACCCTAAATAAAAACATTATTTTTGTGAAAACCACAGTATCATTTATTGGTTCACATGGGGTAGGGTGCATACAACATTGTGTGGAGCAAAGCGGGTATCCCATTAGTTAAATGCAGTAAAATCACGTGGCTCATTCATAAAGCTATATTACAAAGCCTCCCTGATTGGCATTGCATCTGCATGTGCATTGGTGAATGCTCTTGTGCCCAGATGTGCATAAACCCAGCTCCTGGCATCTGCCTCTGCAACCCAGGCTGGCATGAAATTCTACTCCTTTGATTTGCAAATGTCATGGAGAATACAACACGCTGCAACCACAGTGGGGACGTTGGTTTTGGAAAGGTCCAAACGGGTCAAAAGGCACCTAAGTCTGGATTTTAAATGGCCAAAGGCACATTCTATTACCATTCTCACTTGTTCAGTCTGTAGTTGAAGCATTCCTGACTGCAGTCGAGGGTGCCTGTGTATGGTTTCACAAGCCAAGGGAGCAGAGGGTAAGCAAGGTTGCCCAGTATCACTATGGGTATCTCCACATCTCCAATCTTAATTTTCTGGTCGGGGAAAAAAATCCCATCTAGGAGTTTTCTGTACAGACCTGAATTTCTAAAGGTGTATTTGTCATGCACTCTTCCCAACCATCCCACATTGATGTTGGCGAAACCTTTGTGATCCATCAGCATCTGCAACACCATGGAGAAGTACCCCTTGCCGTTTATGTACTCTGAGGCCAGGTGGTCTGGGGCCATGATGGGGATGGTTCCATCTATCACCCCACCGCAGTTAGGAAACCCCATGGCAGCAAAGCCATCCAATATGTGCTGGACATTTCCTAGAGCCACATTCTTCTACATCAGACAGTGACAGATTGCACTGGCTACCTGCATCTCTGCGGCCCTCACTGTAGATTTGCCCACCATGAATTGATTTGCCACTGTCCGGTAGCTGTTGAGTGTTGCAAACTTCCACAGAGCGATTGCCATTCACTTATGAACTGTTAAATCAGCTCTCATTCTGGTATCACTGAGCTTCAGGGCAGGCGACACCAAATCACAAATTTCCATGAAAGTGGCCTTGTGTCTGAGGCATAAGGAACTGACGACAGAGGGAGGTTTAGCCGGCAGAGGCACATCCACACAGCCTCTGCATCGCTGGCACCCCCTTCTGCAGATGCTGAACTCCTGTGGGGCTATGGTAATGAGCTTCAGGAGTATGCAAATGGCACACCATTTGCAATCCTGAGAAGCTCATTTTGCATAGCTCTGCCAGCAGCAGCACTGGGCAGAGCGCCATGTAGACATAGCCTATAAGTGATATAATAGCTTCAGAGACCTCCAAGAATGCAATTACATGGGAGTAAAACAGGAATAATGCAGTATCATAGAATCATAGGGCTGGAAGGGACTTCAGGAGGTCATCAAATCCAGCCTCCTGCTTCAAGCAGGATCAACCCCCACTAAGTCATCCCAGCCAGGACCTTGTCAAGCTGGGACTTAATAACCTCAAGGGATGGAGAATCCACCACCTCTCTAGGCAACACATTCCAATGCTTCACCACCCTCCTGGTGAAGTAGTTTTTCCTAATATCCAACCTGCAGCTCTCCTTCTGTAACTTCAGACCATTGCTCCTTGTTCTGATATCTGACACCACTGAGAACAGTTTCTCTCCATCCTCTTTAGAGCTCCCCTTTAGAAAGTTGAAGGCTGCTATTAAATCACCCCACAGTCTTCTCTTCTGCAAACTAAATAAGCCCAAATCCCTCAGCTTCTCTTCATAGGCCATGTGCTCCAGCCCCTTAATCATTTTCATTGCCCTCCACTGAACCTGCACCAGGACATCCACGTCCTTTCTATACTGGGGGAATCTTTGTCTTCTTGGTTACCACACACTGGGTTAGATTTCATGTGTGGCATCTGATTGTTCTTTAAAGGTGCTTTTTTTTAAATTAAAACTCTATCATCTTATCTTCAGATACTAAAAAACCCTACCTACACACTCACACACCCAAACAAACAAACAAACAAAAAGACTGTAAGGGGTGCATATTGTGTAGCCTTTGCTGGCTTTTTCTGTTTTGAGCATGCATCTTTGTGTGCCAGCCTGTGTATGCAGATTTGTGTACATAAAGCGCAAGCTGAGGAATGTAGGGAGCAAAGGTGGCTTTGTTCAAACTTTTTATCTCCTGAATTCTCAGCCAGCGTGAGCCCAAATAAGCCAGAGCAGCCTCAGGAATTATGACTGTGCTGCCTACAACCCTTCCCAAGTCATCCTAAAGTCCAGAACAGCCATAACAAAAGTCTCCGGCTATACTTGTTCCACCTCACCAGGTTTGCTCTGATAAGGTGCTGAGCAAGGGGCTCACCCACCAAAGGAAGCTGTGTAAGTATGACGTCTGGTCATTATTGTGCAAGGGCAGCACTGAGCAGCCCCAGTTGTGTGCTGTGACCTTCTGTGCTAGGTGCTGTACAAACACAGAACAGAGGTACGGTCCCTTTCATTGAAGTCCCTGAACAGGGCTGGAAAACGTCAGTTTGCTTTCTTTTGTGCCTGCTCTGCTCTACAAACAATACCCTACCAACTTCCATGTGGAGCTGGGAGGGAGGTTGTTATGGCTTTCCCCACTCCTCTTCTGCCCAAGGCACTGGGAGACAGAGTGGCATTAGCCTGGGACACTGACCCCTGTAAACTGTACACTTGTGTGGCCACTTAGGGAGAAATTCAAATGCTGCACCACTAACTGTCCAAGTGCCCAGAGCTAGGCTTTGTGCTTCCCCTGGTGGCGCACGTGGGGACCTGCCTCGTCGCACATAACAACACTTATTCCGCACATGGAGAAGCTTGGTGGGCACATTGGTCTGGGGGGAGACTATTAAAGGTCGGGGGGAGACACGCAAGCCCACTGCCTGGCAGCCTGGTCAAAAGAGCGCCTCCCTCCCCAGCGCAGACTGCCCACGTGGCTCGCTGCCAAGCAGGGGGCTCCCTCACGCACGGCCAGGGGCAGGCGCAGTCCGCCACAGGTGACCTACGAGAGGGGGCGCCGGAAAGGGTGGCGGCTGCAGCCCCGCTGCCCAGCCAATAGCCGAGCAAGGGCAGCTGGAGGACGCGCGGCGGCGGCGCACGTGCCCCCCGGCGCGCAGGGGGCGTGGCCCATTGCGAGCGACAGCCGCCCGGGCGCGTGCCTCGCCTGGTCTTGCGGCCGCTGCCCGCGGGGCTGCGCGATTCCCTGCCTGGGCCTCCGGCGGGTGAGCGGGCCAGGGAGCTCCGGGCTGCTGGGGGAGAGGCGGCTGGGGGCCCGCAGTGCAGCCTTGCGGCTTGGAAGGATGGCTGGTGAGTAGGGTCGAGCTGGCTGATTAACCGGGCATCAGTAGATGGGGGAGGAGTGTTAAGCCCCTTGTCTGGAGTAGTGCGTGCCAGGCCTGGCCAGGGATAGGGCAGCCCCCCTGCCGCAGGGTAAGGGTACGTGCCGAATTTCCCAGGGCTTTTCTGATAAAGCCGCTAGTGTGGGCGGTATTTGTTCCCCATAGAACAATGCTCTGCTGCCATTAGTAGGCCTGGATTAGGATTTAAGCCCTCTGGCTGATAGGAACTAACCTCATTTATCTTTTACCCATGCAAATATAAAGTCCCTTATTGCACTTATCGGTGGCGGTTTCAGATGATTAAAAGGCCGGGTTGGGTGTAAACGTATACATCTGGGCTTCTTAGAGGTGGCTGGAGAAAAACTCTGTTTTATGTTGCTACCAGTTACATTAGTATTGCTTCTGAATAGCCCTAAGTTTAAGGGGAGCCTAGTACAGGTGGTCCCTGATTTACAAACACATCAATTTATGATCATTTGTACTTAAGACCAACCTCTAGCTGACCTCCCTACAGCAGGGGGGTCTAGCTGCACACCTGGGGCTCCCCTCCAAGCCCCATCCCCCAACCCACTTACACACCCAGGCCTTGACCTCCCACCTAGCCCCAACGCCCATGAACGTGAACCCAACCTCCCCAGCCCCTGTGTGGCCCCAGGTCACCCCCCATCATGAGATGCATGGGGCTCCATCCTGCCCCTCTGCTCAAGCACCCAGGCCCAGTGCACCCCCATTCAACTCCTTCCTTGCCTGGCTCAATCACCCTTGCAGCCCTAGCTTACTCCATGCATGGGGTGCGAGTTAAACCTGTGCCTGGGGCTCCAACCCTGCCTCTGCTCAACCACCCTGCCCTGGTGCACCTTCTGTTCAACCATCCCACGTGGCTCAACCCCTCCTTCCCGGGTGGCCCCAGCTCACCCCGCCCCCATGCTTGGGGCTCCAGCTGTCAGCCACTGCTGGCATGCACAAGGGCTCTATCCCTCCCACCAGCTCAACCCACCCCCGCCACAGTTCACCCCCATTCAATCCTGCCTCTGCCTGGCTCAGTCTCCTTCCCGCCCCCAGCCCCAGCTGACCCCCCCCCCCCCCAGCATGTGCTGGGATGTCAGCCACCAGTGTGTGTGGGGCTCTAGCTGTCAGCTGCTGCAGGTGCATGAGGCTCTATTTCCCCCTGCCCCGGTTCACCCCATTCAACCCACTCTGCCATCACCAATGGCCCCAGCTCACACTCCCCAGCATGTGGGGCTCAGGCTTCAACCTGTGCCCAGGGCTCCCAACCCCCAGCATGCAGGGCTCCAGCTTCAACCCCACTATCTACCATCCTGCTGCCTTGGTGCAACCCCCTGCAAGCCCCAGTTCAGCTGCACCCTCCCACCATCCCTGCTGCCTTAACTGACCCCAGGCTTAACACCCCCTGCCCCCTCCCGCTGCCCCAACCCAAGCCCTCCCCGACTTATGAGAAATTCAAGGTATGCGAGGGTTCCATGGAACTCAACCCTTGCATACCTCAAGGGATTACAGTATTAGGGTATTTCCAATTTCTGACCACATCGAGTTACGACCAGGTGTTTGGAACATGACCCGTTCATAAGTTGGGGACTATCTGTAGTAGTTTGCTCTGATTAAAGGCATGTGGGTTAAATTTTCCTGCATGCGTATTTCCAGGATCATTGTCTACTTTGTGCCCTTGGTAGGCCAGAGCAGAGCCCCTTAACCTCTAGGTTTCACATTTCACACCAGCCACATCTGGCCTTGCTGCATAAATTATGAATGTCAGGAGACTGAGACTCAGTGCCCCTTTCGTTACAAACTAAGCACTGCCTGTGATTGCTACGGTAGAGAAGTTTTGGGGAAGAACATCCCTCACATTGCATAAAACTGATTCCTCTGACCAATTAAGAAGTCCCTCTAAAAAGTTTTGGACAGCGAAGTCCACTCAGTTGTGGACCACAAAGACAATGACAGTGGGAATAATACATGGAAGGAGTTGTGTGGAATCCATACTTTAGAAAAATAACCATTTTTGGGCACCTTTATTTGGCAAGAAGTATTATTATGCAGCTGTCTTACAGAGATGGTTTTGGTAGCATAGTGAACTGTGATTTCTGGAAATCTGATGATGTGTTGCATTGGTAGTGATTTTTTTTAAAGCTTGCTTCTCAGTTGAAAATAAATGCAATTCATTAGCCAACAACCACGGGCTCCAGCTATGCAGCAACATCCAGACCTGTGCCGACTTTGGTAATCTCAGAGGAATGTGCGAGGGTATGAGGAAGGCATTAGGACCCACCCAGAACAAGATGGCACCTCTGAAATCCAAATTTGGTGAAGTAACCGGTGACAAAGCCAAACAGATGGAGCGCTAGGTTGAGCACTACTCCGAGCTGTATTCACGAGAGAACGTTGTGGTTGACAGAGCCCTCGATGCAGTCGAGCTCCTACCAGTAATGGACGAACTGGATCAAGAACTGACTGTGGATGAACTGAAGAGAGCCATCGACAGCATTGCAGCAGGAAAGGCCCCTGGTCAGGATGGTATATACCACCAGAGGTAATCAAATGTGCCGCGGACACACTCCTTGAACCCCTGCATGAGCTACTGTGCCTGTGCTGGAAAGAGGGTGAGGTTCCACAGGATATGCGTGACGCTAACATTGTAACGTTGTATAAGAACAAAGGAGACAGAGGCGACTACAACAACTACCGTGGAATCTCCCTCCTAAGCGTCACTGGTAAACTGTTCGCTCGCGTCATCCTTGGCAGACTTCAGAAGATTGCTGAGAGGGTGTACACTGAATCTCAGTGCGGATTCCACGCAGAGAGGTCTACTGTTGACATGGTCTTCTCTCTAAGGCAGCTGCAGGAGAAATGCAGGGAGCAGAGGAAGCCACTCTACATAGCCTTCATCGACCTGACCAAGGCCTTTGACTTGGTCAGCAGGGATGGTCTGTTCAAACTGCTCCACAAGATAGGCTGTCCACCACGGTTACGCAAGGTAATCCAGTTGTTCCACGAAGACATGAGAGGAACCATCCAATACGACGGCGCATTATCGGATGCTTTCAGAATCAGGAGCGGCGTCAAACAAGGATGCGTGCTTGCTCTGACATTGTTTGGGATCTTCTTCGCACTCCTCCTGAAGCATGCCTTTGGATCTTCAACAGAGGGCATCTTGCTGCACACAAGATCTGATGGGAAACTGTTTAACCTTGCAAGGCTGAAAGCTAAGTCTAAGGTGCGAGAAGTCCTCATCAGAGACATGCTGTTCGCTGATGATGATGCTGTAGTGTCTCTCACAGAAGACCAGCTTCAGAAACTGCTGGATCAGTTCTCCAAAGCGTGCAAGGACTTTGGGCTTACCATCAGCCTAAAGAAGACAAATGTACTCGGTCAGGATGTTGCTGAATCCCCATCAATCAGCATTGACAACTATACGTTAGAGGTCGTACACGAATTCGTTTACCTCGGGTCCACCATCACTGACACCCTGTCATTGGACACTGAGCTAAATAGGAGGATCGGAAAAGCAGCCACAACTCTGTCCAGACTCAGCAAGAGAGTGTGGACTAACAAGAAGCTGTACACTCACACCAAAATGCAAGTCTACAGAGCCTGCATCCTCAGCACCCTCCTTTATGGCAGCGAGACTTGGACCCTGTATGCCCGCCAGGAAAAGAAGCTGAACGACTTCCACTTGCGCTGCCTCAGGCGCATCCTTGGAATATCATGGAAGGACAGAGGGACCAACACCGCTGTCCTCAAGCAAGCTGGAATCCCAACCATGCACACCCTCCTCAGGCAGCGTCGGCTCCGCTGGCTTGGCCACGTCCACAGGATGAATGATGGAAGGATTCCAAAAGACATCCTGTATGGTGAGCTAGCCTCTGGCAAAAGACCTCCCGGACGCCCCAGTTGTGCTACAAAGATGTCCAGCTCGATGTCTACCTCTCTGAGGTCTCTCTTGCAGACAACTGGGAAGAACTAGCAGACAACCGCAGCAGATGGAGGCAGGGGTTACACAAGGGCCTTCAGAAGGGCGAGATGAAGATCAGACAACTAGCAGAGGAGAAGCGAGCACACAGAAAGCACAATAAGGACTTGCCAGACACCCACTACATCTGCACGAGATGCAGCAAGGACTGTCACTCTCATGTGGGTCTTTAAAGTCACAACAGGTGCTGTAAATGAAGTCCTCAATTGAAACTATAAAGGGCGCGATCCATAGTCTATGCAGACTGAAGGATGCCTACAGTTGTAGTCATGTAGACCATTGTAACACAGCAGTGATACTGATTGCATGAAATGGTTTGTAATGGTATTTGTCCTTGTATTTGTCCTACAGCATCCTCACAACAGCACACTTCCTAGGAGAGCATGACGAGATGAATACGTTATAGACAGGAACCATTTGGTCATATTGTTAACGTCTAACAGTATCTGACACACAACCACAGAGGTTAGCAGTATGTCTCTAAAGGTTGAATTTGGATCATTTATCCTATAGGATGCTTAACCCTTTCTTGGCCTTGTGTCTCAGCCATAATACCTAATTCTGCAATTGGGTGCACGAGGTTTTAGATCATTTCTGAGTGGCTAGTCCTTATGTTGTGAAAAATTCTGGATCTTGAGGTATTCTATAGCAGTTATGTCCAAACAAAGTAAAGAATCATGGCTGCATCCTCCTCTTCCCCCAGTTACTCACGGAAGCCACCTCAGAACACAGCTGCAGCCAGAATGCGGCTGGAGCCCTCTGAGGCCGGGGGAGGTGCCTCTGCCGCTGCTGCCATGAGCTCGTCCCACCATGTGGTGGGGGGCATGCATGACGTGGCTGGAGGAGTGCCCCATGTGTGCGGCTCTCCTGAGCCCACTTCGCAACGCTGTGCTGCGCTGCTCACCATATGTGATGAACAGGGCTCATATTGGACACCGCTGTTCTAAAGAGTCGATCTTTCTCGGCTATTCATGCCAATTGTTATTAACCATTCGTATTGTAGTAGCACTTAACAAACTCCAGTCATAGGTCAAGACTAGCTAGGCACTGTGCAGACACAAAGAGGTGCCCCCTTCCATTCTGCCCATGTATAAGACGAGGCAATAGGTAGCTGCAGCACGAAGGAGCAAGGTGGCAATGATGGTGAACGCTAAACAATAATACAGTACCAGATGTTTAAATACTGTCCAGTTTTTGCAGGCATTACAGCAGAATTTAGTTGTTGTTTAGTGACGGGCCTAGTCATTATTGTTTCAGTTGTCATCATGAAGCTCAACGTGACCTATGCCCTGAGGAAGCTGTGCTACGTCTTCATGTTGGTCTTGTGTGAGAAGGGGTGATGTCGGGGGCTGACTCGGAAGAGGATCTAGCAGAAGCTATAAGAAACCTAACTCCACGTATATTATCTTTAGGACTCTGCCGCTTGGAAACTATTATTTACTATAAGCTTGCTTTATGATAGTTTTTTTTCATAGAAGATTAGGGTTGGACTAGACCTCAGGTGGTCATCTAGTTCAGACCCCCTGCTCAAAGCAGGACCATTGCCAAATAAAGCATCCCACCCCAGGCTTTGTCAGGTGGGGCCTTAAAGCACAATGTTTTGATGAACACACTGTTCTTTTAAGTGTTTTATCATGATAGTGCATAATGGTAGGACTCTTCAAAATAAACAATTTAGTTATTCTTACCTGCCAGCAACCCTGGATTCCAAAACTGCAGGCCAAACTCCCCCTGCTTTGCTACCGTCAAGTCCGTAGGAGTCAGTGAATGACACCTGGTTCAGCAGAATTCATTTGGCCCAGAATTTTACCCAAAAGGACTGTGTGCGTGGGTAAATGTGAAGAATCTATCTCTTAAATTTCAATGATGATAATTGAACACAGTTTGAAAGATCTGGGCTATCCTAAAATTAAATCATGTTAATTATAAGTGAATACAAATTCTAAATTAGGAAATGATTGAGCTGTGCTTCCTCTGTGACAAGCATACATCGTTTCATTGCTACCTTGAAGAATTGGTTTTTATTTTTAAATGCGTTACCCCGCGTAGTTCAGGCATAGAGTATTGATGCACATGTATAATTTTTATAGTAGGAAACAAAGGTTTGCATCAATAGTAATCTAAAGTGGTATGATATTAATCATTATTTGCATCTGTAGTTATATGCTTTATTTAAATGAACATAATAAAAGTATTATAGAATGCAGTTATAAAAAAAGAACATAGGCCTCTTCTTTGAGAAGTGTCAAACTGTAAGAGATGTTACTGTTTACAGTTACAATGGAGTTGATTCCATTGTAACTCTTACTACAATTCTGGTTTGGAATATGGTGAGCATGAAAATATTTGGGACATGATCACCTGATGTCCCAGCTTGTCAAGTTATTTGAGTAACTCATCTCTTTTTAGAGGTATTGTGTAAACATCCAGGTTTGGTAACTAGTAGGATTTAAAAAAGCCATGAGACAATTATATGTTTTAGCTTCATGGTTTTTATTTAAAATATTATTTTAAGATTTTAAACTCCCACTCATTTCATGGTTATTTTCTCTGCTAAGTACAGTACATTTCAGTTTGGTTTTACTTCCTCACTGTGTTCGTTTTGTTACATTTTTGGTGAGTAGTGCTCTTGGCATATATTTATTAGCTAAGAAATGTCTCTCTCTAAGTCATCTTAGCTTCATCTGTTATTCATTGCTAAAGAAACCTCCTTAGTAATAGATGCTTTTGTTTTCTGTAATTGCCTAACCTATGTGTGGGTCATCTTTGCCTACAACAATTTTTCCAAAAATGTTTTCTAGAGTATTTCACCTACACAGCAATCTATTTGAACAGTTCTAATTAAATTGGGTACAGTGTCATTGAAGTTCAAGAACATCTTGATTGTTGGTGAAATGAAAATGTGCTTTTGTTTGAAAGGGTGTTTTTTGTTTTGGTTTGGTTTTTTTACCAAAAAACCAAAACCCTATGGATACACTTAAAGTAATTAAAGGTCAGGGCCTTTAGGGGCATGAACTTTAATTTGGAGAACTCAGATTAGTATGGAGGATTGTACCTTAAGATCAGTAGGTCCACAGGAATCTATGGTTTAATAGTTGCTTGTTCTCTTGCTTCCTCGAGGAGTTGGATGGGAAAGTGTTACCAAAGATGTCCTTGATCAATTGATCTGAGTCAGCTGCCGTAGTGATTCACTTATGCTTTCCTTTTGTGCTGTCTACTAATGTTATGACACTGGAGGATGGGTAGTTTCAAATTAAAATATACAGCAAAGATCTTTGATTTGTTAACACTAGTGGGTGGCGTCTGGTCTGGTGATTCTCTTCAGGTGGAGGGAACTAGTTTGAACAAAATTAGTCAACGAACTTGTAGTGTAAATCAGGGGTCAGCAACCCGCAGCATATGTGCCTGGTTGGCATGCAAGCCGATTTGAAATGGCACGTGGCAGGCTCTCAGCCCTGCCTCTCCTCCCCCGCATGCAGCGCAGGAGCGGGAAAGCCCTGCTGCAGGGCTGGGGGTAGGACTGAACCTGCCAGGAATGGAACATCTTGGCTGGTTTCTCTTCCCTCCCCTGTGGGCTTGGAGTGGGTGTGTGGGTTTGGGGTGGGGGGAACTTTGAACCCTTAGAGCAGTTTTTCCCCTAGACCTCACTCTGTAAGGGGATACTAGGGGGTCAGTTGCACTTCTTTGAAGTCCCTACCTTGTCACCTAGAGGTTCTGACCTGGAAGGAGGGTGCAGGAGTGAGCTGGGATTTGGGTGGCAGGTAAGGTGTCGCAGTGGGTGAGGGGTTCAGGAGCAGGCTGGAGGCAAAGGGTCCATGTGGGAGGGAGGGTTCAGGAACCAGCTGGAGGGTCTGGGCAGGAGCAAGATGAGGGAGTGGGTATCTGGGCAGGAGGGGATGTGGGAGCAGAGTGGGGTGAGGTGGGGTGGGCAGGAGGATGGGAGCAAGAGCAGGCTGGGTGAAGGGGAGGGTGCTTATCTCCCTGCGATGTTGTCACTGCCCCCTCCTCCAGCAGGGAGAAAAGTGCCCTGAAGAGACTTTTCTCCCATGCTCCCAGCACTGCTCTGACTGGCACGAGTTCAAGACAACCAGAGCGACGGGGAAAGCCTCTCTCCAGGCAGCGCTCCACAGCTGTTCCTCCAGCCGGTGGAGGAGTGGAGGCACAGGTGGAGGCAGAGCCACTTCCTGACCCCTTCCAGGCAAAGATCATGAGCCAGATCTGGCCCCAGTTTGTCTGAATCCAGTCCAGGAGGCTCAGAGCTCCACACCTTCTGGCCTGTGGGGCTGCCTCCCAGACTGGCTGAGCCCCAGCAACATCTGTGGCTGGGGATCACTGGTTCAGCAGCATCCGTGGTCTTGCAGGACCATGGATGTTGCTAGACCCGAGAATCCAGGATAAGAGATGTTCAACCTGTATTAAATCCCGGACATTTTTAGATATTTCAAAAATCTGGCTGGACAGAGATTTAAAGATGGAAATTGTAAAGCTCTGCATCTTAACCTATTTATGAATGAGGCTGTTGTTGTTAGGACTATTAGAAACTTTAAAAAGTATCCCTGGCACTCAGACCGTACAGAGAAGTTAAAAGGTCAGATTTTGGCGCTTTGCCTTGGAAAGATTGCTGACCCCTGCAGTATATAATATTTGACTGAATGACCTTAAGATTTATTACAGGTAAACTGGCACGATGTGGCCGTGGGCTTATGCAACAACACTTGGGAAAAGATTTGTTTATAAATTGATATAACATTAGTTTGCGATGTCATAGCAGATATTATCCTAAATTAAAGTTGAACAAAACAGTAAATGGACACATTCTGCACATGCGTGCCTGGAATTTTCTGCTCAGTTTTCTGTCTTTGGGCAAGATTTTGGAAGGGTAGGAGCTTATCATAAAGAGCACAGGCTCTTATAAATTATAGCTTGTTTGTTAGCTGGAAGAGAAGCTGGACGGTGGGATTAAGCCAAGAATACTTGTGTTCTATAGGCAAATAATCATTCTAAATATTTGTTCACAGTAGCAGATCAGGCATTTGTGACCCTTGGTACGGATGATGTTTACTGCCAAGGAGCTCTGGTTCTTGGGCAGTCCTTGAGGAATCACAGGACATCTAGAAAGCTGGCCATTCTAATTACACCACATGTCTCCAGTGTGATGAGGTAAGAATTCACAAATTCTCAGCAGTAGTTAATATGAAAAATTATCAGTTCCAAACAGTACTTGCATTGAATTTCTTGCCATAACATCCTAACAAATTCCTTGTTTTTTAATGTTAACTCTTACCTTAGCTTCATGCTGTTCAGGGAAATGAAACCCAAGGTTTTAAAAAATATTGAGTTGTTTTCAACTTTTTGACAAGAATAATATCTTCCAAAGCACCTATATGACTTGGGAGTATAAATGTCAGTAAAAGTGACAGGACTTCGGTGCGCTTAGAAAATTTTACCCCACAAGTAACATGTACATGCCTGTCCCACCCCCCGTCATATTTTTGTGACTAATGACTCATTCTGAGAGCCAGTTAGTCCTTAAACTATAAGCTTCTGAGTTCAGGGTTCATGTCGTCTTCTCTTTGGATAACACCTAGCGTATTGTAGGTGATCCATGAGGCAAATAAATTACCTTAGCAAGATTTTTGTCCTATTCTGTGCTTGTAATACTGAAGTTGATGATAATCAACATTTATCTAGAAAGGTTTTGTGAAAGGTATGAAGATACATCTCACTGAATTTTGAGAGCGCTTGAAGCAACAGCGGATAGCTCAGTGGTTTGAGCATTGGCCTGCTAAACCCAGGGTTGTGAGCTCAATCCTTGAGGGGTCATTTAGGGATCTGGGGCAAATAGAAGGAAAGAAAAATAAAAAGGGATGGTGCTTGGTCCTGCTAAGAGGGCAGGGGACTGGACCTGATGACCTTCCAAGGTCCCTTCCAGTTCTATGAGATATGCAATAGTAAAATATGTGTGATCTATTTTCAATAGATATAACCTGCAGGTCCCGGGAGGTGCAGATAGCTGTAGCAGCAAGGCCTGCAACACCCTGGAGGGGGGCCGTGCACTGGAGAAGTGGCAGATGTTGGTTCTTCACCATGGCTGTGCAGCGAGAGGGCAGCTTTGCTGTCAGCTTAGCAAATGCTATAGTAGGGTGCCCTGAAAAAGGTGAGAGTCCTAGTCAGGCCATCTCCCCAGTCAGAACAACCACTTCTTGAGATGCACAAGCTCTTGGTAGAAGGGAGGTTGTAATCTGTGCCCCTGTAATTACCTTCAGGACAGACTCCTTGTTTACATCTTGGTTTACATTCTAGTCTCTCTCTCTGTTGGACTTTAACAAAGCTTTTGATAGTCTCTCACAATATTCTTCCCAGCAAGTAAAAGAGGTAAGGATTGGATAAATGGACTGTAAGGTGGATAGAAAGCTGATTAGAGCTTCAGGGGCAACGGCTTGTGATCAACAGCTCTGTCTGGCTGGTGATTGGTATCAGAGTACCCAAGGGTTCAACATCCTCATTAATTACCTGGGCAAGAGAATGGATTGCACCCTCTGCGAGTTCGCAGGTGACACTAAGCGAGGAGGAGAGGTAAATATACTGGAGGGTAGGGATAAGGTCCAGAGTGACCTAGGCAAATTGGAAGACTGGGCCAAAAGAAATCTAATGAGGTTTAACAAAGACAAGTGTAGAGTCCTGCAGCTGAGGCATAAGAAGTCCCATCACTGCTACAGGTTGTGGATCAACTGGCTAAGCAGCACTTTTGTGGGAGAGGACCTGGACACTACAGTGGGTGAGAAGCTGGAAATGAGGAGTCAATGTACTTTGAAACCAAGAAGGCTAGTGGCATATTGGGCTGCATTAGTAGGAGCATTGCCAGCAGAGTTCGGGAAGTGATTATTTCCCTTTATTTGGTACTAGTGCGGCCACATCTGGCGTGTTGTGTCCCGTTCTGAGCCCCCACATTAAGTAAAGGATGCAAACACTTTGCAGAGAGTCCAGCAGAGGGAAACAAAAATGAATAGGCAACTGGAGCACGTGAGTTATGAGAAGAGGCTGAGGGATTTGGGCTTATATAGTCTACAGAAGAGAAGAGTGAGGGGGGATTTGATAGCAGCCGTCAACTACCAGAAGCAGGGTTACAAAGAGGATGGAGAGAGGCTGTTCTCAGTACTGACAGATGAGAATGAGGAGTAATGGTCTCAAATTGCAGTGGGGGAGGTCTAAGTTGGACATTGGGGAAGAACTATTTCAGTAGGAGAATGGTGACGCACTGGAATGGGTTACCTGGGGAGGTGGCAGAATCTGCATCCCTAGAGGTCTCCATATTCAAAGTCCTGTCTGGGAAGATTTAGCTGGGAATGGTCTTGCTTTGAACAGGGGCTTGGACTTGATGACCTCCTGAGATATCTTCCAATTCTATGGTTCTGAGTGTCATTGTGGGTCCAGTTATTTTCATGCCAGACTTTTCGCACTGTTTAACTAAAGACCTGTTTCTAAATTCTCTTGTTCCTATATGTTGCTTGACGGCTCAGGACTGTCCTCTGCAGTGTGTTTGATGAGGTGGTTGAAGTGGATACAATTGACAGCGCTGACTCAGCACACTTGGCTCTGCTACAGAGGCCAGAGCTGAGTGTAACCTTCACCAAACTTCACTGTTGGACTCTCACTCAGTATAGCAAATGTGTCTTTATGGATGCAGACACTCTGGTGAGTAAAGAATGGTCATCGTGTTAATAGGCTTCTGAGTGATGTCAAAGATTGTTGAGTAGGTTCTTTTAGACAGCTCCAAACTGGTACCCATCAGAGTAATGTGGCCCAAAGATCCAAGGACTTTGTGCTGAAAGAGTCACCCATTTAATTAGCTGTCATGTACAAACTATGACCATAATCTCACAAAGGGAACCTTATGGGCCGTCTTCTATACCTAAGCATTTCATTTTGCAGGATTATTTGGGCCAGTTTTATTGTTTATATTAAGTTTGATAACAATGAAGTTAGTTTATTTTTGCCTCTGCATCTGAAAAAAAAATTATAAACTGTGCTCCCAGATTATCCATATCGTATGTTGTGTTCTCCAGAAAAGGAGGTACTCGGGGAAGTGGGTTTTTATTGAACCTTTTTGTTTTTGAGGTAAATAAGCATATTTATTCACTATTTTATTTAACTGATTTTATAATTTTATAGGGTATATAATTTATACAAGAGCAAGTATGCCATGCAGTAGGTTTATCTTAAAAATAGGCTAACCATTAAAATTCGTTCCAGATGCTCAGTAAATGTTCCCTGGCATCTCTTCATTGACTTTGGAGTACCAATCCAGACTTTCAGTAACAAAGGATCCAGTCCTCAGTGTTGTAGTGTAGACTAAGCAGTCTTTCCTGTGCCCTTCAAAGCTTAAAAGAAGGAAACCACCAAACATGTTAGGCAAGCAGTGGCAAAAATAAACCCAAACAATATTTAAAAGACAAACTAGTGTTCTACTGAGCCATCCTTTGAGCCTGTGCCAGACTGGATCTTTCAGGCACATGGCTTTCACCAACCCTTATTATGCTTGTTTTGGCAGATTGGCTCTGCAGCATGGCCAGAAGAGCCTCTTCTCATTCCCCTCCTCTCACCAACAAGGCCTGTTATGCTCTGTGGTGGTTTCTGTGTTGCACTACAATATTTTAAGTGTCTTACCATTTAAATCTGGTGATCATAGGGTAATTTCATTACAATCACTGTTTTGTCCTAGAAATTAAGAAAAGCTTATAAAGAAAGTTTTGATCTGTAGCCTCCTTTATATTGTCGCTGTTTTAATGTGCTCTAAATTAGGGGTGAGGAAAGTGTGAGGTGGGCCCCCTTGTGGAGGGAGGGTGAAATTTAAAAAGGATGGTGCAGCATGATTGGTTATGTCTAAGGCTCGTTAAAATGTTACTGTTATATGTGCAGTCACATTTTATGTACCAGTTAAGTTTTTACATTCTACATATTTTCTTACATAGTTACAGAGAGGTAGCCGTGTTCATCAGTATCTTCACAAAACAAAAGCAGTCCTGTAGCACTTTAAAGACTAACAGAATAATTTATTAGGTGATGACCTTTTGTGGGACAGACCCACTTCTTCAGATTTGGAAATTCTGACAACAGTAAAAAATTAAATGAAAACTGTAGAATTGGCTACATAGGCCAGAAGG
Source organism: Carettochelys insculpta (assembly GCF_033958435.1). Taxonomy (NCBI): domain Eukaryota; kingdom Metazoa; phylum Chordata; order Testudines; family Carettochelyidae; genus Carettochelys; species Carettochelys insculpta. The sequence goes on from NC_134137.1 coordinate 137,186,440, forward strand.
ATGAGGACTAAGAGGGGGAAGAAAATTACTTACTGCACTTGTCTATTAAGTGAGTTGCTTGAGGTTACTACGAATATCAAAGATGGGGAAACTGACCTTGTAATGCATAACATAATTGCTGTCTTTGTTGAGACTAAGGTGTAAAGTATGGCACTTGAGAATTAATTCTAATTGTAATCTGGTGTCAACCTGCATCCTAAAGCAAAGAGACTTTTTCAAAAGTCTTGAATACTATGGTCTGCTCCCTTGAAATGCTCACTGACAGGTTTATGTGTATTCAGATTCCTAATGTCTGAGATGTGTCCGTGAATGAATGTTGAGTCTTCCTTCCTTCCCCCCCCAGGTGTTATGTAACATCGATGAACTATTTGAACGAGAAGAGCTTTCAGCAGCTCCTGATTCTGGCTGGCCAGACTGTTTTAATAGTGGTGTATTTGTCTTTCGACCTTCCTTACAAACTTATAACCTTCTGCTTCAGTTTGCTACTGAACATGGCAGCTTTGATGGTAAGACTTTGAGAGAACATAGTGCAAGAAATTCCCCTGTACCTTCAACAAGCCAATTGTTCACACTGATGAAGAGCAGAAGGGGGGAAATGACAGTACTCAAGGTTTAATCTCTCAAAACACTGTAGATGGCAAATCAGAAAAGCTGAGGTACACAATGAGTTACACTTAGCAGGGGACATCAATGGCAATAAAAAGATGGTGTATAAATAAAGGAGTGATAGAACGATGTCTCTTTGATGGGGAAGGAGAGCTGACAGATAACATCAAGATGACTGAGGGGTTTGTCTATTGTCTTCTCTGAAAAGGTAAATTGTTACCAGATACTTTACAACAAAGGGGAGAGTGGGGGACACAAGCCATAACAGAGGTGAAGTGGGGAGTGTGCCGGAAGAATTGATATATTCAAGTCAGGATGGCCTGATGAAATTCACCCTGGAGTACTTAAGGAAGAGGCTAAAGCAATCTCAGAACCTTTGGTGATTATCTTTGAGAACTCAGAGGACGGATTAACTCTCAGTGGACTGGAAAAAGGCAAATATAGTGCCTTATCTTTTAAAAAGGAGGACAAAAAAGAATCCAGGAATTATAGTCAGCTCAACTCGGTTACCTGAAGAGGTACTGGAACTAATTATTCTGCAATTAGTTTGTAAGCAGATAGACTCATAAAGCTATTTGAAATACACAGCATGACATGGTTACTGCCCTCATGGGACAGGGTGACAGCTGTAGATGTTAGAGTGCTTTTTTAAGGTGGGGGGCAGGATCATGGTAAGAGTTGGTATGCTGTCTCATGTCATTCACAAAAATAAAATAGGAAGACTTTACTGAGAAGTCTGATGATGGAATGCCTAACACAGTGAATACTAGTGGGAAGGGGGTAGGGTTAGAAGTTGAAAGAAAAAAAGAACAAGTTAAAAATCACTTAGAAAAATGAGATGTCTACAAGTCATCAGGGCCTGATTAAATGCATCCTAAAATACTCAAGGAGCTGATAGAGGAGGTATCTGAGCGTTTAGCTATCATTTTTGGAAAATCATGGGAGACGGGAGAGATTCCAGAAGACTGGAAACGGGCAAATAGTGTCCCTCTATAAAAAGGGGAATAAGAATAACCCAGGAAACTATAGGCCAGTCAGCTTAACTTCAGTGCCAGGAAAGATAATGGAGCAGGTAATTAAAGAAATCATCTGCAAGCACTTGGAAGGTGGTAAGGTGAGAGGGAACAGACGGCATGGATTGGTAAAGAACAAATCATATCAAACCAATCTGACAACTTTCGTTGATGGATAACGAGCCTTGTGGACAGGGGAGAAGCAGTGGATGTGGTATACCTAGACTTCAGTAAAGCATTTGATATGGTCTCTCATGATATTCTTATCAATAAACTAGGCAAATACAACTTAGATGAGGCTATTGTAAGGTGGGCGAATAACTGGCTGGATAACCATACTCAGAATGTATTAATGGTTCTCAGCCCTGCTGGAAAGGTATAAAAAGTGGGGTTCCACAGGGGTCTGTTTTAGGATGGGTTTTGTTCAATATCTTCATCAGTGATTTAGATATTGGCATAGAAAGTATGCTTATTAAGTTTGCAGATGATACTAAGCTGGGAGGGGTTGCAACTGCTTTGGAAGACAGGGTCATAATTCAGAATGGTCTGGAGAAATGGACTGAGGTAAACAGGATGAAGTTTAATAAGGACAAATGCAAAGTGCTCCACTTGGGAAGGAACAATCAATGTCACGCATACAGAATGGGAAGAGAGTGTCTAGGAATGACTACAGCAGAAAGGGATCTCGGGGTTATAGTGAACCACAAGCTAAATATGAGTCAACAGTGTGATGATGCTGCAAAAAAAGCAAACATGATTTTGGGATGCATTAACAGGTGTGTTGTGAACAAGACACGAGAAGTCATTTTTCCACCCTACTCTGTGCTGGCTAGGCCTCAGCTGGAGTATTGTGTCCAGTTGTGGGCACCACAGTTCAAGAAGATGTGGAGAAATTAGGATCCTGAAAAGAGCAACAAGAATGATTAAAGGTCTGGAGAACGTGACCTATGAAGAAAGGCTGAGAGAATTGGGTTTGTTTAGTTTGGAAAAGAGAAGATTGAGGGGTGGGGACATGATAGCAGTTTTCAAGAAGGGTGTCTTAAGGAGGAGGGAGAAAACTTGTTCTTCTTCGCCTCAGAGGATAGAACAAGAGGCAATGGACTTAAACTGCGGCAAGGGAGGTTTAGGTTGGACATTAGGGAAAAAGTTCCTAACTGTCAGGATGGTCAAACAGTGGAATAAATTGCCAAGGGAGGTTGTGGAATCTTCATCGCTGGAGATATTTAAGAAGAGGTTAGATAGATGTCTGTCAGGGATGGTTTAAACAGTACTTGGCCCTGTCATGAGGGCAATGGGCTGGACTCAATGGCCTCTTGAAGTCCCTTGCAGTTCTAGTATTCTATGAAAATGTTGTCTGTAGGGAGGGTGGAAAAACTGGTTCAACAATTGTGCTTGGTACCTATCAGTGGCTCACTGTGAAAAATGGGTGTGGATATCTAGTATGATCCCAAAAGTGTACTAGTTGACACCTTCAGTAATGACTTGCATTATGGTGTGGAGAGCATACATACAAAATTTGCAGGGGAGCCCATACTGGGAAAGGCCGCAGGCCAAGACTGGAATTCAAATTGATCTTGACAAATTGGAAAACAGGTGTGAAGTAAACAAGATGAAATTTTAATAAAGACAAGTGCAAAGTACTGTGCTTAGAGAGGCATTATTAAATGCACAGGTGTGGGTAATTGCTTCCTGGGTGGTAGTATCATAGAAAAGGATTTGGGGATTGTAGTGCATCATGTTGAATATGAATGAGCAGTATCATGCAATAGTGAAAAGGCTAAAGTCTTTATGGGATATATTAACAGGAGTGTTTTATAGAAGCCGTGGAAGGTAATTGTACACTTCTGTTTTTCACTGGCAAAGCCTCAGCTGAAGTACTTTGTCCAGTTGGCTTAAGCTACAGCAGGAGAGATTTATGTTAGCTAGTAAGAAAACCTTTCAAGGATAGATAAGCTCTGGAATAGACTTTCAGGGGAGGTTGTGGAATCCCCATCATTGGCAGTTTTTAAGCATATGCCTGACAGACACCTGTCAGGAATGTTTAGATTTACTTCATCTTGCCCAAGTGCAGCAGGGTGAATTAGTTGAGCTCTCAAGGTCCCTTCCAGCTGCGCTTTTCTGCGATTCTCTGATCTCTTAATTTGTTTCCTTCCAATCTTAATTATTTGATTTTAATAAGTGTATTCATTTCTCATTCTGTCAAATTCATGTCATTTATATTTAACTTTCAGTATAGCTAGCCATTAGGGCCCCGATTCTGCAGTTATGCACTCGCATCACGCTGTTGTCTCCATTACCTCATTTGCCAACCCACCACTACCTCCATTGTCTCTCTTGTCTACTTGCTGCTGCTGCTTATGGGCAATTTTAATCCAACTTGAAGGTTTTGCTCTTTTCTCAGACACAAACTGGCTTTTGGAAGTGAGACAGCACTGAATAGTCATATAAGTTTCTCTTTAGAGTCTAATTGAGCTTAATCCTTGTGGGGACCTGCGATTTACCTCATGACTATGGGATAGATTGTGTTTTTTCCATGTGGTACTGCAGGAACATTCCAGGGATGGTGCAGGGACAAGAAGGAGGAGGACACTGTCTTTTGCTTAGATTAGCTCTACTGGCTGGCTTGGGGTTGGGGGAGGTAGTGTCTGGGCTCTACTCTCCTATTTAGGGGTCTGCAAGAAGAGAGGGTTCTGCTACCACTTGCTCTGCAAGCCTGGGTTCATGATCCCTGGACACTGCACTGGACTGTAAACCTGTGTAGCGCAAATCACTCAAATCAGCTGAAAGTCGCAGTTTCACTCCTATTTTATAATCTTTTTGCACTGAATTTTCTGTTATTAAATCTTCAAACTGTAGCTTAAGTGAACATTTTGTTGCTGTTTTATAATTTTATTTATGTTCTAGGAGGTGATCAAGGCTTATTAAATAGTTTCTTCAGTAACTGGGCAACAACAGATATTGGAAAACATTTACCATTTATCTACAATTTAAGCAGTAGTGCTATCTACACATATGCCCCTGCTTTCGAACAGTAAGTATTATTACTGATGGGTGATGGCAATCCTGTATAGCCCTTCAGTGTATTTTGCCCAGTTATAAGAGAAAAGGATAGTAATCCATTCTGAAACTTGTTGATTAGAAGTTAATCTAACACAATCCAGAAGATGAAGTAGATTGACAAGAAGTTGGAGTACAAGAATGCAGTTTTTAGCATCTGGCCTGATGCAGAATGATAAGATTTCTTAACCCTTGGTATTGTTACACAGCTAATGTAATGGAGAACAAAAGCAAGAGTTGAAATGGTGGTACCTGAATTGCTATACCTTGGTTGATATGTTGCTTCAGTGACACACACCTTGTATTTTATAGACCAGAGATCATCTAATGGCACAGTTTTGATAGTCTTACTGCAAAAGAAGCCACATTGATTTTCATTAAAGTTCTGCATAGTACATTGGTATTGAAATCTGTCCATTTCAGATTCTTTCCTGAAGCAGAGTTGGTACTAACAGATATTATACAATTTTAAATGTTTTTATTTTGTTCTTTAATAAACTTTTTGTGGTCTGTCGTTATAAGCATGTCTATAAGAACATTTTCCAAAAGTGGGTTATGAACCTCTTGTGCAGTGGCTAACTTAAAATACTGGAACCATAATAATCAATCATTTTACTGCCTTGATATTAAATTGATTTTTGTTAGTTTGGAGGGGAATATAGAAGAAGAGACTATTAAAAGTTTGTCTTTCAGTTCATTTCCTAAACACCTTTTTTCCATTGGAATCAGCAGTAGGAAGCAGCTGGCAATATGTGGTCTTTTTTATTTTCTTTTTCCCAAGCAAAGCAATTCAGGTTAATAAAATAAAGTTTAATTCAGTAGTTTCAATAATTTTCATAACTGAGATCAGTTCTGATATTATACAGACCTCTTATTAATGTGTTGTCATGAGTAGTTGCTACAAGATGTTATAGCATCAAGAATACACATTTCTTATGACATACCAGTATTTAGTATTTAATTGCTAAATCACAACTGTGCATTTCTCTCCTCTACAGTTTTGGCAAAGATGCAAAGGTAGTTCATTTTTTGGGATCAGCAAAACCCTGGCACTACAAGTACAACCCTCAAACAAGAACAATTACACAGGATAGCTCCATCTCAGGATCTCCAAACCAGTTCTCATTCCTTGTACTCTGGTGGAAGATATACTATACTAACGTACTGCCTTTGTTAGAAAATATTCGAGAGATGAAAAACACAGAATCCCAGAGACAAAAGGTAAAGTGGTGTTGTTCTGGAGAAGAGACTAATGGGAATATGCCAAAATTGAAACACCAACAGAAATTCCATAAATAATTACCTTCATTTTTTTGGCATGGGGAGACAAGTGATACTGGAAAGCATGATGGTTTTGCTTGCCAGTAAGTCTTTCGTGACCATTTTTTTTAAATGCAGCTGATATTGAGAAATGAATATGATCACTATATATCTATGCAAAGTACTAGCTTTTTTGTTAGTAGTTGTAGCAGAATGGATTAATTTTAATCAAGGTGATTTAAGTAATTGATGATTAAATCACCAAGAAAAAAAGTTTTAAAGTTTTCCACTAATACTGCTTCACATTTCTTAAACAATGGTGGAAGTATGATCACTAGAATGTGTGTTAATTTACAACTCAGTGTGGCATTTGACAACATCTAAGAGGCTATGTTTTGTGTAATTTCTTTTTTTTTTTGATCACTTGATTTTTATTAATTTAAGGGATAATACGTAATGCTCATTACCTATATCCAAGCTGCAGGTGCAGCAGCAGTACATTAGGAATGGGAAGAATTAAATCATATACACAAATACAATATTTATATTTTCTGTAACCTTTAAGATTTAGCTTAATAAATTAATCCCATTTGCAGCAGTCTCCTGAGTTGGCAGCTGACTCCTGTCTTTAAACTTTTTTTAATTTTCAAATTTTATTAACTCTAACGGCACCATGTCCTTAAAACTTCTACAGCTAGCTTTCATCTTGCCATTTCCACTGTCACTTTGATATTTAGACTGAAACAGAAACAAAAATCTGAGGTTTTTCTGCTTTTTCAAGTCCCAGCCAATGTCTTAGCTTTGAGTGAATAATGCCAAATGGTGAAAATATTATCTCTTTGCCTGCAGAGGAAGTTCCTGCTGTGAGAAGTTGGCTTAGGAACTGAAGGAGCTCTGTTTCAAGGTGCCTGGCTAATGATTTCCACCAATTAAGGAGGGTGACTTTGTTCAGAACATCATCAGCAAACACCTATTGATGATATAGTTTTGCTCCAGCCCAGAAATTTATTATGACTGGCGTAACTGAGGAGTGATTTTTGAGAGTGCCTGTGCCAGGGCAACCTCATCTTCAGAAGTTAAACCTTTATATCCACCTTTATATCTGGGGTGAAGAATGTTCATGAGAAAATGAGATGGAGTTAAGTGTTTGATCCATTCACTTCTTTAATGCCTGTAGTTCAACTTTCTAGGGGGTGATTTTTTTCGTCAGTGTCTCTTGAAGTGCTTTCCCAAATTTTGGCAGCAGCAGCGATTTCTCTGAAGGTTGTTTAAGGCTATGGAAAAGAAGTGTCAGTATACTGAGCATATCCTCTATGTTCTTCTTTAATTCATTGTCAGATGCTTTGGGCGAGATACTTGCATTTCTTCTTTGAGTGGTCCCCGTGGGTGCTCCACATTAGGTGTCAGGCTCGCCCCGGCGCTGCAGATTGGAGATTTCCAGCTGTATCTTGTTGGGTCGTGCATGCGCCAATGCATGTCAGTCCTATGCGCGCTTTTGGTCATGTGCACGATCCGATCCACGCCAGTTCCTCTCAACTGCCAATGGCTGCAGATGGAGTCTGTTCCGACTCCCAACACCTCAGACGGATAAACTTGTTGTAATATAGTTACTAGTTTCTTTCTCGTTTTCGAAGACTGTTAGTTTGTTTCTTGTATATAGTTTAAAACAAAAAAAGAAAGGAAAACAAGAAAAAGAAAAGAAGAGGGGGGAAAAGGAAGCAGCAGTCGCTTGGGGTGGTCCACTATCTTAGAGACTGTAAACATTATCTGCTTTGTTAGCTATTAGTGGCCATTAAGTGCCTTACTTAACATTGAAAGGAGTTAAGTACCTTGAAGGAGATGTCTTTGCTGGGATTTAAGAAATGCGAATTGTGCCACGAGGCCATGCCTGCCTCTGATGGCCATAGTAAATGCATTCGTTGCTTGGGAAAGGTCCATGTCCCCCAGAAATGTCCTCACTGCTGTAAACTAACAGCTAGAGCAGGGAAGGACAGGGAGATGAGGTTAAAAATGATCTCGTTCGACAAGGCCCTCCAGCCTGAACCATCAGAGACGCCCCAGAAGGAAGGGCCCTCGGGGCCGCATAAGAGGAAGGCAACCTCTTTAACCTCCTCTATGCATAAGAAAAAGAAGGTATCCCCAACTCAATCCTTGCCAGTGGTATCTGTGTGAGCAGGATGAGCAAGGCGCAGGGCCGTGAACCACTGGTGGTTCAAAGCAGTGAGAAGGCTGCACAACATAAAGCAGTGCCTGGGGCTCCAACCAGTAAACAATTGGCACAGAGAACCCTGCAGGCGCCGGAAGCTACGGCACCAAGAACACTGGAGCCAGAGACCCTGGCATGGGGCCCGATGGTGCCGGAGACCGCTACGCTCGCGGAACCGCATGTAGCGGCACTGAGGTCCCAGGCATCAGAGATGGCGGCACCGACCATACAGCCACGTCGACTGGGCAAGGCAAGATCCAAGACCCGGCACCATAGCCCATCCCCTGACATTCTTGGGATGCCACTTTCTCCCAGCTCTCCTCCTGAGATGGGTATGCCAGAACGGGCGGCAACACCACCAGCCTTCCTGAGACCTCCGTCTCCATTTCTTCAACCACCGTCTCCCTGGCTCAGACATCCTTCACCGGTCTCCTTAACAGAACCGCATGAGTGCTTCTATAGAGCATCCCCACTGATCTCAACATCATCAAGGCGATCATGCTTCTCTCAGTGCTATGCATACAGACACCAATCATGGTCTAGATCTCCATCACCGGGACCCTGCCCCTGCTGCTACAGCCACTCCCATCATGGTGAACAGTATGAGCACCGGGGCTGAAGATCGAGGGACAAATCCCCCACCTCAACCTTCAATGCGTGGCTACATCTCCTCTCTCCCTTCAAAAAGAGCACATGCCTCTCCAGTGGGATGGGTCCAGATTCGTTAGACCTCCCCCTAGAATCCTCCAGGGAGCGGACACAGGAGGTGTCCGAGGAACCGGAGGAGGTTTATCGCAGTGATGCTTCCTTGTCCTCCCCAGATGAGGCAGTTGTTCCTGGGGATATATGTCCCCCAGACGACCTCAAGCAATTTTAAGAGGGTGGTGCACACTCAGGACATACAGATTGTGGAAGTGCAGGAGAAACACCATCAACTCCTCAAGAACCTAAGACCCTCCCCGCATCATCTAAAATAGCCATCCCACTAGATGAAGCCATTATGGAAGCTGCCACAAATATATGGCAGACCCCAGCCTCTATTCCACCTACAAACAAAAGGGCAGACGAGGTATTTTGTACCATCCAGGGGTATGGAATTTCTGTTCAACCACTCCCAACCAACTTCCCTAGTAGTTGAATCTTCGCAGCACAGATCGAAGGCACCACAATATAAGTCTGCAGGGTCCAACAAGGATGCAAGAAAACTGGACTTACTTGGGAGGAAGGTATACTCCTCCACATTATTACTGCGCATGGCCAACTACGCCGCCCACCTGCCAAATCATAACTCTGACAATTACACTAGACTTACCTTTTTCATGGACTTCCTCCCAGATGATGATAAACTGATCTTGAAGGCAATAGTCCAGGAGGGCTATGCAGCTTCACACACAGGTGTCCAGATTGCCCTGGATGTAGCAGAGACAGCAGCGCGCTCCACAGCAGTGGTGATGCGTAGAGAGTCATGGCCCAAACATCTGGCATCCCCAAGGATCTGCAAACGAAAATCTTAGATCTTCCATTTTGACAAGGAAAAACTATTCGCTGACTCCACAAGTTCGGTCCTACATTCTAGGAAGGACTCGAGGACCACACTCAGGACACTGTGGATGTACACGCCTCCCTATAGGAGGAAGAGATTTTACCCTCAACAAAGACGTTACACCTACCAACCCCAGCGCTCGCAATATCAGCAGGGTTATGATCAGGGCTGCCACCAACAGCAGCAGCAGAGGACATCCAGGCGATGTCCCCAGCAAGGACGTACGTTGTCGGGGCAAACCCCAAGACAGAAAGTTTGACGGATATGTCGAGGACTGCGATACCAAGAATATCCCTCACTGCCAATCACAGCATATATTCCACCACCAACTCAGACTGTTTTATCCACAATGGGAAAGCATTACAGCAGATAAGTGGATGTTGGAAATTATAGCCAAGGGATATACCATCCCTTTCCGATCCCTACCACCACCAAGACCCCCTACCCAGTCCCTCCCCAAGGATCCCTCTCAGGAGATGAGGTTAAAGCAAGAGGTAGACCACCTCATGTTTATAGGGGCAGTGGAGAGAGTCCTGGACAAATTCCAAAGGAAAGGTTTCCACTACTGATACTTTCTAACAGAGAAAAAAACTGGAGGCTGGAGGCCAATCCTGGACCTACGGGCTCTCAACCAGTATTTGCACAAACAGCACTTCAAGACGACTGCAACTGCCTCCATAGTCACGGCACTGGACGATGGGGATTGGTTCTCAGTCTTCGACTTAAAGATGCGTATTTCCATATAACAATCCATCCGGCACACAGGCACTTTCTTTGCTTCAAAGTGGGCATGGAGCACTTCCAATACAGGGTCCTTCCATTCGGTGTATCGTCAGTGCCCAGAGTCTTTATCAAAGCGCTTGCGGTAGTGTCAGCTTACTGACACCGCCAGGTCATGTTCATTTTTCCATACCTGGATGACTGCCTTCTGAAAGGTGTCTTAAGGGCAGATGTCCTGCGTATGTTAGACATCACTACAAGGGCCTTTCTCTCGCTGGGCCTAGTCATCAATTTCCAGAAATTGACGACGGAGCTCACACAAAACATAGAGTTCATAGGGGCACACCTAGACTCTATTACCTTGAGAGAATATCTGCCCGATGCCCGTTTTCGTGCTATCAGATCCTTAGGGCAGGTGATGATGTACAGCCCCACAGTGCTGATCCTAACTTGCTTACGGCTCCTGGGGCACATGGCTGCCACCACGTTCATGGTGCAGAATGCCAAACTACATATGCGACGCCTACAGCACTGGTTGGCGACTGTGTACAGGCCAATGATTCATACTATTCACAAAAAGGTATCGCCCACAATGGAGATGCAAAAGTCTCTGGCATGGTGGGCAGACCCCAAGAACTTGCTATTAGGGTTGCCATTCCACCAACCGCAAATCGCGGTTTTTCTCACAACGGATGCGTCCCACGTAGGATGGGGAGCACACAGGGGCAATGGTGCCCCGCAGAGACAGCGATGCACATAAACATACTGGAACTCAGAGCAGTGTTCAGTGCATGCAGGCGCTTCCACAAATACCTGCAGGACAAGGTAGTCGGAGTCAATACCAACACCACCTCCACAATGTTCTATATCAATCACCAAGGCGGAGCCAGATCTTGTGCGTTATGCGCAGAGGTGGTCCGACTATGGAATTGCTGCATTGCAAACAACAGAACGCTAAAAGCCTCATACCTGCCGGGCATCCACAACATGAGAGCAGACCAACTAAGCAGGCATTTTGCTCTCATGCACAAGTGGCAAATCCGCTCCGATCTACTACGCAATGTATTCCACAGATGGGGGTTTCCCCAGATTGACTTGTTTGCCACTTACACCAACAAGAAATGCCCACAATACTGCTCCAGAGCAGGCATTGGGCAAGTTTCACTGGGGGATGCCTTCATGCTCTCATGGAAGGACCCATTGCTGTGTGCATTCCCTCCCACAAGGCTCCTTCACAAGGTCCTGGAAAAAGTGAGGAGGGAGAAGGTGCGCATAATATTCATAGCCCCAATATGGGATCGACAGCACTGGTTTCCTTTGCTGCTAAGCATGTCATGCCACCCACCACTCCCCCTCCTGATAGTACTGGACCTTCTCGCACAGAGTCGGGGTCCATAGCACACCCCCATCCTCGAATGTTCCGCCTGAAAGCATGGTAATCCATGGCTCAGTACCTTAGAGAGAACATGCTCAGAAGGAGTAAAAGAGGTCTTGGAATGCAGTTGACAGGCCTCCACCAGGAAGGCTTACGCACACAAATGGAAACGTTTTACATGCTGGTGGTTGTCCAAGCAATTGATTCCTCTGGACGTCTCCATTCCCACAATGCTAGAGTACTTACTGGAACTAAAACAAGGTCGGCTTACTTTATCGTCATTAAAGGTCCATCTTGCGGCTATATCAACTGTATTTGCCCATCCCATTACCACACGGTTTCTAAAGGGGCTCGCAAATCTACACCCCCCGCAGAAACCATTATCGCCTTCATGGAGCTTGGACCTGTTCCTCGACACACTGTCTAGACCACCCTTCGAACCATTGGCCACTGTACTCCTCCAGCTACTTACCATAAAGGCAACTTTCCTTCTCACAATTACATCAGCCTGCAGGGTGAGCGAGCTGGCAGCGATAATGGCAATGCCACCCTATACAATTTTTTTCAAAGGAGGCGGTGGTTTTACGATTACACCCAGCCTTCCTTTCGAAGATTGCCTCAGAGTTCTGCATTAATGAGCCAATAGATGAACCTTAATTTTACCCAAAACCACATACCTCGAGTAAGGAAGCGTGGCTGCATTCACTCAATGTGAGGAGGGTGTTGGCCTTTTACATAGACAGAACTAAGCCCTTCCAGAAAACAGACTGACTCCTGGTGTCTATTGCACCCAGATCAAAAGGGGAAGGTGCCTCATCACAAAGAATTTCAAATAACATTGCATCCTGCATAAAAATGTGCCATGAGCTCCATAAGACCCCTCTGCTAGTTCCGCCCAGAGCTCACTCCACTAGAGCAATGGCGACATCAACAGCCTTCTTCAAAGGAGTCGCATTAAAGGACATCTGTAGAGCGGCAACATGGTCATCCTATGACACCTTTGCCAAGCACTATGCAATGCACCGGGTGTTGGATGAGGATACCTGTCTATTGACAGCAGTCCTTTCAAGGGCAAGCTGCATGTAAATCTGGTACCCACCTCCATTTTTGGGGTCACTGCTGGGTAGCCACTTAATGTGGAGCACCCATGGGGACCACTCGAAGAAGAAAGAAGTTACTCACTTGTGTAGTAACAATGGTTCTTCGAGATGTGTCCCCATGGGCGCTCCACTACCCACCCGTTCCTTCCCGCTTCGGAGTTCTGCTTTGTGCCTTTCAGGAGCATCTGGGGCCGTTGATCAAGGAACTGGCGTGGACCGGATCGCGCATGTGACCGAAAGCGCGCGAAGGACCGACGTGCATGGGCGCATGCGCGACCCGATGAGAGACAGCTGGAAATCTCTGATCTGGGGCAAGCCCGACGCCTAATGTGGAGCACCCACAGGAACACATCTCGAAGAACCATTGTTACTACAAAAGTGAGTAACTTCTCTTTATTTAATCAGGGTTTTCTTCACCAAGTTTTAGGAAAATAGGCTAATTCTTAATAAGCTGTTCCAAACAATCAATTACAGAATTCCTCCTACTCCCTCCAGTGAATATGAAGAAAACAGTAGTGGTTATTTTAAGTACTTTGTGACCTCAACATTTTTTCCAGGAATAAGAGAAGACATACTTGAGACTTTGGTCTAGAGATGCATTAAATGGGCACTGCAGCCCTACGTTGTTAAGGAGCATACTTCTGTTCTAAATATCTTTTCTCATTTTTTGTCATGTGTGCAGCGTTGTCTGTGACAAAATTGTACGTGACCATTGACTTTTTGTTCACAGTTCATTACAGCTTTTGCTGCCACTTCTTTTAAATATTCTTTTGTGTGGGCATTTCCTGAGGTATCTGTTGTTTCTGAAGGATGTTCAGCCCCTTCTTTTGTTGTCACACAGGCACATATTACTGCATTGTTGTATAAATTGCTCTGCCCATCAAGGCTTAAACTGTGGAAGAAATACTGATGGGAAATTTATCAGAGAGGTAGCTGTGTCAGTCTGTGTCTTCAAGAACAACAGGAAGTCCTGTAGCACCTTATAGGCTAACAGATGAAGGCCATCTGATGAAGCGGGTCTTTGCCCACAAAAGCTTATGCTCCAAAATGTCTGTTAGCCTATAAGGTGCTACAGGACTTCTTGTTGTTCTGATGGGAAATTTGACACTCTTCAGGTTCCTTCTTATACATTGTATCTAGCAACCTCCCACCAATGTCTGCTCTACCAGGTAGAGTGTAACCTAGTCATAAGGACTTAGCCATGTCCAGGCCTGCCAGGTGAGGGGGCGGGTGAGGCAAAGGGGGTAGTTGTAGTTGTAAAAGGGCCTGGAGCTCTGCCTACCACTTCTGCTACTTCATCACTAGCAGCGTCTGGAGCGCCAGGCCCCTTTGAACTGCCATTCTGCATAGCTGTTGGGAACAGCGCTGCACTCAGTGGCATGAAGGGCTGACTGCCTTAGGCCCCACCCCTTCTATCCTTGGCCCAGCCCTTTCCAGGAGCAAGGAGCCAGGCTCCTCCCGCCTCTGGCCCCACGGCGGCTGCCAGCCCCATGCACCGTGTCAGTGAAGGTGTTTATTGTTAATGGCGCAAAAAGGAGAATGCGCGATATAAATGAACTGAGCAGCCTTTTCATATGTGGTGTCTTTTTGGTATTTATAGAATTATAGAACACTAGGACTGGAAGGGACCTCGAGAGGCCATCGAGTCCAGCCCCCTGCCCTAATGGCAGGACCAAGTACTATCTAAACCATCCCTGATAGACATCTATCTAACCTGTTCTTAAATATCCCCAGCGATGGAGATTCCACAACCTCCCTTGGCAATTTATTCCACTCTTTGACCGCCCTGACAGTTAGGAACTTTTTCCTAATGTCCAACCTAAACCTCCCTTGCTGCAGTTTAAGCCCGTTGCCTCTTGTTCTATCCTCAGAGGCCAAGAAGAACAAGTTTTCTCCTTCCTCCTTATGACTCCCTTTTAGATACCTGAAAACCACTATCATGTCTCCCCTCAATCTTTTCTTTTCCAAACTAAACAAGCCCAATTCTTTCAACCTTTTTTCATGGTCACATTCTCTAGACCTTTAATCATTCTTGTCGCTCTTCTCTGGACCCTCTGTAGTTTCTCCACATCTTTTTTGAACTGCGGTGCCCAGAACTGGACACAATACTCCAGCTGAGGCCTAACCAGTGCAGAGTAGAACGGATGAATGACTTCTCGTGTCTGTTCACAACACACCTGTTAATGCAGCCGCCAGCCTGCCCCCGGAGCCCAAGGGAAGCAGCAGTCACTGGCTCACCCCAGGAAAGCAGCAACAGCGCATGCTTCCCCCGCCTCCCCAAAGCTCAGGGAAGTGACTCCTGCCAGCAGCTGCACCTGTGCAGCCGCTGGTGGAAGAGGTCAGTGAGGGAGGGCTCAAATATGGGACAGTCCCTTTTAAAAATAAGTAGGGATGCCTTTTTGGAGTCCCAAATATAGGACCGTCCCACCTAACATGGGACAACAGATGGTTACCCTAGTAAAGACACAAACAGCTTTTAGAGCTGCAAATTTAGCTATATAAAAGGACCCTGCACCAAGGATGCTAGATGATGCCTCCCCCTGCTTTGAAGCTCCCTCAGCAGCTGAAATCACAGGCTCATATGAAAGCTACCATACCAAGAAAGGGAGTACTGAACAAGATTGTCCTAAACCCTGCACCAAGAGCCCTAAGAGCCTGAATCAGCTGACCTGAGCTGTGAGACTTGCTGTCCAGGATTTTGTTTTTTATTTTTCTCTGTGGCATATACACACCCACATTTGTTCTGATTCACAAGCTAAGGCCGTCAGAAGGAACTGAGTGGCAGCGGGGATCACTGTCTACTTTATGTGCCGGGGGGTCTGGGTGGCATGAGGGCATTTACTGGACACTGCTACTAAAAAAAAAAGTTCCAAACTCCTTTGGTGGAGCACATGTACCACTGAGAGCCACAAGTGCAGCAAATAAAAGAAGAATGCAGCTTTACTTTTTGAGCAAAGCAAAAAGAGAAGGGTGATTATTAGGATATCTTCATGGGTACCTGGTTTATTAAAATACATTTCAAGAGCCAGAAACAACTAAAGAGATTTCTACAGGATATCCAGCTTTTGTTAGGGGTGGAGGGATTAGAGATCAGGAAACAACATATGTCAAGCAAAATTCAAATTTACCCTAGTCCAGCTAAATCTGAAACAAGGTTTCCCAAAGCTGCAGCTGCGATAGTTGATATTGCTGTCCTTACTCCAAACCCATCCATGGTGGTGGTTTTAGTGGATGGCTGGAATTGTTTGCTGGCTACTGATGGATACCTTGTTGTCTGAAATATGCTTAATTGCAATATTGTTGTCTGTAAGTGACAACGGATGACTCTAAAGTTGTTCCAGATACAGTCTCTGACGCTTAAACGTGATCCTGAAACAAAATCAAAAGGTTTTGAATAGTTGTTCTTCTCACTCTAATCACTTACATTTCTTTACCAAAAAACCAAGACTGTGCTTAGAGTGCACTTAATTTTGGAATAATCCCACTGAACTCACTGGCAGTTCTGTGTTTTGATAAAACAAGTATAGGATGAGGTTCCATGGAAAAGCTGAGTTATGTTGGATTAAAGTAAGGAATAAACTTATGGCCTGTAGCCATGAAGTTCCAAATAAGAACATGACCGAGCAGCAGCTCTCGATCTGTCTTATGGCTGCTTTCTGTACTGTATATTTGGGTGATAGATTCTAAACCTATTTTGCATTGTGAATTGAGTTACTAACCAGTAGATCCACATTGTTCCTCAGACATATCCACATCATTTTCTCCCCATAAGCAGTTTTCCTCATGCTGTTTCATTCTTGCAGCAAGTCCTGAATCATCTTCTTGCACTGCTTACACTTGGCACCCTTTGCATTTTTAAGCTGAGGGAATGAATTTATTCAAAATATTCCCAGGAGGGGTTTCTCTTAAACCTGTCACAGCTTCTGGGTGTTCCTCTAGCAGAAGTGTGGGCAATATAGGAAGATGTATGTGTGCTGAATAATGGTTTCCCATTCCCTTTTCGGGCCACTCCACTGTTCTTTCTGTGCTGCCTTTGTCCTTTCCTGTACATTGTCTATCTTTAAGACACTAACTCCTCTGCCATGCTTGGCCTAGGTCCAGCACCATCTAAGCACAAAACAATCCAGCCTGGTGTCTGTCTCTGTGCACATTAAGTTTGTCTGCTGAGAAAGAGAAATTGGAAGACCATAGCTTTGAAGAAGCAAGAGCTGGTTGTTAGGCTGGATAGACTAGCACCATTCATTCATTTTTGAGGTGTAAGTGTAGGTGTAGCATGTTGGTGGTGAGGGGTAATTGTAACTGTTACCTTTAAATGAAAATTATAGTATTTTTTGCTTCTTTTAAAAAAATCAGAAGTCAAGAAACAACTGTTAGTTTTCATATTTAAAGTGGGTAGTTGCAGGTAAATAGATTGCAGTTTCAATAGAGAAAGCAACTACGAGAAGGGGCAGAAAGTACTTTGATTTTTATATTCAGATATTGCATCTCCTTGGTGCATGTAAGAGGATTTTCACAATCACATTTATATTTGGATGAAGATAATCGTAAAAACTTAAATGGGTCCGTAAAATCAGTTGAAGCTTTGCTCTGATGTGAAGAGTATCTGGTTTATAAAAACCTTTCTTATGCCTCGCAAACTGCAAAGAAGGAGAAGCAGAAGGTTAGGTTATGGATATTTCCAATTTCTGTTTGTCTAAGAGTTGTCTTTACTTGTCTCCCGCATACATGGTAGGACAAAGAAACTATGGAACTAAATTAGTATGTATGGGCTGGTTTTAAAGTTTGCATTAAGGACTTGATCCATCTGCTACAAAAGTCTATAGAAATCTTTTTCAAAGCATGCGTAGGAAACTTGCATTAAAACCTGTGTGCCACACTGGGGATGAAAGAAACTCCTTCAGATTCTGTTGCTCTTTATTCCTTAACCTCTGAAGGCCAGATGACAACCCACAAGAAAATACTACTGTAGAACCCTGTGTCATGAAGAAAGTGTAAATGTGTGTGATGTTTTTTTATAATTTGTTAAATGCTAAAAAAAACAACTTGAATGCAAAATTCCCCTTACAGTTATGTTTTTGTTTTTGTTTTTGCTAGCATGTTTTCTGTGAAATTAAACCGAAAGATGAGACCCCTCTTGTTACCAATTCTCCACGCATCCCTGAGTTTCCAGAACAGACATCTGAAATGAACATCAGTGCTTGCCCAGCTGAAGAATTTGATAAAGTAACTGTGAGCACAAGTTGTATATTTCGTGTGTGTGTATTTTTTTACCTATTAGGGAAGTGGCAGTGACAGACCTATTTACAATGCCATGCTCTGAAAATAATTTCATTAAGCATTCAATTGTGATGGTAACATCCTCTTCAGTTTAGGTCTAATGCTTGAATTCTCACACTGGACCCAGAAGTAAATTCAAGTTTGATCACAAAAATGTATACTTTAATATTAAATATTGAAAATAAAAAGTAAATGAAAAATAATAAATTACTGAAAGTTTACATTTACGTTTCAGACACCTGTCCATCAAGTTGATCAAAGCAGTTCTGAAGTCAGTCTCCCTGAGCCAAACAAGCCAATAGAGCAACTTGCCTTTCAGTCTGCCTCTCAGGAAACCTTGGAACTGGTATACACAACTCTTTGTGATCCTCCCTTGTTGCAAGTCTTTGTGCATTTACTTCATTCTTTGACAATGCAGTTGTGTTGAACAATCAGCTAGTTATGATTTTTTTTAACAAATACATGAGTTAGCTTATCAGGCAGATATAGAAATAATTTATGTATAATAAAGATATATAATATCTTAGCCATTTTCAGACCTTATTTATGAAGCTCTCTTTTATATTTGAAAATGTACAATCTGAATGTGTGTTCCTCCCTTCTCCCTCCACAAAAAAGTGTCAAGATCATAAAAATAGCCTTTGGTATCTTGTAATAAACAGTTGTTTCATTTGGTGTTTAAAACTCAAATATACTTTCTTAAAATAATGTTTTTTTAATCTTTATTCGAGTAAAAAACAAGTTAAATCTTGTTTCCATTGATGTAAGTGGGAGTTTTGTTACTGACTTAGACAGAACCACGATTTTACCCATAGTGTTTCACTTTCTATTGTTAATAATAGCTCAAGGTTAGCTTTAGTCCATGTAATTAAGATAAGTAAATGGGCTAGCATGTACTATTAAGAATTATGGCTATGTCTATACTAATCCCTCCCCCCTTTTTTTAAAAGGGGGACGCTAATGAGACATTTAGGGATATGCTAATGAGGCGCTGCAATGAGTATGCAGCACCTCAGCATAATGGCAGCCATGGCACTTTCGATCATGTATGTCTCATCTACGCGGGGTCATTTTTGAAAGGACTTTGCACACTTTCAAATCCCCTTATTCCTATTTTGCTATAGGAATAAGGGGATTTTCAAGTGTGCGGGGTCCTTTTGAAAGAGACCCCATGTAGACGAACCGCGCAGGATTGAAAGCAACACTCTCGAAGTGCTGTGGCCACCATTATGGTAATGAAGCACTACATATTCATTGCAGTGCTTCATTAGCATATCCCAAAGTGTCTTATTAGCATCCGCTTTCGAAAGGGGTAGGGGGCACTAGTGTAGACATAGCCTATGTATTTATTTAAGAAATGAGTGCCAGGTTTTGTCCAGGGAGTACTCATGCTGTGTAAAACTCCTTGGTTGTTGGGCTTCAAGAGCATGGATTGGGAGCTGAGCAGAAAGAGCTGAAACTGCTTTCTTAATGAATCTCTAGCAAGTGTTCAAAGGGTTTTGTAGCTTGTTCTGAATGATTTGACATAGAAACTGCTTCTCTGATCACTATGTTCAGATGGAGTAGACTTCAGTTACTACTTTGAGTTGCCATAGTATTAAGATGGTTTGTGCTAAATCCACAGTATTTTAAATTTTAGATTAGGTAGGTGCTAAATGAAAAGGATTAAAAATATATCTGTAACATATTTACATGTGTAAAGTAGCCACACGTGTGGCTACTAATATTATAGACAAAACAAAAGCCAGATAAGTTTCCTTTGATTTTTTTATAACCCAATTTCAGAACTGTTAATATCGATCTCTGCTGAAATTTCCCTGTATTTATTTTCCAGTTTACAGCAATAGTCAAATGCAGGCGTACACCATTAGTGCAATAGTAATATTGCTGTCTGCCCTATGTGGTTTGAGGCGGCAGCATATTAAATAGGTTCACGCATGTTGTTCTTATTATTAGTTTTCCTTTTGTTATGACATAATGCTAAAGTAAGATTGAAGTCATTTAGCAGGAGGCACTTTGAAACTGAATGAATTGTTCCATCCTTTTTTTACGTGTTAGACTGTCTCCATTTTTATCCTTTGAATACATTTGATTTTTATGGTAAACTGTAGAGTGAAGTCTCAAATCCCTGGCTCAGTTAACATGTGCATCATGTCTACATGTAGACTTTACCTGAGCAAAAGGTGGTGGGGATTTTTGCATCCTCCCTTTGCTATATATTTATCTGATCCTTGGTTTTATTATGGACTACTTTGACTGTTCAATTAATGATTTTTCTTCCCTACGTTATACTTGCTGGTATAGAAGTGAAATGAACCTTAATCAGCATGTCCAGAAAAGAAAATCTCTTCGGTTTTTATCTAGATTTAGAGAACAGTTTTTATAGGTAAAATGTAGGAAAACTAGTAGTTGCATTCTGGATCATCACAGTAGCATGAGTAAGGGTTAGTTGTTTGAATAATGGAGTACAGGGTGAGGCCCTTAGTCAATCTAGGATATTGCTTTTGTTTAAATCGTGCATATAGAGCTGGCCCTAGGGGCCAGCGAGCTGAGCAGTTGCCTAGGGCTGCCAATATCAAGGAGCTGCCGAAGTGGACCAGCCTGTGTGGGGCTGGAGCCAGTGTGCACTTGCTGTGGGGGATGGGGAGGGGCAGGGCTGCAGCTAAGTGGCCTGGCAGCTGGGGTGTGCAGCACCCCAACCCCGTGGGAGGACACAGCAGCTGGGAGGGTGCACCCACTGGTCCCTCTTCCCCTGCCCAGGGGCCCCCATTTGCCTGGGACTGCCAGTTAGTTGGGACATGTGTACAGGTGCAGTCACTTAGTTGAAGAGAAACTGTCTTTCTTCTTCCAATTGTGTGTTGGAGACTCTGTGCCACAGGGATGGGTCTCTCATAGGTATAACAGAAATGAAATTCTATTCAGAGTATATTAACTTCTCCTTTTAATTGAGCAAATTATCAGTACTTGTTAATTATTTTTGTTCACATAATAACCTTTGCTAATTGGGTCTCCAGACCAAAACTGGAAAATTTGATAAGATTGTTCCTTTAAGGGATGTTATCTGTGCACTGAATAGTCGTTTTTAATTAAAATTTACAAGCGCTTCAGGATAGTTAGTGAGATGGTTATTTGATGAATCTGGTTGTTTCTAGTCTGAATTCTTACCGCCTTGCCCATTAAATCTTTCAAGACTGGACAAAACTATGATCCCAGTATGGCCCTGGGATCTGCTAGTGAAATGCCTCTGTCTAGGTGGAGTCCTGCTCAAGTTATTCTCACTCTGCACAAGTGCAGAGGTTACAACTTCCTTGGGCAAAGAACAATACTTGTGTATCCATGTTAAAAACTTTTTTTTTTTTTGGGGGGGGGGCGGGGGGGAATGTCATTTCTGAATTTGCCAGATTGTGATTTACGACATGGACACTTTAAGTGATACTTCGCTAAGTGATACAGCTAGGAAAATGAGACCATATTATAGAAATCATAATGAACCATGTATTTAAGATGATGATTTTGCTTGGGCTAGGGTGACCATCTGTTCAATTTTCCCAGGACAGTCCCTTATTTAAGCTGTCTCACAGGTGTCCTGACTTTAATGGGCAAATTGTCCCATATTTTGTGGACTCCTGTTCCCCAGCATCCAGTGTCTCAAGGTGGCAGCCCCTGTGGCCATTGGGAAGCCGCCCCATTCCTCAACAACCCACGGAGGCAGTTCGCACTGCCAGTGAACTCCGCCATTGAGGATGGCTGCCCCGTTCCCTGGCACCTTCCTGCTGTAAGATTGCAGAGCTCCCATCCCCCATTCCCCTCATCAGGAGGCTGCAGAGCCCCCATCCCTGGTCCCTCGCTCTGGGGCAGCCGAAAAGCCCTGACATGGAACAGCAGCCCCCGCATCCTTGGAGGCCAGTGTCCCGTATTTGCCGTAGGGCAATGCGGTCACCTTAGCATGGGCTGATTAAAACTTAAAAACTCATTTTAAACTTGTCGCTAGAATGAAGGTAAAAGAAGTGACTGCTGTGCACTGCCTGTCTCCTTTGCTAGGGTGAGGCCATCCATCATATGTCTGAGCTGTCCATTCCGCTTAAAGCAGAGGAGCCAAATGCAGAAGCTGAACGGAAGAAGTGGGAGGAAGGCCACATAGACTACATGGGGAAGGATGCTTTTGAACATATTAAGAGAAAATTGGATATGTTTTTAAAGTAGACTTTATTATAATGCAATATGTTGACCAGCCACCATTTTGTATTTGTGATGTACAGTGCGACCCTTGGGATGCTTGGTTATAGGCCTTTGATATTTAAGTTCAAATGGACAGCCTGTTTTTTTTAAGGCAAAAACAATTGCAAATGTAACACCACTAGTTTAACTCTTGTGTGTGCCTCATGTTTATTGTTAACCTATAGTGCCTCGTGAAATAGTAGTGCAGAAATTGACATTTCCACTTGACACCCCTGAATTAAGTATAAAAGGCCTATAATAGTCTGAATGTGTGTGTCCAAAATATTAGATTTGAAAACATTAAACTTACCAAGGAGATTAGATTAACTTTGACATCCTTAAAAAATGCTTCCAAACCTTTTCTTCGTGATGGCTTTGCTGCTGGAGACAAAAATAACATTGACACTAATAATTACATATAAGCTGACAATGGGGAAAAGCCAATGGTTTGGCACCACTGAAATCAATTACATAACTCCCATTAACTTCAGTGTGGTTAGGACTTCACCTGGATATCCACAGGGGACTGTTTTTTTTGCTCTCCTTTTTTTGGAAGATGTTCAGGTACCAAGCTGAGTGAGCAATAGTACAACTCTGAAATAGACTGCAGTGGTACAATTGTGTGTTTTATTAGCTAAATTGATGAGAGGAAAAAAAAAACCCTAACTCTATAGGCCTGGATAACTAACAGCTGTTTTGCCTCATTCTGGTGCTCTAGATGAGTTTGTTGATCAGTGCTTCAAACTGCATTTCACAAAGGTACCAAATCCATTAGATGGTGCTTGGTGGTTTGAGTGCATCTGAGACAAACAACTGATAGCTATTTACTACAGCAGCTGTTTATTAGCTATAAACCAAGGGCCTGTTTTCAGAAACCAATACAACTGTGTATAGTTACTGTCAGTGGGACTGTTGCATTGATTACAGTTTTGAGTGTGCTTCTTTATATTTAAGTTAAATCACATTGTTAAATAAAAATAAATGCAGAAGCCAGAGAAACCTGACATCTTCTAAGTTGATAACTCTTGCATTTCGGTTTGAAACTTCAGCTCTGGTAATACCAGAAAGAGAGAAATTGGAGTTACACAGCAGAGTTGATGCAGTACTTGAAGCATTTTAGGTTATATTGTGCTGCAAGTTTGAAATTTGGGAACTGTGCTTCAAAATCAGTTGCACAATATGTAGTTCCTTGGTAAGAGGACTGTAGACAGAATTCTACTAAGGAAGATGAAATGTAGCCTTTTTACAAATTCCTGCACAAAATCATTTACTTGAAAAGCAGCAAGAGAATCTGAAGGAGTGAAAGAGAACATTTGAAACCTCTATTTTTAAATGACAGTGGAAGGCATTACTTTCACGTTTTTGGATCTAACTACCTCCACTTTTACTCTGATTGTCTCTTATTTACTCTCAATATTTTTCATGAAGTGACTTGGGTGTTTCAGAGAAATCTCAGTTTTATGAGGAACGTTGATCTAAACAGTTCAAAGATTGTTTCAATTTACACATTTTTTTAAAAAAACTCATGTTTTGTGCAGCTACATTTTGTGCACTTAAGTGTCTTTTACTGGGCTTGTAAATTAGATTTTGGGGAAAATTAAAGGGAAAATCAGTAATTCTGGAATTTTCAGAGTAGGTTATTACAGTATGTGTTAAAGTTGAAATGAGGGATCAACGAGCACAACTGAAAAGAGCTGGGCATATGAATTTGTATCCTTTGGTGGTTATGCACTGTTTTCATACAAGAAAATATTAATAAGAATGTCTGCACCACGGTAGCATGAACTTCCTTTAATACATAGAAAGAACTCTTAGTCTTAATTTGTCTGGAGTTTAGTAAGGATTGGGTCCAGTTGTCCCCTCTGTCTTCCCCCTCGTCCCCACATCCTGTTGGAACACGAGGGTGTAAGGAGGTTTAGCTCTGGAAGAATAGTGCACAGTGAAGAAATTTGAATCACTGGTGCTTAGCCTCCTTTAGAGTAGTTGTGTTTTTTTTCAAAACCTGTATGACCTGATTTTTAAAAATGCTCCAATATGTTTAAATAGGACAGAAGTAGCTGAATAGTTCTGAAAAATCACACCCATATTTGTCCTAATTCACCTTGCAGTGGAAAATGCTTCAGGATTAAGATAATGGTTTGTGGTAGTTTTGTGGTTACGTACCAACTACATAGGAAGGATGTGGTGACATTGATCTCGGAACCACATATTTAATGGGAGACTGCATCTACTGTGAATTTGAGAGAGGCTACGTCTAAGCTACAAGATACATTTGAATTTATTGAAATCATTTTTATAATGCCATTTTTAATTCAATTTTGAGTATCCTCACTTCGCACGGTCTCCCAACTAATTGAACATATTGCTTCCACACAGAAATCACCAAACATCGACTGTAGCAGCAGTGCATTTTGGGAACCTATCTCACAGTTCCCTCAGCCCCACGTTCTGAGCTGGAAACCTAGTGCAACAGTGCTGTCAGTTTCTCGGGTCGCCCAAGCTGTGGCGACCCGGGATACTGACAGTGTGGCAGCCCTGTTCAGTTTCACATCTCCGGGTAGTAGTGGGGAGCTGGGAGCCAGGTGCAGTGCATAGCTTTGTGGAGTACATATGGGAAGCTTGTGGAGGCTAATCAATTGGAATTAACAACATGGCACTTCTACGCTAGCCTTTATTCGAGATTTTAAATTCAAAATTGACGCTGTGCCCATCCGTTACTATCAATGTTTTGTTGCTGATGTTAGGGCAGACTAAATCGAGCTAATGATGTTTACAGTGAAGACAGTGTTTTAATATTGAGCCAACTCCTGTAAATTCGATTTTTATCTGATAGCATAGATGTAGCCAGACTGGACACACACCATGGTGTACGAGTTGAACACTGTCTTTTTTAGAGCAAGTCTGACTGTGGGAATGTAGTGTGTCTTTGTTTTGTAGCTGTGTCCTGAATCTTCTCCAGCTCATAGGACTTTGCATGGAACTGATGTTTGTCAGGGTCTGCTTGTTATATTAACAACTTGGTGATATTTCGTGTAGTCACTCTTTATCAATGTTCCTGAAGTTCTGCACCACCATCTAAGTGATAAAGATCAGGGTTCAAACGGTGAACATTACCACAAAGCAGCAGGCCCTCTATGTTCCCTGTAAATTCTTAATGTGTTTAAATGGTGAATTGGGCTTTACACTATGGTAAATTGTCGTTCAGAGAAATCAGAAAGGAAAAAGGCTCGAAATAATCATATCCACCATGACTGGTGCAGAACTACAGTTCTAATTTCCATAGTGATTACATTTCAATATATGTTGTTTCTAAATTGCTACTCTGTCAACAGGCCCTGCAGATTTCCAAGACCAGCATCTGATGAAGTGAGTCGGTGCTCACGAAAGCTCATGCTCAAAACTTTTCTGTTAGTCTGTAAGGTGCCACAGGACCCTTTGTTGCTCTCACTTTGATGTAGGAGATTCAAGTAGGATTTTTCTGCAAGAGGCTTTAGTGTAGTTAGAGTAAACTTTCAGAAGTGGATTTTTCTCTCCATAAAAGATCTTTTGTTCCGTGTCTCTTAGGAAGGGCTATATGTACCTACCATTCATCTGTGATGGACCTCTTATAATAAGGATACAGAGGTAAATTACTTTCATAAAGAGCTCCTACATCAAGCATGGATGAGCAGTTAACCGGATTTTGAATCTGTTAAAACTCTTATGGGGCTGTGGTGTGAAAGTCCCTCTTTCAGTTAAAGTGGACCTACTTTGATTAAATGTGCCCATCTGTCTCTCACCTCACATGTTTATGATCAAAAGAATTAATCTCTGCTAGAAGCAGAGCATTTTTTCACTTGGGTGGATATACTGCATTAGTTAGCTTAGTAGTTGGGATCTGGTGTGGGTGGGCCACAAGCAGAGAAACATTTCAAGGCATTTCTCAATATCATAGTCATACAGGTGTGTTGTACAGCTATCACTGAACCATCTCTTGCATGCATTTCCTAAAATCATGCCCACGGCCTTCAATTTGGATGTTCTTGGAAAATAGGAAGATTGTTTTACCTCATACCATGGCAGTCCCTCCTGTATTTTGCTGTGAATTTTACATCTGTTTGATTTTGTAAAACTAGAGCATAAAATACCTAATCCTTTTTTTCCATTAGTATTCTGTTAATAGGGATGTGTATTGTTTACAAATCCTGGGCAAGGCTAGTAGTAGTGGGTGGCAGGAAGGATGTCTGGCCAAGATCCCATGCCAGAGGCAGGCTGGTGCAGCAGGACTGCGGGTTCATCCCCAGGGGGCTCAGACTTTGGCTTCAGAAATGTGTGAGCAGATGAGAAAGATGGGGACGGGGAATTCCTTAGTTTGACTTTGCAAGTAATATCACTGAGAAGGTACTTTTGTGTCCTGTTTTTTTTAACTTCTGATTTTGTGTGCATTTGTCAAAGTTTTTACCTCTGTTTATCAAATAAATGCGTAAAACATTTTGCCTTGGGCCTATATTTTCTTGGATGTTGTATCTGGGGTATTATAAACGGTGGTCAATTTTTAAAATGTCCTTCAAAAATTAGTCATTTTCTTGTCTGAATGATTTCGCTGACCAATATGTGAAGAATTTTCGTAGGTGTTAATTGAAAATGGTGACATCAAACATTTCATCATCTCTGATCCTATCCAACATCAACTTTTTAATTGGGTTGAATAATAATAATGTAGCCATAAATTTAGCCACTTTTTGTGCCATGGTTGTTTTTTTAAGTTCAATAAAACAAGCCCCAAGCTAGGTCCCTGAGGATCTCCATTAGTAGTTTCCTTCACAGTTCATCTTTTAGTCTGGCCCCCTGTGATCTCCTGTTTAACTAGTTCCTTATGCACTTATCAATTCCCATCTTAATCCCCGCTTCTCTAATTGTATTAATTTCCCATGTGGAACTGTAGCATGCCTTACTGAATTCAGATAGATTAGACCTACTGCATTTCCTTTGTCTAAAGAATCGGTCAAAATTAGGCTAAAAGGTTTCTCTTCCTGCAAGTGACCTTACTTGAAAGGTCTGAGCAAAATCCTTTCAGTCATTATGTTCAATAAGAGTTAAAGGTTTGCTTGCTTTGCTTACAATATTCTAATTCTTTGAGTGGAAGAAACATCAGTTTTTTTTGCACACTTTGAAATTAGGCATAAATGCAGGTCTCATTGAGAACAAATGCACCAGGTTGTTTTGAAGGAGGAAAAAATTACATTTGCATACAGAGAAACACAGTAATAACTTTTCTTAATATTTCAGATAACCTAGATTCACTGTATGTAAGTGACAACAATTTAGTTGTTTGATGGAAGTTACACATTCATCAGTTCCAGGCCTTTGCTGCTGCTCTGCCTTTTTAAAATATTTTTTCTTCAAAATCCAGGAAACATGCACTTGTAATTTGGTCTTGTTTAAAAATGAAGGAACCAAATAAAACAACCAAACATTCCATTGTGAGGAAATCCCAACATTAAAATGTTCTGGCAACTTAACGACATTACAACTACATCACACTAATTCACTTCCCTGTAGTGAATCTAAACATTAACCAAGTACTCATTACTAATGTGCCAAAGCAAAGACATACAATGAATGTTACCAAGGAGCAGCGTTGGTTTTTATAGTTCTTGCAATTTGAGACTGCATTAAAAGAGAAGTGTCTTGTGTTTATAATTACGGGTAATTTTATCAACCTTTTGATTAAGTGTCTCCCATTTTTATGTCACGATTGAGAACTGAAAAAACTTCAGTACCCACAGATTAAAAGTGTAAGAGTGTATAGCTTTTTCCCACATACAACTCAGTAGGTTTACCTTTTTTTTGCGAGAGAACCTTGTTTTCTGTGGTTTTTGGTGTTTACAGAATTGTTTAGATGCAAAATTACTATGCAACTATCAATGGCTGCAGCAAATATATTTTCTTTAGTTCTTCAACACATTAGGCAGGTGCTACTTTTTTTAAGTCTTTGAAAGGTGTCTTTTAGCAAATGTGTGTGGTTTTTCTAATGTTTGAATCCATACTAGCAGAAAAGAACCCCCTCATTTTGAGAACAATTCACCTAAATTACTTAATGTAATGTGAATTTAGAGGAAACAGGCTGGATAAATCTAAAATGGATCAGAATTACATCTCATTTTTTTAACAGGTGTTTATTACTTAACTGCATTGAACACAAGACCAAATTCTGACTTTCTGTTACATCCAAAAGGAGCAAATCAATGTCAGTACTATTTGAACATGTTGAAATATTCTGGTAGAAGCTTATTGTCTTGCCATACACAGGAACTTTAGAGTCAGTCCAAATGCAGCACTTCTAAATGTTCTAATATACTGGTTAAAGCATTCAGGTGGAAGTCAGCTTCAGGAAACATGAATGAAAAATATTTCTGTGAATCAGCTGCAGCTTTATTCAATGAAAACAAATGCCAATCATCAAAATACATCCATTCTTTAAGGTATGCATATTCCCCTATAGTCAGAAAGTTGGCTAATTCCAATGTTGAAGTTGACTTGTCATTGCTCTCATTCTACAGGGGTGTGATTCCCACCCAATGTTCCCTTTAATCTTTTCTGTGTGCAGAATAATTTTATGTGCACAGGCATGTGTGGAAGTGCACCACTCAGTCTCCACAGACAGGGTTTTTGTTTCTCTGCTAACCAGCTGTGTGGCATTTGAATCTTGCCTGAGCAGCTGCCCAGGTGCTCGGCTTACAAGGAATGCTCAGATCAAGTGTACAAAAAAAGCCAGTGGATGGAGCTGGTGTAATGTGAAACACTGATCAATATATTCAAAAGATATTCTGTATTTTCAAACAACCATGCCAGTGAGTTCTCCTGGGGTGTATAATACTTAAAAATCAAACACAAGCTCAAAGCTGTCTCAACAGCCTTTTTGGTATTCATGCTGCAATGTATGGAGTGTAGCTGTTTTATTTCTGGAGCAAAAGCATACCTGTTCCTCATGGAAATTAGCGTCCCCCTGGTAAGATGGCAGTGGAGGCCTTACCAGCACCAGTAGGGTTATGTAATCTCCAGAAAAACATGAACATGCTGTGCTATGAGCCAGCACTCTTGGCTTGAAAATATAAATTGGACTTGCATGGAAAGCATGTAATAAGCTTGACTATCTCAAGTGGGCTCTATATACTGCTTTTGACCCTTGCTCTCCTCTGGTCCTTATCTTCTCACCTTTGGGGTCTGGGTGAATTTATGCAGCTTCAGAGTAAGATGCAATTTCATGGAGGAAGTTAAAACGAGCAACCTATTCACAAGTCCATTCTCTTCGCTCGTTCTCTGGTCACCAGCTTATGGTCTTTTCACTCAGATTCCTGTGAGTGCATTTGGCTATCATTACACATGGGCAGAGTGTTTTCTTCCACCGCTGATCTCTATTTCAGAGTTGTTGTCAGCCATGGAGCAATCACTGTAGCCTGGGCTGTTTGGCCTGTTTCTCTCTTCACTGCAAAAGAGGTGTCAGTGCTGGAGAAATCATCCTCTCAGTTCCTAGGATGTCATCAGGAAGATTCTGTATATGCTGCATCCTTCCCTAAGTTATGTCTTTAGCACCTGATTGTCTTACTGTCTTTACACTTCAACATATTAATTGCTCTGCTTAGGGGACTTGTATAGTATCCAGTTCATCAGGAGATACTGAAAAGTTGCCAGACCTTAGCACTGATGAGCAGTTAACTAAATGCATGTAAGCAATTTTCATTTAGCACAGTTAATCACTTAGCATTAGAGACACCATGCTGTCATTAAGGCATTTGTTGTTCAAAACACCCATTCTCCATGTCACTTTCAATGTGTGTGTCTGTTTCAGGGTCCATACCAATTTCAGGAACTTGGCTACTGTCCATTCTGTTAAGGAAAATCAGTGTGTGTGTAGATATGTTTTTGACATTGTGACAACAGTACATGGCCATAACAGCCAGGATAATTACAGTGAGACAGAAGCTAGTCATGCCTGTTGACAGCCTATGAAGGTTAGCAAATGGTGGCAACCAGCAGCAAGGGTAATTCAGGGCAGGTCCTTGCTAGGGAAATGTTGATTTCAGATATGCAATTTTAGCTCTGGCGAACAGAATTGCATATCTGGATTCAACTGTCTCCAGAACTCACCCATCAATGGTGATGGAGGCCTGCTGATGGAGGAAGGACCATAGCCAGTGGTGGAACAGAGTGGGAAGATGGCAAGTGGCATCAACAATGTTGCTGCTCTCAACCAACAAGTCAAACTTGCTGTTTGTTGGACTGTGATGACCAGCTACACGCACCTTGGTTTCTGTGGCATTTGTCACTGTTAAGGGTGAGGCTGATTACAAAGCCTGGTGGATTGTTGAAATTGTGGCCTGTAGAATCCCTCATCATAATGCCTCTGGTTTGGACAGTAGCGCCACCTCTTATAGGGAGGAGTATGCACACCCAGAGTACGTAATGTGTTTTGCTAGTCCTTGCTTGAGTGAAGGACTGCATGAGTATTCTTGGCAAACAGTTTCTTTTTTATCAAAGGATAGATCTTCGACTTTAGCCAGCAGCTCTTCAGGTAAGTAAGTATAAAGCCTGCTGTGTAACCACTGCGACGGCTGGGGCCCTTGCTGCTGTATCCGCCACATCTAAGCTTAGCTGGACCACTATCCTGGCTGCAGTGTAGCCCTCCTTAACTACCAACTTCAGAATCGGCCTCTTAGAGTCAGGTAGATAGTCTAAAAGGGGCATCAACTTAGTGTAGTTGTCGAAATCATGATTGGAGAAGAGAGCTACGTACTTCACTTTATGGAGAAGCAAGGTTGCTGAGGAATACAGCTTTCTGCCAAAAATATCTAAGAGTTTAGCTTCTTTATCCAATGTTGCCCCTATGAGCTGGGGTGTGCATGATCTGTGCCCGGCAGCATCCGCTGCTAGCAAATTGGATTGCAAATGTGTGAGCAAGTATTCCATCCCCTTAGGAGGGACAAAGTATTTCTTATTAACCCTCTTGTTGGTAGGGGGAACTGAGGCAGGGGTCTGCCATATGTCATCTGCCTCCTCCATGAAGGCTTCTGCCATGAAGATGGCTACCCTGAATGAAATGAGCAGGTTATAAATTCTTTAGGAGCCTACGTCTCTTTTCCTGCACTCCAGGCAGAGGAACGTCCTGGCTGATAGTCGCTTTCTGACAAGGTCGCTGAAATTCTTTAAATCATCCACAGGGGAAATGTCCCCGGGGATTATGGCCCCATCAGAGGAGGAACAGCCCATATGAGATGCACCAGGCCCTTGTTCCTCTGTGTCTGATGCCAGCGCAATCCCCTATTCCAGATGGTGAAGCAATGGAAATTGCACTGGTGGAGACATGATTGGAGCTGGCAACATTCAGGGAGAGGTGCAACTGGCAGTGGAAGGGGCCCATGATTGAGACCTGCTGGGTGACTCCTTCCTAAGGCGGTAGCTGCAAGAGGAGTAATAATAGGGAGGGTCTCGATAGCAAGAGCTGCTAGAGCTGTGAGAACGTGGCAAATCACACAATCGCGTATGCCAATCCCAGGACATCTCTACAATAGGAAGAGAACGTGCACATCCTGGATGATGGCAACAGGACGGGTGACCTGTATCTGCAGTGTGCTCCATTTCATGCGTTGGGGCGAGAAAGGGGGACAGTAGCTTGTGTAGCTCATAATATTGAGGGCTACAGCTTTCCTGTCTGTGAGGATGAGGAGGAAGTGACCTTGGTGCTGACACTTCTGGAGATGAGGGAGCCAGAGAGAAAGTAGGTTCAGTGGAGGGCAACGAAAATGATTAAGAGGCTGGAGCACATGACCTATGAGCAGAGGCTGAGGGATTTGGGCTTATTTAGTTTACAGAAGAGAAGACTGAGGGGTCTTTTAATAGCAGCTTTCAACTTCCTGAAGGGGAGCTCTAAAGAGGATGGAGAGAGGCTGCTCTCAGTAGCGACAGATGGCAGAACAAGGAGTAATGGTCTGAAGTTACAGAAGGAGAGGAGCAGTTTGGATATTAGGAAAAACTACTTCACCAGGTGTGTGGTGAAGCACTGGAATGTGTTGCCTAGAGAGGTGGTGGATTCTCCATCCCTCAACATTTTTAAGTCCCAGCTTGACAAGGTCCTGGCTGGGATGACTTAGTTGGGGTTGGACTAGATGACCTTCTGAGGTCCTTTCCAGCCCTATGACTCTGAAAGTTGGTGATGGTGACTGAGGGCTAACACTTTGGTGCTGTGATTAGGTCAGTGCCTTCTCTGGGGCCGTGTTGTGTGGGACTTTCAGTGCCTGTGTGCTGACAGGCCCAGGGATCAATGTGGTGAAGCCAGTACTGCCGGTGCTGTGGTTGTTGGAGGGCCCAGTGACAGTGCCTTAGCTGGTGCCAGAGTCCGTACCAGAACAGCAGTTGGTGCTGAGGACGCTGGTGGCATGGACATGCCAGGCACTTGGGAAGAGTTGTCTATGCTCTTGGTTCTGGGGCCTTTGGGCCTGAAAGTTTTGGTGCTGCCAGCATGGGCTTTGCTGGTTTGCCACTCCCGGTCACCTTAGAACTCAGAGAGGTAGTGCTGGACATGCTGGGTTTTACAGGGACATCAGGTGTGTTCTGCAATAGGGCAGGCAATGACCCAGTTGACAAAGCTTTGGTTTTCTTAAAGGGAATGGCTGTTTGAAGAGGAAATCCTGCATTTATGTTTGGGCTGATCTGGCTCCTTTGTGGTCTCATCAGGAGAAGGTTGAAGAGCCTTAAACAAGATCTTCTTGAGGTTCACCTCACGATCGCACTGTGCCCTGGCCGTTAGTTTAGAGCAGTGTTGGCACTTTTCAGGGATGTTACCCTCCCCCAGGTAGCATATACGCTTGGAATGACCATCCGAGGCAGGCATGGCTTCATGGCACCATTCACGTTTCTTAGAGCCTTGTGAGCTAGACATCGTTGGTTATGTAAGTCAAGAATGTTGCCCTGCAACTTCTAAGTAAAACTGAGCAGAGAAACTTATCTACATGTTAACTGTAGATAACTGGAGAACACCACTGCAAACGTTGATAGTTTTTTAGGAAATCAACAAAAACTGAACATAGAAGGTAACAAGAACAACTATGTGTATATATAGACCAAGGAGAAGGTTCTGAGTCTCACTACTTCAAAATGCGGAAAGGCAGTTAGCTCTGTCTGCAGCCTGGGGTGGTTGAGAGGAACTGGCTTGAGCCAGTCTGTGCATGTGACTAAAAGAGCACAAAAGGAGAGATGCAGCGTAAGCGCAGGCCCAGATCAGCTGGATACGGTTAGAAGAGTCTCCTATCTGCAGTGCTGGGACAAGCCCAGCACCTACAGTGGAGCACCCCTGGGCACACCACTCAGAGACCAGCTAGCATTCAGAAATATAAACCCTGTCAAAATCCAGACACAAATGTGTTACCTTACTATGAGCCCAACTAGCTTGTATATGGTGCTCAAAACCAAGAGATAATGGGTGTTTGGAAAAACAAGCTAAAAACAAATTGGCAAATTTCAGTCCTGAGTGGTGTAGAAAGCACTTTTAACTTACAGGTACTATAGACCATGCTTTCTTATAAGTTTGGGTGACATATTTTGGAAACACCCCTGCGTAAAATAAACTGATGTGGAACTGAATGTAACGTGCTGTGCTGTATATTGGCTTTTTACGAATAAAATAGACTGATTAGTTGATCTCAAACACTTCTTCACAACAAACCACAAATGTAATCAATTGGCTATATTAAGCAGCAGCCCCCCCAAAAAAACCCCACAAAACGAAAAACCATAACACCACACCTCAGCCGGCCAGAGGTTCAACTTTAGGAAGAGTTGCAGAAACAGTGTTTGCTCAAACTTTTTTTGCAGAGGCTCTTCAACCTTTCGGGAGCCATTTCACAGCTAAAGCTATAGAAGTGAGGTGAGTTTTGCAGCCACTGTTAGCTTAGTGTCACAGAGAATTCTGGATCCAGAATTGGGTCTACTGCCTCCTGCAAGGTGCAGAAGGACTTGACTCAAAACAGAATGAAACAAACAGCCTGATTCCCAGTAATGGTAAACCAGACAGACAAAACTTTTCACCTTATTTCTGAGCTGAACAAATGGGCTTTTTCCCTTTAAATCTCCCCTGCCCCGATGCAGGTGTTCCAGATTTAATCTGTGGCAAGTACAGAAAAATGTTCGAGCTCTTACAAATTCATAGTGATGTTTCTTGTAGATTTTAAATATTGTCAAACTGTAAGAACCATTTGTATTTACGCTGTGACAGGACTCCTAGCAACCTCTCCCATCAGTCATTTGTCAAATTACTTCACGTAGAACAATGCCGCAATTTGCACTGTGGCTTTTATTAAGAACCTCAAGAAACTCCCTTGCAATTCTTTCTGGAGACTTGTATTGAGCTCTAAGAATGTAACATACTAATAGCTGTACTGCGTCAGGCCATAGGTCCATCTAGCCCAGCATCCTCTCTGCCAACAGTGGCTGGTGTCAGGTGCCCCAGAGTGGGTGGACCAAAGACAATGATCAAGTGACATGTCTCCTGCCATCCATCTCCAGCCTCTGACAAACAGAGCCCAGAGACACCATTCCTACCCCCAGCTAGTAGCCTTTCACGGACCTACCCTCCATGAATTTATCTAGCTCTTCTCTGAACTCTTTCATAGTCCTAGCAAGGAGTTCCACAGGTTGACTGTTGTGTGAAAAAGAACTTTCTTTTATTAGTTTTAAACCTGCTACCCGTTAATTTGGTGTCCTCTAGTTCTTATATTATGGGAACAAGTAAATAACTTTTCTTTATTCACACGCTCCACACCGCTCATGATTTTATATACCTCTATCAGATTCCCCCTCAGTCTCCTCTTTTCTAAACTGAAAAGTCCCAGTCTCTTTAACCTCTCCTCACATGGGACCTGTTCCAAACCCCTAATCATCTTAGTCGCCCTTTTCTGAACCTTTTCTAGTGCCAATATATCTTTTTTGAGGTGAGGAGACCACATCTGTATACAGTATTCAAGATGTGGGCGTACCATAGTTTTATAAAGGGGCAGTAAGATATTCTGTGTCTTATTTTCTATCCCTTTTTAAATAATTCCTAACATCCTATTTGCTTTTTTGACTGCTGCTGCACACTGTGTGGATGTTTTCAGAGAACTATCCATGATAACCCCAAGATCTCTTTCCTGATTAGTTGTAGCTAAATTAGGCCCCGTCATATTGAATGTATACTTGGGGATATTTTTTCCAATGTGAATTACTTTACACTTATCCACATTAAACTTCATTTGCCATTTTGTTGCCCAATCACTCAGTTTGGTGAGATCTGCTTCATGATTTCAATATTTACTATTTTGAATTAAATACACAGGGCATTGGAGGTGCCCCAGACCTGTCTCGTGCAGATCAGGGCCCCACAGTGTGAAAAGACTGCAAGAAGATAGCAGAGGCATAGAGTGTTTTGAGGAGCAAAGAGTTCCTTCTCTTCTTCAGCTCCATCTTAACTTCTCCAGCCTGGATCCCACCTCTTTCCCACACCTGAAACTGTTCTTGTTAATGACCTCTCTGCTACCTCAGGAATAAAGCAAAAAATGACAAAAGCAGAGAAAAGACCTAACTGGGATGTCCCTATTGCAGTGGATGTGAGTCCCCAGTTCTCCTGTCTATATCGCCCCTTCCCATCTAGTGTAATGCAGAGAAAATAAAAAAAAAAACATTAGGTACAGTAAAGCAATCTATTAAAGGGGTAAAAAGACAATAACTGAGAAAGGAAACAATATTAAAATGCAATAGTAAATCAGGTAAGCATAATTAAAAACAGTTTTAAAAAAAGTATCCATCCAGTACAGGATAGCCTTTTACAGGGACTTGACAGTACAGAGCGCAGAATAATGAAGGAATTTCTCTCTTTGATTGTAGGGAAGGATGGAACCCAGACCTGGTGTGCCACCTGGGACCTTCAACCTTTGAGCCTTCTCAGTGAAGAACATCAGGGAGGTCCCCATGGAACATGGATGCAAGTGGTAGTAGTGGTTCTCTCCCTCTTGCTGCAGCACAAGTATGGGTCCCTTGTATGTAGGCCTAAGCTGCCCTGCATCCACAGTCTCTGGAATAGATGTTCACTCACTGAAGGTGGTAGTTGGACTGCCTTGACTGATAGGTGCGCAGGGTGTTAAATAATCTCTGTGGCGGAAAAGGTGGATGCTTGATAGTTGTGTACCTTTCCTGAGGTGAAGGAATATTCATTCAGCTGGCAGTGGGAAATTCCGGTTAGAGACGGTTTTATCCAATGACCACTCCCCAGCCCACTTCAGTGTTGACCCTAGATTTCAAAATGGAGTCCTTTTTCCAAAATGGAGTCTTTCTCTCAAGGTGGAGTTCCAATAGTTATAAAAGTCCAGTCGCTCCACAACAAACCATTAAACACACAAACACAGCAGGTAAGATTAATGCACCTGAACTTCTCAGCCAAATCTCAGAATCATCTCCTTGTCATCCTTGCCCTGTCAGCTGCCTTTAACACGGCTGACCAGGCTTTTTGTGTAATGCTATCCTTCCTTGACTTCACTGACTTTGCTCTCCCCTGATTATTCTCTCTCTCTGACCACTCTTTCAGTCTGTTGTTTGGAGGATCCTCCTTATCTCTCCTCCAACTTTCTGTTGGGTTCCCTAGGGCTCTGTCCTTGATCCTTTTTCCCTCTACACAGGACACCTTGAAAATTTCACTGAAAATGTAAATTCAACTACTATCTCTGTGGTTCACTCACAGATCTGCCTTTCTATCCCAGGCCTTCATCCTGTCCAAAATAAAATCTCTTGCAACCTTTCTCCATGGCTAAAATAGAGTTCTAATCCACAGCCACCACCCCCAAATACTTCCAAGTACCTCTTTTCTGAATTATAACAAATAGCACTGCCATTCTGTCAACCATGCCCATAACCTAGGAGTCATCCTCAACTAAGACCTCTGTAGGGCCTCACCGCTAGCCTATCTTTAAGTCTTGTAGAATCTTGCTACATAGCCTCTCCAAGACATGGCCTTCCTGATCCATTTACATGTCCAGTGTTTTCATTCAGATGCTCATCATTTTGCATCTCAGTGACTGCAGCATACAATTCATTGATCTTTACACAAGTAGTCTTGCCATCTGATAGCCATTCAGAATGCAACTACCAACATCGTTTTCCCTAAGTCGCTGCTTTGACCAGAGCATTCCTCTCCTGGAGCCCTCTCCCCTGGCTCCCTTTTCTCTCTTCCATGGAATGTAAGCTTCTTTCTTCACATTTAAGCAGGCTCTTTGAAGCCTATTCCCATCCTACTTGTCATCTCATTGAGAGATCAACTCCTGCCTACCATTGGATAATGACACCAGCTTCCACCACATTACATTTTCAAACGAGTACCTTTGTTCTCCCATATTACCTCACGTGGGTGGGAGAACTCCCTGTATCAGCAATGCCACTTCATAGTTCTTCAAAACCGCCTTCGTTGCCATGCCTTAAAAAGATTGTTTCCTTGTTCAACCTCAGTCTGTGTGTCTTCTACTTTCTAGTGTCGTATACTCAGCTTGTAAGCAACCCAGGGCAGGGATGGTTTTTGGTTCTATGTTTGTACAGCACCTAGTGCTGTAGCAGCCTGCTCCTAAGTGGGGTTCCTAAGTGAGCTGGCTGAAGTTTGGTGATGAGGGTGCTGTTGCCGTTCCCCATATGCTACAGGACAGTGGTTAGGGATACCCGTGGCAGGTGGCAGTCAGCATCAAATCCCTGCTCCAATAAATGTTTATTTTATATTTACACAAAAGGGAACTGCTTCAGCAGGAGAGATTGTCCAGGTGATCAGGGCAGGGAACACGCTGAGATTGAACGACAACTACTGGAAAACTAGGGACAAGACCACACCTCCAGGCAACTTGCCCATGACAGGCCCATTTTACGGTGGCTGTGATGAGGTTCTGGGCACATTGCCCACATGGAAAAAATAGCTCATCATGACCACCTGGTCACCTAGGATGGAACCCTGTTGGTATCTCAGCCCAGCATGGGGCCAGCTGGAAGACATACATGGGCTTCCTTTAATGTGCATCATGATTTTTTTTAAATGAAAACAGTTCCTGAGCTGGCTGGAGCTCCAAAGCAACAGCAAAATGCCACTCAGAAG
The DNA here is from genome assembly GCF_033958435.1 of Carettochelys insculpta. Lineage (NCBI taxonomy): Eukaryota > Metazoa > Chordata > Testudines > Carettochelyidae > Carettochelys > Carettochelys insculpta. The sequence goes on from NC_134137.1 coordinate 137,224,950, forward strand.
AGATGGTTGATTTCTCTCTCTCATCCCCAATGGAACAACCTGCTTTGAGCCCCAGTGGAGCCTGATGCCATCTTCGTACCTGCTAAGCGTAACTCAAGTATGACTTAAATGTACAGTTTATTATTGCACTAGTGGGAGGAATTGCTGCTGTAGGAAACAATGAAAAAATGATAATCTAGGCTACCAGTTTATGGCTGCTAACAGTAGAATTGTATCACAGTGCCATCACAACCCATCCTTGTAATGGGTCTCTTCACATTGGGTTCGAAAGGGCAAGACTTGGAATTTCAAATATTCATACATAGCTGTAAAGGTCATTTTAACTATAAAGTCTCAGATGTTTTTTCGGGTCATTCAGCCTTTTCTTTCACTAATGAGAAATTTGCCACTCTGTACTCACTCCTCCTGGGTCTAAACTGAGAGGCTACAGCTACGCCGTAACTCAGAATAACTTGCACAATGCAAATTGTGTAATTTATTTCTAGGTAACTTATTTCAAACTCAGTGCTACTTGTTCAAAATAAATACCTATTTCAAACTTCCTGCTACTGCTGGCATGATGAGGGGGAGCGGGAGCGAAATACCACACTTGAAATAACACTGTTAGTTCGAGGGCTATTTTTAGTCATGGGGGTTGCTATTTTGGGATACGTTTGTATCCCAAAATAGCAACCACAGTCTAGATTCTGTGTGTGTGTGTGTGTGTTTTCTCTCTCCCTCTCTGGGTCTTCTATTTCCAATTCCATTTCAGTTACATATAGTCTATGGAGTCAGCTGGTCACAAAATCATTTTCCTCAACGTACAAGTCCGATGTCAGTTTTTTTCCCAGCCTGTGCCAGAGCTCTGGGCATTAGGACAGGAGCTCCCAAAGAACTGTTTCACCAACTCCTCTCCATAATGACTGCAAGAGTACCACCTCCTGTTGCGTTTCCCAACGTCCAGGCATGAGCCCCCTGTGCTGTATCCTCAGCCCACGTACTCAGGACTCTTGAGTGACTGGGCAGAACAACTCAACCCTGGGATGCCCTTCTCCTTCAATCCCCTGGTGGAAACCTTCAATCCCCTCCCCTGTCACCAAGTGAGGGACAGCAAGTAGAGAAGGGACAGGAGAATATGGGCTGCAGGGGACAACTACTGAATATTTCCTGTCCTCTGTATGCACGTGTATGGTTTTGTAACAGTAGTTGACTTTCTCAATGAACTGTATGTATGGTACTATTGTAAGCCCTGTTTACAAATGGTGTGTGTGTGTGTGTGTGTGTGTGCGTGTGTGTGTGTGTGTGTGTATCTGTATCTATATCTATATCTATATCTATATCTATATAAAAATATTAAGGAAGGTTTATTGCTATCACTATCACACCAAAAGGTATGACTGAGGGGATAAAGCTCCTGGATGCATGGGGAAGGAGGGGTGGGGCTGAATGCCCATCTCATGTGCTTATGAAAATCGGCTTGTGTGCTGCTCTTGGCACCTGTGCTAGCTGTTGCTGACCCCAGGATAGTCTCTCTAAACAAAGGTTTAAGTCCTGAGCTCCACCTTCTGACACAAGTCTCTTGTGACTCTTTACCTGACTAACAGGAGTAGAAGCTACCCTCATGCATCAGTTGTATGTAACCAATGATTTGTCTGAATTTAAAGTGGGAAAAGAAGTCCCAGTTCATTTATTTGGGGCTAAAGCCTGAGCCTGCTGTTGAAGACCAAATTACACTGATGCCACTGCGATAGAATATGGCCTGGAGATTGTGTTCAGGCCTTCCTCAGGCACATGCCAGGTCTACTGAAAGGAACTCATTGACAGGGATGGACATATGTAGCGGGGCAGGGGACACATCTCGAAGAACCATCGTTACTACACAGGTGAGTAACTTCTCTATATCCAAGCACTCTGGTCTCTTGAGCTCTGATTGTTTTCTTCTCAGAGACGACTTGATTGAGGAATGAAGTACTTAATTAACTTTATCAGATTGTGGGCAGGGGCACTGAGGAGCTAGCTGTCCCATTATTTGAGAGGGGTAGTTAGAAAGTACTGGAAGGAAGGAAGGCCAGAGTGAGAAATGTTAACAGAACTGCAGGAGGAAAGTTAAGCACTCTCCATGGAGATTAGGCTGACATCTGGAGAACGCTGCAGAAAGAGCTCCTTCTTGGGTGTGGGGACAGTAGAGATAATATGAATAAACATAGGGTTGTTAACATACAAGTTTGCGGGGGCTCACAGGATGTGAGTGGAACCTACCCTCTTATGTGGCCTTGCTCACACTAGGAAAATTATCGCTTTCTTTTTAATCAGTGATCTAAGTTCTGCCGTACACTGTTCTCAAGCTGCTTTTTTACTGTGGTCATTTTGGAGTGAAAACTTGAGCCAATTTCCAAGGCAAGGGCTAAAATCACCTGAGCTGTGTCTCCACTAATGCTTCCAGTCTCGGGGCACCTGTACCCTTTCTGAAAGATGGAACTAAGATTGTGGAGCTGCTTCATAGAACAGTCAATTTGGCACTTCTTGTGAATGCTAAATCCTCTGGAGACAAAAAATTGTGGGGAAAAACTAGCTGACTTTGTGCACTGCTGTATTTTATGCCAAGTGAATTAGTACAATCAAACCAGTATTTTAAATCAAAACATCTGTAATTTGTACATGTTTAGCTATTTTAATTAGATAAAGATCAGCAATACCAGATATTGGCATGTATTTTTGCTGTGTGCCTGTCAAAAACTCAATTGACCTTTTTTTTTTTTTTTGGTAAGGTGCCTACTAATAAGTGTCTATGTAAAGGGATATAATCATGCTCTGGGCATCCAATATTGAGTGATTGGCTTGTGCAATGGCCATCAAAGGGAAATCCATTGAAAATAGCATTTTACTTTCACGTGATTAAGGACAGTGGGGCTAGACTGCTTTAAGGCCACTTTAATCAAAATACTTTAACAGGGTTAAAGTCTGCCACACATTTTAATGTCCACTTAAAGATCTGGCTTGTAAGTACACAATCTGTAAATTAGTTGCAAATGCAAAATAGCTTTTCCCCTTGCTACGCAGCCAATCTTCCCCTCTATTTTGATCTATCTGCAGAATAAATTTTGTCATGTGCACTAAGCCATGTGCAGTTGTACACCACCAGTAGAAACACATGCTGCCCTCTGTGAGCGCTCTGCCAATTAGCTGGGTGGCATTTAAATCTCTCATGGGCAGCCACCCTAGACTCAGCTTACAGGGAACTTTGTGCACTGACCAGTTTATTAAGGGATAAATGTGTGTTTGGTTTTGGAGGTGGGATTTGAACTCTTCTTCCTGAATCAGCAGGAACCTGAATGGGTAGAGCTTCAGGAACAGGTTCTAATTGAACTCTCTGATCTTTAAAGAGCAGCTTCGCATCCAGCTTCCTTGTTTGAAAGGAAGTGGCACTGTAATATATGTGTGTATCTTCTAGCATAGCAGGAGAGGGGGGAGGGGGTTGTTGGAAGGATCCTCATGACACCACAAAAATTCCCACCTCCTCCTCCAAGTTAGAAGGTGGCTGAACATTAGAGTTTCCATATTAAGAGGCTGAAAGCATGCATGACTGTGGCCTATTTAAAAGTCGTTCTGTGTTATGAATGAGATACTGGGTGTCTTGTCTAATCCATATTCCTTTTGGACACACTGTGACTTAGTTGTGAAGAGGTGATATGCATTTATTGCTTTTGGACATCCCTTTTTCGGTGCACATGTCACCTGCCAGGATAGTGGTAAAAACTGATTTCTTATCAAACAAGGCTAATACTCCATTAGACCCATGTCCCAGGTCAGTTTCTGTAGAGTCTCATTGGAAGAGCAGAGGCTTAGTTTTGGACAGGTGAATCAAAATAGCAACATGCCCATAAAAAGGGGGTCAACAAAATCAACAAAGAAGTATGAGCGTGTGCCTGCATTCCAGTGTGCATCCTTGTAGCCCCTTCTGTTCATAGGGTCTGAGAGGCATAAAAACATTTCTTGTGAACAAATTTGTCACCTCCTCATCAAAAATATTTTAAAAAGTGAAAAATTTCATCCAGCTCTGTATTTGAGCTTCCCAGAGCATCTTGTCTGCTTTGTCTCCCTTGGTTAGACTGCATTCTGCTAAGGACAAGGATTCATATACAGTACCAAGCATGGAATCAGGGTTAAGAAATAATGTTGACTATGAAATTCGGAAAATCCCATTGTAGATGAAAATAGGGTGTTTGTGTAATATCTTGTGTATTCAGAAAATACTGTGCTAATTAGCAATAGCAAACAGTTAAAATATCCCCAAACATAACCCAAATATAAAGTTGAAAATTGTATACAATCGTTTATTTTAATCGTAGCTTACTTGACAATTTGTCTTAGGTTTTGAAACTGTTTTTTCTTAAATATCTTTTAGGCAGTATTGTGTAACTTGTAGAGGAGGAGGTGGGGAAAAAGTCAGGATTCCTGGATTCTACTTCTGTTTCTGCTGCTACCAATTCATTGCATGTACTGGCACTCTAAGATTTCTGTTACCACGCTTAAAAGGTTGCTGAGATGGTATTAACTATGATTTGTAAAATTCACTTGGATCTTGCAATAAATTATTGGCTTATGCTATACAAAATATTAGCAATTGTAACTATATATTAAACACACAAAGACCTATGTTTCTGCTACTCAGTATTGTTATATGTTGATGTAAGTTCACTTTTAGGTTGAACTGAATTTTTCCTCAGTGAATTTAAAAGAGAAATTAACTTAAATTCATATAAAAGAGGAGAAATTCCAACTTTACCTACTTCTATCATAACCTTTTACAGAAGGGACACGTGATAGTTGAACTGCAGCCAGTCTGAAATTCAAAACACTGTCCCCTTTAAAAATCATTTCATTGTTTGATGCATGAAAATCATAAATTTATGTGTGGTATTTTTAACAGATCACAGTAAACTGTGTTTTAATGGCATTCTATGATGTCTTGCTCCTGGACATGCAGTCTGCTTAACTGAAGTTGTGTAATTTCTGGTAAGAACAGGAGTTCATGGAGCAGAGTTTAAACCTGAATTGTAATGGTATTTTGAATGAAAGTGTATTAGGTAGCAAGTGATTTTGGTGTAGTCAGTCAACAATTAGTATCGTTTTTTTGTTCAAATTTTGATGGAGACATGAGAGTATTATATTAACTCAGTTTGTATTGTAGCCTTTATAAAATAATCTGAATCTTTTTTCCATAATTTCAAGAGAGGAAAATTCCTTCGGATGCTGTATTTATTTCGAACTTCTACACAGCAGGTTGGTCTACATTATACATAAATGCAAAATCTTGTCATAACTAATCTGATAGCTTTCTTTGATAGGATAACGAGCCTTGTGGATAGGGGAGAAGCGGTAGATGTGGTATACCTAGACTTCAGTAAAGCATTTGATACGGTCTCTCATGATATTCTTATAAAAAAACTAGGCAAATACAATTTAGATGAGGCTACTATAAAGTGGGTGCATAACTAGTTAGATAACCATACCCAGAAAGTAGTTCTTAATGGTTCCCAATCCTGCTGGAAAAGTATAACAAGTGGGGTTCCACAGGGGTCTGTGTTATGTCCGGTTCTGTTCAATGTCTTCATCAATGATTTAGATATTGGCATAGAAAGTACGCTTATTAAGTTTGCAGATGATACCAAGTTGGGAGGGGTTGCAACTGCTTTGGAGGATAGGGTCAAAATTCAAAATGATCTGGATAAATTGGAGAAATGGTCTGAGGTAAACAGGACGAAGTTTAATAAGGACAAATGCAAAGTGCTCCACTTGGGAAGGAACAATCAGTTTCACACATACAGAATGGGGAGAGACAGCCTAGGAACAACTACAGCAGAAAGGGATCTAGGGGTTATAGTGGACCACAAGCTAAATATCAGTCAACAGTGTGATGCTGTTGCAAAAAAAGCAAACGTGATTCTGGGATGCATTAACAGGTGTGTTGTGAACAAGACACTAGAAGTCATTCTTCTGCTCTACTCTGTGCTGGTTAGGCCTCAGCTGGAATATTGTGTCCAGTTCTGGGCACCGCAGTTCAAAAAAGATGTGGAGAAACTAGAGAGGGTCCAGAAAAGAGCGACAAGAATGATTAAAGGTCTAGAGAATGCGACCTATGAAAAAAGGTTGAAAGAATTGGGCTTGTTTAGCTTGGTTGGAAAAGAGAAGATTGAGGGGAGACATGATAGCGGTTTTCAGGTATCTAAAAGGGAGTCATAAGGAGGAAGGAGAAAACTTGTTCTTCTTGGCCTCTGAAGACAGAACAAGAAGCAATGGGCTTAAACTGCAGCAAGGGAGGTTTAGGTTGGACATTAGGAAAAAGTTCCTAACTGTCAGGGTGGTCAAAGAGTGGAATAAATTGCCAAGGGAGGTTGTGGAATCTCCATCGCTGGAGATATTTAAGAACAGGTTAGATAGATGTGTATCAGGGATGGTTTAGACAGTACTTGGTCCTGCCATTGGGGCAGAGGGGCTGGACTTAATGGCCTCTCGAGGTCCCTTCCAGTCCTAGTGTTCTATGATTCTATGAGAGGAGTGTCTGTTTCAAGTAGTCCTATGTAATCTTGCTCTGTCTGTGGGTGTCAGTATTTAGCCTGAAGTCATTTGTTTTTTTTTCCCAGGTTTACTAGCTGTTTTGGCTGCCTCTCTGTCCCTTTTTTACAGAATGCCCTGGTCACTGTCCCCTTCTTTGTCACACCAGCAAAATGGGAACGTCCCACAGCAGGGCTGCAGCCAGGGCTTCCACACATTGTTATACCCAGAGAGCTGCTGTGGGACAGGAGTCAGTGTTTTGCGATGCTCCTCCACAGCTCTTTCTATGCTGCTTATTACTGTGCCAAACAGGGGCTCGAGGGCAGGAGAAAGAGGTGTGGCCTCAGACGGGTCTCTGGAGAGATCAAAGAGCAAAGGAGGGTCATGATGGGTTACACCTTCCCCGAAACATGGGCAAATTCCTCTTCCGTAACAGGCTCCGGCACCCTCTGGATAGAATATTGGGGTCACATAATGAGCCTTCCACAATGCCCTACCTGCAAGGAGAGAAGGGTATGTAAGTAACAAAGATGGACAAGAGTTAGACAGAGCTCTACTAAGGACAGGGTTTCCCTCACAAAGGCTCTTCTGTCCTGCTCAGAGGAAAAAAAAAAGATGACCATCCAAGTAGCTATTTACTGCGAACTAACTGAACCCCAGAACAGCTCTTTGCAACAGCAGCTGAACTGGTGTTCTCTGCTCTTTTAGGGCAGTAATTTGCAGAACCATTCTTAAAACCACTTTTCATAGCAATTAATACCTTTGCTAGAGATAACACTCTTATTAGGCTATGTCTATACTGAGATAAATTTAAATTTAAGGCAGTTAGCTCGATATTACCACGTGACTGTCTTCACTATAAAAACCATTAGTTCAGTTTAGGGAGCATTAGCATCGATACCATAATATTGTCAATACCTGATGTGTGTAGCGTCAAGCTGAAATTCAAAAGTTGGATTAAAAGCCAGTGTGGAAGCACCACATCTTAAAATTGACTTTATTAGCCTCCAGAGGTGTCCCGTACGTAACCCACAATGATCCTCAGTATTCTGCTCTGGCCGCTGCTCTCCAGTTAATAAGGTAACAGGAAGGCCGTGAATTTCAACTCAGAAGCAGCAAGCCTATGGCTGTGGGGTTATGTTTGTATGAGAGCCTGAGAAATAGCTTTCTTTCTTTGCTGTTAGCGCTGTGGGGAGTTCATGGTTCTGTCGCTACACTTGGTACTTTTTTCTGCACTGCCTGGGACCAGCCACTGCCCCACCACACCCCGGGCCAACAAGGCTGTTGTGGGGGGGTCAAGCTTGTATAAGAGGATGAGAAACTTCTCAGTGGTTTACATTGATGCGTGAACCTCCTTCCCTTGCCCATAGGTGCCGCGCAGTCTGGGTCTTTCCTGTGCTCAGCCACATCACGTAAGTAGCCACTGACCCAATAAAAGGATGTGCCTGCTATTTGGTGCTGACCATGCTGCCAGGTAGCACCATGTCTTGGCCAGCAGGCAGTTAGGGCTCCAAGGGCAGGACGTCGCCCCTGTTGGCTTAGATTTTTCTGGGCCTTTCTGACACATGGGGGGACTACTTCAATTGCCCCCCACCCATTGAAGCCCCGCCACACCCTCTGCCGCAGCAAGGACCCAGGGGGCTAGCTGCCACTGGAGAGAAGTCTCCCCAGTGGCTAAGAGTTTTGGGGCACTGCTGCCATCCCCCATGTTCTTAATGTTTGTGTAGTGAAGAAGGAAGATGACAGATCTTTTTACCTAGCCTTTTCTGTCCTTTTCCTATCGTTTCCACCTCTTCACGCAGGGAAGAATGGGCGGAGGGCCAGTTGAGAATACACTTTGTTCCTGTGTCAGTTTTAGGGATTGGATGCAATCTTGGGAGGAGGGACAGTCAGTGTGGGTGGCCAGCTGAGAACACAGACTGTGCACAGAAGCTGTATAACAAACTGGGAAGCCAAATGCTCTCCCTTCAACAACTTTTTTTTTCAAAAACTTTACTATCAACTCTTTCTTCAAGCTTTTAATTCTCCCTGTGTTATTTTCAGGGGTCAGCTGCAATCAAGGGATGGGGGACAGCCTGGGGGGGTGGGACAGTTGTGAAGAGACACACTTGCTGATTTTTATAACATTCTTGATAATTCAGTTGCAGAAGAAAGAGACTTCTGTTATCTTTGCCATCTTTGTTGATGCCCTAATTTTCCTTCCGTCCGACTGGAAAAACGGACATTTACTTAACACAGGAGGGGAATGAGGAAAATGCAATGTGGGAAGATGATATCAAAATGCTACGGGGATGAGGGAACCATGGGATAGGTTCCCACAATGCACTGCTGCAACAGTCGGTTTGCTGATTAAGCATGGCAGCAATAAGTTGACTTTGCGAGGAGCATGTAGGGAGGTGAGGATTGTCAAAATCTAATTTATAAATTCCACAGTTACAAAATCAATTAATGAATTTGAATTTATCTCTTAGTGTAGACAGCCTCAGTTCTGAAAGGAAAGGACCAGATTTTCCTGTCCGTGTGGACTGCGTGTTCTTTGAAAGCTATGCACAAGTAGTTATGTTAAATAGGTGAATCCAGCCACACAAGACCCTCACTGACACCCAATGCCCTTGAGACTACATCCTGAATAACATTCTCCCTCTGCCTATCTGAGGTTCACTGGGCAATTTTTAGGGATGGCCTTTTGAGCTGTTGAGACTTCTGCAAAGCAGAGAGAGAGAAGGCAGTCCAGGTCCTAGAGAAGCATAGGTCTTGCATAACAATTTATAAAACGACAGTAGGTGCCACCCAGCATAAATTGTTATGCAAAACCCAGTGCTGCTTTATGAACTTCTCTGCTTTACAGAAGTCCAGTCAGCTCAAAAGTGAGCCCCAGATAGCCAGAGGGCACATGTTATTCACAATGTAGTCTCAAGGGCTCTTGGAGTCAGCGAGGGTCTTGTGTAGATCAGCTACTTCTTTGAAATAACTTTCAAAATAAACTATCTACAATAACTCCTTCCAAAGACCCTTGGCAGCAGGTTGGGGTTTCACAGCTGATGGTAAGTGGGGGAGTGATGCTGCTCCAGGGAAGGGTGTGATGCATTCTCTCGGGGACTCAGGTGCATCCCAGAGCTTGCAGGCCCACACGTTTCCCTCTTCCTGCTGTACCTCTTTGCGGGGTGTAGCCAAGGGTGCTGAAAGCCACTGAACCAAACTGTAAACCCTGAATATAATGGAAACCACTTTGAGAGAGAGGGTGCTGCATTTCCAGCATTGAAGGGTATAGTATATTTCCCAGGAGATAGCTAGCTCTGGTGGTTTGTGCCTTGTGTGTGGGGAGGAGGTCACCATCTCTTCGCCCCTGCCTCTGTGGACCCTTGGGGAGCAGAAAGGGTACAGTGTCTGTCTTCAGAGTGCAGGGACTGGATTGGTACCTGACCCTTACATGGGCTGCCCCATGGAAAGTTCTTTATGGTCTCTCTCCCTCTTCATTTGGCACTCATGGATGGACCCGGCAGAAAATTGTCCAGCTTAAGTCCACTGTTGTCATGTAACTGAGGCTTGAAAGCAGAGCAGTTTACTAGGTGTCAGCCACAGGCAAATAATAGCCATACAATAGAAACAAAAACTTGTTTTCAACTCAGTACGAGGAATACGAGCTTGCAGCTCCACAGCAGCACGTTGTATCGAGCTGTTGCACAGGCCCACGGATCTCTGGCTGCAGATCGATAGTCTGAACAGAACTATGTAAACCCAAGGGGGAAGTAGCAGCCTAACAGGAGGAGGCTGGCCAATAACAAACAGTGACAAGTAATTCAGAGTGAAATGGAATGCTACTCCACAGGCAATTTGCCTCCCTTTGCGTGCTGTGGGAGATGACGCATTTGATCTGAGCCAAGCGCTGGTTAGTTGTGCGTGAAAAAGTGGGTGGGTAATATTGTCCATTGGACTAATTTCTGTTTGTGTCAGAGATGGACTTTCCAGCTACACAGATTTCTTCCTCAGGCCTGGGATAAGGTGGATGAAGTTGTTTCTTGTGCCCTGGCACTGACATGACTACAACTACACTGCATACATTGTTGTTATTAATTTAGTATTAGTACTACTGTATTTTGATGAACAATCAGGGCCATGTTTTTTTTAAATAGAAGTCCAAGGTGCACATAAAAATATTAATGTTACAAGTGAGCACCAGCCCTATGATGATTATACATTTGGGCCTTGTAACTCAAATCAGTCAGAGGAGAAGGAGGAGGAGGTTGTTCCCAGCACAAGAGAGATTATACATGATGCAAAGAGGAAGGGCAGGTTCAAAGTTCTGAACCATTTCTGTAATGCCTGCAGTATAAATGCCCACATTTGAATTCTGCGCACCTGACATTTTCTTTTTGGTTCAGTGGAATATGATTAACTAGCCCGCTTTCTGTTGTGCCCTGAGTCCTATGTTGTGGCAGTCAGGATGTCTTTTGCTAATCAAAAAATTTTAAGAGCAATGTGCTAGAAACAATAATACAGGCTGAACCTCTCTAATCTGAAACTCTCTCATCCAGCAAACGCTGTAATCTGGCATGATTTTAGTTTTCTGGATGATCACTTATCAAAGGTGTGGCCAAGTTTCTTGTGGTCCCATAAACTTTTTTTGCAGCCACCAGTTGTGGCTCTCAGTGTTCTGCACTGTTATTTAGCTGTAATTTCCCCTTAAATGTCATCTAAGAGCCCAGTCAGCAGCGGGAGTGTTGGTAATGTGCGAGACAATATTGACCTCCTGTCATCTGACAAATTCTCTCACTTGGGCACCAGACGAGAGAGGTTCAACTTGTACCTCTAAAAGTCTAACAGATCCTCCCCTTGAACACCATCTTGCTGTTCTCATTACAATAAACCCCCAAGATACACGCAACCAAGTTGCGCCTGTCTCAGGTTAATGTACCTCCTTCTCCTGACAGGAACAGGGAAACCACTGCTGCTCCTGACAAGAAATTTCCTTGTTCCTGTCAGTGGTGGCAGCCAGATGCCACCCTTGACAGGAGTAGAGAAACCACTCCTCTCAGGGGCAGCAGCAACTGGGCTGCTGTCACTGACAGAAGAGGTTTCGCTGCTCCTGTCAGGGGCAGCAGCTGCTCCTCTCAGTGGTGGCAGACATCAGGTTCCCGGCTCCCCTCCACTTGCTGGAGCCAAGAAACTGACCAGGGCCGGTGCCCTTATCAGTTTCCTGGCTCCCTCAAGTTGCGTGGGAAATTTGACTTACACGGGGATTGCGAGAACACCCCCCAATGTAAGTCAGGGGTCTACTGTACTTTAGCTGTTAATTACAACTATAATTTTCAGATGGCATCTTAGAGTTTCATTGGTGCGGTCATTTCCAGATGAATTCTTCTGTATTTTTGGATTAAAATAACATAGCTGTAAGCACAGTTGATAAAGACATTTCAGACATCAGCAGAAATTATAAAAATGGATTGATAAAGGACACAGCCATTAAGTGTATTTGTAGTTTAAGGCTATGTCTCCACTACACATCGAAGCCAACCACCAATACATGATTTTTAGCTATGCCAATTGCATTGCTAAAATTGATTTATCTGTGGTCAACTTCCACATCTGTCTATGTGGGAGAAGGTTGACAGGAGCGTTTCCTGGGAGTGTCATTTCATGCATATGCAAAAATCAAACCCCCAAAGATTGTTCTGATAGTATTTAGACTAGCACGGCTTTCTCTTTGTTAGTTACCATTCTGAATGGGTTGATCTTTGGTGGTAGTGTGGCTGTAGCCTAAGACTACAAATTTCCTAGTATTGTGTTCTTCCTTGGTTGTATGTGAACTCAAACTGTAGAATACCCAGATATGCTCTTAACATAAATCTATGTTATACAGATATACTTATGTTTCTCTCACTATACACAGAGATTGCACAATTGTTTTGTATTTAGAAAAACCAACCTGGCTTTGCAATTCATTAAACATTTTGTGCCATATTAGTTCAATTACCTGGTTGTTGATCCAGCTTACAAATACAGGCTAGTCTGATTGATTCTCCACTGCCCTGCAACTAGTATAGTTATCAACATTTGTGCCAAATGGGTATAAAATGCTAACAAACGACATAAGTTGCAGACAAGTGCAGATTCTGTTTTCCTGTCAGTGTTGGAGGGTGCATTGAAAATGTGACCACCACAACAACTGGAGTTTCCAGAAAAAAAACAACTCACCCCACCTGCAAATAATGAATAAAAACAATACTGAACGAACCCAGCACCGGTGAAATCACCTGGAGTTCCAATCAGCTCAAACAAAGAGAAACACATAACTGGAGTTAAAGTAACCCTGACTGAATTTGAGGGATGTGTGTTAATTTTGGGGTAACATGTTAATACAATGGCTCCAAGGAACAACTGTTCCTTGAATCCAAATAACTTTCAAATCCAGCTGGTGATAATTAATCAATTTAACAAGCAGAAAGAAAGTGTCACTAATAAGCTCTATTGTGTAAGAAGAGAGGAAAGGACTCTTTAACATATAGACAAAAGATTCTCCCAGCCTAGATGACAGGCCTAATTGATGAGTGCTCACTAGAGGACAGAAAGATACAATGGCTTCACACCCAGACAGTCCAATACATGTACAAGAAAGGATGAGTAGGACAGGAACGTGATATATTTTAAAATGAGCAGAACAATGGAGTAAAATCAACTGGACTCCAAAGACGACTCCTGCATTGTAAGACAGCAAGGGATCTGAGCATGGGCATAGATTTTTGTTTCAAAGAAAATGATATGGAATAAGGCAATTGTTGTTTGAACTATTTCACTTAAGTCTCAGTGGGGTAGTGATGTTAGGCTGTAGCTTCACACAAAACAAGCCATCCTGCTGCATCTTAAAGACTAACAAATTTTATTAGGTAATGAGTATTCATAGGTAAGACCCGCTTAATCTGAAAATCTGAAAAAGTGGGTCCTACCCATGATAGCTCATTATCTAATAAATAAATTTGTTAGTCTTTAAGGTGCTATAGGATGGCTTGTTTCTGTTTCACTTAACCAAGTTTCACCTGCCAGAATTTCGGACTTACACTCCAAAATGTGGGTATCAGACCTGCATAGTTCTAATGGATATGTATAAATTATGCAGCCAAATAAGCAAAAAATTTTTTTTCAAATTTACTGAGGAAAACGCTGCTTGAATAACTATGGGATTCCTCCCCAAAATTTTATCTCACATTCTCTCTTGTGTGACTAAGGTGGGAGATCCATCTCCTCGTGTTTCATTGGGATGACGAAGAAAATACATAACTCTATATGCAGTTAGCAGAATATACCTAAGGTTATACAGGTAAAAGACAAGACCAAGAGAATATTAGCAATCCATTGTTACATTATTGGTGTGTTAGGAAGTAAAGTTATTTGGTGCATTAGATCAATCTGAAACTAAGTATCAGACAACTACACATGTAAGTCAGTCTAAATACAAAACTTAGTAGGCTATCAAGATACATGACTATCATTATTTATATATTTCTATAGCAGCGAGAGAATATAAGATGTACAAATGCATAGGAACAGACAACCCTTACCCCGAAGGGATCTTAGTCTAAATCGACAATGCAAAGGATGAGAGTGGGAAACTGAGGTGAGATAAGTGAAGTGATTTCCTCTGGGTCATAGAAGGTTAGTGGCAGAGCTGGGAATAGAAACACAGGTCTCCCTGCTTCCCTATCTTGGCTAGAGCACTCTCCCTCTCAATAGGAGTTGAAGATTAAATGCATGGTGTGCATGCAAAGGCAGATTCATTCAGGCCGTGTCTACACTAGCCAAAAACTTTGAAATGGCCATGCAAATGGCCATTTCGAAGTTTATTAATGAAGCTCTGAAATACATATTCAGCGCTTCATTAGCATGCGGGCGGCCGCAGCACTTCGAAGTAGGTGGGGTCCTTTTGAAAAGGAGCCCCATCTGGACGAGCCATGCGGCGGCGAGCCGCGTCAATTTCGAAGTCCCCTTATTCCTATGAGCAGATGGGAATAAGGGGACTTTGAAGTAGGCGGGGTCCTTTCGAAAAGGAGCCCCGTCGGGATGAGCCGCGCGGCGGCGAGGCGCGTCAATTTTGAAGTGCCGTGGCCGCCCGCATGCTAATGAGGTGCTGAATATGCATTTCAGCGCTTCATTAGTAAACTTCGAAATGGCCATTTGCATGGCAATTTTGAAGTTTTTGGCTAGTGTAGACATAGCCTTAATGTTCATGCTTTCGCTATTCTGGTGTGGGCTGAAGGCTTCTGCATTCTCTCCTAAGGCTCACCTTTTCTTGTACCTGGCCCAGAACAGTCAGAGTTGGGCTGCAATGCATTCCCTATTCAACACATTGTGTTGTGTCAGCTTAAATGAGTGATGGGCAACCAAAAAGAGGGAGTGGGCCACATGAGTGGCCCTCCTTCACCTCAGTGGGTCACAGCAGCCTGCAGCCCACTACGGACTCCACCTCCAGCTATGCAGCCCCCCATGTGCCCTCCTTCCCCACATACCTCTTGTGTACTGGGGTTCCGGAGCCCAAGACTTCCTACTTCACACTCCTCTACTCCCAGCACAACAGAAGCTCTGTGTATCTGCTGGTTGGCTCTGTCCCTGCTCCAACTGCTCCCTCTCTGAGCTGGGCTGCCATGATTCAGCTGTATGAGGCTGTTCCAGCTCAGGGAGGGTGGGGATGAGCATGAATCAGTGGATTTGCAGTGCTCCTAAAGTGCGGGGAGGGAGGGGGAGAAGTAGGAAAAGCAGGACTACAGTGCCCTGGTGTGCATGAGGAGGGCAGACAGGGGTCTGTGGGCTGCAGGTGGAGTCCTAGTGGGCCCCACGTGGTCGGAGGGGCACAAGTTGCGCACCACCATCTTAAATGCAGGACTGTCTTTTGTGAGCTGGCTGACATCAATGTATTTTCTAACCACTATCAAGATTGTGAGGAAGCGACTGTATTGCTTTGCAAGTGCTGCATGGGGATGCGAGAATATTTAAAAAAAAAGTGCATTTTATCAGTCTGGGTCTTGCAAACAGGCTGTTGTGTGTGCAAGAGAAGAAATTTCTCCTCCAATAGGAATCCCAGCAAATGTGTCTGAAAGGACTGAAAGTAGATGCCCGACTTACTTGGAGGTTGCACTCCTGAGCAACCCCACGTAAATTAAATTTTGTGTTACTCATGGGAGCCAGGAAACTGACTAGTGCAGCAGCGCTGGAAAGTTTCCTGTCTCCTGTGAGCAGCAGGCAGCTGGAAGCCTGTCCTACTCCCTGCTGCTCACAGGAGACAGGAAACTGATCACCTCTGCTGCACTGGTCAGTTTCCCAGATCCTGTCTGCAGCAGCAGCTGAGAGACTGATTCTCAGCTATCACCCACTCACAGGAGCCGGGAAACTGACCAGCACTGCTGCAGTGATCAGTTTCCCGGCTCCCCTCATTGGCAGGCAGCCCAGAGCCAGGTGCCAGCTCCCTGCTACTCAGTCACATTAACTTGAGATTTGCACAACTTGAGTGTGTGTATCTCAGGGTTTTACTGTATTTTACTACATCAGCTCTCTCAGCGATAGCAGGCATGGGAAGACTGCTGGATTCATGTTAGAAAAACTGGTGTATAGAAGAAATGGCCATTGCTTTTAGCCTGTTGACATTCTCTCCCAGGGTGTGAAGAGGTGGCGCCCAAGTGACATCTTCCAAGGGACTTAGGTATTCAAATACCTATTTCTTTTTTATATGTAGCCACTTTTCAGTTTCTATAGATCATTCAGAGCTGTGTGGGCCTGATAACATCTCCTTTAGCTCTTCTTGTTAACAGTGCTATCAGGTCAATTTCAAACTTGGGTGGCCAGCTAGAGCTGACCTGAAAATGAAACTAGGATGTAAACCATGTACTTGTTGGAAACTGATGAAACATCGATTATCTTTTGGAGTGGGGGAAGTCTGAGGGAGCTGGCAATCTCTCTGAAAGCATTTTGAGACATGGCCAGCTGCTCAGGTAGCACCCAGGACAGTCACACTAGCTGCTGCTTCTGGAGTGGCCTCATGCCAGGCACATAAGCTGCTGCTCCTGCAGCCCTAGCAGTGGTACCTAGATAACCAGCTGGATTACCTCATCTGTGGCCTGAGGAAGTGGTTCACTAATGGGACCAGCCATAGTTTGTGGCTCCCAGAAGTCAGGGCTGCTGTTCCTGGGTGCCTCCAGAGCAGTGCCCCAACTCAGGTCCCTCCCTGAGATTTAATTGCAAGTATTTTGGGTAATACAGTCATGGGCTGTACACTTCTGTTTACTGCCAGCAACCTGTCCATGACCTTCACTAAAAATGCTCATGAGAAAATCATAGCATTAATTGTAGCATACCTGAGAGCCAAAGCAATACTGACTGAGCCCCTTTGGCATGCATTAGATTAGCAATGCAGCACTGCCGTCTAGTGGAATGTCTCAGAACACACCTGCTTGACTATCAATTTTCTTTTGTGCTACAGAAGTTGCTCATTTAAGCCATGAGACAGTGAAGATAAAGAGCTGGACATCAGCTCTGGCTGATGATGTATGTTCGGAGAAAGATTCATTCAGAAATCTAAACCCATCCAGCCTCCCTCTCTTTAAAATAAACTTTTACACACCAAGAAACTTTCAAACTGAAGCCAGAAAGCCTGCTTGCCACGTTTGCTAATATAATAGAAGTCAACTCATCTTTTAAACTAGTAACAGAGAGAAAGCCATGGTAGTCTACATACTATCAAAACAAAAAGCAGTCAAGTAGCTCTTTAAAGACTAGCAAAATAATTTATTAGGTGAGCTTTCATGGGACAGACCCACTTCTCCAGACCATAGCCAGACCAGAACAGACTCAATATTTAAGGCACAGAGAACCAAAAATAGTAATCAAGGTGGACAAATTAGAAAAAAAAATATCAAGGTGAGCAAATCAGAGTTTGCTCTTGATAATTTTTTTTCTGATTTGTCCACCCTGATTACTATTTTTGGTTTTCTGTGCCTTAAATATTGAGTCTGTTCTGGTCTGGCTATGGTCTGGAGAGGTGGGTCTGTCCCATGAAAGCTTATCACCTAATAAACTATTTTGCTAGTCTTTAAAGAGCTACTTGACCGCTTTTTTCTTTTAAACTAGGGGCAGCTATATGCCATGCCATGTCTTGCCTCTCATCCCCATTTAATCCTACAGCGATGCATGAATCAATCCTTTTTCTATGCAACGCAAAGTGAACTGAGAGGTGGGAGACAAGACTTCAAGACCCAGTTCTAAATCAGGCAGAGTGGGGTTTTAAACCTGGTTCTCCCACAGCTGGAAGTAATGAGCTCATTGCTGGGCTATGGGAGGCAGCATCACCACCCCATTTTTCAAGAAAGTCAGGTGAGTCCTAACTCCAAGAGCGAGTTTAAAGCTCTGAAGTTCAGGCAGCGAAAGGCCCTCCTGCCAGCTCCTCCATCAAGTACTAGAGGCCCAGCTCAATGGGAGATTTGTGCCTAATTCCCTTTGTTAACCTAGGCCTTAAACTTCTGCTGCATTTTGCCTAGGCAGGGAGGGACCTGAGTTGGGGCACTGCTCTGGCGGCACCCAGGAACAGTAGCCCTGACTTCTGGGAGCCACAAACTATGGCTGGTCCCATTAGGGAACCACTTCCTCAGGCCACAGATGAGGTAATCCAGCTGGTTATCTAGGTACCACTGCTAGGGCTGCAGGAGCAGCAGCTTATGTGGCTGGCATGAGGCCACTCCAGAAGCAGCAGCTAGTGTGACTGTCAGTTGATGGGTTCTATGAATACCAATTCTAAGCACTGACCTCTTTCCTATGCATTGTATCAGACGCTTTGGAACATAACTCAGGGCTGCAGGCCCAGATTTACAAAGGTTATTGGAAGTGAATTCTGTTGTTCTGGGCCTGTAGGCCCCAAACTGATGAGACATCTCTGCTTGGGATGCTCGGCTGTGACTCTTCTGCAGCCTTGAGTCTAGACCAGTGCAGCTCTTTCTCATGAGGAAAAAGGGATGGAAGTGAACCCCTCTCTTGGGAGCCAACAGCCCCATGGTCAGCCTTGGAACTGCCCCCATGCTGGCTCAGAGCAGGGACTTGAAGCCAGGTGTCTCTTCTTTCAGATGAGTAGTACTCTTGCTACTGGGTTGTGGAGTACTGAAGGGGGTCTATGCTCACCCATCCGAGCAACAAAAATTCTCAGTCTCTGACCTGTGATAGTCACTTGTGTGAAAAACCAATCTAGTAATTGTGCTCTGAGGAAGTCTACTAGATTAGGTCTCACTGGGGAGAGAGTCAGGAAAACTCCTAGTCTGAGAATCCCTTTGGGCTATGGAGGGAGCAAGGGTTCAGAGCACTTGATTAGCTGAGGGGTAGCATCAAGACTCAGACAGCTTTGCTTGCAACAACTGGTCGACACAGAGGTACCTAGGGGACTTGAAGGGTCTACATCATTAGGTGTCTGCTGAGCAATGATTTTGAGAAGGTTACTGATACTTGGATGTGGGACTTAGGAATCTCAGAGAATCTAGCTCTAAATTCCCATGAAAAGGACCCTTAAAAGCTGGCAAGCTGAGCATAAGAACATAAGAACGGCCATACTGGGTCAGACCAAAGGTCTGTCTAGCCCAGTATCCTGTCTGCTGACAGTAGCCAATGCCAGGTGCCCCAGAGGAGGTGAACCGAAAACAATGAGCAAGAGATTTGTCTCCTGCCATCCATCTCCCACCTTTGACAAAAGGGTAGGCACCATACCTTACCCCTTGCTAATTGCAATCTGTGGACCTAACCTCCAACTATTTATCACGCTCTTTTATAAACTCTGTTAGAGTCCTGGCCTTCACAGAGTCCTCTGGTAAGGAGTTCCACAGGTTGACTGTGCGCTGTGTGAAGAAAAACTCTTTTTTTATTAGTTTTGGACCTGCTACCCATTAATTTCATATGGTGTCTTCTAGTCCTTATATTATGGGAACAAGTAAATAACTTTTCTGTATTCACTTTCTCCACACCATTCATGATTTTATATACCTCTATCATATCGCCCCTCAGTCTCCTCTTTTCTAGACTGAAAAGTCCCAGTCTCTCTAGCCTCTCCTCATATGGGACCCATTCCAAACCCTTAATCATTCTAGTCGCCCTTTTCTGAACCTTTTCTAATGCCAATATATCTTTTTTGAGGTGAGGAGACCACATCTGCACGCAGTACTCAAGACGTGGGCGTACCACAGTTTTATATAGGGAAAGTAAGATATTCTTCGTCTTATTTTCTATCCCTTTTTTAATTATTCCTAACATCCTATTTGCTTTACTGACTGCCTCTGCACATTGTGTGGATGTTTTCAAGATCCCTTTCCTGATCTGTTGAAGCTAAATTAGCCCCCATCCTATTGTATGTATAATTGGGGTTATTTTCCCAATGTGCATTACCTGACACTTATCCACATTAAATTTCATTTGCCATTTTGTTGCCCAATCATTCAATTTGCTGAGATCTTTTTGAAGTTCTTCACAGTCTGCTTTGGTTTTGACTATCCTGAACAGTTTGGCGTCATCTGCAAACTTTGCCACCTCACTGCTTACCCCTTTCTCTAGATCATTGACAAATAAGTTGAACAAGTTTGGTCCCAGGACTGACCCTTGGGGAACGCCACTAGTTACCCACTTCCATTGTGAAAATTTACCATTTATTCCTCCCTTTGTTTCCTGTAATGTCAATATTTAAATATTTTTAAATATTGACATTACATTAGCTGGGTTTGTCTGTTTGTTTGGTGTTTGGAGTGCTGAGCTGTCTGTTTGTTTGTTTGAAAAGCCATGTGCTCAGGCGGGCCATGTGCTCGGGCTGCGTGCTGATTGGCTGAGCGGTAGTCAGTGGGGGGCTCTCTCAGGTAGGCCAGAGCTCTAAAGCCCTGCTGGCAAGTGACCAGGGAGCATGCGAACAGGGTGGTTGCTAACAGGAGGGAGTTTTGAGAGGGGAGTTTAGAGGGGGAGCTTAGAGGGAGGTAGTTACTTCTTCAGGTGTAAGAGGCAACATCATCCCCAACTGTTGGCTGGAGCTCAGGGACCTGCTGCAGCATGAGGAGCGGGGCCGGGGGGGGGGGCGAGATCGAGGGATGTCAGTGGTGGGCAAGTGGTTTGGGGGCGTCTGGTACGGCTGTGAGGATGGCAGCACCCAGGGAGGCTGCTTGCGCTGTGCTGGCCCAGATTGCATGGCTTCCAGGCCCAGTCCTGCGCTCCCTGCATGCACGCGCCGCACCAGATCTGTGGGGCTCCAAGGACAGCTGTAGCCAGATGAAGAGTTGGTAGCTTAGGCTGGGACCCAGGGTGCGGCTGAGCTGCGAGATTGGCGCCTTCCTGGAGGACGTGGGGCTGCAGCAGCTTGTGGCCAGGTGCGGAGAGGCCAGGGGAAGGGGGACCAGGGGGCAACAAGAACTGATAGGGAGCAGTGTGGTGCAGTCGGGAGACATGGGAGTGGATGGGGGAAAAGGGGACAAGGAGGGAGGATCTGGCGGTGGGGGGGTTGGTAGCCGATGAGAGGCAGAGGGGTGGGGAGGAGGGTCCTGGGGAGGCGAGGAGGTCATCACGGGGAGCTTTGGGGACATGTGGCGCCAGGGAGGTGCAAGAGGTAGTGGGACTGTACCCATGTTCTCCATGCCCCACTGCCTTGTGGGTTATCCTGGAAAGCAGCAAGGCTAAGGGAGTAAACCCTGACAGAAAATCCGGAGGGGAGTCCTAAGGCGGTTCTGTGCCAACTTCTGGCATTGACCCAGCAACTCCTGCAGCTGAGCTAGTACCAGACGTAGAGGTTATCCTCTCCTTTGGACTATATCAGTAAAGCTGAGAGGGGAACACTGGCATCTGGGCAGCCCAGGGTCCCAATAATCGCCCAAGCTCGCGCCTGGAGAGGTACTCCAGCATCGCTTAACAGCATTGAACCAACACAGCAGGTAACAGATACCGGTTATAAGCTCTTGCTCGATTGGCGTAGAGAACGAGCGCCAGGGCTTGCCTCCGACAGTGGGAGAGATCGTCACACCTCATTGGACAGTCACCGCCCGCCTCAAGCTGGGCAGCCCCCAGCCAATAGGGTACTGTCCCACCATAGTTCGCCTGCCTCACTGGGTGCGTGAGGCTTAAGGTTCCCAAACCTGACAAGTGACCTGAAAGCTGAGCACCAGGCAAACCAATAAGAAAATCAACAAGAAAATGAAACAGTCAAAGTTTTAAGCTTGCTTGCTGGAATGTGCGGACCATGCTGACAGGTCTGACTGAAGATCTTCAGGACATCAGCGACACCCGAAAGACCGCTGTCATCAATGAGGAACTGAAGAGGGTCCAAGTTGACATTGCTGCTCTTCAAGAGATGCGACTCGCAGATTTGGGATCTCTAAAGGAAAAGGACTACACCTTTTTCTGGCAGGGTAAAGCCCAAGAAGAACCCAGGGAGCATGGTGTTGGCTTTGCCATCAGAAACACCCTTCTACAAATGGTGGAATTAGTCATGGGTGGATCAGAAAGACTCCTTCAGGTCATACTTCAAACTCGCGCCAGTCCTGTCCACCTGATCAGTGCTTACGCCCCAACCCTGTACGTCACACTGGCAGTAAAAGACAAATTTTATGATGTGCTTAGTGCTGCCATAGCGCAAATACCTGCTTGTGAACAACTGTACATTCTGGGTGACTTCAATGCGAGAGTTGGAGCCGATCGTGACTCGTGGCCTTCCTGCTTCAGCCACTTTAGTGTGAGAAAAATGAATGAATATGGTCAGTGTCTTCTCAAACTTTGCACGTACCACAATCTGGGCATCACAAACACATTTTTCCAAACCAAGCCACAGCACAGAGTGTCATGGAGACACCCACGCTCAAAACACTGGCATCAACTAGACGTGGTCATCGCCAGACGTGATAACCTCAAAAATGTCCTTCTGACACGCAGCTATCATAGTGCTGACTGCGATACAGATCACTCATTAGTTTGCTCCAAACTCAAGGTGATTCCCAAGAAGCTGCACCATTCTAAACCAACTGGAAGGCCCTGCATCGATGCCAGAAAGAAAGCTAACTCAGAGAGAGCTGAAAAGTTCAGAGCAACCCTCGAGGAGAATGCTGACATGACATCCAGATGGCAGCATCTGAGGGATACAATGTACAACACGGCCTTGTTGGTGTTTGGAAGAAGAGCTAGAAACACAAATGACTGGTTCGCAGCTAACTCCAATGAGATGATTCCAGCCATTGAAAAAAAGCGCGCTGCGCTCCCGGAGTACAAATGTTTGCCAAGCCAGAATACCCTGCAAGCGCTCAGAGCAGCCAGAAAAACAGTACAGCAGACGGCCAGGCGCTGTGCCAGCAACTACTGGCTCGAGCTATGCAGCAGCATCCAGACCAGTACTGACTTTGGTAACCGCAGGGGAATGTACGAGAGCATCAAGAAGGCATTAGGACCCACCAAGAACAAGATGGCACCTCTGAAATCCAGAGGTGGTGAAGTCATCGCTGACAAAGCCAAACAGATGGAGTGCTGGGTCAAGTACTACTCCGAGCTGTACTCACGCGAAAACATTGTGGTCGACTCAGTCCTCGATGCCATCGAACACCTACCAGTAATGGACGAACTGGACCAGGAACCAACTGTGGATGAACTGAAGAAAGCCATTGACAACATTGCAGTAGGAAAGGCCCCGGGTCAGGATGGTATACCACCAGAGGTAATCAAGTGTGCCATGGACACCCTCCTGGAACCCCTACATGAGCTACTGTGCCTGTGCTGGACAGAGGGAGAGGTTCCACAGGATATGCGCGACACTAACATCATAACCTTGTATAAGAACAAAGGAGATGGAAGCAACTGCAACAATTACCGTGGAATCTCCCTCCTAAGCATCACTGGTAAACTGTTCACTCGAGTCATCCTCCGCAGACTCCAGAAGATTGCTGAGAGGGTGTATCCTGAATCACAGTGCAGATTCCACGCAGAGAGATCTACCATCAACACGACCTTCTCTCTGAGGCAGCTGCAGGAGAAGTGCAGGGAGCAGAGGAAGCCACTCTATAGCTACGTCTACACTGGGATGCTACATAGAAATAGCTTATTTCGATGTAGCAAAATCGAAATAAGCTATTTTGACGAATAGCGTCTACATGTCCTCCAGGGCTGGTGCCGTCGACGTTCAACGTCAACGCTGGACAGCACTACTTTGAAGTAGGCACTGCAGGGGAGCATCTACGCACCAAAGTGGCCCAAATCGAAATAAGGGTGCCAGGAACAGCTGCAAACAGGGTCAGAGGGCGGACTAGCACTTCCAGGGCAACAGCTAGCTGCTCCCTTAAAGGGCCCCTCCCAGGCACACTCAGCCTGCACAGCACGCGGTCTGCCGAGCCACAAGCACGCACAGCCTGTGTAAGCAGCATGGACCCCAGCAGCAGCAGCAGCAGTAGCAGCAGCAGCAGCAGCTGCCACAGGCCCACACACCTGCCCCTGGAGGAGCAGTGGTTGCCCTGCTCAGTGCCATGCAGGAGGCAGCTGACCATCTTTTATTTGAGGAAGATGAGCTGTCCTCGGGGGAAGAGGAAGCAGCCCCAGACCTTGCTGCCCTCCCAGCCCCCCCCCGACCCCGCCGCACACGCTGCAGGCTGTGGAGATACCCCACGAGCCCAGACTGGTGGGAGCAGCTGGTGCTCGGTGAGTGGGACAATGACCGCTGGCTCCGGAACTGCCGAATGAGCCAGCAGACATTCCTGGAGCTCTGCCAGTGGCTCACTCCTGCCTTATGGCACCAGGACAGCCCCATGCGACGTGCCCTCACCGTAGAGAAATGGGTCGGGATTGCTGTCTGGAAGCTGGCCATTCCAGACAGCTACTGATCTGTATGGCTGCAGTTCAGCGTGGGCAAGGCCACTGTTGGGGCTGTTCTTGTGGAGGTAAGAGGACCCGGGGGCAGGGGAGCCTGGGGGGGAAGCCCTGGGGGGATCCTGCGGGGGGAGCCCTGGGAGGAGGGCCAGACGCACCCTGCACACCCCGCACTGGTGCTCTCTCATGTCCTTCCCCTGCAGGTCGTCCGCGCAATCAATGCCCTGCTCCTCCACAGGCTCATGCGGCTTGGGGACCTGGATGCTGCCATCGTGGGGTTTGCCAGCCTGGGCTTCCCAAATTGCTTTTGGGCTCTGGATGGGACCCATATCCCCATCCGTGCCCCGGAGCACAGCGGAGGACGCTTCCTCAATAGGAAGGGATACCATTCCGTGGTCCTCCAGGCCTTGGTGGACAGCTGGGGCCACCTCTTGGACATTTATGTTGGCTGGCCTGGCAGCACCCACGACGCCCGGGTGTTCAGAAATTCGGGCCTGTGCCGCTGGCTAGAGGCGGGGACCTACATCCCCCAGCAGGAGATCCCTGTGGGGGACACCACCATGCCCCTCTGCGTCGTCGCAAACGCGGCGTACCCCCTCCGGCCCTAGCTCATGCACCCTTACACGGGCCATGTTACAGCCAGCCAGGAGCGGTTCAACACGCGCTTGAACCATGCGCGCCAGGTGGTCGAGCGAACTTTTGGCCGCCTCAAAGGGCACTGGAGGTGTCTCCTTACCCGCCTGGATGCAGGGCTCACCAACATCCCCCAGGTTGTGGGCGCGTGCAGCGCACTCCACAACCTGGTGGAGAGCAAGGGAGAGGCCTTCTTCCAGGGCTGGGCTGTGGAGGCTGGCAGGGCCGACGTCCAGCCACCCACTGCCCCCAGTCGCCAGGTCGACCCTGAGGGGATCTGGGTCCAGGAGGCCCTGCGGGCCCATTTTGACCAGGCTCCGGGGTGAACGCTGGCAGGGCCAGCTGCGGGTGAGCCACCCACTGCAACTCCCCATCCTCCACAACACTCCCTGCCCCCACGCCCACACCACAGAGAACCCGAGAGCACCCCCCCCCCCACTTCTGTGCAATAAAATGGAATTTCTTTTAAACAAAACCCTGCAACCTTGTATTACTAATATGAAAACCAAAGAAGAAGAAGAAGGGGAGAACTATGTACATGAGGGGGCAGGTACAAAACAGGGGTAGAACAAAAACTATTTACAAAGATGGGGGGAATGAGTCCAAAGGAGGGGGCCTTGGGGGGCAACGTCCTCGGCCACACACCCCTATTGTCCTGTGCCTGGTGTTAGGGGGCACAACCCACGTCTCGGCCGGAAGCCCGGTCGAGGCTGCGTGGGGGCCGGGAGAACCAGCAGATAGGGCCGGGCTGTGTCTGGAGGCCCATGGTCCCCCTCGGTGGCAGGCCACAGGATGGCTGATGGTGGAGGGATGGCAGGCGGAGCAGTGGGTGGAGCGGCAGGCAGAGCGGCAGGGGCGGGGCCCAAGTGCCGCGCGATGTCCTGGAATGTGCGCATGAAGGCCCCCCAAGCCTCCTGGCACCCGGCCAGCGCTCGGTCCTGGAGGTGGAGCCGCTGCTCCTCCACCTGCAGGCGCCGCTCGGACACCTCCACCTGATGCCGGAGGGTGGCGAGCAGCTGGGGGTCCGTGGATGCCCGCAGATGGCTCCACCGCTGTCAGGCTCATCCTGCGGCTGGTCCGTGCTCTGCCGAGGGGCTGGCCTGGTGGGATAGTCCCGGTGGGCTCTCCGGGACCACAGACGGTGCACCGGCGCTCTCCAGGCCCTCCGATGGTGCAGCTGCGGAACAGAGCGGGGGAGAAGAGTGGAGACAGCCGTTAGTCTGGGCCCTGACCTGTGGCCCTTGTCCCCCTACCCCTCTGCTGCTGGTTCCCCATCACTGTCCCCCGGAGATGCTGCTGCTGCTGCTGATGGGTGTCCAACCCCCTCCCCCCGGGGGACCCTAGGTTCCACTCCCCCCATCCCCAGGGATGGGGCATGGCGCTGTCCTGCTGGGGGGCAGGGGCTGATGCACTCTTCTGAGGGACATGCCACTGCTGTCCTCGAAGCCATGGTCATCTGGGTGTGCGGAGGGCCCTGGTCATGTCTCTTGTCCCTGCCCCTTAACCCCGGGGGTGTGCACCAGGGGGGTACATACCTGACGGTCCACTCCCACGGTCGGGGGACACCCATCGGGCGGACGTCCTGCTGGAGCTGCAGGAGGGGAGGGCGCTCTGGAACCCTCGTCGCTGGAGGCCCCCTCTTCCTCCTCCGGTGTCCCAGGGGTGGGCTCCTGGGGGGGCCCCTGGGGTGCAGGGCTGGCCTCTGGGGCGGACTCCGTCTCCGGGGCCTGCTAGGGCTTGTCGGCCGATGTGTCAAGGGTGGCTGGGGGGGAGGAGGTGTACCAGAGGCCCAGGATTTCCCTGAGCTCCCTGTAAAAGGGGCAAGTGGCGGGGGCGGCCCCAGATCGGCTGGCCGTGTCCCGGGCCCAGACGTAACCCTGCCGCAGCTCCTTTACCTTACTCCTGACGTGGTCAGGAGCGTGGGCAGGGTGACCCTGGGCAGCCAGGCCCTCGGCCAGCCAAGCAAATGCATCCGCGTTCCACCTTTTGCTCCTCATTACCTGGAGCACCTCCTCCTCGCCCCAGAGCCCCAGCAGGTCCTGGATCTTGGCCTCCGTCCAGAAGGGGCCCCGCTGCCTCTTCCCCCGCTGGGTGGCAGGCTGGGAGCCCTGGATCCCCTTGGGGGGGTGCCCTGTGGCCGTTTGTGAGGCTGGCTGACTGCCATGGGGTGCAGGGTGCTGGCTTGGGGCTTCGGAGGGACATGCAGGCTGGGCACGTGTGTGTGCTGCTGCCTGCACAAGCTCTCAGCTTCCTGCACAGGAAGGCAGGGGGCGTGGACCTTTAAGGGGCTGCTGCACGCGGCGACCATAGAGCTCAGGGGCTGGAGGGAGCGTCTCTCAACCCCTCAGCTGATGGCCGACATGGAGGACCCCGCTATTTCGATGTTGCGGGACGTGGATCATCTACACGTGCCCTACTTCGACGTTCAACGTTGAAGTAAGGCACTATTCCCATCTCCTCATGAGGATAGTGACTTTGACGTCTCGCCACCTTACGTTGATTTCAACTTTGAAATAGCGCTCGGCGCGTGTAGATGCGGTGGGCGCTATTTTGAAGTTGGCACAGCTACTTCGAAATAGCCAGCTAGTGTAGACGTGGCTTATATTGCCTTCATTGACCTAACCAAGGCCTTTGACTTGGTCAGCAGGGATGGACTGTTCAGACTGCTCCACAAGATAGGATGTCCACCACGGTTACTCAAGATGATCCAGTCTTTCCATGAAGACATGAGAGGAACCGTCCAATATGATGGCACATTATCAGATGCTTTCACCATCAGGAGCGGCGTCAAACAAGGATGCGTCCTTGCTCCGACACTGTTCGGGATCTTCTTCGCACTCCTCCTTAAACACGCCTTTGGATCTTCAACAGAAGGCATCTTTTTGCACACAAGATCTGACGGGAAACTGTTTAATCTTGCAAGGCTGAAAGCTAAATCTAAGGTGCGGGAAGTCCTCATCAGAGATATGCTGTTCACAGATGATGCTGCTGTCGTGTCACACACAGAAGACCAGCTTCAGAAGCTGCTGGATCGGTTCTCCAAAGCATGCAAGGACTTTGGGCTCTCCAGCAGCCTAAAGACAAATGTACTTGCTCAGGACGTTGCTGAACCTCCATCAATCAGCACTGACAACTATACATTAGAGGTCGTCCACGAGTTTGTTTACCTCGGGTCCACCATCACTGGCACCCTGCCCTTGGAGACTGAGCTAAATAGAAGGATCGGTAAAGCAGCCACAACTCTGTCCAGACTCAGCAAGAGAGTGTGGAATAACAACAAGCTGTGCACTCACACCA
The DNA here is from genome assembly GCF_033958435.1 of Carettochelys insculpta. Taxonomy (NCBI): domain Eukaryota; kingdom Metazoa; phylum Chordata; order Testudines; family Carettochelyidae; genus Carettochelys; species Carettochelys insculpta. The sequence goes on from NC_134137.1 coordinate 137,253,243, forward strand.
AAATGTAAGTCTACAGAGCCTGCATTCTCAGCACCCTCCTTTATGGCAGTGAGACTTGGACCTTGTATGCCCGCCAGGAAAGAGGCTGAACGTCTTCCACTTGCGCTGCCTCAGGCGCATCCTTGGAATATCGTGGAAGGACAGAGTGTCCAACACCGCCGTCCTCGAGCAAGCTGGAATCCCAACCATGCACACCCTCCTCAGGCAGCGTCGGCTCCTCTGGCTTGGCCACTTCCACAGAATGAATGATGGAAGGATCCCAAAAGACATCCTGTATGGCAAGCTAGCCTCTGGCAAAAGACCTCCCGGACGCCCCCAGCTGCACTACAAAGGTGTTTGCAAGAGAGACCTCAGGGAAGCAGACATCAAGCCAGACAGCTGGGAGGAGCTGGCAGATGATCGTAGCAGATGGAGGCAGGAACTATACAAGGGCCTTCAGAAGGGTGAGTTGAGGATCAGACAGCTAGCAAAGGAGAAGCGAGCCCACAGAAAGCACAGCAAGGACCTGCCAGACACCCATTCATATGCAACAGATGCAGCAAGGACTGTCACTCTCGTGTGGGTCTTCACAGTCACAGCCGACACTGCAAATGAGGATGCCAAACGGAACTACGAAGGGCGCGATCCATAGTCTACATAGACTGAAGGATGCTACTATACTGTTTCCTGTCTTTTAACCAGTTCCCAATCCATGAAAGAATCTTTCCTCCTATCCCATGACCACCTAATTTACATAAGAGCCTTTGGTGAGGGACCGTGTCAGAGGCTTTCTGGAAATCTAAGTATACCATGTCTACTGGATCCCCCCTGTCCGCATGCTTGTTAACCCCTTCAAACAACTGTAATAGATTAGTAAGACACGACTTCCCTTTACAGAAACCATGTTGACTTTTGCTCAACAAATCATGTTCCTCTACATGTCTGACAATTTTATTCTTTACTGTTGTTTCTACTAATTTGCCCGGTACTGATGTTACGCTTACCGGTCTATAATTGCGAGGATCACCTTTAGAGCAGGGAGGTGGTTTAAGCTAGACAGGAGCAAAATGCAAAGGAAAAGAGCATAGACACCTAAACAGCTAACTAGTGCACCAGGCTGATAGGTGCCTCTCTACAGTCAGGATTTGCTGTCATGAACTCTCTCATGAAGAAAGAGTACTAAAGCCAGGTCGGCCATTGTAGGTAGCCCACACCCTGGCAACTAAATCATCTCTCTTTCTCACACATGCAATAAACTTTCAAGAGGACAGGAAGGACAACAAGAAGGGTTTCTACAGGTATGGTAGCAACAAGAAGGTGGTCAGGGAAAGCATGGAACCCTTACTGAACAGGAAGAAAACCTAGTAACAGATTATGTGGAAAAAGCTGAAGTACTTGATATTTTTGGTCTCAGTATCTACAGCACAGTATGGGGAGGAGGTGAGCAGCCCTCTGTGCTAAAAGCTGCACCTGCACAGGTTCATGAGGCCAGATTTAATGCATCTGAGGCTGCGTCTACACGTGCACGCTACTTCGAAGTAGCGGCAGTAACTTCGAAATAGCGCCCGTCACGTCTACACGTGTTGGGCGCTATTTCGAAGTTGAAATCGACGTTAGGCGGCGAGACGTCGAAGTCGCTAACCCCATGAGCGGATGGGAATAGCGCCCTACTTCGACGTTCAACATCGAAGTAGGGACGTGTAGACGATCCGCGTCCCGCAACATCGAAATAGCGGGGTCCTCCATGGCGGCCATCAGCTGGGGGGTTGAGAGATACTCTCTCTCCAGCCCTTGCGGGGCTCTGTGGTCACCGTGGGCAGCAGCCCTTAGCCCAGGGCTTCTGGCTGCTGCTGCTGCAGCTGGGGGTCCGTGCTGCATATACAGGGTCTGCAACTAGTTGTTGGCTCTGTGTATCTTGCACTGTTTAATGAAAGTGTGTCTGGGAGGGGCCCTTTAAGGGAGCGACTTGCTGTTGAGTCCGCCCCGTGACCCTGTCTGCAGCTGTGCCTGGCTCCCTTATTTCGATGTGTGCTACTTTGGCGTGTAGACGTTCCTTCGCTGTGCCTATTTCGATGTTGGGCTGAGCAACGTCGAAGTTGAACATCGACGTTGCCAGCCCTGGAGGACGTGTAGACGTTATTCATCGAAATAGACTATTTCGATGTCGCAACATCGAAATAAACTATTTCGAAGTTGGGTGCACGTGTAGACGTAGCCTGAGGGTGCAGAGTTGGCTGATGTGAACACAGTGCCATTGGCTGTTATCTTTGAAAACTTGTGGTGTTCAGATGAGGAGCCAGATGACTGGAAGAAGGCAAATGTAGTGCCCATCTGTACAAAGGGGAAGAAGAATAATCTGGGGAACTACAGATCGGTCAGCCTCACCTCAGTCCCTGGAAACATTATGGAGCAGGTTCTCAAGGAATCTATTTTGAAACACATGGAAGAGAGGACTATGATCAGGAACAGTCAACATGGATTCACCAAGGGCAAAGCATGCCTGACCAACCTGATTACCATCTATGATGAGATAACTGGTTCTCTGAATATAGGAAAAGGGGTGGATGTGATATACCTTGACTTTAGCAAAGGTTCTGATACAGTCTCTCACAGCATTCTTGCTTGCAAATTAAAGTATTGCTTGGATGAATGGACTATAAGGTGGATTGAAAGCAGACTAGATCATCAGGTTCAACAATAGTGATCAATGGCTCTATGTCTGGTTAGCAGTCAGTGTCAAGCGGGGTGCCCTAGGGATTGGTCTAGGGATGGTTTTGTACAACATCTTTATTCATGATCTGATTTCATCTTCAGCAAGTTCACAGATGACGCTAAGGTGGGGGGAGAGAGAGGTATTCTGGAGGATAAGGATCGGCTCCAGAGTGACCTAGAAAAAATGGGAGGTTTGTGCCTGAAGAAATCTGACAAGGTTCAGCAAGGACAAGTACAGAGTCCTACACTTAGGACAGAAAACTCCCATGCAAAGCTACTGACTAAGCAACAGTTCTGCAGAGAAGGACCTGGGGATTACTGTAAATGAGAAGCTGGCTATGAGTCAATAGCATGCCCTTGAGGCCAAGAAGGCTAACAGAATATTGGGCTTCATTAGCAGGAACACTTCCAGCAGACTGAAGGAAGGGATTATATCCCCCGTCTCCCCCAAGCCCTGGTGAGGCCACATCTGGGGTACTGTGGCTAGTTTTGGGGCCCTCACTATATAAAGGATGTGGACAAAATTTGACTCCCGTGGAAGGTAATGAAAATGATTAGGGGGCTGAGACACATGACTTTTAAGGAGAGTCTGGAGGAAATGGGCTTATTTAATTTTAAGAAGAGTAAGGGGGGATTTGATAGCAGCCTTCAACTACCTGAAAGGGGGTGCTCCAAAGGGGCTGGAGCTAGGTTATTCTCAGTGGTGGCAGACAGAATAAGGAGCAATGCTCTCAAGTAAAGCGGGGAAGGTCTAGGTTGGATATTAGGAAAAACTATTTCACCAGGAGGGTGGTGAAGCACTGGTATGTATTGCCTAGAGAGGTGATGGAATCTCCATCCCTAGAGGCTTTTAAGGCCAAGCTTGACAAAGCCTTGGCTGTAGTGATTTAGTTGGGTTTGTTTCTGCATTAAGCAAGAGTTGGACCAGGTGACCTCCTGAGGTCTCTTCCAACCCTATAATTCTAAAGAGACAGACAGGCACCTACATACCTTTGAGGATCTAGCCCATAGGTTTCACAATACTGAACAAGCAACACCTCAATACCTATTTTATATATATACACATATATACACATATATATATAAACAAACCTATCTCTAGTTGTGTTCCTTGTCTCAGTTTTCCATCTACACAATGGAAATAATAGCAGTTCTCTGTCTCACAAGGGCGTAGTGAGGATAAATAACTTGAAGACCGTGAGGTGCTAGATACTACAGTGATAGGGCCATACATGTACAGAATATAATAGATACCGCAGCTGATGTAGTCTACTCAAAATATATTAAACATTTATGAGCAAAGGTTAGAGGCAGAGATCAATTTTTCAGATTTACAAACTATACCTAATTAAGCCACGCAACACTGCTGTGAAAAGCTTAAAAGTTATTGCCACCATTTCACAGATGGTGAAACCAAGGCAGAAGTGTTAAGTGACTTGCTTAAGCTCTTAAAATAATGCTTAAAATAGTGCTTAAATTAGCGTTTAGCTCAGTAATCAGGAGTGAGAAAGATGTATGTCCCATATCCACTCATTTGTGGATTCCAAAACTATACTGTGCATAGTAGGTGAATCTGTGTTAGTGTGGGAATTAGCTCTCAGGAATTCCTAGCTCCCAGACACTAATTCAGAGCTCTTCTTTTCTTAGGGGAACCCAATATCTTTAAGAATATAGTTTACAAGGAAGTTTTTGGTTTTGTTTGTTTGTTTGTTTTAAGATTTCGGAGTTAAGTCATAATTAAGAAATGTATTACAGCTGCTGTCAATTAGCTTAATTGAAGAAAGATGTTTCACAGCTGAGCCTTAAAAAGGGAACACCCAGTTTAACAGATAAAACAGAACACTTCAAAATAAGCAAACAACTTCTGAAGCTTAAAAATAACAGGCTGTGTCCATGATCACTCTACTGATGCTTTTGCAACAGGAGCAATGAAAGTGCTGAGTGTAATGAGGCAACACCTTCTGTTACTGCATGGTGTAGGCCAGATTTTCAAAGGTATTTAGGTATCTAAAGGCGCAGATAGGATCCTATGCAAGATTTCAAAAATTCCCTTGAGTGTCTGAGTCTTTAGGTGCCAGAATTTGCCTTTATAAACCTGACCCTTAGTAACAGTCATGAACCACACTTTTGTATCAGGAGAAAGTGCGAGAGCTACCAACTCAGCCACAGTGGGCCCTTCAGAGGCTAGGGTAACAGGTCACCCCCAAACATTTTAATCTGTTCTAAGCTATACAAGTTTTTGCACTCTGTTCATCACGGTAGCACCTCAGCACTTTCCAGTAGGGCAATAAGGAATAGGGTTAGAATCTGTCTGCATGGGTGGCATGTGAACTGCAGGCTAGGGGAAGCTAGGCATCAGCCCAGTTCCTTCTGCACATGCACCCCTGCTAGAGCTCAGAGCCCTCCACATTGTGGACATTACCCCCTCCCACCCCACCAAAGGTATGGAGTGCTGGGAGGGAAGGTGGTGCAGCCACAGACCAAGCCAGAACCACTGCACAGAAGAACCGGAGGAGCTGTACTGCCACTTGCGGAGAGGGCAGGAAGCAGGAGGAGCGCTGAGGCTGAGCATGGGCAGAATCACCCTTGGCTGTGTGGGGAGGCACAGCCTCCCTCAGCTTATGGTATTCACACCACCCATGTCTCTCATGTGTTTGTCCCCCTGTCCTGTTCCCAGGGACACAAACACATGCAGTACAGTATTATTTTGGAATTGTTAAATAACGCGCACACACAGTGCTATGTGAACAAAAAAGCAGTCCAGCAGCACTTTGAAGACTAACAAAAGAATTTTTACTTTTATTCTTTTGTTACTCTTTAAAGTGCTGCTGGACTGCTTTTTTGTCTTGATAGTATATAGAGTAACATAGCTATCTCTCTGTTACGTTTCAACGCTGCTATGTGTTTACTCACCTGTGATTTCACAAATCTGAAAGCCACGAGGAACTATTTAATCACCTAACCTGATTTGCTGTGGGGAGAATATTTATACTTACTTTCCTTTTGGTGCCACCGTACAGCATGTAAATACGACCCACAGTAGTGAAACAGGAACTCATGCTCTGAGTGCTGAACTGTTCCCTGCAGTAAAGGCATCAGGTTTTGGCCGTCGATCGCCCTGAGGGGATGGAGAGAATGGAAGTCACCAAACTGGGGTGAGTGCTCTAGTACTATCATTGCAAATGCCAATTTTTAAACACGCCACCATTTGAATCAGGAAACGTTTAACATTTTAATTTATTTATGATTTCACAGCTAGAGAGACTATAGCAACTGATCGTCTAGTTCTGTGGCAGTTCTGAAGAAAAAAAAAAAGGACTTTTCAGTGACTTTTGGTCTATTCCAGAGCGAGGATTTGAATCTGGCTCTCCTCCCTCTGAGATCACCCTTACCACTGGGGCCAAAAGTGACGGGCTAGCAACCTGACGGCAGCAGTGCCTCCTGCTTCTCTGGCCATTTTATTAATAGCCAGAATGATTCACAGCAAGTTCACAAATCATTTCAGGTTAATCGAAAGTGGCATTTTTCCTCAAGCAAACAATTTGTCTGAAAAATTTCATCCAATTCTAGTTGTGTCAGTGTTACAAACACCCAGTAGATCTGTAACAGAGAGGAAGCCGTGCTAGTCTATACACTATCAAAACAAAAAGCAGTCAAGTAGCACTTTAAAGACTAGCAAAATAGTTTATTAGGTGAGCTTTCGTGGGATAGACCCACTTCTTCAGACCATAGCCATAGGAGTCTGTTCTGGTATCATTACCTGATGCTTCAGAAGTTCTGAGCACCAGCAGCTCCCATCATCTTCTGCTTTCATCATTCAGTGGATCTCCCTGTGGCTACCCTTTACTCTCCTATAAAATGATCGTGCTAACTACATCATCCTGGTAATGGTTTTGTTGTGCAGTTTTGTTTTGAGACCCTTAGACCAAAGGAGGTTTGAACCATTACAGAGGTGAGCATACTTTTTACATGGAGCCCCACTTTTCAGTCCTGCAATTATCAGAGTTCCCCCAGCCTATCTAATGTAATCCAACCAGACACAAATTTTGGTTATGTTCACATTGGAAAAAAAAAACCTTTCAGTGTGTGGAAGAAAATAAGTCGGTAGAGTGTAAAAAAAAGTATTAATTGGCATATAAATGTGAATACACATCCATAAAAACAGCAACATATCTCAGCATTTTTAATGAGATGGGTGAGCGTAGAGAACCAAAAACAGTAAGCAAGGAGGACAAATCAGAAAAAAGATGATCAAGGTGAGCAAATCAGAGAGTGGAGGGGTGGGGGGGAAGGTCAAGAATTAGATTGAGCCAGGTATGCAGACAAGCCCCTATAGTGACTCAGAAAGTTCCCATCCCGATTTAAACCATGTGTTAATGTGCCGAATTTGAATATAAATGTCAATTCGTCCACTTCTCTTTCTACAAAGGAGTGATAATTTCTTTTCAGTAACACACATACCTTGAGGTCATTGACAGAATCGCCCATTCCATTAAAATGCAGATGCTTTGTATATTGGACAGACTTCTAACTCCCTTAGACAAAGGGTCAACAGGCACAAAACAGACATTAAAACACTCCAGATCCACAAACCAGTTAGTCAACATTTTAATGGAATGGGGCATTCTGTCAATGACCTCAAGGTATGTGTGTTACTGAAGAAGAATTATCACACCTTTCTGGAAAGGGAAGCAGCCGAGCTGGCTTTTATATTCAAATCCAGCACATTAACACATGGTTTAAATCGTGATGGGAACTTTCTGAGTCACTATAGGGGCTTGTCTGCATACTTGGCTCAATCTAATTCTTGACCTTCCCCCCGACCCCTCCACTCTCTGATTTGCTCACCTTGATTATCTTTTTCTGATTTGTCCTCCTTGCTTACTGTTTTTGGTTCTCTATGCCTTAAATATTGAGTCCGTTCTGGTCTGGCTATGGTCTGAAGAAGTGGGTCTGTCCCACGAAAGCTCACCTAATAAACTATTTTGCTAGTCTTTAAAGTGCTACTTGACTGCTTTTTGTTTCAATAGGTCAGGGCTGTGCACAATGGCATGAAATTTCCTAAGGAGGGCAAGTGCAGCACAATTGGCTGCTGGGTCTTATGCTCACCCACCTCATTAAAAATGCTGAGATATGTTGCTGTTTTTATGGATGTGTATTCACATTTATATGCCAATTAATACTTTTTTTTTACACTCTACCGACTTATTTTCTTCCACACTCTGAAAGGTTTTTTTTTCCCAATGTGAACATAACCAAAATTTGTGTCTGGTTGGATTACATTAGATAGGCTGGGGGAACTCTGATAATTGCAGGACTGAAAAGTGGGGCTTCATGTAAAAAGTATGCTCACCTCTGTAATGGTTCAAACCTCCTTTGGTCTAAGGGTCTCAAAACAAAACTGCACAACAAAACCATTACCAGGATGATGTAGTTAGCATGATCATTTTATAGGAGAGTAAAGGGTAGCCACAGGGAGATCCACTGAATGATGAAAGCAGAAGATGATGGGAGCTACTGGTGCTCAGAACTTCTGAAGTATCAAGTGATGATATCAGAACAGACTCCTATGGCTATGGTCTGAAGAAGTGGGTCTGTCCCACGAAAGGTCACCTAATAAATTATTTTGTTAGTCTTTAAAGTGCTACTTGACTGCTTTTTTGTTTTGATAGTATATAGACTAACACGACTCCTTCTCTGTTACTAGAGATATAGTGACAAAGCCAGAAATACGATTCAGAGGTGTCCAGGCTCCCAATCTTTGCTTTATGCTCTAACAAATCATTTCTGCCTCCCATACGCCCACCATACTAGTTTTATTTTTTTTTAAAAAAGAAAACCAGATGCAGCCAAGGCTATTACACACATAATTTTTTCTATAGTTTAAGAAAGAAATCTAAATTTAATTATTATTAATCTACCTCTATATTAACAAGTAAATTGGTATCCTTTGTGTTTTCCTTGAAACTCGTACAGAATAAGTAGAGCTAAGCAGGAGGAAAGATAAAAAAGTTATACTGCTTTAAAAAACAAATATAATGCCCCTTTAAAAGCACACAAAACAATGTGTGCGTATCAGGATGTGCAACACATTAATCTTTCCATTACAGTGGAAATGGAGCCAATATGGTTTATGAAGCTGTTTCGGTACCTGTCCTGAGGCACTGTCCCTCCAGCCAGGTGAACCACTGTGGGGTAAATGTCCATAAGACTTGTAGGTTCATTGATAATCGTGTCAGCAGGCAACACTCCTGGCCATCTAAATATCCCTGGCACACGGATCCCTCCTTCCCAGCCTCCCATGCCTTTTCCACCTGTTGTAAAAGAAATGGTGCCAAAAGTGTGGAGTCATTAGAACTGGGACTCAACTTATTATGAATTTACAGGTTGGAACATAATACAGGCTGAACCTTTCTGATCTGGCACTGTCAAGACCTGACCAGTGCCAAACAAAAGGATTTGCTGAACCATAGGAGGTTGATATTGGTTAGCTGCAGTACCAACACTTCCACTGCTTACTGGGCTCTTAGACAACATTTGGGGTAAATAACAGCACAGAACACTGAGAGCCAGGACTGGTGACTGTAAACAAATTTTACTGGACTGCAGGACATTTGGCCACACTCATGATAACTGGACATCAGGCTAACTAAAATCATGCCAGACCACAGATGTTGCCAGACCAGAGAGTGCTGGACTAGAGAGGTTCAACTTGTATTGCAGCACTCTTCAAATGAAAGCAAATCACACTAAATCTAGCAGAGCAAAGAAAGCCAGGGTTAAAGTCATTGCTAACTTTGCTCTTCCCATCTGCATATTACTACCATCACTATATTGGAACATTCTCTCCTATGGCATCAAAGAGAATTCATAGTTGTGTGGCACTTTGGATGGAGGAGTAACATAATTTGAATAATTACTGAATAAGAAGTAACATAATTTGCTGGGGAAGAGTCAACAGGGCTTTTGTAAAGGGAAATCGTGCCTCACCAATCTATTAGAATTTTTTGAAAGGGTCAACAAACATGTGGACAAGGGGGATGCTGTGGATATAGTGTACTTAGATTTTCAGAAAGCCTTAGACAAGGTCCCTCACCAAAGGCTCTTAAACAAAGTTAACTGTCATGGGATAAGAGACAAGGTCCTCTCTTGGATTGGTAACTGGTTAAAAGATCGGAAACAAAGGGTAGGCATACATGGTCAGTTTTTAGAATGGAGACAGGTAAAGAGTGGTGTCCCCCAGGGGTCTGCACTGGGACCAGTCCTATTCAACATATTTATAAATGATATGGAAAAAGGGCTAAACAGTGAGGTTGCAACATTTGCAGATGACAAAAAACTACTCCAAATAGTTAAGTCCCAACTGGGAGATTGGGCAAGCAAATGGCAGATGAAATTCAATGCTGATAAATGCCAAGTAATGCACTTTGGAAAATATAATCCCAACTATACATATAAAATGATGGGGTCTGACTTAGCAGTTACCACTCAAGAAAGAGATCTTGGAGTCATTTCTCTGAAGACATCTACTCAGTGTACAGTGGCAGTCAAATAAGCTAACAAAATGTTGGGAATCATTAAGAAGGAATAGATAATAAGACAGAAAATGTCATATTACCTTTATATAAAACCATGGTATGGCCACATCTGGAATACTGTGTACAGATGTGATCGCCCCATCTCAAAAAAGATATATTGGAATTGGAAAAGGTTCAGAAAAGGGCAACAAAACTGATTAAGGGTATGGAACATCTGCCATTTGTGGAGAGATTAATAAGACTGGGACTTTTTAGCGTGGAAAAAAGACGATTAAGGGGAGATATGATAGAGATATATAAAATCATGACTGATGTGGAGAAAATAAATAAGTAATTGTTATTTACTCCTCACAACAGAAGAACTAGGGGTTGCCAAATGAAAGTAATAGACAGCAGGCTTAAAACAAATGCTAGGAAATATTTTTTCACACAACACACAGTTAACCTGTGGAACTCCTTGCTGGAGAATGTCATGAAGACCAAGACTATAGCAGAGTTTAAAAAAAGAAATAGATAAATTCATGGGGGATAGGTCCATCAATGGCTATTAGCCAGGATGGGCATGGACGGTGTCTATTTGCAAGAGGCTGGAAATGAGTGACAGGGAGTCAATCACTTGATGATTTTTTGTTCTGTTCGTTCCCTCTGGGGCATTGGCCACTGTCGGAAGACAGAATAGTGGGCTTGATGGGCCTATGGTCTGACCCAGTATAGCTGTTCTTATGAGTAGCAGTTCTACTCTTCAGATCCCCAAAAGAAACAAAATTCAGATTTGTAACATTAAGTTTAAGGTAGAATTTTGTGATCTAAATATAAATTAACTGCAGCAGAGGGCTCCTGGATTGCCAAAGATCTGATCGAACAAACAGTGTCAATAGAAAAGAGATTGAAATCCTTCGTGACTCTGAGGAAAAAGTAGTTTGGGATACAAAGGGCTTATGAGGCATTTTCAACTACAGGGAGAAGGAGCATAGGAAAATAATTCATAGGCATAGAAGATGACTCTGAGAGATGGTTGACAGTCATCAAGGACTCCAAGAGTTAGCTTAGAAATGCAAGGATACTTTGAAGCAATTTTAGACGGAAGTGAACTAAGTTGGATTTTGAAGTTCTGCGGAGTCCCTAAGGAGACTCTTCAAATATTCAACAGTGACCAAAATTCTGTGAGGCTATCTAAAGTCCTGTGGCAATGTCCTTGAATATAGTCTGTATGGCATCTCTCTCAGCTGACTCTAGAGTCTCCTGTTGTGACATTAGGTAAATCAGCCTTTCAGTGTTTAGTTCCCCATCTGTAAATGGGAACAATAGTACTTCCATACCTAAGAGAGGTGTTGAGAATCAGTACAGTAAGCTCTTACAGTACGCAAACTCAGAGTACGTGACCCTGCTTTTATGTGTCTGACCCTGATTCTTATTGTAAACCCCGTAGCGTGATTTTCAGTTGCTTTTAACTCACTCCCCCTGCCCTGGCTCAAGCCCACTGGCACTGCATGGCCCAGGCTGAGCCCCCCCATCTCTGCTCATCCTCCACCCCTGCCTCTGGCACTAGCTCATCACCCCTCTGGCGCGACTCCAACTCAACCTCCCTGGTGCCCGCTCAACACCCCCTGTCAGCTCACCACCTGCACACAGCTGTAGCTCACCTGCCACCCCCACCTCTGCCTAACCCCTTGCGTGTGGCTCCAGTTCACCCTTTGCTCCCCACCCTGGGTTAAACCCCCATGCAGCTCCATTTCAACCCCCACTGACACACCCCAGTTCACCCACTGCCACCATCTCCCCCCCTGCGCCTGGCTCTGGCTCTGGTTCGACCTCCAGCCACGTCCTGGCTCACCGCCTGAGAAGGGCTGTGACTCACCACCCCACACACAGCTCCAGCTTAACTCCACCGCTCTCCCACCTTGCAGCCCTAACCCACCCCAGCCTTATCTCCCCCACCACCTCCCATGGCCCCAACCCACTGCCAGGCTTAACCCTCCCCAACTGCCCCACACCCCAGGACTTACTTTCTGCTGCTTCCCTGGCTGCAGAACATGTGTTCTGCTGGGGAAAAAGCCAGACCCCAACTTGCGCAAAATCCAGGTTACATGAGGGTGCGTGGAACCGAACCCTTGCGTACTCTGAGACCTTACTGTACATTAAGGACTGTGCTCAGATATCACAGTAATGTCACATAGGCATAGGCAATGGTTAGTCTGGAGACCTTCCGAGCTCCATGACAGGGGAAGAATCTAAATTTTTGTAAATACGTTTGATCTTGACCTAATTATAGCATCTTCTTCCGAAAAATAAGGCCCTGCAGATAGATAGTCTACAGAATTCTCACCTTTATAGATTCCATTCCAACCACCTCGTTTGATATTTTGGTTTTGAGTGTCCAATAATCCTCCATGGTCAGATGTGAAATAAGTGAACGTGTTATTCTTTAAGCCTTCTTTGTCAATAGCATTCAGAATTCTGCCTGTAAATAAAGAAAAATCATGCTATTCAGCGTGGAGAAACAGGGTTAAGGACTTGATCCAAAGTCCAGAGAAATCAGTCTGGATTCGATCCACAAAAGGAACTTGGGCATAGTCATTCATAGTTGGGCACCTGACTTCCTACACAATGAACAGGGAGCGAGCAGCAAAGGAACCACAAAAGCCAATTTGCTGGATGGCTCCCCTCCTAAACTAGCCAATGGGAGATGCTGAGGCAAGAGAGGTATTCTAAACTTCACCCTTCTCAGGGAACTGGGCACCTAAGTTTGCACTGCAGAGAGAGCACCTCCCTCAGCTTGGAGTTCTGAGCTGCAAACTCTTTCTTAGACTTAGAAGCTGTGATTATTTGGTCAATGTATGACTTCTGTGAAATTAGGAAGCTGAGCGTTAGTGCTTGTCCACTTTCCTTTGAACAAGTGGTGGACTAGGTAAAAACTCATATTGGTCAGGCTTCAGGACAGGACAGGACAGGACAGCACAGCTCTGGGATCCTAGGCATGATGTTGAAGAAGCCTTCATATAACTGCAGCTAGTTGTGTCCCTGCCTGTGTGAATGCTGGAAACAGCACAGGATTGGGAGAGGTCTGTGGCCTTTGTCACCAAAGCATAGTGTGAGTGGGAGCCCAGACTGTTGAGACAGAGGACTCGGTGGTTCCCCAGTTCCAGATTCTTTCCCCTGGGATGCTGTCACACCTCTTTCACATGGTTTAAATCTATTTGTTATTGTGAAATATAACCAGGGTACCTTGTCTGTCTTCTAAGTTATTTGAGAAGACTTTGAATACATAAAGTCAGTCTCATTCAAAACGACCACTTACCCACCATCCAGTCCACCTCCTCTACATTATCTCCATATAAGCCATGTCTACTCTTCCCAAGAAACTTCTCTGTGGTGGCAAGGGGTGTGTGGACATGTAAAAAGGAAACGAAGAGGAGGAATGGCCCATTCTTGTTTCTAAAAACAAAATAGTCAGAGGCTCAGAGAGAAAGAAAAAAAAAAGAGAGCTTTAATTGCAGAGCTTTAATTGCAAAACAAAAGTCCTTGAAGCATGTTGCTCTTCGTTCATTCAGTGTCACATATCCGGCTATGTCTGCACTGCGAGCTAGGTGTTGTGATTTTCTTGTTCATATTCATCAAGCAAGTACGAGTATAAATAAAATAGCATAGGCAGTAGCAGTGGAAGCAGAGCTGAGTTGTGCCAAGCACAAACCTCCTTGAAACTGTGCCTCTGTTGCCACTCCTTGCAGTACCATGGCCATGCTCTGTTGATACATGCACTACCTTGATGAGAGCTAGTGGCACTAATATGCATATGACCAGAATAATCATGTCTCTCGCTTGGAGTGTAGATGTAGCCTTAGAGGTCAGCTCCAGTTAACCATTCCTCTCAGACTACGTCTATACTAGCCCAAAACTTCGAAACGGTCATGCAAATGGCCATTTCGAAGTTTACTAATGAAGCACCGAAATACATATTCAGCGCCTCATTAGCATGTGGGTGGCCATGGCACTTCAAAATTGATGTGGCTCGCCACCGCGCGGCTTGTCCTGACAGGGCTCCTTTTCGAAAGGACCCCGGATACTTCAAGTCCCCTTATTCCCATCTGCTCATAGGAATAAGGGGACTTCGAAGCAGCTGGGGTCCTTTCGAAAAGGAGCCCCATCGAGATGAGCCGCTTCAATTTCGAAGTGCCGCAGTTGCCCGCATGCTAATGAGGCGCTGAATATGTATTTCAGTGCTTCATTAGTAAACTTCGAAATGGCCATTTGCGTGGCCATTTCGAAGTTTGGGGCTAGTGTAGACACCGCCTGAGAGAGGAGACAAGCCAAAATTTTTAGTTGCAACATTCTTGGGTTTTGGACTTTGTGTGGGAAAACATCTGCCTCAAGGACAGATCCTGTGTTGGGTTCAAAACAGAGAATGGAACTTTTTTTCCTGGTTGTAGGTTAGATGCAGGTAGAATCTTACAACAAATCTCAGGAGGTCCATGGATATTTCACCCTAGATATTTTTGACTGACAAACAAAAATCTTTGTATCAGCATGAACATGCAAACTCACAGCCAAAAGTGGATGTTTCCTCTGTAAGAGGGAAAGGGATTTGTTTTTGGACTGAGCACTGTGCAGATGTTGCCCAGAGGGGAGAATTTTGCCATTTTTACTGCAAAAGCCCTGTGTGCTAGTGGAAAGGATCCTCATTCATTGTTAACTCAGATTTCATGCATGAATACTTATAACATGAAAATTAAGAGCTTTGTCTGCTACAGTAAACCCACTTAACACTCTCAAATAACCGGCACTGCCACCAGGTGCTATACCAGCGCCTAGATTTCTTCTTCCAGGTTGCTGTGCTGCTTGCTGGCAGTGAAGGGATCCTGTCTTGCCAGAGCCATCAATGCTGCTTCCCCTTCTTAAGCAGGGACAGGCTCTGGGATGCAGGCGGGAAGCTGTGATGAGGCTGCTCTCTCCCTCCCTGGCTCTGAGATGCAGAGGCTCCAGGACTGCTCAGCAATCACCGTCAGTGGGCCGAGAGGAAGGGGAGAGCACCCCCCCCCACCCTGTGCCAGCCCCCTTGCGCAGCAGCACAGCTTGGGGCCTGGGCCACTGGGAGCTGCTGAACCCAAGTGAGAGGGCGTAAGCGAGGTCGCCAGAGCATGGGCGGGCAGCCAGCCCTTCTCCTGCCTGCCCACCCCTGCGTTGCAGCATGGGCCAGGACCTGAGCTGCTGGGAGCACGGAGCGGGCTGCGTGGGTGGAGGTGGTGCTCCGGAGGCCAGGCTGCTGAGGGATTCAGAGAAGGCAGAGCTGCTGTGGTGTGGACCCTGGGCAGCGAAGGGATCCTCTCTATATCCATAATATTTTAATATCCAGCAACCTCCCAGTCTTGAGGCTGCCAGATAGGGAAGAGTCAACTGTACAAACAACTAATACTGTGGGAAAATCCAGTATTGCTTTTCATAGAATTATAGAATATTAGGACTGGAAGGGACCTTGAGAGGCCATTGAGTGTAGCCCCCTGCCCTCATGGCAGGACTAAGTACTATCTAAACCATCCCTGATAGACATCTATCTAACCTGTTCTTAAATCTCTCCAGTGATGGAGATTCCACAACCTCCTTTGGCAATTTATTCCAGTTTGACTACCCTGACAGTTAGGAACTTTTTCCTAATGTCCAACCTAAACCTCCCTTGCTGCAGTTTAAGCCCGTTGCTTCTTGTTCTATCCTCAGAGGCCAAAAAGAACAAGTTTTCTCCCTCCTCCTTATGACACCCTCTTAGATACCTGAAAACCGCTATCATGTCGCCCCTCAATCTTCTCTTTTCCAAACTAATAAGTTTATTATAATAATAATAATAATTTTATAATAGCTAATAAGCTGAAGTTTTGATAAACTCCTCAGCCTATGGACTGAGGTGTGTTAATCTATAGACATCAGGCTAAAGCTATCATTTCTAATGTGGTAGTGGGCTAAGATCCCATAGTGCAAATTGGCAAACAAACAGAACAAAGATGGCCCCTGCCCCACGCTCACAGGCTAACATAAGAGGCAGAGACAGACAGAGGAGGGACGCAGTGAAACAGTATTGGCAGTTGTCTTAGCATTCCAGCAGCCTAACCTAATACCAACTGGTACTCTGAGTGAAACTTATAATAACAATACCATTAAGAAACATTAAAGGTTAGTATGATATTTATTGATTACCTTTCAATAAATGAAACAGCCTCCTTAAGTACACCGGAAGCAGTTTTCTCTAATTTCATTGGCTGTTCGATAATGTCATGGTCTCTCATCAGGATACAGTTCCAATATTTTATAAATCCATGAGATGCGTACCAGGAGATGAAATACAGGAGACCGAACAGGGCAAAGCAGAGGATCACTTTCCATTTTACTGCAAATAAGCTGGTAAGTTTTCCAATCAAAAGTGTGAGCAATGCAAGGCCGATTATCTGACTGTAAAGCCAATACTTAGCTCGCAAAGGGGCCTGGATCTCAGGGACTTCTGCACCTTGACATTCATTCACAAGAGAGAAAGGCATACCATAAAAATAGCCAAAGCCATGGTTTAAAGGATGGTGGCAGTGATCAGTGTAGGATTCACAGTTCACACCCTGATGCCACTTCCCTGAAAATATGAATGAAGATTGAAAACATTAAAATTGTGTATCTTGACAGTGTGTGCCCTTGTCACTCCTCCCAAATATCATATAAATCATATCAGATAAATGAAGGTCAGGCATGGGACCAGCTTTGATACTATGCTAAAATTCATATGTTGAAGCATATAATAAATAGAAAATCCAACTCAAAGAATGGAATTCCAGTTAGATTGGGAAGCCCAGAGGAGGGGAGAAACATGCTGAATGTGTTCAAATATGGAAAATAAATTTGAGGGTGGCTATCTTAAGTTGTAAGTTAGCACTTCCTTTAATGGATTTAAGAACGAGTTGAGAGTAAGTACATCAGATAGCCTAGTAGTTTAGTGTGACGTCAGTTCCTGGGAGGGAATTCTTCTGAAATAGGATTTACATATGCCCAACCTTCCAGACTGAAACAAATAAAGTTGAAAAGGGCCTGCAAAATATGCTGTTCTAATCCTCCACAATATGTAACTTCCAGCATACTAATAATTGATAGTGACAGAGACCAGGGGTAAGCAACTTTTCCAAGGCAGAATGCTGAAATTTGACCTTTTGACTTCTATGTATGGTCCGAGTGCTGGTGATACCTTTTAAGTCACTAAAGCCGCGTCTACACGTGCCGGCTACTTCGAAGTAGCCGCGCCAACTTCAAAATAGCGCCCGTCACAGCTACATGCGGTGGGCGCTATTTCGAAGTTGACATCGACGTAAGGCAGCGAGACGTCGAAGTTGCTATCCCCATCAGGAGATGAGAATAGCGCCCTACTTCGACGTTGAATGTCGAAGTAGGGAACGTGTAGCCATTGTGCATCCCACAACATCGAAATAGCGGGGTCTGCCATGGCGGCCATCAGCTGAGGGGTTGAGAGACGCTCTCTCCAGCTCCTGAGCTCAATGGTCGCCGTGTGCAGTGGCCCCTTAAAGCTCCCCGCCCCCTGCCTTCCTGTGCAGGAAGCTGAGAGAGTGTGCAGGCGGCAGCCCAGCCACGTGGCCAGCCTGCACGCCCCTCTGCAGCCACAGAAACCCACCACCGCTGCAATGGCCGCCAGCCAGCCCCCCAAGCACCCCCAGGGCACCCCCCACAAGGGGAGCCAGGGCTCCCAGCCCAGCAGCCAGGCTGGGAAGCGGCAGCGGGGCCCCTCCTGGACGGAGGCTGAGCTTCGGGACCTGCTGGGGCTCTGGAGTGAGGAGGAGGTGCTCCAGGTAATGGGGAGTAACAGGCAGAACGCGGATGCGTTCGCTCGGCTGGCTGAGGGCCTGGCTGCCCGGGGTCACCCTGCCCGCACTCCTGACCACGTCAGGAGTAAGGTCAAGGAGCTGCGGCAGGGTTACGCCTGGGCCTGGGATGCGGCCAGCCGATCTGGGGCTGCCCCCATCACTTGCCCCTTTTACAGGGAGCTCAGGGCCATCCTGGGCCCCCGGCACACCTCCTCCCCTCTGGCCACTCTTGATACCTCGGCCGATGAGCCCCAGCACGCCCCGGAGGCAGAGTCCGCCCCGGAGGTAAGCCCCGCACCCCAGGGGCCCCCCCAGGAGCCCACCCCGGGATGCCGGAGGAGGAGGAGGGGGAGTCCTCCTCCAGCGACGGGGGGCTCCAAATAATCCTGCCATCACGGAGCTCCAGCAGGGCGTCCGCCTGCCGGGTGTCCCCCGACTGCGGGAGCGGACCATCAGGTATGTACCCCCCTGGTGCGCACCCCCAGGGTTGAGGGGCAGGGGTAACAGACATGACCAGGGCCCTCCACATGCCCAGATGACCATGGCCCCAAGGACAGCAGTGGCATGTCCCTCACAGGAGTGCATCAGCCCCTGCCCCCGCAGCACGACAGTGCCATGCCCCATCCCTGGGGACTGGGGGAGCGGAACCTAGGGTCCCCCAGGGGGAGGGGGTGGGACACCCATCATCATCAGCAGCATCTCCCGGGAACAGGGCTGGGGAACCAGCAGCAGAGGGGTTGGGGGACAAGGGCCGCGGCTCGGGGCCCACACTAATGGCTGTCTCCACTCTTCTTCCCCCCCCGTGTTCCGCAGCTGCACCATTGGAAGGACCGGAGAGCGCCGGCGAGGTGTCAGTGGTCCCGGAGAGTCCACCGGAGCCATCACTCCAGTCCAGCCCCTCGGCGGAGCACTGACCGGCCCCAGGGCAGGGACGACGGCGGAGCCAGCACCACCCACGGATGGCAATGGACCCCCAGCTGCTGGCGATCCTCCATCGGCAGCTGGAGGTCTCCGAGCAGCGCCTGGGGGTGGAGGAGCGGTGTCTCCAACTACAGGAGTGGGCGCTGGCCTGGTGCCAGGAGGCATGGGGGGCCTTTATGCACACCTTCGAGCGCATCGTGGACTACCTGGCCCCCCCATGCCGCGCCGGCCGCCGCTCTGCCCACCCTGCCTGCTCCACCCGCCGCTCCACCCGCTGCTCCATCCGCCGTTGCACCGCCATCGAGGGCCGTTCCGCCGAGGGGGACCTGGGGCCAGCTGACACCCGCTGGCCATATCTACCAGTCCGCCCGGCCCCCAGCCAGCCCCGGCCTGGGCTGAGGCCAAGACGCGGGTTGCAGCCGCCCATCCCCAGCGCCGGACATTAGGGGGTATGGGGCCCAGGACGTGGCCACCCCCTCCCCCTTTGTATATATCCCCTTCAGTTATCATCTTTTGTAAATACTTTGTATTAGACCCCTGTTGTTATGTTGTTATGCTGATACCTACCCCCCCATGTAAATAGTTCTCCCCTTCCTTGTCTTCCCCTTTTTTTCTTTCATCTTATCTTATTTATAATACATATATATATAATATTTATTTTGCCTGTAAATAGTTAGTTATGATAATAATAATAAGAGTTCAACATATATTCTGGTTTGATGAACAAATGTCTGTTTTTATTTGCAAGAAAAGTGTGGGGGGTGTGTGCTCTTGGGTGCTCTGTGGTGTGGGCGTAGGGCCAGGGAGTGTTGTGGAGGATGGGGTTGGTGCAGTTGGGGGCCTGCCAGCGTTCATCCTGTGGCCTCGTCGAACTGGGCTTGCAGGGCCTCCCAGACCCGGGTCCCTTCGGGGTCCACCTGGCGACTGGGGGCAGTGGGTGGCTGCACATTGACCCTGCCAGCCTCCACAGCCCAGCCCTGAAAGATAGCCTTCCCCTTGCTCTCGCCGAGGTTGTGGAGGGCGCTGCATGCGCCCACAATCTGGGGGATGTTGGTGGGGCCCACATCGAGGCAGGTGAGGAGACACCTCCAGCGCCCTTTGAGGCGGCCAAATGTGCGCTCCACCACCTGGTGCGCATGGTTCAGGCGCATGTTGAAGCGCTCCTGGCTGGCTGACAGGTGGCCCGTGTAAGGGTGCATGAGCCAGGACCAGAGGGGGTATGCCACGTCTGCGATGACGCAGAGGGGCATGGTGGTGTCCCCCACAGGGATCTCCCACTGGGGGATGAATGTCCCCGCTTCCAGCCGGCGGCACAGGCCAGAATTCCGGACTACCCGGGCGTTGTGGGTGCTGCTAGGCCAGCCCACATATATGTCCAGGAAGCGGCCCCGGCTGTCCACCAAGGCCTGGAGGACCACTGAGTGGTAGCCCTTCCTGTTTAAGTAGCGTCCTCCACTGTGCTCCGGGGCACTGATGGGGATGTGGGTCCCATCCAGAGCCCCGAAGCAACTGGGGAAGCCCAGGCTGGCAAACCCCGTGATGGCGGCATCCGGGTCCCCAAGCGGCACGAGCCTGTGGAGGAGCATGGCGTTGATGGCACGGCCGACCTGCAGGGGAAGCACATGGGAGACCACCAATGAGGGATGTGCAGGGTGTGTGTGCCCTTTCCCTGCCAGGGCTCCCCTCCCCTCCCCTGCCAGGGCTGCCTCCCCCTCCCCCTGTGGGTCCTCTTACCTCCATGAGGACAGCCCCAAAGGTGGCCTTGCCAATGACAAACTGCTGCCCCACGGATCGGTAGCTGTCTGGAGTGGCCAGCTTCCAGACAGCGATGCTGACCCGTTTCTCGACGCTGAGGGCACGCCGCATGAAGGGGTCCTGGTGCCTCAGTGCGGGGATGAGCCACTGGCATAGCTCCAGAAATGTCTGCCAGCTCATGCGAAAGTTCTGGAGCCAGCGGTCGTCCTCCCACTCTCTGAGCACCAGCCGCTCCCACCAGTCGGTGCTCGTGGGGTAGCTCCACAGCCGGCGGCGTGTGTGGCGGGAGGGGGCGGGGGGCTGCAGAGTTTGGGGTTGCTTCCTCCTCCCCTGAGGGCAGTTCCTCCTCTGTGGCTAGGATGTGATCAGCTGCCTCCTGCATGGCATCGAGCAGGGTGAGCACTGCTCCTCCAGGGGCGGCTGGGTGGACCTCTGGCTGCTGCTGCTGCTGCTGCTGCTGCTGCTGCTGGGGGTCCATGACTGTGTCGCCTGAGGTGTGTGTGCCTATGGCTGTGCAGACCGCGTGCTGTGCAGGCTGAGTGTGTCTGGGAGGGGCCCTTTAAGGGAGCGGCTAGCTGTTGCTCCAGAAGTGCTAGTCCGCCCTGTGACCCTGTCTGCAGCTGTTCCTGGCACCCTTATTTCGATGTGTGCTACTTTGGCGTGTAGACGTTCCCCTGCAGCGCCTACTTCGATGTGGTGCTGCCCAACTTCGACGTTGAACGTCGACGGCACCAGCCCTGGAGGACGTGTAGACGTTATTCATCGAAATAGCTTATTTCGATGTCGCTACAATAAGCTATTTCGATGTAGCGTTCACGTGTAGACGTAGCCTAACAGTCCTACTTACAACTGCTTCATTAATAAAGTAAAATGCAGAGCTTTACTGTTTAAGTGGTGGCTGGTAGCATTAGCTGGTCTTTTGTTAATTTTGTTAAGTTAATCCACACGCGGCAGGGAATTGAGCAAACTCTCAGCTGAATGGGAGAAGGGGGTGGAGCTGAGCTCCTGCCTCATGTGCCGATGAAAATTTGCTTGCATGCCACTCTTGGCACCTGTTCCAGTGGTTGCTGACCCCTGACATAGACGGTAATTAAGTTGTATTCTAGCACAATAGGACTATATTTAGCCACTGCAGAAGGCATAGTTATAGAAAAGCTTATTACTATGGGCACAGTTATTCAAGAGGCCCTTTGCCAAGTTTGCAGCACTACTAGTCACTGCTGATTATGTTTTACAATATCACTTATGAAGCCTATACTGTCCAAGGTCACATTCATCCCTTCACAGAGGGCTAGCACAAAATTGACTTTTCACTAAATCTCTCTTACGCCCACAAACTAAGAGCTCAGTAGAAACTGAAATAGTGTAGGGTCCTGTACTGGGGATTTGCAAAAAGGTTAATGTTCCCCCTTAGTGTGCTTACACACCATAAAGACCAAGTTTCTTTCACTTTTTAAAAGAATAATTTTTTTAGGAAAAAGAGATGTTTAAACACAAGTCCTGTTATCCTTATTCCTTGTGACATCAGTGGGACTTCACTCACGGTGTGGGACTTAATCTTAAAGCCCGCTGAAGTTAATGAGAGTCTTTTCCACATTGTGCCTCACCTAGCAGAGCTACAGCTCAGGAAGGTCCTGCTTAGAGACTCAACTATGATAACACACAGGATGCGAAAACACAGCAAGCCCACCCAGCAGACGAGTGATTGAGTTATAATTATTTAAGACCACTATAGTGCCTGGCAAGCAACTGCTATTATAAATCAGTGCCTCTCTCTGTAGGTGTTTCTTAAAACATGGTGCACTGCATTCACTAGATCCTTTTTTCTGAACTGCTCTCAGTTTACTATGCGCATTCACATTTACTATTTTGGGCTTATAAAATATGTAAATTATGGGGAGGGTTGTATCTAAATGACTCAATTTCAAAATGTTACAGTGATTGAGATTGGAAATTGTAGTCTAGCTGATTTCTACATACTGTACCTATAAGTGCTGTGGTATAACCTTGCTGTTGCAGTATTCTGGCAAAAGTTGTTTCATTTGGAGGGAGTCCTCCTGAGCAAGCAGTCCATAAAAGAACAGGTTTTTCACTGGAGGATCCCATGCCTAAAGTACAGGACAAAACAGTGAGTGAGAGTGTCTTTTCCCATTGCTATTTCTGATGAATGAAAAACCAACACACAAACAAATTACAGCAGAAACTACAGAACTGGATACATAACTGAGCCACAAAACTAGCAACAGCCCACCCATTGGTGCTGTACTATTGCTCTCTCCACAGGCATAAGGCCTCAGCTGGTGGAAGTTTATGGCTACGTCTACACTAGCCCAAATCTTTGAAATGGCCAAGCAAATGGCCATTTTAAAGATTACTAATGAGGCACTGAAATGCATATTCAGCACGTCATTAGCATGCTGCCAGCTGTGGTTCTTTGAAATTGCCACTTTTCGCTGCTGCGTGGCTCATCCAGATGGGAGTCCCTTTTGAAAGGACTCCGGGAACTTTGAAATCCCCTTATTCCTACCTGCTGATAAGAATTGGTAGTGAAAAGTGGCAATTTTGAAGATCTGTGGCCAGCAGCATGCTAATGAGGCACTGAATATGCATTTCAGCACCTCATTAGTAATCTTCGAAATGACCATTTGCATGGCCATTTCAAAGATTTAGGCTAGTGTAGACACAGCCTATATATTTCTGTTTGCTTCAGTGGTGCTATACTGATTACCACTGGCTAAGGATCTGGCCCACAGCCATTGTCTAGTTTCAAGTGACTTAAGGAAATAAGCTTTTCAGTGCTTCCAAAGAGAGGATAGTCAAGAGACTAACAGATTACAATGTGAAGAAATTTGTCCGACATTCAGCTTGCATTTTCTGTGATTCATATAAATCTCTTGATGCCTTATTATATCTTGCTAAGCAATTCCTCCTGTTCATTACACTGAAAATATCTGAAGGTGGTCTTATCTCATACCACAAGCTGTCAATCAGCCAAGCTGAACACACTTTGGCTATGTCTACACTAGCCAAAAACTTAGAAATGGCCATGCAAATGGCCATTTCGAAGTTTACTAATGAAGCGCTGAAACACATATTCAGCGCTTCATTAGCATGCGGGTTGCCGCGGCACTTGGAAATTGACGCAGCTCGCCTCTGCGTGGCTCATCCAGACGGGGCTCCTTTTCGAAAGGACCTCGCCTACTTCGAAGTCCCCTTATTCCTATGAGCAGATGGGAATAAGGGGACTTCGAAGTAGGCGGGGTCCTTTCAAAGAGGAGCCCCGCCTGGACGAGCCATGTGGCGGCGAGCTGCGTCAATTTCGAAGTGCTGCGGCTGCCCACATGCAAATGAGGCGCTGAATATGTATTTCAGCGCTTCATTAGTAAACTTCAAAATGGCCATTTGCATGGCCATTTCAAAGTTTTTCGCTAGTGTAGACATGGCCTTTATGTTGGAATGCTTCCATATAAATCAACCAGGCAAGATAGCCATATTTATTCTTGCTTGTGTTTATGAAGTTGTCAGTTCTCAGTGCTTTATAGTACAGTTATTGGCCAGCTACCAACAAGTAGCTTTTGGCCCAGGTAAGATGAATGAGATGGGAAGCTGGCTGCAAGAAATCTTTGTGTTTTCCTGATCCTACGTTGGCCAGTCAGGGCACCAGTTCAGTTCTCAACACTTCAGTGTTGTTTCATATATCTTGTGAATCAATACTGGAAATAGTTGCATAATAAATAGGAAACTTCAGTGATATTGCATCTTGATGTAAGGAATGTGGCAGCACGAATGCAATGCTGCTGAAGGCTGGGAGGAATGTGTCTGCCAGAGATCATTTGCATTAGAATGCAAAGGTGTGCATGTGTGATACCTTTCAGACAAAGCCTAATGGGTAGCAAGTAAGCCATGAAATTTTGTCTATTGTAAACACATTGTTGTAAAATCATAATTTATGCTGACACTCAGTGTGGGAGTTGTGGGATCTCACCAATGCTCTGGGTTGTTGTGGGGGACAGGGCAGTTGCCATAGCTGCAGAAGACATTAATTACACAGGGCTCCCTGGTTTAAAGCATTATAAGGCAGGAGGGGAGGGGTACTAGTTAAGCTAGCTTGCTAAGTGCCTTGGATCTATAGCTATAAGCCTGGTTTGATTAGCCCTCCCCACCTGTTAAATGATAGAGCTGGATACTAGGGTTTTCATGAAACTCCACACTGGAGATATTAAGAGCTGAAATCACAGCGTGGCAGCTGAGGCCACACAGAGCTAAAATCACAGGGTTCTGCCTCAGGGCGATCCCCCAGCGGTGCAGCCGGTAAGGGAGGAGTGGTGACCGGCGGGCAGCCGGTAGGAGGAGCAGCGGACAATGGCAACCAGTGGGCGGCTGGTAGGAGGAGGGGAGGATTGCGTGACCAGCGGGCGGACGGTAGGGGAGCAGTGGGTGGATGGACGGTGTGATCGGCAGGTGGCCAGTAGGAGGAGTAGCCAGCGGGCAGCAGGTGGCATTCAGTGAGATGCTGCAGACAAGTGGACAGCTAGTACTGCCCTGGTGATGTACCTGTGGGCTCTGGGTCCAGGACTGCACCGCAAGAAGTACACCCTGTAACTGTGTGTGGGGTAAAGGCCAAGAGCCCCAGCAAGAGACTTGGTTCTATAGCGTATGGGGATGGTATCTTGTTAAAGGGGTTTGTCTCTCCTTTGCTTAGATATATTGCATCTGTCACAGTAAACTCGGGGTAGGTTATTGTCATTAAATAAGCTGTTTCTATCTTAGACTCTGTGTTTGCGGGGGGCGGGGGGAGCGGAGAGAGAACTGCCTTACAGGCATCCAGCAAGTGGGGTAAGATTGTCCCAGGCCACTGGGTGGGGGCTCAGACCAGTTGGTTGTATCCTTGACAGGAAACCCCTAAAAGCTGAACCCGGCCCTTCTGGCAGGCACCTGGCATTAATAGAAGGGTTACATTTATAATTCCAGCATTATCTTGACAGCGATCATCCAATATATGAAATGGTTTCTATGACATGGTGAGCCATTAAAAAGGAGGTCCAACCTGATCGGATGGGATATCTGCCAGTCAGGAAAGCTGCTCTGCTTGGGGTACAAAGTGGAGCTGCAGCAATGTGCTGAGTGAGTTTCACTCCCTCCTTTGCCAGATGGTCAATATTAGGCGTCCTAAAATGAAAAATTTCAATCAAATTTCATACACACGTGCACAAAATAAAGCAGCATGTTTAACGTCAAAATGGAGGAATCTACAAATAGTCCTTCTTATATACAACTGAAGAGTGAGAAAATGTTTCTTTTCATCCTAGTGCCATTAAATCATACTGTGCATTCTGGAGAGGTCTTGAGGCAAATAAAAATCCAGTTACACTGGATAAATAATGTGCTGTAAGGAAAAACAAGAACCAAGGTTTACATCCCAGTTGAATAAAGCATCTACTGTATTGGTATATGGATAGTGGACAATAGAGACAGTCCATTACAAGTTTAAAAATTGTAATAGATTTCCATCCATACAGGGATTTATTCCTCTTGGCTCCAGAAAAGGAATCTGTTTTTTTTGTCTTTGCTATCTCTCTGCAGAAATAAAAGTGAAGGGGAGAGAATGGTTTTTTTTCTGCTTCATCACTTGTTAGTCTATAACCTGAGTAACATTTTGGTGATTTAAAGCTGACTGTTATCTATTATATATGATCAAGGTTGCAACCAAGAATTACACTTTAATCATTTTCCATTTTAAAAAACAAACAATCCAATTGTCTCTGCCACACAATTCCTCAAAACAATTTTACATGTGTAAGTTATATTTTCCTTTTAACAAACTTCTCAATTGTGCAATTAAAATGAAGATGATCTACTGGAAAACTCCACAGAGAGGAAGAGAACAACAGCTGCATCTACTGTGCCTGACAGAAAACTAGCTGGTCTTATTAAAATTAACACACGGCACCAGCATTGAGATCCCATTCAAGAAAGAGAAATGTAAGATTTGACATAATTTCTCTCTCATTCAAGAGCTTTACTCATGCTGTCTCACAGAGGCTACAGTTACACTACAGCGATCTGTCGACAGAAGTCACTGCTGGAAGATATTGCCTGACAAAACTTTTGGCAACAGGGTGTGGCCACTCACAAAAGCCAATCAGAAGAGTGCTCCACTCTGTCCACAGAGTGGCCAGACTGCCCAACCATTCTCTCAACAAAACAGGCACTCGGAAGCACAGCAGACATGGATGCCCATTGTTCTGGATGTCCTGTCTGTCGAGAGAAGGCTCCCGCGAGCATCCATGCAGCTTTTTTGTTGACAGAATCTGTCAACAGCAGCGTTACACCTCATGGCTGAGAGGTAGAACAACTGCCAGTGAAAGTGCTGAGTTGTGTCAACAAACTGGCAACAAAATGCATTTTGTGTGTGGATGTTCCACAAGTTTTGTGGGCAAAACTTGCAAGGGTAACCATAGGCAGAGAGTATTAATATGTCTAAATGGAGATGGCTAAGTCCATCCTGGGATAACTACATACATGGAGCCATCATGCCATGCTCATATTATATTTAAACCTGGAGATGGCATTTGGTTGCTGGTTGGAGATGGCATTGGTGTCTAATCCCAATTTCAGCTGTGATCCCAGCCATTCCAGTGTGCTACTGAAAAGAAAATATTTGGATAATTAGTTACCTAAGACAATAGGCTGTAATCTAAATAAGTAATCACAGAATTACTTTAACTAATACTTTCTTTTCCTAGCATTAAATCATTTTGAACCTGTTTTGCTATCTATGGTAAGCTACAGCCTACTGTGCTATTTTTAGAAGATGCCAAATGCAAATGGAGAGCACCTTCCATGTATAATGGGATGGGGGGATGCTGGCTGACTCAAGTAGGTCTATTCTCTTTTCTTGACTCTGTAATTTCCATTAAACCAGAAGATACTACACACTGAACATTCTGGGGCCATTTTGATCATTTCTGCTCCTTAATCTATGTCAGGGTCACATTGTCATGGTTACTTTATCTTGTAGGCTATGACCTTACCTTAGTGTGTGATTGCCATAGCAGCCTACGTCCCCCAAACCAAGATCATCAACCATCATCAATAAAATATTGGGTTTAGAGGCATTTGCCATATATATCATTAGGCATGAAACTAGCAAAGTGGCTAGGAAGCGCCTGAAATTCAAAAATATAAAAGAAAAAAAAATTATAAAAATAGAGATTTACTTAATGTTGACATTTGTAACTTTGGCTCATTTTAAATTAAATCCAGACTGAGGTGATTCCTCAATGGTTTCAGTTAATTTTACATGCTCCCCGTACCCTGTAAATGCTGTGTTAAAAGAGATGACTTTATATATGTGTATGTACATATAAAGTTATCTAAAATACCAGCGGGTGGTGCTCATGAGTAAATAGAATATTTTGTGGGTTTTGTAGAATTAGTAAAGCTTCTAGTCGTGCACTGCAAATAGCTCCTTGTGTGCACTTCTTTACACAGGAGAACCATGGAAGTTTAATTCACTATAAGATCACAGCAAAATACAATGAATGCTGTAGAACGGACCCCAGCATGTCATGAACATATTTGTGCAAGATTCCCTTGAGATATAAAATTAGATTTTGGAGGCGCTATGGAGTAATGTTCCCTCTATTTTTTTCCATCCATGTACAGAATAAATATTGTTATGTGCACTGTGCAAATGTGCACCACCAGCAGAAACACGTGCTGCTAGCTGCGGGTGCTCTGCCAATCAGCTGGATGGCTTCTGAATCTCTCCTGGGTAGCCACCCAAGTGCTTAGCCTGCAGAGAACACTGATATGGAGGCAGGTTGTCTGTGGGGTGTAGGAGAAGGACTTCTCTGCTGGATCTATTAATACACAAATCCTCTGGCCCCTCCTGCTCCAAAGAAACTGCACCAGTTCCGGGGCAATGGTAAAACTAAGGTTGCAGTTATTGCTGAGTGGCTTCACTGCCGATCATTGTGAGGGAGGAGGGGTCTTCCCCTTCAGATCTCACAGTCAGGAGAAAAGAGTTTTAAACAGGCATCAATTTTGAGCCCATATTAAATATTTTTAAAAACTTCAACTGTTAAAAAAATAAACGTGCTACATTTTGTTTATGCAGAAAACTTCAAAAGCCTGAAAGGTCCATTAATTAATTTCTTCTCTTACCTTTGGAGTTTGAGGGGTCTCATGGCCTCTTCTTACATGTACCAGGCAATATAGCTGACTACAATGAAAGTCTGTAAAAATAGAACTAAAAATGCTTTCATATTTGCTAATGAACCAGCATACGTCACAGCTACCACACTACCACTGTTCTGATTTACAACGTGCATGTGCTGAACAATTAGCTGTAGCCTGTACAACCCTGAAATTCATGAATACTTACAGACGTAGCCCCATTAAACTGAGAAAGTGCTTGTATGAATGAAGGCTCATGCATATGAGAAATAATTATGCAGTGCAGAGCTTAATCCTGCAAGATGTTGCTGTACTCAATGCCTACTGACTTCCATTGGATTTGTAGGTGCTTAGCAATGATGAGCCTGTAAGCACCATAACAAACATTACCAGGTGCCACATGCAGAATTTAAGGAAACATTACTTGTTGGATTGCACTGAATGGATTTTTTTGAGTTAAATAATAAACAATATATCACTATAGGTAAAGTTAAATTTTATTTTGCTTGAGATTACCTACATGTCTCCAGCTTCCATCCAAGACACATCACATGATCCATTGTCCACGGCCAAGTCCTAAGATAGTCATGTCTGCTGCAGTTCCACCAGCAGAGACAAAAACTACAAGATTTTTATCAAGCATTCATAAAACTTAATTACCCACCTGGGGAAGTGATACAGATTGACGGAGCCAGACGAGTAGCCAAAAGTCACCTACTTCATGATAGGCCCAACAAGAAAAATAACAGAACAACACTTATCACCTATAGTCCTCAGCAAAAACCCCTCCAGCACATCACTGACAACCTACATCCTAAACTAGAGCATGATCCCTCATTCTCACAGGCCTTGGGCGACAGACCAGTCCTCTCCTGTAGACAGCCACCCAGCCTCAGCAAAATACTCACCAGCAGCCCAAACCATACCACAGAAACACTAACCCAGGAACCTATCCCTGAAATCAACCTTGTTGCCAGCTCTGTCCACATATCTATACAAGTGACACCGTCCCTCAGCCACACCATCAGCGGCTCATACACTTGCTCATCCACTAATGTGATATATGCCATTCATGTGCCAACAATGCCCCTCTGTCATAGACATTGGACAAATTGGACAGTCTCTGGGCCAAAGGATGAATGGACATAAAGCCAACATCAGGAATTGGAATATGCATTAACCTAGAGGGGAACACTTTGACCTCCCTGGACATTCAATAATGTATTTAAAAGTAGCTGTTCTTCTATAAAAGAATTTTACCACACGATTTCAGAGGGAGACATATGAACTGGAATTTATTTATAAATTTGTCAGGTTTAACCTGGATCGGAGCAGAGATTTTAACTCTCTTATGCATTACAAGGGCAATTTCCCCACCTCTGATATTTGCAGGAATGGGACACATCCTACTTAATTTGCTTCATTAACTGGTCTTACTAGTGACAGGTAATCCTTTTCCCCTTCCTTTCTCCTGCCCTCTAGCCCTGCTGTATAAATCCTGGATTCTGATTTTCCTCTCCATTGGTCTGAGGAAGTGCGTTTCCCCCACAAAAGCTCATGGCCTAATAAATTTGTTAGTCTCTAAGGTGCCATAGGACTTCTTGTTATTTGTGAAGCTACAGACTAACACAGCTCCCCTTATGAGGCCATTTACAAACTACTAAGTGAGACATTCACACCTTCAACGTGGAGCCCTCCCGTAATTAGAATCCTCAGTTAGAGTCTGTACAATGCATGCCGAGTTAAGTGTGCCAAGAACAGGATGCACAATAGCCAGCACACCAGACAGGGAGTCACCTACTCTAGCCAATAGGAGATACTGAGGACAAGGTGGAATCAATGCCTCTCCCCACAAAAGTAGCCAGGCACCAGAGAAAGAGGAAGTGGTCTCCATTTACTTCAGCTTCTCAGCTGTGAATCCTCCCTGCAAGTTAAGTACCAATTCAGTGTTTGGAAAGAATGACAGCCTCATTCTAGAAAACTCAAGTCACTCCACTTTGTTATCTTACCCCCATTTTGTGTCAGGCTAGCACGTCACTACCATCCCACTGTTGACTGAAGGTACAGGAGCATGTAGCAGTATGAATTGTAGGGGAAAATAACAAGCTTTGGAAAGGCACTTAATTATAAGGTTGGGTTGGGTGCATTGCGATACTATATTGCAATATTGGCACACACGTAACACTGCCACAACCAACACACACTCTGGGTTTAGTATACTCATGCACCAAGGGTTCTGAGGTGTTCAGCAAAAGTGAGATAAACCGGAGTAGTGTAAGAGTGTTAACGAGAGAATCAGAGAAGACCCAGAGCTGTCAAGGAGTTAGTAAGTCAGTGTCTATGTACGTGAGGAGAGCAGTTGTAGTGAGCAACAGGAGAAGAGAATTGCCCAGTAAACTCTTTCATATCCGGCATTGTATCATCCAGAACTCTCAAATAACCAACGTTTAAAACATAAGTAAATGTTAGTTACATTTTCCATAAGTACAGTACAGTGAGAGTAAATATAAATAAATACAGCAAATACAGTATAAGGTTACAATGCACAGTACTACTGTTGCTGGTAAATAAAGTACTCTGCATACACTTTTGTTTGTTTCTTAATATCTAATCTTGTTTTTCTTTAGAGTTATGCATTGCTAGGTATACCTCTCTATTACCCAGAATATTTGAATACCTAGCAACCTCCCGGTCCTGGGGCTGCCAGATATGAAAGAATTTACTGTATATGTAACCCACAGCTTTCCTCCTTGTGTTACTCAGGAAGTGGCAACACTGGCCTGGGTGCCTGGGTGCTGTTACCTACCAGCTCTGTTTTTGGGAACGAGGGCATAATGGTAATGTAAGACAACTCCCATGTGGGGCCTCAGGTTGGACAAATGACAGAACACTGAAACAGTCAGAGATGGACACACCTAAATCCCACCAACAAAGGTGACTGGATTAAGGAACCACGCCATGGCCTCAACTACAGTCGGAGATGGGAGAGAAGACAGCTCCATTAGGATGAAAAATGGAGAAAAGCACAAACTGCACTGAATTCTGGGATACAGAAAGCAAGGGAGCACTGCCTGGGGGAAAATTTCTGCTCCAAAGGCTACTGAGCCCACACCTGCCTGCACCTAGACCAGTTTTAGTAACAAATCTCCTATTGATACTCAAATACTGAAATTCCAAAGTGGGATCAGAGGAGAGAGGTCTGTGAAATATGGTGTTGGAGAGTTGCCTGGCTGCCTCCTGTTCATAGTCTGACTGAGTCCCCAGTTTGTGCAAGCTTCATGGAGGGTTGAGATCTCTCGCTCTCCTTCTTTCTCTCCACCCTTCTCTAGGTATAGCCTCCTGTCCCTCCCTGCCTTAGGAGATCTTTATGATTTGCTAGCCCTAACATTTGTGATCAGATTTAAGTTAAATTTAATATTATAACTGTTTGGTTTGTTTGACTCCCCTTGTGTGGCTACTACCTGGAAATAAATAAATGTCCTTGTTAACAGCACCCCCTTCGTCAGCTGGTTTGATTATAATGTCTGGGATATTTTTGAGACTCTGGACAGCATAGCGTTCAGACACACCATCTGAGCCCCAACCTGCATTATTCTATTTACTTCCCAAAATCCTAAAATACTGAACGTGTCTAATGGCATAGTGAGTTCCCTCAAGACCACCACCCACAGCCAGGAGCAAAACCACTTTAGAATACCCCCTTTAACTTTCCATCTTCCCATAAACTGAACTACTGTGCCTCCTCAAACCATTGTTGGCTCCCCAGCACAGGGGTGAGCAAACTTTTTACATCTGGCCCTATTTCTCATCCCTACAACTACCAGCCCCACCCTCTACCTGTCTAATGTAATCCAACCAATGGAAATTTGGGTTATGTTCACATGAAAAAACAAAACAACTTTTCAGCATGTATAAGAAAATAAGTCTGTGGAATGTAAAAACTATCAAGCAGCTCATAAACGTGACTACACATAAAAATGGTAACATATTTCAACATTTTTAAGGAGCTGGATGAGCTTGAGACCCAGCAGCCAATTGCGCTGGGCCCCTGTTACGAAATTTCATGTTCTCCCCTTGCACACACCTGCCCTAGAAAGCCCCCAGCCATGCTTCAGTAATTTGTTCTGATGCCTTCATCTAAACTCAGCATCAGTTCCATTGGGATTTCATCTTCTCCATAACTAATCATGCTGGGGGGCTTTGCTCTGCCTGTCTCCAGCACTCTGGACCCCTGCCATCATCACTGTGTGGGAACCCTGGTTTGTGCAAGCTTCTTGGAGGGTTGAGATCTCTCGCTCTCCTTCTTTCTCTCTATCCTTCTCTAGGTATAGCCTCCTGTCCCTCCCTGCCTTAGGAGATCTTTATGATTTGCTAGCCCTAACATTTGTAATCAGATTTAAGTTAGATTTAATACTATAACTGTTTGGTTTTTTTGACTCCCCTTGTGTGGCTACTACCGGGAAATAAATAAATGTCCTTGTTAAGCTGGTTGCTTTTCTCTCCCTGCTCCTCCTTAGAGGTGTTGTTTTGGCTTCTCCATTCAACAGCATTCATTTTGCAAGAATGCTTCTTATACCTAAGCTAAAGATCCTGGAAGGCACCAAAAAGCCTGAGGAGTTTTCTCATAAAATGAGTTACTGGCAGAATGGGTGTGGTGTAAAAGTTGGGGTAGGGAGGCGCTGAATCTGGTAGCACAGGAGAGTGGCAGGTTAACACGTTGTTTAAACCCAGTCCATTGACTCCAAGGGTACACAGCTTGGCAGTCTGCCACTCAGCATGTTGAAACCAGAAACATGCAAGTTGTCAGCTTGCAAGTATTGACTAACCTCTCAGATGTGCTTTGGTGTGTGTGTTGTGGGGGAGGGGTTAGTGTTTGTGTTCATCTAATTCAGGGTGGGTAGAATCCAACCCTGGGGAGCCTGGAGCCTGCAGGGTAGCTGTCTAATGGGAGGGAATTGGCAGAAGGGAGAAATAAAGCTCCACATGAGAACACAAACAGCAAATTGACAGAATTATCAGGTGCCCCTCCTCATAAGAGTAACCCTAATAAATGAGCATACCCCAAAGTAATGTGCAGATCTGGGAACAGCACCTCATGTTCTTGATATTACAGGAGATCTTGGGCATCCCAGTGATAATGTTGAATAAGTGTGAACTCTCTATCCACCGCTCTGCTGCAGTCCCTAATTCTATTGGAATTCAAGTTTGGCATTTCCTCCACCTTGCTGGTGCCTCTATACACTTGTGCCTTGGAAACCTCCAAGAATAAACCCATTTCAATAATAATCTGTGGCATGACTCTAACTCCAAACTAGCCGTTATAAATAATGGTAGTCCATTGATCCGATGATGACAAATCTGTGCAGATCATCTGTTATTGGTCTTATGGTGTGCCCTCTGGTGACTGTATAAGCCAATTTTAGAGGTGCACATTTTGCCGCAGATGGTGCATGGGAAGTTTGCAATCTGTGGGCTGTGCATTGCTGATGCTCTGTGATGTCGTTCGCTTGCCTCTTGTAGATGCTGGCAGTCGTCTTCCTCAAAGGCAATGCAGGTATTCCTGACTGTTGCACACTACTGTGTTCTGTCACTGGCAGTGTCCTCAAGATCCCTAGGTTTGATACTGCTGTATTGCAGATTGGCTTTGATGGTATCCTTGTAGCGTTTCCATGGATGACCTATACGCCGGATGCCCTGAGAGAGTTCACCATTCAGAAGCTGGCGAGGAATTCTGTTGGCATCCTTGCAGCTGACGTGACCGGTCCAACATAGTTGTGACTTCATAATCATCATTTCGATGCTTGTCATCTGGGCTCTCTCAAGGACCTCAAGACCGGGCACTTTGTCTTGCCAGCGGATCTTCATGATGTTACGGATGCAGCGCATGTGGAATGCTTCGAGCTGCTTGATGTGATGCCTATATAGTGTCCATGTTTCGCACCCGTACAAAAGAGATGAGAGAACAACAGCTCTGTACACAAGCAGTTTTGTTGACATCCAGATGTTAGGGTGGTTTGGAACTTTGACACGCAGACAGCCAAGTGCCTGGCTCGCTTTGGATGTTCGCGTGTTGATCTCATTATCCAGTGATCCATCACTGGATATGACACTACCCAGGTATTTAAAGTTCTCCACTACTTTAAGCTGAGTGCCGTCAATGGAGATACTCGGGACAGGAGCATTTGATCCAGGTGCAGGTTGACAGAGAACTTCTGTCTTTCCGATGCTGATAGATAGTCCGAAAAGTTGCGAGGCCTCAGCAAACTTGTTGACAATGTGCTGAAGATCGTTTTCAGTGTGAGCCATAAGGGCACAATCGTCAGCAAGGAGTGCCTCAAAAAGGAGTTTCTGCACTGTCTTAGTCTTTGCGTTCAGGTGACAGAGGTCAAAAAGTGAACCATCATGCTGGTATTTCAAGTATATACATCAGTCCAGATCTTTCATTGCATGGTTAAGGACGCATGCAAAGAACAGGTTAAATAAGACAGGAGTGAGAACACATCCTTGTTTCATGCCGTTGGTGATGTTGAAGGGGGCTGATGTGGCTCCATCAGACAGTACTTTGCCTGTCATGTCATCATGGAAAAGGCGTATAATCTGGACAAATTTTCTTGGGCAGCCAAGTCGTATTAGAATGGTCCAAAGGGCTTCCCTGTTGACGGGATCAAACGCCTTTGTCAGATCTATGAAGACAGCATACAGGTGCATGTTCTGTTCAATGCCCTTTTCTTGTATTTGTCTGACAGCAAACACCATATTGGCTGTGTTCTGGCCAGGTCAAAAACCGCATTGACTTTCAGGTAGATTTACCTTGGAAATACTGGCTATTAGGCGGTTCAAGATGATGCAGGCGATGATCTTCCCTCCAACGGAGAGGAGGGATGTGCCTCTGTAGTTTCCACATTCTGCTTTGCTGTCATTATTCTTAAAAAGGGAGACAATAATAGCATCGCGGAGGTCCTGTGGTATGTTTTCATCCTCCCAGATGCTGATGATCACGCTATGGGACGCTGCTAGTGCTGCTGGACTTGCCGCTTTATATCTCTCTGCTGGTATCCCATCTTTTCCAGGAGCTTTTCCTGAACTCATCTGCCTAACAGCTTTCTTAATCTCATCTATAGTGGGTGGAAAGTCAAGATCTGTCAGGACGAGTTGTTGTGGAATTTCATTGAGGACGTTGTTATTCACGGTCGATGGTCTGTTAAGGAGGTTGCTAAAGTGTTCTCGCCATCTTTTGTTGATGCCCTCTTTGACTTTGACCGATGTTGTGTTGTCTGATGAGAGCGAGGGGGTAGTCCTTGGTTTAGAAGGTCCACAGACAGACAGTCTTAATAGCACTAAAGAACATCTTTGAGTTGTGGGTCTCAGCATAGTGCTCATTTTCTTTGGCTTTGCTCTCCCACCAGCTGTATTGTATCTGACAGAGGTCTTTCTGTGTTTTGCTCTGAAGGTGCTTGAAATGGTCCTGTTTGGAGGCTGAGGAGGGGTCATTCTGCCATTCAATAAAGGCTTTTCTCTTTACTTCCAGTGCTGAACACATTTCTTCTTGGTTCTCATCAAACCAATCCTGAGGTATTCTTTTCTTTGGTCCAAGCGATGTTATTGCTGTGTCAGTCACTATCTGATTGAACTGATCCCACTTTTCGGTTACAGTACTGACCAGTTGACCGTGGGATGTTAATTTGTCATCGAGACGCTTCTGA
Source organism: Carettochelys insculpta (assembly GCF_033958435.1). Taxonomy (NCBI): domain Eukaryota; kingdom Metazoa; phylum Chordata; order Testudines; family Carettochelyidae; genus Carettochelys; species Carettochelys insculpta. The sequence continues at coordinate 137,289,873 of NC_134137.1, forward strand.
AAATTGTTTAAACATTGGGCATTCTTCAGTTTGGCTATGTTAAAAGCAGGTCGCACATGCTTAAGGCATTTGTGCCGAGAAGGAGAGATGTAAAGTTGAAGAGACATCCTGACTAATCTGTGATCTGTCCAGCACGCTACGCCTCATGTCACTCTGGTGATCGGTACGTCTCAGATGTCTTGCCTTCTGACAATAGCATAATCTATCAGATGCCACTGTTTAGACCTAGGGTGCATCCACGTCGTTTTGTATTTATCCGCTTGTCGGAACAGAGTGTTGGTAATAGTCAGGTCGTTTTCAGAACAAAGGCTTAAAAGGAGTAGTCCATTGTTGTTCATTTTGCCTTCACCATGTGGCCTGGCTACTCCTTTCCAGTTCTCATTGTCAGCCCCAACTCGGGCATTGAAATCTTCAAGTAAGAGTAGTTTGTCTGTTGCAGGTGTGGCCTTGATCAGTCTGTCGAGATCTTCATAGAATTGTTCCTTTGAGCTGTCAGGGCATGTTAGAGTGGGTGCATATGCACTTATGATGGTGGCATGACATTTGGCGTTTAGTGGGAAGTGTAGTTTCAGCAATCTTTCACTGATACCCAGTGGACAGTCTGGGAGTTGATGCATCAATGAGGTTTTTATTGACAGACCAACTCCATGTATTCTATCCTCTGTCTCAGTCTTACCCTTCCAGAAGAAGGTATAACCACTTCCTGGTTGACTCAAGAAACCTTCTCCAGCCAATCTTGTTTCACTTAATGCTGCTATATTGATGTTATAGTGGGCTAGTTCACGAGCAATGAGAGCTGTCCTTCTCTCAGGTCTTGCAACAGCTTCTCGATCCATGAGAGTATGAACATTCCACACACAAATGGTAAGGTTTCTCAAATTTTAGTTTTGGTTTCGACTGCAAGTAGGGTTGAACTGCCAGCCGCGGCTTGCTGGCCAGTTATTGTTGTAGGGCAGGCAATTTTTAGGTCACCTTTTCTGGGCCTCTCCCTTACTAGGGTGAGCAGTGCTGTCCTAAAGAGGACTGCTCAGATGCCTGGGATGCTGCCGGGCAACTCTACTGCCCCAGGTACAGAGCTGGACAACCACTTGTCCACAGGCTGCCTACGTGCGGGATTGGGACTACGACTCCCAGTGGTAACCTCCACCTGTCGCTTCGTCCCTCCCCCATCGTCTCAGGACTTGGGTGATGTGATGATATGATGATTTGCACAGGACCTGTGCGTGAAAGCTTTTTAAGTGGTAGAGCCATTGCATGGGAGCAATCCCACTCTCTCGACCTTGGAAGCCAGGCACCAGTGGTATGTAGAATTGTCACGACTGGTAACTTCTTTGGTTGCAGTGGATGGCCTTGGCATCTTTCATGCCTTGTCAAGCCCTTCACTGTCCACAAAGCATTGCAGAACTTCCCTCTTGGTCGTTGGATCTAAATGATCTCTTCTGCCCAGTCCGCCAGAACTGACTACACATGCTGGGTAGGCACATCTGAAAATTCACCGACGGTTTGAGCTCCATTGGTTACACTTACCTGGTTTGGCCGGCCCGTCGAAGCCGTTGCCCGGGGTGTGGCCGCTGCGCATGCTGCAGCTACTTGGAGCCACAAGTGAGAGCTGAGTGACAGACAGGGACCAAAGTGGACGGACTACCCCCGAAGGGGTACGACAAGTCCCTCCACAGAGGTACTACCCCTCCCTGTACACCCTATACACCCCAGCCATTATAAATAATGTAATTCTAATATACTTAAATCAGAATTAACACACCTTTACCAAATGTAAAGATACAGGCTTTAACAGACTCAGGTTAAATCACTCCTAAATTAAACCCACAGTGGGAAGTTCAGTAAAATCAATTAACAAATAAAGTACACAGCACTAAATGAAACTTAACTATCTGGCATTTTCCCTGCTACCATTTACCACACCCCAGAGAGCACACAAGTCTGAAGTTTAAAGTCCCTGGGGCTTGCATGGGTGCACTTGAAGATCAGCAGCTGGTGGGAGGATAGCTCTGTGCAGGTTCTGTGTATCAGCTGAGCTAAAGCAGAAAGCTGCACAATGACTCTGAATCTGGAGCTGGCCCATCCAAATGCCAGCAGCTCTGGGTCCTAATTCACTGGGCAGTCCAAGACTCAGTGTCAGTCTGTCTGCAGTGCCCCTGCTTTGCAATCACTTTGCCAAACACGAGTCAGAGTTACTCACTGTTCCTTCCCTGTGTTGCCTGTGCTTAGCTTATAGTATATGATTTAGGTAGATATTAGGAAGCCATGATAAGTTTAGCTAATTAAGGCCTAGAAGAATTTATGCTTATTATTTTTTCTGTTAGCAGAAACACAAGGGGTCTGCCCAATAAGTAGGGCATGAGAGAAAAAGCTTGGGCAAATTATTTTTAAGTAGGTTTCAGGTTAGGTTAGTTATGGTGTGTCATTTCAGCCTGTGACATCTAAAAACACCTCTCAAATAGCAAAATACGACCAAACCTTCTCTCACTTACGAAAAAAACCAAAAGGTCATCCAATATATTCAGGTAAAGGGGCTAAGATGGGAATTTCCCTTTAAACTCTGTTTCAAGAAAAACAGGATGAATAAAATTAGGTCATCATACATACGGGGGTCTCCATAGGTATTCAAGAATCAGTTAGGTCAGACCCTAATTTAGTCAACATGAGGAAAAAGGGTATAAAATAATCCTTTGGAAGAACAAAAAGGTGCGTAACAAACGCCCAACACAATGCATGTAAAGCTGTGCCAGACGGATCCAAACCAACGGGGTTCCTATCACCCCAACTCTCTCTCCCTCTCTCTCTCTCTCCTTGTTATATTCTACTCTTGTTATTTCTTAAAACTCTTAGCTAACTTCTTCCTTCTTCTGAACCACTGCAATAACTCCCTTTTGACAGGTGAAAGCGAGCTGGTCTTTGCTTCTAAAATGTTCAAAAAAAGTCAGTAAGTATTGCATCCTGTTTGCTAGACATAGGGTAAAACCATAAAATTAATCAGTAAACCAATAGGTATTGCTTAATTATATTGTTAAGTAAAATCTCTAATTATAATAAGTGCTAACCACGATATATTTTTATTGTAGTGTCTTGGCTAAGTGCTGCACATGTATTATTGTACTATTAAATAAAGCATAGGCATTGTTAAAATCATTGTCTGTGTTCTAACTGGAAATCCCAAAAACTCACCTCCGGCTTTGGCCTGAGGCTTTGCCTCAGATCTCACTGTTAACTTGGGGAAGGTCCAAACCTATAATCTTCAACTTTAAGTCAAATTGGCAAGCTTCCCCAGATTTATATACCTACATATCTTGCTACCTTTCGCCCAGGTCAACAGGTTTGGCGAGCCAGGCAGGAGTTTTCGTGGTATTCCCAGGTCCCTAGGAATTTTTGGAAGTCTAATTGGTTTTAATAACATTGTTAGGCCTTAATTGCTGCACTGTAAGGGTTAAAATTCAAAGAACTACGACACTTGTAAGTGACTTGTGCTTGTGGTTTTGTCAGTTCTGACCCCCACAGTACTAGCAGGCATAGGTGCTTGTTGGCACTACACCCAGACCTTGTGGCTTACCTCGCCCAGGGTTGAGCGTTCTATGAGCTAGGGTGCAGAAACAGGTGGTTCCCTTTCCTTAGAGAGAGAAGAACAATTTTGTTTAGGCACACTTAATGTCTTAACCCTCTTTTGGGGGGAGTATACGTACATTTTGGGGTACTGTTGTATCTTAGTGCACTTGTCCAGTTGTCTAGCTAATTGTATGTGGATCCCATGCTCGCATACGGTGGCAGTGGGACTGTTTTGCCCCACCACCTGGTAGGGAGCCTTTTGTCCTCGCAGTCTCTACTGGGTCAGCGGCCCTAAGCCAACCGAAGTGGCTCCCCACCACTTCTGGACCACTTGGATAGGGATTGACACCCCTCGGTCAGTCTCTCAAGACAGAGACGAGGGAAGAGGATTGTTACCCCTCATCCTTCTAGTGGGACTTTTCTTTACTCTACAGTTATTTGTAGCCGGTCCAGGGTAGAGTGTGTGTGTGTCTTTAAGACTAGCACAGTGTCATAAGTGGCACGAAGCGGCCTGTTAGTCTGCTAGATTGTTTCTGCCACATATTTTGTCACAAGGGGGGGATGCCTTCCTAGGCAGACGAACCATGGCAGAATGGGTCAAGAAACTAAGGAAAAGAGAGGTAGAAAAAAACCAGTTAGAGGCGTATGTAAACCAGTATATCCAGCAGCACGCCCCTGACCCACCTCTTTAAAGGTAGTAAGAATATTAACAAATAACAAGAATCCCTGGGGTCTGGTCAGCCAAGTCTTTAAAATGGAGGTAAAGAAGAGAGCTAAGAGTGGCAGTTCCACAGGAAAAGCTAGGGAGCTTAAAGGAATTGCTATGCAGTGTCTCAAAACTGCTGTCACCCTTGCCAAGACTAGGATTAAGGAGCAGAAGGAGGAGATAGATTGGAAAAGTGTAAGGTTGCAGGAGAAAAAGGAAAAAATTCAGCGTTTAAAGAAATATATTAATATCCTAATGAAAAAAACCAAGGCATTGGCTGTAAAAGCAGAAAGGCCAAAAGAATGTGCAAAAAAAGAGCTCAAGGAACAGGCAATGCCCGTAGGGTCTGAAACTAGGACTGGCATCTCTGCGGGAAAAATGAGCCAAGCTCTAACCTGGACCTGCAACTCCCCTCTCCCAATCGGGATGGTAAAACCACAAGAGGTTCAAGAGTCAGTTACTAAATCACAGACAAGAAAGCTAAAGGCAGCCCTAAAAAGGAAGTCAGGAAGTACGTCAAACAGGGACTCTGACAACAAGCCTAAGATGCTCAAAGTAAGGGGTTTAAATAAGGAAGAAGAGGAGGAACCAACATATGTGGTGGCTGAATTAAAAAAATCTTTTCTGCAGCAGTTATCCGAGGAAGTGTAGAGAGCAGTAACTAAGACCCTCAGGACTTCAGAAGCCTGCTCTTCTATTTTAAGTTACCTACAATGTCTGGGATTGCAGATAGGACCCCCAAACGGGGTATCTTCGATTGCACCCCCTACCATTCTCCTCTCACCTGCCCCCTCTAGCGAGAGGAGTCACCCTGCTGGCCACTGGGGGGAAACTTCAGCTCGCTGGAGCTTTAAGGTTTCTTCGCCACTCTCTATGGGGTCCCTCTAATTGGCCCTTCAAGGGGTAGCGTATTGGGACAACCGTCCTAGGAAGAAACTCTCAAACGTCAGACGTTCTCTCACCCTACCTCTGAGGCTTAATAAGAACAGTAAAAAAAAAACAAAAACAACGTAAGGCTTAGTAAAAACAGTAAAGGAAAAAGTAAAGACCCCCAACCAATACCAAAGTCAAACACAAACGTGTCTAAATTGGCCACCAAAAAGCAGGACCTAGCCCATCCATTCCGGTAGCAGTGGTGGATATTAAAACTCTTAACTTAGTTGCTAAACAGGTGGAAAAGATGAAGAATGTGTCGGTTGCTGTGCGTGCCCAAAGGGTGCAAAAAAAAAATCACACAGATCTTTAAATTAAACAACAAAGGAGACTGGGTAAGAGTTCTACGGCTCACCGTAAATAAAGTTGTATAAAGCACTTTACCAACTAATTTCCAAACAGGTCAAAAAACTTTCAAAAAAATGGTGGCCCAATTAAAAAAAAAAATCAATATCTGGAAAGAGCCAAAGTGGCCATTCTGTCAAAGATGATTCAAAAACCACATAAAACCCCTCATCAGTTCCATATGCAGTTAAGTGCTACTTAAAAAAACACATAAAAAGTAACCTCAAGGGGCCTCAGTACATAAATCTGCTTGTTAATAATGCTCTTCCCCACATACAGGAAAGAGTTAACATGCATATTAACAAGGACACCACTGTCAGTAACACTCTTAACCTGCTGGCCAAGGCTTATCTACAGGTACAACCAAAAAAAGGTAAGAAGGCACCTGTGGCAGCATTGCAGGACCCTACCATAAAAATAAAGGGCCCAAAGGGAAATTACCAAAAACAGGGTAAAAATAGTAAACCTTAAAAAAACCAACAACAATTCAAGGCCGGGGGCCAGTACAACCCTAAACAGGGTCAGTAAAACCATAGTCAGGGTGTCATTACAGGTAAAATGCAGAAGCAAAACCCTACTCCAACACCTCGAAATAAAGCTTTGTCCATAATAACCATCTTAAAAGCAATACAGCAAACACTAAAAGCTCATTGGGAGAACATGCGAGAGGTTCGGTGCCGCCTCAACAAGTGGGCTACGAAAAATCGCTGTCAACCTCCTTAGCCTCCCATAGCTACCATCACTTCAACTCAAACACCACCTTTAAACTGGGCCTGCGCCTATCCACCAACCTACAAAACCGCATCCAAAAATAAAATCAAATGAAGTTATTTCGATGTAGGCTTCACGTGTAGACGTAGCCATATTGTGCTAAAATATGTATTGCCCCTCTAAATTGTAATTGGCTAACCCATATTGTAGTAAGTGTCCAACCCAGGAAAAAGACCCTTCAAACTCTAAGCAAGGAAAACCCCAAAATTGCCAAAGTTGGTCCTCACCCAAAATTTATAAATCAGCCAATCAAAAATGTTACTGGTATTAAAAAAAAGAAAGTTACCTTCAAATACCAACTAAAAAAAAATAACCTCATTGCCAACCAGTGGTTGGGTAGAAGTTAAACCCCTAAAAAAATGCCCAAAAAGCAGGGTGCAATTGCTTTGTGTCAGCCAACTCAACTCCTTTAATCCATAAAATTTCCTATAAAAGTTGCCAAAAAAAACACAACACACTATAAAAATACTGTAAATCAGGCGTGTCCAACCTGCAGCCCACAGGCTGCATATGGCCCTGGACAGCTAGTAATGCGGCCCCACAAGATTGTAAACTTTTAACATTATTATGTGATTTATATACATTAACTATATTATATATTTTGTACGCGGCCCAAGGCAAGCCAAAAGGTTGGACACCCATGCTGTAAATAAAAAAGTGTAACTTTACATCACTTAAAATTTAAAAATAAAGGGGTATACAAGGTGTGTATTATAGCCACCTTTAATACCAAAAATGGTTAAAAATATGCAATCAACATTTATTATAAATTAAAGGTGAGCAATCCCCTCGTAAATGATAATTATAGCAACTTTAAAAATAAAAACTCAAAATGCCCCATAAGTAAACCTAGCCCAGCCAGTGGTCTCACAACCACGCCCATCTCTAATGTTCTGTTTAATCAAGTTTGGTTCATGCACATCCCTGTGGTATTAAGTTTGTCTAATTAGCAATTGGAAAAGTTCAGTTATTGTCAGTATTCCAAAGTGTCTTCTTTCTATTCGGTACTCCCAATAAATAAAATCACTACTTAGCAGCAGCAGGTTAAAAATTTAACAATAACCAGTCCTATTAATCCACCAATAAAGTCCCCTATATCCCAACGTAAACGCAGTATAAACCCCCTTGGGGCATTAGGCACTATCTCTGGATTATTCAGCTCTGGCATGTCAATTTAAAACCATGTAAACCTTTAAAAAATTCATAAACACCTAAATCATGTCCTTCAAAAGAAAGTCAACAAGGTCTAAAGCCCTATAATCCAGGGTATCAAGGAATTGTCTCAAAAAATCAATTCACAATTTTTAATCTCAAAAATATAGCCCAACTTTTTAATAAAACCCAACATCGGCTAATCTTCCAAAATAATAATAAAAAACAAATTTTGTCTTTAAAAAAATTATATGTTCCGCTTATGGGAAATATGTAATTAACACTATTACTAAAACATTAAATGCCCTAATGCAAAAAAAGTTACAAATTTAATTAAAAATAAACAATTATTAAATTAGTATTGTCCACAGTGTTTTCAAAAACAAGAAAAAAAGCAAACTGTTTGCCTGGACATTTGTCCTCAAACCTCATTTGGTATTATAAAACAAATTGGTTCTGTAACCCCGCACCCCAATCGAAACATTTGTTCCATCCAAAAATCCTATGTTGCAACCCAATCCTTATATGTATCATTCACAGTCTCACTGCCTGTGTTTAACCCTATAAAAATGTTTATAATCAATTGGCAGCAGGGCAGTCATTAGGTCACTTCAAAATAACATCTACAAAAAGCATGTAAACGTGCCCCTGCTGGTTGTATATCACCCAAACGCTCAAACATAAAAGGTGCCTCAAACGGCTTGTTGTTCCAAAAAGGAACCTCAGTTCATCTGCAGGTGTAATGTATTCAAAGCAAATACCCTCCTCTGTGGTCTACAAAAAAAAAAAAAAAAAAAAAAAAAAAAAATCACATAACCAGGTGGTCAAATGCACGTTTCAACTTACCCAGTAAAAAACACCAAAAAAAAAGGGTAACCTATGCTGGAAATTAGACCTTTTGTGTAGTCACAAACAAAAAGGTTTTCCAATACGGCTCTCTAAAGTGTCCAGTCACAAATCCAAATTTTTGTTTCAATCCAAAACACGTTGCCTCAATTGGTGCCCAGGAAATTTTCCCCATCCCTCTTTTTAAAAACACCACAACTATTACATCTAATTCTTTATATCAGAATGTGGTGGTGCAAAACACACCAACCTTCTTAGTTCATATTCCCCCACTAAATTTAAAAATAAAACAAATATTAAGCTGTAAAAATACTCAGTTAATCCACATTATTAATAATATAAATAAGGCCCAACGGGCAGTCATACAATTTAAAAAAAAGTCCCAAGTTAAAATTTTTTAAAAACACCTTTAATTTTCAAATTGGCGCCATAAGTCAAAAATAGTCCTTAAAATTGTTATAATTATTATAGGTTATTTAAAAGGCAAACATTTTTTTTAATACCAGTAACATTTTGTCTTTAAAAAAATTAACAAAAAAAGTCAAATTGGCAAGCTTTCCCAAATTTATATACTTACATATCTTGCTACCCTTTGCCTGGGTCAACACCTGTGGCCCTTCTTATCAGCTCCAGACACAGCAAGAGTGTCTCCCCTTCGTGGACTACTACCAACAGTGAAGCTCCCTGATCAAAGTCCCCACTGGCTGTAGCTTTCAGCGGCAGCTCCTGATCTGAAACATCAGCAGTAGCAGTCTGGCTCCTCTGGAAAATGAATTCCACCACCTGGTTTGATCTGCACCCAGCATTCTTGGATGAGAACAGATTTCCCCTTTGCCACCCAAAGCATCCTGGAACTTGTAGTTTCTCAGGCTAGATGGCAGCACCATGAATCTCAGAGGCTCCTAAGCTCTGTCTACACTAGAGTGTCCACACTAAAAATACATTCTGTTGACAGTTAATTGGCAGAATGCAGCACCTTTGTCAACAGACTTCTGCATCTCCCCCACAAAGCAGAACACCTTTCCTGACAGAATCTGTTGACAAGAAAAGCCGTGTGAATGCTTGGGGGTGCGGGGCGGGGGCAGCTCTGTTTGCTGTGCTTCTGGTTGACTGTTCTGTTGTGAAAGCAGCCAGGCTGTCCGCTGGCTCTCTGTCAACAGAGAGGATCAACAGAGTGATCTACATTTGTGCGTGGCCACGATTTGCCAACAGAAGTTTTGTCAACAGTAACTTCTGTCAACAGATCACTCTAGTGTAGACACAGCTCTATAGTAAAGGGGCCTACATATAAGTAAAAGGGGAAAGAGCCTGGGTTTGTAGGAAGGCCAGAGGGCTGGAGAAGGTAAGGGAAGGTAAGAAAAAAGATAAAGATTAGAGTATGAAATCTGAAGACCCAAGGTAGCCTGGGGGTGGGGGGGTGGGGGGAAAAACAGGAAAATAAAACCTGAGGGACCTGATCTGAGAGATACTTAAACACTCCAAATAGGCCACTATCAATGATCTGGAGAAGACTGGCCAGGAGAAGTGGGGTGCTGTCACTACACATATGTTTGGGGTGCTTTTGGCCTATTGACAGGGATTGTTGTGTTACTAAAGCCTTATTTATTTTAGGAATATTGCTCATGCCAGTAACTAATTGCCTGGCTGTGCTGTGTCCTCTAGGGATTCCTGAAACCACGTTAGCACAGAGAAAATCCTTGGTTTATCAAGCCCACCCTGCAACAACCATAACTTTGTGCTCAGGGCACTTACAGGGATGGACAAGACCTCTTTTCTGAACACTGCCCTGTCTGATTTGGAGCAGGTACTTGAAGCCATGGTCCAGACATCCTACATGACTGCTCTAACCACTGGCGTAATGTATACCAATGAGGTACTAGCACTATACCCACTTTTTGTGAGAAAGTAACTAGGCACCTGATTTCAGCAGAGGCCCAGTAAAAGGTCCCTAGTGCATATTGCTGTTGTTAGGTTTGCCAAAGTACTACCTTAATGTGCACTGAGGTTCTTCTAGATTGCATCAGCTGGAGGGTTGACATAGACTAGTTGGAGCATAATACTTTAGAGAGGTTTACAATTCATACCACTTTGGCATGTATTGCTGTGCTATGCAAACAAGCCCTTTCAAGAGACATTGAAAACCTTGGCCACTGCCTCTGAGATAATCCTTCTCCAGTGTTACTTACATATTGTCAATAATGATATGCTGTACCTAATGGGCACATTCTAGTCCAATACAATCATCATCATAGCAAGTGGAGTTACACCTTAACTATTGCATAGGCTTGATGAAGAAAACACAATACTTTGTCCACCAGAAATGTTCAAACTTGGACACTCAGCAACCAGAGCAATTGCAAAATTAAAGAAAAGCATACATACAACAACCACAATCACTGTGCAGGAAATATTAAAACCAATCCAACTCCCAGGTCAGCAGAGAGCTTTTGATATTGTGGCAGGGCCAGGGTGGAGGGCCCCCTCAGGGAGCCCAAACAAGCAGAAAGACCTGCGGAGCACCACCTATTGGAGGCTGGGGAGTGGGCAGGCGTAGCCCTGCCCACAACTAAAAGGCCCCTCTCACAGCGAAGGGGGACCTACTAAAAGTAACCGGTCCCAAATGAATTCGGGGAACAACGAAGGAAAAAACAGGGGTGGGAGTGAGGGTCAGAGGTTTAAAATAAGGGAGCTGGAAGGGGATACCGAGCAGAGGACCCCAGACAGCACCCACTGCTCCTTGAAGGTGTCCAGGGAGTCGGTGGACACCGCCCAGAGGAACTCTGCTTGGATTCATGACCAAAGGGAGGAACGGAAGTAGGTCCCACAGTTGCAGGTCACCCCCTCTGCCAGCCTCCTCTCCCTGGTTTTGTAGATGGCCATTTTGGCCATGGCCAGGAGGAGGCTGATGAGGAGGGCCCGTGACTTTGTGGGGCTGCAGATAGGGTGTGAGAAAATGAGGAGTGGGGAAAAGTTCAGGCAGAACCTCAAGAGGAGGTTCTGGAGGAGCCAGAAGAGGGGCTGCAGCCTGGCACACTCAGTGTAGACGTGTGCCAGGTTCTCCCTCATGCCGCAGAAGGTGCAAGTGTCTGGCATGGGGTGAACCGCGCCAGGTACATGCCGTGCTCACCACTCCATGGAGGATTCTCCAGTTGATGTCCCCGGTGGGCTGCGGAACCAAGGTGGAATAAAGCTGGCCCATCGGGGCTCCCCACCCTCCAATGGTGGTAAGAGGTCCCACCATTTGTGGTCGGGGCAGGACATGAGGGTGGGGAAGTGGAGCGTGTGAAGCATGAGCGTGTACAGAAGATGTCTGGGCGCGGTTTGGAAGGGGACCGGCTCCAAGGTGTGCAGCTGGCTGGGATGGTGAGGGGGAGGGGGGCGGGCAGGGTCACGAAGCCAGGGGCCCACGGAGAGGTCCAGAGGGCTAGGAGTGAGGGCGGGCGGAGCGCACCCTCTCGCAGGACCTGACTGAGGTAGATATAAGCAGTGGGCGGCAGGGCGGCCTTCACCTCCTCAAGTATGCGTCGGGGGGAGCGTAGGGTGGAGAGCCCCATGCGCTGGGCGAGCGCCGGGGCCTCCATACAGTCCCCCCCAGTCGTAGTCCAGGAGGTTTCCGACCCTGGTGATTCCACCTAGGACCAACCTCTGGCGCACCATGGGAGACTCCGCCACCTGCACACGAAGGTGGGGGTTGTGTAGCAGGGGCTCCGCGAGGAGGTCTTCCCCCACAGCGGCCCCTAAGGACCTGGAGGCTGCAAGCAGCCGCCAAGTGCAGAGGAGGTCCTGGTAGAAGGCCGGCAGCTCTGAGAGGCCTTGCAGACGGTCTCTGCAGAATAAGTAAAGGAGCTGCCAGTTGTATCAGAGCCCTTGGTAACGGAGGAGGAAAGCATGTGCCAGCGTACTCCATGCTGGACTATCTGCACTGTTGGTGTTGAGGAGTTCCTGCAGGGCCCGGAGGCGGAAGAGATGGACCTGAGTGCGCATGCAAGTCAGGCCCTGTCCCCCCTTCTCTGGGCGAAGATGGAGTACCCCTGCAGGACCCAGTGCAGTCCTGGACAGAAGAACTCCAGGATTAACCTCTGGAGCTGGTCCAGGAACTTCGGGGGTGGGACCAGGGTGCTGAGGTGGTGCCAAAGCATGGACAGGACTAGTTGGTTCAGCACCAGTGCTCTCCCTCGTAGGGAGATGCACTGGAGCAGCCCCGTCCACCTCCACAACCGCTCAGCGACCCTGCCCTCTAAACCCTGCCAGTTTTCTGGCGGAGAGGGATGCGTGGCAGATAGAAAGACACCCAGATAGACAGCGGGCCCGCTGTCCACCAGATGGCCTGAAGTGTGGGTGGGAGGCAGCTCTTCTGCCGTCCAGTTCCGACCACCAGGCCAGCGCTCTTGAGCCAGTTGATCTGGGTGGAGGAGGCTGCCGAGTAGACAGCTTGGCAAGCCTCCAGCCACGCCAAGTCTCCCGGGTCCTGAACCATGAGAAGCACGTCGTCGGCGTACGCCAACAGGACCGGCCACAGCCTCAGCTCTTGAAGCACCAATCCTGTCAACCTTCGATGAAGGAGACAGAGGAAGGGCTCGATGGCCAGGGCATAGAGCTGTCCTGAGAGCCGGCAGCCTTGTCATACTCCCCGTCCGAAGCTGACTAGAGCGGTCAGGGTCCAGTTGAGCTTGACCATGCACTCCGAGGCAGTGTACAGGACCCGGAGAAACCCGACAAAGCGGGGCCTGAAGCCGAAGGCCTGCAGGGTGCCCAGGAGATACCCATGGTCCACCCTGTCGAACGCCTTCTCCTGGTCCAAGGACAGGAGGGCGAACGACAGGCCGTCCCTACACCCAAGCTCCAAGAGATCCCGGACCAAGTACAGATTGTGGAGGATGGTATGGCCCGGGATGGTGTAGCCCTGGTCGGGGCGGACCACGTCCTGCAGTACGGACCCCAAGCGACGGGAGATGGCTTTAGCAATAATCTTGTAGTCCGTGCTGAGGAGCGAAATGGGACGCCAGTTCTTGAGGTCGCGGGGGTCCCCCTTCTTAGGCAGCAGGGTGAGGACAGCCTGCCCGCATGACAGGGGGAGGACCCCACTTTGCAAGGCCTCGGCCCAGACACTGACCAGGTCTGGGCCGAGGACGTCCCAAAACGCGGTAAAACTCCATGGTCAGCCTGTCCATGCCTGGGGATTTATTGGTGGGCATGAGACGGAGGGCTTCTGAGAGCTCAGCTAGAGTGAGAGGGAGCTCTAGCCGGTCCTGGTCGCCCGTGCTGACTGAAGGGAGTTGGTCCCAAAGCACCCTGCGGGCGTCGGTGTCGGTCAGATCCGGGGAGAAAAGGGTGGCGTAGAATACGCGAGCTCTCTCGCGCATCTCCTCCGGATTCGTAAAGGGGGTGCCATCCTCCACAAGAAGGCAGAGGATATGTTTTTTGGCACCCCTCTTTTTCTCCAGGGCATAGAAGAAGCGGGAGCTGCAGTCCATCTCCCGAAGGAGTTGGATTCACAACCTCACCAAGGCCCCCTGTGCCCGGAGGGCGTCGAGGTCCCTGAGCTCGTCCCTCTTCTCCTGGTACGTGCCGCAGAGGGATGGATCTCCGGGGCTGGTGGCTAGACGCCTCTCCAGCTCAAGGATCTCCCATTCCAGCTGCCCTATTAATGCATCCCGCTGCCGGCTGGCCCCCCGAGTATAGTCGCGGCAGAAGAGCCGTGCGTGCACCTTTCCCAGATCCCATCACCACCGTGCTGAGGGAAAGGCGTGCCGTTGCCCACGCCAGGCCAGCCAGAACTCCCAGAAGGACGCCACAAAGCCCACGTCCTCCAGCAGACTGTTATTAAAATGACAGTAGGCCGACCCCCACTTCCCCGGAGAGAGGGAAGCCTCCATGGCCACCAGGTGGTGGTCCAAGAAGGGGGCCGGCCGCAAGCTGGAGGCGTGGGCCTGAGAGAGATGGTGTCGCGAGATATAAATGCAGTCCAACTGGGCGTGTACGGATTTATGGCCCACCACGCGGACGTAGGTGAAACCAGCATCCTCGTCCGGGTGGTGGCTGCGCCTGACGTCCACCAGGGAGTGATGGTTGAGAAGGTGCCTGAGGATGTCCGCAGCGGCCTGGCACTGCTCGGTCCCCGTGCGGTCCCGCTCCTCGAGGGTGCAGTTGAAATCCCCGCTGAGGACCAGGCACTCACGAGGATCGATGGTGTCGAGGAAGGCTGCCGCCTGCCGGAAGAAGGGGGTTCTCTCCGGGCCGAGTGTCGGGGCATAGATGTTGAAGAAGTGGAGAGGCAGCCTCTCCACCCGCACCCGGAGATACAGCAGGTGACCCGGCACAACCTCGACGCTCCCCAGCACCTTGGGCTGCAGGTCTGGGGAGAACAGGGTCGCTACCCCAACCCAGTGGGCCGAGAGGTGACTAAAGTGGACCCCATCTCCCCACTCCAGCCGCCACTTGGCTTCGGCAGCTGGAGTAGTATGGGTCTCCTGTATGAAGGTGACCAAGTACCCCGCCTCCCGGAGGAAGGAGAGCACTCAGCACCTGCGGAGACCCGACCCGCAGACCCTGGCATTTAGAGTGGCAAAGATGATCAGCGCCATTTGGAGGGCTGAGGAGGATCCTCGCCAGAGGGAGCACCAACAGTTCCTGTGGGGCCACGCAGCAAACTGTGAACAACCCCAAAGGTGATGGGGGCGTCACGGAAGTCGTGGGCCCCTTGGTAAGCTGTGGCATCCCTCTTCCCGGTCCCCTTGCCCTCCTTCACAAGGGCCGTCACGGACTCTAAGATGGAGTGGAAGGCCCCCCAGCACTGGAGGATGAGAGCAACCTTGTTCTTGGAGCCACGAACGTCCTCCAAGAACTGGCGCATCTGGCCCGCCAGCGCATGGGGTGCCGAGGGCTCAGGGTCTTGAGTACGCGTCGGCCTCATGTTCTTTTGGGCCCCACGGCCAGAGTAAAGGTTGAGGTGGGGACTGGGGTCTGATTTTGGGAGGGATGAGGGCGGCAGAGGGAGAACAGCCCCGGAAGTGCTGGGAAAGGGCGATACAAGGGGGCCTCCCGAGGGGTTACGGCCTTGGGGGCGTTTATGAGTGGGCAGGGGTCGAAAGGAGGGGTGGGAAGGGGAAGGGTGGGGGCGGGGGGATGGAAATCATTGGGGGAAGGGAAGGGTCATGAGGGGGAGGGGGCAGGGGGAAAGGGAGGGGAGAAAAAGGAGGGAGTGGAGGAAGAGGAGGAAGGAGAGGGTCTGGAAGGGGTAGGATTGCGGGTTCTGGGGCAGAGCATTGGCTGGAAAAAGGTATGGGGGTGGTGGCAAGAGGTGGGGCTAAAGTGGGAGCAGGGGCGGGGATATGAACAGAAGGGGTCTCGGGGGGGGGGGCTTCCTCAGGTGGTGGGGGGGGTAAGGGCAAGGTGCCAGCACACTCGGTGGCAGGCACCAACAGGGTGAGGGGGTGGGTGTCGGGGTTTTCAGTTCTAGGGGCGAAGGGGGGTTACAGGGGAAAGCTTGATTCCTCCGGGGTGTCCAGGGGCTGGCCGACCCCCTCTGGGAGGTCATCCCTAGTTGGGGGGGCGGGTTGCACCCTGAGACGTCCCACAGCAGAGGGGGGTGGCAGTTGGGGGATCGCTGGTGGGTGGGGAGAGGGAGAGTGAGAGGAGTGGTGGTGGGAGAATGGACGGCCCGCAGCCGTCCAATAGTAGGCTGTCTGCATCCAGGGCCCCTGGCGTGAGGCCCAGGGCCTCGACCTCCTGCAAGAGGAGGGCGAGGCCCAGGCCAAGGCCCACCTCCTCTGGGTGCTCCACAGCAACGGTCTGGATAGCAGCTGGAGGGGTGTCGGAGGAGG
This sequence comes from Carettochelys insculpta, assembly GCF_033958435.1. Taxonomy (NCBI): domain Eukaryota; kingdom Metazoa; phylum Chordata; order Testudines; family Carettochelyidae; genus Carettochelys; species Carettochelys insculpta. The sequence continues at coordinate 137,306,010 of NC_134137.1, forward strand.
GCGAGGGCGCAGAAAAAGCTGTCTCAGCCTCCTTGGGCTCTGGCTCCAAGGCAGAGGGGATGGTGTCATTTGTTGCCGCCGCCACGGCGGCCTCTGTCGCCCCCAGTAGATGGTCAGTAGCCAGGGGTTCGGCAGGTGGATTGGGGCTAGCAGCTCTCTTGAGTGCCTTGCGCGGCACGTCCACCTCGTCCTCCGATGGGGTGGAGTGCTGGACGTGTGGACTCCTTTTCTTCCACTTCCCCCCCACCAGCACCCAGCCCTCCGAGGAGGCACGCTGGGTGGTAGAGGAGGAGGGGCCAGGGGACAGAGCCGATGAGGAGGGAGGAGGGGGCAGGGCGGCAAGGGAGAGGGGCAACCTGCCCTGGGGTGGGCCCTGTTCTGGTCCTGCCGCCGGCCCTGCCTCTCTCTCCTCCGTGGGCCCGGCTCTTGTGCCCGCTCGGGTGCTGGCGCCCGCTTCTTCCTGCCCAGCACCATGCAGCCAGGTGCCCTCTGACGCCTGAGCGGTGATGGATCCATCCAGGACGAGAGGAGGAGGGGTGGTCCCAGGGCCTGTCGCAGTTGGGGCGCCACCGATCTCGTGGCTGACGCCCCCCGGGTCAGAGGAGGTCCTGGGCTCCTCTTTGTGCCAGGCCAGGGGGCAATCCCTCCGGAAGTGCCCTGTCACCTGGCACACAAAGCACCGGGCCTCCCCCAGGGTGTAGAAGACCCGGTACTGGGCCCCTTGATAGGGCACCAGTATAGTCCCCTCCTGGGCCACCCCGCCCTGTGCTGCCACCGGTGGCAGTTGGACACGGGCCTGCCAGCGGAAGAAGAGCACATGCTGTAGGGTGGGATCTTTACAGCCTCGGGGGAGGGGACTCAGGACCAACAAAGGCTGGCCCAGGGCAGTGAGGAAAGGCAGAAGGGCAGAGTTCGGGAGGAAGGGTGGGATGAAAGAAAAGACCACCCGCACGCCCAGGTCTTCCAGCGGCTCCAGGGGCACATGCACGTCCCCAACTGCCAGGCTCTGAAGGAGTTTTGCCTTCTCCCTCCTACATGTTTCCCAGGCCTGGCTGGGCTCTTGGCATCTAGACGGAACACCTGCTTTCGTGTAGGCAAGCCGCCGGAGCTGTGTTGTTTTGATTGGGTGTTTTTGAGAGTCCATGTTCAAGGACTGGGAGGATTGATGTGGCTTTTTTAGAGATAGAAGTGCTGAGCCAGTTATTGTAGCTAATTGCAGCTGACTGCTTTTCTCATAATAATGTGCTCTCACTTGGTTATAAAAGCTGTGAGAATAATAAACTCAGGGCCTTCAGACTATAGAACTGTTGGCCCCCTGCTGTCTATGTTCGTCTTTGTCTTTCATCCCTCGCGGTATCGCACCTCTGGGACCTGTCACTAAAAAGAAATACAACATCTGGCGCCCGAACAGGGACACGGAGGTGAGAAGCGTCCATGCGGCGAGGAAGGTGTATCAATACCGGAGGGACCGAAGAGAATTTCTAGACTGGGTAAGTCAGACCTTCGGGATTCGGGCAGGGTTAAGATGGGGAATTCCCCATCTTCTTACTCCTCTTATATTGAATTGCTTCAGACGTTACTGAAAAGCTCAGGAGTAAAAGTAAAACAAAGTACATTTCAGAAACTATTTGATCTTATTTGTAAGCATTGTTATTGGTTTACCCCAAGTGGGAAAAATGCTCTAGATTTAAAACAGTGGAGATTGATTATGAGAGCCCTGCGTCGAGCGCACCAAAAGGGGGAAATTATCCCACTCCCCGTTTGGTCTCTTTGTAATCTTGTAGTCCATGCCTTAGAGCCGTTACAGTCTGGCTCTGAAGAGGGTTGCTCCCTCCCCCCGGACTCTTTAGCAGAAAGAGGAGCCAGACGCAGGGTTCCCAAGGGAGATGAGGCCTTATCGGAGGAATCAGGAGATTCCAGTGAGGAGGGCCAAGAGGGTCAGCCTATTACAGGAGATGAAAAGACAGGGAACTCTGAACAACAGAAAAATTATACTGCCCGTGAAACATCATCGGGCTTTTTCCCTGCTAATGTTTGTGTGGCTCAGCCAGAGCCCGATTTCCCTCCCTCCACGCCTTCCCCGCTCCCACCACCTACTAAGGAGGAAGGCCCCTCTGCACCCCCCTTTTCTTGTTATGGAAAGGATGAGCTTTTTGCAGAACCCCCGCGACAGACCGTTACAGAGCCTGTGACTAATTTGATGAGGACGGTTCTGGCGGTCGGAGCCCATGAAGGCTTTGATTTATCCCCTCTAACCCTTTCGGCTTTTCCAGTTACAATACAACAGGTCCCTCCTAATCAGCAATTCCCCCAGGGAGCAATTAATTATCACCATGAGCCATTAACCTTTAAATTGCTCAAAGATTTAAAACAAGCGTGTGTCCAGTATGGTGTTAACTCTCCCTACACCTTTGGCTTGGTGCAGGGATTAAGCCAGGCCGAGAGATTGATCCCGTGGGATTGGGAAGTACTGGGACGCACCGTGCTGAATGGGGCGGAATTTTTACAATTTAAGACCTGGTGGCATGATGAGGCTGCTCTCACGGCCAGGCGAAATGCTAGTCAGAATCCCCCTGTAGCTATTACTTTGGAACAGCTCACTGGTACCGGTGCCTGGTTTGGCATCCAGGCACAGTTACAGTATAATGATGTTGCAATTGTCCAGGTCCACCTTTGTTGTCTTAAGGCCTGGGAAAAAATTGCTAAGCCAGGGGAGAGTACCCCCTCTTTTGTAAAGGTAAAACAGAGTGCACAAGAGCCTTATGTGGATTTCATAGCCCGTTTGAAAGGGGTTTTAGATAAAACAGTATCCCAGCCCGAGCTTAAAGAGCTCTTGTTACAGATGCTTTCTTTTGATAATGCAAACGGAGAATGTCAGCGGACTTTAAGACCGCTGAAATGTCAGGGGGCCTCCCTGGATGAGTATATTAAGGCTTGTAATGATATAGGGTCAGATGCCTATAAAATGGGTCTTTTAGCTGCTGCGTTAAAAGGGGATGGCCCCTATCAGTCTAATCAGAACATGAAGTGTTTTGAATGTGGAAAACCTGGGCACCTGAAAAGGAACTGCCGACAGGGGCAGGACCGATTAAGAAGAAATCAGAGAGTTACTGGGAACGATCCTGCTAACAATCCCCCGGGGATCTGTCCCAGATGTCAAAAGGGACGGCATTGGGCTACTCAGTGCCACTCTAGATATCACAGAAATGGCACCCCTCTTTTTCAGTCGGGAAACTTTCAAGCGGGCCCGACCCGGGGCCCGCAAGTAAACAATACGGGCAGCAGCCGCAGCTTTTTTCCGGTCAGCAGCGGCCCGATGCAAACCGGCTTTCAGTTTCCGACCTCAGGCATGCCACCCACGGCAGCGCAGCTTTAGACATAGCCATTCCAGACAATATCCTGCTGCAGCCGGCTAGGGGTGTGCAAAAGATAAAAACTAATGTTTTTGGACCGGTCCCGGCTGGGTCGGTCGGCCTTCTTTTGGGAAGGAGTAGCTTAACATCTAAAGGAGTAATAGTACATACTGGTGTTATTGATAGTGATTATGAGGGAGAGATTCTAGTTATGATGAGTGCAGATGTTCCATATCAGCTGGAGGCTGGAGATAAAATTGCCCAGTTACTATTGCTGCCCTACCTTTCAGGGTCGAAGCACCCCATAAAAAGACAGGGGGGCTTCGGAAGCACAGGGAGGAGTGTGTATTGGCAAACCTACATTGGGGACCGTCGGCCTGAAATTACCATTAGTTTAGGCGGTAAAGAATTCAGAGGTTTAGTGGATACAGGGGCTGATGTCTCCATCATATCAAAAGAGTTCTGGCCCTCGGCGTGGCCCTTGCAGAAAGTCCCAACTGTCTTTACCGGGGTTGGGGTCATGACAGATGTCTGCCAGAGCACCAATATTTTGCAGTGCCTAGGGCCCGATGGGCAGGCAGCAACCTTGCAGCCCTTTGTGGCTGAGATAGCTATTAACCTCTGGGGGAGAGATTTGTTAAATCAGTGGGGAGCCTATGTTACCATTCCCTCTACTCCTGTAAAAACTCAGCCACTGGCAGATGCCATGGTATGCAATTCTGCAAACACCTTAAAGCAATTTGATCATGATGGGTTGGGGTTCCCAAATTTAGAGTAACGGCCGCTGCTCGAGCTAGCTTCGCCCTGCCACTGAAGTGGCTGACTGACAGCCCAATCTGGGTGGAGCAGTGGCCTCTGTCCCAAGAGAAGCTAGAAGCTTTACAAATCTTAGTCGAGGAACAACTGAAAATGGGGCATATTGAAGAATCAACCAGTCCCTGGAATTCTCCTGTCTTCCTTATTAAAAAGAAGTCAGGGAAGTGGAGAATGCTTACTGACTTGCGTAGAGTTAATACTGTTATTGCCCCCATGGGATCTTTACAGCCCGGGATGCCTTCACCGGCAATGATACCTGCCAATTGGCACATTATTGTTATTGATTTGAAAGACTGCTTTTTTACCATTCAGCTACAACCACAGGACAGGGAAAAATTTGCATTTACCATTCCTGTCATCAATCATCATAAGCCTACTCCCCGATATCAATGGAAGGTTTTGCCCCAGGGCATGCTTAACAGCCCTACCCTTTGTCAATATTATGTTAATCAGCCATTACAGCTACTCAGACAACAGTTTCCCCGAGCACTGATCATTCATTACATGGATGACATTCTGCTCTCCTCTCCATGTAAAATGGAGCTGGACAGGGTATTTGAACAAGCAAGGCAGGATTTGGATAATTTTGGATTACAAATAGCTGAGGAAAAGGTACAAAGGGATTTTCCATTTGCTTATCTTGGTACCATAATACAGAGAAATATTGTGACTCCACAGAAGGTGCAAATTCGTAGGGATTCTTTAAACTCTCTGAATGATTTTCAGACATTACTGGGAGATATTAATTGGCTTCGCCCTTCTCTCGGGATTCCCACTTATGCCCTGGAAAATCTGTTTATCACACTCCAGGGAGATCCTGATCTTAACAGTCCACGTAAGTTATCTATTGAAGCAGAGGCTGAACTTAAATGGGTGGAACAACAAATCCACTCAGCGCAGTTACAACGCGTGCAGCCAACGCAGCCGGTTACACTGTTAGTTTTTCCCACTCCTCACAGTCCGTCAGGAGTTTTGGCCCAGCAACATGCTATATTAGAATGGATCTTTTTGCCAAACAAGGTGGCAAAAACCTTATCCACCTATTTGGATAAGATTGCTGATGTAATTTATCGAGGCCGCTCCCGTTGTAAACAGCTCACAGGATGGGACCCCCATTCAATTACAGTCCCTCTCACCTCAAATCAGGTTAACCAAAGCTTTGAGAACAATATGCAATGGCAAATTAGCCTATCTAATTATGTGGGAGAAATTGGTAATCATTATCCTTACGCCAAGCTGTTTGCCTTTCTTAAAAGGACCCCGTTTATTTTATCTACCATAGTCAGGCACCAACCCCTTGTTAATGCTGCAACATTTTTTACTGATGCTAGTGGGCCTGGCAAGGCCGGTTATACCGGCCCAATTACCAAGGTGTGGCAGACCCCTTATAATTCCGTACAAAAGGCTGAACTTGCTGCTGTTATGCAGCTGCTTATTGATTATTTACACCCTGTTAATATAGTCACTGATTCCCAATATGTTGAATTTACTGTCCAACAGATAGAAACAGCTACTATTTTACCTTGTTCTGAATTGCATGAAATGTTTTTGCAATTGCAATCTTTTGTTAGATCTCGTATACACCCTATTTTTATTACACATGTTCGTGCTCATTCTGGCCTACCGGGACCAATAGCTGCAGGAAACCAGAGTATTGATCGGCTGTTGGTAGGCACCGCCCAGCAAGCAAAGGATTACCATTCCTTAACTCACATTAACACATCTGGCTTGACTCGCAAGTTTCAAATTACCAAAAGTCAAGCACAGCAAATAGTGGCCCAGTGCCCCACATGTGGGCCCATTACTGCCCCTACCTTTCCCCCGGGAGTAAATCCCCGAGGACTCAATGCAAATGACTTGTGGCAGATGGATGTTACACACATCCCCTCTTTTGGGAAATTAAGCTTTGTACATGCATCCATTGACACGTATTCTGGATTTTTATGGGCCACCCCGCTAACAGGGGAGACCACAAATCATGTAATTCAGCATTTATTAGAGACGTTCAATATTTTGGGCGTCCCCAAACACATTAAAACAGATAATGGACCGGCTTACACCTCACAACGGTTTGCTGCATTTTTAACACAATGGGCCATTCAGCATACCACAGGTATTCCTTATAACCCTCAGGGTCAAGCAATTATTGAAAGGGCCCATAGAACACTTAAAAACATGCTAGAAAAACAAAAAGGGGGAGTATGGACATCACATTTAGGAAAAATAACACCCAGACAGCAATTACATATGGCTCTCTTTACTCTTAATTTCTTAAACAGTTCCACAATAAATGATGTGTCCGCTGCAGAAAAACATTGGTCTATTAGCAAAAGAAGAAACCTGAATCAACCCATATATTGGAAAAATGATGAAGGACAGTGGGTTCCAGGAACGGTTAAGATTTGGGGCAGAGGGTTTGCTTGTATCTTTACAGATCTTGGAGAAACGCGCTGGGTTCCGGCTCGATACATCAAGCCAAGATATGACAACCCCCCGGCGAATGAGGATGGTGCCCCCGGTTGATATCGTCTCCCCCTCACTGTTTTTGGCCGTGCTGGTAGTATTGACCACAACCGTAAGTGCATCAACACAAAATTTCACATATTGGGCATATGTGCCTAACCCTCCCCTTAACCGTGCTATTCATTGGTTGGATCCTCCTATGCCTATTTATGTCAATGATTCCCGATGGATGCCAGGGCCTTATGATAACCGAGGTCCGTTAGCCCCTTCGGAGGAAGGTATGCAAATTCCTACTTATATAGTAGGAGTTGAAGGGCATCCAATTTGCATTGGAAATGAGGGACATTGTTTAAAAACCCACGCCCAAGCCTGGTTGGCTATGATCCGAAACACAAGTGATAATTACCATTTATATCTTCTTGTAGCTCATACATTTAATAGCTTGGAGCTGACTAATCAAGCACCTCCTGATCTGCCTCCCTGCGTCCAATGGATAACAGCGTATGTATCAGATTGGGTTCACTGGGAGCCCTGTCGTGGGAATACAGGCCGAGTTCTAGTTAATACTTCCTATGGAAGAGTCATTGATTGGAGCCCTGTTGGCTCGGCTCGGCGAAAGAACACCGTGGTGGATCTCAAATGGCGTAAAGCAAATAATAGCGTGTATACAAGTGCCCCAGGAAGTATTGTTTGGCATGGAGGTGGTATGTCTCCTCCAGCCCCTCACTTACCTTTTGGCCCCATCCATGACTCATTATGGAAATTAGCCACAGCCCTACAACCTATGCGAGCATGGAGAGGGATGTATACCCAAGGAAAAAACAATACCTTTTCAAACGTCACATTTCATCTCAATTCTACCCATTATATTCAGGCTTGCGTTCGCATGCCATATTTGATAATGATTGGCCCTGCCATATGGAATGAGAGCGATTTTTCTGTTAGTTGTCATAACTGTTCTTTTTATACATGTATTAACCGTTCTGTTCCCTTTAATCATTTAAAAGATAGGATGTATTTGTTAAAAGCACGGACCGGAATATGGATCCCCGTTCGAATGCCTCGGTCTTGGCAGCGATCTCCTGAGATGTATCTTATCGACCAAGCCCTGAGCAGAATTCTTAAAAGAGCCAAACGATTTGTTGGTCTGCTGATTGCCGTGATTATGGGACTTATTGCCGTCACCGCCACAGCAGCAGTAGCTGGAGCAGCCCTACATCAAACGATTCAAACCACCGAGTTCGTACAAGAATGGCATGCTAATGCAGATAGACTTTGGACTTCTCAACGCCAAGTTGATAGCCAGCTAGCCTCTCAGATGGCTGACCTCCAACAGGCTGTCATAATGCTTGGCGATCAAATAGTTAGCATGCAGAAACAACTAAGAATGCAATGTGATTGGAATGTATCTTCTTATTGTGTTACCCCTTTACCTTATAATGATACCCACTTTCCGTGGGCAAATGTGAAAAAACACCTGTTGGGTCAAGGAAATTTGTCAATTGAAATACAACATCTGCAGAACCTAATCTTTACCACTTTCGATAAAAAATTAGAACTACTCTCTGGATCGAAATTGTTGGATGGCCTAGTGGATGGCCTGAGTTCTCTGAATCCACTCAAATATATTAAGCTGTTAGGGGGCTCAGCGCTAGTATTGTTAGGCCTGATTTTGATTCTTTTGCTCTTGCTTTGTGTTATTTGGAGGAGAAACAGAAACCTATCCTCCAATTGTAGGCAGCAAGCTGCTGTTTTTTCTCTGATGTTGCATAGAGTAGCTAGAAAAACAAAAAGGGGGAGATGAAGGAGTTTTGCCTTCTCCCTCCTACATGTTTCCCAGGCCTGGCTGGGCTCTTGGCATCTAGACGGAACACCTGCTTTCGTGTAGGCAAGCCGCCGGAGCTGTGTTGTTTTGATTGGGTGTTTTTGAGAGTCCATGTTCAAGGACTGGGAGGATTGATGTGGCTTTTTTAGAGATAGAAGTGCTGAGCCAGTTATTGTAGCTAATTGCAGCTGACTGCTTTTCTCATAATAATGTGCTCTCACTTGGTTATAAAAGCTGTGAGAATAATAAACTCAGGGCCTTCAGACTATAGAACTGTTGGCCCCCTGCTGTCTATGTTCGTCTTTGTCTTTCATCCCTCGCGGTATCGCACCTCTGGGACCTGTCACTAAAAAGAAATACAACAAGGCTCCTGTCCACCGCCTCCTGGGCAGCGATCTCTGACGCCAGGAAGAAAACGATCTTCCCGAACATCCGGGAGGCCACCACCGCGGCCGCGGTCCCCACCACCCATGCCAACGCCCGCACATAGGTCTCCACGTGGGGCAAGGCAGCCACCAGGAGGCAGCGGACTCCGTGCCTCCTGGTGAGTGCGGGGAAGGGGCTGAGACCGTCGGGGATGGTAGTCCTGGCAGAGGCGGAAGAAGAAGGGTGCGAGGCGGCGGCCGCCACCTGGGCACCAAGAGGTTGGAGCCCCCAGGAGTGGTGGAGGGAGCAGGGGGAGGGAAGAAGGGGAGGCTGCAGTGGGTGTTTTAGCAGTCGGGGTGAGAGTCCCCGCCATGGGAGGTCTGGCCTTCCAGGTCGGCTTCTTGCCCTTTCTTTTCCCCTGGCCCTTCCTGCCCTTTTGGGGGGGCAGGTTTGGGGCTGGGTCGCCGGATGATGCTGCGGCGGAGGCGGTAGGAGTCCTGGAGCCTGCGCCCGCGCCCTGAGCCAACATGGTGGCAGAGTTCCGGGCAGCCCTGGACGAGTGGGCCGCCGTTTCAGGGGTGGGAGGGGTGACAGTGGAGGGGAAGAGGAGGGAGGGATCACTGTATGACCCCCCAAGTGGGCACAGATGTCATGTTGGTGGGTTTGGGGGGTTTGTTGAGGGTGGGGGCCTTTAAGAAAGAGCGGGGAGGGGTAAGAGAGGGGAGGGGAAGGCAGGAGTGAGAAGTGGCTGTCCCCCCTCCCCCGCTGACCGGGCTTCGGGCCCAGTCAGGTGGGGGAAGGGCAGGGCAAGGGGAGTGAGATCAGGCAAGGGGAACACAGAAATGGCCACAACTCCCAGCACAAGATGGTAAGATGGCTCCTGTTTCTGCACTGGGGTGTGAGGGGAATCAAACTCTGTGCGTGTGGGGGGGGTGTGAGTGTGTGTGGGGAGGGGCTCAGGCACTTGACTGAAACAGAAATGGGGGGGTGTGGGCACGTGGAGGAGGGGGGATTGGAAGGAGGGGTGTCACAGCCAGCCTAGGGGGAGCAGGGGGGCTAATGGGGGGAGGGGTGTGCCCATGTGCACCTGAGGGGTGGGCCCGCAGCAGCTGCTGCAGAGCCTCGAGAGGGCAGGGGGAGAAGGAAGGGGCAGCTGGTTGGAGGGGGGCGCAGATGGAGAAGGCCCCGGCGGTAGCTGGGTGTGGGCGGGCAGTAAGGGAGGGGGTGGCTGCAGGGGTGGGGCAGGGGCCGCACCCTAACACCCCACCCCTGGCTATGCAGCCGCCCCTCTGGAGCCCCGGTGGAGAGGGGCCCTGCCCAAACTCACCCCTCCCCAAGCCACTCCACAGGAGGCTGTGGAGGGAGCCCAACCGCCGCTTTGAGAAAGCCCCTTACCTTCTCCAAGCAGTGAGGATGCAGCAGCTGCTAGATGAAGGGGTGGGCCCAAATGGGGGGCCAGCAGTCTCCCCCCCAAAGGATGGAAAGGGGGGGCCCCCTGCTAAAGGGCAGGGGGCAAGAGTCCCCCCACCCTCCACCCGTCCAGCAGCTCCTGAGACAACTAGCTGGAAGGGTGGAGGAGTCGGGGGAGAAAGAACCAGCCTGTCTGCCCGAGGCAGGAGGGAAGCTGAACCCAGAAAGGTGTGGGTGGGAGGACAGCTCTGCAGGGGCTTCAGGCAGCCAGAGGCTGTCTGTCTCTCGGCACCTCGCCTCCCAACTGTGTGTGTGGGGGGTCCCACGGCAGCAGCAGCCCTGCAGCAGCCTCCTAGGAGGCCTACGGGGTCCTGCCTGGAGCACCAGCAGCCTGAGGAGTGCCAGCAGGGCAATCACCAGCAGCTGGGCTGGAGATGGCTCAGGCTAACTGGGGCCAGCTGACTCCATGACCTTTTGAAAGAGGAATGCAAATGAAGGAAATCGAAAATGCAAATGAGGCACTGATCTACATATCTCATGCTTCATTTGCATAATCTTTTTGGAAGGGATTCTTTGGGGGAAAAAGAGCCAAGTAGACGGGGCTCTTTTGAAAATAAATTCCATGTTTGAAAGAACCCTTCTTCCTATTTTGTTTCATTTGCATTTTCAATTTCCCTCATTTGTGTTCCTCTTTTGAAAGTGGGAGTGGAGACATAGCCTTTTCATTTTTCTTTTCTTTTTGGCATTGCCAAATAAAGACTTAGAAGAAAGCTAAAACAGAATCTAAAAGCTAAAGATTAACAAATGAAAAGGAACGTTAATGATACAGAAATGGACAACATAATGTTTTGCCTCTAGCCAGGGCAGGATGAAAAGAAACTGAGGATGGTTAATTCATGCATGTTGGCTAGCTTTGTAGTGCAGTGCAAAAAGACGGTGTATGTACAGGCCCAACTGACACCTCTACCAAAATTTTATGCTGAGCAGTGTGGTGAGGTAGACAAACCTACAGTGAAAAACCTAAAACAACATTACTTAAATAAGAACTCATCTTGAACAAGACCTGTCTCTTACTAAATTTTAGACTTTTAGGTGCATTTCCACTTTTATTTGCTTGTCAATCTGCATATAAACCCCTTTTAGTTGGTCGCACTTAGTCCAAGCTGTTTTACTAATAAACTTGTTCTTTACTACGAACTAATTCAGTGCTGCATTTGAAGGGGAGAGTGCATTTATCTAGCTAAACTAAGAAGTTAGGAAATGCTTGCCTTTTAACAGATCAGCAAACTTACCATCTTCTGTGAGCATACCATAGCAGAGGCTGTGCACTGCAGAGAAACATCTCTGAGGAGCTTGGGGGCTGGCGTTCATTGGATGCTACCTGTTATGTGAGATTTGGCATGGGAGAATCTGGAGGATTTTGCTGGTGAAGACAACAGACTGGTATGGCAGAGAACTGATGCACCATCTAATTGCCAGCAATATTCATTCTTCTGAGGTAGAGATGTAATACTGGCTGTCAGCCATGGACATCCCCAATAAGCTTAAAGATGAAGTGGCTTGAGCCCTCAACCATGATGCAGACTATTGTCAGGGATAGGTCTGTCTTGCAGCCATTCTTTGCCTAGGGATGATCTTTCTCCTAAATGGAACATTTGCCATGATATAATAGCTTGCAATGTCTCTGGATCCAGAAATGGTTTCTGGAGAAATAGTTCATGCTTGGGGCGATGGTATATTTCTGTTTAAAGGTGTTGACGTAGTCACTTGCAGCAAGGGATCTAGGTGCTAGTTTGCATCTTTAAATCACCACAGTGTCCAGGAGTCCCTGTCACACATGGTAGCTCAGATTTCTCTCTATTTCTAGTATGAGGGTCTCACTCCTGGCATAAAAAAACTACTGATTAAGACAAGCTAGAGCAACTGCATTTGACATGCTTAGGAAATCTCTAAAAATCTTCCTCAACAATGCTGAATATTTAATTTGTGAGAGCAGGTGCATTTTCTAAAAAATACAAACTGCATCATATGTCTCTGACTGGTCACCAGTGAGTTACTGAACGTGTGTAAAGACAAAGGTTCTGAACTGATACTGACTTCAGTGGTGCCATGATTTCCGCTACCATATTCAAAAAGCCAGTGCAACATTGTCAAAGTATATTGACTGTTGCCAGTTGTTGATTCTGTGTGTGTCTCTCTGTTCTGTGTGCACATAGCTTGGCTGGCAAACCTTGATTGAACTGCTCAAAGAGAGCATAGACTCAGTTCAGTGGCAAAGGCGCTAGGCCAGACTGACTATTAATAAAGAATGGTCCTAGCCTTCTGGCCCAATGCCTGCAGTTACACTTGCACATGCATACTCACTGTAGAGGACTCAGCTCCATGAATAGTGGGACTATCCAGTGCTCCCTCATCTGGACAAAAACACACCTCATGTGATCCCTCTTTCACACACTGATACAAACATGTGACATTGCCCCTTCAACATGCTTGGGTACCAGCCTTTAGAATCATAGGGCTGGAAGGGACCTCAGGGGCCTGGACTCAATGACATCCTGCTTCCAGCAGGATCAACCCCAACTAAATCATTCCAGACAGGACTTTGTCCAGCTGGGACTCAAACCTTTAGGGATGGAGATTCTACCACCTATCTCAGCAATGTATTCCAGTGCTTCACCACCCTCCTGGTGAAGTAGCTTTTCCTAATATCCAACCCACTCCTCTCCTTCTGTAACTTCAGCCCATTGCTCCTTGTTCTACTGTCTGTCACCACTGAGAACAGTCTCTCTCCATCCCCTTTAGAGCTCCCCTTCAAAAAGTTGAAGGCTGCTATTAAGTCACCCTCCAGCCTTCTCTTCTGCAAACTAAATAAGCCCAAATCGCTTAGCATCTCCTCATTTTCGTTACCCTCCACTGAACACGCTCCAATGCATCCACATCCTTTCTATAAAGGAGGCCCAAACCTGAACAAAATATTCCAGGTATGCCAAGTAGAGGGGAACAACAACTTCTCTAGACCTCCTTGAAATGCTCCTCCTAATATACCACAATATGCCACTAGCCTTCTTGGCTACAAGGGCACACTGTTTCATTCACCATAATCCCTTGGTCCCTTTCTGCTGCACTGCTGCCTAGCCAGTCAGTCCCCAGCCTATAAAGATGCTTGGGATTCTTCCATCCCAAGTGCAGGACTCTACATTTGTCCGTGTTGAACTGCATCAGATTTCTTTTGGCTCAATCCTCCAATTTATCCAGGTCACTCTGGATTCCATCTCTACCTTGCAATGTATGTACCTCTCATCCTAGCTTAGTGTTGTCTGCAAACTTGCTGAGGGTGCAATCCAGTCCCTCCTTCAGGTCATTAATAAAGATCTTGAACCTCACCGGCCTCAGAACCAAGCCTTGGGGCACTCCACTAGAAACTGACAGCCATCCAGATATTGAGTCATTGACTGCTACCTGTTGGGCCGGACTGTCAAGCCAACTTACTGTCTATGTATCCTATCCATACTTCCTTAACTTACGGGCAAGAATGTTGTGGGAGACCATATCAAAAGCTATACTGAAGTCCAGGTATATCACATTCACTGACTTCACCATGTCCACCGAGCTTGTTACCTCATCATTGAAGTTAATCAGATTGGTCAGGCATAGCTTGCCCCTGGTGAATCCATGTTGGCCACTTTTGATCACTTTCCCCTCTTTCAAATGCTCCAAAATGGATTCCTTGAGGACCCCCTCCATTATTTTCCCAGGGACTGAGGTGTAAGGCTTTGTTGCACCTGTTTGACAAACACATCTATGTGCATCCTGAGGCTGCCAGATATGAAAGTTTACTGCATTTCTTTACTCATGCTGACTCTCTAAATATACAAATGCTTATTTTATGTCTTGTGCATGTATCTCTGGCTGTTTCAGGTAGTTATATATAGCTAAATGCTCATATAGAAAATGGAGTTATACCTCTGCAAGGCAGTGATTGGATGGGGAAAAAAATTTAATTGTAACTTGGAAGTATGCGTGCCTGGATGTATTGTAGCTAAAATGCACTTGAACCTCTTTAATCCAGGAAGCCTGGAAAACAGGTACGCCACTATTTAAGATTCTTCTGGACCATGGAGGGCATTGTGGTCTCTGGACATGAGAGGTATGGAGATCAGGAACTTACCTGGTGCCCTGCTGTTGGTGGCATGCATGGCTGTGTCTCTCACCGCTCCTAGGCATGACCCCTGCCCCCAGTTGCTGTGGGAGAAGTGGGGAAAAGCCTCAGGAGAAGTGTATTGCTGCATTGCTCTTTCTCCAGCTAGCCGTGGGGAGAGGAAAAGCAGCAGCATGCGGAGCCATTTCCTCCTCTGTACCACAGATGTTCCTGGATTAGGGACATCCAGCATGCAGAGTGTTAGAAAAGAAACAGGTGACTCCGAAATGGATGGAGTAAACAGATCTCTTTATTGCAGATATTCATGCCACCTCAGATCCCCGAAACAGTGTTCCCAGTGAGCAACGATTTGACACCAGTTACGCTCTTTTATCCAATTCAGTATCTAAATTCACACATCTGATTATGTCCTTGAAACCCTTGTGTACTAATGGTAACTTCTATACAATGAATATTAATAGGCAGGTGATGAATATTATTAGACCTGCCCCTGATACTATTTACACGATATTCAGTTAGATCAGCACTTTTCTCCATTACATCTGTAGCTTACAGAGGGTAGTTCTGCACAGCAAAGTTATTTCAAAATAATTATCCTCGCATCCACACCCACGGTGTCCAATGCGCTCCCTGTTTGCCACATGTGGTGAATGGGGCAGCCGATTGGCAAATGTGGCTCAGGAATGCTTCACACATGGGGAACCCCTCCGGCTGCTCTGTGCACATGCCCCATCACCTGTTGGAACAAGCGCACGGTAGCGGCGGGGAGGCGGCTCCTCTGGCCCCGGCAGACTTCAGCCCTGGGGCGGCTTGTGTAGCGCAGCTTTAGTAATCTGTCTGCGGGGCAGGACCTGGCTTGTGGGGGCAGGACCTAGTTCAGGGAGAAGGCCTGTGGTGATCCATTAAATTGCTCTTGAACACCACTGGTCTACACAACACACCAGCTGTTCTGAAATAATTCCAAAGTAGCGTTTGGCTTAGTTCTGAATAGGTATATCTGATTGCACGAGGAACAGCACTTATTTTGAAATAGGTGCTGTTTAGGCAGGGTATAGCGCCTATTTTGAAATAAGCCGTGGTGTGGCCGATGGCTTTCAGAAATGAGGTTATGACTGAAGCAGCACCTGCACCGATTTTACAGAGCAGGCTGTGCGCTGTCACCTTCTTTGTCACACCAGCAAAATGGGAATGTCCCACAGCAGGGCTGCAGCCAGGGCTTCCACATAATGTTGTACAAAGAGAGCTGCTGTGGGACGGGAGTCAGGGTTTGGCGATGCTCCTCCACAGCTCTTTCTATTCTGCTTATTACTGTGCCAAACAGGGGCTCAGTGGCAGGTGAGAGAGGTTTGGCCTCAGACGGGTCTCTGGAGAGATCAAAGAGCAAAGGAGGGTCATGATGGGTTACACCTTCCCCGAAACATGGGCAAATTCCTCTTCCGTAACAGGCTCCGGCACCCTCTGGATAGAATACTGGGGTCACATAATGAGCCTTCCACAACGCCCCACCTGGCAGGAGAAAAAACAGATGTAGGTGGGTATATGATATATAAGATGGATGTTGCAGGGCACTAAAGTATTTGAGAGTGCTGCTACAATGAATACAAAGATATTTACCACCAAAAATACACAAGGTTACAGACCTTTTTAAAGTTCTCCACAGTAGACAGAGGTGCATGTAGATGTCACTCGGGAGATGCTGTGCTTGTGGCCCACAGCCACCAGGGGCCCACATAAATGTAAGTGAAACCTTCAGTGCACTGCCAGCCTTTGGCTGGAATGACCAGTGCTGCTGGTCAGGGTGACATGCTGATGGGGGCACACTGGAGACATCTTGTCCTATGGGCCCTTACCTGCAGCCAGCCAGCTGTGTGGGAAGGGAAGCACTACAGCCAGCTCAGCTAAGGTCAGGGGGAAGAGGGGCACTCACTTGTCTCTGGTAAATCCTCTAGTCTGGGGGCGGGGAGCAGCAGCAGGGTGGGTGCCCAGAGGTGCTCCCCAGTGTCCTGGGACAGAGGCCCCACTTCAGAAGACATGTGGGGACAGGGTGGAGGGCTGGCTGTGCTGGAAGAGATTTGTGGTGGGTGGGTGGGTGGTTGAAGGAAGAATGTGTGGAGCAGCCCTGCTATCTGGGTGTGTGTTAGGACATAGGGTGCAGGAGTTGGGGGGGGTCTGGGTGGGAGGTAGGGTGCAGGAGCACACTGGGGACAGAGGAAGGTGTTTGAGAGTGGGCTGGAGGCATGGAGTCTGGCCAGGAGGAGGGTGCAGGAGCAGGCTGGAGTTGAGAGGTCTGAGTGGGAGGGAGGGTGTGGGGAATGTGCTGGAGATAAGGTGCCTAAGCAAGAAGAAGGGCACAGGAGGGTTGGGGTGTGGGGTCTGGAAGGGTGGGAGCAAGATGCAGATGAGGGGTCTGTGGGGGAAGGAGGGTACAGGAGCAGGGTGAGGGGCTGGGCAGAAGGAAAGGTTCATGTTGAATAATTAGGGGCTTATTTTATGTGATATTAATAGATGCAGGTGATTGTTCTCCAATTTAAATGACAGGACATTTGATTTTACTAATTTTGGAAGTGCTGATTTTTGACTTGCATAATGTCACTGTTTCTATTTTTTAAATTAAATACTAGGCACAATTAAAACCAAACATATTTAATCATTCTTTAATATACTGGGAAGATGAGCTAAAATAATTAGCATTAGCTAAGTAGTAATGCTCAAGAGGAGAGCTGGGTGCAGGGTAGGGAGGGCACAGTCATATCTTACATGCCCCCACAAAACAGCTAGATGCATTCCTGACAACAGACCAATGATTCTGAAGACACCAGATATTGTGGCCATGAAAAACTTTTATAGGACACTACTGCATGTGTTCCCATTAAACTTCTAATTATACCTTTTTTCTCTGTGTTGACTACAACTAGTTCATTGCTGTGGTGCACCTCCTCCTGGCCAGAGACATCATTATAATCTCCATGCCAGATGTGACTTACTAAGAGCCTCAGGAGTCAACCTATAGGCTCCGCAGAATGTGGATGAAGCCCAGACAACTTCACCAGGTATTGTTGCCACAAAACAATCAGTCGGTTAGTGGCTGCTGTGATGACCACTCCTATGAGGGGGAGATGTTTGGTCGAGTTTGTGTCCATTGTGAAGAGAATGTCTGTCTGTACTCACTCTCCTTCTGGTGCCATCGCACTGCATGTAAATATGACCCGCAGTAGTGAAACATGAATTCATGCTCTGACTGTTGAACTTTTCCTTGTAGTAAAGGCATCAGGTTCTGGCCATCAATTATCCTAGTGTGATGGAGATAAGAGAAGTCATCAAACTGGGGCAATAAATATACCTATTACTCATTCTCCAGTAGGAAATTCTTAGTACCACTGGCATCTAGAGACCATAACATGTTCCACTATAGAATTTCCCTGCTGCGAATGACATGCATTTACACCAGCTATTAGGTAAGCTGAGCAAATATTATAACTCTCTCTAAATAATATGGTCTTTGAAACAAAAAAGTCAGGCTTACTCTATTTAGCTGTATGCAAATAGCTGTTACTAAGAATTAGTTGTTATAAAAAATTAAGGTGCCTATTTAGGAAAGCATCCCTAATGAGAACAGAACTTAAGCATGCTTTCCTGAGTAGGGGTGGTTTTAAACACATAAATGCATCCTTGAACTGGGGCCTAAATTAGTATTCAATAATTTTCTTGCATTAACAGTGGCAAGCAATTTTTTCTCATATTTATAAGCATTTCTGAAATGTAAGTCAGAAAAGGTATCTAAGTGCATTTTTCTGATACTTTAATTTTTGTCCTTTTTACAGCAACATTTTAGAAAGCATCTAAGTGATTTAAGAGTCCTATTTTTCAGACATTTAGGTGCTTCTGTGAATCATTATCCCTGGCATGTATATTTCTGACACTTATGCAATTGGAGACGGTATGGCATTAGGGAAATGGCCTCCCCATTCACAGCTCTCACTACAGTCCTGTGGTGAGGAGTGTGGGGGTGTTAGAGGTGAAGTCCTTGTCTCACTGAAATCAGTGACATCTCTTCTCCTTGACTTTGAGACCAGAATTTCACCCTAGGGTGCAGTGCCTCTCAATAGCAGTGCTCTGCTGGCAGGTGGATGCCTCTCAATCGCTCAGAAAGCATAGGGCATGAGCTTCCTAGCAACAGACTAGTCCAGCATCAATGATCAGGAGAAAGAGATTATGTATTTTATTTCCATTAATTCTGCAAACTCCTTTCTGTTATATTCCTGGGGCTAAAGAAGAGTGAGAAAAAGAAAGTGCTTTTGGCCTCCTCTCGAGACAGGAGAGTGGCCAATATTTGTAGGGCAGACTGCACTGCACTTGGTGGATTTAAGCATGTAGGAAGTAGGGCTGTTTCTACACATGCCACTTTTGGCATGCTAATAAACAGCCTGAAATATACTAATGAGGTGCAGATGCAAATTCCTCGTGCCTCATTAGCATAAGGTCACACGACTTGGAGTCTGGAAGAATTTTTGGGAAGAAGGGGCCTCCAGAAGGAGGTCTTCCTTCCAGAAGACCCTTTGGGGGCTGTGCTTCTACATGACAATTTGGAGTCTGGAAGAGCATCTTCTGGATGCCAAATCATATGACCTTATGCTAATGAGGCACAGGGAATTTGCATCTGTGCCTCATTAGCATATTTCAGGCTGTTTACTAGCTTGTCACTTTTGAAGAAAGTGGCATGTGTAGAAACAGCTTAGGAGTCTTGACTGTCTCTTTTCTTCCCAGTGATGTGAGAACACTCCTAGGCCTCCAGGAAACATGCTAGGCGCTCTTCTCACACTAATCTGAAGTTTACCTTGCTCAGGGAGAGGAGCACATTCCACAGAACATGGCTTCTAACAAGTGGGGTCAGAGCTGCATGGACCAATCGAAAGAGTTCCTCTTTTCTCAAGGGATAGAGCTAGAGAAAGTTTCTCCTTCCCTTCTAGTGCATGTTGGGGGACAGCAAGCAGTGGAGAGAGAGAGAGACAGAAAAAAGTTATGCTTTGGGAGATAAGCTGTAAGGAGAAGGAGGGGCAGAAGAGAGGGTCATGAGGACAGATTTATGGGTCTTTGTGGTGTGGGAGGGAGGAAAGCCTTCTACAGTTTCCACAGACCCCAGCAGGAACTGTTGGGCCCACTATATGCAACTCAGTCCCCTCCCTCTCCTCAGTTTCTGCCACAAGCCTCCCTACTTGTAAGTGTCCTTGTGTGGTCCAGAGATATGGCTGGTTGGCCCTAAGTGTTTTTAATTGGGTAAGTGTCTACACTGCAATAAAACACTCGTAGCTGCCCTGTATCAGCTGACTCAGCAAATGGGAGGTGGTCTGTGGGGCTGTAAAGCTGCAACGGGAGGCCGAATGACTGGAACATGAACATTTATATCACTAATAATATTGCCACCATTACCAGTGCTTAGCTTATAGTATATAATCCAGGGTAAATATTAGGAAGCCATAATAGTCTAGTTAACTAAGGCCTAGAAGGATTTATGCGTACCTTTTTTCCTGTTAGCAGTCACGCAAGGGGCCTGCCCAGTAAGTAGGGCATAAGGGGAAAAGCTTGGGCAAATTATCTCTTCATACGTAGGTTTAAGGTCAGGTTACTAATGGTGTGTCATTTCTGTCTGTGCCATCTAAAAATACCTCTTAAATAGCAAAATATGCCCAAACCTTTCCTCACTTACCCAAAAAAAACCAAAACATCATCCAATATATTCAGGTAAAGGGGCTCAAACAAAAATTTCCTCTTAAGCTCTTTTTCAAAAGAAAACCAAAATAAATAAAATTAGGTCATCATACACATGCGGGTCTCTGCTGGTATTCAAAATTCAATTAGGTCAAACCCTAATTTAGTCAACACGAGGAAAAAGGGTATAAAAAAATCCTTTGGAAAAACAAAAAGGCATGTATAAAACACCCAACACAACACGTGTAAAGCTGTGCCAGGCAGATCTGCACCAATGGGGTGCCTATCACCCTGACTCTCTCTCCCTCTCTCTCTCCTTTGTTATATTCTACTCTTGTTACTTCTTCAGACTCTCAGCTAACTTCTTCCTTTTCTAAACCACTGCAGTAACTCTCTTTTAACAGGTAAAAGCAAGCTGGTCTCCGCTTCTAAAAAGTTCAAAAAAAGTCGGTAAGTATTGCATCCTGTTTGCTAAACATAAAATAAAACCATAAAAGCAGTTAGTAAAACAATAGGTATTGCTTAGCAACATTAAGTAAAATCTCTTATTGTAATCTAGGTGCTAACCGCAGTATATCTCTATTGTAGTGTCTTGGTTAAGTGCTGCATATGTATTATTGTACTATTAAATAAAGCATAGGTATTGTTAAAATCATTGTCTGTGTTCTAACTAAAAATCCCAAAAACTCACCTCTGGCCTCGGCCTGGGGCTCTGCCTCAGTCTTCACCATTAACTCAGGGAAGGTGCAAACCTACAATCTTCAACTTTAAGTCAAACTGGCAAGCTTTCCCAAATTTATATACCTATACATCTTGCTACCTTTCGCCCGGGTCAACAGGTTTGGCGAGCCAGGCAGGAGTTCTCGTGGAATTCCCAGGTCCCTAGGAATTTTTGGAATTCTAATTGGTTTTAATTACATCGCTAGGCCTCAATTGCGGCACTGTAAAGGTTTAAAACTTGCAGGAACTCAAAGAACTAGGACACTTGTAAGTGTCTTGTGCTTGTGGTTTTGTCAGTTCCTGTACCCACAGTACTAGCAGACACATAAGTGCTTGTTGGCACTGCACCCAGACTTTGTGGCTTACATCGCCCAGGGTTGAGCGCACTGTGAGCTAGGGTTGGAATCAGGTGGTTCTCCTTCCTTAGGGAGAGAAAAACAATTTTGTTTAGGTACACTTAATGTCTTAACCCTCTTTTGGGGGGTATATGTACGTTTTGGGGTATCGTTGTATCTTAGTGCACTTGTCCAGTTGTCTAGCATGTGGATGCCGTGCCCGCATACAGCGGCAGGGAGACTGTTTCGCCCCACCAACTGCTAGGGAGCTCTTTTGTCCTCACAGTCTCTACTGGGTCAGCGGCCCGAAGCCAAACAAAGTGGCTCCCCACCACTTTTGAACCACATTGGATAGGGTTTTGACACCCCTCGGTCAGTCTCTCAAGACAGAGACAAGGGAAGAGAAGGATTGTTACCCCTCATCCTTCTAGTGCGACTTTTCTTTACTCTACAGTTGCTTGTGGCCGGTCTGGGGTAGAGTGTGTGTGCGTGTGTGTGTGTCTTTAAGACTAGTACAGTGTCATAAGTGGCACGGAGTGGCTTGCTAGCCTGCTAGATTGTTTCTGCCATATATCTTGACACAAGGGGGGGACGCCTTCCTAGGCAGACAAACCATGGCAGAACTGTTCAAAAAAACTGAGGAGAAGAGGGATAGAAGAAGAACAGTTAGAGGCATATGTAAACCAGTATATCCAGCAGCATGTCTCTAACCCCACCTCTTTAAAGGTAGTAAGAATATTAACAGATAACAAAAACCCTTGGGGTCTAGTCAGCCAAGTCTTTAAAATGGAGGTAAGGAAGAGAACTAAAAGTGGCAGTTCCACAGGAAAAGCTAGGGAGCTTAAGGGAATTGCTATGCAGTGCCTCAGAACTACTGTCACCCTTGCTAAGACTAAAATTAAGGAGCAAAAGAAGGAGATAGATTGGAAAAGTGTAAGGTTGCTGGAGAAAGAGGAAGAGATTAAGCATTTAAAAAAATACATTAATATCTCAGTAGAAGAGAAAAAGGCATTGGCTATAAAAGCAGGGAAGCTAGAAAAATGTGCGAAGAAAGAGCTCAAGGGGCAGGCTATTACCATAAAAGGTTCCGAAGCTCAGACTGGTATCTCTGCAGGGGAAACCAGCCAAGTCCTGGCCTGGACTCTCAACTCCCCTCTCCCAAGTGGGATGGTGGAACCGCAAGAGGTTCAAGGGCCAGTTACTAGATCACATGCAAGGAAGCTAAAGGTAGCCCTGGAGAGGGAGTCAGAGAGTGAGTCAGAAGGGGATTCTGGCAACAAGCCTAGGACTCTTGAAGTGAAGGGTCTAGATAAGGAAGAAGCGGAGGAACCAGGACATGTTGTGGCTAAATTTAAAAGATCTTTTCAGCAGCAGTTACCCAAGGAAATGGAGAGAGCGGTAATTGAGACCCTAAGGACTTCAGAAGCCTGCTCTTCTATTTTAAGTCACCTACAAAGTCCGCAATTGCAGGTAGAACCCACAGAAGGGGCATCTTCGGTTGCACCCCCGACCTCTCTCCTCTCACCTGCCGCCTCCAGTGAGAGGAGCTATGAGAGTGAGAGGGGGGACTTCAGCTCACTGAAGCTTCGAGGTTTCCTTGCCCCTCTCTATGGGGTCCCTCTAATTGGCCCTTCAGGGGGTAGCATACTCGGACAACCGTCCTAGGGGCAGACTCTCGAGAGCCAGATGTTCTCTCAGCCTATCTCTAAGCCTCAATGAAAACAGTAAAGGGGACAGTAAAGACCTCCAACCAATACCAAATTCAGACACAAATGGGTCTGAATTGGCCTCCGGGAAGCAAGAGGCCAGCCCAACCATCCCAGTAGCAGTGGTGGATATTAAAACTCTTAACTTAGTTGCCAAACAGGTGGAAAAAATGAAGAATGTATCAGTTGCCATGCACGCCCAAAGGGTGCAAAAAATCGCCCAAATCTTCAAATTAAAAAATGAGGGGAACTGGGTAAGAGTTTTACGGCTCACCGTAAGTAAAGCTTTGTGAAGCACCTTACCAGCCAATTTAAACAGGCCCAAAAACTTTCAAAGAGACGGTGGCCAGGCTAAAAAAAAAAAAAAAATCAATATCCACAAACAGCCAAAGTGGCCATTCTGTCAAAAACCGTTAAAAAACCACATAAAACCCCTCATCAGTTCCATCTAAGGTTAAGTGCTACTTAAAAAAAACACATAAAAAGTAACCCTAAGGGGCCTCAGTACTAAGTCTGCTGGTTAATAATTCTCTTCCCCACATATAAAAAAAAGTTAACATGCACATTAACAAAAAAAACACCACCAGTAACACTTTAAGCCTATTGGCCAAGGCTTATCTACAGGTACAGCCAAAAAAAAGTAAAAAGGCACCTGTGGCAGCATTGCAAAATCCCACGGTAAAAATAAAGGGCCCAAAAGAAAATTATCAAAAACAGGGTAAAAACCCTAGGCCTTACAAAAAAACCAGCAACAATTCAAGGCCGGGGGTCAGTACAACTCTAAATAGCGTCAGTAAAACCATAGTCAGGGTGTTGCTACAGGTAAAATGCAAAACCAAAAACCTACTCCAACACCTCAAAATAAAGCTTTCTCCATAATAACCATCCTAAAAGCAATACAGCAAACACTAAAAGCTCATCAAAAAACACATGCAAAAGGTCTAAAGCTGCCTCAACAACTGGGCTATAAAAAATCGCCGCCAATCTTCTCAGCCTCCCGTAGCTACGATCACTTCAACTCAAACACCACCCTTAGACTGGGCCTGCGCCTACCCACCTACCTACAAGACTGCATCCAAAACAAGAAGAATCAGGAAGGCATTGTGCCTGTAAACGCCAATCAGTACCTGGCCTAACACCAGAAGGCCCTGACCAGCGTCGTGCCATTAGAACAGAATAAGCACAAAAAACCTACGGTATCTGCTGTGGTAGGGGGCTGCTGCCATGAGTTTATTATAAATACTGGGGCAGCTATACGTATCCTACATAAAAGACACCCTAAATCCTCTCCCCTGTCCCCAGGGAAAAAAGCAAATATTTGGCACTGTAAAAAATCGCTATATCATCGCAGTCATGTCCAAACCAATAGTCATACAAATTGGTAAGGTACCTAAAGTCCAAAAATTTGCATTGCTCCCCTTAACAAACTCAAACAGCAATTTGTTAAAAACCAATTTCTTAAACAAAACTGTGCCATAAATTTGCAAAAACAAAAGTTATACCTCACTGTAAGGCCCAAAAATCAGTGTTCCTCAACAAACAAACCTAAATATAGTATGGTTGGTATGGTCACATAAAAAAAAACCACTAACCAAAATAAATATAGTCTGTCAACCCTAATAGCAAAGCATCAAAAAAATCCACAGCTAAAAGCTCTAATTCGTAAACATGCAGCTGTGTTTGCTAGTCATAAGCATAACTGTGGTTGCATGGCTGTTACTATAGTAATAAATGGGGGAAAAATACCTGCTCTAAAGCAATATCCATACCCAGATCAAGCTGTGCCCTACATTGCAAAAACTATGAAATCTTTGGTGGCACAAGGGGTAATTCACAGGTGTACTTCCACTTCAAACTCACCCATTTGGCCTGTAAGGAAGCCCAGTGGCTCGTGGTGTCTTACTGTGGACTATCGGCACTTAAATCAGGTTACACCCTCCTGTGCGCTGACTGTGACAAAAATGCCGAACTTAGTTAAGGCTTTTAATCCAAAAGCAAGGTACTTCATGGTACTGAACATTAGTAATAGCTTTTGGACATTACCTATAACACCAAAATCACAATGTAAGTTTGCTTTCAGTTTCCAGGGAGTGCAGTACTTGTGGACTAAACTTCCTCAGGGTTATAAAAACAGGCCTCCACGCTTCCATGCTCAAATGCAAAAAATACTAAAGCCATTTTCTAAACCTTCTATTTGTTTCAGTATGTAAATAACCTATGCCTAGCAACCCAAACTGCAAAAAAACATCTAAAGGGCTTAAACAAGTTGCTGCAAATTCTAAAAAAATAAACAGGACTTAAGTGTAACCCAGCTAAAGTAAAACTAATGCAGCCTTCAGTCTTTTTTTTAAGTCTCCAGCTAGCTGGGGATGGTCGCTCTCCTGCTCTGCAAAAGGTAAAAGCAATACAACAGGTACCACTTCCTACCAATCTAATAGCCTTACGGTCATTCCTAGGTCTGGCAGAATTCCACCAAAACTTCATACTGGAATTTGCTTCTATTGCAAGCCCTTTGTATCAACTGCTCCAAAAAACGCTCCTTAAAAATAAACTAAACATCTAAAAATGCCTCTCAAATAGCAAAATATGTCCAAACTTTTCCTCACTTACAAAAATAAAAAATCATCCAATATATTCAGGGAAAGGGGCTCCAACAAAAATTTACTCTAAAGCTCTCTTTCAAAAAAACCAAAACAAAATAAATAGAATTAGGTCATCACACACACAGAGGTCTCTGCAGGTATGGTATTCAGAATTCAATTAGGTCACACAAAAAAAAGGGGTATAAAAATCCTTTAAAAAACCAAAAAGGCGCGTAAAAAAACTCCCCATGCAATGCGTGTAAAGCTGTGCCAAAGAAATCCACACCAACAGGGTGCCTATCACCCCAACTCTCTCTCTCTCTCTGCTTTGTTATATTCTACTCTTGTTACTTCTTCAAACTCTCAGCTAACTTCTTCCTTTTCTAAACCACTGCAGTAACTCTCTTTTAACAGGTAAAAGCAAGCTGGTCTCTGCTTCTAAAAAGTCCAAAAAAAGGCAGTAAGTATTGCATCCTGTTTGCTAAACATAAAATAAAACCATAAAAGCAGTTAGTAAAACAATAGGTATTGCTTAGTAACATTAAGTAAAATCTCTTATTGTAATCTAGGTGCTAACCGTGGTCTATCTCTATTGTGTCTTAGTTAGGTGCTGCATACATATTATTGTACTATTAAATAAAGCATAGGTATTGTTAAAATCATTGTCTGTGTTCTAACTAAAAATCCCAAAAACTCACCTCTGGCCTCGGCCTGGGGCTCTGCCTCAGTCTTCACCATTAACTCAGGGAAGGTGCAAACCTACAATCTTCAACTTTAAGTCAAACTGGCAAGCTTTCCCAAATTTATATACCTATACATCTTGCTACCTTTCGCCTGGGTCAACACCACTTCTTAGACAATTGCAACATACCTTGTACAACGTATGTCATGTAACAAGTCTATGGAAAAGTTATCATTTACTGAGTAGGATTATCCCATTTGTTTGCACAGATCATTGTTGCAGCTGTAGTTACTAACATTGGCAATACAGATCTATATTGCAAATGGGTTTTCTCATAGGTAAGATACACAAGGTAACTTACATCCAGTCTCCTCAGCACACTGTGAATGAACTATTTAAGTCAATGAGCCATTCAAGAACACTTAAATCTCACAATGGGTGATATAAGAAGCCTGTTCCCACCCCATGAACTCTCCTGTGGATGTTTTAGCCAAAATATAGGTAATGGCTGCTCCCATGACTCATCAAAGCATGCAAGGGCATGTGACTTGCTTGCATGGCCCTGGACTTCCATCTTGTTCCTGTAAATTTCCTTAGATTAAGACCAAGTGCATTTCTTCCACGTGGGAGAAGGTACAAAGGACTCTGGAAGCATCTCTATTTTGCCCTTCTGCTCTGACCTCTGGACTACGGACATACTTTAAAAGACTCTAGTCATCTGAAGAAGTGGGTCTACCTATGAAAGCTCATGACCTTATAAATTTGTTAAATTTGCCACAGGACTGCTTGCTATTTGTGAAGCTACAGACTAACAGAGCTACCCCTCTCATACTTTGAAAGGAGCATTCCAACCAATGGACCGAGGATCTTGCAATCTTCTGGAAGTTACTGGAGATTTTACAAGCCAATAGTTAGTAACATGACTGCTTCAGACCTGATCCAAGAACTTTGCGATGTTTGTACATGTATGATTTCTTTGAACATTTTACTTCTTTCCTTTTTTCCTCTTACAAATAAATCTGCATGTATCAGACACGAAAGGACTGGCAACAAGGTGATTACTGGGTAAGATCTGAATTATAGATTGACCTAGGCATGTGGCTGACCTCTTGGAATCTGAGGATTCTTGATTTTTTTCTGTAGCCACTCGTCATTAAGCATACTTTCTGGATGGTGAAATAAGGGCTCAAATGCCTAAGAAGGGTGCATTTTTGGCTTCTGGTTAAACAGTCCTGTGAGAGACAAGTTTACTTTTGTTATTGGCTTGATGTATCTAATGAGAAAATAGCTGCCAATTTTGGAGTGAATCCACCCTATTTCTTAGCAGTTTTTCCTGACTTTGGTATTCTTAGCTATGACCCGCTGAGCCCTGGTGATAGCCACCGGAGGCGTTTGGGCTTCGGGTTATAGACTGGATTCAGAGATCCCTTTGGGGTGGGGGGTCAGAACCCAGGGTGAAGCCCAAGCCCTGACATTTGCACTTACTTGGGAAGTATTAGTGGCAGAGATGGAGAAATGGACAAGGATATAAGTGCCAGAATAGGGAAAGCCACAGCTGCATTCAAAACTCTTCATCCCGTATGGAGTTCACAAATAATATCTGAAGACCGAACTGCAGATCTTCAACATGAATGTGTAGAGTGTGCTCTTGTGTGGATGAGAGACCTGGCGTACTAAGATATCTTCAAACCACAAGCTACAGACATTCATAAAGAGGTGCCTCAGGTATACCCTTCATATCAAATGGCAAGACTTTGTCACAAACGAGGAGCTTTGGAACAGAGCAGGACAGGAACCACTTGACATTCAAATTTCAGAAGAAAGTGATGATAGCTAGGGCACACTCTGAGAACCATCATTCAGCATAGTCTGTCAAACTCTCCAATGGAACCCACAAGGAAAATGCAAAGGAGAAAGACCTCGGACAATGTGGAGAAGACCTACTGAGACTGAAAGACAACAACTCTGGTACTCCTGGAGTCAGCTAGAAATTTTGTCCCAAGACCGAGTGAAGTGGAGGAGACTTGTAGATGACCTATGCTCCACTCAGAATACAAGGGTTTAAGTTACTATAGCCTCAAAATCTGATCTCCACAAGCCTGAGTCAGCTGATGTGGACCAGAAGTGGGTGCAGTTGAAGACATACCCTTAATTAGTTCATTTTACACTATCTGGGGCTTCGTCGTTCTCATCACTATCCTCGCCCCATGCCCAACATGCTCTAAGCCCAAGTTATATCCTATATTATGCTTGTATAGCAGCAGTTTAACCCATCAAAGTTCATTGCTAAATGCATACCACACCATGTATGTATGGCATGGCAAGAATATAAGCAACAATATTGTCTTTACAGAACTAAACAGTGAACATTATTGTCTCTATACCTGTCCTGGGGCACTATCCCTCCACCGATGTGAGCCACTGTGGGATAAACGTCCATGAGGCTTGTAGGTTCATCAATAACCGTGTCAGCAGGCAACACTCCTGGCCATCTAAATATCCCTGGCACACGGATCCCTCCTTCCCAGCCTCCCATGCCTTTTCCACCTGCAGCAAAGTGACATATAACAGTTATGATTCATTAGACTTGTACATAAAAAAACAAAAAGCAGACTGTAGCACTTTAAAGACCAAGAAAATAATTTATTAGATGATGAGCTTTTGTAGGACAGACCCACTTCTTCAGGTCATAGCTATACCAGAACAGACTCAATATATAAAGCACAGTGGTCCAAACATTGTTATCAAGGTTGACAAATCAGAAGAGCAGAGGGATGGGGTTGGGGGGTGTGGGGTGGAGAAATTAACAGTTAAATAAAACATCGAAGTATGTAGAAGAGTCCTTATAATGGGTCAGGTAATTGCTGTACCTGTTCAAACCACATGTTAATGTGTCATATTTGAATATGAATGTTAGTTCTGAGCATTCCCTTTGTAGACAGTTGTTAAAATCCCTTTTCAGTAGAACACAAACTTTCAGGTCTTTAACGGAATGGCCCGCTCCATTAAAGTGCCGGCTGACAGGTTTGTGTATGTGGAGATTTTTGATGTCTCTTCTATGTCCATTCATTCTTTGTTGAAGAGTGTTTGCAGTTTGTCCTATATACATGGTGTGTGGGCATTGTTGGCACATGATGGCATATATGATGTTAGTTGAGGAATAGGCGAATGTGCCTGTGATTCTGTAATTAGGCTAGGTCCAGTGATGGTATTTCCAGAATAGATATGAGGACAAAGTTGGCAGTGGGACTTGTTGCAAGTAAAAGTTCCAGGATTAGTATTATTGTTGCATAGCTTGTGGTTGCTAGTGAGAATCCTCATAAGGTTGGGAGGTTTTCTATAGGAAAGAACAGGCCTTTCAACTAGGACCTTCTGGAGGGTGGCATCCTGATTTAGGATAGATTGTAGGTCTTTAATGATATGTTGCAGTGGTTTGAGTTAGGGGCTGTAGGTAATGACAAGTAGTGTTCCGTTGTCTTTTTTGGGACTATCTTAGAGTAGTTGGTTTCTGGATATCTGTCTGGCCCTGTCAACTTGTTTATTTCTCCTGGTGGGTAATTCAGGGTTATGAATGTTAGGTAGAGATCTTGTACTTTTCAGTCTGGCAGTAGGGTCAGAGCAGGTAAGATTGTATCTCAGGCCTTGACTGTAAAATGCTACATGACTGCTTTCTTGTTTTGATAGAATACAGATTAACACAGCTATCTCTGTCACTAGACTTGTACATGAAACTAGAGGCAGATGGCAGAGGCAGCAGCACCTTGCTACCCCCTAAGGTTTGATTCCACAGTTTGGACCTCATAACGTTTGAGGAGGGATTCACTCAAAATAAAATCAACCACACCCTTCAAAAGTGGGAGGATATCAGTAACTAACTAATGTCTGTAGCAATGACTTGCACTGTGCAACAGATGGGAAAAACAGGCAAACTTTTAAAGATATGTTTGTGAGCAATAATTCTCTCTCACTCTCTATCCTGTAAAAAGCTTTTTTTGCACTCAGCTGCTGGCCTACATCCTTTTGTAGGGTCAGAGTGAAGTTGTGTGGTAGGAGGCATTTGAAAGTCTACACGAAATAGCCCCAGGGCCCAGCAAAAAGGGGGCAACGCTCTGACTATGTCTGCACTGTGAGATAAAATCAGATTTATTAATATCAATTTTATAATGCTGGATTTTATACATTTGAATTTGACCACCCTTGCCTCCCTACATGCTCCTCACAAAGTCCAGTTACTGCTGTGACACTCAATCAGCAAACATGGACTGTTGCAGCAGTGCATTGTGAGAACCTATCCCCCAGTTCCCTCACCCCCGTAGCATTCTGGGTATGCTCACTGGTCTTTAACATCATCTTCCCACATTGCATTTTCCTCATTCCCCTCTCATGTTAAGCAAATGTCTATTTTTCCAGTCAGAAGGAAGGAAAAGTAGGGCATCAACAAAGATGGCAAAGTTAACAAAAATCTTTCCTCTGCAATTGAATTATCGAGGGTTTCATAAAAATCAACAAGTGTGTGTCTTTTCAACTGGCCTTCCTCCTACTGTCTCCCCCCCCGCCCCGGGGGCATCTGATCCCTGAAAATAACACAGAAAAAGTAGCTAGTAAAGATTTGAGAAAAAGAGAGTTGCTGAGGGTAGGGTCTCTGGGTTCCCAGTTCATTATACAGCTTCTGTGCAGGCCCTCTATAAGCTCTTCCGTGAGTGAAGGGTGCAAAGTTAGAAGGAAGAGGTTAGAGAAGTCTAGGAAAAAAGATTTTTGTCTTCCCTCTTCACTACACAGACATTGCCAACATGGGAGATGGGCAGCAACACCCCAAAAATCTTGCAAGTAGGATGTTGAGTGCAGGTATTGGACTCAATGACCTATCAAGGTCCCTTCCAGTTCTATGACACAAGTATATCTCCAAATAAAATTGCTACATTATCTTTCCAAAACTTGATAGCAGTGAAATCTCATACATTGAACTTATAACGGACACAGGAATCTCAGTTGGCTCTGTTCCTTGTGGTTTTGGGGGGCCAAGCATGAAGAAAGAGGACAGGAAAGGTTAGGAAAAAGAATTTATAAATGAAGTATCAAAGATTTTACAAAAAGTAGCAGGTGTCTGCAATGGGCAGCAAGACCCCAAAAATATTTTTGGCAGGAGGGTGGCAGCCCATGGTCTGCAGTGGCAGAGCCGGTTGAAATGTTCCCCCACCCCCGAAAATCTTATCC
The DNA here is from genome assembly GCF_033958435.1 of Carettochelys insculpta. NCBI lineage: Eukaryota > Metazoa > Chordata > Testudines > Carettochelyidae > Carettochelys > Carettochelys insculpta. The sequence continues at coordinate 137,337,347 of NC_134137.1, forward strand.
ACCAGGGGAGACTTCCCCGAGTGGCAGCAAGCCCCTGAAAATCTTTCCTGCCCTTGGAATCCTAACCACGTACAAGCCAGGACATGATGGTGCCTGCCAGCATAGTCAGCACCGAACAGCAGGCCTATCCTTTTATTGGGTTGGGAGCTGTGCACATGATGTGGCTGAACATGGGAAAGACCCAGACTGCATGGCACCTATCGGGGAGGGAGTGGAAGGGTGAACACAAATGTAAACTGTTGAAACAAAAAGAGCACAGCTCCCTCTCTGTAACCTGTTGAGAAGAAGCTCCTCGGCCTCTTATGCAAGTACAACCCCTGCTACAGTCTTGTTGCCACGTAGTGCAGCCAGGTAGTGGCTGGTGCCAGGCAGGCCAGAAGAAATACCAAGTGTAGAGACAGAACCACAAACTCCCTGCATGGGGCTATTTGTAATGGGCAGATGCGCTCACAGTGCTGATAGCAAAGTAAGAAAGACATTCTTCAGGCTTTTATACAAACATGAGCCCACAGCCACAGGCTTCCTGGTCACGATTTGCAATTCATGGTCTTCCTGTTACCTAAGTCCTGTGCACCTGGGCTACGTCTACACGTGCCCCAAACTTCGAAATGGCCATGAAATGGCCATTTCGAAGTTTACTAATGAAGCGCTGAAATGCATATTCAGCGCTTCATTAGCATGCGGGCGGCAGCGGCGCTTTGAAATTGACGAGCCTTGCCGCCGCGTGGCGCGTCCAGACGGGGCTCCTTTTCGAAAGGACGCCACCTTCTTCGAAGTCCCCTTATTCCCATGAGCTCACGGGAATAAGGGGACCTCGAAGCAGGTGGCGTGCTTTCGAAAAGGAGCCCCGTCTGGACGCGCCGCGCGGCGGCAAGGCTCGTCAATTTCGAAGCGCCGCTGCCGCCCGCATGCTAATGAAGCACTGAATATGCATTTCAGCGCTTCATTAGTAAACTTCGAAATGGCCATTTGCATGGCCATTTCGAAGTTTGGGGCACGTGTAGACACAGCCCTGGAGAGCAGGAGCCAGAGCAGAGCGCAGAGGGGCATTGTGGGCTACATACAGGACACCTCTGGAGGCTAATAAATTTGATTTTAAGACATGGCACTTCCACGCTGGCCTTTAATCGAACTTTTGAATTTGAACTTGAAGCTATGCCAACAATTCAGAGACTCAGTACAGATTGGTTTTGTTTAGACATGGGCTAATGTTTTCTAAAGTGACTCAGGCACACAGAGTTCAGTCACCTAGGAGCCTAAAACCTAAGTGCTTATTTCACTTTTTAAAATGACTCTGAGGTTCCAAAATGCCTTAGGTGGTTTTGAAAAAGTTACCTAGAAACTTCAAGGCCAGAAAGAAGAATCTGAATGATATGAAAGCTGTCGGACACCCTTATTTGAACTTTCAGTCACAGGATTTTCCCCAAACATCACCCACACAGGAACCAGACAGCTATAGACAGACAAAGAGTTCTGCATAGTGCGAACATTGAGATACTTTGGCTGCTTAAGTGCTGAAGAAAAGGCCTGTAGTGTGATTCAGTTTGGTACACCCAATATAGCCATTGCGTTTTCATGTCTTTCTAACCGCTCACCATTGCAATCTTGTACCCCACCCCAAATTCCATCAAACTCTTTCACCAATCCTATAGCATATGGAATGAAGCCACTTCCGCTGAATGACAGCAGAGACATTTTATAGTCCACATGCACAAGGAAAAGCCAGGAAGCAGAAAAACCTCCTCCTCCTTCTCCCCCAAAAGCAGGTGAACTCTCCCTTTCATCGGCACACAGTTTCCACAACTCAGGGAATCACAGTTTCAGGTCTTTGCCCATGGCTGTGTACTTGGCAACTGCTACCCCAGGTTGCAAAATTAATACAAATTCTAGCTTGAAAAATGAAAACATTGGCACGTGTCTTGTATACAGTGTATTTAAAACAAGCAACAACACCCTGCAGTGATTGCCTTCTCCTCTGTAAGGGAGTGCATATGCCTCCTTTCCTTTAGGAGCAAATATGCTGTGCTCCAAGTCCTAAATAAGGGTGGAGGTGAGAGGTGGGTGAAGTGTTGAACTGGGAAAAAAAAGGAGGGCTGCGTCTCAGTGATGACCCGCACCACTGGGATTGATTTTGCTATTATGAAACTGGTTTAATTATAGCCGTGGCTTACACCACATTATTAACAGGAGGAATAGGATTACACCCAAAAGAAAGAGAAACACCCCCTGAGGTTTTTCTAGCTCCCAGTAGTTATCTAAAACAGCCCACGGGTTGGGGAATTCATTGGCTGTTATTTATCCAGATTTCTAAGAGCTGTTATCTATCCCCAGGAAGTGAGAGTTTCCAGTTTCAGGGGATAGGACTTAAGGGTTAACAGAAGAGTGTGACGTACAGATACAAACAAATGAACTGTCCCGTAGAACACAGAGGTTCAGCAGACCATGCTTCCCAGCTGAGGCAGCTTGCTTTCAGAACTTCCCAGTCATTGCGTCAAAGCCCTTTCAGGGGTTCTGGGGCATCTTTGCCTCAGCCTTACACGTGACCCTTACAGGCTCATGAAACTAAAGACATACACACAGTAATACACATACCTATGGCAGGGTACTGAAAGGAAAACCAGAGATAAAAATGCAAATGCTAACTTTTACTTATGCAGCTGAGCAGGTATAGGAACAAAACAACAAAACACTGCATTTGGTTGTGTAAGCTATACTGTTACAAATTTCTTCATGGTAACTTGTGAGCAGGCAGGAGGAGCGGCGAAGGGTGATCAGTCTTGGTTGCAGACAGTGTCCGGTCTCTCCAGGATTCGGGAATTCCACTCCCTCCTTATGTTATTGCCCCCCTTTATGGTCCTGCTGTTTGCTGGCTCCACCCGAGGCCTGACACATCACATCCTGGTTGCTTCTGCTTCTCTTCGCCTGCAGCCCCTCTCAGCCCACCTCCCCATTTTACACAACCATACATCTCATGCTTATTTTTTCCTTTTAAGGTATGCAGCTGGCGCTGCGAGGCTGCTAGGTCAGAGGTCATGGATCTTTCCCATATAGGTTTTTCTTGTTTGTCACTTTTAGATGAGGTGAAGGCTGCAGATAGTACAGTCTGCAAACAATTCAGTAAATTCTGTTGCTGACTGATTTAGACTTGCCCAATTCACTTGGTTCCTCAGTTCTTGGTGTGGGGTTAGTGGTTTAGCCTGTTTGTACTGAGGCATATTTCCCTATAACAATTTAGAAGGGTCTCTGGACCCTGCCTCCACCCTGCGTACGTCACCACGTTGTTCAAGGGCCCATGCAATTTACCCTAACATGCCCAAGCATGGCTGGTCACTTAAGGGTCACCAGGTAATTTTGCACACTGCTCTGAACTGATTTGCTGTGCATCCATGCCTTCCGGGGCACATAACCATAACTGAATTTGTGTGAATGCACAGAAATCTTGTGCATATACTGTCTAGCAGGAATGATTCCATAAAAAGCCTTTGTGAGCGTCAAGAGCTTGTATACTCAAAGAACAAAGTATTTTTGGTACCACTTCTCAATATGATTTTCTCTAGATCCCTAGAGAACATCAGTTAATAACTAGCTTACGACAAACATTGGTTTCCATCCTGGAGACTTGCAACGATTTACAGACATTATGCAAAGCTTCACAACACTATTGTCAGACAGGCAAGTTTAATACTTCCATTTCAGAGAAAGACAGATGGAGCGCAGAAAGATTAACTATGCTGTCCATGGTTACACATGACACCTGTGCTAGAACCTGTATTAGAACCCGACTCACACTAAGCCCATCAGCGTTAGTCAAGAAAATGTATTTTCAGTTTCATTTCTAGCCTTAGGAAATACCATATGAATTCTTTTACCTTTATATATGCCATTCCAGCCACCTAACTGATCTTCTCCTTCCTGAGCCTCCAATTGTCCTCCATGGTCAGAGGCAAAATATGTGAATGTGTTGTTTTTCAAACCTTCCTTGTCAACAGCATCAAGAATTTTGCCTGTAAATTAAAAGACAGAAAAACAGTCAAAAGCTTGCTATGAATCAAACAAAAAGATCAAGACCTAATTAAAATGATTAGGAAACTAAGCTCTCTCAGAAATCCTTGCTTTTAAGATGCTAAAGCTTGGTCAATAACAGAATTGCATCTTTTAAAAACCATTTACACATTTAAAAGAAGTCTTTCACAGAGGACACTTACCCACCAACCAATCCATTTCTTCTACATTGTCTCCATACAATCCATGTTTGCTCTTCCCAAGAAATTTCTCCGTGGTGAAAAGGGGTGTGTGAACATGTAAGAAGGAAACCAAGAGGAGGAATGGCCCAGGCTTGTTTCTTAAAAGAATTAAATGGACATTTTTGTTGTGCATCTGAAAAATTCTAGAAGCTATCACCTATGCATAATAACTAGAACCACATTCATCTTGACATAATTCTACTGACCTCAATTTGATTCACCTGGCGTATTCTCTCTCACCTTGTGCACAATGGAAAATAGCTATTTTATTTATTTAAAATATTTTTACCCCACCTTTCTATTTAAAATAGTCAAGGCGGCTTACAAATTTTTTTCAAAAAATGTAAACATATATAGAAAGATTTAAAAATACAAAACTCCAAAAGAATATACACCCTACTAAAACATCTCAAAAGAAGGAGCACACACACAAGCTCAAAAACCAATAAAAGACCGAATAAAAAGATTGGCTTTAACTTGGTGCTGAAACAATGTTAATGTCGGCGCCATGTGAATATCCTGGTGAAGAGAATTCCACAGCCTGGGAGCAAAGGCTGAGAAGGTCCTGCTCTGTGTTGATATTAATCTTATCTTCCTGAAGCTGCGTCTAGGCTTACCTTGAAGGTTGACGGCTGTTATTTGGTACGCCAATTGAAGACCAAATATCGACTTTGCAGCCGTTGACTTCTTTGCTTGTCTTCATGACAGAAGGTCAATGGGAGCACTCCTCCTTTTGACTTTCCTTACTACCAGGTAGCTTGGGAGGACTTCTGGGGTTGACGCTGGCCCTGGAATGTGCCGTTTCTTGTATGCAATGAAACAGCACCCCAGAAAATCAACCTAGAGTGGTCAATCTTCTCCAGTAGGTGTAGATGTAGCCTAAGTGAGGGGACAGTGAGCAGAGCCTCCCCACCTGACCTCAGTCCACAGGCAGGTTCATATGGGAAAAGATGGTCCTTTTGAATAACATGGACCCAACCCATTTAGGGCTGTAAAAGTCATAACCAAGACCTTAAATTGTGCCTGGAAACATACTGGAAGCCAGTGCAGCTGCCAGAGCACTGGCATAATGCGCTCTGCATAACAAGTGTTAGTTTAAACACAGGTAGCCACATTCTGGACCAGCTGAAGTTTCTGACGACTCTTTAAAGGCAGTCCCATATAGAGTGAATTACAATAATCCAGTCAAGATGTGACAAGAGCATGGATTACCATGGCCATGTCATGGCTGTTCAGGAAGGGTCACAGCTGATGGATCAGTCAGAGCTGCCCAAAAGCACTCCTAGCCACTGAAGAAATTTGATTTTCAAATGTTAAAAAAAGAGTCCAGGAGGACTCACAAGCTCCATACCTGTTCTTTCAGGGGAAGAAAAACCCCATCTAAAACAGGTAATATGCCACTTTCTTGAACACACAGTCTCCTGATCCACAGGATCTCAGTCTTGTCTGGATTCAACTTCCTCTTATTAGACTTCATCCAATCCATCACCGTCTCCAGACACAGGTTTAAATCAGTTGTTGCCACACCTGTTCTGGTGTCACAGGGAAATAATTTGGGTATCATTTGCATATTGGTGGCACAGTCCTCCAAAACTCCTTACACTCTCTCCCAGTGGCTTCATGTAGATGTTAAACAGAATAGGGGACAAGATGAAATCTTGCAGGACCCCATAGCAAAACTGCCATGGGGCCAAATAACAGCCCCCGTTCCATCTTCTCAAAACGTCCCAGCAGGTAAGACCAGAACCACAGCATAACAATGCCTCCGATACCTAACTCCCCCAGGCATTCCAGAAGGATACCATGGTCAATGGTATCAAAAGCCTCTGAGAGGTTCAGGAGAATTAACAGGGATGCACTTCCTCTGTCTAGCTCCTGGGGTAGGTCACCCACCAGGCCAACCAAGGCAGTTTCAGTTCCAAAACCTGGCCTAAAGCCAGACTGAATTGGATCTAAATAGTCTGTTTTCCTCCAAGAAGTTGCAATGGCACTGCTTGTTCAAGGGCCTTGCCCAAGAATGGGCATTTTGAGGTATTATCCCTCTCCAGAAGGGTTTCCATGACAATGCACCAAATAGTTTCAAAACAATTTCCTTCATGCGAACAATCCCAGAACATCCTCACCAGAGAGGTTTACCTCAACACAAAATTTGGCTGTTTTCTGCTCCATAGTGAAGAGAACGTGTGTTCTGGCATGGAAGGCTGTAAACTGAGTTGGAAAAAATGAGGGACACATAATAATGGAACAGCTAGGTAGAAATAAATTTCACACGTGAAGGTGTAAAACAGTCATCACATGTGAGGAAGGGCAACATTTTGGAGAACACCCAAGTAACTTACGTTCTGAAATCCAACTTTCCAAAGGAACTTCGACACCTTTATTTAGAAAAATATTTAGATATCTAAAGATGCAGGTAGATGTCTTGAGGAATTTTCAAAGATGTCAAAGTGAGTTTCAGAGCCTAACTCCTACTGAAATTCTTTTACTGGAAGTCAATAGGAATACTTAAGTCACTTGTGAAAATGGGACGAACGCACCTTTGAAATCTGTATCTGAGGAAGTTTTGCCTGCTATGTATAGCAAAGGACAGTTCTTTAGATGTCTTATGGGGCTTGCGTTGTGTGTTTTGCTTGTTCCTTTCCAAATGAGAACCCTGCAGAATGAGCCATTGCTGAAGATAGGATATTTGAAAGAGAGTAACATCAATATGGCCGTGTCTACACTAGCCCCAAACTTCGAAATGGCCACGCAAATGGCCATTTCGAAGTTTACTAATGAAGCACTGAAATGCATATTCAGCGCTTCATTAGCATGCGGGCAGCCGCAGCACTTTGAAATTGACGAGCCTTGCCGCTGCGCATCTTGTCCCGACGGGGCTCCTTTTCGAAAGGACCCCGCCTACTTCGAAGTCCCCTTATTCCCATCAGCTCATGGGAATAAGTGGACTTCGAAGTAGGTGGGTTCCTTTCGAAAAGGAGCCCTGTTGGGACGAGACGCACGGTGGCAAGGTGCATCAATTTCGAAGTGCCGCGGCTGCCCACATGATAATGAAGCGCTGAATATGCATTTCAGCGCTTCATTAGTAAACTTCAAAATGGCCATTTGCATGGCCATTTCGAAGTTTGGGGCTAGTGTAGACGTAGCCTATAAGACACAGTGATAATATCCTGGCAACAGTTTTAGGAGAATTGCTGGATTATGTAGTCCTGGATCAGAAAGAGCCCTCATTAACAGAGATGAGGAGTGGCAAGAGAGAAGGAGCAGCCTTCAAGCTAAAAGATGGATTGGGTAAGGGGGAGGAAACAATTGTGAAAACATAGAAAGTAAGTCACTGATATAGAACACGTTTTATTTGCAGCAGTCTTGTACTACAATGCCACTCTTCACTGTTATGGTGGACAGCATGGCCCATCAGGAGTAGCTCATCACAAAAGCTTCATAAAAATTACTTGTTCGCTACAACTTTTCAAAAGCATTTAATCAACTTTGAAGCAACTGATTTGCACTGGGACCCAGGTTCCTAAATCACTTGGCACTTTTGAAAATCCCACTCACATGGGTCATATTGATCAGCCAGGTGGCCCCAATTTCATAATGACATACTTCAGATGATATGGTGGACTCTGGGCCCATATTTCTGTGTGCTTAATATGAAAAGATAGATTTAAATAGGAAAAGAAACAAATAAACCTTTTAAGCCAGGTCTACACTAGCAAGTATGTTCAGAAAATCCAGTCCTCTTTTGAAAGAGTCCATGGAGCATCTACACGCCAAATATGCTTTTTGGAAAGGAAATTGAAGCGCTCTTCCAGTCCCATATTAGGACGAGCACCCTCTTTCGAAAGAATCTGTAGAAAGAAAGCGTGTCGATGCCCCATGGGCCGCTCTTCTGAAAGAGGAATCCTCTGTGGCGCTGGCCAGCTGGGGCGCAGAGATGCCCTGGCCACTTGCAGCAGAGCTCTCTGCTCCCTGTGTCCGGCTGTGTTTCAAGCTTCACAGACCCAGAATCTGGCTGTGGTGAATCCTGTGAGAGCCATGTCCAACTCCCCCACACAAACGACCCTGTGGAACAACATCAGGTTGATGGTGCGGGTGTCTTGCATGGGAGGGAGAATGTGCACTCTCATGAGGGCATGATGGGGTCTCCCTGTCCCCCATGCGCCGTCCCTCATGTCCCCCGATGCCAAGGGTGCCCTTGCCCAGGAGCCCCCTCCCTGTGGTGGATGTGTGGCCTGAGCATGACTTACCTCCACGAAGACAGTTCCAACGGTGGCCTTGTCCACCCCAAACTGACACCCCACAGACCAGTAGCTGTCTGGGTTGACCAGCTTTCAGTCAGTGATGGTGACCTGCTTCTTGAGGGGGAGGGAGGGCTTCACGCTGGTGTCATGGTATCTGAGGGTGGGAGCAAGCCAGTGGCAGAGCTCCTGGAAGGTCTGCTTGTTCATCCTGAAATTCTGGAGTGATTTGGCAACATCCCAGTCCCCCATCACCAACCGCTCCCACCAGCCGGTGCCGGGGCATTTGGTGGTGGGAGTAGGGGGCGGTGCTGGTGGGATCCTGTGTAGAGTGGCTCCCTGGACCCAGTGGGGGCGCTTGCCCCAAGTAGGAGGTGGAGGGCAGCTATGTAATTGGCCCCTGCGTTGGTTGGGTGAGCTCAGCCTGCCTCAGTGTGTACAGGGGTGTTTGGGAGGGGCTTTTTAAGGGAGCAGCCGGCTGCAGCCCCCAAAAGGCTTGTCAGCCATGTGACCCCATCCACGGCATTTCCTGGCCCAGTCTTTCGAAAGAGTGCCTGTAGCCGTGTGAACCCTCTCTTTTGAAAGAGCAGATCGAAGGCTCGATCTGCTTTTTGTGTGTAGATGCGCTCTTAGGAAGACTATCTTCCGGGGGATATCTTCCTGAAGCTCGTCTTTCGAAAAAGCGCTGTAATGTAGATACAGCTTCAGTGTTTGGCTGGTATCCCAGGAAGCTACACCATATTGTTTTGAAAAAATTAAAAAACAAGTCCTTGGTCACGTATGTCAGGTGGTTAAACACTCTCTTATTTGAAAAGCTCCAGGTAGTTCCAGATACAGGATTGCTGAAATCATAGAATCATAGAATACTAGGGCTGGAAGGGACCTTGAGAGGTCATTGAGTCCAGCCTCCTGGCCTTGTGGCAGGACCAAGTACTGTCTAGACCTTCTCTGATAGACATTTATCTAACCTGTTCTTAAATATCTCCAGAGATGGACATTCCACAACCTCCCTAGGCAATTTATTCCAGAGTTTGACCACCCTGACAGTTAGGAACTTTTTCCTAATGTCCAACCTAAACCCCCCTTGCTGCAGTTTAAGCCCATTGCTGCTTGTTCTAATAAAGCAGACAGGTTGGCTAGTCATTTGTCAATACTCAAAATGCTCCACCCATTAGCGTCATATTTCTTACACATACTCTTTTCTTGGCTCCAGAAACCATGCCAGTGACCAACATATTTGTGGGCATGAATCTCTGATGTGCTTAAAAAAAATGAAAAAGATGACATTAACAGCTTATGCAAAAACAGCAACAACACACAGACACACCACACCACAGAACACCCAAAACCACATCTTTTTCCACTGAAGATCTTAAAAACACTCCTGAGATCTCATTTCCTTTAAGAAAAAAAGAAGGCCCTTAGTTACCTTGCAATGAATGAAACTGCTTCCTTCAGAATGAGAGCAGTTGTCCTTTCCAGCCTCATAGGTTGCTCAGTAATGTCATAGTTCCGCATCAGGATACAGTTCCAATATTGCACAAATCCATAACTGGAGTACCAGGAAGTGAAGAAAAGAGAGCCAGCTAAAGCGAAGCAGGTGACTATTTTCCAGCTGGCCGAGATCAAGCTAGTAAGTTTTCCAATGATAACTGTCAGCACAGCAAGGACAATTATTTGAGTGGAAAGCCAGAGTTTGGCTTGAAGGGCTGCATCCAGCTCAGGAGGTTTGTTTTTCTGGCAGTTGTTTAGGAGCGTAAAAGGCATGCCATAAAAATAATCAAAACCGTGTTTTAAAGGGTGGTGGCAGTGATCGTCGAGGGCTTCACAGTTCACACCCTGATGCCACTTCCCTGAAAGTTAAACAAAGAAAGAAAGGCACTTGTTAAGGCTGGGATTTTCAAAGGAGCCTTCGGAGAGCGAAGTGCCCACTTAAATGGCAGTTGGACACACAAATCCCCTAAGTTCCATTAGAAGTCCCAGCCTAGATCACCAAAAACCACTTGCAAAAGGTGGAGCTAGCACTGCCTGCAATGCAGCTGTGTCAGCTATGCACAACAGAGAAGAGGATCCTCAGACCTCAATTCCTCCCTGAGTTTCCAATCTTTCCTTGTGCCTGCCTTAACACAGGCCCTGAATCTAAACAGGAAACTTCACCAGTGGGTCCTTGCACCTCTGTGGAACTTCAGTGAAGCCAGCGGAACTCCATACTGACATAAGATTTTCTGTGGGCAGGAGATCCTGGGACCATAGACTAAGTTCCCCATGGCAGGGCTTTCTTTTGTAAACGTTATTATTCTGCATCTATGTGACCATATAAGAAATGAATACTGATACATACGACAGGAAACACATGTATCATTAACATTTGTGAAATAACAGTTTGCAGGCAATATTAGATATAATAAGTGTAAAGCAAAAAGAATGTCATTAGTTTGCTGCAAATGTAACTCTTCCCCCCAAAATGTATAGCTGTTATTCTTTCAATGTTGGCATGCGGCAGTGCGTGACTCCATTTACATATATTTTATACATAACCCAGAAAAAAAAACCAACTATGTTAAAAACACTTTGAAGGTTGCAAAGCACTCAGAAGTTAGCAAATGTTTCTTTGGTTAGGCCTATGTCCAAGTGAATTTAAGCATGTCATAAATCCATATGTAACAATCCAACTTAAACTTCATTCCAGAATTTCTGTGGATGATAAATTACCCCACCCCCACGAGTCTTCTAGTGTTGTTCGACCCACACGTCCAATCCTTTGTAGGAACAATGGCTATTCTTTCTTGGCTACGTCTACACTAGCCCCAAACTTCAAAATGGCCAGGCCAATGGCCATTTTGAAGTTTACTAATGAAGCACTGAAATGCATATTCAGCGCTTCATTAGCATGCGGGCGGCAGCGACACTTCAAAATTGATGCGCCTCGCCACCGCGCATCTCGTCCCAACAGGGCTCCTTTTCGAAAGGACCCCACCTACTACGAAGTCCCCTTATTCCCATGAGCACAATTGGAACTGCAGCTGGCAAGGGATGTGAAGGGTAACAAGAAGGGTTTCTACAGACATTGTAACACTAAGCAGGTTATCAGAAGAGGTGTGGGGCCATTACTGGATAAGAGAGGTAACCTAGTGACTGATGATATAAGAAAAGGTGAAGTACTCAATAGGTGCGTTTACACATGCAAAAAACTTCGAAAAAAGAGGCCCTTTTTCAAAAGAGCAGGAGGAGCGTCTACACACATAAACCTGTCCGTCTTTCAAAAGAAAATCAAAAGTACGGGGCTCGGAAATCGAAATCTGAACCCCGATTCCATATCAGGAAGATAGAGAAGTTACTCACCTGTGTAGTAACGATGGTTCTTCCAGATGTGTCCCCGTGGGTGCTCCACCGTAGGTGTCGGGCTCGCCCCGGTGCCGCAGATCGGAAATTTCCAGCAGTCTCCGTCAGGTCGCGCATGCGCCAATGCGCATTGGTCCTTCGTGCGCTTACGGTCACATGCGCAATCCAGTCCCCGCCAGTTCCTGATCAACCGCTCCGGATGCCTCTGAAAAACAGGAAACAGAGCTCCGAACTGGGGAGGAACGGGGGGATAGTGGAGCACCCACGGGGACACATCTCGAAGAACCATTGTTACTACACAGGTGAGTAACTTCTCTTTCTTCTTTGAGTGGTCCCCGTGGGTGCTCCAACGTAGGTGACTACCCAGCAGTGACCTCAAAAAAGGAGGTGGGTATCCGATTTATGTGCAGCTCGCCCTTGAAAGGACTGCTATCGACAGGCGTGTATCCTCATCAAACACCCAGTGCATGGCATAGTGCTTGGCAAAGGTGTCGTAGGATGACCAGGTCGCCGCTCTGCAGATGTCTCTCAGCGCGATCCCTTTGAAGAAGGCCGTCAACGCCGCCATCGCTCTAGTGGAGTGAGCCTTGGGCGGAACTGGTAGAGGAGTCTTGTGAAGCTCATAGCACAGTCTTATGCAGGATATGATGTGGTTTGAAATCCTTTGTGAAGATAAGCCTTCCTCTTTCGACTTGGGTGCGAGGGACACCAGGAGTCTGTCCGTTTTCTGGAAAAGCTCAGTCCTGTCTATGTAAAAGGCCAACACCCTCCTCACATCTAATAAGTGCAGCCATGCCTCCTTGCTGGAGTTGTGAGGCTTACAATAAAACGAGGGTAATACTATTGGTTCGTTAATGTGGAACTCTGAAGAGACCTTTGGAATGAAGGCTGGGTGTAATCGTAAGACGACCGCTTCCTTTGAGAACACTGTGCAGGGCGGTGTGGCCATTATTGCTGCAAGCTCACTCACCCGACGGGCCGACGTAATCGCAAGAAGGAAGGTTGTCTTCATGGTAAGTAACCGGAGGGGGACCGTGGCCAATGGTTCAAAGGGCGGTCCCGACAGCATGTGGAGGACCAAGTCCAAACTCCATGACGGTGGTAGCAGTTTCCGAGGGGGATACAGGTTTGCTAATCCCTTTAGGAACCGCATGACAACAGGATGGGCGAATATGGTTGGCCCTTTCTCTTTGTGTCGAAAAGCTGATATAGCCGCAAGATGAACCTTTAGTGAGGATAGAGAGAGCCCCTCTCGTTTGAGCTCCAGCAGGTAGTCCAGAATTGCAGTTATAGGGGTGCCCAGAGGTGTTAACTGCTTGGAAGAGCACCAGGAGGTAAATCGTGTCCACTTGTGCTCATAAGTTCTTCTGCTGGAAGTCCTCTGACTGCACTCCAGGACTTGCTTCACTCCCTCCGAACATGTGCTCTCTAAGGCGCTGAGCCATGGATGAACCATGCCTGTAGGCGGAGTCCCTGTGGATGTGGTTGCATTATGGACCCCCGAGCCTGTGTGAGAAGGTCTGGTACTGCCAGTAGGGGGGAACAGTCGGCGACATGCCATGCGCAGAAGCAGCGGGAACCATTGTTGTCTGTCCCAGGTTGGGACAATGAGTATCATGTGTGCTCTCTCCCTTTTGGCTTTCTCCAAAACCTTGTGTATGAGTGTTGTGGGAGGGAACGCACAGAGTAGAGGGCCCTTCCATGGGATCATGAAGGTGTCCCCCATGAAGGTGCCTGCTCTGGAGCAGTACTGGGGACATTTCTTGTCGTTGTGAGTGGCAAACATCGATTTGGGGAAACCCCCATCTGTGAAACACTCGTCGGAGCAGGTCGGAACGGATCTGCCACTTGTGCGTGAGCGCAAAGTGTCTGCTGAGTTGGTCCACCTTTACGTTGTGGACACCCGGTAAGTATGAAGCTTTTAGGGTTATATTGTTGGCAATGCACCAGTTCCACAACCAGACAGCCTCCACACAGAGTGCACGAGATCTGGCCCCTCCTTGTCGGTCTATATAAAACATGGTAGAGGTGTTGTCAGTATTTATCCCGACTACTTTCCCGTGCAGGTAATTTTGAAAACGCCTGCACGCATTGAACACTGCTCTGAGCTCTAGTATGTTTATATGCAGTGTCTTCTCCACGGGGGACCATAAACCTTGAGTGACTTCATTTCCAATGTGCGCTCCCCATCCCATATGGGATGCATCTGTTGTGAGAAAAATGGTAATTTGCGGTTGGCGGAAAGGCACCCCTACTAGCAGGTTCTTGGGGTCTGCCCACCATGCCAGTGACCTTAGCACCTCCATTGTGGGTGATACCATCCTGTGAATGGTATGGGCTATTGTTTGTACATGCTCGCCAACCAATGCTGCAGGCTTCGCATGTGCAGTCTGGCGTTTTGTACCACAAATGTGGTGGTCGCCATGTGCCCCAACAGCTGTAGACATGTTAGGATTGGGATAGCGGGGCTATACGTTATTACTTGTACCAGGGATTTGATGGTGCGAAAACGGGCATCGGGCAGGTATACCCTTGGTGTAGCAGAGTCTATTCGCACCCCTATAAATTCTATATTTTGTGTGGGCTCGGTTTTTGACTTCGAGAGGTTGATGATGAGGCCCAGCGAGGCAAATGTGTTTGTGGTGATGTGTATCATTCGTAAGACCTCCGCTTTGGAAGTTCCTTTCAGCAGGCAGTCGTCCAGGTATGGAAAAATGAAGATGCCTTGTCTGTGTAGATATGCTGATACGACCGCCAGGGTTTTGGTGAAAACTCTGGGTGCCGAAGAGAGACTGAATGGGAGGACTCTGTATTGGAAATGTTCTCTGCCTACTGTGAATCGGAGGAAACGTCTGTGTGCCGGATGAATTGCTATAAGAAAATACGCATCCTGTAAGTCAAGGGCTGCAAACCAGTCTCCATCGTCCAGTGCCGTGATTATGGAAGAAATTGTAGACATTTTGAAATGCTGTTTGCGCAAATACCGATTGAGGGCCCATAAATCCAGGATTGGTCTCCAAACTCCTGTCTTCTTCTCTGTCAGGAAGTTCTGGGAGTAGAAGCCTTTCCCCTGGAATTGTTCCGGTGCTCTCTCCACCGCTCCTATGAACAAGAGGTGGTCCACTTCCTGTTTTAACTTTGTGTGATGAGAGGGATCCTTGAAAAAGGGCCTGGTGGGAGGGTTTGGTGGTGGCAATGATTGAAAAGGGATCGTGTACCCCGTGGCTATAATCTCTAGTACCCATCTGTCTGTGGTGATGCTTTGCCATTGAGAGTAGAACGGCTTGAGTCGCTGGTGAAACATGTGTTGAGATTGGCACTGAGAGACGGTCTTGGTTTTGCAGTCCCCGACGTACCCGTCAAACCTGCTGTCTTATGGTTTGTCCGGAGGGGGCGCGGCCCTGCTGGGGCCGACATCTAGGGGCCCTGTACTGCTGTGGCTGTTGTTGGCGCCCCTGGTCATACCCCCGTTGATACTGAGTACGCTGTGGTTGATAAGCATAATGCCGTTGCTGAGGGTAAGACTTCTTCCTCTTGTACGGCGGGGTGTATATACCCAGGGTCCTAAGTGTAGCTCTCGAGTCCTTGCTGGAGTGTAGGACCGAGTCAGTTGAGTCTGCAAATAACTTCTGCCTATCAAAAGGAAGATCTGCGATTTTTACTTGCAGATCCCTGGGAATTCCGGACGTCTGGAGCCACGATTCCCTGCACATTACTGCCGCAGTGGCTGTGGAAGGAGCCGCTGTGTCTGCTACGTCTAAAGCAATCTGAACTCCTGCTCGTGAAGCTGCGTAGCCTTCCTGGACGATTGCTTTGAGGACTGGCTTTTTGTCCTCTGGAAGGAAATCCATGAGGGAGGTGAGTCTAGAATAATTGTCGAAATCGTGGTTCGACAAGTGAGCGGCGTAATTCGCCATTCGTAGCAGTAAGGTAGATGATGAGTAAACCTTTCCGCCGAGTAGGTCTAATTTCTTTGTGTCCTTGTCTGATCCCCCGGACCTATATTGGGACGTTTTGGCTCTGTGTTGCGAGGATTCAACCACTAGTGAATTCGACTGTGGGTGACTGAACAGAAATTCCATGCCCTTGGCAGGGACAAAATACTTCTTATCCGCCCTCTTGTTTGTAGGAGGGATGGAGGCTGGAGTCTGCCATATGTTGGTGGCTGACTCCATAATCGCTTCATCCAATGGGATGACGATCTTAGATGAAGCTGGAGGTCTGAGATTTTTGAGGAGCTTATGGTGTTTCTCCTGCACCTCCACCACTTGAATGTCTTGTGATTGAGCCACCCTTTTGAACAACTCTTGAAACTGCTTTAGGTCATCTGGGGGAGAGATATCTCCAGGAACAACTGCTTCATCTGGGGAGGACGAGGAGGCATCGCTATGATACATCTCCTCTAAGTCCTCAGGTTCCTGACTCTGTTCACATGTTTGTTCTTTTAAGGTTTCCAGATGGGGTTCCAGATCCTTTGAACCACTCTCTGACTGGGAAATTTGTGGTGTTCCCCCAGCGTGAGACTGTGTGCTGTGATGTCGATGAGGCGTTGACGGGGATCTACTCCGAGACCCAGATCCCCTGTGCCGATGTCCCGTATGGTAAGGACGGCCATAACAACAAAGGCAAGGGCCCAGTGATGGGGACCTGGACCACGACCTGAAAGCGTAGACATGATGTATAGAAGGACGTGACCGTCGAGATGACACTGACATAGGTGGGGATCCCCTGTGATAGTATTCATAGGTATCCCTGCTGGAAGTTGGTGAAAAATGTCCAAGCCCGGGGGATGGAGGCTGAAGGAATGGAGATGGAAGCCTGCGGCAGGCTGTTGGAGTTGCTGCCCGCTGAATCTCTGCGGGAGAGCGAGGTGATAATGGCAGCGCAATGATCTCCAGGGAAGGGCTGCGGTGCTGGGTCTTAGTCTTTGCTTTCCTCTGTTCGGGCGCCTCAGGTGTTCCTATCGGCGCCAGGGAGCTCGGCACCGTAGTCGGTGCCGTGCTCGGTTCTGTAGCTCTCAGTGCCGCGCTCGGTGCCTCTGCCCTCAGTACTGCTCGGGTAGTCTCCTCGGGCACCGTTGGGCCCCGTGCCAGGTGCCCTCGCTCTGGTGCTGTCAGTGCCACAAGGCTCGGTGCTGTGGAAGCCGGTGCCGACATTTCCGGTGCCTGCAGAACCCTCGGTGCCACTTCCTTAACAACTGGAGGCCCCTGCACGGGCACATGTGCTGCGGCCTTCCCACTATGAGAGGCCAGCGGGCCCGGGCCCCATGCTCCGCTCGTCCCACTTGTAGAGGTAACTGGCAGGGATCCCGTTGGTGAAAGCTTTTTCTTCTTCTGCACAGAGGAGGTCAGAGAGGCCGCCCTTCTCTTGTGCGAGCCCAAAGAGCCCTCCTTATGGGGCTTCTCCGATGTCCCAGGCTGGAGGGCCTTGTCGAACAGGAACATTTTTAGCCTCATTTCCCTGTCCTTTCGTGCTCTAGCTGTAAGCTTAGAGCAATGAGGGCATTTCTGGGGGACATGGGCTTCCCCGAGGCACCGAATACATTTACTATGTCCATCTGAGGCGGGCATGACCTCTCGGCATGATTCACACTTCTTAAAACCCGGCGAGGACATGTTTAAGCTCTAAAGTCTTTAAGTGCTAACAGGGCACTTAGCAGATAATCAGTCCGGCAACAGATAACAGTTAACAGGTAACTTTCGAGGCCTTCAGATAGCGGACCCGCCGGAGGCAGCCGCCTCCGTATTTTCTCTTGCTCTCTTTTCCTTTTAAAACTATGTACACTCTAACATAAACTACTATAATAACTAAGCAACAAGTTATAACTATTAACAATAAGTAAAACAGAGTTTATCTATCTCAGGCGTTGGAGCCGGAGTGGATTCCGTCTGCAGGCGTTGGCGGTTGAGAAGGAACTGGTGGGGACTGGATCGCGCACGTGACCATAAGCGCGCGAAGGACCGACACGCATCAGCACATGCGCGATCCGACGGAGACTGCTGGAAATTTCCGATCTGCGGCGCTGGGGTGAGCCCCACACCTACGGTGGAGCACCCATGGGGACCACTCAAAGAAGAACTCTGCCTTTCAAAATAATAAATGAAGAGAGTACACATGTAGACTCTCCACAGCCCACTCTTTTGAAATACAGGTCCGCCATGGCGCTGATCAGCTGGAGTGCAGGGCCACTCCAGCCAGCAGCAGCAGCAGGAGTCTATGGTCCCTGCGTTCGGCTGCTTTAAAGCCACATGCACACAGAAAACCTGTGGCAGGAAGCTGAAAGCATGCTAGGAGCAGCGTGCGCACGACCTCCAGCTGCACGGTCCAGCCATGGCCAGCAGCCAGACCCCCTGCGAGCCCCACGGCCCCCCCTCCGAGCCCTCTCCAGCCTCCCAGGGCTCCCAGGGGGATTAAAAAAAACGAGTCCCCTCCTGGACAGAGTGGGAGCTTCGGGACCTTCTCAGCCTCTGACATGGGCGCAATGCCGCAGCCTTTGGCCACCTGGCAACAGGCCTCCACGCCAGGGGCCATCCGGAGTGTACCCCAGACCGGGTATGCTCCAAAGCAAAAGAGCTCCGGCAGGGATATGCCCGGTCCAGGGACCAGGCTGGACACTCCGGGGCAGGTCCAGCGATGTGCCCCTTCTACCGGGAGCTTCGGAGCATCCTGGGGCCCCAGGAGAGTTCCCCTCCGGCGGCCTTCCTGGACACCTCCGGGGAGGAGCTGCAGCTGGCAGAGGCGGAGGAGCAGCCCGGATTGGAGACCCCGGAGGGCGAGGGGACCACTGACCATCCTCATCCCTTCCCGCTCCTCCAGCCGGGCGACTGAGGGACGGACATCTCCAGATGTCACTGGGGAGACCCTCTGCTACATACAGGGAGGGGCGCACACCTACTCCAAGAGTCGGGGTGATGCAACAGCTAGGCACCCGCACATGGGACCGGTGGTCCCGGGCCATACACAGGCCAGCCCCCACATGGGATGTGGCACCCTGTGGTGGCACATCAGCCACGCCCAGCGCCCACCCTCAGTGGACAGCACCATAAGCCGCGGAGGGGTGGCAGCTGGTCAGTGCCGGATGGCGCCAGGGGCCCATGCACCGCAGGCTGGGAAGGGCCACCTGCGGGAGAGACCCCTGGAATCACACCCAGGCTGGGAGGCCCGGTGCTCCCTGGAGGTTCAGTGTTCCTTGTGGGGACAGGGGCTCCATGGGGTGGGCTCGGGCAGGTACACCACAGCTGGGTCCCCTCCGTTCGAGGCACACTACTGACATGCTCTCCTCTCCACACAGCCACACCATCCGGGGGCTGGGAAAGCCCTGCACCATCCCTCGTCCCAGAAAGCCCACCAGTTGCAGCCGTCCGGACACCACCCCAGGCAGGGTGCTGTCGGGGCCGTGGCCGGAGGGCCCTCCGGAGGGCCGGGGAAGACGCAGCCACCCAGTGTCAGGCCCAGGTGGCTGAGGAGCACCTCCAGCTAGCCTGGGGCTGACATGGAGTGGCGGAGGGCGGCCTGGGGCAGGATGCTGGACACTCTCCAGGGCACTGGCCAGGTCGTCTGGGAGCACACAGCCACTATGGCCCACCTCCTGGCCCCCCAGGTGACTCCCCCTGCTGGCCCTGCCCCCGCTGCCCCCACTGAGGCTGCCCCCGCTGCCACCACCAGGCTCACCCACCACTGCTACTTGCCAGTGCTACCAGCACCTTCCCCCCCTCAACCAGGGACCCCTCACCCAGGGGAGCAGGGGCTCCAGGGGCCGACAGGGCTCGTGGACCACCACACCTGCCCCAGAATGAGTGCCCCCCGCCCCCCTCCAGGTTACATTCCCCTCCAAGTTAGATGCCCCATGTACGTATTTACCAACACCCAGTTTGACATAAAGTTTGTTTATTGTTCACCACCACATGCTGTGCTCCTTGGTGGATGGTGGGTGGTGGATGTGCAGGTGCGGTGCTGGTGGGAGTGGGGATGGGGGTGGCAGGGAGGATGGGTGACAGATGTGTGTGGGATGTGGGCATGCGTGTGGGTCAGAGGTGGCCATCGGCAAAAGCCTGCCTGAGGGCCTCCTGGATGCAGTGGCCATCCTGGTGGGCCTGGCGGATGGGGGCGGTGCTCGGCTGCTCATAGACAGAGCCATCCGGAGGGCCCCCCCAGGGACATAGGCATCTCCCCTTTCCCTCCACAATGTTGTGGAGGATGCAACAGGCACCCACCACCTGGGGCACGTTGGGGACCCCAACCTCCAGGCATGTGAGGAGGCACCTCCACCGCCCCTTTAGGCGCCCAAAGGCCCGCTCCACCACATTGCGGGCATGGTTGAGGCACACATTGAATGCCTCCTGGGTGGGGTCAAGGTGTCCCATGTAGGGCCTCATGAGCCATGGCTGCAGGGGATATGCCGCATCTGCCACCATGCAGAGCGGCATGGTGACGTCCTCAGCCACTGGGATCTCCCTCTGGGGGACAAATGTGCCAGCCCCCATGCGGCGGCAGAGGCCGGAGTTCTGGAAGACCTGGGCATCGTGGGTGCGGCCGGCCCAGCCCATGTAGAGGTTGGTGAACTGTCCCCTCGCGTCCACCAGCGCCTGGAGCACCACCAAATGGTAGCCCTTCCGGTTGATGTACTGGCTGGTGCTGTGTGGTGGGGCGCGGATGGGGATGTGCGTGCCATCCAAAGTGCCAATGCAGTTTGGGAAGCCCAGGTCCAGGAAGCTGGCAACCGTGTTGTCCACATCCCCCAGGTGGACAACCCTGTGGAGCAGCATCGTGTTCATGGCCCTGATGACCTGCACAGGGGGAAGGGGGACACATGCTCTAGTACAGGTGTGGCAGCCATTGCCCCTCACCTCAAGCCCATTCTGCCCCCCTCCCGTGCAGCTCCCGCCCCCCTCCCATCCAGCCCCTTGCAGGGGAGGGTTCTCCTTGCCCCAGCCCCCGCCCCACCTGGCCCCACCTTACCTTCTTAAGGACAGCCCCGACGGTGGCCTTGCCCACCCCGAACTGCTGTCCCACAGAGTGGTGGGAGTCCGGGGTGGCCAGCTTCCAGATGGCGATAGTGACCCGTTTCTCCAGGGTGAGGGCTGGCCGCATGCAGGTGTCCTGGTGCCGGAGTGTGGGGGCGAGCCAGTGGCAGATCTCGTTGAAGTTCTGCCTCGACATGCAGAAGTTCCACAGCCACCTTTCCTCACCCCACTCCCCTAGCACCACGCGCTCCCACCAGTCGGTGCTGCTGGGGTGGGTCCAGAGACATCGGGCACCCGGGAGGGTGCCCAGTCGTGGCCTGGGTGGGGGAAGCCCCACAGCCCCGGGGGGACCTTGCAGCCACCTGATGAGCTGGGGTGCAGCTGTGGCGAGGGAGCACAGCACTGCCAGCAGGGCATCCATAATGAGGGCGTCCACCTGCAGGAGCCATCGCTGGGCTTCCATGGGCACGAGCAGGCTCTGCCGGGCAGAAACAGGCTGGGCAGCACTCGGCTCATGCGGAGGGGAGGGAGGAGGGAGGGGCCCTTTAAAGGAAGCAGCTGGCTGTGGCCCCGGAAGGGCTTGTCGGCCATGGGACCCCGTCCGTGGCGTTTCCTGCCTCCCTTCTTTCGAAAGAGGGCTTGGAGCCGTGTGGACGCTCTCTTTTGAAAGACCAGGGTGGCACTTCGAAAGAGCAGATCAGAACGCCAGTTCTGAAAAACGGCGGGTGGGGGCTCTCTTTCGATGGCCGCTTTTTCGAAAGCCGAAGTACGATTTTTGCCCTTTCGAAAGGGCGCTTATGTGTAAACACAGCTAATGCTTTTTTTGCCTCAGTCTTCACGGGCAAAGACAGCTCCCACACTATGGTGCTAGATGATGCAGTATGGGAAGGTGGAGGGCAGCCATCTGTGGGGAAGGAATGAGTTATGAGCTATCTAGAAAAACTAGATGTACACAAATCTATGGATCTGAATTTAATGCACCCAAGGGTACTGAGGGAAGCCTTTGGCCATTATCTTTGAAGACTCTTGGAGATCCGGAGAGATCCCAGATGACTGGAAAAAGGCAAACGTAGTGCCCATCTTCCAAAAAAGGAAAGAAGGACAATCCAGGAACCTACAGACTGGTCAGCCTTACCTTAATCCATGGGAAAATAATGGAGGGGATCCTCAAGGAATCTATTTTGGAGCACTTGTAAGAGGGGAAAGTGATCAAAAGTAGCCAACATGGATTCACCAAGGACAAGCCATGCCTGACCAATCTGATCAACTTCTATGATGTGATAACAGGCTCTGTGGACATGGGGAAGTCAGGGAATGTGATATACCTGGACTTCAGCAAAGCTTTTGATACAGTCTCCCACAACATTTTTGCATGTAAGTTAACGAAGTATGGATTGGATCCACGGACTATAAAATGGATAGAAAGCTGGCTTGACGGTCGGGCCCAACAGGTAGTGGTCAACGGCTCAATATCTGGATGGTGGTTGGTTTCAAGTGGAGTGTCGCAAGGCTTGATTCTGGAGCCAGTGTTGTTCAACATGTTGGCTGTGGCCACACTAGACAGTGATTTTGAAATGGCTTGTCCCTATCCGTTATTTCGAAATAAGCCATTTTGAAATAAGTGGCACGGAAATGACTACACACGAAATGCGGATCGACAGTGCGATCTGCAACATTGAAATGACTCCCAGTCACTTCGAAATGGAGTCAAGTATCGGAGGCGTAGCTGTGTTAGTCTGGATCTGTAACAGCAACGAAGGGTCCTGTGGCACCTTATAGACTAACAGAAAAGTTTTGAGCATGAGCTTTCATGAGCACGGACTCACTTCATCAGATGCTGTCCAGCATCAGATGTCCAGCATCTGATGAAGTGAGTCTGTGCTCACAAAAGCTCATGCTCAAAACTTTTCTGTTAGTCTATAAGGTGCCACAGGACCCTTCGCTGCTGTTCGAAATGGAGCGGCTACACAGCCACAGCTTCATTTCGAAATAACAGGGCAGGAAATGGTGAGGGCAGGGTCAAATGGCTGACAAGCCCTTCCTGGAGCACGGGCGAGCCAACCCCTTAAAGGGCTCCTCCCAAACACATCCACTGTGCACATGCTGAGGACCCTGGCTGCTTGCAGCACACGACCTCCAGCACAGCACTCAGCAGAGCCTTGGTTAGCCACCACACCGCTGCCTGCCATGGACCCGCAGCACTTCACTGACGGGGACACCTTGGACATCGTGGCCAGTTTGATGGCCATCCTGACAGCATGTCATATGAGGCTACGTGCTGCCCGACACATGACCAACTTCCTGCAGGCTCCCCCCACGGTGCATCCAGAGCACCCCCTGTTCCAGCTCCGCCATTGCCTCTGGCGGTACCCCACCAGTGAGGAATGGTGGGATGACATCATCCTAGGAGAGTGGGACGATGACCAGTGGGTCCGCAACTTCCGGATCACTCGGGCCACCTTCATGGAGCTGTGCCATTGGTTGGCACCAGCACTTCATCACCAGGACACCCACATGCGGCCCACGCTCCCCCTGGAGAAACTAGTGGCCATAGCTCTGTGGAAGCTGGCCACCCTGGACAGCAACCACTCGGTTGGCCACCAGTTCGGGGTGGGGAAGGCCACCGTGAGGGTTGTCCTCCTTGAGGTAAGGCATCCAGGGCCACACACCCACGGTGGGTTCTTGGGGAGGGGGGTCCCAAGGTGTGGGGCCCTGGGGAGTGGGGTCCCTGGGAGGGGGGGTCCCCCGGAGGGGGTTCCCAGGGAGTGGGGTCCTGGGGAGTGGGGCCCCCATATGCTACCATACACTCATGGGCGCCTGTGCCCTCTACCCTACAGGTTGTTGCTGCCACCAACAGGATCCTCCTGCGCCGCCTGATCCGCCTTGGGGACGTGGACGCTGCCATGGCTGGCTTCCAACAGCTGGGATTCCCCAACTGCATCGGTGCATGAGACAGCACCCACATCGCCATCCAGGCCCCACCACACAGCCGGGCACGGTACATTAACTGCAAGGGCTACCGCTCTGTCGTCCTCCAGGCCCTCGTGGATGCCCGAGGACGTTTCACTGATGTCTGTGTGGGCTGGCCGGGCAGGGCCCATGATGCCCGCATCCTGCGGAACTCATGGCTCGGCCACAGAATGGCAGAGGGCTCCTACATCCCCCCACGGGAGCTGCCGGTGGGAGACATGACCATGCCCCCGTGCATCGTCGCCGATGCTGCCTTCCCACTCCAGGCCTGGCTAATGTGCGCCTACACGGGACACACTAATGAGAGCCAGGACCTCTTCAATGCCCGCCTCAACCACGCCAGAAACACCGTGGAGCGGGCATTTGGCCGTGTGAAGGCGAGTCTCAGGTGCCTCCTGATGCGCCTGGAGGTAGGCCTGCCCAGCGTGCCTGCGGTCGTGGGCGCTTGATGTGCACTGCACAACTTCATGGAGAGCAAGCAGGAGCTCTTTTTGGCACACTGGGCAGTGGAGGCTGTGCCGCACTATGAGCAGCCAGGTGCAGTCCCGTGTCACCAGGTGAACCGGGACGGGGTGCGTGTGCAGGAGGCCCTCTGGGAGACCTTTGCCCAGGGGTCCCCATGACCTGGCCCCACTCACTCTATGCAACCCCCTCTCCCGCCCCCCGGTTCTCACACCTGCCCCACCAGCACCGCCCTGGCCATCGCCACCCGAGACAGGACACATACACCATTAAATAAATTCAAATGCTATGTTTTGAACAGAAAGAACATGTGACTATTTATGGGGCAGGGGAACTATATGCATGGGGGATGGGGGTGGACTATACACATGGGGAAGTGGGGGGCCTCAATCCTCCATCAGAGTGGCTGGTTGGGAGCCAGGATGGCCCCTGGAGCCGCGACCGCCCCGGGTCTGGGGACCACGGTGGGGCCAGGATGGGGCAGGTGGAACAGGGAGGTAGGGCTGGACTGGCGTATCTAGGGGCTTGGACTCATGGGGAGGATGGTGGGGAGCCACAGACGGGCAGGACTCACCTGGCCACAGCCAGTGCGCCAGCTCCTGCCGCTTGGCTGGGGTCATGTTAGCTGGGGGCAGAGCTGCAAGGGCCAGGGGCCAGGGGGGCAGAAGGGGTGCAGGGTCGGGCTGGGGAACAGGGAGGAGCTGAGGAATGGGGAGGGGTGGGGAAGAGGGAGAGGTGGGGCAGGGGGGCAGGGAAGAGGAGGGGGCTGGGGCAGAGGGAGGTGGTGGGGAGGAGGAGGGTACCGGGGAGGAAGAGGGGGCTGGGGCAAAGGGGGGTGCTGTGGGAAAGGCCATCCATGGGGTGGGCGGCTGGGCCAGGCGGTTGGCGATGGCCTGGGTCAGGGTGTTGAGATACCTGGCCACCCGGTCCCAGGCCGCCCACTCCATGGAGAGCCTTTCCTGCAGCAAGTGGTTCTGCTCCCACCATACAGCCATGTGAGCTGCTGCCAGATCATCTGCCCAGCTGTGGCAGTGGCTCCTTCCACCACGGTGCCTGGTCCAGGGAGGTGTTGCCCCTTCACCCTCCTCTGCTGCTGTGGGGCTCCCAGGCACATCCAGGGGGCTGGGGTGGCTGGCAGATGCCGAGGCTGTGAAGACATAAGGTTAGAGAGTGGTGCCCCATCAGTCATGAGCCTGTGGGCCAGCAACCTTGTCCC
Source organism: Carettochelys insculpta (assembly GCF_033958435.1). Taxonomy (NCBI): domain Eukaryota; kingdom Metazoa; phylum Chordata; order Testudines; family Carettochelyidae; genus Carettochelys; species Carettochelys insculpta. The sequence goes on from NC_134137.1 coordinate 137,362,782, forward strand.
CACCGCCATCCCACCCTGCTTGTGGTGAGGGGCTCTGGGGTGGCCTGTTTTCTGTGGGGTCCATCAATGTGGGGCCTTTAGAGCGGTTGCCCCAGCCCTCCCAGGCTTCTGACCCTCATGGCAGCCCATGGCCCCATGGGGGCCCCACCCGGCAGCAATGACAGCCATCCCTGGGTCCCTGGCCCGTGGCCATGTGCCCAGGCCTGAATTGGCTGCATCAGGGACCGCCCCCTCCCCTGCACGACCAGCGTACCCCATGCCTGGTCCTACCTGAGGGTTCCTCGGGTGGTTCAGGGGAGACCTGGGTGGAGGTAGCCTGGCTAGGGCCCTTGGAGGGCTCGGCCATGGACAGTGGTCCCTTGCTCCTGCTGTCGCTGTACCCGGCACTAGCAGGTACTTCAGGGTCTGCAGTGGTGGTGGTGGGGCATCGAGGGTCCTGGCTGGGGCTCCTCTCCCTGCCCCTCTGGCTCCCCCGTGCCCAGGGTCTCCTGGAGTGGTGCAGCCTCCCTGGGTCCCAGCAGCTGGTGGAGCTCCCTGAAGTAGGGTCAGGTGGCTGGCGCTGCCCCTGACTGTCTGGCCGAGTCCCTTACTCGGGCATAGCCCTGCCGCAGCTCCTTTACTTTGGAGCAGATCTGGTCGGGGTCCGGAGGGGGTGGCCCCTTGCGGCAAGGTTGCTGGCGAGGTGGGTGAAGGCATCCGTGTTTCTCTTCCGCCCCTCCATCTTGAGCAGGACGTCCTCCTCCCCACCAGACATCCAGCAGGTCCCGGACTTCAGCTTCCAGCCAGAGGGCCCCCCTCCTCTTTGGGGTCTGCCCAGAGCCCTGGAAGCCCTGCCGCCCGGACCCCTTGGCTCCACGAGGCTCCTGGGGGTTCTGGCTGTTGGCCATTGGTCTGGCCACAGTGGGGTGTTGCTTTCTGGGGGTGCTAAGGAGTGTCGTTTGGCCACCTCGTGCTCCTATGGCTGCCAGCACACTCTCAGCTTCCTGCACAGGGTTTCTGTGTCCCTGCAGCTTTAAGGCACCTCCAGCTGACAGCCATAGAGCTGTGGCTGCTGGTGGGAGGGGCTGGCTCTGTGGAGGACTTTTCATTTCGAAATGGCAGCCAGGGAGCAGCTACACACATTTAATTTCAAAGTTAACTTTGAAAGGAGGTGTTATTCCCAACACGGGAGTGGAATAACCATTTTGAAATGAACGCCTTTTAATTTCAAAATTAATTTTGAAATGAGCAATTGCTGTGTAGCTGCCCTACTGCTCATTTCGAAATTGCCCCTCATTTCAAAAATTATTTCGAAATGACTTGCAAGTGTGGCCACAGCCCTGTATTAATGGCCTGGATGAGGGACTGGATTGCACCCTCAGCAAGTTTCCATATGCCAAAAAGCTAGGGGGAGAGGTAGATATGTTGGAGGGTAGAGATAGGATCCAGAGTGACTTGGATAAATTAGAGGATTGGGCCAAAACCAATCTGATACAGTTCAACAAGGAGAAGTGTAGAGTCCTGCACTTGGGGCAGAAGAATCCCAAGCATTGTTACAGGCTGGGGACTGACTGGTTAAGCAGCAGTACAGAGGAAAGGGCCCTAGGGATTATGGTGGATGAAAGGCTGGATATGAGTAAAGTGTGCCCTTGTAGCCAAGAAGGCTAATGGCATGCTAGGGTGCATTAGGAGGAGCATTTCGAGCAGATCTAGAGAAGTGGTTGTTTCCCTCTGTTCAGCACTGGTGAGGTCACATGTGGAATACTGTGTCCAGTTTTGGATCCCCCAGTATAAAAAGGATGTGGATGTGCTGGAGCAGGTTCAGCGGATGCAACAAAAATGATTAAGGGTCTGGAGCACAAGACCTATGATGAGATGCTGAGGCATTTGGGCTTGTTTAGTTTACAGAAGAGAAGACTGTGGGGTGATTTAATAGCAGCCTTCTACTTCCTGAAGAGGTGCTCTAAAGATAAGGGTGAAAAAGTGTTTTCAGTGGTGTGAGTTAGCAGAACAAGAAGTAATGGTCTGAAGTTACAGAGGGAGAGGTGTAGGTAGGATATTAGGAAAAATTACTTGACTAGGAGGGCAGTGAAGCACTGAAATGTGTTGCCTAGAGAGATGGTGGATTCTTCATCCCTAGAGGTTTTTAAGTCACAGCTTGACAAGGTCCTGGCTGGGATGGCTTAGTTGAGGTTGATCCAGCTTGAAGCAGAGGGCTGGACTAGATGACCTCCTGAGGTCCCTTCCAGCCCTATGATTCTATGATTCTATGAAACAGAACATCTCAAGATGAGCCACTACTCTGTAAACACCTGTGAGCTGCTAAGAGACAAAGCCTATTACAGGAGAGCCCTGTGTACATGGGACACCAGACAGGGTGGAGTGGAGTCATTGAGGTGGTGGTTTGGGGCAGGGATCAGACTGACATACAGGACCCACTACGCCATAGTGTCCAATATGCTAGCCACTAGCCACATGTGGCTATTTAGCCAGTGGAGTGTGGCTTGCTGGCTTGAACAATAAATCTATTTTCAGAATAATGTGTCTAGCTCACGACAGCAGTAGCCACCATAGTGGCTACTGCTTCAGAACTGGTTGGGCAGTATGGCAGTGTAGTAACTGAAGAAGCTAGGCCTGTGTAGGGTATCAGCAGAGGCTGGTTAACCTTTAAGTGAGAGAGACTTCCGTGTAGACTTTTGTTTCAAATTTCTTTTTCTGTACATGTTTTGTTCCTACTAAAAAATAAAGAGCACTAAGATTGTAAGAAGGCTGTTGGGTCACTGCATTCCATGGGTCAGAGGACATCTGAAGGGAAGAACCACAGAAGCCGAACACAGTCGCAGTAGTCTGAACGCTGCTGGGTAGCCCTGTGGAGTCACAGGGCAATGTAGCACAGGGGGGAAAGCTAACATGGGGGAAACTGTGGAATTCCACTGTGTCTAACATGGGGAAAACAGTGGAATTCCACTCCAGGTGATGTAAAGGTACAAGGTGGTACACTCAAGAGACCACAAAGGGGACAGAGGGGCAGCTAGCCTTTCAATCATGACTGTGTGCATGGAGGAAACTATGGTATCCAAGCATTAAAGGTACAAAATATTATTAATAATAATCACCGTCATCATTGTGGTTGTCCATCCTAAGGAACATTATGTGTAATGGGGCAAAGTCATTTGGCCTAGCTTGGCAGTTGTGTCACTCACACTCACAGCCGTTAGTTTTTTCTCACTGGAGGTCAGATTATTCTAGCCTGATTCCCCAGTAAAGAGGCATATAAACGTGTTCCCCACCTCAGCTGTAATAGAAGGCTCTAAATTCAGCAAGAACTGTATTATTCCCCATCCCAGTGGACCATGATGCAACACATTTACTCAGGGCTAAATCATGTATCTAGTGCACAGCTAAGGTGCAAACAGAACTCTCAAAGTTCTTAGAATTGAGGTCTGCAACTATGTTACTACTACATTTGGTCTCTCCACTACCTCTCTTTTTAATTTAAGAAGTTCTGGATTTCCACAAACTTGCATTATGTATTAACCCCAGAACATTCTGAAAGACTCATGAGTCTCGAAAACTTTGGATCCAGGATGGCAAAAGTGGAATAGTATTTTAGATCACATCAAAATCCACTTTGAAATCAAATAAAATAAGAGGAATTTTCTGTCAGCATCAAGAAGCAGACAACAATCTGAAGAAGGATCATTTTAATTCACTGAAATAGCCAATGGCCAAAATGAAAGTGGTCATTAAATTTGCCCTCAAGAGCTGGTAAGACACCTCTTTTTTTTTTCTGATGGACTAACTGAGTTAAAAATAATCTTCCTGAGGAAAAAATTGATTATAACAGTTAGCAAGTTTGGAGTTGTCCAGTGAAAGGGTGAAATTCATCCAACAAAATCAGAACAAAATTATTCTAATGAAAAAAATCAAAATATTCTTTTTTCATGATGATTCATCAATAACCAAATTCAATTGACTTCATGTCCTAGGATATTTTAACATTTCTAATTGTGTGTTATATACGCATAGTTTATTGTGTGGTTTTATTCTGTGATCTATAAATAAATAAGTAAATTAATAAAATCCTGGATTAGTCTTCAGACCCACTACTCTGAAATATGTGCTTGCTCCACTTACCTCTATTATGGGTTACAAAGGCAAATAATACCAAATAAAACTTAAGACAGTACTTCATATTTTCAAATGTTACTAAATAATCCAGAGACAGAACAAGCTGTTTCTGAACACGACTGGGCTCACCTACACTTACCCTGCATTGGCTAGGGAAAGGTTAACTTCTCACTGTGGCCAGGAAGGATGCTCCTTGCTAGCTCCTGCTCAGGAACAAATGATGTCCTGGACTGTGGAAGCTAGAGACACTGAGTCCCCTCAAGTTGGTTGAAGCAGTTGGGGGTTGAATGAGTTGAAGAACCCAGAGACCTTGAAGATTCACAGATTGCTGACTGGAGTGAAATGGTAGGAAGTAGCTCAGGAGGAATAAGGGTGCTGCAGATGGGTTCACACAGGCTACACTTGCTACTGCTGCCCTCCCTGGTTGCTATACTCCCTCCCTGTGGCACCACCTCCAAGTGGGTGGTGTGACTTTGACTTCAATCACTGGACCAAAAAGCCCTCTCCATTGACTCCAGCTGACAGGCCACGCAGACCTGCCTGGAGAATGACTTTGTAGACTCTGGCTGCTAGACTCTTCTGCCCTGTAGAGTTAGGGTATCTTTATTGACTCTGGCCAGAGCCATCCTATCCATTGAATGGTTTGCGGCAGTCATCCCAGGCCCCATGCTTCATGGGAACTAAGGGTCTGGGTGAAGCAGGTGCTGATGGCAGAACGACTGGCCCTGTTCCACCTCACCAGTTCCCAGCATCAGTTGGAAGAAGAGGGACCAGGGGCTTTTGGGAAGGTGTAGAATAGGGGTGGGTCAAGGGTGCAGCAGGGGCAGGAAGTTAGGAGAAGGGGTGGAGTGAAACCAGGGATGGAGCAGGGGCAGAGCCTCAGGCAAAGGAAGGTCAGTGAGAAATGGCAAACTCATCCCAAGTCCCATACCTCCCTACGGATGGCCTTGACGCTGGCCATCAGATCTCACTACTTTGCAAAACCCGGGTTACAACTCTGGACCATAGCCCCTAGGCCTTACTGCCCAGCACAGAAGGGCCATCCCTGGATGTGAGTCACATAACCCTATTTCCCTGTGGAGTAAGGGCTTTGAACCTTAAAGCCCTGCATATCAGGGCATCTCTATGGACTCTTGCACTTAGGTCTCCCAGTTTTGAGACTGAGGGCAGCTAAAAGGTTGGGATTAACTCAGCCCACATTGGACAGAGTCTCCCCACTCCATTATTGTGGGAAACACCTGCAGTTAAAGCTCTTGAATATACTGCAATGCTCGGCTGTTCTAATTATTGTAAACATGCCACTTCATGGGACATTTTCCACTTCTTCTATTAACTAGTACTACTTTGTTACAATATCAGATGAGCACGAAGTTACCATAAGTATCAGAGAGGCAATGGTTCCTAGTGGATAAAGCATTGTATGGTGACTCAGAAAATCTAGGTTCTATTCCTGCCTCTGACACTGGCCTGCTGTATGACCTTGGGAAAGTCCCATAACTCAATTTTTCCATATGTCTAATGGAAATGCATGTTGAATCCCTATAGTCTGCCAAGTTAGCATTCTTCAGGTGTAATTTCTCCCTAGATGGGCTCTTTGAAGGCATTTAGGGAGAAATTACACCTGAAGAACAGCACAGAACACTGCGGGCCAGGACTGGTGGTTGTAAACAAACTTTATGAGACCACAGGAAACTTGGCCATACTCATGATAAGTGGACATCTGGTTAACTAAAATCATGCTGGATTATGGATGTTGCCTGATGAGAGAGTGCCAGACTACAAAGATTCAACCTTTAACAGTACTCACTTTCTGTATAAATCACTTTGATATTTACTGATGAAAAACCCTATATAAGAGCTAGATGATTATGATGATCCTTTCTGGCCTTAAAGTCTCTGAGGTATTATTACTACTATTATTAATATAGATACCAATGCCTATTAGTTATTTTTATTTCACCACCTATGGGCTACACATCTGTGACTGACAGACAGTTGAGAGAGAATAAAATATTACATAACATCCTAAACATCCAGGTAATCACTCCTGTAACCAACTCTTCATAAAACACGCTCTTACCTACCTATAAGTCCTGTGGTGTAACCCAGCTGCTGTAACACTTTGGCAAAAGTGGTTTCATTTATAGGGAGTCCTCCTGACCCAGCATTCCATTGCAGAGCTCGATATCCATTACTGGAAGCCATGCCTGCAGGACGTAACAGAGCATACCTAATCATCTTCTGCCTGCTTTTTCATTGCTTTCATTGCTCAGGCCCTACTCCTGCCAAAATTAAAACACAGCTATGTCTATCTTTTATTCGACCAACTTCTGTTGGTGAGTGAGAGAAAAGAACTCTGTGTTAGCCAGGAGTGAAAGCACTTACATTTCCTACAGGTACTGTCCTACCAAACCTGAGTCCCTGACAGCTCTTTAAAAAGCTCCTCGCTGGCTTTAGCCACAGCTCAGCCTGCTCTTGCCAGAGCTGCACACCAGGGCACACCCACTTCCTTTCACCTCTGGTTAGTTCGAAAGCTTGTTTCTCTTACCAATATATATACATTATCAGTGAAATACATTACCTCACCATGTCGTCTCTCTAACGTACCGAGAGCACCGCAGCTACAACAACACTGCACACAAGATTTGTTCAGGCACTGAACTTGGAACCCAGTGGAACTATGCTGCATGATGCATACCCACATAAGTCTTGCAGGATCGCGGCCATAAGAATGAAAGGTAACAGGTCAGATGGTTTATATACTCAAGCAGGTGTTTGTACCACTGCCATTATTGCAGAATCAAAGCATTTCACTAACCTGAGGTTACAACAGGACAATGCTTTACAATAAACATAGAACATCTGACACTGCCTTTTGCATCACAGAGGGTTAGGGCATTCATTTGGGAAAGGCAGGCCTGGATTCCATTCCCTGCTATGTCACAGACAGATCTGCCTCGTCTTGGGTAGTACCATGTGACTGAAGAATGACTAGCATCATATATATAAGATGTGGGGGGGAACCCCAGTAACCGTGCAATTGCAGAGCTGTTAGTCTCACTTCAGTATTAAACAAAGCCTTACAACAAATTGTGAAGGAAAGAATAATTAAATTCATGGAGGTAAACAGTATGTGGAATGTGATACAAGGTTTTACCACAGGATATCACGCTAACTTGATGTCGTTCTGTGAGAAAATATCTAACTTTTAGATGAAGGAAGTCCTGTAGATCTATTATACTTGGACTACAGTAGACCATTCGACATGGCACCATGTGCGAAATCAGTAGGCAAATTAGGGAAGGAGGGAAACATACCAGCTTTATGAGGTGGAAGAGGAACTGTCTAAAAGGGCGTCTGGTTATACTGAAAGGTGAATTTTTGGACCACTTCCTAAAGGATGGATTTTGTAACCTATCTTATTCAATATTTTTTTACTAATGACCATGGTACAGAAAAATAAGAGTGTGCTAATGTTGACCATTTGCTGATGATACATAGTTAAAAGGCATTGTTAATATGGACGAGGATTGAAATATCATACGGTGAGATCTGGATGACATGAGTTTTAGCAACATAAGACATAGAAGACTGGAGTGACAAAAACAGGATGAAATTATTGTCATATACTAAGGGTTTAACAATAATAATTTTTGCCACAAGTGGAGGTCTCTTCAGTTAGAAGCATTAGAGGAGAAGGGAGATTTGGATATGGAGTTGACCAGAGGATGACTATGAAAAAAGGCAAACATAACCCTAGGATGTGCCAGATGAGGCATTTCCAGTAAAAAATTGAAAAGTGTTAATGTAATTGTGCAAAATTGCATCTGGAATACCATGTGCTATTCTGGTCACTCAGATTCATGACAGATGAATTTACACTGGATCAGGTATAGAGAAGGGCTACTTGAACAATTAGAAGAATGAACAGCTTGTTCAACAAGAGGAAAATCTTGGCTTGTTAAGTTTCACAAAAAAAGTCAGAGAAGTAACATGATTGCTTTCAATACATACATAAGCTGCGTAAATACCAATGAAGATGAAGCACTATTTAAGCTAAAGGACAATGTTGGCCCAAGAACAGTTTAGGTATAAACTCACCATGAACAAAACAGGCTGCAAATCAGAAGGTTTCTAGCCATCAGAGTGGTGAGGTCCTTGAATAATACCTCAACTGTAGTTTTGGGGGCAAATAAATAGTTTCAAATATGCTTAACTCTCTCGAGTACATTTGTATGACAGAATTATTTGTGATGGTGGGTGACAGGGCTCAGCAGCCCTGGTAGTAACTTCTGCTTTCTGTCTTATGTTCCTAAAGCTCACTCTTTAGGATTTCAACAGGCCACCTGCAAGGATCAGGAAGGTATCCATGGACCATCAACGTATTCTGCATGGGGTTTTTTCATTGCTTTTTCTTTTTTTGTTTTTGAATATTCTTCCTTTGAAGCATCACAAATGGCCATGGCTGAACACGGGATATTGGGCAGGGTGGGCCAGGGTTCTGAGATACCACCAAGCATTCTCTCTCTCAGTTGTATGGCTGGCTTGCTCTTTCTCATAAGCTCAGGCTATGTCTGACTACAGGGATTTGTCCGCAGAAGTTTGTATCGGAAGATACCTTGCAACAAAATTTTTGTTGACAGGTTGCATCCAGACTACAGGGTGGATTGAAAGAGTGATCCACTCTGTTCGCAGAGAGCAGACAGACAGCCCAGCCGCTCTGTCAGCAAAACAGCCCCTGGAACTACAGCAGACAGGCATCCCGGAAGCCTTTTCTATCGACAGAAGGCCCCCTGGAACATCCAGAATGGTGTTTTGTTGACAGAGATCTGTCAACAGCAGCATTCTTCCTCATGGCGAGCAGGGTACGGCTGTCAATAAAAGTGCAGCCTTCTGTCAACTCACTGTCAACAGAAAATGCTTGGCAATCTGCGTGCTCCATTGTTTTTGTCGACAAAACCATCTCTCTATCAATAAATGCTGTGGTATAGACATAGCCTCAGGGTCTAACTGATCCCCATATCAGAGGCTGGGAAGATAGCCTTCCTGAGTCAGATTGGCAGCAACCTTGGGGTATTTTCACTTTCCCTGGCAGCATGTGGGTGAAGGCTACTTGCCAAGATTATCAAGGTATATATTATTTAATCTTTTCCATACTCCTGTAGGGACCTCAGGCTTCGAGGCATGTCAGTCCCTCTTATTCTCCACCTGTGACATGCAACAGTCTCCTCTGGGCTCTTACACTTTGGTCTAATTTCAGCTGTTGGGCTTACTGTTCAGGCCTGTGATACACAAAAACTCAGACTAGGTCATGCCTTCTTGTTTTCCCTCAGTTCTCTCTTTGTAAAGTGCAGGTGACTATATTTTCCTATCTAACAGGAGTATTTTGAGGATAAATATATTGAAGGGTGCAAGGCACTCAGTTAATGCCTTGATGTAATCATGCCAGAGAGATCTTCTGCCCAAGAGTCTCAAAATGAGTCACCAACACCAATTAAGTCTCATGACATCCTCCTGAGGCAGATAAATATTAACCTCATTCTGCAGGAAGAAATGAAACCCAGACTCTAGGCTGTAAGCATGACAGTGGACTTTTATCTCCTCCATCTCTTTGGCTTACCTATCTTAGGCGAACTAAGTCTAAGGTCAGATACGCACACCACATAGTTTATAACAGACACAAAATACACTCAGAAATATTTTGTGAAAATGTTCACATTTATATCAGCTTAAGACATACTTCTATAATTCTGTCATTAGACGGTATTCAACTCATATGTGATTAAGACCCAGTCACTCAAAAGAGAAGTCATGTTCTTCTTCAAGGGAGTGCCAGGATTATAAAGAACAATTAATTGTCAACTGGGACAGAGAACATGCTAAGAGGATTGTCTGTGACCACACCCCACCACATCAACAATAACTTGAAAATCTAAGTTAACATTTTGTTCTTTTTATAGTATGAAAGCACAATTAAATTCTATACAATAGCTGATATTCCCATCTGATAACAGTCCTTTGCTCTCTTGCAATGTTAACTTAAAATAATTTCTCTATTTTTGTATAATTTTGTGATCTTCCCCTCTATACAAATATTATAGTACATCACTAACTCTTTGTAATAGAAACAGAGAGGTAACCATGTTAAGTCTGTATTCTAACAAAACAAAAGAGCAGTCATGTAGCGCTCTAAAGATTAAAAATATTCACCTAATACATCTTGTTAGCCTGTAAAGTGCTACATGACTGCTGGTTTGTTTTTCTCTGAAATAGAGCTGAAATAATGGAAAGGGTTTTAAAAACTGTCACATCTTGTTCATTGGTCATTGGAATCCACTGTATTCCTTCGGGCCATAGTTTTCAACCTTAGCAGAACCCTAGAAAGTGGACACAAAGTTCTCTGTAATAGCTAGAGATGTGAAAAATCTCAGTTTACACTGGCATCTTTTCACCCCTAGCTATGACACTTTAATTATTTTCACTTTTCTCACGTAGCTGGGCTGAAGCTTTGTAAAATGATGTTCCCTTCGTAAGTGTTTGCAATTAAAAGTTCATTGCTTATCAAAAGTTACTACTGGAATCTGAGATACCAGCAGTAATATTTTCTTGTTCTTAGGATAAAAAACAATGGCAGAATCTTTCATTCCATTCTGTGGTGACTGTGGTAGCTATTGACTTGTTACTAAGAACGACCAGAGCTCAGCTTTTCATGTACAGCTGACTCGATGACATCCTGAGTCCCTTCCGGCCTTTGGATTCTATGATTCTGTACAGTACTGCAACTCTACAAATGTGCCCAACCTGATCGGATGGGGTATCTGCCAGTCAGGAAAGCTGCTCTGCTTGGGGTACAAAGTGGAGCTGCAGCAATGTGCTGAGTGAGTTTCACCCCTTCCTTTGCCAGATGGTCAATATTTGGCGTCCTACAAAGAGCAAACATAAGAGGAGTATGTTAATACAAGTAGAGAGCAAAAACAGAAGGATACGTACATGAAGAGACACAACATAAATCCAAACTAACTCAACTTCCAAATGGCTTCCCTGGCAGTGTTGTTCTTTTCTCCTTTGTGGTAATGCCACTGAATTGAATGCATTACGACAGGTATAAATCTGACCACTGGTTTAGTTTGTTAAGCAACAGCTACACTGTAGCCGTAACTGAGAATAATTTACACAATGTGTGCAATGCAAACTGCATAGGTTATTTCAAGGTAATTTAATGTAATCTACTTTGTAATCTGCTGTTAAAGTCTCTTCGCTGTAGGACGCATATTCTCAGGTCTGTTAAAGGAACATGTGTGAACTGTAATTCTTGTTCAAGTTCGATACATCAACACTCAGACTCAATACAGATAGCGATTGTCTCACGCATGACAAGGACTTTTTTCCCTTCCTTTGGTATTCATAATGAGCTCAGGCAAGACACTTGTTTCTCTCCCCTTCACCTCCCTCCAACCTTCAGTTCCATGTATCTGATGTGTCAGTTTTCATTTCATTTTTTCGGACCTCTGTGCTATATAACTGTCAGACTGTATTGGAAATGCTATTGATCTGAAGAAGTGGGTCTGTCCCGTAAAAGCTCATCACCTAATAAATTATTCTGTTAGTCTTTAAAGTGCTGCATGGCTGCTGGTTTGTTTTGTTAGAATATAGACTAACATGACTACTTCTGTTACCATACGCATCAAGTTAAATACATTCCTGAGTGTTTGAAAGACTGGGGTACTGACTGTAAAGTCATTGGGGCTAGAGCCTTTTTTATTTTGTCAGTCAATCATGTAGTCTACTTGGAAAAAAATTAAACATGCATATGTAGTAATGAGAGAACCTTTTACCGTATGGTATTGTTACCATAGCAACCTATGTCTCCAATGCCAAGATCATCTGCCATTATCAGCAATATATTGGGTTTTGAGTCCACCACTGCACTCATTCCACCGGTATTTGGAAATATGCATAGTGCCAGCAGAGTGGCTAGGTAGCTCCTGAAATACAGTAAACCAAGTTGTTACCTGGATGAACCATGGCACCGTTCACAATGGAAATGCTAGTGTGTTTCAAGGGTTGAATTAAATTTAGATCATAATGCAGGCCCGACCTCCTTGTCCAAAGAGAGCGCCACTGCCAGTGGATCCACTGCATGAGAAAGCCGGGGGACGAAACACGGTGGTGGGTGTAGAGCTCAGCTCCACAGGGCTCACTGTGAACAAGAGGCAGCCTGGCACACTCCATTGTGTACCCGCCTATCTACTCCTTTCTTCCACCTACCAGAATCCCTGCCCCAGGTAGGTTATTTTAGTCATTGGGCTGCCTTTGTGGAACAGCTCTCAAAAGGTCTCCCAACAGGGGCATGCATGGGCCCATGCATCTGTTTACTTGGCTTTCATGTTAGCCATAGGATTGTAATCCAAGGGTAGCGCTTCCACAAGTGACTTAAGCAATTAAATCCCATTTTTTCCAGACTTTTTGTTACCCTAAGTATGTCTGTCTCACACAGGGTCAGCTTACGAAGAGCTACAATGTTCTCAGTTAAAGATTACATTCTTTGGGCCTGGCAGAGGAAGCAATAAATTTGATTGAGTAAGGAGTAGCAGTCTCATAATACTTTCCAAGAACAGTATCAATCCACTTCTGAGCCTTTAGTTTTTAAAGGATTGCTGACAAATTGTTTACCCCAAAACCAAGATATAGAGAAAGAATAGCTGTTACCACACAAAACAAGCTGGAAATGAAAACCTAGTTAGAAACAACTGAATAGTATAAAAGATTCATCTGCTTTGTACTGTAAATAAAGAATATGCCACTGCAGACACCAAATTAACTGACAAAGTTCTTGTCCTTATGCAATCATCTATGAATAATTTGTAGCTCAGCTTTGTATTGTCATGTGAGGATCTTCTGCCTGGATACCACTTTGAGAATTCCATTTACTCATGTTACTTCTTCTTGGAAAGGAAAGCTGCTGATCATGGTGTAGTTAAGGACAGCTTTTAAAAGTTATACTATACCAAGTTATAGGTAATGGAGGGCAGTACAATTTACCAGAAAAAAAATAACAGCTCCTAGGATAACAGATTAATTTATGGAGGCTTTTTTTTTAAAAAAAAAAAATACACAGGAAGAACGCTACCTTCTAGCATATTACTAAAATCAAGGGAAGGCAAGTGCTTTTTTTGTTTAAAAAAAAAAAAAAAGGAACTGATACACAGCTGGTTCCCTGACTCCTCCCACACCAGGGTCATCCAGTGGGGCTGCACACCCCAGCTGGCTCCCAGCTGTGGGGCTGGCAAGCCACAACCACCTGGCCAGGGATCCTGGCTGAGGCTGCCAAGGTGCTGGTACAGAGTACCGGTCTGTACCAACCCAAAAGAAGCACTGGGGAAAGCCATTAACTACTGCTTATTACAAAGCATTAAATGTTGATCAGTGACACTAGAACGATCAACCTAATGTAAATTCCTGCAAAGGTGATTGAATTTTGCTGTCGAATGTCCATTGCACCTACAGTTTCAAATGGATGCCCTAAGGTGCTGGGCTAATAGCTTGAGATGATGGCCTGTCTGTAGTATTTTCAGAAATAAGGAACAAAGGCATTTTGAGATCTTATTACTTATTGTTGAGTAGGTTGGGGAAAAAAGGAAATGTGGAAGTGGAATGTACCATAATTTTATTGTTCATTCGCCCACAGCATGCATAACCACTCATGTTTCTTAAAGAACTTATGTGAGATCAAAATATTACCATATCCTCTTTTAGAAAAAAACCCAAGCTGTCCCTTCTAGTTAGTTCCAAGCAGAACGAAGCATGGTTCACAGAGTGACATCTTGCACTGTTTGTCTCATCACAAGTAAGTAAATGAATGATCAGTATAGGAATCTGTACAAAAGGTTGCAAGAATGGACTGCACAAGCGTAAGGAAAAGAGGCCGGAGAGAAACAATACTTTAATATAATAGAGTTTTATGGGAAAAGTCATAACACATACAGAATTTCAAGGCAAGCATAGCTGCAAGATTGATCTGGCTCTGCATTGCTTGGTAAGTTGGGTCAGTTTAAAGCAGATGCATTTTAATGGAACCAAATACAGGCCCACATGCAAACCTCCCACCCAGGGGATTGCCCCACCCCTTCCCCAATCCACCCCCATCCTGATCCCTGGCCCTCTCCCCACCCAGCCTGGCTGGGGATTACCAGAAGTGGGGCTCAGCAGGCCAGGAAGCGAAGGTGGAGCACCGCATGGTGAGGGCTGGGGGAGGAGGGGATGAGGGGAGGCGATCCCCTGTGGCTGCTGCTGCTGCTGCCCACCACCCAACCCCTGCCCCAGGTAATCCTCTCCATCCCAGGCCGAGCCATGGAGGATCTTCAGGATGGGGTGGAGGGGTCCTTGGGATGAGCGTGGAGTAGGGATTCTACAGGCACAGTGGGGTGAAGAGGCTGTTTGTGGGCTGCAGGGGCAAACCGGTGGTGGCTGGAAGGAAAGCAGGGAGAGTGGGGGACAGAGCCAGGTGGAGGTGGGGCAGGGCCAGCTGGAGAGCTGAAGGTGGATGGATAAGAGCAGGTCCCGGTGTGTGGGGGCACAGTCCATATTTACAAAACAGCCTCCCTCCCCCCAAAAAAATTCCTGCATACAGGCCTGAAATACATACCAAAGTTACGTATCTGGGAACAAAGGCTACGGCCACACGGTGAAGTTATTCCAAAATAATAGTCGTTATTTCAGAATAACTTTGTGAAGATCTACACTACACACATGCTATTTCCAAATAAATTTGAAATAGTGGGTGCATTATTTTGAATTTTGTAAACTTCACCGCAGGAGGAATAATGTCTATTTTGAAATAGGCGCTGTTGAGACACGGAATAGTATTATTTCGAAATATGCCATAATGAGCTCCAATGGCACTATTTCAAAACAGGCGCTCCATGTTCGGTCATGCTATTTGGAAATGGCTGGCTGCTATTTCAAAATGCATTCTTGCATGTAGCTGTGTTATTTCAAAACAAGCTATTTCAGAATGGATTTTTTCGCAATAACACTGCTGTATAGACGCAGACAAAGAAGGGAGGCCTGGGGATTGTGTCCTGGAAAGCAGTGTCTCTGAAAAGGATTTAGGGGTCACAGTGGACAAGCAACTGAAGCGTGACCAAAAAGGGCTAGAGCTACACGTGGATATACAAAAAGGAGAACAGTGAGCAGGAGTATGGATACAGAACTAATGAGACAGTGTATTAAAATACTGCATGCAGTTCTGGTGTCCACTCTGTAAAAATGAAACTGAAAAACCAGAGCAGGCACAGAAAATATTAGTGATTTTCAAGGGCTGTAGAAAAAGCCTGACAGTGAAAGTCTTAGAGCTCAAGCTGTTTAGTTTATCACAAAAAAAAAAAAAGACTGAGAAGTGATTTGACTAGTATCTGTAGGTGCTAAATGGCTAAATCTGGTGGTGAATGGAACAGGAACCAATGGCAGGTTGCTGACACCTGATAAATTCAAATCTGAAATAAGGAGCATATTTTTTACAATGAGGCTGATTAACCATTGGAACAAACTACCAAGCCAAGCGGTCATTAAGACAACGTCCCTCTGGCAGATATACTTTATCATTACATAAACTGTATTTTACATGAGCACAAACCTCGATACACCAATAACTGGGTGAAATGTAACAGCCTGTGATTCACATGAGTGCACTAGTTTCTCCCACGTGGCACCTGTGGTTCCAGCTGGGAGTCACATGATTCCTTTGGCACTGGCACCGCTCCTGCTGCCCTGGTGTGGCCTCAGGGCTCAGCATGGTGCCTGGAATCCCAGTGGCCCTAGTTTCAATGGCAGCTCCAGTAGCGGCGATGCCTGTGAGTTGGGTGGAATATTTGACGGTTGGGGAGGGGTGGGCTGGGGGAGCCTGGCTCTGAGGGGTGGGCGGGAGGAAGGCATTTATTTAGAGTCAGGGGAGGGGGGCGGGTCTGTTGCAAAGGTGCAAGGACGACAACCACAAGTGTGGCGATCCTTGATTTATTATTGGACTGCGCTAGATTAGTGTCTTCTGACCTTAAATTTTATCAATTTATAAACTCGTAGATTTTCCTTTCAATGGGACAGAGAGAAGGGAAGAAAATCAGAGACAGAGACAAACGTAACAAATGAGACGTTGTAAAAGGAAAATAAGGCAGGTAAGAGCAAACTAACCAGAGAAGTACTGAAGATCACATGAAATATATGTTGTGTACAGAAGCAGAAATATACGTAGTGTACAGATGCACAGCAGAGCTAAGGTGGCTCCCTGCCTGTTCTACCGCCCTCCACGCTACTCTTGGAAGCAGAGGCCATGTTTCTGTGGCCCTGGGGTGTGTGTGTGTCTCCACACATTGCCCCATCCCGAGCTCTGACTCTGCAGCTCCCATTGGCTGGGGACTGTGACCAATGGAAGCGTGGGGGCAACACCGGCAGGCCTTGATGTGAGGAGACCCCCTGATCTGCCTCTCCTGCTGACTAGCAGCTGCTGCCAAAAGGGTGTGCCAATCACTTTGGGAGCCATGCCACATGAAGTAAGCACTACCCCCCCATCCCCGATCCCATCCCTCAGCCCAACCCTCTACCCCAGCCCAGACCCTGCATCCAGCACCCAAACTGCTTCCCAAGCCTCCTACACCCCACCTGCACCCCAAGCCCCTACCAATCAAGGGGCCTCACTTTGTTTCCATTTTTTCCCTGCTATAATATAGGAGAAGGATGAGAGAAAATAAAAAAAAAGAAAGAATGACAAATGCAGGGGAGAGTGTCAGAGGGAGAGATCAGAGAGAATATTTTCTTGGCTTGGTTGAGGGGTGAGATAGAGGGACACCAGGCCCCAGGGACTCCAAATCCACCACTGATGGGAGGTACACTCGAACAAATGCACACGAACTCCACCGAGGCTGAAATTGAAAGCAAACTTTGCCCCGTGTTGTCTGCGCTTGCCTCTGTCCAGCAAATCCCAGACTGCAAAGAGCAGCATCTGAAGGGACCCAAGGAACGAGAAGAACTAGGGATACATTACTGTTTTCTTTTCACAACTCTGCTCACCTGTTTTCTCCATTGTTTATGACTGTGCGCCAGCCCCTCCTGTAGGCAGCAGTTTTGAATAAGCAACAAGTTGGAGAAAAAGGGAGGTAGGAGCTAGCAAAGACGTGATCTGACTTGCAAGGAATGCAAAAAACAACCATTTGCTGCCTTGCATTTGCTATTTTGAAACAGCCTCTAAATAAGATTATGCATCGAAAAAGAGCTTGGCTCACCAGCACCTGGGCATCTGTACAGGGAACACAAGGCATACGGAGGATCTGGACCTACACACCTGCACAAAGCAAAGGTCTCCGAATACGACCCTTCCTTCTTGTGACAAGTGGCAGAACACTGCAGGCCGACCCCCATCTGTGACCTAGCTCCCTGCACCGCAAAGCCGGAAGCAGGAACTCTGAGCAGGGAACAGCTCAGGCCAATATTAACAATGGCAGGGAGTGAAGTTTGCCTTTAAAAAAAAAAAACACTTGTACTTCTCTAAGGGAGAGAGGAGAAATTCGTCTCTGGAGAAAAAAGCGTAGAGCACGTTTTTAAAAGCAGAAACTATTTAGCTTTTTTTACTCTTCATAAGAATGAGTGAAGTCACTTCTGTGCTCTCTCCCATGACTGCCACTCTCATTTCACAACTGCATGGTCCTTAAAGGGTCAGATTTTCAAAAGCAAAATTCCCGCACACCTCAAACACTGTTGGATATTAAGCCCTTTGGAAAATCTGCCCCAAAGTTTTTCATCCTGTGTGACACCAGGCGTGGCTGCAAAGATCATTACTGCAGCACACCCTGAATAGGTATTGTTTAAAGCAAATATGGGCAGAGTAGGCAGGGTGACCATATTTCCCTATGATGAATATGGGACACATGGTAAATTTGCTCAACTTCAGGTAAGTTCAATGTCAATCAATCAGAACAATGTGGTACCTCTCCCAATACGGGCCAATAAGGGCATGGGGTGGCAGAACACCATCTGGCTTTGACCTCAAGCTCCAAGGGGGCCTCAGATTTAGACACTTAATTTTTGGCATCTGATAGGCTAGAAGAGCATTTGTTAAATAATAAAAAAAATCCTGTATTCCAGTTCGGTCTTACTCTTTTTTGGAACCTTATTTTGTTTTCTCGTATCATCTTTTTATTATTTGTATTATAATGAGGGCCTTCAAAAGTCAGGAATGGCCCAGGCCTCTCTGGGTATGTGAGAGGCTCTGCTCCCAACATGCTTTAAAAGCTCCAGGGCCCAGTGTCAGATGGGGGCCATGAGGGTCTGGGCAGAGGCAATGGGGAGGCGCTCAGGTAGAGGTGTAGTATGACATCTGTTTTGGGGCAGGACCCAGCAGGCTGAAGCCAGCTTCATATGGCAGGACCAGGGAAGCAGCACCACTTCCACCCCATTTATTCCAGCAGCCACCCAACCTTGCTTGGTAGGGGCGGAGAGCTCAGCTCAGCTCAGCTCAGCTCAAAAAGTTTGAAAACAGCTCTGGGCTGGAAAGAGGAGTGGCTAGGATCTGTGTGCTGACAGGAGCTAGCTAGGGGATGTGTGTGGGCAGCTCAGGGTTCAGGGAAGGATAGCTAGGAACTGGGTGCATACAGGCAGCAAGCTCAGGGTGCAGGAAGGAGGTAGTTCAGAGGATGGGCAGAGGGTAGCTTAGGGCTATATGTGGCCAAGGGGTAGCTTATGAGCTATGTGTACACTAGAATGCTACGTCGATGAAGTGTATTTCAATGTACAGACATCAAAATAAGCAACATCAATGTGTAGCATCTGTACCTCCTCCGGTGCTGGCACTGTCGATGTTCATCGTTGATGTACCAATGCGCAACATTGAAAGTAGCCTCGCTGGAGAGCGTCTACACACAAAAGCGGCTGCTTTCAAAATAAGGGGCCAGGAAAGCCTGTGGGAGGGGTCACAGGGCAGCCTAGCCCTTCCAGGGCAACAGCGAGTTGCTGCTTTAAAAGGCCCCTCCCAAACACACTCGGCCTGCACAGCATGGGGCCTGCGGAGCTGACATCAGAGTCACAGAATCCATGCACATAGCCATGGACCCGCAGCAGCAGCAGCCAGAAGCCTTCAGGGCTGTCACTGAGGCAGGAGCTGCCCTGCTCAGTGCTGTGCAGGAGGCCGCCCAGCACCTCCTGGAAGGGGAACGCTCCTCAGGGGATGAAAGGGTTGTCCCAGACCATGGGACCCCTGTTGGGTGCTCCGCTGGCTATGGAGATACCCCACCACCACAGAGTGGTGCGAGTACCTAGTCCTGGTGGAGTGGGACGACAACCACTGGCTCTGGAATTTCCGGATGTGCCGGCAGATCCAGTGGCTCACCCCCGCCCGGAGGCACCACAACTGCTGCATGTGGCGCCCGCACCATCGAGAAACGGGTCAGCATCGCTGTTTGGAAGGTGGCCACTCCAGATAGCTACCGATCTGTAGGACACCAGTTCAGTGTGGGCAAGGCCACTGTTGGGGCCATTGTCATGGAGGTAAGGGGGCCTGGGCGTGGACCCATTGGGGGCCGGCAAAGGGGTCTGGGGAGGGGGCCCAGTGGAAGGCTGGGGGAGAGGGGGTGCCTGGGGAGGGACTGAGGGGGAATTCCTGGGGAGGGGGTTACCCAAGGAAAGGGGTTGTCTGGGGAGGGAGGGACCGAGGGGGGGACCAGGCGCACCCAGTGCCCATGTCCTCTCCCCGCAGGTGGTCTGTATGCTGAACGCCCTGCTGCTTTACAGGTTCGTGCAGATTGGGGAGCTGGATACAGCCATTGTGGGGTTTGCCAGCATGGGGTTCCCCAACTGCTTTGGAGCCCTGGTCAGGACCCACATCCCCATCTGCACCCTGGACCACAGCGGCGGATGCTTTGTAAACAGGAAGGACTACCACTTGGTGGTCCTCCAGGCCATGGTGGACAGCCAGGGCCACTTCCAGGACATATATGTTGGCTGGCCTCGCAGCACCCATGATGCCTGCATTTTCAGGAACTCGGGCCTGTTCCACCAGATGGAGGAGGGGACCTGCACTCCCCAGAGGGAGATCTCTCTGGGGGACACCACCATGTCCCTCTGCCTCGTGGCAGATGCGGCCTACCCCCTCCAGCCCTGGCTTATGCAGCCCTACATGGGCCACCTCAACACCAGCCAGGAGAGGTTCAATGGCCACCTGAACCACGCCCACCAGGTGATGGAGCAGGCTTTCAGCCATCTCAAGGGCTGCTGGTGCTGCCTCCTAGTCCACCTTGATGTTGACCTCCTGAACACCTCCCAGGCTGTGGGTGAATGCTGGACACTCCACAACCTAGTGGAGAGCAAGGGGGAGGCCATAGTGCAGGGGTGGGCTGTAGAAGCCAGCACAGCCTACTCCCAGGCAGCTGCCACCCTCATCTACCAGGCACACCATGAGGGGCTCCAGGTCCAGGAGGCCCTGTGGGCATATTTTGACCAGGGGGTGGAGGGAGCACTGCCCCAGCCATCCCTAGCAGGCCTCCCACACACTGCCCCCACCACCTGCACACTGACCCCATCACCCACACAGTGCCCCCCGCATAGAGCACATTACACCCGTTTTGAAAGCTATGAATATAGTATTTAAGAACCAAATGGGTCAACCAGTTCTTTAACTGAATGAATGTCCATGGGGAGAGAAATGCATGGGGCGGGGGGAAGAATGCTGCCTAAAGGGTGGGGGACATAAACCTTTACAACAGAGGTGGGGGAGAACTATGTACAAAAGCGGGGGGCCTGCGTGGCCCAGTCCTTGGTCCGTCACTGCCCCATGTCTGGTGTGGCGGGGTGCGACCCCCACGGGGCCCGGGTCACCACCCCTGCCTTGTCTGGGGTCCTTGTCAAGGATGGGTGGGGGCTGGGAGGACCGGCAAATATGGCTGGGCCAGCTCCGGAGCCCCGCGGTCCTCCTCCGTGGACTCCATTGCACAGAGGCTGCCGGGAGGCACGGCGGGTGGAGCAGCAGAGCGTGGCAGCCGGGCTGCGATCCTCTCCAGGGTCCCAGTGCTGCGGTCAAATGCCTGCAGGAAGGACCCCCAGGCCTCCTGGCGCCAGGCGAACGCCCTCTCCTCCAGTTGGAGGCGACACTCTGCCACCTCCACCTGGTGCCGGAGGGTAGGGAGGCCCTGGGGTCAGTGGCTGCCTGTGGCTGGCTCCGGCGGTGGCAGGCTGTTCCTGGCAGTCGTCCCTGCTCAGGCTGGCTGCTGCACTGCAGTCTCTCATGTGGGATGTCTGGCAACACAGGCACTGCAGCGCTGCTGTGGCCCTTGGGTGGCTGTGGCTGTGGAGCTGGGGAGAAGAGAGAAGAAGACCATTCGTACTGCGCCCTGGCCTGTGGCCCACACCTCCCGCCCACCCAAAGGCACTGGGTCTCTGTACCCTGGCCATGGGTATGGCATCCCTGTGGGCGGCGCCCTTCAGGGGTTCAGCCCCCCACCCCCCCGGGATGGGGCGTGGCGCTGTCTGCGGGAGCGGGTGCTGATGGGCCCTGGGGGCTGTGCTGCTGTCCCAGGGCCATGGTCTGTCTGGGAATGTGGGGCGGCCCCTGTCGTGTCCCATACCCCCACCCCATAACCCAGGGGTGTGCACTCTGTAGGGTACATACCTGAAGGTCCACTCCTGCAGTCGGGGGCACACCCATTGGGCAGACTCCTGGCTGGAGCTTGGGGAGGGGAGGTTGATGAGGAGCTCCCCATCACTGGAGCCCTCCTCAGTGGTCCCAGGGGCTGGCTCCTCTGGGGGCCTCTGGGGTGCAGGCTGGCCTCCAGGCCGGACCCCTGGTCTGAGGCCCACTGGGGCTTCCTGGCCACAGTGTCAAGGACAGCTGAAAGGGGAGGTGTACTGGGGCCCAGGAGTTCCCTGCGCTCCCTGTAATAGGGGCAAACAGTGGGGGTGGCTCTAGACCAGCTGGCTGTGTCTCGGGCCTGGGCATAACCCTGCCACGACTCCTTGACTTTACTCCTGATGTGGGCAGGGTGACCCCGGGTGGCCAGACCCTTGACCAGCTGGGAGAAAGTTTCTGCATTCTGCCACTTGCTCCCCACTACCCGGAGCACCTCCTCCTTGCCCCAAAGCCCCAGCAGGTCTCAGAGCTCAGTGTCAATCCAGGAGGGGCCCCGCTGCCTCTTCCCGCCCCGGCTGGATGCCTGTGAGCCCTGTGTCCCCTTGGGGTGGGAGTCCTGGGGGCTCTCAGGGGGCTGGCTGGCTGCCATGGGTAGAGGGTGGGTGGATCGGGGCCTCTGGAGGGTGTGCAGGGCGAGCACATGCATGTGCTGCTGCCTGCACGCTCTCAGCTTCCTGCCACTGGAAATCCGGGTCCATGGTGCTTTAAGGGCTGCTGCATGCAGTGACTATAGAGCCCCATGGGGGCTGGACAGAATGTCTCAACCCCTCAGCTGATCGCCACCCTGGAGGACCCCGCTATTGCAAAGTAGTGGGATGCAAATCATGTACACACGCCCTACTTCAACGTTGAACGTCGAAGTAGGGTGCTATTTGCTTCTGATGGGGCTAGCGATTTTGACGTCTCACTGCCTAACGTTGATTTCAACTTCAAAGTAGCGCATGGCCTGTGTAGATGAAACACACGCTATTTCGAAGTTGGGCTGGCGTGGACACGGCTAGGGTGCAGGGAAAGGGTAACTAGGGGCTGCGTGGACACGGCTAGGGTGCAGGGAAAGGGTAACTAGGGGCTGCGTGGGGGTAGGAGGTAGCTCATGATGCAGAAAAGGGGTTGCTAAGGGCTGTGGGCATTCCAAGTAGAGGTTGGGAATGTTGTCCTTGTGGCAGGGGCAGCGTGTGGCACGCTTGAGTCCGAGGCCTGCAACTCTGTCATGAACAGCATGGGGGAGGCGTGCACAGAGCTGACGTGGGCGGCTCTTCAAGCGCTAAGAGCTCTGCCTCAGGTGGGACGGGCGGGGTGGGGCTGACTTCAGCTTCCATCTCTGAGCCATGGGTAAAATGATATTCATGAAATTCAGCCTTCACGAGGGTTCTCAACACCAAGCCATCACAAGTGTTGTGACCCTGTGGTATGTATTTTGGAGTGCTAATAAGACTTTAGCAAGCCAGCCTGGATATTAATATTGGTTATTTCAGCTAGGGGTAGAAATCAGGCAGTGCAGGAAGGGCCAAAGCTTAGATTTTGCAAGTTTGAAAGGAATGTGAGCATAAATGGAATTTTTACTCCTATCTGCTTAAACCCCTTTTGAAAATGAGAGTTGGGCTCCTCTGTCAGTTAAATATTGTAGTGCTGATGGCAGCACCTGCTAAACACCTTTAAAATTGGCTAATAAGTGGCTGCCAATCAAAAAAGAAGTCAGGAAAAAGCTGAGACAGCAGTCCAGAGATGCCCCACGCAGGCATTCCATCTAGTAATTGATAGCTTAGCAAAGTCTTAGAGTTAATATTTTATACAAAGTCAAATTAAGCATATCCGGGGGAAGGTGGAGGAGCCTGGATGGTCCATAAAGAGAACTGGGTGGAATCCAAACAGTCACTCCTTTCGGACCCATATAAATTAATCAGCAAAATAATTCAGCCTTAAGACATTATCTTTTCTGTATAGCTCTGCCCCACTCCTCCTTCCTGTTCACAGTCATGCTCCAGAGACAGCTTTGTTAGTGTGGATTCAATAGACCTATCCGATGAGGGGTGGGAGTGGGGAAAAGTATGGGGTTCAGAACTGGTTGAAATGATGTGGGGTGATTCAATTAGGGACTCCTTGTGGGGATTCCCACCCCCTGAGCCCTCCCCTGGGGTTTTCAGTCTGAGAGTGATCTGGGTCCTTTTATTATTTTTATTACTTGGCAGCAGGAATCAGCTATCACTGTGGTGTGATGGCTAAAACAACTCTCTCAGCCCTCCGCTGCAATAGTAAGACTGGCTGTGCAAATTACAGTTTTCAAACCTCTGGAGCCGGATCTGGAGCTGACAATTGCTCACTCAGGCAGTGCCAGATATGCCACCCGTTGCTCTTGCAACTGTTGAAGAAGGAGCTTCCTTCCCACTTTTGTCTTCCACCATGCTCTAAGGAATGCATTAGGGACTGGACTGACAGCCCCAGACCAACTAAAGGAAATTACCACCAGCCAGTAGATGCTTGTCCACTTTATGAGCCATTCCCTAAATGATCACCATGGGGAAGCCAATTCCTCAGCCAACCTGCTACTGCCCAGCCAGAAGACGCATCTGCGGCCATCGCTGCTGCTAGAAGGGCTAGCTGCGAGAGAAAAGAGTCACCTAGCCTGTATGAAAAGTTAGAGGAGGACTAAGGGGTTCTTTTTTCCATGGGATATCTAACAACATTATTTAGGGGGGAAGAGAAGTATCGTACACTGGACATGTCTTACATATGACCAACGGGGGTGAAATATTGCAGGCAACCTTTGCTGGAAGGCTGGTAGCAGAGGCTGAACCTCTCTAATCTGGCGTCCTGGGGACGTGACCTGTGGCAAACTAGAGAGACTTCCGAACCAGGGTACGACAAAGAAAAGTGCGAGGGGGTGTCCACTGGAGCAGGGAGGGGTGGTACGGTAGCATCCCCAGGCTTTGTGCCCAGCATGGGCCCAGGGGGCTCACTGCCAGTAATAGTCTCTGTCACCAGCCCCCCTGCCCAGGCTCCCAGCCCATCTGTTGCTGCTTGAAGTCTTTGCATCTGAGGTACTGACTTCTAGCCCCCTCTGACTCCACCTCTTCCCTACCTCCTCCCCCAAGTTCACTCCAGCCCCTCTCCTCCCCCTCACTCCCTGAACTTGAATGCTGCAAATCAGCTGATTTCTGGCCCTCCAGAAGCTCGGGCAGGATGCGGGAGGAATTACCAAGTAGAGGGCTGCCCATGCATTGTGGGGAAGTGGGAACTTTGCCTCTGTTTTTCCTGTGAATGCTCCAGGCCTGGAGCACCCACAGAGTTGCAGACGTTTCTGGATGACAGAATCCTGGATTACAAGGGTTCAACCTGTACATCACTACACAGAAGTTCAATATAAAAGTGGTGCTGAATCTTCACCCACAAATGTCAGGAGATCCAAACCCAACAGAACAGCAGTCTGGTAGCACTTTAAAGACAAATGAAGTGATTTATTAGATGATGAGCTTCCGTGGGACAGACCCACCTCCTCAGATCTGATCTTCAGAGCTGATCTGAAGAAGTGGGTCTGCCCCATGAAAGCACATCACCTAATAAATCATTGCGTTAGTCTTTGAAGTGCTGCATGACTGCTGTTTCGTTTTGTTGGGAGTACAGACTAACACGGCTACCCCTCTGCTCCTAAGAGATTCCAAGTTATGGTTATTACAGCAACTTTAATTTTGGCACACTGCAATGTATCAGAGCTATATCTTCAGCTGGGAATAGATATTCATAAGGCTTGCCATACAGGAACATATTAATTTGGGCCACTTGGACTGATATCTTGTTTCACGAAATAGGCTTCATTAAATCCTGTTTCATACATCGAGACAACTGCATAATCCTAAATTAACAAGAATATTGCTGAAAAAAACCAAAGCACTTGCTTTTAGGGCCTGTCATGCAATTAAGCTTTGGTAGATTTTCTGTACAGAGCAGGCTGTGCGCTGTCACCTTCTTTGTCACACCAGCAAAATGGGAATGTCCCACAGCAGGGCTGCAGCCAGGGCTTCCACATAATGTTGTACAAAGAGAGCTGCTGTGGGACGGGAGTCAGGGTTTGGCGATGCTCCTCCACAGCTCTTTCTATTCTGCTTATTACTGTGCCAAACAGGGGCTCAGTGGCAGGTGAGAGAGGTTTGGCCTCAGACGGGTCTCTGGAGAGATCAAAGAGCAAAGGAGGGTCATGATGGGTTACACCTTCCCCGAAACATGGGCAAATTCCTCTTCCGTAACAGGCTCCGGCACCCTCTGGATAGAATACTGGGGTCACATAATGAGCCTTCCACAACGCCCCACCTGGCAGGAGAGAAAAATGCAGATAGACATAAAATAAACATATTTTCAGAGCTTGACAAGCAAGTTTTTATTTTGTAACACTAGATGCCAACCTTTGTCTTTTTGGTGCTGGATAAGGTATTTAAACTTCAGGTCCATCCAAAACAACCCCTCCCCAAAGCAGCTGAGCTTGCTTTGACATGCCATATTTTGAACAGCATACTTGTGCCTGTAGGGTGACTATCATGATATACATCAGGAAGTCCTGTGGCACCTAGTAGACTAAGATATTTTGGAGCATAAGCTTTCATGGGTAAAGACCCACTTCATCAGATGCATGAGTGGGGGAGGGGGGGATTTCAGACTAGTATTTTAAAAAATGGGGTACCAGTAAAAGGGAGGGCCAGAGCTGACAAGGTCTAGTCAGCAAGGTGGAAATGGCTCAGTATCAACAGTACTTATCAAAAGAGTCAAAAACAAGTCAGATTAGACAGGTGGATGTGAGCCTTTGTCAGCGTCTGATGGGCAGATATTAACACCCAGAGCAGAGAAGCTGCCTTTGTAAGCTGAGAGCCACTCCCAGTCTCTGTTTAATCCATGGTTAATGGAGTCAAATTTGCAAATAAATTGCAGGTCAGAGATTTCTGTCTCCATTTGATTTCCGAAATTTTTTTGTTTCAGAACTGTCACCTTTAAATCTGCCACTGAGTGTCCAGGGAGATTGAAATGTTCTCCCACAGGCTTCTGTACATTACCTTTCCTGATGTCTGATTTATGTCCATTTATTCTTTTACAGAGAGTTGGTCCAGTTTGGCCAATGTAAATTGCAGTGGGGCATTGCTGGCACATGATGGCATATATTATATTAGTAGATGTGCAGGTAAAGGAGCCCATGATGGTATGGTTGATATTAGGTCCTGTGATGATGTCACTGGTGTAGATATGTGAGCAGAGTTGGCAGCGAGGACTGTTGCAGGGGCTGGTTCCAGGCCTAGAGCCACTGGTTTGTGATTTGTAGTGGCTGGTGAGGATTTGTTTAAGGTTGGCGGGCTGTCTGTAGGCAAGGACCCTAACCCTATCTGCTGTTAGGGATTTCGAAGTTGCTGGGGTCCTTTCGAAAAGGAGCCCTGTCTGGACGAGCCATGCGGCGGCGAGCTGCATCAATTTCGAAGTGCCACAGCTGCTGGCATTCTAATGAGGTGCTGAATATGTATTTCAGCGCTTCATTAGTAACCTTCAAAATGGCCATTTGCATGGCCATTTCAAAGTTTTGGGCTAGTGTGGACACGGCCTCAGTGGCAGATTTAAGGGTGGCAGTCCTGAAACAAAAAAATTTCAAAAATCAAATGGAGAGAGAAATCTCTGAGCCACAATTTTATTTGCAAATATGACTTCATTAACCATGGATTAAACAGAGACTGGGAGTGGCTCGCAGCTTACAAAGACAGCTTCTCTGCTCTGGGTGTTAATATCTCCCCATTAGACACTGACAAAGGCTCACATACCCCTGTGTGATCTGTCTTGCTTTTTCCTCCTTTGATTAGTACTGTTGATACTGGGCCATTTCCACCTTGCTGAATAGACCTTGGCAGCTCTGGCCCTCCCTTTTACTGGGACCCCATTCTTTAAATACACCTCTGAAACCACCCCCGCCCCCACTCATGCGTCTGATGAAGCAGGTCTTTACCCACAAAAGCTTATGCTCCAAAATATCTGTTAGTCTATAAGGTGCTGCAAGACTTCTTGTTGTTCTCAAAGCTACAGACTAACATGGCTACCTGTCTGATACTTTTCATAATAAACTTGCAGGACAGCAGCAAATTATTACTGTCACTTGGGTACCTGCACTGTTTCTAAGTGGCACAAGTACACAGTTTCTCCAACCCCAGGCTAATTGCAAAGCTAAAGTCTATCCTATGTTAAAAATCAAATTATACTAAATAGTAGACACATGCTTTCCTAGAGACTGGAGCCACCACTATTTTTGGAAGAACCTTTATACTCACTGTCCTTTTGATGCCACCGTACTGCATGTAAATACGTGCCACAGTAGTGAAACAGGAACTCATGTTCGGAGTGCTGAATGGTCCCTTGCAATAAAGGCATCAGGTTCCGGCCATCAATCACCCTGATATTGATGGAGAGAACAGCAGTTACCAAGCTTCGGTGATCTGCAAGCTGACATGTTTGGTACTCAACTGTCATTGCAATTGAAAACATTTGTGCAACTCACTTTGGGAACAAAAGGAACATTTATGAGTAAAGGGTGAAGCTCAAACATGGAAAAAAAGATTTATATGAACTATGTGGAAATTATGACTCTGAAAAAGTAGGTGGGAAATAGGATAAACATCTACCTGAGATGAGATCTAATGTTAGGATCATTTTTAAACAAGATTCTGTATTGGAAATTGAAAGCAGTGAGTACGTTTTACAGTTTCTATACCTGTCCTGGGGCACTGTCCCTCCAGCCAGATGAGCCACCGTAGGGTAAATGTCCATAAGACTTGTAGGTTCATCGATAACTGTGTCTGCAGGCAACACTCCTGGCCATCTAAATATCCCCGGCACACGGATCCCTCCTTCCCAGCCTCCCATGCCTTTTCCACCTGTTGTTAAATAACAAGACAATATATAAGATATTTTACACATCTGTGTTTCTGTGGGTGCTCCATGCCTTTTGGTTTGTCTTAGAGTTTTCAAGGGTAATGTCCATCCCCAAACATTAATGATGTATTTAGAACTGGAAAACCCTTAAGAAATTGGTATTTGTATGAAAAGAAGAGTTTTAAGGAGAACGCTCAACTCCCAAATTACACACCCTCTACATTACATAGGGCAGGTGTAGGAGACTGTACAATTTCAACTAAGGATTAGTGCCTTTGCTGTATGTTCGACTGTGCCTTCCAAGGCTATGCCTGGAGGAACAGTGTAAGAAGTCACATACCCTACAATTTCCCCACTTTTACATGTCTGTTATCTCCATTCCTTGGGCTCCTTGGAACTGGACTTGACTAGGACTGCAGGCAAGGGTGTGAAATCTATTAATCAAGTTTAAAGCAGGAAATATGTGCAGAGAACAGGCTGTCAGTTGTCCACCCACCAAAAATACATCCCCCCGGGATTTCTCACGTGTAGAATAGTCATAGCTGCAACAAATATTTTAAGAAGTTAAGGGGAGCCTTTACCGATCTCTGTTCTCAAACCATGCTCTCAGCTTATTTAGAAGGGAGATACAGGGGTATTGAGACATACAGTTGTCTTTGCCAAGCAGGTCTGGTTAAATATTTTCATGCTGCCTATTATCTTGTCACTTGTACTATCACCTGGGGAATAAATGGTTAGGCCGCTTGTGACTCAGGTGCCCTTTTTTAACCACATCAGCTCAAAACCACATAACCTGTTATTGGAAGAAATTTTCTAGATTATATTGGCTGTTCCTATATCCTCCTGGTCAGAAGGAGAAGAAAATAGATGAGGCCAAGGTCTTAAATCTTTATGACCTAAAGGCCGTGTCTACACTAGCCAAAAACTTTGAAATGGCCGTGCAAACGGCCATTTCGAAGTTTACTAATGAAGCGCTGAAAGACATATTCAGCGCCTCATTAGCATGTGGGCGGCCGCGGCACTTCGAAATTGACGCGGCTTGCCGATGCACGGCTCATCCAGATGGGGCTCCTTTTCGAAAGGACGCCGACTACTTCGAAGTTCCCTTATTCCTATGAGCAGATGGGAAAAAGTGGACTTCAAAGTAGAAGGGGTTCTTTTGAAAAGGAGCCCCGTCTGGACAAGCCGCATCAATTTCGAAGTGCCGTGGCCGCCCGCATGCTAATGAGGCACTGAATATGTATTTCAGCACTTCATTAGTAAACTTCGAAATGGCCATTTGCATGGCCATTTCAAAGTTTTTGGCTAGTGTAGACGTAGCCAAAGAGTGCTAATTCTTCCTATGTTATTTTTGTTTATGGTTTCAGAGGCATGTATATAATTTTAAAGCACAACTGATTCTGTGTTTTCAATTTCTGAATTTTAAAAAATTTGGATCTATGTTATTGAAATGTGTTGATTTTATTATATGCCTTCATCTTATGACCTAATGGTAACATGATATTTTAACATGTATGATCTGACTACAGGTTTAACCTCTAAAATCCATGAGTCTTTGGTTTGGCAACATCTATGGTCTGACACAACTGTGGACGTTGCTGGATCAGAGAAGCACAAAGCTCTGAGAGTTGGGGGCTGGGAGACAGGGCACAGCAGTGTCTGACCACGGCTCCCAGACCCTGCCATCTAACCCTTCCCTAGCCCTAGATGTGGTCCATGGCTCTCTGGTTCTGCTGTGGTCCACTGCCCTCTGGCCTAGGCCACAGTCCACTGCTCTCCAGCTCTAGCGAGACCAGAAAGAAGCATCCTGCAGTGGGGATGCGTAGCCAGACATGAACCCCCCATTTCGCCTTTTCTTCTTCTCCCCCCCCCACCCCACACTGGGAGAGACAGAGAGAGAAACAAGCAAGGGAGACAGGTAGCCTTTGATGTCCTGGGAACGCAGGTGTGCTGTCTCGCCCAGCCTCTCTACTATACACAAAAACCAGACAGTGAATGGGCTAGCTAATGGCCGCCCTTCTGGCTGATCTCGGTAATTGACACGCCTGATCACTACCCCAGGAAGAACGGGGAACCTCTGCCCATCACCTCCAAGGTGCCCAATTGTCCACAATTCACAAGTGCAAATTGAGCCTTGCACCTTCCCTGGGAAACTTGGGGTTCAAAACACATTCCTCCCGATTGGCCACTTGAGACCAGGAAGAGGCCTACGTGACAAAAGGGGTATAAGAGGGGTTTGGCAGCCCAGCCCCCTTTGAGTTTCAATCATCTACACCTGCTGGCCAGGTCTGGAATTAACTCCCGAGACTGGGAAGCCTGGTTCGTATCTACTTCTTCCCGAGGGATTGAGAGAAAGATTCTGGCTCACACCGGATCTAGCAGGCAGGGGTAAGAATTACACCTGTATTACACTTCTTTCCTATAGGAATTGAGGGAAAGACTCTGGTTCCACCAGGTCTAAGAGGCAGGGTTGAAAATCACACCTGCAACGTGCCTTTCTTGTGTACACATTACTTGTATTAGTTTAAGCTAGCTAGCTTGTCTAAAACTTTTCTTAAGTTAAATCGTGTTGTTTCCCCTTTAAAAACCAGGAGTACTAACTTGAACTTTAATCATTTGTCTTAGTTAAATTGTTTCTATCTTTGTATAAATAAAAAGTAACTATTAAAGCCTCTCGAAGTGTAATTTTCCTCTTGCTGCTGAACCCGAACAAAACGCAAACCAAAGAACCAAGCCTGCCCTGTCTGGTTAGCGTAGCTGCTGGTGTGGCATCACCCCCTTTGCCCCACCAGACCCTTAGCTGGCACCTGGGCATCGGCTCACAGAAGTGGCGCAGCGAGCAGGGTTTGTGCTCTTAGTTCCAATACAGCAGCATGAAGCCAGTCACTGATTTCAGCAAGGTAGAAAAGAGCTTTGCCCAGGAAGGTGGGGCTGACCCAAAATGGGATAAAGAAATGTTAGAAAGGGAATGGGGAAATCCCGAGGAACTGTGGTTGCAGTTCTGTAGTTGGAGAACTGCTTGTAGAATAAAGCAGAAAAAGGGAAAAGGAGCTTGTATCTGGCTATTTAAAAGTGCCCTACAAGCAGCATGTAACAGCCACGCTAATCTGGAAGCAGAGTTAGAAAGAGTAAAAAGCAAAAGAGATGACTTAGAGCGGGGCTGCCAGAACCTAGACACCCGACAGCACCTGCTAAGTAATGATTTGCACCAATTAGAACAGCGCCTCACTCCGTTAATAAAGAAGGAAGGAGTGGAGCGGAGGGCGAGATTAGAGAGCAAGCCTCGAACAATTAATCAAGTGAAAGTAGAGGCTGCTCTCTGGCTAGATCCAGAGGATTGGGATGAGGACATCTGGGATTCCTCTGATGATGAGGTACATTCCACCTATTCCTTCCCTGAGTTAGGAAACACCCCCATCCACATGAGACCCATCATCGCCTACCAGAAAGATCTCACTGAGCAGGGAGAGGATGAGTCTAGCAAAAAGGCAGAGCCACGACCCACCCAAATCACTACCCGCAGCTGTCAGCCTGCAGAATTGAGAAAGATCCAAGATGAGTTTGCCAAAAAGCCTGGGGAAGGAGTGATAGAATGGCTAGGCAGAATATGGGATACAGGAGCAGGCCATATACAGCTGTCCTCCCGGGAATGTGGCAGGGTAAATCTGGGTGCAGGAGTATTCCTTACCCCCAGGAATAAGGAGGGTCCGAAGTCTATTTGGACCTTTGCCTGTGGATGGGCTAGGGGAATCCACCACACCGATAGAGGTGAACCCACTGTCACCCTGTGGACAAAGGGGGATGAACTTAAAGGAGCCCTGCAGACTGTGTCCATAACAGCTCTGCTCAACCGAGTTAGTCCAGAAAATGGGGATGAGGAGGAGAGCCCATGGGAACAGGGGGTAAAAACCGAGGATTTGAGACCAGTGCTTAAAGGGGCTCCTGGACCTCATAGGGCAATAATGTTAGCCACCAGAAAGCATGCTCAGGAGCATAACTATTCCTGTCAGGAGCTATTTGAACTTATGCTAAGAGACCTCCAAGAGTTTGGAGAAACTGAGGCACCACAGGCCAAAGTTAAGATAAGAAATTTAAAGGGAAATGATAAAAGGCAGCAAAAAGGCTTTAAGCCTGGGCGTGAGATAACCCCAGAGGAAAAGGAATTAAGAACTAAACTCTGGAAACAGTGTTTAGATCTAGGATACCCCCGAGATTTGCTGCACGGAATGCCTACCGGGAAGCTAAAGCTCCTGGGTGCCTTAAAAGGGGCTAAGCAAGGGAGGGAGGCGATTACTCCTAGTGCACCCCCCAGCTCCGATACCCCTTACATGCAGCTGCAGCAGCAATTCCAAGAGCTGCAGCCGCTAGTTGAAATTGACCAGGGAAGTTGACTTGCAGGGGAACAAATCTCTCTCTCTATAAATGAGCTCAAACCGGCAGGGAGAGAGCATCAAAGCAATGACCCCCGGATCCTAGTAACAGTAAATGATAAGACTACTGTCTCCTTCCTGGTAGACACTGGAGCCCAATTATCCATGACTAAAAGAGAGGATTTTTCCGGACCCCCACCTTCCAACCGAAAGCAGATTTTGGTTACTGGACTGAATGGCACTACTGTGTCTTACCCGCTGGTCAAAGTAAAGCTAGATATCCCTTTAAACCCCTACAGGCAACCCCGAAAACATGAATTAATACTTGGGAATGCCAATATACTTGGCATGGACATCCTAAGGGGCAAGGAGGGAATCATTGCTGGGGAAAGGTGGGCATTGGGAGCCGGCTGCAAGCCCAGCACAACAATCCTGGAGGAGGGGAAAGCTTCCCTCTGTCATGTAAACCTCCTAGCCCAAGCTCCTCCCCTCCCCCCGTCAGCTGTGACTAATGTAAAGCAGGATAATGTCCCAGCTGAAGCTGTGGCTCCTGTAACAGAATTGATTAAAGACCTAGAGAAACGGGGAATATTAATTTGGACACACTCCCTGTACAATTCACCAGTGTGGCCAGTAAAGAAGCCTAATGGCAAATGGAGGCTCACTGTAGACTACCGCAAACTGAATAGCAACACTGGACCCCTAACTGCAGCAGTCCCCAGTATAGTAGACATTGTGAATAACACACAAACCTGGAACAAACAGTGGCTAGCTGTACTGCATGTAAAGGACATGTTTTTCATGGTCCCCCTACAGCCTGCAGATCAGGACAGATTTGCTTTCACCTGGAAAGGCGTCCAATATACTTTCACTAGGATGCCACAGGGATTCAAACATTCACCTACAATACGCCACGGTGCATCATCAAAAGTCCTAGATGGTTTGACCATGCCACATAGTGTCCAAATATTACAGTATATTGATGACATTTTGATTGGTGGGGATTCATGTGAGGCAGTACAGGAAGCCATGGACAGGGTAAAGACAGCACTAGAAAACCTTGGATTAGATTTACCTCCAGGCAAGTGCCAAGGTCCCTCCCAGGAGGTAAAATTCCTAGGCACTGTCTGGATGGGAGGGAGAAGGTCAGTGCCTGATGAACCTGTAAAAGAACTCAGCCAGGCACTGTCACCTGAGGACAAGGTTCAACTGAGACAGATTCCAGGAACTTTGAGGTTTTGGAGAAAACACGTGCCAGGCTTTGCTGTAATTGCCCGGCCACTATACAATCTGTTAAAGAAAAGTGTCACTTGGGAATGGACCTCTGCTCATGAGGAGGCATTAAGGCAATTGATAAGTGAAATTCACACTTATCAAGCCATGGGTCCAATCCACCCTGATGCCCCATTTCATTTGTATATTAATGTAGGAGCCACAGGAATGTCTTATGCCCTATGGCAAGAGAGTGACACTGCACCCCGACGCCCCATTCAATTCGCTTCAAAGTCATGGCAGGGGTCACAGGCCAATTACACTCCATATGAGAAAGTGCTCCTGGCAGCCTACACGGCTTTAAGGGACACTGAGGAACTGACTCAAACTTGAAACATAACTATTCACACCCCTCTTCCAGTTATTAAACCCACATTGGAAGGAAAGGAGCTACCACCAGGTGTGGCACAGAAAATGACAATTCAAAGGTGGGCACTGTACATACACCACAGGGTAGCTGGTGCAGACACTGCACAAAACCCCACCATGATTACAGAATCTGTAGGGAAGGTGGGCATGCCCGAGGAATGCCACCTACCCCCGCAACTGTCTCCTATCTGAGATGCGGCTCCATTTGTCTCATCTCATCCTGAGGGAGTGTGGTTCACAGACGGCAGTGCTAAATTAATCAAAGGAAAGTGGAAGGGGCAAGCTGCAGCCCTCCCAGCAGACAATTCCACCATACCCTTAACTACTGACATAGAGAAGCCACACTGGAGAGAAACCCTTCCACTGCTCTGAGTGTGGGAAAAGCTTCTCATGCTCCCCAAGTCTTAAAATTCACTGCAGAATCCACACATGAGAGACACCTTAAAGCTGCCCTGACTGTGGGACAAGGTTCACACACAGGTCAACCCTTGTTGTACACAGGAAAAGCCACACAGCATAGAAACCCTTCGACTGGTCATCAGACAACCCAGATTGGAGAGAAACCTTTCAGCTGATCTGACTGTGGGAAAAGTTTTTGTCAGCACTAAAATCTAACAGATCAGAGAACCCACAGCAGAGAGGAAACTTTCAGCTGTGTTGTTTGTCTGGAAACACTCATACTTTGTTAATCATCAGAGAGTTCCTAGAAGAGAATAACCCACTGACTGCACTCACGTGGGTAACCTTCAGTGGCTGCTTGGACATTATTGATCATCAGAGAATTCACAGAGGAGAGAAATCTGGTAACTCTCTCTTTGTCGCTATTTTTGAAGCTGGGCCACTGGGCAAAAATGTCGGTGAGAACCCATAAACTACCACACTGCTTCTCATTCCTCAGGGGTGTGGTGTTACGGAGCTGTTCAAGTAACTAAAATAAAGTCGACTTGTTGCCGAAAAAAAAAACAAAAAAAAAAAAACTACTGAGATTGATGGCTCCGCCCAACTTGCAGAGCTGGTAGCAATTAAACTTGCTTGTGAAGCTGGTGCTCACACTGTATACACTGATTCATATGCTGTATGGGCAGGTGCCACCCAGTGGATAACTAACTGGAAAAATAATAACTGGGAAATGGGAGGAAAGCCTGTATGGGGACTGGAATACTGGAAATGTCTTTATAATCATGCCACCCAGCAACCCCTAAGCATAGGACATGTGTCAGCCCACCAAAAGAATAGCACTCCAGCCGCACAGCTGAATAACCTGGCTGATGCAGCAGCTCCGATCTCTGTTACCCAGGTGGATTTGGGAACGCCTGTATATCTGGCTGCATGAAACTTTGGGACACACAGGAAGTGGGGAACTGGTAAGGCAGGCACATATCAGGGGGTGGCCCCTCACCCACCAACAGGCTAGGGATTTGGTACAAGCCTGCACTACAGGTGCTGAGACCAGGAGGCGTATCACTGAGGGACAACGGTTTGCCACACTAAGGGTTGGAAAGACACTACGGGAAACCTGGCAGGTTGATTATGTGGGACCATTGCCTGGCACCAGACAAAGGTGGAAATACATTCTCACAGGGGTGGAAGTCATCTCAGGAATAGGGTTTGCTTACCCTACTCATTTAGCAAGAGGCCTGTCCACAATTATGGGACTAAACCGCCTAATACCACTTGTCCCAACACCCCAGGAAATTCAGTCTGACAACGGCTCACACTTTAAAAACAAGCCTGTCCAGGAGTGGGCTCTCCACAATGGAATTCAATGGACCTTTCACCTCCCATACCGACCTCAGTCCAATGGCATAGTTGAGCGATGGAATGGACTGTTAAACTACCACCTGAAGCCTACGGACGGTACCTGGGGAGACAGATTAGATGCTGTGGTCCGGCAGCTTAACAACCGGCAGACCCCTACGGGTAGCCCAATTAGCAAGGGATTCTTCCCTACAAGAAAAGCCTCTCTGACTCCAGCAGCACCACTAGCAAGCTCCAAATATGCCCCTGGGGATACTGTGGTAGTTAAGCACCCCAGCCTGGGCACACACACTTGTATACTCCAGTCTTACAAAGGAAAGGGAGTTTGGATTATTGCAAACTCCCACAAGTTGCCACTAACCATTTCTGAGGCTTGGATTGTATCCAAGACCTGCTGACTTTGTGCTTTCCTTCAGGAAAGGACTTCACAAGATAACAACCCACGCAGGACTTGCAAATACTCCTTAAGGGCTCTTCACTTATCAGCCTGAGCCGATCCCAACGCACACAATAGCACGATGCCCAAATTAGCTGCAATGTTCCTCCTGATCACTGTGATCTCAGCTGCACCTGAGCACCCACTCAAAAACGCCATCCAAACCATTGCCTCTGCTGCCGGTGCTACAAACTGCTGGATGTGCACCCTGCTAAATTCCTCCACAGGACCTGGAGTTGAATTTGTCCCTTTAAACTTAAATGACTGGTGGAACAAAAGCGACTTTTTTCCAGTGGGGACCAGCCTGGTTTGATGACAGCAACCCCAGCGATCACAACCTTTTAAATGACTCTGGGAAGGGAACTTGGGGGTGGCATGGACAATAGAGACCCACACTGTGGGGTCAACCTTTGGAATCTATAACAGGAACCTCCAGGGAAGTGTACCGCATCTGCTTTGAGAATAAAAACAGCACAGGATCCCACCTCGCGTGGTTAAGGGATCAGCAGTGCACCCACATCGTACGTTTTAATGAGAAATTAAACATCTGGGATATCTACCCCAGTACAACCCCCCAAAAACCCTTAAGGTGCTGGGGATACAACATCTCCCACACTGGCACATTTTTGCAGAGGGATGTTACTGTTATTCCCCTAAACTTTAGTCAATACCCTGAGGGAAAAGCCTGGTACAATCATTCCCTATTCATAATTCCCACCGCTGGACAAATATACAACCCCACACTGGTAACCAGTAATACCCCACTCTCAAACCTGTGCACCAGAGCAGACCTTTTTGCTGCAGACCAAGTCCTACAGGACCTGCTGTTTGCTTTGCATTGCACAACTGCTAATGACAGTCACTGTGCTACCCACCATCTTCCAAAGAAAGGACCCGCTGGAACAGGGTGGTATAAGGGACCCTATTCCCCTATCCTAAAGAAAAAGCCAGGACTGTTTTTCATCTGTGGGCAGCAAGCCTACAAGTATCTGCCACTAAACTGGATAGGGTGCTGCTCACTAGGGCACGCTGCCCCTGGGGGACTTACTGTACACCCCCCCATTATGGCTCCAGGTGTCACTAACCTTGGAAGTTTCTTGCACTGAATGCCAAGAAGATTTACTGCAAACCACCTTATACAATGCCCTACAGGTTTCCACCAGTTCACCCATGCATTCCTGCCCTGGCTTGGAGTAGCCGAGCTGGAAAAGGCACTAGTAAATTGATCTGGGCAAATAGAGAAGGCTCTAAACCGCACTGCAGATGCCCTAGGCTTGCTTAATGAGCAAATACAATCAGTAGCCCGCTATGCCCTACAAAACAGAATAACCTTAGATGCAGTTTTAGCCCAACAAGGGGGAGTATGTGCAGTAATTAACCAGTCTTGCTGTTTTTATGTAAATAAATCAGGACAAATTGAACAAGATGTACTCGCTATAAAGGGTGCTATTAAGGTACCACATGCTGTAACTGAGGATGGGAAAATCTCATGGCTAGATTGGCTAGCCCAACACTTAGGACTTTCATTAACTCCATTCTTTCACTCTATTGTAAATACTGTATTAACCATTTTACTCATTGTAATTGCTTGCTGTATACTTCTATGTATTGTTAGGCATTTTGTGTACACAGCTGTCTCCTCTGCACAAATCCGGTATATGGCATTGGCAAGCGATCCTAATCAATCCCTTGATCCAAAATTACCTAATCAGACCCTGCCAATAGGGTGGCTTTAGCTTCCTCCAAGGAGGGCAAGAGGTGCTGGCATCACCACCACCTTGTATCCTGGGACGTAATAAGGCGTGTCAAGGGGGTGGAATGTAGCCAGACGTGAACCCCCCATTTGGCCTTTTCCTCCTCTCCCCTCCCACACTGGGAGAGACAGAGAGAGAAACAAGCAAGGGAGACAGGCAGCCTTTGATGTCCTGGGAACGCAGGCGTGCTGTCTCGCCCAGCCTCTCTACTATACACAAAAACCAGACAGTGAATGGGCTAGCTAATGGCCTCCCTTCTGGCTGATCTCGGTGATTGATACGCCTGATCACTACCCCAGGAAGAGCGGGGAACCCCCGCCGATCGCCTCCAAAGGTGCCCAATTGTCCACAATTCACAGGTGCAAACTGAGCCTTGCACCTTCCCTGGGAAACCTGGGGTTCAAACACATTCCTCCCAATTGTCCACTTGAGACCGGGAAGAAGCCTACGTGACAAAAGGGGTATAAGAGGGGTTTGGCAGCCCAGCCCCCTTTGAGTTTCAATCATCTACACCTACTGGCCAGGTCTGGAATTAACTCCCAAGACTGGGGAAGCCTGGTTCGTATCTACTTCTTCCCGAGGGATTGAGAGAAAGATTCTGGCTCACACCGGATCTAGCAGGCAGGGGTAAGAATTACACCTGTATTACACTTCTTTCCAATAGGAATTGAGGGAAAGACTCTGGTTCCACCTGGTCTAAGAGGCAGGGGTGAAAATCACACCTGCAACGTGCCTTTCATGTGTACACATTACTTGTATTCGTTTAAGCTAGCTAGTTTGTCTAAAACTTTTCTTAAGTTAAATCGTGTTGTTTCCCCTTTAAAAACCACGAGTACTAACTTGAACTTTAATCATTTGTCTTAGTTAAATTGTTTCTATCTTTGTATAAATAAAAAGTAACTATTAAAGCCTCTCTAAGTGTAATTTTCCTCTTGCTGCTGAACCCGAACTAAACGAAACCTAGGAACCCAGCCTGCCCTGGCTGCTTAGCGTAGCTGCTGGTGTGGCATCACCCCCTTTGCCCCACCAGACCCTTAGCTGGCACCTGGGCATCAGGTCACAGGCTGGTGAGTGGCGGACCACAGCCAGGGCTGGGGCACAGTGGCCCATCGCTGTAGCCAGGGAGCCACAGCCAGGGCCGGACAGCTGATGCCACTGCCCCCTGGGAACAGCGTCCCATGGCCAGGGAGCCGCAGACTGCAGTCAGCCAGGGCTGGGGAGTGGTGGCCCAGGGTAGAACCGGGGAGTAAGGGCCAGGGCCAGGAAGTGGCCAGTATCAGGGAGAGCAGCCCGGGATTGTGGCTGGAGACCAGCAGGGGATTGACCTGGAAAAATCCCTGGTCTGGGACTGCTCAGGTCTCAAGGCTGCCAGGGAGGCAGAACCTGTAATTACTTTCTGCCTGTGGTACCAGTAAATATTCTGTTGATTAACATAGAAAGACAGTTTGCATTTTAAGGAATTTCATCTGGCTAATAATCCTCACCTTTGTATATTTCGTTCCAGCCACCTAACTGTGCTTTTCCTTCTTGAGCTTCCAAGAACCCACCATGGTCAGAGGCAAAGTATGTGAGTGTGGTATTTTTCAAACCTTCCTTGTCAATAGCCTCCAGGACTAGGCCTATAAATAGAAATGATACCTATGTACCCAGAAACAAAAACAGAAAATAGAAAAATAGAACTAGGACTAGCAAAACAAATTTTGGTTCCAGTCCTGCAAATATGCACACACTTAACTTTAAACATATGAGCCCCGAACCCTTCTCCTTCCTTCTGAGGCCCTGTCCTCTTGGAAAACAAGACTCCCCACAACAAGGGCAAGCCTCCAGCCCTCCAACTGGGCCTCCCCGGTCCTGGAGCACCAAGAAGGCAGGTGGCGTGCGATCCCAGCCTTCCTAGCCTTGGAGCATGGGGAGGCTGGGTGTCTCCGGTGTCCTGCACTGCAGCTAAGGCAGGGTGCACTGCCCCAGTGTCCCCAGCCTCAGCACGGCTGCGGGGGGGTGGGGATAGCTCAGGAGCTTTTCTGAAGTGGGGTGAGAGAACGTTCTGGGGGTAGAGTGCGGGTGGGGCGAGACAGGCTCCTATACTCACTGCCCATGCTTCTACACATAAAGATAAGCACATACTGAAGACTTTGTGAGCGCTGAACCTTTGCTTGTGATTTTGTTAACTTTTTTTTTTAATGCAAAGGAAAGATATGGTACACCATTAGCACATCATTGTCAGTCGTAGAAGTATTATGGTGGTGCTTCTGAACCCTTGTCACAGAGCAGGACTCTCTTGCGCTAGGTCCCTACAAACATGGAACAAAAAGATGATACTTCTCTTGGAGACTTTACAGTCTGAGGGCACAACTATACCAACACCAACTGTGCAGGCAGCAGAAGTGTAAATCTACAGTGCTACATCATGGCATGCATTAGCTGTCTGCGTAGACTTGGCTGCTGTGCACTGTGTGTTCCTTAGTCCACACTGACATCTTGTCATTTGAATCAAGAGTATGTCAATAGACGGTGAATTGCCGACATGAGTCAGAATGCCAGATGTAATAGGGAATGATCAGTGCATATCAGCAGGATCTGCACAGACTTCTGCATGGTGGAGAGCTGTGCATTTAAACACACCAGCGAGCCACACAATAAAGGTTTGTGTCAGTGAGATAGTGGCACAGTGAGTACTCAGAAACGACTCTGTCTATGAATGCTGCAAGCATTTTAATTGTGTGTTAGGGTGTTAGAGCACGTATTATCTGTTACATTGACTCACCCACCATCCAGTCCATCTCCTCTACATTATCTCCATATAAGCCATGTCTGCTCCTCCCAAGAAACATCTCCATGGTGATAAGCGGTGTGTGCACATGTAGAAAGGAAACAAAGAGGAGGAAAGGTCCATGCTTGTTCCTTTAAAAGAATTAATGTGTCATTTCCTTGTAAATAATACCTCAGTTTATACATGTACTTCACTTTTGTAAGAGTAGAGTCACAACCTTTTTTTGCGAAGGGAATCTGTGGTATTAATTTCTGTTAAAGTTCCAGTAACTAATCCTAGAACCATCTAGTGCCTGTGAAATATTGAAATCCAGAGTTCCACAAAATTACATTTAATTCTGAATATTTAAAATAATCCCCCCCCTTTTTTTTTCTTTGCATTCATAAGTATACAGGTTTCATTCTGGAGAGCACATTCTTTGCTGGTGTAAATCGTCTGAAGTCTAGATAGCTATGCCAAGTTACAGCAGGTGACAATCAGGCCCTGGTTTGATGCATGACAATTTTAGGAACACAGTTCCATTGCTGGGAGAGAGACAAAAGGAGGGATGCACTGAAGAACCAATGTAGATCTGTAGCGGAGGAGAGCTGCCATCTTTTTAAATATTCTGCTCTCATGAAAAACAAAACAAAACAAGACAAAACAGAACAATTCTACAAACAGAGCCTGGAAGTTTTCAGTCCAAGAACTTAAAATGTTGAAAATGTAAGAGTTCCTGAAAGCAGTAAATTATACTGAAAACCTTCACACCACCATAACTTAAAACAATAATGCTGGCACAAGAGCAAATGGATAGAAACTGGTTGTAAAAAAATTCAGGCTGGAAATCAGAAGAAAGGTTTTAACTATCAGAAGAGTAAGGTGCTGAAATAGCTTTCCAATTGGGGTTGAACAAGCAAATAGCCTAATTCTTTTAAAGAAATAAATGGACACATTTATGAGTAGAAATACCTGATTTGGGAGCCTGTAGTGGTGGTTGATGAGTCTTGACAGCCCACATGCCCCTTCTGGTTCATGTCGTATGTTCCTAAAATCATGTGTCTCAGGGTTTCAACTGGTTACCAGGGATGACCAGGAAGTAAATTCCCCCTCCCACCTTCTGCTCAGTGTGTGTGTGTATATATGTTTGAGTACGTGTGTATATGTGTATATGTATTGATTTATCTCTTCTTCCCCTGAAACCTCAAAGAAGACAGTGAACAGGTTGGGCAGGTGGTCTTGTATGGTACTGAGAATTTTTTTTTTACATTTATATCTCAGGGGTTTGTTTGATGAATTTTGCTCATGTGGTCAGGTTCTTACTGATCATCAGATGTTGGATCAGGAAGGAATTTTCCCCTCATGTCAAGCTAGCAAACTTTGGGAGTTTTCACCTTCTTCTGAAGTAAGAAGGACGGGACATGGGCTAGAATAATCTTGGTGTAACTCATTAAATCAATTCTCTGCCATGGCAGCAACCTCAAGAATTGGTACACCTCACTCCCTCTATTCTCTGCCTCTGCCACACCAAAGCTTAATCTTCTGAAAACTATAATACTTTGATCTAGTTCTGATTGTTGGTTTGGTGTATGATATGTGTAACCCACAAACCTAGGGGTGTAGCTCACTGCCTCATGTAGTGGTACCAAGACAACTTACAGAGATAAAGAATGAGCCTCCTCTACAGCCTTAGTTCAGAGGCCAGAGAAGGTGATTTTGTGGTCCTTTCTGATCTTAAACTCTTTGTCCATGACTTTAATTTTTGGAGTCAATGTAACAATTACATATAGAGGACTTAACCTTTAGAGTGACCATCCATCCCGTATTTGGCATGCCTAAAGGTGTCCCTACTTATTTTTTAAAAGAGACTAGTTGTTCCATATTTGGGCCCTCCCCCACTCCCCACCCGACCTTTCCCAACAGCAGCTGCGCAGGTACAGCTGTTGGCCAGAGAGCTCGTACCATATATCAGTACATGTTCTCCGCATCAGAGGAAGCCCACAGGTCAGGGCCTCCTTGCTGCTTCCCTTAGCCTCTGGGAAGTGCGGCGGGAGCGTGGGCGGCTGCTGTGTCCGTGCTGCTTCCCTGAGGCTTGGGCAAGTCGGGGGAGAGCTGCAGCTGCCACCTCCTTGCCGCTTCCCTGGGGCTTCTGGGGGGATCGCCGATGGCTGAAGCTTCCCCAGGGCTCAGGGAGGGCTGGTGGCTGCCTCCCCCTTCCCGACTTTCCGGGGCTTGATGGAGCCAGGAGGAACTCCCCCCCCCGCTTCATATCTCCCTGTCCCGTATTTTGGACCAGGAGGTATGGTCGCCCTATTCACATTTGAACGCTTAATTTAAAAATTAACAGGCTAATCAATTGGACAACTAAACAATGTGGCGAAACATTCAAGAATCAAAACAAATATGTTCAAAATGAACTGTATGTTACCTTTCAATAAAAGAAATGGCCTCTCTCACTATAAGGGATGTAGTTCTTTCTACCACCATTGGCTGTTCAGTTATTTCATGGTTTCTCATCAGGAAGCAGTCCCAATATCTTACGAATCCATAACTTGAGAACCAGGTTGCAAAGAACAACAAACCAAACCAAGCAAAACAGGTGATTATCTTCCAGCTGACTGAGACCAAGCCCGTAAACCTTGCTATTGCAAGTGTAAGTACTGCAAGGCCAATTATCTGAGTGTAAAGCCAGAATTTGCTTCTCAAGACTCTGTCTTTCTCAGGAGGTTGTGTTTTTTGACAGTCATTCATTAGACTAAATGGCATGCCATAAAAATAACCAAACCCATGATTTAGGGGATGATGACAGTAGTCGTTGCGGGATTCACAGTTCACGCCTTGATGCCATTTCCCTGAAAATATAGTTTAAAATATAAACATATGATACTGTACAATCATTTAAAATGCTCTGCTGTCAGGCGGACTAAACCCAAAACTACCTGGCTAATAAAATTAATTTTCCTTCTATAAAAACAACAAGAAGTCCTGTGGCACCTTATAAACTAATCGATATTTTGCAGCATAAGCTTTTGTGGGCAAAGACAGACCCACTTTGTCAGAAGCTGGTCTTTGACCATGAAAGCTTATGCTGCAAAATATCGATTAGTCTATAAGGTGCCACAGGACTTCTTGTTGTTTTTGCAGATATAGACTAACACGGATACCTCTCTGATACTTTACTCCTATAGTAGACCCTAATTATATAATGGGCTTCAACAGGACAAGTCCTTCTGTTCTCAAAAGTTCCTCTGAATCACTGAGGGCCTGCACAGGTACACATGCTCTCTTGCCTGAATCACTTAGTGCCCATGATTAGGGCCTAAAATAGGATCTAATAATTGACAAATGCCAGGATTTCAAGCACAAGGTAGAAATATCTGGCATGCTTGGATTTATGCCAGCGATAAGAAAGGGGACATACATCCTTTTACAATGGAAGCTGAAACAACATTATTCTCGTGTCTCTCTACTCTCTGGAAAGCCAACATATGAATGAGGAAAGTAAGTAAGATTTTGTTCTGGAAAGTGTTGCAGTACATTTATGTAGAAAGTCAGATGAGGTGTTGGATGCAAAGTGATAGGGTGTGATCTGGATTTAATGATGGAGCCAATTATAA
The DNA here is from genome assembly GCF_033958435.1 of Carettochelys insculpta. Classification (NCBI taxonomy): domain Eukaryota; kingdom Metazoa; phylum Chordata; order Testudines; family Carettochelyidae; genus Carettochelys; species Carettochelys insculpta. Next base: position 137,407,773 of record NC_134137.1, read on the forward strand.
AATGAAATAAGCTGAAGACCCCTTTAACCAGTGAAATGACAACACTTTTGGCTATCTGCCAAACAAGCCATGAGATGCTGGTATCAGTGTAAATTATATATTGGATGTAAAAAGCTTCAGCGATGAGGGTACACACAGCGCATGAGCATAAAGTAATGTTAGCTTCTGGGAAATTATAAATATTGTTTTTAGTTATTCTAACAAAATTAAAAGTGTATCTGTCAAAGCTCTAGATACCCCTTCCATCTCCAAAGCCATCATGAAACAAAACAATAGCCACTCCCACCTTTCTGCTATGTTATCTTTACTGAGAGAAGAAGACTACATCACAATCCATCTCAGGCTTCCAGGAAAGGCCCACTTAAACAGGTGTCTCCTTACAGCATACTCAGAAGAGCAACTAATTCAGGGTGGTTTGAACCAAGGTATGGGGGTTGTGAATTCCAAAACCAATGGGCCAGATGCTGCCTTTTATCTATAATAAGACAGCTTCAATTCAAGTGCCTCTAATGCTCACTAGAGTGATGTACAGGGAAGTTTTAGTTCTGTATTTAAACCTTCCTGGCAGGTGTCTCGGTTTTTTCTTAAAAACTGGGCAATTGTTCTGTATTTTCAATCTCCCTTCTGTCAGTACTGAGGGGCTCCTGTGAGGGCAGGAGAAGAAAAGGTGAACTCTGGGGAGACATGGACCGGGTCATCCCTTTTTGCAATCCTTCTCTACTGCAACGGCAAGCCCCTCTCCTTTCCCTCCCACACAATGCCAAAAGGCTGCAGCTGGCATCATTCTAGCGTGAACGCTGGCAGAGATTTGGAGGGACATTTGACCCTATATGCCCACTCGTGTGTTGCCTCAGGAAGATGTGGGAGCAGGTACCAGTTGAGGTGGGTCTGGTCCTGGCGACTCAGCAAGGGATGGATAGTAGAGATCACCAGGTAGAGAGGCTCAGGATAGTTGGTCAGACTTCTATGGGGGATCGTATGTGACACTCTTCTTTAAAGATAAGAAGGTAAATATAAAGAATCCAGCTTGCCAGTATTTCTATTTAGTGGAGGCTTAGTCAACCTGATGTTAATTAGAACTTGTGGACTGTGTAGTTCTGATTATTTGCCCTTGAACTCAATTGAATATGATACATTTTAGCAGGTTTCCTGTATTCAGCATATGGAAATATGGTCACCCTTGAAGCACTGTAAAATACAGCTGCAGTCTGCCCATAAAAGATCCCCTTGTAGAGGGGAAGGACTGGGGGCACAGCACGTAGCATTGTGGAGATTCGGTGCGGTCTTGCAGTCCAGAGGGCAACCCTGAAGGCTGCTGTAATTGAAGAGAGGCCTCCAGAGCCCCCACCTCTCACTGGGCTGTGCGTTTTGTTCCGTGCCTCTAAAGGTATGTCCACATTGCATGCTGGGATTGAGATTTCCAGCTCGAGAAGGACACATACTCAGGTTAGCTCTGATGTAGCTGGTGCACTAAGATAGAATGTAGTCATGGCAGTGCAAATAGTGGGGCAAGGAGAGGCCAGGTGATCCAAAACCCTACCTAGGATCTCTGATGGGCACACACTTTGGGAACCAAACTGCTCCCACCATGGCAGCTCTCTCCTATTTTTCAGCACACTGTCTCCAGCAGGGCCAGCACATATTTGTCTCCACCAGCTGGGAATAGGATGTACAACTCAAAGCGTAGCCATACCTTTAAAAGCTTAGCACGCAATCTCATCCTTTACTACTTTATCTTGTTGTGTCACACACAGAGCTTCTCCTGAGTAAAAGTGTTACCTTAGGAAAAGACTTATCAGTCGGACTGTCAAAGAGGAATTGCTTGACTGGGATTCATCTGCCCAGTTAGATGGGTAAAATGATTTACAGTATAATACTGCACAAAATGTGTGGGAGTTGGGTGACAAGCAGAGCTATTGGTTTCAATAGGCCAGGGTAAAGTAGTTTCCTCTCTTTATTGCTTTTCGAGGATCATGTGGAGACCTAAAATACATCCATTTGTTCAGCTACAATCAAGAAATATTTGCTGCATAAAGAAGTGATATCTGGCTGATGTTTTCATGCTCCTTCCTTACTTAGATCATTGACACTTGGGCAGTGGCATGTGTTTCTTGAATTAAAACTAGGGTTACCACATTTGAATTTTCAGAAAAGAGGACAGCCCTGAGAGGGAATTTAGCTGCATCAGTATCTGCCAAATCATGTTGTATAAATGTACTATATATATTGTAACGCATTAATACAATGTGAGTTGATAGATATTGATAGAGACACACACTGTCTCAGGGGTGTTCTTTTTTGAAAGTTCAAATATGGTAACCCTAAATAAAACCCCTTCATATTCTGATCAATCCCCACTCAATGGAGTATTTAACTGTTCAAATAGCACCTTTCACCCAGCCAATATTGAGTCTACATACCTATTAGTCCTGTAATGTAGCCTTGCTGCTGTAGTATCTTGGCAAAGGTAGTTTCATTTGGAGGAAGTCCTCCCGAGGCCCCAGCCCACTGAATAACACGGTAGCTGTTAATGGCATCCATACCTATAATACACAATTTTTAGAAGTACAAAATACAGCAACAACATGCTTTATTCAAAAGCAAGTTTTGTTTTTATTATAGATTGCTAGAGCTCTCTTGTCTGCACAATCAAAATGTGTTGAGGTTCAATGATCAACCTGTTTTATCTTTCCATTGTCTGGTTCCCTGTCACCTGCCTCCAATAGCTGAATAATTTGGAGGCCACTAGAAATCATACTTACATTCTTGGGGCCATATCCTCAGAAGATGTAAGTCAGCATAGTGTCACTGACTATAGTAGTGTGGTGCTAATTTATACCATCTAAGAATCTATCCTTTACTGTCTGCTTAAACCTGAATGAGAATAAATTAGGAGTCTGGATGAGAAAGGGGAGATATATGTCTCTTGCATCTATATTACCAATTTCTCATTTGAATCTCACACTGATGTGCGTGTTGCTTTCCTTTTATCTTTTAATCATATTTGCAGTAGGACTTGGGAAACACAGAGAAAAACCTTTTTACAGAAACCAAAGTTGTGGATCTCAGTGTATGTTTGATGGTGGGTGAAAAAGAAGAAAACTGTAAAAGACAACAGGGAATGGTGGCTGTCAAACGTAAATCAAATGGCAAGTTTCTCTGAGACTGAAATGGGACACTAATAGAAGGGACATTGCATATTACAGGATCATCCAAACTTCATGGATTCAGTAGAGCTATAGGAACACAGACTGGACTGTGAATATCTATGCACAGCTCCCACTGATTTCAGTGGGAGTTAAAGGGAGGAAAGTAGGGGCGCATACTGATTTCAAACTCCCTGGAATACACACTGAAATAATCTGCACTGGTGCAATGATAAGGAATTGCAATATAGAAGCTTGCATAACTATTTGATTTTCATCCCTGCATTATCAGGCTAGGAAAGGACACTTCTGACAAATTGATTATTCTTGTGTGGCTTGGGTGAGCTATACCATGGTGCTAATTTGTTTTGCATGTCTGCCATTCCTGCTTGTTTAGCCCAGAGGGACTAAAACTAGTCTGTGTACATTGTGTACATGCTTTAACTTGCTTTTACGTTACTATCTCAGGTATTTTTGTTTTGGATTTGGACCTAAAATAAGCTGTGTTTAAGAAACGTTTTGCTGTTTGAGAAGTGTGCTATTAGTTGTTGAGCTTTAGCAGCAGCATACTAATGGCGTCACTATTACAGGGCAGCCTTATTCCACGATCTTCTGTAGCACAAAACATACTGGTTTGAGGGGAAGCTGGTGCCAGGAATGGCTGTTTCTTATCTACCCCACAGTCTTCCATATGGACCAGCCATGTCTGCTAAATATCTGTGGGCCCTCAAAAGTAGATTGCCCACATGGGCGGACTTGTAGTAGCAAGTCAGTGGAAGACATCATGGCTGCTGCTTTCATAGAATCATAGAACACTAGGACTGGAAGGGACCTCGAGAGGCCATCGAGTCCAGCCCCCTGCCCCAATGGCAGGACCAAGTACTGTCTAAACCATCCCTGATAGACATCTATCTAACCTCTTTTTAAATATCTCCAGCGATGGAGATTCCACAACCTCCCTAGGCAATTTATTGTTTGACCACCCTGACAGTTAGGAACTTTTTTCTAATGTCTACCCTAAACCTCCCTTGCTGCAGTTTAAGCCCATTGCCTCTTGTTCCATCCTCAGAGGCCAAAAAGAACAAGTTTTCTCTCTCCTCCTTATGACACCCTTTTAGATACCTGAAAACCGCTATCATGTCGCCCCTCAATCTTCTGTTTTCCAAACTAAACATATCTTTGCAGCTCCTCACCTCCTTCCGTGCATAGTCAAGGATGAATGCAGTCATGCTGCAATGATGATAAAATAAGCACATATCTCCAACAGCTGCTGATGGGACACAAAGGCTATGCCTACACTTGCCCCGTACTTCGAAGGGGTCATGGTAATCAGGGTGATGGGAGATTACTGATGAAGTGCTGCACTGAATATGCAGCACTTCATTAGGCTAATTCTCCCCTGTGGCAACTTTGAAGTGTCAAACTTCAAAGTGCTGGCATGTGTGTAGCTGCGAGCACTTCAAAGTGCCCATGGCTACAGGGCATGTTGGCACTTTGAAATTGCTATGGGGGAGAATTAACCTTATGAAGTGCTGCATATTCAGTGCAGCACTTCATTAGTAATCTCCATCACCCTGATTACCATTCCCCCTTTGAAGTATGGGGCAAGTGTAGACATAGTCTAAATACGGAGGACTCTGAATTACTTCATAAAGCTCTCTCTCAGGTGTTTGGCTGCTCATTCTCCTGAAATGCTCAGGGTTCAACTGGTTGTCATCCTTGGGGTTGGGGAATAAACCTTGGGTCAGTTTGGTAGAGACCTTGAGGGGGTTTCACCTTCCTCTGCTGCATGGGACACAGATGTTTGCAGAATTAAACTAGAGCAAGTGGTGGATTCTCGTAACTTGAACTCTTTAAATCATGATTGTAGGACATAAATGGCTCAGCCAGCAGTTAGGAGTGTATTTCAGGAGAGGGCAGGTGAGGATCTGAGGTCTCCATGATCCCAGTGGTCCCTTCTGGCTTCAAAGTCAATGAGCCTCAGGCTACACTTATACTACATTCCCCTTTCAAAAGGGTAATGCAAATGAAACACTGATTTACAGATCTCATGCTTCATTTGCATAATCTCGCACAATTGTGTTTTTGGAGAGACTTTTTTGAAAGCAAAAACAGCCATGTTGACAGGGTTCCTCTGGAAAAAAAAGCATTTTCGAAAGAACCCTTCCTATTTTGTTTCAGGAAGAAGCGTGCTTTCGAAAATGGGGTTTGTTTTTGAAGGAATCCCATCTACATGGCTGTTTTTGCTTTTGAAAAAGTCTCTTCTAAAAACTTGATCGTGCGAGATTATGCAAATGAAGCATGAGATTTGTAAATCATCGTTTCATTTGCATTTTTGATCTCCCTCGTTTGCATTTCCCTTTTGAAAGTGGAATGTAGTATAGATTTAGCCTAAATGTTTAAAAGCTAAGATCTCTTGTCAGATAGCACCATTCAGTTAATCAGGTCCAAACCTGATCGGATGGGGTATCTGCCAGTCAGGAAAGCTGCTCTGCTTGGAGTGCAAAGTGGAGCTGCAGCAATGTGCTGAGTGAGTTTCACCCCTTCCTTTGCCAGACGGTCAATATTAGGGGTCCTAAAAAAAAAAGCAATACAACAAATTTCATTACAATGGTCTGTCAGTTAATAGGGATTAACAATGCAAACTGTATTATCTCTTTTTTTTAAAAAAAAATAAACATTCTAATAAGCATTTCCTGAGCTCTCTAGTCAAGTTAGCTGTGAGCCATTTTTTCTGCCATCATTAGGGAAATTATTTTTACTTTCTTTTTGTAGTCTGGTCATTACAGTTGTCTGGACATTTTAAGGTGAATAGTTCCCTAGCCTAGACCCCATTCTTATGCGGAACTCCCCACAGGTGTATCATCACAGCTGCAATGAGGCTACTGGAGTGCTACGACCACCGGAGCCCATTCCTGTATAGTTGCTCTCAGGAACGAACACAGCCTGACTGAGGAATTGGCACAACTCTGCTTGTAAATGGATATATGAGAAGGTGACCATGAGATGTACCGTGTGGCAGGCTGAGGGACAGGTGGATTTTTTTACATGATTATATTGTCCCACTCATGTCAGAAAAACACTTGTCAATAACATGTCATCATGTGTGCAGAACTCGTCACAAAAAGTAAATTGTCCCACTCATACAAAATCCTCATTGAAGTTAATGAGAGTTTTTGCCAAAGTGAGGATTTCAGAGTTGGTTCTCTGCTTAAACAACTATATATATATGAAGCCTACACAATGGGATGAAAAAAATATCAATGTATCAAAATAACCTTCCATTTTGTTAACATTAATTAACCCCTTAAACATTCCCAGCTGATGAAGCAGACAGGCCTTACAAGCTCAAGGAACACTTAATTCTCCTTTATTTCATTTTTATGTTTTACTATTGTTTTTTCTCTTGTCAGAAAAAATGCTGAATCTAATTATCCAAATGCAGCTCTTATGTTTCAGAGGGGCTGCTCACCAGTGCTTTTCACTGACTTCAGCAGGTAGAGTAGGTGCTTAGCATTTCAAAAAATCAGGCCTTAAATGAACACAAAAGAATTATTAATGATAAATAATGACCAAAAACATAGCCATTGAAAACACAATAAGTCATTGTGAAGCCTTTATGGCATTGCAAGGTCATCCAGCTAGCACTTATTAACCTACTGCTGGTGACACCATCAGAGAACCTTGCCCTTCAGCCAGCACATGGCTCAGCAGAGGAGGATTTGGACAGAACATGACATTCTTACAATAACAAAGAAAATTAATGTGTTTGACTATTCTTCTTAAATACTTTACCTTATAGTATCATTTCCATAGCAGCCTACATCTCCAATACCAAGATCATCAGCCAGTATCAGTACAATGTTGGGCTTGTAGCTAACTGAAGCATGTGACTCAGGTGGCCTTAAGAGCAGATATAAAACTAGCAGGATGGTTGGAGAGATCCTGAAAAGGTTAAAAAAGACCCTTTCAATATAATTTGGCTAGTCTTATTGCTAAGTACATCCGTGAGGAAACGGCAGCACCAGATGGATAATACTAAGGCTGTCAGGAACAAAAGTTTTATGAAGAACTATCACAAATTTTTTAAAAAAACGTGTTTTGTACATCACTATATGGGAGTTTTCAGTGAAATTCAAACTCAAAAATTGACCCCCTATCATAAATCATAGAATCATAGAATACTAGGACTGGAAGGGACCTTGAGAGGCCATTGAGTCCAGCCCCCTGCCCCAATGGCAGGACCAAGTACTGTCTAAACCATCCCTGATAGACATCTATCTAACCTCTTCTTAAATATCTCCAGTGATGGAGATTCCACAACCTCCCTAGGCAATTTATTCCAGAGTTTGACCACCCTGACAGTTAGGAACTTTTTCCTAATGTCCAACCTAAACCTCCCTTGCTGCAGTTTAAGCCCATTGCCTCTTGTTCTAGCCTCAGAGGTCAAAAAGAACAAGTTTTCTCCCTCCTCCTTATGACATCCTTTTAGATATCTGAAAACCGCTATCATGTCACCCCTCAATCTTCTCTTTTCCAAACTAAACAAGCCCAATTCTTTCAGCCTTTCTTCATAGGTCACATTCTCTAGACCTTTAATCATTCTTGTCACTCTTTTCTGGACCCTCTCTAATTTCTCCACATCTTTCTTGAACGGCGGGGCCCAGAACTGGACACAATACTCCAGCTGAGGCCTAACCAGCACAGAGTAGAGTGGAAGAATGACTTCTCATGTCTTGTTCACAAAACATGTGTTAATGCATCCCAGAATCATGTTTACTTTTTTTGCAACAGCATCACACTGTTGACTCATATAAAGTTGTGGATGATACATTTTTAGTGGACCAACCTAAAACACATGGAACAGTTTTCAATGATCATGCTTGCATCATCTGGCTAATTCAAGAACCAACTAATCAAAATGCTGACAGCTATTATGGTAATTTTTCTATTTAGTCTATTAAAATTTCCTGAAACTTTTACTCCTCTCTTTTTGTGACTATTTAAATTTCAGAAGTACTATAAGAGCTTATCTGTTACTCTTTACCAGTTTTACTTTTCATGATAATGAAATTTTGTCTCACTGCTTCCTAGTTCAGAGTTATTAAAGTGTCTGGTATTACCGACTGATAACACAGTCCTGCATTGAAAAGAATGACTGAACAATACCTACTTCCTCTTTTGTGCACACCAAAAATGTATCACTTCATGACACAAGATGAATAATGCAGAGTTCCCTTCTTGTACACATCATGATAAATGATGTGACTAAATCACATAGATTTTACAGATTCCTTGGTTTTAAGGATCCATGTTATATTATTTCAAAACTTTCTGTGGCAAGCCCACTTTAGTACAGAAATTATAAGATCTATATTAGAGTGTATAACCAAATATAGATGAGAGAGTGAATTTTTTTTCTGTAGTTTGGGGTGTTTGAATTTGATGTTTCATTAGAATCCCCTTAAGTCAAGCCACCAAATCCAGATTCTTCAGAATAAGGTTTTGGATATGAAGTTTCTTTACAAGACAGTGTCTGTCTTACACGCAGTCTTACATTCAAGAAACACCAGTTAAATCAGTATGCCTAATGCCCCTTATCTGCAACATGAAAGAACAGGCTATGCCTTCTACATACTTCACTAAATTCTTTAATCTATCTCAAATACACTGGAAGGTATTGCATCAGTTCTTGAAATGATGCTGGAGTCTGTCTGTCTGCCTTCATTACACATACAGACTGATGTTCAAAGCTCCTACCGCTTATGCGAAAGGTCAAAATTACTTATAGCATGAGGAACAGCTTGTGTCTGCTAGATGACAGGGATTTGGAAAGATATTTCACAGAATCTGAAAGAGTTTTAATTCAAGCAACACATGTAGCTGTCCAAATGACGAAGATCTAAATAATGAAGAAACATGAAAAGATCAGACAGCTATTCCTTCTGTCTGCTGCAAATATTTCTTGGCTTGTAACTCAATGCATAGATAAAGTACAGGCCTTACCATGGTGCTTAAGAAGCAACAAAGAGAGGACTACTATTTCACCCTGGCCCATTGAAACCAATAGCTCTGCTTGTCACACAAATCTAAAACGTTTTGTGAAGCACTGTAATGTAAATCATCTAACTGGGCAGAGGAATCCCCCTCAATCAAATCCTCATTAACAGTCCTACCGAAAAAGTCTTTTGCTAAGGTTAGAGATGAAAGTAACTTAAGATTTCTTATGGATATGGACAGGTTGAATCTTTCTCATGTGGCACCCTCAGGACCTGACAAGGGCCAAACGAGAGAATTTGCCTGATCATGGGAGGTCAATACCGTCTAGTAACGTTACCAACACTTCCACTGCTTACTGGGCTCTTAGAAGGGTTAAATTACATCTAAATAAAAGCACCAAACACTGAGGCTGCATTTACACTTGCATTCCTCTTTCGAAAGAGGCATGAAAATGGGGGAAATCAAAAATGCAAATGAGGTGCATATTTTATGGGAAGAAGGGTTCTTTCGAAGATGGTGTTTACTTTTGAAAGAACCACATCTACAGTGCTTTTCTCTTTTCAAAAGAAGCTCCTTTGAAAGAAGAACAGGCAAATGAAGTGCCAGATATGAGAATCTGAACCTCATTTGCATTTTCGATTTCCCTCATTTGCATGCCTCTTTCAAAAGAGGAATGCAAGTGTAGACACAGCCTGAGAGCCAGGGCTGTTCATTATAAACAAACTCTATGGGACCATGGGAAACTTAGCCACACCCATGATAAGTGGTCATCTGTCTAAACTAACTAAAGTGATGCTGGATTATGGATGTTGCTGGATGAGAGAGGTGTGGATTAAAGAGGTTCAACCTGTACTGTTCAATTGCAGCCTGGGGCCCTGCCAACTCTTCCCACTTACTTTCACCTCTGGCAAGGTGATACTTTTACTTAGGAGAAGGTCTGTGACACAGCATGATAATGTAGGGGATGAGATTCTGTGCTAAGCTTTTAAGGGTACAGCTGCACTTCAAGTTTCAGGTGTGTTTCCAAGCTAGCAGAGACCAACCTATGCTAGCTCTGATGGAGATGGCCTCTTAAAAAACAGAAAGTTGTTGCAGTGGTGGGAGCGGTTAGCTGCCCAAAGTAGGTGCCCATCAGAGACCCTAGGCAGGTTTCTGGGGCACCTAGAACCCCTCTTGTACCCCTACTTGCACTGCTATGGCTACACTCTGTGTTAGTGCACCAGCTACATCAGAGCTAATCGGGGTTCATATGAGCAGGAATTAAGTGTGTGGGGGACACTGCAGCACCCCCAGGGCATAGCACTGGGATCCCGACAGTTTCCTCGCTCACTGCAGGCTCTGCTACTATCCCTGCACCCAGGGTCCAGGCTGCTGCCCTGCATGCTCAGGGCCCCAATGCCCGCCCAGCCTGCCAGAGGGCTCTACTCTGACCCCATTAGCTGGGGGCCTCTGCTGTCAGCCACAGGTCCTGGCTGCTGGCTCCTTTTGGAAGGACTTTGCTCCTGGACTCAGCTGGGACAAGACAGGGTAAGGGGAGGAATGTCAGCACCCTCACTCTTAAAAATGTTCCTTCATCGTTGCCTGGACTTGTGTCCCTGAGCTGGGAATCTCAACCCCAGCGTGAAGTGTGGACATACATTTAGGGGTAGAGCATGAAACTCGCAGTCTGGTGAGAGGTGGGGTCTTTAGAGGCCTCTATAAGTTACAGCAGCCTCCAGGGTTGCCCTCTGGGCCCCAAGACTGCCCTGAACATCAGCAATGCTATGTGACATCCCCCCACTCCCTCCTTCCTATGCAAGGGGATCTGCAATGGGCAGACTCACAGATGTTCTTCACAGTGCATCTGTTGGAGCTTCTCAAAGAATATGGAGATACACGCCTCCTAGAACTGGAAGCAACCTTGGGAGGTCATCTCGTCCAGTCCCCTGCCCTCTTGGCAGGACCAAGCACCATCCCTGACATCTATTTGCCCCTGATCCCTTATGGCATCAATTTCCTTAACTGTAAAATGGAAGTAATAGCACTTATGTTCTTTGCAAAGTGCTTTGAGAGCTACTGATAAAAGGCTATATGTAAGAGCTAGGTAATAGTATTAAGGGCCCCTTTTTGCCAATCTATCCCTTTTTCCAACCATAGAGAGGCTGGAGCACCTTTACAACAAAGATATTGGAGATGCACACATTTCCTAGAACTGGAAGGGACCTCAGGAGGTCATTTAGTCCAGACCCCTGCCCTAGTGGCAGAACCCAGCACCACCCCTGACATCTATTTGCCCCAATCCCTAAATGCCCTCCTCAAGGATTGAGCTCACAACCCTGGGTTTAGCAGGCCAATGCTCAAACCACTGATGATTTTTCCCAAGAACTGTCAAAATTAAGCAGAGCACAAGTGCAACCAAAGTATTAACCTTACACAGGTTGAACAGGGGGAAACCCAGTCCCATAATTTTAAAACGCTTTCTTTCTTTTTTACTGATCCTAAACTTTCCAGAATAATTGAACTTGAGATGTTAACAAATGACACACCGAATTTAAGTGGAAATAATTTCTTTTTGGGTGTAAGTTTGGGGGAGGGGTTAAAATACATGCTTATAATGTGAATCTAGCATCAAACTTCATTATGGAACTGCTTCTACCATTGGCAAACTGAAAAGACTAAGAAAAAAAGAATAAAAGTACCATCAAACTAACAGGTCACAGTATTGTTGTATTTTATTATATTATGTATTTATACTGTTATATTTATGACGCTGATGTAGACATTATGATTGTCATTATTTAACTCTAATTAACTTTTATCCATGAATAGGAAGATACAGTCATTTGTTCTGGTGAATATTTTTTTTTCTTACCAGTAACCTGTCAGGTGCCACATGATTTCTACCATGATACACAGTTTGGTATTTCACAAATCTGTAAAAACAAACAAACAGACAAACACACAGACAAACAAAATGCAGTCATGTAGATGATAACAAGCATAATCCAAACACCAGTGAAATTAGTGGGAGTGGTCATTCACTTCAATAGGCTTTGGATCAGGCCCAAAACATGGAAAAAAAGTGACAGCAAAAAATAATAGACCTTTAAGAACAGGTAAGAATACTGACATTATCATTAACTACTTTCAGCTGTATCCATAGTGTTTTGAATTGCCTTTAGGAAGGATGAAATAAAAAATATGGTAAAATGATAGGCTTAATTTTTGGGGTTTCGAGTCATCTCCACTGTTACACAATATAAGTGACTGTCATTGTCTGGTAGAGATACTGAGAATTTGCTTTCTCTCCTGCTCTTTACTGTCTATTCTGAGATGTACATTTCTCACATTTCTCTGATATAGTATTTTTTTTTCATCATGTCAGCTGTTCACACTTTTCCCCCGGCTGCATTCTCTGGAGGTTGTTTTTCCATAGGTTTGGTCTGCTTATTTTACATGGCACTTTCACACATTTCCTCTCAGAGCTTACTTATGATTGCTATTCAAACTTAAATGCCTGCAACCTGCTATGTTGATTTTTCTAACCCTTTTCATATATTGCAGAATTGAATAGCATAATCAATATACAGTAAGTTCTTTCATGTTTGGCATTCTGTTATCCATAACTTTCACATAACCAGTATTTAAACCATAAGTAAATGTTAGTTGTGTTTTCCATAAGTAAAGAATAGTGAAAGTAAATACAAATAAATATAGCAAATATAGTATAGTTTACAGTGTTCAGTGCCACTGTTGTTGGTAAATAAAGTACTCTGCATGCATTTTTGTTTGTTTTTTAATACCTAATCTTGTTTTTCTTTAGTGTTATACATTGCTAGGTAAACCTGTCTAGTATCCAGAATATATGAATATCTGGCAGCCTCCTGGTCCTGGGCTGCCAGAGAAGAAAGAGTTTACTGTACACATGACAACCAGATATAATGTCTGTAATACTTGATTCTGTTTCTTAGATCCTGTTCCATAAGCTATGGCTATGCTACAGAAGTCTTTCGAAAGAAGTCCTTCTGGAAGGTCTCTTCCAAAAGAACTTTTTTTGAAAGAGTGCGTCAACACAAAAAAAAAGTGGATCAAAAGACTGATCTGATCTTTCAAAACAGAGAGTCCACACAGTCCTGCTCCTTTGAAAGAATGGACCAGGGATCAAAAAAATCAGGCCCCATGAGGACTGCTCTTTAGAAAAAAAGGGACTGCAAAGCATGTATGGACGTTTTCTTTTGAAAGAAGTTTTCCAAAGGGGGACCTCTTCCTGACATGGGGAAAAGAAGTGTGATTTGGAACAGAACACCGCATTCTTTCAATTTACTTTCAAAAGAACGCTTTTTGTGTGTAGACTGTCCCTGGGATCTTTCAAAAGAGCTCCCTTCTTTCAAAAAATCTTTTGAAAGAATTTGCTATTGTAGTTGCAGCCTTAGAGTAGGTCTACACAGCAGCCTTATTTTGAAATAAACTATTCTGGAAGAGCTATTCCAGAATTGCTTATTTCAAAATAACACTTCTGCATACAAAGGCTGTGTCTACACTTACTAAAAACTTCAAAATGACCATGCTAATGGCCATATCGAAGAATACTAATGAGGCGCTGAAATGAATATTCAGCACCTCATTAGCATGCCACTGGCCATGGCACTTCGAAAGTGCCGCAGTTCACTCGCCCATAGCTCGTCTACAGCAGGGTCCTTTTTGAAAGGACCCTGCCAACATTGAAATCCCCTGTTAGGAATAAGGGGATTTCGATGTTGGCAGGGCCCCATGTAGATGAGGTGTGGGCAAGCAAACGGTGGCATTTTCAAAGTGCTGCAGCCTGTGGCATGCTAATGAGGCATTGAATATTCATTTCAGCACCTCATTAGTATTCTTCGATATGGCCATTAGCATGGTCATTTTGAAGTTTTTAGTACATGTAGACATGGCCAAAATGCATTTTGAAATAACACTTAGCTATTTCAAAATACAGCATCTACACGCATAGGCCATGTCTACATTACCCTTCCCTTTCAGCAGAGGCATTTAAATGACATGGATCAGAACTGGTTAAGGAGGCATTGAGATGAATAGGCAGTGCCTCATCGGCATAATGGCAGCCAGTCACGCTTTGAAAGTGGTGCTTTTGAAATGCAAAGTGTCCGTGTAGACGTGAGTGCCCCAAAATAAACCTCAGACTTTGAAATTCCCTTTTGCCAAATTCATATTTTGGTGGGGGAGAAGGGTGCTTTTGAAATTGGGGCACTCTTTTGAAGGAACCCTGGCTAAACAGATATTTTTATTTCAAAATCAGCATTTTTGATGGCCCAGGTGGCCGCCATCATGCGAATAAGACACTGAATATTCACATCAGTGCCTCATTTGCATTTTAAGTTGCTGTAATTTACATGCCCCTTCCGAAAGGGAGGGATAGTGTAGCCACAGCCAGACTGAGCTTTACCAATTTTGAAATAAGACAACCACTATTTTGAAATTATTTGAAATAGTAGTTGCTTTGTGTGGGTGCTAGGTTAATTATTTCAAAATAACGACTGTGTAGACCTTCTCTAAATCTTGCCTTCACAAATTATATCTAAAACATCAATATCACATACCTGACAATAAAAATTGCAGTTTTTACAATTAATGTTTAAGAATGGACGTTGTAAGAGTACATGCCCTACACATACATAAACCTAGCAATAACTTCCCAAAAGTTGGCTAGAAAACCTAAAAACAATTATTTTGTAAACAAGGACTTAGCTTCAGGTACTGTCCACAATTACTTTGGGGACACCCAGAGTTAAGTCTGGGCATTGGTGTATAATGAACCACATGAAGATTAGTGAAAACCTCTTGATACTTTTAAATCCTCCCTCCTATCACAGATTTATGGCCTTGTTGGCAGAGATACTAAGCTAATGATAATCAGATATCTGTGGCTGAGGAGCCAAATTTGCAATCAGCGTTACCTAAAAGAGTGATAGTAGTATGTATAATTCTTACAGCAAAATGATTGATCAAGTTTTGACCGTCCCCCCCATGCTTTATGAAAATTGGCTTGTGTATAGAAATATACATAGCTGGGGGTGCTTTAGACAAAATGACGGTCTGTTTGTTTGAAAGGCTGTGTGCTCAGACTGGCAGTTGGAAGCTGTGGGCCTTGATTAGGTTTGAAATCTAAACTCTGCATGCCGATTGGCTGAGCAGTAGGCAGAGGGAGGGCCTCTTAGGAAGGCCAGAGCTGTTTTAAACCCTGATGGCAAGCGACCAAGGAGCTTGTGACCAGGGCGCTTGCAAACAGGGTGGTTGCTAACAGGAGGGAGTTTTGAGAGGGGCTCTCCTGGGGAAGGAGGGGGCAAACTACAGCACCTTCAGCTAAGTGGTTCTCTGGAGTGTGTGGGTGTCTGGGTTTGGGGGTTCTGGGCCTGGGTTTGTCTGTTTGTTTGGTGTTTGGAGTGCTGAGCGGTCTGTTTGTTTGAAAGGCCATGTGCTCAGGCTGGCAGTTGGAAGCTGTTAGCCTCGATTAGGTTTGAAATCTAAACTGTGCTCTGTCTAAACCAAAGAACTATGGAAGGCTGTGAACCCAAATCACAGCAAAAGTAGAGTTCTGGTTTGCAAATTTTACCTGACATGAAAACAGCTATTTAGCATAAAAATCTACACGTGGTAAGTTCTTAGGGGAAGTCAGAACTAGCTATGCTTTTTATGTTCATTTCAGTTTGGTAACTTACTTTGATCTGTTTTTACATATTACCACTTAAATCCTACTCTTTACACTTCATAAACAATCTTTTGTGTATGATCAAGCCCAGTGTAAGTAATTGTTGCTGGGTGGGGGCGTGGAGGGGCACTGCTGTACATATCTCCCTTTTACTGATAAAGGCAGCTTACTTAATGAGGCCTCTGGTTGCAAATCTTTTGCACAGAGAGAGATGGAATTATTTGGGGATTTGATCCCTTTTGGAGGTTGGTTTCTGGGGTGTTGTGCCCTAGAACTGCATCCTCCCAGAGCTGAAATAAATCACAATGTGCTTTGCTCTGCAGGGGGGCAGTAACCTCAACTCTGTACCTTGGCTGGGGGAAACCAGAGGATCTTGCCCAGCAGGATTGCGGAGAGGGGTGGGGGTGAGG
This sequence comes from Carettochelys insculpta, assembly GCF_033958435.1. NCBI lineage: Eukaryota > Metazoa > Chordata > Testudines > Carettochelyidae > Carettochelys > Carettochelys insculpta. The sequence goes on from NC_134137.1 coordinate 137,424,014, forward strand.
AGCAGATGAGAGCAAGAAGGCAGGTGCCAGCGGCATGGTCAGCACACATGGGAACATTCCCAAGGTGTCTTCTGGGAGCGCACACTGCCGCAGAAATATTCTACAGTTGTTACTAATGTAATAAAGTAGCCTGATTGGTTAATAATTACATTACCTCGTGTTTTAATATCACGTGCTACAAAGAGCAACTGGAGACACATTAAAGAGCCTCCTGTGGCTCCTGAGCCTCAGTCTAACTGCATCCCAGTACCCACCAAAGTTAAAGGAAGTTGCAGGATAGCTTTGGAAGAGCCTGCAGTTATAATGTACTTAGGTGCTTATTCAGGTTTGGGCTGGCCTGTAAAGTCAGACCTTTCGATTTACTCACCTCACATTTACTCAGAATACAGGACTGGGCATTTGGTGAAGTTTTCTGTGGTGATGCCTGTGAAATAAAAGACAATGTTGTGGAAAAAAACCTGAAATAAATTACCTTCAGCATCACTAAGCCTCCTTTTCCCCCTTCTATTTAAGGGCTACTAGAGTATGGTCAGAGTGCCTTTGAGCTCTGGAAGTTCCTGCCTGTAATTCCTAAAGTAATTGCTTTAAGGCAGTTGGATCTAAGTGCACATTTGGAGGCCTCAGGACTGCTCTAACTTCTACCAGCTCTGACCTCTGACTCCCATCACTATCCCACCACTGCTCTTAAACAAACTTTTTATTATCCACATTGTGTAAAATGCAAACAGACAAAAATAGCAAACCTGTTGAAAACTAAATTGGATCTCAACCCAGTTTTAATAATTTAAGCTGTTATAAATAATATTTAAATAAATAAATAGATTTCTGCTGACATTTTTTCCATATTACGGTATCAAAATATTAAGAAGCATCTAACTTCAAGTGAAATAGCACAGTACCAGGCAAAAGGTATTTTTTGACATACTAATTCTTCTCTTAAGGATAACGCTAGTCTGTAGTATACAGCTGAACATCACTCATGGAATTCTCTTAGTTGATCATTTGGTTTGATTCTGTGCCTCTGAATTTGTTAAAACATTCCTAGTTTTAGTCTGAGTGCATAGAAAGGAAAGCATTTTATAATTCCAAATCAAGTAATGTGCAAAATGTGCTATATGCAAAATACAACTGATTGTTCCCACTTTATACAGCATAAGCATGGGCAAGAAATATTTGTACATGGTAGTCATTGCTGTAACAAGAAACATTTTTCAAAAGCCCTATCAAAATATCTTCTACTGAGGGAAACAGGAAAGTTTTTGGACTGACCACTAATATTCTCCTGTATATTTCCAAACAGGTTTTGCTGCAGCAGACCACAGAAAATGACTCATACTGTACCTGGTATCACACTGCACCGTGGTAGTTTAGAATAGAAGGCAGTCGATGCATTTGTCCATGAGCTCGATTTTGATTTGAAGTCATTCCATGTTTGTCAGTGAAACCACGTCTGCCACAGCATATTTATCATGGATTTTAGCTGTTGCCTGGAGGGCTGTCACCATAGCTACACTATCTGCCTATGCACACTGCTCTGCAGTATAGAAAGCGGGCTGCATTTCCAGTGAAGGAAAGCTTAGTCTAACCAGTGCAGAACTAGAGAAGCCAAGCCCGGAAACCCTCATGACGTATCTCTGCTGCTGACAGCAAGTCTCATTATACTAAACTTCCCTAAACTGTACCTCCTCCTGTTGAGGTTAGCACAGTACTAACATTTATACGCACATATGGGACTGATCAGTGAACAGTAGGCCTTTCATTAGAAACCTAGCAAAAACAATAGCTGCTGTTCACTGGATTCCAGAAGAAGATAAGGGGCCCTCCTTCCAGCTCAGCTCAGTTCGACTGAAAAACTAAACATCCTTTTAACAAATAATGCCGATGTAATCATGAATCCATGCAATCTTGAGGCCTAAAAATAAGGACGCAAGGAACACTTTGCCTTACACTTTTAGTGAAGCAGCAATTCCATAAAGTTTTCATGAAATGAAGCAAACTAATCTCTTATATCTTTTAAAATGCTTGAAGTAACTGCAACAATGAGTAGGAATTGCAGTAGATTTTTTTTTCAAGAAAATGGGCTTTTAGTATCAGAGAGAATTTACAGTATTTCTCTACAATCTCCCAACATTGCCTTAAGAAAACAGGGTACAATACTCACAATAAAGTATGGCCTGTGTATCTGAGGCATAATGGGCTTGTCTACACTCGCCCCCAAATTCAAAAGGGGGCATGGTAATTAGGCCACGGGACATTACTAGTGAAGTGCTGCAGTGAATGCACAACACTTCATTAGGCTAATTCTCCCCCTTGGCAACTTGAAAGTGTCAAACTTTGGAGTTCCAGCGTGCATGTAGCAAAATTTTGAGAAGTAAAGGGACTTTGAAGTAGCGAGGGCACTGTGAAGTTCCTGCGTCTACACACACACTGGCACTTCGAAGTTTGACACGTCAAAGTTACCTCGTGGGAGCATTAGCCTAATGAAGTGCTGCTTATTCACCACAGCACTTCACCAGTAACCTCCCATGGCCCTGATTACTGTGCATCCTTTGAAGTTGAGGGCTAGTGTAGACCCAGCTAATGTGTATTACATTTTAAAATCATGTTACTGTTGAAAGGAAGTTCCAACTCTGCAATGGACTGACCAATACACACAACGGAAATGTATTCACTGCAGGGTTAAATAGTCACAGAGAGGTAGCTGTGTTAGTCTGTACTCCAACAAAACAAAGCAGCAGAAATGTAGCACTTTAAAGACTTAGCAAATTATTTATTTGGTTATGAGCTTTTGTGGGACAGACCCACTTCTTCAGTTCTGAAGAAGTGGGTCTGTCCCACGAAAGCTCATCACTGAATAAATCATTTTGTTAGTCTTTAAAGTGCTACGTTTCTACTACAGAGTTAAATTATCTACATTTGAATTATATCTCTTGAGTTTAGCTTGAGAGAAAGCAGCATGTGAAAACTGTGGAATAACACTCCAGCTGCTGTCCATACTGTTGCTGCTTTCAGGGCTCGTCCACATGCACATTAAGTTTGTTACAAGTGGCATGGGAATCTTGTCTGTTGTGTACTACAGGCATGTCTACACTGCAGCTAGATACCCCTGGGAAGACCATGCCAGCTGGCTCAGCCTTGTGCGGCTCAGGCTGAAGGACTGTTTAATGTTGATGTTCTGGCTTTGGCTGCAGCCTGTCTTCTGGGATCTTCCCATTGGGCATGCCCAGATAGCTACACTGCAGTTCAACAGGTTCACAGCCCCAGTACCACCAAACTGAGTCAGCTGGCATGGGCAAGTCATGGGTTTTTAATTTCAATGTTGACATCCCCTAACTAAGCGTGTTAACCCAGCTGACACAGATTAGCAGTTTGCGCTTTGCTCACAGAATGCACTTTGATCATACGACAGGGTTACTTATACACTACAGAAATCTGTCAGCAGAAGTGTCTGTCGGAAGAGATTTCCCTACCAAACATCTGTTGACAGATTGTGTCTACACACAAGAGAGGATTGAAAAAATGATCTACTCTGCAGACAGAAAGTGGCCAGACTCTCTGGACACCTTGTGGACAGAACTGACCCAAAACCCTGAAAGACATGGTCACAGGGATGCTGAGCCCTTCCAGGACCACTGTGCTGGTGCACCCTTAAAGAGCACCCCCCAACCCATGTTCTCTGCCCGTGCTGAGGCTTGCCCACCTCCTTGAGGGAAAGTAAAGCTGCTGCAGGGCTCCCTAGCAGTCTGTGGGACACCCGGTTCTTTCCTGACTACCAGCATGCCAGAGCAGCCCCTGGCTTACCCTGGACCTCCAAACAGCTGCTGCAGGCCCTGCCAATGATCATTCTGGCTGTTTTCCAGTACATCTGGGGGGAAGCGCCTGTCAGCTGGCCTGCAGAGCATGCCCACGGTGACCCCATGCCTCACCCACTCTTGACTCGTTGGGTGCTCAGGTGGGTTTGGAGGTACCCTATCATCTCCAGCTGGTGAGACAAGCTGGTCATGGGGCAATGAGATGACCAGCAGGGGCTCCAGAATTTCCAGATGCACAAGGAGACCTTCATGGACTCTGCATCCGGCTCATCCCATCCTTCAATGACAGGACACCACCATGTGGCCTGTCCTCCCCCTCAAGAGGCAGGTTGCCATTGCCCTCTGCAAGCTGGGCACCCCAACAGTTACCACTTAATGGACAACCAATTTGTTATTGGGAGATCCACCATTGGGGCTGTACTCATGCAGGTAAGGCACTCCTAGGCTGTGTCAGGAGGCAACAGAATCTAGCCTTCAGTTGCCCAAGGGTGCACTCAGTCGGGTAGCGTGCTTGGATGAGACTGATATTGAACTGTTCCTGGGTGAGATCCAGGTGCCAGGGCATGAGTGAGTAGGCCACATCCCCCACCATGCACAAATGCATGTCCACTTCCCCAATGGCCAGCTCCTGGTGGGGAACGTAGGTGCCCACATCCATCCTCCGGCACAGGCTGAAGTTGCAGAACACCCTGGCAACATGGGTCCAGCCTGTTGACATGACACAGATGTTCAGGAACTGGCTGCAGTGGTTCGCCAGGACCCCATGCCCTGGCTGCCTGCTGTGCCCTCCACTATCGGGAGGGGAAGGGGAAAGACTTTCTCCTGGGGGCCAGATGCCGGAGGTGCCTATGAGCAGCTGGGCACAGCTTCAGCCCATCAGGCACACAGGGATGGGGTGCACATCCAGGAAACCTTACAGGAGAGCTTCACCCATGGCCCACAGTGACTCTCCCTGGGGCACTTCCTGTGGAGGCCTCAGGTCTGCAGCCCGGCTCCATCCCCACCACCACCCCTCCCTTCTCCCTCTCAATGCTCCTGACCCCTCCCCTATAAAGAGAACACAGGGTGGTGAAATCAAACTATTTACCTATATACATAGTGGGGAGGGGCTTGGGATGGAGGTGGGAGGCATCTCAACTTGTATGTGGGGGCTTGCGACAGGGGGGCATGTTAGTCCAGGAAGGGGGTGGAGGGCCACAGGCCCACCAGGGAGCAGGACTCCAAGTGGTGCCAGCTGCAGATCCCTTCCCACCACAGCCTTGGGGTCCCTTTTGAGGCTAGGATGGAGCTGGGAGCACGTGGAGGTACAGTCAGAGTGGGGCCAGGGCACACTCTGGCTCAGTAGGAGGAGCAGAAAGGGCTTGAGAGTCAGGCAGGGTTGGGGAACCTGGAAGTTAGGGGCGCCGGCCATGGCCCATTGCAGGTCCTGAAGCACCACTTGGGGCACGAGGCTGGGAGGGGCAGAGGCGGGAGAGGAATCAATGGCAGCGGGGGTAAGGAGGATGGCAGGGTGATGGGCACAGCAACCTGGGCTGCCCTGGCCTCCCAGATGGTCAGGAGGTGGTCGGTCCTGGCCAGCCACTAGGCTGAGGCCCATGCCCGCTCCTGTTGTCACCCCCAGTCCTCCCGCAGCCGCTGCTCCAACAAGTCATTTTGCCACGGCAGGGGGGCTGTGTCTGCCCACAGGGCATTAACATCATGCAAGCAATGGCCTCTCTGGCTGCAGGCCCACCTTGGTGGAGGTGTCATGCCATCCTTCTAGGGGACCCCTCCTGGGCTGGCCGGCTCCATGATCAGGATGGGGCTGGCTGACCATGGTGGCATGCAAAGGCTGGCCCAGCCATTGACTGGTGCAAGCTGTGAAGAGAGCGGGAGAGATGGTGAATCCTTCCCACAGCACGGCCCCCAAGGCCCTCCCCCGTGATCCCCTGGAGCAGCAGCCCCCAACTCTGGGCTGTAAGACAGGGTTAGCGCTTGAGCACATGCCTTTGCCCCCTACATGGCAGGTCCTGCTGCACTGGGACCTTGTGGTGTCTCTGGGACTGGGCTGAGCCCTGTGCACCCCCTGACCTGTCCAACAGGTTAACATCCCAGGCGGGGGCTGGCCACAGAGGGGTTCTGGTGTGTGTGGCAGGTGAGCAGGGCACATCCTGGCCCTTTGGGAGGACCCCACACATGCGTGCAGCCCACAGCACTGACCATGGGAGCGATGCTGTTTGTCACCTGCAGGCATGCCTGCAAGCCGAGAGCTGCACTACTTGGTGGCGTGTCTGGAGTCGGGTCATTGAATGTGCAGCTGGCCCACTCCCAGAAGTGGAAGGGGCAGGCACCCCCCCCCCACCGGGGCCCTGGGGCTCATGTGGCCTACCATGGGGCTGGCAGTGGGCTGGTACCCATGCCCAGGTGCTGCCTCCTGGGTCCTGGTGCGACATGCTGCTGTGGACCTGGGTGCATGTACTGGGTCTGCATTGTGGGTTCCCACCCAAGGCAGCCTGGTAAGACTCATGGCATGTCCAATCTGTGACCCTCCCCAACATCCCAGAGTGGGCAACCCATGGGGTACTCACCAGATGGTCACCTAAAGAAGTCCGGAGATGCTCTGGAGGTTGCCTCACTGGAGGGTCCCAAGTCCCGGGTGATGGTCAGGGTTCCCTGGCTGGACTTGGGGTTTGATGGTGGCTCTGGCTGGGGCTCCAGTGAGATTCCAGGCTCCTCCAGCTCTGATTGCATCAGGGAGACCTCCTTTGCCACATCCATGGCCTTGTGGCTGAGGGAGCAACATCCTCGCACCCGAGGAGGTGGTGGACTTCATTATAATGGGGCAGGTGGCCATCCCTGCCCCCCGACCTCCGTTGTGTGTCCCAGGCCTGCAGGCAGCCCTGGCAGAGCTCCTTCACTTTGGCCCGCACCTGCTTAAGGGTGTGGGTGGGGTGGTCACACTACACCAGGGCTGTGGCAAGGTGGGTGTACCCCAGGACATTGCGGTGCTTGTCTACGGGGTCAAGGAGGATGGTCTCCTCATCCCACAGGGCCAGCAGGTCCTGGAGCTCCAGGCTGGACCACGAGGAGGCCCACTTCTTGGACCCCCAGAGTGGGTCCTGGGATCCCTCTACATCATCCTGGGAGGAAGCAGGGGGGTCTCAAACCATTTGTTCCAATTTTCTGGGTCGGGGGAGCAGCTGCAAGGGTGTGGAGTTAGGAATGTGCTGTTCCTGCTGCTGCCATGTGTTCAGCTTCCTACCACAGAATCTCTGGGACTGCGTGAGCTTTTAAAAGCAGCAGGAGGCAGGGAGCATAGAGGTGTGATTGCAGTGAAGAGGGTGCCTCCTGGGTCCAGCTGGCCAGTGCCATGGAGAACCACTCTGTTGAAAAGGGTCCCTGAAGCATCTACCCAGCTTTTTTTGTTGACAGAAACTGATCCTGGAGAGGCAGAATGCTGTCAGCAGAAAGGCAGAGTTCTGTCGACATGAAAAAAGCATTTTGTGTGTAGACACTCAGTGGGTTTTGTCAAATAAAACCCGCAGGTGTAGACATGGCCTAGGAGAATCGTAAAATTGGAAGGAACCTGGAGAGGTCATCAAGTCGAGTCCCTTGTACTCCTGACAGAATCAAGCACCATCTAGCTAATCCCTGATAGATGTTTTTCAAGCCTCCTCTTAAATACCTCCTATGATGGAGATTCCACAACATCCCTAAGCAATTTATTGCAGTGCTTAAACACCCTGATAGTTGGGAAGGTTTTGCTCATGTCCAATCTAAATGTTCCTTAATGCACTTTTAGCCCATTGTTTCTTTTCCTATCCTGAGAGGTTACAGAGAACATTTTTTCTCCCACTTCCTTGTAACAATCTTTCAGATACTTGAAAGCTGATCTTATGTCACCTTGCAGTCTTCTCCTTTCCAAATTAAACAAACCCAGTTCTTTCATTCATACCTCATAGGACATGTTTTCTAGACCTTTAATCATTTTTGTTGCTCTTCTCTGCACCCTCTCCGATTTCACCACATCTTTCTTTAGATGTGGTGCTGAGAACTGGACACAATACCCCAATTGAATCTAATCAACACAGCAAGAGTGGAAGAATTACTTCTCATAAGACTGTATCTATCAACTCCTTAAGTTTGCTAAAATCTGCCTTCTTGAAATCCATTGTCTCTATTTTGCTCTTCTCCCTTCTACATTCCTTAGAATCATGAAGTCTATCGTTTCATGACCAATTTCACCCACACTGCCTTCTACTTTCAAATTGTCAACTAGTTCTTCCATAGCTGTTAAAATAAAATCTAGAACTTTCCCACCCCCGCCTAGCTTTCTCCACCTTTTGAAATAAAAAACGTCTGCAATACATTCCAAGAACTTGTTGGATAGTCTGTTCCCTGCTGTTATTTTCCCAACAGATGTCTGGATCATTGAAATCCCCCATCACCACCAAACCCTTTGTGTTGCATATTTTGTTAGTTGCTTAAAAAGATCCTCATCCACCTCTTTTTCCTGGTCTGTTATAGGCCCCCACCATGATATCTCGCTTGTTTTTTTAACCCCTTTTAACCTTACCCAGAGACTCTGAGTAAGTCTATCTCCTATGTCAATCTCAACCTCACTGCAAGTATATACATTTTCATATGCAAGGCACCCCCTCTATCCTTTTTTCCTTGCCTATCCTGCGTATCTGGTGTCCTTTCTTTACCAATATTCCAATCGTGTATTATCCCACCAAGTCTCTGTGATACCGACAATGTCACAGCTGTATTTTTTATTAGCATTTCAACTTCTTGTTTATTGCCCATACTTCTTGCAGTTGTATAGAGACAACTAAGATACTGATTTGATTTTGTACTTCCCCCCTCACCTCAGTTTTGCTTTGTTTCTTCTTTATCTCTGCTACCGCTGCCCATGATTTCCACCAACCCCCAAATTCTGACCCACCTCCCAGGTCTCCATGCTTTTCACTTACCTGTGGGCTTTGGTCACATGCCCCTGTCAAATCTAGTTTAAGGCTCCAATAGGGTGCAGTCACAGAAGATCCTTGGGATACTCCCCAGTGTGCTGATCATATCACAAGCCACTTGGTCTCTGGTGCTCTCCAGCATCCTGCCCTGCTGAACCAGGTCCTTTGGTCTCCTCCAGCCAAGGCACAGAGTTGGGATTACCCTCCCTCCACACAGGAATGCAGACACTGATTTACCACAGCTGTGGGAAGATGCAGTTCTATGGTACAGCTTCTAGGAAACAAACCTTCTAATAAGATCAAAACCCCATATAAATCTGTCTCTCTCTGCAAAAGATTTGCCCAGGGAAGGTTCATTAGGTAAGCCCTCTTTAACAATGAAAGGGAGGTATGCACTGAGGTAAACCTCCCCAGGTAATAACTACTTACACAAGATTGATTATCAACAAAAGAGGTTTATTAAGCCAAGCAGTGGGATTTAAGTGAGCATAAGCAAAAACAGGCAGATCAAAGTGAGTTACAAAATTAAACTAAAAGCAAATGCATAGCTAGTTATATTCCACTAAGAATCTAGTTATATGTGAGTTCTTGCTCTAAACAACTATCTTATATCAGATGAAAGCTTAAAGTCCAGAATGATCTTATCTTGACCTGGGTCTCCAATTCATTGCAAGATTCTCTGTTTCTCCTTTGGGTGTTTCAGACAGGTTCCAAATTAGGCAGCAGACAAAGATGGAGGTGCCCTCCTGGCCTATTTAAACCTTTCCCCTATGGAGGTTTTACTGTGTAAAGAACATAGCACAGAATTACAGTTCAGCAGCCTCTTCTCTACTTGCTACCAGCTCCCAGGTCACTCAGTACTGAATGAGCAGAGGTTACCTTGAACAACACAACCCGCCTTACACACTTGCTCTAAATTTCACAATAACTAATCCCACAAACAAACAAGCCCCTATTCTCCCTTTTTGTCACTTACGTTCCTCTCAGGGTGCTCCATAAGCCCTTTTTGGTCCTACCTGTAAAGAACATAGTACAGAATTACAGTTCAGCAGCCTCCATTCTGCTTGCAGCCTATGTCCTTTCAGCTCAGTCAGTGCTGAAACCCTGTTGGGGGGAGATGAAACATCCTGGCAGGAACCAGGAAATTCTCCCAACATGCCACAGTTTGTAGTCCACAACTTGTAGTTCCCAGGGCTGCTCCTGAAGCTTGATTTAAATTAATGGTGTTGGCTATGTAGAACCACAGAATATGACTACCATCTTATTTCCTAAATGTTTTGCTAAATTTAGAATCTAACGAAAAACCTACTGCATGTCTGTAATTTTACTGTAGAGACATTTCTTCGGCTTCTAAAACATGTATTCTTCTTTGAGGCAGAGAGAGGACCTTAAGGCTACGTCTACACGTGAAGCCTACATCGAAGTAGCCTATTTCGATGTGGCGACATCGAAATAGGCTATTTCGATGAATAGCGTCTACACGTCCTCCAGGGCCGGCAACATCGATGTTCAACTTCGACGTTGCGCAGCCCAACATCGAAATAGGCGCAGCGAGGGAACGTCTACACGCCCAAGTAGCACACATCGAAATAGGGATGCCAGGCACAGCTGCACACAGGGTCACAGGGCGGACTAGCGCTTCCGGGGCAACAGCTAGCCGCTCCCTTATAGGGCCCCTCCCAGACACACTCAGCCTGCACAGCATGCGGTCTGAGGAGCCATAGGCACACAGACCCCGGGCGCCGCAGTCATGGACCCCCACCAGCAGCAGCAGCAGTAGCAGCAGCAGCAGCAGCAGCAGCAGCAGCAGCAGCTAGAGGTCCACCCAGCCCTCCCAGCAGGAGCAGGGCTTGCCCTGACCCATGCCATGTGGGAGGCAGCTGAGCACCTCCTTGCCCCAGGGGAGGAGATGCCCCCAGGGCAGCAGGGCTCAACCCCTACCCCTGCAGCACCCCGCTCCACCCCCCGCCTCACATGCCGGCAGCTGTGGAGCTACCCCACCAGCGCCGACTGTTGGGAGCGGCTGGTGCTTGGGGAGTGGGAAGACGACCACTGGCTCAGGAACTTCAGGATGACCCGGCAGACATTCCTGGAGATGTGCCAGTGGCTCACCCCCGCACTCAGGCACCAGGACACTGCCATGCGGCGTGACCTCACAGTGCAGAAACGGGTCGGCATCGCTGTCTGGAAGCTGGCCACTCCGGACAGCTACCGATCCGTGGGCCAGCAGTTTGGTGTCGGCAAGGCCACCGTCGGGGCTGTCTTCATGGAGGTAAGCGAACCCACACGGGGAGGCCAGGGCAGGGGGGCCAGGGCAGGGGGGCCAGAGCAGGGCAGGGCAGGGCAGGGCAGGGCAGGGCAGGGCAGGGCCACGCACACCCTGCTCACCCCTCATTGGTGCTGTCCCATGTGCTTTCTCTGCAGGTTGTGCGTGCCATCAACGCCATGCTCCTGCACAGGCTCGTGAGGCTGGGGGACCCAGATGCCACCATCGCCGCCTTTGCCACCCTGGGCTTCCCCAACTGCTTTGGGGCTCTGGATGGGACTCACATCCCCATCCGCGCCCCACATCACAGTGGCGGACAATACCTCAATCGAAAGGGCTACCATTCTGTCATCCTCCAGGCCTTGGTGGACAGCCGGGGACGTTTCCAGGACATTTACGTGGGCTGGCTTGGCAGCACCCACGACGCCCGGGTTTTCCGGAACTCGGGCCTGTGCTGCCAGCTGGAGGCGGGGACCTACATCCCCCAGTGGGAGATCCCTCTGGGGGACACCACCATGCCCTTCTGCATCATCGCAGATGCGGCCTACCCCCTCCGGCCGTGGCTCATGCACCCCTACACGGGCCATCTCTCCGCTAGCCAGGAGCGCTTCAACGAGCTCCTGAACCGTGCGCGCCAGGTGGTGGAGCGCTCATTTGGCCGCCTGAAAGGACGCTGGAGATGTCTCCTGACCCACCTGGATGCGGGCCCCAACAACATCCCCCAGATTGTGGGTGCCTGCTGCGCCCTGCACAATTTGGTCGAGAGTAAGGGGGAGACCTTTCTCCAGGGCTGGGCTGCGGAGGCCGCCAGGGCACACGTCCAGCCACCTGCTGCCCCCAGTCGGCAGGTGGACCCCGAGGGGACCCGGGTCCGGGAGGCCCTGCGGGCCCACTTCAACCAACAGGCCGCGGGGTGAACTCTGCCCAGGCCCCCTACTGCCCGCCCCTTCCTCCCCCACACTCCTGCCCCAACGCCCACACCATGGAGCACCCCACCGCCCCCCCCACTTGTCCTGGACAAATGACAGCACGCACTTGTGGCTGAACGTAATTTTTTTTTTTCCTTTCTGAAACTTTTTTTTCCTTTCCGAAATTTTTTTTTTGGATGTAAATAAATATATGTGAACCACAAACGGAAAACAACGAGGTACAAACGTTCAAGAAAAGCAATATGTACAAAAATAAAACAATCCAAAGAAACAACTGTCTGCCATAAATAATAAAAAGAAAACCAAGGAGGATAAAGGGGAGAACTATTTACATGGGGGGGACGGGGCAAACGGGGGGACCAAAAAAACAGGGTCCAACTATACACAAGGGGGGGGGCCACGTCCCGGGCCCCTCTCCTCTATAGCCCGGCACTGGGCGTGGCCGGCCGGGAGCCCCGCCGCGCTTGCAGCCTGGTCCGTGGCTGGGTGGGAGCGGGCTGGACCGGAAGGTATGGGGGCCGGCGAGTGTCAGGTGGCTCCAGCTGTCCCTCGGCGCTCCGGCCCTCGCGGGTGGGTGGCGGGGCGACGGCGGACGGGACGGCGACGGGCGGAGCAGCTGGTGGTCGGGCTGCAGGAGCAGGCAGGGCGGGCGATGGTTCAGCCGGCACGGCATGGGGGGCCAGGTAGTCCACCAGGCGGTTAAATGTCTGCATATAGGCCCCCCATGCCTCCTGGCGCCAGGCCAGCGCCCGCTCCTGCAGCTGGAGGTGCTGCTTCGCAACCTCCAGCTGCCAACTGAGGATGGCCAGCAGCTGGGGGTCCGTCGCCGTCGGCGGTTGTAGGCGTGGGGTCCGCCGTCTAGCCCGCGGTGGGGCCGGTCGGTCCTCGGCCGAGGGGCTGGCCTGGAGCGATGGTCCCGGAGGGCTCTCCGGGACGACTGACGCCTCGCCGGTGCTCTCTTCCGGTCCTTCTGATGGTGCAGGTGCAGGACACAGGAGAGGAGTGGGGAAGAAGAATGGAGACAGGCGTTAGTGTGGGCCCCGAGCCGTGGCCTTTGTCCCCCCAGCCCTGTGCTGCAGGTTCCCCATCCCCGTCCCCGGGAGATGCTGCTGTGATGGATGGGGTTCAGGGGTCCCCCTGCCCTGCACCCCGTCCCCTGGTGGGAGCGACTCTCACTTCACCCCACAGGGTCTGAGAGCAGGAGAGGTTTCTTAGGCCACAGATGCCCAGTTTCTGCCAGGAGTGACAGCACCAGCTGTCGGAAGAGACAGTCCTTCCAACCCGTCGTGGGGAGAAGACCCCAAGGGGGGCCCCTCTGGGATGCAGCTTTCCCCCTCCTCAGGCTGGCTGCCTGCCAGCTCTCCCTTCCCCTAGGCTCTACCTGTGGCCCCCGCCCTCGCCCCCCAATTCCAAGCCAGCTCGGCTCCTCCCTCCTGTTTGTTCAGGGCAGAGGTGTCACCTGCCAACTGTAGCGCCAGGATCCTCCTTTGCCCCTGGGAGCTATTCGGCTCTTGTTGCTCATATGTAGCCTGAGTCTCCCTTTGGCACTCCCCCCACTCCATCACATGCTGCTGCTGCGGGGTGTCCCACCCCCTCCTCCCGGGGGCCCCTCGAGGTTCCGCTCCCCCCTGGCCCGGGGATGGGGCATGGCACTGTCATGCGGGTTGGAGGCGGGCAGGGGCTGATGGCTGCAGTGCTGTGAGGGCCATGGCCCTGGTGTCCTTGGGGCCATGGCCATGTGAGCATGTGGGGGGCCCTGGACACATATCTCTTACCCCCGCCCCTCAAGCCCAGGGGTGTCCACCAGAGAGGGGTACCTACCTGTCGGTCTGCTCCCACGGTCCGGAGATCCCCGGGGGGCGGAGGCCCTGCTGCTGCTCCGGGATGGCAGGAGGAGGATCTGCAGGCTGGATTCTGCGGAGGAGGAGCCCCCCTCCTCCTCTTCCTCCTGCCGCGATGTCCCGGGGGTGGCCTCCGGGGGCGGCCCCCAGGGTGTGGGGCTTGCCTCCGGGGCGGACTCCATCTGCAGGGCCTGCTGGGGCTCGTCAGCCGAGGTGTCAAGGGTGGCCGGAGGGGAGGAGGTGTGCCGGGAGCCCAGGATGTCCCTGAGCTCCCTGTAAAAGGGGCAAGTGACGGGGGCGGCCCCAGATCGGCTGGCAGCATCCCGGGCCCGGTAGTAACCCTGCCGCAGCTCCTTGACCTTACTCCTGACGTGGTCAGGAGTGCGGGCAGGGTGACCCCGGGCAGCCAGGCCGTCGGCCAGCCGAGCGAACGCATCCGCGTTCCGCCTCTTGCTCCCCATTACCTGGAGCACCTCCTCTTCGCTCCAGAGCCCCAGCAGGTCCCGCAGCTCGGCCTCCGTCCAGGAGGGGCCCCGCTGCCGCTTGCCAGCCTGGCTGCCTCTCTGGCTGGGCTGGCTGCCCTGGCTCCCCTTGGGGGGGGGGTCCCCTGGGGGCGCTGGGGGGGCTGCCGGGCAGCCATCGCAGCTGGCTGGGTCGCTGAGGGTGGTGCAGGCTAGCCGCGTGTGCAGGCTGCAGCCTGCACGTTCCCTCAGCTTCCTGCAGAGGCAGGGAGGGGGAGGGGACCTTTAAGGGGCTGCTCCATGCGGCCACCAGTGAGCTGAGGGGCTGGAGAGAGCGTCTCTCAACCCCCCAGCTGATGGCTGCCATGGAGGACCCGGCAATTTCGACGTTGCGGGACGCGGATCGTCTACACGGTCCCTACTTCGACGTTGAACGTCGAAGTAGGGCGCTATTCCGATCCCATCATGAGGTTAGTGACTTCGATGTCTCGCCGCCTAACGTCGAAGTTCACTTCGAAATAGCGCCCGACGCGTGTAGCCGCGACGGGCGCTATTTCGAAGTTAGTGCCGCTACTTCGAAGTAGCGTGCACGTGTAGACACAGCTTAAAAGTGTTATCATTGACTTCTGAATAGACAATAAACTCCACAGGTTATAAACTTCCACCACAGAATCGACCAGTAGATTTAGATACAATTTATTAAGCACTATTTTGTACACATAGGCTGTGTCTACACGTGCCCCAAACTTCGAAATGGCCATGCAAATGGCCATTTCGAAGTTTACTAATGAAGCGCTGAAATGCATATTCAGCGCTTCATTAGGATGCGGGCGGCAGCCGCGCTTCGAAATTGATGCTCCTTGCCGCCACGCGGCGTGTCCAAACGGGGCTCCTTTTCGAAAGGACGCCGCCTACTTCGAAGTCCCCTTATTCCAATGAGCCCATGGGAATAAGGGGACTTCGAAGTAGGCGGCATCCTTTCGAAAAGGAGCCCCGTCTGGACGCGCCGCGCGGCAGCAAGGAGCGTCAATTTCGAAGCGCGGCTGCCGCCCGCATGCTAATGAAGCGCTGAATATGCATTTCAGCGCTTCCTTAGTAAACTTCGAAATGGCCATTTGCATGGCCATTTGGAAGTTTGGGGCACGTGTAGACATAGCCATACACAGTCAAATTGTTTATAAAGCAGAAGGCTTTTAAACATTTGTAGCACAGAACAATAAAAACTTACACAAGTGAAAACCTTCACTTATACACTCCAAGCTTCAGATGCAATTCAGCCTGTGCTACCCTCAGAGAACACCAATCAATGTAAAAGTAGTCAAAACTTCCCAAACAACTGCGCTAACAATCCAAGCAACTACTGTGAGATGTTGTCTGTCATAATTTTTTTCTGGACTATGAATATATTCTAATGATTAGCAAGCATATACTTTACACACAACTCTTCTTTAAAATCATGTGCAAAAAGTTCATTAATGATTGTGTTAGCTGTAAAGATATGCAGCCAAACAATGAGAAAGTTACTTTCAATTTGGCCTTTTCCTTCTAAAGCAAAAGGTAAATTTTAGAGCACATCTGTCTTTCTCAGTGATGCAATTTTAAAACGTTCTCAGCATTCAGCTCCCCCACACAGTAATGATAAAACTTGCATTAATTTCAATGGCAGCACCCTAAATCTACAGTTACACATTGCTCAAGAGGAACCAGAAAACAATGGGTTATGAATCTCAAAAAAAAAGTTAATGCCTTCATTTTGCTTTAGCTGCAGTTTTTCTATCAATAAAATGAGGGATGTGGCATAAACCCACCCGTGTAAGGTACGGGGAAAAATATTTTAAGCACCAACTACACTGCATATTATTTTAGCTGATAATTCTAATATGGTGATGAACAGGGTCCCTCTAGTGGCCAATTCAATGTTTGAAAGCATACTGTACTTCAAAAGAAAGGATTAGATTACACATATACATCTCAGAGAATGGTGAGGGATCCACTCATCTGTCAGACTTCTTCAATGGCTTACGTGCAAAGTGATGGAAAGTGGGTGTAAAATACTATCTTGTTTCACTAATGTTTCAAAGGGATAATGATTACACAAGACACTGGGCAGCATAAAACAAAGCCAAAAACCTCTCTAAAGTCCAGTGGACTTGTTTGTTTGTAAAAAAAAAACCTGAAAGCCCAAACCATTTTGAGGGTGTTTTTCTCTTTTTAAAGACTCTTGCTTTAATATCTAGTTTTTTCATAATTGTACTTCAGTACATTATACTACATAATTTAAACAAATGGAGATGTAACAAAGGCATGTGCTACACTTAAGAAAGTCCAGAATGGAGGGCAACTGGCTTGGCAATAGCACTGTGAAGAAGGATCTGGGAGTTGTGATGAATCACAACCTCAACAGGACTCAGTGCAATGGTGCTGCAAAAAAGCAAACGCAATTTGAGGTTGCATTAATAGAAATATAGCATGCAAATCATGGGAGGTGATAATAATGCTTTTTTTGGCACTGATGACGCCTCAGCTGCAGTACTGTATCCAGTTTCAGTCCCTGCTGTATATAAAGGGCACAGAGAACCTGACAAAGACCATCAAAGTGACAGAACACAAGCCATGTGAGCCAGGACTGAGGGAACCGGGTGTGTTTAGTTTGGAAAGGAGGATATTTAGAGGGAAACAACAGCAATCCTCAAATAGTTGAAAGCAAGCCCTCCAACAACGGAGATGAAGGTAGCAACTCCCCTGGGGCGTGGCGATTCAAAAGGGCCCAGGACTCTCGGCTGCCACTGCTGCTTTAAATTGCCTCTGGAACCCTGCGCCATGTGCTCTAGGCAGTCCTCACAGCTGCCTGGAGGTGGATAAGCCCAACCTTGCCCCTTCTATCTGAGACTCTGCCTGAGGCCCTGCCTCTTCCAGAGGCACAAAGCCACCCTCCTCCCCTCAACCTTCACAGGGGCCTGAGGAGTCTGTGGCTCCCATTGCTTGAAAAACTACTGACAAACTACAACACAGCAGATTTAGATTAAACTTAATGAAAAATGTCCTGTTGAAACAGGAGGACAATGGAACAGACTGCTCAGGGAGACTGTAGAAGTTTCTTCACCAGAGGTTTTCAATAGGCAGCTGGACAGCCATTTACCTTGGATGGTTTAGATTAGAGATCAGCAAACTAAGCCACTCTGCACTGGATGGGGAAAGATGGAAGGAAATAGTGAAGAAGGCATCGGACACCAGTGGGTGTTGAGCCCATGGTTGTTGTTGATGATGATGAACCTTTGCAAGGCAGAGTGCGGAAATGTGACCTTTTGACCTCTATGTATCGTCCAAGAGCCAGTGATGCTTTTTAAAGTCACTAATAGTCCATCTTACAACAGCTTCATTGATAAAAAAAAAATAAGATGCAGAACTTTACTGTGTAGTGTGATCCTTGGCCTTGCTTTGCCTTGGTGAGCTGCCCTTCCCCCCCACCCTCCTTGGGGGCTAAAGCCCCACACTACCCACCCCCCACTCCCAACCCCACTGCAGAGAGGGATCCACCCCCTCCAGACTGGGGCCTCCCTCCAGCAGGGCTGGCCATGACCCCTCCCTCATATTTCCTGACACTTTCTTGCTCATTTCTCTTTAGCGTTTCCCAGGCTGGCATCCACCAACTGCTTGGATTCCTTTCTGGAGCAGTAAGCAGTGGCTGGAGTCCTCTGCTTGGCCTTCCACTCAAGACCCGTTTGCTCACCTTGTGTTGTCTCTCCTTCAGCAGCTCTTCATGGTTTTGGAGGCCAGCTCCAGGGTTCCCTCTAATTTTTCCATCCACGGGCAGAATAAATTCTGTTAATGCACTCAAGCATGTGTGCACATGTGGAACACATGCTGCACCCTGAGGGTGGATGTGGGTGCTGTGCTAATTAGCTGGGCTGTATCTGAATCTCTCCTGGGCAGCTGCCCAAGTGCTCAGCATACAGAGAACAATGACCACCTCCCCTCAATGTCTCCTCACCAACCTCCAAGGTGCATAACTTGCAAGCTCATGGAAAAGCAATGACTCAGCTGAGTGCCAGGGAGTGTGGAGTGTGAGCAGCCTACACTGGGCAGGGAACATCTGACAAAGGCTGCGTCTACACTACCACCTTCCTTCGAAGGAAGGATGGTGACTAGGGTGTTGGGAGATTACTAATGAAGTGCTGTTGTGCACAGGCAGCACTTCACTGAGCAAATTCCCGCCCCCACCCCGCGGCAACTCTAAAGTTTTAAACTTCAAAGTACCGGCTCGCGTCTAGCTGCGGCTCACCCACTGGTACTTTGAAATGCTGGGGCAGCTTCGAAGTCCCTTTACTGCTCAAAATTTTGGAGGAGTAAGGGGACTTCGAAGTTGCCCCAGCACTTCGAAGTACCGGCGGGTGAACTGCGGCTAGACGAGTGCTGTTACTTTGAAGTTTAAATCTTCAGAGTTGCCGCAGGGAGGGGGCGGCATTTGCTTAATGAAGTGCTGCCTGTGCACAACAGCACTTCATTAGTAAACTCCCAACACCCTAGTTACCATCCTTCCTTCGAAGGAAGGTGGTAGTGTAGACAAGCCCAAAGAGGAGCCCCTTGGAGCCACAGTCATGGAGCAGGACCCCACAGGGCCAGTTGCTGGACAAACGCAGAACACAACGAGCTGGCAATGGCAGCAGCAGACGAGACCTATGACTGTGAGTACAACGAGACCATATTGTCTCAACAGACTGGGCAGCCCCTGGAGGCGGGAAGGTGAGTAACACACAAACAGAACAAGCAAAGAGGCATCATGGTCAAAGCACAGGCAGGGAAGACCAGGGTCCTGAGATGTTCCAAGCATTCTGTGAGGTGTGGGAAAGTCCCTTACCAGCTCTGTGCCTCATTTTTCCCATCTGTAAAATAGAGCTAATGCTGCCACCCCAGGCAGGGATCATGAGGTCTCTACTCCGTGCGGCAGCGTTGGGGAAGTGTTGGAGGCTGGGCATGGCTGTCCAGCACATGGCCTGCTGACGCAGTGGGTGTGGAGGGCACACGGCAGTGGGTACAGTGACTAACAGCATTTATGGGGGTGTACCCCCCGTTCGCTCCTGTCCTTTGTTTCCTTCAGTTCCCCTTGCCACAGCAGGTCCTGCAGCACTAGGGCAGGCACTTCTGCTCTGGCCCATGTCTCTCTGCACCGAGAGCCAGTTGTAGCAAACACCCATTCCCTGGCACCCCCAGGAGTGTCCTTCATTTCCAGCATCACCTGCAGTCTCCATTGCAGCAGCCCCTGCCGCTGCCTAGTGTGTCAGAGCAGCCCTCAGGGTGGTCAGTGGCTGGCTCCATGCTGGCTTGGGGGCTCGGTTTTTCAGCTTTCCAGAGGTGACATCCTATCCACTCCCTTCCAGTGCCCAGTGTAGAGATCAGGAATGCCCAGGCTCCCAGCTAGGAGGCCCAGCTCAGCTTTCCAGCATGGGGCTCAGAGCTGGGGTTTGATGACTTGGGAAAGGCAGGCTGGCTTGGTATCCAGTGGCTCAATTATTACACAGCCTTTTTCTTTTCCTCTCACAACTTCTTGTCCTCCCACTTCCCACCCCGCCACTGTCTTGTGTCCCGCAGACTCCAGATTGGCCAGCTTACTCCCCAGACTCAGCTCTCAGACAGTGGGATGATTCAGGTGAAGCCAGTCAAACATCCCAAGAGGCTGGCCAGGGTCAGGACACCAGCCTTGGAGGGGAGGGGTGGATGTGGCAATGACATCACAAAGGCTTGTTGCAAGATCTCGGCCTATTGGAGGACTGGGGTGGGAAGTTGATGACCTCACAGAGTGAGCCTGACATCAGCCAGGCAGGACAGAGGCTGAAGACAGGAGCAACCTCAGAGGCTCCTGTGGCTTCACAGAGGCAAGGCTCCTTCTCAAGATCTCTCTTTGGGGCCTGAGAGCAAATTCAGATTAATCTACATGAGCCTGAGGAGGAGCCTCGTCAGAGTTTTCTCCTTCCCTACCACCAATTCTGTGTAACCTGTTTAGCAGATAAGAGCCTCCAGGTGTGTCTACACTAGCAAGTACATTCGAAAGTGAGGTTGAAAATGGCCTTATTTCAAAATAACCTGGGGAGTGTCTACACACACTGTACAAACGTTTGAAAGAAATTTCGAAAGAACGGGGGCCATTCCTTCAAAGTTGGTCCTCCGTTCCTGCAGTGGGAAGAGCAACCCCTTCCAAAGGATTATTTAAAAAAACAGCAAGTGTAGACCCTCCGCGGCTCGCTGTTTCGAAAGACAGCGTCCTCCATGGTGGCGATCAGCTGGCAGGTGGCAGCGCCACTCACAGCACAGGCGGAGCTCTATGGCTCCAGCGTCCGGCCGTGCTTAAAGATGCAGGCTGCCACAAAGCCCCAGGCAGGAACCCGAGAGTGTGCAGGCAGCAGGAAACCCACACTGTCACAAAGCCCACTGCCAGCTGCAATGCCCCAGGCACACCAGCACCCTCACCAGCGCCATGGCCTACAGCCAGCACCCCCGCCCACACCAGGGGCCAGCCAAGGATGCTGGGGAGGCCTCCCAGGAGGGGAGCTATGCACTGAAGTGCCACAGGACATCCTTGCTCTCTGGGAAGATGAGGAGGTCCTGCACCAGATGGGGGTCACCAGTCACGTGTGGCCACTCTCTTTCGAGAGTGCAGTGGAGACCTTTCGAAAGGATGGGTCGAACCTTTGGTCCCTGTTAACATGTGTGGATGCTCTGTTTTGAAAGGCCATCTTTCAATGTTCTATTTTGAAAGCCGCTCTTTCAAAGTGGAGCGGTAGTGTAGACGCAGCCTGCTGGGGGCTGGTGCCTGTTCTGTCTGATCCCCCAGTACCTGCTGAATTTTAGGTGTAGAATCTAGGTTCAAGACTTTGTCCTGTTGAACCACTGGGGTCGTTGGTTCATTCTTTCAGGTTTCCTCCCTTCCCCTCCCTCCCTCCACCAAGGATGATGATGAAGGTGGCGTACGTGTGTGTGCATGTGCATGTGCATGTGCATGTGCATGTGCGTGTGGGTGTGCATGTGCGTGAGGGGGTTGCTTTTATTGTGGGAGGCTCTCACAAAGATGTGGGGCTGGAATTGCAGAGAAGGTAACATGGGGCATCCTTTGGGATATTTGCTGAGACACCCACCCCCTCAGATTCTCCCTGCTGATTGGCTGAGCAAGAGGCTATTGTCAGGGAAGACTCGGGTCCTTTTGTTCTCTTTTCAGACCAGACAAGCCCCAGGCAATCATGGATTTGGATGATTGTGCTGCTTCCCTGCAATTATTGCCTCTGTGAAGTTCCTGGTTCTCTCTAATGTGCCGGTTCTACTCAAGTCCTTGCTGAATAATGACCACGAGCAATTGTTGGTCTGTAGCTCATTTGATAGCACTGTGTCATGATCAGTCAGGGAGTTCTCAGGGGCTAGCTGGGGGTAGGACACAAGGGCTACGTCTACACGTGAAGCCAACATCGAAATAGCTTATTTCGATGTAGCAACATCGAAATAGGCTATTTTGATGAATAACGTCTACACGTCCTCCAGGGCTGGCAACGTCGATGTTCAACTTCGACGTTGCACGGCACCACATCGAAATAGGCGCTGCAAGGGTATGTCTACACGCCAAAGTAGCACACATCGAAATAAGGGTGCCAGGCACAGCTGCAGACAGGGTCACAGGGCGGACTCAACAGCCAGCTGCTCCCTTAAAGGGCCCCTCCCAGACACACTTGCACTAAACAACACAAGATACACAGAGCTGACAACTGGTTGCAGAAACTGTGCCTGCAGCATAGATCCCCAGCTGCTGCAGAAGCAGCCAGAAGCCCTGGGCTAAGGGCTGCTGCCCACAGTGACCATAGAGCTCCGCAGGGGCTGGAGAGAGAGCATCTCTCAACCCCCCAGCTGATGGCCGCCATGGAGGACCCGGCAATTTCGACGTTGCGGGACGCGGATCATCTACACGGTCCCTACTTCGATGTTGAACGTCGAAGTAGGGCGCTATTCCTATCTCCTCATGAGGTTAGCGACTTCGACGTCTCGCCGCCTAACATCGAAGTTAACTTCGAAATAGCGCCCGATGCGTGTAGACGCAACGGGCACTATTTCGAAGTTGGTGCCGCTACTTCGAAGTAGCGTGCACGTGTAGACGCAGCTAAGCTGTGCAGGGAAGGGTTGGGTGTGGGGTTTTTTTTTTTTTTTTTTAGGAAGAAGGGTTCTTTTGAAGATGGGGTTTACTTTCGAAACAGCTGCTTCTACGTTGCTTTTCTTCTTTCGAAAGAATATGAAATGAGGTGCCAGATATGTAAGGCTGTGCCTCATTTGCATTTTTGATTTCCCTTACTTGCATGCCTCTTTTGAAAGAGGAATGCTAGTGTAGACGTAGCCTTTGTGTGTAGATGCTCTGTGGGATCTTTCAAAAGTGCCTCCTTCTTTTGAAATAACTTGCTAATGTAGATGCAGCCATAGAGGCTGGACAGGGTTACATAAATACAATCATGTGGTGATTCAGTCAGTTTGTGGACACTTTGTGCACAGCGTATTTCTTCTTTAACATAAATATTAACGAGTTCTCTTCTGGGAGGTCCCGTGATATTCTGTCTCATCTGCAGCTTTTAGTGACTGTATTTTTCATCCTATGTGCACTGCAGAACCAACACAGCTGATAAAAGAGCCTGTCTCAGTCAGGTTTTACAAAAGAGTGAGTGGAAATTTACTGCGTTTGTGCATGCATGCACACACGCACAGACACACACACACAGACACTTCTCTAAAGTGTCTTGCCCAAAAGTTAAGTATGGAAATTTTTTTAAAAAAGCAAAATGTAAGACTGGCAGCTGTTCTGCAAGCGGCTGATACTAAAGTTACACAGAAAAATTCAAACTGCCAAACCCAGCTCGTTTTTGCAAAGCATATAATCAATAAAGAAAGAATGAAGACAGATGCAGAACATTCTAAGCAACAGCAGGATTTTCACTGCTTAAAAAAATACGAATATATCAGAGTCACAGCAGATTCTTGGTGTGACCATTTCTGGAGGCAAAATACGTACTCAGAATCCATGTCCTTTGAAACTACTTATACCAGCCTCTTTGTGGGTCTGAGATAAAGTACATTAGCATGTGTTTGAAGTGCTGAAGAATCTATTGATCTTCTCCCTGGTATGTGTGTTCAAGACTACAGCTGTTTCTGCAGATACCAGTATCTATGATCTCAGTGGGGCGTAAGTCCAGCTACGTGGGTATGATTGAAAGCCCACAACATACTGTTTTAGACAGCTTTCACATGCTGAAACCAAATAATATTCATATAGTTCAAGGAAGAGGGTATCTGTTAAACATATGAGTGTGTTAAAATTTCACAAAATATTTATACTGTCTTGATAATTATAAAAAGTGGCGCATCGCAAGCCACTGGTAACACTAAACAATGGTAAAGAGCTAGATATCCAGATCCACAGGGCAATCAGAGAGCAGGAATGAACCTCAAGAGGTTATCAAATTCGGTCTCCTGTACTCATGGCATGACCAAGCACTGTCTGACCATCCATGACAGGTGTTCCTCTAACTAGTTCCTAAAACTCTCTATGATGGAGATTCCACAACCTCCCGAGGCAATTTATTCCAGTGCTGAAACACCCTGACAGGAAGTTTTTCCTAATGTCCAACAGAGTCCTCCCTTGTTGCAATTTAAGCCCATTGCTTTTTGCCCTGGCACCAGAAGTTAAGCAGAATAGTTGTTCTCCCTCTTTCTTGTAACAATCTTTTAGGTACATGAAAACTGTTATCACATCAGCTCTCAGTCTCCTCTTTTCTAGACTAAACAAACCCAGTTCTTTCAATCTTCCCTCATGGATCAAGTTTTCTAGAATTTTAATTTTTTTTTGCTGCTCTTTTCTGGATTTTTTCCAGTTCGTCCACACCTTTTCTGAAATGTGGTATCCAGAACTGGACCCAGTACTCTAGTCGAGGCCCAATCAGCACAGAGTGGAGCAGAAGAATTACTTCTCATGTGCTGCTAACAGCACTCTTGTTAATACATCCCGGAATGATGTTTGCTTTTTTTGCAGTAACATCACACTGTTGCCTCATGTTTAGACTGTAATCCCCTGTGATCCCTAGATCTCTTTCTGCAGCACTCATTCCTAGGTAGTCTTTTCCCATTTTGTATGCGTGCAACTGATTGTTCCTGCTTATGCGGAATACTTTGCATTTGTCCTAATTGGATTTCATAGGATTTCATCCTATGTACTTGAGACCATCTCTCCAATCTGTCCAGATCTTTTTGGTTTATAATCCTGTCCTCCAAAACACTTGTAACCCCTCCAGAACTTTCCAAAGATGACAGCTAATTACTTGCATATCTCTTCTGTCTGCTCCTTGAATATTCTAGCATGTATTTCACCTGCCCTGGTGACATGAAGACATCTAATTTGTCAAAGTAATTTTTAACGTTTTCTATTTTGGTTGCTGAACCTACCCTCTTTTCACTGGCATTCACTATATTAGGCATCCACTCACCACCAACCTTCTCAGTGAAAACAGAATCGATGCGATCATTTACCACTTTTGCCATTTCCACTTTTTCTGTTGGATTTTTTCCCTCTTCATCAAATAACTGCTTTACCCTGTCCTCAGTCTTCCTCTGAGCTATAACATATTTGTAAAATGTTTTCTTGTTACTCTTTAAAAACAATGAGAAGTCCCATGGCACCTTATACACTAACAGATATTTTGGAGCATTAGCTTTCGTGGGCAAAGAAAATATCTGTTTTGTCTATAAGGTGCCACAGGACTTGTTGTTTTTGAAGATACAGACTAACACGGCTACCTCTCTGATACTTGCTACCCTTTAAGTCTCTAACTAGTTTGAGCTCAGTTTGTGACTTGACCTTTCTAATTTTGCCTCTACATACTTGTGTTATTTGTTTTTGTTCATCTTTCTACGTATACATTAGAGTGCATCTGTCTGTCTTTCTGTCAGTGCTACCTTTGTTCAAGAACTCCTCTTAAACCGTAAGAGCTAAAATCACATAATTTGGTATGCAGCTTCCTCTTACCCTAACTTAAACCAGGTTCAGGGTTTGGATGTGCCCGGACAATGGGAACTGCTGGGAAGGGGTTGTTGTCCAGAACACAGAAAGGGAGGGGGCAGAAGGAGTTGAAAGGGAGAGACACAGGCAGGAGGGACGTGACCCTGAGAGTGGTCACTGAGGGCAGCTACAGCACCAAGAAAGAGGCCAGCAGGGTTGTGGCTCCACCATCTTGCCTGCCACAAAGACTAGGTAAGTAGCTCCTCTGCCCCAAACTCAATATCTGGCCCTGCCTCTCCTCTAATCCTCATGGAAAGCTTAGAGGCCTCAGAGGGGGCTGCTGGAGGGGGAGCCCCCAGACAGCCTGCAGGTCACAGAAGGGGATGCTGGAGACCAGGGGCATTCCCCATAACCTCACCCCACCCAGGCATCCTGGAGGCTGGGTGGGGGAGCTGCTGGAGCAGGCGACAGCTGGAGGTAGACAGCCCCTGGAGCCTGGCTCCCCTGAGACAGCCCACAGTCTACATGGGAGACAACAGGCAGGGAAGTCACCCCACTGAAGCTTGGGCTCCCGAGACAACCTGCAGGCTGCTGGGGAGGGGCGGTTGTAGGCAGGGCAACCCACCAAAGCCTGCCCCCCAGACACTCTTCAGGCCATGGAGGAGTTATTGGAGGGGAGGGAGAAGCTGGAGAGGAGGCAGTCCTCAGACCCTGGCCACCCCAGACAACCTGCAGACTGCGGGGGAGGAGCCAGACCCACCCTGCACACAGACAGCCTGCAGGCCATGGAGGGGGGGCTTTGTGGAGGAGGGGCAACCCAACAGCCTGCAGTTTACTGGAGGAGGGGCAGCTGGAGACTAGCTCTCCCCCTTCAGACAGCTTGCAGGCTGCCGGGGGGTGAGCTGGAGAAGGAGTGTCCCCCAGACCCTGCTCCCCATCTGACAGACTTTCGGTTGCAGGGGCCGCTGGAGGTGAGGGCGGGCAGCCCCGAGAGCTTGGCAAGCTCCTGAAGCATCCCACCAAACAGGTTGCAGGATGGAGAGGGCCAGTACTGGGCTGAGGAAGCCTCTGGAGGCTGGGGTCAGCCACAGATCACCCCTCCCCAAAAAGGCCACAAGATGGGCTGCCACTATCCCAAGCAAAGAGCCCCTGGAGCAGCTACAGGACTAGGGGCAGCAGCAGGGCTACAGACTGCCCTTGGTGTTTTGCTTCCCCTCAGACAAGCTGCAGGCCGGGGGAGCAGTGCCCCAACCCCCACCTGACAAGCAAGCAGCCCTGGTTCCCTCCCTCCCAGGAGGAGCTGTTGGCTGGGAGCACTGCTCTGGAGCTCTGGGAGGAGCCATCACCAGAGCAGTGCCACCCTCACCAGCACAGGTGGCCCCAGTAATCCTCCCACGTCTCCCAACTCCCTGTCCTGAGGCCCCTGCCCTAACTTATGTCACTTTACTTGACTTCTGCACCCCCACCCTCTGCCTTGAACCCCCAACCTTGAGCCCCCACCAATGCTCTGCCTAAATCCACCCACCCCATCCCTCCTCACACCCAAACCCTCACTCCAGCCTTCTTCTTACTTCATTTTTTAAAAATACTACCGTGGGTGGTTGGAAAGCAGGTACGTTTTTCATTTATTTTCAAAACATTATTTCAGTTAAAGATCTGACCGACACCTGGTACATCTGCTTGTCCTTTGAAGTTTGACCTAGTTTCCATTTTTATGGAAATCTTTCTTTATTGATTTAGATTGTTAAGATATCCTGGGTCAAACTCTTGCCATACTTCCTATCTCTTCAACAAAGTGGATGGTTTGCTCTCGTGCCCTTAATAATGTCTGTTTGAACAACTTCCAACTGTCTTCAATTGCTTTTCTTCTTAGGTCAGGTCTACACTAGACCTGAAAGTCAATTTCCGATACACAGTTCTAGCTACAGCAATTGTATAGCTAGAATCGATATATAGGAAATTGACTTTTGTGACTGTCTTTACGAAGAAAGGTCAACAGGAGCATTCCTCTCATTGACCTTCCTTATTCCTCATAATAGCAAGGAGTACAAGAGTTGACTGCCAACCCCAGACAGATCAATTTCACATGTCCTTACCCGATGTGCAAAGTGGAACTCAGGAAGATTGACCCTGACTGGGTTGATCTTTGTGGAAGTGCAGATAAGCCCTTAGACCTCCTTCCATGAGACGTTACTTTCCAACTCTCCAAGTTTGCTGAAGTTTGCCTTCTTGAAATCCGTTGTTGTTATTTTGCTGTTCTCCCTCTTATCATTCCTTGGAATTTTGAACTGTATCATTTCATGATCACTTACTACACCATAGCTGCTTTCCACTTTCAAATGTTCAACCAGTTCCTCCCTATTTGTTTAAAATCACATTTAGAACAGCTTCCCCTCAGTAGCTTTCTCCACCTTCTGAAATGAAAAACAAAAGATCTGCAACACATTTCAAGAACTTGTTGGATAATATGTGTCCGGCTGTGTTGTTTTGCCAACAGATGTTGGGTTAGTTGAAGTCCCCCATCACCACCATGTCCTGCTCTTTGGATGATTTTTTAGTTGTTTTAAAAAAAATCCCATGTTCAGCCTTTTCTCCTGGCTATGTGATCTGTAGTACACCCCGGTGATGGGATGTTGTCACAGAAGACCCTTTAGGAATGTTCCCTGGTATTTTAACCATGAGTAAATTTTAATTACGTTTTTGATAAGTACCATGTAGTGAAAGTAAATACAAATGAATACAGCAAATACAGCATACGTTTACAGGGCACAATACCACTGTTGTTGGTAAACATTATTTTTTTGTACAGACAGACAAAACAAGCACAATTTTGACAGTCTACACAGAACTTACTAGGAAATCTACGTATTGCTCTGTCAATCTAATTCTCAGTCTCTCTGTTCATGCACATACTGTACCTTTTCTAGCCCCACAGGGGGTGCGGGGGGAAACAAGCAAACAAACGTGCTCCTTTTGGTATGTTTTATAGCCAGAATTTTTAAAGTAGAACACCATATTGAAATTCTTTTGGAATTCTCATTTGCTTGTACATCATGCTGTGGGCTGGAGAATACGCGATGGAATCTGTCGCTTTATAAGATTCATTAAGTACTGTAGTTCTTTTGTTTCTTATGTTCCTATGTCCAAAGAACTGTCTGGGCTCTCTCTCAAGGTTAGTGACCTGTCAGTTCATGAAGTTTCACATTTAATCCCTTTCCCCGAGTGAGGACATCAGATTTTAATATGTCTGATTTCTCCCTTGTATCTTAGCTCTGTAAGGTTTTTTATTAAATAATATTGTAGATCTGCTTTCTTAAAGGTAAAATGAGTTGAACTCTGTTACAGTCTCCACTGGGAAAAATTATCAGTGCTTTAGGATATGAATTTATATGTAATACGAAGATTCATCTTTTCTACCCCCTTAAAATACTTACATGCTAAGAAACAAAGACTATGTCCCCAAAATTCACACATTGTATCATCTGTCACTTACTAGGAAAGCCTACATAGTCATGCTATATTGTTGTGCTGAGACCTGCACCTAAAACAGAACTAAAAACCATCTGTTTCTCACTTTAATTATGGAATTTAGTCTCCAAATTGGCACGGTAACTGACTTTTCCTTGTAAATTTTTGAAGAAAAATAAGTACTGACTTTTGCAGAGAAAGTATGTTTGAAATTTGGCTCTGATGGCGAGTTATTTGGGCTACCTCCTGAAAGAACCAGAACTCCCTACACATTCCAGATTTCACACATCTGCGCACCATAACCCAGATATTTTTGGAACCTTGTAGTTAACTACATAAATCAAGAGTTTCCCTCTTGCCCTTCATAACTTAATCAGTTGTAAGGAAGCAGATGGAATTGCTCAGAACCATCTATTCCTTCCCTTCCCAATGTTAGAGTGGACAACCTGTCTCTGTAGTGGAGCTGCAAATTCCTAATCCAGGGATCAGCAACCTTTCTGAAGTGGAGTCCGAGTGCTGGTGATATTTTTTAAAGTCACTAATAGTCCTACTTACAACAGCTTCATTAATAAATAAATTAAGATTTAGAGTTTTACTGTTTAGGTGGTGGTTGGTAGCATTAGTTGGTCTTCTGTTAATTTACAGGCAGCGTGGCTTTGAGCAAGCTCCTGTCTGCATGTGGGAGAACGGATGGGGCTGAGCTCCTGCCTCAAGAGTCAATGAATATTGGCTCATGTGCCACTCTGCCTTAATCTATAGCAACATTGATTACTGCTCTCTCTCTTTCACTGCCCACCCTATCCTTTTCTGTTCTAAGGACAATAGAGGAACCTAGCAGTTTTTAGAGACCTGGAATGAAATCTTGCCCTCTCCAACATTGAAGTCAATGCAATTTTTTCCATTGACTTTAGTGAGGTCAGAATTTTACCCCTGGAGTTTGCAGTTGCCCTAGAGATGCAGCTGATTCCTCTAATAAGCCCTCAGCATTCAACGGAGGGAGTCGTGGTCTTAAGGGATAGTTGAGTGGAGTGTAAATGGGATGCTTAATAACTTTCATACTTATTTCCTGGCTTTTTAAGATATGCGTCCATGAGATTTGCAGCTAGCAATCCCAAATCTAAATGAACTAAGTTTCTTGTGCGGGAGTGATAATGCATGTGGAGGAGTTCCTTTAAATTCATTATTATATTATTATTATTAATATTATTATTGTTTAATTAAAATAATTAAAAACAGCCAGTCTGTAGTGAAAATAGCATTAGAAGTCATGAGTAGGCAAATATTTATTGCACCAATAGACACAAAACATTCAGACAGTTTGTTTAAATGTAATGTGTGTTTGGATAACATGGGCATGCGATTAGGTAATATTAAATATTTCTTCAAACAGTTTGGTGAACTGAAGCGTGGATAATAAAATGAACAGTAGCTGGGATTACTTTTGTTTGTGAATTTCTAGGCATTTGTTGCTTTAAGTCACAATAATAACTTCTTATGACCCTTACAATGCTGGCAATGTTCCAGATAGCCAAACCTACTAAATGCTTAGAAGGAAATACTATTATTATCTATATAGGCTGTGCTGATGCCCATAGGCCCCACTCAGGGTGGTAGATGCCACACATAATTGCTGGCTGGAAAAAGCAAGGAAAAAGAGGCAAAGGGTGGGTGACATCATACCTTGTGTATAAAATTAGCTGTTTGAATTAATGTCTATAGTGCATGTCATTCACCCAGTGCATGTGACACTTGTATCAGTGTGATAAATTATGAAAGTGTGTCCCACCTCCCAATGTCATTAATTTTAAACGAAAATATTAAGGACTTCATTTTGCAGGCTCTTCAGCATGAGCAGATCTTTACCCCTCTGTAGGGACAAACTGACTTCAGTGGCTTGCGAGAATAAGGCATATCATGTAGACTACTTGTTGAACTGCAAGAAAAGCCATTATTTTAGTCAGGCTGCATCTAGATTACATGCTTCTTGCGAAAGGAGGGAAATCGAGCTTTCAAATGAAGTGCTGATTTACAAATCTTGTGCTTCACTTGCAGAATATCATTTGATTGCTTTTTTGGAAGACATTCTTTTGAATAAAAAAGCAGAGTAGATGGGGTTCTTTTGGAAAAAAAAGAACCTTTTTTCAAAAAAATTCTTATTCCTGAAAAATGTGAGGTTGACAGGGCTCTTTTGAAAAAGTTTTTTTCTTCAAAAGAACCTCGTCTACACTGCTTTTTTTTAAAAGAATCTCTTCTGAAAAAGCAATTGAATGAGATTGTTCAAATGAAGCCTGAGATTTGTAAATCAGTGCTTCAGTTGCATTTTCAATTTCCCTCATTTGCATTCCTCTTTTGAAAGAGGAATGTAGTCTAGATGCAGCTTCAGAAGCAACGTACCTAGGAAAAGCCTTGTTGTGGTTGAAACCTACTTTCTCCACTTCCTTATGACTGACATACTTCTCAGACTTTCTAAATGAGGATTCCAGTGCGGACACTAAATGAAATAAGCAATTCTAAGTTATTTGACACATGCTGTGTTTTTATATGCACACTATACAATATGCATAGGATCAACAGTACAGCTGGGTCTACACTACAGAGTTCTGTCGGCAGATGAGGTCTTCCATCAACAAAACTAGGGAGCATCGAACACTACAAATGTGCTCTGTCGAGAATCTGTTGACAGAATGCAGCAGTTTTCCCAGCAGAGTTCTGTTTTGACCATACGAGGCATACCAACTCTTTTGACAGATTCTGTCAACAAAAAACAGTGTAGACACTCCGGGGGACACTCTGTTGACAGTGAGGGCTTCCAGTTCATTGAACAACACTGTTTGCAGCACTTCTGGTTGGCTGTTGTGTCGACAGTGGGCTGGGCAGTCTGGCCACTCTCTGTATTCAGTGTGGACATGTTCTGTTGACAGGTTCTGTCTGGAAACAGCTGTCGACAGACTTCTGTTGACAGAACTCTGTAGTGTAGACACAGCTTAGATGTTTTAATACAGCAATAAACTGAATTGACATAGGGAAAGTCTCACTACATGACTGGGATGAGTTAGCATGAACACCTCTGCCTGTATGGAGTCCCATTAAAGGCTCTGGGTCTTTAAGTTCTTCTGTATCCCATCACTCACTTTAAATTTAAAAAAGGCCTTATCCTTTCCTTTTCCTTTGGTCTCTTTCTCAGCCACTGCCTCCAACTCTTTCTGTGTCCTATTGCTTTTAAAACAGTTGCTGAATGGAGGACTGTAACTTGATTTCTTTTAGAGTATTTTGACCACTAGAGGATGCAGAGACACAATATTACACTAGGTATTACACAGATGTGCTGATCAGCAATAAACTTCAGCATTTTTACTTTTAGTAGATAAGGTTCCTTACTCCCCTCTCCTCAACATGACTACTTATAAAGTACTGCTCTATGGGAATAAAGGTGGCAGAACAGGGCTAACAGGAAGTAGTAGAATAAAAACAATAACATAAGTGGAAACTGACCTCAAATAATTTCCCCTCTGCCCCTGATGTCAACACATCTGAAGTTCAAGACACAAAGCTAAGCAGGAATTGGAATTATGCTAATGCTAACCTCTTTATAGTGGACTGGAACAAAATTTGGTATGTTTAAAATCTGGGTCTAAATTATACAGCTTGAAACAAAGGCCGTGAGCATTCTCTAGTCCTAGTGGAAGGCCAGTGGAGACAGGTCATCTGCAGGAGATAACAAAACTCCAACTTTAAGGGTTAAAGCCATGTACTCTATCACATGAGCTAAAGCCAACTGTCTCTCAGCCAAGGCTGTAGAGCAGAGGCTTCACTGTCCCTTGTCAGTGGTCTCAGTCCATCTGGGGTTACACTACCTCAACCAGAAAATTGGTATGAGACCTTGCATGATGCTCATGTTCCTAGGCACCTCAGCATTTCTATCTGTAATATTGGCATAATAGTCTCAGTGGGGTAACCATGTTAGTCTGTAGTTTCACAAATAACAAACAGTCCTGTAATTTGTTATTTTTAAGGTGCTACAGGACTGCTTGTTATTGGGATAGTAACAATGTTTGGCAGCCATAAACAGCCTCCTAACATACTCATCAAGAAAGCAGATGGTTCTCCTTGCTCATCAGCACACGAGGCCCTGGACAGACGGGAAACACAATATGAAAGCGTGAGGAATCACCTGATGGGTCTCTAGAGCTGTGTGACCCAGCAGGCCACATGGCTGCAGATCCCGGGATGAATACAGATCTTACATCACTCAAGGCACTATGAAAGTTATGGAATGAAAGTTATGGAATGAATGGGAGCTGGAGCTGATGGATTCCACCCTAGCTGCTTGAAGGTGCCTTGCAAGCAGTGAGCATTGAGCTGCATCAACTGTTCTTAAAAGTGTGAGCCTTCGGAAAAGTACCTGCACAACAGAAAGATGGCATCATAAGGTCCCTGTATAAGGGACATTAGTCCCTGACAGACTGTAGCAACCACACTTTAGTCTCATTGTTATTTGTCCCTGGAAGGATCTTGGGTCATGTTCTGCTTGGTAGGATGCAGCCTCCCTGGCTGCCCACTGCAAAGGGACAGTCTGTCCTAGCAGTTAAAGACTTGGGTGGAATAAGCTTTCTGCACCAAACTTTGGGGCACCCATCAGCCACACTGGCTGCCCGCTGCGAAGGGACTGCCGGTCCTCGCAGTTAAAGACTCGGGTGTGATAAGGCTCATAGACCACTCATTACCTGGCCATCGGCTAACACACAGACATTGTTGTTCACAACATTCAGGGCTCACAGTTGGATGGTCAACAGTGGATACTGTTCTTATCCTTCATTTTCTGCTAGAGTCGCACAGAGAATTTAATTGCCTACTTCATGGAGCTATATCAATGTCAAAGTGACTTGCAACTTGGTTGACAGGTCTGTGCTTTGGCTCACAGTGAAAGGAGCTGGCATTCCATATGTCCTGCTAAATCTGGTTGCGCACTAGAATTGATGCCAGGGTGCACATTGGTTCACAGCTTTCAAAACATTTCTGTACAACCTCAGGTGTGCATTTTCACCTCTGCACTATTCCAACTGGCTGTTAGAACTTGCTGCCTCCTCCTGTCAGACTCAAGGGTGATCAAGAAGTGTTTACCAAACAAGAGTAGGCCAATGACAGTACCTTGCTTGTGGAGAAATCAGAGAATTTCAGCTCTACTCTCCAAAATCTCCAAGCCATTGCTCAGCCTATGTGGTTGAACATTTCGTAGTCAGGTCCAGAATGTGAGTGCTGGGCTACCAGAAGCCCTAGTGCAGGTGGGGGTCAACTTTCATGGAGAGCACTGAGTTCATCTACCTATCTTTGCACTGAGTACCTGGTACTATCCATACTGCTATATGGGTCAGAAATCTGGACACTCTTAAAGGCAGACTTGGAGTGTCTAGAGACCTTCAAATGTAACTTCAGTGCCAAATCCTGAATGTAAAGTGGTTTGACTGTGTGTGATATGTCACAATTTCACAGAGATCTGGACTTTCTGAGATCACCCACTACATTCAGAAGTGTCATTGCATTGCATTGAATGCACTTCAGCCACGTTGCCAGGATGGACAAAAATACTGCGAGATGCTGTGCCATCATTGTCTGAAGGAGAGCATGCCCTGGCCCTGCCTCACACCACCTGTGTAGCTACCCAAGTGGTCTAGAGATTTTTGTGTCAGATCTGGGAACTTCATGCATGATTCCTGGTGCAATGCCATCAACTATGATCATTCCAGCTAACACAGCATTCCTCATTTGATCATAATGAGGCCATCTACCTTAGTAAAATGCGCTGAGATCCTTAAATAAGCTCTCTCTTTCACAGGCAAAGCACAAAACAGTGCAAAGATGGATGAAGGGAAAGAAATAGATCATTAGTTTTCATTCTGACCAACTGATAAAATTAAGTCAGCAAACTTTATACGTGGAATAGCAAATTTTAGTTCTGCCTTGAAAAGATTTTAATTTTCCTATAATTCTGAGGCTTACTGAAGGCAATCTGAAGATACAGGCTAAGGGTCACTCAGAAGAATACTGATAAAACAAAACCTTTACAAGTCTAAACGTTCGAAACCCAAACTTCTTTCCAATGTGTGCTGCCGAAACTCATCCCATGATGGTCTGTGGCTATACACAGCTTTTGCAACTCACTGCATCACTCCAACCTCTTCTGAGTACAGCCTGTCTGCTGTCACAAATAGATATGCACTCTACCTCAGTGGATGAACGTCACTTCAATGGAGGCACCTCACACAAAGCCTGGACACAGAACTTTATGTTGGCTCCCTGCCTCATGGTGAACTTCAACCTATGCTAATCTCTTTTCATCTCATTCTGATGAATTTTGGGAAATTCATAAATCTCTAGGTTTTAGCTTTCATATCCTGGCCACATTTCAGTTTAAATTATTATAATTGTTCTGCTTGTTTACATCCCATATGTTTTCAGTGAATAATATATTCTTTCTCCCTTACAATGGTTTTAGAGCAGTGTACAGTTCAGTCACTTTCCATTTCAAAATATACTCCACAAATGATCTGGAGGATCTGTTTTATGTTTCCTGTTAACAATATCAGCAGTTACACACTGCTAGAACATCACTTCAGCACCCAAGAAGAAACACACCGGCTACAGTATCATCACCCCTTTTGCAGCACCAGCATTTTCCTGAAACCTCTATATCACAGTGGTGGTTTCCAGAGCCCTGCTCTGCATCAGTTGAGCTAAGTACATCTCAGACGTTAGACCCTGGCCTAAAGTGTTAGAGTAATTATGGCTGATTTATACTGTCAAGAGGATTTTGTTAGCTCCAAGTAGGATATAACAGCAGCTGCACTAGTACATGGGAAGTCACTTAGAGAAGCCTTAGGAACAGCCAAGCTTGGGGCGAAATCTTAGGCTGACATGTATGGGTTGTTTTAATTCTTACTTGAAGTACAATAAGCCAAGCCCCATTAAGGTCCAACGAGCCTTTATGTGCTAAGTGTCCATGTGGACAAAAATTTGAAAAAAAAATCAAAGGAGGATAGAGAAATCAAAGGAGGATAGAGAAAGCAGATAAATGCAGCTTTTTACAACACAAAAACAGTCTCCTTCCATATCCTCCTGGATAGAAATAACTTGGTGTTAATGTCAACTGTGCTTTTGAGAATCAGCGGCAGTCCAGAATATCTGAGAAGGAGATGGAGCAGAAGCAAGCTGGGGACCTTCTCTCCAGTGTAGTTGCTCAGGGTCAACTCAGATGATCGGCATCTGGGCTAGCATACTGCAGGTGGGAGCAGCCACACTTCAAAGCCTTACCCCAGTTACTGTGTCCTCATTGGTGTTGCTAGGACTTCAGGGAGCACATCATGAATTTTTTTCTGCAATAAGCTGCTCTGTGATTCTTTCCCAGTGAATTGTGGGAGCACTTGTCTTTCCTTCTAGGTCTGTGGCAAGGAGTTGCAGGGCTATCAATCAGCACTTGAATGGTTTAACCTAGATCCAAACTGCAAGGGGGCTGGGTTTTCACCCCAAGTGACAGTGGAACCCAGGGTTTAGTCTATGGGGCCAGCTTGGCCAACTAGTCTGGACTGAAATCACAACAGATTCTGGCAAGAGGGGTTAATGGGTGGATGGGACATGGGGGCTTAGGGGCAACACCCAAGGAAGAGCTTGATTTAATGGTGCACTGAAAATAGACTCAGAGTTTCTCTTGGCAAGAATTTTAAATTGTGCTGCTAAAAATGTGTTAACTAATGCATTCCAGCAGTCTACTAAGACAAGGCAGGCACATACTAACAACTAGCAAATTTGCCATGTTTATTTCATTATAAAATAAAATACATTGGTTCAAGAATGAAAAAAAAAGCTGGAATGACCTGGTAGGAATGAAATGTGTGGACTCTTTGTCATTGGCAGTCTGCTAATGGGTAAGGTGTTGTCTGCTCTTAGAGCTATTGAAAGTGATTATTTTCCTGAAGTCTCATTTTTCATACTATTCTTCCTCTGTACTGTGCTGTTTTCAGTGAAGTAAAACACATGTGGCTTGCTGCTGAACATATGAACAATCAATTATTTCCCTTGCTGGTACAGGGTGTCACTACTAAAACTCTGCATGTGTATCCAGTAGTGTCTCTATTTCTCTGTACATAAAATTAAATGTTTGTTATTAGTAGTTTATATCACTATGCAATAAATATTTTCATATTGTGCCCTTTGGTTTCAAAAATAGATGATATAATTTCTGAGTTTTAATCTCTTTCTCTGTTTATCCTCTTATGTATAAGGTTTGGCAGCCTAGTGTACAAAAAGCCAAGCTAAGACCTCCCCTCGCACTGGTGTGAGGGGTGTATGTGAGTGAGAGAGAATTTACACCGTTATCTTTTTAATGGATTTTGGCCAGTACTCCTTAACAGCAATTAGAGATTTGATATTAAATAGGATATTGTAATTCATATTGGTCGACCTCATGCAGCCAAAAAATGTTACAAAGGGAACTCAATCCTTTGCCATTGGACTCCTGGGCTACGTCTACACGTGCAGCCAACATCGAAATAGTCTATTTCGATGAATAACGTCTACACGTCCTCCAGGGCCAGCAACGTCGATGTTCAACTTCGACGTTGCTCAGCCCAACATCGAAATAGGCGCAGCGAGGGAACGTCTACACGTCAAAGTAGCACACATCGAAATAGGGATGCCAGGCACAGCTGCAGACAGGGTCACAGGGCGGACTCAACAGCAAGCCGCTCCCTTAAAGGGCCCCTCCCAGACACAGTTGCACTAAACAACACAAGATACACAGAGCTGACAACTGGTTGCAGACCCTGTGCCTGCAGCATAGATCCCCAGCTGCCGCAGAAGCAGCCAGAAGCCCTGGGCTAAGGGCTGCTGCCCACGGTGAGCATAGAGCCCCGCAGGGGCTGGAGAGAGAGCATCTCTCAACCCCCCAGCTGATGGCCGCCATGGAGGACCCAGCAATTTCGACGTTGAGGGACGCGGATCGTCTACACGGTCCCTACTTCGACGTTCAACGTCGAAGTAGGGCGCTATTCCTATCTCCTCATGAGGTTAGCGACTTCGACGTCTCGCCGCCTAACGTCGAAGTTAACTTCGAAATAGCGCCTGACACGTGTAGACGCGACGGGCGCTATTTCGAAGTTGGTGCCGCTACTTCGAAGTAGCGTGCACGTGTAGACGCAGCTCTGAAGTCCAGCTCTCACATTTATTTGAATGAGAACATAACCAAGCTCACAGTAGCTCTGTGCCTAGCTTCTTAGAGTTGCCATGAGTTTGGTTTTTGACTGGAAAGTCCAGTAGAAAAGGAACTTGGCAGTACCCAGTGACATGTACTGACTGGACATCGAGAGTCTGGTTATGGCAGGTGGGTGGGGGTAGGGAAGGCCCAGATCATAAACTGCCAACTGCTGCTCAGCTGCCTCAAGTGGGTAAGCATGTAGCAGACGGTGAATCAGGCTGCAGTTCCTGTTCTAGCCCCAGAGCAGAGGGAGCCCAGCTGAGGAAGGCGAAGGAAGAGGAGAAAATCGAGAGAAGAGGGAGGGGTCAGAATGTGAGGAGAGTGCAAGGCATTGGGGGATGAGACAGAGCAAGGACGAGACCTCAAGGGATGACACAGACCAGAGAGTCTGATTTTCTGAAAGTAGAAAGTTAGCGGCCCTATATAATAGGATCCCTATTAACACAGTAACTGAGCGTACAGATTCTAGGGGTTATTGTTTTCTCAGCCAAATCTTTTTTGTGGATGCAACCTTCTACCATCATTACAGGCCCAAATCCTACCATTTACACTGTCGTACTAAAATGGTGGGCATCATCACATTGTTAGATATAACTTCCATACCTGCAGTCAGCTATGAGTTTAAAATGCAACCATAGGTTTGCAGGTACAAAACTGAACTCACAAAGGCTGTGGTAAAATGGTGCCAAGAGTGTGACGACATATTATAAGACCTGCTCTTCCTACTATATAACCCTGGATTCTAATTGTTATCTGAAAACTGTGGATTTTGCAGTTTCCTTTGAAGTCAGCAGAGGTCTGCATGAATATAGCACCCAACCACATGAAGTCAACTGCAGGCCCGAAGGCCAAACTAAAAAGTGAGATTAATTGCAGGGAAGGAAAGACAAGCTCCTCGCAAAGTAGGAGGCTGGACCCAGAGTGGGACCACGGCATCGACTGCCAGCTGTTCAGGTAACCAGTAGCATTTGAAAATTACTCTGGGTCTGGGATTTCCTCCATGGCTTTTGTGTATTTGACATGGCTTAATTAGTTATATAAAAAAACTACAGCTAATCTGATCACACACTGCTTATGTAGTCTGTGACCTTGTTTAATTAAATTATGTCTTAGGAGGAATGGAGTGTGGAATGAAGTAAACAATTTTGTGGTGAAAAGAAGGCATGCAAGCAAGAAAAGACCTGTAAGTGTTCTATGTGTACCATTTAATTTTGCATGTGGGCCTCTTTAACAAAAACTGGTTATATTGCTGTGACAGGAACAGTTGTTTATCAAAACAGAGTACTACCAATATTAAAAGTTTTTAAACTTTTCAGTACTCAGCATAATTGTAGCTGCATACCTTTCCTTATTTCTTGCAGTCGCCATCTTTCAACAGAAATCTAATTTTCATTGGCATGTGTGTAGATTTCAAAAGGTTAGACTTTTATTGATAAATATTGATGTCCATATGCACACAAAAACTGCTGAAAAATTGTTTCCTCA
The DNA here is from genome assembly GCF_033958435.1 of Carettochelys insculpta. Lineage (NCBI taxonomy): Eukaryota > Metazoa > Chordata > Testudines > Carettochelyidae > Carettochelys > Carettochelys insculpta. Next base: position 137,463,486 of record NC_134137.1, read on the forward strand.
GTAATAAGTAAAATTTAAGGATCGGCAAAGTAAAAAAATGCTCTTAAAGACTTAAAGAGTTTGATTTAAGGATATTTACTTTGTCAATATCAATATTTCAAATGTACAATGTATGTTTTGATGGTTATAAAGTTTCATTTTTTGAATGCCAATGTCCCTTGTCATTAAGTAATTGTGTGGCCCATTCACGATTTCCCACAGCTGTATAAACAGATAAAATTAAAAATTTTGGAAATAAACAAATAATTTAAATGTACTAAAAATAAAAATCAAACTCTGCTGAGACACTAAGGAGAGGATGACATGAGACCTGTAAAACAAGGACACTGGACTTCAAAAGGCAGAGTTCAACCAGCTCAGGGAGAAAGTAGGCAAGGTCTTTTGGGGAATGTTTACACTATAGTGCTATTCCGGAATAGCTTATTCCGGAGTTATTCTTCCAAAACAAGTTATTCTGCAATAAGGCTTTGAACCTACATGAAAGCCCCAAAATAAGCAAAACTAATTCCAAATTTATAAGAAGTCCTGTTGCATTTTATAGACGGACAGATTTTTTGGAGCATAAGCTTTTGTGGGCGAAGACCTACTTTGCCAGATGCATTATTATTCCAAAATAATGTGCCCACACACGAGAGCCTATTTTGAATTGGAGCCCCTGGGAGCACTGCTTCCAGGGGCTCTAATCCAAAATATTATGTCTACACAACAGCCTTATTTCAGAATAAATGATTCTGGAACAGCTTATTTTGAAGCTCTTCCCTGTCTATATAGCCCCTATTCCAAAACATCTATTTTGGAATAGGAGGTATTCCTTATAGAATGAGGTTTAACAAATTTGAAATGAGCTGTCTGCTATTTTGAAATTAATTTGAAATAGTGGTTGCATTGTGTAGATGCTCACAAGGTTTTTTCAGAATAGCAGCTGTTATTCTGAAATAACTTTGCTGTGTCGACAAACCCTCAGGCTGCATCTACACTAACAAGCTTTTTCAAACAAGCTGGGCCTTTTTGGAAAGAAAACTTGGAGAATGTCTACACACACAATGCATTCTTTTGAAATTAAATTGGAAAAACGTGGCACTTCTTCTCATAGCCCTCTTCCTCTCCCACATAAGGAAAAGCACCTTTTTCCAAAAGACTGTTTTGTGAAAAAAGTGCATAAATACCCCAGGGGGCCCTTTCTTTGAAAGAGCAATCTTCATGGTGCCAGATTTTTCGATTTCTGGCACATTCTTTTGGAAGGGAGGGGGCTGTGCGGCTGCTCTCTATCTAAAGAGCGGATCGATTTTTCGTTCTGCTTTTTTGTGTGTGGATGTGATCTTTCGAAAGACTTTTTTTTGGAAGAGATCTTCTGGAAGATCTTTTGAAGGATTGCTGTAGTGTAGACGTAGCCCAAAACCAATTGGAGAGGCCAATTAGGAAGAAAAGGAGTTAAAAGCAAGTGCTAAAAGATACAATACTAAAGGCTCAACATCAAGCTATCCTGACACAAAAGAAAGATAAGAATCACTGCAGGAAGTGGGTTTTTGCCAGCAGAACCACATCGACACTGCTTGATTTCTATTGTGAACATGCAAATTAGCTTAATTAATATGCATATTAGCCGTGTGAATATGGAAATTAGCCATTATTGTGCATTCTAGAGACTGCTTATTTGCATCAAACTGCTGGCACTAGGGCTTAGTGTAGACACAGACTTAGTGTTTAAGTGACAATAACTGAATTGGATCAGACCTTTACTACTTGAATGCAGGACTTTCAGGAGCTGAAAGCATCAGGCGAGTCCAAAGGGGAGCGTCAGATTGGCTCTTCTGTTTTCAGCTATTGCAGACAATCTGCCAAGTCTCTGATTTGTGAACTTTTAGTTTACTTTTTGTACAATAAGGGGGGAAGAATAATTTTTAAATATCTTTTTTTCTCAATCCTCTGTTTGTTTGAATACAACATTAGTTAAAATCTTTGAACAAAAGGTTCATCATATTGCTAGTCTTCTGAAGCTTTCCCATTCAGTCCTAACCTACTATAACAATGTTTTGAAAAAAGTTGTACATTATGCACTTTTCTTTCAGGCAGAAGCAGGCTCATAGAGCTTTTCACTTCGTGGCTTAGAGGTTTTAAGTATAGGAGCACCAGCCTTTCATTTCTCCTGCTGTAGTGGAGCCTGCTAACTTTTCCAATCTACCTAACAGGAAGGTGCAACAAACTGTTCCTCCCTTCACTATTGCCACTGAAAAGTGAAATAATTAATTCAATTATTAGATAAATACACACAAGTAGCTTTTGTTCAATAAAGAAGGTGTAAATAGTTTAGTTGACAATTCATAGCCCAGTCAGAAATCAGACTTCAGTCTTGCAATAGGAAAGTGTGACCTGTAGAGCAACACATTGGCCTATCTTTAACTAATATATAATAAATCTATGCCATCCATTGCAATTGTATGCCAAAGAAGGCATGTCTAGTAATGAGGCATACTAATTGGAACGGGGATCTGCCACCTCACAGCTGAATGCTTTAACCACTAAGCACTTACATCTTTATTCCTTTAGTATGTCATATGAAAACAAACAGAAGTATACCTATCTCATAGCATTTGAAGTACCTGAAGAGGTCACTTCCCAACTAAAGGTTAATTACACCATTCTCTCGCCTGCTGCCCAGCCCTTCATGCATTTAGCATAGCACTGGTAGCACTCAATATGCCAAAGTGACATCCCACTGTATAATCCAGACCAATGAGTGCCTATATCACCCTGCCTGCTGCCCCAGGATGCCTTTTTACAATGCTTGCTGTTGTTGGCTCCAACATGCACTGATCACTAATAACCTCATTTTCGAGTCTTTTTAACTAAAAAAAAAAAAAATGGGAGGGTGGGGAGTAACTCAGTGGTTAGAGCCTTGGCCTTGTAAACCCAGGGGTATGAGATCTATCCTCAAGAAGGCTCTTTTAAGGGTCTGGGGCAAATAGAGTTAACAAAAAACCCCTCCAGGATGGTGCTTGGTCCTCCCAAGACTACAGGCAATTGGGCTCAATAAGCCCTCACAGCCCTAAAGGGGCATGATAGTTCAGTGGTTAAAGCATGAACCTTGAAAATGCAAAGTTGTGAGCTCGCTCCTAGAGGGAGACATCTAGGGCAAATAGAGTAAAGGAGAAACAAAAATCCACCAAGGTTGGTGATGGGTCCAGCTGTGAGTGCAGGGACTAGTCTTGATGACCTCTCAAGGTACTTCAAATGCTGTGAGATAGGTATACTTCTGTCTGTTTTTATATGACATACTAAAGGAATAAAGATGTAAGTGCTTAGTGGTTAAAGTGTTCAGCTGTGAGGTGGCAGATCCCTGTTCCAATTTCATCTCTCCATCTTTGGCAGGGGGTGGCTTCAACTGGTGGTCTCCCACACCCCAGGGGAGTACCCTAACTATTTAACTAAAAGTCATGAGCAACTGGCTGCCAACAGAATTGCTGGGCTCCTGGGAAAGGTGGGGAGCTGGCTTCAGGCCCCCAAGAGGGGCAGAGCCTTAAGCAGAAGGGGCAGGGCTGGAAGCTAGCCTCCACCAAGCCTGCTCTCCAGTGCTGCCCAGCCTGCAGCTCTAGCGGCAATTTGAAGGGCATTTGGCCATTGGGGTCAGGAGCTCTGGGTCCTTTTAAACTGCTGGGCTCATGGGCAGCTGCCCCTTTTGTCCTCCTCTTCCGGTGGCTCCAATGAGCAAAGCCCTCCTTCTCCCCAGCCATGCTGTGTGAACTCACTTCAGGGGCAAGACAGGGAAGGCATGTTCACAGGTCGCCTGCTAAGTCTGGCCTCACACATGAGTTAGGAGGCTGAACACCTATCTTCCCCAGCTCATTACTGCTCTGGGACTTAGGTGTGGGGACATGTACAGTGAAGCACACACCCGCTGGCAGAAACATAGGTATATATGAAGCTTTTCACTGCAAAAATGTAGCCACTGAGTGAATTTAGGAGCCTTCATGGTTCCACGAGAGCTTTGTGAATTGCGGTGGCATCTCAAACTGGGTCTTAGGTGCTTAAACTCCAGAGTTAAGGGTGCCTCAGTACTTTTGTGAATCGAGGTCATTCCAATGGGTAATGCTGACACACTTTGTATAGAGATAAGCACAGAGGTGGAGCAGAGTGGTTAACATACTGGTGAGTGGATAAGTGAGATGCCAGCAGCAGCTGAATGAAACTAGATTAAAAATGATTCACTGGTGTGTCAGCAACCTCCCTCGGTCAGATGGTGTGTGGCATACAGTTTGCTTGGTCAGGCAGGGTGATTAGTTAGCTCCTCCTGTGTAAATCCCTGTGGAGGTCTCATTCTAGGGTGGGTCATCACCAGTTTCAGTTTCTGTCCTGCTGGGCTGGGCAGGTATTCCCCACTTAGGCTTTGGCTACGCTTTAAAGTAGCCAAACACAGCAGTGTGGCCACAGCTGGAGTACTGGGGGAGAGCGCTCTCCTGGTGCTCCATGTAAACCACCTCCACAAACGGTGTAGCTAACTGTGTGGCTCCCTGTGCTATAGATCAGTTTACACTGCTGCTTCACTTGCTATGCTTGGGAGGTGAGTTTTCACACCCCCGAGCCAGAAGGTTGCAGTGCAGTAAAGTGTCAGTATAGACTTAGCCTTATACTGGCGGAGTCAGCTGGTCCTATTCCTCAGAGCGCCTAGGGTTTTCACAACAAATTTTTCAGTGGTCACAGAACACTGCCGCCAACTCTTGCTCGTGGTCACTCTGACAATTTTCCCCAAAACTCTTAACTTTAAGAAAAAAAACAAATAAATATGCATTTACACACATTCAACTCATTGTAATTTATAGAGGTTTTTATTGCAGATTCTATTCTTTACTATGACAACCCTCCCCCCCTTGATAAGCTCCTACTATCTATAAAATGCTCGCATGCCATGCATCTCCAATAGCCTCTGACAACCGAAGTCCACCTCTTGGCCTTCACGTGTGGCTTAGTTTCTAAGCCCGGCGAAACTGTTTGCACTGACAGGAGAAGGGGCGAAGGCGGGTGACTGGCGCCTTCAAACCAGCTGCTGCGGGCAGATGGGGCTCGTCAGCCTGGGAAGGCCGCCCACCTAGGAGAAGGAAACTCTGATTTAAAACCTCCGCTGCCTTGAGGCAATACCTAGTCATGGGAAAGGCTTCAGGAGTAAACCCCATGGAAAAATCCGGAGATGGAGCCCCTAAGGCAGTTTGAGGTTGTGCTTAATCTCCCTCTGGCAGCTCCTGCGACGACATTGGTGCCAAGCTGTACTGGCTTCCTCCTTTCCCTTGGATTACATCAGTGGCGTGGAGAGGGGGAACCTGCTGCTGGGCATCAGCTGGTTCTTCAAACGTACTTGTCCAGGCCTGCGCCCTGGAGAGGACACTCCAGCATCACTTTCTGAGTGGTGACACAACACGGGAAGCAGCAGTTACCAGTATTAAGCCACTCCACTCCACTGGCGTAGAGTGAGGTGCCAGGGGTTGCTTCCGATGGTGGGAGAGGTCTTCGGATCTCATTGGGCAGCTACCGCCTGCCTCAAGCTGGGCAGCCCCCAGCCAAGTAGGTGCTGCCTTGCCACAGTCCACTTGCTCCACTGGGTGTGTGGGGCTTAGGGAATCACCGACAGGTGGATTGTTAACCTTACACCAGGCAAAGCAAACAAGCAACAAAATAATCCAGCCTTCAGGCTGGGCACATGGAATGTAAGGACCATGACTCCGGGCCTTACGGAAGACCTACAGAGCATTAGTAACCCCCGGAAGACAGCAATCATTAACAACGAGCTGAGAAGACTGCGGATGGACATCGTGGCCCTCCAGGAAACAAGGCTATCATCCTCTGGATGTCTCAGGGAGAAAGACTTTTCCTTTTTCTGGCATGGGAAGCCTCCAGAAGAGACCAGGGAACACAGTGTTGGCTTCGCAATCAGAAACAGCCTAGTTGGCTCAGTCATACCACCAAATGTGGGAACTGAAAGAATGCTGAAAATCCAGCTTCAAACACCAGTGGGCATGGTCAACATCTTCAGCATCTATGCGCCTACTGTAACTTCTTCCCAGGAAGTTAAGGGCAAGTTCTATGATGAACTTAGCATTGCCATCAGTGAGGTACCTTCCCATGAGCCGCTATTCATCCTTGGCGACTTCAACGCCAGAGCTGGCAGTGACCACCACAGCTGGCCATCCTGTCTGGGACAGTTTGGAACAGGGAAGATGAATGAAAACGGACAGCGCCTCCTTGAACTCTGCTCCCAACATGACCTCTGCATAACCAATACCTTCTTCAACATCAAACCCTAGCACAGAGTTTCGTGGCGACACCCAAGATTGAAACATTGGAATCAGCTTGACCTCGTCCTCACCAAACGCAGCCGTTTAGGTAATGTCAGGGTGACACGTAGCTACCACAGCGCAGACTGTGACACTGACCATTTGCTCGTGTGTAGTAAGGTGCACATCCAGCTGCGAAGATTCTTTCACTCCAAGAAGGAAGGGAGGCTGAGCATTGACACTGGCAAGACTTGTGACCCTTCAAAAGTATGAGTTTGTCCAAGCACTTGAAGAGGCCTTGCCCTGCCCAGATGACACTGATATCAGCAAGAGATGGGAACAACTACGGGACACTATCTATAATACTGCGATATCTACCTTTGGGAAGAAAACAGTCAAGTCTGCTGATTGGTTTGAAGCCCACACTGAAGTGCTGACGCCCCTGATTGAGAAGAAGAGACAGGCACTGGCTGCATACAGGTCCTCTCCCAGTGAGGTGAACCTCCAGGCGCTCGGGTCTGCTTGGAGTCAAGTGCAGCAGGTTGCTCGGCAGTGTGCCAACGATTACTGGCTCCAGCTCTGCTCCAAGATTCAGCAGGCCACGGACACTGGTAACATGCAAGGAATGTACGATGCGATCAAGCAGGCCATCGGTCCATCACAAAGAAAGACTGCCCCACTTAAGTTGGCCACAGGCGAGCTCTTGAAGGACAGAACCAAGCAGATGGAATGCTGGGCGGAACACTATTCACAGTTGTACGCCAGAGAGACCATAGTTACAGAGAGAGCCCTGAATGCCATTGAGCCTCTGCCCACCATGACTGAACTCGATGCTGAGCCCACCTTGGAGGAACTCAGTGATGCACTAAAAGCACTCTCTTCTGGAAAAGCCCCACGGAAAGATGGTATTCCCTCAGAAATCCTCAAACGTGCCAACGGTAACCTAGTTTCAGAGCTGCATGGAATACTTTGCCAATGCTGGAGAGAAGGCAGCATACCGCAAGATATGAGGGATGCTAACATCGTTACTGCCTACAAGAACAAGGGTGACAAAAGCGCTGGTAACAACTATCGCAGCATCTCCCTTCTCAGTACCGTGGGGAAGCTATTTGCACATGTTGTTCTGAAGAGGCTCAATGTTCTTGCAGAGAGAGTCTACCTTGAGTATCAGTGTGGGTTCAGAGCTGAATGGTCCACCGTAGACATGGTTTTCTCTGTTAGGCAACTACAAGAAAAGTGCAGGGAGCAGAACAAACCTCTGTATATTGCCTTTATCGACCTGACCAAGGCATTTGACCTCGTCAGCAGAAAAGGTCTGTTTGCGATTCTGGCTAAGATCGGCTGTCCCCCAACTCTGCTCAGCATTATTAAGGCCTTCCATGAAGGCATGAAGGGGACCGTTGTATACGATGGATCCACATCCGAACCCTTTGAGATTCTCAGCGGAGGGAAGCAAGGGTGTGTGCTGGCTCCAACACTGTTTGGCATCTTCTTTGCAGTTTTGCTCAAATATGCGTTCGGAACTGCTACAGAGGGCACCTCTCTCCTCACGAGAACGGACGGCAACCTCTTCAAACTGTCCAGGCTTAGAGCGAAGACCAGGGTGCTGACGAAGAGTCTAAGGGAGTTCCTTTTTGGCTGATGATGCAGCTATTGCTGCTCACACACAGCAGGAACTGCAGTCACTCATAACTCACTTTGCGGATGCATGTATGGAATTTGGCCTCACAATCAGCTTAAAGAAGACCCAGGTGATGGGCCAAAACGTGGGTAATGAGCCATCTATCAACATGCTAGACTATGAACTGGAAGTCGTCCATGAGTTCGTGTACCTAGGCTCGACGATCTCGGACAACTTGTCACTTGATAGCGAGATCAACAAGTGCATTGGAAAAGCCGCCACAATGTTCTCCAGGCTGACGAAAAGAGTATGGGCTAACAATAAGCTCACTGTACACACCAAGGTGCAGGTCTATACAGCCTGTGTTTTGAGCACACTGCTGTACACCAGTGAAACATGGATTTTGTGCTCAAAACAAGAGCAGCGGCTCAACACATTCCACATGCGCTGCCTTAGGCGCATACTCGGTATCTCATGGCAGGACAAGGTCCCCAATAGCGCAGTGCTTGAGAAGGCAGGCACCACCTCCATGTTCACCCTTCTCAAACAGAGGCGTATGAGCTGGCTGGGCCATGTCTCATGCATGACGGATGGCTGGATACCGAAGGACCTCCTCTTCGGCGAACTGGCATCTGGAAAGACCGAAAGGGCGACCTAAATTGCACTACAAGGACACGTGCAAGCGTGACCTCAGCACTCTCTCTATCAGTGTGAACACCTGGCATTCGCTCGCCTCAGACAGGCATGCCTGCAAACAGGGAGTGAAGGAAGCTCTTGTTATGTATGAAACTACCTTGGTGAAGGAAGCGGAAGACAGGAGAGCCCTCAGGAAGATCCGTGCCCGTGATACCAGAGTGACATCTGCCTACTGCTGCTCACAGTGCGGAAAGGACTGCCACTCCCACACCAGATTGCACAGCCACAGAAGACGCTGCTCGAATCAGTCCAAGTGGGGCGCAAACCCATGATCCCTTGGGATCGAAGGATGCCTACTACATTCTTTACTGGACCTAAACAGAATAGACATAAATATGCTGTTTTGCACATTCTTACATTTTTTTGTTTTTGTTGTTGCTTCTTCATGTTTGGCTGCTTTTATTTATTCTTTTTTACAGACTTGCTTGCTAGTAAGTCTGCTGCTGCAAAAGAGTACTATTTGTATGTTTGTTGATACCACTTTTCCCAGCAGACTTATCAGCTATCTGAGAGGCTGTGAAAAGAGGTATTGACAAGCATACATAGAATCATAGAATCATAGAACAATAGAGCTGGAAGAGACCTAAAGAAGCCATTGAGTCCAGCTCCCTGCTCTAAGCAGGACCAAATCCATCAGATCAGCCCCACCAGGGCTTCGTTGAGGCAAGACTTAAACCCCTCCAGGAATGGAAACTCCACTACTTCCCTGGGTAGGCCATTCCAATGCTTCACCACCCTCCTAGTGAAAAAGTTTTTCCTAATGTTCAACCTGGACCTTTCCAACCACAACCTGAGACCATTGTTCCATGTTCTGCCATCCTTGACCACTGTGAACAGCCTGTCTCCAGTCTCTTTGCAGCCTCCCTTCAGTAAGTTGCAGGCTGTTATCAAGTCCCCCCTCAGTCTTCTCTTCTGCAGACTAAACAGTCCCAATTCCCTCAACCTTTCTTCATAAGTCATATCCTCCAGCCCCCTAATTATTTTGGTCGCCCTCTGCTGGACCCTCTCCAGTGTATCCACATCCTTCCTATAATTGGGGGCCCAGAACTGGACACAGTACTCCAGATGCGGCCTCACCAAAGCCAAATAAAGAGGAATAATCACTTCTCTGGATCTACTGGCAATGCTCCTCTTGATGAAACCTAATATGCCATTAGCTTTCTTGGCTACAACGGCACACTGTTGACTCATGTCCAGCTTCTTGTCCACCACAACTCCCAGGTCCTTTTCTGCAAAACTACTACCGAGCCAGCCTATAACAATGCTTGGGATTCTTCCAGCCCAAGTGCAGGACTCTGCACTTGTCCTTATTGAACCTCATCAGATTTATTGCAGCCCAGTCTTCCAATTTGTCTAAGTCAGTCTGGACCCTGTCCCTACCCTCCAGTGTATCTACCTCTCCCCCTAGCTTAGTGTCATCTGCAAACTTGCTGAGGGTGCAATCCAACCCCTCATCCAGGTCGTTGATAAATATGTTGAACAGAATAGGACCCAGAACCAAACCTTGGGGCACTCCACTAGAAACCGACTGCCATCCCGACATCGAGCCATTGATCACTACCCTCTGTGCCCGACCTTCTAGCCAGCTTTCTATCCATCTTACCATCCATTTATCCAGTCCACGTTCCTTTAATTTGCCAACAAGAATATTGTGGGAGACTGTATCAAAAGCTTTGCTAAACCACAACAAACAACCACACACCACAGAGCAGAAAAACACCACAGCCACAGCCAGAGAGCCCCAAACACAACACACACACAGACAGCCTCTTACTTAAGAATCTTGTTTTTGCTTCTCCTTTACCTGCCTGGAGAACTTCCTCTCTAACTCACTGTTCAATTTTTACTGCAGACGTACTCGACGCTGGCAAGTCAGGGGACAAAGTAAGATGGGGAGATGGGCAGGGAGGTAGCAGGGCCCAGAGCAATGCAGGAAAGGTGGTGAGCCAGGGACCAGAGCCAGAGCCCAAAGCCCCATTCCTGGAAACTGTTGCCTGCCAGCTCAGGGCTGACCCCAAAGTTCAAACTTCACAGCTGACAGGAAGGTGTGTAGAAACACTGCTCTAGAAACCTCTTTGGCAGAGCAGGCAACAGGGCAGTTGGGGCTGAAATCAACTGGAGCTGAAGGAACAGGACCCAAAGCAGTCACCTTGCTTACCTTGCCCTAAGGCTAGCCCTGTTCTAAGGTCTTTGAGGAACACAGGCCTCCCCACCCCCATGGGCTCCAGCTCAGTGTCCTTTAACCATGCAGGTAGAATCAAACCCTGACATCTCCTCCTGCTGAGCTCTGAGCTCCTTCCTACTCCCAGAGTTGTCCTGTCCATGCAACAGTTCAGGGCAACCACCTGGGCCCTGTGCTTTGGGGGACCCCAGGCTCCAGTGGGATGCAGAAGGGCAGGGCCAAGGATGGCTGGGGGATTAGTGAAGGACCTTGTGCCCGCAGCCAGGACTCTGCACTCACCAGCAAGCACAGGAAGTGGAGTAATCTGGCTCCAGCCAGCTCTTCTCTGCAACCTCCTAGTGTCGCTTGGGGGAGAGGGCTTGGGGGAAGGCACGGAGCGAAGACAACGAGGTGGCACAGCAAGGTGGGAAGAAGAGGGATGGAGCAGGGAGAAGTTGTCCTGGAGCCCCTGTACACCTCTCTGGGTCCTACAGGTTTCTCCATCTGTAGATCCAATCTTCCCCTTTCCTGTGGTGTTGTCTCTGGGTAACTTTTTACCAGCTTCCTGGCAGGACTGACCTTCTGCAGCCTGCTTGCTCCTCCAGCAGTTGCCCCATCCTTCTGTTTCTGAGATTCTTTATTTTCCCAGCTGCTGTGAGTCTTGCTGTCAGCCCTGCCTGGCGGTTGCTGCTTTAAGTTCCTGGTCACCAGGCCACCTTGAGTCTCTATACACCCTATGGTACTCTGACAGCATGTTTCATTTAGATGGATTTTGAATTAATTGCTGCCTTTAGCTAATGCATTTGCCAGACTTTGCAACACCATGGATGAAACCTAGACTCTTTTGTGAGTAGTTTCAGAGTTACATGGAAAGGATCATTAAATCAAACTAAATTCCCAAGTCAGATCATTTATAAGCCAAATGGCTCAGATCAGTTCCTGCAGAAGGTGTGATGAAAACTATTCACTAAGTCACTCCATACATTACATAATTGATCAAAATATCCCAGTCACTAAATAATTCATTCAATTGTATTTTCTTTTAAGACCCATTAGCTGCGTCTACACGTGCACGCTACTTCGAAGTAGCGGCACCAACTTCGACGTTAGGCGGTGAGACGTCGAAGTCGCTAACCTCATGAGGAGATAGGAATAGCGCCCTACTTCGATGTTCAACGTCGAAGTAGGGACCTTGTAGACGATCCGCGTCCCGCAACGTCGAAATTGCTGGGTCCTCCATGGCGGCCATCAGCTGGGGGGTTGAGAGATGCTCTCTCTCCAGCCCCTGCGGGGCTCTATGCTCACCGTGGGCAGCAGCCCTTAGCCCAGGGCTTCTGGCTGCTTCTGCGGCAGCTGGGGATCTATGCTGCAGGCACAGGGTCTGCAACCAGTTGTCAGCTCTGTGTATCTTGTGTTGTTTAGTGCAACTGTGTCTGGGAGGGGCCCTTTAAGGGAGCGGCTTGCTGTTGAGTCCGCCCTGTGACCCTGTCTGCAGCTGTGCCTGGCATCCCTATTTCGATGTGTGCTACTTTGACGTGTAGACGTTCCCTCGCTGCGCCTATTTCGACGTTGGGCTGAGCAACGTCGAAGTTGGACATCGACGTTGCCGGCCCTGGAGGACGTGAAGACGTTATTCATCGAAATAGCCTATTTTGATGTCGCAACATCGAAATAAGCTATTTCGATGTTGGCTGCACGTGTAGACGTAGCCATTAGCTCTTAACATTAACATATCTCTTAAATATGTTATGCTCCTTAGAAATTCCAAAGATTATGCTGATATGGAGCTATGCAACCTAAGCCTGTGCTTTAGCCAGATTTCATCAGATAGGTCAGTTCTCACGGGGTCTGGAAGAAAAACCCAGGTCTTCCAGAAGTAGCGTTAGTTAATCAATAAGAGCTTGTCTACACTTGTCCCCAACTTCAAAGGGGACATGTTAATCAGGGTGATAGAAGATTACTAATGAAATGTTGCAATGCATATGCTGCACTTCATTAGGCTAATTCTCCCCCATGGCAACTTTGAAGTGTCAAACTTTGAAGTGCTGCACTACTTCAAAGTGCCTTTACTCCTCAAAACTTGGGGGAGCAGCACCTCATTAGTAATCTCCCATCACCCTGATTAACATGCCCCCTTTGCAGTTGTAGGCAAGCGTAGACCCAGATTAAGTGGTATGCTCTGCTGTGAATAAATGCTCAGCTGTGATAACTGGGTGCACTTAACCTGCTTCTGGAAGGCTTTCTCAGTGACATTAGTGCGCATTTTAGAAGATGGGTTCTAGATATGTTAATCTGCTCTTTACTTGATCCCCCAATTCTCCACAGTATTTCAACTGGACTAAATATTCTTTTTCAGTCCTTGGGCTCCTCTTTACTTACTGGGAGATTAACCCGTTCAGGGTCGATTTTCCAGAGTTTGTTTTTGTGCTTCTGGTAAAGACACATGAAATTGATTTGTCTAGTGTCAACAGTCGATCCCTGTACTCCTCACTATCAAGGCTACGTCTACACGTGCACCCAACTTCGAAATAGCTTATTTCGATGTTGCGACATCGAAATAGGCTATTTCGACGAATAACGTCTACACGTCCTCCAGGGCTGGCAACGTCGATGTTCAACTTCGACGTTGCTCAGCCCAACATCGAAATAGGCACAGCGAGGGAACGTCTACACGCCAAAGTAGCACACATCGAAATAAGGGAGCCAGGCACAGCTGCAGACAGGGTCACGGGGCAGACTCAACAGCAAGTCGCTCCCTTAAAGGGCCCCTCCCAGACACACTTTCATTAAACAGTGCAAGATACACAGAGCCAACAACTAGTTGCAGACCCTGTATATGCAGCACGGACCCCCAGCTGCAGCAGCAGCAGCCAGAAGCCCTGGGCTAAGGGCTGCTGCCCACGGTGACCACAGAGCCCCGCAAGGGCTGGAGAGAGAGTATCTCTCAACCCCCCAGCTGATGGCCGCCATGGAGGACCCCGCTATTTCGATGTTGCGGGACGCGGATCGTCTACACGTCCCTACTTCGATGTTGAACGTCGAAGTAGGGCGCTATTCCCATCCGCTCATGGGGTTAGCGACTTCGACGTCTCGCCGCCTAACGTCGATTTCAACTTCGAAATAGCGCCCAACACGTGTAGACGTGACGGGCGCTATTTCGAAGTTACTGCCGCTACTTCGAAGTAGCGTGCACGTGTAGACGCAGCCCAAGAGGAGTAAGGGAGGTCGATGGAAGAAATGCTCCTGTCGACCTCCCTCAGTGAGGGAGGACATACCTTACAGTTGACTGCAGATACGTTGATTCTAGCTATGCAGTTGCCATAGCTTGAATTGTGCATCTGCAGTCAACTGTAAGATCTAGTGTAGACCAAGTCTAAGACTTATGCTGTGTCATACTGTTCCTGTCTCCCTCAAGAAGAACATATGCATCCATGATTAAGTTTTCCATGTGTATATTCATTGTTTTGGGATCGTTTAAGGTGAGAAATGATACCAGATGAAAATATTTTTACATTCAACTGCAATTTGATTCTTTAAAGGAAGCCCATTATAAATCATAATCCCAAAATTGAGCACTTTCAGATGAAAAGATGGATTGGTAGCAAAAAAAGTTTGCATTGATAAGTAAATGAAAAAATAGTTTAGATTCATTATTTCAAACTGGAGACCATCTGCCTTATATAGATGTGGTTTTCACCTATTTATTTTAATAGGATTCATTTTTCTTTCAGAATATTTCATTTTTTCGATGAGCACTCTAAAGTATATATCTTTTTACATCAAATTATGATTAGCTCTGGGATGAAGGTGTTGAACACTTAAAGTATTTCAAAAGATATACTTTACAACTACTGACATGCAGTATTACTGTAAGATTATGGTGAACCACGAAACAAATTGCAGCAGACCTTGAAACAATATTTTTCTAACTGGATATCTGTGACAGATTAAAATTCAAAGAAAATTAGGGAATGATTATTTTAATATCAAAGAATGGCATAACACAGTCCCATGGCAGGAAGTTCAGGCTGAGAAATTTCAGACTGGAGAAAGAAAAAAAGATGCAATATTTTTAAAACTGTGACAGGAACACAAGAACAGCCATGCTGGGTGAGGCAAAAGGTCCATTTAGCCCCGTATCCTTTCTTTCAACAGGGGCCAATATTAATGCCACCAACAAGTAATCATCAAGTGATCCATTCCTATTGCCCACTCCTAGCGTTTGGAAAAAAAACTATAATCAGCCACTGGAACAACTTATCAAGGGCTGTAGTTTTCCATCACTGACAATTTATCCTGACTACACAGCTGGGTAGTAGGAAGGTGATATTATTCTCAGTTTACTGAGGAACAGAGAGACTAACACCTGGTTTTTTTAATGTATTTCAACACTGTTTTGCTCAGCATTGCAAGACCCAAGAAGATGATGAAGTTTAAATTTCCAGAGTAATTGAGGCACTTAGAAGCCCAAGCCTCACTGAAAAACTCCTCAATTTTAAAGGTTTTTAGGAGCTCACATAAGAACTTAGGAGAATTTTCAGAAGCATCCAGGCATTTAATGTGCATTGATTTTTCAGTTTACCTAAGACTTACAAAGCACTGCATAACTTTGTAATAAATTAAATTACAGGCATCCTTAAAGTTAACCATGTTTTTTACTGCTTTGCTGAATTGGGGCCACAGTACCGATTTTTCAGACTCAAACTCTTGTTTTATAATCTAAAGATCCCTTGTTCTGTCTGATGTGTAGATTTACTCATTTAACACATGTTGAGGCAGTCAGGCATACAACTGCCTCAGTTAAACTTCAGATTAAGTATAAACTCCCCAAAAATTCCTGTTAGATGCCAGTTGAAGTTGCCAGCTGTCAGAATGGTAGGTTATTATATAATGCCAAATAAAAAGCAATGCGTTTTAGCAATTAAAGGTTATTTTACTGCCATTAATTTAAAGTAAGCAACTTAAAGAGAACTTATGAAAGATAGATAAAGACTTCAAATGCAACACACTTTTAAATGGCACTGAATTGAAACATTTGGTTGCTCTTATGTTTGTTTTTACTTGGAGCTACCCTGAAAGAATGATAGATTTGGACTCCTATTTTACCTTGAATAACTTTTGCAGCTTTTACAGGCTCAGCCTACAAAAACATTGAATGGGCTGATGCCACTGTGGCAGACTTGAACAAAGCAGCATCAGTAAAATGTAATTTATAGTTCACTTGATTCTGAATTGTCCGAATTTCAGAAGAGAGGTTAAAAAGAGCACCCAGGATAATTTTTCTTTGAAAAAATGTTATGCTTGAAAAATTTAAATGTGGTGTTCATTATCTTGAGACCAGCTAAAATTTATCAAGAATATTAAGCTATTTTCTCTCTGTAATACTGAAGATATAGATGCTACCTTAACATCACAAAGTCACATCGATTCTGTCAGGCCTCAGCTTTAATGAAAGGCCTGCCATTGAAACAGTTAATGGTGCAGTTCCTTATGTTTGCTTTGCATTACAACCTATGTGGTATCCAGATGTGTCTGTTTTCTTCCAAAGAGTTATCTTGGGATATACAGTCACTGCTTATGAATCTGAATATATTGGATCCAATCCCAGTGCAACTCTGCAAAATTCAAAAACTATTACCTCATACGCGCTGAGCCCCAGTACATTATAGATTTTGAAAGAGTAGGGTTAGTGCAGATGGCAAATGTTTATTGACCATACCAAAATCTATTTCGCTTGTTTAACAGCAAAAAGTAGCACAGTCTGGGTAATGGATTAATAAAATGTCCAAATTTGTTTCATTTTAACCTCAGCCTGCCCTCCTTTCTTCTGGCCCCAAATTAGGGTGACCAGTGTGAAAAGTCAGGAGACTTTTTGTTGGGTGCAGGGGATCATTGTCTATATGAAATAAAGCCCCTGATGTTGGGATGGCCCCAATAACTTCAGGATGTCTTGTCACCTCACTCCAATTCTCTGTCTTTTAAAAAAAATATGTAGTGAGAAATATTCTCTCCTAGACTAAAGAATCAGTCGTCCAAATTTCATCTCCCCAAAGCATTTATTTTTCTGCTAAACTACAATTTGGACATTTGAAAATACCTCTTTAAAAAGAGAAACCTGATAAAACCCTAGCTGTATCACAGCACTGCCAATGCAGTCACATTACTATTATTATTCTTAAGAACCTCAATAATTTAAAGCAGAGGTGGAGGAAGTTAAGCTAAGAACTTATCTGTTAAGTCACTTAATGCTTCACGACTAAATTATTCAGAGATGGCAGTACACTTATTTCCATTCTTTGTTTTCCCTCCAACACAGATCATCTGCAATAATCTCTTTCAGGGTTATCTATGTGACAGATCTTTTTGTCACTGTTTTGAAAGCTCTGCCACTGGTGCTTTATAAAAAGTATGCTTTCAAAGCATCACGCACTCGGATGTAGGCAATGCAATGTTGTGGTCAGAACAAGACTCTGATCTAGTGACTGGAGCAAAATTAGGAGCATGGCCGGGAGAAAAGACACTGGTCAGAGCCAGAAATCAGCAGTTCAGACATAAACAAGGACTAGGTTTGAAGTAAAGCAGACAAGGGGTGGAGCAAGACCCCAACAGGAAGCAGGTCTGGGGCAGCTGCAGGGTTGGAATTCATTGAGCAGTCACTGTGATGCTGTTGCTTTCATGATGATCTGCTGGCTCTCCTAACCAAAGAGAGAGCAGAGTCATTTAGTGAGGATTTATTATGCCCAGCCAAGCTCATTGGGTTGTTAGGTAACCGAGCAAAAGTCAGCTGAGTTCCTGACACAAAAGAACTGCTTGAAATATCAGCTGCTTCTAGTTAGCAGAGGAAAAACTGTGGAGCCATACTATGTATTAGTATGTGTTCACCAGACAATGGTTACTTGTTCCCTTTCCCTTCTGACATTTTATTTCACAGATTTGCTAACTGGTAGGTTTGTCTGCAAAGAACTAGATTCTTCCTTTGGTAACACCTTCACGATGGCAAAAAGCACAAATGCTACCAAGAGTTGCCAGTCAAAAAAAAAAAAATACAGACACCTTTGGAATGGAAATAGGAATGTCTGGAAGAGTAGGGAATTGAAGTTTTCTGTTACGAAGCCTAGAAGACACATACTTCATATGCTCATTGTTGGAGCAGTCATAACATACCATCATAAAGAGTCTCAGATGACTGGGGCTAGCATATTTACAGCTCTTTTTGGGGGTGCAGAGTACTTGCAGCTACCATTATCTCCAGTTAGGATTGTGTGTGCTCAGCACCCTTACAAATCAAGACTTGATTCAAAAAACCACAGGCACAGAAACAGTTATCCTGAAATACCATAGTATGTAACTGTAACTTTTCTGCCAGGTGGAACCAGCAGCAGCCAGGGCCAGGTTCATTCTCTAGGGGTTCCTTTCCATCCATCCAGCACAGTACTGGCTCCTGCCCCGCACCCACTAACCTGGGAAACTGACACCATCCTGGGCACCTCTGAGAAGCAATGCTTCTCCACGTGCAAGTGCAGAGTCTGGGAGCAGCAAAGACACTTTAAATTAAAGGGAGGGAATTAACTTGGCCTTAATTTGGGGAAACACCATGAACAGAGTTCAGAAACAAAAACCATGACAAAGAGTCCCACCCCCAGTAGGTTGGGAGATGTCCTTTTCCTCTCAGGTTCTTAAGTCCAGCAACCCAAAGGTCCCCTTCACATGCCCAACCCTTCTCTGCAACCCTCTCACAGTGGCTGCCCTTGGTCAGAGCAGGCTTAGATTTCGGAGGTGCATCCTGAGTGCAGCGAGGCAAAGAGGCATTTTACTCCGTCTGCTGGTAACTCACTGTCATGCTTCCTGTTGGTGCCCCTCCCTTTCCTCGTTCTGGGAAATCTGGGGATTCAGGCATTTCTCACTTTCCAAGCACAACTGAGTCCTGACCTTGGTTTAAGTTAGGGCAGTGGTTCCCAACCTGGGGTCTGTGAAGGTATGGCAGGAGGTCCAGGGAAAAAAAAAGATGAATAAAAATGATAACAGAAAATAAGTTTTAAATAAATTGCAAAGTTACAATCAATTAATATTTTAAAATTAATTATCTTCCAATAATGTTATTAATTGCTGTCTGAAAATCTGTGTTTCCTTTTTCATTTCATGAAGCATACCTAACAGCTACAATTGGTTTTGATGGTGGTCCATAAAAGGCTTTTGGGGTGAATGGGGTGTCTTCACTAGTGTAAAGGTTAGGGTAAGAGGCAGCTGCATACCAAATTTCATGGTTATAGCTCTTATAGTTTAAGAAGAGTTCTTGAACAAAATTAGCACCGAGAGGCGAGCAGGCAGAAAGACTGACAGACAGATGCACTCTAAAATATATAGTGGACTAGATATTGTACAAGGGGCAAAACAAAACAGCGGCAGGTCTATAAAATGTTCTGCCTTGTTACTGAAGAGATTGAAATTCAGTGGAAATAGTTCTTAAGTTGACGTGCTTTTCTCTGATCCATATTTTACAATCTGTATAGATATGCTGGCATTATAAGTCCTTAAGGAAACAGAATAGGCTCACAGCCAACTGCCCTCTTCTCTTTTTTGTCTCAGGCGCCCACATTCAGTTGTAACACTTCCTGCTGGGAGGCCAGAGGCCAGGCATTTCCTAACAGAGACCAGGAAGTTCTTCCAACATGGAGCAATTTGTAGTCTGCAGTTTGTGGTTCCCACCACTGCTGCTGGAGCACACCGGACCTTGGGCTTGCTGAAGATTGTGCTCGAGCTGCCCCAAAGCATTCACTTCTGGACAGAGGACAGGCATGAAGAAATTCAGCCTGAAATAATTTGTTTGAACTGGTTAGCTACACAAAACACGTTAAATGGAAGTGGACCCCTGTGGTTCCTGCCTCTGAAGTACAATAAGCCCTCAATTTAATGGACTAATAGGAGGAGGGAGTGTTTGTTAATGCCAAAAGTCTGCTAAAGTGGAATGTTTACTGTAAATCAGAAATAACATTTTCTATTTTAAAGAGATGGTATCAAGCGCCCACCCACCCCCACCAGGCTCCCACAGCCCTGGTCTCCCCCACCCACAAAAAAGTGCCAGTGACTCACCAGAGCCACCACTGCTGGAACTGGAGTTGCTGCTGGAGCATCCAAAGCTGGAGAGGCCGATGCCATCACCATGGCGTGGAGCCTTGCTGCCTCCATGACTGGAGACTCTGCCGTGGCTTGGAGCCCCACTGCAGCAGCAGGAGCCCAGCCACCACCACAGCTGGAGACAATGACGACGTGGCAGCAAGAGCCACTGTAGCTTGGAGCCCCACTGTTGCTGCAGCCTGAAGGAGCTGCCGCTGCTGCTGGAACCTCCATGTGCTCCTCTCACCAGGGATGGGTCCTGTGTGCAAGTGCCATCTGCCCATGTATGTGTCCCACCTTTGGTGGGAAGAACACATGGCAGTTCTGGCAACTGTTCAGGCCACGGAGGAGGATCCAGCCACAGCAGCTCCTACAGCGCAACTGGAAAGCAATTCCTCCAGCCACAGCAGGAGCAACTCCAGCAGCTGTGGTAAGTTGCCTTAGAACACCTTTTTGGAGGGATGGTGGGTTTAGGATTTTATGGACCCAAGCAGACTTCAGGAACAACGGGGCTGGCACTGAAGTCCACTTTACCAGGGTCCATTAAATTGAGGGTTTACTGTATCATCAGCTCAGCATACTCTATTTTCTAATGTGCAAAAATGGAGAAAAAGTCAGATTTAAATACTCAACCTTAAAGCTTTTCAACTCCTTTTCTTCAAACTTGTCTCACAGAGAGATATTAAAATAATCTGGCTGTATATTTTACATCTTCACTACTTACTGAGATTATTCCTGCCTTAGACTGCTACTTATTACACCTGGGAAAGAATGCAGCTATTTTATATGTGCAGAATTCAAAACCAGCACAGAGTGACTTTGCACATGTTTTCTGAATATATAATTTCCTTGGGATGAGACCAACCATGGCAAAATTTAGCCCAAAAGGAATTTGTTTCAGAAAGTTACAAGTCATTGAATAAGGAGCATTAGGATAGAAGTTGAAACTTGACCTTAGCTACTTCAGTTGCTGGCTTGCCACCTGATATAGTTTAAAAAAATCAAGAAACCAACTTTATCATTTGTGGCACTCACAAAAGCCAAATGCTTTTCCTTCATTGTGGAGCAAACAGACCAACCACGTCAGCCAGAGTCCAATCTCTTCTGCCAGGGGTTTTGGAATGATAGAAGAAAACATCATACTACATCTCTGAAAATAAACCAAAGCTGTTTGCTTTTCAATGGGTTTTACTATTGACCTTGTACTGTATGAACACAATGAAAAATAGCACCCTTTGTGACAGAACTGGGAAGCACTCTGTTTATACAGAGCACCTCTGGTGCCTGTGTTTCCTGTCATCCTAGGCATCCAGAAAGAGCATTCTTAGCTAACAGAATGCTCTTACAGAACTAAGTTACTGTACTTTTATGACCGCCTTGGTACAGTGGTACAAGTGGATTTGTCATCCAGTGAAAGTTGATTTTAAAAATAAAGAATTAACAAATAAAGAGTTCAGTAAAAGATCCAGCTATGAGATTCTCCTAGTTACTACAAAGCTTGAAAGCATAAGGACTTGGTGGGACAAGTCTCTTTATTAATTTTAGTGGCAAAGGGGAATAACGGTAAGGAGTTTGGGGGTGGGGAGATTGGGAACCTTACGTTTTTCTGTTCAGATGGATTGGTCCCAGCTCAGCTCTGAAGTACAGCATCGCATTATCTTAGTTCTTAGTGTGTCACCAAAATTGAAACATCCCTTCTTACCTTACCACCTTTGTTTTCTGAGAGAAATTTGAGTGCAGCCCCCGGATCTGAAATTCCTTTTGGTTCTTGGTCAAAACTTAAGCTGTTCTTCAGTTCAAATTTAGATATGGCTCAAATCGTGAGACAATAGCCACTTTCAGAAGGTTTTGATCTAGGGTAGTGGAAATAATGAAATGTCATCTACTCTGAGCCAATATCTATGAAAGATCTGAGATTTTGAAACTACAGAACTAAATGGAAGAGGATGAGGTTATATCGCTTTTCAAAAGAAGACAAGGAAAGTGAAATATATTTAGATAACTATTAGAACTTTAGAGATAAGGGGAAATATCTTTTCCTGAAATCACAGAGTGGCTGCCCAATTAACACTGAGCATTGACGTAGAGCAGGCTGGCATGCTCTCATACGACACGCGTATGACAACTTTGAGGAGCAGCGATGCATACGCCTCACTGATGCTCGTGAGAGGAAGAAACCAACAGCAGCAGTCGCACCAACAGAGCCAGGACAATTCCCTTGCCCCCACTGTGAACGCCCATGCCGTGCAAAGCTTGGACTCCTCAGCCACATGCGAATCCACAACCGATGAGCCTGTGCAAGCTGAAGACATCATTGTCGGACACGACGGACTACCTACTACTACATTCGCTGTATTAGTATAAAGAGCTCTTGCTGTTGGTGCTAATATTTCTTACTTGTCTATAATTAAGCCTCTGTCATGGCACTGGGAGACTGTAGATTGTCATAGTTCAGCTTGTTTCAATACAGCTGTGACTATTTACACTCTCTGAGAATCTGCCTGGGAGGAGTGCTTGGAGGCCCGGTGCTGCAAGATGCAGAAGTCAATGAGAGGAGAGGATTATGTGCATCTCCGGAATTGCTAAGCTCCCACAAAGGATCATATTTGTGATGCATTTTTTCAATACATTCCATGTATAACTGTCATGTGACTGAACTTTCCCTTCTACTATATTTACACTAGCCAAAGTAAGTCAACTGCACATACTCAGTTCTACCTATGGCAATTGTGTAGCTAGAATCAATCTATCTGTACTTGGCTTACATGGCTGTACCTACTGAACAGGGTCGATGTGAAAGTTTCTCCCATTAACTGCCCTTGCTCCTCGCATCTTGTGAGGAGTGGATGGGTCAGCTGTGACCCCTGAGAGGTCAGTTTTGTGTGTCCCTAATAGACACATGAAACTGAACTCCAGAAAATTGATCCTGAGTGGGTCAATCTTCTAGGCTAGTGTGTCTGTAGCCTGTAGTGGGTCAGTATGGCCTCCTGCAGACCCGGAGGCTGGGGAAGCTATGCAGAGGCCCTGGTGGGCGGGGCCGGAGTCAGGAGACCAGAGGCCCGCCCCTCAGAGGGCGGGGCCAAGGGCTAGAAGAGCCAAAGGCGGGACTCGGGAACCATTCAGTGCTGGGCCTCCGGGCAGGGAGGACGTGCCTGCACGAGCTCCCCGGGGCCCAAGGGAGAGGGCCTGCGGCCGCCCGGCCAGGCCGGAGGAGCAGGCCCCCAGAGGCTCCACGCAACCCCGGGTCCGTATGCCCCAAGGAGACTACCCGGACTTCCTGGACCTACCAGGACCTTCCCACCGGTGGAGACCCCCTGCTGTGGAAAAGGCCCCAGGAGCAGGCTGCCCCAGAGCCCCGGCGGATCCCTACAACACTCAGACCCAGGACCGCCCTGCATCTCCTGTATTGCCACCGCCTGACTACCTAACGATGTGGTCATGGACGATTGGCCGGAGCCCCCACAGGTGGATGACCCAGAGGAGACCGACCTAGGAGGACCCCTCGACCAGATGGACTGGGACCTGCCGCCAACAGAGGGTGAGGTAGGAAGTGGCCCGGGGAACGTCGCTCACGAACCAATGGCAGTGTGTTGCGGTCTGGATCCCCACTGCCGGGGTTGCACGTGAGCAACCCCCAGGGCCCCAGGCCGGGTCGCAGTGGAGTGGGAGGGCCTGCAACCCCCTACCCCCCTCCCTGACAGGGCCAGCCCCCACTGAGCCTGTCTGTAGACCCTTGTGTTGCTGCCCCGCCCCAAACTGAGGGCTGGGCTGGTGTTTTCCCTTGTGTTGCTGCCCCGCCCCAAACTGAGGACTGGGCCGGTGTTTATCCTTGTGTTGCTGCCCCGCCCCAAACTGAGGGCTGGGCCGGTGCTTAACTCTTGTGAACTGCTGCCCCTCCCTGGACTGAGGGCTGGGCCCAGAACTATATAACTCTTGTGAACTGCTGCCCCGCCCTGGACTGAGGGCTGGGGCCTGTACGGGGGAGCGGTGAGCCGCTGACTGCCCGAACTGAGTGCGGGCTGGTGCCCTAACCCCCCTCTTTTGTTTCCACCCGCCCTAGACCAAGGGGCTGGGCGTCACGGGACGTGTTACATAGCCTAAGATCTCTTCTCAGTTCCTCTCAAGCACATCCCTCAGGTGACAGACTTTGCTTCATTCAGTCTTCTCCAAGTAGTGGAACAATACGGTACCACAAATCTTAGGCTACAGCTCTGGTTGCAACCTCCCTGTTTCTTAAATGTGGTTACCCAGCAGGCCTAGCCGTATTTGGCAAAAAAATTCACTCTGGGAGCATGTGACCTGTAGTTGATTGAAATATCTGAGAACAGCTGCTTCAGATCAAAGGTGCCATTTATTTACCCAGTAGTACATGGCAATCAGAGGAAGCATTTAAAATTACAAAAAAGATGGCATTCCTGGTTCTCACCCAAAGTTTATTATTCCTCAAGGCTTGGGGAAGCCCAGCTGCCTCACATCCATCCTGAAGGACCTGTGTTTGAGTTGTCTGTCTACACTCTGGGAACAGCCTCAGAAGACAAATCTACTTTCTTTAGACTGAGTTTTTAATTGTTTAGTGTCCTTTTGATCTTAGACTCATATTGGGTGAGGACCTGAAAATAGCATCTTCCCAATTCTACTACTCTGCCTAGTTAGAGGTGTCTTGCTTGTTCTTCTGCATGGCGCTTTCGGTTCAACTCCATATAGTCAGACAAAAAATATCAAACAGAAAAGCTAAGACCTACATAATATTCACAAAATAGTTATAGCTTAATCCCGTACTTTCCACCACAGTCCTGCAGCAGAGCTATCTCTAAGTAAAATAATCACTCATCTGAGTTATATACATGCCTAGATCGTATAACACCAAACAATTCTTTTCCATTTTGTTTTAAATTACTTATCTCCGGCTTCCATGGTTATAACAGTAGCTTTTCAACTGACTCTTATTCTCAGAAAAAGTTATTTTCATTCTTGGTTGTAGGAACAAAGAGGGAGGAAGTTTCAATAAATGTGTGTGCTTTGTTGTCAGCAGATATGTAATATGCTCTTCTTAAGGATGAGCCACCTAACAAGACAATGGTCATCAAAAGCTTGTCTCCCAGATATAAATCTGCTGAGGTTTTTAGATTTTGTGAACTGCCACAAGTTTGCCTGAAGATTTCAGAGTTCACAAAGGCAAAATAAGTTGAACTTCATTGGCTTTCCCATCTCTCCTTTAAATAAATTGACCTTTGGTTGCATTCATTTACATTTCAACAAAACACATTCTAACAGAACTGCTTTAGATATGGAGTTTTCTCTATGTAGAAGACAAATCTAGTTGACAGTCATGGCTTAAGGACTGGCAAAGAGCCCTTAAAAGACTTGAGACTCCTATAAAATCAAACTGTCTCACTTTTCATGAAGAAATATTTTGCACTGTGGAGACCTACTGTTTATACAAATTAATATCAAAGATGGATTTCAACTTCATGATGACATATTTGGAACACACAGTGCAGTTTGCCTGTCAAATAAAACTAAGTGGACATCCTTCCCTTTGATAGTGGCAATTCACAAAATCTAAAAACATCAGCAGTGTTATAGCCAAGAGAGGAGGGAAGTGTTTTGATGACCGGTGTCCTTCTAGATGGCTTACCCTTAATAAAAGCATATTATTTTTCTGTTGCAAACAAAACTGGCTCCTGACAAAAGTAGCGGTTATACAAGGTCCTAAATGCCTTCCACCTAAAAATACAAAGAGAACCATCAATAGTTGTTTATTGGTTAATTTGCATGAGTTGTCAGTTTGGATTAGGGTTCACTACAGATTAGATACAGATACACTACATGTATTTTCTTATATTTTGCTGATTTTAAGGCAAGAGGACTGATTAGGTCATCCAGTCTGATTTCCTGTATATCACAACCTATTAAATTTCTCCTGGGTACCCTATACTGAGCTCTATCACTTTAGACTAATTAGTCCTTGGACAACTGAATTTATTGTGTGTTACAGGCAAACAACAAGAGATAACTCAGCAATGAGAACAAGAAGAAGTCCTGGCGCACCTTATAGATTAACAGATATTTTGGAGCATAAGCTTTCACGGGCAAAGACCCACTTCATCCGGTCTTATGCTCCAAAATATATGTTACTCTATAAGGTGCCCCAGGACTTCTTGTTGTTCTCAAAGATACAGACTAATATGGCTACCTCTCTGAAACTCATCAATGGTAACACAATGAGTGAATGGATAAGTGAGTGAGACCAGGATGATGCTAGGAGGTGATAACATGCCTCATGCTACAGAAGAATGCAAAGCCCGTTCCACCCCACAAGATTCCTACTAACCTGACCTGGAAGAAGATTCCTTTCTGAGCTAGATATGTACATTTGTGAGCAAGTGAGCAATGCATGCCAGCCAGGCACCTAAGAAAGAGGATTCTGTGTACCACCTCACATCATTGGTCCACACTCTGTGTCCCATTTCCAGCAGTGGTCTATATATGTTAATTAAGGCCTTTTGCTCCTCAGAGGGGAAAAAAATCTTTCTTGATTTATGCAGGTGACTAGTTGAAGCTCAGAAGCATGAGATTTGATCATGGTAATTTTCATAATACACTTCTTCACATGTCAGGAGTACGTTGTGGGCAGTGCAGGCAGTCTGTGTTCTCCCTCATGACCCGTGACAGAAGAGAAGAATGGAATGGATGGAAGATTCATAAATTCACAAATTCCAAGGCCAGAAGTGCCCACCATGACCTCTTGGACTAATAACCCCTCCTTACTTTATAGTGTGCACAGCCACAGCACTTATCCTGGAGCATTTAGAAAGATATTTAGTATTGTTTTAAGGGCTACAAGCAATGGTGAATCCACACCACCTCTGGTAAGCGATTCCAATGTTTAATTACTCTTACTGCCAAAAAATAACAGCTTATTTCAAAGTTCAGTGTGTCTAAACTCACTTTCCAGACACTAGATTTGGTTGTGCCTTTATCGGACAGGTTGAAAACCCCCTCACTATCAGATGTCTTATCTATGTGTACATAATGATCAAGTCACCTATTAACCATCTCTTCAGCGAACCGAGCTCTTTGAGCCTCAGAGTATGAGGTTATTTTCCAATTTCTAGACTATGCTTTGAGTTCCTTTGAATTCATTCTTTCCATGTTCTACTCAAAATGTGCCCACCAAAACCAGACACAGTATTCTAGTAGCCATCTTACCTATGCTATGTACAGAGGCAAGGCCACTTTCCTGCTTCTACTTCCTAATACTCCTTTTGTTCTTAGCCAGATTATATTAGTACTTTTTGCCCTGACAGTGCACTGAGAGATCATGTTAAGATGATTATATACAATGACCTCTAAGACCTTCAGTGATTTTTATGATAGAGGGCTTGTCTACACTCAGTGGAAGATAGACACTGCCGTGGTCAATCTTCTGGAGTTCAAATTAGCATGTCTGGTA
Source organism: Carettochelys insculpta (assembly GCF_033958435.1). NCBI lineage: Eukaryota > Metazoa > Chordata > Testudines > Carettochelyidae > Carettochelys > Carettochelys insculpta. The sequence goes on from NC_134137.1 coordinate 137,490,797, forward strand.
GGGGCGTACTAAACTGAACTCAGAGATTGCCCCAGTTGGGGACAGTACTCCTGCTGTTTGTGAAGAATAACAGAAGCCAATGTGAGTGTTCAGTTGCATCAACCTCCCACAGTGGAGACCATGTGGATGCACAAATTAAGGTACTTTGGTTTACTCCAGCTACTTAATTGACACAGCCGGAGTTGTGTATTTTAATTCAGTCTTTCACATTAGAGTGGACCTGGTCAGAATCTTTCTTCCTGTGGATATAACTTGCATGTCTTGGTTCCCAGATGTATTACCCCATGGCTGGCTGTATTTTGTTGGCTTGTGACCATTTAAGGTAGTGATTTAGATCATCTCAACTCTCCATGATTTACTTCCCCTTTAATCTTCCTATCATTTGCTAACTTTGCTAGTAACTATTCTATATCATCACCTAGATTGTTGATAAAAATTGTAAGCAGTGTTGGACCAAGACCTCATCCCTGAGGCATTCTGCTAGAAAATATGCAGCTTGGTGTCACCTCATTCATAAGTACTTTTTGGAAATCTGAAATGCCTTGTGATGAGGAAAAGAAGATAATTTGCATTAATCACTTTGTTTTTTTAAAATCAATAACAACCACTCTGTGTTGCAGTGATCATACATTGAAATTTGCATTTATTTACTTCATTTCATTCACTGTTTATATCAAGCAATCCTTAGCAAAGGAGAAGAAGTTCAGTAACAATGTAATAAGATGCAGTGATCTTTTCATTCTGTGTAATCTACATCTGTTGCTGCTTTGTTTTTCACCTCCCCCACTAATATGTGCTCTGTACTACAACCATGTTTGAGTGAAATGTGTGTGAGATTTGCAAGGATGTATAAAGATGTATATAAAGAAAACTGGTAGTGCAGGGTGTGGGGGTGGGTGGGTGATGGATTGCAAAGAGTTTGCACCATGAATGGAAGATTTATTTCAATTTCCAGGGTAAAATAATAATAATTTATGGTGATATACATCTCATAGAGCTGGAAGGGACCTCAGGAGGTCATTGAGCCCAGTACCCTGCCCTCTTGGCAGAACCAGCCACCTTTTTTTTCCCCCTTTCCTTTTTTTAGGATCTATTTGCCCCTAATCCCTAAATGGCCCCCTCAAGGTCCAAACTCACATCTCTGGGCTTAACAGGCCCATATTAAAACCACTGAGCTATCTCTCCTCCTGTTCATTTTAAGTGACCCACATTTCATTTTATGATTTATCTGGTCAGTTACAATTTGTCTAGAAATAGTCATCATCATAAGGTGGAAAAAAGAGAAAGGGCCTGATGCGCAGGCGTGGGAAATAGGAGTGCAGGTGGTACTGCATCACCCCCAGCTTTCTCACACCTTGAGGCCAATTCCACTGCTAGCTCCACCAGCCTGGAATCCTGGCCTCGGGAAGCCCACTTGCAGGTTCCAGTGGCCCTGCTGAGGGCTCTGCTGGACACCTGGGGTCCTGCAGCCACTGTTGTGAGCTGTGGTGGTTCCCTGCCCTCCCCACTTCAGATCTCCCCAGCCCTGTTGCCAGCTCCACTGCCCCCCTGCCCCCCAGTTTCATCAGCCCTGTCATGAACTCCACACACCTCCCTACAGGTCTCTCTGGCCCTGCCACAAGCGCTGTGCTCCTTCCAGAAAATGCTGGCCCTGCCATAAGCTCTGACACCCCTGAGTCCAGCTGGCCCTGCCTCAGGTTCCACCACCTCATGGGGTCAGTCCTGCTGTGGGCTCTGCTGGCCCTTGGGATCCCACCGCTCACTGGCCTTGCCACAGGCTCTGCAGCCCACTGGCCCTGCTACCCCCAGGGGTCCTGCCATTGGCTAAGTGCTCTACAGTTGCCCCCAGCTCTGGGCCCAGCCTGGAGCAGTGAGGGTTGCCAACTTTCTCGGACTGAGTGAATAGATAGGAAGCTATTTGCAGCAATAGAGCCTGGTCCATCTGGCCTGGGAGAGTTGGCAATCAGATCTCCATAGATCTAATGTGGGGTACAGCTCAGCACCCCTACCTCAAAAATACTTCTGGTGCCAGTGGCCTTACTGTATTGTCCATTATATGCTGTGTTCCTGGCTCCTTGGGATTCTTCTGACATTAAGGCTTGAGGAATCTCCAAGCTCAATTGTCAGCAGAACCAGAATACAAGTATTTCCAAAACCTGCGAAGAGTGAAGGATATTTTTCTGGGTGATAACATATGTGGTTTACTTGACTCTATAGTATTCTTATCAGACCAGATGCTTATTCAATATAAATTAATGTAGTCCTATTGAATCCAAAGAAATTCTCTCATTTGACACAAGCTAACAATCTCTCCTGTTATGTTGTGAAGAATGTTCTGGAAAGTTGTGTATTTGCTTTGTTTTCAAACCTTTGGGTTTGTGACGAGAATTTATTAATTTCCACCAGATGGGGTGGAGTGAATTTCCTGATAGAGATTTGAAATTTTCTTCAAAACATTTCCTTTGGTAATTTTTTTTTTGAGGCGGGAAATGGCAATTAAAATAGAAATCCATCTATCCCAGCCCCAGGTTCTATTTACCATCTGCCCCATCTGGTCTCTGTTAGTTCCAACACACTACTAGTGTGATCAGCTGAGCACAGCACATTTCAGGTTTCTTTACTAATTAGCGTCAGAGCAAACTCTGTCAGGGGAAATGATGTCATAAAGGCATTTCCTGAAGGTGTGTTATGTGAGAAACAGGAAGCAAGCTGTCATTATTACCCATATTTCAAAGTAAATATACTGTGACGATACAGTTCACAGTTTTGGATGGCTCAGCAATAGTGTTAAATTCATTATAGTGTTATACAGTGTTAAAGAGTGTTAAATTCATTATCCTGTAACTGAGATGAGGAACACTCTCAAACAGAACTTCATGATTTGGTTTTCAATGGCCCATTTTTAAGCTTGGTAATCAATGTCATCTGAATGATCCAGTCAGCATTTGTTGTAAGTGTAATATCCTTCAATTTGTAATCAAGTTCTTTAGCTGGGAACCAGTAATACAATCATGCATCATGAAAACATATCATTCACATTATATACTTGAAGAAACTTGGGAAAGGAAAGTGAATAGTCACTGACAGAGTTTCAACTGGCTTTTAAAGCTGCCTCATCAGCATATTTATTTCCTTTAGTGCAGTCTACTGAAGTGTATATTAAGAAACTGAAAGTCAGATTTTTAAATGGTGCCAGGGTCTATTCCATATGTGCCAGAACCAGCGACAGGGAAAATTGTGCATGGTCCAGCCGGTCACACAGTTGGAGGTCTGGATCCACTTCAGCAGGAATGGTGACAGAATGCCTACCTTCTTTGTTCACATGTGTCAGCTCCTCTGTAAAGTATTGATTTTATTGTTAGTCCATTGTCTGGGATTAGTGGGGCTTGTTTGTCAAACCGTCAAGTTATTCTGCTTTATCCTTTCAAAACAAAAAAAGCAGTCCAGTAGCACTTTAAAGACGATCAAAATAATTTATTAGGTGATGAGCTTTCATGGGATAGACCCACTTCTTCAGACCATAGCCATACCAGAATAGACTCAATATTTAAGGCACAGAGAACCAAAAATAGTTAAAGGTTGACAAATCAGAAAAATTGTAATCAAGGTGGGCAAATCAGAAGACTAGAGGGGTGATAGGAGTGGGTCTATCCCACAAGAGCTCACCACCTAATAAATTATTTTGTTAGTCTTTGAAGTGCTACTGGACTGCTTTTTTGTTTTGATAGTATAGAGACTGACACGGCTATCTCTCTGTTACTATTCAGCATGCTTTATCCTTGTTTACCTGCCAGTACTATGTTTATAAACCCTTTCTTGGTTCACCTTTTACTCCGGTAATATATCATTGTCATTGTATCCATAGGTGATAGACCCTAACTCTGGAACCAGAACACTACCTTTAACAGGGGTCCCTCATTTCTCTTCTGTCTCACTTTCCCCAACGCAATATCCATACCCTGTGTCTACACGAGCCCCTTCCTTTCAAAAGGGGCATGTTACTGAGCGGGTTCGAAAGACGCTATGCATCTGATGAAGCGGGTCTTTGCCTACGAAAGCTTATGCTCCAAAAACATCGGTTATTCTGTAAGGTGTCACGGGACTTGTTCTTGCTTTTGCGGATACAGACTAACACAGTTATCCCACTGAAACAAAGAAATAAAGAAGCTGCATATTAAAACTAAAACATTCTCTGGACAGGAAAAGATGCCTTTTTGAAACAGGAATTAGTGTATGTTTATGCAATGAATATGTATGTATATGCATATATGTATGTGCAATGAATATGCAGCACCTCATTAGCATAATGGCAGCCGCAGCAATTTGAAAGTGCGGCTTTTCGAATCGCGTGCTACCCACGGAGATGGAACCTTCTGAAAGGACCCCGAGTTTTCAAAAACTCTTCTTCCTGTCAGGTGTTAGGCGGAAGGGGCTTCTCAAAACTGGGGGGTCCTTTCAGAAGGTCCTGTCTCCACAGGCAGTGCACGATTCAAAAAGCTGCACTTTCAAATCGCCACAACTGCCATTATGCTAATGAGGTGCTGCATATTCATTGCAGCACCTCATTAGCATCTTTAGAACCCACTCATTAACATGCCCCTTTCGAAAGGAAGGAGCTTGTGTAGACCCAGCCACAGAGTCAAGATAAATGACTGGAAATGATAGTTTTCATCTTGATTTTATTCATATATTTCATTTATGCCTTTATAATTCATTCATGCATTATTTCGTCTTTTCTCACTTTTCTTTATGTAATATATTTATCCAATTTAACGGCCTTCCTTTTTGGAGAGACTTGGGGGAAACAGAGTTCCTCCAAGAGATATACATCTATCTGGCTTTTGTTTCAAGATAAAACTTGACCATACTTCCACAGTGGCACAGTGGTAAAGCTCCAAGGCATGAGAAGAGTACTTTGCAAAATCATACCATAATAAAAAGGGCCATAATGACATAGTGTTGGCCATTCACTTTTTAATGGTGTTAACAAGGTTAACAAGTTTGGACTAAATTTATCATAATGCTACTCCACTGACATCAAGAAATTTAATGCCAAGGATGAGTGAGCCTGAACTCTGAAATACTAGAATCAGATGAATATTGACAGTTGTAAGGTGAGACTGGAAGCCTTATGCTGAATGGAACGAGTCAAAAATGAAAGGTATAGCATTTCAGTCTAATCAATTCCAGCTGGACATACAATGGATGCAGAAGAGTTGAATTTCTCCTTGCTTTCCAGAGCTTAATCCAAGGAGAAAGGAAAATCTCCTTAGTTTGACATTCCAGTTGCATGTAAAACGAACCTATGGGATTCAAAGCAAAAAGGTCCTTTTCACTCCAGTTGTCTTGTGATGCCAGTTCTTCATGGTCTTGTCACAATGACACTGCCTGTCTCTGTCCCACTTATTTGTTTAATGTTTGTTACCTGCATTGTTTTGCCACTTTCTGAAATAGATTCACATCTGGAACCTCTTGTTGCCTTTGGGCGTTGGTTCCATGCATTCTGGAATAGTGACCCAGATCGTCGTGTTAGCTGAGCTGCGCTTAGTACAGGGCATGGTGGCCTTAAGCCACCTTTATTCACTTGTGATCCTCAAGCTTGCAGGGAAGAGCTTAGCAGGTAGGGATTGCCAGAGCATAAGGACTCCCTCCGTCATCTCAGCTAACTCCCCAGTGCCAGGGGCCAGTAGAGATGGGGCGGTATAGAAAGGTTCAGATTTTATTCTGTGCTACGTCTGGCTACCTCCAAAGTCCATGGAATGTCTTTTCCACTGCTCTTGGCTACTATAATAGAGCTGAGAATCCAGCCCAAGAAAGCTATTTTTTATGGCATGGACATAAGGACAGCCTTATTTACTGCAGGGTTAATCTGACCTTCTTGCTTTCACGTCCTAAACAGTTTAGTAGGCTCCATCTAAGACATACCTCAGCATTATTCACCTCAATCAAATGCGCCTTTATTTCCTTTATTCCTGGGGACTAGCACTCCCATTTTTCTAAACTTTCCTTGAAATCAGAGCTTTTACTACCCATTACAGTCCTACCTAGTCTCCTCATAGGCCTGGGAACACAGGCATACTGCATTCCCTTGTGACGCTCCTGTAGTGAAAATGGGACAGAATCTAACTCTGATCAACCGTCTACCTTCACTACGCATAGCCCGGCTATGGAGGAGTCCATAGTAGTTGCAGGGTCAACATAGCTACAGCACTTGCACCTCAGTCACAGCACAAGGGACAGGAATGTTGTGAGCAGGAAGGAGGAGCTGCCTGATTGCAATGCGTACTCTGGCTATGTTCAGCTTAGACAGGTGACAGGATTGAACCCATGTCCAACCCTTTCTGACCTGAGCTGGGACAGCAAATCAGGGTGCCACAGTCCCATTCCCTATGAGAATTTGACCCAGAAACTTTAAGTTCTTCAATCTCCTTCACTGATAAGGCGCACAAGCCTTTGCACAGTACTGCTGCTGGGCTCCAGCTCCAGCTATTACTCCTACGGTACACACCTTGTAAAGGATACTAGAGAACTTACAAGTCTCTTTAGGATTGGCTTTGCCTAAGACCACATTAGAAGAGTGAAACGTACACAAATTCCTGTTTTAAAAAGGCAGTTTTTCCTCTCCAGAGAATGTTTTAGTTTTAATAGGCAGCTTCTTTATTTCTTTGTTTCAGTGGGGTAGCCATGTTAGTCTGTATCCACAAAAGCAAGAAGAAGTCCTGGGGCACCTTATAGAATAACAGATTTTTGAAGCATAAGCTTTCGTAGGCAAAGACCGGCTTCATCAGATGCATATGACAAAGAGGTTCTTTGTGCACAAAAGCTTATGCCCCCAAAATCTGCTAGTCTATAAGGTGCCGCAGGAATTCTCATTGTTTATTTCTTTGATTGACAGTAGATTTGAAATACTCGGTGTGGAAAAGTTCACTGTTCCATAGTGGGCTGGAAAACCAAAATCCCTGAACAGTAATAATAACAAGAGATGTGCTTGTATAGCAGTCCTCCAGCTGGAAGGAATTAGACTGTTTCATTTACAAATACTACTGAGCCATTGAAAAGTTTAATCTGTTTGGAGGATTTTCCTTCAGGGGTTCTTGGGAGGGTTTCACTATCCTGTTCTGATTATTATGCAGACTGTTTGATTTCTAAGGCAAACCATGAAAGCTCACCTAATAAACTATTTTGCTAGTCTTTAAAGTGCTACTTGAGTGCTTTTTGTTTTGATAGTGTATAGACTAGCGCGGCTTCCTCATTGTTTGAGAAAGTGAGTTCTACATATCAGAGGTTTCTTGCCGTGCACTTAATGGTAGCTTACCCTTCATTTTGGAGTTGTGTCTACACTTTCTTGCAAAATGGCTAATGTAATTCACTAGGTCTGCCAACTGCGTTGAGCAAAGAGGTACAGTGTTGTGAAGATCTGCTTTCACTGTAGGGGGAGGCAAGTGTATGGGCCTAGATCAGCCTGGGAACTAGCAAGGGTCCTAGCATTGGCAGCAGGGGTCACTTCACATCTGTACTCACTTGTGAGGTTGGGAAGTAGAGAAGCCCGGGCTCCACCTGTTCCGCTCACCTGGCTCTGGCCATGTCGCGTCACTTCCCATTGGTGATAACTGAAGAGGGCAGTTCTGTCCCTTCCACCAGGTCCACTCTCTTGAGTGACATGGCCTGAGAGATTAGCGGGAGGCCTGGTGCCAGAAGTAGGGGTCAGACCCCCTGCAGTCACCTTCAGTGGCTCCAGTCTGCTCTGCTGCTGCAGCTCCCAGTCACATTGCTCAGAGGAGAGGGCTCAGAGGAATGGGTGGACCCCCCCCCACATTCAGTGGCAATGGGAATGGAGTGATGCTGCTTGGAGCTGAGGGAGCTGTGTGGTTGGGGCCAGGTCACTCTGCTTCCCACCACCACTGGCAATGTGTGGGTGGGCATAACTCCTGCTGTTTGTGTCAGGTTCCTTGCTAAGCCCTAGCAACACATCACTCAGGGAAGGAAGCCTGGGGGGAGAGTGGAGGGGGGGTCAGGTGAGGGTGGAGTTGGAATGGGAAGAGGTGGGGAAGAGAAGAGCAGGGGTGAGGGTTTGAAGGAAAGTTTGAAATGGGGCAGGGCAGGGTAGGGGGAGCAAGAGGTGAGGCCCTCTCCAAGCTAAGAGGAGTTGTGGGGCAGCAGTCACATGACGAGGAGCCCTCCTTGTGTCTCTCCCCAGAGTCAACACTGGTACAAAGGAACTTTGTATTCTACTAATCCTGAACAAGCTGAGCAGCTACTGGTAGATTCTTTCAGGAAGTAAGAGAGACAAGTTGGGTGAGGTAATATCTTTTATCAGACCAATTTTCCTGGTGTGAGAGACAAGCTTTCCACTCTCTAGAGTTCTTCGGGTCTGAGAAGGTTTTAACCAATGTATCTGAGAGCAGACTGTGCAAGGGACTGGCACCTATCTCAGCCAGCTTCAAGGGCCAGCAGAGAAGTAATAATAGCCTCCTTTCTGCCCCCATTTCCTCAGCAGAGCCAAGTGAGCAGCACGGGAGAACTAGTCCTTATTCTGTAACTTGCATAACTCACCCTATCCCAAAGACCCCAGTACCTCTATTATATTGTATGTGGCATGTTTTTTAATTTAGGATTTACCTTTGGAAAACAGACACAGAGTTTCCTGAAAGGTAGATTAACTGTACATATGTTACAATTTTAATCTTTATGATTTCTTAACTAAATATTTTCATACTTCTAAACACAGTTTTAGCATAATTGTTTGTGATGTTAATATTACAATTACTTTTCAGTCAACTAAGCTATTCTCTGGAAATTTCCCAATTTTATTTTATGAGGGAAATATGGTAGTATGTATGGAAATGTGATTATCAATAAACATTTTCATACTATTTCATATGGCCATACTACATAGTGTATATCACTGAATATACTCTTCTTATCATGGGCTTCCTGCAGTGCCATCAAAACGCTAAGTGCTGTTTATGTACATAGGCCTTAATGAACCAGGTGGAGTTTGTGTAGAAAATTTTGTGCACCTGGGATTTAATTTTTAAAGCACCTGAGTAATCTGTGAGCTTTGGTCCTGTTTTCAAAGTTGACTGAGACACTTATGCTCCTAAATCTCATTGACTGTCAGTGATACTTGTGCCTAACTCATTTAGGTGATTTTTGAAGATTTTATCCGAAGTGCATAACAGTTTATCTGCCTCAATCTTCTAGGAGTTTAAGTAAGACCTTTTGCTGCTGCGCATTTTAGAACAGTGGTCAGCAACCTTCCTGAGGCAGAGTGTGGACGTTTGACCTTTTGACCTCTATGGATGGTTGGAGTGCTGGTGCTACTTTTTAAAAATCACTAATAGTCCTACTTAGTACAACTTCATTCGTAAATAAATAAAGATGAAGAGCTTCACTGTTTAGGTGGCGGTAAGGAGCATTAGCTGGTCTTTTGTTCATCCACAGGTGCCAGGGCTTTGAGCAAGCTCCTGGCTTCATTGGAGAGGAGGAGTCGTGCTTAGCTCCCACCTTGCATACCGATACAAATCGGCTTGTGTGATCCTCCTGGCACCCTTGCTGGGGGTTGCTGACCCCTGTTGCAGAACATGCACCGCTTGTGAAAATGCCTGTCCCACGTATACCTTAAATTACATTGAAACAGAGACCCTACTCCTGAACTTGTTTGAGTGCCACTGATTAGGGGTCACCCACACATCTTCTGTGTGTGCTTACTGCCCCATGTAGTGGCACTTAAACCACTTACAGAGAGAAAGAATGAGTCTCTTCTACAGGCATAGCTAACAGCCAGCTGGCTTTTAGCTCAAGCTGTACAGGCTCATGCACTCACCTCCAGAGGCCTCACATTTGGTTCTACCTGTCAGTGTTACAGAGGCATTTGCTTTTGTCTGACAAAAGAATGCATGTGTTGTTTACCTGAGGGTGAGTCCATCCATCAGGGTATGCCAGGGATAGTTCTACTGCCCTCAAGTCACACAACAACCCTTTATTACTTCTGCCCTAAGATCAAGAAGACTGGTGATCTGGCACCAGCCAAATGCCATCAGTTGGGGCAAGCGATACCATCATGCTGATCACCTCAGCAGGGTAGTTGTGCCCATGAAAACGAGATCGACTCCTGAGGTCCTCTTCCACAGCTCACCACTGGATGTCAGTGGAGAGCTCATTCAGAAATTTTAAAAACCAGAGTGTTTCAACAGAAACTAAGCCACTCTGCACTGGATAGGGAAAGATGGAAGGAAATAGTGAGAGAGACATCAGACACCAACAGGCGCCGAGCCCACGGTTACTGATGATGATGATTAAAGTGTTTCAGGTCCAGTGAAAGGCTGATTTTGACCCTTTGTTTTTTTAAATATAAGTTCAGTAATTTTGCATTGAATTAATAGTTCATTATTGTAATTTCTAAAGAGAGGGTCATTTCAAAATGAAAATCAAAACTTTCTTGGAAAAGATGTTATAATTCCTGGTTTTCAGTAGATTCAGAGGTGGAAGGCTTCCACTGAACTTAACACTAGAAAATGTATCTGCTTCATCTTCCGTTTTAGCCTGTGGATGAGTATATAGCTCATCTTTCATGCTAAAAAGGTGAAGAACCACAAAGACTGGGCAAATAATGACTGCAAAGGAGAAAAGTACTTGTTCTTGAGGTTTAAAAAGATAATCCCAGAAGGTCTTCACCTTGTCCAGCTCTCTTAACATATAATTAAGGGCTCCTCCAAGACCAGCTGAAACAACATGGGTGTTGATTGCACATCCAGTAAATAGGTCCGAATTGGCCCCTCTGTTGCATGAGCACAAAAATCCAATATCACCACCCCAAGCACTCTGAGAGCTAATGGGCTGTTTGTCTGGGACATCTCCAACGGCTAAACCTATAACAGAGCCATTAAGGAAAAAGTGCAAAACCAAGTAGGACTCCAATGCAGAGGGCAAGAATAAAAGGCTACTCACATTCCCTGCTCAGTGTGCGGTGGCCCTCTTAGTGGATTGAAGATCAGGCCCAGGATGGAGCTAAGGATCAAGTGAGGTTGTAATATTGCTCAGGAAGACCAATTTGCAACAATATTGGTCTACCGTAATTTCAGAATACCAGAATTTGGCAGAATTCCCTGTCAAACATCATTGCACCATGCATCACTCAGGTGTACTTGTATGCAGTTTATGGATCCTTCACTACCAATCTCCTTTCTAATTTCATTCTCTTTGTTTCCTGGTTTCTGAAGATCTGTCACAGTTAGCTCTTGAACTCACATAGATTATGAGTCTACGTTCTGGAGATCCATTTCCATTAACATAAAATATTTGTTTTCAGTACCATACAAATAATAATATCACATCTCTAACATGTCTTCTCTTTCAGTTTCTGTTGCATTTCGTATGCAAGTAATGCTCATACAGATAAGTATTTCACAACTTCTTATGTAGGTATGAAACAAAGAATGGGAAGGTATTTAATAGGAATTTCAAATCCAAAGTTGCCATTCAGTTACTTACCAGTATAGTAATTATTGACAAAGTGTTAAAGTTGTTGTTCTTGCTATGCTGAAGTGGAAAGGTGACACAAAAAGTTGCTCAATTGTTAATCCCGATCAAGTGTTTGATTAATCTGGTGCCAGGTCTTCCCCTCTACTTGGTGCTTGGCCCCTATAGGTGTGAAGGGAGTGGCTGACTCTGATAGGTGGGTTGATTAGGATGAGGTGGCTGGGGCAATTGTGCAATGTTGTCATTAAAATTTTATCAAAAGATAACGAATTTTCTGTCGGAAAATGCTGTGTACATAAAACCAATTTTATATATAAAACTATTTTGATGAACATTTTCTTACCACCTCTACTTTTCAGTCCCCTCACCTGTGGAAGGCATTTCTCGCTAAACTTATTTAAAAAATTTATACTTGAATTTTAATTGTAGCAATTTTGTTTGAAAAACATTTGCGTAATTAAAAATCTCAACACCACCTCAAGTATGGGATTATTAACAATTCCTTAAGCGTTAATGTGCACAGAAAAGAATTGCTAGTTCATTAACTGGAGATGGATCTATATAGTTAATTAAAGAATTATTTATGGGACACATGATATTTTCCCAATTGCCTTTCCTTTACCTAATAAGCATTGAATGCTTTAATTAGAAAATACTCCATTCCCCTGAATTAGATGTTGGTGGTACATACATCCTTTTTAGAAGTAATCTATTTTCCTTTTGTGTATCTTTACATGTTTGTGGTTAGCCCAGGAAAGAGGAACATCAAAGAAGGTAATTTATTTCACAGTGAGGATTTATGAATGTGCTGATGCCAAGACATTTTATTTAAAGAAACAAAAGTACCAGCAAGAAAAGCCTTTACGCTCCTTCATTGATAATGTTACAATACACAGATATATGTAGTCTCTGTACCAGCAAGAAAGGTCTTCACTTCACTGATAACGTTACAATACACAGATATATCTAGTCTCTGTAATGTTAATTAATGTAAATTATTTGCTCCAGTTTGAATTTAGTAGTTGCAATTGCTAGACATAAAACAAAACTAGTTTGTACTGTTTCGCTATGGTTGCACTGACCTGAACCACCAGGAGCAGTATGCAAATAGCCACTCATTTGCATATTTGTTCATTTGCATATTTGTCAGCATAAGAGGCTGCCGACAAAGGGGAGGGGTTTCGCTGACAGAACCACGTTTACACTGCTTCTTTTGTGCCAGTGACAGCGCTTGCTAGTGAGCAAATATGCAAATAACAGGCTATTTGCATTTTTAAGACCATCTATTTGCATACTGCTGCCAGTGGTTTGAGTCGGTGTAACCACAGCATTTGTGTTTTGTATTCTACCTAGCAGTACAAATGGTTTAGAAGTAACCTGCATGGAGGTTAGACATAATCATTCTCACCTGGATAAAAAAGGATTTGAAATGGAATGTCACTCCCACCTAGAACAGAAGCTTGATATTTATTTTTTTCCTCCCTATACGTTTGTATTTATGTGTGAAGGTGCACATGTGAGCTACTGTATTTTCTAGTCCAAACTTAGATCAGAAGTATGCAATTAATGCACAGAGAGATTGATTTTGTGGCATTCCTAGTCAGAAAAGAAACAGGAAGTACCACATTATTGCCAATCCCAAGCTTTTAAAAATTTCGTAAGGAATGTGCCCCAAAATCATGAAACTGTTTTTAAAAATCACAAAATTCTAAAAATAATTATACTTCTAGATTCCTTTGTTTACCTTCAGTTTTCTGATTCTTTAGGGTTCATGTTTTTATAGTTCAGGATATCAAGATGCTCTCCACAAACAAGAGATTTAGATGCTCCTATTAAGATAAACATGTACTGAAGTTCCATGTAATCATATTGCTCTGAGAGGCTGGGCTCTACAAAAGACTCCAAACGACAGGAGAATTGTAGTAAAATTTCAAAAGCTGGCAGTGCTGTATCAGCAATATTATAAAGAGCCCTTTGTAATAAAGAGCCCCTTCCCCTGCTTTCCCAGAGCAGCGCTAGGCACCACTCTGGGAAGGTAGGGGGAAGGTGGTTCGCTTGCCTAGCTGCCTGCTGCGGTGGACAGCCAGGCAGGCTAAAATGCCCTTCCCAGAGCGGCATGGCTAAACCCCCCAACTGGCTCAACCACCCAACTCCTCCACCCCTGTGGCCCCCGCTCACCCCCAGGCACATGGGACTCTGGTTATCTGCCTTGGGTGCTCTTATCCTGGAGCCCTGGGGAAGTGGTGGATGTGGGTGCTCCTGGCCCTGGAGACCCAGCGAAGTGGCTGCTGTGAGTGCTCCCTTGCCATGAAGCCCCCCGGATGTGGCAGCTGTGCACTCCTGCTGCCCCATCCCAGGGCCCCAACCCACCCCCCAAGCCCTCCCTGACTTACAGGAAATTCAAGGCATGTGAGGGTTGCGTGGAACACAACCCTTGTGTACCTTGAGGGGTTACTGTACTTTCTAAGGACTGGTATTTTTTTTCCAAGGACTGTTACTGGGCCCCAGACCACACCTTGGGAAACGCTGACCCAAGTAATTGCTTAATTAAGCACCCAAACTTCTGCAAGTTAAATTTCAAAATGAAATCACTGAAGAGTCTGAAGTCTATGAAAATTTTTGATTCTTCACCATCAGCTTAATTTTGAATATTTTTCATTAATTAAAAATAAATTCAAGCTTGAAGAACTTACCAATAACTCCTAATTTACTGCTATTCAAATAAGCCCTGTCTTTGACAAGACTTCAATACATGCTTACATGCTTTGAATGATAACATCAACATTTATTGGCTAATATGGATGGGATATGAATGATTTATTTCTGAATTAATCAGTAGTAACAGTTTAGAAGTAAGAAGGCTGCCACATTTAAGGTAGAACAGCTATTACAGAGAAGAAGAATTCAATATACAGTAAACTCTTTCATATCCACAAACAAAAAAGGGGTCATGTAGTATACACAACTACCTCTCTGTGATTATTCTTTCATATCTGGTATTCTATCATCTGGAGCTCTCAAACAACCAGCATTTTAACTATAAGTAAATTTTAGTTACATTTTCCTTAAGTACAGTATAATGAAATTAAATACAAATAAATACAGCAAATACAGTGTAAGTTTTCAGTGTACAATACTACTGTTGTTGGTAAATAAAATACTTTGCATATATTTTTGTTTGTTTCTTAATATCTAATCTTGTTTTTCTTTAGTGTTATGCATTGTTAGGTATACCTCTCTGTTATCCAGAATATTTGAATATCAGGCAACCTCTTGATCCTGAGGCTGCCAGAGATGGAAGAGTTTATTGTAAATGTGATCACAGGATGTGGTAAGAAATGTGTCCAGTTCCAAAATAAAATGAACATATGTTCAGGTAATAACGGAAGAATATGTGGGAGAGAAGAATTCAAAAATGCTTCCTAAGTTATTTTATTACCAGGAAATTTTGGATCCATTTGGTTGTTAAATCAAGCCATGATGACATACAAGCAGCTGTGACTTTATTATACAAAGTCAACACAGGATTCTTTAAACAAGAGAGTTTTGATTTTTGTTTTTGCCATTTAAATGGTCACTCCAAAGCAACAATTTTTCAGACTGCAGGGGAGAAACAGCTCCATACACAAAATACGTGTAGTGAGA
Source organism: Carettochelys insculpta (assembly GCF_033958435.1). Classification (NCBI taxonomy): domain Eukaryota; kingdom Metazoa; phylum Chordata; order Testudines; family Carettochelyidae; genus Carettochelys; species Carettochelys insculpta. The sequence continues at coordinate 137,505,923 of NC_134137.1, forward strand.
CGATCTCATGGAACATTATGCATGACAACTATGACTGTTTTCAATGTGTCATATTCATATATCATAAATGCAGTAATGAAAGAGACCCACCTTTTGCAAAATAAATAGATATATTTTTAAATTTCTCCTCTTGAATTTGCAAATCAGATACTCATATTTGCTTGCATTGATATGTGCTTCTGATTCTCATTGTCTCTCTCATGCTCAGACTTTTACTTTAAATAGCGTGAGTGGGATCATCAAAACCACTCAGCGCTGGCCTCCCTCTGTTTTCCTTTGAAGTCAACAGGAGTTTTACTCAGTGGGAGCAGCTTTAGGTCAACAATAAAAACAAAGTCTGTGCTAATGCTTATTTTGGATGTCTATTACAGAATAACATTACAGGACACAGTAAGCATAGCAGGCTTTTATTTACATAAATGAAACATTTTTCTTGGAGACTGAAATCAAGCTGATATGGCTTTTTTGCCCTATATAGGTCAACTTACTATAATAGTATTAATTTTATTTGGTGGTTTCACATCTGCCAATCAAAGTTATGGTAGCTGAACTCTACCAGCTTATTCTTTTTTTTCCAAAGAACACGTGCAGTCAGTAATTTGCTCTCAGGGTACATATTAAACATAAACATACACCATGTTAATCCCGTAATATTATTGTTAGTTTGTGTTTCCCAAATAACTCAGTGATATCATAGACATCTGTGCTGAGCAGAGTCCAAGGTCTCAGCTGTGAACTCCTCAGATACGATTACTGGGAAGGCCTCAGAGCTATGACACCAACGTATGGAATTTAAGAGCTGACTTGCATGGTTTTTCACCCTATAAGTGATAATGTAATAAATAAGGAAGTAACTACAAATTCAAAACAGATTTGCCTGAAGACACAACCCTAACCTCCTTATAAAGAGATGTAGTGGCCCTCTCTGGACTTAAGTACATATATAACACATTGTAAGAACAATTAAATGAAGAGGTAGAACTAAAGCCCTGGCCTTTATAGGCATGTAATTCCTAAGGTCAGGGTTATGTGTTGTTAAAATGGTTATTGTTGATTTATATGCAGATAAGGGGATAGGCACATGAAATTCATATAAGTTCTTGATCCGACTGCATGTTGATATTGGCTCAGGAAACAAACCTCTGCTTCTCTACTGCTACACGCTTTGGCCTTGGAAGACTGAGGTCCATAGGAGCTACAGGTGATTAGTGTCATGGTTTCAAGTTAAATGTTAGCTTCCATTTTGACACACATGCCCCCGCAGCCTTCTGGAAGGTGCCATCTCATGGTTTCAAGCTTCCCAACTAGCAGTCTCTTGAGCAGAGACCTCCCTTCGTCTCTCCAGGTGAAGGGCTTAGGCTTCCAGTTCCTCTGCACTTTTCTGTGATTTCCTCAGCAAGTATGATCAGGGTCCAGCGTCTTGTGTTCTTCTCTTTCTCCAGAGGCAGCTGCAGTGTTTACCACTAGCCATCACGAAGAACATAAGTTTATTCTTAGGATAAAAACCTTAGAAAGGAAAACATATACAAACATTAAATGTACCCACACACTTCATATAAACTTACCTAAGCTCTTTCCCATTCCAATGTAGGGCGTGGATGAGTGTTCGAACTTCGGTGGGGCTTGCTCCTAGGATTACAAGTTCATGCCAGGATTTAGAAGAAGAGCAACCTTGGGACAGTTCAACTATTTTCCTATACAGTTTGGACTTTTATTTATTACAGGAGCCAGAGATCAAATGCCAGTCACAACCCTCTTCTCAGAGCAAGGCTTCAAAACCTGGGTTTGCATCACCAGAGCGTTATCCTCCTCCCCAGCATGCCTCAAGAAACTACCTCAGTACTCCAAAGGCCCAAAAACATATTTAACACTTATTGGCTGCGTCTACACGTGCACGCTACTTCGAAGTAGCGGCATCAACTTCGAAATAGCGCCCGTCACGTCTACACGCGTCGGGCGCTATTTTGAAGTTAACTTTGACGTTAGGCAGCGAGACGTCGAAGTCGCTAACCTCATGAGGAGATAGGAATAGCGCCCTACTTCGACGTTCAACGTCGAAATAGGGACAGTGTAGACGACCTGCGTCCCGCAACGTCGAAATTGCCGGGTCCTCCATGGCGGCCATCAGCTGGGGGGTTGAGAGACGCTCTCTCCAGCCCCTCAGCTCACTGGTGGCCGCGTGGAGCGGCCCCTTAAAGGTCCCCTCCCCCGCCCTGACTGCAGGAGGCTGAGGCAACGTGCAGGCTCCTGCCTGCACCCGCGGCGAGCCTGCACAGCCCTCAGCCCCTGACACTGGCCATGGCTGCCCAGCAGCCCCCCCAGCGCCCCCAGGGGACCCCCCCCAAGGGCAGCCAGGGCAGCCAGAGGGCCACGCAGTCTGGGAAGCGGCAGTGGGGCCCCTCTTGGACAGAGGCCGAGATGCGGGACCTGCTGGGGCTCTGGAGCAAGGAGGAGGTGCTCCAGGTAATGGGGAGCAAGAGGCGGAACGCAGATGCGTTCGCTCGGCTGGCCGATGGCCTGGCTGCCCGGGGTCACCCTGCCCGCACTCCTGACCACGTCCGCAGTAAGGTCAAGGAGCTGCGGCAGGGTTACGCCCGGGCCCGGGATGCGGCCAGCCGATCTGGGGCCGCCCCCGTCACTTGCCCCTTTTACAGGGAGCTCAGGGACATCCTGGGCTCCCGGCACACCTCCTCCCCTCCGGCCACCCTTGACACCTCGGCTGACGAGCCCGAGCAGGCCCTGCAGCCGGACTCCGCCCCGGAGGCAAGCCCCGCACCCCGGGGGCCCCCCCCAGAGGCCATCCCCAGGACATCGCGGCAGGAGGAGGAGGAGGAGGGGGGGCTCCTCCTCCGCAGAATCCAGCCTGCAGATCCTCCTCCTGCCATCCCGGAGCAGCAGCAGGGCCTCCGACCCCCGGGGATCTCCGGACCATGGGAGCGGACCCACAGGTAGGTACCCCTCTCTGGTGGACACCCTGGGGCTGGAGGGGCGGGGGGAACACAGATGTGTCCAGGGCCCCCCACACGCTCACATGGCCATGGCCCCAAGGACACCAGGGCCATGGCCCTCACAGCACTGCAGCCATCAGCCCCTGCCCCCCACCACCCTGCATGACAGTGCCATGCCCCATCCCCAGGCCAGGGGGGAGCGGAACCTCGAGGGGCCCCCGGGAGGAGGGGGTGGGACACCCCGCAGTAGCAGCATGCGATGGAGTGGGGGGAGTGCCAAAGGGAGACTCAGGCTACATATGAGCCACCAGAGCCGAGGAGCTCCCAGGGCCAAAGGAGGATCCTGGGGCTACAGCTGGCAGGTGACACCTCTGCCCTGAGCAAACAGGAGGGGGAGCCGAGCTGGCTTGGAATTGGGGGGCAAGGGCGGGGGCCACAGGTAGAGGCTAGGGGAAGGGAGAGCTGGTAGGCAGCCAGCCAGAGGAGGGGGAAAGCTGCATCCCAGAGGGGCCCCCCTTGGGGTCTTCTCCCCACGACGGGTTGGAAGGACTGTCTCTTCCGACAGCTGGTGCTGTCACTCCTGCCAGAAACTGGCCATCTGTGGCCTAAGAAAGCTCTCCTGCTCTCAGACCCTGCGGGGTGAAGTGAGAGTCGCTCCCACCAGGGGACGGGGTGCAGGGCAGGGGGACCCCTGAACCCCATCCATCACAGCAGCATCTCCCGGGGACGGGGATGGGGAACCTGCAGCACAGGGCGGGGGGACAAAGGCCACGGCTCGGGGCCCACAGTAACGCCTGTCTCCATTCTTCTTTCCCCCCTCCTCTCCTGTGTCCTGCACCTGCACCTGCACCATCCGAAGGACCGGAAGAGAGCGCCGGCGAGGCCTCGGTTGTCCCGGAGAGCCCTCCGGGACCCTCGCTGCAGGGCAGCCCCTCGGCCGAGGAACGACCGGCCCAGCGGAGGGCCAGACGGCGGACCCCGCGCCTGCTACCGGCAGCGGCCACGGACCCCCAGCTGCTGGCCATCCTCCGCCGGCAGCTGGAGGTGTCGGAGCAGCACCTCCGGCTGCAGGAGCAGGTGCTGGCCTGGCGCAGGGAGGCATGGGGGGCCTATATGGAGACCATCAACCGGCTGGTTGACTACCTGGCCCCCCATGCCGCGACGGCCGAGCCACCGCCCGCCATGCCTGCTCCTGCAGCCCCACCACCAGCTGCTCCAGCCGTCGCCGGGCCGTCCGCCGTCGCCCCACCACCTCCCCGCGAGGGCCACCGCGCCGAGGGACCCCTGGAGCCACCCGAGGCTCGCCGGCCCCGCTACCTTCCGGTGGAGCCCGCTCCCACCCAGCCGCGGACCAGACTGCAGGCCCGGCGGAGCTCCCGGCCGGGCACGCCCAGTGCTGGGCTGTAGGGGCGAGGGGCCTGGGACGTGGCACCCCCCCCTTGTTGGACATATTTTTGTTGGACTGCTTTATTTTGGTGCCCCTGTTTGCCCCGTCCCCCCTCTGTAAATAGTTCGCCCCGTTCTCCTCCCTGCTTTGCTTTTTGGTTGATGGTGCACACTTTTTTATTTGCTTTGTGGTTGTATTGTTTTATTTGTGCCCATCTTGATTTGCTTGAACGTTTGTCCCTCCTTCTTTTTGGTTTCTGTGTCAGATATTTATTTTTAAAAAAAAAAAAAAAATTCGTTAAGACAAAAAAAACGTTTATGTTCACCCACAAGTTCGTGCTGTCATTTCTCCTGGACAAGTGGGGGGGGGCGCGGTGGGGTGCTCTATGGTGTTGGCGTTGGGGCAGGAGTGTGGGGGAGGAAGGGGCGGTCAGTAGGGGGCCTGGCCAGAGTTCACCTCGCGGCCTGTTGCTCGAAGTGGGCCCGCAGGGCCTCCCTCACCCGGGTCCCCTCTGGGTCCACCTGCCGACTGGGGACAGCAGGTGGCTGCACATGTGCCCTGGCGGCCTCGGCGGCCCAGCCCTGAAGAAAGCTCTCCCCCTTGCTCTCCACGAGGTTGTGCAGGGCGCAGCAGGCACCCACAATCTGGGGGATGTTGTTGGGGCTGGCATCCAGGCGGGTCAGGAGACATCGCCAGCGTCCCTTGAGGCGGCCGAATGAGCGCTCCACCACCTGGCGCGCACGGTTCAGGCGCTCGTTGAAGCGCTCCTGGCTGGCGGAAAGGTGGCCCGTGTAGGGGCGCATGAGCCACGGCCGGAGGGGGTAGGCCGCATCCGCGAGGATGCAGAAGGGCATGGTGGTGTCCCCCAGAGGGATGTCCCGCTGGGGGATGTAGGTCCCCGCCTCCAGCCGGCGGCACAGGCCCGAGTTGCGGAAAACCCGGGCGTCGTGGGTGCTGCCAGGCCAGCCCACGTAAATGTCCTGGAACCGTCCCCGGCTGTCCACCAAGGCCTGCAGGATGACTGAATGGTAGCCCTTCCGATTGAGGTATCGGCCGCCACTGTGGTCCGGGGCGTGGATGGGGATGTGAGTCCCATCCAGAGCCCCGAAGCAGTTGGGGAAGCCCAGGGTGGCAAAGGCGGCGACAGTGGCCTGTGGGTCCCCCAGCCTCACGAGCCTGTGCAGGAGCATGGAGTTGATGGCACGCACGACCTGCAGAGAAAGCACATGGGACAGCCCCAATGAGGGGTGAGCAGGGTGTGCGTGGCCCTGCCCTGCCCTGGCCCCCCTGCCCTGCCCTGCTCTGCCCTGCCCTGCCCTGCTCTGGCCCCCCTGCCCTGCCCTGCCCTACCCTGCCCTGCCCTGCTCTCCCCTGCCCTGCCCTGCCCTGCCCTGCCCTGCCCTGCCCTGCCCTGCCCTGGCCCCCCTGCCCTGCCCTGCCCTACCCTGCCCTGCTCTGGCCCCCCTGCCCTGGCCTGGCCTCCCCCTGTGGGTTCTCTTACCTCCATGAAGACAGCCCCGATGGTGGCCTTTCCGACACCAAACTGCTGCCCCACGGATCGGTAGCTGTCCGGAGTGGCCAGCTTCCAGACAGTGATGCCGACCCGTTTCTCCACAGGGAGGGCACGCCGCATGGCAGTGTCCCGGTGCCTGAGTGCGGGGGTGAGCCACTGGCAGAGCTCCAGGAATGTCTGGCGGGTCATCCTGAAGTTCCGGAGCCAGTGGTCGTCGTCCCACTCCCCAAGCACCAGCCGCTCCCACCAGTCGGTGCTGGTGGGGTAGCTCCACAGCCGCCGGCGTGTGAGGCGGGGGGTGGAGCGGGGTGCTGCAGGGGTAGGGGCTGAGCCCTGCTGCCCTGGGGGCATCTCCTCCCCTGGGGCAAGAAGGTGCTCAGCTGCCCCCAACATGGCATGAGCCAGGGCAAGCCCTGCTCCTGCCGGGAGGGCTGGGTGGACCTCTAGCTGCTGCTGCTGGGGGTCCATGACTGCGGCGCTCGGGGTCTGTGTGCCTATATGGCTCCTCAGACCGCGTGCTGTGCAGGCTGAGTGTATGTGGGAGGGGCCCTTTAAGGGAGCGGCTAGCTGTTGCCCCGGAAGCGCTAGTTTGCCCGTTGACCCTGTCTGCAGCTGTGTCTGGCATCCCTATTTCGACGTGTGCTACTTTGACGTGTAGACGTTCCCTCGCTGCGCCTATTTCGATGTTGGGCTGAGCAACGTCGAAGTTGAACATCGACGTTGCCGGCCCTGGAGGACGTGTAGACGTTATTCATCGAAATAGCCTATTTCGATGTTGGCTGCACGTGTAGACGTAGCCATTGTCACAAAGACCAGGTCTGCGTGGCCCATTTTAATATAATAGTATTTTGAATTCTGCACAATTCTCAAGTCTTACACTGAGACCCTCAGTAGAGCAGGTCATCATGCTTTAAATTTGATATTGCAAAGAAGAATGTAAAGCTGAAAAGGTATAGAATAATAAAGCAAAGGGTAAAGAGCTCAGGCCAAGGAGGGTGTGCCATAAATGGATTATAAAATGGGCTGTGCCAATGGCAAATCATCACGGATTAAGCCATGCAGACATGTCCCTGAGTGGCTTTCAGTGTGCAATATGTTAAGTGAAGAATGAATTGTTGCTATATTATTATAAAGAGCAATAAGACTCCAGAGTTTTTGGACAGGATGCTTCCAGATAATTCAATCAATTTGTAGGTTTCACTGTTGCTAAACAAAACGATAGGACTCTTGATAGGTTTCTGTTGCAGAGATTTCATAAATATTATTGAAAACAAAAAGCAGTCTGTTTATATTTTTTGTAGAATTTTGTGATCACTCAGCCAGATAATATGGTATAAATAAAACGTTCATGGTGGCCAGAAAAAAATAAAGATCTAATTTGTACAATGCATTCCATAGTGAATGGCTCTTAAGCTTTGAAAGACACTATAAGGAATTACTGCTACAAGGGGAATGTAAATAGGTGCTATAATAGATAATTTTACCAAATCAGCTTTGAGCATACAGGCTCAGCATCAAAGCTGAAACATCTGTTAAGATGCTGTTGAAGCACGAGTCAAAACTAAAAGAAGTTTTAGCTAGAGAATATATGAGAATATACCAGTAGGAAACAGTTTCAAAAACTTAAGGTTATGTAAAGTTTCAAAAAGACCCCTTAATGGGGAAGAGAAGGGAAAGGACTAGCCTGTATTCCACTCATTTTTCTTTGTTGCTGTTATTCCAACATTGTTGCCTTCCTAAGTGGCTATTCTAATACCCCATAACTCCAGTATTTAAAACACTAAATTGAAAATGCAGACTGAATTTCCTGTTTATAACTAATTAGGCTTAGCAGACTGTAACACGGGGTGCTCTAGTAAGACACTATTGAGAGTATCAATTCAGGTGAACTGCTTAGGGATAAGGCTGCCATAATCCAAGCTTGGAGTTCCTCCTCTGTAAGGCACACCAAATCAGCCTCAAAGAGAACTTTGGTTTCACCACACTGGCTAACAGGAAGTTGTATAAGCAATTTCCTCAGAGACTTGTGTTTGCCTATATCACCAACAGTAGCACTCCTTATACAGGTGAGAGGTTCTTCTGGTTCCAATGGACCAGAAACATCCCCAGTTAATATATAACTCAGATCTTACCCAAAAGCACACCATTGCCAATCTTTTAGTTAAATTCTAAGGGTGCATCTACACTAGCCCCTTATTTTGAAATCAATTTCAAAAGGGAGCCCAATTTCGAAAGAGGCCATGGGCGTCCACACAAATAACGGCCTCTTTCAAAATTGCTTTGGTGGAAAGCGGTGCGCATTTTGAATTGCTCTTCCCATCCGATTTCAGGAAAAGCGGCCAAATAGGACATGTGCAGATGCTCTGGGTCTGCTCTTTTGAAATGGTGGGTCCTCCAGGGAGCATGAAGACTTTCTTGCAAGCCCCAGTAGGGCTCTATGGTCTTCAGGGCCAGCTGCTTAAAGCTGCAAGGACCTGGAAACCTTGTGCAGGAAGCTGAGTGTGCACCCATGCCCTCAGGAGCATGAGCTCGGACAGGCACACCCTCCAGCAGCTCTGAGCCCGCAGCCAGCCAACCCACCAGCCAGATGGTGAGCCCCCCATGCTCCTGGGACCCCCAGGGGACCCCAACCACCCAGCCTGAGGGGTCTTTGGAGGCGAGCCAGGGCCAGAAGAGGAGGGTCTCCTCCTGGATGGAGGACAAGATCAGAGACCTCCTCAGGTCTCCACATCTGTTCTCCGGAGCCTGAGGTAGGTAACAGGAGAATTGGGCAAGCTGGGCTGGGTGGGAGGTCTGTCCTGCATGCCCCGGCCATGTCCAAGACCCAGGTGTGGCAGCACCCAGCACCCACGCCCATGGACAGCACCATGACCCTCCTGACAGGGAAGAGAGGCGGGGGCTGGAGCACAGCCAGCGGATGCCCCACATATGCAGCCCCACTGGCCACATGGGACTCCCTGGGTGGGGGTCGGGTAAGTGGATGCTGCATTGGGAGATGGTCCGGGGGCCTGGTAGGGGCCCCTGGGGCTGGGCAGCATCACTGACAGGTGGCCGCTCTCTCCCTTACGTCTCTTCAATGTCATCCTTCGAGGGCTGGGCCAGTCCCATCCCAGTGCTAGCACTTCGGCCTGATATCTGATAGAGCTGGGGAACCCCTGTACTTGCTGCCCAGGCCACTGCCCACGCAGCCATGGAGGGTCCACCACTACCACCACGATGACCCAGAGGAGGCTGCAGTGGCACACACCACTGCCATAAGGGAGCAGAGGGCTGTCGTCCTGCAGTGGCTCCTGATGGAGTGGAACAACAGGGCCTGGCAGTGGGAGGTCTGGAGACAGGTGGCTGCAGTCCTCCAGCATTTTGCCCCCCTGCCCACTCTCCCTGCCATCCCCCTGCCTCCCCTATCCCCACCCCTGCTACCCCCATACAGACTGCCTTTATCCCTGCCATCCTGGCCCTTGACCACCTGGCTCACACTGGGCCACTGGTTCATCACCTGTGTGGGCCGGGACAAGCCAGCCTCCCCAGCCCCCTGTCACCCCCCACCTCCCAGCCCCGCTGTCCCCCACTGGGGCAGTGCCCTCAGCCCCTGCCCAGTCCTACCTCTGTGTTGTCCCAGCTCCGATGGGGCCCCCACGCTCGGGGCAGCAGGGGACCCTGAACCTCCTGAGGGTCCTGCCACTTGACCCCCATGGAGGACTGGGCCTGCCCTTGCCCATGGCCCCCCCTACAGGGTCATGCCCCCACTTTCTACATAGTTGTCCCCCTTTCACCCCTGTACCTAGCTCCCAGTTCAGAGACTCTCACACCCATTTGTTAAAGCATGGTTTATTTGTGTGTTTAGTGGTTAGATCATTCAGTAAAGTGTTGTGTTGTGCACCCTGATGTCTCCTGTGTGTGGGAGGGCTGTGATACAGGGTGGGTGTGGTGCAGGGTGGGTGTTGGCCAGAGGGTGCTGGGGGAGGGTCAGTGAGGCTCCCGTTCAAAGGCCTCCCAGACCCTAACCTCATCCCAGTGTGCCTGGTGGCATGGGACCACAGCTCATACCCGGGGCCACCATCCGCAGCCCATCCCTACACAAAATGCTCATGCTTGACAATGTTGTTCAGAGCACAACAGGCCATGACCACCCAGGGATGTGGGGGAAGCTGACATCCTGGTGTGCATTCAAGCAATGGAAACACCTCTTTAGGTATCTGAAGGAACCTGGGGAACCCTATGGCTGCAAATCCTACCATGGCATCATCCAGATCCCTGAGGTGGGCAGCCTTCTGCAGGATCATGCAGTTGATTGCCTGGGCCACCTGTGTTAGGGAGGGCATTGACATTTGGGCCTGCATGGCGGGGAGCATCATGGCCCTCCATGACCCATGCCACCACTGCAGGGCCCCAGCCCCTCTCTGCTGCAGGTTCCCCCAGCCAAGGGACCACTTTGCCCTTCCCATGGTGGTTGTGGGCCCCCAGCCTGGCTTACCTTCAGGAGGTTGGCTCCAACAGTGGCCTTGCCCACTCCAAATTGGTGTCCAACCAAATGGTGGCTATCTGGGGTGGCCAGCTTTCACAGTGTGATCCCCACTTGTTTTTTGACTGGGAGTGCGGGCCACATGTGGGTGTCTACATGCTGTAGGGCAGGTGTGAGCCCCTGGCACAGCTCCATGAATGTCTGCTTCAATATTTGGAAGTTCTGGAGCCACCTTTCGTCATCCCACTGGCCCAGTGCCAGCCTCTCCCACCAGTCCTCGCTGCTGGGGTGGCTCCAGAGATGCCATAGGGGACAGAGAATGGGGTGGGGCGGTTGCCCTGTGGCCAGAGCCTTTGGGGCCCTGGTGGAGGGGTTCATGGACTGTAGGCCTTCCAGCATGGCCAGGATGACCATGGCCACCTGGGGCCCAGGGCTGGTGGAGGCATCATCCTCGGGCAGCTGCTGGTGCTCCATGCACTGCAGTGTTCCCTCAGATCACAGTCTCTGCAGTGCTGTGTGCTGCTTTGCAGGGCTCAGCGTGTGCAGGGTGGGTGTGTTTGGGGCCACTGACCGCAAGACCCAGATGGGCTTGTCAGCCATGCAAGTCCATGCATGGCATTTCCTGGCTTGTTCTTTCAAAAGGGCCCGCTTTGCTGTGGGGATGCTCCCTTTCAAAAGACATGGGGCTTCTTTCGAAACAGCAGACTGGTACGGGGATCCACTTTGTGTGTGTGGCTGTGTCCTTTCGATATCCCTTATTTTGATTTTGATTTTCAAAGTTCCAGCTTTCGAGGTTTGTGTGTAGCATAGACACAGTTTAACAGTTTATTTTTTTAAAAACAACTGAAAATGACAGGTATATTGAAGAAAGAAAGAAAGAAAGAAAGAAAGAAAGAAAGAAAGAAAGGTTAAAATTGTTAAAGGAATCTCATATAGATAGATAGATAGATAGATAGATAGACATTTGCAAAATTCAGGCTTGTAGCAGTGATAGGATAAACTGCTGAGTTACGTCAAATCGTCGGAGTACATCTGCAGAATGGGTGGGTCAGATGGGTCATTCAGTCCTTAGTTTAGAGCTTCAATTTGTAACAGAATTCCTCCATGGATAAAACATGGGATTGAAGACCAAAGGGAGAGATTTCTAGGGCCTTTTATGTCTTCTGCCATGTGGAAGAAATCTCATTGTTCTTGCTGTGGAAAAAGTACAGCAACAAGATGGTGTTTGGGGTCAGATGGGCCCGCCATCTCTCCATGCATGACTCAGTCATTTGCAGGGAGAAGTCATTGCTCCCATGCTAGTCTAAACATTCACAGGAGAGCTCATCAGATATGGAATGGCACCTCATAAGGCTCACTGTCAGTCAAGCCCTTCTTTTCAACTCAAATAATCCTTTCACAAGAGACTGGCCAAACGCTTCTCATGTGCGACTCAGAATCAAACATATTGAAATAGTGACATGTAGTGATAAAAAAAAAATCTCTTCCTTTCAAGCCTGCACTTTGCTAGGAACTATAAGATCTAGAGTCCCCTGGGATGGGTGTTCCTTATAAAACAGACCTCAAAGTCTTGCAGCAGTTATCTGGCCAGCATTATTGTTGGTGTATGCTGGAATATAGTTGCTTTAAAGAAAACTCAGTCCTACATTATTTTGAAAATATGATTCTGCATAGTGGTACAAAGGGCCGGAGGAGCTGTGTTTTAGGAATGCTGATGATGTGCAGCCCACCCAATGCATGCCAGGTAACATCATACAGAGAGGCTGAGTGGAACAAAGGGACACCTTAACAAACAAGTATCGAGGCATCATGTGGCCCTTGTGCTATCTCTAACCTCAGATACTCGATCTTTTGTGCCTTATAAAGGCTTTAGATGTTCTCTAGCAGTATTATACAGGTTGCACCTTTCTCATTCGGCACCTTCAGGACCTGACTGGTGCCAGACAAGAGAAGTTGCTGGATGAAGGGAAGTCAATATTTTCTAGAACATTATCAACACTTCCACTGATTACTGGGCTCTCAGCAGCACAGAACACTGAGAGCCGGGACTGGTGGCTGTAACCAAACTTTATGGGACCACGGGAAACTTGGCCACACACCCCCATAATAAGTTGTCATCTGGCTAACTCAACTGATGCTGGATTATGGAGTTTGCCAGATGAGAGAGTTCCGGATCAGAGAGGTTCACCCTATAGTTATGTAATTCAAAGCTGTCATTCTCTTTCCACTTCTGCTACTGAAGAGCACTGAGTCTGTTCTGTACACAAAACATGCAGGTAAACACAGGCTTGGCATCTCATTGCTTGAGCCTCATCTTTCCACAGATGACAGTTAAAAGTGGCTTATGGTCTGTTCCCAGTGCAGATGAATCCAATCCACGTGGATACCTGTGAAAGTTCTCATATGCCTATTTGCATGCCAGCCACTCATTGCTTCTGGGAGAGGCTGCAAATGAAATAGAACAAAATGAAAGTGGCTTCTTTTCAGAGTCTTGTTGCAACTACACACAACACAGGTCCAGCTTCTTATATCTGCACTGACCATTATCATAGAAACATAGAATCATAGGGCTGGAAGGGACCTCAGGAGGTCACCTAGTCCAGCCCCTGGCTTCAAGCAGGATCAACTCCAACTCAGTCATCCTGGCCAGGACCTTGTCAAGCCTGTACTTAAAAACCTCTAGGGATGGAGAATCCACCACCTGTCTAGGCAATGCACTCTAGTACCTCCCCACCTTCCTGGTGAAGTAGTTTTTCCTAATATCCAACCTGCACCTGGATTTGTTCACATAATCACACCTGAGAACAGGAATGTGAGTGATTATTTCTTCTATCTTTTTGGCAATAACTCACTTCAGTGAGAAAAGGAACTAACTGGCTACAGTTTGCTAGTGCCATGTTGTTCCCAGAAACACATTTAGCAATTGGGTGAGATCACAATGGGAAAGTCCAGATATGATATTCAGGTTGTTCCCAAGAAACAACGCACTTGCTCATGTGCTGAGAACTTGTTTGGAGAGGCTTGTAGACTTACAAGCACACGGAAGCTAGCATTCAACTCGCATCTGTAAATACTGCTGGCTAAGTACGCTTTTTTACACTGATACATGAACCAATATACCCCTGAAGGTGTTTAACAGTTAAGCTAGTCCTTAGAATATAGTTACCGATTTTGGGACTCTTTGTGATCTGTTAGTTTTCCCTTTATCACTACTGAATGGTGCCTGAGTGGCATTTCCTAGAGGGGTTGGTTTAAGTGACTTCTCCAGGACAGGTATCTTCCTGATTCGTCCTTGAAAGAGATGAACGGCTTTCTTCCCTTTAAGGATGTATTTTTCCCTTCAAGGATGTATTTCAGTGCCTTTACTTAAAAAGTATCAGAGGGGTAGCCGTGTTAGTCTGGATCTGTAACAGCAACGAAGGGTCCTGTGGCACCTTATAGACTAACAGAAAAGTTTTGAGCATGAGCTTTCGTGAGCACAGACATCTGATGAAGTGAGTCTTTACTTAAAAAGACTCTACATTCAATTGCTTTCTTTAAAAACAGGGTCTTTACAACTATACTCCACAAAAGCCAGGTGAATCAATTAACTGATCAGGCACATCCTCCCTGGCAGATACCCAAATAATATTTAGATGTTGGTTCCTGCTCCATCCAAGATAAATTCCCATTCCTGCTTTTACTTCCTTCCACTGTAAGGAAGGAAATTATTTCTGTTTGAAATAAGAGGAAGACAGTGGTGGTGAATACAGCTGGTTGGAAAAAAAGTGGTTTTGGTTTCAGTGGGAAATGATGACAGATATACATTTGTTTTCAATGATATTTTCCATTCATTTTCTGAGGTAAAAATAATTCTCAGCTGAAGGCTCTAAAATGTGTATTTGGAATTGCTGATGTGGTGTCTTGGAGTCATGCTTCAAGCGTTTAATGTCCTCAGTCTCCTCTATGAGCTGGCTCCTGATTATTTCTGCCCTGACGATCCATGGTCTCCCCTCATGGTGACCCACCACAGTGCATCATGGCAGTTGCTGGCTGCAATGCATCATGAGGGATGTAGTCTGGCTGAGGATTCTGTTATGGAAGACCTTTGACCAGCTGTAGGGGTACAAGCCCAAAATAACTAGTGGGGACTGCAGGATGCATGCAGACCTTCTTCCCACATCTGATCTTCCCCTAAAGGTAGGTCATGCTCTCACAGTTCAAAACCGGGAACCTGTGGTTGAGAATGGTTATGTAAAACATTTTGCTAGAGGATAAGGGAAGCTGGGAGGGAAATGGAAGAATAAAGAGAGCCTTCAGCTTTCCCCCAGCCATTTCCTCACAGAAGGAAACCATTCAAACACATTGCAGTGAAAGACTGAGTCAAAGATAACAGTATCTATCTCCTTGTGTTCCCTTTTAGTCTCAAACTCTTCTCCTCCAACCACACTCTTGCTTGATAAGAGTCATCTATCATTTCACTTGTGGATTTCATTCCTTCCTTGAACTCAGCTATGCAAAACCATCTTACCCCAGTCCCACCTCAGCTCCCTCTAGCCAAAACCTCACTTGGCCACACACACAGAGTTCTATTTCTCCATCACTTCTCTCCTTTTAACCCAATTTCTCTGCTCTTCAAAAGTGTTCTCACCTGACAAAGCCAGGCTTGGAACGCTTCTGCACACACTCCAGCAGACTTAAAACTTTCCTCCCTCCTTCTTGAACATCCATTACTGGGACCCAGAACTTCCTTAGTCCTTAGCCCAGATAGCCCTGCTTGAAGCTGGACTGGAGAAGCAGGAACACTGGCAGCAGGGAAGGCACATAGGAGCAGAAGGATCTATGTTTCAGTCACTATGGGGCTGCGTCTACACGTGCACGCTACTTCGAAGTAGCGGCACCAACTTCGAAATAGCGCCCGTCGCGTCTACACGCGTCGGGCGCTATTTCGAAGTTAACTTCGACGTTAGGCGGCGAGACGTCGAAGTCGCTAACCTCATGAGGAGATAGGAATAGCGCCCTACTTCGATGTTCAACGTCGAAGTAGGGACCGTGTAGACGATCCGCGTCCCGCAACGTCGAAATTGCTGGGTCCTCCATGGCGGCCATCAGCTGGGGGGTTGAGAGATGCTCTCTCTCCAGCCCCTGCGGGGCTCTATGGTCACCGTGGGCAGCAGCCCTTAGCCCAGGGCTTCTGGCTGCTTCTGCGGCAGCTGGGGATCTATGCTGCAGGCACAGGGTCTGCAACCAGTTGTCAGCTCTGTGGATCTTGTGCTGTTTAGTGCAACTGTGTCTGGGAGGGGCCCTTTAAGGGAGCGGCTGGCTGTTGAGTCCTCCCGTTGACCCTGTCTGCAGCTGTGTCTGGCATCCCTATTTCGATGTGTGCTACTTTGACGTGTAGACGTTCCCTCGCTGCACCTATTTCGATGTTGGGCTGAGCAACGTCGAAGTTGAACATCGACGTTGCCGGCCCTGGAGGACGTGTAGACGTTATTCATCGAAATAG
Source organism: Carettochelys insculpta (assembly GCF_033958435.1). Lineage (NCBI taxonomy): Eukaryota > Metazoa > Chordata > Testudines > Carettochelyidae > Carettochelys > Carettochelys insculpta. The sequence goes on from NC_134137.1 coordinate 137,521,718, forward strand.
ACTATTTCGATGTCGCAACATCGAAATAAGCTATTTCGATGTTGGCTGCACGTGTAGACGTAGCCTGGTTGATCTAAACTGGCTCTGTGGCAGCCTGTCATTCCCTGCCCACTGCCATTTTGTGTTGTTGCTTGCAGCCAATGCACTTCAAGGATTTTGTGTTAGAAGCTGCAGGAGGACTGTGAAGGAAGAGCTATGCTCATCCCTGCATAAGCCTACATGTCTTGTCTGCTTCTTATACCTGCAGTGATATAGGTCCAGGTGTGTGGTAGCTCCAGCCCCACTTGTTCACCCTTAATGACAACAAGCAATAGTTCATTCTGCATCATATCAGCCACACTACACAGTCTCTATGATATAGTTTATGCCTGTGGTATTTTTGATGAGGCCTACACTCCTTAGTCCCTAATGACCACTGGTTTCGTATATGGGAAAGAAGAACAATTACCAAGCTAAGAACAGGCATTTCCAAACTTGCTGTGGTAACACCAGAAGGAGAACAATAGGAGTCTGTCACTGAGGAGTACAAGCCCAAGTGAAAGTGAGGCAGCAACAAGAACTGGTCAGGAATTTTCCATAGAATAGCAGCTCTAGACAGTCCATCCAGCACAGCATGCAGTATAATCTATTTAAGTAGGAGCTTAGTCAAGAGTATGCACGTATATATGCACCAAATTCTGATTGCATCCATCAAATTCGTCACAAAAAAAGTTGTGTTTTACCAAGCTAGATGACATCATTACCTGTACTCCACCACCACCACCACTCCAAAAAAGAGAAACTCTTTTTATATTTCAGCTCAGCTATGGCTCACAGCCCTGGAGGGAGCAGGTGATTTATATGAGAGAGCTGGGAACAGGCTGCAAAGTGTCCTCAAAATGGCTGCCTGTAGCTCATGCATCAAATAGACCCGGGGCTCTTAGGTCATCTGATGTTTAAGTCAATATCCCAGATATTCCCTGTCTCACTGGGGCAGGTCAATAAGCACATGCTTACCTTTTGGCAGCCTACATTGGACTCTGCATACTGAATATATTGTCCAGCCTTCTGTTGGCTTGATGTATCTGTACCCTTAAAAGAAAAGGCTCTGGCACCGTAGAAGATGTTTTACTTGACATTGGTGCCCTTGTTCTGTGTATAGGAAATGCAGCAGTATATTTTTACAAAAAAAAAAAAGGTAGCGCTTGTTTTGTGCACAAACTCTATTTTATGTAAGTAATACCTAGTTTCAGATCACCCCAGTCAGACTTTGTGCTCGTATTCAATCAGGCTGTGTCTACACAGGAGCTCACTGTAGGAAGGGCAAAATCAAAAGCCAGGAATCGAAATCCCGGCATTCGAAAGCGTACGACCACACGGCAAAAGTGGATCGCAGGTCTGACCCCCTCTTTCAACAATCCGTCCCCTTCTTTCGAAAGGGAGTGTCCACACATGTATGAGCGCTCTTTTGAAAGAAGGGAGGCAGAGACGCTGCCGAGGGGGTCACATAGCTGCCAAGCCCTTTTGGGGCCTGCAGCCAGATGCTTCCTTAAAAGGTCCCCCCTGAACTCCCCCTCCCTACCTGAGCTGAGGCCTGCCGAGCTGTCAGCAGCAATGCAGACTGCAGTACAACAGCACCATGGCTGACGACACCCTGTTCCTGGCACTGGACGCAGACATTGTGAACATCATTGCCCACCTCAACTGCATGGCTTGATCTCAAAATATCATTGGGACAGTTGTTTTCCAACTACTGAGTAATGTCGGAGCCCAGTGCTATTGAGGAAGCTGTTACAGAGACCTTAGTGTATGATGATTTTCCACCAGCAGCTACAGAACAGAGAGTCAGCCAGAAAAATGACCTAACTCCAGCAATATTCCATTGCTTTTCTTCACCATACTGTTAATATTTATTATTAAACTGAATAGCTTATATTTTGTTGCCGCTGAAAGTGGCAGATCATGAACTAAAAAGATGTGAGGCTTGCGGGCAGAATCACTTGGAAATATCTTTCTGGAAAATAACCAGACTGCAGACTAAATCTCATTTAGATCCACCATTTAGTATCTGAATTTCTGAGACATTTAGCTTGGCAATCATACGGCTAATTCTCTAAGCTTACATAAAAATCAGTATCCCACATACATCACCAGTACAAGAATATTTGGTAGAATTTATTCTTAAAGGCTACATCTACACTACAGAGGTCTTTCAAAAGAAGCCATTCCGGAAGAACTTCTTTCGAAAGACAGCATCCACACAGCCCCCGCTTTTTCAAAAGAGCAGGCCATGGATTGAAAAGCCAGGTGCCATAAGGACTGCTCTTTCAAAAGAAGGGCCCTGTGGAGCATAAACACACATTTTCTTTCTACAGAAGCTTTCGAAAGAAGGCGCTCTTCCTAAAACAGGAATGTAAGAGCACTTTCAAAAGGTGTGCTCTGTTCTTTTGATTTGCTTTCGAAAGAACACTTTGTGTGTGCAGACACTGTGTGGAATCTTTCGAAAGAGCCCCTTTCTTTAAAAAATCTTTCGAAAATACTTGCTAGTGTAGACGCAGCCAAACAGAGCTTCTCTATAGCGAAAAATATAACCAAGCTCATGTGGTTGCATGCAAAGATAAAAGCCATGTCCGACTGGAATGAGGAACTGCTACTTGCAGGGTGAGACCTCTGCTTAGGAGACAGTGTTGTTGATAATGTCTTACAGTTGTAGAACTCACTCATAAGAGCAACTGGAATAATCATAGATTATTAGATTGCAAATCCAGAAATTACCAGTATTATTACCTAATCCAAACACCTTCATACCACAGGCCAAAGAATTTCATCCAGTAAACTCTTCATAAAGCCTATAACTTCTTCTGGGCACTATCTTTTAGGAAGCTATCCAGTTTTGATCTGAAGAGTTCAAGTGACAGAAAATGTACCATATCCCATGCGACCCCTCCACTATCCCCTAGTTCACACTTTCAAAACAAATTGTAAAACCCACTCTGTAATGTTCTTCACTCAGTAATACCACCAATTTCATATTACAAACCTGTGACCCCTCCCCCTGTCCCCACACAAACTCATTACAGAAAGGAGGGATGACTCAGGCTCACAGGGCTTGGTCTGTTTGGCAATAGAACTGCCATGTAGACATCTGGGCTGGGGCTGGAGCTGGAGCCTAAACTCTGAGACCACACTAGTGAGGAGGCTCTTAAGAGTCCAGGTGTCATTCCAAAGCCAAATGTCTACACTGTAATTTTATAGCCTGGCATACTGAGCCCTGTCAATCTGAGTCAGGTGACCTGGTCTTTGAAACTCTATGCCCTGAGCTTTTTATTGCAATGGAGATGTATCCAAAGAGGCCAGGAAGAAAGACAATCATTACATTTCCTGTATATATTTAGACTTTAAAGAAGTGGCACAGTTTTTAAAGAGATCATTTTACAACTTTTCAAGAATTGGCCTTATTTAATACTCCTGGGGGGACTCCTGGGGTGTGGGGCTTGCCTCCAGGGTGGACTCTGTCTCCGGGGCCTGCTGGGGCTCGTCGGCCGAGGTGTCAAGATTGGCCAGCGGGGAGAAGGTGTGCCAGGGGCCCAGGGTGGACCTGAGCTCCCTGTAAAAGGGGCAAGTGGCGGGGGCGACCCCAGATCGACTGGCCACATCCGGGGCCCGGGCATAACCCTGCCGCAGCTCCTTAAGCTTACTCCTGACGTGGTCAGGAGTGCGGGCAGGGTGACCCCGGGCAGCCAGGCCCTCAGCCAGCCAAGCGAATGCACCCGCATTCTGCCTCTTGCTCCCCATTACCTGGAGCAACTCCTCCTCGCCCCAGAGCCCCAGCAGGTCCTGGATCTCGGCCTCCGTCCAGGAGGGGCCCTGCTGCCTCTTCCCAGGCTGGCTGGCTGCCTGGGAGCCCTGGCTCCCCTTGGGGGAGGTGCCCTGGGGGCGCTTGGGGGGGCTGCCCAGCGGCCATCACTGCGGGGCTGGTGAAATGGGGCTGTTGCGGGCGTGCAGGCTGGCTGTGTGGCAGTGCTGCCGCCTGCATGCACTCTCAGCTTCCTGCACAGGAACGCAGGGGGCGGGGAGCTTTAAGGGGCTGCTGCACGCGGCGACCATAGAGCTCAGGGGCTGGAGAGAGCATCTCTCAACCCCTCAGCTGATGGCCACCATGGAGGACCCTGCTCTTTCGCTGTTGCGGGACGCGGATCGGCTACATGTGCACTACTTCGATGTTCAACGTCGAAGTAGGGTGCTATTCCCATCTCCTGATGGGGATAGCGACTTCGACGTCTCGCCGCCTTACGTCGATTTCAACTTCAAAATAGCGCTCGCCACGTGTAGACATGGCGGGCGCTATTTCGAAGTTGGCGCAGCTACTTCGAAGTAGCCGGCATGCGTAGACGCGGTTAATGTGTCACATAATAGAGCTATTCTAAATTGCTCTTTTCTTCCTGGCCTGGAATAGAGAGAGAAGAGGTGATGTCCTATAGCATGGCAGGGATTCCGATTAACAGACAGAATCACAGAATCACAGGGCTGGTAGGGACCTCAGGAGGTCATCTAGTACAGCCTCCTGCTTCAAGCAGGATCAACCCCCACTAAGTCATCCCAGCCAGGACCTTGTCCAGCCGGGACTTAAAAACCTCAAGGGATAGAGGATCTACCACCTCTCTAGGCAACACATTCCAATGCTTCACCACCCACCTGGTGAAGTAGTTTTTCCTAATATCTAACCTACACCTTTCCCTCTTCAACTTCAGGCCATTACTGCTTGTTCTGCCATCTGACATCACTGAGAACAGTTTCTCATGCTCCTTTTAGAGCTCCCCTTCAGGAAGTTGAAGGCTTCTATTAAATCACCTCTAAGTCTTCTCTTCTGTAAACTAAACAAGCCCAAATCCCTCAGCCTATCCTCATAGGTCTTGTGCTCCAGACCCTTGATCATTTTTGTTTCCCTTCACTATGGCAGTTATTGTTGCACTCCTTACACATATTTACCATTTGTTTGGCATTTGGTGTGCAGTAAGCATCTCACTAAACCTAACCAGCACACGTAGTCATGACAGTTTTTGAAGGCTAAATATAATCTCAATAAGTATACTGGTAACAAGGAATTGGAAACAATTATGTAATAGGAAAACCACTGTATGCAATGAGGTAAGTATAGGTATTAACCATAATGACTATGGTTTGATGTAGGCAGAAGGGGGAGCTAAGAGCAAAGCTTGCTATGGCAGCCATGATGTGGCTGTAAGGAAGAATGGATTCCACAATGAGAAGACATGCTAGGGTGCAGAGAAAAAAGTCATAATAGAATCATGAGATTAGACCTGAAAATGAGTTATCCGCTATAACAGAGTCAGAGTTTATTATTGAGTCTAAACAATTGGATTTTTGGACTTGGTTCTTTAGATCAAAGTATGTACGTACAAAACCCAAAAATATGAGAGTGCTTTTGAGCGTGAGGGAGAGAGAATGAGTGTGTTTGTGTAGGGTGTCTCTGCAAACAAAGTGAGGCACAGACAGATACCACAAGAGATTTTGCACTATGAGAAAATTCAGCAATGAGCAGAAAAGGCTGTTCAATTTTTTATTAGTGGAGTAAATTAAAATTATTTCTCTCAAAGATAACCTCACAGAAAATTTTAGCTTCTAAGGAGAATATTCTCAAAAGCACACCAAGACATTTTGGTTTCTAGCTCTGACTGTAAATCAAAAAGAATAAGGTACCTAATTGACATTTATGGCTAAAAATTGTTTTCTTCTCTCCACAGAATACCTCCCCTCCAAAAAAATATAGGTTAGCTTAGTCACAGAGATTAAAAATAAACAAACAGCATTACACTAGATGTAGAAGTCCAGCATTGGATTAGAGTAGGAGAGCAAAATATGTGACTACTTTTTTGTGGGTGTTTAAAAGAGTCAGACTAATAAGCTGTATTTTGAGACCAAGTCAACTGGTTGGCAAAATAAAATTATTTCATGAAGCCCCTAAACGAATATAATGTGCAAATGGGTCTAATCTATAAACAAGTAACAAAACAGATAAAGAGGAACAATTGTATATGAGTTCTCAAAAAGCCTTTCACAAAATCCTTCAGCAAGGTACATTTAAGGAAGCTGAGAAATCAAAGGATGAAAGGTACTCTGTTGAATTCAGATCTGGTGAAAAGACAGAAACCAGGTTTAGAATAAACAGTCATCTTTCAACATGGTTAAAGATTAATTAACAGAGGGTACATACAAAGACTAGGTTTATTTGGTGTACTTCTATGATCTGGCAAAGATGGCAAACTGAGAAGTGGCAAAAAGTGTGACACAAAATTTTCTATCTTTGGCTATGGTTACACTACAGCAATCTGTTGACAGAAGTCACTGTCAGAAGAGGTTTCCTGACACAACGTTTGTTGACAGAGTGCAGCCACACACAAAAGGCAATCTGGAGAGAGTACCGCTCTTTCTACAGAGTGCCTGGATGGCCCAGCTGCTCTCTCAACAAAACAGGCACCTGGAAACACAGCAGACAAGGCTGCCCATTGTTGAGGATTCCCTGTCTGTCAAGAGAAGTGCCCTCTGCCCCTCCCCGAGCGTCCACACAGGTGTTTTGTTGACAGAATCTGTCTACAGCAGTGTTATGCCTCATGGCTTTGAGGTAGAATGCTGCCAGAGAAAGTGCTGAGTTTTGCTGACAAGCTGTTGACAAAATGCATTTTATGTGTGGACATTCCACTAGTTTTGTCATCAAAACCGAGGTTTTGTTGGCAAAATTCACCTACAGTAAAGAAGACTGAGGCACAGCAGACAGATTTCAGGCTACAGCTACATGGAGCCATGCTGCCAGCAGTGTGATGCAGAGGAGGGCTCTCGAAAATGCAAATGGTCACTCATTTGCAAAGTCACATGGCTAATTTGCATACTCCCATGGGATGTCCCTGCTAGTAGAGATTGCTGTTAGAAAATGCACCGTGTAAACATGGTTCAGTCAGTGAAGACTCCCTTTGTCAGCAACCCCTTATCCCTGGAAAAATATCAAGGATAAGGGGCTGCCCACAAAGGGGCTTTTCATTGACAGAACCATGTTTACGTGGCATATTTTCTGATGACAACAACCTCTTCTAGCAGGGTGCTCCTGCAGGAGTATGCAAATTAGCTGCATGGCTTTGCAAATGAGTGGCTATTTGCATTTTTGAGAGCCCTCCTTTGTATCATGCTTCCAGCAGCATCGCTGTGTAGAGACAGCCTCAGAGAAGTTAGGGAAATGGCCAGCATGACAGCAGATGAAATATGTCCAAAATACAAGGTAACACATCAGAAAGAATAAATGTAAATACTCACACACATTACTCAGACCTGAATTCCTGAGGTTTGTTCAAGAGAATGATTTGGGCAAGAAGGTGGACCAGTAACTGGCTGCTTCACCCCCAACAAAGCTTAACCCCCAGTCAATAAAGTAAAATGGTAGGAAACAAAATAAAGAGAGAGAAATAATACTGCAAATATTACAATGTCAATATATTAAAAAACGGTATGCCTTATTGGAATATGAGGCTGCTGTCTGGTCATCACATCTTGTATAATATTTATCATGAGCAGAAGCGATCCAGAGGCATGTGCCCATTTGTGAAAGGTCAAGAATGGGTTCTGTATGACGAAATATTGAAAAGATTAGAACTCTTTATTTTACAGAGAAGACAATACATGACATCTAAGAGAGATATTTTCTCTATACCATTTATTATATCTGACTCTTAAATACTTTCTCGTATATGACGAGAATGACGTTCAAGGAAATGGAAAGCAAAATAATGTAAAAACTGATGTAAAAGAAACACAAAAATATATAACCAACCTGAGGAGCACATTTAAAAAAAATAAATAAAGATTGTGCCAAAGAGAAACCACTCGTGTTAGAGCCTAAAACAACCATTGGGTGACAGGAAATAAGAAGAAAATTCTCAGAGGACACACTTATCCACAATTATCCACTGCATTTTCCTCTGGGGCGTTTCTAACTGGCTATTGTCTGTGAGAAAACATGGGAGCAGATACATGACTGGGTTGCTCAGGACTGACAAAACCCGTGTTCTCATGTTTTCCAATGGGAAAGGCATAATAGGCTGACACACAGGAATCCATTTTTGAAGCACTCTTTGCTGGAATGACTGCTTAAACCAACCCAAAAGTAGAAGCTCTTGGGTTAATATGAAAGAAGACTTGGGCAACAGGGCCAGATAAAGCAAAGAAAGGATAGATCCATTGACATAAACTGAATAGATGCTAGGATCTAGCTATCGTCTTGTTTTCAGTATGGAATGTTGGAGGAAACCAAGTAAACCTGACATTAAAAAGGCTCAATTTGCACTATATAAAATAGTTTCAGGTGGCTAGACCTCTTATTAATTTCATGGGAATCATTAAAAGGGAGTGTATCAGAGTGAAATTCTAAAACCACAATATCACGTTTAACACTTCACACTATTTATGGTTTTAGAAAGTATGTGAATTATTTATGTTTCTTGTAATCCTTTTGGCAGATATTTCAAAATGACCATGGGATTTCATATAAACTAATTTTAAGACAGAAAAACTTTTAATTCAAACCTAAGAGACATGAAGAGGCTTGTCTCACCAGCTCATCTCTAAAAACGCTGGAAGTTGCTTGACTACATAATCTGGGTGACAATGTAAGTTGTAACAATGTTTAAACTAAATAATTCACAATTTTACATGTCCTGCTCCAAAAATCATTGAAGCCAAGCAAACAAACCCAACCAACCAAAAAAAAAAAAACATTTTGAAGGCTTTTATGGGCTTTAGGTCAGATTCAGGGCTCTCTCCTTCATGTTCTCTCTAAGTCTATGTTTACACTGTGACCTTAACTCAAAATAAGATATGCAATTTGCACTGTGCAAATTGACTATCCCATTTTAAGTTAATTTTGAACAGGCTATTTGGGCATTTGGTGCTGTCCGCACAGGGCCAAATGTCAAAATGCCACCCTATTTCAAGGCACCCCTTCCTCCTCCTGCAACAAGGTGTAGAGGGATGCTGAAAAAGCATACCCGGTATTTCAAAAAATATTTCAAATACCAGCCAGGTTTCACAGATGCTGAGTAGCTATTTTAGAATACCTCAGTATCCTGAAATAGCTCTGTGGTGTAGACATAGCCTAACTGAAACCAACTCGTGTGGCATTATCAGGCTTAATTCGTTACCATGTGCAAAGTATTTTGAGACTCTCAGCTGTAAGGCATGTGAGTTCTGTGCACAGAGGGTTTGCAGTATCGGAGCCATTAATATTGCATAATTCTTAAGAGGACTCTTCACTGATAGCTCATTCATTATACCTGAACAACATGCAAATATCCAGTTGGATAGTATGTTTTTATTCACATTTCACTTGCATATAATCAGTTTAATTTATAGTACTGGAAATTTTGAGCTTGTAACAAGACATATAATTTGCATACATAAGAACATACAATAAATGTCCCACTGTATAATGAATTACATTGTTGCTTTCTTAATCTTTGTTAGGGGGAAATATTAAAAACAAAAAAAGGAAATCCAAGAAACAGTGAAATAGAAGAGTCAATGAAATACATTAAACCCAATTTCTGGCATTTTTTTTTTCCAGTGTACCTACTCTGGGGACAGATCTGTGCCAAAAGTACACTTTGGCAAATAGAAACAGCATTAAATAGCAGACACATCTGCAGTGACTATTTGGCTGTTGAGAAGCAAAATAGACACTGTTAAGGACCAAGTGATTTTTAGATTCTGCCGAAAGAGCATTTCTGACGTGATTTGGGATTTGGGGGATTTTGCTGTCAAATTAATTACCTAACCAACAGAATTTACAAGTAAAAGAGACAGCCAGAATTTCTGGAAGTTGTTCACACTGTGAATAGCTGTTTAAAAGTACCAAAGAACAAATATGCTATACATATTAACAAAACCAGGCCCAATGACCAGTTAAGAATAAGTTCCTAAACTAACAAAACAAAAAGCAGTCAAGTAGCACTTTAAAGACTAGCAAAATAGTTTATTAGGTGAGCTTTCGTGGGACAGGCCCACTTCTTCAGACCATATCCAGACCAGAACAGACTCAATATTTAAGACACAGAGAACCAAAAACTGTAAGCAAGGAGGACAAATCAGAAAAAGATAATCAAAAAAAGATAAACTAAACTATCATGGTGTCTTTTAAAATGCCTAACCTTAAAATACACATCTTAATGGAGTGCATTGTAAGAAATGTTATATTTTTGTGTTTTCTGCTAAGTAATTTCCACATGTGTGCACTATTTCTTTAAGTCTGTATATTACTTTATATTCTGATAGTGCCCCCAAAGAGCTTATCATAGAATCATAGAACAATAGAGCTGGAAGAGACCTAAAAAAGCCATCCATGATTTTTGCAGGGACTGATGTAAGACTGACTGGCCCATAGTTCCCTGGATCATCCTTCTTCTCTTTTTTAAAGATGGGCACTACATTTGCCTTTTTCTAATCATCCAGGATCTCTCCCGATCTCCACAACTTTTCAAAGATAATGGCCAAGGACTCGTCAATGACATATGCCAACTCCCTCAGGACCCTCAGATGAATTAGGTCTGGGCCCATGGATTTATGTATGTTTAGCTTTCTTAGATAGCTCCTACCCTGTTCTTTCCCCACCAAAGGCTGTCCACCTTCATCCCATAATGCATCACCTACCGCCTTAGTCCAGGAGCTGTCCTTGTCCGTGAAGACAGAGGCAAAGAAAGCATTAAGTACTTCGGCTTTCCCTACATCATCTGTCACTGGGTTGCCTCCCTTATTCAGTAGAGGCCCCACGCCCTCTCTGATCCCCTTCTTCCTGCTAACATGCCTGTAGAAACTTTTCTTGTTATCCTTCACATTCCTCGCGAGTCACAATTCCAGTTGCGCTTTCACCTTCCTGATAACTGATGTACATTGTCGAGCTAAACCTTTATATCTCTCCCTAGACATCTGTCCAAGTTTCCACTTTTTGTAAGCTCCCTTTTTGTGCCCAAGTTTTCCAAGGATTTTCCCAGTAAGTCAGTCTCCTACCATATTTACTTCTCTTGCTGCGCATCAGGACGGTTTCTTTCTGTGCCTTCAATAGGGCTTCCTTAAAATACTGCCAGTTTTCCTGGACTCCTTTTCGCTTCATGGTAGCATCCCAGGGGATTCTGCCTATCAGGTTTCTGAAGGAGTCAAAGTCTGCTTTTCTGAAGTCCAAGGTGTGTAATTTACTGCTCTCTTTCCTTCCTTTGGTCAGGATCCTGAAGTCTACCCTCTCATGATCACGGCTTCCCAGGTTGTCACCCACCTCCACCTTCCCTATTAGTTCCTCCCTGTTTGTAAGCAGTAGGTTGAGCTGCACACGACCTCTGGTAGGATCCTTCAGCACCTGTACCAAGATGTGATCCCCAACATTCTCCAGAAACTTCCTGGACTGCTTCTAAAACAGCTTTAAAATATTAATATAAAACAGTCCTTAAACAGCTTCTAAATATTAATAAATTAAGCCTCCCAGCCTGATGCCACACTCCAGGAGGTAGGCATGACTGTCTGCAATTTTTCAGAAGAAGAAACTGAGGAACAAAGATGTGAGATATTATGACTGGACTCAAGTAGTCATTTAAATTGTTAAGATCCTCAAGGCAGGGACCAGGTTTGGGCTGAGTGTCTGTGCAGCACTTAAAACAATGTGTCTCCAATCAGGGCCTGCAGTCACAAGAGTTTATTATAGGGTTGTCAGCTTTCCCAACCTGATGGACCAGACTCCATTTGCAGGAATGGCTTCTGGGCCATACTGTTGGGAAAGTTGGCAATCATAAGTTTGTAGAAGAGGGAAAGGGTAGATCTGCACTGAAAGCTCAAGTGAAGACACTACTAGGCCACTGGTGAGCTTCTCTCATTAACATAGTTAATTGACCACTGCAATAGGTGGTAGCTATGTCGAAGGGGGAAGAGCTCCCATCTCCATAGTGCTGTCTACTGTGGGACTTAGGTCAGTATAACTGCGTGACTCAGAGGCAGGCACAGAGATGGTGGGGAGGGGGAATGGGCCACTTGCCCCAGGGCCTTGTGATTCAAAGGGGCCCAGGGCTCCGGCTGCTGCTAGAGGTGGCCACAGCCCTGGGTCCTTTAAGTTGCTGCTGGAGTGCTGATCTGCATGCTATGAGCACACCATGTTCTCTGCAGTGCCAAAGGCTGCCTGGGGGCCAGGATGGTGCTCTTCAGCCAGGGCTAAGGGTGGCTGCCCTATGCCCTACCCCTTCCACTCTCAGCCCCTCCCCTTCTGGGAATGTGGAGCCAGCTCCTCCCACCTTGACCTGGGGTCTGTGGAGGCTCTTGGTTCTGCTGCTCAGGGGTGTGGAGTTTTCACACGCTGAGTGGTGCAGTTATGCTGATGTAGGCTCACAGAATCTTCCAGCATTCAGTGCTTTGCTTTAGCCATGGGATCATCCATGGCCTCTCTTTTACTGGCTGTCCATTCATATATATCTTATTTTTAAATCAAGGAGTGTTTTTTTTTTTTTAAATTCCAAGTGGTCTCCAGGCAGCGGCAGTTACTGCAAAAGAAAGATGCACATAATCCATTGTTTTCTCAGCAGTGCCATCTCACGCCCTGTAGCAACTATTGATACTAACACTGTTCATTCCCATGGTGCTGGAAGCTATTTGAAAATCATTGCCTACGTGTACTTTAGAAACAGCTCAGCATGTTTAACAAGGTCTCTTATCTTCCTCTATGGGAAAAAAAGGCATCTCTTCATCAGGTCTCTAAATCTGTAGTACTCTTTTCAGTCTGATAAACTGCTAAGAGAGCACTAAGCTTTGCTGCCTTTATTCTCAGGTCACAATTGAACAGAAGTAGCTAATTAGTATCTTTGACATGCACATATGATGTATTCACCTGGGTTTCATTAGCAGAATGAAAAGAAAGCTTGTTCAGCTCCCCCACTGCAAAGGACAAAGCTAGTTTCAGCAGGCCACTCTGCAGTTCCTGATCAGGGCTTTCTCACTAGTTTTCTTGGTAAACGTGTTTGTTTCTGGAGTTGTTTCACTTTGAAGTAGGTTTTCCCTACTAAGGAGAGAGTCTTAATAGTCAGGAAACCTAAAAAGCTAAGAAGCTGCTGCTCCCGGCAGAGTGGGTTTCCACAGAAGGGCCATGTCTACACTTGGCCAAAATTTTGAAAGGGCCATGCTAATAACCAAACAGGAGAAAATTAATGACGATCTGAAATGAATATTCAGCAACTCATTAGCACGCTGCTGGGTGCGGCACTTCGAAAGTTCCATGTTTTGATTGCGCGCTGCTCGTCTACGCAGGGCACTTTTCTAAAGGACTCCACAAACATCAAAATTCCCTTATTCCTATCAGCTTTCGAAAAGGGCCCTGTGTAGACGAGCTGCATGCGATCGAAACGTGGCATTTTTGAAGTGCTGTGGCTGGCAGCATGGTAATGAGGTGCTGAATATTTATTTCAGTGCCTCATTAATATTCTCCGATTTGGCCATAAGCAGGGCCCTTTCAATATTTTGGCCAAGGGTCGAAATAGCCAAGGTGAAGGGGCCTTTTCCAGTAAAAGGAAGGTCCGGACATCACCTGCCTTTGTTTGCAGTGTCCTGGCCTTCAGTCACTTACCGGGGATTTTATTTGGGAAATAATTCCTCTGCATGCTTGTAAAATCCAGCTCCTGCTAAATTCCTGTATATGTTCATTATGCAGAGATGAAAACAACCTAGCAGGGTATAATTATGGATTTACTAAAAGCCCATTGAGCCTGAATGTTATTAGCTGATTGGTTTAGACAGTGAAGGAGGGCTGCCCTAATGGGCTGACTCTAGTGATAGGAAAGCCCAAATATGTTGCTCAAATGAATGGCTTCCCCAGGATGGTACACTCCCATTTGCTGGAAGAGGCTTTGATTTTGAAAAATTGTAAGTCTTTCTCCCGCTGCACAGCAACTACTTCCCTTCTGTCTCTTTCTGGCTCAGTGCCCACAACAAACAGTTTCTGTGTATCGAGGCTCTGCTGCTTTGTCTTTAGTCTGAGTAAAGAAGGTTATAGCCCACTCATAAGTAAATTATGGAAAAGGTGCTGAGGTTAATTAGATTGGCCACATGTTTGGAATACCTCTTTTGTGTAGTGATGCTCAGATTCTACAGCTTCTGTTCCAAAAAGTCTTCTATAATTCTCCCCTTGAAAACATTGAATGCCCCTTGATTTTTTGACTGCACAGTGCTTATGCTCCTCAAAGCATAAAGACTGAATGGAACTGCCCCAGCAGGCCACCTCAAAATGGATGGAGAAACCGTGGGAGTAGGACAACGTTCTCCATCTTATATTTTGCATAGAAATGGATGGCCCCAGAAAACACACACACTCCATGCACTCTGTCTCCCCTTATGTGGTATTTCAGCAGCCACGCCGTCCTTGCATGCAGCAATGATTGTGCTGATCTAACAATTATGCAGCCATCAAGGTCTTCACATTTGTCACTGTACCATATACTGCAGCTGCACAGGACTTTCAAGCCATTAGTAAGATAAAAGTTCAGGTTATTCTCTATGCAGAAGGCTGAATACTCAACCATTAGAACCAAAAAATTACTTCATTGCCTATCTGGTGGGCACTGTGTGTATGCGTGTGTGTGTGTGCATGCACACACAACAGGATAACCTAATGACTTGAGGGACATTTGCTAAAGAACAGGTGTGTACGTCACACACCCAGTTACCAATAGATTAATAAGGGATTCTTTGCAGAACTGCACCAGATCGTTTTCCCCTTCAGGATATCATAATAAGCCTGGCTATTAGTGCAAAAATGGAGAAGTACTAAGGGAGCTGCTCTAAAGTACCTAGCAACAGCGGAATTTAACAAGCAGCACCCCTGGCTGCCAAGGATATTAGCTATGCTATTTCAATGCAAGCAGTAAAAAGTCATGCCTGAACAATTACCCTGGGCTAGTCCATCAAGCTGATGATGATCACCTGTCTGAAAACAGGGCAGATGTGTTTAATGCAGATCTTCATGAGGCACTGGACTTGTGCCTGTCACAAGGATTGAGTTAGGTAAAAAGAGCTTGAGCAAATTGCTGACCTGTTCTTTGGCAGATGATGATTCCAACACTGAATCTGGAAAGAGAGCAGTTCCAACAGCAGTGACTGGAGGGGGGAATGCACAGGCAGAAAATTTGTGCTTTCTATTCGACCCTTAACTGCTTAGAAAAAGCAAAATGAAAGAATGTGTGTGAACAGAACGAGTTCATTTCTCCAGAGGGACAGATTACTCGGTGCTCCTTCTCCCCATGCAGGCAAAAGGGCTGATTTCACTGCTGTGAGTGGTGAAGAAATCTAGTGCTTTCTTTGGCCAGATTCATATTAGAAGGACACTTGCAAGTACTTTATGAAATAAATTATGAAACTCTTCTGTGGTTGCCATACTTCCTCTTAAATGCACAAAAATATTTCTTCCACTACCAGTTTCAGCCTTTACCACTTGGCAGGTTTTTAATTCTTTTTATCCCTCTATTTAAAAAAAAAAAATCCCTTGCGTTTAAGAAATCATTGTCTCTTTCAATCTTCTCCCTCTCCCACAAACTGAGTTTTTCACTGGGTACCTGTACACTAAGTGCTCCTTTCAGCCATGTGCAGTGTACATACCTCTGTAGCGCCCCTCAGCATGAATAAAATTGCATTGCAGACGTTGGAGTGAACTAAAGAGTCAAAGATGTGCCTGAAAGGTCAGTGTATGCACCAGAATACATACCCAAGACACATCTCTGCTCACCTGAGCTGTGTCTCTGTGTCCGCACTGGTATTTTTTAGCAGCATAGTATCCTGCAGCCTTCCCACTACTGGGCCCTTTGCCTAGCACAGAGAAAGATCTGGCATCAGGAAAAGGCCCTGGGGGTGGGGTGGGGAAAGACTGCCTCTCTTCTGCCAAAGCCTGTCCTCATCACAATGAAAGGCTCTGGCAGCAGGAAGCTGCTCAAGCCTCTCCCTCTGCTGGAATCTTTCACCTACATGTCTAGCTTCATATTGCAGGGGGTGTTGTAGGTCTTGGAGCAAGCCCCAGTGCCCCAGGCATGGGG
This sequence comes from Carettochelys insculpta, assembly GCF_033958435.1. Lineage (NCBI taxonomy): Eukaryota > Metazoa > Chordata > Testudines > Carettochelyidae > Carettochelys > Carettochelys insculpta. Next base: position 137,537,806 of record NC_134137.1, read on the forward strand.
CCCAGGGCTACTCCCTCTGATCTGCCACAGGCTCTGCCCTTTGCTAGCCCTGACCCTGCTCCGCCCCCTTGCCCAGCCCCCTCCTGCCTCCTCCAGAGCAGCTGCCCGGAGAATCACTGCCCATTCTTTACCTCTTGCTTAAGGTAACTTGTGGATCAATCCAGTGGGTCCAGTTAGGTTAGGTGTCTATGGTTCTTTTCAGGACCCTGCAACCAGTTGTGAACAGAATGCCCAGGCAGCCTTTGAATCAAAATACTATTTAATATCAACAGTGGCAACAAACACAACAAAAGGGGAAAAGGAATTTAAGCTATAGGCAGTCTATATGCATGGCTATAACCCTACCAGCCTGTGATAACAGGCCTGGCAAGCCTGATTTCTTCAGAAATACCTAAGGTGTGTAAGTGTATCAAGTTTGTTCAGCTTCTCAGCAACTGCATTCTCCTCCTTGAAGGAGTTTATTAGGTGATGAGCTTTCATGGCACAGACCCACGAAATCCACAGACTTGAAGAAGTGGGTCAGCCCCATGAAAGTTCATCACCTAATAAATTATTTTGTTAGTCTTTGCTCCGTGACTGCTGGTTTGTTTTGTCAGAATTCATACTAACATGGCTACCTCTGTTACATTGAAAAAGTGTCACTTTTTATCTTTATTTTTCTCTTTGTTCCTAAGAGGCTTTTGGGACCTGCTGTCTGACACTGGTTGGTTTAGTGGAAGTACAGCTAGTCTCCATGGGGACAAGGCTCCCCCAGTGTGTAACCTCCCTCAAAGGCTGGCTGAGGAGTGTCCTAACTCAAATCTTAGGTTTACCATCCCGTTTGTTTCCCAACAATCTGATTTTATCCATTATGTTCTTATGATGTACATCCCAATAACGAGCCCACACTGTTGGATTCGTACGTTATTACAGAGCAGATCTGCAGCCATTACAAATCCCTTCCACAAGAGTTTGATTAAGAAGTTAGATTAGCCCACAGCATCTGAGACTTGAGAAGGAAACTGCAGACTGACAAGTTAACTTCTATCATATGCAAGCTCTCCAAATGGGACTGTAACAGGCCACCTCATTGCCATCAGGCCTCCTGCTGGTGGATCCAGGAATTAGCTGGTTCTCAGCAGGGCACCCCCTTCAGGCTGATGTGTTGTCTGCCGTCACTCCCGTCACACTCAATCAGTCCTGGACCCTCATTGCTGTCTAGATCGCAGCGTCCTCTTCAGGACACCACACTCTGGCAGCGCCCACTCTAGTAGTTCCTTTCTCCTTCCAGGGGAGTCCAGCAGTTCTGGTTCATTCCAGGGCACCCACCACTTTGGCCTACTGCAGCCTTGGTCTGGCCTCTCATGTCAGGGGCAGAGTACAGTTTATTACGCTCACCCTGGCAAGTCTGGGTGTGGTACCAAGGGGAAGGGGAGGGACTCAGACCCACCCACGACTCTGAGTCTCAGTCCAGGGACCCTCTAGCGGCAGCCTGATTCTGCCCTCCTCTTCTAACCCATCAGCTGCCTTGCTCCCGGGCCACTTCCCTCTTCCCTCACACCTTCTTGGCCTCTGTTTTGGGGTCAGCAGTCTGACAGGCATCAGGCCAGAGTCTGTTTCTTACTCCCCCTAGCCTGTCTAGTCCTGCTGTACTGCAGTGCCTGCTCTGTCTGTCTGGGAGATGATCCTACCCCCTCCCTGGCTAGGAACTAACTAACCCAGCTCTGCTTTGAAGAGAAACAAGATAGCATTTTCTTCCCTCAGTATAATCATTCATTGGTGACAAGTATCAGAGGGGTAGTCATCCTAGGCTGTATATGCAAACAAGTGCCACAGGATTTCCCCATTATGATCATTCAGGGTGTGTCTACACTAGCCAGCTATTTCGAAGTAGCTAGCACAATGTCGAAATATTACATGTTGTGTCTACACGTGCCATGAGCTATTTCGATGTTGAAATCGACATTAGGTGGCGAGACGTTGAAATCGCTATTCCTATCCAAAGATGGGAATAGCACCCTACCTCAATGTTCAATGTCGAAGTAGGGCATGTGTGGATGTTCTGCATCCTGCTACGTTGAAATAGCAGAGTCCTCCATGGCGGCCATCAGCTGAGGGGTTGAGAGACGCTCTGTCCAGCCCCTGTGGGGATCTATGGTTGCTGCATGCAACAGCTCTTAGCCCAGGGCTTCTGGCTGCTGCTGCTGCGGCAGCTGGAGGTACATGCTGAGTGCACGGGGTCTGCAACCAGTTGTCAGCTCTGTGGATCTTGTGCTGTGCAGGCCGAGTGTGTCTGGGAGGGGCCCTTTAAGGGAGCAGCTTGGGGCTTTACTGGCCCCTTATTTCAACAGGGAGCGCTTGTGTGTGTGGACGCTCCCCATTCCCTTCTGGGGCAGCTCCTTTCAATGTTCTCCGTCACTACTTGGACGTTGAACGTTGATGGCACCAGCCCTGGAGGATGTGTAGATGATACGTGTCGAAGTAGCCTATTTCGATGTTCTTACGTCGAAATAGGCTACTTCAACATAGTGTGCTAGTGTAGAAGTAGCCTCATTGTTACATTTTAAAGATGGAATTGTAAATCGTCACAGAGAGGTAGCCATGTTAGCCTATCTTCAGAAAAAAAAACAGTCATGTAGCACTTGAAAGACTAACAAAATCATTTATTAGGTGATGAGTTTCTGATCTGAAAAGCGGGTTTGCCCCACAAAAGCTCATTACCTAATAAATGATTTTGTTAGCCTTTCAAGTGCTACATGACTGCTGAATTGTTTTATGGAAATATAAAAAAGTATATAACATAACTTCAAACTAATGTACTGGATAAGAATGTAAATAAGAGTTGGAGCATTAGTATCAGGTTATTGTCAAATTTAATATTTGTGGAAAAAGCAAGGGGACAGGTGTAACCAGCTCATATTAATTTGAATCATGTTGGCTACGTCTACACGTGCAGCCAACATCGAAATAGCTTATTTCGATCTTGCGACATCGAAATAGGCTATTTCGATGAATAACGTCTACACGTCCTCCAGGGCCGGCAACGTCGATGTTCAACTTCGACGTTGCTCAGCCCAACATCGAAATAGGCGCAGCGAGGGAACGTCTACACATCAAAGTAGCACACATCGAAATAGGGATGCCAGGCAGAGCTGCAGACAGGGTCAACGGGCGGACTCAACAGCAAGCCACTCCCTTAAAGGGCCCCTCCCAGACACAGTTGCACGAAACAACACAAGATACACAGAGCTGACAACTGGTTGCAGATCCTGTGCCTGCAGCATAGATCCCCAGCTGCCGCAGAAGCAGCCAGAAGCCCTGGGCTAAGGGCTGCTGCCCACGGTGACCATAGAGCCCCGCAGGGGCTGGAGGGAGAGCATCTCTCAACCCCCCAGCTGATGGCCGCCATGGAGGACCCAGCAATTTCGACGTTGCGGGACGCGGATTGTCTACACGGTCCCTACTTCGACGTTGAATGTCGAAGTAGGGCGCTATTCCTATCTCCTCATGAGGTTAGCGACTTCGACGTCTCGCCACCTAACGTCGAAGTTAACTTCGAAATAGCGCCCGATGCGTGTAGATGCGACGGGCGCTATTTCGAAGTTGGTGCCGCTACTTCGAAGTAGCGTGCACGTGTAGACGCAGCTGTTGTTATTTATGTTTGGATCTTCCTGTTGCAGGTCTTCCCTCATCCTTACATCTGTATTGTGCTCCTGAGCTACAATATGCAAAAATCACATCTTTGTTTAAATGGTAATTAAGTTTCAAGGAAGGAATTATGGGCCCCTTTTTGCCAGGTAATGAACTTCTCTTTGATGTGGTTGTTTAAGGCATTGGGAGGTGATAACTGGAGTTAAGCAAAGGATTTTTTTACTTATGTTTCAAAATTTGAAGTACATTGTATTGTGCTTACACAATGGACCAGCACAATAGAGGCCTTATTTAAAGTAGACAGAAAAGGCCCATGTCTCAGTGGGGATGAATCAGTGTAACTTCAGAATCCAACCTAAGCAGCATAATTAGAGAGACAAGGTGGGTGAAGTAATCATTTTTATTGGCCCACTTTCTGTTGGTGAGAGAGACAAACTTTCAAGCTACACTGAGCTCTTTCTCCAGTTTTCCTTTGAAAGGTCACACTTAAATGGAAGGGCTAAGAGATAGTTTAACATAAGCAGTTAGTGCATACAATAGGAAACATTCAGGGTAAAACTGCCCAAATGTGTGCCAGCTACTTATGCTAGACTATCTATTGTGCTTTCTATTTAATCCTAACTTGCTGAGAGAGACAAACCTTGAAGCTAAACAAACAGAAGTTGGTCCAATAAAAAGACCCACTAGTTCTCTGTAATATCCCGGGACAGGGACTAACATGGCTACAACACCACTGCAGTAATTTGATTCTGGGAAATGAATCAGCTCAGGCGTGAAAGACCTCAACCAAACAGTCAATTATGCTGGGAAATAACTTGTTCTAATAAGTTGTTTTTAGCAAAAGGAGATTGGGAGCAGAAAAATCATTTTGTGTTTAATATCTCGTAGTGGTAAAAAGGAGAATATTGAAATGTAATGGGTACTCATAAAATTTTAACAGACTCAAGCACAAATTTGACTGTCATGTTCACATTCAAGGTGGAGGGAGGTGCATCTCTTACAATTAATCCTGGTCCTATTATGTACTCCCCACTAACATCCTTTCTTTTTCTGCTGTTGCAGCTGGTTGCTTCCCAGGAGTCAGGTGCTTATAAGACATATGGGCTACGTCTACGGCTACGTCTACACGTGCACCCAACTTCGAAATAGCTTATTTCGATGTTGCGACATCGAAATAGGCTATTTCGATGAATAACGTCTACACGTCCTCCAGGGCTGGCAACGTCGATGTTCAACTTCGACGTTGCTCAGCCCAACATCGAAATAGGCACAGCGAGGGAACGTCTACACGGCAAAGTAGCACACATCGAAATAAGGGAGCCAGGCACAGCTGCAGACAGGGTCACGGGGCGGACTCAACAGCAAGTCGCTCCCTTAAAGGGCCCCTCCCAGACACACTTTCATTAAACAGTGCAAGATACACAGAGCCAACAACTAGTTGCAGACCCTGTATATGCAGCACGGACCCCCAGCTGCAGCAGCAGCAGCCAGAAGCCCTGGGCTAAGGGCTGCTGCCCACGGTGACCACAGAGCCCCGCAAGGGCTGGAGAGAGAGTATCTCTCAACCCCCCAGCTGATGGCCGCCATGGAGGACCCCGCTATTTCGATGTTGCGGGACGCGGATCGTCTACACGTCCCTACTTCGATGTTGAACGTCGAAGTAGGGCGCTATTCCCATCCCCTCATGGGGTTAGCGACTTCGACGTCTCGCCGCCTAACGTCGATTTCAACTTCGAAATAGCGCCCAACACGTGTAGACGTGACGGGCGCTATTTCGAAGTTACTGCCGCTACTTCGAAGTAGCGTGCACGTGTAGACGCAGCCTACACGTGCAGCCAACATCGAAATAGCTTATTTCGATGTTGCGACATCGAAATAGGCTATTTCGATGAATAACGTCTACACGTCCTCCAGGGCCGGCAACGTCGATGTTCAACTTCGACGTTGCTCAGCCCAACATCGAAATAGGCGCAGCGAGGGAACGTCTACACGTCAAAGTAGCACACATCGAAATAGGGATGCCAGGCACAGCTGCAGACAGGGTCACAGGGCGGACTCAACAGCAAGCCGCTCCCTTAAAGGGCCCCTCCCAGACACAGTTGCACTAAACAACACAAGATACACAGAGCTGACAACTGGTTGCAGACCCTGTGCCTGCAGCATAGATCCCCAGCTGCCGCAGAAGCAGCCAGAAGCCCTGGGCTAAGGGCTGCTGCCCACGGTGACCATAGAGCCCCGCAGGGGCTGGAGAGAGAGCATCTCTCAACCCCCCAGCTGATGGCCGCCATGGAGGACCTGGCAATTTCGACGTTGCGGGACGCGGATCGTCTACACGGTCCCTACTTCGACGTTGAACGTCGAAGTAGGGCGCTATTCCTATCTCCTCATGAGGTTAGCGACTTCGACGTCTCGCCGCCTAACGTCGAAGTTAACTTCGAAATAGCGCCCGACGCGTGTAGACGCAACGGGCGCTATTTCGAAGTTGGTGCCGCTACTTCGAAGTAGCGTGCACGTGTAGACGCAGCCATGGAGATATACCTATATCTATCTCCTAAACTGGAAGGGATCTTAAGAGGTCATCAAGTCCAGTCCCCTGCCCTCACACCAGGACCTAATACCATCCCTGAGAGATTTTTTCTTAATCTATTTGCCCCAGATCCCTAAATAGTCCCCTCAAGAATTAAGCTGACAACTCTGGGTTGAGCAGACCAATGCTCAAACCACTCAGATATCCACAGGCTTAATGACCCAATCAAGCAAGACACTGAAACATCTCTCTTTGAATATCCGTTTAACTTGGTGGATGCTTTGGTTTTTAAGTGTATTTTTGGACCAGGGCTAAAAGAGCAGGGGTATCATTCTGTAGGCATGGCTTACACACCTAACTGTTCCAATAGGCTGCTTCTAGATTAGCCCCCTCCTTTTGGAAGTGGTATGGAAATGAGAGATTTCAGCAGATGCTAATGAAGTGCATTTGGTTTGGGGAAGAAGGGGATTTCAAAGTCTGGGGGGGGTCCTTTTGAAAGGCCCCTGTCTATATGGGTGGCGTGCATTTTGAAAGCAGGACTTTCAAATCGTGCACGGCCACTATTATGCTAATGAGGTGCTGTATATTCACGGACACACTTCATAAGCATCTGCCAAAATCCCTTATTACCATGGCCCTTCCAAAAGGAGGGGGCTAGTGTAGATGCAGCCATAGTGAGTTAGCTATTTAGAAATCTCTTAAAACACACGAAGAACCACAGCTAACACACTATTTCTCAGGGCATCTCATATAAGGAAGTAATCTGCAGTTCTCAGGATGTTGTTTAAAATTGATATATAGGCAAAAAAGTCAGTCAGCATGAAATCAAAGTTGTCCTTCCCAGTCTTCCCTTGTTAGAGATTGATCTTACCAAAACCACTAAAGTTTATGTATACCCTTGGAAACTATGTTTTAAAGAAGGTTAATAAATTCACCATTACCCTTAGGCATTTACTTATACATTAAAAGGATACTTGTTTCAAATCAATTAAACATGGGAAACAATTCAGCTTGAAGTCTATACTTGATATATGTCTGGTTTAGACCTTTCCTTCATTATTTCTGTTCTACCCAGTATACTGGATGTAAATCCAGCTTCAAGTAGACAGCTAAGACAAATGTTCACATAAAAATGCCTACTCAGTTTCAATAAACAACCTCCACTTTGTCTGATAAGGAACTGAAAGCTATTGGAAGCTTTCATTTGACTAAGGAAGTGGAAGAATGATGTTAAACTCTCTGAACTACAGAGATGTAAAAAAAGATGGAAGATATTTGAAGACTTTTTTAAAGCCCCCATTGATAATGTTTCAAAGACATCTTTAAAGACTGGGGATTTCAGATTAAAAGAGAGCATTTTGTGTACAGACACTCCATGGGTTCTTTTGGAAAAGGCCCAGGTTTTTTTGAAAGAACTTGCTAGTCTAGATGCAGCTACGGAGAGGTAGCTGTGCTAGCCTGTATCTTCACAAAGCAAAAAAGCAGTCCTGTAGCACTTTAAAGACTAACAGTATAATTTATTAGGTGATGAGCTTTGGAGATGTGGGTCTGTCTGACGACAGCTTGTTAACTAATACATTATTTTGTTAGTCCTTAAAATGCTACAGGACTGATTTTTTGTTTTCGTAAAGAGTGTTTGCAATCTGAGATAATGACAGACATAGTCATCATTGGAGAATCTAAGTCTCTCTCTCTCTCTCTCTCTCTCTCTCTCTATATATATATATATATATATATATATATTTAAAACACCTCCCCTCCTCCTAGTCTCTCTTCCTGCTGGAGTTGCCTTCAGCTGTTCCTGCTCCTGTGCTTTACTCTCCATCTTTGCTGTTTTGAGTTGCAGCTCTGGGAATCTCAGTGGAAGATGTGTGTGAGAGCACTTCCTGAAGAAGTGGGTCTGTCCCATGAGAGTTCATCACCAACTAAATCATTTTGTTAGTCTTTAAAGTGCTACAGGCCTGCTGTTTCGTTTTGTGAAGATACAGACTAACACAGCTATGTCTCTGGGACTAGTTTTAACTGGCAATTTCAGTGACTAAGTAGCATGTTTGTGTAAATGAGATAAATATAAATAAGCTGCATTTGTCCAAATAAATGTAGTTAAGGGACCTCTCCTAAATGTGAGGTGAATTTGTGTTGATTTTGGAAAATTTTTTTTTGTTGAAAATCAGAACTTTTTTTGACATTTTCCAGTCAGAGCAGGTAAGAGTCACCAGCGGAATTTAAGTGCCATTCACAAAACCAAGAGGAGGCAGAGCCCTTAATCCAAATATTCATCAGGCCAAAGTGAGAGAAAGAAACCTTGTTGTTTAGTAGTTTGGGCATTTACCTGGGAGAGGAGAGATTTATATTCCACTCCCTGCTCCTGTTCTGGGGATTCTCATTTGTGTCTCTTGCATCCTAAGTGGGTGCCCTTACTATAGGACTAAGGGCTATAAAGGAAGAGAGGGGAACATAATCTCCACTGAATACTCAGTTTTGTGAACCTAGACCTTCATTTCCTTTCACCTGTGTTACAAATGCCTGAAGTGAAATGTTTTCAAGCAAAAAGGTTCAGTTCTATTTGAAATAAAAGGCTTTTCTTACTGTTTCCAACTCAGTGAAAATTGGAGAAGTCACATATTCTAATCAGTATATTGTTTACACCTGGGTAGATGTAAAATGACCAGTTACATGAGTATATTTCTAACTTATATGTGCTAGTAGGGAAGCTTCAAAATGGGCATGCAATATATTTATTTTTTCATCTGCAATTTTCAAAATCTGCCCCTTAATTGCTCCTCCTCTGCAGGGCTAATATTTTTTTCATTAATCAGGTGCAATGTAAGGATCAATCAGTGTTAAGGGCATTCTGCAAACTAAGAGAACTATAAAAGTGCTGCATATTGTTACTGAGAGTTCAATCCTGCACCCATAGAAGTCAAAATATTGTCTATTGACTTCAGTGGATGTATGTAGCATATATACTTAAATGGCTGAAGCTATCTTATAACACTTACCTTTTTGCAATATTCATAATTGTGTCAGACTCTTAAAGAAATTGCTTCTATCAGTGAAAGGGGATATTGGCTCTAACAGATGGGTACAACTAGTGAGGTTAACAAAGTGCACGCACACTACCAAACTGCAAGTTAGCAATGTTCTATTGCATTTCATTTTGGATTAAATCAGTATAGAGCATTGTAAACAGCATAGCTACGCAAATCAATTCTTCAGTGTCACTGGAAATTGTAGTGGGTGAATAGTGAGAAAATCTCAGTAAGACTGAGAAAAAAGCTGGATTTTGAGGCCAAAGAAAAGGATACTTATTTCTTGGGTTACTAACAGTTAAATAAACTTGTACCATTTTGAAAATATAAGAAAAAACATGGATTTATGAAGAGTTCCTCTGAAGGACGCACTGTATGGATTGTATGTGTATTTAGTGAATCTTTCTGTCAGAGTAATGTGGCATATCATCATTAGAAAACATAAGCAGACATTTTTGTTGTATGTAAGGGAATAGTGGAATGGTTTCATTGGCCATAAACCAGTCAATATTATGAGGTCATATACTACTTTAAGAACACATTTTACTCTGCACCACTCATGTTAAAAAAAGCTGTAAAGTATTCTCAGGAATATGTTCTCTGACCTTGCAATGTATGGTTTTAATTTATTTATGCAACTGAAAGAAAATGAAAAAGTGCTCTGGAGCCCACAGCCACTATATGCTGTTCTTTACCTGTGGAAACAGCATAAAATATAATTGCATCATTTAAGTTGAAGAAATGATATACCAGTCAAGAGATCATATATCTGTACAATTCTACAAAAGGCCTGGAGTGAAATCATCCCTTAGGTCTGTTTTGGAAGGGAGGCTGATATGAGAACATTGTTGGCTGTTCATGTTTCATTATTCAAGTGCTGCAAAATAATTTGGTTCTGTGTTCATTTTCTGAGCATTCAAATAGAGTGAACTCTGTTTAAAACAAAGCTGCAATGAAGTTGTGTTAAACTCCTTGGAATGGTGAACAAACCATCAGGATATTGATCTTTCTCTCCTTACTCACTTTGCTAGTGTAGTACCCAGAGGCACCGAGACCTCATACTAGGATGAGTAAAGTCTGTGCTCTACAGTCTTGGCTAAAAGCCAGTTGACCTTTAGCTCATGCAGCAGAGCACACGGCTTTAGACCCTGCAATTGCAGGTTCAGTCCCTGCTGTTAGCAACCTGGGCCTGTCAGTGTTACACATGTAACAGTGATAATCATCCTAGGGTTGTACTGATTTCTGCTCTAGCACACCTAGGTCATAGGAATGTTGATTGAAAGGGTAATGAATCTTGAAGCTCTAGAGAGTGGGGTCTGAGTGTTCACTTCATGGAGTAATGATATTTATCCTTTGTCTAAATAAAAATGCAGCTATCTTGACATAATTGTTATTGATCCTTAATTCCCAGATTTCACTGGGGACCTTCAGTGTTTTTACTCTGTGTCAGGTAGTATTCTTAGTACAATGTAAGAGTTGTAATGAAGTGATCCTCAGGGTGCACCCTGTAGAGAGTAATATCACAATCCTTCCTTTTGTTACTGTTGAAAGTTGGACAAGAATGTGACCCTGTAACTGTTTAGTGCAAGCAACCTGAGATTACCAGCTGGAAGATACTGTCATTTTAAGGAAAATTTGAAGTCCAGAGTTTAGAGATCAGAAATGTGGAGAACAAAGGATCTAGTTTGATCCTGCTTGTCTCCAATCCTGGAAAAGTTACAGAAGAGCCCTGCAGTTAATTTACTCAATGAAATGACAAGTGACTATCTGAATTCTTTGTAGACCACCGCACTTTTGTCTTCTACACCAGTGTTCACACATATCCCACCTGCTTGGGAGGAATAAACATGCCAGAATGACAAACAAAAGGAAGAAATAAATATGAAGTATCCTGAAGCCATTGAATCGAGTGGAAACTTTGCTGTGACTGAGTTCTGCATTATGAGAAGAGAAGGCACAGGTGCTTAGAGTAATAAGATAACCAACTTCCAGCCCTCTGTCTTTGAGCAAGGTCATGTATTTCTTGTCTCTCATCTTCCTTTGCTGAAGAGCAAGACATTCTTGCAGTGAAGGAGAAAATGATTCTCTGGATCATCTGGCTGATCCTTCAGGACACAAGCCGGAAAGAATGGAGCCAAGGACGGTAAGGCAGATATATCAGGAGAATATTAACTCTTAAAGAAATCAAATTCTATTTTGAGTATGATGAAGCACAGAAATATATGCAATTCAGCATACTAATCAGTCAATAGAAACATTGTTGGTTAGTTGATAGAAATTATTCTTCATAATCACTTAGTTTAATTTCTAATACCTCAAAGTACATTACACAAAATAAGCTTTCTCTCTCCTATTCAAAGTGAAAAGAAAACCCTGAGAAACAAAGGTGCAGGTTTGTGGATGTGTTTACAGTTGCAACTGTATGTAATTTGAACACAGCAGTCATTTGTATCCCCAGCTTGCTCATGTTGGCTACATCTACAATACTGAGATCTTTCAAAAGAAGTTCTTCAGAAAGATCAATTCTAAAAAAACTTCTTTCAAAAGAGTGCGTCCACACATAAAAACGTGGATTGAAAGATCGATCCACTCTTTTGATGGAGAATGTCCATACAGACCCTGCTCTTTCGAAAGAATGGGCCAGGGATCAAAAAATCCAGCGCCATGAGGACTGCTCTTTCGAAAAAAAGGCCCTTTTGAAAGAAGGCACTTTTCTTGATCCAGGAGTGGAAGAGGGCTTCTGGAAAAAGAGCTGCATTCTTTTGATCTCAGATCAAAAGAGTGCATTTTGTGTGTAGACGCTCCGCATGTTTGTTCAGTAAAGAGCCAGATTTTCTGAAAGCACTTGCTAGTGTAGAAGCAGCCGTTATGAAGTTGGAGTGTTTTGGAAGAGAGCAGGGCCTAAAAGTTTTGAAAGGTCACTGTGCTAAAACTTTGCAGACAAATAAGTCTCAATGGATTTAGGTCAGACAATCAATCTAATAATAGTAATAATATTTCAAAGTACTTTTCAAGCCAGATGAAGTCTTAAATTTTCTTTACTTAATTCACTTGCCAGGCGATCGTTCCTGTTTCAGAGGAGCCTCCTAGGCTTCCACCTTTATTTGAATCTGTGACAGTTCTTCCCCAACACTTACAAAAATAGAAGGTTGGAAAATAATTTTGTGTCAAGTATTCTATTTGCTATTGATTAATATTTATACGTTACTCCCTTCAGAGGCTATCAGATGTTTCAGCTTGCAGCAGTAGAGTTTAAAGATGGTAGTGTCTAAGATGAAGAGCTTTTGGCAAGGACGAAGCTTTACATCAGTGTCCCTAGTCTATTTTTTGGCAGATGTGAAGTTGGATAGTTCTCAGCTGAAAGCAGAATACTATAGCAATTGACACAGAAAATATCTTTTTATGTGCAGGGGGCAGAGCCATCCTATTCCTGGATGTAGTCATGTGACCTGCATCAATGCCATTACACTTCACATGCTTTTCTTGGGAAGTTCCTGAGATGTTGCTCAAGAACAAAATTGAATTATAAAGTCTTTCATTTCCTTTCTACCATATTTACTAAAGTTAAGAGGCCAGCCAGGCTAACCTGACTTTCTCCTTCACCCTGAATTGGAATCAAAGAGATCAGCTTGAAGACAGTAGATATTGGTGGGCATTCCCCATTATATATATGTAGTGGGTTCTATTTGTTATTTAACTTTTGATCTTGATCAAATCAAAGGCAGAAAAAAATAATGAATGCAAATAAAAGGAACTGTTGTAAGGCATTCCACTGACATGATCAAATAAGATTACTCCTTTACAGTATTCGCTGGAAAGGATTAAGTCATTCCAATACTGAGAAGAGCCTTGTGTTTCATTAACTAGTGATTCATGGTATCTAACTTGGGAATTACATTTGGTAATCCAGATGTTTCCTCAATTACAGATCTCCACTGAGTTGAATATGAGAAGACCGATGGGAAGTTGTTATATTATCTTCTTCAGCTCAGGAATAGCTGCTTTCACTTCTCCTTGCTTAGGTCATTTGCTGTTTCTTTTATCGCATATTTCTGAATTTATAAAGAACCATGTATATGTACTGTGCTATATTAATAATAAGTACTTAGCAGTCAACATGCTTGTTTGCAGTCTTAAAATAATTACTCCAAGAAAAATATAATGAAAGAACAGAAGAAAGGAGGAAAATGATCTTATTTATAATCCTTAAAAAAGTGACAGAATTGATTGATAAAGATCTTGAAATCAAATTTAGTAGTCATGCTTAGAATTACTCAGAGAATTTAATAAAACAGTTATTTTACAGTTGGTCAAGTATGTTGTGAAGATAATGCTATGTATGTAATGCAGGATAACAAGGATGAATTTAACACTTTCTTATTAGAAAAATAATAAAACTATGAATACACTCCTTAAATTTGCATACAAAGTCAAATTAATTCATATTTTAAGAATTTTTAAACTATGCCCCATGGTGTGCATTCTCACCTCTCCTCTTCCCCCCACCCACTCCCAGATTTGAATTCAGATTAAAAAAACAGAAGCATTGTTCTCATATATATAATATAGAAAAAAGTGTTTTCTTTAGTTCACATGGGAGGTGGGAGGGAAGAAACCACAGGTATTATTTTTGTCCTATAAATGACTTCATTCATTTTCCCTGCTTTCTATGAAGAACAGTTCATCCTGCAAAATGTGGGCCTGAGCTGAAGCTCATTAAAGTCAGTGTGAGTCTGTTTATTCAGTTCACTGAGCTTTGAATTAGTCCTCAAATTATTTCAGATCACAGCAAATTTTCCCTAAAAGTGACTGATTAACATTCCAACCCTTAAAGACTTTCTGAACTACTCAAGTCTTAAAACAATATTTGTTGCCCAAGATATAGATCAGGGATAGTATCCTGGCACAGGTGCCAAGATTGGCATGTGAGCTGATTTTTCACCGTCATGTGAGGCAGGAGCTCAGCTACATCCCTCCTCCCCCATGCAGCCAGGAACTTGCTCAAGGCCACGCCACTTGTGGATTAACAAAAGACTAACTAATGCTACCAACCGCCACCTACGTGGTAAAGTTCTGCATCTTAATTTAGCACTTTCTTTATATTAATGCACACTTACACTACAGGCGAAAGAACAAGAGCCTCATATTGAAAACAGCCAGTTTTGCAATTACAGGAGAGAACGGTATGTTAAGATATCCAAGTCTGTGGCTTCTTGAACATCAAGAATTCAATGGAGCTATGCCCCTCTACCTGCTCATTGTTACAATTTGCACTTGCAACAGCTTATTGGTGCAAAATTTTGCTTGGGGGAAAATAGTGGCTGGGGTTAGATCTTTAAGAAATCTGTACAGGCTGAACCTGTCTAATCTGGCCCCCTCTCATCCAGCAAAATCCATAATCTGGTGTGGGTTGAGTTAGCTGGATGACAATTTACCCTGGGTGTGGCCAAGTTTCCCAGGGTCCCATAAAGTTTGTTTATGAGGCCTGGCTCTCAGTGTTCTGTGCTGTTTTTTAGCTGTAATTTACCCTTTCTCAGAGCCCAGTAAGCAGCAGAAGTGTCACTAATGTGCTAGCAAATATTGAGCTCCAGTCGTGCTGCAAATTCTCACATCCAGCACTGGTCAGGTCCCAACAGCGCTGTGCAAGAGAGGTTCATCCAGTACTATGAGATTCAGGGCCGAGTCATGTGTCCCCCCTCCACACACTTAGGCTTGGGCTGGGGTTTTCAACCAGTGGCTCTCTTTGAGCCATTAAATGCAGCTCCTCAGAGTCATGCATTGGGAGTGCCAGGTGCCACTCTGTGCATGTGCCCCACCACTGGGCAGCAGCAGCTCTGGGGTGGCGGCAGTGATGGCAGTGGCTCTGAGTTGCCAGCACTGAGTTAGAGCAAGGGGATACTGGGGCCGCCTGGCTCTGGGAGAGGGAAGGGGGAGGGGGTCAGTGATTGACGGGGGGACATGATAGCGGTTTTCAGGTATCTAAAAGGGTGTCATAAGGAGGAGGGAGAAAACTTGTTCTTCTTGGCCTCTGAGGCTAAAACAAGAAGCAATGGGCTTAAACTGCAGCAAGGGAGGTTTAGGTTGGACATTAGAAAAAAGTTCCTAACTGTCAGGGTGGTCAAACAGTGGAATAAATTGCCAAGGGAGGCTGTGGAATCTTCATCTCTGGAGATAGTTAAGAACAGGTTGGATAGATGTCTATTCTATGATGCTGTGATTCTATGAGTCTGTGGGGGTATGTGGATGTGGGGGGGGCACTAAGCCAAGCATTATATATTTATTTTTATCTATCTATAAGATAGATAGATAAGAATAAATATATAATGTGTGGCTCTTTGCACTCTACCCACATGGCCCATTGTACTCTATCTGTGGCTCTTCATCATCCCTAACTGGCTCACCATTGGTTTGCTACACTGTAATACTATGTTGAAATAACTTATGCAATTTGTGTTGCACAAATTGTGTAAGTTATTTCAAGGTAGCTTATTTCAAACTCGGTGCCAGCCATGTGGCACCAAAGTTTGAAATAAGAGCCTATTTCAAACTTTCTGCTAGCCCTATCTTGATGAGGGGTAGTGAAATCAAAATACCAGGCTCAAAATAGCCCTGCATTCAGATACAAATGTAGTTCGAAATAGAAACCTCAGTGTAACTGTAGCCTTAGGGACTGCACATGTCATAGACCAGATTTTTTTAAAAAAGTCTAGTATTTCATGAAAAAATTTCCAAAGGAAAAAATTGTTTAATTAAAAATTATGTTTAATTTTCAGAAGGTTCACAAAGTGTCATTTTGGTGTATATAACACCAAAATATTCACTTGAACTTTCTTTGGGCCAGTGAATAACAAGTAGCTGATTTGTCAGTTTTTATTTTTTTTTCTATCTCTTTGCTGTATATTTGTTGTGCCAGTTCGCTTTCAGCACTATTTCCAGATCTGAAGAAGTGGGTCTTACTCATGAGAGCTCCATTCCTAATCAGTTATTTTGTTAGTCATTAAAGTTCTATTGGACTGTTTTGTTAAGTGAGAGAGTGAGAGAAAAAATTAATTTTGTCATCAAAATGAAAGTTTCTGAAAACTTAAATAGAATTGACCATTTGCTTTCAAACATTTTTACTGAATCAAGTACAAAGAAATTTTCTATGAAGGTGGCCTTTTTTTTTCCCGGTAATTGCTCATACTAATTATTGGCACCTGGGCAGTCCCAGCCATGGGATTGGCAGGGGGGTGAGGACGGGGAGTCATTCAAGTACTGGAACCTCTTTTTTTTAAACAAAAAAGACACATAACCAACATGTTTTTGTGGGGGGGCCTATACTGGGCCATGGAGACACGTTATCTTCCTTATAATTTTAGAGTCACACAGACATTTCAAGATGCTACTGTTCTCTTTGGACCTTATATAGACTTTGGACTCTGTATTAACACTATTATTCCCATAAGACGCAAAAATTATCCGTAACCCTCTTTTGGGAGTTGTTGTACTTTTATGTGTAATCTAAGATGGGTGGCACATCTGAATAAAATGTCCCGTAAAAAAAGCACAGTTCCAGATCTGAAAGTGGATTTTGAGTCACACATCCTGAGACACTCAAGGCAGTTCACAGCTGAAGGTTTTATTTGAGCCTTTCTGTAGTTTATGAGAGTGGTGGTGGCTGCTAGGGGCATCAGAAAGTACAGTAAGCTGACATAAACTGTATATTGTAATCCTGAACCCTACACTGTCAACTGCTGTTCCAGATTGCATTGGGGCATCTTATTCCTGGAAATGATAGACATGACAATGGTACTTTATGCTTTACGTTGTTACCCAACTTTCTGTGAATATGGCTTCAATTAGCATAGTCCTGAGCACTTTGAGAGCTGCAGTATTATTCTTCTTATCAACAATGTCTTTTAAAAACACATGGACTGTGTCTACACTACACACAAATCTCGAAAGGGGGAACATCGAATATCTAAACTGAAAAAAGGGATTTCGAAATAACGCGGCCACACAAACAAAGCAGATCGCTGTACCAGTCGACTATGTGAAAAGAGCCCCCCTGCTGTTTTGAACGGGAGCATCCACACAGGAACATGAGCCCTTTCAGAAGAACAAGTCAGGAAACACCATGCATGGGGTCACATGGCCAACAAGCCCTTCTGGGTCCCGCAACCAGAGACTCCCTTAAAGGGCCCCTCTCAAACACACCCACCCTGCACACACAGAACACAGCAGAGCAGCAGACAGTACTGCGAGGACCGTGCTGTGGGAAAGTCACTGCACATGGAGCACCAGCAGCTGCCCCAGGCTGACTCCTCCACTCCCTGTGGCCCACGAACCCCCGCACCAGAGTCCTGCAGGCCCTGGCCATAGGTCAGCCCCACACCCTGTTCCCCACCCCCTACATTGCCTCTGGAGCCACCCCAGCAGCAGAGACTGGTGGGAGAGGCTGATACTGGGCCAGTGGGACAATGAAAGATGGCTCCAGAACTTCTGAATGTCGAGGCAGACACTCATGGAGCTGTGCCAGTGGCTCACCTCCCCCCCACCCTCCACCTGCAACACGTGGACACTCACATGTGGCCCGCACTCCCAGTCAACAAATGCGTGGGATCGCGCTATGGAAGCTGGCCACCCTAGGGAGCCACCGTTTGGTGGGACACCAGTTTGGGGTGGGCAAGGCCACTGTTGGAGCCATCCTTCTGGAGGTAAGGTAGGCCAGGGCTCCACAACCACCCCAGGAAGGGGGGAGCAGTCCCCTGCGCTGGGGGAGCCCTGCAGGGGAGGGGGTCAGGGAGGGCCTGAAGGGGAGGGGGTGGGGGCCCTGCAGGGGTGGGGCATGGAGGGCCACAGGGCTCCCTGAAGTGCAGGTCCACATCTCAATACCCACCCCACAGGTGGTCCCAGTGAAAAAACGCATGATCCTGCAAAGGGCCATCTGCCTTGGCAACCTGGATGATGCCATGGCGGGATTCGTGACTACCGGGTTTCCCAACTGTCTGGCACCCTTAGTAGCACCCACATAGCTATCTGTGCCCTGCACCACAGCACAGGCCACTGCATAAACTGCAAGGGGTACCACTCAGTGGTGCTGCAGACCCTTGTTAACTCCAGGAGCCAGTTCAGCGACATCTGTGTAGGCTGGTTTGGGAGACCCCACAATGCTTAGGTATTCTGGAACTCCTGGCTAGGGGACCTCATGAAGGGGGGCATGTGTATCCCTGCCCAGTAGGTCGCCATGGGGGACACCATGATGCCACTATGCATAGTGGCTGACAGGGTGTAGCCATTGCAGCCATGGCTGATGCGCCCTTACACAGGGCACACCACCGCCAGCCAGGACGCCTTTAATCACCGCCTCACCCATGCCTGCAATAACGGGGAGTGGGCCTTCAGACGCCTAAAAGGGCACTTCTGATGCTTGAACGTGCAGCTGAATGTCAGCATGTCCAGCGTTCCGAGGGTGGTGGTGGCCTGCTCTGCTCTGCACAACATAGTGGAGGGCAAGCACGAGCATTTAGTGCAGGGGTGGGCTGTGGATGGCACCCCCCCACATATGAACAGCTGCCTGTGACTCCATGCTGTCATGCACACAGGGACTGGGCTAGGGTCTGGGAGTCCTTTGACTGGGAGCCTCACTGACCCTCCCCTTGTCTCCCGCTGGCCCACCCCCACCCCCACATCACAGCCTCCCCAACCACCCACACTATGTCACAGCCTCCCATGCACCTGCCCTGCCAGAGGGCCTCCCAGACCCTGCAGGAGCCCGGTCGGGGCTGAGATGATGGGCAGGTAGGCTTGGACAGGGGCTGGGGGTGCTGCCCCAGCGGGGGGACCAGGTGGGCTGGGAGGGGTGGGGGTGATGGGGTGCTGGGAGAAGGGGGTGGCAGGGTGCTGGGAGGTGGGGGGGCGCTGGCTCCCCCAGCCCACACTGGCGATGAGCCAGCAGCACAGTCAGATCTGGACAGCTGGGTAGAGTGTGGCTGGGATAAGACCGGTGAGTTTGGGGGCAGGAGGGGTGGGGACTGGGGTGGCAGGGGCAGAGGGTGAGGTGGCATGGGCGTGGCAGGATGGCAAGATGCTGGAGGGCTGTGGCTGCCTTGCCCCAGACCTCCCGCTACTAGGCCCTGTCTTCTCCCTCCATCTGGAGCCACTGCTGGAGAATAGCCATCTCCTCCTGGATGGCAGCAGTGAGGGTCACTGTGGCCTCCTCTGGGGCAAACCAATGGTGACAGTGGACCCTCTGGGGCTGGGCAGGCATCAGCCTGGGTGGGAGCGACAGGGGTGCCCGGGCCCCCTTGGATGGCGGGGCTGGTATGCTGGTGACTGGGATGGGACTGGTCTGGCCCTTGGAGGATGAGGCTGTGGAGACACAAGGGGAAGAGGGGCCACCTGTCCGTGCTGCTGCCCAGCCCTGGGGGCCCCATCCGTCTCTCCCATCATCCCCCCAACCGTCCCCAAATGCAGCATCCACTTGCCCAACCCCCCAAGGCAGCCCGTTTGGCTGCTTGGGCTGCATCCGTGGGATGACCACTGGCTGTGATCCAGCCCCCACATCCCTTCCCCCTTGGGAGGGTCAGGGTGCTGTCTGTGGGTGCTGGTTGCTGCTATGCTGGGTCTGGAATGTGGGTGGGGGAGGCAGGTTGGGGTGCCCCCCCACCTCCCCCAGGCTGCTCTGTCCACCCATTACCTATGTGAGGCTCCAGAGAACACATCCAGGGACATCTGTCTTGAGGGAGCCTGGCTGGAGGTGCTGGAGCTAATTGTGATGATAAGGAGGCCTTCATCTTCTGAATTGCTCTGTGGCTTCATTGCCCTGGTCTGGCCTGATAATCCTGGCCGGTCGCATGGCTCTGAGTCGGGGTCCAACTCAGGGTCGGCTGTGTCAGCCACAGCTACTGTCTCAGGGGCGTCCTTTGGTCCGAGGAGCTGGTCCAGTGTGCAGTAGTGCAGGCACCTCAGGGCAGGGCAGTTCCTACCCCCGATTGCCTGCAGGCATCCCTGGTCCAGCTATAGGCCTGCCTCAGCTCCTTTACTTTTGAGTGCCCTTGATCAGCTGTGCGCTGGGGGTGGCCCCACTTCTGTAGCCCCAGTGACAGCTGTTTGAAGGCCGCTGCATTTCGGTGCTACACAGTCTCCATGCTCCCTGCGGCCACCACCAAGGAGGACCCACTATTTCAAAATAGCAGCACCGGAGCGTCTGCATGTGCCCTATTTCGAAATTCAGTTTCAAAAGGGGCCGTTCTTCCTGAAATTGAATGGGAAGAGTGATTTCGAAATATGCACTCCTGTTTGACAAAAACCATTTCAAAAGAGGCCGTTATGCATGTGGATGCTCCAGGGCCTCTTTTGAAATTGGGTCCCTTTTCGAAATTGATTTCAAAACACAGGGCTAGTGTACATGCACCCATGGTATCATTCAGTATCGCTACTTCAATTCAAAACAATTAATTTTGTTAACCTGAATCTCAGTAGAAGTCCTGTCAGCCACCTATTTAATGCAAAAAGGGCCTTTCCATTGATATGAAACAGAATTACAGGAAATTCTGTTAGTGTTGTTGGTAGTGAGGCAACAGTCCTCTTTCCCATCAGTCATCTGGTTATCCTTCTGCTTCTTTTTCCCTTGGGTGACAACTCATCATTTTGGAACAGAGAAAAAGTTTGAGTTGTTTACACACTTCACATCTGCCACCCATTATTTCACGCGTCTGTAATATTATACAGTACATGTCAATCACTATTATGATATACTTTAAAATAATTCTACATATATGTTTCCAATAGAGTTGCAATTCGATTATGGTTTTTAAGTTCTTCCATCCTCTTTCTATAATTGCAAACTTGCTCTAGATATGTTGGCCTAGAATAAAAGGAACTTCTGTTACCATATACAGAGATAGTTCTTCCTAGAATTCCCAGCTATTTGTTTCAAAAGGGACCTGCACAAGAGGATCTGAATTAATCTCATCCTATTTCATTTACATTTAGGTGCACACATTCCAGCTGTGTCCCTTTATAGATGGCCTTATCCTTATCTCGTAAAAATCAAGTCAGCTCCATTTATGTCTATAGAGGATTTGCATCAGCAGAAGATCCATCCCTAAATGTTTGTGAATACATTATAACCACAGCACTCCCACTTACTAGAATATATACATGTGAGCATGTAAATGGAATCCATATGTGTATTTTCCTTTATGTATTTTCCTTTATGTGCGTGATTTTTATGTGTTGTGAGTAATTATGCCTCTATACTGGAAAGGATGCATGGTTTTTTTTTTGTTTAGTTTTCCCCAACATGAAAGAGAAAAAATTGCATTACATTTTGGCATGCAATGTCACATATTATATTAAAAATGCCCCATACAATCACATGTATCTATCACTATTAAATTTAAAACATCTACCTAATACACACAGAAAATATAATGTGGTTTGGTGAGGATTTGTAAATTGATAACCCCACATTATTTTAATGACTAATCAGAAGAAAATTGTTATTAATCCTAACTATACAAGGATCTTCTCAATAGGCTATCCCTATCACCATGCACAAACACACTGGGTCAAAGTCATCCCTAACATAGGTCCTGATCAAAAGTCCCATAATAATTCGTTTTTAAATCCTGTAGGCCGTGTCTACACTAGCCCCAAACTTCAAAATGGCCATGTAAATGGCCATTTCGAAGTTTATTAATGAAGCTCTGAAATACATATTCAGCGCCTCATTAGCATGCGGGCGGCTGCGGCACTTCGAAATTGATGCAGCTCGCCGCCGTGCGTCTTGTCCTGATGGGGCTCCTTTTCGAAAGGACCCCACCTACTTCAAAGTCCCCTTATTCCCATCTGCTCATAGGAATAAGGGGACTTTGAAGTAGGCGGGGCCCTTTCGAAAAGGAGCCCTGTCGGGACGAGCCACGCGGCGGCGAGCTGTGTCAATTTCGAAGTGCCGTGGCTGCCTGCATGCTAATGAGGTGCTGAATATGTATTTCAGCGCTTCATTAGTAAACTTCGAAATGGCCATTTACATGGCCATTTCGAAGTTTGGGGCTAGTGTAGACACGGCCGTAGTGTGGAGTAAATCCATAATTCCAATCTAGCTAATGGAATTACACTGGGAATGATATTAATTCATCAAATGAGATTAACTGATTTAAAATAATTTAATAATAATACTTCTACTTACTGCATCATTCATAAATTACATTTTTTTAACTCTGCGGTATTCTCTTATCTTGTATATCTGATCCCCCTCCCTACTGATTTAAAAAAACATTACAGTTTACAAAGATTAGCCATGAAAGAACTAAAACTTCAGTTTAAAGAAAAAAATGAAGAGGATTAAAAATGACTTATTTCCCTCTCTGTGAAACATTCTAGCAAATACCGAATAAAATAAACATTTATGTGCATGTCATGTCATTCCTTTCAACAACAAGTTGTTTTCCATTTCCACATTGCTACTGTGCTTTCTGGATCTGCTAGGATGTAGAAGGAGAAGTACAAAAATGCCATGTGATTTTTTGGCACTATTTTGAGCCCAATAAGACATAAAAAAAGTAGAAAATATTCCCTTAACCCCTTTACATATGAGATTTCCAAGCCAGTTTTGCAGCATAAAGTCTTCGGTACCATAAGTAAAGATGGAATCACATTTCTAAGTGTCCTTCATTTTGAGGGACATCCTCCACTTGAATCCCAGTGACATCTATCTTCCACACACAATTGCTCTTCCTCAACTTTTAGTGTTGAAAAGTATGTATACATAAAATTTAAAATAAATCCTACAACTAAGAATACAGAAAATTGTCTACATGAATGCAATGAAGTCAAATATATTTTCTATCCCCTGCATGTTTAATGTCTATATGCAAACACCCCAGTTTTGATCTTTGCTGGACATTGAATTCAACTTTTGGACCTTGGCAAGTCAGGGGATATGAATCCATTAAAACAGAAGAATCTCAGACTCCCTCAGCATTTCTGCTTCATTGCCTGAGCTAGCCTCTGCTTTCCTTTTCCTTAGCTTTCCCCTCCCAGTTTGCTGTCTTACTAAGAAAGGATTTTGCGTCAGTTCTTCTTTTACATGCTTTCTACTGCTAGCTTGGCCCTTAGGTGTTTGGTTTACCTCAGGGAGAGACATAGGCAGCAAGTACAATAGGCCAAGGCAGGCTAAAGCTCCCCTCCCGCAGCTGCAACTGCTGCTGGTGGATGCCAGTTTCAAGGTTTGCAGGAGAAATTTTTGCACGTTATTGTGAACCATGCGGGTTCCAGGGCAGCAGAGGAGGTGGTATGTGCTACTCAGCGTCCTGGGTTCATCAGTAATCTCCCTGGACTGCAGCGGAGTAGCACATACCACCTGCTCAACTCAGCGGCTCCACAATAGCCTAGCACATGTCAAAAGCTCTTCAGAAAGAGACAATATTTTCCCATGGGGAGACCTGGGGTCTCAGGACCAGAGACATGGCTGTGGGTTCTGGCTGGCCCAGGGATCCCCTGGAAGCAACAGGGTGGGAGCTTAGGGGTTCATCCAACCTGGGAAGTCTCTGGCTATGGAGGGGGTTGGGGCTTCTCTGGGGGTTGCCTCAGGGCTCAAGAATTGTGGGGGGGTGGTGTCATGCATAAGGGCTAAGGTTGGGGAGGGCTAGTTTCCCTGAAGAGGGGCTCCACCTACTGCCCACGTGGAGTGTAATAAATGTGCTTCAGCTATACAGCCAGGCTGCTTAGGATGAAAGAGGGATTAATTACAGGGAGACTCAAAAAATTCATATGCTGAAGATCTGTCCCTAATTCACGACTAGACAAACATCGGAACATCAGGATATTTATCCAACTGGAACTGGATATAAGAACTTTTTACACTATCGCTAATTAGTCTCATCCCTATTCTAGAATGTACAGATGTGTTTACAGTGAACATGTTTTCGAAAAGACAGGCTCTCTTTCAAAAGAACAGAGGGAGCGTCTACACACGCATTGCACTCTTTTGAATGGAAATCGGAGGAACGCAGCTCAGACATTGAAAGTTGGACCCTGATCCCCTAGTGGGAAGAGCGTCTCATTTTGAAAAACTTTT
The DNA here is from genome assembly GCF_033958435.1 of Carettochelys insculpta. Taxonomy (NCBI): domain Eukaryota; kingdom Metazoa; phylum Chordata; order Testudines; family Carettochelyidae; genus Carettochelys; species Carettochelys insculpta. The sequence goes on from NC_134137.1 coordinate 137,562,059, forward strand.
TTGAAAGAAGGTACGTGTAGACGGTCCATGGCCCGCTCTTTCAAAAGAGAGTCCTCCATGACAGTGCCAAGCTGGAACATAGAGACATCCTGCCCTGCAGCAGTGGGGCTCTACGATCCATGAGTCCAGCTGCTCTTAAAGCTGCACAGACCCAGAAACCCCATGGCAGGAAGTGGGTGAGCTGTAACTCATGAGCTGCCAACAGCACGCCCTCTCTGCCACCCCCAATGACTGCAGAGGCCACATGGCCAGCACCCAGCAGACTCTGAAACTCGAAGCCCTCCCTCTGAGCCAGCCCTGGAGAGAAGAAAAAGGGCCTGCTCTTGGATAGAGCCTGAGCTCCGAGGCTGCCTAGGCTTTTGGAAAGATAAGTTCCTCTGGGGGATGGGAGTCAGGTAGAGGAATGCTGCAGCCTTTGCCCTCCTGGCCTGGGGACTGACCAGCCATGGCCACCCAGAGCGGACCCTGGGTCAAGTCTGGAGCAAAGTAGAGGAGCTCTGGCAGGGCTACCCCTGAGTCCAGGATGAGGCTAGGCACTCGGGGCAGGTCCCTCCACCTGCCCCTACTACTGGGAGCTTCACTACATCTTGGGGCCCCGGGACAGCTCCCCACCACCAGTGGTCTTGGACACCTCTGCAGACCAGCCCAAGCCAGAAGGCTTGGAGGATCCAGGATCAGCCAGCCTGAGCCAGGGGGTGGACATCACACAGGACTGGTCCAGTGAGAAGGGCGACTTGATCACAGACGTCTCCTTGTGGTCAACCAGTTGGGCCATGGGGAGCCAGATGTCGCTGGAGATCATGAGGGACCCCTTGGTAAGTGCACGGTGGTGCTTGTGCCCTAGCTGCTAGAGGGGACGGTGACACAGCTGCCAGTGGGCTATGCATGGACCCAGAAGTCTGGGGCCAGAGACCCCAGCCATTTGTGGCCCACGGCACACCCGTGACACCCACCCGTGCCAGTCAGCACCCAGCCGCATGGACAGCTTCAGATGCACAGTGGGATGTAGATGGGGCTGGGATGCGCACAGGGACAGTGCCCCCCAGAGGGGGAACCCCTGAGCATACCTCACACCCCACAGATGCCATGCCTGTCATGCCTGGGTCCTGGGAGGAGTTGGGGGGAGAGAATCCCAGGGTCCCAGGATGCTGGGGGTACAGGATCCTGGGGGAAGGGGTTCTGCGGTGGAGGGGCCCTGGGGTGGGGCAGAGGGTATGGGATCCCAATCAGGACTGACATGCCATCCTTCTCCCCTTCCAGCTGCAGCAGTCCAGGGCCTGCACAGTCTTTTGACCTCAGTGGTCCCAGAGATCCCCTCTGGAGATACCCCTGGAGGTGGACAGGGGCCAACCACCTCCAGCAGCACCTAAGCACCATGCCTGCCGCCGGAGACCTTAGTGGCACACACGGGATGACACAGCTGGTCTCTGCTAGGCCAAGCTGGCAGAGCAGCACCTCCAGTTGGAGGCAGCCAACCGGAACTAGTGAACAGAGGCGTGGGAACAACTGATGTCCTGCCTGGAGGGCAGTCATGGGACCCTTCAGGAGCACATGGGCAATGTAGCATGGCTCCTAGCCCTCCATGCTGCCCCCCTGCCACCCACCATCCACCACCCCACCCCATCCCATGCAGCCTCCATATACTGGCACAAGCTGGAATTGCAGAAGATCCTGGTATCATGGGTTCACCCTGCCCAACCCATGTGGATGTCCATGAACTCGCCTTTGTGATCTCTCAGGGCCTGGAGGACTACCAAGTGGTTACCCTTCAGTTAATATAGTGATTGGTTCTGTGTGGTGGGGCATGGATGGGGATGTGCATCCCCTCCATGGCGCCAAAGTAGTTTGGGAACCCCAGCGATGCGAATCCCCTGATGAGGGCATCCAGGTCCCCGACATGGACGACCCGATGCAAGAACATAATGTTTATGGCACGGACAACCTGCGTGGGACGGGGGACATGTGCTCTCATAGGGGTGCAGCAAGGTGTTCCCAGCCAGGTTCCCTCCCAAGCCCACTTGCAACCAGCAGCCCCGAGGGTCCCCAAGCCCCCTACTGGCCAGCAGTCCCTGAAAGTCCTGGGCCCAGAAGCCCCCTCTCCCCTCCCTGTGGCAAGAGTGTGCCCTGGGCCTGGTTTACCTCCATGAGGATTGCTCAAACAGTGGCCTTGCCCACCCTGAACCGGTGCCCCACTGAGCAGTAGGAGTCCAGGGAGTCCAGTTTCCATATTGCAGTCAAGACCTGCTTCTTGGGGGAGGAGTGTGGGCCACATGGTGGTGTCTTGGTGCTTCAGTGCAGGTGCCAGCCAGTAGTAGAGCTCCTGGAAGGTGTCCTGGCTCATGCGGAAGTCCCGCAGCCATGTGGCATCATCCCATTGCCCCAATACCAGCTGTTCCCACCAGTCTGAACTGCTGGGGTGGCTCCATATGAGCCAGGGTGCCAGGGTATGGGGATCAGGCTGGAGGAGGTCCACATCCCTCGGGGGGGTGCATTCTGTCTCCCAAGGAGGAGGGGGGTGGCCGCAGAACCGTGCAGATGAGGTGGGCAACAGTGTCCACAATGTCTGTGTCCAGCGCCAGGAGAAGGGTGTTGGCCATGGTGCTGTTGCACTGGGGTCTGTGTCGCTGCTGGAAGCACATCAGGCCTTGGCTCGTGGAGGGCAGGGCAGTTGGGGAGGCCCTTTAAGGAAGCAGCTGGTTGTGGGCCCTGGAAGGGCTTGGCATCCATGTGACCCCAGCCACAGCATCTACGGCTCCATTCTTTCAAAAGAGCACTCGTAGACGTGTGGACTCTCCCTTCCAAAAGAACAGAGTGGATTTTCAAAAGAGGGGCTCAGACCTGCAATCTGCCTTTGGCATGTAGTTGTATGCTTTCAAAAGCCAGGATTTCAATTCCTGGCTTTCAATTTCATCCTTTCGTTGGTGGGCTCCCGTGTAGACACAGCCTATATGATTCCTGACAATGGTTCTCAAAGGAGTCTCCTCTCAAATTAATAGATTTTGGAGATATGTTTGGCAAGATTAAAATTCATTGACAAAGTCAAAGGCATCTAATAGATGGAGAATGCTGCAGCTGGGCTGTAGAAGTATGTGGCTGTAAATGAAGAGATGATCTCAAGACATTTCTAAAAAAACAGACATTCAAATTCTAAAAGATTATTACCAGCCAGGGTTCAGAAGGCCAAAAATCAGAGCAAGTGAGTACACCTTTTAGTGAGCACTGGACATTATACTAATAAGTGAACCCAGTACATCAAGAGCTGCATAATTCTGCTGTTCCCTTCCACTCACCCCACGTCAAAGAAACGGACACAGGAAATGGTTGAAATATGGAAAGCCCTCTTGAGCATGACTGAGAGTGGAAAGATCAGTACTGTTTAGTTTAGAGAGCAGATGAATGCACGGGTCTATACAACAGCGAATGATACTGGGGAAGTAAAAGAGGTGTTTCTATTTACCATCTTTCATAATACAAGAGCATGAGACAATCCAATGAAAATGAAAGCCCATACATTTAGGCTGTGGCCACACTAGCCCCTTCTTTCAGAGGGGCTATGGTAATGTGGCACTTCAGAATATGCTAATAAGGGATTGCCATGAAGATGCAGCACCTCATTAACATAATGGTGGCTGTGTACACTTGGAAGTTGCCAGTTTCTAAATGCAGCTGTCTGTGTAGCCAGGGGGCCTTTCGAAACGGCCCCCAATTTCGAAAGCCCCTTTTTCCCATCTGGTTTTAGGAAGAAGGGGCCTTAGAAATCGGGGGGTCATTGTGAAAGACTCTCAGCTACATGGGTGGCATGCATTTTGAAGCTGGCAGTTTCGAAGAATGCGTGGCCACCATTATGCTAATGAGGCAGTGCATATTCATACCAACATCTTATTAGCACACTATCATAGCCCGTCTGCAAGTTGGGGAGATTGCAGCCACAGCCTTAGAGCTGACAAAAGGAAACACTTCCATCAAATACAGTTCTCAGATGGAACTCACTGCAGTAATAGATTCCAAAAAGATAATCAGGATTCTACAAAGAATGGGATTTATATGGCAGATGAAAATGTACATGGATACATTAAATGGAAATAGAAAAATAAGGAATACAACCATTCAGGATTTGGAACACAGGACATCTGTTAATAGCTTGGCATTATGCAAATATGGCTATGGAAACATTATTCCTTAACTGTCCAGTCGCAGATTTCCTTATGCCTTTTTCAATAATATCTGTCAGAGAGGATATGTCTACATGGCAGAGCTATTTCAGGATACCTCTACATCCCAAAATAGCTACTCTGTGTCTCTGAAAAATGCACATTACTTCAAAATAATTTTTTTGAAATACTGAGCATGTTATTACAGTGTCCTTGTACTCCTCACGGCAGGAGGAGTAAGAGATACTTCTAATAGCACATTATTGGATATTTGGTGCTGTTTAGACAGCGCCAAATGCCAAAATAGCCTATTTTGAAATAAACTTTAAATAAAACACACAATTTACATAACACAAATTGCATATCTTATTTTGAATTAAGGATGATGTATAGATGTAGTCTGAGAGACAAAATACTGGACTATATAAACCATATGAATAATATAAGCCATGTCTACATGTGCACGCTACTTCAAAGTAGCAGCACTAACTTCAAAATAGTGCCCGTCACGGCTACACATGGCGAGCGCTATTTTGAAGTTGAAATCGACGTTAGGCAGCGAGACGTCGAAGCTGCTAACCCCATGAGGGGATGGGAATAGCGCCCTACTTCGACGTTCAACGTTGAAGTAGGGCACGTGTAGATGATCCGCGTCCCGCAACATCAAAAGAGCGGGGTCCGCCATGGCGGCCATCAGCTGAGGGGTTTAGAGACGCTGTCTCTCCAGCCCCTGCGGGGCTGTATGGTCACCATGTGCAGCAGCCCTTAGCCCAGGGCTTCTGGCTGCTGCTGCGGCAGCTGGGGATCCATGCTGCATGCACAGGGTCTGCAACCAGTTGTTGGCTCTGTGGATCTTGTGTTGTATAGTGCAACTGTGTCTGGGAGGGGTCCTTTAAGGGAGCGGCTGGCTGTTGAGTCCTCCCTGTGACCCTGTCTGCAGCTGTTCCTGGCACCCTTATTTTGATGTGTGCTACTTTGGCGTGTAGACGTTCCCTCGCAGCGCCTATTTCGATGTGGTGCTGCCCAAAGTCGAAGTTTAACGTCGACGTTGCCAGCCCTGGAGGATGTGTAGACGTTATTCATCGAAATAGACTATTTCAATGTTGCTATATCGAAATAAGCTATTTCGATGTAGCATGCACGTGTAGACGTAGCCATAGTGATATCAAGTACTATTTTGAAGCTAAAAGTGAATTTGTCATTATTACTAGCATTTATAGTATTTACTCATGCAGGGTTTGAAAATGTTTAGTGTTTGTATCCTTTGAACTTTGCAGGATATTGTCCAGGATTAAAGCTTTTGTTAGCTCACATCGCTGGTGATGTGTTCCAAGTCCCACCATTTAGTGTATGGTATAAATACAGTGGAAAGAAGCAATTGTTGAAGCAATTATTCCATACACCATTAGCCTTAAAAAGAATCAAATAAATAAATAAATCAAATTGACAAGCAGTAGAATAAAATGAGCTCTTAAGCCTTATCAATTACTTGGTTATTCCTATGAATCTACCCAAAACGAAATTAGAGGCATATTGTATAAAATAGATCCATGGACTGTGGACAAGTATACAGTGGAGAAATCACTCCCATTTTTCCATTCAGAGGCTTCAAATATATAAATTAAGCAACATAATGGCTACTGCATAACTTAAAGCTCACTGTGGAATGGGTCTTGGAGGCCAGCCAGAGCAGGCACAGTCCTAAGGAACACCTCTTGAGCTCTTTTTTATTTCTTTTGGCAAAGTTTAAAGTGTCATTTTTACATAAGTCTGGCAAAATAAAGAGAGTTAAAAAGCTTCAGAGGGAGAAAATGTGCGAGATGAGGCATTTTAAGGAAACATATGGAAGGAAAAAAAACCCACAAATCACCTAATAGAACTGAATCCTACAATAAATTGTGCTAAATGTGGTGAAATAATGAGTTGTTCATAAATATGTTTTATACTAACTAGAAACTGGGTTTTGATTCAGCCTGTTTGCTTTGTTCCTGTGAGTGTTACCAAAGTCCAGACCGTAAACCTAGGGTGCGTTTTAATGAAGATGCTTTGCAATAAACTATGAAACAAATTTAATTAGTTGTAGGTGAAAATAGCTAGAAGGCCGTGTCTACACTTGGGCAAAACTTTGAAATGGCCATGCTAATGGCCAAATGGGAGAATACTAATGAGGCACTGAAATGAATATTCAGTGCCTCATTAGCATGCTGCTGGCTGCGGCACTTCAAAAATGCCATATTTCGCTCGCACGTGGCTTGTCTACAATGAAGTCCTTTTTGAAAGGACCCTGCAAATCTCGAAATCCCCTTATTCCTATCAGCTGATAGGAATAAGGGGATTTTGACATCTGTGGGGTCCTTTCGAAAAGAGCTCCCATGGAGATGAGCCGTGCACGAGTGAAACGTGGCACTTTTGAAGTACTGCAGCTGGCAGCATGCTAATAAGATACTAACAGTGGCTCATTAGTATTCTCCCATTTGGCCATTAGCATGGCCATTTCGAAGTTTTGCCCAAGTGTAGATGTAGCCTAAAAGTCAGATCATGCAACAAGGAAACAGAAACACTATCTTGTGATGTAAACCTAGATTAGCAAATGACACATATCAAGTGAGCTATCATGATAATTTGCTATGAATGTATAATGAAAATCCACTGTTCAGATACATCAGGAAAGATTACTTGTAAAACTATTGGATGAAATCCTGAAAATCACACACAGAAACAAAAAAGAGAGCTGAATACATTTAAATCAAGTGCTCACAGCTCACCAGCTCTGCTTCAGTCTTAACATCTTTGAAGTACCAGTAATACTCTGGTCACTTCAGTAAAATCTTCAGTTCAGACTACCTTGTGGCATCTATTGGACAACGTGCATCTCTATGGCTGTTCCATAGCTCTTGTACATCATTTTCCAAGTGTCTTAAACCTGTATTTAGACATCTAAATATTTGTCTCGATTTTCAAATGTGCTGATCACCAGACAACTCAGACTGATTCACAAACCCTAATAAAGATCTCTTGAGAATCCTAACTGAGATTTTTGCCTGGAAATCAGCTGGAGTGTTAGTAGGGAAATGTCTGCCTCACAATACCATAACCACTACCAGCACCCATTGAAAGCTCAACAACTTAATGTAATGAAGACAACTCTTCCTCCTCTATGCTCCTGCAGAGTTCTGGTGAAAGATGGGGTCCACGGAAGTCAATAACTAAGCGCTCATAATCAGTGAGAACAGAATTTCACTCTTGGTCCTAAATACTGAGGAAATTTGCACTTGTGCACCTTGTTTTGGGTCTGCAAAATGACAGAGGACTGTCAGTATCCATGGCTGTCAGTCTGGTAAGCTCTGTAACCCTTCTGTATCCTTTGTTTTAGTCCATGACCTGCACCAATGTTGTTATTTTTATCCCCCAAAACCTGTTGATTTCTGGGTACTGAGGCTCCCCCACCTGAAAGCAGCAGGAGTCATTCTCTTGGACTATGGCTACACTGTGGTTGCTATTTCGGGATACATTTGTATCCCGAAATAGCAACCCTGTGGCTAAACACCATGCTCGAAATAACAGTATTATTTCACGCTTGTAATTTTGAGCATTATTTTGAGTGCAATTACAGTTATTTCTGTACCCCTTGTCATGAGAGGGGTACAGGAAACTTTGAAATAGCCAACTTATGTGTACAGTGTAGTCACAACATTAATGGGGTTCCATCCACCAATGTAGACCTTATACAGGTTGACGGGGAAAGAGCTCTCCAGGGCCATGTCTACACTAACAAGTTGTTTCAGAAAATCAGGCCCTTTTTCGAAAGAACACATGGATCATCTACACACAAAATTCAGTCTTTCGATCTGAAATTGAAAGAATTGTGAAAGGCCTCTTCCACTCCCAGACCAGGAACCAGTGCCTCCTTTCAAAAGTTTCTATTGAAAAAGAGCACATGTAGACACTCTGCAGGCCCTTTTTCCAAAAAGCAGTCCTCATGGCACTGGATTTTTTGATCCCTGGCCTGTTCTTTCAAAACAGTGGGGGCTGTGTGGAAGCTCTCCATCAAAAGAGGGGCTCAATCTTTCAATCAGCTTTTCTGTGTATGGACACGCTCTTTCGAAAGATGATCTCCTGGAAGATCAAAGTCTACAACAACAACAACAAAAACACCTTCAACATGAAATTAGATCTTGTGTAATCTACAGTGTTAATGGATCTGTTAAACATATTTGAAACCCTGAAAGAAACTTAAATATGTCTTAGATGTCTGGTGGTCTTACAAGAATTCTGTGTTGCTTATGGCAAAAGTGCACTGCTGAAACAAACACAGCTTCCTTCTTAGAGTCCCATAGGCGAGGAAGATTTGAACAGCAGTGAAGATAGGAACCATCAGGAAATGTTATTTGACACTCTCCTGTATTCTGAGTCAGTGAGTCAAATAGCAATTGCACTGATTCAAGGACAGATAAAAGCAAATATCAAGGAAGACAATAAAGAAGACACAGATAAACATTTACTGCCAAAGTAGGTAAGGTCTGGGTCTCTATTCATCCTTTTGTCTTATGAATTCACTCGCTATAAACTTGTGGGCAATCAATTGTTTTTCCCATATTGACAACATTTTATTTTACAGCAGTCAGGGAGATGTAGACAGATAACACTTGTGTTTGAAGATATAGAAAGGTTTAAAGCACCTGACTGAGGTAGTTTAAAATCTCCAACCATAATTAATAAACCTGGAATTTACAAGTTATTTCCCTCTGTTGAAGCATGTTGCATCTTTATCTGATTCTCAGATCAATGCTCTGACTGGGATAGATTGTAGGTAGCCCTGGCATATTACTGACTTGCTCAGCAATTAAAACAAAGAGAACAAGAAAAAAGAGTGAAGAAAGTGGAATCGACATTACTTCCCTTCTCAATTTGACGATACTACAATTACTTTCTAGGAGGCCTCTACTTCCAAATACCTTTGTTGAAGCCGATCCTATTAACAAACCATTAGTGTATTAGAAGTTGTCAGATGCAGGGCTTACATTCAGCCAGAGTGCTTTGTGTGAAGTTTGGGGTTTCAGCCCCACAAAGTACACCACATGGCTGAAGCCTGGAGCCCCAGTTCCCTGTTCACTCCTGCAGCAGGGATAAAGTTCAGAGCCTTGAAGTATGGGGAGGAAGGCTCTTGGAAATAATCTTTTAGAATTTAAGCCCTGCTTGAATGGTGAATTCTTCTCTGGCATCAGGAATGCTCTTTTCCATTCAACGAGATATATAATATGGGAAGGTGAAAACCACATGCATAATTTTCATTCAGACACTGAGTTGTGGAGTGTGGCTACCCATTCTAAGCCTTATGATATTACAGCCTCAATTATTGAAGCCAGCTCCTCATGCTGTTTTTAATGAATTGCAGCTTTGTACATTTCTCTGCCATTACTCAGCTTGTGAAATCAAATCAAAGAGATTGCATCTGTGTTGTCAAGGAATTCCTTAGGAATACAAAAGCAACACTCTCATTAATATAAGCTTCACGAAGGTGACAACAATATAACATTTGTATTAAAAATATTTACCTTGATTTAGAATTTACCTCTCAAAATTTAGCCCAGGGAAAAATTTCATGGCCGAAGAACAGGGACAGAAACATTTATGCAGACTTAATAATGAAGGAAACAGCATATCTGAAATGAGCCTAAGTGTAAGGAAACATTTTTTTAACTGTGAATATTTTGCATTCAAGATTGACAATGTTAGGACGTGAAGTATAAATTATTGTTAATTTTTTAAATACAGACAGTAGCTTGATTTTAATATGGTTCACATTCTGTGACATATCTAAAAAGAGCAGGCCGTCACTGGCCAACTCTGTTCAAGTGTGGCTGCGCTGCACGAAGAGGCTTATCCAAAATTTGCTGAAGTCAATGGGAGACTGGATCCAAAGCTAAGGGAGATAAATTTGGATTAAAAAAGGAAGGAAAAGCAAAATCCTGCATCACTGAATTAAGATCAACTGGTCTAAACATGGAGAACAATAGCTTCATTTGAGACAAGCAACTTGAAAAGAAAATTGCAGTTTAACATGCTAGTTGTTTAGGAGAAGTGGGCCCTCACAGAACATCATTAATGTGCTTCATTGGCCCAAGAGCCAGTTCCAACCCAGCTGAGTGCCGTAACAGCCAGATGTTCAGCTACTGTGGAATGGGGATGCTCTCAGGCTCTCCTTTGGGAACTGGATCCCCTGAGCCAGAGAAGACATGGTTTATAGTGTGATTGGGAAGAACAGGGACTTGAACCTTGGTGTTCTAGTTCCCACATGAGGGGCATGACTGCTAGATTATTTTGAGAAGGGAAAGTTTGCTACCTCAGGCCAAAAATTTTAAACAATCTTAGTTTTGTCCTTATCCGGAACAAGAAAAATATTTGCAATCTTGACATTTTTCAGGGAATGGGAAAACCTGCCTAGCTCTAATTAGCATAAGCATTCTGATGTACGTCATGTACAGACAACAGTTTTTGGGATGTCCTAACTTTTGGGAATGGGATGTTCTTCCAAATGTAATTCATGGAACATACTTGTCTTCCTGTCTACTTTCACCCAGCGTGGTCCCATTAACTGTAAGTGATGCAGAAAGAGTTGCAGAAAAGGCATCTTGATTAAATATGCTAAGCAGCCAGTGTTACATGCTGAGACTTGAGAGCCAACCACGCAAATTCAATTTCCATCTGAGATCTCTGGGGTCAGAGTGATCTAGGTTGCTCTTGAAACTGACCTTTTTTATTCCCGGGTCACTCCCCATATTACATTATTTAGCTAGAAACAAGGCTTGGGTTTGAAATTATTACCCCCTTGATAAATAACGGAAAGAGATGGTATGTACATAGACAAATTGTAAAACCTAAGGAATAGCACAAACAGTTCACAAACTCTCAGACTGGGTGGCTCATCTATCCACAGCTCATTTCAGGGTGAAATCCACTCCATTAATATTTAGGCTTTATAGGGGTGGAGTGCAGAGGGGATTGTTAGGGGAAATCTACACTTCTCAGGAAAGTGTATGGGCTGAGTTCATGGGGATTACTTGCACTACTGAAGGAAACAGGAAATTGCTTAATGTATTGTACATTCCAAGCCCATGACTCGCCTCAAAACTGAAGTTGTTTAATCACTGCACTATGCGAAAAGTAATTTATTGACAAAGACATGAGACACCATTTAAACACACTCTGCAGAATAGATGCGCGTGCTATAGAGAAACATGGTCCAACTGATGCAGGAAATGGAGGTCTGTAAAACATTTTGGTCAAAGTTGTTTTAAAAGGGATTTTCCCATTACCGCAAAGTGAAAAGCAGCTTTTCTGAGACAAACTATTCTTTGTCTAATTGCAAAACTTTGCAAAGCAGCACTGACAAAATAAGCCTACTTTGCCTTCATTCAGATGTTACTGCTGAATGTTCTTGAAATTCTGGTTCTTATTTTGGCTCCTAAAGGAAAGTAAAGCTTTTTAGAACACTTGACTCTTAATTAAACTAATTTGGGGGTACTCATTTTTGAAAATCTTTATTTTAACACATGAAGCAAATATTAATGTATTACTGAATTAGGATGAAGAGAAAGCAAATCTTCATTTCCACTGTGTTTATTTGTGTTAGGGTTTCACATTTTAAAAACGAGTGGCTTGCTTCATAAAAGTAGCTTTTCACTTTGGAATAGTGAAAATGTTACAAACTTGAAAAAACATTTGTAAAGTGATAGGAAAATTTAACACAGCCCAAGTAAAAAGTTTGCCTTGCAATTTTTTTTTCAATTCTGTTTAAAGCTTCAGATTTTTCTGTGACAGGTATACAAAGCTAAAAGGAAAAAAAAACCAAAAACGTTTTACTCTCTTCCAGTAAAAGTACCAGTGGAAGGGAGCTTTACTAAGTCAGAAAAGGACAAATTCAGGCTAGAGAAACCATCACATCACAATGGGCTGAACATGGCCATAGCAGATGAGAAAAAAAAAACCCGACGAAAGCCCCAATCCAGCAAAGCACTTAGGCATGTGCATAAATTTGAGCACGTGACTAGTCTGGTTGACTTCAGGGACTCTTTGTATGCCTAAGTACTAGGCTGGATCAGGGCCTAATATAATAACCTGGAAAGTTCTGGTGCAAGTAGTCAACAGTAGACTGAAGACAAAGAAAAAAAGAATTCTATGACTGCTGAACTACGTAAGGGCTAGAGACAGGGATGCTATTCAGTGGTCGGATTTCAGCACGGCAAATATTATAGTACATTATGATTCATAATGGAGAAAAAGACTGTATCTACAAATATCTGCTCATTAACAACAACCTTGCAAATTACTAGGAAGGAATACAGCACTCTGTTAGGGTACAAAATGATGCATGTACATTCCCTTGGCGTTGCACATCAGGGACAGTTTCATAGCAGTAAGAGAAAACACTGGCCACCTAACGAGATGCCACTTTGAGCAGATACACTTGGAGAAATCAAAACGAATTTAAAATAAAATTTCCACAAATTCTTTCAACAGAAAATAAATGGCTGATGTGCACAGAGGAATCCATAGCATGTAAAATAATCAGATAATTAAAAACTGCTGATAGAAGGGCAGGTCTGCTGGGATGACGAATACTCAGGAAGTATACAATGTAAACTAGAACAAGTTTTAAGCATCCCATGGAGACTTGATCTGAGAGAAACTTCCTGTCATCCAACCTCTAGCTGTTCGCAGTTAGGAAAATCTCAATGGTGGATGACAGAAAGTGCATTGGCCCTTTACTTTCAACCACCCTAAAGACTCTTACTATCAAAGGATAACACCAAAGATAAAAAAAAAAAAATAATAAAAGGGCCTGTACTAAGAGACCTCAATCAGCCAATGTCAAAAATGCACCCATCCTATTGCAAAGAGAACTAGTGTGGTGTCTACAGTGGCTAAGACTAAGTCTACACTAGGAGGTAAAATCAATTTTAGATATTCAAATCCAGCTACAAGAATTGCCCAGCTGAAGTCAACTTAACTAAAATCAATTTTTGACACTATCCACACAGCGGGAGGTCTATGGGAAAAACTATCTCGTCAACTTCCCATAACCTAGCAGGGGGCAGCAGTACCAGTGCCAATGCAGGCACCCTGAAAGTTCAATTTAGCGCATCTCTACTAGGGGTAGATAAAAAAGGGATAGATAATAAGACAAAAGATATCATACTTCCCCTATATAAAACTATGGTACGCCCACATCTTGAGTACTGCGTGCAGATGTGATCTCCTCACCTCAAACAAGATATATTGGCATTAGAAAAGGTTCAGAAAAGGGCGACTAAGATGATTAGGGGTTTGGAATGGGTCCCATATGGGGAGAGGCTAGAGAGACTGGGACTTTTCAGTCTGGAAAAGAGGCGATTGAGGGGCGATATGATAGAGGTATATAAAATCATGAATGGTGTGGAGAAAGTGAATACAGAAAAGTTATTTACTTGTTCCCATAATATAAGAACTAGAGGACACCAATGAAATTCATGGGTAGTAGGTTCAAAACTAATAAAAGGAAATTTTTCTTCACACAGCGCACAGTCAACCTGCGGAACTCCTTGTCGGAGGAGGCTGTGAAGGCCAGGACTCTATTAGGATTTAAAAAAGAGCTCGATAAATTTTTGCGGGTTAGGTCCATAAATGTCTCTTAGCCAGGGGTAAAGTATGGTGCCCTAGCCTTCAGAACAAGGGCAGGAGATGGATGGTAGGAGATAAATCACTTGATCATTGTCTTCAGTTCTCCTTCTCTGGGGCACCTGGCATTGGCCACTGTCGGCAGACGGGATACTGGGCTGGATGGACCTTTGGTCTGACCCAGTATGGCCATTCTTATGTTCTTATGTTAGGGGTGCTAAATTGAACTCCAGATGATTGACCCCAGCAGGGTCAAACTTCCCTGCAGTGAAGACGTGCCCTAAGGTAACAGAGTGTCAACACTACAAATATGACACAAGATATCTCAGCATGTGCAGTAAAGGAGATCCCAGTTTGAAAAAGTCAAAAGCCATCTGTGTAACTGGAAACAGGAAGCCCTAAATCAGTGCAATATGATCACTGATGAGAAGAAGATGAGGAAAAGCCAAGTGTTCTATGAAATAAACCAACATTATCAAATCACTGTAACTTAAAAACAGGTTCTCACCTTAACAGTATTAAGCAGCTGAAATATAACAGGGTTTCTGGGCACAGCTAAGGGAACCAACCCTGGGTATATTTGCTTAAATCTGGGCCATTTATAGCTCCAGGCTGTGATTTCCTTCTCACTTAGCCAAATCAAACCAGCCACAAAAGTACCGCTGCCAGCCTCACTAGCCAGCCAGAAGCAACATAAAGCAAACTCACAGATAGTCTAGCTGCTACACAAGCCCAGACCTACATTCTTCTAGTCAAGTGAGAGGTTGTTAAAACCTATTTCACCAACTCCACACAGATTCTTCTGGACCCCAAAGAGTCCAGGCACAGTCTCAGGTCAATATATACTTCATATATAAATATATAATATAATATATTTCATATATAAATATATAAATCACCATACTGTGCCAATCCTTTAGAATCTAAAATCTAAAGTTTTAGTAACAAAGGAAGAAAAAAAAAAAAGGAAGAGGGAAAATTGTTAAAGTGATACTTTACATACATCAGTTACAGGTATTGATGAAGACCAGTGATGTTATATGCTGATTCTTGAACGTCTCTGTCTTACTGGAGAACTGGATCACTAGAACCCTTGCATTCTGGAACACTGAATTTTGTAAGTGGAACCAATGTGGTCACTGCCAGGGTCATCTTATAGCTTTTTTCATGTCCAGGGAAAAAAGTTCTCTCTTCTCCCTATCAAGCACTGGAGGACCAAGGTCACTTGGCCCAGGTGAGCTGTGGTGGTAAACTGTCATTGGTTTCTGGTTTTGCTACCACATCCCAGTTAATTTACATAGCATGTGGAATGAACGCCTGGACATTTGATTTCAATTCCTTTGCTCAGCCCAGGTCACCTGACCAGTGGGCTGCATTCCATTGACAAGTCCCAAATTCCTGAGATATGTATTCAATGTGTGAGCTTTGTTTAGTCCATCATCCCGTCTGTAGTGGTGATCACACCTCCTATTGTGAAACTCCTCACTAAAACATTTTTAATACAGCTATAGAACCAATATCTATAAATTCACATACAAACATGACACAGTCCTATAAGTGGCATAGACAGATTCAGGGCATTACCAGCTTTCATTAGACACCTCACTTGGGCCACTTAGCACAAGAATGGGTGCCACCACATACAAGAGTGTCAGAAATATCTTCCATATTCAATTTAAAAATCCAGTAAAGTGACAGCATCACAAAAATATCTCCAAGTAAAAAAGAGGAAATAATGATCAGGACGCACATGCAAGCTCATACAAAGGATCTAACTCATAGAAGTGAATTAGAAGACAATCTCAAATTGAGTCTCTACAAAGGAGGTACTGTTGGATTGCATTACTGTTTATTGTAAACTTTTCTGCAGTCTTTGAAGTTAGTGAACACTAGCTGATAGGAAGCAAAAAACATTTCCTGTTATTGTGTTTTAAATTATTAAAACTGGAATATTAATACTTGATCTAAAGAGAAAGAATTAGACTAATGTGTTGGTAAATAAACTCTACAATAGGCCTTCAAGAGCCTTTTTAACTAGAAGTCCAGTGAATGGATGTTTGAACACAGACTCTTCATAATGCTTCAGTTTTAATATTTTCATGAGAAAAATATTTAGCTCTTTATAAGCATTATTTAAAAAAAACAAAACAGAACAAGGGGCAGCCATAAAGATCAACTAAGCATAGGTCTTTGCAACTTGACAGAAATAAAATTCAGATGATCTGCTTAGACAAACAAATTAATCTTTCAGAGAAAGATTTGAAACTTGAAACTTCATTAAATGAACCTAATTTCCAGAGAGCTGGTGCTTTCTGAAACTGCAGCATAAACTTAAGGGGTCTGAAATTTGGGCTGTGTCTACACTAGCCCCAAACTTCGAAATGGCCGCGCAAATGGCCATTTTGAAGTTTACTAATGAAGCACTGAAATGCATATTCAGCGCTTCATTAGCATGCCGTCGGCTGCAGCACTTCAAAATTGACGCGCCTCGCCGCTGCGTGACTCATCCCGACGGGG
Organism: Carettochelys insculpta; assembly: GCF_033958435.1. Lineage (NCBI taxonomy): Eukaryota > Metazoa > Chordata > Testudines > Carettochelyidae > Carettochelys > Carettochelys insculpta. The sequence continues at coordinate 137,578,384 of NC_134137.1, forward strand.
CTCCTTTTCGAAAGAACCCCGCCTACTTCAAAGTCCCCTTATTCCCATCAGCTGATTAATTTGTTTGTCAAAGCAGATTATCTGAATTTTATTTCTGTCAAGTTGCAAAGACCTCAGCTGATGGGAATAAGGAGACTTCGAAGTAGGCGGGGTCCTTTTGAAAAGGAGCCCCGTTGGGGTGAGCCACGCAGTGGCAAGGCGCATCAATTTTGAAGTGCCGCGGCCACCCGCATGCTAATGAGGTGCTGAATATGCATTTCAGCGCTTTATTAGTAAACTTCGAAATGGCCATTTGCATGGCCATTTCGAAGTTTGGGGCTAGTGTAGATGTAGCCTTGGGCACTCAAAAATGGAGGCATCCAAAGTCACTAGTCTTTGTACAAAATCTTTAAAAGGTGCCCAAAATTCTGATCAGGGAAACATATTGTTTAGTTCTAATTAATATTACCCTCATTCACATGATCACAAAAACTATAAACATAATTTCCCCAGATCACAAATGGACAGTCCATTTCAGTGGTGTGCAGCTTTTCCCAGTCATAAGTGTTTTCCTTCCTTGTTTTCCTTTGAATACTATAGAAAAGAGCATGAATGTTGATCTCCATATTCTCCATATTACCACCGCCAAATGCAGAGCTACAGAGACTAGACTCTGTGCTGATTTATAGCCTGTGCAACCCCACGGATGTCAATATAAATCAGTGTAACAATTCCTCCACAGAGATCAGCATGGAAGAAATAGGTTTTGCTGAAAAAAAAATGAACAGGAGACACAGACAATACTCCATGAAGTCATAGAGAAAAGACAAATGCTATTAGAAGAATAAATTAGAAAGAGTACAGCTCAGGATATCAGCAATAACCAACAGACACTCACTAAAGCATTCTGGAGCTTTTTTAAAAATTGCTTTCATTGCTTGCCTCAGGAAACACCACTGTGTTTTATTTTAAGACTTTGTGTTTTGGCAAATACGTACAGTACATGTTATAAGTCTTTAAACAATTTTGAGTAACAGTTTGTTTACCAAGCTTACCATTTTGATAAGAGGCAGTATCTGCACTAACATCACATTTCCCTTTAAAGACTAACAAAATGATTTATTCAGTGGTGAGCTTTCACGGGACAGCCCCACTTCATCAGATCAATTTCATTTCTCATACAGACTGACATTTACAAGTACAGAGGACCCCCACAAAAATTGCATTAGAAACTGACAAATCCAGTACATAGGAGCGAAGGAGGGGGCTGAGGAGAGTGGGTGGGATTGTTAAGTGTCCTGCCTGAAATAATTACGAGCTTCAATGCTTGATTTGTCAGTTTCTATTTCAATTTTTTTGGCCTCTGTACTTATAAATGTCAGTCTGTATCGGAAACTAAATTGATCTGATGAAGTAATGAAGTCCCAGGAAAGCTCATCATTGAATAAATAATTTTGTTCGTCTTTTAAGGGCTACATTTCTGCTGTTTTATTTTGTTGGGGACCAGACTAACACAACTACCTGTCTACTACTATTCATCTTGTTTCCCTGTGACCAATTGCCTTTACATAAAACTCCATAAGACCTCCAATGAATAGGGATGTTGTAATCAAACATTTTATTCATTTTATTCTGTCTTCCTAATATGTCCTCCAACTTAACTAGATATCTAAGTATGGACTCCAGATTTTAACTGTTTTTGAAAATCTTGGCCTTAAGATGTCAGTCACCATTCTAGCAGGTGCCTTTGTTTCTGTTGTTGAAGCCAGAAGAAACAAATGACTAGGCATTATCATCACCATTGGGCTGAAATGACCCATTAGCTAATAACCCCTACCTTACAAGAAAGATGTCCTTCTTGTTGTGTCTGCTGGTGTATATAATTCCTTCTCTCATATCAAAAGAGAAGAGAAAAGCTTAGGAAGGCTCCCTTTTAAAGCACCATTACTTCCACTGGCTACACCTAGCAATGTTCTACCTTTTGAATGGAAAATGGTGGTAGGGAGCAGAACCTCCAAGTAGATGGATTTGGCCACTATAACTATTTTACTTCATTTCCATGGCTTCAGTCCCCTCCAGGAATCTAACAGGGAAGAACAAAGAATCATGTGATTATATAGGTGGTTGCATTTTGCTGAAAGGGGGAAATAATTTCATCTAATAAAATGTTGCACAGCTGTTCTGTTAAAATATGTCACTGCTTCAAATGTTCATGCTTCTAGAGACTGTGTGCGAACAGAATTTTAGAACACAAGCATCAACCAAGCTTCCTTTTGTGTAGCTCAGGTCTTCAGTTCTCTCTAGAGCTTTGCTAGGCTTCATGTTCCCCAAATACTGGCTATCTGCACCCCCTCATCCATCTGTGGAGGACCGGGCAGACAGGTTGTGGGCCCATGTTATCTTTTTCAAATATGACTTGTCACATACATTGTGCAGATTTACCTTATTAAATCTTTACCTTAGTAAATCTTATTTACCTTAGATTGTGATCTAAAACTAACAAAGTTGCAAGACTCGAACTGTTTAAAGCCTCCTTTCAGGTTGAAAAAAACAATAAAATCAAATCTGTCAGTTCCCACTCAGTTTTGTTTGATCTCTGCTCAGACAGTTCTCACTGAAGTTAACAGACCTAATTAATACCCAGAGCTACAGAGCACTTGTACTTCCCAGAGGGATTAACAGGATGTGAAGTGGGTTAGAACCTTTCAAGCCAAAAGGCAATTTTGCTTGAACAGGTGCTCAATAAACACTAAAGCATGGAGCAGCAATGGGCAACCTGTGGCCCCTGGACCACATGTAGGCCATCAGGGTAATCTGTCTGAAGTCCATGAGACATTTTGCTGACCATCCTCAGCCACCACCCCTTACAATTCCCAGTGTTGTTGGTTTTCTGTTCTCATCAAATGGGATCTGTGGCCCCATTTGCCTGTAGGCACTGCCCCCACAGCTCTACTTTTGACATGGTTGTTGCCATAAAAGTTATTTTGTTGGACCATTTTGCAGTAGGAAAATCAGTTCTCACACACAGCAGGCTTATGGTTAGGTCGCTGAAATAAGATGGGGGAAGGTTAAGTCTTTTCTCTGCCTGATTTTTCCTCCCTACCTTATTCTTTCTCATTCCTACCCCTCATTTCCCCCTCCCCACATTCTGTCTAACTGAAGTCTGACTTAGCTGGCCAAGTCTCTGTATTTAGCAACACAGTGACCGGAAGGGCAGTTCAAAGCAATGCCCTAAACAGCTCAATACTGGTTTATATTTGCCACATCTGAAAGTGTCAGGTAAGCTCATGTGCCACACCTGTATTTCTCCAGCAGTGAGATTGCAACTGAAACACAACATCAGTGACAGATGCAATATTTTCTTTCTTTGTTGTCCCTTTTCTCTCCCCACTTCTGTGTATATTTGACTTGTTTTTTCTTTAGGGAAACAGCTGATACTCTCTGCGTGCCCCAGCTACTAAAGGGGGAACACCATGCACATTTTCCCAATGACTCACACAGCTGGTTGCTAGAAAGCAGAGGAACATTGCTTTCGACCCCCGGATGGAAGTGTGGTCTTGGGATTACAGACAGAACAGCTAAGCACATACATTAGGCACATTCATTGGGAAATACCATGTGGATAAATGGATGAGATTGGCCATATTAGAGACTCAGATTCTTGTCCCGGTTACTTTACATAGCATCTCAGCTACCTTTTTAAAAAAAAAATAGAGGAAAACAATAGCTGCCTAACTTCCAAAGTAGGGATGGGAGATATTTCTCTAATTGCTGCAAAGCACATGAAATTAACACCAGTTAAATGGAATATCTGAAAGCTAGAGGTGGCTATCTCTTCCTATAGCTAGTCCAGTACCCCTTCCCCTAGTTATGATGTGGCTGCTGCTATTATATTGCTCAGAGGGAGCAACAGCTTGTATTTACCAGGCAGTAGACTCTGTGCAGTTGGACTGAAAAGAGGTCCATGAGATTGAAGCATGCTTAGTGCAGATAGAATGTTCAGAAATGTTAGCATCAAGTCTCTAACTAGGTCTGGTAAACCTGGACCAAGGCTTATTACTCACCCCAAATTAGTGAATTTTCATGGAAACGGCAAAAGGTCCATCTTTGATCTCAGGATTATTGCCTTTACAAAATTTCAAAATGCCATTGCCTTCTCCAACGCATGGAGGTCCTGTAGCTCTTCAATTAAATAGTTGAAAGCATTTGTCACATTGGGAAAACTACCTTTCCCCCATCTCCCTAACCTAATTCTTGGAAGCATCTGAACAATTTTTAGTGAGACTTAAATAAAATAAATTCAGCTGGAGACAGAAAGCAAGCATGGAAAATTTCAGCTCAAGCAGTTAATTTGGCAAAACCTGAACTGAAATCAGAAGCTTACAATGGAAAGTGTTAGGTAATCATAACTATGGACATCTCTGCCAGCTTTGCATTTAATATAATTTGTAGAAAAATAAAAGATACAAAGGTTGTGGTTGCTGGGTTCATTGCATGGATTCATGTTTAAAGTTCATTCAAATGCAGTGTCATGTTCATTTAAAATTAAGTTGCTGTGAAAGAATAATACTAAAATACATTTGTGTAAAACAAAACAGTGATAGACACCAGCAAAATAACTTGGGCAAGATAGAATTATTCATTTTCTTTTCATATAAGCATGCACATTTTGAGGTGTAAAGTCATAATTTCGACTTGATTTAAATAGTTCAGTTGATCTCTGGCAGTATCGTTAGCTCATTAACAGTTTCTACTGTCTTCTTCTTGTAATAACATTGCAACAAGCTCAATATATATTTTTCTGTCTAAGTCTTGCACAAAAGTCTGCCAGCTACTTTATTATTTTTTGAAAAGTAAGGCTAAAATTAATGAATGCTTGATGTGTTTCCTAGTAGCTCCTTCTGTAAACTAGACAGCAAGATTTGGCAACAAAATAATTGTAATAAACAACAGCCCTGGGTCATCAGTACCTAGATACTACATATCTGTGACTCCCAGACTGCAGAATCTCCTTGTCTCCATTGTACAACCCCATTTTTGTTTGAAATCGTTCCATTACATAGTGAGGCAATTTGTCATCTGCAATTCAATTGGTACCCTGGGGACGAAATCTGTATTATTTACACCCATTTATATTCACTCCAGGCAATAGGATTGTACCAGTGTTAGTCAGCTCTGAAATTAGTTCCTTGATGGTGTCCTTCAAAACTAATTCTTTAGATTAGTCTGGAGTGTCTTTCATGTTGCACATTGTAATCATTCCAGTTAACTTTCCCGCTGTATTTTTCAGATTAGTTTAAAATCAGAGGAAAAGGGTAAAGTGGATATGTTATGTAACTATCACAAACCAGCCAAGCATGCATGCAGGTTAGTGTCTCACCCTTGCTATGCTGGATGTATTCTTTGAAAACACTGTCAACACTTCCCACAGAGCTATGTATTCATAAGAGATGTTATTGTTTGCTATCAGAACACATACAAATCTAAGCTTTATTGGTATAGTTTTAAACACAAATTTTGTTAGATGAAATCACCTTTATTAACCTCTGAAAGTCGAGGTGACATGCCAAGCAGGTCAAGGACTGTTTTTTAAGTGTCTCAATTTTAGCTCCTGCCATATTGTAAGTAGCCATTAGGCAGTTTTAAAATAGATTTAAGAAATATAAAATCTTATGCACCCAATAGATGCAGATTTGTTTAGTCAACATTGTTTTGGGGGTTCTGCTGTCTTCAGTTGGCAGAGTCTAAGAAAAGGGGCCCCAGAATTGATGATGCAAGACTCTCTGCTCCACTGAAAGATCCAGCTTCCTGGTCAATGAACATGTATTAGTAGTGATGCTGGATAGCTAAAGGAACAGGACCAGGGCACCAATGTGTGCTGGGAGGGATCTCTCCTTATCTTGCTAGGCAGCAAGCTCCTGCATATGAAATCTCAATGCCTCTTGCAGTCAAGACATTCTGAAGAATTTACCAAAGACAGTCCAGGTACCAGCTTGAAAAAGGCCTGGTGTTCATGAATGGTGGGGCATTAGCTGTTCCTATGCCCCTCCTGAGATTACATTCTGAAGGGCCTTTGCAAGGTTTAGCATTTTGCAGTGTAGAAGAATGGGTTGCAGATTTTTCCCTTCAAATCAAGTCAGGTAAGGCAGTGCCTGGTCCCAGGGCCACGTGTCATGTCTTAACTCTCATATCTGGCACTCTACCTACACAGATCTAGATGCAGAACATCGCATGCTGTAATTTTGACGTCTGTAGTACTGCACAGGCATAAGAACATAATATTCAAATACAGGCTGAACTCTCTAGTTCAGCACCTTCAGGACCTGACCGGCGCCAAACAAGAGAATTTGCCAGACCACTGGAGATCAGTATTGTCTAGCACATTACCGACACTTCCACCACTTACCTTACATACTGGGCTCTTAGAAGACATTAGGGACAGGAATAAGGGGATTTCAACATCTGCAGGATCCTTTCAATCGAAACGTGGCACTTTTGAAGTGCCATGGCTGGCAGCATGCTAATGAGGTGCCTCATTAGTATTCTCTAATTTCGCCAGTAGCATGGTCCTTTCGAAATTTTGGCCAAGTGTAGACACAGACAAGGTAGCAGAATCTGGCCCTCATAAACTGGGGTTAGATTTTGCCATCCTTTGTTCATACTGTTATTTCTTAGCACCAGATTTTCCCACTTTCACTCATATTGAGTTATTCTGTGAGTGGCCTCATTGACTTGTTAGTTATTTGGCTATTTACAAAGAAAGGTAGCATTTACTGTGCGTACATGCGGCAAAAACTGGAATTTAACCCATTGTAAGGAAATTTTGTGGATTAAATTCCTCTCCTAATTTCATCCCTCCATCCCTCAATTTTATATAGCTTCAGCTTTCCACAATTCATGGAAACCTACGTAATTTCAGACAGATTCATCTGCTGTCTTCTGCAATGAGTGTAACTGAGAACAAACTTTGGGCAACCTACAGAACTTAGTTTAGTGGCATGAATCAAGCAGCTCTTAAGCCTACTGATGTGTACATGAATCTTGATTGTTGCTTTATATTATTTTAATTAAGATGATTAAAAACACAGAGAATGACAATAGACAAATAAAAAGGAAAAATAGTGCTTCTCACCCCAACCAAAAAAAAAACAACCCACCAACAACAAAGAAAAACAAAAACTTGTATTTCATACTTTGGCCTGGTTATATAAAAAATCTGTTTCTTATTTGTCTGTCTACTAACTAGGCATCTCCTTCAGCTTCCCTGACACACTGTATGAATCACCATGAATATTTCCATTCTATCAATAATTGCTTTAAAAATGTAGCTGGTTATGCTGAACAGTTGTCTTAAACTTTGATTTTTATTTTGAGACTACAGCATGACTCACTTGGAAAGCCACACGGGTCTTGAAATTCTGAGAGACAGTAAAAAACCTAAATCTTTACAGTGAATGCATTGTTATGATGCCATGAGTGAGGCACACATAATCATACCTACTTCTTCCTTTAACTTGCTAACTTCAGCTCAGCAAGTGTCACTTCATATGAAGTAAGAACCTATGATTAACATACTAGCATGACATGCAACATAAATTCACGGGGCCATGAGATCCCTTGATTTCTGTGACAGCACTTTCCAGTACTTCCCAGGGAACTCAGAGGGAAAGGCGAGGATGGAGGGCATAAGACTCAGGGGAAGGCAATGCATTCATGGGATCTTAGTGCCTACCTGTTCACCTCCTCATCTCTGTTCTGACCTTTCTTGAAGGCTCCCCCAGCTGGCTGCTGCCTGGGGAATCTTTATGCAAGTAACCTAAAGGTGAAAAAGCCTTCCAGCTTGCCCAAACTACTAGCAGAGCATTTATGCTCTCAAAGAGCCATTCAAGTGGTAAGGAAGCCATCTAACAGGCATTTGCCAACCCTCTTATATGTATACTTTCAAGCTGAGTCTACATGTGCTCCCTCCTTTTGGAGGGGGCATGTTAATGAGTCAGTTTGGAGTATGCTAATGAGGCACTGACATGAATATGCAGTGCCTCATTAGCATAATAGTAGCCACATATGATTCGAAAGTGCCACTTTTGGAAAGCATGCCGCCCGTGTAGACAGGGCCTTTTGAAAGGAGCCCCCTGACTTCAAAAGCCCCTTCTTCCTAAAACCAAATAGGAAGAAGGGGCTTTTGAAGTCAGGGGGTCCTTCCAAAAGGCCCTGTCTACATGGGTGGCAATGTTCCAAAAGTAGCACTTTTGAATTGCACTCAGCCATCATTATGTTAATGAGGCACTGCATATTCATGTCAGAACCTCATTAGCATCTTCTGAACTGCCTCATTAACATGTCCCTTCCAAAAGGAGGGGGCACATGTAGACCCATCTTCAGTTTCTGAATTAGATGATAAACAAGTGTGAATTAGTGCAATATTTATACCAAACATATTAGTCTACAGGACCTTAGTTTAAAATTTGCTTTAGGATATTTCATTAGTGTGTTTCTGAAGATTATAAAAATCAAATCTCTAAAAATAATTCCATAGATATTCAGATGCACAATCTGAGATGGTTAGCCTTAAATGCTTGGAAGTTCAAACACATAGTTTTTAAATAAATCCTTCAAAGACCCTCTTTATCTAAAATACACATTTTAGTTCTAATTACTACAGTATGAAAAGTTTGTTGCCCAAGTTTCTTGAATTTCTGTCAATCCTCTACTCCCACTTTAAGGGAGCCTTTAAAGGGACAATACCTCTTTTCTTCTAGATGGTTTCACTTTCTTTACTTCTATTTCATTAACTAGTTTAACAGAGCCCTCCAGCAAAATCAGTACCTGAGTAAGATGTGAAGTACTTTGTTATGCCTAAAATATTTGAAAAGTTTATGAAATTTCATAAGTGGATATGAAATATAAAATTTCATATTTGAAAAGTTTATGAAATTATATAAACAGGTCTATTTTTATGGAGGTTACACAAAGTAAATTAATATTCCATTTTGCTAAAAGCACTGAACATTGTTATGAATACACTAAGCCTCTGTGACTGATTATTTTAAATGCATGTGTCCTGTTGAGTTAAAAATCTATAGTCATCTGAATGTATTACTTTATGAAGGCTTTATGTGTACATTTAAAATTTAAAATCAGCTTAGAAATATTGATTATGAAAATGAAAAGCAGAGAGGAACTGAATCTTGTTTTCCATAATATTTAATGTTGTATTGAGCTGGTCAGCTGACTTGCCTTCCTTCAAAGATTTTGCACATAAATCTCTGAAAAACTCTAGGGATTTGGCTGGAAGGAAGTGGGCAGGAAGTGGTTGGAAAGGAAAGAGGGAAACAGAGGGTGTGGGTGTAGCCTGAGCAGTGCAGGGGTGGAGTAATGGCAGGGTGACAAGCAGAAGAGGAGGGCCGCCCACTGCCCATGAGAACAAAGGGATTTGACTGAGACACTTGATTTCCCCATAACTCGTTGGCCGTGATTTAATGTAATTTCGTGTTCAACCTATTGAGATGACTAAGGTGTAGAGTAATGTTTATTTTCTCCTGAAAATTTAAAAGAATTGACCAGAATATAGGTTTTTGAGGTCAAACCTTTCAGGCTGTGAGGTAAATGCTGCATAACTTCTTCCCTCCTCTCAAACTTGTTGCCAATTCACATTAAAAACACTTCTCACTTAAAGTTTATGGACTGAATAGTTAACTGCAATTTGTAAAAATTATTGTATAAATGTAATTTTCTCAAGTCTTCTGTTTTTTCAGATATGGTAAAGATGAAGTGCTAAAGAATTTCTTTTATACTTGGCTTTTACAGCAATGGCTTTTCTTTCCAAATGTATTAAATTCTATACTTTGCACTTGATCATGAAGAAAAGTACTGTTATAAAGAGCATTCATGTATGTTACAAGATACCTTTATTTTACACTTAAACTTTGTATGTTTTTATTGCATCTAGTGTACTGTGAGTGTATACACAAAACATAAATATAATAAACATTTGACATAAGGCAAGCTTTTCTTTACACAGTATCCCTGAGCAACGTATTATATGTCAGAAGTGAGATCTAAACACAGCACGATTTTTCATACTTGTAGCTATGAATTCAAAAGGATATTCAAAAGTATCTCAGTTATGGGGAGGGGTAATTCCTCAGTGAAACACTAATGAGAATTATGTGAGGGAATCATACAGAGCACATACACGCTTTCCTAATTACATACAGTCCACTGTCTGGTGGATCTATAATGTGTATTAATGCTATATAATTCCCTCACTGTGACTTGCCCCTGGAAGTTTTATTTTGATTCACATGGAGGTATCTAGAACAATAATTTAATAAAAAAAAAACAGCTCAATTTTCTTTATACGAACAGATGAAGCTGAGGGGTGTTTAAATTAAATAATTTTCATATGGATTTCTATGGTAGGCATCAACACATGACCTGTCACTCTGTTTTAGAGGTCATATTTATCTTCTGTTATAACAAAAAAGCAGTCAAATAGCACTTTAAAGACTAATAAAATAATTTATTAGGTGAGCTTTCGTGGGACAGACCCACTTCTTCAGATCATAGCCATATCAGAACAGACTCAATATTTAAGGCACAGAGAACCAAAAACAGTAATCAAGGTGGACAAATCAGAAAAAAAAAGATCAAGGTGAGCAAATCAGAGAGTAGAGGGGCAGAAGGAGGGGCAGAAGTAGAAGTGCCCCTTTATTCTCTGATTTGCTCACCTTGATCATTTTTTCTTTGATTTGTCCACCTTGATTACTGTTTTTGGTTCTCTGTGCCTTAAATATTGAGTCTGTTCTGGTCTGGCTATGGTCTGAAGAAGTGGGTCTGTCCCATGAAAGCTCATCACCTAATAAATTTTGTTAGTCTTTAAAGTGCTACTTGACTGCTTTTTTATTTTGGTAGTATATAGACTAGCACGGCTCCCTCTCTGTTACTATCTTCTGTTATAGTTTTCCAGACCTAGTCAATTTAATGATAAGACTAAACACACATACGCTTTACAGTACATACGCAAAATGCCTGTGAGAAGCAATGTATGCACTGATCGAAGCGGGGGTACTGTCGGGCAAATGTACTTTCATTTCTCAGAGGTTGTAATACAAGGATTCTAGGGGACACTGTTGAGTGTGTCATTTCAGGGCAAATTGCTCAGAGACAGGGGTATATAATGCCCAGGACTAGGGTTCTCTACTGTAAGTCCCACCAAGCCAGTCCCACAGAGCACTCTTGCTTACCACCATCAGTATTACCGCTACTTGCACAGATAAGAAGTCACGAAACCCAGTCTCACCAAATGAAAAGGTTCTCCTGATCCCCAAGGCCCAGCCACATTCCAAGTAAATTTATAAATGAGATCTTACCCAAAAAGGATTGGTTGATGGCCAGTCCTTTAGAATCTACAATCTAAAGGTTTATTAAAAGAAAGAAAGAAAGAAAGAAAGAAAGAAAAAGAAAAGTGTGAGAGCTAAGAGCTAAATTTGGTAAGGGAATCAAATAACATATAGCAAATGAAAAGTTTTTAGTGCAGTAATGGAATAATTTGCTGGCATAAATCAAGTCTCTGGAATACATCCACTGTTAGGATAGATCATCAGTCCTTAGTTTCAAGCTTCTGTTCATAGCAAAGATGTAGGGTTGAAGACCAAATGGAGGAATTTCCAGGGCCCTTTATATATCCTGGGCCATCTGGAGGGACTCACACTTTCTCCTATGTAAAAGTACATACAAAGATGGAGTTTGTCACATAAACAAGTCACCTGTTCACTCAGTTCTTTACAGATGGTGAGTATCAGAAGGGTGGCCTCGCTAGTCTGTATCCACAAAAATGAGGAGTCCTGTGCCATCTGACAAAGCGGGCTTGTGTCCATAAAAACTTATGCCCAAATAAATCTGATTCTTTCATGCGCCACAGGACGCCTCAAATTTCTTTAAAGGTGGATGCCATTGTTCTCATGCTGGTCTGATCATTCACAGAAAAGCTCACCAGGGCCGTGTCTACACATGCCCCAAACTTCGAAATGGCCATTTGCATGGCCATTTCGAAGTTTACTAATGAAGCGCTGAAATGCATATTCAGCGCTTCATTAGCATGTGGGCGGCAGCCGCGCTTCGAAATTGACGCTTCTTGCCGCCGCGCGGCGTGTCCAGACGGGGCTCCTTTTCGAAAGGACGCCACCTACTTCGAAGTCCCCTTATTCCCATGAGCTCATGGGAATAAGGGGACTTCGAAGTAGGCAGCATCCTTTCGAAAAGGAGTCCCGTCTGGACGCGCCGCGCGGCGGCAAGGAGCGTCAATTTCGAAGCGCGGCTGCCGCCCACATGCTAATGAAGCGCTGAATATGCATTTCAGCGCTTCATTAGTAAACTTCGAAATGGCCATGCAGTTTGGGGCACGTGTAGACGTAGCCCAGATGTGGACTAGCACCACCAAACACCCATTGTCAAATACTTTTATTCCCTTGCCTAGTAGTCCATTCAGAATAAGCAGGTCAACCCTCCTGTTAATTTTTCCCAGAAGCAAACACTTGAAATTCCCTCTATGAGCACTGCAAGGGTGGCTGCACAAGATGGTGCATCATGCTCCCTGCTGTATGCTCAGCCTGCTCTTTACGTCAGTGTCAATGGGGTAAGGCCATGCTTTTAGGGACTGCAGTTCCGACAGGCCCTTTCCGTCCTCTGGGGCCTTTCCTTACCATTTTATTTACTTGCTTGGGATGCAAATTTCAGATAGCTTTTGTAAAGATGATTTGAAGAAATTCCAAGCCTCCTTCACATTTAAGCTATTGAGCTCTTCAAATCAGTTAACTTCTTTAACTAAATTAATAAATTTCCCAAATAACACCCCTCCAAGCAACCAAAACCCAATAGCTGATGACCTGGTAAACTTGCTCCTTGCTGCTCTGATCGTGGCCATTTCAAAATTTGGACAAATAACATGGGAACAACATCACATTATTAAACAATTCCATATTTGATTCTGAGTGAAAGAATTTGAACATGAAACCAAATCTAAAAGATCTGGAGTAGGAATTCCATGTTTGTTGTTAGGAAACTGGAGCAAGATGGCTCAGCTCCTTAAGGGGTGGAGGACTGGTGCCAGCCAATCCTGGTTACTGAATGAAGGGCACCTGGGTTGATTCAGGGCAGGAGGTGGCTGCAGTGAAGGGGGAAGCTCTGGAAGTAGTGGCAGAGTCCACAGGGAATGGTGAAAGGTGATCCTGAAACAAGGTCTGGATGTGAGAGAACTTGGCCAAAGAGAGGAGAAAATGCAAAGTCCTCAGGCAGGAAGGCCTGGGTTCACGAAGAGAAACCTTCAGTGGGTGCTTCTAAGAATGGAATTTTTTGGGAGATGTTTGAGTTTTATCTGCAATTTTATTTTATGTCAATCAACCTAGTCCCCACGGAGGGGTAGTTTGACTAAGAAAAAGCCAAAGAGAAGTTTTATTTGAACAGTGCAGGATGGAAAGGTAAGACAGGCTGCCTACAGCTTGTCCCTCGGCCATGAGGGGGTGCATAGGAGATTGCTGGCTCGGTTTCAAAAATGGTATTTCTTAAGATGGACATTATGTCTAACGATGGGTGTTATATTTTCACATTTTACTTCATAGTACCAAAACAAAAAAGCAGTCCAGCTCTAGGTGACAGGCCAGTTCTCTCCTACAGACAACCTCCCAACCTTACGAGGGTTCTCACCCACAACCACAGTCTATACCGCAGGAACACCAGTCCTGGGACTTTTCCTTGGAACAAAGCCCTTTGCCAGCTTTGTCCACATATCTATTCTGGAGATACCATCACTGGACCTAGCCAGGTTATTCACAGAATCACAGGCACATTTCATGTTCCTCAACTAACATCATATATGCCTTCATGTGCCAACAATGCCCAGATGCTTTGTATATTGGACAGACTTCAAACTCTCTTAGACAAAGAATTAATGGGCACAGAACAGACATAAAAACACTCCTGATCCACAAAGCGGTCAGCTAGCTTTTTAATGGAGTGGGCCATTCTGTTAATGACCGGAAGGTCTGCGTCTTACTGAAAAGGAATTTTCACACAACTTTGGAAAGAGAGGCTGCTGAACTCTCTTTTATACTCAAATTCGACGCATTAACTTGTGGTTTGAACCGGGATGGCAATTTTTGAGGTCATTATAGGGGTTCTTTTTCATACTTGGCTTAATCTAGTTCTTGACTCCCCCGCCCCCGCCCCCGCCCCTGTACTCTCTCTGATTTGCTCACCTTCATAATATTTTTCTGATTTGTCAACCTTGATTACTATTTTTGATTCTCTGTGCCTTAAATATTGAGTCTGTTCTGGTATGGCTATGGTCTGAAGACGTGGGTCTGTCCCATGACAACTCATTGCCTAATAAATTATTTTGTTAGTCTTTAAAGTGCTACTTGACTGCTTTTTTGTTTTGATAGTATATAGACTAGCACGGCTTTCTCTCTGTTACTACTTCATAGTAATGATGTTGTCTTCAGATGATACTTGTCTGAACTACTATGAAAACATGAAAAAGTTGGTTGGAAAATATTTTTTATTATAAAATGTACAGTATACTAACCTTGACATTATAAACCACAGTAACGTATCAGAGTCTTGTAAAGACCAATAATTTATAAAATGAGACAGAGATCACTGTTATTCTTTCTAGTCTCATAGTCTGATTTAAAATATACATAATGACTGAATTCAATGGGAGCATCCCAGCTGGCTGGAAAAGGTTCATTCACTCCAGTAACTAATGTCAGAATGTCCTTGATTAGAGATAGATCACTCTTATTTGAAGAATTAATAGAAAGGTTAGATATTTCATAAGGCTAGGTTATGTAAAAGCACTGCAGGGGATTAAGAAAGTGATGTCTCTCCAACAAAATAACAGAGCACTTTTTATCACTGTAGTTCATTTATTACAGTTAATACTTCTTTGGTATTTTTAAGGTGCTTGTGAAGCCAAGGTATAGCTTTGGAGTATCTACAGGAATGTATACAGTACATCAGGTCTCAGATGCTGTGGAATGCCATGAGATGTCACATTACATCATGTAAACAATTCAGATTCCTTCTCAGATGCATCAGCCTCATCATTTAAGTATATTTGTCACCTCTTCCTGCTGCAGGATTATGGTCTTTGTGAAGAGAGTGATGTACTGTTTGTGACAATGAGAATTACAGTCTCACTCTTCTGCCCTCCATATCCTTGCCTTTGCTTACAAACCATACTTTTCTGCTGCACTTGCTTGGCAGTGATTGGGCATTTATGCATGGCTAAAGGAGTCTGAACTTTAGAATATGTGAATATAGGTTGTTTTTGAATCACTGCCCAGTATATTTTTAGCAGTGCATTTGTAGAAGCCCGCATCTCTTTGCGTAGATTGCTGGATGATTAACAACCCATGAGGGTGAAGAAATTTGTTTCCATATAGACGGGACTGAGCTCCTGTTGTCAGATGTGATTTGTCTGGGAGCTCCCATGTTATTTCAGCTTTAGGAATCCCAATGGCAATGCAGTTCAGCTTAACTGCATTGCCAGGCCTCGCATAGATGACGGGCGCTGGCTCACTGGTGATCCGGGGTGGGTAGGCTATCACTATGACTGGGACGTTCATAATAGAGGTGCCATACTCTGTCACTGCCTTGCACAGGTAGGTGCCCCTATCAAATACAGAGGCATTGCGCACAGTGAGCGAGCCATTCTCTAGCAGGGAGAAGCGACCTGTGGCTTGAGGGCTGTCTAGTACCATCCCATTGGGCAGCGTCCAGGAGATATGTGCCCGGTGGTTTGGCTGGGTGATGCAATGGAGCTGCAAAGTCTCTCCATTGATGATGCTCACCAGTTTGTTGTACTGGTTGCTGATTTCTGGCTTGACACCTACCTTCAGGAAAACCACCCTCTCCGCATAGCCACCCTGGTTCCTGGCTGTGCAGCGATATGTCCCGGCATCTACTGCAGAAAGGCCACTGATATGCAGTATCCCATCCCTCTTGTGGTAGAATCTCTGCAGGTAGCTGCCACTCCGCAGCTCAGTGCCATTGGGAAGGATCCAAGATGTGCTGGGCTCAGGGTTCCCATGGACCGAGCAGTTCAGATTGATACTGTGACCAGCCGTGGCTGTGATTCTTTCACTGACTGGGTCCCGGAAGGTGGGCTTCTCCAAATGATCCGTGACCAGGAGCTGCACGATCAGTCTAGCCTCTCCCCCTTCATTCCTCCCGATGCACACTAGCTGAACTGAGTCTGTCTGCCTCACCTCCCTGATATCCAGGGTGCCATTGCGATGCACAGTAATTCTGTTCCCATAGTAGGGAGCAGGCAGGATCACCCCTTCCGGGAAAGCCCACAAGACCCGCGGAGCTGGGATGCCTTCAGCTTTACAGTCAATAAGCTTGCGGCTCTCCCTCACAGCAGTCTCCCGCACAGAGGTGATTGGGTTGGGATGCCCATTGATCTTGGGAGGCTGAACAGTGACTTGGATCCAGACTATTTTCCTGTCTTCCCCGGCATGGTTCCGCACCACACATGTGTAATTGCCACTGTCAGATCTCTGGGCCTTTTGGATGAGGAGTGTGCCATCCCCATACACTTGATACTTCTCAGACAGGAGAGGAATGGGCCTGTTGGTGGGAGAGAGCCATGTTACCCTGGGGGTGGGCTCGCCTTTGGCTTTGCAAGCCACAGTGACCACATCTCCATAGGGCACATTAATAACAGAGTAGGTTTTGTTTCTGATAGTTGCAGGCTCAGCCACCACTTTGACCCTTATTCTCATCTCATCCTTCCCTATTTGGTTCTCAGCATAACAGGTGTAATCCCCTTCCTCTCTCAGTCCCACCTCATTGAAATACAGTGTCCCATTGTTGAAGACCACGTATCTCTTTACTCGGTTTCCACTGTCATCAGACTGCATGAAGGTGTTGATCATGCTGCCATCTGGCAGGCCCCAGGAGATCTCAGGATTTGGCAGACCAGTGGCTATACAGTCGACTTTCAAATCCCCGCCATACATAACCTTGTGGTTATTTTCATTCTTGTGTTCTATTTTGGCAGGTCTCATCATCACATTCACTTTGAGAACCACATAGTCATCTCCAATCATATTGCGGGCCACGCACAGATAGTCTCCTGCATCCTTATCTGTGACTGCACGGACAACCAAAGTTCCATTGGCAAACACTTTGCTTCTGGTCTCCGAGCTAAATTGGGGAAAGAAAATAGAATAGGAAATGAACTGCAAAAATCAGCTTTCATTATTTTATCATATACCATAACTTGAGTGCAAAAAAATATTTAAAATGCCAGTGTGGCTACTGGTAGGTCTTAGAAATTTTGACATATATGTGTGTGTGTGTGTGTGTGTGTGTATATATACACATACACACATTATACAGCATCATATATACATATATATATGGAGATGACTATATATATATATATATGTTAAAATTTCTAAGACATTCTATGTACCTACCAGTAGCCACACCTGCATTTTAAATGTACATATTTCTGTTCAGTTGCAACCAAATAATTATTCTCTGAATTTAAATTGACACAGCTAGCCTTCAAGGAATTTTGTTTTAATTTATTTTGATTACTCTTTTAATGTGGAATGCATCTAGAGTATGCTGTAATATTCAGATGTAGTAACTCTTAAAACTTTAAATTAAAGCTTTAAAAACACATGTATTTACATACCATAACTAAGGGGAGACTGGAACACTGTCATCAGCACAATTACAAACCACTATGTGCCACTTCCTTGGGATTCCCAGACAATCTTTTCAAACTTGCAGAACAAATTTCAAGGAGTAATTTTGTTAAGAGTTTTATATTTGTACAGAAAATTAATCATCTTATCATGGATCTCATGATGACTTAGGGGAAAGGAAGAATTATTGGTACACAAACTACAAAGCACCATTTTGTTGCCATGGTCACAAAACAGAAGAAAATGTATTATGGAAGGACTCACAAGCTGGCTAAATATTAGATTTGTCAACATGAAATAAACTATGATGAACATATTAATTAATTAAGAATGCTGTTGGCAAATAATCTGGCATTTTGAGGCAACAAAAGTGATGATGCCAACACATCTCTTACTGCTTTGTCTATGGATTTAAAAAACAGAGTGAATGGTATTTTACAGATCTGTGTGGGTACTTATGTTTTGGTAATTATGTTATGTCAATTCAGAGAGTGACTATTACAGCACTAGTGTGATTTCATCTCATGAGCATTAGCGACTTCTCTCACAAAAACCTACATAGAAGTTATCAAAACAAAAAAGCAGTCAAGTAGCATTTTAAAGACTAACAAAATAATATATTAGGTGAGCTCTCGTGGGCAGACCCTCTTCTTCAGACCATAGCCATACCAGAACAGACTCAATATTTAAGGCACAGAGAACCAAAAATAGTAATCAAGGTTGACAAATCAGAAAAAAATTATCAAGGTGAGCAAATCAGAGAGTAGAGGGTCAGAAGTGGGATGGGGAGTCAAGAATTAGATTAAGCCAAGTATGCAAGAGAGTCCCTATAATGACCCAGAAAATTCCCATCCCGGTTTGTCCCACAAAAGCTCACCCAATAAATTATTTTGTTAGTCTTTAAAGTGCTACTTGACTGTTTTTTTATTTTGATAGTATACAGACTAGCATGGCTTTCTCTCTGCTACTATTCTACATAGAAGTTGTTTTTGTAAAGGTCTTTTTAGAAGCCATTATTAAGGCTAAAATGACTGCTTGTTTAAATAAGAGGTTTTATTTCTTCAGCACAGAAACTATGGCAAGATCATTTCTGTCCAAAGGGTCAAAGGGACAAAATGTAATGGCTCACAGTAGAATTGGACTCATCTAATGGGAGCAGAGCAGAATGGGAAAATAAAGTAAATAAAGTCAGTATATACACCTCCCTCATATGCTGTTCAAAGATGGAGAATAGCCAGTTGGTCAGTGTACTCAGGCTGTGGGAAACCTCAGTTCTCTTTGATCCACATACACACACACACAAAAAATTAAAAAAGATCTCCTTTTTGTTCCAAAGCAAAATTAAAAGTAAAATTGCAAAGCCTTGAAATTTTTCCTTAAACAAAAATTTTGTTTTCTGGCTAGACCTAGGTATATGTGCATGCATAAGAATTAGAGTAAAGGACATAAATTAACTTATTTACAGAAGTTCTGCACACCCATGGTTCCTTTTCAGCTTGGCTGAAGTTATGAGCACACAAATGAGCCCAGACATGTTTACACGTGCCAAATTAAACATCTGCAATGATTTTTTAGCCCTCTCATTACATCAGGATACCAGTATCAGGAGAAATGACCAGTTTAGTAAAGATATGCCTATATTTAACCTCCTAATTATTTTGTCTGAACCTGCAATATATTTTAAATAATTAGATATAATATGTGGGAAAGATCTACATTTTTCCACATGGGAGCCAATAATGATCCAATTAGTCTGTAGCAATGGTGAAAATTACTTAAATTTCTTAGAGTACTGTTGTATTCTCCCCCAAGGGGTGTCAGGGCAGGAGGTTGAGGTTGATATGACAGTACCTGTAAGAAATTTAAGTGTGGGGTGGAACATGGGGGGTTGAGGGTAGGGGGCTGAGGTGTGTGTGGGAATAGGGAAGCTCAAGACTAGGGGTGGGGATGTTGTGGCTGCAGAAGTCAGGGCTGGAGGTGTGAGGAGGAGCTCAGGGATAGTAGGTTTGGGATGTGTGGAGGGGTAGAGTAATCAGGGAAAGGGGGCTGATAGCATTGGAGGGTTCAGGCAGGGGTGCATGAGGACCACAATGGTGCAAGAATACCCATTATGGATTGCGGGGGGTGGGAAATGGTTTGAAGACCTCCTCCATCCTTACTGATATTCCTTGTTGCTTGCTACTCTCCTACCATCACTGTCAGGGAGCCAGAGGAGAGCTCAGATTGTGGATTGTAATCTTTTACAATACGAACACATTGGCTCTCCCTCTTTCCTTGCCCCAAGAGAACACTTCATAACAATCCTCCCCCTACACCTCCCCGCCTGCATGCCGAAAACCATCAGACTCTCATTTCCCAGGAAGAAGGAGGTTTTTTGTTTTGTTTTTTTTTTTGACAGATAGGAATCTATGTAGTATTGGAACAATTCCAGGTATGCAATTAGATACCACTGAAATGTTGTGAAAAGACCATAGCACGAATCTTTTGCTGCTTGGAATTCTACCACACAGTGGTGTGACTGTAACAGCCTGTTGATCATTCAACTTGGACTCCTTTCATTATGGAAGCCCAGAGGCACTGAGACCACTTACCAGGGAGAGTCAAGTCTCAGCTCTACAGCCCGGGCTGAGAACCAAGGGGTCTTTAGCTCATGTGATAAGAGCACAGGTGCTTTAACCCCTCTGGTTGCAGGTTCAAACTTGGTGGCTAGTAAGCCAGGTCTGTCAGTGTTACAAGTGCCTCTAGGGTTGCATTGTTACTAGTGTCTTTGTTCTAAAACAGCCTTTTGCTTTGGATTCTTCTATCAACAAGAACCCCCCTCTTTATCTCAGTGGGCTTTGCATCAGCCTCATTGGAGGAGCAGGGCTCTTTTTTGTAAAAATAGAGGAGCCGGTACTCAGCTGGCTCCCCTTTACTGCCCCCAGCAAATCCTGTGTCTGGGGCTGCTGAGATGCTGGTACTCTGTACTGGCAAGTACTGGCACAAAAATAGCACTGTGGAAGAGTAATTGATACAAGCTTCAACGAATAGTGATCTACCTGTGCAGCGAATCAATCATCCTTTTTGAAGGCAGCCTCCATAATATTCGTGGCCAGGGATCCCCGGAAGCACTGCAGTCCAGATGCAGGGTGCTGCCATAAGTTACATCTGTTCTCTGGGGAGAGCTCCAAGTGATCTTGGCGTTTGATGAATACTTCTTCACATAGAGCTGAACCGTTCTCCTGGCTGCTCCCACCATGTTAGCTGCAATGCACTCATAGCTCCCACTGTCCTCGGGGGAAACATTCCGTATGTAAAGGGTACCATTGGGGAAGACAAATAATTTCCCATTGACAAACTGGGAGGGTCGGATCTGGGTACCATCAAAGAGCACCCACCGGATGCTGGGGAGGGGAGCCGCTTTGGCAGTGCAGTGAATGTGAATGTTGTGACCAAAGGACAAGGAAATGTTCTCCTGTTTTTCCTGCTGGATGATTGGGGGTAAGGCTGCAATATGAAGCCTCACAGCTATACTGTCCGCTCCTGCAGTGTTGCTAGCTATGCACTTGTACACGCCTCGGTCCGAAAAGGTTGTCTCCTTGATAGACAAAGTTCTATTTTCGTGGAGCATTATCCTGCCCTCAGTGGTGGATACTGTCTGCAATATCTTCCTGTCAGGTAAAATCCACGAAATGTGTGGACTTGGGATCCCGCTGGCCTGGCACTCCATTGCCACTGTGTCTCCAAAATACACAGTGGCATCTCGGTAACGGGAAACTAACATTTTGGGCTGCTGGGCTGTAACTGTTAACAGGACAATCATTTTATCGACACCATACAGGTTCTGAGCAGCGCACAAGTACTGTCCACGGTCCTGGAGTTGAACATTTCGAATAATGAATGTGCCATTTTTCAAGACTTCAAACCGTTGCATCCTTGTGTTTGCTGTCATCAGAGCTCCTGGGAGGATAGCATGAAAGAAAGAAAATTGGAGAGTTTGTTCTTAAGACAGACAACACTGCACTGAAAGACATTTATGGAAACATCTCTGTTTACTGCATATGAACAATAATAAAATAGAATCTAGGAGTAAAGATGAATAATGGGGAGAACAGACTCCCCACTTAAGAATGGTCTATATGAGCAAAATCTGATATATGCCTTCTGCTATAATCCTGTGGCTTTAGTGGAAGAATTTGGTGCTTCAGATTTTGTCATCAAAACCAACCATCCAAAAAGTCCAAGACTTAAAAACATTAGGAAATGATTTTCATAGGCTGAGTCTTCACTAGCCCCCTTCTTCAAAGAGGGCATGGTAATCAGCCTGAGTGGAGAATACTAATGAAGTGCTGCAACGAATGTGCAGCACTTTAGGCTAATTCTCCGTGCGGGAACTTCGAAGTATCAGACTTAGAAGCACCGGCATACCATGTAGCCACAGGCACTTCGAAGTATCTGCGCAACTCTGAAGTGCCCTTACTCCCCAAAATTTTGCAACTTCGAATTCGCCGCAGAGAGAATTAGCCCAATAAGGTGCTACATATTCATCACAGCACTTCATTAGTATTCTCCGATCAGGCTGATTACCATAGCAAAATATTGCCTTAATGCTTTGGGGTGTCAATTAATCTCTTGCATGCTTTCCAGGAACATTTTACTGGCATAAAACAGCAATGCATTCTCTACCTAATCAGCTCCCAGGCTCCTCTAGCATAAATTCCAGTCTAGGAGAACATGCACACAGGGATGTCTAGATCTCCTAAAAAACAAGTTATTTCTTTTGATACAACTTCCCACCCCATCTACTGCATTTTATATTTTTAGTGGGGCTAATGTTAATGTTAAAAAATATAGTGCACTGATAGCCTGAGACAAAGGGCAATGAAGTAAATTCTCTCCATTGACTTTGTATCAGACCCTTAGGGTGCGTCCATGCTAGGAACTAACTTTGAAGTTAACTTTGACATTAGGCACTACACTGAAGTAGCCAGCAGTGAGTCTACACACATTTTCCCTTACTTCAAAATTAACTTCCAAGTAGGGAGCCCAACTTCGAAGTCCTTACTCCATTTCTGGGAGGCTGTGTCTACACTATTCCCACCCTTTCGAAAGGGGCATGCTAATGAGACACTTCGGGATATGCTAATGAGGTGCTGCAATGAATATTCAGTGTCCATTAGCATAATGGCAGCCATGGCACTTCGAAAGCCTACAAGGGGTCCTTTTCTAAAGGACCCCGCACACTTCAAAATCCCTTTAACCCTATTAGGTCATAGAAATGAGAGGATTTTGAAGTGTGCGGGGTCCTTTGAAAAAGGACCCCATGTAGACGAGCTGTGTGTGATCGAAAGCAGCACTTTCAAAGTGCTGCGGCTGCCATTATGCTAATGAGGCGCTAATGAGTGAACAACTTCTAAGTTATGTTTGTAGTGTAGATCCAGCCTTAAAGTATCTATTTGAAAACTTCTAAAAGTCATTTTTATTTCAGAGTGGCAGACAGTAGAGGTTTTTCTCCTATCTATGTGTTGAAATGGGTAGCCTTAAAAGATAAAATATCCCACTGCTTCAAATTATTAACATGGACAAAAGTGTTATATAGTATTTTGAATCATTGTTGTAAAATGCTATTGAGTTTTTTTGAAATGGAAGTTACTGTATTTGTCTCTGTTTACAGATACACAGGAGTAAATATTTAACTAACTTACCTGTGGAGACTTTTGTCCAAGAAACCAAAGGCTTGGGTTCTCCTACTGCATCACATGGGATAACAGCATCTGTTTCAGCAAGGACAGATATGCTGTGAGAACCTTTCATGGTAATTGTAGGCCTTTCACCAGGTGACCTTAAGTCAGTTGTTGGTTGAATTACACTAGAATTTTTTGGCATAATTCCTCCCACCTTGGGCACAGATGGGATTTTTTGATTATTATAAAGTACACTTTTGAAGGACTGAATGTTAGAGGATGTTTGAGGTCTGATGCTTTGAGAGATGAATGCGAGAAGAATGCTCTTCGTAGTAGTTGTGGTTGGTGGTATGGGACTTGAAGTGTGGAACAATGCTGCTTCTGGAGCCGCCATATTCTTTACAATGGTACCTTGCATTGTAATGCTAGCAGATGAGACCTGTGTGGCTTTCCTCTCATTTGTAATTAGTGGATCAAATGGACTAGGCACCATTGGCTTAGGATTCACTCCTAAATGTGAAAATGTCTTTGTTCTATTAGAGACAAAGGGGATTCCAGGGTTGGGATAATATGGGATTCCTTGACTTGGTAGTCTCCCAGCTGTGCCTCTGTTATCAGGAACATAATTATTGCCAAAAACTCTGGAGCTGACATTGTATCTGTTTTGTCCCTGGTTGCCAAATCTGTTTGGAGCAAGTGGATTAGGTCTGTACAATGGATTTCCTGTCGTTGTAGTAGTTTGCTCTGTTGGAGCATAGGTTTTTCTGTCCTGTGTTGTTTGTGCGGCATATGCAGTTATCTCTGGTTTGTTGGTATAGTGAAAAGGCTGCTGAGTTATAAAATGATGATATGAGCCTTTCATTATGAGATATGGTGGCCTCCTTGTTCCCCTCACTGGAATACGCTTTGGAGGTGCTACAGCAGGTTGCTGGTTAAATATCGGTACCTTTCCAGCTGACTGATGGGGAGAGTTTGGATTTAGCAAAACACTATTGTTAGACCTAATACCAAATGTTTCTTTAAATCGTTCCTGTTTGTGTTCTGCATTAATTCTGTTTTGGTTTGAAAAAGAAGTGGAAAATGCATTTTCTATTTTGCTGAGTGTGATCATTGTACTGTCAATTTCAACTTCTTTGGTCTCTGGAAAGTTTACTTGACTGAGTGTGGTACTTTCTTTTGTAGGAAAATGACTAGACAAGTATAAAGAGCTTGAAACTAATGGGGGAAGAGTAGCAGGTTTTGCAAATGGAACAAAATCAGTGGCTGTTAGTGGAGATTTAGGTTTTTCAGTTGTGTATACAGCAATTTGATCATGACTGAATGCTTGAGAACTGGTTTCCTTTTTGTCCGAGGAAGCTGATACTATTTTTGTCCAAGTTTGTACAGGAGCAATAATTGGTTTCTCGGTTTCTGAAGGTATGAGAAGTTGAGACCTTTCTGTGCTGGAGGGAAAGAATACCGTTCCAATTTGTGTTTGCTGAGGCAGTGGGGTTATTGTAGCTGTTTTAAAGGATTCTGAAGGGTTCCAAAATTCATCTGAAATTGACAGGTCCTTAAAACTTTCCATTGTGCCAAAAGGAGCCCTTGAGTGCGGTACAGTGGGAGCTACTGTCTGAGATATTCTTGGGCTGATTCTCTTCTCTAGAGCTGTTGATCCAAGAGAAAGGGATTCTTCTTGAAATTCTGGAGTCACTGAATAAATAGGACTATGCAGGCTATTAACATTAATATACTCAGTGGAAACTGAAGTGCTTGTTTTTTGTGCCTGACCATCTGTAACCCCAAAACTTGTTTTAATTAAAGCATCTTCAGACACATTAACTAACATATGGCATGGTGCTGTTGTCTTCTGGTCTGGTTCCTGGGTTAAATGTATCCCTGTAACAGAGACTGTGTTAAGTCCACCATTTGATGATGATGCAGTGATAACTGCAGCCTCAGGATGTCCAAGAGTTTCAGCAGCCTTAGAAAGTGTTGCATGCTTTGTTTCAGGTAGAGAAGCAGTAGGCCTCAGTGAAAAAGCTTCCTCTGTGTCTCTGGCTTTAGTCAGCCAATCTAAAACATTTGCCTCTGTAACCAAGGAAGCAATCGTCTCTAAAGGATTATGTTTACTAATCTGTATTTTAGCATAAGTTTTATGATCATCCTCAACAACAGTTCTAGGAGAACTTCCAGCAGCATCTTCTATTTTAGATGGTTTTTGAACAATAGGCATCTCCTCTGTTGTAAGAGCAGGAGCGGGAATAGGTTTTGTCCTTTGTCGAAATCTGTTTGGCCTTAATCTCCTTCTCCCAAGAGGTCTTCTTCTGGGATGCTGGGTAAGAAGTGTGCTAGTAGTAGTAGTAGTCGTTCTAGAGGGAGCTGTAACTTTGGGCATAATGGTCAAGCTGCCAAATAAAGCAGCAGTTGTTACAGACTTTGTTTCTTTAACAGGAGCAACAGTAGTTGTCAAAGCAAATATGGAGTCTAATTTTGGAATGGGCATGTTTTCATGTGCAGCGCCTTCAGAGCTCCCAGGGCTGCTAATAGGCCCTCTTATCTGAATCTCTAGATCCCTGTCAGTCTGTGGTTCCTCACTGGTATTGCCGTAAATTGGTCTGAAAACTTGAACATTTGTGTTAAAGTCAACGTCCATACTTTTAGTCTGATCAATATGTATTTCTTGGAGGTGATACTTTGTGGCATTGCTATCTCCAGCCACAAAATCCTTAAATGGTGAAGCAGCAGGAGAAATAGTAGTTGTGATTATTAAATCTAGATAGCTGCTCTTATACCCCCGAGAAGGTTTGGAAGTTACAGACTCTGCATCCACTTCACTGTGCTGTGAACCTGTCTCCAAGGCGGCAGGGAAATAGGCAACAGTCTGAGGTTCTGCCAGGCCAGTAGCATCCACTGGCAGTTCAGGAGAAGAGGAAGATTCCTCCATGGTATACAGTGCTGTTATAGCTGCATTTTCCACTGGGTACAAAATGCTGTGCATGTTGGGCAAGCTAGCTGTTATTTGTTCACCTCGGGGCTCCTCGGTGACAGTATGTGCATTTTCTTCCGCCATTGGTGGATAATCAGTGTTTACATCAGCCGGCTGCTTATCATGTGAGCGTAAAGTTGGAGAGACGGGAGTAAAGTACGTAGCGTGTACAGAGGATGGTTCTACAGTGTATATACTTTTACGTGTTCCTAAAGACTGCAATTTTAGGGAGGGCTCGGTTTCTGTGCCCATTAATGTGGGTTGAGCAGAAGTTGTTTGATCTGAGCTATAATCTTGTGTTAAAACAGTAGGGGAAATAGTGATTGGGAACATCTCATCCCCTCCCAAGAGTGACACATCAGCAGAAGACTCTTCCCCATTGGCTGCACTATCTAGAGTAGGCTTCTGAGAGGAAGCGGCGATAGGAGAAGGAGCTGCAGTGGCTTTCTGCAGGACTGATGGTAATGTAGCTGTTAATGAAGAGCCTGTTGTCATTTTAGGAAGGTTTCTCCCACGGACCTTTGCCAAAATGTCAGCCCAGTGTTGTGGATTAATCTGTTTGTTTAACATATTTATTCTCCTCCGAGATTCAAATACCCTACGGCCTTCTGCAACATTGCTGTCTTGGGTTCTGTCTGTACCTTTCCATAACTTCATTTTCCTCCTGCCTTTCTTGGTTTTTTTAACCTGAACCTCAGGCACAAGGTCATTCTTTTGTTTAATAGACATTTCACGGTCCTTCAGGTGAATCTTTTTATGCTGGGACTCAGCTGGGACTTCCTCTCCTGATCCCCCATCATCTACTATCACCCCCCCTCTTCTTTTTCCAGAGGTTTTCACACGTGGACGTTTCCTCATTTTTATCCTTTTGGATGATCTGTCAGATACCATCTTATTTACTGAGACCCTAACAGCAAACTGATCTGATCCCTGCTGATTGACAGCCACACACCTGTAAAAACCACTGTCCCCTACATGACTCTTTGGAATTAACAAAGTGCCATTGTGGGATATATACCCTTTGGATGAGTTTGACAAATCATTAAGCACTTGGCTGTTTGGAAGGATCCAGCTCAGCTGTGCCTCTGGTACGGCAACTGCACTACAGGGCAAAACTATTGGGTCCCCTACATTTTTTTCAACCCTCATTATATCAGGGTCAGTGGGCTGAATGACTGGAGGCTGCACTAAAACTCTGTAGGCCATTCTGTCAGCATCATCTCTCACCTGGGCAACACAGTGGTACAAACCAGAATCAGTGTAACCCACTTGTTTGATCATCAACTGGCCGCTGCTGAGGATGGAAAACCTGCTGTCTTTCTGATTCAATGGAGCTGTCAGCTTTTTCCCATCTGGCAACACCCACTGGATGATAGGACTCTCTGATGCTCTCACATTGCAGCTCAGCAAGCAGTCTGAGCCTTCCACAACACTCTGGGATGTCTCTGAGTTCTGAGGTTGCTCTATCATCACCCAGCTGCGCCTGTGCTGTTGTACGTCTTTCATCTGAATTGTTTGAGAAAACTGGGTAAAAAAAGACAGCACCACTTGTTTCCCTGTGCTCTGGCGTCTATTTAGTTGGATGTTTATCAGCGGTTGCATAACCCAGGCAGGTTCAGCAAGGATTTGAGCTTTGACACCTGTGTAATAAAGAGCATCATCATCTGAATCTTGACGGTACTCATAACTTATTTTGGACTCTTTGCTGAGCACAAATTCCCTTTGTAATTTAACAGGCACTTCGCTGTAATAAGCTATAAGTTTCCATAATTTTTCATAGTTTTCTCGTTTCATTGGGCATTCAAAATCAAGTGAAATTGTAGCATTGATATCAATCTCCTGAGGATTGATTTGGTTCCACTCAATTTTGGCAGAGTCTGTTGGTTTCTTCATTTCACAGTTTAAGTTCACTATGTTCCCATGCTCATCAGTCATATTGAGAGTAACATTCCATCGAGATGGCTGAAACTCCTCCTTAAGAAGTTCATAATTGTCCTCTTCTTCCTCCTCATCAACGCTCTTGTTCTTTTTCAGTGGCGATTGTATAATAGGTTTAGTACAGGAAAGTTCTTTCAAGTTTTGAAAATCTTGTTTTTGCAGTTGTCTGGGGCTAACGCACTTCGGGCACAGCTGACCTCCCTCATAAGCTTTGTCCTTCTTGCACTTTAATACACCTGGAATTAAAAAAAAAAAAGATACATTCTAAAGAACACAGAATTCTATATAGAATTCTTGCATTTCTTTGAGAGCTAAATAAATGCTTTAAGAATACACACATCTTCAACCAAGTTTTCAAAACTGGCTAATAATTTTGAGTGATTTAGTTCCTAGATTTTTTACTTGCAGCAACGAAGGACCTGATTTTCAAAGCTGATGAGCAATCAGGGCCAGTTGTGCTGGAAAAATTTTAGGGTACAATTGAGCTCTGCCCCCCTCCTCCTTACTCTGTCTGCAATTTTCACCACTTCATCTCTTGCAAGTTTCTGACAAAAATGGGAGCATAAAAATGGATATGGTGAGCACCTGTAGCAAGTTTGCACTAAGCTTTTAACATTATAATTGTGATTTATGTGACTCACTTATGACAGGCAAGGGCAAATTGTGAAAATATCCAACATAGCTGAATGTTTACTTGGTTATTACCCATTTACAGAAAATGTATTAGGTTTACAAATGGCATAGTGAAAACAAGTTTTTAAATGTTTCTTGTGAGTCATGCAAAAGTCTTCAGTCATAAACTCTTAAAAATGTGTAGAGTTTAACTGAAAAATATGGCATATATTTTTTATGCATCAAATGCTCCAACAGATTATTTACAGTTCAGCTGAAATGGAATCATCAAGGATGCTGCATACAATGGTATACAGATTGAACCTCTCTCGCCCGGCACCTTTGGCACCTGACCAGTGCTCAAAAAGAGAATTTTCCGAACCACTGAAGGTAAATATCGTGTAGCTGCACTTCCACTTCCAACACTTCCACTGCTTACTGGGCTGTTAGAAGACATTTAGCAGTAAATTACAGCTGAAGACCAGCACAGAACACTGAGAGCCAGGACTGGTGGCTGTAAACAAACTTTACGGGACCATAGAAAATTTGGCCACCTGCATGGTAAGTGTACATTTGGCTAACTAAAACCATGCTGGATGACAGATGTTGCCAGATTAGAAAGTGTTCGATTAGAGAGGTTCACCCTGTACTACTTTATTGAGGGGACATTACACTTAAAAAAAATTATGCATCTCCCACACTGTGAGGATTTGGGGTTTTATTGGCTTCTCACTTCCTTCAGCAGAAGCTAACTGTGACATTATTGGAATTTAAAATGAACATGAGAACCACTATTGTAACCACTGTCCTAAATTTGCACCAAATCTTGTGCCAAGTGGGCCAAGTTAGGTGTCTAATGAAAGCTGGTGATTCACTGTTTACGCTGCTTATATATATGTATTATTTTTGTATGTGAAGTTGTAAGATTGGATCTGTGCTTGTATTAGACATATTAAGTTCTGGGGCATCACAATGGGAAGGATTCTGAGACAGGCAAAGAACATTCCTTAAGTCTAATATACATCTCAGGGAATTAGCTGTGGACGTGTTGTCTGGAAGTCTGCCAATGGCCCCAAAAGAAGACATGGACAGTTGACCTGATCATGTGATTCTCCATTGCCAATGTGCTCCCAGACAAGGAGAAACAATGGATTTCCCTCCACATGGGTAAGGGTATAAAGGAGAACCTGAAATTCCTACATTTTGCCTGCAATCTCCAATCTTCCATCTTAACCCCAGCTCATCACTTCTGGAGCACCTCTGCTATGAACTGAAACTGGAAAAACTGCTGACCCATCCTGACAAAGGATGCATCCTGGGTTTTCATGATAGCAGGCTATTCCATCTGCTGCAGCCTGCATCAAGAACTTTATGACTGATGTATGTATTTTGACCATTTTAACAATCTTACTCTCAACCTATTCTTTCTTTCTTTTTTACTAATAAACTTTTAAATTTTCGATTCTAAAATACTGGCACAGCACGCTCTTTTGGGTAAGATCTAAGGATGTGGCTAGTCCTTGGGCTGGGAGAACCCATGGGGATTTTGTGAGACAGCTTTTCATAACCTCTCATATGTGTAAAGAGGGATGCTGGTTGTGGCAGAAGAGAAGCCTGAGTGCCTGAGGCATTTGCTTGTGTAACTTCTGGCTAGCCAGTGAGGCAGCAGAGGTGCTCTTTGTGGCTGGTTTGGTTTGCCTTAGAGTGAAGGACCCCAGTCTTGGGCTGTAGATAGGCTGGTTTTAGGCCATTTCCCCAGGTATGGCTCTCTCAGCAGTGCCCAAAAAAACCTCCTATATTACACTAACCTTCCTCACAATTTACATGAAAGAAAAGGAGAAGAAATACAAAACAGAAAGCAAAATGGTGCTGTCAAAGTGATGAAAGTAAAAATAATTAAAAGCCTCCCCCCCACTTTTATTCATTTTTTTCCCTATTGATTGCTAGGATCCTTCCCTCCATACAGGCTAGCAAGACCCTTGTCCTCAGATAATTGCCATATTCTTGTGCTCTGATTATTTTGGTAACTAAAATCCCAGCTTCTTCTTCCAAATTTTTCTTCTTCAAACTCGATGTAAGCAGTATATCTTGCAATTATTCTTCTTATTTATTATTATTATTATTATTATTAGTAGTAGTAGTAGTAGTAGTAGTAGTAGTACAGGAGTCATGCTGACTTATAGCGATGGATTGGGGAGGGTGAATGAAAGAGGTGAAATGAAGAAGGAAGAGAAAGGATGATAATAGGATGAGGAGAAGAAAGGGGAGAGAGAGTTTTGAAACTTTTTTATTTAAACATATTATTGTTTGTCAGTCTGATAGTTGTTTTATGTAAGGCTCTCTCCATGTCCCATTCAAATGTAGAATATTTAATTAAACTATTAATTATGATATTTTAAAAACAAATTAAGCATCTTCAGCCTGGGAGTTTACTCAGCTTAGAATTACTTGTTGCTCCACAAAAAGAAAGGACTCCCAAATCTCAAATTATCTCTTTAACAAATATTTATGCCCATACCTTGGCATGTAAGGAATTCCTAATGAAGTCCATGAAAGATTTGTATAAAATTAATTGAATATAAAAGTTACATCTATTTGACAATCAGAAGAATTACTTTCTTACTACATCCAAAATTAACCTGCACCACTAGCTTTCCAGTTTAGAAAACAAAACTAATTCAATAAAAACTGTGGCAAATGACTACTGTGTAAGAAAAGAGCACTTAACACAGTGGTTTATCCTAAATTAGTGCATGTAAGGAGGAAAGGTATTATCTAAGGGAAAAAGGAACAATCTGAAATAATTTGACACATCTAATGATGTGTTTGAAGGACATGTCATCAGATGATTAGAAGGCAAACTATCTAAATGCAAACCTAAAGATAAATGCTTACAATTGTTTTAGTGCTATCACGTACCCCTACCTCACATGTCCAATATACGGTTCTACAATACAAAAATCTGTAACTGTGTGACTC
This sequence comes from Carettochelys insculpta, assembly GCF_033958435.1. Lineage (NCBI taxonomy): Eukaryota > Metazoa > Chordata > Testudines > Carettochelyidae > Carettochelys > Carettochelys insculpta. The sequence continues at coordinate 137,610,249 of NC_134137.1, forward strand.
CCTGCCCCTCCCCATGTGACAAGCTGCATACCATATGAAGAGATCTACACCACCAGAATCTGCCTATGTGCCCAACCTGCTATACATTTTTGATTCACCTCAATGACACCAGCCCTCATGCCTTGTCACTAACCCTGCTCAAACCTCTTCAGTTTCATCCATTTTCCTGAGAAAACCAGCCTCTTCAACTACAGCAACTCTTGTAGTCTCCTACAAGTTCTTTACCTGTTCTTTTTCAGGCTGGTGAAACGTCAGTCTCCCAGTTGCGTCAGCCCCTGACCTGGCTGATGCTTCCCAGTGCTGCTAACTACTTGATCCTCCTCATACAACTTCCGTTTTCTGTTCTTTTTTTTTGCTTGCCTCAGATGAGGGTTGCCCAAGTGTGACCTTCCTCCCAATCCATTTTCAGAAATGATCTTTCATTTCCTGTGTGTTAACTACAATAAAGCCAGCCCCTTGGTTCTCGCACCATGGATATATCTTATTTCTCCATTCACAATCTCCTCTACTCATATTTTATTACAATTTCTAGAAATCATGCTTTTTAACTGAATTGTGATCATGAGTTTCTGATGTATCAACAGAGAGTATTTATCCAAGATTCAAAACAAAAAAGCAGTCCGCTAGCACTTCAAAGACTTACAAAATAATTAACACGTGGTGAGCTTTCATGGGATAGACCCACTTCTTCAGATCATAGCCATACCAGAGCAGACTCAATATTTGAGGCACAGAGAACCAAAAATAGTTATCAAGGTTGACAAATCAGAAAAACTGTAATCCAGGTGGGCAAATCAGAAAGAAGAGGAGCAGTAGGAGGGGAGGAAGTCAAGAGTCAGATAAAAGAAAGTATGTAAAAGAGTCCATCTAATAACCCAGGTAATCGGCGTCCTGGTTCAAATCATGTGTTAATGTGTCGAATTTGAATATTTTGCAGCTGATTCTTAAAGTGCCTTTTCAGTGAGACACAGAGATTTCCTACAGAAAAGGAACTTTAAGAATTGCTTGCAAAGAGAGAGTGCCGAACTCTCTTTTATATTCAAATTTGACACATTAACACGTGGTTTGAACCGGGATGACAATTACCTGAGTCATTATATGGACTCTTTACATACTCTCTTTTATTGACTCTTGAATTCCTCCCCTCCTACTGCCCCTCTTCTTTCTGATTTGCCCACCTGGATTACAATTTTTCTGATTTGTTAACCTCAATAACTATTTTTAGTTCTCTGTGCCTTAAATATTGAGTCTGCTCTGGTCTGGCTATGGTCTGAAGAAGTGGGTCTATCCCACAAAAGCTCATCACCTAATAAATTACTTTGCTAGTCTTTACAGTGCTACTGGGCTGCTTTTTTGTTCTGATAGGATATATAGACTAACAGGGCTATCTCTCTGTTAGTATCCGAGATTCAGAATTACTTCTCCATCGCATTACTTTTTGGAATGTTTCTTGTTTGCGAGATAGTGGAAAAACAGAGCGGGCCTTCGGGAAGTCACAAAAGGTAAGCAGTACAAGCAAGAGAATAACAAAGGGTTTCATGCACCCAGCAGAGGCAGGGTACCAGAATGTTCTCACGAGAATGAAACAGAATAATCATTAATCTTTTCTCACCTCCAGTCTTCTTATCCCATTCCAGGAGCCAATTCAAGCTGCAGTCACAGGACCAGGGATTCCCGTGAAGGTAAAGGTTCTCCAGGAGTGGCATTCCTTGAAACATCCCTGCAGGCAGTGTGTGAATGGTATTTTCAGACAGATACAGGTGTCTTACTGTTGACAGCCTGAAATAATGCAGGAATGTAAATGTTGAAAATGTGTTGGGATGAAGCTGCTGGAGTAAGTTTCCTTCTAAATGGACCAATCTCAGAGAAGTCAGTCCATTAAAAGCATTAGGGTGGATGAATTCAATTCTGTTGTGGTCCATGTGCAATCTCATTAAACTAGAAAGACCTTGGAGGGTTTGCCCGGTTAGAACTTTCAGCTTGTTGTAGCTAATTTTGAAAACCTAAAAGAAAAATAAAGAGAGAAGAGCGAAGGAATAATACCAACAATTAATAAACATTATTATTCATGGCATTAGTGCAATTCAAAAGCTTTCAATACATTTGGAATAAACTGGATAACCTATTAGATAATAAACAAAGCGTTAAATAAACCTAGTTACTCCAGTCTTTCACCATTGAACAACCTGCAATTTATTACATTTATAAACACCTTAATATTACCTGTAGAGACATGAGATCTTTTAAAGCTCCACTGGGTATATTTTGGATGTCATTTCCATGAATCATTAGCAATTCCAGTTTAGTAAGTCCTGAAAACGAGTTTTCTGATATGGACTGTATACTATTAAACCTGAGGGGGAAACCAAAACATATTCTGTTATATTTCATGCATGACTAGCTCTCATGGATTTTTAAGGCTAAATTAATAGTACCTGATGTTCTATAATATGGAGACACACCCCTGGCTAGAGCTGGAAGGAGCCTGGGGAGGTCATCTAGGCCAGTCCCCTGGCCTCTTGGCAGGACCAAGCACCATCCCTAGTCACCTATTTGCCCCAGTCCCTAAATGGCCTTCTCAAGGATTGAATCATGAACCCTGGGTTTAGCAGGCCAATACCCAAACCACAGAGCTAGCCCTCCCCTGCTGGATACAGCCTAAAGTGTACAGTTAAAAGACCAAATGATTCAGTAACCATTTTTATTAGGCTACATGTACTTAACCCATATTTACATTATGTTTTCAGTTAGCCACAATTTAAAGTAAAATCAAATGTAGTTTAAATTCTTAGAATAGCAGTTAGTATATTCTTCCATGAAATTCTCAGTAAGAGAATGGTGTAAGTCATTGGTATGTTGCCAGTATATGATAGTATGGTCACCAGCTAATTTGCAGTGTTGCTAACAAAGCAACTCATAATAAATGAATAAAGCTTTATGAAGAGAACTGTTTGAAAACAGAGATTTGCCACACTGCTCCTGAATCAGAAAATCAGAAAACCACAGTTACCACTTGACCTATTTGGTCAGCTGTAACCGTGTGTTATTGGATATTTAATTACTGACATAAAGTCCATTACTCATCTTCCAGTTGCAAAACTATTTGAGATTCCTTCTGGGAAGTAAGGGAGAGAGAATTTGCTATTTGGAAACAACTCATTTCAGCTTTCTGGACTGACATGTCTGATTCCATTTCTCAACTTAGGTTCCTTAAGTTAGGATGTTCAATTTTGCATTTGGACTAAATGTTGGACTATCAAGGACTGACCCAAGCACCAAGAACTCTATATTAGGTATCCAAGTTTTAAAGTTGGATTTTTCATTCTTTCTACTGCTGTAATGCATTAGTGTTCAGGTAGAAAAGAATATGAGGAGCACGGAGGAGATACTGAGATTTATGATCTTGTTGACTCTAGGATATCAGGATATCTGGCTTTTTAAAAAGAGATGTTTTGTTCTTTATAGGTGGCAAATTAATTATCTGTTTTGTATGTTTTACTTCTTGACTTCAAAATCAGCTATTTCCATTTGAAAATTATTGCTTGCTTCCCAATTCTGTTGCTCTTTAATGCCATTTATGAAGAAAATTTTCGACTCTGAAAACAAATGCAGGAGCAAACATGCATACACTTCACTCCCTAGCACAAACAACTTTAAAATATAAAAAGGACCACTGTAACACTACCATCGTTAAATAAGACACTTTTATAAGAAAAACTCATCTTCTGGGGTAATATTTTCAAAAATGACTAACTGGATTATAAACTACCTCCATTTTCAACAGTGATTTACAGCTTGACTTTTAAAGGTGTTTATGTGTCTAGGTGGATTTTGCAAAAACACCGAAAGAAGGTGATGTGTCCAACAGCCACTGAAATCAACCAATGCCCAAATTAAAAGTCTGACTCAAGTGCCTCAAACTGTTTTCAAAAAGAGTCTTGGGCCCCTGAAAGCACACAAGTGCCTTTGAAAAATGTTTTCCTGATCAACAGGGACAAATTTTAATTTTGCCCCCAAACAGCCTATCCACTAATACCTAAACCACAAGAAAGACAAACACTCTATGGGCAACACCAAATAATTGCTTACACAGATGAATATTTGTATACTCAAGTTCCCTTTTGTATATACACTTCACTCTTTTGTGTTTTTACATGCCTACTCTGCATGTGTAATTCACTGTTTTGACGGGTGAATTGTCTGCAAGCTCAATTTAGAGGCCAATGATGAAAAATTTAGCCCAGTGTGCCTTTTAACAGTTTTTAATAACAAATAACAGTACAATAGGCAGGTGGATCATATCATTATTATTAAACATTTTGCTAGCCCCATGTTTGATGTGGAACTTTACAGAAATAAAAAGAGACAGGATCCCTGCTCCAGTGAACTCAATATCTAAACTGATCAAACAGTGGAAATACTGAGAAGTAAGAGGAAGAAGAAAGACGAGAATTGAAAAAATACAGAAAGATAGGGGCCATATGTTGTGCCTGCACCTTGAAAATCTAGACAATTGCATTGGAAAATAAGGCCTGGTCTGTACTACTGATTAGTCTAAATCAAACGGTACTCCCCACTGATGGAACTCACCTGTTACATCAACTGAATAACTCTGTGATACTGCACCCCATATTCATCATCATGGTATTATTATAATATTATTATAATATAATGATGACACACCTTTTATAGAATGTGTCATATGAGGCACCACTGGAAACATAATGATTTGCTAAATATGATTATCCTACATGCATGCATGCATCAAGTTTGTATCTGGAGTTTGTTACTTTGCTTCACCAGAGCAGCACAAAACAGTAAAACCCTTCAGATGAATGTGTGGCCCGTTGCATGAGGAAAGACATTCTGAAAGAATCCTACTTGCAAGGAACAATTCAGACATCAGAAAGATCAGAACACTTTAGCTCATTCAGGCACTTTCACTATTCAGTGAAGTAGTTTATGAAACAATGAGCATGATTCTCTGGTACTCTTTAACCAATTTGTGCTGCTTCAATTGCACAAACAGCCATAACCCTGACTTAATGGCCTCCTGGAAGGGACTCCTCAGATGGCCAATTGTTGCTGTACTTGCTCCTCTCGAAAAGTAAGAAATAAGTTGTTACCCGTCGCCTGGATATGGCTACCAGAGCTGCAGTGTATCCACAACCATTACCAAATATTTGCCCCATTAATTACCGCTTAATTATCACTTCTGCCCCTCAACTCTGCTCAGCATTATTAGGGCCTTCCATGAAGGCATGAAGGGGACCGTCGTATACGACGGATCCACATCCGAACCCTTTGAGATTCTCAGTGGAGAGAAGCAGGGGTGTGTGCTGGCTCCAACACTCTTCTGCATCTTCTTTGCAGTTTTGCTCAAATATGCCTTCGGAACTCCTACAGAGGGCATCTCTCTCCTCACGAGAACGGACAGCAACCTCTTCAAACTGTCCAGGCTTAGAGCCAAGACCAGGGTGCTTACGAAGTATCTAAGGGAGTTCCTTTTTGCTGACGATGCAGCTATTGCTGCTCACACTCAGCAGGAACTGCAGTCACTCACAACTTGCTTTGCAGATGCAAGTATGGAATTTGGCCTCACAATCAGCTTAAAGAAGACCCAGGTGATGGGCCAAAACGTGGGTAACGAGCCATCCATCAACATGCTAGACTACGAACTAGAAGTCGTCCATGAGTTCGTGTACCTAGGCTCGATGATCTTGGACAACTTGTCACTTGATAGCGAGATTAACAAGTGCTTTGGAAAAGCCGCCACAACGTTCTCCAGGCTGACGAAGAGAGTATGGGGTAACAATAAGCTCACTGTACACACCAAGGTGCAGGTCTACACAGCCTGTGTTTTGAGCACACTGCTGTATGCCAGTGAAACATGGACTTTGTGCTCAAAACAAGAGCAGCGGCTCAACACATTCCACATGTGCTGCCTTAGGCGCATACTCAGTATCTCACGGCGGGACAAGGTCCCCAATAGCGCAGTGCTTGAGAGGGCAGGCACCACCTCCATGTTCACCCTTCTCAAACAGAGGCATATGCGCTGGCTGGGCCATGTCTCACGCATGACGGACGGCCGAATACCGAAGGACCTCCTCTTCGGCGAACTGGCACCTGGAAAGAGGCCAAAAGGGTAACCTAAATTGAGCTACAAGGACATGTGCAAGCGTGACCTCAGCACTCTCTCTATCAGTGTGAACACCTGGCATTCGCTCGCCTCAGACAGGCATGCCTGGAAACAGGGAGTGAAGGAAGCTCTTGCTATGTATGAAACTACCTTGGTGAAGGAAGTGGAAGACAGGAGAGCCCTCAGGAAGATCCGTGCCCGTGATACCAGAGCGACATCTGCCTACTGCTGCTCACAGTGCGGAAAGGACTGCCACTCCCACACCAGATTGCACAGCCACAGATGACGCTGCTTGAATCAGTCCAACTGGGGCGCAAACCCATGATCCCTCGGGATCAAAGGATGCCTACTAATTATCACTTGATCAAGATGCTGGACCACATACCCTCAGCTGGTGAAAAATGGTATAACTAATGAAATAATACACAATTACATTAATTGAGAATCTGACTTATAATGGTTAGCACTTCACATCATTCATTTAAAACAGTTTCTCCAGCCTGGCAAACTTTTTTCTTGCTCTTCTCTGGATAAGTTTAGTTTTCTGATGTACTCAGAAATGTATACTGTACTTCAGGCATGGTCCCACCTGTGCCATGTAGAAAATGGTGATCCATACCATAACACTTTTGTGCCTGTGACCAAAAGAACACATTAGGGCCATGTCTACACTTAGGAAAAACTTCAAAATGACCATGCTAATGGCCAAATCGGAGAATACTAATGAGGCACAGAAATGAATGTTCAGTGCCTCATTCGCATGCTGCCAGCCATGGCACCTTGACAGTGCCATGTTTCACTCGCGCGTGGCTTGTCTACATAGGGTTCCTTTTCAAAAGGACCCTGCAAACATCAAAATCCCCTTATTCCTATCAGCTAGTGGTGTGTCTGTGTAGATGCTTCACGCGTTCTTTCAAAAGACCGCGGTCTTCCGACCTGGATTTTGAATGTACTTGCTAGTGTAGACGCACCCCTAATGGAACAAGTGAGAAATGTGCCTCTACAAAAGCTGCAGTATTTGAATGCAAGAACTGAAGGAACTGATCTTACTCTGCCAGCTTCCATGAGAGAAGGGGGTAAGGCTTAAAAAATGTGAAGAGACAAGCCAACAACAGTTCTCAGTTCTGGAGAACTGATTTACATTCCGTTCCACCCCATCTTAGTCACAATTATCAATCACAGACTAGGCCAGGAGTTCTCACAATAAATATTCAGTAGCCTCAGAACGTGGCCACAACCTCTTGTGACATTTTTTCTATAATGCTTAATTACCTTTAGAAAAAATATACATGCTCATATATCATTATAATTCAATTATGTAGTTTTTTTGCTGACTCAGTAATACAAATAATATAGAGCGATCTCTATGTTTTACTGTACCTAAACAAAACAGAAATACAAATAAGATACTTTGCACTTTCTTGTCTTTTTTCCTTTTTTTTTTTTTGGTGGTTTTTAAAAAAATTGCTGGCTACTGAGTCTGCTATGAAAAGTGATATTAACAAACATACAAAGGTCGTTTTTACAACACACTGACTCAGCTCCAGCAAGCCTGAAACAAATTAAGCTGTGGACGGAGAAGTGAGTAGGGAGAAAGTGGGAGCCAGAGGTAACTGAGCTCAGAGCTAGAGCCTGCCACTGCGCATATGGAGAATGGAACCTGAAGCCCCATGGCTGAAGCCTGCCAGCCCTGATCCCAGTGCTGAAGCCCGACCCCACCAACCCTGTCAAAGTGGGGAATTCACACCTGCTGCCTGCTCCTCCAACTTTTGTGTCTCCAGAGAGGGACAGGGCCAAACCAGTGATGGTGGTACCAGGGGAGGGGCCACTGCTTTGCCCCTCCTCCACTCACTGTCCAGGAAGATATGACCACAAGAAAAGCCACTGGTAACTATATTTGAGAAACATTGAAATAAGCCATAGGTCTCCTGTTTTAACTACTATTTCTTACTTAAGGGCCAACATGCTCATAGCTACACAAGTGAAGTGTGTGAACATGTGAAGAGAAGAGATGTATTAGGTCTAAAAGGCAAAAACACAAATAAGACAGAAGAACAAGAATCATAGAATCACAGGACTGGAAGAGAGCTCTAGAGGTCACCCAAGCAAGTCCTGACACTCACGGCAGGACCATCCACCACCTAGCCCATACCCGTCTAACCTACTCTTAAAAATCTCTGGTGATGGAGATTCCACAATTTCTCTAAGCAATTTATTCCTGTGCTTAAGCACCCTTACAATTAGGAAGTTTTTCCTAATGTCCAGCCCAAACCTTCCTTGCTGAAAATTAAACCTATTGATCCTTGTCCTAGACCCTGAAGTTAAGGAGTATAACTTTTCATCCTCCTCCTTGTACCAATCTTGTACATACTTGAAAAGTGTTGTCATGTCTCCCCTCAGTCTTCTTGTTTCCAAACTAAACAAACTTCTATTTTCTCTCATAGGTCAAGTTTTCTGGACTTTTAATAATTTTTGTTGCTCCTCTAGGGACCTTCTCTAATTTGTCCACATCTTTCATGAAATGTGGTGCCCAGAACTGAACATAGTACTCCAGGTAAGGCCTAATCAGTGCAGCCACACTCCTGCTAATGAATCTCAAAGTAATATTTGCTTTTTTGCATAAGTGTTACAATGTTGTGCTTTATTTAGCTTGTGATCCACTATATCCTCTAGATCCCTTTCTGCAACACCCCATCTTAGACAATCATTTCCCATTTTGTATGTGTATAATGGATTGTTTCATCCTAAGTGGAGTCCTTCGCATTCATCCTCATCCAATTCCATCCTATTTACCTCAGACCGGTTCTCCAGTTTGTCGAGATCATTTTGAATTTTCATCGTATCCTCCAAAGCACCAAAGCAATGCAGAAACCAAGACCTACTGTCTTGTATGTCTTTAAAATACATGGTAGGGAATCCAGACATCACTAAAATCAGAGGCAGTTTTGCCATTGATTTAAACAGGGCCAGGATTTTATTCACATATCCTACCTCTTGCTCTTCTCATTTAGTACACAAAAGGATTTTAAAAGAGGCGCAGGCATAGACCTGGAGCTTTGGAATTAAACCACAAATGCAGGGTGTGTCTACAAAGGCATTTTTAATTGGATCAAACCAAATTAATCTGTTTTGAAAGCAGTTGTCTACATATGACACAACCCATCAGTGCACACTAAGTCTGTGTTTTTTGGAAATTCTAGAGTTCTCCCACAGAGTGCTTGGCTTTGAATGTTTGTGTGCACACAATTACTGTGCACCACCATTTGTATAGTGCCAACAGATACTCCAGGGCATGTCTACACAACAGAGTTATTCCTCAACATCTTATCCCAGAATAATTATTCCAAAATAAACTATTCTGGAATAACACATCTACATTACAGGGAAGCCTCAAAGTAAGCAAAAAATTTATTCCAAAATAGTGCATTTGCACACAGTAGAGCCTATTTAAGGTCCAAAATACTATTTCTAAACACAAGTTTTATTTGAAATGAGCTATTCTCGAATAGCTTATTTTGGAATAGCACCTACTCCCTGTCCGCATAGTCTCTATTTTGAAATAGCTAAAATTATTCCACTCATGGATGGAAAAGATTAGAGGGAACACTGGTCTGCAGGTGAGATGCAGCAGTACTTAAAGATTGAGAAACAGCTCCATTTTGTTTAGCACATTAGCCACATGCCCATGTCCCCTGGTACAGCTTGGCAAGCCCCTTCCACTCCTACAGAAATTCCTACTTCCTCTGAAGCTCTCCAAAGAATGGGAAGGATCCAGGAAAGTAAAGTCACATATGCATACTAAAAAACAAACAAACAAAAATAAAAAAAACCACCACTTGTCTGGAATATGAACGAACAAATTTCTCCTTCCCGCCCTTGCTCAGCTTAGCCCCTGCACTTACATCAGTCAGACCACCAAAGGAAAAGGCCCTGTAGTGCTGACAGTTTGCCCAGCCTGGGAGCATGGGGAGGGAAGTAAGACAGAATGAGATGTTTGCAGCACGTACATCAGAGTGAAAGAAAACCAAGCTGGCTGAGAGTTGAAGCTGTACCAGAAGATCCAGCCAGAGAAAGAAATGGAGCTATCCTAGGAGATCATGACAGTGGCCAAGGAGGGAGTGGCTGTGGCTAACAACAGCATCACAGTGGTAAAAAAGTACATGGAAGAAGCCAGAGAGATGCAGATACAACTCATAGATGCTATTCTGAGACAGAATGCCCCCCTGCAAAACATGGCTCTTGTAGGCCTGCAGTCCCATGATTAGGGACTCAGTCAAGTCCTTCAAGCCCTGGATAATGCTGGCTTTTGGGATCAGCAGCAACTCCTGTGCTCTGCATCCCTGCAACAATATTGCCAGAGGATCCCAATATCCTCTTATTTTCAACCTTTGGGCATCAAGTACACAACACCCAGCAGTCCAGCATTTGTACGCCTTGTAGAATTTTGAGCTGTGGCACTCAACCCAGGTAGACAAGAGGACTCACATGTAAGGCCTATACATGTCCCTGACTTTATGCACTTCTCCCAAAAAATGGAAGCACTTTGCGTTTTGTTTATTCTGCTGCAGTAATTAAAGGTTTGTATATAGCTGGTTACTTATGACAACTGGTTAGTTACATTTTTCCATATCCAAAGATATAATTATTTACATTTTTCTCATTAAAACTTATTTTATTGTTCTTTCATGGCAAAACTGTTCACAATAAATCCATGAGCTATGCTTGCACTTAACATAAAAATCCTTTAAATAAAGCTGAAATAAGTCATAGCATTTTACAATAGCACATAGGAATGTGGAACTTCAATCACCCACACACAGTCTTCCTCCCTTCCCCCGAGTCTCGTCCATCCACAGGCTAACACATTTACGCAGGAGACTATATGAACAATAGACGTCCTTGACAGCAGGCTCCCCATGTGTTTTGGAAGTCTGTGAAGCTCCCTGAAGGCGGTTCAAACTTCCTAGCAAATCTGGATGCCTTCAGTAAAGCTTTCTCTCTTTCACTCACAAATATTTTGCAAAACATAATATTGCTGGCATAGCGGGAACAGGGTTGGGGTTTTCCCCCTGCTGCTCCCAACCTATTCCATAAATAGCCCCATCTGCCTTTCAAATGTCCAGACCCACACTGAATTACCATTCTGCAGCTACTAGGGTAACAATGACCTCTGAATAAGCCTACTCATAAAGAATAATCTGGCAAACCACCACACCATTATTGTGCTCTCCAAGGGGAGTGCACACAGTCGTTTCTTCGTTAGTTTAAATAATGCTGCCTTCTGAAAGACCTTAGCATTGTGGACCCTCTGGCTACGGCTGCATGTTGGGTGCTATTTCGGGATAAAAAGGTATTCCAAAATAGCAACACCATGGTTTTCACAGTGCCCTAAATAGTGATGCTATTTTGGATACCATGTTGCAGTTCCAGTACCCCTTGTTGTATGAGTGGTAACGGAACGTTCGAAATAGCCCCTTATTCTGAATTTGAGTGCCATTTGGATGGCACCAAGTTTGGAATACGGTATTTCAAAATAATTTCTGCAAGTTGCGTAGTGCTAATTGCATAAATTATTTTTAAAAAATCACCACGTAGACATAGCCTCCCAAACAACCCTTCAATTATGTCTGTAAATCTGCTGCAGAGGTCCACCAGTCATTGGTGCACTATGGAGAAATAGCCCTTTCCGTTTACAAATTCTGTGCCTTGGTGGGTGGGAAACAATAGGCATATGGGTTCTATCAATTGCCCCAATATACTTTGGGAACCCCATATACAGCATAGCTTTAATAAACTTCTAAATGTTACCCAGCTTCATGACCTAATTAGACAGCACCTCACCAAATCCATACCAGACCTTTAGGAGAATGGCCCCAACAGGTGATCTTCCTAAGCTGCACTGGATGGCTACAGGCCAGGAACCTTCTGGAGTGGCCAGCTTCCAGATGGCAATAATGACTCATCACATATTAGCACAAAGTCACTGAATCTCTAGTGCCAGTTCTCTGAAGATTTCAAAATAGGTATCTCTTCCCCTCCTGAAGCTCTCTGCCACTGCTGGTCCTCCCTACTCCAAAGAACTATCCTCTTCCACCCATCCACACTGGTTCCGAGTCCAGAGACAGCACTGAATGATGCATAGGTGATCCTGGACAGGGCTTCTTCTTCCAACAGCTCGGTATCTTTCTTTTCTTCCATTTTGCTGCCAGGGATGCACAGTATCACAATATCATTCTGCTGCCACAGGAGCTGCTGCTGGTGTTGAATATTCTCCTGGTCCTGAAGCTCACTGGTGTGACAGAAGAAGTCTCTTGCCAAATTTGTCCAATTCTAAGTGCTATAAGACAGCCGAAATGCCCTATGCATATTCACACTTGTCACCACAGCAGCACAGAGCACTGCTGTGTCTGTGTGTCTGGCACGAATGTGAAAATGCCACAGAAAATAAGTACGGGGTACAAAGAGTGAAAATTATCGGAGGGGTAGCTGTGTTAGTCTGGATCTGTAACAGCAACGAAGGGTCCTGTGGCACCTTGTGCCACAGGACCCTTTGTTGCTGTTAAACAGTGAAAATGTGATTTTTTAAAAAAGAAGTGTAGCCATATAATGAACCACAGTTCACAGCAGAAAGAATTTCCAAATACTTGCTGCTTAGCATTGAAGCCAATGGATATTCCCAGAGAATTCTAAACCTTCTGCTGGCAGCAAATTGCAGCCATGTGTTCAACTGATGTGAAATGAAAATGGAACAAGCACTGTGCATGCATGCTGTTGGTGAAACTTGTATACTACAAGATACATGACACACAACAAAGAGTTTCAGGTTAACTCCCTGTGTAGTGTTTTCATCCTAATTCCCATTTATGAACAATGAAAGCCTGTACACTATTGCCACAGGAAAAGTAGCAGGCCAGATAATCAGCTGATCTAAATCAGCACAGCCCTGTTAATTTCTGATGGGCTGTTGAGGATCTGGCCCAATAGTCATAATTAATAATGAGTCATTCATATAACAGATTTTGAAGTTCACTGGGAACTCTGAAAGAAATAGTTTACAGTTTAATTAAATGTTGTTTTAGCAAAATGAAAACATTTCATTTGAATTTTGACCATTTAAAATGTTTGATTGGATTTTTAAAAATATACTTAATGAATGAAAAGTCATTTCAAGCAGAAAAAATGAAAAAATGAAACCTTTTGTTTTGAAAATGTCAAAATTAAATGCTCTGATGGTTTAATTATTTTTCTATCTGCAATAAACTGGCCAAATTGACAGGAATTCACAAAGGCCATGTATACATTATCCCCTTACTTTCGGAAGAGGCATGGTAATGAGCAAGCTGGGAAGATGATAATGAGGTGCTGCCATGAATATGCAGTGCCTCATTAGCATAATGACAGCTGTGTGAGATTCGAAAGTGCCGCTTTCGAATCACGCACCACCCATGTAGATGGGAGCCTTTCAAAAGGACTCCCCGGACTTCAAAAGCCCCTTCTTCCTAAAACCAAATAGGAAGAAGGGGCTTTCGAAGTCTGGGAGTCCTTTCATAAGACCCCTGTGTACACGGGTGGCACGTGATTCGAAAGTGGTGCTATCGATTTGTGTGCAGCTGCCATTATGCTAATGAGGTGCTGCATATTCATGGCAGTGCCTCATTAGTATCTTCCCAACTCGCTCATTACCATGCCTCTTCTGAAAGGAAGGGGCTAGTGGAGACGTAGCCAAAATGAGTTGGTATAGTTAAATCTGCATTTTTCACTGAAAATATTTCAGCCACAACGTTTCACCTAATTCTAAAAATAACATAAATAAGCATCATAATTTGCAATATATAACTAAGACCATCCAAACCTTAGTAAAACAAGACTAGTGTAAATAAGGACTGGGAAATAATTGTACATAAAAGATGGGATAATCTTGTCCACTATTTCTGCTTCATTGGAATGAAGTTCATTCATAAAATAAAGAGTAAACCAACCAAATAATAGGACATCTCTTTTCTCTGCAGCAAAACCTGAATTAGGGGCCTAAACCTGAACTCCTACCAAACCATTTTGATTGTGAGATAAGGGAGTGCCCCCACATGGTGCAGAATGACTCACCAATGATTTAGATAATTCATTATTATTAAAAAAGGGATAGAAAATAAGACAAGGAGTATCTTACTGCCCCTATATAAATCTATGGTATGCCCACATCTTGAATACTGTGTACAGATGTGGTCTCCTCACCTAAAAAAAGATATTCTGGCACTGGAAAAGGTTCATGATTAAAGGCTTGGAATGGGTCCCATATGAGGAGAGGCTAAAAAATTGGGACTTTTCAGTTTAGAAAAGAGGAGACTGAGGGGGGACATGATAGAGGTACATAAAATTATGACAAGTATGGAGAGGTTGAATAAGGAGAAGTTATTTACTTGTGCCCATAATACAAGAACTAGAGGACACCAAATGAAATTAATGGGTAGCAGGTTTAAAACTAATAAAAGAAAGTTCTTCAATCAGCACATAGTTAACTTGTGGAACTCCTTGCCAGAGGAGACTGTGAAGGCTAGGACTATAACAGAATTTCAGAAAGAGCTAGATAAATTGAAGGAGGTTAGGTCCATAAAAGGCTATTAGCCAAAGGTAGGAATGGTGTCCCTGGCTTGGTTAGAGGCTGGAGATGGATGGCAGGAAACAAATCGCTTGATCATTGCCTTTGGTCCACCCCCTCTGGGGCACCTGGCACTGGACACTGTTGGCAGACAGGCTACTGGGCTGGATGGACCTTTGGTCCGACCCAGTATGGCCGTTCTTATGTTCTCATAATGGCATATACGCTTATACACTGTGGGGATGATACCAACCTGGGAGGGGTTGCAAGTGCTTCAGAGGATAGGGTTATATTTCAAAATGATCTGGACAAACTGTAGAAATGGTCTGAGGTGAACAGCATGAAATTCAGTAAGGACAAATACAAAGTACTCAACTTAGGAAGGAACAAACTGTTGCATATATACAAAAGAGAAAATGGCTGTTTAGGAGAGAGAGGCGCATGGGTCTTTGTGGACCACAAGCTAAATCTAAGTCAACAATGTAACACTGTTGCAAAAAAAGGAAATATCGTTCTAGGCTTCAGCTGAAGTAATGTGTCCAATTCTGGGCACCATATTTCAGGAATGATGGGTCAAATTGGAGAAGGTCCAGAGAAGAGCAACAAAAATGATTAAAAGTCAAGAAAACATGATCTATGAGGGAAGACTGAAAGAACTGCATTTATTTAGTCTGGAAATGATAGGAGTAGAGAGGACATAAAAACAACTTTCAAGTACCTAAAAGGTTGTTACAAGGAAAAATGAGAAAAATTGTTCTTCTTAACCTCTGAGGGTAGGACAAGAAGCAACAGGTTTAAATTGCAGCAAGGGAGGTTTAGGTTGAATGTTAGGAAAAACTTCCTACCAGAATGGTTAGAACTGGAATAAATTTCCTAGGGATGTTGTTAAATCTCCATCACTGGAAATTTTTAAGAGCAGATTAGACAAACGTCTGTCAGGGATAGTCTAGATGGTGCTCAGTTCTGCCAAGGGCACGGTTAGTGACCCACACTCCTATGCAATTTCAGGGTGTGTGAGGGCACCGTGTGCTGCCATCCAGGGGACTGGGACCAGTTGGGTCTTTCTCAGCTATTACCATTCAGAACAGCCAATCCCAAACACCCACATGGTTTGTGCCAGTCAGAGGGATGCGTGGACCTCACGCCCCAAGCAAAGGACTGAAGCACAGGCATGGAGATGTCAAATCTTTTATTTCTCAGGAGGAGAATCCTATATATCAATGAAATCCTCCACGAACAGCTCTTAAGGGCAAGATCTTTCCATAGCTTTTATAGGCAGAGTTGGCAGTGATGCCCTATAGGCAAGGTCGCTTTAAAATTTCCATCTAAATTCTGTTTTTAAGTGCTTATAATTTTGGCAGATTTTAACTATTTGGGCTAAAATTTTCCATATCTGGTGTTTGCATCAGACTGAATTATTCTCTAAATTTTCAGTGGGAAAAATTATGCAATCATGTAATTAATGACCGTATCACAATGAATGCATACAAGGGAAAAATTAACTTTTCACAGACAAACTTAACTCTGGAATTTCCTATATTTTGAGTGCTTGACTTTGAAAACTTATTGTTCTTTTATCACAGATTTTTACATAATTTGATTTAATACTGGCTCCTCTGAATATTCAATATTTTTTACCATTTTCCAACCAAAGGTTCACCAGCAATTTAAGGCCAACTGGAAGAGTGCACATGCGGCAAGATAGAATTTGAACTTTCTTAATTTCCGTTTGTTTGGCTGCAACTTTGAAACAACAAGCTGAAATGACTCCCTGAGGTACCATTGAGATGCTTAGCCTAATTTAAGATTCATTTCCCATTTATTTGTGCAAATAATTTATTTTCTGAATGGGGACCACTAAAATTATAGTGATAGCAGATGGTCTGAAATAATTACAGAGCAGATTTGGACCAAGACTATAGTCGTTTGCCTCACTGGAGCAATTAAAAGGAGTAACAAAGCCATCTTAACTAGGTGCCCCTTCCGTATTCTGGAAGTTACACGCTATTCTGTGAATACCCCCAATGATTTCATAACAGGCAGCAGAAAAACTAAAAGAGCTACAAAAATATAAAAGGATGTAGCATAGCAATAAGTCTTCTTCTAAAGTGAACATTATTTGAAATAGAGAATTATTTTAAGATGGGAGGAGATTCTTTTTTTACTACTTCAACAGAATAATTATATCAACATTCAAACTATCACTGATCATTTATACACATTTTCTTGTTTCTGGTATTATTTTATAATTATTTTGCAAAACAGATTTACTACCAATGCCATTATTACTTTCCCATTGGGTGCAATATTTCCCTAAGACACATCTTGTTCCAGATAACGACAAAAGTTTTTACCCGGCTGGATACAATATTCATGGGGAAATTTCTAATATAATGTAAAATATTAATTTGTATAGAATTTAAAACATTTAATTTGCCTTACCAATGTTCATAACATGCTATTTAAATTTAAGTGCAACATTTAATAAGCATTCCCATCACAATAATTTTTATTTGAAAAAAAATAGAATAATTGAAAATTAGGGTTGACCAAATCCTTGTGACTTCGGACACTGATGTAATTTTGAACTACAGAAGTTATCAGTAATTATCCATAAATGCAATTCTGCTCAGCAAGAATATGCAATGCTCTCATTATGCAAAATGTGTGCTAAGCTGTTTAAGATTATACACAGATAATGTAAAACTGTTCAATAAAATTGCAATACAAACCCCAAATTGATTCTTTCCACATGTTTAGAGATTCTTGCTGGCACTGCTGCCAAGGATCGAAATGTGCAGTGAACTTCAGTGGGAACATAACAGGCACATGGGCGTGGACATGCAAAAGTGATTTGTGGAAGCCCCAGGGACACAATCAGCACCACGGATAGTGCCCCCAAATTTGCCTTCTTTCGCATCTTGTCTGTTGTCTTCATTTCACCGTACCTGTTTAATTTGTAAAAGAAAATGTTTTTAATCATTGCAAAAGCATGTGCAGAGTATGATCCCTTAACTAATGGCTTCTGTAGGATCTACATCAAGATATTACCCATAGAATAAAAGTACAATTCCTTAAATCTTCAAACTGTCATTTTCAACTGTCATCAGACAAAAACCATAATTCAAAGGACAGAGTCATTAATCTGAAGAGTTTTCTCAAGTATCTGTGGTCAAGTTGTTATGACAGTCTCTATTCACTTACTTCACATAAGAACTATGGACTTTTTCAGGTGATCATTTGCACCACAGTTGTACTAAATACCTTGCGCATTTCATTTTCTTTTGAAGAACATTAAACTTGAATTTCCTTTTATATAACTCTTTCAGGAGTCCAGCAGAACTTACAGCAACATCAAGACATGCTAAGCAAAAGTCAAATATCAGAGAAGTAGCTGTGTTAGTCTGTATCAACAAAAAATTGACAAGTCCTGTGGCACCTGATAGAGTAACAGATATATTGGAGCATAAGCTTTCGTGGGCAAAGACCCACTTTGTCAGATGCATACAGTTGCATTGGATGAAATGGGTCTTTGTCCATGAACGCTTATGCTCCCATATATCTGTTAGTTTATAAGATGCTACAGGACTTCTTGTTATTAAGCAAAAATCAAGAACCAAACTTCTAAATGGGAAATTCTAGATTGCATTATTCTTTCTGTATTTAAGAAAATAAATAACAATAACACAAAATACTCAAATCATCAACATTGTTGAATCTGAAAAACTATCCACCTACTACTTACTAACTTGCAATAAAATGTATTCCTCTTTCACAGCAGTACAAAATCACTCTCTTTTTAAGCATTCCAGATATTATTTAGCTCACCAAAATAAACATATCTGAACATTTTGAAAAGAGAAAGGATAACTTTGTTAAGTTTAGGGAACTCCAGAAAATGCCCTGCTCTTTTGGCAAGATCTCTTTGGAGGCCCTGACATATCTACCAAGATGCAGATTTCGAGCAGAAGGGAGAAAACCATCATTACGACTAACAACAACAAAAAGAAGGACCCCAGGTTCAGATCTCCTAGGATATTTAGGCCTCTAACGTCTATTAAGAGCCTTAATATCCTTAAGGATGTAGGCCTAAATTCCTAAGACCAGGAAGTTCAAACCGATCATTTCTAATTTAATTAAACTTAATTTCTTTTAGAGGAGCTACATTTACTATAACCTCAGTTTCATGACCCATTTCTGATATCATTAACAACCACTTCTATAATTAAAAATGATATTTTACTTTTTACTTATTCCCCAAACATTCAGTGAGGCTTATAACACTTTTGTTAACATTCTCATTTTGCATATGGATTACATGACTTCTCCAAAGTTATAGAATATATCAGTGGTAGACTAAAGACTGGAACCCAGGGGTTCTGACTTTTTTTGTGCCTAACTGCAATCACTAGACTAGTGTTTCTCATACTGTGGAAGGTCACATTTAGACCCCTGCAGAGGAAGATACAAGCAAGGAGCAATTGCCTTTATTATCTCCACCAGGGGCTGCTGCCACATAACATGACAGAAAACAAAAGTCAAGACTAGAAACACAGCTGTGCCGGAGCTACCAGCCACCACTAGGAGTCATCAATGGGAAACTGATATCCAGGGGAGCCGAGAGAATAGCAACAGGTAGGTCCACAGAATGTGAATTGGACCAAGGAACTAGGTAGTTCCTAGCTGGGACTACGCATGCTCAGGGGAGAAGCAACCAAATAGCTAAGAATTGTGTGCAGGTAACAAGCTATCTGGCAGCACATTTAGAGGAGCTGAGGAGGCAGCTGAGTAGTATATGTAAGGCAGCAGAACATAGGGGAACAGGGGGGCATGTGCCAGGGAACAAAGAATCAGGGAGCATCACACATTCACACGAGGGGGTTGTATGGGAGTGCTGCAGATGGAAGGACAGAGACAGCACATGCAGAAGGAAAGAAGCAAACACCAACAAAGAAGAATACACCAGGAGGAGAGAAAACAGCACACATGGGAGGGGAGAGGAAATGAAGAGGAAAATGAGTGATTTTTCCCCCAAAAGAGGATTGAATATTTTTCACCTACAACACAGTTAAATATGCACTTGCCACAGGAATACTGCGTGACTGGCAGGCTTGAGAGGAGGGGTCCATGGTACAAAGCATTTAAGCCCCTCTCCTGCCCAAGGGCACACAAAAAACAGCTTAAGAGAGATATGAGTGTATGCAATTTGGGATGTGGTGGGGAGGGGGTGGGGAGAGATGTGGAAAGTCCCTGTCCATCTCCACTCTTAGTTCTTTCCAGATTGACCTACACTAGTAGAGTTAAAGGCCCCACCTCCTACCAGGGCTGTCTGACTTCCCACAAAAAGCAGAGCCCTGTGCATCAGTCCTTTGCCTGGGGCGTGAGGTCCACACATCCCTCTGACTAGCACAAACCACGGGGGTGTTTGGGATTGGCTGTTCTGAATGGTTATAGCTGAGAAAGACAAAACTGGTCCCAGTCCCCTGGACAGCAACACACTGTGCCCTCACACACCCTGAAACTGCATGGGGGTATGGGTCACTAGCCATGCCCTTGCATTAGTGACAGTATCTCTGGTTTTGAGCAGCTGACAAGGGATGGGTGCAGCTCTGAGACCATCATGGAGCAGGGGAAGTGGAGAGGGACTCTCTCCTACAAGCTGTGCTGAAAGCTACACCTCCTCCTTCCCTGCTACTGCTGGGGGCTCAGGAAACGTGGACTCGGGTTTCCCTTCTTAAAGGGGGGCTGATCATTTCCACATCAGCAATGTCCTGGAGGAGCTGCTGCAGGAGGACTCCCCAAATGCCTGGGGCAGGGAGGTGGGGCCTTTCCCTCCCAGCCTGGTGCGGGGCAGATGCTTCCCACTAGGGAAGGATTCCTCTGCTTCACCGAGGTGGACTCCAACGCGCTCAGCACCGAGCAACAGAAATGTCACGCGCCCCACGTGCGTAGAGGTGACCCCCCCACATCCGCCCCCCAAGGGCTGCTTTCAGGCAGCACTGCCCCGAGGCTGCTAAAGGCCCCCGGGGACCACCACCCTAGGGCTGCACTAGCGCGCATGTGTGCGGGTTAACCAGGCACTTTCCCCAGCGCCCCTCCAGGGGGCTCTTCGGCAGGGTCCCACGTGGCCAGTTCCAATGCGATGAAGATGGCCCAGCAAAGGGGCGGCGGGGTTGGAGAAAGCGAAAAAGCATTTGGTGCAATAGCCATTACCTGCAATTTGGTGCGGGTGCGGGATCACAGAACTCCGCCCGCAGCGCCCATCCTCCTCCTTCGCGGGCCGAGGCTGGAAGCGCGTCTCAACTATGCCCAGCAGGGCGGTGGTTTCAGATGTCGCGCGCTGGCGCTGCGCGTCTGTCCTTGGGCAGCAGCCGGGGCTCCAGAAGTTTATGGCAGCCCAAAGCAATCAGGCTCCGCTCCGGGCTGGACCCCCTCATGCCTTCTCATGGCAGGCTGGAGAGCGCAACCCCCACCGCTTGGGTGGAGGGGGGGTCTTCCCAAACAAGAAGCCAACAGATCCCCGGCTCACTTGCTGCAAAGCGAAGGGCCCGCGCAAATCACGCCGGCACTGGGCAGCATTTCACAGCACCGCAGCTCCTGGCGCCCAAGCGCTGCCCCGGCTTCGCGCCCTTCCCCAGGTGGCTCGCGCGGCGCAGCCAATCCAGCCGGAACGGGGGCGCGCGCGGCCGGCAGCTTGTCTGCTCCCTCCTGCTCCCGGCTTCTCGGGCGTGCGTGGGGCTCGGACGGAGGAGCTGCTCCGCGGTGGGCGGCTCTTGCGAGGGGAGCCGGTAGGGAGGGAGCTAAGCAAGGGGGCTGGAGTCTGGAACTCTACTGAGGTGTAACTTACGTAAAGCGCGAGCTGGCTCTTGCGGGGGCTGGGAGCCGAGCGGGGAGCTGGGCCAGGCTGCACAGGAGCGAACTACAGCGCACAGAAGGGCGTAGAGCTCACCCTTCATTGCACTGCAACCCACTTGGGGGGCCCTTTGAACAGAGGGTTTGGGGAGCTTCCCCCGCCTCGCCCACCGTTCCTACAGGCTGTGCCAGCTCCCGGGCGGGGCTCTGAACTGCAGCACCGCATTAGTGCGCAATGTAAGAGCTACAGAGGTGAGCGATTCCCCGGGCAAGGAGTCAGGACTTTGTTTACAAACAGAGCCAGGGTGATCGAAGGGCGGGGGTTAAATTAAGACGCTGACGGAAGTTTCGCCTGTAGAACAGAAATCCCTCTACCAAACAGGCAGCTCTGTAGTACCTCAAAGACTAACCTGTACATTTATGGGGCAGAGGAGGGGAAGAAATGGTTGTTTGCAAGGGACTTAGAAAAATGGAGCTAAGGAAATGTCTGTGCTTAGGGGAAGATCAAGAGGGTCAGGATAGATCTTCCGGAATTCAATTTCTCACCTCTGGGGGTATGTCTATACTTACTGTGGGTTCGGCGCGCCACAATCCATCCTCAGGAGTTCGATTTTGTTGCATCTCTGAAGAGGCAGCAAAATTGATCTCGATGGGCATGGACGTTGACCTTGGTACTCCACACTATCGCTATCACATGGAGTAAGGGACATGGGCATGAGGCTGAAGAACCCAAATCTACACCAGGGAACGAAGTCAATCCTGATACGTCGCTTCTAGATACGCTAATGACGTAGCTAGAATTGTGTACCTGGGATTGACTTTGTTCCCTGGGTGTAGACCAGGCCTGATAAACACACCTGAAATTGATCTGTCTGGAGTTGGCCGTCAACCCCTGTACTCCTTGTTATTGACAGTGAAGTTTCTTACCTGTTGATCTGCAAGCTAATTAGAGTAAATGTTGTGTTGATAGGGGGTAATGCAAAATGAGGACAAAGGATGTGTTATGGGACCCTTACTGAGGGGTGAAAAATATGGACAGTGGAAGGAAGAAAGTTAGAGACTGGGGCTGTTTCTACTCATGCCATCTTCGGTCAGAGATGGCATGGTAATGAGGCAACTTGAAACAGGCTGACAAGGCACTAACGTGCATATTCAGAGCTTCACTAGCATAATAGTGGCCATGCGAATTTTGAAGTGCAGACTTCAATTGCAGATTGACAGTGTAGATGGGGGCAGCTTCGAAATAGGTGCCCCACTTCAACATTCCCGTACTCCAATTTAGTTCTCTGCAAGTAAGGGAATATCGAAGTAGGGCACTTATTTTGAAGCTGCCCCATCTACACTGTCAATCTGCAATTTGAAGTGCACTTCGAAATTCACATGGCCACCATTATGCTAATGAGGCACTGAATATGCACGTTAGCATCTTAGTAGCCTGCTTCCAGTTGCCACATTACCATGCCACCTCCCATCGGAGGTGGCGTGTGTAGAAGCAGCCTAGGGGAATGATGAGCATGTGAACGAGTCAGAATACCTAAAGGATTTGCTGTGGAGACGATGTAGTGGGAGATCTACCATACGGGCTTGAAGGGAATCAGCAGGGACTGGTAGGTCTGACTGAAAGCCTGGTTGAGAAAGCAAAAGATCTTACTTCCTCAAATTTTATACACACAACCCTATTTCCCTCCTTTTATGCTTCCCCCGCCTCCGTGAGATATTGTGGATATAAATCAGGGTTTATGCCAGGCAGACTGAGGGTCAAATCTGGAACATTAGATGCTTTTGAATGTACCCTGAAATCTTTGTATTTATTTATCATTATTATTTTCTCGTTATTGTCCAAGGAGTCTGGACCTTAACATACCTTGACCAAGACATACAGACCTTTTCCAAAATGATTGAGTACCCATCGTATAGATCAGGCATGTGCAGCCCGCGGGCCGCATGTGGCTCTGGACAGCTACTAATGCGGCCCCACAAGATCATAAACTTTTAACATTATTATGTGATTTATATATATTAACTACATTATATATTTTATATGCGGCCCAAGACAATTCCTCTTCACTCAATGCGGCCCAGGCAAGCCAAAAGGTTGGACACCCATGGTATAGATGAATACTGACTCCCTCTGCCTGTCAATTAACTGGGAATAATTCCTTCTTCTGCATAGCAATGTGGAAATGAACAGCTAGCATTTTATGCACTATCCCTTAACCTAAAATATGAATAACAGCACAGGCACCCTTTTGTTCTTTGTGTGGCAAAACTAAAGAATAAGACATGAAGGAAAATAATCCTGTTTAAAATATCAGGAAGGGATGTAATAAATAAGAAAGAACTTCACCTCATTTGCTTTACTTAGAAAAGTAACTCAAACTGAAATTATAAGGCTTCTTGCCTGATTCTGTACCCCTCTGGCAGACTTTTGGAACACAGTGTGATGTCTCTGGAGCCACATCAGATTAAACTAATGATACATTTCGATAAACTCTATGGCAGATGTCACCAGGGTAAAGCTGTTGTGCACAGTCATTCAAGTACTTTAACTTTGTATGCAAACTACTCTTTAGTCTTACGGAGTGTCTATGTTGTTGGTTTGGTTGCAAAGAGATATGTAAAGGAAGCTGTTGAAAGCAAAAAGGAGATTTACTGTCTGCTAGAATCAGTAGATTTGCATATTGGGAACCAGGCATTGGGTCAGTAGGAAGAGATTTCTGGAAGGAAGTAATTGCCTGCATGCTCTTCATGAACATCTGTGTTCCAGGACTGCTGTCTACATATAAATAAAGCAAGTCACATTTAGAATATACCCACGCCCAATGTTACTGAGTTTTCTTGTACCTGGAAGCTGACCTGTCAGGCTTCAGAATTCTGGCCCCACTGAGCAAAGGGACCCTGGTGTTAGAAGTATCAGAGGGGTAGCCATGTTAGTCTATATCCACAAAAACAACAAGAAGTCCTCTGGCACCTTATAGACTAACAGATATTTTGGAGCATAAGCTTTCGTGGGCAAAGACCCGCTTCGTCAGATGCAATTCCAGAGGCAGGCCTGTTTATACAGGCTCGTGCAAAGGAGGGAGTACTAAGCAAGAGGAAGGCCAGAGTTGACAAAGTCAGTTCAGTCAGGGAGGATGTGGCCCACTTGCAGCAGCTAGTGTGGAGGTGAGAACAACAAGAGAGGAGAAACTGCTTTTGTAATTGGCCAAGCAGTCTGAGTCTCTGTTCAATCCTTGACTGATGGTGTCAAATTTGCAAATGAATTGTCGCTCTGCAGCTTCTCTTTGGAGTCTGTTTTTTAAGTTTTTTTTTGTTGCAGGATGGCTACTTTTAAATCTGTTACTGAGCGTCCAGGAAGATTGAAGTGTTCTCCCCCAGGTTTTTGTGTGTTACCATTCCTGATATCTGATTTGTGTCCATTTATTCTTTTACGTAGAAACTGTCCAGTTTGACCAATGTATATGGCAGAGAGGCATTGCTGGCACATGATGGCATATATTACATTAGTAGATTAAATTGGTTGCATTACATTGGTTCCTGAGTTAAAGTTACCGTTGTTTGGTCTATAGTTCCTGGTGAGAATTTGTTTCAGGTTGGCAGGCTGTCTGCAGGCTTCCCAAGGTATGCCAGTCCTCGCTTACAGACAGCCTTATTCTGGTTACTGAGTATACATGTGTATATCACACATTCATCACATATCTTCAGCACACAGTGTCTGTTTTTAGTAAAATACACTCATTATATTTACAGTTCTGGGAGTCCCTAGTTTTCTACCAAATATCCACAAATGTAATATAGTACCATAGATGTTCCCTTTACATAATGTACATACATCCTGTTCAGGTTTTCAACATGTTTTATGTGGAGACATATGTACATAACATATAAGCCCTGGTGGTGCTCCATTGAATCCAGATGCAGGGATTTTTGTCCTACATCTGTAATTGTTTCCACTATAAACCTGTATTTCAGGGTTTAGAACTCAATCATTAAAATTGGCTCCAGGACAGAACTTGGCATATAAGGTCACAGTCTAGTAACATTTCCTACTTCATTTGAATTTTCAGTGAAAATAATTTTTGCTCTTGTAAGTTATAGGTGTGCCCAAAGAGCTTTATTGTTGGTTTTAGTGTGGTAAAACTTAATAATGCTTTCATCTAGCTAAGGGAAATGTAGTGGAGAATAAGCTGTGGCGTGGACTGACAACTTTAATATTTAACCCTAAAACTCTAGGGCTACGTCTACACATGCCCCAGACTTCGAAATGGTCACGCAAATGGGATTTGCAGCTGATGGGAATAAGGGGACTTCGAAGGAGGCGGGGTCCTTTCGAAAAGGAGCCCCGTCTGGACGAGACGCTCGGCGGCAAGGCGCGTCAATTTCGAAGTGCTGCGGCCGCCCGCATGCTAATGAAGTGCTGAATATGCATTTCAGAGCTTCACTAGGAAACTTCGAAATGGCCATTTGCGTGGCCATTTCGAAGTCTGGGGCACGTGTAGACACGGCCTAGAGCATCTAAGCCACGGCTTCACCCTCTCTAAGTAGCTGGAGCATAACTACTCCAAATCTGCTTTGCTGTGAGAGTGAAATCTAGCCTTCCCTTCACAAAGACAAGAAAACTTATTTCCCTTTGAGAACTAAAGGGGGATTTTAGGGGTAACACAATCCACCCCAAACGTGTGACTAAACTACAGGTTTGTAATGTAGCCTGTCATGCTTCTTGATTCCAAACTATGGGGTGGACTATGGTTTCTGCCTTTTAAGCCCATCGTAGGGATAGTAATCCAGCACAAACATTCCCTTCTGGTGTCTGCTTGTTTGAAGCCTGCATAAAATCACTTCCTGTCTGGTATGCAGAGAGAATGGAAGTTTCACTTTACAGTTGCTCTGGCCATGTTCCTCCATGTGTACCAGTGGTGGACAACCTGCAGCCCAAGGGCCACGTGGCCCACTGTGATTTTATGTGTGGCCTGCAAGACGTTTTGTTTACTACTGCCCACATGCAGGGTTGCCAGATTCTGCTGGTTTTCATCTGCATAGTTTTTTTCCTTCTGGCATTATGAAAGTAACACATGCTTAAATCAAGGGTATGTGAAGTGAGGTATGTACTGACTGCACACAACGTTGATTGTGAGAGACGTGCATTCCTTCTGCATCCAATCAAAGAGCTGCTATGGCTCAGCTGGCACATCCTGCAAATTCTAAATACACAAACACAGTTAGCAAAACTATCCTGTTCCACGACATCATCTTGGTTGCAACAATCTTGTGCCCTAAAGAGATGAAGGACAGCTACTCATGCAGCTCACTCACTGGCCCAGGTTGCCCCTCACTGATGTGTATAGTTTGCATAACCCTGAAGGCTTTGCACTGGCTCCCTGCCAGTAGGTTTTAATTAACCTTAAGTGTCTGAGAAGGTGCATATGTTATATATTATATTAATTATATTCAGCCCTCTTTATGCTGGAAGCTAAGCAAGACTAGATCAGTGGGAAAGTGAGACTCAGCTGGCTTGTCAATTGTTTCTTCCTGGCATATGTTAAGAGGCAAATGGGCCAAAGATAGCGTTTTCTGGCACTATTAATACATTTAATCACACATCAAGACCGGGCTGGGCGAGTACTGGTTGTGAAACAAGTCTGCTCCGTTCCTCCATTTGTCATGGCAGTCAGGTGAGAATGCCAGCTACAAAGAAGGAAAATTAGAACCTCTTTTTAAAGTGACACCAAACACAAGTTGTTGCTCCTCCATTCTTAATATCATCTAAAAGTGTTCTGAAAGGTATTTTACTTGTCAGTAGCTGAGTTTTGGCTCATGTCTCTCTGGCAACAGAAGATGGCAATACTAACTGCTAAAACATGGCCGAGAGCTGCATTCCTTACCTTGCTGGGGGTATTTTTATAGGGCTCAAGGGGAACAAATAAAAGTATTGTTATTAACTGTCTCGTCCACACCCACCAACGGCCACAAGAGACCCAGATTTTCTCTCCATTCTAGTCAGGTTCTTATGGTACCCTCTTCATCATGGTATCTGGGCATCTTTCAAACTTACAATACTTAAAAGCCAAGAAGACTATGGTCTCAGCTGTGTTTTCGAGTAGCAGCAAAAACTGCATGTGAGGGTGTTTTTCTCTCTTGCATAAATAAACGAACGTGCTAGGAAGTTGTCTTTGGGGAAGGACCAATCAAAGAAGTACAATTTACATTTGCATTAGAAAGTGCTAAGGTTTGAAATACTTCTCAGTAGAGGTCCTAGTTTTCTCTGATGATAATAAAAACAAAATTAT
Source organism: Carettochelys insculpta (assembly GCF_033958435.1). Lineage (NCBI taxonomy): Eukaryota > Metazoa > Chordata > Testudines > Carettochelyidae > Carettochelys > Carettochelys insculpta. The sequence goes on from NC_134137.1 coordinate 137,638,123, forward strand.
GTGATAAAAAACTAAACATCCAAAATTTTATGCAATTAAAATGAATTAGTGAATTGTAGTTTGTCTAGCCAGGATGTATATGGATCAGTTGACACAATATTTTATTGATATACAGTGGAACCCTATTTATCTGATCTAATTGGGACCAGGAGTCTTTGGATAATCCAGATCTTTGGTTTCAGGCTTGGTTGACAGCCCAAGTCCCAGCTACCATGGTTGGAGCTGTCAGATCCAATTCATTTAATAGAGAGAGATCGATAATGGAGACTTGGATAAACAGATTTCTATTGCATATGTTTTTATATTTCACAAAATGTAAACTGTACGTTTTTCCTTGGCAAACAGATGTCTAGGATCCCTGCTTCTCAGTTCCTGGAGGAATTTTCCTTGTATAGCAGTGTTAGTTAGGGGGTGATTTTATGTGACATTTCTGTACAAACAACAGCCCTAATATAGATAACTGTATTGACAGTGAAGTACTTTTGCTGGTGTATTTTATTTTGTTTGGGGAAATAGGTAGCAGCTCTTCTGGCAAACCATTTCTAGTGCTGATCTTGCCTTATTGAGAAGAGTTATAGGAAACCAGCTTTGCAAGTGGTAGATGGATCTGATGCTTCCTTGTAATAATTTTGCTGAGAATTTGCTGAGAAATTATACCAGGTTCAATTTTTTAAGGTCTGACTTTTTCAAGCCCAGCAAATGCCAGTGGTCATCATCCAGCTGCCAGGTGACAAAGGCATATCAAAGTGAAGTCAACAGCAGTAACCCCCTAGCAACTCAGCTATGGCAATATGGCATTTGTAAAGAGTGGTGTGTGATAACCCAGCAGCAGCCACGTGTGCAGAAAAACCCTTAAGCAGCTGCCAATTTTGATGATTTGTGAACGCTATAGTAGTAAAGGCCTCAAAGTCTTCCCTTCAACCTCCCAACTGCCTAGGGTTTAATCTTAACCAGCTTTTTTCTCACTCATGGACTGCTCTCAGACAGGCACTGGGATAAGAGGGAGTATTAAAAGTATGACAAAGTTTTGTATCGTTAGTATAGTTTTGACTCTTGCTATTTTTTTCTGATGTTTTCATGAGAATATTAAATACAGCCAGCAAGAGAAACTTGTGGGGCTCCAGTGGTGAGGGAGCTGGTTTCAGAGGTGGACTTTTCTATCACTCTTCTTTGGGAATTCAAAGATATTTTAAAGCAGCAGTTCTTCTACCTCACATTATGGTTGAATTGCCTCTGTGCCAGCCTTTTGTAGAGCATCGGATCACAACTCACCTAGCTGGTAGGTCTCTGTGAGATCCAGTATAGCAGTGCTATGTCTAGAATCTTCAGTCCTACCCCTTCCAGGGTACTATGATCCAAAAGAAATCAGGAACAACCTCCCCTACCCACAATTCAAAACTCAGTGGGATTCAGCTTTCTATTCAAGGCTTGTCTTCACCAAGTCCTTACTTCAGCTGATCCCTTAAGCGCTGGTCTTCTTTTCTAGCAGGCAGCTCATCCAACTGATAAGCTAGCTCAGCCTGTGGATCATAATCAGGCTTCTCTCACATAAGAAGCTGGAGAGCTCTGCTCTGACTTTTGGGAAGCTGTGAACTGGGCTTGGTCTCTTTTTATCTCCCCTCACCATGCCTGGCATTGGCAGCAAGTGTAGCAGGGCAGGGCTAGTTGGATCTGAGGCTCATATTACTCAGTTATTGCTAGTCAGGGACCATTCTGCCCCCATTGTACACCTAGGCTGATTATTTGTAACTCTTATAAGGGGAAAAAGAAATTGAAACACAGGTGTGTGTGTGTGTATGCTTACCCCCTCAACCAAATTGTGCTGAAATATCATAATCTGACTAACCCCCCAAAATCCAGGTTGAATACAGTGAAAAGTCTATCACACTTACACACCCTATTCTTCTCAAACATTGCCAGTTTCATCAAACATATTATAAATCACATATGGTGAAATATCTACTCTCAGTTAATAATTTGGCCAAAAATTTCAAATTGATCCTGCAGGTGCTCAGTTTCAAGGTAAATTACAATTTCCCTGGGTTGCTGACCTCAGAGTAGGTTTTCATTAGAAAGGGTAGTATCAGCTATGTGGGGTCCCTGAGAATAACTGTAGGCAGGGAGGCAATGTAGAGAGTATGTCATTTCTGGGGAATAACAGAGAATCATAAAATCGTAGAAAATTAAGGTTGAAAGAGACCTGTGATCTGGAAATATCTGTTAGTTGTCCAAAGAAAGCCATATCTACGTCATCCTACTGTTCTGGTGATCTATAACAGATGCCTGCCATGACATCAGCCTTGTTCTTTCACTGTTGAATAGTAACAGAGATGGAGCCATGCTTGTCTATATACTATCAAAACAAAAAAGCAGTCAAGTAGCACTTTAAAGACTAACAAAATAATCTGTTAGGTGAGCCTTTGTGGGACAGACACACTTCTTCAGGCCATAGCCATACCAGAACATACTTGGCTTAATCTAATTCTTGACTCCCCACCCCTGCCCAGCCCCTCTGCTCTCTGATTTGCTCACCTTGATAATTTTTTTCTGATTTGTCAACTTTGATTACTGTTTTTGGTTCTCTATGCCTTTAATATTGAGTCTGTTCTGGTCTGGCTATGGTCTGAAGAAGTGGGTCTGTCCCATGAAAGCTCACCTAATACACTATTTTGTTAGTCTTTAAAGTGCTACTTGACTGCTTTTTTGTTTTGTTCTTTCACTGTTTATCTTAACCCAAAGACCCTCAACAGGCTTTTCTTTAGTATCATACCCGAGCTCTGAACAATCAACAGTTCTCTGTAACCGACCGTGCAACTCCTCCTCCTTTCCTTTTCCAGCTGTCCTTCCTGAACAGCTTATACCCATCCATGACAGTGCGCCAGTCATATGAGTTACCCCACCAAATCTCTGTTGTTCCAGTTATATCATAGTTCCTTGACTGTGCCAGGACTTTCAATTTTTTCTGCTTGTTTCCCAGACTTCTTGTATCAATGTACAGGCATATAAAATAATTAGTGGATTGCCTTACTTTCTTAGTATGAATCAGGAGGCCTCCCTGGTTGCACCCTCCTTCTTATGCTCCCCGTTCCCACCCCTGGTATCCCACTTCCCCACTTCCTTCTTCAAATACAGTTCTGATTTCCTCAGCACCCTGGGAACATAAACTTTACCTGTGCACCCAATGTTAGCTTTCATGAACCTGTCATTGTAGTCCACTAAGCCTTGAAGAATAAGTGGACAGTAAATACTTTGATCCAGGTAATACTCATGTCTTTTTGTGGGCAAAGTATGAAGATGAGGATGCCATTGATGGTCCCTCTACAGTTCAGATAACCCATTATGTGGAACCCAGCTATCAAGTTTGGACTTTTGGTAATGGTGACCACCTGTGGAGGGTAGATGAGACTGTTGATAGTTTCATAAACGTGCATGACCCCAAAGAGTGAGCTTCCCCATCCCAAAGTGATTTGCTACTGACAAGTATTAGCATTTCCAATTTCCAAAGGGCGAAGGGCATCACTTCAAAACTTGCACGAGTCTCTGTAATTGAGGGATCCAACACATCAGAGTTGGAGCTAGCTCCTCAGGAGCTCCCTAAACATTTGCTTCCGCATTGTGAAGTTTGGCAACCAATGCTCATCATCCCAGGTTTCCAAGATGATGTGATACCATCATCTTGTGCTGCTTCTCCTAGCCTAGACGCAACCCTGGAACATACAGCCATAATGCTGGCAGTCTCCTGTGGGTCTGTCCTGGGGTTACAGCAAATCAGTCACCACCCTGGCCTCCCTTTCTTGGCTCATGAGAAATGTCTGAGCCCATTCACTGAAGATTCTCACCAGCTGCCTACTGCAACACACATGAATGAGCAAGAGCAAGACCGCATTGTCCATCACTCACTCTAAGTCTTCCATCAAGTAGTGCAGAAGAGAAGGGTGTGCGGGAACTGCCACTGACAAATGTGCGAAGGCGTTTACAATGCCACTAGCACACAGCAAGGCAGCATCTAGAGTATCTCCTGTGATGCCGCCCCTGAAATACTGGTTCTAAGCTTTTATATAAGAACAAGGCAGCATGAACACAGGTGTACTTGATACATTTGTGTCCAGCATTATATATTTGGAGACGTGGCATGGGTTTGGGCTAGATGCACAAGCATGCACACAGCCTTGTAACTCATTAGTCACATCAATTTAGTCTTTGTATCATAAGCATCAGTAAAGGAACGTTTTACTTACTAAGGGGAGGCACTTCCATTCTCAACAGGTCTTTGCAGTAGCTACTAACTTTATGTAAAACTTCTTGAACACACTAAGCTATGGCTACATTATAGTTGCTATTTTGGGAAACTGTAGAAACTTGTGCACTAAGCTGCAGAGGTCTCAGGTTCGAGTCTGCCTGTAGACAGTTACAGTACTACCCCTTTGCCCCCTACTCCCACCCATCATAGATGGGTCTGTTTGACACATCCCAAACAGCTGCTTCATGACAGTTTTCAGGTAACTGATGAAGAGCCTTCCAGCTCCTTTAGTGTGAGGCTGAAATCTTGCATTCATCCTCTCATAGCTCCCAGTCCAGCAAACAGATATGACACAGCAGACCTGTACACCGTTTGGAATACAACTGACTACAGTGAGATACCACCTAAGGTAAGAGTTCACCAATGCATCCATATGCAAGACCAGGGTCAAAAGTAATAACATCAAAACAGAATGCTCTGTTTTAGAATCATTTAAGCAAATTAGCTCTGCATTCCCTGGGCTACATGAAAGTTGACCTTTTAGTGACAAGGAAGTAAAAATTTCTGTAGCAGATTTAAAGAAAGCGGAGGCATTCATACCAATGAGAGAAATATGGACATTTGACAGAACAAAGAATACTTGTTTAAGAGAAATTGCAGAAGGACAATTTCTTTGCAGAACTATCAAGAGGGAAGAGAAAATAAATCACTTATTTTCAAAGAAAAGAATCATCTGAGAAGTTGATGAAGTCATTCTTTGGGCGTTATCTTCTGGGTTGAAATATGTAAGTTGGATACAGAGGAATGTGAGATTACATGCATCTTTTCCCATCATATATCTACTCCATGTGTTGTCACTTGTGTGTGATTTTTGGAACACTTTGTTTTCTTGAGGTTGGTAGTGAGGAAAGACTAATCTTAAGAAAAGCAGTGCAGTAAGCAATCTGGATTTTATTAGATGCAAATTACTATTATTTCATTACATAACATTCCTAAAAATATGTTCAGTATATATGTGTATATGTTATATGTGCAGTAAATGGCTGTGCATATATATCGAATGTGTGCAATACAGATTGGACGTCTCTAGTTTGGCACTCTCTTGTCCAGCAACATCTGTAGTCCAGCATGATTTTAGTTGGCCATACGTATGTTAAGTGGACATCCGGCTAAGTTGCACCAGCACAGTCCCATAAAGTTTGTTTGAAGCCACCAATCCTAGCTGTTTGTGTTTTCTGTTAAATATCTTCTAAGAGCCCAGTAAGCAATGGAAGTGTTGGCAATGCTGCTAGACAATACTGACTTCCCATGGTCTGGCAAATTCTCTCATTTGGCACAGGTCAGGTCTGAGGGTGCTGGATGAGAGAGGTTCAACCTGTAGTATTAATCAATCTCAATTTGTATAAAGTTTTCTGTGTTTGTAGGGATGTATTTTACGCTGAACTCAGAACAGACATATCCTCTCACATTAATACATGAGGCCCTGATTTAGCTAGCTGCTCTGTATGGCCATGTAAGTCCCTTCAGTCAGTCATCAAGAATTAAAATATTTCATAAAAATAAATGATGTAGATGAACATATTGGATTATTGTTTCTTGTGCCATTATATGGAATGTAAGTATTTTGCAAATGTTATATAACAGGGCCAGGCAAAATAAAGCCTGACAAGCCACTGGATCCAGCCCATGGGAGCCTCAGTTGGCTCCCTGTCTGCCCCATCCTCACTTGGTGCTCAGCAATTTGTCTATAAGGCTCTGGGAATGCTGGGAGCCCAGGGAGAAGGATTCTTGTGGTGCCCCATACTAAGCAAAATGTTGCGGCTCCCATTGGCCAGTTTGTGGCCAATAGGAGCTGCCTATTTGCAGAAAAGGCAGCATGTGAAGTACCCCTCCCCACCAGGGCTCGCAACATTCAATTCAAGAGAAGCACACATTCCCCTGCAGCTGTACTGAGCATGTGTGGGGGTCATGGAAAGCTGGGACCCTGGCGAAGGAACCTGCTGGACTGCTAACCAGGAGTTGCCCAGGTAAGTGATCCCTAGACAGAGGCTGCCTCTGGCACCCCAGTTCCTTCCTCTCCACAATGCTCTGCCCCAGCTCTCTGCATCCTCTCCTGTACCCCTACCCCATGTAACCCATACCCTCTACACACTTGTATCTACTTCCCTTCCCAGACACTGCCATCCCCTCCTCCATGTCAAAACTCCTGTCCCTAGTCACAGCCCATATCCCTGCACTCCCTCCTGCACCCCATCCTCCTGGTCAGAATCCTCTCACGCACCAATACCCACTTTTGGACCCTGCTCTGGTTCCCTGCTCCAGGTCAAAACCCAAATCCCTGCACCCCCTCCTGAACCCCATCCCTGCATCATAACCCCCTCCTTAACCCAAACTTCCTCCCAGATCCCATGTTTTCTCCCGCATCCCAATCCCTTTCCCCAAGCTCTCTTCTGCACCCAACCTCCACCCAAGACCCCACATCTCCTCCATCTCAATATCATCAAAGAGTTCCGCCCCTGTGCACTTACAGGAGTGCCCCCCAATCAAAATTATTGCCCATCTCTGTAGAACAATACAGCTTTTAATATTCTGGAGGATTTTCATCTATTTCTCATGCCTTAAGTGTTTCTTTGTGCAAGAGGTCACTTCTGGCTCATGTCTATACTCCATCGTTGGAGCTACACTTAACAGTAATTGAGACCTTTTCTGCTCTCCACAGTGAGGGGTCCATGTAGTTAAATCCCCTATTTAATTATCTGTGAAAAGATGCCATGCTTTTCACTGCACTGGATTTCAATTTCTAGATTTATCGCTATCTCAGTAACAAGAACAACAAATATCAGAGAGGTAGCCGAGTTCGTCTGTATCTTCAAAACCCACCATAAGTCCTGTGACACCTTATAGACTAACAGATGCGGGTGAGTCTTTGCCCACAGAAGCATATGCTCCAAAATATCTGTTGGTCTATCAGGTGCCACAGGACTTCTCGTTGTGTTTGAAGAACAAGATGCATCTCATGAAGTGGGTCTTCGCCCACAAAAGCTTATGCTGTAAACATGGTGCCACAGGACTTCTTGTTGTTTTTACAGATACAGACTAACATGGCTACCTCTCTGATACTCAGTAATAAGACTTCAGAAAAATGATATTTCAGCAGTAGCAATTAGGATTCACTGCTGTTTCCAGCAATTAAGTTCCATCACCAGAGTCCTGCCACATTATCTGTAAAATGTAGCTACCATATGAGTAACTGTCACAGAACCATAAGGTTAGAAGGGATCACAAATGTCATCTAATCTACCCCCTGCCAATATACAAGATTTGTTGACTGCTGAGTCTAAACTACTCAAGAGAGATGACAATCCAGCCTCAGTCTGAAAACTTCTAGTGAAGGAGTTCCATTGTCTTGTGTCCTTACAGTTAGGATGTGAGGATTTGTACCCCTGAGATTTACATAAATCTGCTGTGCTGTGGTTTGAACCCTTTGTCTTTTGTCCTCTGTGGCAAGACAAAGCAACTTTTCTCCACCTTTTTTATAGCAGCCTTTCAGATATCTGGAGATGACTATAACCTTGCCGCTCAAACTCTGCCTTTCGAGACTAAACATGCCCAGTTCTTTCAGCCTTTGCTCATCTGGCTTGCATCTTCATCATCTTTGTCACTCACCTCTGACGCCTTTTGAATTTCTTTATATACTTCCTACTATACATCACTGACCAAAATTGGACACAGTGCTCCAGCTGAGGACTAACTACTACTGGATAAAATGGTATCTTTCAAATGTCATGTAATGCAGAGGTTCCTAGTAGGCAATGCAAATATTTTCTGAGAAGAGCAGAATTACTAGGTGTGTAAAAGAAACATAACTTATATATACGCTGTTGCCCTAAGGCTACTGTAATTAACCTTCTTCATCTCCAACTCCTTCTTATTTCTTTTTAAAAAAATATTTTTCCCAAATGCAGCTATTGTTACTTACCTCTGCTAACTTGAAAAACGAATCAGTTTTTCCTTCATTGACTATTAGAGATATCTGCTTGTATCCATCACATCTGTTGTTTTGTTTTTTGTTTTTTTGTTTTTTTTTACGCTCTCAATCTAATTAGGAATATAATTTCCAAAGGGCAAAGGCCTTGTTTTCTTATCTGTTTGTAAAGCACAAGGGTGCCTGTGGGGCTCCCTATAAAACCTTGAAGGGCTAGATGTTCATATTTTCACCTGAGTCCTGAAAAAAAAAAAAAGAAAGAAACCTGTTACTAGTGCAAAAAACGAAATGGGAATAAAGGAATTTCAACGTCGGGGGTTTATTTCAAAGCACTCGTGTCTACACAGCCAGTTTGCATTTTGAAAGCAGCAGTTTCGAAGTGCAACTGGGCGACATTATGCTAATGAGGTGCTGAGTATTCATATCAGCACCTCATTAACCAGTTCTGATGTGTGTCATTTACATGCCCCTTCTGAAAGGGAGGCGCATATATAGACATGGCCATGAGGTTTACCAATTTTGAAATAAGTCAACCACTATTTCAAATTTATTTCAAAATAGTGATTTCATTGCATAGATGCCAGGATAGTTATTTTGAAATAACAGCTGTTATTTAGAAATTACTCTGCTGTGCAGACCTACCTTAGTGTGGACAAAAGGTGTAGAAACATGTAAGTTAGTCTGTGCTGCTGATCATTGAAAATATGGAGGATGAAGCATGTGGGAGCAGTTCAGGGGAAAGGGAACTCATGGGTTTCTATCACTAGCCTTACGGAAGTATACCACTTGCCAACCTTATATCAGAGAACTGGTGTTTGTTAGATACATGACCTGGTTTAATCTGGCAAAGAAATCAGACTATTAAATACCTTGCCAAAGAGTTCAATGAGACACTGAAGGGAGCAGAATTAGACATGAAAGATATTGTTCGTAACTCAAATGTCACTTCACAAGCCTATAATGCAAACACTTGAAAGTTAATTTTACCAGACAAACAAATAAAAAATCACCCAATTATCATTGTTATTTAATGGAGAATAGTGTGACACAAAGAGTACTAATCGGCAATACAGAATTGAAGACTATTTCTGTTGTGCTATTAGACAATTATTATCCCTGATTTTGGAAATTTCATTCTTCCAGTTTTGCCAATTCCAAAACTGGTGAAATAATTTTGAATGAATTGTCAATTCACATTATTTGTTGTGGTTGTTATTCAAAGGTTTCTTTGCTGTATTATATGTGAGACAGTTTGTGACAGGCCAAGTATGAAAGCATGGGGAAGAAACCTCACAGGTAACTAAGCCTTTGCTGTTCAAAGCTCGGACTCCTCAGCCACATGTGAGTCCACAACTGATGAGCCCATGCAAGCTCAAGACGTCATTGTTGGACACGACAGAATACCTACAGAAAACTAAGCTTTAGCAAAAAACAAGCTTCTGAGGGCAACAAAAATGATTAGGGGTCTGGTGCACGTGATTTATGAGATGAGGCTGTGGGATTTGGGCTGATTTAGTCTACAGAAGAGTGAGGGTGGATTAGATAGCAACCTGCAACTACCTGAAGGGAGGTTCCAAAGAGGATGGACGGAGGCTGTTCTCAGTGGTGACAGATGACAGAACAAGGAGCAATGGTCTCACGTTGCAGTACAGGAGGTGTAGGTTGGATATTAGGAAAAGCTATTTCCCCAGGAGGGTGGTGAAGCACTGGAATGCGTTGCCTAGAGAGGTGGTGGAATCTTCCCTTGGTTTTTAAATCCTGGCTTGACAATGCCCTGACTGGGATGATTATTTGGGATTGATCCTGCTTTTTGCAGGGGGTTGGATTTGATGACTTCTTAAGGTCTCTTCCAACCCTATGATTCTATGGTTATGTCTACACTAGCCCCCTTCTTTGAAGGGGGCATGGTAATCAGCCAGAGCAATGAATATGCAGCATCTCATTAGGCTAATCATGCCCACAGCAACTTCGAAGTTGCAGACTTTGAAGTGCTGGCATGCTGTGCAGCCAAGGGCACTTTGAAGTATCTGCTCAACTTCGAAGTGCCCTTAACTCCCAGGCTCATCCTTTGAAGATGAGGACAGATAATAAGCACTCCATAGCTGACTTTTGTGAACTGTTTACTCATAGGTGCTATGTTGTCTTTTATAATTTTCCTGTGTGTGACAGTATAATCATTTGTGAGCATAATAATTTTCTGGTTTTACCTGCCTGTTTTTTTGGGGGTGCATTTAGAGCACTTGGTGAGTTACTCCACATCTTGTGACAACCATGTGTAGCATCTATGGACCTTCAAAGGTCTGTGATGCTTGTATGTGTATGTGTATGTGTGTGTGGGATGGGGGATATTGATTAGTGTAGCAGTCTGCAATTTTTGCATCTGTTGCTTCTGGCAGAGTCAGGTGCTGGGTTAAGTTCGTGTGCCCTTCTCTGTGGAAGTTTGCTTCTGATGAACTTGGTGAGATTGGGGAGGGGGAGGACTTCTTTGAAGGCCAGAAGAGGGAATCAGGAAAGTTTTCTTTCAGGATGAGGTCCCCGTCACATATAGGCCATAGTTCCTTGATGACACCTTACCCATCTTGTCTCACCTTTATAATGATTCAGGTACCATTAGCATTGACATAGAATTTTAAGAAATAACTATTTATACCTTACTTTGCCCTCTTAAGCAAAGGGTGTTGCAAATAAAACCCACATCTGTCATTCTTGAGGACAAATAGGACAGCAATAAAAAAGATGTTTGAAAGCTTTTATATATGCTTAGATTATTTCTTCTATTGCTGTCAGTGCAGAATTTTCATCTTCCTTAATAATGCTATTTTTGTTTGTTTTCCTAAAAATGTTATAGGTAATGATCCATAGGCCAGGCAGATACCACTTAGCATTGTCAGCTAATAGCATTCTTGGATCTACAAAAGTCTTCATGACCTGCTGCTCCTGAAATACATCTCCATCACCTATATTAAAGAATAATCACTACAAATCACAACTAGCGAAGAAGGCCTTTCTTCAGCCTATCATCAAGGAGTACAGGCTGTGTGAGCACTTTCCAGGAAACATCTACCCAGTAGAGGGCACTAGCACACATACACAGAAGTCAGTATTAACACCAAAGAGGGCAACATTAGAAGTAGTCTGGGGGGAAAGAATCAAACTTACCAAGGACAACATTGGCAATGATATAAATAAACATAAAGCATATTTTACCATTTCAGGTTGATTTATTTATTTTATGGCATTTCTTAATGGAGATATAATACCTTTGAGTTAAAAAAAGAACAAAAAAGCCATCCAGTAGCACTTTAAAGACTAACAAAATAATTTGTTAGGTGATGAGCTTTCATGGGATAGACCCATTGGGACAAGAAATATATAACATCTGATGAACCACATAAAACATCCATTTCTATGATTTCACTTTAGAACCCTGGCATTTTCAAGGCTTACTTTTCAGACAGAGGAATGGCTAGGAGATACACACTTGCCTTACTAAGTATAAATACATGCTATCCTTTTTTTCAAATTTAAGTAGCAAAAATTAGAAACTCAAATCCATATATATGCATTTTAGTGAAGGTGTCTTGAATTTTAGCGAAACTGAGAATATGTCTACTCTTAAAATGCTACAACAGCCATTGTACTGGTGTACAGATTCAGGCTAGAAGCTTGGTACAGCAACAAGAAGGGTGCTGCCATTGCTGTAATTGATCTGCCTCCCCAAGAGATGGTAGCTAGGTTAATTAAAAAAATAAAAATAATTAGCAGCCTAGAACTGGCTACATTGCGAGTTAGATTGGCATATCAGGGGTGTTCATTTTTCACATCCCTAATGGATGTAGCTAGGCAAACATGAGTTTTCACTGTAGATCAGGCTGAAGTCTAACTGTTCTCACTGAAATAAAATGAAGCCACATATGCATAGTGCCTCTGAAAAATCAAGCCATTTTAATTTAGGTATCTAAATATGAATTTATTTATTACTCACCTTCAGCCACTTTACTGGACCTTTGGTTATGAATCCATCCATGGATGCATATTCAATAGTCCAATTATCTGAGTACCTTCAAATATTTACTTAAAAACTAACCAGTCTGTAAGAAAGATATTTAGAGATGGATGATTTCAGTGACTGTTCATAACAAATAAAAAAAAAAATCAGATTGAATCTATCATTCCAAACTTAGGCTGATGAAGTCAGCATTCTGTACTATACCATCATTTATCTGCACATTTTTGAGGGTGAAAGCTGATGCTTATGAAATTTGTAAGGAGAAAGGTGTGGGCTGAGATGGCTGTTTTTAGGGGAACTCCTGTTTGCTTGTGCTCTAATTTTCACTTATGTAACAATCTTCCAGAGCACTGAATTGGTTCTTATAACTATATTATTTTAAAATATGAAATAATTAAATACATTAAATAAACAATGAAACCTATCAGAACATTCTTTGACAATAGCAGTCATTTTGAAAGAATGAAGACAATTGAATTATTTATTTAAAAAAGTTAGTAGATTAAAATAAAAAGAAGGTGGATGAAAGAAAATAGAATTATGAGGTATGTTTGCAATTGATTGTAACAGATGGCGAGTAGCCATTCACTGGATTGTTTTCACAACTTGGAATAAGTATTGCAAAAGCATGCCAATTCCTATAATTTTTTTAAGGTCAGCTGGAAAAGCATTTCTTTCCATTCCTTGCAAGTTTTCCCTCCTCCATTTCCAACTGCTTACCATCTGGGAATTTGTGGTTATGAACTGTTAAAAGTTAATTTTTTAGGCAAAGTTGTCATTTTCTGAAAAGTGCTTGAATCCCACTTTTGGTTTCCTGTACATGAAGAGAAGAAGAATATATTTGGTAAAGCTTCCTCCACTAACCAAATGTTACATAAATGAATGAGTTAAGTGGTTTGCTTTTGTAACCAGTATTTAAGATACAGACAATATAATGAAAATCAAGAGTTATTTTAAACTGTTCCTAGGGCTTTTTGAAATTTATTATACATTGATGATTTGAGGGAAGACTGGTAATGGTATCTGAAAAGCTTGGTAATGGGCTACAGAGTGTTTCTAGTAACAGAGGGGTAGCCATGTTAGTCTGTATTCTAGCAAAACAGCAGTCATGTAGCACTTTAAAGACTGACAGAAAGAGCATTTCTAGATTAATATACAAAGCCAGCCCAAGGAAATGATACTGATATATATAAAAGGAGGTGGTAGTTTCAGTACATTGGCTGCTGATTGGTTACATACTCTCTCACCACAAAAAAAAAAAAAAAATCACAGGACTAAACATCAGAGAGGTAGCCGTGTTAGTCTGTAGCTTCGAGAACAACAAAAAGTCCTGTGGCACCTTATAGATTAACAGATATTTTGGAGCGTAAGCCTTCGTGGGCATAGACCCGCTTCATCAGATGCATGAGACTCATGCATCTGATGAAGCGGGTCTTTGCCCACGAAAGCTTACGCTCCAAAATATCTGCTAGTCTATAAGGTGCCACAGGACTAAACATACCTTTCTTGGCTGAGTTGGCAGTGACCCAGGATTCAATGAGAAGGGAGAATGAATTTGATGCTCATCTCTAGAATAAAGCTCATAATGACATCTAATTCCTAATGCTACAGATTCATTCTTCCATTGTTCACTTTTGCCACCTTCCACACAGCTTATCTTCCCACTTCCAATGAATCCCACATATACAGGCCCCAGCACCTGTTCACTACCTTGTACTTCTTCCTAAAAGCCTCTCTATCTCCTCTCCTTCTCTGTCGAGGTTATTTTTGAATGACCAAATCCAATGTGACCTCTTCATGCTTCCCCTTTCCCCTATCACCTTGCTTGCACAGTGATGCTAACATTTCTGTCCTGCTTTCTTTTTAGCTTTCCATCTGCAGCAACCCTTTTCTGCCTGGAAACCTCTCTTGCCCTTAAAGTTCCTCTCTCCTTGCTTTTTTATCTCTCACTGTCATCAGGTAATTTCCCCTTGCAATTTAATCACTCCTACCCTCAAAAATAAGTCCTGATATCAGTTCTCTTTCTAATTATAATGTCATGGCCCTTGACTACTTCATCCATAAATTTAGTGAACTTGCCACCTAAAACTGTTGCCTCAAGTTTCTTTCCTTCAGCTCCTTCTTTGATCTCATACAATCTGTCTCTTTTCTAGTGACACATTCTCAGGGCCTTTTCTTCTTCCTCCTCTTCCTAATCTCTCTGCTGCATTTGGTGCTGTTGGTCATTCATATTCTCCCTCTTAAAATCTTGTCCTTCATTGATTTTCACCACTCTTTCTTTCCATACCTCTCTCCTGCCTCTCTGCTTGTGCCTTTAGCATCCTTCTTCAGTCACTCCTGCTTTCCTTCTCTCCCCATTTTTATAACTGTTTCAAGGGCATGTGTCCTTGGATAACATCTCTCATCTTATGGCTCACAAATCTTTCCCATATCTGGCTGGATTCCCTGGCTGTGGCTACACTACCCTTCCCTTTCAGAAGGGGCATGTAAATGCAGCCATTCAAAAATGTAAATGAGGCATGGATTTAAATATCTTGTGCCTCATTTTCATACTCCCACAGGATCTAGATTCTGAAAGTGGCTGCTTTCAAATCGCAAACAGCTGTGTAGCTGGGTAAACCCTGCTTTCAAAATCACCATTCTTCTCAAAAAATATTACACTGGATTTTTGATCCCTGGCCTGTTATTGCAAAAGAGCGGGGTTTGGGTGGATGCTCTCTGTCGAAAGAGCAGATTGATCTTTTGATCCATGTTTTGTGTGTGTGGACGTGCTCTTTCAAAAGAAGATCTTCCAGAAGATCATCTTTCAAAAAATCACCATAGTGTAGATCCAGGCTGTGAGGGTTGGAAGCACTGCAATGGGCTGCCTAGGGAGGTGGTGGAATCTCCAGCTTTATATGTTTTTAAGGCCAGGCTTGACAAAGCCCTAGATAAGATTATTTAGTTGGGGTTGGTCCTGCATTGAACAGGTGGTTGAACTACATGACCTCCTAAGGTCTCTTTGTACCCTAATTTTCTATTATTCAAGGCACAAACATTTAGTTTGTGGCAAGTTGGAGAGTTAATTTACCTCATGCTAGTCTGATGTGCACACATAGTCCATGTGGACCTTGCTGATGTGTTTTAACAGGTTGCTTTAATCTAGTCTTTGTTCTAAGAGGATAGTAGCAACCAGGCTGAGCATAGGACACAGCCAACAGTTACACTGAATACTTATAGAAATGAAGAAACCTCAGATGATTTTAATTTGTTTGCTTTGGGAAGGATTTTCAACAGTGATGAGTTTTCAACAGTTTTACTCAAGTGTAAATTGAAACAAATGTGGAAGAAGTTATTTACAAATTTGAGTCAGATTCTTGGTCCCTCTTCCCCAAAGATCTTGCATGTCATTGTAGTGGTAACCTGAAAACAGCCTTAAAAGGATTGCCCTGGAATGTGGGACTCCTCAAATGGCCTTATACCACCCACCTTCATCCCATCTCCACCATAAAGTGAATATCAAAGCCAAAAAAAGTCATTGAGAAGAGAGGGGAGTGGCACTGGAGCATGTTGGATGCGCCCTGGCAGTCCTGAGTCAGCCAGCAGAACATTCCCCGAGGTATTATTCCTGCTCTAACTTGTGCTGGGGGCTGTTATGGTCTCTAGTCATCCCAGGATTAGGAGAGATGAATCAGTGTCTCTACCCACTTACTCTTTTCTCCTGCACTAAACATGACTACGTGCAGATACTTTAAAAGAAAGGAGAGTACTAAGGCACCATTTTATTCCATGCGTTCCTTCTTCCTTTTACCTGTTTTAGTTCTGAAATAATGAACTTCCAAATTTAGTCATCCTCACCAAAAGTTTTCTCATCCTCACCATTGTTTTAACTCTGCTGACTCTTTCCTTCACATTTATGACCTCCAGGTGTGAAACAAGTTTTGATCTGTTTCTACTGATGGCAACACTTTCATTTATGATGCCCAGAAGGGAGGCAGTTGATTAAGTAAGAATTCTTTTTTCTTTTCCTATTTTCAGTCTTCATGTTGCAACAGTAAAAACGACTTTCTGCCCACATTTTTTTCAAATTCCTTTCTCAAATATTTTAGGCCAAATTTTCAAAGACACCTTAACCTGGTATGTGTCTCTACCAGCACAAAAATCATGTCCATGTTATATTTTGGGCACAATCGCCTCCATTTTTTGTGTGCACAATCAGCAAGCAAGCACTTCTCCAGCATTATTATCAATCCAGAAGGTGGAAACAATTTTGGCAACTGATTTCACTACTAAATTTCATTTTAATGATTTTATGTGGTCTTCATTCAAATAGAAAATTCAAGACCAGTATAGAAAAGTATGCTTTCCCTTTGTTTCTCTCGGGCTGAGTCTAACTTCGAAGTAAGCTGCTACTTCCAAGTAGCATGCAGAGCATCTACACACACTTTCTCTTACTTCAGTTAACTTGGAGTAGTGGCTTACTTTGAAATTTAAAGTCGAAGTTAAGTGTGTGTAGTATCTCTGCACTTCTTACTTCGAAGTAAACAGTCTGCCAAGAAGGCGGCTCCCATAGAGGAAGGAGACACTGGCCGCATCTACACGTGCACGCTACTTCGAAGTAGCGGCACTAACTTCGAAATAGCGCCCGTCACGGCTACACGTGTTGGGCGCTATTTCGAAGTTGAAATCGACGTTAGGCGGCGAGATGTCGAAGTCGCTAACCCCATGAGGGGATGGGAATTGCGCCCTACTTCGAAGTTGAACGTCGAAGTAGGGCACGTGTAGCTGATCCGTGTCCCGCAACATCGAAATAGTGGGGTCCGCCATGGCAGCCATCAGCTGAGGGGTTGAGAGATGCTCTCTCTCCAGCCTCTGCGGGGCTCTATGGTCACCGTGTGCAGCAGCCCTTAGCCCAGGGCTTTTGGCTGCTGCTGCGGCAGCTGGGGATCCATGCTGCATGCACAGGGTCTGCAACCAGTTGTCGGCTCTGTGGATCTTGTGCTGTTTAGTGCAAGTGTGTCTGGGAGCGGCCCTTTAAGGGAGTGGCTTGCTGTTGAGTCCTCCCTGTGACCCTGTCTGCAGCTGTTCCTGGCACCCTTATTTCGATGTGTGCTACTTTGGCGTGTAGACGTTCCCTTGCAGTGCCTATTTCAATGTGGTGCTGCCTAACGTCGAAGTTGAACGTGGACATTGCCAGCCCTGGAGGACGTGTAGACGTTATTCATCGAAATAGACTATTTCGATGTCGCTACATCGAAATAAGCTATTTTGATGTAGCGTGCATGTGTAGACGTAGCCACTGTGGCCAGCCCAGGCAGGGCTCTATGGTCACCTTAAAGGAAACTGCTCCCTGGCAACCCCAGGCAGGAAACTGAGACTGCGCCACAAGTAGGGGCAGCACAAGCTCCCACTTGGACTTCCCCTGCTCGAAGCACCAGCCTGCCTCCACACCCCCTTGCCACTATGCCTGCATGCCAGGACCCCCTGACCTCCCCAGGACCCCAGACAAGGAGTCGGAGGGCTCACAGCACCTGGGCAAGGGTCGTGCCAGGAGGGGACCTTTGTGGACCAAGGATGAGCTGAAGGACCTCCTCACTCTGTTGGGGGAGGAGGAGGTACTTCACCAAATTGGTGCCTGCCACAGAAACACAGAGGCCTTTGACCAGCTGACCAGTGGCCTCACTGCCCTAGGCCACCCTGAGGCGGCAGCATGCAGATAAAAGTAAAAGAACTCTGCCAGACCTACATCAAGGCCCATGATGCTGCCAGCCAATTGGAGCATGACCTGTCTACTGCCCCCACTATCAGGAGCTGCATAGGCTTCTGGGGCCAAGGGAGGTGGCTACCCCAGAGCATCTGGTGGATGCTGCCAGTCTCCCCAACGATGAACAGTGAGGATGAGGTGGGCCTCTCCAGCACCATGAGCCCCCCATGCAGAGAGTGGCTGACCGAGACTGAGGGCAATGACAAGGGCTTCAGCGATGGGACCCTTGTCATCACCCTCCCGTCCAGGACTCCCAGCAGACCCTCCTCCAGCTGAGTCTCACCCAAGCCATGGGAGGTCGCAGCTGGGATGAGCAGGATGTCGCCGGGGACGGTGATGGGGTCCCCCCCCCGGAATAGCTCCACAACCTACATGCCTGGGGATGGGGGATGGGGAGGGAACACAGGTCGACCATCACCAAGCAGGAGCCTCTGGGCACCCAGGATCCCTCAGGGCTCACGGGCCATCAGGCAGCAGGGGAGTGGGGTGGGGGCCAGCAGAGCGGGAGCCCTGGCCCCCCAAGGTTGGGACCCAGCACTAATGGGCCATCTCCCTAGCTCCTTCTGTCTCCACAGGTCCATCATTGGGAAGGCACCACAGCCCACCGGAGCAGGCCACAGCCACAGGGGAATGGGAAGCCTCCCCATCACCCCAATGTGCATCCCCACATGGCTGTGGCAGGGCCTCCCACAGACGATGCTGGAGGGACGAGGAGGCAGGAGCCAACTGGGGAGTCATGCAGGAGGTGACCAGGATGCTCCAGGACTGGCTGGCGATGGAGTGGGATGTGTGGGTGTGGCTGGCAGGCAGCTTGGACACTGGGGCCCAGGCTTTGGCTGCCCGCCTGACCCAACTGCCTGCCCCCTCATCAGGCTGGCCCGCAGCTGCCCCCCTCTCCCCTGCAGCCACTCCTCTGGCAGCCGCCCACCTCCTGGCAGACCTGTCCCTGTCCGCCCACCTGAAGCTGGCTTGGTGGCTGCTGGCTGAGGGGTGTGCACCTGGCCCAGTCCCAGTGGCCTCCCCCGCACACCCTGCAGAGGCCAAGCCCATGGCACCCTCACCACAACTCTATCTCCCTGTGGTCCTGGCCCTCTCACAGCTCTGCAAGGGGCCCTGGACCTAGGGCAGTAGGGGCAGCTGTGGCTCCCTGCCCCCCATGCCCAGCCCCAGTGGCTCCCAGTCCCCCCTGCCCCTGGGTGACTGAGCCTTCCGCCAGGAAGCTCCCCCCTCAGTTCAGTCTCCCCACCTAGCCCCTCCCCACCTCTGTCCTGTGGACTGTTCCTCTGGTCACTGTAAATAGTTTCACACATTGTTCTGTTTTGTTTTGCCAAACATATTTATTCCCCCAATAGTAAAGTTTATTTTTCCCACCTTAAACCTGTGTCCCTGGTGCTTGGTGGGAGCGTGTTGGTGGCAGAGCACGAGGGATGAAGGAGTTGAGGGGCCCATGGTGTGAAGTGTAGCTGGGAGAGTCAGGGCAGGCCCTGGGCGAAGGCCTGGCACAAAGTGTCACGGACCTTGACCCCATCCCTCTGTGCCTCATGGCACAGGGCAGCAGGGGGGTGGTTGTTTGTAAATGGCCGCTGGGCCCACAGCCCAGCCCTGAATAAAGGGCTCCTGTCAACCTTCCACAATGTTTTGGAGAACACACCAAGCAGTGATGACCATGGGGACATTTGGAAGGCTGACATCCAGCCTGGTAAGGAGGCTACGAAACTTCCCCTTCAGCCTCCGAAACACCTGCTTGACTGTGCTCCTGGCATGGTTGAGGCAACCTTTAAAGGTGTACCGGGCCAGCATGGTCCGTCTGGTATAGGGCTGTCTGAGCCATGGGTGCATCCGGTATGTGGCTTTGGCCATGTTGCAGGGTGGCATCATGATGTTCCCAAGCAGGAGCTCCCATGGTGGGGAGTACATGCCCTCCTGCATCCAGCGTTCCAGTCACGACTTCTGGAATATCCGGGCATTGCGGGCCCTGTCCTGCCACCCCATGCGTGTGTCCAGGAAATAGCCCCTCACATCCACCACAGCCTGGAGTATCGCCAACTGGTAACCCTTCCTGTTAATGTAGGTGCCCCCGCTATGGTCCAGAGCTCAGATTGCCACGTGCATCCCGTCCAGAGCTCCAAAACAATTAGGGAAGCCCAGGTCTGTGAACCCTGTGAGGGCAGTGTCCAGGTCCCCCAGGGTCATGACTTGTGGCAGAAGCACCCTGTTGATGGCTCAGATGACCTGGAGGTAGGGGAAGGAAGACACGTCCATGAACACCTGACCTGGAAGCCCCCATGTTCCCTCCACACCAGGGGCCCCCTGCCCAGTAGACTCCTTTCCAGGGTGGGTCCGTGGTGGGGGCCAGACTTACTTCAATCATCACTGCTCCAACAGTGTCCTTGCTAATGCCAAACTGGTGGCTGATGGACTGGAGGCTGTCGGGGGTGGCCAGACTCCAAAGTGCAATGGCCACCCTCTTCAGCACTGGGTGTGTTAGCTACATCCGTGTATCCCAGTGCTGGAGGACTGGGGCGAGCCAGTGGCAGAGGTCTTTGAATGTCTGGCGGGTCATCTGAAAGTTCCTTAGCCACTGCATGTCATCCCAGTCCTCCAGCACCAGCCAATCCCATCACTCACTGCCGGTGGTGAAGGCCCACTGGCGCCAGATCAGGAAGCCCAGGGGATGGGCAGCAGTGCCGTGGCCAGGGCCTTCAGGCTGGGTCCTATGCGGGTGACCCGGCCACGCAGCTGGAAGAGAAGGGAGACTAACATGGCCAGCAGGTTGGCCAGGTTGGAGGGTACCTCTGCCTTGGGGAGGGTGGGAGTGGGAATGGTGTGCAGTTTTTCTACCCAGCATGTGCTCTGCTGCTGTCCAAAGCCTGGCAGCCTTGAGCATGTGCAGGGTATGGGTGTTGGGAGGGACCCTTTAAGGGGTCGGCTGGCTGTGAGCCCAGCAGGGCTTGTCGGCCATGCGACCCCATACCTGCACCATTTCTGGGCCCCTTACTTTGAAGTAGGGGCTAATTGTGTGTAGATGTTTAACTTCGAAGTAGGAGTAAGCCTACTTTGAAGTAAGGGAGGGTGCATTTTGTGTGTGGAAGCTCTTCTTCAAAGTTGCTTACTTTGAAGTTATTTTCTAGTGTAGGCACAGACTATAGCTTTTAACCATAAGAGGGTTCCTTTAGTGTAAACAAAAAAGGCCAAATCCTTTCCTGACCTACAGAACTGGGGGGGGGGTATGGAGTTTAAGCAAAAGCACAATATATCTGAAGATTTAAAATGGTCACTGTCCACTTTCACTGCTTCTTGACTTTAGAGCATGAAGCCACAACTGAAGCTAGGGATTGTTTTTCATAAAGCCTGAAGTTGTGCAAAAGCAAATGATCGCTAGCTCATTCCGGCCGTGTCTACACTAGCCCCAAACTTCGAAATGGCCATGCAAATGGCCATTTTGAACTTTACTAATGAAGCGCTGAAATGCATATTCAGTGCTTCATTAGCATGCGGGTGGCTGCGTTGCTTCGAAATTGATGTGGCTTGCCCCCGCGCAGCTCGTCCCAATGGGGCTCCTTTTCGAAATGACCCTGCCTACTTCGAAGTCCCCTTATTCCCATCTGCTCATAGGAATAAGGGGACTTCGAAGTAGGCGGGGTCCTTTCGAAAAGAAGCCCCGTTGGGATGAGCTGCGCGGCGGCGAGCCGCATCAATTTCGAAGCGCCGTGGCCACCTGCATGCTAATGAAGCGCTGAATATGCATTTCAGTGCTTTATTAGTAAACTGCGAAATGGCCATTTGCGTGGCCATTTCGAAGTTTGGGGCTAGTGTAGACACGGCCTCCATCTCTAGTCATCTTCAAAAACATCACAGTTTATACATATTTTTTTTTCAAACAGACCAGGGCTAAATTCTTTTTGGTATCATCAGCCCATATTGTAAAAAATTCTGGGAGAAAGTCTAACACCAACAGGTGGACCTGGGATCTCTGGCATTTAGTGCATGACCCTCTATAACCTGAGCTAAAAGGCAGCTGCTTCTCAGCTAAGTCTATAGGCTCATTCATTTTCTCTTTAAGCAGTCTTAAGTGCCACTACGTGGAACAGTGAGTCACACCCGAAAGGTGTGTGAGTTACAAAAGAATAGCCTTGTGCTACATTGCAATCTGCCATCAAATAATCAGGACTGGACAATAATCACAAATGGACACAGGAGATGAAATCCCACACATCATGGTGTAATAGTATATTGGAGAGATTGCACGTAACTGACAAATACTGAACACATTTCGCTCTTTAAAAAAAAAATTCTTCACAAGGTCTTGTATTGCTTGGAGTTAGCAGGCTGCACTTTTACATGCTTCTGCCAGGGATGAATTGAATCAATTTATTAGGAAAATACAAACATAGATTCCACAATCAACAGCAAAACAATTTACCCTTGCCACTGTTTTTGGTATGGTAAGGAAGTAAGTAAAGATACCGCATTAAAAATTTTTAAAAGACCCTCAGACACTAACTCACCTAATTCCCAATTTCAAAACCTAAGCACCATTGACTTTGTTACTTTGCAAAATTCTACCCATTCATATGACTGTGCAGTCTTGTTTTTCAGAGGATTGAGAGAGTCTGAATAAGTTTTCTGAATGGCAAGGCTAATGTCATTATGATAGCAAGCAAACACAACAAATAAAAATGAGTTCCCTGCAGCTTGAGATCTTGCAGGCAGTTTTGCCAGCTTTTACAATAAACATAGAAAAGCAAAAGACAACTGAGATAATCATAGCACAGACTTTTTCATTCTTCCTTGCTAAGCTTTCCATAGCTGTAATTATTTTATCACTTTATTATAGTACCTAGTTTTTCACTACTTTTCAAATGAGGACTCCTCAGCTATATTATAAAAGAAGACAGTAAAGGAATTTTAGCAGCCAAATCCCACAGTAAATGTTTTCAAACATCAACAATATTATTCTGCAAGCACCTTCTTCTTTCACAGTAATTTACTCTTAGCTTGTGATGATATTCAGCAAAGAGCAATAACAAGAGTTAATGTTAATTATCTTCCAATTAGCTAAATTATCTGTAATGCCTTAATTATTATATACTTGAGACAGAAATTCCAAACATTCTGAATTTATGAGAGATAAGGTCTTTATAGTCACAATAGACGCTGTAAATGAAGTCCTCAATTGAAACTTTAAAGGGTGCGATCCATAGTCTATGCAGACTGAAGGATGCCTACTACTGGTACCAAACATTTGATGTAGAAAGGATGATTTTGTTTATATATTGTGGGTTATTTGTAAAGTGATGCTAAATAAGCTGAAGAATGATTCACTGTGATACAATGTAATTCATCTCTTTGTCCTGGGCAGAAGCAGCTTTGATGATTTCCTTAGTGGAAATAGACATGGCATCAAGACAAATCTGACTCTTCTTTTGTAAGAATTAAGTCTGTGTTAGCCAGCTGTGGAAAATGAAAACTTTCCAGTCTGTTACTTTTTCACTGATTCAGAAAATAAATATCCAAGGCTGGTTCAAATGCAGAACCAGAATATGACCTGAGTCAGGAAGTATTCAATATTCACAGAAACCACAAGTAGAGGCTAGAACATTTTCTCCAGCAGTGATAATGATCTTTTCATTTATATAACCCCATTAATCCAAATGGACCCTTCAAAGTACTTTACAAATGAAGCTGTTATTTCCTCTTAGGGGAATGGACATTTTATGAGGTTCACTCCTAGAATATAGTAGTAGAGTAGTTTAGGGTCCCTTCTTCAGCCTGATGGATTCCACTGTGAATATGAATCCATCAGTCTGTTTCAAGAAGGGTTGGAGAACACGCACATGTGGATGAATAAAAGGCAGTATAAAACATGGAAAACTATTTGCTATAACTTGCGTCAACTTCTTCAGTGGATTTGGATGACAGAAGGGAGTAAGAGAATCTGGCAGCTTAATGTTTGTCTCTTTTTAACCCACTCTCCAACTTCCCCCCTTAGTCCTCTCTCCATTACCATTATTTGCTATTTGTGTTGTGGTATACACAGCCTCCCTAAACTGAACTACTCACAAGTGGAGTTTCCAGGCCTGCAGCATGTGAACTCTTGCCTGATATATCACTTGTGTGTGTGATTGTAAAAATTTTGTGAAGGGGACTTGTCCAAGTGTTTTGTAAAGTGCCAGGTACAGTCCTAGTGCTCTATAAATTAGAAATGATTACCACAGAATGTGAGACCTGGTGTACTAAAAGTCTTCAAAGCACAAACAAACTACAGAAATTCATAAACAGATGCCTGACTTGCACCAAATGGCAAGACTTCATCACAAATGAGGAGCTTTGGAACAGAGCAGGACAAGAACCACTTGACGTTCAAATCAAGAGAAGAAAGTGGGGAGGTTAGGCCACGCTCTCAGAAAACCATCATTCAGCATAGTCCTTCAAGCTCTCAAATGGTACCTGCAAGGAAAACACAAATAAGGAAGACCTTGGACAATGTGGAGAAGATCTACTGAAACTGAAGGACAACAACTGGGGTACTCCTGGAGTCAGCTATAAGTTTTGTCCAAAGACAGAGTGAAGTGGAGAAGACTTGTAGATGACCTATGCTCCACATGGAGTACAAGGGTTTAAGCAAGTATCACAGCTGCAAAATAAGCTTTAAATTGAAATTATACCATTTTCATATTCCAGTGACTGGGAAGAGCCATTTTAGGATGGAGTTTCCTAAAAAGTTATGAAGGGACAACTACCACTTCACAAATAATGAGATACGATTTATTTCCTCAGAGATTTCTTTGACACTGACTGAATCACAATTATGCTTGTCTACATATTTTTAAGTATAATTTGAAAGAGTGCCTTAAGTGCCCTTAAACTCCCTACATTAAAAATAATCATGAGAATATTTCAGTTTGGTTGAAAATCCTTTTAGGTAGTTCCTATTTCAGCTGTCAGGTAATGCTATCTGAAAGAAGGAATGGAGGAATGTCAGGAAACTTCCCCTGTCCCCTTAAATTGCTATTAGCTTCAAGATGGGGAAATGCACATTGGACCACAGGAGCTTGACTGTTCAATATACCAGTCTGAAGTCTGAGTTGTTTGCAATTTTTCCCCAAATCACAAACCAAATTTTGCTTTAAAATTTTTTTCTTTTGCTTTATGCCTCTTGTAGCATGGAATAAGAAAAACATACAGTATTAAGAGAGGGGAAGGTGCTAGTTTGTGGGTTCCCCCCCCTCTTTTTTTTTTGCCATCCACCCGTCTGCGTAGGTTCCACAGGAAGAAACTTTCCCTGGACAACCTGTTTTGGGAGCAGATGGCCTGCCTGCAGACCATCATAGAGGGCCAGGAGGAGGAGTAGGTAAAAAGCCAAGTTGAGTGAGAGCACCACCAGGCTATTTGGGACCACCTGATGTGCCATCAGGGCACTGTGACTACAGCAGTGGGACACCTGCTGTCCTGCATGGAGCAGGCCACTGGTCACATCCCTGTATCCCCAGCCATCCCCTCTCAGTCTCCAAAGAAGCTTCCAGGGCCCACAGGCACAGGGGGACCCTCACAGGCAGCCACAGACTCCCCACCACCTGGCGACAGGCAGCACTCACAGCCCCATCCCTGAGCCCCTCCACCTCATTCCAGATTCCTATCCCCATCCCTCCCCTGTTGTATGTTCCCCCAATAAACACCACATGTTGTTGCAGCAAGTGTTCTTTATTGCTTGTTCTGCAGGAGCAGGGGGAGGGTGGGAGGGCAGAACAGGGCAAGGGAGGGGAGCGGGTGAAAGACAAACACAGGAAAGCAGGGCCCCTTGTGGAGACGCAATGGGGAGAGTCTCAGACATGGCCCTGCAGAAACTGTCCTTCAAGGACTCCCTGATGAGCACAGTCCCTTGGTATGTTCTACATTTTCTGTTTGAGCTCACACATGAGCCAGAGGAGCAGGTGGTAGGCTGCATCCTCCAGAAAGGTGATGGCTATGTCTACCTCCTCAACTCTGATGATATGGTCAGGGAAGAAGGTGCCATTGTGCCTCTTCCAGAAGAGGCAAGAGTTCCAGGAGATGTGGGAATCATGATCCTTTCCTGGCCATCCCATGTTGATGTCCGTGAAGTGGGCCTTGTGATCCATATGGGCCTGTAGCACTATGGAGAAGTAGCTCTTGCAGCTGACATAGCCCATGGCCTGGTGGGAGGGAGCCAGTGTGGGGATATGCACGCCATCTGCGGTCCCATACCACAGTTGGGGAAACGCATGGCAGCAAAGCCATCCATGACGACATCCACATTTTCCAGAGTGATGACTGTGCACAGCAGCTCCTGGTTGCATGGGGGTGGCGGTTCTCATGCAGGTGTCCTGTCACCTGAAGGATGGGGGAGATACTTGCTGAGCTTTTGGAAGTTGGCCTGAGTCATGCTGGGGTTCTGCAGCCACTTCTCACCATCCCATCTCCTCAGAATGATGCAGTCCCACCAGTCAGAGCTGGTCTCATGCCACCATAAGCAGCAATCCATGGTGTGGAGGGGATTGAAGGAACTGTGCAGCAGCAGGAATGCCAGGGCCTGGATGAGGGGTTCCAGCTGGTCCTTGATGTCATCCCATTGGAGCAACACGTAGGTAGCTTGGAGGAAGTATACTATCAGATGCAGCACAAAGCCCATGAGCCCAGCAGAGTTTTTCAGATGCTAAGGCTCCATATTGTGACATCAACAAGGGCAACCAGCGCACAAGGCTGTGCATGCCCAGTGCATCCACTTTATATCTTGTGAGAGGGGAAGCAGTGGTGGAGTGACTTGTGAGATGGCCAATCAGAGCAACTTCTCTGACTAAGCAGCCAAGGGAAATACCTTCACTGGTGCCCCCTCACGGAGTGCTTCTGGGGGCTCTAATCTGAAACAAGCTCTATTGTTTGAAGGTATGCTATTTAGGAATAATGTTTGCTTATTACAGGGCTTCCCCGTAGTGAGGATGCATTATTCCAGAATACCTTATTTTGCAACAAAAACTCTGGAATAAGATATCCTGGAATAACTCTGTAGCACAGACACGCTCTTACTCAAATCCTCCTACAACTTTCTTTTTTCCACTTCACACTTCTACAATGAGTAAATTACATGAGTTTGCCAGTGTCAAGGTGTATCTTATGCTACCATTTTTATCATCTCTGATTTTTTTCCAATATAATTTTGCTTTCAAATGCAAGTATTTTAGAAAAGAAAGAATCAAAGTCAGTAAATGTTGTAGCTTGTCACATTTACTTTTTTTTCATCATGATCACATTTTTAAAAAAGAAGAACCTAAGGGAAAATGACATTTATGGCTATCAACACATGAAAACATTACTTTGGAAAGAACAGAAATAAAAAGACAGGTCTATAAAATATGACTTGGTAGAGGCTGTAAACAACATAAAATTGTGTTACAGTCATTTTGACTTGGCATTAAACTCCTGTATGCAGTTATATTTTATATATATATATATATATATATATATATATATATATATATATATATATATCCCACACCAACATAACCATAATATGTTAGTAACACAGGGTAAACTGCCAGCAGAACTTCACTGCTTATCAGTAAAAGTTGCATTTCAAAATATTTTATTGTCTACTTAAACTCTCTACTATGGTCTTCATACAACGAAGAAGTAACAGTAAGGGCAAAATTGACTATAAAGAGGCTTCCTTGGACTTGATGTAACTGAAGGAAAAAATCTGGTCCTCTGGAACTGGACTTGAACTTAAAAGGAGGAAATTTAATGTTAGAGATTTGATTCTGCCCCATTCAAATCAATAGGAGTTTTGCCATTAATTTTAATGGATGCAGAATCAACCTGTCAGACAGATTTGGAAATTGCTTTTCAGAAGTCTTTGTGAAATAAGACCCTAACTGCCATTAATTTTCAATGAGGTTTAGGACGTATGTACTTTGTTTTCAGAGATGCACTTTGGAGTTTGGGTATGCATACTCACACTAGCTTTACCCTTCATAATGCAGCAAAAACCGAAGGGAAGAACACAGTTTCACACACTTCAGCACAGCATCTATAAAACCTGCATAATCTTCCTGGGTTCACAATTGTATTGCTAGCCCATGCTGATCCATACTGCTGTGTCTTCTGTAGTGTTTTTAGCAAGCTAACTAGATTGAAACAAGCGTGGTTACATCTCTGTGAGCTGCACATCCTATCACTGATTGCAGGGCAGACAGCAGGGGCTTCTAGGGGCCATGCTTTTAAATATATTTAGGTGTCAATAGAGGAAGACTGGTTTCTAATTTTCACTGAAACTCTTATCACTTTTCTTTGAATTCAGTATATTTTATTCAGTATCCTCTAGTCATAGGTTTCTAGTCATAGATCTGGCACTCAACGCTCTCCAGCTGAGAGTTAAAGGGTTGTCTGATTCTAAGCTGGAATTTATTGGTGTTCTGGCAAAGGATGTTCTAACTGATGTAATTTGTCTGCAAGAGATTTGTGTCATGCTGAATGAAGCATGTCAGTTGAAGGAGCCAAGATAATTGGCTTTCATTTAAGTCACCATCTTCATGCAAAACATGGTTGACCCACATATAACCATAGTGATATAGCAGATGATCTCCATATTGAATCTTCACCTGTTTGTGACGTAATTGAAGGTGGTGAGTTTTAAATTGCAATTGTATATAAGCCACTGGCTGCAACATGGGGTCCACAAATTCTCCCAAGGCTTATGCATCCAGCAGTGTATGCTGGCAACTTTAATGGTCATTACATCAAGAATGGTAACATGACTGAAGACTCAAATGACAAACAATCGCTGGACTGGAAAACAAAGAATGACCTTGCACTGGTCCAAGACCCTAAGCAGCTTGGTACCTTCCATTCAACACGTTGGAATAGGGACTACTGTCCTACCAATACACAAACTATACAGACGTGTGGGGCTGCAGGGCATTTGAGGACACCAAGCAGTTTGCAGTAGGCCATAGGGACATCATTCCAAGCAGATAGGTTGGTAAGAAGGTGGCTCTGCACCCACTGCTGCTCCCCTCAATGCCTCCCTTCCTGTCCAACCACCATCACCCTGTTCCCCCGCCTCTGCTTCCCTTCCCCCATCTCCCTGCCCCCCACGCACTCCACACCCTGCAGCTAATGACAAAGTGCAGGAAATGAGTGCACTGGAAGGAGACAGGTCTCTGGGAAGAGGCAGGGGGCTGAGAGAGGAGGCACAACAGCAGCCATCCAGCAGGGCTGACAGCTACTGTGGGCCTCAGGGCAAGGTGGGAGGTGGTGGCTGGCTCTGCCTCTCCACTAGGGGTGGGGCCAAAGGCAGAAGGGGTGGGACTTAAGGCAGTAAGCCTTCTGCACTGCTCAGCCCCTGGTGCTCAGCCCTTCCTCCTCCCTTCTCTCAGAGCCGTGTGGAACAGAGGAGCAGCACTGCCATGGTGTTTTCAGGCCAGGCCCTGAGGCAACTGTCCCCTTTGCCCCCTCCTCCTCCCCCACATGCGCGTGTCAGCAGGCCTGTGACTGACCCACCCATGTGAGTCTCTCTCCCACACCGGGTGTCTGCTAAGGCAGCGGCTGTGAGGACAGGTCCATCCCTCTGAGACAATAGGTGAGAAGGGCTGGCAGCCAAGCAGCAAGCCACAGTAAATATCCTTTTCTCTTTGCCTACCTCCCTTCCAGGCATTTTCTCTTTCCCTTCCTTCCACCTGACAAATGGAGCTTAGCCTTGGCCCACCACCTGAACCTCCCCGCCTTCCTTCTCAGCACTGAGCATCTGGCAGGTAACTGTCAGGGCATGCGGGGGGTGTGGGCACTTGGAGAGCTGTTGGCAAGGAAATGCCCCTCCCCTCCGAGTGAGTGACTATACAGTCCACACACCAGGCTGGGGCTGCTGCAGAGCAAGATATGGGTAGGGAGTCCCTCTCTGCTGCAACCCTCCCGCAATGCTGAGCAGCAGCGCCCCCTCCATGGGGGGGGGGCGCTGATCAACTCCAGTCCAGGTGTGTAAGCTGGCACCTGAGTGACTTTCACCTCCACCACAGCAGCCAGCCCAAGCAGTGCACTCCAAGTGTTCACTTAGAAAGAAGCTCTACACCCACTGCTGCTCCCCACAGTGCCTCCTTTCCTGTCCAACCACCACTGGCACCCTGTTCCCCTGCCCCTATCTCCCTGCCCCCCACGCTCTCCACATCCTGCAGCTAAGGACAAAGTTCAGGAAACTAGAGAGCCCCTAAAGAGCGGTGACAGTTCTGATATAAATGGACTTGAACTGTATGAAGAATCAAGTACATTGTCATCAATGTTGCCATGTGCAAAGTTGGTGATGGATATAGTACAATTTATTCAGACCGGCCATCTTGTTGACATGTATCCTAATGTATATGTTGCCACTCGTATTATACTGACAGTTCCTGTAATAGTAGCGTCAGGAAAATGGAGTTTCTCAAAACCAAACAAAGCTCTTTAAAACCTCTCTCTGTTTTCCAGTGTCAGGAATGCCTGACTGGTAGTGCTATTCTTGCAGTTGAAGGAGGCATCACTTCATCTTTGTCATCTGACCTTATCAATATTTTTCAGCCAAAAAAGCCAAAAAGATTGCTTTTAATTAAAAACAAACCCCTGCTTCAATGCTTCTTCATAGTGGTTCCCAGGAAAATGTTATGTAAACAGACATAAAATATATAATTTGTATCATTCTATGAATCAGAATTTTTCCATAGTGCATTGTCTTTACTGCAACCTTAGACCATTGCTATTATAGTGTGCTTAAGTTGTTGAAACAGTTTTTAGTGAAGCGCATGTGGCAAGTATTCCAATACTGTAAGCTTATGTTTGTTTTGCTAAGAGCAAGTTGGCGATAGGGGCTCTAACTGAAAAGTACAGTTTAGGACACTAAAAATCCTAAGGACAGCCCTGACTGCCGCCTAGCCACCTGCTGGTTCGTGTTTTTGCCAACTTTCTGCAACCAGTGGCATGTTCTGCACTGAATGATTTTTCCATTGTCCATTATTGATAATGTATCTTCTTAGTGTAAGGAGTGTATCAAAGGTTAGAAGGAACTTCCAGAATGGCAGAGTGGGGCTGTTTTACTGAGTACTTGGAATGTGGTGTCATAGCATCCCATCAAACATCTCCCCTGGAAGATGGAAATCATTGTATCTGTAGTGCTATTTTTAAAGCTGGAAGTGTAAAACTCTGACCAGCAACCTCTTTACATGAGTATTTGCAGAATTGCCTGGGCAGTGTGAGCAGTCAGACAATCCAGAGATGGCAGCCCATCTAATCTTATAAAATCATTGGCTCCTTCTCACTGGATTTAAGGGGGAAAAGTGACAATGGTGCTTGACGTTTTTGTGGTCTTAGTGGAAGAGTTGGAGCTTAATTCGTTGGCTCGGCAAAGCTCAACATCCATGTGCATAAAGCAGGCTAGCAGTTACACCAAATCAGATTGTCAGTTGTCCGCTGAAGGTTCCCAAAGCTCCTGTTGACAAGAGCTGTCAAACAACAGATACATGATGAGTGGTGGCATTTCTTAAGGAGCAGTGCAGCCAACAGTAACATGCAGCCACTCCCTACTATGCAACTGGATAAAGTGCTGAATGATTTAAAAACAGGTACAGCTCCCAGATTAGATTAGAAATGCAGCTGCAGGCATGAAACATCTGGGTGCTCATTCATTTATTAGTAACAGAGTTCTGCAGGAAGGCAGACTGCTTAGAATCTGGCACCAAGTGAAGGTCATTGCCTTGCTGACAGCTGGGAAAGCACCACACTTGTCTTTGAGGTACAAGTTCATTTCTCTTCTAAGCATCTGCTTTAAGCTGCCTGAGCATCTATCGCACAGCATGTAAGACCTGTCCCTTTTTGGGATGGGGTAAGGGTTGGGTTAGCCCCAGGTCTAACTCTCAATGACCACTCTGAAACTTGGGGTAGTGTGGGTTAATGGTCAACACCAATATTTCTGCCCACCTACTGGGCTCAGAGGCCTCATGATCAAACTAATTACTGCTGCCCTTCCTAACAGCCAGAGCCAACACAGTAAACCTCTCTGTTAGGGCAGTCAATAAGGTTGCCATCTATCAGGGCTGAGTGGCCAGATTCAATAGAATTGGTGAGGTGGACTGCTGCTCCAGGATCAGCGCCAGCCAGGGTAGGGGAGACCCACATCCTCCCTCTCCACTGGGTCCCATCCAGGGACCCTGCTGGTGGCTTTGGGGGTGGGGAGGCTCTGCTGAAACACTTTGAGATAATCTCCTGTTCTGTAATCAATTCCCTGCACTTTGCTTGGGTCACTTCCTACCCATTTCTTTGATGTATGCCCTGTTGGCTTTCCATAGTCATGTCTTCTTCTGTGGTGTATGAACTCTGGGGTCTGGGGATCATCTTGTCTGATTGGCCTCCATGTCCTGAAGTGGTGGAAGTCCACCAGGAGCCTGAAGTGCACCTCCTTCAGCAGTCAGTCCTGAACAAGTTGGTCTGCTCCCTTTTATATCTGGTCCCAGCTGGAGCTTGTCCAGTAGGGCCAAGGAGACATTGGTCCTTAGACCAAGGAGGGGAACATTGGCAGCGGGTGAAGTTTTCACTTGGGGAGTAGCTCCTTTGCACAGCACCTGCCCCCAGCCTAGCCGGGCCCTACCCTCTTCTCACTGTCTCCCACCTCTCTTCCCTACCCTTCCTTGTGCATCCCTTGTTCCTGCTCACTGTGTGCAGGTCCCCTTCCAGTCAAATCCCTGAACCTGCGCAAATGGATTTTTTTTAAACGAAAAGTCTTCCCCTTTTCTGCAATTTCTTTCTCCACAAGATGGAGCATGTCTTGTGACATGTGCCAGACATGCAGAAGGTACCTAATTAAAAACACTAAATTTGGGAATAAGGAATGTCAGGCACAGATTTTTGACACAGTCTGATAGCTGACAGGCAGGCAGCTTGCAAACGCCCCAAGTTGACCCTGGGGAAAACATAAGGGCAGGCACCAGTTAAAGCTAATTGAAATCTCTGTCCTTTCTTCGCACAATGAAACAAGGTG
Organism: Carettochelys insculpta; assembly: GCF_033958435.1. Taxonomy (NCBI): domain Eukaryota; kingdom Metazoa; phylum Chordata; order Testudines; family Carettochelyidae; genus Carettochelys; species Carettochelys insculpta. Next base: position 137,671,113 of record NC_134137.1, read on the forward strand.
TCAGGTCTCCCTGGCAGCTGGCATTTGCTTCCTGACGGGAAGAAAATGGCTAGAATCAGATAGCAAAAGTTGCCACCTCATTCCCAGTTTTTCATACAAACAAGCTCGAGCCCTTCCTATGTTTGATGTTACAGCAGCAGCAAGCACCTCAGACAATGAATAACAATTGCCAAGGGACATGGATTCTGTCAGTAAAATACAGGCCAGCTGCTGCTTTAACTACTGCACCCATTCAGTTCACAGAACCAAGAAGGCAAAATGGCCCACTGAAGCAGCCTGTTGGTGCCAGCTGTACGTACCAGACCAGCAGAGCTAATATCTCCAGGAATGAAGGAACCAAACCTCCCAGCCCTGTTCTCACCAGGCAAATGTAATCTCCCATCCACTGAAAAGAGTTGAGGCTGAAAAGTGCTGAGACTTATTCTTCTAGTATCTTCTCTCCTCCCTGCCACCATATCCTCCTTCCTTCCCTCCACCCCCTCCTCTCTCCAGGCTCCTCCCCTCTAGATCACTGTCCTCCCCAACCAAGCACTCCCCCTGCTTTGCCCATCACAGGAATTGAACAAGAAAAATCGAACTGCCCAAGCCCAGTCCACAGCTCACCTGGGGGAATGCCCTGATAGGCCCTGACCCAGGTAGAGTGGGATCAATTCTTCCTGATCATTTAGTGCTCTGCCCGTTCAGCTCAGCTGGCCCTCCCTGCAACACACACACAGACACACAGCATAAGGCTGGATGGCCTACCTGTGTCTTTTTCTATCCCTTTATAAAGGGATGATGGGTGAGGCTGGGTGGGACCATGCTGTTACTACCCCTAACTCTTCTGGCAAACTGCTCCATCATCACACGCTGAGTGGAGGAATCACCCTATAAAGTCCCACACGGAAATTCTGTTATCCAAGGCAGTGCCTACTGCATGACTGAAGCAGAATGGTTTTGGAATTGTTAAAAGATGCTTTGCAAAACTCTCTCAGGGGTAGCCATGCTAGTGTTTTTTTCCTTGCCTTCCTTTCCCCACTCTCTCCCTCTCCCTTACCATATAACCCTGGATTCTAGTTGTCTACTCCTACCTGAAAATCTGAAGTGGGTCTTACCCAAGAAGCACACAACCAACTGAATACATTTGTTAGTCCTGAAGGTGTTACTTTGCAAAATTGCACTTCTCACCACTTTCCATCTGCTGACCTCAAAGCACCTAGCCAAAACCCAGCAATGTAGACAAACTCCCCCGAGGCAGGCAAATATTACTATCCCTTTATTGCAGCTGAAGAAACTGAGACAACAAATAATTAAATTCCCTATCCACTTTTTTTTTAAATCAGTGGAAAAATTTCACTTGAGATCGAGCTGTAAATGAGGGGTCCAATGTCATCCTGAAAGTCTGTCACAAGAGGGCCATTAAGAAAACCTCAGCTCTTTACATCTCTATTGATTACTTCTCTATTAATCTACATCCCATTGGCTGCTCTGAGGTGGGGAGATCACCCTGCAACCTCCACCTCCCCTTGCACAGGGACTCAGGGAGGTTGCACCTGACCTGGACACGGAGGAGGGCTAGCTTTCCCCACCTGGGTGTGGCAGGGCGGGCTCAGCCCAGCATAATCCAATTGTGGAGGGGCTTAGTGTGGGGGATCCAGGTGTGGGGCAGCTGTGGGTGTCTCATTGGAGATCTGGATGCTCCTTGGAGAGTTCTGAGTGTAGGGGTAATGTGACTGTTTGAGTCCCCCAGTGGAGGGGCTGGGGAAAGGTGGGGCTTGATGAGGGGAGGGTCCAGATGCAGCTTTCTGGGGCTGAGTGGGGTGGGGTGGTCTGCAAGTGGGGTCTTGTTGAATGTGCCCGTGTGTTGGGGAGCAGGGCTTGTCAGGAGTGGATGGGTTTGCTTAACTGGGGAGCCCCAGCTGCTGCTGAAGGGACAGTGCATACCAGGCTCCTGCTCCCACACAGTTCCCCTATCCTGTTTCATTTTCCATCTCTCTCCCTGCATTCCCCTCACTCCCCATCCTTCCCCTCTGCCTTTTCCCCCCACCACTTCCTCACCTCCCCTTCCCTCATTTCCCCCATGCACACCCCCAACCCAGCTCCCCAGCACATGCACGCAACAAGACGACTCCCCTTCTAGCACACAGAGGGGAGACCAACAGGCACGAGGACACAGCCAGCAGGCTGCCTTTAGCAGCCCAGACAACACAGCCCCTGGGGTAGTCTGCAAGCTGGGCAGCTCTGCTTTGGAAAGGAGAGCTGGTATGTTTCCTGGAGGTTCCAGGGCAGGCAGCTAAAGAGGTTGCCTTCTACTCAGCCTTCTCTGCCAGCCCAGAACCTGCCTGAATCATAACAATATCAGAGGCATGGAACCAGCAGGGGCTTCTGCAGCACTTGTGTGGGAAGGCAGAGCTTCCCTTTGACTTGGAGAGGAGATGACCCCTGCAGTCCCAGTGTGGGTCATGGGTGCCCTGTCACAGGATCTGATTTCACAAGGAATGTAACCAGCTGTAGAAGGCATGCTGATACTAGAGCGAGCTGGTTTTTGCTGCAGATATAGTACATATGACCAAGTGGTGGCACTTACAAGTTTCATTATAAATGGATTCCAATGTAAGCTGAAGACAGGTTCAGTTTTCATTGACATGACCATACCATATAATACGGTTTGGCACACAGGCCTTTTGGTGAAATTGTTCAGAACTATGCCAGCATTAGGGCTTCCTCCCCACTCTGACACTTTTAGTGCAGAAAGAGGGGGCCCATGAAAACCTTAAAATACCTTGCCTCTATATGCTCCGCTTAAATAAGCTCCCCAAGGTCACAGATTTCCTGGGGGAGAGGGGTGATCGCCGCCACCACCAAATGAATAGCTCCTTTAAAACCGAGGAAGTCACACACTTGGATATCTACCCGTGGAGTAACCCCCAGCTTTCCCCTTTCCTTAGGGAAAAACTTGGAAACAAAGATAAGAAATAAACTGTAATCTGATAGCTGACCTTTTGCTTTAGGCAGGTAGTCTCACAGACACTCCTCTAGGACACAGAAGTCAAATAATTGACTTAATTTTTTCAGAAAACAAAAGATAAAAAAAACCAAGAAAGTAAATAAGCATACTTGGTTGTGGTATATAATAAATCAACTCATAACATTCTTGTTGGAGCACAGAGAATTACTTCCCTGGGATTCAGCTTAGAAGTTACAGACTACAGGGGAAAAATATATCAACCAGTCTAGAAAGTCCCACACCAAACCTAAAATAAAAATAACCTAATAGCTTCTAACTAAATATTTCCTTTCTACTTACATATCTATGCTCTGATTATGACGTGGCCAGGATTTTTACTGAATTTATCAGCAGTTTGGTCTCTCTCTCTCCCTCCTCCAGTCATAGAACAAAGACAAAAGACCCTTTCTCAGCAGGCAATTGCTCAATTCAAAAGAATCCCTCTTTTCTCCCATTGGCTTACCTGGCTGCTCCCTGCAGAGACCTACCTCCCCTCTCTGGGTTTAACCCTTTACATGCATTCATTCATGAGACCTTGTCGCACTCCTTTGATTTCCATGAGTGCTCGGAAAATGATGATGATTATTGTTGTTAGTGGTGCATGATACCAAGTGGAAGTAAGACTGTTTCAACTGTCTTCCATTTACATTGTGCACAAATAATGCTCTCTGCTAGTTATAGTTCTTAAAGGCTAGCAAATAAAACTTGATTCACAGCTGGACTAGCCATCACATTGGCTAGAACTCGCATATCGTGACCATCTTACCAAGACAATGACCTAGGTCAAAAGGTGCAACAACCTGCCAGGAAAACTGGCCAGAATGACCTAGGGTGTCAGTGCCTATGTTTTGCACTTCAGACTTCCCACTCTGTTATTCAGCTGCAGAGTATTTCACTCTAGTATGGGCTTGCTTGTCTCATACAATGAATGAAGTGTAATACCACCACGTCTTATTTCAGGCATGCTTAAACCTATGTGTCTGTAATATTGCTCCATGCCATGTGTGCTGAGAGGATGGCATAGTAAAGCTTGTGATGAAATTGCATGATATGCCACATTTACCGTTTATCCACTTGTTTAATCCATCACAGGGTTGGCTGCCATCCTGGTGCTCATTCGGTTATGTTCACTGGCTGTGGAATTTATAGTAGAGGCACAGTAAGCTTCAGAGTTTGCAGAGAAGGTGACAATTATTCTGTCTCTGGGTCCCCACACAACACTAACTTGGGTTTGATTTACTGAGAAGGCAATAGATCCTCTTGAGCCAGTTTCATACCAGACATGACATTTGTGTTGCAGCAGAATTCAGTGGAATTTTAAACAGCTGTTATATCAACGTGGGCAGCCACAAACAATAATGTATATTGTTAGACTGCAAAATGACACAGATTCCTAGATGTCTTCACATTTTGAACATGTTGATAAGAAAGCCATGGGTTGGCCCAGAGGTGATGTATGGGGGACTGCATGCATCCTCCAGTGTTGACCCTCCTCACACATTCACTGGCAATGCTGTGCTGCATTGCTGGGTGCCAGGGCAGTCCCGCCACTCAAGGGGAGAGGTAGGACTGCCCCCACACCTACTGGAAGCAGTGTGGTGCTTCCAGAGGGAAAGGGCAGGGCATGGGCAGGGAGAGGGTGGAGCAGTGCATGTGGCCAGTGCCTTCCCCTGGAATCCCTTCACTAGTCCCCTCTAGGTTGGCTTGACATAATGTGTACAACAAATAAATAATAATTTAGTGATTTTCTACAAATGCGTACCTCAACACTGAGTGCAATATTCCAGGTGTGCATACGCTGGTGGTCTATGTAGTGAAACTAATATCGCCTTGCTCTGTGACACAATCCCTTTGTACATTGGGCACAATATTGCACCGAATCTCTTAGCAGCTCTCATTGCCAATGAATGTCTGGTTTGCTATTTACCTAATATGTTTGAGCATTACTTCTTGCCAAGCTTCTTATTCCCATTGAACATATGAATTCTAGGTCTCCTCCTCTGCAATTTATGTATCCAGTCTCTCTAGTTATATTAGTTCTGGGACCTAGAAGATCTCCAATTTTTAGCATGATCCGTACATTTCACTGATGTGCTGTTGTTTCCTCCTCTGAATCACTGGTGAAGAGGGTAAACAGGAACAGCTGTATCAGCAAACCATGGAATTCCCAATAGACAAGTCTGTCCAACCTTTTATCATTACCCTTTGTTTACAATCAGTTAGCTAGTTTTCAAACCACATTACAGTGTCAAAAGAATTTTAACTGAATTAATATTTCAACTAGGTTTCCAGGAGACAAATATTAAATTATAACAATAGCAAAACTGCTATGTGCTCCTCATTCCTTCATACTGTAATTCTGTCAAGAAGTTATCAAGTTTGTACAATAAGGCAGAGCTCATTGCCTATTTGATCTATTGCAAGTTTTTACTGTCCAGATGTGCAGCGGCGTGCGCACATACCAAGATTTGTACAGGGATGCAGTCTCCTCCACATTGAGGGTGCGCCTACACTTGCATGCCTCTTTCGAAAAAGGAGTGCAAATGAGGTAAATCAAAATGCAAATGAGGTATAAATTTGCATATTTGGCACCTCATTTGCCTATTTCAATTTCAAAAAAAGAGTTTCTTTTGAAAGAAGCAAGTCAGTGTAGATGCTGCTCTTTCGAAATTAAACCCATCTTCAAAAGAATCCTTCTTCTCATTAAACAAAGGGAAGAAGGATTCTTTCAAAGATGGATTTACTTTCGAAAGAGCAGCATCTACACCGACTTTCTTCTTTCGACAGAAGCTCTTTTGAAATTAGAATATGCAAATGAGGTGTGGCATTGCAAATTCAGACCTCATTTGCATTTTCAATTTCTCATTTGCTTACCTCTTTTGAAAGAGGAATGCAAGTGTAGACGCACCCTGACTGTATATGGAGGGTCCTGAGCACTGCATCATCCTGTTTATTAATATCACCTCCAATGGATGTCACTGAAAATCAGCCCTATATAGCACTATGAGCATTAGAGAATCATAGACATGTATGACTGGAAGGGACTTCAGTAAGTCATCTGGTACAATTGCCTGTAGTGAACGTAGGAACACGTAATAACTAGACTACTCCTGACAGGTGTTTGTCTAATTTGTTTTTAAAAACCTCCAATTATGCTCATTCTACAACCTACCTATGCAATTTGTTCCAGGGCTTAGCTACCATGATAATTATGGAGGTTCTCCTAATAGCCAATCTAATCTTTGCTTGCCGCGATTTGAGCTCACTGCTGCTTGTCTTGTTTTCAGAGGTTAAGAACAATTTCTCACCCTCCTCCCTGTAATACCCTGTTCTGTATTTGAAAACTGTCATGTCTTCACCTTCTCGACCTTTTTCTTTTCTGAACTAAACAAAACCCATTTTTTTTTCAAATTTTCCTCATATCCCATGTTTTCTAGGCCTTTGTTCATTTTTGTTCCTCTTCTCTGGCCATTCTCTAATTTTTCCACATTTTCCCTGAAGCAATACTGTAGCAGCATCCTTCAGTCTACATAGACTATGGATCGCACCCTTCGAAGTTCCGTTTGGCATCCTCATTTGCAGCGTCGGCTGTGACTGAAGACCCACACGAGAGTGACAGTCCTTGCTGCATCTGTTGCATATGTCATGGGTGTCTGGCAGGTCCTTGCTGTGCTTTCTGTGGGCTTGCTTCTCTTTTGCTAGCTGTCTGATCCTCAACTCACCCTTCTGAAGGCCCTTGTATAGTTCCTGCCTCCATCTGCTGCGATCGTCTGCCAGCTCCTCCCAGCTGTCTGGTTTGATGTCTGCTTCCCTGAGGTCTCTATTGCAAACATCTTTGTAGCGCAGCTGGGGGCATCCAGGAGGTCTTTTGCCAGAGGCTAGTTTGCCATACAGGATGTCTTTTGGGATCCTGCCATCATTCATCCTGTGGATGTGGCCAAGCCAGCAGAGCTGCTACTGCCTGAGGAGGGTGTGCATAGCTGGGATTCCAGCTTGCTCAAGGACGGTGGTGTTGGACACTCTGTCCTTCCACGATATTCCAAGGATGCGCCTGAGGCGGTGCAAGTGGAAGACATTCTGCCTCTTTTCCTGGTGGGCGTACAGGGTCCAAGTCTCGCTGCCGTAAAGGAGGGTGCTGAGGATGCAGGCTCTGTAGACTTGCATTTTGGTGTGAGTGCACAGCTTGTTGTTATTCCACACTCTCTCACTGAGTCTGGACAGAGTTGTGGCTGCTTTACCGATCCTCCTATTTAGCACAATCTCCAGGGACAGGGTGTCAGTGATGGTGGACCCGAGGTAAACGAACTCGTGGACTACCTCTAACATATAGTTGTCAATGCTGATTGATGGAGAATCAGCAACGTCCTGAGCAAGTACATTTGTCTTCTTTAGGCTGATGGACAGCCCAAAGTCCTTGCACGCTTTGGAGAACTGATCCAGCAGCTTCTGAAGCTGGTCTTCTGTGTGTGACATGACAGCAGTGTCCTCTGCGAACAGCATATCTCTGATGAGGACTTCCCACACCTTAGATTTAGCTTTCAGCCTTGCAAGATTAAACAGTTTCCCGTCAGATCTTGTGTGCAAAAAGATGCCCTCTGTTGAAGATCCAAAGGCGTGTTTAAGGAGGAGTGCGAAGAAGATCCCGAACAATGTCGGAGCAAGGATGCATCCTTGTTTGACACCGCTCCTGATGCTAAAAGCATCTGATAATGTGCCGTCATATTGGGTGGTTCCTCTCATGTCTTTGTGGAAAGACTGGATCATCTTGAGTAACCGTGGCGGACAACCTATATTGTGGAGCAGTTTGAACAGTCCATCCCTGCTGACCAAGTCGAAGGCCTTGGTTAGGTTGATGAAGGCAATATAGAGTGGCTTCCTCTGCTCCCTGCATTTCTCCTGCAGCTGCCTCAGACAGAAGACCATGTTGACAGTAGATCTCTCTGTGCAGAATCCGCACTGTGATTCAGGATACACCTTCTCAGCAGTCTTCTGGAGTCTGCCGAGGATGACGCGAGCGAACAGTTTACCAGTCATGCTTAGGAGGCAGATTCCACGGTAATTGTTGCAGTCGCTTCTGTCTCCTTTGTTCTTATACAAGGTTATGATGTTAGTGTCGTGCATGTCCTGTGGAACCTCTCCCTCTCCCCAGCACAGGCACAGTAGCTCATGTAGGGGTTCCAGGAGAGTGTCTGTGGCACACTTGATTACCTCTGGTGGTATACCATCCTGACCCGGGGCCTTTCCTACTGCAATGTTGTCGATGGCTTTCTTCACTTCATCCACAGTTGGTTCCTGGTCCAGTTCGTCCATTACTGGTAGGAGTTTGACGGCATCGAGGGCTGAGTCGACCACAATGTTCTCGCGTGAGTACAGCTCGGAGTAGTACTCAACCCAGCGCTCCATCTGTTTGGCTTTGTCAGTGATGACATCACCAGATTTGGATTTCAGAGGTGCCATCTTGTTCTGGCTGGGTCCTAATGCCTTCTTGATGCTCTCGTACATTCCCCTGAGGTTACCAAAGTCAGCACTGGTCTGGATGCTGCTGCATAGCTCGAGCCAGTAGTTGTTGGCACAGCGCCTGGCCGTCTGCTGTACTGTTTTTCTGGCTGCTGTGAGAGCTTGCAGGGTATTCTGGCTCGGCGAACGTTTGTACTCCAGGAGCGCAACATGCTTTTTTTCTGATGGCTGGAATCATCTCATCGGAGTTAGCTTCGAACCAGTCATTTGTGTTTCCAGCTCTTCTTCCAAACACCGGCAAGGCCATGTTGTACATTGTATCCCTCAGATGCTGCCATCTGGATGTCACATCGGCACCCCCAGGGTTGCTGCGCAGATTCTCCTCGAGGGTCGCTCTGAACTTTTCAGCTGTCTCTGAGTTAGCTGTCTTTCTGGCATCAATGCGGGGCCTTCCAGTTGGTTTAGAGTGGTGCAGCTTCTTGGGAATCACCTTGAGTTTGGAGCAAACTAACGAGTGATCTGTATCACAGTCAGCATTATGATAGCTGCGTGTCAGAAGGACGTTTTTGAGGTTACCACGTCTAGCGATGACCACTTCTAGTTGATGCCAGTGTTTTGAGCGTGGGTGTCTCCATGACACTCTGTGCTGTGGCTTGGTTTGGAAAAATGTGTTTGTGATACACAGATTGTGGTACGTGCAAAGTTCAAGAAGACACTGACCATTTTCATTCATTTTTCCCCACACCGAAGTGGCCTAAGCAGGAAGGCCACAAGTCACGATCGGCTCCAACTCTCACATTGAAGTCACCCAGAATCTACAGTTGTTTGCGAGCAGGTATTTGCGCTATGGCAGCACTAAGCACGTCATAAAACTTGTCTTTTACTTCCAGTGTGACGTACAGGGTTGGGGCGTAAGCGCTGATCAGGTGGACAGGACCGGCGCAAGTTTGAAGTATGACCTGAAGGAGTCTTTCTGATCCACCTTTGACTAATTCCACCATTTGTAGAAGGGTGTTTCTGATGGCGAAGCCAACACCATGCGCCCTGGGTTCTTCTCGGGCTTTACCCTGCCAGAAAAAGGTGTAGTCCTTTTCCTTTATAGATCCCGAATCTGTGAGACGTGTCTCTTGCAGAGCAGCAATCTCAACTTGGAGCCTCTTCAGTTCCTCATCGATGACAGCGGTCTTTCGGGTGTTGCTGATGTCCTGAAGATCTTCAGTCAGACCTGTCAGCATGGTCCGCGCATTCCAGCAAGCAAGCTTAAAACTTTGATGGTTTCCTTTTCTTGTTGATTTTCTTATTGGTTTGCCTGGTGCTCAGCTTTCAGGTCACTTGTCAGGTTTGGGAACCTTAAGCCTCACGCACCCAGTGAGGCAGGTGAACTGTGGCAAAACAGTACCCTATTGGCTGGGGGCTGCCCAGCTTGAGGTGGGAGGTGACTGTCCAGTGAGATGCGATGATCTCTCCCACCGTTGGAGACAACCTCTGGCACTCGTTCTCTACGCCAATCGAGCAAGAGCTTATAACCGGTATCTGTTACCTCCCGTGTTGGTTCAATGCTGTTAGCGATGCTGGAGTACCTCTCCAGGCGCGAGCTTGGGCGATTTTTGGGACCCTGGGCTGTCCAGATGCCAGTGTTCCCCTCTCAGCTTTACTGATATAGTCCAAAGGAGAGGATAACCTCTATGTCTGGTACCAGCTCAGCTGCAGGAATTGCCAGGTCAATGCCAGAAGTTGGCACAGAACCGACTTAGGACTCCTCTCTGGATTTCCTTTCAGGGTTTACTCCCTTAGCCTTGCTCCTTTCCAGGATAACCCACAAGACAATACTGTAACTGTGGTCTAATCAACAAGAAGCACTCAGTGGTGCTATCTCCTTTGTCCAGATACCCTCATACTGCTGCCAACTGGCACAATGTACTATCACTATCACCAGCCTCTCTCTAGTTCTTGCACTCAGTGCACCAACTGTAACCAGTGAGTAAAGTTGAGTTCTCTTGGGCTACGTCTACACTAGCCAAAAACTTCAAAATAGCCACGCAAATGGCCATTTCAAAGTTTACTAATGAAGCGCTGAAATACATATTCAGCACCTCATTAGCACGCGGGTGGCCACAGCACTTTGAAATTGACGCGGCTCACCACCGCACGGCTCATCCAGATGGGGCTCCTTTTCAAAAGGACTCTACCTACTTCGAAGTCCCCTTATTCCTATGAGCAGATGGGAATAAGGGGACTTCGAAGTAGCCAGGGTCCTTTCGAAAAGGAGCCCCGTCTGGACGAGCCGCGTCAATTTTGAAGTGCCGCGGCCGCCCGCATGCTAATGAGGTGCTGAATATGTATTTCAGCACTTCATTAGTAAACTTCGAAATGGCCATTTGCATGGCCATTTCAAAGTTTTTGGCTATGGTAGACAATCCCTTATTCAGCAAGGCCATGTCTACACTGGGGGCTTTTTTTCAGAAAAAAAAACCAACCTATTTTCGGGGAAACCAAAAACAAAAACTAAGTGTTCATACAGCAAAGCAGATAATTCAAGATGAGGTCTTTTCCCGTGAAATAATTGCTCTAGCTCTGCTAGCGACTTTTGCTGTCTGCCATCCCCCTTTCAAGGTCAAAAAGGAATGTGTGTGAACAAAGTACACCTGTTATTGACACGTGAAGGCTCCTTTTGCCTTACTGTGAACTGTGGCTGTAAAGGAGAATGCTCTGTTTTGTGAAAGTGTTGATAATGCTGCTGGACACAATTGACATCTCATGATACAGTATGTCCCTGACTTACGTGGAGGTTGCGTTCCTGTGCAACCCTGCATAAGTTAAATTTTGTGTAACTCTGGGAGCCAGGAAACTGACAAGTGCAGCGTTGGTCAATTTCCCTTCTCCTGTCAGTGGTGGCAGCCAAGAGTCAGTCTGACTCTCCCCGCTCTTGTCAGGGGTGGCAGCCCAGAGTCAGGACACACCACAACAACAAACAAATGCTCCACCTTTTTTTTAGTGAAGACAAACCCACACACATCTAACCTTGACCTTGGAGTAGGCATGAAAAGAACAAACATTAGACTATTAAAAAAATAGTGAAGTTCTAGCCAATACCTCTTTGACAAATATACAAGAAGAAACAAGCACTTCTTTTGTTTAGATCACTAGCATGGATTTATGTAATTACATAAAGCACACAAACATCATGGTGATGAAAGTAATATAACTACCTACACACAAAAAAAGATAAATTTGACTAAATAATATCAGGTATGCTTCATGCTAATTTTTTTCAGGTCTTCAATGAAATACATGATAAATGGAATCATTTGCTTAACATCTACAATAATACAAAGCCATAGCAATATAGGGCTGGAAGGGACCCAAAGAGTGCATCTAAACCAGTCTCCTGCATCACTGCAGTACTAACCATTATCTATACCTGTGAGATCCAACCAGTTCTGAAGTAGTAGCCACTAGCACACTAGCCACCTTATTGTGAAAATGTATTTATTGTTCAAGCCATCTGGCTATGCTCAACCAGTCAAACTGCCCCATGTGACTAGTGGCTAGAGTGTTGGACACCAACAGCTCTAGACCAATGACAGATATTCCACAACTTCCCTAGGTAATTTGTTCCAGTGCATAACAACTCTGACAGGTAGGAAGTTTTCCTAATATCCAACCTAATTCTCCCTTGTTTCATTTTAAGCCCATCACTTCTTGTCATATCCTCAGGGTTTAAGCAAAAAATTTATCACCCACCTTTCAATAACAGCCTTTACATACGTGAAGACTTATTGAATTCCTCTTCACTCTTCCCTTCTCCAGACTAAACAACCCCAATTTTTCAGTCTTTCTGCATAATGCTGTTTTTAGATCACTAGCGTGAGCCCCAGCCACAAGCACAAGTCTGGGGACCCAGGCTGGGAGGCTTGTTCCCAGATGTAACATAGCCACATGCAGAGAGGCCTGCACCCTTCACACACACACACACACACACACACACACACACACAAAATCAGAGTTATTTCACTGTTCATCACACACCTGCACAAGGAATGTTGTTTTCTCCTCATCTTCAGCCTCGAGTAACTCTGGCCTAGAATGCTCCCAGAGTGAGGTCTCAGTGCTGCCACACCAGCTGGCTCTGTATCAAATTGGAAATGTTACCCAATGTTCTCTCTTGACTAACTTTCAAGGTGTCCTGCTGCTGAAGAGTGATGGCTACAGGTGTAGCAGGGAGTGTATTGTAGAGGGAATTCCAAGAGGAGTTCATATGGATTCAAACACCTCCTGAGACTGGTTCCTTCTGTCATGCAGCTGAAACACTGCACCACCCTTTGGGGGCAGGGGACAGGTGCATTACAGCCTTGTAGTGGAGTCCATAGAGTGGCCCCTGGTTTCAGGGCTCTGCAGCCCTGCGGCCTTAGTCAGGGGCCCAGTCCTCACTATTGGGGCAGTCTCACCTAATGACTGGAGTCAATAGCCCAGCCCCAGCTATCAGTGTCATGTGGCCTAACAGCTGCAGACAACAACACAGCTCTAGCTCTCAGGGTCCTCTCTGTGGCTTGTTAGCCCACCACCAGCTTGGCAGTGCCTATCCATCTCTGGGTCTCCACAGCATCCTGAACCTACATGTTGGGATCCATCTCCATCTGTCCAACCTCTGTGTCCTGGACTGCCCATATTCCTCTGGCCAGAGCTATCAGCCCAACTCCTTCCTCACCAACAATCCCCTCAGACTGAGCTGTTCTGCTGCCTTTTCTATCCTGGCTCCTGAGGGAGCACGCCCAGCAGTGCGTGGGGGGAGTGGCCTCTGAGGAAAGAGTTCACCCCTCCTGTACCAGTGCAGGGCTAATACATTCTGTAACAGCTTCCTTTCTTGAAATATCACACCAAGAACTTTCCTCACTATGCCACACCAGCTTTGCTGGCTAGCATCAAAGCACATGCCTATACTTATGCCTATGTTCGTGCTCTTACTCAGAGGCCTCCAAAGGCAAACCCTGCAGTTGCCAACTAGGTTAGAAAAATGCCTCTGCTTCCCAACAGGATTGAGCTTGTTTCTTGTGTCTGTATGTTTGAAACCTCACAGAGCACAAGTAACGGCTAGTTTAGAAAGTCCTGTTAATCACTTAATGGTCAAGAAGCTTTTACTAATCAGTTACTGATTCTGAGTGAAATTTTCAGCTGCTGGGGAAAAGTGTTCTGAGCTGATCGTTGAGCGATCGTTGAGGTGTTAGGACTGTTTTTTTTGCAAAAGCCTGCCATTTGACAAATATTTCTGCCAAAATACTCCCACTCCCCTTGCCCACAAGGAAAAAGCTGTTCTTCACACAGCAATAAACAGCAGTACTAAGAATTTCCAATCCTTAAATTAGCTTTTTGTGGCTAGGCAATATAGCTCAGGGATTCTCAAACTGGGGGTTGTGACTCCACAGGGGCTAGTGTGGTTATTATACAGCAGGGTTGTGAACTGCCAGCCTCCATCTCCAAACCCCACTTCACTTCCAGAATTGATAAAATATTAAAAATATGATTTTCTTTTAATTTATAAGACTTGCTGTTTGGAAGGGGTTACCAGTAGAAAAGTTTGAGATCCACTGATATAGTAAACAGAGTAGGCTACAGATAATTACAGATGCAGACAAATTTGTTCCCAGGGCTGTCAATTAATTGTAATTTACTCAAGTGATTAACTCAAAGCAAATGAACTCAGTTAAATTAATCATGGTTAATTGCAGTCTTATTTGATCTGTTAAGCAGTGACAGAATCTCAATTAAAATTTATTATAAATATTTTGTGTTTGTCTGTATTTTCAAATATACTACTTTTAATTACAACTCAGAATACCAAATGCACAGTGCTCACTTTATATTATTTTATTACATATATTTACACTATAACCCAGCAATACAGACAAAATAGTATTTTTCAATTTACGTCATACAAGTACTTTATCCTGAAAATGTCAAAGAATGAAGGGACATACAAAAATGTAGCATATTTTGCAATGTCAGGTACAACAGTGTCATGTGAACACCTGCTTTCAATTTCAGGTGATGTAAATAAAAAGTGTGCAACATTATTTCTTATAAATGTAAACAAATCTATTTGTCCCAGCAATTGGCTGAACAAAAAGTAGGACTGAATGGACTTGCAGGCTGTAAAGTTTTAGGCTGTTTTATTTTTGAGTGCAGTTATGTAAAATAATTTTACATTTATAAACTGTATTTTCACCATAAATATATTGCACCGTAATTCTTGTATGAGGTGAATTGAAAAATATTGTTTTATTTTTTACTGTGCAAATATTTGTAACCAAAAAGTAAAATATAAAGTGAGCAGTGCACACTTAATATTCTGTATTGTATTTGAAATTAATATATTTGTAAATGCAGTAAACATCCTAAATAGTTAAAGAAATAGTATTCTGGTATTATTTAATTATTTACTGTAATTAAGACTGTGATTAATTATGGTTATTTTTATCTTGTAATGAATCATGATTGATTTTTTAATCATTTGACAGTCCTCATTATTCCTAATTAAATAGCTGGTGGAGACAGTGACTATGAGGGGAGACCAAAATATTCACATTGTGCTTTTAACACAGCTGTGTGGAAGATCTGTTTTTAGATTTAGGCCTGATGTTAAAAAAAAAATGTGTGATTTTCTTTTACTCTGCTGAAGGGAAGGAACTGGCAAGTGCTGAACTTTACATATTGTTTACTTGGACAAAACATGAGCGTTATTGCAAAGAGATGTTCTATTATTGACAATGGTTATACAACAGTATTTAAATACTTCTGTATGTATGTGTTCCTTTCTACTGTTTAGCTCACTGTACAGGGAACTAGAAAATGAAATGTAAATTGGAAAAAGCACAGACTTGATGCCAAATGAAACTCAACCAAATACTTGTAACTAGGAAAATACAATGAAAGCAGGGTGCAATTTTTCCAACAGTGGCTGGATTACTTCTTCCTCTTTCTGGTAGTATTGAAGCATGATGATGTAATTTATCATTAAGCAAGCAGTTCAATGAGCTTGTTTCTGCTGAAGGAAGCCACCCAAATCTTGGTTTCAGGCTTCTGGCAATAGAAAGTGCTACAGGGAGATCTGAAACTCTGAAAGTAGGGTGTATTGCAGGGTTCAGTAGAGCATGCGGCAAAAAGTTCCCATCAAATGAGTTGGCTAAAGCCCCTTCCAGATAGCTTCTGTGTGATGGGCTTCTACAACGTCCCAGACAGAACTTTAAGTTAGTGCTTCCTGGATGGAATTCCTAAAAGAAGCAACATTTCCTCTGTCCAAAGGCACAGTTGCCACTGCTGGCACAGTCTCTAATTCTTTGGACTCAAGCATGAGTTCTCTTTGGCTTCTTTTCAGCCCTCTGGTAAGAAATGGAAGAAAGCAAAATGTAGCCCTGTATACTCAGCAGTAGAATTCCCTCTATAGGAGACTCTCAAACTTGTCTAGGGCTGATATGGCTGGAGGCAATGCTTCCATCACAAACTTTAGACAAACTTTAGTCACCAGTGTAAGCTATCTCCAGGTAATCATCTATGGCAGACAGTGTCTTTGGGCCCTGGCCAGGTAATGCAGTTTACAGCAACCATTGAGTTGCTATAATATATGTATACTATGCTAATATAAATGAAATTAGAATTAGAATTATAATAATGTAAATGAAATTAGAATCAGAAATTAATTAATCTAATTAGAAATTAGAAAAGTATGTGGATGTAAATCCTCCTAAACCATCCCCATTCCATATATATATATATATATATATATATATGGAATTAAATCCACATTACTTTTCAGAGACCAGTTCTAATTTCACTTACATTAGCTCAGCTCTAGTGACTTTACTGCACTTATTCCTGATTTATACCAGTGTAAATGAGAGGGCAATTACTGCCATTTCATAACACAAAACTCACAACTAACTGCAATGCCTAAGAAGATGAACCAGAGCACTGCATAAGGATAAGAGTCACGTACTACTAATGGTTTATATTTTGGGGCTCTGCTTTTACCAGAATTGGAAAGTTTGAAAGTAATTTCTCCTAAAAAAAAAGAGAAAGATTAAAAAGTGATTAGACAAGATAAGAAAATTGTTTCCGTGCTTGATTTATTTAGTTAAAACCAGCATTTTTCCTTCACATTGTTAGGTGTCAAAGCTCTGTTAAGGTAATGTTCAGCTGTAAACTTTTGAAAGAACCACTGTAACATTTTGTTCGGTATTATGAATATTTCAAAGTTACAACCTACACTCCCTAGGCATGCATAATTCTGAGGTTCTACTGTACTTGCCTTTGAGATGAGATTAATGGTTTTCTTTCGTTTATGATGAGGGGCATATCCATGGCAGTGGTTTATGGATTTCAAAGCATGATATTTTGTGGTTTATTTTGGCCAGGAGAGTGATGGGATTATGATAAGCTGAGCGTGCACGGTTACAACAGGGATAACATTAAGGCTGGGTTTAATGCAAGCCAGAATACTAAAGAATTGGAAGTTTACATGAATTTGAAGTGAAGCTGCCATGAAGAGGGAGCTCATACCCACTGTCGATGTACACGTGGCTGCTTATTTTTAGCGTGTGTAGAAAAGCACCTTTTACAAATTACCTCTGAATGGAAAAATGTCAGCATTTGCTGTTTAAATTGTTTACATGTGTATGCTGATGCCGCCTTTCTTCATCATGAAAGATTCATTTTAATTAAGAGCTGCTTTGGAGGGAACTGGATTGCTCTGAGAAGTGGTAATAGGATATGGAGTATTTCATTTATTCAAATTCAAACCAGGTCAGAAGGGGTTGGAAATTAGCATCTGATGTCTATTTGCTGGTTTATTGACAAAATTACTTGATGGTCTCTATCCAATTCCTAATGGACATGCATCAACATCACACATGTCCCATTGCTATCAGTCTCAGGTCTCAGTTACATGGGAAAGCAAATCGAAATTACATCGTCAATAATGTCCCCAGTTATTTGGTTCAGGTCTACATGTCAAAAATAAGTGTCTTATTTTTAAATAACTTACTAAGGAAAATCCAAGTTATTATTTATTTGGGTTCCTTTTATCATGTAGACAATATCTGGAACAAAAATATGGACTGAATGGGACATGGAGATTTAAATTAAATTTCACGACTACCTCAAAGTCATTGTTGGACTAGTTTGCTAGGGATTCATTCCTGTGCTGTTCCAGCTTTACAGATAAACAGATGGCTTCAGTCACCCAAACTAGCAATCCAGGGTTTCACATGAGCTGTCAACCAATTACACTAACAAGGGATGTGTTTTGGTAAAAAGAAGCACAAGAACAAATGGGCTCAGTACAAACCGTGACCTATGATGAATTTGTTACTGATATGATGAAAAAAATCCTCCAGCTTCTAAGTGTCCTTTAAAAATATCAACCAATTTGTAAATGGTATTTTTCTTATATTATGTCTACACAACTACAAACAAACTTGGGCTGGGTACAAGTAATTACTTGGGTTGGGTCTACACTAAAGGTTTTGTCGACAGAAGGGTCCTTCTGATGACATAACTCAGGGGGTGTCTGCACACTTTGGGTTCCTCTACACTGTGAAGTACATTCGAAATCCGGTCGGAAGACTGAGTTTTTCCGAAAGAACTCGCGGAGTGTCCACACATACACGGCACTCTTTCAAAATTAACTTCCAAAGAATTCACCTGTTCTTTTGAAGTTGGTCCTTTGTTCCAGGAATGGGAAGAGCACCGTCATATGAAGGATAATTTCGAAAGAAAGCACATGTAGGCACTCCGCGGCCCGCCCTTTCAAAAGAGAGAGTCCTCTATGGTGGTGATCACCTGGCAGGTGGTGGCGCTGCTCACAGCACAAGCAGAGTTCTATGGCTCCAGTGTCCGGCCATGTTTAAAGACACAGGCTCCCAGAAACCCTCAAGCAGGAAGCTGAAGGTGTGCAGGCAGCAGGGAGCCAACAATGCTGCCCAGCCAGCCGTCAATCGCGATGCTCCAGCCAGCTGAACATCCTCCTTGGCACCATGGCCAGCTCCCCCAGCGCCCAACTACCCCGGAGGCCCCCCAGGGAAATCAGAGAGCCCTCCAAGGAGAGTTGCCAGCCCCACAAGTGCCAGGCCCCTCCTGGACGGACACTGAGCTGAGGGACCTCCTTGCCCTCTGGGCAGATGAGGAGGTCCTGCACGAGACCGGGGTCTGGCTCAGGAATGCGGCAGCATTCCAGTGCCTCACCACGGGCCTCACCGGCCAGGGTGACCTCAGCTGAACCCCGGACCAGGTGAGGTCCAAGGTGAAGGAGCTGCGCCAGGGATACTGCAGGGCCCGGGACACCGCGGGGTGCTCAGGGTTAGTGCCCACCAGCTGCCCCTACTATAAGGACCTGGACCGCCTCCTTGGGCCCAAGGAGGCGGGACCTCCAGGCATGCTGCTGGACACCACAGTCCTGAGGACAGAGCAGGAGTCTGAGACAGGGACCAAGGGGGAGGACCATCCTGGACCTGCAGCAGGCACCAGGAACCCATGGCGGCTGGACACTACCAGAGATGATGAGGGCTCAAGTGAGGGAGCCCTCACCATCAACATCCCAGCTGGGACATTCAGCTGGGCTCCATCCACCTGTACCTCACCTGACTTCCTGGAGGGACCCACAGGTAAGTGGCCCACACACCAGCCACCCTGGGGACTGGGAAGGGGGTGTTCAGTTCCCACCCTGGGTGGCCGCAGCCCTCCCACATGTCCGCCACCCTGGGGCCTGTGGACCCTGGATGGCCACATTCCCCGGGCCCAGATGGGCGGGGAGGCGACCGTGGCGCTCAGCACCACATGGGTGGGATAGCACCACAGGCCAGCTGGCTATGGGGGGAGAAGGGGGACAGCAAGGGGCAGCCTGCGCCCTTGCCACCCAAGCAGTGAACCCCAGGACATGAGCATCACAGGGCACCTGGAGGGGCACAAGCGTCTGTGCCTGGGACTAATGGCCCCTTCCGCTCTCCCCTTTTGTCTCCATAGCTCCTGTAGCCAGCAGCTGGACCAGCCCGACCACCAAGGGTGAGGGGGAGCAGCCCGAACACCATGCCTTCCCTGCACAGGCCTGCTGCTGAGCCATCCACCAGTTCCACCAAGGTGGGGAGGAGGAAGTGGGGAACACTGCCCACATCACAGCACTGTGGGACCTTACCAGTGTGCTGCGGGAGTGGCTGGCCATGGAGCAGCAGGCTTGGGATTGGGTGGTGGCCAACTTCGACACCCTGACCCAGGCCATGGTCGGCAGCCTGGCCCTGACTGCAGCTCCATCACCACCCACTCCCGCAGCTGCCCCTCCCGCCCCCACCCCACCGTCGCTCATCCACTCTTTACCCATCTGCCCTCCCACCTCCCCTGCTCAAACCTCCCTGGTTCCCCGGTCAGCCTCCACACTTCCAACCTCCCCTGCCGGTCCGCCCTCCAACCCCACCCTCCACAGTTAACCCCCCCACAAATGCCTGACCTCTCTGCCCTCATCCTGACCCACCAGCCCCCAGCCGACCTCATCCAGCTGGCTCACATGCTGCTGGCCAGGACTGGGCAGGGAGAAGCCGTGGCCCCTGTCCCCCACCTCCCCACTGTACTGACCCTGCAGAGCTCACAGAGGCCTTGCCCCAGCTGCACCCCTACCTGCCCGTGCTGCCGGCACCGGCCCAGCCCCAATGAGGTCCCTGGACACGGGGGCAATGGGCAGAGCGTGAGTGACAGGGATCATGCCCCTTGAGCCACCTCGAGGGGTAATGTTGCCCCGCTCCATGGAGGCCTGGGAGGCTCCCTGGAAGCCCACCAGGGGCTTCTCTGCCCCTGTAAATAGTTACCCCTAGCCTCCATTACTCGTTCCATCCCCCTGTAAATAATTACCCCCTGCCCCCATTACCCTCTCCACCCCACTGTAGATAGTTACCCCCGCCCCATCACCGGTTCCGTCTTCCCTCCCTCCCCCCGTAAATAGTTGTCTAAAAGAGTTGGAACGTTATATAAATTAAAGACCTTATTTTTGTATTCCACCCTGTATCCCCTGTGCATGTGTGGTGGAGGTGGTGGTGTGTATGTGTGTGTGTGTGTGTGTGTGTGTGTGTATGTGTGAGTGAGTGAGCACATGCAGGATGGTGGTGTGTGTGTGCAGCGTGTGTGTGTGGGGGGGCACTGTGGCCTCTGATCAAAGGTCTGGCACAGGGCTTCCTGGATCTACACCTCGTCCTGATGTCCCAGGAGGCATGTGGCAGCCGGGGTCTGCTTGTACCCGCTCACCAGCTTGGCAGCACACCCTGTATGAATGGCTCATTCTTGGCCTCGACGAGGTTATGCAGGGTGCAGCAGGCCTCGACCACTGCCAGGACATTGGCCAGGCTCACCTCCAGCCTCGTGTGGAGGCATGTAAAGCAACCCTTGAGGCAGCTGAATGCCCACTCTACAGTATGGCGGGCCTGGTTCAGCTACTCATAAAAATGGTCCTGGGTCATCTGGATGTGCCCCATGTACGGCCTCATGAGCCAGGCCTGCAGGGAGTAGGCCGCATCCACCACAATACACAACAGCATTGTCATGTCCCGCATGGGCAGCTCCCACTGTGGGATGAAAGTCCCCTTGGCCATGCAACGTCCCAGTCCCGAGTTCCTGAAAACCCTGGCATCATGGGCATGGCCGGACCAGCTCACACAGATGTCCTGGAACTGGACGTTGGCATCAACGAGCGCCTGCAGGACTGTGGAATGGTAGCCCTTCTGATTCACATAGGTCCTGTGACTGTGCTCCGGGGCCCTGATGGCAATGTGGGTGCCATCCAGGGCCCTGAAGCAGTTCAGGAAGTCCAGCTCCTAGAAGCCCCACATGCTGTCATCCAGGTTCCCAATGTGGATCAGCTGCCACAGGACCACCTTGATGATGGCACAGACAACCTGCGGGGTGGTGGTGGGTCACACTCATGAGTGTCGCCTGTGATGAAACCTGCACACCTGACCCCCACCAGTTCCCACCCCTGTCCCCAGCAGGGGATACCCCACTGGTCCCCAATAGCGCCCCTTGCTAGGGCACCCCCCCGCCCCCTGCTCCCTGCATGCAGTATGGGTGCGACCCAGTCGTGGCTTACCTCAATGAGGACAGCCCCAACAGTGGCCCTGCCCTCCCCAAACTGGTGGCTGATGGATCAGTGGCTGTCCAGGGTGGCCAGCTTCCACAGGGCAATGGCTACCCTTTTCTGTAGGGGGAGCCCTGGCCTCATGTGGGTGTCACGGTGCTGGAGGACTGGGGCGAACCAGTGGCACAGCTCCAGGAATGTCCCCTTGGTCATCCTGAAGTTCTGTAGCCACTGGTCATTGCCCCAGTCCTCCAGCACCAGCCGGCTCCACCAGTCGCTGCTTGTGGGGAAACTCCACAAGCGTCGGATGACCAAGGGTACCAGCTGGGGATGTTGCATCCTGAGGATAGCCTCCGGGAGGGTGGCTAGTAGTGGCCACTCGGAGCCAATGGAGCACAGCGGCCAGGACTGCAGCCAGTGTGCTGGTCATGGCCTCAATGTTGGGGGGATGCTGCTCGGGGTCCATGGGGGCCTCCTCCTCTCTCTCTCCTGATGTGCCTGGGGATATGTTGCTGGCCCTCGGCATGTGCATACCGAGGCCTGGGGGGGCAGTCATAAGAGCATAAGAAGTGCCTTGACTGTATTATTCCTCAAAAATTTGAGTCATAACAATTTCTCGGCAGAGTGCTGTTGACATAAGTGCAATATAGCGATCTGTCAACAGAAGTTACTGTCAGCAGATGTCTTCCATCAAACCTTCTGTTGACAGATCGAGGCCACACATGAAAGAGGATCGCTTTGTCGATCTGCTTTGTTGACAAAGAGTGGCCAGACTGCCCAGCCACTCTCTTGACAGCACAGCCAGCCAGAAGCCCAGCAGACAGGGCTGCCATGTGACCCCAAAGCTCTGTCACTCAACAGAGGGCCCCCTGAGTGTCCACACAGCTTTTTTTGTTGCCAGATTCTGTGGAGAAAGGTGCTGTACCTCATGGGGGAAAGGCAAAAGGCTGTCAACAAAAGTGCCGAGTTCTGTTGAAAAAACTCTTGTGTGTAAATGTAGATTACCGGTATAAACTGCATATGCATGACGAGGGCTTTCCACTATAGCTCTACTGGCAAGCTTTTTACTTTCACTTCCCAGGCCATCTGGGACCTATGTGCTGTGATGACCGTCAATAAACTGAAGTTTACAGAAACCCTTATCTGACTGTGCACTCTCAAATTAGAGCCCATATTACCACACTTGCTTTAAGAGCCATCTGGGCATGATGGCTCTCTTTCCAATACCTAGAGAACAACCAATAATGTCTTTGGAATTTCTTCACGGCAAGAGAGACGTGGTTTATACTTTTCATTTGAGCACACAAGAAGGGCCTTTGGATGAAAAGCATAACAGTCTGGTTTTTGTATTTTGCTGAAACACTGAAGGGGAATGACACAATAACTTGATCTCTCCAAACTTAAACTCATCCATCTTTTTCATTTTCCCCTTAATTAATATGATGCAATTAGACCTGAAGTTATCATTCCTGCAGTGACAATTCCCCTGTGGATATTTACAGACACTCCAATGCTTAGGAGCCAGTCTGGGTGTTGTGTTATCTGAAGCCCATTGTTAGAGTTTTGGCAAACAGATATTACCCCTGAGTATTTTCTGGATTGTGTAACACCAGTATAATCTGTTGAACTGCTTAGCCAAGCACTTCTCAGGTACTTGATAGCAGCTGTCACTATCACTAGAGTAAAGTAAGCTATAATTTCCTATGTCAGCAAAAGAAAACACCCCCTGCCCATCAATATTTTATTACCATATATATTTAATGCTAACATAACCAAAAGTGGGTTGTGTCAGGAATGGACATTACAAATTAATAGAAATAATATAAGATGCCTTGAGACCATCTGCGCTTCCTACATAATCTTAGGTTTGTGATTAAAGAGGAACAGACTTCTTTTTCTGCATCTATCTTTTACATACAGTGCTTCTCATATCCATTGGCTATTAGTCAAAGGACACTTTTGCATTTCCTGCTGGAATTCCTATTTAAGTTCCATGTTGAGCTCCCTCTGATTTCTCATCAGTAACAATAACATCTTTTTGGTTTACACACAATGGGAAATATTAACCAGATCAAGTAAATTTATCATCTTTTTGGTAGTGATTTATGAGAGAGAAAGCATTATTTAATGACAGCAACTGGCTGTGCAGAAAAAAAACCAATGAACAAAAGTGAGGGGAATCTAGGCTCAGGGGGTAGCCATGTTAGTTTGTAGCTTCACAAGTAGCAAGCAGTCATACAGCAATTTAAAGAGGAACACATTTATTAGGTCAAAACAAACAAACAAAAACATCAGCATGTAGCACTTTAAAGACTAACAAAATAATTTACTAGGTGATGAGCTTTCGTGGGACAGACCCACTTCTTCAGATCTATAGCCTTACCAGAACACACTCAATATATAAAACATAGAGGTCCAAAAATTGTTATCAAGGTTGACAAATCAGAAAAAGTGCCAGGGTTGGCAAATCAGAAAAGCAGAATGAAGGGGGTGTGGGGTGGAGAGGTGAGTGTTAGGTCAAACATCAAAGCATGTAAAGGAGTCCTTATGATAGGTCAGGTGCTTTCTGTCCCTGTTCAAACCATTTAATGTGTCAAATTTGAATATGAACGTTAGTTCCAAACATTTTCTGTGTAGACATTTGTTAAAGTCTCTTTTCTCCAGAAGACAAACTCACAGGTCTTTAACAGAATGGCCCACTCCGTTAAAGTGCTGGCTGACAGGTTTATGTATCTGGAGATTTTGGATGTCTGTTCTGTGTCCATTAATTCCTTGGCAAAGAGTGTTTGCACTTTGCCCAATATACATGGTGTATGGGCACCATTGGCACATGATGGCATATATGATGTTAACAGAGGAACAGGAAAATGTGCCTGTAAGTCTGTCATTAATGTGGTCAGGTCCAGTGATGGTATCTCCAGAATAGATATGCAGACAAAGCTGGCAACGGGGCTTGTTGCAAGGAAAAGTTCCAGGATTAGTATTAATGTGGCATAGCCTGTGGTTGCTAGTGAGAACCCTCATAAGGTTGGGAGGTTGTTTACAGAAGAGAAGAGGCCTGTCACCTAGGGCCTTCTGCAGTGTGGCATCATGATTTAGGATAGGGTGTAGGTCTTAAATGATGTGTTGCAGTGGTTTGAGTTGGGGGCTGTACATAATAAAGAGTTGTGTTCAGTTATTGGCTTTTTTGGGCTTGTCTTGGAATAGTTGGTCTCTGGGTATTCGTCTGGCCCTCTCGATTTGTTTTTTTCACTTCTACTGGTGGGTAATTAAGTTTTATGAATATTTGGTAGAGACGTTGTAGTTTTCGCTCTCTATCAATAGGATCAGAGCAGATGTGATTATATCTCAGGGCTTGACTGTAAACGATGGATCATGTGGTGTGTGCATGATGGAAGCTACAAGCATGCAGGTAAGTGTACCAGTCAGTGGGTTTCTGGTAGATAGTGGTATTGATCTGGCCATCAGTGATTTGTACTGTAGTGTCCAGGAAATGTATGTCTCGTGTGGAGTGGTCAAGGCTGAAGTTGATGGTGGGGTGCAGATTGTTAAAGTCTCTATGGAATTCTTCTAGAGTCGCTTTATCATGGGTGCAAATGATAACAATGTCATCGATGTATCTTAAGTAAAGGAGGGGTAATGGGGTGAGAGGTAAGAAATTGTTGTTCCAAGTCAGCCATAAATATATTAGCATATTGTGTGGCCATGTGGGTGCCCATAGCAGTGCCGCTAATCTGGAGGTATAAGTTGTCCCCAAATTGGAAATAATTGTGAGTGAGGAGAAAGTTACACAGGTCGGACACCAGATTAACTGTGGTAACATCAGGGATGGTATTCCTAATAGCTTGTAGTCCATCTTCATGTGGAATATTAGTATAAAGAGCATCTACATTTGTGGTGGCGAGGATGGTACTGTCCAAATACACAAACCTGGCAGACAGCACTTTAATGGAGTGGGGCCGTCCTGTTAAAGACCTGAAAGTTTGTGTTCTGGAGAAAAGAGACTTTAACAGCTGTCTACAGAGAGAATGTTCAGAACTAACATTCATATTCAAATCTGACACATTAACATGTGGTTTGAACAGGGACCACAATTACCTGACCCATTACAAAGACTCCTTCACACACTTTGAGGTTTGACCTAACACTTACTTCTCCACCTCACACACTTCTCTTTCTTCTCTTCTAGCTGATTTGCCAACCTTGATAACAGTTTTTGGACCTCTGTGTTTTATATATTGAGCCTGTTCTGGGAATGGCTATGATCTGAAGAAGTGGCTCTGTCCCATGAAAACTCATCACCTAATAAATTATTTCATTAGTCTTTAAAGTGCTTCAAGATTGCTAGTTATTAGGGAATCTTGAAGTATATGACAAGTACACTCATCCCTCACTATATGAGCACAATTCGTTCCCAAATTTCTTCTCGTAGGTGAAAATTCATAAGAGCAACACTAAATTCCCATTAAAATACATGTAAGAGTCTACAATTCATTCCAAGTGCTTATAACTTGACATAAACCAGTTGCATTTAGGTACTTTTCTGATGTATTGAATCGTTTGGCACCAGAAATAGGATGTAGGGTATGTCTGTAGAGCAGGGATTCCCAATCTATGGGTCCCATTAGATTTGTTAAAGATCGCCAGCTGGGCAATTCCCAGCTGTATGTGGCTGTTAAAGAAGCCATTTGAAGTCTCTTAACACTGCTGCCTCAGGCAGATATCTAGCAATGGCGATAGCAGCTGGAGATGGCAGATGTCTCTGTCACTAGGGATAGCAATTGCGTTATACCTAGGTTCTGAAACCTTAACACTTGAGTTAATTGGTTTAAACGACTGTTACCTGCTGGGAGAAGGAGGGCTGGGGGAGTGGCTAAAGCTCGGGCTGTTTAGGGATGCGGGGGGGTCTAAGACTGGGGGGAAGTTTGGGGCTGCAGGGAGATTTTAAGGCTGGGGGTCATGAGGGACTGCTGTGGGGGGTGTAAGCCAGGTGGCAGTGTGGGGCTGTAAGGGGAGTCTTAGGCTGGGGCAGTTTGGGGCTCCTGGGGGGGGATCTAAGGCTGGGGGTGATTTGGGGCTTCTGGAAGGTGTTAAAGCTGGGGGCAGTTTGGGACCATGGGGGGTGTTAAAACCTGGCCGAGGGTAAGGTCTGCGGGCAGGCAGGTGGGGGTACTAATACAGTAAACCCTCGAGTTACCCAAGGGTTGTTCCTGAAACCACTGCATAACTTGAATTTTCCTGAAAGGGGAAGGGAGCCAGGAACCACCAGGGCTGGTCAGTTTCCTGGCTCCCAGAGTTGCAGGAGCTGGGAACCAGGGGCAGGCTGGTTCCAGTCTCTCCATGGCTTGCGGAGCCAGGAAACTGATCAGCTCATGGCTGGTCAGTTTCATGTTCCTGCCAGTGCAGGGGAGGGAACCAGGCTAAGAGCCTTCTCCCTCTCTTCCCCCAGCCACAGGGCTGTCAGACAGCTGCATGTCTGAGGGAAGGGAGAGAGAAGGCTCCAGCAGTGGGGCTGTGGGTCTCCCCACCCCCTGGCCAGGGACCCTGCGGCTGGCTCATATAAGCAGGGGAAGTTCACTAGTTTAGTGAACAAAGGTAGGTATGTATGTGTTAGCCAGTGGCCGGGTAATGTGCGGCAAGGTACCAACTATGCCCTTGTTACCATCCGAGTCTTTAACTGCTAGAGCGCAGGGCTCCTTCACAGCGGGCAGTCTGGGCCAGACTGATGGATGCCCCCGGGTCCTAAACACCCGAGTTTTTTACTGCTAGAGCAGGGAGCTCCTAGCACTCTCACCTATGGCCAGGCTGTGGAAACCAAAGGGTTAAAGTTCTTTTATTGTGCCGGCTGTGTTGCAGTGACAGAGAGTCACAGCAGTCAGGCTTAGATCTTAACTAGTTACAAGTTTATTAAGCTATAGTTATAAGTGTGCAGTTACAAAAGGCTATTATCTACTTCTTATATGCTAGCAGAGTACAGGTGTTTAACAGGTTACATTACAATTCAATACAACGACGTCTTAACGCAACAGCATCTATCTATAGAGCTCTAATTCTTTAACTGTGTGCACCAAAAGGAGACCTTAATATGGGTACATCTTACCCTCCTTAATATGGATATATCTTACCATCCTTGTGTCTCTCGATACCAGCGTAGCCAAGCCAGGATTGGTCACTCAATTCCGCAGAAAGACGAATACGAGGTTGGGCATCCCCAGTTGCGGACCTCGGGAGGCAATCACCTGACCCGACCAGCAGGTAGTTGGTGGGAATGCACTCAGAGTCAGTGTGCTGCTGGGCCCATCTTTATATCCCCTGGGTCATGTATTCTCTTTCTTATCTATCGTGCCAGATTGTAATGGTCTGTCTTTTGTGACACCAGTTTTTACAAGGGCAATTCTTACTTAATTTGCACTTGTAAGACAGGAGATAAGCAATGTTGGGAGTACAGGACATTCTTTTACAAGGGCAGAGATTTCTCTTCTGGGATGGCTGTGTGGGCACATCAAATCCATCAATGCCAGCTGGGGTAATTTCCTGAGGCCCCCTTCGTTAACGGTTAGCCTGCTAGCCCTCTATCTGTGTTTTCAGTTCTTCAGGGTCATGATGAGCCAGCACATCTGGGCCCCTTCAGGAAGGCATCAAAGACTGTGCTGTTTAACTGTTGTTCAGTGCCCTGTGTGCTCTGAGGCACCTTAGAGGGGAGGCAAAAGCTGGTCTGTAGTGGGGAGATTTTGTCTGGCTACAGTATGTCCCTCATTTTTGCTAGTACTTGTAAGTAAAGTACTCGTTAAATGAGGGATGAGTGTATTTGAGGGGGGAACTTTTCAAACTAAGGCCTTAGTGAAAACAATCAACCAAGCTCCAAGAAAATGAAAACTGCAATTGTATAATTTCATCTTGATATAGGTCACTATAGTTTACCAACTACAATCTTTACGAAAAATATCAAGTTTAGTTATTTTGTGTTACAAATCAAAGATTATAGTGATCGGTGCTATTGCTCAATATGCATGTTTCTCAGAAAGCTGAGTACTGCAATGGCCACAGATAGATTTAGGCCTTTGCTGATTTCAGAAAAACCTGAATCATTGTGTTTTGTCTTGATAAAACAATAGAAAAACCATCTTGGCTTTAGTTGCTTTTATACTCATGACTCAGAGATCTTTAATTGTGTACCTTTTTTAATATACATACTATCCCGTTTTCCCATCTTCAAAATAAAACCATCTCCTTTTCCACTTTCATTCTTCCTATGCTTCTAGGGCTCGCAAAAGAATAAAATAGGGGAGAGGCAATGGTTTGTGACTGCCCTCCAGTATTTTTCCTGCAGTAAGCTGGCAGGTGCCCTAAGTACCTTCTGAACTCAGGCCCTTCTGTGTCAAATAATTGAGCCAATGAGTAATATTCAACAGCTGGATGAATGAACAAAAAAGTGATCTTTGATAAACAGTACATTCATCTACTAGTGCTGAGCCAACCCTAATTAAATCAGACCACGTATGTACAGACAAAGTACAGATCTTTTCCCCCTTACCACTGACCCAGCTGCTGTGCTTTTGAAACCCACTCAGTGTTTACAAGAAACAAGAAATGGAAAGCAAAACACTTTCCAATGCTAACTGCAGAGAATAATGAGGGATGCTTTTTTTGGCGCTGGAAGATTAAACATTGCCTTTTTTCTCATGATTTCCTTTAATAGCTCCAGTCAGTTCCATTTCTATAGCTAGTGGTATGGACTCCTAGGAGAACAAATAAAATCCTTTTACAGTCTTCACCTCTTTTTTGTCTATGAGCTCTACAGGGCAGGGACTATCTAGATACCTGTTTGTCATAGTACTCGATACAATGGGAATCTGATTCTAGCTAAAGCCTTTTGGCACTACCAAAATATAAATATTTAATAAGCAACTATTGTGCCTTTCATTTTATTCTGTCATTGGGAAGAGACATAAAAATATAGTGTTGTCGATGAAAGCTCTGTTAACAGTTTTCCAGAAACTAGGAGCATTAGGCTTGCTCTCCTGATTGAATTCCCTGACTAGTTAACATACATTCTAGGCTTGTCTACACTACCTCCATACTTCGAAGGGAGGATGGTAAGTAGGCTGTTGGGAGTTTACTAATGAAGTGCTGCCGTGCATATGCAGCACTTCATTAAGCAAATTCCCCCCCACAGCAACTTCAAAGTTTTAAACTTCAAAGTACCAGCTCGCGTCCAGCTGCAGCTCAAAATTTTGAGGAGTAAAGGGACTTTGAAGTTGCCCCGGCACTTTGAGGTACCGGTGGTTGAGCTGCAGTTAGACACGTTCGAAGTTGCTGCGGAGTGGAATTTGCTCAATGAAGTGCTGCGTATGCAGCGCAGCACTTCATTAGTAAACTCCCAACAACCTAATTACCATCCTTCCTTCGAAGAGGGTGGTACTGTAGACAAGCCCTCTGTGTACTATAACCCCTCTGTTATTTTAATTAAATAGGGCCTAGCCATGGACTTCTTTGAGGTCTTGTCAAGTCACCTGCATTTCAGTGCTGGGTTAAGCAATGTGATCCACATTTCTCAAGGAAACTCAATTTGAAAAAGTGCAAACAGGACTACACTGAGACAGCACAATTTTCTAGCACTTCCTGCACAGTTTTGTGAGCAATTGTTATTTTCCATTGTAAATTCATAAGAGTAAGGATTGTTTCTTCTTTGCTATCCGGAAGACTTCAAAGAGCACTATCAGCACAAGAACGTAAAGCTATGCTCCATATGGTAAAAATCCTAAATAAATCACTGAAGTCCTGAAAACACTTACGCACACGCTTCACTCTAAGGCTGTTTCTACACATGCCACTTTTTCTGGAAGGTGATCCTCCGGAAGACATCTTCCAGAAGATCATCATCCAGCAGAGTGCATCTACATGCTAAACAGGCTTCTGAAAGGGCCGCCTCTGCTTCCAGAAGAGCTCATCTACACATGCAGAGATGCTCTTCAGGAACAGCAGGGCAGGAAACAACATGGATGGGGGTCGCACGGCTGGAGAGCACTGCCGGGGCTGCCAGCCATGTGGCCTTTTAAAGGGTCCCACCCAAAAAGCCCCTCCCTGCACAAGCTGCTGAGGCCTGCTGAGCCGTTTGCAGCAAGGCAGACCCAGGTCCCTATCCTGCGTGGCTGGACCAGCAAGCCTGGACCCCAGCAGCCACATACCATCAGGCTTGCCCTGACCTCCTGGACACCGTCCTTGGCCTCCTGTGGTGATGGAGACCCAGGCCTCTCAGTCCTGACCCCATACTGCCCCTGCCAGGCCCCACCCAGGCAGTCAAGTGTGTCTGGACCCATGCCACCAGCACAGACTGATGGAACAGGGTCAGCATGTGGGAGCGGGATAATAACCACTGGCTGCAAAATCTCTAGATGAAAAAAGAGACCTTCCTGGAGATCTACAGCTGGCTCCAACACCAGGAGACCTGGATGAGGCCATCCCTCTCCATGGAGAGGCACATGGCCATCGCCATATGGAAACTGTCTGCCCCAGACAGCTACCAGTCCATCGGGCAGTAGTTTGGGGAAGGGACATCCACCATCAGGGCCGTCGTACTAGAGGTGAGCCCTGCCCTGCGCCCTGTCCTGGCCAGAGGGGCCAGAGGGGACCAGTGGGCTTAGGGGACCCCCAGGTGCCAGGGAGGTAGGGGGCCAGATTGTGGGAGTGGGCAGGCTTAGCCCAGGGGGGATACCACATGCCTGCTGCCAGAGGGTTCACGGGGGGAGCCCTGGTGGAGAGGATGGGGAAGAGGGCAGGAACCCCCATGCATGCCCATGAGTGTGCCTGCTCCCATTCCCCTGCCAATCATGAGGGTGATCAACCACATGCTAGCACAGTGGATGGTGCTTATAGAGGACCTGGACGCACTAATCGAGGGCTTTGCGGAGCTTGGGTTCCCCCAGTGATTCAGGGCAATCAGTGGTACCTATATCCCCATCAGGGCCCTGGACCACAGAAGCAGCCAATATGTCAACCACAAGGGGTACCACTTGGTCATGCTCCAGGTGATGGTGGACTCCCGTGGGAAGTTGATGGATATTTATGTTGGCTGGATGGGCAGGGCTCACGATGCACACACCCTGTGGAAATCCATTCTGTTTCACAGGACGGAGGCTGGAACGTCATGCCCCAGTGCGAGCACATAGTCAAGGAGGTCACCATGTCCCTCTGCCTCATGGGTGACCTGGCCTATCTCCTCCAGCTCTGGCTGATGCTCCTATACACGGGCCACCTCACACCCTCTCAGGAGCTATTCAACACCTGGCTCACATAGGCCCAGTACCCAGCCAAGTGGGCATTCGTCCATCTGAAGGCACGGTTCAGATGTCTCCTCTCACACCTTGATGTGACGGTGGAGAATGTCCCACAGGTCATGTCCACCTGCTGCACACTCCACAACCTCATTGAGGCACGTGAGGGGACCCTGTCCCAGGGCTGGATGGTGGAGATGGTACCCCAGTACCAGCAGCCTGCCGTGGCCCCCAACAGGTGGCTCAACTGCAAAGGATCCACGAGGCACTCCGGGAGGTGTTCGCCCAGGGGGACTACTAACCCAACCACCCTCTCCCACATGCCCCCCAACCCCTACCCTCACCCACAATAACCAGGGACATGGGGGGGTGCAAACTATAAATACGTATTTAACAAACAACATAGAACATTAGAAAACAGAGTGTAAAAATAACAAGGAAATATGAAAACTAACATCTATTAACCAAACACCGACTAACTACATAGTGTGGGGTCAGGGAACAGAAGCAATTGAACTGGGATGGGTCCTGGGACAGGGATGGTGAAGGCCCTAGTCAATGGATGTGGTGGAAGGTTGTGAACCCTGGGTGCCCCTCCTGCTCCAGGTGCACAGGTCCACTGAGATGCGGGCACGGGTCACAGCTCAGGGATCCTCCCCGTGGGGTTTTCCATGGTTACAAGCCATGCTGCAAGGTCTCTCAGGGCAGCTGCAAGCCAGCCTGGGGCCAGTAGGGTGGCCAGGACCTCAAGGTCATGGGCTGGGTGTGTGTGAGCAGCCAGCGGGACAACAAGGATGACAGCAGCATGGGCAGTGGGGGGCAGCAGGGGGGCCTCAGGGGAGGCAGTGGTGGGGCATGGGGGGGGGGCTGCAGTGGGGGTTGCGGGGGTTGCTGGGGGCTGGTCTGCCAGGGCTCTGCACACTGTGTGGTGCATCCCCGCCACCTCCCACCACATGTCCTGCCTACAATTCAGCTTGGCCTCGTTGAGGGCCAGCCACCTCTTCACCAGGGCATTCTGGTGGCAGTGGGCTGCAGTGCAGGCTGCGGCCTTGTCCTTGTGGCCCTGGTGCCTGGTCTGACTCACCCATGGACGCCATGCTGTGGGAGCTGGGGCCAGTCCAGGCCCAGCTGGTGGAAAGCTGGATCCTCTGGCCTGGACAGGGTTGTTGGGCCCTGGGCTCCTAATCTGGCTCCCCTGGCCCTCAGATGGTGGTGCTGTAAGAGACAGCGTGGGGGAGGGGGGGTGTCAATGCCACTTCCAGACCCTGGGAGGCATGACCCGGGCCCCCCTGGGTGGTTACCCCCACCCTGGACCCACAGGATGGCCATGTCCCAGGAGATGCTGCCATGCAGGCCCCCACACACTTGCCATGCTGGCCGCTGGTGCATGGTGCCAGGGCAGGGGTGCTGTCTGTGGTGGCCCACCCTGGCAATGGGCTTGTGGCTGGTGGGGCTCAGCCGTAGTGGAGGGCCCCATCTGGGAACTGGATTGGCTGGGCACAGGTGTGACATTTGAGGGGCCCTCAGAATGCTCTGGGGGCTCTCCATGGGAGAGAGAGCCAGATGTTGTCCACGGGCATAGGTGCTCCCCGGGCCCCAACCGGGGATCAGCCATTGGAGTCAGGGCCTGGCACTGGGGTCTGGGTGTGCCCCCCCCCGGGGGTTTGCCATGGAATGCACTTACCTGAGTGTAGCCAGACAGAGTCTCCCCCTTACAAGCTTGCTCATTGCCCCCACCCCGCCACTGAGGAGCACACAGGGCACGGAAATGGCTGCTGACAGCACAGTCTTTGATGCCCTCATTGAGGCCCAGATATGCTGGCTTATCGTGACCCTGAGAAGCAGAAAGTACAGCTAGAAGGCTAACAGGCCAGACTGTCAACATGAGAGAGGGGGGTGAACCCTCAAGAAATCACCCCAGCTGGCATTGATCAATATGATGCACACACACAATCACCCAGAAGGGGACGTGCCCCGCCCGCACAAAAGAATGTCCTGTACTCCTAAATTGCTTATCTCTTGTCTTACAAGTGCATACTAAGTAGAAATGCCCTTGTAACAAACTGGAGTCACAAAGACAGACCAGTATGATCTGGCACCATAGATAAGAAAGAGAATACATAACCCAAAAGGGGTATAAAAGATGGGTCCAGCAGAACTCTACCTCTGAGTGCATTTCAACCAACTACCTGCTGGTCGGGTCAGGTGATTGCCTCCCGAGGTCCACTACTGGGGACGCCCAACCTCGTATTCGTCTTTCCGTCGGAATTGAGTGACCGATCCGGCTTGGCTACGCTGGTATCGAGAGACGCAGAGAGGGTAAGATACACCCATGCTAGGTCTCTGACTTTTTTTTGTGCACAGCTAAAGAATTAGAGCTCTGTAACTAGATGTCATTGTGCCAAGATATCATTGTGTTAGATGATAACAGATATCTTTGTATTGGATTGTAACGTAACTTGTTAACACCTGTACTTTGCTAGCATATAAGAAGTAAACAATAGCCTTTTGTAACCGTACGCTTATAACTGTAGCTTAATAAACTTGTAACTAGTTAAGATCCAAGCCTAACTATTTTGTTAACCCTTTTGTCACTGCAACACAGCCAGCACAACAAAAGAACTTTAACCGTTTGGTTACTACAGCCTGGCCGTGGGTGAGTGTGCTAGGAGCTGCCTGCTCTAACAGTAAAAAACTGGGTTGCTTAGGACCCAGGGGAGTACCTCACCGCACATTACCTGGCCACCGGCTAACACTGAGGCAGCCTTGAACATGTTGGGTGATGCCCAAATGGAAGGCACCTGGCAGAAGGCAGCTCTATCATTAGGGAACCATATGAGGACTCCCCGCCAGACAGGACATCCGCAGTGGCAAGGCCCTCCTCCCCTGTGGTGTGGCAGGGGGCTTGAGTGCAGCTGTCTCAACAGTGACCCAGGGCATCATCGGCAGCCAAGAGGTCCTGTAGTTCCCTGTAGAAGGGGCATCTGGCTGGGGCACGGCCAGACCTGTGGGCACTGTTCCGGGCCTGCATGTACCTCTGCCGCAGCCCCTTCATCTTACATTGCACTTGGTTGGGGGTCCAGGAGGGGTGGCCACAAGCAGCCAGGCCCTGTGCGAGAAGCGCGATGGCAGGGGTGTTCCTTTAGTGCCTGCTGGTGTTGCGGAGGATCTCCTCATTGCACCAGAGCCCCAGGAGGTCCTGGAGCTGAGGCTCAGTCCATGAGGGGGCCTTACATTTAGGATCCCAGTTGGGGTCCGGGCTGCCCTCATCCAGGTTCCTAGGGCTCCCCTGGGTGGTGCGGGGTTCTGGCCTGCTGGCCATCTCTCCAAGTTAGGGCTTGGTGGGTGTCGGAAGGCTTCAGGTGAGTGCGTCTGCCAGCCCTGCACATGCTGCCTCTCACACTCTCATCTTCCTTCCACAGGGTATCTGGGTCCTTGCAGCTTTAAAAAGCTGCAGGATCCAGAGACCACAGAGACATGTTGGAGTTGCCTAGAGTGTCTCCGCTCTCCGGAAGGCCACTGACATGCGTCTCCACTCTCCAGAAGAAGCGGTCTGTGAGTGTCTACACATGCTTTCTTCCAGAGGAATCTTCTGGAAGAAGGCACTCTTCCCGGTTCCACAGCGGAGTATGGAATCTGGAAGATGAGGCGCCTTCTTCCAGATTCCTTCTGGAAGAGTGCATTGCATGTGTAGACGCTCCATGGAACTTCCGTAAAAAGGCACCGGTCTTCTAGAAGATACTGCACATGTAGAAGTGGCCTAACTGGTTGACTTCAGTGACTCTTTGTTTTCTGAAAATGAAGTGTGTGTATTTACCAGATTGGGACCTAAATGACCAACGCAAGAATTTCATTTTTGTCTATGCCTTTCTTTTTTGTCTATGCTATTGGCATGCAGTTAGCACTACTGCTGGGAGATATTTATATGCACTGTGGCGGCTTCTCAAAACATAGTTTATAATCTTAAAACCATACAAAACTCTCCTCACAGACATCACTGTAAGAGAAACTACCACATTGGAAGGGTCAGAACAGCTCCTGCTAGCATAGCCAGGTGGAAAGATTTCATAATAGCTGCAATAGTTGGTCAGCCCTTGGTCTATATTGATACTGTTCCATCTCTGACAGGGGCCCTATGGAAGTTAACAAGTGCTCTACAGGGGGCTGCCACCACCTCCTCTGCGCAGCTGTGCCCTCTGCCAGGTAAGCGTAAGTGGGTGTTAATTTTGGGGCTCAGGAAAGCATAAAAGTTTTTCCCATTGAAATTAATGTTAATTACATTTTCGACTTACAAGAATTTGCCCTAAGAGGAGTTTTTCAGGAATGAATTACCCTCATAAGGTGGGAGAAGACTGTATTTGTCTTCAACTCCTGGCTTCTGGCAGTCTTCAAGTTAGAGTCACTCCAAGCATAGGACTGTATCCCTGAATATCTTGGCTAGCAGCCATTGATAGAACTATGCTGCATGATATACCCAATTGGTTTTTGAACCCATTGATGCTTTTTGACATCACACTATCTCATGGCACGGAGCTGTATAGGTTAGTATTTGCATTGTGGGAAAAAAATACTTCCTTTATCTCTATTTAATTGGGAGCTGCCTATGAATTTCATTGGCTGACCTCTAGTTTTTGAACAGTTTGACATGGTAGGTAATACTTCTCCAGTCACTTTACGTACCACTCATGGTTTTATAGGCCTTATGTGTATTACTCCTCAGTCATCTCTTGTCAAAGCCAAATAGTCCTAATCTTTCTAGTCTCTCTTCATGTGGAAGCTATTCATAGAACTATAGATTCCTAGGCCTGGAAGAGACCTTGGGAGCATTTTTGACGCCCTTCTCTGAAACTTGTCTAGTTCCACTGTGTCCTTTCTGAGATGGGAATGAGCAGAGCTGGACACAATATCACAGGCATAGGAGCTCTGTGGATTTATATTTTCACTTCCTTTTCTAATCATTCCTACCCTACAGTTCCTTTTTTGCCTGCTGCTGCACATTGAACGAAAGTTTTCAGAGAACTGACTCCATGCTCTCTTTCGTTGATGGTAATTAGATATTTAAAACCTATTGCTTTATATT
The DNA here is from genome assembly GCF_033958435.1 of Carettochelys insculpta. Taxonomy (NCBI): domain Eukaryota; kingdom Metazoa; phylum Chordata; order Testudines; family Carettochelyidae; genus Carettochelys; species Carettochelys insculpta. The sequence goes on from NC_134137.1 coordinate 137,708,015, forward strand.
TATAGTTAGAATTACTTTTTTCCAGTGTGCATTACCTTTGCATTCATCAGTACTAAATTTCATCTGCCATTTTGTTGCCCGCCTACACTATTTTGTAAGATTACTGTATTAATTATTGCTGTCTGCTTCACCCTTAACTTTCTTGAATAATTTTGTATCACCTGCAGATTTTGCAATCTCACTATTCATCCCCCCTTTGCAGTTTATTAATGACTATGTCAAATAGCACTGGTCCCAGTACAGATTCTTGGAGATCCCCTCTGTTTCGCTGTGAAAAGTGACCACTTATTCCTACCTCTCTTTTTACACAAGTTACCACAGGTTCTGGAAGTCAGGGCTCTGGGAGGGTCTGCTGCACTGTCTGTCTTGAACTAGTAATAACTAATCAAATTAATGATTTCTGCCTTCGACACCCCTATAGAATTGTTTCAGCTCCGTTGCCAATTGCTGATCCATGAAAAGACCTTCTCTGTTAACCCATGAGTGTTTAGTGTGCCTAAGGGCCTTTGATAAGGGACCTTACCCAATGCTTTCTGAAAATCCAAGTGCACTTTATCAGGTGGATCAACTTTATCCGTATTTCTTGACTCCTTCAAAGCATTCTAGTAGGTGGATAAAATAAGATGTCTCTATACAAAAGCTGTGTTTATCTAGCTATCAATTTTCCTTTAGCTTATTTGGTGAAACATGCCTGTGGAACACAGGTGTCAATTTGAGTCACATAATAATACACACCACTAATTAACTAAATTCTCTCAGAATGGCTGGCCACTAGCAAAGGCCACAATGTCTGTGTTACTTTCAATTGTTACAGCTTTTGTTTTTCTACATACAGTACATAGCATGCACTAATACCATTCATGGGTCTATGTTATTGTAATATGATTATTCTTGCATCATCACAAACGTTAACAACTTCTTGGGTAGATTAATTATCTTGGTTCTTTGACATTTGCCTGTAACAACATCCAAGCTGTGGCATTTGCTTCCTCAGCTTTTGATATCGGATTTGGTGCATTTTCTTTCACACTACCTGAAAACCTTTTTTCCAAGATCTATCAGTGCTTTCACTATTGACACAAATGTTTTTGATTTTTTTTTGGTAAGCTACTAGATATTTCATATGACTAGGACATCTTTAGTCATCAATTCAATTCCTATTGCATTGGGATATAGATATCAGATGCCAGTAAATGCATCTGAGTTCAGCTGAATGAGTTCTTGTCTGAAAGTGCCAGTAAACAGGTGGTTTTTATCAAAGCCCCAGATAATTTGTTTACATCTGCTTTTTTCTTGGCAACGCACTCATAAAAGTTAACATTTATTTCATGGCAAAGACAAAATTCTTTTTGGATTGCAGCTTGTTTCTTATGTTTCTGATTTTGGAGGGAAACTGGCTGATGAGTGAGTACTTCTCTAGTCCAAAACCAGCTGAGAGTCTGAAGTGAAGTGTCAAGGACCTGTATGTGCTGGAACCAAGGGAGGGGGGTGTTTCTGGACCCCTGACTTGAAGGGGTTTCCATTATATACAGGCTTTATAGTTTTCAGTGGCACTCAGCACCCTTTCTATAAAAACTGTTCCAGCACCTCTGCAAGTATGTGATCTTTCCCTGCTTTTTCTCATTTGGTAGGGCGAGAGGGAGATTAGCAACATTAAAATAACTAAACCCAGATTAGTGAACTAGTGGGTAACTATGGAAATAGTTCTTTCCCTTAAGTATGAGGCTTAGACTTTTTCTGACTTAAAGATACCCCGTAGGTTACTAAAAATAAGTGTCTTCACACATCACTGAGCCAGTCCCTGTCATATTACCAAGAGAAGAAACAAGAAATCTTGATCTTATTGTCATGGATGCTTGAATTGATAATAGCTTCATCATTAGAAATAAATCCATAAAGATTTTAATATCTATGTGCAAGAGAATAAAGAAATGCTTCATCCAGGTTTCCTTTTCATTGTTACCCCCTGTTTTGACCCAAACAGTGAGCCAAAATGCATGACTCTGGGGGATGTTTCCATTAGGAGCAGAAATTAATGATGCAGTCAGGGATTTCCTCGATGAAAAGCTGTTTATGTACAAACAGTTTACAAAGGCTTGTTTTTGTCAACCCAGTACTCAGACAAATGAAACTGTTCCCAGTTCCTACCTCCAAGCCTTTTTTCAGCCACCACTATACTCAAAAAGTTCTCTTCCTCTCTTGATGTTTTCCCAAGACCATGCTCTTAGTGCTTGGCTGTTATCTTAATATTGCAGTTCTTCTCTGTATCGGCTTCTGTGGTGTTTCTCCATGCTTCTCGCAGAAACGCAGACACACAAACAGCACCACCAATCAATGACCTTGTATTTGTATTTTAAACCTGTCCTGAATGGCAAAACTCACCAGCTTCAATGAGATTTAACTCAGCCAATAACATCAGTGTTCCAAGATAGGAGGCTTTTGCATTTGGAACACAAATGTGTTGTGAAGCACACAGCTAATTAAACAAATAAATAAATTATGTTATCAGTCTGAAATCATGTCCAGGTAGAAGAATTTAGCTGTTCTATATAGATTTTAGACCACACTCATCAGCATGGTTTGTGAGTGCCTTCTAGGAATACATTAAGCAAACAGACTGTGAAAAGATATTTGAAGAAACAGACCAGTTACTTGGGGACAGAGTGTCATACAGTTGCACATGAGACCCAAGTAGTCCCACAGGTACTCAATTAACTAGTTTCAGAGAAAGGTTCAGTCCGCTAGGAGGCGTCAAACCTGACACTAGATCGTTTTTCAATGCCTCCTTCAGGCATCCTTCGGTCTGCATAGACTATGGATCGTGCCCTTCATAACTCCATTTAAGATCGTCATTTACAGCGTTAACTGTGACTGTGGAGGCCTACACGAGAGTGACAATCCTTGCTACATCTCATCTGTTTCCTCCCATGTTGGTTCAACGCTGTTAAGCGATGCTGGAATACTTCCGCAGGCACGAGCCTGGGCAATTTTTATGGAGACCCTGGGCTGCCTGGACACCAGGCCCCCCCCTTGGCTTTACTGATATAGTCCAAAGGAGAGCATAACCTCTACATTTGGTACCAGCTCAGCTGCATGAGTTGCTGGGTCAATGCCAGAAGTTGACACAGAACTGCCTTAGGACTCCCCTCCGGATTTTCTGTCAGGTTTACTCCCTTAACCTTACTCCTTCCCAGGATAACCCACAAGGCAGTGGGGTGTCTTCCTCCTCCTTCACAGGAGTTGTTGATTTGTAACACCACACCACCTGGTCTGCCACTGACACTGTGCATTAGAAGGGAGAAGGAGCAAGTCCCTCCATAAGTTTGGTATGTGAGACAGACCAGACCCCCCTCATTGTGTTTTGCCTGCAAGCTGACGCAGTTGCCCAGGGGCTGGCGTCACTGTAATGCACAACAGCTGCTAGGAGCCAACAGTGAGATTTGAGTGACAACCAGGGCTTCTGTCTGCCTGCTGTCGAGTCAAAGGTACTACCTCTACCCCAGAGGCTCCATAGCACCCAAAGTACCGCTGCCCCACATAGGGCTAGAACCCACAACCCTGGGATTAAGAGTCCCATGTGCTACTGACTGAGCTAGCCTGGCATTAATTTTGTAATGCAATGTTTATTAAAACCAGCAACTGTCAATATGGCATACTGAAAGCTGTAACCTATGATCTAGCACAGTGTTTCCCAAATGGTGTTGCATGGAACCACCAGGGTTCGGTGAAGTGAAAATAAGGGTTCCAGGAGCAAATGTCTGTGCAGCTCCCTGCCCTGCTGTTGCAGAAACAGTAGAACTAAAATTTAATTGGTTTAACAGCCATCGTAGTGGTGGGAGGGATCTGGCTGCAAAAACAACTGAATTTAGTTGCATTAGTTCAGTGGAGGCAGGGCAGGGAGCTGCAGAGAGCCCTTCACTCATCTCACTACCTGAGTGGCCACACCCTGCTGATGGGCATAGCTCAACTCATCCCCACCAGCGGAACACCTCCACACCAGCCTTCCCTCCACTGGGTGCATATGGCAGCCCATCATAGGCTCCCCAGCGGGTGTCACAGATGGGTTAGTCCCGGGGGTCAGTTGAGACTCAGGTGGGATAATTCTGGGTTTGTGGGGGTGGGTTTGGAGCTGGGAGGGGTTAAGCCTAGGGATGGGAAGGTGGCTTTGCAGGATGGTGTGGTAAAGCTGGTAGTAGGAGGCAGCTTTGGAGTCTGAGGCAGGTAATGCCTGGAGATGGGGAGTGGGTTTGGGATATAGAGCCTGGGAATGGGGTTCCACAAAATACTTTCAAAAGGGTTCCATGGCAAAATAAAATTGGGAAACACTGATCTAGCAGAGCAGGGTATGCCAGCGCACCATTCGACTGGAAACACAAACAACGAAATAGTGCAACAATATACAATTTTTGTTTCAAATTACTTAAATAGCACTAATGTTATTGAATTATGTAGGACAGCAGTTGAAAGTTAAAAATATAAATGAAAGAATGTGTGTGTTTACAAAGATATACAATGCTGGACAGACCAGAGCATTTTAGTTAAACTGAAGTTAGACAAAGAAAATAAATCACATTTAAAAATAAATTCATGGCTAAACAGGGTGAATTAACAAAAGAAAGCTGATTATACTGAGACAAACTTATGTAAAATATATGCAAACCACTCTTCCTGTGGGGTAAACAAATTTAGTCTAAAACCATTAGTGAATGCAATGTTTATGAAAGTGAAGGATTATGAGTATTGGCTTGACTCCAGAATAACAAAGGCATGCAATGTGTAAATACTCCGTATGTCTCTGCCCATGCACCTTAATCTAAATATGCACAAATTATATTGTGTAAATGCTTCGTTTTTCATAAGAAATTGTCAGTCATGTCAGACTACATAGCAGACTGAGATGTGACCAGACCGATTTACATAATATCTCCATGTTCATTTTCATTTGTGATTTAGGAAGAGATTTTATCTTTATTTCCAGTGCTATATTAACTAAAAGAAGATTATAAGCAAAATATAACCCAAGTAGGAGACAATAGGAATACTTCAACATCAGTTGCATGTTCAAATATAATTTATAATAAAAAGAGAAAAATAATCAAATTGTCTAAATAAGTTTGCTCAGTGATTCAAGTCCCCTGTCTTTAAAACCAAAAGGTTGGTCAATATAAATTTGCTTCTGCCAAAACTGGCCAAAATTTTATGCTTCATTGTTTGCCATTCCTACTTGTGGAATCTGTGACATCCAGAAAGAATAATAGGACTATAAATATATGTGTGTATCTTCAGACAAATCCACATTTCTTTAGCTGCTTTTGTATCCTTTTGTACAATTATACATACTCAGGCACAAAGGTTTCACAACCAAAAACATATTCAGAGTGCCACCACATACTGAATTCATTCATGTCTCCTCTCTGCTATTAAATGTAATTTAAAATGGGAACTACTACAATACAGATCCTCAGAAATTTAGTCAAACTGTATTACTTTGCTCCCAAGTTGACCAGTGAACTTCAATAGAATGGATTTATTTTTCTGGCTCATTTTTTAACAGAAGCAACTAATAAAGGTTGCACCTCCTTGATCTGACATGCTCAGGATCTGACAGGTCCCAATCAAGACAATTTGCCCAATGAAAAGAGGTGTAGGGCTGTTGCATCCCAGCCATGTTTCCTGGGACTCTGGGCTCCACCTCAGGCTGCTAGGGAACTGCCACGGGCCTCCAGCCAGACCCTGCCTGCCTCAACTCCTGGCTGCCATAGAGCAGGCAAGAGCTCCAGCTCCCAGCCCCACAGCGGCCTCCTGGCCCCTGCTGCTGCAGGGCAAGCAGGGACTCTGGCTTCCAGCCCCACAGTACTGCAAGGTAAGCAGGTGCTCCAGCTCCCAGCCCCACTGGAGTTCCTGCTCTGGCCCACTACTCTCTCCTCACCCACTGACCCTTTACTCTCTACACTCTCTGCCCCGCCAGAGTACGGATGTTGTCGGATGAGAGAGTACCAGACTTGAGAGGTGCAACCTGAAGTCACTTTTAATTGATTTAGTCTTTGTCAACATGTTAAATGCTTTCAGATATAAACTACAACATGTCCCATTGATTTTGCTACTGCCTAAAGGTGAACACTGAACTAACCCCCGATTGTCATGCTTAATATTGAACAGCTGACTGGTATGAAAGTCAAGTGGGGCTTCAAGGTGCAGTAAAAGTGCCTTTGTACTACTTCAGCCCCACAGGGGGAACTACATGTGAGGACCACAGGTGAAGAGACTAGGCCAGAGTACCTGTGTACTAGTGATTATGTGAGCCACTCAGATAAACATGGGAGGCTGGAATGGGGATAGCTGAAGGCTGTCGGGTCTGCATGTGAATAGATCCAGTGGACACAATGACCCACACAGCTGGTATGAAGGGGCTGCAACTTCTGTCTAGCTCTCTGAATGGATAGTAGCTGAAGTCAGTGCTGCGCAGTCCTTTGTGTTCAGGGCTGGATCCCAACTCTCCAACTTTTCTGCAGTCTTGTGCTTTGAGCTGCTGAGTGAGTGGACTGAGTTTCATCTGAGATGTATTTTAAGTGGTTTTCATTTCTCTGTAGCAGCAACCAGAGATGCTGACTTCCTAATGACCCAGAGGTGCTCAACCCTTGCTCAGCCCCAGACCATGCTCCCACTCGACCCTTCCCCTAAGCTCCCTCCCCTACCCTGCCTCTTACCATGTTGCTCTATCCCCACTTCATCCCACGGCATTTCACCCCTTCCCCCAAGGATGCCCCTCCCTTGCTCCTCCTCTTTCACTGATCCCCCATTGACTCCTGCATGCCACAAAACAACTGATCATTGTGGGCAGGAGGAGCAGGCAGGGAGGGGAAAGCGCTGACCTGTAGGACCACCAGCAGACAGAGGAGAAAAGCAGGGGGAGGAGCTGTTTGGGGCTTTTGCCAATAAGAGCTCAGCACGCACCATTTTTTTTACTGGGGGTGCCCCATTCCAGGCCACCCATGGAGACGGTGCCTATGCTAGCAATATTGGCATGAAGCTAAAAGAACATTTGGTAACAACCACAGGTAAACAGCTCAGCACCTGTGGGCACTAGAAAGTGATTATCAAACACAATATATGCACCAAGCTGGAAAACTAGCTCAGGGTCTGGCTCAAGTTAACTTGTAAGTGGAAGTAGGTAAAGGATAATTAAATTAGCTGGCCTGCCCTTCTCTCACAAAAATGAGGATATCCAGTGTACAGACTCTATCACCACACCTTCTTGGATGGAACAGGATAAAATCTGGAAACTCTGTTTCCCACTTACCTAAAAAGGCATCCACATACTGAAAGGAAAATTAATTCTGAAAGGGTTCGAGCAGACGTAGAATGAAACAGCAGATGGCAGAGAACAACAAGAACCACCCTTGCACAATAAACTAAATTCATCTGTTCTGGGGCAGTAGAAATAGTCAAAGGGATATTGTCTACCAGGGGAAATAGTTACACTTGAAAATCTTTTACCTGCTATTGTTGCAAGCAAGTAACCCATAAGATTAAAAACATGGATTTTTACCAGCGCCTCAGCAGCAGAACTACTGCTGCTGCTGCTGAGTTCTGGGACCAGAAGAGTGTCTGCTTTCCCTGCCTAGAGCCAGGAAGTAACAGGAGCCAAGGGCGTGCCCAAGAACTCCCATTCTTTTCACTCCAGACTTCTGCAGAGAGTTTGGAACGATCAGCAGCCAGTGGAGGGAGGTACCTCTTTCTCTACCATGACATTTATGCGGTCTCTCTGTATCTTTTCATAGTGCTCAGAAGCAAGAGGAGCCTGGAGAGAGGAACATCCATCTTCCCGGCTTAAACCCCTGCTCAAGGTTGGGAGCAATGGCTGTGGAAGGGGCACTAGAAGAGACATGGTTCATTCTCTGAAACTCTTGCAGACATCCCAAAGACAGTATAAAATCTGCAGGGTCTCAGGACTGTGCTGCTAACAGGGAATCACAGGACTGGGCATAAAAGAAGCAGAAAAGGACATGCCTCAGCACTAGTGGACTTTGTCTGCTCTAGGATTTAAAGTCTGATGTTGCTATGTGTTAACAATCATAGAATCATAGCAACACAGGGCTGGAAGGAACCTCAAGAAGTCATCTAGTTCAGCTCCCTGTACTGAGGCAAGATTAATGACACCTATACCATCCCTGCCAGGTGTTTGTCTAACCAGTTCTTAAGAACCTCCAAATCCATGGATTCTACAACCTCTCTAAGTGACCTGTACTAGTAATTATCTACCCTGAAGGTAGAAAGTTTTTTCCTAATAACTTATCAATCGCTCCCTTGCTGCAGATAAAACTGGTTAGTTTTGTCCTATCCTCTGGGGACACAGAGCACAAACTGATCACTATCCTCCATATAACATCCTTTGACCCTTCTGAAACTGAATTGAAGATAAATGTGCCAACATATTGTAAATGTTCATTATTAAAAGCATGTCAGACTGGTGAAGATAGAGGAAGGCCTTGAAATCAGCTTGATGGTACAGCATAGGGGACTATAAATACAAGTGCATGTAGCTCAATAGGGACCTAACAGCTCCATTGTTAGAAACGTGATTTTTCAGAAGCCCTACTGCTAAAAGGCACTCAGCCCTGCAGTGGGAGGGCTCCAAACCATGATCATATACACTAGGAAAAGCTGTTTGCCTGTTGCAATTTGGCACGGAACACTTTTTAACTGCAAATACAATCAAGGACAAAATGGGCTGACCACTGTTTCAGGAAAAAAGGGTCAAATTTAGGACCCACCATTGCTAACTGTGGGCAACAGTGAGAAATTTTTGTCTGTATCACCTCAGACAAAAATCCCTAGTGATTTTAATGACCATTTCTAAAGTGGTATCACACACTGGTTTTCCTTGGTTAAACTTTCAGTCAAGCTGTTTCCAGCATCTTCAGCATTTGCTCCTTTTTCTAGGTAAGCAAAATGGATGTGTTAATCTGCAGAGCTGGCTAAGACTGATCATTAAGGGGTTTATCATCAAATATCCCACAAGTATATTGCTTTCTAGAAATCTGTAAATGCAGTCAAAAGACATTTCACTAAAACACACCCACTGCCCTAGGTAAAGTTTGTAATGTTTTTGCACAGAAAGACATAGATAAACACACCACTATAAAAACTGCTGTGAACTGTATGAAAAACAATGGTTGTTCATGATTTCACTTCCCTTGGTTTAATGGCTGCATTGACATTCCGGTTTATCGGTCCCAGAATTGTACAAATATTTGTCCGGATAAATGTATAAAGAATAGGGTGTGCTCAGTTTTGTTAATTTCACACAATAGGAGAAATATCCATGTAAAGGGGAAAAAGGAAGATAGGTACCTAGGATGACTTGCATTGGTAGACATGAATAAATGTGCTAGAACAAACTGGCCAGGTTTCAAATCATATGCTATTTCCTCTCTTTTTAAAAACACTGGCAGGTTTTTGAGCATTTGTCTTGCTTTTCACCGTACAGCTGCAAGATTTAATTTGCTCCAAATGTTTCATGCAGAAAACAGACAGAATGAGTCTGGCCAATTTGCCCATCCCTTGTGTTGGAAAAAAAGGTGTACAGGACCATGCAATAACTGTGAGCTGTTCACTCCTGAACACAAAAACCTCAAGGATATTTTTTGATCCTGATCAAGGCTCTGATTAGGAGTTTCCTAAACAAAGTCAGTAGATATTCTCCTGAGCAATTTAGTCCCCATTTTAATTGCACTTGGGAAAATTATATGAGCCTGATTAAACCTGTCTACTGTACCAAAAAAAAAAACAAAAACAACCCTGCAAACCTAAAAGCCAGAACTTGTAGACAAGTTGATAAAAAGTGCAAAGAACAAGAAATGTATGTTAAAATGTCAGTGAGTAAAAACTCCAGACTGTGATCCTATAACATGCCTAAATTATAGAATTGTAAACTCCTATGATCACAGAATCATAGAACACTAGAATAGCAAGGGACCTAGAGAAGTCAATGGCCGTGTCTACACGTGCCCCAAACTTCGAAATGGCCATGCAAATGGCCATTTCGAAGTTTACTAACGAAGCGCTGAAATGCATATTCAGCGCTTCATTAGCATGCGGGCGGCAGCAGCGCTTCGAAATTGACGATGAATAAGGGGACTTCGAAGTAGGCGGGGCCCTTTCGAAAAGGAGCCCCGTCTGGATGCTCCGCACGGCGGCAAGGCGCGTCAATTTCGAAGCGCCGCTGCTGCCCGCATGCTAATGAAGCGCTGAATATGCATTTCAGCGCTTCATTAGTAAACTTCGAAACGGCCATTTGCATGGCCATTTCGAAGTTTGGGGCACGTGTAGACGTAGCCATTGAGTCCAGCCCCTCCCCCTGCCCTCAAGGCAGGAACAAGCATCATTCTAGATCACCCCTAACAGATGTTTATCTAACCTCTTCTTACATATCTCAAATTAAAGAGATTCCACAACCTGCATAGACAATTTTTTCCAGAGCTTAATCCCCTGGCAGTTAAATAAATTAATGATTAATAAATTAATGATAAATCAATTATCTAAATGATCACTTCTTGTTCTTTCTCATTTTTAATGTGAAGTCTTAATTTCTATCAAATGTTTTTGAGGAGTATGACTGTTTGCAATGCTAAGATGAACAGTTTCAGAGGGCAAGCCATGTTATGTCTGTAGCTGCACAATTAACAAGCAGTCCTGTGGTTATGTGACTAATAAGATAGTTAATGATACATACACATCAACATAAATAAATGAAGATTGAAAAGGTGAAAAGACAGGCTGTGTGAACATATGAAGTTTAATCAAAAGTTGGGAAATGGATATACCTTAGCTGTAAACCAATTCTCAGAAAAGTCTGTAATGGCAGACTAACGAACTTCTAGAATTGGCTACCATCATTGATTTTGGTGTAAGATCTAGGGCACCAATTGATCTGACATAAGTGACTGATCTCCTGGGGCTAGAAGCAGTCTGAATATGGTACGATATTTGGTGTAAATGATCTTATATCACTAAGTCTAGCTTGCCAGGTAAGCAAGATAAACTGGGGAGCCCAAGGAAACTGGCTGTGATTGCATTGTAAGTTTGAAAGAGTGATCTGGGAGTTCACATTTGTAACCAGATGCATCATCATCAGCAGCAGCAGCAAAAGCCATGGGCTCAGTGCCTGTTGCTGTCTGATGCCTCTCACACTATTTCCTTCTATCTTTCCCTGTCCACTGTGGAGTGGCTTCTTTTCTGTAGACAAGTGCCTCACCAATCTACTATATCATCTACCCATTCTCTGTGGAGTCTGCCTCTCCTATTCGAACCATCTGGTATGCCGAATATCAGCATCTTGATTTTTTGTTCACCATTCATTCTGCAAATATGCTCAAATAGCTGTAACTTCTGTTGTATAACCTTCTGCAGTGGGTTCTCTTTCGGCTGTGTCTTCCTATGCACAACTCCTCTTGAATGCCGATACTCTTCTCTTTGAATCTTTCATTATCACCCATGTCTCACATCCATACTACATGCTGCTGAATACACACATTTTCAAGAAATTCAGCTTCGTTCCTAAGCTAACAACTTTGCTTTTCCAGATCGTATCCATTGCCTTCAAACTCGCTCTTGCTTTCACTATTCTACTCGCTATTTCCTTCTTACAGTCTAGATCATATGTTAAGTTGCTCCCCAGATACGTGAACTTCTCTACATTCACTAATCAATCCTGTCTACTCTGATCTTCCTTCCTGGTTCCTTATCTCTAAATATCATTGTTTTTGTTTTATCGATCTTCATACTCAGTCTGTACTGTTTCCCTTCCTTGTTTAGCACCTGCCCCATTCTTGCTGGTTTCTCCTCTTCTTCCTTAATCATGACTATATCATCCGCGAACCTCAAGTTGTTAATTCTTACCCCATGCACAGATATCCCTTTCACCTCGTCCTTGATCTTGTCTATCACTCTCTCTAGATGTGTGATGAAGATACTTGGCAATACTGGATCTCCTTGTCTTGTACCTCTACTCATTCTAAACCAACTTCCCAACTCTCCACGCATTCTTACTGCTGCCCCTGCATTGTCATTGATATTCTTCAACAACCATATCAATCTGATATCCACTCCATACAACTCCAACACCCAGCAAGTCACTTTCTGATCGACGCTGTGAAATGCCTTCTGAAAATTGATGAAGCAAGTATAGATCTTCTTCTTCTTTTGTTGAGCATTATCTGCTATCAATCTTAGTGCCAATATCTGCTGTATGGTACTTCTATCTTTCCTGAACCTCTCTTGCTTGTCTGCTAGATGTTCTTCTATCTACAATCTTAGTCTCTCTGTCAGTAGTATCATCAGCACCTTTCCTAGATGACTTGTGAGGGCAATCTTTCTGTAATTCTTGCACTCCAATGCACTTCCTTTCTTGTGTATTGTCACCAGCATGGATCTTGTCCATTCCTTAGGTGCCTTCCTTTCTTTCTGTGCTATATTACATAGTCGATATGTTTCCTGAGTCATACTTTTTCTGCCATATTTAATCATCTCTCCTGTGATCTTATCATTTCCAGGGCTCTTGTTGTTCTTTACCTGTTTTACTGCTTTTTCTACTGCCTCCTTCAAAATATTGGTCTTGCTCTCAATGCTCAGTGGAGATATCTCTTTCAGTTCTTTGATCAGTTTCTCTGAGACACTTGGGTCCAACTGTGCTTCACATAGAACAGCGCAATATCTTGTCCATGGCTGCACAATCTTCTACTTGTTTCTGAGCACGCCTCTGTTCTCCTCTTTGAGCACCATCAGTTTAGGCTGCCACTGCCTATTAATATTCCTAACCATCTTGCACATCTCCCTGATCTTACATTCACTGTAATACCTCTCTATATCTTCACATTGCTTCTGTAACCATTTTGCCTTATCTTTTCTGGCCACTCTCCTTACCTCATAGCATTTCATCCCATATTGCTGTTCCACACTCTCAACAACACCACTTCTGATCTTCAGCATGCTCTTCTCTTGGACCAACTTCAGTGTCTCCTGCGTAATCCACTTTTTATTTATCTTCTCTTATTCTGGAACAGTCTGCTTAATTGCCTTTTCTATCACTGTGGCTATCCCCTTGACTCCCTTATCTAGGTCTTTCTCTGTGTCTCCATTCCTAATCTTCTCTTTGAGCACCGTTCTGTACACATTCCCTATTTCTTCCTCACCTATACTTGCCACATCTCTTCTTAAACTGTTTTACATTTTCTCCTTAGTTTCATCCTCATGTTTGCGATCACTAGACTGTGGTCTAGTCTATATCTGCTTCTTGGAAAGTTCATCACTGCCGTACTGATATTATCCATCTTCTTGTTATCAAAATCATGTATATCACATTCTTGGACTTCCCGTCATTCAATCGCCATGTCCACTTCCTACAGTCCTTTTCTTGGAATCTCGTGTTGCAGATCACCATCTCGTGATCTATAGCAAACTCTTGTAGTTTCTTGCTTCATTTGTTTCTTTATCCGTATCCAAACCTTCCCATGACTCTCTCCCAACCGTGGTTGTCTGTTCCAACCTTCATGTTCCAGTCTCCTCTGATGATCACAGCTCTCTTCAGTATCTCATCCAGCATCTTTGTTAAGTCTTTATAGAATAGCTCAATATCCTCCTCTGTACTGTCTGATGTGGGTGCATACATCTGAATGACTGAGATGTTGAACGGTTTGGCTTCAAATCTCACTACTGTCATTCTTGCACTCCTTGGTTTGTATCCTAAAAAAGTTCCTCTAGCTCTTTTGCTAAAAAGGAATCCGACTCCAGCCTCATACTTCATTTAGTTCCCTCACCGAATGACTTCACAGCCACATATCTCTCCTGATGCCATCCAATGCATCTCCGCCAATCCAAATACATCGCACTGGTATCTCTCCATCTCCTTCCAAAGAAGCTCTAGTTGTCTAGTTGCCCACAGTGTTCAGACATTCCACGTTCCAATTGATAGTATATGAGTTGTAATTTTCTTTTGGTAGCTAACTTATTGACCCAACCCCAATCTCTTGATTGGTGCTGCAGACCTGGTTTATCCAGGCAATGTCTGAGCCAGCATCTTCTATCATTTAGTTGTATTGGCATCAGATTTCATTTGTATTGTTGTTTCATGGTCAGTGCACATTCACTCACCTGACCAACCCTCCTCCTTCGTCTGGGCTTGGGACTGGCATGGAACCCGTAGAGGCTTCATGCCAGACTTGTTACTGGATTGGTGAAATTTAATTACTAACCACACTACCAGCTTGGAATGTCTGCCCTGAAGCTGCCACTCACCATCGAGACAAGTTTATAGTCAGTATTGTTTTAGTCTATTCTACATTCAATTCTAAGACAAGTGTCTATTGTCATGTCCATATATAACCTCCACTAATGTCACCAGACGTTCTTCTAAATCAGCCAACGGCACTTTCATCTTAATAGTGAATGTTATTCACCCATCTTCCTTTCATCTTAATACCTTCTTTGCTTTATTTGATTAATTTAATCAGTGTTACTGTAAATGCTGAATAAAGTCAGTGACATTATAGATGCTTGTCTGCCTCCTCTCTTGATCACTATTGATTTTCATCTCCCATTGTACTGGGTTTCTGACTCCAATACAGGTGCTTTATTACTTGGAGTTCAGAGCTATCAATCCCTACTGATTTAGATATGCTCAGAAATTTTTAAAGTGAACTCCAAGTTCATAAAAATGTTTATTGTGACCTACTAAAGGGCAGTCAAAAATGATTTTCCAGGTTATGAAACATGTAATTCAGAAGCGGGGAACCTTTTTTTGGTTGGGGCCAGTGACAAACCCATAGACAAATCGGTCAAGTGAGAAGAAGAAAAGTGAGAAGAAGAAGAAGAAAAAAACACACCTCACTGATGTGTGGTCCCTTACTATGGGCTATGGGGCCTGGGTGGGAGGGAAAGTGCAGGACAATGTTGGAAATTGGAGGACCTGGGTGGGAGGGAGGGTGCAGAAGTGGGCTGGGGGTAGGCCATCTGGGCCAGAGTCCAGGAGCAGGCTGTAGGTAGGGGATATGGGCAGGAGGGGTGTGTAGGAGAGGGGTGGTGGCTCTAGGCAGGAGGGTGTTCAGGAGTAGGCTGGGGCATGGGTCTAGGTGAGTGGAAGAGTGCAGGAAGGTTACCTTTGCAGCACTCCCTTCCCCCTTCTCCCAAGCACGGACCTCTTCTGCTTTAATTGGTTGGAATTATAGCCAATCAGAGCAGGAAGCCTCTGAGCAGGCTGTCAAGGCCACTGCTGCTTCCTTTCCCTTCTCTAGGCAGGGGAACAACAGCAGCCGTAGAGCTCAGAGCTACTTCCTACCCCCCAACCACCAGCATATCCTGATTTGGTCTGCAAGGCTCGGGGCTCCAAACCCTCCACCCCCTGGTAAGCTAGATTCTATAAAGGAGAGCTCTGAGCCTTGTAGTCTGGATTCAGACAAGCCATGGTCAAGATTCAGAGAATGGAGAGAGGCTGTTCTCAGTAGTGAGGGATGGCAGAACAAGGAGCAATGGTCTCAAGTTACGGAGACGGAAGTCGAGGCTGGATGTAAGGAAAAACTTTGTCAAGCAGGGACTTAAAAACCTCTAAGGATGGAGATTCCACCACCTGTCTCGGTAATGCATTCCAGTGTTCACCATCCTCCTGGTGAAATTGTTTTTTCTTATATCCAACCTGGACACCCTGATGTAATTTGTTACCTGAGTGTTAAGATTAAATATCATTCAGAGTCAAACAATGTCCAGTTTAGGAAGCAAGCAAGCAAGAATCTTATCAGAAGTGTGTACCAGAAAAATGCCTGGAAAGAGTTCTGTCTGCCTAGAAAAGTGCTGGAAAAATATTCCAAGACATTCTGGTGCATCCTGAAGGCCGGAATAAAGAACATTTGAAGTGATTAGTCCATAAAAATTCTGTAAGTTGCTTGACCCTGAACTCAACCTAAATAGCATAAAAGAATCTAAGAAAAATCTAAGAATCTAAGTCTGTGTCAATGCCAGAAATTGAACCGAGATCTTTGAGTCCCAGTCAGGCCCTTGGTAACAAAAAGCCTCTCCTTTTTTCTTAGAATCATAGGGCTGGAAGGACCACAGGAGGTCATTGAGTCCAGCCCCCTGCCTAAAGCAGGACCAACCCTATCTAAACCATCCCAGCCAGGACATTGTCAAGAAGGGACTTAAAAACCTCTAAGGATGGAGATTCCACCACCTGTCTTGGTAACACACTCCATTTTCTTCACTACACTCCCAGTAAAATATTTTTTCCTTATATCCAATCTGGACCTCCTCCTCTGTAACTTAAGACCATTGCTCCTTGTTCTGCCATGTCTCATTACCGAGAACAGCCTCTCTCCATCCTCTTTAGAGCACCCCTTTAGGACGTTGAAGCTGCTATCAAATTGCCTCTTACTCTTCTTTTCTGCAAACTAAACAAGCCCATATCCTTCAGCCTCTCCTTGGAGGTCATGTGCTATAGCCCTCTAATTATTAACCACCCAAAACAGTTCTTTGAACTCACTCCCTGGGAATCACATTATTCCTCTGGGAGAGGAGGGTTAATAGGGTTTGGTTCATGAAGGAACATCATGATGGGAAGTGGTTTAGTTTTGCCATACAGTCTAGCTAATGAGGCCATAGTGTGAACACTTTCCAGATTATGCAGTAGTTTGACTTTCTGTCTTAATATCATCACCTTTTTTTCCATTCTTAGCCTGTTGACCACTGTCTTCAGCACTTGTTTTTCTTTTTGGTAGCATAATTAAGGTTGCATTTTCCTTTAGTGTCCTTAATGTGGTTGTGAAGAAGCTCTGAGAAAGTGTGGGAATGCTGAATTGTGTACTTGAGACAGTGCAGTGCAGGATGGCACAACATAGCAGGGAGCAACGAGCCACTGCACAGTGAGTCACGAATAAGTGAAACCATGAACCTTGAGTCTGCGAATGGTGGAGCCATCCTGTACACATTTTATCTCATGCCTAATGGCCCGCACAAGCTTAATGTTCTGAATTTGAGTGATGTTGAGAATCTGTAAATTCCCTTTGGAGTCAGTGGAATCTGTCAGTGCTGAGCATCTGCTAGGATCATAGAATCATAGCATTCTAGGGCTGGGAGGGATGTCAAGAGGTCATCTCCTCCAACCCCTTGCCTAAAGCAGGATCAACCCCATCTAAATCATCCCAGCCATAACTATGTCAAGGTGGGACTTAAAAACGTCTAGGGATAGAGATTCCACCACACATCTTGGTAACACATTACAGTCCTTCACCACCATCCTGGTGAGATAGTCTTTCTTAATATACAACCTACACCTCTCCTCTGTAACTTCAGACCATTGCTCCTTGTTCTGTCATTTGTCACCATTGAGAACAGTCTATCTCCATCCTCTTTATAGCCCCCTTTCAGAAAGTTGAAGACTGCTATCAAATCACCCTTCAGTCTTCTTTTCTGAAAACTAAATAAGCCCAGGTCTCTCAGCCTCTCCTCATAGGTCATGTGCTACAGAACCTTAATCACTTTTGTTGTGATCCACTGAACCTTCTCCAATGTGTCCACAACCCTTCTATACTGCGGGAGGGGGGCAGGCAGAAATGAATGCAATACTCCAGATGAGGCCTCACCAGAACTGAGTAGAGGGGAATAACAACTTCTCTAGATGTGCTAGAAATGCTTCTCCTAATGCACCCCTCTATGTCATTAGCTTCTTGGCAACAAGGGCACACTGTTGACTCATACCCAGCCTCTCATCCACTGTAATACCCAGGTCATTTTCTGGTGTGCTTCTACCTAGCCAGTCAGTCCCCAGCCTGAAACAGTGCTTGAGATTCTGCCATCCCAAGTTCAGGACTCTGCACTTGTTCTTGTTGAACGTCATCTAATTTCTTTTAGCTTAATCCTCCAATTTGTCTAGGTCACTCTGGACCCTATCCCTACCCTGCAATGTATCTACCCGACCTACGTTAGTGTCATCTGCAAATTTGCATAGGGTGCAATCCACCCCCTCATGTAGGTCATTAATAAAGAAGTTGAACAGGACTGGCCCTGGAACTGTCCCTTGGGGAACTCCATTTGAAACCGACTGCCAACCAGACACTGAGCCATTGACCACTACCCATGGGGCCCATCTGTCAAGCCAGTTTTCTATCTACCTTAAGCTGCGTCTACACGTGCACGCTACTTCGAAGTAGCGGCACCAACTTCGAAATAGCGCCCGTCGCGTCTACACGCGTCGGGCGCTATTTCGAAGTTAACTTCGACGTTAGGCGGCGAGACGTCGAAGTCGCTAACCTCATGAGGAGATAGGAATAGCTCCCTACTTCGACGTTCAACGTCGAAGTAGGGAACGTGTAGACGATCTGCGTCCCGCAACGTCGAAATTGCTGGGTCCTCCATGGCTGCCATCAGCTGGGGGGTTGAGAGATGCTCTCTCTCCAGCCCCTGCGGGGCTCTATGGTCACCGTGGGCAGCAGCCCTTAGCCCAGGGCTTCTGGCTGCTTCTGCGGCAGCTGGGGATCTATGCTGCAGGCACAGGGTCTGCAACCAGTTGTCAGCTCTGTGTATCTTGTGTTGTTTAGTGCAACTGTGTCTGGGAGAGGCCCTTTAAGGGAGCGGCTGGCTGTTGAGTCTGCCCTGTGACCCTGTCTGCAGCTGTGCCTGGCATCCCTATTTCGATGTGTGCTACTTTGACGTGTAGACGTTCCCTTGCTGCGCCTATTTCGATGTTGGGCTGAGCAACGTCGAAGTTGAACATCGACGTTGCTGGCCCTGGAGGACGTGTAGACGTTATTCATCGAAATAGACTATTTCGATGTTGGCTGCACGTGTAGACGTAGCCTTACAGTCCATGTATCCAATCCATACTTCCTTAACTTATGGGCAAGAATATTGTGGGAGACTGTATCAAAAGCTTTGCTAAAGTTAAGGTATATCACATCCATTGGTTTTCCCATGTCCACAGAGCCAGTTACTTCATCATAGAAGCTAATCAGATTGGTCAGGAATGACTTGCTCTTGGTGAATCCATGTTGACTACTCTTGATCACTTTCCCCTCTTCCAAGTGCTCCAAAGTGGATTCCTTGTGGATTCCTTCCATGATTTTTCCAGGGACTGAGGTGAGGCTGACTAGTCTATAGTTCCCTGTATTGTCCTTCTTTCCTTTTTTCACAGTTGGAACTTCATTTGCTTTTTTCCAATCTTCCAGGACCTCTCCCAATCTCCGCGAGTTTTCAAAGATAATGACCAAAGGCTGGGCAATGATATTTGCCAATTCCTTCCGTACCCTTGATGCATTAAATCCAGACCCATGGATTTGTGTGTATCTAGCTTTTCTAAATGGCTCTTAATCCATTCTTTCCCCAACGAGTGCTGCCCACCTGCTTTCCGTACTGTGTTGCATAGTGCTGTAGTCGAGTAGCTGATCTTGTCCATGAAGACGGAGGCAAAAAAAGCATTGAGTACTTCCTGTGCCTTATGTTGAGTGTGGCTTATTTAACAATACTTTGTGGAGAACACAGACATTTAGTTCCCTTTAAAATAATTTTGGCTGAAAAACACAATTCCCTTCTCCCCATGTTTGGCTCAGCTATGCTGACACACTAGTAACGATGACTGCCTCTTAAAATATCTCCAGAGTATATAAGTTACACAGTGAGCAACCCCCTGACTGCTGTTTAACAGAAACCTTTTTTAACTCTCTTGTACTGTCATGCAGTCCCCCAGGCCTGCAATAGGGCAAGGTGAGCAAGGCGATTGCCTTGTGCCTTGTACCTTTAGGGTCCCACACTCCAATTGACTCCCACCAGTCAGGCCCTGCTGTTAGCTTGCTGCCTTGGATACAACTGGATACAAGGAATTTCACACAGAAAAAAGAAGAGACAGACAAGCTGGGGAGACACGTGACCTAGAATGATGAGCTACTTTTAGACCTTATTCTTGTAAAAAAGAATAAAGGAAAAGTAAATAATTCCGTTTAAATTTCATCACCCTCTTTCCAAAGCCTACATCATTTCTGTTCTGTATATCTCAAAAATATTGGCAGAAAACATTTAAACCAGGCAGCAGCCCCCTACACCATTTTCCAGTTTTCTATTATGATTAAAATCTTGCAATACATTAATGTTGAGGGTTAAGGTAGAATGTTATGAGATAGCAGAGAAATATAAACTTGAAGAAGTAACCTTTGGATGTGCTTACTCGGGAGGAGAAGGATACATATCTTAGAGTTCAGCCTCCTAAAAGTATGATTTCTTATATGCGGCATTTATCCATAACATCTTGGAAGCATTACTTTGCTACTTTACTCCCCACAGACCTCCCACATTATTGAATGTTTGTGTTTAGAGAAGATAATCTATTTTCATTGTAAACTCAGACCTAGCAGCACGAAGCAGTTAAGGGGACTTGTCGCACAAATCTTACATTAAAGCAAAGGACTGGGTAGGAAACAGGTGCTGTGGGCTAAATCTGTGGTTTGGACATTGCCCAGAAAAGGGTCCTCACTTTTAACTCTTTTATACTGTTACTTCTGCTAGGGTTTGAATCAAAATAACCGGATTCATTTAAATGATGTAAGGGTCTGGGAGTGAATTTGGAAATGTGCAAGTTCAGTTTATTCTGATCAAGTTCAGATTTTTATCCTTCAGTGATGGACAGTACAGATTTCAGATGTAAGTTCTCATATTTCCCACATAGGCATTTTTCAACTTGTTTGTACAAAAGAAGAAGAAAACAACTATGACAAAAAATATTGTGTATGCCCTTCCAGTCAGATGGATTTCTGGAAAGAAACATCACAGAATCACAGGGCTGGAAGGGACCTCAGGAGGTCATCTAGTCCAGCCCCCTCTTCAAGCAGGGTCAACCCCCACTAAGTCATCCCAGCCAGGACCTTGTCCAGCTGGGACTTAAAAACCTCAAGGGATGGAGAATCCACCACCTCTCCAGGCAACGCATTCCAATGCTTCACCACACGCCTGGTGAAGTAGTTTTTCCTAATATCTACCTACACCTTTCCCTCTTCAACCTCAGACCATTAGTCCTTGTTCTGCCATCTGACACCACTGAGAACAGTTTCTCACCCTCCTTTTTAGAGCTCCCCTTCAGGAAGTTGAAGGCTGCTATTAAATCACCTCTAAGTCTTCTCTTCTGTAAACTAAACAAGCCCAACC
The DNA here is from genome assembly GCF_033958435.1 of Carettochelys insculpta. Classification (NCBI taxonomy): domain Eukaryota; kingdom Metazoa; phylum Chordata; order Testudines; family Carettochelyidae; genus Carettochelys; species Carettochelys insculpta. The sequence continues at coordinate 137,729,189 of NC_134137.1, forward strand.
CCCTCAGCCTATCCTCATAGGTCTTGTGCTCCAGCCCCTTAATCATTTTTGTTGCCCTTCACTGAACCTGCTCCAGCAAATCCACATCCTTTTTATACTGGGGGGCCCAAAACTGGACACAATATTCCAGATGTGGCCACACCAGTGCCGAATAAAGAGGAATAACTGCTTCTCTAGATGTGCTCGAAATGCTCCTCCTAATGCACCCTAGTATGCCGTTAGCCTTCTTGGCTACAAGGGCACACTGTTTACTCATATCCAGCCTTTCATCCACCATAACCCCTAGGTCCCTTTCCATCATACTGCTGCTGAGCCAGTCAGTCCCCAGCCTGTAACAATGTTTGGGATTCTTCCGCCCCAGGTGCAGGACTGTACACTTCTCCTTATTGAACCGCATCAGAACATCAAAATGCAACTCTAACAAATACCTTTCCCACTAATTGAAGCCTCAAGTTGAATACAAGACAGAGAGACAACATGTAGTGTGATTTACACCAAACAGTGCTATAAAGAACTGGTAAGGTAGATAAACAGCTTTCAGGCATAAATTGGTAACACAGGATGCATCTACACTATGAGATACATTCAAATTTATTAATACCAATGTTGTAATTCTGGAACGTATAAGTTCGAATTTGACCATCCTCACCACCCCACTTGCTCATCACAAAGTTGACTTATTGCTGCTGTGCTCAACTGGCAAACGTTGACTCTGGGTATGCTCGCTGGTCTTTGACGTCATCTTCTCACATTGCATTTTCCTCATTCCCCTTCTGTGCTAAGCAAATGTCCATTTTTCCTATTGGAAGGAAGGAACAGTAGGGCACCCACAGAGATGGGAAAAGTTTACAGATATGTCTTTTTTCTGTAACTGAATTCTCAACTGGCCATCCACTGAGTGTCCCCGCTCCCATGGTTGCCTCAGATCCCTGAAAATAATACAGGGACCCTGACTGTATTCTCAAAGTTAGAAGAAAGAGGATCGAAAATGCTAGGAAAAACAAAATTTGACTTCTCTCTTCGCTACGCAGTTATTGCCATGAAGGGGGATGGCAGTGAAATATCACTGAACTTATAACGGACACAAGAACTTATAACGGACACAAGAATCTCAACTAGCCCACCCCCTGTGTTTTTGGGGAGCCACAGTCAAAATGAGTTTTGAAATTTCCTCCAATTTTTGCAAGCGACCATCTGCGTATGGCAAAAGTAAATAAATAAATAAACAAACAATTTGGCATTGTTAATATGATCTTTTAAGTAAAAGGCTGGTCTAGATAATAGGGCAATTATTTCTGCTAGGGATTGATGTGCTATTAAAGCTTGCTGTGCTTTTGCCTGCTCTTTGGCTGGATCTAACTACGGCTATCCTGCTCCTGTTTTCAGCAATCAGTGTTACAGTTCTGCAACTTATGTTTTTAAATTGAACTATTTGGGTAGTTGAATATCACACAGCCATTTGAATCTGGGAAATTTTCCTGGGTGCTCAAGTTGTGGTATTGTTTCTATTACATTAGTACTCCTATTTATATGTATCAAAACAAAAAAGCAGTCCAGCAGCACTTTAAAGACAAACAAAATAATTTATTAGGTGATGAGCTTTCGTGGGACAGACCCACTTCTTCAGATCACAGCCATCGCAGAACAGACTTAATATTTAAGGCACAGAGAACCAAAAATAGTAATCGAGGTTGACAAATCACAAAAATTATTGTCAAGGTGAGCAAATCAGAGAGCAGAGGGGCAGAAGGTCGGGGGTGGGGGGAGGAGTCAAGAATTAGATAAAGCAGTAGCACCTAACAGCTTCAGTGCAGAACCAATGGTGCTCCTCAGGTGGTTCCACTGGGCTAAGGCCAGGAGTGAGCAAACTTTTTATGTCGAGCCCCACTTTTTGCCCAGGCAGTTAGCAGAGGGCCCCCAATCTGTCTAATGTAATCCAAGCCGACAGAAATTTGTTATGCTCAGATGAAAAAAAATCACACCCCCCAACTTTCAGTATGTGACAGAAAATAAGCACGTAGCATGTAAAAACTTCATTAATTGGTTTATAAATGTGAATACACACCCAGCGAAACAGTAACCTATTCCAACATTTTTCCTGAGGTGGATAAGCCTGGGATCCAGCAGCCAAATATGCTGTGTCCTCCTTATGAAATTTCATGTCCCACTGAGGGGGTCCACCGCCAACTTTGTGCACCATTGGCCTAATCATTGCATGTTCCTGCATGAAGGCACTTTCCTTACTGTGAATCCAGATTTCTGTCCAGTAACATAACCATAAGACTGAATGTTTGCACAATTCTAACCACCTCTTGGCTGTAATAAATGAATATATGGTAGCCACTAGACAGTTGGCACAAACTTACTTCAGTTCATTGTAAGGAAATTTGTTTGAAAAACAAATCATGTCGTGAAAGAATGTTGCATTTAGCTATAAGAAGTTAAAGCCCGTTTCCACACTAGTGCAGAAGATCGATCCGCTCCGGGTGAATCTACTGTGGTTTTGTTTCACACGTGCAAAATGGTGCTTTTCAGGGTCAACATCAACCCTGGAAATCCTCACGAGCAGCAAGGATTAAGAAACATTCTCATAGACCTTCTGCCGTGAGCACAACCATGGCAGTCAACTGCTGATAAGTCAATTTTAGCTACACAATTGGAGTAGCCAAACGTGCGTATCAGCGGTTGATTGCTATGCCTATTTTAGCCAAAATGAAGGTACAATTGTTGCATGGATAAAATATTACTCTATTAACTAAACAGTAAAAAAGTGTATTGGAAGATAGTTAATAAGTGACAAATTCTACAGGTTGGCATCCTACACTAGTGGATTAGACAGGAGGAATGTGAAGGGCTCAGTTGTACTTTCAGGTAGGCTCCTGACCTCCTGTTTAACTTTGGGCAACTCACTTGCATCTCTTTGTTCTTCTGCTTCCACTACTACTCTTTCTGCTGAGTATGGACTCTGATATGATATGGATGCTTAGCACCCTGGGTTCTGATACTGGGGGTTTCTCAGATTTTATTGCTGTATTCAAGGGTATTTGTAATACATAGAGTTATATTAGAACAGATCTGTAGAAAATAAATATATTTCTAAGCAAAGGTGTGGATAAAGTTACATTCTAATGATCTATAGAGTGGACCACATGGGATATTTCATACTGTGGTCAAAACTGACCATTTTTGTCCTGAAGATTTATAGGTATTGGAGGTGGAAAAGAACAAAGATCTACAGGTCACATCTACACTGCCCAGGTCAGGCATAAGGGACAGGTGATAGAGGGGGTTTAGCTGGCAGATGCATGTCTACATGGCCTCTTTCCTGCCAGCAGACCCCTCTGCTGAAAGCGAAATTTTGCATGGCTATGCTAATTAGCCGCATGAGTATGCGAAGCCATTTGTAATTTCCTGAAACCTGCTTAGCATAGGTCTGCCGGCAGTGGAGCTGATGACCTGGGCAGTGTAGACGTGGCCATGTTGTTATCTACTCTACCCACCCTGCCAATCTTGGATGTCTTAGCACAAAAACCACCCTCACCCCTCCTACATCCTCACCCCTCCTATTTCTGACCAAGTCTGAACAGAAAGCTCAGTAGATAAATAGTACTATTGAGGTCTATGTGCTATTGATTTCTGTTGGTAATCTTCCCTCATTTCTGTCTGAGTTTTCTCCAGCACTGGCGTTACCTATGGAGAAACCACACGCAGGATTACAGAACAAACACTATCTGAGGGAAAGGTGATGAAGAAACCTACCATGCTGAGATAAGTACATACCAGTTTTTCACATTTTCCATGCCTGCTTGCAAAGTCAGCTTAAGTTACCCTCTAATTATCTCCCAGCAGCAGGTCAGTGATGATAGCCCCAGGAGCACACTCCTCCTTATCTTTGATGTCAAGTCATAAAGACAGGAGAAAACTGCATGATAACTACTGAAGAAAAACTGAACCTCTTAGCAAGATCTGCTCTATTCTGGCATTAGTGCACTATTGTGCACACAGCTGTTCTTCCCTTCCCTCCTCCCATACAGAAGTCAAGATCTTGCAAAGTGCTGAGTGTCTTCTGCTCAGCAGAGGTAGAGGGTATTCAGCCTTTGTAGGTCAGGTCCAGAAAGAAATGAGACTGAAGCCTCTTGACCAGCAGACCACAGAATCCTCTTGAAGGCCACTTCTCCAATTTAGTAGCCTGCTCTTTGCAGACAGAGCACCTGTTAGAAACCTGTCATTTAACATACTGCACATAATTGTCACTCTTGTAACTGGACAGCAGTCTGATGCTCAGAGCTGTTAGCTCAGTGTTAGCGTCCATTAAAACTATTGTCTAGCTTAGTAAAATCACACGTTCACCAGCATGGAAACATCACCAGTAAGCTCTGTAAACTTATTTTGTTGTCAATGTATTGTTCTTTGGTCCTGTAGCAATAATTTTAACATGATGTATTAATTTTTCTTCTGAACAGGTACAAAGAAACCTAACATAAAAGCCAAGGCTGGGTCTGTACTTCTATGCAGTTATTTTAAATGCACATATTGCTTTAGAAGACAGCTGATTATGGACTTATGAAACAGACTATCGCACAGGAAGGTTACCCACTAGCAATAAATCACTCCTGTCCAGTTTATCTCAATTTTAAAAAAGTTGTACAAGTCATATGTTCCCTGCTAGCAAACAAAACAGACCAAGGGAGCGTTCACACTTGCCCCTTATTTCAAAATTAATTTTGAAAGGAAGGCCAATTTCAAAAGAGGCTGCAGAGCATCTGCACGCCCAACAGCCTCTTTTGAAATTGTTTTCGGTGAAAAGGGGCTCAAATTTCAAAACTGTTCTTCCCAGCTGGGATCAGGAAGAGGGGTCCCTTTCAAAACCAAATTTCGAAATAGGGCACTTGTAGACATTCCAGGCCCGCAATTTCAAAATTGTGGGTCTGCCATGGCGGCGGCTCCAGAGAGTGCGGAGACGCACTAACAAGCCCTGGCAGGGCTCCATGGTCCCTGGGCCTGCCCCTTAAAGCCACATGGCCCCAGAAATCCCATGCAGGAAGCTGAGAGTATGCGAGGGCCTGAGGAGCATAAGCTCTGCCTGTCACATGCTCCAGCAACCAGACAGATGCACCACAAAACTGATAAGCTGGATGGCGAGCCCCCCACACTCCGGGGCACCCCAGGAGGCCCCCTCTTCCCCACCTGAGGGGTCACCTGAGAAAAGCCAGGGCCAGAAAAGGAGGGGCCCCTTCTGGACAGAGGCCGAGGTGAAAGACCTCTGCCTCTGGGAGGAGGAGAATGTGTTGCTCCGCAGCACCGGGCGGCCCCGCAAAGCAGCCACCTTCGAGCGGCTGTCACTGGGGCTGGGGAGGTGGGGACACCCCCAGCGCACGGCCGCTCAGGTCCTCTCAAAGGTGAAGGAGCTAAGGCAGGCCTATAGCCAGGCCAGGGATGACTGCAGGTGATAGGAGGCCGGGGCTGGCCCGAGGCGACCGCATTACCGGGCATCGGAACAGCTCCTTGGCCTGAAGGACATCCCTGAGCTGTCATTGGTGGTTGACACATGTGGGCCCGACACCGACAGGAAGATGGACCCACAGGAACAGCCGGGACCCTCCAGCCAGACCACACCTACTGAGCCAAGGAGCGACTCAGAGTAGGGGGGCCCACTCCTGATCGCGGTCAGCTCCAGTACCTCCAGCTAGGCCCCCTCAAGGCCAGTGTCCCTGGACCAGTACTCCTGAGCCCCAGGTAGGTAATGGGTGGATCGGGTGGCCTGGTTGGGGGGGTGCCTATCCCACAGTCCCCTGTCCCATCCCAGACCCAGGTGCGGTGCCATCCAGCACCCACACCCATGGACAGCACCTCAGCTCTCCCGACTGGGAAAGGATGCGGGGGCCAGGCCGCAGGCAGAGGTTGCCCCACAGGCGAGGTCCCAGCGGGCACATGGGAGCCCCAAGGGGGGGTCAGCAGGGGAGACACCACCTCAGGATATGGTCTGGGGATGCCGTGGGTGGTGTGGGTGGAGCCCTCGGACCCGGGCGACAGCACTGATGGGTGGCCTCTCTGCCCCTTGTATCTCCATAGCATCATCCTCTGAGGGCCGGACCACACCCACACCACCATCCAACAGAGCTGGAGAGTCCTCCTCCCCATCACCCAGACTACCGCCTGGCCAGCCCCAGAGGGCCCAACGGCGACACCGCTACGACCCACAGGAGGTGGCGGAGGCCCACAGTGCAGCCATCCGGGAGTAGACCGCTGTGCTCTGGGAGTGGCTGCAGATGGAGAGGAAGAACACGGCCTGGAGGAAGGAGGTCTGGACCAGGGCAGCTGCAGCTGCAGCTCTCTGATGGCTGGCCCCGCCTTTTGCCCCCCCCGCTGTCCCCAAACCCGCTCCCGTTGCCCCTGAACTCACCGCCCTTATCCCACACACCCTCACCCCGTCCGCCTGGCTTGTTGTGGGCCTCTGGTTGATTGCCAGTGTGAACCAGGAGGAGGATCTTCCCCTTGGCCCCTCCAGCACCCTCCACCCTGCCTCACCAAGCCCACCCCATTCCTTAGCCCCTGGCCAATCCTACCTCCCCATCCTTCCAGCCCCCTCCTGGTCCTGGCAGTGCTGCCGTATGGAGGTGGCAGGGGCCCCTGTACCCACTGGGGGACTAGGTCTGCCCGTGCCTGTGGCACTGGCCATGGAGGTGTGCCCGTGCCTCATTGTATATAGTTCTCCCCCATTCCCCACCATAATCAGCTCCCATAGGAAGACCCCACACAATTCTTCGGAGGTGTTTATTTATATGTATATAGTTGGCCCCCAGTTAGTAAACCCTTTTTGTGCACTCCAGTGTCCCCTGTGTGGGGGGCAGGATGTGTTGCAGGGTGGGTGTGAGCCACGTGCCAGGTAGAGGTCAGTTTGGCTCCCGCTTGAAGGCCTCCCGGAGGGTTTCCTGACCCCTAACCCCTTCTCGATGTGTTTGGCGGCATGGGGCTGTGGACGACTGCTCATAGCCAGGGCCGCGGTCCACATCCTACCCTGGCATGTAGAGCTTGTGCTTGCCCTCCACTATATTGTACAGAGCACAACAGGCCGTGACCACCCCAGGGACCTTGATCAGGCTGATGTCCAGCCGTGCGTTCAGACATCGGAGACACCCCTTGTGGCCTGCTCTAAAGTGTTGAGGGTGTGGTTCAGGCGATTGTTAAAAACATCCTGGCTGGCAGTCGTGTGCCCAGTATAGGGGCGTATCAGCCACAGCTGCAAAGGGTACGCCCCATCGGTCACTATACAGGGTGGCATCATTGTGTCCCCCATGGGGAGCTCCTGGGCAGGGATGTAGGTGCCTTCCTCCATGTGCCGTCCCAGCCAGGAGTTGCATAGTACCTGGGCATCATGGGCTCACCCGGCCAGCCCACACAAATGTCACAGAACCAGCCCTGGGTAACAACGAGCGCTTGGAGCACCACTGAGTGGTACCCCTTGGAGTTTATGTAACATCCTATGTTATGGTCTGGGATGCAGATAGCTATGTGGGTGCCATCAAGTGCGCTGAAGCAGTTTGGGGGACCAAGTGCTGAGAATCCCGCCATAGAATTGTCCAAGTCGCCGAGGCGGACTGCCCTCCACAGAATGAGGTGACTGATGGCCTGGACCAGCTGTAGAAGGGGGGAACTGACATGTGGGGCCTGCACATCGGGGAGCCCCCCCCCGGCCCCCTTCCCATTCCCCTGCAAGCTCCTGACCCAGGGGCCCCCCTGCCCCCTCCCCTTTCCCAGGGTGGGAGTGGGGCCCTTGTCTGACTTACCCCCAGGAGGACGGCTCTGACGGTGGCCTTGTCCACCCCGAATTGGTGCCCCACTGAACGGTGGCTGCTTGGGGTGTTGAGCTTCCAGAGGGCGATCCCCACACACTTCTCAATGGGGAGCACAGGCCGCATGCGGGTGTCCGTGTGCTCCAGGGCGGGTGTGAGCCATTGACACAGCTCCAGGAATGTCTGCTTTGTCATCCTAAAGTTCTCGAGCTCCCTTTCATCATCCCACTAGCACAGTACCAGCCTCTCCCACCAGTCTCCACTGCTGGGGTGACTCCAGAAGTGCCGTGGGGGATGGGGAATGGGGAGCAGCAGTTGCCCCGTTGCCAGGGCCTGCAGGATCCCTGTAGAGAGGAAGGTGGGCCCCAGGGCATCCACCACGCCCAGGATGGCAATGGTCACCTGAGTCCTAGTGTGGGTGGGGGCATTGGCGTTGGGCAGCTGCTATTGCTTCATTCTCCTCCCATTCTTAGAGCACGGCCCACACAGTGCTGTGTACTGCTCTGCGGTGCTCTGTGTGCGCAGGGTGGGTGTGTTTGGGAGGGCCCTTTAAGGGTGCTGCTGGCTGTGGGACATGGAAGGGCTTGTCAGCCATGTGACCCCATGCATGGTGTTTCCTAGCTGATTATTTCGAAAGAGCCCATGTTCCTGTGTGGACGCTCCCTTTCAAAGAATGGGAGGAGTTCTTTCAAAATAGCGGTGGCAGCACAGGGATCCGTTTTGTGTGCATAGCCGCACTATTTCAAAATCCCTTATTTTGCTTTTGTTTTCTGATGTTCCCCCTTTTGAAATTTCTTTGTAGTGTAGACACACCCTATGTGTCACGATTAAATAGATCCCCAAATCCAGTGGTCTTTTTGTGCCAGTACTTGTCAGCACTGAGTCCTGGGATCTTGGCAGCCCCAGCTGTAGGATTTCCAGCTGGGTGGTGGGAGGACCTGCCAGCCTCACTGCTGGGAGCTGGCTGGGGCGTAGAGGCCCTCCAGCTGCCCCAGATGTTGGAACCCCAGCCGGGGGGTGGGGCAGAAAGGGGGATTAGGAAGCCAGCTGAGTTCCAGCTCCTCTTTTTATTTTTTTTGAAAAGAAGCACTGCCCAAGTCCATCTTATTCGGTAAGTGGCCATGCACTCAGGAGTGTACAAAGAAGTGTGTGTAGGTGAACAGAAGACCTGGTACAAAAAACAAAACAATACAGTGTTTGGAGAACTGTTTGAACAATGACCATTGGAAATAAATGTGGTATGCTGAATATTATTCATAACACAATCATATGCCAGGAAACTGAACCTCACCCTGCAGTTTCCTTTTGATCATTCTCCTATGTTTGCTCTATGGAAAAAACAGGAGGCAGGATCTATAAAACTAATACATATCCTGAGCTCCCACAAACTCATGGTACCCAAGCAGCCCAGTAATCCCAAACTTCTGCTCAGGACTTCCACTTCCCATGGAGGCATGGTTGGCTTTGGATATGTGCTGCCATTGCCTCCTTGAATGTGGTTACCCCACTCCCTCCTACTACTCAAGGGATTCCAGAGTGCAAAGAGGGAACTACAGGAAGACAATGCCAGGGAGTTCCTCCTAGTCAATATAGGAGATTTTTCAGAACTACCAAGGTATCTTCAAGGGTCTGATGGTTGGGAGTCCACTGAGCGAATATGTAATTGAATCAGGCTCATGTTATGGTTAAACACAGCCTCACTTCACACACATAATACATTGACTTATATAAGTGCATGAATCATATACTCTCCCAGGCTACATCTACACTAGAAAGTTCTTTTGAAAAAAAAAAAGGGCGGGGGGTTGTTTCTGAAAGAGCACACGGAGCATCTGCACACAAAATGCACTCTTTTGATCTGAAATCAAGAGAACGCAGCACTTTTTCCTGGCAGCCATCTTTGCCTGCCCGATGAGGAACAGCACCTTTTTCCAAAAGACTCCTTTCGGAAAAACCATGTGTAGATGCCCTGGGGACCCTTTCTTTGAAAGAGCAGTCCTCACTGTGTGCGTTTTTCAGTCCCCAGCCTGTCCTTTCAAAGGCTTGTGATCAGTGTGGATGCTCTCTGGACAAAGAGGGGATAGGTTTTGTATACACTTGTTTGTGTGTGAATGCACCTTTTCAGGGGAAATTTTTTCAGACTTAATCTTCCAGAAGAACTTCTTTCATAAGATCACTGTAGTGTAGCTGTAGTCCCATAGTAACATGGACAGGCAGAATGGAAACAGACAAACAGTATCTCCACAGAATCATATCTCCACAGCATACCTCCACTTTTCCTATGGACCCCTTTACCAAGCGTCTCAGACTTTAACACAGGAGAGTATCCAGACCAGGAAAGGACAAGGTAGAAGATGGCCACTCTCAAAATGCAAATATATATTTTACTACTCAGTGATGACAAAATGTGTTTTTTTAAGTAGACTTTAGCCTAAAACTGAGAGAGGGATAATGGAGAGACATATCAAAACTGCAAAACTGTGAAGTCTCAATTTTTTCCTCATTTTGTTAGACAAAAAATTTTGGCTTTAGCTCTTACCAGTGGCAATAAATGTATCTAACATTAACATAAAAATACAATTTACTGCTGACAGTGGCTACATCTACATGTGCATGCTACATCGAAATAGCTTATTTCGATGAATAACATCTACACGTCCTCCAGGGCTGGCAACGTCGACGTTCAACTTCGACGTTGGGCAGCACCACATCGAAATAGGTGCTGCGAGGGAACGTCTACACACCAAAGTAGCAGACATCGAAATAAGGATGCCAGGCACAGCTGCAGACAGGGTCACAGGGCGGACTCAACAGCAAGCCGCTCCCTTAAAGGGCCCCTCCCAGACACAGTTGCACTAAACAACACAAGATCCACAGAGCCAACAACTGGTTGCAGACCCTGTGCCTGCAGCATGGATCCCCAGCTGCAGCAGTAGCAGCCAGAAGCCCTGGGCTAAGGGCTGCTGCCCACAGTGACCATAGAGCCCCGCAGGGGCTGGAGAGAGAGCGTCTACTCAACCCCTCAGCTGATGGCCACCATGGCGGACCCCGCTATTTCAATGTTGCGGGACACGGATCGGCTACACGTGCCCTACTTCAACGTTCAACTTCGAAGTAGGGCGCTATTCCCATCCCCTCATGGGGTTAGCGACTTCGACGTCTCGCGGCCTAACGTCGATTTCAACTTCGAAATAGCGCCCAACACGTGAAGCCGTGACGGGCGCTATTTCGAAGTTGGCGCCGCTACTTCGAAGTAGCATGCACATGTAGACACGGCCAGTGTGTGGGCTCAGTTACAATGGTGGTTTATCTCATATAGTTTACAGTGAGTCTGTAGCAAATTCAGCTTGCATACTTGACAATTGCTTGTTACCTCAACATTACTTACACACATCTCCTAGAGCTGGAAGGGACCTTGGGAGGTCATCTAGTCCAGTCCCCTGCCCTCTTGGCAGGACCAAGCACCACCCCCGACATCTATTTTTCCTAGCCCCTAAATAGCCTCCACAGGGATTGAATTCACAACCCTGGGTTTAGCAGGCCAATGCTCAAACCACATGTCTGCACTATCTCAAATCTTTGGAATGGCCGTTTTGAAGATTATTAATAAGGTGCTGAAATTCATATTCAGCGCCTCATTAGCATGCTGCTGGCTGCTGCTCTTTGAAATTGCTGCTTTTCACTGCCATGCGGCTTGTCAAGACGAGGCTCCTTTTCGAAAGGAACCCAGGAACTTCAAAATCCCGATTCCTATCAGCAGATAGGAATCAGGGGATTTTGAAGTTGGCGGTGTCCTTTCAAAAAGGACCCCCATCCGGATGAGCCATGAGGCAGTAAAAAAGTGGCAATTTCGAAGAGCAGCAGCTGGCGGCATTCTAATGAGGTGCTGAATATGAATTTCAGCACCTCATTAGTAATCTTCAGAATGGCCATTTGCATGTCCATTTCGAAGATTTGGGCTAGTGTAGATGTAGCCTTAATGTTTCATGTTCCATTTCATGGTTAATGTTTGCCTGTCTGAAAAAACAATAGAAGCCTTTCCAGTGATTTGAATGGAGCTGGGTGGAATTTTGCCTTACATACCTGTAAGGAGAAAGAGTACACGCTTTTCTATAGCATTATTAAGACAAAGCCTGAAATTTTACAGAAGCCCTGGTTCACAGAGGTAGCCATGCTGGTCTGTTTCAGCAAAAAATGAGTTTGGTGGCAGCTTAAAGACAAAGAAATTTATTAGGGTATAAGCTTTCATGAGATACAAGTCACTTCCTCAGATGCTTGAAGTGAAAGAAAGGTATACAGAGGTGGAAGTGCAACATTGGTGCTAATTAAATTAAGGTAGATGTACCTCACTTCCAACAGTGGTGAGAAGGTGAGAGTACCTGAAGGAGAAATTACTTATTGTAGTGGGTTGGGTTCATTCATATGAATATAATATATTCATATATTCATATAGTAGTGTATTGGGTTCATTCAGCTGCATATCTACCAATATAATTTATGCCATCATGTGCCAGCAATGCCCCTCTGCCATATACATCGGATAAACTGGACAGTCTCTACGTAAAAGAATAAACACACACAAATCAGATATCAGAAATGGCAATATACAAAAACCCGTAGGAGAGCACTTCAATCTCCCAGGCCACACAGTAGCAGACTTAAAAGTAGCTATCCTACAGCAAAGAAATTTCAGGACCAGGCTCCAAAGAGAAATTTCTGAGCTACAATTCATCTGCAAATTTGATGCCCTCAGCTCAGGCTTAAACAAAGACTGCGAATGGCTGGCTAAATACAGAAGCATCTTCCCCTCCCTTGGTGTTCACACGTCCAGATCAACTGCTGGTAGTAAGCCTCACCCTCGCTGACTGAGCTAACCTTGTTATCCCCAGCCTTGCTCTGGTTTATTTATACCTGGTCCTGCAGATTTCCAAGACCAGCATCTGATGAAGTGAGTCTGTGCTCACGAAAGCTCACGCTCAAAACTTTTCTGTTAGTCTATAAGGTGCCACAGGACCCTTCGTTGTTATTGTAGTGGGAGAGCAACTCCAGGTTTCTGTTCAGACTCATTCTGATGGTGTCAAATTTGCAAATTAATTCCATATCAGCAGTTTCTTGTTGTAGTCTGTTTTTGAAAGGTTTTTTGTTGTTGTTGTTTGTTTGTTTTTTTGAACTAAGAATGGCAACTTGCATGTCAGAAACTGTGTGTCCTGGGAGGTTAAAGTGCTTCCCCACTTCTTTGTATGTCACCTTTCTTGATATTTGATATGAGTATTTATTTTTTTTATATGAAGACTGTCTGGTTTGTCCAATATACACGGCAGAGGCATTGGTGGCACATGGTGACACATGTCACATTAGTAGCTATGCAGGTCAACAACCCTTCAATGGTATGGCTGATGTGGTTAAGTCCTGTGATGTTATCACCAGGGTATATGTATGTGTGGCCAGAGATGGCAATGGGGTTAGCTGCAGGGATTACGTCCTTGTTTCCATTGTGGGGTGTGAAGCTGGTAGTAAGTTTGTTTCAGTTTGGGGGCATGTAAATAGAAGGCTGATAATTCATACATATAAGTTGATTTCCTGAGGTAGAATGTTATCTCAAATTACACATATAGGATCCAATTTTGCCATTTCTCAAATGGGTACAACTCCACATCAAGTCATTTAGAGTTGTACCCATTTGAGTGATAGCAGAATTGTGGTCATATTATTCATTATTTGAAACATTTTTAAACATCTGTGCACTGGAGATATTTCTTCAAAGTGTATTTTTGTAATCTTCTTTTATAAGGCTAATTTAAACTGGTGGAATGTTTCAATTCAGCATGAAAGGCTATAAATCTACAGCACTCCAGTGTGCTGTGCCCTGTCTGTCCATGCAGCCCTTGCTGTTCTGTGACGTACATCAAGGATATTGTGGTTTGAAAACCAGTATATCAAAGTGTATTAGACAGCTGCAGGGCACATCAGCGGGGGCCACATGGACACTTGGGGCTAATCCACACTTACAGCAATGCAGCTGCACCCTGCACTACTGCAGTGCTCGGTGAAGATGCTATATATGCCAACAGGAGAACTTCTCCCTTGGGCTCAGTTCCTTCAATTCTCTGACAGGCAGTAGCTATGTTAAAGTGGGCAGTCTCAGGCTGAAACAGCTTTGTCTATACTTAGGGTTAGTTCGGTATAACTACGATGCTCAGGGCTATGAGAAATCCCCTGAGCTACCTAGTTATGCTTACCTAAGTTTGTAATGTAGACCAAGCCTTAGTGTGCATCATATTAGATGTACACCTCGGTTTGTGCTTGGTAAGTGCTCATATAGATACGCCCTGAGAAATTTCTAGGCTAAGTTTCATGAACATGCAAGTGTAACACATTGATTGCTTCATGTGTGCAACAGAGACGATCCATCTTACTTTAAAGTTTAGTAGACCACACAACACACGTAAGGTAAGTCTTTTGTCACAGCAGTTCCCTGCTAAAGCTGCACTGATATAACCCTTTAATTTACAGAGGCCTCTAAATCTGATCATGGTACCGTTTTACTCACTATGGCCCTTTCTGCACATGCCACTTTCTCCAAAATTTTTGGGAAGAAGGGGCCTCCAGAAGAAGGACTTTTTTCCAGAAGACCCTCCCCCGGGGTTGCGCTTCTACACGCTGTTTTGGGGTCCTCAAGAGCATCTTCCGGACTCCAAATCATGCAAACTTATCCTAATGAGGCACAGGGAATTTACATCTGTGCCTCATTAGCATATTTTGGGCTGTTTATTAGCAGGCTACTTTCAGAGAAAGTGGCATGTGTAGAAACAGCCTATGATTGGAGAAATGATGACCTTTGGGGCAGAAATCCCTGTAGTTCTTTAACAATCCTGATCTATCCAGTCACTCTTCAGACTTATTTAGTACAAATACATTTAATTGAGCCATATAAACTTTCATCTTAATGGGATATGGAACCACTGAGATACGACCTTTCAAACCTGGAGCTATAATTGAAATAGTGACTTGATCTTAACAATAGCTGGACTACTGAGTGCCAGTCCACTGCTGCACTCTATCAATTTCACATTAATAACAGTTTTAAAAATGTCCAATTCTTTGTTATTCATCTCAATGATGTAATTACTCTGCTACCAGACCTATGAGGGCCTCACTTTACAGCACAAAACAAAGGAAAATAATGTTAATTCAAAAAGGTTCATTCAGTCACTTTGAAGGATAAATGTAGATTTTCATTCAATCTACCATGTCCTGCTTCGCCACTTTCAAGCTTTGCACTGATAACGAATCAAACTCCTAAAATAGATAGACTGGCAAGAGACCTGTCAGGTCATCTTCTCCAAGACCCTGCCCCTGAAAACTTGTTCCCATTCGCTCATATTCTTGGTGTGTTTTGCAGTCTGGTTGTAAACATCTCAGTAGGACTTTTGCCACTCTCTTGGAGATAATTGCATTTAATGGCCTTTGGTATAATCTTCTTTTCCATTAGCTTCAGTTTTCTTTTCTTCCCACTCCTTCCCCCACTATGGTAATGTTAAAAAGAAAAAAACCATAATTTGCATGAGAAAGGACATTATAAATAGTGTTACATTGCCTTTTATTTCCATAAAACTGTGGACAAAGTACTGAAGAATCTTGTGCTGGAAGAAGAATAGGCTAGATAGCTGTTCTTCATTAGTTTTATGATTCAATGCACAAATGCTGTTAAAACTGGTAGAATGAATGTTTTGTGACTTTTGGAGTGCGTAATTGAAGCTACTTTATGCATGTGACTACTGTGAGAAGTGGACCTGTGAAAGGCATAATTTGATCTGTAGAATCAGGTGACGATGCATGAGAAGGGAAGAACCAAACCAAGTCCAGAGCACATGCAGAGTTTGTAAGGCAGGCAGTTTGGAAATTTACTTGTAACTTGAGAAAAGTTAATATGCTACCACTGAAACAATAACAGCGGAAACCCATAGATGAAGCTTGCATATTCAGATTTCTTAGTGGAACCACATTTTAAACATTAACCTGGCAACTTGCAACAGTTCCTGCTCTGAAAAGGCTCCTGAGGTACAACTGGGTTGACTCTCTTACCCTTGTGACTTTTGCAGACATTTACACTTGTGCAAAGTGCAAAGATTCTACCAGGGTCTTTTGTGCAGTTCTGGCAGCACTGTAGGTTCTTAAAGCCTGAATACCTACTCACTGGGGAATACTTCTAGTTTGAGTCTCTGCATGATGCACATCCACTGTTAGGGCTGTATTACTCCTCCCTAAGCCCCTTACAACAGGTATAAGTGGTCGTGAACAGGCCTGACCAGATAGGACTGATGTGCTTGGCTATGCAAGGCTGTTAGAGTAACGCTGGAGCCAAGAACAGCCAAACAGAAGTTACAGAAGCTCTGAAGCTGCTCTAATGTATGCTCTTTGCAGACCTGCTCAGAAGATGGTCATGGCATAGAAAAACTGCAAAGGTCACTCAAAGTACTTTCTTCTCCCCACAGATAATTGGAGCCAACTGGGGAAAACCTTGGCCTGGTGATACCTGTGGGAGATTTGATAACAGATTTAAAGACAAGAATTCACCCAGTGAGTACAAAAGGAGTGTATTTGCTACTACTGTGGTCTGGTCGGGATTTATATCCTCTTTGCACTAGTGTAAAAGATGACTGAAAGTACAAGGGAATCAGGCCCACTATAGGAAATGTGTGGTCTGCCTGGGTAAGAGGTTATCTGCAAGCACAGAGATCAATGATATAAAACACAGACATACCTAATATGATATTTGCAATAAATTTCCATGACTTCAAAATTACTTGAGAAGTATGCTTGTTTAAATTGTATTCATGGCCTTTAAATTATCAGAAGAACCAGGTTCTACATAAAGCAAAATAAAAGCCAATACTAATGCTGATAATTGGTGCACTATCAGTCCCATTGCTATAAGAATGATTTTTATTAAAAGAAAAAAAAAGACAAAAGTTTCCAAATCACAGGCTGTGGTTCTCATGGGAGACTTTAATCATCCAGACATATGTTGGGAGACCAATACAGCAGCACACAGATAATCCAGGAAGTTTTGGAGATTGTTGGGCATAACTTCATGGTACAAGTGCTGAAGGAACTGACCAGGGGCCATGCACAGCTTGCCCTGAGGCTCACAAACAGGGAAGAAATAGTAGGAGAAATAAAAGTGGGTGGAAACCTGGGCTGCACTGACCATGAGATGGTAGATTTCAGGATCCTGACAAAAGAAAGAAACGTGATCAGTAAAATACAAATACTTGATTTCAGAAGAGCAGACTTCAACTCCCGGAGAGAACTGATGGGCAGGATTCCTTGAGAAACAGATATGCAGAGGAAAGGAGCTCGGGAGAACTGGCAGTATTTTAAAGTCTTACTGAAGGCTCAGGAACAAACCATCCCTTCTTCATAGTAAGAAATGTAAATATGGTGGGCAACCAGCTCGGCTTAACAGGGAAATCCTTGGTCAGCTCAAACTCAAAAAAGACATGTATAAGAAATGGAAACATGGACAGTTGACTAAAGAGTAGTATAAATATATGGCAGTAGAATGGCAGGCAGTAATCAGGAAAGCAAAAGCACAGTTGGAACTGCAGCTGGCAAGGGATGTGAAGGTTGTTAACAAGAATGGTTTCTATAGGCATGTTAACAACAAAAAAAGTTATCAAGGAAGATGTGGGGCCACTACTGGATGAGAGAGGTAACATAGTGACTGATGATATAAGAAAAGCTGAAGTACTCAATGCTTTTTTTGCCTCAGTCTTCATGGACAAGGCCACATTATGGTGTTAGATAATGCATTATGGGAAGAAGGAGGGCAGCCATTGGTGAGAAATGAACGAGTTAAGAGCTACCTAGAAAAATTAGATGTACACAGATCCATGCGTCTGGATTTAATTAACCCAAGGGTACTGAGGGAACTGGCAGATATCACTGCCCAGCCTTTAGACATTATCTTTGAAGACTCTTGGAGATGGGGAGAGATCCCAGATGACTGGAAAAAGACAAACGTAGTGCCCATCCTTAAAAAAGGAAAGGAGGACAATGCAGGGAACTATAGACTGGTCAGCCTTACCTCAATCCCTGTGAAAATTATGGAAGGGATCCTCAAGAAACCCATTTTGGAGCACTTGGAAAAGGAGAAAGTGATCAAAAGTAGTCAACATGGATTCTCCAAGGGCAAGTCATGCCTGACCAATCTGACTAGCTTCTATGATTAGGTAACAGGCTCTGTGGACACGGGCAAGTCAGTGGATGTGATATACCTTGACTTCAGCAAAGCGTTTGATACAATCTCCCAGAACATTCTTGCCCATAAGTTAAGGAAGTATCCTTTGGCTACATGAACTATGAGATGGATAGAAAGCTGGCTTGATGCTTAGGCCCAATGTCAATGTCTCAATATCTGGATGGTGGTCAGTTTCAAGTGGAGTACCCCAAGCCTCTGTTCTGGGGCCAGTCTTATTCAACATCTTTATTAATGACCTGGATGAGGGACTGGATTGCAGTCTCAGCAAATTTGTGGATGACACCAATCTAGTGGGAGAGGTAGATATGTTGGACGGTACAGATAGGATCCAGAGTGACCTGGATAAATTGGGGGATTAGGCTAAAAGAAATCTGACGTGATTCAACAAGAAGTGTAGAGTCGTGCATGTGGGATGGAAGAATCTCAAACATTGTTATAGTCTGGGGACTGACTGGCTAAGCAGCAGTACAGTGGAAAGGGACTTCAGGATTATGGTGGATGAAAGGCTGGATATGAGTCAACAGTGTGCCCTTGTAGCCAAGAAGGCTAACGGCGTATTGGGGTGCTTTAGAAGGAGCATTTCAAGTTTGGGCCCCCCAGTATAGAAAGGATGTGGATGTGCTGAAGCAGGTTAAGAGAAGGGCAACAAAAATGATTAAGGGGCTGGAGCAAGCACATGACCTATGAGGAGAAGCTGAGGGATTTATGCTTATTTAGCATAAGAGAAGAAGAGAAGACTGCAGAAGAGAAGACTGAGGGGTGATTTACTAGCAGCCTTCAACTTCCTGAAGGGGAGCTCTAAAGAGGACGGAGAGAAACTGTTCACAGTGGTGAGAGGTGACAGACGAAGGAGCAATGGTCTGAAGTTACAGAAGGAGAGGAATAGATTGGATATTAGGAAAAACTACTTCACGAGGAGGGTGGTGAAGCAGTGGAATGTGTTGCCTAGAGACGTGGTGGAATCTCCATCGCTAGCGGTTTTTAAGTTCCAGTTTGACAAGTCCTGGCTGGGATGACTTAGTTCAAATTGATCCTGCATGAAGCAGGGGGCTGGACTCAATGACCTCCTGAGGTCCCTTCCAGCCCTATGATTCTATGATACAGCCCAACAGGAATTTCCTGGGCAAAATGAAACTGCTCACTGGGCAAGCTTCCCCACCGCCCATAACATGAACTTGAGTCTTGCTCATGCTAAAATGTTTGTTCAGTAAATCACTTCCATCTTTGGCCACAGAAATGGGTTTTTAAGGTAATAAAATATTTGTGAATGAGGACCATGGAAACCGAGTAAGTCTGAGTGTTGCGGACATCATTCCAGTTCCTTTTTCTGTAACCAACAGACAGTGGTTTGTTCCTTCCACTTAATGTGGAAAGATCATCAAGCAACTGTGCTAGGGTTATGTCTTGCATACTAGATGGTGCCTGAAGACTATTGTAGACAAAAATATATGTGCCCTAAGGAAAGAATGAAAATGGAGAGAATTATGCACCTTATGGGAGTTATTACTCACACCAACATGAACTGCCAACTGGTACCTGCTTTTCCATAAGCCATTTTCTAATACAGACAGTCGTAGAGACACACATCACCAACTGTAGATTCCTATCCTCTTTCCTAACTGTCCCCAACAGCACTTTTCTGGAAAATTTTGTGGACTTGACATTTAAAAAAATTAAACAACTCTTAAAAAGTTGAACCAGGAGAATTAAATAATATCTGACAAAAGTGTGTGTGTGTGTGTGTACAATTTCTGAGAAATTATTAAGTAAAATCAGGCAATTCCCTTCTTCATGGTTTCGCCAGTGGAGACAAGCCAGGGGAAACATGTTTTCTGCCAAGAGCAGGAGATGGCTTTGCACTTCAATTCTGTTCTTTGCCCATGAGCTGAACAGCACTTCTTTTGTGGTTGAGTCAAGGAACAGAGTTTCAGTTGTGGCTGGATAAAACATCTAACTTACCTTTGCTCAATGCAACTTTTAAAATGCTCCAAGGGAGCATTTCTAGAAACAACATCATAGGTAAATGCTTTAAACCACCCAGCCCTTCCACAGCCCATCTGCTGCTCCTGCACCTTCTTACAGCTGGCTTAGCTGCTGTCATATTAAGAGTAGATCAGGAGCATGATAATAACTTTCAACTTAGCTTCAGAACTATCCATGAAGAACAGCTGAAGAGGTGAGGAAAAGTAAAATATGTTTGGCAGGGAGAAAAGGGTATTAAACATACAATTTACATACACTGAAGTTATGTCTACACTAGAGGTCTCTTTCGAAAAGTGAAAATTTGAATGATTTCATTCATTCTCATTCGAAAGATCATCTTTTGAAAGAGCGCATCCACACACAAAAAGCAGATCCAGACCAGGATCCGCTTTTTCAAAATACAGATCAGATATTTCGAAAGGGAGAGTCCGCACATCCACATGCACTTTTTTGAAAGAGCTGAGCAGGGTAAAAGCATGGACAGGATTGCATGGCTGACAAGCCCTTCTGGGGCTTGCAGCCAGCCACTTCTTTAAAGGGTCCCTCCCAAATTCTCACACCCTGTAGTCGATCAGGCTCACAGAGGTTTCACAAGCACCAAAAGCCTCTGCATGGACCACACAGTGCTTGGCAGTCTGTCCCTGATGGATCATCTCAGTGCCTTCTGTTGGAGCTGGACATCCTCCATGCCCTGGTTGACCACCTATTCATGCTGGTCACTGCCCCCCTCCAGCTCCTCCTGTGGTCGACCCCCAGTGCCGGGCCCTGGAGCTGCTTGACCTGGGATGGTGCTGGCGTTTCCCCTGAGTGCCTCTGGAGCCACCAAAGCAGCTGCAACTGGTGGTAACAGCTGGTGCTGGGGGACTGGGATGATGCTCAATGGCTGCAGAATTTCAGAATGAGCAAGCCGACTCTCCAGGAGCTGTGCTACAGGCTCACCCTGTCTTGGCTCACCAGGACCTCCCCCCCTGAAAAACGGGTAGCAATCAACATCAGGAAGCTGGCCACCCTGGACAGCAACTTGTCCATGGGCCACCATCAGGGCCGTCATCATGGACGTTAGTCATTCTTGGCTCACACACTCTCCACAGGGAGTGTGGAGTCATAACCCAGGAAGGGGGGAACCTTGGCAGAAAGGGGAAGAGGGCAGGGGAATGGGGGAGGGGGCCCAGGAACAGGCTCTGAAGCCCTCATGACACCACACACCTTTCCTCCTATGCAGGTTGTACGTGTCATCAATGGGATGCTGCTGCATGGGATGATCCACGTGGGGGATGAGGATGTAGTCATTGCAGGATTCACAGCACTCAGATTTCCAAACTGCTTTGGCACCTTGGACGGGACACACATCCCCATCCATGCCCCCAGAACACAGCTCAGGAATGTACATCATTAGAAAAGGTTACCACTCAGTAGTGCTCCAGGCGTGGGTGGACAGCAAGGAACGCTTCATGGACGTTTATGTGGGCTGGGCAGGATGCACACACAATGCCCATGTGTTCCTTAATTCTGGGCTCTGCAGCAGTATGGGCTACGTCTACACTAGCCAAAAACTTCAAAATTGCCATGCAAATACATATACAGAGCCTCATTATCATGCGGCTAGCTGCGGCGCTTCAAAATTGATGCGGCTCGTCCAGACGGGGCTCCTAAGGGGTCTTTGAAGTAGCTGGGGTCCTTTTCAAAGTTTTTGGCTAGTGTAGACATGGGCTGGAGGCCAGGACATTAGTCCCATGTAGGGAGATCAGGGTTAGGGATGTGAGCATGCCCCTCTGTATGGTGGCAGATGCTTCCTACCCGCTGCTGCCTTGGCTCGTACAGCCCTACACCAGCCACCCCAACCCCTCCCAGGTGGCATTTAACATTCACTGAAATGTAGTGGATCGGGACGACTTCGGGTTCCTGGAAGGCCAGTGGCAGTGTCTCCTAATGCACCTGGAGATGGGGCTACGGAACATCCCCCCGGTGGTGGGTGCCTGTTGTGTCCTCAAAACATTATGAAGGACAAGGGTGAGGTGTTCCCCCGTTGTGGGTGGCAGAGTATGGTACCGGCCTCTAACAGTGAAAAATGTGGGAGGGGACTCAATCCATACAGGAGAGTGTGGAACTGAAACTTGGTGAGTGAGTAACATCAGTGGTAGAGGGGAAGAGGAAACATCAACTGAGATAGAGGGAATTCGGGACCTTAACCAGAGGTGGGAATGGGGAATATTCTGGGTGGGGTGGGGCAACTTAAGCAGGTGTGGAGAGTGGGGAAATATGATGGGTGGGTAATGGGGATCTTAACTAGGAACGGGGAGGGGAGTGCTACTCCCAGGTGGGAGTGGATGGCTGTGAGCCATATTGGCCCCATGTAACCTGCCTACCTCTGGTATGGGGTCTCTGGCGGGGCTCTGAAGGGGCAGGCGGCACAGGGACATAGGGCCTGGAGGTGGCCTAGTGACTTTGGGCTGTGCAGAGAGCTTGTTGGGAGCGGAAAAGAGGGGGCCTGATTGGGAGGGTGAGCAGTGTGGGGGCCCTGGGTGGGGGTGGGGGGAGTGCAGGATTTGTCTGAGGAGCCTAGTGTGCTCCTCAGAACCTCAATGACAGCCCTGAGGTGCCCCACCAGCTCTGCCTATGCCTCCCTCTGCCAGGTGTACTGGCCACGGTACAGTTGAAGGCACGGCTGAGCAATATCCATGAACTGGCCAGGTGCCTCTATGGCACTGGCCCACAGTTTTGCCCTCTGGCTGTGAGCTCTTCTTCTGTGGGGGTGGGGTGACCGTTCCCCCCTCCTCCTCTTCCTGGCTGTGGAGCATCACACTGTTGTGGGGTCTTCCAGCCCCCCTCTGGCATGTCTGCAAGAATGGATAGGAAGACAGAAAGTCCATGGTTGGTGGCTGGAGGGCCACCTGCCACCCTGGGCACTAGCCACAGCCCCCCCATCAACAGGCATCATTGGGTATGAAATGTTCTGTAGGGGTTCCTGGCTATTCCTTCATGTTTCAGCACCACACCCAACTCCCTGCACATGTGGCTTGTGGTGCTGTCCCAGGGGGACCTGTTCTGTGTCCAGCATGGGGGCATCAGTCTTGGCAGTGGCCTTTTCGCAGCTGGGGTGCCACTATCCAATGTGCTTAGGTGTGCGCCCCATCAGGTACTTACTGGAGGGACCCTCTGCAGGGTCTGCTGATGCCCATCTTGCCATTGCCTGCCTGGAGGAGCGTGGTGGGATGTCAATAATGAGGTCCCCCTCGTCACTGGAGGCCTTGGTGGCCAGTTCTGTCCCGGGTTCTGGTGGGTGGCTTTGTGGTCCAGACTTCTCCTCTTCAGTGGGGTACAGATCATCAGAGACACTATTTAGGAGGTCTGCTGGGGAGGCGCTTTCCTGAAGGAGGCAGTGCAGATCCCCGCAATGGGCACAGGTCACAGAACCTGCACCTGATTGCCCAGCAGCATCCCTGGCCTTGGCATACCCCTGCTGTAGCTCTTTCACTTCACTACACACCTTGCTGGGGGTGCAGACTGGGTGACCTCTGCTGGCCAGTTGTTTCAAGAGGTGAACAAACGCAGACATGTTTCAACAGTTGCCCCCCATTTCCTTTAATACCTCCTCCTTCTTCCAGAGCTCAAGCAGATCCCTTAGCTTGGGCTCTGTCCACAAGGGCACCTTTTTCTTCAAGGGCTGGCCAGAATCCTGAGAACCTTGAGAGGGGTTAGACAGGGAGCCATCTGACTTCTCTGGAGGCAGGCTGATGACCGCTGTTGTTTATTTATTTAGTTGGCCTGAGTGTTAAGCATGAGGCTGGAGCTCATGCTTGAGCTGCTGCAAGCATGCTCTCAATTTCCTGTAAAGGGATTTCTGGGACCATGGGGCTTTACGCACAGTCAGATGCATACACCATAGAGCCCTGCAGCAGCAGGGCAGAGTGTCTTCAGAGTCCTTCTTGTCAGTCGCCATGAAGAATTCCTCTTCTGAAAGAGCAAAATGTGGAACATCTGCACACATTCGATTTTCGAAAGAGTATTTCGAAAGGGGGCCTTCTTCCTAATATGGGGAAGGAGGAGTGAAATCAAAATCTGGCCCGTGTTTCTCCAACTTAATTTCAACAGAGCTCGTTATGTGTGCAGACCATCCACGTGCTCTTTCGAAAGAGTACCAATTTTTTTATTTTTAAAGCTAGTGTAGATGTAGCTACCTTTTTTCCATCTCTTTCCACTCTGAACTATTTCTATGAGTAACATTTTGAATTACTGAGTTTTCACTTTAAAAAATGAATCAGATTCATTTATAAGTTGGTTTTTGAGCAATCATTCTCTACTGCTTCTCAAGACAGATAAAACTGAAGCCAGTATCCTTGGATTTGGGGCACCTGCAAAATCCCACATTTTCCTCCTGAGAGTTCTACATTTCCATAGAGAGCTTTCAGTGGGTCAAGAAACGGTGAAGGTAGCTTTAAGTGGAATTTGCCATAGCATTAGCCAAAGGAGGATGCTTGAGAACAAGGAAAAAGACTACATCCCTGCCTCTGGAGACAACCCTTGCAACTCCTAGCCCTTGGAAACAGGTTAGTGTATCAGAGGTTTCCATGCTTCCATGTTTTAAGCTAAATGTCTTAAAACGGTTAGAATTTAAACAAAGTTAATTATTATTTAATTATACACAATTACTATACATTTAATACAAACTGGAGTCTTCTCTCCCCTTAAAGTATTCAACTAATACCTCAGAGTTAACCAACAGTCTAGAGAGCCAAGAAAGTGATCTACTAACAGGCAAAGACCTTCTGACCCTTTCGTCCAGAGATGTGTATAAGAGAATTCCAATAACTGCTCAAGGAAACCCCCATGAAACCACAGCGCAATGTTAGAGCAATGGCTGACACTGAGAGATCACCAGACAATGCATGCCAGGACAGAACACAATGTTACTGGCAATCATCAAAATGTGAACTGTATAGATGGAAGGCTACCACAGTTCTTCAGCAGAGTCTAAATACAGCATGAAAGACTCTATCTAGATTAGTTATGTACTGAATTTATCACTCTAGGTCAGAATGAAATAGTGCCTTGAGAGAAGATGTCTGTCCAACAAAGGTCCAATATTGGCAGAAGAAGTACAATCTCTGAAACAAAGTGAATAAGGTGGACTATGGATGAAGGAAAAATAAATTGTTGGATGTACGTAATGCTTTAATTTACAAATTAAAACCAGCAGGAATGGAGGACTATTCCAATCCATATGACAAATGAGATAAGTGTGATGATATGCTGCCAAATTTCTAAGCAACATGAACAATAATTAGCCCATCATCACAGAAGAATGTAATGCAGAGGGTTACCAGGGTTATCTGCCAGTAACTCAGAGAAAACAGCAGCTGATAGCTCTCTCACCAACGCTCTGTTAAAATGCTGTCTCTAATATTGTCCAGAAAAGCCAACAGCAGTGCCAACCTACTCCTCAAAGCGCTTCTTTCAAGGCAAGTGGATTCCCAAACACTGTAGAGAAGCAAAGAAACAGATCTTCACTTGCTGAGGTCCAGAATATAACATGCCCTGAAAACACATTCTGATATTGAAAGTTCAGACCTCCAAGGCAATCAAAGCCACAAATTCATAATGAAGTGCATATGAGATGAGCTCCCTCAGCACACTGCATGATCAGACCTCAGGTTTGCTGAACAAAATCATCTGGGGAACACAACGATTATAAACTTGGCTTTCAATCTTTGTTTTATGTCAATAACGTGTCTAAAGAATCAATTCCTTAATATATTTTCTTTTATTATGCTAGAGCTAATTCTTTGCTCCTGTAGTTGTGAACAAAAACCAAGTTTCCAATTACCTTCATGTAGGACAATAAGACCTTCATATTCATAGACTGATTTATCCAGGCTCCCTATCTATTCAGGCTGAGTGTACTATGAAGGTCTGCTAGCTAAAACTGATTCAGAAACCATTCAACCATGTCTGCCACCCTACTTTTCACCCTTCCATGCACATTTCTGCAACCATCTTGTGCTTGGGGAGAAGCTTTAATTCGTGCAAACACACACATCTGCATGTATGATAGCTGCCATCTTGACTGATGCAGTAGGGATTGAAAGGCCCCGCAGCACTAAAATCAACAAGAGTGCATAGCTAGGCTGTGGTCTGTAGAGTGAAGGCTCTCTAGGTGGGTCCTGTAATGGACTCATATCCCCCATGGAGGTGGCCCAGAGGAAGACCTGTTACACTGTCACAAGTGGATTATGCAAATGAATACACTGTCTGAAAATGCTTACTTGGTCTTCTTACCTACAGCATATGCACAAAACCTAAAAAGACTAAAATTGAATGTAAAATCTGCCAGACAGTTCAGTAAGTCAGGCTTGTATCTTTCCCTCCTCTTTGTCAGGAAGGAAACCAAATGCTGGTTTCCATATGTATAAGCCAACCGTAATGCATTTTTATGCAAGAGAGGATAGGAAAAATGTTTTCAATACCGTAAAATTTTCTAGTCCTGCTTATCTCCAATGTGTTCTTTCATAAGGGTCTCCCCACAGCCACTCTGAGATATTCAATGTCCCAATAACATCTCTTGTTATTGTTGTTGTAGAAAGTGCCCAATTTTGGTGACAAAAAACTTCCACCTCCACAAGGGCCTTTTTTTTTTTCCTGTCAACAAACATGCAGTGTAGACACCAGGAGACTTGTGTTTTCAACAATGTCCAATGCAGCCTGTGCTTTCAATGCTGCAGCCCCAGATACAGGTACACAGCAATCTGCCCTTCCCCCTTAGGAGCCTGAGGCACTTTAAATTCCATTTCCTGCTGGCTGTCCCAGCATGAAGTGCTTTCATGTCATCATCCCAGCTAATTACAACTAGCTATTAAGCCAAAGACTCTCCAGCCTGGCGCATTGCAGAGCTTTTGGATCTGAACAGGGAATGGGGAGAGGAATTTGTTCAGCCCCAGCTGAGAGTGACCCATAGCAACTGCACTGTGGGTACCTTGAAGGGCACAGAGTCAGCAGAAATAGGACCTAACTCAGAGGATGGAATAATGGATGAGGAAGTAGAGACAGAAAAAGACGTGGCGCTCCCAGCGAGGAACCATTCTCCACTCCAGGAATGGTTCTCCACTCCTGAGCGGCATAGCCAGTCACAGCAACCACTTCATGGGGAGCAGGAAGTAGAAGATGAGATGCAGGGTAAGTGGCCATGGAATGAGGAGTGCAGAGTTGGAGGTAGGACACAAAAGTGGGAGGGTGGCTGTGTTTCCTTTAGCTGCACATAGCCCTCCCTGTGTTGCTAACCATTATGTCCAAGCAGGGCATTGGTGCTGAGATCTCAATGGAGTCCTGGAAAGATGCTTTGGAAACTTTGCCTGAGGTACTTGTTAATCCTCTGCTGCACAATCAATGGCAGTGCAACTGTCTCCCCTCCCACATTGCAGGACACCATCCCCTACAACTCTGCAATCACTGGGTGCAGGAACCAAAGTGGCACATAGGTGAGTCGCATATGGAGCACAGTGAAAGCTGCTGTAATTCAGGAGTTGAGCCCTGGTTTCCCTGACCTTCAGCACTGGTATGTCTGCTACATTGATATCCACCTGTGGAGAAGTGTGTCATAATTGGAACGGTTTTCCTGCAAAGCTGCTCCACAAGCCACAGCCATATTTTCTTTGTCCTTGTGCACACCCATCACCGCAGTCACCATTTCCAATGCTTGCAGGGATGCATGTCCCTCACAAGGATCAGTCAGAACGTGATTGGATTTGTTACAAAAGCTCCTTGTGCATGAAATGTTTCAATGGTGAGCTGGGATTTAACAATCTCTCTTCTGAGCATTATGTTTTATGGCTGGTATCTTTAGGTCTCATGGATGCACCCAGCAGATAGACTGCAGCAGATAAGAAAGAGACCCAAATGAAACAGGAAGGATTTAGTTGGGGGAGTGGGGTGATCAAACACTCCTCCATAGAGTCAAAGAGGCAGAAGGAGTAGTGAGTAATGAAGAGACAGGGCAGGAAAGACAACTCTGATCACATGATTTGGGTCAGGGAACAGCAAACTGACAGGCTGAAGTTTTTAATCAGACTGCAAATGGATCAGATGCTGGCTCGACCTCCCCTGAAGCACTTACACTTTTAAGGACATGTACACACATTATAAGGACTCTTTTCCTTCTATGGGAATCCCCAGTTTCTCCTGTACTCCACCTCCCCCACTCACAATGTTGACTAAGACAGTTGAACCTATAAACAGGTGTGAAGTTTTACCCTGTCAAAGTCCCTCCCTTACCAGTAAACATGGATGTTACGGTGTGTTTCACTGTAATTTGTCTTGATCAATAAAGGCAAACAGCAGAGCGATTTTATTTTCTGTCCCACACACCATAGTTGGTCCCAGATACAGGCTGTTCAAGGATTTTCTTGCACAGATATGTGTTACCTGGTATGGTAAGTGAAATGCAGTAAGGAAGCAACCCAAGAAAGGTAGATTTCAGTGTGCCATATGGTAACAGGGCTTCCTCAAAACTCCCATGATGGCAATAATAGCAGCCCTCTGAGCTCCTCTTTGGCTGCCCAAACTCTGCAACCAAGTGCTGTGCATCACTGCTCCACCCCGAGCAAACATTTCACCCTTAGATTCACAGAGATTATGCAATATACATCACGTAGCTATGATCATGGGAATATTATCCTTTACAAGGTCTAGCATGTCTTCATTTCCCCTTCAGTCTTCCAAAGGCATATGCTACTACCATAGTAAGAGATATAAAACAGCAGAAATGTAGCACTTTAAACACTATAGTAACAGAGAGATAGCCAGGTTAGTCTGTAGTCTATGAAAACAAAAAAGCAGTCATGTAGCACTTTAAAGACTAATGAAATAATTTATTAGGTGATGAGCTTTTGTGGGACAAACCTGTCAGCCAGCCTTGTAGTGGAGTGGGCCATTCTGTTAGAGACCTGAGACTTTGTGTTCTGGAGAAAAGGGACTTTAACAGCCTTCTACAGAGAGAATGTTCAGAACTACTAATCATACCCAAATACGACACTTTAACACGTGGTTGGAACAGGGACAGCAATTACCCGACCCAGTATAAGCACTCTTTCACATACTTTGATGTCTGACCTAACACTTAACTTCCCCACTCTTCACACACCCTCTCTCTCTGCTCTTCTATCTGATTCTCCAACCTTGATAACTTTTCTGATTTGTCAACCTTGATAACAATTTTGGACCTCTGTGCTTTATATTTTGAGTCTGTTCTGGTATGGCTATAGATCTGAAGAAGTGGGTCTGTCCCATGAAGGCTCATCACCTAATAAATTGGTTTTTTGTGCTGCATGACTGACTGCTTTTTCATTTTGATGTTCTACTACCATGTGCCACCAGCTAAGCCTGTTACTAAAACAATCCTTGCTGCAGCCCAGATAATGAACCAGGACTTTAAGGGGTAAGCCTGGTCTCTCAGGATTATAATAAACATTTCCTCATCTCCCATTATAATCTTGTTGTCTGGAAAGAATGTTCTCACCTGCAGCTTTCTGTACAGGCCAGTATTCCTTTCCACGAAACTTTATGTGTATGTCTTAAAGCAGCTACTTGCATTGTTGTATGGACCACAGTTATGCTGCCTCTAGAGATAATTTTTTTTTATTCTTCAGCTTTTGCAGACTGCACCAGATGAAAAGCAGTGGGGTGTGTGAGGCTTATAGAGGGCGGATACGTTGGGAGCTGGGTGAGTGTGTTTCTCTTCCCCTCATAAAAGAGCCCTTGAGGCTCATTAAGATCTGGCCTTCTGCAGCAGGTTAATTAGACACCTGGATCTGGTTAAGACTGAGAGGCTCACCTTTAAAAGGGTCTCCTGAGGCAAAGAAGGCAGGAAAGAGAAGAGGAATGAACCAGGAAGTGATGCTGGGGAACTGTGGTTTGGAGGAAAGAGGAGACTCAGCCGTATACCAGGGAGAAGGTGCTAGAGGGAAGCAGTGGGAGAAGGGTCCAGGGAAAGGCTTCTGTCATTGAGGTAGAGAAAAGACCTCCCCATCATCTGACACTATTTAGGGTCCCTGGGCCTGAGCCTAGAGTCATGGGTGGGCCCAGGCTCCCCACAAAGAGCTGCCCCAGAAGAAATATTGAGCACCAGGACCATATGAGGGGTCTTTCTGCATATGAGTGATTTGCCTATGATGAGAGTGACTCAGTAAGTTGAGAGCCTTACATCTGGAAAGACCATAAGCAGTGGGAGGATCACTGTGAGCATCTGAGGTATGCAAGAAAAGCCACCAGGAAGTGTGGGACCTAGAGGGCACAGCTGGAGCACTGCCACATGGACTTACATTAATTGCCTTCCTTATAAAGAACGTTCATCTTATTACAATGTGAATAGTAATGAGAGTTTGGACATCAATGCAATTGAGGATATGTGTCTGCATTTATATGTACACAGAAGTGGTGTCTCTGAGCTTTTCAGAGGCTGGATGCATGCTGGGTGGTCATTTAGCACGTCTCTGGTGGCTGCACAATAAATTGCTCATGTAAGTCAAACTCTTTCTGCAATATAAATCCGAGGTACTTAAAAAGCAAACAAGCAAAAACCCACTGGTCCTAGTCAAGTTGCATGCCACAGAATAAGCTTAATCAGAAAATGGCTATACAGTAGAAATCCATTCTTGAGTAGCTGCTCCAACAGTGAAGAGCAATCAAAAATATGAGATTAAATACAGGAAAAAATGCAAAGTCCATGAAGCCTTCTTCTTTGCCATGAAATTTCATTGAGAACATAAAAGCCCTCCATTAACAAAACTAGAAAGCAACTGTTCTCTTCAAGCTTAATTAATGCTGCTCCTTCGTAACCTTGGGTAAAAGATACAAAAGTAGTGGAAGGCATTGTTGATTGTTTTAATTATTAATTATTAGTTATTACTTTATTTATTCAGTGCAAAGAGTTCTGAGTGGCTCCTCTGAGTTGGGCAGTTATTCTCTGGCGTTCCATTCTAAAGTTGGATACCATACTCTACATTAACTTTGTATACATAGACTGCCAGTCTGAGTCTGTACAGAATATCAGTGATCTGCTCATGAATCTCCAGCAGTCCAGTGTTCCACTTCAAAACTGAAATGTCTGCATAGTAGCTTGCAAATTCCTGGTGAGGCTGATGCTAACAGACACCTATAAGTTTACCTAAAATCACCCTA
Organism: Carettochelys insculpta; assembly: GCF_033958435.1. NCBI lineage: Eukaryota > Metazoa > Chordata > Testudines > Carettochelyidae > Carettochelys > Carettochelys insculpta. The sequence goes on from NC_134137.1 coordinate 137,760,398, forward strand.
TGGCTAAGCAAGGAAAGATAATTCAAATTTTATGAAGTGCATAAGATTATCTGCTTTTTTGTTGTATTCTTATTTATCCTTCATATTCATGAGAAAATTAAATGCTCAAATATCTGGTTTAATTGACAAAAGTTGTGTCTGTTGTACACACCCAGCAAGTACATTCTTTCTGTGGTTTTAGATAATTATAAAATGATGGGAACTCCTTATAACCAGAGTTGGAAACAGTTGGACCTGTTGCATTCCAGAAAGAAACATCTCCATACTTCTAAGTTCAATAATCATATTTTCTTCCTTAAGAGGAGACACAAACAGCCAACATTTTATCTCATCGTAGTCTTTATTGAGGGTGAATGAGGCAGAGCAGAACATAAATTATAAAAGCAAGGTGCTAATTATCACTGAAATTCAGAGGACAAAAATCCATGAAGATGGCACACATTGATGATTGATGGTGTAAGTCTGCTCATAAATGGATCAAAATAGTGCATTAAGATTGGTTTTACAACTATTTCTCTGGCTTGTGACAACAGGATGCTTTTCCTTTGACACACCCAATTGTGATTTTGATCCATGTGTTATTCAACCAAAAGGATATGCTTTTTAATCAGTGAAATAAATTCCAATTAATATCAGTTAATTATAATGCTCTCTCTGGGATATGAAAATGAAAAAATTACCCAAAGTAAAATTAAATAAGCTTACCCCAACTTTTTTAACTTCTTCATTTAAACTGCTGATATTTTATGCCTAAGGATGTAAGTTGAAGCTATGCTAGCTAGTTAAGGTTCTTGTGCTTCAATTGCTTATTTATTCCTGAGCTGTGGGGAGGGAGGGAGGAAATCCTTCTTTTATAATAATTTAATGGTAGGCTGAAACTGTTTTCTGCCTCTTGCATAGATCACTTAAGATACATACCTGATGACAAGTGAACTAATACTGTGCAGAAATCTAGATGCAGTGGGAGAGAGAAGAAAAACAGAAGATCTAAATGTACTCTGCATTTTAAAGGCTAGCACTAAAATTTAGAGCAAAATTCTCCTTCAGGTTATTATTCTGGATGTCTGCTACATTATTCTGATCTCCCTTCGTGTCTCGTATTTCCAGGCAAGTAGCGGGAGTAGACTATTGCAGCTGAGATCCATTATGGAGATATGAGCTGATGTTTTCACCATGAAACTTTTTACTTCACTGTGTGATCCTATTTCTGGTGAACTTTCACTCTTCGCGTTTAAAGCAGACACTGTTTGGCATATAGTTGCCATAAAAATGCAGTTAGCCTTGTAAAATTGTTGGCTTGACATCTACTATGTTGAAACCAAAACAGTTCGTTTTTTATTGGCAAAGTTATTGGATCGAGTAATTTTCCATGGACTTCCCAAACTGTACTTTGCTAAAATATTCTTCACTATTTTCATTTTGACACTGTGCTAATCTGGTGTCTATATTTAATTGTTTAAAGATCAACACTGACATTTTTATGTACTGTGCATGTTTTTTGGAATAAAGAAAAGGCTTTCTATGAAAGGAAGACTTCAGGTAATGGAGAATCAGTAGATCTGAGCCCAAAAAAGCATCATAGTTAAGAGGTTAGCTAAGCAAACTACAATCCTCCACAAGAGGTCAGTGAGTAAAAAATACTGGTTCAGATTCTAATCTGTGCCCAGTTTCTGGGTGCTACCAATCAAGTTGTGGTTCCTGAATTCTGGGACCATTTTCACAAAGACTAAGATTAGACATTCATGGAGTCTAAAGCTAAATCTACACTATGAGATAAATTCAGATTTAAGGGAGTTAGCTCAATATTACCATGTGACTGTCTTCACCGTAAATTCCATTAGCTTGATTTAGAGAGTACTAATATCATTGGTACCTGCTGGGGGTAGTGCCAAATTCAAATGTAAAAGTTCAAATAAAGGCCAGTGTGGAAGTGCCACATCTTAAAATCAAATTTATTAGCCTCCAGAGGTGTCCCGTATGTAACCCACAACACCCCACAGTGCTCTGTTCTGACTGCTGCTTTCCAGGTGTGCAGGAATTAGGAAACAGGAAGACGGTGAATTTCAAATCTGGAGCAGGAAGCCTGTGGCTGTGGGATCACGTTTGAATGAGAGCCTGATACATGTCTGTCTGTCTTTGCTGTTAGCGCTGTGAGCAGATCTACCCATTACACATAGCCCCAACACAGAGTTCATGGGTCTGTCTCTGCACTTGGTATTTTTTTCTGCACTGCCTGGTGCCAGCCACAGCCTCACCATACCATGTGGCATCAAGGCTGTTGTGGGGGTCGTTCTTGTATGAGAGGCTGAGAAACTTCCCAGTGGTTTACATGTGTGTGCACCCACTCTCCCTCTCCCACAGGCGCCACACAGTCAGAGTCTTTCCCATGCTCAGCCACATCACATGGGTAGCCTCCGACCCAATAAAAGGACGTGCCTGCTGTTTGGTGCTGACCATGCTGCCAGGCAGCACCATGTCCTGGCTTGCATGTGGTTAGGGCTCCAAGGGCAGGAAAGATTTTGGGGGGCTTGCAGCTGCTGGGGGAAGTTTCTGCCAGCGGCTACAAATTGCGGGGCCTGACTGCCATCCAGGGAGAACGTTTCATGTCACCCTTGAGCCACAGACCCCACACCCCACAGCCAAAAAAGATTTTTGGGGACCATGTCAATTGGCCAGTCAACCTTCCAAACACCAAATCTCCCCATAAGGGCAATGAAATTTGGCAAGCCCAATCCCCCATCCCCAATGTTGGCAATGTCTGTGTAGTGAAGAGGGAAGACAAAGATCTTTTTTCCTAGCCTTTTCTATCCTCCTCCTTCTAACTTTGCACCCCTTCACACAGGGAAGAGTGGGAGGAGGGCCAGCTGAAAATACAGACTGTGCACAGAAGCTGTATAATGAACTGGGAAGCCAAATACTCTCCCCTCAGCAACTCTCTTTTTTCAAAAACTTTATCGTCAACTCTTTTTTTCAGGCTTTTCATCATCCCTGTGTTATTTTCAGGGATCAGATGTAATCAAGGGAGGGTGAACAGTCAGTTGAAAGCCAGTTGAGAAGACACACACTGACTGATTTTTTATAAACTCCTTAATAATTCAGTTATAGATAGAGTTTTAAAAAGCAATTCAGTTACAGAAGAAAGAGATTTCTGTTAATTTGATTATCTTTTTTGATGCCCTACTTTTTTCTTCCTTCCACCTGGAAAAATGGACATTTGACTACAATGGGAGCGGAATAAGAGAAATGCAATGTGGGAAGATGATGTCAAATACCAGCAAAAAACCCCAGAATGCTGCAGGGATGAGGAAACTGTAGGATAGGTTCCCACAATGCATGGCTGCAACAGTCAATGTTTGCTGATCAAGTGTAACAGCAATGTCGACTTTCTGAGGAGCACATGGGGAAGTGAGGATAGTCACATTCAGATTTATAAAATCCAGACCATGTCTATACTAGCCCAAAACTTCGAAATGGCCATGTAAATATCCATTTTGAAGATTACTAATGAAGCGCTGAAATACATATTCAGCGCCTCATTAGCATGCGGGCGGCTGAGGCATTTTGAAATTGCTGTGGCTCGCTGCCGTGCGGCTAGTCCACATGGAGGTCCTTTTTGAAAGGACCCCAGGAACTTCGAAATCCCCTTATTCTTATTCTGCCGTTAGGAATAAGGGGATTTCGAAGTTGTCGGGGTTCTTTCGAAAAGGACCCCTGTCTGGATGAGCTGTGGCAATTTCGAAGTGCTGCGGCCGCCTGCATGCTAATAAGGTGCTGAATATGTATTTCAGTGCTTCATTAATAAACTTTGACATGGCCATTTGCATGGCCATTTCAAAGTTTTGGGCTAGGATTGATGAAGTCCCAGTGTCACAAAATCAATATTATTAAATTTGAATTTATCTTGTAGTGTAGACGTAGCCTAAGGCCAGAAGGACCCATTAGATGATTAGTGCATTACTTTGAGCTGCATATCATATGCAATTCAGTTTCACTTAGTCACCCATGTGTTGAGCAGAGTAACAGGATGCCTTTTGGGAAGATATCCTTTAGTTATGATCTGAAGACATCAAGATATGGAGAATTCATCATGTTCCCACTTGCTATAGTCTAGAGGCGCCTGAAGGCTCCTTCTTAAACTTAACTGGATGTTTATGTCCTGTAGGAGCCATTACCCAAGCTGAGAATATCCAGACTTCAGCAGCGCTGTAGTGACACCCTGGATGTGCTCCTTATGATTGTGACTGCCCAAAAGGGGTCAGGAACTGGAGCTGGCAACAGTATCTCTCAGCCATTTGGAAGTCCCACCTCCACACAGGAATCCTTGGTTAGGGAGTCATCTTTGTGCACTGTAAAGGCCATCTTGATGAAAGAACAAGAACATCTACACTTGTTTCATCAATCTCCAGAAGGCATTTCACAGCATAAATCAGAATGTGACTTGCTTAGTGTTGGAGTTGTATGGAGTGGATAACAGACTGATACTGTTATTGAAAGACATCAGTGACAATGCGGAGACAGCAGTGAAATGTGCAAGAAGTTGTGAATTTGGTTTAGCATGAGTAGAGGTATGATACAAGGAGATCAGATATTGCTGAGTATCTATATCAAGTATCTAGAGAAAGTGATGGACAAGATCAAGGAAGAAGTAGAAGGGATATCTGTGCATGGGTTAAGAATTAACATATTGAGGTTTGCAGATGATATAGTTATCATTGAGAAAGATGAGGAAAATCTAGCAAAAATGGTACAGGTGCTAAATGAGGAAAGGAAGTGGCATAGACTGATTATGAACATTGATAAAACAAAAGCAATGTCATTTGGAGATAAGGAAATAGGAAGGAAGATCAGTGTCGATGGGATTGAACTAAAGAATGTAGAGAAATTCACACATCTGGGGAGCAATATAATGTATGACCTACACTGTAAGAAGGAAATAGTGACTAGAATAGTGAAAGCAAGAGCGAGTCTGAAGGTGATGGATAAGATCTGGAAAAGCAAATCGATTAGCTTAGGAATGAAGCTGAGCATCTTGAAAAAGTGTGTATTCAGCAGCATGTTGTACGGATGTGAGACATAGGTGATAACAAAAGGTTCAAACAGAAGAATATTGATGTTCAAGAGGAGTTGTTATAGAAAGATCCTGAGAATAGGACGCATGCAGAAGGTCACCAACATGGAATTATATAGGAAGATACAGCTGAAAGAGAACCTATTGCAGAAGATTATAGAAAGGAAGTTACAGCTCTCTGGGCATATTTGAGAATGAATGATGAATGAAAAATCAAGACCCTGGTATTGGGAATAATGGACGGTTCAAACAGGAGAGGCAGACCCCACAGAGAATGCGTAGATGATATAGTAGGTTGGTGAGGAGCTAGTCTACAGAAATGCAGGCAGCAGAGGAAGCCACTCTATACTGCCTTCATCGACCTGACCAAGGCCTTCAACTTTGTCAGCAGGGATGGACTATTCAAACTGCTCCACAAGATAGGCTGTCCACCACGGTCACTCAAGATGATCCAGTCTTTCCATGAAGACATGAGAGGAACCACCCAATATGATGGCACATTATTGGATGTTTTCAGCATCAGAAGCAGCGTCAAACAAGGATGTGTCCTTGCTCCAACATTGTTCAGGATCTTCTTCGCTTTCCTTCTGAAGCATGACTTTGGATCTTCAACAGAGGGTATCCTTTTGCATACAAGAACTGATGGGAAACTGTTTAATCTTGCAAGGCTGAAAGCTAAATCTAAGGTGCGGGAAGTCCTCATCAGAGATATGCTGTTCGCAGATGATGCTGCTGTAGTGTCACACACAGAAGACCAGCTTCAGAAACTGCTGGATCAGTTCTCCAAAGCATGCAAGGACTTTGAGTTTTCCATCAGCCTAAAGAAGACAAACGTACTTGGTCAGGACATTGCTGAACCTCCATCAATCAGCACTGACAACTATACATTAGAGGTCGTCCATGAGTTTGTTTACCTCGGGTCCACCATCACTGACACCCTATCATTGGGGACTGAGCTAAATAGAAGGATCGGAAAAGCAGCCACAACTCTGTCCAGACTCAGCAAGAGAGTGTGGAATAACATCAAGTTGTACACCCACACCAAAATGAAAGTCTACAGAGCCTGCATCCTCAGCACCCTCCTTTATGGCAGCGAGCCTTGGACCTTGTACACCCGCCAGGAAAAGAGGCTGAACGTCTTCCACTTGCGCTGCCTCAGGTGCATCCTTGGAATATCGTGGAAGGACAGAGTGTCCAACACCGCCGTCCTTGAGCAAGCTGGAATCCCAACCATGCACACCCTCCTCAGGCAGTGGCGGCTCTGCTGGCTTGGCCATATCCACAGGATGAATGATGGAAGGATCCCAAAAGACATCCTGTATGGCGAGCTAGCCTCTAGCAAAAAAACTCCCGGACGCCCCCAGTTGCGCTACAAAGATGTTTGCAAGAGGGACTTCAGGGAGGTAGACATTGAGCCGGACAGCTGGGAGGAGCTGGCAGACAATCGCAGCAGATGGAGGCAGGAACTACACAAGGGCCTTCAGAAGGGTGAGTTGAGGATCAGACAGCTAGCAGAGGAGAAGCGAGCCCACAGAAAGCACAGTACGGACCTGCCAGACACCCATTACACATGCAACAGATGCAGCAAGGACTGTCACTCTCGTGTGGGCCTTAACAGTCACAGTCAACGCTGCAAATGATGATTCCAAATGGAATTACGAAGGGCGCGATCCACAGTCTACGTAGACTGAAGGATGCTACTGTTACTAGTACTACTACTAGTCTACAGAAACTAAGCCACTCTGCGCTGGACAGGGAAAGATGGAAGGAAATAGTGAGAGAGGCATCAGACACCAACGGGCACTGAGCTCATGGTTGTTGATGATGATGATGATGATAAATCAGAGAACAAAAGTATAACAGATGTCCACATACTATCAAATCAATGAAGAGTTTGAATAATAAATTATTTTAAGAAACATCTCAAACGCATTAGAAAGTATTATATGCATATGTTATTTGGTGATACAGTAAATAATGAAAAATATATCTGAGAATATAAATCTGAGTGCAGACAAATAAAGAGGAAGAGACAAAATTATCTAATAAATTCTGTGTCATGAAGAGTCATCCTCAGATATGTGAGATGCATAGACTAGCGATATCTGCATCTGATAGGGAAAATGAGAATGTATAGACTCAACTGTCATTTCTCATAAAATCAACATTTCTGTACTGGAGCTGAAAAAGGAACAAAAGCACTCTTATTAATATAAAAGTCTGTTTTCTTGAGTTTCATTTACCATTCGTCAAAGCTGGAAGCCTTAGGCTGTCTTTCAGCTTTCGGGTGTTATTGTAAACTTTTTAATGGTTTTGGTTTATAACTGAGCAACTCAAACACCACCACTGTGTTTTGCTTGGTGGCAGTGGAAATACTCAGAGTTTCCCACGAATCTACTCAAGTTTCTTGGCGGGATTTTGTTGAAAGGTTTGCCAGAACCTGGCAGTGTTCTGAGTTTATAGAAAATCTGATACATCATCAGCTTCTCACCTTAATCCTACTCTCTCTATTTTTGCAGTTGTGTTTAGAAGGAATGCGTAATCTTCCGTAGAGTATCCCACTGTGATACAGCTTGGTCACCCATGCCACATTATGGCTGTGTCTACACTACAAAAAGACGTAGAGCATCTAAACACTCCCTCGTTCGAAGTTAAACTGCTGGGAACGGAGTACAGACTTCGAAGTTGGGCTCCTTACTTTGAACTTACAAGTAAGGGAAAATGTGCGTAGACTCTCTGCTGGCTACTTCGACGTAGTGCCTAACTTCGAAGTTAACTTTGACACTAGTTCCTAGAGTAAACACAACTTGTGTGTAGCATGTAGACAATTCATTTAGGGTCATTAGCAAATATTGTAACATTTTAATTTAAAGGCATGGAACCATTTTCATTAGGAATACTATCTTCTGCATTTAATTAAGTATATTTTTCTTAAACTGCAGTGTCAGTAATTCTCTGTGGATTTGGTTGACCCTCTCCTGATTTTAGGAGTGTTCAGAATTCTTTGTGTGTATTTCATGTCAGGACCACAAGGCTATGTGCCTTTGTTTGATTCTGTTTGCTATTATGGTAATTGTGTCGGTCCAAGGATAAGTAGGTAAGGTAATATCTTTTATTAGCCCATCTTCTGTTGTTGGAATACACAAGCTTTTAAACTACATAGTTTTTCAGATATGAAGAAATAAATCAGAATATCAGAGACAAATTGGGACAGGCAGTTAAGCAATAACGGGTAACACACTTTGTAGGTTTTTGTTTGTTTGTCTTTATTTCAGTTTTTGTTTGTTTGTTTGGTTGGTTTTGTGTGTGTGTGTGTGGTGAGTCATTTGAGGATGTTTTCTATGATTCTTGATATTTCTTCAGTAAGATACATTGTGTCTGTCAGTTCATATGTTCATCTATCTGGAAAACTAAGTAGAAGGTTCCTGTTGGGGTTCTTCAGGGAAGGATTTGTTGGTATCTTTAAACTCCTGTATGAATTGTGGTGTCGGGTTCTTCTTTTGGTTCTTTCTACTATGTAGGGTGTCAGACAGTTGTTTGATGGCCTTGTTTCTATAACAATGAAGAATTATGATAGCATCCCCTTTGTCTTCTGATCTGGTCAATTTCTGTTGGATGGACTGCATAGTTGTATAGCTATGATGATTACACACTATTCATAATTCTACTACAACTTTTCATAGTTGAAGGGTCCTACATATGCCCATCACTACATATAGTGTACCTCATCCCACGCCCTGAATGCTCTAATAACTATGTGGGTGAAACCAGACAACCACTAAGGCCTCAAATGAACTATCACAGGGCAATGACAGACAAAAACACCATATCACAAATCCACAGATGACCTCTCAGTTCTCATCCTCAAAGGAAACCTGAAAAACATGTTCGGAAGGTGCCCTTGTGAGCTCAAATTCATAGTACTGCTAGACACCAAAAACATGGACTTAGTGGGATCACTGGTTTCATAGCTTATTCAATAATCTGTAATACACACCAATCTACTAATCCTTAATTGCTCTCTTTAAAGCCCTTTTGTACAACAAATCTAATGCTTATTACTGCTCCACTTCAAATAATCAAGAGATAGAATGTTACTCTTAGGTTGATTATAAAATTCTGAAAAAAAAATTAAAAAAGGATCAAACATCTTTATTTTTACTTTTTCCATTTTCAACCAGTACTAGAAGTCAGCTTTCTGAGATTCCATTTCCAGCTCTGTTATTGACCCACCATGGCTACGTCTACACCAGCACACTACGTCGAAGTAGCGTATTTTGACGTAAGAACATCGAAATAGGCTACTTCAACGCGTATCATCTACATGTCCTCCAGGGCTGTTGCCATCAACGTTCAACGTTGAAGTAGCGACAGGGAAAGTCGAAAGGAGCTGCTCCAGAAGGAAATGCAGACAGTCTACACACACAAGCGCTCCCCATCAAAATGAGGGGCCAGGAAAGCCCGCGGAGCGGGTCACAGCCTGGATTAGCCCTCCTGGGTCAACAGCAAGCTGCTCCTTTAAAGGGCCCCTCCCAGACACACCCGGCCTGCACAGCACAAGGTCCGCAGGGTACTCTCCAGACTCTCGCAGACCAAGGCACAGCAGATATGGACCCCCAGCAGCAGCAGCAGGAAGAGGAAGCCCTCCAGGTAGTCATCCAGGGGGCAAGCGCCCTGCTAGGTGCTGCCCGGGAGGCTGCCCAGTGGTTCCTGCCAGAGGACCGCTCCCTGGGGACAGACGGAGATGCCCCTGACCACTGGGCTCCTCTCTTCCTCCCCCGCTGGCTGCTCCCTGGCCTCTGGAGCTACCCCACCAGCTCCTAGTGGTGGGAGCAGCTCATCATGCAGGATTGGGATGACAACATGTGGCTGCTGAACTTCTGCATGCACCGGCAGACCTTCCTGGAGCTCTGCCAGTGGCTCACCCCTGCACTGAGGCACCAGGACACATGGAGGCAGCGTGCCCTCCCCGTTGAGCAGAGGGTCGCAATAGCCGTCTGGAAGCTGGCCACTCCAGACAGCTACCACTGTGTGGGACAGCAGTTTGGAGTGGGAAAGGCCACGGTTGGGGCCGTCGTCATGGAAGTAAGGAGGCCCGGGCATGCACCCATTGGGGGGAAGGGATGGGAGCTGGGGAGTGAGGGGCTGGGTGGGAGGTATACCCGGGGAAGTGCCCAGGAGGGGGGCCTGCGGGGAGGGCCCTGGGACACTCTGCACACACTCATGGGTGCCTGTGTTCCCTCCCCACAGGTGGTCCGTGTGCTCAATGCCATGCTGCTCCAGAGGGTCGTCCAGCTCGGGGACCTGGACGCAGCTGTTGTCGGATTTGCTGTCATGGGGTTCCTGAACTGCTTCAGGGCCCTGGACGGGACCCACATACCCATCCACGCCCTGGACCACAACGGAGGAAGATACATAAACCTCAGGAGCTACCACTCCATGGTCCTGCAGGCCATGGTGGACAGTCAGGGCCACTTTCAGGACATGTACGTGGGGGTTAGCCCAGCAGCACACACGATGCCCGTGTTTTTAGGAACTCGGGCCTGTACCACTGGCTGGAGGTGGGGACCTACATCCCCCAGAGGGAGATCCCTCTGGGGGACACCACCATGCCCCTCTCCCTCATGGCAGACGCGGCATACCCCCTCCAGCCCTGGCTCATGCACCCGTACACCAGCCACCTCAACGCCAGCCAGGAGCAGTTCAATGCCTGCCTGAACCACGCCTGCCAGGTGGTGGAGAGGACCTTCGGCCATCTGATGGGCCGCTGGCGGTGTCTCCTTGCCCGACTGGACGTCAGCCTCCAGAACATCCCCCCATGTTGCGGGCATGTGCTGCATGCTCCACAACATTGTCAAGAGCAAGGGGGAGGCTTTCATCCAGGGGTGGGCGGTCAACGCCGGCACGAGCTTCCCTCAGCCAGATGCTGCACCCAGCCACCAGGCCCACCATGAGGGGGTATGGGTCCGTGAGGCCCTGCAGGCCCACTTCGATCAGGGAAACCCCTGAGCACCTCTCTGGTCTTCCCCAGAGGACCCCCCCCACATACAGCCCACACTGCCCACACACCTCCCCCAACACCCACATGCCACCCCCTCCAACAAGCACACGCCTCCAGTTATTTGGAAAATAAAACTTTTTTTTTTTGAAAACTGCTAACTTTGTTTTGTGCACAATAGAAACTGCAACCAATATACAAAGGGGGACAACTACATACGTGGGAGACAACTATATACTTGGGGGCCTGATGGACAGCTTGGCCATTGGCCCATCAGTCTGGGGTGGGGGTAGAGTGGTACCACCCCCAGCAGGTACGGCTTGTGACCCCCCCTGTGTCTGCAGTCCCCAGTGTGGCTGGCTGGGGGCTGGGAGGACTGGCAAGTATGGCCAGGATACCTCCACTGGCTGGTCTTCAGCCCCAGTGGGCTCTGGTTCTGGGGAGCTTGCAGGTGGCACGGCAGGTGGGGTGGCAGGTGGGGCAGCAGGCAGCGAGGCAGGAGGCAAGGCAACAGTTGGAGCAGCAGGGAGGGTGGCCCAGGGGCAGCTGGGGGCGGGAGCTGGGTGACGGCCTCTCGGATTGACCCGGCTATGTCCTGGGAGACCCACATGAAGTCCTTTCACACTGCCCACCGCCGGGTGGACTCCTTCTTCTCAAAGCAGAGTCTATCCTCTGCCACCTCCGTCTGCCGCTGGAGAGCTGCCAGGAGCTGGGGGTCCACAGGGGCCATCCCCAGGGTCCGGCGGTGGTGGGACCATCCTGCTGGCCTTGGGGGTGTCTCTGGGCGCTGGTGGAGGCTGACCTCCAGCGGGCTGTCGGATATGAAGGAGGGTGCCTGGCTGCTGGGGGCGTCAGATGATGCAGCTGCGGAGAGGGAGAGAGGGAGGGGAGGCTGTTAGTACTGTGCCCTTGCCTGTGGCCCATTCCCCCCGCCCCTCCTTGGGTGCTGGGTCTCTGTCCCCATCGGTGGGTGTGATGTCCCTGTTGGGCGTCCCCATTGCATGGACCCCCCGCCCCCGGGGCTAGGCACAGTGCTGTCCATGGGTACGGGTGCTGATGGGCAATGATGGCTGTGCCACCATCCTGGGACCATGCTGTGGCTGGGCGGTTGCAGGTTGGGGTCCACTGGGGGTGTGTGAGGCTCCCAGCCGTGTCTGGTGCCCCTGCCCCATGGCCCATGGGTGTGTGCCCTGTGGGGTACGTACCTGACCGTCCAGTGCAGCAGTCAGGGGAACCCCAGTGGGTGGATGCCCGGCTGGTGCTCCGGGAGGGGAGGTTAATGAGCAGCCCCCCCTCCTCACTGCTGGACCCTTCCTCCGCTGTCCCGAGGGGTGGCTCCTCAGGTGGGCCCTGGTGTGGGGCTGGCCTCCAGGCCGGACTCCGGCTCTAAGGCCTGCTGGGGCTCGTTGCTCATGGTGTCAAGGGTGGCCGGGGGGAGGAGGTGTCCCGGGGGCCCAGGATGGCCCTGAGCTCCCTGTAATAGGGGCAAGCAGCAGGGGCGGCCCCAGACCGGCTGGCCGACTCTCGGGCCCGGGTGTACCCCTGCTGCAACTCCTTCACCTTATTCCGGACATGGTCCAGAGTGTGGGCAGGGTGACCCCAGGCAGCCAGGCCCTCGACCAGTTGGACGAACGCTTCTGCATTCCACCGCTTGCTCCCCATCACGTGGAGCACCTCCTCCTCGCCCCAGAGCCCCAGCAGGTCTCGGAGTTTGGCTTCCAACCAGGAGGGGCTCTGCCTCTTTTTGGCCCCCCACTTGGCTGCTGGGGGTGCCTGGGTCCCCTCAGGAGGGGAGCCCCGGGGGCGGTCAGGGAGCTGGCTTGATGCCATGGCTGGTGGCAGTGCAGATCGGGGCCTCTGGAAAGAGTGCAGGGCTAGCACGTGCTTGTGCTGCTGCCTGCATGCTCTCAGCTTCCTGCCACAGGGTCCGTGTGCTTTAAAGGCTGCTGCGTGTGGGGAACATAAAGCCCCGCAGGGGCTGGACAGAGTGCCTGAACCCCTCAGCTGATGGCCGCCATGGAGGACCCTGCTATTTCGACGTAACGGGACACGGATCATCTACACATGCCCTACTTCGACACTGAACGTCAAAGTAGGGCGCTATTCCCACCTTCGGACGGGACTAGAGATTTCAACGTCTCGCTGCCTAATGTCAATTTCAACAACGAAATAGCACACGGCGTGTGTAGATGCGACGGGTGCTATTTCGACATTGTGCCAGCTACTTCAAAGTAGCCGGATAGTGTAGACACACCCCGTGTGACTGTGACACATTCTAGAATGTTGCATGAAGACCATATAATCATTGACATGTTGGGGCTGGAAGGGATCTCAGAAGCTTATTGTGTCCAGTTTGGTTGAGTCATCCTAAAGATGTCAGGTGCTTAGACTTTCCAAATTGATACTGAGGTATGCTTGTTAGATGAGCTCCAATCTGTGAGTGTAAAAGACATACATGTTGGTTCAAAGAAGAATTCATGGAGGGGAGTCCTATGGCTATGTGCTATGCAGGAGTCAGAGTAGATGGTTGCAGTGTCCACGGTCCATAAGCCTATATGAATTCAGTATGAAAGGGTTTTGAGCCTCTGTGAAAAGCGAACTACGAAAATGAAAGGAGGAGTCTTTTGGAAGAATTCTAAGAACAGAAAACTAGGGGAGAAAAGTAGAAGAGGATGTTTGTCTTTCATCAGCATTTGAGTTAGCATTGAAACCAAACCTCAGGAAGACAGATTAATTAGGGAGGTATACTTTCTTTGGAGCAGGATGGGAACTCTCCCTACTTCTAGCAACCTTGAAAAATTCACAGTTTCTCTACAGATCAGTTTTCTTAACTGAAAACTGGGGATTGTAATTCTTAATTGACTCACCGGGATGTTGAAAATTTTAATTAAGTACTTTGACATTCTTTGTTGAAAGTTGGTATAGGAAGGGTCCAGTATGCTATTTGATGCTAAAAACAGAATGAAATAAAGTTACTGAGCCATACATACTACTGAGCTGATTCACTCTTGGGGTTTGGCAATTCCTCCTTTATATACAGTAATTTCCATCCATCCTCATCCAAAACATGACTGTGTAACCTCATTGCCCTGGCTGCGCTAAGAAAGGTTGAATAGACTTTGGCGTGCTTAAGAACTATGGAGGAGTTACTGTCATAAGTGAAGTCATTTTAATAGGGAAATACACTTTGCTGCTGTGTGGTGCTCTCCCAGCGCACTCCAAAATGCTTATGCCTGTAAAAGCAAGACAGGGAGAAAACCCGTGCAATGTTCATAAAGGAAAAAAGTGTCTAATGTCTGCAAACACAGAAGAAAATAAAAAGCTCCGAGTTTTTCTCTACCACCCTAGCACATATTCTTACCAAGGGACAAACCAAAACACCAAGGAATCTATAAACTTTTAAGTGTTGCTTCCCTGCCATCTGGAACTGCCTGGCTCTGCAATTTTGGATGCTGACACAATTTCATCATTTTTAACTGCTCTAGATTCTCTTGTCTGCCATTCATTGTTCACTATTATTACACATTTAATTTTACAGTTTAATAAAAAGCCTGGGAATATATGGCATGATAGGCATGTACAACCCATTTCAGGGCTGATATGCAGTGTCTCCACAGGGCTGCTGAAGTTACTCAGTTAGGGCCAAACTGCAAAGATGGGGCAGCCACCAGTGTTACCTGTAAACTGAGTGCTTGGGCGGCAGCCCAGGAGATTCAGGTGCACCCAACTGATTGGCAGAGAACCCACGGCCAGCAGTATGTGTTTCTACTGGTGGTGCACATATACATATGCCTTAGTGCACATAACAAAATTCATTCTTCCCAGGGATGGAAAAAATTAGATGCAACCCTGGTAGTCACTCCCCAAAACTGGTGGCTGTTCCAATATTAAGCTTTACCAAGCTTGCACAAAATAGCCCCTGAGATACCTTACTGATACTTACTCAGAAGCCAA
Organism: Carettochelys insculpta; assembly: GCF_033958435.1. Taxonomy (NCBI): domain Eukaryota; kingdom Metazoa; phylum Chordata; order Testudines; family Carettochelyidae; genus Carettochelys; species Carettochelys insculpta. The sequence goes on from NC_134137.1 coordinate 137,775,418, forward strand.
CAACACAATTCCCTTACAGCAACCCAGCATACACATTCCACTGGACACCCAAGTGTGAGCCAATGCCCAGGTGCCAGCTAAAGGTCTGGTGGGGCAAAAGGGGGTGATGCCACACCAGCAGCTACGCTAAGCAGCCAGGGCAGGCTGGGTTCTTTGGTTTGTGTTTAGTTCAGGTACAGCAGCAAGAGGAAAATTACACTTAGAGAGGCTTTAACAGTTACTTTTTATTTATACAAAGATAGAAACAATTTAACTAAGACAAATGATTAAAGTACAAGTTAGTATTCCTGGTTTTTAAAGGGCAAACAACACAATTTAACTTAAGAAAAGTTTTAGACAAACTAGCTAGCTTAAACTAATACAAGTAATGTGTACACAAGAAAGGCACGTTGCAGGTGTGATTTTCACCCCTGCCTCTTAGACCTGGTGGAACCAGAGTCTTTCCCTCAATTCTTATAGGAAAGAAGTGTAATACAGGTGTAATTCTTACCCCTGCCTCCTAGATCCAGTGTGACCCAGAATCTTTCTCTCAATCCCTCGGGAAGAAGTAGATACGAGCCAGGTGTCCCCAGTCTCGGGAGTTAATTCCAGACCTGGCCAGCAGGTGTAGGTGATTGAAACTCAAAGGGGGGTGGGCTGCCAAACCCCTTTATACCCCTTTTGTCACGTTGGCTTCTTCCTGGTCTCAAGTGGCCAATCGGGAGGAATGTGTTTTGAACCCCAAGTTTTCCAGGGAAGGTGCAAGGCTCAATTTGCACCTGTGAATTGTGGACAATTGGGCACCTTTGGAGGTGATGAGCGGGGGTTCCCCGTTCTTCCTGGGGAAGTGATCAGGCGTGTCAATCACCGAGATCAGCCAGAAGGGTGGCCATTAGCTAGCCCATTCACTGTCTGGCTTTTGTGTATAGTAGAGAGGCTGGGTGAGACACCACACCTGCGTTCCCAGGACATCAAAGGCTACCTATCTCCCCTGCTTATTTCTCTCTCTGTCTCTCCCAGTGCGGGGGGGAGAAGAAGAAAAGGCCAAATGAGGGGTTCATGTCTGGCTACACCAAGTCAAAATGAGATAAAGATCACTGAAGATTTTATGTATCTCACACACAAAATTTCTACCAAACCCAAAGGATCAAACACAGTGTCTCCCAGGTCACTGAGTATTTCAGATCTCACCCCAAAAACACATATACTTCAATGAGAATTCAATACAGTGTCATCACTATATTTACAGTTCATTTCAATGTTATCTGATTTTGATCTCTGAACGGACAGAATATAACAGACAGGAATCATTTGATTACACTGTTAAACCTCTAACAAAATATGTATGTCAATCCACAAAATACAAACATTGTCTACCAAAATGTTTCTAAGAGCTTAATTCAGGTCATATTATTTTACAGAATGCTTATCCCTTTCCAGGTCATGGGCCACATATGCCATTCATTTACATAGCTTGTCTGTCTAAGATTTAAACACAGGGTATCCCTGCAGTCAGCCATTATCTCAAGCTCTATAAGGAAATAAATTTGCCTTTTGGTTAGGATAAATTTTTCATCATCTGGATTTATGCTGCAGCTAGAATGACATTTTAGAAGGATGGTATTGTGAAGAGATCTGAGCTCTATTCCCAGCTTGGAGTATCCGTGCCTCAGTTTACCTGTATGTGCCCGGGAAGTGACAGTACCTTTCATGGGGAGGGGTGTATTATAAGACTTAATTTATCTTGTGAGATCACTCAAAATATTATCCTCCTCATTCTGGCCTCTGTGAAATGCTAGAACTCAGAGAAAAGCAAAATCTGGTTTCAATACTATTTTTATACAAAGTAGCAGCAAGCTACAGATAACAAAAGTTCAGGGACAGTGGAAATTTATCTATAAAATGTCTCAAATTTTGAGAGCATTAATGGAAGGAAACAATCTTATGAGTGCAAACTCTATGAAAACAACGCATCAAACGAGGCAACGGTCAAGAGAGAGGCAGTTCATGGCCCCAATTTTTTCCTCATACATTTCCTTTTCACCTTCCTTAAATCTGAGTTGGGAGATATGCTGTTCTTGTAAGGTAAAGTGGGAGGGGAGATTTCCCAGTGGTTAGAGCATTAGACTTGAAAACCCAGGGGTCTGAGTTCAGTCTTTGAGGGTGCCTTTCAAGGGCCTCTAGCAGGTTAGATTAAATATATATCTATATATTATATACATAGATATAGATATGTCAAAGATTGTGATAAATCCTGCTGTGAGAACAGGAGGATGGACTTGATAATCTCTCAAGGTCCCTTCCAGCTATAAAGAGCACATGTGAAGGTGATCTGGTTAAAAACAAAGAACTAGTGAAAATTAATAACCAGAAACAAAAAAAGCAGTGTTGTAACTGGCAAGGAAGATTGTGACTGAATTAGAAGAACATGATAAAATACTACAAATCCTTGTCTCATTGGCAAGGAGCCAAATAGCTAGAATGTGGCTTCTGGAGCACTTAATGAGGACTCCTCATCTTTGCTGTAAACCAGTTCTTTGTTGTTCTCCTGATTTATTCCCTTAGATTCTGAAGGCCAAAGAATCTATTTGAGTAGTTTCCAGCATAAATCCCAGACCTGAAAACTGATTTATACCAGAACCTCATGTGTCAGCAGCTCTGGGCTTTCTCTCCAGAATTTTGTCACATCGTGTTTTACGTATCTTGAGTATAAATGTATTTTCCACACAAGGAGGATAGGCTTTGTTTTAATCATCATACGAGCAGCACTTGGAGGACAAATGAAGAAAAGCAGACCAGACTTCCTTCTCCACAGGGTTTGATAAATTATTCTAATAGGCAGCAGTTCGTTTGTAAGAATTAACGCTCATTCTGAACAGAAGCATCATGTTTGAAGAGCTACAACTTTGACAAAAGTCTGGTTCTGAACTTCCCAGTTCATTCCTATTTCTGCTAATGACCTTGTTTGGAAACTGGCTGTTTGTTTATAAAGAGCTAGATGGAGAGTTTCCCTTAATCCTGTGTAATTGGTGTCATGCGGCACAGCAGCACCAGAACAGTCTTGGGAGGTAATTGTGGCTATTCCCTTGCTCCAGGGGATGGAAAATTAAGTTACTGTTGCCTTTTATAATGCGAAGCTGAATTCGCCATACCGGTAGTTCATATATGTATGTAGTATATTGTGGAGGACAGAGAGCCATGTAGCCATCCACTCCTTTCCACTCACTACTCCCATTCCACCTACTTGCCCCACTGATGTACATACCACTTGATGAAATTGGTGAGGAAAAGGTTTTTCTCACTTTTAAAACATCATCTTTGTATTGTAGCCATCAGAAATGTTGAAGATATCTACATGGAAGTGCACAAAGAACACGATGGGACAACTGGACTTTTCTTGATATGCCCCTGTTATGGGGGAAAAAATGGCAAACGAGTACAATGTTAGACAATATTTATGTGAAGTAAGGCAAATAAATAAAAATGCATACCTAACCCACTGGCATGTATTTTGCAGTCATGTATAGAATTCAGTCCCCTGTAGGGGAAGGATGATCCTGCGTGACAAGCCTGGACTCAGAAGTAAAATCAGCTCTGCTGCAACTTACTGTGTGATCTTGCACAAGTCTTTTAAACTCTTTGCATCTCATGGGGGCGACTGCTAAGGAGGGAGATTGTGAGCCACCAACCACGTGACCTGTGCCCCTGTGTGTCTTCTCCCAATGTGCCTCCTAGCTGGCGGTAGGGCTGAGACAACCCCCTCTCTATACCAGGCCTGCCCCTGACTTGTTCTGCCCCCTCCCGACCTTCAATCTGCCTCTTCCCATTAGTCCCCTTCCCTGAGCAAAGTGGCCCAGAAGGTGAGCAGGGTTTGCCTCTGGCAGCAGGGCCCAAGCCTTCCCCACTCACTATTGGCAGCAGGGGAAAAAGGAGGTATATGACCCTTGCTTGCTCTGCTCCCCTGCTTCTTGGCTGAGTCACTTGGAGCAGGGATGAGAGTAACTGGAACAAGTGAGGGGAGAAGACTAGAACTGGGTTGGGGAGAAAGGATGGGGACAAGACACTCTGGAGAGGACAAGGCATAGTCAAGATTCCTGAGTCTCACCATTTCTTTCCTCTCAGCAAATACCTGTGAAACCCACTGGAAAAATGTTTTATTCTCCTCTAATGTTGATCCATGTAGGAGATGACAACCTGAAACCAGGTATTCCATGTGACTATTAATTAATCAATGACTATTAAAAGACAAAACCTAAACTGCTAATTCTCTAAAAGGTCAGAGAGTAGGATGATCCTGAACTTGTACAAGGACTGGAGCTTCTTTCTGGAGTCTCTCATGGAATGCGAAAAAGCTAAGAATGGAGCTGGTCAGGAATTTTTCAATGGAAATTTTTAGCAGAAATCTAATTGCAAAAATGGATTGGTTCTGATGAATTTTTTAATTAAAAAACTGGTGACAATTTAGAAACATTATTTTCTGTGTATGGGTTGTATGAACCGTTTCAAAACAAGAAGTCCTGGCTTTCCAGTTGAAGATGAGCTTTCATTTAAAAATTTAAGCTAATGCATAAGAAAAGGGGGACAAAATCAAAACGATCTAAAACAAGGTGTTTCAATAGATCCAGTGGTTTGCCAGGTTTTCATTTCGTAAAATATTTCAAGATTTCAGCTTTTTGTCCTGATTGCGATGGGAAAATGTTCTGGTATTCGGGGAAAAATATGGGAAAGGAAAATTGTTCCCTTGCCAGCTTCATATCAAATGCTACATGGTTGGGGCTATGGTTCTGATTTTACCCACTGTCTGTCACAGGTCCTGAAATGACTGCTTGTGCACCATATAGTTTTTCTCAGGCATCTACTCTTGTTGGATGCCCTTGTGTAAAATGTGAAGGGTAACTACTTTATTTGCTAATATTTAAAGCATAGAGGGCATACTTTTTAAACTAGCTTTAGGTGTCATGTCCAAAGTGTAGTTGGTGAAATTCTGTCCACATCTATTTGCATATGAGGCGCTTGTCTTGTGCTTGCTATGGTCTGTCAAGATATTGGACAGCCATGAACATTGAAATCAATGGGTATAGCAGATATGCATGTCAACTCAGTCATTCTTTAAATGTTGCTTTGAGAAATTATATGAACACCATAGATAAAGAACCACACACCTTAAATAAAAGTTGGGGTACTTTTGCTTGTTTTTTAACTATGACTTCATGTAAAAAACCTTGCATGATGACAAGTAGCAGAGAGGTAGCCGTGTTGGTCTGTATTTTTGAAAACAACAAGAAGTCCTGTGGCATCTTATAGACTAACAGACATTTTGGAGCATAGGCTTTTATGGATAAAGACCCACTTCACCAGATGCATGAGTTGGGGGGCGGGTTCAGAGGAGGATTTAAAGAGGGGGCCCCAGTAAAAGGGAGGGCCAAAGCTGACAAAGGCTATACAGTGGAAATGGCCCCTTATCGGTAGTGTACATCAAGAGAGGAGAAAACATGTCAGATCAGTCAGGAGGGGTATGGCCCATTGTCAGATTCTAATATGGAAGTGTGAACATCGAGAGCAGAAAAACTGCTTTTGTAATGGGCCAACCACTCCCAGTCTCTGTTCAGTCCTTGGTTAATGGAGTCAAATTTGCAAATAAATTGCAGCTCAGAGATTTCTCTCTCCATTTTATTTTTGAATTTTTTTTGTTGTAGGACTGCTACTTTGAAATCTGTTACTGAGTGTCCAGGGAGATAAATATATCCAAAATACCCATTCGTAATGTTATTCTATATCTTCAAAAACAACAAGAAGGCTTGTGGCACCTTATAGACTACCTCTGTGATACTTGTCACCATGCAAGGCACTGCATTTTGCTGTATTGAGTGGAAATCCATCAACCTCATGAAAAAACTTGCACAGATACAGACAAACATCATCTTCCTCTCCAAATGCAAACAGAAGATCATCATACCAAAAGGACTGAAGGTGAAAAACCCACTGAAATCAACATACTGCATAGATGATAGCGAGATATTGTGTCACACACTCTCTAAAAAACTGAGGAACCACCTGATCAGCATCCTGTACAGCAAACAGGAAAACATCAAAAAAGAGCTCTCAAATCTGGAGACCCTCATAAAAAAACAACCTTCCACACAAACCTCCACATAGTTGGGCTTTACTAAAACTAGACAGGAGATTTACAATGCGCATTTCTCTACCAAAGAAAAAGGATTCTAACCTATCTGAACTCCTACTTTCCACATGGGGCCACAATAGTGGTACCCTTAACTCACCCAACAATATTGTCAATCTACCCAACTACACACTCAGCCCAGCAGAAGAATCTGCCCTTTCTCGGGGACTCTCATTTTGCCCCACCACACCCACAAACTTGATACAGTTCTGTGGTGATCTGGAAGCCTTCTTTCGCCATCTCTGACTCAAAGAATACTTCCAACACAACACGGAACAGCGCATTGACTCACAGGTACACTCCCACCTACAGTACACGGAAAAAGAATTCCTCATGGACTCCCCAAATGGTTGAAATGACAAACTGGACTTATACATAGAATGCTTTCACCAGCGTGCACAGGCAGAAATTGTGGAAAAGCGGCATCACTTACTCCATAACCTCAGCCATGCAGAACGCAACGCCATCAACAGCCTCAGAAACAACTCTGACATTGTCATCCAAGAGGCCGACAAAGGAGGTGCTGTTGTTATCATGAATAGGACAGACTACCAAAAGGAGGCTGCCAGGGAACTCTCTAATACCACATTCTACAAGCTTCTATCCCAGGATCCCACTGAGGAATACACAAAGAAACTACAGCTTCTGCTCAAGACCCTCCCTATAAAAACACAGGAACTAATCTACACAGACACACCCCTTGATCCCAAACCAGGTTTATTCTACCTTTTACCCAAGATCCATAAACCTGGGAATCCCAGATGCCCCATCATCTCAGGCATTGGCACCCTCACCACAGGATTGTCTGGATATGTGGGCTCTCTACTTAGAACCTATGCCACCAGCACTCCCAGCTTTCTTCCAGATACCACTCACTTCCTCAGGAAGCTATAATTCATTGGTGACCTTCCTGAAAACACCATCCTGGCCTCCATGGATACAGAGGCCCTTTACACCAATATCCCGCATGAAGATGGACTCCAAGCTGTAAGGAACATTATCCCTGATGAGTCTGAAACACAAATGGTGGTGGAGCTTTGTGACTTTGTCCTCACTCACAACTATTTCAGATCTGAGGACAAATTACACCTTCAAATCAGTGGCACTGCTATGGGCACCCGCATGGCCCCACAGTATGCCACCATTTTTATGACCTACCTGAAACAATGTTTCCTCAGTTCTCCTCCCCTAGCGCCCCTCCTCTACCTGAGCTACATTGATGACACCTTCATCATCTGGACCCATTGTAAGGAGGCTCTGGAAGAGTTCCACCATGATTTCAACAGTTTCCACCCCACCATCAACCTTTGCCTGAACCAGTCCACACAACAGATCCACTTCCTGGATGCTATTGTGCAAATAAGTGATGGTCATATAAATATCACTCTGTACCAAAAACCCACGGACCACTATGCTTATCTACACGCCTCCAGTTTCCATCCAGGGCACACTACACTATCCATTGTATGCAGCCAGGCACTAAGGTACAACCGTATTTGCTCCAATCTTTGGGACAGAGACAAACATCTACAAGACCTTTACCAAACTTTCCTGAAACTACAATACCCACCTAAGGAAGTAAAGAAATATATTGACAGAGCCAAGCATGTACCCAGAAGCCACTTGCTACAAGACAGGCATCACAGGGAAAACAAGAGAACACCACTGGCCATCATGTACAGCCCCCACCTGAAGCCTCACCAGTGCACCATCAGTGATCTGCAACCCATTCTGGACAGCAATCCTTCATTCTCACAGACCTTGGGAAGCAGGCCTGTCCTCACCTACAGACAGCCTGCCAACCTTAAACAAATTCTCACCAGCAACTATAGACCACAACACAGCAACTCTAAACCTGGAACCAATCCCTGCAACAAACCTCGCTGCCAACTCTGCTCCCATATCTACATCAGCAATATCGTCACAGGACCTAACATCAACCATACCATCAGGGGCTTTTTCACCTGTACATTTACTAATATAATATATGCCATCATGTGCCAGCAAAGCCCCACTGCAATTTACATTGGCCAAACTGGACAGTCTCTACGTAAAAGTATAAATGGACACAAATCAGATATCAGGAACGGTAACATACAAAAATCATTAGTAGAACACTTCAATTTCCCTGGGCACTCAATACCAAATTTAAAAGTAGCAGTGAGACACCATCACATAGCATGACATCTAGATGTGTAGTTGAATAACTTCAATTAAAAGGTTAAACTAAGAAACTAATGGAGTACCTTCATTATCTAAGGGCCTGATCTAAAGTCCCTAGAAGTCAATAGAATGGTGACTCCTACTGACTTAAGCTGATTTTGCATCAGTACTGTGACCCTCTTACTTAGGCCACTGCTTAGGTCTGTCTCTCACCTCAGGGGCTGGGGTTTTGCAAAGTGTTTTTGTCCTAGGGGACCAGCTGTTCCTCCTGGGGCTCCCTCTCCTGCTGTTCCTGAGCTGGAAATGGTCTGATTCTCTCTCAGGCTTCTGTGTTTTTTTTTGTTTGTTTTGTTTTGTTTTTTTCTACTCTCTTGCTCTCTGTCTTTTCTACACCTCTCCTCCCATCCACTCACTGTCTCCTCACCTTCTAACTGTGGAGGGTTTTTAAGGGCCCTCATCAAACCAGCCGTGGAGGCAGCCTAAGCCAGCTCCCTCCCACCTGCTTGTAATTGCCCTGCTGCTTGTAGTTAGCAGGTTATTTCTCCCTTTTTGGGCTCCCCTTCTGCCACTCTGCTGGGGACTCTGGCCTGACCTTGTCACAGTACCTAAATGCACAAAATAAGACATAACATGAGGACATGTGTTTAAAAACACATTTGTTTTCTGATGACTTCAGCAAAAACAACCAAAGACCCAGCATGACCAAAATGAAGTACAAAAGATGTTTGCTTTCTCTCTTTGAGTGTGAAATAGTCAACACTTGATCAAAGACCTCTCAAAATCTTACAAATCTTGGCCTACAAAATGCAGAAAGTCAGACTAGGAGATCATTTTGGCCTTAAAATCAATGAGTTTATGAAAGTTTCTACTAGTTTTTCTTCTTTTACAACCTGAATGTAATTACTCTTGGTAATATGAAAGTCCTGCTTTTGGGTCTGAGCCATTATCTATTGAAAGACCGCCAATGACTCCAGGAATTGAATCAAGCCTTTATTACCCTTTTCACAACCATTTTGCTGTGCACTTTTTTGAGGGGAGAAGGCTAAAACCTATCACAATAATGCAGATAAAGTTCCACTGTGATCGAATATAGGATGTCAGTAATAATTTCTATTCCCAATTAGAGATGAAATCCATTTATTTTGATATGATCACCTGTATGCCCATATTCCATGTTTCTCAACTCTTTCCAGTTAGTGAATTTGTGTGCAAGACCAACAGACCTGGATTGCGGACAGGATGGAATGAACCTGTGACCTTAGGGCTAAAGTCATGTACCTCCACAACAAAAACTAAAAGCCAGCAGTTATCAGCTAAGGCTGTAGAGCAATGGCTTCACACTCTCATGTCAGAGTCTCAGGGCCTCTGAGATTACATGTGTATTTACTAAGAGATAATCCTATAGACAAGTAAGTATAGTAGTGCCTACATTTTATCTTAAAATCAAACATTCTAATATCATGCATGGAATGAAGGTGATTTCTTAGTTTACTGGGCGTGGAAAGTGGTTCATCTAAGCTGGAATGCAATCTGAGAGTAATAGGTAACAATATTGCAGCCCCCTGGCTTTTGGTTGCTTTTAAATCTTGCTACTTAAGTAATACTTTCAAGCAGTTCCGTGTGAAATTTGTGATACCATTATTGCAGCTGAAATCAGAACACCTGCCTAGCTAATCAACTTTTCCATGATTAAAAAGCCCCTATATTAGGCAGCAAGGTTCTGAAAATAGGATACATGGAAAGTAAGTACAATACTTAATGAGAAGAGAACAGCAGCTATCAAACATGTAGTAAATTTTAGCAAATACATACTAAGTTAAGACTTTTGACAACAGTGTAAAGATTGTTTTGGTTACTGGTACAGGTTGACCCTCATTAATCCAGAACTCTCTTGTCTGACAACATCCGTAATCCGGAATGATTTTAGCTAGCTGAACGACCACTTATTATGGGCGTGGACAAGTTTCCTGTGGTCCCGTAAAGTTTGTTTACAGATACCAGTCCTGGCTCTCAGCATTCTGTGCAGTTATTTAGCGGTAGTTTTGCCCTGGGTGTCTTCTAAGAGTCCACTAAACAGTGGAAGTGTTGGTAATGCTGCTAGACAATATTGACCACCCACAGTCTGGCAAATACTCTTGTCCAGCACTGGCCAGGTCCTGAGGGTGCTGGATAAGAAAGGTTCAACCTGTATTAATATTCTTCCTTATTAATATATCAAAAAGCCTGTGTAACCATGTATGCATAACACTCATATCCTTTCACAGAGGTAGTTGTGTTAGTCTGTATCTTTAAGAACAACAAGAAGTCCTGTGGCAACTTATAGACAGACTCATATCCTTATTCTCCCTCATACATTCACCATTTATTTTTTACACTACCACATGCTTTGTCTCAAATCGAATAAGTTCTTTAATGTAAGGGCTGTCTCTTATTTGGTGTTGTTACATTACTTAGCACAATGAAACCTTTGTTCTGGGTATTACTGTAATACAGATAATAAATAATAGTAATAGATACTGTCTGAAAAAAAACATTCCTGGTTCACAAATATAATTCAATGTATGGAATAATGACTGGAAATGAAAATATGTTGTGTAGCTTCAAACAGCTTTGATCTAATATAACAAGATTTTTCCATTGCCAGCAGATTTCTGATTACTACGCAACTTTTTCCATGCATGCTTATACTGCTGCAGTTGTTTCCGTCTGGTTTCCAGGGATACAAACTCACTCCCTTTGGATTGCTTTTTAAAAATATCTTTTCTGTGATCAGTTTTGCATACCCACTTCCCTAGGCTTCAAAGCCCGAGCTTCAGCCCAAGCTACAGCTTCAAAGCACGATTTACCCATTCATTTTTAGAGTGCCTGCATGAGCCCTCTATGGCTTCCAAAATGCTGCATAGACTTACACACTCTGCACAGAGCTCCTTCTCACAGCGTGGAAGGGGTCTGAGGAAATTTTACACTCCAAATTATTTAAAAACTAAATACTTGTGGCAATGGAGAAATAGGAGAGAGATACTGGACTTTTTCAAAATGATAGTTTTCCAGTATACAAACTGGAGTAAAAGAAAAAAAAACTTAAAAAACCCTATGATTTAATATTAAAGAAAAATTGATTGTAATGTGTGTTATATTAATGAGCCAGTGGTAGTAGAGGTCAGTGGAGCACTGAATAGATGAAAAAAAAGGATTAAATAGGCAGGAGAAACTGATGGAGCTAGTTTTTGTGCCATCTGGATGGCCCATTTCTATAAACCAGAGCAGATACCCCAAATTTCTGGTGTGTTCTATAATTAGATTTCACCACGTCAGTAACAAACACAGACTCCTGGATCACTACACCAGTCTTACCAGGAACTCTCAAACCATCCTCTTAAAATCTCCAAACTATCTTGCTACCAAGATAAGCTGGACTTTGTGCTAAAACTTTAGTTGACGAACAACAACAGCAAAATCATACTACATAAGGTTGCTCCCAGTTCCAAGAGACTAGTTACTTATCCCAGACATGAAAAGTAATTCTTCTGCTCTACTCTGAGCTGATTAGGCCTCAGTAAGAGCATTGGGTCCAGTTTGGGGCACCACATTTCAAGAGAGATGTGGAGAGACAGGAGAGATCCAGAGAAGAGCAACAAGAACATTTAACATTCTAAAGAACATGAGCTATGAGGGAAGACTGAAAGAACTGGTTTTGTTTAGATTAAAACAGAGAAGACTGAAGAGAAGAGAGGGGACTTGACAGCAGTTTACAAGTACCTAAAGGAGAGTTACAAGGAGGAGGGAGAAAAACATTCTCCTGGGCCTCTGAGGATAGGACAAGGAGCAATGGGTTTAAACTAATGCAAGGGAGGTTTAGGTTGGACATTAGGAAAAAATTCCTAACTGTCAGGGTGGTCAAACACCAGAATAAATCGCCTAGGGGGGTTGTGGAATCTCCACCACTGGAAATATTTAAGAGCATGTTAGATAGATATCTATCAGAGGAGGTCTAGACAGTGCTTGGTCCTGCCGTGAGGTCAGGAGACTTGACTAGATGACCTGTCAGAGTCCCTTCCAGGTCCAGAGTTCTATGATTCTATGATTCCATGACTAACTGGTATTCCAGTCTTTACACTAAAGATAATGCTGACAGATACTTCTATAGCAAGCTAATGATGGCTACTTCTACACTACAGTGATCTGTCAACAGAAGTTACGGTCAGATGAGATCTTCTGACAAAACGTCTGTTGACAGAGTGCATCCACACACAAAAGCAGATTGAAACGCAATCTGCTCTGTCAGAGAGTGGCCAGGCTACCTGGCCCTCTCTTGACAGAATGGCCGGCTGGAAACACAGCAGACAGGGCTGCCTGGTGACCCGGAAGCCCTGTCTGTCAACACAGGGCTGCCCCCTAGAGTGTCCACACTGTTTTTTTCTCAACAGATTTTGTTGACAGAAGACACCTGTTTTGTCAAAAAACAGAAACAAAAACACAACAAACAAAAAAACCTCTAGTGAAGACATTGCCTTTTTTTTTTCTTTTTGCTTAAAAAAGAGTTATTTGGACAATAAAGCAGGTAAAATGAATGAACAAGTAAATCACAGATTGTAACTCCAAGACAGAAAATTGACAGAACACAGCACTTTTGCCGACAGTCTTATCCCATTCACAACAAGGCATAATGCCTCTGTTGACAGAAAGCCAATCCGGACATTCTGGAGGGGCCTCTGTTGACAGACAGGGCTTCTGGATCAGCAGGCAGCCCAGTCTGTTGTGCTTCAAGTCGGCAGTTCTCTCAGGAGAGGGCCAGGCAGTCCAGCCACTCTCTGTCAACAGAGTGGATTGCTTTCTCGATCCTCTTGTGTGTGTGGACGCACTCTGTCAATACATTTGTCAGAAGATATCTTCTAACAGTAACTTCTGTCGACAGAGCACTGTAGTATAGGGTTGTATAGCCCAAATGTTGACAGGGATGTGAGAAATTGCCAGTTTTCCAAAACTCTTTCCAGGGAACTTTGATTGTCTCTAGTGATATCTACTTTGCATCGAGTATATTTTTCCCTGTGAGAGTCCAAATGGTGCACAGATAAAGGATTTTTCCTTGAATCCATATTTATAGCTATTTCTGACAGAAAGAAACTAGACCATGAATCTATGCATATGGGCTCTTCCTTTGATGAGAGCAAGTGAGAAAGGCACTTGGAATCATTGACCTTCTGTCCTCACACACAGTAGCCATTTGCTTTGAAATCAACACTTTTTTTCTGATAAAGTCATTCATTTGCATAACACGGTTTCTTTGATGACTTATTTAGTTACAGGAATGTGTTTGCTGCTGCATCCTAGCAGAAGACAGCTAAGAGAAAACAATGCATGTTACACTCTATTTCTTTAATGAAGTCTAAACACCAAATACACTGTTCTACTTCAATACCTATTTTTATCTATACTAATACACAAGTGATTGGGCCTGAATACAATCTGGCATGACATGGACTGTTGCAGTCACACCATGTTTGTCATGAACAGATGAAAGTTGCCAATCAAATTACAGAGATATGCATAGTATGAGTAACTGTAGCATTGTTACATTTTTAGTCTGGATTTGCATAACTGAAAAAAAATCTTACTGATGAAGGCTGTAATAGTAACTCATGCTTGTACTAGAATGAGTGAAATAATTATAATTCAATATGCTCTGCCTTAAAGTTTTCTCTATCGTTAAGGCTAACCAATACTTTCCATTATAAGACCATTTTTTTTAGTTGATAACAAGAGGTCCTGTGGCACCTTATAGACTAACAGATATTTTGGAACAGTTTAAGGAGGTGATCAAAGCTGATGGCTATTGGGAGGCTCAGGTTGCCTGGGGAAACAGAAGGAAAGCAGAGGCAGGGCACGCTCTGCTCTAAAGTTTGTCAGGTGTTCAGCTCAGCAGCTGTATCTTCCCGGCTGTGACAGGCTCATAGGAGCTGTTTGCAGGGCCACAGTGCCAGCCCTGAATGCAGCCCCCTCTCCTGCCCATGCCCAGAGAACTGGCCCATCACCCACAGAACCCCCCCCACATTGTGGGTTCACCTCCAAACCCCAGCCTGCAAACCCTCCTTCCCTCCCTCGTCTGCCCCATGCCTGGTGCTGCTGTGCCTGCTCCTGGCTGCACTGTCCCTTTAAGAGGCAGGGTGGGTTTGTTTGCCCCAGAGATGGCTGGATACATCGCAGGGCAGTGCCGTGAGCAGGGAGGGAACCCTCCAAAACCCGCCCCCCAAAGCCACACAGAGTTCCCTCTTGGCTGGGGTTTTGGGGTTACTCCCAACACCTAGGCAGTGGGCTCCTTGTGAGCCCCGATCAGAGGGACCCTGGGGTGGAGGATGGTGGGGTCCTGCTATGAGCCCCAGCTGTGGCTGGCAAGAAAAAGGGGGCTGTGCACACAGGGTGGAGGGCTCTTTATGGGTGGTTGGGTGATTGGGGGAAGGTCTCAATCAGGGGCTTGCATGGAGGGCTGAGGGTTGGGACCTCTATGGGGGGGTTCCCTGCCTGAGGCTATGAACAGAGGGTGGGGGGCTGTGCTATGGGGGAAGGGATCAATCTGAGGCTTGCATGGGGGGCTGAGGGTGTGCCCCCTTTGAGGCCATGCACAGAGGGTGATGGGCTACACTGGCAGGGGGAAAGGGAACTGAATGGTTGGAGTCTTTCATGGATGGCTAAGAGGTGGGGACCTGTATGGGTGTGCCCCCTGAGGCTGTGCACAGAACTGGGGTGCAGTTCCATGCTGCTTTATACCAGGGTATCACTGGTTCTCCCACATGGGACCTCCAACTGTTTGGCCTTTGATCTGACCCCTGGGACTCTGAAAGTGTTGCCTCCTCTTTTGCCAAGTGATGGATGGCTTGGACTTGCCAGCGCCAGTACAGAGGGTCCTAGCAGCCAACCAGGAGGCTGCTGAATTGCTCTCGCTCTTTGGTGGGTTCTGCTCAGGTTGCCCTTATCCAGCGGGGTGGGGATGGCAGTTCTCTGCTCAGCCATGGTCCACCTCCCACAAGCTGAAGGGGAGCATGTACATGACAGCCAAAGCAATGTATTCCCAGCACATGGTGGTACTCGTAGGCTGGCCCTTCCAGAGCTGGGTGTATGTGCAGGAGGTAATATCATGTGCTAGACCGGCTACTGTTGGTGAAATACTTTGAGTGCCATAGAGCACCTTGTCAGTGCTGGGTGTGTGTGTGTGTGTGTGGGTGTGGTGAGGGGTGTGTGTGAGACTGCTGGCAGAACCTGGTCTGGCTGTGAGTATCTGACAACAGGCCCTGCATGATCCTGGTGTGCCACAGGTCTCAGACCGCAGTGTGCAGGCCAGGGTTCCCGCCAATTTTTTTCATCTAGGGCCAGAATAAATTTTGTTATGTGCACCAAGGCAGGTGCGGATGTGCACCACCAGTAGAAATTCATGGTGCTGGCTGTGGGCACTCTGTAAATCACCTGGGTGGTACCTGAATCTCTGCTGGGCAGCCTTTCAAGCGTTCAGCTTACAGGGAACACTGCTGCTGACTGGCACCCAGGTGCAAATACTAGGCTTCGTGTGTGTGTGAGACCATCTCATCCTCTAGTGGAGGGGTCAACAACCTCCAGAACACACAAGCTAATTTTCATTCACTCACAGTAAATTGCTGTATTTTAATTTATTTATTAATGAAGCTGTTGTAAATAGTGACTTTAAAAAGTATCACAGGCACTGGAACCATACTTAGAGGTCAAAAGGTCAAATTGCTGCAGTCTGCAGCAGAAAGGTTGCTGGCCCCTGGTTTAGCATCAATTGGAGACTAAGTTTCATTTCTGCTATTCCAGGAAATTAAGATGCAGTGGCCAGTGGAAACTACAGAGTTAATAGGAGGTTGTATAAATTTTGGCTGATACAAGTGGCAGGGAGACACAATATTTTTGTTGCCGAGTAACAGGTTTCTTTATTCACAAGTATATACAAAACAGTACCTGGCCACTTAATGCCAGGGATGTGGATGTCTGAGAGGCACACCACATATCTAGGTTTTCCTGGCCATGACCTTCTTTTAGTTCTCCAATCTCCATCCAGGCAGATAGTTGAAATATGGAAAACTTCCCTGACAACCTACAACAACTTCCATGGAAGTTGTGGGAAAGAGGTTGCCAAGAACTACCGACTGTTGGACCTTGGGGTGGTATAGGAATCTCCTAGTGAAGGATTTCTCGCATTGGGTGGGGGTCCCACCCCAAAAGGGGGTAGCAAAATGAGTGCAGAAGGGTCACTTATAGAGTCACCATCTGTTTGGGTTTTCCCAGCCATAACCTCTTCTTCAATCCTCTGATCTCCCCCCAAGTGGACTTTGGAAATATGAAAACATCCATGACTTTTCCTTGTCTTCCAAGATGGGTGGATGAAGAGGCAGCTTCTCTCAGAAACCCAGCCTGGCAAGCATTTCCCCTTCCAGCAGCAGCATAGAAGGAAGGGTGGCAATCTCATAGCTTGCTACACTTCCTTCTGCACTACTGCTGGTTGTGGCTCTGACTTCACAGTGAGTTTCCTGCTTTCTCTGGCCCCACCCAGCATGGACGGTGGAGATGCCACCAGCAATGGCACAGAAGGAAGTGTGGCAACACTACATCACACCACGTTTCCTTCTGCACTGCTACTGACAGCAGTGCTGCCATCCGAGCTGGACACCTCACCAGAGGCCAGCTGCTCTGCGGCCACCCAGCTTACAAGGTAACATCGCCACCCACAGCAGTGCAGAAGGAAAGGCAGCAAAAACACAGCATGCCACCCTTATTTCTGCATTGCAACGGGCGGCAGTGTTGGCTTCTGAGCTGGGTGTCCTGCCAGCAGCTGCCTGTCTCTGGCTGCTGACTGTGGAAAGCAGTGCTGCCCCCAGCAGTGGCACAGAAGGAAGGGTGGCAGTAGCAGACCACACCACCCTCCCTTCTGCACCACTGCTGGTGGCAGGGTTGCCATCCATGCTGGGTGCCTGACCAGTTGTCACCCCTTGGAAGGCAGTGCCACTACAAGCAATGATGAAGAAGGGAGGCAATACCACACAATGCCACACTTCCTGATCCACAGCAGCTCATAGTGGCCCTGCCTTTCCAGCTGCCCAGCTTGGAAGGTAAAACTGCCACCACAGTGGTGCAGAAGGAAGGACAGCAATCCCGTCACTTGCCAGCCTTAGTTCTGCACTGCTTCTGCTGGCAGTGCTGCCTTTTGAGCTAGGTGCCTGGCTCCCAGTTTGGAATTCAGCACAGTCAGCAGCAATGGCACTCTAGGAAGAGAGGCAATACTGTGCCATGCCAGCCTTGCTTCATGCTGCTCCTGGAAGAAACACTGACTTTCCAGCTGCCCAGCTTGAAAGGTAGAACCACCACCAGCAATGGCACAGAAGGAAGTAGCAATACCATATAATGCTACCCTTCCTTTTGTGCTGCTGGCACTGGCACTACCTTTGAGGTAGGCACCTGGCCAGTGCCACCTGCTCTCTGGTAGCCCTCTCTGGAAGGCAGTACTGCCACCAGCCATGGTGCAGAAGGAAGTGTTGCAATACCATACCATGCTGTACATCCTTCTACACTGCTGTTGCTAGCAGCCCTGATTTTCAAGCAGGGTGGGCAAGGAGTAGTGGCTGCTTGCAGATGGGTCATTATTGGTTTTAAAGGTGAATGGGCTAAACATTATTGCAACCACTATCCTAGGTTTGCACCAAATCTTATGCTAAGTTAGCCAAATGAGGTGTCTACTTAAAACTAGTGATTCACTGAACCTGTTTATACTGTTTACATTTGTATCATGTTTATATGTGAAGTTATAAGCATTGGCTCTCTGCTTGTACTTGGAAGTGTAGTTTCTGGAAGACCACAGTGGGAGACATAGCAACCAGACTGGTTTACCAGGGAAAACCTTGATGTGCTTTAACTCAAAAAAGAAGCTTACAACAAGTGGAAACTTGAACCGATGACTAAGGAGGTGTGTAACTATATTGCTGGAGAGTGCAGGGGGTAATCAGGAAGGCAAAAGCACAAATGGAACTGCAGCTAGCAAGGAATGTGAATGGTAACAAGAAAGGTTTCTATACACATGGTAACAATTAAGAGGGTGATCAGGGAGGGTGTGGGGCCCTTACTGGATGAGGAAGGTAGTTTAGTGACAGATGATGTGGGAAAAGCTGAATACTTTTTTTGCCTCTGTCTTCAGAGATAAGATCAGCTCCCAGACTACTGCACTAGGCAATGCATTATGGGAAAGAAGTGGACAGCCCTCTGTGGGGAAAGAACAGATTAAGAACTATTTAGAAAAGTTAGTCATACAAAAATCCCTGGGTCCAGACTTAATGCACCCACGGGTACAGAGGGAATTGGAAAATGTCATTGCAGAACCTTTAGCCATTATCTTTCAAAACTCGTGGCGATCAGGAGAGGTCCTTAGATGACTGCAAAAAGGCAAATATAGTGCCCATCTTGAAAAAAATGAAAGAAGGGAACTATAGACCATTCAGCCTTACCTCAGTCCCCAGAAAAATCATGGAGGGGGTCCTCAAGGAATCCATTCTGAAGCATTTGAGAGAGGGGAAACTGATCAGGAATAGTCAACATGGATTCATCAGAATCAAGTCATGCCTGACCAATCTGATTAGCTTCTATGATGAGGTAACTGGCTCTGTGGACATGGGGAAGTGAATGGATGTGATATACCTTGAATTTAGCAAAGCTTTTCATACAGTCTCTCACAATAGTCTTGTCCGTAAGTCAAGGGAGTATGGATTGGATAAATGGACTGTAAGGCAGAAGGAAAACTAGTTAAATGGTTGAGCCCTATGGGTAGAGAACAATGGCTCCATGTATGGTTGGTGGTTGTTTCAAATCGAATGTCTCAAGGATTGATTCTAGGGCTGGTATGATTCAACATTTTTGTTAATAACCTGGATGAGGGGATGGATTGCACCCAAATTTGCAGATGACACTAAGCTAGGGGGACAGGTAGATATGTTGTAAGGGTAGGGATAGGGTCCAGAGTGATCTAGACAAATTGGATAATTAGGCCAAGGGAAATCTGATGATGTTGAACAAGGAGAAGGGCAGAGTCCTGCATGTGGGATGGAAGAATCCCAAGCATTGTTACACGGTGGGAACCAACTAGCTAAGTAGCAGTGCCTCAGAAAAGGACCTGGGGATTACAGTGGATGAGAATCTTGGTATGAGTCAACAGTGTGCCATGTAGTCAAGAAGGCTAACGGCATATTGGGGTATATTAGGAGGAGCATTTCCAGTAGATTTAGAGGTGTTAATATTCTTCTTCATTCAGCACTGGTAAAGCCACATCTGGAATATTGCTTTCAGTTCTGGGTCCCCCAGTATAAAAAGGATGTGACTGTATTGGAGATGATAAAGTGGAGGGCAACCAAAATGATTAGAGGGTTGGAGCACACGACCTATGAGGAGAGGCTGACAGATGTGGGCTTATTTAGTATGCAGTAGAGAAAAGTGATATGTGATTTGATAGCAGCCTCCAACTTCCTGAAGGAGGGCTATAAATAGGTTGGAGCGAGGCTGTTCTAAGTAGTGATGGATGACAGAACAAGGAACAAGGTTCTCAAATTGCAGTGGGGAAAATCTAGGCTGAATATTAGGAAAAACTATTTCACTAGGAGCGTGGTGAAGCTTTACCTGGAGAAGTGGTAACATTTCCATCACTAGAGGTTTTTTAAGTCCTGGCTTGACAAAGTCCTGGCTGGTGTGATTTAATTAGGGTTCATCCTGCTTTAAGCACTGTGTTGGACTTCGTGACTTCCTGAGGTCTCTTCCAGCCCTAGGAGTCTATGATTACAAAAATGTTACTAGTCAGGTGAAGTAATACTCCACAGAGAGAGGGCCTTATCAGATTCCAATCAACTGAGGAATGTGGCTCTAAGGTGTAACCCAACAGAGCGGCAACAGCAGATTGCCAAAAAAGAACATGGACAGCTGACCTGCTTATGTGCAGGCTCCATCTCAGACTTGTGTGGAAGCAAGGAGGAAAAATGGAATTCCCTCTACATGGGCAGGGATATAAAAGGACTCTGAGAGCTCCTCCATCTTTGTCTTCAGTCCAGTTCATCACTATAGGAGAATCTCTGCTATGAACTGAGCCTGAAAGGATTACTGACCCATCCTAACAAAGGACGTACAGGTTAAACCCCTCTAATCTGGCACTCTGTCATCTGGCAACATCCATAATACAGCCTGATTTTAGTTAGCCAGACGACCACTTATCATGGGTGTGGCCAAGTTTTCCATGGTTCCATAAAGTTGCTTTACAGCCACCAGTCCTGGATCTCAGTGTTCTGTGCTGTTATTCAACTGTAATTTACCCCTAAATGTCTTCTAAGAGCCTAGTAAGTAGTGAAAGTGTTAGTAGAGTGCTAGCTGGCATAATCCCTCATTTGGCTCTGGTCAGGTCCTGAGGGCGCCAGATGAAAGAGGTTCAACCTGTACTCCAGAGGCTTAAGATAGCAGCCTACTCCACCTCTGCTGCAAGCCTGAATCAAGATCTTTGTGACTGGTGTACATAATGTGATTGCTTTAACAATTTTATTCCCAACCTATTGTTTCTTTTTGGCAGCTTCTCTCTCCAATTTAGCATTACCTTGCTTTTCTTTTAAACATCTGCCCACTTTTTTTCATAATCAAAGTACATTTTCTTCACCGCCTCCTTCTGATAGCTTCTATAGGACCTCTGGTCTGTAACAAAGATCTTAGTTTTCAATTAGTAGCTCTCTTTCTAAGTGTTATTTCTTTTTGACAGCACAAATTTTCCAGGACATTTTTTTTATGAAGGCTCTCGTACTGTTGCTGATGCATTGCAACTGCACTTCAACCAACAAAGCTCTCAAACCCCAACTTCAAATTTAGGATAGCATGGGGTCCTGATCCAAGGCTCAGTTGACCTGGTTCTGTGGACCCAAGCATGACTGTGCCACTGTGATATTGAAGGTTTTTCCAGGCACTGCTGAGAGGGCCAGATCAGGGCAAATTGCTTAAAACGGGGTTCCTTACTACATCCCAAGACTGGAGGTCCTCCACTATAAGGCACACCAAACCAGTCACAAAGAGCACTTCTGTTACCATATTGGCCAGCAAGAAATCACACAAGCGATTCCCTCAGATACTCCAGCTTCTCTTGTGCTGCAACCAATACCCGCCTTGTACAAATGAGAGGTTATGAAAACCAATCTGAATAAACCCAAACAGGTTCTTCCAGGCCCAAAGGAGCAGATCTTCCACACGATGCCAAAAAAGAAATAACAGGGTGAGAATAAAATTGTTAAAGCACCACATTACATACATTGGTCACAAATTTCTTGATTCAGGCTTGCAGCAGAGGTGGAGCAGGCAGCTACCTTAAAAGTCTCTGGAGTACATCCTTTGTTAGGATAGGTCAGCAATCCTTCTGGGCTCAGTTCATCTCAGAGATGCTCCTGAAGTGATGAGCTGGATTAAAGATGGAGGACTTCTTCTTATACCCTTCCCACAAAGGGGAAATTCCATTTTTCCTCCCTGTGGGAAGCAAGTTTGAGATGGATCCCATCACATGAGCAGATCAGCTGTCCATGTCCTTTTTAGGCAATCTGTTATTGCCTCTCTGCTGAGTTACACTTCACAGCCAGGTTATTCAGAGATTGATCAGAATCCATTAAGGGTTAAGGATTTGTCCATCAAGTACTGCTTTTCTTGACTAGAAACCTTTCCAAAATAGGTTGTCATGTTTTCAAATATAAGCACAGAGCCAATATTTATAACTCCACATATAAAAATCATACAAACATAAACAGATTCAGCAAATCGCCAGCTTTCAATAATCACTTCACTTGGACCACTTAGCATAAGATTTGGTGGAAACCTAGGACACAGGTTGGAGCAATATTTTGCCCATTCATCTTAAAACCCAGAAACATCACAGGTGGACATCCAGCTTGGAAGTCAGTGCCACTGCCAGCAGTGGAACATAGGGACATGGGAATATCATAATACTCCTCTTTTCCCTCTCTGCTGGTGCTGGCAGTGGTGCTGCCCTCTGAGCTGGGCACATGGCCAGTGGTCAGTTCTCTGTGGCTCAGAAGCAGTTCCACCACCACCAGCAGTGCAAAAGGAAGGGAGGCAATAGCACATATCTCCAGTCTTTCTTCTGTGCTGTGGTTAGTGGTGGCACTGACATCTGAGCTAGGGTGACCTGCCAGAGACCACTGCTCTGCTGACACCCAGGTCCAAAAGCAGTGCCACCACCAGCAGCAGTGCAGATAAAAGGGTGACAATACAGCACCAGGCCACCCTTTCTGCGGTGCTGCTGCTGGCAGTGGTGCTGTCATCTGAACTGTGTGCCAAGACAGTGGCAACTTCTCTCCAGCCACCCAGTTTGGAAGGCCAGGAAAAATCACAGGCATTTTTAAATATTTCCAAAATCTGCCAAGAGGAAGACTTAAGGTCTTGAAGAAGAGGTCGTGTGGGAAAACCTGGATGGATAATGACCCTACTCGTGACCCCACTACACTGATCTTGTGACCCCCTTTTGGGTTGGGAGCCCCTGTTGGAGAAAGGCTGCACTTGGCGATTCCCCAGTGACTTGAAGTCCAACAGGGCCAAAAGTTTCTGGCAGATCAGCTCCCACAACTTCCATTGAATTGGTCACAGATAGGGCCCAGGCAAATTCACCCTGCATTTTGGGCAATTCCATGGTTAGAGGTTGCACAAATTGGTCAATTTCATGGCTTTAGATGTTGACGTGAAATTTCACGGTGTTCTAGCCATGCAGGACCGGACCCAAAATGAGATTGTGCAGGTGTGGAGAGTGTTGTTTGCAAAGTTGTTGTGGGGAGGGGTCCCAAGAATGCCACCTTAACTTCTGTGATGCCTTCAGGATAGGCCTAGTGGCTGTTGGCACCTCTGGGGTAGAGTAGGTTCCACCCTAATTTCTGCACTGCATCTCAAACTGGCTCTGATATCTCCACCAAGAGTGGCCATACAGTGGAAGGAAAAACCTGTCCTCTCCAGTCTGGCCAGACTAGCAGCTGGGAGCCCAGATTCCCTGCAGGGGATATCACATTTCATAGTGCAGTGCAGATTTCAGAGTCTGTGACCCATTTTACGTATCTCTGAATTTGGTAGGACCCTACTCATAAATTCTCAGGGACCTTTTTACCTCTAGTGGTCTACACTGGATGGTAGTCTCTGTCAGAATGGTCTGGCCCTGCTACAAACATCAAGGAGAATTCTTCAGTTCGTTATGTTTCCTGTTTCTTTCCAATCCAGCATCATGGACTAAGGGGGCTGGCAGTGAGCTCAGGTTCTGGTAAGAAAGGCATGAAGAGGAGGAAAAGGCCCTGCTGGTCTTTTCAAGTCTTCCATCAGTCCTTGTGGCACAGCCTCTGTTTTGCTTCTCTTCCCTTCCCTGGATGGTGGATTTCATCATCAGCTGCCCTTGCCCTGTTTATAACCTTCAATGACTGTGGCCACTTGGCCAGCAGATTTGAATTCATGTCTGGCAGCATCAGCAAACCCTCTTGCTGGGTTAAATTTCTACATTCTGGCCCATTGTTGTCAATCTGTTCCTGATTATGATATTTCAAGAGGTTCTCCTGCAACAAAGCCTGCAGGGGCTCCAAGTTTCCCTCTGACAATACGTATTGCCCTACATTGGCTGGGCCTGGGCCTGGGCCTGGCTCTGGCTCCTCCCCTGTCTAGTGGAGAAGATCCCCGATCCTGTGGGGCTGCATCTCATGTAGTAACTCCAGTGGGGATAAGGGGAGGCATGGGATCAACCAGACCGAGTGACAGGGATCTGAGGTATCGGCCTTCTGTCTGGTTCACCAACAGAGCTCCCCATTCACCAAGTGCAACACAATATACAGTCCAAAGTCCCCACGAAAGAAAGGATCTGCAGCCGCCCGCCCTTGGTTCCTGTGAATAACTCAGAAGTGTCATGTTTCTCCCCTCTCCTCCTCCCAAGTGAAGGAAGAAGGAGACTGGGTCCCCCACCACATAAAATGGGGTGTTAGTGTGGGAACCTGGGCCCTCCCTCTCCCGGGACATAGGGCCACGTGCCTCCATCAGACCCCATGCCTCCATCTAGATGCTCGAGCAAAGGGTTCTGTAGGGCTGCTGTAGGCTCTGGGGCAGCTGCTGATGGCCGAATCTCTCCAGAACCCAGGACTCCTGCTGCACCTTCATCAGCATCTCCACAGGGCGGTCTCTGTTCTCTGGTCTCTCTCCCCATTCAGAGCTGTCTGGCTCAGGAAAGTGGTGGGTCAGTGCAAAGGTGCTTCCCCCGGCCACAGGGGACAGGATGTGGTTTCAGCTCGCTCAGCAGGGGTATCAGTCGGCTCCTTATTCCCAGGAATCTGGAAATCCCTTCTATGTTCAAGACCCTCTAGGATTTTGTCTGTTGTCCTCTTCACCCCTTGTTGGGTCTGTCCTTGGAGGGCTCTCTAGCAGTCTGCTGAGTGGAGCTACATTCTCCTGTCTGCTCATTTCTCCTTGGCCTTGTCAGTCTGCTTCCCTGCCCTACGATCCTCCAGCTGCTGTTAGCCAGCCAACCAGTAGCGCCTGGTACTGCCTGGATTAACCCTGTGGTTTCTGAGCTAACATGGGAGAGCACACACCCCCATCACAGCTGAAGCAGGTTCTGCAGGTGTGGGGTGGTGAGATCCTGGGTGTCCAGGCTGTGTTCTAACCCCTCTTGGCCCAGGATGGGGGTTCTACACCCCATTAAAGGCACATTCCCTGCAGAGACTCAAGCCCCTGGCGACAGGGTCAGATGGAGCCAAGCTGGTGCATTACCTTGGCCATGATGTCCTTCTGTCTCAAGAGAACAAGGACCTGCCAGAGGCTTGGATGCCCCCAGGAGTCAGCAAGGGTCATTGACAACTGCCACCCTGGGATGGACTCGACTTCCTCTCTCTTGACCTGTAGTGTCAGCCCCTCTTTTCCCCAGTTGTAGGAGGAGCTCCTGCAGCCATTCCCTCCATCTCCCTACAACACTTGTTCCTTTACAGCTGCTCTTTGTTAGATTTCTCTCCCTGGTACTGGTGGCTGTGTTCTTCCATTCCCATGGGATGCATCCCTGGCCCCACAGAATAGCAGGGCTCCTTATAGAGCATGGCATATCCTTGTTGCCTGAGAAAGGAGTTGGTTCTAAATGGAGTATGGGGAGAAGGAGAGAAACAGACTCATCCTCCAGGGAGGGTCAGTCTCAGAGGATTTGATGAGTTCCAACAGGGCTCATATTGCCCAATGGGGGGCAGTCTGAGATGGCAGAGGGATCATTACTTCTGGGGTCCCAGTGCCTGCTTCTGTCAGTGTCACTTTTCTATTGGGTCCCATATCTTGGTTGGGTTCCTCACCTGTGGCATGGCAGCAGTTTGCAGAGGCAGTAAATTCCTTCCCTGGGCAGCCAGCCAATGTGCTTGGCTGGTCACTGATGGACCGTCTCAGCTAAGCCACCAAGTTCCCTAGTGCTCAGTTCTAATGGGAGAGAAGGAGAAGGGAGCCCACCAACATTCTCCTGCCAGCTCCACATCTCCCCCGGGCCAAGAGTCTTTCTTCCCCAACTCCTTCTGACGGTGACGCTGAAGGAGCTACAGCTAGTCCCTCAGCTCCTTCTGGCCACAGCCCAACACAATAGTAATTGAATCCCCACCCCACCCCACACCCACCCACCCGAGGCTGAGATCTTGTGCTCAAAGGGGAATACCTGCTCATCAACTTGAGAAGGGGTTCGTCATCCTGTGTCTTTGTCTCTCTAGATGGGGACAATATTCAGTGTCTGGGCTGGTCCCATCCTTTCTAACTCCTGAGTCATGAACAGCTCATCCAGATGGAAACAGCCCCTTTGCCTCACACTAATCGAAAGCACTTGGTCAGAGGTAGGGAGTGGCTGTGAGGCCAATTTCCTGCCCAACCCCCTCCTTATTTCTGGTAGAATAGATGATCTGATTCCCTTTGGGCCCTGCTGGGTCACTAGGAAGAAGTCTGGGGGATAGGGGTAGCTTGTGCAGTGGGTGGGGGGCGGGTTGAGACTCCCAATTCCAAAGCCAGTCAAGGCGCTGACTTGAATCTCCATCTGAGGAAGGGACCCACATCACACTGCACTGACTGCCCTGACCAAGGATAGCCCCTTGGGGTACAGGGTATGGACGCTGACTGGAAAATGGATTTCCAGTCTCTCATTTTTGGTTCTCCCTCACCCAGTTCTAAGGTAAATCTGCCCCTGCTCCTCCAGACCATGCTCAACTCCAAGGTATATTGGACTCTCTCTGTGTCTGGAGACTCTGCCAGCAGGTTCACCAGCCTGGCCTGCCTGAGGTGACACAAGCCCTTGTGCAGAGCCTGCAAAGGAAGGGATGGCCATGGGTCACAGCTGGGAAGTTGGGAAGTCTACCCCCTGTCACTAGTGCCCTGCTCAGCTGGTCAGCATTGAGACTCTGAGAGGTGGGAGGCTGAGAGGTCTCACCAGATGTCCCAGGGATGACTAGGTCACCACTAGAGGGGATCAGTCTCAGAGGAATTCTAGCCCCATCTCTTTGGGATGGACTCCCATAAAGCCAGAGATGGGGATGGTCTCTGAGGTTGCACCTGCCTTGCACCTCTGTCTTTCCTGGCTGATGTCAGGGTCTATCTGTGAGGTCACCAACTTCCCACCACCTTTCCCCAACAAGCTGAGATCCTGCATCAGGCCTTTGTGATGTCACTGTCACATCCACCCATCCCTGGTACATCTGGTGTCCTGTCCCCAGCCAGACCCTTCGGACTCCCTGACTGATCACAACACAGTGCTATCAAATGAGCTACAGACCAACAATTGCTCATGGTCATTATTCAGCAAGGACTTGATTAGAACTGGCACATTAAAGAGAACTAGGAACTTCACAGAGGCAGTAATTGCAGGGAAGCAGCACAATCATCCAAATCCATGATTGCCTGGGGCTTGTCTGGTCTTAAAAGAGAACAAAAGGACCCAAGTCTTCCCTGACAATAGCCTCTTGCTCAGCCAATCAGCAGGGAGAATCTGAGGGGGTGGGTGTCTCAGCAAATATCCCAAAGGATGCCCCATGTTACCATCTCTGCAATTCCAGCCCCACGTCTTTGTGAGAGCCTCCCACAATAAAAGCAACCCCCTCATGCACACCCACACCCACATGCACATGCACACGCACACACACGTACACCACCTTCATCATCATCCTTGGTGGAGGGAGGGACAGGGGAAGGGAGGAAACCTGAAAGAATGAACCAATGACCCCAGTGGTTCAACAGGACAAAGTCTTGAACCTAGATTCTACACCTAAAATTCAGCAGGTACTGGGGGATCAGACAGAACAGGCACCAGCCCCCAGGAGGCTCTTATCTTCTAAACAGGTCACGCAGAATTGGTGGTAGGGATGGAGAAAACTCTGACGAGGCTCCTCCTCAGGCTCATGTAGATCAATCTGAATTCACTCTCAGGTCCCAAGGAGAGATCTTGAAAAGGAGCCTGGCTGCTGCAAAGCCACAGGAGGCTCTAAGGTTGCTCGTGTCTTGTGCATCTGTCCTGCCTGGCTGATGTCAGGGTCACTCTATGAGGTCTTGAGCTTCCCACCCCAGTCCTCCAATAGGCTTATATCCTGCAACAGGCCTTTGGGATGTCACTGCTACACCCACCCCTCCCCTCCAAGGCTGGTGCCCTTATACTGACCAGCCTTTTGGGATGTTTGAGTGGCTTCCCCTTTATAGCAGTTGTGTCTGGGGAGTAAGCTGGTTGCACAGTAAACCCCACAGGCTGCTCCCTAGGCCACACTCAGTTTGTCATCAACTAGTAGATGAAGTTAGGGCTGATCCTGCTTTAGGGAGGGGGATGGACATATGATGTAGGCAGTGTGCTGGATTAAATGACGTCCTAAGGTCCCTTTCAGCCCTAGGATTCTATGGTTCTAACAGATGATAAGGCCAGACAGGACCATTAACGTATTGAATCTGACCCCTGCATCTCCCAGAGCTCCTGTATGTCAGTAGTTGTTTTGATCCAAGCACACACCAGAAAGGCAGACATCTAGAAATGGAGAATCTGTCACTTACTTTGGTAGTTTGTTCCAAAGGTGAATCATCCTCCTGTGCAATATTTGTGCCTTATTTCAAATGTGAGTGTGTCTGGTTCCAGCCACTAGGTCTTATTCTGCCATTCTCTGTGCCATTAACGAGCCCTTTCACACCCATGTTCTCTCCAGGAAGGCACCCAGACACGGCAATGACATCACCGCTCAGCCTCTTTTGCAGAAGCTGAACTCATTGGGCTCCTTCCAATAGCTTCCAATAGCTTGTTTTCTCCAGCCCTCAAAACACTGGACCCTTCTCTGTCCCATCTCCAATTTTTCAACATCTTTTGAAAATGTGACCCCTAGAGCAGGCTGCAGTGTCCAAGCTTAGACTCATGGATGTCATGTCACCACCCAGCCCTGTTCCCGCATCTAAGCTGGTGTTAGCCCTGTTCACAACAACATCACACTCCCTTGGAGCATATCTCAGGCTCTCCTGTGGAGAGCAGTCGTGTGAGATGGGTTTGGCATGTCCAAGGACATATAAAGAGAGTGTCTCCCTTTCCTCACCGATAATGAAGCTCTTGGAGAACAGATCAAGCAATACGTCGCTCACCAAATGGAGGGATTTTAATGCCAGCTAGAGCCAAGGATGGTTCATGCAGCTATCAAAGTTTCTCCTAACCAACTCTAACAGCATGCCTCAGTGCAGACCTGCAATCCTCAAGGTATTCCAGTGTTTCCCTCCACAGCTGGCGCAATGCCCCTCAGCCCCATCTACAGCCCCCAATCATCCCAGCCCTGGGGCTCCCCACACAGCTCTGCCAATGCCCCAAGCCCTGACCTGCATCCCCCTGCTATCCCAGTCCTGGGAGAGATGTGATTGGGCTCTGAACTCGCTCTGCTGTGGGAAGGGGGATATCATAGAATCACAGGGCTGGAAGGGACCTCAGGAGGTCATCTAGTCCAGCCCCATGCTTCAAGCAGGATCAACCCCCACTAAGTCATCCCAGCCAGGATCTTGTCCAGGCAGGACTCAAAAACCTCTAGGGATGGAGCATCCACCACCCCTT
Source organism: Carettochelys insculpta (assembly GCF_033958435.1). NCBI lineage: Eukaryota > Metazoa > Chordata > Testudines > Carettochelyidae > Carettochelys > Carettochelys insculpta. The sequence goes on from NC_134137.1 coordinate 137,804,853, forward strand.
TAGGCAACACTTTCCAATGCTTCACCACCCACCTGGTGAAGTAGTTTTTCCTAATATCCAACCTGCTCCTTCCCTTCTGTAACTTCTGACCATTGCTCCTTGTTCTGCTGTCTGTAACCACTGAGAACAGTTTCTCACCATCCTTTTTAGAGCTCCCCTTCAGGAAGTTGAAGGCTGCTATTAAATCACCCCTCAGCCTTCTCTTCTGTAGACTAAACAAGCTCAAATCCCTCAGCCTATCCTCATAAGTCTTGTGCTTCAGCCCCCTAATCATTTCTGAGACACAGCAGGGAGATTGTGACCCAGTGTTAGCATTGGCTCAGGGGCAGTTTCCCAGCAATACTGAGTACATGATTCTGACACAGGAGTCAAGGAACCTGGCTGCAGGAAGGTCAAGCTGGGGTCAGGGCTGGAATGCCAAGGCAGGACCAAGGGGAGTGGTGGGGGAGGGTGGCCAGAGAGGACAGGAAGATGTGAGAGGAAAAGAAAAAGGCTGTTTAATAATTGAGCCACTGGGACACCAAGCCAGCCTGCTTTTCCCAGGTCACCACAACCCCCCTGTGCAGCTCTGAGCCCCACACTGGAAAGCTGAGCTGGGCCTCCTAGCTTGGAGCCTAGAGAGACAAGTGCCAGTGGAGAAGCGTCTGTCCTAGGGCTGCAGGACCTGATGCAGTGAGGGAAACCAGAGGAAGGAAAGGATGGGAGCAAAGAGGGGAGGACATCCCCACAAACCATTGAGAAAGCAAATGCCTGTCACTGTCAGTCACTGTACCCACAGCGGTGTGCTCTGCACACCTACCACTTCAGCATGTCATGTGCTGAACAGCCTCCACAGCCTCTAGCACTTCCCCAAAGCTGCAGCACAGAGGAGAGGCCTCACAATCCCTGCCTGTGGTGGCAACATGAACCCCATTTTACAGGTGGGAAAAATGAGGCACAGAGCTGATAAGGGACTTTCCCACACCTCACAGAACGCTTGGAACATCTCAGGACCCTGGTCTTCCCTGCCTGTGCTTTGACCATGATGTCTCTTTGCTTGTTCTGTTTGTGTGTTACTCACCTTCCTGCCTCCAGGGGCTGCCCAGTCTGTTTAGACAATATGATCTCATTGTACTCACAATCATAGCTCTCGTCTGCTTCTGCCATTGTCAGCTCTTTGTATTCTGCATTTGTCCAGCAACTGGCCCTGCGGGGTCTTGGTCCTGCCAAGAGGGCAGGGGACTGGACTCAATGACTTCCTGAGGTCCCTTCCAGTTGTATGAGATGTGTCTCTCCATATTTGGGACCTGCTCCATAGCTGTGGCTCCAAGGGGCTCCTCTTTGTCTGATGTTCCCTCCCCATTGGAGGCTGCTTACGCTCTGCATCCACTGGCACTCAGATGAGTCACTGCTTTTCCATGAAGTTGCATCATGGTGAGGTTGGTGAGGACACATCGAGAGGAGGTGGTCAGTGTTCCCTATATGCTGAGCACTTGGGCAGCTGCCCAGAAGAAATGCAGGTGCCACCCCACTGATTAGCAGAGCATACACAGACACCCCCAGAGTGCAGCATGTGTGCCAGTGGGTGGTACACATCCACACAAGACTTGGTGCTCGTAACAAAATTTGTTCTGTCCATGGATGGAAAAACTATAGGGAGCCCTGGAGGTCCCCAGATTGCATAAGTTGAGGTACCTTATCTTGAACTCGACATGGGCTACACTGCCCTGGGGTTCTAAATAAGGGGCTATTTTGAGCTCCATGTGACAAGGATTACTGGGAATGAAATACCACACTCAGAATAGCCCTGCTGTTTCGAGTGTGGTGTTTGGCCACATGGTTTCTATTTTGGGATATAAATGTATCCCGAAATAGAAGCCATACTGTAGCCTTAGGCTCAGAGCCTTCTTATATCATGAATGAGTGAAGGAATGCAGGATGAGAAAGGACAGTCTGAGAGGCGACAAGTGCAGGGAAGCTTGTCTCTCTCATTCATGGAAGTTGGCCCCAAAAAAGAGATTACCTCACCCAGCTAGTGTCTATAATACCCTGGGGCTGACAGGACTATGACTACATTGCCTTCTGCAAGAAACAGAATGTTTATGCTGTTTCTGCCACAGAGGTCCAGTGTGATGTTGAGTAAGTCGCTTCACCCAAACTTTTCATAGATGACCACAAAGTAAGTATTTTCTCATTTCTGTATACCCAAATTGTGCCACTTGGTGCTGGATTTACAGGCTGCAGAGCACTCCCAGCTGCAATGACGTCAATGAGAGGTCTTCTCTGAACAAATTAAGGGCTGTAAATGAAGAAAGTACTCTGACAAGTCAGATCCTGTGCAACTCACTTTGGGCATCCCACTTAGTTGCTACTTGTGAGAGTTCTGACTTTTCTCACTCTGTTCTTTATTTATGGAGTTATAAAATAGGAGTAATAATACCACTTCACTTTACAGAAGCCACCCGAGTTCACTGATGTATAAATAGGTTACACAGTACATAATGGTGTGTGGTAATATGACATTTTTATTCCATGATCACAGAAGACTGCATGATTTATCTGGCAATACCACATAGGAGTTGTTCATGTCTTTTCAAAAGAGTCAAAAACAAACCTACTAGCCATCTATTTTGCATAGGTTGTGTACACCATTTATTTAGTTCAGATTTTTGTCTGTGCTCTTGTTCTTGTTATATCCCCCTTTGCAATACAGTAGTTACTAGTCTGAAAAGAGAAACATAATTGCTATGGGCTGATTTGGTTACAGCCACACATCCTCACTTTATTAAGCATTCATGCAGGATGCTGCAATCATTTGCACATGAGTAAGCCAAGCCAGACAATAAGATTATTCATCTGAGTAAAGTTACTCATGTGAATGTATGTGGTATAAATGATTAGCATACATTTACACCACACTTTTAAAAATATAAGACAGGTTGTGCCCTTGTGAGTAATGGGTGTAACATATATCATGCCAACATAAGTACTATTGTACATTATATCCTGTTCATTAAACACATGGTTTTACTCGAAGCATTCAATTGATATAAAAAGAAAATCTGTGGGATAATCTAATATTGAAGAACACTGGCAGCAGAGGCTAAAATACAGGCTTTGAACTCATCATATTACAGTTGGGATTAATTTGGGTGTGAATGACACCTGAAGAGCAACAGCTGTTGAGTCTTATCCCTGTCACCACTGTCATGTTGTAATGCCATTACGACAGGACTTGAAAAAGAGCTATTTTGATGAAGATGGCCAAAATCTCTGGTTTCTGTGCAGGAGGGAAAGAAAATCTTTCAATCCATGCACTCAGCCTGCAGGATTGTGATCCTGAAAAGTAAGTCAGTCGGACCAAACAAAACCATTTCCTAAAATGGTTTTCTAAAGCTTCACAAAAAAAAAAAAACAACAACAACAACAACAAAGAAAAAACAACAAGAAAAAACCCACCAGCTGTAACTAACTCAAGATTATACATTGGTTGGCGATCAAAATATTTTAAAATTACCTCTGAGGTGTATAAAACACCTCACCATATGTTAAAAGCAAAGAGAGCAAGCCTGTAAGTTAACAGTTTCAAAGAATTTCTTACAGGCTGTATTATTCATTGTTATTACCATGCAAAATAATATTTCATCACTAACTGGCAAGCACACCAGGGAGCTGCACTACAGCCCCTGTTATTCCAGTTTACACACTGGAGTCATGGCTGCTACCTCTCCCCACAGGGCTTTGAGGATAAGTAGCACTAATTAAAAGTAAATCAAGGAGTTCCTGGCAGGCCTGCTGACCTTAACTCCCTGCTTGAATCCATACGAGAATGATATAAGCAATCGGAAGTCGCAGCATAAACATATCAGCAGGACTGACTGAAGAAATATGGCCTCCATTTGTGTATAAACTTTGCAGTTTGGAGGGAAGGGAAGTGATTTCCTTAGATGCCCAGCTGCTTCTGAATGCCCAGATAACTGCTGATACCAAGACTACCTCCTGTCATCTATGTCTGGGGGGAAAAAAATAAAAAAAAGCATTTGCTGAAGCAAATGCAGTCCAATATGGAATTTTTATGTACCTTTTGGCTATTGGTTCCATGGAGGTGAAAGTTACTGTATGCCTCCAATTAACTCACCCCCACAGAGCTGGGTTATGTGATGCCCATTTTTTCTGGGCAAACTCTGTGTCTGTGCCTTCCACAGCACTGTGGGTTTACTATGCCTGGGGCTTTTTTTATCCTCAGGCACTTGCAGAATGCTATGAAGCCACCTTTCCTATCTCATAGAGCTGGAAAGAACCTCAACATTGAGTCCACTTCCCTACACACACAGGAAGATGCATCAGATTTTTTTTAAACCTGTTTTCCCCAGATGGCTCCCTTAAGGGTTGGGCTCACAACCCTAGGCTTAATAGGCTAATGCACAAACCAGTGGGCTATCCATCCCACCCTGGCCATAGGCTATACATTTAACCTTTCTTTGTATCATTTTCTTGCCCCTTACAGCTAAGTCCCCAGATACCACTTAAAACCTGCATTATATTTAAGTGGACTATAGTCCAGAATGGTGCCTTTTTTGTTAAAAATCCAAATGCATACATTTTTCCACCTGTGGTTAAACATGGTTACTACCTTGACCTCCTGAGCTATTGTATAAATTACACTGACTTTAGCCCTTTAAAGAATTGAAAGAAGTCTGAGGGATTTTGTTTATGCTTCAGTTACCTCGTCAATCAGCAGCCATAAGTAAAAATGTATGAGCTCTTTCAGAACGACCTGTTTTCTCTTTGTCTACTTGGACCTCCCACTGATTTTATTTATTCATGTATTTTGACTCATTTGTTATTTTAAAATGGGAATGAGCAGAATAGCAAGCTGGGACTGAATAAATATTTCCTGCTTTAAAAATAGAGTATCCTCTCCTCCACATAGATAGAAAGCACATGTGTATTAAAGAATATCAGTTGAAGTAGTTTTTAAAACAGAGGTTTAATTTAATAACACCTGGAAAATTTAGAGTTATGCTTCTCACAGTATTCTTAATACTGTTCTATTGTGCATGTCGATTACTATATGGCTTTTGTGGGACCAAAACAACAAGGCATTTAAGTCTGCTTATCTTTAAGCACTTAAGTTGCATTAGGGTTTTGCTTAAATGCACCTAAATAGCATTTCATATTATGTCTCATGCTTTATGCGAAACATAAGTAGACATAGATCTAGCAAAACATTGAAATATCTGTTGGAATACAAAGTAGAACTATTGATGTGGCTGGGTCTGGGCCTAATTACATCATTACAAAACCTATGAGCAGCAATGAAAGTTACCGCCTCAGGTGCATTTAACAAAAATGGAGGTCAAATTTACATTATTCATAACGTAAAGTTTGCTCAAATTCTAATGAAGCCACACAAAACCCCATTGGGTATAAATTAGGGCTGTCAGTGAACTCAGGTTAATGCCTGCGATTAATGTAGGGTAGACGTTAAAAAAAACTAATGGTACTAATCCTTGTTGCTTGACAGTGCTACTTTTTACACTTTTCCATGCCTGAGGCAGTTGTAATCCAAAGCAGAGATTCCACTTTGTATTGCACTGTAGCAGAGATTGCTTTGCATTTCCTTAGACTATTTAAATGCTAGTTTTGCAAGCCCTGACTTGCATCTGGTTTGTTATGCCAAAGCAAAAAGTTTGTATATTGATTGGAAAGTAATTTACTAGGTGCTGGAGGAGGGGCAGACGTCAAAAAGGTGGAGGTGCTGGAATTAACTTGGAAAACTGCTGGCTTGCAGAATGGCAGCCATGTGAATACTTCGGTGAAGGTTCAATATATCGTCTAGGGAGCTAGAGAGAGCTCCCAATCAATTTAAAGGTTGTGATGAAATTTTTCAAAAGGACTGCAGCATACCAATATCTTTGGCTATGTCTAAACTATGGTTGCTATTTCAGGACATAAATGTATCCCAAAATAGCAACTCCACAGCTATTTTAAATGTAGTATTCCATTTCTGCTACCCCTTGGCAAGACAGGGGTAGTGGAAACCTTGAAGTATCCATATGAACTTTGCTGTATGAACTTTGAAGTATCTGTATGAACTTCAAGTACCCTTGAAGTAGCCATATGAACTTTGTTGTCATTTGGATGGTGCCATGTTCGAAATAAGTTGACTCAAAATAATTTAGGCAACTTTGCATTGCACAAATTGGTTTGAATTATGGCTACAGGCTAGAAGTAGCCTTTTGTAATGAGAGCTAATGCAATGTTTTGCTTCAAGTCACAGGCTGACAGCTCACAGGTCTCAGATAAGAATTCCCCTTATTCCTGTCACCACACATGGGCCAGGTTCATGCTGGCTGGTTCACTTTCCTGTGCCAGAATCTGGTCTGTGCCAGAGGCACAATACCAAATAAAATCCTGGTCCTGCAATAACAATGGCACTGGTGGATGCCTTTTTTCCTGTCCTAGGGCTCTTCATGGGTCTAAATTAGCAGATCTCATAGTAGGATTAGAACTTATAGGAAATCCTGTGCACACTGGGCGAAATTACATGCTGCACCCCCTGCCATATTGCTAACCCCAAGCATTCAGAAACCAGGAGATTTGATTTGCAAATCAGAAGATTTGTAGAAAAATAAAACGTGAGTTCTGTTTGCTTTCTGGGTTTTGATCCCTGAGGATTCCCACGTTCAAGTTTTGGTTTCTCCCCTACAACCATGAAGGCTACATTTTTTTTTTCAGAATAAATCATTATTGTTTAACAGTGGCAGGGGCGGGGGGTAAGAGGAGAGATGGTGCTCTTGGTCCTGCCAAGAGGGCAGGGAACTGGACTTGATGATCTCCTGAGGGTCCCTTTCAGTTCTATGAGATGTGATGTGTAAGTTAGCTCCAAGACCATTAAGAAGAACAATGGAACCTGTGAAGTGGGCCCATTGAAAGAAGACTGGACATATATACTCCTTGGGAGTCACCAGCAAGTACTCAGTATAGGGGGGAGGGATAGCTCAGTGGATTGAACATTAGCTTGCTAAATACAGGGTTGTGAGTTCACTTCATAAAGGGACCAGTTAGGGACCCGGGAAAAGGAAGGGTGGTGGTTGCTCTTGCCCAGAGGGCAGTGGACTGGACTCAATGACCCTTAGAAGGTCCCTTCCAACTCTCTGAGATGTGCATCTCTGTGTATTATTGTGTGACCAATCATGATTAATTTTTAAATCACATGTTCACTCATGATTAATTTTTAATCACTTGACAGTTCTCGTAGAAATACAAAATGCTGCATACTGGGGTGAGGAGAGTGGATAGACGGACAGACAGTATCTGCTCTCACTTGACATTCAGCAAAAGGGTTGTACAATTTAGACAAAATAAAATCCAGCTCTGGTCTGGTCTGGTCAGACCGACTCATTACGTTTCTTTCTGACTGTTGCCCCATCTGTAAGATTAGGGCCAGGGTAGTTATGTATGTTAGTAAATTGCTTTGATATCTAGCTACGAGAGCTGAGGCTTGATCTGAGCCAAATTTTGCTCTTACTTGCTTAAGAATAGTCTTAGAATAGAAAAGAAGACCTGTTGATTTCAATGGGTTTACTGGCAGAGAAGTTTCTGTGTAACATAAGTAGGAGTGGCAGAATCTTTATATATGCACTACAGAAATAGAAGACAGTATTATTGCTTTGTACTTTGTTATATTATTTGCTAAATAGTAATGCTTTATGATATCAACAGAACCTTTTACAGGTAATCAATGACAAACCTTCCTTGCTACATTTGGTACTGATAAATTATAAATACTGATAAATGAGCAACTACAAGTCAAAAAAGTTATTCTATATTATTTAATAAGAGTGTTTACTGACATATTAATGTACTCTTCTCACTGCCAGTGATTCCTATCTCCTGTGCGTACAAAGCAATAGTGTTATGAACACCAATTGTTTGATATGAGTACAAAAGGGATTGCTTTCCTAACCCTGGATATGAAATCTTCCATGAAAGGCACTTTTCCAGCCCAGGTTTTTAATTCCATGACTGCAGATTTTAACATGAACAGGTCTCCATTTTCTCTCTGTTTATACCACTCCCACAGAGTTAGATGTTTTGCAAATGTGGAAAGTCCCTGATGTGCTGGAAATAGCCCAAGTTAAAGCAAACACAGACTAGCCCAGAAAGACTTCGTCCACAATTGGCAGAGTCCAATAAATTAATTTGCTCTGTGGAAATACCTAAAAGGGGGAGAATTGTTTTGTGAACCAAACAGTAGATTTTAAGGCCACAGGGAGGAAGGTACCAACACCTGGACTGTGACCTTGATGTTAATGTACTCCTGCCACCAACTTCTGAATATACAAAAATCTTCTTGATACCATGACAAAATGTAGGTCCTTTGGGCTCAATTTTTTCCAAACTTAATGAGAGTTGTAGCCAGGAGGTTTAAGACAGATCCAGATTCCAACTGAGTAATCTACACACACCTGTGTCTATACCCCACTTACAATAACCTGTCTATAAACATTAAGAGACAGTGACATTAAAGGCATGGGTGGAAAGATAGCCCACACACATTGAATATAAATATTCTAGGGTTATTGGCACCACTCAGTAAAATAAGAGTGAGAGATATCCTAGATATGCTAAATATTGGATTACATCCCAACCTGCAGACAAGTAAATAAGGACTGGCAAACTACGAAGCTATGTCTACACTAGAGCGCTCTTCTGAAAGAGAGTGGTCAAAAGACACCCTTTTGAAGGGGAGTGTCTACACATGGGTCAGAGCTGGCACCATCAACAAGCACCATGGAAAGAGCCATGTGCCATGTTGAAAGGGGCCACCCAGGATGTTGAAAGAGAGCATTTACACTTACCAACCACCTCTTTCAAAAGAAAAGGCCAGGAAACACTGCAGACAGGCTTGCACAGCAGCCAAGCCCTTCCGGGGCCACAGAAAGCCACTCCTTTAAAGGGCCCCTCCCAAACACACCCCCTCAGACACAGTGCCCTCAGGAACAGGCATGGGCCAGTGGCAGCTGGAATCCCTACTGGCTGCCACCAGCAGAGCAAGCACCCTGCTAGCCACAGCACTGGTGGCCACCAAGGAGCTCCTGCCAGGGTCCCCCCAAGGGGCAGAAGGGGACGCCCCAGACCATAGGGTGCTCAAGGATCCCCCCCATGTGCTTCGCTGGCTCTGGAGCCACCCCATTAGCTCTGCATGATGGGAGCAATGGGTCATGGGGGAGTGGAAAGATGACCGGTGGCTCCAGAATTTCTGGATGAGGTGGCAGAACTTCCTGGCGCTGTGCCAGTCGCCGACCCTCCACCCTGAGACACCAACACACCCGGGTGCAGCACGCTTTCCCCATGGAGAAGAGGGTTATGACAGCTGTCTGGAAGCTGGCCACTCCAGACAGCTACCGCCCCAGGGCCATGGTCTGGCTGGACCCTGGCAGGCCAGGGTCTGCTGGGATGTGGGGGAGAGGGCCCTGGTTGTGTATGATGCCCCTGCCCCATGATCCAGGCTGTGTGCCCTGTTGGGTACATACCTGAGGGTCCACCGCCCAGGCTGAGGGATGGCCGTCTGGCTGATGCCCAGCTGGAGGTGCAGGAGGGGAGATCAGTCACCAGCTCCACCTCCTCAATGGATCAGTCCCCTGGCAAGGCTGGCCCCTTCTCCAGTCCTGGTGGTGTGCAGCTGGCCGACCGTCCCATCTCCAGCTCTTCACCCAGTTGGGGCTCCTCAGCTGCAGTGTCCAGGATGGCTGTTGGGGTGGAGGCATCCTGGGGTCCCAGGATGAGAGAGCGCATGGGCGTGTGTAGACACACTGCACGCTACTTCGACATGGGGCCTGCTCTTTCAAAGGACTAGGCTGGTGTAGATGTAGCTCATCTGTCTAATTTCAAAGCAACTCATTCAAACCAAATTGAAACATTTATTGACCATGCAATAATGTTATATTAGCATACGGGGTCCCTACTTTAACCTCTAAAGCTAGTAAAAAGCCATACTGGGATCTGGAACAGGTAAATTTAGGTAATTTCATTGTGAGACTTATTCTGATCTTGCTATTTATTTTGTAAAACAACCCGCCTGTCTTCTCAAAGCAATAGCAGTGTCAGTACACTTGAACATTTAAATGTTAAATGTTTGATCCAAAGGAATGGAATTCCATCACAACAAAGCAGCATTTGTAAGCCTAGGAATTGGGACAGGGGTGTACAACCCGCAGCTCTCAAGTCACGTGCAGCTCTTAGAGCCTTTAAATGTGGCACCTCCTCAGAGCCACATGCTGGGAGTGCCGTCCGCTGCTCCACTCCCGTTCCCCAGCACTTAGTGGGAGAAGCATGTGACAGCAGCAGCAGTAGATCGAGCAGCTCCGGTGAGTCACTGGCATTAAATTAGAGCAGGAGGGAGGTGGGGGTGCCTAGCTTTGGGTGCCAGAGAGCATTGAGCCAGTGTTTTATATTGGTCTTTTCTGCCATCCTCTGGCAGAGTTCCACACGTTCACTATGAAGAAATAATTTTTTGGTTCGTTTTAAATTCACTGCCTGTAAATCTGTAGGGTGACCTTCTTGTGTTATGTTAGCAAAGGAGTAAATAATAATTCCTCATACAATTTTGCCAGACCAGTCATGATTTTGTACACCTCTAATGTGTTCCTTGCCCTTTAGTCATTCTTTTCCAAGCTGAAAAGTCCTACTTTTTTTAAGCTCTCCTCATATAGAAGCTGTTCCCAAAGCTGTCTTTACGTATATGCAGAATATGCAGTTGTGTAGGGCACCCGGAAATTTGAGGAACCACTGGGTTTTAGCATCCACCTACTGGTTTCTTCCTATCCCTATTCTGTGGCTCTGCTTCTGCCAGAAAGGACCTACGTCACTACAATGTGAAGAAGCCTGTGAGACCTATTAGCAGTAACAGTAAAAGAGCCATTCAAGTCATAAAAAAGCCATTTTAACAAGCATTTTCCATTCCCTGTCAGTTTCTGAATTTATTGTTATGTTAGGAGGCTACAGGACCTTAGTTTCAAATTTGTTTTAAACATATTTCATTAGTATGTTCATGAAGATTATAAAACCAAATATCTAAAAAACTGTCTCCCTCTCCATCCTGGCTGCCATCAGGCATAGAGGCCCCAGTTTAATGATACTGTATAGGGCCCAATAAAACCTAAGGATGGCTCTGGCTGTTTACTCCTAATCATTTGTTTCCATTTCTGTATCTTTTTCAAATCCAGTATAACTTTTTGTTTCAGCTGGGATGACCGGATTGCCGTGTGCTATTCAGGATGTGGGCATACCATGATGTTATTTAGAGGCAATATTATGTTTTCTGTATTATCTATTCCTTTCCTAACAAGTCCCTGTATTCTGTTAGTTTTGTAGACTGTCACTGAACATTGAGCAGATGTTTTCAGGGAACTATCCACAATGATTCCCAGATCTCTTTCTTGAGTCAGTTAATTTAGAACCCATCATTTTTGTATGTATATTTAGGATTATATTTTTCCATGTGCTTTACTTTGCATTTATCAGTTGAAGAATTCCATCTGCCATTATGTTGCCTAGTCACCCATTTTAGTGAGATTCCTCTGTAACTCTTTGCAGTCCGCAATACACTTAACTATTTTGACCAGTAGTGGAGGCGTAGCTGAGTTAGTCTGTATCTTCAAAAACATCAAGAAGTCCTGTGGCGCCTTACAGACTAACAGATATTTTGGAGCATAAGCTTTTGTGGGCAAAGACCTGCTTTGTCAGATACATCTGTGGGGGCATTTCAGAGAAGGATTTAAAGAGGGGGTCTCATTGAAGGGAAGGGCCAGAGCTGACAAGGTCTGTTCAGTCAGGGTGGATGTGGCCCATTATTGGCAGTTAATGTGGACCTGTGAACATCAAGAGAGGAGAAATCAAGTCAGTTCAGTCAGGGGGGATGTGGCCCATTGTCAGTTGCTAATGTGGAGGTGTGAACATCAAGAGCGGAGGCTAGGGAAGTCACACTCAGGGGCTAGGATACTCACACTCATGGTCTGGAGGGGGCTAGGGGAGTCACACTTGGGCTAGAATACTCACACTCATGGTCTGGAGGGGGCTAGGGGAGTCACGCTCATGGTCTGGAGGGGCTAGGGGAGTCACACTCAGGGGCTAGGATACTCACAGTCATGGTCTGGAGGGGGCTAGGAGAGTCACACTCAGGGGCTAGGAGTCACTCATGGGCTGGAGAGAGGTAGGGGAGGCACAGGGACCCCTGTGGCTGGAAGTCAGCTGGGGCATGGAGCTCCAGCCAGCAGTGCCAGCCCCAAGAACTCCAACCGGTACGGGGGAAAACCCCCATCCCCGCAGCTGGAAACCGGCTGGGGCTGAGCCAGCCACAGGAACCCCAGCTGGGTCTGGGTGGAGAGACCCAGACATCCCCCAATGGCTGGAAACCAACTGGGGCTGGGGGGGGGACCCCCCAATCCCTGCAGCTGGAAGTCAGCCTGTGGGGAACTGATCAGCTCTGCCCTCCTGCCCTTGGACCCAGGCCCCCATCTTACCTGAGCTGGGCACTGCTTCTCAGGTATGCACTTCTCTGCCTTGCAGCTGAAATGGTTCTCAGTGTAATTGATTGTCTTAACTGCCTGACAGCTGTTAATCTAATTAAGAAGTTGAGACCACTTCAGGAGTGTGATTGGCTTCTTGATAGCCACCTGGTGAGCCACCCAGCTCAGCTGGCAGCCCTTTGGAAATGTAATCGGGACCATGTCTGGGTCCTGACCCACAGGTTGGGAAATTCAGATCTAAGGCCTAGCCCCAGACACAGCTCTTAGGCAGACTTCAAGTATGAAACTGAGAGGTTCAAACATCAGAGGGAGCTACAGTACCCGCTGAGCCCCCATAAATGGTGCCACTGAAAAAGAGAGGTGACTACCCTGAAGACCTCACAATTGAAAGAGAACAGAGAGACCAAGGAACAGTAATGGTACAACAGAGAAATGTGAGTTTAACACAAATATTTAGTGTCATGATTTTTCCATGAGATTTCTTTTGTCCCTTTAACTTTGTTTTTTTCCATCTACTAAATATTTCTTATAAGAGATGGCTAGGGTTTGTAGACCTTTGAAATTTTTCATTTTAAAGAAACAGCAAAAACTCCTTCGGACTACTGAGTCATGTAATTCCACAATGCTTATTCCTCCTGGGAAAGGTAGAGTTACTGAGTAGGCATGTCAGTGTTATCTGATTATTCCCAGCTGCTGGTTTATTTATTTTTTCTTGCTTGCTTGCTTGCTTTCTTTGTCTCTCTGGCTCACTCTCTCTCCCCATACTGGGTATTCCATTTGATAATACAATATGTGTAAGTAATAAGATACAGACTGTAATTAAATAAGTCTGGTTTCAAGACCATCATTAATAATACTCATCTGATAAATCAAAATTTGTATAGGGAAAGAAAGGGGGGGGAAAAAAAGGGTGAGAAATGTTGACCTTTTTACCTTACAAATCAGAGTGGAATAACTTACGCATATTTCAAATGCATCTAGCCCAAACACAAGTTTCATTTCAGTCTCAAAGTATAAAACAAATCACCAGCTGCTTAAGGTTCTGTCCACACACTACAGTTTCTAGCTCTGGTGAGCTGTTTTCAGATATGGTTCGTGATCACACATGGGTAGAACTTAGTTTGTATCTGCAACTGAAATAGCTGCAAACTGTGCTCAGTAACGATGCTAGTTATGATCATGTAGGATAGTGTCTTCCACTCTTAAAAAAATCTGTATCCAGGCTGGTCCCTGTATGAACGAGCTAGCATGGTTTTAATACCATTTTAGTAGCCTGTATGTCTGTCTACATAGCATTGTGGAGCCAGTAGGAGCAAGCCTCCCATCCAGTAGCAACAGACTCAGATAAGTTGGGCTCATGGTAGTGCTTCTAAAATGGCTGTAAGGTCAGCACTTTGCATTTCCAGATCACGCTGTGACAGCCAATGCCCTTGCAAGCACACAACCTCCGTCCAAGCTATAGGTTCAAAGCAATGTCTACACAGCTATTTTCAGAGCACTAATACAACCCCACAACAGTTCTAATCTGTTAACCTTCCTCCCCGCACTCCAATATGGTATGTAGTGTGGCAGGGCCAGGGCGGAGGGCCCCCTCCAAGGGAGCCCAAACAAGCAGAAGGGCCTGTGGAGTACCACCTACTGGAGGCCGGGGAGTGGGCAGGCATAGCCTGCCCACGACTAAAAGGTCCCTCTCACAGCGAGGGGGGACCTACTAAAAGCAACTGGTCCCAAATGAATTTGTGGGACAACGAAGGAAAAAACAGGGGTGGGAGTGAGGGTCAGAGGTTTAAAATAAGGGAGCCTGAAGGGGATACTGAGCAGAGGACCCTGGACAGCACCCACTGCTCCTTGAAGGTGTCCAGGGTGTCGGTGGACGCCACCCAGAGGAACTCTGCTCGGATTCATGACCAAAGGGAGGAACAGAAGTAGGCCCCAGTCGCACGTCACCCCCTCTGCCAGCCTCCTCTCCCTGGTTTTGTAGATGGCCATTTCGGCCACGTCCAGGAGGAGGCTGACGAGAAGGTCCCATGACTTTGTGGGGCCGCGGATAGGGTGTGACAAGATGAGGAGGTGTGGGGAAAAGTGCAGCCAGAACCTCAAGAGGAGGTTCTGGAGGAGCCGGAAGATGGGCTGCAGCCTGGCGCACTCAACGTAGACGTGCGCCAGGTTTTCCCTCATGCCGCAGAAGGTGCAGGTGTCTGGGATAGGGGTGAACTGCGCCAGGTACACGCCCGTGCTTACCGCTCCATGGAGGATTCTCCAGCTGCTGTCGCCGGTGGGCTGCGGAATCAAGGTGGAATAAAGGCTGGCCCGCTGGGGCTCCCCACCCTCCGATGGTGGTAAGAGGTCCCACCATTTGTGGTCGGGGTGGGACATGAGGGTGGGGAAGTGGAGCATGTGAAGCACGAGCGTGTACAGAAGATGTCTGGGCGTGGTTTGGAAGGGGACTGGCTGCAAGGTGTGCACCTGGCTGGGATGGTGAGGGGGAGGGGGGCGGGCAGGATCACAAAGCCGGGGGCCCACGGAGAGGTCCGGAGGGCTAGGAGTGAGAGGGGGTGGGGCGCACCCTCTCGCAGGACCCGACCGAGGTAGATACGAGCAGTGGGTGGCAGGGCAACCTTCACCTCCTCGAGAACGCGTCGGGGGGAGCGTAGGGTGGAGAGCCCCATGCACCGGGCAAGCACCGGGGCCTCCATCCAGTCCCACACAGTCATAGTCCAGGAGGTCTCCGACCCTGGTGATTCCACCTAGGACCAACCTCCGGCGCACTGTGGGAGACTCTGCTGCCTGCACATGAAGGTGGGGGTTGTGTAGAAGGGGCTCCATGAGGAGGTCTGCCCCCACAGCGGCCCCTAAGGACCTGGAGGCTGCAAGCAGCCGCCAAGTGCAGAGGAGGTCCTGGTAGAAGGCTGGCAGCTCCAAGAGGCCTCGCGGACGGTCTATCCACGATAAGTAAAGGAGCTGCCGGTCGTATTGGAGCCCTTGGTAATGGCAGAGGAAAGAGTGTGCCAGCGTACTCCATGCCGGACTATCTGCACTGTTGGTGTTGAAGAGTCCCTGCAGGGCCCAGAACCGGAAGACATGGACCTGAGTGCGCATGCAAGTCAGGCCCTGTCCCCGCATCTCCAGGGAAAGATGGAGTACCCCTGCAGGGACCCAGTGCAGTCCTGGCCAGAAGAACTCCAGGATTAACCTCTGGAGCTGGTCCAGGAACTTCGGGGGTGGGACCAGCATGCTGAGGCGGTGCCAAAGCATGGACAGGACTAGTTGGTTCAGCACCAGTGCTCTCCCTCATAGGGAGAGACACTGGAGCAGCCCTGTCCACCTCCGCAACTGCTCAGCAACCCTGCCCTCTAAACCCTGCCAGTTTTCCGGTGGAGAGGGATGCGTGGCAGATAGAAAGACAGCCAGATAGGACAGCGGGCCTGCGCTCCACCAGATGGCCTGAAGCGCGGGTGGGAGGCAGCTCGTCTGCCATCCAGTTCTGACCACCAGGCCAGAGCTCTTGACCCAGTTGACTTGGACGGAGGAGGCTGCCGAGTAGACAGCTTGGCAAGCCTCCAGCTGCGCCAGGTCTCCCGGGTCCTGAACCACGAGGAGCACATCGTTGGTGTACGCCAACAGGACCAGCTGCATCGTCGGCTCTCGAAGCACCAATCCCCTTAACCTTCGACAAAGGAGACAGAGGAAGGGCTCAATGGCCGGGGCGTAGAGCTGTCCTGAGAGCGGTCAGCCTTGTTGTACTCCCCGTCCGAAGCTGACTAGCACGGTCAGGGTCCAGTTGAGCTTGACCAAGCACGCCGAGGCAGCGTACAGCACCCAGAGAAACCCAAGAAAGCGGGGCCCGAAGCTGAAGGCCTGCAGGATGCTCAGGAGATACCTGTGGTCCACCCTGTCGAATGCCTTCTCCTGGTCCAAGGACAGGAGGGCGAACAACAGGCTGTCCCCACACCCAAGCGCTAAGAGATCCCGGACCAAGTACAGATTGTGGAGGATGGTTCGGCCCAGGACAGTGTAGGTCTGGTCGGGGTGGACATGTCCTGCAGCATGGACCCCAGGCGACGGGAGATGGCATTAGCAATAATCTTGTAGTCTGTGCTGAGGAGTGAGATGGGACGCCAGTTCCGAAGGTCACGGGGGTCCCCCTTCTTAGGCAGCAGGGTAAGGACAGCTGACCTGCATGACAGTGGGAGGACCCCGCTTTGCAAGGCCTCGGCCCAGACGCTGACCAGGTCTGGGCCAAGGATGTCCCAAAACACGTGGTAAAACTCCACAGTCAGCCCGTCCATGCCCGGGGATTTGTTGGTGGGCATGAGACGGAGGGCTTCCGAGAGCTCAGCTAGAGTGAGAGGATGCTCTAGCCGGTACGGTCGCCTGTGCTGACCGAAGGGAGTTGGTCCCAAACCACCCTGCAGGCATAGGTGTCGGTCAGATCTGGGGAGAAAAGGGTGGCGTAGAAGGCGTGAGCCCTCTCGCGCATCTCTGCTGGATCTGTAAGAGGGGTGCCATCCTCTACAAGAAGGCAGAGGATGTGTTTTTTGGCACCCCTCTTTTTCTCCAGGACATAGAAGAAGCGAGAGCCGTGGTCCATCTCCCGAAGGAGTTGGATTCGCAACCTCAACAAGGCCCCATGTGCCCGGAAGGCGTCGAGGGCCCTGAGCTCAACCCTCTTCTCCTGGTACGTGCCACAGAAGGATGGATCTCTGGGGCTGGCAGCTAGACACCTCTCCAGCTCAAGGATCTCCCGTTCCAGCTGTCCTATCAACACATCCCGCTGCCGGTTGGCCCCCCAAGTGTAGTCGTGGCAGAAGAGCTGCGTGTGCACCTTTCCCAGATCCCACCACCGCCATGTTAAGGGAAAGGCATGCCGTTGCCTGCGCCAGGCCAGCCAGAACTCCTGGAAGGACACCACAAAGCCCACGTCCTCCAGCAGGCTGTTATTAAAATGCCAGTAGGCCGACCCCCGCTTCCCCAGAGAGAGGGAAGCCTTCACGGCCACCAGGTGGTGTGCCGAGAAGGGGGCCGGCCGCACGCTGGAGGAGTGGGCCCAAGAGAGATGGTGCCATGAGATATAAATGCAGTCCAACCAGGCGTGTACGGATTTACGGCCCACCACTCAGATGTAGGTGAAACCAGCGTCCTCGTCCAGGTGGTGGCTGCACTAGACGTCCACCAGGGAGCAATGGTTGAGAAGCTCCCTGAGGACGTCCGCAGAAGCCTGACACTGCTCGGTCCCCATGTGGTCCCGCTCCTCGAGGGTGCAGTTGAAATCCCCGCCAAGGACCAGGCACTCGCGAGGATCGATGGTGTCGAGGAAGGCTGCCACCTGCTGGAAGAAGGGTGTTCTCTCTGGGCCAAGTGTCGGGGCATAGATGTTGACGAGGTGGAGAGGCAGCCCATCCACCCGCACCCGGAGATGCAGCAGGTGACCCGGCACAACCACGACACTCCCCAGCACCTTGGGCTGCAGGTCTGGGGAGAATAGGGTCGCTACCACAACCTGGCGGGCCGAGAGGTGACTAAAGCAGACCCCATCTCCCCACTCCAGCCGCCACTTGGCTTCAGTGGCTGGAGTAGTATGGGTCTCCTGTATGAAGGTGACCGAGTACCCTCCCTCCCGGAGGAAGGAGAGCACTCAGCACCTGCGGAGACCTGACCCACAGCCCCTGGCATTTAGAGTGGCAAAGATGATCGGCGCCATTTGGAGGGCTGGGGAGGATCCTTGCCAGAGGGAGCACCAATGGTTCCTGTGGGGCCATGCAGCAGACCGTGACCAACCCCAAAAGTGATGAGGGCATCACGGAAGTCGTGGGCCCCTTGGTAAGCAGTGGCGTCCCTCTTCCCAGGCCCCTTGCCCTCCTTCAGAAGGGCCCTCACGGACTCTGAGTGGAAGGCCTCCCAGCACTGGAGGGTGAGAGCAACCTTGTTCTGGAGCCGCAAACGTCCTCCAAGAACTGGCACATCTCGCCCACCAGCGCACGGGGTGCTGAGGTCTCGGGGTCTTGAGTGCCCGTCGGTCTCATGTTCTTTTGGGCCCCACGGCCAGAGAAAAAGTTGAGGTGGGGACTGAGGTCTGATTTTGGGGGGGATGAGGGTGGCAGAGGGAGAACAGCCCCGGAAGTGCTGGGAGAAGGTGATACAAGGGGGGCCTCCCGAGGAGTTATGGCCTCGGGGGCGGTTACGAGTGGGCAGGGGTCGAAAGGAGAGGTGGGAAAAGGAAGGGTGGGAGCAGGGGGGATAGAAATTATAAGGGAAAGGGGAGGGTAATGGGGGGGAGGAGGCAGGGGGGAGGGAGGGGAGGAAAAGGAGGGAGTGGAGGAAGAGGAGAAAGGAGAGTGTCTGGAAGGGGTAGGATTGCGGTTTCTGGAGCGGAGCATTGGCTGGAGAAAGGAGTGGGGGTGGTGGCAAGTGGTGGGGCTAAAGTGGGAGCAGGGGTGGGGATATAAACAGAAGGGGTCTCGGGGGGGGGCTTCCTCAGGTGGTGGGGAGGGAGGGGGGTAAGGGCGAGGTGCCAGCACACTCGGCGGCAGGCTCCAACAGCGTCGGGGGGGTGTCGGGGTTTTCGGTTCTAGGGGCGAAGGATGGTTAGACGGGAAAGCCTGATTCCTCCGGGGCATCCAGGGGCTGGCCGACCCCCGCTGGGAGGTCATCCCTAGTTAAGGGGGGGGTTGCACCCTGAGACGTCCCAAAGCAGAGGGGGGTGGCAGTTGGGGGATCGCTGGTGAGTGGGGAGAGGGAGAGTGAGAGGAGTGGTGGTGGGTGAATGGACGGCCCGCAGGCCTCCAATAGTAGGCTGTCTGCTTCCAGGGCCCCTGGCGTGAGGCCCAGGGCCTCGACCTCCTGCAAGAGGAGGGCGAGGCCGAGGCCGAGGCCCACCTCCTCCGGGTGCTCAGCAGCAAAGGTCTGGATAGCGGCTGGAGGGGTGTTGGAGGAGGGCGAGGGTGCAGAAAAAGCTGTCTCAGCCTCCTTGGGCTCTGGCTCCAAGGCAGAGGGGATGGTATCTTTTGTTGACGCCACCGCGGCAGCCTCTGTTGCCCCCGGTAGATGGTCAGTAGCCAGAGGTTTGGCAGGTGGATCGGGGCTAGCAGCTCTCTTGAGTGCCTTGTGCAGCACGTCCACCCCGTCCTGCGACGGGGTGGAGTGCCGGGCACGTGCACTCCTCTTCCGCTTCCCCCCCACCAGCACCCAGCCCTCCGAGGAGGCGGGCTGGGCGGTAGAGGAGGAGGGGCCAGGGGACAGAGCTGATGAGGAGGGAAGGAGGGAGGAGGGGGCAGGTCAGCAAGGGAGAGGGGCAACCCACCCTGGGGTGGGACCTCTTCTGGTCCTGCTGCTGGCCCTGCCTCCCTCTCCTCCATGGGCCCGGCTCTTGTGCCTGCTCGGGTGCTGGCACCCACTTCTTCCTGCCCGGCACCATGCAGCCGGGTGCCCTCTGACACCTGAGCGGTGATGGATCCATCCAGGACGAGAGGAGGAGGGGTGGTCCCAGGGCCTGTCGTGGTCGGGGCACCGCCGATCTCGTAGCTGACGCCCCCCGGGTCAGAGGAGGTCCTGGGCTCCTCTTCGTGTCGGGCCAGGGGGCAATCCCTCTGGACGTGCCCTGCTACCCGGCACACGAAGCACCGGGCCTCCCCCAGCGTGTAGAAGACCCAGTATTGGGCCCCTTGATAGGGCACCAGTATAGTCCCCTCCTGGGCCACCCCGCCCTGTGCTGCCACCGCTGGCAGTTGGACACGGGCCTGCCAGCGGAAGAAGAGCACGTGCCATAGGGTGGGGTCTTTACAGCCTAGGGGGAGGGGACTCAGGACCGACAAAGGCTGGCCCAGGGCAGTGAGGAAAGGCAGAAGGGCAGAGTTGGGGAGGAAGGATGGGACGAAAGAAAAGACCACCCTCATGCCCAGGTCTTCCAGTGGCTCCAGGGGCACATGCACACCCCCAACTGCCAGGTTCCTGTCCACTGCCTCCTGGGCAGCGACCTCCGACGCCAGGAAGAAAACGATCTTCCCGAACATCCGGGAAGCCACCACCACGGCCGCGGGCCCCACCACCCATGCCAACGCCCGCACGTAGGTCTCCACATGGGGCAAGGCAGCCACCAGGAGGCAGCGGACTCTGTGCCTCCTGGTGAGCGCGGGGAAGGGGCCGCGACCATGGGGGATGCTAGTCCTGGTGGAGGCAGAAGGAGCAGGGTGCGAGGTGGTGGCCGCCACCTGGGCACCAAGAGGTCGGGGCCCCCAGGAGTGGTGGAGGGAGCAGGGGGAGGGAAGAAGGGGAGGCTGCAGTGGGTGTTTTAGCAGTCAGGGTGAGAGTCCCCGCCATGGGAGGTCTGGCCTTCCGGGCAGGGCTCTTGCCCTTTCTTTTCCCCTGGCTCTTCCTGCCCTTTTTGGAGGGTGGGTTCGGGGCTGGGTCACCAGAGGGCGCCGTGGTGGAGGTGGTAGGAGCCCCGGAGCCTGCGCCCGCGCCCTGAGCCAACATGGTGGCAGAGTTCCAGGCGGCCCTGGATGTGTGGGCCGCCGTTTCAGGGGTGGGGGGGTGACAGTGGAGGGGAGGGGGAGGGGGGGATCACTGGATGACCCCCCAAGTGGGCACAGAGGTCATGTTGGTGGGTTTAGGAGGGAAGGGGTTTGTTGGGGGTGGGGGCCTTTAAGAAAGAGCAGGGGAGGGGGAAGAGAGGGGAGGGGAAGGCAGGAGTGAGGAGTGGCTGCCCCCTCTCCCCCGCTGGCCGGGCCCAGATCCTCGAGAAGCCAGGGGTAGAAGGAAGGGGCAGCTGGTTAGAGGGGGGCCCAGATGGGGGAAGGGCAGGGCAAGGGGAGTGAGATCAGGCAAGGGGAACACAGAAATGGCCACAACTCCCAGCACAAGATGGTAAGATGGCTCCTGTTTCTGCACTGGGGTGCGAGGGGAATCAAACTCTGTGCGTGTGGGGGGGGTGTGAGTGTGTGTGGGGAGGGGCTCAGGCACTTGACTGAAACAGAAATGGGGGGGGTGTGAGCATGCAGAGGAGGGGGGATTGGAAGGAGGGGTGTCACAGCCAGCCTAGGGGGAGCAGGGGGGCTAATGGGGGGAGGGGTGTGCCCATGTGCACCTGAGGGGTGGGCCCGCAGCAGCTGCTGCAGAGCCTCGAGAAGCCAGGGGGAGGAGGAAGGGGCAGCTGGTTGGAGGGGGCGCAGATGGAGAAGGCCCCGGTGGCAGCTGGGTGTGGGCAGGCAGTAAGGGAGGGGGTGGCTGCAGGGGTGGGGCAGGGGCCGCACCCTAACACCCCACCCCTGGCCATGCAGCTGCCCCTCTGGAGCCCCGATGGAGAGGGGCCGTGCCCAAACTCACCCCTCCCCAAGCCACTCCACAGGAGGCTGTGGAGGGAGCCCAACCGCCGCTTTGAGAAAGCCCCTTACCTTCTCCAAGCAGTGAGGATGCAGCAGCTGCTAGATGAAGGGGTGGGCCCAAATGGGGGGCCAGCAGTCTCCCTGCCAAACGATGGAAATGGGGGGACCCCCCTGCTAAACGGCAGGGGGCAAGAGTCCCCCACCCTCCACCCGCGCAGCAGCTCCTGAGAGAACTAGCTGGAAGGGTGGAGGAGTGGGGGGAGAAAGAACCAGCCTGTCTGCCCGAGGCAGGAGGGAAGCTGACCCCAGAAAGGGGGAGGGGGAAGGACAGCCCTGTGGGGGCTTCAGGCAGCCAGAGGCTGTCTGTCTCTCGGCACCTCGCCTCCCAACCGTGGGGGTGGTCCCACGGCAGCAGCAGCCCTGCAGGAGCCTCTTAGGAGGCCTACGGGGTCCTGCCTGGAGCACCAGCAGCCTGTGGCGCGCGAGCTGGGCAATCACAGGCAGTTGGGTGGGAGATGGCTCAGGCTAACTGGGGCCAGCTGACTCCATGACTGGCAAAATGGGGGGCCTTCAAAAACCCTTCACAGGGGGAAGGGTGGGGAGGAAGTGTGAGAGGTGAGTGGAGAGATGTGAGGAGACCAGAGTAGTGAGAGGAGCAGAAGACAGGATCAGGAACACCAGAAGCCAGAGGGACAGTGAGGAGCTTCAGTGGATCAAGACTGGGGACTTGCTACTGCAGGAATGTGGAGAAGGTACCAGGGGGAATTGTCTGGGGAAGTGGCCCAGGGAGAAGAGCTGCTGTGCCAAGGGCTAAGACAGTCAGCTCTTCCCACTAGCAGCTGCATCGGATCCCTGGGCTGGAACCCGGAATGAGTGGGTGGGGGCTGGGTTCCCCCCAGACCACCCCTCACCCCAGCAAGGGCAACTGGGTCCTTAAGTGGGACCGGCGAACTGAATAGCAGCCAAAGGCCCAGGAATAAGTCTGACTTTGTCACAGTCGATGTACTTATACACTGAAACTGCATTCAAACTATACTAGCTAGTCCGTGCTTGCCTTGGGCCTGTGGGGTGCATCATATACCAGCCACTTACCTGAATGGAGAGTGCTCTGTCCCTCTCAAGAAGCACTCTCTGTTCCATCACAGCAGAAACATGGCCTACAGGTCCACTCTGTTTCTCGCCAAATCGCACCACCTCTCTCCTACGTCATGCTTTCTTTCACTAGGTCTTGAGATGCTTTGCAAGCAAAATTACATTAATCTGAATGAGGAACCTGTTCATTAGTGTCCACATCATCCACATGGGGAGTTTCAGTGCAGCATTTTTCTCTGCACTATTATTCATACCTCTGTAATCTGACCTGCAGGGAAACACAGCTATAGCTTCAGCTTTTGGAGTAGCACAGAATCCTTTAAAATTAACATTGCAATAATACTGCATCCCTTCCTCATCGCAGACGTGCACCCAAAATATCCATCCAGAAATGGAAGTAGTGCGTTTCCTCCTCCTCTTGTGTTATGACATATGCACTTCCTCTGGGTTCAGAGAAGAGGTGAAGCTTTCTTGTAGGACTATGAAAGAAGGGGTTTGTGGTTTGGTGAAGGAGGTCTGGAAGATCATGTTTTCATCCACAAGAGACAGTATTGAAAAAATGTCTGGCACTCAGAGTGGGAAAGGAAAGGAATGAAGTCGAGCATTGTACTCTAATTCTGTACCTGAAGAGGTGCTGGCAGCAGGCACATGAAATAATTATTCTTCCCCTGTCATTGAACCAAAATGTAAGTAAGGCACTAGTAGTAGAGAAACAAATACAATATTATAAATGACTGTTGGAACCCTTGTGCACCTCAGGAGCCTGACAAGGAGAGACAGTGGAGAGGTAAGTAGACAAAGGTCAGGAGTGGGTTGGGGTAGAGGAGGAGGCTTTAAGAAACAGAAGAATACGTGGAGGTGAATGAGAAGCTTTGGAAGCAGGAGTGAAGTTAGGAAAAGAAATCCTGGAACTATCTAAACTCTGTTACATGTCGCTGAACATGGGACAAGCTGGACAAGGGTGAAGAGGGGCAAGAATAAAAGCCTAGGGAGAGGAAAGAGGAAAAGACAGTTACCTGTTCCATAAGTGGTGTTTTTCAAGATATGTTGCTCCTGTCCATTCCAAACTGGGTGTGCGCTGGCACATGCCCAATTGCTGGAAAGCTTTTGGCCCCAGCCAGTAGCCATAGGATTGGAATGGCGTCCCCTGGACCAATACATGAACCCCCCCAACCTCCCCCCCTGCTCAGTTCCTCCTTGCTGGCTCCTCCAACACTGGGGAAGGCGGGAGGGTTTTAGAATGGACATGAGCAACACATCTCAAAGAACACCAGTTACAGAGCAGGTAACTGTCTTTTCTTCTTCAAGGGATTGCTCATGTACCTTCCAAATTGGGTGAACACAAGCCAATTGCTTAGGAAGCAGGGTCGGAGCCCCGGAATAAATGTAAGACAGTCCTGCCCACCGCAGTGTCAGCCCTAGCTTGCTGTGTCAGGGTGTAATGAGCTGTAAACAAATGAACTGAGGACCAGGTGGCTGCTCTGCAGAATCCTGAATAGGAACATGAGCTAAATATTCCATGGAAAATGTGTGTTCCAGCATCGGGATGATATGACCCAGGGACAGCATACAAAACCTTATCTTTTTCACGAACTTGTTCAGGTATCATAAGTGCAGAATAGGCCTTAGGCCCCCTTTTGAATTCTGGATTAGGAAATATCAGACGTAAAACCTCTGACCCCGAAACTGTAGTGGGACCTCCCCTGTAGCCCACCTGTGAAGGAGGAATCATATCTTCCGCCTGAGCAAACTCTTATAAGAGGGGTGCCTGAAAAAGGATGAGGAAGAGAAGCACGAGGGAGGTAGTGCGGAGAAAACTGGATGGCGTATCCCCTTTCTACTGTGCAAAGGACCCATCGGTCCAAAGTGATGCTGCACCAAGCAGTTTGGAAAGGGGATATTCAGAAGGAAAAGAGAGGTGTGCTGGAACAGTAACCCATATTGGTATGCCACTCTTGACTGCACCATCAAAATGCCTGCTTGGGCCCCAGTGGAGGCTTCTGGTGGCCCTGCCCCTGAGACTGCTGGTTGGGACACCTCTTGCCAGCACAGTTCCTTCTCCTACTAGCATCCCTTTTCTGTTGGGGAACTATCTAGCAGGAGGCTGAAGGGCAAAGTGCCTACATTGGGTCGATGGGGTGTCAAGACTCAATGAATGTGAAGTGGCCCTTGAATCTTTGAGGCTGTGAAGCCTCTTGTCAGTCTTTTCTGAAAATAAAGAGGGCCCTTCAAAGGGAACGTCTTGCATCATCTGTTGGACCTCATGAGAGAGGCCCAACACTTGCAGCCATGCCCCGCTATGCATGGCTAACCCAGAGGCCATGACCCAGGTGGCAGCATCTGCTGCATCCAGCACCACCTGCAGCGCTGCTCAGGATATAAGCTTGTTTTCTTCCACCGCAACCATGAATTCTGGCTTGGCCTCAGGAGGAATCACTTCTCAAAAATGTGCCAGGGACCTAACAGTATTGTGCGTGTATCTGCGAACCAGGCTCTGCAACCCGTAATTGTAACCCGCCCCATAGAATAAACCTTCCTGCCCTAATGGTCCAGGCACTTGGCATCCCTGTTCTGTGGGGAGAGTCCCTGGAAGCCCTGTCTTTCCCTGTGGTTTGCTGCATCAAGCACCAGGGAGCTGGAGCGAGGGTGAGTAAAAAGATGCTCGTTGCCGTGGGAGGGGATGAGATAATGACGTCAATTCTGCTGCACTGTGGGCAAGTCTGAGGCTGGAGTCTGCCAAGTTGTCATTGCGGTATTGGCAATTGTTTTAATATGGGCAGAGCCACTCAGATAGGGCCTGAGGAGGGCAGAATGTCTGTTACTAGGTCCGTTGCATCCTGAACCTCCTCTGCCTGTATCCCCAGGCATTGGGCCATCCTGCGTAAAAGTCGCTAGAAGGCCCTGCCATCCTTCAGAACCACTGACTCTGAGGACCCCACCACCACCTTGTCCAGGGAAGAGGAGGAGGTAATACTCACTACATCGGTTTGTAGAGGGAGACCTGTCAGGCCCAAGTTCCTTGCCTGAGGCCCTGGCATCCCCTGCGGTGCCAGAGGAATGGTACCTCATGCCAAAGGTAAAACACTCAGCACTGGGGCAGATGGCACTGAGGTTGAGTCTTGATGAAATGGCACCTGGCTCAGCACCTGACCTGACAGTGCCAACAACAACGGCACTAGGGACCCTGGCACTGAAACCACTGGAGGCCACAATGGATGAGATGGTGTTGACAGCGTTGGGTCCTGAGATGCCAAGGGCACAGATGAGGAAGCCTCTGACCTGCAGAGCAGATCCTGTGCCTGTGCCTGTTGGGATGGGTGGCTCCCAGCAATGCTGACGGCACCGAGTGTAGCACCCAGAGGGCTCCCTGCACCCTGGATGGGAGTCCTGCAACCTGCGCCTGCATTTCATGAGATGCCCAAGGGGTGCAAAAGGGCCACTGTGTTCCCCCCTGCACAGTCAGCAGCCACCTTTCATCATCCAACCATCAACTATGGTGCCTGTGACAACTGCGCTGAGATGTCCTCATGCTTCCACTCTGCACTGAGCTGGAGCAATAGGAGTCCAATTCTGTTGCAGACTCCGATGTGGAAGGCTACGGTGGCACCATACGTCACAGTGCCTGCACCTGCTGGACTGGCACCCTGTGCCAGTGCTGCTGAATAGGGCACCTGCAACGGGCCCACTGCCAGTGCCCTCGGTTGTTGTGATCCCCTACCACAAACGATGACGCCAATGATAATATGGAGGATGCCTGCGTAACCCCTGGGGTCGGGGTTGGCACCTTGGGCGAGTGTTCACTCATGGGCATAGGCTGCTCCCCGCTAGCCATGCACTGGCCCCACCTTTCCTCTGGCAGCGAGGGGCCCAGCACTGTCCCCTGTAATAAGCCCCATGTCTCCCTAAATGCCTCCAGCATTGAGGGCAGTCCAGGGTGGGCTCCTGTCTCATGCTGGCATTGATGCATGTGCCCCATTCTCTAGTCCATGGTGCAGCAGAACAGATGGTTTGGGAACGCCCCAGTGCTTAGACCGCGATGGGGACCTGCCCCTCTTTTTCTTTCGAGGCATTGGGGACTGGCTTCTATGGTGCTGTAGGGCACGAGGCACCTGTGCCTGTTTGCGGCGCTGAGAGTCTTTGGATGGCACCAAGCCTGATGACAGTGCCAGTATCTTCTGCACCAATGAGGCTCCACTGCACACTCCCGCTGGGGACACATCCAGTTGCAGGGCCGCCTCCAAGAGCAGGAGTTTGAGGTGCTGTGCTCTGTCTTTCAAAGTCCTTGGTTTAAAAGTTTGACAAATGGAGCAGCAGTCTCCAAGATACTCCTCACCTAGACAGTGCAGACTACAGGTGTGGATCACTTTGGGGCATCCCCTTGCCATGCGTAGAACAGTTTTTAAAACCCAGAGAGCCAGGCCTCCCCCGGCACTAAGAGGGATGGTAACTCACACCTTGACTCTTCCAAAAACTTAACACTAACTACCAAACACTATAAATTATTTACGGATAATTAGAAACTAGTTACGCGATAAACAAAGGGTACTAGAGAGCTTCATCAACCAACAGCACTTCAAGAAGGAAATGAGTGGGAGGCAGGGCAGGTGGTGCATATACTGGCTGCTATATCGCTCCAAACCTACGGCTACTGGCTAGGGCAAAAAGCATTCCAGCCCTCGGGGATGTGCCAGAGCACGCCCAGTTTGAATGCATATCCACAATCACTTGAAGAAGAAAAAAGGCTTTTGAAGAGAGCAGGAGATTCTAGAAGTAAAAAGTCACAGAAAGAGTCGGGGGATGGCAAGTGGTGAATGAGATGGCCAAAGCAAGAACCCTCAAATTAAAAAGAATTAAGCCATGTCTATACTAGCCGGGCGCTACTTCGAAGTTGAAATCGACATAAGGCAGTGAGACGTCGAAATCACTGTCCCCATCAGAAGGTGGGAATAGTGCCCTATTTCAATTTCCAGCATCAAAGTAATGCATGTGTAGATGATCTGCGTCCCGTTACGTCGAAATAGTGGGGTCCTCCATGGCGGCCGTCAGCTGAGGGGTTGAGAGATGCTCTGGCTAGCCCCTGGGCTCTATGGTTGCTGCGTACAGCAGCCCCTTAAAGCTCCATGCCCCCTGATTTCCTGTGGGAGGAAGCTGAGAGCATGCAGGCAGCAGCACAGACACTTGCATAGCCTGCACACCCTCCTGAGAGCCCGATCCCCACCGAGTGCCCATAGCAGCCAGCCAGCCCCCTGAGCGCCCCCAGGAGGACCCAGGGCTCCCAGCCATCCAGCCAGGGAGGGAAAAGGTGGTGGAGTCCCTCCTGGTGCGGGATCTGCTGGGGCTTTGGGGCAAGGAGGAGGTGCTCCAGGTAATGGGGAGCAAGTGGCCGAAAGCAGATGCGTTTGCGCAGCTGACCAAGGGCCTGGCTGCCCAGGGTCACCCTGTCTGCGCTCCTGACCATGTCAGGAGTAAAGTCAAGGAGCTGCAGCAGGGTTATGCTCGGGCCCGGGACACGGCCAGCTGGTCTGAGGCTGCCCCTGCTGCTTGCCCTTTTACAGGGAGCTCAGGGAGATCCTGGGCCCCCGGTACACCTCCTCCCCACCAGCCACCCTTGACATCTCAGCCAAGGAGCCCCAGCAGGCCCTGGAGCCAGAGGCCAGCCCTGCACTCCGGGGCCCCCAGAGGAGCCCACCCCTGGCACAGCAGAGGAGGAGCAGAGCTCCAGCAACAGGGGACTCCTGATTGACCTCCCATCCCACAGCTCCAGCAGGGCATCTGCCCGCTGGGTGTCCCCTGACCATGGGAGCGGACTGTCATATATGTAACCCAGGTGCACACCCCAGGGCTAAGGGGCAGGGGCAAGGGACACAACCAGGTCCCTCCACCCACCCAGCTGACCCTGGCCCACCATGGCCCAGCCAGACCATGGCCCCAGGATAGCAGTGGTATGTCCCTCAGAGCCCGTCAGCACCTGCCTCCCAGGATGGCTCCATGCCCCATCCCTGGGGGTAGAGGAGCAGAGCCCCCAAAGGGGGTTACCCATGTGGGGGACACCACACCCATCATCACCTCTGAGGGACAAGGGATGAGGACCCCTCAGCGGGGGTGGATGGCGTGGGCCATGGGTCAGGGCCCAGACTAACAGCTGTCTTTACTCTCCCCTGCTCTACTCCGCAGCCACACTGTCTGAGGGCCGTGACAGGGTGGGTGCCGCATCCGTCAGGCCAGACAGCCCAGCGGGGACATTGCACCTTGGCAGCCAGGCGGCAGAGCAGGGACTGGCCCCAGGATGAGCCCACCACCGCCAGAGTCAGCCATGGGCGGCCACTAACCCCCAGCTCCTCTCCACCCTCTGGCGCCAGGTGGATGTGTCAGAGCACCTCCTGCAAGTGGAGGAGTGCCAGTTCCACTTGCAGAAGAGAGCGCTGGCCTGGCGCCAGGAGGCCTGGGGGTCCTTCATGAGGACCTCCGAGTGGCTTGCCGAGTGGATAGCGCCACCGGCCACTCCAGCCACCGTCCCTCCCAGCCGCCCTCCACTTTCCCTGGAGCCTGCTGAGGAGGACCGTGGGGCCCAGGAGCCAGCCCAGCCATACCTGCCAGTTGTCCCAGCCCCCAACCAGCCTCGATGGGGCCTCCGGCCCAAATGTGGGTCGCACCCTCTACACTGGGCGCTGCACGGTAGGGAGAAAGGGGGCCAAGAAGTAGGCCACCCAGGCCCCACCTTTGTACACAGTCCCCCCCATTCTTGTAAATAGTTGCCTTGTCCCACCCCCCACCCTTTAGTAGCTGTCCCCTGCCGCAATGTACATAGTTCCCCATTCATGTTTAGAAAGTTCATCTTTTTTGGGTTTCAATGCTCAGTTTATTTAAAACAAAACAAATGTGTGTCATGTGCTCTCAGGGAATGCTAGTGTGGGTGTGGGGGCAGTGTACCGTGTTGTGGGCTGTGGGGGGTGCCCACCAAGCTGGCCCCGCCCTTGCTCACCCCACAGTCTGGTCAAAATGGGCCTGCAGGGCCTTCTGGATCCGAATCTCCTCGTGGTTGGCTTGGCGGCTCAGGGCAGCGGCTGGCTGGGAGTAGGCTGTGCCAACCTCCACAGCCCAGCCCTGCACGAATACCTCCCACTTGCTCTCCACCAGGCTGTGGAGTGCGCAGCATGCGCCCACAACCTGGGGGATGTTGGGGAGTCCCACGTCCAGACGGGTGAGGAGGCACCTCCAGCGGCCTTTGAGGCAGCCAAAAGTCTGCTCGACCACCTAGCATGCATGGTTCAGGCAGGTGTTGGACCACTCCTGGCTGGCACTGAGGTGGCCCCTGTAGGGGCTCATGAGCCAGGGCTGGAGGGAGTAGGCTGCATCCACCACGAGGCAGAGGAGCGTGGTGGTGTCCCCCAGAGGTATCTCCTTCTGGGGGTTGTAGGTTCCCACCTCCAGCCAGCGGCACAGGCCTGAGTTCCTAAAAATGCAGGTGTCGCGGGCCAGCCAACATATATGTCCAGGAGGTGGCCCCGGCTATCCACCATGGCCTGGAGGACCACCGAGTGGTAGCCCTTCCTATTCAGGATGCGTCCTCTGCTGTGCTCTGGGGTGCTGATGGGGACATGGGTCCCGTCCAGTGCCCCGAAGCAGTTAGGGAGCCCCATGCCAGCAAACCCCGCAATGGCTGCGTCCAGGTCCCCAAGCTGCATGAGCCCGTGCAGCAGCAGAGCATTCAGCGTGTGGACCACTTGTCGGGGGAGGACATGAACACCCATGAGGGGTGTGCAGGGTGTGCCTGGCCCTCCCCCAGTCTGTTCCTCGGGCTCCCCTCCTTCCCCCGGGGTCCCCCTTCCTCTTACCTCCATGATGACAGCCCTGATGGTGGCCTTGCCCACACCAAACTGCTGTCCTATGGATCAGTAGCTGTCTGCAGTGGCCAACTTCCAGACAGCGATGCTGAGTGGTTTCTCGACGGTGAGGGCGCACCGCATGGGGGTGTCCTGGTGCCGCAGGGCAGGGTGAGCCACTGGCAGAACTTGAGGAATGTCTGCCAGCTCATCCAGAAATTCCAGAGCCAGTGGTCATCATCCCACTCCCCAAGCACCAGCTGCTCCCACCACTCCATGCTGGTGGAGTACCTCCGTAGCTGGCAGCACGCCCGGTGGGGGGGAGAGGGGCACGTGGTGGTCTGGGGCGGTTCCTTCATCCCCCAAGGAGCACAGCTCATCTTCCAGGAGGTGCTGGGTGGCCTCCTCCACGGCACCGAGCAGGGCAGCCACTGCTTGGGAGGTGGCCGTGTGGGCTTCTGGCTGCTGCTGCTCCTGCTGCTGCTGGGGGTCCATGCTGCATGCACGGGGTCTGCAAGCGGTTGGCTCTGCAGACCTGTGCTGTGCAGGCCAAGTGTGCCTGGGAGGGGCCCTTTAAGGGAGCAGCTTGCTGTTGCCCCAGAAGGGCTAGTCCACCCTGTGACACTGTCCACAGGCTTTCCTAGCCCCCTTATTCCGATTGGGGCTGCTTTTGTGTGTAGACGCTCCCCTGCGGGGCCCATTTCAATTTAGTGCTTTCCTATGTCGACACTGAACGTCGACGGCACCAGTCCTGGAGGATGTGTGGATGCTACGTGTCGATTTAGCTTATTTTGATTTCACTATGTCAAAATAAGCTATTTCAATGTAGCATCCCAGTGTAGACGTAGCCTTAATGAGGGTTTCTGAAGAGCCTTTGAAGTTAATAGCCCTGGGGATGCGAATGCTCTCTTTGCTCAGTCTTCATCATCAAAATTATCTACGCTATCTTGATAAAAATATTGTCTATGTTCTTCGTTATTGTGATGGGGCTTCTACGCTGCACTGGCCTACAAGGGTTATATGAAGTCCTGGGAGAGGGCTGAGGTAGTGGA
Organism: Carettochelys insculpta; assembly: GCF_033958435.1. Classification (NCBI taxonomy): domain Eukaryota; kingdom Metazoa; phylum Chordata; order Testudines; family Carettochelyidae; genus Carettochelys; species Carettochelys insculpta. Next base: position 137,836,655 of record NC_134137.1, read on the forward strand.
GCCAGCAGCTGTGGCAGGTATCAGCCAATTAGGGCTCAGGTGAGGACAGTATAAATGAGAGCTCTTAGAAAGGAAGAAGACTCTTGGGCTGTGTCTACACTAGGCCCTGGATGAGATATGCATGTAATAACTGGGACTTTCAAAAGGCCCTACAGAGTAAGGTGCTCAACTCCCATTAAAAGCCAGTGGAAGTTTGGGTGGCATCCAGGAAGATACTGAAGCATTTAAACCCCAGACATAGGTGCCTAAATTGCAGGTTAAAATGCCTAAGTCCGAGTTCTCTGTGTGTGTGTGTGTGTGTGTTAAGAGTAAAAGTTCCTTGGGTATGTATATTCCTGCATCCAACTGGAAGCCTAGAACCCTGTCATTCACCCAAGCCCCACAATAATTCATGAATGCAGAAAGACAGGTGTTGGGCAGCCCAAGTCATTTACAAGTCATGCTTGGGTAGGTGTATTCGGAAGCAGTGTTCACTGTGAGCTATGTATGGCCACTCAGGAGAGATTCAGGTGCCATTCTGATGATTAGCAGAGCACCCACAGCTAGGTTTTGTGTTTCTATTGGTGGTGCACATTTGGACACATCTTGGTGCACATAAATCTTTTTTTTTCTGCAAACCAATGGAAAAGATTAGAGGGAACATTGCTCAAAGACCCGCCACATGAGGTTCCATTCGAAATCCATCTGGAGGTGGTGCCACCGTCTACCTTGTAAGTTTAGCCTACTGGCTAGGGCACTTGTCTGGGAGATGGGGTGCACAGGTACAACAACCCCCTCTCTGCCAGAGTGAGAGGATTTGAGCAGGGGTCCCTTGTTTCACAGGACTGTGCACCAACCACTGTGTTATGAGATATTCTGCTTTCCCTCTATCGTTCTTATTGAAGTGGACTCATAGTGTGGATAAGTAATAATGGAGCAATTGAAGGAAAGGGACCAGACCCATCTCTCCCAGTCAGGTGCCCTAACCATTGAACCATTCTCTTTCTCTCTCAGCCAACATCCATTTGACTTTACTTTGCTGTTCCAGTGTTTTTCTCCATGCTTGTATGTTAGATGCTGTGAGGCTCAGCATTGCTATTCGTAAGTTTCTTCACAGATTCCAGCCTTACATGCTGAATTCCTTTTGGCCCTTTTGAAAGTCAGTGGAAGTTAGTGTCTAACTCCCCAAGGGTCATTTAAAGTTCCGGCCAGCATCTGCAATGGATGTAGTACAGTCACACAGTACAGCAGGCTTTTCTTGGTAATAAATCATGTCTCCACTGGGTGGTGCTTGAAAAGCTATGGTTCTAGACTGAAAGTATTTGCTACGTCATATTTGGTGATCTAGATCTTGTTCAATATTTGGTACCTCAAAATACTAGCCTTCAACAATCCTGGGGCATTAAACGTGATGAGTTGTAGTATTTTGTGATGCCCGGCATTTTCATCAGACAGGTTACTGACCTTTCTGAAGAGAAATGACAGGCAGACACAAAATCTGGCACCCCTGTGTTGGATCACTACTTGCAAACTCCTCTTTAAAAGAATCTGTGCTATTCCCTTTGACCGCTAGCAAGTCAGTAGAGAGACAATGCTGCTTTTGAACTTGGAAGGCTGTTTTATGCTTTGGCCTCACACAGATTTTCAGTGCTAACTGTTTTAGTCTTCAGATTCAGTATCAATGGTACCGTTTAGATTATTCTCCTATGAGCACATGAGCGATGAATAATAAAATAAAGGTCAACGCCTTCTTTGACTGCTTCAATCTGCACTAAAGAGCAACACAGCTTCTTAAAATTGACTCATACAACAAGTATTAATCATACCATGGCAGTGAATATTAGTCACATCATCATGTTAGCCCTCCTTATTGTTCTGCTGCTACAGAAAGCCATGGTAACTGACATTTGGTGGTTACCCAGTTTTACAAGGCCAATGAGGCAGCACAGCTGGATAAACACAGAGATCAAGTGGAGGGATAGTTGAAAGAAGGAAAAGATTATTTCAGCTAAGAACTATTTTTGTTGATATACAAATCTCAGTTATCTTAATAGTGCAAGACTCTATTTTTTTTTTAGTTGGGTATTTCCTTTTATGAATGCTTGTAGCAATGATAATAATTCTTTAATCCAGCAATTTAAATCTGGCATAATTTTTTTTAAATAGAAAAGGAATTGGACACAAAGGGGAAGGGAGGGAGGCAGAAGAATTTTAGTTGGAAGCTGAACAAAAGTATTAATGTTAGAAATTCAAGAATGATGTCAAAGATTTCTTGAAGATCATAAGCAAATGAGAATGCAGAAAAATTTCACATTATAAACTAGACTGTGGAACTCAATGAAGGTGGTTCCATTAGGTTAGTTTGGATTGCTTGTGTAGGTCCTCACTACTGTGAATAGTCTGATGCTGTGTTTGTAGTATAAAACTAACTCACAATCAGGGCTTTTGGGTTCGGACTCTGTCACCTTCACTGGCTAAGCACCTGATCCTGTAAAATGCTGTGCATTCTCAGGTAGCATTAACATGGGTTCAATGACTTAATAGACAACCAAAACAAAAAGCAGTCAAATAGCACTTTAAAGACTAGCAAAATAGTTTATTAGGTGAGCTTCCGTGGGACAGACCCACTTCTTCAGACCATAGCCAGACCAGAACAGACTCAATATTGGTCTGACTATGGTCTGAAGAAGTGGGTCTGTCCCACGAAAGCTCACCTAATAAACCATTTTGCTAGTCTTTAAAGTGCTACTTGACTGCTTTTTGTTTTGATAGTGTATAGACTAGCACGGCTTACTCTCTGTTAATAGACAGCCATATCTCAGGGATCGGTATTATGAAAACTCAAGAGAAACCTTCACCAAAGACACAACATGAGTTCCTAAAATGTAATGTTACCCTGTTTGTTAAGAAACCTAAATTTATTATTGACATTTAATTAAATTCATGACTGTCTTCCACAGCATTTGCTTTGGACGACCGAAAGATATATGGGTGAAATCCTAACCCCATTGACTTCAATGGCAATGCTCTCTAGCTTTCAGCACTGGTTCCAGTCACACTATTAGTGTCTCCTGGTATTAAAGGGGCATATTTTCTTAAAGAAAGGAATTTCACACAGGAAAATACTTGAATTTTTATGTCTACACATACACACAAATTCACTTGGCTGTTTGTTTCCTTTTTTAAAAAAATTATAGATGATATTTGTAGATAATAGCTTTATGCAGGAGCTTTTCTCACTTAAAGGTATTTTTCCTGAAGTGAAGTCATAATCCTGTGTTATCTAGCTCTGTAGTCTCTTGCCATGGCCATTAGTTTGATATCACACATTCTCCATTATGCACCACCGTGAAATCAGGAAGAAGAGAGGGACTGCATGAGAGCTCTTTCTGTACAAAGCTTACAAAAACTAACACATGAAAGATACTTACTTACGCATAAGTGAAATATGTTTTAAGGTTTGCCCCTGGGAAGAAGGGTTTTTTGAAGAGGTCTATAGTGGCACCTACTGGTTCTTATGTACAGAGGAAAAAATATCAGATTGCCATATTTTTTTAAAAAAAATTTTGTTGCATGACCTGGCCTCGTTAAAATGTAGACCATCACACCAAAGTAAGCTGATTGACATATCAGCTTTATTGGTTTATATTATAAATCTTCTGATAAGAATGGGGCTGATATTAATTATAAAATACATAAATGAAAGGATGGCCTGAACCACAATCCTTGATCTGAACATCCTGAACAATAGGCCACATTTGGATCCAGATAAAAATATGATGGCTCCCACACATTTGCCATACAAATGTCTCTATGGCCAGCCTTCACCCCAACTTGTTGCAACACAGGACAGCAAACATTAAGTGGGAAAACTGCTACAAGCCTGACACAAATCTCAAAGGTTCTGATTCTCAAAGGTACCTAGCTGCACTATTTAGGCAACTTTGGCATTTCCAGAACTGCTTATCGGCAGCCTGCTAGTCATGTAGGCACGTAAGTCCCTTCCAGTTGATATTTGCAAAGCTATGTCCTGCCACTTCTCCACTGGTAATGAGCAGCTCAAATTCAAGCAGAAGTCACAGGGATCACAGAGAGGGATTCTCAAATGAAGAAGTGGGTCTTTCCCATGAAAGCTCATGACTTAATAAATGTGTTAGTCTTAAAGATGCTACAACAACTGCTTGTTATTTATTAGGCAGAGGAATGTCCACCTCACCCATGGAACCTAATATTGTAAGTGCTCTGAGCATATCTAAGACCTGATAACTGTCAGAGCCCGCAGTGGGAGGGTCAGATGCAGGCCAGAGATGTGTATATGGCTACTGTGCTGGCCCCACACCTTGGACAGCTGGACGTAGAGATAATCATAGGGTACATACGTCACAGACACCTAATGTGAGCGATACAGAGATTCAGCAGCTAGGACATATTACATAACTGATTGTCCTGGTTTAAGTACCTAACTCTTGTATCGGGTTTGTGGCTGACCTTACCTGATGTATGACCTAGCTCTGGCCCATCAGCCAAGCACACCAGCCTGACACACCTAATTTTTTCACTTTCCCCACCCCTCTTCTTGATATTTCATTCTTGTGTAGCTTAGGTGACTTCCCACTCTGATTTATAACATGGTTACAAACTGCAGTGTTAATAGGCATGTATCTCGATAAGTGAGCTAACATTTTGGACTTCCCAAGCTTGGGATACTCGCCCTTTTTATTATCATTAAAATTTTATTTGATTCAGACACTTTCTCAGTTGCAAATATAGCATCTCTCACCAAAGATTTTCAAAGACAACCAGGTATAATTGTTAATTTACCTGTCAACAAATTAACTAATGGCAGTGTTCTTCAGGCCTTAATTCTGAAGAGTTCTTCCATGGTATAACGTACATCAGAAGATGACATCATTAGCCACAGCTAATTCTGAATACTGTAGTTAACGAAAGACCAGTGGACAAGCAATGTGTAACCTTGGAACAACAAATATGCAATATAGTACATATCTTGGCATAATCTGTGACACAACCACAGCTATTTCTATTAACAGTTTCCGCTAGCACAGGTGGGCCATCTAAAGATAAAGCTTTGTTAAAAGATTTTACCATCACCTTGAGATTCCTCAAAGTTTTATCTAACACGTCCCCTTCTATACTGGAGTCATCAACACACTGATTCAAAATGGTTGTCTTTGTAGTCTAGAAAGTATGTTTTTTTATCTTCTGGAAATGGAGACTTAGAGAACAGCAATTAGTAAATGCTTATGGGATAAAGTGCAATAAAACATGAAATATTTTATTTTTATTAACGAATGTGCAAGTTAACAAGGGAATCTAGACTGACTGGGGAAATTATGGCCATTTACAAAACCTAGGAAATGACTCAATGAACAAAAAAAAATCCAGGTGTATTACATGAATCTATTTCTTATGGACATTTGGTGGTTATCCATTACAAATCAAAGAAGTGGAAAAATGCTTAAATTAAAAGTATTAACTGCTGCTTCATTATGATACATTAGTGCAGATGTTTTGTGTGTTTGCCCTTTTAGTTCAGCAGTTTCCACAATTCACCCAACCCCCACTTTCCCCTCCCCAGGGAAAAAAAAAAAGAACAAGAAAAAAAAAACCCACAGGAGAGTAGGGAACTCCTGAAATGCCAAAGCAGTCAAGTGTGGAGACAGTTAATTTATGTCCCGCTGACACAATATTAACAAAGGGTGAGGTGTTAACAGCACACAGGTGACAGTATGGTACAGTAAACTCTTTCATATACAGCATTCCATCATACTGAACTTTCAAATAACCAGCATTTTAATCATGTTAGTTACGTTTTCCATAAGTACAGGATAGTGAAAGTAAATACAAATAAATACATTAAATACAGTATACATTTACAGTGTACAATACTACTGTTGGTAAATAACATACTCTGCGTACATTTTTGTTTGTTTCTTAGTATCTAATCTTGTTTTTCTTCAGAGTTATGCATTGCTAGGTATGCCGCTCTATCATGCAGAATATTTGAATATCTGGCAACCTCCCAGTCCCAGGGCTGCTGGATATGAAAGCATTTATTGTAGTTTTCAACATCCCCATTAATAGTTGACAATAGAATCCTAACAACCAGACTAATCAACAACAGATGCTATCTATCATCTGAAATGAATGATACATTTTTACCCCTCATCCTGGGCTATAGATTATGTTTCTTCTAATCTTGAAGATCCTGGCCCACACTGACGCTATGTCTACACTGCAGGACGTGTCAAAAAAAAACCAAAAACACACGTTACTTATTTCAACAATCTAATGTCTAAATAAGTAATGTGGGAAAACCTTTCACGCAGCCACAGCATTGAGAAACTGAGTGTTCTCATTTACAGTCACCATTCACAGCCACAGCATTGCAAAAGGAGCCTCCGCATGAGCTGACAATAGCTGTGCTTTGTTCACACACATTCTTTTTCAGACTTTTCGACCCAGTGCAGACAAGCCTTAAATTGTTGTGCTCTGTCAGCACAAGGTAGATTGAAAGCTGCCGTAAGTGGGCAGCTGAGGATTCTCTGGATTTTAGGGACCCATTAGGTGTCTTAGACCCAACATTGCCTTCTTTCTTGCTGAAGAGTCAGCTACATGCCAACCAATGATCTCGCTAATCTTTTCCATCCATGTGCAGATTATTTCCATCCGTGTGAAGAATGAATTTCCTTATGTGCACTGAGGCACATGCAAATGTGCACTATCAGAAAGAAAAACCCTGACTCTGAGTGCTCTGCTAATCAGATGGGCAGCACAAGTGCACAGAACACTGATGTCATACCTTTCTGGACCCAAATGTAAGTGTGCCTGGAGCTGCCAATTCCTGGCGAATGACTCGAAGGAGGCTGTTACAGACTGGCAAAACTCACAGATCCCTTCTGACCGTTCAAGCTGAGATGTGGGCTACCTCTGACTGTCCCCAAGACTGGAATGTGGGGAGTCTCAGAAAGCCACTTTGGTCCCCAGATGTGCAGAGCTGACTAATCCAAGGTAAGTGCCATACTGTGGCTCTACATATTTACAAGATCTCTTGTGGGGATGACTGGAAGCTGTTTGAATTAGCAGATATTCTTGGGAGACTCCCAAGACAAATAACATACTGGAATAGTGTGGTCACTGTACTTGTAAGTATATAAGTGAATAAAATTTACACCACCCACCATGGGCCCTGGGGCAAAGTGGGAGAGGGGCCCAGCTTCACAGCCCCAGAAGAAGCAGGACCCAGAGTGGATGGGGCGGGGCCTAGGGGAGTGAGCCTTTAGTGTCACTCATATTGAAGCTCTGGGCACCCTCCTTCCCTCAGAGCCAAGTGCAGTAGCAGAGCAGCACTTCCATAGCATTTTAAAGGGGCCAGGGCTCCAGCTGCCACCCAGCACGAAGTAGCAGCAGTGGTGGCCAGAGCTCTGAGCCCGTTTGAAACATTGGGACCAGGAAAACTGCTCTCTTTGCCTCTGCGTTTCAGTGGACCTGACTTACAAATAGAGCCGGTTGACATATAGAGAGGTTCTCTGAAAAAATGTATTGTTGTGTTGTGGCAACATTTTGATGAGAAAGTTTGTTGCGGAAAAAAAAAGCAACAAATGTTCACAACCTCTGCTTATGAAACAGATTGTGATGTGCCATGTACCGATACAATCAAAAACATTTCACAACTGGTCATTAATGCAGCGTGTACGACACTTTAGGAAAGCGCTATCATCTGTGTAAAATCTGTAACTGGTAAAAATTTAAAAAGGGACTGTTTTCTCAGTGTCACATGGCAAAGGCTCTCTCCTTGAAGATTTCACTGGAAAAAAATTATCCATAAATCTCTATGGTTGCCACTGTAGTTCCAGAGAACTTTAACACAACTTCAGAGTAGAGGCATGGAAGCTGCTGAAAAGCTGATTCCAGGGTAGAACTATTTTCAGAGTGTTTAAGATTCCAAATGACTTTAAACATCAAACAGAAATTAGGTGGGTCCACTGGGAAACCCTCACTCATCCAAGCTGATGCAATTCTATTCTCCTTTTAGCACTTAAGCAGTAAGTCTTTAGGTGTAACTTGATAAAGCTCTGTGTATTGGGAGCTGTGAATGCCTCATGTTTCTCACAGCCGGGTGTCGTAAAGGGACAATTACCAATGGATGTTAATAGGACATGAAGGCTGCGTCTACACGTGCACGCTACTTCGAAGTAGCGGCAGTAACTTCGAAATAGCGCCCGTCACGTCTACACGTGTTGGGCGCTATTTCGAAGTTGAAATCGACGTTAGGCGGCGAGACGTCGAAGTCGCTATCCCCATGAGCGGATGGGAATAGCGCCCTACTTCGATGTTCAACATCGAAGTAGGGACGTGTAGACGATCCGCGTCCCGCAACATCGAAATAGCGGGGTCCTCCATGGCGGCCATCAGCTGGGGGGTTGAGAGATACTCTCTCTCCAGCCCTTGCGGGGCTCTGTGGTCACCGTGGGCAGCAGCCCTTAGCCCAGGGCTTCTGGCTGCTGCTGCTGCAGCTGGGGGTCCGTGCTGCATATACAGGGTCTGCAACTAGTTGTTGGCTCTGTGTATCTTGCACTGTTTAATGAAAGTGTGTCTGGGAGGGGCCCTTTAAGGGAGCGACTTGCTGTTGAGTCCGCCCCGTGACCCTGTCTGCAGCTGTGCCTGGCTCCCTTATTTCGATGTGTGCTACTTTGGCGTGTAGACGTTCCCTCGCTGTGCCTATTTCGATGTTGGGCTGAGCAACGTCGAAGTTGAACATCGACGTTGCCAGCCCTGGAGGACGTGTAGACGTTATTCATCGAAATAGCCTATTTCGATGTCGCAACATCGAAATAAGCTATTTCGAAGTTGGGTGCACGTGTAGACGTAGCCGAAGTTGTGTCAATATGGCTAGTCTTAAAAGTGTAAGCCCTGTAGACATAAGCTCCTTGTCCTCCCATTCTGGATTCTTTAGAGCACTACCCCACCTCGACATCAGTACTGATTCTCCTCTAAGTCCTGCCAATCTCGCTGCCTCAATGAAACCTTTGTTTCCTCCTTATTTTCACTACTTTCCATCTTTTATCAAGCAGCCCCTGACAGGAGTGGTTTCCTGGTCCCCAGAGTGGTCGGGAGCTGGGAACCAGACAGCAGCCTGGCTCCTAGATCTCCTACACTTGCAGAGCCAGGAAACTGACCAGGGCAGCTTACGGCTGGTCAGTTTCCCAGGTCCCCTAAGTGGTGAGGAGCTGGGAACCAAGCTGCCCTGGCTCCCCACCACTCTGGCAGCCTGGTTCTCTTCTCCCCTCGACTTGCACAAAAATTTGAGTTACACAGGGATTTGAAGTATGCAACCCCCATGCAAATCAAGTGTTTACTTTATTACTTTGTCTGTACCAGGTATGAATAGGGAATCAGTGTCTGGCACATTTGATGAATAACATGATGATCACTTACTACTGTCAATATTATATAATGAGCATTAATGGCATTCCATATTATATTAAAATAATGCATTTTAACAAATACACATTTGTTACCTCAATACTTTGTTAAACTTCAGTGGATTTGTTCTGAATATCAGTTATTTGCCTATAATGTAAGGGCTGCTGCCACACATAGGGTACGTCTACACTAGGAACTAACTTCGAAATTAACTTCAAAGTTGGACGCTACATGGAAGTAGCCAGCAGAGAGTCCATGCACATTTTTCCCTTACTTTGAAGTCCTTACTCCATTCCTGGCAATGGAGTAGTGCCCTACTTAGAAATTTAACTTCGAAGTAGCGTGTGCGTAGACGCTCAGCTTCGAAGTTGTACTTTGAAGTAAGCAACTTTGAAGTTATTTTTGTAGTGTAGACACAGCCATAAGTAGTACATTAAACTGTAATATATAATACCTGTATAGTTACAGTGTCTTTTAGCTGAAGATCTAAAATTGTTTCAAAAACATTAATTAAACCTCACAAAAACCCAATGTTAAATATAACAATGACACAGCTGGGAAAACCTTGAGGTAGATTTGCTGTTTCTGAAATGGGTAGGCAGAGAAATGGTAGAAACTGGAATCTTCTGCTCAGAAAGTCAAATTTGCAATTCAGCACAGGAGAAACTCCTGATTTTGCATCCATTTGACTCTGTTACTGCACTACTCACTGAGAGGAAAAGCCTTTATATACAAAGGTTTAGATTTTTAAACAGCTATACAACATACAGTTTTATACATATCTGACAGATGCATATTCCCCAATACTTGCATATATATGTAAGTTTGGGATTATAAACATATGTGTAGGTAGAACACACACTTAATTTGAACAAATGGTTTAAAACATATCTGTGTTTTTCTGTTATTTCCTTCTTCATATGTGTGCAGCAGTATTCTGTGTGTGCATGACCTGTTTGACAGCTTGTTTGTACGCAGAGTAAGAGATACTTTGCAGATTTCTTTTTAAATATTTGATTTTTACTGGGTTTTTTTTCATTTTTCTAAAAAACCATTCTTTTAGGCTTGAGACTTGAGATCTGGGAAAACCCAAAGAACTTTACATCTAGCTGGGCATTCGTACTGAAACTTGGTCAGATCTGTGGTGGAATGTGATGAGTGTTTTTCATCAGCCACCACTTCAGTCAATGCAGCGGGGGTGAGGAGGCGTGGAATGGTAGCAGAAGCCAAGATTACTTTATGTACTTGAAAAAGGGGAATTTTTGGTAGGGGAAATCTTGGTTTCAGTTTCACCAGGTCAACCAGTTAAACTATAGCTGTGCAAAACATTCTTATTTATTCTCGACCCCCTCACTGGGACATACCGTGGTATAGTGCCGACCACAAGTGCAGACGTGCAACTTTTGATGCCTTACAAAGCATTGCTGTAATAGCTCCAACCTGGACCATTCACAGGCAGCCTTTCAGCCACACTTCAGTTACACTCTTGTCTCATGCCAGCCTTGGAGGTACTGAAGTCTGATCCCAGAATCCCTCCTCCCTCCAGTTCCATTTCTCCTCATGAGAAATGTATGTCCTGCACGTCCCACCCCTCTCCTGAAGAGCATAGATTTTTAAAGTCTGTTATATTCTTAATTAGATGGCATATTATTTCCCTGTGTCAACAGTTACTCAGATGTTTCAATGTAAAACACACTGGATTTGATAAAACAGTAAAACAAGTTTAACTACAAGGAAATAGATTGCAAGTGAGTACAAATAATGAAGCATAAAGTCAGAAAACTAAAGATAAGGTATTTGTTAATGCCTAATTTAAACTGTATTAGATTCAAGCAGAATTCCTTACCATGTGCTCCCATAGATTATTAACCTAATTATCAGGTCAGGACCCTTTCCCGAGGGTCCAAAGATGGCTTCTTTGTTTCTTCACATGTGGTGAATATGACAGATAGAAAGCAGGGCGTGGGGTGAGGGGTTTGTCCTCCATTTTATATTTTCAGTCCCCTTCTTGAATAATACTTCCAGCTGAGTAGTAGGAGATAAAAAGTCTGTGGAAGGACATTCCCTGATGGTTTTTTTCACTGTTTTGAACTTCCTTTGTTTCCTCTTCCTGCTTGATAAATTGTTTAATTTAAGGAGTAAATTAAGTTTAGGACAGACCTGTTTGCCAGCTTCTGCCTAGGTAGGCTGTGGGGGTTTGGAGCATGTGTTAATAGCACCTCACAGAGGAATATTGAAAGTTCATACCCATTTCATCAGGACAATACTGAGCAGCAAATTATACCTTGCACACCATGTTTTATGTCTGTATTCACATCCTATACAGTATTGCAATAATCTTTATACAAACTTGGGCTTTAATACTTTGGGAGCGTGGCTGATGTTTGCCCTGTAACTGGCAGCTTTGCTCTGCTCCCTCAAAAGAGAATCTCCCCAGACCTCAAGAAGCCTAACCACCACCACCTTGCCTTAAACAGCTTCATTGGGGTATCAGCCAGTCTCCACCTCTATTCTGGGTTGGCTGGTGTTACTTCCCTGAGTTCTCAGTGTGTCTATTTGTTCCTGTCTCTGGTAGGTTCTTTGCAGCGATGTACACTATGAGCAATTCTACCTTATCCATAAAGGTGTGCCAGCAGAGGTAGAAAAAAAATGAAGTAAACATTCTGTCTTCTGCTATTGCCACACTATAAACTAATGTGACAGTAAATCTAAATATTCACTAACACAGTAACATATTCTGGGGAGAAGGCATTTCTCCTAGTGCTGTGTTGTTAGTGAGTTCAAACAGTCCCTAAATAAAGGCTCTCTATCCATTTATTGCAGTGGATTAATTTATATTGCCACAATTTTGTCATGTCCCTGAACTATGCAATTATAATGTTGTAATGTCCTCTAGTTACTATGCAGTGGATTATGGCTCTGTTCTCCCACTGCAGGGCTGCAATGGGAAAATGATCAAGGTGAGCAAATCAGAGAGTGGGGGTGGGGAAGGTCAAGAATTAGATTAAGCCAAGTATGGGTTCGTCTGCATACTTGGCTTAATCTAATTCTTGACCTTCCCCCCACCCCACTCCACTCTCTGATTTGTTCACCTTGATCATTTTTTTCTGATTTGTCCTCCTTGATTACTATTTTTGGTTCTCTGTGCCTTAAATATTGAGTCTGTTCTGGTCTGGTCTGGCTATGGTCTGAAGAAGTGTGTCTGTCCCACGAAAGCTCACCTAATAAACTATTTTGCTAGTCTTTAAAGTGCTACTTGACTGCTTTTTCTTTTCATAGTATATAGACTAGCACAGTTCCCTCTCTGTTACTTGGACTACAAAAAGGGTGGATCACATCCCAGGGCTTGTGAGGAGCAGGAGGACTGCTGCTGATAGATATACAGCCTCTTGGGTGTCAGCATGCTCTGTTATCCCAGGAGCTTTGGGGACTTGAACCAACAGGCAGCCCTACTGCAGAGGAAAGAGAAGCAACCCCCACCCCCATCTCTGTCTCCCTAGTGTTTTATATCAGCGCCCATCACTTTGCTGTGTGAGAGTTCTCAAACAGTACTAGTAGAAATATTTTCTGAAACATTTTCATGAAAAAAATGTCAGTCAGATCTCTTTAAAGAGCTTTTATCTCATAGCACTTCACCTCAAAGTAGTCCCTTCGAAAGGCGACCGGCTTCCCTGGAGTCACGGGGCCACTTAACAACTTGATGAATACTGGTTCAGAATAAGTGAGAAGACTGAGTATTGGTGTCTGCATAATCAATATTTCCTGTAGCACTTTGGAGGCTTCTCATCCAGCAGTGATCAGGTGTACCATACAAAATTTGAGCATCTATTTACTCAGGCTGTTTCTGAACGAGCCATTTAAAATGGAAAATTTTACCTTCAGAGGAGAGTTTGAGTGTTGAGGTGCTGTCAGGGTAGCTTTAATGTTTCAGTATTGTATGCCTTTTGATTGTGGTAGAACGCTGCTGCTGAGCATAGTGTACAAAATGAAACTATATCCATATCAAAGGCTGAAGTGGAATAGTTGCAGGCTTCCAAAGATCAGAGACAGTGGAAAAAGAACCCCAGAAAAGTTCAGTTAGCAGTGTTTTAGAGTGCATTTTGACATTAATACCCACTTTATCTAACCCAATTAATCCACCCATACCTGTGAACCAACAAAGTGTGCACGGAAGCACTTCATTTTAGTGGCAGTTGAGAAAAGAAGGCTTTTGGCTGTGCTCACAAATAAAGAAAAGAAAGACCAAAAGAAAATATGTGTAGGAATAATTTCTGCTGCTATAATCTACTTCAGTCTAGAGACTTAATCCTACCAGTTTGGAAAAGACATCAATATGCTAACAAGTCATTAAAAGAAAAGGAAGAAATATTATATTCAAGCTGCTTATTAGGAGGATTACCTGCACTGCCTCAAACTTTTACTAGATACAGCCCAGACTCCAAGAGTAGCCTGCTGTTTTCTGGCAGAAATCTGAACCAGTGGAGATAATCTTGTCTGAAAAGTATGTTTACGAAACGCTTTCCCAAAGAGCAATGCTTGGATTCAGTCCCATGACTGTAGGGAAGCACAGAGAGGGATATTGTGATCATTTGCCTTTCTGCTTCTTACTTTCTTTTTTCCTATTTTCTTATTGCAGGATATGGCGAGGTTTCAAAATGTCTCTTTGTGTCTAGTGGAGGTCACAACTGTGAATGCCAATATTAATTCAGACTGTCCAAACTGGGGAAAGACACCCCAGCTGGTGTCATGGTCTATAGTTAGATTTAACCAAAAACAGTAATATGAATGCACTTCTGGGCCTCTTTACTAGCTCACCATAACATCACTGGCAGTCCCTTTAGTGGTAAGTCCTGTGGCAACGTAGAGACAATCTGATTTGTTAGGTCATGAGCTTTCATGGGGAAAACCAACTTCCCCAGATGAATGCAGAGGAAAAACAGAATCCAGGGTTTATCTAGTTGGGAGGGAAGAGGAAAATGAAAAGGGTTACCTGTCACTAGTAGGGTCAGTTGATGAAGCAAATTAAGTCGGACGTATCCCATTTCTGTGAATTTCAAATGTGGGGAAATTGCCCTAGTAACGCATATGGTAGTTAAGGCCTAAGTTAAAAGGTGTCAAATCTGTAAATGAATTCCAATTCAGATGTCTCCCTCTGTAATCGTGTGGCAAAATTCTTTTGTAGAAGAATGGAAACTTTTAAATCTACTTTTGAATATCTGGGGAGGTTAAAGTGTTCCCCTACAGGTTTATATGTATTTCAATTCCTGACGTCAGACATATGTCCATTCATCCGTTGGCACAGAGACCGTCTAGTTTGTCCAATGCACCAGTGATCAATCCTATCTCATTTGCCACCCAGACGAACAGAGCTACTGTGATGAAACCAAAAGTCACAATACATAAGTTAATCTTGATCCCAAAGGATTTATCATGCATGCTAGGTCTCCAGACACTCAAGACAATGCTACGAGCCAATTACTTCAAAAATTTTAGTAGCTAAAGGAAGAGTTGAGAATTATTCAGATAGCTTACATTGCAGGAGAATTAAGAACATAAGAACATAAGAATGGCCATACTGGGTCAGACAAAAGGTCCACCCAGCCCAGTATCCCGTCTGCCGACAGTGGCCAATGCCAGGTGCCCCAGAGAAGGAGAACAGAAGACAATGATCAAGTGATTTGTCTCCTGCCATCCATCTCCTGCCCTTGTACTGAAGGCTAGGGCACCATACTTTACCCCTGGCTAATAGCCATTTATGGACCTAACCTGCAAAAATTTATCGAGCTCTTTTTTAAACCCTAATAGAGTCCTGGCCTTCACAGCCTGCGCCGGCAAGGAGTTCCACAGGTTGACTGTGCGCTGTGTGAAGAAAAATTTCCTTTTATTAGTTTTGAACCTACTACCCATCAATTTCATTTGGTGTCCCCTAGTTCTTGTATTATGGGAAAAGGTAAATAATTTTTCTATAATCACTTTCTCCACACCATTCATGATTTTATATACCTCTATCATATCGCCCCTCAATCGCCTCTTTTCCAGACTGAAAAGTCCCAGTCTCTCTAGCCTCTCCCCATATGGGACCCGTTCCAAACCCCTAATCATCTTAGTCGCCCTTTTCTGAACCTTTTCTAATGCCAATATATCTTTTTTGCGGTGAGGAGACCACATCTGCACACAATACTCAAGATGTGGACGTACCATAGTTTTATATAGGGGAAGTATGATATCTTTTGTCTTATTATCTATCCCTTTTTTAATAATTCCTAACATCTTATTTGCTTTACTAACTGCCGCTGCACACTGCGTGGATGTCTTCAGAGAGCTATCCACTATAACTCCAAGATCCCTTTCCTGATCTGTCGTAGCTAAATTTGACCCCATCATGTTGTACGTGTAATTTGGGTTATTTTTTCCAATGTGCATTACCTTACCCTTACCCACATTAAATGTCATTTGCCATTTTGCTGCCCAATCACTCAGTTTGCTGAGATCTTTTTGTAGTTCTTCACAATCCCTTTTGGTTTTGACTGTCCTGAACAACTTGGTGTCATCTGCAAACTTTGTCACCTCACTGCTTACCTCATTTTCTAGATCATTGATGAACAAGTTGAACAGGATTGGTCCCAGGACTAACCCCTGGGGAACACCACTAGTTACCCACCTCCATTGTGAAAATTTACCATTTATTCCAACCCTTTGTTTTCTGTCTTTTAACCAATTCCCGATCCATGAAAGGATCTTTCCTCCTATCCCATGACCGCCTAATTTACATAAAAGCCTTTGGTGTGGGACCGTGTCAAAGGCTTTCTGGAAATCTAGGTATATTATGTCCACTGGGTGCCCCTTGTCCGCATGTTTATTAACCCCTTCAAAGAATTCTAATAGATTAGTTAGACACGAATTCCCTCTGCAGAAACCATGCTGACTTTTGCCCAACAATTCGTGCTCTTCTACATGCCTTGCAGTTTTATTCTTTACTATTGTTTCTACTAATTTGCCTGGTACTGATGTTAGACTTATCGGTCTATAATTGCCAGGGTCTCCTCTGGAGCCTTTTTTAAATATTGGCGTTATATTGGCCGTCTTCCAGTCATTGGGTACCAAAGCGGATTTAAAGGATAGGTTACAAACCACTGTTAATAACTCCGCAATTTCACATTTGAGTTCTTTCAGAACCCTTGGGTGAATACCATCTGGTCCTGGAGACTTGTTACTATTCAGTTTATCAATTAACTCCAAAACCTCCTCTAATGTCACTTCAATCTGGGAGAGTTCCTCAGATTTGTCACCTAAAAAGGCTGGCTCAGATTTAGGAACCTCTGTAACATCCTCAGCCGTTTAAAGCTTGTAAATCCCAAACACTAAGAAGTATTTTATATCTGCTTGTTATTTTTTAAAAAATATATATATATGGATTTGCCTGCATAGTATTGGGGATCTCTTACATGCTGGGTTAGACTGCTCCAAAGTTTATGTGCTCTTCCACCAGCCCTTCATTCAAACTGCAAGTCTTTGCCTGTCTCTTTTGTGTGGAATATGATGTATGCGGTGTCTCTGGGACTGACAAGCAGGAGTGTTTGTGTATAGTTCTTTTGTTACTCCTGAAGAGCTAACCTGTGCGCGTTTTTCTGACTCTCAACAGGTCTGAGTTATAACAACATAGCGAAACGTCATAACTTCATACACAACATGGATACACACATTACAGCAAGATAATACCCAGCAGGTTAGAACTTTTCCACAGATACTTTATAAAGCACATTACGTACATGATTGATAATGCTTTTGTTCAAGTAGCAACCACATTAATGTAGATGGCTACCTTGCCATAGCATCACAGCTTGTACCATCTGTGTCTGAGAAGTCTGTCTTCTGACTTTTAGTCAACAAATTGTATAAACTTAAGGGAAAAGGAGCTAGATTCAGTCCTTTAAGACAAGTTCCTTTCCTGCCATAAATCTCCCTATAGAGACAAATTAAGTCATTCTAAGCTATCTTTACTATGCTTTCCAATAAAAAAAAAATTATCAGTCGAGTTTTTCCTACTCCAACCCAGTCTTTTCAAAGAGGAATGCAAAAGCTCATTATCTGCCTGTCTGAAATCAGGTGTCATAGGACATTCCATATGCTTTATGAAAATATGCTTATAAATGTATGACATAAATGTAATATGATTTATGTAAAACACCCATAGTAGTAGACATCCTTCAGTCTGCATAGACTATGGATCGCGCCCTTTATAGTTTCAATTGAGGACTTCATTTACAGCGTCTACTGTGACTATGAAGACCCACACGAGACTGACAGTCCTTGCTGCATCTCTTGCAGATGTGGTGGGTGTCTGGCAAGTCCTTAGTGTGCTTTCTGTGCGCTCGCTTCTCCTCTGCTAGCTGTCTGATCCTCATCTTGCCCTTCTGAAGGCCCTTGTGTAACCCCTGCCTCCATCTTCTGTGGTGGTCTGCTAGTTCTTCCCAGTTGTCCAGCTCGATGTCTACCTCTCTGAGGTTTCTCTTGCAGACATCTTTGTAGCGCAGCTGGGGGCGTCCGGGAGATCTTTTGCCAGAGGCTAGCTCACCATACAGGTTGTCTTTTGGAATCCAGCCATCATTCATCCTGTGGACGTGGCCAAGCCAGCAGAGCCAACGCTGCCTGAGGAGGGTGTGCATGGTTGGGATTCCAGCTTGCTCGAGAATGGCGGTGTTGGTCACTCTGTCCTTCCATGATATTCCAAGGATGCGCCTGAGACAGCGCAAGTGGAAGACGTTCAGCCTCTTTTCCTGGCGGGCATACAAGGTCCAAGTCTCGCTGCCATAAAGGAGGGTGCTGAGGATGCAGGCTCTGTAGACTTGCGTTTTGGTGTGACTGTACAGCTTGTTGTTATTCCACACTCTCTTGCTGAGTCTGGACAGAGTTGTGGCCGCTTTTCCAATCCTCCTATTTAGCTCAGTGTCCAACGACAGGGTGTCAGTGATGGTGGACCCGAGGTACACGAACTCATGGACGACCTCTAAGGTATAGTTGTCAATGCTGATTGATGGGGATTCAGCAACATCCTGACCAAGTACGTTTGTCTTCTTTAGGCTGATGGTAAGCCCAACGTCCTTGCACGCTTTGGAGAACTGATCCAGCAGTTTCTGAAGCTGGTCTTCTGTGTGAGACACTACAGCAGCATCGTCTGCGAACAGCATGTCTCTGATGAGGACTTCCTGCACCTTAGACTTAGCTTTTAGCCTTGCAAGGTTAAACAGTTTCCCATCAGATCTTGTGTGCAGCAAGATGCCCTCTGTTGAAGATCCAAAGTCATGCTTCAGGAGGAGTGCGAAGAAGATCCCGAA
The DNA here is from genome assembly GCF_033958435.1 of Carettochelys insculpta. Classification (NCBI taxonomy): domain Eukaryota; kingdom Metazoa; phylum Chordata; order Testudines; family Carettochelyidae; genus Carettochelys; species Carettochelys insculpta. The sequence goes on from NC_134137.1 coordinate 137,855,416, forward strand.
CAATGTCAGAGCAAGCACGCATCCTTGTTTGACGCCGCTCCTAATTCTGAAAGCATCCAATAATGCGCCATCATATTGGATGGTTCCTCATGTTTTTGTGGAACAACTGGATCATCTTGAGTAACCATGGAGGACAGCCTATCTTGTGGAGCAGTTTGAACAGACCATCCCTGCTGACCAAGTCAAAGGCCTTGGTCAAGTCGATGAAGGCTATGTAGAGTGGCTTCCTCTGCTCCCTGCACTTCTCCTGCAGCTGCCTTAGAGAGAAGACTATGTCTACGGTAGACCTCTCTGCGCAGAATCCGCACTGTGATTCAGGGTACACCCTCTCAGCAATCTTCTGGAGTCCGCCAAGGATGACGCAAGCGAACAGTTTACCAGTGACACTTAGGAGGGAGATTCCACGGTAGTTGTTGCAGTCGCTTCTGTCTCCTTTGTTCTTATACAACGTTACAGTGTTAGCGTCGCACATATCCTGTGGAACCTCACCCTCTTTCCAGCACAGGCACAATAGCTCAAGTAGGGGTTCCAGGAGTGTGTCCGCGGCACACTTGATTACCTCTGGTGGTATATACCATCCTGACCAGGGGCCTTTCCTGCTGCAATGCTGTCGATGGCTCTCTTCAGCTCATCCACAGTCGGTTCTTGATCCAGATCGTCCAGTACTGGTAGGAGCTCGACAGCATCGAGGGCTGCGTCAACCACAACATTCTCACGTGAGTACAGCTCGGAGTAGTGCTCAACCCAGCGCTCCATCTGTTTGGCTTTGTCAGAGATGACTTCATCAGATTTGGATTTCAGAGATGCCATCTTGTTCTGGGTGGGTCCTAATGCCTTCTTCATACCCTTGTACATTCCTCTGAGATTACCAAAGTCAGCACAGGTCTGGATGCTGCTGCATAGCTGGAGCCAGTGGTTGTTGGCACAGCACCTGGCTGTCTGCTGTACTGTTCTTCTGGCTGCTCCAAGTGCTTGCTGGGTACTCTGGCTTGGTGAGCGTTTGTACTCCAGGAGTGCAGCGCGCTTCTTTTCAATGACTGGAATCATCTCATTGGAGTTAGCTTCGAACCAGTCGTTCGTGTTTCTAGCTCTTCAAGCTGAGACCCAAGAAGCTGTACCGCTGTAAACCTGCTGGAAGGCCCCTCATTGATGCCAGAAAGATGGCAAACTCGGAGAAAGCTGAAAAGTTCAGAGAGGCCCTCCAGGAAAATCTGCGCAGTGGCCCTGCGGGTGCCGATGTGACATCCAAATGGCAACATCTGAGGGATAAAGTTTACAACATAGTAAAACACCCAGTGTAGCGTATTATTGGGAAATTTATAATCTACTGAATAGGAGTCTCCTGTTTGTATAAATCTGTAGTCATGCTAAATGAGGGCCATTAGTAGTACTCAAAGAACTTAATGGCCCAATACTCAGGACAATGATCTGGCTACCTCTACATCAGAAGCATCGGTCAACAGTAATGTCTGTCAGCAAAGCTGTGTCAATGGAAAGTCTGTTGACAGAGTGTATCTATACACAAAAGCAGATTGACAGCAATCTGCTCCATTGACAGACAGCAGCCAGACTGCCCTGCCATCTGTCAACAGAATGGCCAACCAAGGCTGTGTCTACACTAGAGAGTTTTGTCAATGGAAGGGGCCTTCTATCAACATAACCCAGGAAACATCTACACACATAAACCCTTCTGTGTAGTGAGTCTCAGCAGAACTCTGCATTTGCCTGGACAGAGTTATCCCTCAAAAATTTGAGGTGCAAAACTCTGTCAACAGCATTCTATCAACAGAAGTGTAGTGAGACACTTCTGTAGACAGAGGGGTCTTCCGGTTTCTGGACAGCCCTGTTGCACAGCTGCCATTCTGCTTTCTGTCACCAGAGGGCAGTGTAGTCTGGCAGTTCTCTGTTGACAGAGCCAGTTTGTGTAGCAGCAATCTGTCGACAATGGTTCTGTTGAGATTTCTCTGTCCACAGTAACGTCTGTCAACAGATGATTCTCATGTAGACATAGCCCAGAAGCTCTGCAAACAGGGCTGCCCAGTGAACCAGAAGCCCTCTCTGTCGATGTCTCACTTCACTTCCATCGACAGAATGCTGTTGACAGTATTGGCTGTGTCTACACTATCCCAAAACTTTGAAATGGCCATGCAAATCAGCAGATAGGAATAAGGGGATTTCAAAGTTGCCGCGGTCCTTTTGAAAAAGGACCCCCATCTGGACGAGCCACATGGCGGTGAGCTGTGGCGATCTCAAAGTGCCACAACTGCTGGCATTCTAATGAGGTGCTGAATATGTATTCCAGTGCTTCATTAGTAAACTTCAAAATGTCCATTTGCATTTGCATGGCCATTTCGAAGTTTTGGAATAGTGTAGACATAGCCATTGTGCCTCAGATTTTCAAGGGATAACACTGTCAAGACAAATGAAGAGTTCTGTTGAGACTGTGTTGCGTCTGTGCTTTGTGTGTAGATGCTTCCTGAGCTATGTCAACAGAAGGCCCCTTCTGTTGAAAAAACTCTCTAGTTTAGACACAGCCTTTGTGAATAAACATGTTCTTCTCTGTAAACCTGGGAGTTGGGATATGCGTGGTCTTACCAAGACACGTGGCCATGTCAGCTGACCCTGGGACCCATCTTGGATACTCTACTTTTACAGTGAAAATGAAAAAATGTTTAAATTGAATACAAAAGCTCCCTGCCTTTGGCAAAATATATATAAAGGTGAGGGACCAAACAATAGAGGTGGCTGCCTGTCATCAGGACATGCCTGCTTACTAACCAAGATAACTTCTGGAAACATCTACAGCTGAACAGGGGGAAGGACCAACCAAAAATGGGAGGCTCTCTTTTCTGTGGAAGAAGCTTATCAGAATAACTCTGAGAGTGGGATATTACATGTAACCAGTGCATTAGATTATTAAGATGAGCTTGTGTGTCCTGTTATACTTTGTTTAGTAAACTATGTTGTTCTGTCTGCTATGTCTCATGACCATTTAAATCCTATGTTTTATACTTAATAAAATCACTTTTGCTTGTCAATGAAACCAAGGTAAGTAATTGTTACCTGGGAAGATGGAAACGAGTCTGAGGGAGGGTGAACATAAGCTTGCCTTGTATAAAACTTTATACAGAGTAAGAAAGATTTACTGTGTGGCTCAGGTCAGCCCAGTGAGGCTGGGCATTCAGGTGCTGAGGCAAGTCTGTTGGACTGAGCCTTCCCAGAGCTGAGCTGAGGAAAGTAGGCTCAGGGGTATTACAGCACATTAAGTAACAGTTACAAGGGGGTCACTGTGACTGAACCAGATTAGCTATAAAGTTTATCAAACAACTAGAATTAAAAGTTTACTATCATAAAAAAGCCTTTAAAAGTGAATCTGTAACTGGATGAAGAGGTAGCTTGAAGCTGAGCCTGATATGATTGCTGTGTATAAAGTCACATAAGAAAAAACTGGAATACGAAAATCTCCTCTGCAGAGATAAACATCTAATTTAAAGGTTAAATTCATCCTCAGACCAAGCAAAATCACTTTACAGTAAGAGAATTACAACTTTCAAAACCTGTAAACTATGCAAAGATCGTAAACAGTATTTCAGAACATAAAATCACTATTTACAGAAGCCACTCCAGTCACACAGATGAAAACTTAGATGTGACCGAAAAAAATGGTGAAGGTCTGAGGTCCCACAAAGATTTAAATCGTTTTTGCAAGTATATGTAGCATCTTTGGTTGTCTCTGTTGTTACTGCAAGGCGCATAATGAATGGACATGACTTGGTAGAAAAATGTCAAAATTGGAGGCCCCTTTGTCTTTTGAGGCTTGGGCCAAATGGCCCTCCTGTCCCCCTGCCCCCGGCAATAGAGCCTACATCAGGGTTCTGTGCTTTTTCCATTTCGAGGGCATGGCTTCACTATCTCTGAGATACTAGATGGAGCTGTAAATCTAGATATAAATCCAAGCTTTTTGTAAGAATAAGTGTCTTTGGACTGGAATTTTCATTTGACCATTATAGACACAAAGTTCTGATCAATATACGAACCTCAGCATGAAGCTGGGTATGTAATTCAAGTCTTTGCTGTTTGAAGTGTTAGTGACAGCGCTTCTTTTTTTTTTCCAGGTACATACTGGCACCTCAGCAGCCCCAGCCATGGGATCCCTGCCTGGGTGGTGGTGGTGGTGGTGATCCCACAGCCTCATGGCTGGGAGTTGGCTGGGGTGCAGAGCACCACCAGCAGCCTCAGGCGTAGGGATCCTAGGGTTCCTCACAGCACCATGGCGAGGAGCCGGCTGAGTACCAGCTCCGTTATTTATTTTTTTTTTAACACAAAAAAAGCACTAGTTAGTGATGTAATTATTCAATGATTTAATAAAGCTAGATCTCCAGTCTTGGAAAATAAGTAAAGGAGGGTATAATTTCCATTATTTTGTTTTAAAATGTATTTGTGGGTAATAGTTAAAATTTCCACATAGATACAGTAATATTAATGAGTTGGAATCACCCAATTTCTTCTCCTTTGACCTTTAAGCAGAATTTAATTTAACACCAAAATGGGTTCTGGAAAACAAAATTGAGAAGAACCTTGGGCAGAAAAAAGGGCCTGTGAGCTACAGAATCATGCCCCCCCCCCCCCCCCCCCCAGTGGTAGAAACCCAATGTTTCAGTCATGTAGAGGTGTTTGGCTTTTTTTGGTGGAGGGAGCAGCGGGGAAAGAGGCAGAAACACTAGAGTAAGTACTGAAGGAAATAGTATTCACTAGTCTAGGTTTGACTGACCTCAGAGGTATGTACATTATCATCAATAATTATAAATGGCCACTTAGCTCTTTTGCACAACCCAAATAAATGCTAAATCTTCCCCTGTAAGTCTCAGCAGAATGTTATGGTCTTGCACAGTAGATGGCTCACACACATTATCTTAACAATGATAAATAACCTGTCTGAGCTCTCCCTGATTATAGTTTTTATAAGAGAATTCAGTGTGTCCCCTTACTTTTCTAATAGTCCAGTCATATAGCAAAATTTGCTGAATCACTGATATGGTGGATATTACCATTTTTTCCAGTTTAAGAAACATTTTTCATTATGTGCATTGAAGTATTCAGAACTGTAAAAATGTAGATGGCCTATATGTTGTAAGGATCGTGAATTATACCTTTTTTCCAGATTGTATATTTGAAGGAAAACTCAGTTGCTTCCAGGAGAATCTACATTGTTCACATGTAAAATTAAACTAGCCATCTTCAGTTTTTCCAGCAACTACTATACATGCTGAAAATTTCCTTTAACAAATTTTCTATTACATAACACACCAACCTACCCACCATCCTCCTCAGGAGTCCTAGCACAATTTCCAAAAGTGCAGCAAACCCCAGCAGTATTTATTAATACAATCTGCAATTTACCAGTCTGGATTTAAATAACCCTTTTGGCTATGTCTACACTAGAGGGTTTTGTTGATGAAACTGGCATGTTGTTGACAAAACCTGGGAATCCTCCAGCTTCCCAAGGCATTCTGTTGACAGTAAATCAACAGAAAGCTATAGTTTTGTTGACAATCTTGTCCCGCTCCCCATGAGGAAGAACTCTTCTGTCAACAGAGAGCTGTTGACAGAAAGCCAGTCTGGATATTCTGAGGGGCATCCTGTGAACAGAAAAGGCCTCCAAGGTGCCACATGGGTGACCCAGGGGACACCTTGTCTACAGCAATCACAGGTCTGTGATGCCTGTCTCCAGCCCTTCTTAAAGCTGCAGGGATCCTGGGAAACCCTGTGGTAGGAAGCTGAGATTTTGGAAGCAGCAGAGGTCCCATCCATGGTCCCCCATGCCCTCACAGCCACTCCTGTCTCAAGAGCCATCCCAGAAGTCTGACAGACAGCTACCCAAAGACCCCCCTGGGCCCTTGAGGGAGTGAACAGAGGGGTCTCAGAAGCCACCCCAGGGCACAAAGAGGTGGGCCTTCTCCTAGATCGGGGCCAAAATGCAGCCCCTCCTGGACAAGGAGGATCTAATCTGGGACTCCACGGTAAAGTGCCATAATGCTCCCTGCCTATGCCTGGATGGCCACCTCATTGCTATTTACAATCATCAGACATCCAATAGTTACACCTTGCAGCTGAGCCCTGAGTTTACACTTTAACTCCTGCTAATTTAAAAGAGTATGTCCAAAGTGCCTAGAGGTTTCAGTGAGATATGGGAAGACATTAATGGTATCTGAGTTTTGCATATTATTCACCAATGACACTACTGAGTGTATAAAGTGTATAATAGTACTGGAAAGTAGTGATAGGTAAATTCATAGATTTAAAGCCAGAAGGAACCTTATAATCATCTAATTTCTTCTCTACATAGAAGCCCAGTAAACCTAACCCCATAGTCCATGCATCATGTTTGTAATTGCTCTTAGCTTATATTTCAGAAAGATAACATTGTTATGCAATACTTTTAACAGGTTCATCATCATCATCATCAACAACCATGAGCTCAGTGCTTGTTGGTGTCTGATGCCTCACTCACTATTTCCTTCCATCTTCCCCTGCCCAGTGCTGAGTGGCTTAGTTTCTGTAGACTAGCTCCTCACCAATCTACTATATCATCATCACTCATCTGACCAACCCTTCTTTATCCACGCTTGGGACTGTCATGGAACCCAAAGAGACTTCATGGCAGAGTTGTTAACAGATTGGCATTGGTTTATTCTTGCTCCATCCTTATTGTTTAGAAAGCACCATGATTAAGAATTCTTCCCTTCCCCAGTCCATGGCTTTATTCATTTCAGCTCTTAAATAAAAGGACAGGAAAAAAAGGAGAAGACAGGAAATACATTAGTGTAACTGTACAACTATATAATTCATTTATGTACATGTAAGATGAATAGAATGAGGAGCAAAGACCTCATCAACAGAAGGGGCCACATATGAGTTAGGGAAAAAATGAACCTATGACATATGAAAGACAAACACTTAAAGCTAGCTGGTTTCTTGATTGAAATCACTAGGATTTGTATTTGTGTTTTCTCTAGGAAATGTGTTCCAAAGTCTTAGACCAAATAATTGTGTCTGGAGTAATACCTGTTGACCATATCTACATTCTAATTTCTGATCATGTTAATTAATGTTTTAAAACATGGTTAATTCAGGTGCACACAAGATCTCAAAAAGCTCTGACCCCCCTCAAAAAAAAAAAGATTGAGACAGACTATTTCAACATGTTAAAAATGCCTAAAGTGTTTCTTTCATACGTCTAAATTCACAGTAAGGGGAAATTACTGGAATTAAATTACATGGAACAGTTTACGTGGGATGAATGCCAAGCAACGGGTCTGGCCTGAATTGGAGACTCTCATATCTCCTCCTTTGATTCTTAAAGCTTTGAATCTGCACTGTGAAATATTAGCACAAGACTTGAGTGTTATCAGCCTCTTGTTTTAATCGAGTCTTCCATTCCATTCATGCTCCCTCAGAAGCCCCATGTGCTGCCTCTGAATCTTACTGAGTTTCTCACACCATGATGGTGGTCTAATGCTGGTGGAAACAGGGATGCGTGCAGAATCCAGGTCTGAGACCTTTGTTATCCCCTTTCTACCAAGTATGTGGGAAAAGAGTCTACCTCTTCACAGAGAGAGAGAGACCCTGTGATCTGCTTAGGATATGCATATATGTATAGCACTGCAGCTTCCCCATCAGCATAAAACCCCACCTCTGTGAGGAGCAGCATAAGCTAGGCACATGGAGTTGTCTGTCTCAAAGAAATGGAATATTCATACCTCTGAGTGTTTCACAGACATAGTTCATAGGGTAGACACAGATTTATCCCAAGGGAAGTAAATGATCACATCCCTATTGCAAAAACAAAGATGAGTTCCATGACACCTTAAAGACTAACAGATTTATTTATTATTATACACGCATCTGTTAGTCTATAAGGTGCCACAGGGCTTGGTGTTGTTTCTCAGTTAAAGACTAACATGGCCACTTTCTGAGGCTTATCCCTACTGAAGTAGGTGCAGCCTTGGAGTGCACACAAAGTAATATCACCAGCTATATCGCCATACCAAACCATCTAAAATATGTTGCCAAATTTAACCCCTATACTCCCACAGCAGCATACCCAGAAATAACTAGACACATCATCAGTCATGATATCATGCCATGGAGAGTGTATTTAGACCAGGGATTTTTCTGACTGCTTCATAGCAGAGATCATATATCAATGCAAATTACCTAGTGGAACTCCTTTTTGGACTCCATCTCCTGTTCACAATTGCAAATTGATCTGGAGAGTCTATTATAATGTGATTTAGTAGCTCAAAATGAGCCAAAACAGCACTGGGGGGGGGGGCTAATGCGCTGTCTGCACGTGCTCTATGGGCCACTGCCAGAAGACGACATATAATTTGGGAGCTACTGATTTCGAGAAGTAGATAGCAGTGTGATTTTAAAAAAGGAGAAAACATGACAAACAATGTGAAAACAAAACAAAAACCAGCCAACACCATCATTGTTCCCAGGAAATGAAGAATGAGATTTTCTGAAGCTTTCAGAATTTGCAGCACTCTCTACTTCCACTGAAGTGTAATGCCAAAGTCCCACCAACTCCACTGGGAGCAGAAGTAGGCCCACACTAATTGTGCCTGAAAATTCTCCTTCTAAATTGCAGACTTTGGAGTACCCCTCTTACTCTTGCTACTCCTGCGAGATCGAGCTCGCTGGAGAATCAGAAGATAAGAATGTTTAAAACTCTGACATCTGTGCTACCATTTCCAGAGATGTGTCAAATCATTTCTTCAGCAACAGCCTTACTTGGAATTTTCCAAGAATCATAAAAATTGGAGATAGTTGCAAACAAAGTCATGTAATCCATCCTTCTTTACCCAGCCTGGCTACAAATGATTCAAGCAATGGAGCTTCCACCATTTCCCTTGTAAGGATATTTTACAGTCTAATAGACCTCATATTCTGCCTATATTATCCTTGATTCAATTTTACCTGCTTTACTTATGATGCCTATTTTGTACTCTCTTTCATCATCATCATCATCTGTGCAAGACAGTTCTATAAAATTATATATCAAGCTTCCACTTTATTTCAACCAATTTTCCATTGTCCTCTGTGATGAGTCAGGGAAGAACTCTCAAACCCACAAAAAACTTATTGAAGAGGAAAACCTTGTTTGAGATCAGAGAACCTACTATCAGGTTCATTATTTAAACGAGCTTTTTATTCAAATATTTTAGAATCAATAAAGCAGACAGTCCACTGTATTAAATCATTTAAAACCACACATTTCATCACAAGTACAAAAGCATTTGACGTTATTCAAACAAATTTCTAATTTAAGAATTACATATAGAAATACTTGCGGAGAAATCCACCAAAACATGCAATCTGTGATCCAGAGTTTGGTTCCAGTTAAGCATATGCCCTGAAGTTATGATGGCTACAATGAATTTTTAAATTAAAAATAAATTAAAAACAAATGGCAAAGTCTGCACTCAATTTATTTTTCCATAACCGACAACTCTCATTTTAACATGGAGGAGAGAATGACACCCTGTCTTTCCCTGAAGATTAATAAACCTATCAATGCAATTTATTTTAATAAGAAATCAGTGCAGTTGGCTAAGAACAGCTGCCACAATAAGAATATTTCCAACTTTAAGGACTAGGATTGGGTTAGTATCAAAATAAATATATTTTAACATATTGATTTGTACTATAGCAATAGGCTGCATTTTTAACAGAAATTATATAATTGCTCGACTGCAAATGTATACTCAAAATAGCCCCAGTCTTAAAAAATACTAGTGGGCTGTAACATACCATAGGCTACATCTACACTACTGCAGAAGATCGACCTGCTCAGGGTCAATCTTCCAGGGTTTCATTTTGCACACATCTGAAATCCCGCTTTCAGGGGTCCAAGTCAACCCCTGAACTCCTTGAGAAAGACAAAGAATAAGGAAGGTCAAAGGGAAGAACACTTCCGTCGACTTTCTGCCATGTAGACTGACACCAAACTAGCTAAAACTGCATATCTGCCGTCGACTTCTATGGTTCTTTGATAAGGATATCTTCTGGAAAGTCACATAAAGATATCAGGCTGTGTTTTTGCTTTTATTTTCATTCCTAAATGTATAGCTTTCAAAGTATAGTAATGATGAGCTAAATTCACTGCTAATCTGACTGGGCACAGCACCAATGATTTAAACAGGAGGAAAGAAGGCCCATTTACACTAACATAAGAATTTAACCACACATAGGTAGGTCAAAAAACATGGTCAAGTGTCAAAACACCTAGGCTAGCAGTTTTCCAGAGCATTATTGTCTCGCCATAATTCACAGCACAGGTACTACTGGATTTCTCAGCTGTTTTATCTGTCATTCCTTCCTGAATATCTGGGGAAAGGCAGTAATTGCTTGCTCCCTAAAGATTAAAAAGGTGAGGGGGTGAGAAGATCACTAAGTTGTCTCCTACAGGATGGCTAAAAGTAAAGTGGATAGCAGGATTTGCACACAGTTCTTGGAACTGGTTAAAATGAAACGGAAACCTGGTAAAATACCTGATAGCTATCAAAAGGTGGGTAATACCTTAGATGAACCATCTGGAGATTACTGGAGTTCAACGTCAGTGTTCTTACCGCCCCCTCTCTTCCTCTTTAACAAGCAAAAACTGAGAAGAAACCAGAATGTGTGCAGTATACTGAACACCACTGGAATCCTATATGTGACATTCCCTGGGTTACACAGGGCTCTGAGGCACATTACCACCACTTGCCCTTGGCTAGAAGCAATGCATCTGTGCACATGGTGGATCAGCTCTCTGAATCCAACTGTATCTGTCAGCACAAATATGCCCTATATTTCAGGTCCCAGCAAATCTTGCTTTCTTTGTACTGGTAGTCACAGGCACATGTAAATCTCCAAGTCCTCCAAGCATTCCCTACAGCATCCATCCTTTCGTCCACTGAACATAAGATGCGAATGGCCCCACAGGGTCAGACCAAATGTCCATCTAACCCACTATCCTCTCCTCTCACAGAGGCCAATGTGAGATGCCCCAGAGGGAGTGAACCCTCTCCTGACATCCATTTCCAGCCTCTGACAAACAGAGGCTGGGGACACCGTTCCTACCCATCCTGGCGAATAGCCATTGAGGGACCTAACCTCCATGAATGTCTCTAGCTCTTTTTTGAACCCTGTTAAAGTCTTGGTCTTCACGAACCCCTCTGGCAAGGAGTTCCACAGGCCTTCTGTGCAACGTATGAACAGAAACTTCCCTTTGCTAGTTTTAAACCTGCTACCCAGTCATTTCATTTGGTGGCCTCTAGTTTATTTTGTTGTAAGAGCAAGTGAATAATCTTTCCTTCATCACTTTTTCAACACCAGTCAGGATTTTAAATACCTCTATCATATCCCCTCTTAGTCTCTTTTTTTCCTAAGCTGAAAATTCACGGTCTTTTTAATCTTTCTTCATATGGCACCTGTTCCAGCCCCTAATCATTTTGTTGCCCTTTTCTGAACCTTTTCCAATGCCAACACATTTATCAGACTTCTTATTTCCGCCAGAAATTAACAAGCTTGCACCTACTGACTGTTCCAACTCAGGATCATCCCTTTGCTTAACATCACGGCACTTAGGTGTACGTATAGTGAAAACAAGAATAAGTTTATTATCAAAGACTTTGAAGGATAGTGAGTAAGAATACTGGAAACAAATGGTTTCATAAAAACCAAAATCATATGCTATCTAGTGACTTAATTAAGAAATTACTCTTGTCTAAAGAAACTTTTCACACAGAGTTCTTGCCAGTGTTTTCAACTAAGCTTGGGTATGAACCCATTTTTGTTCACAGTCCATTTACTTCCTACATAAGGGATGCCAGGCTGTCTTCTTTGCCATGCCAAATATACTAGAGCAAACCTTTGTGGTGCACCTCAATATAAGGGTATCTTCCCTGCTTTGCTGTTTGTCTCTTTCTCTTAGTTTCTTTGTGAAATTTTTACAATAATTCATTTGCATTCAGTTCAGACCAGTGACAAAAGACCCATTGTGAATGAGACAATGATCAATTAACACGTAAACAAATAGACGGATAAACATCTCCTCAGAGAGAATATCATTTTTCACCTTTGTTAGTGAACAGTATGTAGGGATGGACTTTAAAAACATATCTTCAATGTATACAGACTTTACATACATGGGCTCCACAATGATATTAATGACCAGTGTGGTACCAGATTTTATTTGAGACCTCACATCACATTCATTGGTGACCTGGAAAGTACATACTAGACCTGAGAGATTCCAGGCATCCCTCAGCATCCCCTCCGTGCCCCTTTACATTTGGCACTAAGAGATTGCCGGGATGCAGTATAGAGTCAGGGGACTCTGAATAAATAAAGCAAGGCCTTATTCTGAGAGACCCAACAAACTTCAATGCAGCAGCTGTGCCACTAACCGTGACCACCTGCTACCCAGCTACTGGGGAGGAAAAGCTTAATGAAATTCTCTTTATATTGGCCACACTTTGAGCAAGATTCACTTTTGTTCCAACAATGCAAAGGATTCATCAAGCTGTCTTAACCAGTCAGTTATATTGGGTTATTTTGAGTTGTCAGAGCAGTGTGAAGCAGTCAGGCCATACCAGTAAATCTGTCTATTACCTATCGATAAACTCTGACTTCTCATATAAATTACTGATACATTTTGAATCATGGGTCTACCCTTCCAAACCTGCACTTTAAGGTAAAAGCCTCAGACCATTTCAAAAAATGACAGAGTAAGGTCAGACAAGGGAACCCTTGATGCCACAGGGTTATCTGAAATAGTTTTGGATCAATTACTCTTTGGCTGCATCTACACTATCCAAAAACTTCAAAATGGCCATGCAAATGGCCATTTCAAAGTTTGCTAATGAAGCGCTGAAATACATATTCAGCACCTCATCAGCATGAAGGGGATCCTCAAGAAATCCATTTTGAAGCACTTGGAAGAGGGTAAGTGATCAAGGGTACTCAGCGTGGATTCTCCAAGGGCAAGTCATGCCTGACCTATCTGGTTAGATTCTATGAGGAGGTAATGGGCTCTGTGGACATGGGGAAGTCAATCGATGTGATATACCTTGGCTTTTGCAAAGCTTTCGATACAGTCTCCCATAATATCCTTGCCCATAAGTTAAGGAAGTATGGATTGGACACATGGACTGTGGGGTACGTAGAGAACTGGCAAGAAGGTCAGGCCCAAAGAGTAGTGATCAATGGCTCAATGTCTGCTTGGTGGTCAGTTTCAAGGGGAATGCCCTAAGGATCAGTTCAAGGGCCAGTACTGTTCAACAAAGGCAGTTCACCAAAAATAGAGTGTTTGAGAAAATGCCTCTTGAGGTTGTATTTTTTGTTATTGGCAAATTTCTCATTGCAAATGAGACATAAAGGGAACCCAGCTGAACATGATACAAATGCGAAGGACTGAGTCCATTCAGTTTGAAATTCTGTTTTCCTCTGCAGTTTTCTGTTTTTTTAAGCCATTCCAACATCACTTTAATTATGCCAATTTTACTTCACATTTAATATCAGTGTTCTTTCTTAAAATACATGTTGCTCTTCACAGTAGGAATGCCACAAGGTTTCTTTTCCTTTTCAGAATCAAGTCTTTGTTAACAACATGATCAGAACATAGATACAGTATCTTATCACACAGTTCACATAACATATTGAAGAGGCAGTTATCCAATGTTTCGAGATTACATAGAGTTTGCTATTTAGATATGAGTTGTTCATTGTTGGGCTTTTAGACATTCACCATTTATTGAAAATACTTGAGAGGGTTATTCTACTTTGCAGTTATAGCATTGGGAGACTCAAAGCAGTTCTTAAGAGTCACAGATTGCAGACCCCTGCATGGTCTTCATGTTAAAAAAGAAGTGTATTGTTTTGTCACATTCCTGTTAGGTTCTAATCACTAGGGTTGCATCAACACTACAGTTCTGTTTCGAAAGAACATCTTTTGAAAGAGAACATTGAAAGTTGGTCTTTCGAAATGGAGCGTCCGCACGCACCAGTGTGGACCGAAGGTTCAGTCCGTTCTTCTGAAAGGCCCCCAGCACAATTTCGAAAGAGAGCATCCACACAGGCCAGGGGATCTTTCAAAAGAGTAGGGAGAGGAAGCTCCATGGGCAAGGTCGCATGGTGGACGAGCCCTTCTGTGGCCGCTGCCTGCCATCCCCTTAAAGGGTCCACCCCTGTACCTCAGCCTGCACACTCTGAGGGCCAGCAACCCTGTCCCCAGGCAGCATGAGAGAGAGAGAGAGAGAAAGAGTGAGAGTGAGAGAGACAGTGGAGGTGGCTGTAGTGGCTCCAGGTGGCCACCACGATAGCCACCCTCCTGGACACCTTCCTCAGGGTGCAACGTCCCCAGCAGGTCCCCTGGGTCATCTGCCACCTGTGGAGCTTCTCCACAAGCAGCGACTGGTGCTGGAGGACTGGAGCAATGACCAGTGGCTACCAAACTTCAGGATGACCAAGGGGACATTCCTGCAGCTGTGCCACTGGCTTGTCCCCAGTCCTCCAGCACCAGGACACACACCTGAGATTGGCATTCTCCCTGCACAAAAGGGTGGCCATCGCCCTATGGAAGCTGCCCACCCCAGACAGTTACCTATCCATCAGCCATCAGTTTGGGGTGGGCAAAACCACCTTCGGGGCCATCCTCATCAAGGTAAGCCATGCCCAGCTCACACCTAGACTGCAGGGGGTGGGGGGCAGCCTGGCAACAGGCACCATTGGGAGAAAGGCAGGCATCCTGAGGCCAGGGGCAGGGATGGGAACAGGCATGGGTGGGCAAGCTGCACCCCACCCCCCCGCTCACAAGTGCCGCCCCCCCATGCCCAGCAGGTCGTCCGGGCAATCAACAAGGTGCTCCTGAGGCAGCTGGTGTGCATCGGGGACCTGGAGGATGCCATCCAGGTATTCCAGGAGCTGGGCTACCCCAACTGCTATGGGGCCCTAGATGGCACCCACATCACCATCCAGGCCCCTGAGCACAGCCACAGGGCCTACATCAATTGCAAGGACTACCACTCGGTGGTTCTGCAGGTCTTGGTCAATGCCAACGGCCAGTTCGAGGACATCTACGTGGGCTGGTCTGGCCACGCCCACGATGCGAGGGTCTTCAGGAACTCAGGGCTGTGATGTCATATGGCCAAGGGACCTTCATCCCCCAGCAGGAGCTCCCCATCAGGGACATGACAATGCCACCCTGCATTGTGGTGGACGCGGCCTACCCCCTGCAGGCCTGGCTAATGCAGCCATACACCGGGCACACCCAGCCGAGCCAGGACCTTTTTAATGAGCGGCTAAACCATGCCTGGAACACTGTGGAGTGAGTGTTCAGCTGCCTCAAGAGGTATTTTAGATGCCTCTGCACCAGGCTGGAGGTGGGTCTCTCCAATGCCCTGGCGGTGGTCGGGGCCTGCTGCACCCTCCACAACCTGGTGGAGGTGAAACACAAGCCCTATGTGCAGGAGTGGGCCACCGAGGTGGGGTGCGGGTACAAACAGCCCCCTGCTGCCCCGTGCCACCAGGCCCAGCAGGACGGGGTGCATGTAAGGGAGGCCCTGCACCAGGCCTTTGAGTGGGGGCCACGGTAACCAGCCCAATACTGCACACTCCCCACTCCCCCACACACACACACCAGCACACATGCATGGGGGACAGAGGGTAAACCATAAAAATAAACTGTTTATTATATGTAAAAACTGTGCCCCTCATTATCCAGGGGGAACAATATACATGTGTGGGGGAGGGTGAACGGGAAGAACTATTTACATGGGAGCAGCGAGGGTGGACAGGGGGCTGGGGTGGGGTGGGGCTTTACCCCTCCAGGGGCTCGATGGCCGGGAGCCCCGTGGTCCATGCCCGCCCCTTCCTCCACATGTTCAGGGGCCCTGCTGGGGCCGGGCTGGGCCAGGGCCAGTGGCACAGGGAGGTAGGGGTGCAGCCCGGGCATGGTCCCTGTGCCTGTGCCTGTGCCAGGCTCAGCACGGGGGTAGAGGGGGAGGCCAGGGGCTCAGCCTCCACCTGGCCAGCAGGTGTGTGCCAGGCTGATGAGGCTGGCTGGGGGAAGGTGGGGAGGGAGCAGGGCCTTGAGGTCAGCCTCCTCAGGTGGGGCATTGGGGGCGAGGCAGGGGATGGGGGACTGGAGTAGGGGGGAACGCACAGGCAAGGGGGGTGTGGGGGACGGTGGGGGAGTGTGGGTGCAGGACTGACCTGCAATGGAGTGGCAGCAGGGGCCAGGTGGCCGACCGTGGCCTGGGTGAGGGCATCCAAGTTGGACCCCACCCAGTCCCATGCCTGCCTCTCCATGGCAAGCCACTCCCACACAATGCCTGTCAGCTCCCTGAGGGCGTCCATGTGGGCCATGTCCCCTGTCTCCTCCTCCCTGGCCTGGTGGCGCTGGCGAAGTGACCGGCACCAGCTCTGTGCTGGCCCTGTCCGAGGCCTGGGCCGCTCCCCCTCGCCCTCTGTCCTCAGGCTCCCTGGGGCCTGTTGCGGAGCTAGTCCAGCTGCTGAAGCTGTGGAGACAAAAGGGGAGAGGAACAGGCCATTAGTCCCAGTGAGGGACCCCCTGAACCCACCCCCTGTCCCGCCCACACCATCCCAGCGGTCCTGCAGGGACCGCATCTGGGGTCCCCCATCTGGGTTGTGGGAGCACTGGCTCTCCTCTGCCTCTCTCAGTCCCTCCGTGGCCCAGCAGCCCATGGTACTGTCCGGCCCACATAGTGCTGGGTGCTACACGTCAGCTCTGCCCATGCTGGGTGCCACACGTCAGCTCTGCCCATCTGGCCTGCCCATGCCCTGGGGCTGATGTCCCTGGAGGTGGGCTGCAGCCACTCCAGAAGGGACTGCACACACCCTCCGCCGGCCCCATGGCCACCAGTGTGACCGGTACATACCTGTGGCTCCCTCCAGGAAATCAGGCAAGGCGTGGTTGGAGGGGGCCAGGATGGGCCCAAGGGGACGTTGATAATGAGGGCCCCCTCACTCGAGCCCTCATCATCACTCATGTCCTGGATCACTGGGGCGCATCTGTGGGTGGCCAGTGGTCCGGGCTGGTCCTCTCCCTTGGTCCCTGTCCCTGTGTCCTCCGGCTCGGTAAGTGGTTCAGCAGTGTTGATGCATGTGGCCGGGGGTCCTACCTCTTTGAGCCCAAGGAGGCAGTCCAGTTCTTGATAGTAGGGGCAGCTGGTGGGTGCTGCCCCAACCACCTGGCCGTGTCCTGAGCCCGGCAGTATGCCTGCTGGAGCTCTTTGACCTTGGACCTCACGTGGTCCAGGGTGTGTGTGGCATGACCCTGGCCAGTGAGGCCCTTGGCCAGGTGCTCGAATGCTGCAGCGTTCCAGTGCCGGACCCCCATCTGCTGGAGGACCTCCTCGTCTTCCCACAGGATGAGGTGGTCCTGCAGCTCGGCCTCTGTCCAGGAGGGGGCCCAATATTTGGGGGGCTGGTTCCCCTCCTGGGAGGACTCCCCCTGGTCCCTGGATGGCCCCTGGGGTGGGTGGGAGTTCCAGCTGGTGGCCATGGTGCTGGAGGTGCTGTGGCTTCCCCCGGGGAGTCACGGCTGGGAGCGGTGTGCGCGGCAGCGTGGGCTCCCTGCTGCCTGCACGCTCTCAGCTTCCTGCCTGAGGGCTTCTGGGAGCCTGTGTGCTGAAAGGCAGCTGGACACTGAAGCCATAGAGCTCCACTTGTGCTGTGAGTGGTGCTGCCGCCTGCCAGCTGATAGCGGCCATGGAGGACCCGCTGTTTCAAAAAAGTGGGACATGGAGTATCTCTACTTGCTTTCTTTTGAAATTGTCTTTCGAAAGAGGGCGCCTTTCCCATCCCAGGAACGGAGGACCGACTTCGAAAGAACAGGGGAGTTCTTTCAAAGTTAATTTCGAAAGAGCGCCGTGTCAGTGTAGACGCTCCGCGGCTTCTTTCGAAAGAACTTGGTCTTCCGATCCTAATTTAGAATGTACTTGCTAGTGTAGATGCACCCTAGGGGAAACAGGGCATGGAGCATGATGTTATATGAAAAGTGACAGACAGTGCATGTACTAACACATCATAAATAAGCCATTTATGTGTGTTATAGTTGGAGGAGGAGGAGGAGGAGGAATATTCCTTTGCCATTCCAAAAAGTAACACTTCCAGAAGGCATTGTGTAATGGGTGGGATGTTCTAAGGGAGCAGCATCACCCTCAGAAGAACCATTTTTAGCTATAGAACTACACTCCCAAAGTAAAGGAATGAGGAAAGAAGGGAAACCCATGGAACCTTCCTGAGATACAATATCTTATAACCATACAAGATATTATCACCTTCCTAAATTACAAGATATCATAATAGTCACCTAATTCATAAAGATCTTGGAACATCCTTTCTATTCAGAAGCAAACAACCTTTTGGAACCAAATTCATTTTTGTTTAGTGTATAATTTTAACCTCTCAGCAGGTACGTAGATTATACTGTTCACCTCTGTTAGAAGACTAACACAGAACACTCTTGGAATGGCAGTATGATTTACACCACACACGTCTAACAGTAACATATTAATATGAATGAGATGGTAGTGAAGAGCAGGACATAAGCTCTTCATTCAGTGTTTGTACAGCTCTTAAAGCACTGGAGTTCTAATCCATGATGGCCTTCAGATACACTAGGGTTATAATCAACATAATAATGATTCTGCCTTCCTTTCTCATGACACTTCTGTACTGTATATGAATGCTCTTTGGGCCAGTAATATTGTGTCTGTGTTCTTGACTAATTGTTTTCACCTACACATTTTTTGACTTTTCTTTAAGAGAAATGATGTTAAATAGTTGCAGCTCACATTATTTTGGTCAGCAAATTCAATTAAGTGCTAAATGATTTTTAATACTTTGTTTCACAGAAGCTTCTCATCAGCCAAGTTAAAATACTGTACAAAATTTTCCGTTCACAGTCCAAGACATGGCTTCCCTTTGAGTTATGTTATGAATCATTGAGAAGCAATCCAAATGCAATTGCCAAAAAATTATAATCAGAGACTATGTTTAATTAAAACCTTACTAGAACAACAGAAAAACAGTTGGCTTTTCCATTCAGCTAAGTGGAATCTGCACATCCCAGTTTAGAATCCAATTTTAACAGTGCCTTTTTTAGAAAATAAATCTTCTCTTTCACACATCCCTGCCCTCACCCCCATCTGTATTAGATTATTATTGGGCTGGTGCCATTACAGTGGTCTGCACTCCAGCAGATCAAATCTGAATTTACATAATACAGACAGCTGGCCCAATTTTCTCAACCACTCCAACTTGCAACCAACAGCAATCCTGACGCACAGACTCTACATAAACTTCTAGTAAAACTCAACATTCCAAATTTCATTCTCTTAAAAGCCACCATTGTTCTCATTCAGTCTCTGTTTTGAAGAGAAAAAAAATAAGAATCCTGGCTAATATGAACAACTTCCAGACATTCCTTCCACCCTCATTTTTAACAGTGTTGTAAAGATCTAGTATACAGTGCTCTTGGAATAGGTATGGTTATCATTAAGCCAAGGGTCATTTATCTGTAAGATGCAACAGAAGCTAGAAAAACAAATGGAATTTCCAGTTAAACATATAGCATGGTATTCCTTTAATAATTTAGAATAAAGTCTCTAGATTAGAATAGTTCAAGGGGTCTGGAACATAGTGTATTAAACTATATCATTGACCTAGTGAGCAATTAACATTGGAGAAATTCCACTTTCTTTAGTAATGAATCATTTTCTTTTGTAATCCCTCTTCTGTTTCATAATGCATATAATGTGCCTTGAAATGAGGCTGCTGATAATGGTTTATTTATTTTTATTGTTACATAAAACAGATCCAAAGTCATATCATGTATGCATGTATTTAGAATGAGGGTATTACTAGATTTTCACACATCTCCTGAATACACATCTTAATGTATCCATTCTTAATTACCCACCATTGGTTTCCAAAGCATCCACAAAGTCCTAAGCAGGCAAAAATATGTGGCCCCTGCTTCAAAGTGTGTATGATCTTAAAAAAAAAAGGTACAAAAACAAAAACAAAACCCTGCATAAACAGACAAATAAGGGTAGAAAACATGAAAGTTGACAAAATACTCTGGAGGATTTTTTTTTATGGAATTAATAACTGTCATTCATCATTGTTCCTGGAATCGTACTAAGAAAGCAAGGTAATCAGGTTATCTTTTGTTTCTGTACACTAATGCAAAAAACCAGAAAACAAGCAGTAATTAAAGGAAGTCCTGACACGGTCGAGGAACTATGTCATCATTGGAATAATGGAAACTTAGTGGGACAACTCATATGACTGGAGGACAGTCATGGTAGGTTATAAACTGTTCAGGAGTGGACAGGCAGGGGAGAAAAGGTGGAGGAGATGCATGGAAGAGAGGAAAGCGATCAGGAATAGACAACATGAATTCACCAAAGGCAAACCATGCCTGACCAGCATGATTACCTTCTGTGATCACTTAACTATCTCTATGGATATGGGGAAGCTGGTTGATGTGAAATACGTGGACTTTAGGAAAGCTTTTCATACAGACTCTCACAGTATTCTCACCAGCAAATTAAGGAAGTATGCCTTGGATAAATGGACTGCAAGGTGGATAGATAGTTGGTTCGGTCACGGGGCTCAATAGGTCCCAGCTTGACAAAGCCCTGACTAGGATGATTTAGTTGGGATTGGGTCTGCTTTGAGAAGGGGGTGGGACTTAATGACCTCCTGAGGTTTCTTCCAACCCTATTATTCTGTGATTCCCAAGGGCTTCACAAAATGCATGTTTATAGTAGCAACCACTCCGCACCAGCTAGGTATCCAAATTTTCCCTTACCTGGATTGCTTGCTGATATGCTGACCTTCAAGCATCAACATTCAGAGCAACAGCAGCAGCATTATCAGATAGATATTCTCTTGTCTGGGCCTGAAGCTGAATTTAGACTAATCCAATTTACACCTGACGCATGCAATGGTCATAGAAACAAACCTTGACACTATAACCAAGATGGCTTCTCTTCAGATGGACAGTCATTTTGTCTGAAGGCCTAATATTCAAGTCAATGACAACAGTGCTTTCCTGGCTACGACAATTGAGTCACATGGCCTCATGCATGTGTATAACTCTGAATACATGAATTCACCTCTGCTATCTACAGGACTCGCTCAGTTTAGAAAATTTTACCCAAAGCCTTCATCTTTACCATGGGCTCTTGTGATAACTTATGAGGAAGCTTTCTGATCCTCTTCAGATGTTGCAATGCCAAAGGCAACTCAGCAGTGCTTGGCAGGTTTTTTAGTCTCCTTCTGATTCTCACAGAAATCTCTCTTCTATGGTTTAATACTCTCACCAAGACTTGATATTTTTATTCATAATATAGCAGCAAAATGTAAGCCTATTAGTCAAGATGAAACATACCTGTGGCATCACATTTTCCTAAGGAACTGGTGTACATTAAATGCAGACCATTGTCATATTCTTTATTTAATCTGTTATATTCTCAATCTACTGTCAATTAATACTTAGTTTTAAAAAAAAATGTTGCTATAAGCTTCTCTCTCTTCCTGGTGTCATCTTTCAGTGGATGATAATAGCATCTCTTTTCTTTCAAAGATTTCAGTTCCATCCTTTCTTTTCTGTCCCTCCATCCTTTCCTGTCTCATTTCTTCTCTCTCTTCTTTTTTGTCTTCCAAAATCTCTCAGTGCCATAGATCTCAGCTTTCAATTCTCCAATCTCTCCTTCTCCATCCCTTCACATACCATAGGGCATGGACATGGTGTTTATTAGTCAAAGATCAATAAAGATAGGGAATGTGGGGGAACAATTCTGTCCAGAGGCACTGCCCTGGTGAAAACCCAACTCCTCCCCTGCAGCTGTTGGGAAAGGAGAGGATGCTGGGATTCCTATGAAGGATCTCTCCCCAGATCCTGGTCAGAGCTGTAGTACTGGATAGTAGTTAGAGGACAAATTTGAAAGCCACTTCTCCATACACCATTCTGGCTGCTCTGGGGGAGGATATACACACACACACTCTCTCTCTCTTTGTGCTTCCCGGCCCCGTGCCCCCACACTCCCAAGAGACTCAACTCTAGTCTCTATTTATGCCACAGTCAGTGGTTCTTGGTGATGTTTCCAGTTCACTGGAAGAAAGGGAAGTTTAACACTGTCCATAAAGTCTGGGGCTAGTGGCAAGAGCCACTCTACTTCACACAACGAGAGTCTAAAAAATTAAATGGGCACTAGGGTATTCAACATCCCCAGCCTGAATAAACTACGAATACAGGAGAATATAACCATCTACACATATTTGAAGGCAGTAAATATTAATGTTGGAGGGAAATTATTAAACATGGTCCGAGAAGGTTAATTAGGAGCAATGAGGCAGAATTATGAAAGGAAATACTTTCACTGAATGCGAGAAATTCTTGACAAGGAGATCAAATCAAACTATGGAAGAAGAGGTGGAAAGCTATTTTATAGCTAGTTTTAACACTAGAAAATGTGCAGTGGCAGATAGACTGATCTTGCAAAGTCTTCTGTCTTCTATCTGCTAAGAGTCTGTGATCTAAAGATGGGATCAATCCAAAAATGCTCAGAACTGGGGAAACTTCAGATCCCAATTTTAGACTCCAACCTATGTCTAAGAACTCAAGAAAAATAATTATGTTTATAATTCCATTTTAATCAGGGAAATGAGTGGTATTGTTTTTTTAAGCATATTTTAGATTCCTGTGTTCTTAAACACCAGACCTCCCAACCAGGAAAATCATGTTTATTTCTTTCTCTTCCTCTTTAAAAGACAGATGAAACTATTGTGGAAGTTTCTATCCTGTTGAAGGGGCTGAAGCATTTGACTCTGTAATACAGCAGAACTCTTCATGATAACTCAAAAGATGAGAGGGATGAGGGGACAAGAGAAGAGAAAAAGAGTAAGGTCAGAGGATGGATCACTGAGTATTCTAACTCCTTAATGTGAGAGAAGGAAATGAGAAAGGTCAAGTCATCTTTGCAATATGACACACACAAAGCCCACCAGGCAGTATTATGATATTCATTCATGGATTCCCCAGACATCACACAACCTGTGGCTTAGCCTTCTGGGTTTATCACTGTAGGCCCTTCTGTATGCGGGGCCTGTAGCTGTTGCTGTGTGTGGCAACCTGGCTCTAGAGACTACAACTCTCATGAGGCTTTGGGAAAGAAGGGGGCTTTTTGGCCAGGGCTGTAATAAAGAAGATTGTGGTTTTCTGTTGTGGGACAAAGAATGCTGTCTGAACAGACTGCTTCCAGGCAAGGGTGAGGTTGTCTCCCAGCCAGGAACTGCATTGGAGAGCTGCAGCCTGCTGATGAGAGACCATGCAGGAAAGGAACTGGATGTGTGTGTGTTAAGTGCTGCAGAGGCCAGCGCCAGGTCAGAGGCCCTGTTCAGTTGGTTGCTTTGCCTGGATTGACACACACAACTCTGACCAATCTGTCTGCAAGCCAGTAAACAACAGATGCATGCCCCCGTAAGCAAGTAACCAGAACTTTGTTAATTAAAGAGTGTACATTCTGGGTGGGAGAACTGAGGGCAGCATACGTGCCAGTTATGTTTCATTTATTTCTGTGCATATTGTTAATTGATTTCATTCATGTTTAGTCTGTAACTCAGTCTCCTTAAGTTGTTAAGTAAAGGTGTGTGTTGATTCTTATGTGGTCTATTAGACATGTTATTTATACTGTTTGGAGTTAAATCCAGATTATAACTGAAATAAGTTTCCTGGGGGCTCCCAAGGTACACCATTAAGTGCATAGAGGGGCCAGCCAGGTAGAGGCACCGCCATTTTACAGAGCTTTAGAAATCAGGGGTGGGAAGGGGATTCCCAACTATCCAATATCACCACTGGGACACTCCGGGTCTCCTTTAATATTGAACCTCTCAGGCGCCCCGACACTCAACTGAGTGGCGCCTGCTCCCGAGTAACCCAAGGAGGAGAGAAAAGGGGTTACGTAACAAAGACGCAGACTGCAGCTATCCAGTACATTGTGCATCTCTGAGATTTTTACGTTTCAGAAGGCCATTTGATGCCGGAACATAAACTGGACAGTGAATGCTTGACTCTCATGTAATACTACAGTGGACATATATCTGAGAAGGTTTGACTTGACAGTCAGACATTGCTGCAGGACACAAAGATGCATTATTTTTTCCATTCATTCTTTCACAATTCTCTGCTTAATCCCACACAACAGTTTCCAGTGAAAGATAATAGGTCACTGGTGGGCTACTGCATAGAATTCATGTTTTCTTCCTGTGCAGACAGTCTCAAATGTACCGGCTCATTCAGGTTCAAATGTCTGGCAGGAAAATACTGGAAATGAGGGAAAACGTCATCAAGGAGAAATGAGTTTTGAGCCAAGAGATTAATCACATTATTCACTTTAATGGCCTAGTAAGTTCTCCTTAGAAGGTGGAAACTAAAGTGGTTCTATTGATGCAGTTTCAATGCTTTATTTATTTGTGGCGATCAAAGGATACTGCTTTAGATAATTTTTTAAATAGGTTTCTGCCCTTTGTTTCTAGTTTATGGTGCATGGCTGTTTTATATACCTAAGAAAATGAACCCCAGAAGGTGTATTTGACCACTTTATAACTTGTATAAATCCAAACTGAGACACACCCATATGACAAAAACTGAAGCATTTTTATTCCCAGCCACCTGCTCTACCTTAGGGTCGCTACAAAGCAACTGTGCATCTGAATACAATTGCTATGGAATCTGGTGCTTTTTAATTATAAAACCTTGGCTAAGGAATTCTGTCTGCATACTTGGCTCAATCTAATTCTTGACCTTCCCCCCCACCCCTCCACTCTATGATTTGCTCACCCTGATTATCTTTTTCTGATTTGTCCTCCTTGCTTACTGTTTTTGGTTCTCTGTGCCTTAAATATTGAGTCTGTTCTGGTCTGGCTATGGTCTGAAGAAGTGGGTCTGTCCCACGAAAGCTCACCTAATAAACCATTTTGCTAGTTTTTAAAGTGCTACTTGACTGCTTTTTGTTTTGATAGTGTATACACTAGCACAGCTTCCTCTTTGTTACTATGGAAATTCTGAGTTTCTGGTTTACCATCATTACTTTTGTGGGCTTTGGCAGCCTTCCACAAGGAAACTGAGGACTGTCAGCTTCATTATTTCCCCAACTGATATACATTTTCAACAGATGGTTTATAGAAAAAAACCGGAGGTTGAAGTGTATGTTGGGGAAAGGACATAATTATTTATTTCTGTCCAGAAAAGGCAGGCAGGCACATTCCAGAAAGCGTTCAGAACAGAGACTTGGGAAAATTCCAGAAAATGCATATTATCATGTTAACTGAAAGACAAAGCAGTTTTTAAAGAACAAAATCTGACAATTCTGCATAACATTTCCAGCAAATTAATTAGGTACAGTAAAAGAATTCAAACAAATGTTTAGGACTTGCTTGTTTTTCTTCAAGTCAAAAGACTGGGCAGCTTAAGTGAGAGGATGTTTGACCCAAGAACCTCTTGTTTCCAGCTGGCAGAGGGGACATAAATAGAGTGTTACAGTGTCTCCTGGATCAGATAAACGTGTATTTAATTTATTAAAGTGTAGAATATGAGATCTCTACTAAGAGACAATAAGTCACTGGTCATCATGGACATTATGAAATGTAACAGAGAGGTAGCTGTGTTAGTCTGAACTCCAACAAAACAAAGCAGCAGAAATGTAGCACTTTAAAGACTAACAAAATGATTTATTTGGTGATGAGCTTTCGTGGGACAGACCCACTTCATCAGATCAGTCTTATTTCCAATACAGACTGACATTTATAAGTACAGAGGACCAAAAACAAATTGCAATAAAAACTGACAAATCAAATAGGACTGAAGGAGGGCTATGGGGGGGGAGGGATGTTAAATGGCCTGTCTGAGATAATTACGAGTGTCAAAGGAAGAGAAGCAGTCCTTATAATGCATGAGGCAATTGATGTCTCTGTTCATATCACGTGTAAATGTGTCAAAGTTGAATATGAATTCCAATTCACACATTTCTTGCTGTAATCTATTTTTAAATTCTCTGTGTTCTAGGACACAAATTCTCAAGTTTTTAACAGAATGGCCCACTCCACTGAAGTGTCCACTGACTGGCTTATGCGTATTGAGTTTCAACCCAGCTGAACAGTCTCTCTTATCCCGGGATCTGTCTTTTTGCCCCACTGTTTCCATGAACCTAATATAAATTTGTGGTGATCGAGGCCTTCTTTCATCATCTCTGTCTAAGAGAATACTTCCAACACACCCATGAACATCAGTCTGACTCACTAGATCCCCTCTACCAACACCAAAAGAAGAAAAAAGTTCTATGTGGACTCCCCCAATGGGCGTATAATTACAGTCTAGGTTTCTATATACTATTCTTCCGCAACCATGCACAGACAAATTATATGCAAACACCACCAAATGAAAAACAATCTCAACTGGACCAAATGCTATGCTGTCCAGACTCTCAAAAATAACTCGGACATTATACTCAAGCCGGCTGACAAAAGGGGGTGCTCTCGTCATCATGAACAAGTCAGACGATGAACAGGAGGCAGCTAGACAACTCTCCAACACCACATTTTGCAGACCTCTATTCTCAGATCCCACTTTAGAATTCCAAAAAAAAACTATTTAAAGAACTCCCTGCCTCTACTTGAGACCAAATTCACTCAGACACACCATCTGAGCCCCATCTTGCATTATTCTATTTACTGCCTAAAATCCAGAAACTTGGAAACCCAGGAGGCCCTATCATCTCGGGTATTGGCACTTGTACTACCAGACTGTCCAGATGTGTAGACTCCCTCCTCAAACCCTACACCACCAGCATTCCTAGCTATCTGCAAGATACCACTGGATACCACTGACTTCCTGAGGAAATTACAAAACATTGGAAATAATCCTGACAATTCCATCCTTGCCACCATGGATGTAGAGGCTCTCTACACCAATATTCCACATGAAGATGGGACTACAAGCTATCAGGAATACTATCCCAGATGTTACCACAGCAAATGTGGTGGCTGACCTATGTAACTTTGTTCTCACCCACAATTATTTCCAATTTGGGGACAACTTGTACCTCCAGATTAGCGGCACTGCTATGGGCAACCACATGGCCCTAGAGTATGCTAACATTTTTATGGCCAACGTAGAACAACGATTCCTTAGCTCTTGTTCCCTGTTACTCATCCTTTATTTATGCTGCATTGATGACATCTGTCATTTGGACCTATGGTAAAGAGACTCTGGAAGAATTCCACGGAGATTTTAACAACCTGCACCTCACCATCAATCTCAGCCTTGACTATTGCACATAAGAAATACATTTCCTGGATACCCCAGTACAAATAACTGATGGCCACATCGACACCACTCTCTATTGGAAACCCACGGACTGCTACACTTACCTACATGCCTCTAGCTTCCATCCAGCATATGCCACACAATCCATCATTTATAGTCAAGCCCTTAGATACAATTGCATCTGATCTGATCCTAATGACAGAGACCGAAAACTTCAAGACCTCTACCAGGCATTTATAAAACTTAATTACCCACTGTGAGAAATAAAAAAAAAATAGATTGACAGGGTCAGACAAATACCCAGAAACCAGCTACTTCAAGATAGGCCCCATAAGATCAATAACTGAACATCACACCTATAGCTCCCAACTCAAACCCCTGCAATGCATCATTAAAAACCGGCAACCTAATCTAGATCATGATGCTACACTCCAGAAGGCCATAGGTGACAGGCGGCTCCTTTCCTATAGATAACCTCCTAACCTAAAAAGATTCTTACCAGTATCAGCACTGTAATACTAATCCTGGAACTTCTTCTTGCAACCAACCCTGCTATCAACTTTGTCCACACATTTATTCTGGTAATCATGTTAGTTACAAGATCAAAGGCACATTCTGGTGCACTTCCAGCAACACTATATATGCCATTATGTGTCAACAATGCCCTGTCACTATGTACATTGGACAGACTGGGCAAAACCTTCGCTAAAGAATAAATGGACACAGGGCAGACATCAAGAAGCTCAATATACATAAGCCAGTCAGTGAATACTTCAATGGAGTAGGCCTTTCTGTTAAAGACCTGAGAATTTGTGTCCTAGAGCAAAGTGAATTTAAAAACACATTACAGTGAATAATTTGTGAATTGGAATTCATATTCAAATTTGACACATTAACTTGTGGTTTGAACAGAGACATCAGTTACCTCATGCATTTCAAGGACTGCTTCCCTTCCTCTGATGCTCATAATTACCTCAGACAAGACAATTAACATCTCCCTCCCTTCATTCCCCTCCTGCAGTCCTATTTGATTTGTCAGTTTTTATTGCATTTTTTTTGTTGGTCCTCTGTACTTATAAATGTCAGTCTGTATTGGAAATGAGACTGATCTGATGAAGTGGGTCTGCCCCACGAAAGCCCATCACCGAATGAATCATTTTGTTAGTCTTTAAAGTGCTACATTTCTGCTATCTTGCTTTATTATGAAACATATGTATGGATAATATTTAGAAAGCTGTGACCTGCATTGGAAATTATGTTCTCAAAGCTTTGGAGTTAAGAGGTGAACAAGATGTGACACATACTCAACAGGTTCCTTTCAAGCAGGGAGTAGCAGATACTTATCTCCCTGTCTAGTCCTTGTGCATTGTGTGTCTCACAATGTAGGTCTATCTGCTTGTGGAGCAAGATGCTGATTAAAAGGCTGCAGGACTGACAAGGGAGAGAGGCCACAGGAAAAACAATCACCAGAGGGCATCCTGTTTATGAAAAAGAACAAAGGAGTGTCCTGGTACATGTAAAAGTAGCAGTAGACACCCTTCATCCTTCACCAATAGCATGTGTCAGCACATCCTATCTAATGCAAGAACAGTCACAGCTGAACCTGGCTGGAAAATGCTGCAAAGACTTTGGGTGAACTAACCTTCATTAGGCAAGACATTAACTAAGTCTAAGCTGCAGAAAGCATTCACTGATTTTATTGTACACAACAGTTTGTTTACAATATTTTCACATGCTACTTCTCAAATCTTTGTGTGTTGTTAAAAATTGTACTTGTTTAGGCTGTAATGTATCTCTTTGTGGTGCCCATCTATGGTGTGGCTAGTAAATTGGGAGTGGGTGGATACTGTTCCTTTGAAAGCGGTGGATCTGTGAACTCTGTCAGTGTCCGATGGAACATGGGCAGGAGAGCCCAGGCGAAAGTTTGGTGGCATTGGAGCACACGTCTTGCTAACCTGCAGAAGAACAGTGAAACCTGCATGGGTTAGGTGGGCAGCTCTTGTTTCAGCTGTGACAAGGAGGAATTGGGCAGCTAACATAGACAATGCTTCCTTATGCTAAGGGCAGGTGGTAGCAAAGTGCCTGACTACCCTGGGTACTTCTGGGAAGCACTACAGTATATTTTAAATCAGTCTATAATTGAATCAGATTTGTCCTTTCCACCTTGTATACAGAATTCATTCTCTCCTTATATCTACCTGTCAAAATTGACATTTGAGCCAAATGAAATAATTTTACAATAGTAGGTTCCTAAGAATATTGGACCACCAACTAATCTCTCAGCTCTAAAATAGTCTTTGGTGATTTTGAACCAAGATTCAGCACCTGTTTTTCATTGAGCACGTGCCTTCAACCACCACTTCAATCAGTTCAGTTAAAGAACAGAGAAGCACAATGACCTGTCAGAGTGAAACAAGACAACTCAGAACTGTAGATTTTCCCTATCTTCTAAGCCAGGAGTTATGGTATGTCTACATTACTCAGAAGATCAACCCGCTCAAGGGGTTGATCTTCCAGGGTTCGATTTAGTGCACCTGGTAGAAATGTGCAAAATCAAATGATCTGGGGTTGGCAGTCAGCCTCTGTACTCCTCAATCTCTCAAGGAGTAAGGGAGTTTGATGGGAGAGTTTCTCCCATCAGCCTCCCTCTGTGAGGAAGGCCAGGTAAGTTGATTGTAGATAAGTTGATTCTATCTATGCAACTGCCATAGCTAGACTTATCTACAATTGACTTTAAGGTCTAGTATAGACTTGGCCTGAGACTACAAGATCTAGGCAATAGGCCATTTTGAGCATATATTCACAGCATGGCTGTGAGCAAGTCATTTTTCATCTCTGCATATCAGCTTCTCGATGTAGGAAATCAATATACCTCAGAAAGTTACATCAGGCATGTATCTAAGATTTATGAATCACATGAATCATATGGCTAGAAAGGATCATTATTAGGATTAGCTGTGCACCTATAATAGTAGGTTCTGAAATCACCATAAATTTCAAAAAAGGGGGCAAATGGATGAACCTGCTAATTAAAAATAAGATGGCTGGCTCTAGCAACTTCCATGACAAAATTTAGCAGCCTGTTTGCCAGCACAGATTGTTTTGTGTTATGGTTGTCTGTTCTGGATGAAAAACTGATGTTGTCTGGAATATAGGAAGCAGTGTAGTCATTCTCAGCTAAAGTACAACAACAGGTACTCTTTGAAGTGTGTGAGCTGAGGACACATGGAAGACCTATTGCCAGTGTGATATCATCCTTAAACCAAAACACATCTGAGCTTTGTTTTACTATATAAGGCCTTTTTTTTGTTCACCAAGCCAAATGTCCTCCTCAGATATCCTAATCCTTCCCACAGAACAATTTGAGATGTCTAGGTTTATGAGTGTTTGTTTTGTTTTTGCCAGTAATGCCTACATTTCCTTCCATGTGCCATATGGTAGAATGTTCATCTCTATTCCTTATTCAGTTCAATTATTTAAGGCTTAATATTTTATATGCAGAGTTCTTAAAAATACAGTTGAACTGTTTTATTACACAATGCTTACAGTCTGCAGTGGTCTTCAAAGTGTTCTGCAGCATCTGTTACTGTCACATTATTATAGCATACCATAAGGAACCTTCCAAGTTCAATCAAGTCCTGGGAGTGATAACTGTGCTGCATTTCAGATACTGTGTGTGTTTCAGGGTTTTTCTTTTTCGTTTGGCTGTTTTTAACTTGTCTTGATGGTAACTGTAAGAAAACAAGTTACCATGGAGGACTAGAAAATTAACATTAGTTTAAAGCAAAAGCTAATCATGCAAATCTGCAGCTGTAGAACATTGTCAGTTTCCTAGAGGCTTCGATTCTTGTTGTGAATTTTACACAACTTTTTATATGTTTGGGGGAAAAAAATCCATCCAACAGTTATTACTGGTTGAGCAGAAGCTAGAATTTAGGTACCAGTCAGCACTGATATTCCAGAGTTGCCATATTAAAAATTTCTTTTTAATCTAAGCATTTAATGCTTTCTCTCTATGGCTTAGTTATATTTCACCATATTGCCTGAAGATCTATTCAGCACATATATCATAAATCAAAAACTTTTGGAGGGAGAGGAAAAAGGGGAAGCATCAGCATCTACCCATGAGTCCCATAAAATGGATGCTATACCACGATCTCATTCCAGAGACTTGCCTCAGAGAGGCAGGAATGCAAAAAACGTCAATATTGCCAGCCATAAATGATCAAAAATCAAAAGTTAAACCCAAAATAAAATGGGATTTATTTTAAAAAGTCTACCCTGTGAATTTCTGATCTCCCCTTTGATTTCTGAACTTCCCCTGCCCACCCCAAATATGTTGGGTAAGGTGATTCTGCCTCCTGCTAAAACAACAAGGAGGCCTGTGGCACCTTATAGACTAACAAATATTTGGAGTCAAAGCTTTCAAGGGCAAAGTCGAAGTGGATCATTGTTCACGAAAGTTTATGTTCCAAATATCTGTTAGTTTATAAGGTGCCACAGGACTTCTCTATGTTTTTGTGGATACTGACTAGCACGGCTACCCCTCTGCTACTTGCCCTCCTGCTAAAGTAGCTCTATGTCCACATCCCCTGCCCAGCAATTAATCCTGTCCTCAAGTTCCCTCTTCTCTTCAGACCCCCTCAGCCCCTTCTTCCCAGGTTCTGTCCCCAGACTCACTTCTGCCCCTCCTGGGGTTATTCACCTCTTTCTCTCAGGCTTGGGGTCCTTGATCCGGCCAGGCTTCACCCCATTCTGTTCTTCCTCAGGCTGGGTGCTGCAGGAAGAAGTGGGTGGGAACAGAGGCACTGTTCTAGCCATCGTCCTCATAAGAGGGGAGGAGAAAGAGGGGAAAAAAACAGCTTTAGGTCTCTCCTTCCCGCTCCCATCCTGGGAGAATGGCTTTGGGTTACAGTGAGGAGAGGGGCTGGCTGGAGGATTTCACATCATTGTGAGACTGACTCCAGCCCTGCCAAAATCATATCACTTAGGGGGGAAAAAAAAAATCAGAAGAGTTGGCAACACTGATCTTTCTCAGAAGTATCTCAGGAGGGGATAAGATAAAAGAATAAAGCAGTGATGAGCAACCTGCGGCCTATCTGGGTACCACGTGTGGCCCACAAGATACTTATTTTACTATTGCCCACATGCAGGGTTGCTAGATTCCACTGGTTTCCATACACAGGGGCTTTTTCCTCCTGGTATTAGTAAAGTGACCTACACATAAAAGGACAAGAAGTCTCACGTGTGCTGATTGCATACAAACACTGATTGTGAGAGCGTGTGCACCCACTGCATCCAATCAAAGTTCTGCTACTGTTCAATGAGCACACCTCACAAAGTGCATTAGCAAAACTATTCTATCCCCAGAGACTGTCTTGCAGCCACTGTGATGAATCTGGGCTGCTCATGCAGCCCACTCTCTAGCCTACTTTGCCCATCACTGAAGTAAGGAATTCAATTACCTCCTTACTGAACACTAGATTTGATTCTCCCCACCTCTTCTGCTGCCTGATTTCCAAACTCGAACATCTGCAGTTTGGATGCACTTTTCGGCATTTGAGCGTTCAAATATCCATTTTGTTCAGCTGAGTGCCAGTTCTTTGGGGCACTAATTAGAAAACTAAGCTCCTGGAATTTTTCATTTTTTTAATTTTTTTTTCTCATCTTGATGGAATTTCATTGTGATGGCACCTGGGGCAGCCAGACATCTCCCACTGCAATAAACGGCTTGATTGAAAATAACTACCAACAGCTATTGTTTTGTGACTCACCACCACCTCTGCTCATTTTGGCTGTTTCAAAGGCCCTCATCCACTCCTTTGTGGAATATAGAGCTGAACATGCACAACCAATTCCTCAGTTTCACTTTGCTAGTGTCCTATAATCCCAAAGGGATTTCTCCCTGGTGCTGAGCTAAAGCAGCTGCTTTACCTTAGCCAAACTCCATCAGCCATAAATCTGTTTTCCTTAGACTTTCCTGTTGATGAACGTGTCAGAGTGGTAATGCAGAGCAGAAATGGAGGCTGCTGAATTGAAGCACCGTGGCACTCAGTGCAAACAGATGTTTTCACTTTATCAGAACATGATCTTAAGCTTTTTACACTGCTTCTACTTACCTAAATCTCCTTTTCTACTTTTTTTCTTTTTTTAACCAATGCGTCAGGCAGAGCTGAGGTGCATGGGCAGCAGGGAGAGAAAGGTGGCTGTCAGCTGCATTCCCACTTCTCTGTTTCTGGGTCAGCCAGGGGCCTTAGCAGTCTGGAGACAATCTGGAATAGCCGAGGCTCCTTTTGCCCAGGCATGCCCCTTTCCCCGCATCTCATCTATGTAGTGGGGGAGAGAGTGAGATGCATAGAGCTACCGTCTCACATCCCTCCCCCCAGTGTTCTTCCCCAGTGTATTTAGGGTAGCTTTCAAGGTTGCTTTGTGTTGCCTTAGCAAAGTAGAGGAGCTGGATTTCCAACTAAGATGCTGGCCTTTTACCCAGAAATATGATTTTGATTTGGACTTGGTGATGGGGGGGGTCAGGTGACAGTGTTTAACTTCCCTGGGGAAAAATGTAATTTAAACAATGCATTTGTGGTATGCATCAAGTGTAAGCTGCAGAGTTAGGAAGCTTAAAGTGATGGAATTCTCTACTCCCGCCATAAAGGAAAAAGCCAGCTCCTGTCAACCTCATTTGCATTACAGCAGGGTCTCAATATTTGCGAGGGATCTGTGTTGAGAACCCTAGAGACTGCTGAATTTTGCGAATATGGCAGCCACTCCCGCCTGAGCCCCGCAATGCCAGGGCTACCCACTGGAGCCCCTCCCCTACCCCAAAGCCAGGCACTGCCAGCCCCTCATTCAATCCCAGCTTCCTCCTCTCCCCCACCCACACTTTTTCACCTTTTCAGGAAGCAGCTATCTCCACATGGGTCTTTGCCGGCTGCCTGCTTTTTACAGTGGCTGAGACTGGTCACCCATGTGAAATGGCAGGGGCTGAGAGCCTGAAGCAAAGGCCAGCTCTTTCTTGGATTGTCGGGGAGAAGGTGTGGGGGGGTTGGGTTGCCTCGCCTCCTTCCCCTGGAATTTCTTCACGCCCCCCCGCACTTTGGGAAACCCTGGTTTATTGCCACAAGAGGTCTAGCACAGGTTTCAATGGTATAAGCTTCCCATACTGCAATGCCTATGGTGTAGATTCAGTCAGAAAATGGAGCAGTGACCCCTGTGCTGTTTTCCCTACTGACTGGGGAGTACAAGTAATATTCTTAAAAATCACCAAGAGTAAATATTAGCCATAAAAAAGCAGAGTTATCTATTTTTAGTACAGTAACGAGCGCTTCAAATATTGTAGTTCACTTCATGTTGTATGTGGGTTGTGTCCCCCCAGAACTGCAGAATTCCTCAGTAATGTCTGTGTGGCTGCTCCTATGTCTCCAGTTCTTCCCCTTCTTCACGCTAAGGGAATTAAGGGGGCTGTTGGACTGCTGGACTCTTAGTTACTTCTCTAATACCAATGTGTGGGGGAGAGAGTTCAATATTGATCCAAGCATAATATTAATAAAGTATAACTTTTTAAAGTCATTACACAGTTGTTTGCACTTTTACTACATATTGAGATACAGCTACAAGAGTATTCTTGAAAACCCAGCAGTGCACACATTTAGCTAAATCTGTCTCTGGGTCTTGGCACCCCATGTGTCATTTCTTTGGGGGCTATGTAATCTTCCATTAGGGTCACCCATCTTTGATGGCAAACACCACTTCACCCAGTCCTTTCTTTTGGTCAGGAGAATGTGGGGGAAATTATTTTATTGCAGTCATCCCTGATGCTTGATCTCTTGTCTGTTTTCAGCCAGAGGCACCATTATGCCTATTCCATGGAACTAGAAGAGACCTTGAAAGGTCATTGAGTCCAGTCACCAGCATTCACTGCAGGACCTATTAGCATCCCCGACAGATTACTTTTAATCTATTTGCCCCAGATCCCTAAATGCCCTCTCAGGGATTAGAGCTCACAGCTCTGGGTTTAATAGGTCAGTATTCAAACCCCTGAGAGATCCCTCCTCCAGCTTCCAAGAATATTACTCTCACTGGAGAATACCTCTCACATGCTAAGCAGGCACTCTACCACTTGAGCTAGTTCCCCTCTGGGTTGACGCTGAACTCTGGTGGGGTACTTCTGCTATTGAAACCTCTGTCTTTTTGGGGAGGCAATGAACTTGGTCTTAACTAACCATGAGGAAAGTATCTCTAAGACAGGTTCTCTCTCAAGGGCGTGATCTGTTAAAAGCTCTCTGGAGACAGACAGATGGAAGACACACAACAGACAGCATCAGACCAAAGGAGGCATTGGAAGTGGTTGATTACACAAGTCCACAGTGTTTGATTAAGGTGTATACATTGCAATTACATGCTAAACTGCATTATATTGTTGACACATTAGTTGTCATTGTGTGTAAAATACCTTATTTAATCTAACTTCAGCCGTATCTGGCAAATTATTAGAACATCTTATGGGGAACACATTTGTTTGTGTACCTCATTCAGAGTGTGTTGGGGGGGAAGCTTTGTAGCCAGTCCATATCTGGGATAGGCAGAGACCACTAGTGAGGGGGGCCTGAGGGGCGTAGCACTGGGCATGTGCCATCCTGCAGCCTCAGGAAGGCTCAGGCCCTGACAGAGGAAAGGCTACTCACTAGGTGCCTTCCCTCAGCCCTGGGAAGGCCGGGACAATCCTCTTCCATCCCAGGCCCTGCTTTTCCTCATCCATTCCATCATCTCCTTGCCCCCACCCTACCTCCACCCCCAGTGGAGGTGGCTCAGGGGACCCAGAGGAGGGCACACAGCCCTACCTCCTCTGTACTCATTGGCAGCAGCAGCAGGGAAGACACACCACAAGGTGGCCACAGCTTGCACTGCTTTCCAGCAGTGCTACTCCACTTTCTGCTCTTCCCTCGGAATCACGCACATTAGAACTGCTTTGTGCCGTGCCTTCCCCACCGCTGCCAGGGAGTGCTGGGACACAGACTTCTGCTGCCAGCACAAGCACCACTAGTTCTTTGCCTGGCTGCTGGCCAATCCTTCGTGCCTTCGTATACGGCAATCTTAGGTACAGGAACATGACACAGTGTAAGAAGTAAACTAAAGACAGGAGGACACACAGACAAGGAAAACAGCCACCCAGGTTGCAAATGGAAGGATCAAAGCAAAGCATTGTTAGCATTGTTACAGGCTGGGGTCCGACTGGCTCAGAAGTAGTTTTGCCAAAAAGGACCTGGGAGTTGTAGTGGACGAGAAGCTGGACATAAGTCAACAGTGTGCCGTTGTAGCCAAGACAGCTAATGGCATATTAGGTTGCATCAAGAGGAGCGTTGCCAGTAGATCCAGAGAAGTGATTATTCCTCTTTATTCGGCTTTGGTGAGGCCACATCTGGAGTACTGTGTCCAGTTCTGGGCCCCCAATTATAGGAAGGATGTGGATACACTGGAGAGGGTCCAGCAGAGGGCGACCAAAATAATTAGAGGGCTGGAGCATATGACTTATGAAGAAAGATTGAGGGAATTGGGACTGTTTAGTCTGCAGATGAGAAGACTGAGGGGGGACTTGATAACAGCCTTCAGCTTACTGAAGGGAGGCTGCAAAGAGGCTGGAGAGAGGCTGTTCACGGTGGTCACGGATGGCAGAACACGGAACAACGGTCTCAAGTTGCGGTTGGAAAGGTCCAGGTTGAACATTAGGAAAAACTTTTTCACTAGGAGGGTGGTGAAGGATTGGAATGGTCTACCCAGGGGAGTAGTGGAGTCTCCATCCCTGGAGCTGTTTAAGTCTCGCCTCGACAAAGCCCTGGTGGGGCTGATCTGATGGGTTTGGTCCTCCTTAAAGCAGGGGGCTGGACTCGATGGCTTTTTTAGGTCTCTTCCAGCTCTATTGTTCTATGATTCTTTAAGAATTTCATCAAAATGCCAGTCTTCAATGACCTGGAGAACTTCAGGTTTGGCACAATGGAACCTTCACAATGGAAAGGAGGACAGCAGCATTGTGCAAGACTTCATTTTGCAAACATACTCCACAAAGGAGCTAGAAATACAGGGATATCTTTAATTTATATTATGAGGAAGCAGGAGGTACATTCCTGCAAATCCTTTTACTTTACAGAAGATGATAAAATGACTACGAAAGGGTTTCTGGCCATGTGATGTATACTTTATACCTTAGGAAAATGTGGTTTATGAAAGAGCATGCTTCCAACAAAAGAGTTTAAGAGCCATGGGAAAATCTTGAGTGTTTTACATGAGCAATGCATACATTGGCTAAAAAGTGTGATTTTGGAACGGCAAAACATGAAAATAGCAGAGACAGGGTGGTTATTGCATCAACAGACAAAAACCTTTCAGAGCAGCTGCAACTGAAGACAGAGGAGATATGTGGGGGTGGACAGCGCCATCACATGCACCTTCAGCATCTCCCTGTGCCGCTTCTGGTCAGTACAGGGGTGGTCCTGCCTCTCTCTGCCCCCACACCCACTGGAAGTAGTGTGGCATTTCCTCAGGAAGAGGTGGGCAGAAGGGGAAGGGCAGAGCAGGGGTGAGGATGGGGGCAAGTAGCCTGTGATCCCCTGTAACCCTGCACTAGTTGCCTCTGATTGAAGAGAGAGATTTAACCCTACCTACGATTATAAGGAAATCAAAGCAGTCTGAGCTGGTGAGACAGCAAAACCAAGAGCAATTTGCCAAACTGAGAAAACAAGAAACTAGCTTAGAAGCCATTAACAAATACAACATGAGTGCTAAAAATCATTACCATAAAACTCCTGATGGAAAGAGAGAACAGCCAGGCCAAGAGAGACTAATTCCAGCCTGCATGCACAAGCTGTATCATATGCACATACACCCACCCACATATCCCATGAGAAGATGCATGTCCAGGCAAAGGCATGCAATAAATACATGAAATATTGACATTTTGCAGCTGTTCGCTGCACCAGACCAGTTATGGAGTTGACTCATATTACAGACAATCAAAAGCTTTTGTTTCTGAGACCTATTACTTGCGAGTTCGTGGAAGTTCTATGTTGAGTTATACTGAATATTCATGGCAATACTACTGCGTTTAAAACTGACACCGAAGCAGACACTACAGTCTTTTCAGAAGGGATTTCTAACCACCTTCAATCCCTTCCAGAGCTGAAATCACTGGATACATCCCTGTCGAGCCCTGAGAGCATTCTGAACTGCGTGGCACAGTTCACCTCAGAAAAAATTTACACAGACAAAAGCTTTGTATGAGGAGTGTATATGTGAGGAATGGGTCACAAACCTGCGGGCTTCTCAGACACAGTGTGGCAGCCCTGGTGGGCCTAGCGAGATAGGTGGAACAACTCAATGGACTGTTTGGCGATATGGGACTTTTGAAGGAAGATCCAGTACAAATAACCCTAAGAGAAAGGCAGTTCCATACAATGCACATACACCACTCAGGATTCCTGTCCCATTACTTGATAATATAGCAACTGAAGTCAAGAAAATGGAACAGATTACCATAATTTGGAAGATCCTTAAAACAGCATGGCACTGTCCCTCATGGCACTAATTATGAAAAAAAATAGGAAAATATAATTCTGCGTGGATTGTAAATGACTGAATGGAGCAGCTGAGAGAGAAAAATGTATGTTCCCAACACCGAATGACTTCGTCCTTAATTGAAAGGAGCTACAGTATTCTCCAAGTTGGATGTATTGAGTGGATTCTGGCAAATGCCTTTCATCACTTAAAGTGTTAATTTGACAATATTTATCACACTCTTCAGGGGA
This sequence comes from Carettochelys insculpta, assembly GCF_033958435.1. Classification (NCBI taxonomy): domain Eukaryota; kingdom Metazoa; phylum Chordata; order Testudines; family Carettochelyidae; genus Carettochelys; species Carettochelys insculpta. The sequence goes on from NC_134137.1 coordinate 137,894,620, forward strand.
TTTTGCCTTCAAAAATTACCTTTTGGGATTACCGGTATAGCTGAAATTTGCCAAAGATAGACAGACAAACTCTTAATGAATACAGGTGGATTTGTAGTATTCATGAACAGTATTCTGACATATAGCTCTCCAATGGAAAAACACAATAAAACCACCACCAAAGTCCTCAGCCTAATGAGTCAGTCTCATCCGTGGCTAAAAAAAGACATTGGTCACCTGCCCCAAATAGAATTTTTGGAACAGATTATACACAAAGATGGAATAAATACCAATCCTCAGAAAGGAAAAAGTTTGAAAACTGAATGCACTGATTAACGTGTCAGAACAATGATATGTACTGGAGATGGTAAATTACCCTACCCTATACCTATAGGACATTTCTGCAGTGACAAAACTAATGAATGAACCCCTGAAGGGAAACATCTTGGTCATAGGGGCCAAATCAAGAAATTGCCTTCAAAAAGTAAATGAAAAGATCTGAACAGCTTCAGTTCTCAAGTAGGATGTGAACAAACCCACAATGGTCAGCGCAGATACAAGCAGTTATGACTTAGTGGTATATTATTGCTACAACAAGACTCTGAGTAAAAGCTACGCTTTGTTCCTGAAAACTCATAGCAGTTAAAACAAAAACATACACATTGAAAAAAAGTGCCTGGCAAGCCATATGGGGGTCAAGAGAACTTTTAGATATCCATGTGGATTGAATTCATCCCCACTGACAATAGATCATAAACTGCTTATAGCAGCCATCAGTGTAAAAGGCCTGGATCAAGCACAACTCAGATACCAATGGCTATTGCTAAGGTTAGTGCAATTTAACCCAAATGCCAACTATGTTTCTGGGGGAAAAAAAAAAATGATACTAGCACACGACAGTCAGTTCATCTGATCATTGAAATGTGTGACTGTCACAGTGAACGTGTTATGTACTATAAATATATACAGTTACAATAGAACTGTAATGCTACATCTACACTTGCATTCATCTTTTGAAAGAAGAATGCAAATGAGGGAAATTGAAAATGCAAATGAAGTACTGATTTACATCTCTCATGCTTCATTTGCATAATCTTTTTGGAAGAGGTTCTTTAGAAAGAAAAAAAAGCAGTGTAGATGGGGCTATTTCCAAAATAAACCCCACCTTCAAAAGAACCCTTCTTCCTATTTTGTTTCAGGCATGGTAAGTTTAAAATGTTAAGTTTAATGATTTCATGGGGTGGTACTTGTAGGGAACCTGAGACAACAAGGATAGTGTGGGGGTTACATGGTTATTGTAGGGGGGGTTGCAGTATGGCTGCCCTTACCTCTGCTAGCAGAGCAGAGCAGCAGTAGCAGCTGGCCAGAAATCCAACTCTGAAGGCAGCAGAAGTGAGGCTGACAATAACATGAACCTCTTAAATAACCTCGTGATTCCTCAGCAGCTCCCTTTTTGGTCAGGACCCTCCACTTGAGAACTGTTGGCCTCTCCCCTGAAATCTGTATCATACAATGCAAACAAAAGTCCAGATTCCGTGGCAGAATACTAGATTTCATGATGTTTGTTTTGCATGGCTGCGTGGGGCCCTCTTTTTCTTTCTTAAATTGGCAATACATATCTCCTAGAACTGGACGGGACCTTGTAAAGTCAACTAGTCTAGTCCCCTGCCCTCCTGGCAGGGCCAAGCACCATCCCTGACATCTATTTGCCCCAATCCCTAAATAGCCTCCTCAAGGATCAACCTCACAACCCCAGGTTTAGCAGACCAATGCTCAAACCACTGAGCTATCCCTTGGCTGTACAGTTTATTTAGCCACAGTTTGTAGGTACATTGAGTTATCTAGGGGTCTCTCTGTGTGTGCGTGTGCACGTATGTATATACACACACACACACGCACACTCCTATGAATACCATGGCATTAGAGGAGCAACGCCAAGGGACTTACACACATCTAGCTGTAATTACTTTCACCATTTTCCCCCCATGTTAATACTCCGAAAGCACGCAGTAAGAAGATCCATCTAAGAGTTGAACTAGATCTTGCCAGCTCTCCAGACTTGCAACTTCAGTAATGCCAATACAGTAAACCCTCAGTTTTACAAAGTTTTACGTTGCATGAAACTCACATTAATGTGAGTTTTGCGCAATGTGAAGTTGCTGGGCTGTTAGCCTGCCTGGCTTCCTGCATCTACAGGCAGCCAGGCAGGATAAGAGCCCGTCCCCCTGTCTTCCCAGAGCGGTGCTAAGCACCACTCTGGGAATGTAGGGGAAACGCTTTTAGTTCACTTAGCCGCCTGCTGCTGCAGGTAGCCACGTGGGCTAAAACGCACTTCCCAGAGTGGTGCAGCTAAACCTCCCACCAGTTCAACCCCCACCTCAACTCCTCCACCCCTGTGGCCCCATCTCACTGCCCCTGTGTGCCTCACCTTACCTTCCCCAGCAGGAGGCCCCAGGTGCATGACTGGGGTAACCCTCATGTCCCAACCCTCCTCATGCCTGGGCCCCACCTCCACGCAGCCCTGCACCCCAGTTCAACCCCTCTCCATCCATCTACCTTAAGGGATTACTGTATAACCTAACTTCCCAAAGGTTTCTCTGTTCTAGTCCAACTTCAAAACAACATGTAATGGGACCAGCCCTGAAAGGTGCTGAACAACTATTTGAAAAATACTAAAGTCTTGACTTTCACTGAAATGAGGACACTCAGTACCTCACAGAACAGATCCCACTTTCAGTGGAGTATTTGACAGCATTCAATAAATATCATACCATACACCTCCATGGCAATTTTAGAGGCTGTCATTTGGGTATTGTGCTGGGAAAATCTGACTGCAAAAATTTTACAGGAAATCTTTTTTAGAATATAAGACAACCATTTTGCAAGGGAGTGATACAATGCCAGTCCACTAACTCCGAGTTCTAAAAAGTGCTCACATGTGGGAGCTGGTGCCTCAATCAGGTCTTTTGTGGTCTGTGAGGTCATATATTTAAGCAGCCATATGAATAACAACATTCTTAACATACCTCCCAGCTCCTCCTTTGGGTGACTGATGAAAGAGGATGAAAAAGTCTGGCTCATTGACAAGTTGTGATTTTTTTAAGTTTCTATTTCACGTGTCATACTGTTTTTTAAAGTCCCTGATTTATTAATCTACTCTAATGAACGTTAGTGTGTTCTCACCTTATTAGTGGCAATGAGACTAGCAATTGAGTTTCCTGGAGATCAACTGTCTTCTTGTTTTTCCAAAGGACTACACACATATTAAACATCTATAGAAAAACAACACTGCATATTAGCCTTTAAGCACTCTGCAATGCTGTGTTCCAATATGAATGAAGTTCAGTGTGCAATTATTTTGGTGGTCAGTCTGTCCTTTAGACGATGTGCGCCATATTAAACAAGTTAACAAAATTAATCAGCAGAGTGCATCAAGAGTAGTGTGCTCTTCTCAAAACAAGGTATGTCTGCACTGGTGCTGATGGTGTGCTTCCCAGGATTGGTAGACAGACAAGTGCTAGCTCTGCTCAACCTACTGTAGAATGAGGGATGTCACTGGATCAGAGAGCCAGGCAGGAGAGTGCAACCTGTGTCCTCTGACAGCCCTGTTCCCCTCACCTGCCCACAACCCCTATAGGAGAGCAGGTGAACAGAACTGGGGTCCTGGCATCCACCAGCAGTCCTATGGGGTTAGGGCTGGAGCCAGAGGTGGCTTTCCCCCACAGCCCTGCAGAGTAAGGGGCAGCTGCTCAGAGCTGGGGCAGCACCCCCAGTGTGGGCCTGAGACAGCTTCTCCTAGCAGCCCAGTGGCTGAAGGAGGAGTGGGGGGGCTGCCATCTTGCGGGCTGCATCAGGGAACCTTCCCTTGTCCAGCACATTCTCTTCTCCGGGACCAGTCAGGTGCAGACCATGCCCGACAAAAGAGGTGGAACCTGTATTAGGATAATACAAACTCTATTCATTGTATTTCTACTACACTGTTAATTCACAAACATTAAATACACACGCACACAACGCTCTCCATATGAAGGACCTGCAGGTTCCTTCTCTGAAATTAGAAAAGAATCCTGTAACTGAGGTGCCTATTGCCTACTAACCCTTATTTCAAGTTATTACATTACTCACAGCAGACGATTTTGCTACATCAGTGTTTCCCAAACGGGCAGTGAGGGAGGGAAAGACCCCCTTAAGGGAGACGAGAACGGGTACTGGTTGCGTGGGCGGGAGGCCCTGAGGAAAAAAATTTTTCATGACAAAGTCAGCTGAAACACTCAATTTTTTTTGAAGTTACATTTAATCATCTCTTCCCTAAGCACCAGATTTGTTAGTCCATTCCAAATATTACAAAAAATTACAACGGTTACGTTTCAGAATTTGTTGGCAATATTGTCAAATAAACAGCGTCGTGCAGCATCCCTGTGTGTGCTTAAAGGGAATTATTTTTAACAAAGGGATGGCCAAGGCAAGTAAATATCTTTTGTATCATAGATATTTCTACAAATGCCAATGTTCTCTGCCTTTCAACTGCTTTCTTGGAAAATCATGCAGAGCTTCAACCTGTGTGTTTTTCTCAATTTGTTGATAGTCATTGTCAGGACAGTGTCCATTTTATTACATCTAACAGGAGAAAGTAAATTACATTCTTTTTAAGTAATGATTATAGGGCCGTAATAGTTTGACATGTCTGTCTTTGTGCATGTAATGCTTTGCAATTATTTATAACTATTTTATTTAAACATGGATAGTCATGGAATTCGACACCTAAATTTATGTTGCCAAAATACTTTCTGTATAATTTGGTCTTAATTACAAAAACTTTAAAGTAATTTTCAAGTTATTTTATTTATTATCTGAGAGTTGAGAGGCTGAAATTCTTTGATTTATTGAAGGTTCAAAGAAACTTTTAATTTTTTGTAGAAATGTCTGACAAAGAAAAGGAAGTATGCTGAAGGGTGTGTCAAGCTTGTTTTTACTGTCACTGAAAACCCAGTGGAATAGGAACTCCCTCAGTGCAACATATGCCATGGAGTTCTCAGCAATGATGTCATGAGACCTGGCTGTCTGGAGCGACATCTGAAGACAAACCACAAGGCACTGCAAGAGACGCCAAGAGATTTTTGCTGCCAAACTTCAATGCTTAAAAATGCATGAAGCTAGACACTACTAGAGTTTTTCCTCAGGAGACAAACTGGTGGAATCACCTTATGAGCTGTCACTACTAATTTCCAGAGCAAAGAAAGCTTACACATTTGGAGAGACACTTGTGAAATTGTGCTTGTTGTCTGCTGCAAATATTGTGCTTGGTGCCAAAAGCTAGAAGAAGCTATTAACAATTTCTCTCCAATTACACAGTGAATTCTCTTATTGATGAGCTTGCAGAGGACATAAAAACACAAGTTTTGGGGGGAAAAATTATTTGTTTTGCAATTCAGTGGGATATCATTGGTGAAGCTCAACGCTGTCAGTTACTTGTCTACTCTCAATTTGTGGATGACGGAGCTGTGAAAGAAGAAATACTTTCCTCAAAAGCACTGGAGATAACATCAAAGGCTTCCAACATTTTGGCAGTAGTTTGACTTTTTTCGAGAAAATGGTCTTTCATGAGAAAACTTGTAGTCAGCATTGGCACTGACAGTGCCTAGATGATGCCTGGCTCTCACTATGGATTCATGACATTGGTCAAGAAAAAAAATCCAGCCATCCCTAAGACTCATTGCATTATGCACAGACAAGCTGTGGTTCCTAAGACCCTATCAAATGACCTGTGTAGTTTGCTGAATTTGTCAAAGTTGTCAATTTTGTGAAGAAGAGTATGTTACATACAAGGCTGTTTGCAACTATTTGTGCAGATTTGGAAGCTGATTATAAAGCTATTGTTTCACATGGAAGTCCACTGTCTGAAAAGAAAATATGGTGAGCTGACTATGAACTCAAGCAAGAAATGAATTTTTCTCTCCAAGGTCAGAAAACAAATTGTATGGGGTGTTCACAGATAAACATTTCAGCTTTCACTGGCATACCTTACGGAAGTTTTTGAGGCTATCAACAACCTGAATTTTTAGCTGCAAAGAAGCAGCACAAACAATTTCCCAGTATAACGCAATCAGAGCTTTCATGGAGAAAAGTCAGCTTTGAAAGCACTGACTTCATGCTGGAAACTTTTTGCTGTTCACTCCTCTCAACAAACTCCTAGCTGAAAAGGAAGATCTTGATTAACATTTCCTTGAGCAAAAGAACAAAATTATGTCTCATCTGGATTGCCTTGATGAGGAGCTCATGCACTATTTTCCAGCTGCCACCTTGGATAACCCTGTCTGCAAATTGGTGCAAAATGCAGTCAACATTGATGTGGATTCATTGCTTGACTCTTTGCAAGAACAAGCCATCAAAACTGAAGCGTTATTCAAGTACAAAGGATTTCAAAGCCAGGAGTCCGAAAGAGGTTTGGATAAAACACCTCCCCATATGGCACAAAACTGGAGCAGCACCGCTGCGTTCGATCATTCCCTTTTCTTCACAAAACTGATTTTTCAACTCATTATATTCAAAGCAAATCAGCACAGTTGGCTAGAAGTGGAAAGCGTCTTGCATTGTGCTCCTTCATCCCTCAAATCTAGAATTTTTGAGCGTGTGAGGAAAACAGTATCATCTCATTACGTTATTTTATTCGAATTGCTTTTATTTGCTTAATTTTCTGTTTTACAAAAGAGAAGTTACTCACTTGTGTAGTAGCCCTGGTTCTTTGAGATGTGTCCCCATGGGTGCTCCACATTAGGTGTCGGGCTCACCCCGGTGCTGCAGATCGGAAATTTCCAGCGGTATCTCGTCGGGTCGTGCATGCGCCAATGTGCGTCAATCCTTCACACGCTCTCGGTCATGTGCGTGATCCAGTCCACGCCAGTTCCGCGATCAACCGCCCCAGATGCTCCTGAAAAACACCAAGCAGAACTCCGAAGTGGGGAGGAACGGGTGGGTAGTGGAGCACCCACGGGGACACATCTCGAAGAACCATCGTTACTACACAAGTGAGTAACTTCTCTTTCTTCTTTGAGTGGTCCCCATGGGTGCTCCACCTTAGGTGACTACCCAGCAGTGACCCCAAATATGGAGGTGGGTACCCGATTTATGTGCAGCTAGCCCTTGAAAGGACTGCTGTCGATAGATGTGTATCCTCATCCAACACCCGGTGCATCGCATAGTGCTTGACGAAGGTGTCGAAGGATGACCAAGTCACTGCTCTGCAGATGTCTTTTAATGCGACTCCTTTGAAGAAAGCTGTCAATGTCGCCATCGCTTTAGTGGAGTGAGCCCTGGGTGGAGCTAGCAGAGGGGTCTTACAGAGCTCATAACACAATTTTATGCAGGATACAATGTTGTTCAAAATTCTTTGCGAGGATAGGCCTTCCCCTTTTGATCTGGGTGCGAGAGACACCAGAAGTCTGTCCGTTTTCCGGAAGGGCTTAGTTCTGTCTATGTAAAAGGCCAACGCCCCCTCACATCTAGCGAGTGCAGCAGCGGTTCCTTGCTGGAGGTGTGCGGTTTAGGATAAAACGAAAGTAAAACTATTGGTTCATTAATGTGGAACTCTGAGGCAATCTTTGGAATGAAGGCCGGGTGTAATTATAAGATCACTGCTTCCTTTGAGAATATTGTGTAGGGTGGTGTTGCCATTATTGCTGCGAGTTCACTTACCCTGCGGGCTGATGTAATTGCGAGAAGAAAAGTTGTTTTTATGGTAAGCAACTGGAGGGGTACCGTAGCCAACGGTTCAAAGGCTGGTCTAGACAGCGTGTTGAGGACCAAGTCCAACATCCATGAAGGTGATAACGGCTTCCGAGGGGGGTATAGGTTTGCAAGCCCCTTTAGGAACTGTGTGGTAATGGGATGGGCGAATGTGGTTGGCCCTTCCTCTCCATGTTGGAATGCTGATATAGCTGCGAGGTGAACCTTTAATGAGGATAGAGAAAGTCCCTCTTGTTTCAGCTCCAGCAGGTACTCTAGAATTACAGGAATAGAGACGTCTAGAGGAGCCAATTGCTTGGACTAGCACCAGGATATAAATCCTTTCCATTTCTGTGCATAAGTCCTCCTGGTGGAGGCCCGCCGACTGCACTCCAGGACTTCTTTTACTCCTTCTGAGCACGCGCTCTCTACTGAGCCATGGATTAGCCATGCTTGTAGATGGAGCATTCGAGGATGTGGGTGCACTACGGACCCCTGACTCTGCGTGAGAAGGTCCGGTACTATCAGAAGGGGGAGTGGCAGGCAGCATGACATGCGCAGGAGCAAGGGAAACCATTGTTGTCAGTCCCACATTGGGACTGTAAGTATCATGTGTGCCTTCTCCCTTCTGGCTTTCTCTAGAACCTTGTGAATGAGTGTTGTGGGAGGAAATGCATACAGCAGGGGACCCCTCCATGGGACCATGAAGGCGTCCCCCAAAGAACCCTACCCGATGCCTGCTCTGGAGCAATACTGTGGACATTTCTTGTTGGTGCAGGTGGCAAACAAATCGATTCGGGGAAACCCCCATCTGTGAAATACTTCGTGGAGCAGATCGGAGCGGATCTGCCACTCGTGTGTGAGAGCAAAGTGTCTGCTTAGTTGGTCCACTTTCATGTTGTGGACACCCGGCAAGTATGAGGCTTTGAGCGTCATGTTGTTGGTAATGCAGCAGTTCCACAATTGGACCGCCTCTGCGCACAGCGTGCGAGATCTGGCCCCTCCTTGACGATTGATATAGAACATTGTGGAAGTGTTGTTGGTATTGACTTGGACCACTTTGCCCTGCAGGTATTTTTGAAAGCGCCTGCATGCACCGAACACTACTCTAAGTTCCAGTATGTTTATGTGCATTGCCATCTCTGCTGTGGACCATTGCCCCTGTGTCACTCTGTTGCCAATGTGCGCTCCCCATCCTATGTGGGATGCATCCATTGCGAGAAAAACCGCAATTTGCGGTTGGTGGAAAGGCACCCCTACTAGTAAGTACTCGGGGTGTACCCACCATGCCAGCGACTTTCACACCTCCATTGTGGGCGATACCATTTTGTGGAAGGTGTGAATCATTGGCCTGTAAACACTCACCAGCCAGTGCTGTAGGCCTCACATTCTGTACCACAAATGTGGTGGCTGCCAGGTGCCCCAGAAGCTGTAGGCACATTAGGATTGGCACTGTGGGGCTATACGTCATTACCTGCACCAGGGATTTGATGGTGCAGAAACGGGCATTGGGCAGATATACTTTTGACGTAGCAGAGTCTATGCGTGCCCCTATGAACTCTATGTTTTGTGTGGGCTCTGTCTTTGATTTCAGGAAATTGATGACTGGGCCCAGTGAGGTGAAGGTCTTTGTAGTAACATCTATCATGCGCAGGACATCTGCCTTTGAGGCCCCTTTCAGTAGGCAGTCATCCAGAATGAACACGCCCTGCCTGTGTAGATAAGCTGATACTACTGTAAGTGTTTTGGTAAAGTCTCTGAGCACTGAAGAAAGACCAAATGGAAGGACTCTGTATTGGACTCTGCCCTCTTTGAAGCGAAGAAAACGTCTGTGTGCCGGGTGGATTGTTATGTGGAAATACGCGTCCTGTAAGTCGAGGGCTGCGAACCAATCTCCATCGTCTAGTGGTGTGACTATGGAGGCAATTGTAGTTATCTTGAAGCACTGTTTGCGCAAGTACTGGTTGAGAGCCCGTAGGTACAGGATTGGCCTCCAGCCTCCTGTTTTTTTCTCTGTTAGAAAGTATCAGGAGTAGAAGCCTTTCCCTTGGAATTGTTCCGGGACTCTCCACTGCCCCTATAAATGTGAGGTGGTCTACCTCTTGCTTCAACCTTGTCTAGTGAGAGGGGTCCCTGGGGAGGGACTGGGTAGGGGGTTTTGGTGGCTGTAATGATTGGAAAGGGATGGCGTATCCCTTGGCTATGATTTCCAGCACCCATTTGTCTGTCGTGATGCTTTGCCATTGAGGATAAAACTGTTTGAGTTGATGGTGGAACATATGCTGTGATTGGCATTGAGTGATGGTCTTGGTATTGCAGTCCTCGACATAGCCGTCAAACTTGCTGTCTTGGAGTTTGCCCTGAGGGCGCACGCCCTTGCTGGGGACGCTGTCTGGGGGCCCTATACAGTTGTTGCTGTTGATGGCACCCTTGATCGTAACCCCATTGGTATTGCGAGCGCTGGGGTTGGTATGCATAGCGCCTTTGCTGGGGGTAAAATTTTTCTCCCGTATGGAGGGGTGTACATGCCCGGTGTTCTAAGTGTGGCCCTTGAATCCTTGCTGGGAGTGTAGGACCGAATCAGTTGAATCAGCAAATAATTTTTGTTTATCGAATGGGAGATCCACAATCTTTGTTTGCAGATCTTTGGGGATACCGGACGTCTGGAGCCACGACTCTCTGTGCATTACTACTGCTGTGGCTGTGGAGCGTGCTGCTGTATCTGCTATGTCTAGGGTGATCTGGACTCCTGTTCGTGAGGCTGCATAACCCTCCTGGACGATCGGCTTCAAGACCGGTTTCATGTCATCTGGGAGGAAATCCTTAAAAGATGTAAGTCTAGAATAGTTATCAAAACTGTGATTTGATAAGTGGGCAGCATAATTAGCCATCCTCAGTAATAACGTGGAGGAGGAGTAAACCTTTCTTCCAAATAAGTCCAGTTTCCTTGCGTCCTTGTCAGACCCCCCACCCCCGATTTGTACTGGGGTGTCTTAGACCTGTGTTGTGAGGATTCGACCACTAAGGAATTTGGCTGGGGGTGGTTAAACAGGAATTCCATACCTTTGGATGGAACAAAGTACTTCTTATCTGCCCTTTTATTTGTAGGTGGAATGGAGGCAGGGGTCTGCCATATATTGGTGGCTGCTTCCATAAGGGCTTCATCTAGTGGGGTGGCTATTTTAGATGATGCTGGGGGTCTCAGATTCTTAAGGAGTTTGTGCTGTTTCTCCTGTACTGCTGCAATTTGTATGTCTTGAGTGTGTGCCACTCTCAAAAAGTTCTTGGAATTGTTTTAAGGTCATCCGGGGGAGAGATGTCCCGGGGACAACCGCCTCATTGGGAGAGGATGAAGAGGCATCACTGTGATAAACCACCTTTGATTCCTCTGGTTCCTGAGCCCCCTCATGTGTTTGCTCCCTTAAGGGTTCTGTGGGGAGGTCCAAGGACTCTGGACCCGGCCCCGCTGGAGAGGGCTGGGTTCTTTTTGAAGGAAGAGGATGGATGTAGGAATGTACGGGAGGTTGAGGTGGGGATCTGCCCCTGGATCTTGAGCCCATGTCGGTGTTCACGATGATATGGGCGGCTGTAACAACAACGGCAAGGTCCCGGTGATGGGGATCTGGACCAAGACTGGTGTCTGTACATATGGTGCCTAGAGGAGTGTGACCGCCGTGATGATGTTGACATTGGCGGGGATGCTCTGTAGTAGTATTCATACGGTTCCGCACTGGAGACCAGTGAAGGATGCCTGAGCCAGGCAGACGGTGGCTAAAGAAAGGGAGATGGGGGTCTTAGACACGCTGTTGGTGTCGCTGCCCGTTGTGTTATATCCATCTCGGGAGGAGAAATAGGAGACAGCGGCATTTCAATGATTTACGGGGATTGGCTACAGTGCTGGGCTTTGGATTTTGCTTTGCCTAGCCCATGTTTTAGAAAAGTCGGTGCCACCATCTCTGGTGCCGGGGACCTCAGCGCAGTTGTTGGTGCCATGCCCGGTGCCGCTGCACGTGGTTTTGTGTGGGTAGCTTCCTCCGGCACCGTCAGGTCCCGTGCCGGGTACCCCTGTTCTGGTGCCATCGGTGCTGCAAGGCTCAGTGCCGTGGCCTCTGGTCCCTGCCGTGTCTGTGCCTGCGGTGCTCTCGGTCTTGCCTGCTTTCCTGTCACAGTTACCTCAAACCTGATATACGTAGTTGCACCTGCAGAGAAAAATGAGAGGTTACTCAGCTTGTGCAGTAAGTGGGGTTCTTCAAGGTGTGTACCTCTATGGGTGCTCCTCTTCAGATGTGCATGTGTCTGATGAAAGTTGCAGAAGGGTTTTGCAGCAGCATGCATTCAGCAAGTGTGGGAATTATACACACCCTGAGGCTATATAGCACTCCAAGTATAGACTGCCATCACTTCCTTCTCTCCCACAGAGCGCCACAGTGGAGGCACACACCTCAAAGAACTTCCATTATGGCCGAAGGTGAGTAACCACTCCTTTTTCTTCAGACAGCATCCCTATGCATTCGTGTTCTCTGCTTCCAGAGATTTCTGAGCACCATCCATACAGGGAGGAAATATAAGGCTCTAATACCAAAGACGGAATAGCATTGCAGTATCCAATTCTGAGACATGCACTATACATAGTTGCTGGAGAAATCATGTACCAAAATCCAAGATGGAGGCCTGCAAATTTCAGCAAGAGGAACATGCTCGAGTAACGTCACAGAAGTAGAATGATGTTGAGGAATGGACTGAGACACTTTAAAGAAGTTCAACACTGGGACAGTCACAGCAAGGAATGATACAGCAGTTTCTGGGTGTAGGTTGTGGATCCCTTGGATTAGTCAGCAAATGAAAACCACGACCCTGAGAGAAACAAAAATTCTGTTCAAGTAGGTTAATGCTCTGACATACAGAATACAGCATGGAAAACTGATTCCTCTGGAGTCAGATTTTATTTTGGGGGTGGGGTGGGGAGGGTGGAAGGCTGAATGACCTGGCTAATATGAAATTCAGAAGAAAATTTAGATAGAAACTTGGGATGTGATGGCAACAATACTGTTTCCTTGCAAAAATACTGTAAAAGAAAGATCTATCATAGAAGTGGGCAATAATTTTTAATTGAGGTGCCACTCCAAGATTTTGGTATGTGGTCAAGGGCCACACTTTTCTGTGGAGAAGGTATGGGGTCAGGGATGGAGATTAGGTGTAGAAGGGAGCTCAGCATAGGAGACTCGGGTGCAGGATAGGGTGTGGGGTCTGAGGGAATTTGGTTGAAGGAGGGGGTTGTGGTCTGGGGAAGGGTATTGGGGGGCAGAGTCTAGAAGAAGGTATCTCTGGTTTGGGGACAAATTTACACCTTCAAGTCAGTGGCACTGCTATGGGCACCCACATGGCCCCACAGTATGCCAACATTTTTATGGTTGACTTAGAATGTCTCCTCAGCTGCCATGCCCTCTGACCCCTATTTTACTTACACTACATCAATATCTTCATCACATGGACCCAGGGTAAGGAGACCCTTGAAGAATCCACAGGGATTGCTACAATTTCCACCAAACCATAAATCTTAGCCTTGACAATTCCACACAGGAGATCCATTTCCTGGACACTACAGTAGAAATTAATGATGGCCAAATTAATGCCACTCTATAGTGGAAACCCATTGACCACTACTCTTACCTATAGGCCTCCACTTCCACCCAGGACACGTCACATGATCCACTGTTATCAGCCAGGCCTTAAGATACAACTGTATGTGCTCCGATCCCACTGTCAGGCCGTGTCTACACTAGCCCAAAACTTCAAAATGGCCATTTCGAAATTTACTAATGAAGCACTGAAATACATATTCAGCACCGCATTAGAATGCGGGAGGCTGCGGCAATTTGAAATTGCCGCGACTTGCCGCCGTGCGGCTCATCCAGAGGGGACTCCTTTTCTAAAGGAGTCCCCTCAACTTCGAAATCCCCTTATTCCTATCAGCATGGCCATTTTGAAGTTTTGGGCTAGTGCAGATGTAGCCTCAGAGACGAAAAAGCAAAACAAACGAAAAAACCCTACAAGATCTCTATCATGCCTTCGTAAAACTTAATTACCCACTGGGAGACAAAGAAACAGATTGACAGGGCTAGACGACTATCCAGAAAACAGCTACTTCGTGACAGGTCCAATAAGATAAACAGAACATGGCTTATCACCCATAGGCTTCATCTTAAACCCCTCCAGCACTTTGACAATCTACAACCTACACTGGAACATGATCCCTCACTCTCACAGGCCCTGGGTGACAGGCCTGTTCTTTCCTACAGATAGCCGCCCAGCCTACCAGCCATACCACAGAAACACTAACCCAGGAACCTAACCTTGCAACACCATTGGGACTCATATACCTGCATATCTACTCATGTGATATATGCCAACGTGCCAGCAATGCCCCTCTGCCATGTACATTGGTCAAACTTGACAGGCCCTATACCATAGGATGAATGGACATAAGTCAGACATGAACTGAAATATGCCAGACCCTTAGGAAAACACTTTAATCTCCCAGGACATACAAAAATGGACCTTCAAGTCACGATCTTGTTACAACAGTATTTACCACTAGATTTCAAAAGGAGGCATCTGAACTGGAATTCATTTACAAGTCTGACACATTTAACTTGAGGCTTAACAGAGTATCTTACGCATTATAAAGGAGAATTTTTCTACCTTCGCTATTTGCAGGATTAGCAACCATCCCACTTAATTTACTCTTTCCACAAGTCCTACTGATTGGTGACTTCCCCCCACCCTTTTTTTCCTTCCCTGCCCATTGCTATATATTTACCCTGTATTCTCAGTTTTGCTCCAAAATCTTACACTTATTTGGTAAAAGGGTATCACTAAAACACCCAGGACACCCGAAGTGTACATCACCAACCTGGATAGCTTCCTGGAATGAAACACAACATTTAAAGCTACTCAAGACAGGGAAACACAAATACAGGAAACAAAGTGCAAACTAAACTACAACCATCTAACTAAACAACTCTGAATGAAGCAAAGCAGCACACTGTGCTTTACATCTCCACCTGAAGGCAGTTAAGGGTGGTTTACCTATGCAGCACAATATATTTTCACATGTAGTTGAATGGGTATTGGTAAGCTCAGACCCAGTGGGGTAGGGACTTCTGTCCAGTGGGCTAGAGATGGGGAGGCTCAGAGCTTCAACCACATGCAGCACACCTTCCAGGGCTCAGGGCTTCAGCAGGTGTGGTTCTGAAGACCTGTGCTCCAGCTCCTGGATGATGAGCACCCAGCTCGCAGACTTCTGAAAATTGTTGCATGTAGCTTCAAGGGCCAGCAAATTTGCCCAGCCACGATATATTGTAAATTATGAACACACTGAACTATATCAGGACAACGATGCTTACACAATTTAATGAAACCTTTGTGATTTAATTTTTTCACTACTGGAGATATCATTGAAGAAACAGGAATGATCAAGTTTTTATTCTCCAGTATTTCTTGTTAAAGGTTCCTGGCAGTGGCTACTGAAATATTCTTTACAATGTAAGTTTTGTGCTGTGAAATCTTGATTTCTGTTTTATAATGGGACAGGTAAAAACATAAGCATTTTTATTTTGAAGGCAGATGCAGAAGTTACACCTTCACAATAGAAATAGAAGCAAATTAACGTGTAGACTTAAAAACATAGAAAGGTTTATTCAACAAATTCAAAATTGACAGATATTACATAAATTAAGCAGCAGTAAAATTTACTAGGATTTATATACAGATCACAGTGATTTTATTTGTGCAATGAGGGCTGATTTATGACTTTGAACAGTACTTATGCATGGGATTTAGGACAAGCAACCAACAATATGTAATATTAGTCTGGTAAGTTATCCTTGGAAATGTAGCAGTTTAAACTGGTTAAGCAGTACACTGATGTCTGCAGCAACTTCCACTACCTGCTATGCAAATATTTATCAAGCAGTTAGGTTTGCCATAGAAAAGTGCAAAACATGGAGAAGTCTGTACACTGTGAAATACAAAAGCAATCATGCTACAGTTCTAGAAAGCTGAAAAACAATTCTAAAGCATAGGAAGCACTGCACCACAAGTCTTTTGAATGGCCGGCAGATGGGCTGAATAGTAGGCATATTTCAATTGCTTTCAAAATCCACAAGTTTCTGTTCAAACAGTTTAGTTACCTATATTTTGACCAATTAACAATGACTTCTTCTGCAGTGGAAGATCACATTATTTAAAGCTCAGTAGCACAAGTATGCATTAATGTAGCTAATTTACAGGAAAATCTACAGCATGTTCTCCATCTAAATCATGAAACATTTTTATCATTTGGTTATAAGGCAATTTAGTTAACAATTGTAAGTTTATTCACTTAAAAGCTCATACTGGCAGTTTAATAACATATATAAACACAAAAAAAGAATTGTTAACGTTTCTTTTTTAATGTTCACTGAAGCTGAAGAAACAAAGATCTTGCACAATGTTGTGGGGAACAGCAATAGTTTATATGCAAAGTACACGTTAATGAAAGAACTTTCAAGCATACAACCTGAGTCACATTAAAATGAAAAAAAAAATCTAAATAACTGAAGAAATTAATGTCCTTCATGCATCATCTGTCCAAGAACTGGTTAAGCACTGATATATATTTTCAACACTAGGGTGCAAAGTTCCAATCAGCAAAGAGTTCAAATGAAACTGACAGTTTTATACAAATAAATAAAAAACAGGTAAGTAGTTCTATATATACACTAGATAGCACATAAAGAGATTATTATTCTGTAATAGAGATCAGCAGATGAGCTATATATGCATACCCAATTCCAGAAAGAATGTAAAGTCATCCACCAATTTACATTTACCTGCCCTGATTAGATATCTTCACTCTCTGGCACAAAGAGTTTCAGTGCATCCATTGCCAGCAATAGATAAATTTTTCAGGCAAAAAAATCTAACTCCTGCTGCAAAAACATTCAGGATCAATTACCACCAATGTGACGTATGTGTTCAAACGTAACATTATTTCCCCTCTTCTGGCATTGAACGTGTAAATTAGACCTTAGGCAAATCAGGTATTACACGTGCCAAGTTCTTGAAATTCAGCATACTTGTTGCAATATGTACGTTTTGTAATGAGAGACTGGTTTTGCAGTTCTCTGTAAAATACTGGAAGCTTACACATTAGAAAGAACTGCACTCTCCCTTGGAAATACAAGCTCTGTGTGCTGCGTATTTAATTATTCTATTAAATCAGCATGAGAAAGTTATTTCCCTGCACAGACACCCATGCCACTCCAAATATTTTACAGAGATAGACATTTTTATCAAGTAAAATGACAGCTCCTTATGCCAGTTCTGTGTCTCATTTTTACTTATTACCAACTTCTACGCAGTATTTAATGGGAGTGGCACCTGGGGCACTTGCATGACGTTAACAAGAAGTCGGTAGTGACATAGAATCTAATGCCCCCTTTAGTGTCACAGTTAACTACCAGGTAGACCCTGTCTGCATTTCTGCAAGGCACAACATAATCAGTCATGCTCCTGTACTGTGTATAGATCCAAGGATATAGCCATTAATTTTTCAATATAAAGCAGAAATTTGACATATGATTAAATTATACACAGTGACAAACGTACCTTGGTTATCTCACTGCAATTTTAAACTGTTTAGAACAGGTGAGGGGAACTCCTGGCCCACGGTCCAGATCCAGCCCATGGCTTGCAGGATGCAGACCCGAAGGCTCAGGGCTCCCCTCCGCAGCATACGGCCTGCAGCAGGGTAGAGGGTGCGGAGCCCTGAGCTTTGTGGGCTGGAGTCTGGCAATTTGGGGCTGGATCCAGCCCAGGGGCCTTGGTGGTCGGGGCAGGAAGCAGCTCCAGGCTCAGCTGCTGCTCCTCCTTGCCATCTCCTAGTGGGGAGGTACCTACCTACAGAAAGGCCTCTCCAGCCAATCAGAGCAGCAGGGAGGACAAAGGGGAGGTGATGCCTGGCAGCTTAAGGAGAAAAAGCTCCCTCAAAACACTTCTCCTGTTGCTGCCATTTTCCCAGCTGGGGGGATGGGGGGTGATAGCAATGGTGTGCAGAGGTTGAGTTCCCCACTCCTAGCCTGCTCCTTCCTCTTCCTCCTCCTGAGACCCACCCACCCACTTTGCTACTTACCCCCATCTTTCCAGACTGTACCACCCTCTCCCTGTTCCTGCAAAACCTTTGCATCCAGACTCACCCCAGCCTGCTCCCCACAACTCACTCCTGCATCCTCCGTCCCTCCCAGACCCCAATCACCTACTTCAGCCCGCTCATGCGCCCTTGCTGCTGCCTAGACCTCATACCTGCTCCCCAGTGGTCCTTTCCCATATACTGAGCTTTGAACCCTCACCTCCTTTTTGGTCCCACCCTGGGGCCCAAGAAGAGTTAATCGGGTCTGGTGGAAGCCCGGAACCTCAGTCCCATTTTCTCCACCCTCCTGCAGAAGCATGGTGAAGCACGAAGGGGGTGAAGTGTCAGGGACCCCTGGTGCAGGTGTTTTTTTGCTTCTCACTTTTAAGTGGCTCCCGACTGATTTTTCTGCGGGTCAGTGGCCCCTGACCCAAAAGAGGTTCCCTATCCCTGGTTTAGAACTAGGTGAGTACGGCTGTTAACAGGTTTTTGCTGCCAGAGACTCCTGGCTGAAAACTGATTGAACTCAGAAGCAAGGTTGTCTTACTAGTTTGGGTTAAATGAGCCATAGGACCATCTATGCACCACATATTATAGTGCTTTCCGCTTGCAGTTCAGAACAATTAACCCATCTTAGTCACAACCTGCAGTGCCCTAGCTATTGTTGAAATCTAGGTCTTAGGTGCAGAGCTCTGTGGAGAAGTGTCCACATCATCTGCTCGGATATCCTTACACTCTAGTTAGAGCCATTGGTATAAATGGCAAGATGCCAGTGAACAGACAGGCTTCTTTAAGAAAAAAAAAAGCCTTTTTGCCTAAATACCATAATTTTCACTACAAATCTGATCTACGACACAATGATTGGAAGCATGTACTTTTTGTTTTGATTTTTAGACCCAGATATTTAAATATCAATTCCTCATGTTAGCACAAATATCACAGTGTGAAACAGGAAATTAAATATTTTTGAATTATATCTAAATTACTTCTGCATACTTGTGTATAACACATACACGACCTGCTAGTAATCAGTGCTACTTAAAATGAGGCATTATTGCAAATACACCTTAAATACAGCGCATTCCACTTATAAACTGATGTGGTTCCCCTGGAAAACTGATTGGAATGGATAAAAAACACAGTTTAGGTTTAAATTGGAAGTCCTATCCTGCATGTGTTAAATGCTTAATGGCCAAGACCTTTAGGACAAGACCCTAATGAGTTGAGCTCTGGCTTTTCAAAAATAGGAGCACAAAGTTAGTGGTCTAAATCCATATTTAGGTACCTATCTGACATTCCAAAGTATGGAGCAACAAACAGCTCCCACTTAAGTCAATAACAGAAAGAATTTCAACTTCAATGAAAGTGTGCCTGAAACTGCTAATATTCTGAACTCAGTGGAAACAGAGCTGCTGGGAAGAGCCAGGAAGTTTAAAAAATTGAGCTATTTGTAAAGATCATTTCCACAGTTACATAATTCCATGATTTTAAAGGGAAAATATTTAAAGATTATTCCATATTTTGCAGCATAACAAAACAATAACAACGTATAATATTTTGTTAGTGAAGAGTACCTAATCTTCCTTAACACATTCCACTGTTTATACTGCCATCCACATCTTTCAGATTCTTCGAATGTCTCACTTCTCCTACTTATACAACAGAAATTGACTAAAGTGAAAGAAACACATCAACCCCATTTGCAGAATGCTCTGCTCTGTATGCCTTACAGTGATTTCATATAAGGGAAACCCAATATACTCAGTGTGTAATCACCAAATGTCATGTTGTGTAAAAACACAATGCTTTGTTTTAATGCAGTCATTAAGATATTTCATAAATATATAACAAAACAGGTGTTTCTTCTTTCTGCTTTCAAGTATTACAGTTGCAAATGTGAAGCACTGGAAATTTAGGTACAAATCTTTATAAACTGAATTATTTTTATTCTTTACAAAGAATTATAAAATGCATATGATGAAAAACTCATTTATCCTTAAAGATTTTCCCCAGAGAACTTCTTGAAAAACATTATTTGAAAAATAAAAATCATAGACTCTGCAAAGTACAAAAATTTACATCTTTGCACAGTTCCTGTGCTTTAGTTGTATTGTATTCATTATATACATATATACTAATTTGTGCTTTTAATTACACAAGTTTAGTATAAACTTATAAAATTAAGTCTACGAACTAATTATGCAAAAAGGATCCAAGCATTAAAACAAATTAAACTACAACATAGAAATTTTCATAAGTCTACTATAGAATAGACTTTAAGTATTACAATTTGCTAAAGTAATGCCAATTCTAAACAATTAAAATGAGTCTCACCTGCCTTTCAATTGTTTAAATATTTATCTACTAATGTGCAGATATGAATGAAATAACACTCTCCTACATGTCAAAGAATGTCTTCATGTATACTCAGTTCTTCGCAAACTTGCTAATACCACTCCAGTCTTCTTCCAGTTTCCACCATACAACTAAAAGTGGGGGGAAAAGCAATGTAAAAGAATGCTGAGTTCCAGGTTATTGTAAATTAAGATTACAATGGTCTGAAAACAGAGACATACAAATAACTGGACTACCTCACCTGTAACTAATCTAATATCTCCTCATCTAGTATCATTTGTATTTACTTATATATTTCTTATATGTTAGTTCAGCTAATTTTGTCTACAACAATTCACTTTGCCCTTCTCTATTTTTCTCATTCTAACTAAATATTAAAAAGATGCCAAGTGAATTATATAGTGGTGTGATGAAATGATCAGAGACATGTTGTTTGGAAAAGACTCTGTTGTACAGACATTTCCTACTGAATTTCAGTGGACAGACAGCTATTTTACAAGAGTTACAGCTGACAAAGATGAAGGCCATATACCTTGCCAAGCTTGGTCTTCTACCCTCAGAAGTTCTGGAAGATTTCTAGATCTTTCGGGGCAACAGGAGGGGTTTTGTTCCAGTCATCTTCAGGATAAGCTTCAAAATTAGATGTATCTCCATCATTGGATACCTTCGGCACTATGGGAGGCTAACCACAAAACAATACAAACATGAAATAGATGTTTCAATATCACAATGATTATCCCAATTAATTACTCATCATTGTATTGAACACATAGCTTAGTAGTGCCTTGAGGCCAATTACGTAAGCAGCCACATTGCATAGTTTGTGCAAACAGCAAGCAACAATCCCTGCTCAAAGAGCTTGCAGTCTAAAATACCCAATGTAACAGGAGGACACAACAAAAAAGTTGGGATGGGGGACAGGGATAACAAAAATAATATTGGCTAACAATTACACAAGTGCCACCTGCACACTGGTATCTGGGGTCAATTTACTCTATGCATTACGGAAGAATGATTCTTGTAGTAAAGTAATGAGTGGGAAGATATCTGTATGTAAGTAGGTGATTTTCTCCCATTCATGAGGAGCTGGGATGGGAGTGGGTAAGGGGAAAATGAGTGCTCTAAGCTGCTCTCACTAGTAGAATGCAGGAAGGAGTCAATGGCTTAATAACCTAGTAGGCCTAATAGGTCTAGGCTAAATGCTGAAGGACCAGAAAGGGTGGGGGATGGGGTCTGCACAATGAGCCAGGAAGATGATCCTGAGAGCAAAACTTAGAATGACTTTAGGGGGGTATTCATATTTTCAGATATGGTGGGTTTAGCACAATGGAGAATAAAATTTATGTGATCTAATTTTTGATACAAGGGTGAGCACAGTTAAGAAAAAATGCTTTGGATTAAGGTTGATTGTGGATTAAATCCAAGAGAGTATAAAAATTACACCAAACCTGAAGCTCCATCTTTATCTGTTTTTTCCTAGAGATTTTACCACCATCAGTAGTTACATCTTTCAAATCTCATGAAGGGTCAATGGATGGCTTACCACTGACTACACTCAACAGTCTGTTACATCATGGCACAAGGCCTTGCCCCTGTGGTGGTATTTCCTTAACATTAATGGGGTAATAAGGAAAAGCAGGAGAAAAAAAATGAATTATGAAGCACCATAAAAGAAAGTAATTAAGAAGAAACAAGAAGCAAAAAAAACAAACAAAAACCACTGTCATACCCCTCTTCAAATAATTAGGTAAGAAAAAAGGTGATATTGTAATCATTTACAGATGCGCTCAAGGCTTTTCAGCTATTGCACAGTGCGTCCATTCTGTGGTGAACAGAAATTTGATTGTAACAGAACATTCTTGGAAGCTTATTAATTCTTCTGAAATGCAGTTATTGCAATTACTTTGTGACTAACATTTCAGAGAATTAAAAATAATCAGCAAATGACATTTTCCTGCTGAGTATTGGTACGTGATTTGGTCATATTACATATTAATGTAATTTTTAATATTTCTCTCTCATGATAACATTAGTAGTTCCTTTTGCTGACAACAGGGAATGTGCCTCTTTCCAATCCCTCTTAACCAGAGAATTTATATAATTTTTTATTTTTCTTGGAAAACATCCCAGATTTAACAAACTAAGTGCACTGAAGTGTTTCACTGAGGCTAGGGCTATATTGTAGTTCTATCTTGAAATAACTTACACAATTTGCAGTGCATAAACTGCACAAGTTATTTCAAGGGAACTTATTTTGAACCCAGTGACAGCTACACTGCACTGAAATTCAAAATAAATGCCTATTTTGAACTTCCCACTATCCCTCGTACAACAAAGGTTAGGTGGACTGAAATACCGCGCTCAAAACAACTGCACTGCAGCATTTCTATTTTGGGGTAAAAATATATCTCAAAACAGCAACCATAGTGTAGCCTTAGCCTTAGATACTTAACAACAAATATCCTATGCTTTTCTTCCACTACCAATAAACCCATGCAGGAAATTAATTTCTTCAGGGAAACTTGATATGAAAATATTCTCAAACTGATGCTAACAATACCATAATCTTCATCATCATCAACTAGGGGCTCAGAGCCTACTGGTGTCTGATGCCCCCCTACTATTTCTTTCCATTTTTCCCTGTCCAGTGCTGAGTGGTTTGGTTTCTGTAGACTAGCTCCACACCAATCTACAGTATCATCAACCTATTCTCTGTGGGGTCTGCCTCTCCTATTGAAGTTATCCATTACGCCGAATACCAAAGTCTTGACTTTTTGTTTGTCATTCATTCTGCAGATATGCTTGCAGAGCTGTAGCTTCTGTTGTATAGTCTTCTGCAGTAGGTTCTCTTTTGGCGGTATATTCCTACATAATTAATTCCTCATTGGTGACCTTCTGCATCCATCCTATTCTCAAGATCTTTCCATAATAGCTCGTCTCAAACACCAATATCCTTCTCTTCAACTCTTTCGTTATCAACCATGTCTCACATCTGTACAAACGTGCTGCTGAATACACGTTTTCAAGATGCTCAGCTTCACTCCTAAGCTGATCACTTTGCTTTTCCAGTGCTTATCTATCACCTTCAAACTTGCTCTTGCTTTTGCTATTCTAGTTGTTGTTTTCTTCTTAAAATCTAGACGATATGTCATTGTAGTGAGTCAGTATGGCCTCCTGCAGACCTGGAGGCAGGGGAAGCTATGCAGAGGCCCTGGTGGGCGGGGCCAGAGTCAGGACACCAGAGGCCCGCCCCTCAGAGGGCGGGGCCAAGGGCTAGAAGAGCCAAAGGCAGGACTCAGGAACCATTCGGGCCTGGGCCTCCGGGCAGGGAGGACGGGCCTGTGCGAGCTCCTCGGAGCCAAAGGGAGAGGGCCTGCGGCCGCCCAGCCAGGCCGGAGGAGCAGGCCCCCAGAGGCTCCACGCAACCCCGGGTCCATATGCCCCAAGGAGACCATCCGGACTTCCCGGACCTACCAGGACCTTCCCGCTGGCAGAGACCCCCTGCCTTGGAAGAGGCCCCAGGAGCGGGCTGCCCCAGGGTCCCGGCGGATCCTTACAGCACGCAGACCCAGGATCGCCTTGCGTCTCCTGTATTGCCGCCGCCTAACTACACTAACGACATCGTTATGGACAATTGGCCGGAGCCCCTGAAGGTGGATGACCCGGAGGAGACCGACCTGGGAGGACCCCTCGACCAGATGGACTGGGACCTGCCGCCAACAGAGGGTGAGGTAGGAAGTGGCCCGGGGAACGACGCTCATGAACCAATGGCAGTGTGTTGCGGTCTGGATCCCCACTGCCGGGGTTGCATGTGAGCGACCCCCAGGGCCCCGGGCCGGGTCGCAGTGGAGTGGGAGGGCCTGCGACCCCCTACCCCCTCCTTGACAGGGCCAGCCCACGCTGAGCCTGTCTGTAAACCCTTGTGTTGCTGCCCCGCCCCAAACTGAGGGCTGGGCCGGTGCTTAACCCTAGTGAACTGCTGCCCCGCCCTGGACTGAGGGCCGGGCCCAGAACTGTATTATTACTTGGGACTGCTGCCCTGCCCTGGACTGAGGGCTGGGCCCAGAACTATACAACTCTTGTGAACTGCTGCCCCGCCCTAGACTGAGGGCTGGGGCCTGTATGGTGGTAGCGGTGAGCCGCTGACTGCCCGAACGGAGTACGGGCTGGTGCCCTAACCCCCTTTTTGTTGCTGCCCGCCCTAGACCAAGGGGCTGGGCGTCACGGGACGTGTTACACGTGGTGGAGAATGTGGGTACTTGGTCCCCACCCCCGACGTAAGGGGTGAGGAAGTGGGCGCAGACCCACGGAGGGGAAGGTCCCTGGACAGTGAGGGCAACTGTCCGCTATCTTTTTTTTTTTTTTCCCCTCCTCTTTCCCTCTGGTGCTTGTTTTGTGGGTTCTTGTATTGTTGCTAACTCTGCTTCCCCAATGGAGACGGACAGGCTACTGCAGTATTTGGCGGAAAGCCAGCAAAAGCAGCAGGCTGCCCAACTACAGCAGCAGCAGCAATTAATCCAGCAGCTGGGAGCCCAGCAGCAGCAGCAGCTCCTGACGGAACTGATGGCGCAGAGCCAGGAGCACCAGCAACGGTGCCTGCAGCAGCTGGCAGCCCTGCTGCCGTTACCCACCGAGCCACGGCAAGAAGCTCCAGGGGAGGGCCCAGCGTCGGCCCCAACGGTACGCCTGACGAAGATGGGCCCCGCGGATGACCCGGAGGCCTTCCTGGTCACCTTCGAGCGGGTGGCAGTGGTGGCCAGGTGGCCCCGGAGCCAGTGGGCCACATTACTGGCCCCTTATTTGACCGGGGGGGGGGGCCCAGAGAGCCTACCGGGCTTTGTCGGTGGAAGACGGCCAAGATTATGACCGGGTAAAGGCAGCCGTCCTGGACGCATTGGACGTCAGCCCGGAGACCTTTCGCCGGTGCTTCCGGTCCCTGACCTATGCCTCGGGAGCCCGGCCGCGGTGCGTGGCACAGGAGTTGAGGGACGCGTGCCGGCGGTGGCTGCAGCCAGAGGTGAGAGCCTCCGCAGAGATCATGGAGCAGGTTGTGCTCAAACAACTCCTCTGCATCCTCCCACCTCGAGGACGGGCTTGGGTGCGGCGCCACCGCCCTGCCACCGTGCAAGTTGCTGTGGACCTCATGGAAGACTTCCTAGCGGCGGAGGAGCCAGAGGCACCCACGGGCCTGGTCCCACCGTCCTGGCCCCCGCGTCGGGGAGCTGGGAAGCCAGAGGAGCCCCGCTCCAAATCGTCCGGCCAGCTGCGGGAGCCACCCAATCCGCGTCGGACGACACCCCTGAAGCCAGACCCCAGTAAACCCCAGGGGCGAATGGAGGGGGCTACTAGCACGCGACCACCAGGTCCTAAGGGGCGCCAAACCCAGGGGCGGTCCCAACCAGCGGTGGGACCCTGCTTCAGTTGCGGTCAATGGGGGCACCTCCAACGGGACTGCCTGGAAGGCATCTGTGGTTTTGGCAGAGTGTGGGCGGCTGAAAAGAGGGCGCGACCCCCTCAGGCACCCACAATTACAGTCCCAGTCCTCGTGGTAAACAAGGCCATGATCGCTTTAGTGGACTTGGGGTGCAGCCAGACTCTAATACGACAATGTGCCGGGCTGGAGGCTGACCCCGCTCTAGGGACTATCCGGCTCCAATGTATCCATGGCGATGTGTGCCCTTACCCCAGCGCACGAGTGCCCCTGACAGTGGCAGGGGTGACCCATTATCTGGTCGTTGGCCTAGCCCCCCAACTAGCGTACCCTGTGGTGTTGGGTCGGGACTGGCCAGGCTTCACAGACATCTTCCAGCCGGCCACGGGACCCAACGAAGAGGCGGCCCCTGTTCTAGAAGGGGACACGCCCAAGGACCCACCCGAGGAGAGTGTGGAGCCAAGCCTGGAGCCCCCAGCGGAAAGACCTGCTGAAGGCCCAAAAGGGACCAGCCCCGACGACGGGGCAACCTCGGACTTCTGTCGAGATCAGAAAGACGACCCCACACTAAGTCGGGCCTATACTCAGGTGGCGGCCATCGACGGGGTGGCGACAAACCCCCAGCTCATGACACAGTGGCCCCACTTTGAGCTACGCCAGGATCGGCTTTACTGGGTGAATCGGAACCCCCAGACCCAGGGCCAATGGGCACAGCTTTTGGTGCCGAAGTGCCACCGACGGGCCGTGATGAAGCTGGCCCATGACATCCCTGCTGCAGGCCATCTGGGCCAAGAAAAAACCGTGGCCCAAATACTGTCCCGATTCTTCTGGCCCGGGGTCTACCAAGACGTAAAGGACTATTGTAGTTCTTGCCCCGCGTGCCAGCTTGCTGCGCCCCCGCGGGTCCCTAGTGCCCCTCTGATTCCAAAGCCAGTGGTGGGGACCCCGTTCGAGCGGGTGGCTATGGACCTAGTGGGCCCGCTCCCTAAGAGCGTAGCTGGCTATAAGTTCGTGTTGGTCCTCGTGGACTATGCCACTCGCTTCCCGGAGGCGATCCCACTGCGCAATATCACGGCCCACACCATCGCGGGGGAACTAATGAAGATCTTCGCCCGGGTAGGATTACCACGGGAACTGCTCACGGACCAGGGAACTAACTTCACATCACGCCTGATGAAACAGGTCTGTGCCCTCCTGGGGATCAAACAGTTACACACCTCCGTGTACCACCCTCAGACAGATGGCCTGGTCGAGCAATTCAACCGCACGCTAAAAGAAATGATGCGCAAATTCCCCCCAGAAGACCTGCGACGGTGGGATCAGTTGTTGCCCCCCTTGCTTTTGGCCATCTGCGAGGTTCCCCAGTCCTCTACGCGGTTTTCGCCATTTGAACTGTTATACGGACGTCGTCCCCGGGGAGTCCTCGACCTGGTGCGGGAGGTCTGGGAACAAACCACGTCTCCCTCGAAAGGACTGCTGCAATACGTCCTCCAGCTCCAGAAGCACCTGGAACAGGTAGGGACCCTCACAGAGGAAAATTTGAGAACTGCGCAGGTGTCCCAGGCTCGAACATACAATCAGGAGGCACGGAGCCGCAGCTTCAAGCCAGGTGACCGGGTCCTGGTCCTACTGCCGTCCAGCGAATCGAAGCTGTTGGCTAGGTGGCAGGGACCCTACGAGGTTGTTCGAGCCGTAGGCCCGGTCACCTATGAAGTCCGCCAACCTGACCGTCGCAAGAAGACGCAGCGGTATCACATTAACCTTGTAAAACCATGGCGGGACCGGGAGGGCTTCATGATAAACCCCTGCCCCCCGGAACCCGAACTAGGACCCCAGGTGCCTCATGGGGAGGAACCTGTACAACCGGCCCTTGGGGCAACGCTAACGGGGGAGCAGCGGAAACAGGCCCAGTGCCTCCTCCAGGCGTTCCGAGAGAACTTCACAGCCCTCCCAGGACACACCTCCCTGGTCTGCCATGTCATCTGCACTGAGCCTGGGAAGGTGGTTCGCGACGCCACACGCCCACTACCCTTTCGGATGCGTGAGGTAGTAGAGGAGGAGGTACAGGCGATGCTGGCCCTGGGAGTCATAGAGCCATCCCAAAGCGAGTGGCGCAGCCCCGTGGTGCTCGTCCCGAAGCCCGACGGCACCCAGCAGTTCTGCATCGATTTCAGGCGGGTGAATGCAGTCTCCAAATTTGATGTGTACCCGATGCCCCGCGTCGATGAGCTGCTGGGACGTCTGGGGGATGCCCACTACTTTAGTACCCTGGATCTCAGTAAGGGGTACTGGCAGATTCCCCTGACACCTTCCTCACGAGAGAAGACCGCCTTTGCGACCCCATCAGGCCTCTATCAGTTCACCCGGATGCCTTTTGGTCTCCATGGTGCCCCGGCGACTTTTCAGCGGCTTATGGACAGTCTCCTTCAGCCCCACCGGGATTACGCTGCGGCCTACCTCGACGACATCGTTATATATAGTTGTCACTGGGAGGAACATCTAGACCAGGTGGCCGCGGTCCTTAGGTCTCTGAGGGCCGCGGGCCTAACAATGAACCCAAAGAAGTGCCGGATTGGATGGCAGGAGACGACCTACCTTGGGTACACCATAGGAGGGGGCCAGGTAA
Source organism: Carettochelys insculpta (assembly GCF_033958435.1). Classification (NCBI taxonomy): domain Eukaryota; kingdom Metazoa; phylum Chordata; order Testudines; family Carettochelyidae; genus Carettochelys; species Carettochelys insculpta. The sequence goes on from NC_134137.1 coordinate 137,922,904, forward strand.
AGCCCCTCGTGGGCAAGGTACAGGCCTTAGCGGCCTGCCCCCCCCCCCAGTACCAAGCGGCAGGTACGACGGTTCCTGGGACTGGCAGGATATTATCGACGCTTCATCCCTGAATTCGCCTCAATTGCAGCCCCCCTGACGCAGCTGTTAACGAAAACCCAGCCACAAAGGGTGGTATGGACTGCGGCTGCCGACAAGGCATTCCGGGCACTGAAACAATGCCTAATACGGCAACCAGTTCTCTACAGCCCCGACTTCACCCATCTGTTCATCCTGCAGACGGATGCCTCGGGGGTAGGCCTGGGAGCTGTCCTGTCCCAGGAGGTGGACGGAGAGGACCACCCAGTAGTTTACATCAGCCGGAAGCTTTTCCCCAGGGAACAGCGCTACGCCGTGATAGAAAAGGAGGCTCTGGCGGTGAAGTGGGCCTGCGACGCCCTTAGGTACTACCTGCTGGGTGCCCCCTTCACCCTAGTTACAGACCATGCACACTTACAGTGGCTGGCACGAATGAGGGATACGAATGCCCGTATTATGCGGTGGTATTTGGCATTACAACCGTATGCCTTTGACATACGTCATCGGGCAGGTAAGGACCACATAAATGCAGACTTCCTGTCCCGCCTGGGGGAAATGGAAGAGCCTGCCCCCATGGCATGGGAGACGGACTTGAGGGGGGGGGAATGTAGTGAGTCAGTATGGCCTCCTGCAGACCCGGAGGCAGGGGAAGCTATGAAGAGGCCCTGGTGGGCGGGGCCGGAGTCAGGACACCAGAGGCCCGCCCCTCAGAGGGCAGGGCTAAGGGCTAGAAGAGCCAAAGGCGGGACTCAGGAACCATTCGGGCCTGGGCCTCCGGGCAGGGAGGACGGGCCTGCGCGAGCTCCTCGGAGCCAAAGGGAGAGGGCCTGCGGCTGCCCGGCCAGGCCGGAGGAGCAGGCCCCCAGAGGCTCCACGCAACCCCGGGTCCATATGCCCCAAGGAGACTACCCGGACTTCCCGGACCTACCAGGACCTTCCCGCCGGCGGAGACCCCCCGCCTTGGAAGAGGCCCTGGGAGCGGGCTGCCCCAGGGTCCTGGCGGATCCTTACAGCACGCAGACCCAGGATCGCCTTGCGTCTCCTGTATTGCCGCCGCCTAACTACCCTAACGACATCGTTATGGACGATTGGCCGGAGCCCCCGAAGGTGGGTGACCCGGAGAAGACCGACCTGGGAGGACCCCTCGACCAGATGGACTGGGACCTGCCGCCAACAGAGGGTGAGGTAGGAAGTGGCCCGGGGCCCTGGGGGTTGCAGTGGAGTGGGAGGGCCTGCGACCCCCTACCCCCTCCTTGACAGGGCCAGCCCACGCTGAGCCTGTCTGTAAACCCTTGTGTTGCTGCCCCGCCCCAAACTGAGGGCTGGGCCGGTGCTTAACCCTGGTGAACTGCTGCCCCGCCCTGGACTGAGGGCCGGGCCCAGAACTGTATTATTACTTGGGACTGCTGCCCTGCCCTGGACTGAGGGCTGGGCCCAGAACTATACAACTCTTGTGAACTGCTGCCCCGCCCTAGACTGAGGGCTGGGGCCTGTATGGTGGTAGCGGTGAGCCGCTGACTGCCCGAACGGAGTACGGGCTGGTGCCCTAACCCCCTTTTTGTTGCCGCCCGCCCTAGACCAAGGGGCTGAGCATCACAGGACGTGTTACAGTCATGTTGATCCCCACATATGTGAACTTCTCTACACTCTCTAGTTCAATCCTGTCTATGCTGATCTTCCTTCCTATTTCCTTAACTGAAAATAGCATTGTCTTCATTTTATCCATGTTCATAATCAGTCCACACCACTCCCCTTCCTCATTTAGCACCAGCACCATTCTCACTAGCTTCTCTTCGTCTTCCTCGATAACTTTGTCATCCACGAACCTCCAGTTGTTAATTCTCATCCCATGCACCAATATCCCTTCTATCTTCTCCTTGATCTTGTCCATCGCTCTCTCTAGGTGCACGATGAAGATACTCTGCGATACTGCATCTCCTTGTCTCTTACCTCTACTCATTCTAAACCAACTTCCCAGCTCTCTGCATGTTGTCACCACTGCTTCCGCATTGTTGTTATCCTCAGCAACCATGTCAGTCTGTTATCCACCCCGTACGACACCAACACTGCCCAACTCACTTTCAGATCTATAGTATTAACTGCTTTCTGAAAAACTGACAAAGCAGTTGTAGATATTCTTGTTCTTTTGTCATGCTTTCTCCGCTATCAATCTTAGTGCCAATATCTGCTATCTGCCAGTACTTCTATCTTTCCTGAAACCCCTTTGCCAGTCTGCTAGATGTTCTTCTATCTGCAATCTCAGTTTCTCTGTGAGTATCATCATCAGCACCTTGCCTCAATGAGTTGTTAGGGCAATCTGTATCATAGAATCACAGAATACTACGACTGGAAGAGACGTTGAGAGGTCATTGAGTCCAGACCCCTGCCCTCATGGCAGGACCAAGTATTGTCTAGACCATCCATGATAGACATTTGTCTAACCTGTTCTTAAATATCTCCAGAGATGGTGATTCCACAACCTCCCTAGGTAATTTATTCCAGTTGTTTTGTCCACACTGACAGTTAGGAACTTTTTCCTAATGTCCAACCTAAACCTCCCTTGCTGCAGTTTAAGCCCATTGCTTCTCGTTGTATCCTCAGAGGCCAAGAAGAACAAGTTTTCTCCCTCTTCCTTATGACACCCTTTTAGATACCTGAAAAAAACAAAAACTATCATGTCCCACTCTCAGTCTTCTTTTTTCCAAACTAAACAAGCCCAATTCTTTCAGCCTTTCTTCATCGGTCATGTTCTCTAGACATTATTGTTGCTCTTTTCTGGACCCTTTCCAATTTCTCCACATCTTTCTTGAAATGCAGCGCCCAGAATTGGACACAATACTCCAACTGAGGCCTAACCAGTAGAGTGGAAGAATGACTTCTTGTGTCTTGTTCACAACACACCTGATAATGCATCCCAGAATCACTTTTTTTTTTTTTTTTTTTTTTTGCAACAGCACCACACTTGACTCATATTTAGCTTGTGGTCCACTATAACCCCTAGATCTCACTAGAAGCATTAAACTTAATTTTAAAAATGTTTTGCACTGTAATTTAGTAGAAAAATAAAGTCTAGAATACAGTATCTCTAGTAATTATTTTTGAGAAACAGCTATTAATTAGTTCTTCTGTACTGAGATGTACTAACACGATGTAATTTTTGGATTTTAGAGAATTTTGTAATATAAACCCACAGCATTTTGGCAGATGTTAAATATGGACTAATGAAAAGCACATATTTTCAAAAGAATCAATATTTATAAATGTATTATGAATATACATTTCAAATGATTCTGTATTAGATCTTAACTGTATACAGGTGCAACATTATACCTCTATATATTATAAGACGACATTTTTAATAGATGATTTTTGGTCACCATAGCCTATATTAGATTTCTGTACAAAATACCTTTAGTTTTCTTTGAGGTACCGCATCCCATTCTATAGACCTGAACCACCGATGTCTTTTCACATCATCTGCTCCATTCTTTAAATAAAACCAAAACAAGAAAATATAAAGTAATGTGTATGCCATAAAACACTGATCTATGTATTTCATTATAGCTGTTCCCTTCCACTCCCAATCAAGTTCAAACTTTATACTTAAAACATCACAGAAGGGCTTAGGGGGTGTGCAGAGCAGGGGTGCTGCAGCCATAGACAGAGGCACTGCTGTTCTTTTTCCCCTCTTTGGCCGACTCTCATGGGCCGGGTCTACACTAGCCCCAAACTTCGAAATGGCCATGTAAATTTACTAATGGCCATGTAAGTTTACTAATAAAGCGCTGAAATACATATTCAGTGCCTCATTAGCATGTGGGTGGCCGCAGCACTTCGAAATTGACGCGGCTCGCCACCACGCAGCTCATCCCGATGGGGCTCCTTTTCGAAAGGACCCCGCCTACTTCGAAGTCCCCTTCTTCCCATCTGTTCACAGGAATAAGGGGACTTCGAAGTAGGCGGGGTCCTTTCGAAAAGGAGCCCCGTCGGGGCAAGCTGCGTCAATTTCGAAGTGCCGTGGCCGCCCGCATGCTAATGAGTCGCTGTATATGTATTTCAGCACTTTATTAGTAAACTTCGAAATGGCTTTTTGCATGGCCATTTCGAAGTTTGGGGCTAGGGTAGACATAGCCATGGAGTGAAGAGAAAGTTCACAGCTTGTTGCATTCCTCCTCTGACCCTCCCCATAGCAGCTGGGAGCAAGATGAAGGGGCATAAGCTGTGCACTGTCCCCTTGTTCCCGGGTCATCATTGGAAAAGGTACCTATGTACAGCTGCTGATCACCCCCTCCTGTCCTAACCTCAGCGGGGAGGGGGACAGACAGCCCCTTTCACCTGCCTGGCTGCCTGCTGATTAGCAAGGAAACCTTCAGGACAGCCCCAGGTGCTCAGCTGCAGCCAGCCAGCTTTATCTTGCTGGATTGCCGCATTGGGGTGCACCAGCTTACTTTCACCTCTGGTTCAAGGTTTGATAAGCTCCAATGTGCATGAAAACCATCTAGGGGCTCTGTAATAGGAAAAGAGTGCAGGAATTCACTTGAAGGAAAAAATAATATGAAAAAATGAGGCAGGAGTAAGTGCTGTTGAGCCTTGAACAACTGGACTGATTACTTTGGTTGCGTTCTCCATTTAGGGCAGGTCTACACTAAACCTTACAGTTGACTGCAGATATACAATTATAGCTATGGCAACTTTGTAACTAGAATCAACATATCTGCATTCTATTTTAAGGTCTGTCCTCACTGAGGGAGGTAACAGGGGGCATTTCTCCCATCGACCTCTCTTATTTTTCATGAGTGAGGAGTACAGAGTTGATTGCTGAACCCAGAGGCAGATTTCGCACATCTTTACCAGTGCACCAAATTGAACCCCAGGAGATTGACCCTTTGCAGAAGTGAAGACAAACCCATATGCTCCCTCAAAGTCAGTGGAGAAGCAGATTCAGATTAAGGAAGCTCTCTATGTAAGTAGCAAGCATTTGACTCAGTTATCAGTTAGTTCTAGGTTATGAAACAAGCCTAAGATCCAGATCAGTGCACGAATATGTTATGAAGGGAAATTAAATGAACTAAACATTAGCCATTCCTTAGATTTGCCTTCTTGGATTGTTTGTTTAAAAAAAAAAAAAAAAACACTGAAGAGGACTCAAAGAATTGATAATCTAAGGAAATGTCATTTACCCTTTGCCAAGATTTAGAAATTTTGCTTTCTTTTCTGAGAACACTGAGTACACCAGAGATATGACAATTTTGGGTAATGGCAGAAGTGCTATGGGGGCTGTCAAGCTTCCTACATTGCTCTGTGCCTTCCCAGAAGCAGCAACATTCCTCTCTCTCAGCTCTGAGGTGGAGGCATGGCCAGTGAGCTCTGCGAACTGCTTCTGCCCCAAGTGGCGGTTCTGTAGCTCTCGTTAACTGTAGTTCTTGCCCAATGGAAACTGCAGGGGTGGTACAGCAGTTACAGAGGTCCCGTAAGGTCATGGAATCTGAGACCACCATGACAAACTGGCAGCATTAACGAGAGTCAAACTGAATGCCTGTACAAGCAAGCCTATGTGATAAACCCTCTGCACCGGCTGAAGAACTTGTAGTTGTGCAGAACTGAAGTGTTTCTTCTCACTGGTTTACATAACAAAGGGTACTAGCTAAAATTAGGTCTGGATTCAGATATAAGCCTATGGTACAGAAGTATTTTCATCATGGAGCTGCATTCGTGACCATCTTGACTAAAAGCCATTGTTCATTCTACTTTTCATTAAACTTACCTAATTTTTTTTTAAACTTTATTTTTGCTTTCTCAACACCCCCTGGCAATGAGTTTCATAGATTGATCCCATACTGCGCAGTACTTCCTTGTTTGTTTTTAAACCTGTTGCCTATTAAGTTGATTGGGTGAGCCCTGATTGTTGTGTTGTATGAAGGGATAAACAACATGTATTTACTTTCTACACACTATTCATGATTTTATAGGCCTCTCTGGAACTCTCCTTAGACATCTTTTCCAAGCTGATGTGTTCCAATCTTTTCCATCCCTCCGTATACAGAAACTGTCCAATACCTTCATGATTTTGTTGCTTTTCTCTGTACTTTTCCAGTTTTGATACATGTTTTGAGATGGTAGCGGTACATACCAGAACCGCACACAATAGTCAAGGTCTGAATATGTTGAACTAACAGATTTTTTTTGCTGATCCTTATTAGACCAGGCTATTTACCTGCTTCCATTGTGGGGAGAAAAACAAACAAACAAACAAAACCACAGTGCTTGATTCCTACTCTTCAGTCTCCTATTTTTTTTTAACTAGTGAATGATCCATGAATGAATCTTCCGTCTCCTCCTATGACTGCTACATTAACTGATTACCTTTGTCCACGTGCTTATTGACATCCCCAATTAATCTAATAGACAGATGAGACATGATTTCCTTTTTCAAAAGCTACGTTGACTCTTCCCTAATACATTGTGTTCTTCATGTCTGACTGGCTGAAACTATTTAATATTGAAGTTAGGTGAACCAGCTTTTAATTTCCAGAGTAAACATTAGAGCCTTTACAAAAAAAGGTATCGCAGTTAGACTATCTATCCTCCAGTCATCTTTTACAGAGTCCAACTTCAATGATAGGCTACATTCCACAGTTCGCAACTCCACAGCTGAGTTCTTTCAGAACTCTTGGGTGAATATCTGGTCCTGATGACTTACTACTGTTTATTTATCCAACTGCTCCAAAACCTCACCTATTGACACCTGAATCTGGGATCATTCAAGTTTGCCACCCAGAAAGAATGACTCAGGTGTGGGAATCTCCCTTAAATTCAGTGCAATGAAGACTGATGCAAATAATTCATTTAGCTTCCTTGCAACAGCCTTGCTTTAGTGCTTCCTCAGCAATTTGGTCATCCAGGCTATGTCTACACTACAGAGTTATTTCAAAATAACTTTGCTAGCATCCAGGCTATACATGTGATATTTCACAATTAAATCAAAATAGTGGATGTGTTATTTCAAAATTGGTAACCCTCAGTGCAGGAGGAATAAGCTAAATTTTGAAATAGAAATGCTGTGGCCACACTGGCCCCCTCTTTTTGGAAGGGGCGCATTAATGAGGGATTTCAAAAGATGCCAATGAGGTGCTGACATGAATATGTAGCGCCTCATTAGCATAATGGTGGCTGTGCGCGATTCAAAAGTGCTACTTTTGGAACATTGCAGCCCATGGAGATGGGGTTTTTTCGAAAGGGCCCCCTGACTTCAAAAGCCCCTTCTGCCTATTTGGTATTAGGAAGAAGGTGCTTTCAAAGTTTGGGGGTTCCTTTAAGAGGCCCATCTACATGGGTGGCGGCATTCTGAAAGTGGCACTTTCGAATCGCACACGGCTGCCATTATGCTAATGAGTTGCTGTATATTCATGTCAGAGCCTCATTAGCATCTTCCAAAATCCCTCATTAGCATGCCCCTTCTGAAGGGGAGGAGTTTCAAAATAACATATAATGGGCTCCAATAGCACTATTGCAAAAGAGCGCTGTGTGTTTGGAGAAGCTATTTTAGAATAGCTGGGTGCTATTTCAAAATGCATTTTGTTCGTAGTTGTGCTATTTCAAATAGGGCTGCAGTGTAGCCATAGACCTGGGGACACTCTGATTGTTTGACAGGCTTTTGATGCACTTAATTTGTTTTGCACTTACATGTTTTTGTTAGTTGCTCTTCTATTTCTTTTTCAGTCTGCCAAAAGGAGACAAAACTAAACTCTTCCAGTGATTAAGTTTCCCTTTCAACCCCAAACAAAATCTTCAAGCTTCTGTAGCTGGAATTTCACACATCTGTCATGGAAACTGGTTGGTGCAAATTCATGTGACCTATTACTACAGTAACTGTTTCTGAAAAGTGAAACTACAGAATTTTGCAGTTAAATTAAAGGGTCATTAGTGAGATTTCCACCATACTACACAAAACAATGGACCGTTTCTCTTTACCCAGTTGCTACAGCAATTCTATCAGGATTGAGCTTTACTGCTAGCACTGTGGTAACCCTATAATATACCGAAGCTGCTCAGTTTCAAAATGCAGCACTGTTCAAATCCTAACATATGATATTTATGAAAATGCACAAATTAAGATGCATATTATATCCTACTAAAGAAAATGATTAACTGTCTTTCCCATGACTAATTTTATTTGGCCCTCTTAGTACTCACTGACATGCTTATTCCTCGCAATGGCTAAAGCAGAGATTTAGTGCTGACAGCAACAAGCTGACCTTATAAAACCATAGTTTTAATAGACCTTTGCACCTGCAGTTTCAAATCTTCATAGTTTCTCTATCATAGGTAAATTATACTTAATGCAAATATATGGCATTAATTCCTATACCTACACATTGGCAACAAAAAAAGATTTCTAGCCTATTTCATATCCCAGACATGAGAACTCAGCCTATACATATATAGTACTTGATGGACTTAGTTTTTTTCATTCCTCCCTGAAGGCTAAAAGGAATGCAGTGTTCCAAAATGTTTTTAGCTCTAACTTCGTCCATCTTCTGTTATTAAAACAAAATTCCACTTTAGGTTTTCCAGATTTATTTCACTGGCTATCATTACTTCCTTAAGTATTTTGCGGGGAGGGATAGCTCAGTGGTTTGAGCACTGGTTTGAAGCCTATGGAACAAACAGGAAGAATTAGAGGCCCTGGCACTGTCAAAGAAGTATGAGGTGGTTGGAATAACGGGGACTTGGTGGGACAATTTGCATAACTGGCGCGGTCATGGAAGGTTATAAACTGTTTAGGAAGGAAAGATGGGGTAGCAAAGGAAGAGGCGTTGCACGCTGTGTGAGGGAGAGGTATGATTGCTCAGAGCTCCAGTATAAGGAGGGAGAAAATCCAGTTGAGTATCTTTGGGTTAAACTTAAGAGGTGGAAGTAACAGAGGTGATGTTATAGTTGTGTCTGGTGTCTGCTATAGACCGCCAGATCAGGGAGAGGAGATAGATGAGGCTTTCTTCAGGCAGCTAAGTGAAACTTCCAAATCACAGTTCCTGGTTCTCATGGGAGACTTTAATCATCCGGACATTTGTTGGGAGACCAAGACATCAGCACACAGACAATCCAGGAAGTTTTTGGAGAACACTGGGGATAACTTCCTGGTACAAGTGCTGAAGGAACTGACCAGTGGTCGTGCGCAACTTGACTTGCTCCTCAAACAGAGAAGAACTAGTAGGAGAAATAGAAGTGGGTGGAAACCTGGGTGCAGCGACCATGAGATCATAGATTTCAGGATCCAGACAAAAGGAAGAAAGGTGAGAAGTAACATACAGACCCGTGATTTCAAAAGAGCAGACTCTGACTCCCTGAGAGAACTGATAAGCAGGATCCCTTGGGAAATGAAGATGAAGGGGAAAATAGTTCAGGTGAACCAGCAGTATTTTAAAGAAGTCTTACTGAAGGTCCAGGAACAAATCCCACTGCATAGTAAGAAATACAAACATGGTAGGAAACCAGCTTGGCTTAACAGGGATATCCTTAGTCAGCTTAAACTCAAAAAGGATGCATACAAGAAATGGAAGTGTGGACAGTTGACTAAGGAGGAGTATAAACATATGGCCGGAGAATGCCAGGGAGTAATCAGGAAAGCAAAAGAGCAATTGGCACTGCAGCTGGCAAGGGATGTGAACAGTAATAAGAAGAGTTTCTACAGGCATGTTAACAATAAACAGGTTATCAAAGAAGGTGGGGGGCTGTTACTGGATGAGGGAGGTAACCTAGTGACAGATGATGTAGGAAAAGCTGAAGTACTCAATGCTTTTTTTTGCCTCAGTCTTCATGGACAAAGTCAACTTCCACATGACAGTCCTAGACAATCTAGTATGGAAAGGTGGAGAGCAGCCATCTGTAGGGAAGGAACAAGTTGAGCTATCTAGAACAAGTAAATGTACACATAACCATGGGTCTGGATTTAATGCACCCAAGGGTACTGAGGGAATTTGCAGAGGTCATTGCTGAACCTTTGGCTCTTATCTTTGAAGACTCTTGGAGATTGGGGGAGATATCAGATGACTGGAAAAAAAGGCAAACGTAGTGCCCATCTTTAAAAAAGGAAAGAAGGACAATCCAGGGAACTATAGACCCGTCAGCCTTACCTCAATTGCTGGGAAAATAATGGAGGGGATCCTCAAGGAATCCATTTTGGAGCACTTGGAAGAGGGGAAAGTGATCAAAAGTAGCCAACATGGATTCACCAGGGGCAAGTCCTGCCTGACCAATCTGATTAGCTTATGTGAGAAAGTAACAAGCTCTGTGGACATGGGGAAGTCACTAGATGTGATATACCTTGACTTTAAAGCTTTTGATAGTGCCTCCCACAACATTCTTGTCCATAAGTTAAAGAAATATGGATTGGATCCTTGAACTATAAAATGGATACAAAGCTGTCTTGATGGTCAGGCCCAACAGGTAGTGGTCAATGGCTCAATATCTGGATGGAAAGAGACCTAGAGGTTATGGTGGATGAAAGGCTGGATATGAGTAAACAGTGTGCCCTTGTAGCCAAGAAGGCTAAACGGCATACTAGGGTGCATTAGGAGGAGCATTTTGAGCAGATCTAGAGAAGTAGTTATTCCCCTCTATTCAGCACTGATGAGGCCACATCTGGAATATCGTATCCAGTTTTGTGCCTCCCAGTATAAAAAGAATGAATTTGCTGGAGCAGGTTCAGCGAAGGGCAACAAAAATGATTAAGGGGCTGGAGCACAAGACCTATGAGGATAGGCTGAGGGATTTGGGCTTGTTTAGTTTACAGAAGAGAAGACTTAGGGGTAATTTACTAGCAGCCTTCTACTTACTGAAGGGGAGCTCTAAAGAGGAGGGTGAGAAACTGGTCTCAGTGGTGTCAGATGGCAGAACAAGGAGTAATGGTCTGAAGTTACAGAGGGAGAGGTGTAGGTTGGATATTAGAAAAAACTACTTCACCAGGAGAGCGGGGAAGCACTAGAATGCATTGCCTGGAGAGGTGGTGGATTCTCCATCCCTTGAGGTTTTTAAGTCCCCGCTTGACAAGGTCCTGGCTGGGATGACTTAGTGGGGGTTGATCCTGCTTGAAGCAGGGGCTGGAGTAGCTGACCTCCTGAGGTCCCTTCCAGCCCTATGACACTGTGATTCTATGATTTATACTGTTCACTTTGTCATTCCCAATGCCACCCAAGTGCTCTCTCTGGTCAGTCCTTCAAACCTCTATAGATGTCCAGATTTCCTTTACAGCTTTTATTTGCAGACGTGTATTTTTAGAGCATATACACTCTAACGCGTTAAATGTATCACATTGCTAATAATTTCCTTCTTGGGGAATGTGATTCCAAACAGGGCTTAAACTCCTGATAACCTACAACCACTTCTACAGCTATAGCCCTACCACACTGCTCTTTATTGTTTTTACTTGATGTCATAAGAAGTCTCTGTGGCCTTTTATGCTCAAAGTTTGTGCTGTGTATAAAAGGCAATATGTTCCATATACAAGTGTTTTGTTTATGCACTTGGACAGGTATCTACGGTTTCCCATCAGCAGTTGGATGCTACCAGATGGCTGATTTCCTAAAGTAAATCGGAGACTTCTGACTTAGAAAATAATTGTCCTTAAAGTGATCTTTTAAATATATATTTTTTTCTAAATACAGAAACAGGTTATTCTTTGCTGTAAATAAAGTTATAACAAATTAACTCTTGGTTGTTTGTACAAAAATCGAAGTGTCGCTTTCTCTCTGCAGAATAGTGAGGGTTTTTTTGTTTTACAGATCTTCTTTTTATGTAAATATCACAAACAATAAGCACAAAAAAAGATTTTATGTCTCAGGCCAGGTCTACAGCAGGATGAAAAAAATCAATTTGAGATCTGCAAGTCCAGATACATGTTTTATTGCCACATACACAGCAGGTGGTCAAGAGAAGAAACTCTCCTGTTGATGTCCCTTACTCCTCACAAATGCCAGGAGTACTGTGGACGATGGCAGTGCCATGCCAGTTCGATTTAGCATGTCTCCACTAAATGCATTAAATTGAACCCCAGTCAATGTAGTCTCAGAGCTGATCTGACAAAACATTTATCTGTATGCTTAACTTTAACCTTCTGATTAGTCTCACAAATGTGAACTTGGGGTTTGTACTGATACTATTATATAAATAGGACTATTCACAAGTAAGAAGTTAAGCACAGGCTAAAGTCATTTTCTGGATCAGAGCCCCTTACAAAATATGTTACTTATCCTCTGCTAACTATGATTCTTGGAGATGTCCTAGTTAGGACAGATTCCACTGTAAGTGACTGATAACTAACATCCTCCCTGGACAACGACAATGACAGAAAAAGACCATTTGTCAAATTAAGCCAATTTCGTATAGAATGCCTTCACCTCTTAAGAATTTTTTTTTTTAAATAAGTAGGGTAGGTGGTGTAGTAATTTTCCAACTGTTCAAAGCATGTAAACAAAACAGTTTGAAAATACTTAATATTTTAACCTTCTAGTCACTCACTGGTATGCTTATGCATACAGGTGCCGGTTGTTCCCATGGGGAAGGTAGTCATTATAACTGGCCAAAGCAATAGAAGTGGAAAGGAAAGGAGCACATCTGGAGAAAGGGCCAGTTGGCAGCCCTAATGAAACAGATGAACCCTTCTCTCTCTCTCTCTCACTCACTCACTCCCCTCTGGTTCGGCACCCTCAGGGCCTGACCAATCCCAAATAAGGGTGTTTGCCAGACCAAGAGATGTCAATGACCCTTCTAGCTGCCATCCCCTGCTCTCTTCCCAGCCACCAGGTTCTGTTCCTGGCCTTGGCTGGACTCCAACCCCCAGCTCCATTCCTGAACACCCAACCAACCACTGGATTCCAAGGCCCCATCTCCTGCCACCAGCTTCCAGGGCTCTCTGGTCTAGCAATACCCACGGTCAGACCACACCAGAGCATCCCAGACCAAAGATTACATTTGAACTTAATTTAAATGTTTAATCTAAGTAACGAAGCACTCACAAGTGGACTCAAAATTCATACATTTATGTTTTAACAACTTCTAAACACTAACCTTCATATTTCCCAATCGCCTTGTCCTGTCAACCACCAGAAGCTTCTTAATAAGGTCTCTGTTACAGAGGAAAAGTTTGTCATTTTTTCCCATTATGATATGCATATTTCAGACCACTAAAAGCACTTCTATTTTACCACAATGGACATTTTGTGCATTTAAACAGTTTCAGATTTCAGAAGATTTTACATTCAAAAGGTGCAAGGCTGGTATGAAAACAGGTAACCTATTTCAGAAGAATGGAGGTGAATCTCTCGAGAGACTGTAGTTCCTATTTAGGATACAAGTTTTTTGATGTCCTTAAGTGTCCAATCTTCCTTTCCATTTCGTTAGGCATTCCAAATCTCAAGTCAAAACTGAACTTTGTCCAGAGCATGGTTCTAGGCTAGACCTTATCACAAATTAAAAACAGAATTTTCTTTTTTTTCAGGTTCGGTAATAATGTACTGAAGTCTACCCCAGTTAAGAGGAGAAAATCTGTAACAGCAAGTTCTCAGCTAAAAACATAACGGGGACTAACTAGCCTGCATTCATAAGTCCTCCACAGAAAATGAAATGTATACTTGGAGACACCCCCCAAAAAATTGTTTTATGAACTTTGCATAAAGCTAAACAACGTTTTAAAAAGAGGAGGCTACACTTAGGAAGCAAAAAGTAATATATAAACAAATTTGTATGTACTATGTTCATAACAAAAATCATCAAATTCTGTTGTGTAATTCCAGTGAAAATTCAGAGTAATTCTATTAAGACCTGGTCTACACTACACATCTTATGTTGACCTAATTATGTCAGTGTATACACTACAGCCTTGTCCCACCAATTTATATGCCCTACACCAACATAACTACTCCAACTCCATAAGAGAAGAATGGTGACAGAGAGAAGAATGGCTTATGTTGGTGTAGTTGTTGGAGATGGTGTCTGGGTGTGTACTGCACTACCTACAAGATCTGTTGGCGGTCTAAATTTTATGGCTCCATACTAGAGCTGTGAAACTGACAAGAAAGTCAAGCAGGTAGAGCGTAGGTGCCAGCTGGACTACTGCCTAGATGTTCCCTCTCTATAGGAGGTGAGGAAATTGGCCACAGGGAGCAGAGGGAAGCTAAGCTCCCAGAACAGAGCTGCATGGGGGGCTCTGCACTTCACACTGCCTCTCTTAGGTCAGCAGAAGCACTCCCTGTGACGATATGCATCGCTGACAGAAAGAGGGTAGTAATTACTGCTATGGCTGTAAACTGACCTAACATAGGGCTGTGGTGTTGATATGCCCTAACTCAACCTACATCAGGGGACTTACCCTGGATATACAAAGGTAGAAAGGAGAAATGTAGCCACAAGTTTCCCGAATGGATCAGATATTCTTTCAATGGTTATATTTTGAACTATCTATGATTTAACTTCTTCAATGGGAGCAAAGTAATAGTTGTGTTTGTGCCACTAACCAATACCTAAGACAAAGCACACAGGTTAGCCATCTTTGCTATTCTGCAGCATAGTGAACTAAGAGGAAATACTGCAAACTTCCTGGCACATATCTCCAAGTGACTTCAAACAGGAATTCCTCACAGAAAGCCTGTGAAAAATCAGATATTGATCTAAATCAGCAATAGTTTTTCCATTGAGAAACCAGCTTTTATTACAGTAAGAAGGCAAATACGGGGGACCACACCAGGATGAAATAAATCATTGCTCAAAAGACCAGAGAAGATTGTACTGCATGTCCTAGAGGTTTTAAGGATAGTGAACTGATAACAGATTTGCTAAACAGCTTCAAAACTTCCATATTTAGCAAAGCAAATTTTTCTGAAACTCAATGGAAAAAAATAGTCAGCTGCCACATATACAGGAATACAAACATGAAACTGGAAGGAGATTTCTTAATCTCCCATAAACATTTCAGACAGTCAATGACTGGATTTGGACTCAATCATATCATTCAGTCATTTGTCGTTTTTCCTTCTCCTTCTAGTCTAACCAAGATGATGCTTTTAGGGAGGATCAAGGGAAATGAGAAACATCTAACCATTATTGTTCTAAACAAATACCCTTTCAAATAGAATTGTGGCAAGTAATTTAAATTAGAAATAAAGAGCTAGATCTATTACTGGATCACACTGGTTAGAAACAAGTTGTGAGACTGCTTACTGTGCTATTTAAAGCAGCACTGCGTGATTCAACTGATGATTTCTAGCAGAATAAGGTTAACTGCTCCTCAAACTAGCCTTGCAAATGCAAAAAATATACAGCTCAGATACAAACTGGGTCAGTGATGCTGAGCTGCTAATGGAATAGAACAAATTCAGATCAGAGTTCCTTCTCTGAGTGCATCCACCATAACACCTGCATCAAGAGACAGTGTAGTGCTTCCTTAATATCCTACTTTATACAAAGTTTTGTGTGTGTGCAAACAGTCCATTAAATACAGTCATGAATTCGAGTGGGCGCCAACATCTTAAAGCTTCTGGATAATAATTTAGGCTATAGCAACACCCCATTGTTATGAACTTTCAAGACACAGGAGAGAAACTCTTCAGGACAAATAGGTCATCCTAAAAACCCAAAATCACATTAAAACAGAGTGGCCAGAGAGGTGGCTGACAAGCCTGTTAGTAGTTCTACTTTTTGAGAGGGAATGGAGTGGGGGAAGGGGCAGCTATCCAAAAAAAACCTTCAAAAAGAGGGATTATTAAATTCTCGATCCATGTCCAAAATGGATATTGAAAATAGATTTGTACAAGAAAAGGAAAATGGCCAGGGAATGCAAGTTCAGGAATTTCACATGTACAGGAGGAAAAGGAATAAAACACAGAAATTGTTGTGGGAAAGTCAAATAACCTGTCAACAAAACTAATATTAAAGGCAGAGTGAAGAGCAATATGAAAAATACATAGGGTTAGACATAAGTAAAAAAAAGGCAGGAGTTCACAAAGGGCTTTACCAGCAATAGCAAAAAATTTGAACATAAAAAAGTGGAAGAGGAGAAGGTGGTATGGCATTGTCAGATCAACAGTCCACAAAAGCAGCTGTTTTCTTTCTGGATCATAGGGAACAATATAAACATAAAACACAACAGCTGAAAAAGGCTTCAGTATTAAAGGGTCAGATCAAGACTTTTCGAAGAGTTTTTACTTGCAAGCATTATGGAAATGTTGTGAAGGAAAAATTATCTGAACACAGCCTGTATTGGGTGGTGGGAAGAAGGGAGGTGTCAAAAATTATTCTTAAGCAAAAGATCCATGTGACAGGACAGATGGAGTCAAAAATGGAAGAGAATAGGAGTTGGGTTCATAGTTTAAAAAAAAAAAAAATCAGGGAGTTTGGTTAAGCTAATGGGGAGAAGTCAAGGAAGAAATCTTAGTGGTAAGAAGGAATACAGAACTGAATAGTGGGAAATAAATTAGGAGTGAAGCAACAGATTGGTGAGTCAACAGCATAAAGCTGCACTGGATGAGCTCATCCAAAAAGGTATAAAAGGAAAAAGAGAAGGCCAAAGAACAGTACCCTTTGAAACCCTCACAGGAAAAGGGAGGGAAGAGAGATTATTCATCAAGACACACACTAAAAGGATACCCAGAGAAGTAGTTAGACAACTAGAAAAACAGTACGACGGGGTAGGATACCTAACATAACCTAAACGGTGATTATGGCCACCTGTCTCGACTGAGCAATGGAACTTTAACACACATTCTGAGTGCAGAGACTAGAACATCTTTCATGGCATCAGGATGTATCAGATGATACAAGTCTGCGATTACTGTGTAACTGAGAAGTACAAACAGATGTCAACTATACCAAAGATTTTATTGGTTTTTCTCATGATGGCCTGGTCACCAATGCCAAAAATCAGTTTTGTGCTGTTCATCTTCTGGTCGTGTCCCCAGAAATTACTGCAGACAGCACACCTGAAGATGTGCACTCTTTGTTGAGAAGGACTGTATTAAACACAAATCAATGAGAAGAGGAAACCAAGGCCAGAAGCATTTCAATGGCAGCCACTGTTCAAAATATATACAAGTATAGGGTATTAGGCTCCATCAGTGTAAGTAGATATAAAATCTGGAGCACACTCATCAAACGTACTGATACAGCTTTAATAATGGTGTCTGAAAAGGTATTCACAAGAAGTGGCAGAGAAAAAAATAATTTACTAGTTCAAGTCTATTTAAAATGTAATTTGTATTGAAAATTTAATTTCTATTGAAGATTTTCACTTTGATTTCAAGACTAAATTTATTCCAAAATATTTTCCAGCAGTATTTTAAGATACTTCAAGAAGGTATCCTTCTGGGCAGATCCTTTCAAATATACTAAAGAGTTAATTAAAAATAAACATGCCAGTGCTGAAGTCTGGTATACTTACTTCACATACAAATCCAAATGTCTGGGAAAATCTATTTTGCCAGCAAGAATCTTCTGATATATACCAAATGGGTTGTCATCAAAAAATGGAGGAAACCTATTAGAACAAAACAATCACAACACAGATTTTATAGTTATCTGAAAAAGTGCATAAGAGTATTATGCTGACATTTATTTTGTATGCATTCAGGCCTTATGTATTAAGGTCAGGATTAACCATACCTGTGTAACTAAATTGATGGAGCTATTCTGCAAAACACAGAATGCACCACATAACCAGAACACATTAATCAAATAACAAAATACTGAGAACATTTTTTAATATTGCGACAGAAAAATCAGTTACATCTAGTGAGGGAAGAGTTCTCTTGCAGTGGGAGGAAGAGTTTGGTGGTTTGAGCATTGGTCTGCTAAACCTGGGGTTGTGAGCTGAATCCTTGATGAGGCCATTTAGGCAAATAGATGTCAGGGATGGTGCTTGGTCCTGCCAAGAGGGCAGGGGACTGGACCAGATGACATCCCAAGGTCCCTTCCAGTTCTAGGAGAGGTGTGCTTTGGCTTCTTCCTTATTGGTGAAAAGTAAAAGAGGCACTCATCATACAAACTCTTCCCTTCTGGTCACCAACTCTTCACTAACTACATCCATTCATTCACTATCAAGATGGCACAGAACCCTCATATGAAGAATGCCGTAGAGTTGATTAGTACTTTACCATGAATGTCATGGGGCCAAAATGAGACTTCTCAGGCCATGAAGTAATCCAAATTCTGCAGCTGGTATACAATGCAGTAGATGGTTTTCCACATGGGTGTGTCTACACGTGCACAGTATTTCGAAAAGACCGGCCCTCTTTCGAAAGAGTGAAGTGAGTGTCTACATGTACCATGCACCTTTTGATGTGAAATCAAAGGAACGCAGCCCAGACATAGAAAGCTGGACCCCGATCCCACATGGGAAAAGTGCCACCCATTGAAAAACAACGTCGAAAGAAGGCACGTGTAGATGTGCCACGGCCCGCTCTTTCGAAAGTGGAGTCCTCCATGACGGTGCCCAGTCTGAGCGTGGAGACGCCCTGCCCCACCAAACGGAGCTCTATGACCTGCGCGTCCAGCCGCTCTTAAAGCCGCACAGACCCAGAAACCCCATGGCAGGAAGCTGAGAGCAGGCAAGCTGCGAAAGCATGACCTCCAGGCAGCATGCCCTCTCAGCCACACCTGACAACACAGAGAGGCACATGGCCAGCACCCGGCAGTCCCCCGAGCCCCGGAGTCCCCCCCTCAGAGCCCCCACTGGGCTCCCAGGGGTCTGTCCCCGAAAAAAAGAAAAGGGCCCCCTCCCAGACGGACCGTGAACTGAGAGACCTCCTGGGCCTCTGGAGGGAAGAGGAGGGCCGCTGCCTTTGCCCGCCTTGCCCAGGGACTGACCAGCCAAGGCCACCTGGAGCAAGTCCGGAGCAAAATTAAAGAGTTCCGGCAGGGCTATGCCCGGCTCTGGGACGAGGCCAGGCGCTCCACCTACCCTTACTATAGGAAGCTCCATAACTTCCTGGGGCCCCAGGACAGCTCCCCACCAAAAGCAGTCCTGGACAGCTCGGCAGACCAGCTCGAGCCAGAGGAGCTGCAGGAGCCAGGACCAGTCAGCCCGAGCCAGGGGGTGGACACCACCCGGGACTGGTCCAGCAAGGAGGGTGACCTTGTCATCGACGTCCCCTCATAGTCGTTCAGCTGGGCCACAGGGAGCCGGGCGTCCCCGGAGATCCTCAAGGTCCCCCCAAGTAAGAGCACAGCAGGGCCAGCACTTTTAAGCGCAGGGCAGGTGTGGCAACCCTGACAGTAGCCTGGGTCCAGACCCAGAGCCCAGGGCCACACACCCCAGCCGGCCACAGCCCGGAACATGCCCTCAGCACCTGCCAGCGCCACCTACCACCCAGACCCATCGACAGTTCCAGGCACCCAGCTGCCCCGTGGGATGCCCGTGGGCCAGCCCACACCCGTGGATGGTTCCACCCAGGGGGGAAGCCTGTGTGCACTTGATGCCACAGGGTGCCATATCCACCACAGCCAGGCCCTGGGAAGGTCTGGGGAGGCAGGGTCCCAGGGGGAATGGGGACGAGGTCCTGCTTGGAGATGGACATGCTATTCATCACCCCTTGCAGGTGCAGCAAGTGAGGCCCCACGCAGTCCATTGGGATTGGTGGTACCCAAGAGCCCCCTGGAGGCATCGGACAGAGGCCGGGCACCCTCTGCAGCATCATTATGCTGGGTGCGCAGCCAGAGGTCACAGCATCACCCAGTGGATGACCCTGCCAACCTCCACCAGGCGGCGCTTATGGAGCGCCGGCTCCGGCTGGAGGAGTCCAACCTGGCGTGGTGGAGGGAGGCCTAGGACAGGCTCATGTCCCACCTGGACACCATTCATGGGACTTTACAGGAGCACATGGGCGATGTGGCTCGGCTCCTGGCCCTCCACAACCCCCCCCGCCAACCCCCAAGTTGCCCAATCCCCTGAGCCCCCTGCAGAAAGGTCCCACCCTGCCCCCGCCCCCACCCCAGAGTCCTCCACCCCACCTCACACAGATGCCCACCCTGCCGTCCCACCACGCCCGTACCTTCCAGTGCTCCCCGCCCCGTCCCAGCCCCGCTGTGGCACCCACTGCCGGGATAGAAGGGGACGTCAGGGCCGGGGTGGCTCTCAGCCCACAACCCCCTTGCCTGAGTGACCCTCCCAGTTCTAGCCCTCTCCCCACCCCCTTCCGAGTTCAGGCCCCCTGCCCCCTCTCCCAGTTGTAGCCCCCCCACCCTATACCCCCCCAACACACACTGTACATAGTTGAACTTTTACACCAGTTTTTTACAGTTTATTATTGATAAAGGTTTATGTTGTGCACCACTACCCATGTCCCATGCAGGGGGGAGACATGGCGTGGTGGTGGTGGTGCGGGGGAGGTGTGGGCATCGAGGTGTCAGTGCGGCCCTGGGGAGAGACTTGCATGAAGGGCCTCCTGGATCCGGACACCCTCACAGTTCGCCTGGCGGCTGGCGACAGCAGCTGGCTGCTTGAACCCCATGGTGGCCTCAGCTGCCCACCCCTGGATGTAGGCATCCCCCTTGGCCTCCACAACATTGTGGAGGATGCAGCAGGCGTCCACCACTTGTGGGACACTCTGTATCCCCACCTTGAGACAGGCAAGAAGGCACCGCCACTGCCCCTTGAGGCGCCCAAAGGCCCGCTCGACCACATGCCGGGCCTGGCTGAGGTGGGCATTGAAGGCCTCCCTGCTGGGGTTGGGGTGGCCAGTATAGAGCCGCATCAGCCACAGCAGTAGGGGGTATGCCGCATCCGCAACTATGCATAGTGGCATGGTGGCGTCTCCAACTGGCATTTCCCGCTGGGGGATGAAGGTGCTGGCCTCCATACGCCGGCACAGGCCAGAATTGCGGAAGACCCTGGCATTGTGGGTTTGCCCTGACCAGCTCACGTTGATGTCCATGAACCGGCCTTTGTGGTCCACTAGGGCCTGGAGGACCACCGAGTGGTAGCCCTTCTGGTTGCTATAGCAGCCAGCACTGTGTAGTGGGGTACAGATGGGGATATGCATCCTGTCCAGGGCACCAAAGCAGTTCGGGAACCCCAACAAAGAGAAACCCTCGATGATGGAGTCCAGATCCCCGACACAGACGACCCGGTGCAGAAGCATGGCGTTCGGGGCATGGACAACCTGAACGGAGGGAGGCCGTGCACTCTCGTGAGGGTGCGGCAGGGTGTTCCCAGCTGGCAACCCTCTCCTGCCCCCCCAGCCAGCAATCCCTGCTCCCAGCCCTCCCCAGCCGGAGACCCCCGAGGGGTCCCTGTGTCCATGGGCCCCTTTTCCATGGTGGGAGTGTGCCCCGGGCCTGGCTTACTTCCATGAGCACTGCTCCAACAGCAGCCTCGCCCACCCCGAACTGGTGACCCGCTGAGCGGTAGGAGTCTGGGGTGGCCAGTTTCCACACCGCAATGGTGACTCGCTTCTCGAGGGGGAGCGCAGGCCACATGGTGGTGTCCTGATGCCTCAATACAGGTGCCAGCCAGTGACACAGCTCCTGGAACATGTCCCAGCTCATGCGAAAGTTCCGGAGCCAGGTGACATCATCTCATTGCCCCAGAACCAGTCGCTCCCACCAGTCCGTGCTGCTGGGGTGGCTCCACAGGCGCCAGAGTGCAAGGGGGCAGGCTGGGCACACTCCGTGTCCTCAGGGGGGCTGTTCTGTCTCCCACAGGAGGGGAGCGGCTGCGGCGACCGTGCAGAGAATGTGAGCAACAGTGCCCGCGACATCTGCATCCAGTGCGAGGAGCAGGGTGTCATCAGTCATGGTGCTGCTGCACTGGGGTCCTGCGTTGCTCCTGGCAGCTCAGCAGGGCTCGGCTAGTGCAGGGCTGGGGAGATGAAGGGGGGCCCTTTAAGGCAGCGGCTGGCTGTGAGCCCCGGAAGGACTTGGAGGCCATGCGACCCCGTCTGTGGCATCTCCTCCTCCCTTCTTTTGAAAGAGCGCTCGTACATGTGTGGATGCTCTCTTTCGAAATAACAGGACGGGGTCTTCGAAAGAGTGGGTCAGAACTGCGATCCGCCTTTGCCATGTGGTCGTGTTCTTTCGAAAGACGGTATATCGATTTCTGAATTTCAATTTTGCTCTTTCGATGGTGGGTTCCCACGTAGACACACCCCATAAGTTTGATGCTGGGAATGTGATACACCAAAACCATAAATTCACCTTGGCTACCAATTCCAGAACTAATCAAGAAGTTGTGGTTCCTTACCTTTAAATGATAAATATAAAAATAAGGAGCCAGTTGCCTAAAACTGTCCCTCTAAGAATTTTTTTTTGAAGCTGCTCTTGGGCTTGTCATTCTACAGTCTGCCATATTCTCTCACCAGGAAGGATACATGTATCACTGTACTAGCACATTTCATCACGTTTAATTCTGCACTCCATGCATTCATGGAATTCTGGACATCCGCCTTCCTGAAAATTACTCAGTAGAATATTTTAATCGAAGAACAATTGGGCAGCTACTGCTCTCACAGCCACCGCCATTGGCAACTAAACATCGCATTTAAAGTCACTGTTGGCAATGTTTACGGCTCTGAAACAAAGGGGTTGAAGCTCTTTATCTTAGCTGGTGTCAAGTGCGCAGGGATAACTCTGGACTTTATAAATTGGAGTTTTGCAACTCTGGAATTTATAAATTAGATTCTGACTGTCCTCACCTCCCCACGCGCTCCTGACAAAGTCGACTTACTGCTGCCACACTCAATTGGCAAACATCAACTGTTGCAGCAGTGTATTATAGGAACCTATCCCACAGTTCCCTCATCCTTACAGCATTCTGGGTATGCTCGCTGGTCTTTGACATTTTCCCACATTGCTTAAAGTGGGAGGGGTATGGGGACAATGCAGACACCCACATTTCCAGTTGGAAGGAAGGAAAAGTAGGGCATCAACAAAGATGGCAAAGTTAACAGAAATATCTTTCTTCTGCAACTGATTATCGAGGATTTCATAAAAATCATCAAGTGTGTGTCCTCTCACTGGGCCATCCACTGACTCCCTCCCTCCCGTGATTGCATCCAATCCCTAAAAATAACACAGGGGCCCTGAAAAGCCTGAAGAAAGAGTTGATAGAAAAGGTTTTTTTTTGGGGGGGGGAAGGTTGATGAGGGTGGATATTTGGCTTTCCAGTTCACTATTTGGCTTCTATGCACAGTTTGTGCTCTCAATTGGCCATCCACTAACTGTCCCCACTTCTGTGATTTCATCTGATCCCTGAAAATAACACTGGGACTGTCTGTATTCTCAGCTGGGCCTCCACCCACTCTTCCCTGCGTGAAGGGTTGAAAGTTAGAACAAAGAGGATAGAAAAGGCCAGGAAAAAATATCTTTATATTCCCTCTTCACTACACAGACATTGCCAAGACAGGAGATGGCAGTGAAATCTCATACACTGAGCTCATAAAGGAAACAGGAATCTCAACTGGACCTCCACTCTGTGTTTTTCGGGGGTCAGAGCATGAACGAAGATAAGAAATGTTAGGAAAAAGATTTTATAAATTGAAAAATCAAAGATTTTGCAAAAAGCAGTTGGTGTCTGCAATGGGCAGCAAGCCCCCAAAAATATTTTCGTGGTGGTGTGATGGTCTGTGGCTGCAGAGTCAGTTGAAATGTTCCAAAGCTCCAGAATATCTTTGCCACAGGAGGGAACTGACTCTCCTACGGTGGCATCAAGTCCCCAAATGTCTTAGCTGCGAGGGGAGACTTCCCCCCAGCAGCAGAAAGGCCCTGAAAATATTTCTGTTGGGGGGGGCATTTGAATTAGTCCCCCAACCCCTTCAGTGTCTTAGCCACTGACAGAGACTTCCCATTGGTGACTGCAAGCCCCTGAAATTCTTTTCTGCCCTTGGAGCCTTAACTGTGCGCAACCCAGGACATGGTGCTGTCTGGCAGCATGGTCAACACTGAATGGTAGGCACATCCTTTTACTTGGTCAGGGCGCTACCCACCTGAGGGGACTACCCAAGTGATGTGGCTGAGCACAGGAAAGACTCCGACTGTGTGGCACTTTTGGGAAAAGCTGGGTGGTGGTTTACAAATGTGAACTGCCAAGAAGTTTCTCGGCTTATTATGCAAACACAACACCCACAACAGCCTTGCTGCCACATTGTACAGTGGGGCAAAGACTGGTGCCAGGTAGCGTAGAAAAAAACAGCCATGTCTGCACTACAAAAATACTTTGAAGTTGCTTACTTCGAAGTACAACTTCAAAATTGAGTGTCTACACACATCCTAATTTCAAGTTAAACTCTAAAATAGGGCACTACTCCACTCCTGGGAACAGAGTAAGGACTTAGAAGATGGGCTCCTAACTTCGACATAAGTGAAAACATGTGTAGACTCTCTGCTGGCTACTTCGAAGTAGCTCCTAGTGTAGATGCACCTGACAAGTGTAGAGAGCCACAAACTCCGTGCAGGGGCTATTTGGAATGGGTCGATGTGTTCACAGCTGTAATAGCAAAGGAAGACATTTCTCAACCTCTCATACAAACATGACCCCACAGCCACAGGCTTCTTGGTCCCTATTTGAAATTCACAATCTTCCCGTTATCTAATTCTCATGCATCTGGAGAGCAGCAGCCAGAGCGGAACACTGAGGGACATTGTGGGTTACATACGGGTCACCGCAGGAGGCTAATAAATTCGCTTTTAAGATGTGGTGCTTCCACACTGGCCTTTAATCAAACTTCTGAATTCGAGCTTGATGCTATACCCATCAGGTAATGATAATATTGTGATATTGATATTAATGCTCCCTAAATCGAGCTAATGGTATTTACAGTGTAGACAGTCATGAGGTAATATTGTGTTAAATGTCTTAAATTTGAATTTATCTCATACTGTAGACATAGCCTGTGTGTCCAGATAAATGGCCATACCTTAAGCAAAGAGTGATTGACAAATGAAATATTTGGTAGGAGCAGACAAGAGGATGAAACTTTTTCTTCCATAAAGGCAAAAAGTAACAGTGAACCTCGTTTGGATTATCTCAACATGAAATAGTGAAGCTGTTCTTCCAGGAGACTTCTGCATATATAATCACAAGGCTTTTTTTTTCCCTCCCCCCTGGGCCAGATTTTTAGAGGTATTTAGGCATTGCTATACTCATTGATTTAGGAACCCAAGTCTCATTTTCAAAAATGATTTAAAGACTTCAGAGTCCAAATGTCACTGGGATTTAGAATTTAGGCCCCAAAAGTTCCTAACTGACTATTAAAAAAGAGAGACAGGAAGGAGGGAGAGGGTATTAAGATTGGGATGTGCTCAGTCTATTTGCACCTATACATTACAGAATGAATGGATGGCCTGTTGCTCATTTAGGAGAGCCTATATACCTGTGTTGCATTTGTCTAATTTTTTTGTTCATCCAAACGATACTAAGTATTAAAGTTTCCATTTCCTATTTATGTTTAAAATTCATTACCCTATTTTTGATTTGGTATATTCATTACACCATGGCATGTTAGGGGCTGAGAAATATCTGTTAGAAAATTGTTAATCCAGACTCTTAATACACGTAAAAAGCAATATAAATTAACCTTATGAAAGAAGATTTTTTTATATATACATTGTTAATTGAAAAATTACTCCCAGCTTAAAAAAATATTTGAGAGAAATAAATGACTGTATTCACTCCCAAGGAAAAGCTCAGGTGTGACACTGAAAAATATGATAGACTGAAAATGTCTATTAAATTACACTGTCATAAATTAAAAATGGAATTTCTCTCCATAAAAGCATGCCAATCAAGTTTAATTGTAAACGGCTCCATCAGTTAGTTACAGAGTGTCTGTAGCAAGGAGCAATGCTGACATCTGGATTCCATTGAGTATAATGCTAATGATATTGGAATGCAAGTTTGTGCTTCAATAATTCTCTATTGTTGACAACTGTGGAGACATTTTATAAGCACTACCCTATTGCTGAAGTATACATTTGTTTTCCCTTCCAATGGCTTAATTGCTAAATATAGCTTTGATGTATAACATTAATCTCAGAGAAAAAACAAGATGGCAACATCTTGGAAGACTGGACCTACTTCTAAAATGCTAAATGCTCAGTTATTAAAAAGCACTCCAATGTATTGTGTTCCTTTTATAGGGTGACACTCTGATCAGACTCTCCATTTATAAATGCTCTAGTGAAGTGAACAATCCCTATGACTAACAGTGGAGCTGGCATTTTGTTTGTAACTATCAACTTTTATTCAATTCTGATATTTCAAATACATTCCCAGAGACAGACTTCTTCGTGCATTCTTGAGGCTATTGATAACTCAGGGACATTGACATGCAGCCACATTCTGTATTAGAAGACAATCTGATAGCACCCAAGAGGAACTATTAAAAGAATGAAAAGACTAAGCAATGTATGACAGGACATTCAGCAAATTTTAATAAGGTTAGGATGTTTTCCTTTAAAAGTTTGTTAGCATTTTAAAGAGGACCACAAAACAAAAATCAACATTACAGTAATCTGATTAATGCCACTAATACATTTTAAAGGAGTAGAGGGAGACGTTAAATGGGATACCACACCAAGCTGAAATTGGTCATTAAAAATAGTTGCAGATACCCCACCTGTGCAAGTGTCCATCAATTTGCGATTTTACAAACATCCCCCTTTTTTTTGTTTCTCTCCCCTCTCCCTGTTGCTGTGTTAAAGACTCATAACAAACAAACAAACAAAAAAATCAGTGAAGCTGCTATTAGTTATTAAATGTACAATATGGAAAATATTTTTGATCTCTATTCTTTTTCCCGCTATGGCAATCAAGGTGTGACCTGATACCAAATGCGGATTTTATTTTTTATTTATTTATTTATTTAAGATGAATATGTTCCTTTACAGAACTTAAACCCACTGTAGATCACTGTTCGCCTGGAATCCTCCTTGTTTCTAAATACCCCACCATTCCAAGCACGTGGCATCCCTTTGTTATGGTGATCCACGTATGCATGATTTCCACGCCTGACCACGGTAATAAATCTCTATTAATGAAGCTGCCAATCATAAAACAAAACAAAGCTACATCTGACTGAGAACACGGTAATATTGTCTCTTAGGAATGAAGTCTGACATGCCAGCCATTGACACTGTGCTGCAGCACTCTCTCCACTTCCTCCCTGAGAAATACCTTGTCAAAGTCAATGCTTCAGTTCTAAACTTCAAAGCCACATACAGGATAGGTCACATTTCCTGGGCACTGCCTGACCTCGCTTCATTGAGATTTCACCTGACAACTCTGTTCCACACTGTGCAGGAGGCAAAACTTTCTGCACAACTGCTTCACAAATCTGGAGTTAAGACCCAGAAAATATTAATATGACGACAAACCACACTGAGTTCAGACCAAAATTCCAAGCCCTCTTCAGACCCTCAGCCTTTCCAGCTTATGGAGAGGAAAAACAACAACAACAAAGGAATCAAAGTAAAGTCCCTGTCCGTCAGCTGAGCAGAGGAGAAAAACATCTGTATTTGCTCAGAGGCACTCATATCACAGCACTGGGGGGCATTCAAGAACTTAGATGAAAAGTTAGAGCCAGAGACCACAGGCTCCGAGAGACACGCATTTCCAGGTACTGTGCAAGGAGATCACATCCTCTGTGCAAGTCTGCTTATTCCAGTATGATAAGTACACACATGCTCTTCAGACTGAGTTTCTGTAAATCTTTTGTGGCTTTTTGGGCTTATTTTGAATACATATTTTGAGGTCATTAGAACTAAAGGTTGAACCTTTCATCCCACATCCTTGGGACTTGCTGATGCCAAATGAAATATTTTGCCATGCCACAGGAGGTCCATATTGTCTAGCAGCGTTACCAATAATGCTACTGCTTACCGGGCTCTGAGAAGACATTAAAGGGTCAATTACCACTAAATAATAGCACAGAACACAGACCCAGGTCTGGTAGCTGTAAAGCTTTATGGGAAATTCGACCATACCCATGACAAGTGGTTGTCCAGCTAACTAAAATCATGCCAGATTACAGATGTTGCCAGACGACAGTTCCAGATTAGAAACGTTCAACCTGTAGTTGGAAATTTTCTGTTGGAACAATTTTCTGATGGAAGAAAGAAAGGTTACTCACCGTAGTAACGGTGGTTCTTCAAGATGTGTCCCCGTGGGTGCTCCACATTGGGTGTCAGGCTCGCCTGGCGCCACAGATCGGATCTTCCAAGCAGTTTCTGCCGGACCGCGCATGCGCTGGTGCGCGACGCTCCCTTGCGCGCTCCTGGCCACGTGCGCGATCCGGTCCCCGCCAGTTCCTTGACCAACCGCCTCGGATGCTCCTGCAACACACTAAACAGAGATCCGAAGCGGGGAGGATGGGCGGGTAGTGGAGCACCCACGGGGACACATCTCGAAGAACCACCGTTACTACGGTGAGTAATCTTTCTTTCTTCTTCGAGTGTCCCCGTGGGTGCTCCACATTAGGTGACTACCCAGCAGTAACCCAAGATAAGAGGTGGGTAATCGGATTATGTGCAGCTTGTCCCCGAAAGGACCGCTGTCGAGAGACGGGTATCCTCTTGGAATACCCTGTGAAGGGCGTAATGTTTGGCGAAGGTGTCATAGGATGACCAGGTCGCCGCTCTGCAAATGTCTTTTAGCGCAACGCCCTTGAAAAAGGCTGTTGATGCCGCCACTGCCCTAGTGGAATGAGCCCTGGGCGTGGCCAGTAAAGGAGTCTTTGAGTTCGTAGCACATTTTTATGCAGGATACGATGTGCTTCGAGATTCTCTGCGAAGAGAGACCTTCTCCTTTCGATTTGGGAGCGAGAGAGACTAGGAGTCTATCCGTTTTCCGGAAGGACTTGGTCCTGTCTATATAGAAGGCTAGCGCCCTCCTCACCTCCAGGAGGTGTAGGCGCGCCTCTTTATTAGAGTTATGAGGCTTTGGATAAAACGAGGGTAAAACAATAGGTTTGTTAATATGAAACTCAGAAGAAACTTTAGGAACAAAGGCTGGATGCAGCCGTATGGTTACCACCTCCTTGGAAAAAACAGTGCAGGGTGGCGTTGCCATAACTGCCGCAAGCTCGCTCACCCTGCGAGCTGACGTGATTGCGAGAAGAAAGGTCGTCTTTATTGTAAGGAGGCGGAGGGAAACAGTGGCCAAAGGCTCGAATGGTGGTCCCGTTAGCGCATTAAGCACCAGGTCCAAGTTCAACGAAGGTGGAAGCAGTTTCCGAGGGGGGTATAGGTTTACCAACCCTTTGAGGAACCTGGTAACCATGGGATGGGTGAACACCGTGTGCCCTTCCTCTTCGTGTCTGAACGCCGAAATGGCGGCAAGGTGGACCTTTAACGAGGATAGTGAGAGTCCTCCTCTCTTGAGGTCCAGTAGATACTCTAATATTACAGGTATAGGCACCGAAAGGGGGGCTAGCTGTTTGGTAGAACACCATGCCGTGAAGCGAGTCCATTTCTGCTTGTAGGTCTTCCTGGTGGAAGTCCTCCTGCTACTTTCTAGGACTTGTTGCACTTCCTCCGTACATGTGCTCTCTAGAGAGCTGAGCCATGGATTAACCATGCTTGTAGTCGCAGGCCTTGGGGGTGCGGATGCACAATGGACCCCTGGGCTTGCGTGAGCAGATCTGGGGCCACCAGAAGGGGCATCGGTGGACAGTCCGACATGCGCAGGAGTAGGGGGAACCATTGCTGTCGATCCCACGTTGGGACTATCAGGATCATTCGGGCTCCTTCCCTCCTGGCTTTCTGCAAGACTTTGTGGATCAGCACTGTGGGAGGAAAAGCGTAAAGCAGGGGGCCCCTCCACGAGATCGCGAATGCATCCCCCAGGGACCCCCGTCCCAGTCCTGCCCTGGAGCAGAATTGTGGGCACTTCTTGTTGTGCTGAGTGGCAAACAGGTCTATCTGGGGAAAACCCCATGCGTGAAAAATCGGTCGTAGCAGATTGGGACGGATCTGCCACTCGTGCGTGAGTGCGAAACGCCTGCTCAGCTGGTCTGCCTTCACATTGTGAGCACCTGGTAAGTACGAGGCTTTCAAGGTTATATTGTTGGCGATGCACCAGTTCCACAACCGGACTGCTTCCGCACATAAGGCACGGGACAGAGCTCCTCCTTGCCGATTTATATAAAACATGGTGGAGGTATTGTCTGCACTGATCCCGACTACTTTGCCTTGTATCTGGTCTCGAAAGTGTCTGCAGGCGTTGAACACTGCTCTGAGCTCCAGTATATTTATGTGCAGTGACTGCTCTGTGGAGGACCACAGCCCTTGAGTCACCTCTTCGCCCACGTGTGCTCCCCACCCTATGAGGGAGGCATCTGTCATAAGAAAAACCGATATTTGTGGTTGGAGGAAGGGTACCCCTGTTAGCAAGTTCTTGGGGTTTACCCACCATTGCAGGGATTTGCGCACCTCTGTTGTGGGTGACACCACCCTGTGAACGGTGTGTGCTGCCGGCTTGTATATGCTCGCCAGCCAGTGCTGCATGCTGCGCATGTGTAACCTGGCGTTCTGTACCACGAACGTCGCTGCTGCCATGTGGCCCAGCAGCTGTAAGCACGTCAGAACCGGCACCGTAGGGATGAAGGTGATGACTTGCACGAGGGAGCCGATGGCCCGAAAGAGTGTCTCTGGTAGATACACTCTCGCTGTAATAGAATTTATGCGTGCCCCTATGAACTCTATGTCCTGTGTGGAGTCTATCTTTGATTTTGCCAGATTGATAACCAGGCCGAGCAAAGAGAACGTGCCTGCTGTGATGCGTATCATGCGTAGTACCTCCTCCTTCGAGGCCCCTTTGAGTAGGCAGTCGTCCAGATACAGGAATATAAATACCCCCTGTCTGTGCAGGTAGGCTGACACCACTGCCAAGGTCTTGGTGAAGACTCTGGAGGCCGAGGAGAGGCCAAACGGTAGGACCTTGTATTGAAAATGTTCTTTGCCTACCATGAACCGGAGGAATCGTCGGTGAGCCGGATGGACAGTTATGTAAAAATACGCGTCTTGTAAGTCGAGGGCTGCGAACCAATCTCCATCGTCTAGTGCCGTAAGGATGGAGGCGATTGTGATCATCCGAAAGCGTTGCTTGCGCAGGTACCGGTTGAGGCCTCGAAGATCTAAGATGGGCCTCCAGCCTCCTGTCTTTTTCTCCGTGAGGAAGTACCTCGAGTAGAACCCTTTCCCTTGCAGTTGCTCCAGCACTCTTTCCACTGCCCCTATGAGCATGAGATGGTCTACCTCCTGCTTGAGCCTCGCTACGTGGGAGGCCTCCTGGAGGTGGGGCCTGGGTGGAGGTCGTGGCAGTGGGAGCAACTGGAAGGGGATGGCGTACCCCGTGGCTATGATCTCCAGCACCCATTTGTCTGTGGTGATCCTTTGCCACTGGTCGTAGAATGGACGGAGGCGATGATGGAATAACCACTTCGGATGATCTTGTGCGATGGTAGCGATGGCGCAGCCCTGGATCTGTGTGTCAAACTTGTGGCCTTTGGCCCTGCCCAGAGGACCCACGGCTCTGTTGGGAACGTCGCCTGGGAGTTCTGTACTGCTGGTGCTGTTGATGTCGCCCTTGCTCGTAACCCCTGTGGTACTGGGGACGCTGTTGCTGGTACTGGTACCGTCTTTGTTGAGGGTAGTACTTTTTCTTTCTGTATGGAGGGGTGTAAATCCCCAGGGTCCTAAGTGTGGCCCTTGAATCTTTACTGGAATGAAGGACCGAGTCAGTTGATTCAGCAAACAGCTTCTGCGAGTCGAAGGGAAGATCGACGATCTTTGCCTGCAGATCCCTCAGTATACCCGAAGTCTGGAGCCAGGACTCCCTTTGCATCACCACTGCCGTAGCTGTGGAGCATGCTGCTGTGTCCGCAACATCCAGGGCGATCTGAACTCCCATCCTCGAGGCCGCGTAGCCTTCTTGCACGATGGCCTTGAGCACCGGTTTCTTGTCCTCTGGAAGCGAGTCCATGAGGGAGGTTAACCTAATGTAGTTGTCGAAATTGTGGTTCCCTAGATGTGCTGCGTAATTTGCCATTCGCAAGAGTAGTGTGGAGGAGGAGTAGACCTTTCTGCCGAACAGCTCTAGCTTCTTGGCATCTTTGTCTGTTCCCCCTGTCTTGAATTGAGATGTCTTTGATCTTTGTTGCGACGACTCTACCACCAAGGAATTTGGTTGTGGGTGGCTGAACAGGAACTCCATGCCCTTCGCCGGCACAAAGTATTTCTTGTCCGCTCTCTTGTGGACAGGCGGAATAGTCGCAGGGGTCTGCCATATCCTAGTGGCGGACTCCAAGATTGCTTCGTCAAGCGGTATTGCTATTTTGGAGGCCGGAGGTCTCAGATTTTTGAGGAGCTTATGGTGTTTCTCTTGCACCTCTGCTGTCTGGATGCCTTGCGTGAAGGCCACCCTTTTAAAAACAGCTCTTGAAACTGTTTGAGATCGTCCGGAGGATGGACGTCCCCCGGGGCCGTAGCCTCGTCCGGGGAGGAGAGCGAGGAACCCCTAGGATACGCCTCTCTGGACCCTTCCGGTTCCTGTTGGTGATGGTACATCCGCTCGCTAGAAGCTTGCAAGGGAAAACTCTCGGGGTTCCATAACCAGTTCCCCCTGAGATACTTGAGTCTCTGTCCCCGTTCGCGATTGCCCTCGGGGATACGGGACCGTCTGTGGGGATCTTTCCCTGGTAGACTGCCGGTGGTGTCTAAGCCCTGCGTGATAGGGATGACCATGGCAGCATGGGCACTGTTCTTGGGAAGGTGACCTGGACCACTCCCTTGGTGCATACCCTCTGCGTCTGGGGGAGCGAGATCGTTGAGAGACATGGGACACTGGAGAGAGCGATTTGTGATAGTACTCCAGCGGCTCAAACCCCAAGAAGGGTGAAGGTGGTCCCAGCCAGGGTGAGGCTGGTTGTAAAAATGGAGACGGGGGCTCCGGGTAGGCTGGGGGGACCCCTGCCTTCTAGTTGGAGTCTGCAGCATGAGTGGAGGGCTGAGAGAAAGCAACTCTGCAGCCCTGTCTGGAGAGGGGCTGCGGTGCCTTGTTTTCTGTGCAGCCTTCCCCCTCCCTTGAGGGGGTGGCTCCGCCCCCTGACGTGCAGGGGATCTCGGCCCCGTCCGCACCGCGCTTGGCACGCTTATGGGCGGTGCCGCACGGGCAGTGTCCTCCGGTGCCTGCAGGCTGTGTGCCTGCGCGCTCTGCACCGCCGGTTCCCTGGGGGTCGGTGCCGCTGCCTGCGGTGCCGCCAGTACCGGCGCTTGTTTAGCCGCCGCCCTGCCTGCGGTGCGGGGCGGCTCTTAGATCATCGGAGACTGAGCCACCTCCAAGTGGCTCTCCGTGCCGCCGCCGATCAGCTGGTGCTGCAGTTGGGGGCTGTGCGCTCCTCCCATCCCGCTCGCTGTTGCTGCCGGCAGGGATCGGGTTGGGGAGACTTTCCTCCATTTTTGCGCTGATGGGGTGAGGGAGGCAGCTTTCCTTTTATGGGCCCCGGAGGGTCCCTCCTGCTGCGGCCGCTACGGCACGTCTGGCTGGAGGGCCTTGTCGAATAGCAGCATTTTAGGCCGCATCTCCCTGTCCTTCCTTGCTCTGGCTGTTAATTTTGCACAGAAGGAGCATTTCTGTGTGACATGGGACTCTCCAAGGCACCTTATACAGTGACTGTGCCCATCAGATGCTGGCATTGCCTCTCGGCAAGACTCACATTTCTTGAATCCTGAAGAGGACATTGTTGGTGAGTCTTTTAGTTGTTAATGGGGTACTTAGCACCTTCTCTGTGCTGTTTTCCCCCTCTCGGATAGCCTGCCACGACAGGACGGCTAATGGCCCTAGGCTCCTGGCCTCCGGTGCTCCGCTTGTTACTAGGACTGTACTGAATTCCGTCCCTCTTGTTGTTTCTTGTTGTTATTTTCAAAACTGGCTAACTTAACAATAGACTAAGAACTTGAAAACTTTAAAGAAAACAGTTAAAAGCATTGAATATGCTAACTTGGCTGTAGCCTAGTCGGATTCCGTCTGCAGCTGACGGCGGTTAAGAGGAACTGGCGGGGACCGGATCGCGCACGTGGCCAGGAGTGCGCAAGGGAGCGGCGCGCACCAGCGCATGCGCGGTCCGGCAGAAACTGCTTGGAAGATCCGATCTGCGGCGCCGGGCGAGCCCGACACCTAATGTGGAGCACCCACGGGGACACTCGAAGAAGTAGTAGATTTTTGCAGAAATTAAGTATTGCGTGAGTCCTTAACTCAATGTTTGTTTTTTCAGAAAATAAAATGAAAATGTACATGCTTCATTTGAATCATTGCTCTGGGGTGGTGCTGAGGATGCAGGGTTCAGTATGCAGGCTGCCCTGGGGAGAGAGAACTACCCCAGCCCTCTCTCACTGCAGCATCTTGGGGCCAAGTGAGAAGCACTGTGCCATGGCTGCTGCAGTTCCAACGGGCACAGCCAGAGAAGGGGTGCACCCCCTGCTCTCTCCAGCCAGAGTGAGGAATGACACAAACTGTACCCCTTCACCTCGGTCCCAGATGGAGAGGAACAGACAGTAATGTTCCTATGCAATGGGGCGGGGGATGTACGTGAGCCAACCCCACCCTCCCTAAAGGGAATTTGGGGGATGGCAGGCTCTGGCCTGGGGACAGTCCCAAGGTGGAACAAGTGCATGACAGTCAGCCACTTTCACCTGCCTGGTGATTCTGTCTCTTTTCTGTATGGTTGTATAAGAAGCAATCCTGTTCCATACACAATTCATTTCCTGGAACAGCCAACCCCTTACCTTGCTTTAAGCTATAAGCAGCAGCTGTACATTGAATTGGGTGATCCCAGCTCTTACTGTTCAGGAGTTCTTGAACAAACTCTCACATGTATAGTTTGTTCAGAAAGTTCTTCAGCTTATTGCTGACAACCAGGAAGTTAAGAGGGTATTACGTCCAGAGTTTGACATCTTCCTGACAGGAAGTAAGCATGTATCTTATTGCTCTCCTATAAATGTCATCATGTAGAAATGTATGTATTCTGCAAGAGCTTACACTGTGGGACTTCTGAGGAACAGGTAGGAAATATGAACTCATTGACCTGGAACCTGTCCAGAGCTCAATGAACTCTATTGTTTGTAATCAAAGTAACAGGTTCCAAAGTTCTCATTCTTCTACTTTGGCCTTCTAATGGAGAAGGTATGTTCTAGGCTTGGAGAAGTACATATCCTGTTAAGTCAAGAACCATGAACCAGCCCTGTGCCTGGAAAGAAGGAATGAGAGAGGCAAGGACTACCATCTTGCAGGTCAGGTGGCACAGGTATAGCTCAATGTCCTCAGGTCTAACGTAGCACAAAGAACCCCTTTCTTCTTCAGAATAAAAATATTAGAAGTAGGAACTCCTTTTCTCTTGCCACATCTAAGTCTCCTAGGGAATGTCTACACAGCCATTGGCTGGCCCATGCCGGCTTACTAGGTTCAGGCTGTGGGGCAGTTTCATTGCTGTGTAAGTGTCTGGGCTCAGACTGGAGACTGATATCTGGGACCCTCCCGACTCACAGTATTCTAGAGCCACAGCTCCAGCCTGAACTTCAAAGTCTACACAGCAATGAAACAGGCCTTCAGCCCAAGCCCCATGAGCATGAGTTGGCTGTCCTGGAACAACTATATTTTTCCTGTGTAGGCATAATCCTAGGTTATAGGGCCAGTTTTATTCAGTATCTTCATTAGTCATCCGTAGGAGGGGATGGAGTGCACCCTCAGCAAGTTCATGGATGACACTTTGCTAGTGGGAATGGCAGATATGCTGTAGCAATAAGGTACAGAGTGACCTAGACAAATTGAAAGATTGGGCCAAGATATATCTGAAGAGGCTTAATGAGGACAAGCGACGAGTCTTGCACTTAAGACATAAGAATCCCAAACTCTCCTATAGGTTGGGGGACTGACCGTCTAAGCAGCAGTTCTGCAGAAAACAACCTGGGCATCACAGTGGATGAGACGCTGAACATGCATCAACAGCGTGTCCTTGTAGTCAAGAAAGCTAGCAGCATATTGGGCTGAATTAGTACAAGCACTGCCAGCAGATCTAGGGAAGTGATTATTCCCCTTTATTCAACACTGGTGAGACCAGATCTGGAATACTGTATCCAGTTCTGAGCCCCACCATTACAAAAAGGATGTGAATGCATTGGAGAGAGTCCAGTGGAGGCCAACAAAAATTACTGAGGGTGCAGGGGAGGGAGCAGCTGGATTTAGGCTTATTTAGTTTACAGTGTAGAATAAGGGGGGCTTGATAGCAGCCTTCAACTACCTGAAGGGGGATTACAAAGAGGATGGGGAGAGGCAGTTTTCACTGGTGACACACGACAGAAGCTGTAGTGGGACAGGTCTAAGATGGATATTAGGAAAAAACTGTTTCACCAGGAGGGTGGTGAAGCAGTGGGATGGGTTACCTAGAGAGGCAGTGAAAAGCCCTGACTCGGATGATTTAGTTGGGATTGGCCATGAGGTCTCTTCCAATCCTATGATTCTAGATGAAGCAATAAAGCCTCTTCTGTTTCTAACAGGTTCTTGTGAGATAGGTGCCTGTAGAGAAACAGGGAAGAGAATGGGTAGGAAACTAAATGAAACTACACAGGGTGGCAGTACAAACTATACAGTACAACAGTAACATCTAATGCCAAATCTGTCAGCTGTGACTGCCACTCAGGGCGACTGGAACAATACCAGGTGATTCCTGAAGGTAAGGGTAAGTTTCAGATGGGCCCAAGGCTGCTCCCAATGCTTGTTGGAGGGTGCCTGGTTAGTTAAAGAAGCAGAAGATGGTTATTCCTAGATTCTTCCTTTACTGGTACTTCAGCTGTTTGATCTGGGATTAGGGTGAATCTTCTGCCACTGTTGAGGCTGAGACCTATAAGGCTTTCTGTATGAAGCCAGTGGGCAAATTCCCAATGATCACAGTGTAGCCTGAAAGTTCCTGAGGAAATGGAGCATTTAAAAACTGATCAAAAACTCCATCCCCTTGAGGGGCAGGTCCTCTGTCCTGGACCAGGTTTTACATGGTATGCCATATGACTTGATAATTTCTAGTTCATCACTAGAAGCTACAAGGAGATAATAAATATGCCTTATATCCAAATAGATCTGACTTCTTAGGATTCTTGCCCAAAGAGTGCCTTTATTGGATTTTGATCTTCTTGTACTGTGGAGAAAACCAACAAACTGTGTGTCAGTAGTTGTAAAAGTGCTCAAAGCCTTTTGAGACCATCCAATACCATTTCTACATTCACTTGGAGGTGGAAGGAAGAGTAGGGTCTGCCAGAGCTCTTTGTTGATTTCAGGATTCCTATTTAATGGGGAGTGTGATAAAGGCTGGTACCATCCTGCTCATAATGCTGAAGAATGTGTGACACTTTTCCCTATATAAATGTAGTCCCAATATCTACAGTCAAGGAGACGTGATAAGGATATCACCACCCTGCCGGGTGCTAGCACCTATTTAGGATGAGGGGTCTCTTAAGCAAAAGAGGTATTTCCTATGTCTGTTCTCAATGGGGATCGATCTGTTGCAGGATAGGCAGGGTTTGAAACCTGAAGTTTTAGATTCTGAAATGAAGGCATGGAGGTTGGTGTGGAATTCCTCATCTTGCTATACTAGTTTGTGTACAGAAGGGTCCAAGACTGACGTCTTAGTTTTGGATTTTCTTTAACATTTTTCATGTGTGTGCAGGGGAAGGAAGTGTGTGTGTTGGGGGAGCTCAGAGAAGCTGGAGACAGACATCTGTAGACTAAGTATGAGGTAAGATTTTGCGTCCAAAGAAAAGGCTGACAAAGAATCTGCTTAAAGTCTTGGAAGAGTAGCTCAGATATTCGCTGGATTCTTTCTGCCGCAGGCAGTACATACAAAAGGAGAGAGAGTTACAACCATTCTGCTCTTCATACCTTTGTATAGGAAAACAAAGAGGCAAAAGGCACATGTGCAGTCCAGAAAGATACCCTTTTTCTACTGCACGATGACAGCACTAGCGATAAAGTTCCATCAATACTCACTTCCCCACCCCTGCACTTTCAGCAGCCATGCAATGCACATACAAGATATAATTTTTAAAAACTTTTTGAAGACATTATCTATATATACACACAAAAATACTCAAGTGGGTTTTTTCTTTCAGTATAATTAAGTAGCTGAATAAGGAGGAACTGTATTAATTTTCCTTTTTTATTCTTTTTAAAAATCACATTGATTAAAAACCTAACTACAAAAGTTTCAATCTTATCTTTACTTAATATTTAACTCGAGAACTAATGCATTTGTGATGTCAAAAATTCTTCAGTGGCAAAAATTTTTAGTTTTCTGAGATCACTGCCATTTAGTGAGTCATAAAATACTGCTAGAAATGAAGTTTATAATCATATGAACTCAAGAAAGCATCCCTGGATAGGTTTTGTTTCTCCCTACCTGCACCGCCTTTCTTCCCCTGCACCTTTTTGGAGTTTACTGTGCTTGTAATAAGCTTTTCATCCATAGAAATAGAGCCCCATAAGAGTGCACAAAATGAACTCATGTAAAATCGGTTTTCCAACCACTATATTCAAACTTCAGTAAGATGCAAGAGATTTTTGTTATACTGTTTAAGTCTCACTATGTCAAAAGTTATGCCACATGCTTTAGAGCAAGTTAAAAGTCTTCCTTTGAACAAGAACTGTCCATGTACAAAATCTAAACCTCAAGCTTCAATATAAGTTAAATTGAGAGGGTAGAGAAATAGAGTTTTAAATATTTTTCAAAATTTATTCTGAAAAACTAAGAAGTGTGTTTAGATTTTTTTTTTTAATTCTTAACTGTAAA
Organism: Carettochelys insculpta; assembly: GCF_033958435.1. Lineage (NCBI taxonomy): Eukaryota > Metazoa > Chordata > Testudines > Carettochelyidae > Carettochelys > Carettochelys insculpta. The sequence goes on from NC_134137.1 coordinate 137,961,792, forward strand.
TTAGATGAACTGCCTTTTATGAAGCTTGCTCACTTCTTTTCAAAGAGTTGCAGACAAGTTGTACTGCTAATGTGCAAGATGCTCAACATTTGAGAAAGATATAATTATTAAATATCTTACGGTGGTTCAAACTGAACTCTATCATGGAAGATAACACTTCAGAATTCTGAGCAGCAGAAGAGATGATAATCTAATCAGTAACACAGTAGCATATACACACATTTGGAATACTGAAATAGAGCGAACACTGTGTACTTTGTATCCCCAAAGTTATACCTACCCTGACAACATCTCAAATATCAGAATTCCTAGAGCCCACCAGTCCACTGCTCTTCCATGGCCTTTACTCTGTATCACTTCTGGTGCAAGGTATTCTGGTGTGCCACACAGCGTCCATGTTCTATGAGAAAAGAATAAATAAGACATAACACATTTAAATTTTAACTTACCATTTTAAAAGGGCTGGATTGAAACTATAATTAAAATTAATACTGTTGGGAAAAAACTGGTGTTTGGAATTGTCACATTCACAAAGCTCTAAATATATTTTAGAAGTGGCAAGGCAAGAACACTGCTGTTTTACTCATTTCACACAGGTCAGGCCACTGTAATTAGTCTGAACTTCTATAGCAGAGATACAGAGAAGTGAAACAACTTGCTTGGGGTCACATCAGTTAGCGAGAAGAGAAAGCAGATTTTCTGATTCCCAGTACAGTGCTGTCCTCACTGGACTACTGCTTTCAACTCTGTTCTGGTCTAAAGAGTATGTCTTCACTACTCGGAACCATGACCCAGGGAGGGTTGATCTTCTGGGGGTTTGATTTTGTGTGCTGAGTAGGGGCATACAAAATCAAACTATCTGGAGTTGACAGTTGACCCCTGTACTCCTCAATATTGTGAGGGGTAAGGGAGGTCAATGGGAGAATTTCTCCCACTGACCTACGTCTATGAAGATGGCCAAGTAAGTTGGTTGTAGATAACTCAATCCCAGCTATGCAACTGTAGATACACAATTCCAGCTATGGCAGTCAGCTTTAAGGTCTAGTATAGACATGACCTGAAAATCAGTAGGGACCCATCAGACTTGTGTTTAATTTGAAACTTAGTCTACTCTGATATATTTATTGTTGCAAGAACTAGTGGAACATTCTCTCTCCACAGACAGATATACAGGTCTGCTAATATTGAAGCTGTCTTCAATGTAACTCAAGTAAACACTCATATTGTATTATATTACAAACACATTCGTGCACACACACATTTAAACTATGTGCTTTAACTCAAAGCTCTTAATATTTCTTTGTATCCTGAATGGCTAGAAACATAGCGCTTTGTCAAAATTTACCTTTACTATCCAAGGTTAAGCACTGTTACTGTGGAATAATAGGAAAGTAGTTATCCAGGTGTCTATTTTATGTACAATATACAGAAATAATTGATGTAATGAACTACAACTTTGAACCATTCTCTGTGCTCTACCACAGGCAGAGTTGACTGGCTTCACTGTCTTCGGACACTTTCTAAGTGTGAAAATAAAAATCCTGTTTTCATTTTTGAAAAGCTGCACTCTTCTGAAATTGCAATCAAAAGATAAAACATTAAAGAATAATCTCAAATTGAAATGGGAAAAAGTGACATCTGGACCACAGAAGAGGAAAGGAGTCTTACTCCTGTAAACTGACAAAAGTACTCCTAAAAGGAATGAGGGGGTGGAGGGAAATCAAGGTTTTGTAATGCCACCACTATCTTGTGACACCCCAAATATTTGTCAAATAAGTAGCTTTTTGAAAAGGAACACTGATATAGCGTATCTTATCCATTGTTTCAATCAAATTAGTAATGTTGCAGAGCTGAAAAATTAAGGCCTCAGGTGGCAATTGTTTTAATGGTACATAGCCTTTTACCTTTTTTTTTTCCCCCCAGTACTTTTATTAAGCTATAGTGAACAAAGACCTTTCAGTTGAATAACTGGATATCTCAAATTCAGACCATGGAGACTTCAGATTAATCAATACCTCTGTGAATAGATTATAATAGGGTTTTAAAAAGCATTAGAGCTAAATTTAAAATAAAAAGCTTACTGCCTCCCCATCTCTCTCTCTCTCACACTCACTCACACAGGCTATATCTCAGGGAGAGGGAGAAGCATTTTAAGAGTCAGGAATGTGTGTTTATGATCAGGGAAAAGGCTTGTGAGGCAATCCTTTAGAAGACTTCTACTACACCAGTTTTTGTTTGTTAATATGGCAAAAGTTAAAGTTGTTTTGCTCCAACAGAACTGTCAGAATAAATTTTCGAACAGTCCTGTACATGCCCAGCACTTCTTGAAACTGTTCATTAGGCTGCAGACATGCCTTCAGTTTTTACCATGGGACGCTGGGGGTATCATTTTTGAAATATGAAAAAATGTCAGATTGAATTCTCTAATAATCAAAATAGACAAGCAAAATACCCAGACACAGCACTGCTTTACACACTAGTGCCATCTAGCAGTAGCCTGAAAGATGACTATAGTATTACAATGTATAGAGTCTTAAAAGAAACAAAACTTTTTAAAACAAATACAAAATAGAACCATAGCATTTTAGGGTTTGATTTTTTTTTTTAAATTCTCATTGCTTTGCCCACTGCTACTAACTGAGCTAACCACTAGCCTCTGACAATGGACTTCATGACAGAAAATAATGCATGCAAAATGTAAGAGAGCTGGAATCTTCTTGGATTCTGATGTTCACAAATCAGTGGGCAGATTTTTCAGATACAATAAGCCCCGTGAAACATTACACCATTTTCATGTGTATGTATTGTTTATATATACACATATATACACACATACACACACAATTATATGTTTTACTGATAAGATTAAAATGAACTGTTTCCTTAACTACTTGACAGTTTAGCAATAGATAAAAGTTATTCCACACTAATTTTCTTTTTGCAAGTGTAGAGAAATATAAAGTCCCTGGTCAAACATGACCATTGGGTTTTACTACTCCCCAACAGGCCACCTGTTCTACTGGCATGTTTATCAAAAACTATTCATGTTAACTGAGCACTCATACAGATCTGGAGGCATTTTAACTCCTCAAGCTGGAATCATTAGTATATGTACCTTTCTTACTCAGCATTCTTCTGTATATGCCTGTGTTTCTACCTTTTTATATTTCTGGATTTATAAACAACCTCTACTCCATGTTTCAGCAATGTAAATAATTTTATAACATTCACACATACATTTGTATACACACATGCATGCGCGCATACATAAAGTGGCTCTGCTGAGATCAATAAAAGTTGACCGTGTTCATAAATGGCAAGTCCGTCTCTCACTCAGGTTCTGGGAAAAGTGATCAGTCTTACAGAATGTGTATTGGCTGAATGCTTCTGTTTCCTCTCAAAATAAAACTGAAGCAGAAACAGGCAATTAACAATAAACAATGTAGACAAATTATTTTCAGACAAGATTTTTCACATATGGGGTTCACAAGACAGGAATTACTATAAAGCTATGCATACAAGACGGACTGTGCAGATTGCAAAATCACATAGAACAAAGCTATTTGCTCACTTACATATTGTGGTCAGCCAATCAGTGAGTGTATTTGGGAGGCTTTAATCTGGCCATTGTCTTCTAGCTGTTTACCTGGCATGACATTCTTCATCTTTTGGGCTCACAACACAGAAGCCCTTGTGCTCATTTGAGTACAGCAACTACAATGGTATAGATCACAGCCAGGTGGGAAACTCTGTACTGGCTCACTCATCTTCTGCATGCTGCACATGAGTTTGTCATTACCTGGCCTATCGCAGCCAACTCATTTGGCCAAAGGTCGGAATTATTAAAAAACAAAAAACAAACTAGAGGGAACAGAAGAGTGAGAAATTAGTCTGATTTCAAGTTAAAACAGTACCTTCCTGAAATATTATTTTTAAGTGCTCACTCTTTTGAATACTTTGACAGCAATTGTAATTTGCCTCTTAAATGCCTAAAGTAATGACAATAAATTAAAATTTTACTGTTTTTAAGAAGAATTGTTTTTTACATGCAAACATTAAATGTGAACATTTAATTCCTTTTTGAGAGAGGGGAAGGTAAAATGCAGAAAACCTTTGGAGACTTTTGCTTCTACTTTTATCTGGGCCATTCCTCTGTAGCATCTGTTTTCATTTTACTTTTTTCAGACTTTTCATTTGTGGCATTTATATTGGGGTTAAGTGCTTTATAAATTTTAAATATAATTATACATATATACCCACTACATCTCTGCAATAATTGTATTAGAACAGCTTTCCCTTTTTACGTGTGCACAAGACAGAACATTATAGATGGATATAGACACTACTTCTCTGCAATCAACTAGTTCTGTGTTTTTTCCAGATGAACAATAATACACAGTAAAAATTAGTCATTTTAAATTCATGATAGAACAGAATGGAGTATGATGTTTAACCATCAGTGACTATAACGAGCAGCATGGGTTTGATAATATACTAATTAAATAAATAATGCCACCCTCACTGCTGAACAAGTTACTTTGCATTATAGGTTGAACTCTAATCCAGAGCTCTCTCATCCGGCAACATCCGTAATCTGGCATGGATTTTAGTTAGCTGGATGTCCACTTACTGGTGAGGCCAAGTTTCCCGTGGAACCATAAAGTTTGTTTTCATCCACCAGTCCTGGCTTTAGTGTTCTGTGCTATTATTTAGCTCTAATTTAGCCCTGCATGCCTTGTCAGAGCCCAGTAATCAGTGGTAGCTTTGGTAGTGATGCTAGACCATACTGATTTCCTGTGGTCCGACAAATTCTCTCATTCGGCACCGGTTAGGTCCTGAGGATGCCATACAAGAGAGGTTCAACCTGTATAGTCCTCATCTCTTTTACAGTTGGAATAACTATAAATTACATGCCAGTCTACCACACTCAAGTCCAATCCAATGCAAGGTGCCCAACTATTATTTAAAACTACTTTTCTGAAAAACAGGACAGAAAATATGAACAGTATACAAAATATGGGAGATGGTATTACAGAATACATTCAAATTAATCCACTTGCCTTTTTTTCTGGATTTTAAATCACTAAAATTAAAAAGTATACTGTTCAGGCACTTTGCTGAGGCAGAGTTATACCCATTATACTTAACCCTCCCAAAACAAGCACCAAATTTAGATCAGCCACTAAGTGGCAGTATCTACATTCAAAAATAAAATCTTGGGATTTCATGCCAAATACAATTCAGTTCATAACCCTCCCACCCCCATCCCCCACCCTTTACTATATGCAATATTGTTTTTCTTTCTTTTTAATCTGAGGAATTCAGTGAATTGGAGGTTTATGAATTTAAGAAAGAACTGCTACTGGCTTATATTCAACTGTGTAAATCAGGTGTTATCTCCACAACTGTATATTAAGATTGCTGTCGAAGACAGGAAAGATCTTCCACTTAAAATATTTAAGTTAAATTTATTCAAGCAGGAGAACAGTGATCATTTTACACTGTTAATGTACAACAGAAACCTAAACAATCCAGTGAAATTTGGTACTGTGCTCAGAAAAGAAAATTAACATCTCTTTATCACAAACTTTACCTCCAGTATCAAAGAGGAAGCCGTGCTAGTCTATATACTATCAAAACAAAAAGCAGTCAAGTAGCACTTTAAAAACTAGCAAAATGGTTTATTAGGTGAGCTTTCGTGGGCCAGACACACTTCAGACCATAGCCAGACCAGAACAGACTCAATATTTAAGGCACAGAGAACCAAAAACAGTAAGCAAGGAGGACAAATCAGAAAAAGATAATCAAGGTGAGCAAATCAGAGAGTGGAGGGGTAGGGGGGGAAGGTCAAGAATTAGACTGAGCCAAGTAAGCAGATGAGCCCCTATAGTGACTCAGAAAGTTCCCATCACGATTTCAACCATGTGTTAATGTGCCAAATTTGGATATAAAAGCCAGCTCGGCTGTTTCTCTTTCCAAAATGGTGCGATAATTCCTTGTCAGTAACACACATACCTTTAGGTCATTGACAGAATGCCCCATTCCATTAAAATGTTGACTAACTGGTTTGTGGATCTGAAGTGTTTTGATGTCTGTTTTGTGCCCGTTGACCCTTTGTCTAAGGGAGTCAGAAGTCTGTCCAATATACAAAGCATCTGGGCATTGTTGGCACATGATGGCATATACGATGTTAGTAGAGGAGCATGAGAAAGTGCCCGTGATTCTGTGAGTAACCTGGTTAGGTCCAGTGATGCTATTTCCAGAGAAGATATGTGGACAAAGCTGGCAGCGGGCTTTGTTGCAGGGAAAGGTTCCAGGACTGATGTTCCTGGGGTATAGACTGTGGCTGTTAGTGAGGATCCTTATGAGGCTGGGAGGTTGTCTGTAGGAGAGAACAGGCATGTCATCCAGGGCCTTCTGGAGTGTGGCATCCGGATTAAGGATAGGTTGTAGGTCTGTTCTGGTCTGGCTATGGTCTGAAGAAGTGGGTCTGTCCCATGAAAGCTCACCTAATAAACCATTTTGCTAGTCTTTAAAGTGCTACTTGACTGCTTTTTGTTTTTTTACCTCCAGTGTTCAAGATCCTTTACTATTTACAGTACAACCTCAATACATGCCATTCATTCACATTTAAACACTTAATTCTGTTTAGGTCCGGAATTAATTGACTTATGACAGAATCAAGTACATATTTTATCAGTATTTTACAACTTGATTTTTGCCTGGACATGATTAAGGTATTCAAAAGAGTTGGAAAAATCTTTTAGTGATTGGGCTGGTTCTTTGCTACACCCAACCAGCAACATCTTTAGCCAGCCCAGGACTGGGAAGGTGCAAGCAAATGTTAGTTTTCCAAGTGACCCTGCTGTTATGATTCTGCCCGCCACATTCAGTGGTTGTTACTTTAAGGTGTACGTTTGGCTCAGCTGCATCTACCTTCATCCACTTGCGTCCCTTTTGCAAAAACCCCGAACATGCTAAAGCAGAACACGTGATCAAAGCAATCAGCATAATCTCTCATCAAGGGTATGTCATAACAAGAAATATCATTAGCATTAGTATATGATACAGTCTAGTTTTTATTATACCAATTAAATGGGGTTTCCCTTTCCCCACAGGCCAACAGAGTCCTTGCTGTAAGGGATATTTCTTTAATATTCAACTTAAGTGGTTACTTCTTTAACTCATCCGTACATGACTAATAGCAATCTACCCCTTCCCTCCAAAACATCACCTAAAGACATTCTTGTTTATAGACAGGCCAAGAGATGCAAGATACATTATTTAGACTGGATCATGCCATGGTCAACAAACTAATATCTCTTTTCACCAGATAAACAGAATAGATGGGTTTCATATAAAATATATGCTACAGCATAAATAGCGGGTGAGGTAGTATGGGCCATAAGATTTTTTCAATTAAACTCATTTTGCCTTCAGTTTAGTTGTTTTTTTTTTTTTTAACTGTATTATTGAGTTTCAATAAAACAGTACGTATTACCAAAATTTTCTTTAATACAAACTGAAATTCACTCTCACCCCTTCACATTCAAAACGTCCTTCAAAAAGCAAAGTACCAGAAAGTGGGGGGGGGGAGAACCACACTTACAATGCTTTCCAAAAAATCAAATAAAAATTTTACTTCTGAGTCTGAAAGATTATATCACATTCAAACACTGATGTCTGCTCATTTCACCTGAGTCACTGGTGCTTTGTAATGCAGGTACTGAAATACCAAATGCACAGGAATATTCACAAGGTTATTTAGAAAGTAATTCCTTAGCCACAGTGGAGATATTTGCTATAAATTTTGCTGAATACTGTCTACTGTATAGTAGTTTGGTTCAAGATCCCCTTCCTCCTGGTAATAGGGGCATAATGTGGTTCTCTCAAATGTGAGCACTACTAAGAGTGAACAAACAACAACAAAAAATAAGCACTAAACTAATCACCACTTCTCAGCCAAAACTTGCTTATGTTTTATTTTCCAAATGTGATTATAAGAAGTCTTACCTATCCACCAGCTTTTTAGCAAATCCAAAATCCGTAAGCTTGATATGGCCTTCTTTATCTAATAATATATTTTCAGGCTTTAAGTCTCTGTAAACGATTTCTTTGGAGTGCAAATATTCTATTGCACATATAATCTCTGTAGAATAAAACAGTCCTGTGCTGTTGTTAAAACGCCCCATGTTGCGCAGATAACTAAAAAGTTCTCCTCCGGGTACATATTCCATTAACATGTATAAAAAGCGTTCATCGTGGTAGGTCCAAAATCTGTAATAAAAAATCTTTATTAAATAATAAGCCAATAAATAATTTATTAAACAAATAAGGTATTCTGAGAACTGGTGTTGTTCCAGTGCAACAAGGAACCAAAGCATGCTAAAGTAATGAATACTTAACTTGTGGATTTTCAAAACCAAGATTTCAGTAGGATTTTTAGGTGCATGTGACTGCTTTATGGAGGAGGAGATTTTCCAGAGTTACATCAAGTAAGTGAGAAACACCCATCACCCACCCCACCTTTAAAATGATCATTCTTCAGTGCACAAGCCAACAACTAAGTGGCATCCTTAAAAAAGAAAGCTTTTCTTCCTAAATAGGATTTTCCTACAATTGTCCGTGATAGGGTTTCTTGCACTTTCCCCAGAACCCTCCAATAGTGGTTGCTATTATAGATACAACGATCCACTGTTATTTGTCCATATCCTATGTTCTGATACAGTACACAACATAGGGCAGCCCAAAATGAAAAATTAACAGTGATCTGAATTTGGAAAAGTAATTATGACAAGGTGTCTAAATGGAGAAAATACACTATAGAAAAACCATTTTTTCCATAATTTAAAGTCATTTCATATGTCCCCTTACACTTCTATAGCATCTTCCATTCAGGGTACCCAAAAGGATACTTTACAACCACACATGTGAGCTAGTAAAGAATTATTACCCTCATTTTAAGCACAGGGTAACTGGGGAGAAAAGTTTAGGGCCCTGTCAGAAGTTTGTGGCATAGCCAGAATAGAAATCATATTGTTTTACATCCAGTCCCATGACTTAACCGGAAGACCCTCCTGACTTACCAACACCCATAATTGTCTTATGCAACTGCTGCACCAACAATAACCAAGGACCTAGTTGTAACAAGACCTTCAGTTTTGACTAGAGTCTTTAAGCATCAAATTCATTATTTGTTGCCCTATTTAACAGTTCAAGTCCACCAACATTCCTGTACTGTTTTTCCCACCACATCCTGTACCTAGAGTTGTCTTCCAAAAAGGTGGGTGTGACAGTCATATCTGTTTCTGGTGAAGCTAGTTTTCCTTGTTTATTTGCCTCTTCCTACAAGAGTCCAATCCCACACACAGATATTAAGCTGACAATAAGTATTACCCACCATCCTACAGGTTCTCTTTTTTCAGTTGAGAAATACTTTTCCAGAAATACTACTACTCCCTGCACAAAGCAATCTAAAAACAGGCTATGCAACATAAGGGCCGTGTGTACACTAGCCCCAAACTTTAAAATGGCCATGCAAATGGACATTTCGAAGTTTACTAATAAAGCGCTGAAATACATATTCAGCACCTCATTAGCATGTGGGCGGCCGCGGCACTTCAAAATTGACGCGGCTCGTCCCAACGGGGCTCCTTTTCGAAAGGACCCTGCCTACTTCGAAGTCCCTTTATTCCCATCTGCTCATAGGAATAAGGGGACTTCGAAGTAGGCAGGGTCCTTTCGAAAAGGAGCCCTGTCGGGATGAGACACACGGCAGCGAGCCGCGTCAATTTCGAAGTGCCGCGGCCGCCCGCATGCTAATGAGGCGCTGAATATGTATTTCAGCGCTTCATTAGTAAACTTTGAAATGGCCATTTGCATGGCCATTTTGAAGTTTGGGGCTAGTGTAGACGTAGCCAAGGAAATACATTCCAGCTTATTTAAGTCAGAAGAAAAAGAGAATGTTGATCTAAACATGCCAGGTATATTAAGCATAAGCATAGCAAAGGCCAAGAGAGAGAAAACGTGTGCAATAGATGTGTGTGTGTCACACACATTACAGAATAATGCTTGACACAAAAAGGGGCAACACTCATCAATCATGGTCTCATGGCTTTAGCCTAAGACATAATAAAAGAACAAGTTTAAAAATTAGCACTGCTGTCTCACAAAAAGTTTTGTACTGAACACAGGATCATCATCTGCCTATGTTACAAAATGAAGATACAGTTTCCCCCTTCACAGTAATTAGACCAAATACCACACTGCTATCCAACCTGTGGGCCTAAAGGGAAGAGTCTGTTCAGAAAGTCTGTACTGGAATACTAACTGAACATGTGTTCTGAGATACATCCTACAACTTCTAAACTGAGTTGTCCCCTTGCTGCTTCCGCTCCATCAACACCACCACTTCCTCATGCTTACTGTAGAGAAAGAAGGAGAAAAAAGTTGGCTGGAAAGAATCCCTATGCATAAAATTAAAAATTCAGAGAGAGCTCTGCTTCTTACACTACAGCTAAGGGTGCAGAGAGGAAGAACTCTTGGACGCACACCCTCCCTGGCCATAAAATTGTAAGCGAGCATGAGGGGTGCTGAGAGCCATTGAACCAAACTGTGAACTGGGGATATACTGGAAAGCAGTTCAGGCTGATGGTGCCACAGCACACCCCGCCCCCTCCCCCTGGCCCCCTGCACCATAAGTTCCAACACATGAGTGGGGGTGGCTGAGAGGCAGAACCAGGGTGTACCACACCAGCAATCCTCCAGGGAAAAAAGCTTCCGTTAGTTTCATAGGCTGAAAATAAAATTGAAAAGTGCCTTCTAGACAGGCAGCAAGGTCACCCTCATTTCATTATTAGCAATTGGAGAAAATATTTCAGTTGTGTGAATAGGATATTTTCCCATCAGAAATACCACACTGACTTTTTAAACTCAGAAAAACTAGAGATTACTGTTCTATGACCTGCAAGCTGCACAAGCTCCAGGAAGAGCAGGGTAGTAGCTCAACAGGTGTTGCCTAAGTACCTTGAGCTGAGCAAAGTAAGACTTAATTTCCTGACAAAGGAACTTGAGAATGCCTAGCACAAGGTAAAATGGAAACAATGAAAACTACACCAGTACATCTCTCAGTTCCAGTACATGTTGTTCTGGGGAAACAGGGCACGCAACTGAGTGATGCTTGATGTTAATGCTGTTAAGATCTTGTTTCTAACAAGGACATGAAGGGCTGTCTTTCTCCTAAATACAGTAAAATCTAAATACCATTGTCTGACAATAAAATTCACCGAAAACCCCTTCCTACACCCAGTCACAAAAGAACTGGAACATGATGGGACACACTGAACAACTCAAGCATTTACAGTGCAAGTTGAGACATTAAACAAAATGGCCCCATAGACAGAAGAGTAACTCAGAGTTGTAGGACACAGTAAAACTAGAAAACTTGGATCTTAAAATATAAATATTGGTGGGGTGAGGGGAAAAAAATAATTAACAAAAAATGGAAGACCCAAATTATCTGAATGAAAAAACCACAGAATTTTGGGGTCTTCTGTTCTTGGTGGTTTTACTCTTTTTTTTTGGGTGGTGGGGGAGATAAGCATCTCTTAAATCAATTAGCAAAAATTAAAATAAGTGTCAAAAGCTAATCCATCAATGAGTGAGGCTGGAGGTCTTCTTTAACATATTTTAGACTACAATGCAATTGACTTAATGGGGGAAAAAAGCACGTATTGCAAGACAAGCAGTTTATTTTCACTTAAAAGGTTGTTTTTTTTTTCCTTTAACAGAATGTGGTATTAATAAAGCAACTGGCTTACAAAAGCTGAGGTCAAGCCAATGTGCATTATTTTAATATGAAGTTAGCTTTGGGATATTATTATGTTTACTGGGTCAACTTAAGTCTAGTTCTGCATTCTTAGAATCAAGAACATAGGCTGTAAACAACATTCCCTCTAGTTTTTTCAGTCTTGTGTGGAAGAAATGTTGTTATGTACACTGAGGCACGTGTGTATTACCAGTAGAAATGCAAAGCTATGGATATTCTGCTACTTATCTGGGCAGCACATGAATCTCTCCTGGCTGGCCACCCGAGCACTCAGCTTACTGGCTCAAAGGACTATTAAATATAATTGCCAATTTTCTTTCTAATTAACATTTTTTCCGAGAGCCATAAGTATATAAATTAAGTTAGTCAAATTCACATTAGAAACATCCTTTTCTTCTATGAGACTGATGTTTGCCTTAATATGCACACAGAGTAGCATACAAGACTAATGTGCCTAGCTGTTTCAATAGTATAAAATAAGCATTTCCTACACAAATACCAAATCGGAACACGTAAGGAGAGACTCAGAAGCACAAACTGTCAACTGTGCATTTAAGAACACATCCAGATGAATTTTTGACAGACAGTTCCACAAGTTGAGTTCAATTATGAGAAGGAACAACCAAAGTAATGGTGCGTCAAATGAAAAAGGTTATCGTCTCACGGCTATTCTTTCAACCCTTCAGGTAAGCATCTTGCACATGCACAGGCATGTATACTCACCCACACCTTCATTCTTCTTGCAGTGAAACAGGAAAAAAAATAGGAACAACTGAACACAGGTATTACTCAATCATATCTAAGTGTAAATCCACATCAAATTCCATTACAGATACAAGAGATGGTAAGGCCATTAAACACACAGTGAGTATTGTGTACATATCTGATATTCAGATCCCATTTAACCACTTGCTGGAAATGAGGGCCATAATTTTTATCAGTTTTCTTTGAGATAAAATTCTGCTCCCCTGCTATGGTTAAAAATATTTGCTTACATTTGTTTCCCCATTACAAGGGTTGCTATATCCTCTCTCCACAATTACCATGCAAATTTTTTATTAACTTTTCATATTGATGGAGCACCAGAGGTCCTAATCAATGTTAGTTCCCAGTGGTGCTAGGCACTACAAATACATACTACTCCTAGGGGAATTTAGCACTAAAACATTAAAAATTCTGCAGGTGTGTTTTTTTTTTAATTTTTATTTTATTTTATTTTTGAAAAAATAATATAATCGTGCCTGAGGCTGCCAGTGGGCCAGGCATGAACAGGAGTACTGCAAAGCAAACAAACAAAACCAAACCACAAATTTAAGGTGGAAAAAGTAAAATCCTGCAGGGAAGACTCTGTACAAAGTCTCCATTGGTCAATGGCACAGAATCCCAACAAAAACATATAAAACTGCTTTCCTCACACCACAGAGTACATGTTAAAACAAGGCAAATACAAAAAGAGCAAAAGGGGAGAGAGAGAAATTTCAATATATGAATTAATTTTTGACTTATAAAATAAAGTCAGCTATCCTCATCTGTTCCTCAAACTCTAGTCACCATTAACATTTCTAGTCTCACTTTACAACTTTAGCTCCCTCAACTGCTCTAAAAGCGGATAGAAGCATAATTCACCTGCTAACACTAGCAGAAGTTTGCTTTTACACCATAGAAACCAGATGCATTAGCTATGCCACACTCATTTTCCATCTGACGCAAAAAGTCCTGGCATCTAACTGTACTAATGAGCAAGGCTTAACAGTTTAATGAATCATTTTTTCCCCCATTTGAAAATTTCTCTAGAGCAAAAGGTATTGGTGTAAAAGCAAGAGACACTCACTTCATGATCAATTAGTGGTTGAATATTTGACCTCATATCTGTAATGCTTTTAAAGAGCATAATTCAAAGTAACTGAGCCCATATGTCACTAGCAGACCCGGCTTCGAGAAAACAGAATTGTGTGTCTGCTTATGAATTTAAGGAATTCCAGTCTGTCCCTGATTTGATTCAATCCTTTGCATGCACGCACATGAATCCAAGTGTTGACTCGTGGCTGCCACCCCTGGCAGGGGCACATTTCCCTGCTCCTGTCAAGGATGGCAGCCTGACTTGTGGCCGCTGCCCTGACAGGAGTGGTTTCTGCCCTTGTCAGGGGTGGCAGTCATATTACCGTGAGACGCGCAACTTGGTTGAGCGTATCTCGAGGATTTATTCTACAGTAAAACTGAAGTCTACCATGGCTTCGGAAAGAGACAATTACGGATGGCAAATAAGTATAGCTCAATGCTGATGTCAGCTGCATTTATACATGTACTATTTGGAAGCAGCCAGGCTATATGTGTAATTACAAAGCTGAAACAAACAGAAATTCAGTCAGTAACACATTATACGTATTTGGAAGACCCCTGAAGAACTCAAGGTCTATAAATCAATTTAAAAATAACAGTGGAAAACTTTATATTATAAAATGTGGCAGATTAGTATCCTATGTGTGCTTTATTTACAGGAGCGGTTCCCAACCTTTTCCAGATGGGGACCCATTTTGACAATTCAGGAAGACCCGGTCACCCAAGGCAATTCTAGAACCCAAGGAGGGTGGAGGGGGATGGTGAGGAAGAGGGGCAGGGCCATAACAAACAAGCTAATTTTTGCGCTTAAGGCAAGAATATAAACTTGCGCCCCCTCATGTTTATATATTCATAGTAGTTATTTCATAGAAGGGAAATACATTAAGAATAAAATAACACTGTTTATCATAGTTCATCTGAGTTGTGGGGGAAAGACTCTTGTTCCCCAAACCACTCTCTCTCGCTCCCCAAGTTTAAATCCCACATTCAGAGGCTGGAGGAAGGGAGTCACACTTAGGGGCTGGAGGGAGATACAAACAAAAAAAATGAAAACTGACAAATCAGCTACATAGTCAGAAGGGGGCAAAATGGGGAGGGGTGTAGGAAGTCAACACTGCTTTTGTAAAGGGAAGTCATGACTCACCAATCTATTTGACTTTTTTGAAAGGGTCAACAAGCACGTGGACAAGGGGAATCCTGTGGATATAGTGTACTTAGATTTTCAGAAAGCCTTTGACAAGGTCCCTCAGCAAAGGCTCTTAAGCAAAGTTAAGTGTCATGGGAAAAAAGGGAAGGTCCTCTCTTGGATTGGTAACTGGTTAAAAGATCGGAAACAAAGGGTAGGAATAAATGGTCATTTTCAGAATGGAGAGAGGTAAATAGTGGGGTACCCCAGGGGTCTGTGCTGGGACCAGTCCTATTCAACATATTTATAAATGATGTGGAAAAAGGGATAAACAATGAGGTGGCAAAATTTGCAGATGACACAAGACTACTCCAGAGAGTTAGGTCCCATACAGACTGTGAAGAGCTACAAAAGGATATTAATAAATGGGGTGATTAGGCAACCAAATGGCAGATTAAATTAAATGTTGATAAATGCAAAGTAATGCACACTAGAAAATATAATCCCAACTATACATATAAAATGATGGGGTCTGACTTAACTGTTACCACTCAAGAAAGAGATCTTGGAGTTACTATGGATAGCTCTCTGAAAAACACCCACTCGATGTGCAGCGTCACTCTAAAAAGCTAACAAAATGCTGGGAATCGTAGAATCATAGAGGAGTAGGACTGGAAGGGACCTCAAGAGGCCATCGAGTCCAGCCCCCTGCCCTCATGGCAGGACCAAGCATTTTCTAGACCATCCCCGAAAGCCATCTATCTAACCTCTTCTTAAACAGCTCCAGTGATGGAGATTCTACCACCTCCCTTGGCAATTCGTTCCAGAGTTTGATCACCCTGACAGTTAGGAACTTTTTCCTAATGTCCAACCTGAACCTCCCCTGCCGCAATTTAAGTCCACTGCCTCTTGTTCTATCCTCAGAGGCAAGGAAGAACAAGTTCCCTCCCTCTGCCTTATGACACCCTTTTAAATACCTGAAAACTGCTATCAATTCACCCCTCAATCTTCTCTTTTCCAAGCTAAACAAGCCCAATTCTTTCAGCCTTTCTTCATAGGTCATGTTCTCTAGACCTTTGATCATTCTCGTTGCTCTCCTCTGGACCCTCTCCAATTTCTCCACATCCTTCCTGAACTGCGGTGCCCAGAACTGGACACAATACTCCAGCTGAGGCCTAACCAGCACAGAGTAGAGCAGGAGAATGACTTCTCGTGTCTTGTTCACGACACACCTGTTAATGCATCCTAGAATCATGTTTGCCTTTTTCGCAACAGCATCACACTGTTGACTCATATTTAGCTTGTGGTCCACTATAACCCCCAGATCCCTTTCTGCTGTACTCTTTCCTAGACAGTCCTTTCCCATTCTGTATGTGTGACACTGATTGTTCCTTCCTAAGTAGAGCACTTTGCATTTGTCCTTATTAAACTTCATCCTGTTTACCTCAGCCCATTTCTCCAGTTTATCCAAATCCTTTTGAACTATGACCCTATCCTCCAAAGAAGTTGCAACCCCTCCCAGCTTGGTATCATCTGCAAACTTAATAAGTGTACTTTCTATGTCAATATCTAAATCATTAAGAATCATTAAGAAAGGAATAGATAAGACAGAAAACATCATATTACCACCATATACATCCATGGTACGGCCGCATCCGGAATATTATGTGCAAATGTGGTTGCCACATCTCAAAAAATATATTGGAATTGAAAAAGCTTCAGCAAAGGGCAACAAAAATTATTAAGGGTATGGAACATCTGTCATAGGAGCAGAGATGGATAAAACTGGGACTTTTTAGCTCAGGAAAAAGAGACAATTAAGGGGGGGTTATGACAGAGGTATATAAAATCATGATTGGTGTAGAGAGAGTAAATAAGGAAATGTTATTTACTCATTCTCACCACACAAGAACTAGGGGTCACCAACTGAAATTAATAGGCAGCAGGTTCAAAACAAACAACAGGAAACATTTTTTCACACAAAAAGAAAGGTTACTCACTGTAGTAACGGTGGTTCTTCGAGATGTGTCCCCGTGGGTGCTCCACATTAGGTGTGGGGCTCGCCCGGCGCCGCAGATCGGATCTTCCAAGCAGTTTCTGCCGGACCGCGCATGCGCCAGTGCGCGCCACTGCCCCGCGCGCTCCCGGCCACGTGCGCGATCCAGTCCCCGCCAGTTCCTTGACCAACCGCCTCGGATGCTCCTGCAAAACACTAAACAGAGATCCGGAGCGGGGAGGATGGGCGGGTAGTGGAGCACCCACGGGGACACATCTCGAAGAACCACCGTTACTACGGTGAGTAACCTTTCTTTCTTCTTCGAGTGTCCCCGTGGGTGCTCCACATTAGGTGACTACCCAGCAGTAACCCAAGATAGGAGGTGGGTAATTGGATTATGTGCAGCTTGTCCCCGAGAGGACCGCTGTCGAGAGACGGGTATCCTCTTGGAATACCCTGTGAAGGGCGTAATGTTTGGCGAAGGTGGCACAGGATGACCAGGTCGCCACTCTGCAAATGTCTTTTAGCGCAACGCCCTTGAAAAAGGGCTGTTAATGCTGCCACCGCCCTAGTGGAATGAGCCCTGGGCATGGCCAGGAAAGGAGTCTTTTTGAGTTTGTAGCACATTTTTATGCAAGATACGATGTGCTTCGAGATTCTCTGCGGAGAGAGACATTCTCCTTTTGATTTGGGAGCGATAGAGACTAGGAGTCTATCCGTTCTCTGGAAGGACTTGGTCCTGTCTATATAGAAAGCTAGCGCCTCCTCACGTCCAGGAGGTGTAGGCGCGCCTCTTGGTTAGAGTTATGAGGCTTTGGATAAAACGAGGGTAAACAATAGGTTCGTTAGTATGAAACTCAGAAAGAAACTTTAGGAACAAAGGCTGGATGCAGCCGTATGGTTACCGCCTCCTTGGAAAAAACAGCACGGGTGGCGTTGCCATAACTACCGCAAGCTCGCTCACCCTGCCAGCTGACGTGATTGCGAGAAGAAAGGTCGTCTTTATCATAAGGAGGCAGAGGGGAACCGTGGCCAAAGGCTCGAACGGTGGTCCCCTTTTCGCATTAAGCACCAGGTCCAAGTTCCACGAAGGTGGAAGCGGTTTCCGAGGGGGGTATAGGTTTACCAGCCCTTTAAGGAACCTGGTAACCATGGGATGGGCGAACACCGTGTTCCCTGTCTCTCCGTGTCTGAACGCCAAAAAGGCGGCAAGGTGGACCTTAAACGAGGATAGCGAGAGTCCTGCTCTCTTGAGGTCCAGTAAATACTCTAATATCACAGCCATAGGCACCGAAAGGGGGGCTAGCTGTTTGGTAGAACACCATGCCGTAAAGCGAGTCCATTTCTGCTTGTAGGTCTTCCTGGTGGAAGTCCTCCTGCTACTTTCTAGGACTTGCTGCACTTCCTCCGTACATGTGCTCTCTAGAGAGCTGAGCCATGGATTAACCATGCTTGTAGTCGCAGGCCTTGGGGGTGCGGATGCACAATGGACCCCTGGGCTTGCGTGAGCAGATCTGGGGCCACCAGAAGGGGCATCGGTGGACAGTCCGACATGCGCAGGAGTAGGGGGAACCATTGCTGTCGATCCCACGTTGGGACTATCAGGATCATTCGGGCTCCTTCCCTCCTGGCTTTCTGCAACACTTTGTGGATGAGCACTGTGGGAGGGAAAGCGTAAAGCAGGGGGCCCCTCCATGAGATCGCGAAGGCGTCCCTCAGGGACCCCCGTCCCAGTCCTGCCCTGGAGCAGAATCGTGGGCACTTCTTGTTGTGCTGAGTAGCAAACAGGTCTATCTGGGGAAAAACCCCATGCATGAAAAATCGGTTGCAGCAGATCGGGACGGATCTGCCACTCGTGCGTGAGTGCGAAACGCCTGCTCAGCTGGTTTGCCTTCACATTGTGAGCGCCTGGGAAGTACGAGGCTTTCAAGGTTATATTGTTGGCAATGCAGCAGTTTCACGACGGACTGCTTCTGTACATAAGGCACGGGACCGAGCTCCTCCTTGCCGATTTATATAAAACATGGTGGAGGTATTGTCTATACTGATCCCGACTACTTTGCCTTTTATATGGTCTCGAAAGTGTCTGCAGGCGTTGAACACTGCTCTGAGCTCCAGTATATTTGTGTGCAGTGACTGCTCCGTGGAGGACCACAGCCCTTGCGTCACCTCTTCGCCCATGTGTGCTCCCCACCCTATGAGGGAGGCATCTGTAGTAAGAAAAACCAATATGTGTGGTTGGTGGAAGGGTACCCCTGTTAGCAGGTTCTCGGGGTTTACCCACCATTGCAGGGATTTGAGCACCTCTGTTGTGGGCGACGCCACCCTGTGAACAGTGTGTGCTGCCGGGTTGTATACGCTCGCCAGCCAGTGCTGCATGCTGCGCATGTGTAACCTGGCGTTCTGTACCACGAACGTCGCTGCTGCCATGTGGCCCAGCAGCTGTAAGCACGTCAGAACCGGCACCGTAGGGCTGAAGGTGAAGACTTGCACGAGGGAGCCGACGGCCCGAAAGCGAGTCTCTGGTAGATACACTCTCGCTGTAATAGAATTTATGCGTGCCCCTACGAACTCTATGTCCTGTGTGGGGTCTATCTTTGATTTTGTCAGATTGATAACCAGGCCGAGCGAAGAGAACGTGCCTGCTGTGACGCATATCATGCGTAGTACCTCCTCCTTCGAGGCCCCTTTGAGTAGGCAGTCATCCGGATACTGGAATATAAATACCCCCTGTCTGTTCAGGTAGGCTGACACCACTGCCAAGGGCTTGGTGAAGACTCTGGGGGCCGAGGAGAGGCCAAACGGTAGGACCTTGTATTCAAAATGTTCTTTGCCTACCATGAAAAACCAGAGGAATCGTAGGTGAGCCGGATGAATAGTTATGTGAAAATACGCGTCTTATAAGTCGAGGGCTGCGAACCAATCTCCATCGTCTAGTGCCGTAAGGATGGAGGCGATTGTGATCATCCGAAAGTGTTGCTTGCGCAGGTACCGGTTGAGGCCTCGAAAATCTAAGATGGACCTTCCCCTCCTGTCTCTTTCCCCGTGAGGAAGTACCTCGAGTAGAACCCTCTCCCTTGCAGTTGCTCCGGCACTCTTTCCACTGCCCCTATGAGCATGAGATGGTCTACCTCCTGCTTGAGCCTCGCTACGTGGGAGGCCTCCTGGAGGTGGGGCCTGGGTGGAGGTCATGGCGGTGGGAGCGACTGGAAGGGGATGGCGTACCCCGTGGCTATGATCTCCAGCACCCATTTGTCTGTGGTGATCCTTTGCCACTGGTTATAGAATGGTTGGAGGCAATGGTGGAATAACCGCTTCGGATGACCTTGCGATGGTAGCGATGGCGCAGCCCTGGATCTGTGTGTCAAACTTGTGGCCTTTGGCCCTGCCCCGAGGACGCACGGCTCTGTTGGGAACGACGCCTGGGAGTTCTGTACTGCTGGTGCTGTTGATGTCGCCCTTGCTCGTAACCCCTGTGGTACTGGGGACGCTGTTGCTGGTACTGGTACCATCTTTGTTGAGGGCAGTACTTTTTCTTTCTGTATGGAGGGGTATAAATCCCCAAGGTCCTACGTGTGGCTCTT
Source organism: Carettochelys insculpta (assembly GCF_033958435.1). Lineage (NCBI taxonomy): Eukaryota > Metazoa > Chordata > Testudines > Carettochelyidae > Carettochelys > Carettochelys insculpta. The sequence continues at coordinate 137,982,164 of NC_134137.1, forward strand.
AAATCTTTACTGGAATGAAGGACCGAGTCAGTTAATTCAGCAAACAGCTTCTGCGAGTTGAAGGGAAGATCGACTATCTCTGTCTGCAGGCCCTCGGTATACCCGGAGTCTGGAGCCAGGACTCCCTTAGCATCACCACTGCCGTAGCTGTGGAGTGTGCTGCTGCGTCCGCAACATCCAGAGCGATCTGAACTCCCGTCCTCGGGGCCGCGTAGCCTTCCTGCATGATGGCCTTGAGCACTGGTTTCTTGCCCTCTGGAAGCGAGTCCATGAGGGAGATTAACCTAATGTGGTTGTCGAAATTATGGTTCGCTAGATGCACTGCGTAATTTGCCATTCGCAACAGTAGAGTGGAGGAGAAGTAGAGCTTTCTGCCCAACAGCTCTAGCTTTTTGGGATGTTTGTCTGTTCCCCCACATTGCGACGACTCCACCACCAAGGAATTTGGTTGTGGGTGGCTGAACAGGAACTCCGTGCCCTTTGTCGGCACGAAGTTTTGTTTTTTTTTCCCCCCCGCTCTCTTGTGGACAGGCGGAATAGTCGCAGGAGTCTGCCATATCATAGTGGCAGACTCCAAGATTGCGTCATCAAGCGGTATTGCTATTTTGGAGGAGGCCGGAGGTCTCAGATTTTTGAGGAGCTTATGGTGTTTCTCTTGCACCTTAGCTGTCTGGATGCCTTGCGTGAAGGCCACCCTCGTAAAACAGCTCTTGGAACTGTTTGAGATCGTCCGGAGGATGGACGTCCCCCGGGGCCGTAGCCTCATCCGGGGAGGAGAGCGAGGAACCGCTGGGGTACGTCTCTCTGGACCCTTCCGGTTCCTGCTGGTGATGGTACACCCTCTCACTAGAGGTTTGCGAGGGAAAATCTCGGGGTTCCATAACCAGTCCCCCCTGAGATGCTTGAGTCTCTGTCCCCGGTCGCAATTGCCCTCGGGGGTACGAGATCGTTTGTGGGGATCTTTCCCTAGTAGATAGCTGATGGTGTCTATGCCCCGCGTGGTAGGGGCGACCATGGCAGTATAGGCACTGTTCTTGGGAAGGTGACCTAGACCACTCCCTTGGTGCATACCCTCTGCGTCTGGGGGAGGGCTGGAGAGAGCGATTTTGCATAATAGTCCAGCGGTTCAAACCCCAGGAAGGGTGAAGGTGGTCCCAGCCAGGGTGAGGCTGGTTGCAAAAAATGGAGAAGGGGGCTCCAGGTAGGCTAGGGGGGACCCCTGCCTTCTGGTTGGAGTCTGCAACATAAGCGGAGGGCTGTGAGAAAGCAACTCCACAGCCCTGTGCGGAGAGGGGCTGCAATGCCTCCTCTTGTGTGCAGCCTTCCCCCTCCCTTGAGGAGGTAACTCCGCCCCCTGACGTACAGGGGATCCCGGCCCCGTCCGCACCGAGCTCGGCACGCTCGAGGGCGGTGCCGCACGTGCGGTGTCCTCCGGTGCCTGCAGGCTGCGTGCCTGCGCGCTCTGCACCGCCGGTTCCCCGGGGGTCGGTGCCGCTGCCTGCGGTGCCGCCGGTACCAGCGCTTGTTTAGCCGCCGCCCTGCCTGCGGTGCGGGGCAGCTGGCTGATTATCGGAGGCTGAGCCGCTTCCACGTGGCTCTCCGTGCCGCCGCCGATCAGCTGTTGCTGCGGCTGGGGGCTGCTCGCTCCTCCCGTCCCGCTCACTATTGTTGCCAGCAGGGATCGGGCTGGGGAGACTTTCCTCCGTTTTTGCACTGATGGGGTGAGGGAGGCAGGTTTCCTTTTATGGGCCCCGGAGGGTCCCTCCTGCTGCGGCCGCTCCGGCACGTCTGGCTGGAGGGCCTTGTCGAAAAGCAGCATTTCAAGCCGCATCTCCCTGTCTCTCCTTGCTCTGGCTGTTAATTTAGCACAGAAGGAGCATTTCTGTGCAACATGGGACTCCCCAAGGCACCTTATGCATAGACTGTGCCCATCAGATGCTGGCAGCACCTCTCGGCAGGACTCACATTTTTTAAATCCTGAAGAGGACATTGTTGGTGAGTCTTTCAGTTGTTAAACGGGTACTTAGCACCTTCTCTGTGCTATTTTCCCCTTCTGATGGCCTGCTGCAGCAGGAGGGCTGATGGCCCTATGCTCCTGGCCTCCGGCGCTTGTTACTGGGACTGGATTGAAGCTGTCCCGCTTGTAGTTTGTTTGTTGTTTTTTTTTTGAAAAACAACAACTGGCTAACTTGCAGTAGCCTAAGTACTTGAAAAACTTTAAAGAAAAAACAGTTAAAGCCATTGAATATGCTACTTGGCCTTAGCCTAGTTCAGATTCCGTCTGCAGCCGACGGCGGTTAAGAGGAACTGGCGGGGACCGGATCGCGCACGTGGCTGGGAGCGCGCGGGGGAGTGGCGCGCACCAGCGCATGCGCAGTCCAGCAGAAACTGCTTGGAAGATCCGATCTGCGGCGCCGGGCGAGCCCGACACCTAATGTGGAGCACCCACGGGGACACTCGAAGAACAACGCACAGTTAACCTGTGGAACTCCTTGCCAGAGGATGTTGTGAAGGCCAAGACTATAACAGAATTCAAAAAAGAACTAGATAAATTCATGGAGGATAGGTCCATCAATGGCTATTAGCCAGGATGGGCATGGAGGGTGTTCCTAGCCTCTGTTTGCTGGAGGCTGGAATTAGCTGTTCTCTTCATTCCCTCTGGGGCACCTGGCATTGGCCACTGTCAGAAGACAGTACACTGGGCTTGATGGGCCTATGGTCTGGCCCCGTACCGGTGTTCTTATGGGAGAGTGAAAATTACTTAATGCAAGAGTCTGCCTCCATTTAGTGGCTTGCCTGGGATGACTACAAATATCAAAAGGTGGAGAAGCTGTCTTTGTAATGCACAGTTGCTCCTCTATTGATTATCTCGCTCACAAAATGGAACACATACCCGACCAACAAACGGTTGATAAAACATGGTCCATGCTGAGAGATGCAATATACAAATGTGCCAAATCCGACTTTGGAACATGTAAATTCTCTAACAAAGTCTGGATTAATGTAAATGCTGACATTCTTAGGCCTCTTCTTGAAAGAAAACACAACGCACATCTGAACAACAAAGGACCCATCTCAAAACACAAGAGATCAACTTTGACATGCTAGATCTGTTCTTCACAGAGAAATCAGGCAGTGTGCAAACAAGTATTCGGCTGATCTATGTTTTAATATTCAAAAGGCATCTGATTTGGACAACCTGAAAACCATGTATGAAGGGCTGAAGAAAGCGCTCGGACCAAACATTACCAAAGTCACCCCACTGAAGCATTTAAATGAATAGGTGATCACAGACAAAAAGCTGCAGATGTCCACATGGGTGGAACACTAAAGTTCTCATTCCCACAAGCGTACAATACAACCTGAACTTGAAAACCTCATCCCAACTCTTCCAGAAATGTCTGAGTAAGATGCAGAGCCTACAGAGGAGGAACTTTCTCAAGATCTTGATGCTCTCTCCAATGGAAAAGCACCAGGAAACGACAAAATCCCAGCCGAAGTCTTGAAGGCAAACAAGGCTGTGCTCCTCCCCTTCCTCCATGATTTACTCCTAAAATGTTGGAGAGCAGGAGATATCCCACATGACATGAAGGATGCAATCATCATCATGCTCTATAAAAACAAAGGCAACAAGGGTGACTGCAACAGCTATAGAGGCATCTCGTCATTGAGCATCACAAATAAAGCATCTGCCCACATCATTCTCAAACACTTGCAAAAGCTCCCATATTGAGTCTGTCCAGAAATACAACGTGGCTTCAGGTCTGGCAGGTCAACAACATACATGATTTTCTCACTTCGACAACTACAGGAAAAATGCAGAGAACAAGGAAAGCTGTTATTCATAGCATTTGTGGACTTAACAAAGGTGTTTGACGCAGTAGATCAGGACTATACAGAGTACTGACCAAGACTGGCTGCCCACCAACCCTACTCGTGCTCATAACATCCATTCACAGAAACATGAAAGCAACAGTGCAATATGATGGAGCTATATCAGAACCTTTTGCAATGAACAGCAGAGTCAAACAAGCTTGTGTTCTTGCTGTACCTTCTTTGGCACATTCTTCTCAATTCTACTAAATTGTACATTTCAAAACTCACGCAGTGATGTATTTCTCCACACAAGATTAGATGGCTCTCTCTACAACCTGGCAAGACTCAAGGCCAAAACTAAGGTCAAGAAAGTCCTTATTAGGAAACTCCTCTTTGGGGGTGATGCAGCTCTCATCACTCATAACGAAGATACACTACAGTCACTGATGGATTCTCCGTCCAGAGCCTGCAAGTTGTTTTCCCTTGACAAGAGCATGAAGAAAACTGTTGTATTCACTCAAGGTGTACCTCAGCGACCCAATGTTATTCTGGACAACAGCCTATTAGATATGGTTTAACAATTCTGTTATCTTGGATCTACTGTCACCACAAACCTATCCATGGACGAAGAACTGAACAACAGAATCAGGAAGGCAGCTACTATTTTTGGCAGTCTTATGAAATGAGCATGGAACAATCCTAAACTGACAGTGAAAACAAAGATATTAATCTACCAGGCACGTGTATTGAGTATCCAGCTACATGGTTTCAAGGCACGGACCACCTATTCTAACCAGGAGAAAAAACTGAATGGCTTTCATCTTTTGCTGCCTCTGCAGAATTATGAGTACCAACTGGCAAAATAAAGCTTCTAATGCAGATGTCCCGTCAAGATCTGACATACCCAGCCTCATAGCAATCCTCAACAGCACAAGACTACAATGGCTTGGTCATATGAAGAGAATAGGTGACAAACGTCTTCGCAAAGAAATCCTCTTTAGTGAACTGTCATATGGGTTGAGAACTTGAGGAAAACCAAAACTAAGATTCAAGTATACATGCAAAAACTCCACCAAAAATTCAACTTTGATCCAAAGTCCTGGGAATCTACATCATCGGATTGAAATACCTAGTGATGATTGCTACAACAGGCACATCATCCTTTGATAGTATATGTGCAAGCCATGCAAAACAACTTTGTCTTAGCAGGAAAAGATCTCAGACTCAAGAATTTGGAAATAGACTGACATGCAGTTATTGCAAACAACCGTGCAAATCCAATATTGGATGGATAAGCCACAAGAGAAGTCGCAGACTCAAACACTGCCCAAAGATCCTCACCGCCGCTGCTTACCACCATCTCTAGAGACAAAAAGGTACCATAGATCAATAGAGATAGCTGCTGAGTGTGGCAGTGTTAAGGAGCTGCAAATGGCTTCTTTCAGAGCCACATGCAGCTCCGAGCTGTTGGAAATCCTTAACAAATCTTATCACGACCCACAGGTTGGGAATCCCTGATCTACAGTAAAGGTATATTAAAGACAGGAATGTAAATTTTTTTTCTATCCCATGCCGTGAAGAATTTACCACTGGCTATGTGAACATTTAGGGCTTGTCCGCATATTGTGGCAAATAATGGAAATACAGCAAGATCGCAACATTTTCGCATTCAGTTATTCTCAGATGGCGGCCTCCCCGTGTGGTACTGGGAGAGGAAGGTGTCTCACCCGGCCCCTCCACCATAGGTCCACTGAAGCCCCCTGATGGTCATCACTCCCTCCCTAAGCAGCCTGCATGAAGCTGCTTCCTAAGGAAATCCATCCCAAGGATGCATCCCTGATGTAGTAGCCAAAGCACAGGGCCCACGTGGATTTTGTTACCTCTGCCCCAACACAAACACTTTGGGATCCGAGGACTCAGCTCAGCGGACATGCACCATTGTGCTGCGTGTGCTGACATTCCAAAGAAATACTGAACAACAGTTGGGAAAACCACCCTGGTGAGCAAGCAGCGGGGGGCTGCACAAGGCGCATTCATTTCCCAGGCCTCCAGCTCCATCATGAACAGCATGGGGGAGGCGTGCACAGAGCTGAAGTGTGCAGCTCTTCAAGCACTACCAGCTCTGCATTCAGGTGGGATGGCTGGGGGGCAAGGCTGCCTTCAGTTTCCATCTCTGGGCCACGGGCAAGTGGTAAAATGATATTCGCGACATTCAACATTTGTGAGGCTTCTCTACATTGAACCCTCGTGAATGTCATGACTCTACTGTACCACAGATTGAGAACTGCTTGTAAACTTATCTTAAAATATTTCAAAATTTACTTTATAGTTAACACTGAAGCTTCAAGTATTTTCTATAACAGTCTTGTTTTATATTCTCTTTCTCTGCAGTGTGTTAGTTCCAACCTAAGTTTTAAAGTGTACAGGAAGAGAGCCCAGCTTCAGTTGGATTTTTCAACAATGGCAGCTTAATTTCATGATTTCTGTCATGTGATCCTGCTCCTTTGTATCACCAATATAAACTAGCTAGGACTAAATTTTGCAATATCCTTTGGGTGCCCTGCACTTCTCTGCTGATGAAAAGAAACTGTAAGCCAAGTCTAACAATATAATTAAGCTACATTCAGATCTGCCTTGTATCACCAGGGAAACACAAAGCATCTGAAGCATTCTGTCCCTTTGTTTACATTAGATAACTTAAAGGACACCTTTAAAAGTTTGTTATTACTGAGTATCCGGCCCAAAAACAAACAAAATATTGAAGGAAGGAAGGAAAACTTACAGTTTGATCAGAAATGGGTGATTGACCTCTTTCAGGACAGACTTCTCATTATGTACATGTTGCTCTTGTTTTAACCGAATGACATCTGGAATGCTCATTACTTTCAGGGCAAAGTAACGTTTGGCCATTTTTTCTTTCACCAGATGAACTCGCCCAAAAGTACCTGTACCTGAAAATTAAAGAACAAATGTCAAACATGTACATTCTATACATACAGAAAATGCACAAATGGAATAAAGTTGTCAAAGTAACAGCTCCTGCTCACTAAAGGTGGGATAACCCATTTCCAACTTCCCCTCAGTATTATTTACGTCTTCCCAAGCAATTGTTTCTTTAACAGATTTTCAGTGATAGTGAAATAATTAAAGATAACAAAATCCTGGCCTGTTCAAAATCCATTTAACCTTCCTTGTATAAATACTTCAATTTACTTCAGTACAGTCTTCCCCCGCCTTACGAGGGTAATTCGTTCCTGAAAAACTCCTCTTAGGGAGAATTCTTATAAGTCGAAAATGTAATTACCATTAATTTCAATGGGAAAAAATTTTATGAGTTCCTGAGCCCCAAAATGTACACTCATTTACGCTAAAACAACCCCAAATCCCATTAAAATGAACACAAATTACTTCAATAGTTAACGTTAGTTATCATAACACAACCTAACAAGGCATTTTCACTTCATTAATTACTCTACAATATGTCTGTTTACCTGCAGAGACAGGGGAATGGAAATCAAAGACGGTAATGGGAGGGGGGCACAAAAGATGGAAATCAAAGATGGTAATGGGAGGGGGGTGCATAGCCGGGTAGCTGCCCGCAGCTGCAGAAGTGGGACCAGTGCAAGGGGGTGGGCAGGGCAGAGCAGGGCATGAGGAGGCACAGGGAGGCAGGCTGGCCTGAGGGCAGCGTAGGTTAAGTGGGGAGGGGGCAGTGTCAGGGGCTGGGTGCGCAGGGAGCTAGGCAGGCACAGGAGGCCCCCAGTTGGCAAGGGGTGATGCCTTGCTCATGCAGGGCTGCACGGTGGAGAGGCCCCACCAGCAGCGGCCAAGGCACTAAATGCAAAGTAACACCACAGGTGGCAAGTGGCACCTGAGGCACAGATGCACAGGGCAGGCAGCAGCGGCCCCCTAGCTGCCCGGGGAGTGAGCGGCAGGGGGGGGGCCGGGATGGGCTGCGCACCCAGCAGCCACATCTCGCGGAAGCACCTGGGAGCCTGCAGCTGCCAAGTCGGCCAGGGCGCGCTGCTGCTGCAGAGCCGAGGCGGAGACCCAGACCAGCCACAGGTAAAGGCTGGGCCAGGGGCTCTGGGAAACCGCCACCGGGCGCTGTGGAGAGATGCGCCGGGTAGGATGCAGCTGCGGGCAGCCGTTGCCTGGAGCTGCAGCCTTTCTTCCACTGCAGGGTGTCCATGTCCTGCTGAGATGCACGAAATTGAAATCAGTCCTCGTAAATTCGAGGACATGACTCGTAAGACGAGGTAGGGGTTCTAAATCAAACTCCTTGTAAACTTGAATTCTCATAACCCGAATGTGTGTCTCTCAGGGTATGACTGTACTATGTTTTCTGTATGAAAATGAAGGAGGAAAGGAGGGCACTATGGGAACCAGAAAGGAATACTACAGGTTGAAACTCTTTCGTCTGGTACCCTTGGGACCTGACCAATGCAGAATGAGAGAATTTGCTGGACAATGGGAGGTCAGTATTCTCTAGCACATTACCAACACCTCCACTGCATTGGGGGTAAATTACAGCTAAATAACAGCACAGAACACTGCAAGCCAGGACTGGTGGTTGTAAATAAACTTTATGGTACCTTGAGAAACTTGGCTAACCCATGATAAGTGGTTGTCTGGGTAACTAAAATCATGTTTGCCAGATGAGAGTGTTCCAAATTAGAGAGGTTCAACCTGTATTACCATTATTAAAGACCAAGATGTGAAAGGACAAGGTCAGGAGAGAAAAAAAAAATCCATATTTCAGAAACCAATATTTTTGGAGTTATTTAAACGCAAGGGCCTGCGTGTGGTGCTTTACTTTCATTCCATCAGGTACAGCATGACCCTGATTCGGGATTCTGTTTGCAATTGAAACATCACCCTCCCGCACAGATTTAATGACAGCTTCACAGCAGCTTCCTACAAGCCAAATTTTATATATTGGTTGATTACCTTACTTGACGCATAGATGCAAATTATTTTGCAAAATCCTATTGAAGTCCCACCTAATCCTACACTTCTGTGATGGTATGAAAATAAATATTTCTAGATAAATGACAAAGTGAGCGTGACTAAGCCAGTACATATTTTTTCTTGGTTTTTGTACTTTCAGCACCATTATATTTAAAAAAAAAAAAATTAAAAAACTGAAACGTGTTTTACACAGAAAACAGAGAAAAGAAGAAAGTCTCCTAACGCTGACTCTTGAAACTTACCACAGAATATTATTTTCATGTATTCACACAAATAAGCTATACTATACACAAAATGAAAGATGTATGTAGAATTTACGTAGTACAGGTAAAACAAAACATGGTCACACAAAACAGTTTTGATAATAAATTGTATGTGGACTTGTGTTTGCATACCTCACAAAAAAGACCAAAATTTTCAGAGGTGTACCCTCTCTTTTGCAATGTTTGTTAGCAATGAATCAGAGGCACAGAAGAAAGTCTCAAGTGGAGAGCTCCCCTCCCCCGCAAAAAAAAAAGAGAGAAACACGTGTTTTATTCACACATCTACCCCTATTCTTCATTTAATGTATACCTTGTATGTCCTTATGAAAATTCATATTGTAGAAGTAAATCCATCATGAAGCTTTATATTTACAAATCTTTCCCACTGCCTATTTCAAATTCATTTTTCATCAATTCAGTGTCTTTAAACCATTTTAAATAAATTCTAATAAGCTTATAAAATAATGCATATAGATGGAGAGCTTTTATTTGCTTACAAAAGTAAGTTATAATTACTACACAATTGTGTTTGCACTGTCTGCCCATTTTTCAGAGCTGAATGTTAAAAGTTATAATTGAAGACAAGTGAAATGAAAAGTAAATATCAATGTTGAAAAATTTTAAAGAAATCGACTTATAATATAAAGGCATTTGTAAAGATATACAGTAATATGGCAATCTTTCAAGTCTGTTCCCATAATTCCAATCTTACTTTGACAAATTACAGTTACAGGACAAACTGGGAAGAATTAAGAGAAAGAGGTAGATGACCAAAATTAACACATCAAATTAGCTTACTAAAATTAGTAACGACAAAATTCACTTTTTCCCAAGCTGCCACAAATCAAGAAAGTTCACGCTACTTCAAATTCACTAATTATTGTTGTTTATGTACATAGGATGACAAGTTTAAGAACAAATAATTTTAAAATATTTATTGTAAAACTTTATTTTAATCGATAAATTAGTAGATTTAAAGAATCATCCTAATTCTGTACTTTGAGGAGGCAGAATGTTAAATTTCCAAGACTGACTGTGCTCTTGCATGGGAACACCTTTCGAAAAGGCTACATTTAAGGATAAGATTTGTATTGGCAACGTTGATTGTCTCTCTCTCTCTCTCTCTCTCTCTCACACATATACACAAGCACACACGCACTAAAAGGAAGCTCAGTTATATACTTCAGTGCTATTAGGTGCTGCTGAGCTGAACTCACTCTGTACTGATTTCCCATAAACACCCCATGGGCCGCCAACGGTGGGGGTGGGGGGGAGATTGTAGGGCAAAGCTCAAAAGAGGTCACTGCCCTCCCTATGGTCCAGGAATTCATAAGGGCCCAGGGCTCTTGGCCACCACTAACAATGCCAGCTAAGGCCCTGGACCCTCTAAAATAGCCACCAGAGCATCGCACGGTGCGCTCTGGACAACACTGAGGAACGCTTGTCCCCCAGACCCTGTCCTTCTGCCCAAGGAATTTCCCCTTCTGGGAGCATGGAGCCTGCCCCCCGTTGACCCCCTCCTCCACACCTTGTCCAGAAGAGCCTGGCAATTCTGACATCCCACAAACGGCCCACACTGGAGCACAGCTGCCTACAAATCACAGGGAGCCTTCATGCAGCAAGCACTGAGTTGTCTTGTGAAGCTTACCAGCAACAAATTGTAAAACAAAATGCAAATTCATTTTACCTTTCATTTGCATTAGAAGTCCCAGTTTACCTTCGACACTGCAGAGGCAAGTCATTTTAAAAGGCTTTGTTTACACTTAGAAGTGTAAAAAAAACAAAAAGCAGTAAAGTGCAGCTGCAGCAGTGTTGTAACACAGCGGAGTGGTCACAGCACCAGCACCGGGAGAGGTCTGCTCTACCTAAACCATCTTCAGGAGAATAGTAACAGAGGAAGCCGTGCTAGTCTATACACCATCAAAACAAAAAGCAGTCAAGTAGCACTTTAAAGACTAGCAAAATAGTTTATTGGGTGAGCTTTCGTGGGACAGACCCACTTCTTCGGACCATAGCCAGAAGGTCTGGCTATGGTCCGAAGAAGTGGGTCTGTCCCACGAAAGCTCACCCAATAAACTATTTTGCTAGTCTTTAAAGTGCTACTTGACTGCTTTTTGTTTTGATCCTCTCTAGGAGAGGAGCAGTGCTCCACACTGAGAGCCTGTTTACACTGGTGCTTTAAAGTACTGTACCTTGCTGCATTTGGGGGTCGGGTGGGGTGGGGAGGGTCCCCCCAGAGAAGGTTACAGCTCAGTAAACAGTGTAGACAAGCTCAAAATATTTTTCTGTGTTTAAGCTTAATATATTATCCTTTTTCAGTTAGCTATTCCCACCCCCCACAAGACATTTGAACATAGAACAGAGACAACACATCTGTTAAAACAAGCAAGAACAAAGCGCAATTCACTAACCCAGTTTATAGGAGCACCATCCGGGAGTTCAGCTGTACTCAGGGTACAAGTTTCGGGGGTGGGGGGGAAGGCAAATTCTGTATTAAAGTATACCCATGAAAGGCCTGTGTGTCCAAACAAAAAAAAAATTAACAGAACAGTTTTTGGCCACACCTAGCCTGAGTTAAAATGCTTTCATTTAACAAGCACTGTAAACAGGGCTCAGAGAAGGCTTAGGAACATATTGCAGTACGTCACCAAGTTACCCTGGGAAATCTATCATGTGACTAAATAGTCCCTTAACAATGCAGTCACATTACAGGATGATACCTGTAAACAAATCTTGTTTTCAGGTGGGCTTATGCAGTAATATATAGATTTGAGAGACTTAAAGCACCTATTTCTTTTCAACATATCTGATATAATGAATGTTCTGTGTAATACTGGATACCTTAAGACAAATCAAAAATTTATTTCAAATGTAGCAGAATGTAGGTTTTTTTGGTTTTTGGGGGGGGGGGGTTGTTTTGTGTTGTTTTCCTCCCCAAAATATGCATTAGGAACCAAAGATTTATTTCAGGAACAGAGACCAAAACTAAAGTTACATATGTCCAGTGAACTGTTGGCAAAAGGTTTACAGATTATGTTGCAAAATTAGGTCAGCAACGCGAATTCTTTTTTTCTACTAGAAATTTGACACATTTGCATTTCCAAATATGCATTTCATGTAAATAAATCAATAAACAGGCATTAACACAATAAAAGTAAAGGCTGTTTTCTGTGTTTTAATTTACCAATTTTTTTGCCAAGAGATGGGAAGAAAGAAACTTGGTTCTGGGCAGCATCTTAGATCTCATGTTTTACCAAAGGGTCCTAGTTACAACACAATCATTTATTTTGGATTTTATCATTGTCCATACTGCTGCTAGCTCAAGAGTTTGTCATCTGTACAAAACAAATCAGTTCCAAGCCCTGGCCTCTATCAGTAACACCCTTATTCAGGTGTTATTACCTCAGTTGTAAACACTGGCAGTTATTCCAGATTTGTTGCAAATACCTAACCTACCATGTGGAGGTGTGGGGGTAGGTGTTGGAAGAAGAGACAGACCACAGCCAAGAATTTACAACCGCCCTAACCAGTCTTATCATTCACCAAGTGATCTCAAAGGCCTTTTATGTAACTACTCCCTAAATTACTGTGGAAGGTTACGATCTAATCAATAATCCTCCCAACTCAATAAGGGAAACTTCAAAAAAAAAAAAAATTTTTTTTGCAAAGCAGAGGTCACTTCAGTTTTTTTTTCCCTCTCTTCCGTTAGGTTCTTCCAATTATGTTCAAAGTTTCTCTTTCAGAAAATGTCAAAGAAATTAAGACTGCCTAAGGCAGGGGTTGGCCATAATTTGGTGGTGAGCCACTCCAAGAATTTGGTGAGTTGTCAGGAACTGCAACCTTGTGCGATATTAATGGGGGGGGGGTGTCTGGGATGGAAGCTGGGTACAAGAGAGATCTGTGGGTAAGCACAGGGTGCAAGAGGGGTTACAGGGCCAGAGGGTTTTTGGGTGCAGGATTCTAACCTTGGTAAGGAGTACAATAAGGGGGGCAGAGTCTGTGAGGGAATTGTGGGCAAGGGTACAGGAGGGGCTATAACAGCAGGTTTGGGTTGTGACCTGGGTCATGGAGTTGGGATGCAGGCTCTGACCAGGAGGTACTTAAGTTATTCCTAGCCAGCATCCCAGTGGGATGACCACTCAAAGCAGACAGCTGTTGAGGCCAGAATGTTTCTCTCTGTGCATTGGTTTCTGGACTCCTGGAACCAGGAGGACTGTACGGGGGTTGATCTCCCTCCCCCACAGGGCACGTGCTGCACAGGCCTGCCTCCAGAAGTCTGAGAGAGTGAAGGATCGTTGTCCAGGACGGGTTGCAGATCACTGATGATGCATTGGAGAAGCTTTAGCTGGGGGCTGTATGTGATGGTCAGTGGCGTTCTTGTTTTCCTTGTTGAGCCTGTCTTGTGGCTTCTAGGTACATGCTTGGCTCTGTCCATCTGTTTCTTCACTTCCTTAGGTGGGTATTGTAGTTTCAGGAAAGCTTGGTAAAAGTCTTGTAGATGTTTGCCTCTGTCTGAGGGACTGGAGCAAATGCAGTTGTACCTTAGTCCCGGGCTGTATACAATGGATCATGTAGTGTGCCCTGGATGGAAGCTGGAGGCGTGGAGATAAGCATAGTGGTTCGTGGGTTTTCAGAATAGGCTACAATTTACGTGACCATCACTTATTTGCACAGTAGTGTCCAGGGAGTGGATCTTTTGTGTGGACTGGTACAGGCTGAGGTTGATAGTGGAGTGGAAACTGTTGAAATCATGGTGGAACTCTGCAAGAGCCTCTTTCCCACGGGTCCAGATGATGAAGATGTCATCAATGTAGCACAGGTAGAGGAGGGGCGCTAGGGGATGAGAACCGAGAAAGTGTTGTTCCAGGCCAGCCATAAAAACGTTGGCATACTGTGGGACCAGGCAGGTGCCCATAGCAGTGCCACTGATCTGAAGGTATAAACTGTCCTCAAACCTGAAAGGGTTGTAGGTCAGGACAAAGTCACAAAGCTCCACCACCATTTTATGTTCGCCAACCTTGCTTAAACTATTTTGCTTTCTTTAAATCACTCTGCAGTCAAGAGCACAGAGGAGAGTGAAATTTCATGGAGCAAGCACTAAATATTTAATACGCAGAAAGTACACTGCTATATGTAGTATAGTGTGCATGTACAAAATGAAGGCACACTTATATGCTACAGCTCAAGAAATAACATACCGTACACTTTGAAAGCATATGAGTTGAGAAATGCTTTGGCCTTTAATTCATCTGTTGGCCTCTCCATCATAGGGTTCTGTTCTTCTTTCCCTCCAATTATTGAGACTTTTCATAAGCACTAATTTCTCCATAACACTGTATTCAACACAAGACAATGCTGATTATTAAAGTAGTCCTCATGTGAGCTGCACTCAATGCTGACATATGAAACACCCTGGCTTGATTGCCTGGCCAGCCTAGAACCACCACACCCCAGCTGTGGGAAGCAGAGGACTAAAAGTCTCCTCCACACCTCTTCAGCAATATGAGGGAGGGAAAGAAATGCCTCTGCTCCACTGCTATTTTTTAAATGACTGTTAATCTCCCACACAGAGAAAAACTAGTGTTCATATTTTGCATATGCACATGCACTCATAAGCGTCTATTCTATTCAATATTTTCCAACTTACAGAACTCTTCGGGAGACATGGCAATGTGTGTACACAAAAAAAGGAGATACAAGTTATTGCAGCTCAAACTTTTTATATCATTTGCCTTTTTAATTCATTTCACTCCAGTACCGATTACATAGGCTCTTCCAAAGTCAAGAAATGCCATTTAATTGTTGCTGAGCACAAGCTAAACAGGATATACAAAATGACAGTTGCAACCAATTTTGTTTGAAGTACATTGCCATTGTGCTATTTAATCACAAGTGCAGAGAAGCAAGAGCTTAAACAGGCTGTGAAGCTGAGGACAGGTGGGGGTGGGACTGACAAGAATGTGCATGGGATGCTCACACTCCATGCATCACACAGAGACTGTGCACAGCCATGGTGGGCAGTAATTTTTGACCTTAGGGGTGGGAGGGAGGGGATGAACATGCCATTTCAAGAACTTGGTAAGCTGTCAAGGGCCACTTCCCAATTTTGTCCACTTTTTCTTAATAAAGAAAGCATAATGGAGGTCATGTGGAGAAGGGAATTTGCAGTAAGGTATTGGGGTGCAGGAGGGTGTGTGGGATCTGGGAGGGAGTTTGGATGAACGAGGGGTTTGTGTCCTGAGGCAGAGGAGGGAGTGCAGGATCTGGGAGGGGCATTGTGACCTAGTGCAAGAAGGGGCGTAGGGATCTGAGTTGGGACAGGGCACAGGGAATTGGGGTATGAGGTCTTGGGGGCATTATGGGTGCAATGGGTTTGGCCTACAGAAGGTGGGGGGCAGATGGCTGGGAGGAGGGGAAGGCTCTGGCCAGGAAACACTTCCTTGGGAGGCTCCCAGCCAGCAGCCCAGCTGGTTTCTCAGCAGGGTCCCTGCCTTCCATTGTCCTCACCTGGCTGCAGGGGCCACGTGTGGCTGACTGAATGCTGCAAGCCCAGAGAAGGGGAGGGGTACTTCACACACTGCTGGTCCTGCAAATGGGCAGCGCTCATTAGCTGGAAGCCATTTTGCTGGGGGTGGAGGCAGCACACAAAGCCTCTCGTCTCCATCCCTGAGCAGAAAGTGTTCAGAGAGCAGCTGATGGCCTGGATCCAGCCCTGGGACACAGGCTCTCTCCACAGCAGGGCACAGGAGATGGGGGCAGACTGCCTACAGATCCACAAGTCCTTGCTCTCCAGTAGGTTCTTGGAAGCTATTCAAAGGTGTGCCTTGCTTCCATGAGAAAATTTCTCTCTTCCCACTTATCACCTCAGTTTCCTGCTACCCAGGCTGGTAACAGGTGAGTAAACCAGACTGTTGTTAAAGTAATACATAAAACGCATACTGCTAAGCACAAAGTTTGGGTTATTTGAAAATAATGAACTCCAGCCCTCGCTATGATACATGGAATTCACTTGTTATACAGTGGTTGACAAATGACTCTATATATCATAAAAATGGTACTAACTGAACCGTTTTTCTTGGAAGTTCCCCCCTTTTAAACAAAAAAAACAAAAACAAAACCAATAAGAAAAAAAACCACAACCACGAAAACAGCCTACAGTAAACAAAGGGCCACACATTCATTGAAATAAAGTGTTTCTCTTCAGGGAGTAAAAAGGAATTTCTGCTTTTTGGAAAGCAGAGCAAAACAATACTGGACTTTCAGAGATGGCAAGGTAAACGTGTACTCTCAGTAAAGAAAATGCTAACCCTAAGCCGTTAGCCTCTGTTTCCATGAGAAGAAAAACACTCCCAGAGCCTTCTGCAAACTTAGTCAGATTGCAGAACACTGAAAAATCCCAACTATTTCCTTGATGAGATAGCATTATTAGTTTAGAATCCACAGTGTGAGGGAGTCCACAGGAAAGAGTGTAGAAATACAAGACCAGTTTGGCTGAAGAATCACTGAAAGGGAGGATAGGAAAGGATACGGCATACCCAACTGTACAAACTTAAAACCAGGCTCCCTTGGACCAGGCCAGAATTGCCACATCAGAACTTCCAAATTTTCCCATCAAAAGTCTTTCTGGAAGAAAAGAATAAAGGACCTGGGAGTATTTGTTTCTTGGTACAATTTTATATATCTGTAGTGTAAAGTCTATTTGATAACTTTTGATTTGCCAAGATATGTGAGCAAACTGTTTCCTACATTAATAAGGAGGAAGAAAACAAGGTATTTCCAGGCAGAGGTTGTTTGCCAGTAACCTTTGCTTCTCCTTCAGGTCATCAGAGCCAGAATTTGTTAGTATTCAGGTTGTGCTTTAATGTCAGAGAGCACAAGGCTGAGTGTGGGTTAAATAAAGCCATCTTTATTGAGCAACAAGGATTTGGGACATTCCATATTTCATAGAACGTATGTTATATTTTAGATCTTCAGAGATTCTGTACGAGCACCAAAGATATTAGGTGAGTAATTCTGAGGAAATAAATCAGTCCTTTTTTTCCACTAGGAAAAAAGGGACCGGAACTCCGCCCCCACCTCCTCACCCCCACGGCCCCAAACTACCACCATGCTTAACCCGCTCTGAGCCCCCAGCCCCAACCTGCTGCCAGCCTTAAACCCCACCCCCCGCCTGTGGCCAGGCTCTAACCTTCCCACTCCCTGCCTGAGGCCAGCCTTTAAACCCCCACCCATGGCCCCAAACCGACCCAGCCTTTAAGACAACCAACTGCCCCCGACAACCCAGGATTCACTTACATTTGAGAAAGAGTGCCACGTGCTGCTGCTCCTTCCCCAGCCGCCATATTCCCTTCTGTGCATCTGCACGGCACCCCCCAGCCCTCCGGCTCCCCATACCAGCTGTTAAACTAATTAAATTGAGTCCTGCTCTTTCATTGGCAGGCAGGGAGCTGGAGGGAGGTGGAGGCAGAGGCAGTGCTGCGGTAGCAAAGGAAACCGCAAATGGCTGCTTAAAGAGCCACATGAGGCTCAGAGCTGCCCAGGCGCCTTTTAAAAATGGCTGCCCCAGAAAGAAGGTGGTGGAATGCAGTTAGACTGCATTCCGCCACAAAAAAGTCCTAAAAATAGTACATGTCTATTTAAATGTGCAGGTACAAAAGAACAGGTTTAAGAAGGATCTTCAGGTTAGAGACCAACATTTATGGCTTTTACCAATTAAATACAAGTTCTATGATAATATATTTACATTCTAGAGAACTGGGTGGTGGGGGGAGAGGAATTTTCTCTACAGAAAGTCAACAAAAAGGTTTAGTTTTTAATCAAAATATTTTCATTTTCAATAATCAACAAATGATTTTTCACAAGATTCTCATCTAGTCAAAAAGCCATCTTCAGTCAAAGTTTCAAAAGATATTTTTTCACCATCTGTTACGTTAAACTTTTACTTGGTGTAGCCAGAAAGACATCTCATGGAAGGACCATATGATATTTTGTTGTGTGTGTGTGTGTGTGTGTGTGTGTGTGTGTGTGTGTGTGTGTGTGTGTGTGTGTGTGTGTGTGTGTGTGTGTGTGTGTGTGTGTGTGTGTGTGTGGTGAGAGAGAGAGATGCCCAAGAATTAAGTTTATTCAAATTACTGAAATAAAAGCAAACACTTTAAATAAACAAGCAAACAGGTCTTCAGAAGTATTTTTCAAAGCAACTTCTGTAATACACAAAACTTAGGGCTGGGAGTTTGTTTTTTAAGCCTCACTGAAATCACTCTAACTCCAACTCCATCCTATCAAATGTGAACTTTTTAACCTTATCTTCATGGCACTGAAAAGCTGCATGCCTCTTTTCTTCATTTGCCTTGAGCTTTCTGATCTGATTCATAGCAGGCTGATCCTAATCTAATTGACTCTTGTGGAAAGATTTCTGGTTTACTATGGTATGAGTGTGCTTCATATCCCTTGTCTCTTGCAAGTCCCAGACCTCTTTACTTTGCTAATGGTACCTCAGAGACGCATCTGCCTGCTCATCAAGTTAGCATCAGTACCTTCTCACCGTCACACTTCTCTATTCTTTCCTAAGATGTCCTCCATCTCTCACGACACCTTTTGTCACAGTAGGGCACACCTCAAGAACTACATTCAAACATGCCAGGGGAGTGTCCATTTACTGGAGGAAAAAAAAGCTCACCTCTCCATGAAGAGAGGTCAGTTTAGTAACAGAAAGCAAAAACCCGGCTGAACTCTCCCTCCCACTCTTGCCCCCAAAAATGCCAAAAATTCCTCTAGGCAAATAAGCTTCTCAGAAAGCAGAGAGAAGCCGCTCTGGCTTCCTACTCCTTACAACCCTGAGAGAACTAGCTTCAAGCTCTCCCTGCTTAGACATACATTGCCTGTTTTTTAAATATGGGAAACTGAAAGAAGAAGAATCAGGACTCTTGAGAACCCCCATATCACAAAAGCCCACACAAAACAAGCCAAATTATGCTCTTTAAAAAAAATTTTCCCCACTGTGCTATGCTTACTTACCAGATATAAAACTATTGAGAGTCACCAGTGCGGTGAGATGCTGATAGATACTTGGCTACATATATTTCTTTTTTGTGCCACCCTAGCCTGGAGCAGACAGCCGGCATGGCAAACTTTGAGCAAACCCCTCAGTGACCAGAAGATCCATTAAGAAACAAAAATCACCCAGCGCATTTTATTGTTGATGAAGCCTGGTAACAATACCTAATGGATACTAAGACATGTATGCCTGCGACAATGGCTGCAGCTCAGTGACTGTCAGAACAGGATGTTCCATTGCCCGCTCTCAGGGCAAAGACACTCCCTCCGAGATGCACCTTCATACTTCATAACAAACAAGTTGGCACTACCCCTCTGACTTTGTTAGTTAACTGGCCCCTGTGCATGTTAGTTTGATTAACACATTTGTTCTATGTATTGTCATCCTGAGCATCTCATTTAGGAGGTGTCAGTGCATTCATTATTTTTGAGAAAAAACGTGTATTGTACTTAATGCTGGGAGATTTTGGTACTACTTGATATCAGAATGTGTTTGCATGAGTGCTCTAACTAGCACTTTTAAAAAAACAACAAGAAGTCTTGTGGACCTCATAGACAAACTGATCATTTGGAGCAAAACCTGCCATGGGCATCTGATGAAGTGTGTTTTTGCCCATGAAAGCTTATGCCCCAAATGATCCAGTGTTATTAAACATGAATTAAAAGGTCTCTCCTTTTGCTCTTCAATAAGGACTCTGTGTGTGTGTGTGTGTGTGTGTGTGTGTGTGTGTGTGTGTGTGTGTGTGTGTGTGTGTGTGTAATTATGCTTAGTATACTTTAAAATAAAGGTTTAATCTACAATGAAAATAGGACCTTTCCCGCCCCTGCCCCCCCCCCCCCAAAAAAAAAAAAAGGTTTACTCAGATATTATTCTTACTTCAGCCATTTTGCAATCAAAGTTTTGGTAGGACTCAACTGCACTTTAAAGGTAAGTTATAACTGTGAAATATTATAGCACTAGGCAGTTAAAATATATAATTAGTAAGCTACTATTGCTTTACCTAGCAACTAAGCTCTATACTGCCTCATCCGAACTAAAACGTAACTGTGGAAACAAGGTGCTTTAAATGGTAAGCTCAAGTTATTATTAATAATAATAATAATAATAATAATAATAATAATAATAATAAAGTGATATCTTAGGATCAGGAAGACAGATACAGATTCAGCCTGCTACACATCAGAACCAAGGAAAATTAAACATAGTAAGTTAAAAGTAAAAGCTGGCTTGTTGGCAGTCCTTCATTAAGCTATCCCAATTTAAGAAGACTATCTAAAAGTAGAAATGGTATTGTACATTTGAAGAGTTATTTTGAAAGTATGGAAATATACAGACAAAACTTACACACATTTCTTCTGTACATTTGCATGGGCACAATATAAAATTTAATTTCAGTCTTCAGAGTCCTAGAATAATAATATTAATATTTGAATCTCTCTTTTCGGAAGTCAGCAAGTTACCCAAGAACAATAACAGTGCAAGCTTCAAGCTCAGGTATTCAGAAGACATATAGACACACTTTCCATTAATTGGGAGTCACCTTTAAAAATATCAGACACCATATTTAAATAGATTTTGTGCTGAGGGATAATTGTGCCTACCATCTTGACTGCTTTTAAAAAGCAAATAGACAAAAGCCTTATTGACACATAAAGGTTTATAACGCAGAGTGAAATAAAAGTTACATTGTTGGTATTTGATTGGATTTTCTCCTTCACACACTGTTACACAGAAGCCTTCAAGAGATTGGCACTTATTGTAATCTAGTGCCTTACAATTACATCTCATTTCCATCTTCATCTAATAATATACCTGAGGAAGAAAATAGGGATGGGATTCCATGTAATGGAAAATAAAAAAAAAAAAGAGCATTTACTGAAAAGTTTTAGCACAGGATTATCTGTTAACTGGATTAAATCTGTAGCACTTAAATTGTCCTAAAGCACAAAACAACAAAAGAATATGCTCAAGAGCATATGAATTACTAGATAAACACTCTTTTGTGGTACGTAGTGATCTAATTTTAGCTATTGAAACTTTCTTTATCCCCAGCCAAATGTTTCACTCACGTAAAAAACAGGCATGGTTATATGAACGCAGTCAACAGTAACTCCTCCCCAGAGTTCTAGATGCTCCTGCCTTGGAAATATGACTGTGAAAGGAACCCAGATCCCAACCCTACAAACACAGGTGCAGGTGTTCAAAGTTCAAGACACAAGTTAAGTGTTAGTAGAAAAAAGCTCTAACTGGAGGAGAAAAAACTAAATCCAAAGCTTTACATGTCCATAATACACAAAATCATGAAAAGCATAAGGAAAATAACTCCTAAAAAGAAACAAAAAACCCCAAACCACCCAAAAACATGCACAACTCTTTAAAATAAAGCAAAGCAAAGGACCAAGGTAAATGACCTTAGCTACATCTACATTAGAGAGTTTTGCCAACAAAATTCACATTTTTAGTGTGGACACTCCACATTGCGTGGACAGTAAATGAAGAGAACTCAGCACTTTTGTTGACAGCCTTCTGCCTCTCCCCCACGACACGGAATGCCTTTCTCCACAGAATCTGTGGACAAAAAGGCCATGTGGACACACCGGGGTGACCTCTGTTAACGGCCAGGGCTTCCAAGTCACCAGACAGCCCTTTCTGATGTGCTTCTTGTTGGCAGTTCTGTTGAGAAAGCAGCTGGGCAGTCCAGCCTCTCTGTTGACAGAGCGGATCACTTTTTCGATCCACATTGCTCTGGCTGGCTGCAATCTGTTGACAGAAGTTTTGTGGGCTTTTGACGACAGATTACTGTAGTGTCGATACAGTTCGCAAACATTCAGTTAAGTACATAGCAATACTTCTACTGATTTCCTGCAGGAACATCATGGGACTATGTTGAGAACTTTTGAAAATCTCACCTTTAAAAAACAGAGCAGATTGCTGGAACAGACATCTATCAATCCACACCACACAGTTCAGTTTTTACAGTTCATCAACACATCCGTAACTGATGGCTGAAAGTTAAGCTGAAGAATTTCAGGTACATCCAATAGTAATACAATACCGTACAGAATCAGCTATGAGCTTACAATTACTGACAAATAAAAGAGCAAATCTACTATACATGAGAGAATTTGTCTGACAATGTGTGTGTTTGTTCAAGAACTATTGAACAATAAGAGCTAGGACCACCAAATTCAGTTTACAGCTGCCTCTTATCCTAATGAAGATAAGCAAGGGTTTGATTGTGTCAGAAGAATGAGATGCACCTGGGATTGCGTCTCATAAAAACCACACAGAAAAGAGAAGGAATCACCAAGCAGGTGAAAGGCACTGGCTGTGGACATGCTGTCTCCCTTCTCTCCCCCCTACCCTCACACAGCTCCTCAGTCTGGGACTGCCCAAACCTCAAGCCTCCCATGCATCTTTAGGAAAGAAGCTCTCACAATTCATACAGGAACACTGCTAGCTGTTTCCCCTCATCAGAGAGTGAGGGGCAGGTGCACAATCTGCTGCATTCCTTACTCTGTCTGCACCCTTACCCCAGCTATGTCCACTGCAGCTGCAACAACCATGGAGAGGCACATCTCACCTGGCCCCAACCTGCAGCAGTGAGAGAGAGTGGGACAGTCCTTTCCCGCTGGGGCAGCCTACATATTGAGCCCCCTCCAAATTAATTGAGTTAATGACCTGAGAAATGCCAGGTAAATCTTCTAGCAATAAATAGTTAAAAGACTACTTCAATAAGCTGATTTTAGGGTTGCACCTAAGTATTCGTACCAAGTGAAGAGAGACTGAAAAGAAGGATTGAGAAAGGACAGAAATAAAGTAATGCAGGAGTGTGGATATGCTTTCAAATTCAAACATTTGGATACCTGATCTCCCTCTCATATACTTCTGTATTTTAAATATAGACCACACTCTCAAATTATATTGCATAAATTGCACAAAGAAACTGAGCCACTTTTTAACTACCAGTTATGATAATCTAAAGTGGGGGCAAAAGTTAACCAAAAGTACCACTGTAACATGAAAGTGTGGGGGATTTTTATCTCTAGGACGTAAATCGCCCCCGTGTGTCAGGGGAAGCAAGCCTCTGGCTGAGGTAAAATCTATACAGGGACATGGACAAACTAAAAGCTTATAGGCCGCCATTTTGTGGCCCCACCTACGGCCATTTTGGGGCAATTAGCTCCCCCAGTAACTTGAATCCATGAAGCTAGGATCCAAACAGAGCCCTCTGATTGGCCGAAGGGAGCGGGCTTCTGCCAGCTTCCAGAAACTTCAGTCAAGAGAGAGGACCTGATTGAAAACCATAACACAAATCATGAATATGGAAATTACCTTATGAATAATCATGTAAACTCCCTGTAAATCCAGGGCTCTCAGCCCATTTGGAGTCATTCTGCCTCGCCTTCCCGGACTGAACACTTGTCCTAAGAAAACTGCAATCAAGACCCCTGCAGCATTGGGACCAGAGCTGCGGAGTGAAATCACTGAGGCAGCAGCCCTCTAGGTGGCTCTGCCTCAGGAGCTAAAAGAAATCGCTGTGGCAACCACCCTCTGGGTGGCTCTGCCAGAGCTAAATCACTTTGGCAATCCTCCTCTGGGGGGGGCTCTGCCTCAAGAGCTAGAAATCACTGTGGCAGCCATTTCCCTAAGTGGCTTTGCCTGAAAGCTGTAGAACTCACTGTGGCCTTAAAGCTGAGGCACTGCTGCTGCGCTCGCCCTCCAGAGGGGGCATTGTTTTGAGCTGCTAAAGCAGTACCACTAAAAGAGCTTCACTGCTGCTTCAGCTCCCTATAAAGGGAAGCAATAAGCAGCGAAGCGGCGCCGCCGAACAAGCGCCTCTATGCACCCCAGCACCGCGCTTGCATCTAGGAGCGGCAAGTGGGTCCTCAGGCGTACCCACCAGGTGGCGAACTGGCCCGTGGCTCCGGCCACGGGTACTGCATGCCCACTGAGGGAAACCTAGGACCCACCAACACCATCGCCGACCCACCTGCCACGCCAACGCACGCAAGCAGCACCGGTGCTGGGGTACTTTCTAACCACACCGAATTGGACAACTCCTCCAACTCGACCAAACACCGCCCCACAGGACACGTAATTTGATTGGGCCTACGGCACAGCCGGGCCACAATCATCATATTAGGATTAACACATATTCAAGACACTTGGTGGGCACCAGAGCCCCTTAGTGGGGAGTGGGAGATACGTGGCTCTCACTGTACCGTCTCTCAACGGGGGGAGGGTAACACCTGGGGGTCTGACCCCTCAAGGCCAGACCTGCTAAGCCTACCACACATAATTAAGAGTACTTAGTTCAGATGTGTTATAATTATATGTTATTGCAGTTTAACATTGTTTATGGTTTTATACATATATATAGCTATATATAGATATATATAGATATAGATATATAATCAGTTTAAAGTATTAATAACTTAAATAGTAAACAAAGAGAAGTTCTAACAAGCTTATGAAAACTTCCGTAAGGAAATAACTATAACCCCGTTCCTCTCCCTTTCCCTGTCTATTTTTATTCATCCCGAGTGGGCTAAAGGTCCCGGGAAAAAGGGTGGGGTTTGGAGGTTATTCGAGGGCGAAGAGACCCGGTTGCCTCCACCACTACCCATTTGGGCCAGGAGTAGCGCCCCAGCCCAGGTCTCCCTTCCCTCTTTCCATTTCTCTCCTTTTAATTAATCCGTTTTCCTTTGCGGAGAAATAAATATACCACCACAGGTCCCAGGATGGGTCACGCATCCATTTTTGTAAGTTAGAGTGTAGTTAAAAATAGAGCTGTTGAACTGGTTTATATGTTTATGTTGCTATTGTGTTTTGCTTGTTAATAAATTTGTTATTGGTTCCCTTTTATACCTGCGTTGGTTCCTTCTCTCCCTGATTGGGTGACTCCCTGCTAGAGGGTGGGTGAACCTTAGGTGGAGTTCCATTGCCCTTTAAGTGACTGCGTTGCTCCTCCTGATGGTGGGAAT
Source organism: Carettochelys insculpta (assembly GCF_033958435.1). Classification (NCBI taxonomy): domain Eukaryota; kingdom Metazoa; phylum Chordata; order Testudines; family Carettochelyidae; genus Carettochelys; species Carettochelys insculpta. Next base: position 138,007,255 of record NC_134137.1, read on the forward strand.
CCCCCTTCCTCGAGGACCCTGGGTTCTGGCCACGGCTCGCCCGCACGTCAGTTGGCCACCACGTCGCGGGGGAAAAACCACCGGGTGCTGTCAGAAAGCTTTTTTTCCAAGGAATATATTCACACATTTGAAATAGTGAATTGTACAGCAAAGAAAAAGATTTTCAAAACTGACTTACCTGGGCAAGTAAGAACAATACACCTGATTGATTTCATCACTGAAGACACATTTTAAAGAATCATTACACCCACATAACTCTGAAAAGCAGTGGATTGGGGATGAGGGGGGGGGGAAATGTTCCAAATATCTTTGATGAAATAGTAATTCCTCGGAAGAAATCTTTATTTTTTAAAATTTTGGCATTACTCACCGACCTTGCTTTAAAAAATGGCAAGTTAATCTGTAATTAAAAATATAAATCAGAAGCCTCTCGTCTTCATTCAAAGACCAACCAAACAACATAATCCAATGTATACAAAAGCCACAGCGAAAGAAGTAAGCTAGAAACGGAAGCAGCTAACAGCTCCTTGTCACTGAGTACAATACTGAGTTGAGGCAGTGACCTCAGAGAAGCAGTGTGAAGAAAATTCCTGTAAAGTTGAACTCATGGGTTTGTCCCTTTATACCACAGTTAAATATGAAGTTAACTTCATTTTTAATTACTATTTTCTTTAAATCACTGGGCTGACTATAATTTACATACAGTGTAGCAACTAAAAGCCATTTTTCTGCAAGCGTAGTATTCTTAAAATTGTTAATGCTGCAAGTATTTTCAGTTAAATTATTAAAATGTGGAATGCATATTGAAATGGTAGGTACTCGCAGGAACAATTGGTTGCATGAATAGTGAAAATAAGCTTAAAATATTATTAGACCCAAGTTCTAGAAAGATTTTATTTTAAAAGTACAAATTGGAAGAGTTCCAATTCTATCAATTACAACGTCAAGCAAATACTGGGAAAGAGGCCCATTCTGCAGACCAAGGGAGCCCAAAACCTTCTGGAAAAGGTTGAAGTTTGCCTTTGTACCACTGTGGGAGAAACGAGATATCTATTAAATTCATTGTGGATTCATTTCTAACCACCTTTGTATAGCTGCATGTAGACAGGCATGTGTGATGATGGATGGAAGAGCTACTACAGGTTGAACCACTCTAATCTGGCACCCTAAGGATCTAACCGGTGCCAGACAAGAGAATGTGCTAGACTATGGGAGGTCAATATTGTCTAGCAGCATTAGCAAAACTTCTGCTTCTTACTGGGCTCTTAGACATTTACAGGTAAATTAAAGCTGAATAACAGCACAGAACACTAAAGCCAGGACTGGTGGCTGTAAACAAACTTTATGGGACTGCGGGAAACCCATGGTAAGTGGTCATCTAGCTAACTAAAATCATGCCAGATTATGGATGTTGTAGGACAAAAATTCCAGATTAGAGAGGTTCAACCTCTACCCATTTCTAGAAGTCCCAGGCATTCATTTACTTAAGTTACCTATAGGGGTCCCTGAAAATGAGCTCTGAATTGGAATAAAAAATCTGCCTGGCACTGTTTGTGTGGTCACAGGAGAGATACCAAAATGAAATGAGCCAGGAACCAGGTATGGAAGTTCTAAGTAATATCCATAGCTAGAAAGCACTGAATTGTGGACAATGGATATGTGAGTAGACAGGGGATGTTTAATTAGACATTATCAGGTTTTATTTTTTAATTGTGGATTTAGTTTGTGGGACTTGCCTGGCTCATTTACATTGACTTTTATACTGAACACCAGGAAAGCAATTTCCTGTACTTTAATCTAACCGTTTTTCAGTTGTGCTGTAACACCCAGCAAGTAGGTATACTTACCAAGCAGGTCTTCTTTGTTTTGTTAATAAAAATAACCTTTAAGACTATGATCTGATTCCTGTGTCCTAGAAGGCAGAAGCTTCTGTGTGCTCGTGCCTGTGACTGAAAGGTCAACTATTAAGAAACCGCAGTTGTCTTCAAGCTCTCTCCCCAGGGAGGTTAAAAGGTTAGGGTTACCCTACAGGGAGTCATACCAAGCATGTCCTCCCAGGTCCTCAAGAGGTTTTTGCACTTGGGTGGTGGCAGCGCATCATCCAAGGCTGGGGAATATGACCATCTGACCTTGAAGGTTTTGGGGCTTTTTTTGGGGCAGTGGGGGTCTAGTTGTTTGTGTTTCTTTAAAAAGCAGAAGTCTTTAGTGGCAGGGTACTTTAAGGTTTTTGCCAGTCCCCACCTTCTGCACTCAAAGTTCCAGAGCAGGAATCAGCCTTTACAGAAGGGTAGGAAGTTCAGTGGGTACATTTGTGGTTTTGTTGTGAGGCATCCCCTTTCACAATAAAAGAATGAAAGGGGTGAGAGGAGGTTCCAGCAAAACTTTCGGGAGCAGCATGATTGGAACTCTCAAAACACCACTTGATATTCTATTGCAGTTCCACTCTGTATATTTATTACATTCTGTATGGTTACAAAGAAACCACTCAGATTATAGTTATAATACATATACATATAGATATGTTATAGCTACAGTGCTCATGGGTCTGAAATGTCCATACCCCTGAGCCATATAGCTAGGCTAACCTAAAGTTCTACACAGATGCAACTTCCTTGCTTCCATCTACCTACTACCATCATTCAGAGAGACACTGTTTCTACAGTAATGTGGAAAAATTGTAACTACACACTGCATTTACATGATAGAAATATAGCAGCATAACTACGGTGTTTTAGCTATATCACTCCTGTCCCTATGGTTTAGGCATGCTATAACTTTCACAGGACATTAATAAACTGTGCCAGGAGTAACTTTAGTACTCCATTCATTTTTTACATTTGGAGTTTAATCTCTTTGGCCGTGTCTACACGGAATTCCCCTTTCAGAGGAGGGATGCAAATGAAGGAGATCAAAAATGCAAAAGAAGGGCCGATTTACAAATCCGGCACTTAATTTGCATAATCACATGTGATTGCATTTCCCGAAGAGACTTTTCCAAAAACAAAAACAGCTGTGTAGATGGGGTTCCTTCGGGGGGGGGGGGGGGGGGGGGGGGGAAAAAAAAAAATTCGAAAAAACCCTTATTCCTGGGGAAAAAAAGAGGAAGGAGGATTCTTTAGAAAATGGGTCAGGAATTTTCTCCTCCTATACATTTCTACAGTGCCTACCATATTCTGGGCACCAAACACAACGATAAACAAGGATAGATAAAATAGTGTTATATACTGTTTTGCATAGCAGAGTTACATTTCATCACTCTCCTTTCTATCCTATGGCCTAAGAGAATCTCACTATAAAAATGTGGCTTCTCTTTGGCCTGGTCTACGCTAGGGATTAAAGTTGATCCCAGATATGCAATTCTATCCATGCCATGAGCATAGCTAGAATCAGTGTATCAGGATTAACTCTGTACCCTGGTGTAGATCAGCGATCTTTGTCCTTGCACAGAAGTTCTTTACTCCATGTGGCAGCATGGAGTACCAGGATGGAAAATTGAGCCCGGACAGATCCATTTTCACTGCATCTTCACTGATGTGGCAAAAAAAAAATCAAACTCTGGCAGGTCAATCACAGTGTGTCAGTAAGTATAGACACACCCTCAATTTCATCCAGTATTCCTAAAGAGCTCAACAGTAAACCTCCAAGCCTTAATTTTCACTCCTCACATATTTGTAATCACTCTTCAGAACAATGTAAGCTTGGCTAAGAATTGGCTAGTGGGATGTATTTTGTGTGTCTATTTCCATATCAATTTTGTTCAATTTACAACCACAAATATATTCACAGGCTGTTTCCCAATTACCAGCACATTAAGCAGGCTTCTCCCCTTGTGGTACATCATCAGCTAAAGCTTCTGCAGGCAGAATGTGATATGACTGACTTCATTGCAATTCTGTACCTTCGATGGGGTCTTGGAGACATAGCTAACTGAAATAGTTCGGTTAAGGCACAAGAAACAATTCAATTCATTCTCTTAGAGAAAGAAACAGCGCGAACTGCCATCACTAATACTGACACAAGAACCAGAGCTACATTTCAGAATACAAAACACTAATTTTGTTATCTGACAAGCATGTGTTATAATCAGACCAATTTTGTACAAAATGAAGATGCTTTAGTACCCATGATTCTATATTTAGAATTATGTTTAATACCTGTTACCTTATGTTTCTGAGAGTGACTATGAGTCATTAGAAAATGAGAAACTGGACAACTACATATTGTTGACCCTGACCGGCATAATTAACTTGTTTTCCTTTAGTGTGATCTGTGTTTTACTGTTTTTACGGTGTAGCATATTGAGAGCAATAAAAAGCCCTACTTGAAAACTTCTGCATGACTTTTCAGCCTTAGTAATACAAGTCTTTGCTGCAAATATGCTTAGTGCACAAGACCGTGTGAGATCCCCCCCGTGGAAGAAAAGATTCCTTAATAGATGAATTTCCAGTGACCTGTCTATTTTAGATACTGTAAATTATATTCTACAAAATACAGCAAAACAAGAACACTTATCACAGTCCTCTCCTAACAAGCTATTTTAATCTGGAACTGCAAATGGGTTTATTTATTTTGGTTAACTGTTAACAAGACCACTGACAATTAGCTGATGGGACAAAGTATTCCTCAAAGGACAGCTTTGTTTATGATCATATGATAGTATTGTCAGATATTCCTCTGAGAATTTCGAGAGCTATCAAGAGTCTAAAATTTATTTCAGGTAGCCATCATGTTTCCTAGATTCCTCTTTAACCTTGACACACAGAAGGGTATGAAATATTTGCTCAAGAAAAATTGTGGAAGCCACATTATTTGTAACAAAATTAGACCTGACACATCATCAATAATTTTATGATGTATGAAACAAAACCCTCAGGGGCAGAAAAAGAAGAGATATTTTTATTCTATGTTTATATACAGACTAGGCACAATGAGGTCCTGGTTCTTAAACAATAGAGTAATACAAGTATATTATTCATAGAACTAGAATAAGTGCATGAATAAGAATAGTTTTCCAGATCTGGTACTCAAAGTCCTATTTTCAGAATGACAAATGTTAACAGACAGTAAATTTAGGAGATAATGTCTCAGTGTGAACGTAAGCAAAATCTGTAATTGACAAGGTATCATAGACAATATACTTTGTTGCTTATCAGAGTCAAACATTAAATACTTGTTATCTCTACATAATATACCAGCTGTAAATACAGCACATACACTGTAAAACTGCAGCTGAAAAAAAGCCACTGCACTGTAATTCCTAAGGTTATTCAGAACTGTACTGAATCATTTAACCAGTTCTCTACAGCACAGAAATGAAAATTTAAATACGTTAAATATCCTTGTTTTATTACTCTAGTCCCACCACAGTTTCTCTTAATACTGTGCCGTGCAGTAAACTAGCCAGCTAAAGTAAAATTCCCACTAAGATATGAAGACAACAATTAGAAGGAAGCACTCATACTTGGATAAAGGAATCATTATAACAACATGCAGTAAGTATCTACCATAACATGGTTCAATAGTTTTGAGAAAACTGATCTGAGAAATGCAAAGTCTTATTAAAAAGATGTATATGTCTTTTATAAATCATTTATATATTCCAAGGCCAGAAGCAGAGCAGAAGTAGTTTTCTTATGTGAATCCATGTGGAGGTGATGTGTGGCACATAACAAAATTCATGCGGCAAGAGTGGGACCAAGGGATTCCGAACGTAGAAGGGAGCTCAAGGCTGTGGTAGAGGTACTGAAGTTGTGCGCACTCCCCGCTGAAGCCCTAAGCCTCTGTGTGGGGCTTAATAGCAGCTGCACAGGGCTTAATGAAAGCTGTGCACTTTAGGGGAAACATAGACCGGAATGGACAATTGTGATTGTCTAACTGGGGCCAGGCCTAAACTAAAGGGGAAGGTCAAATTAAGATGTGCAACTGCAGCTATGTTAACTATGTAGCTGAAGTCAACGTACTTTTACCTAAACTTCCACTCCATCTCCACTGCGGGAGGTTGATGGGACTTTCCTTACTCCTGAGGAGGAGAAAGAGTAACGGAGCCAATGGGGCACCTTGCAAGTTTAATTTAGCACATCCCTACCAAATGCGCTAAATCAAACTCTGGAAGATTGACCTTGGCTGCATCCATCTTCCTGGTAGTGAAGACGTACCCTTGATCTCCAGGATAATACAAGCCACTGAACATTCCCAAATATTTCCCAAAGTATAACTTTTTTTAAAGTGTCTAATTTTTATCTAAAAATGGTCAATAATACAAAATCCACCATGAAGCCTGGTGAACTGTTCAAGTGTTGGTTTACTCTTACCATTATAAATGTGCAACTTATTTCCATTATGAATTTATCTAACTTCAACTTCCAGGCATGCAGTTTTCTTTGTCAGATGTAAGAACTCATTATCAAATATCTGCACCCCATTTAGATACTTGCAGAATATAATCAAGTCACACCTTAACCTTTTCTTTGTTAAGCTAAACAGACTGAGCTCCAGCACTGTAAGGCATATTTTCTCATCCTTTAATACTTTTCTGTGGCTCTTCTTTGCATCCTCTAATTTATCAACATCCTTCTTGAATTGTGAGCACCTGAACAGTACACAGAATTCTAACAGCAATCACACCAGTGCCAAATACAGAGCTGCAATAACCTCTCTGCTCCTGCATGAGATTTTTCCATTTATGCATCCCAGAATCACATTAGCTCTTTTGACCAGTGTCACACTGGGATTTTATGTTCAGCTGATTATCCACCACAAACTCCCAATTTTCTTCCCAAGTCAGCACTTCAGGATGGCATCCTGAAACCTGTAGGATGGCCTACATTCTTTGTTTTTTTAAGTGTATATGTTTACATTTAACCAGGATGGACATACTAAGAAAAGGGTGGATCAGTGTTTCACAAAATACTCCACCCTATACCAATTACCTAGCCAGCAATTCATTTCCAGTATCTTCTACCTCACTGCCTTTAGCAAGACACTGGTCAAGGCCCCAAGGGCTGACTTCGGGATCTATAATCCAGATATGTAAAGTCTTGACTGCTTGCCCCTCACCTCTTGGAATGGATTTACCACTCCAACTTTAAACATCTGACTGAGCAATGCTCCAAATGCTCAAACCTTGCAGAAAGAGAGGGAGAGAACAACTTCTAAAGTCGGTAATGTCAAGAAGTATTCTTGAGGACCATTTCTCTTAAAGGCAATCTAAATATACAGTAACTACACAAATCTACTTTTAAAAGAATTATACTTTCCTTTAAGGATAGAGTTAGGAGAACGTGTTACGTCTTAAGGAATACAGCACACCCACCTAGTGATTAGCCAACAGTGCATTTGACCTTCTTCAAAAAGATTCTCCAGAAACAAACTGTGATCAAAGAAAGACGGAAGGCATCATCTTAATATACCTTTTAAAAACATCTGAATGTACTTGATACTCAGACTCTAATTACATTGAGAGTACTGAGATCCCTTCCCCCAGTTCATATGGGACTGTCAGAGTATGGTATTTTTTTTAATACAGTTATTTTCATTAAGGTCATATGCCAGTCTGTTTGGCACACCTTCTACACAACATTTTCGCACCCACGTGGGTGGGTGGGGGGGAAGATTACACAATAAAGTTGTTTTTTCCATCAGATTTTAGTTAGTTTCTAAAAAGAAACTTTTAACAAGACAACGAAAGTCATAATATTAAGATATTATTTCAGTAAGCCTACAGATAGATTTAAGCTTTATAAACTGCCATAGTCCACCTATTTCACAAAGGAATGAAACCATTAGAAAGAAGGCAACAAAAAGGCAAACTTCCAACAGTTTTTCTGTCATGAATTATCCAGAACTAGAACAAATACTAATATACAAAAATGTGACAAGTGTTATTTTGAATCACTGAACTAATTTAAAAATAAAACTAGGAATCTTACTATTTAAAAAAAAGTTAATATAGCAGATTGGAGAAATATGGACAGAAGTCACAAATCAGCATAAAGCACCTTGAAGCCTCAAGCAAGAGAATTCCTCAGATAATCGTGCAGTGAGGAGGAACAGCAAACCAGGCCTAGTGCGAAATGCCAGAGAAATAGCTCAGCCTTTAATTTTTCCATGAGTATGCCAAAACAGCTTTTACATCTTTAAAAAACAGTACCTATAATGACAATAAGCTCACCTAATTGATTAAGAAGTAAAATTGTCTTGGTAAAGCTGAAGAAAGAATCAACTATTTAAAATCCATGATTATGCTACTTGTTGTTATGCCCACAGATATTATGCCCATCAGCTCTTCTTTCACCAAAAGGGCTATGTCGACAAAACCTGGAAAGCATCCAGGTTATGAAGGTTTTCTGTTGACAGTAAACTGACAAAACATAGCACTTTTGTCGACAGTCTTATCCCGCTCCCCACAAAGCACAGCACCTCTGTTAACAGAGGTCGGTCGACAGAAACCTGGTCTGGATGTTCCAAGGGGCCCTATCTCAACAGGCAAGGCTTCCAGAACACGAGGCAGCCCTGTCTACTGTGCTTCCAGTTGGCTGTTTTGTCAAGAGAGTGGCCACGCAGTCTGGCCATTCTGTTTACAGAGTGGATCACTGGGCAATTTGGATGCGATCTGTCAAAGAAGTTTTGTTGGAAGATGTCTTCCAACAAAAAACTTCTGTTGACAAATCACTGTAACCTAGATATAGCCAAAGATGCAGTGCTCAAAGTGAAAGGTGTTAAATTTGATTTTAACCTTAAGCTTGTCTCTTTTAGACTCTAACACTGTCCTGTACATAAAGTATTAACAGAGCACAGAAATGCTCTCTCTCATGTATAACTCCCCAAAATACAACTCTCAAGAGTCACTCAATGACCATTTTGACAGGCAGCTCCATCATTTCTAGATGTTCAGAGTTCTGCTTCCAGACAATGGGAATTATTCAAAAAAAAAAAAAAAAAAAGTACACTGCTACCTCCACCTATACATATAAAATGATGGGGTCTGATTTAGCTGTTACCACGCAAGAAAGCGATCTTGGAGTCATTGCAGATAGTTCTCTGAGAACATCCACTCAATGTGCAGTGGCAGTCAAAAGCTAACAAAATGTTTGGAATCATTAAGAAAGGAATAGCTAATAAGACAGGAAATGTCATATTACCTTTATATAAAACCATGGTATGGCCACATCTGGAATACTGTGTACAGATGTGGTCGCCCCATCTCAAAAAAAAAGATATATTGGAATTGGAAAAGGTTCAGAAAAGGGCAAGAAAAATGATTAAAGGTATGGAACGTCTACCATATGAGGACAGATTAATAAGACTGGGCTTTTTTAGCTTGGAAACAAAATGATTAAGTGGGGGGTATGACAGATATATAAAATCATGACTGATGTGAGGAATAAATAGTAATTTCTTACTTATGCTCTCTACAACACAAAAACTAGGGATCACCAAATGAAATTAATAGGCAGCAGGTTTAAAACAAACAATAGGAAATATATTTTCACACAACGCACAGTTAACCTGTGGAACTCCTTGCTGGATAATGTCATGAAGACCAAAGACTATAGTAGAGTTTAAAAAAGAACTAAATAAATTCATGGTGGATAGGTCCATCAATGGCTATTGGCCAGGATGGGCATGGATGGTGTCCCTAGCCTCCGTTTGCCAGAGGCAGGAAGTAGGCGACAGGGAATTGATCACTTGCTGATTACCTGTTCTGTTCTTTCACTCTGGGGCACCTGGCATTGGCCGCTGTCAGAAGACAGGATACTGGGCTTGACGGACCTATGGTCTGACCCAGTATAGCTGTTCTTATGACTGTGTTATCCTTTATAGTTCCTTGGAGACAGACTTAATGAAGTATCCTCAGGAAAAAAAAACCAACCAAAAGGTGATAGACCAAAATGTTGTTGCATCCCTAAAAAAATTGTCCTTCAGTCTCACTCACTGATGAGGGAGCATGAGGAAGATAATTCTGCAACTACTTGAGTGGTAAATCTTCAGTGGATACATGAAAAGAAATTCAATCACAAAGCACTACAATCACTTCCATTTATTTCATTCCTTAGAACTATTTAAGTGTTAACGAAGACGTGAACTGAGTTCTCAATTACGACATCATTGACTAGGATGGGGTAGTCAAAATAAGACCTGCAGGCCATATCCGACCTGCCAGGCCACTAGATCCAAACCACAGTGCAGGGGCACCTCAGCCAGTCTCCCTTCCTGTCCCTTCCCCACACTCTGCTCAGAGACGCCAGCTGACATGGCCCTGTGCTCCCATGAGTGCCACAAGCCCAGGTAGAAGGGGAGGTGGGGACAGGTGCTGCATGCACATCCCCACCAAAATCTTGCACGTCCCATTGACTGGAAACCAACCAACGAGAAGTGTCTGTTTGCAGGACCAGCAGCACTCTAAGTACCCGTTTCCTCCACTCACCAGCTTGCTGCATTCAGGGGATCATATGGCCCCTGCCAGAAACTCTGAGCAGCCTGTGAGGACACGAAAGGTAGAGAGTCTGGCTGAGGAAACTGTTGGACAGGGCTCTGGCTGGGAGCCACCCAGGTAAGTGCCTCCAAGCCAGAGCCTGTCTCTGGTACCCCAGCCTCTCCCCCTCCCTCTACTCTCTATCCCCCCCACACCCCTCCTCCAGGTCATAATCCTCTCCTGCACCCATGCCCCCTCCCTGACAATGCACCCTCTCCTGAACCCCGGTCTCCTGCCCCAGGCACAACTCCCTGGTTAGCATTTCTAGATTTTTTACATTATTACATCAATATCCAAATTAACTTATGCCAAGAAATATATTTCAGAAAACCATGGAAGCTGTGCAACAGTCAGTGGAATAATGTGCGTCTCCAAACATTTTTCCCCCTCATCCAGAAAAAAAACATAGAAACAACCAATTTAGAAAAAGACACCCATCTGCTACAGCACCTAAGATGATGAGGCTGTCTGGATTTCTGAATATCTCTGAGATCCTAGCCAGCTGCCATTATGGATTTCCATTTTCCTCCCTTACCAATATTTAGTGCTTGAACGCGTGATCAGAGTTTAATCAATAAGACTTGGTTGACAAATAGACTGGCAACACTGTGTCACTGTCATGCTTTTCATTCATCTGGGAACTAATAGCTGGCTTGTTTCTAGATGAAGCATTAATATAAAACACTAGCCTAACTCAATTAATACTAGCTAGTGTTTAATACAGGTTTGAACATTCTAAACAAGTCAGGACACTGCAAAAACAGACCCTTTTCAAAAGTGACCTACAAATAAAACCACACTCTGTTCCTTTCTTGGAGCTCTATCTACTCATCTCTACCGCAATTCTCTATAGAGATGTGACTAGATACAAAACTGGCATCCATATCTGCAAAAATGATCTGCAGACATCTGCATCCACATCCACAGATGCACATACCCAAGATATAAAACAGATATGTGGGGATTCACAGGGCTCTACTCACTTCACACTCATTCCATGTTTTGGCATTGTCCTGTGATCTGTCTCTCGCTTTTTATTTATTTATTTAATCAGGGATGGGGGAGGAGGTAATCAAAGTTTTATTTTATTCCAAGACTTACAAAGTGACTAGTCAACCGTACACCTAATTTGAAACCAGAAGTATACAATCAGGCAGCAGAGACCAAAAAAGCAAATATTGTACAGTACAATACTGTGTTAAACTACTAAAAAAATAAAGGGAAGTTTTAAAAAAAGATTTAACAAGAACACTGTTCCTGTGCTTGTTTCATTTAAATTAAGATGATTAAAAGCAGCACTTTTCTTTAGCTTAGTAAAATTGCAAAGCTTTAAGTCATTGTTCAGCTGTAAACTTTTGAAAGAAGCAGATATTTTGTTCAGAGTTATGAACACCCTCCATTCCAGAGATGTTCACAACTGAGGTTGTGCTGTATGCTTTTAAACAGTCACATTTTATAAATCATTGTGCAATCCTTCTTTCACAAATACATCCTTTAAGCTTTGGTATTGCATAAAATGGTTCTACATGAAAATAATTCTTTACCATATAACAATTTTACAACAAAAGAAAATTCCTAATGCATAGCTATTCAGGAAAGCATTGTATTGACATTAAAAGATCATGAACAAATTCAAATTTAGTCAATTTCAAAAACAGACTTAGAAATGGTAATGGCATCTAAAACAAATCCCAGTCACCCTGTTAATTTTATGTTTTTGCAGTTATTTTTTTGCTTTTCAACAAATAACCACATGGACAAATGCAAACTGACTAAGGGTTTACATCTGCACACATTTAAATTTGCAGTACAATTTCCATAGGCTCAGATTCCAAAAATAAATGACAGTGCAATGAAGAATGAGCACTAACCAATATATAAAAAGAAGTGGGGATAAACAAAAACGTCATCCCCTTCCTCCAAACAGATAAACGAGTGTTTTAAGTGTACAGTGTTCTTTTTAAGATTTAGTATTTGCATGAAAAAGTAATGCATGAGAACTAAGTAATCTCCCTAGCAAGAAAAACCTTAGGGAGTAAAAAAAAAAGTCTCATTTAAAAGAAAAAAACAAGGCCTCATTACTTTAGTTCCCAAAGACCCTGAACTTTAGCATTTAGGAAGAAAGGGGGACAGCTATATTTTTACTTTAAATTGCAATGCACAAGAGCCTACTTTGGCTTTCACAGTAACCAGCTTAATCTTGCTCAGATGTCCCAGAGTGTGAAGCATGCCCCCTAAGAGGGCATGCAAGAATGACAGTGTGGTTGGGAGGGGAGCGCTATACCAACCCCCCCCGCCATTTTTACCACTTCAGTAAATTGCGACAATCTGTTGATCCTTTCCTAATGAAAAGTGGGAGAGCTTTTTTGTCCTTTTGAGCACATGTGAACATACCCTGTGAAGATACTGAAGTTAGTCTGCACCCACACTATACTGGTCATATGACCAGCTGAACTGTGCTCACTAGCGCTGTGGCACTACCCTCCCCCCCAAAACAGGGCAGCCAATTAGAGTTAAAAGCACCATCATGAACAACTGAAAGAACTTAAATTATGAGAGGCAGTCAAATTATAAAGTTAACTTTGCAGGAAAACACAATCCTGGACTCTTTTCCTAACCAGACAGTTTCCCCATGTAGTATCTCTCTGTCCTGGTCCCATAAGTTAATCTTCCTGCTGCCCAGATCACATCTTACCTCTACTCCCCATTAGCATCTTGGGCAATTGGGTACACACACCCATAGCGTCTAGCAGCAAAATAATACCACCAAAATTGTCAAATTCTTACTATGATCAATGTAACAGAGAGTAAGCCGTGCTAGTCTATACACTATCAAAACAAAAAGCAGTCAAGTAGCACTTTAAAGACTAGCAAAATAGTTTATTAGGTGAGCTTTCGTGGGACAGACCCACTTCTTCAGACCATAGCCAGACCAGAACAGACTCAATATTTAAGACACAGAGAACCAAAAACAGTAAGCAAGGAGGACAAATCAGAAAAAGATAATCAAGGTGAGCAAATCAGAGAGTGGAGGGGTGGGGGGGGAAGATCAAGAATTAGATTGAGTTAAGTATGCAGATGAGCCCCTACAGCGACTCAGAAAGTTCACATCCCGATTTAAACCATGTGTTAATGTTCCGAATTTGAATATAAATGTCAATTCGTCCGCTTCTCTTTCTACAAAGGAGCGATAATTCCTTTTCAGTAACACACATACCTTGAGGTCATTGACAGAATGCCTCATTCCATTAAAATGTTGACTAACTGGTTTGTGGATCTGGAGTGTTTTAATGTCTGTTTTGTGCCCGTTGATCCTTTGTCTAAGGGAGTTAGAAGTCTGTCCAATATACAAAGCATCTGCATTTTAATGGAATGGGCGATTCTGACAATGACCTCAAGGTATGTGTGTTACTGAAAAGAAATTATCGCTCCTTTGTAGAAAGAGAAGCGGACAAATTGACATTTATATTCAAATTCGGAACATTAACACATGGTTTAAATCGGGATGTGAACTTTCTGAGTCGCTATAGGGGCTCATCTGCATACTTAACTCAATCTATCTAATTCTTGATCTTTCCCCCCCACCCCTCCACTCTCTGATTTGCTCACCTTGATTATCTTTTTCTGATTTGTCCTCCTTGCTTACTGTTTTTGGTTCTCTGTGTCTTAAATATTGAGTCTGTTCTGGTCTGGCTATGGTCTGAAGAAGTGGGTCTGTCCCACAAAAGCTCACCTAATAAACTATTTTGCTAGTCTTTAAAGTGCTACTTAACTGCTTTTTGTTATGATCAATGTAGTAAAACAAATTTAAACTGTTTGATGAGGAGTAAGATAACCCTTCAACTTGTTCTCTCCCATTTTGTAAACTCACTAGCCAGAGGATCCTTGCTAAAAAATCTACACTACATCAAGTTCACATTAAAAAAGTTCCTAGCACTTCAGTTTAGTATCAGCTAACAGAGGAAGGGGGAGCAACTGCTAATTTAATGTAAAAGTTTTACATTTATCTTTCAAAGCTCTGAGTTAACAGCTGAATTGTTTACATAGATCTGTTCTGCACAAAGCCTGCAAAAGTCTTACATGCTCCCATCTTTTAGAAGACAGCTGGTGATTTCAGAATGCAAGGCTCAACATCTATAGTTACTGCCGGGAGCAAAAAAGTTGTTTGTTTCTCTTGATGGTGGAGACAACTGCTTTTTAGACTTCAGTACCAAAAGTTTCCTTTTTATCTGCATTCACTGAGGCTGTGGCCACACTTGACCAAAACTTCAAAACGACCATGCTAATGGCCAAATCAGAGGATACTGAGGTGGCACTGAAATTAATATTCAGCGCCTCATTAGCATGCCGCCAGCTACGGCGCTTCGAAAGTGCAGCATTTCGATTGCATGTGGCTCACGACGTGGGGGTCCTTTTTGAAAGGACCCCACCAACATCAAAATCCCCTTATTCTTATCAGCTGAGGATAAGGGGATTTCAAAATGTGCAGGGTCCTTTCAAAAAGGACCCCTATGTAGACGAGCCACACATTTGCGAAACGCGGCACTTTTGACACGCTGCGTCTGGGGGCATGCTAGTGAGGTGCTGAATATTCATTTCAGCACCTCCTTAGTATCCTCCAATTTGGCCATTAGCATGGCCATTTCAAAATTTTGGCCAGGTATGGCCACAGCCTTAATTCCCCAGACAAGGAAGGAAATCACCTTTTATTTCTATGAAACAAAGAAACAGAATCTGGAAATACTGTTCTCGTAAGTCACCATCTGCAGAGTAATAGGTGTATACACTGCCATTTACCACAAACACGTAGTGAAAGTCACCAAACCAAAAAGAAGTCTGAAAATAACTAAAAATAGGTAACCAGAGGAGATATAGCCATAGCACTTTTCAGGAATTTTACATAACCTAATTAAGATCCAGTCTCCAACTTTTACTTTCAAGAGCTGCAGAAAGCTGACAGCAACTCCTTAAAGAAGATTCCAGCACAGATCTCTACAACAGAATCTTAAAAAAAAAAAAAAAGGCTGAAGTAGTGATGGTCACGAAGGGCAGCTCTGACTTCCACAATGTCCTCTTACACACCTCAGATAACGTTAGAGAGGTACACTGTAAATCCATCCCCAGACACAATTTTACATGCATTATAGCTTCTGATTCTGGAATGGTATCTCTGGCAACATGTGTGTGCATTTCAATGGCAAAGTCATAAGTCCTTGTCTGACCGCTGCCTGAGAAAAAATGTTAACCAGATTCTCTGTTTTAATCCTCAGAGCTGTGGCACCTCTGACAACACCATGGCCGCTTACGTAAGTCTCAGATGGCTTTCTTCATAAATTGGAGAGATGTTAAAGACAATGCAATGACTAGCTATATGAGAAATGATGTTTCTATTGAGCACCAGGTGAAACCAAAGTGAAACCCTACGTCCACCAGTGTACAAACATATTTGGTAGTAACTACAGACTTTATCAAACCATGCATTAAAAAAATCACACAGCAATAATTTCTTGGCACATATTGTGGACAACTCTTTTTGTTACAGAAAGTACAGGAAGCAACATGGAGATGGTCATTTCAGACTTGACTCTGACCAGAAGGGGAATGATGTAAGAATATGAAGTGGGAAAGCAATCTGGGTGAAAGTTATCATGAAACAATTACTACATTATTCTATACAAAAGAAAGGAATGAGCAGCAGAATAAGGACAATGGACTTAAAGTAGACTAACAAAAAAAAAAAAAAAAAAAAAAAAAAAAAATCAGACAAGTAGGTAGGGTCTCATGGAACAAAATGAAAGGGATGAAGGAGTTCAGGACATTTCTGTTCAGCTGACAATTTCTCAAGAGAAAACATTAAAGACATAACTGCAAACTATCCTAAAGTGAAAAACCTAGGCTGATGAGTAAGAGGTCAATACAGAACCATTAGGAGCTGTAAATGATCTTTGAGGTTTACATTTAAGTTTTCAGAACTGGCAATAGATTAATTTCTAAAAAGTATATAGCAGCAAGATGGATGAGGCAATAGTTTACTGGATCAACGTCTGTTGGAGAGACAAGAATTCAAGCTACACAGAACTCTTCCTTTGGTTTGAGAAGGGCAGTCCGAGCACCATAGCGAAACACAATATCAGACAATTTAGCATATGTAGCTAGCACAGTTTAAGGGATTATTCAAAGTGATGCAGCCTCTTAAAACCCCCTGTAGTTATTAGACAAAGAAGCAGGGTTAGTGGATTACAGATAAGGTCTCCAATATACACAGCATAAAGCAAAGGGTGTGTATCACTAATTTCATCTAGATGGTTCCTTTGTTTCATAAACAGTCACGTGTGACTGTCAAAAGCCTTAACCAAACCAAGATGTATCCCATTTCTGCTTCTCCCTAGCCATAGTAATCTGTCAAAGAAGAAAACTAAAGTTGATTTGACATGACTTGATCTTGACAAATTCATGCTGGCTATTATTTATAATATTATCCTATAAGTGCTTACAAATTGACTGGCCCATATCCAGTCCTTCTGGGACCTCATCCTCCTCCAAGAATTCTCAAAAAGTAATCACTAAAGCAATCTTGGAACCATTAGCAAGTTCCTTAGGTCCCTCATGATGAATTTCCTCAACCTCTACCTATCTGAATACACTTATCTAAATACAGTAGTCCCTTGAGTTACGTTCCCACGCACCCTCACTTAACACACATTTCGTGTAAGTCGGAAGGCAGCTTTTTCCCTAGTGGAACTCAAGTTCTGCAGCCGGGGAAGCAGCAGGAGCACCTGGAGCTCCTTGTGAAAGGTAAGTCCTGGGGCGGGGGGTGGGGGTGCAGCTGGAGAGTGTTAAGCCTGGTGGTAGATTGAGGCCATGGGAGGGGGAAAGGGGGGTTATGCCTGGGGTGGGTTAGGGCTGCACAGCTTGGAGCTGAGCTGGAGCTGCATGCCGGGGGCAAGGGGAGACACTGAGCTAGAGCCACGCATAGGTGTGGTGAGCCAGAGCTGTGCTCGGGTGGTGAGCCAGGCTGCGGGGGCTTTGAACTGGGGTGGGAGGGGAGGTTGAGCTGGAGCCATGCTCCGGCGGTCAGCCGGCAGGGGGTTTGAGCAGGAGCTGTGCACGGGGCAGTGATCTGGAGCCGTGCTGGGGTGGTAAGTCAGTGAGGGATTTGAACCAGGGCTGGGGAGAGGTTGAGCTGGAGCCATGTGCGGGTGGTGAGTGGGGCTAGGCGATGAGGGAGGGAGCACTGAACTGGAGCCACACAGGGCTGGGGGGTTGAGCCAGAGCAATGGGGGAAGTGGCGAGATTTTGAGAGGTGCTTAACTCGGGTGTTAAGTGCAACTCAAAATTATGCAATTTGAGGGTTTATTGTATTCTTTAATCTGTTCTTTCCCTATTTTGGCTTGTGCTTCTTCCATATTAATACTGTGTTAGAATATTTAGTAAAGACTAAATCACAATTGGTATTAAACACCTCAGCCTTTTTGATGTGATCAGTTCTTTCCTTCCCCACAAAACAGAGGGACCTACACTTTCCCTTATCTTTCCCCTTTTCTAGTTTTCCACATGGCAGTATGGTATCACTTACTTTGGTAAGGCAGACAGGTAATTCTGCTCCAGTTGAGAGAAACTTGTTAAATGGGATGTTTGGCTGTTAATAGCTTCTGTGTGGTGAGTACTGGTGTCACGGTTTCTCCTGTACTCCATGGGCTGTGGAGCAGTTGGTTTCAGCTTTGAATGGCTGTCATCAGATTGTTTTGATAGTTTAAGAAATCCCTGAAGCTTGTGTCTTAATAAAAATGCTTACCAGTTAACTGGCCTTTGCCAGTGAATTCTGGTGGCAGCCAGACATGCCAGGCCGAACAGCACTAGCAGTAGAGGAACTGAGAGGTCAGGCGATGGTACCCCATGGCCACAGCTGTGCCAGAGCTAGGTGGCAGGCCTCAAGTTAATTGTTTTAACATCCCTAAGCTGCAAACACACACTTTGTTTTGCATGCTAACACTATCCTCCAGTCTGGATAAATTGGAGAATTGCTCTGAAATCAAGATAAAATTGAAAAAAGACAAATACTTAGCAATTAGGAAGGAAAAGAAAGACAAAGCACAACTGCTAAATGGATCAGTGACAGTACTGTTGAAGAGGATCTGAGGGTTATAGTGGACCACAGACTGAACATGGCAGCTGTTGTGGAAAAGGCTAAGATTCAGGAGTGCATTAATTGGAGTGGTTGATGTAAGACAGACATTAACTGTCCTGCTCTACTCAGCATTAATATATGGAGATACACATCTCAAAGAACTGAAAGGGACCTTGGGAGGTCATTGAGTCCAGTCCCCTGCCCTCTTGGCGGGACCAAGCACCATCTCTGACAGTTTTTGTTTTGTTTTTTTTAAATCTACCTGCCCCAGACCCCTAAATGGCTCCCTCCAGGATTGAACTCACAACCCCAGGTTTAGCAGGGCCAATGCTCAAACCACTGATCATTGATGAGGCCTCAGCAAGAGTACCATGCCCATACTTCAGAAAAATGTGGATAAACTGGGAACGGTCCAAGAGAGAGCAATGAAAATAAGTGTCAGGTTTTTCTAAACCCTTCATTGTCTTCAAATACGTGAAGGGCTGTGATAAAGATGAGCGTAAGCAATAGTTCTCTGTGCCCACTGAAGGGAGCATAAGAATTCACTGGCTTAATCTAAAAAGTTGTTTTCAATCCGCGATCAGCAAACTATGTGTAAGATTTCCAGTGGGTTCCACACCTCCATTTGACGCCTGATGACTCACAAACAGAGCAAGGTTGAAAATCTTTGTTCCACAGCAAAAAAAAAAATTTGATTAGACTCCTCTCCTTCCAACACTGAAATTAAGATCTGGAACAGGCACCCAAGGGACATTGTAGAATCCCTAGCACTGGAGATTTTTTAAGAACTAGTTGGACAAATACTTGAGAGATGTTCTAGATTAGTCCATGTACCACAGTTTGAGAACCTCTAACAGTGGTCTGCAAGCTCCGCTCAGGTGGTCCACAGATAATTCCATGGGTGCCTTGCTGGCCACACACAAAACACTGAAGACCCACCCAGCTAACTAGTGGCTCACAGGCTTGGCTCTGCTGATTAGATGCCTGGACCCTGGAGAAGATGTACATGTATGGCAAGACGATGGCCTTGGGTAGAAAAGGAGGCAGATGGGAGGGGTCAGTGGGATGAGAAGAGGGGCTTGGGCAATTTGAGACTGGAGAGCTGTGCTGAGCAGCATTCCCTATAAGCTGAGCACTTGGGCCCCCCCCCCACCCCCCAAGAGAGATCCAGGTGGTGCGCAGCTGCTTAGCAGAGCTCCCACAGCCACTCACAGTGGACAGCTAATGTGGAAACAGTGATTCTTTAAACCCGTTTTATCAGCACAAAGAGGTATCCCCCCAATTCCCAGAATATGTACATCCTGTCCACTTTCACCTCCCCTGCTCTCCAAGCGTGCTGGAAGTCGGAAACAGGAAGGCTGGCATTTTGAATTCATTTCTCTCAGCATGACGATCGCATCTAGCCATGAAAGAGAGCCCGGGCCATCAGGAGAGCCAGGGTGTCCGTTCTGCTGACGGGCTAGCCTCCACCCCACAACACAGCGGCTTGGCTGTGCAGACCAGAGAGCAGCATGTCCTGCCCTGCCCTAGGCTTCACACTTGTGTGGCACACCCCTCTCTATCCCCCAGGTACCATGCAGTCAGTGGGTTAGCCCCCACTGCACCACAGGGCTAGCCCCATCCCCCCCATGCACCATGTGGCTGGCACGCCAGCCCACACCACACCATGTGGAGGCTTGTCTGTGGGCGTCACACTTGCAGACAGCGGCACGTCCTGCCCTGCACAGAGTGAAGGCTTCTTTTCTGAGCTTCACATTTGCACGAGGCAGCTCCCGTCCCCGACAGGCACCATGCAGCAGGCAGGCTAGCCCCCACACCTTGTGTCTAGCCCCAGCCCCACCACACCATGTGCTGGCTGTGCAGTGCAGACCCTGCTTCCAGACAGCAGCATATACTGGCCTGTGCAGGGTGAAGGCTTCTGCGCCTCATATTTTCCAGGGGCTGACCAAGCACCAAGGGGAGGGGGGATGGCTCCCCATGCAGGAAAGATTTTGGGGGGCTGGCTGGCCCCTGTGAGGCAACGTGTCAGGGGCAGGGTCGGGGATGGCTAATAAGCCAGGTGCTGTACCACGTCAACAGGAGCCTCAGATAGCCCCTGCCAGCTGAGTTTAGTTGGGGGGGTGGGCGGCTTCCAGCCGCACTTATTTTAGGGACTGGCCCCCCCACCTAAGCACACAAGTGATAGACCAATATTAACAAGTTATTGAGGGGAGTGCCCCACAGAGATTCAGTCATGGTTTTCTTTCCCCTGGGACTCCCTATTATTCCTTCTTTCCTCCTGAAAAATGGTCACTTGCTTTCAACGGGAGGAGAATGAGGGCAATGTGGTCTGGAAAGATGACAGTGGGTGCTCTTGGGACACATTTAGTTAAAAAGTCCATAATGCAGAGGACTCAAAAGTGTTCGCTCATCAGGGAAAGAGACTTCTGAAAAATGGACATTTGTTTTCAAATGAGAATGAGGGTCATACAGTGCGGGAAGAAGACATCAATCATTTGTGGGGCATTTTTCCCCCCATTATGCGCAAGTGAAAAAACACAGAAAGCTATGGGGCTGAGGGAACTGTGGGATAGGTTCCCAGAATGCAGTGCTGAAACTGTCAAACTTTAGCAGTTTAGCAGGGATGCACTAAGTTGACATTGTGGGGAGGTGCAAATACTCAGACGTTATAAAACCCATGTATGTTGAACAGTAACAGAGAGGGAGGCATGCTAGTCTATATACAATCAAAACAAAAAGCAGTCAAGTAGCACTTTAAAGACTAGCAAAATAATTTATTAGGTGAACTTTGCCGAAGAAGTGGGTCTGTCCCACGAAAGCTCACCTAATAAATTATTTTGCTAGTCTTTAAAGTGCTACTTGACTGCTTTTTGTTTTATTATAAAACCCAGTGTTACAAGTCGACTTTGATAAATTCAACTTTATTTCGTAGTGTAGACATAGCCATAGTGAGGGTATAAACAAATATTTCTCTTTAATCCTCTTGCCCCCTGCCCCACACCCCCAATTGAAAGGTTTTTGGTTTTGAATTCAGTGACTTTTGTATACTAAATTACACTGCTAACACTAAGTTTTCCACACACATACTTCCTCACTACTATCAGATGTGCAAGATAAAAATAAAGATTAAATTACAGGATACACTAAACAGATCTCCCTAAAACTATAAGCATCGGATAGAATCCAAAATAATCTCGATAAACTGGACTGTTTACTCCTCCAACCAGTTCTTCCAAATTTCTTCAAGCAGCCTAGTAATCTCATACTGGAGGTAAGTTGTTCCATTTCTCTCATTCTTTGTCAGTTGCTTTCAAGGGACATGTCTAGTCTGTATTTAGATTCTACAAAGCAAAATAAATTCCAGCTGTGCATTTTAGGAAGCATCTTTGTTTTGTTACCAAACAAATGGTCTACCATTTTCTACAGCACAGTGAAACTGATGAATTAGTAAATCCATATTTCTGCAATCTATTAGTATTCTACGTAACCAATTGTGAAGTCTTTTCACTCTCAAATGCTTTTTTTCTTAACCTACTTTTCAGATGAGGAACCTAAGAAATCAGATGAGTTTTCCACAATGCTCTGTGTTCCAGTACAGAAAGCAGCAACCTGTCATGGTACTGCATAATCAGATAGCAAGGCGAGAACAGAGCAGGTCTCAAGATTAAATTGGCTCACGTTAGCAATACACATACAGGTTGAACCTCTCTAATTCAGAACGCTCTTGTACAGCAACAGCTGTAATCTGGTATGATTTCTGTCAGCTGGACAATCATTTATCATGGGCGTGGTCAAGTTTCCCGGTGTCCTATAAAGTTTGGTTACAGCCACCAGTTTTCTGTGCTGTTATTTAGCTGTAATTTACCCCTATGTGTCTTCTAAGAGCCTAGTAAGCAATGAAAGTGTTTGTAATATGCTGGACAATATGAAACTCCTGTGGTCCGGCAAATTCTCTCATCCAGCACCAGTCAGATCCTGAAGTTGCCAGACAAGAGAATTTTGTACATAGACCCCTGCATATTTGTGGATATCCTCTTTGTATCTGCAGGTATTCATATCCCTCCTGGATGCGAATATCCACAGATCATTTTTGTGGATACAGATACCAATTTTGTATCCATGCAGGGCTCTACTTTTTTGCTCACCAAATATATATTATAGCTAAACTCTTTCAGTGACTAAATTGTCCTAACAAACAAAATAAAGCCAAGTTCAGCTTCAAATTAAAAAAAAAAAAAAATCTCCAAGGTTAGAAATACAAGTACTTTATACAGCATTAAATATTATCTACAAAGAACAATTACAAAATTTTAAACCAGAGAGCATAGCAACCTGTACTGAAGTTCTTAACGTAGTATGCTACAAGGGCGAGTAAGAGGCAGAATTCAACGATAATGCACAGTACAGCTACTAACCTCAGAAGGAATTCAGACAGCCTTAACCTTTTGCTTATTTCTTATAATAGCGATCAGGTAATAATGCCTTAGGACAAGCATGTCAAACGTGCGGCCCGCCCAGAGGCTTTTTTGTGGCCTGCACAGCGAGGGGCAGGTGGAAGCTCCACCACACTGTGCTGTGACACATAGCCAGCAGGACCTGCTCAACTCCAACATACACTTGGCGGTAGCACAGCGCTATGCGGCAGAGACTGTCTGGTGGGTGCTCCAGCACCCGGTGCTGAGGGGCCGCGCAGGAGGGGCCGCAACCCACCACCCTGCCACATCACAACGCAGGGGCTGGAGACAGAGTGGGGTGCACGGGCAGTTAAGCATCTCAGAGAGCGCCATGCACCTGAGCCGGCTGCAGGTCTCCTGCCCTTGAGGTGGCACCTGGGACATCGGAGTGGGCTGAGCAGGGGCACCATGGGCCGGCTCTGAGCTGAGCCTTCAGCCCATGAGCACCATGTTCCTGCTGCTGCTTGCCATGCTGGTCTCCTCTTTTGCTCTTCCCACCAGACATTACCCCCCAGCAGCTGCCCTCCAATTCCACTAGCCTGCTCCCAGCCCTTCATCCTCACCCATGGCCCCCAGCTCTCTGTCCCCAGCCAGCACCAGCCCTTCGTTCTCACCCACCACCCTCCCCTCAGCCATGTCTCCCTGCAGCTGATATCTGCTCCCCAGCCACTGCTTAGCTCTCCATCCCCATCTCCCCCTCCTCCACCTATGACCCCCAGCAGACCACTGCCATGTTCCCCCAGCCACCCATCTCATTGTCAATGCCTTCATTAACCAGGTAACAGAGAGACAGCCATATTAGTCTGTATTCTACCAAAACAAAAAAGCAGTCATGTAGCACATTAAAGACTAACAAAATAATTTAGGAGGTGATGAGCATTCATGGGACAGACCCACTTCTTCAAATCATAGTCTTACCCATTCACCAATCAGAACAAGGGCTTTTTTTTGGTGGCCCTGAAAGCTATAAGGTTTTTTGTTTTTTTTTTGTGGGGCCCTCCATAGGATTCCAGTTTGACATGCCCGCCTTAGGAATTAATGGTGAGTCTCCAATTTAAAAGGACATGCATCACAAATTAACTGAGGTCAAGACTAACAGACTCCGCTGGAGCAGGCTACAGCTGTTGTATTTCACCAGCACTTGCTTCCAAACTGATCCACACAGCAGCCATCAACTACTCTGCGTGAGGATGTGTGTAAAGAAAACGAAGGCAGAAGAATTGAAAGCTTAATAATGATCTTACTGTGCTATACAACAGCTGCTTGTACAATATGAAAGCTGTCACAAAATTCACTGACTATAAGTAGATTTGTGAGGATCCAATTTTTATTGGTAAAAATGGATTCCTCTATGTGCATAGAGACTGACAAAAGCATTTCCATCAATATAGTTTTTACAGATAAGCAGAAGGAAAAATACTACTACTACCAGACTCACCTAAATGCATATAAAACATGCTGTAATGGTTTCTGTGTAAACTTCAAGTATGTACCTACCGTCTACTAAAACTGCTGACTCTGGTGTTAGAGTCCATTACAATGCGTGGGAATCAAACTTGGGGAAAAGCATAAATGCAGTTATATTTTTCACCGGCAGCTGAGCTGCACACCTACACTAAGATAAACTATCTGTTGTTTCATCTGTGTTACAAATCAGAGAAGAAAATCCATAAAAGAATATTGCAACAAACATGATGACCTCAAATTCGAAACAGTGAGGAAGCCTGGGAAAGGACAGAAGGACATCTTGTACTGCAAAGTTAATAAAACAGATCTCAGCAGAAACCAATCATACTGCTGAACCTGTGAATACCATGGTTTGTTATATTTTAAGAAGTCAAAAAACAAACCAAGCTTTGACAATAACCTGTTTGGAAAGAATGAGACAAAAGCAGCAAGATGCAGGTTTTCATACAGCCTCATACTCCTGTTGTGCTTTGAGACAATTTGAGTGAATTCATCATTTGTGCTTTTTAGTAACTCTCCACTAAATGGGAGCACGTAGTCAGATGCATTTTTTTTCCAGCTGAAGAGTGATCTTCTGAGCAGTGAGAAATTCTCTTTAGTAACTACAAAGGTTGCTAGACAGCCAGCAATTAACATCCTTGCTGTGTTCTTCAGTGACAAACATAAAAATCAACAAAACACCATTTAAATCCTGAATTGTTCCTCAGCAACATTCAGGAGCGTTCAGCCACACATAGGAAAACTGTTAGTTAACAATGGTCTGTGACAGAAATGCAGCGCTTAGTGAAAGATTTTACAGCAATGTGTACATATCTGCTGCACATTCCATGTAATGCTCATCATCTCCACGTGTGCTCCGATAATACATGTAATCAGAACAGGCGAGTTCTGTGACATTAAGTTTGCAATACACTTTCCAAAAATATTTAACCCTACCAACATGTGAAAGTGAGCATTTTTTTTTTTTTAAAAGTCTATCAACCAATTTGATCCAGTCAAATGCATCCCCCTCCTGCCTGCTGTATAATTGCACTGGCTTTCCTGGCTCAAGGAAACAAAATTCATTCACGCACACTGAAAGAAACAGAAGCAAGTCAATGTATTCCAAAAACTGACCCTTTCCGTCTGCAATATACACTTTCATACCAGAATTTCAAAGCAAACAGAAGACAACCATATCCCACAATGTACTCAGACGAGGGATTGGTATTCCTTTTCACCAACTATAAAGTGTGTGATCCCTTTGTCAAGGCCAGGACATCAGAATATATCTGTAGGTGCTAAAACTGCATACGGATATTGGCTTGTTTGGCAGAAAAGTTCAACCACGATTTTGACTTGCATGAGGTATGCAGAGTGCCGTGTAACGACTTGAACGCTAGAGACAGAAAACGCAGTCATTGACTATCATGTCTAGCATGGTACCATGTGAATTCACAACGCCAGCAATTTCAATTTCTGTAGTATACTTATTCTGTCTATGGAAAAGTTTTATAGTACAATTAGGACAAATTCTAATTTGGAAATCTTCTGAATTCTACAACCATCTGCTGACTTTACCAAATAACCAGGCATCTCAGCACCTCTAACAGAAGGCCAGAGATGAGTGAACATGAGCATATGCCCACATTTGGAGTGGAATGGTTGTTTGTTTTGGCGAGGAAGGGGGACTTGTGCTTAAACGCTAATCATTGGAAGCTTATGGGCAAAATACCAGCAATATAGGGACTTTTCAGTTAGGCCTCAACTAGAAAACACGGTTCTCTCTTTCATATCCTGCAGCCCCAGGACCAGGATTTTGCCAGATATGCAAATATTCTGGATAGTAGAGGTCTACCTTGCAACGCATAATACTAAAGAAAAACAAGATTAGGTAGTAAGAAACAAACAAGAATGTATGCAGAGCACTTTATTTACCAACCAAAGTCGTACTAACACACAGTAAACGTGTATTGTATTTGCTGTATTTATTTGTATTTGCTTTCACTATACTGTACTTATGGGAAGCACAACTAAAATTTACTTATGGTTAAATGTCAGTTATTTGAGAGTTCTGGATGATAGAATGCTGGATATGAAAGCGTTTACTGTAACAAGTAAAAAGCCACCTATAATTATTTAATTTAGTAAAAAGCCACCTATAATTATTTAATTTAAGGATATTTATTTTTTGTATATTCTGATATATTTTATTGAAAATTTGTCTTTTAATTGGTTTGTAAAAATTTAATGAAGACTCCTTGATATGGTCAAGTTTTTAACTACCTCCAAATGCCTTTTTAATCTATTTTTACCTAAGTTTATGCCATGAAGAATGCTCTGATTTGCCACTACAGACTTCAGCAATGGACAGAAAAGTACAGTCATTTATTTTACCTCAACAATAGAAGAAAAGTTCTAAGAAAAGATTTTTCTCTCAATTTTTTCAGAAGAATCTTGATTGCTGTCTCCAATCTTGACTAGTTTATTTACTGCCATTAATTGTACCGGAAGTATAAAATCACGATTTTTTTTTTTTTTTAAGGGGAACAGAAGAAATCCTGATACAGACCATTCATCTGTTAGATATGGTAGGAGCAATTTATTATAGATTTTTTAATACCTGAACTTGAAAGGAGGATGTTCAGGGCTAATTTATGACATAACGAGCAGGTTGGCATTACGGCTAACAGAGTCACACATGACTTTTGCATCATTGGTCCCTTTAGGATGAAGGTTTAAAACAAAAGACCCTTAGTTCTGCTCAAGGAGTGCTCTGGGAACTCAGTGCTGCAGCACTAAGAATTTTTAATACTACAACAATATCACAGAGGTTTCAGTGCACCAAAGTTCAGGTTAGGGACCAAATCTAAGCCACAGATGTGGTTCACAATAATTTAAAGGAATAATTCCCCCAAATTCTATGTTTGCCTCATTTTCACATGTCAAGGTGGGCATTTATTCTGCAAGTAGCAGTCCTTGTATTGCTTTTCGTAAATTATGGTCCAAGAGCCATACTCCACTGGATTATATATTGCCCTGTCTTTGCAGGAGATGGAGGAACAATCTGAGTACCCTTTATTTTTCCTTATAAAACCCTCAAAGTGATTACAGTTAAATTAGGTTCTTCCATTATTATTGAGCATATCTGTTAATCAACTCAATCAATGCCTCAAACAGAAACATATAGGTATTACCCAGAAAGATGTGGCTATGGATTTGCCTTTCTGTTTCTACTTTGAAGACAGCCCATATTTTTGAACTGTATTTGAATGAGTTACCAAATCCTCATTTATATAATGCATATATTCAATTAAGACTCCAAACCAGGGTAATTGCTATCCTCAAAAGATAAGTATGGAAATGGTCCTTCAGATCTTCATTTGTACCTACATCAATGATGTACACCTAAAGCAGTGGAAGGTGTACATTATCATCTTTGGACTGTAACATTCTCCAATTTCTGAAAGCCTGGTTGATTTTACCTTTGAGATGGCGGTACAGATTCTTTTTAAGTATTTTCTCTATGTCTGGTATTAAATGGTGCCAAGTTTTGTTCTTAATATTATGCCTCAGAGTAGAGTGAAGTTCTGACTGATATTTTAATGTATTGTACAGATGTTGGTGTAGTTTTAGATCATGTACATTCTTCCTTGTTTTCAAGAATGTTACATGTGATCTAATAAAATGGATTAAATCTCAGTGTCTGTCATTAAATAAATGTCCCTTTCCATAGTTTCATTCAGCTGCAAAAATATAAATAAAGATTTAGCATTTATATTTGTTAGAGTTATGAAGAATAAAAATCAGGGTTCTCCCAATCCAAACTGCAAGGGTCAGCCAAGCAGTCTGAGGCATATCACGCTTCATACACAACCAGCACATATGGCAGTTTCCTGCATTACAGGCTCTTCTGTGCAATGGGACAACACCTCAAGAGAAGCTCTCAGCAGGTACAGCTGTTCTATTATGGTAGTCATGTCTAACCCTGTTTCCTTGGCTGCCAAATTTCTTCCAGCACTGCAGTGAAGTCACTTTTTCCAACCATTTAGGGAGAGGTAGCCATATGTCCCTTGCTTGCCTGAAAACTCACCATAAAATCCAGATTCTACTTGGTCGGAAGACCACAATTTTGATTATGAGCTATATTATTCCCTAATTAATTCTTACACTTTTAAAATTATTACAGTTGCACTTTCAGAGAGCTCTCTGGAGTGGAAAAGCAAGGTGCTCTGTTCTTCATGTTCAAAGAATCTTCCCAAAATGATCATCTATTTATAGACTGTCAGATGCAATACATGAATTTTTGATCTTGAGTTACATAAAAGTAGCACAAAAATGCATTAATTTCACACACACACAGAGCTGACCACAACCTTCCCACAAAAACTAAAGCCCAAAACTGTATCTCCTTCAGAATTGACTCTAATATTTGACAGTGGAAATATGAATATTTTCACCACTCTCCGCACCCTGCTGTAATTATAATCAAGCACAGAGACTGATCAACGTTTTTTCCAAACTCTCTTTACAATTATTGTTTCCCCTCTGTCCCTTCATTACCCAAAGAGGGGGCAGCGGGTAGGGAGGAATCTGGATAAGCAGCAGTCTCCACTTACAGAACCCAGCTACTCTGACAAGTGTGCATGGATCCTATTTAAATATAAAAATTGGCCTATTTCCTTATAAGCCATAAAGAACTGGGATCCCTTCAGTCAAATGTTTGCCTATAGAATCTATTTGTGACAAATTACTTACTGTCTCCTCTTTTCCTCCATCCCTCCTCATCATTTACCTATAAAAGAAGAGTAATCAACACTATTGATATAGAATAAGCACACAAAAATCTCACCACTTTACCAATTTTAAAAAAAATACAGACACACACACACACACAAGAAGTCTCCAAGTAAATGCAATAGACCTTTAATAAGATTCACCGTCCTAGGAGTTGTGTCTATTTTCTTATTTATTTATTTCCTTTCTTCCAGTTACATATCCACCTATCTCCTTCCACCCAAACCCATAACATTCCCACTATTGTCTTCTGCCTCCGTTCTTCCCCTACCAACTTTAATAATCACATCCACTTCCTGGCTCTACTGTGTTGTTTCCCTCTCCAGTGTACTTACATCCTCTCTGATCTCCTGTGTCCCAGGTAATCTTTGATTCCACCTATATTTGCGTCTTTAAGGTTCACCCAACAGCTTTCCCTTGAGTACTCCATGCACACACTCTGCATTTATAGAATGTAATATCTTTCATCTGACCTCCACACATTTTAAAACTAGTTTAGTCTAAATTCTCCAGAGAGATTACATCAGTATTTTTATCCACATTTACTGTAATAAAGAGGTTAATGGCCTGATTTCCAAAGGTACTATAAGTCTAAAACACTATATAAAGTTAATGGAGCTTCAGGTACTCAGTGCTTTGGAAAGTCAAGCAATAACACAGGATTCGATAAGTGTATGTGCCTAACCTTTCTTGAAGTGAACGGGATTTAGGTGCCTAAATACATTTTAAAAATCTAGGCCTAAGTGATTTGCCTAACGTAACATGGGGCTTAATTGCACTACCAACTTCAGCATATGTGGTGAAGATGCACTACATTGGCAGGAGAATGCTCTTTCATCAGCATAATTACTTCACCTCATAGAGAATCAGAAGCTATGTGAGTGGAAGAGTGTCCCCTACTAACAGGGCATGGGGTAGACATTCCTTTAAGTCAATGTAACATGTCACTCAGGGGAATTTTTTTCTTTTACACACCCCCCCCCCGCCCCACTGAGTGATGTAAATTACATTGACTTACATAGTAGCATAGATAAACCCTGGGAAACTCATTCTCATTTCCACTCCTCAAGCATGAGGCCACTCTCTCCTGCCTTCCACAGCTCTTCCTTAAATAAAAGGCCACAAGAAAGTAGTAGCTATCCCACTGCACTTAGCTATCAAATAAACAGTTTTGTTAGTATTATGACTCTCCAGAGCTAGCTACACAAGGAATACACTTTTGATGCACCCCTAATTGGATCACTTCCCTCAGCACTTTAAATGAGATTTCAGTGTCCCCAAAGCTACAAAAAAGGGCTTTGCTGGAAATGGCACAAGAATTTCTCATGTGCTGCTGGTACACAAGAATGATCAGTTGAGACAGACTTCCCTCTTCCCCCCCAAAAATCAAGAAAACAACTCCCGTAGAATGGAGTACAGAAACCAGCACTAAATGGTTAAAATGAACTTTTTGAGTGTGAAAGTAAAGGCATCAATCTTTCAATTTTCTTACGATACCACTCCCTCAGGGAGATTGACATATCTTGCAGCTACAAAAAGAATCTCGCAAGCTCTTCAAATGGGAGGGAAGTGTATGTGAAATAAAGTACCTCCTCAAGCACAATTTTACTTACACAATGTTTTTAGAAAAGTATAAGAACATCTTAGATCATTGGTGCCTTTTTTGGTTGTTTGTCTTACCAATAAAACTATTTTGATTTGAGGATTTTATTTTTCCCCAGACAAAAACCATTAAAACTAATAGACACCCTAATGTGAACACTTATGTAACTAGCAGCTAGTAAGTATTCCCTTCTTCCACAGAACTAGGTAGACTTGTTAAAAACACCTTTAAACAAGTACAAATGCATCCACGACGGGGGGAGAACAATGTCTAGTGTACGTTGTATAATCCCATTTAATTTGTTAATCGGTTAAATGGTAAATTTTACCAGTTAACCAATTAAACTGGGGCTGTCTGGGAAGGGCTTGCTCCAGCTTGGCTGGGCTGGAGCGCGCTGCCGCCTCATCAACACTACCACATACAGGGGGGCTGCTCTGGCCAGGTTGGAGCGCCCCAAGCCACCGTGGACCAGGGATGCTCTGGCTGAGCTGGAATTCCCCTACCCACAGCAGGCCTCATTAACTTCCCCAGTGTCATGTAGACAACCCCTTACAACAGTAGAAACATGTCTTTCATTTCATGTGAATTAATGCTTGGTTGTTGTAACTGACATGTCACTCCAACAGTAAACAAAATACACATAACATTTCAAAGTCCACTATCCCCTTCCACTCTAGACATGCTTATTTTACAACAAGCCTTGAAGGAGAATCCATTTATTCTCATCTCTTATTGCTCTCATAGGAAAACAGATTCAAAGGCTCTGGGGAAGTACAAGGTAATGTTAAATGAGGCTTTTTGTAATAACTGACCACCAAGAAAGTGGTTGACATATTGATTACTAGCAAACATGGAGACAAAGTTCTCTGTTCCAACTAAACTCCATCTCTAGATCTGCTCAGGTTAAGCATAAAATGTCCACTTTCCCAAGCTTTAGTTGTGACTTACCACTTTGCAGAGGAGAAATCCTATAATGAGTCCCCTCCCCCTTCCGCATTTTAGCTTGTTTAGGTTTTAATTGTAAAGGGAAGGAGTTACCCTACCTTTTATATGTTTTGTCTGTAACTCTGGTAGGAACTGGATGGGGGATTACAGAAGACTCCCAATTTACACCATTTCAACTTGTGCTTTTCTTAGAATATCGTGAGTCAAAGTCAACCAAAGAGAGGAGGGGAGTCAGGAACAGGGCAGCAGCGAGCCCATGTGCTCCCAGCTCACAGCAGCTGTGCCTGGCTCCTGGCTTCCCTCTGCTTACAGGGGCCAGGAAACTGACCGGCACTGTTGCACCAGTCAGTTTCCTGGCTCCCACAGTGCCATGCAGCTGAGAGCCAGGTGCAGCAGTGCCAGTCAGTTTCTGGCGCCTCACCACTAGTGGGAGCTGGGAAATGGACCAGTGCTGCTGTGCTTGACTCTGGGCTCCCTGCCACTCACAGCAGCAGGGCACAGCCAGGACCAGAGGACCCCCATTACAAGTTAGGCAAACTTTGACTTACGCGTGGTTGCCCAGGAATGCAACCTACATGTGAGCTGGGTGTCTACTGTATTCAAGCAATCATCACAAATGGCACTTGTGGGTAGCTTTGTTAACAACCATAGCCCACACCTAACTATAGAAATCAGATTAAGATGACATGGCAATGCAGGATTATTTCTTAGTTTGTTTTTCAGTGCTTTCCCTTGGGAGTCTATTCCCTAGACCCTACTACAAGGAAGTCTTCCCAAATATTCCACTTATGGTTTCTTCCATTCTAGAACATGGAGCTTGAATTAACCTTCTAATCATTCCCTCTAGCATGTTTTTTTCCAGAGTAACTGCCACAGGGATTAATTTATTTTCATTTTAGAGTAGGGGAACTTCCCTACTTACACACATTTGCAGATACAGTCAAGTCCAGAGCATGAAGGGGAAGGAAGTCTGCATCTGCCATCCCAATTCAGTCTGAGTGGCATAATATGATTAGCAGTCAACGGAGATTTAATATTTCTGTTATTCTGTCTCTATTCTGAGCATCTAGTTTGCACATGCTCTAGTCATTGCATGTTCTCTTTCCTCCTCCAAACTCTTTCTTCTTGTCTTTTTTCTCTTGAGGAGAGAAGAGTTGTTCATTTCTAACATTACAAACAAGGACCTTTGTGGAAAAAGCCCTTCTTCTGGCCATGCAAGGGTTAAGGCCTCTCTTTCCCCGCCAATCTGCCAATCCTGTGGGACAATCCCACTGTAAAATATTGCAGAGAGCAAAAGAGAAAACACCACATCTGGTCATTTTTACACAAACTGCAGCTGAATCATAGCAGATTGTTCAAGGACAGGTGTGCATTTGTGGTAGAAGGAAAGTGAGAAAAATAGGAAGAGGAACAAAGGACAGAATAAGAGAAAATAACTAAGTCACTAAATTTAAACAGATATTTTGTGTTGAAGTGAAAAAGCAATAATGTATTCACGTCTCTACAACTACACCTTTTTCTACTGAAACTTATGGAGCTGCAGTGTATTTGCCAATTAACAGCACAGAAGAAAATAGCAACTTCCCTTGAGAATGAATAGAGTTTAAAAAAAAAACTCTTTAAAATGCATTATCTAAAGTGATGCTATGGTTACATTGTTGAGCAGACAGCCAATATTTTATTCTTGTTCTCGTTAACTATAACATCTTTTCCTTTTAAAATTCAAACTACTACTCAATTTGTTTCCAGGTTAGAACAAAACAAACCTTCCACTAGTATTAACCAAAAAAAAAGAAAAAATGCATCCTTAGTTACTAAATCAGAACAAAAGTGATTATTGATCTGACTATACCTATGCGAAGAATACTAGAATGCCTTGAACAAAAGCAGAAGTCCCACGGAGTGTGTTTGTTTTGGGGGCTGTTTTCGTATTTTTTCCATAATTACACACATAAAAGTTTGGGATTATTTATAAGACACAGCTTCATCAAACCACAAAATACGAGTTTAGAATACTTCATGGGTGTATTTGTTTAAAAGAAAGTTTCAGAGGGATAGCTGTTTTAGGCTGTTTCAGTGGGGAAAAGGGAATCCTGTGGCATACGACTAACAAATGTGGGCATAAGCTTTCATGGACTGGAATCCACTTCTTCAGATATACAAAGTGGAAAGTTCAGTTTGGCAGAGACATACACAAACATGTAAAGACATGACTGTTACTTTACTATGCAGAGGACCAGTACTACTGAGGTCAATTTAACCAGGGTCCATGTGGCACACACCCAACAGTTGATAAAACAGTGAGAATACCAAAGGGGAAAAATTACTTTTTGTAATGAGATAGCTATTCCCAGTTTCTATTCAGACCCACTCCGGCAGAACACTGTCTGAAACCTGACACTTTTTTCCCCTCCATATCTTATTTCCTTAGCCACATGTTATGCTTAGGAAAAAAAAAAAAAAAAAAAAGAGAATTTCCTTTCCCACACTGCTCAAAGAGTGAAACAATCTCTCCTTTCCCGTCATTCTGTTCTTCTATTCTACTTCTTCATGTGGACCTTTACTTCCCTGTGTTAAGGCTTGCAAAAATTATTAGACATATACTAGAGAAACGACAACACAGAAAAATACAGACAGCTCCAGTGCAGAGATTCACAGACAAATCCCCAAGCAACTCCAGCTGTTGGGAAAAGAGAAAGTGCTGCAATTCCTCCCTGCTTCATTCATCTAGATCGGGGTCTGCAACCTGCAGCTCCAAAGCCACCTGCGGCTCTTTAAGGACTGCTTTGTGGCACCTGATGCTATAATTGAAAAGTATAAAAAAAAACGAACAACAAAAAAAAACCACCTCCTGATTATCTTCAGTAAATGGCGAATGTCCTGAAGTGAACATGTATCGCATTACAAATCATTGCCTGTGTGCTATACTTAAAATAGGGGCTACAAAAAGTATGGTTTGACATTATTTATTAAGGACTGTCCCATTCACATGCATACATGTTTTTTAATTCAGTAAAAAAATTCAAGAAATGGCTCTTCTTGCTCTCTTGGTTGCCACTCCCTGCTCTAGATTCTCCTTAAGTCATCCACCTTTTGAATCAACGATAAGACAATGTTAGATACAGATGAGGAAGGATGGCCCAGCAATTAGAACATAAGCCTCAGACTTGAAAAACTGGGATTGGAATTCTTGCTCCATCACATATTTTCTATGTGATCTTAGGCAAGTCACTCTATTTAGTTTCCCCATCTATAAATCTACCTATTGCATAGAACTGGAAGGGACCTTGAGAGGTCAACCACTCTAGTCCCCTGAACCCAGAGCAGAACTATCCCTGGCAGTTTCCCTCCCCCCCGCCTTTGCCCAGACCCCTAAATGGTTGTCTCAAAGACTGAACTCACAATCCTGGATTTACAAGGTCAATGCTTGAACCACTGAGCTATCCATCTCACCCAGGATAAATGCATTAAATATTGTGAGGTGCTCAGATACTAAAAACAGCATCACATAGGTAAGACAGACAGTCCAAAGCATCCAAAAATACTATTGTCTCTTCCCCTTTTTTCCTTCCCTAAACATACACCCCACCCAAAACAGAACTTCCTGGCCTACAGCTTCCAGGCTCTCCTCCCACACAAATGACTCTCAATGTTTGCCTGTGATACCAGGCATAGCCTTCTATACTCTCAGCCAGGGTCAAATGAGGAAAAGACTATCAGGGGCTGCTGTCCAGGGCCCTGTAAAGAGATCTCTGGCCACAAGGAGTCCAGATCTTTTTGCAGAGCCCCCTTGGTCTGGGGATCTGGGCTGCAGACACTGAAGTCCCTGTGTTCAGGCCCTGCCTGACAGGGGATGTGGGAGATGGCTGTGTGCACTGCCATTCCCTCAGCAGCATTGGAGTTACAAGCCCTGGGAAGCTCTGTCAGCATGTTTCCCTCACCTGAAGCCACCCCGTCAACTCACACTGGCCAGGATTCCCAGACAAGAGGAAACGGGCAGTAGAGGGTGTGCCTGAAGGCACGCACAGGGCAGCATGCAGAGTCTCCTGCCCCCAGGAAGCATCCCTCACCCCAACTCCCTGCCACAGCCCTGATCCCGCTCCTGCACCTTAACTCCTTCCCAGACCTTGCATCTACACCTCTTGCCCTGAACCCACTCCAAACCGCTTGTCCCCAACATGGCACCCCGTCCTGCACCCTGAACGCCTCATCCCCAACCCCACGCCAGAGCCCCACCCAAATGGATCCATCACCCCCTCCTGCACCCAACCCCCTGCCTCAACCCACAGACCCCGCCCAAACTACTGGGCCCCTTATTTTTGGCCCCTTGACAAGACCTCGTTGGGGCCACAAAATCCGACAGACCCAGGCCCCCAGAACAATTAATCCAGCCCTGATATCAACAGACTAAAGCTGACACTTATTGACATAATTTTACTAAGGTTCTAAATCAAAGTGGTGAAACTAACCCCAGAATGCATCAAAAGCTATCTAGTTAAAGCAATGTAAAATATACTATGGATACTCAAAACAATATTAACCTGAAATACATATATTTTAACAACATAATCAACACTTTTTAACTGAAGGCCCATGAACTTCCTACTGGTTTAACAACATCAGTCTTAAAACCAAAATTAAGTTACATTACCTTAACTTCCAAGTTTAGGCAAGGCCCTAGTGGTCTTTATATCTACATATTTGTACATTCTTCTCTCCACCCTCCCAAGTTTTGAAGACACTACTACACCAACAGGAGAGAGTCTTTTGTTAGCACAGTTAAAACATCTCTGTAAAAGGTAGTGTAACTATACCAGTAGAAGACCTCCCATTGACATAATATTGTCTACATTGGGAGTAGAATCAGTATAACTGGGTTTTTCACACCCCGATCAAGGTAGTTAAATCAGTGTAAGTTTATAGCACACATCTGGCTACAGATACACAAGCAACAGCAAAAGAAGAATATAAAAGGGCACAGTCTGAACAGTACACTCTCTCCCCCCACACCTTCCTGATCACTGCATTTTCTGTTATCAGATGGCAGGTAGTTTCCTTTCCAAAACTTCTACCTCTCTTCTTCACACCTCCTCCCCATCAGCATTCTTTCCAGAACCCTGACTTTCCATTTTCTTAAGGGTTAAGAATCACCTTATAAAAGGCTATAAAAAGATATGCTTAAAAGTAATTCTCCAAAATTTTGTTTTCCTTGTCATTTCTAGGGATATTTGCATCTTTAAGAGTTAGTTTTTTCCTCCAATTTGTGCCTCACTTGATGTCATGGTCCTCTGTGATAACAAGTGTTTCCACAGCTGTTAGCTGTGATGCCACAAATAACATTAATCACTTCCAGGGGAGTACAGTGGGGTAATTTATGCAAATATCTCTATTAAAAAAAAAAGTCTTGTTCACACTTCAACTTTTAAACAACATTAAAGAGAGCACTACCTTTAAGGAGAGTCTAGCATGGGTCCAGAACAACGACAAAAGTCTCAAGCCATTCAATAACCATTTTATAGAACCATGTTCAAACTACAATGTTGATTAAGAATAGTTTTAAACCTCAAGGAAGTTTTGGCAGAACACAAT
This sequence comes from Carettochelys insculpta, assembly GCF_033958435.1. NCBI lineage: Eukaryota > Metazoa > Chordata > Testudines > Carettochelyidae > Carettochelys > Carettochelys insculpta. The sequence continues at coordinate 138,044,691 of NC_134137.1, forward strand.
TTATCACATTCACGTTATGGGGTTTGCAGCATTTGCACGTAAGCTGATCCAAGAAGTGGTCCTTTTTCGGCATTGTGTTTGCTACTATAAAGGTTTCCTAGGCTTCACATGCAACCCTTTGAACCTACTATAAGAACAGACAGATTGACACATGAACGCACTCTTGGAGGCCATTGCATCGACTGCAATCAGACTACCTGAAAATACCATTCAAATTACTGTATTTTTATGCGGGGTGTCAAAATGTTGCTATAAATTATGCTATTTAATACATCCTGGAATGCTTTGGTTCTCACAAAAAATGGTGATCTATGTAAGGTGTGTTAGAAATCAAAAAATGCTACTTTTACCTTCTTCACAATTTCATTCAACACACAGGTTTTTTTTAAACTTGTTACCAAAAGGGCATTTTGGATTCAGACTGTGAAACATACTTAATGGTGTCCATTAACCAGTCTTCTCCAGTGCCCCACAAGCTGCATTCAAACTACAGATTTGTATTTTAACATCACTTCGGTTATCAGATTACAGCTAAGTCACCTAAAACAGTATTACAAAAAAAATATTTAATACGGATTGTCCCATCCCCACAAATAGGCCCCAAATCATGTTTTTAACTGGCTCACTTGTGAGTCACACATGACTATGCAGCCTGCAATGATCCACTTCACCTCAATTCTGTTTTTAACCATATTCAAAACCCTTTTCAGACAGCACGGACATAGTTTACAGTCACGCTACAGTGGTGCCTACAATGATGGGCGGGAGAGCCCGCAGGGAAGTGGAAACGGTGCAAGGTTTAATTTAGGACAAACTGGGGGGGGGGGGGGGGGGGGGGAAGTCCCAATCACAGTAATGCACCAATGCCTGCTCACTCCAACTGACATTCAAAAACGGGGCCAAGAGAAACCAGCTTGCAAAGGCGACTGGAGCTCCAAGCACTGCCCCGTTCAGAACCGGACGAGCCCCTAACCGGGTTCCCATAAGAAAGAGGCCGTAACTTGGGGGGTTGGACTAGGCACCTGCAAGCCCACGCCTGTTACAGACACACAGCAGATCGCATCATGTCAGTACGTTCCCCGGGGGTGGCACCTGCCAGCCACGCCACTGCCATTCCCAGAGCCGCTCTCCGCTCGCGCGCGGCACCGCCGCAGGCTCGGGAAATGCCCCGCAGGCACTGAAGTCTGCAGAAGAGCCCGGGAGGGGAGCCGGGCCGGGCAGGGCAGCGGCCCCCGGGGACGGGTCGGGGAGGAGACGGAGCCATCTCGCGCAGCGGGTGCCCGAGCGCCCCCCGCCGGGCGGGGGAGGCGGCTGCTTTGTTCGCCCCTCGCTCACTCACCCACAGTAGCCAGGGTCTCCAAGTCCTCCAGCTTGCAGGCGGGCGGCTCGGGCGGCGGGGAGCCGGGGCCGCAGGAAGGGGCGGGCTGGGACTCGCCGGTCCCCGCCGCCTCGCAGCCGCCGGCGCTTCGCGCCCCCACTTTGGCCTTCACGGCGCTGAGCGGCTCCATGGGGCCGGCCGGCCGGCCGGGCGAAGTTGGCCTCTCCGGCAGGGAGCTCCCCGTTCAGCAGCCCCGCCGGGCCGGCTCCTGGCGCAGCCTCCCCGCGGCCGCCGGGCTGCCCAGCATCGTGCCCTGCCCCGCCCCGCTCCTGCTGCCGCTGCCCCGCGCCGCCTCTCGCGCCTCCGGAGCCGCCGCGCAGACAATGGGCAGCCCGAGCGGGCGAGGCGGGCGCGGAGCCGCACACGGGGCGGGCGGAGGCGGGGCGGGAGGGGAGTAGAGGGGAGGCGGCTTCCTGCCGCTGCGGCACAGCAGGGCCCGGCGCGGGAGGGAGGGAGGCGTCCGCGGCGCCAGAGCCTGCAGCGGGGTCAGTCCCTGCCTCGACCGCGGCCCCGCCCCGCCGGGGAGAGGCGGTGGCCGTCGGCGCCCAGGTGCAGGCCCCGCCCGCTGGTTTCAAACCGCGCCGGCGCGCCCCGGGGGGCGGGTTCGGGGCTTCCCTCTGCAGCACCTGCACCTCCCCCTCCCGTCCTCCCGGCCGGTTCCTCCTGGGACAGGGAGCGGCTGGCGGGAGAAGAGTTCGCGGTGGGGGTGGGGGGTGAGATCCGTGTGAACGCGTGGCGGTGCAGTGGCAAGGCAGAGAGCCGGTACCCCCGTTTCCTTCCCTCTCCATAGGAAGCACTTAGAACAGGGGTGCCTGAAGTGGGGGGTAGCCCCCGGGCAGGTAAATTTTCATGAGCGGGGAGCAGCACAACCTGCTGCTGGGTCTCAGGCTCATCCATCTTCTTAAAACTATCAGTGGGGTAGCCGTGTTAGTTTGTAGCTGCAAAAACAACAAGAAGTCCTGTGGCATCTTACAGACTAACAGATATTTCGGAGCACAAGCTTTGGTGGGCAAAGACCCGTATTCCAAAATATCTGATAGTCTATAAGGTGCTACAGGACTTCTTGTTTTCTCCTTAAAATGTTGAAACATGTTACTGTTTTTAGATATGTGTATTCACATTTATATCCTGATTAATAAAGTTGTTACTTACTTATTTTTAGCTATGCCAAAAGGGATCTGGGGTTTGTTATACAATATGAACATAAGCAAAATTTGTCTTTGGTTTGTATTAGATTGTGGGTGGGAGTTTGATGGAGGACTGCCAATTGCAGGGATGAAAAGTGGGGCCTACTTAGAAAGTTTGTTCACCCCTGATCTAGAAGAATCTCTGCTGTCACCCCTGCCCCAGGAGGCCAGCAGTCAGTCCTGCTGCTATCTTCACTTGCCATACTTGTCAAGTTTGCTTGCATAGGGTGTTGAAAGGATGCATAGTGTTCGGTTGCAGACATATTTAATCCTTGATATTTGACATGGGGGTGTGGCTTTATAGTAAATGCCATCCCACACACACTGGAAGGAAAGGGCCTTGATTCCTCTGGTAGTACAAAGTTAAAATATTTGCTTACAGTGGACACAATCAAAGATACAAAACATTTCCTGCTACAATTGCATTTTAAACCTAAAACTGTGAAAAAATAACAGACATCCACATTGAAATACAATGTATGCGTGAATTAGCTACTGTATAGTACTTGAATTGGATGCAAGTGACTACAAAAGGCATAAGGCAAAGCTCATTGCCTTTTTTGTAGAGATAAAGCTCAACATTGAGGCAAAAAAGGTTACTAATTATAATAAAATTAACTGAACTGTAGGATACAGTTTATTAGTGTAATAAGCTGCTTCCATATACAAATATTTATATGAAATTGATAACTAATTAGTCACTTGCCAGTGTTTGAGCAACTCCTTACTATAAGAAAAATCTCTATAAGGATTAAGATAAATGAAAGAAAAACCGACAATATCTTCTTTGATGACCATTCCAAAGACTTTCTTTAACAATAATTTGTGTTTAAAAATATTATTTGAAAGCTGAAAACTTTTAAATAGGAAGGGGGCATGTTTGAACGCATTTGAAAAAGAATTTCAACTCTTATTAAAACAAAAATTATTAAAGGGATTTCAGAAAACAAGCTGAATAAAAGAGTTAAAACTCTAAGTATGTCCGGAGGCAGTCTAACCACAGATGAAACCATTTTCAGCTCTGCTACATATGCATCGGAAGGAAGCAACTTCAGCTCATGAATATGCAATCAGGTCCCTCCCATGAAGGGGATGAGGTAATCAAAAGGTGACAGCAGCTGATATTTGAACCAAGACAACACACTGAAACAGGTCACTCTTCTACCTTCAGTGAAAGCAGGCAAAGAGCAATATGAAACTTGGATTTGAGAGCCCAATAGAATAACAATTTCATCTGAGTATACTCTTCTCAATTTATCTAGTTCATTTCATCTGTACAAGTAAGCAAAATAGTATCTAGAGACAACTGAACAAAGAAGGTGATAACACAGCATCAGAATAAAGTGACCATCCGTCCAGTGATGCTCCTATGACAAAATTACATTGCCAAGACATCTGGGATGCAATTTACAAACCCATTGCAAAGGTATTAACTTTTTGTTCCTGAAGTGGCTTTAATGGAATGTTGAAATACCATTGTAATTTAAAATATTAATATTTTCTCCTGTTAAACCCTAGACTGTACTCTGGGAAACTTGCCTCAAGTTAACCTTGGTAAACAATGAGAAATAGCAACATTTTGAGTTCAATGTTCTTAATATTCATCCGTTGGCTCCTTGAATGAATTTTCAAAGTTTTTCTTTTTCAGAGGACTTGGTTACAATCACTTATCTCTGCCCATTTATGAACTGTTTAGGTAATCCATGCTAAACCAGACCGGACTGATCTCTCCACAGCACAGACCTACTAATGTAATCCTTTGTTCCTTACTCATATTCACGTTTGGAATTTCTTTTCTACAGTAAAATATTAAATTAATAGCTGTGATTTTGCTTGTTTTTAGGTTGACGTCCTTTAAAGTGTGGCAAGCACCCCACATGATTAAAATAGTAGGAGTAAGATCTCTGAAATGTCATTAAGAGAAAAAGTTATTAAAATGTGGCCTAATATTTCATGTTTTCTTAGACAATGGCATTTATTTATGTTGGGCATAATCTTGCTTGGCATCAACCTGAAACACCTTTTTTGTATATTATGATTTACCAGTTGAAGGTCTTTTCAGGCAATATTGGAAAGCTCTCCTTTACAGAAAGGTTCTTAAGTACCCGAGTAATCACATTAATAGGTTTCTTTCCAAAATTAAAGTTAAGCATATGCTTAAAAACGTTGCTGGACTGGGACCAAAATCACATGCCCATTGTAGCCATTCTGCAAGTCAAGGCATATTTCTTAATGTTAAGAATATCTGTGCATGTTTATGGTACGTCTTTAAGACCCATTTAAGAATTCTTCTTAGGGATGCTGATTATTTTTCGTAGTATTTTTGGAAAATCAAATTCGTGTTTTTTCTATGAAAATTTAAAAAAAAAGAATATGAAATTAAAAAAAATAGGGAAAAAAAAAACCTTCCACTTGCTGAGCAGCAGGCAGAGAGGCAGTGTGGCCCACAGGTATGGCATAGGACTTGGAGGCATCTTTTTCTGTCTTGGTCACCAATCCGCTTTTTCAGGGAGTGACTTCCTCTCACTGTGCTTTTGTTTCCCCTTCACTGATACACTCTATTTTAGGGCTTGTCTTCACTAATGCCCGGATCAATGGGGCAACGATTGATCCAGCAGGGTTTGATTTATTAAGTCTAGTATGGACACAATATATTGACTGCCAGTTGACTCCATTACTCCACTTCAGAAAGAAGCTCAAAAGGATTTGACAGGAGAGCATCTTTTGTAAATGCACCACAGTGAAGACACCACCATAAAGAGGTTGAAATATGTCAACTTGAGCTGTGCTGTTCATGTAGCTGAATCTGTGTACCTTAGATCAGTCTCCCCTGTAGTGTAGACCTGCCCTTACTCTTCAGTACCATTTTATGATCTTCTGGTCAGAACTTGCTCCATTGTGGGCTTTCAGCTGCCCCTCTGCAAACTGCTTGCTTTCACCTTTTGTGGTGTACCCTTCTTGGAGTACGTCCCACAACCTTGGCTCATCTAGGGAAGATAACAGCAACAAAGGGTCCTGTGGCACCTTATAGACTAACAGAAAAGTTCTGAGCATGAGCTTTCGTGAGCACAAACTCACTCCATCAGATGCTGTTCTTGGAAATCTTCAGGGCCAGGTATAAATAAGCCAGAGCAAGGCTGGGGATAACAAGGTTAGCTCAGTCAGGAAGGATGAGGCTTACTACCAGCAGTAGATCTGGAGGTGTGAACACCAAGGGAGGGGAAGCTGCTTCTGTATTTAGCCAGCCATTCACAGTCTTTGTTTAATCCTGAGCTGAGGGTGTCGAATTTGCAGATGAATTGTACCTCAGCAATTTCTCTTTGGAGTCTGGTCTTGAAATTTTTTTGCTGTAGGATAGCTACTTTTAAGTCTGCTACTGTGTGACTCGGGAGACTGAAGTGCTCTCCTACGGGTTTTTGCATATTGCCATTTCTGATATCTGATCTGTGTGCGTTTATTCTTTTACGTAGAGACTGTCCAGTTTGCCCGAGGTATATAGCAGAGGGGCATTGCTGGCACATGATGGCATAAATTATACTGGTAGATGTGCAGCTGAATGAACCCACAGTGGTGTGGCTGATCTGGTTAGGTCCTGTAATGGTGTTGCTGGTGTAGATATATGGGCAGAGCTGGCAACGAGGTTTGTTGTATGGATGGGTCCCTGAGTTAGAGTGACTGTGGTGTGGTGTATAGTTGCTGGTTAGGATTTGCAGCACAAGAAGAATAACTCCAGGTGGACTCCTCCTGAGGGTAGAAATAACAGTCTGGACCTATACATAGAATGCTTCCGCCGATGCGCACAGGCAGAAATTGTGGAGAAACAGCATTGTTTGCCTCACAACCTCAGTCGTGCAGAACGCAATGCCATCCACAGCCTCAGAAACAACTCTGACATTATAATCAAAGAGGCAGATAAAGAAGGAGCTGCTGTCATCATGAACAGGTCTGACTACCAGAAGGAGGCTTCCAGACAGCTCTCCAATACCAGATTTTACAGGCTACTTTCCTCAGATCCCACCGAGGAATACACGAAGAAACTACCTGCTCAGGACACTCTCTACACAAGCACAAGAACAGATTTATACCAACACACCTCTAGAGCCCCATCCAGGGCTATTCTACCTACTACCCAAGATCCACAAACCTGGAAATTCTGAGCGCCCTATCATCCCGGGCATTGGCATTCTCACTGAAGGATTGTCTGGTTATGTGGACTCTCTCCTCAGACCCTATGCCACCAGCACTCCCAGCTATCTCTGAGACACCATTGACTTTCTGAGAAAACTGCAATACATTGATGACCTACCAGAAAACACTATCCTAGCCACCATGGCTATACCAACATCCCACACAAAGATGGAATAAATGCTGTCCGGAACAGTATCCCTAATGATGCTATAGCACATCTGATGGCTGAGCTCTGTAACTTTATCCTCTCACACAACTATTTCAGATTTGGCGATGATATATCCCTTTAAATCAGCGGCACAGCTATGGGTACCCGCATGGCCCCTCAATATGCCAATATTTTCATGGCTGACCTGGAACAACGCTTCCTTAGCTCTCGTCCACTAACACCCCGTCCCTACTTACGCTACATTGCTGACATCTTCATCATCTGGACCCATGGGAAGGAGACTCTGGAGGAATTCCACTGGGATCTCAACCACTTTCACCACAACATCAAGCTCAGCCTGGAACAGTCTACACAGGACATCCACTTCCTGGACACCACGGTGCTTATACACGATGGCCACATCAATACCACCATGTGCCGTAAACCCACTGACCGCTGCGCCTACCTTCATGGCTCCAGCTTCCATCCCAGACACAACACACGATCCATTGTCTACAGCCAAGCACTGAGATATAACCGCATTTGCTCCAACCCCTCCGACAGAGACAAACACCTACAGGATCTCTACCAAGCATTCTTGAAACTGCAATACCCGCCTGAGGAAGTGAAAAAACAGATCAACAGAGCCAGACATGTGCCACGAAGCCTCTTACTACAGGACAAGCCCAAGAGATAAACCAGCAGAACACCACTAGCCATCACCTACAGTCCTCAGCTAAAACCTCTACAGCGCATCATCAGGGATTTACAACCCATCCTGGACAATGATCCCCCACTTTCACAGGCCTTGGGAGGCAGACCAGTCCTTGTCCACAGACAACCTGCCAACCTGAAGCAAATCCTAACCAGCAACTATACACCGCACCACAGTCACTCTAACTCAGGGACCCATCCATGCAACAAACCTCGCTGCCAGCTCTGCCCACATACCTACACCAGCAACACCATTACAGGACCTAACCAGATCAGCCACATCATCGTGGGTTCATTCAGCTGCACATCTACCAATATAATTTATGCCATCATGTGCCAGCAATGCCCCTCTGCTATATACATTGGATAAACTGGACAGTCTCTACATAAAAGAATAAACACACACAGATCAGATATCAGAAATGGCAATATACAAAAACCCGTAGGAGAGCCCTTCAATCTCCCAGGCCACACAGTAGCAGACTTAAAAGTAGCTATCCTACAGCAAAAAAATTTCAAGACCAGACTCCAAAGAGAAATTGCTGAGGTACAATTCATCTGCACATTCAACACCCTCAGCTCAGGATTAAACAAAGACTGTGAATGGCTGGCTAAATACAAAAGCAGCTTCCCCTCCCTTGGTATTGACACCAGCAGATCAACTGCTGGTAGTAAGCCTCATCCTTCCTGAATGAGCGAACCTTGTTATCCCCAGCCTTGCTCTGGCTTATTTATACCGGGCCCTGAAGATTTCCATGACCAGCATCTGATGAAGTGAGTCTGTGCTCACGAAAGCTCATGCTCAAAACTTTTCTGTTAGTCTATAAGGTGCCACAGGACCCTTTGTTGCTGTTACAGATCCAGACTAACACAGCTACCCCTGTGATACAAGTGAAGATAGATACCTTATGTTTCCATTGTTACCTTGCCCTACAGGTAACATTTTTATCTGTCATTGGAGGTGGAATGCTTATCAGGTTAGAAAATTCACCTAGCAAATTGCTTAGCAAAACAAACATTTTTTTTAAGTATGGAGAAAAACAGATAAATGACGAGTAAAAAGTTCCCTCAGTAAATATTAGGTTTCACATTTTCCAAATGATACCTAGGTCTTGAATAGTTTCAGTTTCAGTTCCAGACACAGATGAATAAACATACATTTCTTTACAAGCAAAGGTCCGTCTGTTACCCCATCTGTCCACAACTGACAGCCATTCATATTAACTTGCCTTTCTTTTGTGTGTTGGAGGGTAGGTCTGTCTCTCTTCACTAGGTCAAGCCCCTTGCTGGTTCAGAGACTCTTCAGCTGAGAAATTTAAATTTTCTTCTCCTTTTTTGTCTCAGGAGACTTCCTGTTAAGCTTCCTATCTCCAATCTAGTTTTAACCAGATCTAGAAGAATCCAGGTTATTTCTCATGTGCAATGGCACTGAAGATTATTGCTTTGTTGTTTTCGGGGGTGGGTCCCTCTGTCATGTGGGAAGAACAGTTTCTTCCTCCAAGCCTGTGTCTTACAATGTCTTATTAGGAAAAGAGTTTGTTTACCTCACACAACTTGCCTAAGTGTGAGTATCCTTGCAACTGGCTCCCCCCTTGCCTCCCACAACATAATAAATGATACCATCTCTTCATCTTTTGTCATAATGAGACTACAATGCTTGACAATGTGGTCCCTGTCTCAGGTGAAATTCCTAGGCATTACAATAATAAATACCATATATTATTTGTTATGTTTTTAAGGAAACTCATGACTGGGGAAGTTATGTGAGGTAAACAAACTCTTCCTAGTAAGAGATCTACCTGGCTTAGAAAGGAGGAATTTGTTCGATCTCCCTGCCGCATAGTACCTGTGTGCAAAGGAACTAATGATAGTTACTATGATGAATAGCTATTTAGATTATGCAAATTAATCTATACTTTTCTAAGATGTTGGTCATCAGCCTAACCTTTTAATGTGGTGTGAAATTTTTCAAAAGCACTCAGTTTATGAGCCTAAGGGCGTGTCTGCACATCTGGGGGGTAATGTGCCTGACATGTGTCTGATTCCTAAACTGTGCTAAGATATTGCACATTGATTGGTCCATGTAGATCTTGCCGGTACAAATTAAAAGTTCTCTGACAGTAATGGAATTTTGTTTGAAACACCACTATGTCAATGGACTAACACCAGAAAGGTCTATGTGGACTAGTCTACATGCAACCCATTAGTGCAGTTTAGAACTGAGACAGCTATCATACACATTACCCCTAATATGTAGTCATACCCTAAAAATCATTTAGAGGGGTAATGGCTGCTAAATGCCTAAGTCACTTTTGAAAATGGGATTTAGACACATAAACCACAGAGGCATTTTTGAAAAGCTTACCTGGTCTCGAAATTTTCTACACAGGGAAGGTGTTCCAGAATAAGGAAGGCTATATGTGTAAACACAATAAACTAGTCTGCAGTGGACACTTATTCTGAAATAAGACCATCCACAGGCAGAGCTATTGCAGAATACTTATTCCAGTAAGTGTTGATGGGCTTTATCAAATGAAAAGTATTTTTAAAGGAATGAAGATAATAGGGTGGAATCAGATACCAGGTAGTGTTCTGGGTTTGGTCACCTAACAGAAGAACTAATAAACAATTTTACATTTAAAAGACTCATAGGAATAATAATATTATGATGCTTCACTGCTCAGTAAACTTGCTTTTGTATTATTGCCATCAAGTGCATCTTTGCACATTATACTATTAGTTTACTCTCTAGTAGCAACCTAAGATTTGGTTCTGCACTGACTTGCACCTTATGTAGTAATTTACTCCTGTGCAAAGAGTTTGTAACACGTGACCAGTGTGATCTGGAGAAATGACTATACCAGGCAGCTGAGAATCAGATTCATGGTTTCTTACTATTTGTAAAGTGTTTACTACACTTCAGTTACTGTTTAAATAATACATTCTATTGTTTAGCAATTATTTGGCTTTCTTTCTCAGAAGATGAACTCAGAATAGCAACAACAGGTGAGATTGAGAGAGCCTCACCTACTATAACAAATAACTGGGTGGTTAGGGCACTTAGCGACTCATGGAGTGAGGATTCAATGTCAGCTGTCCCACCCCAGGTGAATGCCCTATTTCCTGGGCTACCGGACAGTAGGAAGCTCACAACCCCTTACTTCTTATGCATATGAAAGGACTCCTTGTCAATCCAGTCTGAAACATTAATGTTTTGTTTTAATAATGACGAGATGATCCTTTTTGACATTTCAGTTCTTTTTTACTTTGATCTAAACAATGTACTTTAATTGACACAATTTTATTAAATATTTGACGTGACCTAAATCTGCATTTTTGGATGAAAATAATTGCCCAGTTCATCAAAACAAGCTTCTGAGTACATGGAATTTGTATAGCAACTGGGAAAAAACAATGAAAGAAAATAGGGTCAATGGCAAAAGTCCCTTTGATTTCACCCAGGTTGGAACAGGATTTTCCTGTAACCTTCAGAGGTCATATGCATGTCTGCTCTCCAAGTCCAAATAGTCAGGCAAGTGAATACTGGAGGTGAAATGAAATACCAGCACGGCACCTCTCTTCTAGTGCATAAAACTGGGATGTCTTATGTGAGGAAGGACTAAATGAATAACAGAGATAAAGCCGTGCTAGTCTATGTCCTATCAAAACAAAAAAGGGGTAAAGTTGCACTTTAAAGACTAACAAAATAATTTATTAGGTGAGCATTCGTGGACACAAAACAGACATAAAAACACTCCTGATCCACAAACCGTCAGCTGACATTTTAATGTAGTGGGCCATTCTGTTAATGACTTAAAAGTTTGCATCTTAGTGAAGAGGAATTTTCACACTACTTTGGAAAGAAAGGCTGCTGAACTCTCTTTTATATTCAAATTCAACACATTAACGTGGTTTCAACAGGGATGCGAATTTTCTGGGTCCTTATAGGGGCTCTTTTGCGTACTTGGCTTAATCTAATTCTTGACTCCCCCCGCACTGCCCTGCTACTCTCTGATTTGCTCACCTTGATAAATTTTCTTCTGATTTGTCAACTTTTTGATTGCTATTTTTGGTTCTCTGTGCCTTAAATATTGAGTTTGTTCTGGTATGGCTATGGTCTGAAGAAGTGGGTCTGTCCCACGACAGCTCATCACCTAATACCTTATTTTGTTAGTTTTTAAAGTGCTACTTTACTGCTTTTTCGTTTTAAATAAATAACAAGTTGTAGTTTCAAGCCCTGGAAGCAAACTGTCTCTCTTACTCTTTACACAGTGCAAACACACCTGGGCTTGTGTCCAAAATGCTCAACAACTTCCTGAGATTTTTCTTTATTTTTAACAACAAAAATCTCATTTTAAGATAGCTGTTTACAAGGGAGTTGGCTTATTTATTTCTTTACATGACCTACTGTCTCAGCACCTAGTTCCTTAGCGAGACATGCAAACCTTTGCGTCCTCCTGGTTTCAAGTTAATAAGACCTACTTAGTGCAGCAGCAAGACCAAGTCAGCAAGAAAGTGCAGTGTCCCTGTAACATCCTCAAACTTGACAGCCTGACACAATCTTCATTTCTTCCCATACAGTATACAGTAAGGTCTACAGTTATTAACTTAGTAATAAGACTAATATTTCTGAATTTAAAATTGCATGTATATTTTTAAGAGCAATGCAACCTTGTCATTCAAGAAGACAGGAAACGATGCCCTAGCCCTTGTTATTCTCTTTGTTTTTGATGGATCATGTCACAGAATCCACATGGTTGGGTCTCAAACCTCCAGTATAAGACTGGCTTCAGCTCCCAAAGATAAAGAGCTCTGAAAGGCTGTGTCTCCCCAATTTACCTTCGCTCCTTCCACCCACTCCAGCAAGAGAAACCTTCAAAATCTGCAACTTAAATGCTGTACATTTCCAGGACCTCCAACTGTCAGGTTATTTTTTCGGGAGACTTTTTAAGTATAAAGCTGCAGATTTAGCTGATGATAGCCGTGTCTACATGTGCACGCTACTTCGAAGTAGTGGCACTAACTTCGAAATAGCGCCCGTCATGGCTACACGTGTTGGGCGCTATTTCGATGTTAACATCGACGTTAGGCGGCGAGACGTCGAAGCCGCTAACCCCATGAGGGGATGGGAATAGCGCCCTACTTTGAAGTTGAACGTCGAAGTAGGGACCGTGTAGTCGTTGCGCGTCCCGCAACATTGAAATAGCGGGGTCCGCCATGGCGGCCATCAGCTGAGGGGTTGAGAGACGCTCTCTCTCCAGCCCCTGCGGGGCTCTATGGTCACCGTGTGCAGCAGCCCTTAGCCCAGGGCTTCTGGCTGCTGCTGCGGCAGCTGGGGATCCATGCTGCAGGCACAGGGTCTGCAACCAGTTGTCGGCTCTCTGGATCTTGTGTTGTTTAGTGCAACTGTGTCTGGGAGGGGCCCTTTAAGGGATCAGCTTGCTGTTGAGTCCGCCCTGTGACCCTGTCTGCAGCTGTGCCTGGCACCCTTATTTTGATGTGTGCTACTTTGGCGTGTAGACGTTCCCTCGCAGCGCCTATTTCGATGTGGTGCTGCACAACGTCGATGTTGAACATCGATGTTGCCAGCCCTGGAGGACGTGTAGATGTTATTCATCAAAATAGCCTATTTCGATGTCGCCACATCGAAATAGGCTACTTCGATGTAGGCTTCACGTGTAGATGTAGCCGATAAAATAACTCTTTAGTTCTGGAGGTATGATATAAATCAAACACATTTTTGCAGCATACCAAAATACATCATATGTGCACAGAGCCTCAGGACTGAAACAGCAAAACGGAGCGAAGAGGGTTGGGTGAGTAAAGGAGAATCCTGTGAGATCAGATCTTCAAAGAATAGGAATTACAAGGTAAGTTGTTTTGTCTTCTCCTGCTTTGTGCCTGTACTAATGGGAACTCCAGAGCCTCCTGGGCCTTGGGACACTGCCTCCCTACCTGTCATCCTCGACACCTCGGCCGAGAAGCCCCAGACCAGGGATGGTGAGGAACTGGGACCATCAGCTAGCCTCACAACACTGGGGCAGAGCTGGAGCCAGCCACAGCCAGGGAGTGGTCCAGCAAGGAGAGGAACATCGTGATTGACCTCCCCTCCCAAACCTCCAGCCAGGCCTCAGCCAGCCTGGCATACCCCATCCTCGGCAGTGGACTCTCAGGTATGTACCAGAGAGGGCATATACCCCAGACCACAGGGTGGGGCTCCATACCCGCCCAAGGGCCCCCCATGCTGGCCATGGCGCAGCCGGGCTGCAGTTCTCAGGATGGTGTCATGGCTACAAGTGCCCTTCAACCACCTGCTTCCATGCACAGTGCCATGGCCTGCCCCCGGGGGAGGGGTTGGGGGGGCTGGACTACACAAGGGGGCCACCCCTAGGGGGACAGGGACCCACCACCACCACCATGGGCTTCCAGAGCTGCCCTGCCATCGGACGGGGATGGGGGCCCACCACCTATGGGAGGATGGGGGTCTTGGGCAACAGGGCAGGAATTGGGACTCATGGCCTGTAACTGTCTTCCCTCCTGTTTCCACAGCTGTGCCATCCGAGGGCTGGGAGAGCCTCGCACCAATGGCGACCGACCTGTACCACCCCCAGCACCAGGTGGCAGAGAACCACCACCTCGCCGCCTCCATCCGGCAGCAAGTGGAGGTGGCGGAGCAGCACCTCCTCTTTGAGGAGGGCAAGGCCACCTGGCACTGGGCAGCCTGGGGGGAGTTCATGGGGACCTTCCAGGAAGTGGCAGCTACATTCCAGGAGCTGCTGGCCTGAATGCCCCCACCCGCAGCCCTTCCTGTCACCTCACCTGCAGCCTCGCCTGCCGCTGCCCCCTCCACCGCCTCTGCTGCTGCCTCTCCTGCCACAGCTCCACCCACCAGCCTCTGGCGGAGAACCCACCTGCCAGCTCCCCCAGAGAGGGCCCTGCTGTGCCTGACCACCCGGCTGGGGCTGACCCCCAGCCCTACCTCCCCATCCTCCCTGCCGCCTCTCAGCCCCGCTGGGGACCCCAGACCAGGGGGATGCAGGTCCTGGGGCTAGCATGGGTCATGGCCTTCAACCCCCCCCCCCAAAGTAATTGCTCCCCAGGCATGCCACCCAGGTCCCCCTCCCCCTGTAAAAAGTTTACCCCCCCCCATAAATAGTTCACCCCCCTCCTCTTGTAAATAGTTTATGTGGTTATGTTAGGCATATAAGACATTAAGCACATGTTTTTGTAGTGCAGAACATAACAGTTTATTTTTCTCACAACCCCATGTGCTGTGTGCTTGGTGTGGGTGGCAGTGTGACGGAAGTGGCAATGGAGGGTGTGCAAGGGTGGAGGGGATCATGCAGTGGACTTGTTGGGCGTGGCTGAGGTGGAGCTCACTGGGGCCCCTGAACGTAGTACTTCAAAAAATAGGAATTACAAGCTAAGTTGTTTTGTCTTCTTCAAAGGTACCATCCTCACAGAACTCTCGCTCTATGACCCCATCATAGTGGGCCTGGCAGCTAGGGGTGGCAGCCGGCTGTGGGTAGCCTGGGCAAGACTCAGCTGGGCAACCCTGTATAAAGGTCTCCACCTTCCTCTCTATGATGTTGTGTAGAGTGCAGCAGGTGCCCACCACCTATGGCACGTTGAGAACACCCACCTCCAGGTGGGCTAGGAGACAGCACCACCGGCCCTTGAGCCACCCAACATTGCACTCTACTGTGTTACGGGTGTGGTTCAGCTGCACGTTGAAGCATTCTTGGCGGGGGGTGGGATGGCCCATATAAGGGTGCATGAGTCCTTGGAAGCGGCGGGTATGCCACATCGGCTACCAGGCACAGGGGCACCATCATGTCGCCCAGCGAGATCTCCCTCTGGGGGATGTAGGTTCCTGCCTCCAGGTGGTGGCACAGGCCCGAACTGCAGACAACCCACACATCATGGGTGCAGCTGGGACGGTCCAGAGTCCTAGAACTGGCCCCAGCTGTCCACCATGGCGCGGAGGACCATGGAGTGGTAGCCTTTCCTGTTAATATATTGTCTTCCACTGTGTTCCGGGACATGGATTGGTATATGGGTCCCGTCAAGGGTCCCAAAGCAGTTCGGGAACCTGAGCACTATGAAGCCCACCATGGTTGCATTCAGGTTCCCGATGCAGATCACCCTCTGGAGGAGCATTGTGTTGAGGGTGCTCATCACCTGCGAGTAGAGGAACATAAGCATCCATGAGGGTGTGCAGCGTGTGCCGAGGCCCCTCCAGCCCCTGTCTGGGCCCCACCCTGACCCCACTCCAGGCCCCACCCCAGCTCCTAATGGGCCCCCTGTCCCAGCCTCCCCCCCATGGGTGGGTGCATGGCCCAGGCCTCCTTAACTCCATCATCATGGCCCCTACTGTGGCCTTGCCCAAACCAAATTGGTGGCCCACAGAGTGGTAGCTGTCTGGAGTGGCCAGCTTCCAGACAGCTATCATGACCCTTTTCTCCATGGGGAGGGTGTGCTGCATCCAGGTGTCCTCATGTCTCAGTACAGAGGACAGCCACTGGCAGAGCTCAAGGAAGGTCTGCTGCATCATCCAGAAATTCTGGAGCCACTAGTCATTGTCTCACTCCCCCATGATGAGGTGCTTCCACCATTCTGAGCTGGTGAGGTAGCTCCAGACCTGGCATAGCACCTGCGGGGGGCGCTGGAGGAGCTGAGGGTCTGGGCGTCTCCAGCTGCCCCTGGGGAGGCCTCCCCCAAGAGAAGCTGCAGGGCAGCTGCCACTGCTGTGGCCAGCAGGATTTCCAGCTGCTGCTGGTCCATCTCCATTCCTGTGGGCACTGTGTCTACGGGGCTAGTGGCAGCTCAGCAGGCCTCATGCTGTGCAGGCTGAGGGTATTGGGGAAGGGACCATTACTGGAGTGTCTGGCTCTGGCCCCGGCAGGGATTTGCTGCCATGCAACCCCGTCTGTGGCCTTTCCTGGTGCTTTCTTTCGAAAGAGAGCGTGGGTAGCCCTTTAGAATGCGGGAATTGACGGTGCTAGCCCTGGGCCATGTGTAGACTCTCCCTTTCGAAAGGGCATTTTTTGAGTCCTCTTTTTCGAAAAGTGCCTTTCGAAAACATGCTCTAGTGTAGACATAGCTAAGGTGAAAGCATTACAGAGGAAACTTATTACAAACAATAAAAGAAGCTCCATGCCTGATAATAAGCTGACCAGAAATCACTCACAAGTCCAACAGGGATTCTGGTAGTTAATCAATCAGTCCTTCAGACCCCACAAAGTAGGGCTTTTTTTTTTTTGGGGGGGGGGGCTACAAGTTCATCACAGCTGTTAGCTCAAAATAAGCGCCCTGGTGAATCTGCAAGTCCTCTGGCAGCAAAGATTTTGATCTCCTGGGAACAGGTGCAGATAGTGGATGTAGTTTGGCGGATTTACTGCCATTGTGTCCTCATGGATCTTTGGTTCTGTTGAGGATAACCAGAAGGTTGCTTGCCTGCGTGGTCAGTGATATGGGCCCAATGATCTCAGTAGACCCCCATGAGGTTCCCCAAAGACCACAGGGCAGATAAGGATCAAAGGTGTCAGACCAGGGTTTATTGCCAAGCAAGGTACAAATAACAGTTGTCTAATATGCTATATTGATATATTGTACAGATGTACAGCAGCAATGGACTGATTTGGGGTGGAAGAATCCCAAACATTGGTACAGGCTGGGGACTGACTGGCTCAGCAGCAGTACGATGGACAGGGACCTAGGGGTTATGGTGGATGAAAGGCTGGATATGAGTAAACAGTGTGCCCTTGTAGCCAAGAAGGCTAACGGCATACTGGGGTGCATTAGGAGGAGCATTTTGAGCACATCTACAGAAGTAGTTATTCCTCTTTATTCGGCACTGGTGAGGCCACATGTGGAATATTGTGTCCAGTTTTGGGCCCCCCCAGTATAAAAAGGATGTGTATTTGCTGGAGCAGGTTCAGCGAAGGGAAACAAAAATGATTAGGGGGCTGGAGCACAAGACCTATGAGGATAGGCTGAGGGATTTGGGCTTGTTTAGTTTACAGAAGAGAAGACTTAGAGGTGATTTAATAGAAGCCTTCAACTTCCTGAAGGGGAGCTCTAAAAAGGAGGGTGAGAAACTGTTCTCAGTGGTGTCAGATGGAAGAACAAGGAGTAATGGTCAGAAGTTGAAGAGGGAAAGGTGTAGGTTAGATATTAGGAAAAACTACTTCACCAGGCGTGTGGTGAAGCATTGGACTGTGTTGCCTAGAAAGGTGGTGGATTCTCCATCCCTTGAGGTTTTTAAGTCCCAGCTGGACAAGGTCCTGGCTGAGATGACTAGTGGGGGTTGATCCTGCTTGAAGCAGGGGTCTGGGTAGATGACCTCCTGAGGTCCCTTCCAGCCCTGTGATTCTGTGATGCAGTCAGTGGGAATTCCACTGCCCCACTATGTCAGGCAAAGATGGTTCCCAAGACACCACATTATATACAGGTACAGACAAAGCACACCTCACTGCTGATGTATCAGGTTACTACCCTCTGATGCTACTAGTTACCACCCATCACCCTGTTTGGTTAGATCATCTCTTATCCATCATGCTGTCATTTTAGACCCTTTCCTAAACCTAGGTGTACATCTGTGAGGAGTAGGTACCAAGGTCTTTTTTAATGAGCTGGTGGTACCTTGTTATTTCAACCCACCAATTATTGTTCTGCATCTGGACCAATTACCAGTGAGTGTTTTGTACTCTCAGCCCTGGCTGTGCCAAGTTCTGTTAGCAAAGGCCTTCCTCTTGGTCACAGCTTAGCTTTGCTTTTAGCCATGTTTTGTCCATTGTTGCTAGGCCTTCCGCCTCACACCAGGCCTGCGCTGTATGGGCTTACGCCTTCCATTTACTACAGTGCAATTCTCCTCAGGGCATAGCATCAAAAGATTGGGTCTACAGGTGGGAATTTACATTCACCTCCTCCCAGCTATTTCCTAAGAAACCTGTTCAACTTTACGGGCTTGTCTACACTATCTCCCTACTTCAAAGGGAGCATGGTAAGTAGGACTTTGGGAGATTATTAATGAAGTGCTGTGCTGCATATGCAGTGCTTCATTAAACAAATCCCCCCTGCGGCAACTTTGAAGTGCCAGCTCATGTCGAGCCGTGGCTCCCTGGCCGGTACTTCAAAGTGCCCGGGGTACTTCAAAGTCCCTTTACTCCTCAAACTAGGAGTAAGGGGGCAAGAGATGGACAAAGAAGGCACATGGCCTTGCTGATGGGGAGCCACAGAGGCTATGAGGGTCTGAATAGGACTTGGGGGTGCAGGGCCACATGGGGACAGAGGGAGGGGGATGCAGGGACATGTGAGGTTAAGGAAGAGTGGGTGTGCAGGGCCACAAGGTAACATGTACAGATGGGACTGACTGAATGAGAGAGGCTAGAGATCAGCAAGAGTGTGCTTGGGAGAGGTTCCTCAACTTCCTAACAATCCCGCCCCACAAAAATCCTGTTCTGCTCTTCTTCCACCCACACCCAAGAAACTTCCAGGTTTACTTTCCAGTAGTTACTCCGCTTTCCCTTAAGTGCTTGTCGACATCTCTACTGTTACTCTGACTCCCCGCAAATATGTACACTATTTTGAGAAGTGTGAGAAATAGTTTCTATATTGTAGTTTAAATGAATTAGTATTCAAACTTCTGTATTAATTTGCCTAGATTTTTTAATTTATCAAAAAAAATTTGGAATCTTTTTTGTTGCCATTATTGTGATAGACATACTAGAGGACTTAACTTAACTCCTAGAGGATGTCCAAATGTGCACCCTACATTCACTGGTCAGAATCTGTCCTATAAAAGGCAGTTGTGCAACTGACGGATTTAAATGTGAATTAAATCAGTAAGATGACTGTTTTTGCTGATATGTTTTGCATTTTGCTAAGAAAGAGGTAGAAAATGTTATTTTTTCCCTAGAACACTTTCTGTCCAGCTCTAATTTTGTAATGATTTTTGGTTTGATTACAAAAACATGATAATTATTTCTTTAGTTCTCTTCTGAAGAAGACTAACTCCTCTCTTAAGCACTGAATCCTACCAGCTTTACTCCCAATGAGTAGTACTTTACTACAAAACTAGTTTGATTAATTGCAGTTTCAGTTAAGAATGTACTAATCAGTGTGAATAAGTGCTTGTCGACATTATAAAAAGAACTTGTGTTACAGCAAGGAATAATTAACATGCCTTAACGAACACAAATATTAAACATCCAGGTCTAGAATCTCTTTTACAGCCAGGCCTCTTTAGTGTTCTGGAATAATTTTGGCATACTGTGAAACAAGAGACATAAAAAAATTAAAAGAATCTATACTCCATAAATCAAGGTATTAATATAGACAGTTTCAGCAACATAGAAAGAGAACCCTTGCTGACTAATTTTACAAAATACATGGCTATAAAACAATCCTGCTGTATTTAATCACCTTTCTGTGGGCTCTGTGATGATCATGTTTTCAGCATTTATCTTTGGTGTACGTCAATGGATTGTTTCTTTGGACAGCTGAAATAAATCAGTCATTCCCACTTTTGTTAAGGGACACTTGCTGTAGTATATTTAAAATGCCGAGGCCTGATACTACACTTGGTTAAACTAGGGAAACACTGTTGTTACTCGCCATATGAGAACCAAAACATTAAATTAATAGGTAGACCATGGAACTGGGGTGCACGTCATCTCAGTAGATGGAAAACTACATACAGTCATCATTTTCTTATTGTAAATACCTTCAACTCCAGGCAGAATCAGGCCAGTTGACAGCAACACCCAGGGAAGATCAATCAATGTCCCTGCCCTGCGCACGCACACGCACACGCACACGGCCACACCTGCACAGACAACAGTCTGTCTGACATTTGGGTGGTACTGCACCCATGCTGAAAGATGTCCAGAGCACTGCTTGCTGGATGCACTCCACCAGCACCACAAGGTCTTCCACATGCACACCCAACAGGGTTCCCAGCTGTTTAACTGTGCAAACCCAAAGACCCTTACTCTACCTCTGCTCCACCTCTTCCCTGAAGCTCCATGCTGATGACTCCAGCCCACCTCTCTCCATTGCTCACTTTCCACTACCAACACTTCTGGGGCAGCAGGTTGGGATGAATAAGGGGGTGCTGGCTCTGGGATGGAGTTGGGGTGCAGAAATGGGTGCAAGGTTCAGGTTCTGGAAGTGGGGATGGGTGGAGGATGTGGGTTCTAGGTTGGAACAGGGGGTTGGGATGCAGGAATGGGTGTAGGCTCTGTGAGGGAGTTTGGGTGTGCAAGCAGGTTAGGGGACAGGCTCTGGGAAGATGTTTGGGAGAGTGTGGGTTCTGGGAGGGAGTTTGTGTGCAGAGTCTCAGCTGGGGCAGGGAATTGGGGTGCAGGAGGGGGTGAGGAGGAGGTGCTTAATTTAGGCAGCTCCCATGAAAAACAAGAACACTCCTGTAACAGCAGCTCCTGGGCAAGAGGACCAGGGGATCTCTGGACATTGCAGACCACAGGCACTGACCATGCAGCTCCCATTGGCCACAGTGCCTTGCATTCAGGGTGGGGGCAGTGTGCAGAGCCCCACCTAGGAGTGCCAGGAATGCGTCAGCCACTTCTGCGAGCAGTGCGGGGTGAGAGTAGGCAGGAAACTGGTGGCAGCATCAGTGAGGGACTCCCTGGGCATTTTAAACCACCTGCGTCACTGGACAATTGCCCCTTTTGCCTGCTGATGGGGAGTGGCAAAGGGAGCCATTGCCCCCAGGGCTGGCATTTCAAAGAGGCCTGGAGCTCCATCTGCTGCCGCAGTAGCAGTGGTGACCTCTGGATCTCCCGGCCACTTTGAAATGCACCAAATTGCAGTACCAATGCTCTGCATGTGGTGAGGGGGGCCAGGCCTGGCTGTCGTAAGGCCCTGCCTCTTCTGTGCTTGGCCCTCTCCCTTCCAGGGGAGGGAAGCTGGGTCCCTCTCCTAACATTGCCCTAGGGCCTGTGGCAGCTGTCAATGACACAGCCACCTATCCTCAATCAGAGGGCCTGTGAAGAATGAAAGTGTTAAAGGAACGAGTCACAGAAAGGAGATCTTCATCTCAGGGGAAAGGATATGTATAGTCAGCCAAATTTTGAGACTGGTATTTATAACTGCACTCTGGACTCATCCTGAGCTCTATAATAATCAATAGATGACTTTACTCATGGGTGATATCAGTGTTCTGGCAAGTTTAACAATTGTTTGCCTTTTGCTATCATCATCCAATTATTTGGTTCTTCAGGGCACCATGGCAATTGGGTGATGGGAGAGACTTCACATAAAACCTAGATTCACTAGGGATTTCCCTTTTCCTCCATCAATTAATATGATATACACTAATCATTAAAAAATATTTTACAAGACGCTATACAAACCTACTGAATCTTATATTCACCAGTTTTAAAACATGTACAGAAATCTTTAGAAAAGATGCACTTATTCTGCTGAGTTTCATATTAAGGGATAATATTTTGCTGTTTGTTTGTAACTTCTTATGTTTCAGTGGCTCTTTCTTTCTTTCTTTCTTTCTGTTAGGTGTATTTTATTAAATATTCAAATGATTGATTTAAATGTGTATCTGACATATTGCAAACCTATCTGTTTTAAAATGCTTTTATAATCTGATGACTATTTTATTGTGTTGAAGTGCTTTTAAAATATATGCCTCATTATAGAATCACAGAATACTAGGACTGGCAGGGACCTTGAGAGGTCATCGAGTCCAGCCCCCTGCCCTCATGGCAGGACCAAGTACTGTCTAGATCATCCCTGACAGACATTTATCTAACCTGTTCTTAAATATCTCCAGCAATGGAGATTCCACAATCTCCCTAGGCAATTTATTGCATTGTTTGACACCCTGATAGTTAGGAACTTTTTCCTAATGTCCAACCTAAACCTCCCTTGCTGTAGTTTAAGTCCAGTGCTTCTTGTTCTATCCTCAGAGGCCAAGAAGAACAAGTTTTCTCCCTCTTCCTTATGACACCCTTTTAGATACCTGAAAACCACTATCATGTCCCCCCTTAATCTCCTTTTTTCCAACTAAATAAGCCCAGTACTTTCAGCCTTCTTTGTAAGTCATGTTCTCTGGACCTTTGATCATTCTTGTTGCTCTTTTCTGGACCCTTTCCAATTTTTCCACATCTTTCTTGAAATGCAGTGCCCAGAACTGGACACAATACTCCCACTGAGGCCTAACCAGTAGAGTGGAAGAATGACTTCTTGTGTCTTGTTCACAACACACCTGTTAATGCATCCCAGAATCATGTTTGCCTTTTTTGCAACAGCATCACACTGTTGACTCATATTTAACTTGTGGTCCACTGTAACCCCTAGATCCCTTTCTGCCATACTCCTTCCTAGACAGTTGCTTCCCATTCTGTATGTGTGAAACTGATTGTTCCTTCCTCAGTGGATCACTTTGCATTTGTCTTTATTAAACTTCATCCTGTTTACCTCAGACCATTTCTCCAATTTGTGCAGATCATTTTGAATTTTGACCCTATCCTCCAAAGCAGTTGCAACCCCTCCCAACTCGGTATCCTCTGCAAACTTAAAAAGCCTACTTTTCATGCCAATATCTAAATCATTGAGGAAGATATTGAACAGAACTAGTCCCAATACAGACCTCGGGGAACCCCACTTGTTATACCTTTCCCGCAGGGTTGAGAACCATTAATAACTACTCTCTGAGTATGGTTATCCAGCCAGTTTTGCGCCCACCTTATAGTAGCCCCATCTAAGTTGTATTTGCATAGTTTATTGATAAGAATATCATGTGAGACCGAATCAAATGCCTTGCTAAAGTCTAGGTATGCCACATCTACGGTTTCTCCCTTATCCACATCTCTGCCATGCCTATTTCATGAAAATTAGGAAATAATTTTTCAGTGTTAGATATTCTTAGCAGGGACTTCCCCTTGTGTATGGGAAGTTCTCAGAAGTCTCCTCACCTGGGTGAAGGAAGAAGAAAGAACATGCTTGGGAGCCACCAGGACAGTCGACAAACTTGCTGGGCCCCTAGGCAAGATGGTGGGAAGGGATGTTGGTTGGAAGTGGTTCCAAGATCTCAGAAGGGGCAGGGCCTAGGGTGGAAGGGGTGTCATTGGAGCTAGCCTCCCTCAAGCCAGTGCTGCCCACAGTGAACTGCTGAGGGCCCTGGCAGCGATTTAAAGAGCCTGGGACTCCAGCTGCTGCTGCTGTAGTGGCAGCAGCCGGGGCACCACCCTCCCCCCAGTCAGCAGGCCTGAGCACAACGGGTCATGAGGAGCCGTGAGGCAGCAGAGCTCATGACGCTTCACCCAGTGATGGCATAAGGCCAATTACAGGAATGTCTGTAATGATCTAACTTCTGTTGGGACCAGGCAGTGGATGGTCACGGAGGCACACCTAGCTCTCTGCCAGTGCTACTCGCCTTTGCAAGTAGAGGGCCCAATTCTGGTTATTCTGAAATCCAGGGAGTGTTGCCTTTCATTTCAGAAGGCAAGCTCATGGTGCAGACCACTGAAAATTAAGATTTCATTGGCCCTAGATGAGTAGCAGTGTAGTGTTGTGCTGCCTCAGAAGAGCTGAAGAGGGAGGTTGTGCCCAGTGAAATCACACTTTCCCTCAGAGTTCCCTCTGCTCCAGGAAGAAGTTAATGGTGCCCTGTTGCAGTGTAAGTGCTCTGAAGCAGTAGTGTTCGTACACCACAAATACACCGAGAGGACAGAGCCAAGGCTGTCACTTACTGCTCATCCACATATGCATCCCCTCTGCAGAACCTGCATCTCCTTTCTCTGCACTGCACCTGTGTAACTTCCTTCCCTCTTTTGAGCCTGCATTACTGGGCTTGTATATTTTACATGATTTGTCTCTGATAGATTTTCAGTGAATGTATTTACATTTAGTCATTTTCCACAGGGGGTCATAGCTTGTTGCTGTACTGTTCTCAGACTGGCAGGGCCTCCCTGCTTATTCACTAGAACTGATGGGGGGCGAAGTGTGTGTGTGGAAATAGAGGCTTTATGAAAATGTTTGAGTTTTATTTCTGCGGGTTTCAGAAATGAATAGTTTTTGCATTTATTCACAATGTTTTGGTTTTGGACATATTTTGGTTTGGTTTTCTTTTTTCCCTTTCTTCCTTCTCCCCGTAGCACCGATACAGGGAAAAAGAAAAAGAAATAAGTGAAGAACGGTCAGAAGAACAAGAAGAAGCCAAACTTCTTTCATTTTCAGGTTTCCTGTTGGGAGGGGGAAAAGATGGGGGGGAAGAGTGTTTTTTTAAGGCTCTTTTTTCAGGAAGAAGATGGCAAAAAGGATTTTTGAAAACTAGTGCTGCTATTTATCTCAATTTTGCTAGACCAGTAGGTTACATCATAGCATCTCATGCTGAGGGTCTATGCAAATCTGTCTGCCTGAAGTGCTTCTGTGACATTATTTATTTATTTATTTAATTTATTTATAGACATTTTTGCTGCTTTATCTCTTTTCAGTGGTGCTAACTTCATGCTATTGTGTGGCTACATTTTTTACGTTGTTTATTTATTGTGGGATTCTTATCTGCTTCTGTTTTTACATGCCTTTTGATCAGCAGCCAAGCTGTCTCTTTGTTCAGAACAAGGGTCATAGGTCCTGATAACATTAATGGAGCCGCAAAGGTTGTTATATTGGAAGAGATAGAAGAGCTCTCTCATAAAGCTATACTGCCTGCCTATATTTGTACATCATCTTTCATAAAAATTGTATCTCAAGCTATTTTACAACATGGTGTGATAGAGCCATGAATTTCAATGATAGATAGCAGCAGCAGAAAATTAAAAAGATATAGGCAATGGAGGAAAGGAGAGTTTTTACTTGAAAGTTTTAGAACAAGAGGTAGAGTTAATGAAGTGGAGTGACACTATAAAGCTGTTCCAGATGGCACTGCAGAGGTGAAGCATTAGTGAGTATTTGCCCAGAGAAGGTTTAATATATGGAGATATAGATATATCGTTGAGCTGGAAGGGATCTTGAGAGGTCATCAAGTCCAGTCCTCTGCACTCACCGCAGGACCTATCACCTTCCCTGACAGATTTTTTTTTTTTCAAAAAAATCCATTTACCCCAAATGGCCCCCTCAAGGGCTGAGCTCATAACTGAGTTTAGCAGGCCAATGCTCAAACCACTGAGCTATTCTTCCAGCTTTCCTGCATATTTCTTCTAAGAAAAAGCCACTGTAATTTCCATTAAGGGTTCCTCAGGAGCTCAGTCAGAAGAGGCTACTCAAGAGATTAACTGGGTCAGTGCATCTCCTGGTCAGTATTACCATACCTCTTTGCACCACACATTTCCTCCCATAGTCAGTCATGTCTTCTGTCAATGGGAGTGCTGTGCTACGTTTATATCAGCTGGGTTACATTTTGGAATAAATCAGACCAAAGGTCCATGAGCTAGACCTGAATGAAACCCACAGAGGAACTTTTTAATTCAATAAACAAAGAGGATCATTTCAGCGTGGATCATAAAATTCATGGGAACTCAGTGGAGTTGTCCAAGGACAAGATGAAGTGTTTAACTCTGTAGATACCAAAGGATGCTGAAATGTGAAGAGGTGGGACTCGGGGTGTCAGAGGATAGTGAAAATAAGAGGAGAGATAAAGGGGAGAGAAATACATGAACAGGGATTTCTGCAGAGGCAGATTTAAGGCAGAGAGAGATGTTACAATGATGATTAAATCTAGAGTTGCATACATAAGAACTGTAGGGAAAGAATGCCTCAGTCTCTGATTCAAAGATGATGTTAAATTATGGACAGAGGAAGTGAATGCAAATGTAATAGTAATGGCCTAGTTGTAAGAATGAGTCATAAATACATTTATAAAGTACCCCTCATATTCCTTAAGTATTACAGCCCTGCCACAAAAGTATGATAAAACATGGAAGGCTATCTGTATGCATTTCTTTCTCACTAAGTATCCCTAGCTTCATCTATGTATTATGAAGCTATACCCGAATTAACTAGTTTTGATTATTTTATTTCCCATGCAAACATACACAAACTTTAGATGAATCTTGCAATATTTGTTAACTTTCCCTCTACCTTCCCTAAAGCCTTAAATGTAAATGTGCATCTCAATATATAGGATAAATTTACAGAATTATTTTCTTAATATAAAGGATAGCTGTAAAAAAGAAGTAACTCACATGAAAATATATAGTGGTAATCCCCCCATAGTCTGCATATCTAAGGCTTGATTCACCATCAGGTTACTCCATAGTTACACTCAGGTAACTCCATTAACTGACATAAATGCATCTGATACTGCAGCAGACATGTCCAGTTTTGCACTGCTTTAATTCTATTGAAATCAGTTTTGTTGCGAATCAAACTCCTAGGCTCCATCTACACTACCCCCTTCCTTCTGGAAGAGGCATAGTAATGAGCGAGCTGGAAAGATGCTAATGAGGCACTTCCATGAATATGCAGCCCCTCATTAGCACAATGGCGGCCACACATGATTCGATAGTGCCACTTTCAGATCGTGCACTGCCTGTGTAGATGGGGGCTTTTTGAAAGGACGCCCCCCCCAGACTTCAAAAGCCCCTTCTTCCTATTTGGTTTTAGGAAGAAGGGGCTTTTGAAGTCTGGGGGGTCCTTTTGAAGGGCCTCGTCTACATGGGTAGCGTGCAATTCGAAAGCAGCACTTTCGAATTGTGTGCGGCTGACATTATACTAATGAGGTGCTGCATATTCATGGCAATGCTTCATTAGCATCTTCCCAACTGACTCATTACCATGCACTAGTGTAGATGTAGCCCTAGTATTTACAGTTTGAATAAAAACACACTTTCTTGGAATATATGCTTCTAAATTTGTAAACAGAAGAGGTGAGAGAATGGTGAGACAATTAATTACTTTTTTATTTCTTCACTAGTTTTTATATTAGCTGTACTAGTTTTTCCCTTTAAAATTTAAAGCCTTTTTTGTATTTGCAGTTCTTTCAGGGTTATTTCTGATTTTTAAACATTTTAAAGACATTTAAAACAAATATTCTGACCTTTTATCCCAGAGTCTGATAACCTTCAAGACAGGTGTGCAGATGTCAGGGCTAAGAATTCTACTAAGGCAACATATTTCTCTATTTAAGAGTGGAAAATAAATGAAGTCACCTTTCTTGTTTAGTGTCAAAGGAGCAATTTATTGATTGTTAGATCAGAGGGGACCAGTGTGGTCTGACCTCCTGCATACCAGAGGCTGTAGGACTTTCCTGACTCAATTCCTACTAGAAATAGAGCACATCTTTTAGATGAAGTGCTGAAATTGTCTTGCCTACCAAAAATCCCCTGGGGACAACCCAGATGAAGGTGAGAGAAAGGCCTAATGAAGGGAACTGAGGTGATGTTAAGAAGAGGTTGGAAATAATCAGTTATGTCTGCAACACACTGAAAAGAATTTATTCACAAACACTGATGAGTCTGCACTATACAGTGATAGAGCTGATGTAAGCACCCGGGCACAAATAGTGGCTTTCCTTAGTGGCTCACACAAGTGCTGCTAAGTTGGTGTGTTAACTAGTTAAGATCTTTATTTGATCAAAAAATGATTGTATTGCAAATGGCCTCTAGCTCAGTTATCTCCCTTTGTAATCGGGTTTTAAAGTTATTTTGTAAAAGAATGGCTCCTTTGAACTCCATTACTGAATGACCATGGAGGTTTAAATGTTCCCTTACAGGTTTATATGTGTCACCAATCCTGATGTCTGATTTGTGCCCATTTATCCTTTGGCAGAGACTGTTCAGTTTGTCCAATGTTCAGGGCAGAGGGGCACTGCTGGCACTTGATGGTGTAAATCACATTATTGGTCAGCCCCCGCCGGTATGACCAATGTGGTTAGGTTCTATGATGGTGTCGCTTGTATGGATATGTGGACAGAGTCAGCAACTGGGTTTCTTGTAGGGATAGGTCCCAGGTTGGTGTGGTGCGTGGCTACTGGTGAGTACTTGCTTCAGGTTGAAATCCTGTCCCTTAGGGTACGTGAGACTAAGGGATCATTTTCCAGAAAAGTTTGTAGATAGTTTACCCACAAACACTTATGCCCTAATAAATCTCTTTGTCTCTAAGGAGCCACATGGCTCCTTGTTGTTTTTACAGATGCAGACTAACACGGCTGCACCTCTGAGTCTAGTTATGTATGTTATCTCAAGAGTCTTTTTCTCATACAGTTTAATACTTCACTGTGTGCTTTTGAATCATACAAATAATGACCTCAGGAAGGCATGAGTCCCGCTTGCGTAATTGTGTTTGAGTCACATGCTGTTTTCCAGTTAATCCTAAAGCTCCTTCTAATACCAGTCAGAACATTCCTATGCAATTCATTAACCTGAAATAAGTAAGGAAACTGAAACACTATGAAAGTGTTAAAATCACAGATTTGTGTTTCCAGCTATGAAATATTTCAGTTTTAAACCAAACATTGCTTAAGGGTCTAAAGTCTTCCTGCAGAAGACACTTTTAATAACTGCTTTAGTGTGTCTTTGACAGCTCCATGCCATATGCTTTCTAAAAGTGTATAATTAAAAAGAAAACAGGCTGGATATTCTGTGTTCTTTTGTCTAGCTCAAAAATCATTCTTTTCACTATTCAGACTGTGGAAACTGTGAAACCAACTCTATTCAACTTAAGTTGGATTTTGGGTGGGAGGAAGCCCTGTGTTCTGTCTGTGTTCCTACCTATGGTATCTGTCTAATATTATCACTCTGCCATAGTGTTTGTTTTCTCTTCTAAGGGCTGGATTGTGATTCTGGATATGCACCTGCACAGAGGCATGAGCAGAAGTAAGATCTACCATTGTTGCCCTCAATAACCGTGTTAGTCAAGCCTAGATAGAAGCTCTTAGTGCATAAAATAAGGGTTTCACAGTTGATAATCTCCCATATGCAAGTGAGTGTGACAGGTAGGAGACAACAGGAAGTGAACACAGCCGTGAATGTAACCAGGGTGTGCTGGTTAGCAGAGCTGGGTTGAACCAAGGAGGAAGTAAATTGCACCTTGAAAACAGTGGAAGTAATTTATTCCCTCACCTCCTCTGGAGCAAGAGGGGAACCCAGGGAGGAATTGTACCCATCTGCTTCCTGACCAGACCAGGGAGCAGTGGATGCACTGTGCCTGCTTCCTTGTATGTACCTGGGCCTAGTCCAAGCAGGCTGTACAAGACTATAGAGGGATCTTATTCTGCCATATATCTCTGTATGGTTATTATGCAGCCCGGGCCATGCTCTGACCTACTGTAATCAATGAATTGCTCAAAAAGAAATATATTTATTGTAAGAATGGCAGAACTGTTTTTAAATGACTAACACTAGAATATGTTCACGGTTAATTGTTGTCAGTCACAGTCTGTTTCACTAATTATTTGCTCTTCATGTGAAGAAGTTTCTCTTGGACTCCATTAATGCCTTGATCTTGCATAGCTTTAATATGCTCTACCCTTTTTTTTTCCGAACTTGTTACCTTATTAAATATTTGGGGGAAAATCCCCATTACCCTATTCCTAATGATTGTATACACCTCAACTACAAAATTTGAACTTCATTTTTTATCAGTCAACCTAATTATTGTATCCCCCTCATCATAGCTGAACCTTAACTACAGATCTTTTGTCATCCTCGCTGGTTTTTCATGTATTTTCTTAAGCTATGAACAAAACTCTCATAGCTTTGATTATGACCCACTGTCAGCTCTTCAGATTTTACTACTTTTCCCAGTGTTTCTCTATTACTTTAAATCCCACATTTCATGCCATAGAAAACTCTCTTTGTAATGATTCAGTGTGACAATACTTAACTTTTTGTTAAAGTTATTGAAGTGGAATATGTACTTGAAAGCATTTTATGGTTATGCACAACTCCATAACATGGAATATTTTTACTAAGATTCTTCTCTTGTTTCTTGTGAAACATTTGAAATTTCTATTAACGTTTCTTCTAACCCGCCCCCTGCATCCTTCATCTTGTTAATAATTCCGGAACGCAAACTGTCCGTTCCTGGAGCTTATTCTAGTTTTTGCTGTTTAATAACTTACCTGTACTTCTGTTTCAGCTGCTTTTCACTGTATCCTAGAAGAAACATGGCTATTTCTGGCATGTTCTTCTTTCTCCTAAATTGTTTTCTTACATTCTTTTATTCTGTATTTATATAGCTGTCTTCTCTTATAGCAGTTTGTCTGTTGATTTATGTGTTGCATTAACTTGTCTATTTTATTGTTCTCTGATCATTCCATTTGTATTTACTTTCTGAGCTTATAAATGTTTGTAGTCTGTTCTGTTTTGTCCTTTCTGTCTGTTTCAGTTTTCACAGTTTGGTTTTCACCCTTCCACCAAGGCCTGGATTTCCCTTAAATCCGTTCCACAAGAGTGCCACTTAACCCAATCCTCTTAAGCATTCCCAAAGGGGACATGTGTATATTTTGGGTAATGCCTTGGTTACAAAAGCAAAGAAAACAAGCTAATGCATGAAGGGTCATTGAAGACTGGTAATGGCCAGTTATTGCTGTTAGTTGCTTTCAACTATTGGTGTTAAAGGGACTAGAAGACATGTAGTGACTGGAGGATGATCTCCACTCTCCCCTCATCCCACTGTGCCAAGTGGGAGAAAAACAGGGAGAATTAAGTGTGGAAAGTTTTAATAGGAAGCAGGAAAATGCCTGAAGCCTGTGAGGTAAGGGAAGGGGAGTTGAAGGGTAAAGTAAGGTGACAGAAAGGAATGATGAAGCCTGAGGCACATCCGTGGCAAGGCAAGGCCATGCAGACTGGCTCTGACATTAGAGGGCTCTTTATCATACACTGGGATTAGGCTCACCAAATATTTCCTGGGCTGCTGCTGCCTCCAATAGCCCTGTAGAGGAGGACTATAGACAATATCAAACAGCCCAGAGCTGAATTATCTCTTCTCATTAAGCAATGTGGGACTGCAAGGAGGAGAGTGTGTTGCCAGCCTTACTATTCAAGGTATCCAATTCCCATCTCCTTTCTGGACCCCTGTACCATACCTTACAGAGTCTGAAGGAGAGGAGATTGTAGCACAGGCTCAGCTAAGCCTCTCGCCCATGTAAGAGGGAAAAGATCTCTTCCTATGAGGCCCTTTCCATAAATGGATCTTGGGAGGATGATCTGCTCCCCAGCAGAGATCTTAAAGATTGTAAGCTTCTGTTTGCTCCTGGATGACATGGCCCATGAATGCTTCACACCTTAGCAGGGTGGCTGGTGGGTGTGCTTTATGTATAATGCAGCTGTTGTTCAAGGAAAACTTTCTTAAGCATATCAGATGGAGGTAGGTAAAAAACATTGCACAGTTCAAAGTGTTGTGAAACTCGCAAACTATTTTGGTGGTTTGCAAAACTGCACTGCTAAGCCCTGCTCATATAAGCAGCTCTTGTTAATAAAATTTGTTAGTTCCATTTTCAGTTAAAGGGGCCTTTTCAACATGGGGGGGATAGAAGAATATGTTCTTACAGTTAGACTGCACACATGGATGTTCTCCACTATTTCTCCTGCTTGTTTCTTGTTAGAAATTCTTTCTCCCCTGTTCCGCTACTCCACACTTTTCACTTTAATTCAATTTTTCCCTCGTTGGGCCCTGGGGAAGCTGCCCCTTTCTGCTCCTATAAGCAGCTCTGACAGTACAGACTTTAAATCACTGATTCAGACAGTTCAAAATAATAATTAGTTATTAAGTAGAGACAAGGAAGGAGGGAGGAAACCTAATGCAACAGCCTACTAAAAATTTTATTATTGCATAATCATTTGTGAGTTGCAGTTCACCTTGTCAGATGCATGAAGTGAAAAAAAAAGAAACAGATGGCAGAGATACAGAGATGGGAGTGTTACTCAGAGATAATTCAGTCAAGGTAGATGGGGATAAGAGGGTGAGAATACCTAAAGTGAAAAATTACTTACTGTAAGGAGAAAGCTATTTCCAGTTCCTATTCAGACCCATTCTGTTAGTGTCAAATTGAATTAGCTCTGATGTAATACTCCTATCTCTGCATCCCTACTGTCTGTATCTTTTTCTTTCACCACATGCATCTGATGGAATGCGTTGCAACTCACAAAAGCTTATACAATAATAAAGTTGTTAGTCTTTAAGGTGACATGGGACTACTTGTTGGTTGTGCTGAAACAAACTAATAGAACTACTTCTGAAACATGTCAATTGGGATTGTGTTCATCTGGACTTCTTGTATTACTAAAATATCTTTTTTTTTCTATTTACATATTTAGGCTGTGGTTGACTAGATCAAATGTAATACCTCCAACATGCATTTTTGTCAAATCACATCAAACACAGCTCACTGAAACAGTTTGGCTTCCATTTTCTCCAATAGGCAATCAAGCAGGTTCTGATGTTTCCAGATGTTAATGGGAAATAGATACAGTATTGTTGTGTTTTAAAACTAGAGCAAAATCCTGGCCCCACTGACATCATCATCATCATCAAAGCCTTCAGTGCAGATTTCACCCCTTGTATCTGCTAGAAATGAATGTGGATTACAGGCTTCAGTGGAATTACTCATATGAAACAGACATAGCGAAGGGAACACTAACTGATGTGAGAGGTTTGGTTTTACACATGGAGGGCCCATGGATGGCACAACACAGATGATGAGTTTTAAATCTCCTGTGTTGTGTGCAGCTCACTGAGATCATAAGTCTGGCCCCAAGTGTGTAGAAGTTACAGAATTAACTGTAAAATGTCATCTCTACCTAGCGCTGGCTGAGAAAATGAATCACTCTTCATCATTTAGGTTGTTATGTGCGTGCAGGTAGACAGTTACAATTAAAAATAATTATTTTCAGTCAAGTCACTTAATTCTGCATCATTATGAATTCTCACTGTAGAGGTCCCACCTTGCGAACTCTTATTTTTGACAATTAGTATTTCTTCTAGCAGTCTCATTTAAGAAAGGGGGGATATGCATAGTAGTAAGAATACAAGCATGAATAAATCTTCGTAGCAATGAGGTCCACGATGCTTAAATCAGTTCTAAAACAGGAAGACCATAGGTGGTAAAGAAGGGCCTATATTTGTTTGGAAATATTCAGTGACAATCACAAAGGGCTATTCTGCTTCCTCCAGCAAGGAAGCATTGCATGGAGTTTTAGCTATTGCAAGCTGTTAAAGTAATAGGAGTCATGAATCATGGTCAATCAAGCGTTACCCTAATGCAATAGAAACCACCACAAGCATTTTATTCAATAAAAGGGAAAAAGCAGTCCACAAACTGTCTAGCAAAGTATCAGAGTTTCTACCAAAGTTTTCACTGTCCTGGGATGAAATGTAATCCGGTCTCAGGGTACTTATACACTGATGGGAAAATTGACATGCTGGTGGTTGATCTTCCCAGGTTTCATTTAGTGTGGCTAGTAGGAACACGCAAAATTGAACTGACATGGCACCGCCATTGACCCTGGTACTACTGGCAGCTGTGAGGAGTTATGGACATCAACAGGAGAGTTTCTCCTATCAACCTCCCGTTATGTGGATGGTGACAAAAATCAATTTTAGATAAGTCAACTTCAGCCATGCAATTCTTGTAGTTGGATTTGTGTATCTAAATTCAATTTTTCCTCCTACTGTAGACCAGGTCTTAGGCTTTGTTACAAGATAGTACATTCAGTTCTCCCCAGATGACTTCACAGGTACTCTCTTAAGAAAGGCACAAAGCTGTGAGTTCAAACATTCCTATGATGACTGATGACAAAAAAATTGCACTTCCCAATAAAAAGCAAGATTATAGAGATGACTACACAAACTAGAATTTTGTTGCTAATTGCTCTTAGAAAATTATGTCCTGTTACCAAGCATTCTTATGTAAGCAGTGCTATACTTATATGCTATCACTGTGTATGATGTTGTCTGTGGTCTCCTGGCAAGATGCCTGTCCAAAACAGGTTTACTTTCACTTTGTGATTCCGAAGAAAAGACTGTGCTCATTTAAACTTTAATACACGTGTGTGCTTCAAAAACCATCAGTACAATCATGCCATGAAACAGTTATTTGAGAATTGTGATGTCAATTGTTTAAATATTAAAAAAATTGTTGCCTCAGCATCTTTTGCATTTTCAACCCATTCTCTTACATCTTTTACCTAATATTTTAACTGTCTTGTCTTTCCAGAATGTCTCTTTTACTGAAGTTTCATTCTTGCTGAGCTCCTTTCTTTTCTCATTTTTCAACAAGCTTTCCTGTCCTTGACTTCAGCCCTCCTTTTTTCTTAGGTGTTCTCACTCCTACTCTGTTCTACAGGGCTGCATTTACAATTGCTTCTTTCGAAAGCTGGCATTGTTCTCCTGTGTCTTCAACCGGTAACGCTTCAGCTCTATTTCTGCATTTCGGATTGAAAAGCACCTTCACTGCTGAATTGCTGACTTTCTAGTATAGGACATGCCCTGAACCTTGTGTAACATGGTGTTCCTTCATTTTATTTTGATTGTTCCAGTAACAAGATGGTGATCACTTTCAACATCTGCACTCATATTTATTATGAACTCTACTAATGATCTTCTCTCCAGCACCAACTACTGGCATCAGGATCAAGATGTTCTGTAGGTAAAACCATCCTTTGATCGCCATGACAGTTTTTGTTTTTCATTGTATGGAAATAACATAACATTGATACAATATAGGTATGCCCTTGGACAAGTAGCTGGGAAGAGCATGGGAGGAGATGGATTAGATGAGGAGCCTGAGAAGGGAGACTGAAACTAGATAGTTCAGAATGAGACGGGGACAAAAAACCAGTAGTGAAGAGCCGTGTCTACACGTGCACGCTACTTCGAAGTAGCAGCACTAACTTCGAAATAGCGCCCGTCATGGCTACACGTGTCGGGCGCTATTTCGAAGTTAACATCGACGTTAGGCGGCGAGACGTTGAAGCCGCTAACCCCATGAGGGGACAGGAATAGCGCCCTACTTCGACGTTCAGTGTCGAAGTAGGGATCGTGTAGTCGTTGCGCATCCCGCAACATCGAAATAGCGGGGTCCGCCATGGCGGCCATCAGCTGAGGGGTTGAGAGACACTCTCTTTCCAGCCCCTGAGGGGCTCTATGGTCACCGTGTGCAGCAGCCCTTAGCCCAAGGCTTCTGGCTGCTGCTGCCGCAGCTGGGGATCCATGCTGCATGCACAGGGTCTGCAACCAGTTGTCGTCTCTGTGGATCTTGTGTTGTTTAGTGCAACTGTGTGTGGGAGGGGCCCTTTAAGGGAGTGGCTTGCTGCTGAGTCTGCCCTGTGACCCTGTCTGCAGCTGTGCCTGGCACCCTTATTTCGATGTGTGCTACTTTGGCATGTAGACGTTCCCTCGCTGCGCCTATTTTGATGTGGTGCTGCGCAACATCGATGTTGAACGTCGACGTTGCCAGCCCTGGAGGACGTGTAGACGTTATTCATCGAAATAGCCTATTTCAATGTCGCTACATCAAAATAAGCTACTTCAAAGTAGGCTTCACGTGTAGACGTAGCCAAGAAGTGGCATGATAGGGACAGCTTGGAGGTATTGGAACAGAAGAGTTTATGACTTCAAAAGCACATTCACCTACAATGTCAGGAATGGAACACAAGATTCATGAATCTCACCATTCTGTGACTGTAAGCAAATATCTGTGGCGTCCTCTGAAAAAATGTGTCTCACCTCCCTCTAATCCTAATCCACACAGAGGATGACAGCCAACTGCTGTTATTATTTTCTCTGTTAGCTCAAATGCAGGAGATCTGGATGTGGAATTAAGGGTTCTAAACCTGATGATGACCTGTGTGGATGTCAGGTGTTAGAATGTCTGGTTTTAATTTTCAGTTTGCCTTTTACAGAAAATTGAGAAAGCTCTCTCTAACACGCACAAACACCATTAAAAGAGGAGTGTGGCTACAAATTTAACCACTCAAAGTTAGGAAATGAAGAGGCACAGGAAACCTTAACTCTGGCATTTCCTACCTCTTGAATCCTTGTCTTTGCAATTTAGATCTTTTTTAAAAATAGTTTTTTTCTCTGTGTATTACTCCATGCTCTTTGATGACTTGGGGTTTAATTTCTCCTGGATGTAGTCTGAAGAGGGCTGACTGGGACTGGGCATGTGTTTCATCAGCTAGGATGCTTTTTTGTATATCTTGAATAATAAAATTCACTTTTCAAAATTCATTCTCTAATCCAGTTTATACCAGATCTTCATTCATACATCCCAGTTTTTCAAGCAGCTTAGTATATGTATTTTTTCTTCCTTTTATACCTAAAAGCATCTGTTGGTCTGTGGCATAGTGACTCTAGAAAGTTGTCATCTGTGTGATATATTTTCTGTTCACTCAGCTTTTTCATTTTCTTTGTAAAGTGCATGTGTGCTTGCTTGTGTATTCTGAAATGAGAACAGTTTTTCTCTAAATGCCAAATAGTGTTAGCTCCCTGCACTGCTCCTCTCCAATTCCAAAACAATCTATAGTAAAGCTCTTCCAAGAAAGATATAAATTCTTGTCTGGCAAAGTCATTGTGTTTTATTGCTTGATACGTATTGATCTTGTACTGCTTTCTTTGTGGTTGTCCCATTTCATGAGAGCATTTGTATTAGTCACCTTCAGGATATGACTCTTCAGTATCTTTACTGGAACCAGGATAAAACAGTGATAAGTTGTTTTGCTGCATAAACGGGTGACGAATTCTATGCACGTTTTGATTTAGCTGTGCTCACCAGCCTTTGTATCTTTAGGATCCCAGATATTTATGGGAGTGGGTGTTTGGCCATCTGAGGCTGTGTCTACACTTGCATTCCTCTTTCAAAAGAGGCATGCAAAGGAGGGAAATCAAAAAATGCAAATGCGGTACAAATTTACATATCCGGTGCCTCGTTTGCATATTCTTCTTTTGAAAGAAGAAAAGCAGTGTATACGCGATGCTTTTGAAAGTAAACCCCATCTTTGAAAGATCCCTTCTTCCTATTTTTTTTTCCCAGTCCATTCAAGTAGATTAAGTGCCAACATTTCTGCACAGGTAGCACTGAGAAAATAGTCAAGGTTCCACATCCTATACACTGTATCCAATTTAAATCACGTGGCCGAGACCTCAGCATTAAATGGTTTGCACTCCCCAGTTTCTTTCTCCCATGTTGGCCACTCCTCTCAACCAAGCCCAACATGATTCTGTTACTTTTCATTTTGATATTTAATTCAGTGTATTTTACAGTGCCTGCCCATTTTTGTGTCTCAGTCAGGAAAAGTATCCACAACATATGGTCCTTGTGGGTGGTGTTAAAAGAAAATTGGATGCTTTGACAGCTGTGCAGGAGCCAGGGCTGTGGGCACCCAAAAGGACAAGAGAGGTGAGTGAGCTGGGTTTTCAGTACCCAGGGGGCAGCTGAAGATGTGTGGAACTGGGGAGGGGATGTCACTGGCTTTCAATCTGTGGGGAAGACAGTTGAATTTCTTGACTCCTATCTCAGCAATCCTTGCCAGCGACTAGTTGGCCAGCTCTACCCCATCCTAACAGATGCAACTACATCCAGAGATTGTGGAAGTTGCTGCTAAAATGATCAGAAGTGAAGTCACTAATGTTAACATTATATGATCAGACTTCAGCAATAACGTCCCGCTAAGAGAGATGGGGCAATTTACGGCACTCTACGCTACTGGCCCACACTGTCTGTAGACTCAGGCAGATGACACTGCATTGCTTGGCACTCAGTTTTGAAGCACATAGTAAGGGCTAGAGCAGGGTCAGCAGCCTTTCTGAGGCAGAGTGCCAGATTTTGGCCTTTTGACCTCTATGTACAGTCTGAGTGCCAGTGATACTTTTTAAAGTCCCTAATAGGCCTACTTACAATAGCTGCATTAACAAATAAAGTTGCAGAGCTTTACCATGTAAGTAGTGGTTGGTCGTATTCGTTGGTCTTTGTTAATTCACACGTGGTGTGGTTTTGCACAATCTCCTGGCTGGGCAGGGAAGGAGGAGTGGAGCTGGGGGTCGCTGACCCCTGGGCTAGAGACTTTTCAGTACAAGCATTGATTTTGGAAAACAAATCTATAGCTATTTAAAAATAGTCTAAGTTCTGCAGCAATTTACCCAGCTGCATCACTGTATTATACACAGGCACAGGTAACAGGGTTTAGGGATATGCAGAGAATATTTTTGGTGTTCATTGCCCTTGGCAAGGTTCTGCTGGGTCATAACGACATTAGGCCATTTATGGCTACTTGTTAGCATGCTTCAGGTGCTTCTGTACTTGTCTGAGACACTGCATAATGTTCTGAAAAACTCCTCTCCACCAGAACTGCACAGTCAGAACCTCAGGCATATGGTGCCGTGAGACTCTAAGTACTCATCAATGGAAAATCAGGTCACTCACACTGAGGTGTCTAAGCGTGGCTTTATGTACCTAACGTCAGGCACATAAGCTTGGAGTTTTTCCCAGCTGTGCCAGAGGTGCTGGGCCCATTCCACATCTCTGGCTGAGGAGTAGGGTTATCAGGTGCCCTGTTTTTGACTGGAATGCCTAGGTTAAAAGGGACCCTGGTGTCTCCAATTGGCACTGCCAGCTGGACCATTAAAAAGACCAGCATCAAGGCCCATGGCTAAGGCAGGCTCCTTACATATCCTGATTCCCCGTGGCTCCCCGAAGCAGCTGTCAGGTCCCTGCAGCCCATAGGGTTCTGGGTGGCCAAAGAGACTCCATACATTACTTTTGCACTGGCAGGAACCATCCACTCAACTCCAATTGACTGGAAATTGCAACCAGTGGGAGTTGCAGAACAACGTTCCTGCCAACTTTTTCCATCCATGGGCAGAATAAATTTTGTAATGTGTGCCAAGGCATATGTGAATGCGCACCACCAGTTGAAACACACACATGCTGCTGGCTGTGGGTGGTGGAGGGTGCTCTGCTAATCAGCCAGGGAGCACCTCAATCGCTCCTTAATGGCCACACAAAAACTCGGCTTACAGGGAACACTGCTGCAGAAGCAGCACCTGCAGGTGCAAGGGTTGCACATGGAACTGCCCATCATGCATGTAGGGGTCTCAGGTACCTGGCAACTGCTTCCTAGGAGCCACAATATGTGCTGTGAGACACCACACCCCCAATCTCCTGCCCCAGCCTAGATTCCCCTCTTACACCCAAACTGCCTTCCAAAGCCTTCTCCTTGCACCTCTCCACACTCCAACCCCTTGCCCCAGCCCTGAGTCCCCTCCTGCATCCCAAACACCTCATTCTTGACCCCACCCCAGCACCTGCACTTCTAGCTGGAGTCCTCACTCCCCTGCTACAGCCTGGAACCCTCTTTTGCACTCTGAACTCCTCATTTGTGGCCCCACCTTGAGCCCATATCCCCAGCCCAGAGCCCATTCCCACAAGACAACCAAACACCTGCCCAGAGCCCTCTCCCATGCCCAAGCTCCTTAGCCATGGCTCCACCCAGAAACTCACACCCCCTACTAGAGCCTTCATCTCCCCTCATATCCCAAGTCCCTGCCCCAACTTGGTGAAAGTGAGTATGGAGGAGAGCAAGTGATGGAGGGACAGGGATGGGCTGAGTGGGGAGGCAGGATGTGGAGCAGAGGTGGGACAGAAATATTCAGTCCTTTGCATTTAGAAAGTTGGCAACCCTACCAAGCAGCACTCGATTCAGCTCAGTAGCTTTCTGCACTGCCTCCAATCTTGGGGTTCCTACCTGCTTGTCCAGTCCCCTGAAAGCTGCTTTAACTTGTACAAGGTGCCTTTGGCCTCAAGGGTCTAACTGCACAGTTGAGGTCACCAGAGTACTAGGAGCACCATCTTTCCTTCCCCTCACACTTCTTGTTCTAATCACAAAGGGCTTCATTAGAGCCAAGCCTCTCCACTGTGCAGATCTCTTATTCACTGTTAAAGGGGCAGAACATCTTACGATCTTGGTCTTTGTAAGATTTTATACAGAGTAAGATAGACTTAAATGATGTTTTAGTTCTCTTTGGGGGCTGTGTTCCTGGGTGCAGAGAACCCTATTGCTGAGCCATCCCAGAGCTGAGCTAAGTCAGCATCTATATTGCTCTGCTGGGGGTAGGGAACATTGCCCCAACACTGTCTTGGCTGGGGGACACCAGAACTTCTGGTCCAGAAGGACAGGATGGGGGGAGTTCAAGAGATCAGGAAGGCATGTATTGGTGGCATGATCAGCACACCAAGTGATAAGCCCAAGGAGATTTCTGTGATCCCACCCATCACATGAGTTATAACAAAAAGCAGTAGAGTAGCACTTTAAAGAGTAGCAAAATAATTTATTAGTTGATGAGGTTTCGTGGAACAGACCCACTTCTTCAGACCAGAGCCAGACCAGAACAGACTCAATATTTAAGGCACAGAGAACCAAAAACAGTAATCAAGGAGGACAAATCAGAAAAAAATGACCAAGGTGAGCAAATCAGAGAGTGGCGGGGTAGGGGGGTGCTACTTGACTGCTTTTTGTTTTGATAGTATATAGACTAGCACGGCTCCCTCTTTGTTACTATTCAACATGCAAGGAGTTATAACATTTCTCCACATTAAACAATACAGAATTATATTACTGTATAAATGATCTCAACTGGAAAATTATACATAAAATACAATGTAGCTCTTTTTCTTCTCTTCTAATGATACTGAGGCTAAACCACCTTTCATTTAATCATCTTGGAGTCCATAAGGCAGGAGCAGGGGAACCTCTGACCACAGGCTGCATGAGGTTCATCAGAATTAGCTGCTGATAGGTCAACAAACTGTTTGTTTACCTGAGTGTCAACAGGCATGGAGCCCTACAGCTCCCAGTGGCTGCAGTTTGATGTTGTCAGCAATGTGAGCTATGAGAAGTAAAGGCCTGGCTTGCACCTCTTCCTCCAGCTCCCATTGATTAGGACCAGTGCACTGGGGCCAGTGTGAGCTGTGGAGCTGCTTACCTGTGGGCACTCAGGTAGACAAATGGTCTTGAGCCCCACCAGTGACTAACCCCGATGAACTGCATGCATCTGGTATGCCGGAGGTTCCCCACCTGTGCTGTAAGGGAGGGTAGTTTAAGCATGAGGCCATTCAGTCTCCAGTCTCTCTGCTGATACTAACAGAAATACATAAGAGCTACGTCTACACGTGAATGCTACATCGAAATAGCTTATGTAGCGACATCGAATAGCTTATGTAGCTTATGTAGCGACATCGAAATAGGCTATTTAGATGAATAATGTCTACACGTCCTTCAGGGCTGGTGCCGTCGATGTTCAACATCGACGTTGGGCAGCACCACATCGAAGTAGGTGCTGCAGGGGAGCGTCTACACGCCAAAGTGGCCCACATCGAAATAAGGGTGCCAGGAACAGCTGCAGACAGGGTCACAGGGTGGACTAGCACTTCCGGGGCAACAGCTAGCTGCTCCCTTAAAGGGCCCCTCCCAGACACACTCAGCCTGCACAGCACGCGGTTTGCAGAGCCATAGGCACGCACACCTCGGCGAAGCAGTTATGGATCCCCAGCAGCAGCAGCAGCAGCCGCCAAAGGTCCACCCAGCCGCCCCTGCAGGAGCAGTGCTCGCCCTGCTCAATGCCATGCAGGAGGCAGCTGAGCACCTTTTAGTCACAGAAGAGGAGCTGCCCCAAGGGGAGGAGGAAGCAACCCCAGACCCTGCTGTCCTCCTCCCTGCCCCGCCGCACACGCCGCCGGCTGTGGAGCTACCCCATGAGCACCGACTGGTGGGAGCAGCTGGTGCTCAGCGAGTGGGACGACGACCGCTGGCTCCAGAACTTTCGGATGAGCCGGCAGACATTCCTGGAGCTCTGCCAGTGGCTCACCCCTGCACTGAGGCACCAGGACACCGCCATGCGGCGTGCCCTCAACGTGGAGAAACGGGTCAGCATCGCTGTCTGGAAGCTGTCCGCTCCAGACAGCTACCGATCCGTGGGGCAGCAGTTTGGCATCAGCAAGGACACCGTTGGGGCTGTCCTCATTGAGGTTAGAGGACCCACGGGGAGGGGGAGGCAGCCCTGGGGGTGGAGGGGAGCCCTGGGAGGGGAGGGGTGGGGAGCCCTGGGGGTGGAGGGGAGCCCTGGGGGTGAAGGGCCAGACACACCCTGCACACCCCTCACTGGTGCTCTCCCATGTCCTTCCCCTGCAGGTTGTCCGTGCCATCAACGCCCTGCTCCTCCACAGGCTTGTGCGGCTTGGGGACCCGGATGCCACCATCTCAGGGTTTGCCACCCTGGGCTTCCCAAATTGCTTCGGGGCTCTGGATGGGACCCATATCCCCATCCGAGCTCTGGAGCACAGCGGAGGACGCTTCTTGAACAGGAAGGGCTACCATTCGGTGGTCCTCCAGGCCTTGGTGGACAGCCGGGGCTGCTTCCTGGACATTTATGTTGGCTGGCCTGGCAGCACCCACAACGCCCGGCTGGAGGTGGGGACCTACATCCCCCAGCGGGAGATCCCT
Organism: Carettochelys insculpta; assembly: GCF_033958435.1. Classification (NCBI taxonomy): domain Eukaryota; kingdom Metazoa; phylum Chordata; order Testudines; family Carettochelyidae; genus Carettochelys; species Carettochelys insculpta. The sequence continues at coordinate 138,087,723 of NC_134137.1, forward strand.
GTGGGGGACACCACGATGCCCCCTGCGTCGTCACAGACGCGGCGTACCTCCTCCGGCCCTGGCTCATGCACCCATACACGGGCCATCTCACAGCCAGCCAGGAGCGCTTCAACACGTGCCTGAACCAAGCGCGCCAGGTGGTTGAGCGCACATTAGGCTGCCTCAAAGGGCGCTGGAGGTGTCTCCTCACCTGCCTTGATGCAGGCCCCACCATGCAGCGCACTCCACAACCTGGTGGACAGCAAGGGGGAGGCATTCTTTCAGGGCTGCGCTGGGGAGGCTGGCAGGGCTGACATACAGCCACCTGCTGCCCCCAGTCGCCAGGTGGACCCCGAGGGGACCCAGGTCCGGGAGGCCCTGCGGGCCCATTTCAACCAGGCTGCGGGGTGAACACTGGCAGGCCCCCCACTGCACCCCCCCCCATCCTCCACAACACTCCCTGCCCCTACGCCCACATCACAGAGCACCCAAGAGCACCCCCCCACACTTTTCTTGCAAATAAAAATAGACCTGTTGTTCATGAAACCACAAAACGGTGAATTCTCTTATTATTACTACAAATATGTTATATATTATATGATAAACAAACAGTGGAACACAAGGAAGAGGAGAACTATTTACATGGGGGGGCAGGTATCATAAAATAACAGGGGTCTAATACAAACTATATACAACATAATGGGGATATGTACAAAGGGGGGGCACGTCCTGGGCCCTGCACCCCCTAATGTCCAGCTCTGGGGGTTGGCGGGTGCGACCCTCGCCTCTTCCTCAGCCCTGGCCAAGGCTGGCTGGGGGCTGGGCGAACCGGCAGATACGGCCGGCGGGTGTCAGCAGGCCCCAGGTTCCCCTCGGCGGAAGGCCCCTCGGTGGCGGACAGCGGTGGGACGGTGGGTGGAGCAGCGGGTGGAGCGGCAGGTGGAGCAGGCAGGGTGGGCAGAGCGACGGCTGGCATGGCATGGGGGGCCAGGTAGTCTGCGATGCACTCAAAAGTGCTCATAAGACCCCCCATGCCTCCTGGCGCCAGGCCAGTGCCCGCTCCTGCAGTTGGAGGTGCCGCTCGTCCACCTGCAGGCGCTGCTCCGAGACCTCCAGCTGCCGCCAGAGGGTCGCCAGCAGCTGGGGGTCCATCGCCTTCCAGTGGTGGTGCTGGGTCCGCCGTCAGCCCCACCCTGGGGAAGGTCAGTGCTCCGCCGAGGGGCTGGCCTGCAGTGATGGCCCTGGTGGGCTCTCCAGGACCACTGACACCTTGCTGGCGCTCTCCAGGCCCTCTGATGGTGCAGCTGCGGAACACGGGGGGGAAGAAGAGTGGAGACAGCCATTAGTGTGGCCCCCGAGCCGTGGCCCTTGTCCCCCCACCCCTCTGCTGCTGGCTACCCATCCCAGTCCCCGGGAGATGATGCTGCTGCTGATGGATGTCCCACCCCCTCCCCCCGGGGGACCCTAGTTTCTGCTCCCCCCATCCCCAGGGATGGGGCATGGCACTGTCCTGCTGGGGGGGCAGGGGGTGATGCACTCTTCTGAGGGACATGCCACTGCTGTCCTTGGGGCCATGGTCATCTGGGCATGTGGAGGGCCCTGGTCATGTCTGTTGTCCCTGCCCCTCAACCCCGGGGGTGTGCACCGGGGGGGGGGTACATACCTGACGGTCCGCTCCCACGGTCGGGGGACACCCTGTGGGTGGACGCCTTGCTGGAGCTCCAGGAAGCCACGATGATGTGGAGCCCCCTGTCACTGGAGGAGGATTCCCCCTCCTCCTCCTCCGGCATCCCAGAGGTGGGCTCCTGGGGGGCGGGCCCTGGGGTGCGGGGCTTGCCTTCGGGGCGGACTCCGCCTCCGGGGCCTGCTGGGGCTCATTAGCCGAGGTGTCAAGAGTGGCCGGCGGGGAGGAGGTGTGCCAGGGGCCCAGGATTTCCCTGAGCTCCCTGTAAAAGGGGCAAGTGGTGGGGGCGGCCCCAGATCGGCTGGCCATATCCCGGGCCCAGGTGTAACCCTGCCGCAGCTCCTTGACCTTACTCCTGACGTGGTCAGGAGTGCGGGCAGGGTGACCCCGGGCGGCCAGTCCCTCGGCCAGCTGAGCGAACGCATCCGTGTTCCGCCTCTTGCTCCCCATTACCTGGAGCACCTCCTCCTCGCTCCAGAGCCCCAGCAGGTCCCGGATCTCAGCCTCCGTCCAGGAGGGGCCCTGCTGCCTCTTCCAGGGCTGGCTGCCAGGCTGGGAGCCCTGGCTCCCCTTGGGGGAGGTGCCCTGGGGGCACTTGGGGGGCTGGTGGGCGGCCATCGCAGCGGGGGAGGGTGTGTGTCTCTGGGCTGCAAGGAGGCGTGCAGGCTGGCCGCGTGTTACTGCTGCCGCCTGCACGCTCTCTCAGCTTCCTGCACAGGAAGGCAGGGGGTGGGGAGCTTTAAGAGGCCGCTGCACGCAGCAACCATAGAGCTCAGGGGCTGGAGAGAGCGTCTCTCAACCCCTCAGCTGATGGCCACCATGGCGGACCCCGTTATTTCAATGTTGCGGGACGCGGATCGGCTACACGTGCCCTACTTCGACGTTGAACGTCTAAGTAGGGCGCTATTCCCATCTCCTCATAAGGATAGCGACTTTGACGTCTCGCCGCCTTACGTCGATGTCAACTTCGAAATAGCGCTCGCCACGTGTAGACGTGGCGGGCACTATTTCGAAGTTGGCGCAGCTACTTCGAAGTAGCTGGCACGTGTAGACACGGCTAAGATTGGCAGCTCAGGAGGTTTTTATGGGACATGGTCATGTATCTAAAAGAAGTTATGTTGAGACAACCGACTAACTCATTTAATGTAAACCCCTGAAGACTTGTTGGATGGCCATGACTTGCAGGCCTCATTGCCCTGGGCTGGTCTGACATGGGCTCTGTATGAATCTGTAGCTGTCCATTTGCTGAGGTTGCTGAGTTTCTAGAATGAAACACTGTTAATTAATTTAACCCATCTTTTTGTTTCAGCCTCCCCCAGAAACAGAACATCCTGAGATAATGTTTAATAGGGTTTTAAATTATGAGAGAGAGCTAAAGCCTATCTCTGCAGCACCAGCTGCAAGTAAAAGGGACAGAGTTATATTTGCTGGGTAGTTGTTCCGGTCTCTAAGTTCAGTGAAAATCAGGAACTGTGCTTTACTTTGTGCGTGTGGGCTTGGCACAAACAGAAAACAAATCGTAATGATACAAGTAAAGAATAGCAAGCATTGTGCATAAATGGGTAGCACGGGTCACGTTCACCGCTGCTGCACCCCTGGAAAGAACAGCATGCACTGCCTCTGACTCTTTGCCAGCCCAGCTTTTTTCCTTCCCCCTGCTTTTTTTTTCCCTTTGGAAAATCAGTGTTAGCCTGAAACAATTCTTTTGTTCAGGAGTGTACTTTTGGGGAGCCGAGGGAAGGAGAAAGTTGAACTCTGTCCTACACCTCTGTTCTAGCTTATGGTGTTAACACTCAGATTCAAATCCAGAAGGATTAGGAGAGCAAAACTGTGTTTCTGGTAAGAGTTTAAAAGAAAGACATATTAGAAACCTTTGCATTCTAGTAACTTTAGTTTTAGTTAGTTTTCTGCTAAATACCAGTATTTGTACTGGATCACCTCTTGACTTGGATCCCTTTAAGAATGGAAACCGTAATATGAAATTTGTAGGGGTACTGGAAAAGACACTGGGAAATAAAGAGAAAAGCATAGGACCAGTCACTGCTGATCTTTACGTATGGCCATGTCAAGGAGATAGGGAAGTTTCCTGCAGCTTTCACATAAAGTAAACTCCAATCTCTGACTATTTTAAAGAAGCTGCCAGCCGTGCTGCATTCTGTCTCTGTTAGAAAGTTTCATATTTTTTTATGGCACTGTCACTAAAAGGTTAATCATGGCCAGATTAACTTTTGTGTGGACCCCTGTGCAGGCAATGGAATATGGCGGGTGGGGTGGTCAGTCCCCAGAGCGAAGGGCTGCCCAGGGGCATGGCAGGGGAAGCCCCTCTCTGCACAGTGCCGTGCGAGGGCACTATTTACAATCTGGCAGGTGCCAGACACACAATGGCTTATCCAGTCCTGTGTTGCCAGGATGCCCCATGCAGCACCGCATCTCCCCACTGTCTAATGCTAGACCACTTCCACCTGATTCAGTGTGGCCAAAGCCCTCCTGGACCTGCCATGCCAGCGCTCCTCCAGACCCTGCCACAAATCTACTGCACTCTGCACACCACCAGCCCTGCCCAGTGCCCCCTGCCCTCAGCCCCTCCACAAATGCCCAGTACCCCGCACAGAACCCACACTCCTTGGTGCCCTGACAGAGATCTTCCCTGCCCCTCAAGAGCTATGCCAGGGCCTGCCCCAGATGGACTCTATCTGGATTCACATACCTGAAGGGGCCCAGCCAAGTATGCCCCCTCTCTGTCCTGGTCTTAGCTAGCTGAGACTGGCCAGTCTGCACCTATCCCAGGTAGCCCAGCTCCAGGAAGATTGGTGGTGGGAAGCAGAGACTGCCTGGAGCCAGAGGTGTACTGCTGTCTGTCCAGGAAGCACAAAGAAGCAAAGTGGGGCCAGGCAATGGAGAAGAGCCCTCAGCCAACCAGCAATCAGGCCAAGAGGAGTAAGGGAAGAGTGGGGTGGGGGCAAAGAAGGGGAAGCCTGCAATCTGGTGGGCAAGCAGAGCAGGATGGGATCCCTTGTGAGCATGGACCCCGTTCCAAGGCACCACTGGTGACACTGTAAACCTGGCACTGGGTTTAGAGCAAAGAAAAGGAAGTATGACCAAAGACAACATGAAACAAATGAAAGTAATTACTCAGCACAAATGTTCTACCTCCCCTCTTCACAAATAGCAGAGTTCACATTTCTTATAAGAACAGAAGTACCTCTGGGTGACACTGACTTTGTGGTAGGAGAAATATAAATAGAAACAAGCAGTTAAGAAAGCCCTTGAAAAGAGAACTGCAATAAATGTAGAGGACTTTGCAATCATTTAACCCAATTCCAAAGAAAAGAAAGTCAGCTGTCATATGTCATCTTAAAATAAGTTAAAAATAAATAAAAAAAGAATAATTAGCAGTAAAAGAGGAAACAGGCAACCTTGCTACTCAACTGACGCTATCTTTAAAAAGTCCAGGAAAAAATGTACTGTCCAGAAACAGAAAAGTCACTATTCCTTTTCTCTCGTGCCCAAAATTCGCTGGAACCTTCTCCTTACAGCTGCCCTTCCATCATCTTGGGTGGTAGAGTCATCTAAAAATGTTTTTAAAAGCTCTAGTGAAAGGGAGCAGGAGACTTTATCACTTAGTTTTCTTAAAATTTTAAAGCAGGAACAAAAGTGGCAGAAGATAACTTTTGGCACCTTTGGCTGCTAGGTCAGTTGTTTGAATCAGGCTCAGTGAACAAAGGACAAAGCCATTCGTGTGGCTATGAGGTAACCGTTTCAAATTGCTTTGGCCATTTATGACCACGCCCACCTCCCAAAGCCATCCATCCCTCTCCTAGTTGTCCTTACACACAAGTGCTAAGATCCCCACTGTTGTGTATCACGTTGTTGTAGTGAGAGAGCTAATTGTTGTCACAGTAATTGAGTTAGCTCATTAGAGGGTCAGGCCAGTGTTTCTCGATACGTGTTAGGCACACCCTTAGGGGTGCGCCAGAAACGCCCGGGGGTGTGCACGTGGAGCTGCAAGCGGCTCTTTGAGCAATAAAATGCTTGGAGCCGCAGGAGCACCGTGCACTACTTTGTCCACGCGCCCCACCTTGGGACTTGGACGGAGAAGCAAGTGGCAGCAGCGACGGTGGCGGTGGCATCTCCACTGAGTTACCGGTATTGGATGCTGCGGGGGGGTGGGGGGGTGAGGGGAAGGGCCTGGCTTTAGAAGAGGAGAGGGGAGGGTTGGGGGGCTGGGTGGCAGGGATGCTGGGGTGCCTGGCTCTGGTTGGAGGGGGAGAGGGATTGGGTTAAAGCAGGGCTGGGGGAGCAGGGGGTACCTGGGTCTGGAGGAGGGGGAGATTGGGTTAAAGTGTGTAGGGGATCTGGGGGGTGCCTGGCTCTGGAAGAGGGATTGGATTAAAGCACGGAGCTGGGGGTACCTGGCCCTGGTGAAGGGATAGCTCAGTGGTTTGCACATTGGCCTTGTGAAATCCACAGTTGTGAACTCAATCCTTGAGGGGGCCATTTAGGGGTCTGAGGCACAGGAAAAAAAATCTGTCAGGGATGGTGATAGGTCCTGCTGTGAGGGCAGGGGGCTGGACTTGATGACCTTTCAAGGTGCCTTCCAGCTGTATGAGATAGGTAGAGGAGGGACTGGGTTAAAGTAGAGATGGACTTGGGGGTTCCTGGCTCTGGTTGGAGGGAAGGGAAGATTTGATTAAATTGTGTGGGGAGGGAGCTGGAAGTGCCTGTCTCTGGAGACGATGATGGGGGTTGGGTTGAGGCCAGGGTGCCTGTTTCTGTAGGAGAGGGGATTCGGTTAAAGCAGAGGAGGGAGAGGTGGGTGTGCCTGGCTGGGGAGAAGGGATTGGGTTAAAGCAGGGAGCTGGCAGTGCCTGGCTCTGGAATATTATGTTTGTTATCTGAAGTGATAAAACTGCAATTAGTACAATTTTAGTTTAGTTTTTTATAATTTTAGGGTTTTTTATAATTATAGTTTTTTTTAATAAACTGAAAGGTTTTAAAATGGACCAGTTCCTTGTTAAAAAAAACAAATAAAACTGAAGATTTAGAAGAAGATAGTGCACAGGAAAATGGGTCAGAAACATTTTAGGTGGGAAAACTTGTAGTGAAAAGAACACGCAGCAGTGGTGGAAGTGGAAATTCTTCTGAGGTAAGAAAAGCATGCAGTTACAGTGCTGAATATCTAAAATTGGGTTACTACAAGCAGAAGTGTACTCCCTATGCCCCTTGTGTGATTTGCTGTGAGGCATTATCTAACCACGCTATGGAAATGTCTCTGTTGAAACAACACCTTCGTGCAAGTTACTTAAACAAATGTGTTGCAATGGTAGAAAAAATGTTTCATGTATGAAAATTGCGGGTACTGGGAATACTTATATATTTAAAAGGGGTACTTTATATAAAGCACTGGGTTAGGCCAGCCCATTTTAGTAGATTCTAGCTTATAGTGTGAGATGGAATAAATGGGAAAGCAGTTCTCTGTGTTCAAGTGATTTCTTCTTAAACTTGGTGACCCTAAATAATGTAAAACCCACTTCTCATCATCTGCCTATAGGGCAAATCCAGGGACTTTCTAATAGGAAGGGGAATCTGTTGGAAATTTGCTAGCTTCCCAGCTGCATGAAAATAACCCATGTTTCCCAGACTTTTGTGAATATCATCTGAGGTTTGGACAAATCACTGAACTTCCGTCACAAGGCAACAAATTGCTCTTCTAACTGACTTCCTCTTTTGCTAGGTAGAAAGGCCATGGATTAATCTGGTACACAGGAAAAATGGCTCAGATGCAAACTAAATAGGGCAAGGTTGCTTTACTTAGCACTTTACATTTTCATGTGTATGTTGGTATAGTATTTTTCATTCAAATCGACTAATTCATGATATAAGAGAAAGAAAGCAAGGACTTCACCTTCTGGTAGGGCTACCATATCTCCCTGTCCCAAATACGAGAGAGAGGGAGATATGAGGGGGAGGGTGGCTCCTCCAAGCCCCAGGGAACTGGGAAGGAGATGGCAGCTGCCAGCGAAGCCCAGGAGCCCTAGGAAAGCAGCAGCTGCTGGCCCTCCCCTAAAGCCCCAGGAAAACAGTGGCCCCTGGCGCTTCCCGGGAGCCCCAGGGAAGTGGCAGCCGCTGGCAATCCTCAAGCCCTGGGGAAGTGGCAGCTGCCCATGCTCCCCCTGCTTCTCCTGGGATCGGGAAAGTGGGAGGGTGGAAGGGGTGGGACAGCTCAAATACGGGACCTTTAGTCCCTTTTAAAAAATAAGTCAGGACGCCTGCTTGGCATCCCAAATATGGCCTCAGCCTGCACAATACAGGACTAATAGTCACCCTACCTTCTGGTGGTAGCAATCCAGCATCTTCTACCAACATTAAATTCACCTTAAAAAGGTTTTTAAAAGTTAAGGAAAACCTTTAATGTTTAACAGTGTTTAGGAGAAAACAGGAAATGGAAACTAAATGAGGAACTTGGAAAAACATGCACAAAATGGAGCAGATGTCAAACACAGAGCTACAGTCACTATTTTATCTTTCTTGCATAAAGCTAGGACAAATCCTGGCAGTGGGTCCCCTGTGGTGGATTGTCCACATGGGAGGAAGTTGCACATATGTTAACTTCAGCTTCTCTTTGCAGCCAAAGCAGGCCCCCAAGATGAATTATCCTGGCATCTAGCTGCTGCAGTAGACATTAGTGCAGTACTCAGGCAGCATCCCAGCCCAGGCTGACTAACTGCATACTCTAAGCAGACCTGACCAGTAGGGCTCCTCTGAATCTTTCAGAGGAGAGTAAAGCTACTTCCTGTACAGAAACCTCTTGCCTTTCCCTGGAGTGAATTCCAGCCTAGGTACAGCAGCTGGCACGTGCACGGGGGATTTTAGCAGGCTTTGCATGGGAGCCAACATTCCTAGGGGTTGGATCATGGCCACAAAGCCTATCCAAGCCTTGGAAAAGCTCATCCAGGCAGTCCAAGACCTGGTGGCCGCTTCTCAGTTCATTCCTTCCCTCGAATCCAGGAACTCCTAGGCAGCTGGGGGAATAAGGCAAGATTAGGAGGACCCATGATAAAGATCCATGCTAGTGACAATACACAAGAAAGGAAGTGCATTGGAAGGCAAGAACTACAGAACAATTGCCCTAATGAGTCATCTAGGGAAGGTGCTGATGATGATACTGACGGAGAGACTCAGATCGCAGATAGAAGAACATCTAGCAAATGAGCAAGTGGGGTTCAGGAAAGATAGAAGTACCATACAGCAGCTATTGGCACTAATATTGATAGAGGAGACAGTTCGACAAAAGAACAAGAACATCTATAATTGCTTCATCAATTTTCAGAAGGCATTTGATGGTGTAGATCAGAAAGTGACTTTGGTGGTGTTGGAGTCGTACGGAGTGGATAGCAGACTGTTGCGATTGTTGAAGGATATCAGTGATAATGAGAAGGCAGTGGTGAGAATGTGCAGAGAGTTGGGAAGTTGGTTTAGAATGAGTAGAGGTACAAGACAATGAGATCCAATATTGCCGAGTATCTTCACCACACATCTGGAGACAGCGATGGACAAGATGACAAGATCAAGGAAGAGATAGAAAATATATCTGTGTATGGGATGAGAATTAACAACTTCAGTTTCATGGATAATATAGTTATTATTGAGGAAGATGAGGAGAAGCTAGAAAAAACAATGCAAGTGCTAAACGAGGAAGGGAAGTGGTACAGACAGATTATGAACATCGACAAGACAAAAACAATTGTATTTGGAGATAAGGAAATAGGAAGGAAGATCAGAGTAGATGAGATTGAACTAGAGAATGTAGAGAACCTATCTGGGGAGCAACATAACGTATGACTATAGAAGGGGATAGACTGTAAGAAGGAAATAGTGACTAGAATAGCAAAATCAAGAGCGACTTTGAAGGCGTTGGATAAGATCTGGAAAAGCAAAGCAATTAGCTTAGGAATGAAGCTGGGTGTCTTGAAAACATGTATTCAGCAGCATGTTGTGTGGATAGGAGACATGGGTGATAATGAAAGATTCAAAGATAAGAATATTGGCATTTGAGAGGAGTTTTTATAGAAAGATCTTGAGAGTAGGATGGATGCAGAAGGTCACCAACGAGGAATTATATAGGAAGATACAGCCAAAAGAGAACCTACTGCAGAAGGTTATACAATGGAAGTTACAGCTATTCGTGCATATTTGCAGAATGAAGGATGAATGACAAATCAAGACCCTGGTATCTGGCATAATGGACAGTTGAAACAGGGGAGGCAGACCCCACAGAGAATGGGTAGATGATATAATAGATTGGTGCGGCGCTAGTTTACAGAAACTAAGCCACTCCACACTAGACAAGGAAAGATAGAAGGAAGTAGTGAGTGAGGCATCAGACACCAATGGGCACTGAGCCCATGGTTATTGATGATGATGATGATGATGATGATGAAGATACACCTCTCCCCCACCTCCTGACCCAGGGCCCAAGGGGAAAGAGACAAGAGGTGGCCCAGTCCTTCTGGACTGCTTCCTACATTTCCTGTTTTCTCTCCACTCCAGCTTGTGGGGTGGGCCCAACCTTCTCCCTACATAATCTCAGTAATTCAGACTCTGAATTACTGGGGGCTGATGGGCTCTTTCTGAGACCTATTGTTACCCTTTTAGTGAGGTAAGGTGCCAGACTTCAGGCAAGTCTCATGCAGTCCCAATCCTTCCTCCGTAGATCACTCTGCCTCAACGGTGACAGTCTAGCTATGTTTTCACAGCCATTCTCAGCGTCACTCTTCCTCCTGCAGGGTGCCAGAACTCCTTTTACGGCTTTGAGGTAAATAACAGCAGAGAGCACTTCATGAGCTATGGTCTGGTTCCATCAATACTCATGTTGCCTACTAGTCCCAGAGGGGTAGCTGTGTTAGTCTGTAGCTGTTGACTACTAGTCAGTCTCACTGTAGCTGTTGACTACTCATCAGACTACCATGAGCAGTCTCACTGAAATCAGTACCACAGCTGGCTAAGAAAAGTACAGACTTTACCCATCTGTCTTACTGTTCTTAAGCACCTTTCTTTTTGCAAACACTTCAGGGTATGTTGTGTTTTCATTCATGGGCCCATAAAAAGGGACGTGTATGAACAAGCAACCCTGGGAGTCCTTGTGTCTTAGAGACACTCCTGTGAAGCAGAAGTCTAGCCAACTTTCTCCTTGACCAGGAAAGCGATAGTTTGCTGCTGGCATAGGCCACTCCACTGAAGCAGAACCAAGACTCTTGCTGCTTCTTGGCCATTTCTACACAGGCCACTTCCTTTGGAAGTGGCATGCTAATACAGGGAGTGAAAGATGCTAATGAGGAGTGGATGCAAATTCCCCACACCTCATTAGCATAACATCACGTGATTTGGAGTCCGGAAGACCGTTCTTCCAGACTCCAAAATGCTATGTAGAAGCGTGGCCACCGGGGGGCTTCTGGAAGGAAGTCCTTCTTCCGGAGGCCCCTTCTTCCCAAAAATTTTTGGGAAGAAGGGGCCTCCGGAAGAAGGACTTCCTTCTAGAAGCGCCCCCTGCGGCCGCACTTCTACACGGAGTTTTGGAGTCTGGAAGAACGGTCTTCCGGACTCCAAATCACATGACGTTATGCTAATGAGGCACGGGAAATTTGCAGCTGCACCTCATTGGCATCTTTTGCTCCCTGTATTATTCCTGAAGGAAGTGGCCTGTGTAGAAACGGCCCTTGTGTCCTCTCACCTTCTGACCTGCTCTGGTGAGTTGTGGGAGCTTGCTTATTTCCGCATCCCTGACCCCAATATTTGCGCTGTATGAAAAGATTTTGTTACTTTGTGTGATGTGTCATTCAAGTCACAATATAAACAATGAGTCCTGTGGCATCTTTCAGAATAACAAATGTATTTGGGCATAAGCTTTTGTGGGCTGGAGCCCACTCCATCAAATGCCCATGAACATGGTCCTATGATGTGTGTGTGTGTGGTGGCAAATGGGGCAATTGCTCCAGGGTCTGGGCATTTTAAGGAATCTGGGGTGCCAGGCTACCACTGCTACTACTCAGGAACAGTGATGGCCAAATCCCGGGGTCCTTTACATGGCCACAGTATCCTCAGGCAGTATGGTCTGGGTGGCATGCAGGGCTGGCTGAGTGGGGTGTGTAGTAAGGCTGACAGCTGGTGGGGGGAGAGGGGCATGCTATGGTCCAGGGGGCTCCGAGGGCTGGCTGACCCCAGTCCTGCTCCTTCTGCCTGAGGTCCAGCCTCTTCCAGGAACATGCAGCTGTTCACTTTGCCCAGGGGCCCCAGCAAGTGTGTCAGCTCTCCTACCCACAAAAGCTTACATGCAAATACATTTGTTAGTACTTTAACGTGCCCCAGGACTCCATGTAGTTTTTATAGAAACAGAGTAGCACAGCTATCCCTCTAATATGTGTCACTGAGTCACAACAGAGCCTATGTGACAGTATTTTCATCCTGCCTCCCTCTAAATCCTCTTTATAAATTACAAGAATCACTTCCTACAACACTGAAATCCCAACACCTCTGGCAGAGAACTTGGTAGCTTTAATATAGTAAATAGCCACACTACATCAAAAATGAGCAAAGAAGTGAAGAATACCATTGCCTCTGAGAATGCAGAGGGGACTTGGATGGACAAAACGTAAAAAATAATCCAATGTGTTGGCTAAATTTTAGGACAGATAAAACAGCCTTAGAACTGTAGTATTGAGTAAAGCTTATTTTTCTCCTTCCTTTTGTCTGAATATTTGATTTTCAGTAAAATTGTGGAGAGAGGCACCCCAGTGCTGTGAATTTTTGCCTAAAATAAAGCTCACACAAACCCCGAATTAAATGTAGGTAATTAAAATGACAGGTGTAATGACATTATATCAAATTGTCCTGCTGTATAACATACCTGAACATATCCATGGAGTTAGTTCTGGTAAATAAGATCCAATACTTGAAATATTCATCTAGAGTTAATAAGCAGTTTCCAGATCCCTGTAAGGCAGCCATTGCTGTGTCAAAAAGGCACTTTTGTGGAAAAGCAAATTGCATTCATTGACATCCTCTGTTTCTGGCTATTTTCTAGTACAACTGCAATGCTCCATAGTACAGAGTCTCAGGAACACAACCCATTTATAGCAGTTGCTACACTAATCACAAGATACATGCTGCATCCAAATGGATTTTTTTTTCCAGTGAAAAGCCTGAGGGGAAACTGTATTGATTTATTCCAAGCTAACATGTGCTTAAATGTATTAAAGCCTTCTAAGAAAAATAAAAATGGCTTTTGCACTGGACTTGAGGCTCATTTTTCCAGTGATATGAAATGTTGGTCACATTAGTTGGGCTTCAGATTTGAAAAGCGACCTTTGCTTTCAGAGGATTATGGGTTCAAATCCAATTGCATGTTTGTAAGCCATTTCCTGTTAAAAGGATTGTGGTCATGTAATCGTATTAGTAACTGACTGGCCCCCATCTGGGCAAGACAGAATAGCATGAGTGAGGCAGAAACCTGGCACATGTAAACTCAGGCCAAAGTGCATTTAAAAGGGATTATCTCTTGCACAGCCTTGGCTACAGAATTACAGAAGAATCCACAGTTGTCTTTTCCCATCTCTCTGTGTAATGCCTTTTCATGGCTAGTCAGAAGAGAATTACCACAAAAAAGAAACATTTCACACAGATATTTTTCTCACTTGCGTATTACCGTGTGTATGCTTCTATGCTTCCGTCTTTATTCACAGATTTTCCCTGGGGGGCAGTTACATCTTCCTTTCCTCATTCTACCAGTCAGACCTTGTAAATCCATGTTGTTATATATGTTTAATACTGCAAATATTTTTGCAAAATATGTGCCATGTGTTCACAAAACAGGGGAAGAATCAATCTTTTTGCACTGCATCTATTAGTATCTCTCAAAATAAGCATATAAAAACAACCATATTGTGTCAGACCAAAGTCCGTCTAGCCCCACATTCTGTCTTCAGCAGTTTCTAATACCAGGTGCTTCAGCAGGAATGAACAAAACAGGTAATCCTCAAATGATCAATCCCCAGTGCCCATTCTTAGCTTCTGGCAAACAGAGACTAGGAACACTATCCTCGCCCATCCTAACTAAAAGCCATTATTGTCTATGAATTTATCCAGTTCTGTTTTGAATACTGTTATGGTCTTGGCCTTCACACTGTCCTTTGGCAAGGAGTTCCACAGGCTGACTATGTGTTGTGTGTAGAAATATGTTCTTTTGTTTCTTTCAAACCTGCTTCCTATTAATTTCATTGGGTGACCCCTGGTTCTTGTGTTATGAGGTGTAAATAACACTTTCTTATTAACTTTTTCCACTCCAGTATGATTTTATAGTAGTAGTAGTAGCATCCTTCAGTCTACATAGACTATGGATCGTGCCCTTCGTAGTTTCATTTGGGATCATCATTTGCAGCATCGACTGTGACTGTGAAGGCCCACACAAGACTGACAGTCCTTGCTGCATCTGTTGCATGTGTAATGGGTGTCTGGCAGGTCCTTGCTGTGCTTTCTGTGGGCTCATATAAATGATTTTATAGACCTCTGTCATATCTCCCCTTTCTGCATACATACTGCAGTTTCCCGGCTAACTCATACCAAAACCATGCTTTTAGGGCCAGATCCTTGGTTCAGTTTTTCCTGCACTCAGTAGAGGAGCCCAGTTGGAGATACAAGGTTACCAATATGTCACTTATGTGTTCTTCCACTTCATGAGGCTCCCAGGGTTCAGTTTGTCCCCAGCATGAGTGTTTTGTGTCTGGCTGCAGTAGATGCTATGGGGATGTTCCACAGTTGAAAATGATCTGAACACATTATTACTTCTGCTATGCTCATTCCCTAGGCCACAGCTGTAGGTCTGGAATTATAAGGAGAATGGTGCAGAAAGGACTATATTCGCTCTTTACAACATCTGTGTATTGCAGATATGCAGGTAGCTAACAAAGGCCTTTCATTTTGTCCTCTGCAACTCCACAGTGGTTGAAAAGAAGCGGCAGGCCGGACCAGGGTTTGGATGGTCATATATTAGAATCCTACTCAGCCCTCCAACCCCACTCCACAGCATTGAGGGAAGTAAAAATATACTGGATACATAAAAAAATGCCATGGGGGCATATAAAGGAGAAAAAAACTATGATCCTTTACTCTCACAGACCATAGGAGGCAGGCCTGTCCTTGCCTACAGACAGCCTGCCAACCTGAAACAAATTCTCACCAGCAACTATAGACCACAAAACAGCGAGAGAACGGATGAGCAGGATCCCTTGGGAAATGAAGATGAAGGGGAAAAGAGTTGAAGAGAACTGGCAGTATTTTAAAGAAGTCTTACTGAAGGCTCAGGAACAAACAATCCCGCTGCATAGTAAGAAATGCAAACATGGTAGGCAACCAGCTTGGCTTAACGGGGAAATCCTTAGTCATCTTAAATTAAAAAAGGATGTGTACAAGAAATGGAAATGTGGACAGTTGACTAAGGAGGAGTATAAACATATGGCTTGAGAATGCCGGGCAGTAATCAGGAAAGGGAAAGCACAGTTGGAACTGCAGCTGGCAAGGGATGTGAAGAGTAACAAGAAGGGTTTCTACAGGCATGTTAACAATAAACAGGCTATCAGAGAAGGTGTGGGGCCATTACTGGATGAGGGAGGTAACCTAGTGACAGATGATGCAGGAAAAGCTGAAGTACTCAATGCTTTTTTGCCTCAGTCTTCACGGACAAAGTCAACTTCCACATGACGGTCCTAGGCAATGCAGTATGGGACGGTGGAGGGCAGCCATCTGTGGGGAAGGAACAAGTTCTGAGCTATCTAGAAAAACTAGATGTGCACAAGTCCATGGGTCTGGATTTAATGCACCCCAGGATACTGAGGGAATTGGCAGAGGTCATTGCTGAATCTTTGGCCATTATTCTTGAAGACTCTTGAAGATCAGAGGAGATACCAGATGACTGGAAGAAGGCAAACGTAGTGCCCATCTTTAAAAAAGGAAAGGAGGACAATCCAGGGAACTATAGACCCATCAGCCTTACCTCAATCTCTGAGAAAATAATGGAGGGAATCCTCAAGGAATCCGTTTTGGAGCACTTGGAAAGAGGGGAAAGAGATCAAAAGTAGCCAACATGGATTCATCAGGGGCAAGTCCTGCCTGACCAATCTGATTAGCTTCTATGATGAGGTAACAAGCTCTGTGAACATGTGGAAGTCATTGGATGTGATATACCTTGACTTCAGCAAGGCTTTTGATAACGGTCTCCCACAACATTCTTGACCATAAGTTAAGGAAATATGGATTGGATCCTTGGACTATAAGATGGATAGAAATCTGGCTTGATGGTCAGGCCCAACGGATAGTGTTCAATAGCTCAATATCTGGATGGCGGTCTGTTTCAAGTGGAGTGCCGCAAGGCTTGGTTCTGGGGCCGGTGTTATTCAACATCTTTATTAATGACCTGGATGAGGGACTGGATTGCACCCTCAGCAAGTTTGCGGATGACACAAAAGTAGGGGGAGAGGTAGATTTGTTGGAGGGTAGAGAGAGAATCCAGAGGGACCTGGATAAATTGGAGGACTGGGCCAAAAGAAATCTGATGCAGTTCAATAAGGAGAAGTGTAGAGTCCTGCACGTGGGGCGGAAGAATCCCAAGCATTGTTACAGGCTGGGGACCGACTGGCTCAGCAGCAGTACGATGGAAAGGGACCTAGGGGTTATGGTGGATGAAAGGCTGGATATGAGTAAACAGTGTGCCCTTGTAGCCAAGAAGGCTAACGGCATACTAGGGTGCATTAGGAGGAGCATTTTGAGCAGATCTAGAGAAGTAGTTATTCCTCTTTATTCGGCACTGGTGAGGCCACATGTGGAATATTGTGTCCAGTTTTGGGCCCCCCAGTATAAAAAGGATGTGGATTTGCTGGAGCAGGTTCAGCGAAGGGGAACAAAAATGATTAGGGGGCTGGAGCACAAGACCTATGAGGATAGGCTGAGGGATTTGGGCTTGTTTAGTTTACAGAAGAGAAGACTTAGAGGTGATTTAATAGCAGCCTTCAACTTCCTGAAGGGGAGCTCTAAAAAGGAGGGTGAGAAACTGTTCTCAGTGATGTCAGATGTCAGAACAAGGAGTAATGGTCTGAAATGGAAGAGGGAAAGGTGTAGGTGAGATATTAGGAAAAACTACTTCACCAGGTGGGTGCTGAAGCATTGGAATGTGTTGCCTAGAGAGGTGGTGGATTCTCCATCCCTTGAGGTTTTCAAGTCCTAGCTGGACAAGGTCCTGGCTGGGATGACTTAGAAGGGGTTGATCCTGCTTGAACCAGGGGGCTGGACTAGATTACCTCCTGAGGTCCCTTCCAGCCCTGTGATTCTGTAAACCTGGAACCAATCCCTGCAAGAAACCTCGTTGCCAACTCTGCTCACTTATCTACACCAGCGATATCATCACAGGACCTACAATCAACCACACCATCCAGGGCTCTTTCACCTGCACATCTACTAATATAATATGTGCCATCATGTGCCAGCAATGCCCCACTGCCATACACATTGGCCAAACTGGACAGTCTCTACATAAAAGAATAAATGGTAACAAATTAGATATCAGTAATGGTAACACACAGAAACCTGTAGAAGAATGCTTCAGTCTCCCTGAACGCACAGTAACAGATTTAAAAGTAGCCATTCTGCAACAAAAAACCTTAAAAAACAGACTCCAAATAGAAACTGCAGAGCTACAATTCATTTGCAAATTTGACTCCATCAACCAAGGATTGAACAGAGACGGGGAGTGTCTGGCCAATTACAAAAGGAGTTTCTCCTCTTTTGATATTCACACCTCCACATTAGTTACTGATAATGGGCCACATCCTCCATGACTGAACTGACCTTTTCAACTCTGGCCCTTCTTTTGACTGGGACTCCCTCCTTTTCATGACCCTCTAAATTTAGACCCTCCTTTGGAACCCCCACTCAGGCATCTGACGAAGCCGATCTTTGCCCAGAAAAGCTTATGCTCCAAAATACCGGTTAGGCTGTAAGGTGCCACAGGACTTGTTCTTTTTGAAGCACACATTATGCTCTCATTTCCTTAGTATCAGCCCTTCAGAAGATGTGTATGTGAAAAAGGGCATTCGTACTTGTTCTCTTTCTCATTTATCTGTGAAAAGACTCTTCATTACATTCATGCCTCAATCCCTGCCCTCCTAGAAATGACCAGAAGACTGCATGTGGAATTACCCAGTTGAACATTATTCTGTGTTTCCAGCATATTTTGTTTGAACTTCATGCATGAACATGCCTATTTCTCAACGTAACAGTCTCAGGTTTTCTTTGTTTGTGCTGTGATTGTGCAGCTGCTTGAGAGAGGGATCATCTGCTGCTAATGCTTAGGAATTCCTTGTTTGGTCATAAGGGAAATAAAGAAGTGATAGGACACTCCAGCTCTCTTTAAGACATACACAAAATATAATCTGATCTTATGGTAACTCAAGCAAAAATTGCAGCCAAAACTGGTGAGCCAATGTATAACGGATGGGACTCAACACTGTGGTGCCGCCTGTTGGTCACTTGGGAATTAGCTCTTCCTGCCTCCAGATCGCCCTCTTCTGGCTGGTGTCTCACCCACCATTGCCTGTCAGCTTGTTCTCCACCTTATATCCAGGCCCATGACCACAGAGCCCTTCTCTCAGGGTACTGGCCTGCTGCAGTGCCCCACACTCTTGAGTCCTGCCATCTCAGGCAGCCGCAACCCCTACACCCACCTTGCCTCAGTAATCCACTGCAATCTTCATCTAGCCCGGCGACTGGCAAGCCCCGGGATGCAAGTCAGGAGTTGCACATGAGTTGATTTACCTTGGCACATGAGGCGGGAGCTCAGCCCCACTCCTCCTCCCCACTTCCAGACAGTTCTGCATGTGGAGGCAGGGGCTGCAGCCCCAGACAGAGTCTCCACTGGCTGCAGTGCAGGGCTGGGGCTGGAGCCCCTGCAGTAGGTTTCCTGCCAGAGCAAAGGGCTGCAGCTGGATCCTGTGCTGTGAGGCCCCTGCCACAGCATGGGGCTGGGGCCAGAGTCTCCATTTGCCAGAGTTTATTGGCAGCTACAGGAGTGCAGGACTGGAGCCCCATGGCAGCCCAGGGAGCCTGGAGTCCTGGGGGAATGGGAAGCTGAGGTTGCCTGGGGATGAAGTCCTGAACCTCCTCTGGTCTGGCAAAGTCTGTCCTTTGGGACCTTTCCACCTGAGGCTCTGCCTTTTCCCAGGGGCCCAGGCCTGGCTCCTCACAGGGTCTGGTGAAGTCTCTCATCAGTCCTGCTCGGCTGTAGGGTATTCTGATGTAGGGTTTCCTCTCTCACTGCTGCTGAGGTGGTTTCAGCTGTATCAATAATTAAATTGACACTGGAGCATTGACTCTGGGCCTCCCACCTCTGTGGGTGCCCCAACCACTGGACGAATGAGTCACTCTGTCTTGGCCAAAGTCTATTTATGCAAAATGAACAGCTTCATCAGCAGAGGTATGGAGCCCCACATCAGAATACTCTGCAGCCCGGTGATGTTAGCCCACTCTGGAGAGGCAGGAGACCCCTGTTCAAATCATCTCTCTTTACGAGGCACAAGCAGACAGGATCAAACTGATAGGTGCATCACTGATGGGCTTTATTTACTTATTAGCAAAGCTGTTGGAAGTAGGACTGTTAGCGACTTTAAAAAGTATCACCAGGACTTGGACTGTACATGGAGGTCAAAAGGTCAAATTTCGGTGCTCCGCCTCAGAAAGGTTGCTGGCACCTGATCTAGCCCCTTACCTCAGGGGCAAACTGCAGTCTGAAATGTCCACTCATCATTGGCAGGACACTGGACTTGCTGCCTTCTGCTGCCCTGGCTGTCTCCCTGCTGCCCTAGAACCCTCAAGCCTTGTCTCAGGCACTGTAGCCCGGGGCTTTTCTGACCAGAGTTCCCCGGCTCATCCT
The DNA here is from genome assembly GCF_033958435.1 of Carettochelys insculpta. Classification (NCBI taxonomy): domain Eukaryota; kingdom Metazoa; phylum Chordata; order Testudines; family Carettochelyidae; genus Carettochelys; species Carettochelys insculpta. The sequence goes on from NC_134137.1 coordinate 138,107,357, forward strand.
GCAATTCTCTAGCACTGTACTATCTGAGGTACCCAACTGTAGCAGGCAGCTAGGTCCCTTTCCCTTCAGGGCTGGAGAAAGAGTGTCTGCTCACCGTGGCCAGCCATCTCTTTTATAAAGCCCTCCTGGGCTCCGATTGGCTGCCACAATCATTCCTCCTTATTGGCTCCAAGATAGCCCTCTCCCTGTTTGGTATTAGGAAGAAGGGGCTTTTGAAGTCAGGGGGTCCTTTTGAAAGGTCCCTGTCTACATGGCTGGTGGGAGTTCTGAAAGCAGCACTTTGGAATCGCACGCGGCCACCATTATGCTAATGAGACACTGCATATTCATGTCAGCACCTCATTAGCATCTTCTGAACTGCCTCATTAACATGCCCCCTCTAAAAGGAGGGGGCAAGTGTAGATACAGCATATCAGTGCAGGGCAACTGCCCTGTCACACAAACTGCATCTACACAAGCAAGTTTTTTCAGAAAAGCCGGGCCTTTTTCAAAAAAACCTGTGGAGCGTCTACACGCAAAATGCGCTCTTTCGATCTGAAATTGAAAGAATGTGGTCCTTTTTCCAGCAGCCCTCTTCTTCTCCCAGATTGGGAAAAGTGCCTTTTTCAGATTCTTTAGGAAAGAAAAAAAAAACTTGTGTTGAAGCTCCACGGGCCCTTCTTTCAAAAAAGTAGTCCTAATGGCACTGGAGTTTTCTATCCCCGGCCCATTCTTTCGAAAGAGCAGAGGGCTGTGTGGACACTACGTAGCTAAAGAGCAGATCGATCTTTCAATCCACTTTTTTGTGTGTGGACACCATCTTTCAGAATATGTTTTTTTGGAAGATCTCTTCCAGAAGAACTTCTTGTGAAGGATCTCTGTAGTGTAGACTCAGCCACAGTGTATATACATAACGCTCCATGATCCTTGTATATATATATACATAACGCTCCGTGATCCTTGTATATATAACATTAAGAACCTGAAAAGAGAAAACTTTTTTTTACTACATTACCTATTTTGTAGTATTTCAGAACTGATATCAGCACCATAAAAACACAGAACATAGTCAGTTGATGGGACACAGGATAGTAGTTTGATTAAACACTATAGTGCGATTCTTTTTCAGGGTGACATAAAAATGAGAAAATGTCCTACTGGATTAGACCAATGGTCCATCTAACCCAGTATTGTGTCTTCCAACAGCGGCCAGTGACAGATTCTTCAGAGGGAATGAACAAAATGGGCAATTATCAAATGAACCATCCGTTTTATCGAATCCCACCAATTTAGGCATTCCAAAAGCGTAGGATTGCATCCCTGACCATCCTGATTAATAGCCAGTGATGGACCTGTCCTCCATGAATTTACTTAATCCTTTTTTTGATTCCAGTTATACCTTTGGCCATTGCAACATCCCTTGGCAATGAGTTCCATGGGCTGACCGTGCATTGTGTGAAGAAGTACTTCCTTATGTTTGTTTTAAACCTGTTGCCTAGTGATTTAATTGGGTGACCTTTAGTTTTTGTGCTATGTGAAGGGATGAAAACACTTCCCTGTTCATTTTCTCCACAGCAGTCATAATTTTTATAGACCTCTATCATATCTCCCTTGAGCCATCTCTTTCCTAAGATGAGCATTCCCAATCTTTTAAATCTCTACATATGGAAGCTGTTCCATACCCTAATAATTTATGTTGACCTTCACCGTACTTTTTCCAATTCTAATATATCTTTTTTGATATGGGAGCTACCAGAAGTGCAAACGGTATTCAAGTTGTAGGCATGCCATATATTTATATAATGGCATTGTGAAGTTTTCTGACTTATCTATCCTTGTTGTAAAGATTTCTAACATTCTGTTAGATTTTTAAACTGCTGTGATAGACAGAATAGGATGTTGACCCCATCATATTTCAAAAATCTATTTAAACATCTGTGTTTCAGAAATACTGTCTTCAAAACAATACATTTCTAAGTAATATTAAGCCAGGTATAACTAGACTTAACTTTGTGACTAAGGGACTAACGAGAATTGAGTCGGTTAAAACTTTTACAACCCAGCTAGATTAAGCCGATAATAAATGTCCATACCAGTTTATTGCTGTAATGGATATTTTGGTGTTTGTTTGTGTATGTCATAGGAGTTTGCAATAAAACAATCAGTGATAAAACTCTGGATGGTTGCTCTGACAACATGCAACTTTAAAAATAAATTCCTTTCATCATTATCTACAGCCACCTACTCACTAAGAGGGAGAAGGAGAACCAAGAAGAAAATTGGAAAGAGACATATATTTTCATGTGTCCTGTGTATAAGGACAACTCAATACAAAGAATATATTTTTTTTCTGAATAGTTTACCTTTCAGATAAGGCAAAAACAAATTGCCTTGTTCTTTTGTACTAAGTGTTTTATCTCAACACCACCTGCAGATGCAGGCAGATGGACAGCTAGATCAAGGATAGTTTCTATTTTGGTCACGAATGTGATTCTGAAGACTTATTTTTAAGGGACAGAATATTCCAGTAGTTCCTACAGACATGTATATACTGCTGAAATATTATTACAGATCAAGGCCCTGATCCTTCTGTGAACTCAGTGTGAGCATGCCCCAGAATCCCACTGACTTCAAGGTCCACCTGCACCAAGTTCTTTGCAGGCCTAGAACCACAGTACTTTCAGGGAATGGTATATAAGCCAGAGCTAATAAAAACTGCTAACTAGGGGCCTTCACTCGTATTTCAATACCAGGCACAACTTATCAGTCTTATCCACTGCCATGCTGCACCACATGGTAACAGGGCTGTTGTGGGTGTTGTGCTTGTATAATAGGTCGAAAAACATCTTCTCAGCAGTTTACATATGTGCGCCCCCCTCACCCTCCTTGACAGGTGCCATGCAGTTGGGGTTTTTCCTATGCTCAGACACATCACATGGGTAGCCCCCAATCCAAAAAAAGGATGTGCCTGCCATTTGGTGCTGAGCAGGCAGAACCACGTTCTGGCTTGTGCGTGGTTAGGGCTCTAAGGACGGGAAAGAATTTCAGGGGCTTGCAGCCACTGGGAGGGAAGTCTCCCCTGGCAGCTAAGAAATTCAGGCGGACTCCTTCAACTGACCCCCCCCCACCAAAAAAATTTTTGGGGCTTTTCTCCTCCCTGGGGGAAAATCTCCCCTGGTGGAAAAGAATTTCTGGAGCTTGCAGCTGCTGAGGGGAAGCCTTCACTGTCAGCTAAAATGTTCGGGGGGGACTATTTCAACTGCCCCCCCACACTGAACCCCCTCCCCAGGCCCCAACAATGCACCAGGGGTCTTGGTGCTGCTGGGGAAAGTGTCCCCCAGTGGCTAAGATATTCAGGGCCTTCATGCTTTGACCCCAAAAACACAGGGAACAGTGGATGGAGGGCCAGTTGTGATTTGTGTTTCCATTATAAGTTCAGTGTATGAGATTTCAGTGACATCCCCCATGTTGGCAACATCTGTGTAGTGAAGAGGGAAGACAGAAATCTTTTTTTCCTAGCTTTCTTGATCCTCTTCTAATTTTGCTCCAGCTTTTCAGGGTCCCTGTGCTATTTTCAGGGATCTGATGAAATCACAGGAGTGGGGACAGTCAGTGGATGGCCAGCTGAGAACACATACTGTGCACAGAAGATGTATTATGAACTGGGAAGCCAAATACCCTCTCCTCAGCAACTCTTTCAAGCTTATCAGAGTCCTTTGAAAAACCTTGAAATGTGCCACCAGAGGAGAATGAATTGCCTTTCAAGTCAAAAAGGAACCTTCTTCAGAGGGTGTGATTAGCTGAAAGATGCAGCTGGGGCTTCTGTTACAAAAGCAGTACACATGGTTGGTATCATTTTATAGCTGTAAGTTGACTTCTGTAAATAAGTTGAGTATGGACGCATTTCTTTGGGATGGAGGCTCGAGTCAGAAAAACACCACACTTTGCTGTTACTGCTCTGGTGGTGATGTATAGGGTAAATGTAGCTGCACACACTGGAGCGAGTGGCTACGTGCAACAATGAAAGCCTATGGCATGGGGGAGACAATAGGGAAAGTCTCTGGCCAAACCTTGTCCTTCTGTCAGATCTGTTTTCTGCGATGGAAAAAGGCTCAAGCAACTCTCAGCAGCAGGGAGAATCTCCAGCTGCAGGAGACTTTACCCACGGTTTTCCCCTGTTAGAACCTTTCCCAGGGCCAGGGTCTTTCCCTTTTACAGGGGAGAGGTAGGTATAAATAGCAGGGTAGATAGGGAGGCACCATTTAGGCATGAAGAGAGCCATTAAGGGTTCATTTCCACAGGGTTCAGGTGCATCTTTACACATCTGTGTAGCGCCTCACCTTCTAAGTTGCTAGGAGGACCTGAAGCATGTGTAAACCTCACATGCCACCGTAAGGAATGTGCAGTGTAGGCATACTCAGATGCCATGTATCAAATGGGTCATGGATCATAGAGGTGGTTCAGCCTGGTATTTGCAGAGTCACATAAGTAGAGCAGTGCTGACAACATAGCACTGTTAGGGTAGGTCTACACAGCAAAGATATTTCAAAATAACAACCACTATTTCAAAATAACTTTGCTGGCATCTGAACATCACAAGTGCTATTTTGAAATAGCTGTTGGCCTATTTCAAAATAGGTAAACCTTACTGTATGAAGAATAGCACCTATTTTGAAATAAGCCATAGTGCACCCAATGGATCTATTTCAAAATAGGCTCTGTGTGTGTAGATGCTCCATTTCAAAATAGTTGAGGGCTTTTTCAAAAGGCTTAATTGGCTGCGGCCACGCTTGGCCAAAACTTCGAAATGGCCATGCAAATGGCCATTTTGAAGATTACTAATGAGATGCTGAATTGAATATTCAGCTCCTCGTTAGCATTAGGACACTTTCAGCCGCGGCACTTTGAAAGCGCTGCATTTGAATGCTTGCAGCTTGGCGCGGCTACATGGGGATCCTTTTGGAAAGGACCCCACACCTTTCGAAAAGGACCCCTGTGTAGCTGTGCCAAGGCGCAAGCATTCAAAAGCAGTGCTTTCAAAGCACCGTGGCTGAAAGTGTCCTAATGCTAATGAGGCGCTGAATATTCAATTCAGCACCTCATTAATAATCTTTAAAATGGTCATTTGCATGGCCATTTCGAAGTTTTGGCCAAGTGTGGCCACAGCCTTTGTGTTTAGCAGTGTTATTTTGAAGCTGTTCTGGAATAGCGTATTTTGAAATAACACTGCTCTGTAGACATAACCTTATTGTCCATGCTGTTCTTTAGCTCTGCTGTAATGAGGATCCAAATTCCACAACTATCCATACATTAAAACTGAGAACCAAACTATCTTCAATTTCATAGATTTTGAAATTCCCTGCATTCAACTACTGTGACTTGATCCCTTCTCTAATACTGCAGATTTTTCTTTTTTCATAAGATGTCCCCAGACCCATTTGAGAACAGAAGGGATGACAAGAAAAAACGCTCCGTCATAGGTAACAGAAGTGAAACTAACTTTCTGAATACTTTTCTCATCCCAGCAGCAGTGTTCCAACTGCACCTGGGCTGGCTAACAAATTCAGGTTGGTGAGTTTGAATTTCATGATTCTGGAGAGCGTTTTTTAATTTGATCCAGCATGAAAATGGCTGGGCCAGCAAATTCAGACTTTTGCAATAAATACAAAAAGTGTTACCGAAGGGAAAGCGTCATTCCTCTCCCCCTTTTGCTCCAACTTTTTCACATTTTTTCTCCTTGGAGACATTCAAAAATGTTTGCCATTGTTTTAAAACAATAAACAAAATATAACAGTTTTATCAGAAGTGATTATTATTTTTCCATACTCCCTACTAGCGAGTCTTTTGCTTTAGGCCCTGTGAAAAGATTTTAGCCCTGATCGGAGCAAGATGTATTTTTTATGCTTTTCACTGCCTGAGGCTCATTTTATGAAACCTGTATGTAAGGAAAATCCAAATGGTAACCAGAAGTGAATGTCCTATAGGACAGATGTCAGAGCCCATTTCCATTCAGCATTCTCATTGTCTATCATTTGAGTGGTTTTAATATGCAGCTAAGTGATACAATAGACCACAGCAACTCCCTCTGTGTTACAGTCTTTCATGGCAATGAACGCAAATAGGGACTCTTAAACTGTGGATTATATGAATAATATATTATTTTTAAAATCATAATATGAATTATATTTTAAACATTTTGAAAATAAACTCTCATGCAAGTACAGTTAATTATACATTCCTAAAACACTAATACAAAGTAGTTACTTCACTTTCATAACTGCTGTGGCTTCTTTTAAAACCTGAACAGTTCAGTAGTAACAGAGAGATAGCTGTGCTAGTCTATATACTATCAAAACAAAAAAGCAGTCATGTAGCACTTTTAAAGACTAACAAAATAATTTATTAGGTGATGAGCTTTCGTGGGACAGAAGAAATGGTTCTGTCCCATGAAAACTCATCACTTAATAAATTATTCTGTTAGTCTTTAAAGTGCTACTGGACTGCCTTTTTGTTCTGAACAGTTCAGATGCATTGTACTTTTATGAGTTGTCTGACAAGTTTTGTTTTTTATTCAGAAATCTTTTTGGAAAGTTCCTATGGAACTTTACACAGAATGTTTAACTGTGCTATAAAATCCTATCGCAGGGATATAATTATACACATAAGCTACGTCTACACTAGAGTAATACGTTGACAGAAGTTACTGTTGGAAGAGATATTCTGACAAAACTTCTGTTGACAGAGTGCATCCACACACAAAAGCAGATTGAAAAAGTGATCTGCTCTGTTGACAGAAAGTGGCCAGACAGCCCAGCTGCTCTCTTGACAGAATGGCCTCTGGAAGCTTGTCAGACAGGGTCGTGTGGCTGGCAATACCTTCTGTGAGACACAGCCAGGTGCACCATTAAAAGGACCTCTGCAGACATCCGTTCCCTGCCCATGCTGAGGCTTCCCTACCTCCATGAGGCACAGCATATCTACTGCAGGGCTCACGCACTTTCTGTGACAGATTTTACACTGTCCAGATAGCCATGGTGCCAGAGTAGCTGCCAGGCTTGCATTGGATCCATTCACAGCTGCTTGAGCTGCTGCTCAGGCTGATCACAGCCGTCCTCCACCACTGCTGGTGGGGGAAGTCATGCCTCACACTGGGACCGAGGAGCATGCCCGTGGTGCCCCAGGGCTCCAGCTGTACTCTCCCCCTCAGGTGACCAGGCAGGTCTGGAGGTACACCACCAGTGCTGACTGGCGGCAACAACTGGTCATGGGGCAGTCAGAAGACCAGCCGTGGCTTCAGAACTTCCTCATGAGGAAGGACACCTTCCTGGAGCTCTGTGCCTGGCTCACCTCTGCCCTCTGGAGACAGGACACCTGGATGCGGCCTGCCACCACCCTGGAGAAGTGGGTTGCCATCGCCCTCTGGAAGCTTGCCATTCCGGACAGCTACTGCTCCATCAGGAACCAGTTCGGTGTGGGGAGATCCACTGTTAGGGCCATCCTCGTGCAGGTTAGGCATTCTCAGGCTGCAGGCCCTGCACGGAGGGCGGTGCGGGGGAGGTGAGAGCATGTTCCACCCAAGGGGGATTCTTGGGGATCAGAGTCAGGGGTGGGAGTGGTGGGACTGGGGAGGGGGGAAGCCCTGTCTCTGGGGGACCATGCTGCCCACCTTCAAAAAAAAAGCTGCTGGGGTGGGCGCCCAGAGAGCTTGGGGGGAAGGAGGCTGGGAGGGGGCAGGGGAATCCACTGGGACCCAGGGATACCCTCCCTCAGTCCCTTACATGTGGGACATGAACAGCTGGGGACAGCCCTGGTCTGTCAAGCCCACAGGAGGCCCTACAGGAGAGCTTCTCCTAAGGACACCAAAGGACCCCCCCCAGGGCACTCCCACTGGGGGCATTGGGCCTGCAGTCCTACCCTCACCCCAACACAACCCCTCACTTTGCCTGCTCAACCCTCCCCAACCCCTCCGCTACAAAGAGGGATGTGGGGTGGTGGTGAATAAACTGTGTTTGGGCTGTGGGGTATCAGAATGTGGTTGGGGGGCTTGGGACAGAGGGTAGGGGAACATCAGTGCAAGGAGGAGGTGGGGGGACCACAGCCCCATGGGGGGAATGGGACCCTGAGTGGCATTAGCTGTGGGAACCCCTCCCATTGTGGGTCCAGGGTCCCCGTTGGGGCTGGGAATACGGGAAGGTATGGAGGTGGGGGGCTGCTCTCAACAGGGAGAACAGGAAGGGCTGGAGAGCAGAGAGGGTGGGCATGGATGGGGGCATGGCAAGGGAGTCTGGGGAGCAGGGTCGCTGGTCATGGCAATGGCCGTTGCCCAATAGAGGAGCTGCAGCATGCCTGGGGGCAGGGCACTGGGGGGGGGCAGGGACATGGACGGGGGAAGGAGGGATGGAGGGGTGCTATTGGTAGGGAAGCAGGAGTGGCAGGGGAAATGGGGACAGCAGCCATGGGTGCCTGGGCCAACAAGGCCTGCCAGATGGCAGTGGCAGTGTCCAACCGGGCCATAAGCTGGTTCCAGACTTGCACCCAGCACTCCTGTTCCCATGCCCGCCACTCCAGGTCAGCCCTCAGCTGCCGCTCCTGGGGTTTGGTCTGCCTCCTTAGGGTGGCCATGCAGGTCCACAGGGCAGCATCGTGAGGACAGCAATGGCCCCTCTGGACACAGGACCCCTCCTGCAGTGGTGGGCTGCCAGCCCTCTCAGGCATCGGTCCCAGGCTGCCTGACTCTGGGCTTGGGATGGGGCTGGATTACCCTTAAGGGGCGGTGGGGCTGAACCAGCCCTTGGATGGTGCAGCTGTAAAGGACAAGGAGAGACAGTGAGTCATTCCTGCAACACACCCCCTAAGGTCTTGTCCCCAACTCACTGTGAGCAGCAGCCACAACCCCCAGGCCAAAGGACAGGGATGTCCCAAGAGCACAGGTATGTGTGTGCCCTGCATGGCAGGCCCTGCTGCACAGGGATGCTGCAGTGCCTCAGGGATCGGGCTGACTACTACGCCCCCTGTCTCCACCACTTGTTGCGCTAGTGGCCAAGGGGGGTATCCAGCCACAGGGGGTCCCCGCATGGGTGGCAGGTGAGCTGGGCACAGCCTGACCCTCCCTGCCCTGCCCTCCACATGTGTGGCTCACAGCACTGTCCATAGGGATGGGAGCTGCCTGTCACCTGTGTGTTTGCCTGTGAGCTGAGAGCTGCACCCCTTGGTGGTGTGTCTGAGGTTGGGCCATTGCCCTTGCGGCTGGCCCATGTCCAACCATGGTAGGGGCATGTGGGCCCCCCCACAGGACCCAGGAGCTTGTGCAGCCTCTCATGGGGCTGGCACTGGGCTGGTGCCCATGCCAGGGGGCTGCCTGCTGGGTCTGGGTGGGAAATACTGCCTTGCACATGGTTGCACATGCTGGGACCACAGCTTGAGGTCCCACCCGAGGCAGCCTGGTGAGGCTTGTGGCACACCCAATCTGCACCTGTCCCCCATGCCCTGGGGTGTGTGATGCAGGGGGTACTGAGCTGAGGGTCCCTCAGAGAGGTCCAGGGATGTCCTGGACATCCCCTGGCTCGAGGGACCCCAGTCCAGGACAATGATAAGCGTGCCCTCACTCGAGCCAGTGCCCAAAGCTGGCTCTGGCTCTGGGAGGATCCCAGGATGCTCTTCCTCTGGCTCCAGTGGTGGTGGTGGGGGCCTCCTAGCTGTGTCGATGGCGGCTATCAGGTCGGGGGGAGGAGTCCTCGTCCCCCGTCCCCAGGAATTGGTGCTACCCACACATCTATGTGTGGTTAACTGTCCCATGAAGACCACTTCACAGAGAAAGTCTAAGTCTCCTCTGCAGCCTAGGCTGAGTGCCAGCTGGCCTTTAGCTCAAGCTCTAGAGGTGCCTGCACTGAGGTCCCAGGTTTGAGTCTGCCTGTGGGCAGTTACACTGGTGTAACTCCTTGAAGTAGGGGCAGGTGGCTGGTCCTGCCCCTGACCTCTTGCATGTGTCCCAGGCCCAGATGTACCCCTACCGGAGCTCCTTCACCCAGACTTGTTCCATCATCTGGGCAGTGGCCAGCTGGGTGTAGGCAGGGGAGTTCCTCCTCTTGGCCAAGGAGTCCAGGAGGATCAGCTCCTCGGCCCAGAGGCTCACAAGGTCCTGAAGCTCAGGCCAGATCCAGGATGGTGCCCAGCATTTTGTGCCCTAGGGGGAGTGCATGGGACCCAGGGAGGGGGTCACAGGGTGTCTGGCTCACCACCATGCCGCTCACCTTGGGCAGGAGGAGTGGCAGTGCAGTGTGGGGAAAAGCCGCATGCTGCTGTGCGGCGGCCAAGCTTCCCTCTTCCTGCCATGGGGTTTCCGGGGCTCCCTGCAGCTTTAAGAATGTCTGGAAGCAGAGAGCATAGAGCTGTGATTGCGGTGGACAGGGCACCCTCCTCCGCCCCTGGCCAGATGGTCAGCACCATGGAGGACTGTTCTGTCAACAAGAGGCGCCCCCAGAGTATCCACGCTTATTTCTGTTGACAGACCCTGTTGACAGAGACGTTCTGCCTCATGGGGGAGAGGCTGTCAACATAAGTGCTGTGTTTTGTTGACAGTATGTCGACAGAATGCGTTTATAGTGTGGACACTCCATGAGTTTTGTGGACAAAAGGCCAGTTTTGTCTACAAAACTCTTTAGTGTAGCTGTAGCCATAAATTATAAACCTGGTTCTAGTTTTCTAAGAACCATGTTGGCTAAATATCTATTGCATTGTATTATGGTTCTATAAAGGATTCTAGAAGAAGGTAAGAAAAAAAAAACCTTGACAGCTAAAATCTGCCAAAACAAGATAGGCAAAATAATATAAAATTATTCACTTCCAAAGAGTGTAAGTGTCTATATTTCTATTTTATAAGCTACTCACTTAGGACCTGACTTGCCTTTTAGGCATATTCATGAGTAAGGCATAGTGCCTGTGTGAATTGTCCTAAGAAAAATGTTGGAAGGTGCTGTTTCTCAGAGAAGTGCATTGCAACATTTGGCTTCTTGGCTGTGGTGAAGGGAACAATTTGAAACACCACTTTACAGGGGATGTGTTATTCTGCCTGCTTGCTTGGGGAATGGAATCATGTGTCTGTTTGTGCCTGTTCCTCCCACACCTGCTGCTGAGGGATCTCCTCAGGTGCAATGTCTGTTCGCCCTGAGGGCCGTAATCCAGGAAACCCTAACAGCTGTCACTTAAAGGGGAAGGCATTCTTACTCCATAATATACCCCAGGTGGGGTGGGAACAAATCTAGTCCACAGAGCTTAAACTAAATGTCATACTCCTATTAACTTTAATAGATGTCATTTTACTTTTACTGGTTGTAATCTTGAGGCTAGGTAATAGAACAGAAGTGCCAAGGCACTTCCATTTGATAGTCCCATAAATCTCCAGTCAGTTTTCCTCTGTTGGTGACATCTCTGACATTATGGGCCTCTGTGACTAGAAAGGCAGTATTGTTACAACACTTTTTCATAACAATTCATTTCCTTTCCACTGCTTCCATAGTGGGGGGTCTCTATAATTGCTCTACAAGTAATTTTTACTCTACAAATTACTTTTGAGTAGCTGAGTGATGTTCGAAGCTGTTGTATATTCACTTTTTTGGCCTTTGTAAAATTGCACATTGTATATATACTTTCCCTTTTCCAATGTTTCTCTGATTCCATTAATGCCAGGAAAATTAACAGGAGCTGCACACATCCTTTAACACTGATTCCTCGATCCCCATCATCCTCCATACATAAAAGTTATACCAGCCACAGTATAAACTGTCCAAATATTTGCCAGTATAAGCTCATTTCAAACTCTAGCCTATTCTCATGTGAACTGACTTCAGTGAGAGCAGGATGGAGACCTTCCTGTTTCAGAACAGTAGTCAGCTGCCCTACCACCAAATACCAAACTAACTTATAGCCGTTCAACCACCCTGGTGCTGGCACTCTGTGGACAGTGTGCAAGTTCACTTAATTTATCACAGAAGGTGTATTTCAACTCAGTACAGTCATACCCCGAGATATGCCCATTCGAGTTACGAGAATTCGACTTTATGAGGAGTTTCATTTAATACCCCTACTTCAGCTTATGGGGCATTTCTTCGCATTTACAAGGACCAATTTGGAGGCTGGCAGCTCTGATAGGCAAGCACTGAGGGGATGGAGTCAGCTGCATTGGTCTTGATGAAGAGGCATTGCCCCTCGCCAGCTGGGGGGCCCCTGCGCCTGCCTAACTCCCCACGTGGCCAGTCCCTGGCAGCTCCCCCTCCCCACTTAATCAAAGCTGCACTCAGGCTGGGCTGCCTCCCCATGTCCTGCTCTGCCCTGCCCGCCCCCTTGCACCAGATTTAATAGGATTTGGTGTTGTTTTAGCACACATGGGTGTACATTTTGGGGCTCAGGAACGCATAAAATTTTTTCCCATTGAAATTAATGGTAATTACATTTCTGACTTACAAGAATTCGCCCTAAGAGGGGTTTTTCAGGAACGAATTAGCCCCATAAGGTGGGGGAAGACTACTGTGGCTGTGAGAGGGTATGCCTGCCTCACGCTGGAAAGGAGGAGGTTAACCGTGGACTGAAGAAGCCATGCCCTCATGCTCCTGCTGGGCATGCTGCAACTGGAACCTCAGTATCAAAAGAATGTGCTCAGCTCACTAGGCCCTGACTGGTAAGGGAGGACACAGGTTATGGGATCCCGCCCAGAAGCTGGTAGAGCCCCTGCCCCCAGAAGCTTGACACACCATGACATAGATGAATACCTGGCTGCCCAGAGAAGCCTATTGGTGTGTTTTAGCCAGCTGGACATTTTACAGAAAATGATGTCACTAGTCAGAAATATATCCATGTTATTATTTGTTATGTAATTGTATTTAGCAACAGATTATTTCTGCTCATTCAGCCATGCACTTCCATTGTCATGAAAGATGAAAAAAATTCTTCTGACTTAATGGTGTTAGTTCAGGAGTTGGCAAGTAAAATAGCAAAAAGAGGCATTTTTTTCGATTTCAGTAAAAACTCAATAATTCAAGGTTCACAATGCATGTGAATATGAGATAATCCTTAATTAATAAAGTCAAACCATACTTTTTGTAACTCCTACTTTAGAAACAGTGTATACACAATGATTTGTAATGTGATACATGTTTACAGTCAGACATTCACAATTTTTTCCATATTCTATTTCCTTACATTTACATGTGTGCGTGTATCACTATCTTCACAACTTTTGCTCCTGAATCTATTTTAATTATCGCAGTTTTATTTCACATTTAATTTCAGTTTTGTTCCTTAAAATGTGTGTTGCCCTTCACAGGAATGCTGTAAACTTCCTTTTCCTTTTCAAAATCAAGACTTTATTAGCAATGCAATCAAAACACAGACACAGTATCATATCCCATAATGCACTGCACATATTAAAGGGAGAGTGATCCAACATTATGAGATCACACATTGTTTGATATTTAAATATCGGTTGTTCATTGTTGGGGTTTAAACGTTCATCATTTATCAAAACTAATCAGGAGGTTTTCTTCTTTTTTTATTTTGCAATTATAGAATTGGGAGCCACAAAGAAGTCCTTTAAGAGCCAACTGTGGCACCAGAATTGCAGGTTGGAGACCCCTGTGTTAGTTCCACCTCCTCAAGTGATTGGTTCATGTGAAAAATTAATCCCCAGTGGTACTGGTGGGGAAGGAGTCATTGGGATCTATGCCTATTCAACTATCCCAAGGAACCAAAGGACCTGAGAAGCAGGAAGACAGGGTAGAAAGAAGCCCAGGGGAACCAGACATCAATCTGGAAGTGGAATGAGAGAAGAATCAGTGTGTTTTGGATGGCTTGCCACTGACCTAGTCGCAGATACACTTGGCACACAGAGGGCATGGTCCCTTTATCCTGGCTGCCAATCCATCCCTGGATTGCAGCACTCCAGTCCCCGTTGTTCACTTGTCCACAGTGTCCTGCTCAGAAGGCAGTCCCATTGACCCTAGCTGGTAGGCCATACTGCCCAGCACAGAAGGGCAGACACATTAACTTTGGCCCCCCAGGCTCTATTGCCCTCTATAGAAGGGCAGATCTCTCAGCTTTGGCTGGTAGGCCCTGCCACCTTGCTTAGAAAGATGATCCTATTGACTTGGCTATAAGACCATAATATGCCTGTCCTTCACCCAAAAGGTGACAGGGTATATCTGTCCTGCAACAATGGCCTATGTGTTGTTCTGCAACTGGACTCAGGGGAGCACTCTGAGACCTCTTTGTGAGCTAAAAGAGATGATTCAAGTTTCACAAATGGATTGCCTTCATTTAGGCTGCCAGCCCATTAATTCAGGTGTCTTGTAGACTGTTGAAATGTTTTCTTAGCTGACTAGGCATTTTACAGATAAGGATCGCACTAGTAAGAAATACACACATGCTATTAGCTGTTATGTAAATGTATTTAGCAATGGATTATTTCTGTTCATTCAGCCATGTACTTTCATTGATTTGAAAGATGAAGAAATTTGCATTTCCTGTGACTTAATGGTGTTAGTTTCACCTCCTCAAGAGATTGGTTCATGTGGAAAATTAGTCCCCAGTGTTGCTGTAGTTGAAAAGATTTATTCAATGTGCTTCAAGTTTAAAAACTGAGGATAACAACATTGATTATGTCAACAGAGAGCTCTGTAAAATTGCATGTTCTAAGGTAACAAACTGCTATTTTGGTCCAAAGTAGTTTTTCCATTTGAAGTTTTATAAAGTTGTGTACTCAGTATGGCTCCTGCAACCCAGCAGGGCCAAAATACCATAAATGGTCAGGCAGTTAGTAACAGCCAAAATGTAAGAAGGGTGAGATTAAATTAATCCTAGCTGCTCAGCCAACCTGAGTAGCTGGTTACAATTCTCCAGTGTACTAGGAAAGCATCTATGAAAGATTTTGAATAGCCTTTTTTTTCCCTAATTCAGGCCAAACCGTTTAAGGAACAATTTTTAGCAGCTTACCTTAAATACCACAGGAATAACCTAACATCTTCCAACAGAGCAGAAACTGCCATTTTTGCATGACACATTTGTCCTGAGCAAGGTAAGAGAAAACAGTATTAAAAAATCCTTTTGGCTCTTTCAAGTACTGCACATTTTCTCTGTTGGGCTCTCTCTGTCTTGCAAACACATACAAATACACTTTTTTTTCTATTGCATAAAGTCAGCTTTAAGTCAGCGAAGCTCCACAGATTTAAAGCAAATTACAGTGATAAAAGCTAGTATAGGGCTGTCAAGAGTCACTCAGTGTGCTGAGAATGGCAAGGTCATTCTCATCAGCAGCCTGTTAGTGCTGATGGTGGTAGTTTGATGGTCCTTCAGCTGATGGGTAGTTGAAAGGAATACCTCTGCTTTCTAGAGTTTTAGCAGGAGCTTATCTGTACAACATTCACCTAGGACTCAGGGGTATCCAGGTGTGAGGCACTAAGATACAATCATTGTTATAATGGGAACTCAAACACAGGAGTTACACAGTTAACCACAACCAGCCACTTTTTTACATTCTAAAGAAGTTCAGACAGAATAGATTCTGATGAGCAAATGGTAGAAATACAGAGATACCATCACTGAGAACTCCTCTTAATCTACATCTTGATGCAGGTTATACTATTCTGTTGTGTAAACAAACATGCCCACCGACCAGGTGATCAACAAAATATTGGATATTATTGCTGGGCCGTGTCTACACGAGCCCCAAACTCTGAAATGGCCACGCAAATGGCCATTTCAAAGTTTACTAATGAAGCGCTGAAATGCATATTCAGAGCTTCAATAGCATGCGGGCGGCTGCGGCACTTCGAAATTGAGTTCATGGGAATAAGGGGACTTCGAAGTAGGTGGGGTCCTTTCGAAAAGGAGCCCCGTCGGGACGAGACGCGCGGCAGCAAGGCGCGTCAATTTCGAAGTGCCATGGCCGCCCGCATGCTAATGAAGTGCTGAATATGCATTTCAGTGCTTCATTAGTAAACTTCGAAATGGCCATTTGCGTGGCCATTTTGAAGTTTGGGGCCCGTGTAGATGTAGCCCTGATGTAGCACACTGATCCTCTACTAACATCATATATGCCATCATGTGCCAACAATGCCCAGATGCTTCGTATATTGGACAGTCTTCTAACTCCCTTAGACAAAGGGTTAATGGGCACAAAACAGACATCAAAACACTCCAGATCCACAAACCAGTCAGTCAACATTTTAATGGAATCGGCCATTCTGTTAATGACTTAAGAGTATGTGTGTTACTGAAAAAATATTTTCACACCGCTATTGAAAGGGAGACAGTCTTTTATATTCAAATTTGGCACATTAACACATGGTTTGAACTGGGATGGGAATTTTCTGAGTCACTATAGGGGCCGGTCTGCATACTTGCCTTAATCTAATTCTTGACCTTCCCTCCCCACCCCTCCACTCTCTGATTTGCTCACCTTGATCATTTTTTTCTGATTTGTCCTCCTTGCTTACTGTTTTTGGTTCTCGGTGCCTTAAATATTGAGTCTGTTCTGGTCTGGCAAGGTCTGAAGAAGTGGGTCTGTCCACGAAAACTCATCACCTAATAATTATTTTGCTAGTCTTTAAAGTGCTACTTGACTGCTTTTTGTTTTGATAGTCTATAGACTAGCACGGCTCCCTCTCTGCTACAATTCTCTTTACAGAATGATTGCAACAGAGATCATTATCTAAACCTGAATTCCATGGGGCAGAGAGTGGGGTGTGGATTATGTATACATTTATTATTAGCACTATCCCCAAATATAGTATGTGCTCATATTTTTACTTTATTTAAACTATAAAGACAAATCTCAATACTTATTTGGATTTCTTGGACAGGAAGGTATCTATTGCATGGGGCAATCATTGGAGTCAGATATGCTGTGCAAGTTGTAACAGAGCCAAGTACAGGAAATACAATAGGGTTTTCCCCAACTAAGCATGTCTTCTGAGAAATGCCTTTCTACTCAATAAATTCCAGCCACCTGGGAATTTCCCACTTAAATTAATTATCATTCATGTTTTACATTTTCAGAGTTTTCCTTTCATATATAGGCACTCATCATGCTGTCTGAGCCGCCTTTGAACCCTAACTGCATTTCACTGGAAGAAGGGCAGTAGCCCTTTAGTGTTAAAATCACTGAAGTGTTGCTGGATAGAGACGTGTTATAAATGCTTTCTTTGTATTTTGTTGATTACAGATATAGCACCAGCATTTGTGAATTGAATTTGTGGCATTTCTAGGGTTAAAATGGAGAGAGAGTTCTTTCAGATGTCATGGATTTATGTTGTACTGCCATTGGCTGACTGATCCTTTCACTGACGCTGAGGTATTGTATGTGTTAATAAAGGAGGAGGGATCAAGCTCAATAAAGAGTTAAAAATGCATGTATAAGAAATCCAAATGTGTTGAGAGATAGGAATGCAGTGCCAAGGCACTCAAACAACATTAACTCCGCTCTGTGGTGGAACTGTGAAGGGTGGAAAATATGACAAAAATTAAATGTCTTTAAAAATCAGCTTATTTTAATCTGGGGCCATATATACTAACATGCCTCAATTATAATGCTGGGACTATTGCACAGTATCACTCAGTGGCCGAATTAAGGATGTTCTCGTGTCATAATCATGAATTTCTGAATCTTAAAGGCTATGTCTACACTAGCCTCCTCCTTCGAAAGGGGGATGCTAATGAGACATTTCAGGATACGCTTTTGAGGTGCTGAAATGAATACCAAATTCCTATTTGGTTATAGGAATAAGGGGATTTTGAAGTGTGTGGGGTCGTTTTGAAAAGGACCCCATGTAGACAAGGCACATGCGATTGAAAGCAGTGCTTTCAAAGTGCTGCAGCTGACATTATGCTAATGAGGTGCTGCATATTCATCGGAGCACCTCATTAGCATATCCCAGAGTGTCTCATAAGTATCCCCGTTTCAAAGGAGGGGGCTAGTGTAGACATAGCCCAAATATTTGGATTTCTTTTAAGTATCTTACTGCTGAATTTCCTGATTTGTAATATTTGCTTTGGGGATAATTAGAATATCCCTGTAATATATATATATTTTTTATCTTTAAGTTACTGACTTGTGCATCCACACACAACTCAACTTTAACATGCCTTTGTGTCTTGGAATTCTTTCTATGGTATATTTGAATATAAAGTATATTGTAATATTTCATACAATTTTCAAGAGGAATATGTTGTGCATGGATATGCCAACTAAATGACAGAGGCAGAATTCTGCTAATCAGAGAATTGTGTACATCTGTCTTTTTTTCTAGTGACATAAAATAGATATTCCTGTTTGTGGAATAGAGAAGAAATAGGGTTGGGAAAAGGATAGACAGGAAGGGTAGAGAAACAGACGGTCACCTGATGTAAATGGTTAGAGCTTCATTGAAGTTGATGGGACTAAGAATACTTAAACCTGCTGAGGTTTCTGTCACAAAATCTTCCATTGGGAAAAGCCAGAAGATAACATAGATTTAGGAAGGCAATTTAGATGATAATAATGACATTGCACATGGAAGGCCAACACTGCCTAAATCACTTTGCACAGTTCTGGAAAAACAACGGTCAGTTAAAATTCACTTACATCATGAAACAGGCAGCTGATGTTTCCCCCCAGATACCAGGATATACTTGGCTGTCACTTGCACTTTCCTTATACGCACTTCAGGGATTGGGGTGGAGAAGTGGCATGCCTGGGGCAAGACTGGGAATGGCTAGTGCACACAACTTTCTGGCCAGCCCTTGGCCAGAGGAGCAATCATCTGCTGGCTTTGTAGCTGAATTACAATGCCGTAGTGGTACGCAGTGATCATAGTAGGTCTGAAGATTTGGCCTATGTTCTGCAAAATATAATTGCCAATGATCTGTGTAGTGAGCTGGAAGGCCTAAGCCCATCCATCACAGGCCTGGTTTGAGGCTCGAGGCCTAGCTAACCACGGACAAACCATGGCTCAAAGCTAAGCTGTGAGCAAGACTCAGGCCTCTGCTAACAGAAGTTGGCACAGACAAGACTGAGAGTACAAAACACTGACTGATAATCGGTCCAGGTGCAGAATGATAATTGGTACAGTTCATAAATGGAAATCACAAGGTTTCACCAGTTCATTAAAAAAGACCTGGTACCTACCCATCACAGATACAGACCTAAGTTTAGGAAGGGGTCCAAAGTGACAGCATGGCGGATAAGAGGTGACCTAACCAAACAACGAGGTACAGAGAAATGGGTGGCAACTTGATGTCTGAGGGTGGCAACCTAATAGTCAGTGGCGAGGTGTGCTTTGTTTGTACCTGTATATAATGTGATGCCTTGGGGACCATCTTTGTCTGACCTAGGGGGACAGTGGAATTCCCACTGGCTGTGCCAGTCCATTGAGGCAGGTGCATATATAGTGTGTCTGTACAGTACACTATACTTGCTAACTGTTTTTGTACCTTGCTTGGCAGTAAACCCTGGCTGGGTGCCTTCGATCCTTGTCTGGTCTGTGGTTTTTGGGGAACCTCTGCTGCAGTCAGTGGGCCTGCATCATTGAACACACACACACACACACACACACAAGCAGCCTTCTGGTTATCATCACTGACAGAGCCAAAGACCTGTGAGGACACCATGGCAGTAAATCTGCTGGACTACAATGTGAACTGCTTGTCATGGTGAAGATATTAGATTTAGTAACTGTGATTCCAGAATGTCTCACTATACCACAACTTTCCATCCTTGTGTTTTAGCAATATATATTATAAAAGATGTATGGACTAGCAATTTTCAGCTGAGTCCTAGCTCTCTAGATACCATATAGAAGACAATGGATGAAATCCCAGATCATTTGAATTGATCTTTTTCCATTGGCTTTAGCCAGAATTTCACCCCATGTGTTAGGATTTAGAGCAAGAAGAGTTAATATAGTTCATTATGAATAACAAAGCCGCGGTCCTGATTATTATTAGTGTGTTCCCTTGAACAAGAGGAGGTATCATGCTGCAGCAGTAGAGCGATGTCTGTGTGAGGTATCAGATAGAGTTAATGGCTCATGTGTAGGGGTGGGTGGTTAAAGCTCCTATGGTGTGAGGCTTAACAAGCTGTTAATTAGGTAGCAGGTGAACATAACTAAGGAGCGCAGATGGTCTGTAAAAGGGTGATTGGGAATCAAGAGAGAGTTCTGTAGTCAAACTAAAAGAGGGGGCTGATTCTTTTCCACCTCTGCTCCACCTCACACCTGGCACAATCTCTAACACCTGTCCAAGTCCCAACTGGACTGTACACCTTGTAGCTCAGCAGCCGCCCTCTCTACAGGTAATTGTGTGAACGTGTTCCAGGCTACGGTGCAAGAAACTGAGAAAAACCTGGGCCCTTCCTATTACTATACCCATATGACCAATAACCAAGAGCCGCAGACTTTGGAACCTGCTGTGGCAAAGGGAACATTGACAAAGACAGAGGAGTTATTCTTCTAAAGTTATGCAATAGGCTTTTAAAATTTAAATGGTTTGAATGCCAGCTGCTGTATGATAGGCCTGAGATGATCTACTGTTTGTGTAGGTTAATCTCCACACTGTTTGCTGTGCAGTGGGAAGGGGATGGTGGAAACAAGCCATAGGGAGGACAGAGTCCTTTCCAGTGTGTAAAGGTAAGCGAGGAGCATGGTCTGGCTAAGTAGCTGCTTGGTATCATCTGGCTGCTAGAGCTACGTCTGGTCTCAAACACACATGAAGGAGTGGGGGAGGTGAGGGTGGAAAAGGTAGCAAGCTTAGGCTCGATGTTCTCACAACTTTAAAGTCTCCTTCTGGATATCCACCCTGTCAAGCTAGCTCCGAATGCTCAGGGTAAGGGCAGGACTTTATCCATGATTACCAGTAACTTTATCAGATCAAAATTCTTCTAGTCTGGCACATTAAAATAAAATTGAACAGTGAGTGGGCAGAGACCACTGGGGAATTAATGACAGAAAACACTGGGTAAAATTCAAAGTATGTGTCAGGTAATGCTCTCCTACAATTATCCTAGGCTCCTCTGCGTGCTCATGAGCTTCATGAGAACTTAGAGTTCTTTAGTTACTTACATGTGTGAGGCTAATGTAGCAAAATTTACATGCTGAGGTGCCAGCAATTGCTATAAGTTAAATTTGTAAAGATGAACTTGTTTTCTTACATCTTGCTAGTTGCTTCACTTCCCTGTTGTGGCTCCTTGGTATTTGAGTTGCATCCATCCATAATCGCACATGCTTACCTGAACACAGAAATCAGTTCAGAGCTGAGTCAGCAAAACATTGGCCCCTATTCAACCCTTTTGTGCTACGCTGAGGTCAAATCTGGGCTATAAAACCAAATTCATTGTCTCTCTGGTAAATGTATCTACTTTATCTGGAGTGATTGAGATCAGTCTTGTGGGAAGTAGGAGCAGCAGATGATCACTAGTTATGCTACTTCATGATCAGCCTGGGGTGCTGATTATGACTCTACAGGGCAGAAATAAATTGCACGAAACCTATACCCAGTGCAGCACATGTCCCTCAGCACATAGACGTGGTTAGGTTAACTAGCATCTTTTGAGGAGGAAGGGGATCTCAGAGCCAAGATTCCACACATTTTTCTCCACCCCTCCCACACGCTCTAAGCTGGGACGGGCAGAGATGGAGGACCACTGACTGAGGGATAAAATGATGAATACATGTGCATGTGAAGCTTCTTCATGAAAGCTGTTCCATAGGTGCCTCCAGGAATGAGCCGTAACCCGCAAATCCAGATGTAACTGAAAGGTGGATAGGGAAGTGTAGCTCCTGATAATTGCTACCAAGTGGTGGGCCACATTACCAAACCATGCAGAAGCCTCCATTTCATGAGTGAGAATCTTCTCATTAGGTTTTAAACTCATGTAAACCTATTTATTTGAATGAGACTGTAGTAGTCCTGGAATTACATTTCCCACTGCTACCAAACTAGCTGCTTGATCCTTAATAGTTTTGGTGTGATTTTTTTATTATGTCAGTATTTCCCACAGCACTTACGAATAGCTTGATGAGGCATTGTTGGCTATCTTGCCATATGTAAGTACTCTTCAATCAAAGCACCTAAATGCCAGCTCTTGAAGACATGAAGCATTGATTATGCATCAGCAAAATGAATACGGAGCAGTGCCTTTTTTGTGCCAGTACTTGCCAGTCCCCCATGGGTGTGGCTGCTGAGGTGCCGGTACTCAGTACTGGCAAGTACTGGCTGGGGAGGTGAAGGGCGGGGTGCCAACTGAGAACCGGCTCCTCTTTTTTTTACAAAAAAGGCACTGATATGGAGAGTTCATGTCAGCTTAAAACTCATTTTTTGCAATGCAGAATCCTTTTCTAGCTGATCCTATACCTACCAATAGATGTCCACCCTTCAGAAAAACAAAACAAAACAAAAACCCACATACTTCGTTTCACTTTTCATTTCCCCTAGCCTCTTTTAAACCACATCTTCCTGCAATACAGCCAGTAGAGATATTGTATTGTATTTTCTTTTTGGAAAAATGTTAAATGCTGTTTCAATAGATTAGCAAGTCTCAATTAGAGACATTAAAGACCATTCCTCCTTTGGTGTGTATGGGTAATTCTTATTATTAATAATCATGTAGTTTATTCATCATGTCCATTTAAGAATGACTAGACCCCGGTGCGTGAAATGTTGATACACAAGATCACTGCTTCATCTGAAAGAGTTAACATTTAGTGACAGCTGTGCTAATTAAATATAAACATAGAAGAATTACATTTTTATTGGTGTCAATAAATGTCTGACAAAAATATTTCCATTGATAATTGAAAATTTCAGGTAAGTAAAGTAAAAAAAAATACATCATGAAAACTTTTTATAACAGTGCTTCCTAAACTTATTCAGCCATGGAATATTTTTGGACTTGGAATATATTGATGGAACATATACCTGCTGGTCCAGAGGGGGAGAGGAGTAGGAGGGTTTCATACTCAAAAACTGCTGCATGTAATGCTCAAAAGTTGATTTAAAAGACAGTTTTTTAGATGTCTTTTATTTTACAGAGAACAAAAACCAATAAAAGAAAATTATCTGAATGAGCAACTAAGGTCCTTCTGATAGAAGGACTGTTAGCAACCCCACAATTAAGTATAAAAATTAAAAATTAATTACAAACATAAAACAAAATGTCTATATAACATCCACAAGAAAGATGATTAGTGTTATTTTTTGTATAAAAATAGAAAGGACAATATTGTTCAAAAAAGGTCTGTCCTTCCTTAAAGCTTAAAAACTGTTATGAAAAAAAATGCAAAACAAATTAGGTATAAAAACTATTTTTAAATCTTATATTTGTATAAATGTTATTTTTATAGGACTCTTCTGGAAAATAAAAATAAGCAACATTTGCCAGTTTTTTTTTTAAATGGGAAAAGTGCTTTTGCATCTAATGATCACAAATCTGCTTGATACTAGGAATGATGCTGGAGAGCTGGATCCTCATATCAGGTTCATCACCAAGTCTATTCCTGTATTTTGTTTTCATTGCAGTGTGGTGCAAAAATCCAGTTTCACATAGATATGTTGTTGTAGAGAGAAGGAGCACCCGAATGGCACGTTTTGCCACATTTGGAGACTCTGAAGTTGGACTGCGCCAAAACTTATTTAGCAGAAGTTCATTAAACCTCTGTTTCAGTTGAGAGTCTGAAATCAAATCAATCAGATTCCTATAATCTTGAGCTATTAAGCTGACTGGCTTGACTGTAATTGCAAACCGATTTAGAACCCGAGCATTACTGTCGTTTGCTGGAGAGAAATATAGTAAGATGAACAGAGCACAAGTCAGACAGTTGCTGTGCCATGGCACTGCAAACAAGCTCACTGGCTGTTTTAGAATTCACTTCAATCAGAAAGTCGCTAAGGTCACGTCTACACTACACCGTGCATTCAAAAGGGCGGCTTTCAAAAATACATGTTGAAAGACAGCCTTTTGAAAAGGAGCGCTCACGCAGCCAAATGGGGATCAAAAGTCTGGCCCACCCATTTGAAAGGCCCCACTGCTCTCTCGAAGGAAAAAGTCCACAGGCCCCAGGGCACCCTTTCAAAAGTACAGGGCCAGGCACTGCCATGGGCAGGGTCACATGGCAGCCAAGCCCTTCCAGGGCTGTTGCCAGCTGCCGCTTTAAAGGCCCCCTCCCCAGGAGCCTCGGCCTGCACACGCTGAGGGTGAGACAGCTGTCCCCAGGCAGACAGAGGGAGAGAGAGCAGAGAAGGCTCCCCAGGCCACTCCATGGACCTGGAGCAACTCCCCACCACCCATCACGCCTGTGGCCAGCATGTTGGCCGTGGTGCTGGCTGCAGTCTTGCAGTGGCTTTGGGTGGCCATCCCCCTTGGTGGCCATCCTCAGGGCACGGCACCCTCGCTTGGTCTCCTGGGCCATCCACCGCTTCTGGGGCTTCTCCACAAGCAGCGACTGGTGGAACCAGCTGGTGCTGGAGGACTGGGGTGATGACCGGTGGCTGCAGAACTTCCAGATGATGAATGGGACATTCCTGAAGCTGTGCCACTGGCTCACCCCAGCCATCCAGCACTGCGACACATGCATGAGGCCAGTGCTCCCACTCCAGAAAAGGGTGGCCATCATTCTCAGGAAACTGGTCACCAAGACAGCCACTAATCTGTTGACCACTAGTTTGAAGTGGGCAGCGCCACCATTGGGGCCATCCTTAACGAGGTAAGACCTATTCAGATCACACTCCCACCACAGTTGGGGGGTGGGGACAGAAGGAAGGGAGGGGTGTCACCGACAAGGGGCACAGTTGGGAGCAGGGGGTGGGGATGGTACCAAGCAAGGACAGGGGTGAGGAGGAAGGTACCATGGGGAGGAATGCCCTGTAGTGGACAGGGGTGGGGAGAGGGTGGCAGGGATGGGAACGGCTGGGCAGCAGTTTCCTATTCCACACTCCTGAGCATGTTTGCCCCTCACACCTTGCAGGTTGTCCGGGCCATCAACAAGGTCCTCCTGCAGCAGCTGATCCATGTCAGGGACCTCAACAATGTCATCCAGGGGTTCATCGAGCTGGGCTTCCCTAACTGCTTCAGGGCTCTGGACAGCACCTACATTGCTATCTGGGCCCTGGAGCACAGCAGCAGGGCCTATGTAAACCACAAGGGCTACCACTGCATGGTGCTGCAGGTGCTCGCTGACGCCAAGGGCCAGTTCATGGATATATGCATGGGTTGGTCCAGCCACACGCACAATGCCAGGGTGTTCTGGAACTTGTGGCTTGGCCACCAGATGGCTGAGGGGACCTACATCTCCCCAGTGGGGAGCTTCTGCTGGGAGTATCACATTGCTGCCCTTCATCGTGGTCTACATGGCCTGCCCCCTGCAGGCCTGGCTCATGAGGCCATACACGTGTCACAACCAGCTGACACAGGACATTTTTTAATGAGTGACTCAACCAGGCCCAGAACTCTGTGGAGCGGGCATTTGGGTGCCTGAAGGGGCACTTCCAATGCCTCCTTACAAGGCAGGAGGTGGGTCTCCCTAGCGTCCTGGCAGTGGTCAGGGTGTGCTGCACCCTGCATGACCTCATGGAGGTGAAGCATGAACTCTTTGTGCAGGGGTGGGCCACTGAGGTAGGGTGCAGCTACCACCAGCTGCCTGCTTCCCCGTGCTGTAAGGCACAGTGGGATGGTGTGTGGGTAAGGGAGGCCCTGTGCAAGGCCTTTGTCCGGGAGCCACATTGACCTCCTCCCACACACACACACGCCACCCCCATGCACCCATCACCCCCACACATACACAGGGGACACAGGATAAGCACGAATAAACCTTTTTCTGCACACAAAACAACAATCTGTACGTTTTCATAAATGTATAAACTATTTACAGGGGGTGGGGGAACTATTCACAGGGGTGGTGTGGGCCAGGGTGGGTGGACAGCAGTGCCCCAGGAAGGCTGGGGGTTGGGGTGGAGGGGCCTTAACCTTCGACAAGGGTTGAGGGATGGGATCCCTGCCGGGGCTGGGCTGGAGCTGGGAGCATGGGGAGGTGGGAGCATGGCTGGGCTGCAACTTCTGTAGCCTAGCCGGGGTCAGCATGGGGTGAACTGCCGCCACATGGCCAGCACTGGCCACAAGCATGTGGGCCAGCTGGAGGAGGCTGGCCGGGGCAGGTGGGCTGGGATCAGGGCCTCCAGGTCAGTCTTGTGTGGGGGGGGAATGTGTGTGTGTGGGGGTTGGGGATGGAGGGGTGGGAGTGAGGGAGGTGCGGGCATGGCTCTTGAGGGGGTGGCAGGTGGGTCCAGGTGGGCAGTCATGGCTTGGGTCAGGGCATCCAAGTTGGACACCACCGCATCTCAGGCCTGCTGCCCCATTGCGAGCCACTCCTGCAGCATGCTGGTGAGGTCCCACAGGGCTGTGGTGTGGGCAGGGACCCCTGCCTCCTCACCCCCACCCTGGTCGCACTGTCATACGGCCTGGCGAAGGCTCCTGCCATCTCTGGTCGGGGTCCAGGCCGTTTCCCTTCACCCTCTGTGGTGGGGCTCTGTGGCCTGTGGATGGGGCTCGGCTGGCTGCCAGGTGCTGGAGCTGTGGAGATGGAAGGGGACAGAGGAATGGGCCATTAATCCCATGTGATGGCCTCTGTGTCCCCTCCCCTCCCCTCCTCATCCTGGGGCCCCTGTGTTGTCCGGATCCTGGGGTTCCCCGCATGGGTGGTACAGGCACATTCACAGGCTTCTCTCCATTTCCTGGTCCCTCCACTGCGTGTGGCCTGTGGTGCTGTCCAGCCTGCATGGTGCTGAGTGCCATCTGCCAGCCCCCCAGGGTCCGTGGAGCATGGTCATCCAGGTTGCACATGGACAGGGGCCAGCGGCCATGTTGGTGGACTGTGGCCACCCCGGGCAGGACCGAGAACCTACTACCTGGGTCACAGCATAACCAGCATGCAAGACACCTACCTGAGGGTCCCTCCAGGATCCTGGAGGACGCACAGGTGCAGGGGGCCTGGCTGGACGGCCCAGATGTGAAGTCAATGACAAGGGTCTCCTTGCTGAGTGCTCATTAACACTGATAGTCTCCAGGAGATGGACAGTCTGTGGGCGCCTGGTGTCAGCGGCCAGTCCTGGGTGGTCCTCACCCTTCATCCCTGCCTCCGGCTCAAGTGCCATCTCTGTCTTGGCAGTGTCCAGGATGACAGCCGGGGGTCCCTCCTCCTTGGGCCCAAGGAGGAGGTCAAACTCCTTATAGTAGGGGCAGCTGGTGGCACTGCCCCCAACCATCTGTCTGCATCCCAGGCCTTGCAGTAGCCCTGCCATAATTCTTTAACTTTTGACCTTACCTGGTCTGGGGTGCGGGTGGTGCAGCCCCAGCTGGTGAGGCCTTTGGAGAGGTGCTCGAATGCCACAGTGTTGCAGCACTGGACCCCCATGAGGTGGAAGACCTCCTCATACTCCCATAGGAAGAGGTCCCAGAGCTCAGCCTCTGTCCAGGAGGGACCCCGGAGCTTTGGGGCCTGGCTTGTCTGCTGGGAGGGCTCCCCACTGTCCTTAGGGGGCCCTGGGGTGGGCAGGGGTCTGGGTGGTTGGCCATGGGGCCAGGAAGCACGGCAGGCTGGCTGGGGCATCATGGCAAGTGGTGCACTGGAGAGCAGATCGGGCTCCCTGTTGCCAGTATGCTCTTAGCTTCCTGCCTGGTGGTTTGTGGGAGTCTGTGTCTTTAAACGCGGGCGACGCAGGAGCCATAGAGGACTCCTTCTTTTGAAATAGCCATCTGCAGAGCATCTACACTTGTTCCCTTTCGAAAGTGTCTTTCGAAACAATGGGAAATCCCTTCACATGACCAAGGTTATAAGAAGGGCCCTGGGGGTTCCTCCTCTTGCCTGCAATCTGACTCGTCACCTCTGGAGTGTGTTAGGAGGTGAAACCTGAAAAAGGATTGGAAACCCATCCTAAGAGAGGATGTATTCCAGAGATTTGTTTTGAGACAGCAGATTATTCCACTTCTGCTACAATCCTGCACCAAGGACTTTGAAGCTGGTGTACGTAATTTGGTTTCCTTAATAATTTTAACTCTCACATTTCCTTTCTTTTATTAATAAACCCTGAAGTTTTAGATTCTAAAGGATTAGCTAACAATGTACTTTTATGGGTAAGATCTGAGTTATATATTGATCTGTAAATGAAGCTGATCCTTTGGGATCAGCAGAACCTCTTTTGAGTTGGTGGGATTGGTTTTCATAACGTGTCATTTTCATAAGGTGTGGTATTGGTGGCACAGGAGAACTGCAGTGCCTGAGGGGAATTGCTTGCCTAAGTTCTTATAGTCAGTGTGGTAAACAGAAGTGCTCTTTGTGGCTGGTTTGGTGTGCCCTATAGAATAGGGCCCCCAGTCTTGGACTGTAAGTAGCTCTGTCTCTGTGCAGTTTGCCCTGAACTGACCCTCTCAGTAGAGGCCCAGAAAAACTCCTTTATTACAGGTAAGTTCAGAAGTCATCTATTTCCACACAGAGCAGAGATTCTATCTATCTATCTATCTATCTATCTATCTAGAGTAGTGGTCAGCAACCAAAATAGAAAGAAGAGCTATTTTTTCTATTTTGGTAAAAAAAAATCAATAATTCAAGAGCCACAATGCATATGGATGTGAGACGGTCCTTGATAAATAACACAAAGCCATAATTTTCGTAACCCCTATTTAAGAATAGTGTACACACAATGATCTGTAATGCGATACATGTTTATTGCAGGACGTTAACAAACTTTTTATGTATTCTATTTCCTCAACTTTAGCTTTGTGCTTGTAGCAATGTCTTCCTGGCTTTCACTCTTGAACTTTCTCTTTCTGGAGGGCGGTTCCAACATTTTGAGATCACATTTGGTTGCTATTTAGGTATGAGATGTTCATTTTTGGGCTTTCTGGACTTTTTTTTTTTTTTTTACTTTGCAATTATAGCATTGGGACCCACAAAGCAGTCTTTAAGAGCCACATGCGGCTCTGGAGCTGCAGGTTGCAGACCTCTGATCTAGATAGACAAATAGGTAGATAGATAAAAAATAAATACATAGTATGTAGCTCAATGCCTTCCCCCTCCCCCAAAGCCAGGCACCCCTACCCCCCCTCTAATCCAATCCCCCACCTTCCCCAGAACCAGGCACCACCAGGCCCCGCAACCCAATCCCTCTCCACCAGAACCAGGAACCCCCCAGTTCCGTACTCTAACCTAATGCATCCACTCCAACCCTCCTCCAGAGCCAGGAACCCCTAACCCCCGCCAACATTTCTGACCCATTGCCTGGGCCTCACTGGAGCCACCACCTCAGCCTCACAGGGCATGTGCGCAGAGCAGTGTTGAGCAGTCCAGGTGCAGGGCTCCAAGCAGCAGCTGCGTTTCCTTGAGCAAAGAACCCTCTGTGGCTTGAGAGCCATGGGTTGGCCACCCCATCCAAGATAATTAATATATAAAAAGTGAAACAATCTGCTTGCAAAGGAAGGAAAGCTAAACCAATGAAACCAGAGCCAGCCTTTTACACATGCTCTCTGTTCTGGCATCTTTGAGTAAAATTTTAAACAGGCAGCCAGAGTCAGAAAAAAAAAAATCACAGCTGTGTGAGGGATATACATAACAGGCGGCAGATAAATAGCTCAGGTATCCTCTGTGGTTCATTTGTGAAGGCAGGGACTACATACTGTAATTCCCTTGAGACTTTCATTCTTTGGAACCATAGGTCCCCCTTCTTTCATGAACCAGCAGGGACTAACAAGTAGTAATCCACTGCCATTTGTTATGTGTATTATAGCTAACATTTTATATACGGAGCTTGTGTACACGCCATAAAATGTTGGATTCTGAATTCCCGCTCAGATCTTTAACATCTGGAATCACTTTGTGGTTGCTGACAGCTGCCTGAGTTCTGCTGCATTCTCAGCCTTTCAAAGACATCTGCACAGAGATGCTTTTGCCTTTGTCTTTGTGATGGACTCAAAGGACGATTGAGAGATGCCTGCTTTTCCACAGGCTGGAAATTGTAGAAACAGGACACAGCAAGATCATACTGATGAGGGGAAATTTCTGGTTAATTGTAATTGTACAGTTTGGGAAATGCAACCTGAGGGTGCTGTTTGGGTGATAGTACAGATACAATATAGCCCTACTCCTAGCTGGGATGAGAAGCACAGTAAATCCTCAATTTAATGGACCCTGATATAATGGACTTCAGCAATAATGGACACTGTCAGCCAGCCCCTGTGTTCCCCCCATAAATAAATGCTGAAGACTCACCAGAACCACCGCCAGGGTGAAGTTTCTGCCAGAGCAGCTGGGACTGCCAGGGCTAGTGGGGCCAATGAAGAGGCTGGGGCCACCAGGGCCAGAGGAGCCGGGTGGGGGGGAGGCGCTGCAGTGGGGTGCAGAAGGCCAACCCCTACAGCCCTCTGTGTGTGGAGCATGTCAGTGCCTGGCTGCCGCTCCCTGCAATGGCGCTGAGCAGCGGACTTGGTGTTGGAGGCTGCCTGCAGCCAGGCTGGGGGTGCCACATTCTACCTTTGCGTGGGTCGCTTGGAGCCAGGGCCTGGAGAAACCGCTGTGCTGAGAGCTGCAGGAGATGGAAGGAGCCAGGCTGGCATTCAGCTCCTCTCCTGGTAATTGGGAGAGGGAGATGGAGGTGGAAGGGGAAGAATGGGGCAGGAGGGGGAAAGGAAGAGGGGAGCAGAGGACAGGAATGAGTGATGGGCTGGGAAGGTCAGTGCATCGTCGTACGGTATAACCATTCGGATATAACGGACTTTTGGCCTTAACAGACACTCCTTCCCCCCATTAGTCCGTTATATCGAGGGTTTACTGTATGTAACTCTAATCTGATGTTGACTTTTTTAAAGTAATATAGCACATGTCAGAGCATTTGGTTAGGATACGAATAAAAATAAACCTACTTAGAAATTCTCGAGAACTTTCATGTACAGGTATAAGTCATTCTCTGCTCCACTGGTTCTGCGACTTACAGACTACATTTACATTCTTCAGTCTCTGCAGAGGTAACTAGAGGACTATCATATTTTCTGGTATTTGCCTCAATAACCTTGCACTTGTTGCTAGTTGAAGTAGCACAGGCTGATGTAACAATCGGCTGTGTATTGCTTTGAAACTGCTTCTATTTTCTTAGACAGTTCCAGTGGATTTGTTGAAACAGCATGCTTTTTACCAGGCTACGCTTATTCCCTTCTCTTAGCAACAAAAGGCTCTGACGTTAGCAGGCTTATTTTGGAAAGCTAAGTTCTGCTCAGTGCAGGAGCAGAGCTCATTGGTACCCCAAGGACTTGAAGATGAACTTTAAAAACTTGCAACCTAATTGACTAGATGAAGAAACAAGAAAAAAATATAGGTTTGGTTCTCAGTTTTTTTGAACTGAAAATTTGACTTCGACTTACAATTAAAATGTGTTGAGTAGAATATTCAAGTGGCTGCTGATTTATAATAGCGCAATATAAGTGATTTCTTTTAAAATTCAAGCTATAAAAAGGCCTGATAGCACCAGACGAGATACCATTATAAACTGAAATCATGCGCTGCACATTAACAAAACCAATGTCACCCTTGGCAAAAAAAAAAAAAAAAGACTAGTTCAGTTTACTACTTATAGGGAAAAGAGGAGAATTGAATTAGATTAATATAGAAAAAAAACAAACAAAAAGACTCCAATCTGTCAGTTTACTTCCCTTCGTATTTCTGACCCTTTGTTTGGCAAACAATTCGGTAAACAAGATTTTACTTGGAAGAATGTTCACGGAAAGCCAAAAGCTTCAAAACAAATAAATATGCCTGAGAGTGTTCAGCCTAGGAATACTCCCATAGCCATCTCTGAGATTATGTTATGGGTCAGAAAGGGAGCTAGGCTAATGAGGACAAAGGAAATAAATTTCTATAAAAAACGAACAGTAGTTGGAGCAGAAAAGGTCAAATGGGACTACTCACATGCTTAAAATTCAGCACATATTTATGTACTTTTTTGAATCTTACAGCAGAGGTCATGAATAACCAAAATAAAAGTTTATATCCAGGGATATTTACAAATATATTTTTGCCTCATTCCCACCTTTACTAAACACTTTTCAGGACCACACCCTTAACAACAAGGCTCATTCTGGGTGCATCTTTGGAGCAAACCAACCCAAACAAAATGAGCCATGGTCAGAGGACTCTGACTCAGTGAAATTGAAAAAGGGAGTGTAGACATCTGGGCTCAGGCTGAAACTCAGGCTATGTCTATACTAGGGGGTTTTGTCGACAAAACCTGGGGAGTGTCCAGATTATCAAGGAGTTCTGTTGACAGTAAATTGACAGAACGCAGCACTTTTGTCAACAGCTATATCCCACTCCCCACTCGGAATAATGCCTCTTTTGACGGAAAGACAGCCTGGATGTTCTGGGAGAGCCTTCTGCTGACAGAAAAGGTCTCCAGGGTGCCATGCAGGTGCCTTGGGGGACACCCTGTCCACAGTAATCAGCACTCTGTGGTGCTTGCCTCTGGCCCTTCTTAAAGCTGCAGGGAACCAGGGAAACCCTGTGGTAGCAAGCTGAGAGCATGAAAGCAGCAGAGCTCCAAGCTGCTGGGCAAAAGCCCTCGCAGCTACTCCTTCCAGCCAGCATTCTCCATGGCACACCGGCAGGGAGTCCAAGATCCTCTGGGCCCTTGAGAGACCAGATGGAGGGGTCCCAGGGGCTCCCACAGCTCTCCAACAGGCAGGCCCCCCTCATGGACTGGGCCCAAGGTGTGGGCCCAAGGTGCAAGCCCTCCTGGATCTGTGGGGTGAGGAGGAGCTACTCCAAGACCCCAAGGTGAAGCACTGTAATGCCCCTTCCTATGCTTGAATGTCCACAGCCCTGGGGGAATGGGACCCCCATCCTTTCCCCTCACCCCACAGCAAGGAGCAGGTCCAAGCAAAGGTGAAGGAGCTCCAGCAAGGGTGCGAGTCAGGGATGCTGGCTGACACTCCGGGGCAGGACCACTGTACATAGTTCCATGGTTTTGCACTTCATCCACTTCACTTTATTGTAAGTAGTTTGTTATTGCACTTTTTCTTTTCCACACATTTTTATTTGTTTCACTAAACTAGTCCTTTGTGCACCACACCCACATCCCTCTTTATTAGGCAGAGGTTAGGGAGGGGTGAAGGAGTGAAGGGAGAGGTCATGGTGGGGATGGAGTAGGACTATAGGCCCAACGCCCCTGCTGGGAGGGCCTTGGGGAATGTTACTGAGGACTGTGGAAGAAGCTCTCCCTCAGGGCCTCCCGGACCTGCACCCCATCCCAATGGGCCCGGCGGATGAGAGCTGTGCCTGGCTGTTCATAGCCATGGCTGGCGTCCACCCGTGCACCCTGGGAGGAAGGCCTCCCGCTTCTTGTCCACTACGTTGTGGAGGGCACAACATGCAACCACATCTTGGGTGCATTGTGCTCCCCAACATCCAGGTAGGTGAGTAAGCACAAAACCCAGGCCTTGAGGTGGCTGAATGCACACTCGACCTACATGCAGGCCTAGCTGAGGTGCGCATTGAAGAGCTCCTGGCTTGGGTCCAGCTGTCCAGTGAAAGGCTTCATGAGCCCAGGCGTGAGGGGGTAGGCTGTGTCCCCCACGATGCACAGTGACATGTGCACATCCCCAACTTCCAGTTCACAGCAGGGGACGAACATGCCGGCCTCCATCCTCTGGCACAGGCCAGAGTTGCAGAACACCCAGGTGTCATGCGCCTGGCCCAACCACCCCCAAATGACATGATCTTCAGAGGGAGGAGACCAACCACATCAGGGACTGAGGGAGAGAGTCCCGGCACCCCATGGAGGGGCCCTGTGCCCTCCTGTCCCCTTCCCCGCCTAAGCTCTTTGTGAGCCCCCATATGAGGCCACACCCCCCCATAACAGCAGGGCTGTGTGAGGGTGGGATGTCATGGTCCCCTGGGGACAGGGCTTCCCCTCCACCCCACTTCTTGCACCCCCAATCCCACTTCCTAAGGGTCTCCCCAGGGGACAACACCCTGCCCCCATTCAGGGACTGCAGCCCAAGAGTGCCTTACCTCCATGAGAAGGGCCCCGGTGGTGGACTCCCCCACATTAAATTGGTTTCCCTCCAAGCAGAATCTGTTGAGGGTGGACAGCTTCTACGGGACAACAGTGACCCACTTCTCCACGGGGATGGTGGGCTGCAGCTGGAAGTCCTGTCTCCAGAGGGTGGGGGAGAGCCAGGCACGGAGCTTCAGGAAGGTGGCCTTTCACATGCTGAAGTTCTGGGCCACTGCTGGTTGTCCCCCTGCTCCATGACCAGCTGGTGAAGTACCTCCAGATCCACCTGTGCATGTGGGGAGGTGGGCGCAGGTGTGACTGTCCTGCAGCCATGGCGAGCACCTCAGAAGTGGTGTCAGGCTTGCCCTCCATGAGCAAGAGGAGGACAGCCATGAGGAAGAGAAGGATGGCTGTCAGGAGGTGCAGCAGGTGCTGAAGCACCTCTGCGTGGGGCCAGTGCAATCCCAGGACCTGCTCTGACACCATGGCTTGCTGGAAAGAGCTGTGTCTGCCTGGAAGCATCGAAGCCTTGCTCTAGCAGCTGTGCTGTCCCTCATGGAGGTACACAAACCACAGCATGGGCAGGGAACAGGTGCTTGGGGGTGGGGGCTTTAAGGGCACATCTCAGTGGGGCTTGCAGAAGGGATTGCCAGCCATGAGACCCTGTCTGAGGGTGTTTCAGGTGGTCTTTAGTCAGGAGAGCACCTGGGCATCTTGAACGTTCACTGTCAACAGAGCAATCCACTTTGCTGTCTGGCTGCGATCTGTTGACAGACTTTTTGCTGGAAGATATCTTCCAACAAAGCCTTCTTTTGACAGATTGCTCTAATCTAGACATAGCCTCAATGTGGTGGAGGGTGTCAGAGCACAGGTGTTGAGCCAGAATATCTACTCTGCTGTTTTTAGCCCTGTGAGCCTGAGTCACTTGAACTGGACTCAGAAACTTACTGCTGCCATTTCTTTTCTTTTTTTTTTTTCCTTTTTTTTGCTGTGTAGATATACTGTCTGATTACCAGTGTATCGCTCAGTTCTGCAAGGTTCTGAGCATTTCTGCATGGTGATGACTAATGAGCAATTTAGTTTTGACAGGAGATGAAAGCACTAAGCATCTAACAGGTGGGCACTGCTTTGAAGGTATGTCTGCGCAGCAGTTAAAAACCTGAGGCTGGCCTAGATCAGCTGACCCAGCCTCACGGCCATGGGGCTGTAAAACTGCAGTGCAGATGTTTGTGCTCAAGTGTGAGCCCAGGCTATGGGACCCTTCATGATCCTGGGATTTAGGGTTGGGAGTTCAGCCCAAGTCTGAATGTCTGCACTGGAATTTTAAAGCCCTGAATCCTGAGCCCCATGAGCCAAAGCCAGCTGACCCAAGCTATCCACAGATGTTTAATTGCTGTGTGGACATACCCTGAAAGCTTAAGCCCTTACTGTCTACTGTGTTTACAGAATTGTGTGTGTGTGTGTGTGTTCTCCAGCATTTACTCATGACTCATCACAGGATGGAGAATAGTTATGACAAGCCCTTGAAAAACCGATACTCACAGGGCAGGAATATATTGCTAGGGAGGAGCCATGCAGTTAGCATATGAAAACAAAGCAGAACAAACTCCACTTTAGTTCCAACAAATCTAGTCTATACGTAATGCAGCGCCGCTCCTGTTTCAAACCTAGGGGACTCCTAGTACTGACTATTTCCTTTTAGAATAAAAAAGGTTTCATATATCTGGATGACAGCAGCTATTCCCAGCGATTTAAACAAATAAACTGTTCCATAAAACTGGTCGGAGATTTTCCTGATGCACGGAGCAACAATCTGCATAAGAAAATCTGTCACATGAAATAGCTTCTCGGCTGCATAAAAGATGGTAAAAATCAAAACAGAAAGCTCCAGAAGATGCATTCTTTATTTTATTCCTATGGCCCTTGCTTAGTTTGCGTAACCACCAAATTTCTTTCTCAAACCGACCAATTCTGAAAAAATTTAGCCAAAGAGTCATCCCCTGAACTAGTGTGAAACCATGCAGCCCCTCCAGTCAGCAGAGCTATGCTGATTTACAGGAGCTGTGGATGTAAAATATCTTTAAACTGTCCTGATTCATCCTTGTGCCTCCATACCCAAAGGATTGATTGGATTATGGCTTTGACAACACTTACTTCTACAGCACTTATATTGTTGCCTCTTTTGATATAATATTCTCTCTCTGTCAAGCAATAGCAGATGTCCATGGCCAGGGGTCTGCCACCTGTGGCTCTAGAGCTTCTGGTGGCTCTTTAAAGACTTCTTTGTGGCTCCCAATGCTATATTTGCAAAGTTAAAAAAAATCCTGATTATTTTCAATAATAAACGGTGAACCTCTAAAAGCCCACAAATAAAAAACTCATACCTGAATAGCAAACTATATGCAACCTCGAAATGTTGGATACCTTCCCCTAGTGTCCTTCAGAGAGAGAGAGAAGGCTTGGGAGTGAAAGTCGGGAAGACCATGGTAATAACACACACATAAAATGTGAGGAAATAGAATATGTAGAAAGTTTGTGAACATCCTGCAGTAAAAGTGTATCACATTTCAAATCATTGTGTGTGCGCTGTTCTTAAAACAGGGGTTACCAAAAGTATGGTTTGATATTATTAAGGACTGTCCTATTGAGATGCATTGCAGTTCTTTAATTGTTGAATTTTTAAACAATTTGTAAAAATATGGCTCTTCTTGATATTTTGGTTGCTGGCCCTTTCCATAGCCATGCAGGTCCATTTCTTCCTGGAGCTAAAATTAGTGATGTGCAGTGTTTCTGTACAGGTTGAACCTCTCTTGTCTGGCACCCTTGGGACCTGACCGGTTCCAGACAAGAGAATTTGCAGGCCCATGGAAGGTCAATATTGCCTAGCACATTACCAACACTTCCACTGCCTTACTGAGCTCTTAGAAGACATTTAGGGGTAAATTACAGCTGAATAACAGCACAGAACACTAAGAACCAGGACTGGTGGCTGTAAACAAACTTACTGGCATCAGAGGAAACTTGGCCACACCCATGATAAATGGTCATACAGCCAACTAAAATCATGCCGGATTATGGAATTTGCCAGATGAGAGAGTTCCAGATGAGAAATGGTCAACATGCATTATAAATGTAATTTATTTGTCTGTGTTTCCTGAAATAGGGATGTTCATACAGCAGGCAGGGCAATTCCCCTTTCAGGAACCTCTGCTGAACAGGAATGTTTGGTTCCCAGCAAGCATCTCTTCCCTAAGAACTGACTCTTCAGGAAGAGAACACACTCTCCTGTTGCTGGCAGAGATCACTCTCCAGAGAACCTGCCTCTGCAAGAAATAATAATCCAAAAACTGCCTTCACCACCACACGTCTTCCCAAAGCTGAACATTTGCTTGCACACTAAGGAGCATAGAATCATAGAATCATAGAAGAGTAGGACTGGAAGGGACCTCAAGAGGACATCGAGTCCAGCCCCCTGCCCTCACGGCAGGACCAAACATTTTTTAGACCATCCCTGAAAGCCATCTATCTAACCTCTTCTTAAATAGCTCCAGTGATGGAGATTCTACCACCTCCCTTGGCAATTCGTTCCAGTGTTTGATCACCCTGACAGTTAGGAACTTTTTCTTAATGTCCAACCTGAACCTCCCCTGCTGCAATTTCAGTCCATTGCCTCTTGTTCTATCCTCAGAGGCAAGGAAGAACAAGCTCCCTCCCTCTGCCTTATGACACCCTTTTAAATACCTGAAAACTGCTATCACGTCACCCCTCAATCTTCTCTTTTCCAAACTAAACAAGCCCAATTCTTTCAGCCTTTCTTCATAGGTCATGTTCTCTAGACCTTTGATCATTCTCGTTGCTCTCCTCTGGACCCTCTCCAATTTCTCCACATCCTTCCTGAACTGCGGTGCCCAGAACTGGACACAATATTCCAGCTGAGGCCTAACCAGCGCAGAATAGAGCGTGAGAATGACTTCTCGTGTCTTGTTCACGACACACCTGTTAATGGGTCCTAGAATCATGTTTGCCTTTTTCGCAACAGCATCACACTGTTGACTCATATTTAGCTTGTGGTCCACTATAACCCCCAGATCCCTTTCTGCTGTACTCATTCCTCGGCAGTCCTTTCCCATTCTGTATGTGTGACACTGATTGTTCCTTCCTAAGTGGAGCACTTTGCATTTGTCCTTATTAAACTTCATCCTGTTTACCTCAGCCCATTTCTCCAGTTTATCCAGATCCTTTTGAATTATGATCCTATCCTCCAAAGAAGTTGCAACCCCTCCTAGCTTGGTATCATCTGCAAACTTAATAAGTGTACTTTCTATGTCAATATCTAAATCGTTAATGAAGACATTGAACAGAACCGGTCCTAAAATAGACCCCTGCGGAACCCCACTAGTTACACTTTTCCAGCCGGATTGAAAACCATTAATAACTACTCTCTGGGTACGGTTATCCAGCCAGTTGTTCACCCACCTTATAGTAGCCCCATCTAAGTTGTATTTGCATAGTTTATTGATAAGTATATTATGTGAGACCGTGCCAAATGCTTTACTGAAGTCTAGGTATACCACATCCACTGCTTCTCCCTTATCCACAAGACTCATTATTCTATCAAAGAAAGCTATTAGATTGGTTTGACATGATCTGTTTTTAACAAAGCCATGCAGGCCGTTCCCTAGCACCTTACCACCTTCCAAATGCTTGCAGATGATTTCTTTAATTACCTGCTCCGTTATTTTTCCTGGCACAGAAGTTAAGCTGACTGGCCTGTAGTTTCCCGGGTTATTCTTGTTCCCCTTTTTATAAATGGGTACTATATTTGCCCTTTTCCAGTCTTCTGGAATCTCTCCCGTCTCCCATGATTTTCCAAAAATGATTGCTAAAGGCTCAGATACCTCTTCTATCAGCTCCTTGAGGATTCTAGGATGCATTTCATCAGGCCCCGGTGATTTGCAGACATCTAATTTTTCTAAGTAAATTTTAATTTGTTCTTTTCTTATTTCAACTTCTAAGCCTACCCCTTTTTCACTAGCATTCGCTATGTCAGGCATTCCTTCAGATTTCTCAGTGAAGACCGAAACAAAGAAATCATTAAACATTTCTGCCATTTCCAAATTCCCTGTTACTGTTCCTCCCTCCTCACTGACCAATGGCCCTACCCTCTCCTTAGTCTTCCTCTTGTTACCAATGTAATTGTAAAAAGCCTTCTTGTTTCTCTTTATGCTTGTAGCTAGTTTGAGCTCATTTTGTGCCTTAGCCTTTCTAATCTTGCTCCTGCACTCTCGTGTTGTTTGCCTATATTCGTCCTTTGTCATTTGTCCTAGTTTCCATTTCTTATAAGATTATTTTTTTATTTTGAGATCGTGCAAGATCTCCTGGTTAAGCCAAGGCAGTCTTTTGCCATGTGTTCTATCTTTCCTACACAGTGGGATAGCTTGCATTTGGGCCCTTAATAATGTCCCTTTGAAAAACTGCCAACTCTCTTCAGCCGTTTTTCCCCTCAGTTTAGCCTCCCATGGGACCTTAACTACCAGCTGTCTGAGTTTACCAAAATCTGCCTTCCTGAAATCCATTATCTCTATTGTACCGTTTTCCCTTCTACCCTTCCTTAGAATTGTGAACTCTATGATTTCATGATCACTTTCACCCAAGCATCCTTCCACTTTCAAATTCTCAATAATTTCCTCCCTATTTGTTAAAATTAGATCTAGAACAGCTTCCCCTCTGGTAGCTTTTTCAACCTTTTGGAATAAAAAGTTGTCTGTAATGCAATCCAAGAATTTATTGGACAGTCTGTCCCCTGCTGTATTAGTTTCCCAACATAAACCTGGATAGTTGAAGTCCCCCATCACCACCAAATTCTGGGCCCTGGATGATTTTGTTAGCTGTTTAAATAAAGCCTCATCCACCTCTTCCACCTGGCTAGGGGGCCTGTAGTAGATTCCTAGTAGGACCTCATCCTTGTTTTTTACTCCTCTGAGTCTAACCCAGAGACTTTCAACCCATCCATCTCCTTTGTCCATCTCCACCTCTGTCCAAGTGTGTACATTTTTAATATACAAGGCAAC
Source organism: Carettochelys insculpta (assembly GCF_033958435.1). Lineage (NCBI taxonomy): Eukaryota > Metazoa > Chordata > Testudines > Carettochelyidae > Carettochelys > Carettochelys insculpta. The sequence goes on from NC_134137.1 coordinate 138,147,457, forward strand.
ACCTCCTCCCTTCTTTCCCTGTCTGTCCTTCCTAAGCAGGCTGTACCCTTCAATACCAACATTCCAATCATGAGTATTATCCCACCAAATTTCTGTGATGCCAATGATATCATAGTTGTATTCATTTATTAGTACTTCCAATTCTTCTTGCTTATTTCCCATACTTCTTGCATTTGTGTATATGCATCTCAGACATTGATTTGGTCTTGCCTCCCAGTTTTGCCCTGGCCCTCTTTTTACTCTCCCGGTGTAGCCCATACTCCCTCCCATTTCAAATTCATCTCCCATGTATTCATGCTGTCCATTTACCTGCAGGCTTTGCTCCCCTGCCCTCGTCGATCCTAGTTTAAAGCCCTCCTCACTAGCTTAGCCAGCCTGTGTCCGAATATGGTCTTCCCCCTCCTCGAAAGGTGAATGCCATCTCTACCTCGCAGTCCTTCCTGGAAAAGGATCCCGTGGTCAAAGAAACCAAAGCCTTCCTGGTGACACCATCTATGCAACCAAGCATTCACCTCTAGGATACACCTGTCTCTGCCTGGGCCCCTACCTCTGACAGGCAGGATTGAAGAGAATACCACCTGCGCCCCAAACTCCCTGACCCGTGCCCCCAGAGCCCTGAAGTCACTCTTGACCTGCTCAGCGTCACACCTCGCAGTATCATTAGTGCCCACATGGATGAGAAGCATGGGATAGTAGTCAGAGGGCCAGATAATCCTCGACAATGCCTGCGTAACGTCTCGGATACAGGCCCCCGGCAGGCAGCAGACCTCCCGAGAGGAAATGTCAGGGCGACAGATGGGCGCCTCCGTCCCTCTCAGAAAAGAGTCTCCAACCACCACTACTCTACGTTTCCTTCTTGCAGGGGTGGCAGTAGACTTCCCAGCCTTGGGGGTACGAGGCTTCTCCTCGTCTGTAGGGGGTAATTCTTGGTCTCCTGTATCGAGTACAGCACAACGGTTTTCCAGTACCACGGTGGGAGGGTTCTAAGCAGGGGTGGGACACAGCCTGCTGCGAGACGTAACCAGCTGCCAGTGTCCACCCTGGTCCACCTCCTCCAGTGGTTTATCAGCCGTCCTGTGCACTGGGACAGTTACCTCCGTAGTCTCCACCTGAATACTATCCAGGAACTGCTCATGGACTCGGATACTCCTCAACCTGGCCACCTCCTCCTGTAGCTCCCCCACCTGCCGCCTGAGAGATTCCACCAGCAGGCACCTTTCACACTGAATATTCCCCTCAGCCTGGGTATCAGCATGTGGAATTGTATCACACCATGATGCCTACACTGCCAGAACTCTTCATAGAGTATCATAGCTGTGCCTGATAGGAAAATATAAAAACAACAGGGCCAATTACCCATGGTTCTAAGGTCCTGTTTATGCTTGGTAGCACCAGGTAGCTGTATAAGCCCTGGGTAGCCTAACCCCCCACCCTCCCACCTGCCAGCTTTCATGGAAATATCTCTGTTGTGAGGGCTCTCTGACTAGCACATATTGGGTAGACTGGCTCCACATTACCCTGCTTCACAATCCCTCTATGAGCCATACCGAGAGTGTTCTGGGGCAAGGGAAGGGCACGGGGCCAAATGGCCACTGAATACTAAATATTCTCCTCCTTCTCCTCTGGCTCCTAGGAGGTTTTGGGGTAACTGAGTCATAGGTTAGGGCAGCCTTAAGCTCTGATCATGCTGGAAGTGTAACGTCTACCTCTCCTATGCCCCTTATTCCTGAGCCGAGTGCTTCTCAGCCATAATGGAAATCTGGATCCAAGGCTCTTACTCCAAAGTTAGACCGAAGCTAGAATGAAAGGCTAGCAGATGCCGGAGGCAGAACAGGTGATGAGGTAGAATGGAAAATTCTCCTTTAAGGATAACGGAGAGGAAGGTAATGTTTGCTCTGCCCTCCCCAAAGCCCTCGGCAGTCTGGGCCCTGGAACACTGCCTTCACCCATGTAGCCCGCTCCACACTCTCCACCAGTGTTCAGCAGCTCAGGCTGCTTCCCATGCTCTGACCACCCATCCTGCCACAGTCCCCACTGTGGTTAAGCAGCTTTCAGTGGCTCAGGCCCTGGCCTGTGCTGCAGTGAGGGGGGCTGACACATGGCGGAAGGGTCCTTTCCCTTCCCTCCCCTACCAGTGGTAGTTGCTGAGTGGCTTGGGAACCTCCACAGCCCAGGTCCAGGGCGGGATGGGGAGCAGAGGATGCAACAACCTCATCTCAGCTGCCCCTCCACCCCCTGCGTCTCAGAGCCTGTCCCTGCCTAAGAAGGGAAGCGGCACTGATGGCTTGGGCGGGACAGGATCCCTTCACTGCCTGAGAGCAGCTCAGCTCCCCGGAAGAAGAAACATAGATGCTGCAATAGCACTTGATGGTAGTTATTGTTAATGCCAGTTATTTGAGAGTGCTGGTTGATTGAATACTGGTTAAAACAGAGTTTACGGTAAGACCCTGTTTTCAGTTGCTTATAATTTTGCTAAATGTTTAACTGTTTGGGCTAAAATTTTCTATGCCTCAAACTGCATTTTTGGAAAAAAAATATCAGAAGCATTCATCTGTTCCTGAAAATGATGTTAAAAACAATACATTGTTTTACCCATGTTAAAATCAGGGGCAACATTTGCTACGGGGTAAGTGGAGGACATGTGTCCCCCAGAGACTTTGGTTCCCCTGGGCTTTTCATTGGTCTTTATACTCAGTTGTGTGATCCCCTTCTTTTCCATTCCCAGACATTGTAGGGTTGATCATTGTGGCAGTGTCTACGCTACAGGATGCTTCCAGAAGGCCTATTGCAGAAGACCGGGCTTCAGAAGAGTGCAGATGCAACCAAAGGTGGATTGATCCACTGCTCCAGTCTTTCAAAAGGAAACACCACGCAGCCCCAGAACTCTTTTGAAAGAACATGCCGGAAACGCCGCAGATGGGGTCGTACGGCGGATGATCCCTTCTGGGCCCTGCAGCCAGCTGCTCCCTTAAAGGCCCCCCAAAAAGCCCTGGTTTACACATGCTGAGAACCTCTGTGGCAGAGACATCAGTGCAGACCCTGTACCTGGACTTACCTCAGATCCCACAGGCACCCATAGATGCTATCCAGCTCCCTGATGAGGACACCAGCTGTGATGTGGTCAGGCAGCTGGCCACAATAATCGCCGCAGCCCTCCTCCTCCTCGTCCTCTGGAGGCCCACCCTCCATGACCCAGTCCTGCAGCCCTCCCCATGAGGCACCACCCTTGCCCCATCCCTCATGCCATCTGGCACATGTGGTGCCACCCCCACCAGTGCCAAGTGGTGGGACCAGGTGGTCATGTGGGAGTGGGATGAAGGGCGGTGGCCTCAGAGTTCTGTTCCTTGTTGAATTTTTCTGAAATACTGTCCCTGGTTAATATTCTGGCAATCACTTAATTATGATGCTTCAGTACCTCCTTGTTTTGGATTAGGGGCTCAAAATTTGGCAATGAGGTGTCTTTTGTAATCACTGTGAACATCTACTCATATGATAAGATTTTGAAACATCACAGTTTGTGAATACTCAGTAGCATGGTCAGAGGTAAGGTAGGCAAGGGAGGCACTGTCTTCTCAAAATCTGACTGTACTACCTGGTCTCCTGGGAGGGCTGGTACTGTGGCATGGCAGCCCAGGTCCCTGGCTGCCAGCAAGGGCTGGGGCTGCAGCATATTAGTCCCAGCCCTCCAGGTGGCCAGGAAAGATTGGGCTGGGGTCACAGGGTGCATGGCTTCACAGTGGCAGGGTAAGGTAGCTGACAGGGCTGGAGCTTGCCTTCTCTAGCTGGGCCTTCACCTGCCACCCATGCTGAGTAGACCCTTGATAGAAGGCAGCTACAAACTCAAAAGATTTCATCCGCACAGAGCACGCTCCTGCCTGAGGCTAAGCAGGACTTTTCCTGAAATTGCAGCTGTGTGTTTCTGTGGGACACTGGCTCTGGATACCTGAACTGAAAGCAGGGAACCTTTGTGTCATGTGCTCTCAGTTACTACTTTGTTGGTGCCTGGGTAGCATGAAGAAGGAATATGTGTTAGTCAATTGCAGAAGGGATGAGGTCTGTACATGCAGGCAGAATGGAGTCAGGGGATCAACGGGGCCCAGGAGAGCGGGATGGTGGAATGTTGAAATGGAGGTTAATAGGAGGTGTGAGGGGAGGAGAAAACTGGGACTGGGAATTGAATTGGGAGAAGACTGGGTCTGGGAGCTGGGTGTGTTTAAGGAGTCTGAGGAGATTGGAACTGCTAGCTGGAGAGGAAAGTGGAATATATGAAAATGAGAACCCGTAGCTAGGGAGGGTCAGATGAAGAGTGGATCAGGACACAGATGAACAGGGCAAGGAAACTGGGGCTGAGAACCAGTGGGATGGGAGACTGTGACAGGTCTGATGTAGAGCAAAGGAAGAACTGGACCTTGTTGGGCAAGGAGAAAGGGCAAGTGGCTCAGGTGGGTGACATTGCAATTGGGCAAGCAGCCCCGGTAGGAAGACCGGAAGCTGGGGGGAATGGACTACATGTTCTTGGAGGGGTAACTGCAGACCAGAGCTGGGGAGAGACACTTGAGATGAGGAAATGAGAGAGGGAAAATGGAGTTGGCTGGGTGACGAGACTGGAATGGGAATCCAGAAGCGTGAGACACATAGTTAGAAGGCTGGCAGCACCTCCTTGTGTCTCTGAGTACAACCCTTTCCCCCGGGTCCCATGTCTTAGGGTTCCTATATCAACCCAGGGTCATGAGCTCAATCCTTGAGGGGGCCATTGAAGGGTCTGGGGCAAATAGATTTAAAAAAAAAAGGGATGGTTCTTGGCCCTGCCAAGAGGGCAGGGGACTGAACTTGTTGACCTCTTGAGGTCCCTTCCAGCTCTATGAGATGCATATCTCCATCTATCTTATATGGAACCCTGCACCTCCCCAACTCTTACACCACGCTCTGAGCAACAGTAGTCTGGGCATCAGCCATGCTTCTCTGTATTCTTTTCCACTTCAGGAGCCTATCACCAGTAGAGTAGTGACTCATATCAGTGCTCTTAAAACAGTAGTATTGTTTGTTTGTTTAAACCTAGTAACAAAGCACAGGATAAGAGAGAGAGAAAAAAAAGGATTTTTAAAACAACAAAGGATCTGCAGACATGTCTATCTCCCCTGGAGTCCTAGGGAGGCCAGCCTTATCCCAAATCTCTTCCCTCTGGGTTTGAGTCTGTCCTCCTGAATCCCTGGATGAAGTGTGTATCTTTTATTTCCATCCTCCTTCATAGTGGACAAGCTGCCCCTAGGAAAACCTGTGTGGCAGGCCCAGCAAGGAGACGGAGCCAGGCCTTTGAAGTCAGTGACTATTACATTACCGAAAACGATATATCTGGATCCATGCCCACCCTGCCCGAATGCATTTTCCTGACAATCTTGCTATTGAATTACCTCTTTTTCTGCCTAAAGCAAACATTACAATAACTCAGTATAGATTCTGCACTCATAAATTATTACAAGCAGCTCCAAATCTGTCAGACTAGGAGTCCCCAGGCAAGGAGACTGGGACTGGTCGGACAAGACGGAGGAGCTGTGGCTGGCTGTGGGAGAACAGAACTGCAATGAGGAGCTGGGAGATGTGAGGGCTAGGACAGGGACAGGATGGAGCATATGGGACAGAGTGGTGAGGGTGGAATGCCTAGAAAGGTTTGTGACCCTGGTGGCTCCCCACCAGACTTACCATCTCTCAGCTGTTAGGACACACCTGTGAGACCAACTGGTGCAATGTATGTCTAATCCCTGTTCAGTGCTGGTCCACACAGAGGATGCAAACCTACTATTGCTATCACTAATTCTATAAGCTAAAGTGGCAGAAGACTGTGTGGTAAATATAATGTTTCCAACCCTGCCGGTGACCTATATTGGCCTCAGTATTATGTTTTTTTTTTTAAAATCTAAAAGAACGATACACAGAACTACTTTAAAAGACCATTGAAGGGTTGCAAAGGACAGCAGGCAAGTCAGGAAAAACCAGAATTAAGACTGCCATAGTGACATTCACTGTGACTGCAGTGGTCTGCCTCCTCATGTGATTCAGCCCCATCAGTTTTAGTCCTGCCCTTTCTAGGGTAAAACAGTCTCACGTACCAATGGTCTGGCAGCATCACACAGGAGCTACATACAGCTTCAGCCTTAGCGGGCCTTCCAGTCCTTGGCTTTGCACCATGATCCTAGGTGATCAAAGAGGGGAAGGTGAGTCCTTCCACCTCTCTGAGTTTCAGCCCAAGCACTCTGTACACAGCACCTAAGCTCTACTCGTTTCGAGCCTCTGTTTTATTCCTGGATTCCTTGCAGCCATGGCCCTCACCCTGACTTTTGTCACCAAATTTACCAGGCCAGGTCTTCTGCAGATCCCCAAAAAGGAGGACCAAACTAATTATGAGGACCACAAGAAACAGGGGCCCCAGTAGGCCTATCTGCTCACAGACAGCTCTGATATTCAGGTACCTCTATTTTTAGCGTCAAGCTCCAGCAATGCCTTTCTTCAGTGGCTTCCTGACCAGGTCTTCTCCTAACTAGCCACTCCTGAGCTGAGCTTTTCCTCTTTTAACTCGGTCCTGCAGGCTTGACACCTTGCATTGGTGTAGAAAGGCGGGACTGATTGTGCTCACAGATGTCCATAAATGCACAAGTCTGTTTCATCCAATAGCAGCTGGGAGTCAGTCCAGACTCCTAAATTGCACATGGCCACCAATCACCTACATAAACAAATTCAAGATTCAAATCTTTCAGAGAAAGCGAATTAAATGTATGAAGAGACAGTGGCAATTGAAAAGTTCAAATTCTGCTTGTTGTTTTAACCTAATAGCAATACCACTAATGCAATCTAAAATGACTGTTTCTGAGCAACTTGATGAAAAAACAAATTTTTGCTTTTTCAGTTCGTTTCTTCTGTACACTTGACAGCACTATGTTACAGTCAGTTTCACTGTTTTACTTTGCAGAGTCATTTTTTACCCTGTTGTTTGTCTAGATCTTTCAAAGAACCAGAGCCAGGAGATTTAAAATAATAATGTTACTAGAGGATGACATAAGTACCAAACTTGCAGGGTGGAATACAACCTGAAATTGCATTAAACTCAGTTAAAAAAGCCCTACATTTCCAGTTAATGGCTTTTACAAAGAGGAACTCTCTTTGCTTTCTATACGTCACTCATAGGGCTAGATCATAACCTTACAATCTGCCCTGAGCAAAGGACAGTGTGTTTCTCCAGCATCTCAGGAATAGACAGAGAACAAATTATGACATCAGATCTCAATTCCTTTCTGGCTTCCTGCTTGCTCTGAGTTAAGGGTGGCTAATGCACTCCTCCCCATGTCTGCGGAGCAGCTTACTGCCACCTGTGTGCTCAGCAACCTGTTCTGGCTTGCAAGTAGGGGAGATGGACTCAGGGCTATTCCTAGTCACTTTACACCTCTCTCTGCCCCCTGCTCTCCCATTGCTTGTAGGAGGGAGGACCAACTGAACACCTCCTGTTACCTCTGGGCCCTCCTGTGGCTGGAGACACAATTGGAGCAGCAGCACGTGGATTGTACTTCCCATTTCTGCCCTGTGTTGTTGAGCATGCAGAGGCAAAGCTCAGTGATTCTAGCTATAGCTCCTGGCTTCTCCCTCCCATTCGAGTTCTGCTTTTAGGTCTTAAAGCTCTGTTGATAAGACAGCAGGAAAGGGGGAAAAAACCCAGTGAAATCTTCATCCAAAAGATAACACTGGGGTCAAGTTGGGGTGACCGGACGACACGTCTTTAAAGGCACAGTAACGCATTTACGCCCTCCTGACGTTGTACTGACTTTTTCTTAAAATGGGCACATTGTCTGGTGTTTTCTATCTCCCCCCATCAGTACTGGCAGGTCCTGCTATGGCCAGATCCCTGCTCAACAGCCAAGGATGAGTGGGGGTGGGGGAGATCCAGTGACCGATAACAGGGGTGGGGGTGCGAGGCTAGTGGTGGGGTGAACATGCAGTGCACAGGACCGACCCACCATTCTCCCTGCTGGTCCACCAGTGCAGCCCCTGCTGCATGTTGGCTCTTAGCCAGTAGGGCCCCACCCTCTGTTTCCTCTCCGGCTTGCACTGGCTGTGGGGTGTGAGCTGTGCTGGCTGGAGAGAGCAGGCAGGTGCCAGGCAGCAGCCAGTTACGTGTTGTCTTTGTTGCTCAGCCATCAGTCCTTTACATGGTCTCCCGAGTCTCTCTCACTGTTCTTTCCCTGTTTTGCCTTTTTACCTGCCTAGCCTCCTGCTCCCATCGCTGTGCAGAGAGCCCGGCCCTGGTCAGAGCACCCAGCTCACCAGCAGTCTGGCCAGCAGGCGCCTTCCTTCCCTCACTGCCTCTGGCTGGGTAGGCTCCCTCAGGCGTCTGAAGACCCTCTGTCTTAGGACACTGGCCAGGAGGTGTTAAGACCTACACGCACAAAAGTCCTGCACAGTGCAGGCGCAGAGGAGTCTCTGCATCCCTCACCTAAGCCTTGGGTTGGTGTGTTGGAGTGGGGGGGAGAAAGCGATTTCCAGCCTGTTCACACCTCTTACCTCCAGTCTGCACAACAACCTCCAGGGCAAGGGCTTAGCACCCACTTCACTCCCCAACTTCTTGTCCTGGGTCCTGTCCTAGGCACCTCCCTTGCTGAGCCATGTCTCTGGGCAGTAAGCTGAAGCCCTGCAGTCAGGTTAGCTGGACACTGGTGCACAGGCTTAACCCCTTCCTGCCCACACTGAAGTTGGAAGGGACAGGAGGCTGCTGGGTTATGTCAATGGCCAGCAGCAGTCGGGAGTTGTTAGAGGCCTTCTGACACCACGTAAGCAGGAAAGAACAAGCTGCTTCCAGACATGGGGAGGTCGGGGCAGGGGTGGTGGAAAGAGGGAGAGACAGAGGAGAAAAAGGCCAGAACTCTGCAAAGACACAGGTTGGGTGACTCCTTCCCTCCATCCTCCTTCCCTGTGACTGGAAGTAGCTTTTATCCTTTCCTTCCTGCACTGTGCCAAAAGGCTGCTGCTGGACACATTCTGATGTGAACCCCGGTGGAAATATGGGGGACAGTATATGTGATCCTGTGCGCTCACCCACTTATTGCCACAGGAAGACATGGCACCAGGTACCAGGTGAGGCAGGTCTGTCCCAGGGGCCCAGCCATGTATGGAGGGCGGACAGTGCAGGGCTGGGAGGTTTGATTCAGTTAGTCGGTCACTCCGCCGTGTAAGAGGTATACAGAAGACTGTCTATGTCATTACCCTACCATGTCTGTGTGTGGGGAGTAGGCGTGTGTATTTATCACCCCTCCATGTGGAGAAGAAGTAGGGGTGTGTGTATATCACCCCTCCTTGTATATACCCAAAACCGTTAAAGATAAGAAGGAAAGTAAAAAGAATCTAACTACTTTCTTTTCCGCAGTTCAGTCAACTTGAGGGTCCTATGAACTTTCGTACTGCATAGTTCTGATTAGTTGTCGTTGCTCGAATATGAGTAATTTTGCCAGTTGTCCTGTATTCAGCATAGGGAAATATGGTCACACTAGGAGAAGTGCATTCAACTTTTGCTGCTGTTTTATTGTGTTGAAACACAGCAGTAAACAGAAAATTAGCATGCATGTGGTTTACCAGAAATAAGTCAGGCATCTCTGGCCTGCTAACCTGTCTGCAACGCTTCCACCCTTGCTGCAGCTTCTCAGTCTAGTTCAGGAAAAGGATCAGGCCTGATCCCTCAGATCTAAGCCACACATTTGGAGGATTTGTCAATGGATCAGACGCAGAGCAGGAGGTGGAAAGAGAGCCCAGTGGATATAGTAGGCTTAAGGGAATCCAACTAAGTACAAGTATCAGACAGGTAGTCATGTTAGTCTGTATCTTCAAAAGCAACAAGACGTCCTGTGGCACGTTTTACACTAACAGATATTTTGGAGCATAAGCTTTTGTAGGCAAAGACCCGATTTGTTGCTAAGTGCAAGTGAATCTAAATAAGTGGAAGAGGGGTTCTAACTTCTACCACTTTCCAATCCCCCCGGACCTGCCCTTCCCCATTGTGTTTCAGTTCCTGTCTGCTATGTACATGTACAACTCAATAGCTCCAACGCTGCAAATGACATTCACTTTGTGATTTCCTTATTGCCATAAATGTACAGGGATGTGAAATTTGGCTTTAATTATTTTTATTTCTTATTATTCAATTAAAAACCTGAGTGAATATTAATTTTCTTCACTTCATCAAATAGTCAATTAATTTAAATTAGCTCTAATCCTAAATGTGCCATCCCCGGGGCTTCCACAGCCGGCTTCTGTAGCCCATTTCACCCTGCCTCTTTGTGAGTTCTTCCTTCAACCTCTTGTGCTGTTTTCGTATCCTGGAGAAGAAGAGCCCTTGCACAGAGGTACTACTCTCTGGGGCCAGGCCCTGTTGCTGTTATGGCAATGGCTGTATCACACCTAAGATTGATGAGAGAAAAAGGAAGAAAAAACACAAGCCTGGGGGGGCAGGGGGGTAGCACTGTCAGCTTTCTATCTCACATAAAGAAGGTTTTCCAGACAAAGAGATGTGGCTTGAGGGATTAGCAGTGGGACATGGTGCTAAATCCCACTTGCCCTGTTCATGGGAGAAGTCCCACTCTCATTTCACCAGCACTGCCAGGGTGAGAAAGCCAAGCAGGATTTGATTCTCAGTGCATACAGTAGCTCTCAGCATCTTTTGCTGGCACTCCTCTTTCCTTGTGATAATTGGCAGGTGGGCCGCCTTGCATCTGAGGTCCTGTCACCTTCTATCCTGGCACAGTTCTGTGGTTTCTCCTCTTTTCTCTCTCGTTTATCCCCTTTTTCTCTTTGCTGTCCTTTCCCAATCCTGTTATTTTTATTCTTTTCATTTCTTTTATTTGCTCTCCCTGTTTAGAATTCCTTTTTTTATTCACCTTTCCAATGGTTCCACCTTCCAAGGTCTCTTAGGGTTGCCAAGTGTCCAGTTTTTGACTGGTTGTAAAGGAACCCTGCTGGCTCTGGACAGTGCTGGGGTACAGGTCATTAAAAGTCCAGTTGGTGTCGGGCTGGCAAGCTCTCTACCCAGGTCTCCATGGTTCCCTGGAGGTGGGATATGTCCCTTGGTTCCTAGATGGAGGAATAGCCATGGAGACTCCATGCACTGCACCTGCACTACCTTGCCCTGAGCGCTGGCTCTGTAGCTCCCATTGGTCGGGAACCAGGGCCAATGGGAGTGGTGGGTGGTGGAGCCTGAAGGTAGAACAGTGCACAAAGATGCCTGGCTGCACTTCTTTCTAGAAGCCAAGAGACATGACCGGTTTCCAGGGAGCTGCCCAAGGTGAGGGCTGCCCAGTGTCCACACCCTGTCCTGGGACCCACACCCCAGTCTTGAGTCCCGTCTTGCACCTGAACTCCCTCACAGAGTCTGAATCCCAAATACCATTCTGCACACCAACCCACTACCCCACCCCTTCCCACATCCTCAGTCTGCCTGGAGCTTCCTCCTGCAACCTAATTTCTCATCCCTGGCCCCACCCCAGACCCCTCATCCCCTCCCACATCCCAATCCCTTGCTTCAGCCCAGAGTCCCCTCTCAACTCTTGACTCCCTCAGCCCCACCCTCCAGTGTGGAGTCAACTCCTGCACCCTCAAACCCTTCATCCCTGGCTTCGTCCCCTTGACCACCCCTTCTCCTCTCCCTCATTCAGTAACAATGAGCACATGAGTGAGGGTGGTGGAGGGGGAGTGACAGAGAGAGGGGAGATGTAATGAATGGGGTTGGGGTCTCAGAGAAGGGCAGAGCAGGGCAGGGGGCTAGAAAAAAGGATTTAGCTTTGTGAAATTAGAAAGTTGGCAACCATAGTCTTCATCCAACTGCCAATGAAATCAGTAGAAAGTCTCTTACACCCAAATTCTCAGAAATATGTACCTTTCTAATGTCACTGATTTCAATGGAAGATAGGAGCCAACATATGTTCGAGGATCGGGACCTCAAAGATTCAGTAGCAGTTGGTCAAGCCGCAGAAGCCTGTATGCTTTTCACAGGTGGTTAAATATGGTAAGATCAGTTAAAGAAGACACTCGCCCCAGTCCTTTAAAAAGAGAGTTCAGATTAGATTTCCACACTTGCTCATAGTTGGTTCTAAAGCAGCTTGTACTAGTTAGCTCTGTTCAGTATATCAGATGCACAGCTGTATTCTTACTGGCCGTTAGTGGGTGGTTCCTGTTCCCAGCAGTAAAACAAATAGTAAAAGTGAACATTTGTAATCAGATACATCTCTTTTTCTAATAGCAATTTGTCTCCCCACTACATCCCCCAGCCACCACAAAGCCAACAGTCTTCCTTTTAATGCGCATTTTTTCCAGTGAATGGACAAGTATCAATCTTCAAAGGCATCAGATATGAAAATTATTTTGTAGAAATTCAATGGCAAGCAAGATTAACAGAAAACATATTCAGCAAGGTTCTGACTGCAGATTTAGTGAAGCAAAAATAAACTCAACTTTTCTCAAAAGCTGGAAAGATAGTAGCAGGCAATCAATTCAGGAGAATATTCAGACGTAGAAATGGGCAAATAGTAAAACAGCAGTGGAATAATTTAGGAAAAATACTGAAATTTTCTCAATGTATTTGTAAGTATATGTATCAACTTACCATTCCTGCTGTCTGGTGGGCATATACACTTATTTTGAAGTAATGCAATATTCAGCTAATAAATTATGAATCTCACTCCATCATCTGTATTCTGAAGTTAGTGTTCCCTTTCTTGAAAAATGAAGTTTTCCTCCCATGGCTACAGGGAGACGGAAGATCAGTGAGTGCGGAAGAAAATTTTTCTAGGGCAGTGCAGAATGTAGAGGGAGCAGGAGGACATGTGGAGGAGAGATAGCTGCAGAAGACCTGGAGAGGGAATGAACAAGAAGGTATTCTCTGCCATGTGGCAGCATTTTAAGCTGGTGGCAGGGAAGCTTACCCTGGTGATTTGTCATTTCTGTGGGATGCTTTTGGGTGCAGTTGACTACAAGGGTTCTTTTGGGACCCACAGAACAATTTTTAACCCAAAGAGCTTTTGGGACAGTATCTCGACTGCATCTCTCACTCATTGCCCAGCATCTAAGCAGCCACAGCCTCCAAAGAATTGCTGATGAAGCGGATGAAAAAGAGCAACTATTGCTGCAGCTGTTTCTTCCTGTTTCCTTCTTCAGGGAAAAAGACCAGATGCTGATATTGAGAAATCTGCAGATCCACAACAGAGAGGAGCACAGAACTGAAGAGTAAAAAAAAGTGTTCCTACAAGTGGAAGAACAGAGAGAGCTGATGGTGACAGAGAGGAAGAAGATGATGGTCTAAAAGAAGGACTTATGTCTTCTGTAGCATGCTTTTTTCCATAGGATCAGGCCCACCAACAGTGGAGCAAAGGGGGCAGCTGCCCCTGGACACCCCTTAAAGCACTGCGGTGTACCATGCCGTCATTCTGCATGCAGCTCTGAGGAAGCATGGGGGATGGGGCGGGGCTGACTGCCCAAAGCCCTGCCCCTTACATCCTTGGTCCCACCCTTGCTGGGGCAGGAAGCCAGGACGCTCATCCCACCTTGCTCCTGGGACCAAAGTGGCTGTTGGTGCTGCTGTGCGGGATCAAGAGAGCTAACTCTATCTCCTCTAAAATATGAAGGACCAAACATACTTGAGTTCTGGCTTGTAGCAAATTAGCATCAGTAACAGCTCTCGCTCATCTGCCACCCGGAAATGATCATTCTTTCCCTGTGCCCTTCTAATCATATGCAGAGAACTCAGTGCTTCACTGTGACTATGTCTGCACTATGGCCATCTGTTGACAGAAGTTACTGTCTACAACCCGTGACCACACATGAAAGCAGATCGCTCTGTCAATGTGGTCTGTTGACAGAAGGTGGCCAGACTGCCCAGTCGCTCTCCTATCAGGATGGCCAACGGGAAGCACAGCAGGCAAGGCAGCCTGGTGAAATAGAAGCCCTGTCTGTCGACAGAGGGCCCCCCCAAGCATCCACAAGCCTTTTTTTGTCTCAAAAGTGCCGCATTCTGTCAAGTTACTGTTGACAGAACACGCTTTTAGTGTGGACTCTTCACAAGTTTTATTGATAAAACTGGGGTTTTGTCAACAAAACTTTCTAGCATAGACATAGTCTTCCTCTGATGCCAGCTGTCCCCTGGAGCACTACAAACCTAGCTAATTTCAATATGTTGGCCCACTGCTCTTGCAGAGAAGCTTCTGGAGGCCTTGTGCTTTGTCAGCCATCTCTCTGCAGCCAGCCTTCAGTTCCTGCCTGTTCTCCACTGATACGATCCCGTTTCTCTCAAAGTATGTAACTTTCAATATTGACACTTGAGATATCTAACAAGCCGCAGAAGCTGGGATGGTCAGATGGCTAGTGGAAGGATCTGGTGACTGATATGAGGTCTGATTTAAGCTATTTTGTTTTTGCTGAAGAACATGCTGGTACATTGGGCTGCTAACTAGGGATCAGTGTTTTGTTTTTGTTTTTTGCTGCAGAGGGTTATCATTTTGAGGTTTTTATCCTGGTAAGTATACAAGGAGCTTGCCTGTTTCAATTTGCACAGTTTCACATCCCTTGAGTTTTTGAAACCCCCAGGTTTATCTGATTGCACATTTCATCCTAAAATACGCATGAGTTTCACAACCTCTCTGAACATTTCAGCAAAGCTGGGCTGCCTTTCATTTTGTAAGGAAACCCCTTAATCAAGTGAACTGCACAGTGCTCTACATTTGCACAGATCTCAAAGCAATTTTCTTGACTTCCTGAACATTCAATAACGGTGATATTTTCAGAATGAATGGTGCAACTGCTGTGTTATACCAGCTTCAGTTACAATAAAAATAAATCTTTACAATGTTTTTAAGAGGGTCTATTGTAAAAAACCTCATCAGACGTTGATTTCTGTTCTTTTAGACTTGGATTCAAAACATTCTGAAGAGATTTCACTTGTAATTTAACATTTTGTTTATTTCACAGCGGCGTTAATTGCAAGATTGACCTGTGTCACTAGAGGATTCTTAAAGGAAAAGTACCTCTTTTTCCTTTTGTGGAACAAGTGTCACTGTTCCCAGATGTAAATAGGTTTCCCATGAGCATTAATTACCATGAACACCTACAGTATATCAGCCTTCAGAGCCCTGGTGCTGCACAGTTCAAGCTGGCAAATACCAGCTGACATTAGCTTATGGTTTTAATTTTTATCAGGCACAGGAGAAAGCTCTTCCAAAGTAAATTCTTCCTGTCAAAGACAAAGCAGTATGCTATTCTGCCTCAGATTTCCTTTTTCCAGAATAGCATAGAAGATACTGCTGTGGTGTTTTTTTTCACATCATGTGCAATGGGACACCAACACAAAGGACTCCTGAGAGATCTTTATACTGAGCTACCTGGAATAAAGTAAATGCTGCTTAATATAATGCCAGGAAACATTAAAAAGTCACTGCACAGTGCTAGAAAGACAAGGATTCTGTTTGTCATGGTTTTTTTCTTTGCTACTGCTTCTGTTTTGATTCCAGTACATAAATGTAGATCAAAAGCCCCAGGCTATCACTGCTTTCACATTAGGGATTATACGGTGTGTCCATGACAGGTCACGCTTTTGATTGGCTAAATTGAGTTCCAGCTTCAAAGCTAACAACACTGTCACATAGGAACAGCCAGGGAGAAACAGAACAATAGCTAATCATCAGCTATGCTTTTCTGTCTCTGACAGTACTTAATGCTAAATATTTCACTGGAAGACAGAGCAGAGAACAAAAGTCCCCACCCATTGTGCATCTGACCAGCTGTGCCACATTATGACTTGAGGGAACATTTTTCCTAACTCCACATGGTTAAAAGTTTAAGTCAGAAAAAAAATTCAGTATAATATGTAGTGTTATCTGATTAAAAATAAAGTTAAACCTACTTTGCTGTCACAGGACAAAGAAAATTATCCCACCACAGTGTTTGTATGAATCAGGATTTGGGTAATAATCAAAAAACAAGCTTCTCTTTCAACTAAAGTAGCTGTGACATTTCATTCCAAACAGACCCCACTTTCTGGCTACTGTGCGGAAAGCTACTAAGTCTAATAAGTAAAAAAAGGAATTAGGAGCAGGGTGTATCATTACAATATGCACCCCGAATTAAGAAGACAATGTGATGGAGGTAATATCGTTTATTGGGCCAAATTGTGTTGGTGAGAGAGAGATGCCTGGGAACTAAGCAGAGCTCTTCTTGGACAGCACACAGTTGTGCAGCCCCCAGGACTAAACCAGGGAAAGAGCTGTGACACAATTTGCTTTCTGGTCTCCCCATTGCTCTAGTCCTGCTGGCTGGTTTGTTGAGTGTGGACCCAAATGTGGATCGAAGGTTCAGCTCATTCTCCTACATGGCAGAGAAAGTAGCAGTCCTACAAAAGCTGCTCTCATCCCCTTATGACCCATCACAATGGTAGCCCAAGCAGGGAAGTAAAATACTACCTTACTCTTTTACTTGACTTAAAGGAAAGCCACAATCCTCCTCTTAGGGCAGGCCTACACTCCTGGAAAGAGTCAACCTAAGATATGCAACTCCAGCTATGTGAATAGTATAGATGGAATCAACATATTTTAAGCCAAATTTCTGTGGTGTCCTCATAGAGGGAGGTTGACAGGAGAAACTCTCCGATTGACTTCCCTTACTCTTAGTGACACTATGGAGTACCAGGGTTGACAGGAGAGTGACGAGTGGTCGATTTAACGCATCCCTGCTAGACCCGTTAAATTGACGCCCATTAAATTGAAACATCCACCTCTGGTCAAGTGTAGACAAGCCCTTTAGCATTTAGGCATTTAAAAAGAAAACTGAACAATGATCTAAAATGTGTATTACAATATTTTTGTTCAGCTTGTGTTCAAAATGTATGCATAATAAACACACCTTTAATGAAATCGACTCCCAACTCATTTCCTGTGTTTCCATGTAGCAAGGTAAAACAGTGTTATGTAAAAGGACAACGTTTAGTCCTGGGCTTATCTGACCACCCACTCTGGAGAGCTGTTTGGAGTGAGCCTGGGTCACAGGAGCTCTGAATTCTATTTCTAGCTCTGTTGCTGCCATGCCGAATCACTTTGCCTCTCTGTCTCTCCCATGTAAAACAGGAGCGAAAGATACTGATCTGCTTTGAAAAGCTTTTTGAGATCCATGGAGAATGTTATGCAAAAGCTAGGTATTATTGCTAGGTCAAGGCATATTATTTGCAATGACTAATTTGGGTGGAATGCACATGTGTATGAAGAAGGCCCAGCGTACCACTGAAATCCCAGTCAAACCCATTGCGAGTTGTCTTAATCCTAACAAACATTCATGGCTTTTTCATTTGAATATGCAGTCACTGGTGCTCGTATCCACTGTAGAGAGTTTATACTACAATAGTGCATACTGCTGATCAGGCTAAATGGACTCATAGGCTGCGTCTACACGTGCACGCTACTTCGAAGTAGCGGCAGTAACTTCGAAATAGCGCCCGTCACGTCTACACGTGTTGGGCGCTATTTCGAAGTTGAAATCGACGTTAGGCGGCGAGACGTCGAAGTCGCTAACCCCATGAGCGGATGGGAATAGCGCCCTACTTCGACGTTCAACATCGAAGTAGCGACGTGTAGACGATCCGCGTCCCGCAACATCGAAATAGCGGGGTCCTCCATGGCGGCCATCAGCTGGGGGGTTGAGAGATACTCTCTCTCCAGCCCTTGCGGGGCTCTGTGGTCACCGTGGGCAGCAGCCCTTAGCCCAGGGCTTCTGGCTGCTGCTGCTGCAGCTGGGGGTCCGTGCTGCATATACAGGGTCTGCAACTAGTTGTTGGCTCTGTGTATCTTGCACTGTTTAATGAAAGTGTGTCTGGGAGGGGCCCTTTAAGGGAGCGGCTTGCTGTTGAGTCCACCCCGTGACCCTGTCTGCAGCTGTGCCTGGCTCCCTTATTTCGATGTGTGCTACTTTGCCGTGTAGACGTTCCCTCGCTGTGCCTATTTCGATGTTGGGCTGAGCAACGTCGAAGTTGAACATCGACGTTGCCAGCCCTGGAGGACGTGTAGACGTTATTCATCGAAATAGCCTATTTCGATGTCGCAACATCGAAATAAGCTATTTCGAAGTTGGGTGCACGTGTAGACGTAGCCATAGACTTTAATGTCAGAAGGGTCCCTCATGATCGTCTAGTATGGCCTACACAGTGCAAGCCGCAGAACCTCATGAGCCCACTATATTTGTTGTTTAAACTATTTTCCTTTTCAATGTTCTATTTAATTTCTTGAATTCCCTTCTTTTATTTTTCATTATTCTCTTTTCCCTAACTCGCTTTTCCCTGTCACGTGTTTGTTTCCCTCATACCCTCTTACTGCTCGCTGATCATTTGTCTGTAACTTTGCTCTCTAATTCTCTCATTCTGAGGCAGTCCAATTGCTGGAATTGCACAGGGCTGTATTGCTAACCCCTATAGCAGGCTGATTCTCTGTTATATATCTGTTTGATTCAAGACGTCATCAAAGTCTGCTTTTACACGCAGCAAGTTTTAGAACTTTTTGCCCACTGTATCTTTAGGAGCAATAGCACCATCTGCTGGCAAAATGGTCTATTTTGAATTTTTGTACAGCATGGTTTCCCAAACTGGGGAGGGGGGGTCCCCCGGCAGGGGGGAATGAAGAAATTCCAGGGAGGGTGCGAGGCAACCCAGTCCCCCCACATTATTCCCCCCACCTGAAGAAAGATCTGGCCTTTGTTTCTGGCTCTCAGCACCTGCCATTTTGCATGGGTGACCGGGCACAGCTGCTGTAAAAAGTAGGCAGCTGGTGAAGACCCATGAGGAGCTAGCTGCCTTCTGCAAAGATGAGTGAGTGGAGGTTGCGGGGGGGGTGGGGGTGGGGGGGGTGAGAATGGTGTTAGATGAGGGACTGGGGGTGCCTGGCTTGGGTGAAGGGGATGGAGATGGGGATGGTGTAAGAGCAGGGGGCTCGTGGTGCCTGGCTTTGTGAGAGGGGAAGGGCTCCGGCAGTTGGCTCGTGGGGCTCAGGCAGCTGGCCCCAGCAGCACATGGCTCGGGCGTCTTGAGCTGGTGGGTGGGCAGCTAGCCCCAGCAGCATGGGGCTCTGGTGAGCTGCTGACCCCAGCAGCGTGTGGCTCAGGTGGCTCAGGCTGGTGGGTGGGTGGCTGGCCCCATCAGCATGGGGCTCAGATGGCTTGAGCAGGCAGGAGGGCAGCTGGCCCCACCAATGTGGGGCATGGGTGGCTGGTCCTGGCAGCATGGGTCTTTGGTGGCTTGGGATAGTGAAGGGGTAGCTGGCCCTGTCAGCGTGGGGCTTGGAGAGGTGGCTTGGGTGGCTGGCCTGCAGCTGGGGCAGGTGACTCATGGACAAGTGGCTGGCCCCAGCAGCGTGGGTCTCGAGTGGGAGGCTCTGGCCGTGCAGGTCTTGGGCTGGCAGGTGGCTGGCGTGGGCATCTCTGGTGGCTGGCACAGGGCACAGGCAGCTGGCCTGCTTGGGCTGTACCAGGCACTCGCAAGGGGCCAAGAAAAACTAGTTGTGCTTATTTTAAATTTTAAATTACCATTTTTATATCAAGTTTTGGGAGGCAGAGGAAGAGAAGTCGATTTGAGAGGTTTCCTAAGCTTATTTAAGAAATCTTCCCCTTTCTAAGAGTATATCTACTTTGGAGCTATTTCCATTTGGATGATGATAATATTTCTGCTCTGACTGTGATGGAGTTAGCACAATAAAAATAGAAGCATAGGGTATGTCTTCACTACAAGGAAGATCAACCCTGCCATGGTTGATCATCTTGAATTTGATTTAGCGTGCCTAGTAGGGATGTGCTAAATCAAACTTATAGGGCACCCCTATCAACAGTGGCATTCCTGACCTCCTTTAGGAGTAAGGAAAGTCTACTGTAGTGCAGGGTCCTATCAACCTCCCTTAGTGGAGATGGTGGGGAAGCCCAAATTAAGGTAGGTTGCCGCTAGCTGTGTAATTAATGTAGCTGGATTTGTGTACCTTAATTTGCCCTTCCCTTGCAATGTAGACCTGCCCATAGTCACAGTGCTGCACGGGGACGGAGAGATTAGCTGTCCAAGTATAGCCCTATCATCTTGGATAGGTCTGCCATCCAGCCTCAAGTCCCAGCAGTTCAGCCTCTTCTCTGCTTCTCCTAGGGCTCTTCACCCCTTTCTCCCATGCTTGGGTGCCAGCAGCAGTAACATCTCCTCTCCCATTTGAAGGCTGGATATGGCAGGAAGAGGGCAAGAACAGATGTCATGTTGTGTCCTGTAGTACTGTAGGAAGGGAGAGGAGCTGCTGAGCTCTTTCTGATGTCTCCTCTCCTCCCGTCAGAATGGCTTCTGGATGCTATGGGGAAAGGAAGGTGAAGAGACTCCTTGTGATTGGTTGCTCAGGCCTGGTGGGTGGGCTTGTAGAGTGGGCAGCCAGTCAGATGGTTTTAGTTCACTAAAGTATTGGAGCTTCTTGTACAAGGGCCAGACTGGATCCAGTCCCAACCAAAATCCAATTGCTCACAATAAAGTCCTGAGAGTTGGCAACACTAATACAAGGCAATTTTCAGCCCCACAGGGTTACTGAGAGATCTACCTCCACTCAGCCATCACCTCCACCAAGGGAACCAGAAATTCAACCATTAATTAGTGGTGCGCTGTACCATCCCTGTGGCATGTACCACACACTTGTACACTGTGTCCAAACCCAGTGCTGGGCAGCTAGAGAGGGGAAAGAACTGAAGGGTATAAAAGGATGAATAGGAGAAAATGAGTCACAGAAGGAGAAGCTGGACAACTGGCACATAAAAATACTAGTAGCCTAAAATCCTTTTTTCAGAACAAAATCATAGAATCATAAAACACAACAACTGGAAGGGACCTCAAGAGGTCATCAAGTCCAGTTCCCTGCCCTCTTGGCAGGACTAAACACCATCTAGACCAACCCCGATTGGTGTCTATCTAACCTGCTCTTAAATATCTCCAGCAATGGAGATTCCGCAACCTCCCTAGGTAATTTATTCCAGTATTTAACCACCCTGACCGTCAGGAAGTTTTTCCTGCTGTCCAACCTAAACCTCCCTTGCTGCAGTTTAAGCCCATTGCTCCTTGTGCTATCCTCAGAGCTTCCTGCTGGGGCTACAGAAGCAACACAAAGGGGCTGGAGCAGGAGCGTGGGGCAGGAGGTTGTTCAGTGTTGTAAAGGGAGGAGTTCACATGATGCCAATTTTTTTCCCCCAAAGTGTCAGTGGTGCTAAGCACATACAACTCTTATTGACGTCGGCAAAAGTTTTGGGTGGTTGGTGCTTCTGAAAACCAGGCCTGAAAAGTGCTGTGTGGAATTTCTCAGGAAGTTAAAAGTGGAAATTCTTAAAGGTGAGATTTCTCAAGGGAATCTGTGTGTTGCTAGTCTATACAGGGTGTGAGAAGTATGCTGACACAGCACGCAAAGTTCTTGTACAAGTCCCATGAAAAGGATGAAAAGTAGATCCCTCGAATTCAGTTTATTAATTTGGTAATATAGAAGAACTATACAGAAAGCTAGAAAGGAATTCTGGATTAATTTTAAACAGGAGGCAGAAGAGGGCAGATATTCCAGATACTAGTAAAATCCATACTCTGTTACATGAAAATGAAGAAAAAAAGTATCTCCATAATGAAAAATGTTGCGTAACGTATAATAGAAAATATTGAATGAGAGTCATAAATGAAGGCTGCTGCCTGTAAGAATTTTTAATATAGTAAGGATATGATATTTGCTGATTTGGTGTGTCTCCCTTCCAGCTATCTACCTGTAAATTTGTTAAGATGCCATGTTCCCTGATTAAGGGCCTGAAAGTCACTGAAGTCGTTGCATCCAGACTATGTATTCTATATGTAAGTCTACCTGTAAGTAGTACTAATGCTAACGAGTGACTTTCCCAAGTAATATTAAAGAAAATGAACAGCTATTCATTCAGAAAACACATGTAGAATCAAAATACTTAGCGCAGTTTTATCTTGGTCATCCTGTACATAACAACAGAGCTGTCATATTTTTACCATACGAAATATATCCAAAAGAGTGTAAATAAAGATTGGAGAAATAGGGCAGAAAACTGAGAATGAAGAGAACTTGGATTTAGAGGAGAAAGAAGAATAAGTTACATGTAGGAAAAACACAGACTATGGTGTGGGAAAAATGAATGAAAATGGTCAGCGTCTTCTCGAACTTTGCACATGCCACAATCTGTGCATCACAAACACATTTTTCCAAACCAAGCCACAGCACAGAGTGTCATGGAGACACCCACGCTCAAAACACTGGCATCAACTAGACGTGGTCATCGCTAGACATGATAACCTCAGAAACGTCCTTCTGACACGCAGCTAGCAAAGTGCTGACTGCGATACAGATCACTCATTAGTTTGCTCCAAACTCAAGGTGACTCCCAAGAAGCTGCACCACTCTAAACCAACTGGAAGGCCCTGCATTGATGCCAGAAAGACGGCTCAGTCAGAGAGAGCTGAAAAGTTCAGAGCGACCTTTGAGGAGAATCTGCGCAGCAACCCTGGGGGTGCTGATGTGACATCCAGATGGCAGCATCTGAGGGATACAATGTACAATACAGCCTTGTCGGTGTTTGGAAGAAGAGCTAGAAACACAAATGACTGGTTCGAAGTTAACTCCGATGAGATGATTCCAGCCATCGAAAAAAAGGGCGCGCGCTCCTGGAGTACAAACGTTCGCTGAGCCAGAACACCCTGCAAGCGCTCAGAGCAGCCAGAAAAACAGTACAGCAGACGGCCAGGCGCTGTGCCAACAGCTACTGGCTCGAGCTATGCAGCAGCATCCAGACCAGTGCTGACTTTGGTAACCTCAGGGGAAGGTACGAGAGCATCAAGAATGCATTAGGACCCACCCAGAACAAGATGGCACCTCTGAAATCCAAATCTGGGGATGTCATCACTGACAAAGCCAAACAGATGGAGCGCTGGGTCGAGCAGTACTCCGAGCTGTACTCACGTGAGAACGTTGTGGTCGACTCAGCCCTCGATGCCATCGAACTCCTACCAGTAATGGATGAACTGGACCAGGAACCAGTTGTGGATGAACTGAAGAAAGCCATTGACAACATTGCAGTAGGAAAGGCCCCGGGCCAGGATGGTACACCACCAGAGGTAATCAAGTGTGCCACAGACACTCTCCTGGAACCCCTACTTGAGCTACTGTGCCTGTGCTGGAGAGAGGGAGAGGATCCACAGGACATGCGTGACACTAACATCATAACCTTGTATAAGAACAAAGGAGACAGAAGCCACTGCAACAATTACCATGGAATCTCCCTCCTAAGCATGACTGGTAAACTGTTCGCTCGCATCATCCTCGGCAGACTCCAAAAGATTGCTGAGATGGTGTATCCTGAATCACAGTGCGGATTCTGCGCAGAGAGATCTACCGTCAACATGGTCTTCTCTCTGAGGCAGCTGCAGGAGAAATGCAGGGAGCAGAGGAAGCCACTCTATATTGCCTTCATTGACCTAACCAAGGCCTTCGACTTGGTCAGCAGGGATGGACTGTTCAAACTGCTCCACAAGATAGGATGTCCGCCACAGTTACTCAAGATGATCCAGTCTTTCCACGAAGACGTGAGAGGAACCATCCAATAAGATGGCACATTATCGGATGCTTTCAGCATCAGGAGCGGCGTCAAACAAGGATGCATCCTTGCTCCGACACTGTTCAGGATCTTCTTTGCACTCCTCCTTAAACATGCCTTTGGATCTTCAACAGAGGGCATCTTTTTGCACACAAGATCTGACGGGAAACTGTTTAATCTTGCAAGGCTGAAAGCTAAATCGAAGGTGTGGGAAGTCCTCATCAGAGATATGCTGTTCGCAGATGACACTGCTGTCATGTCACACACAGAAGACCAGCTTCAGAAGCTGCTGGATGGGTTCTCCAAAGCATGCAAGGACTTTGGGCTCTCTGTCAGCCTAAAGAAGACAAATGTACTTGCTCAGGACGTTGCTGTTTCTCCATCAATCAGCATTGACAACTATACATTAGAGGTCGTCCACGAGTTCATTTACCTTGGGTCCACCATCACTGACACCCTGTCCTTGGAGACTGAGCTAAATAGGAGGATGGGAAAAGCAGCCACAACTCTGTCCAGACTCAGCGAGAGAGTGTGGAATAACAACAAGCTGTACACTCAGACCAAAATGCAAGTCTACAGAGCCTGCATCCACAGCACCCTCCTTTATGGCAGCGAGACTTGGACCCTGTACTCCTGCCAGGAAAAGAGGCTGAACTTCTTCCACTTGCGCTGCCTCCGGTGCATCCTTGGAATATCGTGGAAGGACAGAGTGTCCAACACTACTGTCCTTGAGCAAGCTGGAATCCCAACTATGCACACCCTCCTCAGGGGGTGGCAGCTCCGGTGGCTTGGCCACGTCCACAGGATGAATGATGGAAGGATCCCAAAAGACATCCTGTATGGCGAGCTAGCCTCTGGCAAAAGACCTCCTGGACGTCCCCAGCTGCGCTACAAAGATGTTTGCGAGAGAGACCTCAGGGAAGTAGATATCAAACCAGACAGCTGGGAGGAGCTGGCAGACGATCGCAGCAGATGGAGGCAGGAACTATACAAGGGCCTTCAGAAGGGTGAGTTGAGGATCAGACAGCTAGCAAAGGAGAAGTGAGCCCACAGAAAACACAGCAAGGACCTGCCAGACACCCACGACATATGCAACAGATACAGCAAGGACTGTCACTCTCGTGTGGGTCTTCACAGTCACAGCCGATGGTGCAAATGAGGATGCCAAACGGAACTACGAAGGGCGCGTTCCATAGTCTACGTAGGCTGAAGGATGCTACTACTTTTGGACTGAGCTTGAGACAGATGTAAGAGACACATTTGTTGAGAGTCTCTGGGTTAGCTTAAAAAGGGGTAAAAAACAAGGGTGATGTCATGCTAGGCATCTACTACAGACCACCTAATCAGGCAGAAGAGGTGGAGGAGGCTTTTTTTTTAAACAGTTAACAAAATCATCCCAAGCACAGGACTTGTTGGTGATGCAGGACTTCAACTATTCAGACATCTGTTGGAAAAATAACACAGCAAGGCAAAGATTATCCAACAAGTTCTTGGAATGCATTGGAAACATGTTTTCTTTTAGAAGGTTGAGAAAGCCAATGGAGGAAGCTGTTCTAGATTTGATTTTGATTGGTTGAGAATATGAAAGTGGAAGGCAGGTTATATGAAAGTGATTATGAAATGCTAGACATAAAGAATCTAAGGAATGGTAGAAGGGAGAAAAGCAAAATAAAAACAGTGGATTTCAGGAAGGCAGACTTCAGTAAACTCAGAGAGCTAGTAGGTAAGGTCCCAGGGGAAGCAAGATAAGAACAAGGGAAGATAGTTGGCAATTTTTCAAAAGGACCCAACAGTAATGTATTCATTGCATAGGAAAGACAGGAAGCATGGCAAAAGACCACCTTGGCTTAGCCAGGAAATTTTAAATGATCTAAAAAAATCAAAAAACTTGTATAAACAAGCTAGGTCAATGTACAAAAGATGAATACAAGCAAATAGCAGAAGTATGCAGGGGCAAAATTAGAAAGGAAAAAGCACAAAATGAGCACAGTCTAGCTAGAGATATAAAGGGTAAGAAGAAAACATTCTAAAAATGTATTAGAAGCAAGAGAAAGACCAAGGCCCATTGCTCAGTGGAGAGGGAGAAACAGTAAGGCTACATCCACACTAAAGAGATCTTTTGAAAGAGGCCCTTCTGGAAGACTTCTGAAAGAACTTTTTTCAAAGAGTATGTTCACACAGCCCCCTTTCTTTCAAAAGAAGGGGCCAGGAATCAAAAATCAGGTGCCGTGAGGACTGCTCTTTTGAAAGAAGGGCCCCAAGAAGCATCTACACACATTTTCTTTCAAAAGAAGCTTTCAGAAGAAGGTGTTCTTTCTCATATGGGAGTGGAAGAGCGCTTTTGAAAGGATCACCACATTCTTTCAATTTACCTTCAAAAGGACACTTTTTGTGTATAGACATTCTGCTGGATATTTTGAAAGATCCTCCTTCTTTTGAAAAGTCTTCTGAAAGAACTTGCTAATGTAGACGTAGCCTAATAGAAACTGCGGAAATGGCAGAAGTGCTCAGAGGTTTCTTTGTTTTAGTTTTCACCAAGAAAGATAGCAGAGACTGGATGCCTAACACAGTGAATACTAGTGGAAATGGGATAGGTTTAGAAATTAAAATAGGAAAAGAACAAGTTAAAATTTACTTGGAAAAGTGAGATGTCTTCAATTCACCAGGCCTGATAAAATGCTTCTTAGAATACTCAAGGAGCTGATGAAGGTATCTGAACCATTAACTATCATCTTTGAAAAGTTGTGGAAGTCAGGAGAGATTCCAGAACACTGGAAAAGGACAAATATAGTGCCCATCTATAAAAAGAGAAATAAGGACAACCCAGGAAACTACATATCAACCTTCATGCCAGACAAAATAATGGAACAAATAATTATGGAGCTCCTCTGAAACCACCTGGAAGATAATAGTGTGATAGGTAACAGCCAGAATGGATTTGTAAAGAACAAATAATTTCAAGTCAGTCTGACAGCTTTCTTTGATAAGATAACAAGTCTTGTAGGTAGGGGGGAAATGGTAGATATGGTATACCTAGATTTAGAAAAGCATTTCGTATTGTCTTGTATGTACTTCTTAACAATAAATTAGGTAAATGCTACCTAGATGGGGCTACTAGAAGGTGGGTACATACCTGGCTGGATAACTGTTCTCAAAGAGGAGTTATTAATGGTTCACAGTCATGCTGGAAGGACATAACAAGTGGGGTTCCATGGGGATCAGTTTGGGGATCAGATCTGTTCAATATCTTCAGTAACAATTTAGTCAATGGCATAGAGAGTACACTTATGAAGTTTTCACATAACATCAAGTTGGGAGGGTTAGCAAGTGCTTTGGGTGGCTGAGTCATAATTCAAAATGATCTGGACAAACTGGAGAAATGGTCTGAAGTAAATAGGACGAAGTTCAGTAAGGACAAATGCAAAGTACTTAACTTAGGAAGGAATAATGGGTTTCACACATGCAAAATGAGAAGTGACTATCTAGGAAGGAGTTCTACGGAAAGGACTCATAGTGGGACACAAGCTAAATATGAGTCAACACTGTGAAACTTGCAATAACAGCAAATGTGATTCTGGGATGTATTAACAGAAGTGTTATGAGCAAGATATGAGAAGTAATTCTTCTGGTTTACTCTGCGCTGATTAGGCCTCAGTTGGAATATTGGGTCCAGTTCTGGGCATCACATTTCAAGACAGATGTGGAAAAATTGGAGAGAATCCGGAGAAGAGCAACAAAAATGATCAAAGATCGAGAAAACATGACCTATGAGGTAATACTGAAATAATTGGGTTTATTTCGTTTGAAAAGGAGACAGCTCACAGGGGACATGACAGCAGTTTTCAAGTACCTAAAAGGGTGTTACAAGGAGAAAGGAGAAAAATTGTTCTCCTTAGTTTCTGATGATAGGATAAAAAGCAACAAGGATTAAATAGCAGCAAGTGAGACTTAGGCTGGACATTAGGAAAAACTTCTGTCATGCTGTTTAACCACTGGCATAAATTATCTAGGGAGGTTGTGGAATCTCCATCTTTGGAGGTATTGAGTAGCAGTTTAGATAAACAGGGTGTGTGGTTATGCTGTGAGGGCAGGGGACTGGACTTAATTACTGTTTGGGGTACCTTTCAGTTCTAGTGTTCTGTGATTCTTGACCAAGAAAGAAGGGGTGAGAGATGAAAAAAATCTTATGAGTGTGCTATGAAGGTTCAGAGAACAGAAAAAGTAAGTGTTATAAACATTGTGCTTTTTTAATGCAGCTCAAATTATTTTTGGATATTATTATTGCTATAGATTCTTTTGTTCTTCCACACTGTATGATCACTCCCAATATTGCTCTCTTGGTTTCCATTCCCTGAATATTTTGCATTTCTAATGCATATGCTAATTTTGAAGACTAGTTAGATTTTTTTTGAGCCAGACGACCACTATTTTAAATTTCTGTTTTAAAATTCTGACAAGTGATAATTGACATAAAAACAGCAGGAAGAATCAGTTCAGATGCAATGCCAGTTAAATTGTATCCTCTAGAGGGCACCAACTACTGCAAGATTTTACAACATCGGCGATGGCATTAAAAGCACACATACAAACCACACACAAAGACACTTTTAAAATCCCTTTTCCATACTGTTTACATTTGTCTTCCACTAGCTGCAAATAACAACTTGTCACATCTAAAGGTGAGATTTAACTCAGTGTAACCGTGCCCAAAGGAAATGCTTCCCTCTGTTATTTTTGATCTGAAGTTTAGGTTCAAACAATTGAGCTCTGTGCACTTTAGAGTTGAAGCATTGTAGCCTCAACCTGTTCCTTACATTTGTGATAATGACAGAGGAGGTTTGATACATGCAAAAGTTACTTGTTCTGTCTTTTTGGGTTACTTTTGGGAGATATTTTGCTCTGTAGGATGCAGCTGGTGCGTATGGTTTCAAAAGGAAGATGTCAGCTATACAAGGATGCATGTTGGTCTGGGGCCAGCTCTCACTAAAGAGCTCAATTGGCATCAGAGAGGGGCCACAGTGAAACTCTTTTTAGCCACAGAAAGCCTGATTAGATGAGCAACAGCTGGAAACCATGTGGGTCTTTATTGAATTAGTGATATTGCAGTTACCTTCTGTTTCCAAGCCAACTAAATGGTGGCATGGAAGAGAACTGTCACAAGCGATTTGTCATCCATCTTTTCTGATGCCAGCTTTTTTCTTTTAAATGGGGGTAAAAACAAGAAAAAAGAAGAGGGCAAATGAGACTAGAGGAGGTTAATATTTGTGCAGGAAAAAATCTCTGCACAAGAAGCTCTCTATAATGCAGCGTATTTCTAGATCATAATTTAGTGAATGGAGGGATAATTTATCCTGTGAAATTTACATTGACGTGTTGGTAACATCGAGGTATTCTGAATACCACTTCCCTGTAACTTTATTTTACTGATATATATTAATTTAATTTAAAATGTCTAAAATAATTTTTTTTATCAACACACACTTACTTTTGGCTTAAAATCAGAGATGCGGGCAAAATTTCATTTCCAAATCTGGAAGGAAAAAAGGTGTCACATTTTGCTGTATTTCTTGATATGTTTATCTATGTGAATTTTGAAACATGGTGATAGCTCCATGAGCTGTAAGCAGAAACCTATTTGAAGTTCCTAGTAAATTCTATTGGTGATACAAAATACATGAACAGTGTAACATATCCCTAAAAAACAAGTACTTGTACTTCATCTTTTAATTATTTATATCTCTACAGATGTATCCCTTTTATAGAGTGTTTTTGTTTTCCTGTACTGTGTCCAAGGGGCTCATTTTGAGGAGTAGTATTACTAGAAAATGGTGTGGTTTAGACATTCTATATTTCAGATTGTAACCAACCAGGCTTGGGTTCCCCAGAAACGAGGCTGCACCCAGAAGGCGAGTGCTATATTTGGTTTATTGAAAGCTCGTGACACCCGCGACGGGAGCCCCGGAGACGCCACAGTCACCAGTGGGGGAACACCCGACACGTCGGAGCTTCGCTCGGGGAGAGGCTCTGTAACAGGCCTCCTAACACTAACTGATAAAGCTTTAACTCATTAACATAAGATTGCTCACAATTGCCTATGCATTATTATCACTTTCTCTTGTGGCCAACTGCCAGCGTAGCCTTGAAGTGTTGGCAAGTGTGCTTTGTTTTGCGGGTGTTGTCATGGCAGGGTTAGTTGTTTTGCAGCTTTTCACCTTATACAGACTGGTCTGTTTGGAATTCTCCTGAGGGTTTCACAGAGGGATCGAACTGCACTCTTGACCGTTACAATGTCTTCTCGCACCCTACACTCCTTCCCGCGACCGCTTTGTGAATTCCGAGGCTAGTAGGAACCAAGTGAGGTGGTTGGTGCTCTTCTGGCAACACAGTGTGCACCTGTGGAACAGACTTAACAACAGCGTATGAGAGCAGTGAAAGCAAAGTTTCGCAAAAGGGCATAGTTTTGCAAGAGAGCGGGAGTGGCACTGACACCTATAAAGCATGTGTCCATGAGCTGTCCCATGGCCATACTGTGGGGCAGACAAAAGGCAGACACGTTGATGGCAGTCTGTGCCAACGTTACCCATACGTTGGAGCTGTCACTGACACGGGGGCCCCACTCTGAGGCCGTTGCTACAGCAGTCCAGAGGTACCAGCGCCACAGCCAGGCCATGGTTACAGGGTCCGTAGTGTCAGTCTGCGGGAAGAAACACATTGAGGATAGTCCTCTCCTTCAGGGAGAACCACGGCCATGCCTGAGCCTTCTGCTAGGATAGTAACTGCTTGTATATCCCCCAAGGGTGCACCACGGTGCCAGGCACTAATCAAAGGTGCACTGGTCACTGGTGCAGGGGCACCTTCTATGTGTGCCGTTGTGAGCATCACAGGGACCAGCTCGACTAGGGGTTGCCGCACTTCCCAGACAACCGGCTGATCGGTGTGGTTATAACACCATAGTCCAGCCAGTAGTGGGCCACGGACTGACCAGTACATTGGGACCCAACTCAACCCAGGTACTCGGGTATTAACAGCAAAGAGGATCTTGGGGGTACACGCAAGTACATCCGCTCCCGCCCAGGGTTCGGCAGTGGTTAGGGGTGCTACAGTCTCCGGAGTCCCAGCAAGGAGCACCACCTGGTGTCCTTCCACTTGCACCTGGCCTGGGAGTGAGGCCTGCCTGACACGTACTATGACTCCTTGCTGAGGGGCAAGGCGCAGGCGCTCATAGGGAGTAGTGGGTCCAACAGCCCGGTTGTTAAGAAGGAAAACAGCACGGTTCACCACCTCCCCCAACCCTTTCAGGGTGTTCGTGGGCATCAGTTTGCGTATTTGCTGTTTCAGAAGTCCATTCATTCACTCAATTAACCCACTCGTGGTGGGGGTATATGGCATGTGGAACGTTCAGGTTACCCATAGGTCAGCCACCCAGTCACGGACACGTTGGGCTGTGAAGTGTGTGCCCTGATCACTCTGTATTGCCAGGGGGACCCCATAGCATTCACTGAGCTGGGTGAGTGCTGTAAGCATAGCAGCAGCGTCCTCATGCTTGCAGGGATGTATCAGCAGCAGGCCAGTATAGGTATCCACGGCAGTTAGCGCATAAAGCCACGAGTGTGGTGGAGGTAGCGGTCCGATATAATCGATCTGCCACTCACTACAGGCAAGTGCCCGCGGCATACGCTTCCTGTGGCTAGCGCTAGCGCTACTGGGGCCAGTTTGGTGCAGATGGTGCATTTCAGTTGGGCCTCTCGATACTCTACCAGGGGGAGGTTCTCACCCTTGGTCAGGCTGTATTGGCGGGCTGCGTGAGTGCCACGGTGCCCTGACTCCACATGCAAGGCCATGGCACATTCTGTGATCATATGTCCTGCCATCTGATCCACGGCTGCATTGAGTTGCGCCTCCCAAGTCGTCTGTTTGGTTTGGGCGTCAACGTGCCGCACCGCCAGGGGCTGCTGCCGAGCAAAAGCTAGGAGTTGTTGCCATAAGTCAGCGCCCCAGAGGGGGCGATCCGCTATCTTCCATTCCTTGGCTTCCCACATCGTCACCCAGGTGCGCAGACCCTTGTAGACTACCCACCTGGTAGTGCATATAAAAGTCTCTGCTTGCCCAGCTTCCACCGCCAGCTTCGCTGCCCGCAGCTCTGTCCATTGGCTCGAGTTTCCAGTTCCCCAGGCAAAGGCGATTTCATCCTTATAGGGGGCATATGCTACTGCTCGCCGCTGTCTCTGTCCCGTCGTGGTGTACGTAGCGGACCCATTGGTTACCCAGATGCTTCCTCTCCTCTCCTCTCCTCAGGCACGGTATCCAACGGAGGTGCCTCCACCACTGGCGAGGGGGCTACTGGCGGGTCGACGGCGGGTAGCTCATCCATTAGCTGGGGATCATGCTGAAAAGTAATGGTTCCCAGGAGAAGGGTGTGTGGAGCAGTAAGTGTGGAGGCCCCCAAGCGCATGCGCTGCTGTAAGTGGTGTTTTCACTTGAAGTGGGTAGCTGCTTGGGCCACTCCTGTATGTGCACGCTCAGAGGTATCCGTGACCCACCCCATTAAGGGGATCGGGGTCTGTACAGTAACGGGTGATGCCCGTGACCCTCTCAGTGTTCTGCAAAGCCCACACCACTGCTAGGATCTGCTTTTCCGGGGGGTGTACCAGCTTTCGGCTCCGCAGACGGTTTGTGACTAGAAGCCAATAGGTTCTTTTCGCTGGGTTCCTACCTGCTGCCACAGACCCCAAGATGCCACGTCACTGACGGTTGTTACCTCCAGTTCAAACGGTTGGCCTGGCAGCGGTGCAGTGAGGCGGGCGTGTGCCACCACTGCCTCTTTGCAGAGATCAAAAGCTCGTTGGTGCTTCTCTGTCCAGTTCCACTGGGTGGCTTTTCGCGCAAGCTCCTGTAAAGGACACATAAGAAAAGCAAGGTGCAGAATAAAAGCATGCCAGAAACCGAGAAGGCCCAAAAAGGTTTGCAACTGGTGTTTAGATGAGGGTGTGGGGAATGCTTGGATGGTATGCTGCACTTTTGGCAGAGTGCATTTTTCCATCCCCATCCACAGTACACCCAAGTAGACCACGCTAGTGGCTGGCCCCTGTACTTTCTTGGAGTTAATAGCCCACCCCCATTCCTGCAAACCTGTTACGACGGTGTTTAGGGCAGCTTGAACAGTTGGCTCATCTGGTCCAGAGATCATAATGTTATCAATGTAGAGGTAGCAGGCCATCCGGTTGGGGAGGTCCAGGTGCTCCAGATCGGCCTGCACTAGCTGATGGCAGATCGTTGGGGAGTGCTTAAAGCCCTGCGGCAACACGGTAAACATGTACTGCTTTGTTAGCCACGTGAAGGCAAACGTGCTCTTGATTCTCGGGATGAATGTCAATAGAGAAAAATGCATTGGCCAGGTCTATGACAGCACGTCATGGCAAGGCCGCCACAGTGATGCGCTCCAGGATAGTAACCATGTCCGGGACTATAGCCGTAAGCTCTAGGGTCACCTTATTGAGTCCCCGATAGTCCACCGTTATGCGCCACGATCCATCTGGCTTCTTCACTGGCCAGATGGGGCTGTTGAAGGTGCTCAGCGTGAGGCAAATAATATTCGCCTGTAGCAATGCAGCAATAGTGTTACTAATCTTGTGCTCTCCACCAGGAATGCGGTACTGCTTGACTGACTCCGGGGTCTGGGGGACCAGCAGGTGCACCGCGTCCCATTTGGGATGTCTCCGCAGTAGGGGCTCCACAGTTCTGATTGCTCGAATGTAGCGGGGGTGCCCAAAGACAAACAGCCCATACTGTGTATCCACACACCGGCCATGCAAGACGTCCACTCCAATGATGTATTCACCCAAAGGTGCAGCCAGCACTGTCGCCCGAAAGGGAGGGGCTTTCCCCAGCATTAGGGTGACCTCCACCGAATAAGAGGTGGTATCTGCTCCTCCGAGGCCCTGCACGACGCACAGTCTGGGTAAAATGCGGAATGGTCACCTCAGCTCCAGTGTCTAACAGAGCTAACACATGCTGCTCCCTTCCCCGGGGCCACTTGATGGTTAACGGGACAAATGGGCACCGGTCCCCTGCTACCTGTCGCACAGCCACAGCCCATACCACAGGGGACCCACCTCCCCGTCACTTCCTAGGGGGAAGGGTCCAGTTGACAGGGGCACTGGGCTGTGTCCTCCCCCCAGATCCTGTACCTTTTTGTGGTGCCTGGGTCTCGCCCACTCTCATGGAGGCACTGTCAGCCTCACTCCTCTGGGTAGGCGGCAGTTGTAACCAACGTTTGTACATATCTGGTGTTGGTAGTCCACTGATCTCCTCACGGGAGGCCCCTGCCTTCAGCAAGTCTGTCCACATGGTTCTCTGGGTCACCCTAGTGTGCCCTTTTTCCTGCCCGGCTGCTCCCGCCCGACCACCTTTTCCTTTTGTGGTGTGGACCACTTTAGCGCCTATGACAGTCTTTAATTGCATCAACGTTCCAACCAAGTCACCTATACGCCCATCCGCCACCATGACCACAGCCATAAGGGAGGGGCAAAGTGTAACAGAGCGGCCTTGATGGATTTTTGGACCTCTACATTGTCCGGTCCCGTCTCTCCCTCGAGAGCCACAGCCCAGGCCGTGCCCAGCTGCCGCAGTGAACTCACCCCTTCCAGGATAGTACGCCAGGGCCTCACCAGTGCTTCCAGTTCCCCCGGAGAGGGGTAGACCGTGTCCACCGCATGTAGCAACCAGCGGTACAGGGACGGTGCTTCCACGGGACGGCCCTGTGCATCGGTCAAGCCTTGCGAGTTCTGCAGCTCCTGTCTGACCTGTGAATCTGGGACAACACGCCCATCTGGCGGAGTTCCTCAAGCAACAGCAATACAGTGTTGCCTGCGTTGTCCCACACACGCACCAACCAGGCCAAAAGGCCTTCCCCGTCTCCTGCTTAAAACTCTTCACCATCTCCTGCAACTCACTTGTCTTAAACGTCCGCCAGACTTCATTGCAGAGACCTCCTTCTGCCCTCAGCTCCCGAATGGGGCGCACCTGTCTCAGGATGGTTGGCACAGCCTCCCTGTTGACCTCCTCCTCCTCCTCAGATGAGGAAGAGCTCCAAATGTTATCATCCCAGGTCTCAGGGTCCCAAGTGGCTAGTCCAAGGACTGCAGACACTTGGGCCGTCGACACTGGTTCTTTCCCTAGTTTCACGCACCGCCGATTCTCCACTCTTGCCGCCAACACCTCACACCGATGGGTTAACTCTTGCATCCTTTCAGACTGTGAGGTAACCACCTTCTGCGCTATTGCCCGCGCGTCCGCCAAATCACGACATTCCTGCTCCTTCCCCGCCAGCGCCTTCTGCAAGCGGAGAAGCTCGTCATCCAGGGCTCGGAGGGCAGTTAGGAAAAGCCATGCTACCTCTCCCGCCACCCTTTTCTCTGTCCCTGGCCAGCAGCTCAGCTGCAGGCAACGCAACGCCCCTTCTACCTGTACTGGCGTCACGCCTGCCGCCTCCCACAACTCCGGCCAGTCTGCCGGGGCTGCCCAACAGGCCACCATCCACACTACCAGCCCCCATCGCTCCGTCGAGGGCCATCCTGGTATGCGCTGCAGGGCCAGTGCTGGCTTCCCTGCCTCTCCCACTTTCGACCAAAACGACATCATACCTGGAGAACCCTGCTCGCTGTGCCAATTATAACCAACCAGGCTCGGGTTCCCCAGAAACGAGGCTGCACCCAGAAGGCGAGTACTATATTTGGTTTATTGAAAGTGCGTGACACCCGCAACGGAAGCCTCGGAGACGCTGCAGTCACCCGTAGGGGAACATCCGATGCGTCAGGTTTTTCCCCCACTGGTGACTGCGGCATCTTTGGGGCTCCCGTCGCAAGTGTCACGTGCTTTCAATAAACCAAATATAGTACTCGCCTTCTGGGTGCAGCCTCATTTCTGGGGAACCTGAGCCTGGTTGGTTACACGGAAGTTTCTACATAAATGGCAAAGTATGTACTCTGTGTCTCAGCATTGCCTGTGTAGTTCCTCAATATGCAATGTTTTAAAATGGTTTATTTCCTTATTGTAGTCACCTTTCTTAATATGTAAGGGTAGCCAACCTCCAGTCTCAAGAGACCATGGTTATGGGCCCCTGAGAAGTATAGAATGTAGTCAGTTGGTTTATGGCAGTTGTGGTTGTGGCTCAAGAGACCCACTCAGGGGAGACAATTTATCTGTTACGTCTTGATTTGCCTGGTGTGTCTGTTACAGTCCACTTGCCAAGTGATACATTTCTAAGTGCCTAAGATCTATTGAAACAGGCAGGACATGGTGGGACAACACCCTTTGTTTGGGGAGCTGCACAGTTACAGGGCAGGCTAGTGAGATACAATGATCTCCCCTACCACAGCAGACAGCTAGCTCCTGGTGCTCAACTCCATACCAATCGAGTAAGCGCTTAGGGCCAGTGCTGCCTCCTGTGATGTGTCAAGGAGAAGCTGGAGCCCTTTTTCAGGCCTCAGGGTCTGGGCCAATGCTATGGAGGCCCTGAGCTGCCCCTTGCAATAGGCTCACTCTCTAGGTGTCACTGGGAAAATCCACAGCAGAGGAGGAATTAATACATCTGAAAAACAACCTGATGCAGGAACTGCTGGAAATATACTAACATGTTAGCACCTGACTAGTTTAGGGACTCCACTCTGGATGTTCTGAGTTTACCTTCATAGCTTTACATTACCTCAGATTCATCCAGAAGGTGGTGGGTTTCATGAGGCACAGGTAGTACCAACTGTTCTCATTACAGGAGCAGCCATAGCCTGACCTGACCTTCTTAATGCATAAACTGTAGAATTTTACCTTCTGAAGACATCTGACATAAAGGGTAATCTTCCTTAAAATATTTTATGAATGCAAACAGTGCCATAAATATACACAGGCCTTTCCAAAGCAGAGTAAGATACAAGTGCTCTTGTGCCTTTCTGTAATCACTGAAGTAAGCACATATTTTACCTGCAGTAGTGAGTTCTTATTTCTTTGACTGCAGTGAAAGCACGTACAATCAAACTCAAGCTGGGAGAAAAGTAACAGACCTGCACAAGCCCCGCATCTGATAACGCCTTCTTTAGATTAGAACCATTGTTGGCATCAGTATAAACTAACACTCTAACGCTTCCCTCAGCTCTGCTCATTCCAGATGTTGCCTGAAGCGTGATTGAGAGAGGAATACTGCATTGGGAGGAAACCAGTTTACAGGGATTTTTGTCAGGATCAGGTGAGATCAAGACCCAATACAGTATACTTTTGAAGACAGAAAAGATTTCAGCTGACAGCTAATGTAGATATCTGTCATCAGCAGAACAGCAATACATCTTCAGGGTGAGATGCAGGAAACCTCATTCATGCTTCAGATACACACGTGACAAATATTTTCCTAATGTTAAAGACTATGGTGCTGTGGCTGCTCAAAGTTCAAAGCCCTTTGGGAACTGGTACATTTTACTTTCTTATACAGCTTTTAATTATTAATAGTAGTATTCTATTGTTCTTGGAGACCCTAAATGAATTCAGCACCCCTTTGTGCTAGGAATAGCATAGGCACAAAATAAGAGCCAGTCCTTTTCCTGCAGAGCTTATAATCTAAATAGAGTACTGTCACAGGTCCACAGGATTGCGGCTAAGCTTCCAGGTTTGGAACCCTCTTCCAAGGCACCCAGAATCTCGTTTCCTCCAGGGTAAATGATGCTGCCTCACTGCTTCTTTGAACTGCATTTCTAGGCCTTCAGCTCTCCTGTTTCACACCCTGAGCTCTGCTCAGGGAGTCTGGCTGAGATAGATTCATGACAGAGACTCGTACTATCCTGAAAGATTAATCTACCTTATGAAGCAATTGCAATGACAGCAACCAGCATTGTCAAAGCACTTGGGTTTGTTAGTCAACTGAAACATAGCATAGGAAGTCAGAGCTGAGCCAAGCAATTGAGAAGCCATTCAGTATTTCTGTCTCTCTCTGTTACCTCCATAGTCAGACTCCTTCCAGTAGTCAGATATTATTCCCCTAACCTCACACCTTCTCACTGCTTTGCTGTCCTTTGTTGCTTTTATCCCCTGCTGAGGGTGGGTGTTGTGGGCATGTGGGGAGAGAGAATCTCCCTTTCTGGGTGGTTGGTAGGTTGCTGTCAATGTCTGGACTGGATTTGCTATTGTCTTTTCGGATACTCCACTGATCTGAGGACCAAGACTCGGACAATTGGGGGTAGTTACATTGGTCTCTTAGCCTGCTCTGGGAGCAAACAGGCCTTTTCCAGCCTGACTGGGTAACAGTGAAGCATATAGGGGAAAATGGGGCACACCACACTGAAAAATATTACAAAAAGTCCCAACGTTTGTCCCAGACAGACAAAAAGAGAGTGGGGGAAGTATTATCATCCCCCTTTTCTGATGGGCAGAAAGAAATTAAATGATTTACTGAGGATGTGGTGAATCATCCATGAGTCTGATATTGAGAGTCATCTGAGGCAATTGTCTGCAAGTACTATTATAGGCCCATGGCAATCAAATGGCACCCAGGCAGCCCACAAGCAAGGGACTAACAGCTGAACTGCCAAGACAGGTGTATAGGTTCCTTAGGGAAGCAGCGACCTTAGTCTACTGTAAATTGCTGTGTTGAATTCCTAGCTGCCTGATAGTTCTGACAGACCTGCTCCTACACAGCTAGACCCCCAGCTATTTTGACACATGACTACAGAGGAAGCTTGGGGTGCAGCTGAGAACTGGATTCACACATCTGAGTCCGAGTCTAGTCCAAAATCATCCTTGAAGTGAACATTTGATGAGAACTGCTTGATGATGACTGGTTGGATGTAGGCAAGGAACTGGGGAGAGGGAGAGCTCAGTGGTCAGAATAATGGCCTT
Organism: Carettochelys insculpta; assembly: GCF_033958435.1. Lineage (NCBI taxonomy): Eukaryota > Metazoa > Chordata > Testudines > Carettochelyidae > Carettochelys > Carettochelys insculpta. The sequence goes on from NC_134137.1 coordinate 138,185,986, forward strand.
GTAAACCCAAGCTTCTGAGCTCAGTCTTAGAGGCGTCCTTTCAAGGGTCTACAGCAAGTTAGATAAATAAAATCTGGCAGGGATGGAGATGAGTCCTGCTGTGAGTGCAGGGTACTGGACTCAATGCCCTTCCAAGGTCCTTTCTATTTCTATGATATATCTTGTATCCCCCCTTCCTGTGTGTCTCTGAAATGCTGATTTCCTTTTGATTTTATTCCACATACTGTCATAAATCTTGCTAATGCTCACACACTTCCCTGGAACTGTACTTTGTGGTAATGCTAGCTGTAGCAAGAATGCTCTTCCAACCTTCAACTTGCAGAAGATCATATTCAAGTGGTTTTACGGTGTCGCATAAAGCATTTGCATACCGTAGCTAGTATAAATATTGAATAAGGGTGGTCGGAAGAGTTCCATAGGAATATTTTTCCATCCCAAAATGCTGTTTTGTCAAACACAAAACATTAGCTTAAAGATGTCCATTTTGGTAAAAAAGTATTGTGAGAGAAAAAGTAGATTTTTATATGACTGAAACATTTATTTTGACCTTTCCACAATGAAATGTTTCAATTTCTGTTTTGAAGGGACTGTTACAATGTTAAATTTTACATTATGTGATGCCTTATGGGTGCATCTACCCTAAAAAATATCTTCAAAGTTATTTTTGTAGTGTAGACACAGCCTATAAAAACCAACATACTTACAAAACATTTTGATTGACCCAAAACAAATGTTTGAAATATAGCTTTATGGGATTTTTTTTAAATGCTTTTTCATTCATTTAATATGGAGCAAAAAGATTCTGAACTCACTGCATTCTCTGTGAAATGAAAAATCTGGTTCTGATCACATATTAATATTGATTTTTCTTCTCACTACTAAAGAATCAGTAGAATGAGCACTGGATTAACTCCCTCATACAAATAATGGCTCTCTGCAATTTTGCTGTGTTGTCTTGGACAAGTCTCTTACATTTTTTTGCCTCAGTTTTCCAAGCCTGGTGTTAAGCTTAATTTTCCATTGTAGTCAGAAGCAGGAAAGAGTAGATGTAACATTACTAAGTGAGTAATAATTATTTTTACTTGCCTTGTACGTCTGAGTTTAGTACTACGAGAAGCATAGAAGAGGCTGTGATAATTGTCTTAAGAAGTCTTGTTTAGGAAAAGAGGAGAAGCAGTAGCCATTCACAGGACATAACTGCCTTCCTACACTAAAGCCTTGATGACTCCAATACTACTGCAAATTAATAAGGCTTTCCTGTCAATGTCTACAAAACCCTTTGAAGTTGAGAAGTACTAGGTACAGATGTGAGGTGCTAAGAAAATTGGCTTCCTGAGTAATTAAAATGTGTGATGTGGACTCATATTGCAAAGTGTCATTAAGCAGATGAGACTTTTGAAGATTTAAACAGGAACTGAGCATTATATTTGTCTCTTGGTTTAAATGTTATTTTACTGACGTGTCTTTTGATTAGTACAGCAATACCACTTGTTAAGTCCTGCGTGGAATAAATGAGTGATACATCTGTAGAGTATTTCCTAAAATATTTCCACAGACTTTCTCCTATCCCTGCTCTTTCTATAGGTTTTTATATTGGTTTTTATATTGAGTTTTCAGTAAATATAGCTTGAACCCCATACATATTCCTCCCATAGAGCCTGGAGGCCACAGAAGTAAAAAAAGTGTTATTTATAGACCATAGGGCTATCCTGCTATATCATATATCCAATTTTATTTAATTTAATTTTATTATTTATTATTTATTTTATTTTATTCTATTTTTATTAATTTTATATATATTATATATCTAATTTTTCTCTATTGGCTTGATTGATTACATTATATTGGCTTTTTGTACTGAATACTTTTAGTCAATATCACTTCATTATATTTGGCTGTAATGCAACGAACCTACAGGCCTATCTCTAGTGTAATTAGCTAAAGCAATTTAGTGTGACTTTGTGTAACCTTAGAATAAATAAATAGCCTATTGCTAACTCTTTTAGACTTTGGGGAATTTATTGTGTTTATGAAAGTTCTGGGTTACACCGATAACCACAAAGTACACCTCAAGCATATGGAACTAACAGTTCAGGCCACATGTAATCATTCTGAGAATGCGCTAATTGGCATTAAAATGTACGTTAGCCTATAGCGTAAGCTTTATATGGGTGAGGATGGCTGGGCACTGACATGAATATTCATGATAGTGCCAAGACCGTTTAAGAGGACAAACCGTCATGTGGAGTTAGTTCTTTTAGCTTTCAGTTCTTTAGTTCCCTGTGTTCTTTTCATTTAGCTCTAGCTTAACTTTTGAGTGTCATTGAGGAACCTGGACGATTGGATACATTTTGGCATGCCAGAAGTGAGGTTGTTCATTTGTCTCTTATCACACTGTCCACAAAGAAGGGTATGAGTATACTATTTTAAGGATCTTTTGTAAAGAATGTTACAAGTGGTTCCCCTGGGGTTGTATTATTTTTCCAAATTCTGTGGCTTTGAGCTTCATAGCTTTTTCCTTTATTTGAATAAAAACCTCTAAACCTGGCACTATCCTCTGTTGAAGTGTTTTTGACACAAATCCCGAGAGTCTTTACAAGGTATTCATCTCTCTATGTTCTCTAATCTGATAGCATGATTTTGGGTTTAACCCTGAGTATCATCTGGTCAGACCAGTACCTGCCAGTACCAGCTCTTTGGTACAACAGACCTCCTAGCTCCCTTCAGAGCAGTGTGGCAATGCTGTGCATTGTGCCTGCTCCGCAACAATGAGTCTAAGCCTCCTCTGTGATATAGAAGAGCCAGAGAAGGGAGTCACTCCTATGCCATGCTTGCAACTTTTACATGATTGTAATTCCAGAGGGAGTTGTAAGGAAGAGCAGCTGTTACTCCAAGTTCCCCTCTTCATTCTCAAAGTCCGTGCCTACACTAGCAAGTTCTTTTGGAAAAGCAGGAGTGTCTACACACAAAATGAGCTCTTTCAAATTCCTTTTGAAAGAACATGGTGCTTCTTCTAGAGATGCTCTTCCTCTCCCAGAAAAAAAGCGTGTGTAGAAGCTCCAGGGGCCCTTCTTCCGAAAGAGCCTGCCTCCATGGTGCCAGCCAGCTGAAGCGTGGAGATGCCCCTGTAAACACCATCAGGAGTCGATGGTCTCTGTGTCCGGCCATTGTTAAAGCTGCAGGGACCCAGAAACCCTGTGGTAGGAAGCTGAGAGGGTGGAGGCAGTGAATATGTGTTCTTCTGCATCCCAGCCATCCAGCCACCCCTGCAGCCCCTGGAGCCAACAAGTCCGGCACTGAGCCACCCTGCCATCCAGACGGCCTCCAGGGAGACAGCCGAGGGGTCCCAGGAGTCAGCCTGGTGCATGAAATGGAGGGACCTCTCATGAACTGAGCCAGTGCTCCATGACCTCCTGGGACTCTGGCAAGATGAGGAGTTCCTCTGGGACAACATGAGCCACTGGCAGAATGCTCCCTCCTGTGCCCGACTGGTTTAGCCGCCTGAGACTACACTGCCTGGAATGTCAACCAGGTCCAGTGTAACATAAAGGAACTGCGACAGGGATATATGCAGGCCTGCGACAGTATCAGATGGCTAGGGCAAGCCTAGGCCACCTGCCCGTAATACAGGGAGTTACATGGGCTCCTTGCTGTTGAGGACAGCTCCCCATCCCACACCCTCCTGGACACAGCAGCCTTGCAGAGCCCTGGTGCATTGAAGCTGGGGATCAGACCAGGCTGTCCAGCCAGGCCTGCATGCCAGACCCAGGGTAGGAGCTGGAGGTCCCATCCTGGGACAAGCTCTTGGACAGGACACTCATAATTGAGGTGCCTTCAGAATCCTCCATCCTCAAGCCAGGCACCTCTGACCTCTTGCAGGGATTCTCCAGTAAGAATATGCTACGTTGCATACCCGGGGGCAGGGGGGCGACCACCCCATCACAGTCTGAGGCAGCCTGGACACAGGAACGATATCCCGAGCCCAGATGTCCCACCCAGGATTTCGGCCCCAGCATGCAGACATGCCCACAGGTGACACCCAGCACTCATCCCCATGGACAGTGCTGCGAGCTGCACACGTGTGTGGGGGGCCTGGAAAGGGCCAGGATGTGTCCATCTCTCCCACCACCCACGCGGGAAGCCCCCTTTGCATGGATGACACTCTTTGCCTGCTAGCCCATTCCCTGCAGGTGTGCGGCTGGCTCCACAATGTCCAACACTATCCTCAAGGCATTGTGGGCCACCATGCAGGGTACACATGCCACCGCTACAGGGGACAACTCTGGGACATTTGTCACAATTTTACAGAATTTAGACAGGTTTCCTTTAATAGAGTTCCTTTGTGATTGTGTGTTGAAGGGTTTGTCTACACATTGGGGGTAATATGCTGTGGTTTCTTAAGTGCATTTATTACTCTGCATAGGTGCTGCTGGTGTGATATGTTTTAACATGATAGTATGGTTTCAAGCCACATTTTAAAGCATACGAGGGAGCTTTCAAAGTGCACCAGCTGTGACTATGTGAACAAATTAATGTGCAACACATTAGTGTGTTTCAGAAATCACATCCCTATAGGATTCATTACCCCACCATACAGGCAACCCTTAAGTATTTTCTCATCTGTATTCCTGTTCTTCTCTTGCCAATGTTTCAAAAGCTCTGGAAGACATGGGAATGATTACTCAAAGATTTGGTGCTACAGTAAAATGATTGTACTGAAGTCTGAGCACCTAGTTCTATACATCAAAAGGAACTATTCAGTTTAAATCAATCCTCACTGAATGCACATTTTCTTCGGGTTGCGGAGAGGGAGGTTTTCATTTGCTAGAAAATGGAATAGTATTGCCAGCCTCAAGCATCCAAAAACATCACTCAGACCTGACACACTCATGAGATTTTTAAAAAGTTATATTTTGGGTTCTTTATATTTACCTTCTGTGTTCTGAGCCTTTGAATTTATCTTAGATCATATTTTCAAGCTCTCCTCAACAGCCAGGCTGGATGGAAGCTTTTTTTAATCTAAAGCAAAGATGCTGGAAACTTTAAATGAATGCAGATATTTGTATGTAGTCACAGGTCTCCAGAAACTGTGGTGTTAATAGATCCCATCCAATGAGATTTCTTCTGGGCCAACACCAAAGTGTTGCCCTGAGAAATGGATTTTGGGATGCACCTGTAACAACCTTCCATTTGCCCCCTTAGTCTGTTCTTGCCAGGGTCTGAGTTTACAGGCTTGTTAGGAAAATGCTTAACGAACATGGATATTGCCTTCCATCAAAGTGATTGACATAGGCAATATAACTTACAAACAAAATAACTTTTATTAATGTAACTAATAGAGTGGACCCTAGAAATCCTAATCAAAACACAACATCCCTGAGACACACATTTTGTATTGTAGGTTAGAGAGAATTCAGATTACAATACATATTGTTCAAATGATTCTACCTATAAAGTGGTTTGTTACAAATAACCAGTTTGTAACACATTGCTGACACAGCTCTTAGTTTGTTTTTAAAATGTACATAAGTAAAACACAATCAACACTCACTTCAAGCATGCATGTATTAAATAAAATGATAAATTATAGTGTACCAAAATTATATTAAAATAAAGATCTGACTACATAGATAATCAGTATAATTTAAAAATCACTGTTGCTACTTTATAAATCTTTAATATTCTTCTCAGGTTGTTGTTGCTGTTCAGTTCCTGAGCAATCAGCTTTGCTCCACTCCAGTTTTCTTCTCTCTCTGACAGTTTTCTTTGGCGCCTCATGTTGGCTTTTCATCTTTTTTCTGATGGAGTCACTCTCTTGCTGACTCCACCTCTGATGCTGATACTGCCTGCAGGCAGCTCACTTTCATACTGCACTGTAGCTCCTGCCTAATATGCCATTAAAATGTTAAAAGCAATTGCCTCGATCGCACATGTCACATATTAACAATTACTTCATTGATTTGATTGACAGCTCTGGCCTTTAAAACAAGCTGTGACTGGTACACCGAGGGGACTAGTGTGGGGATTACAAGGAGGTCACCACCATGTGCCCTTCTCCCACCCTCTCTTTGCCCTGTCCCACCCATGCTCCAACTCTTCCTACCCACACTCCACCTCTGCCCCCCTGCCCCTTTCTGCCCCTGCTCTGTCCTTGCCACACCCTATCATAATTACTGCCTAGGTGATCTGCTTCAGCCCTGCAGCCTGGCATGGTTTTAAACACCTGGCTCTCACATAAGTTAGGGAGTACACAGCAGGCTACCACCCTGAGGGAAATGTTGCTTTCACTGATGTCTTGTCAAGTTAAGAGGCTCCTGAACCTGGCTTTTAAATGGCCAAAAGCCAAATTCTACTACCATTTTGCACTTGCTCACCCTGTAGCTGAATTGCTCCTTGCTGCATTCCAGACTGCCTGTGCATAGCTTCCTGAGCCAAGGGAACAAGGGGTAAGCTGGACCACCCAGGAGCACTTTTCTCATCTCCCGGTCTCCAAAGACGATTTTCTGGTCTGGGAAGAAAATTCCATTCTGCAGCTTTCTGAACAGGCCAGAGATCCTAACGATGCATGTGTCATGCACCTTTCCCAACTCTCCCACAGTGATGTGGGTGAAACAACCCTTGTGATCCACCAGCGCCTGCAACACCATGGAGAAGTGCCCCTTGCAGTTTATGTACTCTGTGGCAAGGTGGTCTGGTGCCAAAATCTATCACCCCACCACAGTTAAGGAACCCCATAGCAGCAAAACCATCTACTTTGTCCTGCACATTTCCCAGAGTCGCTGTCTTTTGGAGCAGAAGGTTATTGATTTCCTTGACAACTTGGATGACAGAGCACATTTAGTCATCATCTGTACAGCAGCCCCACTGTAGATTTGCTGACTCCAAATTGATTGACCACTGACCAGTTGCTGTCTGGTGTTGCAAGTTTCCACAGAGCTATTGCCCCATGCTTCCGAATTTTCAGAGCAAGTTTCATTTTGGTTTTGTCATACTTCAGGGTGGAGGAAAGCAATTTGCAAAGTTCAATAAAAGTGGCTCTATGCATGTGGAAATTTTGTACCTACTGCTGATTGTCCCATATCTACATAACAATGCAGTCCCACCAGTCTGAGCTTGTTTCACAGCACCAGGACTGGTGCTCCATGGTGTACAAAGCATCAAGTGCAGCCAGCATCTCCCCATTCCTCCTCTCCAGTGTTTGACATTTGTACATGTCCCTCTCCTCCTCAGAGTCTTCTTTGCTGTGAAGGCTGCTTAGGCTCCACGAATAACACAGCACAACACAATGCATGAGGTTCTCAAAATACTTGTTTGAAGCTGTATGGGTTCCATGCTGGCCTTGTAATGGAGTCTGACTGGATACAAAAAAAGGAAGCACAACCACTTTTTTTACCATTGCTTTCCAAAGGGAAGTTGATGAGACAAATGCACTATGGGATGCTGATGATATACACCCAGAGCCACCTGGGGCACTTTTTTGTCTCATCCAACACTGGGACAGAAACTGAGAATGCAATAGGACAGCAGGAACTGTGGGATAGGTACCCAGGGTGCACTGCTGACAAACTCAAAGCTGCCAGGGAGCCCCTCCATGGGTTGGCTGTCTCATTCCACAGTCTTCCATGCCTCAAGGAGGCAGCTCATGCTTCATTCCCTGACTCACCTTGCCAGGAGGCTTTGGAACACCACCACCAATCAGGGAGTTCTGGAGCTCCCATCCTCCACTCCCCTTCATCCCCGGTGCCTCCCCATTGGAGGCTGCAGAGCTCTGATCTCTAGTATCTGACCCTTGGCAGCCCCCATTGCCAAGAAGCCCTAACATGGGACAGGAGTCCCATCTCCATCCTTGGAGGCTGGTGTCCTGTTATTTGCCATAGGGCAGTGTGGTCACCCTATGTTTTGCAGGCCTAAACATCACCGTTTTCAATCAGTGAAGGCAAGGCTTTTATGAAAAAAAATCAACATTTTCTCTTGGTTTCTGCATTCTCTGATGAACATGTGCACTTTCATAAGCCAAATTTCTCTAGGGTTTAAAGTATGCATCAACCACAGCCAAAATATTTTCACAGTCTTCTTTTGTGACTATCTTCAGTATAGGCCAAGGATTTAAAGATACAGTCATCCTGTTTCCCCATAGAATAAATTAACAAGCACACCTGAATATCTCCAGTTTCCTTGTGGTTCATTACAAGCGGAAATCTTGCAAAAGTTGTTTCTAATTTGTCCATTCTGTAGGGCTATCAGAACTGAAGTTCTCTGTGACATTGAAGAATGACATCTTGATTAGATCCTGCAACCTCTGTTTCCTCTGAAGTTTGTGTTACAGTTCTCCTCTTTTTGCTCTCCTCTGGCACCAGTTAAGGCTATCTTTAGTCCTAACTCCATATCATGTGCATCTTGTACATAATAGGTTACTGAGCTGATGTTAACATAGACCGTCTATAGAGCCTCCTTCGCAGATAGATACACCACAGACTTGTCTTCCACATGACCCTTTCATGAACTGTAAAGAACTTAAGTTAAATGTGACACATGATGTCCCCTAGTGCCTGAATGGTATGATACAGTTAATTTTCCATTACATCCGCTTCAGTGCATAGCTGCTTTCTGCTTCATGGATTGGAGGAAAATGGGTTCTGGAAAGGAACATTGTCTTCCTTCTTAAAACCTTCTGCCCTGTGATAGGTGATATACTTTCCAGCTTCAATCTCCTGCCTGATGACTGTTGCCAAGGGAACCTCCCCCTTGCTAAATCAGTCCATTTGCACGGGGGCCAGTCTTTTATCTAGAACAACTATTTCTAGTGTTTGGGAACTTAAAGTCGGCTCTTCAACTATTACTTTTTTGCCATCAGCCTTTGGAATCTTATCTCAACATAGAGGCAAACAGACTATAGAGGAGGCAAAAGGCTATAGACAGCCTCACACAAATAAACGGAGTTCGTAATTTCACACAGAACTAAAAAATGATAAGGATGTATATCCCAATCATTACACATGTACAGTAAATGAACTTAGGAAAAAATATGTTTAGCAGTGGCACGTGGTGACACCTTCCATAACAGCATGTATACGTAGATGTACATAACATGCTGTAAAGAAGTATGAGTTTTCAGTAGACTCTGTATCTTCCATCATTTCTTTATTTCTCTTTTAGGTTCTTATAGTCCAAATGCTTATGCATAGGCTTCAGCTCATGGCTCTGTGCAAATGTATAATGTTAAGTATGTGCTCTAGCATTTCCAGGATCAATATCTTAGAGACCAAATGCCTCTGAGACGGGACCCTATCTTTATTTGCAATTCAATCAATGCTGGATAATAACCAATAAACCCCAATTTAATGAACTAATTGTGGGGAGGGGCATCTGTTAATGCCAAAAGTCCATTGTATTCTAATGGTTATACTGCATGATGATGCACTGACTTTCCCAGCCCAACACTCACTCCTGCCCTCTGCTCCCCTCTTCCCTTCCCCCTCCTGCCCCATTCTTCCCCTCCCACCTCCATCTCCCTCTCCCAATTACCAGAAGGGGAGCTGCATGCTGGCCTGGCTCCTTCCACCTCCTGTGGCTCTCTGCTGGCTCAGCACTACAGTTCCTCCAGCCCCCAGCTCTGAGCCAGTCATGTGAAGGCAGAGCATGTCTGCTACCCCCCAGCCTACCAGGGGGCAGCAGCCTCTGATGGTATGGCTGTGGCTCAGCACCACTGCAGTCACTGGTGGCTGGTCACTGACACCCTCCATGCTCACAGGGCTGGGGGAGGAGACCTCCCATGCCCTGCTACAGCCCCCCGCTACAAGGCTCCTCAGGGCCTGGCAACCCCAGAGGCAGTGGCATCTCCAGTGGCAGCAGTAGCTCTGGCAGCTCTGGTGAGTCACTGGCATTTATTTTGGTGGGGTGATGGGCGGGTGGACAGCATCTATTATTTCTTAAGTCCGTTAAACTGGGGTACGTTAAATTGAGGGTTTACTGTAATGCATTTGGAAGCCTAAGACACATTGCTTAGTTTGAGTGAAAGCAAACTAATTTGAATGCATCAGTGCACTGGGAGATAACAAGATTTAATAAACCTTATGAATGGGTAAAGTAGGGAAGTCAAATAATTCACAATGAATATTTTGATAAATAAATACTCTGCTTGTGAATTGTCTCCCAATGTTCTGATTGTCAGATTCATGCATTTTTCACCATGTAATTTTGCAAATAAGTGTGTTTCTAATCCCATGCAAATGAGAATTAATAACTCCACTATAGCCAAATGAGTATACCCCTGTTAAACTGGTCTAAGTGGAAGAGAATCCAGCCTTTGGACAGGAGCGTATTCATGAACAATCTGCTATATTTCAGAATGTTGAGTGGTTTGACAGAACATACAGGTCACACAGAATGTTTCTTTCTGCTGAGTCAATTTCAAATGGCGATTCCTAAAGTTAGACATAAATTTACAACATTTGGCTGTAACAGAAGTTCCAATGCAGATGCCCAGATAAAAGATTTAAAATTTCACTTACTTGAATATTACAAAATATTGACCTTAAATATATTATTCTATGACAAAAGTTCTTTTTAATTCTCTGGGATGTCTTGATTTATTTGTGATTTTACTTGTTTTCATCCCATCTCCGCACCCAACTGATTATTTACCGTCTCTCATTTCATATGCCCTTACCACCACACTTTTCATGGCTGCAATAACTAGCAATCTGGTACATTGCAATACATTTTTCTGGCTGTTTTGGATCCAATATTTTTATCATTCAGAGGGTCCCTGGAAAGACATGCAAAGAAAGCATATCTGGTATGTCAATGAAGCTGCTTGGACAAGCAACACTTAGTCTGTATCTACCCTATGAAATAAAATTGAATTTATTAATACCAATTTTTATAACTCTGGAATTTATAAATTCAATTGAGACTATCCTCACCTCCCCACATGCTCCTCACAAAGTCGACTTATTGCTGCCATACTCAATTGGCAAACGTCGACTGTTGCAGCAGTGCATTGTGGGATGCTCTCCCACAGTTCCCCCATCCCTATGGCATTCTGCGTATACTCGTTGGTCTTTGACATCATCTTCCCACATCGCATTTTCCTCATTCCCCTCCTATGATAAGCAAATGTCCATTTTTCCCATTGGAAGGAAGGAAAAGTAGGGCGTCCACAGAGATGGCAAAATAGTTAACAGAAATCTCTTTCTTCTGTAGCTGAATTCTCAGCTGGCCATTCACTGACCGTCTCCATGACTGTGATTGCATCTGAATCCTGAAAATAACAGAGGGACCCTGAAAAGCTTGAAGAAAGAGATGATCATAAAGTTTTTGAAAAAAAAAGAGAGTTGCTGAGGGGAAGGTCTTGTGGGTTCCAGTGCACTATAAAGCTTCTGGGCACAGGCTCTGTTCTCTACTGACCATCCACTGAGAGTCCCCTCTCCCATGGTGGCATCTGATCCCTGAAAATAACACAAGGATAGACTGTATTCTCATCTGGTAAGGCACCCACTCTTCCCTGCATGAAGGGGTGCAAAGTTAGAAGAAGGAGGATAGAGAAGTCTAGGAAAAAAAGATCTTTGACTTCCCTCTTCACTACACAGATATTGCCAGCACGGGGGATGGCAGTGAAATCTCATACTCTGAATTTATAAAGGAAACAGGAATCTCAACTGGCCCTCCCCCCTGTGTTTTTGGGGGAGTCAAAGCATGAAGACAGTTAGGAAATGTTAGCAAAAAGATGTTGTAACAGAAATATCAAAACAGTAGGTGTCTGCAATGGACATCAAGCCCTGAAAATATTTTTGGTGGGAGGGATGCAGTGGTCTGTGGCTGCAGAGCCAGTTGAAATGTTGAAGTAGTTGAAGTAGTCCCCCTGACTTCTTAGCATCCCTTGCTAAGGGTGTGTGGGGGTTTTCAGTAGGGGGGCCAGTTGAATTAACCCCTCCGAATACCTTAGCCACCAAGGGAGACTTCTCCTCGGCAGCTGCAAGCCACTGAAAATCTTTCCTGCCCTTAGAGCCCTAACTGCATGAAATCCAGGACATGGTGCTGCCTGGCAGCATGGTCAGCGCCGAATAACAGGCACATCCTTTTATTGGGTTGGGAGCTACCCATGTGATGTGGCTTAATGCAGGAAAGACCCTGACTGCGTGGCACCTGTGGGAGAGGGAAGGGGGTTCACACACAAATGTAAACTGCTGAGAAAAAGTTTCTCGGTGTCTTACGCAAGCATGACCCACACAAAAGTCTTGCTATGACTTGGTGTGGCAGGGCAACAGCTGGCTCCAGGCAGTACAGAAAAAAATAACAAGGGTCGGGACAGAACCACAATCTCTGTGCTGGGGCTATTTGCAAATGTGCTCACAGTGCTAAGAGCAAAGAAAGAAAGACATTTCTTAGGCTTTCATACAAACAGGAGCCCACAGCCACAGGCTTCCTGGTCTTGATTTGAAATTTACAGAGTTCCTGTTATCTAATTGCTCTGCACCTGGACAGCAGTGGTCAGAGCAGAGCACTGAGGTGCATTGTGGGTTACATACGGGACACCTCTGGAGGCTAATAAATTCAATTTAAGATGCAGCCTTCCACACTGGCCTTTAATCAAACTTTTGAATTTGATCTTGACGCTATACCCAGCAGGTACCGATAATACTGTATTCTTCATATTAGTGCTCCCTAAATCAAGCTCATGGTATTTACAGTGAAGACAGTCATGTGGTAATAACTAGCTAACTGCCTTAAATTAGAATTCATCTCGTAGTGTAGACGCACCCTAAGTCTGAGATATTTGCACATAACCAGTGATATCGTAATGCTGAACTGGCTGTTGGTGGATCAAAGTTAATAAATAAGTTGTGAGAAGGAAGGAAAGCACCTTCTGTTACTTCAAAGTTATTTCTATTCCTACTCCCCTACCAACTAATGCCACATAAACAACAGGCAGGGCCAAAAAGACCATGGGGCATTACGCTGGATTTTTCCGGTTTCAATAATATTTATGGCTTTTTCTCACCAAGTCACAATTTTTCGTGATTGTTGATAAGAGCCATCCTTCAGAGGACTATAAAATTACTGGGAGATCTCACAAAACTAAGTGATTGGGCAACAAAATGGCAAATAAAATTCAATGTTGATAAATATAAAGTAACTCTCACTGGAAAAAAAATAATCCTAACTATATACATAAAATGATGGGGACTAATATCGCTACAACCTCTCATGACAGAGATCTTGGAGTCATTGTGGATAGTTCACTGAAAACACCCACTCAATGTGCAGCAGCAGCCAAGAAAGGCAAATAGAATGATAGGAATGATAAAAAAAGGGATAGAGAATAAGACCGAATATCTTATTGTCACTATATAAATCCATGGTACATCCACATCTTGAATACTGCATACAGATGTGGTCGCCTCGTCACAAAAAAGATATATTGGCATTGGGACAGGTTCAGAAAAAGGCAACAAAAATTATTGGGGGTTTGGCACAGATACCATATGAAGAAAGATTAAAAAGACTAGGACTTTTCAGCTTAGAAAAGAGGAATCTAAGGGTGGGATGTGATAGAGGTCTATAAAATCATGACCGATATGGAAAAAGTGAATAAGGAAAAGTTCCCATGACATTAGAACTAGAGGTAGCCAAATGAGATTAATGGGTAGCAGGTTTAAAACTAACAAAAGGATTTTTTTTCTTCATGCAGCACATGGTAGACCAGTGGAACTCCTTGCCAGAAGATGTTGGAAAGAGCAGGACTTTAAAAGAACTAGATACATTCATAGAGCTTAGGTCCATGAATGGATGTTAGCCAGGATAGGTAGGGATGTTTGTCAGAGGTTGGAAATGGATGACAGGAGACTCAACGACTACCTCTTCTGTTCCCTCCTTCTGGTGTTGGAAGACAGATTCTAGGCTAGATGGACCTTTGGTGTGAGCCAGTATGTCCGTTCTTATGAGTGATCCTTCTAATGCTGGGATCAGGTATTTATGTATCTAATATGCAGACAAACAGCCAATGCAGTAAAATATAATTGTTAACTAGAAACAGCACATATGTTTCTGATCAGGAAACATGAGAAAACTAGAGCAATAGAGGGAGCTGTTGCTCAAAGAAAAAAAAAACACAGATAACTGCTATTTCAGATTTTCCCCTCCCTTTCAGGCAAAATAGTAATACAAATAATGCACACACATACACACAGACACAAAAGGGGGAAAAGGAAAGAAAAACGAAGCCATGCCAATTATAAAGAAGAAATATGATTATACTCAGTGACTTGATGAACGCGTCTCATAATGTTGAGCTTTGAGATGGCACAGCAGGGCTGTTGTGCTGTAGACAGATCCTGTTTAAAAATGTCAGTGTAACAGCTACCCTGCAGCCAAGCCACCCAAGCCCTCGACCTAATTAATTTTGCATGGCTTGGTGGGACATCCTTCAGGTTCATTCATTAGTTTTAAGGATAAAGCTTGCAGTGTTCTTCCATGCTGGGAAGAGAGAAAGATTGAATTCAAGAGAGGGAAATAAAAAGATGTTTGGGAAACCCCCCTGGTCAATTAATGTTCAAAAGCAAATCGGCATCATCTAGCAGACCTCATTTATCTTATTGACCCTATATTTTCCACCAGCTTTTCTTTCCGTGTGCTTCACCACTCTGGAAGGTGGAACTGATTCGAAAGGATGCACCTGCCAAATAGAACAGAGCAGCTTTATCCTCTCTAAATGGGCAAACTGTGCTTTATTATGATTTACCAGCACACTATGAAATGGTTTATCTGCTTTTCAATCACATGTGCAGAAAATGCAAAGCTTAGACCTTGGTATGTAGCAAGACCAATTAATGCTAGTGTATCCCTTCTGTTTGCTCCTTTTGTTGTCCTCAAAGATTCATATCACAATAATGGGAAACATCTCTTGCTGAAATTATCAAATTAACTAGTGTTGCCTGAATATTGCATGTGATTGAGACCAATTGGACTGGAATGTGGACTGAATGCTTTATTTGAAAATAAATACGAATGAGTAAGAACACAAATCATTAATGTAATCCATGCCTAGATTTCAGAATGATAAACAAATATATTTTATACCAAGATCATATAAAATCATTTTCCTTTGCATTTGTCTTCCAATAACTAAATTCTGCCTTTCAGGCTGGTGTGTTTCCCCTGCTACATCACTGACTTCATTCATTAGGTGGTTATTGGTGTTAATGACTGTTTCCTGGGAAACCAAGAATCTTTAGGGCCTGGTAGGTAAATAATTTTTCATTTTTCCTTTTCAGTATATTTGTTTTATTTTAATGATTGTGGAGTCAGTTTTAAAATGTACTTGTTTATTTTAATGCACCTTTTTAGAAATCTTCCTGCCACAGTTGGAATATTAGGTGTCGGTTCTGGAGCAAAACCCCTTCTGATACAGATGGAATTATGAAATTAGAGCTAAGGAAATGGGATGGGAATAAAGGTATTACTTCCTGGTCTGTCACCCTCTGGACCAGACCGGTCCTGAACGAAGAAGTTTGCTGGACCAGGGGAGGTGGTGAGGTTCACAACCAAGGTGGAAGAGGGGACTGGCTCCCTGCCTCTGGAAGGGGTGGGGCCAAGACCCAAAAGAGAAGAGCCTAGGGCAGTCAGCTCTGAGGTGTGTATGTGGGGGTGTGAGCCCTCCACTCTCCCTAAGAGCAGTGTGTGGACTGGCACACAGCACTGTCATGGCCTTCCAAAGAGCCCAGGGGCAACTCCCCCTTTGTCACAACTTCCTGTCATTGGGCCTGAGGGGATGCCAGTTCCAGCCCTTCTGCTAGTGGCCTCCAGGCTCTCCCAGAGGGTTGTCATCCTCTTGGCTCTGAAGTCCTCACGGCTGTTGACCCTGATCCCCCAGACTCCTGGCCACTGGACCAGCTTTGCTTCCAGCTCTGGCTTGTTTCTCTGCTGCTGGTCTCCTGATCTGGCTCCACTCCCAGCCCTGGAGGGTCCCTTGGCTCCTGGAAGGCTCTGCTCCTGGCCCTGGATGGTATCCAAGTCTACCAGATTCTCTCTGCTCCTGGTCTCAGTCAGTCCTGCAGCTGCTGGACTGGCTTTGCTCCTGCCCATGGTTGGGCTCACAGCCGCCAGCCCCTCTGCCACCTGACTCCTAGTCAGTCCTTACTCTCAGCCACATGGACTCTCTGGTCCAGGGGCTCTTTGCTTCAGTAACATCCATGCTCCTGCCGGACCATGGTTGTGGCTAGAACAGAGAGTCTGGGATCAGAGAGGTCCCACCTATAGATTGGAAGACTTGAAGCCACACGCAAGATTTGGAAACCCTAGAATATCCAGAGCCTTAATGAGTTCTTTTCATCTGGGAGGGTCCTTTGCAATCTGAGACCCTCCATTTTGAATCCTCTGACACCACTAGTTTCATAGCTTTCAGGTAAGGAGGTTACCTACAGTAGTATGCAGAGACCAGGAAATTACCACCGGAGGCATGCCCAACAATGCTGAAGCCTTCAGGGGGTCTTGTTAATACAAATTAAAAATAGACCTGAGACAGAAAGTTCCAATCTGGAGCTAAACTTCCTCAGCATTTAAGGGGTGTTCTTACATTTAAGTGCTTCTTTCCAGGGATGAGCTAATGAAGTGGAGTCCAATATGTCCTTGTATATTTGCCACAGCCCTCACCTCTAAATAAATGCTCCTCCCTTCCCCCAGAGCCAGGCATCCCCTGCACCCCCTCACCACTCTTACTGAATATGCCAGTGGTTCACTGGAGCTGCTGCTGGAACCACCACTGAAGCTGGGGCCGTTGGGCTGCAGGAGCCACATGGCTCTGGGCTGGGGCCGCAGGAGCTACACCGTGCTCAGGAGCCACGCTGGGGTGCAGGACCTGTGCGGCTCCAGGCTGGGACTGCAGCAGCCGCACCAGGCCCAGGAGCTGCAGGGGCTGCCACCACAACTGCCTCCATGTGCTTGTCCCACCAAGTGGTGGGGTGTGTGCGGGGGCGGGCAAAGTGGGTGGAGGCAACACCACGTATGCAGCTCTGAGGAGCCACACTTAAAGGCTCCAAGTGCCCCATGCGGCTCCAGAGCCTTATTCGCCAAACCACTGTGGCCTGCTCACCACAGGTGGTGGTGAGTGGCCAATGTATTGGATACCGCAGAGCTCGAGCCTCAAAGCTTGGATCCGTGAATGAAATCTTGCCCTACTAAAGTCAGTGGTACAACTTGTTTTGACTTCAGTGGAACCAGGATTTCACTCTAGAACTTCTTCAAAACTGGGGAGGGAGGAGACCTTTAGGTATCATGTACATTTCTGGATTCATGTTTACTTCAAACTGGCTGTGTCTACACGACAAAAATAGCAGAAGAGAGTAAGAGACTTTGAAGCTGAATGTCTACACACACTGTACTTCAATGTTAAACTTCGAAGGAGGGTACTACTCCATTCCTGGGAATGGAATAAGGCCTTCAAATTTGGGCTCCCTTACTCTGAAGTTAACTTAGAAGTAAGGGGAAAAAAATGTGTGTAGACTCTCTGCTGGCTACTTTGATGTAGTGCCTAAAGTCAAAGTCAACCTCAAAGTTTGTTCCTAGTGTAGACACAGCCCCTGTGTTATTCAGCACTTTTTATGCTAGATATTGCTCACTCTTTTACTGTTCAAGAAACAATTGGGCTCATGAAAAAAATGTTAGGTGGGATTAAATCTATTACTTTATATGAAATGACCTTGAAAGAGGGATTTTGTGCAGAAAACACTTGAAGCAATCTACCTCATCCATGAGGAAAATCTGATTAAAAAAATCTTAAAACAGAACAATTGTTGACCAAGTTGCTGAACATTCCCAGTAAATAGGACAAGTAGCAGACTTGTTATCCCTCTTTCACTCCCTTATTGTCTGTGGTGTCCTGACTGTCACACTTTTGTGGGCATTTTTTGCACCAAAGAGGTGGAAAATGGATATTCTTTATGGACAGACTTTTTATGCAGTGTCAGGGAGCTGGGGCACATATCCATCAAGTATCAATGCCTTGTATGTAAAAAAAATCACCAGCTCTTGTTTGGCCTCATCAAAGGGGATCATTCTTGGGAAAACAGCTGATTCTGGACAGAGAATAATTGTGTCATCTCAAAATAAACATGTTTTTCCTTGCAGCACTAAGCATTTCATTCTCCGCAGTCCCAGTGGTACATGTGAGCAGAACCATTCTGGACACCTTCCAACTTTTCAACTCCTTTTTTTGGATTTAGTCATTTTCTGATATTCTGAAATGAGAGGCAGAAATGCAAGTCCCTGCTAGCTGCATTGACTTGGGAATGCGTTGCGCAGTGCCTGACTTGCATATGAGCACTGTCGCATATGTGTTTACAAGTGTGTGTATGCACTTTTCTTTTGTTTCATTGCCCTTACTCTCTCCTGTGCCCTCTGGAGGTTTGTACAAATCACCATCAGCCCCACAAAGCCATTGCACTCAACTCTCATAATCTTTTTCTGTTTAAAAAACAAAATGTATGCTATTTCTTCCACTCCAAAGCTTATTGATTTGCCTGTCATGATGAATCACATAGATCAACATTATTTTCATATCCCAATATTAATTCCAGTTCCAAGTCTCTAGAGCTTCAGGTTGTCATAATGCAATTTCAGGTAGCACACTTTGTAGCAAAACGCCATGGCAAAAACGCTACACCAGTTCTATTAATCTGCATTTTGCCCTCAACAAGGTCAGTTGTAATGCTCTTCTTTTTGATACCCTCTGTTCAGTACACCATGTGCTTCTGTCACAGTTTTTAGGTGTTCTTTCCTTCAATTTCAGGGAGGCTTGAAAGCTATTTGATGTAATTTTCCTGTCTACAAAAGTCATTACTTACTGCAGGGAATACTTGGTTTTATTTACAGCTTCAGTTTTGTGCAGGGATTTTTCTTCCTTCGACATGTTATCCACCACCACTAGAAAGTAAAGATGCCCTTGATTTTCAGCAAAGTATTTTCTTTTGTTGAGTTTGACTAACAGAAAAGTGCCTTTCCCTTGGTATCTTCAGATTAAATATGTAAAGAGAGAAAGCATGAGAAAGAGAGATTAGCTCCATCTCACTTACACTGGAACTGTGGAAATTAGTTTTTAATTTCTCCTGTTGGAATGGAATTCCCTGCAGCAGTATATGTAGGTGTGCATGCTTTTCAGACAAAACAAACAAAACAACAACATCGACACAAACCAGCTACTCCGGAATATTAGCACAGTGGCAAGATGGGTGAGTCAGAAGCCACATGTAGGTATAAAGGCTTTTGACGACAGCAACATGCTCAAAAGACAGGCCCAGGTTATCTGAATTCTTGCATACTAGTGCAATATGAAAAGAAAAAAAAGGCCTGTATTCCCTACAGTAGAGATGAAAAAGAATATGCAAAGAAGTGTTCAGAACAAATGATGTTCCATTTCCCCACCATGGGATGTAAAAACTCTAATACAGAAAGGGCATCCTGGCATATAGAACATAGTGAACTGTTACCCTGCAAGGCATAATTTCCATCTTGCAGCTCTGAGTGAGCTAGCACACTAAGGCCAGGTCTACACTAGACCTGAAAGTCAATCCTAGATATGCAATTCCAACTAAGACAATTGTGTAGCTGGAATTGAATTATCTAGGATCAATTTATCTGGCTGTCATCATACAGGGAGGTCAATGGGAGAAACTTTCCTGTTGAACTCTCTTACTCCTTATGAGAATGAGGAGTACAGGGGTCAACTGTTGAACCCTGATAGTTTGATTTCATGTGTCCCCACTACCTGTGCAAAATAAAACCCTGGAAGATCGACCCTGACTGTGTCAATCTCCCAGTAAGCATAGATGTACACTAAGAAAAGAATCGGAGGGGTAGCCGTGTTAGTCTGGATCTGTAACAGCAACGAAGGGTCCTGTGGCACCTTATAGACTAACGGAAAAGTTTTGAGCATGAGCTTTCGTGAGCACAGAGTCTGTGCTACTAAGAAAAGAAGTGTAGCATAAATGGCATGCGGGGGGGTGGGGTGGGGGGCGAGCTGGCCATTCCAAACAAGTTCCTAGAGTCTTCGTTTCACTCTTGCTGCCATGGCTGCACTTCTATTTTTAGCATACTGGCTTGATCAGTGTTAGCACAGGTATGTTTACCTGAGCTTGAAATTACACCTCTTGCTCCATTGTAGACATACCCTCAAAGAAGAAATATATCCCTTGGATGTGTAAGCAGGGGATTATCTAGTAGGAGTAAGGATGTAATATTAGTATTGAATATGCCATTACTGTGAGTGTTGCTGAATATGGTATCCAGTTCTGGGGTAAAATTTGAGATATGTAAGTATGTGAGGATCTTAGCTGAAAGCCAGTGGGCTGATGCTCCCAAGTGTCTTAAGTAACTTTTACAAGGAAATTTAAGTTCTTAGTCACTTAAGCAAGTCTGAAAATGTTATGCTTTAAAAGAGTTGTTGAGAAGTCACAAAGGATACAAATGCAACAATGAGAGATGTCAGAAGCTCAATCTATTTAGTTTATCCTCAATCAGATTAAGAGATGAGTTGCCTATGGTTAGTAAAGTTTTCCGACACTGCAGGGCTAGACCTTAATTTTAACAAAGACATAGAAAAGGTTGAATGACTGGAAGTAGAAAATAGACAAATTCAGATTAGAAATAAGGTGCAAATTTTTAGCAGTGAGTATGATTAATTATTGGAACAATGTATCTAAGAATATATATTACAGAATTTTCCAGCACTTGAAGGCTTTAAATAAGGTCAATTTTTTTTGTAAAATGTATACTGTAGCTCAATTTGCATTAGACTGGAGTCATGACTTATTTGATAAAATTCTATGACCCTGGCTATGTTTGAGATCAGATTAGATCACGAGCCAGCCACCTTTCTGAACAGGAGTGCTGAAATTTGACCTTTAGACCTCTTTGCATGGTCTGAGGGCCAGTGATACTGTTTAAAGTCACTAAGGCTACGTCTACACTTGGATTCCTCTTTCAAAAGAGGAAGGAAAATGAGTGAAATCAAAAATGGAAATGCAGCACTGATTTGCATATCTCATGCTTAATTTGCATAATCTCTTTTCGGAAGAGATTGTTTCGAAAGGAAAAAAGCAGTGTAGATGGAGTTCTTTCGAAAATAAGCCCCATCTTCGAAAGAACCCTTCTTCGTATTTTGTTTCCTTTCAAAAGAGGAATGCAAGTGTAGACATAGTCTAAGGGTATGTTTACATAGCAAAGTTATTTCAAAATAGCAGCCCTTATTTCAAAATAACTTGACTTGGTTAGCTTCTACAGAACCAACTGCTAGTTTGACATACTTTCAAATAAGCGGTGGGTTTAGTTTGAAATTGGTAAACTGCATTCCATGAGGCATAATGCCTATTTTGAAAGAGAGAGAGAGAGACAGAGAGAGAGAGAGTGCTTATCACTCTGTCCCCAAAACAGGGACTGTCAGGATGTTGTTGTTGATGCCTGCCCTTATGAGGTCCTTTGAGGCAGGTCCTCTGTGTTGAACTCTTTCATATGGACACCTGTATCAATAAATCATAACATTTACCTCAAGAATACCTTTGGTCTAATATTATGGTATCTTCCCTCACAACCTAGTTGTGCTGTGGATATTCATGAGGCAACCTGTGACCATAACCAGAATTACAGACTCTCAAAATCAACTACATTCCTGCAGTGCCTATCAATGCTTGAGAAGATGGCCAGAAATTGTGATGATGATGAAACAGTTCTATCCTATCAGATTTTTATAAGACTATTTCAGTGCTGTGGAAATAAGGATCTATTTTCAATGGCAAACTGCATGACATGGAAGACCTTGCTAGAGATCTAGTGGTTTAGTGACGCAGGCAACCTAAACGCTGCAGTGCAAAGACAGCAATGTATTTCATTAGCGCAGAAGATGAAAGTTGAAGTGGAATGGCTAGTTAGGGCAGGAGTTCTGCCACCCTTCATGCAGAGTACATTTGCAACTCCTGTTTCCCCATTGGTGAAGTCAGATAACACTATCAGAGTTTGTGAGGATTGCACACTCTAACTCTCGTATTATGTGCAGAACAGTATCTAATTCTTTCTGTATAGCAGTTTTTGCTTCGATCATGAAGGATAACATTTTTGCCATATTACACTCACTTGCAAATAGACGTGGAGGAGAACACCAGGATTTGCTAATGATGAGGACTTAATAGGGAGCATACCATTAATGTGAGGATTTTTTGACTAATAGATCATATACTCATTATTATTAAATTTAAAAACTTCAGAGATGGAAATGAAGGGGATCTGTTTTCCATCACTTATTTAATTTTTTAAAAAAGAAATTGTTTTAATTTGCTTCTTTATAGAAGAGGTGGACAAATTTTTCCTTGTCTACGTGCTCATAAATAATTTTAAAAGGTTTAAAGCTTACTTTAAAAATAAATGCTCTTTGAGATTCACTAATAACCTAGTAGTGGGTAGCAGTTCAGTAGGACTATTGCTGTATTCAGAGATTTCTTTGTGCCAGTGATTGCAGGTTTGGGATTGGCTGGGGGGCAGGGTAGGAGGGGAGCCGGCTGAGAATTGGTGTAACCCACACACTTGCGTTGTTCACTGTCCCATGGGGTGTGTCTACACTAGGAACTAACTTTAATATTTACTTCCAGGTTAGGTGCTACTTCAAAGTAGCCAGCAGAGAGTCTACACACACTTTCCCTTACTTCGAAGTTAACTAGTTAAGTTGGGAGCTCAACTTCGAAGTCCTTTCTCCATTCCTGGGAAGTTTAACTTTGAAGTAGGGTGTGTATAGATGCTCAACTTTGAAGTTGTACTGCGAAGTAAGAAACTTCAAATTTTTTTTTGTAGTGTAGACACAGCCATATAGTGGCACCTAGACCACTTAACAGAAAAAGAATTAGTGCCCTTTAGTACCTAGGCTGTGAGGCAGTTGGCTCAAACTGCAGAAGTACCTGCATGAAGTTTCAGAGGTCCCAGATTCAAGTCTGCCTGTAGGCAGTTACAGTGGCTCCTCTTCTTTTTAAATAAAAGGCACTGGCTGTAGAAATAGTATTGTGAGGTGAGGTTCTCATAGAATCACTGCTATCTACTTGCTTCTTCACAAGCTTGTCCTATTTAATTGCAATTACTGCCTACCTTTGTTTTCTTTATACTTATCCATTTATGATGTCCTTTCTTTTGCTGAGGGATAAAAGGAATATGTGTACCACTGAAATAAAATTGGTTCAAAATTAGATTCTTGTTGCCTGTTATTTTAAAGGAAGTGGCTTTTTGGACACTTCAGTTCTGGATTTTTTTAATAGCTTCCGTTAAGAAAGGGACTGCAATCTGAACAGCTGAAAATAAATTTGTCTAAAAATAATGCAGCTTGGACTTGATACTTTTCTAGAAGACACTGAACTTCAATTTACCATCAACATTCAAAAAGCATCAGAACAGCTGTGATGAAAGATGCTCTTAATGAGATGATCTGGCCCTTCCTGTGTTGGTCTTTGTATTGATACTCCAGTGTTTGAATATTTGTGTAATGTGATAACATTCATCTTCATAACTTCAATGACAAAGTCAAAATATACTGACCTTGTGGTGCTAAATGTTTTATGCAGTGCTCAAGCTGAAATTTAAATTCTGTATTTCATATGCTTCAGATCAAAGGACACATTTTGTCCTTGTATAGGCCTCCTTCTTGCCATTCCACTTAATATGTAGGGAAGCTATATACTATGCATTTGATGTTTTATTTCAGGTCTCATTTGCGCTAAATGAATTGGCTCATAAATCCCTATATTTTCCTTTGAAGGCAGAAGATGCATTTTTCACACAGGCTATGTCTACGCTACAGTGATTGGTCAAGAGAAGGTAATTCTGACAAAGCTTCTGTCGACAGATTGTGGTCACTCTCTCAACAGAATGGCCAACTGGAAGTACGGCAGACAGGCCTGTCTGGTAACCTGGATGCCCTGTCTGTCCACAGAGGGCTCCCCCGCCCCCTGAATGTCTACACAGCATTTTGTTGACAGATTCTGTCAAGAAAGGCATTCTGCCCTGTGTCGGAGAGGCAGAAAGCTGTTGAAAAAAGTACCGAGTTCTGTCAAGAGTGTTTCAACAGAATCCATTTTTAGTGTGGAGGCTCCTTGGGTTTTGTCAACAAAATGCAAGTTTTGTTGACAAAATCCTCTAGTGTAGACACAGACTTCAAGTTATCATTCTGAAAAGTATGGAAATGATAAGAAGTTGCTACACTGTGGTTTAGATTGTATGTCTGTTTTAAAGTGCTTTTCTAAAATCCAAAAACTTTGAATTTTGATTCATATTCTCCTATGAATTTTCTCGTGTTTAATGTCTATCTGGGTGCATCTACACTACAGCTCCATTTTGAAAGGACAGCTTTTGAAATCAAACATCGAAAAACGGCCTTTTGAAATGGAGCATCCACACATGCAAACAGGGACCAAACGTTCGACCTGTCCTATCGAAAAGCCCCCACTACATTTTTGAAAGAGATCATCCACATGTCTCAGGGTGCTCTTTTGAAAGAACGGGCAGGAAGCACCATAGGCAGGGTTGCACTGAGGACGAGTCCTTTCGGGGCTGCTGCCCACCATCCCTTTGAAGGAATCCCACCCCAAGCCCTGGTCTGCACATGCCGAGGGTCATCCACCACATGTGGGGCTTCCCCACAAGTAATGACTGGTGGGACCACCTGGTGCTGGAGGACTGCGGTGACGACCAGTGGCTACAGAACTTCCAGATGACCAAGGGAACATTCCTGGAGCTGTGACACTGGGTCGCCGCAGCCCTCCAGCACCATGACACCTGCCTGAGGCCAGGGTTCCCACTCCAGAAAAGGGTGGCCATCACTTTCTGGAAGCTGGCCACCCTGTACAGTCACCGATCCATTGGCCACTTGTTTGGGTTGGGTAGGGCCACCATTGGGTCCATCCTCAATGAAGTAAGACATGCCCAGGTTACACCTAGACCACGTGTGGAGGAGCAGGGGGCAGAGCCCACCCTGGTAAGGGCCACCATTGGGAACCAGAGGGGCAGACAGGGGTGAGGACGGGGATGGGCAGGCACACGGGGGCAAGGGGTGGGGACAGGAGGGCACACTGCACCCTACCCCATGCCCTGCAGGTCACCCAGTCCATCAACAACCATCCAGCGCTTTGAGGAGTCGGGCTTCGCAAACTGCTTTGGGGCGCTGGATAGCACCCACATCACCATCCAGGCCCTGGAGCACAGCCATGGGTCCTATGTAAGCCTCCAGGGCTACCACTCTGTGGTCCTGCAGGTGCTCATCAGTGCCAACCATTGCTTCCAGGACATCTGCATGGGCTGGTCTGGCCACCCCCGTGATGCTAGGGTGTTCCAGAACTCGGGGCTGGGACGCTGTATGTCTGAGGGGACCTTTTCATACCCCAGCGGGAGCTCCCCATTGGGGACACCACAATACCACCCTGCATCACAGTGGATGTGGCCTACCCCTTGCAGGCCTGGCTGATGAGGCCATACACAGGGCACACACAGCCTAGCCAGGATGTTTTTAATGAGCGGCTGAACTGGGCCCGGAAAACAGTGGAGTGGGCATTCAGGGGAGTAGGCATTCAGCTGCCTGAAGGGGCACTTTAGAAGCCTTCACATCAGGCTGGAGGTGGGGCTCCCCAATATCCCAGCAGTGGTCAGGGCCTGCTGCACCCTGCACAACCTGGTGGAGGTGAAACACAAGCCATTCATGCAGTGGTGGGCTGCTGAGGTGGGACATGGGTATAAACAGCCCCCTGCTGCCCCTGCCACCAGGCCCAGCAGGATGGGGTGTGGATACAGAAGGCCCTGTGCCAGGCCTCTGAGTGGGGGCCAAAGTGACTCCCCCCACCCAGCACAAACACATCCACCTACCACCACACATGCACAGGGGAACAGAGGGTAAAACTCAAAAATAAACCATTTACTGAACATTAACTGTGCCTCTACATGATTGAGGGAACTATTTACAGGTGGGATTAGGAACAGGTAATGGGGAGCTGCGGGGAACTATTTACAGGGGCGTGCTGTCCCGTGTGGACATCCTGTGGGCCCCTGAGGGCTGGGTTTGACGTAGGGGGCCTTATCCCTTGATGGGGCTTAATGGCTGGGATCCCCATTGCTCATGGCCACCCCTTCCTCCCCATGTCCAGGTGCCCTGTCAGGGCTGGCAGCACAGGGAGCTAGGGGAGTAGCTCTCCCATGGCCTTACCAGCGTTGACATGGGGGAGTGGGGGACATGGGGCGAGGCCTCCATTTGGCTGGCCCTGGTCAGTAATGTGTGGGCAAGGCACACGAGGCTGGCCGGGGGGAAGGTGGGGTGGGACCAGGGACTCGAGGGCAGGCTCGTTGGGGGGGTGCCACTGTGGGGAGAAAGTGGGATGGGGGAGAAAGGTGTGGGGGAAGTTGCAGGGGGAGAGGGGAGGGGACAGGTGGGTGACAGGGACACAGCAGATGATGGGGGTGGCGGGGTGGGTGCAGGAATGGTGCTCAATGGGGCAGCAGCCGGGGCCATGTGGCTGACCATGGCCTGGGTCAGGGCATCCCGGTTGGCTGCCACCCACTCCCAGGCGTGCCACTCCATGGGGAGCCACTCCCGCAGCATGCCCGTCAGGTCCTGCAGGGCTGTTGTGTGGGCTGCATCCCCTGCCTCCTCCTCCTCCTGGTGGCACCAGTGGTGGCCCTGCACTGTCCCTGGTCAGGGTCTGGCCCACCTCCCCTCGCCCTCCATAGCTGGGCTCCCCAGGAGCGTCACAGTGCTGGTCTGGCTGCCAGCTGCTGGAGCTGTGGAGACATAAGGAGGGGAGGTACAGGCCATTTAGTCCCTGAAAAAGGCCCCCATGGGAACCCCCCCTGCTCATCCCGGGGGCCCTGCAGGGACTGCATCCCAGGGTTCCCCATCTGGGTGCTGGGAGCCCTAGCTCCCCTCAGCCCCCCACCAGTCCCTTCGCAGTCGGGAGGCCTGTGGTGCTGTCCTGGCCATATGGTGCTCAGTGCTGCACGTCGGACCCCTGAGGCAGGGGGATAGGGGCTGCCTGGCCTGCCTGTGCCCTGGGGCCAACGGCCATGTAGGTGGGCTGTAGCCACCCCGGCTGGGACTGTGTACCCCCTTCTCTGAGCTCTGCAGTGACTGGCATGCACGGCACATATTTCTGGGTCGCTCCAGGAAATGGGGTGATGCACAGTTGGAAGGGACCTGGCATGGGCCAGGCACGACACTGATGACAAGGGCCCCCTCACTCAAGCCCTTATCATTGCTTATGGCCTGGAGCCTTTGCGGGCACCTGGTGCTGGCCACTGGTCCCAGGTGGCCCTTCCCCTTGTTCCCCATCTTAGGCTCCAGGTCGGTTTCAGGGTCCGCTGTATCAAGGACCACAACCCAGGGTCTTGCCTCCTTGGGCCTAAGGAGGCGGTCCAGTTCTTTAAAGTAGGGGCAGCTGGTGGGTGCTGCTCCTGACTACCCGGCTGTTTTCTGGGCCCTGCGGTAGCTCTGGCACAGCTCCTTCAACTTGGACCTCACCTGGTCCGGGGTGAGGGTGGGGTGACTCTGGTCGGTGAGGACCTTGGTGAGGTGCTCAAACGCCGCTGTGTTCTGGCGCTGGACCCCCATTTGGTGCAGGACCTCCTCATCTTCCCAGAGGGCGAGGAGGTCCTGCAGCTCACCTTCAGTCTGCGAAGGGGCTTGACACTTTGGTGCCTGGCTCCCCTCCTGGGAGGACTCCCCAGCATCCTTGGGGCCCCCCCCGGCATGGGCGATGGTCCAGCATGCGCGCCATGGTGCCGGGGTGGGCACTGTTGCACCAGGCACATCGCAGCTGGCAGCAGGCTGTGTGGCAGCACAGACTCCCTACTGCCTGCACACTCTCAGCTCCCTGCCTGTGGCTTTGTGGGAGCCTGTGTCTTTAAATGCAGCCGGATGCTGGAGCCATAGAGCTCTGCTTGTGCTGTGGGCGGCTCCGCCACCTGCCAGTTGATCGCCACCATGGAGGACTCCATCTTTTGAAACAGTGGGCCACAGAGTGTCTACATTTACTCTCTTTTGAAATAATCATTCGAACGGGGTTGCTCTTCCCACCACGGGAATGGAGGACCAACTTCGAAGGAATGGCTCTGTTCTTTCTAAGTTACTTTTGAATGTTTGCAGAATGTGTGTAGATGCTCCATGGGTTGTTTCGAGTGACGGCCATCTTTTGACCTCACTTTCGAATGTTCTTACTAGTGTAGACGCACCCTCTGACACATTTATAGGATAATCTCATGATTCCCATTTATTATACATGGGTTGCTGCACAACCTCCTTTAGACTAGTTAGGTAATTGCAAAGAATTCCCTGAAATGTATTCATGGGCAACCTTTTTCTATAAATTCAAGTGCAAAAGTTGGATCAAAGCCCAAAGTGTTTGTTTTAATAAACAATGTTTAATATTGTAGATCAGCCGAGCTATTGCTGAAGAATTTTGGACATCTATTAGTCAATCCCACTGCAGAATCCAGCTCCTCTGGGAATTAGTTTTGCTTTGCTAGCGTGAGATATGCTATCGTGAAATTACAGTTCATATCACTCCTTGGTCTGTTGGCCTGTTACGACTGCATTTCATTTCCAGCTCGTAAAATTTGATGTTTGTAAATGGCAAGCCCATCATTTCTTATCAGAGTATGTCCAGCATAACTGCCATTAATTATACAACTCTCTATCAGCCCAGGATACTAGACTGATATACCCAGGAGATGACATTTCTGCCAGGACTTCTGTCATCAATTAGAAATTTATTTTCAACTTGTTCCTTGAAAAATAGTGCATTGGATTGTGCTTCTGGTTATGACTTTGTGAATGTTATTTTAATAATAGATAATGGATATGACTGACGTCCTGTGTAATTTTAAAAGATGGTAATATTTTTTTGGTCTGGATAGTCATGTACAAATTACTATTTACAACTCTGCAGCATATCTGCCCTGCCCTCACTTTAAAAAAGAAAAGAAAATCAGCTTGTTGGCTTATTTAAAGAAATACAATACAAAATCACATCAAAATGGTCAGAAATTGTATTTAAGAAATGACAGCTGGATTGTGAACTCAAAAACAGAATATTCTGACATGTTTACAGAATGAAACCCAGATCCTCTTTGATTAAAAAAAAAATCAGTGTTGCTTTATTGAAATACAAAGAGCTGGACCCATTCACAATGGCTGAGCATCCATATCTGAGGGAAAAAAGCCATTATAAACACATTTTTGGATCACGCTGATAGGGAAGTTATCAAACCAGCATACTTAATATAGCAACCAACCCTTTCACCATTCCTCTCCCACTCGCTCAAATGAGGTCTCCCACAGCATAGATACTCTGCCACTCTGATTTATCCTGCTGTAATTTACATCCTCTTTGGCTTACATTAGCACAGTGGTCTGATAGCTGGCATGTATATGTGTGTCTATTGCCTTCCCGCTTACCATTTCTTGCTCCATGTACCTGTGTGTTTCCTGGTTCCTGTTCTTGAACACAGTTTCCCACTTTGTGTGTGTGCAGAAAATGTTGGGTGTGTGCATTTACTCAGGGCCTGTTGCTACATACCTACCATTTGGGCTATTATTATGTTGAGTTGAGATTGTAGTTGGCTTATTTGGTTTGTGGATATTAACATGTTTTAACTGATCCCCTACCAGAATTTCTTGCTTTGATTTCCTTATGTTTTGTCATTGTTGTTCTGGGATGTATGAGAGCTTCATATTATGGTGACTTGTGCTTTTAGTCTGCAATCCAAGGTGTCCTCTCATCCTTCAGCTGTCCATCAGTGATGTTTTATTTAGAATTGTCATATCTATGTGCAGATATTTGCTAAGGTCTTTCCTAAACATAACATTATTCTGGACTCAGTGCAAACCTGACACCAACAAGCTGCCATAGAGTTGAATGTGACCAAATGCAGTTTTGGAGAGAGGTATTGTATATCTCATGGAGCCACAGGGAACCCCAAGAGGTCATCAAGTCCAGTCATCTGCACCCACAGCAGGATCTGTTGCTTGATAGATACATATACACCTATATTTTTTTAATCTGTTTGCCACAGATTCATAAATGGCACCTGTAAGGATTGAACTCAGAAGTTAGCAGGCTACTGCTCTAAGCCACTGAGCTATCCCACCACACCCTTAGACTGCCCCCTTTTAAAGGCCAATTGGCTGGTAGCAAGGCTGTAGAGCAGAAACTTCACTTTCCCTAGTATGTGGTCTCAGTGCCTCTGAGGTTATACAGTCCCCTCATCCCAGATGAGCCCCCACTTGTGACACCAACAGGCCCAGGCTGTCAGCAGAAGGAACTGAACCTGCAAGCAGAGGGGCTAAACCCCTGTGCTCCACCACAGGGGCTAAAGACCAGCTGGCTAGAAGATGCTGTAGTGTTTTCAAGGCCTTCTGTGTTTGTCAGTGGTATGAAACTGACACTGAACATGTTGCTGTTGCTCCATTCTCCTCCTGTTCTCGGAGCACAGTCCACACAGTGCTGTGTGGTGCTCTATGTGCGCAGGGTGGGTGTGCTTGGGAGGGGCCCTTTAAGGGCGCTGCTGGCTGTGGGACCCGGAAGGGCTTGTCAGCCATGTGACCCCATGCATGGTGTTTCCTAGCTGATTATTTCGAAAGAGCCCATGTTCCTGTGTGGACACTCCCTTTTGAAGCATGGGGGGGGTTCTTTCAAAATAGTGGGTGCGTACAGGGATCCGTTTTGTGTGCATAGCTGCGCTATTTTGAAATCCCTTATTTCGATTTTGTTTTTCGATGTTCCCCCTTTCAGAGTTTCTTTGTAGTATACACACAGCCTTTACGTTGGTTCCTTGGCTTAGCTCAATATATAGGTGGCTTTTCTCTGCCCCATCTTTGTACCCTGACCAAGCTGTTGAGGCATTTAACAGAGACAAGGGAAGTTTTTTGGACTAAAGAGGCCTTGAGTTAAGCCTTCTGTCAAACCCAGTCCCATGCTTATGTAGATCCAAGGAAACCTGTAGTGTGATGAATTTATAAAGACATCAGACCCAGGTCATTAGCAGGTGGGATTGAACCTGTGGCCTTAGGCTAAAGCCATGAGCCTCTACTGCATCAGTTAAAAGCAAGATGGAATTAACTAGGGCTGTGGATGCAGGGAAAGGAGGTCTGGGCCCAATCCTGCTCAAGGAAAGATGGCAAGTTATATATTCTTGACAACAAATTGTATTTTTTCTATTGTATGTTTCAAAGTCAGCCACATGGGAGGGCGTTTACATTAGAAACTGATCATTTGCCTTCTTTGGGCTCTTTCATAAAGCCTGTTGAGTTGAAGTGCAGCAGTGGATTAGATACTTGCTGTAGTATGACTTTAATTTCACACATATCAAAGGGATACATAATTTAATTGCTGATGCTTTTTTGAGAAATTCTGCTCTCTTGAAACTCTGTTGTGTAGAAATAGCAGAATACAAGATATGCGACCCCTCTGATACCTGTCACCATGCATTGGCTACCTCTCCGATACATGTCACTAACAATATGTTCCAGTAAGTAGCCTGAATGTATTGAATCCATAGCGAAAAAGGAAGGCGTAGGACTAGAGCTAATACTGAAACATAAATTTCTGGTAGTAGATTTTCCACTGTTATAATAAAGATCACAAGTCATTATCGACTTTTTGATGGCCAGTGTGACCACAGTGCTGAGTGAGTTTTAATAACTAGAACACAACAAACTCCTTCATTAATTCATATTTTCATGAGATCATGTTGGATAATTCTCTAGGAAGTTTATTATTCCAAGCTAAAGTTCCTGTTTGTTCACAGATAAATAATTATACCTGATTCCTGCAGTCTTTCCATCTCTCACCATCTTCTCCTGAGTGACGGGATTTCTGAGGGAGCAGGAGGAGCTCATCTCATGAGGATATGGAAGATCCAGCCTCCCCTGAAGTTCAGCACTGCTGGAAGCCAAACAAATCTTTCCACCTGACTTGCCATCCTCACAGAAGGAATGAGAAACAGAGGGAACCAAAAACCCAGCACTCAGCACAGTTTTGCTCCCTTCCCGCTCCTCTGAGAAACATGGACAGGATGGTGCTTCTGCTCACTTCCATCTCCTCCCATCGCCCAGCACAGCACCTGACTTAGGAAGGAGCAGAGGGGGTTGAAGAGTCCCTGAAGCTAACTCTACAGCTTGGGAATGGAATACCACTTCAGCCCCACAGGCCTAGGAAAGGGAAGTGATGAAAAATTTTAAAAAAGAAAAATCAAAGAAAAATTAAATAAATGAAAACTTTGAATTTAAGGCAGAATAGTTTTTTTTTTGTTTGTGGCGTGAACATCAACAAAAACACCCCACAACAATTATTTGATCATCTCTAAATCCTCCGCACTAAGTACAAAGATACAGTGAATGGGGCAGTAGACCAGAAGTCATGAGACTGGAGCTGTGTGTAAGTTTGCACAAGTGACTTCTTCTTCTTATCCCCATCTGTAAAATGGGGACAATACTCTCCTTTGTAAAGTGCTTGGAGTCCTAGAGAGTAAATGCATGGTAAAAAGCTAAGCATTTTTTTGGCGGGGGGACATGTTTTTCTACTCTCAAGAGCCACATCTGGAGTGTTGTTTTGCATTATGTCCCGCCTAACTCATGCCAGGCCAGTATCTGAGGTGAAACTTCTGTGCAGCTCATGGAGGTTAACTCTAGTGAAGATGTGCTCCACCAGGTTAAAAAAAAAGGATACAAGTCAGCTAGAGAATGGATGCGCTTCAGGAGACACTAGCATGAATGCAAGGCTCAGCACGTGAAGGGATGGTCACTGTTGCGTAAAGATGGCAGGTGGCTTAGGTGGATAAAAAGACAGGGCTGTAGATTCCTGGGCATAACAGAAAGTTGTGGCTAATAGCAGGGCTCTGGTTTCTCTGTCTGTAAAAAACAATGTATGAAGAAAACAATATAACTGTTAAGTGAGATTTAATGAAAATGCATTTGGCATGCAAATGAGGCACTGAACCATAAACCATACTCTTGCTGTTAAGCACGAATAAACTAGCAGTTAAACAGCAGCACTCATTAATGCAGGCTCAGGTTTCCCTGTGCTCCTTGTCCTGCTCATTACTTTTCATCTATATGCATGACAATACTCAACTGCACCATGCAGAATCCAGCCCTTACGGTAGGTGATAGAAGCAGTGAGAGGATGTTAGCCAACAGTCTCATTCTGCTGGCTTTGTGGAAGTAATTACTGTAACCAAAGGAGAAGCATGCTCCATTAATTGTTTTTCAGCTGTTTCTGGACAGTAATTCTTAAAATGTATTTTATATTCAGCCCTTTCTTTCTAAAACAGAATTTAGAAAGATTTCTTCTTTGTTGAAGAAGAAAGTTAATTTTGAATAATCTTTGCAATTTTTAGTCCCCATGAATTGCTTGGAACAGATTTGAATTTTCTCAGCTGAACTTATCTGAAAATATCTAAAAACGTCCAAAATTCAGTTAAGAATAAAGCTGAGGCTCCTTCAGCAAACAATGTATTGTTTATAATCAGACTTCTGCTTTTGAACTTTTCTGGATTCTATTCAGAGGTTGTATGGTTTGCATTTCTAGCCTTTTTAAATGACTGTAAATGTTAGAAGCAGGTTCCAGTCCTGATACAAATACTTATAATTATGAATACAAAATAGGATCTGTGCATGTATTTTGCATTATGTACTTCAGTAGTTGTGTTGCTTCTGAGAAAATTAGTTGAAAAGAGTTCATTTTAAAGTTCCAGTTGTATGTAAAAATGTTGCCAATGAAGACATATTTCAGAGTGCTTTTCCCCATTAGATATCACACATGAAAAGAAATAGCTTCTTTGCACATTTGTAGACAGGAAAAATAAAACTAATGTCAAGGATCTTTTCTACATTTTACTGTAATTTAAAAGGTTATATTTGTATTCAGTGCTCCAAAATAATTGTAATGGTGTAATATTTTGCCTCTATGCTCAGTGAGCCAATGGTAGAACTGATGAATCAGAACAATATCTTTATAGGAGGGCTATTGTATATTGAGAGCATTCTGTGTGCTGCCTGACAAAAGCACAAGGAATGAAATGAGAGAGGAATAGGCAATTTGAAAATGTGGAATCCTTTCAGTTCTGAAGGAAGATTAAATGAACTCCAAGGGTCTCAGGAAGTTTGAATGTTTTCCTTGATAAACATAGCTACAAAAGGAGCTGTATGAAGGAACTATATAGGGAATTGAACTGCGTACCTGTGTCTGAAGAAGCTACTCAAAAGGTAATTTCTCCAGCTCCACCAATATTAAATGAGGCTTGATGTTAAGAAGCATTTCAGTTTTTTACTGTGGAAACTCAGAGTCCCTATTTCACTGACGATCTAAATACCCTGCAGCAGAACCTTTCAGTAAAAAGGAGCAACAGATTTCTCTCCAAGTACTTAATTAGCATTTCTTTAAGAAGGAGCTTGGACAAGAGGCTAGACAAGAGGCTAGGAGGGAGGCTAGGGAAACTGGGAATGAGCAGAAATGGGGAAGAGAGGAGCAGATTGGGACATGGACACATGAAATGTTTGAGCAAGAAAACCAGCACCAGGGAGAAGTGGATGGGAGAGACAGAGAGCAGACAGGTCTGATAAGAATCCAGGTGGAGGGCAAGACCTGGGGCTGGCAGGGCAAGGAGGATGAGAATAGAACGCCAAGTCTGAGAACTGACTAGGTCAGGGGTCATCAACCTTTTGAAGGCAGAGTGCCGAAATTTGATCTCTTGACCTCTGTGTATGGTCCGAATAGGATGATAGTCCTACTTACAACTGCTTCATTAATTAATCAATTAAGATGCAGAGCTTGATCATTTAGGTGCTGGTTGGTAACATTAGCTGGTCTTTTGTTAATCCACAGGCAGTAGGGCTTTGAGCAAGTTCCCACCTGCATGGGGGAGGAGGAGCGGGGCTGCTCATGGCACCCATGGGGCGGAGTGGTGGGAGGTTGCTGACCCCTGGGCTAGGTGATAAGGGGACTGGGTGGGACAAAGAGCCTGGAGTAGAGACAGGAATAACACAGTCAATTTAGACAAGGCAAAGGCTTAAGGTTGTGAGGAACAGAAGTGCGACGAAGTAAGGCTTCTTCCCAGCTCCCACATGGCCTACTGCCATAGAGTGAGTCTCTTTGAGTTGACATTATTTCTCACCATTGCAAAACAAACTGAACAGTTCTCTAGCTCACACAGGGCTCTTGCTGTTTCAAGATTTTCCTCTTTTGCCTCTCAGAGTCTGACTGCTTCCCCCCCCAGGGGTCTCAGGCAGTCTCACAGCTTCTTTTACCTCTTGCAGTTTTTCTTTCAGGTTTCCCATATCTGCCTCCAAGTCTCCCATATCTGCTCTCTCTGCCCCTGTCCTTGTAGAGCCTTAGGTTGTTTCATAGAGAGTCCTAACATCTGTTCTCTCCCCTTCCCTAGGCTAGGAGCCTCTCCTTTACTATAGTTCAGGGAAGCTGATGGACTGGCCTTGCTCCTTCTTAAAGGGCCAGTAGTGCCTTATGACATGGAACATAAAGTCTGTAATCAGTACATATGATACCCTCCAGGGTCTGGAATGGAACCCAAGATCCCTTAGTCTCATTAGTTCTCTGCTGTAAGCAAATATCTGTGAATCTCCCCAGCAAAATGATTGTCTCTTCCCTCCTGCTGTTCTGCAGATGGGATAAGCAACATCTATCATTGGATATCTCCCTGTCTCTAACTGGGCACCCAAAATGAGCAAATACTTTTGACCTTAATCTTTGTATCTCAGTTTCCACTCTGCAAAATGAAGCTAATGTTCATTCACCTCACAAGGATGTTATCAAAATAAATTTATATGTGCATAGCACAAAGCTCTATAGGAAGCCCAAGAGGAACTCTTTGCTGTGGTTAATGTTTGCTTTAAATACCACCTACAGTCTTTTCACATACAGTTTAGGATTTCGGACAAGCTAAGTAAAAAACAAGGGACTCCACTACTAATGATTAAGCCTTTAGTACTTAGGAATCTTAAGGTAAGCAGTGTAGTTTGACATTTGGTTATCCTTCTGATGTTCATCCTATCACATTAAGGCAATTAGAGGTTGACTCCTCAGCAGTGAATATTTTTTAATCAAGTATCATAGGTGTAGCCGAGTTAATCTGTATCTTCAAAAACAACAAGAAGTCCTGTGGCACCTTATAGACTGACAAATATTTTGGAGCATAAGATTTTGTGGGCAAAGACCTGCTTTGTCAGGTGCATGAGTCAGCTATGAGTGATGAGTCATGCATCTGATGAAGTGGGTCTTTGCCCATGAAAGCTTATGCTCCAAAATATCTTTTTGTCTATAAGGTGCCACAGGACTTCTTGGTGTTTCTTTAATTAGAATCTTTAATGTAGCTTTGTATTACCTTCTATATAGCTGGGACCTTAATGCAATATAATCAAGAGTGTATAAATGTATCTATCATTTTTCCTTAAGCAGTCCTGTCTTAGTGAGGTCTGCCCAGAAATACGTGAGTCACACAACTTCACATCAGGCACAGCTTGAGGAAGCTTCTATTTTAAGAGCATACTAGCTGTAGATTAGAATCTATGTGCCTAGTCTGGGTGCTCCTAAAAATACACACATTGACATTCTGACTGCCTTATAATGTAGCCACCAGCTATTGCAATCCTAGGGTCCAAGAACAGCTGAGGGTTCAGCTATTCATAGCACCAAAGTAAACTACAGAGAAATATATGGATTGTCAAGAAAAATCTTACCCTTGAAACATTTTTTCTGGGTAGGGCAAAGTTAAGAGAAAAGTGCTCTCTATATATATATATATGCAAAACAAAAAAGCAATAAAGTAGCACTTTTAAAGACTAACAAAATAATTTATTAGGTGATGAGCTTTCGTGGGACAGACCCACTTCTTCAGATCATAGCCATACCAGAACAGACTCAATATTTAAGGCACAGAGAACCAAAAATAGTAATCGAGGTTGACAAATCAGAAAAAAAATTATCAGGGTCAGCAAATCAGAGAGTAGAGGGGCAGAAGGGGGAGTCAAGAATTAGATTAATCCAAGTATGCAAAAGAGCCCCAGAAAATTCACATCCTGCTTCAAGCCACGTGTTAATGTGTCAAATTTGAATATAAAAGAGAGTTCAGCAGCCTCTCTTTCAAGACTGTTGTGGAAATTCCTCTTCAGTAAGATGCAAACTTTTAAGTCATTAACAGAATGGCCCACTCCATTAAAATATTGGCTGACGAGTTTGTGGATCAGGAGTGTTTTTATGTCTATTTTGTGCCCATTAACTCTTTGTCTGAGAGAGTTTGAAGTCTGTCCAATATACAAAACATCTGGGCATTACTGGCACATGAAGGCATATATGATGTTAGTTGAGGAACATGAGAATGTGCCTGTGATTCTGTGAATAACCTGGTTAGTTCCAGTGATGGTATCTCCGGAGTAGATCTGTGGACAAAGCTGGCAGCAGGCTTTGTTGCAAGAAAAAGTTCCAGGACTGGTGTTCCTGTGGTATAGACTGTGGCTGTTGGTAAGAATCCTCATAAGCTTGGGAGGTTATCTGTAGGAGAGAACAGGCCTGTCCACTAGGGCCATCTGGAGTGTGGCATCCTGATTAAAGCTAGGTTGTAGGTCTCTAATAATTCGTTGCAGTGGTTTGAGTTGGGGGCTGTAGGTAATGACCAGTGGTGTTCTGTTCTTGGCTTTTTTGGGCCTATCTTGGAGTAGCTAGTCTCTGGGTATTCGTCTGGCCCTGTCGATTTGTTTTTTTATTTCTCCTGGTGGGTAATTCACGTTTATGAATATTTGGTAAAGATCTTGTAGTTTTTGGTCTCTGTCAGTAGGATCAGAGTAAATGTGATTGTACCTAAGGGCTTGACTGTAAACAATGGATCGAGTTATGTGTGCAGGATGAAAGCTAGAAGTGTGTAGGTAAGTATAGTGATCAGTGGGTTTCTGGTAGAGTGTGGTACCGATCAGGCCATCCTTGATTTGTACTGTTGTGTCCAGGAAATGTGCCTCTCGCATGGAGTGATCGAGGCATAAGTTGATGGTGGGGTGCTGATTGTTAAAGTCTCTGTGGAATTCTTCTAGAGTATCTATACCTTGGGTCCAAATCATAAAGATGTCATCAATGTATCTTAAGTAGAGGAGAGGTAATAGGGGACAAGAGCTGAGGAATCGTTGTTCCTGGTCAGCCATAAATATATTAGCATATTGTGGGGCCATGAGGGTGCCCATAGAAGATCCACTAATCTGGAGGTATAAATTGTCTGCAAATTGGAAAGAATTGTGGGTAAGAACAAAGTTACAGAGGTCAGTGTGGCTGTGGTGACATCAGGGATGGTATTCCTAATTGCTTGTAATCCATCTTTGTGTGGAATATTGGCGTACAGAGCCTCTACATCCATGGTGGTAATGATGGTGTTGTCAGGAACTTTTCTGATGTTTTGTAATTTCCTCAGGAAGACAGTGGTATCTTGGAGATAGCTGGGAGTGTTGGTGGCATAGGGTCTGAGGAGGCAGTCCACATAACTGGATAGTCCAGTGGTAAAGGTGCCAATACCCATAATGATAGGTTGTCCGGGCTTCCCAGGTTTGTGGATTTTGGGAAGCAAATAGAATAATCGAGGATTTACTTATTCTTGAGCTGGCACAGCAGAGCTTTCATCTGGGCTACACTGAAAAAAAATACAATCAAACAGAAATAAATATGTACTTAGGAAATTAGTAAGAACTTTCCTGTTACTCTAATCCTGTACGAATGTGGTCTTGCCTTCTTGACTAGAGGGCACCTACTTACATTTTGCTCACATTATTATTGTCAACCTAGCCAGTTACAGTATGTTGTAGATGCTGGTGGTTGCATGTTACAGTTTGTCTTTTTCAAGGAGAGGCTGAGTTATGAGAGGTCTTGAAGGCAAGGACAAGAAGTTTTACATTTAAACTTTATATGGAGCAAACCAGGGAAGTCAGTGGATGGATAGTTTGTAGGGAGGATGAGGGATAAAGCCAGTGGAATTAACTAAGCTGTGGTGAAGAGAGAAGGTATGTCCTCACATTTAAGCTTTACTTGAATTAAAGCATCATCACTATCATTTGAAGTCATTCCACGTAGGTCTACACATTTTATAAAGTGTCCAGTGCAGTCCATGTATTGTCAACTTCATTTTAGTGTTTGGCTGTAAGTCACCCATAACGTAAGCTAAATAGAATTCATACACATTTTTCTAAGTTTCTTTACATTAGAAATTGTTAAGCTGATGGTACTTTTGATTTCAGTTAATGGAAGTTTTTTAGGACCACTTTTGTTCAGCCCTACTTTTCTTAATGAGTAAAATGATTCCTGAAAATGCGTGCGTTCTACAAAAAACATAATCATATGACTGTGATGAATATGGGGGTTCTGGGTACTACTTTGAGGTACAAAATCACAAATAGGGCTACTCAGATGCTTAAAGTTAAACTCAAATCTCATATATTTAGAATAGGATGACTATCCCTCCTGTTTCCACCGGGACAGTCCACCCATATTTTGGGTGCCAGGAAAGCATCCTGATTTATTTTTATAAAGGGGTTAATTGCCCCATATTTGGGGAAGCCAGGAGCACACCCACATGGCTGCCTCCTGGCCCCACACAGCTGAGGGGGATCTGGGAGCCAGACAGAGCAGGTGCTGCCTGAATACCAGCTCCCCATTGCTCAGGGAAGCTGGGAGTGCACTGATGCAGCTGCCGCCTCCTTCCTGGCTCACTGAGGTGCAGGGAAGACAGGAGCGCTGCCCAGCGCCTGGCTCCTTGCTGGACCAGTGCACCTGCTATGTGTCTCCCCTGGGGGAAGCTGAGAGCCAGATCATCACAGCTGCCACCTAGCTCCCAGCTCACCATAGCTCAGGGAAGCCAGGAGCACACCAGCATGGCTGTCACTCAGTTCCTGGCTCCTCACAGAGAGTCAGCAGGAGCACCAGCGTGGCTGCCACCTGTCTCCCAGTGCCCCAAAGCATGGGGCAGCCAGGGATGTCCCCTGGGGTGGCAGCCCTTTTCAGCCCCAGCGGGGGAGCCCCTGCACCCTTTTTGCCTGTCCCAGATTCAGGATGGGGGATGTGGTCACCCTAAGTTAGAGGGATTTAAGAAATTTGCTTAGGGAAATGCTGAACAGGAGGTGACACAACCTTTTTACCCACTTCTTTCCTCTCACAAAGAGTTGCTCCAGTCATTTCCATAACATAATTAAAAAAAAAACCCTCAAAGCAATAAACAAAGCATACTGTAGTGGCACCTCCAAGTTCCATCAATAAAACCTCCTGCGGGTATTCATGCAACTGTGCTTTCTGCATTTCCTTTAGCATAGTGTTAGGGCTTGTTTATATAGCAAAATTTACCAGTATACTAATTACAGTACAGTAATATGTGTGGCAGGGTAAGGCCAGGGGAGGAAAGGCAAGAGTAAGAATAGGACAGATTGGGAGCTGACAATCAGAGTGGGAGAAGCTGAGGAGTAGGCTGTCCTAAATCAATTAGGGCCAGTCGATCCCACTTGGGGCTACGCTGGCCATGTAGGGCAAGGGGGGAGTGTGAGAGGTGGCTGAGGAGAGCATAGCAGACGAGTGGAGAGAGGTAAGAGGAGTTTTTCCAGGAACAGCAGAGGAGGGGAGGAGTTTTCAGCAGTGAGGGGCTGGGGCCCCTGTCCAGGTGGCCCTGAGATTTGATGTGAGACCAAAAACAACTGTTTGCCTGCGGGGAGCTGAGCTGGGGGCATGTGATGCTGCTGTCACTATCTGGAGGAGGTAAGAGGGGAGATCATCTGGGGAAGTGGCCGAGGAAGAAAAGCTGCAGTGTCCAGGGTTCAGGTAGCTCTTCCCCACCCGTAGTAGTCACATAGAGTCCCTGGGTCAGAACTTGGAACAAATGGGTGGGGCCCAGGTTCCCCCTAGACTACTATGCCCGTCCCCATCCCAAGGAGGGCAACAGCATCCTGGCCAGTGGACTGAATAGAGACCCGGAGCCCAGGAATGAGGTTAACCCTTCCACACATGTCTATATCTAGCCACATAGAAACTTATTCATGATGGGTGGCCTTTCTTTGAAAGCTTATGTCAAGTTGGGAAAAATGCTACTGTTACTTTGAATAAGAATGCCCATATGGGGAGATTTACTTCTTTGTGTTATCAGCCTAATACTGGTACAGTAATGATGGTAAATGTCCCCCAGGGACAAGCATTTAGATGTACTGCAGTCAGTTTGGAAAGTATTAACTGACATGAGTTGAGCATTGGAGGAGTTGATACTGTGCCAGAGGAAAAGACAAAAAGGGTTTGTATAGCTTGGGCAATGGAGAATATGAATACACTTGAAGGGTACAAATGCCAAGGTAAGAGGCTATTTACAGTAAGTAACTAGGAATAAGGTGATGAAACAGAAAAAAAAAGGAAAAAAAATTGGGGTGATCCGAAAAAAAAATCCCTTGAAATATATGAAACTGCAGCGTAGTCTCCACAGGGTGGTCTGATCACTTGATATATATAAAACAAGAGGTCAGAGCACTCGAAGATATATTAGGCTTGATGCGACCCTGCTGCCACTGGCTGATGCCCATTTCTGAGGGTACGTCTATACTTACTGGAAGATCAACCCTATTCGGGTTTATCTTTCAGGATTTGATTTAGCACACCTAGTGGAGACATGCTAAATCGAGCCATCAGGGCTCTACAGTTGATCCCTGTACTCCTCTTTCTCGCAAAGGAGGTTGATGGGAGAGTTTCTCTATTCAACATCCCTCTGTGTGTATCACTTGATAAATTGATTTTAGATACATCGATTACAGCTACACACTTGCTGTAGCTGGAATTGCATATCTAGGATTGATTTTCAGGTCTAGTGTAGATTTGTCCTCAATCGGGCCCTCAACCAGGCAGAACAATTACATCCAGAGAAATTCACCTCTTGGGTGAGACAGCAAACAGTGTTTATACCACTGGGTTGGAATTAGGGTTCCCCAGGAGGGGTCCAGACAGCAGTAGTCTCTGGTGTTGAGACCTCACACCTCCATGACTAAGCCAGTTTTATCCCTGCCTTGACAAGTGCCACACATTTTTAGAGCAGCAGTGGCTTGTTCTCTACCCCTAGTACATTGGGGCTGTGTCTACATTAGCCCAAATCTTCGAAATGGCCATGCAAATTGCCATTTTGAAGATTACTAATGAGGCACTGAAATGAATATTCAGCACCTCATTAGCATGCTGCCATCTGCAGGTCTTCAAAATTGCCGAGTTTTGCTCCTGCATGGCTTGTCCAGACGGGGGTTCTTTTCGAAAGGACCCCACCAACTTCGAAATCCCCTTATTCCTATCAGCAAACTTTCATAAAGGGTGGCACAGCAGGTCTTCAGACAGGAGAGATTAATGTTGAAATATATAAAGGTTTCATGTGTGTTATGTGTGTAGATTGTCACACAGCTGTTGCATCGAATTTATACAGGTATGCTAATTACAAGTAATTCACATTTGTTCTGAGTAAAAGCAAAGAGTGTAGGAGGGACTTCACTGTTGTAATTCAGGCCCATCTGCTGTCTCAGTTTCACTTCTCAGATGGTTGAGCATCATCTTCTGGCCAATTATCTTGCAGGTCCCTGAACAATTAAGTCATTGAGGTGATTAAGCTTTCCAGATAAGTCACAGAAGTCCACCTGTTTTTCAGAGCTAATCAAAGTCCACAGGGAAACACCAAAACAGTCCATCTGCCCTGTAGCCATGTCACTAAAATGTAGACTTATGTAATGTAATGTGCCACAATATACCCTGCCACACATCCTTTCTAAGCTTCAGAAAGGAATATCCTAGCTCTGTTGGTAAAGTTGCATCTGATAGACTATTTCTGTCTGTCATTATCCAGGCAAGAATAGATAAGAGTCCTCATGATTCATTATTGTTGCCTTTTTGCATGTAGGACTTCTCTCTTCCTTTTATTTGAGTCTAAGAATTTGTAATAGTAATAGTTACTTTACTCTTAGAATATTTTGTACTAGATTTGTTCTTTAAAAAAGCAACTATGTAATCGCTGCTTGTGTGAAGCAACTATGTTATTTTTGTTTGAGTGAGGAATGTAAGCATGAAAAAAGATTAGTCTGAAGGCCAGTACAGCATCCAGATGGTCAGAGGAGGAACCAGAAACTCAGAAACATCAAGCAGCTATCAATGTACCATTGTATTTGATGGCTGAGGAGGGACAGATTGATGACCCTCAAGTTAGAAGAAAGCAGCCCAACGTGTGAAGATAAATCCTATTGAAACCAGGGGAGGCAACAAACAGAAAAGTAATCAGCAGAATGATGTTAAACAACAATGAAAGCAATCACCAGATAAACATAGGTTGCAAAGTGATTATAATATGAGGCAGCAAAACTCATAGATTTGCAAGAGAAGGGATTTCTGTGAAAGATGGGGTGTTCTGCTTGGTTCTTTGAGTTCCATTCTGCTAAGATTTGGAGCATCAGTCTAGACGGAAAGCCAGGTTCTCCCTCTCATTCGGCCTAACTGGCTGCTAGGTTGATGCAAGCAACAGACTGGTAATTATAACAATATTGGCAGAACTGGTGTGTGTTTTTGTGTGCACTTCTGTCTGTGAGTGGGTGTGGATGCCTATGCATTCTACTTTGTATTTGCAATAAACATGGTGTATCCCTTTTCCCCCTTAAAAATGTCCGATGTGTTTCTTATAAGCATAACAACCCTAGACTTTCCCCAGCCGCAACGCTCCCTCATGTACAATTCCTTACCAGTTTCTGCTCTTTTAAGGTAAGTCTACACTGCTGTCAAACAACTGCTTTGGGCCGGGGGCTGGACGTGATGACATCCTGAGGTCTCTTCCAGCCCTCGGATTCTAACTGCACTTGGCTTATGTCAGCTGACTTGGGCTCACAAGGATATAAAACTGCAACATAGAGTTTTGGGTTCAGACAAGAGCCTGGGATCTGAGACATCATGAGTC
This sequence comes from Carettochelys insculpta, assembly GCF_033958435.1. Lineage (NCBI taxonomy): Eukaryota > Metazoa > Chordata > Testudines > Carettochelyidae > Carettochelys > Carettochelys insculpta. Next base: position 138,229,978 of record NC_134137.1, read on the forward strand.
AGAGGGGTCCTAGTGCCAGGGCTTCAACCTGCGCTTGGATGCCTAGACTGCAGTTTTATAGCTCCACAGCTTCAACCTTGTGAGTGTGGGTCATCTGACACAGTGCAGTTGAGCGTGTTTAACTACAGTGTAGACATGCCCTTAGCTGCTCCAACTTTCAGTTCCCTTGGATTCCAATCATTAACTTTTTCTGCTATCTTACATGGTGGTAACATAAAGGGGGATCCATGCCCTACCTTATATTCCCAATTCTGGAGCCCTAAATAACCGAGCTGTCTGCCCTCCACAATGCAGATTCCCCAGTGGTCTTCCTCAGGGCCTTATTCTATATGTAGGCCTCCTCCCAGTCCTTTTCCTTGGTTTTTTTTCCTGCTCTTTAAATGGTCACCCCTGCTCCTCACTGGAGTCTCTTCTAAATTTGCACAGGCTTCCAGTTTATCTCCCTGAATGTCTTCTGTCAGGTCCCTCCACCTGAGGAAGAGGGTAATCCTACCTCAGATAAGGCTGAGCCCCAGCCTCCGCAAGTGTCAGCTCACTCTGTGGCAGAGCAGGCATACCTTGAGATGAACATTCATCCACTACTACGTAGCTGCGCTTTTTCATATAAGAAAAACATTTTTAAATGTATTTTTTTTCCATATGCTCTCCTATATCACTAAATGTAACTAAGAACATTAGGAGCAAATGACACATAGAAATGAATGCCATATACATTCTGGCTCTTTTTCTGCTTCACTTGTTCTTTAAGGCACTTCTCATCTAGACTAATGTGTTAAAAAACCCATTTCAATTATTTTTATTATGCCTGGCTACAGCTTCCTGCCATTAAAAATATGAGTGTACAGTTCATTTAAGGATTCAATATCCCTGTTAAACAGCATTTCATGTCAGTTTCCCTATTAGCACTCCAGCAACTCTCAAGCTACAGTTGATTTATAGACGTACTAGGAGTCAGAACCCTTCCCCTGTCCATTGAATACTATTTTGTATAAGGCGTATTTTACACACTAAAGCTCAGCTATTAGTTATGAAACATTTTCTATTTTGGTCAGCCGCTAATATTGTGTTTTCTGAGGAGCTAAAGGCAACTCTTTCTCCTTCTACCATAGTAAATGTTTTAACATAATTTAGGTACTAATCCATCCTATTTGCTATTCAGGAAATACTGTCCCTGGTTCCCTGTTTATTGCATTGCTGTACTTGTCCTTCCCATGTTTTGGGGAAATAGAGCACCTATTAATTCTGCTGCAGATCTGAAGAAGTGGGTCTTACCCATGAAAGCTCATTACCTAATAAATAAAGTTATTAATCTTTAGGGTGCTACAGGATTGCTTGTATTTTTGAAGCACCTATTCATTTCTTGGTGTAAGTCAGAGCAGCCTACAGACTGTTCTATTCAGGTTGTGATTCTCCTGCTTATGTAAAAATACTTGGAAAGATGTCGTTCAGCTAGTGCAAATGTAAATACAGTAGGGTCGCAACATTCACAAGGGTTTGCTGTTCAGAACCCTAACGAATGTTAATTTTCATGAATATGGGGGCCCCAGAGCCCTGGGAAAGCAGTGGCCACCAGCGCTTCCCACCCAGAGCCCTGGGGTAGCAGCGGGTGCTGACAGTCCCCGCCCGGAGCCCCAGGGAAGCAGCATTTTTGAATAATTGAATTTGTGAATGTTGCACTCGCAAATGTCGAGAACTTACTGTAGTAGCTTTGGTGCAGTAGCCTGGGTAGCAGCAGAGTCATGTCTTGGTTGCATGGTGTATATGCCCACTAGTTTAATGCCAGTTTGTACTTGGCACAGTTAAGCTGTGCCTCAGCTGTTGATTCTTATTTTATCACAGCTACTCTGCTGTATTAGACCCATACTAATTCTATGAGAGCTAGCACAAATATGCGTTCAGCAGCAGGGGAGTCACACTTGTACCTGTTAGTATAGACATAGCCTTATACTCTCTGTCCCTTGGCCCACTCTGGATTCAGAGCAGCAGAGAATACCTTCAGAGTAGTTTGTTTCAGCCTCTCCTCTTCATACTCCCAGCTTCTTGCTACATTAGAAGCTGGGCTTGCATGAAGCCCTTGTCAGTTCTACACCAAAGGAGACTCCCTGTTCAGGGGGTATTTTCCTAAAGCCTGCTCCTGCCACCTTTAAGGCTCCTTTACATTGCCAGAGTAACATAAGCAGGATAGCTGAATACAAATCTGGATACTGATGGTCCCTGTTGGGGATTAGTTGGGTGCTACATGCTGGCAATGTTGCATATGGGGGATTCTCTGGGAAATAATGTTGGTGAGACTCCCAGGGTCAGTTTCCCTGGCAGTCACTGAAGGGGGCTAGCAACACCTCACAAAAGAGTTCATATGCAGAGGTGGAAAAAGTACCCACGTATGTGAGTAAAAGTATAGGTGCTTTGCCAGGGGGTGGTCATGGGTGTCCCTCTGGAAAACTACTTGAGTAAAAGTGCACACACACACACACACACATTTTGATTGTACTCAAGTACACAGAAGTGAAAGCAGCTACACTTTTACTCAAGTGACTTTTTGAGTACTTATTCCACCTCTGTTCATATGTCACTTGGCCTAGCAGTGATATCTCAGGAAAAAGTCACCCATTGGCAAGAGTGAGAGATGTTAAAGGAACTCACCCACCCCACTTCGCTATGTTCTGATCCAAGGCTCTTCAAACCAGTAGCTTTTCTACAGGGCCTAGGGCCTGATCTCCTTAAACATACATACCCTGGGTCACTTCATACCCTTGTTCCTACCCTCCAGCCATGGGTGCCGGCTTCTTGGGTGTTCCAGGAATGGAGCACCTGAAGGGAAAAATTAATGGGTGATGAGCTCCTACTGGAAGCCAAGCTCCTCCCCTGCCTCCTTTCTCCCCAGCATCTTGCCCACTGGTGGCCTCACCGGCCAACTCCTCTCCCACCCTCCCAGCACTTCCAGAACATTGTGAACAGCTGATTTTCTGCATCTGGGATGCCCAAGGAGATCAGGATGGAGGCTTGGGAGAAGGTATGGAAAGAGGGGTAGGGCAGAGGCAGAGCAGGAGTGGGGTTGGGGGAAAAGGGCTGGAATGGGGATGAGGCAGGAGCAAGGCAGTGGGAGAGCAGGGGTGGTGCTTGGGGGAAAGGGGCAAAATGGGGGAAGGTCAAGGGAAGAGCAGGGTGGTGGGTGAAAGAGGTGGAATGAGGGCAGGATGGGGGCAGAGCAGGGGTAGGAAGAAGTTGTTCAGAGGTCTGGGGTGAAGTGGTCCAGCACCTGCTGTCTAGAGGGGCAGTCAAGACCTATGCCTCAAGCATCATCTTGTACTGGACTTGGTGTCCCTTCCGCATTTCCTTCTGAACAGCATCCTGAGTTTCCTCCATTAACACTAGCAAGTCATCACCTTAAGCTGCTATGGTTGATGGTCTCCCATGTTCTTAGCTAGGAGGCTTGGTCCTGGCGGGAGGCTGCTGCACCTGACTGCTTTCCTCCATGGTCAGCCCAGACTGAACTGAGCTACCCTTTTAAATGTTTCTTCCAGCAGAGATGAGAGGTGTGCAACCTCTTGGGCTCAGAGCAGCTCTTTAACACTCACTTCACCAGAGCAGTGTTGGTATGTCTGCCACAATGCCTCTGTGGGAAGGGAGACAACCAGCAGTGAGAGAGGATTTGGGGTGCTGCTGTCTGGTGTAAATGATGATGGAGACAGTTCATCCTGACAAGGAGTAACTGGAGGTCTGGCACTAGGTTGATTTGTGAAGGCAGGAATGACTGGAGGACATAACATACAGGCTAGTCATTAGAGGTGTACAAAGCGTTCATGATATATAATTTATTTAGAAAATATCACTTCATCTCCTGTCACATGGCTGGATTTTATATTGAATCTGAAAACTATTTTATATGCCTAGTGTGCCTATTGGCCCCAAATATTGTGCTGGGGTGCCATGTGAGGTGTCAAATGAAAGCTTATGGTGCCCTAAATCTGTGTATGCTACTTGTGTGTCTGTATCATGTATGTTTGTAAAGTTATAGATTTTTAGCTCTGCAGCTGTGTGAGAAAAGTTTCGGTGCTGAGGTTCACAATGGGAGGTAGGGCTCCACCCCAGCCAGAACAATAGACTGAGTAAAGGCCCAGACAGTGAATATCCATTTTGCGATGGTGGGGTTTTCCAACCAGGACTGCAACAAATGGAAACTCAGCACAGTGACCCACCTGGTCAGGTGGTAAGCCAAGGCCTGTGAAAAAGAATGGAATTTTCTCTCTGCATAAAAACCCGTAAGAAGGGCCCTGGCAGGGACTTTCTTTGTTTTTGAGTCCTCAAGAGTTAAGACTCTCTGAACCTGGGACCCATCCCTGAGAGGGATGATGAATTTAGCAGCGTCTATCTTGGATCTTTTGTCTTGTGGTCTCCAGCGGTCCATGTCCCAGCATGTGGACGTCAGCGGGCCAGACCTACAATGCTCCAATAACCGAATCTATGTGACCTAAAACGAACTTTCAGAGACTTTCAAGAATCAGCAAATAACATTATTGGCCTGCTTCAGTGGTTATGACTGATGCATGTAAAGTATTGCTTTAACAAGTCTTCTCTCCAACCCTGTTCTTCCTTTTGTATTAATAAATCTTCAGGTATTAGATCTAAGGAATTGGTGAGTGTGTTGTTCGCGTAAGATCCAAGTATATATTGATTGGAGTCTGGGGCCAGGGCCTTTGGGGTCTGGAAGAATCTGTGTGGTGTCTGGGAAACAGGCTTAAGAGCCTCTCATCTTAATTTGGGGGTTGTTGATCTGGGTTGGTACAGCAGCTGAGGAGTCTGTGGGTTTCCTTGTGTGGGTTCTGGCTGGCCAGGGAGGCTGGCAGAGGTGCTGTGGTGGCTTGTTTTGATTTGCCTTAGTGAGAAGGAAATGCCAGCCTGGGGCGGTAAGTGGCCTGAATTTTAAGCAAAGGTACCCTGAATTGATTTCTCTGTCTGTGCCCAGAAACCCCATCCTATTACATCTCCCCATTCTGAAATGTTAACAAGAAGAGCACAAATGCTCACATTTGTTTTCTAAGAATTATGTGACATTTTTTCTTGATTATTTTCCTCTTATAAGAATAGTTTTTGAATTCAAATGATATTGGTTAGTAACTTGCAAGTCTCATGGCTTCTGTTACTATTTTATGATGGGATGACTTTTGTTTCTAATCAATGAAGTTTGGAAATCCAAAATTATCATTCAGATATGCAGCTTTTAATTTACTTTTGGCTAACATTTCAGCATTCCTGTCTAAAATTTTATTTGAAGGCCTGATTTTCCTCTCAGTCATACCAATGTAAAACAGAATTAGTTTGAATTCAAATTAATTACCATCAGTATAAGAACTGGATCTTGTCTGGGTGCACTTGGTCTAGTAGAGATGGAGAATTCATGGAAAGTGATCATGAAAGAGTCACAAATTCAGCTTCAAGTTTGTTTTCAAACACAAATGAACATGTGCAAAAATTACTATACCACAGCTCTTTTAACAGCACCTAACTATTCCATACTCCTCACTATAGAGGCAGCTGTAGTGATAACAACCTCTACATTAAGGTCATCTAATACTTCCTACTAAAACCACCTAATTGTGGTTTATAACTTTTCCAGACTTTACCAGTCATACAGAAATTATCCACATTTAGTCTGTGCTTCAGGCTGACTGTTTTTTAATGTTTTAGCAAAAACTGTGTCGCTGTTTTTGAAAATGAGGTTAGGAATAAATCAGTAGATTTGTGATGTCTGATTTTTTTTGAAGTGATTTAGTGCTGCAGGAATTTGGAGCAGCAGCATGAAAAACGACAGTATTCCTGAGGTCAGAGAGGTGTTGTTTGTGGCTCCCATGACAATCCAACCAGATCTGGCAAAGTTATAAAGCAAAGAAAATCTCTATTTGTACTTGTTATAGCAGAACTTGTTAAGAGTTTGTTTCTTAATCCTCTGACCATCCCACCTGCACTTTGCATGCTCCCCAGTCCTTGTACTTGGTTCTGAAGAAGCTACGCAGGCCATAACTGCTAGATGGGACGTGTGATATTTCTGTTAAGCAAAAAAGGAGGCTTCACAGAAATAGCTCAAACATCATAAAAAGGCAAGTTTTGAGAAATATGCATTTCAAATCCAATATTTTGAACAGCTCTGATTAAAGCTCCTTTCCATACCCTCATGCAAAGACATTTGTGCAAAAATACGATGAATGAAGACACTGTAGTTCTTTAAAAGTTTGTTTGTTCAAATCTCTAGTAATTAAGTAATTAATGTGTTGTGTGAGGTGTCAATGGAATTATGGTTTACTGAATATGTACGTATGTATCATGTTTGCATCTGTATTTCAAATTTGATCCTCAGATAATACCCACAAGGCGGTTTATTTCTAGTCTAGCTAGCACATTTGTGAAGGGACTAGTCAAGTTGAATGACCCATCAAAGAACACATAATTCACAGCAGAGCATGAAAGAAACTTATCTACACTTGATCGACTTTTCTGAGGAAATTTTAGCTAGATATAGTTAATGACCCTGCTAGCACTCAGTGAACTATGCAAGGGCACGTGATTAAACCACATGATCCTGAACTCCATTTTGGTACCTGTATTTTTCCACAGTCTTAGCTGGCAACTTGGTTTGGAACAAAAGGGTTCTCTCCCTATGGAATAAGCTATAAAAGGTGAAAGTGACATCACCAAGAGGCCTCACTCCCTACACAAAAGAAGACCTGGAAACACTAGAGAAAGAAAGACTGAACTGAAGAGAGTGCTGGTCTCACATGGGAAAGAAGGAAGCCTGTCTGTGCATATGACCTTGGCAGACTGTACTATCTGACATGGTGTGACACTGCCTAATTCAAATCCTAGCTAGTTTATCAGGTGTAGATTTTGTTTTTATTTACTAGGCAATCTTCTTTTATTGGTACATGTCACTCATTAGCACTTTAAATCTGTCTCTCTGTAGTGAATAAATCTGTTATATATTTCTATCAAAACATTGTGGTTTGAGTGAAGTGCTTGGGACAAAAGCTCAGGAACAAAAGTTGAGGCAGGTCCACTTCCCTTTGTACAAGTGGTGGACTGGGTAATTACTTACCTACTGGTCAGGCTTTTGACCATGGCAGGATGGTAGTAGATCCATGGCATTCAAGAATGGGGAAATTTTGGCTGGAACCCCTCTCAACAACTCTTGAGTGAATCTGTCATGGAACTGAAGAAAGGTGTGTCCTTCCCTGTTTAAAGGTCTATGGAAGTGCAAGATGGGGAGAGTTCAGCAGTTGTCACGGCAGCACAGTGAGAGGTGGAGTCCAAGTGGATGTGACAGAGCCCTGTTTTGTTCCATTTCCACACTGCAGCTGGGAGGGAGGGATACAGACCATCTCCCATTTACCTGTTGCTAAGTTATTCTGCTGACACCTGCAGCCTAGCTCATGGTACAGGTATGTCTGAAGAAATATGAAGAGAAAGAGAACAACATTAAATGTGAAACTGTCCCTAGTAGGGATGGGAAATGCAGTAAATTTGAGCCTCTGGGAGCTTCAAAATTATTATTTTCATTTTTTGCAAATGAGTTCAGGTTTTGTCATTTTTTTCCCTGTAAATGAAATCCATGTAATTGCCAAGGGAGCTTCAATTAAAAGCTGTGTTTTTCTGACAAGGAAACAATGATGTATGCAAACAATGTTGAAAGGCAATGAAAGCTGGTAACTTTGCATGTGATTGATTTTTCTAGAGACGTAAATAAGACCAGGCTGTTTACCAGTTGCTTTAAAAATGAATTAGCTGATGGATTACAGAAGATGTGACCACTGTGTTACACTAAGCATACATCAGAAACCATCACGAAAGTAAGGTCCAGATCCCTGCCCTCTATTTCTGTCACTTTGCTATCCTCATATGTGCCCCTGACATAAGGAAATGCCACAGATAGAGGAATACCAGCATATCACTCTGTGAGGAGAAAACACTAAAAAAAACAGGGGCCATGTTTGTTATGGGGAGGAGAGAGGAGCTAGATTCCAGAGCACATCATACGCCAGCTGATCCTTGCCTTGTGGGGTAATACGTGTGGGCCAGCAACTTGTAACTCAGTGCAGTCTAAACACTGCTCTTCATGCCACCAGGATGTGGAGCTGGGGGGCAGGGGAGGGCAGAAAGGTGCACAAGCGTCTCCTTTCCCTCCTTCCTCAGAAGTGCTGAACTGACGAATGCACCCAAGGATATTCAGGGTAATGAAGTAATTTCAGTTTCAAGTCAAATATTTTGAACAGCTGTATTTAGAATGCAACAATGGCTCTTTTCATGCCCCAGTACAAAACCATTTATGTAAAAATACGTTGGTACCTTTCTTGATCAGTAGACCAGTAGGGGAGTGTAACCAACCAGGCTCGGGTTCCACAGAAACGAGGAGCCCTGGGGTGGAGGGCCAGACACACCCTGCACACCCCTCACTGGTGCTCTCTCATGTCCTTCCCCTGCAGCTCATCTGTGCAGTCAATGCCCTGCTCCTCCACAGGCTCATGCGGCTTGGGGACCCGGATGCTGCTATCGCGGGGTTTGCCAGCCTGGGCTTCCCAAATTGCTTTGGGGCTCTGGATGGGACCCATATCCCCATCCGTGCCCCGGTGCACAGCGGAGGACGCTTCCTCAATAGGAAGGGATACCATTCTGTGGTCCTCCAGGCCTTGGTGGACAGCCGGGGCCTCTTCCTGGATATTTATGTTGGCTGGCCTGGCAGCACCCACGACGCCCAGGTATTCAGAAATTCGGGCCCGTGCCACCGGCTGGAAGCGGGGACCTACATCCCCCAGCAGGAGATCCCTGTGGGGGACACCACCATGCCCCTCTTTGTCGTTGCAGATGCGGTGTACCCCCTCCAGCCCTGGCTCATGCACCCTTACACAGGCCATGTCACAGCCAGCCAGGAGCGGTTCAACACGCGGTTGAACCATGCGCGCCAGGTGGTCGAGCGCACTTTTGGCTGCCTCAAATGGCGCTGGAGGTGTCTCCTCACCCGCCTGGATGCAGGCCCCACCAACATCCCCCAGGTTGTGGGCATGTGCAGCGCACTCCACAACCTGGTGGAGAGCAAGGGAGAGGCCTTCTTCCAGGGCTGGGCTGAGGAGGCTGGCAGGGCCGACATGCAGCCACCCTCTGCCCCCAGTCGCCAGGTGGACCCCGAGGGGATCCGGGTCCGGGAGGCCCTGTGGGCCCATTTCGACCAGGCTGCGGGGTGAATGCTGGCAGGCCACCCACTGCACTCCCCATCCTCCACAGCACTCCATGCCCACACCACAGAGCACCCAAGAGCACACACACCCCCACTTTTCTTGCAAATAAATGTACCTGTTTTTTGAAAGCAAACAGTGAAATGTCTTATTAATACAATATATATATATAGAACAAAAGGGGGGAACTATTTACATGGGGGGGGGCAGGTACCATAACAGAACAGGGGTCCAACACAAATTATATACAGATAATGGGGGATATGTACAAAGGGCGAGGGGAGGGTACGTTCTCGGCCCCGCACCACTACTGTCCAGCGCCCGGGGTTGGAGGGCGTTACCCTCGCCTCAGCCAGAGCCCTAGCTGAGGCTGGGTGGAGGCCGGGCAAACCGGCAGATACGGCCGGTGGGTGTCTGCAGGCCCTGTGTCCCCCTCAGCGGCAGGCCCCAGGGTGTCAGACGGTGGTGCGACAGCTGGCGGAGGGGCGGGCGGAGCGGCATGGGGGGCCAGGTATTCCACTATGCACTCGAATGTGCGCATGAAGACCACCATACCTCCTGACACCAGGCCAGCGCTCGCTCTTGGAGCTCCAGCCGCTGCTCCGACACCTCCAGCTGATGCCGGAGGGTCGCAAGCAGCTGGGGATCCATGGCCGTCCTCTGGTGGTGGCTGTGCCGTCGGCCCCGTCCTGTGGCTGGTTGGTGCTCCGCCAAGGGGCTGGCCTGCTGGGATGGCCCCGGTGGGTTCTCCGGGACCATGGACACCTTGTCGGCGCTCTCTGGGCCCTCCGATGGTGTAGCTGCAGAACACGGGGGGGGAAGAAGAGTGGAGACAGCCATTAGTGTGGGCCCCAACCCATGGCCCTTGTCCCCCACCCCTCTGCTGCTGGTTCCCCATCCCCGTCCCCGGGAGATGATGCTGCTGCTGATGGGTGTTCCCACCTCCCCCCGGGGGACCCTAGGTTCCGCTCCCCCCAACCCCAGGGATGGGGCATGGTGCTGTCGTGCTGGGGGGCAGGGGCTGATGCACTTTTCTGAGGGACATGCCACTGCTGTCCTTGGGGCCATGGTCATCTGGGCATGTGGAGGGCCCTGGTCATGTCTGTTGTCCCCGCCCCTTAACCCCAGGGGTGTGCACCGGGGGGGTATATACCTGACAGTCCGCTCCCACGGTTGGGGGACACCCTCTTGGTGGATGCCCTGCTGGAGCTCCAGGATAGGATGGCGATCCAGAGCCCCCCGTCGCTGGAGGAGTCCCCCTCTTCCTCCTCCGGCATCCCAGGGGTGGTCTCCTGGGGGGGGCCCCTGGGGTGCAGGGCTTGCCTTCAGGGCAGACTCCGTCTCCAGGGCCTGCTGGGACTTGTTGGCCGAGGTGTCAAGAGTGGCCGGGGGGAAGGAGGTGTACCGAGGGGCCCAGGATGGACCTGAGCTCCCTGTAAAAAGGGGCAAGTGGTGGGGGTGGCCCCAGATCGGCTGGCTGCATCCCGGGCCCAGGCGTAACCCTGCCACAGCTCCTTAACCTTACTCCTGAAGTGGTCAGGTGTGTGGGCAGGATGACCCCGGGCAGCTGGACCCTCGGCCAGCTGAGCGAACTCATCCGCGTTCCGCCTCTTGCTCCCCATTACCTGGAGCACCTCCTCCTCACCCCAGAGCCCCAGCAGGTCCCGGATCTCAGCCCCCATTCAGGAGGGGCCCTCCTGCCTCTTCCCAGGCTGGCTGCCAGCCTGGGAGCCATGGCTCCCCTTGGGGGGTGCCATGGGGGCGTTTGGGGGGCTGGCTGGCTGCCATCGCTGCGGGGGTGGTGGGTTGGGGCTGCAGAGAGATGTGCAGGCTGGCCGTGTGGCTGTGCTGCCACCTGCACATGCTCTCAGCTTCCTGCACAGGAATGCAGGGGGCGGGGAGCTTTAAGGGGCTGCTGCATGCGGCGACCATAGAGCTCAGGGGCTGGAGAGAGCATCTCTCAACCCCTCAGCTGATGGCTGCCATGGCGGACCCCGTTTTTTCAATGTTCAACGTCGAAGTAGGGCGCTATTCCCATCTCCTGATGGGGATAGCGACTTCGACATCTTGCCGCCTTACGTTGATTTCAACTTCGAAATAGCACTCGCCACGTGTAGACGTGGTGGGCACTATTTCAAAGTTGGTGCAGCTACTTCGAAGTAGCTGGCTCGTGTAGATGTGGCTAGAGAGTCATAGGACTTTGCTGACCAGCTAGCAGGCTGTCATGATAGGGAGCTAACATTCAGTTTAGTTACCAGCAAACCTCACTCTTCCTGAGCGAGTGACTCAGACGCTGGGACTCCTGGAGATAATGCCACTGTGGCATCCCATAGGGAGCTGCTCTGAACTATCTCTGTCCTTTGTCATTGGTTGTAACCTTCTTAGGAAGGATTGTGTCGGCTAAACGGAAGGGGAAATGGCACTGTAAGCCAAAAAATGGCCTAGCCATCACCTGTTTTTGAGTCAGTGATAACTTGGAAGAAAATAGCCTTGAATGCTCATGAGTCAATTTTCTAACAGAGAGAGCACAAGATGGGGTATTAGTTGGTGTCTGCTGCTGAACATCAAATCACAGTAAGAGACAGGATGACCAACTCCATACCCATCTAACTGACATGCGTAGGGAAAAGAGGCTACACGATCACAGTGAACTTCAATTTCTGTGTCAGATACTGTAATCTCTTGCTCCCAGTACTGAAACATCTTTGAAATTTCTAAACCTCGTAGGTAACATTTTGCTAACTCTTGAAAGTGTTGCAGCCAACATAGGGTATTTCTTTTTAGACTTTGTCTTAACAGATGAACAGGAACAGATCACGGAAAAAAAATGATAGTTTCGGTTTGGTTCTGTGGCCACATTTATAAGGTGAAAAGGAATAACATTCAGATCAGTAAGATACAACACCCCCATGGCCAGCAGGATGGTCATGCCACCGCCAGACACAGGGGATGGCCCCCATGGACTCCCAGCTCATGGCAGCTCTCCGATGGCAGATGGAGGTGGCTGAGGAGAGACTGAGGTTCGACCAGGAGGAGTCCACCTGGCACTGGGCGGTGTGGCAGCAGTTCATGGGAGGATTCTGGGACATAGCCAGGTCAATCAGGGAGGCTGTCACCTGGCTCTGGCCCCCACCTCCGCCGCTCCACCAAATGCCCCCCCATCACCCCACCTGCCTCACCCCCTGCCACGCTGCCTGCCTCGCTGCCTGCCACCCCACCTGCTGCAGCACCTGCCATGCCGCCTGCGAGCCCCCTCAGGACCGGAGCCCATTGGGGCTGAAGACCAACCGGTGGAGACATCCCAGCGGTACCTGCTAGTCCTCCTCCCAGCTCCCAGACAGCCGTACTGGGGACTGCAGAAAAGGGGTGAGGTTGCGCCCCTATACAGCCACGCCACACTGATGGGCCGATGGCCGAGCCATCCGCTGGGCTCCCATTGGTTGATGTATCTTCCCCTGCTGTGGTCCAGGGTGCAGATGGGGATGTGTCCCCCATCCAGGGCCCTGAAGCAGTTCGGAAACCCCATGGTGGCAAATCCAGTGACAGCTATGTCCAGGTCCCCTATTCGGATGACCCTCTGCAGCAGCATGGCACTGAGTGCACAGACCACCTGTGGGGAGGGAACCCGGGTCTCCCCCCAGCCCTTCCCTCCCCAGCACCCCTCCCTCTCCAGCCCCACACCCAGTCCCTCCCTCCCCAGCCCCCCTCCCCCCAGTGAATGCATGCCCAGGCCTCCTTACCTCCATGATGACTGCCCTGACCGTGACCTTTCCCACTCCGAACTGGTGTCCCAAGGAGCGGTAGCTGTCTGGAGTGGCCAGCTTCCAGATGGCTATTGTGACCCTCTTCTTGACAGGGAGGGCGCACTGCATCTGTGTACTGGTGCCTCAGTGTGGGGGTGAGTCACTGGCAGAGCTCCAGGAAGGTCTGCCGGCGCATGAGGAAGTTCCACAGCCATTGGTCATCGTCCCACTCCCCCATGACCAGCTGTTCCCACCACTCGGAGCTGGTGGGGTAGCTCCAGAGGTGGCAGAGCACCCAGCAGGGGAGGAAGAGGGGAGCCCAGTGGTCAGGGACATCCCCGTCTGCCCCCTGGAAGGGCTCCTCTGCCAGGAGCTGTTGGGCAGTCTCCCATGAGGCACCTAGCAGGGTGCTTGCTCCCTGGGTGACTACCTGAAGGGCTTCCAGCTGCTGCTTCTGCTGCTGCTGGGGGTCCATAGCTGCTGTGCGTCGGTCTGCGAGAGTGTGGCTAGCATTCTTCAGACCTTATGCTGTGCAGACTGGGTGTGTCTGGTGGGGCCCTTTAAAGGCATGACTTGCTGTTGCCTTGGAAGGGCTAGTCCAGCCTGTGACCCGGTCCGTGGGCTTTCCTGGCCCCTTATTTCGATGGAAAGCACTTGTGTGTGCGGACGCTCTGCATTTCCTTCCGGGGCGGCTCCTTTCAATGTTCCCCGTTGCTACTTTGACATTGAACTTTGACGGCACCAGCCCCGGAGGATATGTAGATGATACGCGTCGAAGTAGCCTATTTTGATGTTCTTTCTCCAAAATCAGCTACTTTGATATAGTGTGCTAGTGCAGACATAGCCTGTATCTTGAAGAACTAGGGAAAGAAGAAGAAAGCTAATCTGGGGAGCAACGTAATGTATGATCTAGACTGCAAGAAGGAAATAGGAACTAGAATAGGCAAAGCAAGAGCGAGCTTGAAGGAGATGGATAAGATCTGGAAAAGCAAAGTGATTAGCTTAGAAGCGAACCTGAGAGTCTTGAAAATGTGTGTGTTCAGCAGCGTGTTGTACGGAAGTGAGACATGGGTGATAATGAAAGATTCGGGAAGAAGAATATTGGCATTTCAAAGGAGTCGTTATAGAAAAATTCTGTGAATAGGATGGATGCAGAAGGTCACCAGTGAGGAATCATATAGAAACATACAGCCAAAAGAGAACCTGCTGCAGAAGGGTATAAAATGGAAGCTACAACTATTTGGGCATATTTGCAGAATGAACAATGAACGAAAAATCAAGACCCTGATATTCAGCATAATGGATGATTCATATAGGAGAGGCAGACCCCACGGAGAATGGATAGATAAAGTAGTAGATTCCTGCGGAGCTAGTCTACAGAAACTAAGCCACTCTGCACTGGACAGGGAAAGATGGAAGGAAATAGTGAGAGAGGCATCAGACACCAACAGGCGCTGAGCCCACAATTACTGGTAAAGATGATGATATGGCTGGGGTAACTGTAGGTCTACCAGACTGACACTGATCCCTGGCAAAGTAAAAGAACAGCTGATCTGGGACTCACGTAATAAAAAATTAAATGAGAGAAATATAATCAATACATATCAATAGGGATTGTGAAAAATAGATCATTTCATGCTAACTGGATATCTTTTTTTAATCACATTTGTTTCATAAAGTTAATATTGCTAAAGTAATATAATTAGGCTTCTGTAAAGTATTTGACTTGTTACAGCATGACAACTATCATGCCGAACAACTAGGATGATATAAAATTAACATGGCACACATTAAAAGAATTTAAAACTGGTAAACTGATGGGTCTCAAATGGTATTGTAAATGGGACATTGGCATTTAATGGACACATTTCCAATGGCAATATAAAGGGATTATTTCTTGTTATTTAACATGTTTAACAATGTCCCAGAAGAAAACAAAAATCATTACCAATAAAGTTTGCAGATGACACAAAAATTTGGACAGAGGTAAATAAGGGAGAGAATAGATCACTAATTCAGAGTGATCTCGAGCATTTGGTAAACTGGGACAAAGCAAACAACATGCCTTTTAACATGATCAAATACAAATGTATATATTTAGTAACAGAGAATGCAGGCCATATTTATAGGGGAGAATCTCTCCTGGGAAGTAGGGGCTCTGAAAAAGATATGGCGATGGGAGAGATAGCTGGACAAAAGCTTTCAGAATGGTGCCGTGACCAAGAACCAAAGTGATCCTGGGGCACATAAACAGGAGAATGTTGAATAGGGGTGGAGTGTTTATTTTACCTCTGTATTTGGCACCTGTGCAATTTGCTTCTGGAATACTGTATCCAGCTCTGGGGCCACAGTTCAGGAAGGATGCTAATAAATTCAGAGAAAAGCCACAATTATAATTCAAGGCTTAGAAAACATGCCTTATAGGGATAGACTGAAAAAGCTCCAGGTATTTAGCTTAACAAAGAGAAGGTTATGGGGTATCCACTTGCAGACTGCACATAACTATAGGATCTACCAGAGAAAGCTAGAATATAATTCTATGACTGGAAGTTGAAGATAGAGAAATTCAGAAATATTGTGTTCATCTTCATGGTATGAGCAATTAACCTCTGGAACTATTTACCAAGGTCATGGTGCATTCTTTATTACTGACATTTTTGAAATCAAGATGGGATGTTTGTAGGAATATGCTTTTGGAACTACCCTGGGGAAGTTCTATGGCCTGTGTTACACAGAAGGTCAAACTAGATGCTCCGAGTGATTGCTTCTGGCCTTGGAACCTATGAATGTAAAAGGTATTGTTGTCTTTATAAAATCTTGAATCAATTAAAAGTCTGGAATAAACAGGAAAAGACTTTTTTAAAAAAAAATGTGCTTGTATCCCGTTATTTTTGTCACTTCATTTTTTGCTTGTGTTTTTCATTCAGAATGGATTTCATCGGCTCTGCTTTTTATGGCTGAATGTCAGAGAAGGGCATAGGTAGAACTGTGAGGCTGTGGCTATGCTACACATAAATCTCAAAAGCTGGAACTTCGAAAATCTAAATCGAAATAAGGGATATTGAAAGGACGCAGCCACACACACAAAGCAGATCACTGTACCGGTCCGCAATTTCGAAAGAGACCTCCCGGTCTTTTGAAAGGGAGTGTCCACACAGCAACGCAGGCCCCTTCGAAAGAGCAATCCGGGAAACGCCATGCATGGGGTCGTATGGCTGACAAGCCCATCTGGGTCTCGCAGCCAGTGGCCCCCTTGTAGCCCCCCCCAAAACACACCCACCCTGTACACACAGAGCACTGCAGAGCAGCAGACAGCACTGCAGAGGCTGTGCTCTGAGGGAACATTGCAGTGCATGGAGCACCAGCACCTCCACCAACCCCGAAGCCCAGGTGACAATCGTCATCCTGGCCATGCTGGAAGCTCGAGAGCAAGCACGAGTGTTTTGTGCAAGGGTGGGCTGCAGATGGCAGCCCTGGGTACGAGCAGCCAGCCGCAGTCCCATGCCACCAGGCACACAGGGATGGGGTTAGGTTCCAGAAGGCCCTCTGGGGGCCCTTCAACCAGGAGCCTCCCTGACCCTCCCTCTGACACCTTCTAGCCAACATTCACCCCTCATCACAGCCCCCATGCACATAGGGGACACCAGGATGTACAACACAATACTTAGTTAATAAGAACCAACCACAACACGTACATAAACTGCTCTTGAACAAACAGGTGTGAGGGTGTCTGAACCGGGAGGCTGGGTAGGGGGGCGAATGGGAGACAACTATGCACAAAGTGGGGGCATGACCCTGTAGATGGGACCATGGTCAAGGGCAGGCCTAGTCCTCCACAGGGGTCAAGGGGTGGGACCCTCAACAGATGCGGGGGCCCCTGCTGTCCCAGGTGCAGGGCCCCATTGGGGCTGGGATGCAGCTGGGATGACAGGGAGGTAGGGCCAGGCAGGGGCTGGGAGCATTGATAATTGGGGGGGGTCCAGGGGGCTCAAAGGGTTGGGGGGGCCAGGGGAGCTTGGAGAGGTAGGGGTGACAGGGGGTTGGGGGAATGTGGGGGGCCAGCTCACCCTGGCTTGCACTGGTGATAAGGCAGTGGCCCAGTGTGATCCAGGCTGCTGGGGAGAGGGTGGCCGGGATAAGGGTGGTCAGTTCAGGGGTGGGGGAGAGGGGGGCATCAGGTGTGGGGCTGGGGGCAGCAGGGGGCTGGTGCGGGGGTGGCAGGGGTGCAGACGGAGGCAGTGGGAGGGCGGTAGGGGTGGGGATAGGGTAGCAGGGAGGGCGTCAAGGCACTAGAGGGCCGGGGCCGCCTCGCCCCGGACCTCCTGCCACCAGGCCCTGTCTTCCCTGATCCGGCTGTAGGCCTGCCTGAGCACATTTACTTTTGAGAGTGCTTCATTGGCTGTGTGCTGGGGGTGGCCCTGCTTTCACAGCTCCAGCAACAGCCAGCCAAAGTCTGTAGCATTCCAGGGCTGCCCAGGGCTCTGTAGGAGCACGTCTTCATCAGCCCATAGGCTAAGAAGGTCTTTAATCTCAGCCTCCATTCAGGAGGTCCCCCTCCGCTTCTGGCTCTGGCTCTCCTCTGGCGACCCCTCAGGCTGGGTGGATGGGGACTTCCGGGGGTGCAGGGGGTGTGGAAGGCTCACCATCTGGCCAGAGGGCTGGTTGGCTGTGGGCTAAGAGGACTGGAGGGTGTGTCTGTCAGAGCTCATGCTCCTGAGGCTCTGGGCACACTCTCACCTTCCTGCTAGAGGTTTCCAGGTCCTTGCAGTTTTAAGTGGATGGCCCAGAGACCAGAGACGCCCACTGGTGCTTACTAGGGCATCTCTGTGCTCCCTGCAGCCGCCGCCATGGAGGACCCGCTATTTTGAAAGAGCGGCCCCAGAGCATCTGCACAAGCCCTATTTTGAAAATCTATTTCGAAAGGGGCCGTTCTTCCTGAAATCGGATGGGAAGAGCGACTTTGAAATGCACAGCTCTTTCCACCGAAAACAATTCTAAAAGAGGCCGTTATGTGTGGACACTCCATGCTCTCTTTTGAAATTGCACCCCCCCACTTTCACAATTGATTTTGAAATACAGGGCTAGTGTAGCTGCACCCTGAATGTTAGCAATGTATGAGAATTTGAAAAAGGCATCTGACAACTAGAGGGTATTTTTTCTATTCATATAACGAAGCTTTTAACTGTTCCAAGCCATTAAAATATTAAAATTAACTACTGCTACCAGCCCACTACTGCTTTTAATTGTGCTCACTGGCTTCCAAGGGAGCATATTAAATAAACTCATTAGAAAAGTGTGCTAATTATAAGAGTAAAGCAATATTGAAATCTGAAGCCACCAAGTGAATAAAGACATCTTATTATAAAACAAGAGACTACTTGTGAGAAAAGTGGAAAAAGCAGAATATGCATCAGGAAGACAACAGGAGAGCCAGAAGGAAGTATGAAATAGGAAATAGAATCAGAACGGCTATATTTCGAAGATTACTAATGAGGCGCTGAATATTCAGCACCTCATTAGCATTAGGACGCTTCCGGCTGTGGCACTTTGAAAGCCCCGCTTTCAAAAGCGTGCAGCTTGGCGCAGCTACACGGGGATCCTTTTCGAAAGGACCCCACACCTTTCAAGATCCCCTTATTCCGATCGGTGAGTGGGATAAGGGGATTTCGAAAGGTGCAGGGTGCTTTTGAAAAGGACCTCCATGTAGCCATGCCAAGCCGCACACTTTTGAAAGCAGTGCTTTCAAAGCGCCGTGGCCGGAAGCGTCCTAATGTTAATGAGGCACTGAATATTCATTTCAGCGCCTCATTAGTCATCTTCGAAATGGCCATTAGCATAGCTATTTCGAAGATTTGTGCCTGTGTAGACACACCCAACATGTTTACAGAGTTTAACAATGTACTCTGGGTCCAATCCTCTGCTGGAGTAAATTGGAATAGCTCTTGTGGCTTCAGTTGAGCTAGGCTGGTTTACATATCTGAGAATCTGACCCTCTCTGATACCACTCCTGTGCAGTTCCGTTATTCACACGTTTAGGCCGTCAATATTATGCATTATATCCCAGGCCCTGCAACACTTGCAGTGACATGTTGTGTTTGCCATACTGTTCTTGTTATCATGCCTATTTTCTAACAAAAAAAATGTCATATGGAGGGTCTCTTCTCAAAGAAACCACAAGTAAAATTCATTTTCATTATAACACAATTGATCTCTTTGGGAGGGATTCACATGGGAAATTTAGGCATCTAACTGCCACTTTAGATGTCTAAGTCCAATATATAGGCACCATTGGCATTTTACATGTCGTGGAGCAGCTTTTGAAAGAGAAATTGACAGTTTGCACCACTCCAGAATTCCCTGCGGATGATCTTTGCACCCTCTATGTCACCCTTGCAAACTCCATCCTCTAAGAACTGTGCAGGCATAAGGTATATCTTTGAGTTTATCATTTTTCATTTCATTAAATTATAATGAAATCTCCACTGTCTCAAGAAGGGCAACAGTATTCTGGCTGTAGGTTTAGTGGACTAAAGAGAGGCCCAGAGCCCAGGAACAAGGCTAGCCTTGCCACAACATATATATATATATATATATATATATGGTGGTCTGGGGGGAACCTGAGCCCCACCCACTCATTCCAGGTTCTAGCCCAGGGACCCTGTGTGGCTGCTAGTGGTGGGGGAGGGCTCCCCTTGTTATGAACAGCGCAGCTCTTCCCTGGGCCACTTCCCCAGACAATTCCTCCCCCCTCCAGGTAGTGGCAGTAGCAGCCTGTTCCCCCTCCTGGTTTGGCTCCTCTTGTGTGATCAGCCTGCTTGGCCTTCCACCAAATTGCAGGGCCTCCTGGGCAGGGGCCTTAGCCCCTTGCAGCTGAGCACTCCTCTCCTCCTCTGGTGCCTCTAGAAAAACTACCTTGCCTTGCCTACTGGGCAAGGGTTCTTTTAAAAGCAGGCTTGAGTGGGACAGCCGGCCCCAATCGGCCCAGGGTGGCTTCCTCTCCAGCTGCTCACACTCTGCCTGTCTGCCTGCCCTGCTTTGCCCTCTTGTTCTTGTTCTCACCCCTCCCAGCCTTACCTTGTCACAATGTCTTTATATCAGCAGCCACCGAGAAATAGAGAACGGCAGCTCCAGCTCCCCTAACCAGACCTGCTGACCAGAGACAAAGCGGTCGGTTGCCCCAGTCTCAGCATGATAAAGGGGCTGGTAGCTCCAGCTGCCACCACTGCTACATTCAGCAGGTGGAGCCCCAGGACCCTTTGAAGTGCTGCAATGGCGCCACTCCATGCTACTGTGAGGTGGGTGCCACATAGCAGAATTGGCAGCCCTAAGAGCTGACTGCCCAAGGCCCCACCCCTTTTGTCATTGGCCCCGGCCTTTCTGAGATGCAGTGCTGCCTCGACAGTACCCTCCCCGCGCACACACACACACCCTGCACTGGAGCCCACAGTGGCTGTCAGCCCCACTGACTCCAAATTAAATCTCATTAGTAAGATGACATATTAAGTTGGTGGGATTTTACATAGTGGTGTGGAAAAAGGCCCAATATGTAGTTCTCAAGGTCTTTCCTTTGTGCTTCTATGTCCCCTGGTGCTGAGGACAGAAAGGAGGGCTTATGCTTACTGAGCTCTGCAGATGTTAGGGTTTCTTCTCTAGATGTGGGGCTGGAGAAGTATGATAGTGTTTAGCCCACAGTGACTCTATGAAGGTAATGGTACGTGTCTCAGGAAGCCAATGTGAAAACAGTGCTTACAAGGTTCATTAATGACTTCAACAGTAAAATAAAAACAACATTCACGGATCTGTGACTCCTTCAATCCCAGCTGAGCCTCAGGAATTTAAATGAGGCTTTGCTTTCAAAGACAAAGTAAAGCGAATAGATAAGACTATCCATTTCTGCTCCCTCAAGCCATGCTCATGTCCGCTTTCCAAGAAGTGGCAACAAAAAGAATATATATATATGCTTGTAGGAGTCCTGGGACGCCCAGCCCTTGGCCTAGGGTGGGCGGCAACCAAAAGAGGGTTATAACACCGGCCCAGCCCTCAGTTCGGGGCGGAGCAGCAGTTCACCATTGTAATACAGTACAGGCCCAGCCCTCAGTCTAGGGCAGGGCAGCAGTTCACAGTTGTAACACAATCCCGGCCCAGCCCTCAGTCTAGGGCGGGGCAGCAGTTCACAACAGTAACACAGGACAGGCCCAGCCCTCAGTTTGGGGTGGGGCAACAGCACAAGGGTTTGAGCACAGGCCCAGCGTGGGCTGGCCCTGTCAAGGAGGGGGTAGGGAGTCGCAGGCCCTCCTACTCCACTGCGACCCGGCCCGGGGCCCTGGGGGTCACTCACACACGACCATGGCAGTGGGGATCCAGGCCGCAACACACTGCCATGGGTTCGGGAGCGTCGTTCCCCAGGCCACTTCCTACCTCTACCTCCACCAGGGGAAGGTCCCAGTCCATCTGGTCAGGGGGTCCCACAGGGTCGGTCTCCTCCAAATCATCCACCTTAGGGGGCTCCAGCCAGTCGCCCATGTCGATGTCATTGGGATAGTCTGGCGGCGGTAGCACGGTGGGCCCGAGGCGATCCTGAGCCTGGGGGCTGCAGGGGTCCACCAGGACTCTGGGGCAGGCTGCTCCTGGGGCCCTGTGGTCGCTCACCCTCGCCGGTCTGGCCGCATCCGGGCTTCTTCCAAGGCGGGGGGTCTCCGCCAGCGTGAGGGTCCTGGCTGGTCTGGGAAGTCCGGGTAGTCCACCTGGGGCATCTGGATCCGTGGTTGTTCGGGGCCGCTGGGGGCTTGCTCCTCTGGCCCGGCCAGGCGGTGACAGGGACCTCTGCCCTTGGTGCCAGGGAGCTCGTGCAGGCACCTCCTCCCTGTCCGGAGGCCCAGGCTCTAATGGGTCCCGAGCCCTGCCCTTGGCCCTTCTAGCCCTGGGCCCCGCCCTCTGAGGGGCGGGCCTCTGGTGTTCTTGCTCCGGCCTGCCAACCAGGGCCTCTGCGCAGCCTCCTCTGCCTCTGAGTCAGCAGGAGGCCATACTGACTCACTACAGTGCTTGTTTATTTATTATTATATATATCGGCTTGTTTATTCAGAAAGCTCATTTAGCTGATATATCCTTCTCAAAGAATCACTGTCAAGTGCCCTGAGGTGTCAGCTGTGTCGACCATGGACCACAACACAGGACTGCAATTTGTGAGTCATCTTGCCAGCTCCTGCCTTAGTAAAATCAAACTCCTTAAACACTGACTTCTTCTCCACCCCCTACTGAATGGCCAATGACTCTCCCATCAGCATGTCATCCCAGAGAGACAAGAAACAAAGTCTGCTTTTTTGTGACAAGGTAAACCATTGGCCTGTCATGTAGGGCAATTTTCAGATAATTTGATATCCCAACCGGGTTTGATCTGGATATTTTATGGCCTGCATATGCCTGGTTCTCCTACATCTGTACTGATTTAATACAGCAGTAACTGCTGTGCAGCTGAAGAAAAATAGAATTTGCCTTAAGAAAAATATAATATAGTCAAAAGAGATTTGCTGATTTCAAATTAAGATAATATTCAGTAGAATCTAAATCTTTATTTTAGGGAACTTCTCTCCAGGGCTGAGAGAGGGTGGCTGATGTTATTCATGACCCATTCCTCATCAAGGGTCAGAGTGAGGAGATAGCAGGGACCTTGAAGAAGTTTAGTTACAGCCACAAAAGACAGAGGAAAAGAAGCATGTGATTCTGCACTTTTACTCAGCACTCAGTTAAAGAAGGCCCATTCTCCCCTCACTAAGAAGCCTGAGGAGATAGAGCTGCTTCAGGAATTAGAGTACAATGGACCACTTACAATATCTCTGACAATATTTCCTCTTTCTCTGGGGCTATGCATCTCAGTCTGCTTGCATCACACTGATAGTGTGCTCCTTTTTCACCCCAGAATGACCCAAAGAAACACATGGGCTGAAAATCAGTGGTGTTATTGACACCCCATAAATTGATATCTCACCTTAAATTATTTATCAGAAGCTGTAACAGGTTGTTAATGAGTGGTCACAATGCCCAGTTGCTCTCCAGTAAAGCACCATCTGCTATCTTAGAATATAGTCAACTTCCTCTCAAATTGCCTCCAGGTCCTATCAGCGAAGTCACCAAATTTTGGTGTAACAGAAATTCAGGTCAGTTCTTCAGGCTTAATAGGAGTGCAAATGTACCTGGTCCACTTTTATAGCTCACCAAACCCCTCCACTCCACCTACATAGCAGGGTCACCATTATCAGAAACATCCTTCTGGCATCAGTGGTCACAACTCCTCCACAGTACTAGAAAGCTGCTTCTTTTTTTTTTTTTGTTCTGTTACCTCCAAACCTGTGATGTTCTCCAGATGATGGCCAGCCTGTAAAGAAGACAAAGACACTGGTAATATTACCACTAAAGGAACAAAACCCCATCCCATATAGTCCCTTTATGTGCTATAAACATTACACCATTTTAATATAACTAATACAATTATCTTATCATTTTTACCCTCAGAGTCTTCCTGGTAGCAAAAGTCACCTGAAGGATGAAGTCTGCATCAATACCTTTGGCAGCAGAGTTATGTGATTTGAGTGACGGGGGAATTTCATAGATTCTGTCAAAAGAGGAGAGAAATATAATGCTAGCCTTGTGCTTTGCCAGGTTATGCTGATGCTGACATAGAAATCGATTCTTCTGGGAGGGCAGGGACAGGTCTGCAGAGCTAACAGAAGAAGAAGAATCCTGCTTATTGTCACTGACACAAGGAGTCAGAAGAAGTCTGAGTTCCTTAGAACAAGGAAGGATTGGTCTTTCGAGACAGAAGGAGGCACTTATGAACTGCTCCACGCAGAAGGAATACACCCTCTGGTAATGAGACTAAGGACTCCTGATATCCTACCACATCTGACGTTGGAACATTTTCAGGGCCCATTCACTGCTATGTCCACTGCTCCTTGCTGAGTTCAGTTAGCACCTCTTCCTACTGCTACTATTTCTCCTCCTCCTCCTCCAGATACAATCCAGGCAGATGCTGAAGCAGCAAATCCTACCTCCTCTGCCTGGCAAAGAGGAGCATATGGTAGGCCCAGAACGGTATTCTCTGCCAAAGCCTGAAACCCCTCACAGAGCACAAACAGGAAACTTCACTCCATTCCTGTAGCCTGCCCTGCCCTGATCCCCAAAGAACCATACAGGAGACACACTAATACGTCCCATTACATAATAGTCTGTGGCCATTCCTCCACTTCTCAAGGACACCAAGAATAGGAAAGATAGAGATTAATGTTCATCTGTTACTCTGAGATTTTAGTGGAGGCAGTTATTTATTCCTGTTTACAAAAAACATTTAAGAGATGCCTTTCATGTATGTATGTATATAAAAGCTACTGTTCCCTTGTGTGTGCAACTTGTTTTCTGAGTCTGAGCAGGGGACACTGCAGCCTCTGCAGGCCCCCAGGCAAGGTAGGGAAGCAGTTCTGCATTCACAGAAGGGGTGGGGCTCAGACTGAAGAGGTGGCAGCTAGCCCCTTGTGCTGCCCAGACTGTTGCGCACCCCAGCACTCAGAGCTGTGCAGGCTTTGTCGGCATGGAGGGCCAGTCCTTTAAAGGGCCCCAGGCCCTGGCTGCTGCTGCTGGAATCTGAGCTCTATGATGTTTCCCAGGAATTTGAGGTACAATAGTAGAATTCACAGCATGACTGTGATTTCTTACAAGTCTGGTGCCATGCAAATGAAAACAATTGCAAGCTTTCCACAAACCCGTTTACGAACGTTCTGTTGCTGATGACAGCACCTCATCACCCTCCCCATCACCACCCTGCACATATATACACAAGGCCACTTTTTATTCTAAGTCCCTCTCAGCCTTTGTCTGATGTTCCACTCTCTGTCTTCCCTGATAGCTTGTATATCCGCACCTGTGGTTAGCATAAGACATAACAAAAGCCCCTATTGACTTAGATTTCAGAAGGCTAGTTTAAGATTCAGCTCCTCACACTGTTAAGGTTGATTATGAACAATCAGGAGAGCTGACCCTGAATGGTAACTATGTCTTCACTGACAAAATTTAGCAAGATGTCAGAAGATTTGTTATTCAGAAAATCTGTGACCTTGCTTGATCAGTAATTAGAAGAAAAAATGTGTCTGTACGTCAAATAATAACGGTTACAATTAAAGTAAAGATCTAGGTAAAGGTCAGGCACACAAGAAAAAATAGAGTAACTATTGAGGTAAAAAGTGTTGCTTTACTAATTACTGGCTCATATGCCTCATGACAGCTTAATTTTCAGTTAATACTGGACTCAGTCATGTAGAACAATTAAAAAGGGAAACAGCTGAACAACTGCTAAGAACAGCCTTGAAGAAACTCTTTCATCCTTTGCACAGGTGTATAAGAAGATCAGTTAATCTAATAAAGCAGAGGGAGGAAGTAAGGAAATGGAAAAGAACACTCAGCTCACGATTTTCAAAACAGATGAATTAGGTACAAATTCCCACAGACGTCCCTGGATGAATCCCTTTTTAGTTTTGTTTTCACTATAATAACATTTAATTCTTCAAGTAACTTGTTGATTTGGTATGGGTGTACATTCATTCGCTTAAATATTTTACTGAGATTTAAATATTTAACAACATCATCATGAATAAAAGTAAGTGATATGGTAAATACTGAACGAACAAGATATTAACAGCTCAAAACAAAGAGTAGCAGTAATTCTAGGATACAGGCCTGATCCTGTCTTACTGAAATCAGTGGTAGAGGGATCAGAACCCATGAATTTATATAGAATTGAATACGAAATAGTTTGGACATGAAAGGTGAAATATACACAGATTCACAGTTATGGGACTGGAAGGGTACTCAAGAGGTCATCTAATCCAGTTCTCTGTACTCACTGCAGGATTCAGTAACCTGAGAGGTGTTTGTATAAGCTGCTCTTAAAAAATCTCCAGTGAGGATTCCACAACATCCACAGGCATTTTTTTTCTAACGCTTTATCCCCTGATGGGAAGTTCTCCCTAATGTCCAACCTAAGCCTCCCCAGCTGTAATTTAAGTCCATTGTTTTTTGTTCTATCACAAGGAGTTAGGAAAAAAAAATCTCCCTTCTCCTTGTAACAATCTTTTATGTACTTGAAAATTGTTATCATGTCCCCTCTCAATCTTCTTTTACTAAACAAAAAAACTCTATGTTTTCAGTCTTCCCTAATAGGACATGTTTTCTCGACCTTTAATAATTTTGTTGCTTTTCTCCAGGCTTTCTTCAATTTGTCCACATCTGTTCTGAAATGTGGTACCCACAACTGGACATACTCCAGATGAGGCCTAATCAGCATGGAGTAGATTGGAAGTATTATTTGACATGTCTCCCTTACAGCACTCCTTTAAATACATCCCAGAATTATGTTTGCTCTTTCTGCAATGGTGTTATAAACTGTTAACTCTTATTTAGCTTTTGATTGACTATGCTCTCCAGTTCCATTTTTACAGAACTACTTCTTATGCAGTCATTTCCAGTTTTGAATGTTTATAACTGATTGTTCCTTTCTACATGTAGTAATTTGTACTTGTTCTTATTGAATCTCATGCTATTTACCTTATACCATTTTTCTAGTTTCTCCAGATCATTCTGAATTTTATGCCTACCCTCCAAAGCACTTGCAATGTCTTCCAGCTTGTTATCATCCACAAACTTTATAAGGGTGCTAATTATGCCATTATTTAAATAGTTGATGAAGATATTAGAAAAACAGACCCAGAACTTATTCAAGTAGGACCTCATTCATTGTGCCCTGCCAAAAGGAGTGTGAACCGCTCACAACTACTCTCTGGGAATGGCTTTCCAACCAGTTTTGCAGCCATCTTATAGTAGTGCCATCTAGGTTACATTTCTTTGGTTTGTTGCTAAGGAAGCCATGTGAAAGAGTATCAAAAACTTTATGAGGTCAAGATGTATTGCATCTATGGCTTCCCCCTTATCCTAAAGCTTGTTACCCTGACAAAGAAAGCTATCAGATTGGTTTGGAATTCTTTTTATTGACAAATCTATGCAGTTAATGATCACCTTATCTTCAAGATGTTGCAAAGTAATTCCTTAATTATTTTTTCCATTATTATTTCAGGTACAGAAATTAATCTGACTGGTCTGTAATTACTTGGATTGCCCTTATTTGCCTTCTTAAAGATTGGCACCATATTACCTCTTTTCCAATCTCCTGGCATCTTCCTTGTCTTCCGT
This sequence comes from Carettochelys insculpta, assembly GCF_033958435.1. Lineage (NCBI taxonomy): Eukaryota > Metazoa > Chordata > Testudines > Carettochelyidae > Carettochelys > Carettochelys insculpta. Next base: position 138,257,174 of record NC_134137.1, read on the forward strand.
GACTATTCAGATATAATTATTAGTGGCTCAGATACCTCCAGAGTCAGCCTCTTGAGTAAACTGGTATGCATTTCATCAGGACCTTTTGACTTAAAGGTATCAAATTTGTCTAATTAATTTCAGCTTGTTCTTTCCCTCTATGGCCATGTCTACACTTAGGAAAACCTTTTAAATGACCATGCTAATGGCCAAATTGAAGAATACTAATGAGGCACTGAAATGAATATTCAGTACCTCATTTAGCATGCTGCTGACTGTGGCATTTCGAAAGTGCTGTGTTTTGCTCACATGCAGCTAGTCTACATAGGGTTCCTTTTTGAAAGGACCCTGCAAACATCAGCTAATAGGAATAAGAGGATTTCGATGTTTGCAAGGTCCTTTCAAAAAGGATCCCTGCATAGATGAGACGCACAGGAGCGAAACCCGTCACTTTTGAAGTGCCGTGACTTGCAGCATGCTAATGAGATGTTGAATAATTCATTTAGCATCCCATTATTATTCTTCAATTTGGCCATTAGCATGGCCTTTTCGATGGTTTTCTGAAGTGTAGACATAGCCTATTTAGTCTCTGATCTTACTTTGGCTACGCCTACAACAGCATTACTCTTTAAAAACAGGCATGCAAATGAAGAAAATTGAAAATGCAAATGAGGCACAGATTTACATATCTGATATCTAATTTGCATATTGTTCTTTCAAAAGAAGAAAAGCAGTGTAGAAGTAGCTCTTTCAAAAGTAATCCCCATCTTCAAAAGAACCCTTCTTCCTAAAAAAAATAGGAGGAAGGGTTCTTCCAAAGATGCAGATTACTTTCAAAACAGCTGTAGCTACACTGTTTTTCTTCTTTCAAAAGAAGCTCTTTTGAAAAAATATGCAAATAATAGGCCCAATATGTAAATCTGTGCCTCATTTGCATTGTCAATTCCCTTCATTTGCACGATTCTTTAGAAAGAGGAATGCTAGTGTAGATGTAGCCTATATAGTTAGTGACATTTACCGTATTAGATAGATAGTCATCACCAATCTTCCTGGTGCAAACTGACGCAAATGTCATTAAGCTTCTGTGGCATTTGCACATTTTCTGTTGTTGGTTTTCTTTCCTCATTGAGTAACAGGCCTACCCTGTCTTTGGTTTTCCTCTTGCTTCTAATGGACTCGCAGAATGTTTTATTGTTACCCTTTATGTCTCTAGCTAGTGTGATCTTGTTTTGTGCCTTGGCCTTTCTAATTTTGCCCTTATATACTTGTGTTGTTAGTTTACATTCTGCCTTTGTAATTTGACTTAGTTTCCACTTTGTACAGAACTCTTTGGAATGCCTTCCCTGAGCAAAAGGAATTATAGCGGAAGTGGTTCTGATGACTTATCTTTTCCCTCCAAATTACCTCCAAAATTATGTCATTTGTTCATCATAACAAGATGTGTGCAAGGTGCTGAAGTGCATCTAATGTTCATTACATAGTACGGGGAGTTAGAGTATAAAAGAACATGTTGTGGCCACACTAGCCCCTCCTTTCAGAGGGACTAAGGTAATGTGGCACTTCAGTATATGCTAAGGAGGCGTTGCCATGAATATGCAGCACCTCATTAGCATAACGGCGGCCACACACACTTCGAAACTGCCGGTTTCGAAATGCATGCTGCCTGTGTAGCTGGGAGGGCCTTTCGAAACAAGCCCCTGATTTTGAAAGCCCCTTATTCCCAAAACCAGATATGAATAAGGGGCTTTCTAAATCAGGGGGTCATTTCAAAAGGCGCCCTGGCTACATGGGCAGCATGCATTTCAAAACCAGCAGTTTAGAAGCGTGAGAGGCTGCCATTATGCTAATGAGGTGCTGCATGTTCATGGAAGCATCTCATTAGCGTATCCCAAAGTGTCACATTATCATAGCCTAGTGTGGCCACAGCCATTGGGTTTAGGGGACATGAATGGAGAAAAGGTAGGCAGGCAGCAGCAGGCACTCTGGGAGATAGGGAAGTACAGTACACTGGACCAGACAGCCAAGTATGGAAATGGTGGAAGTCTGGCAGAAGTAAAGGACATGGATAGGAAACAGAGATTGCTAGGTTTGCTGCATGACATTTAACAAATATCAAGGGTGCAGCTAATGAAATAATACAATCTGAGACATTGACAAATAGCTGCTTAGTGAGACCACAATTCTTAACAGTTGCTTGACTAATTCCCTGATATAATATGTTGAACACTTGTCCCTGTATTCTCAGTTGGAATTCTAATGCCTTCAAAATGTCAACAGAGAATCATGTGGCAGAACAGTGCACTGGATTCAGCCCACACAATGAAGCAGATACACCCTGGCTGCTGGGATACATACTGAGGTAAATAGCTACCACATTGCTGTTTCTCTCCCTCTCTCTCTCTCCCCATACAAGGATTAGTCTCTGTAGCCACTGCTTGGGGATAGAAAGGGGCCTATGGCATTGCTCTGGCATCTCTAAAAGGTAAGACTATCCCCTGGCCAAAGCTACAAAAAGAAGAGACAGAGGGACATGGCCCAAACATAGAGCTACCAGGGCATAATATTCGGTGCCAAGCTCTAGATTCAGAAAATTCAAACCTGGTTAAGTCAATCGGCTTCCATGGCCAAAAGCAATATGAAACATTTTAATTGGCCCTCTCTCACTTTTCCAAACTTACGGAAATGTTGAAAAGTTATAGACTGCAAAAAAAAAAAAAAAAAAGGAAAAAAGGAAAATGGTAAAAAATGGGAGGAGGGGATCCATCCCCTTGCTATTACTCCTTATACTCCCTCAGTGGCAAAACAAGGGGTTTGCGGAGAAAGAAACATTGCAGTACTAAAGATATGAGTTCTTGGTGAAAAAGCGTGAAAAAAGAATAAAATGTTTCCACTTTAAATACTGACAACCAGAAACGACTTTGAACTTTTTTCCACAAAAGTGTATTTTCCATTTTTGACTAACCCTATTCCCACACTGCCTTCCATTCTGTTCTTCCTTTAAGCCTTGTTCTGTTCCTCCTCTGCAGCAGTCACTTCTATCTTCTTCTAGCAACCATCTCCCCTTTCTCCCACTTTCTACCCAGTCAGTACCGCTGACCAGTGTTTTTTTTTTTTGTTAAAAAAAAAAAGCCAGTTCTCAGCAGGCTCCCCCACCCTGCATCCCCCACCAATACTATGGATAGGGCTGCCGAGGTGCTGGTACTCAGTACCAGCAAGTACTAGCACAAAAAAAAGCACTTCTGCTGATGGGGATCCTCACTAAGTGGCTCCCCATGCCTGAACAATGGCCTCTTCCTTTGAAGTGGAAAGTGGGGTGACTGCTAGCTACAAACAGGAAAAGACAACCTGTCACTTCTCCCTCAGCTGCCAGGAACTCAAAGAAAGGGGGAAACAACATATAATGACAAAATGTATGGAAACAATTATTTAAAAGACCTACATTGGTTAAGATTGTCTGCTGTTATTTCCCACACTTGAACAACAGAAAAACAGCACTGTGGCCCCAGAAGAATTATTTTTAAGAGCTACGATGGCCAATATTGAGCATTACTTTCATAAAGTGCTTCAGTTCAAGTATTTCATTATGTAAGCACAAGAGAGCCCAGGAGATATGGAAAGGGGAAGAGAGGAAGAACAGAGAATAATAGGGTGAGAAGAGGGAGTAGGGAAAACAGGAGATTCACCAATATGATAGGAGAGAAAGGGAAATGGTGAATTTGTAAGCAACTTCTCTTTTTCTCTTTATTATTGTTAATACTCTGGGGGATGTTGTGACAGAATTGTAAATTAAGACACTAAAAACTAAAGTAAACAACTTCTAGCCAGGTTCTGCTCTGAGCTCCAGCTCCCAGATGGATTCAGATACGAGCCTGAGCAAATCCATTGTCCAAACTGGAGCTCATCCACATAACCTGACTTTTCCTTGGCCAGGAACTGCCACCAGAACCAATGGGTCTCACCCAGGTTACTCTGAACAGCCACTTTATCAGCCCAAGGCTTAACTCACCAAATGGTTGCATCAGAATAGGCAACATGCCAGGAACAGCCACAGCAACAAAAAATTAACATTAATATCACTGTTAGGATGCATCGACACTTGGAGGCACTATATCGAAGTAGCCAGCAGAGAGCCTGCACACCTTTTCCCTTTCTTGGAATGGAAGGGAGCCCAACTTTAAGTCCTTACTCCATTCCCAGAAATGGATTAGTGCCCTACTTTGAAGTTTAACTTTGAAGCAGGGTATGTGTAGACCCTTTACTTCAAAGTTGTTTACTTTGAAGTTATACTTCAAAGTGAGCAACTTCGAATTTTTTTTTGTAGTGTAGATACAGACTTAAGAGTTCCTTTCTGAATTTGTCTGCTAGGCAAGGCTTTGTATGTGTTAGATTAGATAATAGCAAAAGACTTCCACCCTGGAAGAATCACTAAGGTTGTGTCTACACTAGCTCCAGACTTCAAAGGGAGCATGGTAAGTAGGGCGTCAGGAGATTACTAATGAAGTGCTGCACTGCATATGCAGCACTTCTTTAAGCTAATTCTCCCTCACAGCAAATTCAAAGTGCTGGCTTGTGTGTAGTTTAACACTTCAAAGTTGCCGTGGGGGAGAATCAGCTTAATGAAGTGCTGCATATGCAGTGCAGCACTTCATTAGTAATCTCCCGACACCCTGCTTACCATGCTCTCTTTGAAGTTGGGAGCTAGTGTAGACACAGCCTAAACTATTTACAAAGAATTACAGACAGTTGAATGGTTCATGGAAATGGCACTTTTAAACTAAAGCAAGTTATATCTTTATAATTCTTTTAAAAAACAAGTTTATTCCACATGAAATATTACATGAACTGGTTCACTTTTAGGCATAATCCAAGGTGATAAATGTTCGTGTTTCTTCTAGTGTCTCATCATTTCACTAAAGATCTTCTTGATCACTTCCTTTGTGCGTTCCTAGAATTGTCCTCTCTAGGACTGTCAGCAAGGCATTGTCAGTCCATGTCACAGTGTACTAGATGTGTTTTACGCACAGAGAAAGACACAGTCCTTGACCTTAGGGGCTAACAACCCAAGTTCTGTGGAAACTGTTTCTTCTACCACTTCCTTTGGGATCAAGGTTGTTGAACTTCAGGGTGCAAGCTGAATGCTACTTGTTTTTAACACTTATTTAGTAGTAGTGTTTTACAATTGTGTCAGGTCCTTTGGTTGGGGGATCAGTTTATTTGTATCTGCTTTGGCAGAGGTCAGTACTTACTGTCATGGGAATCAGGTTCCAGCAAAAAGCAAAAGCAACCTAAACTAAAACTTGTTTATACCACTAACCATTACCACTGTGGTTTTCCTACAAGTGTGGTTTTTTTTATATAGACCAAAGTTTAAGTGAACAGGAAATAAGAAAGCAGCCTGAAAATGGCTGCTTTTACTGGCAGAATTATTGTTTACTCAACAGTGTATATCACTCTGGTTGTGACATGATTTCAGGAAATGATCTCTATTAAGACTCGGAAGTCAATTGGTCTGATGCTATTTGCTGGAAAGAAATTCTAATTTTCTAAGTGTCAAACAAGGGCTGACAATTGTGAATGAAAGAGATGAAATGAGAAAAATTGTTCTTCTTCCAAAAAGATGAGGAGTTTTCTTCCTCTTGAAGACATCCAGTATTGCTGAAAATTGCTAAATTGGACCAGCCATTTAAAGAAATATGTTATAAAACAAACTTTATATTATTAGTACTGCTTGCATCCCACAGAGATTCCACCCATTGCCACTGACTAGCATACCAATATAAAATATAGCCAATATATAGCTACAAGTAAGGCATAAGAGGAATACAAAGCAATATGAAAGGTAGAAAGAATTTTGTATCTAAGTTATCTAAGAAGATTCACAATTTATAAGAATGACTTTTGTACAATTGGTCTTTTTGCCTTAATTAGCTATTGTGTCCTATATGGAAAAAATGTATTTCAGTATATTGGTGGGTGTATTTGAACACATATCTAAATGGACGATCCATGTCTAATTTCCTGCATAACATAAGACATAGATTTCATTCAGTTATTCTTACATTGTTTATTAGACCCTGTTACTGAACTAGAATTAATCTTTTAGCAAGACAGTCTTGATTTAAAAACTTGCTATGATGGAGAAACTACTCCTTGAAGCCCCTAGGGGTTCTATGCCACTCCCAAGCCTGAATAAAGGAGAAGGGTTTGTCTGGTGAGTATAGATCAGGAAATGACTTTGGCGGTGTTGGGGTCATGCAGAGTGGGTAGTAGACTGATACAGTTATTGAAGGATATCAACGACAATGCAGAGTCAGTGGTGAGAATATGTGGAGTTGGAAATTTGGTTTAAAATGAGTAGACATATGAAACAAGGAGATCTGATATTTCCAAGTATCTTCATCACACACCTAGAGAGAGTAATGGACAAGATCAAGGAAGAAGTAGAAGGGATATCAGTGCACAAGATGAGAATTAACAACTTGAGGTTCATGGACAATATAGTTATGATCAAGGAAGATGAAGAGAAGCTAGTGAGAATGGTGATGGTGCTAAATGCAGAAGGGAAGCAGTATGGACTGACTATGAACATTGATAAAATGAAGACAGTGGTATTTGGAGATAAGGAAATAGGAAAGATCAGTGTAGATGTGATCGAAGTAGAGAACATAGAGAAGTTCATGTATCTGGGGAGCAACATGATGTATGATGTAGATTGTAAGAAGTAAATAGTGACTAGAATAACAAAATCAAGAGCGAGTTTGAAGGAGATGGATAAGATTTGGAAAAGCAAAGCGATTAGCTCATGAACCCAGCTGAGGGTCTTGAAAATATGTGTATTCAACAACATATTATACAGATGTGAGACACGGGTGATAACAAAAGATTTGAAGAGAAGAATGTTATAACTCAAGAAAAATTGTTATAGAAAGATCCTGAGAATAGAGTGGATGCAGAAGGTCATGAATGATGAATTACATAGGAAGATACAGCCAAAAGAGAACCTACTGCAGAAGGTTATACAATGGAAGATACAGCTGTTAAGGTGTAGCTACAGAATGAACAATGAGTGAAAATTCAAGACCCTGGTATTCGGCTTGAATAGGAGAGGCAGACCCCACAGAGAATGGGTAGTTGATATAGTAAATTGGTGCACAGCTAGCCTACAAAAACTAAGCCACTGCACTGGACAGGGAAAGCTGGGGGAAAAAATAGTGAGGGAGGCATTAGACACCAAGAGGCACTGAGCCCATGGTTGTTGATGATGGCATGATGGAAAATTTACCTATCCATTGGTATTCTGTTGCCATGGATGATTATAATCACTGTTTAACATGTGTGATATATAACTAATGTGAACTTTGCTAACTCCATCTTCTAACTATTGGATCATGTTATTTCTTCACCTGCTAGATTCAAAAAACTCTCTAGAATGAGACATTTTCAATGTGTAGGTAATTCTAGACTGTTTTTCATTCACCTCTTACCTTTCTCTTTGTTACGCTAAATAGATTGAATCCTTTTAGTCTTTCAAACAGGCATGTTTTCTGGGACTTCATCTTTTCTTGTAAGTTTTCTGTTAACCTAATCTAATTTTTCAACTTGCTTTTCAAAGGGTGGTCACTACACCTGGACACAGCATTTAAGTGATGGAGTTACCAAAGGAATACGTAGGGGCAATAACACTCCGTCTCTGTTCTTCAGTTAATACATCCCTGTGTCATGTTAATCATTATTGCCATGGCATCACACAGGCATTCATATTCAACTGGTTATTTATAATAACCCCAGCTGTTTCTCTGAGTTTCTATTTTTCTCAACAGAGCTCCCCTTCCCCATCCTAAATTCTTTGATCTTTTATGTCTGATGTGGTACACCATTGTGTTAAAATGCATGACATTTGATTGTGTCCTAATTACCAGATAATCCAGATTATTGCAGCTCGGTGACCTGTTGTCATCCTTGTGAACTACTCTAGCCATTGCTGTGTCATTTGCAGTCTTTCATGTCATCTGTAAAACCACTAAATAGTGATCATGCAAGAATTTATTTTTCTAAGACTCCACTAGAAATCCTATCAGTAGTCAATAATTTCCTATCAACAGTTACATTTTGAGATGCATCCATTACCCATCTTTAATAAACTTAATACATGTCATACTTATTCTATATACTACTAGGGTTTTTTTAAAAAAAATCAGACAATTACGTACCACTAAATCAAATGTGTTACAAAAATCCAAATGTATTGCAATCAAGTTACCCATAGCAACCAGACTGGTAATCTTATAAAAGAATATACATTTGTTTGACACGTAACAGAGAGGGAGCCGTACTACTCTATATACTATCAAAACAAAAAAGCAGTAAAATAGCATTTTAAAGACTAACAAAATAATTTATTAGGTGAGTTTTCATCTGAAGAAGTGGGTCTGTCCCACGAAAGCTCACCTAATAAATTATTTTGTTAGTCTTTAAAGTGCTACTTTACTGCATTTTTGTTTTGTTTAACAAGATGTATCTTAGTGAAACCATGTGGATTGGAATTAATTATATTTCTGTCCTTTAATTCTTTACTGATTGAGTCCAAGCAAATGTTCCGTTTGTCTGCCCAAGATTGATACCAGTCTAACCAGACTATAACTACTCAAGTTATTCTTTGCACATGGGTTTTCTTTCAGTTTTCTGAGGCTCATTAAAGATTAAAATCTGTAGCTCAAACAAGTTTTCAACCATCCTTTTGCCTTTTTCCAGTCATGCAGGACCTTTCCCAATCTCCAAGAGTTTTCAAAGGTAATGGCCAAAGGCTCCTCAATGACATTTGCCAATACCTTTAATATCCTTGGATGCATTAAATCCTGACCCATGGATTTTCGTGTGTCTAGCTTTTCTAAATAGCTCTTACCCTGCTCTCTCCACACCAAAGGCTGCCTACCTTCCTCCGATACGACGTTGCCCAGTGCAGTAGTTTGACAGCTGACCTTGTCTGTTCTTATATGCACCCTTTTTGAGTTTAAGCAATGCCAAGGATTTCCCTGATAAGTCAGTCTGGTTGGGATGGTTTGTTCCTGTGCCTTCAATAATTTCCAGTTGTCCTGGACCCTGTTTCCCTTCCTATTTCCTTCCCCATGGATCTTGTCCATTAGTCCTCTAAGGAAGTCAAAGTCTGCTCTTCTGAAATCAAGGGTCTGTATCCAAGCAACCTTTTTTGTGAGGGAACAATTATAGCATTTTTCAGGATCGTGTTGAACATCCTTAAACAACTTCCACTTTACATTCACACTTCTCTATTTAAACTTTTCCCCATAATAAATTTTGATCTTTGGCTGATATCACTGATTTTTGGCTTTGGGGAAAGTGGATACATTAATATGCCAATCAATGGACCACTACAGCTAAAGAGAACTTTGAAAGTAAATGCATTTAAGGATCTTCCTTTCTTCCATCCGTTAACTGACCGTTATTCCCTATTGCATCATTTGCTGACTTTTTCCTGTTCTGCCCACCCCACTTCCACATTTGCACAGGGATACTTTACAACTCTTTCTCCAAAACCTACTCCCTCTTACTATGGCCTCAGCTACTTCCTCCTCCATTGCTAACACAAGGATTCCCCCTCCCTTACACCTTAGCCCAGTGACATTTCCACCACTAGTCTACGCAGTGGGCATTTAGCTTCCCAACATCACCACTTCCCATGAACATTCCCCACCCATACCTCCAAGCACTATGAGAATGTTCCTTCTTTCACTCTCTTCTTCCACACTCAAGGAAATGTTTCTGTTTTTCCTTACCTCCCTGGCCACTGGGAACATTTGTTTTCCTCTCCACACCCCCCAACCTCCAGCTCCAAATGCAGTAGGATCATTTTTCTTGGTATATGTCTACACCTGGAAATAAAGTTGAATTTATTAAAGTCAACTTTTTAAAACTAGATTTTATAACATCAAAGTTAAGTGTCCATACCTGTTCACAAAGTCAAATTAGTGTGTCCCATTAGCTTGCCAAGTTCAACTGTGGCAGCAGTGCATCGGAGACACCTATGCCACAGTTCCTGCAGCCGCATTGCATTTTGGGATTCTGTGCCAGTGTCTTGTGGGAAATAAGTCACCCCAAGTGGTTCTGGGTGTCTGATGTCATCATCCCAGAGTGCATTTCCTTCACTTCCCAATTAAAAAAAAACAGCCAAGAGAATTTTCTCACCACTTTAACATTGCCTGACACACACCATTACAAGCACAAAATGGATTCAGAGATACTTCAGTTTTTGCAGAGAGTTTTATGATGATGTCCCATGCTACCCTGCAGTACCTTCTGAATGTAATGAGCCTGGAGGATGAGGCAGAGTGCCATTTTCACATTTCAAGAGTGGGAGAAATATTAAGGATGTTGTCATTAGCAACATTTTTGTCTTCAGTCATAATACGAAACATAGTGACTGAATGAATGCCTGTCTGTCCCTGTTGAATAACATATGCCCATGGCAAGGTTACTCTTGGGCTCTTCAGGCGGAGAATGAATCAATCCAAACAGAAGGAGTCAAGATCTTCTTCAGCTAATGTATACCTTGCAGACACAGTAAGATGCTTGTGTATAGCACATGGCTGTTTGCTGTATAAAGGGAAAAAAATAACTTAGAAGTGCTCCAGCCCCTGTGTGGGTGGGGCATGCCACTGAGCCCTGGGCAGCACTTTAACCCATGCCATTACTTAAAAGCCACAGGGAGGTTGCAGGAGTTTGCTCAGCACTTTGTTATATGGAAAAATCACTGCAGACATGTGTGAGCCAGGGCAGGGTCCTTTCACCCCCCACCCCCCCAGGGCAGGAGGTGGGGGCTTTCCGGGTGGGATTCTTTAATCCTCACTATTATTTAAAAGCCCCAGGCAGCCTGCAGGAGTTTTGTGTAGTGCTGGGTTACATGGAAAAATTCATTAAAAGTCATTGCAGTGACTCATGAACCTTCCCATGTGTTCTAGGTTGCAAAGGAGACATCAGCCTACTCAGAATACGAAAACAGGATAAGGAAAGAATGCTCATGTTTTGTGGGTACAAAGCTGGAAAATCTGCAAGAATGCTTTGTGGTGCCATGATTCCAGATTACTTACTGGTGGCTTGGCATGGAAAGGTGTCTTACCACAGAGTCAGGAATAAGTCAGGTCTCCTTAACATCCTTGGGAGGAAAATCAAAAAGTGCCTGTCTGAGACCTTCAGTGAGATGTCCAAACAGGAACATCACCTCATTCACAGAAATATTAACAAGCTGTTCTAAGGGAAATGGGCATAGATCCAGCCTACCATGCTTGCACCATACTATTATTAGTATAAAAGAAGCATACTGATCAGAACTGCCTTCTCCAGCACCATGGGTTGCCTCCAAAGCCTCCTGGGATGAGGGGACCATATCCAAAGTTAAAAAAGCTCCCAAGTGTTTGCAGGATCAACTCACTAGTCAGCAGACTCCTGTCATCCACCTCTTCCTCACTGACCATTTCAAATCCCACTTCATCCTCCTTGCTGCTGCCAGAGGATTGCAGAGCGTTATTTACTGAGGAGTCCAGTCATTTTTGCGTGAAGTGATTGAGTCTCTCCTCAGAATAAGATCCAGCTGCTCATAAAAACAGCTTGCTTGGTGAGGTGACCCAAACAGACCATTGACTTATTTGGTCTTTTGGTATGCCTGCCTGAGCTCTTTGATTTTAACACGACACTGCTGAGAATCTTTCGTGTCCCCTTTCTGAAGCATTCTCTGTGATACCTTGTCATAAATGTCAGCATTTCTTTTGCTAGTTTTGAGCTGCATGAAGAGAAATTCATCCCTCAACGCAGTGATGAGGTCCTGGATCTCCTGATAGCTCCATGATGGGGATCTTTTGTGACCCTGGGGACTCATGGCTAGTAGGCGTGCTGCTGAGATGTGCTTCTGAGCTCTGCTAGACATGCTGGCCAGAAAGGAAAGGAAATTAATTCAAACTTCCAGAGCTGATGATCCCTGCTTCCTATCACCTACTTCCTGCTCACCTGAGTTGTGTCTACACTAGCCCCAAACTTCGAAATGGCCACACAAATGGCCATTTCGAAGTTTACTAATGAAGCACTGAAATGCATATTCAGTGCTTCATTAGCATGAGGGTGGCCGTGGCACTTTGAAATTGACGCACCTCGCTGCTGCGCGGCTTGTCCCGACAGGGCTCCTTTTCGAAAGGACCCCGCCTACTTCGAAGTCCCCTTATTCCCATGAGCCCCGTCGGGACGAGCTGCGCGGCGGCAAGGCGCGTCAATTTCGAAGTGCTGCGGCTGCCCGCATGCTAATGAAGCGCTGAATATGCATTTCAGCGCTTCATTAGTAAACTTCGAAATGGCCATTTGTGTGGCCATTTCGAAGTTTTGGGCTAGTGTAGGCGTAGTCCTGGAGAGCAGCAGAGGTGAAAGTGAAGACCAGAAATGACACACTGGGGACATTGTGGAATACTATTAGAGGCTAATAAAATTTATTTTAATAATGCTGCTGTCTACACTAGCATAAGGTCGACATAGAAAAATTGATTTTGTTGTTACTCCTCATGAGATCAGGTTTTCAAAAGTCAACCTTTAAGCTCCTTTAAATTGACCTAATGAGCCCTGTGGTGCACACCGATGTATTATAAAATTGACCTAAGGCCCTTAAATTCGAATTTATCCCCTAGTGGGCTGCATCTACACTACAGCTCCATTTCGAAAGGATGACTTTCAATCATAAACATCAAAAGACAGCCTTTCGAAACAGTGTCCACAAAGGCAAATGGGTATTGAAGGTCTGACCTGCCCTTTAAAATGGCCCCACTGCACTCTTGAAAGAGAGCATCCACATGCCCCAGGGCAATCTTCTGAAAGTACAGGGGCAGGAAGTGCTGTGGGCAGGGTCTCATCATGGACAAGCCATTCTGGGGCTGCTGCCTGCCGATCCTCTAAGGGCCCCCCCCCCCCCCCCGCCGAGCCCTGGTCTGCACATACTGAGGGCCAGCTACCTGTCCCTGGGCACACAGACCAACAGAGGGCAGAGGAAGCACCCCAGATCCCCCATGAACCCTGAGCAGCTCTCCCTACACCATAGAGGTTATGGCTAGCACACTGGCCATGGGTCTGGCTGCTGTGCACCAGTGGTTCTGGGTGATCATCCTGCTAGCCACCATCCCTATAAACATGAACTGGTGGGAGCGGCTGGTACTGGAGGACTGGGGCAACAACCTGTTGCTACAGAACTTCAGGATGACCAAAGGGACATTCCTGGAGCAGTTCCACTGACTCACCACAGCCCTACTTCACCACAACATCCTCATGAGGCCAGCAGTCCTGCCCCAGAAAAGAGTGGCAATCGCCCTTTGGAAACTGGCCACCCCAGAAAGTCATGAATCCATTGGCCATCTGCTCATGTTGGGCAGGGCAACTGTCAGGGCCATCCTCAACAAAGTAAGTCATTCCCGTGTCACATCTCCACCGCGTGTGGGGGCCAGGTGATGGGGGAACCCTGACAAGAGGCATTATCAGGAACCAAGGGGGCAGACTGCTCTGAGGGCAGGGGCAGGGGTGAGGACGAGGATAGGTGGGCATGCAGGGGTCGGGGGTGGATGGGGGTGGATGCAGGGATGGGCAGGCACACTGCACCCCCCCACACACTCATAAGCGCACCCCTCACCATGACCCACAGGTTGTTCGGGCCATCAACCAGGTGCTCCTGAGACAGATGATCTGTGTCAGGGACACCACAATGCCTCCCTCCTTCATGGCAGATATGGCCTACCCCCTGCAGGCCTGGCTGAGGAGGCCATACATGGGACACATGCAGCCTAGTCACAATACGGTCATGTAGGCATTTGGCCACTTGAAGGGGTGCTACAGATGCCTCCTCACCAGGCTGAAGGTGGGCCTCCACAGCATCCTGGCAGTGGTCAGGGCCTGCTGCACCCTACACAATCTTGGAGAGGAGAAACACAAGCCATAGGAGCAGGGGTGGGCCACTGAGGTGGGGTTTGGGTACAAGCAGCCCCCTGCTGCCCCATGCTCCCAGGCTCAGCAGGATGGGGTGTGGGTACGGGAGGCCTGTGCCAGGCCTTTGAGGAGGCACCACAGTAACTCCCCCCCAAACACACACACCCATGCACTTGCACCCCCCATCACCACCCCAGTGCACACACACACCTCACCACCACTCCCACAGATGCACCGGGGACTTGGGGTTAACATTCACAATAAACCCTTTAATTGCACCTGAAACCAGTCTGTTCCTCTGCCAACTCCGGGAGGCTATATACAGGGATGGGGGAACTGCTAACAGGAGGCTGGGGGGAACTGTAAATGGGGTGGAACTGCAAATGTGGGGGCTGGGGGAACTATATGTAGGTGGGTGGAGGAACTGCAAATGGGAGGCTGGGGGAACTATATACAGAGGTATAGCAGCCCTGGGCAGGCACCCTCCAAGCCCCAGGAGGGCCTTGGGTTGGGGCAAGGAGCTTTACCCATCAATGAGGGTTGAGGGCTGGGAACCCTATCATCCATTCCTTCCTCCCCATGTCCAAGGACCCACTGGGGATGAGCAGGGGCTGACAGCATGGGGAGGTGTGGGAGTGGCTGGGATGAGGCCCCCTGGGTTGGCGCAGGGAGAGAAGGTGGTGGGGGGTGAGGCCTCCACTTGGCCAGTCCTGGCCAGCAACATGAAAGCCAGCTGTATAAGGCTGGCTGGGGGCAGGTGGGTGGGGACCAGGGCAGCAAGTTCAGGCTCATGGGGGGGCGGTTTGTTGTAGGAGGGTGGGATGGGGGGGACGGTTGGAGGGAGGGACACTGACGGGGGACCGGGGCAGCTGGTGAAGTTGCAGGTGGGGAGGCTGACACGTGGACCGAGATGGGAGGGGAAGTCAGAGGTGGGGAAACAGGAGGGCGGCCTGGTGATGGGGGGGATGCGGAAAGGTGGAGTTGAGACAGGAGGATTGGGGGCAGAAGTGGGGCATGAGGGGGTGGTGGCCGACCATAGCCTGGGTCAGGGCATCCAGGTTCACTGCAACCCAGTCCCAGGCCTGCTGCTCCATGGCGATCAACTCCCACAGCATGCCACTGAGGTCTCACAGGGCTGCAGTGTGGGCAGTATCCCCTGCCTGCTCCTCCCCACCCTGGTGGCACCGGCAGATTGCCCAGCGGTGGCCCCACGCAGTCCCTGCTCTGAGTCCGGGCTGTTCCCACTTGCCCTCGGGGGTGGGGCTGTTCTAGCTGCCAGCTGCTGGAGGTGTGGAGCCAGAAGGTGAGAGGTGAATGGGTCATTAGCCCCGGATGTTGGCGCCTATGTCCCCACCCATCCACCCCTCTCCTAGGAACCCTGCAATGCACACTTCCTGGGGTTCCATGTATGGGTCCCATAGGTGCAGGTTCCCCCCGACCTTCCCAGGTCCCTCCATGGCCAGGTGGTCCATGGTGCTATCCCAGCTGCGTCATGCTGCGTGCCATGCGTCAGCCCCCCAGGGCACAGGGAGTGTGGCCATCCAGAGTCCACTTGCAACAGGGCTGGCAGCCATATGGGTTGCCTGTGGCCATCCTCAGCAGGACACAGCACCCCTTGTCCAGGCCCTGGGGCAGCTGCTTTGTATGCGACCTGCTGGTCCCAGACAGTCCTTGCCCTCCATTGCCATCTCTGGCTCAGTCTTGGGTTCATCTGTGTCCAGGATGATGACCAGGGGTCCAGCCTCCTTGGGCCCCAGGAGGTGATGTAGCTCCCTTGTAGTAGGGGCAGCTAGTGGGCACTACCCCCCGACTGCCCTGCCATGGCTCAGGCCTTGCAGTAGCCCTGCCAGAGTTCTTTTACTTTGGACTTTACCTGGTTTGGGGTGCAGGTGGGGTGGCCCCGGACAATCAGGCTCTTTGATAGGTGCTCAAATGCCACAACACTGGGGCGCCAGACCCCCATCTGGTGCAGGACTTCCTCATCCTCCCAGAGGGAGAGGAGGTCCTGGAGCTTGACCTCTCTCCAGGAGGGGGCCTGGAGTTTTGGGGCCTGGCTCACCTCCTGGGAGGGCTCCCCAGTGTCCTTGGTGGCCCTGGGGCAGGCAGGGATCCAGGTGGCCGGCCATGGGGCCAGGAAGATCAAGGATCTGGCTGAGGCATCGAAGCAGGCAGTGTGCTGGAAATCAGCATGGGCTCCCTGCTGCCTGTACACTCTCAGCTTTCTGCCTGAGGTTTGTGGGAGCCTATGTCTTTGAATGGAGATGGACACTGAAGCCATAGATCTTCGCTTATGCTGAGATCGGTGCCGCCACGGGCCAGCTGATTGCTGCCAGGGAGGACTCCTTCTTTCAAAATAGCCAGCTGTGGAGCATCTACATGTTCTTTCTTTTTAAATAGGGGGATGATCTTCCCACCATCGGAATGGAGGACCAGCTTCGACAGAATGGCCGTGTTCTTTCAGTGTTAGTTTTGAAGGATTGTCACGTGTGTGTGGACACTCCATGGGTTACTTTGAAAGAAGCCCATCTTTCGACGTCGATTTTGAATGTACCTGCTAGTATAGACACACCCACTTAGACCAGGCCTTAGTTTTCCACTTAAAGTGGTGGCAGCAAGGCGGGGCAGAGGAGGATCTACTATCTTAGGCCTGAGAACAGCAGGAACCCTGTTGGGTGGGTGGTTGGGTGTGTGAAGGAAGTGGAGGGTGAAGAGAAGGAGCTGCAGCCAAAAGGAAGAGAAATTGTTCTTCCCAAGAGGCCACTCCTACCAGCAACAGGAAGTGAAGAGAAACTAGAAAGAAGCCTCACTTGTTCTAGCAGTTCAATGATGGCAGCTGCTCAGCATAGGGAGAAAAAGGAAAAGGGGGCTCAGTACCTCTGTCCAGTCAAGCAGGGGTGTTCTCTTCAGTTTTCTGCCAGGGGTTCTGCCACTCTTCTAGATGTTTTGGGCTGCTGTAGGTAGGCAGCTGCATGATGGATCACACTGTAAATTGAACCGAGAGCTGCAGGCCAAAATAAAGGATTCTGTAAGCTGGATCTGGCCTGTGAACTGTAAGTTTGCCAAAACTGCTATCTACTTTAGGACAGTGTAATGTTTCTGATTCAAGTACAACGCAAGCATCACCTGTAGGACAAGTGAACTCCCAATGGACAAAAGTATCCAGACAATGTAATCTGGATCAGCTTCACAGTGTGACAGCCCTAGACTAGCAAATTGTCACCAAGGCAGTAAAGATACCCGAAACCTTATTTTATAGCTAACTGTAACAGCCACTTGCTCCTTGCACAGAGGTGAAATAATTCGTCCAACCAAGTGGCCTCAGCTTCCACAGAATCTTGACCCCACATTGCTGAGTGGGACTTAGACAAAATATTTGCTCACAATGAATAAAGACTTCCTGTGTTTCATTTTTTTCTCACACTAACTCCTTCCTCTCACTCTTCAGACCTGACAAAGTCCTTAACATTTTCTCATCGAAGAAGTTTTAACTAGCCTTGCTTAAGAAATAGAGATAATTCAACTTCTCCTCTGGTGCCGGTGACCCTCCTCACTGGCTGTGCTAGCCATATTTATTTTAAAGACTCTGGAGGAACTTTCCAGGAGTAAAGGGCAGGAAAACTGTTTCAAACCAAGTAGGTCCTTTTTAAATGTTGCAGCATTAAGGGCAGCCACTATAAAGTGCCATGTAACAGTAGCTGAAGGATTACTTAATGGTAAGGTGACCAGACATCTCATCTTAAAAAGAACAGCCCCATATTTAAGCCCTCCAGCAGGTGTCCTCACTTTTACTTAAAAATAGACAAATTGCCCCATATGTTCTGTCTCCCCACCAAAAGAGTACTAGCAGATTTTGCTGCTGGCCAGATCTCTGTTCATCAGCTACCTGCCCACCAGTGGTGCGGGGAGGTGGGTCCAGTGGCTGACTTGTAAGTGGGTGTGCAGGTTGGTGGTGAGGCAACACTGTAGCAAATGGGGATGGCTGCTTCTCCTGCTGGTCAATCCTTGCAGGTCCCACTGCATTCTGGCTTTTGGCCGGCAAGGCCCCATCCCTAGCTGGCACTGTCTGCTTGCTACAGTTGCTGGTAACGGTGGACAGATACCATCCAGTTATGTGTTTCCTCTCTTGCCTTCCCTTTGGCCCTTTATGTGCTCCCTCTCTTGCTGCCCTCTCCCGGCTTTGCCTCTGCACACCCGCAAGCCCTGTCACTCCTGCAAATCACCCTCCGTGGGGCACATACTGCTCCCAAAGTTGTGCAGAGAACCAGCCCCTGGTTGGAACGCTCAGCTCAGCAAGAGCTTAGCTGAAGGCTACTTACTTCCCCCACTGCCTCTGGCTTGGCTGGCACCCTAGGAAAGCTCTCAAGTCTACAGCATGGGGTGCTGGCCAAGAGGAGCCCAGCCCTGCAAACGTCAAAGCCCACACAACAATGGCAAGGGGAAGATTCTCCACACCCCTCAGCTAAGCTGTGCTGTGGTGGAGGGCAGGAAGCAATGTCCAGCTTGTTAGCACTCTAGCCCTGCAGCCTCCACAGCAGCCCCAAGACAGGCTCTTAGCACCCTCTTCCTTTCCCTCACCATGCTTCCTGCCCCTAAGGAGTGTGAGGCTGCTCCATCCTCTAGGCACCTTTCTCTGCTAAGTCACCTCTCTGGCTGGGTTCACTGAAGCACCTGCAATCACATTCCCCGGGTCTGGCTGCACAATAGAACATTCAGGCTTAACCCTTTCCTCCACATGCTTTAGCAAGGGGACAGGAAGTGGCTGAGTTATGTTGGTGAAGATCGTAGCTGCCTTCTTACACTGTGTAGGAAGGCAGGGACAAGGTGCTTTCACTCATAGGGTGGTGAGGGGACAGGAGGAGAAAGATATGACAAAGACATAGGGGTTAGGTCTCCCCCTCCACTCACAGATGGCAGCAGCTCTCATTCTTTCGCTCCTGCAAAGTGCCAAAAGGCTTCTGCTGGGCATGCTGTGCTGTGAATCCTGGCATAAATCTGGGGTGGGAATCACTGTTTCCTGCAAGCTGAACACTTGGGCAGACATACAGGAGAGATTCGGGTACTGCCCAGCAGATTAACAGAGTGCCCTTAGCAGCACACAGGCAGAAGCATGATTTCCTGTTGGTGGTGCACATCCAGGCATGCCTTGGTGCAGAAAACAAAACGTGTTCTCCTCATGCACGCACAAAAATAGAGGGAACACTGACGGGAATGGGACATACTCCTATGCCCCATCCACACATGCGGCCTTAGGAAGATACAGCACCAGGAGAGGCTGGTCCATCCTGGGGACCAGCTAGGCATGGAGGGCAGAAAGTGATGGTCAGGTGGGGTTAGATCAAATCTGACAGTCGCCTCCCCATATGAAATAGATGTATGGGCGGGGCGGGGTGTGTGTGTGTCCTTTTTCTCTGTGCAATCCTTAAATATAAGATAAAAAGAAGCCAGCTATGCAGTATTTCTTTTTAACAGCGACTCAGTCAACTTAATGTTATTTTACACATTTGTACTACACAGTTCTGACTGATTGCTATTGAACTTGCTTGAACAAGCGTAATTTTATCAGTTAGTTGGTACTCAGCAAAGGGAAATATGGTCACCCTACCTATTGCTTGTGTAACCACAAAACAACAACATATTTAATTCCTCTCCTTAAAATTTCAGGACCAGAGCTGTTATGCTTCAACGTATTGCCAGTAAAGTTAATGCAACTTTTATACCAATTTACAACATCTATTCCCTCATATATTCTAGAAGAAGCTTTGCTATGATCCACTAATTTTGAATGTTTCCCAGAAAAGCTGTCAACAAAGAGTTAATATTCTGTCAAAAATCCATCAGTTTCACATTTCCTCTGGGTTCCTTTGTTGAAGAAGTCTAACTTGCTGTACAAATGTCATTAATACCACAGGGAACTTCAGACCTTTGAATGCTGAGGAAAACTCTATTATTTAGCAGTGCTGTAAGATAATCTTTTCAGCTGCTGTTTTCTAGTGAGAATCCTCAAAGATGAACCTTGAAAGAACAGATGCTAGCTTTTAGTCACTCAGGAATACAGTCAGTTAAGTGACTTTTACCTTCATCCAGTGGGCCTTTGATTTTCAGACACAGATATCAAGCTGACAAAATGTGTCATAACAGATAGGCTTCAAAGGTTTCTGGGGATTTTTCCCCGTATCCCACAATTCCAAAAGAATGTGGCACCTTTATCTGTCTATCATTTTCAGCAACGTACATATTGCTTCGATGTTTCGAATGATTTTTTGGGGGACCTGCACACACAATTAAGTGCTATGTACTGTAAATCGTCACATATAGCACTGTTATAAATTATTAAAAAGAAAAAGCCACAGGAAAAAATAAGACACAAAAGAAACAGAACTATTGCCTTGCCTTGGAAATTTTCTTTCAGCATGATCAAAACTTATTTGTAAACTTTTCCCCTTAACTCTTTACAACAAACAGATAGATTTATCAAGGGACGCACTGTTTGAGTTTCAGTTAAAATGGATTTACTGTAATTTGCAACTGAACTTAAGCCAAAAGGAGGTAAGTGATACACCTCAAATATAAAAGGAAAATGATGTCTCTAGGGAAGGAACAACAATCAAAGTAATATGAATAAATCAAAAACCTCACATCTAATGTTCTCAGGAGAGAGACTGTATGCTTCAGTGACATTGTTCAATGTTTTTCAAGCTACTGGATGTTGAAAAATCATTACTTTCCATTTTAAAAGGTTTCTTCCCCAAGACAAATGCAGGAATATTTTGTAATGATTTATAGGTGCACTGAGCATTGCCCAGATTTATTTTTGCTATAAAGATGTCTTGTGACATCTAGTCTTCTAAAACGATCTAAACTGGAAGGTTTTGATTAAATGGAGGCTTTTAAGAGGTTCTGAGTTTAAAGAGCAATAGAAGGAAAGATTTTTGGACAGCATATAATGGACTTCACTAACCCTTCAAGAAGGTTGAAGCATGCACAATGTGCAAAGGTCAGGAAGGCACAGATCAACAAGAGTGATATCTTTTTCTGAGCGCATATATTTATACTTGTATTTCTGTCTGACCTTGCTATTGATTTCTCGGTTTTGGTTGGTTCTCATATGGCTTTCTCCCTTGGGCTAGTTTGCATCTCTCCAGAAGCAGATGAATAACTGATTTTTAGGTTTAGCCAAAAAACCCTCCTTAAACTCCGACAGAGAGAAGATTTGGATGCACATCTCTCACCTTCTATGAGAATGCCTTAATTACCATGCTACAGGGCCATTCTCACTTGTTTTCTGTAGCCTAAGGAATGTCTGAGTAACTACGCCAAGCTACACCAATATCAAAGATTCAGGTTTTCTGTATCTTCCTATCCTAAATACAGCACAGGGAAATAAGGGGGACATGGGCATCTCCTCCCAGCTCCACGAAGCACCTGGGAGCTAGGAAGGAGGTGGCAGCCACCGGCACTTCCTGAGCCTCGGGGAAGCAGCAGCACCCAGAGCTCCCTGAGCCCTGGGGAAGCCGCAGCCACCAGAGATCCCCAGGAGCCCTGGGGAAGTGTCAACCCCTGGCACACCCCAGGGAAGCAGCAGACCCTGGTTATCCACTGGAGCCCTGGGGAAGCTGCAGCTGCTGGCCCTCCCCCTGAGCCCTGGGGACGTGGCAGAGATGAGTCAGCTGCCCATGCTACCCTGCTTCCCTGAGGCTCGGGGAAGTGACTCCCACCAGCAGCTGCACCTGCACAGATGCTTGCGGGAAAGGTCAGCAGCGGACAGCCCAAATACAAAACTTTTCACCTCTTTTTAAAAATGAATCAGGATGCCTTTTTGGCATCCCAAATATGGGACCATCCTGCCCAGTATGGGATGGATTGTCATGCTATATTTATAGAACAACAAGAAGTCTTGTAGCAGCAACGAAGGGTCCTGTGGCGCCTTATAGACTAACAGAAAAGTTTAGAGCATGAGCTTTCGTGAGTTAACTCATTTCTCTAGATGCTGGTCAGCATCTGAAGAAGTGAGTTAACTCACGAAAGCTCATGCTCTAAACTTTTCTGTTAGTCTATAAGGTGCCACAGGACCCTTCGTTGCTGCCACAGATCCAGACTAACACGGCTACCCCTCTGATACTTAAGAAGTCTTGTGGCACCTTGTAGACTAACAGATATTTTGGAGCATAAGCTTTTGTGGGCAAAGACCCGCTTCATTAGATGCTTGAGTGGGGGTGTGGTTTCAGAGGAGTATTTAAAAAGTGGGGTCCCAGTAAAAGGGAGGGCCACTGCTGACAAGGTCTATTCAGCAAGGTGGAAATGGCCCAATATCAACAGCACTTATCAAAGGAGGGAAAAAACAAGTCAGATAAGACAGGGGGATATGAGCCTTTGTCAGCATCTAATGGGGAGATATTAGCACCCAGAGCAGAGAAACTGCCTTTGTAAGCTGTGAGCCACTCCCACTTTCTGTTTAATCCATGGTTAATGGAGTCAAATTTGCAAATAAATTGCGGCTCAGAGATTTCTCTCTCCATTTTTTTTGTTTCAGGACTGTCACCCTTAAATCTGCCACTGAATGTCCAGGGAGATTGAAGTGTTCCCCCACAGGCTTCTGTACATTACCTTTCCTGATGCCTGATTTATGTCTATTTATTCTTTTACAGAGAGACTGTCCAATTTGGCCAATGTAAATTGCAGTGGGGCAGTGCTGGCACATGATGGCATATATTATATTAGTAGGCGTGCAGGTAAAGGAGCCCCTGATGGCATAGTCGGTGTTAGGTCCTGTGATGATGTCACTGGTGTAGATATGTGAGCAGAGTTGGCAACAAGGACCATTGCAGGGGCTGGTTCCAGGCCTAGAGTCACTGGTTTGTGATTTGTAGTGGCTGGGGAGGATTTGTATAAGGTTGGCAGGCTGTCTGTAGGTGAGGACAGGGCTGCATCCCAAGGTCTGTGAGAGTGAAAGATCATTGTTCAGGATGGGTTGCAGATCACTGATGATGCACTGGAGAGGCCTTAGGTGGGGGCTGTATGTGATGGTCCGTGGTGTTCTCTTGTTTTCCTTGCATACTACATAAATAAAGTAACCTGTGTTCAGGTATAACCACTACCGTAATTACTGTGGGTTTTTTTTTCATATCCACACTGCCTTTCTTTTGCTCCCACACAGGAGCCCTTGCACTGAGTGAAAGGGAACAGCACGGGGGACTGAGAACCCCCCAGACTATCTGATGCTTGCAGAACTCACAGCTGGGAACCCAGCTGCCCAGCACTGACAGCCAGAGCTCCCATCTGGGAACTCAGCAGGGAACTGACAGGTGATGTAAGCAATCCGGTGCTGATTCAGACACTGAGTGGCTGGAATAACATCAAATTACTCAGTACTTTTCTCATGGAGGTGGAGTTGTTAAGTCGATGTAGTGAGAAACTTACATCAGTGGGAGTAATGCTGTGGTGTAGACACTTAGGCTTGGGCTACTCTGGAGCCCTACCTTGAAATAAGTCACTCAATTTGTGTTGTGCAAATTGCATAACGTTTCAATGCATCTTATTTTGAACTTTCTTGTAACCTTCATTTGACGCTTGTTACTGGGAACAAATCACCATGCTCGAATTAGACACATGGTTTCTGTTTTGGGATACAAATGTAGGCACTGAGTGATGGCAACAGTTATTCATCACTGATCCCTCTAGAGTGTGATGTGGTCCCCAGGGTCCAGCCTGGGACAGTGGGACTGCTGTGTTCTCTTCGCTCTCTAGCCTGGACTATATCTGACAATGCTTTGCTAGTGACGAGAAGTAAATCCCTCCAACTGCTGTTATCATTCACACAGCTGAATGTTTAGCTCCATGTCCAGCTCAATCACATGAACCACAAAATCACAGACCTGGAAGTCACCGTGAAATGTCATCAAGTCCAATGCCCTGCACTCATGGCAGGACCAAGGACCATCTTGACTGTGCCTGACAGCTGTTTGTGTAACCTTCTCTGACATATGACAGAGATTCCACAACCTCCCTAGGTAATTTATTCTAGCGCTTGACCACCCCAACAGTTAGGAAGTTTTTCCTGATGTCCAACCTAAACTCCCTTTGCTATAATTTATGCACATAGCTTCCTGTCCTGTCATCAGGGGTTAAGGAAAATATTTTTCTCCCTTCTCCTGGTAATGACATTTTAGATATTTTAGTCTTCTCTTTTCCACATTAAACAAACACAGTTCTTTCTGCCTTCCCTCATAGATCATGTTTTATAGAACTTTATTCATTTTTGTTGCTTTTCTCTAGACATTATCCAATTTGTCGACATCTTTCCTGAAATGCAGCACCCAGAACTGGATCTAATCAGCATCAAGTAGAAAGGCAGAATTACTTCATGTGTGTTGCTTACAAACAATCCTGATAGTATATCCCAGAATGATGTTTGCTTTTTTGTTAGTTTGTTTTTTCTTTTTTGCTCTGTCACACTGTTGACTCAGATTTAGCTTGTGATCCATTATGACCCATAGATCCCTTTTTGCTGTACTCTTTCCTAGATAGTCTCTTCTCCTCCTAAATGTGTGCCACTGGCTGTTCCTTCCTATGTGGAGTACTTTGTACTTGTCTTTATTGGATTTCATCCTACTTACCTAAGAACATTTCTCTAGTTTGCCCAGATCATTTTGAATCATAATCGCATCTTGTAAAGCACTTGCAACCCCTTCTAGCTTGGTGTCATCTGCAAACTCTATAAGCATGCACTCTATGCCAAAAATCTAAATCATTGATGATGATAGAGAGCAGAAGTGATCCCAACATTAACCCCTACTTATGGTTGGTTGATACCTCTCCAGGCATTGGTTACTTTCCTTGTGTTGTCTCCGAGGAGTTAATATCTGAGAATTTTTAGTGATCACAATTTTAACTCAATTTTCAATGGATCAGAGATCACGTTTTCAGTTTGGTCCATATATGAATATAAAGTGTGGAATCACAGTCTCTGTACAGACAGATTAAAGGAAAATGAGACGAGTCGTGCCACTCTGTTTTTTGGCAAGAAGTCTGATTTGTTTCTCTCTGATTTTGAGTTCTTCGGTATTATTCTGAGTTCTCAGAAATAAAACAGTCTTATAATGTAACATTCCAGCAAAAGTATTTATGTTTTTATTAACTTTTGTGCGTTTAAGCTGTGAACCCAAAATAACAAGTTCAAATAGGAATCAAGTGTCATAGACAATGTGTACTTCCTCCTGGTAGATATTACAGGATGAACCTCTCTAGTCCAGCACTCTCTTCGGGCAACATTTTTAATCTGGCATGATTTTAGTTAGCCAGATAATCACTTACCTTGGATGTGGCCAAATTTTCTATGGTCCCATCAAGTTTAACAACCACTAGAGCTGGCTATGAGTGTTGTGTGCTGTTATTTGGCTGTAATTTAACCCAAATGTCTTATAAGAGCCCAGTAAGCAGGGAAAGTGTTGGTAATACTGATAGACAATACTGGCCTCCCATGGTCCAGCAAAGTCTCTGGTTTAGCATATATCAGTTCCTGAGGAGGCCAGATTAGAGAGGTTCAGCCTGCATAGGGATTGTGGGATAGCCTCGACAATCCAAAAACTTTGTAAGTGTAATAGGCAGTTGTGTGTGTGTGTGTGGGAACTGTAAACCAAAAGTAAAATTTTCTAGTGTGGACAGTTTGCATGAGTACAACTTATACTCTTACTGGTGCAAACTGCAAAGATACAATTCATGGAGGAGTAACAGAGAGAAAGCCATGCTAGTCTATATACTATCAAAACAAAAAATCAGTAAAGTAGGACTTTACAGACTAACGAAATAATTTATTAGGTGATGAGCTTTTGTGGGACAGACCCACTTCTTCAGACCATAGCCATACCAGAACAGACTCAATATTTAAGGTACAGAGAACCAAAAATCGTAATCAAGGTTGACAAATCAGAAAAAGATAATCAAGGTGAGCAAATCAGACAGCAGAGGGGCAGAAGGGGGGAAAGGGGGAGTCAAGAATTAGATTAAGCCACAGATGCAAAAGAGCCCCTATAATGACCTAAAAATATCCCATCCGAGTTCAAACCATGTGTTAATATGTCGATTTTGAATATAAAAGAGAGTTCAGCAGCCTCTCTTTCCAAAGTGTTGTGAGAATTCCTCTTCAGTAAGATGCAGACTTTCAGGTCATTAACAGAATGGCCCACTCCATTAAAATGGTGACTGACCAGTTTGTGGATCAGGAGTGTTTTTATGTCTGTTTTATGCCCATTAATTTTTGTCTAAGAGAGTTTCAAGTCTGTCCAATATACAAAGCATCTGGGCATTATTGGCACATGACTGCATATATGAAGTTAGTTGAAGAACATGAGAATGTGCCCCTGATTCTGTGAATAACCTGGTTAGGTCCAGTGATTGTATCTCCAAAATAGATATGTGGACAAAGTTAGCAACGGGCTTTGTTGCAAGGAAAAGTTCCAGGACTGGTGTTCCTGTGGTATAGACTGTGGTTGTAGGTGAGAATCCTCATCTGGTGTCTGACCTCTGTAACTTTGTGCTCACCCACAATTATTTCCAATTTGGGGACAATTTATACCTCCAGATTAGTGGAACTGCTATTGGCACCCTCATGGCCCTACAATATGCTCATATATTTATGGCTGACCTGGAACAATGATTCCTCAGCTCCTGTCCCCTATTATCCCTCCTCTACTTACAATATATTGATGACAACTTTATGATTTGGACCCATGGTATAAAGACTCTAGAAGAATTCCACAGAGACTTTAACAATCTGCGTGCCTCCATCAACTTATGCCTCGACAACTCCATGTGAGAGATACATTTCCTGGACACTAAGGTACAAATCAAGGATGGCCTGATCGGTACCACACTCTACCGGAAACCCACTGATCGCTATACTTACTTACACGCTTCTAGCTTCCATCCTGCACACATAACTAGATCCGTCATTTACAGTCAAGCCCTTAGGTACAATCGCATTTGCTCCAATATTACTGACAGAGACCAAAAACTACAAGATCTTTACCAAATATTCATAAACCTGAATTCCCACCAGGAGAAATAAAAAAACAAATTGACAGGGCCAGACGAATACCCAGAGATCAGCTACTCCAAGATAGGCCCAAAAAAGACAAGAACAGAACACCACTGGTCATTACCTACAGCCCCCCACTCAAACCACTGCAATACATTATTAAAGACATACAGACTATCCTTAATCAGGATGCCACACTCCAGAAGGACCTAGGTGATAGGCCCATTCTCTCCTACAGACAACCTCCCAACCTTTTGGTTCTCTGTGCCCTAAGTAGTGAGCCTATTCTGGTATGGCTGTGATCTGAAGAAGTGGGTCTGTCCCACAAAAGCTTATCACCTAATAAATTATTTTGTTAGTCTTTAAAGCTCTACTGGACTGCTTTTTTTTTTTTCAATTCATGGAGGAGTTTCTTTGTTATCCAACAACTGCAAAATTCAGGAGTGATGGAGAAACATGACTCTTTGATCCAAAGTGAGGATTCAGAGATATATAACACAATGGCCATGTCTACAGTAGCATAAATCTTCGAAATGTCTGTGCATATTCAGCACCAAAATTAGCATGCCATGGGTTGCGGCTCTTAGAAATTGCCACTTTTTGCTGCCACATGGCTCATCCAGA
The DNA here is from genome assembly GCF_033958435.1 of Carettochelys insculpta. Lineage (NCBI taxonomy): Eukaryota > Metazoa > Chordata > Testudines > Carettochelyidae > Carettochelys > Carettochelys insculpta. Next base: position 138,284,772 of record NC_134137.1, read on the forward strand.
CGGTTCTTCTTTTCAAAAGAACCCTGCCAACTTCGAATTCCCCTTATTCCTATTCCTGCTGATAGGAATAAGGGGATTATGAGGTTCCCAGGGTCCTTTCGAAAAGGACCACCTTCTGGACAAGCCACGCGGCAGCAAAAAGCAGTAATGTCGAAGAGCCATAGCCCGCGGCATGCTAAAACATTTTTATTTAAGGTGAACGATGACGTGCAAGTGAAGAAAGAGAAAGAAATATAGATAGCATAATGAACAATAAAGCTTAATTATTTAGAATAAGTCTTAAAATATTGTCTTCTCCCCTACTGTGAAGACATCAATGATTCTTTAGTATATGGCCTCTTTCCTATTGCTTGGTTAATATAGTATATCTTCCATAACATTTCCATTGTGTTTCAGATGTAGCCAAAAATAAAAATCTCAAATGATCCTCTGAACTCCTACTCAATGATTTTCTTTTGTTCCAGGATCTTCAATAAAATTAGTCACTTGTAAGATTTCCTTTTTTTATCATTGTGTGACCATGCCAGATGGACCTTAGAAGTCTTAGAAGTCAGTGCATCATCACAGGGAAAAGATCATTTAGACTTCTAAGGTCCATCTGGGATGGTCACACAATGATAAAAAAAGGAAATCTTACAAGTTTTAAGCAGAAAACTAAATCACAGTATTATGTTGTCAATGAAAAGAAATCATCATATGAAAGGACTATATGATTACACAGGGAATATTGCACTTGGTTTTGGTGGTTTTACAATAAGATAGATACAGTAGAAACAGAAGAGATCAACAGAAGGACAGTGGAAATGGCTAGGAGCTCTCCCAGACTGATGCGTAGGCTGCTAGATCATGCTGCCTTTCATAATGTTGAACTTCCCTACTTATGGCCAGAAGCTACACAATCTATAAGGAGAGGAATCATTGAAGTACAAGCAAATAGGCAGATGCTTCTTAGAAGCTTGTGGTAATTCTAGTCATCACAGGAAAAATGGCTGGCCTCAGAATTGTTCTGGGTTCAGCCCTTCCAGGCATACAAGGAAACAGGACCCCGAGTTTTAGGAACCATAAAAGACAGCATTGGTTGTCTGTAGAACAAATATGAATAATATTGTTTTTCAGATCTAATTGTGGTTAGTTACTTCCATTCTCAGTGAAATAGGCCTATTATTTTTAAGCAGAGAAAGAGTGTACTTAAACTGATTGTTGAGATTGAAACATACAAATAGCCATTTATTCTAACTAAACAAACTTTGTTGCCTTTGAGATATTCATAAATCATTATTGATTATATTTCCCCCTGACTAATTAGTGCTATATATTTCTAGTGAAAATGCAATGAATACAAGATGCAGGTGCCCAAGGGAATTCAGGAATTAATTTAATTTAATAAAGTGTCCTGTCCAATAAGGATATCTTTACACATGGCATATAATCTACATTTCTATCACATCAGAAGGCAGAAACAATATTGTCCATTTTTGCACTGTAACATATCAACTGAAAAATACAATCTGCTCAGATAGGAAAGACTGAATGGGCTAATTCAATTAGGCTATGTCTAGCTTACTAGAATTTGTCCACAGAACTTTGTACCGGAAGATATCTAGAGACAAAACTTCTGTTGATAGATTGCATCCAGACCACATTGCAGATCAAAAGAGTGATCTGTCTGTCCATTCTGTTGACAAAATGGCCACTCAGAACCACAGGAGACAGGGTTGTGTGGCATTCCAGGGGCCTTTTAGTTGAAAGAACACCCCCCACCCCGGAACATCCAGACTGGTGGTTTTTTGACAGATCTCTGTCGACAGCAGTGTTCTTCCTCATGGAGAGAGGGATATGGTTGTCAACAAAAGTGTTCCATTCTATTGACTTACTGTCAACAGAACGCGCTTGGCAATGTGGATGCTCTGTGGGTTTTGTTGACAAAATGGACGTTTTGTTGACAAAACCCTTTAATCTAGACAGAGTCTTTGTATTAAACACACACATTTAACTCTACACTGAGTAAAGTCAATATAATGAATTAATAAAAATACATCTAACAGCCACCATTTGGATTTTTTTACATCATCCCATGCTTACCTAAACAAAGAAGTATAAAACCACACACAGGATTTCATACAAAGCATACAGAGTTATTCACAAAAGCCACACTGACCACATACTAATCATTAACATATATGACATTCAAAGAAGACAAAAGCTTCCATCTTCTCCAACAGATGTTCATCCAATAAAAGATAATGTTCATCTTGTCAGACTGAAACGTATGAACATAGCTAATTAATATGATTGGAGGTCACAGGTTCCCTTTTTTTTTGTTTTGACTAGAGGGAGAATATATGTGAGCCAGGGGTCATGGAATCAAAGCATGAGATTGGCAAGGGGAACTGTTTAATACAGCATAAATTCCACTGCCTTGTACCAGTCATGCTCATACTAAGGATATAGCATGTAAAATGCGTTCTGACACTCACTTGGCACAGATGCAAAAATTACACTAGCTGGAAGCAACCAAAAAGCAGTTTTGGGTACTGCATGACTTTTTCCAATGCTATATAGGATTTGAATTGGTGAAATAGCCAAAATTCCTCCCTTATCTCTAAGTTAACAATTTGGTGATTAAATAATAGAATTTGTTTCTTCACTAGAAAGTTGCATCGGTTAACAAAGATTTATTCTAAAAGGTTATGTTAAACAGTACAAACCCTATTATAGACATAGTTAAATCAGTTTAAATCTTGTTTAAGAAATTCTGTTGGATTGGGGAAATTAACTGCTTTCAAAATCCTAAGCTAAATTATACCCAAGAATTAAAGAGTATAAAATCTTATGGACAGTTTACTAGAGCCTCCTCCTCCCACACCACATGACATTGTGTTCTCTTCACACCATACAATGTTCAGAATTGTGTACATGCCATCAGGAAAAGAAAACAAATCACTTACCTGGGTTTGCATTTAAGCACTGATGCAACACACGTGGGGATTTTCAGATTTTGCCCAGTCACAAAATAAATGGTTGAACCAGTTTCTCTTAAATAAGCCTGGGTGCACGAGATACAAAGAACGCATCAAAAGTGGGCACATCACAACTATTTCAAGAGATCTTTAGCAACCTGATCTCCCAGTTCAGCATAGCAAATTATATGTTCTCATTATTAACTTATTCCAATTACTGCAGAGTACATGAAGAAGGGACAGATTGTTTCTGCTAACCAGGTGTCATCTGGAGTTTGACTGGTAAGGAGCCAGTAAGGAAGGCAAGACACCCTGACCTGCAGAGCTCTCTTGAGGTTGGGAGGAGGTTTCACTCTGCTAATGAACCTTCAGCTTCAAGAAACCATTTCCTTTCTGACCAGGTAGGGATTTAGGGTTGTCTCAGATTGTTCTATTTTACATCTTCTAGATCCACAATTCCCTCTCAGAATTGCACCCATGATTTTCAATGTGGGTCATCACATATTTGTAGCTATAGGGCACAGAATCAAAGCTGATCTCATAGCGAGAGATTAGCCCCCACCTTTTAAAGATCCTCCACAGTTTTGCTCTGTGTCCATGCAAGGCATTGAATATATAAGTGAGATAACTTTTCTTAACTAGTGCTTTGGATAATAAATCTGGTCTAATTTGGACACATCAGAAGATATGGCCGAAAAATTTGAACAAACAATTGGTCTTTTCCTGCCTGGAGTTACCACAGCAGACCCCATAACTACACAGGTAAAGGGTGAGAAAGATGGCTGAAAAGAATCCAAGAAGAGGGAAGTAGGGATGTGTTCTCCCTGTTCTGTTCCCCTCACCCCTTAAGAATGTAGAAAGGGAGGTCTTGTGTTGTGCACCCCAACTTTTCTCATTGGCCAGTACTAGGAAAGCTTTGCTTTGGCCCTTTCTCCAGCCCAGGGGAGTCCACAGGAACAGGCAAGCGTAAGACGTGCTCAGTCATGAAGTTTCTGGCTCAACACTCTCACTCCTGGCTAACAGAGCAGATTTTATCATTCTCCCATCCCTCCCTGTCATCAGGTAATTCACTTTCAATCTCTGAGCTCCAAGCATGTCAGGAATGTTCACAGAGGGGAGAAGAAGGGAATCTTCCCCTTAGGAATAAATTGTCTTGGACTAGGGAGCTGATGACTTTGGCACAAAAAGCTCCTTCACCTCAGAGACCTCCTTCTTATCATCTTCAGGCAGTAACTGCAATGTGCCCTTACAGGCCTTTTATTGACTCTCCAAAGGAAAAAGAGGTCAAGGGGTGGAACAGTTCACTCCTCATCACACTCAGGTTCCCAGTGTCCCCCACCTTCCAGCTGCTGCAGGAGGGCTTTGCCAAGCCTCCAGCTCAGAGCAACACGAACAAATTTAAAAACAAAGCAAAGAAACAGAATTCTAAACAATACTGGGATGTTATTTAATCTGTGGAATAGGAATGCTCTCTGCAGCAGGAATGGTGGAAACCTCTTTTGATACTTAGGTTTCTGGCTGCAGCAGCTTCCCAAGTAATTAGGTAGGCCTCTCTAATAGAACACATCATAGATGAGAGGGACAGAGAAGCTGGAAGAAAACGGCACCAAAATGCCTGGATTAACTGGATTCCACTTGTGCTGCAGTCAGCCCTACCATATCATGCCATGCTAACCAAACCCCATTTCTGCTGTGGATTGATTCTACCATGCATGTCAGGCTAACAAGACCTGACTCACTGCAGGTCAACCATGACACATAAAGTCAACCATGGAGGACTCAGAGGGAGAACATCATAGGCTAGGTTTTAGTAGGCCTACCATTTATTTCTGACTAATTTAGTCTGCCACTTTTAATACAGTGTGAGTCAGCCCTTATGAAATCCGCTTTTGTTCACGCTACAAACAACATGACTGTGCAGTGCAACATTTTTGTATCACTGTCTTGCTATGGGATCCAGTCAGACACACAGAGCTATGCCATGTAACCATTAGATAGCTCTACCTGGGGCACTATGAATTCAGTGGAAAGCTACAACCATGTTAGTCATTTTAACATATTTAGGGGGTCGGTTATTTGAGGAGCCATTAGGCAAAGTGGTAACAGGAACCTCAGATGATTAAAAAAAAACATCCTGAGTCCATAACTATAAAAGGAACAGGGGGCCTTATTATAGACCTAAGTATCCCTTTTTATGGTTACTCTTCCAAGCATAGAAGGTGAGACTTCAGAAAATACATGTAGAATGAGCCTGGACAGGCAAGAGACCAGTCTTCCTACAATTGAAACTCCAACACTAGAAATACTTCCTGTCTGTAGTCAGAAGACACGTGGCAAGCAGAACTCGGAGCAGAGGCTATTGACATTCAAGGACAAAAGTGTCCTGATGTGGTTCAACAAGGGGAAGGTCACAGAATTTCCAAATGTCAGAATGGGTCACACATTTACACTCTTCTAAAAGACATCACGTAGCTGTTCTGCTTCTGACTCACTGCCCTAGCTGGGTTCTTTCAGGCTACTGGAATCAGATTCCAAGGCTCTTCACTTCAACAGATCCTGATTTGTGATTTACACAAGTGCCCTACGAAAACTCATAATTTTTAATTCCACAATAAAAATCCAAGCATTGTGCTGACATTGTTTGTATCCTTCTCCCTGGTCTTTTACTCTTCTCTGTCATGCGATACATCTCCAATAGTCATAAAGGCTACGTCTAGACTGTAGCTTTAACTCAGAATGATTTACACAATTTGAACAATGCAAATTTTGAGTAACCCCATTTCAAACTTGGCTATTTTGATCATGGCAAAAAGCCACGGAGTTGCTATTTTGAGACACATTTGTATCCCAAAATGTCAACAATAGTCTAGACATAGCCAAAAAGTTTCCTCCTCTGACAATACAGTACCATTTTTTGTTTCAAAAAATGAGGCACAGAACAATAAATAAATAAATAAATAAATTCATTACATTGTAGGAAAACATTTAATAATAAACATGTAATAATATTTGTACTACAGTAACACCTACAAGGACCAACTGAGATTACAGGCCCATTGTTCCAGGTGCTGAACAAACATGGGGGTTGTGTCTACACTAGCAAGTTCTTTCGAAAGATTTTTCAAAAGAAGTGTTTTTTTTCAAAAGACCCTGAGGAGTGCCTACACGAAAGCTTATGCTCCAAAATATGTTAGTCTATAAGGTGCCACAGGACTTGTTGTTCTCAGAGACACAAACTAACACGGCTATCTCTCTGATACGCACAAAAAGCGTCCTTTCAAAAATAAAATGAAAGAATGTGGTACTTCTCTCAAAATCATTCTTCCTTTCCTGTTTCAGGACCAGTGCCCCATTTTGAAAGCTTCTTTTGAAAGAAAATGTGTGTAGATGCTCTGCAGGCCCTTTTTGTTGAAAAAACAGTCCTCATGGGGCCTAATTTTTTTATCCCTGGCCTTTTCTTTCAAAAGAGTAGGGGCTGTGTGGATGCTCTCTTTCAAAAGAGTAGATCACTCTTTTGATCCGCTTTTTTGTGTGTGGACGCACTCTTTCAAAAGAAGTTCTTTCAGAGGATATCTTCTGGAAGAGCTCCATTCAAAAGATCGCTGCAGTGTAGACATAGCCATAGTAAGGGATAGTTTCAGGCCACCAAAACTTAGTGAAAGCAGACAAATGGATTATTTTCCTCAATTTAGCAGATAAGGTACTAAAGCACAGAGCTAGTAAATAATTTGGTAAAGGTTCTTCAGGAAATCTAGGGAATGTCTTAGAACTGAATTCAGACCTCTTGAATTGTAACTTAGTGCCTTTAACGCAAAACCATCCTTCCTCCTTTAATTAAAAACATTTTTTTAAAGTAGATGGCCCTTTACCATGGATAAAGGTTACAAAGGGATATCAGATGTGTTACCTATTGCCAGCGCTAAGGGAATCTCAGGTTCTTCAAAGCTTTCAGAACTCCAGGATGCTGGAAAGCAGTGAGTTTTATTTAAAAGAATGCAAGATATTCCCCTTGCCAAGGCCAGCATTTCATGCCTCACAGAGTAACTGGCACAAATACAATTCAGGTTTACTGCTGTAAACAAGATGTAATAGAGCGCATAGCAGCAGCCACACTGTCACATATTATTACTGCTCTACTTGCATCTAATTAATTCCTTGAGAACGACACCATTATAATGTAACAATTCAAAATAATCTCCCAACCAGTGTCTGTGTCTTGGAAACAATTGGGATAATGGTTTAGACTAACTACACTCTTCCTTGGGAGGCAGACCTATCATTGCTCACAGACAGCATGCCAACCTAAAACAAATCCTAACAAGCAACTATATACCGCACCACAGTCACTCTAACTCAGGGACCCATACATGCAAGAAACCTCGTTGCCAGCTCTGCCCATATATACACACCAGCAACATCATTACAGGACCTAACCGGATCAGCCACACCATCGTGGGTTCATTCAGCTGCACATCTACCAATGTAATTTATGCCATCATGTGCCAGCAATGCCCCTCTGCCATATACATCGGACAAACTGGACAGTCTCTACGTAAAAGAATAAATGCACACAAATCAGATATCAGAAATGGCAATATACAAAAACCCGTAGGAGAGCACTTCAATCTCCCAGGACACACAGTAACAGATTGAAAAGTAGCTATCCTGCAGCAAAGAAATTTCAAGACCAGACTCCAAAGAGAAATTGCTGAGCTACAATTCATCTGCAAATTCAATACCCTCAGCTCAGGATTAAACAAAGACTGTGAATGGCTGGCTAAATACAAAAGCAGCTTCCCCTGTCTTGGAGTTCACACCTCCAGATCTACTGATGACAATACAACTCAGCCTGCCTGACTGAGCTAACCTCGTTATCCCCAGCCTTGCTCTGGCCTATTTATACCTGGCCTTGCAGATTTCCAGGACCAGCATCTAAAGAAGTGAGTTAACTCATGAAAGCTCATGCTCTAAACTTTTCTGTTAGTCTGTAAGGTGCCACAGGACCCTTCGTTGCTGCTACACTCTTCCTGTTCTGCATCAGAAGCCGCATCTACACGTGCACGCTACTTCGAAGTAGTGGCACTAACTTCGAAATAGCGCCCGTCGCGGCTACACGCGTCGGGAGCTATTTCGAAGTTAACTTCGACGTTAGGTGGCGAGACGTCGAAGTCGCTAACCCCATGAAGGGATAGGAATAGTGCCCTACTTCGACGTTCAACGTCGAAGTAGGGACCGTGTAGTCGTTGCACGTCCTGCAACGTTGAAATTGTGGGGTCCTCCATGGCGGCCATCAGCTGAGGGGTTGAGAGATGCTCTCTCCAGCCCCTCAGCTCGATGGTGGCCGCATGGAGTGGCCCCTTAAAGGTCCCCTCCCTCTCCCTTCCTGTGCAGGAAGCTGAGGGATCGTGCAGGCGGCAGCCTACACACGCGGCCAGCCTGCACCTCCCTCAGCCCCCCACCCAGCTGCGATGGCTGCCCGGCAGCCCCCCCAGCGCCCCCAGGGGACCCCCCCCCAAGGGGAGCCAGGGCTCACAGCCCAGCCAGAAGGGCAGCCAGGCTGGGAAGCGGCAGCGGGGCCCCTCCTGGACGGAGGCCGAGCTGCGGGACCTGCTGGGGCTCTGGAGCGAGGAGGAGGTGCTCCAGGTAATGGGGAGCAAGAGGCGGAACGCGGATGCATTCGCTCGGCTGGCCGACGGCCTGGCTGCCCGGGGTCACCCTGCCCGCACTCCTGACCACGTCCGCAGTAAGGTCAAGGAGCTGCGGCAGGGTTACTCCCGGGCCCGGGATGCGGCCAGCCGATCTGGGGCCACCCCCGTCACTTGCCCCTTTTACAGGGATCTCAGGGACATCCTGGGCCCCCGGCGCACCTCCTCCCCTCCTGCCACCTTTGACACCTCGGCTGATGAGCCCCAGCAGGCCCTGCAGACGGAGTCCGCACCGGAGGCAAGCCCCGCACCCCAGGGGCCCCCCCCAGAGGCCACCCATGGGACATCGCGGCAGGAGGAGGAGGAGGAGGGGGGCTCCTCCTCCGCAGAATCCGGGCTGCAGATCCTCCTCCTGCCATCCCGGAGCAGCAGCTGGGCCTCCGCCCCCCGGGTATCTCCGGACCGTGGGATCGGACCGACAGGTAGGTACCCCCCTCTGGTGTACACCCCTGGCCTTGAGGGGCGGGGGTAAGAGATATGTGTCCAGGGCCCCTCACATGCTCACATGGCCATGGCCCCAAGAACAGCAGGGCCATGGCCCTCACAGCACTGCATCAGCCCCTCCCCCCCCCACCACGCATGACAGTGCCATGCCCCATCCCCGGGGCAGGGGGGAGTGGAACCTCGAGGGGCCCCTGGGAGGAGGGGGTGGGACACCCCGCAGCAGCAGCATGTGATGGAGTGGGGGGAGTGCAAAAGGGAGACTCAGGCTACATGTGGAGCAACAAGAGCCGAACAGCTCCCAGGGGCAAAGGAGGATCCTGGGGCTACAGCTGGCAGGTGACACCTCTGCCCTGAACAAAGAGGAGGGAGGAGCCGAGCTGGCTTGGAATCGGGGGTCAAGGGCGGGGGCCACAGGTAGAGGCTAGGGGAAGGGAGAGCTGGAAGGCAGCCAGCCTGAGGAGGGGGAAAGCTGCATCCCAGAGGGGCACCCCTTGGGGTCTTCTCCCTACGACGGGTTGGAAGGACTGTCTCTTCCGACAGCTGGTGCTGTCACTCCTGGGAGAAACTGGGCATCTGTGGCCTAAGACACCTCTCCTGCTGTCAGACCCTGCGGGGTGAAGTGAGAGTCACTCCCACCAGGGGACGGGGTGCAGGGCAGGGGGACCCCTGAACCCCATCCATCACAGCAGCATCTCCCGGGGACGGGGTTGGGGAACCTGCAGCACAGGGCTGGGGGGACAAAGGCCACGGCTCAGGGCCCATACTAACGCCTGTCTCCATTCTTCTTCCCTCCCCTTCTCTCCTGTGTCCCGCACCTGCACCATCAGAAGGACCGTAAGAGAGCGCTGGCGAGGCCTCAGTCGTCTCGGAGAGCCCTCCGGGACCATCACTCCAGACCAGCCCCTCGGCCAACGACCGACCGGCCCCACGGCGGGCTAGACGGCGGACCCTGCGCCACCACCAGCCGACGGCGACGGACCCCCAGCTGCTGGCCATCCACCGTCGGCAACTGGAGGTCGCGGAGCAGCACCTGCAGCTGCAGGAGCGGGCACTGGCCTGGCGCCAGGAGGCATGGGGGGCCTACATGGAGACTTTTAACCGCTTGGTAGACTACCTGGCCCCCCATGCCACGCCGGCCGCCGCATCGCCCGCCCTGCCTGCTCCACCAGCCCCACCACCCGCTGCTCCGCCCATCGCCGTCCCGTCCGCCGTCGCCCCGCCACCCACCGCCTAGGGCTGGAGTGCCAAGGGACCCCTGGAGCCACCTGAGACTCGCCGGCCATCCTACCTTCCGGTCCGGCCCGCCCCCACCCAGCCCCGGACAGGGCTGCGACCGTGGCGGGGCTCCCGGCCGCCAACGCCCAGTGCCGGGCTATAGGGGCGAGGGGCCCGGGACATGGCCCCCCCCCTTGTATATAGTTTAAAGTTATTATTTGTTTCCCCCCGTTTGCCCCGTCCCCCCCCATGTAAATAGTTCTCCCCTTTATCCTCCCTGGTTTTCTTTTTATTATTGAGGACACTTGTTTCTTTGTATTGTTTTATTTTTGTCCATATTAGTTTTTTTCCACGTTTGTACATAGTTTGTTTTTGGTTCAAATATTTACAGTTACAAAAAAAAGGTTCTGAAACAAAAAGAAGTTTAAGTTCAGCCACAAGTGCGTGCTGTCATTTGTCCAGGAAAAGTGGGAGGGGGGTGCGGTGGGGTGCTCCATGGTGTAGGCGTTGGGGCAGGAGTGTGGTGGAGGAAGGGACGGGCAGTAGGGGGCCTGGGCAGAGTTCACCCCGCGGCCTCTTCATCAAAGTGGGCCCGCAGGGCCTCCCGGACCCGGGTCCCCTCGGGGTCCACCTGCCGACTGGGGGCAGCAGGTGGCTGGATGTCTGCCCTGCCGGCCTCCGCAGCCCAGCCCTGGAAAAAGGTGTCCCCCTTGCTCTAGACCAAATTGTGCAGGGCGCAGCAGGCACCCACAATCTGGGGGATGTTGTTGGGGCCTGCATCCAGGTGGGTCAGGAGACATCTCCAGCGTCCCTTCAGGCGGCCAAATGAGCACTCCATCACCTGGCGCGCATGGTTCAGGCGCTCGTTGAAGCGCTCCTGGCTAGCGGAGAGATGGCCCGTGTAGGGGTGCGTGAGCCATGGCCGGAGGGGGTACGCCGCATCTGCGATGACGCAGAAGGGCATGGTGGTGTCCCCCAGAGGGATCTCCCACTGGGGGATGTAGGTCCCCGCCTCCAGCCAGCGGCACAGGCCCGAGTTCCGGAAAACCCGGTCGTCGTGGGTGCTGCCAGGCCAGCCCACATAAATGTCCTGGAAACGTCCCCGGCTGTCCACCAAGGCCTGGAGGACAACAGAATGGTAGCCCTTTCGATTCAGGTATCGTCCTCCACTGTGATGGGGGCGCGGATGGGGATGTGAGTCCCATCCAGAGCCCCGAAGCAGCTGGGGAAGCCCAGGGTGGCAAAGGCCGCGATGGTGGCATCTGGGTCCCCCAGCCTCACGAGCCTGTGCAGGAGCATGGCATTGATGGCACGCACAACCTGCAGAGAAAGCACATGGGACAGCACCAATGAGGGGTGAGCAGGGTGTGCGTGGCCCTGCCCTGCCCTGCCCTCCTCTGCCCGGGCCCCCCTCCCCTGCCCTGCCCTCCTCTGCCCTCCCCCGCCCTGGCTTCCCCTCCCCTCCTCCTCCCCTGCCCTCCTCTGCCCGGGCCCCTCTCCCCTGCCCTGCCCTCCCCCCGTGGGTTCTCTTATCTCCATGAAGACAGCCCCGATGGTCGCCTTGCCGACACCAAACTGCTGCCCCACGGATCGGTAGCTGTCGGGAGTGGCCAGCTTCCAGACAGCGATGCCGACCCGTTTCTGCACTGTGAGGGCATGCCACATGGCTGTGTCCTGGTGCCTGAGTGCGGGGGTGAGCCACTGGCACAGCTCCAGAAATGTCTGCCAGCTCATCCTGAAGTTCCTGAGCCAGCGGTCGTCGTCCCACTCCCCAAGCACCAGCCGCTCCCACCAGTCGGTGCTGGTGGGGTAGCTCCACAGCCGCCGGCGTGTGAGGCGGGGGGGGGGGGGCGGGGTGCTGCAGGGTTAGGGTTGAGCCCTGCTGCCCTGGGGGCATCTCCTCCTCTGTGGCACGGAGGTGCTCAGCTGCCTCCCGCATGGCATGGAGCAGGGCAAGCCCTGCTCCTGCCGGGAGGGCTGGGTGGACTTCTGGCTGCTGCTGCTGCTGCTGCTGGGGGTCCATGACTGCGGCACCCGGGGTCTGTGTGCCTGTGGCTCCTCAGACCGCGTGCTGTGCAGGCTGAGTGTGTCTGGGAGGGGCCCTTTAAGGGAGCGGCTAGCTGTTGCCTCGGAAGCGCTAGTCCGCCCTGTGACCCTGTCTGCAGCTGTGCCTGGCATCCCTATTTCGATGTGTGCTACTTTGACGTGTAGACGTTCCCTCGCTGCGCCTATTTCGATGTTGGGCTGAGCAACGTCGAAGTTGAACATCGACGTTGCCGGCCCTGGAGGACGTGTAGACGTTATTCATCGAAATAGTCTATTTCGATGTCGCAACATCGAAATAAACTATTTCGATGTTGGCTGCACGTGTAGACGTAGCCTTGCTGTCTGGTCACCCTGCCTTCTCGGCAGGAGCACACTTTCAATTAACACTATGGGAAGGACAGGGAGCTGTAGTACCTGATGCCTGTTTGCATTTCCATTGGTAATTAGAGCCCTAGGTTTAGGATTCTTGCCTTCTCTAACTTAGATTAATCTCCTGCTTCTCTTGTACATGCCAGTCAATCCATTCAAGCCAATCAGAGTGAGTAAAGTTTGTTTATGTGAATGTTGCAGGGCTGGACCCTAAATTTAGACACTTCAAGGCAGAGACTGTACCTTAACTTTCATGTGACCACGCAAATCTGTAGGAAGATAGCCAGCTCTTAAAAGAGCATCAATTATATGGTAATAAACAAAACATCATCTAACCTTTAAAAGGAAACACTACATAATCATCATAACCGAAATACATTTAAAGTTTGTTCTTATGACAGGTGTGGGATTGACATTCCTGTGGACAGTCTTAGTCTGCAGCTTCACAAAACAAAAAAGCACTTTACTTCCTGCAGCACTTTAAAAGACTAATAAAATAATTATTAATAATTTATGACAGGATAGACCCATTTCTTCAGATCTGAGAGAAACCTAATCAATGAATTGGGGTCAGGTAAATGCATTGGAGGGTAGAGATAGGGTCTTGAGTGACCTAGACAAATTGGAGGATTGGGCCAAAAGTAATCTGATAAGGTTCAACAAGGAGAAGTGTAGAGTCTTGCTCTTGGGACAGAAGAATCCCAAGCGTTGTTACAGGCTGGGGACCAAATGGCTGAGTTGCAGTGTAGCAGAAAAGGACCTGGGGATTACAGAGGATGAGAGGCTTGATATGAGTCAACAGTGTGCCCTAGGTTGTTATTCCCCTCTACTTGGCACTGGTGTGGCCACATCTGGAATACTGCATCCAGTTCTAAGCCCCCCAGTATAGAAAAGATGTGGCTACATTGGAGTGAGTTCAGTGGAGGGCAACAGAAATGATTAAAGGACTGGAGCACATGACCTATGAGGAGATGCTGCGGGATTCGGGCTTATTTACTTTGCAGAAGAGAGGACTGAAGGGCAATTTGATAGCAGCCTTCAACTTCCTGAAAGGAGGTTCTAAAGAGGATGGAGAGAGCTTGTTCTCAGTGGTGGCAGATGACAGAGCAAGAAGTAATGGTCTGAAGTTACAGAGGGAGAGGTGTAGGTTGGATAGTAGGAAAAACTATTTCATCAGGAGAGTGGTGAAGCACTGGAATACGTTACTGAGCGACATTGTGGAATCTCCATCCCTAGAGGTTTTTAAGTCCTCGCTTGACATGGTACAGGCTGGGACGATTTCCTTAGGGTTGATCCTGCTTTGGGCAAGGGACTGGACTAGATGACCTCATGAGGTCACTTCCAGACCTAGAATTCTATGATTCTATGATGATTCTATAGTTTTATGATTGCTGATAACAGGAAGCCCACTTAATAAACACTTGGAGAAATTTTCTTGCCCCTCCCCCCGACCTCCTTCTTTCCTATCTAGCTGATTCATCAGCTTCTATTTCATCTTTTCTATTTTTCTGTTTAATTCTCTTTGTCTTTGTTATCAGTTTTCCCATGACTGCTTTTTTGTTTTGTGAAGATACAGACTAACACAGCTGTCTCTCTGAGACTATTCACCATATAAGGCACTACATTTAGCTGTTTGGAGTGGAAATCCATCAACTACATGAAAAAACTCACACAGATCTAGGTGGACATCATCTTCCTCTCCAAGTGGAAAGAAAAGGTGGACATCATACCCAAAGGAATGAAAATGAACACCCCATTTCTATCAACATACTACACAGGTTATAGTGAGAGACTGTGCCACACACTCTCAAAGAAACTGGGGTACCACCTGATCAGTATCCTGTCCAACAAACAGGAAAGGCTCAAGAATAACCTTTCAGACCTTGAAACTCCCATCAATAAACAAACTTCCACACAAGATGCCACACTGCAGGACTTTAATAATACAAGACAAAACATCTATAACACAAGCCGCGTCTACACGTGCCAGCTACTTCGAAGTAGCCGCACCTACTTCGAAATAGCGCCCGCCACATCTACACGTGGCAAGCGCTATTTCGAAGTTGAAATCGACATAAGGCAGCGAGACTTCGAAGTCGCTATCCCCATCAGGAGATGGGAATAGCGCCCTTCTTCAACGTTGAACGTTGAAGTCGGGCACGTGTAGTTGATCTGCATCCCGCAACGTTGAAAGAGCAGGGTCTGCCATGGCGGCCATCAGCTGAGGGGTTGAGAGACGCTCTCTCCAGCCCCTGAGCTCTATGGTCGCCACGTGCAGTGGCCCCTTAAAGCTCCCCGCCCCCTGCATTCCTGTTCAGGAAGCTGAGAGCACGTGCAGGCGGCAGCACTGCCACGCGGCCAGCCTGCACGCATCTCTGCAGCCCCAGTCCACCACCCCTGCAGTGATGGCCGCCCGCCAGCCCCCCAAGCGCCCCCAGAGCACCCCCCCCAAGGGCAGCCAGGGCTCCCAGGTAGCCAGCCAGCCTGGGAAAAGGCAGCGGGGCCCCTCCTGGATGGAGGCCAAGATCCGGGACCTGCTGCAGCTCTGGGGCGAGGAGGAGGTGCTCCAGGTAATGGGGAGCAAGAGGCGGAACACGGATGCGTTTGCTCAGCTGGCCGAGGGCCTGGCTGCCCGGGGTCACCCTGTGTGCACTCCTGACCACGTCAGGAGTAAGGTTAAGGAGCTGCAGCAGGGTTACGCCTGGGCCCGGGATGCGGCCAGCCGATCTGGGGCCGCCCCCTCCACTTGCCCCTTTTACAGGGAGCTCAGGTCCATCCTGGGCCCCCCGGTACACCTCCTCCCTGCCAGCTACTCTTGACACCTCGGCCGACGAGCCCCAGAAGGCCCTGGAGACGGAGTCCACCCCGGAGGCAAGCCCAGCACCCCAGGGGCTCCCCCAGGAGACCACCCCTGGGATGCCAGGGAAGGAGGAGGGGGAATCCTCCTCCATCGACGGGGGACTCTGGATCACCCTGCTGTCCCGGAGCTCCAGCAGGGCATCCACCCAGAGGGTGTCCCCCGACCGTGGGAGCGGACCGTCAGGTATGTACCCCCCCGGTGCACACCCCCAGGGTTAAGGGGTGGGGACAAGAGACATGACCAGAGCCCTCCACATACCCAGATGACTATGGCCCCAAGGACAGCAGTGGCACGTCCCTCAGAAGAGTGCATCACCCCCTGCCCCCCAGCAGGACAGCACCATGCCCCATCCCTGGGGATAGGGGGAGCGGAACGTAGGGTCCCCCGGAAGGGGGGACACCCAGCAACAGCAGCAGCATCTCCCGGGGACAGAGATGGGAAGCCAGCAGCAGAGGGGTGGGGGGACAAGGGCCATGGCTCAGGGGCCACACTAACGGCTGTCTCCACTCTTCTTCCCCCCCTGTGTTCCGCAGCTGCACCATCGGAGGGCCCGGAGAATGCCAGCGAGGTCTCAGTGGTCCCAGAGAGCCCACTGGGGCCATCCCAGCAGGCCAGCCCCTCGGCAGAGCACCAACCAGCCCCAGGACGAGGCCGCCAGAGGAGGAGCCACCAGAGGACGGCGACGGACCCCCAGCTGCTCGCAACCCTCCAGCGTCAGCTGGGGGTGTCGGAGCAGCGCTTGCAGGTGGAGGAGTGGCAGCTGGAGCTCCAGGAGCTTGCACTGGCCTGGTTCCAGGAGGCATGGGGGGCCTTCATGCACACGTTCGAGCACATAGCGGAATACCTGGCACCCCATGACGTGCCGCCCGCTGCTCTGCCTGCTGCTCCAACCGCCGTCCCACTGCCATCCGCCACCCTGGGGCCTTCCACCGAGGGGGACCTGGGGCCTGAAGACACCCGCCAGCTGTACCTGCCGGTTTGCCCAGTCCCCAACCAGCTTCAGCCAGGGCTCAGGCCGAGGTGAGGGTCACGCCCTCCAACTCTGGGCCCCAGACAGTAGAAGGGTACGGGGCCGAGGACGTGGCCCCCCTCCCCCTTTATACATATCCCCCATTATATTTGTATATAGTTTGTGTTAGACCCCTGTTCTTTTATGGTACCTGCCCCCCCATGTAAATAGTTCCCCCCTTTTGTTCTACTATATATATATATATATATATATAGTATTAATTAGCGAATTCACTGTTTTTTGGTTTCAAAAACAACAGGTCCATTTTTATTTGCAAGAATAGTGGGCGGGGGTGTGCTCTTGGGTGCTCTGTGGTGTGGGTGTGGGGGCAGGGAGTGTTGTGGAGGATGCGGGGGTGCAGTGGGGGGCCTGCCAGCATTCACCCCGTGGCCTGGTCAAAATGGGCCCGCAGGACCTCCTGGACCCGGATCCCCACAGGGTCCACCTGGCGACTGGGGGCAGCGGGTGGCTGCAAGTCAGCCCTGCCAGCCTCCACAGCCCAGCCCTGGAAGAAGGCCTCTCCCTTGCTCTCCACCAGGTTGTGGAGTGCGCTGCATGCGCCCACAACCTGGGGGATGTTGGTGGGGCCTGCATCCAATCGGGTGAGGAGATACTTCCAGCGCCCTTTGAGGCAGCCAAAAGTGCGCTCAACCACCTGGCACGCATGGTTCAAGCGCTTGTTGAAGCGCTCCTGGCTGGCTGAGAGATGGCCCGTGTAAGGGTGCGTGAGCCAGGGCCGGAAGGGGTACGCCGCATCTGCGACGACACAGAGGGGCATGGTGGTGTACCCCACAGGGATCTCCCACTGGGGGATGTAGGTCCCCACCTCCAGCCGGCGGCACAGGCCCGAATTCCTGAACACCCAGGTGTTGTGCGTGCTGCCAGGCCACCCAACATAAATGTCCAGGAAGCGGCCCCGGCTGTACACCTAGGCCTAGAGAACCACCAAATGGTAGCCCTTCCTGTTCAGGAAGCATCCTCCACTGTGCTCTGGAGCACGGATGGGGATATGGGTCCCATCCAGAGCCCCAAAGCAATTTGGGAAGCCCAGGCTGGCAAACCCCGCAATGGCGGCATCCGGGTCCCCAAGCCGCACGAGCCTGTGGAGGAGCAGGGCATTGATTGCACAGACGACCTGCAGGGGAAGGACATGAGAGAGCACCAGTGAGGGGTGTGCAGGGTGTGTCTGGCCCTCCACTCCAGGGCTGCCCTCCACCCCAGGGCTCCCCTGCCAAGCCCCTCCCCCCGGGTCCTCTTACCTCCATGAGGACAGCTCCGACGGTGGCCTTGCCCACGCCAAACTGCTGCCCCACAGATCTGTAGCTGTCTGGAGTGGCCAGCTTCCAGACAGCGATGCCGACCCATTTCTCAACCATGATGGCATGCCGCATGGAGGTGTCCTCATGCCTCAGTGTGGGGGTGAGCCACTGGCAGAGCTCCAGGAATGTCTGCCAGCTCATGCGAAAGTTCTGGAGCCAGCGGTCATTGTCCCACTCACCGAGCACCAGCTGCTCTCACCAGTCTGTGCTCGTGGGGTAGCTCCACAGCCGGCAGCGTGTGCGGCAGGGCCGGGGGTCGGAGGGCAGCAAAGTCTGGGGCTGCTTCCTCCTTCCCTGGGGGCAGCTCCTCTTCTGTGAATAGAAGGTGGTCAGCTGCCTCCTGCATAGCATTGAGCAGGGCAAGCACTGCTCCTGCAGGGGCAGGTGGGTGGACCTCTGGCTGCAGCTGCTGCTGCTGCTGGGGGTCCATGACTGCGTCACTCGAGGTGTGCATGCCTGTGGCTCTGCAGACCGAGTGCTGTGCAGACTAAGGCTACGTCTACACGTGAAGCCAACATCGAAATAGGCTATTTCGATGAATAACATCTACACGTCCTCCAGGGCTGGCAACGTCGATGTTCAACTTCGACGTTGCGCGGCACCACATCGAAATAGGCACTGCGAGGGTACGTCTACACGCCAAAGTAGCACACATCGAAATAAGGGTGCCAGGCACAGCTGCAGACAGGGTCACAGGGTGGACTCAACAGCAAGCCGCTCCCTTAAAGGGCCCCTCCCAGACACGGTTGCACTAAACATCACAAGATCCACAGAGCCGACAACTGGTTGCAGACCCTGTGCCTACAGCATGGATCCCCAGCTGCCGCAGCAGCAGCCAGAAGCCCTGGGCTAAGGGCTGCTGCCCACGGTGACCATAGAGCCCCACAGGGGCTGGAGAGAGAGCATCTCTCAACCCCCCAGCTGACGGCCGCCATGGAGGACCCGGCAATTTCGACGTTGCGGGACACGGATCGTCTACACGGTCCCTACTTCGACGTTGAACGTCGAAGTAGGGCGCTATTCCTATCCCCTCATGAGGTTAGCGACTTCGACGTCTCGCCGCCTAACATCGAAGTTAACTTCGAAATAGCGCCCGACGCGTGTAGCCGCGACGGGCGCTATTTCGAAGTTAGTGCCGCTACTTCGAAGTAGCGTGCACGTGTAGACACAGCTTAAGTGTGTCTGGGAGGGGTCCTTTAAGGGAGCGGCTAGCTGTTGCCCCGGAAGTGCTAGTCCACCCTGTGACACTGTCTGCAGCTGTTCCTGGCACCCTTATTTCGATGTGGGCCACTTTGGTGTGTAGACGCTCCCCTGCAGCGCCTACTTCGAAGTAGTGCTGCCCAACGTCGATGTTGAAGGTCGACGGCACCAGACCTGGAGGAGGTGTAGAAGCTATTCATCGAAATAGCTTATTTCAATGTCGCTACATCGAAATAAGCTATTTCGATGTAGCATACACGTGTAGACGTAGCTACACACTTCTACTCCTCATGAAAGAGAAAAGACAATAAACTATCTAAACTACTGCATACCACAGGACTCTACAACCGTGACAACCTCAGATCACCAGACAGTATTGCTAACCTTTCCAGTGACAGACTTAGCCCAGCAGAAGAGTCTGTCTTATCTCAGGGACTTTCTTTCTGTTCCCTGCCCCCATGAACTTGATGCAACTTTGTGGTGACTTTGAAGCCTTTTTTAGCCATCTCCATAAGGGAATACTTCCAACACACCAATGAACATCAAGCTGACCCATGGGGCTCTCCCTCACCAACACCAAAAGAAGAAGAATTCTACGTGTATTCCCCCCAAAGGTCGTAGTGACAGACTGAATTTCTATATTCAATGCTTCCGTAACTGTGCACAGACTGACGTGTTCAAACAACACCAGTGACAAATAATTTCAGCCATGTGGTACACAATGCTGTCCAGAATGCCAAAAATAAGTCTGACGTTATAATCAAGCTGGCTGACAAAGGTGGTGCTGTAGTCATCATGAATAAGTCAAACCATGAACAGGAGGCACCTAGACAACTCTCCAACACCACATTTTACAGACCTGTTTCTTCTGATTCTACTGAAATATACCAAAAAATATGACACTATCTTCTTAAGGAACTCTCCGCCTCTATTCAGGAGCAAATTCACACAGACATACCTTCAGACGTCCGGGTCAGGATTATTCTATTTGTTTCCCAAAATCTATAATCCTGGAAATCCCAGATGCCCTATCATTTCATATATTGGCACCATTATTACAGGGATATCCAGCTACGTAGACTCCTTCCTCAAACCTTGTGCCACCAGCACTCCTAGCTATCTTGGAGATACCACTGACTTCCTGAGGAAATTGTAGAACATCTGAAATTCTTGCCAGCATGGATGTAGAAGCTCTTTACACTAATATTCCTCATGGAGATGGACTACAAACCATTAGGAACACTATTCCAGCTGCTACTATGGCAAATCTGGTGGCTGACCTATGTAACTTTGTCCTCACCCAAAGCTACTTCTGATTTGGGAACAATTTATACCTCAAGACCAGTGGCATTGCTATGGGTACCTGCAATACTAAGGGCTGTTTGAAGTGCCTGTGGCTACACAGCATGCCAGCGCTTCAAAGTCTGACACCTTGAAATTACCATGGGGAGAACTAGCCTAATGAAGTCCTGCATATTCATTGTATCACTTCATTAGTATTCTCTGCTCAGACTGATTACCATGGCCCTGTCAAAGAAGGGGGCTAGTGTAGACACAGCCTTGGAGAAACTAATTTTCCTCCCTCTCTTTGTCCCATTCTGTCCTATCTACCTACTTTGTCAGCCTTTATTTCATTTTTTTTTCTATTTTTCTGTTCAATTCTGTTTGTCTCTGTTATTAGTTATCATTTATCAGGATTTTCCAGATCTGAAGAAGTGGGTCTGTCCCACAAAAGCTCATCACCTAATAAATTATATTGCTAGTGTTTAAGGTGCTACAGGACTGCTTTTTTATTCCTGTGACAGAAACAGCTCTTTTATGGCCAAACAGAGGCCAGAACAAGCAGCCACAATTAAAGTTCCAGTTTGAATGTACAGTAGAGCTACGTCTATGCTAGCCCAAATCTTTGAAATGGCCTTGCAAATGGCCATTTTGAAGATTACTGATGAGGCGCTGAAATGCATATTCAGCACCTCATGAGCATGCTGCCGGCCACAGCTCTTCAAAATTGATGGTTTTCGCTGCCATGCAGCTTGTCCTGATGGGGGCCCTTTTCAAAAGGACCCCAGGAACTCTGAAATCACCTTATTCCTATCTGCTGATTTTGAAGTTCCCAGGGTCCTTTCGAAAAGGACTCCTGTGTGTGGACGAGCTGGGTGGTAACAAAAAGTATCAATTTTGAAGAGCCGCTGCTGGCAACATGCTAATTAGGTGCTGAATATGCATTTCAGCACCTCATTAGTAATCTTTGAAATGGCCATTTGCATGGCCATTTTGAAGATTTCGGCTAGTGTAGACATCGCCTAGGTTTCAAACCAGACCTGTAAGGACTACTGATGAAATAGTGCTATGTCCATGAACATGCAAGACAAGACTTTCAGAGACACATGCAATTGCACATAGATGGGTCATACATGCAGCTCCCACAATGGCATGTCGTCACTGTAACTGAGGATATAAATGGCCATCAAGATGATTTTGCATTGTCAGTATTTTTTTAATCCCTCTTATAACACGATGTGTTATTCACTACTCGGTAGTGCTTCATCGTGGAAAATCTGGGGAATCAGCCATGCCACTCTTGGCACCTTGTCTGGCAGTTCCTCACCTCACTCACTCTACTGCAAATCAGCAGCTGTAGCACTACTCTTTGGCCAAGTCATCCTCCTCCTCCCCATCAGGATCTCATCAGAGTCCCTTTTCATAAAATCTCAGTCTCCGTACCCACTGTGCTGATTGTCCCACTTCCACAGTGACTGACAGGGGAACAGAGACAAATCCTCGCTTCTGGGCACCAGTCCAAGGTCATCTCAAACTAGCAGGTCAGGTCTATACTTCCTCAGATTTTCTGTCCTTTGCTAGACTGCTTCTGACATTGCCTTTCTCTGGCTCCTACACTCAATCTGTATTCAGGAGCACAACTTCAGGCTTACCCCTCACAGCCATCCTTCTAGCCCCAAATCCTAAGCTTCATTGAAGCCCCATCTGTTACTCTCCAAATAAGTAGTATTCTTCGTCTCTCCCCTTAAATCCCCAGAATCAGGTGGAGCCTACAGCTGGCATCTCTTGCCACCTTCACTCTTTCTGCTGGGGGTGGAGTGAACATCACACCTCTATCTGTTTTTAATCAATTTTATTGAAATTATTTCCTTTGAATCTCCAGAAATGTTGGAACACACGTACATGGGAGAATAGGATAGTGAATGTAGATACAAACTGTTATTCTGTCAGGTTGAGACAGCACCGGAAAAAAGGGTGCCCCTGCCTCTTTCTCCACCTCCATCAGCCAAGCAATCTCTCCTTCTCTTCCACTGTCACCCTCCCTTTTTTTGGAATAAAGCCCAAGGGATTTCACAAAAACTCTGCCATGATGCCTCTGGGGGTTCTGTGACAGTCCCAAGCCAGGATAAAGGAGGAGTATTGGTAAGATGAGTGACGATGCGCTGACTATGAAACAACAATGCGAATGAAATCTGATACAATATGACTAAATGATGAAAGATGCTGGCTTGGATGTTGCCCAGATAAACAAGGTCATGGCAGCAATCAAGTGATCGGGGTTGGATCAAGGAAGAGGTAAAAGAGATATCCGTGCATAGAATGAGAATTAACAACTTGAGGTTCATGGATGATATAGTTATCTCTGGGAAGGATGAGGGGAAGCTAGTGAAAACAGTGCAGGTGCTAAATGAGGAAGAGAAGTGGTACGGGCTGATTATAAATATCCATAAAACAAAAAATGGCATTTGGAGATAAGGAAATAGGACGGCAGATCAGTGCACTTGGGATTGAACTAGAGAACACGGAGAAGTTCATGTATCTGGGGAGCAACATATGATCTAGACTGTAAGAACGAAATAGTGACTAGAATAGCAAAAGCAAGAGCAAATTTGAAGGTGATAGATAAGATCTGGAAAAGCAAAGTGATTGCTTCAGGAACGAAGCTGAGAGTCTTGAAAACTTGTGTACTCAGCAGCATGTTGTACAAATGTGAGACATGGATGATAATGAAAGATTTGAAGGAAGAATATTGGTATTTGAGAGGAGGTGTTACAGAAAGATCCTGAGAATAGGATGGCTGCAGAAGGTCACCAACGAGGAATTATATAGGAAGTCAAAAAATAACCTATTGCAGAAGCTTATACAATGCAAGTTACAGCTAATCCACCATATTTGCAGAATGAACAATGAATGAAAAATCAAGACCCTGATACTTGACGTAATGGACAGTTCAGATAGGAAAGGCAGACCCCAGAGAGAATGGGTGGATGATATAGTAGATGGGTGTGGAGCTAGTCTACAGAAACTAAACCACTCAGCACTGGACAGGAAAAGATTGAAGGAAATAGTGAGAGGCACCAGACACCAATGGGCGCTGATGATGATGATGATAATTTCACAACAAAGAATGAGGTGAAAGAAAACATATTTACTTGTCTGCCTCTCATGTCCTGCCAGTACCAGCCAAGAGCAGTGCAGCCTCTCTAAGCACTGCTGTGCATCCTACCTTTATTATACAGATATCTCCACTGGATCACCACACTGGTCTTCCTTTTCCCAGACAGGATTCCATTGGTCTCCATTCCCTATCACAGTGCGGTGCACAACAGAGTAAAAAGCACAGACACTGGGTCAATAGCCACCTACAGATGGTCAAGCACCAGATGACTGTACTGAGGCGAAGTCATGAGTCGATCTAGGTCCAACAGGGCAGCAACATTGGAAATTGTGCAAAATTGACAGTAACTGAATTACACTGGTACCTCTAGTGGCAGAATAAAGTTGTTCAGTTCCCATGCTTATTCAGTCCTTAATCTATTGAGACAGTCATTATGCATACAAATTAGTGCCAGATGTATTCACAATCTATATGCAATGGCTACTAGTCCACCAGCAGTATGCAGGCCATTAAACCGTCTTCACCTAAGCCACTAAAGAATCATCAGCTGGAAAGCTTTCATTGTATTGATTATAAAGTGAAAGGATCTGTATTTCATTACTAATTCCATGAGCCTTCCAGTCCCCTAAGATCTAGATTCGTTATATATAACACAAATGCGATTCATTATTTTGTTCTAACTCATTGCATCTGCACTCATGGGCAAGCAGGCACACGTATAGTAGCTTGAAACTAAAATCTGTATCAAACAGATTTATGTCTCTTTTTATTTCATGCAGGTTCATTGTAAGGTTGATTTTACCAGTTGCTGCAGTACTGTTAGCATTAATTTTCATTAAAAGTACTGAAGCATTTTTCTGGAGGAAAAATATAAATATTCATGGAACTAGCTAACAGACAGAAAAATTAGAAAAAGAAAAGAAAAAAGGAAAGTCACATTTTGACCCTATTAACCTTTTCATTTTCCACCATTCAGATTAAACTTCATTGCCAGCTTTCCTATACTTTAAGAAGTTTACAGTTTGCCTTGAATTTCTTCTGGGTAGTTGAATAGTTTAGCAGTAGGCTGACTGATTCTGAAAACGTACAACCAGACCTAAATTCCACTCTTCTACTCACTGTAAGCCAGGGTCAAACCATTAAGATATATATCAGAGAGGTAGCTGTGTTAGTATGTATCTTCAAGAAGAACAAGAAGTCCTGTTGTCCATGTTGCATCTGATGAAGCGGGTCTTTCCCCACAAAAGCTTACGCTCCAAAATATCTGTTAGTCTATAAGGTGCCACTGAACTTCTTGTTATTCATTAAGATATAGACATTATATTTTGACAAATTACAAAACAAAAGATGCAACCAATTCCAATATATGATATAGAATACTGGTAAATTAAAATATCAGTCTGAAGTACATACTCATCTAAAAAAAATGATGAGAACAACCAAACATTTCCGAGGAAGTGAACTTTCTAGTGTTCATGCTCCAAACCACAAGTTACTTCAAATGAAATGTAAATTCTACAGATTTCAAGTAGCAGTTATCCTAGACAACTTCCTTTGGGAGAAAAGGGAAAAAAATTGAACTCACCCCAGCAGCTGAAAATAAAGATTAGCTGAGCAGTGTTTTCTCAAAAACTGGTCTGTAGGTTGTTCCTTGAGAGCTCTCTGACACAGTTCAGGAAGCTGGCAAGTTGGTCCTTTGTATCAAAATGTGGAGAAATATTTCTCTAAGGGCTTGTCTACATTTTTAACTTGGTGAGGGCCAGGATACCCACATTAAGGCCGTGTCTACACTAGCCCCAAACTTCAAAATGTCCATGCAAATGGCCATTTCAAAGTTTACTAATGAAGCGCTGAAATACATATTCAGCTCCTCGTTAGCATGTGGGCGGCCGCAGCACTTCGAAATTGACACGGCTCGCCGCCACGTGGCTCATCCAGACAGGG
This sequence comes from Carettochelys insculpta, assembly GCF_033958435.1. Taxonomy (NCBI): domain Eukaryota; kingdom Metazoa; phylum Chordata; order Testudines; family Carettochelyidae; genus Carettochelys; species Carettochelys insculpta. The sequence goes on from NC_134137.1 coordinate 138,310,242, forward strand.
CTCCTTTTCGAAAGGACCCCACCTACTTCGAAGTCCCCTTATTCCCATGAGCTGAAGGGAATAAGGGGACTTCGAAGTAGGCGGGGTCCTTCTGAAAAGAAGCCCCGTCTGGACAAGCCACACAGGGGCGAGGCGCGTCAATTTTGAAGCGCCGCGGCCACCCGCATGCTAATGAAGCGCTGAATATGTATTTCAGCGCTTCATTAGTAAACTTTGAAATGGCCATTTGCATGGCAATTTTGAAGTTTGGGGCTAGTGTAGACACGGCCTAAGTGATCTGTAACAACTGGTGCACGATCAGTTCACATACAAGATCAGTTCATCTTGTGATCAAGTTAATGTTGTGTCATATCTTTGTGGCCACACAAATAGTGCCATTGAGCACTCAGCATGCTGGACAGACATACTTTAATGTATTGTTCCACAGCTCTGCTGCATTCCTTCCAGGATTTTTCATGACCTGCACCCTGGGACTTAAACTAGAAGAGGGCAATATAATTCTCAAATTGGCAAACAGATAGAACAGTTCCTATGAGCATGGGCCCCCTCAAGTCTCCTCCTGACCCACTTCCTGTCCTTTATAACATTTTCTGTCTGACTAGTGGGTACTCAGGGAACATTCTTTCAGAAAATGAATACATAAATAAATAAACAAATAAAAGTCCTCTCCCTTCTTCCCTCCCTTGTAACAGAGGGAGTCTGTAGGAAACAAAAAGGAGGCAAAGGTAACCTGGATATCAGGAAGTTCTCCTGGGTCAGACCTGTGGACTTAGTCTACAACAGGGTTTTCCTCCTGCTCCTTTTTTGCAAGGTACTGCTCCGAGGCTGAATCTTAATTCTCTACAGAACTGCACTATTTTTGCTATCAGAAAACAGACAGAAACAAACAAACAAACCCCTACACTGGAAACAATCTGTAATGTCTTTAATGAAACCCCAGGAACATCACTGAGGTGAAACTGGGAGAAAATCAAACACAGCAAGCTTGAAAGGACCCAAACTCTGGATTACTCCCATTCAACTTGGTGTAAATAATTAATAGAGCTGCCTACACAGTATTTGCTGAACGTTTATTCATATCCTGAACAGCTGTCAATGCCCATTTTTTTCTTACTATTCACATCTATATCCATGTCCTTCTTATTCACTGGTTGCACATTTCCATGAGAAAGTTTAGGCACACAGACATTTGGGGAATGGATAATTCAGGCTTTGATATAAGAGGTTGGTGTGGAGCTAGTCTAGTCTACAGAAGCTAAGCCACTCTGCACTTGACAGGGAAAGATGGAAAGAAATCGTGAGGGAGGCATCAGACACCAACAGGTGCAGAACCCATGGTTATCGTTGATGATGATGATGTTAATGATGATGTTAATTCAGGTATCCAATCAGAGAGCTGAAAACATAGCAAGTGAGATGACTGATCACTCACACATTTCAAAGCATGAATAATTAATAGTCAAAGCAAACCACTAGCTAACAATCTATAGGCTGGAAATCATCAGTCATCCAAACTGGCTGGCTAATGCTTATCGATAAAGGCTATATTCACAGAAAGCCAAACCGCTTTTCAAACAAACAGAAAAACTACCCAACTTCAGCAGTTCATTTATTTGCAGCGCAAAATTCAACCAGCTCTACTAAACAATTGGCAGACAGTCTGAAGATTTTCCTCCCTCACCCCAGCCATACAGAAGCCCTGAGGGAACTGTGCTCCACAAGTAGGCATGAAGTGAGTCACAGTAACTCCTCTCCATTGTGTTTCCTCTCAAACATGAAGAGACTCCCAGTGTAAATTAATGTTGACTTTGCTATGTACAAAACAAAAAAGCAGTCCAGTAGCACTGTAAAGACTAACAAAATAATTATTAAGTGATGAGCTTTCGTGGGACAGACCCACTTCTTCAGATCATAGCCATACCAGAACAGACTCAATATTTAAGGCACAGAGAACCAAAAATGGTAATCAAGGTTGACAAATCAGAAAAATATTATCAAGGTGAGCAAATCAGAGAGTAGTCGGGTGGGGGGGGAGCCAAGAATTAGATTAAGCCAAGTATGCAAAAGAGCCCCTATAATGACCTAAAAAATTCCCATCCCAGTTCAAACCATGTGTTAATGTGTCGAATTTGAATATAGAAGAGAATTCAGCAGCTTCTCTTTCCAAAGTGTTGTGAAAATTCCTCTTCAGTACTTACTCCTATAGCTATTCTTCGGGCAGTGTTCATGTAATACTAGATATGCTTTTAATAAATTCAAAATAGTGTTGAGATCTGTACTTTTGGGAGCTCACAAGTGCGCAACAATGGGAAAAGTCCATCTCTTGTGTTTTATTTTCTCCAACATATATTTCGAGATCATCGTCTTCTTTTCTGGAAAAAGTGTTTTCCTTTAGTCAAAAGGCAAGATTGTACATATCCCTCTGACACTGAAGATCATATCCCTTCACAAATGGCTTTGGTGGGGGTTCTAATTAGAGGGGGAGAAGGAGATGATAAAAACCTAACCTGTGTTACTTTCAATATTCATCAAATTTCAACTAACTGAGCAAGAAGGGAAGGCCATTCCTTAGCTAGAGATACTCCAGGCTAAATATCAATATAGATATATGATATGATATATGTCCATAGGCATCTATGTCCTCACATTTGGTTGTCCCAATTTTCAAACTGTACTTCTACACTATTCAATAAATTAATTGAATGAAAACAAAGCTGAAAATCTAATTTTACAGAATGTCCCTGAAAAAAAATCCTGTAACTTTTTGAAGAGCAAATAGTGCACAAAACCTGATGAAAGATCCGAGAAAACGGAAGAATTATATGTGTGTCCAGTTCCCAAGATTGTGTTGTGTGGCAATTTTGATAAAGTTTCTATAAACACCACCCATTACTGCCATTTTAAGTGATTGAATTGACCCGTTTGGCCATAATGTCTGGTAATAAATGATGCTATAAGCCTGACATGCTGCCTGGGATCTGTCATCATACAAAACTGCCCCCTCAAAATGCAGAAGGCAGAACACATACCCCTTCATCAAGGATTTTGTGGTGTCTGGTTGTTGTCTGAAACTTCACATTTGATCTTTGGTAGCATAGCTTAATTTCTGTGAAGTGATACTAGGGAAATAGACTGGATATTTTCAATTAGTCGAAACCAATAAGTAAAGGTAACAGTATTTATTATTGGAATAATTATAAAACGGGTTCAGATTTGAGAACAACAAGAAGTCTTGTGGCACCTTATAGACTAACAGATATTTTGGAGCATAAGCTTTTGAGGGCAAAGAACTGCTTCATCAGATGCATGAGTGGTGGGGTGGTTTCAGATGGGTATTTAAAGAGTGCGGTCCCCGTAAGAGGGAGGGCCAGAGCTGACAAGGTCTATTCAGCAAGGTGGAAATGGCCCAGTATCAACAGTACTTATCAAAAGAGGAAAAAACAAGTCAGATCAGACAGGGGGATGTGAGCCTTTGTCAGAGTCTAATCAGATTGGCTCCATCAGATTGGCTTTAAATAGGCACCATGCACACTTTGTTACAAATGATCCTTTTGAGAAGATGGATTCTAAAATATTTCTGCATAAAGGAAAAAGGATAAGTCATGGAACTTTATCTAGAAGGCTCAATTTAACCACTCACTAAAGCATATAATTATTTTTAACTTTGCATATTTTCACAGCTGAGATTTATCAGAAATCTCCAAACTATGAAAAATATGGGGATTCAGCACTATTCTAGGAATTGTGAGGATAAGCACTGCATCAGTTTCAATTTAAGATACTAGTAGCGAGTGACTATGCTAATATAATTTGTTAAGATTATGCTAATACTGTGTTATGCCTCTGAGCATGCCTAATGAGAACCAGATGTTTCCACAAGCTTGAGCAGTCTTATAGAGCACTAGATGTTGATTCAGTTAATACAAATACTATGCCTTCTCTCAAAACAACCAAACCTTGTGATTACTTAATCAACATGCAGGCATCAGTGAGTTTGTTAATTTCACATTTCTTTCTGACTGGAGCTCAAGCCTGTTGCTGCAGAGAATTAAACAAAATGTGCACCCACTACGGCCCTGGTCACTTTGTTTTAATGGGATACAGCATATCTCTTTTTTCTCTGGGTCCCTGTTGTAGCTTTGCAGATTGCAGAGTTTGTAAGGAAGTGACTGTGGCTAAAATTTTAGACATTTGTGGCTGTACCAAACAACCAATAATAAAAGCTGAAGAACGCCATTCAGCTGGTGCCATTAAAACAGCTTCCTTTCCCTTTACATTTGCCTGTAGCACCCTGCGGGCACTCCATTCCCCACTCACAAAATAGCTTTACAGGCTCAACAGGGCTTCTTCCCCACCCATGTACCTTGCCATCCAGCATTTCTTTTTACTTTACAGGAATCCCCCTTGCCACGCAGCTGCTAGGCTCTCCGGGTCATCTCCACCCTCCATTTCCCTTTCACTAGCATTTCTTTTGATATTTCAGGACTCCCCAGTGCCACATGGCTGCCAGGCTCTGCTGGGCTTCTCCCCTACCATTTCCTGTTACACCAGCATTTCTTTTGATTTTTCAGGACTCCTGGCAACACACAGCTGCTGAGCTCTGTTGGGTGTCTCCCTTCCCATGTCCCTTTACATCCAGCCTTTCTTTGGATTATTTATTTTATTTTTCTTTACATTACTTTTATTACATTGTACCTCAAACTCCCTCTCCTGCACACAGCCATCCATGTTGCTGTCATTGAACCCTTCCCCACCATCCTCTCCATGCAGCTTGATGTTTGGGGAAGATTGGTCCAGGAACAGCCATTTTTAATTTTCCCTGCCACAGGACACCTGGCCAAGACATCTGGTGGCTACCACTGCTTTGCAGCCCTCCCTTTCCCTCCAAAAGCATACAATTGCATATAGCTTACCATGTTCACAAAGAAATGTGCTGACTAAGTCATGGCAATTGATTTATCATGAAATGCACACTTACTATCCCATCCCTAATAAGTCTTCAGTGTCCTTTAAAAAGTTATCTTTCCCTGATAGTAGACACAGAGACCCAGTCATTCCATTTCAAAATATATTATGTGAATTATATCTTAATTTTGACCTTCACTTTCAAGAACCAATGCTCATCATAGAAGAGAGGAACAAAAGAAGAAAGAGGTGCAAACAGGATGTTATCTTGTTGCACGTGAAAAAGACTGAGGTAGAGCACACCAAGCTAACAAAGGACACTGCTCAGTGGCATCATAGTACAGCTAAGGGGTGTCAGAGTCAAGTTCAGTTTAACCAGAGAATGCTTGACTTGCAGCAGCTGCAAGAGGCAAAGCAGACTTAAGCTGTGGCAAAGCATTTAACAGCAGTTACAAAGCAAAAGGAGGTCCTGCACTCACTGCTGCAGCTGCAGAGGGACTCCCAACATAGCAGTACAGGAAGTCCTCTGAGGAGAACTTACCCAGTCCCCATCTTCATGGTCCCCAAACACAGGGAAGAAGGGCACAGATAGCCTGCTGCTCTAGCCCCAAGGTCCACTGCAAAAGACTATTCAATCACTCTCAAGAAGGCTTTCTTAAACCTCTCCTCCCCGCAAAATGAAATCATTCCTTTGAGGTCTGTGTGATTTTGTGGTGTGCAGGAGTTGGGGGGAAACACAAATCAAACTGGATGACTGGGGGAGGGCTGAAGGCATAGCTGCCCACTGATACTCTCTGGTCTGCAGCGGATGCGCCACTGATGGAACCCAGAAGCTGGGGGAGGACTGAAGGCACAGCTGCCTACCACATGCATTCTACTTACTCCTGTCACAAAGTAAAATTTTTCATTCATTAAGACATGGTATGTTTTATTGGCATTTTGTCCTAGAAATATATGGGTAGCATGTATGTTACAGATCATTCATAAAGTTATTTTTTAAAGCATCCCTTACTGCTGCTGCTTGAGTGTGGCTACTGGTGGACGGTTGTGTAGGTGGCTGCAAGTAAGCCTGCCTATGACCTCAACTTTGGAATTCCAATGGACGGGAAAGTCTCCCACTTGGATTCACAAATGTGCAAAATAGCCCATACTGTAATCACGGTGGGTACATTAATTTCAGAAAGGTCCAAACGTGTCAACATGCATCTGAACCTCACTTTTAGATGGCCAAAGGTGCATTCCACCACCATTCTGCACCTGGTGAGTCTGTGATTGAAGTTTTCTTTGCTGGGGTCCAGGGCTCCTGTTTAGGGCTTTAAAAGGAAAGAGAGCAGAGAATAAGCAGGGTTGCTCAATATAACAATAGGCATCTCCATGTTGCCAATCATGATTTTCCGACTGGGGAAAAAGTCACATCCATGAGCTTCCTGTACAGTCTAGAATTTCAGAAGATGTGCATGTCATGAACCCTCCCTGACTAGCCAAAGTTGATGTCGGTGAAATGACCTTTGTGATCTACCAACTCCTACAACATCATGGAGAAGTGCCCCTTTACGTTTATATACTCTGAGGCCAGGTGGTCCAGGGCCATGATGGGGATATATATGCCATCTATTGTCCCACCGCAGCTAGGAAAGCCATCAACTATGCATGTGCATCTCCCAGGATCACAGTCTTCCTGAGGAGATGCTGACAGATTGCATGGGCCACCTCCATCACCACAGACCCCCCTGTAGATCTGCCCACCTTGAACTGATTTGCCACTGACCAGTAACTGTCAGGTGTTGCAAACTTCTCCAGTGCAATTGCCACTCATTTCTGAACCGTTAACGCCTGCCTCATTTTGGTGTTGCTGTGCTCCAGGGCAGGCACCAGCGCATCACTAAGTTCCATAAAGGTGGACTTGTGCATGCAAAAGTTCTGCACCCACTGCTGGTCATCCCAGGACTCCAAAATGATGTGGTCCCACCAGTGTGTGCTAGTTTCCAGAGTCCAAAACCACTGCTCCACTGTCACCAATATATCCAGGGCAGCTAGCAGTCTCGGACCACAGTTGGGTGATTTGCTTTTCCAAACCAGCAGCAGCAGCAACAGCAGCACCATTATGATACTGAAACATCATTGAGCTTGGTAATTGAATGACAAATTGCGTGACAGCCAGTGTGATTGCCAAAATGATGTGTGCTATGTGTTGAAGCATTTGGAGATCCATGCTTATGGTGGAATGTCACAGCAGGAAATGGTGTGATCTCTACTTCATTTTCACATAGTTACTGGTGCTCTGAATTCTGGGACAGTGCTTGCAATTCTAGGGTTCAAATATGAAACACTCACAAGCAACCGGGGCTAAGGCACTGCGGGATAGGTACCCACAATGTACTGCTCATGTTGTCTAACTTGCACAGGGCAAGGGGGACAAAGAGACTCAACATGGAAAAAAGGTGGGTTAAATTTCAAGAATCGTAGAAGATGCTTAATTTGAATTAATAACATTGAGGTTAAATAATCAAACTTATTAAAAATAGAATTTATCTTGTAGTGTAGATGTAGCCTTTAACGCCAGTAACGGAGTTCACAATCAGTGCGGCCCTACTGCACTACCTCCGCTTGACCATTTTAGGCGAACACAGACAGCTGAGCCCCACTTTATTAGTTACCAAGCAGGATAATCTAAAAATGTAACATTAAGGCAGGAATCCAGAAATCATCCAAATAAATGAAACAGGAGAAAAATCAAGTTCCACATTTTCTATGCAAGTTGGTACTTGTATCTTCCCTGCATTTATTTCTGTAGGCTTCTTTTGAAAAGAGGCCACCGATTTGACACTCTATAGTAATTTTTTAATAAGAAAGAAAGAAAGAAAGAAAGAAAGACCAAACTAATTTGGTCAAAGGCCCAAAATCAAGGTTTGAACGTATATCTGTAGAAGGTTAGTAATATGAAATACAACTATTCCATCTATAAGAGAGGAGAGAAAAGGTTGCCTATTCTGCTAAATTAATGTTTAGTCTCACCATCATTTGAATATTTTTTCCTATAACTAGATTTTTTCAAAGTGAAATCATGTCCAAGTTCAACTAGTACTCAGGCTATATCCTGTCATATTCCTGCACCACATTATGCTCTTGAACTGTATAGTGTAAGGAGGGAGTAAAACATAAAGCCTAATGTAGTGCTCTAAATTGGAAGCTCCCGTCATCTCTGCATTAAACCACAAAGGCTATGTCTACATGGCGTGCTGCTGCTGGCAGGATCATGCAAATGAGGGAACTCAACAATGCAAATAAGGTGTTCATTTACAAATTGTGCACCTCATTTGCATACCCTTGCATGGTTGTTGTGCTGGCAGAGGCTGCTGTCGCCACAAAACAAGCAATGTAGATGAGGTTCTGTTGGTGAAAACCCCTCTCGTTGATAGACCCTTATCCCTGAAGAAACTGAGGGATAAGGAACTGTAGATAAGGTGGGTTTTGGTCAACAGAACCCTGTCTACACAACTTGTTTTGTGGCGACAGAAGCCTCTGCTGGGACAGCCATCACGCGAGATACTAGTTTTGTTTGATTTTTTAGAAGTGTTGACATTTAAGTTTCTTAGATTCATCTGGAATTTTGGCTGCTAAATACCTCTAAAAATCAGTTCCCTACTCTGAATGCCACCCCACCCCAACCCTCCTTTCCTCAGTTTTGCCACTGTGTCATGGGTAAACTACATAATTGGGTAAGTGGACCATCCATTTCAACCATAGCTAATGCCCATTGATGGACCTCTGCTCCATGAACTTATCTAGTTTTTTCTTAAACCCTTTTATAATCTTGACTTTCACAACATCCTCTGGCAAAGAGTTCCAAAGATTCCTTTAGAAAAAAAAAAAGAGTGAAATCTGACCAGCTGGTAAGGGAAGGAATATTTAATCACTGTTTAAAATTTCTCACATTTATTCACATTTATTTGTTTTTGCAATAACCTATTTTAAACCAGGAACTTAGGTTTCAGATAAAAGGCTTCTTTCATAAAAATTCAACATCCCTGTCATTTTAAGAGCATTTTTAGAAATCACAATAAAACCCACAAGATTGGAAGAAATCGAGAAGGACAGACTTGAAATGTAAGCACAGACTTGTATTTTTAAAAGTCTTTTCAAGGCCATTTTTAAAAGAACAGCTCATTTATTTCTGGTCATTGTCCTTAGAAATCTTACCACATCTTCATGGCTGTGTGGGTTTAGGAAAAAACATTCTATTTAAAAGAAAGAAACAAGTCTTCTGGAATATCTTCAATATTTTTCTCCCAGGGTGGGATACCAAAGCCTATTTTTGCTAAACCAGTCTGAAATAATTCACAGTCAGCTTGCTATAAACCCTACCATTTCTTCCAGAATGAATCACAGTATATCCACCGAAATATTTAGCCATTGAATTGTTTTTACACTTGTTAATTTAGCCCGCACGGCTAATGAACAAAAATCACTCAAATTGGGGGGGAAAAACCCTGTTTACCACACATTTCTTATGTCCTTTAGGCCGTGTCTACACTATCCGCAAACTTCGAAATGGCCATGCAAATGGCCACTTCGAAGTTTACTAATGAAGCGCTGAAATACATATTCAGTTCCTCGTTAGCATGTGGGCGGCCGCAGCACTTCGAAATTGACGCGGCTCGCCGCCATGCGGCTCGTCCAGATAGGGCTCCTTTTCGAAAGGACCTTGCCTACTTCGAAGTCCCCTTATTCCCATGAGCTGAAGGGAATAAGGGGACTTCGAAGTAGGTGGGGTCCTTTCGAAAAGGAGCCCCGTCTGGACGAGCCGCGCAGCGGCGAGCCGCATCAATTTCGAAGTGCCGCGACCGCCCGCATGTTAATGAGGCACTGAATATGTATTTCAGAGCTTCATTAGTAAACTTCAAAATGGCCATTTGCATGGCCATTTCGAAGTTTTTGGCTAGTGTAGACATAGCCTTAGAGGTAAAAATCCCCAGGACCCTCAAATAGACTGAGGTAGCTATAACTTCAGCCTCTATCTGTAGCTTCACTGATCTCGCAGCTGAAAGCCTCTTAAGGGGGCAGGCTAAAGAATTATTTCTAGGCTTACAGGCAAAAATCAACTTTCCAAATTGTTCAGTACAAAAGAACCACATTTTTCCAGTTGAGTTAAGTTTATATTTTTAATAACCTGTGATAGTTGTCCATTGCTCCCAAGATTTAAAGCATGAAGAGCAGTTTGCTTTCTCACATCATAAAGACAAAATTGTTGGAATGAGACATATAAATAGTGAAGGTTTTCAGGGGGCAAGACAGTCCAAGTGTGAGGGGCCTATCCTGTATTATAGGGATCTAGGCTCAGTTCCCTAGTCTGCAGTAGGTCTCCTCTACAACGTTGGGCAAGTCACTTAGGCTGTGTCTACACTATGATACAAATTTAAATTTATTAATATTGTTTATGTAATTCTGGAATTTATAAATTCGAATTTGACCATCCTCACTTCCCCACATGCTCCTCACAAAGTCGAGTCATTGCTGCCATGCTCATTTGGCAAGGATTGACTGTTGCAACAGTTCATTGTCGGAATTTCTCCCATAGTTCCCTTATCGCCGCAGCATTCTGGGTATGCTTGCTGGTCTCTGACATCATCTTCACACACTACATTTTCCTCTTTACCTTCCTGTGCTAAGCAAATGTCCATTTTTCCCATTGGAAGGAAGGAAAAGTAGGACATCCAGAGACGGCAAAACTTTTACACCATACCTCTCTTCTGTAGCTGAGTCCTCAATTGGCCCTCCACTGAGTGTCCCTCCTCCTGTGATTGCATCCAGTCTCTAAAACTATACCGCTCCCTGAAAATAATAGAGGAACCCTGAAAATCTTGAGGAAAGAGAGGATAGGAAAATTTCTGAAAAAAAGAGAGCTGCTGAGGGGAGGGTCTTTGGCTTTCTGGTGCATTATAAGGCTTCTGTGTACAGGCTGTGTTCTCAATTGGTCATCCACTGAGTGTCCTCCCTCCCGTGATTGCTTCCAACCCCTGAAAGTAATACAGGGACAGACTGTATTCTTAAAGTTAGAAGAAAAAGGACAGAAAAGGTTAGGAAAAAAGATTGTTGTCTTTCCTTGTCACTGAACAGACATTACCAACACAGGGGATGGCAGTGAAGTATCTCACACACTGAACTTATAACAGAAACAGGAATCTCAATTAGCCCACCTCCCTGTGTTTTGGGGGCAGTCAAAGCATGAAGACAACTAGGAAATGTTAGGAAAAAGATTTTATAACAGAAATATCAAACACGCAGGTGTCTGCAGTGGACAGCAAAACTCCCACAAATATTTTTGGTGGAGAGTGCAGTGGTCTGCATCTGCAGACCTGGTTGAATTGCTGAAGTAGTTGAAGTAGTCCCCCTGACTATCTTAGTCACTTCAGGAGACTTCCCCCTGGTGGTAACAAGCTCACGAGTATCTTAGCTGCTAGAGGACACTCCCTCCCAAGTGGCAACAAGCACCACCAGTCCCTTGCTAGGATTGTGGTGGGTGGTTTAGTGGGAGGCCAGTTGAAGTAGTCCCCCGGACTATCTTAGCCTCTGGGGGAGACTTGCTCCTGGCTGCAGCAAGTCCCCGAGTAGCTCAGCAGACAGGGCAGACTTCCCCACAGCAGCAGCATGCCCCACTGGTCCCTTGCTAGGGGCATGGTGGGGATTCAGTGGGAGGCCAGTTGAAGTAGTTCCCCAGACCATCTTGGCCAGCATGGGAGACTTTGTCCCCAGCAGCAGCAAGCCCCTGAATATCTTAGTCACTGGGGGAGACTTCCCCCTGATGGCAGCAAGACCCTGAAATTCTTTCCCACCCTTGGAGCCTTACATGTGTGCAGGCTGGGATATGGTGCTGTCTGGCAGCACGGCTAGCACTGAATGGCAGACACATCCTTTTATTGTGTTGGGGGCTACCCATGTGATGTGGCTGAGTGCAGGAAAGACCCTGACTGTGCGGTGCCTGTGGGGAAGGGAGGGAGGTTCATGCACAAAAGTAAATTCCTGAGAAGAAGTTTCTCTATGCCTTATACAAGCATGACCCCCACAACAGCCTTGTTGCCATGTGGTGCGACGGGGCAGCAGCTGGCACCAGGCAGCACAGAAAAAAATAACAAGTGTAGAGACAGAAACACAAACTCCTTACAGGGGCTATTTGTAATGGGTAAATGTGCTCACAGCGCTGATAGCAAAGAAAGAAAGATGATTCTCAGCGTCTCATACAAACAGGAGCCCACAACAGCAGGGTTCCTGGTCCCGATTTGAAATTCACAGTCTTCCTGTTACATAATTCTTGTGCACCTGGAGAGAAGCAGCCAGAGCGGAGCACTGAGGGGCATTGTGGGCTACATACGGGACACCTCTGGAGGCAAATAAATTCAATTTTAAGATGTGGGGCTTCCACACCAGCCTTTAATCGAACTTTTGAATTTGAGCTTGACATTATATCGAGAAGGTAAGAACAGTATTGTAAAATCGATATTAGTGCTCCCTAAATCAAGCTAATCACATTGAAAGTGAAGACAGACACGTGGTAATATCAAACTAACTGCCTTAAACTCATATTTATCTCATATTGTAGACACAGTCTTAGCCTCTCTGTGCCTCTGTTCCCCATTTGAAAAAAGGGAAAAAATGCTTTTCTGCCTCACTGAAGATTACTGAGAACAAGTACATTAAAAACCATAAAACACTTTGAGATCTACTGGTGAGGAGTAGAGTATACAAATAGGCATAATTATTGAAGGAGAACAGTCTTGGAAAACAACAGACAAATGGTGCTGGTGCTTTCAGAAAGGAAAACACCGTGGCTACGGCTACACCACAGTTCTGTTTCGAAAGAATGTCTTTTGAAAGAGAATATCGAAAGATGACCTTTCGAAACAGAGGGTCCACACACACCAGCAGAGACTGAAGGTTTGGTCCATTCTTTGAAAGGCCTCCAGCACAATTTTGAAGGAGAACGGCCACACATAAAAGGGAGTTCTTTCGAAAGAGCAGGGGCAGGGAGCGCCATAGGCAGGGTTGTATGATGGACGAGAACTTCTGGGGCTGCTGCCCGTTATCCACTTAAAGGGCCCCCCACCACGTGCCTTGGCCTGCACACGCCAAGGGCCAGCAACCCTGTCCCCAGGCATCAGCAGAGCCAGAGAACGGAAGAGGCATCCTCGACCCCATGAACCCCAAGCAACGTCCCCCCTCCATCGCAGCCTTGGCCAGCGCCCTGGCCGTGGTCTTGGCCACTGTGCTGCTGCTACTCCGGGTGGCCAGCACAATAGCCACCTTTCTGGATGCCATTCTTAGGGCACAACATCTCCAGCCGATCCCCCGGGTTGTCCACCACCTGTGGAACTTCCCCATAAGCAGTTACTGATGGGACCGACTGGTGCTGGAGGACTGGGGCAATGACCGGTGGCTTCAGAACTTCAGGATGACCAAGGGGACATTCCTGGAGCTGTGCCACTGGCTCGCCCCAGTCCCCCAGCACTGTGACACCCGCCTGAGGTCAGCACTCCCCCTGCACAAAATAGTGGCCAATGCCCTATGGAAGCTGGCCACGCCAGACTGTTACTGATCCATCAGCTACCACTTCACGGTGGGCAAAGCCACCATCGGGGCTGCTCTCTTCAAGGTAAGTCGTGTCCCGGTCACATCTAGACTGCATGCAAGGGGTGGGGGGCAGCCAGGCAACAGACGCCATCGGGAAATGGGTGGGCACCCAAGGGACAGGGGTAGGAATGGGGATGGGCACGGGCGGGCAAGCTGCTGCACACTCCATGCTCACGAGCGTGCCCCTCTATGCCCTGCAGGTCATCTGGGTGATCAACCAGTGCTCCTGAGGCAGCTGGTTCACAGTTGGGACTGGGCGACGCCATCCAGGCATTCCAGGAGCTGGGCTTCACCAACTGCTTCGGGTCCCTGGATGGCGCCCACTTTGCCATCTGGGTCCCGAAGCACAGCCGCAGGGCCTATGTGAATTGCGAGGGCTACTGCTCAGTGGTCCTGAAGGCTCTGGTTGATGCCAACAGCCAGTTCCAAGACATCTGTGTGGGCTTCTCAATACTGTGTAGGCAACAGCTGGGAAACTACTGAGAGCACAAGAGAGAAAGGCTCTGGCCTCTCACTTCCACTGACTCCTCCCGTCCTGTCCTGAAACAGTCATAACAGGAAAAATCCAACTTCACCTCCACAGCCTTAGGTTTTGAGAACAAAATGGAATCTTCAAAGTGTGCGTAAGGTCCTGCTGGAAGGGATGTTCTCACACTGCTAGGCATGCTCCAGTCATTGTGCTTTCAGCACCACCCCACTGAGCAGGCGTCATCTATATTTGTAAATGCCAGTCACACAGCATTGTTCGCTCTCATGACTTTATCACACACCTTCTAATAGTTGCTGTTTTTCTTAAAAGTCAAGTTCCTGGACTTGTGACAATGTAAGTGTCCATTAAGAAATTAAGTTTCCTAGCTGAGAAAAATTGGGAACGGTGAATCCCAAAATAAACATGTTCTCCGCGTGGCATTCTTTATACAGCAAGAGGACTGGTATGCTGTTTCGGTGCAATCTGCCCCCCTACACCATAGTGCATGTTGTTACTGATCCTAGCCTCTCTCCTTGAGAGTCCCTCAGGCATGGTAACCTCTAGAACCTCAGCAGACTGCCACACCATGTCTTCCATTGGCCTCTCTTGTGCTTTCTTAGGGGTTGATTCTCAATCTGTCACTTCTTCTCAAACAGCACTCCTCAGCACAACTGCTGTAGCCCCCAAATGCCAGCACTTTATCACACCTCTGTCCCGCCCACAACCCCAAAAAGGTTGGATACATCTGGTTACAGTTTCACCATATTAGGAGCATGCACACATATACTAAGTACAATTCAATGCTGTTAGGCTCTTTAATATTTAATTATGTAAACTTAAATCATGTAAACTTTCCTGTAAATGCACAGGATAGTGCAGTTCATGCAAAGCAAATATCTGAAATATCAGTGCCCACTGGTTTCTAGCTCACCCTTCCCATGTGAGCCCTTGAAGAACCATCTGGATTCCTGCAGGGTATCATTTCCTCACACAGCTGCCTGCTTCCTCTTGGCCAGCAGATTACACCCCTTTGCCAGGCATTGCAGTGGCTGGTGAGTGAAGGAAGGCAGAGGTCAGTTATGTCACTTCTGCTGCTCACCCATTGGTCCTTTATGCTCTCAATGCCTCTCTCTCCTCTCTTTGCTCTGCCTCTTCACTCCCTCAGCCTTCCTGCTTTTGCATATCCTCCCCAGAAGGATGTGTCATGTTCCCAACACTGTGTGGAGAACCAGTCCCTGGTTAGATCATTCATCTCACCAACAGCCTGGCTGACAGGATCCTTCCACGTCCCCCACCCCTTGCCTCTGGCTAAGCTGGCAGCCATGGACAGCACTAGACCTTCTTACCTGGGGCACTGGCCAAGAGGTGCCAAGATCTGCAAGTGCTAAAGCCCCACAGAGCAATGCCACAGAGAAGCTTCTCCACCCTGAAGCTAAGCTCTGGCATGGTGGGGAGGAAGCTATTTCCAAACTGTCGGTGTACTGATGCTGCAGACTCTGCAGCAACTCCCCTATCCCAGGATGGGGGTTGCACCCTTTTTACATACTGCCCTGCCCTAGGTCCTGCTCACAGGCAGTGTTGTATCCCTTGGCACTAAGACATCTCTATGGCCTCCTTGGCTGAAGCTGCTGCCATCAAGTTCCCTGGGCCCTGTTGCTCAATGTTTTCTGAGGGCTTAATTCCTTCCTACCTGTGCTGTAGCCAAGCGGCTGTCTTATGTCAGTGGTCAGCAGCAGTTTGGAGGTGGTTTTCTATGGGCAGGAAGGGACAAGCTGCTTCTAGCCATAGGGAAGAAATGATTTCTGCAAAAGCATGGGAGAAGTCTTCCCAGCACACCACCCCTACCCCAAGTTCCTGTGACTAGCTGTATCTCCTATACCTGCCCTCTCCCTCCCTCCCTCTCTCCCCCAAGGCTGCTGCTGGCCTTTTTCTGATGGGAACCTTGACAGAAATCTGGAGAGAGGGGACTGTGACCCTGCTTGCCCACCACATCTTACCTCTAGAAACTGTAGTGCCAGGTAACAGGAGAGGCTCAGCCAGGCATGGAGGGTGGAGAGCACCAGGCAGAGAGGCAGAGAGCGCTTGGTCAGGTTAGTTGACCACCTCCCATCCTCACGTGAAAGATGTGTACGGGAGTGTGTGTGTGTGTGTGTGAGAGAGAGAGAGAGAGAGAGAGAGAGACCTCTCCCTATGCAAACCTTAAAGATGAGAAGATAATTACAAAGACTACAGCTACACATTATTTCTGTTTCACCGGGGCTCAGTCAACTTGACGTTAACTTAAATGTTTGTACTACATAGAGCTAACTGATTGCTGTTGAACTCACTTGAATATGAGTAATTTTAGCAGGTGTCCTGTATTTCAACACAAAGAAATATGATCACCCTAACCTGAAATATTTTCCATTGTCCCTCTCTTGTGTGTATCTGCTATGGGATCTGCCAGTGATGGTGAATCTGAACATTCAGAGGCAGTCATGACAAAATAGATTTTCTTAATATAATTTCAAAATATCAAATGTCATAATTTGTACAGATATCCCCAATTCTTCACAATTGCACAGTCTGGTAACACATAGGAGCCATCTTAGAACGGAGCATGCTCAGCGAACAGATCCCTACATATGTGAGCTATGATTATTTGAAGGCTTATAATATGGCCAAGATTAGTCAGAATTTCATGGGGAAGGCAAACAGCATATTCCTGACAGAAAAGTCACACTATCAAATTTAAAGTCTTAGTTCCAAAGAATGAGTGAACTTAAGGTGTTTAAAGAACAGATTTTATTTTTAACATGAGCAACACTTCGTTTACCCGGCTTTATTCTCAAATTTAAACAAACACACAAAGAACTACATAAATAGTTTGAGCAAGATGCTTGGAATGAAAATCTTTAGTGCAAATTGTTAAAATGTGGCATGATTATAAGCAACTGAAAACAGGGTCTTACAATGGTATGCATTCGGCAACCTTAATAATACTCAGTGCTGTCAGTCCTATGCATAATAGCAGGGATTAATACCTTATTAGTGATTCCAATGGCTACTGTTGCTCCTGTGAACAGAGCACAATCACAGCCTGTTGATATCACAGCATGCAGGGATGATAGGCTAGCAGAAGGAAGGGGCAGCAAGTTTTGCTAGCTGAAGCAGGGATACTATAATTGTTCCAAGGTTCTCTATGGCAGATGCTTACACAGACTTCTGACCTATCACCCTCTGTCCTTGTGCTGCTGTGACAAACTGCAGACCTGCTTCTGGTCCTGCATTTCCACCAGTGTTCACACAGGTAGGAGTACACCCAGCTGCAGTTATATTTTGAGCCCCTGCAATGAACCAACAATAGAAAGGATATAATGAAAGCAATTCTCACCTTCTCTTGCTCCCCCTGTGGGATTATAACCCCAAGATTACACTCTCTTGCACTGCACCAGGAATTGTACAGAATAAGCTCATAGAGTTCACTCTTCCCTCAATGTGAACAGGAAATAAAGTGAGTCCGTGTTAAACCACACTGAGGATTACCTCAGACACTTCACTTAAAGGTACAGTAGGTTTAATTTTAATGGTTTATTAACTACAACAGACAGATTTTAAATGATTATAAGTGAGAATGAATACATCAAAACAGACTGCCTAGTAAATAAACAAAAACACAAACTAAACATACTTGATAAATTGGATATGAATTAGCAGTGTCTCACCTTAACAGATGATACAAGCAAGCCTGCAGACACTTAAGGGACAAGCCTCACTTAGTTTATAGCTTGAAATCCCCAGTTCTTTCATACGCAGTTTGAAAATCCCCTGGATCCAGCACTTCCGCCAGTTCAGTTTTTGTTCCTTGTGTGTTTCCAGAAGTCTTCTTGTGTGGAGAGTGGACAACAATACATGAGATCACTACCTGCCTTATAGCTTAAGCATATGGTGGGAACACTTCGCTGACAAACTCAGTTTGTGGAAGAAACAATGACATCCTAAGATGGAGTCCAGAGTCACATGGCTTGGTCACAGGATCTTCTGGAATCACGTATTCTTAATAGGTCCTTTCCTACCTATCTGCCTAGAGGGCATCACCCAGGTATAACTACATCAGCAAAATAATATACAAAAGTCAATATGCACCAAAATTATACATGCATACATAAACAATTACCATATTCAGCAATAAGTTCTCCAATGACACCTCACATGATCTCTCTTGCATAAAATGCACCATGATTATGCTATGATCATGTCACAACAATATCACTATGAAGAAATGGGATTCAATATCATACGCTACACTAACAGTAAATCCAGTATTCCCTGAGTGGAATATGAGTAAGGTGCTACACGTGGGTATGTCTACACTAGATTTTGGTTCCTCCAAAATCTCTTTTAAAACATGTTCTAAACCTGTTCTAAAGAGGGTTTAGTGTTATGGTAAAGATGCAGGTATAATACCTATAGTGACACTCTATTGCCATGGTGAGTAGAATTGCACTTGTGGTTCTTGGAGATGTTCTAAAGAAGAAAAGGTCATCAGGTGTCAATCAAAGTTGAATGAGTATGAATTTGGTGGGCAATATTTTTGACTTTTCACAGGTTTTTAGTTGTTACGTATATGCAAATAAAAATCTATTATAATTTTAGTTATAATTATTTTTTATTTTAAGTTCCAGAAAAAAAACAGCATAAACATTATATTTCACCAATTTTGTTCAGTATTAGCAACAAGATATATGTAGCCACAATGTATATGTAAAACATTTGTCATGGTTATAGCAGGGATGGCCTTTAACAGCTCTTTTGCTTCAGGGTCCTGGAAGTTAACATGGCAAAGAACTAGTGCTAATGCCTTTTGATGTAAATATTTGTGAAAATCTGCCTGGATTTGGCTGACAAAGTCTAAGTGCTTAAAATTTCTGACTCTCTTTCAACTACTGCCTCGCTGCACTTCCCAAGCTCAAAAACTCCACTGGCCCTCACACAGTAATATTATAGCCTTAACCTGGGGGAAATTTACTGGATGAATAGTAAATTTGCCCTTTGCTCACAAAAATCATTTGTGGAATGACTAAAACTATTCACAAAGTTGAGTCAAATTAGTTGAAACATTTCAAATTAATGAAAAACTGGAAAAAAAGACAAAAGAGTTTAGACATTTTGTTTCAAACTGCCAATTTGAAGTAATGATGAAAGATTTCACTTGAGCAAAACAGAATGTTTTCAGTTTTTTATTTTAGTGAAAAAACAAGAATTTTAGTTCAATCCAAACTGATTTCACCCAGCCACTCTTGCCCAGAATTTTCAGTTTAGCTGATAAACTAACAAACAGCAGTTACACATTCATCTCTATAGATCTGCACGTGGGGGGGAAAACCAACAACAAAACGGAAACAAAAATAAAAACAAAACAAAACAAAAAAACCTTCTTCATGTGGACTAATAAGTCATGGCCCTGCAGAAAAAATATCATGAGCACATATAATTAGATGGGGTTTTGTAATCCATATGAAGAATGAGGTTGAATTAAGGTTTTACAAGCCACCTCAATTTTACCATTTTGGAACAGCTGAGCTCTTGACTTTCCAGCAACAATGTTAGTTCATTGTAGACTGTGGTATGAAATCATTAAGCAGCATGCAGCAATTTCTTACCAACTGTTAATACAGTAGATCCCACTCAACAGATTAAGGATTAGCACTTTGGACACTTTATTCCTGTCTGAGCCTGTAAGTGTGCCTGTAATAAAGAGAAAAGATAGCCATTACAACACGTGATGTTGGCCCCTCTGCAGCTGAAGAACCTTAGCATGAAAAACGTAAACACTGCAACACTGAGATCTAGTCTCCAAGAGAAGCTGACTATCGTAGCTATCACTGAGTGAGCTATTCCACTAAGGTTCTGACAGTCATTTTCTATGTGTGGACTAGTCCTCTATTTTAGTAGTACTAACACTTTTTGGCTTCTTCTACACTATGAGATAAATGCAAATTTAAGGCAGTTAGCTCGATTTTACCATGTGCTGTCTTCACTTTAAATACCACTAGGCAACACTAATATCGAGATTACAATATCGTTGGTACCTAATGGGCATCGTGTCAAGATCGAACTCAAAAGTTCGATTAAAGACCAGCGTGGAAATGCCATGACTTAAAATCAAATGTATTAGCCTCCAGAGTTGTCCCATATGTAACCTACAATGTCCCTCAGTGCTCCCCTCTGGCCTCTGCTCTCCAGGTGCTCAGGAATTAGATAACAGGAACACCATGAATTTCAAAGCAGGAGCAGCAAGCCTGTGACTGTGGGCTCACGTTTGTATGAGAGCCTGAGAAATGTCTTTCTTTCTTTGCTATTAGTGCTGTGAGTACATCTACCCATTACAGATTTCCCCAGCAGGAGTTTGTGGTATTTTTTTCTGCACTGCCTGCCCCCAGGCACTGCACCCCCCGCACTACATGGCAGAAAGACTGTTGTTGGGGTTGTGCTTGCATAAAACACTGAGAAACTTCTTCTCAGAGGTTTACAGTTGTGCACAAACTCCCTCCCTCCCCCACAGGCACCATAGTCAGGGTCTTTTCTGC
Source organism: Carettochelys insculpta (assembly GCF_033958435.1). Lineage (NCBI taxonomy): Eukaryota > Metazoa > Chordata > Testudines > Carettochelyidae > Carettochelys > Carettochelys insculpta. Next base: position 138,330,810 of record NC_134137.1, read on the forward strand.
ACTCAGCCACATCACGTGGGCAGCCCCCAATCCAATAAAAGGACGTGCCTGATGTTCAGTGCTGACCATGGTGCCAGGCAGCACCGTGTCCTGGCTTGCATGTGTTTAAGGCTCCCAGGGCAGTAAAGAATTTCTGGGACTTGCAGCTGCTGGGGGGAAGTCTCCTCCAGTCACTATTATTCTGGGGCTTACTGCCACTGGGGGGAAGTCTCCCTCGGTGGCTAAGGTAGTCGGAGAGCCACTCCAACTGATGCTCCACTGAACCACCCACATGCACTCCCCTAGCAGCCACTGGAGAGCAGTCTGCCATGGCGGCTACGATAGTGGGAGGGACTGCTTGAGCTACTTCAACATTCCAAGTGGCTCTGCAGACACAGACCACAGCACCTCCCTGCCCCGCCTCCACCTCCTGTCAAAAATATTTTTGGGCGCTTGCTGTCCATTGAAGACAACTGCTGTTTTGATGTTTCTGTTCCAAAATCTTTTTCCTAACATTTCCTGTTTGTCTTCACACTTTGACCCCCTCAGAAACACAGGGGGAGGGCTAGCTGAGATTCCCGTTTCCGTTTTAAGTTCAGTGTATGAGATTACATTGCCATCACCAGTGCTGGCAATGTCTGAGTAGTGAATAGGAAAGTCAACAACTTTTTTTCCTGGATTTTTCTATCCTCTTTCTTCTAACTTCGGGAATACAGTCAGGGTCCCTCTGTTATTTTCAGGGATCAGATGCAATCACGGGAGGGAGGACACTCAGTGGATGGTCAGTTGAGAAAACAGCCTGTTTACCAATTGAGTGTGGCAGCAACAAGTCGACTTTGTGAGGAGCACGTGGGGAGGTGAGGATGGTCAAATTAGAATGTATAAGTTCCAGAATTACAAAATCGTTATTAATAAATTCGAATAATCTCATCATGTAGACACAGCCTTATTGTGAAAGGTAAGAAAACAATACATACATATGGCAGAGGGATAGCCAAGTTAGTCTGTATCTTCAAAAACAACAAGAAGTCCTGTGTCACTTCATAGACTAACAGATATTGATAACAGATAACACATACATCTTCTTTTTAAACCTAACATATATTTCGGAGTGTCTGAATACTACGGTTGCGTGGTACTTTGAGACTGTGATAGAATACTTTATACATCATTCCTGCACCTTGGTAAAAGTTTAAAAAATAGCTTTGAAGTGTGAATGTGAAGAAGAAGAAGAAGAAGAAGAAGAAGAAGAAGAAGTGAGTTAAATTAAGCACTGAATCAGAAGATAAATCTCTTGTTTGAAACAAACTTTCTTCATCAAGAATGAACAAGGTGAATAAGACAGCAGGCTATACCAGAAATCAGAAGGGAAAAGAAAATCAACAAAGAACACCAATCTCTATTTTTCTGAAGCGAACCTATAGGAATCTTTTAAAGAAAAGCATTTCAAGTTTGAACATGGAGGTGGAAAGCATACCATATTTCTAACCCACTTCCTTAATAGAGTACCAAAGGATCCAGAAAGGGGGCCTCTCTGGCTAATACATCATCCCATGGCAAATTTTGCTGCAAAGCCTGCTGTTCATAGTAGGGAAGTCTGAATGTGAAATCTAACCAACCATTTTGAACTTCTGATGCTCAAAAGCTGAGTTACATTCCTTTGGTATTTCTTACGAAATATGAGTAGTGAACTTGCCACTGAATTACCTGTGTGGTGTCCAAGTAATGTGAATATCAATTTTTTTAAAAGCAGCAAAACACAGGGCATGGACCTGACACACAGGGAAATGATAAGCAGATGACAAGTACATGATGCTGGATTTTTATGACATTCAATCATTATTCATGAGGTTTCCTCTCTGCTACAAATGGTGTAAGAGGTCAGTCACACAAACGTATACTGAATGTTGATGGAGGGAGTATGTGGAAAATACAAAATAGACAAATTTCCCTTCATGTGTGCACTATTCATTTGATCTTAAATACACTTAACAAAATGATCTTAATATCAGTTAGGGAAAAATAAATTATCTTTATGTATATATTCTCCAGCTATGCAGTGATTTCTAGCACCTAATTCAAATTCTGAAGTGGACAATACAGAAGATGCTGCGGTAGGGCCAGTCAGTTCCTCACAGGGGCTCAACCCAGACAGATCTCTAGACCATCTGGGGGACCAGAAGCACGTTGGACAGCTCCAAGATCCTGCTGAAGTTAGACCTGGGCAACACCCATCCCAGTGGCTGAAAACTGGCCACAAGCCAAACAGAAAAATTAACAGCACCGTGGACAGAGCCAGTCAAATCCTAGCCCCAAAATCTTGAACACAGTCAGGCATAGACTTTATGCAGCACCTTTTTGCCACAGAGGGATGATCACAAGTGGGTGAACCCCATTACAGTGCCCCAGAAAACTAAAGGCCGAATCTAAACAAGAAAGCAGATGTAAAAACTCAGCTGGAGCCTTGCTGGAACTGCCCCTCACAAAACCTACAGCCCAACATTCCACTGGGATGGCTTTTAAGTGGAAGCAGCTTCACAGCAGAAACAGCACAAATGCCACTTCCTCTCCCTGCAGTGAGTGTTACCACACAGTGAAACCCTGAAACTACTTGGGTATTGCAGAAGCCACTAGGGACTGTGTAACACAACTCAGTTTGGACAGCCTGATAGCCATGGGTCTCTTATGCCAGTCCCAAGTCTGATGGACCTTGTTTCAGGGAACAGTCAGTGTGGAGACCTTGACAGGGACAAAATTGGTGACATTTGTTATCTTTGTTATTTGTACAGTGGTAGTCTGCAAAAGTTCCAGATCCATAATGTTAGGGACATACAGCTAGAACACGAAAGGACTTAAATGCCCAACAGATGCATAGGTGTCTAAATGCCACTGTTACGTGCCATGAGAGCCTCAAAACCCCAACCCAGCTGCCACCCCACAGCATAGGCACCTAAATTCCCTAGGCAACTAAATCTCCACCAGTGAGGTTCCTTATGTGGCTATTTTCTTGCTAGTGAGAAATTCATAAAGTTGCAGGAGCCCTGACACATCTGAGCCATTTATCACCTTAGTACATACCTATACTCAGGTGGGATTCGCAAAGTAGGCATTCCGCCATGTAGGTTGTCCATGAGGCCAGAAGGAAAGAGAAAAAGGAACAGAGCACTGTTTCCAGATCTCAAGAAGTGGGTCCACCCCACAAAAGCTCATCACCTAATAAGCCATTTTGTTAGTCTTTGAAGTGCTATGGGACTGTTTCTTTGTTTTGTGAAGATACAGACTAACATGGCTACCTCTCTGTGACTATTCTGTATAACTCAATGTTTATGACATTCATCTGGAGCATGGAAGAACTGACATCAAAGCCCTGCTCCAAAGAATATTGAATTATTGATATAAATTTGGACAGATTCTGTATTATATCCTTGCAACATTAAACAGACTAACTTGTTGCAAAGGCACAGACAAATCAGGGTTGGCACATATGTGGTTTGCATCATGCAAAGCAGCAGGGAAGACATGCACTAAATACCATGGAACACAAACCCCCTTTTGAATGCATGTGCCACACTGGCAAACAGAAAAGCCTGGAGAATGCCTCCTGGGGGAGGAGTTTCACCACAAACATACAGTGTTCTTGTGGCTATAATGCAAAATGAGGACAAGGAAATGAGGACTAGAGCCTGGCACACAGGGACACAAAGCCACCTACTCAGTTTTGCCCTGGCTACTTCCCATCATCATGACAGAGGGACAGTTGAACCTAACTTGAGCAGTACTGTGACCCCAGACAACCAGTCACAATGCATAGAGCAGGAATCCCCTGAGACAGGGCCAAATCATTCTTCATGCCCACTACAGGGCCCCCTTTTCCCAACTTGTGCCCCTTCCACCAAGGCCCCACCCCTTCTGAGATCATGGAGCTGGGCTCACACCCACCTTGTCCAGAGGCCTGGCAAGTTTGTCAGCTCCCCCACCCCCACCCCATCTACAACTACCCTTGCAAACACCTCCTACTCCAGCTGTTTTTGTACATAGAGAAACTAGTGCCTAACTCATTCTCATTAGTAACAGATTAGGTCCCTAAACATCCTGGCTACGTCTATACTAGCACACTACGTCGAAGTAGCCTATCTCGAAATAAGAACATCGAAATAGGCTACTTCGATGCGTATGGTCTACATGTCCTTCAGGGCTTGTGCCATCGACGTTCAGTGTCGAAGTAGCGATGGGGAACATCGAAAGGAGCCGCCCCGGAAGGAAATGCAGAGCATCCACACACACAAGCGCTCCCCTTCGAAATAAGGGGCCAGCAAAGCTTGCGGACAGTGTCACAGGCTGGACTAGCCCTCCTGGGGCAACAGCAAGCCGCTCCCTTAAAGGACCCCTCCCAGACACACTTGGCCTACACAGCATGAGGTCCACAGAGCCGACAACAAGTTGCAGACCCCATGCACGCAGCATGGACCCCCAGCTGCAGCAGCAGCAGCAGCCAGAAGCCCTGGGCTAAGGCTGCTGCACATGGCGACCACAGAGTCCTGTAGGGGCTGGACAGAGTGTCTCTCAACCCCTCAGTTGATGGCCACCAGGGAGGACCCCACTATTTCAACGTAGCAGGAAGCGGATCATCTACACATGCCCTACTTGGATGTTGAACGTTGAATGGGAATAGCAATTTCGGATGGGAATAGCAATTTCAACGTCTCCCCAGCTAACATCGATTTCAATATTGAAATAGCGCACAGCGCATGTAGACATGACGCTTGGTATTTCAATGTTGTGCCAGCTACTTCAAAGTAGCCGGCTATTGTAGATGCACCTCCTGAGTGCAGGAGAGTGGGGATCCTGGTTCTGAGTCGCTTGCTGAGATAGAGGTCTCTCCTCAGCCTGGATGTAGGCACTATCTCCAGGAGCATGGCAAGGCTTAGCATAAATCTATCTCAACAATGGCTAGTTTTGCCTGCTCCCTGCCTAGAGTGCTATCTTCCATGGATGATGGTGACATCATCTCCCCCTGCATTGTGTAGGGGGCCTGGGGGCCTAACTTAGGCACTGTAGATTGCCTTAATGTTAGAGCGATTTTTGTAGTGCCTAAAAAAGTTAGATATTGCAACACTGAACACTGCAACATTTCAATACCATTGTGAATTCAGGCCTTACACCTCTGTGTTGGTCAGTTCCTCATAAGTATGTCCCTATCTCTCAATGGCGATGTGAGGATAAATGCATTAAACACAGTAAGGTGTGCAGACATCACATCTTACAAGAGACAGGTAGCTTTGTCAGAGTTAGTGCTTATAGTGCAGGGCATGACACCTTATTAATAAATAAATCCAGTAGCATCTCAAGCTTTTAGATTATTTATCACAAGGTAAATAAATGAATGGAAGTCTGTGTGTTGGTTTGTTTTTCTGGGGATTATGACAGGTTGCTGAAGACATGCTTTGCTAAAGCTATGCCTTACTATAGCTCCCTGACCTTTTGAACAGTCTTTATTTGCATTGCCTGGCCTAAGTATATATTGCAGGCATGTTTACTGGGCATTCACTGCTTTGCTTGAGGTCTCTGATAATAGGAAATGCTTTGTTTCTTACAACAAACACTTTTGTGTGCCTAGAAGTATGTTAGTTTAGGCTGAGCCAGTCAATCAAAATTTAACATTCCAGAAAGGTCAGATTTTTGCCATTATTCATGGAATATATTTAGCATTCACATTCTGGGATAAATTGTTTGAGTGACAAGGACAATACATTATATAAAAAGGAGACAAATGAATTCACTGTAGTCTTTGATATGAATACAGAGCAAAACGTGACTATTTTTGACTGATTTATAGAAGCACTATAGTGGAGGCTGTGCAAGAATGCTCTTGGATAGACACGGATCCCACAGCTCAGGTTAGTGGCTGGGTACTGGGAGATACATATGGGGCAGGATGAGAAAACCTATCCCTGTGCTGAATTAGTACTTCTCCCCCATCCCCTCCAGTGACGGAGGATAGGAGAATCCACAGAGAGGCAGATCCCCAATCCTGCCCTGTTCTACCTTTCTAAGAACTACAGAATGCCTCCTTTCTGGATTCTCCAGGATGTATGGAGTTTCATGTCTTGAAGGGCTGCTTCATACAATGGGCCCTCCACAATCCCGTAATATTCAGTGACGTGTCCAATGGGAATGTTTGCAGCCATTTAAGTTTAATTGTTATGTTATCTATAACATCATCTTAAGGTTAACCATCAATGTGGACCTTCACTAGCTAGATAAGGAAGGACTGGAACCTTCTCAGGGAGTTCACTTTGTAATGCATGAGGGAAAAGTGTGATTTAAATGTAATATATACTCCTGTCAAAGACATATATCCAGTGTAAACACTCTCAGTGAGAAAGTAGGAGACAGAATTTTGACCACTTCAGAATTTAAATTGGGTGCTAGAAAACACTGCATAGCTGGAGTAGTAGTAGACATCCTTCAGTCTACATAGACTATGGATCACGCCCTTTGTAGTTCCATTTGGGATCATTATTTGCAGCATCGACTGTGACTGTGAAGGCCCACACGAGAGTGACAGTCCTTGCTGCATCTGTTGCATGTGTAGTGGGTGTCTGGCAGGTCCTTATTGTGCTTTCTGTGGGCTTGCTTCTCCTCTGCTAGCTGTCTGATCCTCATATCACCCTTCTGAAGGCCCTTGTGTAGTTCCTGCCTCCATCTGCTGCGATCGTCTGCCAGCTCCTCCCAGCTGTCCGGCTCAATGTCTGCCTCTCTGAGGTCCCTCTTGCAAACATCTTTTTAGCGCAACTGGGGGCATCCAGAAGGTGTTTTGCCAGAGGCTAGCTCGCCATACAGGATGTCTTTTGGGATCCTTCCATCGTTCATCCTGTGGACGTGGCCAAGCCAGCAGAGCCGTCGCTGCCTGAGGAGGGTGTGCATGGTTGGGATTCCAGCTTGCTCAAAGACGATGGTGTTGGGCACTTGCTCCTTCCATGATATTCCAAGGATGCACCTGAGGCAGCGTAAGTGGAAGACGTTCAGCCTCTTTTCCTGGCGGGCAAACAGGGTCCAAGACTCGCTGCCATAAAGGAGGGTGCTGAGGATGCAGGCTCTGTAGACTTGCATTTTGGTGTGGGTGTACAACTTGATATTATTCCACATTCTCTTGCTGAGTCTGGACAGAGTTGTGGCTGCTTTTTCGATCCTCCTATTTAGCGCAGTCTCCAATGACAGGGTGTCAGTGATGATGGACCTGAGGTAAACGAACTCATGGACGACCTCTAACATATAGTTGTCAATGCTGATTGATGGAGGTTCAGCAACGTCCTGACCAAGTACTTTTGTCTTCTTTAGGCTGATGGAAAGCCCGAAGTCCTTGCATGATTTGGAGAACTGATCCAGCAGTTTCTGAAGCTGGACTTCTGTGTGTGACACTACAGTGGCGTCATCTGCAAACAGCATATCTCTGATGAGGACTTCCCGCACATTAGACTTAGCTTTCAGCCTTGCAAGATTAAACAGATTCCCGTCAGATCTTGTGTGCAAAAAGATGCCCTCTGTTGAGGATCCAAAGGCGTGCTTCAGGAGGAGTGCGAAGAAGATCCCGAATAATGTCGGAGCAAGGATGCATCCTTGTTTGACGCCGCTCCTGATGCTGAAAACATCTGATAATGTGCCGTCATATTGGATGGTTCCTCTCATGTCTTCGTGGAAAGACTGGATCATCTTGACTAACCATGGCGGACAGCCTATCTTGTGGAGCAGTCTGAACAGTCCACCCCTGCTGACCAAGTCGAAGGCCTTGGTCAGGTTGATGAAGGCAATATAGAGTGGCTTCCTCTGCTCCCTGCATTTCTCCTGCAGCTGCCTCAGAGAGAAGACCATGTCAATGGTAGATCTTTCTGTGTGGAATCCGCACTGTGATTCAGGATTCACCCTCTCAGCAATCTTCTGGAGTCTTCTGAGGATGATGCGAGCGAACAGTTTACCAGTGATGCTTAGGAGGGAGATTCCACAGTAATTGTTGCAGTCGCTTCTGTCTCCTTTGTTCTTATACAAGGTTACAATGCTAGTGTCACGCATATCCTGTGGAACCTCTCCCACTCTCCAGCACAGGCATAGTAGCTCATGTAGAGGTTCCAGGAGGGTGTCCATGGCACACTTGATTACCTCTGGTGGTATACCATCCTGGCCTGGGGCCTTTCCTACTGCAATGCTGTGGATGGCTTTCTTCAGCTCATCCACAGTTGGTTCCTGATCCAGTTCATCCATTACTGGTAGGAGGTCGATGGCATTGAGGTCTGTATTGACCACACTGTTCTCACGTGAGTACAGCTTGGAGTAGTACTCGACCCAGCACTCCATCTGTCTGGCTTTGTCAGCGATGACTTCACCAGATTTGGATTTCAGAGGTGCCATCTTGTTCTGGGTGGATCCTAATGCCTTCTTGATGCTCTCGTGTATTCCCCTGAGATTACCAGAGTCAGCACTGGTCTGGATGCTGCTGCATAGCTGGAGCCAGTGGTTGTTGGCACAGTGCCTGGCTGTCTGCTGTACTGTTTTTCTGCCTGCTCTGAGTGCTTCCAGGGTACTCTGGCTCAGTGATCATTTGTGCTCCAGGAGTGCAGCGTACTTCTTTTCGAAGGCTGGAATCATCTCATCGGAGTTAGCTTTGAACCAGTTATTTGTGTTTCTAGCTCTTCTTCCAATCACCAACAAGGCCGTGTTGTATCCCTCAGATGCTGCCATCTGGATGTCACATCGGCACCCCCAGGGCTTCTGCGCAGATTCTCCTCGAGGGTCTCCCTGAACTTTTTGGCTCTCTCCGAGTTTGCTGTCTTTCTGGCATCAATGTGGGGCCTTCCAGTTGGTTTAGAGCAGTACAGCTTCTTGGGTCTCACCTTGAGTTTGGAGCAAACTAGGGAGTGATCTGTATCACAGTCGGCACTATGATAGCTGCGTGTCAGAAGTATGTTTTTGAGGTTCTCACATCTAGTGATGACCACGTCTAGTTGATGCCAGTTTTTTGAGTGTGGGTGTCTCCATGATGCTGTGTTGTGGCATGGTTTGGACAAATGTGTTTGTGAAAAGTGTGCACAGATTGTGGCACGTGCAAAGTTTGAGAAGATGCTGTTTGTTTTCATTCATTTTTCCCACACCAAAGTGGCCTAAGCAGGAAGGCCACGAGTCACGATCAGCTCCAACTCTCACATTGAAGTCACCCAGAATGTACAGTTGTTCACGAGCAGGTATTTGCACTGTGGCAGCACTAAGCACGTCATAGAACTTGTCTTTTACTTCTGGTGTGGCGTACACGGTTGGAGCATAAGCGCTGATCAGGTGGATAGGACCGGTGCAAGTTTGAAGTATGACCTGAAGGAGTCTTTCTGATCCACCCATGACTAATTCCACCATTTGTAGAAGGGTGTTTCTGAGAGTAAACCCAACACCATGCTCCCTGGGTTCTTCTTGAGCTTTACCCTGCCAGAAAAAGGTGTAGTCCTTTTCCTTTAGAGATCCCGAATCTGAGAGACGTGTCTCTTGCAGAGCAGCAATGTCAACTTGGAGCCTCTTCAGTTCCTCATTGATGACAGCAGTCTTTTGGGTGTCGCTGATATCCTGAAGATCTTCAGTCAAACCGGTCAGCATGGTCTGCACATTCCAAACTTTGATGGTTTCCTTTTCTTGTTGTTTTTCTTATTGGTTTGCCTGGTGCGCAAATTTCAGTCACATGTCAGGTTTGGGAACCTTAAGCCTCATGCACCCAGTGAGGCAGGTGAACTGTGCTGGGACAGTACCCTACTGGCTGGGGGCTGCCCAGCTCGAGGGGGGCGGTGACTGTCCAGTGAGATGCGATGATCTCTCCCACCATCAAAGGCAACCCCTGGTGCTCATTCTCTACACCAGTCAAGCAAGAGCTTATAACCAGTATCTGTTACCTCCCATGTTGTTTCAACGCTGTTAAGCGATGCTGGAGTGCCTCTCCAGGCGCGAGCCTGGGCAATTTTTTATTTTTGGGACCCTGGGCTGCCCAGATGCCAGTGTCCCCCTCTCGGCTTTACTGATATAGTCCAAAGGAGAGGATAACCTCTACGTCTGGTACCAGCTCAGCTGCAGGAGTTGCCGGGTCAATGCCAGAAGTTGGTACAGAACCACCTTAGGACTCCCCTCCGGATTTTCTGTCAGGGTTTACTCCCTTAGCCTTGCTCCTTCCCAGGATAACCCACAAGGCAGTGAGAGAATATATATATAAAGATAATTTATATAAAGAATATACATATATAAAGATAATTTAAGTTCAAATGAATAGTGCATACATGAAAGGAAATTTGTTTTTTTTGTATTTTCCACATACTCTCTCCATCAACATTCACTATACTTTTGTGTGACTGACCTCTTATACCATTTGTCGCAGAGAGGAAACCTCATGAATAATGATTGAATGTCATAAAAATCCAGCATCATGTACTTGTCATCTGCTTATCATTTCCCCGTATGTCAAGTCCATGCCCTGTGTTTTGCAGGGCTGCTTTTAAAAAAATTGATATTCACATTACTTGGACACCACACAGGTAATTCAGTGGCAAGTTCACTACTCATATTTCGTAAGAAATACCAAAGGAATGTAACTCAGCTTTTGAGCATCAGAAGTTCAAAATGGTTGGTTAGATTTCACATTCAGACTTCCCTACTATGAACAGCAGGCTTTGCAGCAAAATTTGCCATGGGATGATGTATTAGCCAGAGAGGCCCCCTTTCTGGATCCTTTGGTACTTTATTAAGGAAGTGGGTTAGAAATATGGTATGCTTTCCACCTCCATGTTCAAACTTGAAATGCTTTTCTTTAAAAGATTCCTATAGGTTCGCTTCAGAAAAATAGAGATTGGTGCTCTTTGTTGATCTTGTTTTCCCTTTTGATTTTTGGTATAGTCTGCTGTCTTATTCATCTTGCTGGGAGGACCTCTTTTTGGGTCCTCTCACTGAGGTAGGGAGCAGCAAGATGCTGGCCTCCTGTCGGGCACTGGTGGTGGCTGGCCTCCGGTGGGCTCTCAGGGACCTCGGAGGGAGCCTGGATGCTTGGGGCCTTGGATGGTGCAGCTGCGGAGAGGGAGAGAGGGAAGGGAAAGCTATTAGTACTGTGCCCTGGCACATTCCCCCCACCCCCTCTTGGGTCCTGGGTCTCCGTCCCCTTCGGTGAGTGTGGTGTCTCTGTTGGGTGTCCCCGTTGCATGGTTCCTTCGCTCTCTGGTTTAGGACACAGTGATGTCCATGGGTGTGGGTGCTGACAGGCACTGATGGCCATGCCGCTGTCCTAGGACCATGCTATGGCTGGGCAGTTTCAGGTTGGGATCCACTGGGGGTGTGTGGGGCTCCCAGTCATGTCTGGTGCCCCTGCCCCATGGCCTGGGTGTGTGTGCCCTGTGGGGTATGTACCTTACCATCCACTGCCACAGTTGGGGGAACTCCAGTGGGTGGATGCCCAGTTGGTGCTCTGGAAGGGGAGATCTATTAGGGGTCCCCCTCCTCACTGCTGGACCCCTCCTCCCCTGCCCCGAGATGGGGGCTCCTCGGGCGGGCCCTGGGGTGTGGGGCTGGCCTCTGGCTCCAAGGCCTGCTGGGGTTTGTTGGCCATGGTGTCAAGGGTTGCCAGGGGCAGGAGGTGTTCTGGGGGGCCAGGATGATCCTGAGCTCCCTGTAATAGGGGAAAGCGGTGGCAGCAGCCTCAGACCAGCTGGCTGAGTCCTAGGCCCGGAGGTAACCCTGACACAACTCCTTCACTTTGCTCCAGACGTGGTCTGGACTGCGGGCAGGGTGACCTTGGGCAGCCAGGCCCTCAGACAGTCAGGTGAATGCTTCTGCATTCCGCCACTTGCTCCTTATCACGTGGAGCACCTCCTCTTCACCCGAGAGCCCCAGCACCACCCACCACCCACCACCCTTGGAGCTCAGCGTCTGACCAGGAGGGACCCCGCCTCTTTTTGGCCCCCCTTGGGCTTCCGGGGGTGCCAGGGTCTGGGTGCTCTTGGGGCTGCCTGGCTGCCATGGGTGGTGGGTGGTGGATTCAGGGCCTCCGGAGGGCATGCAGGGCTAGCATGTGAATGTGCTGCTGCCTGCATGCTCTCAGCTTCCTGCCACAGGAAGTTTGGGTCCGCAGTGCTTTAAAGGCAGCTGCACGCAGGGACCATAGAGCCCCACAGGGGCTGGACAGAGCATCTCAACCCCTCAGCTGGTTGCCACCATGAAGGACCCCGCTATTTCGAAATAGCGGGATGTGGATTGTCTACACACGCCCTACTTTGACATTGAACGTTGAAGTAGGGCACTATTCCCATCTTTGGATAGGAATAGAGATTTTGACATCTTGCCGCCTAACATCGATTTCAACATCAAAATAGCACACGGCGCATGCAGCACAACACGTGCTATTTTGACATTGTTCTGGCTACTTTGAAGTAGCCAGCTAGTGTAAGATGCACCCTCTCTGGTTTCTTTAAAGTTTCCAAGATGTTCAGGAGTTGTAAAGAGGTGAAGTTGTCCATTTTCCAACGTCCTTCAGAGCTCCCTCATTCTCACAGGCAATTGAATGATATCTGCTCTAGATGAGATAATTGAGGTTTAAAATTTTAAATGGTTTTGGAGGAGGTTTTCAAGGTTTAAGGAACAAATTTCATTGATATCGTAGAGGCTAAATCTCTTAGATACCTTTGGAAATCTCAGCTTCAAACTGTAATGATATGCATAGTAAATTCATTGCTGTAGACTGTCTATGGTCTTCAGAAGCTCTTGCAGATTTAGCAGTGATTTTCCTACAGAGATCTTCTTAACTGAATTAGTTGGTGTTTCAAAAAGTTCTATATTACAAAATCTCACACACACCACTTACACATACATGTAAGGTGTCACTGGAAGATCATTATTAAAATGAGTTCTAGGTAGCCTATAAGTATAGGTAGGTAAGACTTAAGGTATGGCTTAAGATCGGGGGAGAGGACTTTTTGGCTTGAGGGCCAAACTGGAATATGGATATTGTATGGAAAGACATGAATGTTAACGGCATTGACACTGGGGTGCAAGAGAAGGTGAGGTCTCTGGCTGGGATTGAAACAGGGGATGAGGGTTCTGGGATGCAAGAAGATGCTCTAGGTGGTACCCAGCGGTTTGGAGGATGTTAGAGGGTGCTGAGCAAGGCAGTGGGTTAGATTGTGTGTTGGGTGGTGGGCTTCAGCTGGGGCTGTGAGCCATGGGATGGGTCTGGTGATGAGGCCTCATTTGGAGTACTGTGTGCAGTTCTATGTACCACATTTCAAGAAAGATGTGGAGAAATTGAGGAAGGTCCAACGAAAAGCAACAAGAATGGTCAAAGTTCTAGAGAATATGAGCTATGAGGGAAGACTGAAAGATCTGGGCTTGTTTAGTTTAGAAAAGAGAAGACTTAGAGGGGACATGATAATGGTTTTCAAGTACCTTAGAGACGGTTGCAAGAAGGAAGGAGAAAAATTGTTCTCCTTGGTGTCTGAAGATAGGACAAGGAGCAATGGGCTTAAACTGCAGCAAGGGAGATTCAGATTAGACACAAGGAAAAACTTCCTAACTGTCAGGATGGTTAAACACTGGAATAAATTACCTAAAGAGATTGTGGAATCTCCATCACTGGAAATTTTTAAGGGCAGGTTAGATAGACACCTATTGGAGATGTGCTAGACAGTTCTTGGTCCTGTCGAGAGGGCAGGGGACTGGACTTGGTGACCTTGCAAGGTCCCTTCCAGTTCTAGTGTCCTATGATTCTTTGAGGTGCCAGTGCCTCCACCCACACTGGGACCCAGGTGGTGATTGCCATCCTGGATATGGTGGATGCCCTGGGGCCCATCTACCCCCTCACCGGGGTCCTGCAGGACCTGGCAATGGGGCAACCACCTCTCCCCATTCCCTGTCCCCCATGGTGCCTTTGGAGCCACCCCAGAAGTGGGGAGTGGTGGGAGAGGCTGGTACTGGGCCAGTGGGTCAATGAAAGGTGGCTCCAGAACTTTAGAATGACAAAGCAGACATTAATGGAGCTGTGTCAATGGCTCACAACCGCCTTGAGGTGCTTGGACACCTACATGCAGCCCACGCTCCCAGTCGAGAACGATGTGGGGATCACTGTCTGGAAGATCACCACCCCGGACAGCCACCATTCAGTGGGGCACCAATTTGAGGTGGGCAAGGCCACCTTTGGAGCTGTCCTCCTGGAGATAAGTCAGACCAGGGTCCCACACCCACCCCAGGAAGGGGTGGGCAGAGGACCCCTGGGTGGGAAGCCTTCAGGGGAAGGGGGAGTGGAGCCCCCTGATGTGCAGGCCCCACATGTCGATGCCCCCCTTCTACAGATGGTTCAGGCCATAAATTGCATCATCCTGTGGAGGGCCATCCACCTCGGTGACTTGGACAATGCCAGGGTGGGATTTGCAGCCCTCGGTTTCCCAAAGTGCTTCAGCACACTTGATGGCACCCACATAGCTATCCGTGCCCCAAACCACAGTGCAGGACACTACATAAATCGCAAAAGGTACCACTCAATGGTGCTCCAAGTGCTCATTAATACCCGGGGCTGGTTCTGTGACACTTGCGTGGGCTGGTCCAGGCGAGCCCACGATGCCTGGGTACTACACAACTCCTGGCTTGGGCAGTGCATGGAGGAGGGCATCTACATCCCTGCCCGGGATTCTCCATGGGGGACACAATGATGCCACCATGTATAGTGGCCAATGGGGCTTACCCTTTGCAGCCGTGGCTGATGCACCCCTACAGTGGACACACCACTGCCAGCCAGGACACTTTTATCTACCGCCTGAACCACCCCCACAACACTGTAGAGAGGGCCTTCGGACACCTCAAGGGGCGTTTACGATGCCTGAATGTACGGCTGGATGTCAGCCTGCCCAATATCCTTGCGGTGGTCATGGCCTGTTGCGCTCTACACAATACAGTGGAGAGCAAGCACAAGCTCTACATGTCAGGGTGGGCTGTGGACTGTGGCCCCGGCTATGAGCAGCTGCCGATGGCCCCATGCCACCAAACACATCGCAATGGGGTTAGGGTCCAGGAAGCCCTCTGGGAGGCCTTTGAGCAGGAGCCATGCTGACCTCCACCTGACACTCCAGTTCACACCCACACTAGAGCATGCCCCCTCCCTAACACAGGTGACACTGGGGTGCCCAGAAAAAGGGTATAATAAGTGGGAGCCAACTATATACATGTAAATAAACAGCACTGGGAGTTAAACATGGGGGAGAACGGGGGACAACTATATACTATGTGCAGGGGGGGGCACAGCCCCGTGGCCAGGACCACAGGCACAGGTGGGCCTAGTTGCCCACAGAAGTGGGTGGGTGAGACTCGAAGTGGGTACAGGGGCCCCTGCCTCCCTGGGTGCGGAGGCCCTGTCAGGGCTGGGAGGGGGCTGGCAGGACTGCGGGAGTGGGATCAGCCAGGGGCTTGGAGATGGGATGGGCTGGGTGAGGCAGGGGAGATGGGGTGCTGGGGGGGCCCGGGGGGAGAGCCTTCCCCAGGCTCACACTGGCAATCAGCCAGCAACCCAGGGTAAGCCAGGCAGACAGGGTGAGAGTGGGTGGGATAAGAGTGGTGAGTTTGGGGGTAGCAGGAGTGGGTTCAGGGGTGGAGGGAGCGGGTTTGGGGGTGGCAGGGGGTGCCAGCAGGGGGGCTAGCCACCTGAGGTCTGCAGATGCCTTGGCTCAGACCTCCCTCCACCAGGCCCTGTCTTGTCATTCCATCTGCAGCAACTCCCAGAGCAAGGTGGTCTGCTCCCAGATGGCTGCAGTGTGGGCCTCCGCTGCCTCCTGAGGGTAATAACACAGGCACTGTCGGATGGTGGTGCGGGTGTGGTCCGGCCCTCAGAGGATGATGCTGTGGATACACAAGGGGGAGAGAGGCCACTCGTCAGTGCCGCCTCCTGGACCCAGGGGTTCCACCTGCACCGCCCCCGCTATCCCCCGACTGTTGGAGTTGAGAGTTTTATTCTCTTTTATGCTCTTTTAAACTTTGAATTTTAAACTTAACAAGATAGCAATGTAAGGTAACATATTAACACATGTAACATTCATTGATTTAATTGATTAAGTTCTTTAATTGAATATATGCTTCCAGTTTTAGAGTTTAGTGAATTTAGTAAGTAAGTAAGAGACAGTTTGGTATTGTATTTATGTTAATAAGATTACAGGATGTTAATGATGTTGCAGGCTGAAGCCTTAATTGTTTGATTTACAACGCCTTTGCTCTGTTTTTCTCTGAGAGTCCTTGTAAAAATTGTTTATGTGTGAAAGTGGTATGTCTCTGTTGAGATATGGGTGTGAAGGTTATACCCAGACCCAGATGGCCAAGGAAGGAGGGGCGAAGCATGGATGAGGACAGACTTCACGGCATCAGAGAAGGACCATCAGCGCATACCCAAGTTGAGAAGTGATTGGATTGGCAGATTGAGCACTCTAAACCATGGAGCAGGCACCCCTAAGGATAATCGATTACAGGATGAGCCTTTCAGAGATGTTTTGAGGACTATTAGTATCAAAAGATAACACACCTGTCACGGACTGACACAGCAAACCTCAGAGGAGGAAAGGATTATAAAAGCAGGGCATTTTGCCATTGGACTTTGGGTTTGTCTTGCCACCAACTCCAGAAAAGCATCATATCATGACCGACAAGGCCCTGCTCTCTCTCTGTGATCAGTCTAGCTGGCCATTAGATTGATCCAGACTCTGGATTGGTAACTATAACATTGTTTGGCGGAACTGTGTGCATGGTATATGTCTGTGTGTATGTTTGTGGCTACGTCTACACATCCACGCTACATCGAAATAGCTTATTTCGATGTAGCGACATCGAAATAGTCTATTTCGATGAATAACGTCTACACGTCCTCCAGGGCTGGCAACGTCGACGTTCAACTTTGACGTTGGGCAGCACCACATTGAAATAGGCGCTGCGAGGGAACGTCTACACGCCAAAGTAGCAGACATCGAAATAAGGGTGCCAGGCACAGCTGCAGACAGGGTCACAGGGCGGACTCAACAGCAAGCCACTCCCTTAAAGGGCCCCTCCCAGACACAGTTGCACTAAACAACACAAGATCCACAGAGCCGACAACTGGTTGCAGACCCTGTGCCTGCAGCATGGATCCCCAGCTGCCGCAGCAGCAGCCAGAAGCCCTGGGCTAAGGGCTGCTGCACACGGTGACCATAGAGCCCCACAGGGGCTGGAGAGAGAGCATCTCTCAACCCCTCAGCTGATGGCTGCCATGGCGGACCCTGCTATTTCAATGTTGCGGGACGCGGATCGTCTACATGTGCCCTACTTCGACGTTCAACTTCGAAGTAGGGCGCTATTCCCATCCCCTCATGGGGTTAGTGACTTCGACGTCTCACCGCCTAACGTCAAAGTTAACTTCGAAATAGCGCCCAACACATGTAGCTGTGACAGGCGCTATTTCGAAGTTGGCGTCGCTATTTCGAAGTAGCGTGCACGTGTAGACGCAGCCTGTGTGTGTGTGAGTAACTGAAAAGCATATGCTAATGTTATATTCTCAATAAATGCGGAGTACTGCCTTTTCCTCTATAAAAGACCTCACGTGCTTCGTTTAAAGCATAACACAACCATCCCCCAAAGTGGTGTCTCCCCCGCCGACCCCCCCGCCATGGAGCCCATGTGCTGGCTGGGACCACACTTGTGGGGCAACCACTGGCTGCAGCCTGGCCCCCACACCCCTTCCCGGTCGGGAGGGTTGGGGTGCTGTCCACAGGCACAGGTGTTGGATGGTGCTGTGCCTGGGTCTGTGATGGGGTGGGAGAACATGGGATAGGCCCCCTGCCCTGTCCGCCAGATCCACCCATTACCTTCCTGGGGATCCAGAGAACAGGTCCGGGAACACCAGCCTTGAGGGGGCCTGGCTGGAGGTACTGGAGCTGACAGCAATCACAGGCAGTTCCCCCTCCTCCGAGTCGCTCCCTAGCTCCGGTGGTGTGGTCTGGCTCGATGGTCCCGCCTGGTTGTGCGGGTCCATCTCCAGGTCGGTGTTAGGCCCACCTGTGTCGACCACCTCCACTGACTCGGGGGCATCTTTTGGGCTGAGGAGCTGTTCCAATGCCCTGTAATGTGGGCATCTCGGGCCAGCCCCTGCCCCCAATTGCGTGCGAGCATCCCTGGCCCAGCTATAGGCCTGCCTCAGCTCCCTCACTTTTGATTGGACCTGATCAGCCATGCGCTGGGGGTGTCCTGGCCTCCGCAGCCCCAGTGACAGCTGTTTGAAGGCAGCTGTGTTGTGGGGCTTCCCAGTGCTATGGAGCAGCACCTCCTCCTCTTTCCAGAGGCCTAGGAAGTCTTTTACCTCAGCATCTGTCCAAGAGGGGCCCCTCGTCTTCTGGCTCTGGCTCTCTTCCGGTGACCCCTCGGGCTGGGAGGTGCAGGCCTCCTGGGGGTCTCTGGAACGTTGGGGGCTTGCCATCCAGCTGGTGGGCTGTGTGGCACATCTGTCTGGGCTGCCGGAGCATTTGCCAGGCAGAGCTTGTTCTCCTGAGGCCCTGAGCACACTCTCAGCTTCCTGCTCGGGGTTTCTGGGGCTGTGCAGCTTTAAGGGGCTGGCCCGGGGACCACAGAGCCCCACCGCAGCTTTCTAGTGCATCTCCATGCTCATTGAAGCCGCCACTATGGCAGACTCACACTTTCAAAATGGCAGGCCCATGGCGTCTACACATGCCCTATTTCAAAATTTGGTTTCGAAAGAGGCTGCTCTTCTCGAGCTCGGGGGAAAGAGCGGTTTTGAAATTCATGCCACTTTTTGCCAAAAACAATTTTGAAAGAGGCTGTTGGGCGTGTAGACACTCCACAGCCTCTTTTGAAATTGGGCCCCCTTTCGAAATTAATTTCAAAAGAAGGGGCTAGTGTAGACACACCAACTGCGGAATCTTAATTAATACATAATCAATCCAGTGCCAACTAAAACAAAAACAAAAAAAAACTGAGCATACATAGCACAATTTTCCAAATTTTCCATTTCAGTCTACTCAAAGTACAGTTTCATTAGAACATCAAAAGGCACATATATGGCTTAGAGAGTGCATCCTGCTGCCAAATGATAGCTTTCTAACCTCTCCAGAGAAGATACTAAAGCAACAATTTTGTCTAAAGGCAAAAATATATTTTTCCACACCTTTCATTTCAACAGCAGCAGAACCATTTGTCCTTTCAAGTAATCTACTGTCTACTTTCCAGGAAAAAAAATCAACATGAGGCATACACCAGACCTTAAAAATTCCAGCACTAAAGGTGAAAGTTTGAGGAAACAAAAGGCAACCTATTAAAGTTTATGGATTAGTTAACACTTAATGCAACTCCTGGTGAGTGCTCACACATCGAGTTTTCTCTCCTCTAAGGTTTTCGCTCCTTAATAACGACACACAATGCTGTAAAACTTGCTAGTATAAACCGGTGTATCTCCACTGTCTCCAAATCACGTAATAAAGAAAGTTGATTTTGTTACTTGTAATGGAACTAACCAAATTTACACCGGCTTCTCCTCTAGGTTTACACCTGTAGGAACATTGCAAGTCACAACAGCAGTTTTTCATTCTTTAGTCACATCTTAAATGATGGAACCATTAATAAGATAGCAAACAAAATAGTCTAGAATTGCTCACGGAGTTGTAATTGTTCAAAGCCAGTTTTTATTGTTAAACACTGATAAATAAATATTGAAAAAATGAAGACATAAGAAAAGAAAAGAAAAGAAAAGATCTATCTATCTATCTATATTCTTTCTTTTCTCATATCTTATAAATATATAAATGCACACTCCCTTTTATGGCTGGAGAATGGGGTCGGTAATGACTGTAATAATCTCTGTACTAAAATTGTGGCTTCTTTCTCTAACAGGAAGACTTTTTGGTCTACAGGAGATCACCAGATAAACTAAGGTTTCATCTACATTATGAGATAAAGTCGATTTCTTAATGCTGGGTTTTATCCATTTGATTTTGAGCATCTTCACCTTCCCCATGCCTCCCAGGCAGAGTAGAAAAAAA
Source organism: Carettochelys insculpta (assembly GCF_033958435.1). NCBI lineage: Eukaryota > Metazoa > Chordata > Testudines > Carettochelyidae > Carettochelys > Carettochelys insculpta. The sequence goes on from NC_134137.1 coordinate 138,350,849, forward strand.
GGCAGCTAGCAGGGGTGTAGAACCATAGACCACACAGGTGTGCTACTAGCAAAAGAAAAAGACATTTTTTCAGCCTCTTATGACCCTACAGCCACAGGTTTCCAGGTGCTGAATTGTAACGGTTTTCCTGTTGCCTAATTCCTGCACACCTGAGAGCAGGGGAGATGAAAGAGGCCAGAACAGAGAACTGTGGAGCATTGTGGGGCACATACGGGACATTTGTGGATGTTAATGAATTCAATTTAAAGACATGGCACATCCTCACTGCCCTTCATTCAGAATTTTAAATTCAAACTGAACGCTACACCCGTCAGGTTCCTACGATTTTAGTATTTCAATATCATGTTGATTTTAGTGCTCCATAAATCGAGCTAACGGAATTTACAGTGAGGACAGGCACTTAGAAAAATTGGAATAACTGACTTAAAATCAATTTTCTCTCTTAGTGTAGACATAGTATAGACGCAGCCAAAGAGAGCAGACTCAAAGAAAACAAAAACAATAGTGTATACCATTTCTCCCCTCAGAACTCATACTTTCACAGACCACAAAATATTACCCAGACTATACATAGCACCTCTTTTCCAGAATTTTCCAATGTTATTTTTTTTAGCACAAATGATTTTAATTCATATGCAAAACAACTACATGAACATTCTTGGAACATATCTGAATGTTCAGTACTCAAAAATTCAGGACTACATCATGTTCCTCCGTGAAGTTACAGGCCTTTCATTGTGCTTAACAGGCTCTTTTCAAACTCTAGGTCACAGTTCATTGATCTTTAACCATATATTTTCCACAAGCAAGACATGTCAATGCATTCCATAGGCATGACAAATCCTGAGTCTATCTGACCTTATATGTACCCACTATAATTCTAGGTGCAAACCCTCCATAGCCACTATTTAGGATTCTTGCCCCCAAGGCAGTCATTCTACACTCCTCCAGCACCTTGCCTTACCTCCCATTCCCTTTGTGACTTCCAGTCCTCCCAAGCCCTCACCACCACCAGCTCTGTTATTGATTCCCACTTCATCCTCTCGCCAGCCTCAACTACCTTGCCTTATCTCTCTCCTGATGAACTGAGCCTTCCTCCAGGCTACGACTTTGGATCATGCCTTACATTTGCTTCCTTCACTTATGACCCCAAGCTCATTAGGGTATCAGCCTCAGGTAAAAGACAGCCTACTCAACATTTGAAACTCGACATTCCTTTTGATTCCTATACTCTTGGGGATTGAGGAACATGCAGAATCAGACCACTACATTGCATCATCTCTGCATAGTCTACCCCCAGGTATCCCTCTCTTTAAACCTGAGGAAACAGATATATTGTGCAAATCAGATGTATTATGCCCACTTTATAGTCAGTCTTTGAATTTTAAAGCCTGCACTTCCAAACTACTAGTCGGTTTAAAGCAGTATATCTCAGCCGCTTTGTAACAGTCTGACGGCCTTTATTACAAGCTGATACACTCTATGCAAACTTACGATTGGCACATCTCAGTTCTATGTAATCCTAAAAAGCTTATTTAAATGAATTACTGTTGTTACTTCAGAGGCAACCTCTGTTCTTTAAACCAGTAAATCATTACCTCCACTCTTGCAAATAGATGTACATGGATTATTACTACAATTCTCAGTAACTCACATTTGAGAAATAGTAGTAGGAATGAGCTGATATTGAAACACTGTGGTTCCTTATATTTCCTTCATACTGAGGGGAACATTCATGTATCACATTATAAATCTATGCAACCATACCACATGCGGTCTCTAAAGTGTGGTACTTGCAATAGTTCTGTCACAAAGACAACAGTAAGCCTGTTCCCACTGAAAAGGATGAATTCTATGGCCTAAGTTACACAAAATGCCAGATCAGCTGACCGTAAAGTCCCTTATGACCCCAGAATCCCTAAAATCTATAGGTGAAATCCTGATCCTGTTGAAGTCATGGCAAAACTCTCATAGCACTTGTTCCTTAAGTCTCTACTGATTTATTTTTATACTGCACTATACTGAGTATTTGGTTATATTAATATCACTTAATTTTAAAGTTTGCATTTTTTCTTAGAATTAATACCATCAGAAGAATAATTCATGACATCTGGTCCATTAATCATTTAAGCAGCTTACCAAGAGCCATGATGGATTCTTCAGTCACTTTAAAAAAATCACGACAGGATTTGTTTTTCTAAAAGATATTCTCTGATTCAAACAAGAATTAATTCATGGAAATTCCATGGCCTTTGCTCAACAAGAATTCAGACTAGGTGATCGCAAGGGTTCGATATAATCTACGAAATGCAGAAGAGGACCAGAGGTTCTGTGCTGTAATGGATTTTTCTGATCTGGTCACACAAGCTTGGTCATACATACTCCCACATGGGTGCACCTAAGAATATGCCATTTATGGGATCTGTACCCCTTTTCAAAACTTCCCACACTTTGTGCTGTAAAACCCCAAAATTTCACTTTTGGAGTATGCAAGGTACACAGAGAATCAGTAAGATAAAGAAGCTTCAAGGAGAGGTTTCTGAGTTTCATTGCCTAGCAGGAAAGAGTCTGTTCCTTGGGCTGGACTTCAGCCTGAAGATTTTGCTCTCATTGCCTGCTTATGTTAATATTGTTCAGGGCTACGTCTGCACTAAAGTGATCTGTTGACAGAAGTTACTGTCAGAAGAGATGTTCTGGAAAAACTTCTTTTGACAGCTCAGATCCGCACACATGCAAGCAAATCGCTCTCTCTTTCAATCCACTCCTTCAACAGAGAGTGGCCAGGCTCCCTGGCAACTCTCTTAACAGAACAGCCAACTGGAAGCTCAGCAAACAGGGCTGCCCCATGAACCAGAAGCCCCGTCTGTTGACAGAGGGCCCCTTGAAGTGTCTACACAGCATTTTCGTCAAGAAAAACTGTTGACAAAAGAGTTATTCCTCAAGGCAGTGAGGCAGAATGCTATTGGCAGAAGTGCCAAATTTTGTCAATACACATGATTGTTTTTGCTTCTGGAAAGGGCTCTTCCAGAAGTGAGATCATGCCAGAATATGCAAACAAGGCATGAGATATGTAAATCCATGCCCTGTTTGCATTTCCCATCTCGCTCATTTGCTTCCCCCTTTAGAAAGGGGAATGTAGTGTATACACAGCCTTAGGTGTTTGTGGCAATTTCTCTGGCGCATGCAAGCTAAACAAATGCTGTACCACTTTTTCTTTGTATATATTTGCCATCTGTAATAAAGAAAGTTGCATAATTTTAACCTGGATTTATTTAAATAAAAAATGGGAAAAGAAACTTTTTGTTTCTTTTTGCCAAGTTTTGGTCAATAGGATATTGAAGAAAGTGATCCTGCCAGGGAACTTCTCACAGCTAAAACACACTATTTCATGTTCATTAAAAGCCCCAGGTTCTTATTTGCCCTGGCCTTTAGAATAACCATATCTATCTCCCACAGAAACCTTGTTTGGATTGTGTTTGTTCTCCCTGATTGGATTCGGAATGAAAAGCTGTCTTTCTCCATAGACTGATTTCTTTTCAGCGTCTAATCGGCAGCATGGCCTGAATCTCAATTACAGATTAGGGACATGATGAATCTACTTCGAGAATATTAATTTAATGCTTGAAATGCCACAAAATAGAGTGGATGTATTATGACGAGCCATGCTTCATGACATATCTATTTGATGGTATTAATCCTAAGGGGGGAAATACAAAGTTTGAAACTGAGACCATATTGAAATAAACAAAACAAAGCAAATACAGTGCTTAATGAGATTAAATTACTAAGGTCTTAAAAGAACAGGTTGAGAGGGCAGATTTGGGGGTTTTGCTCATTTGTATTCTTTGAAACAAAATCCAATGAAGCCATGATTGAAGCAGTAATGATATGGCACATCTTACTAATGATGGTAAAAATCTGCACCGTGAGCACATGAAAGTGTGCTCGCGTCTAAGGCCAGACCTACGCTGGATATGCAATTCCAGATACAGCAGGTGCATAGCTGGAATTGGCATATCCATGATAGAGTGATCTAAGTGTCCTTTAAGGAGTGGGGTTGATGGGATAAACTCTCCTGTGGACCTCCCTTATTCCCTGTGATAATGAGGAGTGCAGGGGTCAATTATTGAGCTCTGATCGTTCAGTTTTGCACAACCCCACTAAGTGTGCAAAATCAAACCCCAGAAGATCGACTCTCAGTGGATCAAACTCCTGGTAAACGTAGATGTACCCCAAGTTAGTTAGATCATTTCTCCAAGTTGTGCTGTAAAGAACTAGTCTGCCCTCTCCGCCCACACACACATACACACACACTTTCTTCCTCTTTTCCCTTCCTCTGTATCTTTGAGCCTTTTTTAGGTTCCAGTATGAGCTGTAACCATAGACGTGCTCACATGAAAGAGGCATTAGTGATACTAGTGACTACAGAGAAGAGCCCCAGCCTCTGTTTGAATTCCAGCTTCCTGTATCAGTGAAAGATGCTCAAAGCATTTTCATTTAGTCACCTAGGCTACATCTACACTAGCCCCTTCCTCTTGGAAGGGTCAAGGTAATGAGCAAGTTGAGAAGATGCTAATGAGGCACTGCCATGAGTGTGCAGTGCCTTGTTAGCATAAAGGCAATTGCACAAGATTAGAAAGCACCGCTTTCAAATTGTGTGCTGCCTGTGTAGACGGGGGCCTTTTGAAAGGACCTCCCCAGACTTCAAAACCCCCTTGTTTCTCAAACCAAATAGGACGAAGGGGCTTTCAAAGTCCAGAGGGCTCCTTAGAAAGAGAGAAGCAATCTCCCAAGTAAGCATGCAGGCTTCACAAGGGGTAGTTGTAAGGGCTCTGCAATGGAATGACAAAGACATCACTGCATCTAAAATTGGGAAATGCCAGAGGAGCTGTATGAATGATTCAAGGCCTTTAATAAAACTCCTGGTACTTCCTTCTCTTTTTCTCTCTCACTTGTAAGTGAAGAATGTTAATAAACAAAGAGTTCCTTCTTATATTTATTTTTTAAAAACACCAGGGCTTTGTCTACACTAGCCCCCTCCTTCCGGAAGAGGCATGGTAATGAGTGAGTTAGGAAGATGCTAATGAGGTGCTGCCATGGGTGATTTGAAAGCTGTGTAGATGGGGCCTTTAGCCGTGTCTACACGTGCACGCTACTTCGAAGTAGCGGCACTAACTTCGAAATAGCGCCCGTCACGGCTACACGCACCGGGCGCTATTTCGAAGTTAACTTCGACGTTAGGCGGCGAGACGTCGAAGTCGCTAACCTCATGAGGGGATTGGAATAGCGCCCTACTTCGATGTTCAACGTCGAAGTAGGGACCGTGTAGACGATCCGCGTCCCGCAACGTCGAAATTGCCGGGTCCTCCATGGCAGCCATCAGCTGAGGGGTTGAGAGACGCTCTCTCTCGAGCCTCTGCGGGGCTCTATGATCACCGTGGGCAGCAGCCCCTAGCCCAGGGCTTCTGGCTGCTGCTGCGGCAGCTGGGGATCCATGCTGCATGCACAGGGTCTGCAACCAGTTGTCAGCTCTGTGTATTTTGTGTTGTTTAGTGCAACTGTGTCTGGGAGGGGCCCTTTAAGGGAGCGGCTTGCTGTTGAGTCTGCCCTGTGACCCTGTCTGCAGCTGTGCCTGGCACCCTTATTTCGATGTGTGCTACTTTGGCATGTAGACGTTCCCTCGCAGCGCCTATTTCGATGTGGTGCCGCGCAACGTCGATGTTGAACATCGATGTTGCCAGCCCTGGAGGACGTGTAGACGTTACTCATTGAAATAGCCTATTTCGATGTTGCTACATCGAAATAAGCTATTTCGATGTAGGCTTCATGTGTAGACATAGCCTTTGTGTCATATGATCACAGCTGAGATCAGTGCATAGAAGATATCCTGCAAATGTATTTTGCAATGTTTGAACTTACTCCCCCCTTGGTATACCAGGGTCTGGATTTGTTAACTCTTTGATCATTATTGTAGTAAAACTGTGCATTCTCTGAGGTATTTTACTCTGAGATAGTTTGTGAGGTGTTTTTAATCACCACAGAAGACGTGACAGATACGTTGTTTAGGTACTTGTGGACTATTGTTATATGCAGTACTGTTTTGATATAGCTTCTTTTAATTTGCCCCAAGAAGCAGAAAGCACAAGATATATGCCTCCTAATCAGAATATCTTTTAGAATAATAAACAAAAAGATTAAATGTCTCTCTCTCTTTTAGTGGTCTTTCCGGAAAGAAACCTACTTATTTGCTTACAGGATTCAATTCTATTCCACTGATGAGAATATGAGTTGGTCCAAACTCAAAAATATGGTGCTTAATATTTCACAGTGGGGTTCCATGTTTATTGTCTTGTTAACTCTTCTTTTTATCACACAGGTGTAGCTGAAAAGTAGGATTTTGTTTGTTGTGGTTTTTGACCCACCATCCTGGGATCTGAAAATCAGGCTGTTTATTGATCAACTTCAATAATAAACAAACCATAAGAGACATCCTACTCACAATAATATCTGGGCAATTCCCCAGCTTCACTTTAACAAACTCATTAGATCAGATTTTCATCTCTACTGTACAGATGAAAATCCAGGCCTGTCTTGAACTATTCCATAAAACCTTAAGCAACCTCTTCCTAACTTGAAGTTCCTCTCAATTGTCAAAAAGTATTTTTCATAGATCCCCTCTTTCCTCTCTGTCTCTCAATCCTAGCTATAAAATGTCAGCACTGTAAAGTTAATGACCCTGGCAAAATGATTTTATATTACCAACAATTGCAAATAAAATACTGAAATTGATTGAAAAGGGAACATTTTATTCAAGACTGTCTAAACCAGGAGACTGAAAATATAAGTTGAGTTAATAAACAACTAATATGTTCCCTTTTAATAGTGTTACAGACACCTCAGCCAGCTGCTCACCCTTCCTGGCCCCATGGCCAGCAATCCATACCCCCACCCACCTCAGGAGCCCCCCAAGGCCATTGGGGAGCCCTCCCAGGAGGCAAGCCGAGGCCCCAAAGCACCAGGCCCCCTCCTGGATGGAGGCCAAGCTCCAGGACCTCCTCTCCCTATGGAAGATTGAAGAGGTCCTCCACCAGACAAGTGTCAGGCCCCACAATGCCATGGTGTCTGAGCACCTGTCCAAGGGCCTGACCAGTCAGGCTCACCCCATCGGCACCCTGGACGAAGTCAAGTCCAAAGTAAGAGAATGCCAGCAGGACTATTGCAAGGCCCGGGTTGTGGCAGGGCAGGTGGGGGCAGCACCCACAAACTGCCATTACTACAAGGCAGTACACCACCTCCTGGGGCCCAAGGAGGCCAGACCCCCAGTTGTTGTCCTGGACAAAACCAAGACCGAGACAGAGCTGGAGATAGCAATGGACAGCGAGCTGCTGGGGCTGGCAGCCAGCATCAGGTGCCCACAGACAGTACACCAAAAGGACCCCACCAGCAATAATGAGGGCTCAAGTGAGGGGGACCTCATCATTGACATCATGTCCAGCCCATCCAGCCTCGCCCCATTCACCCATGACTTTCCTGAGTTCCTAGAGGGACCCACAGGTAGGTGGCATGCACACCAGCAACCCCAGGGTCTGGGGAGGGGATGCTGGGTCCCACCCAGGGTAGCCGCAGGCCTCCCACATGGTCACCAGCCCTGGTGCATGTGGACTCCGAATGGCCAAGCGCCCTGGGTCACAGAGGGCTGATGGGCAGCACTCAGCACCATGCAGCTGGGACAGCACCATGGACCAGCTGGCCATGGAGAAACCAGGGTGAAAGGGGTGAGCCTGCACCCATGGCACCCATGTGGTGAACCCAGGGATGTGGGCATCACAAGGCCACCAGGACGGGGCGGGGACATGGGAGCCAGCTGCTGGTACTAATGGCCTGTTGCCCTCTCCCATTCTGTCTCCACAGCTCCAGCAGCCAACAGCCAGACCAGCCCCATCACCAAGGGTGAGAGGGAGTGGCCTGGACACTGAGCAGGGACTGTGTGGGTCTGCTGCCAGGCCATCTGCTGGCACCACCGGGGCAGGGAGGAGGAAGCAGGGGATGCTGCCCGCACCTTAGCCCTGTGGGACCAGGTGAGCTGCAGCACTGGCCTTATGTGGGTGTCGTGGTGCTGGAGGGCTGGGGCGAGGCAGTGGCATAGATCCAGGAATGTCCCCTTGGTCATCCAGAAGCTCAATAGCCACCAGCCATTGACCCAGTCCTCTAGCACCTGCCAATCCCACAAGTCGCTGCTTGTGGGGAAGCCCCACAAGTGGAGGATTACCTGGGGAACCGAGTGGGGTCATTGTGCCCTAAGGATGGACTCCAGGAAGGTGGCTACTAGGGTGGCCACCCAGAGCAGCTGCTGCATGGTGGTCAGGATCACGGCCAGTGTGCCGGCCACAGCCTCAATGTCGGAGTGGGGGAGCTGCTCAGGGTCCATGGGGCCTGAGGTGCTTCCTCTGCTCTCTGTTGGTCTGCATGCCTGGGGACAGGTAGCTGGCCCTCAGCATGTGCAGGCCTAGGCTCGGGGCAAGGGAGTAGGCTTTAAAGGGCTGGCAGACAGTGGCCCTGGAAGGGCTTATCCACAATGTGACCCTGCCCACACCGTTTCCTGCCCATGTACTTTCAAATGAGCACCCTGGGATGCGTGGACGCTCTCTTTCAAAAGTGCAGTGGGGCTGTTCGAAAGGGCTGGTTGGACCTTCACTCCTTATTTGCCTGTGTGGACACTCCTTTTTGAAAGGCCATCTTTTGATGTTTATTATCAAAGACAATCCTCTGTGTTTCACAGAATCATAGAATCATAGAACACTAGGACTGGAAGGGACCTCAAGAGGCCATCGAGTCCAGCCCCCCTGTCCCAATGGCAGGATCAAGTACTATCTAAACCATCCCTGATAGACATCTATCTAACCTCTTCTTAAATAGCTCCAGCGATGGAGATTCCACAACTTCCCTTGGCAATTTATTCCACTGTTTGACTGCCCTGACAGTTAGGAACTTTTTCCTAATGTCCAACCTAAGCCTCCCTTGCTGCAGTTTAAGCCCTTTGCCTCTTGTTCTATCCTCAGAGGCCAAGAAGAACAAGTTTCCTCCCTCTGCCTTATGACACCCTTTTAGATACCTGAAAACCGCTACCATGTCTCCCCTCAATCTTCTCTTTTCCAAACTAAACAAGCCCAATTCCTTCAACCTTTTTTCATGGTCACATTCTCTAGACCTTTAATCATTCTTGTCGCTCTTCTCTGGACCCTCTCTAGTTTCTCCACATCTTTTTTGAACTGCGGTGCCCAGAACTGGACACAATACTCCAGCTGAGGCCTAACCAGTGCAGAGTAGAGTGGAAGAATGACTTGTCGTGTCTTGTTCACAACACACCTGTTAATGCATCCCAGAATCATGTTTGCTTTTTTTGCAACAGCATCACACTGTTGACTCATATTTAGCTTGTGGTCCACTATAATCCCTAGATCCCTTTCTGCTGTAGTCGTTCCTAGACAGTCTCTCCCCATCCTGTATGTGTGAAACTGATTGTTCCTTCCCAAGTGGACCACTTTGTATTTGTCTGTATTAAACTTCATCCTGTTTACCTCAGTCCATTTCTCCAATTTATCCAGACAATTTTGAATTATGACCCTGTCTTCCAGAGAAGCTGCAACCCCTCCCAGCTTGGTACCATCTGCAAACTTAATAAGCATACTTTCTATGCCAATATCTAAATTGTTGATTAAGATATTGATCAGAACCAGTCCTAAATCAGACCCCTGCAGAACCCCACTTGTTATACTTTTCCAGCAGGATTGAGAACCATTAAGAACTACTCTCTGGGTACAGTTATCCAGCCAGTTATGCACCCACCTTATAGTAGCCTCATCTAAATTGTATTTGCCTAGTTTTTTTTAATAAGAATATCATGAGAGACTGTATCAAATGCTTTACTAAAGTCTAGGTAGACCACATCTACCACTTCTCCCCTACCCACAAGGCTCATTATCCTGTCAAAGAAAGCTATCAGATTAGTTTGATAAGATGTATTCTTTACAAACCCATGCTGGCTGTTTCCTATGACCTTACCACCTTCCAAGTGCTTGCAGATAATTTCTTCAATTACCTGCTCCATTATCTTTCCTGGCACTGAAGTTAAGCTGATTGGCCTGTAGTTTCCTGGGTTATTCTTATTTCCCTTTTTTATAGATGGGCACTATATTCACCCTTTTCCAGTCTTCTGGAATCTCTCCTGTCTCCCATGATTTTCCAAAGATGATAGCTAAAGGCTCAGATACCTCCTCTATCAGCTCCTTTATTCTAGGGTGCATTTCATCAGGCCCTGGTGACTTGCAGACATCTAATTTTCCTGAGTGATTTTTAACTTGTTCTTTTTTTATTTCAACTTCTAACCCTACCCTTTTCCCACTAGCATTTACTATGTTGGGCACTCCTTCATCAGACTTCTCAGTGAAGACCGAAACAAAGAAGTCACTGAGCATCTCTGCCATTTCCAAGTTCCCTGTTACTGTTTCTCCCTCCTCACTGAGCAATGGTCCCTGGTCTTCCTCTTGTTTCCAATATATTTATAAAAAACCTTCTTGTTACCTTTTATGCCTGTAGCTAATTTGAGCTCATTTTGTGCCTTAGCCTTTCTAATCTTTCTCCTGCATTCTTGTGGTGTTTGCCTATATTCATCCTTTGTAATTTTTCCTTGTTTCCATTTTTTATACAATTCCTTTTTTATTTTGAGATTGTGCAAGATCTCCTGGTTAAGCCAAGGCGGTCTTTTGTCATATTTTCTATCTTTCCTACACAGCGGGATAGCTTGCTTTTGGGCCCTTAATAACGTCCCTTCGAAAAACTGACAACTCTCCTCAGCTGTTTTTCCCCTCAGCTTTGCTTCCCATGGGACCTTACCTACCAGCTCTCTGAGTTTACCAAAATCTGCCTTCCTGAAATCCACTATCTCTATTTCACTGTTTTCTGTTCTACCCTTCCTTAGGATTGTGAACTCTATGTTTTCGTGATCACTTTCACCCAAGCTGCCTTCCACCTTCAAGTTCTCTACCAATTCCTCCCTATTTGTTAAAATCAAATCTAAAACAGCTTCCCCCCGGTAGCTTTTTCAACCTTTTGGAATAAAAAATTGTCTCCAATACAATCTAAGAACTTACTGGATAGTCTGTGCCCTGCTGTATTAGTTTCCCAATATATATCTGGATAGTTGAAGTCCCCCATCATGACCAAATCTGGGGTCCTGCTTGACTTTGTTAGTTGTTTAAAAAAAGTCTTATCCACCTCTTCCACCTGGGTAGGCGGCCTGTAGCAGATGCCTATCAAGACATCACCCTTGTTTTTTACCCCTCTTAGTCTAACCCAGAGACTCTCAACACGTCCATCTCCTACATCCTTCCCCACCTCAGTCCAAGTGTGTACATTTTTAATATATAAGGCAACACCTCCTCCCTTTCTTCCCTGTCTATCCTTCCTAAGCAGGCTGTACCCTTCAATACCAACATTCCAATCACGTGTATTATCCCACCAAGTTTCTGTGATGCCAACAATGTCATAGTTATATTTATTTACTAGCACTTCCAGTTCTTCCTGCTTATTACCCATACTTCTTGCATTTGTATACAGGCATCTAAGGTATTGATTTACGAGATTTGATCATATAAATCCAATGACTCCCACAATTTTAATGCATTTAATGCCCTGGAAAAAAAATCTCTTTTCCTCAGCTTACAAACACAAAACCCATCTCCCTAAAGGAACTTTTTTCCTTCAAGGCATTGATGCAAAAAAACTAGTGATGCATTTTATTTCAGTAGTGCTTCTTAAAGATATACAGTCTATTGTAATATTTCATATACTATCTCCTGCTGGCAATATAAAAAGTAACTATCTAACAAAATTTAGCAGAGCACCTTTACAATCCTGATAAAAAGATAGTATAGCAGGTCAGTGAATACAGTTTCCACTTTTAATTTACCACTTAAAGATGGTATCAAGAGGTTAAATATAGAATCCCGCTTTCCCTGTTCCATACCATTTGGAACATATGAGAAGGACAACAAAAACAAAGATAAGTTTGAAATACTCAACAAAATTGTGTGCAGAGTCCATAGAAGCCAACAGAAGAAATGTATTTTCACCCCCTGAAGAACTTATAACTAGAGCTAGGCAAAATATTTCAATCAAACAGAAAATTTGTAAGTCAGTAATTAAGTAACAAATTTCAGGAACATTTAATGTATTCATTTTGGAGAGATAAAAATATAAAAAATAGGGTTCTCAATTATTTTCAGTTAAATAATGCAATTAACACAAAAATGTGATGAAAATATTAATGGCAGTTCAGCACAGTGTTATTCTCATTGTTAAACAATAAAATGCTGATTGAAAATTAGTCAATATTTTAGAGGTTTTTCTACATTTTTAAATGTGATTACTTCAGTCACAATACAGAATACAAACTGTACAGTGCTCACTCTGTATTATGATTTTATTGCAAATATGTGTGCAGTAAAAATGATAAAAGAAATATTAATTTACAATTCACTGCATACATTTACTGCAGTGCAATCTTTTTATCAGGAAAGTGCAGTTTATAAATGGAGTTTTAGTTGTTACATAAATGCACTCAGGCACAAAAAGACGTAGCAGTTTAGAGCCTAAGAGACCACTCTGTCCTTATTCAGCCAGTCACTCAGACAAACAAGATGCATTACAGTTTGCAGTAGATAATGCTGCCTGCTTCTTGTTTACAATTTCACCTGAAAATGAGGACTATGAGATGTGATGACACTGTTGTAGTCAGCATTGCAAGATATTTAAATGCCACATATGAATCTTCAGCACATGTCCTTTCATGCTTCAAGCACCATTCCAGAGGGCACATGTTCATGAGAGTGATGAGTTTTTCTCAATAATAATCCAAAGAAGCATGGGCCAATACATGTTCATTTTCATTGTTGAGCAGTGTGACACCACCAGAAGGTTGGTTTTCTTTTTTGGTGGTTCAGGTCCTATAGTTTCTGTATCACACTGTTGCTCTTTCAAGATTTCTGAAAGCATGCTCCATATGCCTCATCAGTCTCAGATTTTGGAAGGCATGACGTTTTTAGCATAATAGCTCAACTAGAATTAAATTAGGTACAACTTGAGCTCTTATTTACATCTCTGGTTTGAAGTGTAGATATGTGCCATTCCTTTGGGATGCTTGTGGCTAACCATACCCTACCAGCAATAGATAAAGTAGAACATACATGAATATGGCTTACACTGAGTAGAGTATTAGCATATTCACTGCATGTAACACATTATACAAACTTTTTGAGAGTCAGTCTAAAACTAACCAATATTATGAGATGTCTGTGGCTCGACTGGGATGGAAAGATAAGCTGACATTAATACATAACATGAAAATGTTGTTGGCCTTCAGAAAAAAAAAGTGACTTGTGTTTTTTAGCTTGGAATAGTTACATGAAGCAGAGTTCTTTCTGATTGTGGGCATATACTTAATATTTGATCTGGGAAAAAAAAGGACAAAATATTTACACAAAAACTTTATAAATTAAACAGACATCTAAAATAATTTCTGCAACTTTCAGACATCAAAATGAACCATAACACAATGGCAGCATCAGCTACATCTCATTTACTGCAGGGTAAAACAGAGTGGTACTGTCTAATAGGCAAAACAGGGAAGGGAGAAAAAAATTGGGAAAAGGAGAGGTCTCATGATGAGAAATCCAAAACTCATCCGCATCTAAATTTCAGTAACCTACTTTAAGGGGTGATCACATACAGCGCTAGCAGAGTGCTGAGTGTTCTGCAAGAAGTCAGAAAAAGTGGGCAAATTATAATTTGCCTCTGTTTCAAAGAACTTTTAAAAGCGAGGTAAATTATTATTGTTTGCTGAATGGAAAAATGGACTCAAGTCTTAATGCTGCCTGACAAAGTAACCCCACAAGCTGCAGAAAAAGTCTAAAAAATGTCTCCATGACCCAGTCAGGAGTTACCTAAAACAATGGCCTCTTGCACAGAGATCGGTCAAAGATTGCATATGCCATCCCCTCTTCCTTTAGCTCCTTCTTACTCATATTACCCCATTTTTTTGTTAGCATGAAATTTAATGTGTTGTTTCCTTATGGGCACTTTGATTACAAGAAAAATTGAGCATGAAAAAGACTGTTACAGTCTGATAAAATTCTTGTTAAACTGAGGGGCCATTAATATCATCACCTGTTACCTCTCAGCACTTGAACTTTTTCATCTTGCAGACAATTCTTAGCACTGCTTTTTATGAAATCTAGCATCCCTGATTACTTTCTATGTCATTTTGCAATATATAGTAAATATAAATATTATATTTATAGCAATATAAATATAGTAAATTAATAATATAAAAAACTCCAGCTATGTGCTGTTGAGTCTGTGATTCCAGGCAGATTCCACTTGCCTCAGGGGCTCACTATGACTCTTAAAATAGTCCCTCTCTCTCTTGAGACAAGGGTCACAGCCTACTAAGCTGCTTTCATCATAGGCCTGAAGGGAGTACATTTTATTGTCTCTTTTACCTTAGCAGGAACAACTCAATCTTTTGCCCCAGCTCTTGGAGAAGGGTTGGTGGCCTCTGTAGTGAATTGGAGCTGAGGGGAACCCAGGCCTACCAGGTTACAGCACAGAGACCCTAATGGCAGCCATTGTTGGCACCATTGGATTTTCTACAATTCCCTGGACCACTTCTCCATGAGCTTCTCTCATTCCACTTCTCTGGTGACACTTCCTCTCCTCTATTGAGAGAAAGAAGATGAGGCTCAGTCATACGTGAAAGAAAGCACAAAACCTTACCTACCATTTTAAGAATTACCAACCATATAATATAAGGTCTGAGGATAGTTTCATTTCTAATCTGGCAAATTGCATGTTGAGGCCAAAGGATTAAAACTCTACAGATTCCTTTGGTTGGTATTCAAAGAAGACCACAGGATAACTGAGTTGAAATGCCAGTATAACAAAAGGATTTAATCATTTTCTCCTGTATTTTTTGTCTTGGCTTTGTCCCATAAAATGGTTCACACTGTACCACTCCATGCTTTTGTTATAGTCTTTGTACAATATTACTTTGTAAAATTGCTCTCAATTTAGGTTTTATAGACAGTTATTGGTTGTTCCTGAAACAGAAAAGCCCAAATTCTGTGATCCTTAAAAAATCAAAACTCCTTCTGAAGCAAATATCCTTTTGGATATATAGTGTCATATTAACGTACTGGACTTCTTTTTATTCATCATATTTGGAAAGTAATACACCTGAGATATGCAATAGTAATGGCAGCTACATCAGATCATTTCCCTTGGTCTGAGGTTTGCTCTTTGAAGAATGTGTAAAAGAAAGAAACAAAGAAAGAAAAGTGCATCTACACTTGCAAGTTCTTTTGACAGATTTTTTGAAAGAAGGTGGGGCTCTTTTGAAAGATCCTGAGGAGCATGAACACACAAAAAGCATTCTTTCATAAGGAATCGAACTAATGTGGTGCTTCTTTGGAACTCACTCTTCCATTCCCGTTTTAGGAAGAGCACCCCCTTTTGCAAACTTCTTCTGAAAGAAAACTTATGTAGATGCTCTGCAGGCCCTTTTTTTCAAAAGAGCAGTCCTCATGGGGCCTGATTTTTGATCGCCAGCCACTTATTTAGAAAGACAGGGGGCTACAAGAACACTCTCTTTCAAAAGAGCAGATCACTTTTTTGTGTGTGGACGCTCTCTTTCAGAAGAAGTTCTTTTGAAAAACATCTTCAAGAAGGGCTTCTTTCGAAAGATCTCTGTAATGTAGACACACCCAAAAAGAAAAAGAAAAAAAGAAAGAAGGGCTGCATCTAGGTTATGAGCTTCTGCTGGTGGCTTGATGCAAATGAGGACTCAAAAAATTGCAAATGGTCGCTCATTTGCATATCCATGTAGCTAATTTGCATATGTGCAGTGTAGCTGTGGTTCTGCCCGCAAACCTGCCCCCTTTGTCGGCAGCCTTGAAAAAATCAGGGATAAGGGGCTGCCAACAAAGGGGGATTTTGCTGGCAGAAACACATATACAAAGGCTGCTTCTGACAGGACTATATGGTGTGAATATGCAAATTAGCCACATGAATATGTAAATAGTCATCAATTTGCAATTTCATGAGCCTTAATTTGCATTAAGCTGCTGGCAGCAGCTTGTAGTATAGCCACAGCCAAAAAGAAAGAAAGAAAGAAAGAAAAGTCCGATCTGACATGACCGATACAAGCTGTTCAGTTTTTTTAATGTCATTTCAGAAATTTATAATAAACTTGTAGAAATAAGCAAACCAAGCAGCCAACCACTGTGAGAGAGTACTTCTTCAGCTAGCTTTTTCTCAACCTTACTAAGAAACAGATTCCAATTTTCTATTTCTAACTCAATTCACCCAAGCCAGTGAGGATGAATGAGATGTCATTAACTCTCTCACCATCTTCTCCACTCCCCTAAAAACTCCATCCATAAATGTTCTATTTTATGTTGAAGTTTCATATTTATAGCATCTATGGAAGTTCAAATTGTCCAAGATTGATAGATTGTATTCCCATAGTTAGAAAGCAAACAAAGAAAAAACAAAAATAAAAACTTCTAGCTTGGTCTGCAAATTTAGTTCTCATCTGCTACAGTAACACAAGTGTTTGTATAATAATGTACACATCCTTAATGCAGGCATGGATCCTGTGCATGAAAAACCCATACCTCCAGTGGCCTTGAGAATAAATGATAGGATGGAAATCAGAGACCCAAGTTTTAAGCCCTAAGCTATATTGCCTCTACTATGTCTTCCTTGTAGCAGCAATCAGTGTATAGGGTACTGAACTGGGTTTCTGAGGTGAACCCTGTCTACACTGTAATCCCTAATGTAGTCATACCGGGTTTTATTTCTGGGTCTGTTTTGATGGGTGACCTTAGGTAATCAACTCACCACTCTTTGCCTCTGTTTTCCAGTCTATACAATAGGGATAGTGTTTGCCTCTTGTGTAAAATGCTTGAAGATCTATGGATGAAAAGTGTGATATCAAAGCTAGGTGCTATAATTCCCCCTTTTAGAAGGATCCTGGTGGCAATTGCAGGCTTAGAAAGTCCTTGGAGCATTCTCCAATGCATCAGTTCTGCCAAGATGTGAGGGGAAAATTGTTGCCAAAGATGCATTCAGATATGACATATGCACAGGGTCTCCATGTGTATGGCAATTGTTAATATAGCATCTTATCGTCCATCAAGAATGCCCTACCAAATAGGGTAATATGTCTTTACTTATACCTAAGAGATGTAGGATAAAACCTGTCATACCTAATCCAGTTTGAAAGACCTTTAATTCTTCCCTGGGGAAAAACATCCAAAGAGTTACATGTCATCTAAGAAAACTGCCATTGTTCTTAAAATATAAAGTCAGCTTTTTTCTGTGATTTGCTATGATAACATGTAATAACTTACTAAGTCTATGTCTACACTAGAGTGATCTGTTGACAGACGTTACTGTTGGAAAATATCTGCCGACAAAACTTCTGTTCCCAGATTGAGGCCACACGCAAAAGGAGATCACTCTGTTGATCCACTCTGTTTTGTTGACAAACTGGGGTTTGGTTGACAAAACTCTTTACTATAGACATAGCTCGAGATCTTAGGTTTAAGACCCAGATAATCTGTTGGTGTTAGTTGGCTGCATATTGATTTACACTAGCTGAGAAACTCATATGCTTTTACAGAATTATGCTTATTGCCTATGGAACTCTTCCAAAGTCTTCTTCCATCCACTGAGAGTATTTTTATGTATAACAATAACACTAAACATCATCTATCCCTTTCTCATTGCACGAGAGTGAAAAAAAGGAAGATTCCATACATCTGAAAGTTGAGTACCTGTTACTGTACAGATGTCAGTAAACTCAGAGACATTCTATGGCTGTCTGCCCACCCAGTTCCCCCAGCTGGTCAGTTTCCTGGCTCCTAAGTTACACAAAAATTCAATTTACATGGAGGTTGCCAAGAACGCAACCTCAACATATGTCAGGAATCTGCTGTATTATTACACCCAACAAAGATTTGTTTGAAACATAGGCAAGGTTTTCGTAGCACCTTCCCGGTACAGAGGTTCCTACAGATTTCATAGAGCCATAGAAGCAGGGGGAACCTTGAGTGATCAGCAAGTCCAGTCCCCTGCACTCATGGCAGAAATGAACACAATCTAGACCAGGGGTCAGCAACCCCTGGAATGGGTGCTAAGAGTGACGTGTAATCTGATTTTCATCAGCATATGAGGTGGGAGCTCAGTCCTGAAGCTTGCTCAAAGCCATGCCACCTATAGATTAACAGAAGACCAGCTAATGCTGCCAATCACCATCTAGATGGTAAAGCTCTGCAGCTTAATTTATTTATTAATGAAGCTGTTGTAAGTAGGCCTATTAGTGGCTTTAAAAAGTATCACCGGCACTTGGACCATACGAGAAGGTCAAAAGGTCACATTTCAGCACTCTGCCCATGGAAAAGTTACCGAGCCCTGATTTAGACCATCCTTTTATTGCAGTACTGAAACACCTTGACAGCTGGGAAGTTTTTTCCCTAGGGTCCAACCTCAGCTGCTGTGATTTAAGTCCACTGCTTCTTGTCTTCTTGGAGGTTAAAGAGAATATTTGATGTCCTTCATCCTTGTAACCAGAACTTTAGGTACTTGAAAACTGCTATGTCCCCTCTCAGTCTTTTATTTTCTAAAGTCTACATCTACACTAGAAGCATCTGTTGACAGAGTTGTGTTGGCAGAATCTCTGTGACAGAGTGCATCTACACTCAAAAGCAGATTGACAGAGCAATCCACTTTGTCAGACAGCAGCCAGACTGCTCTGCTCTCTGTTGACAGAACGGCTGACCAGAAGCTCTGCAAACACGGCTGCTCAGGTCAACAGAAGTGTCTACACTGCACTTCCATCAACAGAAATCTTTTGACAGAAGCGTCATTCCTCACATTTTTTGAGGAATAATACTGTCAAGACAAATGTAGAGTTCTGTTGAGACTCTGTTAACAGAATGCTTTGTGTGTGTGTAGACGCTCCCCGAATTACGTCAGCAGAAGGCCCCTTCTGTCCATAAACTCTCTAGTGTAGACACAGCCTAAGTAAAACCAGTTCTTTTAAACTTCCCTGACAGATCATGTTTGCTAGACCTTTAATCATTTTTGTTACTATTTTCTGGACTCTCCAATTTTTCCACCTCCTTCCTTAAGCTTGCCACCCAGAACTGGATACAATACTCTACCTGAGGCCTAATCAGCATGGAGTGGAGTAGAACAAAGGAATTATTTCCTGTGTCCTACTTGCAACACTACATACATCCCAGAATTTTTTTGTTTGTTTGTTTGCTCTGTTTTGGGTTTTTTTGTTTGATTTTTTGTTTTGGGGTTTTTTTTGTGATAGTATCATACTGTTGACTCAGATTTAGCTTGTGGACCACTATGACTACTTGGTCCATTTCCATAATACTCCTTCCTGTGCAATCACTTCCTATTTTAAATGTGTGCAACTGACTGCTCTTTCCTAAGTGAAGTACTTTGTATTTTTCCATATTGAATTACAACCTATTTACTGCAGGCTATTTCTCCAGTTTGACCTGATCCTCTAAATGATAAATAAAAAAATGTAATAAAAATAAAAATATCTTGTGTTTTTGGTGTCACAGTCTTTTAATATTTTATAAGCACGTACATGTTATAGACACACTAATTTTTCACATGAAATGATTGCTACTTTTTGAATAAGTCCATCTTTTTCAACAATTTATATATTTAGCAGATTTCTATGGGATAAAAGTGACTATGGTATTTATACAATAGTATCTGAACACTTCTGAAATGATTTGGTGAATCTATGTACAGGTTTCAAATTGTGCTTATTAAATAAGTAAATAAAGAAGTGCTACTTCCTCCTTCTCATGACACAAGAACCAAATGGAATCAATTGGCATCAGGTTTTAAACTAACAAAAGGAAGTATTTTTTCACATGATGCAAAGTCAACCTGCATAACTCCTTGCCAGAGTATATTGTGAAGGCCAAGATTATAATGGGGTTGGAACAAGAACTATGTAAGTCATGAAGGATATTAACCAAGATGGGCAGGGATGGTGTTCCTTGCCTCTGTTTGCCAGAAGCTAAGAATGGGTGACAGGGGATGGATCACTTGGGCTATGACTACACTAGCAAATTTGGCTGACAAAATCCTGCTTTTGTCAACAAAACTGGTGGAATGTCCACACACAAAATGAATTTTGTCAACAGTATGTCAACAGAAGTCAACACTTCTGCCAACAACCTTCTGTCACTTCCAGTTGAGGAACAGCGGCTTTTGTCAACAGGTTCTGTCAACCAAAACAAAAAGCTGTGTGGGTGCTCTAGGAGGCATTCTGTCAACAGACAGGGCATGCAAGTCAAGAGGCAGCCCTATCTGCTTTGCCTCTGGGTGGCTGTTTTTTCAAGAGCAGCCAGGCATCAAGCCACTCTGCCCAGAAAGCAGAGCACTCTTCTGATTGGCTTTTGTGTGTGGCTGCACTCTGTTGACAAAAGTTCTGTCAGAAAATCTCTGCAAACAGTCCTGTCTGTCGGCAGATGGCTGTAGGGTAACTGTAGCTTTGATGACTACCTGTTCTGTTCACTTGCTTTGCAGCACCTGGCAGTAACCACTTTTGGCAGACAGGATACTGGGTTAGCTGGACCTTTGGTCTGACCCTAATATGGCTATTATTATGTTCTTTATATTGAGGAATTTTTTTGTGAATGCTTATGTGATTTCAGACTCCATTTTTAAGAAGGGATTTGTTTCTGTCTAGTAGTTTTGCACAGCTGACACTATCAATTTCCTTAGGCTGCAGTATCAATTTTGGCCTCTCTTCCATGCCTTACAAGAGAGCTGCTGCTCCTTGAAAAGAGCATCACAGACCAGAACTTAGAGCAAATAGTGGTGTAAGTCCTACCGCAAGTCCTTTCCGTTACTTACACTTCCGGATCTGTGGTATAAATTTGGTACTTTTAGTCTCTTTAGTGTTTTTCAACCACACAAAATCTGGAGGCAGCGTTCATCTCTACATTATTACTTTTTTAGTAAGTATATAATAAAAGGTTTTTCTGTTCAAAGCAAGTAGTTTCACAACAAAACAGGAACAAATCCATTGTGCTACCAGAATTAAAAACGAGTGTTCTGATGAAAGTAAGAGAGCATTCTTACTGCAGTGGTATTTTTGAAGCATGTGATAAAAGAACTAGGAAGATATCAGTTTCACAGCCACAGTGCAAGTAGTTTGCTGAGCAGAATGTCTAAGTATTAAATTAAAATAAACAGCTTGTTATTTCTTATTCCAATGCTCCAGCTTCTTCAATTTCATCATACTGAACTATTAATTACAATGTTCCTTGATTATCAGTTTCCAGAAAGAAAATGTTTCCAATTTTGGATGGTTTGACTATAAAATTGCAATTATAGCACATGGCTCTTGATAATCTGAAATTCCAGATATATAATTCAACACAAGGACATATTATCACATGGCGAGGGATCACTTATAGTCTACTCTTATCTTCCTAGGAACATTAAAAACCACCAGTTGAAAGCTGACATACTCTCTTACAGCACTAGAAGGGGAGGTAGAATAACTTTCTTGTCTCAATTATTGTTAAAACTCAACCCTGTGCCAAGGGCAGAAATTACACTTAAATTCTTAATTTGTCTTGGTAAACATATGAGACTTTTGGAAGGGCCAGCAAGATGATTCTTGAGAGGGATTTTCATGCACTTAGAGCTTCGTGCTAAAGGAGAAACTGCTTGTTAGGACAACATGAAAACTTTCACATTTAGAAGCTCTGCAAAGGCCAGAGGTCACACCAACAGGGAGTGCTAAGGCTGACAGGAACCAGACACAAGCAGATTTTATGCATTGCATGGAATTTGCAAACATAGTGTAAAGTTTCCAGATATGAAGATGTGGGTTTGTCCAAAAAAAGCTCATCACCTAATAAATCATTTTGTTAGTCTTTACTTCAAGACTGTTTTTTTTTTTTTTGGATTGTGTAAAGTAATACATCTGAGATATTCAATGAGGAATGTGAGCAGATGCTTGCTACACTTATCTATTGCCTCTGATTGGGCTTTAGGTATAGCTCTAGGTTGAAGGTATTGCAATAATTAGATTTGTTGGTGACAAATGTATGAATACTAATGGCAAGGGTCATGTATCAATAAAATGATTGTAACCTTATTATGTTCACAGCGTACATGTAGAGAAATTAGAGAAAAAGACAAATATTTTGATGGATCTTTGCAAGATATGACTGCTATATTACTTGAAATTCAGAAAAACAACACAAAATCACCCAACACCAGAGAGAAACAGGCTATTGCCTAAAGTAGTGAGGGTCAACTCACAATGTGCCTCACCTTAAGATGGCTCTTTACATACTGACTCTGATCTTGTGCTTTCTTATAGAGATCCATAGCCAGAAATCATAACCAAAACATTTTCTCCCCTCCTCCCCCATCATGCTCTTAAAGAGACAGGTCTTCGATCATCCAGAAGCAGCCAAGTGCCCAAGACTCCTAGATGGTGAACTTTGGTGACAAAAGGTAGATAAATCCTATCCACTTAGCTGGAGGTGCAGAGATCATCACAGTCATTTCAATCAATTGAATTTTACAGCCAACACGGTTCTTCTTTGTCCCAAATGGACTGAGCTTCAGGCTGCTACCCTAAGACACGCAGTACTCTTGGACAGCCACTGGAATGCTCAGCAGCAGTGGCCAATTAAAAAAAGGGAGATAGAGGGATGTCGTCACTGCCACCCAAACCATGCCAGTACCTCCCTGTAGGGTGCGAGAAGACATTGTAATGGTCGAGAATGCAGTCCGACCCCTCTGTGAATCCTCAGGAGAATTCCAAACAGACCAGTCTGTGCAAGGTGAAAAGCTGCAAAACAACTAACCCTGCCATGGCAACAACTGCAAGCAAAGCACGCTTGCCAAAACTTCAAGGCTACGCTGGCAGTAGGCCACAAGAGATAGTGATAAGGAATGCATAGGCAATTTTAGGCAATCTTATGTTAATGAGTTGAGCTTTATCAGCTAGTGTTAGGAGGCCTGTTACAGAGCCTCTCCCTGAGCGAAGCTCTGGCGTGTCGGGTTTTCCCCCACTGGTGACTGCAGCGTCTCCGGGGCTCCCATTGTGGGTGTCACGTGCTTTCAATAAACCAAACATAGCACTTGCCTTCTGGCCCTCCCAGGGCTCCCCCCTCCCAGGGCTCCCCCTTCCCAGGTCTCCCCCAGGGCTCCCCCCCGGGTCCTCTTAAGAACAGCCCCGACGGTGGCCTTGCCCACGCCAAACTGCTGCCCTATGGATCGGTAGCTGTCTGGAGTGGCCAGCTTCCAGACAGCGATGCCGACCCATTTCTCGACACTGAGGGCACGTCGCATGGAGGTGTCCTGGTGCCATAAGGCAGGGGTGAGCCACTGGCAGAGCTCCAGGAATGTCTGCTGGCTCATGCGGAAATTCTGGAGCCAGCGGTCATTGTCCCACTCGCCGAGCACCAGCCGCTCCCACCAGTCGGTGCTCGTGGGGTAGCTCCACAGCCGGCGGCATGTGTGGCAGGGGGTGCGGTTTGGAGGGCATCAAGGTCTGGGGCTGCTTCCTCCTCCCCTGGGGGCAGCTCCTCTTCTGCGAATAAAAGGTGGTCAGATGCCTGCTGCATAGCATTGAGCAGGGCAAGCACTGCTCCTGCAGAGGCAGCTGTGTGGACCTCTGGCTGCTGCTGCTGGGGATCCATTCTGTTTTGAAGAGGTGTGCATGCCTGTGGCTCTGCAGACTGCGTGCTGTGCAGGCTGAGTGTGTCTGGGAGGGGTCCTTTAAGGGAGAGGCTAGCTGTTGCCCCAGAAATGCTAGTCCGCCCTGTGACCCTGTCTGCAGCTGTTCCTGGCACCCTTATTTCGATGTGGGCCGCTTTGGCGTGTAGACGCTCCCCTGCAGCACCTACTTCGATGTAGTGCTGCCCAACGTCGACGTTGAACGTCGACGGCACCAGCCCTGGAGGACGTGTAGTCGCTATTCATCGAAATAGCTTATTTCGATTTTGCTACATCGAAATAGCTTATTTCGATTTTGCTACATCGAAATAAACTATTTTGATGTAGCGTCCCCGTGTAGATGTAGCTTCTATGAGCTTTTACTATGTCTTTTAGATTAATGTTAGGTGCACCTCAGTCCCACCCCTGGCTCTGGACACTCACCAAAATTAGCAAGTTTTCTATCCCCGTAATGTCAGTGTTGATACCAGTCTGTTTGGTTCAGCAGAAGAGTCAAGCCTAGTATTACAGCACTGAGAAAAATGTATTTTAAAAACAAAACAAAAGCCAAAAATAAGTTTATTAATAAAGAAGAGAGATTGATGTTATATTGATTAAGGATGATGGAAACAGAATTGGTTATAAATAAAACACTTAAAATAATATACTTCTAACACAATGGCTGCACTAGAAAGCTTACAGTGGCAGAGGTGCCTCAGTGAATCTGCACCGCTAAAATCTCTCCAGCTGCTGTGAAGCGAAGGGAGAGAGGTCTCCTGTCAGCAGTGCCAACAGCCACCACGAGCACGGGGACAATGTGGGATGGAGGACTAGCTCTGTGCCCCTAGAAGGGGTGGAGTCAAGGGCAGAAGGGAAACAGCCTTGGGAAATCAGCCCTTAATGCCTCCCAGACCACAGTGCTGGGCTCCCCTCACCTTCCTCATAGCTGTGCAGAGCAGAGGTGACATAGCATTTCAAAGGGGCCCAGAGCTCCAGACACTCCCAACTCCAGGCCCTGGGACAACCACACTCTTTGTCCCCCACTCCATCCCCTTGGCAGGCCCTTATCCCATTGACAATAAATCCACCACCAAGAAGCAGTGGTAGCTATGTTGAGGGGAAAAGCTCTCCGGCATACAGAGTACTGTCCACACTGACACTTAGGCTACGTCTACACGTGCACCCAACTTCGAAATAGCTTATTTCGATGTTGCGACATCGAAATAGGCTATTTCGATGAATAACGTCTACACGTCCTCCAGGTCTGGCAACGTCGATGTTCAACTTCGACGTTGCTCAGCCCAACATCGAAATAGGCACAGCGAGGGAACGTCTACACGCCAAAGTAGCACACATCGAAATAAGGGAGCCAGGCACAGCTGCAGACAGGGTCACGGGGCGGACTCAACAGCAAGTCGCTCCCTTAAAGGGCCCCTCCCAGACACACTTTCATTAAACAGTGCAAGATACACAGAGCCAACAACTAGTTGCAGACCCTGTATATGCAGCACGGACCCCCAGCTGCAGCAGCAGCAGCCAGAAGCCCTGGGCTAAGGGCTGCTGCCCACGGTGACCACAGAGCCCCGCAAGGGCTGGAGAGAGAGTATCTCTCAACCCCCCAGCTGATGGCCGCCATGGAGGACCCCGCTATTTCGATGTTGCGGGACGCGGATCGTCTACACGTCCCTACTTCGATGTTGAACGTCGAAGTAGGGCGCTATTCCCATCCCCTCATGGGGTTAGCGACTTCGACGTCTCGCCGCCTAACGTCGATTTCAACTTCGAAATAGCGCCCGATGCGTGTAGACGTGACGGGCGCTATTTCGAAGTTAGTGCCGCTACTTCGAAGTAGCGTGCACGTGTAGACGCAGCTTTAGAGTAGTAAAGGGTTGGCAACCAAAATAGTAAAGAACCACTTTTTTTCCCAAATTCAATAAAAAAATCTATAATTCAAGAGGCAGAATACTAGTGAATATGAGTCAATATGAATAATGTTAAACCATAGTTTTTATAGCCACCATTTTGAGAACAGTGAGCACAAATATCCCACAATGCACTGCACATATTAAAGCGGGAGTTATCCAGTGTTTCAAGATCACATATCATTTGCTATTTAGATACATGTTGTTCATTGTTGGGCTTTTAGATGTTCACCGAAATATAGATAATAATCAGGAGGGTTTTTTAATTGCTCCTGTTTTTTTTTTTGTTTTTTTTTTTTACTTTGCAATTATAGCTTTGGGAGCCACAAAGAAATTGTTAAAGAACCACATGTGGCTCCAGAGCAAATTGCAGATTCCTGGAGTAGTGTATCCTATGTCAGTCAGGGAGGTGGGGGCGTGGCTTATTCATGCCATTCACATAAGTTATTACAACATCATTAGTAATGTGGACAGTCTAAGAAACGAAATACAATATCATTAGGCTACACTAACCTTCCTTCTGTCAGTTTTTCACCCTCAGACTTCCTTTTCAGAGCTTGCTGATTCTCTGTCAGATTGGGATTTTTTCATCTTCTTCTATTTATATTTATCCAGAACAAATTGTATTGACCCTAGAGACAAGACAAGCCCTGCTGTTATTTTAGACTCCTTTGTCTTTCCATGTTGATTTCACATCCCCACACCCGCCTCATCTTCCTCGGTTTTTCTGCTGACTTGCATACAAATACAACTGTGTTTGGGTTTTTGCATAACCTGATTTACCTCAGAGACCTATACAGACAGGTAAATCAGCATTGTCCAGGACAAACTGGTTTATCAACCCAGTATAGTAACAAGGTTTAAACATATTTTTAGAGCACACTTGCAATTATTTATCACCCACACATACAGTACACAATGCTTATGTTTACCAGCATAATATAAGGTTCCGTTAGATCTCATGGGACCTTCTTTCCAGATATTCTGATGACAGTGTATTAGGAGTAGTGAATTTGCAAGCCTGATAGCAGTTGCTGTTGAAGGATAAGCAGCCTTTGTCAATTGGCACTAATGAGGCTTGTCTACACTAGCCCCCTTCTTCGAAGGGGACATGGTAATCAGCCCGAGTGGGGAATAGCAATGAGGTGCTGCGATGCGTATGCAGCAACTCATGATGCTAATTCTCACCACGGGAACTTCGAAGTTGCTACCTTTGAAGTGCCAGTATGACATGTAGCCATGGGCACTTCAAAGTCTCTGTGGAACTTTGAAGTGCCCTTACTCCCGAAAAAATTTGGGAGTAAGGGCACTTTGAAGTTGTGCAGGTACTTTGAAGTGCTTGCAGCTACACAGTTTGCTGGCAACTTTGAAGTTCCCACAGTGAGAATTAGCTTTATGAGGTGCGGCATATGCACTGCAGCACCTTTTTGCTATTCCCTGCTCAGGCTGATTACCATTCCCCCTTTGAAGAAGGGGGCTAGTGTAGACATGCCTATGGGCTTTAAGGGTCAGATATTTTTAAAACGAGGAGCTACACTTACAAATATCTCACAGAGCTGGAAGGGACTTTAAGATGTGATCATTTCTAATTCCCCTTCCCTCACAGCAGGACCTAATGCCAGCCCTCAATTTTTTTTTTTTTTTAAATCTGACCTGCCCAAGAGCCTTGAAGGACTGAAGCCCCTTCAAGGATTAAACTCACAACCCTGAGTTTAAAAGGGTCCTACTCTAACAACTGAGTTAGCCCCACCCCTCCTTGAGGAGTTTACAGATTAATGACTTGTCAGAGGTGGTTGCCTAAAGATACTGTGTGTGGAGTTTGTGTTTGTCTGACTGATTGAAGGGCTGTGTGCTGAGATTGGCAGTTGGAAGCTGTGAGCTTCTTAATTAGGATTTGAAATCTATAACCCTTTGTTCATTGGTCAAGCGTTAACCAGGGAGCAGGGCTATCAGGAAGGACAGGGCTACATAAAGCCCACTAGTAAGCCGTCAGAGAGCTTAACAAGCAGGAGCAGCTAACAAGGAGTTTTGTGTGGCAGTTTAGAATGGGGCTTTGAATTGGGCTACATACACATGGTATTCTTTAAAACCTCTTTTAAACTGAACTAAAACCAAAACTACCTGATTTAAATAAGAACCCTACCAAGAATCTAATCTGTAGGAGGAAATGCAGGCAGAAGCTCAGCAGCAGAGTGGGGGTTATCCTGTTTATTTCACCCAGTGCAGCATGCACGATTAGTTCTGTGTTGTTGAGGAGGCTGAATGATGTAGGGAAGGAGAACATTCAACTGGAGCAGGGGGGAACCATCCCACAGTTGAGATCCTCCTTCCAGATGGGTGAGCCATATGCTGACTTGCTGCCTGATGCAAAGGTTGTGGGTCTCTTGAGACATCTAGATACACTTACGTGTAGTGCTTGGGAGGAGCCAGTGGTCATGGTATATGTAGGTATCAATGACAGAGGGAAGGGTTGGTCATGGAGGCCAAATTTAGGCTGCTTGGAAAGAAACTGAAATCCTGGACTTTTACAGTAGCGTTCTCTGAAATGCTTCAAGTTCCATGTGTGGGGCCAGGTAGACAGGCAGAAATTCAGCATCTTAATGCATGGATGAGAGGATGGTATAGGAAGGAGGGGTTTAGATTCATTATGAACTGGGGAAACTTTTGGGATGGGGGAGCCTATACAGGAAACATGGATTCTGCCTAAACCAAAATAGAACAAGGCTGCTGGCACCTAAGAGCATAAATGTCATAGAGCTGTTTTTAAACAATGGCTGGGGGAAAGCTGATGGTTGCAGAGCAGCACATAGATTGGACAGAGACATCTCTCAGAGGAGGGTCTATTGATAGGCATTCTCTATGCTCTAGTCAGGAGGAGAGGATTAAAGATGATAAAATATGGATAAGATCAGATGAGAATAATAAAATAAAAAGAGCATAATGCATTAGGAAATGGAAGACAGATAAATACTGACAAATTTATTAAGTGTTTATACTCATATACTAGAAATCTAAGTAATAAGATGGGTAAACTAGAGTCATCATCGTCATCAACAGCCATGGGCTCAGCGCACGATGGTGTCTGAGGCCTCTCTTGCTATTTCTTCCATATTTCCCTGTCCTGTGTAGAGTGGCTTAGTTTCTGTAGACTAGCTCCGCACTAATCTCTTATATCATCTACCCATTCTTTGTGGGGTCTGCCTCACCTATTGAAACCATCCTTTATGCAAAATACCAGAGTCTTGATATTTTGTTTGTTGTTCATTCTGCAAATATGTGTGCATTGCTGTAACTTCTGTTTTATAACCTTCTGCCGTAGAAAAAAAAAACAGTCCAGTAGAACTTTAAAGACTAACAAAATAATCTATTAGGTGATAAGCTTTTGTGGGACAGACCCACTTCTTCAGATCATAGCCATACCAGAACAGATTCAGTACGTTCTCTTTAGCTGTATCTTACTATATTATTCCTCACTGGTGACCTTCTGAATCCATCCTATTCTCAGGATTTTTCTATAAGAACTCCTCTCTAATGCCAACATACTTCTCTTTGAATCTTTCATTATCACCCATGTCTCACATCCGTACAACATGCCGCTGAATACACACATTTTCAAGGTGCTCAGCTTCATTTCAAAGCTAATTGCTTTGCTTTCCAGATCTTATCCATCACCTTCAAACTCATTCTTGCTTTCTCTATTTTAGTCACTATTTCCTTCTTACAGTCTAGATCATACGGTATGCTGCTCCCCAGATAGATGAACTTCTCTACGTTCTCTAGTTCAATCCCATCTAAACTGATCTTCCTTCCTATTTCCTTATCTCCAAATACCATTGTTTTTGTTTTATTGATGTTCATAATCATTCTGTACCACTTCCCTTCCTCAATTAGCACCTGCACCATTTTCACTAGCTTCTCTTCATCTTCTTCAACAGTGACTATATCATCTGCAAACCTCAAGTTGCTGATTCTTATCCCATGCACAGATATCCCTTCTACTTCTTTCTTGATCTTGTCCGTTGCTCTCTCTAGGTGCGAACTGAAGATAATCAGCAATATCAGGTCTCCTTGTCTAATACCTCTACTCATTCTAAAACAACTTCCCAACTCTCTGCACATTCTCACCACTGCCTCTGCATTGTTGTTGATACCCTTCAATAACTGTATCAGTCTGCTATTCACGCTGTATGATTCCAACACTGCCCAAGTCACTTTCTTATCTATAGTGTTAAATGCCTTCTGAAAATTGACAAAGCAATTGTAGATGTTCTTGTTCTTTCATCAGGCTTTCTCCACTATCAGTCTTAATGCCCATATCTGCTCTATGCTACTTCTACCTTTCCTGAATCCTGCTTGGTCATCTGCTAGATGTTCTTCTACCTGTGATCTCAGTCTCTCCATCAGTAAAATAATCAGCACCTTTCCTAAAGTACATTATGGAAATTGGTCTGTAGTTGTTGCACTCCAATGCACCTTATTTCTTGTGTGTTTTCACTGGCAGGGATCTTGTCCATTTCTTAGGTGCCTTCCCTTCTTTCCAATGGTATATTACATAGTTGGTACATTTCCTGAATCATACTTTCTCTGCTGTATTTGATCATCTCTCCCATGATTT
Source organism: Carettochelys insculpta (assembly GCF_033958435.1). Taxonomy (NCBI): domain Eukaryota; kingdom Metazoa; phylum Chordata; order Testudines; family Carettochelyidae; genus Carettochelys; species Carettochelys insculpta. The sequence goes on from NC_134137.1 coordinate 138,381,230, forward strand.
TATCATTTTCAGAAGTCTTGTTCTTCAGTCATTTCACTGTTCTTTCTACTTCCTCCTTCTACATACTGGTCTCAGTCTCAATGCTCAGCAGTGATCTCTCAGTTCTTTGATCAGTCTCTCTGAGACACTTAGGTCCAACTGTGCTTTGTATAGGTTGGGCAATATCTCATCTATTGCTGCACAACCTTCTCCTTGTTCATGAGCACCTAATTGTTTTCATCTTTGATTGCACTCTGCTTCAGCTGCCACTTCCTATTGATATTCCTGATCATTTTATACACCTCCCTAGTCTTACACTTGCTGTAATGCGTCTTTATATCTTCACACTGCTCCTCTAACCATTTCACCTTCTCCTTTCTAGTCACTTTCCTGACTTCACTGCATTTCACTCTATATTGCTGTTTCACCCTCTCAGAAACATTCATTTTAATCTTCAATGCTTTCTCCTCTTGGACCAACTTCAGTGTCTCCTGCATAATCCACTTCTCATTGAACTTCTCTTCTTCCATAACAGTCTGCTCAATTGCTTCTTCTATTGCCATGGTTATCCCTTCGAATCTCTTATCTAGGTCTCTCTGGCTACGTCTACACGTGAAGCCTACATCGAAGTAGCCTATTTTGATGTGGCGACATCGAAATAGGCTATTTTGATGAATAACGTCTACACGTCCTCCAGGGCTGCCAACGTCGATGTTCAACATTGACGTTGTGCAGCACCACATCGAAATAGGCGCAGCGAGGGAACGTCTACACGCCACAGTAGCACACATCGAAATAAGGGTGCCAGGCACAGCTGCAGACAGGGTCACAGGGCGGACTCAACAGCCAGCCGCTCCCTTAAAGGGCCCCTCCCAGACACACTTGCACTAAACAGCACAAGATACACAGAGCCAGCAACGAGTTGCAGACCCTGTGCATGCAGCATGAATCCCCCGCTGCAGCAGCAGCAGCCAGAAGCCCTGGGCTAAGGGCTGCTGCACACGGTGACCATAGAGCCCCACACGGGCTGGAGAGACAGCGTCTCTCAACCCCCCAGCTGATGGCTGCCATGGAGGACCCCACAATTTCGACGTTGCGGGATGCGGATCGTCTACACGGGCCCTACTTCGACGTTGAACGTTGAAGTAGGGCGCTATTCCGATCCCCTCATGAGGTTAGCGACTTCGATGTCTCGCCGCCTAATGTCGAAGTTAACTTCAAAATAGCGCCTGACGCGTGTAGCCGCGACGGGCGCTATTTCGAAGTTAGTGCCGCTACTTCGAAGTAGCGTGCACGTGTAGACACAGCTTCTCTGTGCCCGTATTCCTAATCTTCTCTTCAAGTACTGCTCTGTATGCATTCCTTATGTCTTCCTTTCTCGTCTTTTCTTAAACTGTGTCTTATACTTTCTCTTGAGTTTCATCTTGATGTTTGCAATCACTAGCCTGTGGTCCAAGTCTATATCTGCTCCTTGGAAAGTTCAGAACTGATGTACTGATGTCACCCATATTCTTATTATCAAAATCCTATCTATCATGTTCTTGGACTTCCCAATATTTGAACACCATGTCTACTTCCTACAGTCCTTTTATTGGAATCTCATGTTGCAGATCACCATATCATGCTCCATAGCAAACTCTAATAGTTTTTTACCTTGTTTGTTTCTTTTTCCATATCCAAAACTTCCCATGACTCCCTCCCAACCTTCATTATCTGTTTTGACCTTTGCATTCCAATCTCCTCCGATGATCAACACATCTCTTCAGTATCTCCTCCAGTGTCTTTGTTAAGTCTTTATAGAATAGGTGGATATCTTCTGCTGTACTGTCTGACTTGGGTGCATACACCTGAAAACAAAGATGTTGAATGGTTTTGCTTCAAATCTGGCTACCATCATTCTAGCACTCAATGGTTTGTATCCTAACAATGCTCCTATAGTTTTTTTGCTAAGAAGGAATACTACTCCTCCCTCATGCTTTGTTTTGTTCCCTGACCAAATGACTTCGCAAGTGCACATCTCTCCTCATTCTGTCCAATGCATCTCCGCCTGACCAAATATATCACATCAGTATCTCTCCATTTTTTTTCAGAGCAGCTCTAACTTTTCAGTTACCCACAGTGTGAATTAGAGTGCCTGGTAGTAAAGGAAGATCAATAGCAATGTAATAGGCATCACAGAAATTTGGTGGAATGAGAATAATAAATGGGACACAGTCATACCATGGTACACAAAGTATCAGAAGGACAGAACAGGTCATGCTGGTGGAGCAGTGGCTCTATATGTGAAAGATAATGCAGAATCAAATAAAGTAAAAATCTTAAATTAACCAAAATGTTCCATAGAAACTCTATGGATAATAATTTTTGTGCAATTAAAGAAAACAACAGAATGTTGAATCCTGGGCCAAGTCTGTATGTTTTATGTGCTATGTCTTATTGCCTGGCCACTGAAGGAGTTAAATTTGTAACCAGAATTGTAACCTTCAATGGGAAAGGGTATCTTTAAGGCGGGGGATGGATTCTGAGGGGTAAGAAACCCTCAGTCTAATTTTTCAGGAGGGCATGCTAGGTAGAAGATATGCAGTCTTCATAGAAGCCCCAAGACAGTGGCAGTGGTTGCACTCTGATTATAGTCGGGTGACTTAAAGCCCACCTAGAGCTGGGGTCACCTCACAGCTATGGCTAAACTGGGGAGCTTGACTAGAACTGTGGCAGCTGACAATGACATCAGTCATGGACATAGTGACATATAGGGATCATTGACTTTGAGAAAAGATGTAGTCCTCCATAGGATATAAAATAATCCTTGGTGCCTCAATGAAACAGATGTGATATTTACAGACTGCCTTTTGGAACACAGAATGTCAGTAAATCCTTTCAGAATAATGTCCCAGGAAGCACTATATAAAAAGGAAAATGACAGGCCTCTGAAGAAAGAGTCTCTAAAACATTTTTATCCTCTTTTCTCTGCCATTGAAATGTCAATCTCTCAAGAGGTTAGGGATCAAGGAGGAAAAAGAGCTTGGAATTTTAAGGAAGGAAGGGTGCCCCTCCTTCATTCACAGCTTCAGTCTCTGATTCAGATTCAGAGCTTGACACTTCAAGCTGAGCGGTTGACATCTGAAAACAAATCCTACACATACCCCTATTGCCATTGTGACTTGTTGCTGAGGGCTTTCAGGAAAGAGGAAATGGCCAAACGTCAGAAAGCCCCTTCAAAACCTCAGAACAGCAATCAGAGTTCACAAGAGCTTGAGAGAGTCTGTCTACAGCACCCATTTAATGATTTATTACAGCCGTTTCTATTAAAGACCTTTTTTCTATCCTTCCCACAGAAGAGACACTTCACTAGTTTAGCCAGCCCTAAGCCTGAATCCTGCACACACAGATAAGAGAACAATTTTCTCCTGCTTTGACCTTAAGAGGTAGAGCTGCTGTCATCCCCTGAAAAAACACAGACTGAAAAGGGGGATTGTCCTGGTCCTTTCGCTTTGGGGTGCAAATCCAGACAACTGAGGGGTTTGCCACAATCTGCCCTGTAACCTTTGGTTTCTCACAATGTTTTGTTGCTGTTGATCTTAATCTGTGCATCTCACAATGAGCCCACCAGCACGCAAGTAACATATTAGCCGCGTCTACATGTGCACGCTACTTCGAAGTAGCGGCGCCAACTTCGAAATAGCGCCCGTCATGGCTACACGTGTTGGGCACTATTTCTAAGTTAACATAAACGTTAGGCGGCGAGACGTCGAAGTCACTAACCCCATGAGAGGATGGGAATAGCACCCTACTTCGACTTTCAACGTTGAAGTAGGGAATGTGTAGTCATTGTGCGTCCCGCAACATGGAAATTGCGGGGTCCTCCATGGCGGCCATCAGCTGAGGGGTTGAGAGACGCTCTCTCCAGCCCCTGAGCTCGATGGTGGCCGCGTAGAGAGGCCCCTTAAAGCTCCCCGCCCCCTCCTTTCCTGTGCAGGAAGCTGAGAGAACGTGCAGGCGGCAGCCCAGACATGCGGCCAGCCTGCACATCCCTCAGCCGCCTCAGACACCCCCCCAGCTGCGATGGGCACACGCCAGCCCTCCAAGCACCCCCAGGGGACCCCCTTAAGGGGAGCCAGGGCTCCCAGCCCAGCAGCCAGGTGGGGAAGCGGCAGTGGGGCCCCTCCTGGATGGAGGCCGAGCTTCAGGACCTGCTGGGGCTCTGGAGCAAGGAGGAGGTGCTCCAGGTAATGGGGAGCAAGAGGCAGAATGCGGATGCATTCACTCAGCTGGCCGAGGGCCTGGCCGCCCGGGGTCACCCTGCCTGCACTCCGGATCATGTCCGGAGTAAAGTGAAGGAGCTGTGGCAGGGTTACTCCCGGGCCCAGGATGCGGCTGGCCGATCCCGTCACTTGCCCCTTTTACAGGGAGCTCAGGGCCATCCTGGGACCCCAGCACACCTCCTCCCCTCCGGCCACTCTTGATACCTCGGCCTCGGAGCCCCAGCAGGCTTCCCCCGCACCCCGGGGACCCCCCCAGGAGCCCACCCCCGGGGCACCGGAGGAGGAGGAGGAGGAGGGGGAGTCCTCCTCCAGTGATGCCAGCCTCCACATCATCCTCCCATCCAGGAGCTCCAGCCAGGCGTCCACACCCCGGTGTCCCCCAACCGTGGGAGTGGACCATCAGGTATGTACCCCGCCTGGTGCACACCCCCGGGGTTGAGGGGTGGGGGTAATAGATATGACCAGGGCCCTCCACATGCCCAGATGACCATGGCCCCAAGGACAGCAGTGGCATGCCCTCAGAAGAGTGCATCAGCCCCTGCCCCCCCCAGCACGACAGTGCCATGCCCCATCTCCGGGGCTGGGGGAAGCGGAACCTCTAGGGTTCCCCAGGGGGAGGGGGTGGGACACCCAACAGCAGCAGCAGCAGCAGCATATGATGGAGTGGGGGGAGTCCAAATGCGAGACTCAGGCTAGATATGAGCAACAAGCTGAATAGCTCCCAGTGGCTAAGGATGATCCTGGGCCTACAACTGGTACGTTACACCTCTGCCCTGAACAAAGAGGAGGGAGGAGCTGAGCTGGGTTTGAATCGGGGGCGGCAGTTAGAGGCTAGGGGAAGGGAGAGCTGGAAGGCAGCCAGCCTGAGGAGGGGGAAAGCTACACCCCAGAGGGGCACCCCTAGGGGTCTTCTCCCCAGGACGGGTTGGAAGGACTGTCTCTGACTGCTGTACTGTCGCTTCTGTGAGAAACTGGGCATCTGTTGCCTAATAAACCTCCTGTTGTACCTGCTGAGTGAGAGTCACTCCTGCCAGCGGACGGGGTGCAGTGCAGGGGGACCCCTGAACCCCATCACAGCAGCATCTCCCGGGGATGGGGATGGGGAACCTGCAGCAGAGGGGTCGGGGGACAAGGGCCACGGCTCGGGGCCCACACTAACGGCTGTCTCCACTCTTCTTTCCCCCCTCCTGTGTTCCGCAGCTGCACCATTGGAAGGACCGGAGAGCGCTGGCGAGGCATCGGTGGTCCCGGACAGCCCTCCAGGGCCATCACTCCAGGCCAGCCCCTCGGCGGAGGACCAACCAGCCCCACGGCGGGGAAGACGGCGGACCCAGCACCACCAGCCGACGGCGATGGACCCCCAGGTGCTGGCCCTCCACCGTCGGCAGCTGGAGGTCTCCGAGCAGCGGCTGCGGGTGGAGGAACGCCGCCTCCAGCTGCAGGAGTGGGCACTGACCTGGTGCGAGTAGGCATGGGGGGCCTACATGCAGACCTTCAACCGTATTGCGGACTACCTGGCCCCCCATGCTGCGCCGGCCGCTGCAGCGCACGCCCTGCCTGCTCCACCTGCTGCTCCAGCCGCTGTGTCGTCTGCCATTGCACCGCCACCCGCCACTGAGGGCCCTTCCACCAAGGGGGACCTGGGGCCAGCTGACACTTGCCGGCCGTATCTCCCGGTCCACCCGGCCCCCAGCCAGGGCTGAGGCTGAGGCGGGGATCCCGGCCACCCACTCTCAGCACTGGACTTTAGGGGCGTGGGGCCCAGGACGTGGCTTCCCCCTCCCCGTTTGTATATATTCCCCCCAGTTTTTAAGTTAGTTTGCTGTAAATAGTTTGTATATTTGACCCCTGTTACAATGCTGATCCTTACCCCCCCATGTAAATAGTTCTCCCCTTCCTTGTCTTCCCCTTTCATGTTATCCCTATTTTTATATATATATATATATATATATATATAAGTTAGATTTATATATATATATATATATATATATAAGTTAGATTTTCCCTGTAAATAGTTAGTCTTGTTGATAATAATAAGAGTTCTAAAGATATTTGAGTTGACGAACAGCTGTCTGCTTTTATTTTTACAAGAAAAGTGTGTGGGGGGGTGTGCTCTTGGGTGCTCTGTGGTGTGGGCGTAGGGGCAGGGAGTGTTGTGGAGGATGTGGGGGTGCAGTGGGGGGCCTGGCAGCGTTCACCCCGCGGCCTCATCGAAGTGGGCCCGCAGGGCCTTCCGGACCTGGGTCCCTTCGGGGTACACCAGGCGACTGAGGGCAGCGGGTGGCTGCACATCGGCCCTGCCAGCCTCCACAGCCCAGCCCTGAAAGAAGGCCCCCCTCTTGCTCTCCACCAGGTTGTGTAGGGCTCTGCACACACCCACAACCTGGGGGATGTTGGTGGGGCCCGCATCGAGGCAGGTGAAGAGACACCTCCAGCGCCCTTTGAGGCACCCAAATGTGCGCTCCACCACCTGGCACGCGTGGTTCAGGCGCTGGTTGAAGCGCTCCTGGCTGGCAGACAGATGGCCCGTGTACAGGTGCATGAGCCAGGGCCGGAGGGAGTGTGCCGCATTTGCGATGACGCAGAGGGGCATGGTGGTGTCCCCCACACGGATCTCCCACTGGGGGATGTAGGTCCCCACCTCCAGCCGGCAGCACAGGTCCGAGTTCTGGAATACCCAGGTGTCATGGGTGCTGCCAGGCCAGCCCACATAAATGTCCAGGAAACGGCCCCAGCTGTCCACCAAGGCCTGGAGGACCACTGAGTGGTAGCCCTTCCTGTTTAAGTAGCATCCTCCACTGTGTTCCGGTGCATGGATGGGGATGTGAGTCCCATCCAGAGCCCCGAAGCAACTGGGGAAGCCCAGGGTGGCAAAGCCCACGATGGTGGCATCTGGGTCCCCAAGCCTCACAAGCCTGTGGAGGAGCAGGGCGTTGATGGTGCGGACGACCTGCAAGGGGAAGCACATGGGAGAGCACCAATGAGGGGTGTGCAGGGTGTGTGTGGCCCTCCCCTGCCAGGGCCCCCCTCCCCCCCCGCCAGGGTTGCCTCCCCTCCCTCCCCTGCCAGGGCTGCCTCCCCCTCCCACCGTGGGTCCTCTTACCTCCATGAGGACAGCCCTGATGGTGGCCTTGCTGATGCCAAACTTCTGTCCCACAGATTGGTAGCTGTCTGGAGTGGCCAGCTTCCAGACAGCGATGCCGACCCGTTTCTCCACAGGGAGGGCATGCCACATGAAGGTGTCCTGGTGCCTGAGTGCGGGGGTGAGCCACTGGCATAGCTCCAGGAATGTCTGCTGGCTCATGCGAAAGTTCTGGATCCGGCGGTCGTCGTCCCACTCTCCGAGCACCAGCCGCTCCCACCAGTCGGTGCTGGTGGGGTAGCTCCACAGCCGGTGGCATATGAGGTGGCGGGGGGGTCGGGGTGCTGCAGGGTTGGGGGTTGAGTTCTCCTCCCCTGCAGGCAGCTCCTCCTCTGTGGCAAGGAGGTGCTCAGCTGCCTCCTGTATGGTATGGAGCAGGGCGAGCACTGCTTCTGCAGGGGCAGCTGTGTGGACCTCTGGCTGCTGCTGCTGCTGCTGCTGCTGCTGGGGGTCCATGACTGCGTCACTCGAGGTGTGCGTGCCTGTGGCTCTGCAGACCGCGTGCTGTGCAGGCTGATTGTGTCTGGGAGGGGTCCTTTAAGGGAGCGGCTAGCTGTTGCCTCGGAAGCGTTAGTCTGCCCTGTGACCCTGTCTGCAGCTGTTCCTGGCACCCTTATTTTGATGTGTGCTACTTTGTCATGTAGACGTTCCCTCTCAGCGCCTATTTCGATGTGGTGCTGCGCAACGTCGACGTTGAATGTCGATGTTGCCAGCCCTGGAGGACGTGTAGACGTTATTCATCGAAATAGCCTATTTCGATGTCGCTACGTTGAAATAAGCTACTTCAATGTAGCATTCACGTGTAGACGTAGCCATTAAGTATCTCTGTTTTAGACATCCCTGGTTCACTAGGTGTGACCACAGCAGCCTGTCAACAGCCCCACTTTAGCGTCCATCAGCTTGGGTTACTCTATGCCGGTTACTACAGCCCCAAATGTTCCCCAAACTGTGTGCTCTGCAGTGCCCAGCCATTTCCTGGGTAGTTCAGAGAAATCATATAATTCAATCCTCCCATAAAGACACAAAGCATATCAGAGTTCATTTACTCAACAGAGGAGAACACACCTTTCCCTTTAAACACACCAATGAATTGATTCATAGGAAAATAAAATACATTTATTAACAATAGAACAGAGGTTAAGTGATGCTAAGTAAAATAAAGTTAAATTTAAAAAGGGTTACAATAAAATAGAAGTGAAAACACATATTTAAACATTTAACTCTTAATCCAGCAAGATACAGACTTTATTCAAGATGGTTACTCTCATCAGTTATTTCTTCCTAGCCCTGGCTGACTTCCCTTCAGTCAAGATCTTCCACCCAAGTGCAAGTTGTTGACTTATCATTTGAGGTAAAATATCTTTACCTCAGCTAGTTTTGTAACCTACAATCAGTTCCGAAGACTTTAAACTACTCTCCCATTGAAAAACCTGTCTTCTTCAGCTTGTAGGTGGTCTGGCTTCTTGTGTCAGTCTAGTGATTGAAGCCAGACATGGCTTCTGTCCTTCTATATATCTTTCAGAAATCAATGACCTTGCTTCGGGAGGTAGGAAACACTACTGTATGCCTAGATTGTTGTATCCCTGAGAAAACTGACTTCATGCTAGTCTTCCCTTTCAGTGGTCTTCTAATCTCCCTGCATGTAAATGAGGCTTCTGTTTATTTTGATTCTACCATGCTTAATTTATAGCGGAGATAGGTAAATAGCTTAAGCCCCATCAATGAGAATTCATAAGTCTTCCTTTTCTATTTATACACACAGTTCACAGTGATTTTAATCACCACTTTCTCATTAATTTTCTGAAAAGAACTCATGCTATACACTTCGGTAATACAAGAATATTGTATACAATCAGTTGATTCAACTGTTTATCACTTGACTCTCTACTGAGTACAGACACCATGCTGTCTTCTCCTCAACTTTTTAGTGTGGGGTTTGGTTCCCCTCCTTGTTAGCTGGATGGATCTTATACGTAAACTGAAGTAAACACCCATTCCTTTGTTAAGGATAGACTTTTTAATGACTCCACCTGCGATGCCTAATTAAAATCCATTTTAGTTATATATACATAATTCTTAATATCCACCATGTATGTACTTCAGATAAGATTATTAATAATCAGTGAGTTGTTAGTGTTCAAATAAATACTTCACAAGGGCTATTGTGTACAAAGATATTTGCAGTTGTGGGTGGGGTGTGAATTTGGGGTGCTTAGAAAGAGAGGAAACTTGAAAAGTCAAAAAACACTGCATTCCAAACACAAACACTTTGGCTTGAGGAAAGAAGAGCCTGGACCCAAATTTTCTTTAGCCTACATGGAGCATTTACCTACACTGGAACATTAAAACCAAGGAGTGTGTGACCGAATATGACATAACAATGAACATAATTCGGTGCCTCACGTTTCTAACTCAGTTAATCAAAACTTACTCTTTTACCTTCCCGCCTGTCACTTGGACATTTGTCATTTCCACCTGGCAGTTACAATAGAACCCTGAGATAACGTGCACTTGAGTTGCACGTATCTGGGGCTAACTTGACTTTGAGTGGTGGGGAGCTGGTGCCGCTGTGCTCGTCATTTTCCTGGCTCCTGTCAGGGGCTGCTGCTATTGAGAGGAGTGGCTGCAGCCCCTGAGAGAAGCAGGGACACTTTGGGGTCTACTGTATTATGCCCATCATTCCTTTGCTGTGACCCCCACCCCACAAAATCTCATCACTCATTTTCTAGTATAAAAGACAAACTACAAACTGAGATCTCTTACTCCCAATTTTTTCCGACGCAGTGAGAATGGAAAAAAATGGCCACAAAGCCACAGACTGCTTCTTATAAGCATCTAGGCTCCTTCAGCTAGAAAGATGAACTTTTTCCAAGGACAAAAGTCAGGACAAAAATAATTTAAAAGTATGAGAATCTGCTCTGCGTTGAATTTTTCTTACAGGAAAATTGGTCATTCAAAGTACATTTTTAGTGTTAGCTCTAAAACTGAAATAAAAATAAGTGAAAAGTTTTACAAATGTCTCCTATCCTACTGTAAAGTTTTTTTCTTAGAAGAATACTATATTACAATATGCAAAATTCCTTTACTTTTAAATTACTGTACACAAAATTTAAAACTAAGTAACATAACTGAAAGAATTTAACACTATATATACTGCAATTCTGTGCACTAGAATGATTTTTATTCTGGAAGCTTTTAAAGAGTTTCACAAATATTAATTATCAATTCCTCACAATATCTCTATTATGTATTATCATATTACGTTTACAGCCAGACAAACTAAGAAACAAAGAGGTAAGGGGATTGCCCAAGGTAGTAGATTTGTGAGAAAGGTGGGGCTAAATCCCCAGATTCATGATTCCCACATTCCTACTTTAACCTTTTATGGGTTTGGGGTCAAGACATGTGATGCAGCTGGGTGCGGGAAAGTTCCTGGCTGCGTGACGCTTCTGGGGGGCAGGGAGGAAAGGGAATGTGGGAATCAGGACAAACGTAAGCAGCTGAAAAGAAGTTTCTCATCCAAGCACAACCTCCACCCACAGATTAGCTGCCATATGATGTGTGCGATGGAAAGTTCCAGAATGTGTGGCGAGTCTCAGGGAGGGAAGGAAGGGGATGTGTGTGTGGTGGGGGGGCAGCATGTTTCTCATCCTAACAGACAACATGACCCCACCCACAGCCTAGCTGCCACATGGTGTATGGGGGCAGCAGCTGACACTAGGCAGCACAGAAAAATAGTTAGGCAACCAGCAGGTTATACACAGAATCACAGACCCTACAGCTGTGCTACTAGCAAGCAAAAAGAGAGATTTTTCAGCCTCTCATGACCCTACAACTACAGGCTTCCAGGTGCTGAATTATAACGATCTTCCTGTTGCCTAGTGCCTCCACACCTGAGAGCAGTGGAGATGGAAGAGACCAGAGTGGAGAACTGTGGAGCATGGTGGGACAAGTATGGGACATGTCTGGAGGCCAATACATTTGATTTAAAGACATGGTGCACCCTCACTACCATTCAGCCAGAATTTTAAATTCAAACTGAACACTATACCCGTAAAGTTATTATGATATTATGGTATTGAATTATGTCAATTTTAGTGCACCATAAATTGAGCTAGTGGAATTTACAGTGAAGAAAGGCACTTGGAAAAATTCAGCTAAATGACTTAAAGTTGATATTATCTCTTAGTGTAGACATAGCCTCTGTCACCGTAAATGACCATCTTACCTTGGGCCTCACAGAACTTCCTCTAGAAGACTTTGCGGAATTTGATATGTTTTAATACGTTTCAGCAAAACATCTTAGCTTCAACAAAATGCTGGTTTTAGACAAAAAATATTGTCAAAACATTCCAACTTGCACATGAAGGACAAAGGTGCCAGGAAGCGTGAGATCCAGAGGACATAACTGGAGCTTTGCCAGGGGTCTGCCAGCACATATCCAACTGCAGGACCAATCTCTCTCTCTCACTCTTTCTCACTCCCTCTCCCAGCAAATTTGCTCATGTACTTTCCTGCTGATCTCCCAGATTGCCACTGACCCTTTAAAATGTATTACATTTATTTATTGAAAAAATGCTGTGATGGGACCCTTGATTGTAAATCTTGGCTGAAGGATTGGGGAAATATGGGGAAGTGAGGGAAATGACTGTGACGGTTTCCTCCCTCTTCCCAGGTTTCATAGTTTTACTTTTTATTGAAATCTTTATATCACATTTTCAGTTAGACCAACATGTGTTTTAAACTTTGCTTTCAGTGCAAGAAGGCACTAGGGAGATAGGATTTTATTACAGATGTTCAGGATGGGTTTGATCACAGATCAAATACTGATTAAGCATGAGTGTTTCTCGGTTCACAAAGAGAATATTTTGGCATTCACCCTACTTTAAATAAGGAAAAATCCTTTGAGTCTCAATGCAACAGGAGCAAAGAAAGCAAACAAGATGTGAATTTTGATTGTGAGAAGAACTACTTAAATCAAAAGCATCTTTAAATTATTTGGACAAGACAGGGATTGAAGACATGCCAAAGTTTTTCCTTCAAGGTGTGTATGCCATATTTTTGTTTTCCAGTCTGAGTAGTGCACTGCTGTTACTTACTTCTTTATACTCATCTGTGTATTGGGATCAGAGAAGGCAATATTGTTCAGTAATGTGTGCATCCTATCCTTGGATATTACAACATTTCCAAGAGACAAGAGACTTTCTTTACCCTCCCCCCTCAAAAAAAATCAACAAAAGCAAATCAAAACAAAAGAGAGAGCACTTAAGTCATTTATCTTTTATATCATTTGTATTTGGTATAATTCACAGACATCTACATTATGGCATTCAAAGACAGCAGCATGAGTTAGGCAAACAGTCATAGTCTTAATTGTGCATCTAGCTTTTCATAGTCTGCAAAGCCTCTGAACATTGACACTTCTCTTTTCCCATTCAGGACATCAGTTATAGCTAGTTTTCCTGATTTAAGCCTGATCATATTTTCATTTGAGGCCTTCCCACAAAGGTCCCTAAACACAGGAAAACTGTAAAGCTGAACAAAATTTGAAATTTCTGCTTTTCAGTAAATTGTAGCATTTCAACATTTATTTTTACCACAAAGAGGAATGTGAAGCTGACATTTCAAAATGTTTTGCAAAACTGACATCAGTACATTTTGTTTTGTCATTTTTGATAAAAATGAACTTTTTGACATGCCTGAATAAAAATATTTAATTGTGGTTTGTTAAACAGACCAAAAACACATTGAGTCACTTCAACATGAAGCTGCACTTCCCCGTCATGGTTCTTTGCCTCTTGGGGGGTTGCAGTTCAGGATCCTGATTCTCCCTTTGGACCAGACTTAATTTTTCCACATAGCCCTGGGACTGCTAAGATGCACCACACAGTCTGATCAGAGGTAAATATACGCTGAATTATGGATGGCATCGTTCTCCAAAGAGCCGGGCTCAGAGGAACGAATGGGGACCTGAAAAACAATTCCCATGGAAAGGAGCATTCAAAGGAGCATTCAAAGAAAAGGAGCACTCAAAGAAAATAGGGTCATTGCAGAGAAGTTAAATTAATTCTTTGGATTAGTTTCCACTGAAGATGGTTTACACTCACATCAGAGGTCTTCTGTGTGGGTGACAAATCTGATGTACTGTCTCAAACTGATGTGTCAATAGAAGAGCTTTTAGAACAAACTGATAAACTGAATAGTAAATGTCACCAGGGAAAGATGGTATTCACCTTATAGTTCTGTATGAATTCAAATATGAAATTGGAGAACTACTAACTGTGCTATGTAACCTATCACTTAAATTAACCTCTTTACCAAATGACTGGAAGGTAGATAATGTAATGTTGATTTTTTTAAAGGTATCTAAAGGTCAATCATTAACAGGACAACAGCCTAACTCCAATATCGGACAATTCAGAGAAACTGAAAAAAAAAGAGAGAGAAATGGAATTATCGAAAACATAGATGAATATGATTTATCAGGAAGTTATCTTGCCTTTTGTAAAGAGAAATTGTGCCTTGTCCATCTACTACAATTCTTTGAGGGACTCAACAAGTATGTGGATATAAGTGATCCATTTAATATAGTTTACTTGGATTTTCATAAAGCATTTGACAGGATCCTTCACCAAAGGCTCTTAATGGAACTAAGCAGCCATGGGATAAGAGGGAAAATCTCCTTGGATCAGTAACTGGCTGAAAGATGGAAAACAAAGTCTAGCAATATATGGTCAGTTTTTGTAGTGGAGAAAGTTGAACTGTGATAACCCTCAAGGATCTGTACCAGGGCCTCTGCTGTTCAACAGTTTTTGAAATGATCTGGAAAAGGGAATGAATAGTGAAGTAGCAAAGTTTGCAGATGACAGAAAATTACCCAACTGGTAAATGAAAAGCAGAATGTGAGGAGTTACAGAGTGATCTTGTAAAACTGTGTGCAGACAATAAAATAGTAGAGGCAATTCATTTTTGATAAGTGCAAAGTAATGCATCATGGAAAAAATAACCCTGATTACACATATACAGTGACTGGTTCTGAACTATTAGCACTGAAAATAAAATAAAATAAAATAAAATAAAATCTCTGAGTTAGTTTGAATTGTCTTAAAGCTTCTGCTCGGTGTGCAGCAGTAGTTAAAACGACTAAGAATATGTCAGAAACTATGAGAAAGGGCTGCAAAATAAGACAGAAAAATATCACAATTCCAATATAGACACTTACATTGCATACACACTCTGAATACAGTGTCCAGTTTTGGTCACTCTTCTCGAAAAAAGACAGTAGAACTGAAAAGGGTTCAGAGAAGGGAAACAAAGGTGATAAGGGTATAGAAAGCCTTCTATCTACAAGGATTCTAAAGAGAATAGGGCTGTTCAGTAGAGAAAAGAGATGACTAAGTAGATAGATAATAAGTCTATAAAATCATAAATGATGTTTAAAAAGTGATTGTTCTGGGTATTAACTCACAATCACCTTGGTGCCTCTTCTAGAGGTGTTTCCCCATCATCACTTCTCCATATTTTCACTATCTGGCCCCACATTAGTCCCAAACCATGGAATCCTTTTCAGGACATTGTCCTTTGACTGTGATTCAGCTTATCCCCCTTTTTGGAAGATAGGTGGTCCTCAGTCCCATCGCTTTCCTCAGCAGCCAACTGCAGACTCTAGCTTAGCTCCTCACTTCACAGATAAACTGCAGCCTGGATTTAGGCCAATATCCTCATTGGCAAACAGGGAGGATGGGACCCAGGCCCACCTGCTATTCTGGGTCCTGTCCCAGAGAACCTAAAGCTTGGAGCCACTTATTTACTACCCCTTCTCCTATTCCCACTGCCTACTTTCCCCGGGCCACTGTTGGAAAATGACTACTGGGCAAGATGGACCACTGTCAGACCAAGGGCGGTCAGGTTAATGGTGAGTCAGGCTTCCTCTCTTTCTTGATCCACACAAAATAGTGATTTGCAAATGATATGCTGGAGATGGTGCAATCAGAGCAGTATCTTAAGTTGATCACCTTGCAAAAAACTGCAACAACATTTAGCAGCATAGAACAGAATCATAGAATTGTGAAATATTTAAGCATCCCCACTGCAAAACCAGCTATTTATCAAAATCTACTCCCTCTACTTGAATACTCCTTTCATACAGGCCTTGGGTTTGTTTCAGTAGTAGCCCCTTTTCAGTGAGTTAGGTTACACCAACGAGGAAGTTGTCCCTAGGATTTTAAAATAGCACTTGTGTGAATGTGACTATGAAACTCTGTTTGATTAGTAGCCTTTCTCATGTGTAGAAAAATGTAAGTAACAGAGAAAAAGTGAGTCAAACTTTCAAGAACCCCCAGGAAGGAGTTGCTCAGAGATGTGCATATGTAGGCAAACTTTGGGCCATATGGATGGACATCTACACCCACTGGGACCCCTGTCAAATTCAGTGCTGCAGGGTCTGCTTATGCAGTTCTCCTTGCAGGAGGGCAGTCTGTGCAGTCTTAATTTTCAAACCAGTTTTCTGCTGTTAGTTTCATTTCTTAAGTTTGCAGGGTTAATACATAATCAGGAGTTCTTGATGGGAAGTAGGGTCGTGTCAGACAGTCACAATTGAAATCCAAAAGCCCTGTCATCATTTGAAATGCTCACGTCATTTGAAATGTTCACATTTGCTTGATGGGCCTCCACGGTATTATTAAAACAGTATAATATGCTTCAAAGGCACTTACATTGAATTCTATCCTTTACAAGGGCATGGAAATGCTACCTATACCACCTAAGAATAGCTATGCATCTTCCCATCTCAAATGAAACATTCATATTAGAATCTCATATTGTCTTTTGGGTTTACTTTGTTTCCAATAACAGTATACCTTTCAGGACTGATATAAATGGGACAGGAGCTTTTTAAAGGTTTTAAAAATGACTAAACCCAAACTTATGGTTGCAATGATTCTTTTACAAGGATTTAAAGACTTTTTTTCCCTATGATAACCGCTAGGCTGGGCAAACCTGATGCCCAAGTGTTTTGAATGATGGAAATGAAGGTCTAATCTTTGTTCTTTGCTTCTGGAAGGAGCAAACTGAAGTGGGGGTGGGCACAGATTCTTAAAAAATATCCTTTTCACCTTGTGATTTCTCCATTGTTTCCAAGACAATATTAGGAGAGATGGGCTTCTAATACACGCACCTACTCACCTCATAAGAAATGGGAATGAACTATGGGTCAGAGCCCAGTTTGGCACCCAACTGTCTGGTACAAGTGGGGCCAAATCCAAGGCTTTCAGAGGTCAAAGGTAATCATTCCATTCATTTCAAAGCAGCAGCTGGTGAGACCGGATGGTCATGGCACAGGCAGACAGAAGGCCACATTCCATCACATCTGTGCCTGGCTGGCCCCAGTGCTTTGCTGTCAGGACACGGGGATGCGACTAGCCCTCCCAGTGGAGAAGCATGTAGACATCACCCTCTGGAGGTTGACCACCCTGGATAGCTACCACTCTGTGGGGCAGCAATTCAGGATGGTCAAGTCCACCGTCAGGACCGTCGTACTGGAGGTAAGCCATACACTGGGCCCCAGCCTGGCCCGGGGAGCAGGGAAGGTAGTCTTGGGCAACAGGGGACCCTGGGACCTGGTGGGGGGAACTGGATACAAGGGCCAGGTGCCTGTCACAGGGAACCCCGATACCCCACTCATACGCAAGCCCGCTCCCGGAGGGGCACCCTGTCGGGTTGGCCATATGGAGAGAGGGATGGAGGGAGTGATGGGGTGGCCAGGGACTGGCCTGGGGTACAGCTGGGCATACCCACAAGTGTCTCCACTCTGTGTCCTCTGCAGGTCATGAGGGCTATCAACAACGTGCTTGTGCAGTGGCTGGTGCACCTCAGGGACCTCAATGTGGCGGGCTTCGCAGAGCTTAGCTTTCTCCAGTGCTTTGGGACATTGAATGGGACCCATATCCCCATCAGGGCCTTGTTCCCTTGCTCCGTCCAATATGTCAACTGCAAGGGATACCACTCCATCATGGTCCAGGAGGTGGTGTATGCTTGGGGCCAGTTCACCGATGCATACATCAGCTGGTCTGGCCAGACACACGAGGGCTGGAATTCCTCCCTTTGCCTCCAGATGGAGGCAGGCACATACATAGCCCAACACAAAGTCATCACCGGAGACATCGCCACGCCACTCTGTTTGGTAGCTGACCTGGTGTACCTCCTGCAGTCTTGGCTGCAGTGACCCTACCCAGGGCACCTGACCTCATCACAGGAGGTCTTCAATGCCTGGCTGGGAAGTGCACAGAACCCCATGGCGTGTGCCTTTGGGTGCTTAAAGGCACAGCTCAGGTGCCTCCTCATGCACCTTGATGTAGAGGTGGAGAACATCCTACAGCTCATGGCCACCTGCTACTCTCTCCACAACACGTGAGGGGACACAGCACCAGGGGTCCCAACACCACAGAAGTATGAGCAGCCACCTTTGGCTCCCAACTGGCAGCTGCACTGGGAAGGGGGCCTGCATCGGGAGGCTGTCCAGGAGGCCTTCACCTACAGGGACATCTGAGTCAGGCCCCCAGTACAGGTCCCCTTCTGCCCCCCAATGAACAGGGACACAGGGGTGCCAGTCAAAACTGTATTATTTAAATAACAAACTATAGTAAGTGTATATATAAATAAAAATAAACTGCTTTCACAAAACACAATGGAGTGGGGTTAACTATTTACAAGGGCGGGTCATATGGGAAGCAGGGGTATACTAACTGGGTGTGGAGGGGAAGGGGAGGACAGGGGAGGGGTTTCTACTTGAGAGATGGGGTGGAGGGCCATAAGCCCCAGCCACCATGGCTGCCTCTCTCGCCATGGGTGCATGGTCCTGGTTGGGGCCCCGATGGGGCAGGGAGCATGGGGGGGTGGAGGGTCAGTGGCATGTCCTCAGTGGGGAGAGGGTGGGGAGCGGTTCCTGGAGCAGGGGGCCTGCTATGGTGTCCACCGTGGCAAGAAGCTAGGCCCTCAGGTCCTGAAGGGCCACCAGGGGAAAACCCCAGGGAAGGAGGGCAGCTAGGGCCTCAGGGGAGGGGAAGGGTTTGGGGTCCTTGGGTGGCAGGTGAGGCTGAGGGGGTGGCAGTGGGGGGGCAGGAGAAAGAGGGGCTGAGGAGCAGCAGGGTGAGCAGTGTGGAGTACCACAAGAGCCCCGCACATCTGTCGGAGCATCCCACCACCTACCCCCAAGCATCCTGGCACCATGGGAGGTCCTCTACCTACAGGGTTAGCTATCTCTCTGAAACCTTGGTTTGGTGGCAGAGGGCATCTGCATATGCCACTGCCTCCTATGCACGGGTCCAGCCGTGGGCCCTCCACACCTGCAGGTCTGGTTCTGGCCAGGGGACTGCCAGCACCTCTGGCCTACATGCTCCTGGCTGGGCCCAGGCTCCTCTGGTGCCTCACCCATCCCTAGGATGGAGCTGCTATAAGACAAGTTTGGGAAAGGGGGATGAGGGCCACAGTTAAGCCCCCTGAATCAGTCCTGTGGCCCCCTGGGTACCACTCCCCAAGATGGACCCAGGAGGTCCTCGTATCACAAGCCATAGGCTTGGCACAGTGGCCTGGCCAGCTGCTCGCCTTAAGGATGATGCCACCTGTGAGGGGCCCTGTGTGGGAACATGGCACCAGGTGGGAGGGATGCAGCTGGGCACAGGGGGCTCCATGCCTGCGTCACAGGTAGGCTGGGCACAGCTGTGCACCCTGGGTTCTCCCCTGCGTGGAGCTGCATGTGCCAGGGATCCCGGCAGTCAGGCATTCAGAGTGCCCTGCAGCTTGTCTTCAGCCCCAGGGCACACTCTAGTGTGGGGCACCGGAGGGCTGAAGGTAGAGGGGTCTGCATATGCCCCCACTGGGGGATGCCCCATGCCGCACACTTACCTGGCATGACATTGTAAAGAGCTGGGGATGCCTGGCTAGGCATGGTCAGGCTGCTTAGCTCCAAGGCCACGGTAATCGCCAAGGACCCCTTGGGGGATGAGCTGTCCAAAGGTCCGTGGTGCTGGCTGGGGGTCTTTCCCTCCTCCCCAGCCTTTTCTGGGGAGCTGCTGTCCTCCCCTTCCAGTGCAGCAGGCGGGTCTGCACCTGCTGTGTCCATGACTTGATGCAGTAGCGAGGTGTCATTGCTTGCTAGGATGTCCCTTAGCTCCCTATAGTAGGGACACCTGGCTGGGCTGCCCCCAAACCTATGGCTGCTGTCCCTGGTCCTTGTGTATGCCTGACACAGCTCTTACACGAAACCTGGTCTGCAGTCTGGGCAGGATGTCCATCGGTGGTCAGGGCTGTGTCAAGTCAGGTGAATGCTGCAGCGCTCCACCGGTGCCCTTACATGTCACTGAGGACATCTTCCTCCTGCCAGAGTGCGAGGAGGTCCCTCAGCTCTGGCCCTGTCCAGGCAAGGGCTCTCTTTTAGCTTGGCTGCTCTTCCTACGGGCTGCCATCCCCTGACTCCCCGGGGCTACCCTGAGGAGTGCGGAAGGGATGGCTGCTGGCCATGCAGCTGCTGGCTGTTGGCTGTGTGGTTGCAGGGAGCTGGGTGCTGCAGTCCAGCACGTGCTGCCAGCCTCACAGCCCCTGCTTCCTGCTCCGGGGTTTCTAGGTCCTTGCAGCCTCAGGGGCCTGATAGAGTGTCTCCTAGATCTGGAGGGGGAGGTGCCACCATGGAGGACCGCTTCTTCCAGAAGAAGCAGTCTGTGATTGTCTACACATGCTTTCTTCCAGAATAATCATGTGGAAGAATGTGTTATTCCCATTTGTGAGACCAGTGTTAGGGATCCAGAAGTTGTGATTTTTTCCAGATTCCTTCCAGAAGAGTGTCTAACTTGTGTAGATGCTCCCCCGAACTACCAGAAGAAGCCTCCGTTCTACCACAAGATCTGACACGTGTAGATGCAGCCATTGAGAAACAATGAGGTGAACTCCAATGTTCACCACCTGTCCTACCATGATAATGTCTGCTCTAACCAGCAGATATATTTTGCAGTGAACACATTAAGGAGATTCTCTGTTCACCCTGGCTATGACTACATGGCAGCCCTATTTCATAATAAGATATAAATGGCTATTTTGAAATATCTCATTTTTAGATAACCCAACCACATACAAAACCAATTTTGAAATAGCACCCAGCTATTTTGAAATAGCATTTCTTAATCCATAGCAGTGTTTCAGAATAGTGCCATTGGAGCCCAATATAGCCTATTTCTACCTTTCACACCTAACCACACAGATCCTTTTTAAAGGTCTAGAAAATAAGAAGAATGCAGAATATGGAAAGAAGACGAATGATTGATATTTGTATTGTATTTGTTGGAACAGATGGAGTAAGTACACGGAACAGTCACCCTATTTCCAGAACCCTCCAGAGCTTATAGTTATATGCACATCATTGCACTATTTCAGCTACATCAATCTCAATGTGGGGATCCTGTAAATATGTCATTCTCTTAGTGAATCCAAGAACCAAAAGTCAAGTCCACCCACTCCCACTCCTCAGTAGATGTGAAGGGAAGGATTGTTGGTAGGGATCACAGTAATACTAATGCCAAATTCCCTTCCCTTTCTAATGAAGAGTAGGAAGACATGGATTTGGGGCTAGCTTATCTCCCTCAATACTGGGAAGGGGTATCCATTTTGACAGGCTTATGCATAATAAATGAATTGATCACACAAGTGCTGCTGGTAACTGTAGGGGCGAGTGGACAGAGACATAGAGATAGACAGAGATGTTCATAGTTAGGGAGTGAAAGAAGACAGATGTATTGACAGACATGAGCAACTAGGACTTCAGGCTGTGACTAGGGTAGAGAGAAGGAGCAGGACTAAGAGGGATGAGTAGATTTTGGACAGAGAGAGCTAGAAGCTTGATAAGAAAAGGGAATAAATATTAAAAAAATAAATTAAAGGAGTGAGAAATTAGAAATAGGCAGATATGAATTGCTGAAGGAGACAAAAATTATTGTGGATGAGAAGATAAAAGTTTAAGAAGGGAAGACTAAAGCAGCACGTAGATATGAGGGTCCCACTACACCAATTTACATAAGAAGGTATGTAACTGTAAGAAAATGTGCAGTCCCCTTGCCTTTAATAGGAGTATTGTGCTTAAACATGTGCTTAAATATCTTACTGAATCAGGACCTCAAAGAACATGAGAAAAGGAAACAGAACAACAAAGACAAAGAAGATCAAGAAAGATGATTTTCCCCACTTACCTAGTTACAGCTGAACTAACCCTTCCAGTGCCTGGCCTTTAATCGTTAGATCTTACAACCATTTTTGGAGGAAGTAAACTTGTGTAGCTTTGGGAAGATTGCACCAAATGACAAGTGCCTTTAATAACATTCTGAGGGGGGCGGGTACTGCCAGACCCAGCCAGCACTGTTTTAGCTTCCCACTACCGCTGCTTTGCTATTATTTACTGGACTGTTAGAAAAGAATGCCCAGAACACTTTATATTTCACAGTCTTTCCTGGAAATAAACGTAATAAATAAATAAATAAAGTAGAAATCTTTGGATTTAGGAAACTAGAAAACCACCGGCATAAACTAAATTCTCTGAAAAATGTTTCTTGTTAGATAAGCACCTTTCTTCCTATTGTGCATGTCTCAGGTTTGAAATGTAGTGCTCTCTGTAGTTCAGTTTTGCAAAAGTCATCCCGTTTAAAAAATGCTTTACTCCATTAAAGTTGCAGCTACCAGCGCTCCTCCAAGCTTCCCCAAGGTGTGGGAGCCAGGAAGCTGGCAGCAGCCGCACCCCAGACCCCAACCTTCCCTTAATTTTGCAGGAGCCCCTTCTTGCTCCCTGGTTCCTTGCTGGCTCTCTCGGGTGTGGCCAGAGAGCATGTGTACATGCTCTCTGGCCAGCAGCTGTGCCTACGTGCCATCAGGGACCATTACAGAACAATTAACTCCTTTTTAAAAATAAATTGGGATGCTTTCTGGTGCCAGCGATATGGGGTTGTCCCACCCAAAATGGGACAAATGGTCACCGTAGATCCTGGTAATGATCCTGTATACACTTAGCTTTACTACCAAAATTAAAGTCTGGTATGTTCATTGTTGCAAGATTAGGATGTAAATATTTTTCCAGAACTTCCCAAAAGAAATTGAGGAAGGACAAGTATTACATGGAGAATATTTCAGAAGAAAACCTGAAGGCACGAGGTGGATGCATGCAAGATATAATAATGTCAATATCTATACATCATCAGTTAGATTGAGCTCCCTTTCACTATCCTGGAATTTGAGTTAAAAAAGCATTTGGGATATCCTTCAAAAAATGAAACCAAGAAAACTCAAATATGACTTGTACACGCCCAGAGACGGTCTAAGTTTACATGTTACTTTGTACACTGTTATACTTAGATACCATATTGATTTGTCATTTCTGAAATATATTAAACAAGATTAATATTGCACAAGTCTGAAGATTGTTATATATATAACTATATATGAGATAGTTGTACTGTGTCAGTCCCAAGGTATTAGAGAAACTACTGTTTAGGTTAATTTAGCTATTTTATTTAGCTATGCCACTTTTCCATCTTTGAGGAAGAGCTTTGCATAAGCGCAAAAGCTTGCCTCTCTCATCATAAAAAGTTGGTCCAATAAAACATATTATCTCACCCAGGCTGCCTCTCCAATTCTGAAGAGTCACTTAGATGTTGAGAATTTTTTTTTCCAGATCAGGTAAAGGAAATAAAGTAGAGTGTGAGGGGCTCAGGAAGAGGAAGCTTTGATTTTTTTCTTGTTTTTTTAATTGACACTTGAGAGTGAAGAGTCACCTGCATAATAACCTCTACAAAAATTATAATAATTAGATTAGGAAAACACACCAATGGCAAATTTCTCATCTGCAGCAGTCTCTATGCATGCTGTGAAAGCAAGACTGACACATTTGTCCTGACCTTGTCCTTTGTATTTAAGCTACAGCATTAGAGTAACTTGCTGTAAGACTAAACCTGTAAGAGGCACTGTTTCCCTATATTTGATCATACACCACTTCACTTTTTCACAGAGGCACTTCTGTTCAAGAGCTAGTCATTTGGCAGAAAATGCAGCTCATCTACCCTGCCTTTCTCCACTTCCTAAGTCCTTTTGAGCTTTATGAGCATTAAAACAGGTCTCATACTGATAACAAAGGTTAAGGCAATCATCTCTTTCCTTTTGCAGATAAGGACTTGAAAACCTCCTTTGCAGTCTCTTTTCCGTGCTGCACAGAGATTTCTACAGCCTACAATTTTTCTTAGTTTTAACTGTATTTATCAAAAGGGACCATATGCATAGAGTAGGTAAGCAAACATTTGCTTTCCTTTGAAGAAGGGTTTGTCTTTCTCTTGGTTTGGTGCTGCAACATGCCTGGACAAAACTACTCAGGGGAAAAAAAGGACTAAATTGCTTGATGAAAGAGCTTAATCATTCCCGCTGCCACTGCACAGTAAAACAAGCATGTCCTTAGTCAGAGCCTTTTGTGCTTAGTCCTAGTTCCCTGCAGAGAGAAGGATGTAATCTTGGGCATTTTTCTGGAACAACACAAGTGGCACTGTGGTAAAGCTACTGACGATCATGTAGTAGAAACATGGGGAATGTTGTGATTGTTATACTTGATGAGGAATCAATTTAACCAGAAATTTGGGAAACCTTCATATCAGTGATCCCGTCAAGCCAGACTTAAATAGGAGAGAGAGCTAAAATCTTGAACCAGAACTAAACTTGATGCACTGAGACTGGAATGTTGTGAAGCATTCATATCTGATATATCTATGCCATCCATTTGTGATGTGTTTGGCTGCTCAGGAACCTAAGTTCAGTGTGTTTGAAAAAGATTGTGAATATCACATTTGCACTTCTGCCGTGTCACCTACCCTTAGATGCAAAGCCTCATGGTTCACTAGCCCCCTACCCAAGACCACTATAAGCAGACAAGGAAGGCATGATTGACTTCTAGAATGTGGAAAGCAAATTACAGGGTTTATTTCTTGAACATCATAATGGAACAAATACTTTCATACAGCTCAAATTAAAAGAACACTTTAGGATAGAAAGTATGAGTTCAAGTATCTGCAAACAGACTCTTAATTAAATCAAATCAATCATATCCCGGAATCCCCAGTAGGCTATCCTTAGAATTTAAAATAACCTTAAGTGCTATGAGCCCTACGCTCAGCTGGAGTAAATTGTCATAATGCCATTTAAGTTAATGCAGGCACCCAGATTACAACAGCTGAGAATCTCAGAGAGTAAACCCTAAATAATATCTTTTTTATTTATGGTTTAACCATGCACATTATCTTTTAATATGTGTCTAAAAGAGTGACTGAATGCTACTTGGTAAACTTGGCAAAGAAGCTTTAACCTTTTGTCAAATGGACAATTATTTGGTGAAGGGTGGATTGACTATTGCACTGATTTCATCCAAAAACATTCACCCTGATGTCTTTATACTATTAGCATTTTCCAGCTGGCAATTTTTCTTACATTTTAATTTAAGAACCTGAATTTTCTTTAGGCTACATAGATGTAGAAAGAGAATCAAAGGGTGTGGCTAGACTGTAATGCAAACACAGGGTTAGTGGGACTTGGGTCAGCTATCCCATGCTAGAGAAACTAGGGCTTGAACACCTAATATAATTCTTAAGTCTATATTAACAAGTTTCTAACCTGGGTTTGCACCTAAGGCACTGATTCATACTCCAGAATCCACAGTACACAGGGCCATCTTCAGAAGGGCACAGTGTCAAGGATAACCCTCTCCCATGACCTGCTGTTTTGGGATGGGGCCATAGGCATTACCATTAAGCATCATTTTTTGGGGTCTTTATCCACTTTAACGCACTCTTTCTACAAAATCTAGTCCCCTGTGCTACATCACTATGGTTACATCTACACGTGCCCCAAACTTCGAAATGGCCACGCAAATGGCCATTTCGAAGTTTACTAATGAAGCACTGAAATGCATATTCAGCGCTTCATTAGCATGCAGGCGGCAGTGGAGCTTCAAAATTGACGCTCCTTGCCGCCGCGCGGCGCGTCCAGACGGGGCTCCTTTTCGAAAGGACGCCGCCTACTTTAAAGTCCCCTTATTCCCATCAGCTCATGGGAATAAGGGGACTTCGAAGTAGGCGGGGTCCTTTCGAAAAGGAGCCCCGTCTGGACATGACCCGCGGCGGCAAGGAGCGTCAATTTCGAAGCGCCGCTGCCGCCCGCATGCTAATGAAGAGCTGAATATGCATTTCCGCGCTTCATTAGTAAACTTCGAAATGGCCATTTGCGTGGCCATTTCGAAGTTTGGGGCACGTGTAGACACGGCCTATGTGCACTAACTGCCACTGTGGGCACAGGGAAGTAAAAGAAGGAATATTTTGTCCACCTATCTGCCACTCCTCAGGGAAATAGATTAACTATATTGACAGAAAAAAATTGTTAATGAAGGATGCTTGTACACTCAGGCACTATATCAGCACAGCTGTGGCCTTGTAGCTGTGCTGCTGTAGTGTAGAGGTACCCTTAGTAAATATTAATTCAAACTAGAGTAAGGACCTTATAGTTTTACCCTTATTGACAATCCAATCTTAACTTAATGCTATTTATTTATTCCATGGCACCATGAAAATTCCTTAAACCCATTTTTATTCATGGAAATCTAATGCAGTAATGGTAACACTAACGATACAATAATTTTTCAAATTATTAAGAAAAAATAATTGCCGTAGAATACATTGGATATTTCATAATATGATCATGTCATTTTAGAGGTTATTTATGTTTTTTAATTCTCTCTCCCCTCTGTTTTCCAAGGTGTCTGGCTCTCTTCTTACCTTTCTTCTTACTCCCTGCTATTGTTTGTAATTCCCGGTGATTTAAACAAGCTTTCAAAGTCATTTCAGCCTAAGAGCCAACTGAGTTGTCTGGAAAATTTAGGCCAAATATTTCTTAAAACCCAAAGTAGATTGTTTGTTCTTTGCTCTCCTTATAGCCATGTACCTGACCGTTCTACACTTTGGCTATGTCTGTCTACACTAGAGGTTGTTTTTTATTATTTTTTGACGAAACAGCTATTTTGTCAACAAAACTCATGACGTGTCCATACTTAAAATGCATCTGTTGAAGTGGGTCTTTGCCCATGAAAGCTTATGCTCCAAAATATGTTAGTCTGTAAGATGCCATAAGACTTCTTATTGCTCTTAACCTTCTTTAATTTTCTTTAATCTTCTTTTTTCATGAGCTGAATTTATAAGATCTCTGATCTATGTTCATTTTTAATAAATTTTGACATACCAGGGAAATTCCAGAAGAATGGAAAAGTGTTAGACAATGCAGTTATTTAAAAAGACTCAGCATCATGATGTAGTGAAGTACTGGTATCAGTCTTAGTGGAAATGTAAAAGTAGATATGGGATTTATGAAATGAATAATTAAAGAAAGAGAGTAGAAATTGAACCATTTGACACAGTTTTATGGAAAATAGGCCTTGTCAAATGAACCTAATCTCACACAACAAACAGCATTCCTGTAGCACTTTAAATACTAAGAAAATAATTATTAGTTATTAGGTGACAAGATTTTGTGGGGCAGACCCTCTGCTTCAGATCTGGAAATCGAACGGGGCACTATTTCCAGATCTGGAGAAGTGGGTCTGCCCCATGAAAACTCATCACTTAGGCTACATCTACACGACAGAGATCTTTCAAAAGAAGCTGTTCCAGAAGATCTGCTCCAAAAGAGTGCATTCACAACCAAAAAAACCAGATCAAAAGAGTGATATGTTATTTCAAATACAGCATCCACACAGCACTCACTCTGTCTAAAGAATAGGCCAGGGATCAAATATGAAGACGGTTCTTTTGAAAGAAGGGCCTTGTGGAGCGTCTACACACATTTGCTTCTAAAGGGGGGCACTCTTCCTGAAATGGGAAAGGAAGAGTGATTTTGTAAGGAGCACCACTTTCTTTCAATTTACTTTTGAAAGAACACTTTCCGTGTATAGACACTCCCTGGGCTCTTTCGAAAGAGCCCCCTTCTTCCGAAAAATCTTTCAAAAGAACTTGCTAGTGTAGATGCAGTTTCAATAAATTATTTTGCTAGTATTAAAGTGCTACAGGACAAGACTGCTTTTTTGTTTTGTGAAGATACAGACTAACAGGGCTGCCTCTCTGTGACTATAAATCTAATCTCAGGTTTTGATAAGGTTAAGAGTTTGATTGGTAGATGCAACACACTGAGGCTTTTATAACGTGTTTGGCTATTGAACCACATGCTGTTTAAAAGTAATAATCTGTAAGATCCATAAATCGCACATTAAATGGTTTAATAACATGCTAAACATCACATCTCAAAAGAAGTTATCAGTGGGGAATCGTTCAATGTGGGTACTTCTAGACCAGCTATGTAGAGATTGGCATGTGGACTGACTTTATTAAATATTACTATCAATCATTTGTAAACAAACATAAAATCACTGCTGTTAAGTCTGAAGATGACACTTTGACTGCCTGAATGGTAAATAATGACAAGGACAGAGATCTGCATTGTTTGGAGAGCTGGCTCATCCATACTTCAGGTTACACAGAATGAAGTCTATACCTATAAAATGGGAGAATTTATGCAGTGATTTTAAAAAAGGATTTAGAGGTCATAGCAGACAAACTGCTTACTAGGAGTTTCCGTTGCTTTCCTGTGGAAAAAGGGGCCATGGAATCATTAGATATACAAAGAGATAAGTAGAAGAGGCAGATGACTTTATCCCAGTATAGGACTTCCTTAGTATTAGCATACTGCATCAAGTTTTGGTCTCTTGTCATAGCATGTAAATACCCTGTGCTGGCCCAGGAACCAAGGAGTTAATGCAGAAACTGCTTGTAGAACTGATTGCCAGCCTTGCAGCAATTGGGGCATCATACCCACCAGAATAAAAGACCTGGGAAACAGAGAGGGGGGTTGTCTGCCAGAGGATCAAGCAGGCTGGAGAAGGGATCTCCTGTCCACAATCTTGCTGTAAAGTGCTCCGAAACAGCACCTGGGAAAAAAACAAATGAACCAACAAGCTGAAAAGCCTTCAGAAATCAGAGTAGATACAAAGGAGCTCAAGATCACTGAGTGAGGGCACGGAGTCCTCATCTAACTGTCTAGATTATGGAGCCTGAGTTGAAATCCAGGGGAGAGGGAGACCTTAGGTTCCCCTACCCTTTGAAAGTCTTAAGAATAGAGACCTGGTGGACACCAGGAACTTACAAGCAAATTTACGTGCAAGGCTCCACCTGGTCCCACAGCAGCCCACACCTCCACATTTTAAAAGGGATGTTAAAAAATTGGGAAAGATGCAGTTTTAAAGAATCACAAAGATGAGGTGAGAGTTGGAGAAAATGCCTTACAGGAGTAGACTTAAAGAGTTCAGCCTGTTTACCTTATCAAACAAACAAACAAACAAACACACACAAAAAGATTAATAGATTATTTGTTTATAAGAACCGTACCTGAGAGAAAATACAAGTTGTCAAAGGTCTCATTAAACTAACACACAGGAACATAATAAGATATTTTTACAAATCAAAGTAAGACAAATTCAAGTTAGTTATAAGGCACACATATTAAACAAGTATCGGAGAGGTAGCCATGTTAGTCTGTAGCTTCGAGAACAACAAGTGGTCTTGTGGCACCTTATAGACTAACAGATAATATTTAACATATTAAATAGTGAGGGCAATTAACAATTCCACCAAGACAAGTGGTGGGTTTTCTTTCTTTTAAGGCAGTCTCCACGTGGAAACTGGATAAGTTTCTGGAAAATATGCTTTAGTCACACACAAGTTTTTCGGCTCAATAGACAAGTAACTGAGTGAAATTCTTTGTCTTCTGCTATAAAGGTCGTCAGATTAGATGATTTAATAGTCCCCCTGGCCTTAAAATCTACAAATATATGAAGCCGTGCAGGTCTTCATAACAAACAATACTGATTTCTGGATCGATGCCAGCCAATCAGACTTCATATAGAAAAGCACATCCCAAGTGGCAGCCCCTGAATTCCGTGTAAATATTAATCACTTCTGATAAATGATATTAATCAATTTTAGGAGCTTAGCAATAGGGTTTTTTAAGAGCTGTAAATTTTCTTCATCTCACTTGCTATTTTAAAAGAAAAAAAAATACCTACATCATCTCTAATGGCAAGATTTCCAACTGGAATGAAGCCATTCATGGTATATGTAGCAAATATACAGTGGAACAAGCACGAAAGTTTATTTATGAGATAGTGTCTTGTCTTAAAAAACTGTCCAAAAATACCCCCAATATACTGTGTTGAATTCTGCTCCACCTTTTCCAGGACACTCCACCATTTAAAAGCTGAGTTTTATCGATCTCAAGAGCAATCACTTTATTGGATTGGATTAATGTTTTCATGAGCATCAAGATTTATTGCTCCTCAAAATCATTATCTCTAGTCCTGGGTCAATAAATCTTGATATTCAACTCTGATGAGAGACACTCTGGTAAAAGCTTTATTATCCAGCCCTGCACCAACTGGAGAGCTCTCTAAAGTGACATTTCTAATCTTTATAGAAAGTCTGGTTTATAGACCAAGAAGTAGTGATATGTCCCTGTTGCTCCTACAGAGAGAGTTCAGAGTGCTGTGCGGAGGGGTTAGGATGTGAAATGAGCACAGGAAGAGTTTTGGGGTGCTGAATGGGGAGTGTTGCTAACCTTGGGCAGCTCCCAGAAAGCAGTGCCCTGTCCCTGATGCTCCTAGGCAGAGGTGGGGTTAGGGAACTCTATGTGCTGCTTCTGCCCAGGGGAGCTGCCCCTGCAGCTCACATTGGCTGTGGTGCCTAGCCAGTGAGAACTGTGGAGGCAGCACACACAGGGCAGTAGCAGTGACAGCAGCAAGGCGAGGTTACTGCTTGCAGGGGGCCACCTGAGGCGAGTGTCAGCCGAAGCTGACTGAGGTGATTACCACCGAACATTTTCCATACCTCAACCCCCTGCCCTGAGCCCCCTCCCACACCCAAACTATCTTCCAGAGCCCATGACACACACCCGCCCCTGCATCCGAACTCCCTCTCAGTTAACCAGTTTTTTTCTTTTACCAACACCATCTGTTCCTCTCATATGCCAGTTGAAAAAGCTTTTACTGTGTTTCCTTGTGATAATAACAAGGAGATAGGCCAGCAGAGCCAACAGGCCAGAAAGTTAGAATAGCATATTCCTTGTAACACAGAATATTTTAACTTCAGGTTCAGTGAAATACTTATCTCATGCCTAGGTTTTATCATGGAATCATCCCCAGCCCCAATTTAAATGGGAATACTCCTGAGTTTAAACTGAATAATATGCATATGTACCTTGCTGAATTGGTTCCTAACATAATACACGAACCAGGCCATAGCTTACATGCGTAAGCACTGCATTAAACTTGCATGCAAGAGTCTAGCAAGTTTTAAAAATGCCTTATTTCCTTATACACCCAGAGTAAAATCTAAACTGTTAAATAATAGTACTGCATGCAAATAGATTGATCTCTAGAGATAAAAACAAATTATTTGTGTTACAGAGGTATATAGAGGCCCCAAAGAAGATTATGGTCCCTTTGTACTAAGTATTTGTATATGGGTGGCTTGCTAGTTTAAGGGCTAGAGGATTGGGTGCAGCCAGCCCAACTTACTGTTGAAGCACACCTGCACAGGGATCAGCTGATTCCCTATCAACAGTAGAAAAAGTGGAAATGGAAGGTGGCGGACTGAGAAAGTTGCATGAGCTATAGAGAAATGAAGGACCCGCCAATAATAGGAGACAGGCCATAACCCTGGGGGAAATATACTAACAGCAAATACTAAGGGCAGCAGAATAATTGCATTTTGCTTTGTTGGTTTTGAAGTATAAATAAAGCCCTGCAAGACTGATCTCTGTGGAGTTTGCTTGGGCAGGCCTGAAGTGGGAGAGATTGGTAGCAAGAGTCATGGAGAGTGACCCCAGACCATGATGGAATGTCTTGGAGGAGGTCATCCTGTATCATCATTGTGTCAATACATTAGTGAATACCAGAGAGGGCTAGGAGGAATTTCAGAAAACTATACAAGCTAGGTAAATGGAAGCACAATGGCAAATGAATCCAATGTTGACAAGTACATAGCAATGTATAATGAGACAATAAATTTAAATTTTGTACCCCAGGCAATTACACAATAGTCCACCACTCATTGGTGTTTCTGGGTCCACAGCTTTCATTTCTCAGTGGTGCAGACTCGTATGACTCTTTCACCAGACTAAATTAGTTCTGGGTTGTTTGCTGGCTGCACTAAGTTACACCCCTTTATGGCAGACCACCCATGCATCCCATTGTCTGCACTTTGCATAATTTTCACAGGCTAAGGAAAGTGTAGTTGCCACAACTATAAGTTACAGGTCTTTCTATAAAAGTACTTTATTCTTATTCTTAACAGAGAGAACATACCAAGAACAATAATAGAATCAATCTATTTGCGTAGGAGCTTACCAGAGACTATCCAAGCTTCAGCAAAGATGCTGCCAGATGATCCATCCTTCAAACCGGTGTTTTTCAAACCCTTTTTATAAAATACCCATTTAAAAATTATAAGTACCCCCAGATTTCTCTTGCATTCCCCTAACAGTATGAGTACCACTGGTAGAGAAACATGGCTCTAAGGTAATCTGAGGTGTTGAAACAAGTGCCATTCAACCTTCCCAGATTACTACACCTTTTTCAGGAGTCAGATTTGTTTTGCATACCACCAAGTTACACCTCACTTAAAAACTACTTACTTACAAAAATATCACAGGAGATGACTATTGAAAACTTGCTGAGCATGTACCGTCTTATTATCAAATAAATGAATTGGAATAGAAGTATTAAATTTCAGCAAAAAGCATATGAAGCAGTAGAAACAAGTCACCGTCTGAAAGAACTTTTAGATTGTACTGACTTTATTAGTGTTTTTAATGTAGCCTGTTGTAAAACTCGGCAAATATCTAGATGAGAGATGTACCCCCTGGAAGACTTAGGTGTACCCCCAAGCATACACATAGCCCTGGTTGAGAAAGACTGCTTCAAACCACACCAATGGATTTTTATGTGGCCCCATGTTTAAAACAGCTGCTAGAAGTGAACAAGTTTCTCCGTGACCCTGAGTCCCTTTTCCCTCACTTTGGTACTGTGGTCTGGTCCTCGTGTAACAGGAGATCAGTAAGACTTCTCCTTAGAGCATAGCGTCAAAAGAAGTTGCCTTCCCCTCCCTTCAATATTTCCTAAGAACCCCAATTAGCTTTATCTAATACAATGTTTCAAAGAGTACTTTGAGCCTGATTATGTTTCTCAGGCTGTATCTGCACTGGGGAGAACTGTCGGCAAAAGATACAGAATTGTGCACTGCAGTTTGCACATACTTTGCTGACAGTTCTGTTGAGAGAAAATTTTTCAAAATTTGGCCCATCCATATGGGGTCAAATGTCAGAAAAAAACCCTCTGTCAAGACATCCCTTCTTCCTCATGGAACGAGGTGTACAGGGATGTCGGCAAAATCCTCCCAACCGGCAGTTCTCTTCTGAGAGGCCTGCAGTCTGGATATGTGCTCTGTCGACAAAACTTCCGTCATCAGAAATTCTGTCAACAGAAGACTGCAGTCTAGCTATAGCCTGTGAAACAAGGTGCACAGGAATCTCAGCAGAATGCTCCCGACCAGCAGGTCTCTTCCAAGAGTCTGAAGTCAGGGTGTGTGCTCTGTCGACAAAACAGAAGTTATGTAGATAGAAGCCTGCAGTCCTGACATAGCCTCAATGTTTACGTTAGTCAGGTCACTTCCAGAGAAATATTACATTATATAACACAGGTTTATTACATATATGCATTATAATATATTAACATATTATAATGCATCAACATGTGCATTTTTATTACAAAGAATTCCTAAGATATTTAAACATAATTCAAAAAGGTTTCTGTAGCATATTTTGGGAACTTGGCATAGTACGCTGTACAATATTTTCAGTAAACTGGGTCATCTGTATGCAAATCACTGTAGACAACTGAATGAGAACTTTTTGGTGTGTAGCTGTGGTTAAAAAAAAGCAAGCAAGATTTTAGGATGCATAATAAATGGGATGGAAAAATAATATGGGAAATACAT
Organism: Carettochelys insculpta; assembly: GCF_033958435.1. Taxonomy (NCBI): domain Eukaryota; kingdom Metazoa; phylum Chordata; order Testudines; family Carettochelyidae; genus Carettochelys; species Carettochelys insculpta. Next base: position 138,414,766 of record NC_134137.1, read on the forward strand.
AAATCGATGATCAGCATAGGTCTTGACGCTGGAGTGAAGTGGGGAATGCCTCGTCCACTTTTTGGCATGGTCAAACATTTTAAATGGCATTTTGCAGCCCCTAATGTCGAGTACACAGAATACTGTGTGAAGTTCTGGCCATCCTCAGATGAAGGTGTTCAAGATCTAGTGGGGATTTCAGTCCAGTCTAGCCAACTTAAGAAACTTATACCAACTATCTCTTGTTGGACTTCATAGCCACAGTACCTAAGTTTAAGATCAGGGTCATTATATGCAGTTCTATTTACCAGGCTTTTTGAACAATGCTCTTACTTGTTCAAGGATTGTGCACTACTGAGAAAATCTTTTAAATTTGTTTGCTGTCTTGTGGTTATGTTGTCTTTCATAAATCCTTTAAAGATGTATACACAGAGCAGCAGGGGAGGGAGAGGCAGTTCCCCTGGGCCCCGTCAGTATAAAGGGGCCCAGAACTCTGGGCTGTCACTGCTGCTTTCATGGCAGCAGTTGTGTCTGAAGCCATGTTCCCTTTAAAATGTGGCATGAGCCCAGTATGGTACAATCCATGAGGTTCTGAGGGCTGGCAGGGAAGGCTAAAGCATGATCCAGATGGTGCTGAGGACTAGCTGCCCCTAGCCCTACCTCTTTTGCCAGAGCCCCTTCTGAGAGAGCCCATAGCTGAGCCCTGCCTCCTCATATTGCCCAAGGCGTGGCAAAGTCTGTTGCCAGCACTGCATATGTGGTATTAGACATCCGGTGAAGTATCTACTGGAATCCCTTGTTTTCTTTTTATGTGTCCATGTTATGAAAAGAAAACAGAAAATGTAGTTTATGCATAATTATTCTAACCATGTTGCTATTAATTTTATAATTAATTCAGTGTATCAGAAGCCAGTTGCATTATCCATAATTCAATACCATACGCATTTTTAGTTTGATGTATTAAAAATTCTAAAGAAAATGATAGCAGATTGAGTTTATAAATTAAACACTGAACTTGTGTAAATATCAGTGTCTTCACTACCTTGTTCTCACAAATATTTTCTTCAAGTCCATCCAGGTGTGATTATTTAGGGGTTTGCCTAGGTGAGTAAGAGGTTCAGTCTGCTATTGTCTTAGAACACACAGAGTCTTGTGACTGTGCAGCTTTGGTTCATCACACTTGACCCCAGGGGCCTGCCAGCAGCCAAAAAGCCTCATCCTGCTTTGCCCAGCATGGATATTCCTGGATGGCTGACTCTCCCAGTTCTGGATTCGCTCCAAAATCATCCTCCTACAGAGAGGAGTCCCTCTCCCTATAACTTCATGTAGAAAAAAGAAAAAAGTATTAAGTACTCTGTCTCTACACAGACAATATAAATACCTTTCTAAGATGTTAGCTTTCTAGAAACATAATTTACTGAACTTTTTCAGCACTGATAATGAAAGTAAAGCACATTAATTAAGGATAAAGTGTAAACTAGTAAAAGAAATGATGGTAGAGATGGTAAATGAAAGGGAAAATGCATATTTAAATCCTTCACCCAGAAAGATCCAGTCTTTGTTCATGATGGGTTTGATCACATTGTTTCTTTTCCAGGTTTTTACTGGACTACTTGGCCAGGACCCATCAGAGAGATCAAATTGCTTGGTTTATTTGTCTCATAAGGTGAAGAATAATTCCACTTCTCTTTAAAGTTGAAGTGAACCTTGAAATGTAGCCTTCTGAAGGGCAACCCCCAGATAAAGTTCTGTATTTCCTGCTTAGTAAAGGAGCCAGGAGGTCCAGAAGAAATACCCCATGATTGTTCCTCCCTCCACAGTAGTAGTTGCTTCTATGCAAATTATCTTACTGCTGCAACCTTAGGTATAAAGGGATAAGCCTTTGGTACACCTAGTCAACAACGTTCAGATTCATGGGGTTTTTCCTTTGTCTGGTGAAAATGTATTTATCAACTCCCTGACTTGCCTCATTTTAGCATTTTCTAGTCACACATAATTTCACATATAGAATTCTCACACAAATTGTACAATTATATTATTGACCATAAAGTTGTTAGTTTACAAACTGATCTCTCACAAGGCATATTTTCTACTGAAATCAATACTGTGGGGTTTGTAAAAAGGAGTATAGGGTTATAGGGGTTTCATATCTTTGTGTAAAATGATGGCCCCATTAAATCGATGGTATAATCAATTCACTCCTATAAGAATTTCATTCTTTGAGTTAAGGCTCAGCATCTTATTTTTAAACACTGTAGCAATAAAATGTTAATACTGTGCTCTACAAGTATAATTAGAGCTGCAGAAATGTTGTTTACATAAGCTTTGAACTCTGTCGTATTAGCCTGTTCTTTATGTAGAATAAAAGGGCACATCCTTCAGTTCTCTTGTTAAATTCCATAGAAAAGACAAATGCTTATCTGAATGCTTCCACTGGATATGCTAGCAAGAAAGTTGCCATTATACAGTATTACCGCTGGAAAGTATTTGTTAAAGTTGTAGGCTTGTCCTGCATCACATTAAATGGGCTGGGGCTCATCACCTGCAATGCTCCACTACCCACATTCCACAAGTACATTTCAGCTGAAAGAGCCAATGGAGATTAAGGACTAAATTTAGATGTGTTTTTCATTCTGAAATTACCCGCTTTAATCTACGAGTTAGCTTTAAACAGTAATGATTTGAATGAATTTGTCCATTATTCAGAACTGTTCAATAAATAATTTGTGTGAATGTATTTATTTGATCCAGAGGCTGTCTTCTGAGCCAGCTGATGTATTTGTTATTTGCTATTTACACCTTATGATTGGCAGTATTACCAAGTCACACAATTTTTCCCCCCATGAATCTTACAATATTTGGTAGGTTCTTTTAAATTCCAGTAGTAGGAATCAAGACACTCTATGGCCGTGTCTACACGTGCACGCTATTTCAAAGTAGCAGCGCCAGCTTCGAAATAGCGCCCGTCACGGCTACACGTGTTGGGCGCTATTTCAAAGTTGAAATCGACGTTAGGCGGTGAGACGTCGAAGTCGCTAACCCCATGAGAGGATGGGAATAGTGCCCTACTTCGAAGTTGAACGTCGAAGTAGGGCACGTGTAGACAATCCGTGTCCCGCAACATCGAAATAGTGGGGTCCGTCATGGCAGCCATCAGCTGAGGGGTTGAGAGACGCTCTCTCTCCAGCCCCTGCGGGGCTCTATGGTCACCGTGTGCAGCAGCCCTTAGCCCAGGGCTTCTGGCTGCTGCTGCTGCAGCTGGGGATCCATGCTGCATGCACAGGGTCTGCAACCAGTTGTCGGCTCTGTGGATCTTGTGCTGTTTAGTGCAACTGTGTCAGGGAGGGGCCCTTTAAGGGAGCGGCTTGCTGTTGAGTCCACCCTGTGACCTTGTCTGCAGCTGTTCCTGGCACCCTTATTTCGATGTGTGCTACTTTGGCGTGCAGACGTTCCCTCGCAGCGCCTAGTTCGATGTGGTGCTGCCCAACGTCGATGTTGAACGTTGACGTTGCCAGCCCTGGAGGACGTGTAGATGTTATTCATTGAAATAGACTATTTCGATGTCGCTACTTCGAAATAAGCTATTTCGATGTTGGCTTCACGTGTAGATGTAGCCAATGTGTTATGATAGCTTTGGAAATGTATATGCTAATGTGATCGCTCTAGTAACTGACTTGTATGTGAGAAAAAATGCTGGAAAATGTTGGATTTTTCCATGATGTTCATTAAGAAATGGGGTTGAAAATAAAGATGGAGCCCAGAGAGGAAAGCACTTGGAGCAGGGAGAGGAGAGGATTAAAAGGTGTAATTATTTGTTTGTTCTAAAAGCTAATTTAGCTTTCCTGGAAGGTACAAAGATTACAGCACTACTGAGGTATGTCAACAGTACAAAGCCAAAACTAGGAAGCATCCATACTACAAATGTGGTCTGTCTAGAACCTATCAACAGAACACAGCCTTTTTCCCAGTGGAGTTATGTCTGGAAAGTTTGAGGTATAGTGCCTCTGTCTACAGATTCTGTCGACAGAAAATAGTGTAGACGCTCTGGACAGGAGCGAGGGTGGCCCTCTGTCGACAGAGAGGGCTTCCGATTCACTGGGCAGTATTGTTTGCAGAGCTTCTGGTTGGCTGTTCTACCAACAGAGGGCTGGGCAGTCTGGCAGACAGAGGTTGTTGATGGGGGAGCCTGTATTAGATGTGGATGGGTTCTGTCAGGAAATATCTGTTGACAGTTACTTCTGTCAACAAAACTCTGTAGTGCAGAAATAGGTCCTGTCAATGTCTTCTGTTTACAGACAGCGGCCAGACTGCCTATCTCACTGACGACAGAACAACCAACCGGAAGCTCTGCAAACAGGGCAGCTTGGTGAACCGGAAGCCCTCTCTGTCGACAGAGGTCCCCCGTGGAGTGGCTGCACTATCTTTTTGTCAACAGAATCTGTCAACAGAGGCACTATGCTTTGTACGAACATGACGGAACTCTGTTGGGCAAACTGCTGTGTGCTGTCGACATATTCTTGACAGAATGAATTTGTTGCATGGAAGCTCCCTAGTTTTTTCAACAGAAGGCCTCTTCTGCCAACAGAACTCTGTAGTGTGGACCCAGCTATAACGTTTCTCTTAACTTTATCATCAACACTATCAGTTTCAAAAGTGACCTCGAATATTGAAAAGAACTCATCCAGACCTCTACCAAAGGACATAAGCTCATGTTCAACTTGAAGCGTGTGCATAGCCCCAGTGGAGTCAATAAGACTGTAGATGCTTAAACATGAGCTTATGTCCTTTGTTGGAATGTAGCCCAGATGAGGCAAATCGCTGAGAATAACTATGTAACCCCAGGGTGAACTTTCTTGAAATAACATAACTGGCTATCTCAGAACCCAATTTTCAACAGAACAGAGGCCTTCAAAACTTTTCATAATACAAACTACACATTAATGGGAAGACTATATCATACACCGTGGCCACACAGGTTATTATTGCTTTCCTATTCAAAAACACTTAGCAACTCTATGACAGCTAGGCTACGTCTACACGTGAAGCCTACATCGAAATAGCTTGTTGCGACATCGAAATAGGCTATTTCGATGAATAACATCTACACGTCCTCCAGGGCTGGCAACGTCGATGTTCAACTTCGACATTGCTCAGCCCAACGTCGAAATAGGCACAGCGAGGGAACATCTACACGTCAAAGTAGCACATATCGAAATAGGGATGCCAGGCACAGCTGCAGACAGGGTCAACGGGCGGACTAGCGCTTCCGGGGCAACAGCTAGCCGCTCCCTTAAAAGGCCCCTCCCACATACACTCAGCCTACACAGCACACGGTCTGAGGAGCCATAGGCACACAGACCCCGGGCGCCGCAGTCATGGACCCCCAGCAGCAGCAGCAGCAGCTAGAGGTCCACCCAGGCCTCCCGGCAGGAGCAGGGCTTGCCCTGGCCCATGCCATGTGGGAGGCAGCTGAGTACCTCCTTGCCCCAGGGGAGGAGATGCCCCCAGGGCAGCAGGGCTCAACCCCTACCCCTGCAGCACCCCGCTCCACCCCCCGCCTCACACACCGGCGGCTGTGGAGCTACCCCACCAGCACCGACTGGTGGGAACGGCTGGTGCTTGGGGAGTGGGACGACGACCATTGGCTCAGGAACTTCAGGATGACCCGGCAGACATTCCTGGAGCTGTGCCAGTGGCTCACCCCCGCACTCAGGCACCAGGACACTGCCATGTGGCGTGCCCTCCCTGTGGAGAAACGGGTCGGCATCGCTGTCTGGAAGCTGGCCACTCCGGACAGCTACCGATCCATGGGGCAGCAGTTTGGTGTCGGAAAGGCCACCGTCGGGGCTGTCTTCATGGAGGTAAGAGAACCCACAGGGGGAGGCCAGGGCAGGGCAGGGGGGCCAGAGCAGGGCAGGGGGGCCAGGGCAGGGCAGGGGGGCCAGGGCAGGGCAGGGCAGGCCAGGGCAGGGGGGCCAGGGCAGGGCAGGGCCACGCACACCCTGCTCACCCCTCATTGGGGCTGTCCCATGTGCTTTCTCTGCAGTTCGTGTGTGCCATCAACGCCATGCTCCTGCACAGGCTCGTGAGGCTGGGGGACCCACATGCCACTGTCGCTGCCTTTGCCACCCTGGGCTTCCCCAACTGCTTCGGGGCTCTGGATGGGACTCACATCCCCATCCGCGCCCCGCAGCACAGTGGAGGACGATACCTCAATCGGAAGGGTACCATTCTGTCGTCCTGCAGGCCTTGGTGGACAGCTGTGGACATTTCCAGGACATTTACGTGGGCTGGCCTGGCAGCACCCACGACGCCCGGGTTTTTCGGAACTCGGGCCTGTGCCGTCGGCTGGAGGCGGGGACCTACATCCCCCAGCGGGAGATCCCTCTGGGGGACACCACCATGCCCTTCTGCGTCATCGCAGATGCGGCCTGCCCCCTCAGGCCGTGGCTCATGCACCCCTACACGGGCCATCTCTCCGCTAGCCAGGAGCGCTTCAACGAGCGCCTGAACCGTGCGTGCCTGGTGGTGGAGCGCTCATTTGGCCGCCTCAAGGGACGCTGGCGATGTCTCCTGACCTGCCTGGATGCGGGCCCCAACAACATCCCCCAGATTGTGGGTGCCTGCTGCGCCCTGCACAACCTCGTGGAGAGCAAGGGGGAGACCTTTCTGCAGGGCTGGGCCGCGGAGGCCAGCAGGGCACACGTGCAGCCACCTGCTGCCCCCAGTCGGCAGGTGGACCCAGAGGGGACCCGGGTCGGGGAGGCCCTGCGGGCCCACTTCGACCAACAGGCCGCGGGGTGAACTCTGCCCAGGCCCCCTACTGACCGCCCCTTCCTCCCCCACACTCCTGCCCCAACGCCCACACCATGGAGCACACCACCGCACCCCCCTCTCACTTGTCCTGGACAAATGACAGCACGAACTTGTGGCTGAACGTAAACTTTTTTTTGTCTTTCCGAAACTTTTTTTTTTTGGTATGTAAATAAATAAATATGTGAAACACAAACCAAAAAGGAGGGACAAACGTTCAACCAAAGCAAGATGTGCACAAATAAAACAATACAACAACAAAGCAAACAAGTGTGCGCCATCAACAAAAAAGAAAAGCAGGGAGGAGAACGGGGAGAACTATTTACATGGGGGGGACGGGGCAAACGGGGGCACCAAAAAAAACCAGTCAAACTATACACAGCAAGTGGGGGGCCACGTCCCGGGCCCCTCTCCCCTAGAGCCCAGCACTGGGCGTGCCCGGCCAGGAGCCCCGCTGTGCCTGCAGTCTGGTCCGCGGCTGGGTGGGAGCGGGCAGGACAGGAAGGTATCGGCGCCGGCGAGTGTCAGGTGGATCCAGGGGTCCCTCGGCGCTGTGGCCCTCGCGGGTGGGTGGTGGGGCGACGGTGGACGGCCCGGCGATGGCTGGAGCAGCTGGTGGTGGGGCTGCAGGAGCGGGCGCGGCGGGCGATGGCTTGGCCGGCGCGGCATGGGGGGCCAGGTACTCAACCAGGAGGTTAAATGTCTGCATGTAGGCCCCCCATGCCTCCTGGCGCCAGGCCAGCGTCCGCTCCTGCAGTTGGAGGTGCTGCTCCGAGACCTCCAGCTGCCGGCGGAGGATGGCCAGCAGCTGGGGGTCCGTCGCCGTCGCCGGTAGTAGGCGCGGGGTCCACTGTCTTGCCCTCCGCGGGGCCGGTCGTTCCTCAGCCGAGGGGCTGCCCTGGAGCGATGGTCCCGGAGGGCTCTCCGGGACAACTGAGGCCTCGCCGGCGCTCTCTTCCGGTCCTTCGGATGGTGCAGGTGCAGGTGCAGGACACAGGACAGGAGGGGGGGAAGAAGAATGGAGACAGGCGTTAGTGTGGGCCCCGAGCCTTGGCCTTTGTCCCCCCCCACCCTGTGCTGCAGGTTCCCCATCCCCGTCCCCGGGAGATGCTGCTGTGATGGATGGGGTTCAGGGGTCCCCCTGCCCTGCACCCCGTCCCCTGGTGGGAGCGACTCTCACTTCACCCCGCAGGGTCTGAGAGCAGGAGATCTTTCTTAGGCCACAGATGCCCAGTTTCTCCCAGGAGTGACAGCACCAGCTGTCGGAAGAGACAGTCCTTCCAACCCATCCTGGGGAGAAGACCCCAAGGGGTGGCCCTCTGGGATGCAGCTTTCCCCCTCCTCTGGCTGGCTGCCTACCAGCTCTCCCTTCCCCTAGCCTCTACCTGTGGCCCCCGCCCTCGCCCCCCTATTCCAAGCCAGCTCGGCTCCTCCCTCCTGTTTGTTCGGGGCAGAGGTGTCACCTGCCAGCTGTAGCGCCAGGATCCTCCTTTGGCCCTGGGAGCTCTTCGGCTCCTGTGGCTCATATGTAGCCTGAGTCTCCCTTTGGCACTCCCCCCACTCCATCACATGCTGCTGCTGCGGGGTGTCCCACCCCTTCCGCCCGGGGGCCCCTCAAGGTTCCGTTCCCCTCTGGCCCGGGGATGGGGCATGGCACTGTCATGCAGGGTGGGGGGGGCAGGGGCTGATGGCTGCAGTGCTGTGAGGGCCATGGTCCTGGTGTCCTTGGGGCCATGGCCATGTGAGCGTGTGGGGGGCCCTGGACACATCTCTGTTACCCCCACCCCTCAAGCCCAGGGGTATCCACCAGAGAGGGGTACCTACCTGTGGGTCCGCTCCCACGGTCTGGAGATCCCCGGGGTTCAGAGGCCCTGCTGCTGCTCCGGGATGGCAGGAGGAGCATCTGCAGGCTGGATTCTGCGGAGGAGGAGCCCCCCACCTCCTCCTCCTCCTCCTCCTCCTGCCGCGATGTCCCGGGGATGGCCTCCGGGGGGGGCCCCTGGGATGCGGGGCTTGCCTCCGGGGCAGACTCCGGCTGCAGGGCCTGCTGGGCCTCGTCAGCCGAGGTGTCAAGGGTGGCCGGAGGGGAGGAGGTGTGCCGGGAGCCCAGGATGTCCCTGAGCTCCCTGTAAAAGGGGCAAGTGACGGGGGCGGCCCCAGATCGGCTGGCCACATCCTGGGCCCGGGCATAACCCTGCCGCACCTCCTTCACCTTACTCCGGACATGGTCCGGAGTGCGGGCAGGGAGACCCCGGGCAGCCAGGCCCTCGGCCAGCCGAACGAACGCATCCGCGTTCCGCCTCTTGCTCCCCATTACCTGGAGCACCTCCTCCTCACTCCAGAGCCCCAGCAGGTCCCGCAGCTCGGCCTCCATCCAGGAGGGGCCCCGCTGCCGCTTCCCAGCCTGGCTGGTCTTCTGGCTGGGCTGGCTGCCCTGGCTCCCCTTGGGGGGGGTCCCCTGGGGGCGCTAGGGTGGCTGCCGGCTCGCCATCGCCGCTGGCTGGCTGGCTGAGGGCTGTGCAGGCTCGCCGCGTGTGCAGGCAGGAGCCTGCATGTTGCCTCAGCTTCCTGCACAGGAAGGGAGAGGGAGGGGACCTTTAAGGGGCCGCTCCACACGGCCACCAGTGAGCTGAGGGGCTGGAGAGAGCGTCTCTCAACCCCCCAGCTGATGGCCGCCATGGAGGACCCGGCAATTTCGACGTTGCGGGACGCGGATCGTCTACACGGGCCCTACTTCGACTTTGAACGTCGAAGTAGGGCGCTATTCCGATCCCCTCATGGGGTTAGCGACTTCGACGTCTCGCCTCCTAACGTTGAAGTTAACTTCGAAATAGCGCCCGACGCGTGTAGCCGCGACGGGCGCTATTTTGAAGTTAGTGCCGCTACTTCGAAGTAGTGTGCACGTGTAGACACAGCTCTACAGAAGCTGATTATGTGGACAAGAATATTTGGGCAAGTATACAATGTTATTTATGATGTTAATGTGTCAGAGGAGCTGCAAAGAAGAAGGCAAGCCAGCACATGACTAGCCAGCTCCACGATTACCAGCAAGTGCTACATAGGTTGTAGTTTTGGACCTGTTAATTTAGAATCTTTATTTGATATCTTTATTTGGGTTAGAAAGGAATAGATCTTTTGCAACGCTTGGGAAAACTCAAAAGGTATAAACCTCTTTCACTTGTATTTGTATTGTCTTATGTATGACACGTAGCAAGCACTTTTGTTGCAAAAGGTGAGAACCCAAAAAGTGAGTGAATACAAATTAAGGGAAAGTATAGTATGCATGAATGCATGTTCCTAAACAAAGTCCAGGGCCTTTTAATTGGCACGCATTTTGTATGATACAACAGTCAGTATTATTTCAGAGGATTAATGTTAGTATATTTCTCTAAAGCTTTGCAAGTACTGTTTAATATTAGAGAGAAATAATGTGAGTTGTCTATTATGTAGTTTCCTTTTTTTCTGATTCTTCTTGGTTAGTTGGGCTTGTCTTGTTCCATCTCAGCTCAGTCTCTACAGTTGAAGACAAGCATATATTATTCTGTACTAGATTCAGAGTACCCATATCTATAATTATAGGGCTAATATATGTACATAAAGCCTATCATATTTTAATATTTAATTTACTGTTACTCTTTCTAATCATGAGAAAGAAGTAATTAGTATGTGACAAAGGCCATTTTTTCACTAACTATTATTTATTCAGGTTTATGAACACAATAACTTTATCCTTTGAAATTTGTATTACGTAGTTTTTTAACATTTATACTCAAAAGGCAAAGAAAGAAGATCTGTAAATTTTGTAAAGGCAAAAATGTCTTTCCTGTGGTGACCAATATCTGAATTTGGAAAATGGCATCAATTAATGATCATGCAGTGCATGGACTACCGTACAGGTTGAACGTCTCTCATCCAGTATCCTTGGGACCTGACCAGAGCTGAATGAGAGAATTTGCTGGACAACAGGAGGTCAATATTGTCTAGCAGCATTACGAGCACTTCCATTGCCTACTGGGTTCTTAGAAGACATATAGGAGTAAATTGCAGACTGAGTGCCAGCACTGGTGGCTGTAAACAAACCACCTCTTTATGGGACCATGTGAAACTTGGCCACACCCATAATAAGTGGACATCCAGCTAACTTAAATCATGCTGGACTACGGACGTTGCTGGATGATAGAGTGTGCATTTAGAGAGAGTCAACCTGTACCTCGTTTCTGAACAGCTATTTGTGGGGCCAATCCTACTCCCACTAAATGAGTAGGGATTTGGCTATTTGTGCCAATTGTATCAGTATCAGACTGTATGATAACAGACTGTGGTTATGGCCTGTGTCATTGCCTGTATAACCAAAGTTCCTCCTCAGTCCTCAGTATTTTCTGGAAAATTTGTTGTTCACCAATGAAAAGATTTCAGCATTTTAAAGTTCATTTTTTATTTGCGATCACAAAGAATAAGCCCTAGTTACTGGTTCCCTATCATTTTGTTTTTTCTTGCATCCTCTTTATCTGACAAGAGAAATATAAAAATTAGTATAGCTATGAGTGAACAATAGCTCTGTTTGAGCTACAACATAAAAATACCTGACAATATTGCACACAAGCCAGATTTTATCATACATTCAGGGCAAACATCCTCCTGAGCTATCATTTCATTCATTTCCAAAGGCCTAGGCTCCCCTTGGTGTATCTTGCTGCATTCAATTATACAAGATTGCTAAGTCGTGAATACCTTCTTTGTATTTACTTTAAACTGTGTAATGAAATAAATGGGATTTACCCATTCCCAGAACAATGAAATGCAAAGCTATTGTGCAGCAAATACCTACAAAGAAGACCTCTGTGTGTGTTTTAAAGAAACCATCAAAGTGGAGAATTTTTATTATTCAGAACAAAACGTTTATGGGCTGCATTTAGAAAAAAAACCTCGAGAAGGGGATAAGGGAGATGTAATCTCTGCAATTATTGTCTCACAAAGTTCATTCGCACTCAACTGCAGCAATCACGTTTGCCGCCCCCACACAAGGAATCAGTAAAGAGGGTAAACATCAGCAATAAAAGGGTATCTGTGGGAAGGCAACTGTGCACATAGGCTGTTCCTTTGTGCACTTAGTCTGGTCTTCAACCACTCCAGGGACTTGGCAGAAAAGGTGGTAGAGCTTCAAGTTCAGGATGTGTCAGAGGAGGAGGACAGTCTGTGTCTTCGTGCCCTGGCACCAGCCATAATAGTGTTACTAACTCCTTGCTCCAGCTTGCCCAGTGCTTGCTTTCTCCCCTGTGAAGGTGCAGGCTGTTTGTAAGATCCTAGGAAGTAACGTATGTGGCTATTGCCCTCTGACATATTTCTGCTTTGGTCCTGCTATGCCAGGACAGAATCGATAAAACCGTTTTGTGAAACAGCCCTGCAAGAGAAGAGAAGGGGGTTGTAGTGCATGTGCTGCTTCATATGGTGAGTCAGAATCTTTGTTGTTATCTGTCCTTCAGACCACTCTGATGGTACAAAGAAGATGGGTTCTTGCTGCAAATGGCCAGTGATCAATTCTGCTACCACAGAAGGAGTCTGATGGGATGAAGCCAGGGAAGCTGGTTCCTTATGTAAAAGCTATTAAAAAGGGAATAAAGGGTGGGGAGATAGCATGGTGGAGTTCTGCTTTACTTTGCTCTGCCAATCCTCCAGTGTCACTGAGACTCTTAGGATATGTCTTCACAGCAGTTTTATTTCAAAATAAGCTACTCCAAAGAATTTTCCTGAGTAGCTGATTTCAAAACAACACCGTTACACACAAAATGGGTGTGTCTACATGATCCCCCTCCTTTTGGAAGGGGCATGATAATGAGGGAGTTTGGAAGATGCTAATGAGGCACTAACGTGAATAAGCAACACCTCATTAGCATAATTGCAGCCGCATGTGAATCTAAATTGCCACTTTCTAATGGCGCTCCACCTGTGTAGCTGGGGGCCTTTCTAAATGACCCCCAGGATTTCGAAAGCCCTTTCTTCTCCTTTGTTTTGGAAAGAAGGGGCTTTCAAAGTCTTGGGGGTTGTTTCGAAAGATTCCCACTACACAGGTGACACACCATTCGAAAGCGGCACTTTTGACTCACGCGTGGCTGCCATTATGCTAATGAGGCACTGCATATTTATATCAGCACTTCATTAGCATCTTCTGGACTCCCTCATTAACATGCCTCTTCTGAAAGGAGGGGGCTCGTGTAGACACACCCAATGTGTTTTGAAATAGTGCTCAGCTATTTGAAAATAGAGCATCTGCACACAATAGAACCTATTTTGAGATAGGACCATTGGATGCATTATGGCTTATTTCAAAATAGGCTCTATCCGCACTCTTCACAGCTCCTATTTCAAAATAGCTATTTCAAAATTGGTGCTATTCCTCGTGGTGATTTCAAGTTAAGCCAACTGCTGTTTCAAAATTTTGTAATAGCAGTTGCATTGTGTAGATGCTAGCAAAATTATTTCAAAATAGCAGCTGCTATGTCAAAATCTCTTCGGTGTGTAGACCTATCCTTAGGAAATAATGGCCTCTACTGTGCTTTCACTTATATTTGATATGGGGCTTACTCAGCCTCTCCCCCAACAAGAGAGAGCAATAATAATGTATAATAAATACATTCCCCAATTTACCAGCAATTCTCTGTGCCAGGAAGAGCTTGGTGTGAGATGATAATTGGGAACTGTGCTTCACATGAAAGTTCAGAGTTACATCCTGCTCCCAACAAATATATGTAAGAATAACAAACAAACAAAAACTGAACATCTATGTTAAAAGAATGTTGAGATTGCATTCAAAAGTTAGGAAAAAACTAGTGTTAAGAATGCCCAGAAAATAGAGTTACCAATTGTCTGTTTTTTGACTGGAACACCCAGTACAAAGGGAGCCTGGTGGCTCTGGTCAACACCACAGATGGGACGATTAAAAGTTTATTTGGCAGTGCTGCAGGGCTAAGACAGGCTAATCTCCACCTGTTTTGGAACCACAGTGAGTCTAGGAAGCAGCCACTAGGTTCAGCTTCTAGAAAGGAGGCACCAGGGCTCTACACTGCACACCGGCTACCACTCTTCCCATTGGCTGGGAATTTGGGAGGGGGCAGTGCCTGTCAGTGAGAGCAAGACAGAGAGCATCCTAACACTCCCCATCCCCTCCTGCCTACATGCTGAACCAGATGGCTGTTTAACTAGAGCCAGCATACGGAGGGAGCTTGCCTTGGATTTGCAGCAGCACTGACTGGAACCCACCCAAGGTAACGCTGAACCCCAACACCCTGTGCCTCCAAACCCACAGCCCACTTTCACACTCTGAACCTCACATCCCTAGCCCCACCCCATAGCCCACACCTCAGTCCATCCCTACCATCCCTGGAACCTAACCTCCTGCTGTTGCTGAGAGCCCACTCCCACACCCTGAGCCCCTCCTCTCCAGTCTCCCTCTAAAGCCCTCACACTCTCATGGTCCCCAACCCCCGTCAACCCCAGCACTACTCCTGAGCCTTCATCTCCAGCCAAAGCCACTATCTACTTCTGCACCTCAACTCCCAGCCCCAGCTTGGAACCCTCTCCTATGCCCTGAACCTCTCATTTCTGGTCCCACCCTAGAGCCTGCACCACCATCCCCACTTAGAGCCCTCACCGTTTCTCAGACACAAGGCTCCTAACCCATCCCAGTGAAAGGGATCGAGGGTGGGTAAGGGCAAGCCATCAAGGGAGGGGAATGTACTGTGGCCTCAGGGAAGTGGCAAGGCAGGGTGCTTGGCCACAGAGAAGTTTTGAGGCAGGGGCATTTGGTTTTATGCTATTAGAGAGTTGGCAACCTTACAGTGAAACCTCATGTATATACATTATAATACAGTTTTTAATTACATGACTCTACGTGACTACACACAGTCTCCTTCCTCATCCAATCCCAGTTTTCTCTTTGCTTTTCATTAGCTCCAGTCTTCATGTCCCATTTACCTACTGGCTGTGGCCACACTATCCCTCCCTTTTGGAAGAGGCATGTAAATTACAGCCATTTGACAATGCAAATGAGGTGCTACCATGCACATGCAGTGCCTCATTAGCATAACAACAGCCACATGAATTTCGAAGCTACTAACTTTGAAGTGCTGACTGGCGGTTTATCTGTAGGTGCTTTGAAATACGTGCCCCAGATTTGAAATTCCCTTATTCCCAATTCATTTTGTTGGGCACATATTTCGAAGCACCCGCAGCTAGACGGCTGGTCAGCACTTCAAAGTTAGCTGCTCTGAAATTCATGCGGACGCCATTATGCTAATGAAGTGCTGCATGTGCATGGCAGCACCTCATTTGCATTTTTGAACAGCTGCAATTTACATGCCCCTTCCAAAAGTGAGGGATAGTGTGGCCACAGCCACTGTGTTCCATCTCTTCTCTTATTTCCTTCCACTGATCCAACTCTTGGAATCCTTGTTCAGCCAGTGCCAGCTCCTAGCTTCCAGTCCCAGTGGTCCTTGCCCATCCAGTCCAAGTGTCTCCCAAAACCCAACTCCCAATCCCAGTTACCCTCTGCTGCCATTCTCCTCCCCTGTTTTGTCCCAATAGACCCTTTCAAGCCCTTTCCCGATACAGCTCTTTCTTCCTCTGCATTAGAATGAAGTAAATTCTTCCTCCACCGTGTCTGGGCCCAGCACAGGGTGCGTGTCAATAGAACACAAGAAAGACAGCGTCCCTCTCTTAGTACTTGAGCTGGGACTCAGCCTGCCCTGTAGCAGCCAATAACATTCAATTGCAGGAAAATTCCACTTAAACTCAGGCTGGCGTATGCTAAGTGTGGACAGAAACGTTGAGGAATTTAGCTGCAAGAAATCATCTGACCATGCAAGCAGTGATTTTTCAGGTTTGTATCTTGGCCAACTTTGGATGCATTTTCCCTGACACAAACACCAGTCCTTGACAAAATTCAAGTTAGTGCTCCAAAACCTAGGATGTATAACTTTTCAAAGAATAGGCTATCCATATTTTTTCCCTACCCTCATTCTTGGAAACATCTGAACCATTCTGGCTATATAAAACAAATCAAAACTAAGTCCTTTTGCCTCCAAAATACAGCCTGAAACAGGCACCCAGCTTGGAAAATGTCAACCTGACTAGCTGAAGTTTAGTAAAGTTATAAGTAACTGAAAGCAAAATTTTATAATGGGCAACTTTAATTACAGATGATCTACCAGCTCAACCTATAATGCGTTCACACATGCACACACACACATGCGCACATGCTGCTTAGAAATTAACAAGAAATGGAATCAATTTTTATACAGAAATATAAATGTGGCAGACATCATGCTCTCATTTATGGTGCTTGTGGGTAAAATGGAGATACGCTGCTACAGTGATCAACACAAACCCTCAGGTCCTTAATGTCTCTTGTACGCTTAGGTTATCTGAGTTGAGGCTCCTTCCGATAAACTGCTCAACTGTTTAACATCTGCCTAGCTGCACACCACGCCTGGTTATCATACTACCAACTCCTTAGTATTTAATATGTGGTTGTCTGAGCAACACACAGCATTGGTAATTTGGACTGCTGTGTTTAGAGAAACAACTTGCCTGAGTTGGTTATAAAATGCTTCATTGGGTTTATAAGAAGTTATTTTCAAACCAGCTTCTTTTCCCCTATATGAAATTTCATACTTACACACACTACATGCTTGAAAATCTTATATTTTAATTGCAGCTCCCCAAGAGAAGTATAGCCTTTTTATAGAGTCTTGGTATAAATGAAGACAAGAGTAAATTTACTATGATTTCCTTAAAGCAAAGCTTCTGTGCTAAGGTTTTATAGTGTGCCCAGTCACCAGGATGCTAGGTGCTTCTGTAGCTACTTTCATTCAAAGTGGCCAGGGAAGCTTGAAAGCTTAATTAGGAGGTTTTTTCCCCAGCATGGCCCATTGACACTATTGAATTGTTCTGCTATGCATCTAAGGAAGGCACCTACAGACCAGTCCCAGAATGGAAGGGTAGAGCACCTTGGATATTGCTCTTCTGATGAGTAGGGTGACCATATCTCTCTGTCCCAAATATAGGATAGGTACATATGGGCTAGAGGGGTGGTTCCTCCCAGCTCCACTAAGCCCCAGGGAGCTGGAAAGGAGGTGGTAGCTGCAAGCCCTCCCTGAGCCCCCGGGGAAGCGGCAGCCACTGGCCCTAACCTCAGAACCCAGGGAAGCACAGCTGCTGGCCCTACCCCAGGAGCCCTAGGGTAGTGGCATGGGTGTAGCAACTGTCCATGCTCCCTTCTTGCTTCCCCAAGGCTCGGGGAAGTGGCAAGGAGGCCCTAACCTGCTGGTTCCATCTGTTGTGGAGTGCATATACTGATGTGCAGTACATATGCTCCAGCCAGCAGCTGTGCAGGCACAGTTGCTGGCAGAAAAGGTCAGTATAGGGGAGGGCCCAAATACAGGACAATTAGTCCCTTTTAAAAACTAAGTAGGGACACTTTTTGGTGTCCCAAATGTGGGACCATCCCTGCAAATATGGGACAGATAGTCACCTGTCTGATCAGCAGCTAGACTCAACCATATAGACTCTGTCTGCACATTAATCCCTAGAGGTGAGATACTGAGTGAGACAGAACTTGCTGTCAAGCTGTCTAGCACATCTTGGGGTGATGCTTTATTAATCTGATACTCTTGGAGAGTAACAGAGAGGAAGCCGTGCTAGTCTATACACTATCAAAACAAAAAGCAGTCAAGTAGCACTTTAAAGACTAGCAAAATAGTTTATTAGGTGAGCTTTCATAGGACAGACCCACTTCTTCAGACCATAGCCAGACCAGAACAGACTCAATATTTAAGGCACAGAGAACCAAAAACAGTAAGCAAGGAGGACAAATCAGAAAAAGATAATCAAGGTGAGCAAATCAGAGAGTGGAGGGGTTGGGGGGAAGGTCAAGAATTAGATTGAGCCAAGTATGTAGATGAGCCCCTATAGTGACTCGGAAAGTTCCCATCACGATTTAAACCATGTGTTAACGTGCCGAATTTGAATATAAAAGCCAGCTCAGCTGCTTCCCTTTCCAGAACGCTGCGATAATTCTTCTTCAGTAACACACATACCTTTAGGTCATTGACAGAATGCCCCATTCCATTAAAATGTTGACTAACTGGTTTGTGGATCTGGAGTGTTTTGATGTCTGTTTTGTGCCCATTGACCCTTTGTCTAAGGGAGCTAGAAGTCTGTCCAATATACAAAGCATCTGGGCATTGGTGGCACATGATGGCTTATATGATGTGAGTAGAGGAGCATGAGAAAGTGCCCGTGATTCTGTGAGTAACCTGGTTAGGTCCAGTGATGGTATTTCCAGAGAAGATATGTGGACAAAGCTGGCAGCGGGCTTTGTTGCAGGGAAAGGTTTCAGGACTGGTGTTCCTGGGGTATAGACTGTGGCTGTTAGTGAGGATCCTCATGAGGCTGGGAGGTTGTCTGTAGGAGAGAACAGGCATGTCACCCAGGGCCTTCTGGAGTGTAACATCCTGATTAAGGATAGGTTGTAGGTTTTTAATAATTCGTTGCAGTGGTCTGAGTTGGGGGCTGTAAGTGATGTAGGTGGTGTTCTGTCCTTGGCTTTTTTGGGCTGATCTTGGTCTCTGGGTATTCGTCTGGCCCTGTTGATTTGTTTTTTTACTTCTCCTGGTGGGTAATTCAGGTTAATGAATATTTGGTAAAGTTCTTGTAGTTTTTGGTCTCTGTCAGTTGGATCAGAGCAAATGCTATTGTACCTAAGAGCTTGACTGTAAACAATGGATCTAGTCACATGTGCAGGATAGAAACTAGAAGGGTGTAGATAAGTATAGCGATCAGTAGGTTTTAGGTACAGTGTGGTACTGATCAGGCCATCCTTGATTAGTACTGTAGTGTCCAGGAAATATATCTCTTGCATATTGTAATCGAGGCATAAGTTGATGGTGGGGTGTAGATTGTTAAAGTCTCTGTGGAATTCTTCTAGAGCCTCTGTACCATGGGTCCAAATCATAAAGATGTCATCAATGTATCTTAAGTAGAGGAGTGGTAATAGGGGACGAGAGCTAAGGAATCGTTGTTTCAGGTCAGCCATAAATATTTTAGCATATTGTGGGACCATGTGGGTGCCCATAGCAGTTCCACTAATCTGGAGGTATAAATTGTCCCTAAAACGAAAATGATTGTGTGTGAGAACAAAGTTACAGAGGTCAGACACCAGATTGGCTGTGGTGGCATCAGGGATGGTATTCCTGATTGCTTGTAATCCGTCTTTATGTGGAATATTAGTATACAGAGCCTCTACATCCATTGTGGCAAGGATGGCGTTATCAGGAACTTTTCCAATGTTTTGTAATTTCCTCAGGAAGTCGGTGGTATCTCGGATATAGCTGGGAGCGTTGGTGGCATAGGGTTTGAGGAGGGAGTCCACATAACTGGATAGTCCGGTGGTATGGGTGCCAATACCCGAAATGATAGGGCGTCCAGGGTTTCCAGGTTTGTGGATTTTGGGAAGTAAGTAGAATAATCCAGGCTGCGGCTCAGATGGTGTGTCTGAGTGAATGAGGTCCCGAGTAGCAGCAGGGAGTTCCTTCAGTAGTTGTTGTAATTTCCTTTGGAATTCCAAAGTGGGATCAGCGGAGAGAGGTCTGTAAAATGTGGTGTTGGAGAGTTGTCTGGCTGCCTCCTGTTCATAGTCTGACTTATTCAGGATGACAGCAGCACCGCCTCTGTCAGCTGGTTTGATTATGACGTCTTGGTTATTTTTGAGACTCTGGACAGCATAGCGTTCAGCACAGTTGAGACTGTGTCTCATTTGGCATTGTTTGTGTATAAAGTCAGCCTGAGCATGGTTACAGAAGCACTGTACGTAGCTCACCTTGATTATATTTTTCTGATTTGTCCTCCTTGCCCACTGTTTTTGGTTCTCTGTGCCTTAAATATTGAGTCTGTTCTGGTCTGGCTATGGTTTGAAGAAGTGGGTCTGTCCCACAAAAGCTCACGTAATAAACTATTTTGCTAGTCTTTAAAGTGCTACTTGACTGCTTTTTGTTTTGATACTCTTGGATTGTTGAAATAAGCAGCCTGGGTGATGGGAACTGATCATTTTCTATATCTGTATGTTGACCTCTTTCTTGTTGTCTTTTGTCATTCCTCCTGTTCTGGAGCTGCCCAGACTATTCCTAAGTGTGCTGTATAAGGGTCCTGTAAGAGTCTTCCTGCTGCAACAGTATTTTACAAGTAATTCATTATTTTGGTTCACAGGACCCGTCCCTGCATTTTTGACCATCCACCCACCCAGCTGCTAGCAATAGCTAGGTCACGTGGCAGGAGCCACTGGTTAATCCCTGACTTCAGGGACCACTAGTGGTCTGAGCCTGAACCAGGTGAGGTCACTGAACTTTGCCCCTGACTTCTGTTGGAGTATATTCAAGACAGAAAGGCTGTTTCTACACATGCCACTTTAGGAAGTGACAGGCTAATAAATGGCCCAAAATGCAAATGAGGCATGGATGTAAATTTCTGACATCTCATTAGCATACAGTCACATGACTTGGAGTCCAGAGTAAGCTCTTCTGAACTCCAAAACAGCATGTAGAGGCGCAGCCCCAGGGGATCTCCAGGAAAGAAATCCTCCTTCCAGAAACCCCTTCTTATCAAAAAGAGCTTCTAGCGGACTCCAAATCATGTGACCATATGTTAATGAGGCATTGGGAATTTACATCCTCACCTCATTAGCATTTTTGGGCCGTTTATTAGCATGCCTCACAGGGCATGTGTAGAAATGGCCAAAGTGTATTGCTGTAGAGCGACATCAATGAGAAATTTCTGATATTCAAAAACATTACAGTGAGATTTGCTTCTTCACTTTTGTTGCCATGGTAGAAATAAAGCAGACAGTAGAAGGCAGAAAAAATGCAGGAGGAAGGAATCTTTGAAACTAAATTCTTGCACACAGTTTTGACCAGTGTGATACAAAATGAAATGTCACTATTTCCACAATAAGCACAACATTTTGCAGCTGTGTTATTGAGATACACATGATGGACCTAAACTGTGAATTTTCACAAATAGATCCTGGGTTCACACTGTCATTTTGGAATAGGAGTTTTACTAGTTTAACAGCAAACGGAGATTGTCAGAACAATGGGGAACCCTGTGGTACTTCAAAGATTAACAGAAGTATTTGTATAAAAGCATTCATGGGTAAAAACCACTTTTTCAGATCCATGGAGATAAAGTGACTTTTATCCATGAAAGCTTATGCCTAAGTAAATCTGTTAGTCTTGACGTTGCCACAAGATTCCTCATTGTTTTTGCAGATACAATGTAACATGGCTACTCCACAGAGATTGTGAGACAGTTTGGCAAGAAGAATGACTTGCATCTTCTGGGAGAAACCAACAAACAAATAATAGTTACAAGAATGAAAATGGGCTTGATTACTTGAATAAATGGAAGTCGGGCTTATTTTATGAATCTGGCTTGCAGTCGCCATGGGAGATAAGAGTAGACGTCTAAGAAACTTTTGTGTTCAAATATAACATCTACATGACTTTATAAACACTCTGATCCAGCAGTAGCTCCCTGTGAAGAAATCCCACTGAGGTTAATTGAAGGTCTGTGAATGGAATATCAGGATTTGAGCCCTTTGTAAGTAGTTGTGAGCAGTGTGTTAGAAAGAACTCCCATCATTTTCTGACTAACATTGTGGTATTATCATTAAAGCAACCCCTGAGAGATTTATATCTCGTATCCCTCTCCCATTAAGACAGTGGGGTTCTTTCTATGGATTTTAGCAGGAGCTGGATCATGCTCTGTATGAATTCTTTTGGTCTAGCATACTTGGGACAGGATACATTTGATTTTCAATCAGTTAAGGTGGAGGAGCAGCTAAAACATATTCAGTAAAATGATCATTTCTCAATATATCCAATCCCTGTATTTCAAAATCCTAATCTTGCTACAAGATTGTGCTATTTATGGTCTCTCATATGAATCAATAGTCTGAACTTGTCTGCCAATGAAATCTGAGGTTACTTGGAAATCAGTTGGAGGAGAAACGAGCAATACTTAAAACTATATTTGCAGTTCAGGTATTCCATCAGCAATGCAAGTGGAAATGCTACATTCTGACACTGCATAGTTATTAAAATGATAGAAAAAATAATTTTAATTCTTTTTGTACAGCATTACATCTTATAGACCAGAATATTATGTGAGGAAAAATACCACCAAAACCCATGTGGCCTGACATAACTGTCATTGAACCTCGTGACAGTCAACACTTACTGTCCCTATGAGCTAGTATATTAGCTAGTAGGCAAGGATTTTGCCTATTAATAAATAACAGCATTACTAAAAAACAATCCAAAATGAAAAGAAAAAAAAACACTCTCCCAAATTCCATATCCTCTTTGTTATACCACTACCATATTTTCTAGGACAGTGAAAATGAAAATGAATGCAATTGTGCTGTCACACTGACTTCAGTAGAAACTGGAGCAAGCCATCATGAACAGGAATCTATCACTATCTAAACAGACAGACAGTGCTCTATTTCAGCCAAGCACTTAAGCCTGTTCTCAAATTTAGGTATGTGCTTAAGTTCACCAATGTTGTGAAAATCATGCAAACAGATTCCCCTTTGAGTCCCTTTAGAGCCTTACTTTATCTGTGGAATCACTGACAGAACCTGTTAGAAAGAACCAAGGATATTAGAGGTTCAAAGATAGGTAATATGAATTATTCAGTAAACTCATTATGTTCTTCTGTTCATCACTAATCCGAAAGTCCCTTTCTGTAGGGTGGAATATTGGCCACAGTAATGGCAATTTTGTCATTGACATCGGTGGGTCTAGGATTTCTTCCAGAATGTCAATAATTTTGAAGATTTTGGTTCTGTAAAACTAGTTTTAACACCAGTTATGGAAAATTCCAAAGAGTGACTTTTTCTTTTTGTGTATCACCAATGTTTTCAGACTATGTTTTTAAACAGAGTATGAAAGCTCCTCATTATTTGGGAATAAAAATAACAAGAAAGCTTTGAGAATTGTTTTATTTAAATTTGATTAATGCAGGATTATAGTAATTTGGAAATTTGTGCTATGGGATAACAAGGTTTAATATGATGAAAAAATGAAAGTTCTAGTAGTAATGAAGTTTACCTCATGACAGTATTTTCAAAGTTTTCTTTGCCTCGAAAGGTAATTGAAATAGGTAGTTGAAATAACTGCCTTCCAAAAGATAATGGCACCTGTCTTCAGCAAAAAGAAAACAAATGCCTGTTCAATATAAAATATTGTCTATTGTACTGGAACATTAATTATTCTTGCTTGCTTGCTAGCTTTCCGCAAAGAAGTTGTGATAGATAATAAGCTAGATTGGTTGGCCTTCTTCTGTGCCCCATAACAAATGACTCCTGTTTGCTCCTTTATATTTGGACTCTATAGATGAAAATAGATATGTTAATATTTATCACATGCATGACATTACACATGGGGGAAAGCTATTCCATTCTGAGCAAGTTTAAACTGATTCTGGTGATTATGTACTATTTTCCTCAGAAAATGCCACTAAATTGTCCCTTTTCTGCACAGAAGAAAATCACACTTGTACCAATTGAAAGGACTCTTTTATATATCAAATATTGATATCATTGTCACTGCAGCATGTTAGCAGAGGAGACACACACATGCTGCTCTCTCATTGGTCTTGTCAACATAGGTAAAAAAAAAAATGAGTGTTTTTCCCTTTTACCTAATGACTCAACTGTCTCAGGCATTCTTAAAGCTGTTAAACTGTATTCACACTGGCAGTTAGATCTTGGTTTGTTTTCGGACATGCTAAATTGATCTGACTGAGCTAATTTGATTAAAACACACACTTTTTGTCAGTGTAGACAAGGCAATAGAGAACTTAGTTTTGTTGTTTGTTTAAATCCCTAATAAGTCATTTTAGGCTTTCTATGCTCATTTCTTAGTAATCATCTATCTGCTTCATCATAGGAATTGGGCAACACATCAATTATACAGTTCCATTACACTCATTCCCCTCTAAAAACTTCTGCCCTTGGAGCATTTCGCTTTGTAAATCAGAGATTTTCTCTTAAATAAACAAGAACAATCCTATCTGTTAATCAGAATTTGCAGGGAACTGGTCACATTGTGCCCTCCTATTCCAAGTGTGTCTGGGAAAGAAGAAAGAAAGAAGTGTCCTGTTTATATCCCTGAGCAGTAGCTAAGCCCAAGGATTTCTGTCACCATGGCTACATCTACAGTAGCATAAATCTTTGAAATGGCCCATTTCGAAGATTACTAATGAGGCGCTGAAATGCATATTCAGAGCCTCATTAGCATTCCGCCGGCCACAGCTCTTCGAAATTGCTGCGTTTTGCTCCTTCACAGTTTGTCCAGACGGGGGTCCTTTCGAAAAGGACCCGGGAACTTCAAAATCCCCTTATTCCCCTTCCCTGAGTCCCCGTTCCAGAACTGTTGCTCACAATGAATACACTTTATGGCAGTGTCTATACTGAGTCCTAATGCTGACAGTTAGATGCAAATGAGCAGTCTTGAAAATGTAAAGTGGCAGCTCATTTGCATACCAGTGCCACTAATGTGCACATTCATGAGGCTAATTTGCATTTTGTGACAGATATCAAGTAGAATACATGTGATTCTGCCAGCAAAAGCTCCCTTTGTCATCAGCCCTTTTTGCCTTGAAAAAATCAGGCATAAGGGGCTGTCAAGAAAGGGGTTTTTTTTCTGTCGAAAGTGCCATATCAACACTGCTTGATTTCTGCTGCAAATATGCAAATTAAGAACATAAGAACATAAGAATGGCCATACTGGGTCAGACCAAAGGTCCATCAAGCCCAGCATCCCATCTGCCGACGGTGGCCAATGCCAGGTGCCCCAGAGAAGGAGAACAGAAGACAAGTGATTTATCTCCTGCCATCCATCTCCTGCCCTTGTTATGAAGGCTAGGGCACCATACTTTATCCCTGGCTAATAGCCATTTATGGACCTGACCTGCAAAAATTTATCAAGCTCTTTTTTAAACCCTAATAGAGTCCTGGCCTTCACAGCCTCCTCGGGCAAGGAGTTCCACAGGTTGACTGTGCGCTGTGTGAAGAAAAATTTCCTTTTATTAGTTTTGAACCTACTACCCATCAATTTCATTTGGTGTCCCCTAGTTCTTGTATTATGGGAAAAGGTAAATAATTTTTCTATATTCACCTTCTCCACACCATTCATGATTTTATGTACCTCTATCATATCGCCCCTCAATCGCCTCTTTTCCAAACTGAAAAGTCCCAGTCTCTCTAGCCTCTCCCCATATGGGACCCTTTCCAAGCCCCTAATCATCTTAGTCGCCCTTTTCTGAACCTTTTCTAATGCCAATATATCTTTTTTGAGGTGAGGAGACCACATCTGCACGCAGTACTCGAGATGTGGGCGTACCATAGTTTTATATAGGGGAAGTATGATATCTTTTGTCTTATTATCGATCCCTTTTTTAATAATTCCTAACATCCTATTTGCCTTACTAACTGCCGCTGCACACTGCGTGGATGTCTTCAGAGAACTATCCACTATAACTCCAAGATCCCTTTCCTGATCTGTCGTAGCTAAATTTGACCCCATCATGTAGTACGTGTAATTTGGGTTATTTTTTCCAACATGCATTACCTTACACTTACCCACATTAAATTTCATTTGCCATTTTGCTGCCCAATCACTCAGTTTGCTGAAATCTTTTTGTAGTTCTTCACAATCCCTTTTGCTTTTGACTGTCCTGAACAACTTGGTGTCATCTGCAAACTTTGCCACCTCACTGCTTACCTCATTTTCTAGATCATTGATGAACAAGTTGAACAAGATGAACAAGTTGAATTAGCCTCACAAATATGCATATTTGCACACAAGTAGGCAAATGACACATCATTTTGCATTTTTGAGACTGCTTATTTGCATCAAACTGTCGGCAGTAATGCTCAGTGTAGACACAGCCTATGGAGTAGTCTCATGACTTCAACATCAGTGCTCACTGGAGAAAGTAGATTTTAAGCTCAGGAGACTGAGAACCATACATTGAGAACCATGTTCTTGGACCTGTTCATCTGAAGATGCCTAATGGGACTCGTCAGACACAAGGATCTACTTACATGATTCTCAAAATAGGATTAGGGCCAAACATAAACAGGCTGCAGAATTCAGCCTCATTAGGTAAGAAGAAATGTCAGAGTAGTGAAGATTTAACCCTCATGAATTTTCAGAATCTGGTGTTTCTTCATTTATTTAAGCCTCCTTGTAAGCTGTTCTTTTACCTCCAGGAATTGATTTTCAGAAGTGCTGAACATCAATACCTTCAGCTGAAGTCAATATCCCCACCCTTGCTCTGGCTTATTTATACCTGGCCCTGCTGATTTCCAAGACCAGCATCTGAAGAAGTGAGTCTGTGCTCACGAAAGCTCATGCTC
Organism: Carettochelys insculpta; assembly: GCF_033958435.1. NCBI lineage: Eukaryota > Metazoa > Chordata > Testudines > Carettochelyidae > Carettochelys > Carettochelys insculpta. The sequence continues at coordinate 138,441,035 of NC_134137.1, forward strand.
TAAACTTTTCTGTTAGTCTATAAAGTGCCACAGGACCCTTCGTTGCTGCTAAGGAGGAAGTGTCACCTAGCAGATAGAGAAGGGAGTGAGAGTTAGGAGACCTGGTGTATAGACAAGCTTGGCTACTGAGTGATCTTCTCCCCTCTGTGCCTCTGTTTCCCCATTTGTAAAATGCAACCAATGATAACGTCATGAAAAGTGCTATATAAGGACTAGTATTAAGTCCCATTTAAGAACTGTTTTGCGCACTTAGTGATGCACAAACCTTTTGCTGATGCCCTATTCAGACTGAAGAATGTTGCTGTGTGTGAATGACTTACATGCAATATCTGCTTGAGAACTGAGGCACTGTCAGAGTATATGTTCCTCTTAAAAAGTGATGAAGCTATATGAACAATCACCCTCCTAAAGTTCTAAAATAACAAATGCAAACAGCCAAGTCAATATCATACAAATGTTTGTTTTTACACAAAAAATAGAGCTTATTATAGAAATAACACTTCAGCAGCCATATTCTCCTTCTTAATTTTCTAGGCATGCAGCTATCTCAAGTGTATTTCCAGTGTGTTAAAACATCAGATTTCATCTCCTTGTTATGTGACTTTGTAATAACTATCGATCGATTTAGATAATCTAGCTTGTGTTTAACAAATACTTAGTAATACATCATAAATCTGAACAAAAACTAAAATTGTTTATGCTCATTGTGAAGAAATGAAAGTGCCAGCATCTTTCTAGTCAGATAACAAGGTGAGTTTTGTTATTCGAATGTATAAAAAATCCAATTAAAACTAGCTAGAAAAATTCAGAACTTGTATTTGTGCACTAGTACTGCAATATATTATCCCAGAACAATAAATCAATGTTTCAAATTGTATACATAACTTGCACAGCACATACATAAATGTTAACTGAATAAAGCACTTAACTGTACCAATTAGAAATCTGTTAATCACACTTTGGACAAAGAGGCATGAGGCGAACAGCATTCAAAAATGTCTTGTAAATCACAAACACTAGATATATATTAATCATAATCATGTCACTTCAGGGAAGATTAAAGGTTGGTTGAGTGTCACAACAGTGCATTATCAAGTGGTATCATGTTTTGGTTTTCTTATGTTTAACCTGAATGCTTAATTTCTTGAGTTTATAAAACTTTGCCTTTGGATAATTACAATATTCCCGGATTAATATTTTACCATAACATCCTCAGTCTTAACTCCATTTTAATTCTGATATTTCTAGAAAATAAATAAATAAATAAAATATTAAACAAATCATTCATGTGCTCTAAAGTGATCAGATGTTGACTACAATGGCTTCAATTTTTACATAGTTCTTAGACTTAGGCTATGTCTATACTAGCACCCACCCTTTTGAAAGGGGGATGCTAATGAGACACGTTGGGATATGCTAATGAGGCAATGCAATGAATATGAAGTGCCTCATTAGCATAATGGTGGTCACAGCACTTCAAAAGTGCCACTTTTGATCGTGTGTGGCTTGTCTACATTGGGTCCTTTTCAAAAGGACCCTGCACACTTCAAAAGTCCTTTATTCCTGTAACTAAATAGGAATAAGGGGATTTTGAAGTGTTCAGGGTCCTTTCGAAAAGGACCCCTTGTAGATGAGCCATGCGCGATTGAAAGTGGCACTTTCGAAGTACTGCGTCTGCCATTATGCAAATGGGTCGCTGCATATTCATTGCAGCACCTTATTAGCATACCCCAAAGTGTCTCATTAGCATCCACCTTTCAAAAGGTGGGTGCTAGTGTAGACACAGCCTAATTCTCTGAAATCAACAGGAGCCCTGTCCTATTAAGGCTTTAAAAGTTTGAGCCAGTAAATGGAGTTTCACTGTATCTGATCTCTTTACAACCAAGTTTCACTGAACTTTGGGGAAAGTGGGGCAGAGGAGAGAGGGAGAGAGATAGATAATGTAAGCTACTGAACTCCTATCTGCTCAATAGGATCCATTTTTAATGTTTGGTACCTAAGAGTAGATTTTAATAATATTTTCGTTACCTACATGCTTTGTAGTCTGAAACACACAGAGCTAACATTTAGATACCCAGTTGAAAACATTGGGCCCTGTATAGAAATATAGTCTGTTTATATAAATTACATTAAACCTTAATAAAAATAAGCTTGAAAAGACACCTTCACATAGACCTATTTAAAATTCAAAAAAGTTAATAGAACATTGACTTTGTTAGGTCTTCACATAAATGTTTCCATGTATGAAAAACAGCTTGTTAAATTAAATATCCATATATTAGCAACACACTAATTTTTCCATACCTTGGCATTTACTTACTCCATAGTAATGGTCCAAACAGTTAGCTAGAGACTAATAAGACTTTCTAAAAGATTAAAGCAACATCTTTCATTGTAAATGAAATGGCCATTCTACATAAGACAGTGTTCTCGTTTAGCACACAAACTTGAATAAAGCACCATTAGCAATATATAATATTGATTGTAACTGATTCAACTCATTGGTTTATAGACCAGGAAGTGACTCATTCAGGTGAGAAAGGTGCATCTGCATATGTTGGCATTTTGTTTTCCTTATTTATCCTCCCCAGGCAGAGTGTTAATTTTTAATGATGTTTGTGGCATATTACCCTGTTTTGCCACTGGCAATAGTTCAGAAAGGCAAAGTAATCCAAAGAGCCTCGTATTTCTGTAACGGGCATGATCAATAATAACATCAATATTATTTGTCTTTTATGTTGAGAACGTTTGCCTTTCTAGTTCTTCAGAACTGAAAGTTTGTTTATCTCTTTCATTTTATAGGATAGTTAAGTTTCATGGAATTTAATATCACTGCAAATATTTTTCCTCACCATTTTTAGTTAATCAACATGCTTATGCTGTGCAACTTTTTGTATTTTCTCTATTCTGAGATTCATTGTTCACATGCTTTTTAATTGCATTATAGAAATGTTTATGATCTTTCCTCAGTTATCTCAATGCTGGAAGTATTTACATCTAAAAAAATTCTCACGGTAACCTAACTGTAGCATCTTTTTGCAGTTAAGATTTCAGAGTCAGCAGAGGGTGCCAAAGAGCAACACACAGATAAATGGAAAGCATTAGCTGGCTTTAGCAGGGTTACAGTGCCATTTATTTACCTTTTCTTGAACCCTAATGGGAGTAGCAACTAAAAGAACAGAACCCTAACCTTGTACCTGTTGACATTAATGGCAAAATTCTTATTAATTTTAGTGGTGCATGATCAGATGCAGGTCTGAACTTTGTGACTTATATGTTACTATAACTTTAATTCGAGAGACTAGAAAACCAGCTTCTAAATATTCCTTGGTGACCTCTTGGGCTGTAATTACACGCTCTAGTTCAGAAGGAGAAATGTTAAACAATCTTATTTAATATAACTCAAATATTAGTGTCATCCATTTTATGGTTCTCCAAATAGTTTTGATTCTTGAATGCCTGCTATAACAAACGTGGCCATTCTCTAATTGAGCTACTTGGCTCCAAATAAACTTAGGTTGTATATCATATTAATTTTAGAAAATTATTTATGTTAAACTCATTTGAGTACATGTCCATGTGTGATATAGAGAGAATGTTTAATTTCAGGTTTATTACTAAACTGCGGAAGCATTGAATTGTACATTTGCACAGATCAGAAATAAAAAATAGCAGTCAGCAAGGTTTATTTTCATAAAGGAATATGCCAAAATTTTCAAAAATGACTAGTGCTTTTGCACATTCCAAAATGAAGCAAATTTAGACACCTTAACAGGCACCTGACTTTCAAAAAGTTCTGAATACCCACACTCAAAATCAAGTCCCTTTAAGTTCCAAAAATGGAAGCCCCTCCTCCAAAATCTCTAGTAACTTTTGAAAATTTTGTCTCCCCGTGTTTGTGGCTTCGTGGCCATAATCAATACATTACCAGTAAAAAATTAAGTTTATTAACACTATCTTCACCTCTCATGTGTTGAGCTAAATATAAAAGCATTCTGTCCCTTTCAACCATTGCTTCTAAACAGCCTGGGCTGTCCTTAGGATTTATGGAGCCCTCTGCAGGATTGTACAATAGTTCCCCACCTACCCCAGTGTGTCAAGGGGGCACAGCCCCTGGCCAAAACCTGTGCAGGGGCAGGATTGCTGCACACCATCCTGCCCACTTGCCTGCCCCACAGGGACAGCCCCTCAGCTGCTGGCCAAAGCAAGTCCCATACAGCCTGTCAAGGGAGCGAGCGAAGCCAGGTGAGTGAATTGAACCTCTCCTGCTTTGACTCATGGTCACACTCCTCTCCATCCTGATCCAGCTCGGCTCCTCCACTCACCACCATCTACCTGCTGGCAGCTGATTTTTTTCAGGGAATGCCGCTTACACCTGGTTTGGGCCAGTAGGGTCCCTGGCAGCACACACAAGGACAGGCCTGTTCCACCTCATGCGCCCCGAATCCCTGCACTCCTTTACTGTTTACTCCTTATCCCCCACCTGCACCCTTTGGGGGAAGAGACCTAGATGCACAAAGGAGCTGACAATGCTGCTCACTTGCCCCTGTACTGCTGCTTCTCTGCTCCATAAATTCCTTGGGGGCTGTGAGAGGGGAGAGGGGAGCAACATTAGGGCTCCTGACATTCAGGTCACTTTCTTCTGCCTGGGCTGCATCAGGAAAGGGCATGAGAGCAGCTGCATCTCCTGGTACCTTACAGCAAAGTCCAGGTAGGAAAATTAACACAGATACCCTGGGAAGTGCATTGCAGGGTGAGGGGAGAAACCCTGTTTCTGTGTGTGTGTGTGTGTGTGTGCGTGTGTGTGTAAAAAAAGCTCACAAAAGCCAAACCTGGTCAAACCCCAGCCGTATGCTGCCCTCCCTAGAAAGGAACCATCATGCTCTGTCATCCTCCCCATTTCTCAAGGGGGTCTAATAAGGCTTGAGTTAAATATCTGCATGAAACTGGGGCAAATTTAAAAACTTTAAAACATTCTAAAAATAAAAACATGAAAAAATTGTTTACATTTTATTTACAGTCTTTTTATTAATACTGGTCTTGCTGGTCCTATCCTCCAGGCAGAGAGGACCAGAGACAAGGAGCAGGACCAGCTGTACCTCCAAAAGACTAGCCTGGGCCTCCAAGCAGGATCCAACCCACATAGCTTCCTACAGCAGGGGCACGGGTGATTGGGAGATGGGGCAGGGTGAACTGGGTGAGGTTCAGTCCCTCTCCAGGGTGCTACTGAGAGGCCTGGGACAGGGGTTTGAGGAGGGGGTGGGACTAGGGGTCTCCCCTAGGGATATTGCCTAGGGGAGGAGAGATAGGGCAATAGCAAGAGCTGGATTCTGGGCTGAGTAAGGGGCACCCACTGGTTGGGTTGTCCATCCACAGGGTACCGGTGCCACCTGCAGACCCACATGGTCCAAGACCTCCCAGGCTCCTCAAACTCCATGTTCAAATACTGGTGGGATAGGGCTGTGGAGGACTCCTGATGTGGGGGGGAAGCTGCATTGCAACATTCTTCACTGGCTCTGCTCAGTCCCTGCAGGAGCCCCACAGAGCAGGGAAGAGGGGTGGGCTACACCTGGGGAGCCTCAGATGGCCATGGTGTACTTCTGGTTGGCTGTTTTCATCTGAATGGACCATGCAGTGCTAAAGGAGCAGTCCAACCACTCTCTGTTCACAGAGTGGATCACTCTCGCGACCCACTTGGCAATTTGGCCACGATCTGTCAACTGAAGCATTGTCGGAAGATGCCTTCCACCAGAAACTTCCGGTGACAAATCGCTGTAATTTAGATATAGGCTTAATGAGCAGCAATTCAATATTTTATCTTTGCTTCAGTGTAAAACCCCTGCCTTTATTCACCACACACTACTCTAATCCTGCTCTGAATAAAGAATTAAGTTTCTCTAGTGCTCATTGTTATAGAACCTAAGTATCAGGAAAATTAAATTTATTTTTACAACACCCATATGAGAGGAGTTTTCATTATCTCTTTTACAGATGGAGCACAGATTACTGTCAAAATCATCCATTCATAATGGTGCCTGATGTGAGACTGAAAACCTGACATTTTTCCTGAATACATAGTCCTCTATGGCTATGTCTACACTAGCCCCAGAACTTTGAAAGGGGTGTGATAATGAACCTAATTGAAAGATGCTAATTAGGCACTGCCATGAATATGCACTGCCTTATTAGCATAATGGCAGCCACGGCTCTTCAAAAGTGCCTCTTTTTGGTTATAGGAATAAGGGGATTTGGAAGTGTGCAGGGTACTTTCAAAACAGATCCCATGTAGATGAGCCGCTCGCAATCGAAAGCGGCACCTTTGAAATGCTGCAGCTGCCATTATGCTAATGAGGCAGCCGCAGCATATTCATGGCAGCACCTCATTAACATCTTTTGATTAGGTTCATTATCATGCCCCTTTCGAAGTTCTGGGGTTAATGTTGACATAGCCAAGGTGTTCAAAACACTGTTCCTACTTGTTTGCAGCTGTGTTTATTACTTCTTTTGTTCAGGACTATGAAGTGAGTCACTAAAGACAAAGGACCATATAGCTGGGAACAATCTGTGAACATTTTGCTTGAAGTGGCTTGCCTAGCATCCCACAGCAACTCTGTGGCATAGGCAGATTTGAATCTAATTCAGTTGAACAGCATTCAGATTTCTTATTTCTCAGAGCAACCTTTCTCTTCCTCCTTTCCCTGTACAGGCGTGATTCTGGGGGTAGGGCTTGCCTCTTGCCCTTGTCACCGGAGCTGTGTCTGGAGGAGAAGGCTGCTGATGCTGGACTTGCTGCTTATGCAGTTGATACTATGGACTGAACAGCCCTGTTGTGGCTGAGATGTGGAGGGAACAGAATGGAGATTTCCTCCAATCCATCCACACCACTATTGATGATCCCGCTCCAAAGACGAGCTGCAGACTTGCTTGTCCACTTGTTTGCCTCTGCACATTCACCCATCCTTGGAATCCAGTGGTAGCAGACTTTTTTTTATCATGAGTGCATTTGTTTCCGCTTCCTTCTGAACTTTTCCTGTCCCCACCACCTTTCAATTTGCAGTTGGTGGGTGGGTCTCCTTGTCTTCTCTTCCTATCTGCTAGTCATCCACCTCCCACCCAATTTTCTCTCCTTCCAATCTTAAGTGACCCTCCTCGATTGCAATTTTGTGTCCCCGTCATCCCCAGCTGGCTATTGGTCTCCCCTTCTGTGCCACAACCCAAGTGATATTGTTTACCTGTCTCTTCAGCCCTGCCTCATTTCCCTTCAGTCTTTGTTTGCCTTCCCTCCATCACCCAGAACCTTAGGTAGCAGGTCAAGCACAGCCCACCTGCAGCATCACCATTCTGTACACTGAGGCTGCCTCTACACCATGAAATACATTTAAATTTAATGCAGTTACCACATGACTGTCTTCACTCTAAATACCATTAGATTGATTTAGGGAGCACTAATATTGATATCACAATATCGTCGGTACCTGACGGGAGTAGCATTAAGTTCAAATTCAAAAGTTCAATTAAAGGCCAGTGTGGAAGTGCCACATCTTAAAATTAAATTTATTAGACTCCAGAGGTGTCCCATATGTAACCCACAATGTATCTCAGTGCTCAGCTCTGGCCGCTGCTCGCCAGGTGCTTAGGAATTAGGTGACAGGAAGCCTGTGAATTTCAGATAGGGACCAGGAAGCCTGTGGTTGTGGGCTCATGTTTGTATGAGAGGCTGAGAAATGTCTTTCTTTCTTTGCAATTAGCGCTGTGAGCGCATCTGCTCATTACAAATAGCCCCTGCAGGGAGTTCATGGTTCTGTCTCTAGACTTGTTACTTTTTTCTGTACTGCCAGGTGCCAGCCACTGCTCCACCGCACCCTGGGGAAATAAGGCTGTGATTAAGAGGCTGAGAAACTTCTCAGCAGTTTACATTTGTGTGCAAACTCTCCCACCGCCCCCACAAGTGCCACACAGTAGGGGTCTTTCCCACGCTCAGCCACATCATGTGGGTAGCTCCCCAACCTAATAAAAGCAGGTGCCTGCCATTCAGTGCTGATCATATTGCCAGGCAGCACCGTGTCCTAGCTTCTCTGTGTTTAGGGTTCCAGGGGCAGAAAATAATTCAGGGGGCTTGTAGCTGCTGGAAGTCTCCTCTGGTGGCTAAGATATTCACTGGGCTACTTTAACTGGTCCCCCCACTGAACCCCTCTACCAAAGATATGTTTGGGGGCTTGGTGCTGCTGGGGGATGTCTCCCCTGGCAGGAAAGAATTTTGGTGGCTTGAGGCCGCTGAAGGTGAATCTCCCCTGGTGACTACAATATTTGAGGGCTTGTTGCCACTGGGAGGAAGTCTCTCCCAGCAGCTAAGATAATTGGGGGGGAGTACTTGAATTGGTCCCCCACTTAACTGCCCATGCCACTAGTAAGGGACAAGAGGGGCTTGCTGCTACTGGAGGGAAGTCTATGCCCGTAGCTAAGATACTCAGGGGCACTACTTCAACTACTCAATATTTCCTCTGGGAAAAAATAGTGTAGTACCCAGAGGCACTGAGACCTCATCTGGGGTGAGTGAAGTCTCTGCTCTACAGCCTCCGCTGAAAGTCAGCTGGCCTTTAGCTCACATGGTAGAGTGCAGGGCTTTAGACACTATGCTCACAGGCTCTATCCTCAGTGCCAGCAACCCAGGTCTGTCAGCATTACAACTGGTGCATTGGCTGGGAAGAACTGCTGGAAGATCTCAGAAGCTTGGGATGTGCTTCCTTAGCCCAGGGAAGCATGTAGTAACCAGAGGTAGTGAGACCTCAGCTGGAGTGAGTGAAGTCCCTACTCTACAGCCTCAGCTGAGGGCCAGCTGCCCTTTAGCTCACATGGTAGGGTGCAGGGTGTTAGAGCCTATGCTTACAGGTTCTATCCCTGTGGCCAGCAACCTGGGTCTGTCAGTGTTACAATAGCATATGATCAAGTTCCTGTAACTTTCATCCTCCCATCTGCAAACTTGTCTGTACCTGCTCTATCCCCTCCAGCCTGTTCCCTGTCCCAAGAGTCATCTTCCCCACCCCCTCTCCTTGTCCCAGCCCTGTTCTCACAGAGATGGTTTTGGTCTCCTTGCCTCAATCTTCTCATGCTAGTCTCAGACTCCTCATATAGTTAATCATTTTTTGCACCTTCAGTCTCCATAACTTGGTTTCCCCTCTTCTTGCTCCCAATCCCACTCTTTTTGTCTCATTTCCCTCCTACCAGCTCCTCATCTGGTCTTTCTCTGCCCCACAACGGTGTCCAGTCACCTCCTCTCAGCATGTTTCCTATTTGCACTGCCTGAGCCTCTGTGTCTCTCCTTAAACTCCTCATCCAGTCTCAGGTCCTTAACCCGACCCCACCCCAGTCTTACACACTTGCCTTTCCCTCATCCACTCCCCCAAGGCTTGGAGCAGAGATGTGGGTGGTCTTCAATCCATTACACCAGATGTCAAATACACTAGTATGATCCATTGCACTATTCTTAAGCCCTGGTTAGGGTCAAAATCCACCATGCAAAATAGTTTCACCACAATGAAAAATGTAGTGCATTATACAAAACTAGTATGTGCTTAAAATTCATTTTTATGTAAATATGCCCCCTGCTTCCTCCCTTGTTCTGTATTGCTTTAATCACTAAATGTATTGTACATGAGTTAATGCAGGGCTAATGTTCATGGCAGGTTGTACAGCACGAACACCAATAAATGTCTTTTCAGTTTGGTTAAAGCTAAAGTGATGTTGAGGAACTTGGTAATGGGAAATTCCATTTAATGGAAGTAATTTCTAAAAACATGATTATTATTCCTGTTTCAGTATATAATAAAATACAGATATGATTGAATAATGTAGGGTGAAGCATTTCAGTGTGTAATTTATATGCATATAATAATTTAGTTCCTGGGCTACGAATGATTTGAGCATTCTTTTACCCATTCTCAAGAGAAAATTGCTGAGTACGTTCAGGGTTTGGAGCTTTTTTTTTATTTCCCCAATAAAGAAATCCATAAACAAACAACCCAGATAAAATCAACTCTCCCCAGTACTCTAAATTAGAAGACAGTTCTAACATAAACATACAAAAACAAGGGAGTAAATAAGGGAGCAGACAAGGGAGATCAAAAGGTTAAGGATGATAGGTTAATCTCCAGGAGGTAATCACAGTGCAGAACATTCTTATCAGAACAGTATAAAAGTAATAGGCCGTGTCTACACTGGTACAAAACTTCAAAATGGCCATGCAAATCGCCGTTTCAAAGATTACTAATGAAGGGCTGAAATGAATATTCAGAGCCTCATTAGAATGTCACCAGCCCCAGCTCTTTGAAATTCCTCCTTTTTGCTCCTACACAGCTCGTCCAAATGGGGGTCCTTTTCAAAAGGACCCCACCAACTTCAAAATCCCTGATTCCTATCGGCTTATAGGAATAAGGGGATTTCAAAGTTGGCGGGGTCCTTTCAAAAAGGATCCCCATCTGGATGAACTGTGTGGGAGCAAAACATGACAATTTCGAAGAGCCATGGCTGGCAGCATGCTAATGAGGCATTGGATATGAATTTCAGGGCCTCATTAGTAATCTTCAAAATGGCCATATGCATGGCCATTTAGAAGTTTTGTGCCAGTAGAGATGTAGACAAAGTCTGGGTCTACATGTGCCCCTTACTTTTGAAAGGGGCATGTTAATGAGCAGGTTCAAAATATGCTAATGAGGTGCTGCAATGAATATGCAGCACCTCATCAGCATAATGGCAGCCTCAACGATTCGAAAATGCAGTTTTTGAATCGCGTGCCACCCATGGAGACAGGACCTTCCGAAAGGACCCCCCCCCCAGTTTTCAAAAGCCCTTCTTCCTATCTGTGATTGGAAGAAGGGCTTTTGAAAACTGGGGGGGTGTCCTTTCAGAAGGTCCCTTCTCCGTGGGTGGTGTGCGATTCAACAAGCCACATTTTCAAATTGCTGTGGCTGCCATTATGCTAATGAGGCACTACATATTCATTGCAGCACCTCATTAGCATATTTTGAACCTGCTCATTAACATGCCCCTTTCGAAAGGAAGGGGCATGCGCAGAGCCAGCCATAGTGTTTTGGGACAGGACAATGGGAAAGCTGTCTAACATCTAGATATTAGCCTGCAAATTAATGTTGCTTTTTCTGCTTCAAATCTGCTGGGTGTGGAGGGTTAAGTGGAGCTCTTACTATTGTCTCAATTTAGTGTTTTTGGTTTAATGCAGATAAGCACTGAAGATGCCAGCACTTTTGAGGTTACTACTGTGTAATACTGCCATTATTTCTTTCCCAGAGATGCAGTACACGCTTCAGCTATACCAACCTTTAACATTAACATTCAAAACCTGTAAAAAAAGTTAACTAAATTGCAAACAATTATCCACGCTGTGCAGGAATTAAAAAATGCTAATAACACAGCAATCCAGGCATAACCTAATACTTCAGTAAAGCCTAAAATGCCAAGAGTTTATGTCCACATCCAAAATGTAGCCCCCCTAAAAGCATAAGTGATAATGTATCGCTATCTCCTAATCTAAACTTAATTTTCATATTTTACGTGAGCTTCAGCATGTTCATCTGCCCACAAAGAATCTGTCTACACTCAATAATGTCTGGTGTTTTCAGTGATTTTTTCAGGCATCAGAAATGTTTGTAACATGTTCTGAATTCACAAACAAATGTGTTCCTAATGTTTCACAAGCATTGCCGGTACCATTATATTTGCAGGTTTTAGGCATTTCCAGCAGTAACAAAGTTTAGGTGCACTCATGTGGAGTTCATATGCATATACCAAAATAAACTCCATTTGCTGAATTATAATAATTATGCAAAGCATGTGTATTAAAGCTTTAGTTCCCTAAGCTATGGAGGCTTAATCTCATTGAAGTCCAAAACTGTAAGATCAATGAAAAAGAAGACTGTGATTAAAAAAAATCCTTAAAATAAAAAGACATCTAGATGTTCATGGAAACAATCAATTTAGTTACAAGCAGATTTGCTAGGGAGAGAATTCTGTATATTTATTCAAGTATGGGCCTGTGTCCAAAGAACAGCTAGCTTCTCTTAACTCTAATAAGTGACTTCTTCTCTATCCAGGGCCAAATCTTTTCATTTCTCTTGCCTTAGATGTGTCTATAAAATGGGGCTAGTGAAACCTATCTCACAAGACTATTTTGAGGATTGATTAATTAATTTATTTTTTAAAGTGGAATGGAGAGGACAAGTGTTACACAGATACTAAATCCTATGGTCCGTTTTGGTCCCAAGAGATAGTGGTTTACAGCAGCAGTGAGGAGTTATGGGCAGTATTTGAGTCTGCAGCTTCTCACATGGCTTATCCTTCCAATATTGAATTTGCACGGTCAATTGCAGTAACCTCATGTCAGTCTATTTTTCCTTCTAACAGGAAGTTCTTTTGCATGACTCGTACAAATACTATCACATGATGATGTGCCCTGTCATAGCAATCATTGCTAGGCATTTCGATCTGATGATGTAGATTCCCAGGTGTTTAGATCGATGTTAACTTTTTTGATTGCGTTTTTGCATATATCCCTGAATCTTAGCCTTGGTCGTCATCTTGTTCCCAGTCCACCAAAGAGGATTTCTTTGGGTTGATGTTCACCAATGAGAATTTGTTTGTGAAGACGTTTGTCACCCATTCTTCTCACGTGACCAAGACATTGTAGTCTTCTGCTGTTGAGGATTGCTGTGAGGCTGGGTATTCCAGATCTTGACAGGACATCTGCATTTGAAACTTCATCTTGCCAGTTGATTTTCATAATTCTTCAGAGGCAGCAAAGATGGAAGCGGTTCAATTTTTTCTCATTGTTCAAGTAGGTGGTCCATTTCTCATATCCATATAGCAGGATATTCAATACACATGCTAGGTAGATTAGTATCTTTGTTTTCACTGTCAGTTTAGGATTGTTCCATGATCATTTTGTAAGTCTGCCTAAAATAGTATCTGCTTTCCCAACTCTGATGTTCAGTTCTTCATCCATGGATAGGTTTGTGAAGATAGAGCATTTCAGCACATTTTTGGTATTGAGGGTATGGATCTTTGGCTTTGTGCTTTCCTGTGTCATATAGAGTTTCTTTGGGATGATTTTCACGCTGCTGACAATGAAGGAGTCATCAGTGTTGCAGTCTGTGGTGTGGTACGTACATATAAATTTGACAGAGTTGAGATATTTCCTGTGTAACAAGACAAGGTCACTTTGATGCCAGTGACTGGATCTGGGGTGGCTCCATGAAACTTTGCGACACTCTTTCAAGTTAAAAAAAGTATTAGTGACACAGAGTTGATTCTGAGAGCTGAATTCAAGAAGCCTTTGACCATTTTTGTTTATTTTTCCAATACCGTGATGACCAAGGCAGATAGACCAGGACTGATGATCGCGTCCAACTCTTGCAGTGAAGTCACCAAAGATGTACAGTTGTTCACCAGTTGGAAAGGAGTTAATAACTTTCTGAAGATTATAATAAAAATGGTCCTTATCTTCGGTGCCCAATGCCAACATGGGCGCACAAGCACTGATGATGTTGACATATCCTGATTTGGTGCAGAGCTTCAAGGATATAATGAATTCTGATTCCCCCCATGGGTATATTGATAGATTACAGAAGATTGTTCCGAACAGCAAATCCAACTCCACAGAGGCGGTGCTTCTCTGAATTCAAGCTTTTCCAAAAGAAAGTGTAGTTAGTTTCTTTCACTGATCCAGCATCTGGCATCCTGGTTTCCTGGAAAGCAGCAATGCTGACATTCAGTTTGTGTAGCTGTTGGTCTATGACTGCTGTTTTGCATATGGAGTCAGTGTTTGTAAGGTCACAGGATGATTCAAGTACTACACACATGGTCCACACATGCCAGCTACCAAGCCAGAGGTAAGCTGATTTATTATTTCGTTTTAGGATGGGTACGTAGTTTACATCCACTTTTTGATTTTTGGTCTATCCCCATACACCCAATTAGGAAGGCAGATGTGGTGGGTCAGCACCATATTATTCAGGGGCTGCCCAGCTTGAGGAGGGTGTTAGCTGACTAGTGGAGCACAATGACTCCTCTTGCCAAAGAAAGTGACCCATGGCATCTTTGTCTTCACCAATTGAGGAGGGCTTATAACCCGTAACTTCCACTTCCCATGTTGTTTCCATGCTATCAGCAAGGAAGGAGCGTCCTCTCCATTTGGCTCCCTCTTACGTGTTGCATTGTCTGGGCTAGTGTTTACAGCAAGTGCATTGCCCAAGAAGCGCTATCCCCCTCTCGGTCACCTCAGTTGAATCCAAAGGAAAGATAAAAGTTAGTACATTTGGATCTGAGATGCCTGCAAGGAGATGCTGGAAAGCAGGTTGGATGAAATCCTCACTGCTAACCACCTGAATGTCTTCACTCCAGATTTTTTGTTGGGGTTTACTCCCATAGTCTTTGGATCTCCTGAACCTAGCCAGAAGGCAGTGGGGAATTTTCTGACAGGGTTGTCTTGCCTGTGGTGATGTAAGAAGTCATGCTTCCTTGGATGCTGGTGACCAAATCATGGTTCATACGCCTTTTGGATTATCCAAAATAATCCAGGGACCCAAGTATCCCAGGCCTTCCTCTCATGCAAAATGAGGGGGCAGTAGCCTGATTTGATGGCTGGCTACATTTGCCATATCACAACATTGTCATTGAGCACTTGTGATTTTTTGTTGGGACATTGGATGCCAACCAGTGCCCCTTACAGCCTGGTAATACTGGCCCAGGGCTGCATATTTGCACAACAAAGCACACTTATTTTGCACTAAACCTTGCAGGAGATGCCCTCTCCTATCCGTCACCTGGAGATACACTGGGTAGTATGCAGCTCTGCTCCCCAGTGTTTACTGGTGCCCAGGATAGATAATAAGTATTGCTAATATTTAATAGCACATTAGTTTCCATTGCTGTGCTATGGTGAAAAGCCAGATACTGTAAAGTTGGCAGGTTTCCTTCTCTCTTACTCTCAGATTGCATCCCTGTTTTTATGTTGAGGCATTAAAAAAAAGGAAGAAGGGTTCTTTCAAAGATGGGGTTTACTTTCGAAAGAGCCACCTCTCCACTGCTTTTCTTCTTTTGAAAGACGCTCTTTCGAATGAAGAATATGCAAATGTGGTGCCAGATATGTAAATCTGCACCTCATTTGCATTTTCAATTTCCCCCATTCTCATGCCTCTTTCGAAAGAGGAATGCAAGTGTAGACACAGCCTGTGTGTGTAGACACTCCCGGAGTTATGTCGACAGAAGACACTTTCAGTCAATAAAACTCTGTAGTGTAAGCACAGCCTGATCACTGTCATTGAAGAGTTGTGTTTCTAGTGGGGTTGGCAGGGATGGGTATTAGGCCCAGACAAACAAAATGTGCTTTTAATACAGACAAAGTTACACAGTTAGAACAAGGATTGCAGGTCATATTGCGGCTGGTGGATGAGGGGGAGGGAAGGAAGTGTACACTCTGGGGAAGATTTAGGGGTCACAGTGGACAAAGAACTCAACATGAGGTGTTAGAGCAATGCTTTCACAAAAAGCCCTCAGGCTGTCTCTGGGTGTGCCACCAGGAATTGGTGGGAGTGAAAACATGATTTCCGTTCTTCATACAGCAGTAGAGAGGCCGATATTCGGATAGCCCATATAGTTCTGGTGATTACTTTTTGAAAGGAAGTTAAAAAATTGGAAAGAAAGCAGAAAAGAGCAACAAAAATGATTCAAGGGCATGGCAAAATGCCTTACAGTGAGACTTAAAAGAGCTCAATTTGCTCAACTTACCAAAAAGACTTTTGAGAGTGGCTTGATTACAGTGCATAGCTCCAAAGGGAGAAAATATCAGCTGCTAAAAGTATTTTTAACCTAGTGGAGACAGACATAACAAAAACCAATGGCTGGAAGCTGAAGTCAGAAACATTTTAATTAGAAATTAGGCACACATTTTTTCAGAGTGAATGTAAATAACCATTGGAACAAACTGCCAAGGAACATGGCGGGTGTTCCATTCCCTGCGGTCTTCAGATCAAGACAGGAAGCCTTTTTGAAAGGTATGCTTAAGCCAATATCAGCTATGATTCAGTCAAACATGTTACTGAGCTTGCTACAGGGTTAACTTTGGAATGTAGTTTAATGAATAAAAGGAAGGAAAATATATACGGTAAACCACAGCAGTAGCAAATCTCTCTTCAGAGCAATAAGCTAACAAGTTACCTAACTCTGCAGATTCTATACTCTTCATTGGTTGTGTTTGCTCTACAGGATTCAGTCATGTGTGGTATAATAACACAATTTGTATTTTAGGAGATAGATATTAGGATTTTTTTTTAAATTTCAAATTTAGGATTTAATAGATTCATAGGATTGAAAGCCAGAGGTAACAATTAAGTTGTCTAGTTTAAAATCCTGTTTTTTCCAGGCATAAGGGGCTGCCGACAAAGCTTTTTTTCCTCGACAGAACCACATCTATGTGGCATGTTTTCTGACAACAGCAGCCTCTGCCATCAGGGTGATCCAACAGCGGTATGCAAATTAGCCATGAGACTATGCAGAAGACTGGCTATTTGCATTTTTGAGAGCCCTCCTTTGCATCACGCTGCTGACAGCATGACTCCTCTTAGACGTAGCCAACAACATCAACAGAAAGCTTTAACTTTACAAATTATTTAGTTACAAATGAAGCACATTTAAAAAAGGTCTGAAATAAATACACCAATATATAACAAGTCCTGTGTACCTTATAGACTAATATATTTTGGAGCATAAGCTTTTGTGGACAAAGACCCAATTCATCAGATGTGGGTCTTTGCCCATGGAAGCTTATGCTCCAAAATATCTGTTAGTCTCTAAGGAGCAACAGCACTTCTCGTTGTTTTTGCAGATACAGACTAACACGGCTACCTCTCTGATACTCATACACCAATATATGTTCCTCAGTTTTTACCTGTCCTTTGTATATAGTCCGCTTACACCTGAACTTCCAAATGGCCCAAGCAGGCCTGATTTTTTCACTTTCCAAATCTATTTAGTAGTGTCAACAGCAAGTGGTGCTGCTGCACATAGAATAAAAGAACATTATAAAAAAAAAAGGAAAAACAGAGATCCATATCCATAAATGAGTGTCTTCTCTCTCATCTTGAATATATATCCAAAGCCAAAAGTGGGTGTATAAATTGTCTGACTATCAAGCAGCTAAAGGTACTAAGGAACCTCTAGCTGGAAAAAAAAAAAAAGAGAATTAGCAATTTTGTTTGCAAACCTTCACAGTCTTAAGTAGCCCACAAGAGACTTGCTCATTTTTAGCATTTCTCATGTTAATTCATAAAGTATGCAAAACCTTAAGCAGCAGCAGCAGCAAGATCTTAATTAAAATCACTAGCTTACAGTTTCATATGGCAGAAACCCTGCTCAATAATAGTAATAAGAAGAATAATTAATGTTAAAAGTAGAAAATTAAAAGTAGTCCGTGTGTTCCACATTATTCAGGACATTCCTTATGAATAAATAAGTTTTATATTAGAATCTTCTGAAACTTGTATAAATGATAAGGATGCAAAACATCATTTTGTTTCATCTTTTTTTTTTAATTGTCATCTGGTCTGCTTATGCAAACCAGACATTGGTACAAGAAGAAAAATATAATTCACTAGATTACCCAAGGGATATCTCTTATGGCATCGTAAAACATTTTACTAAAACATATCCTATAAATCATGCATGGTAATTTGGTTTCTTACTGTTTCACACACATAAAGACTAAGAAATGGGGTTTCTACTATGAGTAGTTTCAGCAATTAGTTATCAGTTATTTCAAAGGCAGGCTGGAAAGAAAATACGTTTTGTTTTGTTTTGTTTTGTTTTGTTTTTTTTTTGCCACATGCATCCTTACTAAATGATGGACCAAATTCTGAAATAAAATGACATCACTTCCAAATGGCTAAGACCAGAAACACTATGCTGTTTATATTTTGGCTGCCGTCACTTCTGTGATTGAAATGCCTCTTTGTTATCAATCCTCGTACAGATGAAAAAAAATTAAGTTTGTACACAAACACAAAAACTATGTCTACTAAACTCTAGGCCACATTTCCAGGACAAATCTATATTTTTTCTCCTATGACATCTGTAATACGTTTTGAAGGAAGACAGATTATAGGTGTCCAGTTTAGACTCTGTATTTCTACTGCTGACTATGTTTTTTCCTGCTGGAACCTATTTATGCACAGTGTCTGCCAGCATATAACGTAACTGCAGTTCTTACAGGAAGCACACCAGGGGCCACTTTAATAGTAAAAAAGTCTAAAAAATATGGTGACTTTTCAGTCACAATTAAAACCTTTTCTCTTTTCAGTGAAAGTTTGCAAACTTTTTCAATTACAAAACTATGCAATAATGTTCTCTTAACTTCTGAGTCTACATTTTGTGCAGTAAAGATCTAAACGTATTTGTAGAATACTTTCTGTGATTGGCTCGCCAAAGTTCATGTTCTTGGATCAGTATTATCAAGGCCCCACCTCCTCTTTAGGAAATCTTCCCTATTTTCTTTTGATTTTCTAAAGTCCTGCCTTACATTTCGAAAGGTCTGTGTCTACATTTCCACATCTCTTCTATTGTTCTGTTGCTGAATCCTGTCTAGTTCTTTAACTTCAGAGAATCTTTTTCCCATTTGTATTTCCCTTTTCTTCAACTGATAGGCTAAGACTACATTATGCTTTCTATTTCGGGATATATTTGTACCCCAAAACAGAAACCGGTTGGCCAAACACCACACTTGAAATATCAGAGCTATTCTGAGTGCATCATTTCCTTCCTGGTAACTCTTGTTGTATGAGGGTTACTGGGAAGTTTGAAAAAAACACTTATTTTGAACTACGATGCACAGTAGCTGGCACTGGGTTTGAAATAAGATGCCTTGAAATAACTCATCCAATTTGCACATTGTGATTTTGGCCCTAAATATGTACAGGAAAGTAGGTGTAAACATACCAAACCTGTTTTAGAAATACATATGGAAATTCTGCACTGCAAATAGATTGAAATGTGGGTGTTCATTCATTCAAAAGTGACTTTCTCCATTATACGAAATTGAGTTTGCCTTTCAACAAACACAAAACATCTCCCAGACATGTTCAGCATGTTAGACACTTGACTGGTGACATGGAGGCAGATGGGAGACTAAAGAATTAACATGGTGGTGAGTATATCCAGGTCACTTCTGTCTTATTGCTATTGACTAATTCTGGGCAGCAAAACTTACACTTTTCTGTGCTGGGAATTGGCTATGATGCTTGATAGGACTCAGGGCTGGTGTTGTAATTAGATAAGTGCAGCTATTTTCCTCATTTTGTGTTTCGAAGTTTGTTTGTAGATGGTTCCAATAACACCAAGTCCAAGGAGAATTGTTCCCAAGATGCTCTGGAGGAAGAAGAGGGGAGGAAAAAGAAGAGTCTGAGCTGGATGAAAGAGAGACGGAGATAAACCTCTGTTATCAATCTTCTGAACCTTTGTCAAGAGATTCTGCTACAAAATCTGGTTTGCTGGACTGCTGTGTTTGAAATCTAGGCTTGGTTGCTCACTGTCCAGCTTAGGACGCCCTGCAGTTACACCTGATTTGTAGCAGGGATATTTGAAGCAGTGGCAATGCAGTGTTTGGTTCTTTTCAATTTTCTCAGTGACTTGGACAATGGAGTGGAGAGTGTGCTTATACAATTTGTGGATGACACAAGGCTGGGGGAGGTCATGGACAGCATTAGAATTCAAAATGACTTTGACAAACTGGAAAACTAGTCTGACATAAAATTAAATTCAATAAAGAAGAGTAAAAAGTACTAAAACTTGGAGTAAAAAATCAGATGCGCAAATATACAATGGGTATTAATTTGTATGCAGAAGTAGAGAAAAAGGTCTGAATTACAAATTGAATATCTGCAAGCAAAATTATGCCTTCCAAATCTACTAATATTGTCCTAGGATGTATTAATAGGAGTCTCATATGTCAGACTTGGGAAGTAATTGTCCTGATGTAGCTGGCATTGGTGAGACCCAGATGGAGTACTGTGCCTAATTCAGGGTATCATGCTTTAGGAAATTTGTGGACAGGAGTCTAGAGGAAAGCAACAAAAATGCAAAAAAAAATGTAGAAAACCTGAGTTAAGAGTAAATATTTAAAACTGGGCAAGTTTAGTCTTGAAGAGAAAGAACTGACTGGCACCTGATAACAATGTTCAAATTTTGTAAGGGCTGTTGTTAAGAGAGCAGCAGCTCACAATATCCATTGAAGGTTTGAAAAGAAGTGGTGGGTTAATCTGAAGCAAGGGAGATTTAGGCTAATGTTAGAAGAAGCTCCCAGAGTTTTCAAGACCAGAAGAAACCATTCTGACCATCTAGCCCAGTGTTTCTTAAACTTTTTGAGACCACAAAGCACCAAACAACAATATTGTGGTGTGGAACAGCTATGAAAATTTTCTTCAAAAAATAATTGTTGTAGAAGACCAAAAACAAAACAAAATAAAACAAATAAATAAACAAAAAGAAAACCAAACCCCAAACAAACCAGCACTATATACAGCACAAACAAATGAAGCAATTTGATTTGGTATCATAGCAACGAAGAATTTACATTGTACCCAGTTTTAATAACAGAAACTACACTTATCTCTTATTTAATGAGTACTTTACTTACGAGTACTCGCTAAAATGAGGGACACATATACTTACCATTGTTCACTAAGTGAGTGAACTTGCCCCACTCATATGAGCCGGGGTCCCTGGCCGGGGAGGTGGGGGTAGGGAGACCTGCAGTCCCACCCAGCCTGCTCCTAACTTTCTCCATGCAACAGCTCCCTGTGCACTCTGCCCCCACCCTGATTGGTCCCAACACTTCCCCAGCCCGCAGCTCCCCGTGCAATGCCCCCCCCGCCCAGCCCACTCTCCACACCCACCCCATGCTGTTCTGAACCTCCCGGCCCACCACACCCACCTGCCCCCAGGTACTGCTGCTGCAGCCCGGAGGAAGAAGCCCTCACCTCCTCCACCAGAGCCGCCACCAGGTTTTAACCCTGCCTCCCACTCATGGCCCCAAACTGCCCCCAGCCTTTAACCTTTTCCAACCCTGCCCCCTGCAACCCAAGTTTCACTTACCCTTCCAAAGCAGTGCCACATCCTGCCACTCCTTCCCTGAGTTAGGAGCACTCGGAACAAATCAGACACTTTCACAGGTATTTTAATGGGAATTTAATGTCCTTTTTACAAGTTTTCACCTATGAGCCAAAAGTTGGGAACCAATTGTGCTCGTATAATGGGGGATGCATGTAGATACCATCAGTGTATTTTTCCAAATGCTCATGGCACACCTGTGAGTTGTTCATGGAACACCAGTGTTCCTCAGAACATAGTTTAAGAAACACTGATCTAGTCTCACCTTGGCTACATCTACACTTAGGAAAAACTTTGAAATGGCCATGTTAATGGCCAAGTCAAAGAATACTAATGAGGCACTGAAATGAATATTTTTTGAAAGGACCCTGCAAACACTGAAATCCCTATCAGCTGATAGGAATAAGGGGATTTTGATGTTTGCAGAGTACTTTTAAAAAGGACCCCTGTGTAGACGAACAGCGCGTGAGTGAAATGCGGCACTTTCCAAGTGCAATGGCCAATGGCATGGTAATGAGGTTCTGAATATTCATTTCTGTGCCTCATTAGTATTCTTCAATTTGGCTATTAGCATGGCCATTTCGAAGTTTTTCCTAAGTGTAGACATGGCCCTTCTGTATAACACAGGACATAATTTTTTCCCAAAACAATTCCAAGAGCACATCTTTTAGAAAAAATGTGCAATTTTCATTTAATACTTGTCGGTGTTGGAGAATCCACCATGATCCATTATAAATTGTCCTAATGGTTATTTACTTTGCAGTCATACTTCTTTACATCTAGTCTGAACTGGTGTAGCTTCAACTTCCAAGCATTGGATCATGCTATATCTTTCTCTGCTTAACTGAAAAGCCTCTTGTTAAATGTGTTACATGTCGCTACTTTGTAGAGTGGAATCACCTATTAACCCTCTCCAAGAATTGCAGCTAATGTGGTGGAATATTAGTTAAGTGCCAAAGCTAGGCTGGAAATGGTTGAAAAGGGAAACAATTTTATTCAAATTACATTCTTATCTGAAGATAAAAGTAAGCACTCTGCTCCATGAACTCCTTGACCCTGTCTAATTATCTTTTTTTTTGTGAGAATTAGCATCTTTAATTAATTCTCAAGGTAATTTTGAATTCCAGTCCTGTTCTCCAAAGTGCTTGCTAACCCACCCACAAATTTTATAATCATACTCTCCACTCCATTTTCCGAGTCGTTATTGTAAATATTGAATAGTATCCAACCCAGGGGCGACTTTGGCAAAACCCCACTAGATATGTCCTTCCTTCTTTTCTATCTTTAAAAGTACAAATATAAAGTCTTTTATTAAAAAGGAAATAGAAGACCTTATAATAAAGGGTAGAATTTGCAAAAACTTTTATATGAATTTAAAAAGCAGTCAGCATAGTTATACTAACAGCAGGCTTCTCTTTCTCTAATATATCTTGAGCAGATTTAAAGGCATCTACTGAAAATAAATCTCAGAGAAAACAGAGAATGCTTCCATGCTGTCCCATTTAAAATGTCTTCTGTCACAACATAGTAACTGTAGGATGGAAATTTCTGAGTCAAGTTATGGTATTCTGCTAAAGACCCCATATTCAAATTCTGAAGTCTGGAGTAGGCCTATAAACCCATAGTTCAGAAACCCGTTAGCATGAGTGGATGGTTACCCTCTCTTGGGCCACCTCCATCTCATCCACAAGATCCAGGGAAGGTCGTCCCAACTCAGACAGGGCCTTGGAGTTTGGAAGAAGGGATTGTTGCCCCAGAAACCACATCCCAAGAAGAGGCCCTGTATGTGGGAACAGAGATATGGCTCCTCCCATCCTCAATGCCAGACTGTTACATGAAAACAAATGTGCAAGTGCTGTATCCTGTTACTGTCTTTTACTTTAATCTTCTAGTTAATGCACCCATGGGTATGCCCTTGTGAAAGTGCCGTCATTACTCCTGTAGACACATCTTTACTCCAATTAGACACATTGTTGTCTTTAGATGTCTGCTTTGTTTAATTAACTTGTTAAGGAAAACCACCTGTACTAGAGATAGGGTGTTCTGTAAGCTATGGGTGGAGACACCGTTTAACCTTTTTTAGATTATTGGCTTATTGTGCTCATTTCATCTTTCTGCTAGAACCTATCCAGGCTTGGAAAACACCTATGCCATTGCTTCCCTCTGCCCATCAGCACCCTATATAATCAACTGTAATCTATTGTCTGGAAGTGTCCACTGAGCCTAATAAGCAAAGTGACACTCCACCAGTGCTGTGTGTAATAAACCCTCCTGCTTGCTTCGTACACAGTGTCCAGACTTTGTTCCTACCGTGACCACAATTGGATCTCAGCAGATTTTTATTTTCTTTCCAGATTTAGCTTTGGAAAACTCTAAAGACAGCAACTCACTATATAAGTAATTTGTCTCTCTTTCCATCTCTTCCCAACTGCCAGAAAGACTGAACCCTCATCTCCCTCAG
Organism: Carettochelys insculpta; assembly: GCF_033958435.1. NCBI lineage: Eukaryota > Metazoa > Chordata > Testudines > Carettochelyidae > Carettochelys > Carettochelys insculpta. Next base: position 138,464,661 of record NC_134137.1, read on the forward strand.
AAGAGAACCAGAGAACTGTGAGTGCCAAAGTAATCATGAGGGAGTATTCTGATCCAGAGAGGTTGAGCCATTCCTTGAATTACTATAGGAGAAGCAGGAGGTGCAAGTTGGTGCATCAATGTTCCAGGGGACAAAGCACAGCCATGCAGAAGATCCCTTTCATCTATCACTTGAAAGAGTGATTAGCGCAGCAAAGCTATTCATGTCAGGGGTGCAGGGTAGACATACAAGACAGGCTGTCTTTCCCCTCCATCAGAAAGACTGACATCTCTGAAGACTTTATTGTTGGAATTTGAACAAATCCTTCTCTTGACTGGATGGAGGGATTTTGTTTCATTTCCAATTTCAAGGGCCTGGAAACAGAACACAGAAATTAGAAAGACAGGAAAATCAAGTGGCACTGAATTAACATGGACTGACAATAGAAATGGATGGGTAAGACCATTGGGCATAAGAACTGCTGTCATGGACCAGCTTCTATGAAATGTCATCCCTTTCTTCCACTCCTTCCTTTTATGTGTGATTAGTAGCTTCATTGATTCTAGAACCAACTCAAGGTTGCGATGAGCTGAGTGCTTAAAAGGCTATGTATAAGATCACTGAGTCAATGTCCTTAATACCAGACTTTGCTGCAATCTCACTGAATGCTATAATTAACTCCATCTTTGTCTTGTTTTATGTCTCTGCCTAAAGCAATTGTTTGGCAAAAAAGGTCACCACAAAAGAAGAAACCTTTAGTATTGATTTTCTTGTCATGTTTGTTTAATTTTTATATATATATATATATGTGTGTGTGTGTGTGTGTGTGTATATACACTCATGACCTGCTTGTTGGGAAGGAAAAGATATTTTACCTTTTAAACTTCAGATTCAATCTAATTTACGAAAGTTATGCTGGATGCCTTTCAATTTCCAGCTTCAGTTTTTCAGTCCTGAACAATTGTCACTTATATCTGAGAAACAGTTTGGAAACTGGAATTCTTATTGGCTATGACTACACTAGAAACATCTGTCAACAGAAGTTACTGTTGGAAGAGATGCTGCAACAAAACTTCTGTCAACAAAGTGTATCCAGACATAAAAGCTAATTGATCTTTTGATACACTCTGCCAAAAAAGGGCCCTCCAGCATATCTACATGGCTTTTTTGTCAGTGTTTGTGGTCAACAAAATGCATTTTGTGTGTAGATGCTCCATGAGTTTTGCCAGTTTTTGCCACAAAACTCTCTAGTGTAGACACAGCCATTAAGAACTTGATACCAATTATTGTGTGCTTGAAAGGGCAAAAATGTCTTATACTTGCCTTCTGTTGTATGGATAGGCACAAGAGCTACAGTTACACTAGTGAGTTTTGTCGGCAAAACTGGGGTTTTGTCGACAAAACTCGTGGAGTGTTTGTACATAAAATGAGTTTTGTTGACAGTGTGTTGACAAAACCCAGCACTTCTGCTGATAGTGTTCTGCCTCAAAACTTTGAGGCAGAACACTGCTGTTGACAGATTTTTATCAACAAAACAGCTGTGTAAATGCCCCCATGGGGCCTCTCTCAACAGACAGGGCATCCACAGCAATGGGCAGTCCTATCTGCTGTGCTTCCGGTTGCCTGTTTTGTCGAGAGCAGCCAAGCAGTCCGGCCGCTCTGTCGACAGAGCAGAACACTCTCCCCATTTGCTTCTGTGTGCACACATGAGCTGTTGACAGAGGTTTTGTGAGAGTGCTGTAGTGTCATCGTAGCCACAATGTTTTTATAAATGTCTCTGTATGTATTACTTGTAGGAATGTGGCCAAGAAACTAATTTTCCCACAACATAGTTTTTCAAAGGAAAATGTACATTCACAGGAAACAAAGGCTGAAGAATAATGTGCAGTGTATGCATTTTAATTGCTCAATTAATCATGCTTTCTGGCTGTATTTTACAAACACGTTTTCAAAGGTTTTAAATAATTTTTTTTGCCTATTTAGGTTCACTAATGCATAATATAATCAATTACTGTTGTGAATGTCACTGTTTTATTACTATTAATAGTATCTTCTAGAAAGGAAGTCATTTGTTACCCTATGCTTTGATAAATATGGCTTGATGAGGAGATAGATGTGAATGGAAAAGATGCTATATTTTCCTCTGAATTACATTAACTCTCGTGCACATTACCTTTCTCTCCAAGATTTTTAAGTTTAATTTTTGAAGTGTGTGTGCATTCATGCACATGTACAGACACGGGGGGGGGGGTAAAATGGTTTCCCTTTAGAAACAATGGGAGTTTTACCACAGACTTCAGTAGGACTAAGATTTCCCCATCCTACCCAATAGACCGCCCATCATTTTTTTTCTATCCATGAAACATCCTGAGATATAACCCCTGAAAGTTATGATTTTATGCACAAAACATCTATGTTATATTTTATATATTTTTTCTATCATTGAAGCCCGTTCAGTTGGACTCATGGCAGTAAGACAGATTGGCTTTATAGAATCACACCAATAAAATATTTAAGAACACTCTGAAGCATTTCAAAATTAGTCTTACTGTAAAGCATATGGTACCCTCTACACCCAAAGGTATGGTATGACGATTTTAGTAGTGTAGGTTTGGGATGAACTGCATAACTCACTTGCAGCTTCACTACTCATGTCAGATTTACTGACTTTTATACATACACAGCCATAGAGAACTTTGTGGTGGAAGATGGTAGTGAAAAATGTATTTTTGTAACTAAACAATTAAATTGCAAAGTTGGAAGCATGAGGTTGAGACTTATGGATGGCATGCATTTTGCTCAAGTATGACGATTATTGAACTCTCTCCTTCCACTCCCCTCACCAGGTGCCAAATAACTTGAAACGAAGGGTTCAGTTCCAGGGTTTGTTGAGTGAGAGAAGCAAATGAGGAGGACATAAAACCACTTGTATCAGAATAAGTGAAGTAGGCAGCCCACTTTACATTGCATGGTGTGTTTGCTTTGGCAGAGCTGTGTGTACACACCTAGCTACGGGTATTGTTTCTCTATCTTCTTAGAAGTATAGTGAGTATTTCACCCATACCCCCTCGCCATATTTGTTTACACTTGCACTTTTTCAAATCTGCCATGATTCTCATTTGAGCTTTCTGGTCTAAATAATGCTTCCTAGCCATTTCTTTGTAGAAATCGAGCATATATTAAAAAATGAATTATATTACCATTTTGTGAGAAGGAATGCATTTTGTATTATATTTTGTATTTATGCAATATACAGCTCTTTTCTTCAAAGTACAGAAATATATTTAGCAGATGCTGCAGATTCTAAAGAGCTTACTCAACAAAATGGAGGAAAAAACAGGAAACAAAAAGTCCCTCATTTGTCATATTCAATTACTGATCATTACTATGAGAAACTATATGCAGCTTACCAATATTAAACACAGAGAAAAAAACATTAGTGTAAATCAAGTTTGTTACATGAAACCACATATACCTAAATTGCAGGCCCATATTATGGGTCTGATGTGGAGGCACCTATTGCTTCTGGATGTAAATACATCAGAGCTGTGTCTCCACGTAAGTGCCCTTTTGAAAGGGCAAAAATTGAAGTTCAGCTTTCAAAAAAGCGGCCATCGAAAGAGAGGATCCGCTGCCATTTTTCAGATCGGCTTTCCCATCTGCTCTTTTGAAGTCCCATTGAGGTCTTTCGAAAGAGAGCATCCACACGGCTCCAAGCCTTCTTTCAGAAGAAGGGAGGTAGAAAATGCCGTGGATGGGGTCCCCTGGCCAACTAGCCCTTCCAGGGCCACAGCCAGCCGCCTCCTTTAAAGGGCCCCTCCCTCCCTCTGCCCTCCCCTCCACACGAACCGAGTGCTGCCCAGCCTTTCCCTGCCCAGCAGAGCCCACTTGTGCCCACCAAGGAGGCCCAGCGACAGCTCCTGCAGGAGGACACCCTCATCATGGACGCCCTGCTGGCAGTGCTGTGCACCCTTGCGGCAGCTGGACCCGAGCTCATCAGATGGCTGCATGGTCCCCCTGGGGCCACAGGGCTCCCCCCACCAGGGCATCATCGGGCACACCCCCGGGTGCCCTGACGCCTCTGGACCCACCCCAGCAGCACCGACTAGTGGGAGCATGTGGTGCTAGGGGAGTGGGGTGAGGAAAGGTGGCTGTGGAACTTCCTCGTGTCAAGGCAGACCTTCGACAAGATCTGCCACTGGCTCACCCCCACACTCTGGCACCACGACACCTGCATGTGGCCAGCCCTCACCCTGGAGAAACAGGTTGCGATTGCCATCTGGAACCTGGCCACCCTGGACTCCTATCGCTCCATGGGACAGCAGTTCAGGGTGGGCAAGGCCACCATCAAGGCTGTCCTTATGGAGGTAAGGTGGGGTCGTGTGGACAGGGGGGCTGGGGCAAGGGAAACCCTCCCCTGCAAGGGGCAAGATGGGTCACGGGCTGTACGGGAGGGAGTGGGGGCTGCACGGGCCAGGGGCTGGACAGGAGGGGGGCAGAATGGGCCCGAGGCGGGGGGCACTGGCCACCACACCAGCACTGTAGGTCATCAGGGCCATCAACGCAATGCTGCTCCATAGGGTCATCTGCCTGGGGGATGTGGACAACATCGTCGCTGGTTTCCAGGACCTGGGCTTCCCAAACTGCATCGGCGCTTTCGATGGCACACACATATCCCTATCTGCACCCCACCACATAGCGCCGGCCAGTACGTGAATAGAAAGGGCTGCCATTCAGTGGTGCTGCAGGCCCTGGTGGACACAAGAGACCAGTTCACCGACCTCTACGTGGGCTGGGCCAGCCGCACCCATGAAGCCCGGGTCTTCCAGAACTCCGGCCTCTGCCGCTTCATGGGGGCCGGCACCTTCGTCCCCCAGAGGGCGATCCCCTTGGCGGAGGATGTCACCATGCCGCTCTGCATGGTGGCAGATGCGGCGTACCCCCTGTAGCCGTGGCTCATGAGGCCCTACATGGGACACCTCAACCCCACCTGGGAGGCGTTCAATGAGCACCTCAACCATGCCCGCAATGTGGTGGAGTGGGCCTTCACGCATCTAAAGGGGCGGTGGAGGTGTCTCCTCACACAGCTGGAGGTCAGGGTCCGCAATGTGCCCCAGGTGGTTGGGGCCTGTTGCATCCCCCAAAAAATTGTGGAGGGAAAAGGGGACACCAATATCCCCGGCGGGGCCCTCTGGCCGGTGCTGTCTATGAGCAGCCAGGTGCCGCCCCCATCCGCCAGGCCCACGGGGATGGCCACCGCATTCGAGAGGCCCTCAGACAAGCCTTTGCAGATGACCACCTCTGACCTGCACGCACACCTACATCCCACGCACATCTGTCACCAACCATCCCTGCCACCCTCACCCCCACCCCCCACCAGCACTGCACCCGCACATCCACCGCCCACCAGCCACCGAGGAGCACAACACAGAGTGGTGAATAATAAAGAAACGTTTATATAACTTTGGTGTTTGTGAATCATATGTACAGGGGGAAACCTAACTTGGAGGGGGGCAGGGGGAACTGAACTTGGAGGGGGCAGGGGGAACCTAACTCAGAGGGGGATGAGGTGCCATTCCGGGGTGGGGTGGTGGGCCGTGAACCCCATCAGCCCCTGGAGCCTCTGCCCCCCCAGTTGCGGGGTCACCAGTGGGGCGGGGAGGGTGCTGGTAGCACCAGCAAATATTGCCAGCGGGTGAGCCTGGTGAGGGTGGAGGGGGCAGGTTCAGTGGGGGTGGAGGGGGAAGGCTCGGTGGGGGCAGAGGGGGCAGGGCCAGCAGGAGGAGATGCCAGGGACACCATCAGGCGGGCCACAGTTGCCGTGTGCTCCTGCACAGTGTGGCCAATGCCCTCAGGGGTGTCCAGCAGTCTATCCCAGGCCACCCTCCGCCACTACATGTCGGCCCGGGCGAGCTGGAGGAGCTCCTCGGCCACCTTGGCCTGGCACTGGATGGCTGGGTCTTTCTCGGCCCTCCAGGGGCCCCTCCGTCCATGGCCCCGATGGAGCACTGCCTGGGGTGGAGTCTGGACACCTCTGACGGCTGCGGGTGGGCTCTCTAGGACAAGGGATGACGCAGGGCTCTCCTGGCCCATGGATGGTGCAGCTGTGTGGAGAGGAGGAGAGCATGTCAGTAATGTGACCCAGATGTAGGGGACCCGGCTGTGGCCTACCCACCTGAGCCCACCCCATGGGGCCCCTGCCCCCTCCCACCCTCCACGGGACATTGACCCCTCTAGGGAGCACCGACCAGCCCTCCCCGGGACTGGGCCTCCCAGCCTGGGTGTGATTCCAGGGGTCTCTCCCGCAGGTGGCCCTTCCTGGCCTGCAGTGCATGGGCCCCGGGCGCTGTCTGGCACCAACTGGCTGCCACCCCTGTGCAGCTTATGGTGCTGTCCACTGGGGGCGGGGGGTGCTGGGCCTCGCTGGTGTGGCATCACGGGGTGCCGCATGCCATGTGGGAGCCGGCCTGTGTGCGGCCCAGGACCACCAGTTCCATGTGCGGGCACCTCGCTGTTGCTTTGCCCCCACCCTGTGGAGTAGGTATGCGCCCCTCCCTGGATGTACCTGAGGGTCCCTCGGTGATGTCCAGAGATGTCCGGCCCTCAGTTGCCTGGCTGGAGGAGCAGGAGGTGATCACTATGGTCAGCTCCCCCTCCTTGCTCAACCAGTCCGTGGTCTGCTCCCCCTCTTGGGTCCCCAATCCGGGCTGCTCCTCCTCCTCCTCCAGCTGCAGCTCCTCCCCGGAGGTGTCCAGCAAAGCCACGGAGGTTGAACTCTCCTGCGGCCCCAGGATGCTCCGTAGCTCCCTGCAGAAGGGCACGTTGCTGGTTCTGCCCCGGAGCATCCAGTCTGGTCCCTGGCCCAGCCGTATCCCTGCTGGCTCTCTTTTACTTTGGAGTGTACCTGCTCCACGGTATGCTCCGGGTGGCCCCTTGTGTGGAGGCCCATTGCCAGGCGGCCAAAGGCTGTGGCATTGCGCCGCTTTACACCCATGTGGCACAGCACCTCCTCATCCTGCCAGAGGCTGAGGAGGTCCTGCAGCTCCCGCTCCATCCAGGAAGGAGCCCTTTTTTTTTCTCCCCCTGGGAGCCCTGGGAGCCTTGAGGGGGCTCAGAGGGGGGGCCGTGGGGCTCGCAGGGGGACTGGCTGCTGGCCATGAGGCTACCAGAGCATCAGGCTGGAGCGTGTGTTCAGGCTGCTCCTAGCACACTCTCAGCTTCCTGCCATGGGTTTCCTGCACGCGTGTGGCTTTAAGGCAGCCGAACGCAGGGACCGTAGAGCCCCACTGCTGCTGATCAGCGCCACGGCGGACTTGTATTTCGAAAGAGCAGACTGTGGAGCATCTACACACGTACCCTTTCAATTTATTATATCAAAAAGGAGAGATCTTCCTGATACGGGATTGGGGTTCGAAGTGTGCACCCCGTTCTTTCAATTTTCTTTCAAAAGATGGGTTTACACGTGTGGACACTCCTCCCGCTCTTTCCAAAAAGGGCCATTTATTTTGAAGTTTTTTGCACTTATAGACACAGCTCAGGTGTTTTGGCTGGATGCTTAGAGTAGACATCTGTTTTGCACATAGGTACTATAAAACTTGCACTGCTTCTGTGTAATTTAAAAAGGTTTTTACTGGGGAAAGCTGGCTGCAGAACAGCATGCCAATTGGAAGGTGAACTGTTTCATGGCAGTGCTGTAGTACTGGTATTTTTGCTTCTAGATTTTGCTTAAGAGCAAAATAAATATGAAACTGCTGTCCTTTATGTGATTTCTTTTGTAAATGGGATTTAGATTGAATTTTTTGCCTGAAGGATGGCTCCCGAATAATGACTCAAATGAAGGACGTCTGTGTCACTCCCATTGTTCGGGAGAAAATTTATCTAAAGGAATACACCACCGATGTGATTTTTCTGGACACTGGATCCATAGTGAGAAAAAAATGGTGATTGAAAATTGATCTTTTTACTCTCTATGCCATTTTTAACCCTGATTTATGCTGACTTTCTAATAGTGAGAAGTCTATCTGGGCATATGGTTAATATTGCCTCCTCCCAGTTCACTTAACTGCCCCACTGTAATGCACTTAAAAAGCAAACAGAGTTTTCCCGGGAGTAGGAATGGTAAAGGAGGCCTGGGAGTGTGCTGAACCAGTGCATTCCCACTCCAGTCTCCACCAACAGGACTTCTAAGGTCTGGGAACAAAGACGTCATGCCACGTTGTAATCTCCAAGGAAAGGCAGCAGCAGACCTTGCAGTCACAGAGAAGTGACATTTGTACCAGCTTGTGCCACAAAGGATGAACATAACCCATTTGGAGCACACATAAAACTGAGAATAATAGCACTGAACCTACTTGCATCTCCCACTGTCTTATTAAGCAGAGTCGACACTCTGTTCCAGTGTTTCCCCAAGCACGGCACACATATCACCAGGGGTATGAGACAGGATTTCAAGGGGTACACGGCAGAAAATAAAATGACTATAAATCAGGAGGTAAGCACTGGGATGGCACTGAGAGAGGGGGTATGTCAATTAGGCCAAAGTCCTGAAAGGGGTACCCAAATGTTTTCAGTTTGAGCATCACTGCCCTATTCCATTTTAAAGCTGAAGCTCTAGAAGTCAGTCAGACCTAGTATTCCGCAGTCATAAACCACTTGGCCTCAGTGAAGGTGCAGAAGGTATCTGAGATGTCCCCTTAATTTTTTTCAACTGTTAGTTCATTTGTTTTTCCCTGTAGAATACTAAACTGAACAAGTGAATGGACAATTTTTTTCTTGGTGCAGGGGTGTTGAATGTGCAGGGTCTTTGCCCAGGACAGCTTATGCTCCAAAATATCTGTTAGTCTATAAGGTGCTACAGGACTTCTTGTTGTTCTGAAACAAAATAAATAATTCTTGTAATAATTAAATTGAAATAGCATATCCACACTAAGGAGAAGCATTAAAATTGGGCAGATCTATTCTGATATAATGTGCCCAGACTAAGTGGAGCCTGCCTTGGACTTAGAGCCCACAGAATAACTCTGGGAAGGGCACCAGAAGGATGGATACTGTCCGTGGCTGTTGGGTTTGACAAGCTGCAACGTGTGCTTCCATGGCTGCATCTCATAAGCCATTCCACCACTGCCTCCCCCCCCACAGGACTTTAAAGGGATGCAGTGGGCACGTGCCTTTCTGTGGTCTGGTTGCCCTTGTGGATACCACGGCATAAGTAACATGAAGCCAGAGCTGCTGCAAAACGATGTGTGCACCCGGATCATGTGCTGAACCTCATGGTGCAGTACTGTCAAGCTGTCTGCATATTTCTCCAGCAGGATGAACCCCAGCATGGTCTTCAGGCCCTGCTCACCTAGGCCCTGGTGCTCCAGCTGCTGAATTACACACACCACCTACCTTTCCTCCCCTGGCTCATAAAGCCATACAGAAACAGCCTGGGCCCACCAAGAAGTTGAAAACCAAACTGAGCAAGTGCTGAATGGTGGTGGACTGTGCATTCAGCTATTTGAAGGGGAGGTTCAGGAGTCTGCTCATCCACCTGGGTGTAAGGGAGTACAAAATCCCCTTTGTGGTGGTGACCTTCTCTATGCACCACAATATATGTAAGAGTAAAGGGTGGGGTGGATTTCTGGAAGGGTGGGGGGCTGAGGCTAAACATCTAGCAAATCTTTAAAGTTATGTTGTGTGATCAACTGAACAAAAATACAACATTTGCTCAAGGGTACTGATTACTGCCAAAACTTTCACAGCCTAGCCGCTATGTTATTTTCATTTGTTTCTATGACATAGTTTTAAAAGCCCCCTCTCTAATAAACTAACCAGATTATTTTCTGACTCTCCAAACTGAGTCATAAAGTCAAAGGCCAGAAGGCACCATCCAGTTATTGAGTCTGACCTCCTCTGTTTAGCAGGCCACCAAAGCCATCCATGCATTAAATTCTACGACTGAAATTAGACCAACGTATTACACAGTTCATAGGAGAATAGACTAATATGTGACATAGGTAGAGAATAGGAGGAACAGAGGTATACCTGTAATCAAGGCCTGTAATGTCAAAGAAATGATTACATTAGATACACTCAGATAATCCAGGCAAGTAATCAATGCCCACACGCTGAAGGGAAAGCGAAACCCCCCTAAAATCACTTCCAATCTTACCTGGTGAAGTTCTCCTTCCCAATTCATTTGAAAAAAGAACCAGCCATGTAAATACCAGAAACACCACAGAGAGAGAGAGAGAGAGAGAATATTAAAGGCCATCTGAGCGGCTGGTCATCCTCATCTAATATCCCATTTCTAGCTGCTTTAATACACTGGTTTTCAAACTTTTACCATATGTGGGCCACAAATAATGTATGAACAACTCTGGAAATTTTAGACATAGTCTGTGGACCCCCATGCTCCCACCTGAGGCATCCATTGGCCACAGATTGAAAACCACGGCTTTAGGAAAAGGAGATCAAAAACATTCCCAGAGTAGACCATGAGGAAAAGATCTCTTAACCTCTATACCCTGAAGAATGATCTTTTAGGAACATAAGACATAAACTAGAAAGGAGCCCCCTCACAAGAAACCCCTTCATCAGCGCGGCTGACAGACACCATGGGCCTTGGGGCAAAGTGTGAGGGGGGTCTGGTTCTGCACCCCAGCAAGGGGGTGGGCTAATGGTGGAACGGATGTGGCCAAGAGCAGTTGCCTTTGGCATTGCTAGGACCACAGTGTTGGGGCTCCCACAGTCACGCAGAGTGGCAAAGCTCTGCCCCAGAGCTCAGACTGCCTTGAAAGGCCAGGCCGTGAGGCAGTTGCCCCCTTTGGGCCCTCTGCCATCAGTGGGCCGGCCCATTGTACAACTTCCCTAATTAGTTCATTCTGAACTCTCCCTTGAAACTAAATTATTTCACTCCACATCTTCTATTGGGCGGCTGTTCCATAATTTTACCCCTCTGAAAGTTAGAAAACTACTTTTTGGACTGAATTTTTGTGGGACAGTTCATATCCATTTATTTATGTGCTTCACCCTCCCTGCTATTTTCCCACTGCCCCCAGTGCATTTACAGAAAACAATAATATTGGCTCTCAGGCTTTTTTTGTCTGGCACTGAACAAGCCAAACTCCTCAGTCTCCTCTCAGAAGATGGGACCTTTTATTCCTCAATCATCCTTGCAGCTCTTCTCTACACTTGTTCCAGTTTAAATTCATCTTTCTTGAACATGAGTGCCCAGAATTGTAGAATGAATTGCAGATGAGGTGTTTCCTGGGGAAGATGAGTGTGAGAAAGAGAAAGAGCCAAAAAGAGATTGGTAACAGTTCCATCTTTTCAGTCTTTGTTTAATGTACTGTGGACTTTCTTATGATATGCCCATGGTTTTGGATTCTATTGATATATTTTTTATGTATTTCTTTTCCCTTTATTTAAAGACAAAGGTCTAATTAAATCCATCTGAGGTAATCAAAACATTTTTTTCTGCCTTTGTGTCCAAACTTCACATTAATTATGTAAAAACAAATTTCTAATATCAGCTAATAGCAAATCAAAACAGTTCTCATCACCATCCGAAAATTGTATGGACTCAGGTATGAACAGTCAGGAACTATGGAGCTGTAATTCCATTAAAGGGGTGAGGTGAGATCAGCCATTATAAATCACAATGCTCAGATGGGCTGTGCAGTCACAAGAACCCCTGTGATGCAGCTATATATAAATTATATACAGGACTATACATAAAGCAGCTCTGGGAATGCCACGTCTGTAGCTGTCTCCCATATTCTGCTATTGCTGTCCTCCTCTTGCCTTCAAGCTCTTGCTGAAACCATCCTCACAGAGATGGATCCAAACTCATCTCTCACCCAGGCTCATTATCATTTGTACAACCATGTACTGAGTCTGCATTCAGGGCCACTGACAGGAATGTGGGGTGGGGTGGGGGGTAGGAGTAGGAGGCAAAGGGAGCAGTGATTTAAGGCCTAGTGATTTAAAAGGGCCTGAGTCTGTGGGCCATCCTTGCTGCAGCTGTGGCCATGACAGCGGCCACAGCTCTGGGTCCTATAAAACTGCTGCCAGAGCCCTTGGCCATGTAATCTGGGCTGTGCAGCAAGGTTGGTGGGACAAGAGGCTAACCTGTCCCTTCAGCCCAGTGCCCTGTCCCATCTGGAGGGGCCCAGAGCTGGCTCCCAGCTTTCCCACATGCCCAGTATTACTGTCCTCAGCCCTGCCTGCATTTTGTCAGTCACTGCATCAAGGTAAAACTTTGAGGGATCTCCATATCCATTGCTTTTGTGGTTTTCTGCATCCCTGTCAATCCAGTTCTGTCTTTCTTCCTCGCTCTGTGCTTTGCAGCTCATTTCAAACTCAGTTTGACGATGAGCTTTCGGTCAAATCAGCTTTTTCACTTCCATGAATTTGGAAAGACAAGGTTGGAAAGGTAATATCTTTTATTAAACCAAATATCTATCGGTGAGTGAGACAAGCTTTTGAACTAACAGAGGCAGAGGTTTTTGCATGCACTATTGTTCAGAAACAGAGAATATACTTTCTCTGACACAGCTATACAATTTAAACAGCAAATAGTACTAGGATATCAACATATACTGGTGGATACTATTACAGTAGTCATAGGCGGTAACATTATGTTGGTGCAGAGCCTGGTGAAGCATCGTTAAATCTTTAATATGTTTTGATGGGACTATATCAGATTCCCCTGAAAAGACATTAATTTTGTGCTGTCATTTTAGTTTAGGTTTGGCTGTTTTTTTACTTTTTGCTTTTTCTTTTATATATTTTATGAAGAATAGTTTTTCTAATGTCTATCTTCCTCAAACTGCACTTGTCATTATTCAAATTATGATGTTGTTTTTCCTGTTTCCTATTTAGTATGTCTTTTTTAGCCACATCTTAATGATAAGAGTTCTTCCTGTGAGCCACATGAAGTGACTGTCTGCATTGTTGTGAAGTGTGTGTCAGATTTTCCCAAAATATAGCAAGCTTTATTTTTAGCAATAGATTTCATGAAGCCATTTTAAAGATAATTATTTATATGAAATTACATATATTGGATTAGAGGGCAGTTTTGAGATCTTTTTCCTTCGTTCATGCTCTGACTCAGTTATGAACTCAGACTTTGCTCAGAATTACCTCTGCTTTCTTGCCACATCTTCATTTACCTGAAAATCTCCTTTCCTTTGCTTCATTGGGCTGTATCTCCATATATCTAGAGATACTCTGGATGCTATACCAACAAGCCCAGAATATCTATAGATAATAGCTTGGAGACAATAAATTTTCTGAAAACTATGTACTTGAGCATATAAAGCAAACTTCAGAAATGGAAAACTGACTGCTGTAAGTGCATACAAATCAATACACTTCCGACAGCACGCTAACCAAATATCAAGTTATGGGCCAACTTGAAATAGGTATTTTGTACCTATCACTCCTGCTAGTGACACAAAGCAAGGAAGAAAGCCGAGTTTAAAGGGCCATTGTCCATCTTCTTCCCATAGCAAAGACAATCAGTTACATGTTAGGGTCTCTTCTCTGCTACATCAGGAGTGCCAGATGCAAGGCCATCATTCCCTAGTGTAAAGAAGTAGCATACACTTCCCTCTTTTATTATGACTTTATACAGCTACTGGGTGGGCTTTTTCTATTGCATCTCATCCTGACAGCTGTTTCCTCTGGATGGCAGATGAAGGCATGGGAACATTTTCTGAGCTTCATGTGTGTATTCTTCAACCACCTACCATTACTTCAGTCAAATTGCCAAAAGAGAGAAGCTAAGGGAGAGTTTAAGGTGGTGGAGAAAATTTTGGGCAGTAGCAGGTCTGCAAGACACACAGCACAAGGTTTTCTGTGCCAGCCACAACCAGTATGCCAGTGCCTAGCTCAACACAGCAGAGAATATCAAGTCCTTCGAATGCCAACAGAAGTGCTTGAATGTACGACCAGAGAAACTAAAGCCCTGTATTTTACCACATGAGCTACCGGCCATCTGGATCCCAGCCCTGCCTGTAGAGCAGAGACTTCACTCTCCCTAGTACATGGTCTCAGTGCCTTTGAAGTTACATTACATCATGATCTCTAGATCCCTTTTCCATCCCTATTAATCCCAGCTACACACATAGGAAGGTTGTTAAGCAAAAAATAGACCTTCCCTTTGAAACTTAGAATTAAATCTGAATTTCTTTAAATTTCAGGAATGATAAGAATTGGTATTCTAGTTTGGGCCCATAATGATAATGTATTTTAGAAGCTAAGGGACAGCATGCTACTTTGCCAAATACAGAGCATTTTCGAAAGACAAGTGGGCTAATATAACATAAGCAAACACTAGAAATGTTGAAGTCTTTTTAGCAAAAAATCATATCCACTGCATGGAGGAAATATTGCATTAAACTATTTAGATGGCAGGACTGATTCAATTTAGAAATAAGCTTATTGGTGGTGGTGTGATTATATAACCTGCAAAGTTAATCTACACTTCCTTGTAAAAAGTATGTGAAAGTTCATAAGAGCTGCGTCTACACGTGCACGCTACTTCGAAGTAGCGGCACCAACTTCGAAATAGCGCCCGTCGCGTCTACACGCGTCGGGTGCTATTTCGAAGTTAACTTCGACGTTAGGCGGCGAGACGTCGAAGTCGCTAACCTCATGAGGAGATAGGAATAGCGCCCTACTTCGACGTTCAACGTCGAAGTAGGGACCGTGTAGACGATCCGCGTCCCGCAACGTCGAAATTGCTGGGTCCTCCATGGCGGCCATCAGCTGGGGGGTTGAGAGATGCTCTCTCTCCAGCCCCTGCGGGGCTCTATGGTCACCGTGGGCAGCAGCCCTTAGCCCAGGGCTTCTGGCTGCTTCTGCGGCAGCTGGGGATCTATGCTGCAGGCACAGGGTCTGCAACCAGTTATCAGCTCTGTGTATCTTGTGTTGTTTAGTGCAACTGTGTCTGGGAGGGGCCCTTTAAGGGAGCGGCTGGCTGTTGAGTCCGCCCTGTGACCCTGTCTGCAGCTGTGCCTGGCATCCCTATTTCGATGTGTGCTACTTTGACGTGTAGACGTTCCCTCGCTGCGCCTATTTCGATGTTGGGCTGAGCAACGTCGAAGTTGAACATCGACGTTGCTGGCCCTGGAGGACGTGTAGACGTTATTCATAGAAATAGACTATTTCGATGTCGCAACATCGAAATAAGCTATTTCGATGTTGGCTGCACGTGTAGACGTAGCCAAGGTGACCTATTTTTCTGATTATTGTAAGAAGAGGTTTATGAAGATGAATGTAGGTACAAGAAAATCAGACGGGAAAAAATGTATTAGTCCAAGCGAAATGTCCTAGCGATGTAAGTCAAGGACTGTGGTGAGGTCATAGCTGATAAACAGGACAATGTGGAAACAAAGATACCTGTGGAAAGTTTAATCTTACAGAAATGGGTTTAGTTGATGGACAAAATAGTGAGCACAAAATATGTCACCTCTTTTGATTGCTTTTTGGGTTCTAAAATAGAGAATTCAGGGATGAAATCATTTTCCCCAGTTGAGCCCCCAACCTGTCTGCACTCTAATTCTTCTTGATTCATCTGAAAGATTGTCATTTTGAAAGGAAGTCTGGCTGGCTTTGCTCTCATTAAAGAACTGTTCTCACCAATGAGTGCTGAAGGGCATCGCATCATCTTTGACATCCAGTCCTCAGTATGCTAGTGAGACAAGTAAGATCATGCATTGTATTTCCTTTCATTATTGTGTTATTTTCTGTGCCAGTGTTTCTTTTTTTCCCTTTTCTACTTCACTCTCTTGGCTTCTTTATGGAATCTGGAAGTCACTATGCTATATTAACCAAAATTGGCCTTTTTTAGAGGAGAAAGGATCCAGCAAGTGGACAGACCTGACCAGATAAATGTTGGACCACCCAGGTTCAGCACCCTTGGGAACTGACCAGCCCCCTGCCTTCAGCTCCCCCAGCATGCCACACCTCTCTGCTGCTGGCTCTGCTTCCACTCCAGCTGGCCTCCCTGCATCTTGTCCCCGTGACTTCCAGCCCCAGTCAGCCACCTACATCACCAGCCCAGCTGAGCTGTCAGCCCTGGCTGGCTGCCACCAGCCCTGGACTTGGCTCCTGGTCCCTGCTGGGCTGCTGCCAGTTCTGGAATCTAGCCATTGCTGGGCTGCCTCAGACCCACACACTGATCCAGCCCTGGCACTGGCTGGACTGCCAGATGCATGCCCCAGCCCTGCAGATGCTGACTTCTGCCCCATGGATGCCAATCCTGCTGGGCCAGTGGGTACAGCAGGGCCACCAGACACCCTGCCACTGGGCTGCCAGTCAGTGGACTATCCGGTCCAGGAACATGGATGTTTCCAGGCCAGATAGTCTTGGTTTTGGGAGCTACAACCTGTAATAACTAGTCTTGTTCCCCGAAAGAGGAGTTATGGTTGACTTGGCAGCCAAAGTACCCATCATTCAATCAGAGGTCCAGTCCTCCGAAAGCTTCAACAAAAGTAATATTTCACAAATCTTTTCTATCCTGCCTCGTTCCCTTGTGTTATCTGTTTGTTAAGAACCCTTCTCATCCAGACTGAGAGTAAAATTAGTCTTTTCATTTTTATTAAAAAAAAGACTGATATTGGCTACGTCTACACGTGAAGCCTACATCGAAATAGCTTATTATGTAGCGACATCGAAACAGGCTTTTTAGATGAATAACGTCTACACGTCCTCCAGGGCCGGCAACGTCGATGTTCAACTTCGACGTTGCGCAGCCCAACATCGAAATAGGCACAGCGAGGAAACGTCTACACCCCAAAGTAGCACACATCGAAATAGGGATGCCAGGCACAGCTGCAGACAGGGTCACAGGGCGGACTAGCGCTTCCGGGGCAACAGCTAGCCGCTCCCTTAAAGGGCCCCTCCCAGACACACTCAGCCTGCACAGCACGCGGTCTGAGGAGCCATAGGCACACAGACCCCGGGTGCCGCAGTCATGGACCCCCAGCAGCAGCAGCAGGAGCAGCAGCAGCAGCAGCCAGAGGTCCACCCAGCCCTCCCGGCAGGAGCAGGGCTTGCCCTGCTCCATGCCATGCGGGAAGCAGCTGAGCACCTCCTTGCTACCCCGGAGGAGGAGCTGCCCCCAGGGCAGCAGGGCTCAACCTCCAACCCTGCAGCACCCTGCCCCCACCCCCGCCTCACACGCTGGCGGCTGTGGAGCTACCCCACCAGCACCGACTGGTGGGAGCGGCTGGTGCTTGGGGAGTGGGACGACGACCGCTGGCTCAGGAACTTCAGGATGAGCCGGCAGACATTTATAGAGCTGTGCCAGTGGCTCACCCCCGCACTCAGGCACCAGGACACTGCCATGTGGCGTGCCCTCACAGTGCAGAAACGGGTCAGCATTGCTGTCTGGAAGCTGGCCACTCCCGACAGCTACCGATCCATGGGGCAGCAGTTTGGTGTTGGCAAGGCCACTGTCGGGGCTGTCCTCATGGAGGTAAGAGAACCCACGGGGGGAAGGCAGGGCAGGGGAGGGGGGCCCGGGAAGAGGAGGGAAGGGGAGGGCAGAGGAGGGCGGGGCAGGGCAGAGGAGGGGAGGGGAGGGCAGGGCAGGGCAGGGCAGAGGAGGGCAGGGCAGGGCAGAGGAGGGGAGGGCAGGGCAGGGCCACGCACACCCTGCTCACTCCTCATTGGTGCTGTCCCATGTGCTTTCTCTGCAGGTTGTGCGTGCCATCAACGCCATGCTCCTGCACAGGCTTGTGAGGCTGGGGGACCCAGAAGCCACCATCGCAGCATTTGCCACCCTGGGCTTCCCCAACTGCTTCGGGGCTCTGGATGGGACTCACATCCCCATCCGCGCCCCACATCACAGTAGAGGACGATACCTGAATCGCAAGGGCTACCATTCTGTTGTCCTCCAGGCCTTGGTGGACAGCCGGGGACGTTTCCAGGACATTTATGTGGGCTGGCCTGGCAGCACCCACGACGCCCGGGTTTTCCGGAACTCGGGCCTGTGCCGCTGGCTCGAGGCGGGGACCCACATCGCCCAGTGGGAGATCCTTGTGGGGGACACCACCATGCCCCTCTGCGGCATCGCAAATGCGGCATACGCACTCCGGCCCTGGCTCATGCACCCGTACATGGGCCATCTCTGCACTAGCCAGGAGCGCTTCAACGAGCGCCTGAACCACGTGCGCCAGGTGGTGGAGCGCTCATTTGGCCGCCTGAAAGGACACTGGAGATGTCTCCTGACCTGCCTGGATGCAGACCCCAACAACATCCCCCTGATTGAGAGTGCCTGCTGCGCCCTGCACAATTTGGTAGGGAGCAAGGGGGAGGCCTTTTTCCAGGGCTGGGCTGTGGAGGCTGGCAGGGCCGACGTGCAGCCACCTGCTGCCCCAGGTGGCAGGTGGACCCCGCAGGGACCCGGGTCCGGGAGGCCCTGCGGGCCCACTTCAACCAACAGGCCGCGGGGTGAACTCTGCCAGGCCCCCCACTGCCCGCCCCTTCCTCCACCACACTCCTGCCCCAACGCCCACACCATGGAGCACCCAACCGCACCCCCCTCCCACTTTTCCTGGACAAATGACAGCACATGCTTGTGGCTGAACTTAAACTGCTTTTTCTTTTAGAACTTTTTTTTTTAACTATAAATATATAAAACAAGAACAAACTATATACAACGTGTGGAACCAAAGTAATATGTACAAATAAAACAATAGTAATACAAAAGTGTGCTCAGTAATAAAAAGAAAACCAGGGAGGATAAAGGGGAGAACTATTTACATGGGGGGGACGGGGCAAACAGGGGGCACAAAATAATAAGTTCCAACTATATACAAGGGGGGGCCACGTCCCGGGCCCCTCGCCCCTAAAGTCCGGCACTGGGCGTGGCCGGCCGGGAGCCCTGCCGTGGCCGCAGCCTTGTCCAGGGCTGGCTGGGGGCGGGGAGGACCGGAAGATATGCCCGGCAAGTCTCAGCTGGCTCCAGGGGTCCCTCGGCGCTCTGACCCTCACCGGTGGGTGGCGGGGCGACGGTGGATGGGACGGCGATGGGCGGAGCAGCTGGTGGTGTGGCTGGTGGAGCAGGCACGTCGGGCGCTGCGGCGGCTGGTGCGGCATGGGGGGCCAGGTAGTCCACAAGGCAGTTGAAGGTCTCCATGTAGGCCCCCCATGCCTCTTGGCGCCAGGCCAGCGCTCGCTCCTGCAGCTGCAGGTGCTGCTCCGCTACCTCCAGCTGCCGACAGTGGATGGCCAGCAGCTGGGGGTCCGTCGCCGTCGGCTGGTGGTGGCGCGGGGTCCGCCGTCTAGCCTGCCGTGGGTCTGGTCGGTCCTCGGCCGAGGGGCTTGCCTGGAGCGATGGCCCCGGAGGGCTCTCCGGGACCACTGATGCCTCGCCGGCACTCTCTTCCGGTCCTTCTGATGGTGCAGGTGCGGGACACAGGAGAGGAGCGGGGGAAGAAGAATGGAGACAGGCGTTAGTGTGGTCCCCGAGCCGTGGCCTTTGTCCCCCCAGCCCTGTGCTGCAGGTTCCCCATCCCCATCCCCGGGAGATGCTGCTGTGATGGATGGGGTTCAGGGGTCCCCCTGCACTGCACCCCGTCCCCTGGTGGGAGCGACTCTCACTTCACTCCGCAGGGTCTGACAGGAGAGGTTTCTTAGGCCACAGATGCCCAGTTTCTGCCAGGAGTGACAGCACCAGCTGTCGGAAGAGACAGTCCTTCCAACCCGTCGTGGGGAGAAGACCCCAAGGGGTGCCCCTCTGGGATGTAGCTTTCCCCCTCCTCAGGCTGGCTGCCTACCAGCTCTCCCTTCCCCTAGCCTCTACCTGTGTCCCCCGCCCTCCCCCCCAGTTCCAAGCCAGCTCGGCTCCTCCCTCCTCTTTGTTCAGGGCAGAGGTGTCACATGCCAGCTGTAGCCCCAGGATCCTCCTTTGCTCCTGGGAGCTATTCGGCTCTTGTTGCTCATATCTAGCCTGAGTCTCCCTTTTGCACTCCCCCCACTCCATCACATTCTGCTGCTGCTGCTGTTGCTGCTGCTGCTGCTGCGGGGTGTCCCACCCCCTCCTCCCAGGGGCCCCTCGAGGTTCTGCTCCCCCCTTCCCTGGGGATGGGGCATGGCACTGTCGTGCTGGGTCAGGGGGTGCAGAGGCTGATGCACTGCTGTGAGGGACATGGCCCTGCTGTCCTTGGGGCCATGGCCATGTGAGCATGTGGGGGGCCCTGGACACATATCTATTACCTCCCCCGCCCCTCAAGCCCTGTCGGTCCACTCCCACGGTCCAGAGATCCCCGGGGGGCAAAGGCCCTGCTGCTGCTCCGGGATGGCAGGAGGAGGATCTGGAGCCCAGATTCTGCAGAGGTGGAGCCCCTCTCCTCCTCCTCCTCCTCCTCCTGCCGTGATGTCCCGGGGGTAGGCTCCGGGGGGGGGGCCCCCGGGGTACGGGGCTTACTTCCGGGGCGGACTCCGGCTGCAGGGCCTGCTGGGGCTCGTCGGCCAAAGTATCAAGGGTGGCTGGAGGGGAGGAGGTGTGCCGGGGGCCCAGGATGTCCCTGAGCTCCCTGTAAAAGGGGCAAGTGATGGGGGCGGCCCCAGATCGGCTGGCTGCATCCCGGGCCCGGGAGTAACCCTGCCGCAGCTCCTTCACCTTACTCCTGACGTGATCAGGAGTGCGGGCAGGGTGACCCCGGGCAGTCAGGCCGTCGGCCAGCCAAGCGAACGCATCCGCGTTCCGCCTTTTGCTCCCCATTACCTGGAGCACCTCCTCCTCGCTCCAGAGCTCCAGCAGGTCCCGCAGCTCCACCTCCATCCAGGAGGAGCCCCGCTGCCGCTTGCCAGCCTGGCTGCCCGCCTGGTTGGGCTGGCTGCCCTGGCTCCCCTTGGGGGGGTCCCCTGGGGGCGCTGGGGGGGCTGCCGGGCAGCCATGGCAGGTGCTGGCCCTTGTCTGGGTGGCTGGGGGATGTGCAGGCCGGCTGCATGTCTGGGCTGCCGCCTGCACGTTCCCTCAGCTTCCTGCACAGGAAGGGAGGGGGAGGGGACCTTTAAGGGGCCGCTCCACGCAGCCACCATTGAGCTGAGGGGCTGGAGAGAGCGTCTCTCAACCCCTCAGCTGATGGCCGCCATGGAGGACCCCGCAATTTCGACGTTGTGTGACGCGCAACGACTACACGGTCCCTACTTCGACGTTGAACGTCGAAGTAGGGCGCTATTCCTATCCCCTCATGGGGTTAGCGACTTCAACGTCTCGCCGCCTAACGTCGAAGTTAACTTCGAAATAGCGCCTGACGCGTGTAGCCGTGACGGGCGCTATTTCGAAGTTAGTGCCGCTACTTCGAAGTAGCGTGCACGTGTAGACACGGCTATTTTGACTCAAGGGCTATGTCTACACTAGCCCCCCTCCCCTTTTGAAAGGGGGATGCTAGTGAGACCTTTTGGGATATGCTAATGAGGGCCTGCAATAAGTATGCAGTGCCTCATTAGCATAATGGTGGCCACAGCACTTCTAAAGTGCTGCTTTCGAGCACGCATGGCTTGTCTACGTGGGGTCCTTTTCAGAAAGACCCCACACATTTCAAAATCCCCTTATTCCTATAAGCAACTAGGAATAATAGGATTTCTAAGTGTGCAGAGTCCTTTCGAAAAGGACCCCACATAGATGAGCCCCGAGCAATAGAAAGCAGCTCTTTTGAAGGGCTGCGGCTACCATTATGCTAATAAGGTGCTGCATATTCATTGCAGCACCTCATTAGCATATCTCAAAGTGTCTCATTAGCATCCCCCTTTCAAAAGGGGAGGGGGGCTAGTGTAGACATAGCCAAGAAGGAGAAAAGCCTTTGATAAGATCTGACTTAGACTGTTTTGCATAACCACTCAACCAAAGTTTCAGTAAAAACCCTTCTCTGAATTGCTTGCTTTTTTGTCTGCTTAATCAATAAACTTTCCATTTGAACAAATGCTTTGGGGTATTTGTCAAATAAACCTGTGAAACCAACGGCTCTGTTTAAAAGTAACCCCAGACCTGTCTGCTACTGTTTAATATTTGGCAGTGAAAATATTTATAAACACCTTTAACTTTTTAGGCCTTTAAGTTCCATATCAACACAACTTAACCATGTAAAGAAGAAAAGGCATGGAAAGTGTCTGTAGTTTTTGTGCAGAATGATGTATAGGCAATGTGCATTCAGAGTCCAGAGACCATGGATATGCACTCCCCAGAGAAAAAGAATTTACTCAGGTGGTTTTATGGAAGCTGCACATGTGGCTGAAGAGACCCACTTGAGAGAGACTGCTTCTTCTTATAGCTCTGGAAGCCTTTGTTAGGCACTTGTTTACAAAGGCTGTGGTCTTGTATCTGATCTTCCCATTTGTCCACATCCATGTCCATTTCTTTGGGCATAACAAAAGATCAGAATAAATGGATGGCGGTGACATTCCTTAAGAAATAACCTCAAGTGAAGGAATGATAGGCAAGGAGAATGAGGAGGCCTATGCATTTCTCTTGGGCCATGTCTACACTAGCCCAAATCTTCAAAATGGCCATGCAAATGGGAATAAGGGAATAGATAGGAATAAGGAGATTTTGAAGTTGGTGGGGTCCTTTTGAAAAGGATCCCCCATCTGGACTAGCCGTGAGGCAGCGAAATGCAGCAATTTTGAAGAGCCGTGGCCAGCGGCATACTAATGGCGCGCTGAATATGCTTTTCAGTGCCTCATTAGCAATCTTCAAAATGGCCATTTACCTGGCCATTTCAAAGATTTGGGCTAGTGTAGATGTAGCCTTGATGTCATCTCTAAGTCGAGGTATAACTCCAGGTTTGCCGTAAGCCAATGTCTGTCCACACACACATTTCTAGCTCAAGTTAAATAAAGCTTCAGACTAAAGCTTGCTGACTCATAAGGGAATTGAACTGAAGCTTGAGTGCTGCCCACGCTCACCAGTGGGCGGTGGTGGCAAAGGGGACAGCTGCCTTGGGAGACCAGTAATTTAAAAGGGCACACAGGTCCTGACTGCTGCAAGTGCTAACGCACCAATGGCAGTGGCCAGAGCTCTGGCCCTTATACATTACTGCCGCGGTCCCAGACTATGTGTCAGGTGGCATTGAAGGGCTGGCTAGGGGAGGCAAGTCCTTGGCCCTGCCCCTTCCAGGGCCCAGAGCTGTCTCCCCATCCTCTTGCTCAGCGCCCAGCAAAGTCTGTTGGCCACCCTGGTGCTGGTCAAGGTGAAGCTATTAATGAAGCTAATCAGCAGCTCTAATTACAAACTCAGCAGCAGCTAAATGAAACACTCTGCATAGCCCAAGTATTATTTCAGTGTGGTCACTCTCCCTCTTGCTCTCAGGTCAGCTAGGCTAGGCCAGCTTGAGTGGAGTAATTTGAACTAACTCACAGTGAACATAAGCCCTGTAGCAGAGGGATTGTTTTGCATGAACCCAGTGAAGTTATTTGCCCTGTAAGAATAACAATACTTAAAAAAAATCAATATCAACAGGACCTTAAGACGACAGGCTGAATAAAAGAATTTGGTATTAACATAATGCTTTAGGATTTAATTTCTAGGTCTCTATCCTAAAGTGCAGACCCAGAATGCCACTGTTAATTGAAAAAAATAGCAATGTGCTGAGAATAACGACAATGGGATTCTGAGGGCAAATTTAGTAAGCCTTGCCTCTGCCAACCTGATTTGCCTTCTCTAAAAGCATACTCTGAAAAATTAAATGCTCCCACATTGTCTGGAACAAATGGCATCATTGATTATTTCACCCATGAAGGGTGATGGCATTTCTTTCTGTTGGTGGAAAAAATATGATTTCCATACTTCATCGATCTTTCATACTTCAGAAAGAAATGAACTTTACCAGCTACCCTTCACAGGTGAAGGACCCCATCCTCTCTGTCTGAGACCAAAGTTTGAAGTCTGTATTACAAAATTTCTTCATAAAAACACTACAGTAAGAAATTATCCTTATTTGTTTTCTTCCATTGGCTTTGAGCATTTTTCTTTTGCAGTATTGGACAGCTGTATATAATAATCAGAGTTGTCCAGTCCTCACACAACGTAAGCTAGTTGGGTGGGTCATCAAAATAAAGAGTTACAGATACAGGGCTTAATGTAGAGTCTTTAAAGAGAGAAGGTGATGGCTGTGGCTGTTCTTTACACAGAGCTCCCTCTGTGGTGGGTTTGGCTGCCAGCATTCAGCCTATAGTTTGAGTTTTAGCAAGGAGGTTTTGGACCAGATTGTCAGCCATGCTCTGTTTCCTTTGCACTACTTTGGCAGCACAAATGGGATGGGAAGTTGATTCAAGCAAACAGCTGGAGATTTCCTTTGTAAAGGAGAAACCTCAGGCAGTGTGAAGTTAGTATAACTGTTTCTGTGCTAGTCACTCCTGGCCCCAGCAGTGCAGAGAGTCTGATGAGGTCAGAAGGGGGTCCCTTACACTTTGCTGATGTGAGTTCAATATAAAAACCTTTTGGGGCCCATTATCAGGTATCCTAATTTACAGCAGCCTTAATTGTCACATGGAAAAAGCCAGCCAGCAGCTGCCCTCAGGAAAATAGGAAGGAAAAGTGGCATATCTACTTTTCTACATGTCCCTCTTAACAGGTCTTGGGCCAGGGTAGAATAGGAACCTTAGAGGAAGAAGGAAGAGTGCAAAGGTGTTTGAGGACTACTTAATGCCCCTTCCTTTTAAGTTAAGTTATACTTCCTTATTTATCACCTTTATTCCAATTTAGTAACTGCACTATTAAACATTTAGAGCATGTTTAGTTATTTTATGTATTAAAACTATATTTGATAACAGGGCTTCCCTCTGGCCCAGGATAATTGAAATCTAGTTAAATACAAAACATGTAGCTAATTATAAAATATTCCTTTTCTGTTTTGGTACTTGAAAGCTTTAGCTCCACTCTGATCATTTCATTAGACTACTAGCTTATGATGTATGGGCTCTCCAGCATAACAAAGAAGGGTAGATAACAATTAGAAGTCAGTCAGTCAGTCATCCAGGCCTTGGTGAAAATGGATATATAGGATCTCTTATAATCAACCCTGAAGGCTTATCCTGTGATTGCTGATGCCTCTACCACTCCGAATATTGGTAGCAAAATTGCTATCATTGGCTGCTAGTGGTTTTTCTTTTGATCACAATTTTAGAAGGCTAGTTTTTGTCTCTTTTCAGCAGAACACCCTTTCTGATTTGCTTTAGCTGAGTTATATTTAATAACTTATTGTTCATTTCCTTTAATCTTTTTCTGATTAACTTAGTTATATGTTTCCCCTATGGCTGTGTCTGCACTTGCATTCCTCTTTCAAAAGAGGAATGCAAATGAGGGGAAATGGAAATGCAAATGAGGTGCAGATTTACATATCTGGCACCTCATTTGCATATTCTTTTGAAAGAGCTGCTTTCAAAAGCAGAACAGCAGTGTCGAAGTAGCTCTTTCAAAAGTAAACCCCATCTTTGAAAGAATCCTTCTTCCCTTTTGAAGATGGGGTTCACTTTCAAAGCAGCCATGTCTACACTGCTTTTCTTCTTTCAAAAGACGGATACCCAAATGAGGTTCCAGATATGTAAATCTGCATCTCATTTACATTTTTGGTTTCCCTCATTTGCATGCCTCTTTTGAAAGAGGAATGCGAGTGTAGACACAGCCTGTGTGATGAGACAAATCATTTATTGTGATTTTAAATAATACTAAATTGTAAAAATGAACTTAGACTCATAGATTTGTAAGGATGGAAAAGGCCATCTTGTCACCGAATCTGAATTTTTAAATTCATGTATATCTCTGGCCACAGAACCTCACCCACCAACTCCTATAGTAGATTGCTAATGTATGGCTGAGTTAGTTAATTCCTCAGATCATGATTTAAAACTTCCGGTTACAACGTATTTACTATTTATATTAATTCATACCAGCAAGTGACCTATGACTCCAAGCTGCAAAGGAAGATGAACACCTGTTAGAGTCTTTTCTCGTCTGATCTTCCTGAACCCAGACTGAGTGATAAGTTGGACCAGGAGCATATGGGCAAGACCCTCCTGCTAGATACCTGATAAAGAATTCTCTGTAGTAACTTCTCTTGGTCTGTTTCTACACTACCTCCCTGCTTCCAAGGGAGGATGATAAGTATGGTGTTGGGAGTTTATTAATGAAGTGCTGAAGTGCATATGCAGCACAGGAGTAAAGGGACTTCGAAGTACCCTGGGCACTTTGAAGTCCTGGCAGGTGAGTTGCAGCTAGATGCGAGCCAGCACTTCAAAGTTTAAAACTTTGGAGTTGCTGCAGGGCAGAATTTTCTTAATGAATCGTTGCATATGCACCACAGCACTTCATTAATAAACTCACAACACCCTACTTACCATGCTCCCTTCGAAGTAGGGAGGTAGTGTAGTCAAGCTCTTGATGTCACATGGTTGCAATAGTCCTTTGAAATGTTAATACTATGAAGATCTACAACCATAGGCACAGGCTTCCAACTGTCCCTGGGGATGCTCAACCCCTGATCATCCCTAAGCTCCATCCACACTCCACCCCTTCACCCAAACACCACTCCACCCTGCCTCTTCCCATCCTTGCTCTGCCTCTGGGCCCAAACACACTTCTCTGAGTTTATTTATTCTTTGCTGAAAGATGGGGTGGGACCTTTCCCCTCCATCCAACCTCTGCCCAAAATCAGCTCAAGAGAACGGGAGTGGATTTACACCATTAAGAATTAAATTCCATTCTTCTGTCTGTGGGCTTACCCACATTCCTCCAAGGTCCCAGCTCTACCATGCCTCTTCTGTCCCCACTCAAACTCCCTCTCTCCTCTTCCTGCTCAGTTCTGTCTCCTTTCCTGAGTGTGACCCATCTTTTCTCCTTCCCTTCTTTCCCAGTGACTCCTGTGCATCACTGAAGAGCTGACTCATGTGTGCTGGAAAGAGAGAGAGGTTAGCTTGGCTGCCACAGTGCTAAGCAAAACTATTTTTCTCCAGCCCACAAGCAATCACAGAACTGGTGCTTATATTTACAATAACAAAATATGAAAACTACAGTCAGTAAAAAGATTTAGGAAATAACATAGCATTGATGTGGAGAAAGGAAATTGCTTAAATTTCTGTTATAACTAGGGGAATGTGATTCACTGATTCTAGCACATAAGTCAAATAAGAACAATGGGAAACAACAGAGTATACTTGAAAATGTTGCCTTATTTTTCCTTCCACAGAGCAATTCCAGTGGAATTCAAACTTGTTTACTTTTTAGTTCTGGATCTGCTTCATTTTTTTATCCTTTTAATGTTGCATTGGAGACGACCGGTAACAGAAAGCAATCATACTTCCTCTTCTTAACAAAGAGATTCTGAGCAAGAAGTTAGATGCTCCATCCTTGAACTATGGGTATGTTACTAAAGCAGCCAGTTGTCAGCAGCAAGGAGCAGCCATGTTTGTTGATTTTCTTTTCTGCTTTCTTGCTGTCAGAATATCTTCGTAGAAAGGTGTAAGTCAAAAGATACATTTTCACTCACAAAAAGCCCACTGACTCATTCATGGAATATCTACAAATTTATTTCTGTCCACAGAGAAAGGAATCCAGGAGTAAGTGACAGGTGCCTTCAGAACATGGGGAAGGAGATAACAGTAATAATATAGCATAAAATATTGCTCAACCCAGGGAATCTGTACTTCTAAGTAACATTAAAGGTTATTGATTCTGTGCTGAGAGATGGGGAGGGTGCCTTCCCCTCCACTCAACCTCTGCCAAAAACCAGCTCAAGAGAATGGGGGGTGGATTTACAGTATTAAGAATTAAATTCCTTTCTATGTGTGTAAGTCTTTTTGTTTGTTCTGGTTTGTTTTTGTTTTGTTTTGTTTTAGGTGCACCTGTGAGTCTGCTGCACCCAACCCATATTTGACAGAGATCACATTCTCATGCCTGTACTTATGATTAAAGAATTCACAAGAAACATGGTCATTGGTTATCTGAAACTATTGAACCAGTGTGTGTTTTATGCAGCATCTATGTTAATGTTCCTAATCCCATCACTTCTTATTAACAGTGAGGAAGACGAGATATGTATCAGAAATTTTTGGAAGTGATATCATAATTATGAGGAGGCTCATCAGAAGCAGCATTTTCCCATGCTCCCCCTAAAAAAGGTAAGTGAAGGTCGTCATTCTGGCCGTTTCTACACAGGCCACTTTCTTCAAAAGTGGCATAGTAATACATGGCCGGAAATATGCTAATGAGGCGCAAATGCAAATTCCCCGCACCTCATTAGCGTACGGTCATGTGATTTGGAGTCCAGAAGACCATTCTTCCGGACTCCAAAATGCCATTTAGAAGCGCAGCCCCCGGGGGGGGCTCTTCTGGAAGGAAATCCTTCTTCCGGAGGTCCCTTCTTCCTAAAAATTTTTGGGAAGAAGGAGCCTCCGGAAGAAGGACTTCCTTCCAGAAGCTCCCCCAGGGCAGCACTTCTACACTGCATTTTGGAGTCCGGAAGAACGGTCTTCCGGACTCCAAATCACGTGATGTCATTAGCGTATTTCAGGCTGCATATTACCATGTCACTTTCAAAGAAAGTGGCCTGTGTAGAAACGGCCTCTGTGTACTCAGGGTTTATTTTCTTTGAATATGTTCACTCATAAATGGCTGCAAAAAACCTGTCTGGGCTTTGGTTTCCTATCCTCTTTTCTTAACATAGGCTTTCCAGCAACAAAGCTTCAGTTTTGGGTGTTTTACTTACCTGGCTCTTCTTAACACTCTCTATTTTAGGGTAAAAGGGGAAAATGATTAAAAGAAAACCATTTTCCTGACTGAAACGTACATAGAAAATGTGCTGGTTTTACTGAGGGCAGATCCCTTTGCTATCATGTGTTGTAAAACTCATCATTGTGGTATATCTTGTTCAAGCAGTACACTGTGGCATTAGAGAGATACGGGAATCTGTTTAATCAAGGTCCTATGATATGTCTTCTGTGAGACTCACCATTTTTAGTTCCACTAAATAGATTTTGTATAGCACACACTTGGCTTGTTTTGCCACTAGCAAAATTTTATATCTGTTTTTTTTTAAATGTCAACACTTTCACACTGTTGTAAAGGATACAACAATACAACATATTTGACTGTGAAGGTCATTGCAACATTTCAATAATACCTTGAAGGGAAGTTAGTCATATGATCAGATAAAAAAGTAATACATGTTCAGAAAAAGAAAACATCTCCAGGTGCATGAATGTAAAAAGAATATAGATCTCTACTATTTCTAAAATATCCCTATTATCACCCTTTGCACTTGTGTAGCCTGTGTAGAATGTACTCCCTGTGCAAATGAGGGCAAAGATGGGTAGGCTACAAAAATAGTTATTGTTAATGACCTATCCTACAGAGACTGTAAATGAAACAGGATGAGGTCTTGTCTGAATGGCCCCAATACTGAAGCAGATATTCAGACTTATTGGCTTCAAAGGGACTGCACATGGGAGTTAAAGCTTCTTATCACCAAATGGGTGCACGCTATAACAGTGAACAGAGTGTACCCATGCATATAAAGCATTTTCACCTCAGGAAGTCACCCACAGCAGTCATACCAAAAATGATCTGATGCTAAATATTCTGAAAAAGAAATATTCCCTCCCCAAAAATCCAGACATAAGTAAACCTTAAATTAAAATTAACCTCTTGTGCTAACTATGTAGCAAAACAAAGTCATAAAAATAAACTGTAATGTAGAAAGCAACAAATAAACATAACATTGGGGGAATGTATACAATTGGTTAAATATGTTATTTTAATAGGTTTTTAAAAGTAATAGGTTCAAATATAAATAAAAAAGTGGTTTTACCTATACGGTAAGTCCCCAGCTTACAATGTTAATTCGTTTAGACGGTCGCTGTGTAAGTTGAAAACCATGTAAGTCCAACACTGCTTAAATACAATATGTTATTTGACATATACTTTCATTGCAATGGATAGTTATAGCTAAAAAAGTAGGGTTTATAGAAACGAAATGTTAAAAAAATGAAAATTTATTCAGTATGGTACATATATAAAATGTAATGTTAAAACTAATATTTACTATTTAATAATTGTGGCTTAGATTCTGCAGATGTTGATGGCATTGGATCTTTTCTGTCTGTTTTCTTTAAGTACATGTACTTGTCCAGCGATGTTTATACGTAGCTTTTTTCTCCTCATTATAAATCATTATATAGCATGCAATAGCATCATGCACTGCTCTAGATACCTTTGTGAACCTTTCAGTGTTTGGGTCCTGAGCCTTTAAACCAGCCAATTCTTTCTCAATCATATCAAAGAATTCTGCCATTTGCTTAGTCACAATTTTTTTTTGGTGGCTCAGCCTCCTGTTGTTTCTCTGAAACTTCGTCTTCCTTTCTATGGTCTTCGAGCTCCATTAAATCTTAAATTCCTTTGCATGACATTGTAACAGTTAATTGAAATCATTTTTCTCGAGATTGAATTCCAATTTTCTGCCCATTTCCACAAAGTTGTTAATTACATCTTGGTCTTCAAATCCCCTGAAGTCCTGAACAACCTGGGGGTGAGCTTTTTCCAAACAGCATTCATGTTAGATGTTGTAACTTCACGCCATGTAGCATCGATGTTCTTAACAGCTTTGTAAATATCATATTCTTTCCAGAACTGCCTTGATGGTATTCCATTCTCCCCTTCAGTAGCCTTCACTGCCTGTCTGAATGTTCTTCATAGGCAGTATTTTTTAAAAGTCTGTATGATTCCTTGATCCATAGGTTGTATGAGAGAAGTTGTGTTTGGAGGCAAGTGGATCACTCTGATGTTTTCATGATAGTCACACAGAGTTGCTAGATGGCTTGGGGCATTGTCTACCAACAGCATGATCTTAAATCATAGGTTATTTTCCTTGCACTATTTTTCAACCTCTTGCACAAAATGGTGGAAAAAAACAGTCTTGGAAAATTAGTTGTTACCCATGTCTTTGGATTGGATTTCAATACAACAGGCAGCGAAGCCTTTGCAATATTTTTGAGGACCCTAGGGTTTTCATTATGGTAAACTAACAAGCGTTTTATTTTGCAGTCCCCAGTTGCATTTCCACCAAGTAAGAGTGTCAGCCTGTCCTTTAATGCCTTGAATCCTGGCACAGTTTTTTTCTTCTTTTGTTATATAAAAACAGTCTGGCATTTTTTTCCAGTATAATCTAGTATTGTTGACATTAAAAATCTGTTGTGGTAGGTAATCTGCATTTTCGATGATTTCTGCCAAAGCCTTAGGGAACTCTGTGTCTGCTACTGGGTCTGCACTGGCAGCCTCACCAGTCACTTTGATATTATGCAGTTTAGCATGAGCCTTAAACCTATCAAACCATTCATGACTTGCATTGAATGTAGCACCAGCAACACTCTCACCACATTTATCTTTCAGGTCCTTTTTGACTCAAGGCTTTTTCTTGTCTGAGCATAAGGCTTATTGGCGTTTGTCATTGATGTTGGTCTTCAGTGCAAACACTTGATAATTTTTCCAGTTCTTTTATTAATATGCCTCTTTTCTTGGAAATAATTGTGGACTGCATTGGCACAGAACTTTTTATATGCTGCATAATTCGATCTTTATCTCTTATAACTGTTCTTATCATCGACTTATTCACTTCACAAGCACCTGCAATGTCTACAAAGTTCTCACCTTTTTCATATTGTTTAATAATTTCTACTTTAGTTTCCATAGTTATAGTGCGCCTCTTCTTATTAAAATTCTTATGTTTACCAGACATGTTGAAGCTTTATAGCTTGTTTATGAAGAGCAGTACAGTAACAAGACACAACTTGCACCTATGGAATAACAAATCAAAATGGTAAAAGCAACGCAGTCAGCAGTGTGTCAACGTACCTGTAATGCCATCTGTTGAGATGCAGTTGAACTAACAATTGAGTGTGCTGATAAGTTACGATTGTACTCATATATCAGTGTATCTATGGATCTGTGTAATTTGGACCAGTGTAAGATGGAAACTTACTGTATAATATGTGTAAATTGTACCACTCTTTAAAAGCAAATTGGCCATGTCTACACTACAAAAATAACTTTCAAGTTGCTTACTTAGAAGTACAACTTCAAAGTAAGTAATTTTGAAATTAAGCATCTACATGCACCCTAGTTCGAAGTTAAACTTATTCCCAGAAATGGAGTAAGGAGCTTGAAGTTGGGCTCCCTGTTTTGAAGTGAACTTCAAAGTACGGCAAAATGTATGTAGACTCTATGCTGGCTACTTTGAAGTAGTACCTAACTTCAAAGTTAACTTCAAAGTCAGTTCCTAGTGTGGACACACCCATTAAGTTTAAAATCAAGCTATAATAACTCCTACCCTTGACATGATCATGACATGCAGAGGCACCGAAGTCCCAGATGAGTGGACCCTCTCTGCACATTTAGAAAAGTTTATCTGTACACTGTCTCAGTGGTGAACATTGCAGGCGTGGTGTGTGTATTCTGTTTTGTATAGCTAATATATAAAAGTTTATGTATCACTGTGTCAGGTTCTGTCATTTGGAAAAGGTCCTGAGACCCTGTAAGGAGTCTGTGAACTCTGGGCCCAGAAATGGTAGGAGGTAAAAATGTAATTCTGCATGCGACAGATTGGCAGAGAATGAGTGCAGCCTAAGTCATTCACACAGAAGCAACTGAGACACAGTCAAGAGGAAGATATGAGGGCCTTCTGCCAGCAAGAATTATGGTACAAAGCAATTAAAATGTTAAAAAACCCATAAGGCAATATGCCAAGTTGGGTAGGGGCTAACAGAGAAGCTCCCTGTCCTAAAATGAGTAGTGGACTGAAGAGTGTGCCCGTGAGGAGAAAATTCCTTTTAAAATGCATTGTAAAGTGTGTGTTATGGGTTTAAGGATACTGTAATAAACAGAAAGTGAAAGCCAAAAATGGGCCTCTAAACTCTACGACCCTCATAAATAAAAGGTAAAAACCTAAATTCTGTGGGAAACAGCCCTGAGATCAGGCACTCCAGAAAATGTGACAGGCGTGTCCTACTGGCTAGCTTAAGCCGGGAGCTACCTCGTGTGCTGGTTTTTGTGGATTGCATTCTTAATTGCCTGTCTCTCTCTCCTTAGGAGGGAGGAGGATGTTGGTGCCCAAGCGCTGGTCCAAGCAAGAACATCTACTCTACTATATTTTTAGCCCCAAGTGCCCAAATCAGTTTACTCAGGATCTATTTCTCACTGCTGTGGGTTTTACTTTTCCGTGTAGACGTATCCTTACTGAACCACCTCTAATCACTGACCTATCCAATCAAAAACTGAACCATGCTTTCTTCAAAGACCCCGCTAGAAAGCAGGATATAACTCATCTGACTGAAGGGCAACATAGCACACACAGCTGGCAAACTAACCCACATTACCACTAACCAAGTCTAGTTTTTAAAACACAATAAATACTGCATAAAGCCCGGAGTCATACCAAACCTGAGTGCAAGTTCCCAGAAGAGACAATGTTACTCTTTTCCCAACAGAAATTAATCAAAGCAGTATGACAGAAGGGCCCCAGAGGTGCCTGCTGTCTATCTTCCCTTAGTCAATCAGCTGTGAAGTGAAGGGAATTTAGTCAGGAGGAGAAGGAGAAGGAAGAAGGAGAAAGGGTGGTTCTGCTAAAGAGCTGAAGTGCCAGTGGCTGTTGGAGACTAGAGACCCAAGGAGGGCTGAGACTGGGAAGGGCAGCGCTCAGTACCAGTGCAGGAAAAAGGCAGGGTAACTCCAGAAGACAGTTGAGGATGAGGCTCAGAGGATAGCTTGATTCTTTAAGGCTATCCCTGGATATCTGGCTGATTCAGAAGGAGTTCAAACCGGGGTGCCATTTCAGATTTTAGTGTGGGGGCTGACCTGTGCATGCCATGATCGGTTGGGGAGGCAAGCAGCATATTGGGGATGACCCTATCCACCGTACCCCTCCCACATCACCTCTTTCCAGTGGTTACTAAGGTACATAAAAACTCTGGTTTCTTGGAAGATAACTTAGCAGTTAGGTGACGGGAGCACTGTATCTAATTCCTTTACAAAAGAAAGAAAATTAAATAAACATTAGGTCCACTCATATCTAAAACTTACATGTTCTGACAGATTTTGGCAAGTCATATGAAGGGCACTGGTTAGGCTTAAAGTTTTAATGCGCATTCTTACTTTATAACAAAGTCTGTGCAGAGAAAACAAAAAAGCAGTCCAACAGCACCATAAAGACTAACAATATAATTTATAAGATGATAAGTTTTTGTGGTATGGTCTTGCTTCTTCAGATCTGGAGAATCTTGATAAATGATAACTGAGTCAAAGAGAATTTAAAAGAAAGATAGAAATGAAAAATAAAAATTGATGAATTAGCTAGATAGGACAGAAGGTAGTGGGAGGAGAGGGAAGAAAAAAAACGTTTCTGCAAGTGTCTGTTAAGTGGGTCACAACGCTTATCAAAGGTAGGGAAACTGTCCTTGTAGTGCATAAGGTAATCAATATCTTTGTTGACTACCGGGTACCTTTGTGGTTTCCGAGGCGATAAGTATCTCTGAGAATATTCACCATGCAAGTCGGTGGAGAGAGAAAGATACTCTCAGGACTTCTGGGCTCTGTCTCAGTTCTGGGAGTGGAGTAGGGTCTAGTGGGTTACAGCTGGGAGCAGAAACGTTGGGTTCTATTTAAGAACATCAAATAGTTGGACCAATGGTTCATCTAGCCCAGTACCCAGTTTTCCAACAATGGCCACCAATGGCTTGTGGCACATCACAAGTAAGCAGGATCAACTCTCTATCACTACTTTATGGGTGCCACCTATCAGGGAAGACCGGGATTACTCCCTGCTTTCCTTCAACCCAGGCCACATTTATAAGGCAGAACAGGAAAATAAATGACTGTTTCTCTTGACTTCTGATGGCATGAGCAATGGAGTCAAATTACCGGGTTTCCCATGTATAATTAAGCACACTTATATAGGCTACATCTACACTAGCACACTACGTCGAAGTAAGGACATCGAAATAGGCTACTTTGACGTTTAACATCTACACGTCCTCCAGGGCTGGTGCCGTCGACATTCCACATCGAAGTAGCGACGGGGAACATTGAAAGGAGCTGCCCCAGAAGGAAATGTGGAGCGTCTACACACACAAGCGCTCACCGTCAAAATAAGGGGCCACCAAAGCCCCGAGCCACTCCCTTAAAGGGCCCCTCCCAGACACACTTGCCCTGTACAGCACGAGATCCACAGAGCCGACAACCAGTTGCAGACCCTGTGCATGCAGCATGGACCCCAGCTTCAGCAGCAGCAGCCAGAAGCCCTGGGCTAAGGGCTGCTGCAAGCAGTGACCATAGAGCCCCACAGAGGCTGGACAGAGCGCCTCTCAACCCCTCAGCTGATGGCCACCGTGGAGGACCCCGCTATTTCGAAGTAGTGGGATGCGGATCATCTACACATACCCTACTTTGACGTTGAACGTCAAAGTAGGGCGTTATTCCCATCTTCGGATGGGAATAGCTATTTCAACGTCTCACCACCTAACGTTGATTTCAACGTCGAAATAGCACACGGCGTGTGTAGACGCAATGCGTGCTATTTCGATGTTGTGCCAGCTACTTCGAAGTAGCTGGCTAGTGTAGACACACACATAGTGACTGATAAGGCTTTTTATGTCCCACATAAAATGCTACATATCTAAAGAAAAAGTTGTCTCAATTTCTTGGGGAAAATTCTATTAATTTCTAAGCTCTGACTTTCACAGCCATACTTTCTTGTAGATATAGATAATTTGTGGTGAATTTTTCATTTTGGATAAGACTATCTGTGCAAAGTCCATGTTTGGCTGCCAATATATCCATTTACAATTACATACAAGTGAAGCCTTTTACCAGTAAAATGGCCTTTTTATGCACAACGGTTTTCAAATATAAGTTGAACTCAAATCTTTGTGACCCCTTTCATCCTTGCCCTTGAATACATCTTTGGATTTTCCACTGCTAAAGGTAGGTAATAGTAATATACCTTGACTGTCCCAACTTTTCATCTTATTTTTAAAATAGAAGATGGGAGAGTTATTGATTTTGCTAAGACATAACCTACTGCCAGAGCTTACTTTCTAATTGATTGTTAAGATACAACATGATCAAAATAAAAGGCCTTCTGTCACATCACTGAATGTTAATCTGACACGAACAACTATTAAGTCTATTGCATAAACACCACCTCTCTTCCACACCCTTTTTTCTAATACGGATGTTAACTTTGTTCAGATCCATTAACAAAAATAACAGCAAATACTGACGGTATTTTACAGGCACATCAGAGTTCCTAAAATCAATAGTAAGTTACATTTGCCTCAACTGCTAATTCAATTTTTTCATTATTGAACTTTAAAAGGTTTGTCCATTTGACAGACACATTACATTATAATAATGAATGGCATTTTTGTCATATAAAACAAAAGAAGTGCTTCTTTGTACACACTCATCTGCCCATCTGCTAGGATTTTGAACAGTGGTAAATCATTCCTATTTTTGTATTTGAAAGATCAGGGATTAGGAAAATTCTCTTGATTGTTTGCCTATATGGAAGTTTGTTTCTTCACAGATTTAATTCCATTGACTCAGTAAGGCTATCCTGATTTAAATAGGCATCAGTGAGATCAGATTCAGGTCCACAGACTCCAAAATATCAGAAGAGGGAGAGTTTTTACTCAAAATCAAAGAAATATCTGCTTCAGTTTTCAAACCACAGCTGAAAGACTGTTGACTTCAAAGTGCTTTCTAGAAGATTTACTTCTTCTCCTGTCCTACTTTAGCCATCACAGCATCTAATCATCTCAGCAGTTACAGAAGAAACCTGGTGGAGTCAGAATCTAACTGAATGTCTGTTAAAGTGGATCGGAGACTTCATTAATTAAATTTAATGTACATTATTTAGGGACCCTATTGGGGGACATATTTTTCATGGTGAAGGGAAGAAGAGTTTGAAGAGCTCCACAGAGAAAATAAAAGCTCTGATGGTGCAAACAGAAAGGGTGTAATCTATGAAGGGATGCAGGTGTCTGAACCCATGATTTATGTGTCTGAGTCCCAGTTTTGCCTCCAACGCAGAATTGCTTCCTGAAGAGTCCTTCTAGTTGTTCAGGCATCTATCTCCTGTCTAAGCCCCAGAACATTCCTTACCTGGGGAAAAAAATATTAGTCACCTAAGTCTCACATGGAGCCCAATCTGGTTGACAGCATCTAAATATACCTCCTAAATTGCATCCTATTTAAATCTAGGAGAAGGCAGTGTTGCCACCACTCATTTTATAATTTTCAGCCCAATGGTTATAGCAGTAGCCTGGAATTTGGGAGACATGGATTTAATTTCTCCCTTTCAGGATGGGAGAGTGTTAGCCGGTGGCCAGGTAATGTGCGGTGAGGTACTCCCCTGGGTCCTAAACAACCCAGTTTTTTACTGTTAGAGCAGGCAGCTCCTAGCACTCTCACCCACGGCCAGGCTGTAGTAACCAAACGGTTAAAGTTCTTTTTGTTGTGCCGGCTGTGTTGCAGTAACAAAAGGGTTAACAAAATGGTTAGGCTCAGAGCGTAACTAGTTACAAGTTTATTAAGCTACAGTTATAAGCGTACGTTTACAAAAGGCTATTGTTTACTTCTTATATGCTAGCAAAGTACAGGTGTTAACAAGTTACGTTACAATCCAATACAAAGATATCTGTTATCATCTAACACAATGATATCTTGGCACAATGACATCTAGTTACAGAGCTCTAATTCTTTAGCTGTGGACAAAAAAAGTCAGAGACCTAGTATGGGTGTATCTTACCCTCTCTGCGTCTCTCGATACCAGCGTAGCCAAGCCGGATCAGTCACTCAATTCCGTGGAAAGAAGAATACGAGGTTGAGCGTCCCCAGTTGTGGACCTCGGGAGGCAATCACCTGACCCGACCAGCAGGAAGTTGGTTGAATGCACTCAAAGTTAGAGTTCTGCTGGACCCATCTTTTATACCCCTTTTGGGTTACGTATTCTCTTTCTTATCTATGGTGCCATATCATACTGGTCTGTCTTTGTGACACCAGTTTGTTACAAGGGCATTTCTACTTAGTTTGCACTTGTAAGACAAGAGATAAGCAATTTAGGAGTACAAGACATTCTTTTGTGCAGGCGGGGCACGTCCCCTTCTGGGTGATTGTGTGTGTGCATCATATTGATCAATGCCAGCTGGGGTGATTTCTGAGGGTCCCCCCCCCCTCATGTTGACAGTCTGGCCTGTTAGCCTTCTAGCTGTACTTTCTGCTTCTCAGGGTCACGATAAGCTAGCATATCTGGGCCTCAATGAGGGCATCAAAGACTGTGCTGTCAGCAGCCGTTTCCGTGCCCTGTGTGCTCCTTAGTGGGTGGGGGGGCAGCGAGCAAGCTGGCTTGTAAGGGGGAGACTTTGTCTGGCTACAGACAGAAGAGACTGTCTGACTTTGCAGAAGAGGGTTCTAACTACTCAATTATGGGAGGTCTTTCTCCATTTCCCCTGTTGTTTCTTTCTCCATCTTTTTTCCATTTCTCCTGTTGTTTCTCTGTGGATAAATATTAAAAGGATGATCGAACTATGGGGAGTGGATGTAGGACCTTCCACCTCCTGAGTGCTTGCCCTAACCACTGGAGTGTAGAACCAATCTTACTTTTAGGTACAGGTTTTTTCTCTCTCTGGACCAATGACTATTCATCAACAGAGGAACTGACATTGGACAAGGGAAGGAGAAAGATCATGTGTGAGAGAGAGTGAGAGACTGTGGATTCCAATGGCTAGAGCACTCACCTGTGTGATGGGAATCCCTGGGTGCAGTCCCTCTGCTGTAACCATTATTTATTCACAGCGGAACATCCAGAAGAGAGATGGATGACCACTGAAGCAGAGTCTCTCAAAGGTCAGGCGTTAGCATACTCTGCTGAGAAGTGGGAAGAGTCTTGTTTGTCACATCAAGCAGAGGGGAAAATTGGATCAGGGTCTCCCACATTCCAGGTAGTATCCCAAACAATAGTTTCTAAGTTATAAGAAGGGTGGCTGTACAACCTTCTCCCTACTAATTTTAATGGGACCCAATCCTATAAGAGTCTGCCTACAAAGACAGGGCCCATGCACAACTTTAGTTCAAGAATTGCTCTGGGGCTTGGATGGGAGATAGGCTTGTGCTTGCCTAGAGAGAGAAAGTAGTGCACAAAATATAGGTCCTGAGTGAGTTTAGGCACTTACAGGATTTGACAGGAGTTTTGTGACTCTCGGGTCAGCCAATAACTGGGACTTAGTCTTGGGCTTTGGTGCTAAAGTATCTTCATGGATCTAACCCGAACTACTTACATTTACTCACATATGTAGTCCCTCAACTGATCTGCTCATCTGTAAAAACGTAGGTGATGTGTGTTTGCAGGATCAGAACTGTCATACTATCTCATTATATTATTTACATTGGTGCTTATGAGACACAGAATTGCATATAAGATAGTTTGTTCTTAAACAGCAGAATTAACTCAACAATATAACGCCAATGGGCAAAACACAGTATCTCTACTACTCACCTTTATTTTGAGAATTATTTTTAAGTACTCCTAAAATTAGGTAAAATTGTTGTTCTGATAACTGTACACCAGAGCCTAGATTTTTAAAAGTATTTAGGCACCTAATGGGATTTTCAAAAGTATCTAGTCCCTTAAAACTTATTCATTTCAATGGGTGCTAGGCATACAGGTGTTTCTGAAAATCCCACTTCTAAAGGTGCCTACTACTTTTAATCATCTAACTCAAATCTGTTCATTAAGCTTTCAGTTGCCTAGGGGAATCCTTCAACAAAACCTTGCCACACCCAAGAGTTTTGCTACCATAGTGAAAGTGTGACTGTTTCCATACTCCTTTTTGTTTCAAAAAGCAAATAATATTTGACTAATTGTGGTACACAGGGGAGAGGCTGGATGGAATCAAAGTCAACTTTGTTTTGCTTTCTATCAAACGATTTAATATGTTCATGATGACTAGAAATTCTGTTTAATCTACAGTCTATTTTCTCCACATCCATTCAATAATTATCTTTAAAGAAAGTGTTGTTGTGTAACTATTCAGTTTTCAGTTTTTAGCTTTCCTGCATAGAATAAATATTTGCAAAGGTCATTCTGTGTCTGATAAATAAACGTATAGCCTTGAACACCTGAACAAGCATTCAAAGTGCTCCAGAGCTTCATCATCTTAGAAGCAAAATAACACATTTGGCTTTCAAATGAATTGCATCTCCCCGCTGGTGTTCTGTAGCAGAAATCTATATTTAAGCAGACCACCTGTGCATTTTAACTGATAGCTCAGAACTAAAATGATTCCTAGCTCAGTCCTTAAAATCATTTTATAAAGATCAGCTTATGCAATGATGTATTATGCAAAGGAATGTTTTTACAGCACATAGTTTTATATTAATATATCATGACTGTTCAGACACTGAACTCCCTTTAAGGATTAACATTTTAGAGAAACTTTATGGGGAAAAACAAAGTGCTTGATATGAGAGGAAATCATTTGAAGTACGGAATTGCTATTATTATCTGCTTAAATCAGCGTGAGCTGCAAATAATTTTAAATAGTTATTCAACAAAAACTAGCTCTTAACATAATGGAGAAAAAACACAACAAAACAAAATCCACATACACTGAAATGTTTTAAGGATAAATAATAAATTACTCTTGCTCTTGCTGTGCTTTTTTCTGTTACGCATGGTGATCTTGAGGGTTTGTGGTTTTGTGGATCAGCTCATATCTGGGAGGGGGCACAAAAGCAAGGAGAGAGAGGGCTTATTGTGGGAGAAACATTCAAAGATTGCATTAAAGGCACATATGCGGTGACAGGGACAATGCAATAAAAGAGAATAGTCAAGGTCAAGTTTAAGCATGTCTTTCTAAAAGGAATGCTGTGATACAGTTTCTGAGAGGAATTCTGTACCATATGCATACAAGGCTTGGTGTAGGGTGGTCATGATAGGTCTTGCAGTCAGTATCTATTAATCCTCCTGGTCATCTTCCTTCATGGCGTATGGGGAGAAGTTGATTGCTTGCATTGCCCTCAACAGAGGCAGAACACTTACAGATCTATATAAAGACAACTACTATAATGAAATCTTGTGTTTCAGGGCTGCAGTTGGTTCTTCCCCCTGAAGAATTAGACAATGGATATCACAGCTGGATATGAGACAGCAGATGGCATGGACAAGTGCTCCACTGTATCACAGTCCTCTTCCTTAGATACGTCTGTCTCATGTATCCTACTCACTTGCTCAGGGTCAAACTGGGTGTGGGAAAGAATTGTTCACAAGATCAAATTGCCAAGGACTTTTTCACCTTCCTCTCCAGCATGATGTGTGAATCAAGTGATGGGATCATCTGGAAACATCTCACCCAATCAATTTTCTGCCCTTGCAGGACACTTGGGCATTGATGAAAGTCTTTGGCTTAACTGAAGTCCTTGGGATCAACACAGGGGTATCTGGGTGAAATGTAAAGGCCCAGGCTATACAGGCGGCCAAACTAAATAATCACTTCAGGTCTTAAAATATGTGTGATTTATCAAATGAAATCAAGGCCCAATGGCAAGAATAAGAACCTCAATTATATTATTGAAGGGGATGGGGAGGCACTGAAGATGGCACCTGATGAGCGACATCAGACTTTGGTGAGAAATGACATTACTCAGATGGTATGCTGCTGAAAATGGCAGTTCCAGATTCAAATTCTGTTACGCATTGTTATTATTCAGGTCTGAGTTGTGTTCTAAAATAAATATTGTGTTAATGTACACACACCTTCATATTCTCAGTTCAAAAAATCATGTTGACATTTTCCAAATGAAAAGTTTGGATTATTTTTATTCCATTCCACATTTTATTTTGAAATTTACTACAGTTGCATTTTTAAAACATTAAAATATTCTAAAAAGACCCTTGGAAATTAAATGAAATGTTTCATTTGAATGAAACCTGGTGTGTTTCACTGTCTTTTGCAGCATGGGACATGAATCACTTCCTTGTTTGTGCTAGGGTATATGGTAGATTCTGTGGAGTCTTTAAATCAGGATATGAGGGCATCATTAATTCAACCATAGGTTAACATTTTATCATGGGAGTGAATGGTGAAGTTCATTGGTCTGCAATGTGCAGAAGATCAGACTAGAAGATCATGGTGGTCCCTTATAGTGTAAGAATCTATGAAATATTTTACTTGACCCTACATTATTTTTTCTGATTCTTTTGGTTCACCAAGAATTTGGGGAAAAAAGTTTTTAAATATTTTGATTTTTTTTTCTTTTGGAAAGACTACTTAATTGCAAAACTGAATATTCACACAGATCTACTGCTTAGACATTAGAAGGAAACATCCCTGGGCACAAGAGATCACAAGCAAGCACTAGAATGATAGCTGACCCCAGATCCTTGCATATCTGCTATGCTTTCACACACAAGAAAAGACATAATCTGCTTTATGCAACCACGATAAAAGTAACATCAATTTTAGTGCTGCCAGGCCCACATGTATCAATTGCCTGTTGACTGCTTCAGTAATCTTTGCTCAACACTGACATAAAAGCTATACAGAAATAATTGTGATTAATCTGGCTAATTAGAATCTTTATAGCCATTCTTGTCTTTTTTTTCTGTCCAAACTGAATTTAGAAGAGACTAGCATAGCTTTCATTGGGGGTAGAGATTACATTTGCTTCCCAAATGAAATTGTGAAGGAAAGGGATTTGATCTACTAGTTTGAAGGATGAGGTGTCATTTGTAATTCTTATTTTCCTAGCTGGCAGTTTTATGGAAGAAAATAATTGAAAGTATAGACATAGGTTTAAAGATGATGCAGTGGAAGAAGGACAATAATGCATCTCCATTTCGTTTGCTAAATTCTACACAAACTGGGCTGAGTAAAATATGCAACCATAGACTTTGAGACAGGGAAAGACTCAACTCTGTTAAATACATTGCAAAAGAATGACTCTCCTGGTACATAGAAAGCAAAGGCTGAAGTGCCAAAGAAGCAGAGTCTTTGGGTTGAATCAACAGGACTCTCTGGAGCATGCTATCTCAGTACACTGAGAATATGCAGTGTAAATCCCTCAGCACAGTGGGAATGAGTCATGCTCCCAGAAGTCTTGCTTTTCTCTCTCTCTCCCTCTCCCTCTCTCT
The DNA here is from genome assembly GCF_033958435.1 of Carettochelys insculpta. NCBI lineage: Eukaryota > Metazoa > Chordata > Testudines > Carettochelyidae > Carettochelys > Carettochelys insculpta. Next base: position 138,507,815 of record NC_134137.1, read on the forward strand.
CTCTCTCTCTCTCTCTCTCTCTCTCTCTCACACACACGCACACACACACACACAGCCTTCTTCATCCCAGGCTTCATACATTCTTGCTCCATGCATGGCCATCCCTGCAGTCTCCACAAAGCCCTGATCCTGATCAACCACATGGGAACTTTTAAAGTCCCACTCCCTGTTTCTTTCTCAGTTCCCCAGCCTTTCTTCATATTCCATGTTCAGCTCCTCACCTGCAAAACTCCTCCTACCTATCCTGCTTCCCTTGCTTACCAGAAGTGTGCATGGAGAAGCTGTGGTTGGTCAGTCTCAAGATCAGCTTTGAAAGGAAAATTCTCCAAAGAGACAATTATCTGGGATAATGTGTTGTGCCACACAGAGGTGCTTGGGAAAATGAGGCCTTTTCCAAAAGAACCCACATAGCGTCTACATACAAAATGTGCTCGTTTGATATGAAATTGAAAGAATGCATAACTTTTCCAGGGGCCTTCTTCCTCTCCCAGATGAGGCAGAGCGCATTTGTCCAAAAGATTATTTCAGAAAAAAAAACCCATCTGCAGATGCCTCTGGGACCCTTTTTTCCGAGAGAGTAATCCTCTTGAGGTGCTGGATTTTGTGATCCCTGGCTCATTCTTTTGAAAGAGCAAGGGCTGTGTATATCCTCTGTTTTGAAGAAGTGGATGATGTTTTGATCTGCTTTTTTGTGTGTGGATGCAGTGTTTTGAAAGAAGTTTTTTTAGAAGAGATCTTCCAGAAGAACTTCTTTCAAAAGATCGCTGAAGGGTAGACGTAGCCTTAGTGTTATGCAGTGTGTTATGTATGCTTCCTGTTAAAATACTCATTCTTCAACAGGCTGGCCCTATTGTTATATCACTGACAGAGCAGAGCAAAGGAGGCAATTGCCTTTGGACCTAGTGATTCAAAAAAGATCTTGGGCTCCTGGACACTACCATTGCTACCACAGAATTGGCAGTGGCTGGAGCCCCAGGCCCTTTAAATAACTGCTAGATTGCTCCGTGACACACTTCAGGAAGTTTTGAGGGCTGGTAGGTATATGGGGGCCACAGCACCAGCACAGTGTGCTTCAGGAAGTGCTGACGACTGGCTGCCCCCAGTCCTGTTCCTTCTACCTGAGATTCCATCCTTCTTGGAAGTGTGGAGCCATTCCTCTTCCCTGTCTTGTCCAAGGTCCCATCAAGTCTGTCTGCTCCCTTGTGCATGGTGCTGACTTTTCTCATTTTCCCATCACCCTCTTGGTTTCTAAGAGTGCCTTGGCTCTGCAGTTAAAGTATTTTGCATCTATCAGTACAACTCCACATAAAAACTTCTCCTCAGCTCCTGCAGTAGCAGTAATAAGAGAAATTGTAGCTAAAATATAGTATTTTAGTGTTTATATAAGAACATAATAAGTAGTGCTTTTTCGTACTGGTACTTACTGGTAATGATTACAGGCACCTTGGCAGCCCCAGCTGCAGCATCCCTCGTGGGAGGAGTGGGAGAGTGGTGGGGAGCCGGTTGAGTACCAGATCTTCATTGTTCACAAAAAAGCACTGATAATGAGTATATTGCTCATAATAAGTCCTATAATATGCCTTATTGTACTCTGCCAGTCATCCTTTCTGATTAGCACAAAGGAACAGCCATTGGTAGATATTCATTGGGTGAGTTGATAGTTCATGCTCTGATGCTGAGGCAGGAAAAGACCAAAAAAATCCTTGTGACTCATTATGATCACCCCTTAAATTTCTAGGTGAAAGTTTTGTTTTGGGTGATGTAGAAACCCTACAGAAGTTGTCTTATACTCTTATAACTAACCTTCTGGTGTTACAAAGAAGTTGTGCAATTCTTATTTGTGTGAAGAAAGCATGCATGATAAGAGATAAGTCTGAAGGCCATCATTAAGTCCAAATGGTGAAAAGAAGAGCAAGAGATTTGGAGATGCCACAAGTTTGTCAAGATTATCCTTTATATCTGATGCTTAACAAAGGGCAGACTGACGACCCTGAAGCTAAGACAGGCACCTTCTGAGGATAAAACAACAAGCCCCTCTGTAACCAGCAGAGACAGTCATAGAAATATTGATGAAGAATGAGGATGGAAACAACCTTAAGCTGAACACACATCGAGAAATAATTTATTGCAAGATGACATAATGAGACCCAAAGATTTGAATGGTAAAGAACCACCATAAAATGGGGTATTTTGCCACGGAATTTTGGGTTCCATCCTTCATAGCCTTGACATATCAGATCACAACCCACAGAACCCATCTTCTCCACGTGAGCTCAATCTAACTGGCCATTACATTGGTCTGAGCTAAAGACTGTAGAACACTAAATTTTCATAAAAGATCATAAAAGGAATGTGACGAATGTAACTTCTTTCCTATGGAAGTTTTACACAGAGTATGTTTATGGATTATATCTATTTTTATGACTCATTGGAGCACACAAGGCTTGTGGCTTGCTCATCTAACCTTGGGCTCCATCTAGTGTCTGTAATTTTCTACAGACAAAGACTTAAAGCAGTACCTCCAAGTGTCAGAAAGATAAAAGTCTTTGGAAACATCTCCATTTTGTCTTTTTGTCTTCTGATATTAAGTGATTAGCAACAGCATGCTTATTGGGTAAGATCTGAGTTATATATTTTTCTGGGTATGTGGCTGATTAAAAGACCCCTTTGTTTGATTAAATTGATTTTAAATAGCCACACATCATTACTTGTACATTTCTGACATGGAGCCTTTGCAGTGGTGTGAATTCTACCAAAAATTTGTAAAAAAATTACTGCTTGTTCGCACACTTCTAGACCACAGTGAAGCCTGTAATTTGGCACAGCATAGAACACAATGCCACCCTTGCATGTTGGAGATCTTCCATGGGATTGTTGCTATAGAGTTATGTCCCTTTTAGTTCACTGAAAAGTGTGAAGCAACTGTCTTTGACCACAATATCTGGTCTTTAATATGCATTGTCTATTTGTTCATCACAATGGCACATGAACTGGAAGAACAGATGAGAAGGCTGGTGAAAAAAGGCAACCTGTCTCTGCTTAACATAAACATTTCTCTTACATTTTAACTAAAATTCCCATTGTATAAATAAAGAAGCTTTTTCCATTGTTTGATGTCTGGTTTTATTTCAAGCAGCCAGTGTTAATGATTACTTAACCTGAATGATTCTGCTTTGTGTATGAATGTAGATGAGAACCTCTTCTTTTCTTAACAAATCCATATTGCTTCAATGATGTACTTATCTTTGATGTGTGCAACAGTATATTTTATATATAATGCCTGTGTTTGTGTGTGAGAGAGAGAGAGTATTTTAAACATAAACATGCAACTGTACATATTCACTTACACCCACTCAGCTAAACATACACATAATACTAAGGAAAAGTAAATCTTCAGAGCAACAGAGGTCCATTAAGGAGAGGAGAAGGTCTCTTTTACGCTCATACACAAAGCAGATATGCTGGCTACTTGAAATAAACCAGACTTTAATCACTAAAATGAAGTTTCTTATCATACTTGGCATCAATGTAGACCCTGTGAAAACCTCAAGTCTGGATCTTAATAATGGAGGTGATAAACCAACCAAACATAACTGTTTCAAAAATCCAGTTTCTTGTAGTTCTACTTTCACTTCCAAGACAACTGAACTGCAAATGTCAATGATTTCTCATTACACACTTGATGGAAGCATCATAATCAATCTCTCAACATAACCACTTGCATGCACAAACACTGCAACTGAAACAAACATACACTGCAACTAACTTAACAATAAATTAGCTTTTATTAATTGCATCGTGACTTATTTTTCAAAGTCTCTGAACAAGGTGTTCAGGTCCTTTGTTTATTTTACTATGAGTGTTTAATATTAATCGCAAGTATTCTGTGCTGTTATATTTCCTCCTTAATTAAATTAGAATAATTTACTGTGTTTGGTATGTGGTGACTCTAAAAGGAAGGCAATTTTTAACAGCACAAATGGTATCCTTCAGAAAAAATCTAATCTGTGCTTGCAGACTGAAATTCATCTATCTTTTGAATGGCCAGAGCAGGACCTTCTGCCCAAACCAAGTGCTGTATAAGACCAATACATCTCCGTCATACTTTTATTAGAGTCTCCAATGTGGGTGTTATAGTTAAAAGAAGTACACAGGATCTTTTTCATGGGGATGAGGCAAAATGCCACATTTATCGACAATGTAACATTATTCTAGCATACGCCTAAAGTGCACTATAGCCCCCCACACACATCCAAACAACCTTTGATATCAATGTCAATTGGTTCTTGTCCTGCTCTATTCCAAAGCTCTTTGTTTGTGATGAACTCTTGCCATTTGATGTGAAGGATGTGCTCAGGCATCTGTTTATGAATGTCTGTAACTTGTGATTTTAAAATTTTTTAGTACACCAGGTCTTGCATCCATACAAGAGCACACGCTTCAAATTTGTATTGAAGATTCGCACTTTTGTCTTCACAGATATTATTTGTGAGCTCCATGTGTGACAGGCAGTCTTGAATGCATCTGTTGCTTTCCTTATCCTGGCATTGGCATCCTTATCTGTTCCTCCATTTATGTCCTTAATACTCCCCAAGTAGGTAAACTGCGCCACACCCCCTCCCGGGGTGATGGTGGTGTTGTTGGAATGGCTGGCCTTCATTGTCTTGGTCTTTTCCTTGTTAATGCTCAGTCCAGTCATTGAGGCAGTTTTCTCTAGTGTTGTGACCTTTTCTTTCATTCTTTCATGTCGGCGTGAAAGGAGGGCAACATCATCAGAAAAAACAACGTCCCCTAGCTGTTTGAAAAGTGTCCACTGAATGTCTTGTTGATGGCCATCTGTTGTCTTGTTCATAATCCAGTCCATTGTGATCAAGAACAGGAAAGGTGGCAATAGGCACCCATAACAAAACAAAACAGTGGTCATGTAGCACTTCAAAGACTAACAAAATGATTTACTAGGTGATGAGCTTTCTCAGGACAGAACCACTTCTTGTCAGTCTGTAATGTGCTATGTGACTCCTGTTTTGTTTTGTTAGAATACAGACTAACATGGCTACCTCTGTTAATAGGCACCCTTGTCACACTCCCAACAGTGTGCTGAAGGATACTGTCAAGACACCATGGTGAACAACTTGGCAGGTCGAGGGTTCAGACGTTGAGTGAATCAAGTGAATCATTTTGGATGGGATGCTAAGGTGTTGCACCAGTTTCCACAAGGTGTCATTCATACAAGACACCCCATCGTTTTATAAGATTTTTCTTCCATTCAGTTCTCTGTGTTGTGCTGTGTCAGCTTTTAAATCTGTCAGAGTCAGTTCATGTAACATCTCTTTATCTGGAAGTAGTTTTTAATTGGTGTAGCCAACCAGGCTCGGGTTCCCCAGAGACGAGGCTGCACCCAGAAGGCGAGTGCTATATTTGGTTTAATGAAAGCGCGTGACACCCGCGACGGGAGCCCCGGAGACGCCGCAGTCACCAGTGGGGAAAAACCCGACGCGTCGGAGCTTCGCTCGGGGAGAGGCTCAGTAACAGGCCTCCTAACACTAGCTGATAAAGCTGAGCTCATTAACATAAGATTGCCTAAAATTGCCTATGCATTCCTTATCACTATCTCTTGTGGCCTACTGCCAGCGTAGCCTTGAAATCTTGGCAAGCGCAGCTTGTTCTGCAGCTGTTCCCATGGCAGTTTGCAGCTTTCACCTTGCACAGACTGGTCTGTTTAGATTCTTCTGAGGATTCACAGAGGGGTCGATCTGCTCTCATGAGACCGTTACAAACTCTTCTCGCACCCTACAATTGGCAACATGTTTGTGCCTCTTCTATCTGTCGTGTCGAGTCATGGTGTCTGATTTAGTCGGAGGTGCTTGACCTTTAACTCCAAGGCCATCTATCGGTCCTGCACCAGTCTGCCTTCTATCCAGGGCCCCCTGGCTAGCATCTTGGTGCTCTCTCTCCTTTAACTCCCACTTCAGCCCTCTGGACACAGGCAACCTGTACATTTTTCTCTCTTTAAACACTCACATTCCTTGCCCATTCACTCTTTCTCTCCTCCTCCCGCAGGACTACAGAAGTGCTTCACATAGGCAGAGGGATATAATTGCCTTTGTAAGGAATACAATCTAATTCTTATACAAACTTTTAATAGTACAAACCTTTAGTTGTTTATTATATCTCCTTCACTCCACAACCTATATTCTAGCTATTCCTAAGAGCAACAGTGTGATCACACTGAATCATGGGGATCCTTTTCATCTCTTTCTGCCTTAACATAAGATACAGATACAGTCTACCTGATGGATCTTTACCAAAGGCTTAAAAGACCATTTCTGCTAACCAGAGAGCATCAAGGGTTACAGCTGTTTAACTAATCACTACACTATATTCATGTATTCTTCCATGTGTACTTTTCAGGATATTATTATAAAACTCTATTTTCAAGACAGATCTGCATAGACAATCAGAAAGATGGGTCTTGAGAGAAGCTGTGGATCCCAACCCCTACATATCTTTTCAGTTACACTTTCAGCTCATGCATATTTTTGTGATGGAGAGTAATACACAGGAGTAAGAGTTTACAGGCAGTGTTTAACAACATCCCTAGCTAATTCAGTAAGAGGTATGTACTATCATAGACAGCAGCTGTTGTGTCAGTGGCCCAAATTAAACAAGTGAATGTGTGTAAATTATCCTACCACATCTAGGAAGGAGGTCAGGGCTGAGGTTAATAGGATGGGAAAGTGTAAAAATCTGCAACCAAATTAAACTTGTCCTATAATTAGAAAACTCAAACCTTCCCTGCCACATATTCATTATGAAACATTAATAGAGAATAAATACAGATTTCCCTGGATGACAAATATGCCTGTAAGATTATTCTTGTTCACTTCAACTCTCTTGCAAATGATGACTCTTTTGTATTACTTCACAATCTTATATTTATCATGATAGCCATAACATTACCCACAGCAAAATGGTTCCTTCTTCACTTTACACATCTTCTATATCAGTTGTTTGAACTGGGTATGCAAATTTCACATTTATCATAAACTCACCATCATCCTTTCCTGTTTGATGTTGGAGAGTAACTTTTTTGTGAGGGAAACTCATCATTGTTAGTGTTCTGTCCTGCAAGACCAATGGAGCCAGTACATTTACAGTAGTCCCCCAAAGTGATATCATTGCCCCATAGGATGCCTGGTAGCCAAAATGCATGCTGCCTCATTAGCATGCTGCTCTTCTGCATGACCGAAGGGGCTCAACTGCTGTCCTTACTTTTGCACAGGAAGAGTGCTTTAGAACACTGTACATTTGAAAGAGGTCTGGGATCATTTTGTTATTAAAGACCCCTAAAGTCATTACTTCTATTTCATCAATACAAAAGAACAGTAAAGTAGCACTTTAAAGACTAACAAAATAATTTATTAGGTGAGCTTTTGTGGGACAGACCCACTTCTTCACACCATAGCCATAACAGAACAGACTCAATATTATTATTTTGTTAGTTTTTAAAGTGCTACCTTACTGCTTTTTTGTTTTGATAGTATACAGACTAGCACGGCTTTCTCTCTGTTACTAATTATATTTCAGAGTGAGTTGACCACTCTACTGATGGCCTAATATGACTTTATAATATTCATTGGCTTTTGATTATTAGTACAACTCTTCTTAAATTTCTTTTCCTTTAGTCCATCTTCGCAAGTCCACTGAATTACAGATACAGTGTACAACAGATGATACAAGAGAGAAGACAGAAGACCCTATTACTTGCAGCTGGTGCACTTAATAACCTTCTCATTGCCCTTGAACACAGCATGCTTAGCTAGTTCCCATGACAGCACCAGGAGCACAGCTAGATAGTGGTGGTCGAGCAGTTGTTTTAATGCACCAGGCAAGATGCCTTGCCAGCAATGCCCTCAAGGATGTCACTGACAAAAGAGTTCATAATGCCCATTGTCTCAGAAGAAATGCTCGTGTCAGAGTGAACCTGCTTCAGCAGTTCAAAAAGGCCCAGAGCTCAGGCTGCCATTGCTGTTGAAGTAGCAGCAGTAGAGGCTAATAGCTGCAGGCACCTTTGAAACACTGGGCCTGTATGCAACTGGCCTCCTTGCCCATTGGTGGGCCTGCATCTTTGAAGGGAGAGAGGAGCAAGTGCCTATACCTCAATGTCTTAACAAGATGCGGGGACTGGGCACCTAGCCACCATACTCTGGGGTAAGTCTAAGAATGGAAGAATTGCAGGATGCCAGTGAAAGGGACGTGGCAAAATGCCCCTGACCATGGAGTGTCTCTGGGACACTAAAGCAGCAGGGTGGCCAATAAGTCTTATATATGGTGTAAAAACATCTAGGCTATGTCTACACTTGCCCCAAACTTCGAAGGGGTCATGGTAATAAGAGTGATGGGAGATTACTAATGAAGTGCTGTGATGAATATGCAGCACTTCATTAGGCTAAATATCCCCCATGGCAACTTTGAAGTGTCACCATGCCATGTAGCCGCAGGCACTTCAATGTACCCACACTATTTCAAAGTGCCTTTACGCCACAAAATTTTTGAAGTGCCCGCAGCTACATGCATGATGGCGCTTCAAAGTTTAACACTTTGAAGTTGCCGTGGGGGAGTATTTGCCTAACGAAGTGCTGCATATTCATTGGACGATATTCATATTCTTGGAGGATAGGGTCATAATTCAAAAGGATCTGGATAAACTGGAAAAATAGGCTCAGGTAAACAGGATGAAGTTTAATAAGGACAAATGCAAAGTGCTCCACTTAGGAAGGAACAATCAGTGTCACACATACAGAATGGGAAAGGACTGCCTAGGAATGAGTACAGCAGAAAGGGATCTAGGGGTTATAGTGGACCACAAGCTAAATATGAGTCAACAGTGTGATGCTGTTGCAAAAAAAGCAAACATGATTCTAGGATGCATTAACAGGTGTGTTGTGAACAAGACACGAGAAGTCATTCTCCCACTCTACTCTGCGCTGGTTAGGCCTCAGCTGGAGTATTGTGTCCAGTTCTGGGCACCACAGTTCAGGAAGGATGTGGAGAAATTGGAGAAGGTCCAGAGGAGAACAATGAGAATGATCAAAGGTCTAGAGAACATGACCTATGAAGAAAGGCTGAAAGAATTGGGCTTGTTTAGTTTGGAAAAGAGAAGATTGAAGGGGGACATGATAGCAGTTTTCAGGTATCTAAAAGTGTGTCGTAAGGCAGAGGGAGGGAACTTGTTCTTCCTTGCCTCTGAGGATAGAACAAGAGGCAATGGACTTAAATTGCGGCAGGGGAGGTTCAGGTTGGACATTAGGAAAAAGTTCCTAACTGTCAGGGTGATCAAACACTGGAACGAGTTGCCAAGGGAGGTGGTAGAATCTCCATCACTGGAGATATTTAAGAAGATGTTAGATAGATGGCTTTCAGGGATGGTCTAGAAGGTGTTTGGTCCTGCCATGAGGGCAGGGGGCTGGACTCGATGGCCTCTTGAGGTCCCTTCCAGTCCTACTCTTCTATGATTCTATGATTAGTAATCTCCCATCACCCTGACTAACATGCCCCCTTTGAAGCCAGGGGCAAGCATAGACATAGCCCTAATTAAATAGCAACATTAAGGGACCAGCAGAAACAATGGCTGTATCATTTATATTATTTAGTGCTTCAAAGTTGGACAGGTAACATCATCTTACCGAAGCATAATTCTCTGAGTAAAGCCATTCTGACTCAACAATGAATTTGCAGATCAATATTTTCGTGGTAAACATTCTACATGTAACAGAAAAGCCCTTAATCATACTGTGAGGCCAATTCAGTTCTCACTAACGTTTGGTGGAATTTTGCCATTGACTTCAAAAGAAACAGGAATAAGTCCTAAGACCAGAGTCAGGATTTATAATCAGCTTCACAAACAAAGTTGTACTCCAAGGCTGACTTCACACTTGCCCCCAACTTCGAAGGGGGCATGTTAATCAGGATGATGGGAGATTACTAATAAAGTGCTGTGGTGAATATGCAGCACTTCATTAGGCTAATTCTGCCCTGCTGCAACTTCAAAGTGTCCAACTTCGAAGTGCTGGCATGCATGTAACCTTGGGCACTTTGAAGTGCCCGCACTACTTAGAAGTGCCTTTACTCCTCAAAAGATGTCCTAAAACCGGAGTCACCATTTATAATCAGTTTCACAAACCATGTTATACTCCAAAGGTCTTGCCCAGCATCCTTCATGTGTACTTCAAGAGAGTCATCACCAATGCTTGTGACATTGTTATCTTAACACATTGTAATGAGAGATGAATATCACTTCTGTCAGGAATAATTTGAAAATATTCTAATCCATATCTCTGCATATAACACAACTACCTTTATTAGCAATTACTAATACCGTGTAGATGCTTGCAGCTTCTACAACTCCAGGGAAATAGCATCATTAAAACTTCTGGAAATCATTTGAAAAAAGTATCAAGACAAATCACTTTGTCACCAGCATTCTGAATCTGTGAAAAGCCTGATCATTTTTCCATTTTCTTCTTCTTTGCCCAAGAGTCTTGATAGTTGCTGGAATCCATTCCAGAGTAACCTCATTTAATCATCTGCATTAGCTAGACTAATTACAATTTTCAGTACCTGACACTCTCAGACCTCCAGCTAGAATTACCTTGAAGTGTTATTTGTATTGGGCTGTTAGTATTCAGAAGATGTTACTTAATTTCTGCTGAACTCCTGAGATTTGATAACTATAATGTCTTTTATCTGACTTCCACTTCCTTTCAATAAAGAAACTGAAGTAGTATTTTCTTTGAGATGTATAAACCTATTAAAATGGATACCATCTGAATGGCAGAGCACCAGAACTAATAAAAATCACTGACTGTGTGATCAAAAACTTGTCAGTCATATTTCTGTCCCCTATATGATTTGATGTAGATACATAGACTACCCTAATTATTTTTGTCCATTGGTTTGGACAATTAAAATGTTATGTTCTTTAAATTATTGAATGTGATTTTAAATGTCAACAGCAAACAGAAAAAGAGTTAACATTCACTTCTTGAAAGTCTGAAAAAAGACAGCAATTTTAATATGAAAAATTTTCATTAATGGAACCCTTTGCTATTAAAAATATCACTAGGCCAAGGTAATATGAAATTAGAACCTTTATATGTTTGTTGGATGGTTTTGGAGATGTCTTTCTTTAGTGATTGCTGTGGGAGGCATTCTGTCTCAGAAAGGAGCTATTGTAGTAGAGCTCTGTCACCAGTCCCTTAGGCCTCAAATGAGCAGAGGGGCGGGGGGCTAACTAACAGAGGCACATCCACATGGCCTCTGTAGCGCCAGCACCCCCTTCTTCCAACACTGAACTTTTGCAGGGCTGTGGTAATGAGCTTTGAGAGTATGCAAAAGAAATGCCATTTGCAACCCCAAGAAGCTCATGTCGCATAGCTCTGCTCGCAGCGGCACTTGGGGGAGTGCCATGTAGACATAGCCTTCATGTTTGATTTTTTTAGTTTCATAACTCACGTCTTCACAAATGCAAATACTCTGAGCCCTAATTTTCAGAAGGCTTGGAAGCCCACACCAGCCATTGACTTTTATTTTGAATATTCAGAACTTCTGGAAAACAAAGGCATGTACTTCCAAGGCAACTTGTGGAAATGGCAGACTGTCATTACTTGGTTTCTTGAGTATTAGTTGCAAAATGGAAGGGGAAGCAATGTCATAAGAAGGATTATTTATTAATTATTTTTCTTATAATATTTATTACAGGTTGAACTTCTCTCTTCCAGCACCTTTGGGACCTGACCAGTGCCAAACAAGAGATTTTGCCGGACCATAGGAAATAAATATTATCTAGAACGCTACCAATATTTCCACTGCTTACTGGGTTCTTAGAAGACAGTTAGGACTAAATAACAGTACAGAAAACTGAGAGCCAGGACCAGTGCATGTAAACAAAATTTATGGGACCACAGGAAATTTGGCTATACCCATAATAAGTGGTCATAGGTCTAATTAAAATAATTCTGGATTATGGATGTTGCTGGATGAGAGAGTTTAATGTGTATTTATCTATTGTAGCACTAGGAACTTCAGTCAGGGGAAAGGACACCACTGTTCTGGTCACTGTTCAGATGCAGAATCAAAAGATTATCCCTGTTTTAATGACTGGAAGGTATGCCAGTATATCTTTTTTGAGATGTACGGATGCATACATATGTGGTCTCCTCATCTCAAAAAAGATATATTAGCATTAGAAAAGATTCAGAAAAGAGTAACTAAAATGATTAAGGGTTTGGAACAGGCGGCATATGAAGAGAAATTAAAGGGACTAGTCCTTTTCAGCTTAGAAAAGGGGAGACTAAGAGGGGATATGATAGAGGTATATAAAATTATGAGTGGTGTGGAGAAAGTGAACAAGGAAGAATTATTACGTGTTCATAGAATATCAGAACTAGAGGACACCAAATTAAATTAATGGGCAGTAGGTTTAAAACAAATAAAAGGAAGTTCTTCTTCACACAGCACACAGTCAACAGAGGAGGCTGTGAAGGCTATGACTATAACGGAGTTAAAAAAGAGTTAGGTAGATTTATGGAAGTTGGGTCCATTAAAGACTATTAGCCATGATGCGTAAGGAATGGCGTCCATAGCCTCTGTTTGTCACAGGCTGGAGATGGATGACAGGAGAGAGGTCTCTTGATCATCACCTGTTTGATCCATTCCCTCTGGAGTACCTGGTATTGGATACTGGGCTGGATGGACCTTTGGTCTGACCCAGTATGGTGTTCTTATGTTCTCATGTCCATCCCTGAAGATGGAAATGCAAGTAATTCATTATAGTATAGGGTAGGAGATGGAGTCTAACTAGGGTTCTTGCTTTGGAGGTAAAATTTCTGATTTAGACTGAACAGAGGTCAGACTTTTGTGTTTTAGAGCCATTCTTGTGCAATTTAAACCCCAAATAAATGAAATTCCATAAGATCAATTATTCTTGTTAATTTTCTGCCATCTTGGACTATATAGAAGCTGAATATGTAAAGTAGACATTATCTTATTTTGGATCTGAGGTAAGTCCAGAATTTTTAGTATAAGACTGAAATCTAAACTCAACCTCAGAACTGGAGGAATGTTGGATGTGAGTTTCTGATTTGGGCCTGCCTTTAGTCTAGCGTGACATCTATGAGACATGCATTATCTTAATCTCTAGGCATCCCAGCATCTCCGGACTTCTCAGTTAAAATCTTCCCTCTGCCAAGACACTCCATTATATATTTTAAGGCTATGGGTAAGCATTGTATTCAGCTTTTATTTCCTCAAGGAAAGTCTTAAATAGAAAGTCATTTAGACCATAGCATTTAATAACATTTCTGTCATAACAGTAAAAGTTACAGCGTTGTTGCAGGTTAAGTCTTTCCCATACATGGACAGTCTAATGCCAAGGTAATTTTCCTACACAATCACCCAGACAATTAAAGTTATATTATTCCTTCATTTGCTTTCACAATTGAAGAAACACCATCTGTTTGGCTACCACTAAGTCTAAATAAATCCACATATTTTCAGAACTCCTTTGAGCCCTTTTGGCTTGAAAAGTCAGATCCATAAACTTTTCATGTATGTCAGCGAAAACATAAATTCTGCCGTGAGTGTACAGTCACATGGATTTGTCTTGGTATTATCTTAAACTATAAAGTAAAGCAACGAAATAAATTTAAGTGTAATAGTCATTCCACTCCACGTTCAAATTTGAAAACTTTGGCATTGATGTTGGATGCTATTTATTACATACAACAAGAGATGTTTATTGGTGAAAACCTTGAGATTTTTGCTGTAACCGGACCACATATGTGACTGTGGCCATGTCAACATGTGGCAAAATTAACATGATTAGTGACTTTTTGGAATTGTCTCTATTGGGTACAGTGTGCAAACAAGAGGCACACATTTGTGGATTCATTTCTGTATTTACTGGACTTACTTCAGTCCATATCATAAAAAATGTTTCTTTACATTAATTCTTTGAGCAAAACTGTTGTTACATTGGTAGAAGATAAATTTCAAAAACTTTGTTTCTATCATCACAAAATTTTTCAATCCACAGTTTCTATGTTCATCATCTGATTCCCACATTTTAATTTCCAACTTCTTTGTGTTCCAGAGAACTTTTAATGTGTGGAGCATCTGTTGATCAGCCCCCCTTTAATCAGTCTCCATTTTACATGCCTCCCCCAAGATCACTTTCTGCTCAAGACACTCTTTAATTTCATTATTGGGTCTAGCAATCATGAAGAAGAAGCTGCAACTAAATGCAATGTCAATGGCACCAGTGCACAGAAACTAGTCTTTCCTCACCACTTTACGTAACAGAAACAACAAAATTCTGAATGTGGCAAGAGTGCTCGTCTCCCGGGTATTTCCAACAACTCAAGCATTTAATCTATTTCAAATAGATTTTAAAAATATTTTTCTGTTTTCCAAAATATAGTTCCAATGGAGAGTTCCACGTTTCTCCAAAACAAAAGACCTTAAGTGACAGAGAAAGATTCTGCTGTTAACAAAACACTAGTGGATTATCCCTGGCTATTTAACAGGGGAGATACATTTCCATTTGGAAAACTTTCCTACCTACTGAAACACAATAAAATATACACTTTTAGAAAGTCACATTATTATTAGAGGGCCTGAGAAGTGGGAGGGAATAGTTCAGGGATGTGAGCACTGGCCTTGTAAACCCAGGATTGTGAGCCCAATCTTCTAAGAGAACTTTCAAGTGTCTGGAGCATGTAAGATTAAAAAAAATATATCTGCCAGGAAAAGTGCAGGGTCTTGCTGTGTGGGCAGGGGACTGGGCTCAGTGACCTCTTAAGGTGTCTTCCAGTTCTATATTGTAAGAATTTTATCCTTGGTAAAAATTTCACAAAATTACATTCTTTAGATTCATGTTATTTAATTATTTTCAGTTAGTGCGGTGACATAAAGCATAGAACATGTATTAGGTCACTATTAATAAAACATTTTAACATACATTTTACAACTGAACAAAGATTTAAAATGGTCAAAATGAACATTTAGTTACTTGTCTACAGAAAAAAGCCCTGGATGTAAATGATTTTTTTTTTGGCAAAGTAAAGAGTTGAATTTAGCAGTCATGTAAGAGAAAGTGATTGCTTATGTGAGCAGCACTCAGATTCATCAGAATTAAAAATCTTCATCTTAGCAAAGTGAAGGGTAAACTTATTAATCTAAAATTTATCTTTAATGCCTGCCATGTTAGTTAAGAGAAAGAATCATAATTTAATTTAATCCCCCTGTTGGCATAATTTCATTGAGAGGAACATGGCAAATTGATACAAAATGTTGTCCCAGATGCACTTTTCTTAACTTTTCCCAAAAAAAGAATAATGAGCAATGAACTTCCCATGCCAGATGCGTTTGTTGTTAATCAGGTTTATTTCATCTTGGCTACGTCTACACGTGAAGCCAACATCGAAATAGCTTATTTCGATGTAGCAACATCGAAATAGGCTATTTCGATGAATAACGTCTACACGTCCTCCAGGGCTGGCAACGTCGATGTTCAACTTCGACGTTGCGCGGCACCACATCGAAATAGGCGCTGCGAGGGTACGTCTACATGCCAAAGTAGCACACATCGAAATAAGGGTGCCAGGCACAGCTGCAGACAGGGTCACAGGGCGGACTCAACAGCAAGCCGCTCCCTTAAAGGGCCCCTCCCAGACACAGGTGCACTAAACAACACAAGATACACAGAGCTGACAACTGGTTGCAGACCCTGTGCCTGCAGCATGGATCCCCAGCTGCCGCAGCAGCAGCCAGAAGCCCTGGGCTAAGGGCTGCTGCCCACGGTGACCATAGAGCCCCGCACGGGCTGGAGAGAGAGCATCTCTCAACCCCCCAGCTGATGGCCGCCATGGAGGACCCGGCAATTTCGACGTTGCAGGACGCGGATCGTCTACAAGGTCCCTACTTCGACGTTGAACGTCGAAGTAGGGCGCTATTCCAATCCCCTCATGAGGTTAGCGACTTCGACGTCTTGCCGCCTAACGTCGAAGTTAACTTCGAAATAGCGCCCGACGCGTGTAGCCGCGACGGGCGCTATTTCGAAGTTGGTGCCACTACTTCGAAGTAGCGTGCACGTGTAGACACAGCTCTTATGTAACTGTGGTCTTGTCTGCTTCTTGGATTTTCTTCAAGACACTTCTGCTAAAATTCACATGGGGAAGGCTTGGCATTGTACTTAGGCTACATCTACACTATGAAACAACATCAAATTTATTAAAGTCAGCTTTATAACATTGGGTTTTATAAATTCAAAATTGAGTATCCACACCTCCCCACAAAGTCAACATAGTGCACCCCCAATGAATTGCTAAAGTTTGATTGCTGCAGCAGTGCATTGTGGGAATCTATCCCACAGTTCCCTCACCCCAAAGAATTCTGGGATTTTTTTCTGGTGCATTATTGTGAAAAATGCCTGGCAAGTGGTTGTGGGTGTGTGATGTCACCTTCCGACACTGCCTTGTCCTCATTCCCCTCCCTTTGAAAATAAATGGCCATTATTCAGATATCTCTTTCCCCAATGAGAAAAATTGCATTGTGGACCTTTTCACCAAATGTGCCTTGAAAGCATCCACTGTCATCTTTCCATACTGCATTGCCCTCCTTCCCCTCCCAGTGAAAGGAACCAGCCATTTTTTCAAAGGAAAGAAGGAAAAGTGGGGAATTTCAGGTGAAAGAAAACCATCACTGAACCACATCAACAGGTTTCTCAACTAGTTTTTCTGCTGTGAAAGAGCACTGGAACCGAATAGGGAAAGACTTAATTTTATTCACATAGAAGCAAAGTAGGGAATCCAAAAGGAAAGAAAGCAAAAATGTGGTGGGCTTCAGAAGCTAAAGCGCTCTTCAGAAATCTACTCTGGGAGCACACAGCTGACTGTGCCATGTCAACTGGTCGTTCCACTAGTTGTGCCCCAGTAAAAGAAAGCTTTTCATTTTAATGTAGCACATCAGGGGACTGTCAATCCCATATACTCTATAATGGCTACATATGACTAGGAGAAGAGCTGTGGTAGCACCTAGACGAGTGTGC
Source organism: Carettochelys insculpta (assembly GCF_033958435.1). Lineage (NCBI taxonomy): Eukaryota > Metazoa > Chordata > Testudines > Carettochelyidae > Carettochelys > Carettochelys insculpta. The sequence goes on from NC_134137.1 coordinate 138,524,922, forward strand.
CATGTCAACAGATCACTCAGCTACCTTTCCCCCAGTGAAAATAAATACAGCAAGCAGGTCACTTCAGAGACTTTGACTCTCTCAAGTCACATGCTTTGGGAAGGGAGAGTCCTGTAGCAGGGCCCAGGGGTTAGCCCCCCCCCCTTACAACAAAACTTCAGATGGCAGGGGATGGTTGACACAAGAACGTTAACTTTAGAGCTCCTTTAAAATTGACATAATGATATTCACACTGAGGACAGTCACATTGTAAAATTTAGCTAAATGCCTCAAAATTAATTTTATGCTGTAGTGTAGACATAGCCTCAGAGAGTTAAACAGTCTAAGCTCACTGACACTTTGAAAGTTACTGGGTAAAAATATGGTCTCCTCCACTTCAAGCCCAAATTTTATTCATTGTGCTAAATTTTCCTCTGATTCAAGTTACGTCTGTATAAATGTAAAAAAAGTTGCACAAATTACTTAAGATTTATACTGGCAAAAATCAGAGCTGAATTTATCCCACTGTCTATTAAGTATATAGTTATAGCTTCCTTTCTTATAGACTTTCATGTAGTGAGGACCTAGAGCATAATACTACAAAGTAGGGGTGAGTGTCTATTATTCTTTGTGACACAGTAGGATTTTCCACTATAAATGATCTTATGCAAGTCAATAGCACTAGCTGTGCAGGTAAATGACATTCAGTATAAGCAAAAGGATCATAAAACCAAATTAGGTTGGAATCAAGTGAAGAAAAATAATTTTATTACAGGCATACCTAGAAAAAATATAGCACTCAGTTCCATGGGCTCCTTGACCGCATCTAACTAACCTTTATTATTATTAGCCTTATCATCTCTAATTATAATTGGCTTGATCAATGTTTTGCATAATTAGGCCCTATCTACTTGGTGCAAGTGCCTCTAAATATTATTTCTTAATCTTTCAAGATCATTTTCTTCTGAGTTGTAAGTGACTTGGGAAAAAGTAATGCCATGTTTGGCAGAGCATGCCATTCCTCTCTTTTGCCCAATCATTCCTAAATGGGTTAGAATAATTGGTTTTAACATTCCCATTGTGCAAATCATCACATCAGGTTTCGGTGATACCAACTAAATCAAAATAATCCTCATAAATGAACATTTCAATTACTCTTGTTTTTTTCCCATGTTTGTTGCATTGGTGTATAGGAAATTAAAAACATTGCCTCTTGCCTTTTAATTCCTTAGCTAATTTTGTTCTCAACATCTCAAATTTGTGCTAAAGGTATGCTCATATCTTGCCTTTTTAACTCTTTCCCTGTTATTAGTTCAACACATGCTACTGACTAGCCAGCTACTCCCTGAATAGATTGGTTCATATTTTATGAAGGTGGAGGCCACACAGCCTATACTGTCCCCTCTCCCCACACAAGGTGGATCACTGTTCCACAGAACCAATATCATACACAAAATATAACTAAATCAGCCAAAAATTCACTTTCAAAATCTTCTATCTTGTATCTTCCCTGTTGAACAAGCAGGGTCAATGAGAAGATTGCTTGGACGTTCTTCTGCTTCAGCATGTTTCAGAATTGCCTGAAGTCATTTGTTATCTGTGAGGCATCATTTGACACAATGTCATTAGTGCCATATGAACCATACAAATGGTTCCTTTCCCCTTGACTTCAGAACTCTATTCAGTCTTGACGAATGACTCTAAGCATTGGTCTAGGAATAGAGCAAACTATTCTGTTCCCCACAAGTCCCTTGCAAAATATTTCTTCTTTTCTTTTTAGTGCTGAATTTGTCTGTAGTCACATAGAATGGTACCTTGACCTCCTACCTCTAATAGTCAGTCCCTCTGACTTCCTCTCTCTCTTTCTTCTTGGTGGCCAACCTCTTTCTTTCTTGAACTTGTTTCTTGAGTCTGGCTGCCTGGGAACTCCTCAGCTTCTCTAATTCCCTGTAGCAGCTCTTCTTGCAGTTCCAGTCCAAGACTATTTTCTTCCAGTATGCCCACCAATTCACGTTTCATACACAGGAAATCCATTCTGGTTTGAGACAGGAAAGAAAACATGACACGTCTGTTGCAGGTCACCACTGCTGTTTCACCTCTGGAACAGAACATAGAACTTAACTCCTATTCAAATACCCTCCAAAACATCTCTATTATTGATTGACTTTCTCCATGGCGCTTGAATTCACTTAGCAAATGACATTTTATACCAAGTTTCCCTCTGTAGCTCAGTTAATATTAGCGCCACCTTCACCACTAAGGAGGAATTAACTACTAAGACATTTCACAGACAGTGACATTACTCAAAGGTTAAACAATCAGAACCATGAAACCCTTACCAAGACACAAACTAACAGATCTGCCTCAGCTGGTTGCTCAAGGTCAAACAGCCCAGCTATGGAAAGAATACATAGAAAACAGACAGTCAGAGAAGTTGCTAATAATGCATTATGATAATGAGATGCAGCATATTCATGAAAGTGCCTCATTAGCATATTTCGAGTTCCCTCATTTACATAGGAGGGAGTTCATGTAGACACAGCCAGCCTGATCAAATGCACCAGTGACCAAGTCCCTTCAAACACAGAGTCCTCAGTTAAATCTTCCTAAAAAGCTGCCTCTGTTAGTGGCAGGAGAAGCAAGTTCCAGGTATTAGAAGCATAAAGAAGAGAAGTTGCGAATGGGAGTCAGGATGGATCACTTGGGCTATATCTACACTTGCTCCATTCTGTGAAGGGCACATGGCGATCAGGCTTCTGGGAGATTATTAATGAAGTGCTGTGATGAAAATGCAGCACTCATTAGGCGAACTCCCCCATGGCAACCTTGAAGCATCAGACTTCAAAGTGCCAGCATGCCATGTAGCCATGTGCACTTCGAAGTAGCACGGGCACTTTGAAGTGCCTATGGCCACATGGCATGCTGGCACTTTGAAGTCTGATGCTTCAAGGTTGCCATGGGTGAGAATTAGCCTAATGAAGTGCTGCATATGCATTGCATAACTTCATTAATAATCTCCCATCAACCTGATTACCACGTGCACTTTGAAGAAGGGGGCAAGTGTAGACGTAGCTTTTATGATTACCTGTTCTGTTCATGCCATATGTAGTATCTGGTATTGGCCACTGTTGGAAGACAGGATACTGGACTAAGTGGTCTTTTAATCTGGCACACTATGCCCATTCTTATGTTCTTTTGCAAATTCAATCCACACAATATCCCATTCTTAGGAATAGAAGCTAAATCCATGTGATATATTATGAGATGCCTATAAGCTGAAGGGAGCACACAAGGGCTGTGTCTACACTAGCCGAAAACTTCGAAATGGCCATGCAAATAGCCATTTCGAAGTTTACCAATGAAGCGCTGAAATACGTATTCAGCCCCTCATTAGAATGCCAGGAGCCACGGTACTGCAAAATTGACACGGCTAGCCTCCACGCAGCTCGTCCAGACGGGGCTCTTTTTCAAAAGGACCTTGGCAACTTCGAAATCCCCTTATTCCTATCTGCTGTTAGGAATAAGGGGATTTCAAAGTTTCTGGGATCCTTTCGAAAAGGAACCCCGTCTGGACGAGCTATGCAGCAGTGAGCCGCTTCAATTTCAAAGTACCGTGGCTCCTGGCATTCTAATGAGGCACTGAATATGTATTTCAGCGCTTCATTAGTAAACTTCAAAATGGCCATTTGCATGGCCATTTCAAAGTTTTTGGCTAGTGTAGACACAGCCAAGGAATTTAAGAATGGGTGGACTTTGCACAGCACATCCTGTTAAAGTACCTTTGATTATACCTCCTTGTTTGAGTACACTCAGTATTCAACAAATGAGCAATAGGTGTATATTTGTGAGTGATGCCGACATCCTAATTTTAGCTGAAAGCTTATTTCTGCCAAACTGCTAAGGCAAGCTCTACTGTAGAATTTCCTTAGGGCTTTAGAAGGATTTAATATATAATGACTTCCAGGAATCCTTAGAAGCTAACAAAGTGGATAAACTTTTAAAGACTCATGGTATTCAGATAGTATAGTCACAATTATTGCCATATTAATAGTATTAATGTGATGTGGTCAATCAGTCCCAGTGCACATTACTGGTCTAAAGATATGAAAGAAGAAAACATGAAGAAACTGTGGCCCGGAATAAATTAAAATTAAATTCTTAAATCATTTCTACTTCCAAATAAGAAATATGTCCTTCAAAGCCATTCAACCTTGTAAGCAAACCTTGTTAATGTGTTCAGAGTTTGCAAAGAACAAAGGCATAGGTCATGTCAAACTGCATTAAATTGTTTGCTAAGTATAAATGAATGACAATAAAAGCTTTAAAACCTTTAACGCCTGAGCAACTTTTCATCTGATTTCTTTCTTACTTTTCTCTTTGGTCGAATGACAGTCTGGCTCATTACTTTCTTTCTCTTCACCTTAACCTTGTGATGAGAGGGAGAGCTTTAACAAAGGTCAAACAAATTACAAGCTCTGGACCTGGGTCAAAGTGAGTCTTTATGGAACTAACTGACTGAGTTGCAAAACAATTCCACAGCAAGGTTGTCAGGTGAATATGACTTTGACAAATCAAATGGAAAAAAAAGCATATAATTGTCAACCCTTAAATTCCTGTCACTAGTGGCATACTATAACAACTAAAATGGAGCAGTGGTGTTTGTACACACCTGTCTCAGTTGCCATTTATTCATATTTGCAGAAGTTGCGCTAGGCAGATAGATGTTCATTATAGAAACATGCACACAGACGCGTGAACAGATGGTAATGTATAATATAAAGCATTGTAATGGTCTTTTATTTATTTATTTGTTTGTTTGTTTGTTTGTTTATTTGATTATTCCAGGTTCAAACTGCTGGGTATTCACCTGTTTGAACCTGAAGGTAGATGTGCCAGATGAGGAGAGGGGCTCCGATCTTTATTACAGGGGCTCTGCAGGGGGAAGGCAGCTTTAAAGCTATTTGGGATTTCATGGGAAAAAAAAAACAACATAGAATCATGGGGTTCTCTCCTAACTGTTTGTTTCTGCACCTTCTCACAGCAGTCTTGGGAATATACTGGTTAGCTCTGTGAGAGTGAGCTTTTGCATTTCTCAGACCCGTCTTTGCTGTCAGGTACCTGAAGCCTGGGTCCCATCATCTTTCAACCCTGGGTCAAACTGGAGATAAATGAAGCCCATCATTTGTTAAGCACTGTCTCTGTGCCCAGATGAATAGTCAGTGTGTCCTTGATTTGCGATAATAATTTTTTTAAAAATCTGGCTATGCAACAGTTGCCATTTTCTTTCACTTCCATGGGCATGCCAATAAATATATTTGTTTCACAATACTCAATCACCCGTGTTTTCAGCTATGACATTTTGAATGAGGGAGATTATATTCATTTGCAGGAGTGGATATGCATATACATATGAAATATTTGTGTGAAATATTTTGCTGTTTTGTTTCAATGAGGCATTGGAAGCCATAGCTTATGCCTCATTGAAACAAAATAGCAAAATATTTCACCGGAAGAGAATATTTTAAAAGGGACAAGCACTCTTTTTTAAATTCCCATTCCCATTTACAGGGAACGAGACTTGGCAGGTCTGGATCTGTGAGATATTCATCAAGCCCCAGCAATGCCAAGTATCCTCCACTCTCACTGAAGGAAAGAGGAACTCAATACATGGGAAACTGGATAATTTAGAATCTCCATGCCATGGTACAGTAAAGCTCTAAAGCAAGCTAAACTTCAAGCAAAAGTATAAACCTCATTGACTTCAATAATGTCATCAGGACTTAAGCACATGAGTAAGTAGTTAGCTTTTTCTGAACGGGATTATTCTTGCTTTTAAAGTACAAGTGGTGAGCTTGCTGCAAATGTGATTTCCTGAATCTCATCCAATAGCTATCAATATTACCACTCTAGCAGGAGTAAAAGTTTTGGCAGGCACATTTTCTCTGTGCAGAATTAAGATTTGGTGATATTTACTGTTATGAATTTGTACTGATAGAACCAACGTGTTCACAATGTAAAAACAAACAAAACTCAGAAAGTTTCATTTTGATATTTTCAAAAGAAAACATTTTTATTTTTTGAGACACAGCTTTTCAATATTTTCCTCTATGTTAACAGAACTGTTTAAAAAATTTCTCAAAATCAAACCAAAATGTTATATTTTAAGTAAAGCAAAACATCTTGGGTAGCCCAAAATGATATTTTTTCAACTTATCAATTTTCAAAAATAATGATAATTTTAGTTCATTTTTGGTTCAATTTGAAATATGTTTCCCAGATTGCAAACAAACAAAGTATTATTCTGACCTTAGTTGCCACAAGAGAATTTCCACTCTTTTGCCCACAGTAACTTTGTCCTTCTTCCTTATTGGTAAGATGCTTATTGACATGCAAAGTACCATTTTACATATGGCAACAACCAGTTTATTTAAAATTGCATCTAAGCCATGCCCTGAGTGTCTATTTGTAATGGCAGCCTGGAAGCCTCTCTTGAATTACACTCTTGCTATCACCTGACTTGGATACACTGCAGTGTAATCCCAAACTGCACCTCCAGTCCCAGTTTTCTCCTGAGAAATTTGTGTCCTGTAATGTCTAGTTTTTTCCAGGACATCAAAAATAATTTAAGCCTGTTATTCCTTCAAAGGAACAATTTCCAAATCTATTATATCAAATAGCTATTCAAACACTTCAATTTAAAGACACTGGAAATGATGAAAGAGTAACAGATGAATATTAACTACACAGAACAGTGGTGGGGAACCTTTTTGAGTCAGGGGCCACTGAAAAAGTAGCCAGGGCCACACACAAGTGAGAAGAAAATAAATCACCCCTCACAGATGGTTTCCTAGGCTGAGAAGCAGAAATAAGAGACATTTGCCTCATTACCCTAAAGCTCCACCCCTGCATCTAAGGGTATTGAAACTAGTAGAGTTTTGTGGGATCCAGCCCCAGGCTCTGGGCTGGGGTTAAACAGGAGGGGGCTGCCAGGGAGTGAGCTAGGGTGGGGATGTGAGGTCTGGGCAGGTGGTATGGTGCAGGAGTGAGCTGGGGTGTAGGGTCTAGGCAGGAGGGAGGCTGCAGGAGAGTGTTGGGGTTAGGGGTGTGGATGGAGGGAGGGTGCAGGAAGGAGCTGAGGGTGTAGAGTCTGAGTGGGAGGAAAGGTGTGTGGTCTGGAAGGGAGAGGGTGCAGGAGCAGGAAGGTGGATGCAGGGTTTAGAAGGAAGAGGATAGGGGCATGAAGTCCTATTTGGTGCAGCTCTTGTGGGTGGTGGTGGCATACATTGCTCCAATTCTCTCCGTATGGTGAAGGGAAGTGCCCCCATTGGCATCATCCCTTGCCTTTCTCATTTGCCATATTTCAGCGAATGGGAGCAAAGGGTGCACTACCTGCATGAAAGACTTCCCTGTAGCACACCGAGCTGCTTCCCTGCTGTAAGGCAGAATTTGTGAGACAGATCTGACCATGGCTTGCCTAGACTGAGCCCATGAGTCTCAGGGCTTCCCCAACCCTGCAGCAGTGCCAGCCATCACTGGCACTCTAGCCATGGTGCCCCTGAAGTGGCTGGAGAGCCAGCACTGACTCACATGCATGAAGGGGTTTGAGATCAACCCCTGCACTTCGTGGGCTGGATCCAGGATTTCTGACAGCCAGATCTAGCCACAGGCCATAGGTTTCTTCCCTTAAGATAGAGAGTCTTTCAAGGAATACAAATAATGAGGCATAAAAGTCAGAAATGGTTGCAAGAAAAATAAAAGTAAGACATTTACCCAAACTTAATTTAGTAAATTTTATCTGATTCTCACAAAGCTTTTCACCACGTGCTTCCAGCCGTTTGACTAGACAAAGCCTGTAGATATGGACCCATCCTCCAGATGCTTCCTGGATCACTTATGGTACAATGAATGCAGTGGACAGGGAAAAAAGGAGTCCTTTGGAATGATTGTCTCTTCTTTTTATAATTTCAGTTGCTTTAGAATGATCTAGAGCCATAGAACTGTAAGGAACCTCAAGACATTATCGAATCAAGTCCCCTGCCCTAACAGCAGGACCGAGCACCATCTACATCATCCCTCACAGATGTTTATCTAATCTGCCCGTAGGTACTTGAAAACTGTTGTGTTAAAATACATTAGAGGTCTGAATGAGCATCAAACTCAGAAGCCCTGGTTTACAATGCAAGTGCTCTCACTTGAAAGATATTTCCAGAGGAGCCCTGGGAGACGGAGCTTCTATGTGGGAAGATGTTCCCTGGTTTCTCTTTCTAAACAACTTGGTCTGTTTTTGGTTCCTTTCTGCTTGATGAATCTGTTTACTGATTAATCTCAATTAAGAAGAGCACCAATTTTTTTTTTTTTTTTTGCTAGCCCAACTTTGGGCAATGCTGTGAGCTTGGAGACTTATGTTAATAACATTATACAGGGAACCCTTATAATGTCACATATCAAGTTGCCACACACATGTGAACAAGCTAACACTGACTGACAAATTGTGTTTTCAAATTGTACTTTACAAGCCTGCCAGGTTCAAAAATTATTACAATAATGTATGGGTTGCATAGACAAGAGTGCATTTTGTCACACTCCTGCCTCTAGTTGTGAAATGAAGCACTGCAATTGCTCTAATTTTATTTTTAATGCTGGTGATCTTAGTCCCCTTCCTTGTGCTAGTATTCTGAAGGCGCTGCCCTAACTCACTAGTTAAGCTAAGCTTTTTTTTTTTCTTTTTTTAACTACCTGATATAGTTAAACTGGCTTGTTGGTCAGAGCCTTATAATTTCAGTGTGATTCATTCAATGAATAAATAAGTCATAAAACATTTTTAGTTATGGTAAACATTTTAAAACATGGGTGCTTCAATATGGATGCTGCATATATATTTATACAGATAAAATGAGATTTAAGTGATCAAAAACTGGATTTAAGGGATTAATCTTGGGCACCCAGTTTTGAAAAAGCATCTTTGTTCGTTTTTGAGCTATGTTAAATAAAGACACTCCTACTAGCTACCCCCAATATACACATTTATATTACATTAATGGGAGGATCAACATATATGCTGCAAGAACAATGAAAGGAAATTTCAAACATATCTATGGGACATCACACCAATTAACTGTCTACCTTTCATCTTCTACCTTCATAAATACAGACTTTCTAAAATGTGCAAATTAAATGTTTTTTACTCAAAACAGGGTAAGTCCGTTCCTTACATAACATACACAATAGTTATTAAAGGCATTAAATCACTAATTGTAGGGATTTATTGACTTATTTGAAATAATCCCAGAATTCTTGATAGGTTTTTTGTTTTGTTTTGTTTTGTTTTACCATTATCCTCACTTCAAGAACAGAAAAGAGTTTTATCTAGAAAAACATTTTGCCATACTAAGAAAGAAGTGGGTGTTGCTGCTGCTATCTGGTATTTTGCAGGTCCACTTCTTTCAAATAGTCCAATAAAACTTCCATGCTCTAGGGTGCAAGGAGAAGCATGCTGGCACCAGGGTGCAGCATAAAGTAGGATTATTCCTGCAGATTAGGAATGATGAAAGGGTTCTCAGTTAGTCTACATAGTTTAGTACCAATCCTTTTGGAATGCTGACTCACGATAGTACAATGAGGTAATTTTCTTTCTTGAACATTAGATACCCTTACCCTGTCTGTTAAACCATGAAACATCATGTTTGCTGGGACATGCCTGGTTTAAAAAAGAAACAGATAGTCACTGGTAACTGATGAATGTCACATCATTTGGAAAAAAAAATAAACTGCCTAAAGGTCTTGTTCCCTTAAAAAAAACAGCAAAATTATAAAGAATGTTTTCTTTGTTCTGATACATAGCAAGCTTTCCCATTAATCACGAGCAGGGGCCATTCGGTAAACTCTGATTCAGTACTGGAGAGTTCCAAGGGTGCCAGATGAGAGAGGTTCAACATGTACTAAAATCTTTTGTGACAGGGGATACATAAAACTGGCTTTCAGGGGCTGGAATTAAGTCTGTTTTTCTTTTTTCTTTCTTTAATATCTTCATTAAAGATAGGATAAAAAAGTAGCCAAGATTCCAATAAAATATGCAACCGATGCTAAATTGAAAGGAATGGTAAACATCATTGAAGTACAAGAAAAAGGACCTTTGAGAGAGAAATTACTTTAAATACAAATAGATCCATTTGTGGAAAAATAATTTTAAAAAAACCCCATCCCTTTACTGGCAGAGAAGTCTGTGCAGGAGTCCTGGAGTGTGACAGTAGACAGCCAGTCAGACATGAGCTTGAAATTTAAAATTTCACCTGAAAGCATCCAGTGCAGTTTTGGTGTGTGTGTGCCACCTCTGTGCAGGGAGATAATACTTTTTCTATACGACTCTGATGCACATGCACATGGAATGTTAGCTTTAGCTCAGGTCACTGAATTACCCCAAAAAATGATAATCAGGGATCCAGAGAAAAAACTTCAATATTTATTAGCAGTGCTGACAAGATTGTTTTAAGAGAAAACAGCTAAGGCTGAGAGGCTATGAAATTCAAATCATACTGAACTTCAGAAGATCAATGTGATTCTTATGACTAAGTGCCAAAGGTTCCTTTGAGAATCTCAGCCTTAATATATCTTGTTGAGATAATTGAGTAGATGATAAGAATCTGAAACCAAACAGGGGAAAACACTGATTAGTGTAGTTCACAGAGGTGTAACTAAAAGTTATGAGATAACAAAACAAGGAAAATTTAACCTGGATATCAGTTACAGGTGTGAAACAGTGAGGCCAGGATATATAAGAGGACTTAAAACTGCAAAACTGGGCTTTGATTTGGAGGTACCTGACCCTCCATTTCCACCAACCTGGTGAGTGTATGAAACCACCAAGCTCTAGATTTGTTCTTTCTTTTCACCACTGATTTTTTAAGTATTTATCCAAAGTGGAACATCTTCAGCAGGAGGCATCAGGAAACCTCACTAGCTCTGTAAGAATTTTGAGGCCTGATTGTAAAATTTTACTTATATCACTAAATATTTAAGTATGTAAATATTTAGTTGGAGTAATGACACAGCAATGAGTAATAATTGGATGCTGTACTGCATAGTAGCATTGCTTTTGAAAGCAACATAGAAACTTGATGAACAATCATGACAGAAATGTCAATTTCCTGCAAAGCCATGGACAAATAATTTTGGATTAAAATAAACTTCATTGAATTAAACTTTAGCAAAGCTTTTGATACAGTCTCCCCCAATATTCTTGTCAGCAAGTTAAAGGAATGTGGATTGGATAAATGGATGGTAGGACAGATAGAAAGCTGGCTAGAAGGTTGGGCCCAGCGGGTAGTGATCAATGGCTCGATGTTGGGATGACGGTCGGTTTCTAGTGGAATGCCCCAAGGTTCGGTTCTGGGTCCTGTTCTGTTCAACATATGTATCAATGACCTGGATGAGGGGTTGGATTGCACCCTCAGCAAGTTTGAGGATGACACTAAGCTAGGGGGAGAGGTAGATACACTGGAGGGTAGAAATAGGGTCCAGAGTGACTTAGACAAATTGGAAGACTAGACTGCAAGATATCTGATGAGGTTCAGTAAGGACAAATGCAGAGTCCTGCACTTGGGACGGAAGAATCCCAAGCATTGTTACACTCAGTAGTAGTTTTGCAGAAAAGGACCTGGGAGTTGTATTGGACGAGAAGCTGGACGTGAGTCAACAGTGTGCCATTATAGCCAAGAAAGCTAATGGCATATTAAGTTTCATCAAGAGGAGTGTTGCCAGTAGATCCAGAGAAGTGATTATTCCTCTTTATTCAGTTTTGGTGAGGCCGCATCTGGAGTACTGTGTCCAGTTCTGGGCCCTCAATTATAGGAAGGATGTGGATACACTGGAGAGGGTTCAGTGGAGGGTGACCACAATAATTAGGGGGCTGGAGCAAATGACCTATGAAGAAAGGCTGAGATAAATGGGATTGTTTAGTCTGCAGAAGAGAAGACTGAGTGGGGACATGATAACAGCCTTCAGTTTACTGAAAGGAAGTTGCAAAGAGGCTGGAGAGAGGCTGTACACAGTGGTCACAGATGGCAGAACATGGAACAATGGTCTCAAGTTGCAGCTGGAAAGGTCCAGGTTGAACACTAGGAAAAACTTCTTCACTAGGAGGGTGGTGAAGCATTGGAATGGTCTACCCAGGGAAACAGTGGAGTCTCCATCCCTGGAGGTGTTTAAGTCTCACCTCGACAAAGCCCTGGCTGGGCTGATGATGGGTTTGGTCCTGCCTAGGGCAGGGGGCTGGACTTAATGGCTTTTTTAGGTCTCTTCCAGCTCTATTGTTCTATGATTCTATGATTCTATGATTCAAACTTTTCTTACTGAACTAAATTTAATGCACTTAGAAGGTCATTATATTAAAATGTAAACTTCATAAATTTCACATTTTTGTGGTATTGTATACAATTTCTTCAGGAGAAAAATAGGATTACTGAAATTTATGAAACATTGTGAAATTTGAAAAACTATGTTGAGCGATGTAGGAGACAAAACTTATCTTTTGGAATAATGCTTGTGAAGTGTCATTCCTAGGAAATACAAGGAAGGAGGGAATTGCAAACTTACTAGGAACTCAAGTCTGATTTACACAATACATTTAAATTGTTACAGGTTAGCTTACCTGTCAAGGATCCATGATCTGAGCCTTAGAATTCAACATAATCTTTTAATATAAATGAATCTAATATACAGAAAGTAGAGGACTAAGAGTGCTAATTCTTTCTAAGAGATACTAACAACACATTACATTCCTCGCCTTCAAAAATACTGTGTATCGGCTGATGGCACTAGACAGTGAGTTAGAAAGATACGTGAGGTTTGTTTTTGTTCCTTTTTTCCCTCCAGAAAGGTAATCTTTTAATACTTTTGGAAGGAGAGTTTTGTGGTATTGCAGAGAAAACTTTGGTCCTGCTGTAAGTTCTGATGAGGGAGAATCAAGGATTTCATTTTCAGAGAGCAGAGAGAGATGGAGAAGTGGTGATATCAAGGACAAAAAAGAAGCCAACAAAGGGGGACATACACTTCCCTTGAGAAGCATGACAAATCCTATAAGGATTCACCCCATAATTCTCATTTTCACACTAGAACAGTGAATGAACAATGAAGATTCCTGTTGCAAGCTATCACAGCAGTGTCAATGGAATAAGCAGAGCTGAGAGTACGTTTTGTATTATGGATTACCATTGTGATGGCTTTAATATGAATACCAGTAAAAATGCATAATGGAAATAACTCAGTATGCGGGGTTGACCTGCACATTGTATTAATCCCATACCATTGTAGCCTGGCTGTCAAATATATTTCATTGTAATAAATAATAGACAAATTAGGCTGTGCGGTATTGCTTTCCCAAAATCAGCTCCTTAATTTTCACCTTACAATCCTTTATCAATATTACATTTAGATGTATGGGAATGTGTGTTTTGTGGATCAATGAAGCTACACCAAAAAATATGGCCCTATGTGCTTTGTAGGTAATACTGTCTACCTAGATTGCTACCCATGTATTTCGATGGTGACTAGAGCCATACTGAAGCATTTCTCTCCCCATTTTACACATGGGGAAGATACGCACAGAAAGATTAAGGTTGTTTGTAAAATGCCACAAAAGAATTACATGGTGGAAGCTAAAAGCTACACCCACCTCTTTTTCCCCCACATTCCAATTTTTATACAAATTACTACCCCTCCTCTTGCTTCTCCGAGACCTGATGAGTTTGCAGAGTTTTTAGCACTTAGGTGACATGGCAACATATGAAATGAAGGCAATAAGTAATGAGCAGTGAAAGAAACTTGCTTGAACAATATTGATTGCAAATCACAAGTGTGAATGATTTGTATCAAATATCAATTTGCAGCATAATTGATCTGTAGAAGCTGAAATAGGTTTTAAACATTTTTACTTTATCATGCTCTTCTTTAGATACTTCTGACCTTCATATTTACTAAAATAAGTCATAGTACAAATCTAAGCATTTTAATCACCTACTCAGCATCTGTTTGGTGCATTCCTAATACTGTATTTTTAATGTATCAACTTAGACAGTCCTAGGGGCAAGAGACCCTCTCTCAAATAGCCCCCACTAGACATACTTGCAATGGTAAGTATCAAATAACCAGTCTGAGGTTGACTACAACAGTGAGATGATGCAATCTACATATGGGAGCTGTGATGCTACTAGGATAACGACATGGTAATATGAAAAGGAATATGCTGTTGAATGCGTTAAGCATTTGAGCAAGACCAGGTTGAATTGTGGGCCCTAGGCCCACCCTCAGAGCTATCACTCCATCAGTTGATGACCTAGAGGTAGGGTGAGCCCTTGGGCCTGAACCACAACAGATTGGTACCCCAAGAGGTGCAGCCATGGCAGAATGAGACCACCTGAGCAGGAGCAGAGGATCATACTCGTCTGTTTGTGTGTGGAGAGCCAGAAGGTTTTCTCCTTGACTATTGAGTCTGCCGTTCCTCCCTTCGGTGGAAGCTGTAACATGCAAACCTCATTGTAATCAGTTATGCTCCATTCATATCTTCAAGCTTTCCCCTAAAACTGTGAGGTGTAGAAATGTTTTTTTTAAATTCCTTCCCAATAAAAGGTGAAATATGACATTGTCATAATGTAGCTGTGGGAGCTGGGACCCTAGGGACTACATTATAGTACCCACGTCTGCTTCACTCCAACCCTGCCTGTCCCCAGGCGCCTAAACTGGCTCAGGCAAATCTGATTGATCATGCAGCTAATACCACGCCTGTGTGTATGGTTCCTTTTGTTCTAGCCAGCCTACCGTCTGAGTGTTTACTAAACGTGGCTACTCACATACCAACCATCTTACCAGGTAACATAGAGAATGTGCAGAATTTGCTGATCTTCAGGGTGCCAAACATCAACATCTACTACTGAACTAATAAGAGGGGAAAGGGACATTTAGACCATTAAATTAGGAACAACACAACCAGTGCTCCTGTGGGTTGGCTGCTTGTCCTTTCTCCTAATACAGCTGCCAGATAGTTTCCACATGAGCACAAGATGCTGCTTGAATGTAATTTGTTTCTTCCAATTGTTAAAGTTTACAGGTGCATTTTGCATCTTTCTCGTGCCTGCCAGAATTAAACTGGTGAGGGTCCATCAGCAGTAACTACCAGCCTCTTGAAAGCCAAAAGGAAAAAAAAAATCCCAACCTTTTCTGTGTTTTTACCTGGAAACAGGTCATACAGCATATCAACACAAGGATCTTGATTCTATTCCCTTTTACAGCAGGGCTAGGATTTCACCAGCAAGTTTTGAAGACAAGACTGGTGCAACGACCACATACAAGATGCATTTTGTCCAGAGTTTGTTGACAAAACTCAGCACTTTCTCCAGCAACATTCCGCCTCTAAGCCATAGAATCACAGGGCTTGTGAAGAGATTTCCTAACAAAACTTCTGTTGACAGAGTGCGGCCACACACAAAAGCTAACTGGAAGATCGCTCTGCTCTCTCGACTGAGTGGCTGCACCACCCAGCTGCTTTCTTGACAAAACAGGCACCCAGAAGTACAGCAGAAAGGGCTGCCTATTGTTCTGGATGCCGTGTCTGTTGAGAGAAGCGCCCCACCTCACCCACGTATCCACACTTTAGTTGACAGACTCTGTTGATAGCAGTGTTATGCCTCATGGCTGTTTGAAGCAGGGGGCTGGCTTGATGACCTCCTGAGGTCCCTTCCAGCCCAAGAATTCTATGATTCTATGGCTGTATCTACACTAGGTCCCTACTTCAAAGGGAGCATGGTAAGTAGGGTGTTGGAAGATTATTTATGAATTGCTGCAGTGCATATTCAGCACTTCATTAAGCTAATTCTCCCCTGTGGAGAGGAGTAAAGGGACTTTGAAGCTGCCCAGGCACTTTGAAGTCCTGGCGGGTGAGCCACGGCTACACGTGAGCTGGAGCTTTGAAGTTTAAGACTTTGAAGTTGCTGCGGGGGAGAATCCAGAACAACAGCCAGCCCTGTCTGCTATGCTTCTGGGTGCCTGTTTTGTCAAGGCGGTCCGGCCTCTCTTTCAATGGAGTAGAGTGATCTTCCAATTAGCTTTGTGTGGCTGCACTCTGTCAACAGAAGTTTTGTTAGGAAATCTCTTCTATTAGTTACTTCTCGCAACAGATCACTGTAGCGTAACTGTAGCCCAAAAGTATGCCATGGCAGTCTGTGCACCTATACTTGCATTAAACTAGTTACCTGAATAAGAATCCACGTCTCAGATCCCCAATTTTTTTATCTGAGTTGCAGGCATCTTTATCTTTGGAGGCATCTTGTGACAATACTTTTTTTTATTCCTTCAAGTGTCTTTTTTCACACTGGTATGACTCACGTGGCTTCATAGGCCATGCACATTTTAAAGCTAAACTGCTGAAAGAAACTCTGTCCTGTTTTAACATGTGGCATATTTCCTCAGTGAGACATAGTGATGAGCAGAATTACCCTAATACAATTTGAAGAGCCTTTGTAGCGTGCTGTGTGCTAGCTCATAGTTTTCGCACTCCAGTGTCTTGCTAATCACATCTGCAGGTTAAAAGGCCTAGAAGACCTTTCTAGGCTTACCAAAGCACCATGGATGATAACACATTAGCCTTTTTATTTACATTAATTGATACAGTCATATATCAAAATGGCTTTTTAATAGCATTGCTGCAGGGACTGATAGACCGTCTATTCAGAAACTGCTTCTAATTTATCTGAAATATTCTGAGAATCAAGATAGATTCTTTTTCACCCAAGACATGAATTGTACTTACTGCTAGTAGATGAATGGGAGTACAAGTCTTAGGTTTTTTGTCACAGTAGGTCAACGATTTGATAAATTGGCCAATTTCCAGACTTGGCTACACAAGGGGTTGGCAATAATTTTTAATGGGGTGGCGGGCACTCAATGTATTTGGTAAGTGGTCAAGGGCTGCACATTTCCATTATATTAGTGGAGGGAGCGCGGGGTCTGGGATGGGGGTTGGGTGCAGAAGGGAGCTAAAAGTGGAGGATTGGGGCACAGGAGTGGGTGTATACTCTGGGAGGCAGTCTGGGTGAAGGAGGAGGTTCTGACCTGGAGCAGGGGATTGGGGTGATGGGTCTGAGACAGGGTCTCAATATGGGTATGGGAGAACATGGAGGAAGGGGTGCAGGTTGCGGTTCTTGTGAGTGGGAGCTATAATCTTGTGCTGGGGTAGGGACCACTATGCAAAGCCTCCCTCCTGCTCATGGCCACTCAGAGAAGAACACAGACCCCACAGCTGGGCCACGCTGAGTGTGTATGTGGAGGGTGGGGTTAGGGCAGGCAAGAAGCTTGTCTGAGGGGCTGCTGGGCCACTGGCTGGGAGCTGCAAAAGTAAGCACCTGCTGGTAAGAGCCTGCCTCTGGCATGCACCCAATTCCCTCCCCCAAGGAACTTCTGTGCCCCTGCATCCATGCAACTATGTAACTCAAATCTTCTGCACCCCTGCTCTTGCACCCACACTTCCTCCCAGACTCTGCACCCACTCTCCTGCCCCAGATCACAATCCAAACCACCTGCACCCCAACCCCGCTGCCCGACCCCCTCCCGAGGTCCTCCTGCACTCATACCCATATAAAGAATCATAAAAAAAATCTATCAGAGAGGTAAAAGTATGTATTATGGTTGTAGTATCCTGCACTAATAACATGTGACATATTCAAGGTTCCAAAGAACATATAATGGCAGCTTCTCATTGGCAGTCTAAAAAGGAAAACTAAAAATCAACAATACCTACATGTTTATATGATTATAACAATAATATTCATAGAATGATCACATGGGAAGAAATCATGGGAAGAAACCAAACAATTAATTACTCTGTTTTATTAGCATTTATCTTAAAGAATTAGCCAACATCTCTTAACACTAAAAAGGCAGCCCTCTGTAGTGGCAAACAAGGGCTTCAGAGGAGACAGATGAACAATTGAAATAACAATGGGGAAAAAGTATATGTAATGTGTTCTTTTTTAATCATGCAGTGCCTCAGGTGTATATAACAGAAATTAATTTTCCCTTCTTGTGAGCAGGCAGAAAATTATAAATGCACAGATTGAGAGGTGGTAAAGACAGAAAGAACCACAGTGAACATCTAGCGTGACCTCCTGCACCACCCAGATCAGAGGACTTTCTTGTATTAATTCCTGTTTGAAGTAGAGTACATCACTTAGAAAAAAACATCCTATCAGGATTTTAGTTAGTAATTAGCTACCCTCCTCCCCCATTCTGCCTCCACCCTTTCTGTCCTATGTATTGAATTTGTCAGTTTTTATTTCAGTTGTTTTGGATCTGTATTATAAAACCATCATACCATTTCTGGTATATCCCTCTCTCCAGATCTAAAGAAGTGGGCCTGCCCCCAAAAGCTCATCGCCTAATAAATTATTTTCTTAGTCTTTAAAGTGCTATGTGACTGCTTGTTTGTTTTGTTAGAATACAGAATAACATGGCTACCTCTCTGTTACTATTCACTATGCCAAAGAATCCACCATAATGCTTAGTTAATTTGTTCAATTATAAATTATCCTCTGAAAAATTACACCTTATTTTTGTCTGATTCTTCTGCTTTAAATTTCAACTATTGGGCTATGTTATACCTTTGTATGCTAGACTAAAGAACCCTCTATTTTCAAATTTCTGTTCCCCATGTAGACCCTTAGATTGTAATAAATTTGCCCTGAAACATATTTTTTAAGGTAAGAGATTGTGCTCGTTGAACATACTATACAACTCTTTAATGGTTCCATAACTGAATTGGAACATATTCACGTATTATATCCCTGAAGCTCTGCACTTTGTGAGGATATGTCAACATCATCAGTGCTTATGCACCCACGTTGGCAACATGCACCGAAGACAAGGACTGCTTTTTATTGTAATCTTCAGAAAGTTATCTACTTGTTTCCGACTGGCAAATTCTTGGTGACTTCAATGCAAGAGTTAGACGTGACCATCAGTCCCGGCCCATCTGCCTCAGTCATCATGATATCGGGAAAATGAACAAAAATGGTCAAAGGATCTCAAATTCAGCTCTCAGAATTAGCTCTGCAACACTCATACTTTCTTTAACTAGAAAAAGCCTCACAAGGTTTCACGACGCCATTCCTGATCCAGTCACTGGCATCAACTTGACCTTGTACTGATATGCAGGAAACATCTCAATGACATCAAAGTTACATGCACATATCAGAGCACAGATTATGGTACTGATGACTCCTTGATCATCAGCAGAGTGAAAATCGTCCCAAAGAAACTCTATGGCTACGTCCTCGCTTATAGAAATCTTCAAAATGGCCATGCTAATGGCTATTTCAAAGAATACTAATGAGGCATTGAAATGTATATTCAGCGCCTCATTACCATGCCACCTGCCACAGCACTTTGAAATTGCCACTTTTCCCTCCTGCGTGGCTTGTCCAGACAGAGGTCCTTTTCTGCTGATAGGAATAACGGGATTTTGAAGTTGTCAGGGTCCTTTCGAAAAGGACCCCCGTCCGAACGAGGTGCACAGGAGCAAAAAGTGGCAAATTTGAAGTGCTGTGGCCAGCGGCATGCTAATGAGGCACTGAATATACACTTCAGCACCTCATTAGTATTTTTCGAAATGGACATTAGCATGGGTATTTCGAAGATTTCTATAAGTGACGATGTAGCCATAGAGTTTCTTTTTATCTGTTTTCATATGCCTTGTGCATATGCATTTGGGGGCCTGGTGCATCTCTTATTGAGTATAGTGAAATCAATTCCACTGACTTTATTGAGAGTTGGACAGGGTGATTAATGCATGGCCTTACTAGAAGTGATGTGAGATTCTACCATAGTTGGAATACTGTTTCCAAACCTGGTGTCCACAATTCAAGAAGCTTGTTAATATATTGGAGAGGATTCAGAGAAGACCTATGAAAATAATTAAAGAGTTGTAAAATATGTTCAAATAACACAATTTGTGTAATTTAAAAAGGAATGTGTTTCAGGGCAACTTTATTACAGTCTAAGGTTCTACATGGGGAACAGAAATTTGAAAGCAGAGGGTTCTTTAGTCTAGCAGACAAAGGTATAACATAGACTTAAAAATGTATACATATATTTGCCTTTAATACAGCAACTCTAAATAAATGAGATAATTAGAATATGAGAATATGATTAAAATATTGAGATTGATATTTGAAAGTAACACCAGTTTTTTTACACTTGTGGGTGTTGAGAACAGATACCAAAAGGGAATGCTTACATGTCAGCCAATTATTTTTTTAGGTTCTCTTTGTTCTAACAGAAATCTGCATTAGTGTTTAATACCCACTGGCAGTCTTGATTGTGAACAGAACATGTAGTACTGCCATCCTTGAACTAACGTGATTTGAAAGTCTTACCACAACAGCAACTTTCTGTCATGTCTTATTAGTCCTGGAGCATGTTAAATTAACTTGATATTCGTTAATATGATTTGAAAGTCAGTAATAGGATGAGGCTTTTGTCTTCTATTACTGTTAAAAATATTAATGTGACATGATAGTGATGTGACATGATGGAAAATTGCTAATATTGTAGAGCATAAGTTGTTCTAGCCTCTCTCCTTAAATAAAGCTAATTTTGATATAGCTAAAACTGTACTTTTCCAGGACCAAATTGAAATAAACATAGTGGAAGAAGAGAAAGAAGCAGTGCGAAGACACAACATTTCTTTTTCAGCCCAGTTTTTTTTTTCTTTTGCCTTTGTTTCTATGTTTGAAACTCATGAAAGGTTTTTCTGCCATGGAGTTCAAATGAGTCAGATCAACTTTTATATAATAAATATATCTTCCTTTCTTAAAAACAAAACAAAACAGAAACAAGAAGATATCATATTGCTTATGAATAGAGTTGTGAGAATAATGACTTTTACAGTTCTCTGGCAATTCTGAAAGGTTAAAATTGTTTTGGGTCAATCAAACATAATTTCGTGTCAAAAATACTTTGTCTAGACAAAAGTGAAATATTTTAATGTTATTATTTTCGACCATTTAAAAGGGACTTTCATTTAATTACTTTAAATGTAATTAAAGGAAATTTTGAAACAAAGAGCAATTTTGAACAAACAATTAAATGCTCATTCTGAAAGTGTAGAAGCAAAATTTTTGATTTTTCTGAATTCTAACTTTTTCAACTTGACCAAAAAGAAGTTGGCAAAAACAAGAAATAGTTTTTCCAGAATTGTATTATTCACTGTAATTCACATTCAGCTCTTCTTATGATGTCTAATTCATTGCCTTTTGCCTGCCATATGAAAATACACCTCAGTATGGTCATGTTACAAACCTTTCAACAATTGCAATTTGTGCATGTTCAGCAGAGACTTCTTAGACATTAGCAGCTAAGATTTTATTTGCACAGAACATGCTGCAGTTTGTGGCTAAGCTAAATTGCAACTCTGGGTTTATGTGGACTTTGCCAGGTACAAATCTAAGCACCCCTACTTCTTATATCATGGAGACTGTCTCTTCTTTGCTTTCAGTGACCCTGCTGCTGGGTTCACCCAGCCTGGAGGAGGAAGTTGCCAGATGAACAATTCATTAATGCATTTTGATTTAGACATTTCCAAGAGGACTAGAACAAAGTGCACTAAAGAACTGCTAATCAATATCAGTAGCATTCACATGAACAAGTATTCCATGGTAGGCTAGCATGGAATAGAATCACATTCCAGCTTCCCAAAAGGTCATTCATTGTGCAGACAAGTCCTGAATCTCATCTTTCCTCTAATGTCAGCAATTACCTGTGAAATCCACTGGGAGAGTGTCTTATTCCTCTCTAGTGATGGTCAAAGTAGAGGATGACTGGCAACTACTACTGTTACTCCATTAGCTCAAGGGCAGAGATCTGTGCAGTGGCCCTAATGGTGCCAACCCTGCTGGTCACTCATGTGGGTGTCAATATGAAGCCACACAATAGAATTTCTGTGTTTCGAGGAGTTTTTAAATCTTGGGTATTGTACGCACACATATCTACATTAAGAAGATTGCATTACTGTGCCAATGTCTACCACTCAAAAACTAGGAAACACCTAGTTAAGAATTCTTGTGCACTGTAATTCACTGTCCTTCTGCTTCTGCATTAGAGCTGAACAGAGGTGACAAATAAGTCTTTTGACAACTTTGAAGTTTAGAGCTTTGTTTCCATTTTGCACAGAAAAAGCAAGCAAGCGACCCAACATACAAATGTTTGAAATGTTTCACAGAACAGATTTGTGTTGAAGCAACCATTTTCAGACTGAAAAGGAGAGAGGGGCTTCAATCTCCTACTTCTCAGTGATCAAAAACCATGCTGGATCTAAAAAACCTTCCCACAAAAATTTCATTGAAACATCCCAGTAAAACATTTTGTTAAAAAAAAACCCTTCATGGTGTATATAACTGTAAAATGGGGATAATTATACTCCTTCATATATAAAGAGATGTTGTTTTTGTCTTGTCCCGTGATAATCATACTAAGTCGTGAAGTCTGAGAATGAATTTGATGACTCTTGAGTCCTTTCCAAGGGCTTGAGACAACATTTCTTAAAAAAAAAACAAAAAAACACCATCATTCTCCTTTCTATGTCACATTCAAAAGTGCAAGGAAGCCTTAAATCCCCTTGGTCCCATCTCTATTGAATTTCATTCCTGATGCGTGCCCTGGCTGCAATCTCATGATAGCTGTTGTTATTTTCCAAGATGCCTAAATATTGATTGGAGGATCTTTTAGCTAATATTTTCCCTGAAAGGGCATCAATATCCTTGACCATTGTCATTCCTACTTGAATTTCTGATCTTCCAGATTTGATCAAATCATCAGCTACCTCTCTTCCACGTATACCCATGTGTGATGGAACTCATTGAAAAGTCAATTAATTTGCCTGGTTCTCTGACCCCCTATTCTTTCTGATGAATTAAACTGACGTTAGTATTCCAGTTGCTCCTAAAAGGACTGAGGATCACTGTAGTAGAGTCAACAAACATCACAACAGCCACCTTTATTTCTTCTCTGCTTATTTTCTGCAGTGCAGTGATAGTGTCTTTCATTTCAGACATGTAATTAGAGCTGATATAACCCACACTAACTGTTTCTTGAACTTTCTTTCAGGACCCCAAATTAAGACAACTATCAACCCTGAAGGATTTGCCTGCCAAATCAGCAGAGTATACATATCTGTTAAAGGAATGTTATGAGGATGAATGCACTAGTGATCTGAGGCACTCAGATACTAAAATAATTGGAGCCATATAAGTACCTAAAATAGATAGATAAAAGCGAGCATTTTAACTGTTTAAATTAAGCTGCCTACTTCAGATGAATACAAATTTTAATCTCTCAATTTGCTGACACAATGATGATATTCCCTTTGATTTTCTAGTGCACTGCTGAGTGTGGTTACCACCTAATTAGGATTGAACATACCTATTTTAATTCCAAATTGAAGTTTTCCTTGGTGTGAGTTCTAGAACCAAAAGGAAGTGGGCTTTTAGAACCTGTCCCAGGATACAAATGTGTGTAATTTATTTTAGGGAACAGGTCAGTGAAAAAATGGGGGAAAATTATGGAAAATAATTTTTATTTTGAAAAATAGTTTGACAATCTTACGGAGATTTATACGACAGTCATTATTTTGAAATACGTCTCCTAACATCTACAGAATGCAACTGCTATTTTGAAATAATTTCTAAATAGTGGTTGGCTTATGTGGAAATTGGGCTGTGGCCACTCTGTCCCACCCTTTTGGAAGGGTAGCTGATGGGAAATGCAAATGAGGCACAGAGTTAAATATCTTGCACCTCATTTGTATACTCACATGGGATCTCAATTCTGGAAGAGCTGATTTTGAAAGTCAAAATAGCAGTGTAGACAGGGGTCATTTGAAAGGAAACCCTGGTTTTGAAAGCACTCTTCTACTTAATTTTTTTTCAGGAAGAAGGGTGTTTTGGAAAGCAGGGTTTCCTTTCAAATGAACGCCATCTATACAGATGTTTTGGCTTCCAAAATCAGCTGCTGCAGAATCAAGATCCCACATGAGTATGCAAATGAGGCACGAGATTTTTAAATCCACACCTCATTTGCATTTCTGGTTGACCACATTTGAATGCCCCTTCCAAAAGGGAGCAGCAATGTAGCCATAGCCTTGGTAAACTTCATTCTATGAGGAATAGCACCTATTTTGAAACAGCTATTTGGAAATAGGTGCTGTTAACACTGGCTGTGTCTACACATGCCCCTTCCTTTTGGAGGGGGAATGCTAATGAGGAAATTCAGAACGTGCATCTTCAGTGCCTCATTCGCATAATGGTGGCCAGTCATGTTTCAAAAGTGCTTATTTCTAAATGCACGACTGCCTGTACAGCTGTGTGCACTTCAAAATAAACAACACACTTTGAAATTCTCTTATTCCCCAAACAAATTGGGAATAAGGGAATTTCAAAGTGTGGTACTTATTTCAAAGAGTCCGTGTCTATACAGCCAGTCTGAGTTTGGAAAGAAGCACTTTTGAAGCATGACTGGCTGCCATTATGCTAATGAAGTGCCAAATAGGCATGTCAGTGCCTCATCAACCTGTTCTGACATATCTCATTAACATGCCCCTCCCAAAAGGGAGGGGAATGTTTAGACATGGCCACAGGGAATAGTGCCTATTTCAAAATAGGTTCTATGCTGTATTTTGAAATAGCTAAGTGATATTTCAAAATTCATTCAAAATGGGGACACAGACCACCTTTACTGGAGCTAGCTGACAGTGAAAAATCATGTTGTCATTAGTGGGAAAAGAGAGAAGCTGATGTTGATCTGGTGCAAATTCAAGAGACCTGAAATCTAAAGATGACGTATTTCAGAGAGATAACCATGTTAGGCTACGTCTACACGTGAAGCCTACATCGAAGTAGCCTATTTCGATGTTGCGACATCGAAATAGGCTATTTCGATGAATAGCGTCTACACGTCCTCCAGGGCCGGCAACGTCGATGTTCAACTTCGACGTTGCTCAGCCCAACATCGAAGTAGGTGCAGCGAGGGAACGTCTACACGCCCAAGTAGCACACATCGAAATAGGGATGCCAGGCACAGGTGCAGACAGGGTCAACGGGCGGACTAGCGCTTCCGGGGCAACAGCTAGCCGCTTCCTTAAAGGGTCCCTCCCAGACACACTCAGCCTGCACAGCACGCGGTCTGAGGAGCCATAGGCACACAGACCCCGGGCGCCGCAGTCATGGACCCCCAGCAGCAGCAGCAGCAGCAGCAGCAGCAGCAGCAGCAGCAGCAGCTAAAGGTCCACCCAGCCCTCCTGGCAGGAGCAGGGCTTGCCCTGACCCATGCCATGTGGGAGGCAGTTGAGCACCTCCTTGCCCCAGGGGAGGAGATGCCCCCAGAGCAGCAGGGCTCAACCCCTACCCCTGCAGCAACCCGCTCCACCCCCCACCTCACACACCGGCGGCTGTGGAGCTACCCCACCAGCACCGACTGGTGGGAGCGGCTGGTGCTTGGGGAGTGGGACGATGACCACTGGCTCAGGAACTTCAGGATGACCCGGCAGACATTCCTGGAGCTGTGCCAGTGGCTCATTCCCGCAGTCAGGCACCAGGACACTGCCATGCGGCGTGCCCTCACGGTGCAGAAACGGGTCGGCATTGCTGTCTGGAAGCTGGCCACTCCGGACAGCTACCGATCCGTGGGACAGCAGTTTGGTGTTGGAAAGGCCACCGTCGGGGCTGTCTTCATGGAGGTAAGAGAACCCACAGGGGGAGGCCAGGGCAGGGCAGGGGGGCCAGAGCAGGGCAGGGGGGCCAGAGCAGGGCAGGGGGGCCACGGCAGGGCAGGGCAGGGCCACGGCAGGAGGGCCAGAGCTGGGCAGGGGGGCCAGAGCAGGGCAGGGGGGCCAGAGCAGGGCAGGCCATGGCAGGGGGGCCAGGGCAGGGCAGGGCAGGGCCACGCACACCCTGCTGACCCCTCATTGGTGCCGTCCCATGTGCTTTCTCTGCAGGTCGTGCGTGCCATCAACGCTATGCTCCTGCACAGGCTCGTGAGGCTGGGGGACCCACATGCCACCATTGTGGCCTTTGCCACCCTGGGCTTCCCCAACTGCTTCGGGGCTCTGGATGGGACTCACATCCCCATCCGCGCCTCGCATCACAGTGGCGGACGATACCTCAATCACAAGGGCTACCATTCTGTCGTCCTGCAGGCCTTGGTGGACAGCCGCAGACGTTTCCAGGACATTTACGTGGGCTGGCCTGGCAGCACCCACGACGCCCGGGTTTTCTGGAACTCGGGCCTGTGCCGCTGGCTGGAGGCGGGGACCTACATCCCCCAGCGGGAGATCCCTCTGGGGGACACCACTATGCCCTTCTGTGTCCTCGCAGATGCGGCCTACCCCCTCCGGCCGTGGCTCATGCACCCCTACACAGGCCATCTCTCCGCTAGCCAGGAGCGCTTCAACGACCGCCTGAACCATGCGCGCCAGGTGGTGGAGCGCTCATTTGGCCGCCTGAAGGGACGCTGGAGATGTCTCCTGACCCGCCTGGATGCGGGCCCCAACAACATCCCCCAGATTGTGGGTGCCTGCTGCGCCCTGCACAACCTCGTGGAGAGCAAGGGGGAGACCTTTCTGCAGGGCTGGGCTGCGGAGGCTGGCAGGACACATGTCCAGCCACCTGCTGCCCCCAGTCGGCAGGTGGACCCCGAGGGGACCCGGGTCCGGGAGGCCCTGCGGGCCCACTTCGACGACCAGGCCGCGGGGTGAACTCTGCCCAGGCCCCCTACTGCCCGCCCCCTCCTCCCCCACACACCTGCCCCAATGCCCACACCATGGAGTACCCCAGCGCCCCCCCCCCACTTGTCCTGGACAAATGACAGCACGCACTTGTGGCTGAACGTAAACTTTTTTTGGGTCTTTCTGAAACTGTTTTTTGGGGGATGTAAAAAGAAATATGTCAACCACAAACAGAAAACAGGGACAAACGTCCAACCAAAGCAATATGTAGAACAATAAAACAATGCAAATAAACAACAGTGTGCAATAAATAATAAAAAGGAAAACAGGGAGGATAAAGGGGAGAACTATTTACATGGGGGGGACGGGGCAAACGGGGGGGCCAAACAAACAGGGTGCAACTATATACAAAGGGGGGGACCCCTCGCCCCTATAGCCCGGCACTGGGCGTCACTGGCTGGGAGTCCCGCCGCTCCTGCAGCCTGGTCCGCGGCTGGGTGGGAGAGGGCTGGACCGGAAGGTATCGGGGACGGTGAGTGTCAGGTGGCTCTAGGGGTCCCTCGGTGCTCTGGCCCTCACGGGTGGGTGGCGGGGTGACGGCGGACGGGCCGGTGACGGGCGGAGCAGCTGGTGGTGGGGCTGCAGGAGCAGGCAGGGCGGGCGATCTTTCGGCCGGCGCGGCATGGGGGGCCAGGTAGTCCACAAGCCGGTTAAATGTCTGCATGTAGGCCCCCCATGCCTCCTGGCGCCAGGCCAGTGCCCGCTCCTGCAGGTGGAGGTGCTGCTCCGCGACCACCAGCTGCCGACGGAGGATGGCCAGCAGCTGGGGGTCTGTCGCCGGCGGCGGTTGGTGGCGCGGGGTCCGCCGTCTAGCCCTCCGCGGGGCCGGTCGGTCCTCGGCCGAGGGGCTGCCCTGGAGCGAGGGTCCCGGAGGGCTGTCTGGGATGACTGACACCTCGCCGGCGCTCTCTTCCGGTCCTTGTCATGGTGCAGGTGCAGGACACAGGAGGTGGGGGGGGGAGAAGAATGGAGACAGGCGTTAGTGTGGGCCCTGAGCCGTGGCCTTTGTCCCCCCAGCCCTCTGCTGCAGGTTCCCCATCCCCGTCCCCGGGAGATGCTGCTGTGATGGATGGGGTTCAGGGGTCCCCCTGTCCTGCACCCCGTCCCCTGGTGGGAGCGACTCTCACTTCATCCCGCAGGGTCTGAGAGCAGGAGAGGTTTCTTAGGCCACAGGTGGCCACTTTCTGGCAGGAGTGACAGCACCAGCTGTCGGAAGAGACAGTCCTTCCAACCCGTCGTGGGGAGAAGACCCCAAGGGGGGCCCCTCTGGGATGCAGCTTTCCCCCTCCTCAGGCTGGCTGCCTACCAGCTCTCCCTTCCCCTAGCCTCTACCTGTGGCCCCCGCCCTCACCCCCCAATTCCAAGCCAGCTTGGCTCCTCCCTCCTGTTGGTTTAGGGCAGAGGTGTCACCTGCCAGCTGTAGCGCCAGGATCCCCCTTTGGCCCTGGGAGGTATTCGGCTCTTGTGGCTCATATGTAGCCTGAGTCTCCCTTTTGCACTTCCCCCACATGCTGCTGCTGTGGGGTGTCCCACACCCTCCTCCCGGGGGCCCCTCGAGGTTCCGCTCCCCCCTGGCCCGGGGATGGGGCATGGCACTGTCATGCCGGGGGGGGGGGAAGGGGCTGATGGCTGCAGTGCTGTGAGGGCCATGGCCCTGGTGTCCTTGGGGCCATGGCCATGTGAGCATGTGAGGGGCCCAGGACACATATCTCTTACCCCCGCCCCTCAAGCCCCGGGGTGTCCACCAGAGAGGGGTACCTACCTGTGGGTCCGCTCCCACGGTCTGGAGATCCCCGGGGTTCGGAGGCCCTGCTGCTGCTCCGGGATGGCAGGAGGAGGATCTGCAGGCTGGATTCTGCAGAGGAGGAGCCCCCCTCCTCCTCCTCCTCCTCCTCCTCCTGCCGCGATGTCCCGGGGGTGGCCTCCGGGGGGGGCCCCCGGGGTGCGGGGCTTGCCTCCGGGGCGGACTGCGGCTGCAGGGCCTGCTGGGGCTCGTCAGCCGAGGTGTCAAGGGTGGCCGGAGAGGAGGAGGTGTGCCGGGAGCCCAGGATGTCCCTGAGCTCCCTGTAAAAGGGGCAAGTGACGGGGGCAGCCCCAGATCAGCTGGCCACATCCCGGGCCCGGGAGTAACCCTGCCGCAGCTCCTTCACCTTACTCCTGACATGGTCTGGAGTGCGGGCAGGGTGACCCCGGGCAGCCAGGCCCTCGGCCAGCCGAGCGAACGCATCCACGTTCCGCCTCTTGCTCCCCATTACCTGGAGCACCTCCTCCTCACTCCAGAGCCCCAGCAGGTCCCGCAGCTCAGCCTCCGTCCAGGAGGGGCCCCGCTGCCGCTTCCCAGACTGGCTGGCCCTCTGGCTGGGCTGGCTGCCCTGGCTCCCCTTGGGGGGGGGTCCCTTGGGGGCGCTGGGGGGGCTGCCGGGCAGCCATCGCCGCTGGGTGGGTGGCTGAGGGTGCTGCAAGCTGCCCGCGTGTGCAGGCTGCAGCCTGCACGTTGCCTCATCTTCCTTCAGAGGCAGGGAGGGGGAGGGGACCTTTAAGGGGCCGCTCCACGTGGCCACCAGTGAGCTGAGGGGCTGGAGAGAGCGTCTCTCAACCCCCCAGGTGATGGCCGCCATGGAGGACCCGGCAATTTCGACTTTGCGGGACGCAGATCGTCTACACTGTCCCTACTTCGACGTTGAACGTCGAAGTAGGGCGCTATTCCTATCCCCTCATGGGGTTAGCGACTTCGACGTCTCGCCGCCTAACGTCGAAGTTAACTTCGAAATAGCGCCCGACGCGTGTAGCCGCGACGGGCGCTATTTCGAAGTTAGTGCCGCTACTTCGAAGTAGCGTGCATGTGTAGACACAGCTTTAGTCTGTTTCTGCAAACATAGCAATATGAGGAGTAACAAGCATCTGATGAAGTGAGTCTGTGCTCACGAAAGGTCATGCTCAAAACTTTTCTGTTAGTCTATAAGGTGCCACAGGACCCTTCGTTGCTGTTACAGATCCAGACTAACACGACTACCCCTCCAATACTTGAATATGTGGAGTTGCACCTTAGGACTGATTAATGTATGAGGGCATAAGCTTTTTTGACCTACAACTCACTTCCTCAGATGCTTGACGTGAAAACAAAAAGGCAGGGATACAAAGACGGAAGTACAACATCAGTACTAATTAAGTCAGCATTGATGTGGCTCACCTCTAACAGTGATGAGAATGTGAGAGTACCTGAAGGTAAAATTACTTACTGTTATAAGAGAGCCTTTCCAGGTCTCTACTCAAGCCTATTCTGAACCTATTCTGATGGTGTCAAATTTTCATATGCATGTCAACTCAGTAGTTTCACTTCTATCTAAGGTGGTATGGTTTAGACTTGAGGGACCTTCTGCACTTTATTAGCCTCCTACCCAGTAAAACAGAAAACATCCCAATAAAATTATCTCAAGAGAAACAATATACATTATATATTGGTTTCTAATCTAACGTGGTGATGCTGTGAATATGCAATCTGTCAGCTTACATCAACAAAATAATAACTTTAACAAGTGGCAGAACATGTTTTTTCATCAGAAAATGGAAATAGAAGTCTCTGCAAATTTCCCCCTGCTGATATAGCATGCCTGTAGTAATAAAGTAGTTAATATAATTTGCAAGTACAATTTCCTTAAAACTCCTAAGCAATTGTGATTGAAAAAGCATATCCAGGAATCTCAATACAGTAGATGACAACATATTTTAACTCCTTCACTATACCCATGGACATATGCTTAATGTTCAGTGAAGTGGCATTGAGAAAAATCTCACACTAGAGCATGAGAGCCTTTCTCAGAGAAAAGACAGTCAGTACTGGTCAGTCAGTACTTATATATATATATATATATATATATATTATTTACACCTATCATTTAACATTGTCATATAGTAGAGAAACATTTTATTTTGATTGTTGTTGTTTTTCACTGATATTTTCAGTTCCTTTCTTTTGTTTTTTCCTTGGATGAATTATGCATGATGATATGTCCATTTTTCATGCTGCCTTTAACAGCCTTCTCCTGACTGAAGATGAGCACCAAAATCTTAACACACAGCCCATCAAGATCAATGGAAAGACTCACATTCATTTCAGTGGGCTTTGGCTCAGGCCTCAAGTTCAATAATAATTTGAGAAGAATGAGTCAAAAACAGTGAGTTTTTTGTGAAAATATTCCTCTAACATTTCAAAAACTCAAACCTTTATATACAGCTGTAACTATGGGTGAGATTGGTTTCTTTTTCCGGATCACAAAAAGGTTATACCTCTGTCACGTGGGACAGTTTTCAGTCATATTTACAAAAATCACATTACTTGAAATATTCAAAATGACAGCATACAAAGCAGTAGAATTGTGGGGAACAAACCTGCATTAGAGAGGAAATGAAGGAGAGGATACAATAGGTATTTTCCATTTCTAAATTTCATTCTCTACATCTCTCTAAGATGCAAAGTACACGGTCTGTCCTTATGTCCATCTGAATTGAGCCAGGTTAAAATGGCATGGTTCATGAGTAAATTCATGCATGGTCTTGTTTTGTAATGATTTTCTTTCTTTCTATCTATCAATAGAAGGAAACAATGAGAAGTCCCGTGGTACCTTATAGACTAACAGATTTTTTTGGAGCATAAGCGTTTGTGGGCAAAGATCCACTTTGTTCCATGCATGTGATGAAGTGGACTTTGCGCATGAAAGCTTATGCTCCAAAAAATCTGTTGGTCTGTAAGTTGTCACATTGTTTTCGTGTCTGGAGACTAACACAGCTACCCCTCTGGGTTTTTTAATCTGTGTTTTCTTTTCTTTTCTTTTTTTTGACAAACACTGACAGTTATCAAAAAACAAACAAACAAACAAACAAAAAAGCCCCACACATTGCGGAGCTCACAGAAACCACATCACACAGCTTAGTAAGTTTTAGCTTTTAAAGAATTTGCCAGCATTCTGCTGCTATCTATAGAAGCAGAGAGTACTACCTTCTATCCATGAACTGAGCTAAGAGAATAAGAAGGCACCTTTGTAGAAGTCTTCAAGACAAGGGATGCTCTCCAACTCAGCACGTCTGAACAGGCACATGGAACAGAAAAACTGATATGCAGATGAAAAGTTACAGACATTTCCACTAAGTTTCTTGTGGTGAGAGAATGGTATTATAAAAGCTCTCTGTAACCCCCAACTTGTGTGATGTAGATTCACTTATAAAAACACATCATAGGATTAGTGGGAGAAGGATAGAAAGTGTGGGAAAAGGATGGAGTTAAAATAAGACAAGTCTACAGGTATGGTATGTTTGCGACAAGCATTTCATTTTGATAAATACTGAGTCCTCACCTCCAAACCTTCTGAGTCTTCTCAGGAACAGGGAAAAAAATCCACGGAATTGACATGGGTCAAATCAAACTACATGAAAATGCATATTATTTCAGTGACTCTGGCGTGCACTTTCTTTTTTACAATAAGACCTCTTGTTGAAATTCAATAAACTAAAGCTTTTTAAATAATTACCTAACATATCAGGTACTGAGCCTGGCTTGCCCAGAGAGGATTGAGTGTGCCTGTGCATATTTTGCTTTGATTCTCTTTTGGCATATATTCAAGAATAATTCACAGGGACCTGGCATGAGTTAGTCCAGTTGAACATATCCCTGTTCTGAAATAAAGGAACCAAATGAAAATACAGCATTAAAGACAGAAGCTGCTTGCTAAAGATTTTGCAAAAGCAGAGCTGTGCCATGTAGCAGATCAGCTGCATGCCCCTGAAACCAGGTTACTCATGTAAAAATAGCACTTGCTCCCAGAAGCTGATACCAGGCAGATTTTTGTAAAAGCATACAGCATTTTTCTAGGCTCCAAAGCAAAAAAAGTAGACTTGGTTATTAAGAGTGCTGTTGAGCTGCATAAACAGAGTCATTGGAAGTGCTGCAATACATGTGCAGGTGTCAGCAAGTAATATAAACAGCATCCTCCAGAAGGAGTCCCAGGGGCAGTGGTAAGAGTGGTAAGACATAGATATTTTGCAAAACTATGTTTGAAAGATTATGATTAAAAAATCAGAGCATTTTGAAAGTTATCTGAGTGTGACTACTGAGGATAAATGAAACATGTATCCTTTGCGTTAGCATAACGTCTGATTTGTACAATAAGGTATTATGCACTGATTTAACTGATACCAGGATTTCTTTACAGAAATTTAAATCCAAAGTCATGAGCTGCTACACTGACAGGGATATCAGGGGCACTAATGTGTCTGGAACAAATGTTATGTTTAATTTGGCTTCATTACGTGGACAATTAGCAGCAGAGACAAGTTGTGGAATACTTTTATTGCCTCCCATTGTGCTCTCCGTCAAACCAACAAGACTGCTTTGTGACTTTGTTATAGTGTTAGCTCTAATTCCAGTTCATGATGCCTTGGAGTTCCACCCTAGCTTTTAGACTAAGTGGGTGGGGAGGGTTCCCTAAGCCTTGGAAATGAACTATTGGTGTTTTCAATGCTATTAACATAACTTATTGTTGAAAAAAATGCAACATTTTGTGCGTCCAAAATATGATTAGATTGCATTATACTATCCAACAATAACTCTCAGGATCTGACCTGTGCTGGATGAAAGAATTTGTTGGACCACAGGAGGTCAGTATTATCTAGCACATTACCAGCACTTTCACTGCTTACTGGGCTCTTAGAAGATATTTAGAGGTAAATTAGAGCTAAATAACAGCACAGAACACTGACAGCCAAGACTGGTGGCTATAAACAAACTTTATAGGACCGTGGAAACCTGGACACACCCATGTCTGGTTAACTAAAATCAAGCCAGATTACAGATGTTGCCATACAAGAGCATGCTGGGTTAGAGAGGTTCAACTTGTGTAAGTGTAAACTCCAAACAAAGGTAGGGGTGGTAGGATTACCAAACCTCCACACTTGCCCTCCCCCACTGGATTGTTCTGGAGTATCCAGGAATTAAAGTGTATGTCATGGGATGAAACCTCTAGGAATATGTACAAATTGACAACCTCAAGCTAGTCTTTGCATGTGGGGCCAGAAAGCATAAGTTTTTGGTGACATTTGCCTCTGTGGTTTAGCAATAGGCTACGTTATCGGTGAAGAAATCCGCCCCACCCGCCAAATCTGTTCACTATAGTCAGATGACTATATACCACATATGTGCAAAAGAAAAAAAAACTCTGGGGCATACATCGTAACACACTTAAAACCACCTGCACCAAATAAAGATACTCCACCAGAGAAGCAGATGGCATCATGGAATGGGTCACCCAAATAACCCAAGAGAATCTGCTTCATTAATGGGACTGGGGAGTGAACAAGTAAAGCATTGACCACATGCCCATTCTTATCACCCACAACTCCACACTAGAACCCATTCAGGGTGCAATCAGACATTTACAACCCTTACTTAAGGGTGACCACAGTCTGAAAGAAATCTCTCCTAAACCTCTTCTGGCCATCAAACAATCCCCCAATCTTGTCACGCTCATTGTCAGAAGTAGGCTCCTCACTGGCTAGGATCTACAAACTCCAAGCAGCAGGATTTCTTGCCATAACAACAGATGAAAAACCTGCATACATATTTCCACTCCTACAATACCCCCGCAATGTATGATTCCAGATCCATTGGTTTTACATATACCTGTAACAATGTGTAGTATACATCATCCAACACATCAAATGCCCGCGATAAGTTTGTGAGTGAAACCAGACAATAACTACTTTCTTGAATGATCTCACACAGAAAAATGATAGAGGACAAATAACACAATATCATGTCCTGGGGAACATTTTCACAAAGTGGTCACTCTATATCAGGTGTCTCAGTACTCCTCCTCAAAGGATTTCCAAAGACATGCTTCAGAACGTAAATTCTTAACTTTGCTAAATGCCAGACATCATGGGCCAAAAGACACAGTTATATGGCTCCTTACCACAGTTTGTAAAATAGTAACTTTCCTTTCTTGTAAATTTGCAGAGGTAATAATTGTGCACTTAATTTTAAGTGTGTTTCTGAAACAAGTATTAATCCTTTGAATTTAGCTGTGACATAGTGATTAGTTTTTCTACATCAGAAGAAACCTCTGTGTAGCTCAAAAGTTTGTCTCTCCCACCAACACAAATAGATTCAGTAAAGGATTTTATCTCACATGCTATGTATCACTCTAATCTCTTGGGACCAACCTGGCTACAACTGTGCAAAGAAATCTATTTATCTTCATTTAAATATCCACATTGTTAACCGCTTCAGTGATGGTCTTAATATGAGGCACATGATGGTCAGAATGGGTTTGAGCCTCAGTGGTTTTGACCCACTGCACCGCAATCCAGCAAAGCAGTTAGGGGCGGATTTAAAAAGGTATTTAGGCATCCAAGGAGTGCAGATTGGTGGTTAGGGAAATTTTCAAATGTATTTTAGCAGTTTGGACACCTAACTTGCCTTGGAATCAATAGGTATTTGGTGTCCAACCTGCTTAGGTGCATTTAGACTACAGGAAGACTTTGAGATGTGACTAGAGCAATGCCATTTGGGAAATTCCGAGAAGGATAATTTAATATTATACCATTGCATCAGTCTGACTGTAAAATCTTTTTTAAAATTACATCTCTGTCTCCCAGTATCTGGACATACATGCAAATAGATGTTTCCCCTTTTCCTCTGTGGCTCCAGAAGGGCAATTTTTGTTGTTACGTTGTATAAATTGGCAGACGACAGATGGCTGCCTTTTGAGATTGTTAGCTTTGCTATTACCATTGCCATTATTTTTGAAATGCTTCTGTCGCATCAGAAGCAGGGGTGGCAGAGACCCTGGGACTCTTAACATTTCATGAATTTCCGCAGTCCTGATGTTATCTGCCCTCTGCCATTTTCAACAGAGGCTTATTCTACCTTGATTTCAGTTTGCACTCTGCAAGTGGCATCCTGACAATAAATTACAATAATATGCAGATAAGAATTTGGATATTTAAAAAGCTTAAGTCACTATAGCAGTGGGTAGTGATAGAAAGTGTGCAGCTCAGCTGTCTTATTAAACTCATTTCCCCCACCTTGAGTGCAGGCAACAACACACAGATATCATGAACATTAGTAACACCTTCCGAAAGGAGTAAGACAACCAGATAACTTCTTCACATGGTATTTTAATCTCTCCAAGCATTCTACAGATTACTTTCATAAAGTTTGTTGTATTTGTAGATACTGACACTTTGTAAACCTCAACTGCAATTAAAAACAGAATCTATTGGAAATGTGTTAGAAATATAGTCCAATAGCTTCAGATGAGCTTTTACAAGTACACAGATTCTTGGAAGTTGGCACATAGATGTATGAATGGTTTGTTCCATTAAAAAAAAATCTTCTCCGGAAAAAGGCCAAATTATGCCATTTAAGCAATACCTAGTGCAAGGATAAAGTAAAATGAAACCAGAAGAACATCTGACCACATTCACTGGAGGAAAGCAGCTCATTTGGGGTGGAGATACAGAACACCAGAGCCAAGAGATGAGAAGGAAATCTAGATCAATATAATCCATGGATAATTGTTTGTAATAAAGACATATATCTTGATTTTCACTGCAGTTGCTGATATACTTCTGACAGGATGAGCCCCATATTTTTT
Source organism: Carettochelys insculpta (assembly GCF_033958435.1). Lineage (NCBI taxonomy): Eukaryota > Metazoa > Chordata > Testudines > Carettochelyidae > Carettochelys > Carettochelys insculpta. The sequence goes on from NC_134137.1 coordinate 138,561,369, forward strand.
CACAGTGCTTTTTTTGTGCCAGTACTTGTTGGTACTGAGCAGCGACACCCCATCAGCCCCATCCATGGGACTAGCTGGGCATAGGGCACAGAGAGCTGGCTGAGTACCGGATCCTCTTTTTCCTTTTTCTTTTTCTTTTTTTTGCAAGAAATGTACTGTGTTTTCATGCCTATATCTGCACCTCCCAAGCTCTGATTGTATTGGATGCCGCACAAGGGGATTCTGCCATGGGATCTATGAAGATCATTTAGCCACTGTGATTTTTCTTAGACAGACCTCGTTAGCTTTAAGAAGAACCAGTTCAAACACTTTGGCCAAATACACATAGATGTGCAGGCTCTGGGCTAAGATCCTTGTTTCTGACTAAACATCCAGGTGTGTATGACCAGTGGAGATACCCATACTGAGAGAGTTTTCTTCAGATTACCACATAATTGGGCTTCAAGGATTGTATTTGTTGTGATGAATGAACTCACTGACAAGAATCACAGCTCTTAAGTAAATCACGAGAGTCTGGCATTGATGAATATCTTCTCAGAGCTTCTGGAGTGAGTAGAGCTAGAAAAACTGTTGGGCACCATCAGAAGAAGGATAATTCCTCATCTTCCAGTGTTATATGACTTTCCTGCTACTGAAGACCTGAATTAATTCTAACCCGGGTAAAGAATATTTCAAGAGATCAGTTGGAGGTCTCAGCTAACACATAGAGAAAATGTAAATTGTGCTCTAATATAAGACTTCTAAAAATAGCAACCAGATATAACAAATTTTGTCAGTTCACTAAGTTGGGCTAGCTCACCATGCTTTGGCGAAATATGGTGTCCCACTTGAACAAAATGTTCCCACCTAAGCCTTGTATATCTAACTTCACCCATGATTATAAGAGTCAAAGAGCACCTCTTACCCTCTCTCTTTCAATTTGTGTGGAACAAACTATGCAATCAAAATAATACTGACTTCTCTTCCCCTCCAGTTCATTACAGTGGTATAATATTCTGGTGAATGATTTAGCGTAGTAGAGAGTAATTTTAAAGGAGTCTTTTATGTAAAAGTGATGTCACTGAACTTTGCTATTGGGTTTATTTGTTTGTTTTTATAGTGTAACAATGCAATAAGCTGGTGCTTGTCGCATAAAAAGCTGAGCTCTTTTCTCTGTGGTACCTCGAATTAACACCAAGACTTTCCCACTTGATAGACCTTTGAAGTTAAAGAAAGTGCTTTTTGGTGCATCTTTTTCTAATGAATATTCTGCCAGTCATCAACACTTCAATTTTTTAGTATACCATGTGATAAAACTGTTTATTTTGGTAAAGTTCAAAAGCAGTTTCTTTGGCCCTTGACAGCTGCTGTCTAATGAGATGCATCAGAAAAAGACAGCCATGCTGAATTGTGGAGAACGTAGAGCTTGACCTAGACAGCTTTTCAGAGAAGACTAATGGCAAGTCACGGTGTCATCATTTTCTTATTGATGTTCCAGTTTTCAGATGCTATCACACATTCCGCATTGCAGCCTTTGCATATCTGTCATTTTCATGGAGAAAATGTATTCCTGAATCACAATCAAGACTATGAGTCATTGTAAAAGGAAGAGTTAAGGAAAACAAAGTGAGGCTCTGCAGGGCCTTCAGGCATAGCCATGCATGTGGGGCAGTGCGTATAAGTGCTTTCCCTAGAGGAACACCAGGATGTCACTGTCTCTCAGGGATCTCAGGAACATTCTGTGAGATTCCCACTCTGAGAATACTTGATTAATTAGCTATACTTTTCTGTTAGTAAAGTAGCTGATAGAGGCTTCACCTGACAGCAGGGCCCCATTGTGTTAAGTACTATGTAAACAGTAAGAGACAGTCTTGCCCCACAGTGCTTATAGTCTTACAAGATGCACTATACTCACCTGTAAGCACCCTTCAAGCAACAGCTCCCTGTCCCTTCCCACTTGCTCACCAAGGAAGAGAGAAGTAGCTGGTGTGAAGTTTCAGCACTCCATTCCTGCACCTGGTGCCCCAGGATAGCTAGGTCCTAAGCAACCCTGGATGAGGTGAAGGGTGCTAGGTTGAGGTCACTGTGGTTTACAAACGCAAGCAAGAATTTCAAAATTTAACCAAAATACATCAGTTTCCTCAGCAGAGCTGCGTGAGTAATCACAATGCTGGCCAAACTGAAAACCTGGGGAAAAAAATCATATTGGGTTCCATGGCATATTCCAGTGGAACATGGTTCCATCATTGATTCTCAAATCAGCATTATTTACAAAACTGAGTATTATACAGTCATGAACAACCCACCTCCCTTCTCTCCTCCCCCCAGTCTCCTCCTCTCCCTGTAACAGAGTTGCAAGATAGCTAAAATAGAAAATAAATAAATCCATCCCTACATTTTCTGTTGCTATTATTTATCTCCCAGCACAGATCCACAGCCTGGCTTGCATGTCGAGAATCACCTGACCCCTTTCTTTTCATAGCAATGCTCCAAGTGACGTACAAAGTAAACAACAATGACTAATTTAAAACAACAATATGCACACATTGCATGAGTGGCCTTCATGTACATTTCTCAAGTCAATTGTTTAAAGAGACTGTAATCTATAGGTTGCAAGAAGTTAACCATAATACCAAACAGAAAAGTAATCTTGTCTCACCGTGGAATTCAAACATTTTAAACTATCATAAAATTATATCAAGTGCCACCAGGCACTCATCTTAGTTAAATCCTCTTGTTGCCACTTGGCTAAAAACTACTTTATTATAAGCAGAAATTCCTTAATATAAGACACGCTTTTTGGTGCTAAGATATACTCAGAAGAACTCAGCTGACATCTAGTTCCTGGTAAGTACCTTAAAAATAAATAAAAAATGGAACACTATAATAACAAGTCCAATTCTGAACATGAATTCATGGTATTTCATTGAATTAAATTAGGCAACATTGCAGTTTTTGATCAGTTAGTTTTGTAGACAATTACTTTGATAAGACTCCAGCATTCAACTCCTGAAGCTCCTTCAGTAGTCAGGCAAAAGTGAAAAGGAGAATTTATATTAGCTGCTGAGGTAGAAATTGCTTCTATTTGTGAAAAATTCCCAATTATATTACAGATATTGAAAAGCAACAGACTTGTATGTTAATATTAAACATTTCCATAAGAAGTGGACATTTGTTTTTGAAATTACACTAATGCTTTTATAAATAGTTATGATTGTTAAAATAAAAATGAGATTAGGTAGCACCAATGATGAATGAAGCAGGTTTTTTACCTATATTAGACAACCAGGGTTTGAATGTGATTTAAGCAACAAAGATGTGATCTAAATGCTGTGTGATTCTGTGTGAACCTCTTAGATGATGTAGCCAGACAAAGTCTCCCCCTTACAAGCCAGCTTGCTCGCTGCCCCGCCCCCACACTGAGGAGCACACAGGGCATGGAAATGGCTGCTGACAGCACAGTCTTTGATGCCCTCATTGAGGCCCAGATGTGCTAGCTTATCGTGACCCTGAGAAGCAGAAAGTACTGATAAAAGGCTAACAGGCCAAACTGTCAACATGAGGGGGGGGACCCTCAAGAAATCACCCCAGCTGGCATTGATGGATATGATGACCACACAACCATCCCAGAAGGGGAAGTGCCCCGCCCACACAAAAAGAATGTCCTGTACTCTCAAATTGCTTATCTCCTGTCTTACAAGTGCAAATTAAGTAAGAAATGCTCTTGTAACAAACTGGCATCACAAAAACAGACCAGTATGATCTGGCACCATAGATAAGAAAGAGAATACGTAACCCAAAGGGGTATAAAAGGTGGGCCCAGCAGAACTCTAACTCTGAGTGCATTTCACCAACTACCTGCTGGTTGGGTCAGGTGATTGCCTCCCGAGGTCCACAACTGGGGACGCCCAACCTTGTATTCGTCTTTCCTTGGAATTGAGTGACCGATCCGGCTTGGCTACGCTGGTATCGAGAGACGCAGAGAGGGTAAGATACACCCATGCTAGGTCTCCGACTTTTTTGTGCACAGCTAAAGAATTAGACCTCTGTAACTGGATGTCATTGTGTCAAGATATCATTGTGTTAGATGGTAACAGATATCTTTGCACTGGATTGTAATGTAACTTGTTAACACCTGTACTTTGCTAGCATATAAGAAGTAAACAATAGCCTTTTGTAACTGTACGCTTATAACTGTAGCTTAATAAACTTGTAACTAGTTAAGCTCTGAGCCTGACCCTGTTATCCTTTTGTCACTGCAACACAGCCGGCACAACAAAAAGAACTTTAACCGTTTGGTTACTACAGCCTGGCCGTGGGTGAGAGTGCTAGGAGCTGCCTGCTCTAACAGTAAAAAATCTGGGTTTCTTAGGACCCAGGGGAGTACCTCACCGCACATTACCTGGCCACCAGCTTACAGATGACAAGTTTGGAAGTCTTAGTTTTGTCTGATTTGACATTTGATATCCTTTAAAATGCTATTTTATTCAGGAATAGTATCACTGCTGATGTCCGAATTAATTGATTTATCACAAGAGAAGAGAAGGTTGGCAGAAAGCATTTTATCAGAGATTAGTCATTAGGGAAAGTTTGGATGTGGTTCATTTCCTTCTCAGTTTTGATTAATCAGACAGTTGTGGCAGTTATTTATTTATTTTTTGTTTACTTGGTTGTTTTTTGTTGTCGTTGTTGTTTTTGGGTTGTCTGACAAAACTTCAATCAACAGATCATGTCCACACACAAAAGCAGATTGAAAGAGCAATCCGCTCTGTTGACAGAGAGTGGCCAGGCTGCCCGGCCACTCTCTCTACAGAATGGCCAACCAGAAACTCAGCAACCAGGGCTTCCTGGTAACCAGAAACCCTGTCTGTTGACAAAGGGCTCCCGGAGCATCTATATGGCTTTTTTGTTGACAGAAACTGTCAGCAAAGGCATTATTCCTCTTCAGTGAGAAGCAGAACATCCTCAGCTGAAGTGCCAAGTTTTGTTGACAGACTGTCAACAAAACACATTTTGTGTGTAGATGCTCTCTGAGTTTTGTTGACAAAACCCTGTTTTGTCAATAAAACTCTGTAGTGTAGAGGTAGCCTGGGTGTTGTTTGATTGTATCAGGTTTTGTTCTTAAGCTGAAAAAGGTTTGTGGGAATTGTGATGGGCTAGAACACAGAGACCCCTTGGGATTGTCACTCACTGTGCTGATCAAGCCACTGAGCCCATCTTTGTGTCCTCTGGGGCTCCCTACCATCCTGTCCTACTGTTTTCCCCCAGCCAGGCACAGAGCTGAAGTAACCATCCCACAGCAGAGCAATACAGACACTGAACTAGCTCCGTTCTCAGAGAGATTAGCTATATGGCCATTGGCCAAGAATGCAACCCCTAAAAGACCAAAACCCCAAATAAATCTATCCTACTCTATATGTGTTTTTTTTTAAACAGAGAGAGTTGGTAGGGAGGGATAGCTCAGTGGGTTGAGCATTGGCCTTGTAAATCGCAGGTTATGAGCTCAATATTTGAAGGGGCCATTTCAGAGTCTGAGGCAAAGAAAACAATCTGTCAGGGATGGTGATATAGACTTTTTTATGAGTGTAGGGGACTGGACTTGATGACTTCTCAAGCCCTTTCCAGCTCTCTGAGATAGGTATATGAAATAAATATAAGTTCAATGTTATGCTTCAGCAACAATTATTTGCACTGGGCTTGATAATGAACAAAAGTCAGAATTATGTGATTGCAAGTGAAAACAAACAGATTAAAGTAAGTTATTAAGCTAAAATAAGCAAAATATGCCAGTTAATTGTAATACACTAAGAAACGTGTCACATGCAAATTCTTACCCAAAATAATTGATCTAATCATCTTTCACTTGCTAAGCAACCACCTAGCTTAGGTGCCATCCTTCCCCCTGTTGAGTCTTAGATGTTTCCAGCAGGCATCTTAGTTGGTAATTGGTGGAGGTGGAAGCTACTAGCATCTGGTGATGTTTCTATTTTTTAGTTTCCCCATTTTATACCCTATTCCTAAGGCAGGAATTATTTATGTTCGGTTCAAATTTTTCTCCCTTTGAATTGATACAAAATGGGATCCAGTTTCAGGGCAACTGAGAACATGTCCTTGTAGGTCCTACCACAATTTGAGCTTATTAGGAAAACAAAACCATTCATTGATTGGTGACTTAATCAATGAGTCATTAAGTTCTCAAAGTATCACTAATGCCCTCATATGCACACTTAGAATTAAAAAACAAGATTCACACTTCATAATTCTAACTTCACATACAAGAATGATACGTGCACCAAAAAGGGTATACACATTCAGGGGACCACAGGCTCTTGAGTGATAGATTGCATAACCTGTTTTGCATAAAGCATCTTTGACTTATGCATATTCATATTCATAAGCAAGGTTTTGTAAAACATGAGGTGAAAGTGACAGGAATAGTTGCAAACATTGTCATTTTCTAGTACTTAGAATAATTTTCAAATCTGGGCTTCCCAAGCCTTTCCATAGTAGTTTCATCTCTTCATTTGATGGAGAGAACCACCTCTCCCACTTTTACAGTTACAAAATATCCTTGTTATAGCTTCACAAATTACTACATTGAAAGATAGTACTAGGAAATTAATTATGAATTTTTAGCTGTCTTTAGTTCTGTAAGTTTCCGGTTCTTTGTGAAGAAAATTCTTCACTTGGCTTCCTGTAGCTCTTAATTTCAGTTCCCCTGGCTGTCTTTTCTGCCTCTCTGTCACTCTGTCACCTCTGGTTCTCTCACATATGCTTCCATGGCACTTGGCTCCCTTCTCCCATGAACAGGCTGTCTATCAGTGGCTGTTTTTTCACATTTTTCACATTTCTCCAGGATACTCCTCTCCCACTGGGGACTGGCTGCTCAAGTCCCTGCAGCAGCCTCTGTTTTCTCTCCCCATGTAAAGGAGCAGTCTTTAGATTGCTGTCCATGTAGGCTATGTATGGACAGCTCACAGCAGCAAGCGTCTCAGCTCAGATCTACGGAATGGGGCTCATGGCGCTTATACTTCTGCACTAGAAATAGTGGTGTAGAGATAGCAGTTTGGGCTCTAACACCTAGGGAGAAGGAGGCGCTTCAGAATCTAAGGTGTTACTTCAAACACTGTCTCCCATGCTATTGTAAGGGTGCTAGTGAGAGCCCTGTGAACCGAAGTCTATCAACCCCAGCTGGGAAGATCAGTGCTGCAGGCTTTCTAGACATAACCTAGGTGTTCTTGTGACCTGGAAGCCATATACTGAAGTTTGCCTGCTACTTCTTGACCTATGAATATTCCAAGGTGTGGTACATCAAAGTGGAATTTACAGCACATAGAAGCAGGGTCCATACAGACCCTGCGTAGCAGGATACCATACAGTAAATTTTATACCCTAGCTTGCTGTGAATTAAGGCTATGCATACATTAGTGGTTTTATATGTGTCCATGCACAGATTTGTGTCATAACCCCTCTATTTTTCATACTTAAACCTGGAAGTACACATTTCAAGGTGTGTAGAAGGTGAGCAAGCTAACATATCTCAGGGGTGTCAATAAATATACTTAGTAGTTGTAGCTCGTCCCCATACCCATTCCAGTATCAAGTGTGAATGGGTGTTAGGGACATGTAACAATTCAATAGTCTTCAGTCCCTATTACTGTCACTCATACCAATCAGACCACCTAATTTCACCCCTTGGACCTGGCTGCTATCAGGAACACCATCCCCGATGATGTCATGGCACATCTGGTGGCTGAGCTACGTGCCTTTCTCCTCACCCACAGCTATTTCTAATTTGGGGGCATTTTATATCTTCAGGTCAGCAGCTATGGGCACCCTCATGGATCCATAGTATACCAACACTTTTATGGCTGACTTACCACATTTTCTCAGCTCCCATCCCCTATCATCCTTCCTCTACTTGTGCTCTATTGAGGACCTCTTCATCATATGGACCATGGGTAAGCAGACACAGGGATTTAAACAATTTCTACCCCACCAGCAATTTCACTCTGTACCATTCCACATAAGAGATTATTTCCTGGACACTAAAGTACAAATCCATGAAGATCACATTAATACTACTCTATACAGGAAGCCCGCTGACTGCTTCTCTTACCTACATGCCTCCAGCTTCCATCCAACACACTTCGCATGATCCATTGTCTACAGACAAAACCTAAGATACAACCATATCTGCTTCAATACTATTGAAAGAGAGACAAACTTACAAGATATTTATCAAACATTCATAAAACTTAATTATCTACCCAGTGACATAAAGAAACAGATTGACAGAGCCAGATGAACACCCAGAAGTTACCTGCTTCATAACAGGCCCAACAAAGGAAATAACAGAACTACATTTGTCATCACCTATTGTCCTCAGTTTATACCTCTCCAGTGCATCACTGACAACCTGCAACTATCCTGGAACATGATCCCTCACTCTCACAGACCTTGGGTGACATGCCTGTCCTCTCCTACAAAATGCCACCCAACATCAGGAAAATACTCACCAGCCGCCACACATCATACCACAGAAACACTAATCCAGAAATTTGTCCTCGCAACAAACCCCATTGCCAATGCTATGCAAATATCTATATTAGAAGCACCATCACTGGACCTAATCATATCAGCCACACCATCAAGGGCTTGTACACCTGCACATCCACTGATGTGATATATGACAACATGTGCCAGCAATGCCCCTCTGCCATATACATTGGACAAATTGGTCAGTGACTGTGGCAAAGGATGAATGGACATAAATCTGACATAAAGAACTGGAATACATAAATATAGAAGAATACATAAATATAACCTCCCAGGACATTCAATAATGGATTTAAAAGTAGGCCCTAACAGAGATCTTAATTCTCTTATATATTACGAGGGCAATTTCCCCATCTTTGATATTTGTAGGAGTGGCACACATCCTACTTAACTTAATTTGCTTCATCTACTGATCTTAGTAGTGACAGGTAACCCATTTTTCCTTCCTTCCTTCTCCTCACACCATCTGTATGAACCCTGGATTCTAATTGCCTACACCAATAATTTGAAGGAGTGTGTCTTACCAACAAAACCTTAAAAAAAAGGATAGTCTTTAAGGTGCTACAGAACTGCTTGTTATTTGTAAAACCACTGCGGAGAAGCTAAAGGAATTCTTTGCAGCAGTCTGTGGCAGAGGATTTGTGAAAGATGCCCATATCAGAGCTCTAATTTTTGGGCAATGAATATGAAGTACTTTCCTGCTCTGATGTGCATAGATTTTTTTCAGAACAAATTAATAAACTAAATAGTACTAAACTACCAGCACCAGCTGAGATTCATCCAGGAATTCTTAAAGAACTAAAATATGAAAACTGCAGAACTTCCATCTGTAGTGTATAACCTATCACTGAAATTACCTTCTCAGATAGCCAACTGAAAGGCAGCTGTGGCATCAATTTCTAAGCAGGCAATCCTGGCAATTACAGCATGTTAATCCTAATTTTAGCACAAGGCAACTTGACTGAAACGATAGTAAAGAACAGAATTGTCAGAGGCACAGAGTGGAATTTGTTGAAGGAAAAAGGAAATGGAAAAGTTTGCAGATGATCCAGAATTATCCAAAATTGCTTAGTCCAAAACTGACTGAGAAGAGTTAAGAGAGGGGCACTGAAAAACTGGGCAAGTGGACAATAAAATGACAGATACGATTTGACAATAGTATGCGAAAAATAATGCATATTGGGATTTCAGCTACACTGTTGAAATTCTAAATGAGTGGTTACAACTCTTGTTCAGTTCTTTAGTGCCCTTGATTATTACTGATTTCCAGTGCTATTTTTCTAGAAAAAAATGGTGCTGAAACTCAAATCCTACCAGCTGTGGGAAGCCAGTCCGGGGAGCGGGGTAGGGGCGGGGGCGAAGGAGCCAGAACTCTGTCACAGTTCCACCAGAAATAAAGGCCAGCTGATTTCCAGTCAAGACTGACTGAAGAGATGAAGGAGGTGCGGTAGTAGTCCCAAGAGTCAGGCACAAAAAAATTAAAGTTATCAAGTTCAATAATGGGTTGAAGACCCTGATGTGTGCAATGAAGAAACACAAACACACATTGTGGGCAAAGCAATTTTTAGTGCAATTATTAACAGTACACATGCACCAAACCAATCAAAAAGATGGATTTAATTTATGAGCTAGTATTTTGTACTATTGTACAAAGAGACAGTCTGTCTTCCATGAGAGTCATACTCTGTTTCTGTCATGCCAAATGAGTCTGATGGTCCCTCTTACATGGTGGTCTAGCACAAGAATAAATTGCCTAGAGATGTTGTGAAATCTCCATCACTGGAGATATTTAAGACCAGGTTAGACACACGTTCTGTCAGAAATGATGTAAATGTTGCTTAGGCCTGCCATGAGCTCAGGGGACTGGACTTGATCTTTCAAGGTCCCTTCCAGTTCTAGTGTTCTATGAAACTATGATTATAGTACCCAAGGGCTGTCAGGAACATTCATTCAGATTCTCAGTTTCCATTGTCAATATTTACCTTTTTCACCCTAATAAAGTTGGGGTGCCCTCAGCATATAAGATGAATGGACATAAATCTAACATCAGATGTGAGGAATAAGCAGCCCACAGGCCAGATGCAATTCACCGGGCTTACCCCCTGGCAGATTGCCAGATACTTAAGTTCACCTGAGTGTTCACAATTTCAGCTGCCAGCAGCTTCCAGTGGCAGCAGTTTGCCACTCCTGGCTAATGGAAGCTGCAGGAAGAGAAGTGGGCCAGCCCACCCCTTCCTGAAGCTCCCATTGGCCAGGAAAGGCAAACTGCAGACACTGGAAGTAGTTAGCAGCTATATGGTGAATGCTGTCTGCCAGGAGCTATTCTGGTGAGCTGCATTCAGGTTGCTTATTCCCACACATGGCCTATAGGTTAGTATATTAATAAGCATAACTAATCATATATGTCAATTCAACGCCAAACCAAATGCATGGTTAAGCAGCTACCATCATTTCAATCCTAAAATATCCTAGCCAAGATATTTGGGGGTATAATCCCATGCTCAGGGCAACCCTAAATATCTGAGTGCCAGACGGTGGGGCTCTATCTGCATAGCATTCCTCTTGCAAGAGAGAAATGCAGATGAGGCGACCCAACATACCAAATCCTTATCCCTGAAAGTGAGATACAAAGATTCTGTTGGTGACAGGGGTTTTTGCCAAAATAATCCCATCTACACGGCTGTTTTTTTTTTCACCGAACTCTGTCCTGATAATGCGATTGCATAAGATTATGCAAATGAAGCACGAGATTTGTAAATCAGCACTTCATTGTCAATGTTTGGTTCCCTCATTTGCATTCCTTTCTTGCAAGAGAAATGACATGTACATATAGCTTGGGAAAAGAGAGACAAAGATGTATCCCTTCAAAATTATCCTGCTCTGTATACGCTGCCTGAAGTTCTGGTATTTGCCACTCTTGGGCTACGTCTACACGTGCACTCTACATCGAAATAGCTTATTTCAATGTAGCGACGTTGAAATAGGCTGTTTTGATGAATAACGTCTACACTTCCTCCAGGGCTGGCAACGTCGACGTTCAGCGTTGACATTGCGCAGCACCACATCGAAATAGGCGCTGCGAGGGAACGTCTACACGCCAAAGTAGCACACATCAAAATAAGGGTGCCAGGAACAGCTGCAGACAGGGTCACAGGGCTGACTAGCGCTTCCGGGGCAACAGCTAGCCTCTCCCTTAAAGGGCCCCTCCCAGACACACACAGCCTGCACAGCACGCAGTCTGCAGAGCCATAGGCACGCACACCTCGAGCGACGCAGTCATGGACCCCCAGCAGCAGCAGCAGCAGCAGCTGGAGGTCCACACAGCCGCCCCTGCAGGAGCAGTGCTCGCCCTGCTCCATGCCGTGCAGGAGGCAGCTGAGCACCTCCTTGCCACAGAGGAGGAGCTGCCCGCAGGGGAGGAGGACGCAACCCCCAACCCTGCAGCACCCCGCCCCCCCACCGCCACACATGCCGCCGGCTGTGGAGCTACCCCACGAGCACTGACTGGTGGGAGCGGCTGGTGCTCAGAGAGTGGGACGACGACCGCTGGCTCCAGAACTTTCGCATGAGCCGGCAGACATTGCTGGAGCTATGCCAGTGGCTCACCCCCGCACTCAGGCACCAGGACACCTTCATGCGGCGTGCCCTCAGCATTGACAAACGGGTCGGCATCGCTGTCTGGAATCTGGCCACTCCAGACAGTTACCGATCCATAGGCCAGCAGTTTGGCATCGGCAAGGCCATCATCGGGGCTGTCCTCATGGAGGTAAGAGGACCCACGGGGGGGGGGGGAGGGGGTCCCTGGCAGGGGAGGGCCACACACACCCTGCACACCCCTCATTGGTGCTCTACCATGTGCTTCCCCTGCAGGTCGTCCGTGCCATCAATGCCCTGCTCCTCCACAGGCTTGTGAGGCTTGGGGACCCGGATGCCGCAATCGTGAGCTTTGCCACCCTGGGCTTCCCCAATTGCTTCGGGGCTCTGGATGGGACTCACATCCTCATCCGCACCCTGGAACACAGTGAAGGATGCTACTTAAAGAGGAAGGGCTACCACTCGGTGGTCCTCCAGGCCTTGGTGGACAGCCGCGGCCGTTTCCTGGACATTTATGTGGGCTGGCTTGGCAGCACCATGACTCCCAGGTATTCTGGAACTCGCGCCTGTGCCACCGGCTGGAGGCGGGGACCTACATCCCCCAGCGGGAGATCCCTGTGGGGGACACCACCATGCCCCTCTGCGTCATCGCAGATGCGGCATACCCCCTCCGGCCCTGGCTCATGCACCAGTACACAGGCCATCTGTCTGCCAGCCAGAAGCGCTTCAACCAGTGCCTGAACCACACGCACCAGGTGGTGGAGCACACATTTGGCCGCCTCAAAGGGCACTGGAGGTGTCTCCTTACCCGCCTTGATGAGGGCCCCACCAACATCCCCCAGATTGTGGGCGCGTGCAGAGCCCTCCACAACATGGTGGAGAGCAAGGGGGAGCCCTTCTTTCAGGGTTGGGCTGTGGAGGTCGGCAGGGCCGATGTGCAGCCACCCGTTGCCCCCAGTCGCCAGGTGGACCCCGAAGGGACCCACGTCCGGGAGGCCCTGCGGGCCCAGTTCGATGGTGCTGCGGGGTGAACACTGGCAGGCCCCCCACTGCCCCCCCATCCTCCACAACACTCCCTGCCCCTACGCCCACACCCCAGAGCACCCAAGAGCACCCCCCCCACTTTTCTTGTAAATAAAAGCAGACAGTTGTTCGTCAACTCAAATATCTGTAGAACTCTTATTATTATTATCAACAAGACTAACTATTTACAGGCAAAATCTAACTTATATATATATATATATATATATATTATAAATAAGGATAAGATGAAAGGGGAAGACAAGGAAGGGGAGAACTATTTACATGGGGGGGTAAGGACCAGCATAGTAACAGGGGTCAAATATACAAACTATTTACAACAAACTAACTTAAAACTGGGGGGAATATATACAAAGGGGGAGGGGAGGGCCACGCCCTGGGCCCCACACCCCCTAAAGTCCAGCGCTGGGGGTGGGCGGCCGGGATCCCTGCCTCGGCCTCAGCCCTGGCCGGGGCTGGCTGGGGGCCGGGCGGACCGGGAGATACGGCGGGCAGGTGTCAGCTGGCCCCAGGTCCCCCTCGGCGGAAGGGACCTTGGTGGCAGGTGATGGTGCGACGGCGGACGGTGCAGCGGGTGGAGCAGCAGGTGGAGCAGGCAGGGCGGGCGCTGCAGCGGCCGGCGCGGCATGGGAGGCCAGGTAGTCCTTGATACGGTTGAAGGTCCGCATGTAGGCCCCCCATGCCTACACGCACCAGGCCAGTGCCCGCTCCTGCAGCTGGAGGCGGTGTTCCTCCACCGGCAGCCACTGATCAGTGACCTCCAGCTACTGACGGTGGAGAGCCAGCAGCTGGGGGTCTGTCGCCGTCGGCTGGTGGTGCTGGGTCCGCTTTCTTCCCTGCCATGGGGCTGGTCAGTCCTCCGCTGAGCAGCTGGCCTGGAGTGATGGCCCTGGAGGGCTGTCCAGGACCACCGATGCCTCGCCGGTCCTCTCCGGTCCTTCCGATGGTGCAGCTGCGGAACACGGGGGGGGGGAAGAAGAGTGGAGACAGCCATTAGTGTGGGCCCTGAGCCGTGGCCCTTGTCCCCCCACCCATCTGCTGCAGGTTCCCCATCCCCATCCCCGGGAGATGCTGCTGTAATGGGGTTCAGGGGTCTTCCTGCACTGCACCCCGTCCGCTGGCAGGAGTGACTCTCACTCAGCAGGTACCACAGGAGGTTTATTAGGCAACAGATGCCCAGTTTCTCACAGAAGCGACAGCACAGCAGTCAGAGACAGTCCTTCCAACCCATCCTGGGGAGAAGACCCAGAGGGGTGCCCCTCTGGGGTGTAGCTTTCCCCCTCCTCAGGCTGGCTGCCTTCTAGCTCTCCCTTCCCCATGCCTCTAACTGCCACCCCTGATTCAAACCCAGCTCGGCTCCTCCCTCCTCTTTGTTCAGGGCAGAGGTGTAATCTGACAGTTGTAGCCCCAGGATCATCCTTAGCCACTGGGAGCTATTCTGCTTGTTTCTCATATGTAGCCTGAGTCTCGCATTTGCACTCCCCCCACTCCATCTCATGCTGCTTCTGCTGCTGCTGCTGGGTGTCCCACCTCCTCCCCCCGGGGGACCCTAGAGGTTCCGCTTCCCCCAGCCCCGGGGATGGGGCATGGCACTGTTGTGCTGGGGGGGCAGGGGCTGATGCACTCTTCTGAGGGCATGCCACTGCTGTCCTTGGGGCCATGGTCATCTGGGCATGTGGAGGGCCCTGGTCATATCCATTATCCCCACCCCACAACCCCGGGGGTGTACACTGGGGGGGTACATACCTGACGGTCCACTCCCACGGTTGGGGGACACCTGGGGGGCGGACGCCCGGCTGGAGCTCCTGGATGGCAGGATGATCTGGAGGCCGGTGTCGCTGGAGGAGGACTCCCCCTCCTCCTCCTTCTCCTCCGGTGCCCTGGGGGTGTGCTCCTGGGGGGGACCCTGGGGTGCGGGGCTTGCGTCTGGGGCGGACTCCACCTCCGGGGCCTGCTGGGGCTCGTTGGCCGAGGTATCAAGAGTGGCCGGAGAGGAGGAGGTGTGCCGGGGGCCCAGGATGTCCCTGAGCTCCCTGTAAAAGGGGCAAGCGATGGAGGCAGCCCCAGATCGGCCAGCTGCATCCCGGGCCCAGGCGTAACCCTGCCGTAGCTCCTTCACTTTACTGCGTACATGATCCGGAGTGCAGGCAGGGTGACCCCGGGCGGCCAGGCCCTCGGCCAGCCGAGTGAACACATCCGCGTTCTGCCTCTTGCTCCCCATTACCTGGAGCACCTCCTCCTCACTCCACAGCCCCAGCAGGTCCCGAAGCTTGGCCTCTGTCCAGGAGGGGCCCCGCTGCTGCTTCCCCGCCTGGCTGCTTGGCTGGGAGCCCTGGCTCCCCTTGGGGCGCTTAGGGGGCTGGCGTGCAGCCATCGCAGCTGGGGGGTGTCTGTGGTGGCTGAGGGACGTGCAGGCTGGCCGCATGTCTGGGCTGCCGCCTGCACGTTCTCTCAGCTTCCTGCACAGGAAGGGAGAGCGGCGGGGAGCTTTAAGGGGCCGCTCCACGCGGCCACCATCGAGCTCAGGGGCTGGAGAGAGCGTCTCTCAACCCCTCAGCTGATGGCCGCCATGGAGGACCCCGCAATGTCGATGTTGCAGGACACGGATCGTCTACATGTTCCCTACTTCGACGTTGAACTTTGAAGTAGGGCGCTATTCCCATCCCCTCATGGGGTTAGCGACTTCGACGTCTCGCCACCTAACATCGATGTTAACTTCGAAATAGCTCCCAACACGTGTGGCCGTGACGGGCACTATTTCGAAGCTGGCGCCACTACTTCGAAGTAGCATGCACGTGTAGACGCGGCTTTGGTGATATGAAACATCTGCCTTGGTGGACATTGTTCTGACCCCTAAGGTACAAAATAAATTGCTCTTCTCTTTGAATGTAGGAACCTTCTTCTAGGAATGTTTAGATTGATTAGATTTTCCTCATAAATGGAAACTATGGGTTTTACTCAATACACATAAACCAATAAAAATGTCAATAGATAATAATAGACATTTGCAGTTAGGCCAAGAAAAATGCTGATTGAGAAATAATTAGTTTGTTTATGGGTATGTATTTTGTAGAGTTTGACAAGTGATATTGAGAATTTCTATATCAACAAATGTGAAGTTTTAACTTTTGAACTCAACCTTTTTGCTCATCACTTAGTGTCTGACACCCACTCTTTTCCCACAACAGTGAACATTTAAGTAGAAAAAACAGTGCTTAGAGTAAACAAATATTATCTGTAAAAATTATTTAAAAATCAAATTATGCTATGTCTATTTATATAGATTGGCAGAAAAAATGATTAAAAATTGTAATTGATTAAAATTGCTGAAAAATTACATGGATTGACAGGTACAATTTAGGTTGCTTCCATATGCTTACTCTCCCTCAGAGGTGACATTGTAATAAGGCAATTTGAAGCAGCCTAATGAGGTGCTAGTATGCATATGCAGTGCCTCATTAGCATAATGACAGCCATGCGAATTTCCAAGTGCAGACTTCGAAGTGCAGATTGACAGTGTAGATGGGACAGCTTCTAAATAAGCTCCCCACTTTGACATTCACTTACTCCCTTAAAACTAGATTGGAGTAAGGGAATGTTGAAGTGGTGAACTTTTTTTGAAGCTGCCCCCATCTACACTGTCAATCTGCACTTCAAAATCTGCACTTGGAAATTCACATGGCTGCTATTATTCTAATGAGGTGCTGAATATGCACATTAGCACCTCATTGACCTGCTTTGAATTGTCTCCTTACTGTGCCAACTCCAACAGGAGAGTGAAAGTGTAGAAGCAGCCTTAATTTCCTCACAATGGCCGTGTCTACACTAGCCCCAAACTTCAAAATGGCCATGCAAATGGCCATTTTGAAGTTTACTAATGAAGTGCTGAAATACATATTCAGTGCCTCATTAGCATGCGGGTGGCCGCGGCACTTCGAAAGTGATGTGGCTCACCCCGACAGGGCTCCTTTTCGAAAGGACCCCACCTACTTCGAAGTCCCCTTATTCCCATCTGCTCATAGGAATAAGGGGACTTCGAAGTAGGTGGGGTCCTTTTGAAAAGGAGCCCCGTTGGGACGAGCTGCGTGGCGGCGAGGCACGTCAATTTCAAAGTGCCGCAGCCGCCCGCATGCTAATGAGGCGCTGAATACGTATTTCAGCGCTTCATTAGTAAACTTCCAAATGGCCATTTGCGTGGCAATTTCGAAGTTTGGGGCTAGTGTAGACATAGCCAATAAGGGTGGAGGGGTCCTTTCAGTAGGAAAAAAGACTTTGGGCCAGTTTTTGGTGACGTCATCCTGGCACAGGGAATGTGAAATTCCTTTATAGGAAAGCTAGTCTGGTGGCTGACAAATGCAATGTCAGAATGCTGCAGAGGCCTCCAAACCTCCGATCACCTTCATTTTTCTCCTTTTCCACCTCCTACAAAAGACCTGTTAAGCCTGCAGGTTTTCTGCCAAGTATCCCTTTGACCAGCTGGGGCTGCAGAAGTCCTGGAACTCCAGCACATACCATCCACTAAAGTCCTCCATAGGAAGTGTCTCCACATTTTACAATGAGCCATCTTCCCCCCATTCACCATATCTGATGAGGAGGGGAAGAAGATGGATCCAAATGCATAAAACTGGGGCAATGTTGTTTCAATCACTTGTATTTAAATGATCCATTTAAACGTATTACTGGGCTATTATTACTTTAGAAATTGTTCAGTGGTTTATTGTTTGCATACCTTGCCTTAATTGTCCTAAGCGATTTGTATGCAAAGTAAATTTTTAATGTAAAAGTAAATGTTTGAGTCTCCCTCAAGGTTCACAAATATCTGAAATCCTCGGGACACCTGGAAGGAATGGGAAAGGTGGAGGAAATTTCTTTTGTCAGGCAATAAAAGTACTAATTTTCAGAGAAGCTGATAAGCAAACTGGAGAAATACAGCTCAGACAAACATGTATAAGGTGGATACAGAGCTTTTTGAAAATGGTTCATGAAAAAAGTGGAAGGGCATATCTAGTGGGGGGTCTCACAGAGCTCTGTCCACAGTGTGGTTTTATTTATAAATTGGTGATAGATATCTTCAGCAATGAGTTAGACAATGATGTAGAGAGTACACTTATAAGCTGTGTCCACACTTGTATCTCTCTTTCAAAAGTTGTATGCAAATGAAGGAAACTGAAAACGTAAATGATGCACTGATTTACTTATCTGGTGTCTGATTTGCATATTTTTCTTTCAAATGAGCCTCTTTTGAAAGGAAAAAAAGCAGTGTAGACTTGGCTCTTTCAAAAGTAAACCCCATCTCCGAAAGAACCCTTCTTCCTGTTTTGTTTCAGTTTGGTAATAAGCTGTGTCCTGAGCACATTTAGCATGGAAGTTCTCTTCTTTGCCCACACAGAGACTTGGTAGCTGGCACTTATGACATGAATTGTGTTTGCCCAGTTGGAATCCAAGCAGTGCCAATAAGATTTCAACTCCATGACCATTCTAAACCTGCTTAGATTGACAGAAAAATCCCTTTCCCCAGGCCCACTGATATTGGGGTATTATTTCATAAATCAAGCAGAAGAGTATATGTAGATCAACAAATTAACAGTGCTACTGTTTCAACCTATTACAGTATCTGAGAAATTTTCTCTCTTCTTCCCCTTTCAAGTACAATCCTGTTCTCTTCAGACTCTTGGGCCATGTCTACACTTGGGCAAAACTTCAAAAAGGCCAAATCAAAGAATACTAATGAGGCACTGAAATGAATATTCAGCACCTCATTAACATGCTGCCAGCCATGGCACTTCAAAAGTGCTGCGTTACACTCATGCACAGCTCATTTACACAGGGGGTTCTTTTTGAAAGAACCCTGAAAACATCGAAATCCCCTTATTCCTATCAGCTGATCAGATCAGCTATTAGACGAGCTGTGTAGATGAGCCGCACATGAGCGAAATGTGGCACTTTCAAAGTGCCGTGGCCAGTGGTATGATAATGAGGCTCTGAATATTCATTTCAGTGCCTCATTAGTGTTCTTCAATTTGGCCATTAGCATGGCCATTTTGAAGCTTTTCCTAAGTGTAGATACCAACCTGGTGTCATGAATCTTTCCAATATTCCCTTCACTTGTATTCAGGAATCTTCCTATATGGTTCACCAAGACTTGCAGAACAGTTGAAAAGCAACCTTTTTGGGTCACATTCTCATCCGGCCCTTGTGTGAACAAAGTATTGGGACAGTTGTGTTATTGATGATCTCTGTACAGTTTGTAAACCCCACCCTCTGAAAACCAGATATTAGTCCAGAAACCTCTCTCCACACCAATCACACCTTCAAATTCTGGACATTTCCTAATTGTTCTTTTTCCAGACCAATGTCCTAGCACTTCCTCATATACAATACCTTCCTAAGCCATTCAAAAGTTAGAACACAAGTATTAACGCTATGTTAACATTCTGAAGTTTATATTAAAAGAAATCCTCGAAGTGCATTGAAGCTGTTACTTTGGTTTCTGAATCACAAAAGGAAATGTAATTCTTTACGATTTTTGTGAAAGTGAAATTTCCGCATCCTGCTTCACACATGACTGAGGACAGTTAAAGTCAGGTAACTCTTGCAACTCACTGCAGTAGCTTTGAACTTTTATCTTTATGTGTTGGCACAAGACAAAATAAATGATGATTGGTTTCCCTGATTTATATTATTTGAGTATTAAAAACCCACAGAAATTAAATTACACTAGAAAAATCTTTCACAAGTATGCAAACACAGTTCATAAATAAGTTGCCCCCTGGAAAAAGCATAATCAAATTCTGATGTAAAAAGAAGACATTTGCCCAAGGAAAACATTTCCATTCTCTAAAGTTTTAGGGGGTGTAAAATAATTCAAATTCGGCCTCCAATAGATTGAAGTGGGAACATCTGTACTCTGTCAACATGCTATTCCAAAGAAATCAATGGCAAATGAGGGCTTTCTGGCTCAGCTATAGCTTCACTTAAGAACGTGTGAAATAACAGTGTCATCTCAAAATGTACAAAAGGGCAACTTCTGAAAAGCCTAATATTTCCCATTTAATTTGTGGATATGAATTGTGGGAAGATAATCCTGCTGGAAAAGTGAAAATCAAAACCATTGAAAAGCAGATGGGAAATAAAAAACGAATGCCTATGTTAGAAATACGGGAGAGAAGCAAATCCTAATGTAAGAAATCAACAGACACAACCTTATGCAATACACTCACACTCGGCATACAAATAGAAGTAACCTGGAGAACATTATCATAGAGGAAAGAGTAGGGAGTAATCACAGACAATCTGCAAAAAAATGAATATATGGAGTATGGCAGATTCCTGTAAGGCCAGCTGCTGAGTGCTCAAACTTAACAATGAATCATGAATACTTTTGAAAATTCTGTTAGAAGGTCACCAATATTTAGACGCTAAAGGACTTAGCCAGCATTACCCAGGTTCAGAGCCAGCGCTGGGCATGTAAGGGCATGTACCCCACCCTCTGGCTTCTCCCTGGTACCAACCCGAGGTGGGGGGGCACATATCCTGGGGCCAGCCTGGAGTGGGGGGACCATGAAGGTCACCTGCTGGTGCTCCCGAGGGCCACCTCCTGACGTGTGTGGAGTGCACAAGCTCTCCAGCAGCACTCCCCGGGGGTGGATGGAACGGGATGGGCTTCAGTGGTCAACCAGCAGCTGCTTGCTGCTTCCCCTTCTGGTCATGTGCGAGTATAACAGTCCCTGCTCTCACACCCCTCCCTTTCCATTTGATATGAACCAATCACATTCCAGGAACATCCCATCATCCTGGCACAATCAAACTCTGAACTTGCTTTAAAATATGATAAGAGGAAGCTTCATATCAAATTTGATAGTCCTTGATCTTACTGTTTAGGATAAATTACTGAACCAATGGACTCACAGACAGACAGATAGACAGAGATGAATAGATGTATTTATTTATTAAAGTTCAGAACCCTTATAAAGCTTGAGCTAGCAGGCTTGCAGCTGGACCTGAATCTTTCCCAACCAATGTTGAAGGATTTTCATAACCAGTCATTCCTTTTGCTACAAAATCAGGACAGCCGTGTCTACACTACAGGGTGCTTTCTAAAGGCAAGGTCCCAGAAGGCAGCTTTTGAAAGACTGGTCTTTGAAAGAGTGCAGATGCACCCAAAAATGGATTGATCCACTGCTCTGTCCTTTTGAAAGGGAGCAGCACTCTTCTGAAAGAGAGCGTCCACACAGCCCTGGAGCCCTTTCAAAAGAACAAGCCAAGAAAAGCTGCAGATGGGGTCGCATGGTAAATGAGCCCTTCCAGACCCCACACCCAGCGGCTCCCTTAAAGGGCTCCTCCCAAACATCCCTAGACTGCACACTCAGAGAGCCACTGTGGCATACACAGCAATGCAGACCCCGCGCCCACAGATACCACCGGATACCATGGACACTCATGGATGCCATCCAGTACCCTGACAGGGATGCCATCAGTGACGTAGTCAGGCTGCTGGCCACAATCATCACCGCAGCCCTCCTCCTCCTCCGGAGGTCAACCCCCACTACCCCGGTCCTGCAGGACCTCACCATGGGGCACCACCCACACCCCATCCCTTGTGCCATACAGCACACATGGTGCCATCTCCACCGGTGCCATCTCCACCAGTGCCATGTGGTGGGACCAGGTGGTCATGCAGGAGTGGCCCCTGTCCTTTGCCATCAGGCCACATCAATGAGGACCACAGTCCCACTGGCGAATAATATAATGTATTGAGATACACATTTCACAGAACTGGAAGGGACCTTAGGAGGTCATCGAGACAAGTCCCCCACCCTTATGGCAGGACCATGCACCATCCCTCTTTTGTTGGGGGGTGGCCCCAGATCCCTAAATAGCCCCCTCAAGGAGTGAGCTCACAGCCCTGGGTTTAGCTGGTCAATGCACAAACAACTGAGCTAAGCTATGCCTCTCCCCCAACCATGTGGCAAAAGCCGCGTGGAAGCTGGCCAATCCGAACAGCCACCGCTCAGTTGGCCACCAGTGCAGTGTGGGCAAGGCCACTGTTGGCACTGTTGGGGCTGTCCTGCTTGAGGTACATGCGGCTGGAGTCACACACCCACCTTGGCGGTGGAATGGGGGCCCCGAGAAAGGCCGACAATCAGAGGGCCCTGGGGAAGGGGCCCAGGGAGGGTACAGAGAAGGGCCCAGGGAGAGGCTCGGGGAGGGGACAGGAACACCCCGGCATGCAGTCATGGTGCTCATGCCCTCCATCCCAGGCAGGTCTTCTGAGTGATCAGTGCTGTCCTCCTGTCATCCACCTCACAGACCTTGATACCACCATGGAGGACTTTGCCAGCCTGGCCTTTCCCAACTGCTTTGGGCCCTGAATAGGACCCATTTCCCATCTGGGCCTAATAGAAAGGGGTACCACTCTGTGGTCCTGCAGGCCCTTGTGGATGCCTAGGACCGCTTCCTGGACAACTGCGTGGGGTGGTCCAGGTGGGCTCAGGATGCCCAGATCTTCCACAACTCCTGGCTAGGCTCCACACTTCAGGAAGGGGACCTATGTGACCCTGCGGGACCTCCCCATTGGCAACCCCACCATGCCCCCATGCATAGTGGCCTATGCTGCTTACCCCTTTCACCCATGGCTCATGTCCCTACATGAAACAAACCGACGCCACCTGGGAGTGCTTCAACAAGTGCCTGAATCGGGCCCAGGGCACAGTGGAGCAGGTAGTCAGTTGGCTCAAAAGGCACTTTTGGTGTCTCCTCACAAGGCTGGAGTTCGGCCTGAGGAATGGGCCTGTGGTGGTGGCCATGTGCTGTGCTCTCCACAATATTGTGGAGCGCAAACAAGGGTGCTATATCCCAGGGTGGGCCATCGAGCCAGCACCCAGGTATGAGCACCCCCCTCAAGCCCTGTGCCGCATGGAAAACTGGGATGGGGTGTGGGTGAGGGAGACCGTCAGGGTGGCCTTCAATGAGAGGTCCCAACGACCCTCCCTCCAGAACCCTCCACACATGCCTCACCACTGCCCCCATACATGCACCCCTCACCACCGCTCACACGACATTAGCACTTCCCCCCCCACTTATCACACAAGACACAGGAGTGCTGCCAGATAAGCTCGCTGAAACCTAAAACGATCTGTCCTGACAATAATGCAAATGGGGGAGGGCTATATACATGGGTGAATAAGGAGAACTATACACAGAGCATGGGAGTGGGGGTGAGGGCAGTGGAACCTGGAGAGGGGTGGTCCTTAGTATCCCATAGGGGTGGGGGACCATGACCCTCTTCGACTGTGGGGGGCCCTACTGCACCAGATCTGGGGGCCCTGGCAGGTCTGGGATGGGGGTTGGGACCATGGAGAGGTAGGGGTGTACTGGGGGGTGTGGCAACCACTGCCTGCATGCTGGGGGCGAGTGGTGGGAGGCAGCGCAACATGGCCCACCCTGGCCAGGAGAAGCTGCGCCAGCTGAAGCAGCGCAGCTGGTGGGGCATTGGGTGGGAAGAGGGCAGCAAGGTCAGAGGTGGCAAGGGCGCTGGCAGGGGGGCAGTGGGGAATGTGGTATGGGAGGTGGTGGGGGATGTGGTGCAGGAGGTGGTGGGGGAGGTGGCAGGGTAGGTAGGGAAGTCAGTGGTGGAGATGGTGGGTGGTGGGGGTGGGTGCCAGGTGAGAGCCTGGGTTAGGGCCTGTATGGCCCTGGTGACCTCACCCAGGCTGCACACCACCACTCATTGTCCACCTCCTTGAGGCTGAGCTACCACCGGAGCACATCCATCCACTCCCAAATCAGCACCATCTGGGAGGTGTCCTCCTCTTCCTCCTTGTCCTTGTGGCAGTGGCAGCAGTATGGCCTCTGTGCACAGGACTGCATGGGTGGTGGTCAGCCCCATGGCCCAGCCCCCTCAATGCTCAGAGGAGTGGTGTTCAGGTCCCAGACAGGGCTCACCTGGCTCTTGGTCAGTGTTGCTGTGGGGACAAGAGGGGAGGGGGCGACCTGTCAGCCCCTTGCTCTGGCCCCAGGGGCCGTGACCCCCACCCCCTATGGCCAGCCCCCCTACTGGTAGATGGTATGCTCCAAGGGATGCTGGGCAGCTGGGGAACCCCGCATGGGTGGGCGGCATACTGGGTGGGCCCTCTCCCCAGGCTTGTGGGTTGTGGTGCTGTCCACAGCAAAGGGTGCTGAGTGACTTGCCCAGGCCACCCCATGGTGCGCAGCTGGCCAGAATGTGTCAGGATGG
The DNA here is from genome assembly GCF_033958435.1 of Carettochelys insculpta. Classification (NCBI taxonomy): domain Eukaryota; kingdom Metazoa; phylum Chordata; order Testudines; family Carettochelyidae; genus Carettochelys; species Carettochelys insculpta. The sequence continues at coordinate 138,585,778 of NC_134137.1, forward strand.
GGCAGGTGGCCGGCCCACTGCTGGCTGAGAGGGCTGTCCCCACTCCCCTCCCCAGCCCTGGATGTCCATTTCCCCAGTCACATACCTGACCATCCCCCAAGGACTTCGGAGGTGGCCCAGGTGGAGGTGTCCCTGCTGGGGATTTCTATTACCAGGCCCCCTCCCGGTCTGCAGATGACTCCTGCTCCTTGCTGTGGTCCATGCCCAAGCATCCTGACTGCTTGCCCAGCCCGAGCTGTGCCTTTGCCCCAGAAGCCACCATGTTGACCACAGTCTCTGGCTCATCCGCATCCCTCAGCCACCACAGCCAGTCAAGGACTATGTAGCCGGGGCAGAATGTGAGCACTGCCCCCAAGTGGCCAGCTGTATCCCGGGATAGGCATGTTCCTGGTGCAGCTCTTTCACCTTTGACTGGACATGGTCAGCCAAGTTAGGCGGGGTGGCCTGGAGTCTTCAGGCTGGCTGACAGCTGGAAGATGGCTGCAGCATTCGTGCACTGGCCCTTGGTGTGGAGGAGCACCTCTTCCTCCCCCAACAGTCCCCAAAAGGTCTTTTATCTCCACCCTGCTCCAGGAGGGGGGCCATTTTTTTGGCCCCTGGGTGCCCTCTGGTGGGTCAGAGAGAGGCTTCTGGGGGGGGTCACTGGGGTCTTGGGGCGTCACCATGGGACTGGTGGGATGCCTTGCTGGCATCAGTCATTGCTGTGAGGCTGTGCTGATGCAGGCTTGTGCAGTGCCTGCAGCCAGCACACTCACAGCTTTCTGCTCAGGGCTTCTCAGCCAGTGCGTCTTTAAATGTGGCTGCACGTGATGGCCATAGAGCCCCTCATATACTGGCAAGAGAGGCTCCGTGCGCCAGCTGGCCGGCGCCATAGAGGACTGCTCTTTTAAAAGAGCAGTCTACAGCGAGTCTACACTGGCATTCTTTCAGAAGAGGGATTCGAAAGGCGGGGCTCTTCCTGTGATGGGAAGGGCAGAGTGATTTTGAAGGGTGCAGCGCGGTCTTTCAAAAATAACTGTGAAAGAGTGCTTTGTGTGTGTGAACATGTCGCAGGTCATTTTGAAAGGGGCCCTCCACTCGGTTTCGCTTTCGATAGGGCTTGCTCGTGTAGACGCGGCTGACATGATGTTACTTGTAGGTGTATATGCCTTCTCTTTTAGGGACCGTTTTATTCTTTTGGGGACTGATGCCTATTGACACCAGTGTGAACCATCCCGTTGACTACAGTGGGCTCTAGCACAATTATTACATCATAGTTTGTTCGTACAAAGGAAAAGGGTGCCAATTGCCAGTTCTGATCTCCATACCTAACTCTTTTGCGAAGGGCTGTGTAGATGGAAAATGTGGATTTCATGTAAGACTGAAGTCCTTTAATCAGTTACTACACACCCCATGGTTCATTTTTAAGCGTGCTAATCCTCTGCTTATCCAGTCTAAATTTTATCTAAACTAAGGGCATTCTCTCTCAAAAATTCCCACCTGCTGTTTTAACTGCAGACCATAAACATCTTCTCTTCCTCTCCAAAACTCTATTTCAGTTCTACACCCACTAAAGTCAACACCAAAAAGTCCACTGAATTTATTTGGAATCCCTGACACATAGCCTTGCTACAACTTGCAAAATCAACTATCGTATTACATCTCCTTGGGAGCTGAAATGAACCTTTCTATGAGATTCTCTTACCTGTCTCATATAAATGAGTTTTAGAGTGTTTTAAAAAAACAGAATCCCATAAAGAAACTAAAAAGGAAAAAGAGTTAAAACAAAACAATCAAAATAGGACATTGTTCAGGGTACCACATATCCTGTAGGCAATAGTTCCAAATTGGTAAGTTACATCATTCTGAAATATTTATCTGTCTTTGTAGTCACTGGAATACGACAGTATCCCCTTAAAAAGTTGAGAGACCTCCAGCGATGCTTACCATGTTCTTTGTTTTCGGAAACCACTCAGAGAAGCAAAATGAACAACATACACACAGAGGCCTGGCATGTTTTCACAGGTGGAATTTCAGTTATTTAGGGGTGTAGCTGTACCCATCAGGTTTTTGCAGTCTCGTTATCATGTAATGAGGAAAAGGAAACAACTTTCTCTGTATTCTATTCTACCTTGGAAAGGACATGGTGCTTCAGTAGGTATCAACCAGAACAGCTGAGGCTCTGGCATGGGTTATTAGGGAAATGACGGAGTCTCCACCTTTACAAGTTTTTAAAGCCCATGTTGTCAAAACCCTGGAAAGGATGATGTAGTTGAGGTTGGACTAGGTGACATCATGATGTCACTCGCAGCCCTAATCTTCTATAATTCTGATTCTATGACCACTGCCTTATATAGGGCCCTCTTCCAGTACAGTTGCACAAGTGAGGCCCAGGTTAGGTCCTTAGATCAGCCAGATTACTGAGCTGGTGGCCATGTTATGCAGGGATGTTCCAATAATTCTGAATACTTTTTGGTAATTTGTCAGCATTAATTTGTATTACATTTCCATGAACATGTTCAAACCAAAATGCAATTGTTAGACCTCAGAAAGGTCTACCATTAGTATGCTTCTCCCATAAACGTTATCTGAAGTATAGATATAAACTCTCCAAAAGTGGCAAAACACATTAAAGTTAAATGATTGTTTACAATGCATTTATTTTCACATTTTCATAGCACTGCATAACTTAAATCCACTGTATGTGGAATGGAACATTTCAACTCTAAGTAAAAGCAAATAATAATAATAGTATTAGAACTCCTTTGAAAGCAAATCTTCAGGTGGGAATGTAAGCTTGATTGACTGAAAAGCAGTTCATTTTTGCTCCTGCAAAGCAATTTACAGTAGGAAATCAGTTTGATCTGAGGTAAGAGATTAAAAAACGAAACTATAAAATGAAAGCTTTTCACACAGTATTATAGCTATGGTGGTTCTCCATGATGTGAGTCTTAATAATATTCAATAAGATTTTGTTAGCATGCACAGAGTCAGTTTTGTATTCCTTAACTTTCAAAATTTAAGGCTGCATTCAAGCAGAACTCTAAACTTAAAGGAGAAGAGCAGAGATTTTAAAAAGTGCTTTAAATGCCTAAAGAAAACAATGTATTTAATCAGAGCCTGTGAGTTAAACAAGACATTCAATGCGTTGTTTCAAATCTCAGACTCTTTCAAAATGGCTGCTGTGCTGAACTACGCAGCTGTGTGATAGCTGTGGGCTGCCATTTTATTGCTAATAGCTCCTGGAAATGTGGCTGCATCTGTTTATAGCAGGATGGGAAGATATGATTTATGTATACAGTGCTCGAAAGCGTGCATGGTGCTTCACAGGCACGTTAAAAATGAAACACAATCCCTGTGTTGAAGAGATTAGTCTAACACCTAACAAAGTGAAAGCAACAAAAAATTGAGGGACCCAAAGGGTGGAAGGAAGGGTGGGAGGAAGGATTAATGTTAAGAAAGTAAGTTGTCATGTCATAAAGTTTTCTTAGCTTCATATCTCTGTGACTCTGTTAAATACAGGTATGCACACAGCAAACAATTCAAACAACCCTAAAAATATTGTAACTAAGGTAAATTCCCCTCCTTACCTTACCTACAACTTACTTTCAGGTAGTGAGGGAAAGAGAGAACTGGAGAGATAGAAAGATGAAAGAGGGGACGGGTAGAAGTTTCTCCTCTTTAACACCTATCCTTGTAGGAAATCAATTTCCTGCTCTTAGCACAAGTGTGCTCACTGAAAGCTGTCGAGGTATAGGATTCCTACTCTTGTAAGGGTCTGCTTTTCTCCTGACTTCTCTCTGGGGACCATTTCTGGAGGTGGTGCTGAAGGTACTCATTTCTATATGGCTGGGGAGAGTACGCCAGCATCATTCATGTGCTCGCGTGAGAGGGAATCTGCCACTGGGTTCTCACAGGACTCTGCTATCCCAGGCACACATTAAGGCTGCATCTACATGGGAGCCCATGATTTAAACGGCAAAATCAAAAGCCAGAAATCGACATACTGGCTTTTGAAAGCATATGACCACACAGCAAAGGTGGATGGCGGTGCCGACCTCCTCTTTCGATGACCCGTCCCGTTATTTCAAAAGGCGGCATCTTCACGTGTCCAACAGCCCTTTTGAAAGAAGGAAGGTGGATATGCTGCAGAAAGGGTCACATGGCCCCCAAGCCCTTCCAGGGCCTGCAGCCAACTGCCTCCTTAAAGAGACCCACTCCAAGCCACCCCAACCTGGACTAGCTGAAGCCTGCCAAACTACCAGAAGCAACATAGGCCCCAGCGCAGCAGCACCATGGCCTACAACACCCTGCTTCTGGCACTGGATGCAGCCATCATTGTCACTGTTGCCCACATGATATGTATGGTCTCCCCAACCACCCCACTCCTTCTCAGGAGCCAGAACAGGCCCCCCTGAGGACATGGAGCCCCCCCAGCCCGTACCCCACCCCCAGGCACCCCGGCACCTGTGGAGCCACCCCACCATCATGGACTGGTGGGAGCGACTGGTTCTGGGGGACGATGGCACATGGTTCTGGAACTTCTGCATGAGCCAGGACACCTTCGAGGAGCTGTGCCACTGGCTGCCACCTTCACTGAGGCACCAGGAAACCACCATGTGGCCTGCACACCCCCTCGAGAAGCAGGTCGCCATAGCAATATGGAAACTGGCCACGCCAGACTCCTACAGCTCATTGGGGCACCAGTTTGGGGTAGGCAAGGCTACCATCAGAGTGGTGCTCATGGAGGCAAGCTGGGCCCAGGGTACACCCCCTGCATGGGGAAAAGGGATGGGGGCCCATGGTCACAGGGACCCCCCGGGGGCTGCTGGCCAGCAGGGGGGGAATGGGGGGGCTGCTAGCCAAGAGGGGGATGCTAGCTGGGAACACTCTGCTACACCCTCATGAGAACGGATGGTCTCCCTCCCATGTAGGTTGTCCATGCCATAAACACCATGCTCCTGCATCGGGCCATTGGCATCAGGGACCTGGATGCCATCTTCGGTGCCCTGGATGGGACACACATCCCCATCTGTGCCCCACCACACAACATCAGCCACTATATCAACCGGAAAGGCTACCACTCGGTTGTCCTCCAGGCCCTGGTGAAGCACAAAGGCCGGTTCATGGACATATACATGGGCTAGTTGGAGTGAACCCACAACGCCAGGGTTTTCCATAATTTTGGCCTGTGCCAGCGTATGGAGGCCGGCACCTTCATCCCCCAGTGGGAGATGCCGGTTGGGGACACAACCATGCCACTATGCATGGTTGCGAATGCGGCATACCCGCTACTGCCATGGCTGATGAAGGCCTATACTGTCCACCTCGACCCCAGCAGGGAGGCCTTCAACACCCACCTCAACCAGGCCCGGCACATGGTCGAGCAGTCCTTTGGGCACCTCCGGGGTGGTGGCAGTGCCACCTCTCCCACTTTGAGGTAGGGGTGCACAATGTCCCACAAGTGGTGGGTTCCCGCTGAGTCCTCCACATCATTGTAGAAGGTAAGGGGGAATGCCTACATGCAGGGGTGGGCAACTGAGGCCACCCTGGGGTTCAAGCAGCTGGACGCTGTTGCCAGGAGTAGGCAAATCATGATGGTGTCCAGATTCAGGAGGTCCTTCGTGTAAGCCTAGCCCCAGGGACTCACTGACCGCCCCCTGATGCCCACTCCTCACTGTCCTCCCACACATCCACCCCACCACCACATGCACCACCACCACTACACCCATGCCTCCCCTGCCAGCAGGACCACAGGACACGGGCGTTGATGCACAATAAAATCCTTTATCAACATTGACCATAAACCAGTGGTATGTGAATGTGTAACTATTTACAATGTGGGTGGGGGGGACATCCATGTATGTTGCAGGCTGGGGACGCCTGAACTGGGAGAAGTATAGGGAGGGGGGCTGAACTGCAAGGGGGGTGGGGGGCCCTGAATAGAGAGGGTCACTTGAGCATGGGGGTTATGGGCTGAGAGCCCTGCCGGTCCTGAGATCCCCATCCCCCAGGAGCTGGTGCCATGGTGGGGCTGGGATGGGGTGGGGAGCACTGGAATGTAGGGGTGTGGTGGGATGGCAGTGGGGGTATTGGTGTGGGGTGGGGTGGAGGATGATGTGGGGGATGTGGGGTGGACAGAATACCCTGGGGGGAACCTTTTGGGGGGCATCTGCAGGGGGCTCAGGGAGTTGAGCAACTGAGGGTGTGAGTGGAGGGCCAGGAGCTGTGCCACATTGCCCGCATGCTCCTGAAGAGTCCCATGGATGCCCTCCTGGCAGGACATGAGCCAGTCCCAGTCCTCCCTCTGCCACACCAGGTCAGTCTCCTCAAACCGGAGGTGGAGCTTCATAAATTCTACCTGCTGGAGGTTGGCAGGTTGCCCCTTATGCACCACTGTGACCTGACCTCCATCTGCACACCTGGCATGTTGCTGCTACTGGAGGTGCCTAGTTTCTGTCCGACACTTCCAGGGGGCTTTTGGGGACCACCGAGGCTGATGGGCTGTGTGGGCCCTTGCTTTCTGCACCTGGAAGGAGAGAAGGATGGCATGTCAGTCCCTGAGCAGGGCCTCATCCCCCTGTCTTCCCCCGGGACTCTGCCACCCCGAGGCCCTGCCTCCCCTTCCCCCCCGACCCGCCAGGGCCCAGCCATGGTGGGAATGGCAGCCATGCAGTGGCAGGTGCACACAGGGCTTCCCCTACCAGATGGAACAATCCTTGGGTGCAGGCTGGCCCACGGACAGGCAACTGGGTGCCTGGAGTTGTCCATGGGTCTGGGTGCTGGGTGGTGCAGGGGGCATGTTCGGAGCCATGGCCAGCCAGGGTGTCAGGCCCTGGGCCTCGGGGCCTGTGCCTGGTCCACTGGCAGGGGCGCCACCCCCACCCTGCCAGCTGGGGTGTTGGGCCCTCTGTGCACTTACTGGGGAGGACCTTGATGATCTCCGTTGATGCCCGTTTCCCCATGACCTGGCTGGACAACCATGAGGGGACGTCAATGATGAGGTTCCCCTCATTGCTGGATCATTCCTGGGTGATGTCTGCCCCCTGGCTCAGGCTGGCTAGTCCTGGGTCCTCCAGCTCCTCTAGGCTAGTCCACTGAGGTGTTCAGGACCACTGGTGGTGGGGAGCTGTCCTGGGTCCCCAGGATGCAGTGTAGCTCCCCATAGCAGGGGCAGGTTGAGGGACCTGCCCCTTAGTGCCTGGCCTCGTCCTGGACCCAGGCATAGGCCTGCCAGAGCTCTTTGACCTTGCTCTGGACTTGCTCTGGGGTCTGCTCTGGGTGGCCTTGGCTGTCAGTCCCCAGGCTAGGTGGGTGAAGGCAGCGGCATTCCTCCTCTTGACTCCCATCTCCCGGAGGATCTCCTCTTCTGTCCAGAAGCCCAGGAGGTCTCAGAGTTCATGGTCTGTCCAGGAGGGGCCCATTTTCTTTTTTTCCAGGATGGGCTCCTGGGATCCCTGTGAGGGCTCTGAGGCAGAGGGCTGGGGCTCAGGAGGCTGCCAGGCGCTGGCCATGTGGCCTTCAGTGTCATCAGGGGTGGCTGAATGGGCATGCTGCTGGGAGCTCATGCTGTTGTAGCTTACTTGCTCTCAGCTTCCTGCCATGGGGTTTGCGGGTCCATGCAGCTTTAAGAGCAACTGGACATCTCCGCACTCTGGCTGGGCACCTTCGTGGAGGACTTCGCTTTCGAAAAAGAGGGCCGTGGACTGTCTACACGTGCCTTTTTCAACATTGTTTTTCGACGGGTGGCGCTGTCCCACTATGGGATCCAGGCCCAGCTTTCGATGTCTGGGCTGCGTTCCTTCAATTTCAAATCGAAAGAGCGCACGGCACATGTAGACTCTCCCTTTGTTCTTTCGAAAGAGGTCTGGTCTTTTCAAAATACTGTGCATGTGTAGACACAGCCTTACTGTCTACTCTGAAATATCCAGAAGTGCAAGGAACAAAGAGAGACTTTTATGGTAAATTGTTTTGAGTAGGTCCTATAGCTCTTAGTGTAATTTATGCATCTACATATAATACTTATTATTATTATTATTATTATTATTTACAGAAAGCAGCAGAGCATTTAGATGTCAATTATCATGGTCTAGAAACCTCCCTGGTACTCCCTAGGTCTGCCTGCACTTCTTCACCTCCTCTCCCAATTTTCACTGACAGACTAACAGTATGGTTACTTCATGTTTGGTTATTTCCTGTACATTTTCTTGTAAATGAAATGTGAACATTTTTGATGAGTGACTCAGAAATAGCTTACAGGTAGGAGAAAAGTGGCTCATGGTGATTAGCTTGTTTCTGTATGACAGAAAAAAAAGAAAAAAAAACACTGTGCATGCAGATTTAAACCATTTTGACTCGTTTTCAAGTTTCTGACACCAGCACTGCTCTGAAATAGCTGTGAGCTCCAGAAAGCTGATTGGCTATTTACCTCATGCAAAACTGTCAGCCAGGGTTTCTTGAATTTCGTGACAGTTGTATCATTTTGGCAAAGATTTTAAATACCATCCTGTATCACAAACACTTGCAAACTGAAAGCCTGTATTTTTAGTTAAATTTGGGAAAATGTGGTCATTTTCTCAACATGTTTTTTTATATGGTGGACCATTCAAATCGGTCTAAATATCAGCTGGATAGACTCTCCATATCTGAATTTCACCAGGGTTGGCTCAGGCTGTCATGCTGAGAAAAAGGCGTTGAGTATTATTTGCTGTGATTAGACCTTTCCAGAGAAATCTTAAAAATGGAGGTCCTGCTCTGTGTAGACACTAGTGATTTGTAGGCACTTGTCATAAGGGGCCCAGTTCCTGTGTCTAGAATCTCTCTTCTCATAACTAGTGTGCCTGCTCCATGCATACCTCTGTGTCCCAGCAGCCTGCCTGGAATTTTGCAGCTCCCAAGTGAGTGCATACCAATGGAAGTCGGGGTAGGTTGCATAGCAACTGGTAGCTCAGGATCTTATCATACCACCTGTCATGCTGGACAGTACAGTGTTTGTTAAAGGATCTGAGGCTATGTCTATATTATGAGACAGTATCAATTTTAAGTCAATGAACCCAATTTTTCCAAGTGCCTGTCCTCACTGTAAATTCCATTAGCTCAACTAATGGTGCACTAAAATTGACATAATTTCAAAATCATAATATTGTAGTAACCTTAGGGGTGTAACATTCAGTTCAAATTTAAAAGTCTGAATGAAGTGTTGTGAGGAAGCACTATGTCTTTAAATCAAATTCATTAGCCTCCAGACATGTACTAGAGGTGCGCATTGAGGAGAAAAGGGACTTTGAAGTAGCAAAGACACTTTGAAGTGCCCATGGCTACACGCGTGCTGACACTTCAAAATTTGATGCTTTGAAGTTGCCATGAGGGAGAATTAGCCTAATAAAGTACCGTGTATTCACAGCAGCACTTCATTAGTAATCTCCCGTCACCCTGATTACCACACCCCCTTCGAAACTGGGGGCAAGTGTAGACAAGCCCGAGGAGTTGTAAGTGTACAAGACCACTCTCACCTTACAAGATCAAGAAGCAAACACACACAAAAACCCCCAAACTCGATTAAATCAATGTTACTTTCCCTGCAAACACCGATCTGCATGCTTAAAGTCCATCATTTTTGAAACTCCTTATATTGCTGCACAGCAGTCCTCCTGTGGTGATAAAATAATTGTGATTCCACTTTTTATTAGCTCCTTGTTAGTGTTGTTCTTCAGGCAGATATGACAACAGATGCATGTCATAATCTTTTGTCACTAGCCTGTTTCAGTTGTGCAATCCTTTCATTCTCTTTATACATGACGGACATTTTAAGGCATGCACTGGACACTGCTTTTTTTCTTTTCTTTTTTTTCCTAATCTGGAGACTGGCAAAGGAACCAAGCAAGATTTGTTAGAAAAGTGAATGTGGTAAATGGTGACATAAATACTTCTGCCATACTTATACTCACTGAGCTAAGTCCTCAGCTATCATAAAATGTCATAGCTCCATTGAAGGTAATGGAATGATGCACATTTACATGTTCAGACGATAGGACCCCTGAGTAGATGTTTATTCCTTGAGTATTCCCTACTGATTTCAGGGAGACTACGTTGTGAGTATGGGTCAGATTATTATTCTCCTACTCATACAGGTGAGCACTTATTCACACATTAGTAATTACATGTCCTACTCATGTTGGAGGAACCATTGTGTGAGTAATCACCACTCTCAATCTGTAAGTGAAGTTTATGTTCTTAGTGAGATCAGCATCTGGCCAAGGTGATCAAATGCGTCGGAATTCAGGCTTCTATCAGTAGAGTCCAGCAACAAGCAGAAAATACATCAAAATGTTTCTTTAACACCATTACAATTACGTAGTAAGGAAACAGACAAATAACAAAAAGAATAACCAAATAAAACCTTGCTGGAAGTAAAATGGAACATCAGCAAGTAAACATATTTGCTAAATGAATCCTTGCAAAGACTGAAAACTATACTGAGCAAACATTGCTGACAGGTGTATTCAAATAATTACAGAGACATTGAACTTAATAACTGAGCAGCCAAATTAGCTAATGATTTTCAAATCCCTGGCAGAAAATTGTCTTGAATGATCAACCTGCCAGAAATGCACTTTATGGCTTTGTGGTAATGTGGCAGATAATTTTTTTTCTTTCCTGTTCTCCTGCATTGGAGCCCTAATTTAGTATAAATTTAATGACACTGCTATATAATAAGACATCTAAAATTGCATGTAAAAAAGACCTCACAAGGTATATCTGAGTTCATAAACCAGAAAGCATTAGATGAATGGTAGCTTTTGAGTGTCTTACAATACCTAGCAAGCATGTAGGCAACAGCCTCTTTGCCCCAAGGGGACATAAGATTTTAACTTTTGCAAAGTAGTTGTTTGAGTCTCTTCTACAACATGAAAGATGAAGTGCACTGTGTAGTTTCATTGATCTACAGAGTTACTTCAGGTTGTAATTCTAAAAATGGGGATTATTCTCCGGTCGACAAAACCTGCAGAGCACTCCCACTGAAAATGTGTTTTGTTGACATACTGTTGACAGAACTTGGTACTTTTGTTGAAAGCCTTCTGCCTGTCCCCCAGGAGGCAGAATGCCTTCTCAAGAGAACAAGAAGTCTTGTGGCACCTTGCAGACTAACAGATATTTTGGAGCATAAGCTTTCGTGGGCAAAGACCCGCTTCATCAGATGCATGAGTGAGATGGGTGGTTTCAGAGGGTTTCCAGACTCCAAATCACGTGATGTTATGATAATGAGGTACAGGGAATTTGCATCCTTGCCTCATTAGTATCTTTCGCTCCATATATTAGCATGAAGTGGCCTGTGTAGAAACAGCCTAGCTGTTTTATATTTTAATAGTGTCTGCTGTTTGCATCTCTATGATTGTTGTGCTTTCTTTCTGCTGTTCACAGTAATGTTGACAGCAGTAACATGCAGTTGACTTTTTGTCTTTTGTACTTTTGCATAGTAGTCCTCACCCTAAAAGGAGGTGGAGTGATTCATTTCTAAATATTGAGGCATGATCTTCTTCCTACCAGTGTAGAAGATGCAATAGGTGACAATCAAATGCCAAGTATTATGAATATTTAATGGAAGGAGCTCTACATTTGGCTAGATGTCTTACAGTAAAATTTAAAAAAGTGAAATAATAAAGTCTATGTCTCATAGGGTAACATTTCAAAGATAGATAAGGAACCTCAAAGGCACCAAGTAAACTCTTTTGCGAGAGATGTGGGAGATCTGACTTTGTCAGCTTTGTTTTTCTACCCACGATTCAGAGTGCTCTGACTTTTAGTAGAAATTAAAATGAATTTGGGAGAGTAAAGGTTTTCAGTAAGCTGCTGGGCTTCCAGGGATTTTTAAAAGGTCTAAACCTGTCTGAGGCCCAGATATATTAACTTGCTAGCTGATGTGAACTTCAGGTCACAGGTCTCAGTTCTTTGTTCATCATTTCTGGTTGCTAGGCTGATGGCAAATCTAAAATCTCTGTAATTTTACTTGCTTAGGATCTCTTTCCTGCTCGGTTAATGACCAAGTACAGGCCTCCCACCTCAGCGTCCATACTATGGTTGGATAATATGATGTATAAGGACACTGGGGTTGCTTGCTTGGCTCATCCTGAAACTAGTGATGGGAATCAGTATGGCAGATTACTTCTCATGTGGTATGTTATTTGTTTCCAGCATGGCTGTTGTTCATACTTGTGTATCCAACTGTAGTGCATACATGGACTTGAAATAAAACCCTGAATTCATTAATGGATGGGAGTGAGGCACAGCACTGTTATTCCTGATACAAAATGGACTTTTTTCTCCCCAGAAGGACAGGAGAATTTCCCCTGCCTCAAAGAGCTTACAATCTCCTTGTTCTGTATTTATACAGTGGGACTAGGCCAATGGGGCAAATACCAATAACTGGGGATACTGGGTGCCACTGGAATAGAAATAAATGAAATTATTTGGTGGGTAGAATGACTGTAATAGGGTAATTATGCAAAACTGGAGAGGGAAACTGCATTCTTACTTTGTTTTATTGTCTTTGAGCATTCCATTTCACTGAATTATTACAAAGTATGAGAGGTACGTGGACACTGTGCTTCAGAAGAGATTGGCCTGAACACTCTGCTCATAGCCCTGAGGACACTGCAGACTCATGAACAGAAATCCCTTGAATGTTAACTTTCCTCAGATACCTCTGCAGGGATGGTTTTGCTGATAGATTCTCATGTTTACGTCTTTGGTAGACATCATTGCTCTCAGTAGCCATTCCGAGTTATTTAGTGACTCGCGACTGCAGAGATATTACTGAGCAAACACTTCATTAAGCTACTATAGAACAGCCTTACATTTCATTTTTTAATGAACAGAGGTTGTGCCAGCCTGTAATTGTTGAAGAAATTGCCGCAGTTATATTTTAATTTTTCCTGTGTTGAGCTGCAGTTTTATGTTTTGGTGAATTCAAGGTTTTTTGTGATGAGTTGCATGGTCTAAAATAGACACACTGTAGAGTTAGGTAGCATCAAATATACAGCGCTCCTCTTCCCAGGGTCTTTTTGTCTTTTTTTTAATTTAAATGAAGACAGACATAGTCAATAACGTTTACTACTGCTAGAGGTGACAGTTTGACTGCGTCTACACTAACAAGTTCTTTCGAAATATTTTTCGAAAGAAGGGGGCTCTTTCGAAGGATCCCATGGAGCATCTACACACAAAAAGTGTTCTTTTGAAAGAAAACGCATGGGCTGTTTCTACATGCCACTTTATCCGAAATTGGCATGCTAATAAATGGCCTGAAATACGCTAATGAGGAGTGAATATAAATTCCCCATGCCTAATTAGCATAAGGTCACATGATTTGGAGTCCGTGAGATGCTCTTGTGGCCTCTAAAACAGTGTGTAGAAGCACAGCCCGCTTCCTCTTTTCGATCCCTGGCCTGTTCTTTCTAAGGAGCAGGGGCTGTGGTTGCTTTCTTTTGAAAGAGTAGATCACTCCGTTGATCCTTTTTTTTTTTTTTATGTGTGTGGACACTCTCTTTGAAAGAAGTTCCTTCAGAAGAGATCTTCGGTCTTCTTTTGGAAGATCTCTGTAGTGCAGACATAGCCTTAAACAATTAATAAATTCCTTCAGGCATCACATATAATACTTTTATAAGAAGCAACTTTGTCTTCAAATGCTGACCAGGTCACACTGATGAATGAAAGACAGGCACAGGTATGGATTTATTTGAAAGGCTGTAAGTTTGTTAACTGATCCTTTGGGGAGGGTCTGGGCTGGATTTCCAGTTAGGCTTAAAAGGTACATGCCTAGGGGAGCCAGAGTTATAAGAGTTCCTTACCCCTCCAAACCTGTGTGAAGTTTAGCTGTGGGCAATGGAAGGGACCAGTGACAGTGCTGTGCCATTGAGGAGGGTGGCGCATAAAGTATAACTCTGGACCTGCAGAGGGGTAATATCTGCTACCCTTATCTTAGATAACTCACATTTCATTGGACCTACTATGGGGATACCAAAGCCTATTATCAGTTACTATCCTGAACATTATTTGCAATTGAGAATTAAATTTAACTGTTTGTTTGTTTGCTTTTACAGCTTATTTTTAAAGTGCACTTGGTGACTTTGGACAAACCATTTTTTTTTTAAATTTGCTTCCACGTACATACCACAAAAGCTTTTTAATGTGCTTCCACCCAAGCTTTTGTGCATGTACCTCCTAAGTCCACAGTTTAGCAAATTCAAAGGCTCTGGAGAGGTCTCCTTGACAACTTGAGCCTTCATATTTATGGGTCACTTTAAGGGACAGACAGAAAATCCATGCTATCCTGGTGACGTGTGGCTACAGCCAGTCCTGTTCTTTATTTTCTCTCTTCTGCCTGGGTAATGTAACATATGAAACATACAAATCCACATACCATGAACTGTGGAACAGAGTGATTAAACATGGATAGGAATTTTTTACTCTGAATTTCCTGGCTTTTGCTGCATTAAAATATGATTGATTTTAATTTAAATGCATTTTAGGCATTCACTTTCATTTTTAATGTATTGAATTAAAACAAATGTTTTTTAGACTTTGTAGAAAATACATTGATTGAACCCAGCTGAGGTCAGTGGATTCAATCTGATCTTATAGGATTATAACATGAAAATCAATGATAAAATTAGTCATGGATCAAGTTTAGTTTTGAATATAGACAGAATGCATTAAGAAGTCTGACTCACTTTTACATGTTATTGATCTCACATACCTCTTTGGTGACAATGTCAAAAAAAAGAAGCAAGGAACGGGAGACAGAATATAAATGTATGTATGTATGTGACAGTGTACTGCAGTCCCTTTATTTATGCAGAGTTCGTGAGGTGTAGTATATACAGTAATTAATATCAACCAGATGAGGCAGGAATCCAGTTGAAAACTGTATGAGACTATGAATTAATAAGTGGTCAACCTTAATTCTAGCATTTCCTAATATTTGTGTGCCTCTTTTTGAAACATAAGTCACTTTAAATCTAGATTTCTTGCATACATATGCATATACATACATATATGACATGTTTTTATACAATTTTGACAGATTCTACGTCTATTTTAAGCATTTTTCTATGTTTAAACTGTCACAGTTGTGGGAAGTATAAGACCAGATAATTAAATGGGTGGGTCAGACAGCTATTTAATGACAGTGCATGTTGAGATTCAATAGTTAAACCTTCATAATCAATAGTACAGGAACTGGCAATCTCACATATAAAAATATTCAAAGTCAACATCATTACAGCAAACTCTTAAATGGTCAAGCAACATGTTTCTTGCTTTGATTAACTCTACATTCAGATTATTATGTATCAATGTAATTTTCATTGGGGTATGAGTTGAAATTGATGTTTACCCACATTTACCAAAACACAAAACGCAAAACCAAACCAACATACTATGTAATTCTTCCAAGCCTTAATATATAGAGGTACATGTATGTGTGTGTTGGGGGACACAGCTGCTTTCATGGCAGGTGGGTGGGCAAAAGAACTCAGGCATTAGAAAAACTTTTTTGTGATGAAGACAGCTATTGGCAGCAAAGAGGAGGGAGGCTGATTTTGGGGAGAAAGTTTAACTTATCTCTGCATCCAATCCCTCCACCCTCCTTGCCTTCACAATATTTCACCATTTCTACAAAGCAGCTGCTTTCCCCCACAAATGAAATTATCTCAAACCCATGGTATGTTTGTGGTGGGTTTAGTGCTCAATTCACATGAGTCCAAGATTCAATATTTTGCATGGCTTTATTAAATAACATTGTGCACTCACTCGTATGGACATTCTGCACTAAACTAACGCACAGATGAAGCCTTTCCCCTCCTTTCTGAGAATGTGATAATTTTTATTGGCACCAGGGTGAGGAGGATATGAAAATAAACATCGATCTGACCTGAAGGGAATCGGACTCTCTCATCCACCTAATCTAATTTATGTCTCCAA
This sequence comes from Carettochelys insculpta, assembly GCF_033958435.1. Taxonomy (NCBI): domain Eukaryota; kingdom Metazoa; phylum Chordata; order Testudines; family Carettochelyidae; genus Carettochelys; species Carettochelys insculpta. The sequence goes on from NC_134137.1 coordinate 138,601,735, forward strand.
CATAGTATATTGTGCTCATCGCCATAGTAATGAGAACTATTAGATTGGGAGAGGAATCTGAGGGGAAAGTCTTGCTGCTAATAAAAAAGATATATTCTTGTATACAGCTCTAATAGAAAAACATCCCAGCTTCATCCATCTTTCTAACTGTAGCACAAAGGATCAATCCATGCATCCCACTGGAAGGGTTCATAGAAGTGAAATGGGACCAATTGGATTGACATAATGTCACCCTGGAAGTCCAGTAATTCTACACAACATGGGTACTGAGTTCAACAGAAGTATGGAAATGGGAATAACCTGATGTGGCTTTAGTTTTACATTTGTATTCCTCTGAGTTTAGTTTGTCAAGCATAAGGCTAATTTTTTAATTCTTTTCCCTGGTTGTAATCTCTCTCCATACCACGCTAGAGGTTGAAACTTTCCAGTCCTGCACTCTCTCATATGGAAACATGTAATCCTGCATGAGTTTAGTTATCTGGATGACCACTTTTCGTGGGTGGGGCTAAGTTTCCTGTGGTCCCATAAATACAGTTTGAAGCCACCAGTCCTGGCTCTCTGTTTTCAGTGCTGTTATTTAGCTGTAATTTACCCCTAAATGTCTTCTAAATGTCCAGTAAGCACTGGAAGTGTTGGTAATGCTGCTACATAATATTGATCTCCTGTGGTCCAGTAATGGTCAGGTCCCGAGCGTGTCTAGCTAGAGAGGTTCAAACTGCAGCTAGTATTACTCATTAAGTATTTTAAATAAAATTGGTATCCATTTTTTGCCAAGGGTAATTAAATATTTAATGGAATATACTTGTATGTTTGATCTCTAATTCAGGTATCAAAGGACAGACACGACAATGGGAGTATTAGGGTGTCCAGTAAAAGGTTAATACCAGATTGTATGTATCTGTCATTACTGAGCCACCCTAGACAAAAAATAGATTGAATTCTTTCCTGTTAAAACTGTCTAAGAACTGCAAAGACATTGCTTGCCAGAATCATTTATTTGAAAGGTTCTATGACTCATGAAATGTGCATTTCATAATGTTAAACAATTTATATTCAGTTACTAATTCACACTGTCTAGCATGCAGACAAGAAAGTACCTCATCCATCCTCACTCTCTAATGTCATGGAATCACTACACCTAAGACACAACTGAAAATCTTGATCATGTTCTTTGTTTAGCTAGGTTTGACGTCACAGATTAAAAAAAAATCAGTATTTGTGTTCAGGAGAGGCTCTGGCCTGCACTGATGCTTACGGATTTTAAAACTTCCCCAGATTCTTACCCTCCATTAGTTGGCACTCAGTTCAATCCTAACCCTCAAGGTTTCAAAGAACAGGTTACAAATGACAACTGATGCAATGTTGTGTTCCTGAATCTGCAACCTGGTGTTTCGAAACAAAAGTTCCTGATCAAGATACAAAGTATTCATAGTAAGGACAAGCTGGAAATTAATATTTACTATTTAATTGTGGATCACTTCAGTACACCCCTCTGGGTAATGTGTTCATATAGGCCATTTCTACACAGGCCACTTCCAAAGTGGCATGCTAATACATGGAGCGAAAGATGCTAATGAGGTGCAGATGCAAATTCCCCATGCCTCATTAGCATAACGTCACATGATTTGGAGTCTGGAAGACCTTTCTTCCAGACTCCAAAATGCCGTATAGAAGCACGGTCCCTGGGGGGCTTCTGGAAGGAAGTCCTTCTTCCAGAGACCCCTTCTTCCCAAAAATTTTCAGGAAGAAGGGTCCTCCAGAAGAAAGATTTCCTTCCATAAGCCCCCCTGGGGCTGTGCTTCTACATGGCATTTTGGAGTCTGGAAGAACGGTCTTTTGGACTCCAAATCACGTGACATCATGCTAATGAGGCACAGGGAATTTGCATCTGCACCTCATTAGCATCTTTCTCTCCATGTATTAGCATGCCACTTCCAAAGGAAGTGGCCTGTGTAGAAACGGCCATATTGTCTTGACTGCTGTGGATAATGGAGTGCTTCAGATCTCTCCTTTTTCTATTTGGCTGAGTCATTAGCATAACAGAGGTAGCGGTGACTCGAAAGTGTGGCTTTTCAAATTGTGCGCTGGGCTTTCGAAAACTGGGGGGTCCTTTTGGAAGGTCCCGTCTCCACGGGCAGTGCACGATTTGAAAAGCCGCACTTTTGAATCACCGTGGCCACCATTATGTTAATGAGGTACTGCATATTCATTGCAGTGCCTCATTAGCATATTTCGAACCTGTTCATTAACATGCCCCTTTCGAAAGGAAGGGGCACATGTAGACACAGGGGTTGACTGTTGGCTTAGATATGGTCTATAACTGAATTCCTCCATCTTTCATGGGCAGAGGATAAGGAGAAGAGAAACTAGTTGCCACTGACTTGCTGTCCCCCAGACCAAGGAAAGCTGGAACGGGAAAGAAGTGAGATCATGTGGATCATTTTGCTCTGTGCAAAATAAAATATAAATTTTAGAAAAGGGAGGAGATAGCTATCCTTCCCTGAAGTGTTTTCATCTGACCACTAGCTCCTACTGTAATTGTTGCTGAGAAATACACACCAACTACCTCCTATACTCTCAATACTCTCTCATTCCTGGCCCAATTATCATCATGGGAAAAAGTTTCTGTTGCTGCAAATCTTGCTATTTCCAGGTTTGCAGAAAGGAAAAGAGTTTTATAGCATTCCTATTGGAGCAGCCTGCTTAAAACAGTAGCAATGCAATGTTTTGTTGAAAACAAAACTTAAAGCTGGTGAGCTATTTCCAAACTGAACCACAGAAAGAGTGTTCTTTATGGTTCCCATCTGGCAAATCAGCAGAACCACTTTGGAAAGCCTGAGGCCGCATCTACAGTAGTGAGTTCTTTCAGAAGAACCGAGGATCTTTTGAAAAATCACACAAAGCATCTACACATAAAATGTACTATTTTGAAAGGAAATTGGAAGAACAAGGTGCTTCTTTCAGTGATGCTCTTCTAGTCCCTGATCAGGAAGAGTGTCTTCTTTTGAAAGAGGGGTTCTCCATGCTGCTGGCCAGGTGGAAGAAGGCGATGCCCTGGACAGTACTAGTGGAGCTCTATGCTCCCTGTGTCCAGCCATACGTAAAGCTGCAGGGACTCAGAAATCCTGTGGCAGGAAGCTAAGAGTATGGCTGGCGCAGGCACATGAGCTACTCAGCACCATGCCCTCAGAGCTATCCATGAAGCTGACAGACTGACTCAGCATGACCCATGGCAGGAGCCAGCAGCTTTGTGACCCCCAGCACCCTCCCCCAGTGAGCCATCCAAGGACTCACAGGAGCCACCTGGCCACCAAGAAGAGGTCCCACTCCCAGATGGAGCTGGAGTTCTGGGACCTCCTTGGACTCTGGCAGGACAAGGAGGTCCTGTGTGAGACCACTAGCAAGTGCCAGAATGCCCCTGCCTTTGCCCAGCTGTCCACCAACTTGGTCACCTGAGAGCACCCCACCAGCAAGCAGGAGCAGGTACACTCCAAAGTAAAGGAGACGTGACAGGCCAAAGATGTGGCCGACCATTCAAGGGCAGGACCCGGCAGCTACCCCTACTTTTGGGAACTCATCAGCCTCCCCCCCATGGTGCTGGACACCAGAGTTCCTGGTCTGGAACCAGAGCCAGAGGCAGAGAAGTAGCTCAAACTGTCCACCAGGATCCCCCTCACAGAGTTGAAGCTGTCATGACGCTGTTCCTCAGACAAAGAGGAATCCAGTGGCAGGGTGCTGGTCATCACTGTCCCATTGGGCTCCTCCAGCCAGGCACCCTTGACCAGGGAGTCCCAGGATCTTTCCAAGGGACCCTCTAGTAGGTACCTGGGACATCGCAGACCCTGGGGCCTAGAAAAGTGGTGCCTGCCACTGCCACAGCTGGCAGTGGGCCAGGCACGTGGCCACTGTCCCCAGTCTGGTTGACCACATCTCACAACCCATCAAAATGGCTGCTGGAGACACTCAGCACCCACCCCCTCAGACAACACCATGAGCCACATGTGCAGCAGGGAGCAGGGGCACTGGACCACAACTGGAATGTGCCACACCCATGCAGGGACCCCCTCAGTGCCTGGGATCCCCCATGGCCTCGGGGACATTGGACAGTGGGATGGGGGGCCTGCTTCCCAAAGGACTGGGCTGTGGAACTGAAGTGTTGTCTCTTTCTCCCCTTCCAACCTCACAGCTGTGTCATATGAGAGCCAGGCGAGCCCCAGCCAGGAGCTGGAGAGTCCAGCAGGAGTGGCAGAGGGGGCCAGAGCAACCCGGCACCGGTGTCTGAGCCGGCCCACGGCCAGAGGGCATGTCACCACAGGCAGGATGATGACCTCACCATCTATATGGCTGCCCTCCACTGGCAAAATGCCCTTCTAGAAGAGGGGCTGGCACAGGGGTGGGCTGATCTGGCCTGACAGCAGGAGGCTGGGGGCAAGGTGATAGTGGTGCTGCATAACATCACTGACTGGCTGATCTGGCCTCCTGCCACCTCAGCTGTCCCTCCTATTGCCCCATCCACTGGCCCTCCCTCTGCCCACCTGCTGCCTTGGCCCCTACTGCTCCCCCGACTGAGCCTGAGCCCACTTCACCACTCCCATGCACCTACCTCCCCATGGTTCCAGGCCCATCCCAGCCCTGAAGGAGACCCCAGATCCAGGGTGTTAGGGTCTCCTGCAGCACTACACAGTGGCAGCCCTTCCAATATATGAACTGGCCTATGCTGTGGTCCAGGACACAGATGGCAATATGGGCTCCATCCAGAGTGCAAAAGCAGTTCAGGAATCTAAGCCTCATGAATCCTGCAATGGCAGCCTCCAGGTCCCCGGTATGGATGACCCTCTGGTGGAGCATAGTGCTGATGGCCTTGAAGACCTATATGGGACGGAGAGTGCATGCACTCACAAGTGCATGATGGGGTGTGTGCAACCCAGTCCCCATTCTTTTGAAAGAGTGTCTGGGTCTGTGTGGTCCCTCTCTTCAAAATAATGGATTGGTCTTTCAAAAGAATGGATAGGATGTTTTGATCCGCTTTTCATGTTTGGATGCAATCTTTCAAAAGACAATCTTCTGGAAGATATCTTCCAGATTTTCTTGAGGAAGGGTGCTGTAGAGTAGATGTAGCCTGAGTGGCTGCTTCTACACATGCAGGATCTTCTCAAAGATCAGTGCCTTCTTCTGGAAGATCCATGGAGCATCTACACATGTAAGGCACTCTTCCGGAAGGAATCCGGAAGAAGGTGCCCCATCCTCTGGATTCCATACTCCACTGCAGAACCAGGAAGAGAGCCTTCTTCCAGAAGAGTCTTCTGGAAGAAAGCATGTGTAGATGCTCACAGACCACTTCTTCTGGAAGAAGCCATGCACCATGGCGGCACCCTGCCAGAGAATGGCGACACTCTTGGTGACCCCAGTGGGCCTCTATGGTCTCTGGGTCCTGTGGCTTTTAAAGCTGCAATGATCCGGAGATCCCGTGGCAGGAAGCTAGGAATGTGAGACAGGCAGCACGTGGACCCACACTCCAGCAAGGTCCAGCAGCACTGGCAGGTCCAGAGCAGCAGAGATGGCTAGCAGGCCAGTACCCTGCACCACGTAGGATGAGGGCATCCAGGACCCCAACTGGGCTCCCAAGTGGAGGACCACCTCATGGACTGAGCCAGAACTTCAGGACCTCCTGGGGTGCTGGCATGATGAGGAGGTCCTCCAGGACACTAGAGCTGCATCTACACGTGCACGCTACTTCGAAGTAGCGGCACCAACTTCGAAATAGTGCCCGTCGCGTCTACACGCGTCGGGCGCTATTTCGCAGTTAACTTCGACGTTAGGCGGTGAGACGTCGAAGTCGCTAACCTCATGAGGAGATAGGAATAGCGCCCTACTTCGACGTTCAACGTCGAAGTAGGGACCGTGTAGATGATCCGCGTCCCGCAACGTCGAAATTGCTGGGTCCTCCATGGCGGCCATCAGCTGGGGGGTTGAGAGATGCTCTCTCTCCAGCCCCTGCGGGGCTCTATGGTCACCATGGGCAGCAGCCCTTAGCCCAGGGCTTCTGGCTGCTTCTGCGGCAGCTGGGGATCTATGCTGCAGGCACAGGGTCTGCAACCAGTTGTCAGCTCTGTGTATCTTGTGTTGTTTAGTGCAAGTGTGTCTGGGAGGGTCCCTTTAAGGGAGCGGCTGGCTGTTGAGTCCGCCCTGTGACCCTGTCTGCAGCTGTGCCTGGCATCCCTATTTCGATGTGTGCTACTTTGACGTGTAGACGTTCCCTCGCTGCACCTATTTCAATGTTGGGCTGAGCAACGTCGAAGTTGAACATCGACGTTGCCGGCCCTGGAGGACTTGTAGACGTTATTCATCGAAATAGACTATTTCGATGTCGCAACATCGAAATAAGCTATTTCGATGTTGGCTGCACGTGTAGACGTAGCCTAGAGCTGTGTCTACACGTGCACGCTACTTCGAAGTAGCGGCACTAACTTCGAAATAGCGCCCGTCACGGCTACACGCGTCGGGCGCTATTTCGAAGTTAACTTTGACGTTAGGCGGCGAGACATCAAAGTCGCTAACCTCATGAGGGGATCGGCATAGCGCCCTACTTCGACGTTCAACGTCGAAGTAGGGAACGTGTAGACAATCCGCGTTCCGCAACGTCGAAATTGCCGGGTCCTCCATGGCGGCCATCAGCTGGGGGGTTGAGAGATGCTCTCTCCCCAGCCCCTGCGGGGCTCTATGGTCACCGTGGGCAGCAGCCCTTAGCCCAGGGCTTCTGGCTGCTGCTGCGGCAGCTGGGGATCCATGCTGCAGGCACAGGGTCTGCAACCAGTTGTCGGCTCTGTGGATCTTGTGTTGTTTAGTGCAACTGTGTCTGGGAGGGGCCCTTTAAGGGAGCGGCTTGCTGTTGAGTCCGCCCTGTGACCCTGTCTGCAGCTGTGCCTGGCACCCTTATTTTGATGTGTGCTACTTTGACGTGTAGACGTTCCCTCGCAGCGCCTATTTCGATGTGGTGCTGCGCAACGTCGAAGTTGAACATCGACGTTGCCAGCCCTGGAGGACGTGTAGACGTTATTCATCGAAATAGCCTATTTCGATGTTGGCTTCCCGTGTAGACGTAGCCTAGCAGTCACCGCAAGAATGCTCCAACCTTTTCCCACCTTGCCCAGGGTCCGGCTGCCTGTGGCCACCTCTCTTGGACCCTTCAACTGGTGAAGTGCAAAGTGAAGGAGCTGTGGCAGGGTTACATGGGGGCCGGGGACAGTGCCCCCAGATATGGAGCTGTGGGACCTCCTGGCAGCAGATAATGACTCACAACCCCAGATCATGGTGGAGACAGCCCCACCAGAGCCCCCTACCACACTGGATGGGAAGGAGGACCCCACCACCATCAATATCCCATCTGGAAGGGAGTCCTCAGATGGATACCTTGTCATCGTGCTGCCCTCCAACACTAGCAGCCAGGCCCCCTCCAGTTGGGGATCACTTGACATGTCCGAGGCTACCTCGGGTAAGTGCACGCCACGGCAAAGCCCCAGAGGTGAAGGGCACACCTGGGCCTCAGCGCTGAGCCCTGATGCCCTACGGCCTGTTCCTGGTCAGACCTCAGAGCACACCCATGCCTGTGGGTGACATCTGGCTACCTCCCCCATGAAGAGCCCCCTGAGCATGCAGAGGGCCCCTCAGGCAGCACGGCTGCACCCAGACTCCCCCCATGCCCAAGCCCCACCCCCAGGCTGCAAGCCGGTTGCCGGGGTGGGCCACCACAGACAGCACCCCAGCCCTGGCACCATGACTCAGGGGCAAGCGTGGTGAATGCACATGGGCCCGCACAGCGGCATCCCCTGGTCCATGTCCGTCCCATGGGTCTGTGGAGAGGGCAAACACTCAGGGGGGCCAGGGCCATGCCACCCAGGATGTGGCACTGATGCCCATCTCCCCCTCCACCCTCTCTTTCTTTCAGCGGCACCATCTGAGGGCAGGGGTAGCTGGACGAGGAGCCCAGGGCCTGCCAGCTCCACCCACGCCTGGACCAGCCCCCACAGCGCGGCGGCCACAGGTGCGCCGGACCAGGTGCTGGGGCCACAAGGAAAAGGTCATGGCCTACACCACAGACCTCTGCCACCAGAACGCCGCTGCTGAGAGGTAGCTGGCCCTTGAGGAGGCCGAACTGCAGTGGAGGAGGGACACGTGTGTGTGTGTGTGTGTGTGGCGGGGTGGGGGAGATGTTCCGCATGGTGTGTGGAGCCCTTGCGGACTAGCCCAGACTCCCCTCAGCTGCCCCTCGGCCAACCTCCCAAGCCCCCCCACTTACCCCCTGCTGCTCCCCAAAGCCCCCCTTGCTGCTCCCTGAGACCCCTGTGGTACTCCCTGCCACCTCCCCACTGCCCCTCCTGTTGGCCCCTCAGCTGCTTCCATCACTCCAGCCCATGACCCTGAGGCCCTGGTCACTTTACTGCCCCTGGGCCTGCCAATGGCTGCCCTAAGAGACCTTGCAACTTGGCTCATGGCCATGGTGGGCCCCCTGGAGGGTTCCCTCAGCCGTGATCTGTCCCCACTGAGACCCTCTGCTGAGGCTGGGCCAGCTGCAGACTGACCTTTCCTGCTGGTGCTCCTGGCCCCATCAATGTCCTGCAGAGGACCATGCACCTGGGGTGGGAGGGCCACCTGTGGGCACTGGGGCTCATGGCCCTCCACCCGTCCCTTGACTAGAACCCCCACCATCCCTGTCTCAGGCCCTGTCTCAGTTCAAATGCCCCTGTTCCCATGTATATATTTAGGCAGTTTTGGGTTATTAAACATAAGTTTTATTATTTCCTAGTTTCTATGTACACTATGTTTTCTACACTTCTATGTTGTGTGTTCAATATGTATTTACATTTTGCACGCCTCCCACATCACTGGTTATTGTGGGGTAAAGGAGGGGCTGGCGGTGAATGGGATGTATGTGTGGTGGGGTGCATGTTGGGGGGGTTAGTAGTCCCACTGGGTGAATGCCTCTCAGAGTACCTCATGGATCTGGAGCCCGTCACAGGCGAGCCGCCTGTCAGGAGATGTGGCAGGCTGCTGGTACCAGAGGGCCAGCTTCACCATCCAGACCTGGGGGAGGGTCCCCTCACATGCCTCAATGAGGTAGTAGAGTGTGAAGCAGGAGGCCACTACGTGCGGGACATTCTCCACTTTCACATCGAGGCATGTTATAAGACACTTGAACAGCGCCTTCAGATGGCCGAAGGTGCACTCGACTGGGTACTTGGCCTGTGTGAGCCAGGTGTTTGAACAGCTCCTGGGAGGGTGGGAGGTGGGCCTTCTATGGGTGCATCAACCAGGGCTGGAGTGAGCAGGAAAGGTCGCCTATGAGGCAGAAGGGCATGGAGAGCTCCCTGATGATGCATGAATGTCCCAGCCTCCATCCTGCGGAACAGGGTGGAGTTCTGCAGGATCCACACATCATGTGCCTTGCCCGGCCAGCTGATGTAAATGTCCTTGAACCTCCCGCGGCATCCACCACTGCCTGGAGGACGACTGAATGGTACCCATTGCCGTCGACATATCAGCCACCACTGTGGTCCATGGTCCTGATGGGGATATGAATCCCATCAATTGCCCTGAAGCACTGGGGGAACCTGAGCATGGCAAAGCCCTCGACGAGTGCTTCCAGGTCCCCACTGCACAACAGCCACTGCACCAACACATGGTTGATGGCCCTCATGACCTGCAGCAGAATGGTAGTGGGCACACTCATGGGAATACACGGGGGGTCCCTGTCCCCTTCCCCTTCCACCCCTCACTACTGGGCCCCCCTGCTGGGGGACCCCTCCAGCAGCAATGTGTGGTATCCCCCCTGGCCTAGACCTGCCTGGCCCTGGTCTACCCCCTACTCCCAGTCCGGCCCCCGGGGTTCCCTGAGCCCACCAACCCCCTTTCTCCCTCTGGTGGGGTAGGGCCTGGGACAGGAATTACCTGTAGGATGACAACCCCAACAGTGCATGTGCCCACCCTGAACTGCTGCCCAATCGACTGGTAGCTGTCCAGGGTAGCCAATTTCCAGACAGCAATGGCCATGCGCCTCTCTAGGGTATCTTGGCATTGAAGCATGGGGGCGAGCCAGCTGCAGATCTCCAGAAAGGTCTTCTTCTTCATCTGAAGGTTCTGCAGCCAGCAGTTGTTATCCCACTCCCCCATGATGATCCCATCCCACCTGTCTGTGCTGGTGGCATGGGTCCCAATGCAATGGATGGCCCAGGACTGGGGCCAGCAGGGGCGGGGGGTCAGGACCCATGGGCCTGGGTCTCTGTCACCACAGGAGGCCAAGGAGGGTGGCCAGGAGGATGTCTAGCCTACAGGTAAGGGTCAGCTTGCTGGCTTGTGGCTGATGGGGGTCCATGCCTGCTGGTCGACTTGCGCTGGACAGTGACCTAGGTCTGCCTTCTGTGTGCAGATGTGGCAGGCCTCGCAGCTTGTGCAAGGAGGAGCTTTTGGGTGGGGCCCTTTAAAGGGACATGTGACCAGTGGCCCTGGAAGCGCTCCCTCGCCATGTGACCCTGTCTGTGCCATTTCCTGACCCGTTCTTCCAGAAAAGTACCAGTGCATGTGTGGACATGCTCTTCTGGAAGAAGGGGTGGCTCTTTCAGGGGCCTGTTTAGTGTGTAGACACACCCTTCTGGAAGATGATCCTCCAGAAGATGTCTTCCAGAGGATCATATTCCAGAAAAACTTCCATGTGTAGAAACAGACAGTGTGCGTGGAAAGGGGAGGAAAAGGCAGAAACAGGAATAAGATAGTAATCAAAATGCAGAAGTTAATGGAGAGATTATTGAGCTCTTCAGAATGATCACAGAACTTTCCATTTGATTGGGTAAATTAACAATGAGAGATCCAAAAGGACTGGAGTCAAATCAAAATATAAAATTGTATAGAAAGGAGTACCTGATGAAGGTCTTTAAGAAGTACTAGATGGTAGCGTAAGCAAATGTTTCAAGTTTAGTTGCATTAATTTTCTACTTATCTTCTTAACTTGGCATTTCTTTGCCAAGCACTCTCTCCCATTGAGATTAAGTTGGGGTGGTTTAGAAGTAGACTAAGAATTACACTGCCAGGCAGAAGCTTTGTGTGGGGTGGAGATAGAACCTGAATTCAAGCACTTATCCCTCTCTACATTTCACTTTCAGCGCTCATCCTGACGTTTCATTTCTAAAAACAAAGTAGCAAACAGTTATTCCATTTTTGCAAGTAGCAGGTCTTGCATTAGGATATTTGAAGGTTTTTTTTTTGTTTTTTTTTTAATGCTGTAAAAACTGATTGTCTAAAATAAAATATTGTAGCTCCAGAAAGACTCTGAAATTTACTAGTGTTCTTGCTGGGTTGCATCCTCATTAAACTACTCAGTGTGTGTTCTCAGCTGGACAGCAGCTTTATAACTTCTAAGTAAGTTAAATTGAGCTCCCACAAGGCACAAAATGCTGCAGTCACAAGGAGGAATTTTTCCAAGGAAATGCAGTCATGCTAGTTAAAATTGATACCACTGTAACATTTGTCTTCTTATATCAGCTTGGAAATATATTATTTTCAAAGTTTGACATACTAGGGCTTAATTCTGTCGCTAATTTCATGAGAGGACTTTGAGTGTGAGGAGATGATTATGCAAAATTAGTAAGGTGGTACTTACAAATAGGATCAACTTAAGACCAAGATAAGCTTTTCAAAAGTAGGGGGAATTCAGAACCTTCCTTAACTCACTTTGCTATTGCTTTTCATTACATAGAAATGTATTGCAGTAAGTGGCAAAGACATAATTAACAGGGTAAAGTTTTCTGAGAGTCCATGGAAGGCTGTTTGTTTGTTTTAAAGAAGAGGTTTAATGCCATCTAATCAGTGTTGGATTTATCCAGAAGTTAACTGGGGCTGAGTCCCCCTTGTTTATGAAGGGGCTCCAGTATCTCTCCAACCAATCTATCATTGATCTAAAACTGCAACCTCTTCATCTACCAGATGTACCTTTCACTCTACAGTGCCACTGTGCAATGAAGGGGTTCTGCATGACTCAGTGTCTCCCCAGCAGGAGAAAGAAGTTCTGTACTCTGTGATTACTTTCATTCTTTCTAAACTGCGGGCAGCATCACATCTGACTGACACTGGTAATGACTGTTTTTTTCAGGGACTTAAGGCATATAGCTAGATTGAGCCCACTTGTGTAATAGACATGCCCAAATATAGTGAAATATTATTGGAGGTTACCTGGGTAGCATTTATTTAAACACTGCACAGAAAATCAGTCCACATTTTAGCCATATTGGAACAATTAGTGCTCTAAGTTGGGTGCCCCCAGTGTGGTAGATTATGTAGTTTAGATGGGAATTCATGATTAATAGCACACTGACATTTCAGCAAAGGACAAGAAGATCAGAGGCCAAAGAGGAAAAGGGAAGAAGGTAGAATGAATGACATAAACAGAAGACTGTTTTCTTCTAAACCGTCTACTACACAAAACACTTTTGGATTTTCTGAATAGAATACCTAACTTTTACTTAATAACAAAGACTCCATGTACACTACAGAGAGCTTTTGAAAGAAACTCTTCTGGAAGATCTGTTCCAAAAGAGCTTCTTTCGAAAGAGTGCATCCACACATAAAATAGTGGATCAAAAGAGTGATCTGCTCTTTCAAAAGAGAGCATCCACACAGCCCCCGCTCTTTCAAAAGAACAGGCCAGGGATCGAAAATGAAGACTGTTCTTTTGAAAGAGGGACCCTGTGGAGTGTCTGCACAAGCTTTTTTTCGAAAGAAGCTTTTGAAAGGGGGCACTCTTCCTGAGATGGGAAAGGAAGAGTGATTTCAAAAGGAGCACTACGTTCTTTCTATGTACTTTCAAAAGTATGCTTTTTGTGTGTAGATGCTTGATGGGCTCTTTTGAAAGAGCCCCTTTCTTTTGAAAAATCTTTCAGAAGAATTTGCAAATGTAGATGCAGCCAGAGAATAGATTCTAAGGGGCTAGAGATCAGAAAAGCAATCCAGCCAATGGAGAGGCTTAAATGTTAATTGCAAGAATGTGTTCTCTCTATCAGACATATGTAAGATCCAGTGAGAACACACAGCTTTGCTGGATTATAATTTAGCTCATATGAAGTGAGGCTTTTAGGATGGAATTTATGCACTGTGGCTGTGGCAACAAATGCTCTTCACATATTGGTGTGTAAAATACAAAAATGTTATACTGAATATTGCATTAAATCAGTTTCTGGGAAAGCGTGGCCTCTCCTCCATTTCTTGAGGACTGCATGACCCTAGATGGTAATTTAAATATGACAGTAATTTAAATATGAAAATAATACGGAACAAATTCTCAGGAGAAACATATTCATTGCTTATTGGCATTACATGGGACTAATACAGCTTTTTTCCAAAAAAAAGTATCAGACATATTAATATTCAATGCTGAATTTAGCCCTCTCACAAGGTAATCTATGGCACTTTTCTTCTAGAAAGCAATTTCAATTAAGGGAGACTCTTTTCTCTGGGGAACATTATCTATCTCCAGCAGCAGGAATTCTTTATCAGTGACCAAAAAGTCCCTGAAATTAGAGTGCCAGGGCTTACAGGCCTCCCTGCTCTTTATCATAGTTAGAATTAATGAAACAAATTATGAACATTGTTTCTGAGATGTTAATTACATGCACCTAGCTAGGACATTCAGATGAGGTCAGTCATTGAATGACTGATTTTCCCGACAGAATTCCAGCATATATATACCCCCTACAAACAAATACACACAATTCAACTATGAGCACATACATGATTGCATTTTTAATGTATTAACTCCAGCTATTAACTATTAAAACTATTCAGGCCTATTGATGGAAGAGGAGATGCAAATAGGGCAACTACTCCAGAGCCTGGCAATTCATAAGGGCCCAGGGCTCAGGCCACTAGGGTTACCGTTAAAAAAGAGGCCACCCCTGAGAAGGAGTGTAGGGCTACGTCTACACGTGCACCCAACTTCGAAATAGCTTATTTCGATGTTGCGACATCGAAATAGGCTATTTCGATGAATAACGTCTACACGTCCTCCAGGGCTGGCAACGTCGATGTTCAACTTCGACGTTGCTCAGCCCAACATCGAAATAGGCACAGCGAGGGAACGTCTACACGCCAAAGTAGCACACATCGCAATAAGGGAGCCAGGCACAGCTGCAGACAGGGTCACGGGGCGGACTCAACAGCAAGTCGCTCCCTTAAAGGGCCCCTCCCAGACACACTTTCATTAAACAGTGCAAGATACACAGAGCCAACAACTAGTTGCAGACCCTGTATATGCAGCACGGACCCCCAGCTGCAGCAGCAGCAGCCAGAAGCCCTGGGCTAAGGGCTGCTGCCCACGGTGACCACAGAGCCCCGCAAGGGCTGGAGAGAGAGTATCTCTCAACCCCCCAGCTGATGGCCGCCATGGAGGACCCCGCTATTTCGATGTTGCGGGACGCGGATCGTCTACACGTCCCTACTTCGATGTTGAACGTCGAAGTAGGGCGCTATTCCCATCCCCTCATGGGGTTAGCGACTTCGACGTCTCGCCGCCTAACGCCGATTTCAACTTCGAAATAGCGCCCGACGCGTGTAGACGTGACGGGCGCTATTTCGAAGTTAGTGCCGCTACTTCGAAGTAGCGTGCACGTGTAGACGCAGCTTATGTGTTTCAGTCTGTACCAACTCATCTTGTATTAATGTGTTATAGTGTATATAGTGCATTAATGCAACATGAAATGGTAGCAACTGATACAGATACATTCCCTCTCAAGGGTGTCGTCTTCTTTGAAAGGCCAAATGTGGCAACTTTACAGGCTGATACTGTTTCTACTGTGGCAATGATGGAAGCTGGACACCAAGACCCTTTACATAGCTGCTGGAGTGCCATCTGCTGTGAAGAACTGTGAGCTGTCTTTGTAAGCCACGGTGTGCCCTGGGTGGTGCTGAGGCTGCCTGGGGGAAGCGAGCTCCAGCTCCGCCCCTTCCATCTGAGGCCACACACCTGCTGGGGGCATAGAGCCCACCCTCCATCCCCTCGTGCTTTGACCAGGGGCCCAGTGAGTCTGTTGGCCCCATTCAAACAAACTCAATAAGGTTGAACTGAATTAAACAACGTTCATTCAGGTTATCAATGGGAACTGTCAGTCTGTCACATTGATCACATCTGGATGTTCCATGAGAGGGGAAGCCTTGGTCCTGTGCCCTGTTCTGAAGTGCAGTCACTGAAGACCGGCCCATGAAGAAAAGGATACTCTGAGGACAGAGTGCTGTCAAGCATAATTCGCAACAATCGGTAATCTCATTTTCATTAGGATTAAAAAATTCTGTTTAAATATCTGCTTTCAGACTATTTTCCCCTTAAATCTGCCACAGTAAAATACAGTGGCAACTTTATTATCCAGCAGCCATGGGCAACAGGGCATGCTGGATAATTAAATGTGATGGATATTGGAGCAAGCCCAAGACCTGCTGCCATCAGTCCCAGCCCCACTGCTGATGTTGCTGGCCTGGCAGCTGGCAATCCAGCCCCCAAGACCTACTGCAACCAGACCTCGCCATGTAGCCACCAGTAAATCATCTGGTCCGTAGATACTAGCCATGGACAGGTAGCTGATCAGCCCAGCCCTCCAGTGTCACCGTTCCTGCCCTGATGGCCCAGGACAGGCAGCCAGCGGCTCTGGCCCCATTGCAACTAGCCCCACTAGGATCATCCCAGCAGGTCAGCAAGCAGTGGAGCAGATGCTGGTTACTTTAACATGCCTGTTATCTGAATTCCAGATAGCCCATCTGTTATGGTATATGGGGAACAGATTTGACTAAGCGCCTTTGTTTTAAATCTGAAAGTTCTAGTCAGTGGCTTCTGCAAAAGTACCTGTTTCCCTGTGATAAGTTTGCATTTAAACATTTTATGCATGATCAGTGTATGTTCATTTCTCTACTAGATAGAAGCCCGCTGAAATTTTACTTGCATGTTTAAATGCAGAAGCTCACAGTTCATTGCTTGGTGACCATAAGTTTATGTAGTTGTGTATAATAATATATTAACTGGTGATATTTGCCACACAGGTAAAAATGAATTTGAAAAATAGCTTTGCCTTACTTTCATTACTGGGTAAAATAGGAAAATAGATCAACTTTCTGTGAGGTCAATACGGGAGTTTTTCAGTGGAAAATATTTATTATTCACTATTCATTGAAAAAAAACTAAACATTTATGATTTTTTAAGAGAAAACAACCTGAATATTGAAAAAAAGTTCCATCATTTTGTTAAAATTACATTGGCTACCATACATGGATGAATGCTCCTGAAAAAATGGCATAATATTCTTTGCCACCCAAATTACATAGGATAGTGTTCTCTGAAATCTTATACTTTCATGGAGAATAACTCAACAGATGACTTAGCACAGACATAGACACTGTAGAACAAGATATGAACCTTGGCTGAAAAGAATGGTGATCAAGATTGCTTCTCATTATTTTGCTTCTTACCAGATTCCCATTATACAACTACAAAGACTATAATATGTATAATCTTCACTGGCAATTCAATGGAAGGCACATGACATTCAAAGATGTTTAAGATGCACAGTTTTGTTTCTAAATTTGATTCTTTCCAATGTAAAAGCATTGTGGATTTGGATTTCATTAATTTGTCATATGGGGACAATTCTTCATTACTAGTCCAGGAATGAAGTCTCTGTGTATATTTCAGCAAGCTGGTTTAGTAAGGTTCCCAATTGTCTCCTGCATGGTGAAATGGTAGCTATTTTCAGCAATACAGGGAGCTATGATTACACCAGGTAGCATCAGTAAAAACAAGTAATTAACTTGGTTAGGAAGACAGACAGGCACACTGCTGAGCTTCATTAATTGGGAAATACAGGGCCAAGCACAGTGCTGATACTCAGAACAGCACAACTTTTTCCCTTTAGATCAGTGTGGAATCCATCTGAAGATGGTGCTGATCATAGTCATATGCAAGGGAGCGTAACAGAATTACAGTGACGTACACTTGTGTAGAATGTTCACACAACCCTTGAACGCATCAGAATGGAGCCTAGATTAGAGGTTCCAGAAATTTTGCATTACTCAGAGGACATTCTCCTATCACGAGAGAAAATTGATTCCCTGCTTAATAGTCCCTTTTTTACTATGTGCAGATGTGCCTGCCTCCTACTCAGAGTTCTTGGACCTGCTGCATGCTTTCCGCCATTCTTGGAGTGCGTCTACACTAGCTGGCTACTTTGAAGTAGCCGGCACAAAGTTGAAATAGCACACGTCGCATCTACGCAAGCCACGTGCTATTTTGACATAGAAATCGATGTTAGGCAGCAAGATATCGAAATCGCTATTCCTATCCAAAGATGGGAATAGTGCCCTACTTTAATGTTCAATGTCGAAGTAGGGTGTGTGTAGACAATCTGCGTCACTCTGCTTTGAAACAACGGGATCCTCCATGGAGGCAATCAGCTGAGGGGTTGAGAAGCCTTGTCCAGCTCCTGAGGGGCTCTATGGTCCCCGCGCGCAGCAGCCTTTAAAGCACCATGGACCCGGATTTCCTGGGGCAGGAAGCTGAGAGCATTCAGGAATCAGCATACACACGTGCTAGCCCTGCACACCCTCCGGAGGCCCCAGACCACCACCCACCACCCATGCCATCGAGCCAGCCCCCAGAGCGCCCCCAGGATCCCCCCCCAAGGGGACCCAGGAACTCCTGGCAGCCAAAGTGGGGAGCCAAAAAGAGACGGGGCCCTTCCTGGTCAGAGGCCAAGCTCTGAGACCTGCTGGGGCTCTGGGGTGAGGAGGAGGTGCTCCACGTGATGGGGAAGCAAACAGGGGAATGCAGAAGCATTTGTCCAACTGGCCAACGTCCTGGCCGCCCGGGGTCACACTGCCCACACTCCAGATCACTTCTGGAGCAAGCTGAAGGAATTGCAGCAGGGTTACGCCTGGGCCTGGAACTCAGCCACCTGGTCTGGGGCTGTCCCCGCCACTTGGCCCTATTACAGGGAGCTCAGGGCCATCCTGGCCTCTCAGGACAACTTCTCCCCCTCCCCCAGCCACCCTTGACACCACAGCTGAGGAGCCCCAGCAGACCTCAGAGCCGGAGTCTGGCCCAGAGGCCAGGCCCACACCCCGGGGCCCACCCAAGGAGCCCCTCTCGGGTTGGTGGAGGATGGGATCCAGCAGCGAGGAAGGGGGCTCCTCAAAGACTTCCCTTCCCAGAGCACCAGCCGAGCATCTGCCCACCAAGGTTCCCCTGACCTTGGCAGTGGATGGTCAGGTATGTACCCCACAGGACGCACACCCCTGGGCCACGGGGCAGGGGCATCAGACATGACAGGGAGCCCCACACACCCTCCAGTGGACCCCGACCCACAACTGCCCAGGCACAGCACCATCCCAGGATGGCGGCATGGCCATCAGTGCCTGTCAGCACCCACACCCAGGGACAGTACTGTGCCTTAACCCCAGGGGCGGGGGGACCATGCAGTGGGGACACCCAACAGGGACACCACACCACACCGACGGGGATGGAGACCCAGCACCCAAGGAGGGGCGTGAATGGGCCAAGGGCCAGGACACAGGACTAACAGCCTTCCCATCCCTCTCTCCCTCTCTGCAGCTGCACCATCCGAGGCCCCAGGCAGCCAGGCACCCTCCGTGGTCCCCCAGAGCCTGCTGGAAGTCAGCCACCACCAGTGCCTGGGGACAGCCCCAAGGCCAGCAGGTTAGTCACACCACCACTGGACCCAGGGGATGGCCCCCATGGACCCTCAGCTCCTGGCAGTTCTCTGGTGGCAGATAGAGGTGGCCAAGGAGAGACGGAGGTTCAACCAGGAGGAGTCCACCCAGCACTGGGCGACGTGGCAGGAGTTCATGGGCATCTTCTGGGACATAGCTGGGTCGCTCCGGGAGTCTGTTGCCCAGCTCCTGCCCCCTGCCACCTCCCCGCCACCCTCCCCGCCACTGCACCCGATACCCCCACTGATGCCCCACCTGCCTCGCCCCCTGCATTGCCACCTGCCTCACCACCTGGCACCCCACCTGCTGCGCCACCTGGCATGCTGCCTGCCAGCCCCCCAGGACCAGAGCCCACTGGGGCAGAAAACCAGCCAGTGGAGTCATCCTAGCTGTACCTGCCAGTCCTCCCAGCCCCCAGCCAGCCGCACCGGGGACCACAGACAAGGGGCAGGGTCATGACCCATACCCACCGGGGGTCACACCCCTCTACACCCACCCCAGACTGACGGGCCAACGGCTGAGCCATCCAATGGTCCCCTATTTGTTCATAGTTGTCCCCTTTGTGTATTGTTGTTCCCCTTGTTTATAGTTGTCCTCCTTTGTATATTGGTTGCAGTTTTCGTTGTGAACATAACAGAGTTACCAGTTTTCAATAATCCACAGTTTTATTTTCCAAAGAACCTGAAACGTGTGCTTGTTGGGGGCATGGTGTGCCGGTGGTGGGAGCGGTGTGCAGGCAGTGCAGGTAGTGTGTGGGGGGCCCTCTGGGGAAGGCCATGGAGGTGCTCAGGGGTCTCCCTGATCAAAATGGGCCCACAAAGCCTTGCAGACTCATACCCCCTCGCAATGGGCCTGGTGAGTGGGGGCAGCTTCCAGCTGGGGGGAAGCCTGTGCCGGCATCAACTATCCTCCCCTGGACAAAGGTCTCCCCCTTACTCTCCACAATGTTGTGGAGCATTCAGCATGCGCCCACAACATGGGGGATGTTCTGGAGGCCGAAGTCCAGGTGGGCAAGGAGGCACCACCAGCAGCCCTTCAGGCGGCCGAAGGTCCTCTCCACCACCTGGCGGGTGTGGTTCAGTCGGGCGTTGAATCGCTCCTGGCCGGCGTTGAGGCGGATGGTGTATGGACATATGAGCCAGGGCTGGAGGGGATAGGCCACTTCCGCCACGAGGCAGAGGGGCAGGTGGGCATGATTCCCCAAGAGGAATCTCCCTCTGGAGGATGTAGGTCCCTGCCTCCAGTCAGTGGCACAGGCCCAAGTTCCAGAAGATGCAGGTGTTGTGTGGGCAGCCGGGCCAGCCCACGTTGACATCCTGGAAGTGGTCCTGGCTGTCCACCATGGCCTGCAGGATCATGGAGTAGTAGCCCCTCCGGTTGATGTCTCTTCCCCCACTGTGGTCTGGGGCACAGATGGGGATGTGGGTCCCGTCCAGGGGTCTGAAGCAGTTCAGGAACCCCATGGCGGCAAACTCAGTGACAGCTGCAACCAGGTACCCGACTCGGATGACCGTCTGCAGCAGCATGGCATTGAGCTCATGGACCACCTGTGGGGAGGGAACACAAGCACCCATGAGGGTATGCAGGGTGCCCCAGGCCCTTCCCCCGCAGGCCCTCCTCCCGGGCATGTCTCTGGATACCTCGCCGTCCAGCCCCTCCCTCCCCAGAACCCCTACCTTGCCAGCCCCACACCCAGCCCCTCCTTCCCCAGCCCCACACCCAGTCCCCTCCCCGGCCCCCTCGCCCCCCAGTGGGTGTGCGCCCAGGCCTCCTTACCTCCATGATGACTGCCCTGACCGTGGCCTTTCCCACTCCAAACTGGTGTCCCATGGAGTGGGCTGGCTAGGGTCCAGCCCAGCTTCCAGATGGCTATTGCAATCCCCTTCTCGAGGGGGAGGGTGCACCGCATCCGTGTGTCCTGGTGCCTCAGTGCAGGGGTGAGCCACTGGCAGAGCTCCAGGAAGGTCTGCCGGTTCACGTTGAAGTTCTGCAGCCACATATCGTCTCCCACTCCCGCATGACCAGCTGTTCCCACCACTCGGAGCTGGTGGGGTAGCTCAGAAGAGGGGAACCCGGTGGTCAGGGGCATCCCTTTTTGCCCCGTGGGAGGCCCCCACTGCCAGGAGCTGCTCGGCGGCCTCCCATGCAGCACCTAGCAGGGCGCTTGCTCCCTATATGACTGCCTGGAAGGCTTCCAGGTGCTGCTACTGCTGTTACTGCTGCTGCTGCTGCTCCTGCTGCTGCTGCTGCTGTTACTGGGGGTCTATGGCTGCTGTGCATCAGTCCGAGAGAGTGTTGCTAGTGCTCTGCAGACCTTGTGCTGTGCAGGTGGATGTGTCTGGGAGGGGCCTTTAAAGGAGCGGATTGCTGTTGCCCTGGAAGGGCTAGTCCAGCCTGTGACCCTGTCTGCAGGCTTTGCTGTCCCCTTATTTCGACGGGGAGCGCTTGTGTGTGTGAACACTCCTCATTTCCTTCCGAGGCAGCTCCTTTTGACGTTCCCCGTCACTACCTCGACATTGAACGTTGACAGCACCAGCCCTGGAGCATGTGTAGACGATATGTGTTGAAGTAACCTATTTCGATATTCTTACTTAGTGTAGACGTAGCCTTGGTGAGGTAACAGTAACTGCTTCTCTTCCCAAAACTTACTTGGTCTTCTAGGAGGGGTAGACCAGCCAGTCATTTCCTAGGTTTGTTTTTAGGTGGGGGTCACAGAAGAAATAAAGTATGGGTTGTTGCAATTGCAAAATTAAAGACATGTAATCTTGTTCCCAAGGTTGTGTGATTTTACATGAATATCCAGCTGTTGGAGTAGCACCTGCTCATGTATAATTAATGAGGCTACTTGATCATACCATCATTTTTCTAGGCATTAATAATTTTTTTCATCCATGAAATTCAGAGAATGAGAAATGATTTATACACAGGAAACTTCCAAATTCAGAAAAAAATCTCTATACAGAATTGTCCTACGGCTATGTCAATGCGATAGGTTAGTAGGCATCCTTCAGTCTGCATAGACTGTGGATTGCGCCTTTTAAGTTTCAATTGAGGACTTCATTTACAGCATCTGTTGTGACTATAAAGACCCACACGAGAGTGACAGTCCTTACTGCATCTCTTGCAGATGTAGTGGGTGTCTGGCAAGTCCTTATTGTGCTTCCTGTGTGCTTGCTTCTCCTCTGCTAGCTGTCTGATCTTCAACTCGCCCTTCTGAAGGCCCTTGTGTAACCCCTGCCTCCATCTGCTGCAGTCGTCTGCTAGATCTTCCCAGTTGTCCAGCTCGATGTCTACCTCTCTGAGGTCTCTCTTGCAGACATCTTTGTAACGCAACTGGGGGCATCCGGGAGGTCTTTTGCCAGAGGCTAGCTCCCCATACAGGATGTCTTTTGGAACCCTTCCATCGTTCATCCTGTGGATGTGGCCAAGCCAGCAGAGTCGACGCTGCCTGAGGAGGGTGTGCATGGTTGGGATTCCAGCTTGCTTGAGGATGGCAGTGTTGGTCACTCTGTCCTTCCATGATATTCCAAGGATGCGCCTGAGGCAGCGCAAGTGGAAGACGTTCAGCCTCTTTTCCTGGCGGGCATACAGGGTCCAAGTCTCGCTGCTGTAAAGGAGGGTGCTGAGGATGCAGGCTCTGTAGATTTGCATTTTGGTGTGAGTGTACAGCTTGTTGTTATTCCACACTCTCTTGCTGAGTCTGGACAGAGTTGTGGCCGCTTTTCCGATCCTCCTATTTAGCTCAGTGTCCAACGACAGGGTGTCAGTGACGGTGGACCCGAGGTAAACGAACTCGTGGACAACCTCTAACCTATAGTTGTCAATGCTGATTGATGGGGATTCAGCAACATCCTGACCGAGTACGTTCGTCTTCTTTAGGCTGATGGTAAGCCCAAAGTCCTTGCACGCTTTGGAGAACCGATCCAGCAGTTTTTGAAGCTGGTCTTCTGTGTGAGACACTACAGCAGCATCGTCTGCGAACAGCATGTCTCTGATGAGGACTTCTCGCACATTAGACTTAGCTTTCAGCCTGGCAAGGTTAAACAGTTTCCCATCGGATCTTGTGTGCAGCAAGATGCCCTCTGTTGAAGATCCAAAGGCATGCTTCAGGAGGAGTGCGAAGATCCCAAACAATGTCGGAGCAAGCACGCATCCTTGTTTGACGCCGCTCCTGATTCTGAAAGCATCCGATAATGCGCTGTCATATTGGATGGTTCCTCTCATGTTTTCGTGGAATGACTGGATCATCTTGAGTAACTGTGGAGGACAGCCTATCTTGTGGAGCAGTTTGAACAGACCATCCCTGCTGACCAAGTAAAAGGCCTTGGTCAAGTCGATGAAGGCTGTGTAGAGTGGCTTTCTCTGCTCCCTGCACTTCTCCTGCAGCTGCCTTAGAGAGAAGACCATATCAACGGTAGACCTCTCTGCGCGGAATCCGCACTGCGATTTGGGGTACACCCTCTCAGCAATCTTCTGGAGTCTGCCAAGGATGACGTGAGCGAACAGTTTACCAGTGATGCTTAAGAGGGAGATTCCACGGTAGTTGTTGCAGTCGCTTCTGTCTCCTTTGTTCTTATAGAACGTTACAATGTTAGCATCACACATATCCTGTGGAACCTCACCCTCTTTCCAGCACAGGCACAGTAGCTCATGCAGAGGTTCCAGGAGTGTGTCCGCGGCACATTTGATTACCTCTGGTGGTATATACCATCCTGACCAGGGGCCTTTCCTGCTGCAATGCTGTCGATGGCTGTCTTCAGTTCATCCACAGTCGGCTCTTGGTCCAGTTCGTCCATTACTGGTAGGAGCTCGACGACATCGAGGGCTGCGTCAACCACAACATTCTCACGTGAGTACAGCTCGGAGTAGTGCTCAACCCAGCGCTCCATCTGTTTGGCTTTGTCAGCGATGACTTCACCAGATTTGGATTTCAGAGGTGCCATCTTGTTCTGGGTGGGTCCTAATACCTTCTTCATACCCTCGTACATTCCTCTGAGATTACCAAAGTCGGCACAGGTCTGAATGCTGCTGCATAGCTGGAGCAAGTGGTTGTTGGCACAGTGCCTGGCTGTCTGCTGTACTGTTCTTCTGGCCTCTCTAAGCGCTTGCTGGGTACTCTGGCTCGGTGAGCGTTTGTACTCCAGGAGTGCAGTGCGCTTCTTTTCAATGACTGGAATCATCTCATCGGAGTTAGCTTCGAACCAGTCATTTGTGTTTCTAGCTCTTCTTCCAAACACCGACAAGGCCATGTTGTAAACTGTATCCCTCAGATGTTGCCATTTGGATGTCGCATTGACGCCCCCAGGGCTGCTGCGCAGATTTTCCTGGAGGGTCTCTCTGAACTTTTCAGCTTTCTCCGAGTTTGCCATCTTTCTGGCGTCAATGTGGGGCCTTCCAGCAGGTTTAGAGTGGTACAGCTTCTTGGGTCTCAGCTTGAGCTTGGAGCAAACTAGCGAGTGATCTGTATCACAGTCAGCACTATGATAGCTGCGTGTCAGAAGGACGTTTTTGAGGTTATTACGCCTAGTGATGACCACATCTAGTTGATGCCAGTGCTTCGAGCGTGGGTGTCTCCACGACACTCTGTGCTGTGGCTTTGTTTGGAAGAATGTGTTTGTGATGCACAGATTGTGGTACGTGCACGGTTCAAGGAGATGCGATAGGTTACATATTTAAAATTAGGATGTCAATTTCATTTGCCTTTCTTGGGAGGGAAGAACACATTCCAAGTCAATCAGCTTTATTGCTGAGTAGCTTACCAATAATTTGAGTTTGTAGAATAGTAATTCACTGACGTGAAGGAAAGTAGATCATTTGCATTCCTTAAATCATAAACTGGTATTTATTATCCTCTTCAAAAGGAAAATGCATAATGTCATTGCAAACTGAAACTGCCTTCTTAGTCTGTCAAATTTAACACTCACCACTGACACGGTATCCATAGTGATTAATGAATAACACTGTGGTCATAGTGATGAAGGTTTGCTTTGCTTTGAATAGGAATGCATCACGACAGACAATTTGCCCTTCAATCAACTTACTCTCTGTAAGACTTATTTATTCTGACCTTCATATTTGAATCATAGTGAAAAAGTCAAACTTACCTTGCCGTGTTTTGAATAAAAAGTTAAAACTTTAGTTTATACTTATCTAGGAGGCAACTTAACTCGATTAAAAGAACTTTAAAATTTTAAAAAGGGTGTCAGAATCAGAACCACTCTATTTTCCAAAGGAAATGTTGTTGACATATGCCAACGGAATGCTAAACTAATCCACAATTAAGGCTGCTGTTGTACAATTAGAATCAAGAGGATATTTTTCCTGGAGTAAAAGCAGCTTTCTAAATTGACAATCTATGGGGCTGGGAAAATGTATAAGACAGAGATGGAAATGTATTTGTGTTCTCATAAAGTAATAAATGGTCTGTCAGCATTAATAGCCTCAGGAAAGTGTTGGCAACTCAAGCAGAATAAATAAGAAAAGACTGTGACAGACTGTCACTGCCTAATGAAGCTAAGAGATTTAAGGTATTCAATCATAGTATTTTACTAGTACACCTGGATTCTCTTTATTAAAAAAGCATTTATCTAATGATGCATTACAATGCATCACCAGTAATTGAAGAGTGTTTTACTGATGGCAAATGGACGTAAGAAAACAAAGGAGGAATATTCCATATTGTAAAGAAGCTGGAGTGTACCCCTGGTCAATAAGGCCCAAACTCTTAGGCTACAGTTACACTACAGTGATCTATCAACAGAAGTCACTGTTGGAAGAGATTTCCCAACAAAGCTTCTGTCAACAGAGTGTGGCCACAAACAAAATCCAATACGAAGAGCACTGTGCTCTGTTGACAGAGTGGCTGGACTGCCCAGCTGCTCTTTCAACAAAACACACACCTGGATACACAGCAGACAGGGCTGCCCATTGTTCTGGATTCCCTGTCTGTCAGAAAAGGTCCCCCCAGAGTGACCACACAGCTTTTTGGTGGACAGAATCTGTCAACAGCAGTGTTATGCTCATAGCTGAGAGGCAGAACGCTGCCAGCAAAAGTGCTGAGTTTTGTTGTCAAACTGTCAACAAAATACATTTTGTGTGTGTGCGCTCCAAAAGCTTTGTTGACAAAACTGGGGTTTTGTTGGCAAAACTCACTAGTGTAACCGTAGACTAAGACCAGAGACTTCAGACATTCTAGCTGTGTTAATAACCGAATTAATGAAACTGCTCATGTATTTTCCACAAGCAGAAAAGGAAGTAAATTAATTTATTAAAGATTTCACTGCAAATTACTCACTTCAGATTTAGCCTAGAAACTAAAATGACAATTTCACTGGACATGTAATATTGTAAAAGATGGGCAAACAGACTGTAAAGTATATACCTATACTAATAAAAGAAGAATAATGCAAATCATATGTTAAAGCATTTCTTGAGATAAAACATGCAGTACTCAAGAAAATTGGCCCTCAGAGTAATTGATTACAATCCTGTAACTTTTAACCTTGATTATTCTTCATGAGAACAAATATGTCCTAGATATACTGTCCAGAATTTGTCTATATGGATGCAGTAGGAAATTATGGCATTGCACATTGCCAAGAAAATAACAGAGAAACCTGTCAAATAGCAATAATGGGATTTTTCTGGTGCATTCACATGCGCTGTTGAAAGTTGTGGGGAATTTGCCTTCATAGAAAAAGCAGTCTGTTCTTTTGGGGGAAATGCTAGCTCAAAATGCTCATGTAAGTTGTCTTCTATATAAGTTTGAACCTAAATGCATGGATGAAAACCAACCATTTTGTACTGCATATGGATTTATTTTCATTGATTTCTGCTTGTTTGCTTTAATGCAAACAAATGTTTCAACAGATCTTTTGACTGCCTAAGAGTTATCTTTCTTATTGCCCTTTGCAGGTATTTTACCTCATAGTATCCAATGTCTTAAGGCGGCTTGCAGCTTCCTGGGAAAATCCCATACAATTCAAGTATCAGAGGGGTAGCCGTATTAGTCTGGATCTGTAACAGCAACGAAGGGTCCTGTGGCACCTTATAGACTAACAGAAAAGTTTTGAGCATGAGCTTTCGTGAGCTCATGCTCAAAACTTTTCTGTTAGTCTATAAGGTGCCACAGGACCCTTTGTTGCTCATACAGTTCAAGTGACAGCATTCTAGCCTGCAGCACTGCAGCAGAATGGACAATGCCCACTCCCCGCCCTGCACACACACCCCTCCCATAACCACAGGTGTCTCTCAGAGGACCCTTAAGAACTCAGCACAGTCTCTCTTGTATGTGACACCATTCCCCTCCCTTCCTTCACTTACACAGAGCAATTTAATACCACTAAAAGTTCCAACAGTCCTCAGAGAGCCCACAAAATAAAATCCATAACCATAACACTGGAGTCCATACTAAACCCTACTTCTTCTGCCATGTCCATAGTTCTTTTGCCAGCTAGTGTGCTACACCTGAAGCTATAGCCTGAGCCCTTTCTCCCTGGCATCCTCAGCTTTCATGCCCCACCTCCCTCCACCCTCTGAACTGCACCCTGCAGCTTGTTGGTAACTTTTGTAAGGAAGCCACTGATCCAGCCCAGGTGTGCCATTTTCGTAATCAGGGTCTCCTAGCCTCAGCGTTGAAAGCCTCAAGCATGTTACAAGAACCAAAGTTAAAATGTGGAAGTTGGAGGTCAGAACATATAAGCTGCGTCTACACGTGCACGTTACTTCGAAGTAGCGGCACTAACTTCGAAATAGCGCCCGTCACGTCTACACGCGTCGGGCGCTATTTCGAAGTTGAAATCGACGTTAGGCGGCGAGACGTCGAAGTCGCTAACCCCATGAGGGGATGGGAATAGCGCCCTACTTCGACGTTCAACATCAAAGTAGGGACGTGTAGACGATCCGCGTCCCGCAACATCGAAATAGCGGGGTCCTCCATGGCGGCCATCAGCTGGGGGGTTGAGAGATACTCTCTCTCCAGCCCTTGCGGGGCTCTGTGGTCACCGTGGGCAGCAGCCCTTAGCCCAGGGCTTCTGGCTGCTGCTGCTGCAGCTGGGGGTCCGTGCTGCATATACAGGGTCTGCAACTAGTTGTTGGCTCTGTGTATCTTGCACTGTTTAATGAAAGTGTGTCTGGGAGGGGCCCTTTAAGGGAGCGACTTGCTGTTGAGTCCGCCCCGTGACCCTGTCTGCAGCTGTGCCTGGCTCCCTTATTTCGATGTGTGCTACTTTGGCGTGTAGACGTTCCCTCGCTGTGCCTATTTCGATGTTGGGCTGAGCAACGTCGAAGTTGAACATCGACGTTGCTAGCCCTGGAGGACGTGTAGACGTTATTCATCGAAATAGCCTATTTCGATGTCGCAACATCGAAATAAGCTATTTCAAAGTTGGGTGCACGTGTAGATGTAGCCATAAAGTCCCAGAACTCTGTCATGAAATAAAGATCACACCATTGTATTGCTCTGAGCATGTTTCCTAGGCCTGAAGAAGAGGTCTGTGTAAACTCAGATGTGTGTCTATTTCGCCAACAGAATTTGGTCCAATGAAAGTTGTTACCTCACTCATCTTGTGTTCCTATTCAAAAATACCACTATGTTCCTTCCCTGGAGAGAAAGGAATCTGGGTCTGGGATTAAGGGTATGTCCTCATTGCACAGTTAACCTTAGTACTTACCCAGATTTTAGCCTAAGCCCAACTACCACACAGAAAAACCTTTGTGGAAGTATTTTAAGCCTGAACTAGCTTACTACAGTGGTAAAGGTTATAATAGTGTAACACCAACAGACCCAGGTTGCTGGCCCTGGGGGATAAAACCTGTGAGCATAGGGGCTAAAGCCCTGCACTCTACCACGTGAGCTAAAGGCCAGCTGGCTCTCAGCCGAAGCTGTAGAGCAGAGACTTCGCTCACCCCAGATGAGGTCTCAGAGCCCCTGGGTACCACAATAGGGATTCCACATTAACTCAGGCTGTAACCCACCCACTCTGATGAGAGTATGTCAAAATTATTCAAAAACTGAAAGTTCTCCAATGCATTCCCACAATTCCACACACAATTCTTACACTATTGAGCAAAATAACTGAGCAATAATCTGTGAACATCTTAGCACAAAGAACTATGTGATATGCTCCAGACACACAGGCTGTTTTTACACAGGCAAGATCTTCTGGAAGAGCAGTACCTTCTTTTGGAAGATCTGAGGAGGGTCTAAACATGCAAAGCACTCTTCTGGATTTCTTCCACAAGGAAGTGCCCCCTCTTCTGGATTCTGTACTCCACTTCAGACTTAGGAAGAGGGCCTTCTTTTGGAAGAATCTTCTGGAAGAAGGCATGTGTAGACATTCCCAGACCACTTCCGAAAGAAGTCGTCCTCCATGGCAGCAGCTTGCTGGAGACTGGGGATGCTCTGGACACCCCAGCAGGCCTCTCTGGTCTCCAGGTCTTTGAAGCCTTTCACGTTGCAAGGACCTGGAGGTCCTGTGCCAGGAAGCTTGAGAATGTGAGACTGGCAGCACATGGAGGGCTGCCTGCAACACTCCCATGAGGCCCTGCAGTGCCCAGCAAGTCGCGACCTGCAGGGAAGGCCAGCAGGCCAGCACCCTACACTGTGCAGGGGAGCCCCAGGAACCCAGATGAGGGCAGACAAGACCCTGACTGGGCTCCGAAACGGAGGGCCTCCTCCTGGACTGAGCCAGAGCTCCAGTTCCTCCTGGGGCTCTGACATGATGAGGAGTCTTCTGGGACACCGGTAGACACCGGAGGAATGTCCCAGATTTTGCCCACCTATCCCAGGGACTGGCTGACTGTGACTACCTCTCCCAGGCACTGGAGCAAATCAGGTGCACAGTGAAGGAGCTGCGGCAGGGGTACATGTGGGCCCGGGATAGTGCCCGCAGATCCGGCCGTGCCCCTGCCTGCTGCCCATTCTACCAGTAGCTTCAAGACCTCCTGGCTGCGGATGACACCTCTCCGCCTAGCACCACCGTGGAGACAGCTGCACCCAAGCTCCCTGCCTCACTGGAGGAGGAGGGACCCACTACTGTGGAAATTCCATCTGATGAGGAGTCCACAGATAGGTCCGTCGTCATCATGTTGCCCTCCACTGCCAGCAGCCAGGCCCCTTCCATTTGGGCATCACCCGATTTATAGGAGGCCATCTCAGGTAAGTGTGCACCGTGGCAAAGCACAGTGGAGGGAGGGGGACACCTGGGCCCCAGCCCCAGGCCCTGAAGCCCTAAAGCCCATCCCCAGTCAGGGCCAGGGTGCACCCATGCCTGTGGGCAGCACCTGGCTCCCTCTTCCATGAAGCACCCCCTGAGTGTGCTGAGCACCCCCCCTTCCTGGGAAGCATAGCTGCGTCTGGAATGCCCCATGGCCCCCCAGCCCACAAGCCCATTGCCAGGGTTGGTCACTGTGGACAGCTCCCTGGCCCCAGCATCATGCCTGAGGGGCCACCGTGGTGAGTGCATGTAAGCCCGCATGGCGGCCTCCCCTGGCACATGCCCAACCCATGGGTCTGCAGAGGGGGTAACCAGCCAGCAAGACTGGGGCCATGCCACTCAGGTCCCATATGTGGCACTGACTCCTGCCTCTACCCCACTCTCTCTCTCTTAACAGTGATACCTTCCAAGGGTCAGGTCAGCTGGACAAGGAGCTCAGGGCTTGCCAGCCCCATCCAGGCTGGAGGACCCAGCAGCCCACCATGAGGACAAGGCCGCGGCCTACACTGCAGCCCTCTGCCACCAGAACACCCTCACCAAAACATGGCTGGCCCTTGACAAGGCCGAGCTGGAATGGAGGCAGGACACATGGGAGGGGTGGGGATGCTCCACACCATGTGTGGGACCCTAGTGGGCCAGCTCCCAGCCCCCTCCAGCTGCTCCCCCCGAGGACCCCCCCACAGTCCCCCCTGAAACCCCTCTGCTGTCCCCCCTGAGGCCCCCCTGCTGTCCCCCCAAGGCTCCCCTGATGTCCCCCAGCTGCTCCCCTTCATTCCCCCCCACTGGCCCCCCTGTTGGCCTCTTGGCTGCTCCTGTCCCCTTAGCTCATGACCCTGAGGCCTTGGCCACCCTACTGCCCCTGGGCCTGCTCAATGCTGCACTGAGGGACCTCGCAGCATGGCTTGTGGCCACGGTAGACCCCATTCAGGGTTGTCTGAGCCACAATCCATCCCCCCTCCGGACTTCCACTGAGGCTGGGCCAGGTGCATCAGCGCCCCACAGGTCACTGCACTCCCAGGGTAGGAGGGGCACCCGCGGGTGCCAGAGTTCACGGCCTTCCACCCCATCCCTTGATTAGCACCCCCCACCATTCCTACCCCAGTTCCCATCCAAGTTTAAGTGCCCCTGCCCCTTTACACCCGTGTATAGAGTTCTCTCCCTGTCAGGTTTGGTTGTTATTTTTATTATTCCCTAAAGGTTGAGGGTTTTATACATGTTAGCATTCTGCACCCCCAGTGTCCCTGATTACTGTGGGGAAGGGTGGGGTGTTGGGTGGGGTGGTAGGGGGAGCTGTGGAGAGGGGTGTGGGGGTTAATAGCCTTGGCTAAATGTCTCCCGAAGCGCTTCCCAGATCCACAGCCCATCACGGTTGAGCTGCCCATCTGGGGCCGCAGGAGGCTGCTGGTAGTGTGGGGCCAGCTCTGCCTCCAGCCCTGGGGCAGGGTCCCCTCAAGTGCCTTGATGAGGTTGTGGAGCGTGCAGCAGGTGGCCACAACCTGTGGGACGTGCTCCACCCGCACATCGAGGTGCGTGAGGAGACACCTGAATCGCACCTTCAGACGGCTGAAAGCGCACTCGACGAAATACTGGGCCCATGTGAGCTGGGTGTTAAACAGCTCCTGGGAGGGTATGAAGTGGCCAATGTATGGGTGCTTCAACCAGGGCTGGAGTAGGCTGGGTCACCCACAAGGAAAAGAGGCATCATGATGTCCCCTGTGGCGTGCTCTCATCGGGGAACAAATGTCCCAGCTTCCATCCTGTGGAACAGGGAGGAATTCCACAGGATCTGTGTGTCTTGTGCCCTGCCCGTCCAGCTGACATAAATGTCCATGAACTTCCCACAGGTGTCCACCACCACCTGGAGCATGATGGAGTTACTTGTGGTTGACGTATCAGCTGCCACTGTGGTCCGGGACCTTGAGGGTGATATTGTCCCATCGATCCCCCCAAAGCACTGGGGGAACCCGAGTGCAGTGAAGCCCTCAATGACTGCATCCATGTCCCCGGTGTGCACCAGCTGCTGCACCAGCACGTGGTTGATAGCCCTCATGACCTTCAAGGGAACGGGAATGGGTGCACACGTGGGCGTACTCAGAGGGGTCCCTGCCCCCTTCCCCTTCCATCCCCTCCCTCCCTACTGGGCCCCCCCTGCTGGGGGACCCCTCCAGCAGTGGCCATGTGGTATCCCCTCTGGGCTAGACCTGCCGGCCCCCCCAGCCCTGCCCCCTCCGAATTGGCTCCAGGGGTTCCCTGAGCCCACCGGCACCCTCCCTCCTGCTGGTGGGGCAGGATATGGGGCTGGACTTACCTGAAGGATGACGGCCCCAACAGTGGATGTGTGCACCCCGAACTGCTGCCCAATGGATGGGTAGCTGTCCGGGGTGGCCAATTTCCATACAGTGATGGCCATGCGCTTCTCTGGGGGAAGGGCTGGCCTCATCCAGGTGTCCTGGTGTTGTAGCCTGGGGGCGAGCCAGCTGTAGATCTCCAGGAAGGTCTCTTTCTTCAGCCACAGGTTCTGCAGCCAGCAGTCATTGTCCCACTCCCCCATGACAACCCTGTCCCACCACTCCATGCAGATGATGTGGGTCCAAAAGCACTGGACCAGTCAGAGGAGGCCTAGCAGGGGTGGTGGGGGTTCAGGACACACAGGCCTGGGCCTCTGTCTCCACAGGAGGCTGAGGAGGGTGGCCAGCAGGATGACTAGCCTGTGGGCGAGGGCAAGCCTGCTGTCCTGCGGTTGCTGGGGGGTCCACGCCTGCTGGTTGGTGGATGCTGGACGAAGACCTGGG
The DNA here is from genome assembly GCF_033958435.1 of Carettochelys insculpta. Classification (NCBI taxonomy): domain Eukaryota; kingdom Metazoa; phylum Chordata; order Testudines; family Carettochelyidae; genus Carettochelys; species Carettochelys insculpta. Next base: position 138,634,494 of record NC_134137.1, read on the forward strand.
TCTGGCTTGCTGGGCACAGATGTGTCTGGCCTTGGCAGCGTTTGCAGGGAAGGGCTATTTGGTTGGGGCCCTTTAAGGGGCTGTGTGGCCGGCAGCACCAGAAGGGCTCCCTGGCTGTGCCACCCCGTCCATATTGTTTCCTGCCCTGTTCTTCCAGAAGAGTGCCAGTGTGTGTGCAGACGTGCTCTTCCGGAAGAAGAGGCGGCTCTTTTGGGGTCTTGTTTGATGTGTAGATGCACTCTTCTGGAAGAGGATCTTCTGGAAGACATCTTCTGGAAGATCTTCTTCTGGAAAAAAATGCCATGTGTAGAAATGGCCACACAGGAAAGGACAGAAACAGTGAGGACACAGTAACATGAATAGGTCTCTTCTGTGGGATGATCACACCTGGGTGAATCTGATCCATGTACTTATCATTGGATTAATTGTGCAGTGATGACATACCCTTAGTTCACTGACATTTGTGACTATCAAAAATATGTCTCTGGCTTTGTCCATTTCCGTTGAACAAATATGATACACGTATGGTGGGGTGTAGTTTTAGTAATGTCATTGCCTTACTATACCTTTGATCTTTGTCTTTCATGTGTACTCTCAAAGTTTCATTACAATAGTCTGTGTAATTAAGATGAAGACACTGGTGTGAAACAAGTTGATACTTCAGAGATTTCCTTGTGCCAATGTGATTTGTTCAGGCTGGAGAGGGAATCATGCATACATGCCCAAAATAAAGTGAAATAAAAAATATCTTATTAACTGAAATATATAGGCACCTTAAATCAATGAACATAAGGTAGTTGTGGGATGTATTTTTGGTAATTTTGTAGATTTCTTACCAAAATAGAATGTAAAGTATTTAAAATTATATATCATCTCATCTGATAGAAGGCATAACTGAAGCTCTCTCTGGCTACGTCTACACGTGAAGCCAACATCGAAATAGCTTATTTCGATGTAGCAACATCAAAATAGGCTATTTCGATGAATAACGTCTACACGTCCTCCAGGGCTGGCAACGTCGATGTTCAACTTCGATGTTGCGCGGCACCACATCGAAATAGATGCTGCGAGGGTACGTCTACACGCCAAAGTAGCACACATCGAAATAAGGGTGCCAGGCACAGCTGCAGACAGGGTCACAGGGCGGACTCAACAGCCAGCCGCTCCCTTAAAGGGCCCCTCCCAGACACAGTTGCACTAAACAACACAAGATCCACAGAGCCAACAACTGGTTGCAGACCCTGTGCCTGCAGCATGGATCCCCAGCTGCCGCAGCAGCAGCTAGAAGCCCTGGGCTAAGGGCTGCTGCCCACGGTGACCATAGAGCCCCGCGGGGGCTGGAGAGAGAGCATCTCTCAACCCCCCAGCTGATGGCTGCCATGGAGGACCCGGCAATTTCGACGTTGCGGGACGCGGATCGTCTACACGGTCCCTACTTCGACGTTGAACGTGTAGCCATACCAGATGTCTAAGGTCTGAAGAAGTGGGTCTGTCCCATGAAAGCTCACCTAATAAATTATTTTGTTAGTCTTTAAAGTGCCACTTTACTGCTTTTTTGTTTTGATAGTATATAGACTAGCACAACTTTCTTTCTGTTAATAATTTATGAAGAATATGAAGAAGTGGGTTTTAGCTCATAACCTAAAGCTCATAACCTAATAAATGTGTTAGTCTTTAAGGTGCTACAGGACTACTTGTTATTTGTAAAGCTACAGACTAACACACCATGAAACTAATTTATGAAGTACCATTATGTTACCGAGAGACTACAGATGGTGGCATTATACCAGACACTATGAAGTAAAGTTCTCATGTTTGGTTCAGTCCTAAAGATTGATACATTTGTGGGGCAGCTCCATGGCCAACGTAATGTAGGATCAAGGTGTGCATCCCTGTTGTACGTCAGAGGAGGTTTTGGAGTGCAGTATGCTTGTGCAGTATTTTTAGGATTACCATATTTGAACTTTTGGAAAAAGAGGACACCCGTGAGGAGTGTATCTGGATCAGTAAATGCCAAATCACATTGTATTAATGTCCCTTCCAGTCCTACTATTCTATGATTCTATGATATGATTCTATGACTGTAACACACTATTACAATGTGAGTTGGTAGATTCTGATCCTGATACAGATATCCACCCTCTCACAGGTATCCTCTTTTTTGAAAGTTCATATATGGTAACGCTAGTTTTTTAACTCCCCAAATGACACGACCAAGGAGCATGCTACACTAGCTGGGGATATGATAAGAAACTGAAGTGAGGCCAGATCTTGGCAAGATTTAACTAAATGTACTCTCAAATGAATTCCATGTTAACCTACTTTTGTCTGGAAATGTCCTTACTTTTAAAATTATAAAAAATGGAATACATAACCAGCAAGCGAAACAAACAGAAACTAAAACAAAGAGAATGCAGCAGTGTCATATTTCTAATGATTTGTTGCTATGAAGTGTTTACTTTAATTCACTGCTTTAAATTTTAAGTGTAGATTTAGTGGTACGCCAAAGCAATACAAAGCAGCCTGAGTACACTAGCCATTTAAAATGGGTTTGAAACGTTTTGCATCATGAGAGAAGTACAAGGCAATATGGCTTACGTGTGGATACAACCCATACATAGCAAGTCACTGATTGGTTAAAAGAACTGTAGTAGAGAGACTGGTACTATGTGGAAGAAGACAGGCAGGGAAAGCCCGGTCCCTATGTCCCAGTTTCTCTGTGCTTCTGGTACTCTCTTGGTTCTGCTGCCTCAATTACTTCAGTGGTGCTGCTTCTATAAGTGGCAGGCTGAAGACAACAGAGCCGCAGGGAAAATTTAAAGTATTGATATCCAGAGAAATCTTTAAAAAGAAGTGACAATGGGACAAGTTAAACTGCCAGTGAGAGCCCTTACACAATGTTATCAATGTCCTTAATACTATGGTGTCATTGGATCCAATAGAACTGTTGCATGCAATTTAGTTTTAGAAGAATGGTGATGATTGGTTGAGTTGACTGTGATGTCGCAACGATCCCATTTACAGGAGCAGATTATATAGGCATAACAGTTCGTTCGGATAATCATTACTAACTTAGTTTAATTGCAAAGTAATTTATTCAAATATATCATATGTGAACAATTTCAATTAATTTTAATTGTATGCATGGTTTGAAATGTATGCTTTTATTCTCCTGTTAAGATCATAAATCAAGACAAAGAAAAGACTGACATAGAGGTCAAATTTCTTAAAGTACTAAGTTTTTAATTAAATATAATTCATAAAGTGATTAACAGAGTTACTTGTTAATTTTCATAATTTTATTGTCTGGTCAGAGAGCAAGTGCTGTAAATTTGGAGAGGATATACTCTATTTCTGAAGTGAAACAAAGAAGTTGAATTCATTCTGTAAATGAAAATTGGAACTCTTTCTTAACTGCAGACTTGCAAGTAGCATCTTTGTAACATAAGTGGACTGGTGGGTCTCAGCTTTTATGGGGCTGGATTTTTTGATCCCTGGCCCATTCTTTCAAAAGAGTGGAGGCTATGTGTATGCTCTCTATTGAAAGAGCAGATCAATATTTCGAACTGCTTCTTTGTGTGTGGCTGCACTCTTCCAAAAGAAGATCTTCCAGAAAATATTTTCTGGTAGATCATCTTTCGAAAGATTGCCGTAGTGTAGACATAGACTGTGTGACTGACTTCAACCCTGTAACTAAAGAGTAGGGAATTGTGCTTTGAACATACAAAATGTTATATACTGCTCAATATGCAGAATTACACCCTAGTTATCTCAAACCGGGAACCCAAAATGAATGAAAAAATATATTTAATCTCTGCCTCAGAATACAATCATTAAAATGGTAACAATGCCACCACCATATCTCACAGGAATGTTGGAAAGATTTTGTCTGTAATGTTTGTAATGCACCAAAATATTATAGTGATGAGCACCTTAGAAAAGCTCATGAAGAAATAAGAGGAGAGTTTGAACAGTATGGCTGCATCTATACCAGCAAGTTCTTTCAAAAGATTTTTTGAAAGAAGGGAGCTCTTTCAAAAGATCCCTCACAGCGTCTACACGCAAAAAGCTTTCTTTTGATAGTAAATTGAAAGAATGGAGTGCTCCTTTAAAAGTGCTCTTCCACTCCTGTTTTAGGAAGAACAACTTCTTTCAAAGGCTTCTTTCAAAAGAAAATGTGTGTAGACACTCCTCGGGACCCTTCTTTCAAAAGAGCAGCCCTCATAGTGCCTGATTTTTTGATTTCCAGCCTGGTCTTTCAAAAGAACAGGGGCTGAGTGAATACTGTCTTTTGAAAGAACAGTTCATTATTTTGATATCCTTTTTTTGTGTGTGGACTTCTGTGTGTGGCTTCTTTCGAAAGATCTCTGTAGTGTAGATGTAGCCTATGCAGTACAGTTTAGGGCAATTAAACAATTAAGCCCTTTCTACACAGGTCATTTCCTTTGGAAGTGGCATGCTAATACACGGAGCAAAAGATGTTAACGAGGTGAGGATGCAAATTCCCCACACCACATTAGTATAACATCATGTGATTTGGAGTCCAGAAGAACGGTCTTTCGGACTCCAAATCACATGACATTATGCTAATGAGGCACAGGGAATTTGCATCCACACCTCATTAGCATCTTTTGCTCCCTGCATTAGCATGCCACTTTCGAAGGAAGTGGCCTGTGTAGAAATGGCTTTAGTGAAAATGAAGTGCTGAATAGCTCTGGTCTTTCGGAAACATCAATCTGTGGACAAAATGAGGTAGGTGTTCTTCGTAAAAAATAGTATTCATGCAATTAAAGACTATCCTAATGCATACGTACAAAGGAAACACAGGCAAACTGGCATTTCTTGAAGTCTAAGTGCTTAACTTTGCTAGTTTAACAATGTTGTTCTAATCTGCTCCATTTTGTGTGTGTGTGCATGTAATCTCAGACACCAAGACATTAAGGCCATTTCAACACAGGCCACTTCCTTCAGAAGCGGCATGCTAATACATGTAATGAAAGATGCTAATGAGGTGTGGATGCAAATTCCCCATTCCTCATTAGCATAATGTCACGTGATTAAGAACATAAGAACATAAGAACATAAGAATGGCCATACTGGGTCAGACCAAAGGTCCATCAAGCCCAGCATCCCATCTGCCGACGGTGGCCAATGCCAGGTGCCCCAGAGAAGGAGAACAGAAGACAAGTGATGTATCTCCTGCCATCCATCTCCTGCCCTTGTTATGAAGGCTAGGGCACCATACTTTATCCCTGGCTAATAGCCATTTATGGACCTGACCTGCAAAAATTTATCAAGCTCTTTTTTAAACCCTAATAGAGTCCTGGCCTTCACAGCCTCCTCGGGCAAGGAGTTCCACAGGTTGACTGTGCGCTGTGTGAAGAAAAATTTCCTTTTATTAGTTTTGAACCTACTACCCATCAATTTCATTTGGTGTCCCCTAGTTCTTGTATTATGGGAAAATTCTTCTGGACTCCAAAACGCCATGTAGAAGTGCAGCCACCAAGGCGGCTTCCAGAAGGAAGTCCTTCTTCCGGAGGCCTCTTCTTCCCGAAAATTTTTGAGAAGAAGGGGCCTCCAGAAGAAGCATGTCCTTCTGGAAGCCCCCCGGGGCCACGTTTCTACACTGCATTTTGGAGTCTGAAAGGACGGTCTTCCAGACTCCAAATCATGTGACGTTATGCTAATGAGGTGTGGGGAATTTGCATCTGCGCCTCATTAGCATCTTTTGCTCCGTGCATTAGCATGCCACTTCGGAAGTGGCCTGTGTAGAAATGGCCTAAGTGCTGTGTGTACATATAGTATAATAGAGACTGAACCTCTCTATTCCGGCACCTTTGGGACATGACCAGCGCTGAACCAGAGAATTTGCTTAACCATGGGATGTCAATATTGTCTAGCAGCATTACCAACACTTCCACTGCTTACTGGGCTCTTAGAAGACATTTAGGAGTTAATTACAGCTAAATTACAGTGCAGAACACTGAGACCCAGGACTGCTGTCTATCAAAAATTTTTATGGGACCCCAGGAAAAATGGTTACACCCATGATAAGAGGACATCTGACTAGCTAAAATCGTGCTGGATCACGGATGTTGCTGAAGCAGGGAGTGCCAGACTAGAGGGGTTCCAATGGTAGCAGGTAGATGCTGCCTTGATCATGTCCTTAATTCAATTATTTTTTTAAATAAAAGGAATATGTGCATGCTTTATTTAAATGTATTTTTCAAAAACGAAGTGATAATTTTATGAAGTTGATTTCTATTTTGAATTTCATAAAAAAAGGGATTGTTAACATTTTTCCATTTAATTTTTTTAGTAATTTTTAAATGGGAATTCCATTGTGTATTTTTCTTCATGACTATAAACTTTTATCATTTGCTATGTTTTAACAAAAAAGGACTCTGGTCAATTTGTTTTCCAGATGACATTTTTTTCTAGTTTTGAAGCTTTAAGCATTGACTTAATTGTGGCAAAACAGAGCAATACTGTAAATTTCTCTGTTTTATCTCCATTCTGTTAGGTTTATTGTGAAGCAGTCCTATACCATATTCATCCTACTCTTCTCACTCATATTGGTTCACTCTTTTTCAGAAATCACTTAGTTATGTCAGTTTTGAGAACTGTACTTCATTTGGTGACTCCATCTCTTTTCTGTTTAGTTTAATGAGTTGTAATCCTATTCCAGGAACATCTCATTTTCCTGGGACAACCAAACCCTGACATTGCTTTAAGTTATGATAAGAGGAAGCTGTATATGGAATTTGGTGGTCCAAGCTCTCACTTGTTAGGATAACCAAAAAGCAGTCATGTAGCACTTTAAAGACTAACAAAATAATTTATTAGGTGATGAGCTGTCATGGGGAAGACCCACTTCTTCTGATCTGGAGATAGTGGTATTTTTCCAGTACAGCCCTGTCTCCAGATCCGAAGAAGTGAGTCTGCCACACAAAAACCCATCACCTAATAGTCTTTAAAGTGCTACATGACTGCTTTTTTTGTTTTGCTAGTATATAAATTAACACAGTAATCCTCTCTGTTACCATTCAACATGCAAAGCATGTCATTAGGAAGAGTTCTGGGTTAAACAAACAAAGAAAAAACTCAGATAATTATGATATATACTAGATAACATAATGGGCTCCCCATGTTAACTGGAGCCTTTAGGTTTTACTTTACTACTACAGCTACTACTAATGATAAATATTATTGCAATAATAATAATAAAACACCAACAGACCCAGGTTGCCAGCAGCAGGGATTGAACCTGTAATAATAGGGCCTCACTCCCTGCACTCTACCACAAGCTAAATGCCAGCTGACTTTCAGCCAAGGCTGTAGAGCAGAGACTTCACTCACCCTAGTATAAGGTTTCAGTGCCTTTGGGTACTACAACAATAATAATTTGTTCCTGTCTTTTATAAATTGACAGTGAGGAATATATATTTGAATTTATGACCAAAATTTTCATAGCATTAGACCAAATATATAAAGCAAAGAATTATGAGATCATTACATGCAGAAATAGGCTAATGAAGCTAATTCCTTAGCTGTTAGGAAGCAAATATCTCATTGAATTATGTGTAGGTCCACCAATTAAAAATAAAGCATATTTGTTTCTGCTAAAGCAATCTCCATATTTGCTCCATGGTGAGTATTCTTCTTTAAAGAAATATACAAGGATTTTAAAATTTCAATCATTTGACTACTGCCAGTGTCTTACCTATTTATGCTTTGAAATGAATGCCTACTTCTGTTATAAATCTAATGTTGTCATTATATTACATCACATCTCAAACTCCAGGAAAACAAACAAGTAAAAGAAAACTGCAGTTTTGTAAGGATTTGCAGACAAATCCCTCTATTTATGTAGTTTACTTCAGCTTCCTGCTAAGAATAAGTTTGTTGCATCCCTGTCTAGCTTTTTTTTTCTTTTTCCACCTTCAATGACCTACTTTTTGCTCCTCCCTTTTGAGCTTCAGCCAATTTAAAAAAAAAACTAAGAAACTAATGGTTGGCATGCTTCCAACTTGGCTTCCAACTTAAATCAACGAGTTGCAGTTCACTTTCCAGTTCAGCAAAACTAACTGTTGTGAGACTTTCTGACAGAGGAAGAGTTTATCAGATTTAGGGACCAGTTCTGTGAGATGATGAGCAACTCCATCAATCCATGTCGACAATGGTGTTTTCAACAGGATGTACTCAACATTTTGTTGGATCAGGCATTTGGATAACTAGTGCGGTGAAAATTCTGCCCCATCCTTACTTCTGGAATTATCCCACTAAAATTAATGAAGACATACGATACCACTCAGCATGAAACAATGGCACAATTTAGCCCTTTAGTGATAGCCAAATTCTACAAACCCTTTAGTAATTTTACTCACGTGAGTTGTGTCCACTTAGACTATATTTATACTGCATAAGAAAAGTTACTCATATGTGTGTTTGCTAGTTTGTTTAATCATTTCATCTAAGGGCTTTTATGTAGTGCCCATCACCCAGGTGTCTGAATGCTTCTTTTTCTCTGTTTCAGTAAAATTCATGCCCTCTCCCTTTTCAGCCTAATGTATCCCGGTATGTCCTTATATTTTAGTCAAGTGTTCTTCATCTCTTCAGTTTCATTACAGTGCCATTTAAATGTATTTCCATAATAGCATGGTTTCATGTTTTCTTAGTGGCTTCATCTCACTCATTTCATTACTGCTTTACTGCATTTTATTCAGATCCTTCCATGGTTAGTAGGGTTTCAGTCATTTATCACTAGTATAGAAATTCAGGTCATATAATTCCACTCAAGCAGCTGCACTATTTTCATAGTCATCATAGTTTCCAAACAGAAAGAAACTATATTTAGACCTTTGATGGAGGGCTGAAAGAACATGTGATCCTAGCTGAGTCTCATTCACCAGCAGGCTATCCATCAGGAGCTGTGATTCAATCACCTATTCCAAAGATGCATAATGCTACAAATAGGGCCAGTGATTTTAGAATAGATGGCTCATATTGTCCTAATCTTGATGATATACAGGCAGTTCATTCAGTCCTCAACATCCTGCAGGTCAACCATGAATGCCTTGATTATGGACTGATTCTAGCAGAGAATTTCACCCCTCGATTTTATTTGCTGTGGCCTTTGTGTAGGTGTGTTTGTTACTTGCAGAAACTTCTTTGTCCCTGAAACACTTTTGAGACACACACAAACACATTTACCCAGTCCCAAGGGCTGAAGACATGACCCTGCTAATTTAAACTCCCACACTTACCCAATTCCTAGGGCTCAGGGTACAATTCCCTGCAGGTATGCTGGAGCCGGGCCTTTGAAAAAACCTTATACAGTAATACTCTTATTTGCAATTATTTACAATTACCAAGAAAGCAGAATACATGCAAAGCACACAGTATCATGCTCACCTATCCCAGTACAGGCAGGCAGACTTCCCCATTGAGACAGACAAAGTCAGACTCTCTGGCTGCCGGCTGCTGTACCTCAGGCCACGTCTACACTGACAAGTACATTCAAAAGTAACATCAAAAGAAGTTCATATTTCGAAATCCCCTGCGGAGTGTCTACACACAAACTGAGATCTTTCTAAATTAAATTTGAAAGAACGGGGCCATTCTGTCGAAGTTGGTCCTCTGTTCCAGTGGTGGGAAGAGCACCAACTTTCAAAAGACTGTTTCAAAAGAGGGCAAGTGCAGATACTTAGCGGATGGCTATTTTGAGAGAGGGAGTCCTCCATGGTGCCAATCAGCTGGTGGGTGGCAGTGCCACTCACAGCACAACAGGAGTTCTATGGGTCCTGCATCTGTCCACTTTTAAAGATGCAGGCTCCCACAACCCTCCAGGCAGGAAGCTGAGAACGTGCAGGCAGTCCACGCTGCTCTCCAGGGCTCTGCCTGCCATGATGCTCCAGTTATTCCGCCTTGCTCCCCAGCCCCATGCCTAGCCAGCCAGACCTACACTCAACCCAGGGCCCCCCGAGAAGACTGGGGAGACCTCCCAGGAGGAGAGGCAGTCTCTGAAGCACCAGGCCCCCCCCGGATAGAGGCTGAACTCTGGGACCTCCTCTCCCTACAAGAGGATGAGGAGGTCCTCCACCAAATAGGGGTCCAGTGCCACAATGCTGCAGCCTTTGAGTGGCTCTCGAAGGGCCTCACTGGCCAGGGCCACTCCACCCACACCCTGGACCATGCGATGTCAAAAGTAAAAAAATTGAGACACAGCTACTGGAAGGCCAGGGATATGGCTGGATGGTTGGGGGCGGCGCCCACCAGTTGCCCCTACTATAAAGAACTTGACCACCTCCTTGGGCCCAAGGAGGTGGAACACCCCCCACCCTAGCCTTTGTCCTTGACACAACAGAGCCTGAGAGTGAGCTAGAGCCGAAGCCAGGGACAACAGGTGAGGACTTCCCAGGACTGGTAGCCAGCACCAGGTGCCCGCGGAGGGCATAGACACTTCAGCCTATCAGAGATGATGAGGGCTCAAGCAAGGGGGCCCTTATCATCGACATCTCATCCAGGCCATCTAGCCAGGCCCCCTCCACCTGTGCCATGCCCAAGTTCCTGATGAGACACTCAGGTAGGTGTCATGCATCCGGGTTGCCCTGAGGCCTGGGAAGGGGGCACTTGGTCCTACTCAGGGTGGTCACCAACCACCCAGATGGCCACCAGTGCCAGTCCATGTGGAACCTGGACAGCCATGCTCCATGAGCCCTAGGGGGGTCAGTGCGAGGCACTCAGCACCGTGCAGCCAGGACAGCACTACAGGATGCACAGCCATGGAGGGACTGGAAGGGCAGAGGGGAGCTCATTTGCGTGCACCTCATGTGGGGAACCCTAGGATCTGGACCCCTCCTGAATTTTTGCAGCCACCAGTCCTCTCCCCAGTCCTCCAGCACCAGCCAGTTCCACCAGTTGCTGCTTGTGGGGAAGCCGCACAAGTGACGGATGGCCTGGGGGACTGGTCAAGGGCATTGTGCCCTGAGGACGGCCTCCAGGAGGGTGGCTACCAGAGTGGCTACCTGGACCTGCTGCAACACCGCAGACAGCAACATGACCAGTGCACTGGCCACAACCTTGATGGATGATGGGGGAGCTACTCTGGGTCCATGGGCTAGCCCGGGGTACCTCCTGTACTCGCTTTCATTCTACCTGCCTGGGGACAGCTAGCCAGCCCTCAGTATGTGCAGACCAAGGCTCCAGGGGCAGGGGGCAGCTTTAAAGGGGTGGCTGGTGAGAGCCGTGAAAATGCTTGGCTGCCATGTGACATTGCCCACGGTGTTTCCTGGCCCTGTACTTTTGAAAGGGCACCCTGGGATGTGTAGACACTCTCTTTCAAAAGAGGAGTGGGGAATTTCAAAGCAACAGGTTGGGCCTTTGGTCCCCAGTTGCCTGTGTGGGTGCTCCTTTCCAAAAGTCCGTCTTTCTATGTTTATTTTCAAAAGCCATCCTTTTGAAAGAGTGGGGTAGTGTCGCTGTGGCATCAGGGTCTGACAGCTCTGGTCTTGGGTGTGTGTCCTCTCAGAATTTTTTTTTTTTTTACTTTTTCTTGATGTTCTTTTCCTTCTTTCCATCCTCCTGCTGTTTTCCTTTTTGGACTCCAGTTTAAGCAGTGAAACTTGAGTCCCACTTAGCTATAACTTGACCAATTATTTTAGCATAATTTTACTAACCAATCATAACCTAATGGTAACAGAATTACCTAGCGAATCATATCCCACTACCTCAATTTGATTTACACCTAGCAAAATTAATTATACTGTTGACAGAGATGGATATTTCAAGCACTGGCCTCCTAAAGAACTCACTGGTTCAAGAACTGACCTTCTAAATCCAGGGTTGTGAGCTCAGTCTTTGAGGGTGTCATTTAGTGGCATGGAGCAAACAGATTTAAAAAAAAAGAGATCAGGAATGGTGCTTAGTCCTGCCACAAAGGCAGGGGACTGGACTTGATGACCTCCTGAGATGCCTTCCAGCTCAATGTGATGTGTGCTTATTATTACTATAAACCAAACAGGGAACATACAGACAAAGAGTTGAAAAGTGAGGCCAATCATCATAGAATGAGGATTTGACAAACTTAGTTATTGATAAGTAGTTTCTTGTCAGATGAAATTCTGTTAACTAAAGTTTCTTTACTCATCCTGAAATATGCTTTCTTTTATTTGGTGACAGTAGGTGGCATTCAGATGGGGTCTCCTTCTTAATAGCTTGGTGTGTCATTATTGTAATAACATTTAGATTGAATGCATGTGACCTCTAGCTTTACAGTTAATGGTGGTTTCTGCACTTTATTCTGGCTGCAGAGAAACTCTTGGCCTCTTAATATGTTTATAGTAAAACATATTTATTATACAGTTACATGTTGTGTATAGAACCTTCTTCTCCCTTCCTACATGGACACACAAAGCTCAGCAATTGCTCTCTCCATATGTATGAGATCATAATTACACAGCATGGCAGAGATAGCGGGCAAATTATGAATTTATGGCTTCTTCCCAAGCTACAAAGCTGCTGTGGCTTTTCACCTCACTGAGAACCTCGCAGAAGCACTGGTTAGTGGCAACGGTTTGAGTAATCTGCACCCTAAGAAGGGGAGTAGCAGTGCTCACACACACACACTTCATATCTGAGATCTACCTCCAGAGCAATGCACAGCTTGGCTGCTTATTATGAGTAGTGTTTAAATGGCACAGTCTAGCCTGAGGACTGCAATAATTCTGTGGTTTCCTGTCACTAAAGTAGAAATCCACATTAGTTCTGCTATCTTATTACCTTCTCCTGCTCCATAACGTCATGAAACAAGCTTCCATTCCTTAAATAAACATGAAAGGAAATTTCTAAAGACAAATTCCTTTGAAACTGGAAAATTGATTTTTTTTCAAAAATATCAAAAGAAAAGTTTAATTTTGCCTGATTATATTTTGCAATTTTTATCCACATATGAACATTTTGGAAAAACTAATAGTGTGTCATGTGTGATGTAGTCCAGTTAGGGAAGGTGTACATTTAGGGAGAAAGTCAACTTAAGATACATACCTTCAGCTATGTGACTAGTGTAGCTGGAGTTAACATACCTTAATATGAATTTCTGTGGGATCCTCCACAGCAGGCAATTGATGGGAGAAATTCCAGGGTCAGCAGGAGATGACAAGCAGTTGATTCATCACATCTCTACTAGACCCAGTAAATCAACCTACTAGGTCAACTAAATCAACCCCCAGGAGATTGCTCTACCGAGCCTTGATTTCCAGGTAAGTATAGACAAGCCCTGTGGGAGCCTGTTCCATAGGGGAAACATGTAATTACAGCTTCCATCAGGCACCATAGAAATTCGGAACACACAGTTCACATGTTTAGTGAGAACAATTCTGAGCTTCCTGAAATTAAAAAAAAAAAAAAAAAGTAACTTACTGTAATAAGACATTACATAGTACACATTGATGGACACTTCTTTATGTATCTTTCATTATGTAGAAATGCTCACCAAATCCATACAGGTCTAATTACTATTCACTGTTATCTTTACTTATTGGTTAAATTTAAACAAAATATCAAGGTGATGCTAGCTTTAAAAGAGAAAAGGCTCCAAAAATATTAGAAGTTAGAGAGCTAGAGATCATATTTTCCTGACGAAAAGTAACACACGGTAAACAAGAATGTGTCAAATTAGGGTTGTCAATCACAGTCAACTCAAGCAAATTACCTCAATTTAAAAATTATTCATAACTTTAATAGCAATTTCAATCAGATAGCTAAACAATACCAGAATACCAATTAAATATTTTTATATTTTTCTACATTTCCAAATATACTTATTTCATTAGCAAACAAAAAGGCAAGTGTACAGTAGTCACTTTATATTATTTTTTGATTACAAACATTTTCACTGTAATAAAGATAAATGCAATAGTATTTTTAAATTCCCCTCAATCTCTTTTTCAGGAGAGCACAATTAACGAAGGTACATTTGCTTCCGTTGCATAATATGATGGGATCAGGCCAGATGGTAACAAGAAAATTACAGAAGGTAAATTAGTTCCAGGTTGAACAAATCCCTGTTTCCCTGGTAAGCATACAAGGTTCACAACAGGTTAATCAAAGCACCTGGAGACAGTCTAGAACCTGCCAGAGCCAGTGGAGACACTTAGGTTTGATTGGTACACCTGAAGCCAAACAAGGACCAGTTGGAACTGGTTAAAAGCCTCCTCTTTAGTTAGTTTAATGATGCATCAGAAACAGTGGGAGGAGAACACACTGCTGGAGAACTGAAACTTTAGAAATGTTGTAAGATACCAGGTACTTACAAGTAGAGAGGCAAGAAGTGGGGAGAGTCCTGCTGTGGAAATAGCTCTTCAGGCCCCAGAAGTCTGAGTGAGTTAAACCTGTCGTAGAGGGGAAGAGAGTGAGTTAATAAATTTGGAGACTAAGAGATTTTTTTCCCTCTCTTTTTCACCACTATGCTTATTGTAAGAGTGGCTAATATGAAATAATCTTGCACCTGAAGTACAGAGGTTAGACTGAGAGCTATAGTGAGCCACTGAAGTGACAATAAGACTGGGAGTTGCTGGTTTTCCCCAGATGGGGAGGGAAAAAAAACTCAGCCTAACCTGACCCTGATCCTACAATGTGAAATTAGGAGCTTCATCAAAACAGCTACACTCAAAAATAAAACAATAGAAAACTTTAACCCTACAAGTCCACTCAGTCCTACTTGTTGTCCAGCCACTCAAAGACAAAGTTGTTCACGTTTCCAGCATTACCTGTCAGTTCCCACCTTGTAATTCACTTTAAAAATAAGGAGATTTAATTTAAGTACTTGTAAGAAGTGTATTTAAAAATGCTATTTCTTTTGCCTTTTTTATAGCCCAAATATGTGCTATAAAGAATTATATAAAGGGGACACTGCACACTGTACATTGTGTGCAATAATTGAAATTAATATATTTGGAAATGTAAAAAACCAAATAAATACATGTTTTCCATTATTGTTTAACAATGCAATTAAGCTGCAATTAATTGTGACTTTAAAGAACCTGATTAATCACAATTAATTTTTAACTGTTTGGCAGCCATAATTAGAGTATTCCACAACAAAAGCTTCTAAGCTAGTGATTATTCACCTTCACTATTAGGTTATTTTCCCCAGCGTTCAATGAGTATGGGTATGTTTGTAAAAGCGTGAGCTACAGCATTCTTAATATGAAAATCAAACCCATTTTTCACTGTCATTCTTTCCACACTGTCCTCTAACTCTCAGCAAGCTCTTCCCCCAGTGCAACTCATGGCCACCACTAACATTGTAATTATCTGAGCAGCCAAAAGCTAGTGATTTATTGGCTTTATTCCAGCTAGGATAAAATGTAAATCTGGATAATAGCTGTCATTTTTAGCATCAGAACAGGGAAGGAGCTAGAGATTGATTCTAAACTGTCCATTTCCTTAGCACAGAACATTAGGCAGTGTTTCATTTTAGTTTGCACTGAATGGCTGCTACTGCAGACACAATAACATCTGACCAAATCAGGGTGTGTAACCCATTTCAAAATGTTTTGTTCAAGCACCTCCTAGAATTTATTTAGCCAAAACTATTTCAGTATGGCCACATTTACACAAGCTAGTTCTTTCAAAAGATTTTTCAAAAGAAGGGGCTACGTTTAAAAGATCCCACAGAGTGCCTACACATAGAAAGTGTTCTTTTGAATGGAAGTAAAAGAATGCGGTGCTCCTTTTGAAAGTTCTGTTCCACTCCTGTTTCAGGAAGAACACCTTCTTTGGAAGGCTTCTTTTGAAAGAAAGCATGTGTGGAAGCTTTGTGGGGCACTTATTTCGAAAGAGGAGTCCACAAGTACCAGATTTTTCAATCCCTGGCCCATTCTTTTAAAAGAGCAGGGGTTCCATTGATGCGGACATATCAGTCTGCTTTTTTGTGGCAGGATGCACTCTTTCTAACAGAACTTTTTTGGAAGATATCTTTCAGAAGAACTTCTCTCACAGGATCTCTGTAGTGCAGACATAGCCTATGGGATTTAGTGTTCCTACAATTTGACTATAATTGATAATTTTATTTCCCCAATCATTGAAAAATGTAAAAGGAAGCTGGTTTGGTTGTAATATCTGTCCATGAAAGTATGTCATTATCCACAAAAAGGAGGATGCTGTGGGGTATGAATACATCTTGTCATGTCATTACCTCCTTAGCACCCTACCATTGGTATTACATCACGTATATATTTGTTTTGTATTGACATAGGTTGAAAGGTAACCTCCACAGCTCATGGTGAGACTTCTATGTTACTGCACACTCAACAGACTTAATCCCATATTTATCGTGCCACTATTGACTATGGGAGATTATGGCTAGACGTAATTTCTTTGTAATAGTGTATTATCCTATTGGATGTCACACAAATGATAGACAACATAAAAGAAGGTGAAATGGCTGCTAATGCACTGTGCTACATTGACATTGCTGATATTTTTGTATCAGTCATGTCAGCTGATTTACTATTTTAGTTTGCTTAGCTTCCTTGAGGCAAAAATCACCACATGAATAATAATAATTCTTCTTCACAAACATAGCTTTATGAACAATAAAATATATATTGCTAAAGAGATACAAATATCACACAGTTCTCAAAAGTTAACTGCTCTCTTCATAGTCTTTAACAGGGCCAAATTAAGATAATATGGGACCCCAGAACCAGATCAGGTGAGAACCCCTTTTCCCTGCCCTAATGCTAATCTCTAATAATTATTCCGTTCCTTTTTAGTATGTTTCATGCTGTATGAGCATTCATCCAACCAATGGTTATCCCTGACCACATCTACAGTAAAATATGTAGTACAAATTATGTTGACCTAACTTATGTCAGTCTACAGCCACTGCAGTTATTAAACTGCTTGTCTGTGGGCATATTTGACTCCTTGTATTGGTGGTGCACATTCTCACTAAAGCTACGTCTACATTACAAAGTTTTGTTGATGAAACCCCGGGTTTGTTGACAAAACCTGCAGAGTGTCCACACCAACAGTAAATTGGCAGAACATGGCACTTATGTTGACAGACTTCTGCCTCTCCCCCACAAAGCAGAATGCATTTCTTGGCAGACAGGGCTTCTGGGACACCAGGCAGCCCTATCTGCTTTGCTTCCAGTTAGCTGTTCTGTCAAGAGAGTGGCTAGGCAGTCTGGTTGGTCTCTGTCAACAGTGCAGATCAACAGAGCATTCACTTTCATGTCTGTCAGCAATCTCAGCAGAAGTTTTGTCAGGAGACATCTTCCAACAGAAACATCTGCCAATAGAGCACTGTAATGCAGATGTAGCCTAAGAGTACTCACACTGATTGCACAGTTATGGTGGAGCATTGTGGGAGGGTTTCTGTAATCCAAAAACAGTGTCTACACTACCACTGTACATCTATTTAATTATACTGACTGAGATGCTATGCTACTCAGCAAGGCTGTATTGCCAAATGAACATAGCGAGACATTTATATCAATGGGAATCACAGTTAAGTGAAGACACTTCTGCTTCTAGGCGGAAGTAAGGCAGAAAACATAGACCAAGTCCTGTAGTGTAGACCAGACTCTCATTCACATTTTCAAGCTTTCATCTTCATCTGTGAGGAGTAGAAACTTTTTATTTAAAACTAAGTTAAGATTCCAGTCTCATCTTGTGATTGCAGGGACTAGGAGCTAGGAATGGGTACATAGGACAAAGGTCTTACTGCAGTTCTGGTTTTGGGGACAATTTAGCTGTGTCTACACTGCAATGTTTTGTCTTCAGAAGAGGCCTTCTGTCAACAAAACTAGGGAGCGTCCACACTACAAATGCATTCTGTCTAGAACATGGGTGTCCAACCTTTTGGCTTGCCTGGGCTGCATTGAGTGAAGATAGTCTTGGGCCGTGTACAAAATATATAATATAGTTAATGTACATAAATCACATAATAATGTTAAAAGTTTACGATCTTGTGGGGCCACATTACTAGCTGTCCAGGGCCGCATGCGGCCCGCGGCACGCAGGTTGGACACACCTGGTCTAGAATCTGTCAACAGAACACAACCTTTTTCCCAGCAGAGTTCTGTCTTGAAAGTTTGAGGCATAGTCCCTCTGTCAACAGATTTTGTAGATAGAAAAAATAGTGTATATGCTCCGGGTGGGGGGGCCCTCTGGTGACAGAGAGGGCTTCCAGTTCACCTGGCAGCTGTGTTCACAGAGCTTCCAGTTGGCTGATCTGTCGACAGAAGGCTGGGCAGGCTGGCTTCTCTCTGTCAACAGAGGGCGTTGACAAGGGGAGCCCCTATTAGGTGCAGACATGCTCTGTAGACAGAGGTTCTCTTGGCAAAACTCTGTCAACAGTGACTTCTGTAGACAGAACTTTGTAGTGTAGATCCAACTTTTATGTTTAGGGTGGTGCTATTGGGAAACGAGATTTTGTTTTAAACCTGTGTTGGTTAAAGTAAGGGTATATTCTTTACTGCTGCCAACAAACTCTCTCTCTCTCTCTCTCTCTCTCTCTCTCTCTCTCTCTCTCTCTCACGCACACACAAACACTCCTTGCAGCCTCCAATAATAGGAATACTCATTGTTCTTTCTATATCTAGTTTCACTTTCATGCTATGGTTACACTAGTCAGTTTTGCCAACAAAACGTGTATTTTGTCAACAAAACTGGTGGAACATCCATGCACAAAATGCGTTTTGTCAACAGTTTGTCAGCAAAACTCAGTACTTTCTCTGGCAGCATTCTGCCTCTCATGCATGAGGCATCATGCTGCTGTTGACAGATTCTGTTGACAAAACAGCTGTGTGGATGCTCTGGGGGGGGGGGGGGGCTTTCTCTCCACAGACAGGGCATCTACAACAATAGGCAGTCCTCTTCAGCATGCTTCTCGGTCCCTCTTTTGTTAAGAGAGCAGCTGGGCAGTCTGGCCACTCTGTCAACAGAATGGAGCACTCTCTCAATTAACTTTTGCGTGTGGCTGCATTGTGTCGACAGTTTTGTTGGGAAATCTCTTTCAACAATGACTTCTGCGGACAAATAACTGTAGTATAGCTGTAGCCTCAGAAATTGAAGCCAGAGTTGGAGGTAAGATAAAGCATGAAGATTTGGGGCACATTTTCATCCCCACTCTTTTCCTTTTGTGACATTTGTGTAGCACAAAAAGTGCAGAGACTTAGTTTCCCCTTGGAATACCTCTCCCCACCTTTAAACACTTGATTAAGTGGTTTGAATCGATTTAAACCTGCTTTCAAATGTTTTCTGGATTCAGGGCTTTGCTGTAAAGGTATGTGTTTTAAAGGGGACAAAAATTGGCTTTGAGAGACAGAGAATAACAAAAGAATGAAAAGGTTAGATGAAAAGCACAAGAAAGAGCAAGATGCATAGGCCCCAACCCACACGATGCGCACGGATTTCTGTGTCTGTTATTTGTGGGAGAAACTGAATATAAAAAATCAGCTTCACTGACAGCACACAACATATTTAAAGCTAAATATGAATTTCCAGATCTAAGAAGAATAATTAAAGGTATAATACATAATATGAAATTGCTTTTATCATAACTTGGTTCTTACATATTTCTCATAAATGCAGAAGAAACTTTGAGATATAACCCTGTTCGCATATAAAAATAAAACACGTATAAAACACATACAGAAACTTTTTTCACAGTCAGACCTCGCTTGGTAATTTCAGGTGCAATATAATGTTGGTTGTCAGCAATTTCTACATGATAAAAGAGGGCACTGCAGCTTAGTTTCAACCTTACCCTCAAACCTTCCCCCACCTTCCATTCCAAATCACAGGCACATGATAAAGATTGTATGAGGACAGGGAAACAGATTGGGCAGGTAATTTGACCTTTCCCTTGCTGTCTCTCAGAGAATTATCAGGAAAGAAAATTTAAAATATTCCTGCTGCAAAACTGACGTAAAATGGGGTGTACAGCTATAAGCAGGTCCTAATGTTAATGGTCCTGATGTGAATATTAATTAGTTTTATAGTTTCTTTATGTTACTTTGAATCTAATTTAATAGGAATCTCATATACTTCATCACTTTTACTAGTTATAAAACACTATAACTTCCCTTCCGAAATAGGAAATATGTAGTATCACTGAATCACAGAAATTAGGGTTAGAAAGGAAGAAAAACATTAGACCATGCAATTAATTTCCTTTGCCAGTGCAAAATTGTTCACTTCAGTGCATAACATGACAGTGATAGTCAAACATAAAAAAGTACAGGGGATTGTCACATTTGAAAAAGGGCCTCAGGGTTCAGATGAAAATATCCCACATAGCTGAATTTTGCAATCCACAGCACTTAAAGGTTTTATCCAAAATCCATCAAAATCTGATTGCTTTTGACTTCAATGCACTTTGGATCAGGATTGAAGTGCAGCATAGAGGTGAAAAAATCAACTAAAGGGCAAAGCCAGCATATCAAGGGTGAAATCCCAGCCTCATTGAAGTTAATGGCAAACTTCCATTGACGTCAATAAAGCCAGATGTCATGATAAAACACCACCACGGTCCTGAGCTGGGTAAGACAGTAATGGAGAAATGTGAATTAATTATCAATTTTGTGCTTTATCTAAGTCGGTCAAAATGATTTAAGTTTAGGTGACTGAGGAACGAAACAGAAATAGAACAATGAGATTTTTGTGTCCGTACCCAGGTTGGATGGCTGATAGTTCAACAGAAGAAAAATTGCTAATAGCAAACACGTGGAGCTGTCCAGTGGATGGCAACTTTTAAGGTTTGAAATATGGTTTTCCCCCTTACATTGAAACAAAACCAAAAACTTAAAACATTTTTACAAAACCAGAATGGTTTTGAAATATCTGTTTTCAGATGAAACCCTGAGGGTTTTTGATTTGCGGAGGAAAGTAAATTTGGGGCAGAATACTCCTGGCCTAGACCTACTACTGGCTCCTTTTAAGTGACAGCAAAAGTATTTTGTTTTGAGTTTTAATCACAAATCCTTCTGAATCATGTAGGCCAGGGACTTGAATCGAGGCTTCCACAGGCTAACCACCATGTTAGAGAGCCATCCTTATCACAACCAAGAAGACTTGGTTTTGTCAGACTAGTTCTGACGAGCTCTTATCATAAGTAATGCTCACCCACTGAAAGCTCATGAAACTTGACACCTATTAACATTTTCCTGAATATCTTGCTGTTATATGGCCATTCAAAAATTATAAATAGCTGTGAATCACCATGTTTCATTCATCAATATATTCATAATTTTGCCCCTCTGTTATTTAACTACATTGACTGATGACATGTAATTTAAATTTAGCCAAGGAAAAAGCAATTATAAGTACTTTATTTTTTCTTTATTGAAGACATTTTCAAGCCAGGGTGTGGAAATTTCTAATTTGATACTTAGGCAACTGATGAAAGTGGACTCAGTTTCAAAATACAAATATAAAATGCAGCTTTTAGTGAGGGGAATGACCCTTAGAGACTTTCAAGATGTCTTAAAGTACAAATTTTGAATGAAACAAAGAGAAACACATTTTAAGATTCTGTTAAGCTTTCCCTTTGAAAGCTCAAATTCACTTTTATCATAAAAGATACCATTTTGTTCGTTACAGCTATTATAACCCCTATTGTGTGCTTAATTATAGGAAATTAAAATTCTGACTTTTTGGTGAGAAAGAAACAGAAGAGAAAACAAAAGAAAAGTTCTCCTGCATTTCAGAAGCTTCTTCTTTTCTTATTTCAGCTTTCTTCCCTGCAGCCTTTTAATACTATAGAGCATCCTGTATTCTGTATGTGATGTTATTACCAAGGTCAAAAGATAGCTGACGGAATTTATCATGATTCTGCAGAGACTATGTATGAATTCTAGAAAGACTTTTTTGCTCTATTGTTAATCTACCAATAGGCACATTTTAAACATAATTCATTGACACTTATACTTACTAATCGACTATATATTTTTAGAGAGTTTGTGTGTCCGTTCATCTGTCTGTCGATCCGTCTGTGAGTTTTTGTTCAAGAACTCCTCTTCTGGTAAGAGCTAGGACCACCAAATTTGCCACACAGCTTCCTCTTAGCATAACTTGAAACCAGGTAAGGGTTTGGTTGTGCCAGGCCAATGGCACCTAATTGGCATCTGTGCCTGGCTTCTGATTGTTTCTCATCAAACAGAAGCTGGGGCTCAGATAACAGGGATAGTTATATTCCAGAATGACTACAGTGGCAGCAAGCACACCAGCCCTGGGAAGCAGCCACTGGCTAGCCACGAAGGCCCCTGCCATCCCAGCCAGGCATGGGAAGAAGCTGCCAGATGGGAAGCTCAGTCCCTGTCATCCTGGCTTCCCCTGGAGAACAATCCTCCACACAGACATTCCCAACCCCCTGCAGCACCACACTTTGCCCTCATCTCCACGTACCTTTCAATCCCCTGTCCTGATTCCTGTGGCCCTACCCTCTACCCTGAACCACTCCTCACCCATAAACCCTGACTCCTGCACAGAGCCCCCCACACCCCCAACATGCTGCTCTGACTCCTGTGCCTCCTTCCCCTGGCCCTGAACTCTCCCTCAGTCCTCCAAACCTGATTCCTGCCCCCCACACCTCCATCCTCCTGCCCTGAAAAACCCAAGCAATGCCAGGCAAATCATCCAGTGTTATGTACTTTAAAGTGAGCACAGGGAGGGAAGAATAAATGATCCAGAAGAGAACAAATAAGAAAAAGAGCAAAAGCAGAAATAAGCAAACTTTATTCTTAAATGTCATTAATAAATTTAGGTAAGGGTTTTGTTCTGTTTTGGTTTTTAAGTACTCTACATTAAAATCTTTGGCAGAGGGTTGGTAGACTCTACCAGGCTATTCAGTTCCCTTTGCTTTTGCCTACATTGTATGTGACTCATTGACTCAAAATGGCATTCTTATTCACATATGTAGAGGTAATGATAGCCATGTAATTAATTAAAAGGATGGGCTACATCTATCATGCAGTTTTGAGTACCTTACCCACATACTCTTAATCCATCTTCTGGGGATTTTTATTTATTTATTTTTTTAACTACAAGCTTCATTGTAGATTTAAGAAACCAACATTTTTTAAAGAACAGCATAATAGGGCACAGTCAGGCTGCATTGGACAGGGGAAGGTTAACAGCTCATTGTGGGCTGAGGAAGATAAGCATCCTCCACTCTTCTGGGAATTCTACAAATGCACTAGTATAATAGAGAGCAGCTCTAGTATAATTGGAGCTGACCACTGGATAGGAAGGCCATATGCCTCAGTCTCCAGCCAAGGATCAGCTGAAGCCTGAGGATGTGAAAGCCATAGATGTTGCAACCCATGCAGATGCCAGGGTCCCCATGGAAGCCCCACAGAGTTCAGAGTTGCTGGACGCAACTCAGCATGTGGAGGCTGGAAACAGCAGAGATTCTTAGACCACTGGAAAGGGAACCACTGTAGGAAGCATCTTAGGGGAACTAGATAATGACCCATGTAGTGAACTGGAATTTTGAGTCAGTGTGTTTCATTAGGAACACCTGCCTCCACCAGTTCAGTGGAATGGTTTTCTTCCACTACCTGGGCCCTCGGCCGGGTCAAGTGGACAGAGAAGTGCCAGGACCCACGACTCTGTCTGCCAACCTCTTATCCCTTTTTGTATGTGGCAGCCCTTGTGCCTAGCTGATGCCACTCAGCCGTTATGCCTTACTGCCTCATGGACACAGGTGAGAGGTTAGGAAAACCAATCTCACCAAATGAAAAAGTTCTCATCACAAAATATCAGCCACGTTCCCATGTCAATATATAACTCAGATCTTATCCCAAGAGCACACTGTTGCAAATCCTCTAGAATCTAACATCTAAAGCAGTGTTTCTCAAACTTAAAACCTCATGAGGCTTCTCACCAACAGCCACAGTCTATACTGCAGGAACACCAGTCCTGAAACTTTTCCTTGCAACAAAGCCTGCTACCAACTTTGTCCACGTATCTTTTCTAGAGATACCATCACTGGACCTAACCAGGTTATTCACAGAATCACGGACACATACTCATGTTCTTCAGCTAACATCATATGTGCCATCATGTGCCCACAATTCCCAGATGCCTTGTATATTGGACAGAATTCAAACTCTCTTCGACAAAGAGTTAATGGGCACAAAACAGACATAAAAACACTCCTGATCCACAAACCTGTTAGCTGGCATTTTAATGGAGTGGGCCATTCTGTTAATGACTTAACAGTCTGCATGTTACTGAAGAGGAATTTTCACAACACTCTTGAAAGAGAGGCTGCTGAACTCACTTTTATATTCAAATTCGACACATTAACACGTGGTTTGAACTGGGATGGGAATTTTCTGGGTCACTATATGGGCTCATTTACATACTTGGCTTAATCTAATTCTTGACTTCCCCCATCCTCTTCTGCCCGTCTACTCTCTGATTTGCTCACCTTGATAATATTTTTTTCTGATTTGTCCACCTTGATTACTGTTTTTGGTTCTCTGTGCCTTAAATATTGAGTCTGTTCCGGTATGGCTATGGTCTGAAGAAGTGGGTCTGTCCCACGAAAGCTCACCCAATAAATTATTTTGTTAGTCTTTAAAGTGCTACTTGACTGCTTTTTTGTTTTGATAGTATATGGACTAGCACGGCTTTCTCTCTGTTACTGAAGAAATCTTAGATATTCGTTATGGGCTTGCTACATAATATTCTTAGCCATACACTCAAACAGTGTCTATTTTTCATAAACAATAATAGTTATATTGCAGATACGGGAGAAACTTTAGCTAGCTAAGGGAACTGGCAGGATTTTAATGGTTTTCTTAATAAATCAAGGAAAAGCACAGTAGAGAGCAGAGCTCATTGTTACATAACGTTTGGGTGCATAAAATACATCCATCTCTGATCATAAAACCATGATGTTCAGTGAGAGAAATGACATTTTTAGTTATCCTTTTTCATTCTTCAAAATTCCTTTTCATACAGGATTGTTCCTTACTGGAGATTTTCTAGTGCTTGGTAATCATAGAGCAAAGGTGAAAAGAGTATCATGAATGAATAACTCAGCCAGCAACATTTCTAACTTCCCAAGGTTTTAGAAACTCCAGAACCAGTATTTGTGTCATGCAAAGAACATAATTTTCCACAAAGAAGACTGGGAGATCAATAAGAGCTGCACAGTAACACAACAAAAGAGAGAGAACCAAATGTACTTGAGTAAAAATTCATCATCGCAATAATAGCTCATGGATATGGCTTCTGCACTCTCCTAATGAATTAGTATGACCTCACAGCCTGACTCTATCAGACCTCCATACGTGGATCTGACTTTGAAAGTTAAAAGGAGTTTCATATGTGTCTAATGCATTACTTGAAGTACTATCTTCAGAGCTCTTTTTGCTCAAGATGCTTTCAGCATTAGAATGCTTTTTCTCAAGGAAATTTTCAGAATCACCCATTGTTTTTTATACAGAGACTCTTGAGCATTACATACCAATGCGTGCATGTGTTTGGGGAAACAGCCACTCATTGCTGTTGATTCTTATCCTTATTCTTATTAATTTCTTCGTACTTCCACAGCATCCTAAGAGTTCCAGTCATGGCCCAGGATTGGTTTGTGTTAGACAGAGCAGAAAAAAGATACCCCCACCACACAGAGCTTACAATCCAAGTACATGACAAGAGACAGATGAATACAGACACGAGACAATATTGGTCAGTATCACAGACTGACATCTCAACATGCTGGTGACTTTAGCAGAAGTGGGGTTGTTCAAGTTGTGTGGACAACGCTATAACCACTTCCCATCTGCTGGAGACCCAAGTGAGTCCATCACACGAGGACAGTGCATCCTAATGGCCAGAGTCTTTGGAGTAGCTCTTGTTTGCAGGGCAGCAGGTTCTAATGATCAGAGTCGAACATATAGCCTTTGTATGCAGGGAAGTGTTGCCTAATGACCAGAATGCAAGCAGCAGCCCTTAGGTGCAACACAGCTCAGCCTAATGGCCAGTACTGAGGGGACTGTCACCGAAAGGAGGGGAATGGGGTTGGAGTACCAGTAGGGGAGCCCAGGTCCACATGCCTCCTCCAGGACCTAACCTACTGCGCTGGCAGTGCAGGAGAAGTCCATCATTAGCTAGGCAGGGAATCCCACCAAAACAAACTGAGCTCCCTCAGGTGGGAGACACCACTTACACACCCTCCCTGGGTCACTTTCCACTATCTCTGGAAGCCGGGTGATCCATGAAGCTTTGGGTCCTCAGTCTGCACAGTGCAATTTACTTCTGGGGCTCTGCTGGCTTTGGAGGGTCATCCCAGTCTCCTCAATCAATGGGTCCCGCTGCTACGATCTGTGGCTGGTCTGCCTCTGGAACTTACACCACAGGTCCTCCACCTCCGCCACCCTGCCCAGACTGGGCTGAACTCCTGTCTGTGTACTCTCCCAGCACTTGGAGCATGTCCAATATGACAAAGATGGTAAGACTTCCTCGGTGCTGGGCGCGCACATCCCATCATACAGGTGTCTGTGGGGAGCTTCTCTGAAGAGTGTAAAGTAACATGGGAGAGAGCATGAAGGTGCTTGTTTGAGAGATTAACAAGTGGATGATGGCAACAGGGGTGACGCCTCCCCAGACCATTGGGCAAAGTAGGGAAGGGCCCTGCTCTGCACACCCAGAAGGTGGGAGGCTTCAGTTGGAGGGTGTTCAGCTGGGGCGGCCAGCGCTCAGCACCACCCTGTACTTCAGTGTTCGTACCCCCCCCACATATCCATCATTGTTACCCAGAGTGTGTTGTGCAGTGCTCCCGCAGCACTTTGAAGGACCTGGGCTCTGGGCACTGCTGCTGCCACAGTAGCAGAGGGGCAGCCGAGTGAGCCTGCATCTTCAAAACCAACAAGAAGTCCTGTGGCACCTTACAGAGTAACAGATATTTTGGAGCACAAGCTGTTGTGGGCAAAGCTTTGCATCTCAATTGTTGCAGCATCCTTCTCACTGAGTCAAAGATGATGCGCATGGTGTGAGGCTGAGTGACAATAGAAATACAGTAGTGAAGATGTAGTGAATGCAAAGCCCTAAGATTTACCAAAAGTTATCACTGTCACGGTCACTGGGCTAAATGTACCTCTGATTACCCCTTGTCTGCCCAAATGCATCCTCGTAGCTCTCAGGCCCCCATCTGTTACGAATGTCTCATGGTGGGACTAGTCAATTCTTCCACTCTCAGACTGGACCCCAGGCATGATCCTCTGTGTATCAAACATGGTTTCATGGGCAAATATGTGTTAATGTATCAGGTGCCTCAGGGCTTCTTGTGGTAGTAGCAGTAGTGACGATGAGAGCTTGGGTCCCCTTTGTATCACTGGGCCCCAAGGAAGTTGCCCCCTTTGCCTCCCCCTATAGTCATTGGTAGGCCTGGATGATGAAGGATATGATGGGATATGAGAGACATCTCTGCAGTGAATGAGACAAGGGTAAGGATAGGCCATGAAATTCTCTGAAAGTATTGGATTCTATAGAGATAAGGGAGAGTCAGAGAAGAGAGAGAAATGGAAAGGTGACATTATGAAAGCATTCATCCAATGGCTTTTCATCTGCATTCTGAATGCACATTAGGGAGACAAGATTGCTTATGTTAAGGCCAGTGAGAAGGGTGCTACAATAATTGAGATGCAAAATTAGAGCTGGCCAGAGAGTTCAAAGCTGTGTTGATGGATATGAAAGGCTGTAAATTAGCTATGTTATTCATAAATTAAAAAAAAAATCCATCAAGAATTTGTCATAACTCTAGAAAGAAATCTGAGTCAAAGATGATGCGCATGGTATGAGGCTGAGTGACAATAGAAATACAGTAGTGAAGATGTAGTGAATGAAAAGCCCTAAGATTTGCTAAAAGTTATCACTGTCACGGTCACTGGGCTAAATGTACCTCTGATTACTCCTTGTCTGTCCAAATGCATCCTCGTAGCTCTCAGGCCCCCATCTGTCACAAATGTCTCATGATGGGATTAGTCAATTCTTCCACTCTCAGACTGGACCCCAGCTGTGATCCTCTGTGTATCAAACACGATTTACCTGAGCAGGTCTGATTTATGTCCACACCCTATAATTCTGTTCCCTCTAGGGCAGTGGGATGGTAACAGGGACCCAACAGCCTCCTAAAAGCAAAATAATATTTGTTGGAGTAAAAACATTGTAAGAGAGCATTTCTTTAAAATACATTCTCTTGGAAGGATTCAATTTTAAATGATAAAAGTTGGCAAATATCAATTTTAGTGTGCACATGCAAACCAATTAAAATATTTTCCTTCATAATAATTGTAATTTACCAAGGCAAACTAAAAATGGTGTTTGAAAACTTAGTAGAATTTGACTTTAAGATATTTTATTCTGTATATTTTAGAAAATGACATTGATAATTGTGTTTTTGCTGTTATAAAGCTTTGACTTCTTAATCTCAATGTCTTTTATCATTAAATCATTATCTGAACCTCTTCTACCCATTTTCATCAACTGGAAAATTTAAATTGTTGGATATAAAATAACAGCTTTAAAATAAACATCTCACAATTATTAAAAGTAAAAATCAAATTCTAACAAGGCTAAAAAATATTGTATGGATATCCAGCTAACAAGGTGTTGAGTCCTCTTCTTCATGGAGACTAATGGGACCCTGCTTAGACTAGCTCTTTATAAAATCTTCCTCCGCTAACTTATTGTCTTGTATGAGCTCACTGACACTCTCTGGACAACATCTGGGACTCATTTTCCCTTCACAGAGGCAAAAGCAATTCTACTATTTATTTATAGCTTTTTTTTTTCAAGCTATAGTCTTCTACCTTGGTAATACAGAACTATCAACATCAATGTCACTATGTCACTTTGGCCTATAGCCTGGAAGGATACCATTCTCCTTCAAGGAACTTCACAGTTGTTTTTACTTGGCAAGACATTGTGTCAGTTTCTTGTACAGATTGCCCTGTGTTTGAGAACTGATGTTTCATAATAAACATTTCATATCCACCTTTGTACAGAACTTCCCCTTGCGGCCCAGATCACATAGACTTTGTAAGAGTGTTGCATACTATAACCACATCCATCACAACCACATCTTGGAGTAAACACGAAAAAAATCTGTTTAAAATATATTAAATAATCTTATATGGATGTACAAAAAGGAAATATAAAACTATCCTTTCTGGATATAATAAAAACATTTGATTGAAATGATATTCAGTGAATTTTCTATCTTGTTTTGCATTCTTGAAATAATAGTTTAAATTATAAATGTTGTAAAATAGACCTTGATCCAAATCAAACTCCCAGTTGTCCACACTGGTGAATCACATTCCTTCAGAATTGAGATAGTCTGTCATTGCAATGGTTGAAGTTAATTTTGCACTAAGGATATTATGTGGAGTTTTTTCCTCTCAAATTGCTTAGTCCTACTATTACAAAAAATCAACATGGGTGGTAATAGTAGACACCAAGGTTCATCACTTTTTGAATGCAGAAGATGAGATATATTCTGGAATAGGAGGACACAGAAGTTCTTTTTGTGTATACAGGTAAGTATTTGTCTGCCAATAACTAAGTAATGTGATTTTCCTTCTGAGACAGATAGGCTTGTGGTGAGATAAATGAAGCGGGTAATTACTGCAGAAGAGTGCTCTCCAATTAACTAAATCCCATCACTTTCCTTCAATGGACTGGCCTCTTCTCCTTTGCTTTCTATAAACATTTGAAATTGTGATCATGTTCTCAAGAGTGATCACAGAAAGTCAAAGTCTTACCAATATGTACTTAAATATAATTTTACATGGTGTAAAGAATTTGCTTGCCATCTTGATTCCTTTTTTTGTTCCTCTATTCCTGTTGATCAAAGATTCAGTGATTCCCATCAAGAACAGAAATGCCACTATATGAAACAGGGAAACAACGCTACATCATTAATAAAAATAGTAGTAATAAATAAATAGTTTGCATATTTCCATAGGTTGACATATGATTCTATAAAGTGCCCAAACAGCTTCAATTAACTAACAAATTTGTAACACTACATCTACCCATATACACATGCATACATGAACACATACATATGCTGTCAAGCACTAACAGGAATGTGTTACATAAACACACGTGGTAATTATCCTGCTATACAGCGCATTGATGAGACCTCAGCTGAAGTACTGTGTCCATGTCTGAATACCACACTTTAGAAACCATTGGTCTCTCTCCAGTTTGTCCACATGAAGAACAAACATCATGGCCGTTTCTACACAGGCCACTGGCATGGTAATACACGGCCCAAAATATGTTAATGAGGCATGGATCCAAATTCCCCATGCCTCATTAGCATACAGTCACGTCATTTGGAGTCCAGAAGACCATTCTTCTGGACTCAAAAAAGCCATTTAGAACCACAGCTCCCGGGGGGGTCTTCTGGAAGGAAGTCCTTCTTCTGGAGGCCCCTGCTTCCCAAAAATTTCCAGAAGCTCCCTGGGGGCCCTGCTTCTACACTGCATTTTGGAGTCTGGAAGAAGGGTCTTCCGGACTCCAAATGACATGACCTACGCTAATGAGGTGCAGGGAATTTGCAGCCGTGCCTCATTATCATATTTCGGGCTGTGTATTACCATGCCACTTACGAAGAAAGTGGCCTGTGTAGAAATGGCCGACATGCTTAGTCGTCAGAAAACAGGTAATAGAGAAGTTCATAGTCTTCAGATATGCTTGTTATCCCTGTACATTGGAGGGATGTATTGGATTAGAGTAAGAAGTAATGAGTTTAATCTGTAGCAAGGGAGATTTAGATTAGTTATGAAAAAACTCTTTGCAACTATAAGTTCAGCTAAGGTCTGAAAGAGACTTGTGAGCAAAGTTGTGGAATCCCTATCACTGGAATTTTCTATGAACAGGTTGGGTAACATCTGTCAGGGATGTTCTAGGTTTATTTTGTCCTTCCTCGGCAAAGACTTCTGGACATGAGCACATTTCAAGAGCCCATCAGTCCCTACATTCCCATGATTTTATGAAGCCAGCATGGTGCCAGCTATTCTTTATAGCATAATGGATCAGAAAGATTATTCTGTAAAATGCCATAGGGCAGCTAGTACTATAATTTCTCCATTTCCTGTCCCAGGTCCCACCACAGAGCACAGGTAGTCCAGCTCTGTTCTTCAAGGAGGATTAGCCCTGAACAGACCAGGAATAGCTGTCCAAATTTAGTATGTTTTGGAATTTTTCATCTGACCTTTCCATTAACGTTTAACAGTGGCCATTTTAGTGAATTGTGATTTTAGCATTTGGTCCAGGACAGTGATTACAGCTTTACTGAGACTCAAACAAAACAAATGTGAACAAAACAAATATGGATATATTCTTCCGGAAAAGTCAAGGATTTTTAATATTTCTTACTCTAATGGCTTCAAATTTCTTTATTCTGTCATATATAGGAATAATATAAGGATGGTGACTCAATACTGACTCTATGATCCTGCAAGTGCCTGCCTGAGTAGTCTACTGATTTCAGTGTGATGGCTCAAGTATGCAGAATCTCTCGTGAAAGTGTTTGCAGAACTGGGACCTCAGGGGATAAATAAACCCTGCTTCTCCCTCTGTTCCACTGATAACTTTGGTAATGGTATACATTCCTTGGCTATGTCTACACTTGCATTCCTCTTTTGATAAAGGCATGCAAATGAGGTAAATCAAAAATGTAAATGAGGTGCATATTTACATATCTGGTGCCTTATTTTCATATTCTTCTTTTGAAACAAGCTTGTTCAAAGAAAAAAAAAAGTAGTGTAAAAGTGACTCTTTTGAAAGTAAACCCCATCTTTGAAAGAACCCTTCTTCCTATTTTGTTTCAGGAAGAAGGGTTCTTTTGAAGATGGGGTTTACTTTTGAAAGAGTCATGTCTACACTGCTTTTATTCCTTTTGAAAGAAGAATATGCAAATGAGGCACCAGATATTTAGAAACTGCCTTTATGTTTAATAAAAAGGGCAATATACTTTGCCTATTAAGAAAATTTACTAGCAAACGCAAAGGACAAACCTAGAAAACTATAGTTCTACTAATGAAGGAATTGTAACCACATTTGTCAGAGTAAAAAAAAAAGACATCTTATTTCCTTCTTCACAAAAAAAAAATCTTTCCACAATAATCTGCCTCCTTCATGTCATAAACCAGCTCCGCCTCAGGTCTTATATTTCCTTGAGGCAGCTGATTCCCTTGACAAGTCTTTTTAACCAATAATTATGAGCAGAGTCCCATGTAATTCAGTAGGTGTTTTTGAAAAAGAAAACTTAATCTAATCATTCCTTATTAAATTCTTAGTTCCTGTAGGAGAGCTTTTGAAGGGTATGCAAGATAAATAATTATATTAATCAACTGCTGGTTACCCTCATCTTTTCTAATGAAAAATTATTTCATCTCTCAACAAAGATTCACTGTTTGCTACAAGTTAATGTTCTCAAAACCAAATAAGAATGTGTGGGTATGTTTTGTGTTCAACGGAGACCACAGGCTTCAAGGCAAATAGATTTATTCCTTCATAAATTGGTTGATTAACATCTTGTTGCCTGAACTTAGCCCATTGAGAAGATGGTATTTGTGCTTTGTTAGCAAAATGCTCAAAGAATTGCAAAAATAGTAGTCAAATTGTCAAATCCCCACAAGCGCCTCTTTCAAATATTGCTTTTAATAGAGATGTAAGTTTAACAGTTAAAAGTTTGCCTTAATTAGAGAGTAAGTTGTTTCACTGGTGTTATCCTCACTATTTATATTATTATGGTTCCTTAATTATGTCAATAATATCAAATCCCTGTTGAGTTAGGCAATGTACAACTTAGTATACAATGAGTATGTAACAGTTATGCTCACTCCGGGGCTTCCAGAGCTCCCTGCCCTGGGCCAGTGGGGCTCTGCCCCTGCTGGTTGGGGCTGCCTGTCGCCAGACCACCTGAGCTTCCAGTTCTGTGGCTTTGTGCTCCAACAAAAGCCATGGCCCTACCAGATCATGGATGGTTCCAGTCCAGAGAGTCCCAGACCAGAGAGGTTCATCCTGTAGCACATCCCCCTTCACCCTCTGAATTGAATTGGCATCTATGATTTCTAAAATAAATAAATATTATCTAACTACACAACAGAATGTGTTTTTATTTGTTTTCCAAGGCAAATACCTCATAAATGGCAGTTCTGGCCAAACTTCACAGTTAGTCACTGTACCTTCTTCAATCTTATTGGTTTCACGTATTTTCAGATTGTTCTCTGAACTGTGAACAAAGTCCTGCAACTTCAACTTTGCAGCTCTGTGCTACAGACTGCAACACACACCATGGGGAACAAAAACAGGCTCTTCTGAATGACTTCTTCATTTGGAAAATGAAAGCTGCCACTAAAGTATTCAATTAACAACTTTAAATGACATGTAGGGTAAAGACAATGTTATAGTACTTTTAATACTATTTTTTTTTAAATTCTGTGCAAGTTAACCTTTGTCTTGCAATACTCCACATCATGTTGATCTATCTATCTAGGCACAGGTATGTACCATGCTCATCACCACAGAATTTCAAATGTTAATATTTTCTTGGCCTTTTGTTATCAGAGAAAGGCTACCTAAACTAGTAAAACGAGTTAAAAACAACAAAAAAAGAGAGGGTAAAAAGAGGTAAGATATGAGTCTCTCTCTCTCTTTGGGATTCCTTGTGTTTTGTAAGATTTCCCCTTGGATGTCTATAACTAATGAATGCAAAAGTGAGAAATTAGGCAAATTGTGGCAAGGAACGTTGTCTGGCAGTTGCTACATGTGAGGTCTCAATCTCTTTTGGCACTGACACTGGCTCCGGCCAAATTTCTTATGGTGAGCTCTCTGGTCTTCTTCATAGAGACTACACTTGATCTCAAAGTGTTGGGCACCATTTTTAATGGTGGTTTGTTAGCCAGTGGCCAGGTAATGTGCGGTGAGGTACTCCCCTGGGTCCTAAGCAACCCAGTTTTTCACTGTTAGAGCAGGCAGCTCCTAGCACTCTCACCCACAGCCAGGCTACTGTAACCAAATGGTTAAAATTCTTTTTGTTGTGCCGGCTGTGTTGCAGTGACAAAACGGTTAACAGCAGTCAGGCTCAGAGCTTAACTAGTTACAAGTTTATTAAGCTACAGTTATAAGCGTGTGGTAACAAAAGGCTATTTGCTACTTCTTATATGCTAGCAAAGTACAGGTGTTAACAAGTTACGTTACAATCCAATACAAAGATATCTGTTACCATCTAACACAATGATATCTTGATACAATGACATCTAGTTACAGAGCTCTAATTCTTTAGCTGTGCACAAAAAGGTCGGAGACCTAGCATGGGTGTATCTTACCCTCTCTGCGTCTCTCGATACCAGCGTAGCCAAGCTGGATCAGTCACTCAATTCCACGGAAAGACGAATACGAGGTTGGGCGTCCCCAGTTGTGGACCTCGGGAGGCAATCACCTGACCCGACCAGCAGGCAGTTGGTGGAATGCACTCAAAGTTAGAGTTCTGCTGGACCCACCTTTTATACCCCTCTGGGTTACGTATTCTCTTTCTTATCTATGGTGCCAGATCATACTGGTCTGTCTTTGTGACGCCAGTTTGTTACAAGGGCATTTCTTACTTAATTTGCACTTGTAAGACAGGAGATAAGCAATTTGAGAGTACAGGACATTCTTTTTGTGTGGGCGGGGCACTTCCCCTTCTGGGATGGTTGTGTGGTCATCATATCCATCAATGCCAGCTGGGGTGATTTCTTGAGGGTCCCCCCTCTCTCTTGTTGACAGTTTGGCCTGTTAGCCTTCTATCTGTACTTTCTGCTTCTCAGGGTCACGATAAGCTAGCACATCTGGGCCTCAATGAGGGCATCAAAGACTGTGCTGTCAGCAGCCATTTCCGTGCCCTGTGTGCTCCTCAGTGGGGTGGGGGCAGTGAGCAAGCTGGCTTGTAAGGGGGAGACTTTGTCTGGCTACATGGTTCTCCAGGTTACCAGATCCTCCACCTGCCTCGCCCAGGTGTTAGCTTCAATGTCACAATTTACCAATGTGTTTTTAAGGATGTTTCTGTAGCACTTCCTCTGCCCACCTGGAGACCTTACTCTGGTCCTCAGCTGAGCAGACACAAAACTACAATGTTGATAACAAAATTAACCAAGAAACTAAATGACATGAAGAAAAGAAATTACTGAATTTCTGGTACAGCAGTTCTAAGGCTCAGATAACAAATGAGTAAATAGAAATGCTTATTTATAAGCATAAATTTGGTCTGTTTGGTATTACTGAAACTTGGTGTGATGACCATCCTAGAGTTTTGAAAGAGCTGAAGAGTTCTCTAAATAAAAAAGTTGAATTTCAATAAAGCGTGCAACACAAGGGAAATTCCAGAAGACTGGAAGAAAGCTAATGGTGGGGTAGGGGTTGTTTGTTTTGTTTTGTTTTGTTTTAAAAAATGGTATCAGGCTGACCTCATAATTATAGGCCTGTAACCCTGACATCAATCTTGGGCAAGATAAAGTAGCTACCGATATCACACTCAATAGTAATTTAATAAAGGGAAATATATTTAATTCAAATCAACATGGATTTATGAAAAATAGGTCCTGCCACACTAATGTGATATATTTTTTAATTAAATTTCACCTTCTGGCTGATAAAGGTAATAGTGGTGATGTAATATATTTAGTCTTTTGAAAGGCTTTGCATTTATATCACTTGCCATTTTTGCTTAAAAATAAAGCTGTCTGAAACATCACAAAATGTATGTATAAACTGGAAATTGTTACCAAGTGAGTGAGTTTGAAGTGGAGTCACAATGGGATCTATTCTTGACCCTATGCTATTTAGTATTTTTTTCACTGACCTGAAAGAAAACGAAACCATTGATGAAGGTTACAGACTACACAAACTTTAGGGGATTGGTAAATAATGAAGAGAACATGTCACAGATTTGGAGGGATTTGAAAGTTTGGTAAACTGTATACAAGCAAACGAGGTGTGTTTTAATGTGGCAAAATGTAAATGATACATCTAGAGAACAAAGAATATAGGCATAGTTACAGAATCGGGACTCCACCCTGGTAATCACTGACTGAAGAAGACTAGAGGCTAATGGTGGATAATCAGCTCCCAATGTGACTCTGGCCAAAAGACATAAAGCAATCCTATGACCTATAAAACAGGGACTCTCCAGGATGAATAAAGAGGTTATTTTACCTCTATGTGTGGCACTGATGAGCCCCCTGCTTGGGTGCTATGTCCAGTTCTGGTTTCCACAAGTTGAAAATGATGTTCATAAATTGGAGAATGGATGGAAAATACCCTCAAGAATTATTAGAGGATTAGAACACGGGCCTTAAAGTGCTAGATGTAAGGAGCAAAATCTACACTAAACTCATTCATATCCAGCAATCTATCATGTCGAACACTCAGATAATTAGCATTTTAACCATAAGTAAATTTTAGTTACATTTTCCATAAGTAAAGTATAGTGAAAGTAAATGTGAATAAATACAGCAAACACAATATAAGTTTTCAGTGTACAATACTACTATTATTGGAAAATTAAGTTCTCTGCATACATTTTTGTTAGTTTCTTAATATCTAATCTTGTTTTTCTTTAGTGTTATGCATTGCTAGGTATACCTCTCTGTTATCCAGAATATTTGAATATCCAGCAACCTCCTGGTCCTGCAGCTGCCTGATATGAAAGTGTTACTGTATATTGCTTAACTAAGAAAAGCTCAAAGGGTGACTTCGTTATAGCCTATAAGCATCTGTACGGGGAAAAGAGTCTAGCAGAGAAAGATACAGCATGATCCAATGGCTGAAAGTTAAAGTTTCACAAATTTATAAGAAATAAGGCATATTTTTTGTAACTGTCAAAGTAATTAGACACTGACATTTAACAAAGATGACAATTTTAAACCAAGATTTGATATTTTTGTAAAATATATGTTTCAGGAATTATAGTAAACTCTTCCATATCTGGCAGCAAAATCAGGACCTCAGATTCTCCATCTGAGAGCAGGATGATCATATTACCCCTGTAGTGAATTTGTTCTCTATTAGTGTGCTTATTGCATGTTTGTTTGCTTGCTTACCATTTGCCTCCTTGATGAATATTTATAGTATTTTTTGTTCATAGGTCTGTGTGCTGAGCCCAGTGACCAGACAAGCTAGGCTAAGAGCTCACTAAGGAGTCCTTAGTCTGTTGTCCATATATGCAAAATATATGCAATGCATTGGCTCTCCAGGGGAATGACTTCAAGGTGGTGATAATGGAGGAATTATATTAGCATATCTGTCCTACTAGATAAGGTACAGAAAATACCACAACAACACACCCACAGTAGCATTTTAATACTATGAACCTCAAACGTATGAAAACTAATCCAATAAGGTTTCACTTAATTCCAAAGTTAAACTTCATGTTTATCTATAAGGTTTGTTCAGAATGCTGCAGAATATTGTCCGTTTATTACAGTTTGTTACATATCCCCCTTGTAGAAGCAGGTCTAACTAGGGTATAGAGGAGCATCCAAAGGAAACTAGGGTGAGTCTACACTAGGACCTTACTTTGAAGTTAACTTCAAAGTTAGGGGCTACTTTGAAGTAGCCTGGAGAGCATCTACACATGTTTTCTGTTACTTCAAAGTTAACTTCAAAGTAAGGGAGCCCAACTTTGAAGTCCTTACTCCATTCCTGGGAATGGAATAGCACCCTACTTTGAAGTACCAGGTCCACCATGGCAGTGGCCCTGCAGGACCTGGAAGACACTTTGGTCAGCCCAGGTGGAGCTCTATGGTCACTGCTGACACCTTAGAGGAAACAACCCTAGGCAGGAAGCTGAGAGTGTGGCAGAAGCAGGGGGACCACAAGCTCCCTGCTGCATGACCCCCCTGTCAAAGTCATAGATGTCACCCGCACCCCCAGCTGGCTCTGGCATCTCCCCAGAAGGACCCTGACCCCTTGGACCTCACTGGCAAGTCCCCTGAGGGCTCAGAGAAGCCAGCCAAATGATGGCAGAAGAGAGGCCCCTCGTGTAGTGAGGCAAAAGTGCAGAACCTGCTTGGACTGTGGAAGTAGGCTTCCAGATCCCCGTCACTCTGCTCACATATCTACACCAGTGATAACATCACAGGACCTAACCATATCAACCACACCACCAGGAGCTCTTTGACTTGAACATCTACTAATATAATATATGCCATCATGTGCCAGCAATGCCCCACTGCAATTTACATTGGGCAAACTGAACAGTCTCTATGCAAAAAAATAACTGAACAAAAATCAGGCATCAGGAACAGTAATGTACAAAAACTTGTAGGAGAGCACTTCAATTTCCCTGTACACTCTGTAATAGATTTAAAAAGTAGCAGTCCTACAACAACAACAATAACAAAAAAAAAACTTCAAAAACAAACTCCTAAGAGAAATGGCAGAGCTGCAATTCATTTGCAAATTTGACACCATCGACCAAAGAATGAGCAGAGACTGGGAGTGGTCGGCCAGTTATAAAAGCAGTTTTTCCATTCTTGATGCTCAAACCTCCATGTTAGCGACTGATAATGGGCCACATCCTCCATGACTGAACTGAACTGATTTCTCTTCTTTTGATGCTCACAACTCCACATTATCTGCTGACAATGGGCCGTATCCAACACGACTGAACAGACAGTGTCAACTCTGGCTCTCCCCTTGACTGAGACTCCCTCTTTAAACCCCCCTCTGGAACCCCCCCACTCATGTATCTGCTGAAGCAGGTCTTTGCCATGAAAGCTTATGCTCCAAAATATCACTGTGTCTATAAGGTGCCACAAGACTTCTAGTTGCTTTTGAAGATACAGACTAACTCGGCTACCCCTCTGATAGATGAATAATCTGTGACTTCCAGAGACTTCTACAACTTGAACCCATGGTACCTAGAAGCTTCAGGGTCTTCACATTGCCTTTGACAGCAGGAAACTATTGGAGCCCTGAGTTCCCAGATGAAATGGCTGTTGGAGTGCCTACAGCTACCAGCCATAGAAGGTGCGCCTCGCAGCTCTCAGTGCCCTGTAGCTTGGAACTGTTGTAGGGATGCCCCAAAGCTCTGAGATGCTTAAGGCAGCAGGGGTGCACTGAGCACCAAGCCACCAGTAGTGGGGGGACCTCTTAGCTCCAAGTTCAAGGTAATGTGCATAACAGAAATTGCAAGTTGTAATATAATCTTACAGCAAAATGCTCTCTGATACTACAGTAATGACTGTGGTATGAGCATCAGAATAAGGAAGGGGGAGGTTTACAATTTGGCTATGTCTTCAATAGAGAGTTTTATAGACAAAACTGGCATTTACTCATGGAGAATCTACACAGAAAATGTGTTTTGTCAACAGAAACTGTCAACAAAAAAGCCATACAGATGCTGCAGGGGGCCCCTTGTCAACAGAACAGATCAAAAGATCAATCCTCGTTTATGTGTAGACGTGCTCTGTCGACAGAAGTTTTGTTGGAATATCTCTTCCAACAGTAACTTCTGTAGATAGATGTTTCTAGTATAGACATAGACTTTTTAGTATAAATATAGCAGAGTTAATGTTTGGTTCAGTTCTGACTTTGTTCACACAAGTTCACACATGAGGGGGGCTATGTCTACACTAGAGAGTTCTGTAGACAAAACTGGAGTTTTATTGACAAAATTTGTGGAGCACCTACACAACACACACTTGACAAAAAAGCCATATAGACACTCAGGGGTCCCTTATGTTCACGGAGCGGATCAAAAGATCAATCCACTTTTATGTGTATATGCGATCTGTCGAAAGAAGTTATGTCAGAACATGTCTCCTGACAGTAACTTCTGTAGACAGATGCTTCTAGTGTAGATGTAGCCTGGTTGTGGATTTCTCAATGAAGGAGAGGAGAGTCGTAAGAGGAGTAGTAGCAGCCAGCACTTTTTGAATTTTGTACCAGTCCTCTGCCTTTCATAATAATAAATGTTTCCATAACAATAAACATTTTTGAGGGCTGGCGGAGGATTTGTCTTTTACTGCAGAGTGCTTTGTCTCTGAAAAGCCTGCTTGATGTGTAGCCAACATTCACAGCCTTTTAGCTTTTTCATGGCCCTACAAAGATATGGGTATCCTTTGCTGGATTGGGCTCTAAAGCACAGTATTTGTGCTAATTCTTGAGATTACTTCTGCAGTCTTGCAAAGCCATCACACTGCCTATGGTGTCCGGATAGGCTGTATCTTTGACGAAATCATGGGAGTCTTAATATGACACAAATGTAGTACAACTTGTTTATTTCCAATTTTTAGTTAAGGGATACACTTACTCCATAGATTTTCATTCTAGTTCCCATATCTTGTGTCTAACATCTCTAGATAAACCCCGATAACGTCACGTTAGAATTCATACATGTTATCTTTCACAGCTGTTGCATGGGCTCTTAGATGATTCCTTGCTATTAATCATACAGATATTTACTCATGCACTTGGCCAATGTACATAAATTGTTTAAAGTATCTGTAGCTGTATAATGTATTATTCATCACATGAGAGATTTCTCTCTTTTGAATTACAGTGTGTTTCTCTGTTCTTTTGTCACCCTTGAAGCCTCACAATGGTAGCTAGTGAACACCAACTTGGTTATCCAGAAAATGTGGTAATGAATCACCTGGAAAGATGGCTTCTGACTGAAATCTGTATTGCAGGTTGAATTTAAAGTGTTCTTGTGTGCGTGTGTGTGGGGGAATATACTTTACATAATTACTCTCCAGTGGTATCCGTGCATGGGAAAAGAATTAACAAATTAAGTTTCGCAGATGATATAGTTATCATTGAGGAAGATAAGGAGAATCTAGTGAAATGGTGCAGATGTTGGGAAACGGTACGGACTGATTATGAACATCGATAAAACAAAAACAATGGTATTTGGAGATAAAGAAATAGGAAGGGAGAGCAATGTCGATGGTATTGAACTAGAAAATATAGAGAAGTTCACGTACCTGGGGAACAACATAACATATGATCTACACTGTAAATAGTAAATAACGACTAGAATAATGAAAGCAAGAGCGAGTTTGAAGGCAATGGACAAGATCTGGAAAAGCAAAGCAATTAGCTTAAGAACAAAGCTGAGTGTCTTGAAAATGTGTATTCAGCAGCATGTTGTACGGATGTGAGACATGGGTGATAATGAAAGATTCGAAAAGAAGAATATTGGCATTTGAAAGGAGTTGTTATAGAAAGATTCTGAGAATAGGATGGATGCAGAAGTTCACCAATGAGGAATTATATAGGAAGATACCACCAAAAGAGAACCTGCTGCAGAAGGTTATAAAATGGAAGCTACAACTATTTGGGCATATCTGCAGAATGAATGATGAACGAAAAATCAAGACCCTGGTATTTGGCATAATGAACGGTTTGAATAGGAGAGGCAGACCCTACAGAGAATGGGTAGATGATATAATAGATTGGTGTGGAGCTAGTCCACAGAAATTAAGCCACTCTGCACTGGACAGGGAAAGATAGAAGGAAAGAGAGAGGGGCATCAGACACCAATGGGCGCTGAGCCCACGGTTATTGATGATGATGGTGTCACTCACTCTGCCACTAGACAAATGCCAGGAATTGTCAGAATGAACAACATATTTTTTGTTTTGATTAATCCAGGGCTACAGATCATCTTTCATTTGAATCCTTAGTATTTTCTTTCATTTGGCTCTTGGCATTATATCCAAACAAGAAGGTAATGTCTACACTAGAGAGTTTTGTCAGGAAAACCCAAGGAGCATCCACATTTCTAAGGCATTCTGTCATCAGTAAATTGAGAGAACGTGGTACTTTGGTCAACAGTGTTCTGACATTCCTCCATAAGGCAGAATATCTCTATTTAAAGAGATCTTCTGGTAGAAAGACAGTCTGGATGTTTGGGGTTGGGAGGACCTCTGTCAAGAGACAGGGCTTCTGCGTCACTGGATAGCTATGTCTGCTATGCTTCCGACTAGACATTTTGTCAAGAGAGCAGCCAGGAAGTACAGCCCTTCTCTCTCAACAAAGTGGATAGCTCTTTTGATCCACTTTTCAGTCTGGCCACAATCTGTTGACAGAAGTTTTGTCAGAAGATCTCTTCTGACAGAAAGTTGTCGACAGATCATTCTAGTGTAGACATAGCTGAACGTGATGGTCCTTACAACAGAAATAATATTCTGAATTATGTTTGCGTGGGATCTCTTTGGCTTTTCTCAAATAAAACAGGTTCCTGTTTACTATTTGTATTACAGCAGCAATGAGACCTCACCCCTCCCCGCCTGTGGATCCAGACAAATAGTGATACAGACCTTGCTTGAGATGAGGGAGATGAGAGAAAACTGTCCTTTTCACTATCTATGTAGGTACACAGGAGGGATACAACTTATTCTGTTTTAAATCAGATTTATGAACAGACAAAAAATAGAGTGGATTACATTCGTGACAGAGAATGTAATTGTGATAGAGAGCGTCAGCGGGGATGAATTATTTGATAGTAAAGAGAATAGGCTGAGTAACGACCAATTCTGATCAGAAAGGCAGAGCTATCTGCCACTTCCAGGGATAACTTCCACTGATTAACAACTCTGAGCCAAAGGAGTAGCAATAGATTACAATGCTGCTATAAAGCTAGTAGATACTGAATCACAAGTCCAATGCCTGGGGAAAGAGAGAGAGTAAGTACAAATGTGAGCACACAAAGGTGTGAGGAATAAGGGTGGGAGAAGGATAATAAACATTGATCACTTTAGTTTTGACATAAGTTGCTGGAAATATGTACTCGTCTCTCATGCCCGTGACATAAAGAAAAAGTTGGTGTTATCAGCCAAGTACTTATGCTCCACAAAAGTTACGAAAAAGTAAAGAGAAACTCAGGAAGGCTACGGACTTATGTGTAGTGTTAAGAAAGAACAAAACTGTCAGTCTCAGAATCTACCAGCCAATGCTATTGTGCTTTAGGAATTAGAAGCAAGAGACAAGGGAAAAGTAGTTTAAGGGAACTGGTAATTATTCAGAGACATTATTAAGAGAACAAGAACAAATGATCTCACTCCATAGGAAAGATAGGAACTATGGCAAGAGACCATCCTGGACTAGCCAGGAGATCTTTGATGATCTGAAACTCAAGAAAGAGTCCTGCAAAAGCTGGAAAGTAGGTCAAATTATAACAGATGAATATAAAGAAGTAACAAAAGTACGTAGGGACAAAATTAGGAAATTCACAGTGCAAAGGAGATTAAATTAGCTGGAGGCATAAAGAGTAATAAGAAAATATCCTGCAGATGAATTAGTAGAAAGAGGCCCTTTACTTAATGAAGGAGAAAATAGTAACACAAATGTGGAAAAGGAAGACACGCAAAATAACTTTTTATTTCAGTTTTCATTGAAATGTTTTTAGTAGGAACTGAACATCAGATTCAAAAAATACCCGTGAAAAAGGGGGTAGGATAAGAAGTTAAAAAGGAGAAAGAATGAGTTCACAAGTACTTTCACAAGGGGCAAAGGCAAAACGCAACTACACCCTCAAAACTTGGCGTGAGAAACTGTTCCTACTAATGCCTGTACAAGGCAATAAGTAGACATGAACTACCTTTCATTGATTCATTAGCTCAGTCATGCTATGCATGGCAGGCAGATTTAAAACATACCCTGAGCAGTAGTTTGTAGTGGCTTGGTAATGAGAACCTACATGTACTCATCCCACAGGAGAAAAAAAAAAAAAGTAAACAAAACAAACAAACAAACAAAAAAGGAGCAGGCTATATAGAAAACCCGGGAAAGGAGGAAGCAAATTAGCCCAAAAGATGTTCCTTGCCCTATTCCCATAATAGTTATCAGACTGTAATATTTAATAGAAGATGATATTTTTCTAATTCTTCCTTCAGTGTAATGGAATGATATTCATTTTATATGATAGTATATGTTGGTTGCAAAAAATATAGAAGGAATCACAGAATTGTAGGATAATAGAATACTAGGACAAGAAGGGACCCTGAGAGGTCATCAAGTCCAGCCCCCTGCCCTCATGGCAGGACCAAGTACTGTCTAAACCATCCGTGACAGACATTTATCTAACCTGTTCTTAAATATCTCCAGCGATGGAGATTCTACAACCTCCCTAGGCAATTTATACCAGCGTTTAACTACTCTAACAGTTAGGAACTTTTTCTTAATGTCAAACCAAAACCTCCCTTGCTGCAGTTTAAGCCCATTGCTTCTTGTTCTATCCTCAGAGGCCAAGAAGAACAAGTGTTCTCCCTTCTCCTTATGACACCCTCTTAGATATCTGAAAACCTCTATCATGTCCCCCCTCAATCTTCTCTTTTTCCAAACTAAACAAGCCCAATTCTTTCAGCCTTTCTCCATAGGTCATGTTCTCTAGACCTTCTCCAATTTCTTCATATCTTTCTTGAAATGCCTTGGGCCTCAGGGATCTGGAACTGTCAACGTCTGGGGACCCCGCAGCTGTCAGCCACTAAGAGTGGCACATACCAGAACTCTCATTTCCCCTTGCCTGGACACAATACTCCGACTGAGGCCTAACTAGTGCAGAGTAGAGTGGAAGACTGACTTCTCATGGCTTGTTCACAACACAGCTGTTAATGCATCCCAGAATCATGTTTGCTTTTTTTTGCAACA
Source organism: Carettochelys insculpta (assembly GCF_033958435.1). NCBI lineage: Eukaryota > Metazoa > Chordata > Testudines > Carettochelyidae > Carettochelys > Carettochelys insculpta. Next base: position 138,679,170 of record NC_134137.1, read on the forward strand.
CCATCACAGTGTTGACTCATACTTAGCTTGTGGCCTACCATAACTCCTAGATCCCTTTCTGCCGTACTCCTTCCTGGACAGTCGCTTCCCACTCTGTGTGTGTGAAGCTGATTGTTCCTTCCTAAGTGGAGCACTTTGCATTGGTCTTTATTAAACTTCATCCTGTTTACCTCAGATCATTCCTTCAATTTGTCCAGATCATTTTGAATTTTGACCCTATCCTCCAAAGCAGTTGCAACCCCTCCTAGCTTGGTATCATCTGCAAAATTAATAAGCGTACTTTCTATGCTAATATCTAAATTGTTGATGAAGATACTGAACAGAACAGGTCCCAAAACATACCCCTGGGGAACCCCACTTATTATAACTTTCCAACAGGATCGAGAATTATTAATAACTACTCTCTGAGTACGGTGATCCAGACAGTTTTGCACCACCTTATAGTAGTCCCATCTAAGTTGTATTTGCCTAGATTATTGTAGGGTGCGAGAAGAGTTTGTAACGGTCTCATGAGAGCAGATCGACCCCTCTGTGAATCCTCAGGAGAATCTAAACAGACCAGTCTGTGCAAGGTGAAAGCTGCAAACTGCCATGGGAACAGCTGCAGAACAAACCGCGCTTGCCAAGATTTCAAGGCTACGCTGGCAGTAGGCCACAAGAGATAGTGATAAGAAATGCATAGGCAATGTTAGGCAATCTTATGTTAATGAGCTCAGCTTTATCAGCTAGTGTTAGGAGGCCTGTTACAGAGCCTCTCCCCGAGCGAAGCTCCGGCGCGTCGGGTTTCCCCCCATGGGTGACTGCGGCGTCTCCGGGGCTCCCGTCGCGGGTGTCACGCGCTTTCAATAAACCAAATATAGCACTCTCCTTCTGGGTGCAGCCTCGTCTCTGGGGAACCCGAGCCTGGTTGGCTACAATTGGCGCAGCGAGCAGGGTTCTCCAGATATGATGCCTTTTTGGTTGAAAGCTGGGGAGGCAGGGAAGCCAGCGCTGTCCCTGCAGCGCATAACAGGATAGCCCTCGACGGAGCGATGGGGGCTGGTAGCGCGGATGGTGGCCTGTTGGGCAGCCCCAGCGGACTGTCCGGAGTTGCAGGAGGTGGCAGGCATGACGCCGGTACAGCTACCTTCAACCCAGATGACAGCATGGCACCTCAACTCCTTGTCATCTTCCTGACTACCTCGCTGACCTCTGCCACACCTAAGCATCCCCTCAGGAATGCCATCCAGTCCATCGTCTCCACCGCTGGTGCCACGGATTGCTGGATGTGTACCCTGCTGAACTCCTCTACCAGATTGGGAATTGAGTTTGTCCCTCTGAACCTGAATGATTGGTGGGACAAGAGCAACATCTTCTGGTGGGGACCAGTCTGGTTTGATGACAGCAACATCCACTCCTACCTTCGCCGCGGCCCCTGGGGTTCATGCTGCGATAGGGTAAGCCCCTACCTGGATAAGGAATCTGGAAGTTCTGGTTCTGGTTCTGGTTTTGTTATCGTACCCTGTAACAGGATGAGGCTTGCTGGAATTTGAGTCCTTGACAACCTTGTCGTCCCGGGTGCTGGGAGGGTGGAACTGAGTGTCTTGCTTGTAATTCCTCGGAGTGGAAGCCATCATGTGCGAGGAAGCTCCAAGGTTAGGCTGGGCCCTTCTGTCCCGTCCTCCTAGCCAAGCTGGTGTGGGTAGAGGTAACCGGTTTGAACTTTCGTGGAACTGGGTGTCTTGCTTGTAATTCCTCGGAGTGGAAGCCATCGCGTGCGAGGAAGCTCCAAGGTTAAGCTGGGCCCTTCTGTCCCGTCCTCCCACCCAAGCTGGTGGGGGTAGAAGTAACTGGTTTGAACTTTCTGGATTAGACCATAATTCCCATCTGCCTTCCTGTCTAATTGTTCTCTGTCTGAGTGTCAGCAAGGGATGGGGTGGGTCACGGATACCTCTGAGCGTGCACATATGGGCATGGCCCAAGCAGCTACCCACTTCAAGTGGAAACACTGCTTACAGCAGTGCATGCGCTTGGGAGCCCCCACACTTACTGTTCCACACACCCTTCTCCTGGGAACCATTATTTTTAACTTTGCTTTCACTGCTCTCATATGCTGTTGTCAAGTCTGTTCCACAGGTGCACACTGTGTTGCCAGAAGAGCATCAACCACCTCACTTGATTCCTGCTAGCCTCGGCGTTCACAAAGGGGTCGCGGGGAGGAGTGTAGGGTGCGAGAAGAGTTTGTAACGGTCTCATGAGAGCAGATCGACCCCTCTGTGAATCCTCAGGAGAATCTAAACAGACCAGTCTGTGCAAGGTGAAAGCTGCAAACTGCCATGGGAACAGCTGCAGAACAAACCGCGCTTGCCAAGATTTCAAGGCTACGCTGGCAGTAGGCCACAAGAGATAGTGATAAGAAATGCATAGGCAATGTTAGGCAATCTTATGTTAATGAGCTCAGCTTTATCAGCTAGTGTTAGGAGGCCTGTTACAGAGCCTCTCCCCGAGCGAAGCTCCGGCGCGTCGGGTTTCCCCCCATGGGTGACTGCGGCGTCTCCGGGGCTCCCGTCGCGGGTGTCACGCGCTTTCAATAAACCAAATATAGCACTCTCCTTCTGGGTGCAGCCTCGTCTCTGGGGAACCCGAGCCTGGTTGGCTACAATTATTGACAAGAATATCATGTGAGACCGTATCAAATGCCTTACTAAAGTCTAGATATGCCGCACCCACCACTTTTCCCTTATCTACAAGGCTCATTCTTTAGTCAAACCAGTCAGCATGGTCCACACATTCCAGCAAGCAAACTTAAAACTTTGTTGGTTTCCTTTTCTTGTTGATTTTCTTATTGGTTTGTCTGGTGCTCAAATTTCAGTCACTTGTCAGGTTCGGGAACCTTAAGCCTCATGCACCCAGTCAGACAGATGAACTGTGGCAGGACAGTACCCTACTGGCCGGGGGCTGCCCAGCTTGAGGCGGGCAGTGACTGTCCAGTGAGATGCGATGATCTCTCCCACCGTCAAAGGCAACCCCTGGAGCTCGTTCCCTACGCCAGTCAAGCAAGAGCTTATAATTGGTATCTGTTACCTCCCGTGTTGGTTCAACACTGTTAAGCGATGCTGGACTACCTCTCCAGGTGTGAGCCTGGGCAATTTTTTTTTTGGAACCCTGGGCTGCCCAGACACCAGTGTCCCCCTCTCAGCTTTACTGATATAGTCCAAAGGAGAGGATAACCTCTACATCTGGTACAAGCTCAGCTGCAGGAGTTGCTGGGTCAATGCCAGAAGTTGACACAGAACCTCCTTAGGACTCGCCTCCAGATTTTCTGTCAGGGTTTACTCCCTTAGCCTTGTTCCTTCCCAGGATAACCCACAAGGCAGATCTTCAGGACATCAGCAACACCCGAAAGACCGCTGTCATCAATGAGGAACTGAAGAGGCTCCAAGCTGACACTGCTGCTCTGCAAGAGATGCAATTCGCACATTTGGGATCTCTAAAGGAAAAGAACTACACATTTTTCTGGGAGGGTAGAGCCCAAGAAGAACCCAGGGAGAAAGGGTCTTTGCTTTGCCATCAGAAACACCCTTCTACAAATGGTGAAATTAGTCATGGGCAGATCAGAAAGACTCCTTCAGGTCACACTTCAAACTTGCATCGGTCCTGTCCACCTGATCAGCGCTTATGCTCTAACCCTGTACACCACACCAGAAGTAAAAAACAAGTTCTATGATGTGCTTAGTGCTGCCATAGCACGAATACCTGCTTACAAACAACTGTACATTTTGAGTGACTGCAATGCATGAGTAGGAGCCGATCGTGACTCAAGGCCTTCCTGCTTAGGCCACTTCGGTGTGGGAAAAATGAATGAAGATGGACAGCGTCTTCTTGAACTTTGCACGTACCACAATCTGTGCATCACAAACACATTTTTCCAAACCAAGCCACAGCACAGAGTGTCATGGAGACACCCATGCTTGAAACACTGGCATCAACTAGACGTGGTCATCACTAGATGTGATAACCTCAAAAACGTCCTTCTGACACACAGCTATCATAGTGCCGACTGCGATACAGATCACTCGCTAGTTTGCTCCAAACTCAAGGTGAGACCCAAGAAGCTGTACCGCTCTAAACCAACTGGAAGTCCCTGCATTGATGCCAGAAAGACAGCAAACTCAGAGAAAGCCGAAAAGTTCAGAAAGACCCTTGAGGAGAATCTGCGCAGCAGCCCTGAGGGTGATGATGTGACATCCGGATGGCAGCATCTGAGGGATACAATTTATAACACGGCCTTGTCAGTGTTTGGAAGAAGAGCTAGAAACACAAACGACTGGTTCGAAGCTAACTCCGATGAGATGATTCCAGCCATCGAAAAGAAGGACGCTGAACTCCTGGAGTACAAACGCTCACCAAGGCAGAGTACCCTTGAAGCACTCAGAGCAGCCAGAAAAACAGTACAGCAGACAACCAGGCACTGTGCCAGCAACTACTGGCTCGAGCTATGCAGCAGCATCCAGACCAGTGCTGACTCTGGTAATCTCAGGGGAATGTACGAGGGCATCAAGAATGCATTAGGACCCACCCAGAACAAGATGGCACCTCTGAAATCCAAATCTGGTTAAGTCATCACTGACAAAGCCAAACAGATGGAGCTCTGGGTTGAGAACTACTCCAAGGTGTAGTCACGTGAGAACATTGCGGTTGACACAGCCCTTAATCCTGTTGAGCTCCTACTAGTAATGGACGAACTGGATCAGGAACTAACTGTAGATGACCTGAAGAAAGCCATCGACAGCACTGCAGTAGCAAAGGCCCCAGGTCAGGATGGTATACCAGCAGAGGTAATCAAGTGTGATATGGACACCCTCCTGGAACCCCTACATGAGCTACTGGGCCTGTGCTGGAAAGAGGGAGAGGTTCCACAGGATATGCACGATGTTAACATTGTAACCTTGTATAAGAACAAAGGAGACAGAAGGGACTGCAACAATTACTGTGGAAATCTCTCTCCTAAGCATCACTGGTAAACTGTTCACTCACATCATCCTCGGCAGACTCCAGAAGATTGCTGAGAGCGTGTATCCCAAATCACAATGGGGATTCAGTGCAGAAAGATCTACTATTGACATGGTCTTCTCCCTGAGGCAGCTGCAGGAGAAATGCAGGGAGCAGAGAAAGCCACTCTGTATTGCCTTCATCGACCTGACCAAGGCCTTCGACTTGGTCAGCAGGAATGGACTGTTCAAACTGCTCCACAAGATAGGCTGTCCACCATGGTTACTCAAGATGATCCAGTCTTTCCACAAAGACATGAGAGGAACTATCCCATATGATGGCACATTATTGGATGTTTTCAGAATCAGGAGCGGCATCAAACAAGGATGCGTCCTTGCTCCGACATTGTGTGGGATCTTCTTCACACTCCTCTTGAAGCACGCCTTTGGATCTTCAACAGAGGGCATCTTTTTGCACACCAGATCTGATGGGAAACTGTTTAATCTTGCAAGGCTGAAAGCTAAATCTAAGGTGCAGGAAGTCCTCATCAGAGATATGCTGTTCACAGATGCTGCTGCTGTAGTGTGACACACAGAAGACCAGATTCAGAAACTGCTGGATCAGTTCTCCAAAGCATGCAAGGACTTTGAGCTTTCCATCAGCCTAAAGAAGACAAATGTACTTGGTCAGGACGTTGCTGAACCTCCATCAATCAGCATTGACAACTATATGTTAGAGGTTGTCCACGAGTTCGTTTACCTCGGGTCCACCATCACTGACACCTTGTCATTGGAGACTGAGCTAAATAGGAGGATCATAAAAGCAGCCACAACTCTGTCCAGACTCAGCAACAGAGTGTGGAATAACATCAAGTTGTAAACCCACAGCAAAATGCAAGTCTACAGAGCCTGCATCCTCAGCACCCTCGTTTACGGCAGTGAGATTTGGACCATGTACGCCCGCCAGGAAAAGAGGCTGAACGTCTTCCACTTGTGCTGCCTCAGGCGCATCCTTGGAATATCATGGAAAGACAGAGTGTCCAACACCGCCGTCCTTGAGCAAGCTGGAATCCCAACCTTGCACATCATCCTCAGTCAGCGGTGGCTCTGCTGGCTTGGCCACGTCCACAGGATGAATGATGGAAGGATCCCAAAAGACATCCTGTGTGGTGAGATAGCCTCTGGCAAAAGACCTCCTGGATGCCCCCAACTGCACTGCAAAGATGTTTGCAAGAAGGACCTCAGGGAGGTAGACATCGAGCCAGACAGCTGGGAGGAGCTGGCAGACGATCGCAGCAGATGGAGGCAGGAACTACACAACGGCCTTCAGAAGGGTGAGATGAGGATCAGACAGCTAGCAGAGGACAAGTGAGCCCACAGAAAGTGCAGTAAGGACCTACCTGCCAGACACTCATTACACATGCAACAGATGCAGCAAGGACTGTCACTCTCGTGTGGGCCTTCACAGTCACAGTCAACGCCGCAAATGATGATCCCAAATGGAACTATAAAGGGCGCAATCCATAGTCTATGTAGACTGAAGAAAGCCTGCCAAGGCTCGTTATCCCATCAAAGAAAGCTCTCAGATTGGTTTGACTTGACTTGTTCTTTACAAATCCATGCTGGCTGCTCCCTATCACCTTACCACCTTCCAAGTGTTTGCAGATGATTTCCTCAATTACTTGCTCTATTATCTTTCCTGAACAGAAGTTAAACTGACTGGTCTGTAGTTTCCTGTGTTGTTCTTATTCCCCTTTTGATAGATGGGCACTGTATTTGCCCTTTTCCAGTCTTCTAGAATCTCTCCTGTCTCCCCAGATTTTCCAAAGATGATAGCTAAAGGCTCAGATACCTCCTCTATCAGCTTCTTGGGTACTCTAGGATGCATTTCATCGGGCCCTGGTGACTTGCAAGCATCTAACTTTTCTAAGTGATTTTTAGCTTGGGTTTGTTTTTTTTTTATCTTCTAAATTTACCCTTTTCCCACTAGAATTTATTATGTTAGGCATTCCTTCTTCAGAATTCTCAGTGAAGGCCAAAACAAAGGAGTCATGAAACATTTCTGCTATTTCTAAGTTTCCTGTCACTGTTTCTCCCCGCTCACTGAGCAATGGGCCTACCCTGTCCTTGGTCTTCCTCTTGCCTCTAATGTATTTATAAAAAGTCTTGTTGTTTCCTTTATGCCTGTAGCTACTTTGAGCTCATTTTGTGCCTTTGCCTTTCTAATCTTGCCCCTGCATTCCTTTGTTGTTTGCCTATATTCATCCTTTGTAATTTGTCATACTTTCCATTTTTTATATGATTCCTTTTTTATTTTGAGATCATGCAAGGTCTTCTGGTTATGCCAAGGCAGTCTTCTGCCATATTTTCTATCTTTCCTACACAGTAGGATAGCTTGCTTTTGGGCCCTGAATAATGTCCCTTTAAAAAACTGCCAACTGTCCTCAGTTGTTTTTCCCCTCAGTCTTGCTTCCCATGGGACCCCACCTACCAGCTCTCTGAGTTTACCAAAATCTGCCTTCCTGAAATCTGTCGTCTTGGTTTTGCTGTTCTCCTTTCTACCCTTTCTTAAAATTGTGAAGTCTATGATTTCATGATCACTTTCACCCAAACTGCCTTCCACTTTCAAATTCTCAATCAGCTCCTCCTTATTTGTAAAGATCAAATCTAGACCTGCGTCTCCCCAGTAGCTTTTTCAACTTTCTGAAATGAAAAATTGGCCCCACTGTAGTCCAAGAACTTATTGGGTAGCCTGTGCCCCACTATGTTAGTTTCCCAACATATATCTGGATAGATGAAGTCCCCCATCACCACCAAATCCTGTGCCCTGGAATATCGTTCCCTATTCAGTTCTACATCTTTTAAGAATAACTTTGAGAAAAAGTGTTAAAATGCTAGAGAACCCCAAAGATTCATTCCTTATATCATACTTTGATTATAAAGTGTTTGGAGAATGGATCACCTTTTTGGCTGTGTTTATACAGTGGCTAGCCAATAAATCTCAAGCCTAAATCCTAAACCCACAACAGGTAAGCTATAAGTACCTTTGAGGATCTGGGCCTTGATACATAAATAGGGCTTCTAGTTGCTTGTAATGCAATTAAAACAATAATTCTGGGGAAAGTTCGTGAAGGATGGATTGAAATTCATCAGCATACCCTGCGCACTCTTGTATCACCTACTTTATACCAATCCTTAGTCCCTGTAATTGTTTTTTCTTAAGCCACTTTGGCCACCAGAGGTTTGACCTATCTTCAGCTGACAAGTGAAAGTTGGAGCTGCCCCTACAGTTATATGTGTAGTTGGTTTTGTATCAGACCATACTGCTGCAACCCTTTACAAAAATAATAAATATAATTTTCTTTATACTTTCAAAAGATGACAGTACAGTTGCCTCTCCTCCCAATCCAGGTTACACATGAATATTTGAAAATACAGCTCTATAGACTCAAAGGCCATGTCTACACTATCATGGTCTTTCAAACAAAGATCTTCTGACAGATTGTCTTTTGAAAGATTGCCTCAACACATAGAAACTGGATCAACAGAGTGATCTGTTCATTTGAAAGAGTACGTCCACACAGCCCCAGCCCTTCTTTTGAAAGATTGGGGCTGGAAATTCCATGGACGGGGTGGCATGGCTGGCAAGCCCTTCCAGGATCTCTGGCCAGGCATTATGTTAAAGGGCCCCTCCCAAACACTCCCTCCCTGCATATGCTGCTACGGTCACAAAGTATAGCAGATCCCATCCATGGTCCTGAAACCCACAGCCAAAAGCCATGGACCAACAGGATTCCCAAACCTACATGCCTGTCCTGGCTGGGCTCCTGGATGCCATCATTGTGGCCTCTCTCCACCCCCCTTTGGTGGGCAATATGTGGCCCTACAGTCCCCCACCCACCACATCCCTGTCCACATGTCCCATTCCTGGCCATCTGGCATCTCTGCAGCCCCCCAGCCAGCTCTGACAGGTATGACCAGCTGGTCCTGGGCAAGCGGGACTGTGTGCAGTGGCTGCAGAATGGTGGCTACATACAGAAGGAAACATTCCCAGAGCTCTGCAGCTGGCTTATCCTTCCTGCTGACACCAGGACACCCACATGTGGCTCATCCTGACCCTGGAGAGGCACCTAGCCATTGCCATTCAGAAGCTGGCCACCCTGGACAGCTATTGCTCAATGGGGAACCAGGTCAGGGTGTGCAGGTCGACTGTTAGGGGCCATCTTCTTTGAGGTAAGACACATTCTGCTCACTGGCCTAGCTCGGGGAAGGGTGTCCCAGGAGAGAGAGACCCTTGAGAGCTAGGGACAGGGATGGGTGTGTGAGGGGGTGGGGCATGGAGGCATAGCCCTGGGAGACTGTGACGGCCTGAGGGGCAGCCCACTGGGGAGGCAAGGGACTCGAATGGAGAGTGGGGGCTGGGTGGGGAGCCATTCCACAGCTGTCGCATCTGGACATGCTATCCCATTGAGTGCACTGTCAGCCGCCTGAGGGCCCAGTTCAAGGGGGAATTACATACACTGGGGGGGCTGGGATAAGGGTGGGGACACCCGAACTTGGATGAGGAGGAATTGGATGGAGAGTGGCAGTCATTCCTCTGAAGAGATCAGAGGCCATGAGCCACAGTGCCCACACTCATCCCTCCTATTGCGTCTGGTATGGCACCGGGACACTGAGGTGGTAGGGGTGTGGGATGGGGCATTGGGCTTGGGCTCGGTGGGGGGAATGGAACAGGTTGGGGGACTGGAGGGAACTGGCTCAGTGGGGCCCACTGTGGTCAGGAGCCAGCAGCCGAGGCTCTGTAAGGCCATAAGGCAGTAGGGGACAGGAGTGGGGAAAAGGTTGGGTGGCAGTAGAGCAGTGAGTTCAGCATGGGATGGAGCAGTCAGAGTGGATGGGGGAGTGGCTGAGGGAGCAGCTGAGTGGCCGGTGGTGTCAGGAGGTTGGGCCGTAAGCCCAGTGAGGACCCTGCATTTGGACCACAGGTTCTCCAGCAGCTCAGCTCAGACCTCCCACCGCCAGGCCTGGTCCGTCTCATCCAGCAGCAGCTGCGTCTCTCTGAGCTGGTTCTGGAGGTGGAGGGCAGCTGTGCTGGCAGTGGCTTCATCGTCCTACGGGCAGCACTGCGACAGCCAGCCTCTGACCCGGCCGGCTGCTGGTGGTGGGTGTGCCCCAGCCTTCTCCATGGCCACTGCTCTTGGCCTGGCCAGGCTGACATCCCTTGCTGTAAGGATGGAAGGAGAGAGAGAGAGGACACCCATCAGCTCCATGGCTGGGGAGCAGCGGTATACGTGCCCTGCACAGTGGGCCTTGCTGCACATGGACCCTTCGATGCCTTGGCGATGGGGCTCACCATTGTGGGACCTCCTGCACCTCCCTAGGGAATGGGCTAGCAAGCAACGAAGCAGGATTCACAGCACAGGGATCCCCACACTGGTGGCGTGTGAGCAGGGTGCAGCCTGGCCCTCCCCTGCCCCCACATGGCTGTGGCTCAGAGTTCTGTCTGTGGAAGCTGGTGCTGCCGGCTGCCTGAGGGAGTGCCCACATGTTCAAGTGCCGGGGTTCACTTCTTGGTGGTGTTTGTGGGGTTGTGTAATTGCCCAGGTGGCCGAGTTGCTCCCAGCCATGGCAGGGGTGCCCCCCCACCCCTGTGATGTGTGACATGCCTGCACTTTCCAGAGGTCCCTCAGTGACATTGGGGAATGCCTGGCTGGAGGTCCCTGAAAGGACAGAAATGACCTGACCCTGTTGCAGGACCCACCAGCTGACTTGGCCTCTGGGTCCAGCTCTGGCGGTCTGGGGTGGGTTGTGGGTCCTGGCTAGTCCTGGGACATCTCCTCCTCCGCCTCTAGTGCTAGCAGGATCTTCTGGGCGGCTGTATCTGTGGGGCTGTGGGGAGAAGGGTGGGAGCCATCCTCGCCTGCAAGGAGGCTGTACAGCTCTCTATAGTGGGGGCAGTTGGCCATCCCTGCCCCCAAGTGCATGGCAGCATCCCTTGCCTGCACATAGCCCTGCTGCAGATCTTTCATCTTTGAGCAAACCTGCTCCAAAGTGTGGCTGAAGTGTCTGACAGGCCTGTGGCTAGCTGGACGTAGGCAGCAGAATTCTGCTCCCTCCCCAGTGTCACCCACAGGATGTCCTCATCCTCCTGTAGACCAAGGAGGTCCTGCAGCTCAACCTCACTCCATGAGGGCACCCTCCACCTGGCATTTGGGCACCTCTGAGGTCTCTGTTGGGGACCCGTGGGGGTCACATGGTGGCTGGCTCTCAGACATGGTTCTGGGCTTGTGCGCTCTTCAAGAGGAAGGAGTGAGGGTTTGTGCAGTGCTGGGCTCACGTGCTTCCTGCCAGCATGCTCTCAGCTTCCTGCCATGGGGTTTGCATAGCTCCCTGTGCCTTTAATGCGGCCAGACACAGGGAACATAGAGATCTGCTAGTGCTGGCCAGGGTGTCTCCATGCCCCAGCTGTCCAGTGCCATGGAGGACCCCTCTTTCGAAAAAACAGCCTGCAGAGCATCTATGCACACCTTCTTTTGAAAGAGTCTTTCCAAAAAGGGCACTCTTCCTGGTCCGGGAGTGAAATACATCTTCCAGAAGAAGTGCTGTGTTCATTCAAAAGGACTTCAAACGAGCACATTTTGTGTGCAGCAGCTCCTTGGATTCTTTCAAAAAAAGGGCCTAATTTTCTGAAAGAACTTGCTAGTGTAGATGTGGCCAAAGGCTTTAAGGTAGAAGGAACCATCCTGATCATCTTGCCTGATCTCCTGCACATTGCAGGACATAGGTGTCAACTCTGTGAATGCTCCAGGGCTCAAGCACCCATGGGAAAAAATAGGGGACACTCAGCACCCACAGACTTGGCTCCATCCACATTCAACTCTGAGACTCTGCCACTACTCTGGCTCTTTGCACACTTCTTCCCACCCCTACTCTGCCTCTTCTTCTGAGACCTCTGCTGTTCACTCCACTCTGTCCCATCCCTCTGGCACTCAACCTTAAGGCAAGAGGGGACAGAAAGAAGTGAGGGGTGTGTGGGAGGCACGTGCAGGATGGAGTGGAGAAAAGCAAGCCACAGAAGGACTAGCTGGGAGAGCCATGGGGGAGAAGACAGACAGGAGCTGTGGAGAGTTGTTCTGTAGAGGGAGAAGCAGACAATGTGGAGGGGGACCTTGGGAGAGGCAGTGGAGGGGAGTGAGTGAATGATGGGAAGGACTCTGGGGGCATAGAAGAGGAAGCAGAAGGAAGAGGAAGGGCCTTGGAGGGAGTGAGGGTGACGCATCCACTGCACAGAGGAAAGTCAGCTCTTGTGTTGCAGTCCACAGAACCTCACCTACCCACTCCTGTACTAGACACCAACCTCAGGCTGAATTATTGGAGTCCTCTAATTATCACCTCAAGACCTCAAGTTACAGCAAATCCATCTTTCATACTATTAAATGACCTGCAAGTGACCTCTGCCCCATGCTGAAGAGGAAGATGATCCTACCCAGGATCTCTGCTAATAAACCCCAGAGGTAAATTCTTTTTTGAGACACAGATATGGCAATCAGTTAGGCTCTGAGCAGTACTAGATTACTTTTAGGAATATTTCTTAACACTAGTGAACTCTTTCTGTTGATTAATTTGAATCTGAGTACACTTGGGTATCATACCAAAATATTGTAGCTGCAAATATAACCTTATCAAACATAAATAATGGTGTTATAATTTTATGAATCTGTTGGGCAACATAATAACTTATATTGTACATAAACTTTCAATCAAATTTTCCTACACTCTATACTTTAATGATCATCAGTCAGATTATTAACCACTGACATTCATGTAAGATAATACTGCAAAGGCTGCAGATGATGCATCTAGATATGTGAATCTTATTTGTAAAGCTGAAATTATGTTATGAATTCCAAAGCATAATTAAAATCTTCCTGTGTTTCATATTGTAGCACTTTTGAGCAATCAAAATAACTTTCTTATTTCACTTTCAAAGTGTGCTAGATTAAAGCATTTTCATTATAGCCCTGATCAACCTTTCATAAACATCCAGTGCAAATCAATCAATAGTCTATCAGCTGTAATCTTTACACTGTAGTGTAATTTGGATGACAGTAATTTTCTTTTTCATTTAATCCATCACCACAAGTGTTTGTCATAATACAAGGTAAACCTCTCTAGCCCAGCATCCTTGGGACATAACCCGTGCTGAATGAGAGAATTTGCTGGACCACGGACGGTCAATACTGTCTAGCATTTTACCAACACTTCCACACATACTGATCTCTTAGAAGACATTTAGCGGTAATTTAGAGCTAAATAATGCACACAACCCTGACATCCAGGACTGGTGGCTGTAAACAAACTTTAAGGGACCACAGGAAATTTTGCCAAACCCATGGTAATTGGTTATCCAGATAACTAAAATCATTACGGATTATGGATGTTGCCAAATGAGAGAGTGACAGATTAGAGAGGTTCAACTTGTGTTTAATTTTTTCCCCAAAGCTACTTGAAGTTACTTACTAATTCACATCAGTCTATAGTAGTTCCATTTCTAGAACAACAGCTCTATAATAGAGAAATTATAGGAATAACAAAAAATCTTACTGGGGATATTTATAACAAGAAATGACAAAATATGCATACGTAGCTTACCTAAGAACTAAACAATATATAAATACTCAGTGGTTTCCTTCATCACAGAGAACACTAGCCCTTCTGGGGCAGCTGCAAGTTGCTAACTTAAAAGGCCCCTCCCAGACACACTTGGCCTGCACCACACGAGCAGCCCTGCATTGGTGAAACAAGCCTCACAGACCTCGAACCCGCAGACATGGACGTCCAGCAGCAGCTGGAAGCCCTACAAGCTGCCTGCCACAGAGCAGGCACCCTTCTAGATGCTGCCTGGGCAGCCGCCCAGCAGCTTCTGCAATGGGAGCCCTCCCCAGGAGCACCAGGAGATGACCCCGACCATTGGGCCCTCTTCCCCTCCCCCGCCGGATGCCCCGCTGACTCTGGAGCTACCCCTCCAGCACCGAGTGGTGGGAGCACCTGGTTATGGGGGAATGGAATGATGACCAGTGGCTGCAGAACTTCCTCATGAGCCGGCAGACCTTCATGGAGCTCTGACAGTGGCTCACCCCCGCACTCAGCACCACGACACCCGGATGCAGCGCACCGTCCCCGTCGAGAAGAGGGTCACAATAGCTGTCGGGAAGCTGGCCACTCCAGACAGCTACCGCTTCGTGCGTCAGCAGTTTGGAGTGGGAAAGGCCACAGCTGGGGTTGTCCTCATGTTGGTAAGTACGCCTGGGGCTGAACCCCCTGGCAAGGGGGGGGGCTGGGGAAGGGGACCTGGGTGAGGGGGGCCTGAGGAGTGGGCCTGGGGAGAGGGGCTGAGGAGGGGGGCCTGGGTGAGGGGGTCACACTCTGCAAACCCTCACAGGCATCCATGTTCCCTCCACACAGGTGGTGCGTGCACTCAATGCCCTGCTGCTGAAGAGGGTCGTCCGAGTTGGGGACCAGGATGCGACTGTCGAGGGATTCGCCGCCATGGGATTCCCCAACTGCTTTGGAGCTCTTGATGGGACCCACATCCCCATCCACGCCCCAGACCACAGTGGTGGCCGCTACATCAACAGGAAGAGCTACCATTCTGTGGTCCTGAAGGCCATGGTCGACAGCCGTGGCTGCTTCCAGGACATCTACATGGGCTGGCCTGGCTCTACCCACGACACCTGCATTTTCTGGAATTCAGGACTATGCCACCGACTGCAGTCAGGGAACTACATCCCCCAGAGGGAGATCCACATCACCCAGAGAGAGATCCCTCTGGGGGATACCATCACCATACCCCTCTGCCTTGTGGGGGATGCGGCATACCCCCTCCAGCCCTGGCTTATGCGGCCCTATACAGGCCACCTCACTGATAGCCAGGAGTGCTACAACGCCCGACTCAACCATGCCCAATAAGTGGTCGACCAAGCCTTCAGGAGCCTGAAAGGCCGCTGGCATTGCCTCCTGGCACGCCTAGACCTGGGCCTCCCAAACAACCCCCAGGTTGTGGGGGCCTGCTGCACACTCCACAACCTGGTGGAAAGCAAGGGGGAGGCCTTCGTGCAGGGCTGGGCACAGGAAGCCGCAACAGCCTACCCCCAGCCAGCCGCTGTCCCGAGCTGCCAGGCCCACCAGGATGGGGTCTGGGTCTGGGAGGCCTTAAGGGAGTACTTTGACCGGGGACCCAGTGAGCGACCTCCCCCGGCCATCCCTGCACCCCTCCCCAGCACCCATGTCCCACCCTCACCAAAAGCACAAGGGACACAGGTTTTTGGAAAAATGAAACTATTATTATTTACAGGAACAAAAACGTCACCTCTTTCCGGCATATAATATTAACAAATAAAACAGATTCAATGAAAATAATAACTATATACAAGTGGGGACATCTCTAATAAACTATGTACAGGAGGGTCAACTATAAATAACTATATACAGGGTGGGGACAACTATGTACAGGGGGGAGAAGTGGGCAGGCCACACATCGGCCTAGCATTCTGGGGTGTGGGTGGAAGGGCATGAGTCCCGCTCTGTTTGGCTGGCTGGTCCCCCTCTCAGCCGGGGTCCCTGGCAAGGCCGGCTGGAGGCCAGGAGGACAGGGAGGTATGGCCGAGGTGGGTTCTCGGCCCCGGGTGGCTCCTGCCCTGAGGAGCTGGTGGGTGGGGTGGCAGGAGGGACATCAGGCAGGGCAGCAGGTGGGACTTCAGCAGGTGGGGCAGCAGGCAGGACATCAGCAGGCAGGGCGGTGGGGAGGGCAGCATGGAGGACATCGGGGGCACAGACAGGCCACCAATTCCTCAAAGGTGTCAGCCACCTGGTTGAAAGTGGCCATAAACTCCCGCCAGGCCTCCTGGCACCAGGCGGCCTCCCGCTCCTCAAATTGGAGCCTCCACTCCATGAGGTCCGCCTGGTGCTGGAGGGCCACAGCCACCTCGGGGTCATATGTGGTGCAGCGGTGGCCCCAGCAGGGGTGGGCCCATCCCAGGGCAGGCGGTGACCCTGAGCGTTGGTGTTCCGGTGGTCTCGGAGGGCTGTCTGGGATCACTGATGGTGCGGCTGCAGAAATAGGGGAAAAGGAGGAAGGGAGGCTGTGAGTACCCAGCCTTGACCCGTGGCCCACCCCCCTTCCCCCCAAGGGCCTGTGCCCCCCCATCCGTTCCCCATTTGTGCGTGCAGTGATCCTGTGGGTGGCCCCTTCCAGTGGTCCGCCCCTCTCCCCTCCCACTGGGGGTGGGGCACAGCACTGTCCAAGGGTGGAGGTGCTGCTGGGCACTGGTGGCTGTGGCACCGTCCCTGTGCCGTGGCGTGCCCGGGCCATGGCAGGCTGGGGTGTTGTGGGGATGTGTGGGGCCCCCGGTCAAGTGGTGCCCCTGCCCCATGCTCAGAGGGTCTGTGCCCTGTGGGGTACGTACCTGACGGTGCACTGCCAGGCTCAGGAGATGCCCATCTAGCGGACACCCGGCTGGAGCTGTGGGATGGGATGTCCAGCACGAGCTCCCCTTCCACTCTGGACCACTCGGTGGCTGGGGTGGAGGGGCCCAGCTCTAGCCCTGTGGGGGCAGCGCTGGCCTCCGGACCTGACCCTGTCTCCGAAGCCGGCTGGGGCTTGTCAGCCATGGTGTCAAGGGTGGCCGGGGGGGCAGAGGTGCCCCGGGGGCCCCGGATAGCCCTGAGCTCCCAGTAATAGGGGCAAGCGCCGGGGGCAGCTCCAGACTGTCTGGCCAAGTCCCGGGCCCGGGCGTAACCCTGCCGCAACTCCTTGACCTTACTCCTGACATGGTCAGGAGTGCGGGCAGGGTGACCCTGGGCAGCCAGGCCCTCGGCCAGCCGGGTGAATGCCTCCGCATTCCGCCGCTTGCTCCCCATGATGTGCAGCACCTCCTCCTCACCCCAGAGCTCCAGCAGGTCACGGAGCTCAGGGTCAGTCCAGGAGGGGCCCTGCTTCCTACCCCACCAGCTGGAGGCCTAAGATCCCTGGGATGGCCCGGAGGGGGAGCTCTGGGGGCGCTCAGGAGGCTGGCTGGCTGCCATGGTGTCCCTCTGGGCTGTGCAGGGACACTTCACGGCACAGCTGCTGCATGCACGGTGTCAGCTGCCCGCTATGTGGTTTCCAGGTCCGTACGGCTTTAAGAACCACTGGACACAGAGATCATAGGGCCCTGCAGGGGCTTTCCAGCATGTCTCAACCCCTCAGCTGATTGCCACCAAGTAGCGGGACGCAGATCGTCTACACATGCCCTACTTCAATGTTGAACGTTGAAGTAGGGCGCTATTCCCATCTTCTGATGGGAATAGCGATTTCGACATCTCGCTGCTTAACGTCGATTTGAACGTCGAAATAGCACACGGGGCATGTAGACGCGACCCGTGCTGTTTCGACGTTGTGTCAGCTACTTCAAAGTAGCCGGCTAGTGTAGACGCAACCTGAGTGTGACAAATCTACTGTCCTCATAGGGTTACAGGTTGAGTGTCATCTTCAGGCCCTCATTGTCTGCTCCTCATTCATCCAACCTATTGTCAAGTTCTATTGCTTCTTTCTGTTTCAGAACAACCCCAGAGGTTCACAATATTTTTAAAGCCTAAAGTATGTAATAAGTTAGGAGCAGAGGGAGTACAATGTGTACATGAAAAAGCATCTTCCTAAATGCAAATTGCTCAGAGAAAAAACTGTCAATGATTGTCTTTATATTGACAACAGAGAGTACAAGCTCTATAAACCAGACATGGTGAAAGACTTTCATAATCTGAATAGCTACCTCTTTTTCTACTCCTTCTTGTTCATCCTGCAACTGAACCCAATACATGATCATTATTACTACAGAAAACCAGTGAAACCCTGAGCCACAATGGACACTTAAGGAATTACTTTCCTCCACAGAAGAAGTCATGAGAAAGAATAGGCTGAAAAGGATGAACCCTATGAGATAAAAAAAATGTGGAAGGTCAATGGAGAAAATGGACTGTGCAATAGAGTATGACAGAATTAGTAGCGAGGATGGGAGGTGGAGAATGATGAACAATGTTTTCAGATAATATTTACAAAATACTGAATCATGAAGAATTGTCCTGATTTTTAGCAGTGAAATTCAAAGAAGTATCTGTATGTACTGTATTGATTTTCTTACCTTGATTTTTCTGTTATTCAGTAATTCCTAGACTGCAAAACTATCTAAGCAATAATACAAATAAAAATATTTTGTTGTTTTGCATCGATCATATTGTACTGTTTCCATTCATGCCCAAAATGTCACTGTTAAAAAATCCATACTATAGTACTGAATTTCTGACCATTGCTCATGAGTGTAACTATATGCACACCATTAACAACAGCTGTTAATTTGAAATAACTTTGCTGTGTAGACATATCCTTGGAGCAGCAATAACTGCACAGCATAAATTTGAGAGCAATCTGAACCTCTGAAATGTAGAATGTGTGTGTGAATCCCCATAAAAATCTCATACATTCTCATTCTAAAGAATCTCTCCAGAGGCTAGAAGGTGAGTCTCCCAGTAGGCAGCTGACTGGAAGGGAAAAAAAATCCTGAGAAGCTACACTATAAGGAAATGGTGTAGACTCTAAGAGGAAAATAAAAAAAGGACATCCAGTCAGCTAGACCTCTCTTTCCAGAACATGACCCTGTACCCGTGCAGAGGTGTGAATGCTGATGCTCTAGTCAACATGTGGCAATAAACAATCAGCTATAAGCAGGTTTATTTCCTGTCCCTTTTTTCAGGTCTCTATTTATTGCCTTCAGAAATAAAAGTGTACAAAATTAACACAAACAATAGTCTGGCTGGGCCTTCACACTGGAGTTTTCTGGTCTCCACCAGCTACTAGGTGATGACTTCTCTGATCCTGAGGAGGGGAATATACAGGATGTGTCTACCTACATCCTCCTTCTCTGGTTATTAAATTCCCTCTTTCTCCTGGTTTCCCCCTTTAATATTATTCAGATGAGAGCGCTAGGATCCTGTCTCATCAGGATCAGCTGCTTTTTATTCTCCCCCCAGGTAGTGAAGCAGCAAATCATCCTGTTACAGGGTCACAACATAAACAAGGGATGCCCTGTGCTTTGGAAGAATTGAAGCCTAACCTGGCTACTTCAGAGGTTCATTGTGGATTCTCAAAAGATTCTGGATGACTGGCAGATACCCTTCTTGCGGAAGTAACGTCTGTTGAATGACTCTTGACCCTCAGCATTCTCAGATCTATAATGGCTTCCACCGTCCCGTCAAACTGGTTTGTTGTCAAAAGTGATCAGACTAATTTAAAGATATTTTATAGGAATTTAAAGTGTTCTTGAGTCCTCAGACTAGGTCAATGCCCTCAATTGCCATAGTTTTATGGAAAGTTAAGAACAGATGTTCAGTCCCTCTCGGCATCCACAGCAAATAAATTGGTTCTTTGCCACTGAAAATGAGAAATACACTTTGGCAATGACAGTCTTCTCATCATTGTTGCCATGAATATTTATTTTACTGTACTGTGTGTGGAGAATCATGAGACACACATAGAGAAATAAATTCAGTGCTACTAGAACAACAAGAAGTTTTGTGGCGCCTTGTAGACTAACAGATATTTTGGAAAATAAGCTTTCGTGGGCAAAGACCTGTTTCATCAGATGCATGAGTCGGGAGGTGGTTTCAGAGGAGTATTTAAAGAGTGGGGTCCCAGTAAAAGGGACGGCCAGAGCTGACAAGGTGTATTCAGCAAGTTGGAAGTGGCCCATTATCAATAGCAGGTATCAAAAGAGGGAAAAAAAACCCTCCAAATCTGATCCGCCTTGTTTTTTCCTCTTTTGATACCTGCTATTGATAATGAGCCATTTCCATCTTGCTGAATAGACCTTGTCAGCTCTGGCCCTCCCTCTTACGGGGACTGCACTCTTTAAATACCCATCTGAAACCACCCCACCACTCATGCATCTGATGAAGCAGTTCTTTGCCCTCAAAAGCTTATGCTCCAAAATATCTGTTAGTCTATAAGGTTCCACAAGACTTGTTGTTCTCAAAGCTACAGACTAACATGGCTACCCCTCTGATTCAGTGAGACTGTTTCTGTTGTACTATGTGATATCTCTAGTTCAACTCTTTTTACTGTGGTCCGGTAACCCAACTAGAGTATGGTCCACAAATGTGATTGCTGCCTGATTTGTCCATAAAAGTCACATTCTCCTTGCACTTAGCTTGCAAATGGATGAAGGAACAGATGAGCCTGGTGTGTGGCTTTCCCTTGAATCCCAAATATGAATAATTGAAAAGCTGCTTAAACTGGTGCATTGAGTGAAACAGATTGCTATAGTTTGTAATAGCTGCAAGTTTTGTTACCCACAATGTTGCACAGTGGCTACAGTGTAGAACAATGAGTGGATTAATGGTTTTCATTTTCCTTACTTCCATTGCTTCCACTTCTCAAAATATAATTCCATAGGGCATCCATTATTTATTAGGTATCATTGTGACATGCTATGTAACAGCAGATTCTGAAAAGAGTTGGCAAGAGCCAACATGCTTGCACTGATCTTAGGGTATCTTTCTTTTATTATTTTATTGTTCAGTAAAATGCTCTGCATACAGAATAATTTTCTCTGGGCAATATTAATTTTTATTTTACCTCCTAGAAATGGAAATTGTAAAGGCTTTGATAAAAGGTTTACAAGGTCATCCAATTTCAAGTAGTTCCTCAAAACCATCCTCTTAAATGCTAATTTTGTGCAGTGCTATAGCAGTGGAGCACTTCTCAGTTCAGTAATTGACAATCCAAAGAGGAAATTGCCAGGAAAGGAAGTTGTTTTTGAACTCTCAGCCACAGGAGCACACCTGTAATACAAATTAATGTACTCAAGCATTTCTGTAGCCCTCTCTACAAGCTCACTTTTAACTGGAAGTGTATTTAGTAACATCTTAACAGACTTGATGCTGAAGTTATTGAGTTGCCCCCCAGCTGACTTCAGTAGTTTGTAAAATGCTTTAGAATGCTGGGTTGGAAGTTATAAATACACAACTCTCCTGCATCATGAGTTAGACTGTTTTCCTCGCCTATCCTGTTCCCTTCCCCTTCACTCACGTGAGCTGTGATAAAGCCTCGTTCCATTATAAAAGTCAATTGAACTCATATGATTACTTAGCGCACAGTCAAGTTTTGGCCAGTAGCCAGTGCTGAGCTAGATTGAACTGGATACCTTTTGGCCACATTTTGAATGGTTCTTTAGCACTTGCTCACTGAGGCTATGTCTTGATTAGAGGGATTTGTTGGCAGAAGTTTTTGTTGGAAGATATCTTGAAACAAAACTTCTGTCGACAGATCATGGCCGGACTGCAAAGTGGATCAAAAGACTGATCCTCTCTGTCGACAGGGAGTGGCTGGACTGCACAGCAACTCTACCGGCAAAACAGCCACCCAGAATCACAGCAGTCAGGGCTGTGCAGAGTCCCAGAGGGCTTTTCTGTTGGCAGAAGATCTGTAGAACATCCAGATCTGCATTTTGTCATCAGATCTCTGTCAACAGAGACATTCTTCCCATGGCAAGTCGGGTATAGCTCTCGACAGAAGTGCTCTGTTCGGCCAGCTTACAGGCAACGGAATGTGGTTAGGAATTTGGGCATTCCACAGATTTTGTCAACAAAACGGCCATTTTGTTGACGAAACATTCTAATCTAGACATAGCCTGAGACTTGCAGTCCACAGAATTGGCATTTGCATGGTAAAATCTATGGTAGTACCAAGCAGTCACTCTGCCTCAACTTTGCAAACCTAAATCAGAGTCTATTAGTCTTTTTCTGTAACCTTACCTAATTTGATGCAAAAATCTGAAATGAAAATAAATAAATTAGGTTTCACTTAGCAGTCTGATGAGCTACAGGTATGCTATGCTACATAACATAAATCAGAAAATGAATAAACAGGATGCATTTGTTTCATTTATTGTCTGTAAATTGATCCTTAAAATTCTTAACATAAGAAAATTGTAGCTTGAAATTACAGTAGAAAATATGCCCATTGCAGAAAAAACATGAACATTAATGTTTTTACAGATTTCCATTAAAACACTTTTTTATTCTTGCCTAACATTTTTACAGTGTTTAAAATAAATTTTAAAATGAAAAACTACTATAATTTTTCAGTAAATAAGGGTTTTGCTCAAAGTGTGCTGGTATTCCTGTGCAAAAATAGCTGAGTTTCAACAATAAAGCAATAATACTCTTGATTGTTGCCCATATGTTGATTTTTCGTCATTAAAAAGGAACGTTTGCTTTCAGAAATACAAATGTAATTCCCAAAATCAAAATCACGCACTCAAAAATTTAAGCTTTACATATTGTATTAATGTTTCTAAATAAAAAATAAAATACTGGAAAATAAAATTGTTAACTTGTATCATAAGGAAGCTACAAGAATACGGGTAGAAATTACTATTTTAACGCTGATTTATAGAGCTTTTTCTGGAGATAATGTCTGTCACTTGTTAGTGGTTTTCAATACATATTGGTAGTATAATCAGGAAAATGACTAATAGTCTTCATGAGTAGTACAATGTTTCCATATTACATAGTATTTATACTTATGGATGTGTACGAAAGCACCTGGAAGTCCTAACCAAGATCAAAATCCTAATTTGCTTTAAAGATTGGTGTACATACAAAGATACACTTTGTAAAGACATGGTCTCCTCAGAAAAGCTTGCAGTCTAAAGAGACAAGGCAGAGAAAGGTTGCACCAGGAAGTCCAGGCACAGAAATATTAAGTGTTCCTCCCAAGAACAGACACCAGATCAGTAGCAGAAAAGAATATAGAATACAAATTTTCAAAGTCCCACTCCATCATTCTATCCATTGGACCATGCTGTCTTTTCAGCTGGGGGTAATAGTCTTATGCCCAAGCATTAATTCAGTAACAGAGAAAACTAAAGCATAGCATTTTTACAGGTGATATGCAAATATTCTTAAAAAAGGACTGCATCATTTCTCTCAAATCGTAACTACCTAAAAATTCAAATAATGCCATCTGCAATTATATTGCAGTGATACCTTGTCTCCATTAACATAAATTCTATGTTATGTAATTGCTATACTGCCAGAATATACTGCATAATTACTATGACAATTTTGAAGTGTCTAGACTACTATACAATTAATGTTGTAAGACTGATTAACAAGCTTTCTATGAGATAAGAAGCTTAAAATAACACTGAAGGGCTACGTCTACACGTGCACGCTACATCGAAGTAGCTAATTTCGAAGTAGCGACATCGAAGAATAGCGTCTACACGTCCTCCAGGGCCGGCAATGTCGATGTTCAACTTTGATGTTGCACAGCCCAACATCGAAATAGGCGCAGCGAGGGAACGTCTACACGCCAAAGTAGCACACATCGAAATAGGGATGCCAGGCACAGCTGCAGACAGGGTCACAGGGCAGACTAGCGCTTCCGGGGCAACAGCTAGCCGCTTCCTTAAAGGGCCCCTCCCAGACACACTCAGCCTGCACAGCACGCGGTCTGAGGAGCCATAGGCACACAGACCCCTGGCGCCACAGTCATGGACCCCCAGCAGCAGCAGCAGCAGCAGCCAGAGGTCCACCCAGCTCTCCCGGCAGGAGCAGGGCTTGCCCTGCTCTGTGCCATGCGGGAGGCAGCTGAGCACCTCCTTGACCCAGAGGAGGAGATGCCCCCAGGGCAGCAGGGCTCAACCCCTACCCCTGCAGCACCCCGCCCCCCCCACCCTCACACGCCGGCGGCTGTGGAGCTACCCCACCAGCACCGACTGGTGGGAGCGGCTGGTGCTTGGGGAGTGGGACGACGACCGCTGGCTCAGGAACTTCAGGATGAGCCGCCAGACATTTATGGAGCTGTGCCAGTGGCTCACCCCCACACTCAGGCACCAGGACACCACCATGCGGCGTGCCCTCCCAGTGGAGAAACGGGTCGGCATTGCTGTCTGGAAGCTGGCCACTCCAGACAGCTACCGATCCGTGGGGCAGCAGTTTGGTGTTGGCAAGGCCACCGTTGGGGCTGTCTTCATGGAGGTAAGAGAACCCACGGGGGGAGGGCAGGGCAGGGGGAGGGGGGCCCGGGCACAGGAGGGCAGGGCAGGGCAGGGGGGCCAGGGCAGGGGAGGGCAGGCCAGGGCAGGGGAGGGCAGGGCAGGGCAGGGGGGCCAGGGCAGGGGAGGGCAGGGCAGGGCAGGGCCACGCACACCCTGCTCACCCCTCATTGGTGCTGTCCCATGTGCTTTCTCTGCAGGTTGTGCGTGCCATCAACGCCATGCTCCTGCACAGGCTCATGAGGCTGGGGGACCCAGATGCCACCATCGCGGCCTTTGCCACCCTGGGCTTCCCCAACTGCTTCGGGGCTCTGGATGGGACTCACATCCCCATCTGCGCCCCGCATCACAGTGGAGGACGATACCTGAATCGAAAGGGCTACCATTCTGTCGTCCTCCAGGCCTTGGTGGACAGTCCTTGGGGCCATGGCCATGTGAGCATGTGGGGGGCCCTGGACTCATATCTCTTACTCCCGCCCCTCAAGCCCAGGGGTGTCCACCAGAGCGGGGTACCTACCTGTCGGTCCGCTCCCACGGTCCGGAGATCCCCAGGGGGCGGAGGCCCTGCTGCTGCTCCGGGATGGCAGGAGGAGGATCTGCAGCCCGTATTCTGCAGAGGAGGAGCCCCCCTCCTCCTCCTCCTCCTCCTCCTGACTCGATGTCCCGGGGTGGCCTCCGGGGGGGGCCCTCAGGGTGCGGGGCTTGCCTCCGGGGCGGACTCCGTCTGCAGGGCCTGCTGGGGTTCGTCGGCCGAGGTGTCAAGGGTGGCCGGAGGGGAGGAGGTGTGCTGGGGACCCAGGATTTCCCTGAGCTCCCTGTAAAAGGGGCAAGTGACGGGGGCGGCCCCAGATCGGCTGGCCGTATCCCAGGCCTGGGAGTAAACCTGCCGCAGCTCCTTCACCTTACTCCTGACGTGATCAGGAGTGCGGGCAGGGTGACCCCGGGCAGCCAGGCCATCGGCCAGCCGAGCGAACGCATCCGCTTTCCGCCTCTTGCTCCCCATTACCTGGAGCACCTCCTCCTCGCTCCAGAGCCCCAGCAGGTCCCGCAGCTCAGCCTCCGTCCAGGAGGGGCCCCGCTGCCGCTTGCCAGCCTGGCTGCCCTGGCTCCCCTTGGGGGGGGTCCCCTGGGGGCGCTGTGGGGGCTGCCGGGCAGCCATCGCAGCTGGCGGGGGGCTGAGGTATGTGCAGGCTGGCCATGTGTGCAGGCTGCAGCCTGCACGTTCCCTCAGCTTCCTGCACAGGAAGGGAGGGGGAGGGGACCTTTAAGGGGCCGCTCCACGCAGCCACCAGTGAGCTGAGGGGCTGGAGAGAGCGTCTCTCAACCCCCCAGGTGATGGCCGCCATGGAGGACCCGGCAATTTCCACGTTGCGGGACGCGCAACGCCTACACGGTCCCTACTTCGACGTTGAACGTCGAAGTAGGGCGCTATTCCGATCCCCTCATGAGGTTAGCGACTTCGACGTCTCGCCGCCTAACGTCGAAGTTAACTTCGAAATGGCGCCCGACGCATGTAGCCGCGACGGGCGCTATTTCGAAGTTAGTGCCGCTACTTCAAAGTAGCGTGCATGTGTAGACGCGGCTAAGATGTGCCAAGATCCCATTTCTGATGGCATCATCTAATCCATTATTTTACTTGGTTGCATCAATTGAGGTTGGTTCTGACATATGAATGAAGGGTGAATTTTGCTTCAAATGCTGTTAAGAAAACATTTCTTTTGGGTTCCAAGATATGTGGGTTTGCACCCTTCCAATTTCATTTCTGTTAGCAGACTAGTTCTCCAATAAAATATGAACAGTTTACTGTCATTAGAGTACAAAATCAAACATTTTCATAAAGTTATAGTGCACATCTCTCTCAGCTATAGCTGAACAACCACGTGAAGCAATCTTTATGGCCAAAACTAACATCTCCCAAAACAATTCTAGGGAACTGGGCCGTACAGAGAAGAATAAACCAGTCTCATGACCCAAAACAATAGAGCTATATGGCTATCAAAAGGCAAAATCATGGAGTCAGTCACATTCTGGAACAGGCTAAACCCAATATTCTATATAGTAAAATTTGAATTCTTTTGGCACCAATGCTTGATCCATTGTCTTGCACAATCTCCATGATGTTGTGGAAAATAGTGAAAATAAATTGCTCATTAAACACTGGTCTGCACTAGAGGGGTTATTTAGAAATAATGGGTTGTCCATGAACACTAGACAACCTGTTATTCTGAAACAAGGCATTATTTCAAAATAATGTAGTCCTAGTTTTGTGAGGAGTTAAGTGCCTATTTCAAAATAGTGGTAGTGCGCATAGGCAGGGGCTATTATTTTGAAGTAATTGGCCTCCAGTAGCCTAGCTTAGCTGCAGACCTGACCTCAGCCAACTCTATTGCTCCTCCCTCCTGTACGCTCTACAGAGCCTTAAGGGAGCCAGCCACACTCAGAAGAGGCTGGATGCATGTGTCCTGTGTGAGCTGCAATGCAAGGTAGTCAAAGAGAAACATGAGCCAGGCCAGAGCTCCAAACAAGCCCCCAAAAGTTGACAGCACTGCTGGAGTTCCTCCTGTAGCATCTAATGTCCTGGGACACAGGTGAGTGCTGGCCTAGACAGCTGTAGAGATCCTGGATCTCATAGAGCTCTGGGAAAAGTGAAGCACTTTCCAGAATCTCTGCACAAGGCAGCAAAATGCTGAGGTCTAGACCATAATGCCACTGGCCTGGCAGAGAAGGGTCACACCAGGACCGTGGAGGCAGTGCTGGCTCAAAATCAAGTAGCTGCATCAGGGCTACAATAAGGCCCAGGAGGAGTCCAGCTGCTCTGGGGCAGCATTCCACAGGCGCTACAATTATGTGCAGCTGGATGATATCCTGGTAGGGGGTGGAGGGGTACATCACTGCCACCCCTTCCCTGCAGTCATGACATCTGTCCAGGACACATCTGACACCACCCTTGAGGGGCCTGAGCATGATGGAGAGGAGCAGGACCATGCACCCAAGCCTGCCAACCTTGGAGCTGGTCCACCACTCCCAGGATATGCCCCAGGATCCCAGAAAGGGAATTTCAGGTGAGTTAGAAACCTTTACCTATTGCTTAGTGGGCAGCTGGCAGCACATACTCCTTTCACAGCCCATTCAGCTTGGAGGGGTCTCAGGACAGCTTGGTCATCTGTCTGCATATGGTCCACCAGTCCAGAACCAACAGATCCAGGACGCTCCCGCACAGGGACCCTGAAGTCCCACTCATGAGGCTCCTGCAGAGGCTTGCTTTATTCTGACCTGTGCGGTAGGAAACCTTCTCGCAACAAGCCACCACTAAGTTGTCTGAGGTCAGTGACCCACACAGCAATAATGCTCTAGGCCCAGGGTCAGGCCCACACTCTGGCAGCAGTTGCTCCCAGTGTAGCACAGTGCTGCTAGGGGAAACTAATATTATGCAGGGGAATCTGCTGAGTGTGAGGCAAGAGAGGGGAACCCAATGGCCCTCTCCCAGGCAAGTAGCATCTTCCACTCACACACACATCTCCCAGCCCCCAAACTCTTGCGGGAACAGCTAGGAGTCCTCCCCCGTGGGGAGATGCTGCAAATGCTAGACCCTGGATGGGTGGGACTTGAGCAGAAGGTGAGCTGCCCAGTTCCCCCTCCTGCATGAAGGCCCATGACCTGGCTGGTATGTACCCAGGCCTGCTCGTTCCTCGGCTGTGGGTGACACAATGCTCCTCTGAGCCATCTGTGCCCCCTCTAGGCCATGCCTGCTGGCTGGGCACCATATGGTCATGTTCAAATCACATTGCCAGTGTCTGAAGCAAGACCTTCAGTGTTGGCTCAGGGACAGGCATCATATACAGAGTCTCTAGCAATGACAACCCTCATAACTTTTCTTCACAGTTAGGCCAGCTATGAGCATGGTGTTTCCCCCATCTTCTGCCTCCCATGCCATCCACCCCACTGTGTGGGATTCACAGTAGCAGGCACTCCTAGCATGACCTGCTTGCAGAGCAGAAGGCCTGGATGTGGACCATAATAGAAGGCATGGTTGAGGAATGGGAAGAGTGCCAGGTGGAACAAGAGCAACTTTGGGATGGCTGGGATCACATAATGCACCTGCTGGAAACCACAACCATGCCAGGGGAGCTCCTCTTGTCCTGCACAGAGTAGGCCACAAGTCATGTCAGTGCCCCCCCAACTCACACCTTCACCTCCCAGTATCCACACGGACCACTGGGGCCCTAGAAGACAGAGTGGTGGGACTCCTTGGGCAGTCACAGCGTCCACACCACCTGGAAGAATGCAGAGCTTGCAGCCTCGTTCCTGAGCCCCACTCCTGCATTCCAGGTTCCTGTCCCTTTCCCTCCTCCCCTATTGCATTTTCCCCTAAAGAACACTCATTTTTGTTCCAGAAAGGGTTCTTTATTATTTGTTCTGCAGGGGAGAACTGGACAATGGGAAGAGAGGGCGGGGTAGGAGGTTGAAAGGTGCAGACAGGAAAGGAGAGGCCCCTTGTGGAGAGGATTGGTGGAGACTCTCAGAGTGGCCCTGCAGAAAACTATCCTTCAAGTCCTCCCTGATGAGCACACCCCCTTGAGGTGCTTGCATGGCACTAGTGTCTGGCTGCTTCTAGGTCTTAGTCAGATATTCCTCTTCAGTCCCTTCCAGGCTGGCAGGAAAGCCTCCCCCTTCCTCTCACACAAGTCGTGGAGCACACAACCTAAAAGGGAATGTTGTGCTCCTCGAGGTTCAGGTACAGGTGGAGACACCACAACCTCCCCTTGAGACAGATACACGTGCATTCCACCACCATGAGGCACCTGCTCAGCCTGGCAATGAAGTCCTCCTTTCTGGGGTCCAAGATGCCTATGTAGGAGGGCTTCATGAGCTGGAGAGCAAGCAGAAGGCCATGCTGTCCAACAGATGATGGGCATGTATACTTTCCCAATGCTGATGGTGTGGTCCATAAACATGCTGATGTGAATCTTCTAGAAGAGGCGGGAGTTCTGGAAGATGCCTGCATCTTGAGCCTTTCCTAGCCATCCCACATTAATGTCTGTGGCAAGGCCCTTGTGGTCCATGAGGCCCTGCAGCACCATGGAAAAGCAGCCTTTGTGATTGACATAGTCTGCAGCCAGGTGGGCAGGGGCCAGGATGGGGATGTATGCGCTGTCTAGAACCTGCCTCCCTTCTCCCCGCAAGCCACAGATGTGGAATCTCATGGTGATAAAGCAAACCATGATGGCATCCACATTTCCCAGAGTGACAACTGTGTGCAGAAGCACAGGGTTGATGGCATAGATGGCCTACAGGATCACAACCCTGATGGAGGATTTCCCCATGCCAAAATGGTTCCTGACAGAGCAGCATCTTTCCAGCATGGCTTCCACAGGGCAATGGTGACATGCTTCTGCGGGGTGTGGGTGGGTCTCATTCAGAGCTCCTAGAAGGTGGCCTTTGTCATGTGGAAGTTCCACAGCTACTGCTGATCATTCCATCCCTGCAGGATGACACGGTCCCACCAGTCAGAGCTGATGTCACCCCATGATGTGCAGGGGATCAAAGGTACTTTGCAGCAGCATAAAGGCCAGGACCTGCCTAAGGGGATCTGGCTGGTCTTCATTGTCATGCCACTGGAGCTACATGCAGGAAAGTTGGAGGAAGTGTTCCAAGAGATGAAGCATGAAGACTGTGAGCCTAGCAATGGTTTGCAACTACTCCAACTCCATGCTGTGAGTTCTGTGGCATCCACAAGGGTAACCAGAGCACATGGCTACACATGTCCAGTGCATCCCCTTTTTGTCCCATGGAGTGGATAGGCAGTGGTGGAATGACTTGTGAGATGGCTGTTCACTCCAGCTTCTGTGACCAAGAAGACGTGAGAAGTACCCTCTCTGGAGCCCCTCCCTGGAGTGCTTCTGGAGGGTGGTAATCCAAAACAGGCTATATTGTGCATGGACGTGCTATTTCAGAAACAAAAAAAAATGCTTATTTTGAGGCTTCCCTGTCGTGTGGATCCAGTATTCTCGAATAGTTTATTTTGGAATAACAACTCCAGAATAAGCTATTTTGGAACAACTCTGTAGTGTAGACATGCCCTATTTGGCAGCAGAGATTTAGTCTTTCTGAATCAAAGCTATGGAAATGTATGCTATTCAGAAGTTGCTGTTAACACTAGCTTAGAGTAAATGCATTCACCAATGATGACCTATCAGTGATCCTCTATCACCATTGTGCAAGTGCAAGCTTTCTGAAACTGTTTCAAGATCCAAATAAAATAAAGGCTCTAAAGTTATTATAAGAGAAGACTTGGGACTGAATACTGCTTAAAAACATTCAGTGAGTATTATCAGGAATTTCCAGAGAATTCGCCTCGTCCTACAGTGCTGAATAATGTATTTTTCTGAACCGCACGATAAGGTTATTGAACTGCCGCTAAAATGTACATAGGTATATGTCAATACGCATGGTTGAAATCCCCAGACCTCTGAAGTTAAAAGTATTTTTAACATTGACTTCAATGGGTTGAGGATTCCCTCCATAATCTGAAACTGTTAGTGAAAAAAAAAAAATTAAAGGTCCCTTTAAAGACTCCTTGTCCCTGATCAAGCCTAATTTGCAGAAATTCAAAGCATTCAGAATTCCAGCAGAAGCCCAGCAAATGCTCAGCATCCTTGTGAATAATCTATGTGGCTATATTCTCAGTTCTGCTGAGTTTACCATGTGCTGTTAAGGTTAAATTGACCAGAGAATTCCCCTATATTGGGGGAATCTTCAATTAGAGAACAGCTGGTGGAAGATGCCATGCCCACCTCCACAACTGCTCTTTGAGGTCCCTCTGCCATGGGACTGGAAATGAGGGTAGACAGAGAAAAGGGATTTTGGGGGAGTGAAATTCTGCTACAAATGATTTCGTTCTGGTTTAATGTCTCTTAGGGATGTAATACCACTGGTTTATCTGAAAGCAGCCACACTCCTCCCCGCAGCTGTAGTACACAATAGGACAGGGCAGAGCAAAATTATGAAGCGACTAGCAGATACACCTGGCTTGGTCAGGTCCTTAACTCAATTAAGGGTTTGCTGGAAAATAAATGCGAAATGAGGGTACTTTATTTAAATGGCTGTATTTTTCAAATATAGTTATTTTTATGAAGTTCATTTTTATTTCAGCTCTCTTAAAAAGGTATTGTTAAAATTTGTCCATTTAATTTATTTCAGTTGTTTTGTTTTTAAATGGCAAATGTATCAAAAGTAATTTTTCTTTATCCCTATAAACTCTTACCATTCACTAGCCACGTCTACACTAGCCGGCTATTTTGAAGTAGCCATGCCAACTTCGAAATAGCACCTGCTGCGTCTACACTTGCCGAACGCTATTTTGAAGTTGAAATCGACGTAAGGCGGTGAGACATCGAAGTCTCTATCCTCAACAGGAGATGGGAATAGCACCCTATTTCGACGTTGAATGTCTAAGTAGGGCATATGTAGACGATCCGTGTCCCGCAACATCGAAATAGCGGGGTCCTTCATGGCAGCCATCAGCTGAGGGGTTGAGAGACGCTCTCTCCAGCCCCTGAGCTCTATGGTCGCCACGTGCAGCAGCCCCTTAAAGCTCCCCACCACCTTATTTCCTGTGCAGGAAGCTGAGAGCTTGTGCAGACAGCAGCACAGCCACGTGCCCAGCCTGCACATCCCTCAGCAGCCCCAACCCACCACCCTGCACCCCATGGCATCCAGCCAGCCCCCCAAGCGCCTACAGGGCACCCCCCACAAGGGGACCCAGGGCTCCCAGCCTGCTAGCCAGTGGGGGAAGAGGCAGCGGGGCTCCTCCTGGACAGAGACCGAGATCCGGGACCTGCTGGGGCAAGGAGGAGGTGCTCCAGGTAATGGGGAGCAAGAGGCAGAAAGCGGATGCGTTCGCTCAGCTGGCCAAGGGCCTGGTTGCCCGGGGTCACCCTGCCCACACTCCTGACCATGTCAGGAGTAAGGTAAAGGAGCTGCGGCAGGGTTAAGCCCAGACATGGGACACAGCCAAGCGATCTGGGGCCACCCCCGCCGCTTACCCCTTTTACAGGGAGCTCAGGGCCATCCTGGGCCCCCAGTACACCTCCCCCCCCGGCCACCCTTGACACATCGGCCGACGAGCCCCAGCAGGCCCTGGAGATGAAGTCCGTCCCGGAGGCCAGCCCTGCACCCCAGGGGCCCCCCTAGGAGCCCACCCCTGGGACACTGGAGGAGGAGGAGGGGGCCTCCAGCGACGGGGGGCTCCAGATCGCCCTCCCCTCCCACAGCTCCAGCAGGGCATCCACCCGATGGCTGTCCCCCGACCGTAGGGGTGGAGCGTCAGGTATGTACCCCTCTGGTGCACACCCCTGGGGTTAAGGGGTGGGGACAAGAGATATGACCAGGGCCCTCCACACACCCAGATAACCATGGCCCCAAGGACAGCAGTGGCATGTCCCTCAGAAGAGTCCATCAGCTCCTGCCCCCCAGCAGAACAGCGCCATGCCCCATCCCTAGGGATGGGGGGAGCGGAACCTAAGGTCCCCTGGGGGGGGGTTGGACACCCAGAATCATCATCAGCAGCAGCATCTCCGGGGGACGGGGATGGGGAACCAGCAGCAGAGGGGTGGGGGGACAAGGGCCATGGGTCAGGGCTCAGACTAACGGCTGTCTCCACTCTTCTTCCCCCCTCTGTTCCGCAGCTGCACCATTGGAGGGCCCGGAGAGCACCGGTGCGGCATCAGTGGTCCCAGACAGCCCACCGGGGCCATCAGTCCAGGCCAGCCCCTCAATGGAGCATGGACCAGCCCCAGGACGAGCCCAACAGCGGCGGAGCCATCTGCGGGCATCCACGGACCCCCAGCTGCTCACCACCCTCCGGCGTGAGCTGGAGGTGTCCAAGTGGTTCCTGCAGGTGGAGGAGCGGCGGTTCCATCTCCAGGAGCGAGCGCTGGCCTGGAGCCAGGAGGCTTGGGGGGCCTTCATGTGCACCTTCCAGGACATCGCGCGGCACTTGGCCCCCCCGCCACTCTGCCCGCTGCTCCAACCACCACTCCGCCTGCCATCCCTCCACCATCAGCCATCCTGGGGCCTGCCACCGAGGGGGACCATGGGCCTCCAGACTTTGCCTGGCCCTATCTGCTGGTTCTCCTGGCCCCCATGCAGCCTCGACCGGGCCTCCGGCCGAGACATGGGTCACGACCCCCAACACCAGGCACAGAACAATAGGGGGTGCATGGCCGAGGACTTTGCCCCCCAAGACCCCCTCTGGCCCCCTCCTTTGGGCATATTCCCCCCCATCTTTGTAAATAGTTTTTGTTCTACCCCTGTTTTGTACCTGCTCCCCCACGTACATAGTTCCCCCCTTCTTCTGTTAATAATTAATACAGGTTGCATGGTTTTGTTTAAAAAAATTCCATTTATTGCACAGAAGTGGGGTGGGGGGGGTGTTCTCGGGTACTCTGTGGTGTGGGCGTGGGGGCAGGGAGTGTTGTGGAGGATGGTGGGTTGCAGTGGGTGGTTCACCTGCAGCTGGCCTTGCCAGCATTCACCCGGCAGCCTGGTCAAAATGGGCCCTCAGGGCCTCCCGGACCCGGATCCCCTCAGGGTCGACCTGGTGACTGCGGGCAGTGGGTGGCTGGACGTTGGCCCTGCCAGCCTCCACAACCCAGCCCTGGAAGAAGGCCTCTCCCTTGCTCTCCACCAGGTTGTGGAGTGCGCTGCAGACAACCACAACCTGGAGGATGTTGGTGAGGCCTGCATCCAGGCGAGTGAGGAGACACCTCCAGTGTCCTTTGAGGTGGCCAAAAGTTCGCTCAACCACCTGGCGCGCATGGTTCAAGTGCGTGTTGAGCCAGGGCCAGAGGGGGTATGCCGCGTCTGTGACGAGGCAGAGGGGCATGGTGATGTCCCCCACAGGGATCTCCTGCTGGGGGATGTAGGTCCCCGCCTCGAGCTGGCAGCACAGGCCCAAATTTCTGAACACCCGGGCGTACTGGGTGCTGCCAGGCCAGCCAACATAAATGTCCAAGATGTGGTCCCAGCTGTCCACCAAGGCCTGGAGGACCACGGAATGGTATCCCTTCCTATTGAGGAAGCGTCCTCTGCTGTGCTCCGGGGCACGGATGGGGATATGGGTCCCATCCAGAGCCCCAAAGCAATCTGGGAAGCCCAGGCTGGCAAACCCCACGATGGCAGCATCAGAGTCCCCAAGCCGCATGAGCCTGTGGAGGAGCAGGGCATTGATTGTGCGGATGACCTGCAGGGGAAGGACATGAGAGAGCACCAGTGAGGGGTGTGCAGAGTGTGTCTGGCCCTCCCCCGAGGGCTCCCCCCTTCCTCCCCAGGGCTCCCCCCAGGGCTCCCCCCCCCCGAGTCCTCTTACGTCCACGAGGACAGCCCCAACGGTGGCCTTGCGCATGCCGAACTGCTGCCCTGCGGATCGGTAGCTGTCTGGAGCGGCCAGCTTCCAGACAGCTATGCCAACCCGTTTCTCCACGCTGACGGCACACCACATGGTGGTGTCCTGGTGCCTCAGCGCAGGGGTGAGCCACTGACAGAGCTCCAGGAATGTCTGCCGGCTCATTCAGAAGTTCTGGAGCCAGCGGTCGTTGTCCCACTCTCCGAGCACCAGCCGTTCCCACTAGTCCGTGCTCGTGTGAGGCGGGGGTGGGGGGGTGGCTGGGAGGGCAGCAAGGTCTGGAGCTGCTTCCTCATCCCCTGGGGGCAGCTCATCTTCCTCATATAAAAGATGGTCAGCTGCCTCCTGCATGGCACTGAGCAGGGCAGCCACTGGTCCTGCAGGGGCGGGTGTGTGGGCCTCTGGCTGCTGCTGCTGCTGCTGGGGGTCCATGGTGCTTCACGGGGTGTACGTGCCTGTGGCTCTGCAGACCGCATGCTGTGCAGGCTGAGTGTGTCTCGGAGGGGCCCTTTAAGGGAGCGACTTGCTGTTGCCCCAGAAGTGCTAGTCCACCCTGTGACCCTGTCTGCAGCTGTTCCTGGCACCCTTATTTCGATTTGGGCCGCTTTTGTGTGTAGACGCTCCCCTGCAGAGCCTATTTCAATGTAGTGCTGTCCAACGTCGACGTTGAATGTCAACGGCACCTGCCCTGGGGGACATGTGGACGCTCTTCGTCGAAATAGCTTGTTTCGATTTCACTACTTCTAAATAAGCTATGTCGATGTAGCATCCCAGTGTAGATGTAGCTACTATGTTTTAACAAAAAAGGGATATAGTCAATTTATAGTCATTTTCTTTTAGTTTTCAAACTGTACACATTGATTTAGCTGTGTTAAAACAGAGCACTATTCCACATTTCTGTTTTATCTGTTTTCTGTAAGGTTTATTAAGAAATCCTATTTCAGATTTGCTCTCTTTTTTCTGGCTCATCTTGGTTCAATCTCTTTCAATACTCACTTAGTTATGTCAGTTTTGAGGAGTTACACTTCATTTGGTGATTGTCTCTTTTGTGCTTGATATTATGAGAAACAATCCTACTCTAGGCACATCCCATTTTCTGGGTATAATCAAATCCTTACATTGCTCTAAGTCATGATAAGAATAAACTTTATGCCAAATTTGTAGGTCCTAGCTCTTACCACTTAGGAGGAATTTTCAAACCTTAAGCATTGATTTAGCTGTGCCAAAAGAGGGCACTACTCCAAATGTCTCCATTTTATCTCTTTTCTGTAAGGTTCATTGAGAAACAATCCTAGCCCATGCTGATCCTATTTTGCTGGCTAATCTTGGTTCAGTCCTGAAGAGAAAGTAACTTCAGTTTCTTACAGGTACTGTCCTCTTGCAAGCCCTCTCCAAAGGCGGCTCTCAGGGCATGAGTTTGGGAGGAGTTGTGGTACATCAGTACCTGTAAGAAATTTATTTGTAGGGTGGAGTGCAGGGGGCTCAAGGCAGGAGGCTGGAAAGCACTGGGCTGTGTGGGGGAGCTCAGGGTAGGGGATGGGGATATGGGGGTGCATGAGTTAAGACAGAGCCTTGGAAATGTGGGTGGCTCTGGGCTGCATTTGAGTGGGAGTCCAGGAGTCAGGGTTGTGGAGAGATGAGGGACTCAGGGCAGGGGGTTGGTCTGAAGGGGAGGTGAAGGAGTCAGGTTGAGGAGTGAGCAGGGGCTCAAGGCAGAGGTTCAGGTGTGGGACTGTCAGGGCAGAGTGTGTGTGTGTGCGTGTGTGTGTGTGTGTGCGCGCTTAGGGGTGTGTGGTTGGAGGGTAGGGAGGCTGAAGCTGCTTGCTCTTCCCTTTCCTGTCCCTGTTGGATAGTGGAAGCAAAATGCACAGCTCACCTGTCCCCCCAGCCCCTCCCCAACCAGAGTGAAGAATGTTGTAAACTCTGCACTTTCCCCTCACTCCCTGACAGTGATGAAAGGGAACAGCAAGCAATGTCCCCTTATGAATTGGGGATAGGGTGGGGAAATTCACCCCCTCTCACTTCCTAAAGGGTACATGGAGGGTGCAAGGCTCAGGGCTGGGGAAGTCCTGGACAGGGTGTATACCCCAAGCCAGACTCTTTCACCTTCCTGGATGCCTGTTGCTTAGTGTGACAACCACTAGCAGACCCCTGGGTGCCAGGCTGGGAGCATGCATTACCTCCTCCGGCAGCTGAGCACCCCCGGTGGCCAGCTCCTTCTTACATGAGTAGCATACTGGGGTGCACCAACTTACTTTCACTTCCGGTTCAGTCTTGTTCAACATTCAGTCAGTTATGTCAGTTTTGAGGACTGTTCATGATTTGGCCATTCTCTCTCTTCTAGTTGATTTTATGAGAAGCAATCCCATTCCAAGCACATTCCATTGTTCTGGCACAAGCAAACCCTTACTTTGCTTTACATTATGATAAGAGGAAGCCACATAGCAAAATTAGTGGTCATAACTCTTCATATTTAAGAGGAATTCTTGCTCAAACAGACAAAGAGACAAAATCTGTAAAATATATAGTAGATGCCCTGCTCCCTATCAGCTCTCTTTTCACTTCCACAAGTTCTGAGTGGAAGAGTTCAGCCCTGAGGTAATATATCACCATTTATTTTAGCAAAGGCTGGTGAACTGTGAAATACATTTACAGGAGGACATGGACAGCTATGCTGTTTGGTGAGGTGAATATTACCAGTAATGTTCAAGCTGCCAAATTTTCACTCACCTGTGTCCATCCTGCTTCCCTGAATTACAATGGTGAGGCGCCTCTCGCCACTTAGCCTGAGTTATTTTCAGTATAAAAGATAACCGGTGGCCCTGTAAATATCCTCTGGTGTTTCTGGGTGATGAGTTCTTGCTCCAGTTCAGTCTTTTAGACTAGATTGATAGCTCCTGCTACCCCAGAATTATACAAAGTTAGTCAGAGAAACAGACTGACGACCTCCACCTCCCAGGGTGCATCATCTGACAGGAAAGTTCCTGCTGCCAACCACCACTGTGGACTGAACCCTTGTCCTACCTGTGTGGTAACCTGGGAGATGGGATTCCACCTATACTACATATATAAGTGAATAAGACTGATTAACTGTAGCATGTGTTTATTATTTTATAAGAGAATGTACCTCTTGCATATGGGATAGTGTTATTCATGCATTGTAACCTGTGGTTGAATGTAGGTCTCAAAGACCCAAACCACCTCCCTTCCCCAACAGCTATCCTTTGCTGTCATTTTTTCTACGGATATATAAGTTCCTTTTTAAGTTTTATTTTCATAAGAAGATTGCTTGAAAACTATCAGTGACTTTAAAACTTTTCATTATCTTCCCTAAGGCTAGCATTTTTACTTCCTACCAAAAAGGCATTAAATAATGCAATTTTTATTCTACTATCCTCTGATTTTGTCAGGTGAAATGTTTTTAAATTCAAATTCTTATTGTAGCGGATGTGGATATGTAACCCTGATGTTGAGTTAGACTGCACAACTTATATTTAGGTAAAGTCAGGGATGTCCTTAGGATTTATGGAGTCCTATGCAGGACTATTAAACTGGTGCCCATATGCCTGTTGGCAGCTGGGGGCGTGGTGAATGAATTTTTAGAGGTGTGATTTTATAATCTTCAGCGATACACTAATGAATTTTTTTTAAAGAACAAAAATAAACTTATGGTAAATTCAGAATCTGATAGTATATACCTGGGGTTGGCAAATGCCTGTTAAATGGCTTCATTACAATTTGAATGGCTCTTTCCCAGGTTCAGTGTCCTACTAATAGGTCTGGCAGGCGTTTTCACTTTTTATTAACTAGATCCTCTCAGGAAGAAGTGAATCCATGGAACAGGGATAGGAAGAGGTGGTGAACATAAAGACCAACTGGTTCACCAAATTTTCAGGTGCTGTACAAGATTGCATATTCAGCACATGGGTTAGCATGGTACTGGATAGTGGAACATATATTATATGCCTATGCTACTTTAATTCTCTGGGTGGCATTGGAAGAATAAACAGAATGACAATGTGATGGTTACCCAGCTAAGAAAATCTCAACATGTATTTTATGGCAATGGGGAAAGCTTTTACCTTTGAGAATCTTACATCCCTTCTCCAACAAGCTGCAAGTTTTTATTGCCAGTGATGAGAACTTAGTGATGAAAGGGCTATAAATAGTTAAGAAGCAGCAATTGCTGAGGACTAGATTGATCAAAAAGACTGAACAACTTTTACAAGAGACTCTTCCTGAAGTAGGTTGCATGACAAGATTTATGAGATGAAGGAACAAAACATGCCTTAGATGTGTTGGGAGATCCATAAAAAGCTTAGGTCTCCCAGGGTCCTCATCTGGAAGATGGATAGATATGTACAAATGTGTAGACTGTGCATTTCTTTTAAGGTAGGATTTCTCTTAAATGCTTTAGCTCTAAATAAACAGCTTTTTGCTGTAAGAACGTAGCTTGATTACTGCATATCACCATCACAGCTCCTGCAGGGAAGAGAACCAGAGATACAGAACCTCAGGCAGGCCGTCTGAGGCAATTGCAGGTGGTCAAACAGGGGGACTGAGGACCAGGGCCCACTCTGATGGTGGAAGAATTGCATGATTCCATCTTGAGAAAGATGAGACAATAAGCCTGGGAGGATTGGGGCAAAGAGGAACCTGGAGAGACCAGGAGGGATCACACATGCCTTTAGCCCCATGACTGAGATATATTTCATAGGGGTTGGTTGTTTCTGGTTTTTTTTTTTCCTTTTGTTGTTTTTTCCTATGACATATTCTCTTGTGTTAGTTTCAAACACACTTTTCAGAAATATAATTAAATATAATTTCCTACATAAAATAAGTATTGTATTCAGTCTCTTTGATCTACAGTTTGTATTTACATCTACTGAATATTCAACATTGCTGTTTATTCCTTATCTCTCTTTGCTATTTACTTTTAAGCTAAGTGAGGTTTTGTATGGCTGGAATTTGTTGTTCATGTTAGTTTCCTTCCTTTGGTACCTTGGTCTGTATGTTCATTTCCTATTATATTTTCCAAACCATTTAAGCTGTTCAGAACAGACTAATCAAGCAAAGCTACTTAGCTCCAGCTGATGTTCAGTTATGAATAACAGGCGATTGAAGTGCCCAAGGTGAACAAAAAAATCTTCATTGAATAAATATGTACTTATTTGGGTAAAGGAGCATTAACTGGGTGTAATGGGATATTGCAAAATCTCACTCAGATTTGAATGCCAAATAGGACTGTAGTGATGACCTAGACTGTCCCTCCAGCATAATACTTGCCATAGAATTTCACCCTGCAATTTCTGAAGCGAAATGAGTTATTCCCTTATGATAAGGTCAAAATGAAAATGCCTTGTACCCCTGACAGGACTGCGCCATGGCTAGGTGCATTACAAGGTTAAAAAATACAATCATTTGGTGTCAGATTATGATATTCACACTCGCACTGAGTAATGCCCTTACTTCAGAAGCAGCCTCATCCAAACTTATACTTTGAAACTACTCATGACATAAGTTTTGGTACAATCAGACAAGAATATCACAATCCTCTAAATCATCAGGTGCCTGCCATAGGTAGAAAAATAGTAGATCATATGGTCTTATCTAGTATCGCTAAGTCTTTGTTGCTGTACTTTCAGTATGTCAACACTTTAAATTTGCAGTATGCTTTTTATGCACTATCATTTCTCAAGCATTCAGTTTCAAAAGAAAGCTTGTGTATAGAATAATTAGAACGTTGTGTAAGCAGAAGATGTGCTATCTTTGCATAGCCTAGTTTAATAATAATGAATAAATGAATGAAATAATAACTAGCTTTTATACTGCACTTTTTATCTGCAGATGAGAAAAATGGGAAGAAAAGTGCTTTCGAAATTGGGGTTTCCTTTTGAAGAAACCCTATCTACACAGCTAGTTTTCAATTTGAAAGCAGCACTTTCGATGTTCCAGGTGGCTGCTATTATGCAAATGAGATGCTGAATATTCATACCAGCACCTCATTAGCATTTCTGATCTGTGGCACTTATATCCCCTTCTGAAAGGGAGGATAATGTAGATGTCGCCTTTGTATGCAGTTGTGTTATTTTGACATAAGATATTTTGAAATAGCTGTTTTGAAATATTTTATTTTGAAATAACTCTGTAATGTCAACATAGCCTCAGAGGTCCAGAGAGACCAGGGCCACTTCTAGCTTTTGAGGCTGACAGCTATCATAAAAATAAATTGAAAAAAAGGACAACACACAAAAACAGAATAAGACACCAAGAATTTTTGGTCCAAGAGGGATTCACATAACACCAAGTTGCAAAATATAAAATGGCAAAAAATTAACAAGTCTCTAAATTTGAGGCTCCCTTTGAGCTTGAGGCCAAGGCCAAATGGCCCTCCTGATCCAGCCTCCCCAAATTTATTGTCCCTGGGAGTATTCAGAAATAATCAGGGAAATAGTTAATACTGAAAAAAAGGGGAAATAGAATATTTTTCATGATATTCAAGCAAATGCCATTAAATACCCATTAACATTCATGAATATGCTTGTACATAACACTAAGCCTGCCATTTCAACGGGTCCAACCACTAAATGGTTACGTCTACACGAGCCAAAAACTTCAAAATAGCCATGCAAATGGCCATTTCGAAGTTTACTAATGAAGTGCTGAAATACATATTCAGCACCTCATTAGCTTGCGGGTGGCTGCGGCACTTTGAAATTGACGCGGCTCGCCACTTCGCGGCTCATCCAGACGGGGCTCCTTTTCGAAATGACCCCACCTATTTCAAAGTCCCCTTATTTCTATCTGCTCAGGGGAATAAGGAGACTTCAAAGTAGGGGGGGCCCTTTTGAAAAGGATCCCCATCTGGATGAGCTGCATGGCGGTGAGCCGCATCAATTTCGAAGTGCCGCAGTCGCCCGCATGCTAATGAGGCACTGAATATGTATTTCAGCACTTCATTAGTAAACTTCGAAATGGCCATTTGAAGTTTTTGGCTAGTGTAGACACGGCCATTGTGTGATATCTCTACTATATAAAATCATTTTTCTGCACTGACTGCCAGATACCATTTATTCAATAATCCCTGTATATAAGGCATTGGATTAATTAAGGTGACAAACACATGGTTCTGTTTTTAATTTCATGCTTATATATGAAGAGTTATTTTGAAAAAAAATCAAAGTAATTGGAGAACTGAAATATGAAAATCAACCACCTGCTTAGAGTGGACTGAGTTACATCTAAAAAATATATAAAAATCTATTCCTTTAGTGAGCCTGGGGGGGAAGGAGTCTTGGCACCATACACCCTCTGCTCTGCCAATAACCTAGTCGGGGAGAAGTATCAACTGAACATCCCCTCCTTTTGCAGGATCCGAGACTATGCTAAGAAGCCATTCACGGTAATACAGGCAATCTTATTGCCTTTGATAGCTGTGTGGACTACAGTTTGGCCATCTATCAATCACTTCTATATTTCCAATAAAAGATTTGGCAGCAGGAGAACTCTCATGTGCAGAGGTTTATGTAATCTCTCTCTCTCTCTCTCGCTCTCGCTCTCGCTCTCTTATTTTTATTTTTTTTAAATCGGAGGTATAAGAAGAATGTGCAAATACAAATATAATAACAAACTCTAAGAAAGAGAGTTGATTTCTGTTTTTCATATTTAGAGAACTAACTCCCTTCCTAAACAATTATAATAGTTTGTATCATGGTTTTCTGTCCCACCAGTAAGACTATACTCAGGCCCATATGAAGGAATTTCTGTAGAGGCTGCTTTCTGGTAAACATGGACAATATTTTTTTTTTTATATATTAAGGAATTCAAAACAGTCACGCAATGAGTGTGCATAAAAAAGATTAATGAAAAAAATTGAGTGGAAACAGTGATTGGTAAAATGATTTTGTATATTAAAATTTTTTGAATAAAAAGATTCTATAGAAATTGCCCTTTGGGATATTGTAATATCATAAGTGAAAAACAATATTTCCTCATCTCCCACCCCGCACTTTCCTGTTGCTTGCAGCCAAGAACATGTTTGGAAATGCAGCCCATTGCTTGCTCCAGGGCCAGGTCTCTAGACTGGGAACTGGCCAAGAAACTACCGATTCCAGTGTGCCTTGGCTTCCTCAATTATGTCCAGTAGATTTCTTCTACAAAGCAGAGCAGGGAGAGAAACTGCACATGGGGTGGGTAGTGGTGGTGTGCGTTTGGCCCCTTAGTGCACATTGCCTCACATATACAGGCCTGATTCTTTGTACTTATATCCAAATTAATATTTCACTGCTTTGAGCTAGACATACAATGAAAATTAGGTGTCTAGTAGTCACTTTAGGCACCTAAAGCCAACATTTATGCACAACTGGCATTCACAAAACCTAACCAACCTCATATAGTCTTTAATGACACCAACGTATGTCTCTCCTCAAACCCAACATTGTGCCTAACTCATGGCTAAGTTTCAGAGACATTCACAAACGATTCTTCCCCTCCTGCCCCTGCCTATCCCCAGAGATGTTGCTGTCAGGGCCTAATAGAACAGGCAAGCTCTATGCATACTTAAACCCACAGGAAAGCTACAGCTGGCAGAGTGGAAGGGGCTTCTTTGTCCAGGGTTAGTGCACTCCTGCTCCGGGGCAGAAATCACAGGTTCAAGTCTGTCCCTACCTAATGTAGAGAAGTGATTTGAAGGTGGGATTTCAACCTTTTAGGAGAGTTCTCTTTCCACTGGTCTACAGAATATTTTGCTGGGCCCTCTGAGTTATGCCTATCGAAGCTTTTCCACTTTGTATGAAACACCGACTCATCTCTGGGCCATAGAAAGACTGACAGACTCTACATCCCATTGAGCACCTACATCTGGAACCCAAGTTCATGTCCTTGTTCCAATAACTAAGTAGTTATATGAAGTATAGTAGCTTGAAATGAGAGCAATAGAGAGAGCCACAGCCTACAATGTCCCATAACTCAGCAATTAGAGCACCTTCATGAGAAATAGGTGAACCATCTTAAAATACTTTTGCTGTCTCAAGCAGAGCTGGGAATTGATTGTGATTTTTCCACATCCTGGATGAGATTTCTAGCTGTTGACCTAAAAGTTACAAGGGTTGGGCAGTAATTGCTAACATTCTTACTCCTTGGAAAAAGGATTATTCTTGCCTTGCTGCCTAACTCCGTGGAAGCATTCATGGCTGTGAATCCCAAGTGCAGACAAGTAATTCCTATTGCTTTGGATTTAGACACTTATGTCACTTTGAGGTGTGGACCAGGCCCACCAGGCTGGGGCGGGGGGCAGGGGTTGAAGGAGGCAGAGGGGGCAGTTGGCCTGGCGTGCAGTGAAGCAAAAGGGTCTGAGGTGGCTGTAGTCCAAGTCCTTTAAATCACTGCTGAAGCGCTGAGCACACGGTCCCGATGGTGCTGACGGGCTGGTGGAGGGGGCTAGTTCCAGCCCTCCTAATTCCCTTTGAGGTCCTGGCCCTTTTGGGAGTGCAGAGTTGGGCCCCACCTTTTTGTCTAAGGACCTGGCATTTTTCTTTGCCCCGCCCCCCCCCCCGCCTGTTCTGGGACTTAAGACTAATTAGCATTTCTTAGTGATAGTTTAGTCTGGTATATGCTCATTTTGTGGCCTTTTGCACATCACATGCTTAGGTGCCTAATCAGCCCAATGCGTTTTCTAGGGAATCAG
Organism: Carettochelys insculpta; assembly: GCF_033958435.1. Classification (NCBI taxonomy): domain Eukaryota; kingdom Metazoa; phylum Chordata; order Testudines; family Carettochelyidae; genus Carettochelys; species Carettochelys insculpta. The sequence continues at coordinate 138,723,324 of NC_134137.1, forward strand.
ATGCCTAGCTTAGGACGATGGGTTTCTCCTGGGTGACAGGGTTCCTACATATAGGCACTGAAACAATCAACGTTACAATACCTCAGCACCTGTTCTTCTTTTGAAACAAACATACCTCAGTTTTTAGATTGCAGCCCTTCTGGTCATATTGCAACTGCAGGAGGTCAGAAATACCACAGAACGTATCCAGCAAGTGGGCTGTGGGCATATCCTATCTGGGTCTTCTGGCTGTTGGCAACTTGAGAGCAAGGCCTGGCATCAGATGTGATGTCCCCATTCCTCCCACTCCAAATGTAGCACATTGTACTGCAGTCAGACTGTCAGAGAAATACATATTTCTCACTTTGCTCCTGGGTAGACCAACACATTGGAAGGAAATGAGTACTAATTACACTAATTTGTTTTTTGTTCTTGATTTAGATATTATGCCTGTGTGAATCTGACTGTAAGTTTCACAGGCATCACAGTTCAAAAGTTTCTGTTTTTCCAAAACCACGTGAGAGAATTTGCTTCCTTTGTGCAGCAGATGCTTTTGTACAGAAGCAGGGTTGGCATGGTTACATTTTAGATCCCATGCTTGCGACACTTAACAGCAGACATCACTGCCTCTTGGGAACAAAAGATATAATGTATCTATTCTTCACTGCAGAATTACAAGCTACATATGCATTAATGAAATTTTACTTCACATATTTATGTTCATGAAAATATAAAGCTCCAATTATGCCAAATGGAATAGCATTTGTTGGAGACTATTTGGTGCATTTGGGGAAAAACATATACATGTTAGAGCTTTGCAAACCACACAGGAGCAAACATCTGACTTTTCATGGTCATTACCCAGGCAAAATTACCACTGATTCCACAGAGTTTTACTTGAATTACAATTCAGCTCATATAGCTTAGCTCCCTAAACAGGCCTTGTGCTGTGATCAGTGATACCAACATCCCCATACCACCACTTAGCTTTGGACTATATTGAATAGGCTTCTCCCCCTTCTCTTTCCAGCAAAGGAGAAGGAGGGAAACATTAATATTCATGGAAAAAGACCAATATAAAGAAAAGTGTAGGATCATTTCTCCTTCTGGTGAATCACCATTAAAATTCCCACTTAAGTCAATGGGGCAGGATCAAGCTAGTGCATGGTAAAAACAAACAAACAAAACAAAACAAAACAAAATCATTTTAAGTCCTAAAAAGACACATTTTAATTTAGTAGCCTCAGAAAAGAGATCCCAATATACTTTTCAGCATGTTTTCAAATCCTTTGACTGAAACTTGGAATCCTTTTACCAGCTTAGAACACTGATAGCAATTCTATTACCATTGCAATAGCCATCCATCTCTAATTTTGTAGACACAATTACTGTGCATTGTATAGGGTGAATACAAATGAAGAAAAGAAAAAGCTTGTGTGGAAAAGAAAAAAAAAATAGCATGACCTAAAAGAGTCCTGTAGGGGATGCTCTTGCACTCTGTAGACTCACAAAAAACCTGTCAAATTGTTAGTAAAGGAATTGTGGGGAAAACACCCTAGAAGTTTTCTGTGTATGACTTTTATTTCTTCCCTTGGTAATTTATATGGATACAATTACAGTTGTAATCAGCCCTTCTCTGGGATTTTATTTTATTTTTATTTTACAGTGATATTCAACACTGTAAAAGAGCAATCAGGGCTTATATGAATTAAAAATCGGCTTTGTTTTAGTATTTAGGCACTAAACTGTTTAGTCAACTGTTTCTGAAAATACACATCCAGTCATATCAAATTTGTAAATGTAATGGTATTTTCTAGAACAGACTTGATGACTCTGTCATGAAGTTCTAGTGGTGCAGTTCAGACCAATAAAAGATTGTGTCTCCACTTGCCCTGTAACGCCAGGTGCCTCACTGTGCTTCTCAGTAGTAGCTGTTCGACAAGAACGCTCACAGCAACCTTCAATACATACCACACTCTGATTTGTTGTGTGCTAGATAGTGCTGGTTTATTAGCTGTGAACCCAGGAGCTTGCCAATATCCCTGGCATGGCTTCCACCTGAGTTGGTTACAGTCAGCGAGGAGACCCCAACAAACTCCCAGTCCAGAATTTCCCTTCGTGTCGTAAATTATCCAACTCTCACTTGGATAGCTCAGACAAAAGCCCATCACAGTTTATTAAAGGGAGAAAGGTAAATACACCCTCTTTCTGGAAATAATAATAATAATACTAATAATACTACTACTACTAATAATAATAATAGAACACAAGTGATGCCAAGAAAAAATAATAAAATTAGAAATGGTTATAAGCAAACAGAAGTGAAAATACACATCTAGAAGTCTAAATCATAATCTTGCAAGGTACAGGCTTGTTCAAAATAATTTCTCTCATCAGTCTGTATTCTTCCTAACCATGACTGACTTTTTCACAGACAAGACCTGGCACAGAAACAGAAGATGGTGGCTTTCCTTGTTTTCCTAGGTGAAAGATATTTGCTTAAGCAAGTTTATCACAAATAACCAGTTTCCAGAGACTTCAAACACGACTACACCCAATACCTTGTTAGAAGGATTCATCTCTTTCACTTTCCAAAAACAGTTGCTTGCATCTGTTTAGTGATGCATACCAAAAATGCCTTCCCTTCTTTCTTATAAATTCCAAAGTTCAATGACCTTGATTCAAGAGGCAGAATGAATTAATGCTGGTTTTTTTCCCTTTCTTGTGAGCTGGGCTGAATGTAAATGGGACTTCCATAGTTTTCAGTCACATCTTGTTTAATTTCAGTGGAAACAGATTGATTGCTGTGACTTTCCCTCTTTTCTGGGAGATATTTTTATATTCCTTTGTTTGGACACCATCTGTAAAGCCTAATATCAATGGCCATTTCTACACAGGCCACTATTTTCCGAAAGTGGTATAGTAATACACGGCCTGAAATATGCTAATGAGGTGTGGATGTAAATTCCCCGTGCCTCATTAGCATATGGTCATGTGATTTGGAGTCTGGAAGACGGTTCTTCCAGACTCCAAAATGCCTTTTAGAAGCACGGCCCCCCGGCGGATCTTCCAGAAGGAAGTCCTTCTTCCAGAGGCCCCTTCTCAAAAATTTTCTGTGTAGAAACGGCCAATGCATATCCATAATTATTTATATAGCATAATTACATACATGTTATGATATTAATCACCAGCGTATCCCAGGCTAATCTAAAACAGCTTACATGATAAACATTTATAATACATTAATATCGTATCAGATCAGCTGATTCTATTGCTTATCACTTGAGGTTCTGAGCCGCTGTCTTCATAGCAAAGACAATTAGTATCAGAGGGTTAACCATGTTAGTCAGTATCTGCAAAAACAAGAAGTCCTGTGGCACTTATAAACTAACAGAAGTATTGGAGCGTAAGCTTTCATGGGCAAAGGCCCACTTTTGTCAGATAGCACAGATGAGGTTTCTGTTTACTGATGGAAGCTGTATCCTCTCCTGCTTGTTAGTTTAATAGCTTTATTCACCTAATATATAAATGGAACTTTATTGTTTCCACCCAATGACTGGGATTGGCAAAACAGCAAATATATATTCCTTCACATAGGGAAGAATTGTTTACCTGCTCCCTGACAAGCTTGTCTTCATTCCAGCATATATCTTTAACTCTTAATACACACAGCATATGCACATCACACAAGATTTGTAATGATTCGTGAATTCTTAATTTTCCAATAATCTGTCAATTTTTTAGATACAGATTCTAACCACTCTGAGCTGGGACACACTGAATTGGTGAGGCCAAGTAAAACTCATTCCCTATAGCACTGAATTCCTGGTCCTCTGGAACTAGGTTGTTTTAGTGTTACTGACACCCACAGGTCTAAATTTATAGGAAACTGTTTGCCACAAACATTAGCAGACAGCATATACACAGTTACAAAAGCAATTGTAAAATATCAGTAGTTTGGGCTAAGCATTATGGATTAAATAATAAGATGGCCAGCTGAAGACAATAGTGATGTATACTTTATCATCAAAACAAGTATTATGAATCATGGGCTATGTCTACATTTACCAAAAACTTCAAAATGGCCATGGTAATGGTCAGATTGAAGAATACTAATGAGGAGCTGAAATGCATATGCCACGCAGCCTGTCTACACGTCCTTTTCAAAAGGACTCCCACCAACATCAAAATCCCCTTATTCCTATGAGCTTGTCCTTATAAAGCTTCCTCTGGCCCCCGCTACTCCTCTGTCCTTCCTCCAACTAGGAAAACAAAATCTGTTTTGGGAAGCACTGATCAGACATCTGAATCACACGACCAGTCAAACAAAGATGTTGATGAATGATAATGGCTTCAATGCTGGTCACGTTTGACTCTCCCAGGACACTAGTGTTCATGCGCCCATCCTCCCAAAGGATATTTAGGATTCTTCTGAGGCAGTGTTAATGATATTGTTAAAGTGCCGTCAAGTGATGCTTCTATGTTGTCCAGGTTTTAAATGCATATGGTCGCATTGGAACAACCAATGCATGGTATACAAGGACCATGGCGATATACCTGATTTTAGAAACCCATAATTCAGTTCTGCAGTGGTTATAGCTCACACTGAACTTGATCACTCTACAGTCAAAATATGAAAGAAATCCACATTTTAATTTCAACAAAAATTATTATAATTCTGCCCAGTAAATACCTGATTTTTGGGTGGGGGTGAGGTCTGGAGTGATTAAGTTATGTTTAATATAACTCAAATAGTTATAGAATAATTTGATTTCTGCAAGGCTATTGAAACTTTGCTTTTTGAGGATGATCACTCTGCAAGTGTCAAGCAGACAGTTGTGATAAGGGCATAACCTACGGTCATTTTCTTTTACTCAAATGTTATTATAATGGAACTGAAAAATAGTGCAAACATGGATAACATTTCCAATATAATGCCCTGCTTCAGTTTTATCTTCTATTTTCATTATGCAATCCCTCACAGTAGGGAGCTTAGCCTTTTTTTCTGGGGGTTGTACAATAGGAAGAAAATAAAATAATTTATTATTGAGTTTTACAGAAAAAGGAAAATGGAGTTTTCCTCTTATACACTTCTTTCCATTGTCTTCAGCTGTTTCTGAAATGACTGGGGGTTAAAAACATTAAATTTAGCATAGCAATAGTTCACACTGAAGGACAGGTCTTCCCTCCCTGTTTACTTGTGCCTCCTTACACCTCTCAAATGCCTTGTTCCTGAGGAAATTGGTTTGTATTTGTCTGAGTCACGACCTTTTGAAAACTGGTATTCTGAGAATACACAGATAGATTATAGAGTATCCAGTAGCACCCCCATAGATAAGATTATGCTCATTTTCCCACTTAAACAGGGATTCAGCAAATTTGTTTAGCATGAAGATTATGGTGTGTCAACCTTAAATTTACAAAATATAATTGGAAAGTAGACACTGAATTTTCTGAGCATTTTTCAAGGAAACCACTAATTTATCCATTAAACCTAATTAAAACATCAATATCTTTATTAATGACCTGGATGAGGGACTGGGTTGCACCCTCAGCAAGTTTGCAGATGACACAAAACTAGGGGGAGAGGTAGATATGTTGGAGGGTAGAGAGAGAATCCAGAGGGACCTGGATAAACTGGAGGACTGGGCCAAAAGAAATCTGATGTGGTTCAATAAGGAGAAGTGTAGAGTCCTGCACCTGGGGCGGAAGAATCTCAAACATTGTTACAGGCTGGGGACCGACTGGCTCAGCAGCAGTACAATGGAAAGGGACCTAAGGGTTATGGTGGATGAAAGGCTGGATATGAGTAAACAGTGTGCCCTTGTAGCCAAGAAGGCTAATGGCATACTGGGGTGCATTAGGAGGAGCATTTCGAGCAGATCTAGGGAAGTAGTTATTCCTCTTTATTGGCACTGGTGAGGCCACATGTGGAATATTGCGTCCAGTTTTGGGCCCCCCAGTATGAAAAGGATGTGGATTTGCTACAGCAGGTTCAGCAAAGGGCAACAAAAATGATTAAGGGTCTGGAGCACAAGACCTATGAGGATAGGCTGAGGGATTTGGGCTTGTTTAGTTTACAGAAGAGAAGACTTAGAGGTGATTTAATAGCAGCCTTCAACTTCCTGAAGGGGAGCTCTAAAGAGGAGGGTGAGAAGTTGTTCTCAGTGGTGTCAGATGGCAGAACAAGGAGTAATAGTTAGATGTTGAAGAGGGAAAGGTGTAGGTTAGATATTAGGAAAAACCTCTTCACCAGGCGGGTGGTGAAGCATTGGAATGCATTGCCTAGAGAGGTGGTGGATTCTCCATCCCTTGAGGTTTTTAAGTCCCAGCTGGACAAGGTCCTGGCTGGGAAGACTTAGTCAGGGTTGATCCTGCTTCAAGCAGGGGGCTGGACTAGATGACCTCCTGAGGTCCCTTCCAGCCCCATGACTCTGTGATTCTGTGAAAACAAACCCTGTGAGAAATTTTTCAGCAGTCTCCTTTTTGAGTCTCTATAACAACTTTTCAGTCTTTTCATAAAGTTTGAAAGAATTTAAAAGTCTGGTCATAGACTCATTAGAAAAACTTAGATTGTAATGAAGAAACATTATTAACAATTATTTTCTGTAATGTATAACTACAATGAGGTGAAATTCAACTATTTAGGGTATTCTTAAATAACATAACTGTGCCAGATGTTACTCAACCAGCTATCAACATGCCACTCTAAATAATATGAATGCAGCAATTCTATTGATTTAAAGGAGTCAGTGGATCAAAAGGACTGTATGTGTAAATCAGGAGTTCTCATCTGTAGCTTTTTTTACGTTTGATATGCAAAAAAGAAAGAATATGTCAATGACCTGATGCCCCTGAATCTAGGTATTAGTGTCACGGTCCACAAAAGGGCTTAGGTATTTTAGGCTGCATCTACACTATGATATAAATGCAAATTTATTAATATGGATTTTGTAATTCTGGAGTTTATGAGTTTTTTCCTATTGGAAGGAAAAAAAAGTAGGGCATCCACAGAGATGGCAAAAAAGTTTACGGAAATGTCTTTCTTCTGTAGCTGAATTCTCAGCTGGCCATCCACTGAGTGTCCCTACTCCCATGATGGCATCCGACCCCTGAAAATAATACAGGGACCCTGACTATATTCTCAAAGTTAGAAGAAAGAGGATAGAAAAGTCTTGGATATTTATTTAAATTCCCTCTTTATTACACAGACATTGCTAACATGGGTGAAGGCAGTGAAATATTCCTGAAAAGCTTGAAGAAAGAGAAGATAAGAAAGTTTTTGAAAAAAAAATTGCTGAGGGGAGGGTCTTTGGCTTTCTGGTGCATTATAAGGCTTCCGTGCACAGCCTGTGTTCTCAACTAGCCATCCACTGAGTGTCCCCACTCCTGTGACGGCATCTGATCCCTGAAAGTACTACAGGGATCCTGACTGTATTCTCAAAGTTAGAAGAAAGAAGATAGAAAAGTCTAGGGAAAAACAAACAAACAAAAAACGTTGATTTCCCTCTTCACTGCCCAGACATTGTCAACAAAGGTGACATCAGTGAAATATCATAGACTGAACTTATAACAGAAACAGGAATCTCAACTGGCCCTCCCCTCCCCCCGTGCTTTTGAGGGGTCAAAGCATGAAGGTAGATAGGAAATGTTAGCAAAAACGATTTTATAACAGTACTATCAAACCAGCAATGGACAGCAAGCTCCCGAAAACCTTTTTGGTGGCAGGGGTTGGGGGCGGGGATACTGCGGTCTGCAGCTGCAGAGCTGGTTGGAATGTTGAACTAGCTGAAGTAGTCCCCCTGACTATCTTAGCCACTGGGAGAGACTTGCACCTGGTGGCAGCAAGCCTCTGAGTATATTAGCCACCAGGGAAAACTTCCCCCCGACCGCTGCAAGCACCACTGGTCCCTTCCTATGGTCATGGGGGGTGTTCAGTGGGGGCGGGCAGTTGAAGTGGTCCCTCTGACTATCTTAGCTCTTGGGGGAGACTTCTCCCCAGTTGCTGCAAGTCCCCAAAATTCTTTCCTGCCCTTGGAACCCTAAATGTGTGCAAGTCAGGACATAGTGCTTCCTGGCAGCATGGTCAGCACCAAATGGCAGGCATGTCCTTTTACTGGGTTGAGGGCTACGCACATGGTGTGGCTGAGTGCAGGAAAAACCCCGACTGTATGGCATGGGAGGGGATGGGAGGGGGTGGGGGAGGGGGGTTCATGCATAAATGCAAACCGCTGAGAAGTTTGTTGGCATCTTTTGCAAACATGATCCCTGCAACAGCCTTGTTCGCATTTGGTGAAGTCGGGTAGCAGCTGGTGCCAGGCAGCGCAGAAAAAATAAGCATAGAGACAGAACCACAAACTCCCTGCAGGGGCTATGCGTAATGGGTAGATGTACTCACAGTGCTAATAGCAAAGAAAGAAAGACATTTCTCAGGCTGTCATACAAACTTGAGCCCAAAGCCACAGGCTTCCTGGTCCCAATTTGAAATTCACTATCTTCCTGTTACTTAATTCTGGCACACCTGGAGAGCGGCTGCCAGAGTGTAGCACTGAGGGGCATTGTGGATTATATACAGGACACCTCAGTCGTGTCTGCACGTGCACGCTACTTCGAAGTAGCAGCACTAACTTCGAAATAGCGCCCGTCGCGGCTACAGGCGTCGGGCACTATTTCGAAGTTAACTTCGACGTTAGGCGGCGAGACGTCGAAGTCGCTAACCTCATGAGGAGATAGGAATAGCGCCCTACTTCGACGTTCAACGTCGAAGTAGGGACCGTGTAGACGATCCGCATCCCGCAACGTCGAAATTGCCGGGTCCTCCATGGCGGCCATCAGCTGGGGGGTTGAGAGATGCTCTCTCTCCAGCCCCTGCGGGGCTCTATGGTCACCGTGGGCAGCAGCCCTTAGCCCAGGGCTTCTGGCTGCTTCTGCGGCAGCTGGGGATCTATGCTGCAGGCACAGGGTCTGCAACCAGTTGTCGGCTCTGTGTATCTTGTGTTGTTTAGTGCAACTGTGTCTGGGAGGGGCCCTTTAAGGGAGCGGCTTGCTGTTGAGTCCGCCCTGTGATCCTGTCTGCAGCTGTGCCTGGCACCCTTATTTCGATGTGTGCTACTTTGGCGTGTAGATGTTCCCTCGCAGCACCTATTTCGATGTGGTGCCGCGCAACGTCGATGTTGAACATCAACGTTGCCAGGCCTGGAGGACGTGTAGACGTTATTCATCGAAATAACCTATTTTGATGTCTCCACATTGAAATAGGCTACTTCGAAGTAGGCTTCACTCGTAGACATAGCTCTCTAGAGGCTAATACATTCTATTTTAAAATGTGGCACTTCCACACTGTCCTTTAATCAAACTTTTGAATTCAAGCTTGACGCTACATCCAGCAGGTAAGAATGATATTGTAATCTCAATATTAGTGCTACCTAAATTGAGCTAATGCATTTACCGTGAAGACAGTCACATGGTAATATCAAACTAACTGCCTTAAATTTGAATTTATCTGATAGTGTAGACAAGGACTAAGTCTACGGATTAGGAGTCACTGCGATCCCCATAAGAAAAAGTCACTCAGCTGCTACATAACTGTGGAGGAAGCTAAAGTCTCAGAGCCTACATTTTTTATGTAGAAGTCCCATAGTGGCCCATGTTTCTTTGGGCATGACAAAATGCCTCAGTCTGTTCCCTTGGATTTCTGTTTCATATTAAAGCTCTAGGGAGATCCTCAAACCAGGTGAAGATAGACATTCTCCTGCCTAGATCATCTGTGGGCCCTAATCCAATATGAATTCCGAAAACATGCCTAGATTCATACAAAATAGCTAGGAGAAGGAGAAACTTTAAGTCCAGTGACGAGTGAATGGAGCCAAGATGAGGGAGGTCACAGAACTGGAAGGGACCTTGGGAGGTCATCAAGCACAGTCTGCTGCCCTCTTGGCAGGACCAAGCACCATCTTTTTTTTTTAAAGTCTATTTGCCCCCAGCCTTCCACAAGGATTGACCTCATCACCCTGGATTTAGCAGGCTAATGGTCAAAACCACTAAACTATCACTTTCACCCGATCAGCCACTAAGAAAAAACGATCTGAAGTGTGAATTTCCTACCTCTTAGAGGAGTATCTGAGCCATTATACTCTAGTATGTGTACTTCTTACAATCTCTTTCTGGAGACAGTTAACTAGTGGTGTCCCCCAAGGTCCTGTACTGGGACCAATCCTACTCAAACTATTTATAAATTATCTGGAAAAAGGGTAAACAGTGAGGTAGCAAAATTTGCTGATGATACTAAGCTGTTCAAAATAGTTAAAAGCGAAGTTGACTGTGAAGAGCTTGAAAAAAGATTTCACAAAACTAAGTGACTGGGCAACAAAATGGTAATTAATTTGAATGTTGATAAATGTAAAGTAACACACATTGCAACTGTACATACAGCATGATGGGGACAATTTAGCTACAAACACTCAAGAAAGACATCTTGGAGTCATTGTGGATAGACCTCTGAAAACATCCACTCAATGTGCTGCAGCAGTCACAAAGGCAAACACGATGCTACAAAAAATGAAAAAAAGGAGAGAGAATAAGAAGGAGAATATCTTATTGTCTCTGTATAAATCCATGTTATGCCCACATCTTGAATATTGCATACAGATGTGGTTGCCTCATCTCAAAAAAGATATATTGGCAATGGAAATGGTTCAGAAAGGGTCAATAAAATGATTAGGAGTTTGGATCAGATACCATATGAAGAAAGATTTAAAAGACTGGGACTTTTCAGCTTAGAAAAAAGGAAACTAACGTGGGATATGATAGAGGTCTATAAAATCATGACTGGAGTGGCAAAAGTGAACAAGGAAAAGTTATTTACTTGTTCCTATAACAAAAGAACTAGGGCTCACCAAATTAAATTAATGGGTAGCAGGTTTAAAACTAACAAAAGGAAGTTTTTCTTCACACTTCATAGAGTAAGCCTGAAGAACTCCTTGCCAGAGGGGGTTGTGAAGACTCTAACAGGGTTAAAAAAAGAAATAGATAAATTCATGGAGATTAGGTCCATCGACGGCTGTTCACCAGGATAGTTAGGAATGGTGTCCCTAGGCTTTGTTTGTCAGAAGCTGGAAATGAATGTCAGGAGAGGGATAATTTCTGTGATGACCTGTTCTGTTCACTCCCTCTGGGGCTTCAGGCATTGGCCTCTGTCAGAAGACAGGATGCCTTCGGTCTGACCCAGTATGGCCATTCTTATGCTCTTGCTGCTCCGTTGTGTGTAAATAATTCAACAGAAGCGGGACCAGAATGAAAAATTGAGAATAGCTCTTGAGTCCACTGACTAGGGCACTCACCTGAGTGGTGAAAGCCCAAGGCCAACACTGATTAATAGCGTCCCCTCACTGGCAGCAAAATGTATATGCTGCAGTTCTTCACCAGTGACAGTCTTCAACCTTGCACTTTGACAAGGCCTACAGTGGTTTTAGACGTATATTTAAAGAGAAATGTCACTACCATTCCAATGACTGTTCTAAATGAAGAGTATGAAATTAGTTAATATCCTTCATGCTTCTGACATTTAGCACAGCAACTAAGTGCCCTGTTGGAACAAAGTCTGGACACCATGTATAAAATAAGCAGGAGGGTTTATTACACACAGTGCTGGTGGGGTGCCACTTCGCCCATCAAGACTCAGTGAAGCACTACCAGACAATAGATTAAAATTGCTCATATAAGCCACATCTACATGTGCCGGCTATTTCGAAGTTGACATCGACGTAAGGCAGCGAGACGTCGAAGTTGCTAACCTCATGAGGGGATGGGAATAGTGCCCTACTTTGACGTTCCACGTCGAAGTAGCGAACGTGTAGCCATTACGCATCCCGCAACATCAAAATAGCGGGGTCCGCCATGGCAGACATCAGCTGAGGGGTTGAGAGACGCTCTCTCCAGCCCCTGAGCTCGATGGTCGATGAGTGCAGGGGCCCCTTAAAGGTCCCCGCCCCCTGCCTTCCTGTGCAGGAAGCTGAGAGAGCGTGCAGGCGGCAGCCCAGCCACGCGGCCAGCCTGCACGCCCCTCTGCAGCCACAGACACCCCCCCCTGCTGCGATGGCTGCCCACCAGCCCCCCCAAGCACCCCCAGGGTACCCCCCACAAGGGGAGCCAGGGCTTCCAGCCCGGCAGCCAGGCTGGGAAGCGGCAGCGAGGCCCCTCCTGGACGGAGGCCAAGCTTCGGGACCTGCTGGGGCTTTGGAGTGAGGAGGAGGTGATCCAGGTAATGGGGAGCAAGAGGCGGAACGCGGATGTGTTCACTCGGCTGTCCGAGGGCCTGGCCGCCTGGGGTCACCCTGCCCACAGTCCTGACCACATCAGGAGTAAGGTGAAGGAGCTGTGGTAGGGTTACGCCCGGGCTCGGGATCCGGCCGGCCAATCTGGGGCCATCCCCGTCAATTGCCCCTTTTACAGGGAGCTCAGGGAAATCCTGGGCCCCCGGCACACCTCCTCCCCTCCAGCCACTCTTGATACCTCGGCCGACAAGCCCCAGCAGGCCCCGGAGGTGGAGTCTGCCCCGGAGGTAAGCCCTGCACCCCAGGGCCCCCCCAGGAGCCCACCCCTGGGGCACCGGAGGAGGAGGAGGAGGGGGGATCCTCTTCCAGCAATGGGGGACTCCGGATCAACATCCCGTCCCAGAGCTCCAGCAGGGCATCCGCCCACCGGGTGTCCCCCGACCGTGGGAGCGGACCATCAGGTATGTACCCTCCTGGTGCACAAACCCGGGGTTGAGGGGCGGGGGTAACAGACATGACCAGGGCCCTTCACATGCCCAGATGACCATGTCCCCAAGGACAGCAGTGGCATGTCCCTCAGACGAGTGCATCAGCCCCTGCCCCCCCAGCACGACAGTGCCATGCCCCATCCCTGGGGATGGGGGGAGCGGAACTTAGGGTCCCCCGGGGGGAGGGGGTGGGACACACATCATCAGCAGCAGCATCTCCCGGGGACGGGGATGGGGAACAAGCAGCAGAGGGGTGGGGGAACAAGAGCCACGGCTCGGGGCCCACACTAATGGCTGTCTCCACTCTTCTTCCCCCCCGTGTTCTGCAGCTGCACCATCGGAAGGACCAGAGAGAGCCGGCGAGGTGTCAGTGGTCCCGGAGAGCCCACCGGGGCCATCAGTCCAGGCCAGCCCCTCGGTGGAGCACCGACCAGCCCCAGGGCAGGGATGACGACGGAGCCAGCACTCCCAGACGGCGACAGACCCCCAGCTGCTGGCGATCCTCTGGCGACAGCTGGAGGTCTCAGAGCAGTGCCTGCAGGTGGAGGAGCGGCGCCTCGAACTGCAGGAGCGGGCGCTGGCCTGGCACCAGGAGGCATGGGGGGCCTTTATGTGCACATTCGAGAGCATCACGGACTACCTGGCCCCCCATGCCGCGCTGCCTGCCACTCTGCCTGCCCTGCCTGCTCCACCCGCTGCTCCACCTGCCGTCGCACTGCCATCCGCCACCGAGGGTCCTTCCACCGAGGGGGACCTGGGGCCTGCTGACACCTGCCGGCCATATCTCCCGGTCCTCCCGGCCCCCAGCCAGCCCTGGCCAGGGCTGAGGCCAAGGCGCGGGTCGCGGCCACCCACCCCCAGCGCTGGACATTCGGGGGTGCGGGGCCCAGGACATGCCCCGCCCCCTTTTGTACATATCCCCTTCACTTGTCTTTTGTAAATAGTTTGCATTAGACCCCTGTTATGTTATGATGATACCTGCCCCCCCCATGTAAATAGTTCTCCTCTTCCTTGTCTTCCCCTTTTTTTCCTTTCATCATATAATACATACATAGATATATGTATATATGTATGTGTGTATATATATATATATATATATATACACACACACCCATATATATAATTTTTATTTTGGCTGTAAGTAGTATGATAATAATAAGAGTTCAACGTATTCTGGTTTGACGAACAACATGTCTGTTTTTATTTACAAGAAAAGTTGTGGGGGGTGTGCTCTTGGGTGCTCTGTGTTGTGGGCGTAGGGGCAGGGAGTGTTGTGGAGGATGGGGGGGTGCAGTGGGGGGCCTGCCAGCATTCACCCCGTGGCCTCATTGAACTGGGCCCGCAGGGCCTCCCAGACTCGGGTCCCTTCAGGGTCCACCTGGCGACTGGGGGCAGCAGGTGGCTGCACATCAGCCCTGCCAACCTCCACAGCCCAGCCCTGAAAGAATGCCTCCCCCTTGCTCTCGACCATGTTGTGGAGGGTGCTGCATGCGCCCACAATGTAGGGGATGTTGGTGGGGCCCGCATCAAGGCAGGTGAGAAGGCACCTCCAGAGCCCTTTGAGGAGGCCAAATGTGCGCTCCACCACCTGGCGCGCATGGTTCAGGCGCATGTTGAAGTGCTCCTGGCTGGCTGACAGGTGGCCCATGTAAGGGTGCATGAGCCAGGGCCGGAGGGGGTATGCCGCGTCTGCGATGACGCAGGGGTCATGGTGGTGTCCCCCACAGGGATCTCCCACTGGGGGATATAGGTCCCTGCCTCCAGCCGGCGGCACAGGCCGGAATTCCAGAATACCCGGGCGTCGTGGGTGCTGCCAGGCCGGCCCACATATATGTCCAGGAAGCAGCCCCAACTGTCCACCAAGGCCTGGAGGACCACTGAGTGGTAGCCCTTCCAGTTTAAGTAGCGTCCTCCACTGTGCTCCGGGGCACTGATGGGTATGTGGGTCCTATCCAGAGCCCCGAAGCAACTGGCGAAGCCCAGGGTGACAAACCCCGCGATGGCAGCATCCAGGTCCCCAAGCCGCACAAGCCTGTGGAGGAGCAGCGCGTTGATGGTGCAGACGACCTGCAGGGGAAGCACATGGGAGACCACCAATGAGGGGTGTGCAGGATGTGTGTGGCCCTCCCCTGCCAGGGCTCCCCTCCCGTGCCAGGTCTGCCTCCCCTCCCCCCGTGGGTCCTCTTACCTCCATGAGGACAGCCCCAATGGTGGCCTTGCTGACGCCAAACTGCTGGCCCACGGATCGGTAGCTGTCTGGAGTGGCCAGCTTCCAGAAAGCGA
Source organism: Carettochelys insculpta (assembly GCF_033958435.1). Taxonomy (NCBI): domain Eukaryota; kingdom Metazoa; phylum Chordata; order Testudines; family Carettochelyidae; genus Carettochelys; species Carettochelys insculpta. The sequence continues at coordinate 138,738,346 of NC_134137.1, forward strand.
TGCCAACCCGTTTCTCCACACTGAGGGCAAGCCGCATGGTGGTGTTCTGGTGCCTCAGTGCGGGGGTGAGCCACTGGCATAGCTCCAGAAATGTCTGCCGGCTCATCCGAAAGTTCTGGAGCCAGCGATCGTCATCCCACTCTCCGAGCACCAGCCGCTCCCACCAGTCGGTGCTCGTGGGGTAGCTCCACAGCCGGCGGTGTGTGCGGTGGGGGAGGGGTGGGGCGGGGGCTGCAGGATTTGGGGTTGCTTCCTCCTCCCCTGCGGGCAGCTCCTCCTCTGTGGCTAGGATGTGATCAGCTGCCTCCTGCATGGCATCAAGCAGGGCGAGCACTGCTCCTACAGGGGTGGCTGGGTGGACCTCTGGCTGCTGCTGCTGCTGCTGCTGGGGGTCCATGACTGCGTCGCCCGAGGTGTGCGTGCCTATGGCTCTGCAAATCGCGTGCTGTGCAGGCTGAGTGCATCTGGGAGGGGCCCTATAATGGAGTGGCTAGCTGTTGCCCCAGAAGTGCTAGTCCGCCCTGTGACCCTGTCTGCAGCTGTTCCTGGTACCCTTATTTTGATGTGTGCTACTTTGGCGTGTAGACGTTCCCCTGCAGCGCCTACTTTGATGTGGTGTTGCCCAACGTCGACGTTGAACGTCGACGGCACCAGCCCTGGAGGCCGTGTAGACGTTATTAATCGAAATAGCCTATTTCGATGTAGCATTCACGTGTAGACGTAGCCATAGATTATTAGTGGGCGGGGGGCAACTATGACATGGGTGTCACCCAAGCCTGGATCGGTCCTAGCAGCACGATGAAATGAGCACAATAAGCCAATAATCTGAAAAAGGTTACAGAGTATCCCAAGCCATAGTTTATAGAACATCTTATCTCTACTACAGGCATTTTTCCTAACAAGTTATTAAAACAAAATAAATAGACAATAACATATTTATGTTGGATATGATGCATGATGTGTTTACAAGGGTAATGATGGCGCCTCCATACTGGCACATTCAGGGGTATTTATCTAGAGGAATGAAGCAAAAGACGTTATTTGTTTTCAGTACAGCATATTTGTTTTGAGTACACGTCTGGGATGGCAGAGGAGAAAACACCATAACTAGGTTCTCATATGCACGGTCTCTCTGTGGAATGTGATTATTGAGGCAATTATCCCTCTCTTCAAACTCCAATGTCCTGTCCGAGCTGGAAAAACATTCCCTGTGTCTTGTGAGTGAGATGATGGAGGTGGGGTGCAGCAAGTCATCTCTTCACTCATGCTAACTGGGTTTCTGTAATATAGGATTACAGGCCTTCTCCAGACTTTAGGAACCAAATAGTGGGTCTTTAGCACATACCATACACCCATGCCTGCCTGTTTCTGGCAAGTCTGTCAATAGTTCCCTAGCTATGCCCAAAGTTTTTTAGTTCAGCTTCCAAAGTCCTTTGCAGCCTCAGTTGCTTGCCTTCAGGTGACCATCTTATTGACATTTGGGGGATGGAATCAGTTTCCAACTGAAGCGCGTGGCCTATATATGTCCAGCACCTCCTGCTAATAATGGTGCTCATATCTTCTTGGCTTCCCTGTATGAATAGATTATCATTTGAGGTTGTTATGGCCCAAGAGATAGGTTGGATTTCCCTGAGGCATGTTGAATGGAATGAAGGCAGTTTGGACATGTTGTATTTTGTCATTCCCTTCCCTTCTACACTATAAATTAGTTTTGAAGTTATGCAGCTCCAATATATCTCAAGTTTGATTTTGAGTGTGAAGGCACAACATATCTTGGCCCCAGCAGATGGACTGAATACCTGCCTAAAGCTGTAGAAACTGAAACTTGCCCTTCATTTTCTTTTAATTCTTACCGCATGAGAACAATGAATCTGACTTGAGATGCATTGGCAAGAATTTCATGTGGTGTTTTTTGCCAAATTATAGGGCAGACATTTAATCTCTTTAACCTGATCCAGACTGTGAATTTGCTTTTTGATTGAATTCTGGTTTCAGTGTTGATGATATTCTTGGGATCATGAGCACAATGATACAGCTGCCAAAGCCTCCTCAGCCAAATATGAAAGCAGTAAATGTTAACATAAGAGATGGAGCATTATATCATTTATCTATAGTTATATGCTAAGACATGGAGAGGGTTATGATCTTTGACATAAGAGATTTAGGTCAAGAGCCCTGAATGTTTGCAGGTTATTATCTTTCTGGGAAAATCTTAGAACAGCTTCTTATTTGAAAAATATTTTTGAGCCTGGAAAGGTAAATAAATATTTCACACGCTCAGATTTTCAAGGGCAGGGGAGTCTCTGAAGTGAATCAAAGATATATTGGTAAAGCTCATGCTTTCTCCTACTAGTGTGAGTGGGTATCCTTTATTCAAAAAGATTAATTCACAATATCCTTCAGGGTGGCAGTCACAAAATTAACTTTAAAATAAAGGGGAGGAGTTAATTCCCTTGAATGTTGTTGGCAACTCTCCCTTGGGAATTCTGAGATGCAATTTTCTTTATTTCTCTTCAGCTGTATTTTTGGAAGTCTCATGAATCTTAAACAAACCAGATCTTGTTTCTGGAAAAGTCTTTGGGCTAAATTATTAAAAATTGTGTACTCACAGACTGAAAAAAATGCAGAGAATACGTTCACATCCTCCCTGCCGTTAATTTAACTTTGCGAGTTCTAATCAGGTTATCAATTTAGTGGTGATCCACAGTCAACATGCAAAAACTGAAAGGCAGTCAAAATAGATTTGCCAAAGATGACTAGTTTATTGCTAACTTAATTTCTTGGAGCAAGTAAAAGCTGCGTCGATTCCAAAAACTTGCATCTGCTGATTGAGACTAACCCCTTAGGAATACAGTTGCATACAAACCCAATACACAGTGGCTACGTCGACACTACAGGGTTTTGTCAACAAAACCCACAGTCTGTACTAAAAATGCATTCTGTTGACATACATTTGACAAACCCAACGTTTTTGTCAAGAGCCTTCCAACTCTCCCCCATGAGGCAGAATGCATTTCTCAACAGAATCTGATCTGATGCTTGTTAATATAATGATGGTGATAGTATTAGTGTCGATGATGTACATTTTCATATTTTATTTTTTCACTCTTTCACTTTTTGTCTTTCTCCTCTTCCTTCCTGGTCAGAAGAAAATTACTTTATAAGAGTAGCAAAATATTCATCATCTTTGTTTTGCATGCACCACTCTAATTTAATTTCAGGAACTGTCTGTTGTCTACAGATGCTCTAAAGAAGCTAGAGTTTCTTAAAGAAATAATAGCTTTTTGTCCTGAACTGTCAGCAGCTCAAATATAATAGTTGCTGTTCGATACACATAAAGGTTTCAGTTTGAAACCTGCAATTAGTCTATGTTTTCCTTTTTACTTTTGCAAAATTTTCCTAAATATTTTGTAGAGTTCAGTTTTAATAGTTCATGATACAGTTCACTTCCTGGACTGTTTTTATAGACAGGAAAGGGAAAATCAAAAAATGACAAGGAAATTTTGCTGTCTTCTTTGCTTTTGCTTCCCATACTTTTTCATTTAAAACTGAATCCTTCAATGGATGAAACAGACATAGTACAGTGTCAATTTTTTGATATATCTTGAGTAATGGGATGCTTTTCAACCATTATGATGGTCAAAATAGTATCTTTCAACATTAATGGGTCAAATAGCCCAGAGGAGGGACAGAATATTGAGGAAAATTCTCCGCTGGAGAAAATGAATGAAACCATCCTCATCCCCTCTTAACTACTTGATAGTGAGTGGACATTTAGCTATATGGGGCCAAATGGTCCAACAGCAATTCATTAATTCTTGTGAAGTCAGTGTTGAGCTGGTATATCCATTGCTCACCCTTAGAAAACCAACCACCAGCATCACAAAACAAGACTTAAGTTGGAACCCACAAGGAAAAAGGAAAAGGGGGTGCCCAAGAAACACCTGGCATAAAGACCTGAAGGAAGACACTAAAAAGATGGGATACACCTTGTCAAAACTAGAAAAAGATCACCCACGACAGAGGATGCAGGTGAATGGTTGTCAATGGCTTATGCTGCAAAATGTAAGAGTGAAAGGGGCTTACTACTCACTATGACTCATTAGTTAGCTGTAGCTGGCACTATGCACCAGAGTTTTATTGACTGACTCCATAAAGAACCCTATTTGCAGAATATTTGTAAATGGAACTGATTACAAGACTGTGCAAAATGCAATATGTAGCTTTAGTCATTTTGATGAGATCTACTGTCATGCCATGCTCATATGTAGTTCATAATAGTCTTTAGACAGCAATATATTTAAAGAGCAAACAGTGAAAGAAGAACATCTCACAAGTATTTGGACATGTCCAACAGAGTTCATTTAGAGTTCGTTATTGGCTTAAGCTGTTTAGGAGGATACAAAGTGAGTTCAGCTTTAAGGTCTTCATTTTCTTAAGACTACAAAAAATCTTTTCAGACTCACAATATGGGGAATACATGGTTTACCAAGCTGGGGGAAAGATCTATATTGGCTTTTAGATTTTTTTAACTATGTAGTTATAAGGATGTGCACAGATATGGAATGTACTTAGCCTTCAGCTCTAGAAGACTCCAATATGTATTTCTTACTGGTACTTCTTAAGAACATAAGTATATCATTTACTGATATTGTTAAACGATTGTTAGCTTTTGCTGGCAAGTACTTGTCACAGAACAGCAAATTCCTTCTTTTAAAGAAATCTCAAGGCTATTTAATGAAAATATATGTTCATGCCACACAATATTCACATAATTAAGGAATGTAAAAATCAGGAAGATTGAGAATTTTAACAAATTCTGACATTGCCTATAAATAAAGAGAAGATTTTAAATTTATTTTGTTCCTTGTATCAGTACAGAAGGCATAAGCAGTCTTGCTATGAGACCCTAGATTATCTTAGAAATATTAATATTCCTAAGGTTGTGGAAAATATTAAATGCTATTTTCAAAAACCATATATCAAAATTAATGATGGGGAGGAAAAAAGGGATGAAACTAAGACAATACATTTTGAACACAAAACTGTGCAATCTTATTGTTGCCTGAATCATGTGAGGATTTTTTGTTTGTTTTCATTTTGTATATGTAACAATACACAGACCAGATGATGATGATGATGATTTAATTGTTATCTAAATAAAAAGAGATTGGAATATGTACAATGTAAATCTCACAGTTCTGGACAACTGAATCTGTATCTCTCTCTTCATGGTCCAGCCAGGGCACCTGTTCTAGACTTCCAGATCCACAGTCCCCTGTCTTCAGCAGACACCAGTCTCTCTGCCTCTGAACTGGCTTTTTTTCCAGTCTGGACTAATTTGTGTTATTCCCCCAGAAGCCAGACTGCCTAAACCAGCCCAGAGTCTGTACTTTGTTTATTTTTTAGGCAAAGAATGACAATTGCCATCACACTCAGATCTTTCTAAATACATTTATTCCTCAGATCAAAGCATATCATTGAAAACATATTGAGTAAACTTATCAGAAATCACCCCATCCCCAACAAGGGGTCAGATAGGTGCCCACCACGAGGCTTTCTGTGATTTCAAGTTCATAATAGTATAAGCTCAAACGAAGAACATTGATTGATTGATTGATCAGTTATTCTTTCCGTTATCCAGCTCAGACTTTCAGTCCATAGGTTCTAGGAACAGGTAGTCAGCAGTCAAATGTCCCCTTCTCAGTGCATAGCTTGAAACTGCTGAGTTTTTGACTAATTGAAAATGGTATATTTGCACTCATCTCCCCCAAGAAATTTCCTGGGAAACTCATTTAACATTGCTGGTCCCAAAAGTTCGTTCTTTTCTGGCACATTATTTCAAATGGCCCTTTGAAGCTCATGCCTTTTCTCAGGGTATACGTGTGTTATGTCTGCCCCTTGTAGAAGTGTCACAGAATTCCACCATACATAAAGTAGCTCTATGCTCTTAAACTGTTCTAGCTACTTAAGCTGAACTCAGTGAGATTTTTTCAAGGATGTTGTTGGAAATTACTGTATCTGTCAGAATCATTTCTTAAAAAGACTGACCACCATATGAACTAATGCTGTACCCTATGGACATTTCCTAGCAGTCATGCTGTCACATTATGTTGGTGCCTGGGTCATCTTATACTAGAACTAAAGCCATTACTAAAATGACTGTGCAGAACATATAAGAAAACAGGTACAGCACGTTTTACGGCAATAGTGTGCCAAATAAAGCCTTTAGTTTAGCTGTACATCAGCATGTTCAGCACTTACTGTAGGTTAAAGTTAATATAATTGGAGACTTTGTATTTGTGACCTTTAGAGGTTTTGATCACACTGAAAGGAAGCCACAGCACAAAACATCATTTATTTTGCTTTCTATGCTGTTGACATAATTTCACCATTGACCCTCTCAGCAGCCTCAAATACCCCTTTGCTCATGTACAAGACTTCTCCTTAAATTTCAGGCTACAGATGTTAATTAAGAGAAATCTGAACCATTCCTTCTAAATGCCAACTGCCATCCTTACTATTTACTTCATTTTCTTTTAAATGAAGAGGTGAGTACTGGATAATTAGGTGTCAAGATCATCTGACTCTTCAGTCAACTATACGAGATGTGTGGCAGAGAGAAAGCCAAAGAAAATGTTTCCTGTGGGACTCATCACCACATTTCCTTTACTGAGATATTAAAATCCATTAGAAAGGTCATTATATTCCATGTAGGGCAATTCAATGCCCATTAAATCAGTTGAGACGTTCCTATTCACTCCAATGTGCTTAAGCCTTTAATCATGGCTATCAAACTTTGTGACTGCTCAATCAAGCCTTCACTACAGTTGAAAGTTTTATAGAAACCAAGCTTTCATTGGAGAGTGTCTCTAACTCTTATGGACAAAAATAAAGGCTTCTGGAATTTCTGCTGGCAAAGTTCCTTCAAGCCTGTCTCCTGGTCCCACCTTAAGCTGATCAGAGTTCTGGCACTCATTTAAACGAGAGCAGAATTTGGCCCTTGATAAGAAAAGGTAGGTATGTGTGTGAGGGACTTCTGCCAGGATAGCTATACTGATACAGCTCTGTCAGAAGATGTCACAACTCTATACACAGGGGTCACATCTACACTTGCCCCACCCCCCTGGAAGGGGCTTCATAAAGAGCAGAGAAGAAGATGCAAATGAGGCATGGATTAAAATATTTTACACTTCATTTGCATATTCTCATGAGCTCTCACTTCCAGAAGATTCCCTTCCAGTAGCCAAAGCTGGGTGTAGATGGGATTCCTTTGGAAGGAAATGGGGGTCCTTCTGAAGGAAACTGCCCTTCTGGAACACCCTTCTTCCACAAACATTTGGGGAAACCAAGCCTTTTTTTGTCCATAAGAGTTAGAGACATTCTCAAGTGAAAGCTTGGTTTCTATAAAACATATGTGGAAGAAGGGTCTTCCAGAAGGGCAGTTTCCTTTGGAAGGAATCCTGTTTCCTTCCAAGGGAACCCCATCCACACAGCAGCTTTGACTCCTGGAAGGGGATCTTCTGGAAGCAAGATCTTGTGGAAATATGCAAATGAAGTGCAAGATATTTTAATCCGTGCCTCATTTGCATCTTCTGCTTTGCTCATTACCATGCCCTTTCCAGAAACGGGGGAAATTGTAAATATGGCCAAGTATATTGTCAAGACTAAACTTTCACTGGAACACCTTGTCTCATTCCCGAAGGGTCAGTATAACTACAGAAATACAAAGCACAGCTTTTCCAGTACAGCTGCCCCCAAACAAGAGCTCTTTGCCAAAGCACCTGTATTCCTATATTGGTAAAGTGTTTGTGGTGTAGGTGTCACCTAAGCACAGGGCTGTCCTTACTGTTCATGTTACCCTATGGGGGGTGGGGGGTGGGAAGTGGGAAGGAGGAACAGAGGAAAGGCTGCTCCGTGGAGTGGGAGCTACATTCAGGGGTTGGGGGTGAGGAGCAGGGCCAGCAGACATAGGAACAGGAAATGCGTGTGCTGCAGCACCCCCACAATTTAAATGAGTTCCCACCAATCCTTTGCCTGGGTCCTGGCTGCCACACAGGGTTCCAATGCTGGTCTCACACCTGGCTGGGGTCCTGGCTATCACACCGGGCTCTAACACTGGACTCCCACCCAGCCGGGGTCCCAGTTGCCATACAGAGCTCTGCTTCAGCCCCACATCTGGGGTATTGGCTTGCTGTCTTGGCCTCTGCCTCCGGTTTTGTACCATTGGTCCTGCAAATGCAACATGCAGCTGCACAGGACACCACTAAATTTGAGGCACCTGGTGTCCCAAATTTAGCGGTGCTCTATGCAGATGTATATGTTGTACATGGCTAAAGATGGCCCTGTATAAGCTAACAGGTTGGTAGATTGGGAAAAGATGTGTTCTCTGCTCGTTCATCTAAACAGAGCGTCAAGCAATGAGTATGTTTCCTCTCTTTTTCTATGTACCTTTCACCTTCTTAGGAATTTTAGCATATTGGAGTGGCCCCACAGAAGCTGAAATACAACATGGTATAATATTGTATGGGTGAACAGAAGCTTTTTGTTCAATCATTTTATAGTCACCCTGTAACATATCTTTGACTTATCTGGTGGCATGGGCTAATAACCACTGGCAAAAGCTAACCAGAAACATGAAATAAGCACACAGGAACTTTGAATTGATTCTGGACGCATCAGTTTTATCACATAATATGCATCAGAGTTTGTATTGTAATGTGTGTTGACAGCTCATTGATTACATTTGTGACTGGTTTACTTGGCTATAGTGTGCCAAGCACCCATAACTGAAGCTAACTTTTGCTCTTTATTCCCGCATTTGAACTTTTTGAGTAATTATTTCAGTTTTTAACTGGGCTTTGGTATGTTCATATATTATCATTAATCATTATCAGCTTTAAAATGTACTTTGCTTCTCCTTAATAAATGCTAAATTATAAATGCAGACAAAGAAATATTCCAAAGTAATTTTAAAGCACAGACAGTAAAGTAATAAAGTCTCTAGTGAGCTCTGAGAAGTGAGATTAGTCTTAGAGTTATTATGTATGATGGTTTGTTAATGAGACGATACTTATGGGTACCAGAAATGGGAGGGAAACATTCACCACAGCATCAGTTCTGGAAACAGAACCTTCAAGTGCCTCAATTCTCTTTTTTTGTTAAATGTTTTTCTTGGTGTTTTTATTGTTTTATAAAAAAAAAGGGGAGCCATACTCAGCCAGCTCCCTCCCCTGCCTCCTGTAGCCAGACAAAATCTCCCCACTACAGATCAGCTTTTGCCTCCCTTCTAAGGTGCCTCAGAGCACACAGGGCACTGAACAGCAGTTAAACAGCACAGTCTTGGACGCCTTCCTAAAGGGGCCCAGATGTGCTGGCTCATGGTGACCCTGAGAAACAGAAAACACAGATAGAGGGCTAGCAGGCTAACCGTTAACAAAGGGCCTCAGAGAACTACCCTTGGCTGACATTAATGGAGTGATGCAGCCACACAGTTATCCCTGAAGAGAAATCTCCGCCCTTGTAAAAGAATGTCCTGTACTCCCAAATTCTTTATCTCCTGTCTTACAAATGCAAATTAAGTAAGAATTGTCCTTGTAAAAACTGGCGTCACAAACGACAGACCAGTATGATCTGGCACCATAGATAAGAAAGCGAATACGTGACCCAAGGGGTATAAAGATGGGCCCAGCAGCACTAACTCTGAGTGCATTCCCACCAACTACCTGCTGGTCGGGTCAGGTGATTGCCTCCTGAGGTCTGCAACTGGGGATGCCCAACTTCGTATTTGTCTTTCCGCAGAATTGAGTGACCGATCCTGGCTTGGCTACGCTGGTATCGAGAGATGCAAGGAGGGTAAGATGTACCCACATTAAGGTCTCCTTTTGGTGTACACAGTTAAAGAATTAGAGCTCTATAGATAGATGTCATTGTATTAAGATGTTGTTGTATTGGATTGTAACGTAACCTGTTAAGACCTGTACTCTGCTAGCATATAAGAAGTAAACAGTAGCCTTTTGTAACCGCACGCTTATAACTGTAGCTTAATAAACTTGTAACTGGTTAAGATCTAAGCCTGACTGCTGTTACTCTTTGTCACTCCAACACAGCCAGCACAATCAAAAGAACTTTAACCATTTGGTTACCACAGCCTGGCCAGAGGTGAGAGTGCTAGGAGCCCAGCGCACTAGCAGTTAAAGACTCGGATGGTAACAAGGGCATAGTTGGTACCTCGCCACACATTACCCAGCCACCGGCTAACACCTCCCCAGCCAAATCTGTGGTAAGTACTGGCACAAAAAGATCACTGTTTTCTTTTCCTGACTTTTTTGTTGTAAAACAGAAACTGATAACAATGTTCAAGGCTTTCTGTTATGGCCATTCACATTTCCTACTTTATCTGCCCATAGCCTAACTCTTTTACTCACAAAATATATACATATGGGTGCCACAACTTTTGATAAGAAGGTAAAACATTTAGAGAAGCTCACTAGGTACTGTCACCAGAGCTGAGGACAACATAACAGCTGCCTGATAGCAACTAGATCACTGAATTAGCTCACTTAAAATACTAGTCCACTAAACTGTGAGTTCTACCTTTTTCCACAAGAAGGAGCAGCAGATACCCGGAAGTATGATGAACCAGACCTACAAACTATCTCAGTAACAGAGTAGCAGCAGAACCTTAGAGAAAACAGAATGTTTGCAACACAAAGTCAGAGGAACAGATGACTCCTCTGCTGAAACAGAAGCAACCCCAGTCAGGAGATTGAGAGGGAGAGGCAAAAAGAAGGAGGAAAGCCAGAGAAAGGCTGGAAACAGGCTGCTTAAGGCATTGTTAGTGACAATAGTTCTCCTTATTTGTGAGAGGAAGGAGGGGATTTCAATGAGGGTTGGTAAAATGCCAAATGGACTTACTTGACCTCTGTTGATCCCCACCAATCTACAATTGACCTGGTTAGGAACAAAGTATCCTGACAGCAGGCTGCCCCCTCACCGCATGCTGCTCACCTAGGCTCCCAAAGGCCAAAATAAAAAGGCCATAGCATCTCTGAAAACTTCAACACAACAACAGTAGCCTCAGCAGCAGGGATGGACTCTTCTCAGCCCTTCCTGCTTTAATTTTCTTGTTCTTTGCATCTACTTTTGCTCTGTGCTCTTCTTTTTCCCATTTGTATACCCTTCACACCTCTCTGTATCACCTTCTTCTTCATCTCTGTTAATCCAAATTTAATTCCAATACTTTATAGCAGGGGTGGAGAACCTCTTGAGTGCCAGAAATCATACACGGTCCTCAGGGCTAGCCACTGGTGGGCCACCAGAGAATTTGTTTACTTGAGCATCCACACACATTGAAGCTCACAGCTTGGAGTGTCTGTGATTTTCCATTCCTGGCCATAGGGAGCTATAGGAAGCGTCAGCCCCAGATGTGATGCTGTTCACAGTTTCCATTGAAGTACATGTACATTATGGCCACTGGGATCTGGGAATGGCTGTAGCAGCAGATGATCAGCTAAATAAAATCTCAGGTGGGCCACCAGCAGCTACTTCTAATGAACTGTATCTGACCTGTGAGCCAGAAGTTCCCCACGCCTGCTCTCTGAAGTCTCCACAAATATACGCTGAACTACTCTCATCTGACACCCTCGTGACCTGGGCAGTACCAAACCAGAGAATTTGCCAGACCACAGGAAGTCAATATTGTCTAGCACATTACCAACACTTCCACTGCTTACTGGGCTCTTGGAAGACATTTAGGAATAAATTACAGCTAAATAACAGCCCACAACACTGGAAGCCAGGCTGTAAACAAACTTACAGAACTATGGGAAACTTGGCTACATCCATGATAAGTGGCTGTCTAGCTAACTAAAATCATACTGGATTACAGATGTTGCCAGATGAGAAAATTACAGATTAGAGAGGGTTAACCTGAACCAAAATATACAATAAATAAATAAATAACTCCATTCTAAAAGGCTGCATCTACACTATGAGATAAAATAGAATTTATTTATATTAATTTTCTAATACTGGAATTTATAAGCTCGATTCTGACCATCTCACTTCTACCATGATCCCCACAAAGTTGCATCATTGCTGCCACACACAAATTGTCATCGATTTCCCCACAGCAGCACCAAAGCCCCCAGTATCTTAACCACTGTGTGAGACTTCCCCACGGTGGCCGCAAAGCCCAGAATATCTTTCCAGCCCTTGGAGCCCTAAACATGTGACTGGCAGCAGTCACATACTTTTATTGGGTTGGGTTGGAGCTACCCACATGATGTGGCTGAGTTCAGGAAAGACTCAGACTGTGTGGCACCCATGGTATAGGGAAGAGGGTTATCATACAAATTTAAACTGCCAAGAAGAAGTTTCTCGGTGTGTTATGTAAGCACGACCCCCACAACAGCCTTGTTTACACATGACACAGAGATTCAGTGGCTGGCACCAGGCAGAGCAGAAAAGAATATGGTTGGGTCTACACGAGCCCCTTCCTTTTGGCAGAGGCATGTTAATGAACAGGTTCAAAAGATGCTAATTAGGTGCTGCCATGAATATGAAGCACCTCATTAGCATAATGGTGGCTGTGGCAATTCGAAAGTGCGGCTTTTTGAATTGTGCGCTGCCCGTGGAGACAGGGACCTTCTGAAAGGACCCCCCAGTTTTCAAAATCCTCTTCTAACACCAGATAGGATGAAGGGGCTTTCAGAAACTGGGGGGTCCTTTTGGAAGGTCACTGTCTCCATGGGTGGCACACAATTTGAAAGCCACACTTTCAAATCGCCATGGCCACCATTATGCTAATGAGGCACTGCATATTCATGGTAGTGGCTCATTAGCTTCTTTCGAACCTGCTCATTAACATGACCCTTCTGACAAGAAGGGGCTCATGTAGACACAGGGTAAGTGTACAGACAGAGCCGCAAACCCCCTGCAGGGCTATTTGAATGGGCAGATATACTCACTGTGCCAATCGCATAGAAAGAAAGAAGCCATTTCTCAGGCTGTCATACTAACATGAGGCCACAGCTAAAGGCTCACTGCTCAGAAATGCACACTCTTTCTGTTATTGGAGAGCACTGGCCAGAGCAGGGCACTGAGAAGGGCATGAGGGGTTACATATGGGACACCTCTGGAGGCTAATAAATTTTCTTTTCACATGTGGCACTTTGACCCTTGCCTTTAATTGACCTTCTGAATTTGAGCTTTATGCTACATCCGTCAGGTAACAGCAATTTTGTAATCTCCAGATTAGTGCACCCAAAGTCAAGCTAATGGTATTTATAGACAGTCCCATGGTAAAACTGAGCTAAATGAATTGAATTCAAATGAATAGCTCAGTGTAGATGCAGTCTACAAAATAAGCTGATAAAATGGGGGAAAGCAGAATTAGACAGAGGTTTATTAAAGAAACTAGCAACAGGGATTGAATATTCAAGTATGTGCGCACTCATACCCGAAAATCACTTAACAGAAAACAATATTGGTACCAGATTGTATGGGAGTAAGGTACTATTTCCTGAAGGCCCCGTGTGGGAGTTCAGAGGAAGCATCTGTTCCCTCTGGAGATAGGGCTTGACCTGAGCCCTCAGTCCTATCCTTTATACCAGCAATTCCCAACCTTTGCAGTAACATGGCATGCTTAAATGAGAGAAACAATTCCATGGCACAGCCACTTTTTTCAGCTGATTCGTTTGCTCATAAACATCACATTTATTTATACTTACTGTGGATACAGTCTTACTCGAGACTTTTGCAACAGAGTACTGTATACAACAAGCTAAACAAAGGATCAAATGCATTAATGTTTCAAATCCACCACAGAATACACTGTCTTACACAGCGAGCATTGACACACTTACAAAATCTGCTCAAAGCCATGCTAGGGATGTTGAGTAAAGGAGCAACCACTGAAAGCAGCTCCCCTCCCTGCCAGCCAATTGGACCCAGGATGTAGTATTTAAACAATATCCCATCTCCAACAGTATTCCACCCTCCCTCCTTCCCTCTTGCCACTGTAGGGTTCTTGTTTGGGCTGGGAAGCAGCATTTCAGCTCCCTCCTGGTGTGAATGAGATCCCACAGGATCAGCATTTTCCCTCAGGGTGGCTGAGCAAAGAGCCACTGTTGGGGTGGTGAAGGGGGGAATTGACAAAATTTCAAGGCACACTTGGAGAGTTCTCATGGCACGCTGGTTAAAAACCACTGCCTTATCCTTCAGGTCTGTGCCCGTATTTTCTGGGAAGTAGGATCAGAGTGGTGTGGTTCTGCCCAACAGGGTGCAGCAACCTGCCCTTTTCAAGTCTGTGGGCAGCCGGTCCACCTCACCACAGGCCTACAAAAATACTACAGTAGTTTGTGCTAAATTGACATGGTATTTTTATTTTGATTTTATTAGAGGGATTTAGCACTGAAAATAAGTAATTTCCATGCAAGTTTTATGTTAGTATTATATTAAATATTACATTATTTCCTTTGTTTCCTGACTAAATGCCAGGGCAGTAATACATGTGGTCAACTTCATGCACAAGTCAATGGGGCAATTTCTTCATTTGTCCCTAACAGTTAGATGGAAATCAAGATAGCACAGCAAAGTGAAGATTCTCACTAGAGTCCAGGGATAACTTGGCAGCAGTACTGCAGTCATACTACTGTACTGACAGTAGATGACAGTGTCTGGGAAAGAATGGAGCTATAAATTAGAAAGGGAAATAAAATGCTCTTGTATGTTTAAGATGTAGGAATTGTTATTTCTGCAGGCATGTCTTATTGTGTACACAGATCCATCTGTTATTAAGTAGGCAGTAAGACAAGTAGAAAAGTAAAGAAGTAATTCTGAGGCAGAAAATGAGGTTTGATTCACAATGCGAAATTCAGTCCTTGGTACTCGTTCCATCTCTTTAATGTTTCCTTAAATTGAAATTGATCCTCTTTGTTCAAAGATTTTAATTTGAAACACCTTACAGTCAATTAGACTCTAATGAAAATATTTAACAGGTACTCTGCACAGGCTACATTTATTACCATGTACCCTCTTTGGTCCCTGATTATCATTGTCCGTGGATGATATAGCCATAATGATGGCTCAGTGGGACACAGCATGAAGCAGTATTGCTCACACAAAATGTTAAATTCTAACCTAAGGTTGGTTGTTTTTTCTTCTGGAGCCCTGCAGATCTCAAGAAGAACCAAAAATAAATGGTAGGACAAGAGACTTCTGCCTCTGCACTCCATTTATTCATTATAGATTGGAGGGGTTAATAATAGTATGAGAAAGATTGAATTAGAAAAGGGGCTGGAATGTTATTCAGGTTACCCTCTGCCTCCCATGGAAAATTATGCATATTATAGGATGGGTAGATCTGAGCACACTCTGAGTTTTCTTACCATGAAGAATTAACACCAACCACAGTGACAGTGTAAATCTCACCTTTAAGTCGTGTTGTTGGCTAAAAGTTGTCTGCATTTTTCAACCAGCATAATGCTAGTTATGCTTCTGTCATCCAAAGTCTTGCTGTAGCTCCATATTCAAAAGAAACATTTTAAATACTCTCATAAGAAAGAGGCCTGCTGTTTTCTGAGCGTGTTTAAATACGTAATTGTGTTCCAGTCCTAAATCACTTGTGTTTTGAAGAGGACAATCAGGAAACACACAGTGATTCTGTGCTGCTGGTACCTATTGTGCATGAGGATGGATTAAATAACCAGTCAATAAGGTTCCCTTTGGCCTACTAGAAAATATCTGCCTGAGAGGGATGAGTGGCTTTTGACCGGATGCCATGACAAGGCAGCTTTAGATGCTTCTGCCCTCAAACTAATGATCTAATTTTTGGGGACAGGAATCACTCACTCCATTGCTTAGGCATTTCTAGGATTCTCTAATTATGACAAGAGTGCAGCGAGTGTAGAGATAGTTTTCTTACAAATGTTAAATGATTGGTACAACAAACCTGGTAAGCCAAAAAGTATCGTCTGCCTGCAGATTTCTAGCACATTGTATGCTTTTTGAGTGACTGAGGCAAACCTTAGACTGATGTATTCACGAGTACTCTCTCATTAGATTAATTAAAGGACACAACCGGCAAATACATGTGGCATGGGTGAAAAATGCACCTCTGCACTTTCAGAAGTTCACATGACAAAATACAAATTACAGGTCACGAGCCAGATCCTCATCTGGTGTCAACTGGCGACACTCTTCATCCATTGAGTTCAAGGAGAGGCACAGAGACTTGATATGACTCACTGGGACTTACATAGTAGCAGACACTCTTGTCTCTCATCCTGGTGCTCAGCCGGCTATATTAAATCAGGTTGGGGAATTTAAATTCTTATCTTACCCTACATTCATACTTCTATGTATTGAGTGAAAAGAGACACTGATTTATGGTTTATTACAACTAGCTCTTCAGCCTCCCTTCCTACTTCTGCCTATGAATGGAAAGGTCTTAATGGGCCCCTTGAAATATGTTCTAACTACTTATGCAAAACACTGGTTCCACCTTGTATTTCACTGTGCAACTCAGAAGGTATATCTACACTGCAAAGCAAGCCTGAGCTCAGGCCCAACTCCTCTTGTGTCCACACACAAATCACATTAACCTACAGCTCAGACGCAAGGTTCCAGTACCCTACCAGTACTTCCTCACAGCAGAAGAAAAAGATCAGAGTCAGATCTCTTGATTTTAACTTTTCTAGAACAACTATGGAAGTAGTGTAAAATTTTGTATTCCAAACTTTCATCTCAGAACCATCCCAACTTTTCTGTTCAATCTTTCTTTTGTATTCCTTCCTAGAAGAAAGATAAAATCAAACTGTAATCTCTCCACATCTTATGATCCTTTATTCTGTGGAAATCAATCAATCAACCAATCAATCAATCAATCAAACAAACAAAACATTCCCTATTTTAATTGCATCTATTATTAGCTGGTTTCAGTTCAGACACTATCTACTTCTTCAATACAATTTCACATTACATGTCAAGGAAATATCAATATTTCATCACAAATTATTACTAGGAAGCTAAACAAGAAGGCTTATCTCCATATATATAAATTAATTAGTGTTATTGAAATCAAATAATCCACCCTGTCAAGTTCTAAGTTCTGCATTGTTTTAAAGGGAATGGTTTTAAACTCACCAGTTACCCATTAAGGGCCACCATTTATATACTTGTTCCTTGTTCAGATAACTGAGGCATACAATGCCATTTTCTGAGGAAAGGAAAAAAGGTGCTGAACCTTTCTTGATTTTCAAGGTCTCTCCACTTAGCAAAAGGAATACAGAGAAGGGCTTTGCTTTCTAAACAGATTAGGTTTCTACCACAAGCTATTTCTGTTCAATTATACAGACTGATTTATTTAGTGAGTGGGCAGATTTTGGTATCTTGTTTAATAACACAGTAGAGCAATGTATATCTCATGACATAATTAAAAGGTCAAGTTGAAATATAATAACCTGTACAGTGCATGTCAGTGATGGAATTACACAATTAAGGATTTGGGCAAATATTTATGAATTGAATAAACTTCACCTGTATCAGGGAGGGAGGGAGTAGATAGAAATATAGACATATATTTCAAAAATATTGTGGAATCACTGTTCATAGACTTTTGTATTCTTGAGGATGGCATAGTCTGGTCTAGTGTGATACAGTGCTGGTTTGAAAGTATTAGATATATTATAACACCTCATGACTGAATTTACTTCATCTACTAACTCCTGTTATCTGATAAAAATATGACCAGAAAGAACATTGTTGCAAGCACTGTTATATATTTGCAACAAATCTTGAACAAACTGTGGCATGCCACACATCTGTGCAAGCTTTTAGTTTGTTAAATATGATGATTATATTTGTCTGAATGCAACATTTTTGTATTTGAAAGTTATGAGTGTTGGCTCTATACCTGTATTTCAAATGTTTGCTTCTCAGAAAGTCCAGCAAGATGTTAAGTCAGCACATTGTAAAGGAACTATTCAAGCGAAATGTCTCATCAAATGGACATTTAACTCATAGCAGAAGATGAACATATACACTAAATGGACTTTCCTGTGCACAGTCCATCTGAAGGATCGGTAATGGCTGCTGCACTGATTAGGCAAAATCATATATGGAGAGGTGTCTTGTCTATGTAACTAAAAATAAAAAAAAATCTCATCACTGTAGCATTCCACAATAAGAAAAATAGGATTCCATCCCTTTGACAGAAGCTATAAAAGATCATGGAAAAATCTTCATTTTGTATCTCATGCTCCAGTCTCTTTCCTGGCCACACAAGTTGACTACTGATTTGTACTAGTGGGAGCATTTTAACAAAGGGATGGAGGACCTCACAATTATTTGGAAGCAATCTGAGACTTGACGTAAGCCAGCAGAACTTTGCAATTATTGTATGTCTCGGATTCCTTTAATCAGTTTTAACTCTTACCTTTCTTTCTTTCTTTCTTGCTTTCTTTCTTTCTTTCTTTCAATAAACCTTTAGATTTTAGATATGAAAGGATTGGCAATAGCATGATTTTTGGGTATGATCTTAGTTGTGTGTTGATCTGAATGTGCAGTGGTCCTTGGGGATCAGAAAAAACATGGTGAGACTGGTTAAAAAGAACCATTAATATCTGAATCCATATATTTTGTTGACAGTACAAGGACTGGAGTGCCTCACTGCTTTTTCTGATATCTTGTTAGCCAGTGTGGTAAAAAAAGTACTTTACTTTCACAGATGGCTTGGTATAACTTTTGAGTGCATACCAGCCCTACTCCTGAACAATATAAACGGAATTTGATGTTTTCTGTTGTGACCCTTGTGGTTGCATTTACCTAAGTCTAATAAGGGAATTAGGTGCTCAACAACTGGGGAGTCCACTGGAGTTGCCATACCGGTGAAATCAGGTAGCAGGAGAAAAAAATGTTCCACAGCCAGCTATCATCTGAGTTTCCTGCCTGATTTCAAAACCAAAAACATAAATAAGTATAATTATTTATTTTACTACTCTCCCAGCAGCATGTCTCTTATCATGTCTGCCTTTGCAGGTGAGAGAAAGAATCACAGGGTCATAAAAGGTTGGTATAAAAAAGAAAATACTAGACAATCGTAAATCGTACATCAAATACAGTACATCAGACAACATCCTTACTTCATAGCCTGGATACCTTACGTCATACTGATTCAGGTTTGAGCAGCTTTTCCTCACTTATTTGCATAGCTACCAGTAAATCTTAACATTTATTTCTGGCAGAATTAATACAATGTAAGTGCTATACATTTTTCTAATCACATTTATATGGTCTTCCCCATGCTCCCTTCTTAATGGTTTCATACCAATTTCCAATAGACATTTTAGCATACTTTTCATTTGTAGGAATACTCAACCTCCAAATCCAGGCTTAATCCACCTGTGAAAGACTGATTCCATACATACAATAGTTGCCAATGGTGGTATTTTTAATTTTTATATTTAATCTGCCAACCTCTCCACATCTAGAATCATTCATTCATGCAAGTGAAAGCAGCATCACCCAGATAAATTTATAGATCACTAGGGCATACACAATTTTCTGTCTCAGTGACAAGAAGCTCTAAAGCGCATATGGCTCTGAAGGAATGTAATTTGTGTTGAGTAGTCAGAAAGTTCTCAACCCTAACAGAAGTTGGAATTCCACACTGTGAAATTCACCTGATATAAAAACTCAGTAAAAGGTCAGCAGTTCGTTTTGCTGGCATTCATTTCATTTTGAAAAGCTGAAGGAACTATTCATCTCAACAAGTAGGATAAAACGCCCCCAGTTTGGGGCTCCTCGAAGTTCCAGGACATTGCGTCCATCTGACAAAATTTCAGAATATATCTGGAAAAAAAATTTCCACCTGCTTCATTCTGCAGAAAATTTGAAGAGCTGCTAGGACTCACAGACTCTCACTTGTGATTTTTGTAAAAGACAGGAAGGAGAAGGAAGGTATGACTTACCCCAAAGAGTCACAGAAATTGAGAACAATAAACATAGAACTGAGGGACAGGAGAGTCTAAGTTCACGTGCTACCAATCACCCTTCATACTAACTGTAATTCTGTAAACTGCTTGTCTCTTGAGGATGATCATAAATGAAGTTTTTAAACATTTGGAGGATCGAGACCTATATGACTTTGAAGGAGCCTATAACGTGTATTCCAACTTATTCTGTTATTGAGAGGGGATGATACATTTTTGTAGACATGATGCATAACAGAATGAATCAGGGAAGTGGTTCTGGGTGCAGAGGCAGTAATAGAAGAAAGCATGATGATGTCAAAAATGGAGAAGAAAAATGTGGGAGAAGTTGCACAGCATGGTCTGAAATGAAATGTCAAGGAGAGTGAAAAATGATGACAGCAGAGATGTAAGAAGCAACTGTTTGACGTTTAGGACAGGGCAGCTCGGTGTGATGTGGAAAGGTAGGGGAAGCCACTGAAGGAGTTTGGAGAAAGGCTGGTTGTTCAGAGCAACTTGTAAAATAAATGATTTTCACATACATGTTTTTGAAGGGCTTGGAGAAGGCACAGCTGGAGATGAAATAGCAGTAATCAAGTTCTGAAGAGACCCATAACAAAATTATGCCAGCATATATTTGTCAGTAGGTCAGAGGTGTCTTCTACTGTAGACAGAGCAACTACCAGCAACAATGGTGCTTTTCCTGGTATAGTTTAGCTCTCAGAGTGGGCAGGGTGTGAAGAGAAGAGAGAACTTGGTGTAACATTTACTGTGAAAAGGACTTTATTGCCATTATAAAGTGGGTTCACCCTTGGACTTTTTGCTAATATAGCATATATCGCACCTATGCAGGAAAACCACTCCTAGGCTGAGACTGCACAGCATGTTTTTTCAATTATACTCTTTTTCACTTGCCAAGGTCGAAAGAAATGATGTCAAAAAATTGCATCCACACAGCCAGGGCATTGTGAAATAGAACCATCTCATTTACAGACACAATTCACAGTCACAGCATTGCAAAAGGGGCGTTTACATAAGCTAATAATAGCTGTTCTTTGTTCACATGCATTTATTTTCAGACTTAAAGGGGGAATGGGGGGGGGGCATGTCAATGCCAGTCATTTGCGGAATTGGATTTACTAATTAGAGGGAAAAGCCCTCATATATCAACTTTTAATGCATGGAAGTGTGAATGCCCATGGGTAGATTTTTGTTTGTGTGTTTGGGTTTCTTTTGGGGAAAAAGTTTTTTTTCCAAATTTTTATCAGTACTGATTACTTCAGTCAAAGAGATTGTATAAATTATACTGGAAAAAAGAGTTCGTTTGCCAGTATAAATTGGATCTACACTGTACTGGCAAATTCAGAGAAAAGATTCAAAAATGATTAGACAAAGTTATTGACTGACTTTTGGGAAAAAAAAGAAAAAGCATTAAGCATATGAAAAAGCTGAGGCAGGATACTATATACGCTTATAAAATCTGAGGCACATAGAGTACCAGTATGAGTGCAGGTACAGAGGAATGGCAAGTTTTCAGACACTGCAATAGAGTAAGGGCTGACAGTATGTAAAGGGAAAAGTCAACAGCATTCTGTGACAGACAAAAATGGCCAATGCTTGTCTCCAGAGTTAGGAGAACACAAAGAAGGGGAAAATAGATATTTTCTTCCATGAGACTGTGCATGAGAATATTATAATATGTTCTGGGCACCTTAACAAGAGGAGTACACTGCTAAAATGGCAAATTTGAAGAAGAGCTTCCAAAATTATTAGACAGAGTCATTGACTGACTTTTTGAGGAAAAAGCTAAAATCATTAAACATGAGAGAAAACGGAGGCAGGATACTATATAAGCTTATAAGATCTGAGGCAGATAAGGTAATTTTTTTAGAAAGCTGTTAAGTGACTAAGTAGCTAAAGATCCATAAAGTAACAGAAGTTCTCTTCTTAGGTCACTTAAGGCTTCTCTGTAGTAGGAAGTGTTCCCCAGTATAGCTTTCTCCCTAGTGTAGATCCAATTTTATACTGGTAAAAGAATTATTTTTTCCCTATAACTCACACAAACTCCTTGACTGAAATAAGCAACACTGCTAAAGGGCTTTTTGCCGTTGTCACCGAATCTATGTTGTTTTTACCAGCACAGATATACAGTTACAGGCTCACTTCCTAACACCCTCCTTCCCAAACACTTTTAACCAACATAGCTCTGAGGGCAAAAATTAGTTGTAGACGAGTCTGACATCCTAGGGTACAATCTAGATTTAAAGAGCATCTGTCCCATGTTCCCTGCCACCATGGGTGCCTTACAAAGACTAGGTGAAGTAATTGCTACTCAGGTAGCTCACGAAGAGTCTTCCTGTATCCAAGCCACAGCCTGACTGTCTCTGTGTAACTGCAGCCTGGATGTCACACTTGGGTTACACTCTGGATCTCACCAACCTTGGAGGTACTACTACAGGTTGGTCCTAACATATGCCCATTCTTAGATTTCCCCCTGGAAATGTATGTCCAACACTACTGAGCCCACTCCTAACAATACACATTTGTTATGTTCTTTAATAGAACACAACTACTCAAGCCAAATGGGGTTTTCAGAAACACTTCAACTTAAATACCACGAATTAGATAAAACAAGTTTATTAACAACAAAGAAAGAAAATGGAGGACAAGTAAAAAGCATAAACATCAGAAATGGTTACAAGAAAAAATAAGATCAAATGCAAATGCTGCCTAACTTAATAAACTCTGTTACATTCAAAGATATTGTTCTTACTGCTTTCCTTAGTATGACTGATCAGACTTCTTAGTTCATAATGTTTTCTTCCAGAAGCTAATAAGTGTTCTTTTGCTGCCTCAGGTGCTATGTATGTGATGAGAAGTGAGAGAGAGGAGGCTGTGAGGGGGGTTTGCCCCCTCTTTTTACAGTTTCATTCTCCTCTTGAAAAAATATTTTCAGCTGGCCAGCAGAAGACAAAAAGTTGGTGAGGCAGAATGTTCTCTGCTGCTCTTTTCTCACATATTTGAGTTTCTTTTATTTTTCTTTGTGCTTGATGACTCGTTTACTGCTCACATGCAAATTAAGCAGAACACAGATTCATTTCTTGGAAACACACCTGTTTGCCAACCTCAGAATGGAGTACCTGGTAGGATAACCATGTGCTGAATTTAGTAATTCAGTGCTGCCACATGTATTTAATCTGGATAATATTTTCCAGAAAAGTATGTGTTTTTAATTATATCTTACAAGGTATACTTTATACAAAGATTATTACAATGGTATGTAGGGAATGAACACAAAAATAAATTTCATCTCAACGAGACTTTAGTTGCTTTTGAAAAACTTTGAAAAATTCTATGGAAAGGAATTTTAGCTTATACATACAGGAGTAATTGTAATCAATAGGTTGTAAAGAAGGGAGTGAAATGTTAGCTTAGCAATTTGCTGAAGGGGGACTGATTTCTACATGTACATTGTTGTGGAAATGTCTCACATTGGAACAGTTGTAAGGCCTAGATCTTAGAATACTTAATCTCAGAGTGGACAAAATACACGAATAATCATCCGTTGGAATGGGTATATGCTATATGACCATAAGGGAACTTTTCAATCTCAAATTATTTTTCTTTATTTGATAATAACATTTTAAAATTGTGACGTGTAATAAGAAAATATAGTTAACTCTCATAGGCTACGTCTACGCTATCCCCAAACTTTGAAATGGCCACGCAAATGGCCATTTTGAAGTTTACTAATGAAGCGCTGAAATGCATATTCAGCACTTCATTAGCATGTGGGCGGCTGTGGAACTTCAAAATTGACGTGCCTTGCCGCCACGTGGCTCGTACCGATGGGGTTCCTTTTCAAAAGGACCCCGCCTACTTCGAAGTCCCCTTATTCCCATGAGCTCATGGGAATAAGGGGACTTCGAAGTAGGTGGGGTCCTTTCTAAAAGGAGCCCCGTCGGGACGAGCCACACAGTGGCAAGGCACGTCAATTTCGAAGTGCCACGGCCTCCCGCACACTAATGAAGTGCTGAATATGCATTTCAGCGCTTCACTAGTAAACTTCGAAATGGCCATTTGCGTGTCCATTTAGAAGTTTGGGGCTAGCATAGACATGGCCATAAAGTCCACAGTGTCTGTGTGGTTATAAATGTATTAAATAACACCAAAAGCCCAATTTTTAATACAAAACAGCATCCTAATTTTTACAAGGTTATGCCATTTGTTTATCAAAAATAAACAATTGAGAAATAAAAAGAAGAGTTAAAAGAGCACTGACAGAGAAACAAAACCAATTTTTAGCCATATGTCATAAGGCAGAAAGGAACTAGCAAATCTAGTGAAAGGTGGATAGTTTTGGAAATAGCTCAAACCGTGTAAAAATCTCAGGATGCATAGATGAAGAAATCCAAATACTGAACACTGACCTCTTCTGATTTATATTAATTGAAGTTGGAAAGTATTGTCAGTTGGCCAGACATGATAGCATATGAGCCATCTGGTTGGATAAGATTCAGTTTCCTCATAAGTTATAACTTGATAACTTTATCAGACATCCCTAAAAGAGGGAAGCAGAATAATCTTTTCTTGAAGTTCTAAGAAATGACTCCAAATCTCAGCAGCTAGCCTTCATGCACATTGGTGGATGAAAAAGATACTTGTTATATGGAAAAAGAGGAAAGAACAATGAAGTGAAGAGATCTGAGAGGCTCATACTGGAGACTAATAAAGCCTAGAATAATAACAGTGGAGCAAGAGACAGATGTTTAGTATAATACCATGCTCTCAACATCTGACATTTAACCAATTGTCATGTAGTATCTGCTAGGGTGGCTTCAGTTTTTAAAAGAAGGAAAAGGAAAGTAAAGAAAAGGAAACAGAATACAGAGGCCAAATGAGAAGATCCTTCAATCATAAACGTAAGCTCATTGAACTCACATGGATCCTTAATGCGAGAATCTAGGGTTTTTCCGTACGTTTTTTAGATTTTCCTGTAGTAAAGTTACCATATGTAAACTATGGTGTCTTACACCTTCGTGACAAAGGCATCTGTTACATTCAATAAAAAAAACAACAAAAAAACCCAACTTTTTAAATGGAAAATGTAGGTGCAAACTTATCCGTTTGTGAGACAGGAAAATCCAGCTTTTATTTTGTCCATGCAACTCTCATACTGCCCTGTTGTGCATACGCTTTATTATACATTTTTGAATAATACAACCTCATGCTACTTTTCTCTCAAAAAAACCTTCCTAATTCGGTGGCCAGGTTGGATGGTATCTAGGCAAATAAACAACTGTTCAGTATTTCTTAGTCTAAGTCCCATTCACCATGCATCTTCCTAACCTAGCATTGAATGATAAATGAAGTTTGCCATGGAATTTTCTATGGCCTTCGCATCCATAGTGCCTGCAGTAGACCAATCAAGATTAATTTATTTTCACAACTCCCCTGCAAGATAGCAGATTGCTATGAACCCCTTTTGGCAAAGAAGACGAAGGTGAGTTGCTGAAGTCCGCACAATAAAGCAGTGACACAACAAACAGAAGAATTTAGGATCTCCTGACTGCCAGCCATGTCACCATGCCTCCTGACTAAACTGCTTTACTGCCAGAGACGCCAAAGATGTATAACTCCCTCAGACCTCACTTCTGAGCATTCAGCACTAGAATTACTCAGAAACAAACAAACAAACAAATCTACAGCTCTGCTGGGAAGCATCATCATCACAAACCACATTTCCAAAAAATTAAGCCATTTCCCAACATTCCTAAGATTCTGACAAAAATCCATGTGGTAAAAAAAGGTCTTATGGTGCTTAATGATCCCATTTAAATGTTTTTAGAATTAAATATGTCAGTATGCACAGTCAAAATGACTTTTTACTTCAGAAACTAATCTAAATATTTTAGTTGACTAAAAAGGAAAGCCCCCTCCCCAATTTTCTTTTGCAGATTTTTTTTCTTGGTGGGAGAGCTTTGTATCTAATCTGAATGAAACAATCTCTGAAATCTCAGAATCCTTCATTAAATTGAATTTTTAACTCTTTAGAGCTCTACTCATCCCTTCTGAAATAAAAAGAGTGCAGAGTTAACTGCCACCTGGAGGTGTTTTGGATTATGATTTGCCCAGAATCAGAGTGGGCCTATATCAGAACAAGGGTATGGCAAGTCAGGCACTTTCATCAGGAGCATTGCTGAGCAGGACACAGAAAAAATAATATGGAAAATTAATTATTTTAAGACTCTTACTAAGCTGTCTTTGCTCGTGCCTCATGCCATGTCAGCACCCCTGCCTGTGCCAAGGATGAAAGACCCTACATTATGAATTCCAAATAGAAACAACTTTCTGGGGCAGAGTATCTTAAACCATGAAAATGTGGAATGAAAGAAAATGAATAGATGTAGAACGAAATATTCATCATCATCATCATCAACATCAATAACCATGGGCTCAGCGTCCGTGGGCGTCTGATGCCTCTCTCACTATTTCCTTCCATCTTTCCTTATCCTGTGCAGAGTGGCTTAGTTTCTGTAGACTAGCTCCGCACCAATCTATTACATCATCTATCTGTTCTCTGTGGGGTCTGCCTCTCCTATTCGAACCATCCGTTATGCCGAATAATAGGGTCTTGATTTTTCTTTCGTTGTTCATTCTGCAAATATGTCCAAATAGTTGTAGCTTCTGTTTTATAACGTTCTGCAGCAGGTTCTCTTTTGGCTGTATCTTCCTATATAATTCCTCTTTGGTGACCTTCTGCATCCATCCTATTCTCAGAATCTTTCTATAACAACTCTTTTTGAATGCCAATATTCTTTTTTTCGAATCTTTCGTTCTCATCCATGTCTCACATCCGTACAACATGCTGCTGAATACACCTTTTCATGATGCTCAGTTTCATTCTTAAGCTAATTTCTTTGCTTTTCCAGATCTTATCCATCACCCTCAAATTCGCTCTTGCTTTTGCTATTCTAGTTGCTATTTCCTTCTTACAGTCTAGATCATTCGTTATGTTGCTCCCCAGAGATGTGAACTTCTCTACAGTTTCTAGTTCAATACCATCAATGCTGATCTTCCTTCCTATTTCCTTACCTCCAAATACCATTGTTTTTGTTTTATCAATGTTCATAATCAGTCCGTACCACTTACCTTCTTCGTTTAACACCTGTACCGTTTTTGCTAGCTTCTCCTCATCTTCCTCAATGATAACTATATCATCCGCAAACCTCAAGTTGTTAATTCTTTTCCTGTGCACAGATATCCTTTCTACCTCTTCCTTGATCTTGTCCATCACTCTCTCCAGATGTGCAATGAAGATACTTGGCGATATTGGATCACCTTGTCTCATACCTCTACTTGTTTTAAACCAACTTCCCAACTCCCCACATGTTCTCATTGATGCTTCTGCATTATGATTGATATGTTTCAACAACTGTATCAGTCTGCTATCCACTCTGTATGACTCCAACACCGCCCAAGTCACTTTCTGATCTATACTGTCAAATGCCTTTTGAAAATAGACGAAGCAAGTGTATACATTTTTGTTCTTTCATTGAGCTTTCTCTGCTCTCAGTCTTAGTGCCAATATCTGCTGTATGGTTCTTCTGTCTTTTCTGAACCCTTCTTGCTCGTCTGCTATATGTTCTTCTATCTGCGATCTTAATCTCTCGGTCAGTATCATCATCAGCACCTTGCCTGGATGACTCATTAGCGCAATCGTTCTGTAGTTCTTGCACTCCAATATACTTCCTTTCTTGGGTTTTGTCACTAGCACAGATCTTGTCCATTCCTTAAGCACCTTCCCTTCTTTCCATGTTATATCACATAGTTGGTGTATTTTCTGAATCATGCTTTCTCCACCATATTTGATCATCTCTCCCATGATCTTATCATTTCCAGGACCCTTGTTGTTTTTTAGTTGTTACACTGCTTTTTCTACTTCCTCCTTTGAAATATTGATCTTGCTCTTGATGCTCGGGGGAGATATCTCTTTCAATTCTTCAATCAGTTTCTCTGAGACACTTGAGTCCAACTGTGCTTTGTATAGATCAGCGCAATACCTCGTCCATCGCTGTACAATCTTCTCCCTGTCCATGAGCACTTCTTCGTTCTCATATTTGATCGCCATCTGCTTCGGTTACCATTTCCTATTAATATTCCTTATTGTTTTATACACCTCCCTGTTCTTACATTTGCCATAATACCTCTTGATATCTTTACGTTGCTCCTCTATCCATTTCTCCTTATCATTTCTGACTGTTTTGCTTGCCTCATTGCATTTCATCCTATATTGCTGTTCTGCCATCTCAGAAACATCTCTTCTGATCTTCAATGCTCTTTTCTCTTGAACCAACTTCAGTGTCTTCTGGGCAATCCACTTCTTATTGATCTTTTCTTCTTCTGGAACAGTCTGCTCAATTGCCTCTTCTATAGTGATGGCTATCCCTGGGACTTTCTTATCTAGGTCTTTCTCTGTGGTGATAATCTTCTCTTCGAGTGCTGTTCTGTATGCATTCCCTGTTTCTTCCTCACATAGCCTCACCACATCTCTTCATTTCTTAAACTGTGTCTTACATTTTCTTTTGAGTTTTTGCTTGATGTTTACGATTGCTAGACTGTGGTCTGAGTCTATATCCACTCCTTGGAAAGTTTGGCACTGCTGTACTGATGTTATCCATCTTCTTCTTTTCAAAATCATATCTATCATGTTCTTGGACTTCCCATCATTCAATCACCATGTCCACTTCCTACAGTCCTTTTGTTGGAGTCTCGTGTTACAAATCACCATCTCATGCTCTGTAGCAAACTCTAACAGTTTCTCACCTTGTTTGTTTCTTTGTCCATATCCAAACCTTCCCATAACTCTCTCCCAACCTTCATTATCTGTTCCAACCTTCGCATTTCAATCTCCTCCGATGATCAACACATCCTTCTTCGATATCTCCTCCACCGTCTTTGTCAAGTCTTTATAAAATATCTCAATCTCTTCTCTGTACTGTCCAACGTAGATGCATACACCTGAATGACTGAGAGGTTGAACGGTTTTGCTTCGAATCGCGCTACCATCATTCATGTACTCACCGGTTTGTATCCTAATAATGCTCTTTCAGTTGTTTTGCTAAGAAGGAATCCAACTCCTGCTTCCTGCTTCGTTCCATTTCCTGACCAAAGAAAATTACACCTAACACATATGCTATCCATTGGAACATGGAACATCCGAACACTGTGGGCAACTGCAAAATTAGAGCTGCTTCGGAAGGAAATGGAGAGATACCGACCGATGTGATATACTTGGACTGGCAGAGATAAGTTGGATGGGATCAGGAGAGATATGCAGTTGTGAAGAAAGAAACGTTGCTTCATCTAAATATGCTGAAACAGTTTAAACACTTAATACCCTTCTTTAAAAAAAATTGAGTTTTTGTGCATTTTTATCCACATTGCATACTATTCTAACTCACATTGCCAGAGTTAATAAAGCCTTACAAACAAAAATGCATTTCTTTTTGTAAGGCTGCCAAGATGACCCATGGATTATGAAATACTTTACAAAAGGTGCTTGGAAACGAGAGCTGCATGGAAGATATTTTTACAGATTGTAGAAAAACAGTTGAAAATGTAGAAATAACAGCAGAATTTATAGAATGCAGAAAGCAAAAAGTTAAAAGACAACAGGTTTATGAGTCACAAGATGAAAGTGGTAATTTATCAGCTGAAGTATTGTTCAAAATACAAATAAATGCTGTACTTGACAGCATAATATTTGAGTTAAACTGGAGATATGAATTGCTAAATGAGATATCTTCAGATTTCAATTTTCTTTCTGGCAATTCTTTTGTGAAAATGGATACTGCTTGAAAAAGCAGCAGTAGATGTAAGTATGACAACAATTTGAAAGCCTGGGAAGTTTCATCAGAGATTCAGAGTTTTAAATATCAAGCATTACCACTGCTGCCAAAGGTTTCATTGATGACTAGTTTGGAACTTCTACAGTCAATTCATGATTATAATCTGGCTGAATTTTATCCAAATCTGGAAATTGCCCCATGAATATTTCTCTACTTGCTGATGAGTGTAGCTTCCTGTGAAAGAAGTTTTAGTAAACTAAAATTAACAGCTACCTTCGAGCAACCACCAGTCGGAGAGATGATCAAATATGTTCTTCTTATCAATAGAACATGAGGTAGTAAATAATTTTAATTTCAACACAGTTATTGCTGAGTTTGTCTCATTAAAAGAATGACAGTACAATTATAAAAAATACCTAATAGTACCTTACTTGGTGATATTTTATAATTATAGGTATAAATATATAGATTATAGTGTAATTATATTTTAAAACAAAAGTAAAAACAGGTAGCTTGGGAAGTTCCATTTAATAATTTAAAATGCTTGCCGAGCTTAACAATTTTTAATTACAAATGTTTCATTACTAAACACAGTAATGTCATCAGCGCTTAGTGAGAGATCCTGTAAAACCAGTCTTGAAATAGGTCTTTCCCATAGTCCTAATCAGTCATTAGTTCTTAGTCATTAGAACTAATGACTGATTAGGAATATGGGAAAGGACTATATAAAGACTGATTTTAGAGGATCTCTCACTAGGGACTGATGATGTTACTTCGTTTAGTACTGAAATGTTTGTAACTAAAAATTGTTAAGCTCAGACAGCATTTTAAATTATTATTAAGTGTAATTATATGTATTAAGATATATATTAAGATATATATTAATTGATTGCTTATGCATATCTCATAACTATAATAAA
Organism: Carettochelys insculpta; assembly: GCF_033958435.1. NCBI lineage: Eukaryota > Metazoa > Chordata > Testudines > Carettochelyidae > Carettochelys > Carettochelys insculpta. Next base: position 138,769,090 of record NC_134137.1, read on the forward strand.
TAAATGTCATGTGACATGTAATAATAATAATAATAATAATAATAATAATAATGAAGAATTTTCCTTATTTCTATGAAACAACTACTATTAAAATAAAAACGTGAGGGGAAGCAATTTTATATTCTTGCCTCAGGCACAAAATAAGCTAGTTATGGCACTGGAGTGGACTCTTGTGGCAGAATCAGTTATGAATATAGTTGTCATGGGAGGTACTCAAGCTGCTTTAACCACAATGCCTTCCTTTCTCTTCCTATAATCTATGACCTCATCTTCTTCACATATTCAAGCTTCAAGTGCAAACAAGGCAGGGGTCTTAGAGACAACAACTTAATTCTTTACACTATTCTAATTCATTTACAGAGCACAAACCATTTTGTACACTGAATGAGACAGAAGTCCTCTGGATAAAATAAGAGCTGATCCTGTATCAAAAGTCTGGATCATAGTACATATGTAAAAGTGCCCATAGGTAATCTTAATTTTAGCATTGGACATCTAGCAAACCCTTGCGTTTTTAGCCTTTACAACCTTATTTTAAACAAAAAGGGATTTTTAAATATAGTTTTTAAGATCTTCTTTAAAGAAATCTTAAGGTAAAGATGTTTTGTACAACCTTGGTAGCTCATCCTTCATACAATATTAACAATGTTTTAAGCCCTTAACTGGCAGCATTGCTGCATACAGAAGAAGTCCAGCTGAGCTGACAGAAGGCTGTCGTCCTGTGTGAACTACAGGGGGGACACATTGCATGCTGAAACTTGTGCTTGAGAAGCCCCATTTTACAGCCAAAAAAGTCACAGAAAAAAAGTATTTCAGGTGCTTCCTCAGAGACCATGCAGCTGAGTGGATACAATTTGAGTCCCTCAAAACAGAGATCTGCTAGCACCCGCCCCTGCTCCTTTTGTAGTCTACCAGTGGGGCATAAGTCTGCTTAAGAAAAAAGATTGGGGAAAAAGTGAGCTAAATCTTGAAGTTTCCAGGATAATGCACCTCTCCTCAGGTTAAATAATAATAATAATAATAATAATAATAATAATGAATTGGACTGCCCCAAGGACCAAAACTTTTACTGCTGTTGCTCACTTTTAACTTAAAGCCTCTGTAGCTAGGTATTATCAACCTGTCCCTTCTCTGACATCAGTAGTAAAATCTCTTTTTCCTTAGCTATATGTCTAAGTGGTTACTGGGGCCTATAAGCATTAGAAGTTGTAAGGTCTCACTGCTGAAGCCTCTGTGGTGCTTGCCTCTGAATCATGAAATGGGCTGTGTCTACACGTGCCCCAAACTTCGAAATGGCCATGCAAATAGCCATTTCGAAGTTTACTAATGAAGCGCTGAAATGCATATTCAGCACTTCATTAGCATGCGGGCGGCAGCGGCGCTTCGAAATTGACGAGCCTTGCCGCCGCGCGGCGCGTCCAGACGGGGCTCCTTTTCGAAAGGACGCCACCTTCTTCGAAGTCCCCTTATTCCCATGAGCTCACGGGAATAAGGGGACTTCGAAGTAGGCGGGGCCCTTTCGAAAAGGAGCCCCGTCTGGACGCGCCACGCGGCGGCGAGGCTCGTCAATTTCGAAGCGCCGCTGCCGCCCGCATGCTAATGAAGTGCTGAATATGCATTTCAGCGCTTCATTAGTAAACTTCGAAATGGCTATTTGCATGGCCATTTCGAAGTTTGGGGCACGTGTAGACACAATGGTGTCCCTTGCACCATAGGGGTTTGGAGGAGACACAGCATATTTACATAAGCAGAATGCGGGCAATTGAAGTAATTTATCACATAGCTCTCTAATTCATCACATAATTATCACCAGTAGATAAACGATGAGGTAAAGCGGGGGGGGACAAGAATAAAAAGTAGATAGCAAGTCTCCAGAACGCTGTATGTTTTAATCATTCTACACATTAACTAGAATTTAAAAAAATTAAACTAAACAGAGAAGAAAAGCAGCTAATAGTATCCTGCTTTTCATGCTTCTGGCACTGCAGATGTTTTGAACATTAATCTATTTGTGTTCACCCATTTTAATACATTATGCTTAGTTAAACTAAATGGTGCTACTTAGAGTTTCTTTAGTTTCCAAATTAACATTAATGCAAGGTGTTATCTTCTCAGACTACATGTTTTTAAGAATTCTGAAGACTTGATGTTTTAAGAATTCTGAAGAACTCTGATTAAATAGACTCTAACACAAGTCAGAATCCCTTTACATTTTTTTTTTAATCAACAACTTATGCCATTCTGATTCTGTCAGTCTCCTCCTCTGGCTTCTGACTGTTCTAATCACTCTGGCAAGCAAGTGAAGATGAAGTAAAAACTGGAATGTAAATTCAACTTTGGGCTTTCTTATGGCTGAATTACTCCTTCTAACTGAACAGGTGGAACGCACAAGGTGTTATGAGTAACTGCAGAATCCTTTAGAGAAAGTCCAACATTTCAGAAGAAACAATTAAATTGGAGAGCCTATACTTGTGTGTGTCTATCTATCTATCAAGTTTCTAGGGTTGCCATATATAACAATAGGACACCCCAGAGGGGGAGTATATATGCACCAGTATCTACCAACTCGTGTTGTATTAATCTGTTATACGATATCGAGTACATTATTACAACATGAGTTAGTAGATACTGAAAGAGATACACTCCCTCCCTGGGGTGGCCTTTTTTTCTTTGTAAGTTCCAATAGAGTAACCCTAATTTTCAAATATGGCCATGTGTTACTTTGATTATAAAATACAGAAAATGGTATTCTTTTTCACTCTTCAAATCCTTTCGTGGCCTTCTGAGCATTTGAAATCTGTCAGGCAGTTCTGATACTGATGCAAAATGGTGATCCTTCCCAGGAACAGTAAGTGAATTACAGGAAAATGATTAATTTTCATCTTCTGTCTGTAGGGCAAATGATCTGAAATAAAACCATGAAGACTTGTACAATTTAAAATCTTCACCAGCACCAGTTTTTCCATTTTGGCTTATAGCTAACTTATGAAGACAGGATCTAAGAAGTCAATATGCTCAAAAGTGGATATCTCATGGGCTTAGAAAATAGAAGTGTGAGTTGTCATCCCATTTCTATAAGACCATTCTGCAGGGTTTTGATCATTCCTCTTTCCAGGTCATTAATACATACAGGTTCAGCTTCTATAGTTTGTACTTCCTGTAGTCCAGCGTTATCTGTTGTCTGACATCTCTGTGGGTGCTCGTGGGCTGGAGCATTTATAGAGGAACGTCAGGCTCCATGCTCAGCAACTTCTCTCCTGACCTCCCAGAGCTTCCAGAGTGTGGCAAATAGCTCATTTGCAATGCTCAAGCTCAGGGTGGGGCGGGAGAAGAACAGGAACAGAGGACGCAAGGCAGAGGGCTGAGCTCCTGGCTCCTGGCTGAGGCTTTCTGCAGCCACTCTGCTTCTTCTCTCAAGCATGCTCCCTCCCGTCTCCAATCAGTCAATGTTGGTTGCTCTGCTGTCACTGGATTGGGTCCCGCAGCCAGCCAGCAGCAGCAGAAGGGATGATATTGATTTGCTCTGGTTCAGCAAAGAAAGCAGACCAGGGAGGCACAATGTGTACATTCAACAATGTTAGCCGGTGGCCAGGTAATGTGCGGTGAGGTACTCCCCTGGGTCCTAAACAACCCAGTTTTTTACTGTTAGAGCAGGCATGTCCTAGCGCTCTCACCCACGGCCAGGCTGTAGTAACCAAACAGTTAAAGTTCTTTTTGTTGTGCCGGCGGTGTTGCAGTAACAAAAGGGTTAACAAAATGGTTAGGCTCAGAGCTTAACTAGTTACAAGTTTATTAAGCTACAGTTATAAGCGTACGGTTACAAAAGGCTATTGTTTACTTCTTATATGCTAGCAAAGTACAGGTGTTAACAAGTTACGTTACAATCCAATACAAAGATATCTGTTACCATCTAACACAATGATATCTTGGCACAATGACATCTAGTTACAGAGCTCTAATTCTTTAGCTGTGCACAAAAAAAGTCAGAGACCTAGCATGGGTGTATCTTACCCTCTCTGCGTCTCTCGATACCAGCGTAGCCAAGCCGGATCGGTCACTCAATTCCGCGGAAAGAAGAATACGAGGTTGGGCGTCCCCAGTTGTGGACCTCAGGAGGCAATCACCTGACCCGACCAGCAGGAAGTTGGTGGAGATGCACTCAAAGTTAGAGTTCTGCTGGACCCATCTTTTATACCCCCTTTTGGGTTACGTATTCTCTTTCTTATCTATGGTGCCAGATCATACTGGTCTGTCTTTGTGACTCCAGTTTGTTACAAGGGCATTTCTACTTAGTTTGCACTTGTAAGACAAGAGATAAACAATTTAGGAGTACAGGACATTCTTTTGTGCGGGCGGGGCACGTCCCCTTCTGGGTGATTGTGTGTGTGCATCATATTGATCAATGCCAGCTGGGGTGATTTCTGAGGGTCCCCCCCCCTCATGTTGACAGTCTGGCCTGTTAGCCTTCTAGCTGTACTTTCTGCTTCTCAGGGTCACGATAAGCTACCATATCTGGGCCTCAATGAGGGCATCAAAGACTGTGCTGTCAGCAGCCATTTCCGTGCCCTGCGTGCTCCTCGGTGTGGGGGTGGGGGAACGAGCAAGCTGGCTTGTAAGGGGGAGACTTTGTCTGGCTACAAACAATGATGGGCCTTGTATGTCACCTTGAAGCACCCTACTGTTAACTTCCTGCCCTAATATAAATTGACTGTTTAAACTTGTCTTTTACTGTCATTATCCTAGCAATTTTTTGATTGATGGTAACACTTTGCCTATCATCCAATGATACTTTGCTTCTTTAGTAGCTAGACTGTTGGGGAGGAACCTGTGAAAGGTTTTTCAGAAGTCTAAATAAATAGAAACAACTTTTCTTTTGAACATGTCAATAACAGCATGAATAAAGAATTACATGTTCAGTGTGATGTTTTCCTTTGCTGAACTGGTGCTAGTTAGAGCCTAGCATATCATGACTTTCTTAGAGTTTAGTTACTCTGGTTTTAATTAATTACTTTGAGTTTTATAGGTACAGATGTTATGTTTATTGGACTATAATTCCTCAAACATCCCTTTTAAATTTTTAAAATATAGGGATAACATTTGGTATCTTCGAACTTTCTAAAATATTGGCTATTTGAAATACAATTGTACATTTTTTTTATTCCTTCCTGGAGCTTCTTCAGAATTCTTGGGTGTTTACTAACTGGAAATGGTAACTTTTTTTTTAAATCATCAGTTTGCTCTTGTACCTCTTCCTCTGAGTCCTCAATCACTGATGATACCTCATTTTGCTTTTCAGGAAACAACAGGTCCATCTTAGTTATCAACCTATCACCTTCAAAAAAAAGACAAATTCAAGAAATTCATTAAGCTTCTCACCCTGCTTCAGTTTCTTTTGGAAGGAAAAGTGGGTCCTTCCCCCGTACTGATCTCAATTCTTTCCTTTTCTCTTATAGAAGAGCAAGAAGGGAAAGAGCTGTGAAACAGAAGGATGCCTGCAGTGGAAGGGGACTTTGGTAATGTAGGAACATAACCAGGGGAATATGAAGTGGAGGGACTGAATTAGTGGGTGAGTGAGAGCATGGTGAAATTCTATGCCATGTGATGGGCAAGGGTTCTGACTAGGTAATGATGATTGTCCCTTAAAAGCCTTAAAGTCTATCAGTTGAGGAATGAAAATGGAAGTAAAGGTACACCTGGTGTTAACAGCAGAAGTAGGTGTGGGGAGGTAAGTGAATGAATGGAAATATAGTAATAAGACTGAGTGCAGAATAAGCCTTCAATAGCCTTTTCATCACCCATTCCTTTACCAGATGGAACTGGAAAGGTATTTTCTTTCTCTGTGTCTTATCCAGAGCTCTGACAACAAGAGAAGATATGCAGAACTACAGAACAGAACCAATGGGTAGAGATCTGTACAAATACAAAATTTTGTATCACTGTCTGATCTGCAGAAGTGGTCTCTGGATATCCATGGATTTGCAGGACTCTAAGAATAGTAGTAGCTGGAGAGTGGAAATGCCTTAAAAATCCCAACAAGAACAGAAAGTCATCACAGTTACACTTCTCTTTAAGTTCCAGTACTAAGTAAGGACACCTGTCTGTAACTTTTTTATTCTCTCCCTCTGTTTGATCTCTCATTCAGGTCTTTTTTTAATTTTTTTTGATCACTTAAGTCTTTGGGACAGGGACTGTCATTTTATACAAAGGGGTCCCATGCAAATGGACTAGTTTAAAACAAACCATTATAATATAATTCAGAATATGTGAGCTGGGAATTGGAAGAATGCAAAGCTGAAACAAGTACAAAGAGTTTAGGCAAAAAATAGCTAAGACAAAAATACCTGCCATGATGTCTATAAAGTTATGAATGTAAAGCCCTATTTCATGCTTAAAAATAGTATAATTTTCAACATGAAAATAGCATAACATGTAATGCATATATATAAATACACTGAACTCCTGGACAAAGATTATACAGGTTGAACCTCTCCAGTCCAGCAGTATCTAGTTCAGCAACATCTGTAATCTAGCATGATTTTAGTCAGCTGGACAACCACATATTACAGGTGTGTCCAGGTTTCCCATGATCCCATAAAGTTTTCTAACAGCCTCCAGTGATGGTTCTCAATGTTCTTTGCTGTTATTTAGCACAAATTTACCTTTAAATGTCTTCTAAGAGACCAGTAAGCAATAGAAGAGTTAATAATGTTGCTAGACAATATTGATCTCCTGTGGTTCAGCAAATTATTTCATTTGACACTGGTCAGGTCCTGAGGGTGCAGGACTAGAAAGGTTCAGCCTGTATTAAACACTGCAGTTAATGTTGGAAGTGCACACCACTTTTCTAGTCCCCTTCCTCATTTTGAGGGTGAGCAGTACTGTTCCTAAAAAGACCAGCTCAGTTGCCTGGGATGCTGCCGAATTCCTCTGTAACCCTGGAGTCAGAGTTGAGTGACCAAAGTCCATAGGCCACCTGCTTGCAGATTTGGAGCTACGACTCCCAGTGGTCACCTCTACCTGTCGCTTTGCCCCTCCACCATTGCCATAGGACTTTGAGGTAGATAGAAGTGATGAAAATGTGCAAAGAACCTGTGCAGGAGAATGTTTAAAGCGGAAAAGCCATTGCACGGGGCAGTTCCACTCTCTTGACCTCCAAAGCCTGGCTCCAGTGGTACAAAAAGTTGTCATGGCTGGGACTTCCTAGGCTGCAGTGGATGGCCATGCGGTCTTTGGTGGCTTGTCATGCCCTTCAGTCTCCACAGAGCATTGCAGAACCACCTTCCTGGTTGTTGGATCTTGCTGTTGATCTCATCCACCCAGTCCGCCGGGGCCAACTTTGAATGCTGCGATAGGCAATTCTCTATCTCACTGCAGGTTTCAGACCTGCCGGCTACCCTCACCTGGTTAGCCCACCTGTTGAAGCAGTTTATTGGGGTGTGGCCTCTATATGCTACAGCTTCTTGGAGCCACAGGTGACAGCTGGATGCCAGGTGGGGACCAAAGGTGCCCAAACTGCCCCAAAGAGAAATGACAAGTCCCCACACCAGAGGTGCTACCTGTCCCTGGACATCCCAAAAATTGCATGTCCCAACCAAAACGGCCATCGTGCCGCAGCTGGCAGTTTTACCCTCACAGCGTTTGAAAACCAGTGAAAAGAAAGATGATATTTGCAGCATGGAATGTTCACACCTTCTTGGACAGGGAGTATTCTGTGAGGCCCAAGAGAAGAACGGCCCTCATAGCAAGCAAACTGGCACATTATAACACTGACATAGCCTCCCTGAGCAAGACCAGACTGTCAGAGGAAGGATCCATCTGTGAACCAAAAGAAGGTTACATCTTCTTCTGGAAAGGCAGGCCGGAAAATGAAGACAGAATATACGGAGTGCGACTTGCCATCAAGACCTCATTTCTGCACCAGCTTCCTGAACTACCAACTTACATCAGTGAGTGTCTGATCAAGCGCCGCTTCCCTCTGAACACCTCTCGCCACGTTACAGTCATCAGCGCTTATGCCCCCACACTGACTAGCAGTGACAAAGCAAAAGAAAGTTTCTATGAGGACCTTGACCATTTCGTGAAAGCAATTCCTCCTAGTGACAAGCTTCTTCTGTTGAGTGACTTCAACGCAAGAATCAGCAAGGGCTGTAGGATCTGGAAAGGGGTGCTGGGGCATTATGGTGTTGGTAACATGAATGTCAATGGTTGCCTGCTGTGCTTGTGTACAGAAAACAACCTGACAATTACCAACACTCTCTTCAGGCAAGCCGATAAATACAAGACCACATGGATGCACCCAAGATCAAAACAGTGGCACCTGATTGACTATGTCGTCAGTCACAGGCGGACATTCTAGATGTTACGATCACCAGGGACATGTGGGGACCTGAGTGCTGGACTGATCATAGACTTGCCAGATCAGTCCTTATGATGCACATTACACCACTGCATCGCAAGAAGCTCAAGGTTGTCAGACACTCCTTCAACATAGGGAAGCTGCAACATACTGGTCATCGTCAAAAATTCACAGCCTGCCTTGATGAAGTGCTGATGTCCCGTGGATCTCTGACTGGAGACCCAACACAAAAGTGGGACCAAAATAAAAAGCAGTCAAGTAGCACTTTAAAGACTAGCAAAATAAAGTGCTACTTGACTTATTTTTATTTTGATAGTATGTAGACTAGCACGGCTCCCTCTCTGTTACTATTCAAAAGTGGAACTAGTTGAAAACCCTGGTGATGTAGTCAGCCAAGTCAACACTAGGACTGAAAAAGAGAGTTCACAAAGACTGGTTTGATGAAAATGACGAAGCCGTCATGAAGATCTTAGAGGAAAAACAGAATGCATTTCTGCTATGGCAAAATGATCAGTCTTCAATCTCCAAAAGTGATCATTTCAAACACCTTCAGAGCCAGGTGCAAATGGCACTTCACAAAATGCAAGATGACAGGTGGGAGAGTAAAGCTGATGAAGTCCAATACTATGCTGACACCAAGAAGTCCAAGATGTTCTTCAGTGCTATCAAAGCTATATGTGGACATTCAAAGCCAAGTATTTCACCTCTCCTGTCTGCAGATGGAATGACCCTTCTGAGGGAAAAGAACAGCATCAAAAATAGGTGGAGAGAGAACTGCAACTTTTTCAACATACCCTCAGTTGTTGACCCTGTGGCCCTAGACCAGATCCTTCAGAAACCCACAACAGACAGTCTTGACCTGCCCCCTACAATGGATGAGGTCAAAAAGGCAATCAGCCAGACCAACTCTGGCAAAGCCCCTGGGATGGACAGTATCCCTGCTGAAATTTTCAAAGCAGCAGAACCAGTGTCACTTACAGCCTTTCACAACATCTTGATCAGCATCTGGGAAGAAGACATGCCCAAAGACTTTAAGGATGCCACAATCATCTCACTCTTCAAGAACAAGGGCAACAAAGCTGACTGTGGACATTACCGGGGCATTTCCCTTCTCTGTACTGCTGGGAAGACTTTGGCTCAAGTCATCTTCAACTGTCTGATCACCAGCATCTCAGAGGAGAACCTACCCAGAGACCCAGTGTGGCTTTTGCCCATGCCACAACAATATTGACATGATCTTTGCTGGTTGTCAGGTCCAGGAAAAGTGCATAGAGCAGAACTTGGATCTGTACTCTGTCTTTATAGACCTGACCAACGCATTTGATACCATCAACAGAGAAGCCTTGTGGATTATCGTGTGAAAACTTGGCTGCCCGAGAAGATTCGTTAACCTCATACGCCTGTTCCACGATGACATGACTGGCTTTGTTCTTTCAAATGGTGAGTCCTCAGATCCATTGGAGATATCCAGTGGTGTGAAGCAAGGGTGCGTGCTGGCCCCAGTGTTATTCAACATCTTTTTCACATGCATCCTCAGCCACGCAGTTAGGGACCTAGACCATGGAGTCTAGATAAAATACAGACTTGACGGGTCACTTTTTGACCTTCATCATCTGAATGCTAAAACCAAGATGCTTGAGAGGCTCATCTTTGAAGTCCTTTTTTGCTGACGACTGTGCACTTATGGCACACAACGAATCTGATCTCCAGCTCATCGTCAACAAGTTTGCTGATCCCAGTCACCTCTTTGGTTTGACTATCAGCCTAGAAAATACCGAGGTACTGTTTCAACCTACTCCAGGATCTGTTGCTCTCCCCGCTTCAATCTTTATTGAAGGAACAGAGTTAAAAACAGTAGAGGAGTTCAAGTACCTTGTCACTGTGGTAGCCAATGATGGCTCCCTTGACAAAGAAATCAATGCCAGAATCTGCCAGGCCAGCCGGGCACTAGGACATCTGAGAGCATGAGTGTTGAATCAGCACAACATCCGACAGTCCACTAAACTGAAAGTGTACAAGGCTGTAGTCCTGACCAGTCTCCTGTATGGCTGTGAAACCTGTACCTTGTACAGAAAACATATAATACAACTGGAGTGGTTCCACGCAGGCAGCCTGAGGTCAATACTGCACATTCGATGGCAGGACAGAGTTATGAACCTGGAAGTCCTGGACAGAGCAGGAACCATGAGCATCAAAGCCATGATCCTGAAAGCCCAGCTTCGCTGGACAGGGTACATCCCACAAATGGAGGAGTCAAGAATCCCTAAGCAACATCTCTATGGTGAACTCTCCCAAGGCAAAAAGAATTAAGGTAGGCCTTGAAAGAGGTATAAAGACTGTGTGAAGGCCAACATTGTTCATGCTGGTTTAAAAACAGATCAGCTAGAGCAGCATGCAAAAGACCACACAGGCTGGCGTGCTCTCATATGACACGTGTATGACAACTTTGAAGAGCAGCAACGCGTACACCTCATTGATGCTCGTGAGAGGAAGAAAGGAACAGCAGCAGCTGCACCAACAGAGCCAGGACAATTCCCTTGCCCCCACTGTGAACCCCCATGTCGTTCAAAGCTTGGACTTCTCAGCCACATGCGAGTCCACAACTGCTGAGCCTGTGCAAGCTCAAGACTTCATTGTTGGATACGACGGACTACCTACTCACTTGCACACCACTAATCTCAAGTAAATTGTACTTGAATATTGTACTTACAAACCCAGGGTATTTACAGTTGAAGTTAAACTTAGATATCCAAATATACTGAAGTACAGAAATGGACACCTCCAGGACCTAACCACCTCTAAATCTGCTTTCTAATAGACTCCTGAATCTCCGTTTATTTTTAAAGCTCACTGGTCTCTTATGCTTAAGCAATATTGGGGGTGGGGTGGCTTGGATCAATAGTCATTAGCATACTCACTGGAACTCAATTGCAATCCTTTGAAAATTTTATCAAACTTCCATTTTCAAAAGACTAGAAAATTAGAGGCCTAAATCTCACTGAGTTTCAACAAGTATGTGAATTTTAAAAATTAACTGGGTTTGTAAGTTCACACAATATCCCATTGGTATAACAAACCCAATTTTTAAAGAACTGCATATGCAATGAAGTATGGTTTTCTAAATGGCCCTATTTGATTCCCCTTTAAAAATATGTATTCCCAGTGTTCAGGAAAGAGTAGCAGAGGTGAGCACTGACTCACAGCAGCAGCATTTTTGATAGCATGAACTAATGTACAGTTACTATATCAGCTGCTTAAAAGCCTTTGTCTCCTGAGATCTGTTTGCTTCATTGGGTAAAGCAAAGCTTTATTGGCCTCTTGCCATTCCTATTTCTGACCCAAAGTGGTTGTGTACAAATTGCATTGAATCATGCACCAGCAACAGCAAACAGAACTATTCTTAAATTGATTACTAACATATCAAGAATCATTTACTTTTTTCCTGTGTTTACCTTTCATCAGTTCTTTGATGATCAATAAATTACACCATTGGTTGTCCATCTTTTCCATATTAAGAGTCTCTGTGTACCCACTTGAGATTTAGCCAGAGCTTCCAACCCAATAGCAATACAGACAGGACAGAATGGTCACACACCCCAGATGGAAAGGCCTTGATTTACATTTCCTGATGTTCACTTCCTTTGTTGAGAGTGTAATAAGTACAACAAGAGCTTAATGAGTAGATATTTTTCTTATTCAAGTTCTTGCTCATGTACCTCTATTCCAATTTTAAGAATCTATTTTGGTGACAAGGATCATATTTTCATGACAGAAGATCAGCACCTCTGAAGATAAACAGCACAACTTGTCCTCCCCTATAAAATATCCATTATCGCAAAAGACTGCTAAGGGCACAGATTGTCTGTTCTAATAAAAGTAATGCTGTGAAAATGCATACATTATTACTTTGATGAACCTGACAGCTAGAAAGGCAACTCGGTTTAAAAACCACAAAACAAAAAGCTCAGCGAAGCAGGTAAGTTTCCTTTACTGTAGCTCCTCATGACTAGGATAATGAAGAGTAAAATGTTCCCAGATAAAGCATGACTCTGGAAGGCTTAGACCAGATCCTCAGCAGGTGCCAATCAGCAGAGTTGACTTCTGAGGAGCTAGTCCGATTATCCCCAGCTGTGTATATGGTCCCTTATTTGTACTGTGCCAGAAATATCTTAGTGGTCACCAGGTAGCATTCTGGCTAAGCCTTCTGTCTAGATTGCGTTGAAAAATGGTTGTTTTTGCTGTGGGAAAATTCTGACCTTTATTTGGGGTCTGTGAGCAGAGTGAGAAACTGGCCAACCACTTTAGTTTTTAATGAAAATTCAATTTTCCTCAGAAAGCAGATGCCTCACAAGAAATTCCATGTAATTTAAAACAAACACCTTTGATAGAAAAAGCTCCAATCACCACTTCTCATATTGAAGATTACACATTGCCTAACAGTCTTTTCCATTCCATGTATAAATGTGTCTGCAATCACCCTGAACATTGCAAGAGAACCAGGAAAAAAGATGGAGGGAACAGCTTTATGCTCTGTACTTGCTTAAAGGGATCCTGGGTAAATGCTATAGCTGGTCTTGAGCAATCTAGTCATATAGAAAAGTAAATACTGTAAGTTTGTACTTAGGTTAGGCCATTTCCCGTAAGAAAGGAGATATGCCACTGAAAAAATCCTGCAGGGAAAAACAGTACCTTTATCCAGTTATAATGACATAATATTTCTTTTTCCCATATAGGTGTATTAGTGTACTGCTTACACCCACCCACCCACCCACACAGAATGCCAGACCCCAGAATAAAGTCACAACTATTCTGGACAGAGTTCCCCTCCCCAGAGGATAGTTAGGGGCGGCTGCCCCAGGCCCAGTGTTATGACAGTCCCATGGTAGCCACAGTAAACATCCTATGGAAGGTCCCAGGACAGCCTGGGGAATATCTGGGGAGTGGGGATGAGGTGCCTGGCATGGAGCATTAGCAGGCGTCTCCTTCCATACAATCACCATGTTGGCAGGAGATAGATCTATCCAACAGCCTGGTCTGCTCTGTTCTGTCCTGCCCCCTGCTCTTTCCCAGCCTGATGCACTCAATTTCATTGCAGTAGCAAGAAGTAGAGTGCCCCAGCCCCACAATGCTGCTTCTCCAGCTGATGTGGAGAAGCAGAACACATCAGGCTGTGGGAAGTTGGAGGGGAGGAGCAGAGGAGGCTGCCAATCCTCCACATGGTGATTGTCAGAACTGGCCATCTGCATTTATTCAGGGATAAGGGACTGGTGACAGAGGGGGCGGGGTTTAGCTGGCAGAGGCACATCCACACACCTTCTTTACTGCTGGCAGCCCCTTCTCCTGAGAGCAAAATCTCATGTAGCTGTGCTAATTAGCCACATGAATATGCAAAAGAGGAACCATTTTCAATTTGTAGAAAACACGTTAACATAGTGCTGCCAGCAGCCGGGCTATGCTCCAGGGCCGTGTAGACATGGCCATTCTGTGGTGACATTATAAATAAGAAGTGAGCATCATAATCTTCCATAAATGTGAACAAATTCATTTGCCTTAGTGATTGACTGAAAAGAGAACATACGACAGGTTGAACCTCTCCAGTTCAGTACCCTCGGGACCTGACAAGAGCCAAACCAGAAAATTTTCCAAACCACAGGAGATCAATATTGTAGCTTTATCAATTCTTCCACTGCTTACTTGGCTTTTAGAAGACATTTAGGATGTGTCTAGATTGGCAGTGTCCAATACAAATTCAAAGAGCTCTACACTTGTGGTTGTCATCTTTCCATGTTCGCCACATTATTTAATACAAAACTTCATAGAGACAGGCACTCCCAGGACCCCCCTAAATAAATGCCCTTCCCTTCCCCCCAGAGCCAGGTCCCTGTCTGCAAACAAATGCCCCCCCTCGCAGAGCCCTCCCCCTCCAGCCCCCTCTTCTAATTCAATGTTGGCAACTCACCAGAGCCGCCGAAGCCAGTGCTGGAGATGCCGCCGCTGCCACCATGCACTTCTTCCACTAAGCGGTGGGATGAGAGTACAGAGTGGGCAGACAGCACCCCTGTGTGTGGTTCTCAGGTGGAGCTGCATTTAAAGTCTCCAAGTGCTGCATGTGGCTCAAGAGCCATGGGTTGGCCACCCCCATATCCATCTCAATGCGGGGTCCTCTTCACCACAAGTGGTGAGTGGTGAATGTATTGGACATGACTGGTCTAGATTACAGGGTTTTGTCAATGAAACTTCCATTTTGTCAGCAAAACCCATGGAGCATCCAGATTGCAATGTGTGTTCTGTCAACACTAAGTCAACAGAACGCAGCATTTTTGTCAACAGCCATACCCCACCCACCATGAGGAAGAACACCTTTGTTGAGAGAGATCTATGTACAAAAGGCATGTATGGACATTCTAGGGTGCCTTCTATCAACAGAAAAGGCCTGGAGGACCCCACAAAGGGACCCAGCAGACACCGACACAAGCAGTGCTCTATAGTTCCTGCCTCTGTCCATTCCTAAAGCCACAGGGAGCCTAGGAAACCCCGTGGCAGGAAGCTGAGTGTGCAAGCAGCACAGTCACAGGCTGCTGTTAAAATGCCCTCACAGCCGCACCTTGCCAGACAGCATTCCCATATGGCAGACCAGCAGGGAGGATGAGACTCCCTTGCTTCTTCAAGGGAGCATCCTAAGGGGTCCCAGGATCCACTCTGTGGCTCCAAGAGGCGGGACCCTCCTGGAGCAGTGCTCAAATTCAGCCCCTGTTGGACTGTTGGGGAGAGGAGGAAGCCCTCCAGGACCCCAAAACCAGGTGATGGAGTGCTGAAATATATTGCAGGATGGTCACTGTCCTAACTGAATGGGGCCACCCCCACTACACCATGGAGTAGATCTGGGTGGAGGTCAAGGCACTGAGTCAGGGCTACATCCAGGCTTGGGATGCTGACCAATGCTCCAGGGAGGGACTAGCAACCTACCCATACTATTCAGCGCACAACAGCATACTGAGGCAAGACCTAGGCCCCGCCACACACACACCTGAGCATTAACATGGCACTTGAGGCCATCCCACAGAAGTGGGAGCCCCAGGAGAAGGAGGAGGAGTCATTCCAGCTCCAATTCATGCCTCATATTGGTCTTGTGCCTGGTGCCCAGCACCCAGGCCACCATTCAGGCAGTATCGGAGCTGGATGAGGGCCCTTCCAGTGACAACTACCCCACACATCATACACCCCTGGCATGGGAGGCAGGTGCAGGTGGGGCATGCTGCAAGAGTCACTTGGCTCACCCACACGGGAACTTGTACTGTGGTCCCAGCAAATGGAGCCACATGCAGTGGTAGTGTGTGCCACCTGGACCCAGGAGACAGTCCCCAGACATGGGTGGCATCCTGCTGCTAGCCTCACATGAGGCTGGACAAGCCCCCAGGTGGCTTCCCAGTGCCTGCTATGGCTGGAAACAGGGGGAGTGGACTAGCCGCAAGAGAGGCAGCCTGACCCCAGACACACCGAAGAGTACAGCAACTGGAACATGGGCATATCTGCAGGTGCAAGACAGTACCTACTCCCATGGGCAGTGCCGTGAGCTGCAGGAGTGTATGTGGGCCCCTGGGAGGGTGAGGCTGATCTCAGCTCACCTGCCACACATGAGGGGATCCCTTCACTGCTAACCCATTGCCTGGTGGTGGGACAGCACAGTCCCAGAGGCAATACAGAGCTCCCATGCAGCAGGGCCTGCTGTGTTTACTCTCGGTACTTCTCCATCCCAGAGGATGTTGTTCTCTGCTCACAGTGTGGGTTACAGCCTTGGGGGATGTGCTGTATGAATGACTCAGCATCTGTCCTCCTTGTTTTCCTTACAGCTGTACCCACACTGATCAAGGGCTGAGCTCCGCCCCCCCAAGCCGAATCATTCCCACCTCACCATCAGGCTGAGCCCAGAGCCAGAGAGGCTGTTGGCAGGTGTATGAAGAGCTCTAGCGGAACCACATTGCTGCCTGGTGGGCTACCCAGGGCAAAATAGAGAATTGTCTCAGAGCTGACACCAAGTGACAGTCATAGGCCTGGGACCAGCTCATATATCACTTCGATGCCATTACCGGCACCTGGTAGAACATGATGACCCAGCTACCCACAGCCACCTCCACCTTCCCTGATCCCTACTGCCTTGCACCTACAAGCTCTTCCACATGGTGTCCAGGACCCCACCTGATCTCCTGGGTGGTGTCCATGGCCCCTCCCTGCTCCATATTCTAAGGCCCTTCACTTGCTGTCCAAGCACCCCCATCCAAGTTCTGAGGTCTCCCCGTTCCAAGCCCCACCCTGTAAATGGTTATGCATGCACATCAGTTCTCTGTAAATAGATTTGAATGGCACTGCAGTTTTTTGGCACAAGTGTCTTTTTTTTTTTTGAGTAAAACTTACTTATTTGTTTACCACACTCATGTCCAACATTATTCTGCAGGGGTCAGCAAGGGATGAAGAGGTAAAGGGAGGGGTCATGTTGGGGACAGGGTAGGGCTGTAGGCCCAAGGGGCCCTCTGGGGGGGCCCTGGGGTCTGTGGGAGAAGTTCTCCCTCTGACCTGCCAGGTCCAAAGCCAATCCTGATGGCCTGGCAGATGGTGACTGTGCATCTGTCCCCTACCCTGGGAGAAAGGCCTTCCCCTTCACCTCTACAATGTTGTGAAGGGCACAACATGTTGCCACATCTTAATGTATGTTGTGCTGCCCAACATCCAGGTGGGTGAACAGACGCCAGAACTGGGCCTTGATGTGGCCAAAGGGGCACTCGGTGTGGTTAAGGAAGGCACTGAACAGTTAAGCTGCGTCTACACGTGCATGCTACTTCGAAGTAGCGGCACTAACTTCAAAATAGCGCCCGTTGCGTCTACACGCTTCGGGCGCTATTTTGAAGTTAACTTCGACGTTAGGCGATGAGACGTCGAAGTCGCTAACCTCATGAGGAGATAGGAATAGCGCCCTACTTCGACGTTCAACGTCGAAGTAGGGACCGTGTAGACGATCCGCGTCCCTCAACATCGAAATTGCTGGGTCCTCCATGGCGGCCATCAGCTGGGGGGTTGAGAGATGCTCTCTCTCCAGCCCCTGCGGGGCTCTATGGTCACCGTGGGCAGCAGCCCTTAGCCCAGGGCTTCTGGCTGCTTCTGCGGCAGCTGGGGATCTATGCTGCAGGCACAGGGTCTGCAACCAGTTGTCAGCTCTGTGTATCTTGTGTTGTTTAGTGCAACTGTGTCTGGGAGGGGCCCTTTAAGGGAGCGGCTGGCTGTTGAGTCCGCCCTGTGACCCTGTCTGCAGCTGTGCCTGGCATCCCTATTTCGATGTGTGCTACTTTGACGTGTAGACGTTCCCTCGCTGCGCCTATTTCGATGTTGGGCTGAGCAACATCGAAGTTGAACATCGACGTTGCCGGCCCTGGAGGACGTGTAGACGTTATTAATCGAAATAGACTATTTCGATGTCGCAACATCAAAATAAGATATTTCGATGTTGGCTGCACGTGTAGACGTAGCCTTACTCTTGTATTCAGCTGGCTGGTAAAAGGCTCTATCAGCCACTGCATGAGGGGGTAGGCCACGTCTCCCACAATGCAGAATAGCATCTGCACATCCCCAGCTGACAACTCACAGCCAGGGATGAATGCAGACACCTCCAGCCTCCAGCACAGAACACTATAAGCCAGGACTGGTGGCTGCAAACAAACTTTATTGGACACTTGGTCACGCCCATTATAAGTGGAGGTCTGGCTTACTAAAATCATGCCAGATCACAGATGTCTGATGTATCAGACGGTGCCACACTAGAGAAGTTCATCCTGCATTTCTTTGGTTTATCTTTTTTACACTGCAAATATTTGTAATCGAAATAGTAATAAAGAGACACTTTTCATTGTGTTTTAACTGATAAAAATTTATTAGAAAATGTAGAAAAACAACCAAAATATTTACAATAAATTTAAACTGGTATTTTATTATTGTTTAACAGTGTAATTAAAAGCTTGATTAATCATGACTATTTTTGTTCAGTTAATTTGTTTTGCTTTAATTGCACACATTAGCTGCAATTGACAACCCCTGTAGTAATGTAAATCTCAAACGGTAAATCAGCTCCTAGACAAGGCTGCATAATTGCAGAAAGCAAATTCTGTTCTAGCCCATTTCTAAAACTGCACCCAACACTTTGATATCTATGCACATTTCAGAGAACATTTAAGTTGCACACACAGATGTCAGCAGACTCTAATGTCAGGTGAGGGGCTTTTACTAAAACTGCTGTGGTGCAAAACCCAGGTTAGTACTGCAATCAGCTCAAGCCATAATGCCTACCAAAACTTCAGTTCATGTGTGGTGACCAGTGTGTTCATTATGACCATTATTCTGTCATTGCTATTTTGGGCTTACCTATGTTTTTAAGCTCTAATGTACCTAGATAACAGGTGCAGTAGCAGTAAATGGTTAGAACTTGACCATGACAGGCACTTCAAAAAACTATACTCCTAGAACACAAGAGCTTATAATATAGGGCTTGTCTACACTACCTTCCTCCTTCAAAGGGAGCATGGTAAGTAGGGTGTCAGGAGATTATTAATAAAATGCTGTGCTGCATATGAAACACTTCATTAAGCTAATTCTCCCCCGCAGCAACTCCAAAGTGTTAAACTTTGAAGTTCTGGCTTGTATGCAGCCGGGACTAACCAGCCAGAACTTTGAAGTGCCTGGGCAACTTTGAAGTATCTTTACTCCTCAAAATATAAGTAGGGAGGTAGTGTAAACAAGCCCATAAAGTTCTCCTGTACACCCCCTAAACAAATTGGTAGAAGGTTAGCAACAATTATATCTGTTATAAGTAGTCTTAAAAACTCCCCTATACATTTCTCAGCTAAGTCACTGTTATGATAGCTCTCCATATATTATGCA
Organism: Carettochelys insculpta; assembly: GCF_033958435.1. Classification (NCBI taxonomy): domain Eukaryota; kingdom Metazoa; phylum Chordata; order Testudines; family Carettochelyidae; genus Carettochelys; species Carettochelys insculpta. The sequence goes on from NC_134137.1 coordinate 138,788,369, forward strand.
TTAATAATAAGTAGAACTTTTATGGAAAACATCATTAAATTAGGACATTTAGCAAAGTTTCCATGCAACCTTATCTACTGATGACCTCCTGTGGCCATTGGAATGACCTGCCTTCAGGCAAGCCAGATAACAGAGTTCAATACTTCATCTAGCCTCAAAATGCAATGGACATTTGCAAAACAACTGAATCTTTAGCTTTGCACAGCTTGCTGATATCCTTTCTTGCAGACTAACCCCAGCTTGTAACTGACAAAACACCAGCCTCAGTGTTTCATTACCATCACCAGAGTCTGCTCCTCTCTTTGTTTGTCCAGACTGGATTGCTTTACCAGACCCCATCAACAGTCTGACTTCCAGCTCAAGAGCTCAGCCTCCTATGGCTCCTCTGTTCTCAGCCTGACAGAAAGCCCACTACCTCTCCCCTGGATCTCCTGCTTTGCAAATCCTCTGGGAGCCCCTTGTTCCTTTATGAAGAATCAGCCCCACTCAAGTGGGGTTTGATTCCTACTAAGGTTAATAGGTTTGGATTCTTTGGAGGGATATACACAGCACCGTATATTGGCCAAAGGATAATGTACTGTTGAACAAAGACATTCTTTGGCCAAGAATCAAGTAACACAGATAACACTAAGCATAGATCTATTATGATGCACCAAGGGAAAGGTCCACAACCAATCTTTCTCCTAAGGGGGATTAGCACATGATACAATAGATAGATAGATCGATGCCTATGCATATTGTGAAGGCCTGACAGTACATTATTGTGTTATATGTTGTATATAGGGAGATGTTTATTGTCAGGCAGAAGATTGTACCCACATTTTGGAAATGAAAATTATACCCACATATTAAGACTATTGTGAACTTGATATTTTTAACAAAGAGGTTCAGCTTTGTAATACAGTAGACTGGAACAAAGACCCTGACTGCCCCTTTTCAGTTTGTATGTTAAAATGGATACTTACAATTGGGCAAGAGCTTTTGGTGTTGGTTTTGGTTTTTGCTTCTGTTTTTGTTATCTTTAGTGACCCTATTCTGGTCTATGTTTTCCAAAGTGAATGCAAGGTTCTGATTTCCTGTCTCCTAACTTTTTATTGTAGGTCAGAGCTATGATTATCAGAAATTGGAACCTAAAATTCAGTTCTTACTTACAGTCCTGAATAAATAAACTGATTCACACATTCTGATAATTAAGAGAATTCTTATTTTAACTGCAGAAATACCAGGTTCTCATGAAAAACACTATAACCTACTATTAAATTAAGCATTTAAAATATTGTTAGAATATCTCTGTTCTTTCAGGCTCTTCTGTTTCCATTCACCAATAGGAATAGAAGCACACTAAAGATATGAAATGCAAGCTAGCAGAACGAACAGCAGTAAACTTGCAAGACCATGAGCATGAGTATGAAGAAACTTGAATTTCATAGAAGTGAACAGATTCCATCTTAGCTACCAGAGGTTAGTGTTTCAATGTGTGTATTATTATTAATAATATATTTCTCTGTCACATTCTCTGAAGTCATTCCCAATCATGTGTAAACTTGCACTTTCTCAATCTAAAGTGTGCGTCAGTTGTCTCCCTTTTTGTTATGCACACATTGTTGAGGCTCCTGAATATATCCACTTATTAATAACAGTATAAGTCAGAGGTTTTATTGTGATTAATTTATCCCATTTTCATTTCCTTTCTGCTTCTATGAAATTAGCATCAGGGAGGTAGCTGAGTTAGCCTGTATCTTCAAAAACAATAAGTCCTGTGGCACCTTATAGACTAACAGATAATTTGGAGCATAAGCTTTCATGAGCAAAGATCCGCTTCTTATGAAAATAGCTTATGATGAAAGTGAAGGCACTTCCCATTCCTTTGGGAATGTCTTTTCTCCTTTCCATTCATAAATGTTTGTCTGCTAATCTAGTAAAACAATAATTTCCACAAAGATCAACGTACTCTTTATATCCTTGACACATGCAATGTACAGAGGGTCTTATGTGGGTTTACTGCAAATCAGAGTGTTACACGTTTGTATTTTTTCCTCATCTGTTCTTTTACTTTGTCCTCATGGGAACATACAAATCAGATCATAAATATAAATTGTAGATATAACACTCTACTAGAAAATAATGAAATATATTTCAACAGCAAGTGAGTTCTGGAGTTTAGTTCCATAATATAACCTATTTTGACCAAGCTGGCTAGCATTATCTTCCTGTCATATCATCAGCACAACATAACAATGAAGAGAATTTGTGCTTAAAGAAGAATGTCTACCCAGTTTTACAGTTAGCAGTGAAATTAGCTTTGGATGCCCACCTTAAACAATTACTACCATATTTTTCTTTCATCTGTTGGATGTTTTGAAAATATAGATATGTGCTGGAATATCTAAATGCATCACAACAAATGCACTATTTAACTTTCATCCCCTTTCTTCACTCTCACACACTCTAAAAAGACTCAGTGAATTCAATGCTCATGAAAGCTATTTTATTGAAAGTCCTAAGGGTTACAAAAAGTACAAGCCACGTGGCAAAAGAAATAGCAAGGGAAACTGGTATCTTCTCCATTCTGTCTTCATTCCTGTTTCATACCTCAACTTTGCCACAATCTGAAGCTCTGAATAAAGGACTGAATAGCTGTGTCTACACGTGCACGCTACTTCGAAGTAGCAGCACTAACTTCGAAATAGCGCCCGTCGCGGCTACACGCGTCGGGTGCTATTTCGAAGTTAACTTCGACGTTAGGCAGCGAGACGTCGAAGTCGCTAACCTCATGAGGGGATCGGAATAGCGCCCTACTTCGACGTTCAACATCGAAGTAGGGACCGTGTAGACGATCCGCGTCCTGCAACGTCGAAATTGTGGGGTCCTCCATGGCAGCCATCAGCTGGGGGGTTGAGAGACGCTGTCTCTCCAGCCTGTGCGGGGCTCTATGGTCACCGTGTGCAGCAGCCCTTAGCCCAGGGCTTCTGGCTGCTGCTGCTGCAGCGGGGGATTCATGCTGCATGCACAGGGTCTGCAACTCGTTGTCGGCTCTGTGTATCTTGTGTTGTTTAGTGCAACTGTGTCTGGGAGGGGCCCTTTAAGGGAGCGGCTGGCTGTTGAGTCCGCCCTGTGACCCTGTCTCCGGACTCCAAAACAGTGTGTGGAAGCACGGCCCCCGGGGGGTCTTCCAGAAGGAAGTCCTCCGTCCTGAAGCCCCTTCTTCCCAAAAATGGCCGAATGGATTGAATGGCAGAATGATATTTTAGGTCAGAGTCAAACTCCTATTCACCTTGTAAATTGTCTGACCCTTTGGGGTCAGACAAATATTTTGCATTTGTGAGTAGAGCATCAAAATAATGTCTCATTGTAATGGACTCAGATGCTGACTGGAGGCTACAGAACTGGAATGGAATAAAGGGATATAACAAAGGGTGGAACACTGGTAAGAGTATAAGAAGGCGTGCAGCGTGATTGGCCCCCTGTTCCCCTCCCCCCTGCAGGTTCTGGGGCATCACCATGTCAGAGGGCTGGCAACTCAGCAGAAGCTCTCAGCAGAAGCTGCAGGGGGAGGAGAGGGAGGAAAAGCCGATCAAACTGGGCCAATCAGAGAGTGGGGTGGGTGCACCTGCGGCACCTGCCTTGCTACTGAACTGAGGCATCTGGATCCCAGCAGTGGGGGCCAGGCTAACTGGGGGGGTGTCCCAGTGCTTGGGCTCCCCATGTGTAACTGCAGCCAGTCTCACCCTCTGGAGGAGCCGTAGCTCACCCAGCCTCTGAGTTCCCAGACAGTGCATACTCCCACTCGCATCCCTTCCTGTGATCCTCCTCTGGGGCAGGGGATGTCAGCTAATTACAGGTCTGAAAAGGGGTGCAGAGCCTATAAAGTTTGCTCACCGCAGCTGTAACACAATTAGTCCAACAGAGTGAAATAAACACTCAATAACTAATCAGCCCTTGTCAAAGCAAATTTGGGAACAAAGGGGATTTGTTTTACTAAATTATCAAACAAGTTCAAGCAAAAGCACAGCTGTAATGATAATACATTGTTTGAATAATTAATAACCTGCTCAGGTCTGAGTTATTAAAATAAGAATGTCAGAAATATAAACAGCAAATAAAACAACCCATACTTAACAATGAAGATGTGCAATCTGTATCTGCTTACCACCGAAGTTCTGAGATTGGAAATCTTTTTGGAGTTGTTAGATTTATTCCTATTTCATTTTTCAACACAATACAGTTTCATGGAGGTAGAAACATTCAATATGCACTGAGACCAGTATCACTTTGCAGAATCTAATACATTTCCAATTGCCCCAAGAAATCAATATAATCTTTCAGCTGATAGCAACTATTATCTATCAACATACATCTTTCAGAATATATTTTAATGGAATCCAATAATTTTGTCAAAATGAATACATTTGCATGCATATCAATACATTTATTTCCAGACTTTATGCTTTTTGCAATAAGAAATATTTTGCCATCTAATGCATATTTTCTTAGAAATGTCCATCTGTTCAAGGTAGGGACAGTGCTGTAGCATATACTATTTTACTATGAATAAATATAAAGCCCTTCTGTGGAGCTGCATGCATATCATAGAATATAGTATTTCTGCAGCCTACGTGTCCTAATTGCAACAAAGACTGTTATTTATTTCAGAGCAGATTTCCTACTCCAAAAAATCTTAAAGCATTTTTCAGTGGAAACACAAATATTTTCAACAATGATGGGAGAACTTAGTCCAAAAAAACAAACAATTTTGGAGTAGCAGTTTTGTATCTAAGCAAGCAAGATCAAACCCTCATCCACTAACTAAACTGACGGACTAGCATGTGAATAAAGGACCACAAGAAATAATATTACAAACCCAAGTTTGTACTGTTGGGTGGAAATGTTTACCAGACAAGTTTTTATTTTTTCTTTGTTGTTGTAGCTTTTAAGAAGAAATAGCTCTACAACTTGAATGAAAAGAGAAAGGAAATGAACACAAGGACTTGTTGGGGATAAGACATCTCTAAAGCCAGGTTACACAGGCTGCCCATACTCGGTCAGGAACATTTTCAGTTTCATTCTGGACCCATAAGTAGATGTGGGTATATGGTGACATTTCATTTCAGCCGCACATTTCATTCCCATCTTTTCCCTGCCATGTTAAATGTTTAAGTAGAAGTAGGTGCTACATTGAAACTCCAATGAATCATCAGTAATGGCTTGGGGTGGCTAAAAGCAGTAGACTTTTGACAGCTACAAAAATTGTGACTGTGCACAGAGACCCTTTCAGGAACTTGAATCTGTATTTAGGTCTCCTACCAAAGAAGACTCTTATGTTTAAGTAGACATGGTTGCCGCACTGAAACCTGAATGATTCATCAGGCTAGAAGACCCCAGAGTACACCTAGATTTGGACTTGAAAAAGAAGACCCTTAGGACAAGAATAGTCCCTGCTGCAAGACTTACTTTGACAACTGTGGTAATTTTATAGCTAATACATTGCCTTCATTGAAACATGTACGGCTCAGGACAGCTAAAAGACCCCCAGCTACAGCAGCTCTGACAATAGTGACCACTGAGACAGACTTCCCTAAGGCAGCTAAAAGACCCCTGGCTGCAGCCAGCCCCGAAATCATGACCGCCAGGGACACTTCCCTTCGGAGTCTAAAAGACCCCCAGCTACAGCCATCTCCAAAAATCATGACCCTCACAGCCTACAAGATGCCTGGCACTTTGTGCAACACTTCCTTTTATTCATCCAGGGTCCAGCCACATGACGCAGCTGTGTGCGGAAATGTTCCGGACCATGTGGAGCCTCTGGGAGGAGGGAAGGGAGGGAATATGGGAGTCAGAACAACATGTAAATGGCTGAAAAAAAGTTTCTCATCCTACCAGATAAGCACAACCCCCACCTACAGCCTAACTGACACATGGCATTAGGGGGCCAGCAGTTGCTGCCAGGCAGCACAGAAAAAAAGGCAGCTAGCAGGGGTATACACAGAACCACAGACCCCACAGGTGTGCTACTAACAAAGAAAAAGAAAGACATTTTTTCAGCCTCTCATGACCCTACAGCCACAGGCTTCCAGGTGCTGACTTGTAATGGTCTTCCTGTTGCCTAATTCCTCCGCATCTGAGAGCACTGGAGATGAAACAGGCCAGAGCAGAGAACTGTGGGGCATTGTGGGGCACATAAGGGACATCTGTGATGGCTAACGAATTTGACTTAAAGACATGGCATAGCCTCCCTACCCTTCATTCAGAATTTTAAATTTGAACTGAACACTACACCCGTCGGGTTACTGCAATTTTAGGATTTCAATATTATATTGATTTTAGTAGTCCATAAATTGAGCTAATGGAATTTACAGGAAGTTGGAGAAATTGAGCTAATTGACTTAAAATCAATTTTAACTCGTAGCGTAGACGCAGCCTTAGTTTCTGTACACCAGCTCTGAACCACTCTGTTATATCAGCTACCCATTTTCTGTGGGGTCTGCCTCTCGTATTCGAACCGTCCAATATGCCACATACCACAGTCTTGATTTTTCATTCGTCATTCATTCCATTGTATAACCTTCTGCAGTGGGTTCTCTTTCAGCTGTATCTTCCTATATCGTTCCTCGTTGGTGACCTTCTGCATCCTATTCTCAGGATCTTTCTATAACAACTCTTCTCGATTGCCAGTATGCTGCTCTTTGAATTTTTTGTTATCACTCAAGTCTCACATCAGTATAACACACTGCTGAATACATACGTTTGGAAGATGCTCAGCTTTGTTCCGAAGCAAATAATTTTGCTTTTCCTGATCTTATTCATTGCCTTCAAACTCACTCTTGCTTTCACTATTCTAGTTGTTATTTCCTTCTTACATTCTAGATCCTATGTTATGTCTCTTCCCAGATACGTGAACTTCTCTATGCTCTCTAGATTGATCCTGTCCACTCTGATCTTCCTCAGAGAGCAGAAGAATTATTTTAACTTCCCATATAACATAACTTGCTTTGGTGGATCCCAAACTTAACTGTCTGTCTCACCAGTCCCCTCTAATGTCCTTCTTAGAGCTGACCAATATTTTCCAATTTTTAATGAAAGAGTCTTTATTTATTTTAAAATGTTCTTTACCTTCCAGCCCCAAATCAGGGCTAATACTAATGCATGCTGATGTGATCACAGTGTGGAAATTAGAGACAAGATTCTCAAATATGGATGTCTAAAATTAATAGTCGTAAGTCCTTATTTGGGCACATAATTAAAGTGGCCTGATTTTCACAAGTGCTGAGAGCTTAGCGGCTTCTCTTTGAAGTTAATTGGCTTAGTTGGTGATCTCTGGATGGAGAAGAGGACAATAAATTGTTTGAGAGCCACCTAAAAACAACACCATCTCTGTCCAAAAGGTAGGAGGACCTTAGTTCTATTATCAGAAAGGGCAGTCTGTTGTTCCAGGGAGTAGAAATGGAGGATTATAAGAGTCTAAATACTACATTATGAATAAGCATTTCATTTTTGGCTGTTTAAACAAACTTAATTTTTTTTATGTTTGACTATAGCTACTTCAAAATAAAATATCCGGTGGTGAAATAGCCATCTTTACAGGGAATCAGCAGCATCATTCACACTCTCTGATGACCCCCAGCTTTCTCCAGATCAGATAAAAATATTTCCTATTTTTCAGATTTTACGTGAAGACATGTTTGAATATCCTTGGTCTGAAGGTGAATCAAATGAGATTTCACTGGCAAGTCAATAGCTATTCAAACAAAGCTACCTCATAAAAACAGTTTTACAATATTGAATAGGTTTCTTCCACTTCCCCACCCCTTGGCAAAGAACTGAAGGAATATGGAGAGCATCATAACAATGCAAGTTATTACTCGTCTGTGGATCATGGGTCAAAGCTGCAAATTGTCCTTTCTATAACACACACTCTAAGCATATTGTTTACCAAAAATCTTTTCAAACTGCTTAGCCAAAGGGTAATTTTTATCTGCGAGAAACAAATACTGTAAAACAAGAACAAGGACAGTCAGCAAAGGCAAAGCAGTTTCATGTTTGCCTTGATTCATCCTACATGCAACTCTGCTTGACCTCCACAAGTGTACATGAGAACACACATCTAGCACTGACTGATGGAGGGAAATTCTTATAATTGTACTTCAATTAGTCAGAGAGATTTCACTGACATTGTTCTTTAAATTCATTGTGCAATAGCTTATTAAAATATTTATCAAATGTACACAGAGAAAACTACATTAGTGCAGCCCTTCTAGAGTGGACAGTAATATCCAGAAGAACAATTATGTTCTCAGATAAAGATTTATGTCTTCATTATACTGTTTGACCTTAGGCTACAGATATTTATTCAATACAATTTCTTACAACTACCATACCAAACGTAACCTTAATGACGTTCTACAATTTTGCAATGCAAATTATAATCTGTTTATGATCCCTGTTTGTGCAAATTAAAGCTAATTACATTTTTTCTGTTCAGGGAAACATTGCACTTTCTAAGAGGATTTCTTCTCCAAAAAAGCAAGGTCAATAGAAACAATTACAATGAATTTGTGGCTGAGCAGTCTGAAAATGTAATTGCAGATGCTGTTTATAGAATTCAATTTAGGGGGTCCCCACTGGTTAATTTTTGAAGCACATTTACAGGAAGTGCAAGCTGCACAGAATCATGGAATCTATTTCTTTGTCATTAGTGAGAACACAAGATAAACTGCTATGTATTTATGAATGTGATACATTATTCCTGCATTCTGGCTACATCTACTCTTACAAAAAACTTTGAAAAGGCCATGCTAATGGCCAAATGGAAGAATACTAATGAGACACTGAAATGAATATTCAGTGCCTCATTAACATGCCGTGGGCCACAGCACTTCGAAAGTGCCACAGTTCACTCGCCCATGGCTCATCTACACGGGGGTCCTGTGCAAAAGGACCCTCCAAGCATCAAAATCCCCAAAATCAGTGTATAGGAATACGGGGATTTCAATGTTGGGAGGATCTGTTCAAAAAGGACCCCCGTGCAGATGAGTCACTGGCCAGAGAACAATGACACTTTCGAAGTGCCATGGCTGGTGGTATGCTAATGAGGTGCTGAATATTCATTTCAGCGCCTCATTAGTATTCTTCCTTTTGGCCATTAGCATGGCCATTTCGAAGTTTTGTGTAAGTGTAGCCACGGCCTCTATAAATTATGGCATTCCTGCCATTTCCTTTTTCTGATTTTTTTTTCAAATATGGAATATTACCTTGAAAATCATTGCAGGTTGGATGAGAGAAAATACTGAACCAAGAACAACTTTAAGTCCCAGGAACATATTCTCAGAAAATGGAGATTCCCAGCTTTTCAGTGTGATACGTATTTTTAGGAATAGAGAGTTCTGGGAAAGTAGACTTTAACAATCCCAGTATCTTTTGCATGGAAAATACTAATGTTTGGACTTTTGAGTATTGGACTCAGGGCATTAAAGCAGCTTGGATGTCCAGGCAGAGAGAGTGGATAAACAGGATAAGTAACTATCTGTACATTATCTGGAACCAGAACTGCATTTAGTGTACTTGTACAGGGCCAGTCACAAGGGAAACACACAAGTGGGCAAATGCAGCCTAAACAAATATATTCTTAACAATAATCATAAATACCCTTTGCAAATATCCTTGGTTTGTTTTTTTTTTCCAAAAGAGCTTTTGTAAGATATATAGCTCATGGAGCACACCTGGTGATGTGGGAATGTATCAGCCCCTCTGATATCAATTCAGACATTTATTTGGGTGGGGGTTGGGATGGAAAATTCTGGAAACTGTCCTCTTTCCTCCCTTGCATTTTGTCTCTCCTCTGTCTTCTCCAATAAGTTTTCCTGATTAGCACTAGTCTGGCTTCACCACTTCTGAATGTGAACAGCTTTAAAAATCTTTAAAGTCCTTTCCTCACTTACCAATCAACCTCGGCAGGCCCTCAGTGGCTTGATTCTCTGGCCAAGCGATGAAGTTCAAATGAACCCCTCTGTGGTTTTAAAGAGTTCCATAAGTAAGCAAACACTAGGCCTCACTGAGGTCTTCAGCACTAGCTCTGGCCCTTTAATTCAGCACTTAATAAAGGGTCCCAAATAAGCCCTATTCCTTCTTCTGATTTACTTCACTTTTTCTGTCTGGCCAAGGAACTCAGGATCACACATTATCCTAGATTCCCACCAAAGGACCCTTTGCATAACAACGGATTGCTTGATTCATTTGCTGCATTTTCCCTGGGCCTCTTTCTACCAAACCCCTTTTAGCTTATTCCTTATTTCAAGGTTAAGGTTCTTTGATCTTCTCTCTCTGAAAACTCAATTTAGACAAATGCAGCAAGAAATCAACACTGGTTACCACTGAGCCAGTTCTGGTGGGGGGTGCTTGGCATGGAACAAGAACATACTTCCTCACTCTCTGGCCTCATCCAGGAACTGAGCTGCAGCTCACCTTAGCTTGAGTCTGCTGAACTCCAACTGGCTATTGCGTTGATGGTCAAGTGGGGCGTAGCAAAGAAACAGGGTCTCCAAGGAGTGCCACCAAGGCCTGGTGCATCCCATAACACACAGGCATATAGTTCAAGTCACAATGTATCCTATTAGAAGAAAATTCACAAGTGTTTTCAAATACAATGTGCTTGTGAACACTTTATGAAACAGACAAAGAAGCCATGTCTACACTTGCCCCTCCCTTTCAGCGTATTGGAGTACCGGGGGAGTGGGCAGGCATAGCCTGCCCACAACTAAAAGGTCCCTCTCACGATGAGGGGGGGCCCACCCTACCTTGACCTCCCTTCCCAGCCCCACCCACCCCCCAATGGGTGCATGCCTGGGCCTCCTTACCTCCATGATGATAGCCCCAACTGTGGCCTTGCTCACACCTAATTGATGTCTGATGGAGCAGTGGCTATCTGGAATGGCCAACTTCCAGACAGGTATTGCAAACCTCTTCTCCATGGGGAGGGAGCGCCTCATCTGGATGTCCTCGTGTCTCAGGGCAGGGGTCAGCCACTGGCACAGCTCCAGGAATGTCTGCTGCCACATCCAGAAATTCCGAGCCACATGTCGTTGTCCCTCTCCCCCATGACTAGGTGCTCCCACCAGTCAGAGCTGGTGGGGTGGCTCTAGAGACAGCAGAGAACTTGGCAGGAATGGGGAGGGAAGTCCCAATGGTCTAGGGCATCCCTTGCCGCCCCTGCTCCATGGGTACCAGCCTGCAGGACATCGGTGCTGCTGTTCGTCTGGGTCCATGGCTGTGGGCACTCTGTCTGTGGAGCTTTGGGCAGCTCCACATCCCTCATGCTGTGCAGGCTGAGTGTGTTTGGGAGGGGCCCTTTAACGGAGCAGCTTGCTGTTGCCGCAGATGTGCTTCTCTGCCCTCTGACCACATCCACAGGCTTTTGTGGCCCCTAATTTTGAAAGAGTTGACTTGTGTGTGTAGATGCTCCTGTTTGATGTCCTTTCGATGTGCTGCATCTCTATTTCAATGTGGCATGTCAACAGTGCCAGCCCCGACAGCTGTGTAGACACTACATGTTGAAGTCGCGTATTTTGATGTCACTGCTTTGAAATACGCTACTTTGAAGTAGCGCTCTAGTCTAGACATAGCCTCTATGAGGAATAGTGCCTATTTCAAAATAGCTATCTCAAAATGGCCGTGTCTACACTAGCCCCAAATTTCGAAATGGCCATATAAATTGCCATTTTGAAGTTTACTAAAGAAGCGCTGAAATACATATTCAGCACCTCATTCGCATGCGGGTGGCCGCGGCACTTTGAAATTGACGCGCAGAGCCACCGCGCGGATCGTCCCAATGGGGCTCCTTTTCGAAAGGTCCCCACCTACTTTGAAGTCCCCTTATTCCTGTGAGCAGATGGGAATAAGGGGACTTCGAAGTAGGCGGGGTCCTTTCAAAAAGGAGCCCCATCGGGATGAACCGCGTGGTGGCAAGCCGCATCAATTTCGAAGTGCCACAGCTGCCTGCATGCTAATGAGCCGCTGAATATGTATTTCAGCGCTTCATTAGTAAACTTCGAAATGGCCATTTACACGGCCATTTCGAAGTTTGGGGCTAGTGTAGACACGGCCAATAGGTGCTGTTAAGACAGGAAATAGAGCATATTTCAAAATAAGCCATACTGTATCCAATGGCTCTATTTCAAAATAGGATCTATGTATGAAGACACTGCAGTTCAAAATAGGTAAGTGCTATTTTAAAATGCATTTTCTGTGTAGCAGCATTATTTCAAAATAAGCTATTTCAGAATACCTCTTCCAGAACAGCTTATATTGAAGTAGGGCTGCTGTGTAAGCATACAAAGGCTTTTGAAAGGGCTGTGCTGACACACAGTTTGTTATGATATGAGTCTGAGTCCATGAATTAAGTTGATACATTGCTAAGATTTCATGCAAAACAAATTAAGCATATCACTGTAATATTATTGAAAAGAAGATGACATTACAGTATGCAACTCAATAAAACTTATTATCCCATTATAATGATACTTTTCTTTCAGTGACTTATCAATTAAGTATACACATTTAATAAGTAAAAATATATTTTCTAAGCTGCTAAACCAACACAGTTGCTCTGTGATCAGAAAATAAAGGGTTTTTTTTTTGTTTTTTTTTAATGCAGAAACACCAGTAATAAAAATTATGTGGGTCACATTCCAATTTCAGTTAGACCTTTTTATAGTCCTTTTGAGTTCAAATGGATTATTTCATAAATATATCTAATAGGCTATAATAAGTTTACACCACTATAAATCAGGACAGAATTTGTCCACACACTTGGAGATAAGTTTATAGTGTGGTTAATGATGCATGAGAACAAAGATTATTCAATTCCCTCTTCTGAAATCTTGTTGGTTCTTCAGCACAAACTAGATAACTATTGATTTGGGCAGTATAAGAGAAACAAGGTGATTGAGGTAATATCTTTTATTGGATCCACTGGGAAGCAAGACAAGCTTTTGAGCTTACACACAGGTCTTCTTCAAGTCAGATATCATTGATGTATATTTCATCTCTATCAGCAAGGAGCTAAATCTTGTGCCCTCTAAAAATGAGTTGTTTCTTGGGGCAAGAATAGCAATAAACAACTGTCTGGAGTTATATGTGCTAGGAGCCATCCCTTTGCCTATCAGACAGACCTCTAGAAAGCCTGCTACTTACCTTCTCGTTTTTCCTAAGTCACCTAGTGATTTTCAGAATGACCCATATGTTCCTATCTGTTAACCCTGCCACTCTCAGACTGAGTGATGCATTAGGAAACTGGTGATTCACAGCTTCCTCCTCCTCACACGGGAGGGTTTGATCCTAGCCACCCCAAGCTATCCATATTGCATTGTATAATAACCCGTGCATTTTCAATCAACATCTTCTTTAAAAAGGGTTTGATTGGGCATAATGGTAAATATTGTTATTATACCTTCATCCTACATGAGAGAAGGAGTCTGTCGTGTAACCAAATAATAGGATGCTGGTGAAAGATGGGGTATGACAGATAGGTAACGCTTATACAGCCATTTAAAATATTGTGTGAAGTGATTTATTTGCATAGTTAAATATCACTATACCTAAGAGAGAGTCAAGCCTGAAGTGAGGCTGGGACCTCTTCATGATAAACAAAAGATGTGTGAGAACATGCTAGAGGAACCAGCTAAATGTACCCAGTCAGTTTTATATAAGTCTCTTCACTAGAATTCTCCAGCTACTCTAAAGAGCCACACAGCTGGTATAAACTATTACAACAGAGCTATTTTTTTCTTCTTCTGTAGATAGTCTCACTGCCAGCTTAGCATAGCTATGTAATTCTCCACAAAGAGCTGTCAAGAATATTCAGTTAAAATAGGAGTCTTTCAGATGGGTTTAAAATGTGAACTTTATATTTCAAAGAAATGGAGCGATATTTTTTATAAAGGAGAAGTACCCAGTGCACATAGTTCATGGTTTTTCACATTGCAAATCAGGTGAGTATTTGCATAATCTCATAACAGGGCAAGGCTTGCAAACTTTGTCACCAGATCTGCATGAAGATTTAAAAAAAAAATGCAAATGACATACAGGTAGCAATATGCCAGAACTAAACTTTAATCTCTGCCTGTTAGGTAAAGTTCACAATGCTGGAAATTGAAAAGTGGAAACCTCTCTTCTGTGACAACAACAAAAGAAGCAATTATAACTCTTGCCCGTGGAACGTTTTACATAAATCTCATTATGGCATCTGGACAGCTCTGACTCCAGTTATTCAGCAACTTTTATGAGATAGCTTTTCAAGATTTGCTGGGACCTATTTTCACTAGCGCACAAAGGCACATTTGCAATAGCTCATTTTAATGAAATGTATCATTTTTTTAATCCTTGAGCACCAATCACCCATAATGTGAACCAAAGCCTACTGAAATTAATGAAGAGGCTCACATCAGCTTTAATTGAATTTGGAAGAGTCCCACTTAAACCTGGGCACATTCATAAAGCTCTTTTTCTTTTCAAGAGGCTGAAAGAGATGTGTGAGGGCTGCAGTATGGGATTTGGTGTCAAAGGTTCTGATTGTGAAATGGGGATTTTTCCTGTATTTGGGGAAGCTTCTGGGTTTATTTTGTCTGCATGCATCCATATATTTTCAATGTGTGGTGAAAACAGCTACAGCCTCCATAATTTATATATATATATATATATATATATATATATATATATATATATATATATACAACTTGCATAAGCTCCCCTCCCATCCAGGAGAAAAAAAAGAATAGGTTGTACATTTTGGTTCACCCATAATGAATTAAATTTTAGATGGTATGTGTAAAATCTGAACTCCCATCACTTTTTAATCTACGCAACTGACAAATATGTAAAGGTATAATAAATAGTTATCATATAATTATGGGAGTGTTAACTAAATTGTTTCAGGTCTCATATGGAGATTAATAGACTGCTAAGGACTGGAAAGACAAAACAGGACATTAGATGATTTTAGCCAGGAATAAACAATTCCAAATATATAGAGACTCAACTGTTTTACAAGATGAAAACAACACAGTAAACCCCTCTAAAGAAATTAAATAGGTATTTGATTAGTACAGCACGTGTAACCAAGCCCTGCCAGTTCTGTCAAGATAGCATATGCCTAGTATTGCCCCAGTTCACAGTCTGTTCCTGGCAACTACAGGGACACCATTATAGTGAGCCAACAGTTTGTTTTATAACCACCCACTGCTCTCAGCTGCAGTTTAGGGTGTAGGGCCAGAATATGTCTGCACTGAATGAGTGTGGAAAAGTCTTCTTCGTTATGGGCCAAACACACAGTGACTGGGCACAAGCCCAGACACTGACTGAATGCCAGGATGATTGCATCTTAGGTTACCACTGCTGCTAACCACCTCAAAAGATGTTAGTAGAGATACAACAAAAATGAGGTTGTACTTTCCCTCCTCCCCTCACCATCAGGCAGAGCTTGCTAGGGACACAAACAGGCTCAGGGTACATCTCTTGAAGGGCAGAGATGTGAGTACAGGTTGAACATCTCTTATCTTTGAGAATAACATGAAGTCCTGTGGCACCTTACAGACTAAGGGATATTTTGGAGCATAAGCTTTCGTGGGCAAAGACCAGCTACATCAGATCCATCAAATTTCATTCATTATAGGTGAACCAAAATGTACAACTGGCAGGGCTTGGTTACACATGCTGTACTAATCAAACACCTATCTGATGGTTGACCCTGTGGCTATGTCTACCCTAGAGAGTTTTGTCAACAAAACTGGGGCTTTGTTGACAAAACTCATGGAGCATCTATACACAAAATATTTTTTGTCAACAGTCTGTCAACAAAACTCGGCATGTCCATTGACAGTGTTCTGCCTCTCCTTGATGAGGAATAATGCCTTTGTTGACAGCTTCTGTGGACAAAACAAAGCCACATAGACAAGCCAGGGGCACTGTCAACAGGCAAGGCTTCTGTTTCACTGGGCAGGCCTCTTTGCTCAGAGTCTGTCTGGCCGTTCTGTTAAGAGAGTGGCTGAGCAGTCTGGTTGCTCCTTTTCAACAGAGCACACAGCTCTTTCAATCTGCTTTTGTGTGTATACATGATCTGTCAACAGAGGTTCTGTTGTAAGATCTCTTCCAACAGTAACTTCTGGCAACAGATTGTAGACATAGCCTATGTAGCCAACATCTGTGAACGCTAAACTCATAGGCCCAGATTTCAAGCACAAACCTTTTCTTGTCTGAAAGAATCTGGTCTCAATTCTGTAGACAGAACATCTGTCTGGATTGGATGGTCATTGACACTACTTATGCCTATGAAGTTAAACACCTGCAAAAAGCTATGCATCATGGGAACCTAAAGATAAACCTTGATGTTTGTCCTTATTGATATTGCTTTGGTCACTGCAGCATAGCCAGTGCTAGCCATCAAAAGCATCCACTATTTTTTTTGTTATGTCACAACACTGTTGTAACAAACAAGTCAAAAGAAATCCGTATTTCCTTTTAAGAGGAGTGGGGGTAAGGCCCTGATCCTACAGAGAAATCCACATTATGATCCACACAGAATACAGTGAAATTCCAGGAAGGTAAAGGGGCCGTCTTGTGCAGTCAGTCACAGATTTTGGGCTTATGGAGTTTGTTTGTTTGTTTGTTTCCTTCATTGACTTTTATCACAATACTAGAATTTATTATGTGGAGAAGGAAGTTTCTACCACTTCCTCGCAAGATATGCCCACACGACGTTATACAGCATGAAGTGTAATTTAGTCTTTGGTCAGCTGTTCACAATTGGAGTAGCAAGTGTCAAGTACAAATCAAGATATACAAATGTATTCTGAGAGGAATGCATTGTGGACAAATGAGGGCCTTCATGTTCAGCATAAGAATGCTTTTGCTTGCTTATGCCATGTGCACCTGTCACTTCCTGGAAATGTACTTTCTTAGAAATTTGGAGGCTTGACTGCTTGTGTTCAAAATTAGCCTTATAACCATATCTTGGCTACAATGCCCATTGTGTAAAATAGAGGGCAAAATTCAACACAACTATCAAGTAGAGACCCTTTATTATGCTACCTGGAGATAGATTATGTACCCCCTAAGTAAGCAGAAGATACAAAGAAAAATGAGCTTGGTGGGTTATTTGTGTATTTCTTGCCGTGTGGCTGAATGTACTGCAGATGGTAAGACGAAAACAGCCAGCTCATGCTGATAACACTATTGGAACAAGAACATTGCTGTTCAGATAGGTAGATTGAGCTCTAACCCTCCACTGTATGTTGGGATATTTTGTAACAACTCTGTAAAGTGCTGTGCTCTTTTACTTGACTTGTCTATTTATATTATGTCACTTGAGTCTGCAGAGGCACACATCTATGTCTGTTTGGCACATGGGCATTTCTTTTCGCATTTGCTAGATAGACAGTCTGCTTCTTTTAAAAACAAAGGAATGAGAAAGGAAGAGATTGATCAGATATTGTCAGCTATTTTTCTTTCGTAACATCTTGTATTTCCTCATCCTCTGTAGTGTATGTTAGAGGGGTCTCTGAATAACAAAACAAAACAAAACAAAACAAAAAACACCCATTTTCAAGCTCCATAGTTTAACAGCTATTCCTAGGTCTGCTGACATCACTCTAAAGGCACAATGGAGGAACGTGGAAAAATAGTGGAGTTTTTAGAGAATACTTCTGCCTGCACCTTTCTAGGTCAGAGGATCTCCTGGCCCTAGAATTAGAGCGGTTCCACTGTGCAAAAGGTAGTATAATCAGAGGGGAATGGGGCGTGGATGGTGGTGAATCCATTGCAAAATATGAATCACAGTTCTAAGGGGTTCTCTGTGTGTTATCATGAAGTGAATGATTAAATGTGGGCCAGGCTGAGGGTGGAACACATGGAGGCAGGACCAGCTGCTCCTGACCCTTCCACCACAGCCTCCGCAGCACAACTCTACTATCCATCCTTTGCCTTTGGTGAAAAATTCCTTTCTTCATTCCTCCCACAGTGCTCTCCAGTGTCCAGTCCAGATGCTACAGTGAAAGCTACATTTCACAGTGTCTGCTTTTCCATTTTCTAACACACTAAGTATCCTTTATCTTATAATAGTGTCATTTCTGGCTGTCACTTAAGAGGTTTACTATAGTGTTATCAAACAACCACAACCACCAGGAATTTGGGATAAATGTTGGCAGTTTGTGAGGCTACTTTCTTGTGTGCAGTCATATGGTGAAAATCATCAGGTAGTTGTGTGATTCTGTCATTAAAAACAAGCAAGCAAACAAAAACAAAAAAAAAAACCCATACAGCATTGCCATGCAGAGAGGGGACAAGGAGGATATTCAAAAGACATTATCCTCTTGGAAGAATTTATTGACATAGGCACTCATTGCTCAATCTTACAAAGGAGTCAATTTTTCAAAGATATGGATTTGATCAACCTTATTAGAGCTCTGCTGGAACTTAAAGGGGATTTATGGAGCAACACACAGAGGAACCAGGCTTTGCTTGTAGTGATTAAAAAATATAACATCTGCCATTGGCTTTCTAGCAACAGGGTCTGTTTAAATAACCATTGGAGACAATTTAGGCATAAGCCAGTTTGTCACTCATTACTGTTTAAAACAATTTATTGATGCTGCACTCAAAGGAACTAATCAATACATACGCATTTCTACAATATATTTGTTGTCAGCAGTTAGTGCTAGGCATTTTAGAATATGCTTGCTGAGGTTATTCTTTGCTTCCTTTCAGATTGTTGCTGTGTAGTTTCTATTTTTTTTAAATAAATATACCCAAACAATTCAGTTTTGAATTTAAAAAGAGATCAAACATTATGCAACTGTTATAGCTCATTTTTGTTTTGGGAGGTACTGACTGCATATGTTAAATGATTCATGCTCTGTTTACAAAAAGGTGTATTAGAATGCATCAGGTATACCTTACAAGACCACTGATATGCCAGGTGCCTTTGACACTGAATATAGAACTACTGATGTCATAACCTACCTGCCAAGACTTTGACAAGAATCATTCCTTCCCAGTCACATAATGGAAACAGTATGGTGATGCTTATATAAAAAGAAGAAGCTGTGTAGCACAGAACCTGACAGTTTCTTGCCAGTTATGAGTAACTCAGAGCGGGACAAGTGCATGTTTTCACTGGGGTACCAACATCATTGTTCACAATAAGATTACTTACTTGACTTAAACCCTTGTACTTCACTGGGTGAACACAGGTCATCTATAAGTCTCCTCCACTTCACTTTGTCTCGGGACAAAACTTCTAGCTGGCTCCAGGAGTATCCCAGTTGTTGTCCTTTAATCTTGGTAGATCTTCTCCACATTGTCTGAGATCTTCCTCTTTTGCATTTTTCTCCTGTGTTCCTCGGGAGAGCTATTCTGGATGGTGGATTTCTGAGAGCATGGCCTAGCCATCCACACTTTCTTCTCTTGATTTGAATGTCAAGTGGTTCTTGCCCTGCTCAGTTACAAAGCTCCTCTTTTTTGATCAAGAAGCCAGAGGTTTAAATTCTGCCCTATTTAGTTAAACAACAAAACAGTATTTTATACCATCATTTTTTTTATAAAAATAATTTTCTCTTTCAGCATCTGTAACATGGATTATTTGTCTCAGATTGTTCGCACACTATCTCTTCATGGCAAATTATAAATTACTCCATAATAGTCCTTTATGTAAGTTCTTATACTTCCCTCATTCTTGTAATATATGAATGCCTTCCAATAATATATAAAGTGGGAGGCATGGATCAGTGTTCACATCACACTCCTTGTCCATACCCAGAGGCTGCGTCTACACTAGGAGCTTACTTCAAAGTTAACTTCAAGTTAACTTTGAAGTAAGAGAGGCTACCTTTGAAGTCCTTACTCCATTCCCAGGGATGAAGTAGTGCACTACTACGAAGTTTAATTTCGAAGCAGGGTGTATGTAGATGCTCTGCACTCACTACTTTGAAGTAAGGGGTCTACAATGGTGGTAGTCCCCCCACCCTCAGAATATGGAGACACTCTGGCCAGTCCAGGCAGAGCTCTATGGCCCCTGCCAGCCAGCTGACAGGAAGTAACTCCCTAGCATTCCCAGGCAGGAAGCTAAGGGCGTGCCACAAGCAGGAGCAGCAGGAGCTCCCACTTTGACTGCCCCTGCTCGAGGCTCCAGCCAGAATTGTTTGGCCACCACGTCAGCATGGCAGAACCTCCCTGGCCCCCAGCCCCAAGGCCCCAGACGACACCTCTGAGGGATTACAGTGCCTGGGCAAGGAGTATGCCAAGAGAGTCCCCTGCTAGACCAAGGGGGAGCTTGAAGGATCTCCTCATTCTATGGGAGCAGGAGGTGGTCCTTTGGCCAACCAGAGCCCTGCAATGAAATGCAAAGGCCTTCAACAGGCTGGCCAGGGGGGTTGCTGCCCAAGGCCATCCCAGCCACACTGGGGACAGTGTCCAGATCAAGGTTAAGGAACTGAGGCAGGCTTACTGCAAAGCTCAGAAAGCTGCCAGCCAGGTGGGGTCATGGTCTGCCCACTGCCCCCACTACAGGGAGCTGCATAGGCTCTTGGGGCTGAGGGAGGAGGCTGTTCCATGCCACTTGGTCGACACCACCCCCTGCTGTGGACACCGATGAGGAGGAGGACCATCCAGCTCCACCAGCCCCCCACGTGGAGAGCGGCCCACGGACACCAAGGGCGATGACAAGAGCTCCAGCGATAGGACTCTCGTCATTGCCCTCCTCTCTGGGATGACCAGCTGAGCCTTGTCGACCTGATCCTGGCCCATTCTCCTGGAGGTTGCAACCGTTAGATACAGGGTGATCAGGATGTCACAGAGTCTGGGGATGGGCCCCCTCCCTGGGAACAGCACCACAGCCCACATTCCCATGGAAGTGGCGGGGGGCACCGAAGACGGCCCATAAAAACATAAGAACATAAGAATGGCCATACTGGGTCAGACCAAAGGTCCATCCAGCCCAGTATCCCATCTGCCGACAGTGGCCAATGCCAGGTGCCCCAGAGAAGGAGAACAGAAGACAATGATCAAGTGATTTATCTCCTGCCATCCATCTCCTGCCCTTGTACTGAAGGCTAGGGCACCATACTTTACCCCTGGCTAATAGCCATTTATGGACCTAACCTACAAAAATTTATCGAGCTCTTTTTTAAACCCTAATAGAGTCCTGGCCTTCACAGCCTCCTCCAGCAAGGAGTTCCACAGGTTGACTGTGCGCTGTGTGAAGAAAAATTTCCTTTTATTAGTTTTGAACCTACTACCCATCAATTTCATTTGGTGTCCCCTAGTTCTTGTATTATGGGAAAAGGTAAATATTTTTTCTATATTCACTTTCTCCACACCATTCATGATTTTATATACCTCTATCATATTGCCCCTCAATCTCCTCTTTTCCAGACTGAAAAGTCCCAGTCTCTCTAACCTCTCCTCATATGAGACCCGTTCCAAACCCTTAATCATTCTAGTTGCCCTTTTCTGAACCTTTTCTAATGCCAATATATCTTTTTTGAGGTGAGGAGACCACATCTGCACTCAGTACTCAAGACGTGGACGTACCATAGTTTTATATAGGGGAAGTATGATATCTTTTGTCTTATTATCGATCCCTTTTTTAATAATCCCTAACATCCTATTTGCTTTACTAACTGCCACTGCACACTGCGTGGATGTCTTCAGAGAACAATCCACTATAACTCCAAGATCACTTTCCGACCTTCACCAGAAGGGAAACCCTTGGCACCTGTGACCCACAGGGTCCCCGGGCCAACGGAAGTCAGGGGAGTGAGCTGGGGGCTAGCAGAGCTGGGGTCCTGGCCCACTGGGGTCGAGATGCAGCACTCGTGGGCTATCCTCCATCCCCTTCTGTCTCCATAGGTCAGCTGTCAGGGAGCTGCTCCAGCCCATCAGAGCAGGCCGCAGCCACAGGGGCCAGAAGGCCACCCCATCACCCCAGCCTGCATCCCCGCATGGCTACTGCCATTCCATATGAAGATGGTGCTGGCGGGAAAAGGAGGTGGCTGCCAACTGGGCAGTCATAAGAGAGATAACCGGGGTGCTCTTGGACTGGGTGGTGATGAAGCGGGAGGTATGGTTGCAGCTGGCTGGCAGCCTGGACACCCTGGCCCAGGCCGTGGCTGCCTGAGTCTTCCAACCTCCTGCCCCCATTCCAATCCTACCCACAGCCAACACCCCCTTGCCCCCACAGCTTCCCCTCCCACAGATGCCCATTGCCTGGTGGACCTGTCCCTGCCCTGGCTGCCTGCATCAAGATGGGCCGGTGGCTCGTGGCCAGGGTGGGCACACCTGCCCCAGCCCCAGTGGCCCTCCATCGTGCACACTCTGTGGAGGCTCAGGCTATGGCACTCCCTCACTACTCCTACTTCCTCATGGTCTTGGCCCCATCACAGCCCTGCAGGGGGACCTGGACCCAGGGTGGTAGAGGCAGCCATGTCTGCCACAGCTCCTGGCCCTCCACACCATTGGGCTACTGAGCATTCTCCCATATTTGATGCCCCACCAATTTTGGTTCCCCATCCCAGCCCACCTCCAGTTTCGGTCCCCCAGCACAGCCCCCTGCTTCCCCTCCATTCAGCTTTGCCCCCATGTACATAGTTCAACTCATTCTGTTTTGTTTTGTCAAATACATTTATTTCTCCCACAGAAAAGTTTAATGTTCCCACACTAACCCCGAGTCTCTGGTGCTTGGTGGGGGAGTTGTGGTGGGGGTAGCATGAGGTGGTGTGTGTGCTGAGGGATAAGGGAGAAGGTGCATGTGGTGTGGAGGTTGGCTAGGATAGTCAGAGCATGTCCTGGGCAAAGGCCTCACACCAGGTGTCCTGGACCCTCACACCATCCCTCTGGGCTGGTGGAACAGGAAAGCAGGAAGCAACCACCACAGAGATGTTTGGGAGGCTAACATCCAGCCTTGTAAGGAAGCTGCAAAACCTCCCTTTCAGCTTCCAAAATGCCCACTTGATGGTGGTCCTCACATGGTTTGGGCAACTGTTGAAGTTGGCCTGGACTGAGGTGGTACATCTGGTATAGGGCCACATGAGTCACGGGTAAAGCGGGTATGTAGCATCAGCCATGATACAGGGGTACATTGTGATGTCCCCCAGCAGGAGTTTCTAGGGTGAGGGGAGCATACATGCCCTCCTGCATTTCTCATCCCAGCCATGAATTATGGAACACTTGGGCATCATGGGCCCTGCCTGGCCACTCCGCACAAACATCCAGGAAGCAGCCCCTCATGTCTACCAGGTCCTGGGGTACCACCAAGTGGTCCCCACTTCTGTTAATGTAGGTGCCTCCACTGTTGTCTGGGGCCTGGATCGCCACTTGGGTTCCATTCAAGGTGCTGAAACAGTTCGGGAACCCCAGCTCCGCAAACCTGGCAAGGGAGGTATCCAGGTCCCTGAAGGTGATGACGCATCACAGGAGGATGGTGTTGATGAGTTGGATGACCTGCAGGGGTGTAAGGAAGACACATTCATGAATGCCAGACCAGATGGCCCCTCTTCTTACCCCATCCTTGGCAGGGCATCTGTTCTCTTTTCCCCATCCCCGACTGGGCCCCCTCCCATGTCCCAGCTGGGCTCCCCTTCCCCTTCCCCCATACCTGGCAGGGCTCCCCTTCCTCTTTCCCAGTAGCTCCCTCTCCAGGGTGGGTCTTTGGTGTGAGCCAGGCTTGCATCTAGCAACACTGCTCTGACAGTAGCCTTGCCCACTCAAATTGGTGGCCTACAGACCAGTGGCTGTCTGGAGTGGCCAGCCTCCGCAGTGCAATTGCCTCCCTTTTCTGCACTGGGAGTGCTGGCTGCATCTGGGTGTCCCACTGCTAGAGGACCGGGGTGAGCCAGTGGCAGAGGTCCTTGAATATCTCCTGGGTCATGTGAATGTTCCTCGGCTGCTGCTTGTTGTCCTAGTCCCCCAGCACTAGCCAATCCCACCACTTGGTGGTGGTGAAGGCCCATTGGCACCGGATCATGGGGGGCCAGAGGAGAGGCAACAGGGCCCTGGCCAGGGCCTGGAGGATGGGGCCCATGCGAGCGACCTGGCCATGCTGCTCAAAGATGACGGTCAGGAGATCCTCATGGGAGAGGGTCTGGCCAGGCATGTTCTCCAGCTCTACTCTTGAGCATGCAGTCTGCCTTGCTGTGCCCTGCTGTAGCCTGGCAGACTTGAGTGCATGCAGGATGGGGGTTTTGGGAGGGGGCCTTTAAGGAAGCGGCTGGATGCGAGCCCGTGAGGGCTTGTCAGCCATGTGTCCCCTGCCTGCATCATTTCTTCGCATCTTACTTTGAAGTAGGAGCTGTTGCTGTGTAGATGCTTCCCTTTGAAATACAGGGGCCTACTTCAAAGTAAGGGAGGGGTGCTTTTCGCATGTGGATGCTAAACTTCAAAGTTGCTCACTTTGAAGTTGGACTTTGAAGTAAGCAGCTTCAAAGTTATTTTGTAGTGTAGACACAGCCAGACTGACTGGGGAAGCCAATGTTCTGATCTGAAGACTGATGATGACTCCTGGTCACACATCAACTGAGGCATGTTGTGCATATGCATAGAAGAAGTTCATTGCACAATGTGGCTATTTATTGTGACAATATTGTCTTCACAGATGCATTACTAAAACTATACAGATATAGATATAGTAGTCTGCGGACACTTCTTGCCCTTTTGTGGCATTATTGGAAAGTTTTGAGTCAGAATTAGGTTTCCCAAAACGTATTTGTTCTGGGATGACTCAACAGTAGTAATGAGACCCTGTAATAGGTTTCCAGTGCCTTGTCATGAGATTCCCCAGGAATATGTATCAGGAGTATTGAAGGAAGAACGTGTAGATTGAAAGGTGGAATGAAAGTAGTCAGCTGACTCTGCTGGGTTCCTCACCAGTACACAGAGGAAAATGAGTGGCTAGCTACTCAAACAGGTAGGGAAGTTTGCAGTTTAATAAGGAAACATAGGCCAGGAGAGGTGGATAAGGATATCAATCATCATAAGTAAGCACATTAGATAATTCTTCCTCTGCAGCTTACATAGATCAGGGTACTATCTGGGATCTCCCACATCCCCACTCTCAGAGCCCTGGGGTTTCCATGTTTTTTTGATGTTTTCATCTCTCTTCTGAAAGCCAAAAGCAAACAGGGGGCCTAGAAGGTAGCACATGAAATGCTGCCTAGGTCAAGCAGTGGAAAGTGATGGCACTACTGAAGAGAGCAAAGTAAGGTGGTAAGATGGAAAGAGAAATGTAGGATGGTAGCTGAGTATTAACTGCAATGCACAAATATTCTGAGCATTTTTCTTTCACTTCACTAAGTATGGTAATGAACTGTGCTGTTCAAGTTTAATTGACACAGGCCTGAAAAATATAGCTTTACGGCAATATCTCTCAGGAGCAAGGATGCTGTTAGTTCAATTTCCCAGTTAAATTCCAAAAAGATAGTTACACTAAAATTTCTTTAAAGATGGAAATCTTGTTTGTTTCTTGGTTTAGTCCTGACTTTTTGTAGAATTTCTGCATACTTTTCAAAGGCTGCCACTTTTCACTTCAGATTGGCTGCCCATTACTCACAAATAATATATAGGACCTGTTTCTGAAGTTGTACACAGTTGCCATCAGTCTTTATTTAGGATTAATACCCACTGAAGTCACTTGGGTTGAAATCCTGGATCTGCTGATTTCAACCAGCCTTCAAGTTTTATTTACATCAGCAAGAATGAAAGCTCATATTAGCTTTGAATTGAATTGGACACAGTCTGTTCTTTGAGATCATTTGAGATCTTGGAGGTAACTGAATTGATATACTGTAGAGTGCACAATATTTTAGGGTAGAGAAGAACAGTGAAAAAACCTGAGATATTTATTTAAATTCAGGGATTTTTTTTTCATTTTGAAAATTAACTTGGAGCTTATGACTGGCATTGGATTTAAACCTCTAAATTGAAACACATTTTTAATTTTTAAAAGTGATGGCTTAGGCAAAAACTGTGCAAGATTTCCCCCTTGGCAGGTACCTTGTGGTCTTAACATTCTATCAATATATACATCTATCACACAGTTGGTATGACACAAATAGAGCTGGATGGAATTATTCTCACAAAACAATTTCAAATCCAAACTTTCTTGTGCAAGCAAAGCTCATTTTAATAAACTTTCACCTAATTCTGGCTAAGGTTCTGGCAGAACTCTGACAGCTTGCCTCTTGAGTTGCCATGTAATCTATCTCAGGGCTGAGAACCACAAACGTGTCAGATCTTGGGCTCCAGGACATAGCTACCACACATGGGTATCCAAGCTCCCTGAAGCTGAGTTAGGAAATAGAAAGTTATGCAAGACCTAATTGAAGCCTGGACTTTCAGGACTTCCAGGCTCTCAGCTCGGAGGCAGGAAGCCTTGAAATCCCTTCTCTAATTATGGCTTAGCTCTTGGCTCCAGAAAAGGGATCCTGGAAATCCTGGGCTCTCAGTGGATGGTTTCTCAGGGTCTGTGGCTCTGCGATGGCCCAGTTATGAGGACTTGAACACTGGTGTCAGAAATCCCAGTGCTCCAAGGTCAGTTGACACCTCAGGAGGCCAGGAAGTAGCAGCAATCAGACAACAATTTCACACAACAGCTGTCCATCAGCAGCAGCAAATTACATTTTGCAAACACCATCAATGTTTCTGGGTTTTTTTTAACTTTGGAATTTCAGGTTTATGAGAAATTGAAAAGAATTCAGCTCTGTTCTAATTAGAAGTCACTTTGTGAGGTTCTGGAATTTCTCATGATCTGGAAATCAGGAATTTTGGCTGTGGAAGGCAGGAATGTTTTGTTGCTCTGGTGATGTGGTGAAGTCTGGTGAGATGATAAAGCTGCTCAGTGTTTCTGTCCCTGGAGCTCTGATGTTATAAGGCTTAGCAGAGAGCGCAGCCTGCTAACCTGGCAAACCTTGGTGTTACTCCTGAAGAAAAACCCTAACTTTGGAAAGACACCTAAGAATAATTCGAATAGGTGGCTAGTCTACCCAAATGCATAGTTTTCTGCAAGAGGGGGTGTAAATTTGCCAGGTGTTAGCCTGCTGTGTGCTATGTGTCCACGTGGATACTGTTGCCACACTGAAAGTTCCCTAAGTGCTTTAATCTACTCCCATTTCAAAGCAGTGTAGTTCAAAACACACAATAGAACACAAAAATTAAGTGTACAGCTGGGGAAATTTACACCCTTGCTTCTCATGAGCTAAATGTATCTGTCATTAACTTCACATTTCTGTCCTCAGCTGTATTTGATTTCCAGTCTACCTTGCCCTTGCCCTATAATTTATACATTTTTTTTCTTTTCCCTGAAGGTGAGTATATAATATAACTTTGTGCACCAGGACATAAGTCAAGAAAAATATTGAAGCAGACTTGCATGTAATTAAAAAGTGACGTGCATTTGCCTCTCATTTATTTGCAGCACTGCACCATATTTGCATCTATAGTACGTTTCATTTGCAGCTAGATGAGGCACTGTCAAATAAATCTTCCAGTATCCAGTCATGTGGGTTTTGCACAATATGCACCGAACCAACTTTATCCTGTTTTCTTGACTGACCATAAATTTCAACATTTCAAATATCACATAAACCGTTATTTTCTCTCACTTCATATTAAGTCTCTGGAAGGAAAAGAGCAAGAAATATGTTATACTCCATGACTGCAAAAGGTTATACTAGGATCTTTTCAGTACTAGATAACAGATGTGGCAAAAAATATTGGCAAATGATCACTATTCTTTTCATATTTTAAGTTTCCTTTGATTCCATGAATTTCACTGTTTCTTGACTTCTATTAAAAATGCATAAACTTTTTGATTAGTTTATCACAATGTGGAACCAAACAACCGGGTATGACAGAATTTAATTTTGTTGCAGATGAGACATTCCCTTGCTGCAATGTCTGGGATCACCCAATCAAAGCTTGAGTAAAGGTTAGGAATTGTGCCATGGAGTATATGCAGGATGCATTTGATAGAAACATGAATAACCTTATCGTTTCAATGACTACAAAGTGAAAAAAAAAAAAAAGAAAGATTGAAATAGACCTTCTTCCAGGCATCAAAGCTACCTTGAAACCCCCTTTCTTCAGTTTTCTGCACCAGTGTCCCTCGGTTATTAACTTTTCTATCTTATGAATACAAACGTTAGGAAAAAAAAAGGCAATATTTCCCTTTAGTGCAGGCACAGCAATAATTTCATACAGCATTCCTTTATACACACAGATATAATGGTAGGAATACATATACCCAAAGCTCATTGCACCCTGGTAAGCCCACAGCTGCTGGTGGGGAAAAAGGGGGAGCTGCCTCAGAGCCTGGTGATTTAAAAGGGCCCAGGGATCCTGGCTGTTACCTCAGTAGTGGCAGGGCTGGAGTCTTGGGCCCTTTAAATTGCTGTTGGAGGCTTAGATGGTGTTCACGCAATGGTGCTGAAGTGCTGGAGTTCCTGGGCCTGGGCACCCTGGTTGCTGCTGCCCCCACTCTCCTTGCCACCAGAACAGCTGTGGCTGCCCTACCCTGGGCTCCTGATGGATTTGGGAGTTTCAACTTGTATTTAGTATCTCCTTTCATGAACAAGGATCCTAAAACACTTTGTAAAGTATGGGCTGAAGCTCGCTCACCTGGAACTCTCTCATTCAGCAATCCCTGTAATCTGGCCTGATTTTAGTTAGCTGAATGTCCACTTACCATGGGTGCGGCCATGTTTCCTGCAGTCTCATACCGTTTGTTTCCAGCCACCAGGCCTGGCTTGCAGTGTTCCGTGGTGTTATTTATCTGTAATTGCTCCAAATGTCTTCTAAGGGCCCAGTAAGCAGTGGAGGTGTTGCTAATGCTGCTAGACCGGCGGTTCCCGAATGGTGTTCTGTGGAACCCTAGAGTTCTGTGAAGAGAAAGTAAGGGTACTGCGAGAAAATTCCATTACAATAGCTGACTCCTCTGCGGCTACCTGCCCTGCCACAGCTGAAACAGTAGAACTAAATGTAATTGGTTTAAAGTCTGGCAAGATGGTGGGAGGAATCTGGTCATTAAACCAACTGAATTTATTTCCATTATTCAGTGGCTGCAGGGCAGGGAGCTACAGAGACCCCTCACTAGTACCACTATCCAAGTAGCCACACCCCTCTGGTGGCCATGGCTTGGCTCATTCCTGCCAGCAGAACACCTCCACACCAGCCTTCCTTCCACTGGGTGCACATAGCCACCCAGCGTAGGCTCCCCAGCCAGCACCATGGATGGGTTAGTCCCTGAGACTGATTTTGAGGCTGAGACAGGTTAATCCTGGGGACGGAGGGGCAGGTTTGGGGACCAAAGGGGGTAGAGCCTGGGAATAGGGTTCCACAAAATTCTTTCATGTTTAAAAGTGTTCAGTGGCCAAGTAAAATTGAGAAACACTGTGCTAGACCATATGACATCCTGTGAGCCAGTAAATTCTCTTGTTCGGCGCTGGTCAGATCCCAAGGATGGTATGACAGTACTGCATCCAGAGTAATCACTTCATTCTCCAATGAATAGCATTCACTTGTGGGTAAAGTATGCTCTTTTTTTTCCTGAAGGTTGGTTAAAAACTATATTTTCATTTGATCCATTTTAAAGTAATATTTTCACATGCGTTCCAAAGACAGAAACAGGAGCAGAGACCAAGATGCTGGGGATGCGTTTTGCCTGCTTGAAGGAAGTGGTGACAAAAGAAAAATAGAATATTCCTTCTCTGGCAAAAATTATTTAAAGGCAGAGGGCAAATAGCACAGAGGGAGAAAGAACAAGGTTTCCAATCTGCTGTGGTTCACATCTGCTTTTCCATCTGTATTCAGAAGGACACAAGTCATTGCCCATTCAAGTTATTGGGAACTTTTCCACTTTCATTAATGGGCTTTAAATCAGGCTTAGGGGTAAGCTTACAGCACTTTTCATTTGAGCCATAGGCAGTGGGGATTAGATGACACTGCAAGGGGACAAGGGGGCACTGTGCTTATTTTCTTTATATAAGTGACTAAAAGAAGAATCCAGATGGGGAAAAAATAACGTTGTAGGGCAGAAGAAACAGAATATAAATCAAAGTGCATTAAATAAAAATGAAAAAATAGGACACCAAAAAAAACGTCATACTATCTTTCTGTGAACTCATCTAATATCTTAACTATGCAAAACAAATAACAGGTTACCCCTCAGGGACAAAAATGTATATTTTATTGTTATAATGATGCTAACATAGGAAAGGATTCTAATTTAACACTTCATTAACACAGAGAGGAAGCTTCACAAATTAAAAGTAGAGGATATAATGGAGTGCTTAATCATGATTTTGTTGGAGAGGTATTAATCATATATAAATATTAGAGATGTATTTATTTTCAATTTAAATGAAAATATTCTCTTTTTTTTTTTTTTTTTGGAACTGTAGACTTCACCCTGCAAAGCAATAAAAGCCAAAAATACTTGGGTGCCAATTTCTGGAACGGAAAAGAGAAACTGATTGGAAACCTAACAGCAGCTAACTGTTCAACCTTCACTGAGGGCTCGTCTACTCTACCACATTCCTTCGAAGGAAGGATGGTAATTAGGGTGTTGGGAGTTTACTAATGAAGTGCTGTCATGCATATGCACCATTTCATTAAGCAAATTCCCCGCCGCGGCAACTTCAAAGTTTTAAACTGTGAAGTACCGGCACACATCTAGCTGAGGCTCATCTGCCGGAACTTCAAAATGCCAGGGCAACTTCAAAGTCCTTTTACTCCTTTTAGGCTACGTCTACACTACATATTCAGCGCCTCATTAACATGCTGCCAGCCACGGCACTTCGAAATTGCTGCGGCTCGCTGCCACACAGCTCATTCAGATGAGGCTCCTTTTCTAAATGACTCCGCTAACTTCTGCTGATAGGAATAAGGGGATTTCGAAGTTCCCAGGGTCCTTTCGAAAAGGAGCCACATGTGGATGAGCCATGCAGCAGTGAGCCATGGCAATTTCAAAGTGCCGTGGCTGGCGGCATGCTAATGAGGCACCGAATATATATTTCAGCACTCATTAGTAATCTTTGAAGTGTCCATTTGCATGGCCATTTTGAAGATTTGGGCTTGTGTAGACATGGCCTTAGAGTACTCCTTTAAAAGGAGTAAAGGGACTTCAAAGTTTCCCCGGCACTTCAGAGTAATGGCGGGTGAGCTGTGGCTAGATGCGTGCTGGTACTTTGAAGTTTAAAACTTCAAAGTTGCCGTGGGGGAGGAATTTGCTTAATGAAGTGCTGCCAATGCACCGCAGCACTTCATTAGTAAACTCCCAACATCCTAATTACCATCCTTCCTTCAAATGAAGGTGGTAGTGTAGACAAGCCCTGAGTGAAATGGCAAAATGAAGCCAACAGTTTAAGTTGGACAAACAATATAAAATATTCTGGAAAAAAGCATAATTGTAGCAACAAATCATATAATGGAGAAATTAAGAATGACATTAGTCTGTTCCTTTAAATTCAGTTGTAAGCCAGACTGATACTGGATTCAAGTTAACATCTGTGGCCAAGACAGTTAGTATGTGGCTTCATAGTGAACAAGCTAGAAAAAAAGCAGATGCCCTTGGGTGGGGGATACTTATTGGACACAAGATGCAAAGGTGAGTGGAGATCAGCTGTACTGCTTATTGATGAAAAATGACCAAAATCAATCAAACACAAAAGAAAATCAATCAAACACAAATACTAACAGATTTGTAATTGTGAAAGTGAAGATACCACCACCAATATAAAGTAAATAACGTCACACATCATTGGAGTGTGACACGGGTTAGTTTATATTGGTGTGGTATCTTCACTTTCACAATTACAAATCTGTTAGTATTAGTATTCGATTGGTTTTGGTCATTTGTCATCAATAAACAGTATAGCTGTTCTCCACTCACCTATATATATATATATATATATATATATATATATATATATATATATTGTCATGGGGAATGCGCTTTCAAATGAATATTTCAACACTTGCTTGATTCTCAACTTGACTATATCAATGTTTCTGTAAGGACTATAGTTTGATTGCTTATTATTTCCCATTTTCTGGCTTATTAAAGTACAAACACTGTATTTGTACAAACTTTGTATGACTGGAGTTCTCACTTTAATTAAATAACCCCTTACATAATGTAACAGGAGGCCTTAGAAACAAACTTTGATTTTGACATATTTCTTAGAGCATCGATACGACTTGTTTTTCTATGAATGCCAGAAATAATATTAAACCAGACACCGTGAGCAGTGCGAGAGGTCTAGTTTAACACCAGGATTATTTCTGACATTCAGTATTTGTGACTAATACATTAACAATATATACTCTTAAAATGACTAAATGATACCAATAGTGCACTGGCACTAAGTCTCTGTGATTGCTGACCAAAATGGTCTCTCTCTGGCTACGTCTGCACGTGCAGCCAACATCGAAATAGTCTATTTCGATGAATAACGTCTACACGTCCTCCAGGGCCGGCAACGTCGATGTTCAACTTCGACGTTGCTCAGCCCAACATCGAAATAGGCGCTGCGAGGGAACGTCTACACGTCAAAATAGCACACATCGAAATAGGGATGCCAGGCACAGCTGCAGACAGGGTCACAGGGCGGACTCAACAGCCAGCCGCTCCCTTAAAGGGCCCCTCCCAGACACAGTTGCACTAAACAACACAAGATACACAGAGCTGACAACTGGTTGCAGACCCTGTGCCTGCAGCATAGATCCCCAGCTGCTGCAGAAGCAGCCAGAAGCCCTGGGCTAAGGGCTGCTGCCCACGGTGACCATAGAGCCCCGCAGGGGCTGGAGAGAGAGCATCTCTCAACCCCCCAGCTGATGGCCGCCATGGAGGACCCAGCAATTTCGACGTTGCGGGACGCGGATCGTCTACACGGTCCCTACTTCGACGTTGAACGTCGAAGTAGGGCGCTATTCCTATCTCCTCATGAGGTTAGCGACTTCGACGTCTCGCCGCCTAACGTCGAAGTTAACTTCGAAATAGCGCCCGACGCGTGTAGACGCGACGGGCGCTATTTCGAAGTTGGTGCCGCTACTTCGAAGTAGCGTGCACGTGTAGACGCAGCTTCTGTGTGTCTCTCTCTCACTCTCTCAATTTATTATTATTATTATTATTATTATTATTATGTCTAAAGATGCTATATGATCAATGATGACCCTTGGAGGATGAAATGTTTTTTTGCTTTGTTTTATGTTAGGCTACAGACATAAGTGAAACTTTGTGATGGTCTGTAAAAGTCATAATGAAGTAAAATGATGTTGTATGTAAAACACTGACACACGTGAACAATCCCAGCAGAGGACACAGGGTCCCTCAAACCCTTTTCAATATCCCCTCTTCTCATGCTCTTTTGCTTATGGATTGCAACGCTGCAGAGGAGGCTAAAATAGAAATGTTTCTTTTCTTTCCTGTTCTAATATTATCCACCGATACATGTTTACCTTTGTTTCTTTTTAGGGGTGAAGTGAAAGGAACACTTACAACGAATATTCATTATAAAACCTGACTTAGATTATTTTATCATTTCTGAAAAAGGCAGCTGAGTTCCTTTAATCCCCATAACATTGGAGATTCACTCAGCTGTTAATGCAGAGGTGTGCTTTTCCATTCCACAGCTCTTTCCAGTTGCTCACTGGTTTCTTAAAACACACACACACACAAAACATACTTTTGCACTACTTTCCTCAAACCTATTAGCCACATTTCTTCCCTCACCTTTCTCAAGCCCTTTCTCAACTCTCACTTCTGCCACAAAGCCTACAAAATGTAAGAACAGCTGGTAGAGATACATGTCAGGGGTAAGGCTAGTACATATGCTACTGCAATATTTTCTCACATATGATAACACAGAACAACTTAACAGTAAGCTTCAAAGCTGAGCAAACATTTTGGCCCAGCTGATGCACTGTATGGGAACCAAATGAGCACAAGTCCTATATGCTTATGGCTAAACTTACACTGCACATTTTTCAGAAGGACTGCCAATGCCCTGAACAGTGTCACAAATGATGAACCATATCTAAAATACCTTTATCATCTCTATCAAACTCTAGAATACACGTAAAATATGAGTACAGCACTACAGGTGTGCACTGAATTCTTACTAATTAATGAGTATTTCCTGTAGCTGATTTTGTTGCTCAGCAAGATACATGCATCTCAGCAGGAATTTAAGTATTTGGGAATCATGTTAGAAAATTTTGGATGCTACACTTCTAGACTCACACTGGGATACATTTCTGCTTTAGTAAGGCTGACATTTACATGAAGAACTGCAATTGCTGCTTTGTCTTTAGAAAATTAGGAAAGTGAGAAAGAACATATAATTTTTTTTAATTTAGGTAAATGCTTATTAGGTAGTTCCAACAGCTAATTAAGGCATAATTCATCCTTGACCCCACTGACGTCAATGGGAGTGAAGTTGATTTAGGTCATGCCAGAATCCAGCACGTAATTCATTTTGTCATTATTGCAACACACACCAAAAT
Organism: Carettochelys insculpta; assembly: GCF_033958435.1. NCBI lineage: Eukaryota > Metazoa > Chordata > Testudines > Carettochelyidae > Carettochelys > Carettochelys insculpta. The sequence continues at coordinate 138,822,905 of NC_134137.1, forward strand.
CTATTTGAACTATAGTGATGTTAGTACCAGTGTTATCCACTACCATGTGGCACTCTGTGGGAGAAAAAGCTGGGAAATAAAGAGTCAGAAACACGTTAAGAGACATGGGAACAGCAGGGTTGTCTTTCAACCAGCTTGAGGAGTGGTCATTCATACTGTCTTACATAGCGAACGCCACTCAAATTTGCCAGTCTACAGTGTCACCTCTCTTCTGAGAGGTACCACATTAGGCTCTTGTATACCTGTTTCCCACTGAGGGAGAAAATGAGCAATGTAACATCCTGGTATTTTGTTAGCGTAACATATTATTTGCATATATGAACCACTCTTGCAAAGAGGTGATAGCAAACAGGAGAATCACTGGAAATAGCCTGATTTTCCAGATCCGTTCCTTTGTCTTTTTCATTTCTCCAGACTACAACAGTCTACCTGGTATCTTCCCAAGGTATTGTTGAATATAGTCACCAATATAGATCGGTCTGACAGAGGTGTAACCCATTAAAATTGATTACAGATGTAGCCACTATAACTCCATTTCACAGAAGGAATAGTTAGCAGGTTCATACTGTTTTGATGGTTTTCTGTTTTCCATATCGTATATTTAAACACCTGGTGTTCACACTAGATTTGCAAGTGCAAAAATCGATGGTTTACTATTATGATAAAAATACTTTAGCAATGTTAGGCAATGTTTGCTAAACACCTGAAAGTCGGATTTGTCATGAATGAATGCCTGTAAAGAGTTAAACCCAGAGATGGGAGGGGTGTCTGTGGGTGATAGCCAAATAAGCCATTAGGAGAAAGTGATATGCTTTTAACTGGAAACAATTGCAGTCTGAGCCCTCCTGACCAATTGTTTCCAATTCAAAAGAACATCTCTTTCTCCCATTGGCTTACCTGACTGTCCCCCACAGAGGTTCCTCCTTCTCTGAGTTTAACCCTTCACAGGCATTCATTGATGACACAGCTCTAGTGATAGTTAAAAAGAGAAATAAGAGTTTCCAAATTATTAGAAACTGAAGAAGCATCCACCTCAGTGTAAGGCTGTCCAGAGTTTCAGAAATATCTAGTTCACACAGGGCATGCCAAATGCTTACAGTAGGAATTAGCATGTATGTTCTCATTTTAGTACTGTATTATCTTGTCTCTTGAAGAGATTTATTCCTGTTATTCCCTAGGAATGTCTCATTTAGCTTTAAAGACAAGGAGACTACTTAAAACTCTCACATTCCACATTGTACCATGTAAATACATCATGGAGGTGATGATCCAGGAAAAAGAAAGGAAATTGGAGTAAGAATGCAAATATGGAGAGAAAGAATGGAATTAAAGGCAAGAGGAAATAAAAAAATGAGTTAATTTGTCCATGTGGAAAGCCTTTATTTATACTCATCTGGAAGAATATGATGATTCACAAGAACTACTCTTCATAAGAATAAAACAAAGTAGTCTTAGTTACTGCATGTTCATTAGCTCACATAAACTAAATGTTTTATAAGCCCTTCCTAATCAAATATTTTCCAGGTATTTTCATTGTTAGCAGCTATGCAACCGTGAAATAAATTACAAGTTAGGCTTGCACAATTTTAATGTGGTCTGAGATTTGCCACAAACAAAAGAAATATTCCTCTATTCCATTTCTTTCCGCATCATTTACTCCCTGCAGTTTAGTGCAGATTAATGCGTTCAGAGACTGATTGCTGTAATTACTATGCCCTGCTGCTCCACTATATTATGCAAACAAATGTACACAATTCAACAACAGAGACAATTGACTAGGTTGGTGTTTGTTAGGCTCTTTCTACCTAAAAAAAAGTTAAATCTGTGGAACCAAGGAGTAAGATTGCTGGAGGTGTGGTGGTTCACACTGCTTTCTCTTTCTTAGTAAAGAGGAATGGGGCTTTCATTTTTTGCTTTGTTTTATTTTGTTTTGTTTTTAAGGGTTACAAAATACAGTGGTCTTCAATAGTCTGGCACCACACGATGTTTGGATAGAGACCCTGTGGAATATTTTCAAAAGAACAAATGCCTAATATATTGACTCCCAGTGAGTGTTAAACATGTCAATACCATCGAATTAACTATCTCCTTGCCTGCGTTTGACACTAGTTACAGTGAGCAGAAAACACTCATGCACACTTCGCTTCAAGAAAAGAAATCCTTGTTAATCTTTATGTTGTATTTTTACATTTGCTGGTTTAGCCTAGAACAAAAGCAATACACTGTGATGGTGAAACTTGACCAGAAGCTTTATCCAGAGGCTACTGAAGTCAACAGAAAAAATCCCATTGATTTCAGTAGGCTGTGGATGAAGCCCACAGTTACAAGCAGAGATGGGTCCTTCTCCAAATGTGGACCATCCACCCCACCCCAAAGATCTGGGGTGTGTTAGCCGGTGGCCTGGTAATGTGCGGTGAGGTACCAGCTATGCCCCTGTTATCATCCAAGTTTAAAACCACAAGAGCAGAGAGCTCATCGCTGCAAGCAGCCAAGACAGGCTGACGGATTCCCCTGGGTCCTAAGCAACACAGTTTTTTACTGTTAGAGCAGGGACCTGCTAGCTCTCTCTCACCCAGGGCCAGGCTGTAGTAACCAAATGGTTAAAGTTCTTTTGTTGTGCCGGCTGTGTTGCAGTAACAAAAGGGTTAACAAAATAGTTAGGCTTGGATCTTAACTAGTTACAAGTTTATTAAGCTACAGTTATAAGCGTGCGGATACAAAAGGCTATTTTTTACTTCTTATATGCTAGCAAAGTACAGGTGTTAAGTTACGTTACAATCCAATACAAAGATATCTGTTACCATCTAACACAATGATATCTTGATACTAGTTACAGAGCTCTAATTCTTTAGCTGTGCACAAAAAAAGTCAGAGACCTAGCATGGGTGTATCTTACCCTCTCTGCGTCTCTTTATACCAGCGTAGCCAAGCCGGATCGGTCACTCAATTCCGCGGAAAGACGAATACGAGGTTGGGCGTCCCCAGTTGTGGACCTCGGGAGGCAATCACCTGACCCGACCAGCAGGAAGTTAGTTGAATGCACTCAAAGTTAGAGTTCTGCTGGACCCATCTTTTATACCCCTTTTGGGTTACGTATTCTCTTTCTTATCTATGGTGCCAGATCATACTGGTCTGTCTTTGTGACTCCAGTTTGTTACAAGGGCATTTCTACTTAGTTTGCACTTGTAAGACAAGAGATAAACAATTTAGGAGTACAGGACATTCTTTTGTGCGGGCGGGGCACGTCCCCTTCTGGGTGATTGTGTGTGTGCATCATATTGACCAATGCCAGCTGGGGTGATTTCTGAGGGTCCCCCGCCTCCTCATGTTGACAGTCTGGCCTGTTAGCCTTCTAGCTGTACTTTCTGCTTCTCAGGGTCATGATAAGCTAGCATATCTGGGCCTCAATGAGGGCATCAAAGACTGTGCTGTCAGCAGCCGTTTCCGTGCCCTGTGTGCTTCTCGGTGGGGGGGGGACAACGAGCAAGCTGGCTTGTAAGGGGGAGACTCTGTCTGGCTACAGGGTGTTAACTTGGAAATCAAACATCATTAACCCCATTGTTCTGATGAAATTCATGATTTATGTGTATGCCCACTGCTTAATAAAAACATAAAACATCCTGTCTAGGGTTCCCCTTTTCAACACACTGGCTATGTCTACACGTGAAGACGACATCGAAATAGCTTATTTCGATGTAGGCTATTTCGATGAATAACGTCTACATGTCCTCCAGGGCCGGCAACGTCGACGTTCAACTTCGACGTTGCGCAGCCCAACATCAAAATAGGCGCAGCGAGGGAACGTCTACATGCCAAAGTAGCAGACATCAAAATAGGGATGCCAGGCACAGCTGCAGACAGGGTCACAGGGAGGACTAGCGCTTCCGGCGCAACAGCTAGCCGCTCCCTTAAAGGGCCCCTCCCAGACACACTCAGCCTGCACAGCACGCAGTCTGAGGAGCCATAGGCACACAGACCCCGGGCGCGGCAGTCATGGACCCCCAGCAGCAGCAGCAGCAGCAGCAGCAGCAGCAGCAGCAGCAGCCAGAGGTCCACCCAGCCCTCCCAGCAGGAGCAGGGCTTGCCCTGCTCCATGCCATGCGGGAGGCAGCTGAGCACCTCCTTGCTACCCCGGAGGAGGGGCTGCCCCCAGGGCAGCAGGGCTCAACCCCCAACCCTGCAGCACCCCGCCCCCCAGCCCGCCTCACACGCCGGCGGCTGTGGAGTTACACCACCAGCACCGACTGGTGGGAGCGGCTGGTGATTGGGGAGTGGGACGACGACCGCTGGCTCAGGAACTTCAGGATGAGCCAGGAGACATTTCTGGAGCTGTGCCAGTGGCTCACCCCCGCACTCAGGCACCAGGACACTGCCATGTGGCATGCCCTCACAGTGCAGAAACGGGTCGGCATCGCTGTCTGGAAGCTGGCCACTCCCGACAGCTACCGATCCATGGGGCAGCAGTTTGGTGTCGGCAAGGCCACCGTCGGGGCTGTCCTAATGGAGGTAAGAGAAACCACGGGGGGAGGGCAGGGCAGGGGAGGGGGCCCGAGCAGAGGAGGGCAGGGGAGGGGAGGGGAGGCCAGGGCAGGGGAGGGGAGGGCAGGGGAAGCCAGGGCGGGGGAGGGGGGCCTGGGCAGAGGAGGGCAGGGCCACGCACACCCTGCTCACCCCTCATTGGTGCTGTCCCATGTGTTTTCTCTGCAGGTTGTGCGTGCCATCAATGCCATGCTCCTGCACAGGCTCGTGAGGCTGGAGGACCCAGATGCCACCATCGCGGCCTTTGCCACCCAGGGCTTCCCCAACTGCTTCGGGGCTCTGGATGGGACTCACATCCCCATCCGCGCCCCACATCACAGTGGAGGACGATACCTGAATCGCAAGAGCTACCATTCTGTCGTCCTCCAGGCCTTGGTGGACAGCCGGGGCCATTTCCAGGACATTTACGTGGGCTGGCCTGGCAGCACCCACGACGCCCGGGTTTTCCGGAACTCGGGTCTGTGCCGCCGGCTGGAGGCAGGGACCCACATCCCCCAGCGGGAGATCCCTCTGGGGGACACCACCATGCCCTTCTGCGTCATCGCAGATGCGGCCTACCCCCTCCGGCCATGGCTCATGCACCCGTACACGGGCCATCTCTCCGCTAGCCAGGAGCGCTTCAACGAGTGCCTGAACCATGCGCGCCAGGTGGTGGAGCGCTCATTTGGCCGCCTCAAGGGATGCTGGAGATGTCTCCTGATCCGCCTGGATGCGGGCCCCAACAACATCCCCCAGATTGTGGGTGCCTGCTGCGCCCTGCACAATTTGGTGGAGAGCAAGGGGGAGACCTTTTTCCAGGGCTGGGCTGTGGAGGCCGGCAGGGCTGACGTCCAGCCACCTGCTGCCCCCAGTCGGCAGGTGGACCCCGAGGGGACCCCGGTCTGGGAGGCCCTGCAGGCCCACTTGGATGATGAGGCGGTGGGGTGAACTCTGCCCAGGCCCCCCACTGCCCGCCCCTTCCTCCCCCACACTCCTGCCCCAACGCCCACACCATGGAGCACCCCACCGCACCCCCCTCCCACTTTTCCTGGACAAATGACAGCACGCACTTGTGGCTGAACTTAAACTGGTTTTTGTTTGAGAACTTATTTTTTTAACTGTAAATATATAAAACAAGAACAAACTATATACAACATGTGGAAACAAAGTAATATGTACAAATAAAACATTCGTAAGAAACAAGTGTCCTCATTAATAAAAAGAAAACCAGGGAGGATAAAGGGGAGAATTATTTACATGGGGGGGACGGGGCAAACGGGGGGCACAAAATAATAAGTTGAAACTATATACAAGGGGGGGGCCACGTCCCGGGCCCCTCTCCCCTACAGTCCGGCACTGGGCATGGGCGGCCGGGAGCCCCACCGCAGCCGCAGCCGCAGCCGCAGCCGCAGCCGCAGCCGCAGCCCTGTCCGGGGCTGGCTGGGGGCGGGCCGGACCGGAAGATATGCCCAGCGAGTCTCAGCTGGCTCCAGGGGTCCCTGGGCGCTCCGGCCCTCGGCGGTGGGTGGCGGGGCGACGGCGGATGGGACGGCGATGGGCGGAGCAGCTGGTGGTGTGGCTGGTGGAGCAGGCACGGCGGGCGCTGCGGCGGCCGGCGCGGCATGGGGGTCAGGTAGTCCACCAGGCGGTTGAAAGTCTCCATGTAGGCCCCCCATGCCTCTTGGCGCCAGGCCAGCGCCCGCTCCTGCAGCTGCAGGTGCTGCTCCACGACCTCCAGCTGCCGTCGGTGGATGGCCAGCTGCTGGGGGTCCGTCGCCGTCGGCTGGTGGTGGCGCGGGGTCCGCCGTCTAGCCCGCCGTGGGGCCGGTCGGTCCTTGGCCGAGGGGCTGGCCTGGAGCGATGGTCCCGGAGGGCTCTCCGGGACGACTGATGCCTCGCCGGCACTCTCTTCCGGTCCTTCTGATGGTGCAGGTGCAGGACACAGGAGCGGAGGGGGGAAGAAGAATGGAGACAGGCGTTAGTGTGGGCCCCGAGCCGTGGCCTTTGTCCCCCCAGCCCTGTGCTGCAGGTTCCCCATCCCCGTCCCCGGGAGATGCTGCTGTGATGGATGGGGTTCAGGGGTCCCCCTGCCCTGCACCCCGTCCCCTGGTGGGAGCGACTCTCACTTCACTCCGCAGGGTCTGACAGCAGGAGAGGTTTTATTAGGCCACAGATGCCCAGTTTCTCCCAGGAGTGACAGCACCAGCTGTCGGAAGAGACAGTCCTTCCATCCTGTCGTGGGGAGAAGACCCCAAGGGGTGCCCCTCTGGGATGCAGCTTTCCCCCTCCTCAGGCTGGCTGCCTTCCAGCTCTCCCTTCCCCGAGCCTCTGCCTGTGGCCCCCGCCCTCGACCCCCAATTCCAAGCCAGCTCGGCTCCTCCCTCCTCTTTGTTCAGGGCAGAGGTGTCACCTGCCAGCTGTAGCCCCAGGATCATCCTTTGCCCCTGGGAGCTATTCAGCTCTTGTTGCTCATATGTAGCCTGAGTCTCCCTTTTGCACTCCCCCCACTCCATCACATGCTGCTGCTGCTGCTGTTGCTGCTGCTGCTGCTGTGGGGTGTCCCACCCCCTCCTCCCGGGGGCCCCTCGAGGTTCCGCTCCCCCCTGCCCCAGGGATGGGGCATGGCACTGTCGTGCAGGGTCGGGGGGGGCAGGGGCTGATGCGCTGCTGTGAGGGCCATGGCCCTGCTGTCCTTGGGGCCATGGCCATGTGAGCATGTGGGGGGCCCTGGACACATATCTATTACCCCCCGCCCCTCAAGCCCAGGGGTGTACACCAGAGAGGGGTACATACCTGTCGGTCCACTCCCACGGTCTGGAGATCCCAGGGGGCGGAGGCCCGGCTGCTGCTCTGGGATGGCAGGAGGAGGATCTGCAGCCCGGATTCTGCAGAGGAGGAGCCCCCCTCCTCCTCCTCCTCCTCCTCCTCCTCCTCCTCCTGCCGTGATGTCCCGGGGGTGGCCTCCGGGGGGGGCCCCCGGGGTGTGGGGCTTACCTCCGGGGCAGACTCCGGCTGCAGGGCCTGCTGGGGCTCGTCGGCCGAGGTATTAAGGGTGGCCGGAGGGGAGGAGGTGTGCCGGGGGCCCAGGATGTCTCTGAGCTCCCTGTAAAAGGGGCAAGTGACGGGGGCAGCCCCAGATCGGCCGGTCGCATTCCAGGCCCTGGAGTAACCCTGCCGCAGCTCCTTCTTCTTACTCCTGACGTGATCAGGAGTGCGGGCAGGGTGACCCCGGGCAGCCAGGCCGTCGGCCAGCCGAGCGAACGCATCTGCGTTCCGCCTCTTGCTCCCCATTACCTGGAGCACCTCCTCCTAGCTCCAGAGCCCCAGCAGGTCCCGCAGCTCGGCCTCCGTCCAGGAGGGGCCCCGCTGCCGCTTGCCAGCCTGGCTGCCCTTCTGGCTGGGCTGGCTGCCCTGGCTCCCCTTGGGGGGGGTCCCCTGGGGGCGCTGGGGGGGCTGCCGGGCAGCCATCGCAACTGGGTGGGTGGCTGAGGGATGTGCAGGCCGGCCGCGTGTCTGGACTGCCGCCTGAACGTTCCTTCAGCTTCCTGCACAGGAAGAGAGGGGGAGAGAACCTTTAAGGGGCCGCTCCATGAGGCCACCATTGAGCTGAGGGGCTGGAGAGAGCGTCTCTCAACCCCTCAGCTGATGGCCGCCATGGAGGACCCGGCAATTTCGATGTTGCGGGACATGCAACGACTACATGGTCCCTACTTCGATGTTGAACGTCAAAGTTGGGCGCTATTCCCATCCCCTCATGGGGTTAGTGACTTCGACGTCTCGCCGCCTAACGTCGAAGTTAACTTCGAAATAGCGCCCGACGCGTGTAGCCGTGACGGGCGCTATTTCGAAGTTAGTGCCGCTACTTCGAAGTAGCATGCACGTATAGACACGGCTACTGAGTGAAATCTTAATCACATTAAAGGCAGCAGCAATACTTCCATTGGCTTCAGTGGGTCAGCATTCAAAGCTACCTTCCAAGGCCGTGTCTACACGTGCCCCAAACTTCGAAATGGCCATTCAAATGGCCATTTCGAAGTTTACTAATGAAGCGCTGAAATGCATATTCAGCGCTTCATTAGCATGCGGGCAGCCACGGCACTTTGAAATTGATGCGCCTCGCCGCCGCACATCTCGTCCCTACGGGGCTCCTTTTTGAAAGGACCCCGCCTACTTTGAAGCCCCCTTATTCCCATGAGCCTCACCCACCTGGACATGGGGCTCCCCAACATTCCCCAGGTTGTGGGCATGTGCTGCGCACTCCACAACCTGGTGGAGAGTAAGGGGCTGGGCCATGGAGGCTAGCACGGACTACTCCCAGCCACCCGCCACCCTGAGCCACTAAGCTGACCATGAAAGGATCCGGGTCCAGGAGGCCCTGCAGGCCCATTTTGACCAGGCTGCAGGGTCAATGCCAGCAGGGCTGGCCTGATGAGCCACCCACCACCCCCCACTCACTTCTCACACCCACACCACTGCTCACCGAAGAGCACACAACACACATTTGTTTTGTTTTAAATAAACCGAACATTCTTGAAACCAAACGATTAACTTTAACGTGAATGGGGGAGCTATGTACATTGGGGCAGGGACAGCTACTAAAGAGGGGTGGGACAAGGCAACTATATACAATAATGTGGTGGAAAATGTACAAAGAGGGGCCTGGGTGGTCCATTCCTTGGCCTCCTTCCCCCCTACTGTCCAGCTCCTGGCGTGGGGAGGGGTGTGACCCATGTCTGGGCCGGAGACCTCATCAAGGCTGGGTGGGGGCCAGGAGGACTGGCAGGTATGGACAGGCTGGCTTCTGAGCCCTGTGGTCCCCCTCCTCGGCAGGCTCCAGGGCAGATGGAGGGTGACTGGGAAGGATGGCAGCCGGAGTGGCGGGGGGCACCATAAGCTCAGTGAGCTGCTCAAGGGTCCCCATAAAGGAACTCAGGCCTACTGGCACCAGGCCAGTGCTCTCTCCTGCAAGTGGAGCTGGTGCTCCTCCACTTGCAGGTGGCGCTCTGACACATCCACCTGGCGCTGGAGGGTGGCAAGGAGCTGGGGGTCAGCAGCCACCTGCAGCTGGCTCTGGTGGTGGCGGGCTCATCCTGGGGCCAGTCCCTGCTCTGCCACCTGGCTGCCAAGGTGCAACGTCCCCGCTGGGCTGTCCAGCACAACGGATGTGGCTCCCATGCCGTTGTGGCCCTCAGATGGTGCATCTGCAGAATAGAGTGGAAAAGAGCGAAGTCAGCCGTTAGTCTGGCCCTGATCTGTGGGCCATACTCCCCACCCCTCTGCTGCTGGGTTCCCATCCCCTGTCCCCCATGATGATGATGGGTGTGGTGTCCACTCCGTGAGTGACTCCCTTTGGGAGTTCTGCTCCCCCCTATCCCCAGGGATGGGGCTTGGCACTGTCCTGGGGGGCAGGTGCTGATGGGCTCTGAGGGTTGTGCCACTACTGTGCCGGAGCTGTGGTCTGGCTGGGACATGGTATGCCAGAGTCAGCTGGGTATGTGGAGGGCCCTGGTCATGTCCCTCGCCCCCGCCCCTTAACCCAGGGGTGTGCACCTGGGGTACATACCTGATGGTCCATTCCCACAGTCAGGGGACACCTGGTGGGCAGATGCTCTGTTGGAGCTGTGGGAGGGACGGTCAATCAGGAGCACCCCCTTGCTAAAGCCCTCCTTCTGCTCCTCCACTGTCCCAGGGGTGGGCTCCTCTGGGGGCCCCTCGGGTGCAGGGCTGGCCTCTGGGCCAGACTCCAGCTCTGGGACCTGTTGGGGCTCGTCAGCTGAGGTATCAAGGGTGGCCAGGGGGAGGAGGTGTACCTGGGGGTCCAGGATTTCCCTGAGCTCCCTGTAAAAGGGGAAAGCAGTGGGGGGTGGCCCCAGACTGGCTGGCCGAGTCCCAGGCCCGGGTGTAATCCTGCTGCAGCTCCTTGACCTTACTCCTGACATGGTCAGGAGTGCAGACAGGGTGACCCTGGACAGCCAGGCCCTCGGCCAGCAAGACAAATGTGTCTGTGTTCCGCCACTTGCTCCCCATTACCTGGAGCACCTCCTCCTCACCCCAAAGCCCCAGCAAGTCCCAAATCTCGGAGTCCAACCAGGAGGGGCACTGCTGCCCCTTCCCCCCAGCTGGACAGCTGAGAGCCCTGGGTCCCCTTGCGGGGTGCCCTGGGGGCTCTTGGGGGCCTGGCTGGCTGCCATGGGTGCTGAGTGGGGCATTGGGGCATCTGGAAGGCATGCAGGCTGTGCACGTGTGTGTGTTGCTGCCTGCATGCTCTCAGCTTCCTGCACACGAACTCAGGGGGTGGGGAGGTTTAAGGGGCTGCTGCACATGGTGACCATAAAGCTCAGGGGCTGGACAGAGCGTCTCTCAACCCCTCAGCTGATGGCCACCATGGAGGACCCTGCTATTTTGACATAGTGGGACGCGGATCGTCTACACATGCCCTGCTTCGATGTTGGACGTCAAAGTAGGGCACTATTCCCATCTTATGATGGGGATAGCGATTTCAACATCTCACTGTTTTACGTTGATTTCAAATTCAAAATAGTATTCGGCGCCTGTAGACATGCCGTGCGCTATTTCAAAGTTGGGCCAGTTATTTCAAAATAGCCAGCTAGTGTAGATGCAGCTACAAGGAGCAAGGGAAGTTGAAACGGTTTCTCCTGTTGATCTCCCACAATAGGAAACACTGGAAATTCAACCAAAAGTAGGTCTAGTTGCGTAACTTATGTCACATTTCGTTTGTAGTGTGGATCAGATCATATCCTGCTTTTTACAGATGTTTAATTATTGTCATCAGCATTGCAAATCTGAATCATTTCAGAGCCTACATTTAATTTACAAAAGATTTAGGCATTCAGAGACCTGATCTATAACCCACGAACAATTAATGAAATTTTTCATCCTAGGTACTTAAATCCTGCTGAAATATAAAATGTAGACTCCTAAACCTGATATGTGTTGTGATGTTAAATGCAACAGCACCTAAATAATATTAACAGTCAGACTCATTTTTTTGAATACCAGACTTCACTTTCAGAATGTAAGGAGTATGGTGCAGATCTCAGAGTTCAAAGGGTAATGGGGAAGATTTTCAAAGCACAAAATAGAAATAATGCGCCTATCTTCCATTTGTACCTTGGACAATTTCCATCATTAGGTTTGTGTGTGTTAGATTCATATTGGAATTTTCTATATGCTTCTTAGTGATTCTTTTAAAATATGTTCTTTATATTCACTATTGCATTGATCTTTGTGAAATTCATAAATAGTATATTCAAAAAGTAATTAAAAAGACTGAGAAGAATCAGCAAGAGTCTTGGTAAATGCATTCTTGAGTTAAGACACTGAGAAATGGCAAAGTTGTTTTTCTGCCTTAGGGAGCCCATGCATTAATGTAATTGGCAGTCAGAGTGACTCAGATAAGCAAGCATATTACAGGATTAGAAGAGCACTATGTCTGTTTTATCTAATTGCATCCTGTGAGACTTAGACCTTACTTAGATTAATCACGCCTTTCTCATGCATTAAACCGCAGGCCCAGATGAACGTCTCATGTCACTAATATTTTGTTAGACATGGCAAAATTCATTTACAACCTTTTACTATAAGTTTTGATATACACAACAATACTTGTTTTAGCACTACGAGACTGCCTGTAAAATTTAAAGCAAGCACTCAGACAAGACTGTAAGAATAACATAGTTAAGCCTGAAAATGTGAAGTGTTTAAATTAAATAAAAATGGAACATTCAGGTGATATATATTTATTGCTGAAATTCTAAAAAAACGGTCAAGCTACTGAACTGGTTGATGTCACTGGCAAACCCGTGGAAATAGTGTGTTGAAATGTTAAACTAGCTCCAGAGAGCAGTGGCCTGTTTTGCAGGGATATTGACAATATTTTTTTTTCTTTTTCCCATGCTAATTAAGTTATATGACCATTGTGATGGGTTGGACCACAGAGATCCCCTTCAGACTGTCATCTGGTGTGCTAATCATAACAATGAGTGTGCCTATCTGCCTCTGGCATACCCCACCATCCTTTCTTGCTAGGGCAGAAGCTCTGGTCTCCCCGTGCAAAGGCAGAGTTGGGGTAACAGCCCCACAAGACAGTAACATATATGCTGAAACAACTCAGCTCAGCTCTGGGAAGCTTCACCTACTGGGATTTGACAGTACCAAAGAATACAGCCCTCCAAAGGCACCAGAACCTCAGATAAATCAATCTTCGTATAAAAGTTTTGCTCAGCTCACATATGTTACTCTTTTCATCAATAAGGACAAGTTTACCCTACAGCCCTGTTCCGAAATATGTTTCTTGAGAATAGTTATTTCTAAATAACTTATTTCAAAATAACACGTCCATACCTGAAAACTATTTTGAAATAGCATTTTGCTATTCCAAAATGTAGCAGCCATACCAATTGGACCCTAACTCTCATTTAAGGCTATCCAGAAACAGTTCAGGAAGGACATCAGGTCAGCAGTTGCTTCCTGGGTCTGCTGATTGAGGCTCTCTGAGGCATGTGCTTTAAAGGACCCCCCTACACAGCTAGTCCTCAGGTTTCCCTGCTTGCTTGCCTACCTCTTTGACAGACAGCAAAATGTTGTCACTATATGCTTTGGTTGCCCTGCCCCAGGTCACCACTGCATTCCCTGAGTGGCCTCAAGCTGGCTTATCAGGTCTCGCAGCTGCCTGATTAGTGTCTGCCACATGGACATGGGGTGGGGTTGCTGCAGGACATGGGAGTCAGCCTAGAGCAAGTTCTCCATGGCCCAACACAGAACTAGCAGGTGGTAGAGATCCTTCTCTGGCATTTATCCATTTGATATAATAATTGAGAACTAGCATTATATCTCCCCTCAAACTTTGGTTAGGCAAACAAGCCAAACTCCTTGAGCTTCTTCTCATGAAGAATGCTTTCCATTCCTCTGATCATTTCAGTAGCCCTTCTCCACACCTGGTTCAGTTCCAATTAACCTTTTTTGAACATTGGAGATCAGAATTAATGACAGTATTCCTGAGGAGGTCTCACCAATGCCTTGTATAATGACAATAACACTTCCCTATCTCGGAAATTTCTCACGATACATCCTACGACTGCATTGGCTTTATTCATAACCACATTTCATAGACAGATCATAGTCATGTTGCAATTATGGGTCTTTTTCCTCCGGTCTGGCTTCCAGATGGTAAAACCCCATATTACAATATTTTTTGTGTGTGTCTATATATATGATATTGCATTTTTCATTGTTAAATTTAATCCCATTTATGTGACTCCAATTTTCAAGTTCATCCAGATATTCTTGTAAAATATTATTGTTCTCCTCCCAATTGGTAATACCTACACATTTTGTATTACCAGAGATTTTGCTAGCACAGTCCCACATTTAGCAATAACATCATGAATATAATTACCAAAAGGTAGCCATGTTAGTCTATATCTTCACAAAACATAAAAACAGTCATGCAGGACTTTAAAGACTAAAAAAATAGTTGGTTAGGTGATGAGTTTTTGTGGGGCAGACCCACGTCTTCAGATCTGGGAAAAAGTGAGTCTGCCCCATGAAATCTCATCAACTAATATATTATTTTATTAGTCTACATGACTGCATTTTTGTTTTATCAATAATATAATGTTAACTAAGATTGGTCCCAAAACTGATCTCAGAGGAATTCCAGTTGTAACTTGCCTCCTGCTTAACAGTTCACTCTTCAGCCTTTAGAATTTTCTTTTCCAGCTATCAGATTTCTTGTGAATCACCATCTTCTTCAGTTTTAGTAATGCTTTCACAAGTGGAACTTTATCAAATGTGTTACTGAAGTCCAGAAAGATTACATCTACTACATTTCTTTTGTCTGAAAATGAAAACAGTTATCTTCTCCAAGAAGGTGGGAACATTTCTCTGTATGTACTTGGCTACTATCTCATTTAAAATGTGTTCCAAGACTTTTCATAAAATTGAGCTGAAACCAGGAAGCCTGTACATTTCTGGGTCACTTTTTCTCATTGTCTTAAAAACAGGAACTATCTTAGCAATTCTACATCTACTGGGTACTACTCCTTAATTTGCAGATTTATTGAAAAGCCTTGCTATTAGGCTTTTAATTTCATGTGCCACTTCCTTTAAGATATTTTGAATGAAATTTCTGTAAACCCCAATTTCATCCTATTAAGATGTTTGAATTTGATTTCCACTTTGGATGTGGTAATTTCTACTTCCATATCCTCATTCCCTTGCAGTACCCTGCCACTACTACTGACTTCTCATTACCCTTGATAAAAATCTGAGGTGAAGTATTTGCTTAGGTGTTGAGACATGTCTGGATTATATTTAATCTCCATCCCATTTTTGGTGCTTAGAGCTCCCACTTCTTTTCTTGTTTTTATTTTACTTATAATGCTGCAGGACTGTTTAATACAGATTTTTTGTTCTGCTTCAAGGTCCATCTCTGCTTGGCTTTTGACAGTTGTCACTTTCTGACCATGTCTACACTGAGTAAAAATTTAGAAATGGCCATGCTTATGGCCAGATAGAAGAATACTAATGAGGCACTGAAATGCATATTCAGAACCTCATTAGCATGCTGGTGGCTGCAGCACTTCAAAATTGCCGTGTTTTGCTGCCATGTGGCTCATCTACACTGGCCATTTCGAAGTTTTGGGCTAGTGTAGATGTAGCTTTGTATTACCATAAGGGTGCAAAAACTCTGTCCTGGAAACATCTTATAATGTAAAGGAGTCACTATCTAGTTAAATGAATGTATTTTTGTTCTCATTTATGTGTATGCTCGGAGACAAAATTAATTCACGTAGCACTGCCTAACTTAAGTTATTTCGTCTAGGCTATGTCTACACGTGCCGTCTTCTTCAAAGGGGGCATGGTAAACAGGGTGATGGGAGATTACTAATGAAGTGCTGCAATGCACATACACTTTTCCCCATTGTCTTAAAAGCAAGAACTATATTAGCAAAGGAAAGGGAAGCTCAAGTGATAGGGTGGCCATATTTCACTATGTCGAATATGAGACACCTGGTAAAATTATTTGTACTCAAGCGTGTTCAAAGGCAATGAATCAGAACTATGACATTCAAACATTCAAATTAATGTCAAGCTGACTGAGACCCTTTCTAAAAAGAAATAGGCTGTGTCTACCTGTGTCCCTTCCTTTCGAAAGGGGCATGTTGATGAGCAGGTTTGAAATATGCTAATGAGGCACTGCAATGAATATGCAGCACCTCATTAGCATAATGGCGGCCATGGCGATTCAAAAGTGCAGCTTTTCTAATTGGACCTGTGCCCCTTCCTTTAGAAAGGGGCATGTTAATGAGCAGGTTCAAAATATGCTAATGAGGTGCTTCAATGACTATGCAGTGCCTCATTAGCATAATGGCGGCCTTGGTGATTCAAAAGTGCAGCTTTTCAAATCGCACGCCACCTGTGGAGATGGGACCTTCCGAAAGGACCCCTCCCAGTTTTCGAAAGCCCTTCTTGCGATCACCAGATAGAAAGAAGGGCTGTCGAAAAACTGTGGGGGGGGTCCTTTCGGAAGGTCCCATCTCCACAGGTGGCGTGCGATTTGAAAAGCTGCACTTTTGAATCACCAAGGCCGCCATTATGCTAATGAGGCACTGCATAGTCATTGAAGCACCTCATTAGCATATTTTGAACCTGCTCATTAACATGCCCCTTTCTAAAGGAAGGGGCACATGTAGACCCAGCCATAGTGTATATCTGGAGTTTTTATTTACCTTCTCATCTTTAAAGTCGGGTCTACACATGAGAACCCTTTCGAAAGGGAGAAAATTGAAGTTCGGTAGTTGAAATAGTGGCTGTCGAAATGGAGCACCTGATGCCATTAACGAATTAGCATTTCGATCTGGTGTTTTGAAGTGCCACCACAGGTCTTTCGAAAGAGAGCATCCACATGGCTCCAAGCCTTCTTTCAAAAGAAGGGAGGCAGGATATGCCATGGACGGGGTCCCATGGATGACAAGCCCTTCCAGGGCTGCAGCCAGCTGTCTCCTTAAAGGTCCACTCCCTCCATCCTCCCCTCCGCACGAGCTGAACACTACCCAGTCTTTCACAGCCCTGCAGAGCCCACTCGTGACCACGATGGAGTCAGAGCAACACCTCCTGCAGGAGGACAACATCATTATGAACACCCTCCTGGCAGTGCTGGGCACCATTGCCACAGCTGCACCCAATCTCAGTGGGTGGCTGAGCAGTCCCCCTGGGGCCATGGGGCTCTCTCACCCGAGGCACTGCCGGGTGACCCCTGGCTGCTCCAACGCCTCTGGACCCACCCCAGCAGCACCGATTGGTGGGAGCGTGTGGTGCTAGGGGAGTGGGGTGAGGAAAGGTGGCTGCAGAACTTCCGCATGTCGAGGCAGAACTTCAACGAGATCTGCCGCTGTCTCACCCCTGCACTCTGGCACCAGGACACCTGCATGTGGCCAGCCCTCACCCTGGAGAAATGGGTTGTGATCACCTTCTGGAAGCTGGCCACCCTGGACTCCTACCAATCTGTGGGACAGCAATTTGGGGTGGGCAAGGCCATCATCGGGGCTGTACTTATGGAGATAAGGTGGGGCAGGGTGGGTGGGAGGGCTGGGGAGAGGGGAACCCACTGCTGCAAGGGGTTGGATGGGAGGGGGGCAGGAGGCTAGACAGGGTGGGGTCCGAATGGGAGGGGGACAGAATGGGCCCAAGGTGGGGAGGCCATGGCTGCCACACCTGCACAAGATCACATGTGCCCCTCTGCCCCCCCGCAGGTCATCAGAGCCATCAGTGTGATGCTGCTCCATAGGGTCATCCACCAGGGGGATCTGGAAAACACCATCACCAGCTCCCAGGACCTGGGCTTTCTGAACTACATTGGCAGTTTGGATAGCATGCACTTTGCCATCCATGCCCCATCACACAGCGCCAGCCAGTACGTCAACAGGAAGGGCTACCATTCAGTGGTGCTACAGGCCCTGGCGGACATGAGGGGCTGGTTCACCAACATCTGTGTGGGCTGTGCCAGCCACACCCATGCTACTCAGGTCTTCTGGAACTCCGGCCTCTGCTGGCACATTGGGGTTGGCACGTTCACCCCCAGTGAGAGATCCTGTTGGTGGAGGATGTCACCATGCCACTCTGCATAGTGGCAGATGTGGCATACCCCCTGCAGCCATGGCTCTTGAGGCTGTACACGGGATGTGTCAACCGCACTTGGGAAGCATTCAATCAGCACCTCAACTACGCCCACAATGTCATGGAGCGGGCCTTCGGCCGCCTAAAGAGGCGGTGGAGGTGCCTCCCCATGCGGCTGGAGGTCAGGGTCCTGAACGTGCCCCAGGTGGTGGGCACCTGTTGCATCCTTCTAAATGTTGTGGAGGGAAAGGGAGATGCCTATGTCCTCGGGGGGTGCCCTCCGGCCATGCCGGCTATGAGCAGCAGGGCACTTCCCCCATCCGCCAGGCCCTCTGGGATGGCCACCACATACAAGAGTCCCTCAAGCAGGCCTTTGCTGACAGCCACCTCTGACCCACATGCTTGCCCACATCCCACGCACATCTGCCACCCACCGTCCCCACCCCCATCCCTACTAGCACCGCACTCACACATCCACCACCCACCATCCCCCTGAGGAGCACAGCATGGAGTGGTGAACATTAAAATAAACATTTATCTAGACTATTCTCTTTAACTATGTACGGGGGTGGGAACCTAACTTGGAGGAGGGCAGGGCACTCATTCTGGGGCAGGGGTGGTGGGCCGAGAGCCCCATCATCCCCTGGAGCTCCTGCTTCCTTGGGTGCAAGGTCCCTGGTGGGGAGGAGAGGGTGTGGGCAGCACCAGCAGGTAGGGCCAGAGACTGGGCCCCGGTGGGGCAGAGGGTACAGGCTCAGTGGGGGTGGAGGGGGAGGGCTCAGTTGGGGTAGGAGGGCAGACTCTGTGGGGGCAGAGGGGGCAGGTTCGGTGGAGGGAACTGCTGGGGAGGCCAGGAGTCAGGCCAGAGGGTGTGGCCAATGCCCTCCAGTGTGGTTAGCAGCCTCTCCCAGGCTGCCCTCCGCCACTCCATCTCTGCCTCGGCGAGCCGCAGGTGCTGCTCGGCCACCTTGGCTTGGCTCTGTCTGGCTCGGTGCTCCTCAGCCCTGCAGGGTGGTCCTCCAGCCATAGCCTCAATGGCAAGCTGCGTGGGGTGGTGTCAGAGTGCCTCAAAGGGTTGTGGCGGGGGCTTGGGGACAAGGGATGGTGCAGGGCTCTCCCAGCCCATGGATGGTGTGGCTGTATGGAGAGGGGGACGGCATGTCAGTAATGTGCCCCGGACAGAGGGGACCTGGCTATGGCCCACTTGTGCAAACCCACCCCATGGGGCCCCTCCCACCCTCAAAGAACACGGACCCCCCCAGGGGCACCGACCCACCCCACATGAGATGGGTTTCCCAGCCTGGGGGTGCATCCAGGGGTCTCTCATGAAGGTGGCCCTTTCTGGCCTGCACTGTGTAGGCCCCAGGTGCTGTCTGGCACTGACCAGCCACTGCCCCGTGCAGCTTGAGGCTCTGTCCACTGAAGGTGGGTGCTGGGCATTGCTGGCGGGCCACTGTGGGGTGCCACACCCCATGTATGGGGTGGCCTGTGTGCAGGCTGGGACCACCGGTCCTGTGTGCAGGTGTAGCCATTGCGTCTCCCTCACCCTGTGGAGCAGGTGTGTGCCCCTCCCTGTATGCACCAAAGGGTCTTGCGGCGATGTCCGGGTATGTCCAGCTTCTGGTTGCCCAGTTGGAGCAGTGTGAGGGGATAACGATGGTGAGGTCCCCCTCCTCACTCGACCACTCAGTGGTTCCTTCTCCCTCCTGGGTCCCCAGTCCAGGCTGCTCCTCCTCCTCCAGCTGCAGCTCCTCAGTGGATGTGTCCTGCAACTCCAGGGGTGAAGAGCTCTCCTGGGACCCTAGGATGCTCCAGAGCTCCCAGTAGTAGGGGCTTGTGGATGAAGCTGCCCCGGAGTGGCCAGCCTGGTCCCTGGCCCCGGCATAGCCCTGCCGCAACTCCTTTACCTTGCAGCGTACCTGTTCTGCAGCACGCTCCGGGTGGCCGCTGGTCTGGAGGCCCTGAGCTAGGTGGCCAAAGGCAGGGGCATTGCGCTGCTTGACCCCCATCTCATGCAGGACCTCCTCCTCCTTCCACAGGACGAGGAGGTCCTGTAGCTCATGCTCCGTCCAGGTGGAGGCCCTTTTTTTTCTCCACCTGGGAGCCCTGTTGGGGCTTGGAGTTGGGACTTCTTGTCATGGGCTTCCTGTGTGTGTTCAGCTTTAAGGCAGCTGGGGGCAGGGACCATAGAGCCCAGCTGCTGCTGGCTGGAGTGGCCCTGTGCTCCAGCTGACCGGCTCCATGGCGGACCCGTATTTCAAAAAAGCGGACTGTGGAGCTTCTACACGTGGATTCTTTCGATTTAGTATTTCAAAAGGGAGAGATCTTCCTGATCTGGGATCGGGGTTTGGATTTCAACATCTGTGCCCTGTTCTTTCGATTTCCTTTCGAAAGACGGTGTTATGTGGGTGGATGCTCCTCCCACTGTTTTGAAAAAGGACCACTTATTTCGATGTTTTGTGCATGTATAGACACAGCATAAGGCTTTAGGACTCATGCAGGGAGTCCTGACACAAAAGCACCTCTTTCACACAGAGGGGGCAACTAACTGAACTGGCATTCCCTGCCCAGTGCTTCCTGTTCTTTGTACCGGGGTGGGCTCCTGGGATGGATGTACCTCTTCTGATACCTGGCTCCAGGTCCTCCTGAGGCATCAGGTGAGAGGGGCATACAAGGTCACAGCCAGCCCTCCACGGCTGCTACCAGACACTGAAGAGTTGGGGGCAGGGAAGGGATGATGTGGCTTGTGTGCTTGTAGAGCTCATCTCTTCTTTCCAACCCCCTTCCTATGCCTTGCCGCACAGCATTAAGGGCAGTTGATGCCTGTGGACTTTTGCTGGCCACTGACATAACTCAGCCACCTCTTATCCTCAAGCTACAGCATGAGCAGTAAGGGGTTAAGTCCTATTGATGTATTGGAACCTGACTGCCAGGACTTCAGTGAATCCAGACAGAGAGGTGGCTGCTTCTGTCACCACTGCTTATGTCTGAGCTTTCTTAAACAGAATTGCTGATAAGAAAAAAAAAGCCTCTCCTATCTGTGGCACTGAAAAAGCTGAAGTCTAAGGCTCTGTCTACACTGAGTCATGCTGCCAGCAGCTTGATGCAAATGAGTGGTCTTGAAAATGCAAATGACCACTCACTTGAACATTCACACTGTTAATTTGCATATTTGTGTGAGATCGCCCTGCCAACAGAGGCTGCTCAAGGCAGAAAACCAGTGTCGTAGGTAAGATTCTGCCAGCAAAAAACCCCCTTTGTCGGCAGAGCCTTATCACTGATTTTTTCCAGTCATTAGGGGCTGCCAACAAAGGGAGTTTTTGCCAGCAGAACCATGTCTACACTGTTTGTTTTCTGCCAGGAGCAGCCTCTGCCAGGAGCTCGATCTTCTGTGAATATGCAAATTACCTATGTGACTATGCAAATTTGCATCCATTTGCATTTTCAAGACTGATCATTTGCATCAAGCTGCAGGCAGCATGGCTGAACATAGACGCAGTCTAAGTGTACCAATTTGAAGGAATCTTGGAAAAAGTTGTTGCCACAAAAACTCAATGACTGATAAAGAGTAAAAGTACTACCTGACTTGTTCCAGGAAACAAACTTTGCCTGAAAAAATTCCTAGATGTCATGAATTGTTTAGACCCCAGTAGAAAACCCCAGCTCCTACTGAGTGGAGATTCCAAAAGGACTTCTATGAAATCATTGGGTCTCTCCTTGGTCATGTCTACACTTGGGAAAAACTTCAAAATAGCCATGCTAATGGCCAAATCGAAGAATACTAATGAGGCACTGAAATGAATATTCAACACCTCATGACTATGCTGCTGGCCATGGGACTTCGAAAGTGTCACATTTTGCTTGTGCACAGCTTGTCTACATGGGGGTCCTTTTTGAAAGGTCCTTGCAAACTTTGAAATCCCCTTATTCCTATCAGCTGATTCCTATCAGCTGATAAGAATAAGTGGATTCTGACATCTGTGGGGTCCTTTCGAAAAGGACCCACATGTAGACGAGCCGTGTGTGAGCAAAATGCGGCACTTTTGAAGTGCTGCGGCCGGCAGCATGCTAATGAGGTGCTGAATATTCATTTTAGCAACTCATTAGTCTTCTTTGATTTGGTCATTAGGATGGCCATTTTGAAGTTTTGTCCAAGTGTAGATGTAGCCCCTATGCTGCAAATTAGTGGTTTTCTTCTTAAGCATTATTTGGCTCATAATTTTGAAATGAACAGGAATAATCATGAAGAGTGCTGTTAAGTTGGGGGAAAGGAGCAAAATGAGTTTATATTATTTTTGTAACTTGTATTAAATGTTGGGCAGGCATGGGGCAAAATTGGTCTAAGAGCTATGCAACTTCAGCTATGTAAATAACGTAACTGGCACTGAAGTACTTTAACCCAACTTTATGCAGTGTTTGTACCATGCTGTGTCAATGAGAGAAACACTCCCATTGACTTATGCTAAATTTCTCATTCTGTGGAATATCAGAGTTCATGGGATCATTCAGTAATCCATTTAATGGGTCTTCACTAGACTCATTAAATCAACACCTGTAGGATTGATAGCCATAGTATTGTCCTGCTGATAGTGTAGGCCATTAGAGACTTTATATAGCCCCCTCTTTCCTGTAATTTCATGGAAGAACAAAAAGATGCTTCTAGAAGAAATTTGCATAGATTATAAATTAGCTGATATTATTCTTTCACTAGGTTGGGGCTTTTGTTTGGCAGCGTGAGTAATAAATTTATCACATAAATATACAGCATAGTTAATCAATAGATTGCATACATTTACCTTTTTTCTTTTTTCTTTTTTTTCTCTTTTTTGTGGTTGCAAATTCTATTAATACCTTTTAAGTGAGGGTTTTAACTCTTCACCTCACCCATCTTCTCAAATATTACTTCAGTTCCATAAAGGTTTACCGGGAGGTAAAGTGGTGTCAAAAAAGTCCAAACATTACCTTTTCAGTTATAAAAAATTTCAAGTCCTCAAAATAATCTTTTGAAACTAATTAATTTTTAATAAAATTCTTTATTCTCCTTAAATAGTCATTAAATAAGTTCTCCTTTCTTCTTAATAGTTTTGGAGAAGGGCTCTTTTCATTCTCAGTTTAGTAAGGAAGTTACTTAAGCACCACTAGATGACTAATTAATTTCCTAATTAATATAAATATTCTGCATTTAAATGAGATATTATGTTAGCAACCAAGATCATTATCTATGTTGGTACATAAAATATCTTGCCATTTGCAGAAAAATGATATGATGGAGTTATTGTATTAGAAACTCTAGACACAATATTTGCAAATATACTTCTCAAAGAAGACTTGTCACCTCAAAGAGGTAGCCATGTTAGTCTATATCTTCACAAAACAAAGCAAAATGCAGCACAACAAAACAAACAAAAAACCAGTCCAGTAGCACTTTAAAGACTAACAAAATAATTGATTAGGTAAGGAGCTTCCATGGGACAGACCTACTTCTTCAGACCCAGAAAATTCTGATAAATGAAAACTGAGATGAAGGGGGTTTAACAGAAAGAGAGAAAAAAATGAAATAAAAACTGATGAATCAATAAATTATTTCGTTCGTCTTTAAAGTGCAACAGGACTGCTTTTTTTCTGTCGTCTCAAACGTTTCAATGACAACCGTGATGTTCACCTTTAAGTGCAAACATTAAAGAAATAAATGTCTAAATCAAATAATTTCCCAAGGAAATTACTTCCAATATTTCTGTAACTCTTTCTCTCCTGTTGAACAGATGTAAATCAGTCTTGTGAAGAGAGTAAAAGAAAGTCCATTTTATAGCTTTTATTCATGACTCCAATAATTATTACTATATCTCTTTTTGCTTGTAAACATAAAATTTGTGCATTTTAATAAAGTCAGGACTCTTTCTGTAACATAAATACCTTACAAATCTGTGCTTGTAACCATATTATCTCTATTTTAGGTGATATCGTGTTCTTTCAGAAGACCATTGTGGCTGTTTTCTTGGAAATACTATTTCTCAAGATTTATGACCTGACTTTTATAGCATTTATATCTTGCAAATAAAGGTTTTCATCAAATATTGATGAAGCACAGAAGTACAATAACAACGAGTTAAACGTGTCTCTCAAAATGCAACATGCAAGGAAATGGTATACAATTTTAAAAAACATGGAAGTTATAAAAGCTGCAATTAGAACCTGTGTAAACACACTGCAGGGCAATAGGTCTTTAAAGTGCTACTTGACTGCTTTTTGTTTTGATAGTGTATAGACTAGCACGGCTTCCTCTCTGTTACTATTCAGAGCAATAGACATGGTTTTATGGCAAAAGAGTTTTTTATCTTCTCTGTCAATTAGATTGTTCCTGTTGACAGAAAGCAGAAGCTTCCTGGAATTTCTTTACATTAGACTGGCTCTAATAAAATAAATAAACAAAATATATGCATATGTCAGTGTGTTTTCTGGTCACAGAATTAATATTTGGTGTTAAAATTAAGTTAAAGTTGTAGTTAAGATTGTAATAACCTGAACAAATCATAATAACTTTATTAGCAACCCTTTTTAAATCAATACGCAGGTCTGTCTCTTACAGCAAGAAAGCATTTTGTCTACCTGAAGCAAGCTGGATCATTTCTATCAACACACTTGTGTCAAGGTCCTGTATTTAAACATCCAAGGGGAATATGTTGGGGGAATTTAAAGGAGATATATTCAAAATCTGATTTTGAGTTTTATCACTTCCATATCTTTTATTATTTAATTAATTTTTAAACCTTGTCTAATATTTCTGGACACTAGAGAGCACAGTGGGAGCCCTGGCATTTTCAGTTTTGTAGGAATTCTGTTTCCAGCCTCTCTAGTGACCTTGAGTTGGTCACTAGCTCTGGTCATTCCAACCAGTCAAAGATATACGGTGTTTACCAGACAGGCTAGAATGCTTTCATCCAGGGTTAGTGTGTCCCTGAAAGTGGGATCTGTGCATATTTACATGTAGGCACTACTGCACAATTGACGTGCTCTGGAGAATTCAGCACTGGGTGTGGAAGCTTTTAGCGGTAAGGTACTCTCAAAGCCATTGCTGGATATAAAAGGAAATTCACTTCAAATATTTTTGAAAAGGTCTCCTGATGACTACTTTTGAGAATCCAGCTGCCCACACCAGTTTGCCTAATTGACTTTCAGTCAATAAGAATTTATTTCCATAGATTTATGCATCTGGAACTAAGAACAGATTTTAGGTCTACTGACCTAAATTTAGGGAGTCTTTATGGAGGAGAAAGGACAAATAAAATCAAAATAGCCTCCATGTACATCCTCATCTTCTGATACTACAGATCTCAATTCTATTGATTCATTTTACAACTGAGAATAGGCTCTAATGTAATCAAGGACCTCCATTGTATCTTTCAATTCTACCCATCCATACGTCTCTTTGGGAGAGTTGTGGCATTCGAGAGCCAAGAGCTAATGAAACTTCACCAAATATTTAAAAATCCCTTAGCATTGTTTCCTTAAACAGGATCCCACTCCCATATTGTCTCTCACCTCACACATCAAAAATACTGATTGCAGCTAATCTCAGTACAGTATGAACAGCAAGATGAATCCTTACAATAGTATGCGAAATCTACCATTGGTAACATCTTGGGGTTGGATACAGTATTCTCATTTGCTACTTTTCTTTGTGCTTGAATTTGTAACAATGTGTAAGAGACACATTAGTGATAGAAACTGGCCTGGGGCAGTCTAACCTAGTGGTCAGATCAGAAGTCAGGCTTCTTGGTTCTGTGGACATGGGCAGGTCAGTGGATGTGATATACCTTGATTTCAGTAAAGCTCTTGTTACAGTCTCACAAAAAATTCTTGCCCATAAATTAAGGAAGTAGGGATTGGATACATGGACTATAAGGTGGATAGAAAGCTGGCTTGAAGGTCGAGCCCAACAAGTCAATGACTCAATACCTGGATGGTGGTCAGTTTCAACTGGAGTGCCCCAAGACTTGGTTCTGGTGTTGGTGTTGTTCAACATCTTTATTAATGACCTGGATGAGGGACTGGATTGCACCCTCAGCAAGTTTATGGATCATACTAAACTAAAGGGAGAGGTAGATACTTTGGAGGGTAGAGATAGGATCCAGAGTGACCTGGATAATTTGGAAGATTGAGCCAAAAGAAATCTGATGCAGTTCAACAAGCAGAAGTGTAGAGTCCTGCACTTGGGATGGAAGAATCCCAAGCATTGTTATACACTGGAGACTGACTGGCTCAGCAGCAGTACAGCAGTAAGGGACCTGGGGATTATAGTGGATGAAAGGCTGGATATGAACAAACAGTGTGCCCTTGTAGCCAAGAGGGCCAATGGCATATTGGGGTGCATCAAGAGGAGCATTTTGAGCTAATAATCTAGAGAAGCAATTGTTCCCCTCTATTTGGCACTGGTGAGGCTGCATCTGGAATATTGTGTCCAGTTTTGCCCCCCCCCGCCCCGGTATAGAAAGGATGTGGATGTGCTGGAGCAGGTTTGGCAGTGGGCAACGGATATGATTAAGGGGTGGGAGCATGTGACCTACGAGGAGAAGCAGAGGGATTTGAGCTTATTTAGTTTGCAGAACAGAAGACTGAGGGGTGATTTAATACCAGCTTTCAACTTCCTGAATGGGTGCTCTAAAAGTGATGGAGAGAAACTGTTCTCAGTGGTTACAGAAAGCAGAACAAGGGGTAGTGGTCTGAAGTTATAGACGCAAAGGAGTAGGTTGGATATTAGGAAAAACTACGTCACCAGTAGGGTGGTGAAGTACTGGAATGCATTGCCTAGGGAGGTGGTGGAATCTCCATGTCTAGAGGTTTTTAGGTCCCAGATTGACATAGTCATGGCTGGGATGACTTAGTTGGGGTTGATCCTGTTTGGGATGGGAGGCTGGACTTCATGACCTCTTGAGGTCCCTTCCAGTTCTGTGATTCTATGATTCTACATCACAAGCCATGTATACACTTAGGAAAAACTTTTTTGCCAAATCGAAGAATGCTAAAGAGGTGCTGAAATGAATATTCAGCTCCTCATTGTCATGCTGCTGGCCATGGCACTTCGAAAGTACTGCGTTTCGCTTGCTGATAGGACTTAGGGGATTTCAACATTTGTAGGGTCCTTTTGAAAAGGACCCCCATGTAGAGGAGCTATACGCGAGTGAAACTTTTGAAGTGCCGTGGCCGGCAGCATGCTAATGAGGCACTGAATATTCATTTCAGCACCTCATTAGTATTCTTTGATTTGGCCATTAGGATGGCCATTTTGAAGTTTTTCCTAAATATAGACATAGCCACAAAATTCCGTAAAAGGGGACTTGTGGATGACAAAGTTCTGCACCCACTGCTGGTTATCCCAGGACTCCAAAGTAATGTGATTCCACCAGTGTGTGCTGGTCTCATGAGTCCAAAACCACTGCTCCACTGTCACTGATGCAACCAGGGCAGCCAGTGCCTCTGATTTCTTGGACCAGAGTTGGGTGATTTGTTCTTCCAAACCATCATTGTCATCAGCAGCAGCAGCACCATCATGATACTAAACTATCCCTGAGCCTTGTAATTGAAGAAAAAATTGTGCAACAACCAGTGTGGTTGCCTAAATGACGTGTGCTATGAGTTGAAGCATTTGGGGAACCATGCTTGTGCTAGAATGCTGCAGCAGGAAATGGCATGATCTCCACTTCGTTTTAAAGTGGTTACTGGTGCTCTGAATTCTGGGACAGTGCTTGAAATTCTGGGATTCAAACATGAAACACCCAGAAGGAACTGGGGCTATGGTACTCTGGGATAGGTACCCACAATGCATTGCTCACATTGTCAAACTTGCACAGGGCAATGGGGAAGTGGAGAAATTATATGGAAAAAAGGTGGGTTGAATGTCAAGAAGCTTTGTAGAAACTTAATACAAATTCATAATATCAAGGTTAAATAATTTAATTTATTAAATATTGAACTTATCTCTCAGTATAAACATAGCATTTGGGTTTTCGTCTGACTCACATTCTCTCTTCACTCCTCCCCACCAATAAACAAATCCTACTTGAAACCACCATATTTTGCTTTTTCCTGGCCCAATGTAAGTGACAATGTACAATTTGTATATAAAATCTCAGCTAATTTGAGCAACATTTTTTATTCAGTGTGGTGTGCTTCTGTACTTTTTACCCATGATTACAAATGGAAGGATGAGGTTCAAAGCAAGCACTTCTTTTTGTACTATATTTGGTCAATCCAATTATAGTAAGTAATGGAAAACACATTCTAATCTCATGAGACCATCAAGTGCAATTTCCAGAACAAAAGGTTCAGAAAAGCAGCTTCTGAACTACACTTTGGACACTGATGGAGTTTGCATTTCACTGGCATGTTTTTGTTGTTGTTGTTCAAATGTGCACTGTGAGCATCTTAAAAATATAAGGGCAGGTGCTAGGTTGATGGAAAACAAAATATCTTTCTAAAAGAAAACAATTAAGGAATTCAAACTAAAACTCAGAATCAGGTTATCTTTGATTCATGCTCATAGAAACTTTGTAAACTGTGAGCTTTCAAAGCCATTTAAATAAAGCCCTTGAATGGCCTGACCATCATGCATATTTGGCACACAACAAACAACAAGGGCTAATCTACACTACTGTGGAAGATTGACCCACTCAGGGGTTTGATTTTCACATGGAGTAAGGACGGTTAACCCTTACGTGCAATTGTTGTAGCTAAAATCACGTGTCTGCAGTTGAGTTTTATGCTGATTATAGATGTAGCCCTATAGTCAAGTAACACACAAAACAAAGAGTACAGATTAGAAACCTATGAAAACAATTTAAAGTAGAGATAAGACAACAGCATGAAGTGACAGAAGTCAGGCAGTAACAAACAGGACTTTTGGTAAACAGGTGAGCCATCTATCTAATGAAAAAAAAGAACCTAATAGAAAACAGGAGATGGATGAAGACATTCAAGAGTTGAAAACTAATAAACAGAGAGAAACAGCTTAGCTTTTCCACAGCTTGTAAAAACAAAGAAAAAGGATAACAGCTCAGGGAATGTCACTAAACTAGCAAATCTTTATTTATATAGTTTTAGTTCAGATTTATAATAGAAATATAACAGAAATAACAACAACCACAACAATAAATGAACAGTGTTTTAGCCTGGAATACCAAGCCCACTCACATGAAGCCCAAACAAGTCAGGTCACATGCACATGCACAGAACATAGAACACATGAAAGAAGTGTAGTCAAAATACTTAACAGGGTGCTGGAAGATGCTCAGATATTTTGGTGATGAATGCAGTAGGAGAACTTACATAAAATAG
This sequence comes from Carettochelys insculpta, assembly GCF_033958435.1. Taxonomy (NCBI): domain Eukaryota; kingdom Metazoa; phylum Chordata; order Testudines; family Carettochelyidae; genus Carettochelys; species Carettochelys insculpta. The sequence goes on from NC_134137.1 coordinate 138,851,894, forward strand.
AACAGAGTATTTTAGGCCTTTTATTTAGCTCTCTAGAAACATTGTGACAAAGCTGTTGATCTACAGGAGGAGTAAGGAACATTTTTTGGGTCAGGGGACACAGTTCCAGAGAAAAAGAATATTTGGTGTCTACACAAAAATGAGAGGCACCCACAACCTCACTGATGTGGCCCCTATCAAAGAGAGAGAAAAAAAGGCATTCACTTCAATTTCCCAGAACACCAGCCCCAGAGGGGGCAGGGAAGGAAGACTTGAGTTTAGGGGTTCCCCCAGTTTAAATTTACTCTTCTGGAAGCCTGGGGGCTAGTAAATTTTGTGGGCCTCCCAAGGTTGGGGGACAGTACAGGAGCAGGCGCGGGGTGAAGATGTGTGGGCAGTTGGGTACATGAGTATGCAGGGGATTGGGGTCTTGCAGGAGGTATCTGAAGTTGGGGGATCTGGACAGGAAGTTGGGTTCAGGAGCAGAAAGGGATCTAGGGTCTGTGTGGGAGGGAGAGTGCAGGAGCAGGCTGTAGGAGGGATCTGGGTGGAGTGTGTGTGGGGGTGATGGAACTTGGGGCAGCTCTCCAGGAGAACATGTAGCTTTTTGGCTCCCGACGATCATGTTGGTCGCGATTCCTGACAATGGGAGCATCAGGGGAAAAACCTGAAGGCAAGCAGATCCCAGCCACAGAGAGAAGGAAAAGCAGCATGCAGAGCCACTCCCTGTCATGCCAGGCAGAACCCATGGGCTGAATCCAGCCCAGACCTGCTTTGATCAGGCCAGAGAGGCTCAGGAATCATCCCTGCAGCGAGGAGCCTATGCTTGTGTTCCAGCCTCGTGCAGTGGGAGGGAGTGTCATGTGGATGGAATGAGTATGGAAAGTAACATCCAGGGAAGCCAGTCCACAGGCCGTTGGCTCCCTGTCTGTTGGAGTGCAGTGAAAGATGAGCGCCAAGGAAAGCTGCAGAGAAAAGGACTGACATTTTTAATGATCACTGTCTTTGTCAGCTCCTCCACATGAAGAGGCAGGACAAGATCAGAAATAAGAATATTTGTACCCAAATCCATCAGTCACCTCCATTATTTTCAGCAGTTCTCCTGATAGAGATGTTATTAGGATGGAAGATGAACAAATTATAGAGTATATTTTACCGCTACACAGCTATCCATTACGTTGTTACATGTCTGAGTATATTCAGTAAGGGCATTTCTACACATGCTTCTTCTTCCAGAAATGGCATGGTAATGAGCAGCCCAGAAGATACTAATGAGATGCATATGTAAATTTTCTGCACCTCATTAGCATATGGTCATGTGATTCATAGTCTGTAAAAAGCTCTTCCAAACTCTAAAATAGCTGCGTAGAAGTGGGGCCCCTGGTGATCTCCTGCAAGGAAATCGTCCTCTGGAAGCCCTGTTATCCTCAAAACTTTGAGGAAGACAGGGCTTCCAGAAGGAGAATTTCCTTCCAGGAGACCCCCACAGGCCACACTTCTGCTATTTTGGGGTCCCAAAGAGCTTCTTCCAGACTATGAATCATGGGGCCTTATCCTAATGAGGCACAGGAAATTTACATCCATGCCTCATTAGCATCTTCCAGGCTGCTCATTACCATGCTGCTTCTGGAGGAAGGGGCATGTGTAGAAACGGCTTAAATGATTATCAATCTGAGATCAGTATAGCTATGCAGAATGCAGAGATAAATAGTTCCATTGCTACCCTTTCTTCTGACTGATGAAGAGCTGGCTCTGTGTTTTTTTTTTAAACTGTATGTAGAGCGATGCTCAGTTTTCATTCCCCAGCTGTGTTCTCCAAGCACTGTTATTATGTAGGGTTTTCAAAAAAGGAAAACCTCTTTGCCAACAAAACATGTTATGATACTATTTCTATACATTCTCAGTTAAACTGATTTAGGTAGGAAGACATAATTATTTACAGTTGATAGACTCAACAGTTCTTTAGTATAATCTCACTCTTTGGATCATTTGCACTCAATGATTATGCTCCTTATTTATTCCATAACAGAACACATATGCTGTAACAATCATCTTTATTAGTTTTCTAAGTTTCGATATGCTTATTTTTCTAGGGGGCATGGGCAGAGCACAAAACCTCCCCTTCCCCTCAGGCTCTGGAGGAGTGAACCACGTGGAGCATGAAGCCAGTTAAAGCAGCATGGGGCTGCTCAGAAGTGGCTGGCTGCTCTGTGCCTGAATGGCTCAGTGGGACAGTCCACAGGCTGGATATGGTGGTTTGGTGAGCCTGATCTGGTCCACAGTCTGTTTCTTGCCTACCCTGTACAAAATTGTCCAACAGTGTCAAAATAACTCCGCCATGAAGCCTCTAGGAGTTCCACGCCAGTCCCTAGCCTAGATGAAGGAGGAGGGTTGGTCAGATGAGTGGCAATGTGCTGATCATAAAACAACAATGCCAATGAAATCTGTGCCAATACAACTAACTGATAAAAGATGCTGGCTTGGACGTAGCTCGGACAAACAACATCCGCAATATTAATCAAGTGATAGGAGTTGGGCCAATAAGTTGGCTACCAAAAGCAAATTACAACCATTGCATATGCTGTCAGTTGGAATGTGGAACATCTGAGCACTGTGAGCGACTGGAAAGTTAGAGATGCTTCAAAAGGAGATGGAGGTATACCGATGCAATATACTTGGACTGGAGGAGATGTGTTGGGCAGTCGCAGGAGAGATATGCAGTTGCGAAGTCATTTGGTCACAGAATGAAAAGAAGCATGAGGCAGGAGTCGGATTCCTTCTTAGCAAAAGAGCTAGAGGAACATTGTTAGGATACAAACTGGTGAGTGCAAGAATGATGGTTGTGAAATTCGAAGCAAAACATCAACATCTCGCTCATTCAGGTGTATGCACCCATGTTGGACAGTATGCAGGAAAAGATTGATCTCTTTTATAAAGACTTAACTGGAGGAGATATCAAAGATGTGTTCAGCATTGGAGGAGATGGGCACGTGAACGTCAGAACAAATAACTAAGGTTGTGAGAGAGTCATGGGAAGGTTTGGATATGGAGAAAGAAATGAATGAAGTGAGAAACCACTAGAGTTTGCTATGGGGCATGAGATGGTGATCTGTAACATGACCTCAGTGGTTTGAGCATTGGCCTGCTAAACCCAGGTTTGTGAGCTCAATCCTTGAGAAGGCCATGTAGGGATTGGGGCAAATAGATATCAGGGATGGTTCTTTGTCCTGCCAAGACAAAGACAGCAGGGGACTGGACTAGATGACCTCCAGAGGTCCCTTCCAGTTCTAGGAGACATGTATGTGTGACTGTCAGAAGTGGACATGCTGATCAAATGATGGGAAGCAACAATTGAGCAGATGGTTCCAGAAGAAAAGAAGATCCCTAAAAAGTAGCTTATGCAGGAAACGCTTAAGTTGGTCCAAGAGAAGAAAGCGTTGAAGATCAAAAGGGATGTGTCTGAGAGGGCAGAACAGCAATATAGAATGAAATGCAATGAGGTAAGTAAAGCAGTCAGAATGAATAAGACAAAATGGTTAGAGGAGCAGTGTGAGGTATTACAGTGAGTGTAAGCGAGGGAGGTGTATAAAATGATTAGGAATATTAATAGGAAGTGGCAGCCAAAGTAAATGTTGATCAAAGATTGCAGTGAGTGGTCATGAACAAGGAAAAGGTTGTGCAGTAGTAGATGAGATATTGCACCGATATGTAGAAAGCACAGTTGGACCAGATTATCTCAGAGAGACTGATTAAAGAACCAAAAAAGATATCTCAACCAAGCATTGACAGCATTGAATAAGCAGTGAAATGACTAAATTACAACAAGAGCCCTGGAAAGGATAAGATCACAGGAGAAATTATCAAATATAGCAGAGAAAATATGATTCAGGAAATACACCGGCTATGTAATATACCGTGGAAAGAAGGGAAAGCACTTCAGGAATGGACAAGATCTGTACTAGTGACAATACACAAGAAAGGAAGCACATTGGCATGTAAGAACTACAGAAGGATTTCCCTAACAAGTCATCTAGGCAAGGTGCTGATGATGATACTGACAGAGAGACTAAGATCGCAGATAGAAGAACATCTAGCAGGTGAGCTAGTGGGATTCAGGAAAGATAGAAGTACCATAAAGCAGATATTGGCACTGGGATTGACAGCAAAGAAAGCTCAACAGAAGAACAAGAACATATACACTTACTTTGTCGATTTTCAGAAGGCATTTGACAGTATAGATCAGAAAATGACTTGGGCGGTGTTGGAGTCATACAGAGGGGATATCAGATTGATACGGTTGTTGAAGGGTATCAACAATAATGTGGAGGCAACGATGAGAATGTGTAGAGAGTCGGGAAATGGCTTTAGAATGAGTAGAGGTCTGAGACAAGGAGTTGTGGTATTACCAAGTATCTTCTTCAACACCTATAGAGAGAAATGAGCAAGATCAAGGAAGAGGTAGAAGGGAAATCAGTGCATGGGATGAGAAGTAATAACTTGAGGTTCACGGATGATATAGTTATCATCGAGATGATGAAGAAGATGAAGATGAAGAGAAGCTGGCAAGAATGGTGCAGGTACTAAACAGGGAAGGGAAGTGGTACAGACTGATCATGAAAATTGATAAAACAAAAGCAATGATATTTGGAAATAAGGAAACAGGAAGGAAGATGGAATCAGTGTAGACGGGATCTAACTAGAGAACATAGAGAAGTTCATGTATCTGAGGAGTAATATGACATGTGATCTAGACTGTAAGAAGGAAATAGCAACTAGAATAGCAAAAGCAAGAGCGAGTTTGGAGGCGATGGATAAAATCCGGAAAGGCAAAGCAAGTTTATCTTAAAAATGTGTGTATTCAGCCACGTGTTGTACAGATGTGAGACATGGGTGATAATGAAAGATTCAAAGAGAAGGATATTAGCATTCAAGAGGTATTGTTACAGAAAGATCCTGAGAATAGAATGGATGCAGAAGGTCACCAAGGAATTATATAGGAAGATACAGCTGAAAGAGAACCTATGGTAGAAGGTCATACAATGGAAGTTACAGCTACTTGGGCATATCTGCAGAATGAATGACAAATGAAAAGTCAAGACCCTGGTATTTAGCATAATGGACAGTTAGAATAGGAGCGGTAAACCTCACAGAGTATAAGCAGATGATATAGTATATTGGTTTGGAGGTCGTCTGGAGAAACAAAGCCACTTCACTTTGGACAGGGAAAGCTGGAAGGAAATAGTGAGGGAGAAATTGATCACCAGTGGGCACTGAGAACATGGTTGTTGATGATGATGATGATGATGGTTAGTGTCAACATTAATATCAAGCTAGACTACTTAAAGGAGCTAGCTAAAAATGGGTCTGGGCCTGTGGTTTGTGAACTAATGTGCATGTTTTGTTGTTGTTATTGTTTTTTCTGAGTTTTTTCTCCCACTTCTTTTTATGTGTTTGAGACATTTTAAAACTGGAGAATAATAATCTGTACTAGTATTTATGAGATATTTAATAGTCACAAAAATTTTGATGAATATATTTCAGTTATCCAAATTGTCACAAATGATAGAAAAATGCACTTAACTCCACATTTATTGGAAAAATATTTTGTGAATATTTTTGTAAGAGTTAATCTCCACCCTTTTATGAATCCCCAGAACTATTTAATTCTCTTTGTTATGTTGAAGGACAAACATATGAAAAGAGTGGATTGGACATCTTCATATTACATTTTTTTTGTTTGAAACTCATTCTTTCAATGGATATTGAGAAGTAGATGCACACACACACACACACACACACAGAGAGCAAAAAAAAATCCGCTAAAAAATACCTTCTAACATTTTGCACAAAGAGTTTTTAGTTTCCTCCTTCCTTTCACAATAATAACTTAAGGTTGACTTGGAATACCAGACAAAAGACCTGAAAATAATCACATATCCTCCAAGAACCTGTTCTCCTTTCCTACCCCAATTTTTCTTATGAACAAAATTAATTGACAATTTCTCAGCAGAAGGTGTACTTAAAAAAAATGCCTAGAATTGCTCCTAGGCAGACAGAGAAAGAATGTTGTGTACACTAGAGCTGGGTCTACAAGTTAGCGGCCTTTCAAAAGGGCGAAAATCAAAGTTCATCTATCCAAATAGCAGCCGTCAAAAGGGAGCACCCGCTGCCATATTTTGGATCGGCATTTCTAATAGCTCTTTCGAAGTGCTGCTGCAGGTCTTTTGAAAGAGAGCGTCCACATGGCTCCAAGTCTTGTTTCGAAAGAAGGGAGGCAGGAAACACCATGGACGGGGTCCTATGGCCGACAAGCCCTTCCGGGGCCACAGCCAGCCACCTCCTTTAAAAGGCCCCTTCCTCCACCCTCGCCTCCACATGAGCTGAGTGCTACCCAGTCTTTCCCAACCCGGCAGAGCCCACTCGTGCCCACCATGGAGGCCCAGTGACAGCTCCTGCAGCAGGACGCCCTGATTATGGACACCCTGCTGGCAGTGCTGTGCACCATCTCCACAGCTGCACCCAATCTCTTTGGGTGGCTGGGTGGTCCCTGTGGGCCATGGGGCTTCCCCACCCAGGGCACCACCGGGCACCCCCCTGGGTGCGCCAACGCCTCTGGACCCACCCCAGCAGCACTAACTGGTGGGAGCGCTTGGTGCTGGGGGAGTGCGGCGAGGAAAGGTGGCTGTGGAACTTCCACAGGTCGAGGCAGAACTTCGAGGAGATCTGCCACTGGCTCACCCCGCACTCCGACACCAGGACACCTGGAGAAATGGGTCGCAATCACCATCTGACAGCTGGCCACCCCGGACTCCTACTGCTCCATGGGACAGCAGTTCGGGGTGGGCAAAGCTACTGTCGGGGCTGTACTTATGGAGGTAAGGTGGAGCTTGGTGAGTGGGGGGCAAGGGGCTGGATGGTGCAGGGGATGGATGGGGGGGCAGAATGGGCTGGAGGTGGGGGGAGATGGCTGCCACACCCTCACTACAGAACGTGTCCCCCTTACTCCCCCATAAGTCATCAGAACCATCAATGTGATGCTGCTCCATAGGGTCATCCGCCTGGGGGATCTGGACAACACCGTCACTGACTTCCAGGACCTGGGCTTTCCAGACTCCATCAGTGCTTTGCATGGCATGCATATCCCCATCCGTGCCTCGCCACACAGCACTGGCCAGTACGTGAACAGGAAGGCTACCATTTGGTGGTGCTCCAGGCCCTGGTGGACGCGAGGTGCTGATTCACTGACATCTATGTGGGCTGGGCTGGCCGCACCCATGATGCCTGGGTCTTCCAGAACTTCGGCCTCTGCCGGCACATGGGTGCTGGCACCTTTGTCCCCCAGTGGGAGATCATGGTGGCAGAGGACGTCACCATGCTGCTTCGCATGGTGGCAGATGCAGCATACCACCTGCAGCCATGGCTCAGGACGCCATACACGGGACACCTCGACCCCACCTGGGAGGCATTCAATCAGCACCTCAACCACACCCACAACTTTGTGGAGCGGGTGCCTAAAGGCAGGGGTGGAGGGGCCTCCACATGCGGCTGGAGGTCGGGGTCCTGAATGTGTCCCAGGGGTTGGGTGCCTACTGCATCATCCACAAAGTTGTGGAGGGAAAGAGGAATGCCTATGTCTCTGGGGACGCCCTTGGGCCAGCGCCAGCTATGAGCATCCGGGAGCCACCCCCATCCACCAGGCCCACCGGGACGGCCACCACATCTGGGATGCCTTCAGGCAGGCCTTTGCCGATGGCCACCTCTGACCGGCATGCACACCCACATCTCATGCACATCTGCCACCCACTGTCCCCACCACCCCTACCCCACCAGCACTGCACCCACACACCCACCACCAACCATCCCCCTGAGGAGCACAGTATGGAGTGGTGAACAATAAAAGAAACATTTATCTGTACTATTTTTGTTGTTAACTATGTACAGGGGTAGGAACCCAACTTGAAGTGGGGCAGTGGGAAACTAACTTGGAGGGGGGAGGGGAAACCTAACTTAGAGAGGGGCAAGGCACTCATTCCAGGGTAGGGGTGGTGGGTTGTGAGCCCTGTAGGTGCCTGCAGCCCCTGCTTCCCCAGGTGTGAGGTCACTGGTGGGGAGGAGAGGGTGCAGGTAGCACCGGCAGATATTTCTGTCGAGTGGTCCTCGTGGGGGTGGACGGTGAGGGCTCAGAGGGGACAGGCTTAGTGGAGTCAGAGGCGGCAGGCTCAGCAGGGGTAGCTGGAGGGCGGGGCAGGAGGCAGGCAACAGTGGCCATATGGTCCCGGAGGGTGTGGCCAATGTCCTCCAAGGTGGTCAGCAGCCTCTCTCAGGCTGCCCTTCTCCACTGCATGTTGGCCTGGGCAAGCCTCAGGTGCTGCTCGGCCACCTTGGCCAGACACTGGCTGGCTGGGCCCTCCTCAGCCTGGTGGGGAGGCCCTCTAGCCATGGCCCCAATGGTGCACTGCCTGGGATGGCATCTGAGCACCTCTGAGGGCTTTGGCAGGGCTCTCCAGGATGAGGGACAGTGCAGGGCTCTCTTGGCCCATGGATGGTGCGGCTGTTTGGAAAGGAGGAGAGCATGCCAGTAATGTGCCCCGGACAGAGGAGACCAGGCTGTGGCTCACCCGCCCAAGAGCACCCCATGCCCTCCCCAAAGGACACTCACCCTCCCCCAAGGGGCACAGACCTGCCCCCATGGGCTGGACCTCCCAGCCTGGGGGTTCATCCAGGGGTCTCTCATGCAGGTGGCCCTTCCCGGCCTGTGGTGTGAAGGCCCCAGGTGTTGTCTGGCACTGACTAGCTGCCACCCCTGTGCAGCTTGCGGCACTGTCCACTGAGGGCGGGTGCTGGGCATCCCTGGTGCGCCACTGCAGGGTGATGCATCCCATGTGGGGGGTGGCCTGTGTGAGGCTCGAGACCACCAATCCTGTGTGTGGGTGACTAACCGTTGCGTTGCCTCCACCCTGTGCAGCAGGTGTGTGCCCCTCCCTGTACATACCGGAGGGTCCCTCGGCAATATCCATGGATGTCCAGCCCCTGGTCGTCTGGCTGGAGGAGCGGGAGGGGATGAGAATGGTGAGGTCCCCCTCCTCACTCGACCACTCAGTGGTCCCCTTACCCTCCTAGGTCCGCAGTCCACGCTACTCCTTCTCCTCCTCTGGCTGCAGCTCCTCACAGGACGTGTCCAGGAATGCCAGGGGTGGGGAGATCTCCTGGGGCCCCAGGATGCCCCAGAGCTCCTGGTAGAAGGGGCATGTGGCTGGAGCTGCCCCAGAGCGGCTGGCCTTGTCCCTGGCCCATGCATAGACCTGCTGCAGTTCCTTTACCTTGGAGTGTACCTGCTCTGCTGTACATTCCAGGTGGCCCCTGGTATGGAGGCCCTGCTCCAGGCAGCCGAAGGCGGGGGCATTGCACCACTTGACCCACATCTGGTGCAGGACCTCTTCCTTCCACAGGCCGAGGAGGTCCCACAGCTCCCTCTGGCTGCGTCTACACGTGCACGCTACTTCGAAGTAGCGGCAGTAACTTCGAAATAGCGTCCGTCACGTCTACACGTGTTGGGCGCTATTTCGAAGTTGAAATCGACGTTAGGCGGCGAGACGTCGAAGTCGCTAACCCCATGAGCGGATGGGAATAGCGCCCTACTTCGACGTTCAACATCGAAGTAGGGACGTGTAGACGATCCGCGTCCCGCAACATCGAAATAGCGGGGTCCTCCATGGCGGCCATCAGCTGGGGGGTTGAGAGATACTCTCTCTCCAGCCCTTGCGGGGCTCTGTGGTCACCGTGGGCAGCAGCCCTTAGCCCAGGGCTTCTGGCTGCTGCTGCTGCAGCTGGGGGTCCGTGCTGCATATACAGGGTCTGCAACTAGTTGTTGGCTCTGTGTATCTTGCACTGTTTAATGAAAGTGTGTCTGGGAGGGGCCCTTTAAGGGAGCGACTTGCTGTTGAGTCCGCCCCGTGACCCTGTCTGCAGCTGTGCCTGGCTCCCTTATTTCGATGTGTGCTACTTTGCCGTGTAGACGTTCCCTCGCTGCGCCTATTTCGATGTTGGGCTGAGCAACGTCGAAGTTGAACATCGACGTTGCCAGCCCTGGAGGACGTGTAGACGTTACTCATCGAAATAGCCTATTTCGATGTCGCAACATCGAAATAAGCTATTTCGAAGTTGGGTGCACGTGTAGACGTAGCCTCTCTGTCCAGGAGGGGGCACTTTTTTTTAATCCTCCTGGGAGCCCTGCAGGGGCTCAGAAGGTGGGCCGTGGGGCTTGCGTGGGGGGCTGGCTGCTGGCCATGCTGCGGCACTGGAGTGTGAGGCTGGAGCATGTGGGGAGGCTGCTCCTTGCACGCTCTCAGCTTCCTACCATAGGTTTCCTGCTTGCATGCAGCTTTAAGGCAGCTGAACGCAGGGACCATAGAGCCCCGCTGCTGCTGGAGGGAGCAGCCCCACTCTCCAGCTGACTGGCGCCATGGTGGACCCATATTTTGAAAAAGTGGACTGTATTTCGAAAGGAAGCCATCTTCCCAATACAGGATCAGGGTACGGATTTCAAAGTCTGTGCCCCTTTCTTTCGATTTTCTTTCGAGGGACGGGTTTACACTTATGGACATTCCTCCCGCTCTTTCAAAAAAGTGCCACTTATTTTGATTTTTTGTGCATGTGTAGACACAGATCCGCATAATAGGATCTCCCCCCGTGCGCCAACTTCGAAGTTTTAAATTCGAAGAAACAGCTCATGTCTAGCTGCAGCTCAACCGCCAGTAGTTCGAAGTGCCGGGGCAACTTCAAAGGCCCCTTATTCCTGAAAATTTTGTAAGGGGACTTCGAAATGCCCTGGCACTTCAAAGTACCGGCGGGTACACATTGGCTAGACGTGTGCCGGTACTTCAAAGTTTAAAACTTTGAAGTTGCTGCAGGGGGGGAAGGGGATGTGCTTAATGAAGTGCTACCTACGCATGGCAGCACTTCATTAGTGAACTCCCAACACCCTAATTACCATCCTTCCTTCAAAGGAAAGTGGTAGTGTAGACAAGCCCTTGGAGTTCAAGCCACTCCCCTTCCACCTGGTAAATCAAAGATTATGCACTATGGGAGCTTCACTGTTGTCAAGGCCTTGTAGCATCTTATTCTTTTGGGGCAAATGTCATGCTAGGGAGCATGAGACTAGTTGCTAGTCCTGTGTGCCATGAAAGCTAGATCCCCACAAACAGTGGGTGATTATATTGAAGTAGGATGTTGGGACTGGCTCTGCAGATAGTCTGTGGCCTAAAAGCAGGATCATTGTCTCTCATCTTTATTTTGTATCGGTTCAACCCAACTACTTGGATACTCTATCGACCTAATAATGTCTCAATATTAGGGTGGTTCTAAAGGTATTCAGGGAAATCTCAAAGGCTGAGGAGAAAGAACATGGAAGAAGCTTAGAATTATCTAGATTTCATTGTTTTTATATTTGTATTCAGTTTTTCGGTCATACAGGTATCAGGATCAAGGAATTCTTACTTCAAAACTCCACAGTATTAACAAGGTTAAAATAATTTCCAGGCATAGCAGTCTGGCGGGTTCCCTGTCAAGGTGTGTGGGGAGCAGCTGTGTCCCCCATCCCCACCAAAGTGGCAGGGCCTCCAGCAGAAGGGGAGGTGCTGCTGGGTCAAAAATGTGATTTCTCAAGACATGGCATTTTACCTGCAGGGTCCCATGTATATAGCTATGAGGGTGGTACACATGACCTTGAAGGTATGACAAGCACGCAAGAAAAGCTTGCTTAAAGTAGTTTCTGGTCAGTCCCACTTTTCCCAGCATCTGTCTTTCACGTTCAAAATTGAGAATTTTTGCTTCGTTGCTGTTTACTGACATGTATAGGATAATTCTTGCTGAAGTCAATGAAGAAGTCTTTCAAATGACTTTAATGGCCCTTAGAGCAGGCATCAGATGGGGTTCTTTTTATTTGTCTTTAACTTTCAGAGTCTTAAGGATGAACTTTGGTCACATTTTCAAGCTTTTCTCTATCATTTTGAGGGCTTTTATTTATTTATTTATTTGCTTCTAAATGAAAGCTGAGATTTCTTATATAATTACTAGTCTCCAGGAGCTAAGTCATTAACTAGAGCATTAAATATCATGGTGTGATCAAGTCATGAGAGCTGCTAACACAGAAGTGCAGTGAGGGCTAGTGGGTTTAGAAGGAAGTGAAGGGACATAATCTATAACACCAAGAATCCTGGCATATCTTTGGAAGTAATGTGGACACTAAGGATATGACTTCTCTTATTTATTACAGTGCCTAATTATTTACCAACCTAATACCACTTATCCTGAGATCTAACAGACTGTTCCCGCTAGTATATCATGCTTGTCTTATTCACTGCACTCAAGGCAGTTTCTGTGCTAGTACTGAATAGAAACATAAAAAGCAAATGAAAAAAATGTATTTCTTTGAGCCACAGGTTGTCTTTCTGCCAAATTCACCCCGTGCTGGTTAAATCTTTACTCTAAACCAGACCACTAAGCAATCTCTTTTTTCTACTTATGCTTCCAATAGTTCCTATGGGCATTTCAAATCCCCTTATGAAAGATTACATCCACAAAATAGCAATGTTCTTATGTATGAAACTCAGCCTACTCAGAGGATCAGCACAAGATTTACACATCATTTAAGCCCCACTTCATGTACTATAGCGTTGGCATAGCCCTGATTTAACAAAACATTTCAGAATGATCATAACTTTAAACAATAATTCCTGTTATTACACTGAGCAAGGAAGGATATTTCACAGCAAATGTCACTGTACATCTCACAGAGCTTTAGAAAGAAGCTGTATTCAAACCATCTCTATGTCCACAGATCTACCTTTCTGCTCCAGATATTTCACCTTCTGTTCATCTCATCTCTCTGTAATCACCTTGTGGATTTCTAGCCATCAGCTCAGCTCAGTGTGGTTAAATTTGACCATTTAACTTCTTCTTGTCCCCATTCTCCCCACTATCTCTTTTTCAACCACTATCCTGCAAGTCATTCAGGCCTATAACCTGCATTCCACCTCTGACTCACACTTCTCTCCCTTGATCTCTACATCCAAACTATGTATAAAGCTTGACTCTTCTCTCTGCCTAAACCTGTAAGATATGCTCTTTCCTACCCATACACAGCTAACAGTCTTCTCCATTTTCATTACCTTAATTTCTGCAGCATCCCTTTTTCTAGCCCACTTATATCCATTCAGAATCCATCTACAAAGATCATTTGTCCAGGCTTCTGCTTTGACCATACCATCCCTCCCCTGCCTTCCATTTGCAATTGCAACAAATATAAGGAACTTGCTCTAACTTTCAAAGCCATTTATGGGCAAAATCCATTTTGCATGCAGTATCAAAATGTTGCCGCCTGCCTTAGGTTGGCCATTGATGCCAGCTCCATTGCCCATTTCTTACATTTTCAAATGACCCTTTATAGTTTCCCTCATGCTGCCCCTCATGCTTATGAGATCTCAAAAACACCCACAAAGCTGCCTTATTATTCTCTTTTAAAATCCTCTTTAAAAATCTCCTTTTCCATGATGCCTACACCTTGACAATGATTAGGCCACTGGTATGCTGACACCCCTTGCATATCATGGTGACCAATATTGTTTCATGGTTTCCTTGTACTCCCGATGTTTCTGTATCTATCTGTTGCCTCTTGCTTTATACTTAGGCTAGGTCTACACTGGCCAGCGCATTCTGGGATCAATCTTGAATTTGGAACCCCTTGTGAGCTGCAAGGACTAAGGAATGTCAGTGGGAGGTGTGCTCCCATCGGCATTCTGCAGTGAAGACAGGGACCAATGTTGAAAGCTGCAAAATCGATATTAGGTACACAACTGGCATGTCTAAAATTGCAGAGCAGCTGTTGACATTCCTGGTAAGTGTAGATGTAGCCTTAGATTTTTTTTTGAGGCAAGGAGCCAGCAATAGGGGAATCTGATCCCTGACTAGAATTCCCAGGCACTATTGGAATGGAAACAATATTTTCTTGAATTTTCTTTGTTTTCTGATTATCCAGCTGCTCCAAAAAAGTTTTATATCTCATTCTTTCTGAAATGTAGTCTGTATAATATAATAAATATCTCTGAACTTTCCCAGAAATACCAGACATTTTGTTTGCATTCTGAGAGTGCCTAGAAGACTCTGGGAGGGACCGTTTTCAACACAAAGAGAACAATAAAAATTCCAACCCAGGAAAATTAAATATCTCAGCACTCAATCCTGCCAAGACTTACACACATGCTTAACTTTATGAGCAGGAGTAGTGCCATTTAAATTACTGGGACAAGGTCTGGTGGATAAAGTTGAGAACATGGATAAGTCTTTGCAGGATCAGGGCCTAATTAAATATGCCTGATTTATTTCTTTTTATTCCATGGTTCCCAACACAAGAAGATTTGGGAGGTTTTTAAATATCATCATAAATAGGACATTGCATACCTATTATATGGAATAATTTATAATATTCCTACTGTTTTGCATGAATCTTTTAAATGGAAAATGTTTTATTCTATAGATAATCTCTTGTTAAGATTCTTACATTATATAAGAATGAAAAACTATGATTTTAAATTTCTCAGCATATTGAGTTAGAAATGTTCATCTTTGTAATATCTTTAATATCTTTAATATTGAAATATGCCAGGATTGGAGTATTATTAGCATTAAGATATTCTATTTTACTTTTGCCATTAGAGAAGTCAGAGAAAAACTATAGGGAAGGCTGATGAGTTTTATAACTATGCAGTGTCCCCAAGAAAAAGATATTCTATCCACAGGTGGCCCCTTTTCTCCTGTTCTACCTCCCCGCCTCAAAAAATGATGATGTGTTATATCGCTTCTGTTTCTGTATAAATTGAGATACATCTGTCTCCATCTCTCTCGGGTTTCTTAGATGAAAATTAATTCATGAGCAGAAGAGTGATTTCTCTTTAACCTAATGGAAGTTCTGTATGCAGACTGTACAAGAGTTAACTGAATGCTGCTTTGCTTAGGTCCAATCTCCACTTAAACATGAGAGTAGATGCAACTAGGTTTGTGGAAGAATTCTTTAGTTGAGCTAACTACTGCACTTCCTGGAGGGATATCTGACTGCACTGATGGACACCCACCCACACAGTTGATGACGTATGGCACTACAACAGCACAGCTGTTGCACAGCAGCGGCACCATTATACATGCAGTAGGGAAGACCTGGGTTATAGACCCAGAGAAGTTGGCTCCATTTAAAAAAGAAAAATAAAAGTGTGGACGTTATGTGACATGACTGTTTCAGCTTTGTTTTGTTTGGTATGTTATTTTGAAGTAGCAGCCATTATTTTAAAATAACTATCCTAGCATCTACACCGGGGTTGGCAACCCATGGCAGACATGACACTGTTGGCACACGAGCTGATTTTCAATCGCACGCAGTGGGAGGTCAGCTCATTCCCTCCCCCGCCCAGTGCAGCACAGGAGGGGTCTGGAGGACGGGGCTCTGGCCGGAGCATCCACTGAGAAAGTCCTGGTGGCAGCATGGGACCAGAGCTGGAGCCTTACAGCAGCGGCCTCTGCAATTCAAGCCTGTGACACAGGGCTGGGGCTGGAAAACTGCACAGAGCTGGGGCCAGATGGCCCCCCCAACCCTCTCTGTGGCATAGGGCTGGGAGTCCTGCTGGAGTCCCCACTGCAAGGCAGGGGCTAGAACCCCCCTGGAGCCCTTGCCCTCATGTGTGGTGGAGGCTGGAGCCCTACCACAGCAGTCCCTGCCATGCAAGCCCCTGTTGCAGGCCTGCGCTGGAGCTCTGCGTGGTGTGGGCTGTGGTTGGAGTCCCCATAACAGAGCCCTGAGGAGCCTGCTGCAGATTGGTTTCTCTCCCCATCCCCCATGGGCTAGGAGCGAGTGTTTGGGTTATGACCAGGAGGGAAGGTGCAGGAGCAAGCTGGGTGTGGGTGTTTGGGGACTGGGTGGGTGGGAGGGTGCAGGAAAAGGAGTGGGTAGTGGTTTGGGGATTTGGGTGGGAGGCAAGGTGCAGCAGTGGATGGGGATTAGGAGTGGGCTGGAGGTGAGAGATCTGGGTGGGAGGGAGAGTGCAAGAACAGGCTGAGGGTGGGAGTCTGGGCATGGGCAGGGTGGGGAAGGAAGGATCTGTGCAGGAGGGGATGAAGGACAAGGGTGGGTTGGTCTGGGCTGGAAGAGGGAGCAAGAGCAGGCTGGGTGAGGGACAGTTGATTATCTCCATACAGTGTTGTCACAGACAACATTACCCTCCTGCCCAGGGCTGGCAACAGCTCTGAGTTCCTGGCTGCCAGGACTTCCCCTTCATGGCTGGTGCTGGACCCGTGCCCAAGGCTGGCAGCTGCTCTATGCCCTCACCTCTGGGGCTCCCTGCCTAGGGCCATCTGTGTCTCAACTCCCAGCCTGTGGGTGCCTGCCATATTGGATGAAACCACAGAAGTTGCCAGACCAGGGAATCCAGGGTAAGAGATGTTCAAACTATATCAAAATCTTGAACATTCTTAGGTATTTGAAACCTCAGCTGGCCAGAGATTTAAAGATTTAAAGACTGAAATGATAAAGCTCTGATTTGTAATTTATGTATTAATGCAGCTGAGGTAGGTAGGACTATTAGTGACTTTAAAAAAGCACCACTGGCACTTGGACCATATATAGAGGTCAAAAGGTCAAATATCGGCACTCCCCCTTGGAAGGGTTGCTGACCTCTGGTCAACACAGTGCAACCACTACTTTGAAATAATTTTGAACTAATGATTGGTTTATTTCTTATTTCCTCATTCTATGAAGAATAGTGAATATCTTGAAACAGCTATTTCAAATAGGTGCTGTTAAGACAGGAAATACAGCCTATTTGAAATAAGATCTGGGGATGCTTCTATACATGCCCCTTCCTGCGGAAGGTGCATAGTAATCGGCAGTTCAGAAAATGCTAGTGAGCCATGCACATAAATTTCCTACTCCTCATTACCACATGACCGTGTGATTCAGAGTTGGAAGAAGCTCTTCTGGACTCCAAAATAGCTATGTAGATGCGCTGCCCACAGGGATCTCCTGGATGGAAACCCTCCTTCCAGGGGATCCCCGCAGACCACACTTCTACACAGCTATTTTGGAGTTTGGAAGAGCTACTTCCGGACTCTGAATCATGTGGCTATATGGCAATGAGGCATGGGAAATTTACATCCATGACTCATTAGCATTTTCTGAGCTGCTCATTACCATGCCCCTTCTAGAGGATGAGGCATCTGTAGAAGAGGCCTATGGCTACGTCTACAAGTGCCCCAAACTTCGAAATGGCCACACAAACGGCCATTTCGAAGTTTACTAATGAAGCGCTGAAATGCATATTCAGCGCTTCATTAGCATGCAGGTGGCCGCCGCACTTCGAAATTGACACACTCCGCCACTGCGCGTCTCGTCCAGACGGGGCTCCTTTTCGAAAGGACCCCGCCTACTTCGAAGTCCCCTTATTCCCATGAGCTCATCCATGACTTCAAAGTAGGTGGGGTCCTTCCGAAGAGGAGCCCCGTCTGGACAAGACACATGGCGGCGAGGTACAGCAATTTCGAAGTGCGGCGGCCACCCGCATGCTAATGAAGCGCTGAATATGCATTTCAGCGCTTCATTAGTAAACTTCGAAATGGCCATTTTTGTGGCCATTTCGAAGTTTGGGGCACGTGTAGACATGGCCTATGTGTGCAGACCATGTGTTTTGAAATAACTAAATGCTATTTGGAAATGCATTTTTGTGTGTAGAAATGGTATTTCAAAATAAGCTATTCCAGAATAGCTCTTCCAGAATAGTTTATTTTGAATTAAGTCTGCTGTGTAGACATAGCCTAAGAGAGAAAGACCTAAGCTGTGGCCACACTTGTCCAAAACTTCGAAATGGCCATGCAAATGGCCATGTGGAAGATTACTAAGGAGGCACTAAATTGAATATTCAGCACCTCATTACCATTAGGATGCTTCCAGCTGTGCACATTCGAAAGTGGCGCTTTCAAAGCGTCGCGGCCGGAAGTGTTCTAATGTTAATGAGGTGCTGAATATTCAGTTCAGTGCCTCATTAGTAATCTTCAAAATGGCCATTTGCATGGTCATTTCGAAGTTTTGGACAAGTGTGGCCACAAGCCTAGTGTTTTACATTATTTTTAAATATTCCAATTGTAAAATGCAAAGTTTTGATGTTGTTTAATAAATGTGTGCGTACCAACTTTGATAATATAGGCAATCATTTTAAGATATTTTATTTTAAACTCTGACCTTATTTGTTGCAACAAGTAAAATAATAGAACAGAAGAGATGAGAAAGCCTAAATGCATATAAAAGATAATGCAAATTAAACATCAAAAAGGACACTGTTTAGAATCTGATAGAACAAATCAAGCAGTTAAATTAGGGCTGTCATACAATTAAAAATTTAATTGTGATTAATCACACAATTAATTGTTCCATTAAACAATAATAAGAATACTATCAACCTCTGAAGCCCAGTGGGAAGGGCATGGGTTTTTGGGTGGGCATGGAAGGTCTGTTTGCACAATGAGGCAGGATTTGCCCGCAGGGATATCTCAGAAATTTTGTGGAGTAAATGGACTTTGAAGTACCCCGGTTACTCACTGGTGGGTGAGTTGCAGCTAGATGTGAGCCAGCACTTCCAAGTTTAAAGCTTTCAAGTTGCCATGGGGTGGGGGACGGGAAATTTGCTTAATGAAGTGCTGCATATGTACCGCAGAACTTTATTAATAAACTTCCAACACCCTACTTACCACGCTCCCTTCAAAGTAGGGAGCTAGTGTAGACAAGCCCAAAAAGAAGTAAAAGAAAAACAAAACTTCTGTCTTTATTTCAGTTCTAGACCTGGGGTTATAACTCATGGGATTTGAATTATTATTGTTGTCCATTTATCTTGTGATTTAATTTCTAGGCTTAGTAAAAAATAACCATCAAAATACCTTTTTCAGACATATTTCATAAAGGTTGGCATAAGGTCCTTAGGGACAGATTTTTAAAAGGATTTAACCTAGTAGCAGGAGTATCCATGTGCCTTCAACATTGAAGCTTCTGGCCATTAGTGAATATTTGGGAAACAACATCCATACACAAATGGGAAATGAGACAAAGTACTACGGCTCTGGACAGAGAGGCAAAACAACAATTGGATTACAACAGGAACAGTGGCCAAGTTGCACTGGTGAAATGCGGGCTGCTTTATGCAGACATAGAAACTGGGAACCTGATACTTTTAAACAGTAAACAATGGGGATGACCATTATATGTTTTGGGAGAGGGGTGGTAAACAGTTCACTGGACAATGTCTCCTTCAGCAGCTCATTAACATCTTATACAGGCTTGCGGAGTGGCCCTGGCCAGGTCCTGTGATTCTCTGGGGACACAGCCCTGGCAAATGAGAGCAAAGATCCTGGAGTCTGGTGAGATAGGAAAACCCCTCTGCTCCCCCACACCCACCCATTTTTGTGAATTTTGTGGCTGGCTGATTCTAGCTAAGGAACTTATATCTCCTCTGCCCTTCTGTTCCTGGGTTCCCCCTTCTGCCATATCTGGCAGGGCCTGTGCCCCCACCCTGCAGGTTCCCTCCAGGTGTGGCTGCCCAGTCCCAGTGCATCCAGTTCTGGTGCGAGCAGCCCAGGGCCAAACCCTTTCCCTGCAGCCTGCCTGCCCAGGGGCACCACTACTGAGGCTGGGCTGGCAGGGTGAGGGGGGTGTTTCTCTTACCTTCCCCACAAGCACTACCCACCCAGGGCCATAGGCAGCACTGGGCAGGGGCCCTGGCCAGGCTGAGATTGCTGCCCTCCCATGCTGGAAAAGGCTCCTAGGGAGCAGAGAGACTGCCCTGCTGGTGATTCCCCTCTTACAGCTGCCACCCAGCAACAGCCCCTACTGGCCAGCAGAGGTTCGGGGATGTACCCACCTGGGATGGAGCCGGGGAGCAGAAGCCCCACAGTGGCTGATGCTCCCTTTCTGTGGCCAGCCCAGGGGAGCGTGGGGGAAGGGAGGGGGAGCTAGCAATCTCTTTCACACAATGTCTCCTGGGTCTTACAGAGAAACTTGCTGTACTGCAACCCCCAGCCCAGCATCTCTGGGGTTAGGCAGCCTCTCCCAGCACTAAATATTAGAGCTGCCAATTAACGTGCCCGAATGCATGCAATTAAAAAACATTATTTTTTTCTGTGTTAATTCTGCTCTGCATTAATTACAGGTGTTAACAGGCATTAATTGACAGCCCTCGTTCAAATAAGAGAGATTGAGCTGTTGATTTTCAGGGAATGAGAGGGTTCTAACTTGCACCTTCATTTGACTCATCAAGCACTGATACCACCTATACTGCAGGTATGATAAGCAGCAGTTCAGGTCCTACATATTAATAGCCAGATGCCATTTGAAATTATTCAGTTGATTTCATACTACCTCATTTGCCCAGAGAAGGAGCCAGTCTTCTGGGTGACAGACTACCTAAGTATGTAAAGAAGTTATTAAACTAGGAACAGATGGAGAGGGCATTAATGGGCTAAACAAAGCGCAAAGTACATCCTATGCCTCAGAGTGCAGATAGTAAGGGATCATCAAAATGTCAAGTGATTACAAAAAGAAGGAATTCTTTAATTGACTACATGCTAGAAGTCTGGATGATACATAAGATGAAATGGAAATATCAATTAACAGTTGTTGCTTAATTCATGTGATTGGAATGCTAAAAATCCCTGAATACAATGTCTTTAGGAAGGACAGAATGTATGTATCTAGAAAATATAGGAAGAAATACTTAAGGTATATGAAATTAAGGATCCTGTACTGGAAGTCTCAAGCTCACATTAATAAAACTTCTTTGGAGTTTTTAAAAGTTATAGATGCAAAGTTTCTAATGCAGAAGGTCTCATACCCTACTTAGAACAGTTCTGTATTAGACCCTCTTCCAAAAGATAAAAATTAAATTATCAATGAATAAAAGTAACCATGATCTAACTGTATTTACTACTGCAAACAGAAAATGCTCTCAACATACGTATGTTTTACACATGCGCATGTGTGCAAACACACACTAGATTAAAGACACTGATTCTCTGAAACTGGAAATAGTAATGAGCAAAATTGAGTAGGGAAAAAAGCTTTAAATAAAATTATATAAATGACAGTTGCGAGTTTTGTAACAAAAAATGTGGTGCCACCTCACCAAAAAACAAAAGTCATGTGAAAGAAAATAAAGACATGAGTTAAACAAGCATCTGGATTTAGACAGAAGTAGAGGCAGCAGATTCTATATATAGGTCTCTTCACATTGTTCCCCAGATGTATGACTACATTGTCTCCTGATAGTACTGTAGGAATATCAGCTATTCCAGTTTCTAATTCCTGGGTCAACATAGCTCTTCTTTCCCTCCATTGCCTCTATAGAAAATTGTCAAAGAAGCTAAGATCCATAAAGACTTCTAGATTCATTTGGGTCTCAGCTTGGGCTCCTTCATCCTTGGCTTCATCCCATAAGCCCCATAGAAATTGAAATACCTGGGCCATTCTGTGTCCAATGTGAGATGGCAGATGTGTGTTGCACAGGAAGACATTGTGCTTAACCCAGGTGGAGTTTCTGTGGGGAAACTACAGAGGAGTAGGACGAGGTGGGGTCATAAAACATGGTTGATTATCATCCACTGGAAGGTATCCCTGATTGAAAGCCCTAGATTGCTGACTTCCAAAAGGGACAAGTGCAGTTCAATGCCTCCCTAGTTATCATGCCTAGAGATCAAAGCTAGACTCAGAGGCACAATCAAACTAGGGATTAAGCTGGAGTTTGTGTCAGGGATAGAAATCAGGGCCATTGGGAGAGGTTGGTAAAGAGAAACCAGGAGAAGGATCTGGGATAACAAGGGCAGGAACTAGAAACAGACAAGAGAACATGAGTTGGGAGAGTAAGAAGCCTAAAATGGCTGCCAGACAGCCAGGTATATTCTCCAAGTTATTCGGGCAATTCCCTGTGTTTTTTTCTGACTTAAATAGTGTTCCTGAGCCAAATGATGGGCTCAAATATCTTCCCCAGTTAGGATTTTCATCAGCAGAGCCCTTGGTGAGCTAGAGTTCTACCAGCTCTCATCCAGTGGCTCTGGGGAGCTGCTGGGTGACACCAAGAAGCACAGATTTGAGCCTGCACACTTTCCATCTTCTGCATTTGCCCATACGTCTATTACTTATTGAAAAGATGCCTTCTGGAGGAAAATCATACATTTAAAAAGAAAACACCACAGTAAAACAACTAAACACAGTACTCATCACTCAAACTAAACGCAAACAAACAATAAGAGGAACATAATTATGGATCCTCAAGATAGCTGTATTGTCTGCGATGACCCTTTGTATATAATTAGGTTACGTCTACACTAGCACACTACATTGAAGTAGCCTATTTCGAAGTAAGAACATCGAAATAGACTACTTTGATGCCTATCATCTACACATCCTCCAGGGCTGGTGCCGTCGACATTCAACGTTGAAGTAGTGACGGGGAATGTTGAAAGGAGCCGCCCTGGAAGGAAATGCAGAAAGTCCACACAGACAAGCACTCCCTGTCAAAATAAGGGGCCAGAAAAGCCCACAGACCGTTTCACAGGCTGGACTAGCCTTTCCAGGTCAACAGCAAGCCACTCCTTTAAAGGGCCCCTCCCAGACACACCTGGCCTGCACAGCACAAGGTCCGCAGAATACTCTGCACACTCTCGCAGACCAATTCACAGCAGCTATTGACCCCCAGCAGCAGCAGCAGCAGCAGCAGCAGCAGCAGCAGCAGCAGGAGGCCCTTCAGGTAGACATCCAGGGGGAAAGCGCCCTGCTAGCTGCTGCCCAGGAGGCTGCCCATCAGCTCTTGCCTGGGGAGCCCTTTCCAGAGATAGACGGGGACACCCCTGACCACCAGGTTCCCCTCTTCCTCCCCTGCTGGGTGCTCCCCCACCTCTGGAGCTACCCCACCAGCTCTGAGTGGTGGGAACAGCTGGTCATGGGGGAGTGGGATGACGACCAGTAGCTATGGAACTTCCACATGCACCGGCAGACATTCCTGGAGCTCTGCCAGTGGCTCACCCCCGCACTCAGGCACCATGACGCCCGGATGCGGTGCGCCCTCCCCTATTGAGATGGGGGTCACAATAGCCATCTGGAAGCTGGCCGCTCCAGACAGCTACCACTCCGTGGGACACCAGTTTGGGGTGGGAAAGGCCACGGTCGGGGCTGTCATCATGGAGGTAAGGAGGCCCGGGCATGCACCCAGTGGGGGGAGGGAGGGCTGGATGTGGGGCTGGGGATGGAGGGGTGCCGGGGAAGGAGAAGCTGGGTGGGGCGGTACCTGGGAAGGTGCCCGGGAGGAGGGTTGTGGGGGGAGGGCCCTGGGGCACCCTGCACACCCTCATGGGCACCTGCGTTCCCTCCCCACAGGTGGTCTATGTGCTCAATGCTATGCTGCTCCAGAGGGTTGGCCGACTTGGAGACCTGGACACAGCCATCGCTGGATTCGCTGCTATGGGGTTCCCGAACTGCTTCGGGGTCCTGGATGGGACCCACATCCTCATCCGTGCCCCAGACCATGGTGGAGGACTACCTCAGGGGCTACCATTTCGTGGTCCTGCAGGCCATGGTAGACAGCCAGGGCCGCTTCCAGGATGTGTACGTGGGCTGCCCCAGATGCACACACAATGCCTGTGTTTTTAGGAACTGGGGCCTGTGCCACTGGCTGGAGGCGGGGACCTACCTCTCCCAGGGGGAGATCCCTCTGGGGGACACCACCGTGCCCCTCTGCCTCTTGGTGGGTGCGAAATACCCTCTCCAGCCCTGGCTCATGTGCCTGAACACCAGCCACCTCAATGCCAGCCAGGAGCGGTTCAATGCCCGTCTGAACCACACCTGCCAGGTGGTGGAGAGGACCTTCGGCCACCTGAAGGGCTGCTGGCAGTGCCTACTTGCCCACCTGGATGTCAGCCTCCAGATCATCCCACAGGTTGTGGGTGCATGCTGCACGCTCCACAACATTGTGGGGAGCAAGGGGGAGGCCTTCATCCAGGGGCGGGCGGTCGATGCCAGAACAGGCTTCCACCAGCAGGCCACTGCATCCAGTCGCCAGGCCCACCATGAGGGGGTAAGGGTCCGCGAGGCCTTGCTGGCCCATTTCGATCAGTGAGACCCCTGAGCACCTCCCTGGGCTTCCCCGGAGGACTCCCCCCCACACCGCCCACACTGCCTGTACTGCCCGCATGCCAGCCCCCCCCCCAACAAGCAAACATCTCCAGTTCTTCGGAAAATAAAACTGTGATTTTTTGAAAACTGGTAACTGTCTTATGTTCACAACAAAAACTGCAACCAATATATAAAGGAGGACAACTATATACAAGGGGGACAACTATATACAAGTGGGGGCCCGGCAGATGGCTCAGCCGTCAGCCCATCAGTCTGGAGTGGGGGCAGAGGGCTGCAACCCCTGACAGGCACAACTCGCAACTTCCCCCCTGCCATCCGTGGTCCCCAGTGTGGCTGGCTGGGAGCTGGGAGGACCAGCAAGTACAGCCAGGATGCCTCCACTGGCCGGTGTTCAGCCCCAGTGAGCTCCGGTCCTGGGAAGCTGGCAGGTGGGGCAGCAGGCGGCGAGGCACGTGGGGCGGCAGGCAGCACAGCAGGGGGGCATCAGGTGGAGCGGCGGGGAGGGTGGCACAGAGGCAGCAGGGGGCGGGAGCTGGCGACGGCCTCCCAGATCGACCCGGCTATGTCCCAGAAGACCCCCATGAAATCCTCCCATGCTTCCTAGCACTGGGTGGACTCCTCCCTGTCGAAGTGGAGTCTCTCCTCAGCCACCTCTGCCTGCCGCCGGAGAGCTGCCAGGAGCTGGGGGTCCACAGGGGCCATACCCAGGGTCCGGCGGTGGTGGGACCGTCCTGCTGGCCTTGGAGGTGTCTCCAGGCGCTGGTGGTGGCTGACCTCCAGCAGGCTGTCGGGGATGACGGAGGGTGCCTAGCTGCCTGGGGTGTCGGATGGTGCAGCTGCAGAGAGGGAGATAAGGAGGGGAAGGCTGTTAGTACTGTGCCCTGGCCTGTGGCCTGTTCCCCTCACCCCCGCTTGGGTGCTGGGTCTCCGTCCCCATTGGTGGGTGTGATGTCCCTGTTGGGTGTCCCCATTGCATGGTCCCCCTGCCCCTGGAGTTAGGGCACAGTGCTGTCCATGGGTAGGGGTTCTGATGGGCGCAGATGGTCATGCCGCTGTCCTGGGACCAAGCTGTAGCTGGGCACTTGTGGATTGGGGTCCACTGGGGCAGTGTGAGGCTCCAGGTCGTGTCTGGTGCCCCTGCCCCATGGCCCATGGGTGTGTGCCCTGTGGTGTACATACCTGACCGTCTATTACTGAGGTCAGGGGAACCCCAGTGGGTGGACGCCCGGCTGATGTTCCGGGTGTGGAGGTCTATGAGGAGACCCCCCCTTCTTGCTGCTGGACCCCTCCTCTGCCTTCCCAAGGGGGGGTGCTCCTTGGGTGGGCCCCGGGGTGCAGGGCTGGCCTCCGGGCCGGACTCTGGCTCCGAGGCCTGCTGGGGCTCGTTGTCCATGGTGTCAAGGGTGGCCAGGGTGAAGGATCTGTCCCAGGGGCCCAGGATGGCCCTGAGCTCCCTGTAATGAGGCAAGCAGCAGGGGTGGCCCCAGACTGGCTGGCCGAGTCCCGGGCTCAGGTGTACCCCTGCTGCAACTCCTTCATCTAGCTCCAGAAGTGATCCGGGGTGCAGGCAGGGTGACCCCGGGCGGCCAGGCCCTCGGCCAGTCGGGAGAATGCTTCTGTGTTCCGCCACTTGCTCCTGATCACATGGAGCAAATCCTCCACACCCCAGAGCCCCAGAAGGTCTTGGAGCTTGGCCTTTCTTTGGAGCCCCCACCTCTTTTTGAATGTCTCAACCACTCAACTGATTGCCACCATGGAGGACCACGCTATTTCGAAGTAGCGGGACACGGATCATCTACATATGCCCTACTTCGACGTTGAATGTCGATGTAGGGCACTATTCCCATCTTCGGATGGGAATAGCAGTTTCAATCGTCTTGCTGCCTCACATTGATTTCAACGTCAAAATAGCACACAGCACATGTAGATGTGACGTGTTATTTCGACGTTGTGCCGGCTACTTTGAAGTAGCTGGCCAGTGTGGACGCACCCTTGATGATTATTATTTGTATACTTAGTTATTCCACAGTGAATAATAAATAGACTTGTCTGTGCCTTACCATATGTACTATGTGGCTTCTTAGACACACAAAACTGAGTATTCTAAAGTTACTTATATGAATATGAAACTTTGTACTATTCAAAAAAGCATTTTAAAGGAAACGAATAAAATAATCTTGTAAATGGATAGGATTTTCTTTAAAAAAACTGAGTTCCTTTATTTTAATCTAACATTTTATCTGTAGTCGTGATAGTGATTGCATTTAATGATTACAAAAGATTCCATAGGAGCTATTCTGGAGTTGTTTTCCTAACTTTCCCCTGCTAATTCAAACATTTCAGCTGAAAATGCATGAAGGGAATGGGTGACCCCACGTGCTGTACTCCAAAGACCCTAATGATGATGATAACCTAGCCCTGGATTCAGAAATCTAGGCTATTAGCCTTCCAGGTGATGGCAAAAGAAACAGATGAGTCAGAGATCATGGGGTGGTGGAGGGCAATGGGAGAAAGTGTGGGACTGTGGCAATTGCACAACGTTGTAACCACAAATTACAGGCTTCCGCTTAATATCTAACCTAACCCATTACTTCTGTGGAAATGAAGTGCAATGTTGTTATTGATGATTTAATTAATTGACAAATGTTTTGCATCCAGCCCTATAATTTCCAATAATCATATATCCCCTTACCTTTATTGCCATTATATGCTTTTCTGCAGTTATATGAGGAATCTGTATCATGAAAACAAAAAAGCAGTCAAGTAGCACTTTAAAGACTAACAAAATAAATATTAGGTGAGCTTTCGTGGGACGGACCCACTTCTTCAGACCATAGCCATGCCAGAACAGACTCAAAATTGAGTCAATATTGAGTCTGTTCTGTTATGGCTATGGTATGAAAAAGTGGGTCTGTCCCATGAAAGCTCACCTAATAAATTATTTTGTTAGTCCTTAAAGTGCTACTTAACTGCTTTTTTGTTTTGATAGTATATAGACTAGCATGGCTCCCTCTGTGTTACTGTATCATGAAGTTACGTTTCAGCAAGACTATTCTGTACATCTGATAAGCATGCATGCAGAAATGTATAACAAGATTGTTTTATACAGTTTATTGGTCAGATCATTAAGCTCTTTAGTGCTTTACACACCTCATTAGTCACCATGGGTCAAAGTGGATTTACTAATGTATAAAAAATGATGCTGCGTTTCTCTGAAGTTGTACAAAGAATCACATCTGCTGGGCAGTATGAAGATAAGAATGTTAATGTGTTAATTTATTACTATTTAAAAGGAAAGAAAAATATTACATCAAGTTTAATAAGTCAGTCGAGTTACACGTGCTTACTCAAAAATTAATTGGTCCAACACCTTGTCATAAATGATAAATAACATACTTTCATTTAGCAATTTAAGATTTGCCAATGGTGACCTCATAATGTCATCTGAGATGCCACAATTTCCCTCTGTATTTAGAAGAAGAAATAAATCTTCAGTAAATGTATGGGAATGTTGACTTTTAATGGTGACCCATCTTAATACTCTAAATACAGTGTAATTGCACATCCACTTATTCTGTCGGAAAACTGACTTGCATACAAATTATTGGAAAGAAAAATCTGTAGAAAAAACCTCTGAAGATATCAAGAGGATTAAGAATAAAGGGAGAAAATTTGCACTCTGTGCCTCGAGAGATTTTTTTTTCTTTTGTGGTGAAGATATATAGTGATCTTCATGAATTTAGTCAATGCTGTGTATTACATGATGTCAGACATCATTATATCTTCAATTAAAATATGTTTAAACCCATTTTAAGCACTGGGGAATTGATTAAGGAGATTGGATATTAGATTACACAATATAGGGACGAGTAAAGTAATTAAAATTCACAGTATATTTCATTTTTAAATAAAAAGCAATGAATGCCATTACTTATTCTTCTTAATGAGATTACATTTCTCTACATTAATTTTCTTTTTAGAACTCTAGAAGCTACAAAATGTAATTTTGGCCTGCAAAGCCTAATGGGCCTGATTATGATTTCTCATTGGTGTAAGTCTGCTAACTTCGATTAATAATTTACTTTGAATTTGCAGCAAGGTAAGTAAGTTCAGAATAAAGAAGGAAAATCAGAATAAGAAAATAACTGATTGCACAAACAACCATTGTGCAGCCAGTCACTAGTAAGTACACTAGTTGCAGCTTTTACTTTTCGAAGGGTGACTAACAGCATCTAAGGATGTCAAGTGTGGTCTGATTTCAGCAACAAGCAAATACAGGGGAATTTGATGTGTCCCATGCCATACTCATCCCTTAGACTTGCCTCTGACTATTTTCCAACCCTTATCACACAAAACAAGCCTTCTCAGCCCAAACACCCAAGGGAATCATTTGTTTCCCCTCTCTCAAAAAATATTTGCTTCACTGTAATCAGCCCCAAGGACCCAGTCTGTCATGTTCCTAGGAACTCACTCGAAGCTCCAAATCACTATTATACCCTGAACACATCTTGTTCAACATACCCCATTCCTAGGTTCCCTCAGTTTCACCCTGAATCCATCGAATCTTCCCCTTCTCCAAAGGAAATTCTCCCTTTCACCATATATGTTACGGAGGCTGTCACCAAAGTTCTACAATCAACTGCTGCTGCTGTAGCTCCATAGCTCTGTTTGTACCACCGCTCCTGCTGGTATAATAGGCAAGGGGATGCTGAAGTAACATAAAAGCAATGACACTGTCTATACTATGAGCCAGCGACTGGATTCCACTGTTCGTGTGCACATGCTTGCTGTACCCCAGTGAGAGAGACTGCAACTTTAAATAGCAGTGATGCTGTGGTAGCTCACGCCCCAGGGCAGCTGAGGCAAGGCTGAACTGTGCCTAGTACATACCCATTGTTTCCAGACAGGTGAGCACTCAGCATGACTCAGCTATGCCTCCAGTGCCAGTTTACATACTGTTGTGGCGACTGTGTTGTTTACACTGGTGATAATTCTCACTGTCCTCCTGAGAGTAAGAGTGGACAAGGAGAAAGCACACTCCTAGTTCATAGCGTAGATGTTGTCTCTTACTCTCCCCTTTGATTTTTTAGGCTGGGAGGGTCGTCTTGTCTGCCCTCCTGCACAGTGCAGACCTCACAACCTCACCTACCCACTCTGGTAATAGACTGCTAATCTCTGGCTGAGTTACTGAAGTCCCAGATCTAAATATGTTACAACGCATGCAGCATTTACACTAATTTTCAAACTTCATTGCACTGCACACCGCTTCTGACAACAAAAATTCCTTCACTACCCGAGGAGGGGGGACTGAAGCCTGAGCCCACCTGAGCCTCACTGCCCTGAGTGGGGCAGGCAAAGCCTTAATGCTATTACTGTTGGCTGGGGTGGGGCGGGGGTGCAAAACTGTAGCACAGAGGCTTCAGCCCGGGACAGTGGCTGTAGTAATCTGTAATCTGAGCCCCAACATCCTGGGATGAACCGTCTGCGCTTTGGCTTTGGTCCCGGGAAATGGGACTTGGGTTTCAGCCATGGAACTCAGCAAGTCTAAGGTTTCCCAGGCAGCCTTATTCAAAGTAGCTTGTGACCCACTTTGGGGTCCCTATACACAGCATGAGAACTGTTGCACTTGTTCAAACCTGAAAGATGTACTTTAACTATGCTGCAGGGGACTAAAAAACAATAACAACAAAAAAACAAGCTCCATTGGTTTATTATACTTTTCTTCTGTACCTCTGTTTACCTATATGCTGAAGCACAAGCCAGTGTCTCACCTTTTCAGGATTTTTTTAAAAAATTGTTAGAGATTTCTCTAAGATCTATGATCTGCAAAACTCTGAATGTTGGGTGCTCATAATAGTTTTCCATCAGCTTTCAAGAGATAATTTTCTAAGTAAACAAAACATTTAATACACATAATAATACAGTAAATAATATCAGGAGTACTTAGGAATAGCATTTAAACCCAGGCTATTATACAGTCAGCCTATTGGATTTCTCTATACAGGTATTTCAGTGCAGTGATTCAACAAAACAATAATGCTTTATACACCTGCAGACATATCTCCATATTATCTCACAGAGTGGATTTCTCGGTCTGTCATCATGAGGAGAAGTTGGAGATGGATAGGGCACGTGACGATAAGGGAGGTGGATGCCATTGTAAAGATTGCACTTCAATGGACGCCTCAAGGATGACGGAAATGTGTGAGGCCCAAGACAACATGGTGGCAGTGTACCGTTGTGGCAGACAGGAAGAGAATGAACTACAACTGGGACACACTGGGGAAAATGGCCAAAGACAGAAGTGGAGTATCTTGGTTGCTACCCAACATGCCAGTGGGATTAATAGGCTTTAACTAACTAACTAACTAACCAACTCACTAACTAACTAATAGTATGGGCTCACAATGCATAATGGTGGCACATGGATTCTCTAGAGACTGGGGAAAATGCAAGTCCCTCTGTAAACATTTCTGAGTGATCCTTGGAAAACAACATTCTGAAGATCTTTATTGCCAGCAGAATTTTTATTCCTGAGATCAAGAGCTGCTGGTTTCTTCAATTTTCAGGGTGATTGGGAACCTGCAGGATTCAGAGCAAACTTCTCTTGCTCTTACATGACTGAATCCACTGGACCTTTTCCAACACTCATTCACTTTCCCCCGGAATGCCAATTGATTCAGCTCTTGGGTGTTCAACGTATGGAATGTGTGAGACAACTTGCTGTCAATAGAAACCCTCTGCACAGCTTCAGAAACAGCTGTCATACATACATGCTAATTGGCACTCCTTACTTCTGTGTATTTCTGGACTCTTTGAGTTAAGTTTTATTAAGTAATGAGTATTGGAAAACATAACCCTAACTATACATATAAAATGATGGGGTCAAAATTAGCTGTTTAACTCAAAAAAGGGACCTTGGAGTTATTGTGGATTGTTCTATGAAAACATCTGCTCAATGTGCAGTGGTAGTCACAAAAGCAAACAGAATTTTGGAAATCATTAAGT
Source organism: Carettochelys insculpta (assembly GCF_033958435.1). Taxonomy (NCBI): domain Eukaryota; kingdom Metazoa; phylum Chordata; order Testudines; family Carettochelyidae; genus Carettochelys; species Carettochelys insculpta. The sequence continues at coordinate 138,883,089 of NC_134137.1, forward strand.
AAGAGAATGATAATAAGACTGAAAATATCATGCTGCTTCAATATAAACCCATGGTATGCCCATCTCTTGAATATTGTGTAAAGATGTGATTGCCTCATCTCAAATATATATATATATATATATATATATATATATATATATATATATATATATATATAAAATTTTGAAAAGGTCAACAAAATGATTAAGGGTATGGAACAGATTCCATATGAAGAGCTATTATGAGGGAGGATGTGATAGAAGTATATAAAATTATGAACGGTATGAAGAAACTGACAAAAGAAGTGTTATTTACTCCTCACAAGAACACCCAATGAAACTAATAGGCAGCAGATTTAAAACAAACAGGAAATATTTCTCCACGCAACATAAATTTAGCTATGGAATTCTTTGCTGGAAGATGTTGTGAGAGCCAAGTCTAACTGGATTAAAAAAAAACAAAAACAAACATAGATAAATTCAGAGTGTAGCTCCGTCAATGACTACAACCAGGTTGAGCAAGGAGGGTGTCCATAACTTTTGCTTGCCACAGGCTTGGAAAAGGGGATGGGTCACTTGATGATTACACATACTTTTCATTCTCTCTGAAACGTCTAACATAGGCCACACTCTGAAGACAGAGTTATACCTTAAATAATCATATGGAATTTTCTTCAAGCGGAGAAGACAGCATGTCACATTTATTCACAATGTAACATTATTCTAGCATATGCATATAGTGCACCTATACCCATACATTCACACACATATCCAAACTGCATTGCTGATATTATAGTTACCAGTCTGCTGTTCACATCTAGTCACTGACCAGGTGATTTGATGTGAGGAAATGGGGAGCAGGGCTTCTGCCAGTCCATACTGGTGGTCCAAGCTTAACAAGATGAGACCCAGAAATTCACACAAGACATCCCCTCTTTTATAGGACTTTTCCTCCATTCAGTTCTATTTGTTGTGCTCTGTCAGCTCTCAGTCAGTCAGAATCAGGTCATGCGACATCTGTTTATCTGGAAGTTGTCTTTCATTGTCAACATGTTGGTGCCTCTTCTCTAGGATTGTTTCAAGTTATTACCTGTTTTAGTTGAGGGTGCTTGCCCTTTAACCCCAAGGCTATCTGTTCTGCACCAGACTTCTGTTTAGCCAGGGCCCATTAGATAGTGTGCTGGTGCTCTCAAGCCTTTAACTCCCACTTCGGCCACATCTGGACACTGAGGAAAACTTCAAGTTTTTTATCTCTTTCTTCAAACACTCATAATCCTTGTCCACTCATTCATCCACTCTCCCTTCCCCAGGGCTACAGAAGTGCTTGACATCAACAGAGGAATATAATTGCCTTTGTAAGGCATAAAATCTAATTCTAATACCAACTTTTGTTAGCACAAAACTTTAATTATTTATGCTATCTCTTTTACACCATAACCTGTATCCTAGTTATTCCTAAGAGTTACGGTATGATCATATTGAACTATAACGATGCTTTTGATCTCTTTCTGCCTTGACAACAGATACAGACACAGTCTGCTTGATACATCAGCACCAACAACTTGAGACACAGTTGCTTCCTGCTAAGCAGAAAAGGGTTTCTAGCAGAGTTATAGTTGCTTAACTAACGGTTAAACTATATCCATGTATTCTCCCATGTGTACATGCAGGATATTACAATAAAACTCTATTGTCGACAAAAAGCTACAGGGCTAAATGGACCTTTGGTCTGATCCAATATGACTGTCTTTATGTTCTTATGTTCACCCTGCCCCACTCTCTACACGTGCACAGAGATACAGAAGATGCAGCTAAATTCATATCTTTTCTGCACTGCTTCTCTGCCTTTCTTTGAACTTCAAATGGTCAGCCATACATGAGCATGTTGGTTATAATACTTACTTTCTCTTTTGAATTCTGTGTCTCCTGCATGCTCCAAATATTCCTGCACACATTTTTGTGCTACTTTCTTGCCCATCTTAATCTTCTCGTACTCCCCTGGTGAAAACAAAATAGGTCTCTGCTCTCTCCTCTCCTGCCCATTAATGGATCAGTTGCTCACCAGTTGATTTTCTCTTTATTTTCCATCCCTCCAGAAAAACGTTATCGTGAAGCTCAATTTCAATTCATAATCATATAGAAACTATCTAATAAGCAGTTGTCATCAAGGGCTACAAATAAGAGACTTAACAACCAAAAGTGACCATTGGACCCCAAGTTAGGCTGTCCTAGTCTCAGGGTTGGCCAGGAAATCAGGATAACTGTATTCTAACCCCATCTTTTCAAAATTGGATTGCCCATTTACAAATAAAATTGTTCCCTTGTGATTTTAACTGACATGCTTTTACCATGAACATTTTCCTGGCATCTTCAGTATGAAATGATACTCCTTTACTAATCTGTTCTTTTCCCTTACTTGTTGTAACTGATGAGGCAGAATTAAGTACTTTTTTCTCTCCTCCACCATTGTCTTACCCAATGCAAACAGTTTCCCCCAGACTTGAATTGTTTTCTTTTCTAATACTCTCATAGAATCATAGAAGAGTAGGACTGGAGGGGACCTCGAGAGGCCATCGAGTCCAGCCCTCCACCCCCACGGCAGGACCAAGCACTTTCTAGACCATCCCTGAAAGCCATCTATCTAACCTCTTCTTAAATATCTCCAGTGATGGAGATTCTACCACCTCCCTTGGCAATTCATTCCAGTGTTTGATCACCCTGACAGTTAGGAACTTTTTCCTAATGTCCAGTCTGAACCTGTCTGTTGGGAAGGAGAAGAAACTAGCCTGCACGGTGCATTGTTAGCAGTAACACTCTTAGTCCAATGCTACCGTACAACCATCATTGCTTTTAGCTATGTTCCCAGGGGTAGCAGCACTGTGGATGAACCAGAAAAATTTCACCATGTATTAGGAAAATACAGTCAAATGTATTCCCTTATTATCATCATCATCAAAGAAGGGTGTGTTTGCATTCAAATTCAAGGTTTTAATGCCCCAAGAAAGACTTGTTCGTAAATAAATGTAACCTAATAGTAACACACTGCAAGTTACTCAACTTGAATTTCTAGCCCTCAGGTTGCTGAAGAGAAAGCAAGTGCATTAATCCATGCTTTGAAGGTCAAATTCTCACCTTCTTTTAACCTCACACACACACAAAGTCAGTCTCTAAACTGTGGGCTTCCAGCCAGTTACCTATATCTAAAATCTAAGGGCTGTATACCATAGATCAATTTTAGTCTTCAAAGTTCCTCTTGGAATTCTTCCATGTTTGGATATTGAATATACAAATTGAATATACATATTGAATATACAAACATAACTGTTAGCAGTTATATTCAGACAATGTGTTCTTTAATCTTTAAGAAACAAAAAATCATCAGACCTCATAAAAATGAAACTAAGAGCAAAATTTGCTGCCTTATGTCACAATTCTGCACACTTTCCCCCACCCCGATTCCAATTAAGTCAGACAGGTTCTGGTTCAGATCCCAGTCCAGTGAGACTAGAGTTGCTCTAACCTGCAGGACCTTGGAATGACTCCAAAGAAATATGTGCAAGCAGAAATTGCAAGAGAATATCACACTCAGATCACATCTCCTATAACCCTCAATATATCTCCAGAGGTAGTATGAGAGCATAGCTGACTTCACTCCGGCCACTGATTCTCTCACAATAGGAAACCTTCAGCTGCTCCTTTATTGCACTGTTTGTCAAGGATCCCTAAGACAGACCAGAATCAAGCCCAATATTTGGAAAATATATTTTTGGAACTCCAATTCCACAATAAGTAGAATGAGTGTTAAACAGTAACACTTCAAGGTAAAAGGTTTCAATATGTAAGTCCTATTTTCATGTGATTTCATCAGAACTCAGTCTCAGCATCATTAGGATGATTGAGCACCTTGATCTGAAACCCAAGGAAGTGATGTTACCAATTCTATGTTCGCCCAGGAGTAATGTTATGGGGAAATTGTGCTTTCGGAGATTCTTCCTTCAGTGGGATCGATCAAGATCCTGACATTTGTGGTAACTAGAAAGGCCGTTCCCTTGTTCTCAAGAGATGGGTTATTATCTTCAGGTCTTCTCTTCATGGCTGTTTAAGTCATGCCCATGTTTCAGTCTGGAGTGTAATTTCCCTCTTGAGGAAAAGTGATGTGATAACTCTGAAAGAGCTAAATTTAAAGTGGAGCTTTGGTGGTGTGAGCAGTAAATGGGGCTCTCCACTCAAATGTATAGCTAGAATTTTGGCCAGGTATATTTGCAGATAAGAAAATAGGAAGGAAGATCATTGTAGATAGAATTGAACTAGAAAGTGTAGAGTAATTCACATATCTGGGGAGCAACATAATGTATAATCTAGACTGTAAGAAGGAAATAGTGACTATAATACTGGGAGCAAAAGTGAGTTTAAAGGCAATGGGTAAGATCTGGAAAAGCAAAGCAATTAGCTGAGGAATGAAGCTGAGGGTCTTGAAAACGTGTGTATCCAGCAGCAGGATGTGAGACATGGGTGATAATGAAAGCTTTGAAGAGAAGAATATTGGCATTTGAGTGGAGTTGTTATAGAAAGATCCTGAGAATAGGATGAATTCAGAAGCTTACCAAGGAGGAATTACATAGGAAAATACAGCTGAAAGACAACCTACTGCAGAAGGTTGTGCAAGGCAAGTTACAGCTATTTGTGAATATTTGCAGAATGAATAATGAACGAAAGTGAAGACCCTGGTATTGAGCATTGTGGACAGTTTACATAGGAGAGGAAGAATCCACAGAGAATGGGTAGATGATATGGTAGATTGGTGAGGAGCTAGTATACAGAAACTAAACTACTCTACATTGGAAGGGAAAGATGGAAGGAAATAGAAAGAAAAATATCAGATGCTGAGCCCATGGTTGTTGAAGAAGGTACTAGGTGAGAGTACTAGCTTTTGGGGTGAGTGAGTGTGCTTGACTGTTTGAATTTTGAATTGTGATTCTGATTTTAGGTGGGTGATTTCAGTTCCAGTTTCTATGGCAGTTGGAACTGAGTTCCTGACCTTTGTTCCCTTGATTGCCTTTGATTAGCTTCAGGATCAGCCTTCCCCTGTGTGACTAATGAGGGGTAAGGCCTGACCTAGGCCAGGAGGCTTCCAAAAGCCAGAGGCAGAGTGACCGGGGGAGTGAAGTGGACAGGGGGCTGCAGACAGGGGAGTTTAAGAGGGAGTTTAACAGAAGGAGGCCTACGATGGTCAGGAAGACCTGCATACCTGTGCCAGCACTGCTTCTGTCTCCTCTTCCTGTGCCTGTAGCCAGACAAACTGCCTGACTATGAATGCCTCTACCTGGATCTTGGTGTGGCTTTGCAAGGATTGTGGTTTGCAATTCCCACTTACTGATATCCAGGCTGGGGGGACCAACCAATGTGAAAGGTGCCTGCTGGTGGAATCTCTCAGGCAGCAGGTGGGAGAGCTGCAGGAGGAGGTGGCTAGGTTGAGGAGTATCCAAATCCATGAACAATTCCTGGATGGTAATCATGTAGAGACAGCTAAGGTAGCTGTCCCAGCACACAGGACTGCTGACCCACCACTGGTGGAGAAGGAGATGGCTCAGGATGGACACTAGCAGCTGGTTACTCCTGGCAGCAGGCAGTGCTCCACCCCTGCTCCAAACCCTCCCACCATGGTACTAGGAAACCATTATGCTGTACTTGATACAGGAGACAAGGAATCACCCCATACAGCAGAGGAGAAGCCTCATACCCACAAGGCTGGGAGGTCAGCTGCCACCACTGTGAGGACAGGGGACTGGACTCGATGACCTCTCAAGGTCCCTTCCAGTCCTAGCATTCTAGGATTCTATTATTCTATGATGATGATTATGATGATGATCTGAGGACTGTTGCCCCCCGCCCCTTCCTCCTGTATTGAATTGTTTGCATTCTATGTTTTAGTTCTCTTGCTCAATCAGGTCAATCGAAAGGTTTGTTTCCTTGAAATTTAAATGGTAGCTTCCAGCTGACATAGCCTTAAAGATCCGCAAGTTGTTTTGTTAATGTATAGTACTACCACTTGCTGTGAACTAAGTAGCCAGGTGGCTCCTGCTATCACACACTATAATTTCTGTGTCAGAGAAGTAGCCGTATTAGTCCTGTGACACCTTATAGACCAACAGATATTTTGGAGCATAAGCTTTCATGGGCAAAGACCTGCTTCACCAGTAGTGTACTTCGACTGACTGATGTTTTGTTTTTTAATCTTAAACCTTTGTCTGTTCCTAAATGTCAACTTATAAAAGGCACAGATCTCTTTGTGAGTCTAGCCCTGACATCTTTCTACCTCCTCCACAAAGGTGAGTCAGGAATCACCAAACCATTATGTTAGTTACTGTACAAACAGATAGTGAGACCTTTCCACAAAGAACTTGTCCTCTACTGACTGACATAATTACAATTGTGTTGACACTCTTTTTCAGTCATAAGAATACCCTCTTAATTTTGCTTTATGTCACTTTGAAAGGTGCTAAAAGACGTGCTTTTATTCCAAAACAGGAATGCTCACACAAGGAACTACATCAGTATCTATACACTAGCTTAGCTATACCTGCCTGTGAAAGCCTGCTTTTGCTCCTTGTGGCTTTTCAACCATTTCATCCCTTGGGAGGATTCCTTGAGTACCCTGCCCCATGTGATTGATGAGAACAAGCCTGGGGCCTCATTAGTACACAGTTAACATTTGTAAAGGTTAGGATACTGTTATCCTACTCAGCTGTATACTGGGTTAATACTTTAACCTCCAAGCTATCCTATAGATTTCAGGTATGTTTTGCAGATTAAGAGACTACTCAGCTTCAGAATAGGTGGTAAAATCCGGCCAGGCCACACAGCGCTGGAAACCATTTGGAAGAAATGTTTGTACCTTAAAATCAGTCCTGTGTTTTTCTGAAATAGTTAAATAAAAGGAGAAACATTCATAACTTAGTAATTGTGTTGAATTCTTAAAATTGCTAAGATGCAAATGAAAAAGTAATGCACAGGATCAAATCATCGGGTCCTAAATTTCCTTTTTACTGCATCCTTAAAGTCAGTGAAAGTTTGGCTTAGAAAGGTTCACAGGATTTGCCCCAGGTAGATGAATGTGATCCCCAGTTTATGATATATGGTTTAGATATGCCCACTTTTCAGAGGATGGTCATGCTACAAAATAACAAGAGTTTCTCACAGAGGCTGCTGCTAGGCCCATAAAAATATAAATCTTTCTACTCTTTTTGAGCATCATGTGGATGTGAATCATTGGGCAGAAAGGGCATATCTAGGATTACCATTCTCCTCTCCGTGTACACAAAAGAAATTGAGTGGTCAAAATTCTTCACTTTTTAAATAAGCAAACCACTTGTTTATTTTGAGGCTGGTTTGTTTAGTCAAGGACAACAGATTTTTTTTCTAGTGTACAAACACAAATGCTGCATCTACATTACAGTCCCATTTTGAAAGTGGAATGCAAATGAGGCAAATCAGAAATACAAATGAAGCGCCAACTTACATATCTCATGATTCATTTACATAATCACATTTTCAAAAGAGTCTTTGTAAAGAAAACCAGCAGTATAGATGGGGTTCTTTCGAAATAACAACCCATTTTCAAAAGCACCCTTCCTTCCTGAAAAAAATAAGGAAGAAGAGGGCTTTTGAAAATGGGGTTTTATTTGGAAAGAATCCTACTGTTTTTCTTTCAAAAGACTGTCTTTCAAAAATGTAAATATGCAAATAAAGCATGAGATATGTATATCAGTGCTTCATTTGCATTTGCGATTTGCCTCATTTGCTTTCCCCTTTCGACAGGGGACTGTAGCTAAAGAGAATTGAGTTAACCCCTCAATGGAAAGCCCAGCAATTGATTCCTTGTTTCTCATCCTCAGCCAGTTATATGTAGACATGGTTAACCTATTTAAATTTAAAATGTGTAGCCATTTGTGGTATATCAAGAATGAGGAGGATAAGCATTTCAGGTAAAGAAGTGACATAAACCTTCTAAAAGTTTCAGATATATTTTAAACTTAATGGCTATGTCTACACTTACAAAAAACTTCAAAATGGCCATGCTAATGGCCAAATTGAAGAATACTAATGAGGAGCTGAAATAAATATTCAGCACCTCATTAGCATGCCACTAGACGTGGCACTTCGAAAGTGCCGCATTTCGCTTGCCCGCAGCTCGTCTACACAGGGGTCCTTTTCTAAAGGACCTTGCAAACATCAAAATCCCCTATCAGCTGATAGGAATAAGGGTATTTCGATGTTTGCAGGGTCCTTTCGAAAAGGACCCCCGTGTAGACGAGCCACAGGCAAGCGAAATGCCATGGCAAGTGGCATGCTAATGAGGCACTGAATATTTATTTCAGCACCTCATTAGTAATCTTCAATATGGCCATTAGCATGGCCATTTCAAAGTTTTTTGTAAGTGTAGACATGGACAATATGTATCTTATAAATGAAAAAAAAAGCACTGGCAAGTTTGATTTCTTTTTTTTATAAAAACTGTCAGCGTACTAGAAAAAGAATTTTCTCAGGGAACAGCTGCATTTCCATGCCAAAGGGAGAGGAAGATAACCAAAGGAAGTGAAATCAACTACTTTTTCCTCAATTAATTCATCTTTTTTGAAAGGTAGTGCCACAACTTACTGTGTCAGTCAAAGAACCTGGTATATGTATCTTGTCACTTCCTTCATGCTTTATAATTTAAAGCGTTTGTATTAAAGAGATTTTCAACGTTAGCATTGGAATATACATAACCTAGATTGAACCTTAATGCTTTGTTAAGACAAGTGGAGCTACTGAAAGGAGTGTTGAAAAAAAGGCATTTATTTGCTCACTGAACTGAGCTCTGCAATTAAAGTAAAGGGGTCTTTAACTGGCAAAATTACAACAAAATAAAGCATCAGAAATGTAGCACTTTAAAGACTAACAAAATGATTTATTTGGTAATCAACTTTCGTGGGACAGATCCACTTCTTCAGATCTGTCCCATGAGAAAGCTCATCACCAAATAAATCATTTTGTTAGTCTTTAAAGTGCTACATTTCTGATGCTTAGTTTTGTTGAAGTACAGACTAACACAGCTATCTCTCTGTTACTGTTTGACAAAATTATAGTGATGTTTAATATGTAACAATTCCTCCTACTCATTCTGCATGCCTGAGAATCAAATATTATTTTAAAAAATCACTGGGCCCCAACTTTGATCAGATTCTCCATCCTGCTCTCTTCACCCTACCTAGGGCTAGTACACACACCAGGAAATTAGGTCAGTATAAGTACATAACTCAGAAATGTGAAAAATCCGAACCCTTGTGCACCAAAATTAAACAAACCTAACTGCCAGTGTAGACAGCTCTAGGCTGATGGAAATAAACTTCTGTCAACCGTGCTACCATCTTTCAAGGAGGTGGGATACTTATACTGACAGGAGAACACCTCCTGTTGGGATAGATTAGGTCTTCACTGAAGTGTTACAGTGGAAGAGGTGAAGCATTTTAAATATAGGCAATACCTGAGCAGAATCAAGGGAGTAGAATGTCAGCCACCTGCCATCCTAGTTTATGGGATATCTTTAGTAGGGCTAGAGATAGCACAGCTATCTCCTAGTCTTCCTTTCGTAACAGCCTATACCACAGATGGTACGCTGGGAGCATGGGCAGGAGTAGCCAGAGCATATAATGCTCTGGATAATTCCAGCTGCTTTACAGTTCTTGTGAACATTTGTCAGATCACGTAAGTTAGAACATCCATAAGGCTGCCCTTGTTAATCTAGTCCATGTCTACACTAGCCCCCACCTTTGGAAAGGGGGATGCTAATGAGACACTTTGGCAGATGCTAATGATGCACTGCCATGCATATTCAGCACCTCATTAACATAATGTCGACCACGGCAATTTAAAAGTGCCACTTTTGAATCGTGCACCACCATGTAGATGAGGGCCTTTTGAAAGGACCCCCCAGTCTTTGAAAGCCCCTTCTTCCTAAAACCAAATAGAAAGAAGGGGCTTTCAAAGACTAGGGGGGTCCTTTTGAAAGGCTCCTGTCTACACAGGTGGCATGCAAATCGAAAGCAGCACTTTCGAATTGCCATGGTGGTCAACATTATGCTAATGAAGAACTGCATATTCATAGAAGCACCTCATTAGCATCTGCTGAAGTGTTTCATTAGCATCCCCCTTTCAAAAGGCGGGGGCGAGTGTAGACATAGCCTTGTAGTAGTTTTAAGCTAAAAGAAAAAAAAATGTTTCTTTTCTCATTATCTTCAAAGTTTTTGGTTGAAGCTTCAAATTGTGACATCTAGGAAGTACGGAAGGAACAACTGGTTTAAATATCAGCTATTGCAGCATGTAGTTTTAGTCCAATTTTTGCCAATGAAGTCCTCATCATCTGAGTTTATCCATCACCTTCAGGGATGGAGGATTTAAAGCTCACTATGATGTGAATTCTTTTTATCTGGGAAATGTTCTCTCTATTGCACTTGAGAGACTAAATCATAAAAATCATGAATTTCCCCTTGGGCCACTGTGCAGAGGACATGGAATTTAAATTTAAATTGAATGGTATAACTAATAAGAGAGAAATTGATATTTTAGATCAATGCTAATTCTATGGAATACTCATTTAGACAGAAAGTTTTACAACATGTCTTATGGATGAGTTGATATTATTGTGCAATCCAGGTTTGAGTAGAGATATACAAAATTGTATGATGACTTTCTTTTACATTTTAACCTTCTTTCCATCTCCAGCATTTGTCATACAGATTCAGCTCAGAAACAAGAATGGGTTGTTCTGTATTCAATATCACAAAGATTTGTTTATCTCTGGTTTCAAAATGAATATCTTACCACATATTTTCCCATACTGAATCGAATATATGAACTCTATTATTTCCTTCTCAATACTGTGAAAACATTAGTGCTTTATTGTTGTTTGTCATTATTTATAACCTGTCTTGCAGTTCAGATTTATGTGAAACCACTGGCATTTCCTATTATGTGTCCAAGTTTTTTCTTGACTTGTTTTCTTGATAATATTTACGCATGTGAACATTCTTGAATAGCTAATGTAGGTAAACCCTCTATGAATCTGGGAGAAAGATGACCAATTTCAATGTACGAGTAAAGCAGTATATATTTTAGATCTAGGAAACAAAAGATTTCCTTGCTTGCTTATAATTCTGAAATGCTAACCTCTGAATGTCTTCAATTCACCTTTCGGCTTAAATGCTGAAATTTTACCCAATACTAATTTTGCAGAAGCATCTTCAATTTGCACTATTACTTCAAGCAGAAGCTCAAAGAACTGGAGGCTTCTGATATGTATTTAGTATCTCAATGGTTGTGGCCACACTAGCCCCTCCGTTTGGAGGAGCTATGGTAATGTGTCACTTCGGGATATGCTATGAATATGCAGTGCCTCATTAGCATAATGGCAGCCGCAAGTGCTTTAAAACTGGAAGTTTTGAAACGCAGCTGCCCTTGTAGCCAGGGGGCCTTTAGAAATGACCTCCTGATTTCAAAAACCCCTTATTCACATCAGGTTTTGGGAATAAGGGGCTTTCAAAATCAGGGGTCTGTTTTGAAAGGTTCCCCAACTACACGGGTGGCTGCTTTTCAAAATCAGCAGTTTCAAAGCATGTGCAGATGTCATTCTACTAATGAGGCACTACATATTCATGCCAGTGCCTCATTAGCATATCCCAAAGTGCCACATTACCATGGCCCCACCAAAAGGGGGGGCTGGTGTGGAAACAGCCAATGTGTGTTTACACTGGAAGAAGTACATGCCCTGCAAAAGAACATGATCTCATTGATATTGACTGCATACAAATAAATAAAGCAAGTGGCATCAAGTACAACAAGGAAACTGGACTAGATGGAATACCCGCCAAAGTCTTCAAAGAAGGTGGGTAACAGCTCCATGGACAACTCCACCTCCTGGTTCTCAAGAACTGGGATAGGGAGCAGATGCTGTGAGATTTTTAGAGACACACTGATTGTCAGTCTGTTCAAGAAAGGCAACAAGTCAGACTTTGGAAAATATTGTGGTGTGTCCTTCCTGTCAATGACAGGCAAAATCTTAGTTTAAATTCTTGCAAACCAACTCCTGCCACTTTCAGAAAAAATTATCCCAGAATCCCAGTGTGGCTTCCAACCATTCCAAGGAAGAGTGGACATGATCTTCACTTCCCAGCAACTGCAAAAAACAAACAAAAAAAAAGACCAAAACCAAGCCTTATACATTAGTTTTGTTGACCTGACCAAAGCATTTGACTCAGTCAGTAATAGCGCCCTGTGGATCATCATCCCAAAGATTGGCTCCCCCAAAATAATTAGGCTTCTTTATGACAACGTGACTGAGACAGTATTGAGCAACAACTGATCCCAAAGTGACCCCTTTGAGGTCAAAATAGGAGTAAAATAAGACTGGGTCATTACCCATTACTGTTCTGCATCTTCATTGTTGCAGCCCTCATTGATGACAAGCTTCCAGATGGTATGAAGTTTGTCTATAGAATGAACTGGAAGCTCTTCAATCTCAGGACACTGAAGGCTGAAAGCAAGACCTCCATAACCTTGATCATGGAGCTCCAGTGTGCGGATGACAACATGGTTGCTGCTCGTTCTCCTGCAGCCCTTCAGACCATCTTAAGTGGCTAACGCTGAAGAATACACGAATCTTAGCCTCGCACTGAACATCAAATAGTCTAAGGTGCTCCACCCACCCTTGACAATCTCATGTACCTTTTATTGAAGTCAATGGAGAACTGTTGGAAAATGTGGAGCACTTCCCATACCTTGGAAATTATCTTTCCACTAAAGTCAACATAGATGCTAAAACCCAGCATTGTCTGAGCCATGCAAGCTCTGCTTTCACATGCCTGAGACAAAGGGGCTTTGAGAACCGGGGCTTCAAGAACCAGGGCTTCTATCCCAAGACAAAGCGTGCAGTGTTTGTTCCAATGCTGCTATTTGAAAGCACTTGAACAATATCAACAACGTTGCTGCAGGAGAATCATAAGTAACTGTTGGGAGGATAGTCATATGAACACTCATACTTGTGAGGTCATGGTACTTGTGAGTGTCCTGGAAGAGTCGAACATGACCAGCACTGAAGCCACTATCATTTGCCATTAACTTTGTTGGCCTGATCACATGATTCGGACAGCTGAATGCCTCCCAAAATAGATTCTGTTTTCCGAGTTGGAGTAAGGACAGAGGAGTTCTGGGGGCTAGTGGAAGATTTGTAAGAACATGCTGAAGGCACACATGAAAAAGTTCAGAACTGGTGTTTGTACTACTCTTTTCTGGACTTTCACTTCTGAATCTACTTTATGTCAATTTTACTTCACATTTAATTTCAGTTCTCTTTCTTAAAATGCATGTTGCCCTTCACAGCATGAGTGCTGCAAGCTTCCTTTTCCTTTTCAAAATCAAGACTTTATTAGTGACACAATCAAAACACAAATACAGCATCATATCCACAATGTACTGTCTATATTAAAGAGGGAGTTATCTAATGCTTTGGGAATACATATCTTTTGCTATGTAGATATGAGTGGTTCATTGTTGGGCTTTTAGACGTTCACCATTTATTGAAAATAATCAGGAGGATTATTTTTTACTTTGCAATAATTGTGTTGGGAGCCACAAAGAAGTCCTTAAAGAGCCATATGCAACTCCAGAGCCACAGCTTGCAGACCCCTGCTTTATATTTTGAATTTAAAAGGTTAATTGATGAAGAATAGACCTTTAAATTTATTCCTGGGAGAAGAAGAGATTTATTTTATCATTCATTTCAGCAGATTACAAAACAGGTTTCATTCTGTTTATTTTTTTATTAAATAAAATAAAATAAAAAAGTTCACCATATTGAACAGAATAATTACAAGGGCATCTAACCAAATCTAACCAAGGGGCAAATTAACCAAATTCTAATCAGTCACATGTGGTCTTGCTGAACTTGGTGTATCTCTGTCATTAAATAATTTAAAATCAAAAGCTAGAAATGTAAATATTATCTGATCTTAAATTCTCTGTCATTGTCATGCAAACGACTGTTATTTTCTTATTTTAATACAGTACTCTGCCTGAGGAATGTATCTCAGAGTCAGTAGTCCATGAACAGTGAAATTACTTCTGATTTACAAAAGGTGAGTTACAAATATATTTTTCATTAAATTAAATATGGCATTTTATGATGTTCAAGATAAAAAATAGCTCAAAGTGAAGTGATTCTGTGTGCAAAAATACAGTCATAATACATATTCACAGGTTGGTATTGAAATATTTGTAAACATTCCCAAGTTTTTGATTCATAAATAGTTTGTGTTATGGTTTAAAAATCATAGCATAATAATTTACTTTATCAGTTTTATTATGTAGCTTGTTCTGTTTCTTAGCAAATTACATCAAATCAAGTTATATTAGAAGTTATCTTTATGAATCTAAGTACACTTTTTCCAAGACATAACTTCTTTAATTCTGCTATTAATACTGAAACATTCCTTATAGACTTGTTTGTGCTCAGAAACATAGGTTTCATACTGAACATTCATATAAAGTGGTTTAAAGAGACAAGTATTATTAATGTTTGGTGTAAGCTAAGGTTGTATCCAATGTTCAGTTAATAAAACAGATATTTCATACTTTCGCAATCAACTGCTTGAGCTGTGATCATAAACTCCAGATTTGTTCGTATACGTAGGCAATTTGGGCTGAATTCACGAAAGGGCTTCAATGCTCAACTGCCACCCAAGTCACTTTACCCCTAGAATCAGACCCCACTCAATTGCTTGCAACCCTATCTTAGTGTACAATATAGAACCCCTAAGTTCGGTTGGTATCCATGTTGTACAGGAAGACTTCCCAAGCTGTCTATGTTTCTGCCTCTGTTCATGAACACTGTGTATGGTACTTGTGAGGTCATGCTAAACAGAAGATGCCACTTTGAGCCTCAGCACCTCCTTTGTTACAATTTAAGTATTTGGATGTGTACCCTCATAACTTACGAAGCATTTAAACAGACAGCTGCCAGCTCTCATGTTAGTGCTCTAGGACTTTAGAACTGAGCTATAGAATAGTCTGGTGAAGGGTTTCCCTCAACCTCTCCTTTTCAACCTATTCCACAGAGACCTGCATCAGAGAGATTGGATCCCCCAACTCCCATGTGAGTGTTCTAATCACCAGACTACAGAATCATATGTGTTTATCAAATTATTTGTCCTAAGTGGAACAGCTTCAATAGAAGAGACTGAGGGGGGCCCCACAACAGAATATCCCATAACCCACTGATTAGGGCAGTCACATGAGAATTGCAAGAGCCCTTTTCTATTCAGGTGGAGAAAGGCCTGGACTTGGGGTCTCCCACACTTCAGGTGAAACATGGTAGTGCCTCACCCCAAGAGCATTTACAGTGAGAATCCCAAGAAGAAGGTATTTCCCATCAGCCCAGACTTAGACTCTGAACTTCCTGAGAGAAGTCGGCCTGTAGGCACACCTCTCACCATGGAATTGCCCATTGGCCAGTAGATTGGGAAGCCTGGCTTTTGTGGGTCAATTTCTTAGGTGCCTATCTTGTCCCATCCATTGTATACAGAGCCCAGGTGCCTAACTCAGGTTTTGTGAATCCCTGTGATATTCTAGGCACCTAAAATTTAGGTATCTTAATGCTTAGCAGTGCCAAATCTGGATGTCTTTGGAAGCTAGTCATTTAGTTTCTAACAACCAGTTTTTACCACAACGAAGTAGTCATGTTTGAACATCTCACTCGTGCTTCAAGATGGATGGATTAAAACCCATCTTTGCCCACTCACTGTAATCACAGAAATGAATGTGATTACACTCATTTGTCTTGATCATTGTCTTTGGTCCACTCCCTCTAGGGCACCTGGCACTGGCCACTGTCATCAGACAGGCTACTGGGCTGGATGGACCTTTAGTCTGACCCAGTATGGCCATTCTTAAGTTCCTATGTACACATCAGCCAGGTCCTAAAAGATCACACATGAAGCCCACAGTGTTCCATAGAACAGAAATAAGTATCTGTGTTACCTGAATTATTTAAACATGTTCATATCATGCTTGTAGAAGAATGGACCATAATTGTTCCAAAGAGTTAGTTCCTTATTGAGATTAAAATTGGGACATATTATATTATCTTCTTTAGGCCAATATTAAATATTAATTTCATAAAGCTGTTTATGAACAAGTAAATAATGACAGGATGAAAAGCTTGAAGGCCAAATTAAGAATGTGTAGGTGCTTAAAAAAGTTGCATTCAACAATATGTACTTTTTGGGTCAATAACCTTCACAAATTTGTTTTAATAACACTGTTATTCATAACAGGTTGAAGCAGTTTCTTGATGCTCTATTTGCTACACTTTTTGCAGCCTATTTACATTTATGAGTCCATGGTTACATTTAGCCCATCAAACATTAACAAGCAAGACAAAACAGAACACAGATGGACCAATCCCATTGAGAGATATCTGATATATGAACAACGACAACAAAAATGCCAGTTAAATTGAATACATAGTTAAAAAAACGAGGGAAGTACAAATAAATCAAATGATTTATCCTTGGCTGGTATTACTTCTTCTGGCATAAGGGTCTGGTGACAGAGGAGCTTTTTTGCCAACAGGGGCATGTCCACATGGCCTCTTTATTGCCGGCACCCCACTCTGCCGAGACTGAGCTCTCACACAACTATGCTAATAAGCTGCGGGACCATGCTAATTAGCAGCCATTTGCAATTTTGAGGCTACTTATTAGCATGGACTTGCCAGGAAAGCCATGCCATGTAGACCCAGCCATAAAATGATCTGTTGACAGAGTCTTAACAGAACTCTGCATTTGTCTCAAAGCATCATCACTTGAAAATTTGAGGAATAACTCTTTTTTGGCAGAGTTCTGCCAACAGGAGTGCAGTGTAGATATTTCTGTCAACAGAGAGGGCTTCTGGTTCACCGGGCAGCCCACTTTGAAGAGTTTCCGGGTAGCCATTCTGTTGACAGAGGGCATGGCAGTCTGGCTGCTCTCTGTCAACAGAGCGGATTGCTCTGTTGATTTGATTTTGTGTGCAGATGAGCTCTGTCAAAATGGTTTCTGTGGACACAACTCTGTTGACAAACGTTACTGTTGGCAGATGATTGTAGTGTAGACAAAGCCTTAGTATTGGTATTTTAATGGTATAGTGGCTAATATGTAATCAGCTTCTTAATCGCTAATGAGAGTTCCAATGTAAATTATTTGAGAGTGTTTCATTTAAAAAAATTAAACTTGAACATTGTGGAGAAAGTGCAAAGTTCACTAAGCTTCATGTTGCAATATCTATTGACAACAAAAATTGATAAAGGATTTGAAACAGTGAGCATAAGGGAGAGTCAGCTGTTGGGTGCAAAGATATTACTTAGTCTGACCCAGGGACAAATAAGAATTTAGGCCATTATTATTCAGCATTCAGCATCATTCACCTTCTTCAATGCACAGGGTTAATTCACACTGTCCTCATTCTATTTTCTGCATGACTTGAAAGAAAGACATTTTTCAGAGAAAACAGAAAGATCACTCTTCGTGAAGAATATGCTTATTATTAATATACATAAAACCTTTAATCATCTAAAGAAGTGAACTCATTAGTTCAAAAAAAATCTATAATTACTTCCATATCCAGGACATTTTGAAGACTTCTTAAAGAAAGAAATTTAAATTGAACATTATACATCCATACAAGATTTTGCCACTTATGCCTACACCAAATTTTACTCAGGCCAGATAAGTCTATTCATCTGGGAGATGGCCAGAAGAAGCAAAGAGACATTTGTGGCTTTAGAAATATGTAACACAAAAAAATAAACCCTCGAGAGCTGATTGGATTTAACCACTCCACTTTTACTTGTTAGTATCTAAACAGATATTCAAAATACGGAGAAGACAGATGCAGGAGTGTTAACTCTAAGAATGCAAAAAGCACACACCCGGCACAAATTCATTTAGGAGATTGTTGTTAAAATGTAATTATATCTGCTGTGGGGTTTGAACTTTTAAGATTCATGTTTTCAAACTTTTCTCTGTCACTATTACTAGTAGAAAATGACTCTAAGGCTGTGGCCGCACTAGCAGGTGAAGTCAAAATGGGTAATCATGATCTGTCACTTTGAAGTGAGTCTCTTCAGAATGAAGCGACTGCACACAAAACGTGGATCCATGTTTCAATCCCCAACATCGAAGAGACCCCCCATCATTTTGAAATGGAGCAGATACACAGCCCAGAGACTCCTTTCTAAATAACAGGGCAGGAAATGGGGGTGGCAGGGTCAAATGGCCAGCAAGTCCTTCCTGGAGCACTGGCCAGCCACCGTCTTAAGGAGCCCCTTCCAAATACTCCCCTATGCACATACTGAGGAGTCAGGCTGCTTGCAGAACACGACCTCCACCACAGCATTGGTGGAGCCTTGCTCATCCCCAGCAATTCAGCCTGCCATAGACCCACAACACTTTACAGATGGGGATATCGTGGACATTATTTCCAGCCTGATGTCCATCCTGGCAGCTTGTCACTTCAGGCTCCATGCTGCCCACCACTCTGCTGACTTCCTGTGGCCCCCCGCCCCCACAGTGCCTCTACAGCACCCACTTCCCTGGGCCTGCCATCATCTCTGGTAGTACCCAACCAGTGAGAAATAGTGGGACAACAACATCTTTGAGGAGTGGGATGACGAGCAGTGGCTCTGCAACTTTCTGATGACCCAGGCCACCTTCATGGAGCTGTGCCAGTGGGTGGCTCCAACACTTTGCCACCAGGACACCTGCATGCAGCCTGCACTCCCCCTGGAAAACAGGGTAGCCATCGCTGTGTGGAAGTTGGCCACCCTGGACAGCAACCACTCAATCAGGTACCAATTTGGGGTGGGGAAGGCCACCGTTAAAGTTGTCCTTCTTGAGGCAAGTCAGGGCCATGGACCCATGTCAGGTTTCAGGGAGGGGGTCTCAGGGAGGGAGTCTCAAGTGGGGGCCCCAGGGAGGGGGTCTTGTAGAGGGGGTTCCAGGGAGCAGGTCCCCTGCCACGTGCCACCACACCCTCATGGGCTCCTGTACCCTCCACCCTGTGCAGGTCGTTGATGACATCAACAGGATCCTCCTATGCGACCTTATCCACCTGGAGGAAGTGGAAATTGCCATGGCTGGGTTCCAGCAGCTGGGATTCCCCAACTGCATGAGTGCATTGGACAGCACCCACATTGCCATCCGGGCCCCACCACACAGGCAAAGATGTTACATCATTGGAAGGGCTAACACTCCATCATCCTCCAGGCAATTGTGGATGCCCGAGGACAGTTTACAGACATATGCACAGGCTGGCTGGGAAGGCCCATGATGCTCACATCCTGAGGAACTCATGGCTCAGGTACAAGATGGCCAACAGCACCTACATCCCCCTACAGGAGCGCCTGGTGGGGGAAACGACCATGACCCCATGTATTGTAGCTGATGTGGCCTACTCTCTCCAGGACTGGCTAATGAGCCCCTACACAGGACACAGCACCGAGAGCCAGGACCACTACAACACCTGGCTCAACCAGGCAAGGAACATGATGGAGTGGGTCTTCAGGCATCTAAAGGCACACTACAGATGCCTTCTGATGTGCTGGGAGGTAGGCCTCCCCAGCGTGCCTGCAGTCATAGGTGCCTTCTTTGTTCTCAACAACCTCATGGAGAGCAAGCAGGAGCTCTTTGTGGCACGCTGGGCAGCTGAGGCTGTGCTGCACTATGAGCAGACAGGTACAGTCCTGTGCTGCCAGGTGCACTGGGATGGGGTAAGCATGTGGAAGGTTCACCAGGAGGCCTTTGTCCTAGGCCCCCCTGACTTGTCCCTGGCCCACCCTGCTCAAGCCCCCCCTGACACTTGCACCCACCTCTTCCCCACCAACGCCCCCACCTGCATGCACTTCCCTCACCATCCCCACCTGAGGCACGACACAGACACTGTTGAATAAATCTGTTATTTATTGAAAAACTATGAAGTAACATACTATTTGCATTAGGGAGTTGGGGGTGAACTAGTTACATTGGGGGGCAGGAGGCCTCAATCTTCCATTGGGGTGGTGGGCTGTGAACCACAGCGGCCCCTGGACCCGTGACCTCCCTGGATTTGGGACCTAAGGTGGGGCTGGGATGGCACTAGGAGAATGGTAAGCAGGGATGTGCTAGGGATGCTACGGGCTTGGACTCATCGTGGGGGGCAGTGGAGCCAGGGACAGTCTGGGCTCACCTGCCCACAGCCACCGCTCTCGCTCCTACTGCTTGACCTTGGTCATGGCAGCTGGGAGCTGAGCTGAAAGGGTGGTGGAAACAACAGGGGTGTCGGGGTTGCAGGGGCAGGGGCAGGAGGGGGGAAGGGGAAGAAGGGCAGGGGAAGAAGGGGCAGAGGCAGGGGTTCCACAGGAAAGGCTATCCATGGAGCAGGAAGCTGGGCCAGATGGTTGGCGATGGCCTGGGTGAGGATGCCCAGGTACCCTGCCACCCAGTCCCAGGCCACCTGCTCCACGGAGAGTCATTTCCACAGCAAGCGGAGCCCGGTGTCACCTCTTCCTCTTCCTTGTTGTGGGGCTCCCTGGCACATCCAGGGGGCTGGGGTGGCTTGCGGATGTCAAGACTGTGAAGACATAAGGATAGAGGGCGGCGTCCTGCCAGTCATGAGAACGGGTGCCGTGGGCCAGTGGCCATGTCCCTGCTGCCGTCCCTCCCTCCTTGTGCTTAGGGACCCTGGGGCGGCCCAGCTGCTGTGGGATCTGTCCTTGCTGGGCCATAGGTGGGGCTGCTCTGCCCTCTCTGCCCAAGCATGTGTCCCGTGTGGCTGTCCATGGCCCTCTTGGCTGTCCATGGCCCTGTGCGGGGACCCCCCCACACATGCGAGCCCTTCCCTGATGGTGATCATGGCCATCCCTGTGTCCCTAGCCTGTGGTCACATGCCTGGGCCTGTGCTGACTGTGTCAAGGACCACTCACCCCACATGCCCAGTGCACCTCACACCCAGTACTACCTGAGGGTGTCTTGGGTGGTTCAGGGGAGGCCTGAGCTGAGGTGGCCAGGCTGGTGCCCTCTGATGTTTCTGCCTCTGCAATGAATAGTGGTCCTTCACTCCTGCCCTGGCCGTCACTGTTACCATCATCAGCTGGCAGCTTGGGGACCAGGATTGCTGGTGCGGTCTAGGGTCCTGCCTGTGGCTCCTCACCCTACCTCTCTGGCCTCATAAGCTGTGTCTACAAGTGCACTCTTCTTCGAAGTAGCGGCACTAACTTCGAAATCGCACCCGTCACGGCTACACGTGTTGGGCGCTATTTCGATGTTAACATCGATGTTAGGCGGCGAGACGTCAAACCCGCTAACTCCATGAGGGGATGGGAATACCGCCCTACTTCGACGTTCAACGTCGAAGTAGGGACCGTGTAGTCGTTGCGCGTCCCACCACTTCGAAATTGCGGGGTCCGCCATGGCGGCCATCAGCTGAGGGGTTGAGAGATGCTCTCTCTCCAGCCCCTGCGGGGCTCTATGGTCACCGTGGGCAGCAGCCCTTAGCCCAGGGCTTCTGGCTGCTGCTGCTGCAGCTGGGGATCCATGCTGCATGCACAGGGTGTGCAACCAGTTGTCGGCTCTGTGGATCTTGTGTTGTTTAGTGCAACTGTGTCTGGGAGGGGCCCTTTGAGGGAGTGGCTTGCTGTTGAGTCCGCCCTGTGACCCTGTCTGCAGCTGTGCCTGGCACCCTTATTTCGATGTGTGCTACTTTGGAGTGTAGACGTTCCCTCGCAGCGCCTATTTCGATGTGGTGCTGCCCAATGTCGATGTTGAACATCGACATTGCCAGCCCTGGAGGACGTGTAGACGTTATTCATTGAAATAGCCTATTTCAATGTCGCCACATCGAAATAGGCTACTTCGATGTAGGCTTCACATGTAGACGTAGCATAGTGTCCAAGGTCTCCTTTGGCAGTGTGACCTACCTGGGGCCGAGGAGCTGGTGGAGCTCAGTGAAATAGGGATAGGTTGTAGGTGCTGCCCGCAACTGCCGGGCTGCATCCCTTGCTTTCACGTAGCCCTGCCACAGCTCCTTTACTTTCGAACGGACCTGGTCAGGGTTCAATTGGGTGGCTCTTTGCGGCCAAGTTGTCAGCGAGCCAAGCGAAGGCAGCTGCATTCTTCTTGTGTCCCTCCACATGGAGAAGGATGTCCTGATCACCACAGATGGCCCGCAGGTCCCAGACCTCAGCCTCCAACCACAGGCTGCCCCTCCTCTTTGGGGCTGCCCAGGCTCCTGAGACCCTGCCATCCCATACTTTGGGATCCCTGGAGCTCCCAGGGGTCTTGCCTGCTTTCCATGGTTCCAGGTGAAGCATTTTCTGGGATTCAGGGGCCGCGTATACACGTGCCGGCTACTTCGAAGTAGCCGCGCCAACTTTGAAATAGCGCCCATAACGGCTACACGTGGCAGGCGCTATTTCAAAGTTGACATCGACGTAAGGCAGTGAGACGTCGAAGTCACTATCCCCATCAGGAAATAGGAATAGCGCCCTACTTCGACGTCCAACATCGAAGTAGGGTACGTGTAACTGTTGCGCGTCCTGCAACATCGAAATAGCGGGGTCCGCCATGGCGGCCATCAGCTGAGGGGTTGAGAGATGCTCTCTCCAGCCCCTGAGCTCGATGGTCGCCGCATGCAGCGGCCCCTTAAAAGTCCCCGCCCCCTGCCTTCCTGTGCAGGAAGCTGAGAGAGCGTGCAGGCGGCAGCACAGACACGCGGCCAGCCTGCATGGTCCTATGCAGCCACAAGAGCCCCCCAGCGCTGTGATGGCTGCCCCCCAGCCCCCTAAGCGCCCCCAGGGCACCCCCCCAAGGGGAGCCAGGGCTCTCAGACCAGCAGCCAGGCTGGGAAGCGGCAGCGGAGCCCCTCCTGGACGGAGGCCGAGCTTCGGGACCTGCTGGGGCTCTGGAGTGAGGAGGAGGTGCTCCAGGTAATGGGGAGCAAGAGGCGGAACGCGGATGTGTTCGCTCGGCTGGCCGAGGGCCTGGCCGCCCGGGGTCACCCTGCTCGCACTCCTGACCATGTCAGGAGTAAGGTCAAGGAGCTGTGGCAGGGTTACGCCCAGGCCCGGGATGCGGCTGGCTTATCTGGGGCCGCCCCCGTCACTTGCCCCTTTTACAGGGAGCTCAGGGCCATCCTGGGCCCCCAGCACACCTCCTCCCCTCCAGCCACTCTTGATACCTCGGCCAACAAGCCCCAGCAGGCCCCGGAGGCAGAGTATGCCCCGGAGGTAAGCCCCACACCCCAGGGGCCCCCCCAGGAGTCCACCCCTGGGGCACCGGAGGAGGAGGAGGAGGGGGAGTCCTACTCTAGCGACGCGGGGCTCTGGATCCACATCCTGTCCTGGAGCTCCAGCAGGGCGTCCGCCCACCGGGTGTCCCCCGACTGTGGGAGTGGACCATCAGGTATGTATCCCCCCCAGTGCACACCCCCGGGTTTGAGGGGCGGGGGTAATAGATATGACCAGGGCCCTCCCCATTCCCAGATGACCATGGTCCCAAGGACAGCAGTGGCATGTCCCTCATGGGACGACAGCGGAGCCAGCACCACCACCGGACGGCGATGGACCCCCAGCTGCTGGCCATCCGTCATCGGCAGCTGGAGGTCTCCGAGCAGTGTCTGCAGGTGGAGGAGCGGCGCCTCCAGCTCCAAGAGCGGGCGCTGGCCTGGCACCAGGAGGCATGGGGGCCTTTATGTGCACTTTTGAGTGCATAGTGGACTGCCTGGCCCACCCATGCCACGCCGGCCGCCGCTCTGCCCACTCCACCCGCCGCTCCACCCACTGTTCCGCCTGCCGTCGTACCACCGTCCTCCACCGAGGGCCCATCCGCTGAGGGGGACCTGGGGCCAGCTGACACCCACCGGCCTTATCTCCCGGTCCACCCGGCCCCCAGCCAGCCCCGGCCTGGGCTGTGGCCAAGGCACGGGTCACGGCCGCCCACCCCCAGCACTGGGCATTAGGGGGTGTGGGGCCCAGGACGTGCCCCCCACTTTGTATATATCCCCCTCACCTATGTTTTGTAAATAGTTTGTATTAGACCCCTGTTCTGTTATGTTATGATGATACCTGCCCCCCCATGTAAATAGTTCTCCCCTTCCTTGTCTTCCCCTTTTTTTTCCTTTCATCTTATAATACGTATATATATATAATATTTATTTTGGCTGTACATAGTTATAATATAAGAAGAAAAGTTCAAGATATATATTCTGGTTTCACGAAAAACATGTCTGTTTTTATTTACCAGAAAAGTGGGGTGGGTGCTCTTGGGTGCTCTGTGGTGTGGGTATAGGGGCAAGGAGTGTTGTGGAGGATGGGGGGGTTGCAGTGAGGGGCCTGCCAGCGTTCACCCCGCGGCCTCGTCGAACTGGGCCAGCAGGGCCTTCCGGACCCAGGTCTCTTCAGCGTCCACCTGGCGACTGGGGGCAGCTGATGTCTGCACATCGGCCCTGCTGGCCTCCACAGCCCAGCCCTGAAAGAAGGCCTCCCCCTTGCTCTCCACCAGGTTGTAGAGGGCACTGCACGCGCCCACAATCTGGGGGAGGTTGGTGGGGCCCGCATCAAGGCGGGTGAGGAGACACCTCCAGCGCCCTTTGAGGCGGCCAAATGTGCGCTTCACCACCTGGAGCGCGTGGTTCAGGCGCTTGTTGAAGTGCTCCTGGCTGGCTGACAGGTGGCCCGTGTAAGGGTGCATGAGCCAGGGCCAGAGGGGGTATGCAGCATCTGCAATGATCCCACAGGGATCTCCTGCTGGGGGATGAAGGTCCCCGCCTCCAGCCGGCGGCACAGGCCCGAGTTCTGGAATACCCGGGCGTTGTGGTTGCTGCCAGCCCAGCCCACATATATGTCCAGGAAGCAGCCCCGGCTGTCCACCAAGGCCTGGAGGACCACTGAGTGGTAGCCCTTCCGGTTTAGGTAGTGTCCTCCACTGTGCTCCGGGGCGTGGATGGGGATGTGGGTCCCATCCAGAGCCCTCAAGCAACTGGGGAAGCCCAGGGTGGCAAAGCCCGTGATGGCAGCATCCGGGTCCCCAAGCCTCATGAGCCTGTGGAGGAGCAGGGCATTGATGGCGCGGATGACCTGCAGGGGAAGCACATGGGAGAGCACCAGTGAGAGGTGTGCAGGGTGTGTGTGGCCCTCCCCTGCCAGGGCTCCCCTCCCCTCCCCTACCTTCTCATGCCAAGGCCCCCGTCCCTTTCCCTCCCCTCCCCTGCCAGGGCTGCCTCCCCCTCCCCCCTGTGGGTCCTCTTACCTCCATGAGGACATCCCTGATGGTGGCCTTGCTGATGCCAAACTGCTGGCCCACGGATCGGTAGCTGTCTGTAGTGGCCAGCTTCCAGACAGCAATGCCGACCCGTTTCTCCACACTGAGGGCACGCCGCATGAAGGTGTCCTGGTGCCTCAGTGCGGGGGTGAGCCACTGGCATAGCTCCAGAAATGTCTGCCGGCTCATGCGAAAGTTCCTGAGCCAGCGGTCGTCGTCCCACTCTCCAAGCACCAGCCGCTCCCACCAGTCGGTGCTCGTGGGGTAGCTCCACAGGCGGCGGCGTGTGCGGCGGGAGGTGGGGGGCGGGGTGCTGCAGGGTTGGGGGTTGCTTCCTCCTCCCCTGCGGGCAGCTCCTCCTCTGTAGCTAGGATGTGATCAGCTGCCTCCTGCATGGCATTGAGCAGGGCGAGCACTGCTCCTACAGGGGCGGCTGGGTGGACCTCTGGCTGCTGCTGCTGCTGCTGCTGCTGCTGCTGCTGCTGCTGCTGGGGGTCCATGACTGCGTCGCTCGAGGTGTGCATGCCTATGGCTCTGCAGACCGCATGCTGTGCAGGCTGAGTGTGTCTGGGAGGGGCCCTTTAAGGGAGCGGCTAGCTGTTGCCCGGAAGCACTAGTCCACCCTGTGACCCTGTCTGCAGCTGTTCCTGGCACCCTTATTTCGATGTGTGCTACTTTGGCTTGTAGACATTCCCTCGCAGTGCCTACTTCGATGTGGTGCTGCCCAACGTCGACGTTGAACGTCGACGGCACCAGCCCTGGAGGACATGTAGACGTTATTCATTGAAACATCTTATTTCGATGTTGCTACATCGAAATAAGCTATTTTGATGTAGCATACACGTGTAGATGTAGCCAGGGTGTGCTAGAGTGTGTTCTCTGGCTGCCAGAACACTCTCAGCTTTCTGCATGGGGTTTCTGCATCCCTGCAGCTTTAAGGCACCCGGAGCTGACAACTATACAGCTGTGGCTGTTGGCTGGGGCATCTCTGTGCTCTGGAGAGGGGCTGGCTCCAGGGAAGACCTCTCATTTCGAGGTGACAGCCAGTGGAGTGACGATGCACATTTCATTTAGAAATCAACATCAAAATAAGGCTTTATTCCCAACATGGGAGTGGAACAACACCTTCAAAATGAGCGTCTTTTTATTTCTAAGCTGATTTCGAAACAAGCGATTTGTGTGCAGTCACCCTGCGGCTCGCTTCAAAATTGACCCTCATTTCAAAATCTTTCAGAATGACCTGCTAATGTGGGCACAGCCTAAGGCTCCATCTACATGGCAGTCCTATTTCAAAATAAGCTATTCCGGAATAGCTATTTCAAAATAGGGATGTTACACACCAAAATATATTTCAAAATAGCACTTAGTGCTTTCCGAAGTGGCGTGTAAATTACAGGGATTGGAACTGTTTAATGAGGCACAGATAGTAATATTAAGTGCCTCATTAGCATAATGACAGCCAGTCATGCTTCTAAAGTGCTGCTTTCAAAATGCAAAGTATCCACATAGAAGTGGGTGCTTCGAAATAAATCCCAGATTTCAATATTCCCTTATTCCCGATTCATTTTCAGAATAAGGGAATTTCAAAATCAGTGGTTTATTTCAAGGTGCCCATGTCTACGTGGCCAGTTAGCATTTCAAAAGCAGCATTTCTGAAGCGTTGCATATTCATATCAGTAGTAGCATCCTTCAGTCTACGGAGACTATGGATCGCGCCCTTTGTAGTTCCATTTGGGATCATCATTTGCAGCATCAACTGTGACTGTGAAGGCCCACATGAGAGTGACAGTCCTTGCTGCATCTCTTGCAGAGGTAGTGGGTGTCTGGCAGGTCCTTACTGTGCTTTCTGTGGGCTCGCTTCTCCTCCGCTAGCTGTCTGATCCTCACCTCACCCTTCTGAAGGCCCTTGTGTAGTTCCTGCCTCCATCTGTTGCGATCGTCTGCCAGCTTCTCCCAGCTCTCTGGCTCAATGTCTACCTCCCTGAGGTCCCTCTTGCAAACATCTTTGCAGCACAACTGGGGGCGTCTGGGAGGTCTTTTGCCAGAGGCTAGCTCGCCATACAGGATGTCTTTTGGGATCCTTCCATCGTTCATTCTGTGGAAGTGGCCAATCCAGCGGAGCCGACGCTGCCTGATGAGGGTGTGCATGGTTGGGATTCCAGCTTGCTCGAGGACGGCGGTGTTGGTCACTCTGTCCTTTCATTATATTCCAAGGATGCGCCTGAGGCAGCGCAAGTGGAAGACGTTCAGCCTCTTTTCCTGGCGGGCGTACAGAGTCCAAGTCTCGCTGCCATAAAGGAGGGTGCTGAGGATGCAGGTTCTGTAGACTTGCATTTTGGTGTGAGTGTACAGCTTGGTGTTATTCCACACTCTCTCGCTGAGTCTGGACAGAGTTGTGGCTGCTTTTCCGATCCTCCTATTTAGCTCAGTCTCCAAGGACAGTGTGTCAGTGATGGTGGACCCGAGGTAAACGAACTCTTGGACGACCTCTAACGTATAGTTGTCAATGCTGATTGATGGAGGGTGAGCAATGTCCTGAGCAAGTACATTTGTCTTCTTCAGGCTTATGGAAAGCCCGAAGTCCTTGCATGCTTTGGAGAACCGATCCAGCACTTTCTGAAGCTGGTCTTCTGCGTGTGACACTACAGCAGCATCATCTGCGAACAGCATATATCTGATGAGGACTTCCCGCACCTTTGATTTAGCTTTCAGCCTGGCAGGATTAAACAGCATATTCCGGGCTGTTTATTAGCATGCCACTTTTGGATAAGGTGGCATGTGTAGAAACGGCCTCTTTGTTGTGCAAGCTGACAGACTCATGAGGTGGGACAGGTTGGTTCCCAGCTCTAGAGGAAGTGCTGCCTTGTCTGCTCCAACATCCGTCATCTAACCCAGCCATAGTGGTTGTAGATTTGAGTGATGGAAAGAGGGTCCTCACTGGAATTCCTCAGCCAAGCTGCTGGCTCTATAGCTTCCACTAGAACCACCTTTATTCTATATCAGTCAACTGAAAATAACCTTTTCTTGCCAAAAACTGCTTCTGGTCTACCTCTTTTCAAATTTTTCAAAGTGAAATCCATGGCACACAGTGCCATTGGCAGAGTCCTGACAACCACTGATAGAAACCACTTTCCCTATTCTAGCTTTATCCATGCTTTAATACTCAAGTTTGACTAGCTGGGAATCTCTTCCCCCTATGATTGTCTGGACCAGTTCTCTTGATTTTTTTCATTAATAAACAGTCTAGTAATGGTTTATTACTCTCCCCAAAATATTTGACTTTTGCACAAAATGCCTCAATCTGTTACATTATTGCAAGTGGAGGGTTTGGACCATTTGGTCATAATCCCTTGGTCGTTAACAGAGGACAATAGAGAACTTCCTTCCCCATGGAACCTTTATCTACCTAAAGTTATCAGGAGGCTCTGGGATGTTCTTATCCCTGTTCACCCTAGTTGTGAAGAGCAAGCACCCTGCTCTCCAGTGCCTCAGGACACAGAGCTTACATTTCTGCTTCTGTGTGTTGCCCATTCTAAGTCTTCAGTATATCTTTATTATTATAACCTGATGCAAAGCCCACTGAACTCAGTAGAATAACTTTAATTCGCTTTAAAGCTCACACAGTGTAGTCTCAAAGGCATTTTATCCAGATAGGGAACATGCATTGTGCAAGATTTAGTTGGGAAGCCAATACATATGGCAGCAGTAGATGTTCCTTAAGGTTATACATACAACTTGACAGTGGATGTGAGCCCTAGGGAGATCAATATTGCTGCCAATGTTTTTCTTAAACATCTCTCTCTCTCTCTCTCAGGAGAGTCTTGTGTAAAATTGTTGAATAAAACATGTGTTCCTAAACCTTCTGGTGTAAATTGACTGCTAACAATATTCCACTGCTGTTCAGTTTTGCAATTCTGGGAGAAAGATTTCATTATAATTCCCACCTCCTCTGTGTATGTACATGCTCAAGAAAGGCTTGATTAGTCTTGGGCAGAACAAATTAAAATGTAGTAATTACACCCACATGCAAGCATGCATATAAGCCAAATCACCTTGTAATTTCTTGTAACCCCAATTCATTTTGGGAGCAAGGGAATTTTGAAGTTGGTCGCGTATTTCAAAGTGCCTGCAGCTAGACGGCCTGTCAGCACTTTGAAGTTAGCAGCTTCGAAATTTGCAAAGCTGCCATTATGCTAATGAGGCACTGCATATGCATGGCAGTGCTTTATTGATATTCCTGAGTCGATGTCATTTCCACGCCACCTTTGAGGAAGGGGGATAGTGTAGAATTGGCCTAGGAGTTGCTTTCCGAGACCTGAAGAAGCATTCTGTGGGGCTCAAAAGCTTGTCTCTCTCAGCAGCTGAGGAGTGTCCACTAACAGGTATTACCTCATCCACATTCGCTGTGGCCACACTTGCTCCTCCTTGCAGAAGGGGCATGGCAATGAGACATTTCAGCAAATACTAATGAGGTTCTTCCATGAATATGCAGCTCCTCATTAGCATAATGGCAGCCACACGTGCTTTGAAAGCGCTGCTTTTGAAGCGCATGCAGCTCATGTAGCTGGGGGCCTTCGAAACAACCCCCTGATTCTGAAAACCTCGTCTTCACAAAATCAAATGGGAAGAAGGGCTTTCAAAATCACAGGGTTGTTTTGAAAGGCCCCCGGCTACATGAGTGGCATGCGTTTCGAAAGCAGAGCTTTTGAAGAGTGTGCGGCTGCCATTATGTTAATGAGGTGCTGCATATTCAGTGCCTCATTACTATGCCCCTTCCAAAAGGAGGGGGCTTGTGCGGCCACAGCCATTGTGGATGAGGTAATACCTTTAGTGGAAACTCTTCTGCTGCTGAGAAAGACAAGCTGTTGATCCCCCCAGAACGCTTCACCGCTTTAACTATAATACATCTCATTCCATGAAATTGTCATTTTTATTATATACCTACACTTACTATATTTTCCTTTTTCCTTTTTCCAAACAAATTACCATGTTGGTAATTCATTTCATGTCATCCAAAACATATCAGTGTAATGAGACATAATTTCTTGAAATTAATTTTCAAAGGTGATATTTTAAAACAAAGTGGAAAAAAATTCAACTTTTGCATGTTGTTACTTTCTGTTTGTAATTTTTTAATTTTCATTGAACGAGGGTTGAGCAGCTACCTGGAGTGGGTATCACTGGTTGAACATGAAGATGAATTTAAGAACTGATCAGTTGTTTTTTTGGAGGATGCATTTCTGTCTTTTTTGTGGAGGATGAATGTTGTCGTATGTCAACATTAAAATTAAATTAAAATAAATAATAATCAAAATGAAGTTTAGGACTTGTTAATTCTGAGGGCTTTTATGTACCATCTCCATTGCTGTTCTGAATCCTGAATGAATTCTTTATTTGAAGTACAACTAAGGCAATAATGTTTGTATATCAAGTAAACAGTCTAGAACTAGAGGAAAACAAGCAAACCTATCTCCTGTTTCATGCATCTACGTTTTGCTTGAGATTCAGTTATATTTTGATTAAATATTTCCAATATTTCCACTGGGGCAAGTATTTGGAACATAAATATCACAACTTTCAGATAATGGTAATCTCTAGTACATGATGGGTTAATCAGTTACACTGAAAACAAAAAGGCTATTAGTGTCAACTCTGGACAGAATTTTCAAATGTGGGGATTACCAACATGAGTATCCCAAATCCATACTTTGTCACAGAAATAAAAGTTTGGGTCTGGTTATCAATCACACTAGGTGCCTGCTTCTGCCATTTAAAAAATTAAAAAAAGAGGTCACAGTTGTGGAAGTTAAAAGTATGAAAATCCATACCTCTGGACACAGTAGCTATATTGACCTAACTGCTCTTCTAGACACAGCTAGGTGAACAGAAGAATACTTCCATTGTCCTACATATCATCACTTGGGGAGGTGATGTTGGGTACTGATTCAAAAATCCCTCCTGTTGTTGGGCATAAGGATAGATACACTTAACATTCTTTCAAAGAGGTAGCCATTTTAGTCTTTCTCTTTACAAAACAAAAAAGCAGTCTTGTACTACCTAAAGAACTAGCAATATTATCCCACAAAAGCTCAACACCTAATCAATAATATTGTTAGTCTTTAAGGTGCTACAAGAATCCTTTTTGGTTTTGTTAACTTTCTCCAAATTTCTTTACACTTAAACCCAAACGCAAACCATCACCCAATTAAAAATAAAACATCAACAAGGGAATGAGCTTCAGCATTAAAAAGAGAATACCACCAGAAGCACAGGAACATTTTGCTGCATGTATCGACCGATGGCATAGGTGTCCAATTGGTGCAAGTGGCTCCTGGCCCTGAGAGAGCATGTACAGGTTTTTGACCCTGGAAAGACTGAACTGGAGAAGCTAAGGGGGACAGATGCATACGCATAAGACATTCTGGGGCACAATAGAATGGTCCGTCCCAGGTCTGATAGCCTCTGTGCTGCTGAGGAGTGTGAAAGTCTCGGTGATGGAAAATACATAAGACACAACTGAAGAGGAGGGAAATGATCCCATAGTTGGGAACTCCTTTTGGATGATGATGCAGTATTCTCTTGCACTGAGGAGGCCTCTACCCTTTGCCCCCACCCCCAGGAGAGGGCACTCAAATTATTAAGAAGAAACAGGTAACAGTTGTGGTTGATTCAGCCATTAAAAACATAGAAGACTGAGATTGTGATAAACAGCAAAGACACATGGTTATTGTGCTTGCCTGGAGCAAAGTTATGGACTTCTCAAGACATCTACATTGACTTTTGCGCAGTGCTGGGTAGGAGCTGGTTATCATGGTAAAAGTAGGCATCAATTACATAGGGAAAGAGAGGAGAGAATGATCCCAGAGGCCAAATTTAGGCTGCTAGGTAAGAGTTTCAAGTCCGGGACTTCAATGGTAGCATTCTATGGCATGCTTCGAGTTCATATACAGGGCAAGGTAAACAGCCTGAACTTCAGGGTCTCAGTGAGAAGATGGTATAGGGAGGGGATGAGATTTTTTAAGAACTGGGGAAACTTGTGGGAAATGGGGAGCCTATACAGGGAGGATTAGCTCCATTGAAATATAAATGGAACCAGATTGCTGCCAATTAAAATTAAAAGGAAGGTTTTTAGTCATATTTCTTTAAAATTAAAGACTGAAGGAAAATTGACAGGTGTGCAGAATAGCAATTGGTTCAGACAGATACATCCCTTAGGGGAGAATCTATTAATAAAGACTGTCTACCTCGTAGTAACGAGGAGAGGATGGAAGATGATAATATGTGGGGAAGATCTGAGGATAAACAGTCAAATGAAAAAAGTCCCATTCAATTATATCAGGTACTGACAGACTGCAAAAAAAAAGACTATGTTTTAAAGTGCTTATATACAAACACTATAAGTCTAAATCATAAGCCAGTTGAACTAGGGAGCCTCGTATTAAATGAGGATATTGATCAAACAGGCACCAGAGAAACTATATGGAATTAGGATAATTAATGGACACAGTAATGCAAAGGTGAAATATCTATCAGAAGGATAGAACAGGTTTTGCTGGTGAGGGACTGAGACTATGTGTGAAAGAAAACAGAGAATCAAGTGAAGTTAAAATCACAAATGAACCCATCTGTACTATGAAATCTATATAGAAAATATTTCTCTGTTTTAATAATAAAAATATAGCTTCAAGGATATATTACAGACTACCTAACCAGGATGGGGATAGCGACTGTAAAATACTGAGGGAGACTAGAGAAGCTATAAAAGTAATAATAAAAAAACCTCTGTTTAAGAAATGGGGTGGATTTTAACTATCTTCACAATGACTGGGTAAACCTCAACTCAGGACACAATTCAGGGAAAAAGGCTACATCTACAACATCAACACTATAAGAGAAGTTTGAATTTTTTAAAAATCAGTTTTATAATGCCTTTTTTTAAATTCAGTTTTGAGTATCCTCACTTCCCACAGAGTCCCAGCAAATAGGACACATTGCTTCCACATTGAAATCACAAAATATCGACTGTTGCAGCAGTGCATTGTGGGAACCCATCCCACAGTTCCCTCAGCCTCACATTCTGAGCCAGGAGCCAGGTGTAGCAGCGCTGTCAGTTTCTTGGGTCCCAGCAGCTTGGGAGACCTGGGAAACTGACAGCACAGTAGCCCTTGTCAATTTCCTGGCTTCCCCAAGCTGGAGGACCTGGGAAATTGACAGCGCAGCAGCCCTGGTCAATTTCCCAGTTCTTCCAAGCTACAGGATATAGGAAACTGACAGTGCTGGTAGCGGGTAGCTGGGAGCCATACGCTGTGCATAGCTTTGTAGGATACATAGGGGACGTTTGTGGAGACTAGTAAATTTAATTAAGTAAATAAAGGCAGTAAATTTAGTAAATAAAGGCAGGTGCTTCCACACTAACCTTTTTTAGACATTTTAAAATCGAGATTGATGCTGTACCTATCCCTTAATATCAACATTTTGTTATTGATCTGAGGGCAGACTAAATCAAGCAAATTACATTTACAATGAAGACAATGATGTTTTAATGTTGAGCTAGCTCCTTTACATTCAATTTTATCTTACAGTGTAGGTGCCGCCAAAGTTTCTGGTTAACTTAAATGATTGCTTCTTGGAGCAGGTGGTCCTGGAAGCCGTAAAAGAAGACATAATTCTTGAATTAGTCCTAAGTGGACCACAGAATCTTGTCCAAGAGGTGTATATAGCTAGACCACTTGGTAACAGTGACTGTAATATAATACAATTTAACATCCTTGTGGTGAGAAGAACACCCAAGGAGTCCAACTTTATAGTGTTTAATTTCAGAAAGGAGTACTACGCCATAATGAGGAAACTAGT
The DNA here is from genome assembly GCF_033958435.1 of Carettochelys insculpta. Classification (NCBI taxonomy): domain Eukaryota; kingdom Metazoa; phylum Chordata; order Testudines; family Carettochelyidae; genus Carettochelys; species Carettochelys insculpta. The sequence goes on from NC_134137.1 coordinate 138,917,285, forward strand.
TAAATGGAAATAAAAAGGTACAGTGCAAAAAGTGAAAGGTACGTGAAAATATTTAAGCTGTGTGTACACTTGCATTCCTCTTTTTAAAGAGGAATATGAATGAGGGAAATCAGAAATGCAAATGAGGTGCTGATTTACATAGCTCATGCTTCATTTGTGTTATCTTTTTCTAGAAGTGATTCTTTCCAAAGAAAAAAAAGTAGTGTAGATGGGGCTTTTTTGAAAACAAACCTTGTTTTCAAAAAAAAGCTCTTATTCGTAATTTTTTTTTTTAGGAATAAGGGTTCTTTCAAAAAACAGGGTTTATTTTCAAAAGAGCCCCATCTCCACTACTTTTTTTTCTTTTGAAAGAATCACTTCCTAAAAAGAGATTATGCAAATGAAGTGTGAGAGATATAAATCAGAGCCTCATTTGCATTTCCGATTTCTTTCATTTGCTTTCCTCTTTCGAAAGAGGAATGCAAGTGTAGACACAACTTTAAAGGCACCATAGCAGGGGCTCATTTTAAATGTGCACCCCAAACTTTAAAACAAAATAAACATAGCAGAGATCCTGCCACCTTGGCTAAACAAATAAAGGAAGTAATGAGAGGCGAAAAGTGAAAAAGTGGAAATTAAACCCTATTGTGGAAAACAGAAAGGAGCATAAATGCTTTCAAATGAAATGTAAAAATATAACTAGGATAGTGCAAGATCAAATAGCGAAAGACTCAAAAATAGCAAAAAATGTACATCAGCAGCACAAAGCCTCCTAACCAATCATTGGAACCACTCATTCAAAGGTAAGAAACAATGAGCAGATTTCAGAATTAAGAGAGAGAAATGTGGTGTTCCCCAGGTTATATACTGGAACCAGGGCTATTCAACATATTCAGACAGGATCTGAAAAAAGGGTAAACAATGAGGTGACAAAATTCGCAGATTATACAGAACAACTCAACATATTTATGTCCCAGGCAGACTATGAAGATATTCAAAAGGATCTCATGGAACTGGGAGACAGGGCAACAAAATGGCAGATGAAATTCAATGTTGATAAATACAAATATAAATATATAAATGCAAATCGAATATAATCCCATGTCTTCCTCTTTCAGGCCATCCCTTCTTTCTCACAGAACAAGGTTTACAGGGATGGAGAAAGAATGCATCAGTTTTTTCTGAATTTGTTTTCAAAAAAGCAGATGCGTTCCTGGGACACAGCATGGCATTTCTGGGAGACCTCAACATAGACATAGCCTAAGAGAGTTTGTGCATCTGTAAGTCTGTCCATGTGTCCATCCACCCATCCATTGCTGAGTCAAAGAACTCCTCCTAGGAGACCAAATTTGGTATGCAGCTTCCTATTATTCCAACTTAAAGCAAGGTCAGGATTGTTTGCACCAGGACAATGGGACAATGGGACAATGTGCCAGAATGTAATTGTTTTCTATAACACAGAAAGGGAAGAGTCTGGCAGCAGGCACATTTATGCTCTTCAATGACCATAGTGGGCAGTGAGCACCAGGGGCTGTCATACTGCAGAGTGACTATGGGGGGGTGGCTGGACCAGGAAGACAGTGGCCATCTGGGGCCTTGACTCTCCATATTGCCATCCGCTAGCACAAATTACTGCCCCCTCACCAAACCCCTATTCTCCTAGCCCTCATCTGCAGCTCTAGATGTGGGGATGCCCCATCAGCCAGCAGTCTTGCTACCATGCCACCACTCTTCCCTCCAGGATAACTGCCAGGACTGGACAGAGGAGTCCCTACCTCTCCCCTATGAGGAGCTGGTGGCAGGGGCAGGGCAGTACAGCTCTGTACCCACTTCATGGGAGGAGCTCACAGCTAGGGCTGGAGACCCTCCTGAGAAGCTGTCAACCAAGCAACAGAGCACTGGGTCCCCAGGGAGCCACCATTGCGGGAGCAGTACCACCCTCACTGCCATGGATGGCCTCAGTGAGACCCCTCCCCAGCAAACTAGACAGCTCCCTGCCCTAAATACCTCCTTATCTCCTGAATCCTGCACCCACACCCCTCTTGTGAGCTCCCCACATCTCCCAACCCTGTTCTACCTCCTGCACCCTTGTTCCCTGCCCAGAGCCCTCCTCAATCCAACCCTGACTCTTGCATCCCTCACACCCTGAGCCTCCTACATTTAACCCCCCCACAACCTGAAGCCCCTGCACTGATTCCTGCACCCCCACACCTCAATACCTCTGCCATGTAGTACCTGAGCAATTCCAGAGAAGACTTTTTGTAATATTACAATAACCTTTGTCAGTTAAGATTATTCCAAATTACATTAAATTAAAAAATAAAGATTGTACTTCATTGCCATCTTAAAAATCATTATTAAACAACTGGGTTTATCCTGATCAAAGCGAAGACAGTCACAATATCAGCTCTGCTGTTGTTTAAAAAAAAAAAGAAAGCCAAACACTACGGCTGTGGCCATACTATTTCCAAAGCCAGATGGGAATAAAGGGCTTTCAAAATCAGTGTGTCATTTCAAAAGGACCCCATCTACATGGGCAGCTGCATTTCAAAACTGGAAGTTTCGAAGCACGTGTGGCTGCCATTATGCTAATGAGGTGCTGCATATTCATGGAACACCTCATTAGCATATTAGGAAGTGCCACATTACCATAGCCGCTCTGAAAGTAGGGGCTAGTGTGGCCACAGCCTGCCAAAAGGGAAAAGAAGTACAGAGTATGTTCTGTTCCCACATTTATTTAATTTTGAATTGGTTTTCCACATATTCATTCAAAGGCTTTTTTTTTTATTGCAAAAAAGACTATAATTATAGAGGAAAGGAAGGAAGCCATAAATTACACAGCAACCAACTTGGCTTGGTGTGCTACAATTTTTCAAATATATATTTATTATGAAAATGAAAAAAAAACCTGCAGTGGATTCAAATTTAAGAAAAAATAACATCAAATTACATGTATCAGAGAGGTAACCAGGTTAGTCTGGAGCTTCGAGAACAACAAGAAGTCTTGTGGCACCTTATAAACTAACAGATATTTTGGAGCATAGCTTTCACTCCGAAATATCTGTTAGTCTATAAGGTGCCACCAGACTTCTTATCAAAATTGCATATAAATCTATTTCTAAATAAAGATCATTCCTATTTTATGTCACATATTTTATGTTAGGCATTCAATTTATTAAAAATATGCCTTCACAGTAGTACTTTCCAGACAGTTAATTATACCTAGCTTGTCAGTAGTTCTTAAAAGTGCTTTGTGAAGGAGATCAGTACCATTATCCCCTCTTTACAGATAGGGCAACTGAAGTCCAGAGGAGTGAAGTGACATGCCCATGGTCACACAGGCCAAGAACATCAGTGGGAATAAACCCCAGATGTTAAGAATCCTAGTCCTCTACACTGCATAGAAGAGTTTATTCTTCACCAGCATTTTCAAGCAGTTCTAAAGTAGAACTCTTTGTACCACAGATGAAAAAAACATATATACAATTTTCTTAAATAAACTATTTATAATCGGATGCTAGGCACAGCCTTGCTTTTCCTGGTCCTGCTTCAGCACATGGGCTGGACTTAATGAATTTCGGAGGTCACTTCCAGCCCTATGGTTCATTAATTCAATAATCTGATGGGAAAAAAAGAGAGTAAAGGACAAAATTCTCCTGACAAGCCATGGCTTACTTCAGAGGAGCATTACATATTTAAAGGTCATTAGTGCCAGAAATATAGTGACTAAAAACAAATTGATAACTCTGTATGCACTGACTCACAAATTCTCTCTGTACAAAGCATGTTCTGGGGATTTGCTGTCTGTGTTTATAGCCAGTGCTGCTCAGGAAGAACAGCATCTATCCATTCTTACTAATGAAACTGGACCACTCCCTCAGCAGGGCCAAAAGCTACAATGGGCCCAGGGGCAAGGTATGAGAGGGGCTTGGCTCCGTGGTGTAGTAGGGCCGGAAGCTCTGTTGCTGCTACTGCGGCTACAACCAGGAACTCCAGGCCCCTGTGAAATGTTGGGCCCTGTATTCGTTTGCTCCCATTGTCCCATCCCACCTATTCCCCACTGGCAAGCCTGCATTCCCTGTACCACAAATATAAATTGCAGTCCACCAGTCTCAGCAGACACTGGAGTTCCATTCAGATACCACCTCGTATACCATACCAAGACACAAGCAAAACCAAGCAATGAAATACAGAACACCACTCAAACCATGAGAAAAGTATGAATCCTCAAAGGCTCCATTTTACCTCTGTTATCTTCTCTTTTATCCCTTGTGATGCCACTTCCAACAATTCCTTTTTCTCCCCAGCTTACGTGCAAGAGGAGAGTCTCTGGCTGGGCTCAAATCTCCCTCACTGGAGATATTTAAAAGCATGTCGGATAGGCATCTGTCAGGGATGATCGAGATAGTGCTTGATACTGCCATGAGGGCCAGGGACTGAACTTGATGACCTTTTGAGGTCCCTTTCTGTTCTAGTATTCTATGATTCTAAATTGTTTTGAGGGGAAGGTGAGAGTGGGAAATCACTGTAGGTGTATATGTCTCTGGTTTATAATGAAGGCTCAGATATTAACAGTGCTTTAAGAGGTGCCAAATTCAGACTCGGGTTATCAGCATTCATAAGCAAACCAAACTGCTTTCCCATCTTCAGCAGCATCTACTTGCTTGTTGCTCAGGCAACTAGAACTGGCTGGAACTTGTGTCCAGGCTCTAGGCACTATGCACAGACTATGGAGTGTGCCCATAGTGCACCTGCAAGGCCACCTCATGAGAGAGTTTCAAAACTTTAGTACCCAAGGAACAGATTGCAGTTGGTGTGTGGAGATGATCTCTCATCATATCATCATCTGGAAATCTGCCCAATACATCCAAAACTAATTGCTTTTCCTCATCCTTCTTTCTTTTCCTTTGGAGAGTCACTGGTGCAGCCTCATCAGCAGCTTAGTGATGCAGTCAATGAAGTCCAAAATCAAAACCACTTGGCTATAAATGATCAACTAAATAAAGCCCAAGCACCTTCATACATTGGAGGATTTGCCTGCTGCCTATCAATTTCATGGGGTGACTCCCGCTATGCTTATTTTGCTGCAGAGCCTTTGGTCAAAAGTGGTCTGAAAATCCAAGTACATTGTATCTACTTAATCATCTTCACAGCCTCAAAGAATTCTAATACACTGGTGAGGCATAATTTCTCTTTACAAAACCATGTTGGCTGTGTCTACACGTGCCCCAAACTTCGAAATGGCCATGCAAATGGCCATTTCGAAGTTTACTAATGAAGCGCTGAAATAAGTATTCAGCGCTTCATTAGCATGCGGGCGGCAGCGGCGCTTCAAAATTGACGAGCCTTGCCGCCGCGCGGCGCTTCCAGACGGGGCTCCTTTCCGAAAGCACGCCACCTACTTCGAAGTCCCCTTATTCCCGTGAGCTCATGGGAATAAGGGGACTTCGAAGAAGGTGGCGTCCTTTCGAAAAGGAGCCCCGTCTGGACGCGCCGCGCGGCGGCAAGGCTCGTCAATTTCGAAGCGCCGCTGCCGCCTGCATGCTAATGAAGTGCTGAATATGCATTTCAGCGCTTCATTAGTAAACTTCAAAATGGCCATTTGCATGGCCATTTCAAAGTTTGAGGCACGTGTAGACATAGCCGTTGACTCTTCCATAATATATTGTGTTCCCCTACATGTCTGATTATTCTGATTTTTAACATAGCTTCAACTAATTTTCACAATACTGAAGTGAATACCAGCTTGTCATTGCCAGGATCATCTCTGGAGCCATTTTAAAAATCAGCATCACATTAGCCATCCTCCAGTCATGTGGTACAGAATTTGATTTAAGCGATAGTTTATGTATCACAGCTAGTAGTTTTCCAGTTTCATACCTGAGTTCTTTGAGAACTGTTGAGTGAATGTCATCTGGTCCTGGTTACTTATTACTGTTTATCAATTTATCCAAAGCTTCCTTTACTGACATTTCAGTCTGGGACAGGGGAGGTGAGGAGTCAGGTCTGAGAGGGTGATAAGGGGCTCAGAGCAGAGGGTGCAGAAATTAGTCAGGAGGCTGGGAATATGTAGGGACTCAGGGAAGGGAAACTGCAGCTGTGGGGCCAAAAGGCCCTTTAGGGAAGTCAAGTGTGGCTGAAGAAGCCAACCCCCATTCTCCTATTCCTTCCAACCCTGCTCATTGCTTACTCTTTTTCTGTCACTCTCAGGGAGATAGAGGAAAGACCAAATAGAATATAGGGAACAGATGTTCAGTTCTCCTCACATTGTATACAAGTGTCTCCATCCTGACATAATCTATTTTGTAAGCAAACCCAGGTACACATAGGCATAAGGTTAATTATGTCTTTTTTTATATTCAGCAGTTCTCTAGCAATCAGCTTCACTTTCTAACAATTGATTCAGTAGACTGATTTGCAGGACCATAGAGGTATTCATGTTACAACACTGTGGACTGAAGGGATGCATTGTTATAACTTACAGATCTTAGCTATGGAAACAAGAGAAGTATAAGCTTCATGCTTGGTCATTTTTTCTTCTGCTGAGACAGACCTTAGTAGCTTTTTGTTGCAAATGTTTTTGATATGCCTGCTGATTTACAAGGACCTTTACTGCACCTTCTCTATGGCTGTTAGGCGGCAGAGATGTGCAGATGCTAATGACAAAATCTAACGTAAAAGCTAAATTCTTTATTTCAATAATTCCCTGAGCCACTGAATTATTATTATTAAATAATTAATATTAATTTTAGACCACAGCCTTTTGGTGAAAAATGAACAAAAATTCTAATTTAAATCCTTTTCAATTTATTAGTTTTCCTAGAAATTTTAGATGGTTTGTTAAAAGTAACATTATCAGATAAAAAATCAAATCAAACTCCATTTTAGTGCCAAAATGTGTTTGTAAAAAAAATCAATCTGCTTTACAGATTTAAGTGTCCATATATTTGGTTCATTGGAAGAACATATCTTATACAAAACATTGAAAATTGGGGTTGATTTTATACTGTTAACTAGTACCTGACAGTGTCTCAGGCTAATTGTACCTGCCGTGATCTCTAAAATATGAGGTATGGTGTAATTCATTTAAAGAGCCATCTCAGTAAAATAGATATGTGTTTCTCATCACAGTCCATATTTAAAAGATTAAAGCCATGTCTACACTAGCCCCAAACTTTGAAATGGCCATGCAAATGGCCATTTCGAAGTTTACTAATGAAGCGCTGAAATACGTATTCAGCACTTCATTAGCATGTGGGCGGCCGCGGCAGTTCAAAATTGACGCACCTTGCCACCGCGTGGCTCGTCCTGACGGGGCTCCTTTTCGAAAGGACCCCTCCTACTTCGAAGTCCCCTTATTCCCATCTGCTCATGGGAATAAGGGGACTTTGAAGTAGGTGGGGTCCTTTCAAAAAGAAGCCCCATTGGGACGAGCCGCGTGGCGGCGAGGTGCGTCAATTTCGAAGTGCCGCGGCCGCCCGCATGCTAATGAAGAGCTGAATATGCATTTCAGCGCTTCATTAGTAAACTTCGAAATGGCCATTTGCATGGCCATTTTGAAGTTTAGGGCTAGTGTAGACATGGCCTAAGAGTGGTAAGAAGACTGAAAGGTGTGACTGACAGTACCCAGAAATTGCAGGACTTGATTAAAATGCTAACTTCTGTAATTAACCCTTAGAGACAGAAGACAGAACTTGGTCCAAAAAAGCTATTATCTCCCGCATCTTGGCTATGGTTACACTAGCGAGTTTTGCTGACAAAACACCGGTTTTGTCAACAAAAGTTGTAGCATATCCACACACAAAATTTGTTTTGTCAACAGTTTGTTGACAAAGCTCAGCGCTCTTGCTGGCAGTGTTCTGCCTCTCAGCCATGAGGCAAAATGCTGCTGTCAATAGATTCAGTTGACAAAAATCTGTGTGGACACTCCAGGGGAGAGGGTGGGGTTTGGGGGGCTTCTCTCGATAGACAGGGCATCCTGAACAATGGGCAGGCCTGTCTGCTGTGCTTCTGGGTGCCTGCTTTGTTGAGCGAATGACTTTCGAGTGTGGCCACATGCTCTTGAGAAAAAGTTTTGTCAGAAAATCTCTTCCGACAGTGACTTCTATCAACAGTTCACTGCAGTGTAACCATAGTCCTTGTATCCCTAGTATCCTGGGACCAACATGACTAGAATAACACTGCAAACAATAATTAGTCTTTCTCAGTAACAAGAGTGGAACAAATAGTTATAAGACAAATTCTTTATTCATAGTTGTTTCATTTCCAGTTAAAAACATAAAATAAATAAACTAAAATGAGTATTATCTATCTATCTATCTATCTATCTATGTATCTGTTTTAGATAGTTTGTGTGTCTGTCCATCTGTGTCTCCATCCATCCACCTCTGAATAGGTTTGTTCAAGGAATCTGCCCAAATGACAAGAGTTAGGATCACCAAAGATGGCATGCAGCCACCTTTTTTCCTAGCTTAAAGCAAGGTCAGGGGTTGACTGTGGCAGGAGAATGGGATGTGCTTGGAATCTGATTATTTTCCATAACATGGAAAGTGAGGAGTCTGACAGCAGGCACAGTTATGCTCTGCAATGACCACGGGAAGCAAGGACAAAGTACAGTGATACTGCAGAGTGACCTGGGGGTGGCTGTTCTGCCTCCTGCACCGCTCAGCTCCCTGCCCTGAGCCACTCTTCAAACCCTAACACTGACTCCTGCACCCGCCACATCCCAAGCCTACTGCCCTGACCTCCCAACAATGTCAAGCCCTTGTCCTGTTTCCTGCACCCTGCATAAGCTGGAATCTCTGACGTGAGGAACCTGAGCAACAGGGCATAAGTCTTTTAGTAATATTATAACAAACTTTACTTGTCAGTTAAGATTATTCTAGACTTTATTAAATTAAAAAATAAGATTGTACTTCATTGTCATTTTAAAAAGCTTTATTAAAGAAGTAGGTGTATCCCCATCAAAGGGAAGACAGTCACAATTTCAGCTATGGTCTTTTAAAACAAAAGGCAAACAAACGTTGCCAGGAATAAGAAAGAATTCAGTCAGAAAATGATTGTGTGAGAACAACAGCTGAGGGTATTTTATTTTATTTTACTGTATTTTGGACACAGACTTTAAAAGGCACAAAAAACTGACAACATAAAACCAAAACATAATACAGTAATAATACAAAAAGATATGCAGGGCATCTATATCAACTCAATGAAAACTGGGTGTTTAACGCACACTTGTGCCTTAAAATCTCCCTTCAGTATTAGCAAAATGAAATGAATGTGAAAATACTGCTATTATGAGGTTGAAATTAGGTAGCTATTTCTAACTTTGAAATACAACATTATGTTTACCAGTGTTCTGAATATTAGTTTAAATTAGTTAGCCAACTTATGCTAGCTCAAGGCACTAAAACATGTTTATTTACTAATAAACATGCTTTTAATGTATCTAAGATGTTCTTTAATTTATGTAAATATGGATTAATTTCTCATAAATCTAATGTTTATCTATATGCAGATACTTTTATCAATCTCCCTGTTGATCTGGAAATGTTAACAGATTTCACATTTACCTTGGTTAGCATAATTCTCTCTTATGTTACCATTCAGAAATGAACATATTCTTTACACTATACTTGTACTTTAATGTCAAGCTGGAGTCCTTGTGCTTATGGTTAAAGAGATGCTTTGATTCTAAACCTCTAAAAATGTTAAGCACTTACAAATTTCGCACTAAAAATAAAAACAGTCTCTTGCTTGTCCAGATATTTTGAGAAGGCTAACAACATTCCATTAAACTTATAAGATCAAAATGTGGATTTGGAGGTGATATGGGGCTGGGGAATGGTTTACTATTTTGACTTATTTATTTATTTAAGTTATTGTGAGTGATCACATAAGTTTTGGAAGGCTTTTCTAAACTTAATATGTATATCGTATAGAAGTCATGCACTCAAAGGTTAGGGAAATGCTGGATTTAAGATTGCCTGTGTAACTTTGAGTACATGTATTGTATGATATTTTAAAGTCTTAAAACAGTCGAATCTGGGCACTTTTTCAGAGAAGGAAAAGGACATCTTCCTCAAAGTAAATTCATGTCTCCAACAAAGTTCAGATCCATGCTCAAAATCAGGGTTGGGTATTGGAACAGAACATTTCAAATATAGCATCTCAATAATGGTTTAACATGAGTAAAAACTATGTTAAACTATGTATGAAAAGAAAAAACAATGTATTTCTTTTCTTGTCTCATTGTTGGAAATAGTTGGACAATTGTGCCTGAATTTAAACATAACAAAAGGAAAAATTATGAAGAAACTATAATAAATCCACCTCTGTAATATGAACTAGAGCAAAGACGATAATATGCATGGGAAATTCCAGCCTAAAGGATCAAATTTGGCAACATTATGAACAAATAAATATAGGATCTTAGAAAGAAAATCATTTAGCAATCTTAATAAAATAGTTGGTGCTACTCGCACCACCTGTAATAGCAGATTAGTTAATATGACTTTTTTTTTCCCTTCCAAATTTTGCATAGAAATAAAGATACCAGTGGGGAGGGAGCACGACATTATGCATCTTTACTGAAATACAGTGCAGAAACTGTATGATACAGTTAGCCAACATCTAATCATGAGTGATTTAGGGACTTTCACACTCTGGTTATTCATCCTTTTCCTGGTACTCCTCACTGTGGGCTGAATCCAAAACTCACTACGATTAGTAGGAATCGTTTTTATGGAATTTTATGGCATTAGAGAAATACACTAAGTCTATGACACTGTCTCCCTATCGTGAAACAATTTACACCATTTGTGCAATGCAAATTGCATACGTTATTTTATGTTAACTTATTTCAAACTTGGTGCCATCCAAAGAGCAATGAAGTTTGAAATAAGCAGCCATTTCTAGGTTTCCAGTACCTCTTTCACAGTGAGGGGTAGTGGAAATGGAATTCTGTGCTCGAAATAGCCACCTATTTTGAGCATGGTGAGTAGCCAAGGAGTTGCTAGGTCAGGATATGTCTGTTTCCCAAAATAGCAACTATAGTCTAAACATGGCCTAAGCGTTTTAGCATGTAATATCATTATGGAACTTATCTACATATGCCGTGTGCTACATCAAAGTTGAAATCAACGATAGGCGTAGAGATGTTGAAACCGCTATTCCTATGAGAAGATGGGAATAGCACCCTACTTCAACATCTACTGTTGAAGTAGGATATGTGTAGCTGATCCGTGTACTACTACTTCAAAATAGCAGGGTCTGCCATGGTGCCAATCAGCTGTTAGGCGGAGAGGTGTTGTCCAGCCCTTGCAGGGCTCTATGATATCTGTGCTCAGCAGCTCTCAAAGCCACATAGAACAGGAAACCCCATGGCAGGAAGCAGCTGTCACACGCAACCATTCTGCACACCCCAGTGACACCTCCTGCAGCCTCTGAGCACTATGGCCAGCCAGTAGCCATGTGAGCAGTCCCTGGGATCCCCCTCTGACCACCCCCATGCCTCACAAACCATCAGCCAGAGGGCAGGAAGTGGGATCCCTCATAGATCAAGCTTGAGCTCTGGGACCTGCTGCAGCTCTGGAGTGAGGAGTAGGTGCTCCAAGTAATGGGGAGCAAGCAGCACAATGCAGCTGCCTTCACCCAGCTGGCCTAGCACTTGGAGTCAGGAGTAAGGTCAAAGATCTGCTACAGGGTTATGCCTCGGCTGAGACTCAGTCAGCTTGTCGGGGGCCACTCCCATCACTTGGCCATATTACTAGGAGTTCAGGGCTATCCTGGGCCTCTAGGGCACCTCTTTCCCTCTGGCCATCCTTGACACCGCTGCTGAGGAGACCCAGCAGGTCTCAGAGCAAGAGCTTGGTTCTGAGGCCAGGCCTACACACTCAGGCCCACAGCCAAAGCCAGCCGCTAGGTGGAGGGGTCAAACGAGGAGGGAGAGCTTGTGTTCGACCTCCCCTCTTGCAGATCAAGCCAGGCATCCACCCAACGGGTGACCCCTAACTGCAGCAGTGGACCATCAAGTATGTACCCCACAGGGCACACATCCTCAGGGCATGGGGCCTGTAACCTGGACCCAGAGGGGGTCACGCCCATCCACACCCATCCTGGTGTGATGGGCTAATGGCCGGGCCATCCACATGCCCCCCACCCATGTATATGTGTATGTACATGTATATGTATATGTATATGTGTATAGTTATCCCTCCTTCATGTATATAGTTATTCTCATGTACATAGTTGTGATCATTGTTTTCTACAAACATACACAACCAGTTTGAATAGTTAATGATATATTTTCAGTTTTATTGTTCCCACCCCTGTGTCACGTGTGCTCATTGGGGTGGGGCTTGTGAGGCTGGTGGGTGCAGTGTGCAGGAGCCCTTCTGGGGGTGGCTGGGGCAGTGCTCACTGGTCCTCCTAATCAAAATATTGCTGCAGGGAATCCCGCATCCAGACCCCCTCCTGGTGAGCCTAGTGGCTAGGGACGGTGGCTGGCTGGGGGTAGCCTGTGCTGGCCTTAGTCACCCACTGCTGCATGAAGGCCTTCCCCTTGCTTTCAACCAGGTTGTGGAGCATGCAGCAGGCACCCACAACCTGGGAGACATTCAGAAGTTTCACATACAGTTGGGTGAGGAGGCAGCGCTACCGGCCCATTAGGCACCCAGAGGTCTGCTCAACCACCTGCTGGGCTTGGTTCAGCTGGGCATTGTAGCACTCCTGGCTGGTGGTAAGGTGGCACATGTAGGGGTGCCTGAGCCAGGTCTGGAGCAAATAGGCCACATCTGCCACCAGGCAGAGGGGCACGGTGGTGTCCCCCAGTGGGATCTCCCTCTGGGGGATGTAGGTCCTTACCTTCAGCCAGCAGCACAGGAATATGTTCTGGAACATGTGGGCGTCATGGGCACTGCCAACCCAGCCCACATACACATCCTGGAACCAGCCCTGGCTGTCCACCCTGGCCTGCAAGATCACCAAGAGTGGTAGCCCTTCCAGTTTACATATTGTCCTCCATTGTGGTGGGGAGGGGATGTGGGTCCTGTCGAGGGCCCTGAAGAAGTTTGGGAACCCCACTGTGGTGGTGCCCACGACAGCCACATCCAGGTCTCCAACTTGGATAACCTTCTGGAGCAGCAGGGCCCTAAGTGCATGCACCACCTGCAGGGAAAGGACGTGAGCACCCATGAGAGTGTGCAGGGTGTGCTTGGCCTCCTCCACCCTGGCTGGAAAGAGATACTTCTGGAAAAAAACATTGTTCATAGCCCTGAGAAAAAGCAACACAAAGATATTGGCTGTTTGGCAAACTGGACTGTTGGAAAGAGATATGATATTGCAGTGTAACATAGGAAGCCATTCAGCCTTAAAAACCCTGGTCACTATAGCTGTGTGTACATGTGCACGCTACTTCGAAGTAGCGGCACTAACTTCGAAATAGCGCCCGTCACGGCTACACGCGTCGGGCGCTATTTCGAAGTTAACTTCGATGTTAGGCGACGAGACGTCGAAGTCGCAAACCCCATGAGGGGATAGGAATACCGCCCTACTTCGACATTCAACGTCGAAGTAGGGACCGTGTAGTCGTTGCGTGTCCCGCAATGTCGAAATTGCCGGGTCCTTCACGGCGGCCATCAGCTGAGGGGTTGAGAGACACTCTCTCCAGCCCCTCAGCTCAACGGTAGCCGCATGAAGCGGCCCCTTAAAGGTCCCCTCCCGCTCCCTTCCTATGCAGGAAGCTGAGGGAACGTGCAAGTGGCAGCCCAGACATGCGGCCAGCCTGCACGTTCCTCAGCCACCCACGCAGCTGCGATGGCTGCCCGGAAGCCCCAACAGCGTTCCCAGGGCCCCCCACCCCAGAGGGGAGGCAGGGCAGCCAGTCCAGCCAGAAGGGCAGCCAGGCTGGCAAGCGACAGCGGGGCCCTTCCTGGACGGAGGCCGAGCTGCGGGACCTGCTGGGGCTCTGGAGCGAGGAGGAGGTGCTCCAGGTAATGGGGAGCAAAAGACGGCACGTGGATGCGTTCGCTCGGCTGGCCTATGGCCTGGCTGCCCGGGGTCACCCTGCCCGCACTCCTGATCACGTCAGGAGTAAGAAGGAGCTGCGGCAGGGTTACTCCCGGGACCGGCATGCGGCCAGCCGATCTGGGGCCGCCCCTGTCACTTGCCCCTTTTACAGGGAGCTCAGGGACATCCTGGGCCCCCGGCACACCTCCTCCTCTCCGGCCACCCTTGATACCTTGGCCGACGAGCCCCAGCAGGTCCTGCAGCCGGAGTCCGCCCCGGTGGTAAGCCCCGCAACCCGGGGGCCCCCCCCGGAGCCCACCCCCGGGACATCGCGGCAGGAGGAGGAGGAGGAGGAGGAGGAGGAGGGGGGCTCCTCCTCTGCAGAATCCGGGCTGCAGATCCTCGTCCTGCCATCCCGGAGCAGCAGCCGGGCCTCCGCCCCCTGGGGATCTGCAGACCGTGGGAGTGGACCGACAGGTATGTACCCCCCTCTGGTGTACACCCCTGGGCTTGAGGGGCGGGGGGTAATAGATATGTGTCCAGGGCCCCCCACATGCTCACATGGCCATGGCCCCAAGGACAGCAGGGCCATGGCCCTCACAGCAGTGCATCAGCCCCTGCCCCCCCCTACCCCGCACGATAGTGCCATGCCCCATCCCCGGGCCAGGGGGGAGCGGAACCTCGAGGGGCCCCCGGGGAGGAGGGGGTGGGACACCCCGCAGCAGCACCAGCAACAACAGCAGCAGCAGCATGTGATGGAGTGAGGGGAGTGCAAAAGGGAGACTCAGGCTACATATGAGCACAAAGAGCCGAATAGCTCCCAGGGGCAAAGGAGGATCCTGGGGCTACAGCTGGCAGGTGACACCTCTGCCCTGAACAAAGAGGAGGGAGGAGCCGAGCTGGCTTGGAATTGGGGGGGGAGGGTGGGGGCCACAGGTAGAGGCTAGGGGAAGGGATAGCTGAAAGGCAGCCAGCCTGAGGAGGGGGAAAGCTGCATCCCAGAGGGGCCCCCCTTGGGGTCTTCTCCCCACGACGGGTTGGAAGGACTGTCTCTTCCGACAGCTGGTGCTGTCACTCCTGGCAGAAACTGGGCATCTGTGGCCTAAGAAACCTCTCCTGCTCTCAGACCCTGCGGAGTGAAGTGAGAGTCGCTCCCACCAGGGGACGGGGTGCAGGGCAGGGGGACCCCTGAACCCCATCCATCACAGCAGCATCTCCCGGGGACGGGGATGGGGAACCTGCAGCACAGGGCTGGGGGGACAAAGGCCACGGCTCGGGGCCCACACGAACGCCTGTCTCCATTCTTCTTCCCCCCCTCCTCTCCTGTGTCCCGCACCTGCACCATCAGAAGGAACGGAAGAGAGCGCCGGCGAGGCATCAGTGGTCCCGGAGAGCCCTCCGGGACAATCGCTCCAGGCCAGCCCCTCGGCCGAGGACCGACCGGCCCCACGGCGGGCTAGACGGCGGACCCCGCGCCACCAACAGCCGACGGCGACGGACCCCCAGCTGCTGGCCATCCACCGTCGGGAGCTGGAGGTCACGAAGCAGCACCTGCAGCTGCAGGAGCAGGCGCTGGCCTGGCTCCAAGAGGCATGGGGGGCCTACATGGAGACTTTCAACCGCCTGGTGGACTACCTGGCCCCCCATGCCGCGCTGGCCGCCGCAGCACCCGCCCTGCCTGCTCCACCAGCCGCACCACCAGCTGCTCCGCCCATCACTGTCCCGTCCTCCGTCGCCCCGCCACCCACCCCCGAGGGCCGGAGCGCCCAGGGACCCCTGGAGCCACCTGAGATTCGCCGGGCATATCTTCCGATCCGGCCCGCCCCCAGCCAGCCCAGGATAGGGCTGCGGCCGCGGCAGGGCTTCTGGCCACTCATGCCCAGTGCCGGACTGTAGGGGCGAGGGACCCGGGACGTGGCCCCCCCCTTGTATATAGTTTAAACTTATTTGTTTGTGCCCCCTGTTTGCCCCGTCCCCCCCATGTAAATAGTTCTCCCCTTTATCCTCCCTGGTTTTCTTTTTATTAATAAGGACACTTGTTTGTGACGATTGTTTTATTTGTACATATGACTTTGTTTCCACATGTTGTATATAGTTTGTTCTTGTTTTATATATTTACAGTTAAAAAAAAAAAGTTCTCAAAGAAAAACCAGTTTAAGTTCAGCCACAAGTGTGTGCTGTCATTTGTCCAGGAAAAGTGGGAGCGGGGTGCGGTTGGGTGCTCCATGGTGTGGGCGTTGGGGCAGGAGTGTGGTGGAGGAAGGGGCGGGCAGTGGGGGGCCTGGGCAGAGTTCACCCCGCGGCCTCTTCATCGAAGTGGGCCTGCAGGGCCTCCCGGACCCACATCCCTTCGGGTTCCACCTGCTGACTGGGGGCAGCAGGTGGCTGGACGTCAGCCCTGCCGGCCTCCACAGCTCAGCCCTGGAAAAAGGTCTCCCCCTTGCTCTCCACCAAATTGTGCAGGGCACAGCAGGCACCCACAATCAGGAGGATGTTGTTGGGGCCCGCATCCAGGCGGGTCAGGAGACATCTCCAGCGTCCTTTCAGGCGGCCAAATGAGCGCTCCACCACCTGGCGCACGTGGTTCAGGCGCTCGTTGAAGCGCTCCTGGCTAGCGGAGAGATGGCCCGTGTACGGGTGCATGAGCCACGGCCGGAGGGGGTGTGCCGCATCTGCGATGACGCAGAAGGTCATGGTGGTGTCCCCCAGAGGGATCTCCCGCTGGGGGATGTAGGTCCCCGCCTCCAGCCGGCGGCACAGGCCCGAGTTCCGGAAAACCCAGGCGTCATGGGTGCTGCCAGGCCAGCCCACATAAATGTCCTGGAAACGTCCCCGGCTGTCCACCAAGGCCTGGAGGACGACAGAATGGTAGCCCTTGCGATTCAGGTATCGTCCTCTACTGTGATGCGGGGCGCGGATGGGGATGTGAGTCCCATCCAGAGCCCCGAAGCAGTTGGGGAAGCCCAGGGTGGCAAAGGCCATGGTGGTGGCATCTGGGTCCCCCAGCCTCATGAGCCTGTGCAGTAGCATGGCGTTGATGGCACGCACAACCTGCAGAGAAAGCACATGGGACAGCACCAATGAGGGGTGAGCAGGGTGTGCATGGCCCTGCCCAGCCCTCCTCTGCCCTCCCCCGCCCTGGCCTCCCCCGCCCTCCCCTCCCCTCCCCTCCTCTGCCCTGCCCTCCCCCCGTGGGTTCTCTTACCTCCATGAGGACAGCCCCGATGGTGGCCTTGCTGACACCAAACTGCTGTCCCACGGATCGGTAGCTGTCGGGAGTGGCCAGCTTCCAGACAGCGATGCCAACCCGTTTCTCCACTGTGAGGGCATGCCACATGCAGGTGTCCTGGTGCCTGAGTGCGGGGGTGAGCCACTGGCATAGCTCCATAAATGTCTGCCGGCTCATCCTGAAGTTCCTGAGCCAGCGGTCGTCGTCCCACTCCCCAAGCACCAGCCGCTCCCACCAGTCGGTGCTGGTGGGGTAGCTCTACAGCCGCCGGCATGTGAGGCGGGGGGGGCGGGGTGCTGCAGGGTTGGGGGTTGAGCCCTGCTGCCCTGGGGGCAGCTCCTCCTCCGGGGTAGCAAGGAGGTGCTCAGCTGCCTCCCGCATGGCATGGAGCAGGGCAAGCCCTGCTCCTGCTGGGAGGGCTGGGTGGACCTCTGGCTGCTGCTGCTGCTGCTGCTGCTGGTCCATGACTGCTGCGCCCGGGGTCTGTGTGCCTATGGCTCCTCAGACCACGTGCTGTGCAGGCTGAGTGTGTCTGGGAGGGGCCCTTTACGGGAGCGGCTAGCTGTTGCCCCGGAAGCGCTAGTCCGCCCTGTGACCCTGTCTGCAGCTGTGCCTGGCATCCCTATTTCGATGTCTGCTACTTTGGCGTGTAGATGTTCCCTCGCTGCGCCTATTTCGATGTGGTGCTGCGCAACGTCGAAGTTGAACATCGACGTTGCCAGCCCTGGAGGACGTGTAGACGTTATTCATCGAAAGTCGCTACATCGAAATAAGCTATTTCGATGTAGGCTTCACGTGTAGACGTAGCCTATGTGTGACAATGGTCCTGTAGTGAACCATGAAGAGGAAGATAAATTGGAGTTACTCTGAAACCGTGACAGAGAGCATGAACTACCTTGTTGGATCAGTTCTATATCCAATGACTGCTGGAGATACCAGGAAATCAAATTATAATAATAGGATGCAGGACGTGCTTCTGAACATGGATATTGTGGGCTCCCTTCAAAAGCTATTGCAGTGGCCTTCCTATCATCTGGAAGTGACAAGCACACCATTCTTACATTTTGATATAGAATCTCATTTCAAACTATATATCCTGGTTTACCTTTTGGCAACCAGTTCAAGAGCACCCCACAGACAAATTTCGTAGAAATAAAGGAAACTTGGGGGTTTAAGTTAAAATTAAAAAGCACAGTACAGCCATGTAGAAATCTGTACTTTAAAATATTCTGACACTTGGGCTAAGTCTACATTAACATTCCTCTTTTGAAAGAGGCATGCAAATAGAGGACACAAAATGCAAATGAGTCACATATTTACATATCTGGTGCCTTATTTGCATATTCATCTTTCGACGGAAGAAAAGCAGTGTAGAGACAATGCTTTCAAAAGTAATCCCCATCTTTGAAGGAAGTATTCTACCTACTTTTTGTTTTCCAGGGAACATCCCGGGGTCTTCTATGATCACACCACATCACAGAAGAGACAATTCGTACTGAATGAAAGTCAGAGGGAAGCTTGGAAGCAGTGACTATGAGATAATTGTATTCATCATAATAATGAATAGGGCCATATAATGCATGAGCATAAAGCCACTAGATTTCAAGAAATGAAATTCTAGGGAACTAAGAAAGCCAATGCACAAGATGCAATGGGCTATAAAATACCAGTGTAGAAGAATCCTGTCAAATCCTCAAAGAGCCTATGATTAAGGCACAACTAACTTCAATTCCTTCAGAAAAGAATGTAAGAAATACAAATCAGTCAATATTTACACATAAGGGACTCAAATTGCTAAGGATAAAGGAAATCCTGTGTTAGAAAAGGAGCAGAAGGGCAGGAAAAACCCAATAAGAAAATTCAGAGTGAAGGCTCGAGGCTAGAGATGAGGGTAACAAAAAAAAAGCAAAGTAGAGTTAATTCTAGCCAAGGATGTCAAATGGAATGAGAGAGACTTGAAGAAATATTTTTAACTAACTAGGAAAAAAAAGGATATTTGGGCATGGAAGGTCAGGTGTTATATGTTTGCAGTGCAAGTGGGAATGTGCCACACTGACCAGGTAGACAGACATTCAGTAACTCTTCTCCAACTAAGTGCATTATAAGTAGCTTGGGGTAGCTGCCTGAAACCAAGCTTATCTACCCCTTTCGGTCTGGGCTCAGGTGGCAAGCTTCAGCTGCATCTTGTGCTGCAATGTACTTGCTAACATTTTCACTTACTGGCTTGCTCAGAGTTATATCCATCTGTCTACACCGGCTGAGAGGCAGGCTCGAAGCTGCAGTACATCTATATTGTAATAATCACTCTATTCCTTACATGGGCTTGCATCCAACCATAAATCGGACTTCATGAAAACACTTTTCCTGCTTCATTTTAACTGAAATATAGCACTTTGACAGTTGTTTGTATTATTGAAAGAATGATAGAATAGAGTTTTATTTTGTTTCAACTTAACACAATTTTTGCTGTTCTGCAAAAGTAGCAAATTGCACAATTTTCTCCTCTCCCCAAAAGGGGAATCCTTTATTCTCCTAAATATTGTGTTCTTATATTTTTCTGTTGGCATTATAATAGACTTGAATAGATCCCAACTGTTCAAAAGAAATTAAATATTTTTCTGTCCTTATATTTAGGGCACACTATAATTTTTAGTCCTGGGGGGATTCTGACCCACTGAGCATGCACAGAATTCAAGTCCCCTGGAGGCGTCTTTTATTCCTGTCAGAAAAAAAATAACTTTCTGTCAGGGAAATGAAGGGAAGTCACAAGATCAGTCATGAGGCCCATGCCAGCACTATGTTTGGATGCCCAGGGCAGCCAGCAGAGAGGCAAATACCTGTGGGGGATGGGGCAGAGCAGCCTGGTGGCTTCTATCCTGTACTAGACGAAGCTGCTAGTCCTAGCTGCACTAGGAGGAAGGAACTTCCTTTTCCCCTGCAGGTGGCTTGTCAGATTCACTCCCAGGGAGCTCCTTCAGTTGCAGGAAATGTTGCAAGCTATCCCCACCTTCCATACCAAACCTCCTACACCCACTGCTCCTCCACTGCAAGCAGAGGGATTACAGTTCAGGGCGGTGCTTCCCCATCTGAGCCACCTGTGCATCAAGAACCCCTCAGGCCCAGACCCTTCTGCTAACCTCACTCCCCCCACCCTGACACAACCCTCCTGCAGGACCCTATTCACCCTATAACTGGATAACTCCAATGAGCCATCTGCAACCTCCTCACAACTCCACCAAGCCCCAACCTGATGCTTCTGGATCCCCACCTCACTTTTCCCCACTCCTCCAGCATGTGGACCTCTTCTTTATCTCCCTGTCTAGACCTCCATGATGAGCTCTACCTTCTCCACCCAGAGCCCCTGATCTCCAACCACCTTCACCTGGACTTCCCTGCAGAAATCCACCCCCCTACCATTTCCTCTGTTATATATATATGGAGACATATCTCACAGAGCTGGAAGGGACCTTGGTCATCAGTTCCAGTGCCCTGTCCTCTTGGTAGGATTTATCCTCATCCCTGACAAATATTTTTAAATCTATTTACCCCAGACAGCCTCCTTAAGGACTGAACGCACAACTCAGGGTTTACGAGACCAATACTCAAACCACTGAGCTATTCCTCATCCCCCAAAAACATGGAACTGGAATGGGCTTCGAGATGTCATTGGGTCCAGTGCTCTGCACTCAGAGTGGGACCTACATCACCATCCCTGACTTTTTTTTAAATCTAACCTGCCCCAGAGCCTTGAAAGGTTTTTGCCCCAGACACTAAATAGGCTCCTGAGGGATTGAGCTCACAAACCTGGATTTACAAGGCTGGTGCACTAACTACTGAAATATCCTCCCCTCATTTGGTTACATCACTGCCCACACGCTTAGATTTTGCCAAACAGAACCCAACCAACCCACACCTGGGTGCTCCCACATGAATCCCTTCCACACTTGGATCTTGCTGGTCTCAGCCTGTCTGACTACACTTTGTGTACCTGGCATGGAGGGGCAGAAACCTGTGGTGTTTCCGGGGTTGCCTCAGTCCTTGCACTGTGCCAAGATTGAATGCAACCTCTTCTAATGGGGAGCAGCAGAGTGATCTCCCACTTCTGCACAGCCAGAGGCCTGTGTGCCACACTGGAGCATCCACATTTATCTGACAAATAAAACGTATAGAATTTTGTTGAATTTTAGAATATTGTGCACTGAATTTTTTTGGCACAGAATTTTTAATTTTTGGTGCAGAGTCCTGTCAGGGGTATAAAATGTACTTAGTATGAATCATGTTGTAATTAAATTTCCCTTCCTGCCTTCAGGTCCGGATATGAAATACACTGGTCCAAGGTCTGCTAGCAGAGAGGAAATACTATGGGTACATCTACACTTAGTAAAAACTTCAAAACGGCCATGCTAATGGCCAGATCGAGGAATACTGAGACACAGAAATGCATATTCAGTGCCTCATTAGCATGCCGGTGACTGCAGCACTTTGAAATTGCCACATTTCACTGCCACGTGGCAACTGCCTGCATGCTAATGTGGCACTGAATATGCATTTCAGTGCCTCATTAGTATTCTTTGATTTGGCCATCAGTATGGCCATTTTGAAGTTTTTACTAAGTGTAGACATGGCCATATATATGTGAACCACACCTCATTGATTTGAGAACAAAAAGAAAAGGTTGGTTACCTCTGTGGAAGCAGCCCATTTTCTCCAGGAATGTGTCTTGGTGTGAGGATATGTGGAAGAAAAAAGAAGTGGAAGAAGAGAACTGCCCTGAAGAAAATGAGGGGAGATAGCAGCCCCAGGTTATAAGAACTCTCCACCAAGCCTCCTCCACAGTCTGTTTCCCAAGGTAAGTGTTGGGTGTAGAAACCAACAAAATGGCACTGATGGATTGTGCACTGCCAGAAGGCACAGTAGCAGGGAAATTGTCTTAGGTTTTGAGTTGCTACAGAAAAAGCAAATGGTACCCACAAAGATAGTCTGGTTTTCCACTGACCTCCTGAGATGCATGGAATTTGAGTACAGGCTCAAAACCTTGTTCCATGTAGGCCGTGTCTACACTAGCCAAAAACTTTGAAATGGCTATGCAAATGGCCATTTCGAAGTTTACTAATGAAGCACTGAAATGCATATTCAGCACCTCATTAGCATGTGGGAGGCTGCGGCACTTCAAAATTGACATGGCTCACCGCCACGCGGCTCGTCCAGACGGGGCTCCTTTTCGAAAGGACCCTGGCTACTTTGAAGTCCCCTTATTCCCACCTGCTCATAGGAATAAGGGGACTTCGAAGTAGGCGGGGTCCTTTTGAAAAGGAGCCCCATCTGGATGAGCCGCGCGGTGGTGAGCCGCGTCAATTTTGAAGTGCCACAGCCGCCCACATGCTAATGAGGTGCTGAATGTGTATTTCAGTGCTTCATTAGTAAACTTCGAAATGGCCATTTGCCTAGCCATTTTGAAGTTTTTGGCTAGTGTAGACACGGCCGTAGTAGCAAACCTTTCTCTGAGAACAAGCCCTCTGTGGTCTCACTTCTATGAGTGGTGTAGGACAGGCAGACAGACAAAAGCGGGACTTGCAGCATATAAGCACAAAGATTTGAAGAACCTACAAGATAACTTTTTGGAAGCTGCTAATTGTGGGATTAATTTTTTTTTGTAAATGTTTGAATGAGCCGGTTAAATATGCCTTTGTAGCATGTATTAGAGCATTATTCACATCAATTAAATGAAACTGAATCTTCAGCATCATACACTATATTAGTTTCACTCATAGCTTCAAACTTGATTGAACAGAAAGCATTTTGTTTAGCGTGTATACAAAGTAGCGTGTTTTCCAGCACAGATGGTTTTTAAAATATTATAGGAATTGTTATAGGCTACTGAAGAGAAAATACAGGATATTTAGGAAGTTAGTACTAACAAAACAGTGATGTGCATTGATGAGGAAGTACTAAAACATGGAACTATGAACTCAGTGTCAATTAGTTCCTCCATAAATGTTATAAAATAAATGGTATTACATTTTCTGTCCCTGAAATCTGACACATACTGCAGCTCAGTACAAATGGTGCTTTACATTGTGCAATTAAAGAAAGAAGGCACTTTTTTTTTTAAATCAGCGGACTACAGTTGTTTCTACTGAAAAAATGTATCTACAAGGGATGTTTATTTGCCTGGAGGACTTAGTGTGCAATCAATTTTTAATCAGAATTCCCCACTAATTTCAATGACCAGTTCTGTTTAAAAATTGATGACACAATAAGGCTTAGATCTTAGTTGTAATACATCTCCAGTAATAACTGCCTTCCCTAACCCATGCTACCTTCCTCAGGCAACATTCAGAAACCAAGCAATGATGCATATAAATCTGCCCAATCTAGTCTTTTCCCAGTAGACTATTGCTTTTTGACCTTCTGCACTGACTGCAAAACCTAGCTAACCATTTCTTGCTGGCCTGTTTCTCAGGGCTTAGAAAAGGAAAATTTAACATGTAATCAGTGTGACCTGTGCATGTTAAAAAACAGTCTTGGCACTAACATATTTTACAGTCATCTTTTGTTTCCCTGGGTCCAAATTCAGATTTTTCATAGTCTCACAAGAAAATTATAAACATTCTCTTTCACTTCAAAACCAAACATGTAACGTCAGGAGTTTACATTAGAATGGTCCCCATGATTAGGAGGGAACAGAAAATAAAAACAAAAAGCTCTCACTAAATCAAGGAAAAGAAAAAGGGCCACACTTGTACTTTTGCATCCCTGACTTTTTTTAATGCATGACCTTACACTGTCATTACTAGTTGTCAAATCATATCTCTGCAAGGGTCTGGGAAATGGCTTGAAATGTTTGCATTTTCTTTTGACATTTTCAAATTTAATTATGTAGCAATTAATTTAAGAGTAATTTTAATGTGCATTTCTTCCTCCTTGTTCTACTTGTTAAGGACATTAAATAATGGAACAATAAGAATGACAATCGCATTGAAACTATGCTGTAGGAATCCTGGCTATGAGCTCCTCATATTGGGTTTTTAACACATTATTATTCCAAAATGGAAAGGAATGAGCTTCAAAGGTTCTGTTCCTGAATTTATGTATATATCAGAACAATTAGGAATATTTACCATCTTCGGTTGTTGTTAGAGATAGTTGTCATGAATGCATATATAATGTGGTCTTAAATTCGCAAATTGTTTCCTTTGAATGTACAGGCTTTCTGTATCCATTATTGGCATTCAAATACAGATGGAAAAGGTCCTTGTAACACAGCATAGTCACCCTTTTACCATTAGGACTGCTCTCTTCTTTAAGAGTGTAAGAATTTTTTTCTACTAAGGAAGAATTTGTAAGGTCAGCAGTTACTTTAATCCTAGAAGATTTTGCACAATATCTTTTTTCTTTTTCACAAAAGTAACTATATAATCCTCTTGTTGTGTGTGTGTGTGTGTGTAGCAACTGTGCATTTTTTTACTAGTGTGAGTAAAGAATGTCAGTGTTTGAAAAGAGATTATTAGGAAGGCCAGTGCAGCAAAGAAGTTTGGGTCACAAAGGTAATATTGAATGTGCCAGTTGTATTTAGAGATGGATGAGAAGCAGATTAACGATCCCAAAATTATAAGCAAGCACACCAACATATAAAAATAGCAAATGCCATCGAAGCCAGGGTGGGACAACATGCAGAAAAGTCATCAACAAACTAATATCAAACAATTAGAAACCATTTCCAAATAAACATATGGTCCAAATAATTACAGCATAATGCAGCGTAATTCATTAATTTTCATTAAAATATATCATAGGAATGCGGTGACTAGCATGATTCCTAGAGTTCATTTCACCAACAGTCTTAGAGCATCAGAATCATGACTGACAGAACCTGGCGCTTCCCGCTCAGGCCCAACCTAATTAGATATTAAATTGGTCCAAGCCTCAGTCTGGTAATTACAACAACATTGGCAGGATTGGTGTGAGTGTGTGTAGATGCGTGTGTGTGAATTAATGCATACAGTTTTTACATTATAATCTCAATAAACATGGCGGATTGCCTTTTCCCCAAAAAAGTTCCATCATGGGTGCATCTACATTAGCCCCCTTCTTCAAAGGGGCTATGCTAAGCAAGCTGGTCAGAGGAGGTTAATGAGGTGCTGCTATGCATATGCAGCACCTTATTAGCATAATGACCACTACAGGAACTTCAAAGCTGCTGATTTTGAAACACTGACAGGCAGTATAGCCATGGGTTCTTCAAAGTACGCACCATGCCTTGAAGTACGTGCCAAACTTCTATGTTCCCAGGCTCCCAAAAAGTTTTGGGAGTCAGGGAACTTCAAAGTTCAGTGCTTACTTCAACGTGCCTGTGGCTACACTGCCTGTCCGTGCTTTGAAGTTAGCAGCTTCAAAGTTCCCGCAGTGGCCATTATGCTAATGAGTTGCTGCATATGCATAGCAGCATCTCATTAGCCTCCTTCATCCTCCCTGCTTAGCATGCCCTCTTCAAAGAAGGGAGCTAGTGGAGATGCACCTCATGCTTCTTATATGCATAACAGCCTCATTTCTGTGAATATGTATGCTGTCCTCTCTAAAATTACATTCTCCTAAATGATTAAAGACATCAAGATCAAAGACATTTTAGGAAAAAATTTGGTGAAATATTAGTGACGATATTTTTTCAATGCTCCAGAGTTTTGCGTGGTGCCACATACTAGAAATTTTGTAGTGTTTCTGAGTGTGAATGTATCGGACTTCTGGACTGAAGTTTTCATGGTGACTTTCCCCTTTTGTTTTTATGCAAACTCCTATGTTCAGCTGTGATATTTCTTGATTGAATGGGTTGATAACAGCAATCAAGAAACATTACAGTTTAGCACAGAATTATGCATATAAATAGACATGTGATAACCAAGACTCCAGAACCTACTTTGGCAAACAAATTTCAGAGAAGTAGAATTATAATAAGGGCTTGAAAGAGTATATAATAGATGATCATAAAAAACAGCTGAGGAATTACTCACCTGGAATAAAGAAAAATGGCAATAAAATGAATAATGTATCAGGGAAAAAATAACTGAAGGAAACCATTTGTCTTTCTGGAGAACCCACAGTTACAGGTTCATCTCAGCTGCAAACTGTCTACTGTTAATTCAGTAACTCACTCAGAAAAACCCAGAAAATAAACTAAGTGGAAAGTTTTATTTTTTCATTAATGATTACCCCTCCATTATTCTTTATGTTCCTTTCTCTGTTACCCCAAATACTCTTTTAGCCATGCACATAAATAATACCTGCTCATTGAGCATCTATTTTTCTATCCTTAAACTTTTTTGGTCTTCTGTATCAGAGTCCTGAAAACCCTTTTTTTTAGCTCTAGACATCATATTCTGATGCCCTCACCTTTATATTCATCATTGCA
The DNA here is from genome assembly GCF_033958435.1 of Carettochelys insculpta. Taxonomy (NCBI): domain Eukaryota; kingdom Metazoa; phylum Chordata; order Testudines; family Carettochelyidae; genus Carettochelys; species Carettochelys insculpta. Next base: position 138,943,906 of record NC_134137.1, read on the forward strand.
CTCAAAAACAATACAATTTCCCTTCTGAATCTCTCAGCAAAATCACTTTTTGAGTCATAATCACCAGAGGCTCAAATGTCCTGGATACAGAGCCAGCCTGGTCCAAATCAATAGATGGATACTAAGATATTTGGATTAAAAATTTAATTTGACACTAGCAGTTTGTAACCCCACTAATTTTCTCAGAGTTCACTTGCTTCACTTTAGTATGTGCTAGTATATAAAACATGATAAAGACATTTTTCAAATCATCTACATGACAGAACTGAATTTGTGTCTCTCTGTGCATCTGCTAGTTTTTTCAGTAAGCATTTTTACATGTATTGTAAAGCAACATACCTGATATACAGAGTTTGTGCCGGTAAAGAGGAGGTGCAGGTGACAGATCTATAATACTGCAAAAATTTGCATGATCCTGTTCATGTATACAATGCAGAATTGCCCATTTCAGTGGACCTATGCTGGCATAAAACTGCTCTAGGCAAATGGTGAATCATCACCTCTGCTACTACTGGAACAAAGACAGCACTGTCAAGTGTGAAATTCTTTGACATTCCTTTCATTTTAAAACAGGTAGTGAACTGTCCAGATTTGTTGGCATTTTAATGTTTTGTTTCTGTGACTTTGTCTACCATTGGGATTGTAGCTACACTGGTTCAAACCCCTGGTTCAAAATGTATTGCCCTAGTGTGAATCATGTCTGTGTTAAGCGTTTACACAGAGGCAGCTACATCAGTGTACAGTGGCTAGAATCCAAATAAAGACAAGTTAAGAAGCATCTCTAAAGGCTTGTCTCCACTATGGGGGAGTAGAAAGTATAAAGACTTCCTAAATAGATCACTTTCCTGTCAATTCCAGTACTTCAGCACACTTAAAAATCTCAGTCTGAAATCAGTTTTCCTTATGCCAGGTGGAGTCTCTGCCACAGGTGACAGGCCTGTTCTCTCCTATAGACAATCTCCCAAACTTATGAGGATCCTCACTAACAGCCACAGTCTATACTCCAGGAATACCAGTCCTGAAACCTTTCCTTGCAACAAAGCCTGCTGCCAGCTTTGTTCACATCACATATCTTTTCTGGAAATACCATCACTGGACCTAACCAGGTTATTCACAGAATCATGGGCACATTCTCATGTTCCTCAACTAACATCGTATATGTCATCATGTGTCAACAATGCCCAGATGCTTTGTACGTTGGACAGACTTCTAACTACCTTAGACAAAGGGTTAATGGGCACAAAACAGACATAAAAAACACTTAGATCCACAAACTGGTTAGTCAACCTTTTAATGGAGTGGGCCATCCTGTTAATGACTTAAGAGTTTGTGTGTTACTGAAGAAAAATTTTTGCACCAGTATTGAAAGGGAGACAGCCGAGCTGTCTTTTATATTCAAATTCGGCACATTAACACATGGTTTGAACCAGGATGGGAATTTCCTGAGTCGCTATAGGGGCTCATTTGCATACTTGGCTTAATCTAATTCTTGACCTTCCCCCCACCCCCCGCACCCCTGTACTCTCCGATTTGCTCACCTTGATCATTTTTTTCTGATTTGTCCTCCTTGCTTGCTGTTTTTGGTTTTCTGTGCCTTAAATATTGAGTCTGTTCTGGTCTGGCTATGGTCTGAAGAAGTGGGTCTGTCCCACGAAAGCTCACCCAATAAATTATTTTGTTCGTCTTTAAAGTGCTACTTGACTGCTTTTTTGTTTTGGTAGTATATAGACTAGCACAGCTCCCTCTCTGTTACTATTCAACTTGATAAAGGTGAAGAGAAGGTGAAGTGGTTGACCCCTAATGCTGCAGTCTTCCTACTTTATTAAACAAGACGAGACATTCCACTGGACACAATTGTCCTCTGTGGTAGGTATGAGAGAACAACAACTGGCTGCTGTAAAGCCACATCGCTTAATACACAAATGGAGGGCACTCAGATGCTAACTACACTGATGAATACAGTATAGCTTGGAATTCTATATTCCTTTTATGATATGATATAGGGTGACATCATATGCTACATACATATATAAACGTTATACAGTGGGGTCCCCTCGTTTGTGAACTTAAGGTTGGCAAATTCAATTATTTGTGAGTGACTGCTTCCCTAGGGCTCTGGAAAGGAATGCCATCAGCCAGGGCTTCCGCAGGGCCCTGGGCAGTGAGTGCCAGCAGCTGCCAGTTCCCTGGGGATCTGGGGTGGAGAGGTCTGGCAGTTGCCGCTTCCCTGGGGCCCCAGGCAGAAGCATTTGCAGCTGTGGCCTTGCCGGGGCTCCAGGCTGGGAGCGCCAGCAGCTGCTGCCCCTTTGGGGCTCCGGACAGCAGCCCAGGCAACCAGGTTCCAGGTGGAGCACCAGCAGCTGCCATATTCGTGAAATTCAAAATTCATGAGGGTTCTCAGCGTGGAACTCTTGCAAATGTTGAGACCCTACTGTAATGCATTTAAAATAATTTCAGTTAACACTCCCTTGTCCAAGCATATTGGAGACATTGAATGCTCCTCATGCTCCTCTGATTATATGAACGCATTGCATTTACCTAACTTAACACATTCTTGTGGATGACTGAAACTTCTAAGCACTTGCAAGTGAGGACATAATGCATTTTTAAAATGGATTCTTCATATATATACATTCTCAAGGTAAAATAGGATTGGAAGGTTGAGATAAGCATAACACCTTTCTAATTTTTCCCCAATTTTGTATTGTTATTTTATACATTAGGCAATAAAATATAAGAACAATGTTTTGTCAAGTTAACATTTATACACTAGTAACTGTGCTAAAGTGTTTGCTGTTTTGTACTAGAATAAGTCAAAACAGCAAAACACTTATGCTTTTTAATTTGCAAATTGATTTAATTTTCAGAAAGGATTGCTTTTCTGACAGCCAGGGAAAATATGGATTTTCCAGCTGTACTTTCAAATTCACAGCTTAAGAAAAATGCGCGGATTAGATTTTGACTTTACACATCTGAGTCACAGTTTCTAACTTGCTTCTTCTTTGTTTGCAGTGTGTAATAATTAATGCTAAGTGTTTACCAGCTGTGTATTACTACAGCTATGTCTACACAACCACTTTTGTCGCTAAAATAATTGTTTGTCAAGAGCATGAAGAAAGCAAATCAGAATCTTCACCAACAAAAGTACCAGTGTGGACAATGATATTTCTGTGGGAGACAATGTCCCAACATCATAGTTACTGCCACTCAGTGAAGCTACGGTTACACTACAGCGATCTGTTGATAGAAGTCACTGTCAGAAGAGATTTCCTGACAAAACTTCTGTCGACAGAGAGCGGCCACACACAAAAGTGCTGCACTCTGTTGACAGAGTGGCCAAACTGCCTGGGTGCTCTCTTGACAAAACTGGCAGCTGGAAGCACAGCAGACAGGGCTACCCATTGTTCTGGATGCCCTGTCTGTGGAGACAAGGCCCTCCAGAGCATACACACAGCCTTTTTGTCAACAGAACCTGTCAACAAAAGGCACATTTTTCTTCATCTGGGTAAAGCAGAAGTTTGTTGGAGGAAGTTCCGATTTTTGTCGACATACTGTTGACAAAACACATTTTTGTGTGGACGTTCCACCAGTTTTGCTGACAAATCTGAAAATGTATAGACCAGGGTATATTTTAGTTTGAGCCAAAACCAATCTTCTTCTAAACAAAGTCAGCAAATCAAAAAATTTAAGAATGTTCAATATGGGTGGACAAAACTCACTAGTGTAGCCATAACATAGAGTGACTTACACAAGAGACCTTATGGTGGCATGAAGTAGTGTAGACTTAGCCTACCTCCACTCCTGCACTAGTCTAATGAGCATCAGATCTCCTTGTCCTTTGCCTTCTGTTGTGATCCATACTGAACATTCTTAAGCTTTTTGATTTGCTAACTTTGTTTAAAAGAAGATTTGTTTTGGCTCAAACTGAAATATACCCCTTTCTTCAACTTTTCAGACTTGACAGAAAACATAAAAATCCACTCTTCATCAAATTGTACTGGTGGATATTTTTTTTTTGCACAGCAATTAAGATAATTTGGAACTGCAAATTATGACCATAATTTGGAGTTCTCTCAGGAGCAAACAGAACAGTGAACTGGATCAAAGAAATCCCTCCAAACAGGACAAATTTAGGGAGAAAAAAGCATGGAGACATAGTTTAATCCTCCAGCATCAGACCACTAGATTGAGGGCAGTGACAGAAAATTCTTGGAGTACCCGTTTGGTAGGAAAGCCATTTGTTGTGCTGCCTGCTCACCAGCTAAGTCTGCACTAGCATTCTTCTTTCGAAAGAGGCATGCAAATGAAGGAAATTGAAAATGCAAATGAGGCATAGATTTACGTAGCTGGCACCTCATTTGCTTATTCTTTGTTTAAAAGAGCTTCTTTCCAAAGAAGAAAAGCCGTGTAGATAAGGCTCTTTTGAAAGTAAATCCCATCTTTGAAAGAACCCTTCTTCCTTTAAAAAAAAAAAAATAGAAAGAAGGGTTCTTTCAAAGATGGGGATTACTTTTGAAAGATCAGCATGTACACTTTAGTGAGGTTCAGGAACATCTGCATACATATAATTTCTCTCCTGAACCCTTGGAGGGGGAGTTCCTTTTCAGGGATTTTGGGGTGCCAGTGGGGATTGTAGTCCAGCTTTCCTGTGAGGAGTTCTAGAACAGGCGTCTTCCAGTTCAGCAGCAGGAGGAGGAGGTAGAAATTCCAGATCAGCAGCAGGTGGACAAGGAACTCATTCAACCACCTATATTGTGAGAACCTCCATTAGGGGAAGTTCCCATTCCCTATGGTATGCCTCATGCTCCATGAACCAGTTAATCTCTTCCATTGGAAGAACTCAATAATTCCTTACCCTGAGAAATTCAGATCACTGTTGTTCCTCCCTTCTGAGAAGCTCTTTGAGGTTTCTTTTCCACCCGCCTTCGCTGTCTGGAGGGTGGCACTCCTATCTTCTTGGGGGAATTAGTTCCTTCTCAGGAACAGAAGTTCCTGCTAATTTGATAGCAGGGAGGTTGTTTGTGGTTTATTTGCCTTTAAAACTTAGAAACGCCCCCATATAACAACTTTGCTCTAGAAGGCCATGGAATTGATACTTTTCAGCATTAAAAGAATGTGATTGTTACAATATCCTCAGTTCTCAGGCAACTTTTACAGCCCGCAAGGAAGAAGCAGAAGTGACTAATGGTAACTGAAATATATAAAAATATTAAAAATTCATAGTGTCTGAATGAGTCAGGGGAGAATTGGCAGGTCTTCTTTAAACCTGTCCAATGTTTGTAGAAAATAACTGTTTTCAAAATGCCAAATGGAAAAGAGAGGTAGCTTTCAGTTCTGTGGTGAGCTCCAGCAATCTATGCCAGATAATTGTTTCTAATAATGGTCACCCCACCGTACATATTGATGAAAGAGGATGTTCATCAACTTTGAAGGAGAAACAAGTCATTTTGCACTGCTGGTGAACATCAACACCCAACTGGAGTTTTTGCTAGTCCAGAAATTTGCTGAAGTACATTAAATTCCCTTTTCTCTGGAAACCCTACCTACAATTCGATGTGACTCCTATTTGAAAGAGAACAGTGAGATTGGAGGAGGGGAAGGGAAAAAGTTCAGAGACTGTGTAACCTTCCAAGGATGAAGGACAACTATTAATAATTTTAGACAATTGTGAGTTTTCTAAAAGTGTGCCATATGTTGTCAGAATATTTCTATCCCAGCCTTCCTTTCCACCAGTCCACATGACCCTGGGGTGATTGCTGCCTGACTGCTGGCCAGTAAATGCATGGGTACTGGGGCACAATGATTTTCATTAATGACCTGCTCATTAACCCTATTATAACAGGTTCAGACAAGTGCAAAATAGTTGATAATCAGAAATCAATAAAATAATTAGCTAATAAATTGTCTCTTTTTTCATTTTGAGGTGTAGCAGAGTGAGGGCTGAATTGTTAGGGAAAAGTTTGATAAGGGATAGAGTGTGACAATGCCTTGGTTTCATCACTACAATTCAAATACCCAGATACTATTGCATGGCATATTATTCAAAGGGAAAAAGTCGATGAAGAGTATTGCCCTGGATCTTAAAAACAGGGGCTCAGCACAAGAGCAAGAGATGTTGTTGATTGGGACAGTGGAAGTCCACTGTAATTTATTACCCTTGGGTTCTGGTTCCTGCCACATATTGAGATATTCCTTGGGTTTATCAGGTGGGAAGTTTCCTCTTCTGTCTCCTCCTGGTACAGTTGGAAAAATACATTATCTATGTCCCCTGGGACTTCCAGATCCTTTTCCTTGGTTCCTGAGCCATCTTCTCTCTGGCTACCAGCAGCATGCCATCAGACTAAAAGGCAGGCACTGTTCAGGAGGGGATCGGGAAGTATTTCAGGTTTTTCTCAGAGGGCCCTTTACAGCACCTAGTGAAGTTCTTTGCAGAAGGGGCTTGTACAATGAGCCCTTTCTTAGTAACCATTCATTGCTCATGTACAGAAAGGCAAAATGCTCAAATGTGTTCCTGGGACTGGCATTCAATTCACTCAGTGCCAGCCTGCTCCATCTCCTATGAAAGTTCCCAGTACACGTGAATGTTCCTGCCACTCCACAAGAAGTCATGGAGGATAATATACTCCAATTACTCATTCATGAGCATTGAGGTCTGGTCAGCAGGCCAGGAAGCTACTCACAAAGCAGGATCCATGGTCACAAGCGTTGATAGAAATGGTACACTGGAAAGCTGTTTTGATGTGGCCAGAGCAGCTTGTTACTGCCAATGAAAATGGGGATCAGAGAACTTTGTAGACTGGTAAAGGTCATGGAGAAAAGGGCTGAGTGCTTTGTTGGAGTACTGAAACTCAAGACTCTTATCTGTGTCCGTACTGCAAATTGGCATTGGCATATGGCCATGCCACAGCCTTAATCATGCTAGGTTGCTCACCCTCTACTCTCCTCAGACATGCCCTCCTGTGGGATTAGTCAAGTACTACAGGGGTTGGAGAGCTAAGGCACAACCACAGGCACAGACATATGTACCTGCATGCAAATCCAAAGAAGAATAGATAACACAAATACCCAGAGATTTCTATTTGTTTGTTAGCTTTTATATTATGTTAATTTCATCTTAGAAATACTAAAACTTGGGCCCTGTGGTGGTGTATTTCTAGGAAAAATAGAGGCAGGATTTTATAGGAGAGCAGGAGTTGTGTAAATACCATTGTTCCCAAAAGTGTCATTTTCTGGAAGCAGATGTAGGAGCAGGTGTAAAACAGCCAAGTATAGAGACTTCTTCCCATAAACTGATTTGTACCCACTTTTTGCAGTAGCCAAAGAAATAAATAATCATGTTACTTCACTCCAGCCAATGATCTCAAAATTAAGTGTTGTCAAAACAACGTTATGAATGGAAAAACAGAATTAAGAAAAGGTTAAATGTCACAAAGTGAGTCAGCAGCATAGTTTGGAATAGCTTTTAGATCTATAAAATAGGTAGGACATCTAAAAGCCAGAAGAAACACAACTTCATCCTGTACTCAATAATGTGTCTTCCAGCTGGACTCTGGTTATTGGATCCAAACAGTATTGACTGTTTAATCAATGTTGTCTGAGCCTGGGAAAGAGGGTGATATAAATAAATGACACTGATACATCACTTTTGGGGGAAAACACAAAATTTAAGTTATTCCACTATGCAGCTAGTAAAGCATTTGACACATAATGTCTTTCAGATACATTGCAGCACATGGATACAATGACATAAAGTGACATGAAAATAAAAATAACTTAAACCTCCCTCCCTCAAAGTTCCAAGACTAAAAATGAATTGTAACACTTAAATATGAAGGAAAGAAATTGTACACCTTAAGAGAACTACCCATTATGTGCATGCAGGATGGCTGCCACAAGTCTGAGAGGAGCGTATATGATCCTCTGAGCTAAAATAGATAATTCCCATAAGGGTGCAACAGATGCTGCAGAGCACTGAGTCCAAAAACACATTTTTCAAGGGTATAATCAAAGATGCCATATGGTATGGTGGTTTGGCTTCATAATGAAAACTATTGTCCTATCTATAATACCTTTATTGCTGATCACTTTTGCAGTCTGCTGGGAGTCAGGGTCCTTCTTAATTGCAGTTGAGATGTAATTTAAAATTACATCATGTTGATTTAAAGTGTTGTCTCATAAAATGCACTCAGGAAATTTTAGTGCATGCCATTGGGGCCTACACAGGCCATTTGCCGCTTCAGTGTGCACGATGTAGACAATCTGTCAGTTTCTGCCAGAGGAAATATACACAGCCACATCATCCCTAACATCACTGAATAATTTGGGACCTAATTCATGTCTAACATTGCAAAATTCACAAAATACATGTTTGCCAGCTAATCTCACCTGTGAGGTCTGTTCTGAAAGATGTGCTTAGAGGCTGCCTTTGAGCATTTCTACTAAATTGGTCCCTATGCAAAACACTGGAAGGGGTGGTAGTATTGTCTATCTCTTCCCCAATAGCTCAATAGTTAGATAGCTCTACCAGACATGGGAAACTCAACTTCAAGTCCTTCCTTTAACTGATGTGGAGGAGTGGCTTGATCGCATGTCTCCTACGGGTGAAAGGTGAGCTCTAGTTACTACACTAGGATTTTCTGAGGTGAGGGGAAGATTAGGGCGGGGTGGGGATGTGGAGGGGTGCAGGATTCAAGACAGTGGGTTATTGTGTGTGTGTGTGTGTGTGTGTGTGTGCATGCACGCACATGTGTAGGGGCACACTCAGTGTAGGGATGCAGGAGGGGCTGAAGCTTTTAGCTGTTCTCCTTCTTGTCCCTGTCAGAAAATGAGAGTAAAGTGCACAGCTTGTGTGCCCTTTGCCCTCCCCAGCTGGAGTGAGAAATGCAGCAAACTGCACTTTGTCCTCCCTCTGTGATGGTGAGGAGGTGTGACAGGAAGAAATAACTCTGGGGATGGGGGAACTGCAGTCTCTGCCGTGCCCTAATGTGCACCTGGCGGTGGGAGGCTCTAGGCTGAGGCTGTCCCAGACAAGTGCTGCGGAGAGGCATGCTCCAGCCAGCCTCTTTCACCTACCTGGCTGCCTGCTGCTTTGTGCAATACCTTGCAGCAGAGCCTTGAGAACCAGGCTGGATTTGCACCATGTCTCCTCCTGCAGCATCAAGTGTATTTTTCTTCATCCCTATAAACTTTTATCCTTTGCTGTGTTTTAACAAATAAATTACTCTAGTCAATTTGGCTTCCAATAACCGTTTCCTCTAGTTTTCAGACCTAAAAAACCAATTTAGCTGTGCCAAAACAAAGCATTACTTCTCCATTTTATCTCTTTCTCTTAGGTTTATTGAGAAGCAATCCTATTCCAGCTCCAGCTTATTTTTCTGTCTCATCTTGGTTCAGTCTCTTTCAACATTCATTGAGTTGTGTCAGTTTTGAGGACTCTACTTGATTTGGTGAATCTGTCTCTTTTGGGTTTATGAGAAGCAATCCCATTCCAGGCACTTTCCATTTTCTCTGCACAACCACATCCTTGCATTGCTTTGAGTTATGAAAAGAGGCAGCTATATACTAAATTTAGTGGTCCTATTTCTTATTTTTCAGACATACAGACAAACTCTCTAAAATATTTCATAAATTTCCTGAGCATTTCTCCATGCTTCTACAATAATTTCCCTAGTGAAATTATCTGGGATGTAATTAAAGTTGAACTCAAGCTGCAATATGAGTTTTGAACTGCAATTCCTATGTCTGAAAGTTTAAGCATGTTGAGATCCACGAATTGATTCAATCCAGTATAGAACTATTCATCACTTGTAAAGTTCAGCTCCTCATCCCAAAATTTATGGGAATTCCAGTAGAAAGGTTTTCTTTATTCCCTCTCTCATTTTTAATATGCAAAATACATCTGTTTAAAAAGACAAATGTTCACAATGTTCATTGTCTTTTACATATATTTCTGTATTGTATGTTTCAAAGCAGATGTAAACATTGTATTGAAGATAGCAGTAGAACCAAGAACCTACAATATCTGCATCCACTATCCACTGGATCAGGTCAGTTGATATTATAGGTGCATGATTAAATACTGACGACATAATTTGAATAAATATAAAATGGCGGTAAGTTCAGTGAGAATTTGATCGTTCCCTTTTGTCATATCTAATTATTTATCTGAATAATAAGACAGTCCTTGCCTGTCTTTATAAGATGACTACCTCCTTTTTTTATATTATTTCCTCTAGACAGATTTTCTATTGAAATCACTAATTTAAAAATTAGGAGCCAAACTAATCTTGTCTATATTTCCTCCTCAGTGAGTTAAGAAAAAATCAATTCTGGTTTGGAGGAATTCATATCTAGATGTGCAATGCTTCAGAAAAGCCTAACAGTGGAAGGAAGTTGTGCATGACAAGCATTACCATTGTTGCTTGCCAGATCTCACTTGGAAATGAGTGAAAAAGGAGTTACATTGACAGAATTAGTCCAGATGAGTAGGAGAGAAAGCTCATTCTAGTTAACAGCCTCCCAGAAAGGTGGTGGAAATGAGGTTCCTACAGATGTGCTGCATGATTTATAGATTCACCAAATCTACCACCACAAGCCATTAATGAATGTGAACTTATTGCACATTCATTGAAGTGGATGAGTTGGTGAGTTTCATATTAATATATGCATTAGCATATATACACCACTTTTACTGTTGGGTTGTATGAGTGCTGCATCGATTACATCAAGAGGGCTCTTTTTCAACTTTTCTAAAAAACACAGCAATTTTATTGTTTTTTATTGACTATTGTATCTTTGATTTTAGACTGTGGAGAGAATCAAGGCATATGAACATAACAAAAGGTCATACTGAGTCAGATCAACAGTTCATCTAGTCCTGTCTTCTGACAGTGACCAATATCAGATACGTTAGTGGGAATGATCAAAAGAGATAATCTTCAGACAATCCATTCCCTGTATCCCATTCTCTCTTTCTTAGTAGCTTAATATGCTGACATTGATCTTCATAGCAAGCACACATGGATTGCAATGGGATTTCTGTGTGCCCAATAATGGCAGAGCATATTTCTTAAATCTCTAAATCTTTTAAATTCCCAATTGCCTATCAACCTTATGTGCTATTTTACCAGTATTATTCTCTCTTGTTGTTTATCTAGTTATTCCTTCTTAGTGACAAGTTATTCCATTCCCTTCTGGCTTAACATATGACAGCATCTAGAAGATTTTAACATTGCAACAAAAATGGAAAAGTGTGAAAAAAGTTCCTCAGATAATTTATTTTGCAGTGCATCTATTTGCCTAGATGCAGAGAGAGCTATCTGGGAGATGAGAAGACTGTTTATATGTAATCAGCAAAAAAACACTTCAATTTGTATGTAAGAAATTGATTTTTAGTGCTCCATGATTCCATCAGCTTTCATAGTGGGAAAAGAACAATTAACTGTGGTAACTAGTAAATGAGGTCTCATCCCTAAAACTGTATTTTGAGGGTCTCATCCCTAAAACCATATTTTGACGGTCTCAGAAACATGTAAGTGCTTCTAGCAAGCTGACTCCACCAACTAAACTGCAAACAAAATAAACATGTGAGATAAATGTTCTGTTTACACAGCTTTATCATCACTGCACTTCTTGATGTAGAAAAAAAGGGAGTGAATGTGACTGGAAAGCAGGGATATACATAAGCATAATAAACATGACCTAAGTTTGTTTTGCTCAAAGACAGCTAATTCTTTACTGATTACATTTCTTTGTTTGGTTCAGTCAGTTCTCTGGGTTCTCTGAAGGTGGAACTGAACCTAAAGCATCAGCTTTGAGCAAATAATGTATTCTGTTAATTAAGGGACAGATTTTGTAAAAGTATTGGGCTATGTCTATGCTTGCCCCCTTCTTTGAAGGGGACATGGTAATCAGAGTGATGGGAGATTACTAATACAGTGCTATGATGCATATGAGGAGTAAAGGAACTTTGAAGTAGTTCAGACACTTCAAAGTACCTGTGGCTACACACATGCTGGCATTTCGAAGTTGCTGTAGGAGAGAATTAGCCTAATGAAGTGCTGCATATGCATCACAGCACTTCATTAGTAATCTCCCATCACCCTGATTACCAGGCCCCCTTTGAAGTTGTGCGCAAGTCTAGACGTAGCCCAACACATTTATAACTTTTTTTGGGTAAGACCCACTTCCTCAGATTACTGGAGGAGACAATTAGAATCCAGGATTTATGTGGGTGGGAAAATGAAGGAGGGGAAAAGGGTGTACCTGTCACTAATAGTACCAGTAGAAGAAGCAAATTAAGTGGGAAGTGTGCCATTCTCGTGAGTACCAAAGGTGAGGAAATTCCCTAGTAATGTGTAAATCCCTATTAAGGCCTGATTTAAAAGTGTCATATTTGCAAATGAACTTCCAATGTCTCCCTCTGTAATCTTGTAGTAAAATTTTTTTGCAGAAGAATGACTACTTTTACATCCTTTCTTGATTGGCCAGGCAGGTTAAAGTGTTCCCCTATAGGTTTTTGTGCATTCCAATTCCTGATGTCAGATATATGTCCATTCACCCTTTGGTGCAGAAACTGTAATTTCTACACACATTTCTTAAATACATGTGCATGTACATGATAAAGGACCATTGCTGGCAAATGATGGGATGTATCACATTAGTGGATGTGCAGATGCATGATCCCCTAATAGTCTGACTGAGGTCAATAGGTGCAGTGATGGTGTCACTAGTTTAGATATATGGACACACATATTGGGGACAAAAACAAAGTGCCAATAAAATATAAAACATTTACATGGATGTGAAAACAAAACTGAATTAAACACTTACCTGCAACAAACACAACTATGATGCCAAACTCTTTTAGACAAAGGGGCAAAAATATTCCTCAGAAGAGAATGTAACTGCCTTCTAGCAAAGACATGGGAATTCAAAAACATCATACTGAATAACTTCACAAAACAAAGAGGCAAAAACATTTTTTTCTGCTCTTCATTGTGACTGATCTGAGACAGTTCTGCTGCAGTAATGACTCTGGTAACAAATCTTTCCTGTTATTTTTAAAATAGCATGTGCTACCATTAAAAGGTCATCCAGACATCTGCCTAGAATTTCAGAATATATTGCTGGCTACAATTTAACATTGACCATTCTGGCAGACAGAAGGTTTACTAACCTGTGAGCACATAAATTGGACTGAATGGCACTAAATAGTCTGAGATATGGCTTAATTTGGCATCACTTGACTGACTGACCTCAGTGACCCCATGTTATAGATCTGGACCGGGATTTTTTTCTAGAAACATACCCAAAATCTTCTTGACCTTCCAAACTGAGCATACACATCCTTGCCACCTCCTTTGGATTCCTATGTGAAAGCCTTTAATTCTGATGAATGGTCCTTCTCTTGGGGATATGCATCATTCTTCCTCTCTAAACACATAATGGCTAAGTCTACACGTGCACGCTACATCAAAATAGCTTATTTCGATGTAGCGACATTGAAATAGGCTATTTCGATGAATAACGTCTACACGTCCTCCAGGGCTGGCAACGTCGATGTTCAACTTCGACGTTGCACAGCCCAACATCGAAATAGGCACAGAGAGGGAACGTCTACACGCCAAAGTAGCACACTTCGAAATAGGGATGCCAGGCACAGCTGCAGACAGGGTCACAGGGCGGACTAGCGCTTCCGGGGCAACAGCTAGCCGCTCCCTTAAAGGGCCCCTCCCAGACACACTCAGCCTGCACAGCACGCGGTCTGAGGAGCCATAGGCACACAGACCCCGGGCGCCGCAGTCACGGACCTCCAGCAGCAGCGGCAGCAGCAGCCAGAGGTCCACCCAGCCCTCCCGGCAGGAGCAGGGCTTGCCCTGCTCCATGCCATGTGGGAGGCAGCTGAGCACCTCCTTGCTACCCCAGAGGAGGAGCTGCCCCCAGGGCAGCGGGGCTCAACCCCCAACCCTGCAGCACCCCGCCCCCCACCCCGCCTCACACGCCGGCGGCTGTGGAGCTACCCCACCAGCACCGACTGGTGGGAGCGGCTGGTGCTTGGGGAGTGGGACGACGACCGCTGGCTCAGGAACTTCAGGATGAGCCGGCAGACATTTATGCAGCTGGGCCAGTGGCTCACCCCCGCACTCAGGCACCAGGACACAGCCATGCGGCATGCCCTCACAGTGCAGAAATGGGTCGGCATCGCTGTCTGGAAGCTGGCCACTCCCGACAGCTACCGATCCGTGGGACAGCAGTTTGGTGTCGGCAAGGCCACCATCGGGGCTGTCCTCATGGAGGTAAGGGAACCCACGGGGGGAGGGCAGGGAAGGGGAGGGGGGCCCGGGCAGAGGAGGGCAGGGGAGGGGAGGGGAGGCCAGGGAAGGGGAGGGGAGGGCAGGGGAAGCCAGGGCGGGGGAGGGCAGAGGAGGGCAGGGAAAGGGAGGGGGGCCTGGGCAGAGGAGGGCAGGGCAGGGCCACGCACACCCTGCTCACCCCTCATTGGTGCTGTCCCATGTGCTTTCTCTGCAGGTTGTGTGTGCCATCAACGCCATGCTCCTGCACAGGCTTGTGAGGCTGGGGGACCCAGATGCCACCATCGCGGCCTTTGCCACCCTGGGCTTCCCCAACTGCTTCGGGGCTCTGGATGGGACTCACATCCCCATCCACGCCCCGCATCACAGTGGAGGACGATACCTGAATCGCAAGGGCTACCATTCTGTCATCCTCCAGGCCTTGGTAGACAGCCAGGGATGTTTCCAGGACATTTATGTGGGCTGGCCTGGCAACACCCACGACGCCCGGGTTTTCTGGAACTCAGGCCTGTGCCGCCGGCTGGAGGCGGGGACTTACATCCCCCAGCGGGAGATCCCTCTGTGGGACACCACCATGCCCTTCTGCATCATCGCAGATGCGGCATACCCCCTCCGGGCGTGGCTCATGCACCCGTACACGGGTCATCTCTCCGCTAGCCAGGAGCGATTCAACGAGCGCCTGAACCACGCGCGCCAGGTGGTGGAGCGCTCATTTGGCCGCCTGAAAGGACGCTGGAGATGTCTCCTGACCCGCCTGGATGCGCGCCCCAACAACATCCCCCTGATTGTGGGTGCCTGCTGCACCCTGCACAATTTGGTGGAGAGCAAGGGGGAGACCTTTTTCCAGGGCTGGGCTGCGGAGGCCGGCAGGGCAGACGTCCAGCCACCTGCTGCCCCCAGTCGGCAGGTGGACCCCGAAGGGACCTGGGTCCGGGAGGCCCTGCGGGCCCACTTCAATGATGAGGCCGCGGGGTGAACTCTGCCCAGGCCCCCCACTGCCCGCCCCTTCCTCCACCACACTCCTGCCCCAACCCCCACACCATGGAGCACGCCACCGCACCCCCCTCCCACTTTTCCTGGACAAATGACAGCACGCACTTGTGGCTGAACTTAAACTGGTTTTTCTTTTAGAACTTTTTTTTTTAACAGTAAATATATAAAACAAGAACAAACTATATACAACATGTGGAAACAAAGTCATATGTACAAATAAAACAATCGTCACAAACAGGTGTCCTCATTAATAAAAAAAAAACCAGGGAGGATAAAGGGGAGAACTATTTACATGGGGGGGACGGGGCAAACTGGGGGCACCAAATAAGAGGTTCAAACTATATACAAGGGGGGGCACGTCCCGGGCCCCTCGCCCCCACAGTCCGGCACTGGGCGTGGGTGGCCGGGAGTTTCGCTGCGGCCGCAGGCCTGTCCTGGGCTGGCTGGGGGCGGGCCGGACCGGAAGATATGCCCGGCGAGTCTCAGGTGTCTCCAGGGGTCCCTCGGCGCTCCGGCCCTCGGTGGTGGGTGGCGGGGCGACGGAGGACAGGACGGCGATGGGTGGAGCAGCTGGTGGTGCGGCTGGTGGAGCAGGCACGGCGGGCGCTGCGGCGGCCGTCGCGGCATGGGGGGCCAGGTAGTCCACCAGGCGGTTGAAAGTCTCCATGTAGGCCCCCCATGCCTCTTGGCGCCAGGCCAGCGCCCGCTCCTGCAGCTGCAGGTGCTGCTCCGCGACCTCCAGCTGCCAACGGTGGATGGCCAGCATCTGGGGGGCCGTCGCCGTCGGCTGGTGGTGGCGCGGGGTCCGCCATCTAGCCCGCCGTGGGGCTGGTCAGTCCTCGGCCGAGGGGCTGGCCTGGAGCGATGGTCCCGGAGGGCTGTCCGGGACCACTGATGCCTCGCCATCGCTCTCTTCCGGTTCTTCTGATGGTGTAGGTGTGGGACACAGGAGAGGAGGGAGGGAAGAAGAATGGAGACAGGCATTAGTGTGGGCCCCGAGCCGTGGCCTTTGTCCCCCTAGCCCTGTGCTGCAGGTTCCCCATCCCCGTCCCCGGGAGATGCTGCTGTGATGGATGGGGTTCAGGGATCCCCCTGCCCTGCACCCCATCCCCTGGTGGGAGCGACTCTCACTTCACCCCGCACGGTCTGAGAGCAGGAGAGGTTTCTTAGGCCACAGATGCCCAGTTTCTCCCAGGAGTGACAGCACCAGCTGTCAGAAGAGACAGTCCTTCCAACCCGTCGTGGGGAGAAGACCCCAAGGGGGGCCCCTCTGGGATGCAGCTTTCCCCCTCCTCAGGCTGGCTTCCTTCCAGCTCTCCCTTACCCTAGCCTCTACCTGTGGCCCCCACCCTCCCCCCCAATTCCAAGC
The DNA here is from genome assembly GCF_033958435.1 of Carettochelys insculpta. NCBI lineage: Eukaryota > Metazoa > Chordata > Testudines > Carettochelyidae > Carettochelys > Carettochelys insculpta. The sequence goes on from NC_134137.1 coordinate 138,960,580, forward strand.
CAGCTCGCCTCCTCCCTCCTCTTTGTTCAGGGCAGAGGTGTCACCTGACAGCTGTAGCCCCAGGATCATCCTTTGCCCCTGGGAGCTATTCGGCTCTTGGTGCTCATATCTAGCCTGAGTCTCCCTTTTCCACTCCCCCCACTCCATCACATGCTGCTGCTGCTGCGGGGTGTCCAACCCCCTCCGCCCGGAGGCCCCTCGAGGTTCCGCTCCCCCCGCCCCAGGGATGGGGCATGGCACTGTCGTGCGGGGTGGAGGGGGGCAGGGGTGATGCACTGCTGTGAGGGCCATGGCCCTGCTGTCCTTGGGGCCATGGCCATGTGAGTATGTGGGGGGCCCTGGACACATATCTATTACCCCCCGCCCCTCAAGCCCAGGGGTGTACACCAGAGGGGGGTACATACCTGTCGGTCCACTCCCACGGTCTGGAGATCCCCGGGGGGCAGAGGCCCGGCTGCTGCTCTGGGATGGCAGGAGGAGGATCTGCAGCCTGGATTCTGCAGAGGAGGAGCCCCCCTCCTCCTCCTCCTCCTGCCGCGATGTCCCAGGGGTGGGTTCCGGGGGGGGGCCCCGGGGTGTGGGGCTTACTTCCTGGGCGGACTCCGGCTGCAGGGCCTGCTGGGGCTCGTCAGCCGAGGTATCAAGGGTGGCCGGAGGGGAGGAGGTGTGCCGGGGGCCCAGGATGTCCCTGAGCTCCCTGTAAAAGAGGCAAGTGACGGGGACGGCCCAGATCGGCTGGCCGCATGCCGGTCCCGGGAGTAACCCTGCCGCAGCTCCTTCACCTTACTCCTGACATGATCAGGAGTGCGGGCAGGGTGACCCCAGGCAGCCAGGCCGTCGGCCAGCCGAGCGAACGCTTCCGCATTCCGCCTCTTGCTCCCCATTACCTGGAGCACCTCCTCCTCGCTCCAGAGCCCCAGCAGGTCCCGCAGCTCGGCCTCCGTCCAGGAGGGGCCCCGCTGCCGCTTGCCAGCCTGGCTGCCCTTCTGGCTGGGCTGGCTGCCCTGGCTCCCCTTGGGGGGGGTCCCCTGGGGGCGCTGGCGGGGCTGCCGGGCAGCCATCGCATCTGGGTGGGTGGCTGAGGAACGTGCAGGCTGGCCTCGTGTCTGGGCTGCCGCCTGCACATTCCCTCAGCTTCCTGCACAGGAAGGGAGGGGGAGGGGACCTTTAAGGGGCCGGTCCATGTGGCCACCATTGAGCTGAGGGGCTGGAGAGAGCGTCTCTCAACCCCTCAGCTGATGGCCGCCATGGAGGACCCGGCAATTTTGACGTTGCGGGACGCGCAACGACTACACGGTCCCTACTTCGACGTTGAACGTCGAAGTAGGGCGCTATTGCTATCCCCTCATGGGGTTAGCGACTTCGACGTCTCGCCGCCTAACGTCGAAGTTAACTTTGAAATAGCGCCCAACGCGTGTAGCCGTGACGGGAGCTATTTCAAAGTTAGTGCCGCTACTTCGAAGTAGCGTGCACGTGTAGACACGGCTAATAAGATAGAAATTGTTTTGGATTACTGGTCCCACTGGTTCTTAGACTCCCCTTTTATCATGACACATATGCTTTATTTACAAACCATAGCTTCTTATTTTACTAGGTTGTCCATTAGCAAAAGATCCCTTTCCTTTGTTTTCCTCTATTATTCTTCCCTTCATGCTTCCCTACAGTTTCACTTGCCAGGAGTATCACATCTAATCTGTAAATCCTTTTAGGTAAGGACTTTACTCTCTTTTGTGTTGAGAAGAGAAATTAATTTACATGACTTTAAGATCTGGTCCTAGTTTCAGGATTCATTCTGTGAGTCTTTTATATAAACAGTGGAGTGTGTGTGTATATACACAAGATCTATCTATCTATTTATCTATCTATCTATCTATCTATCTCTTCCAGTGGTTCTTTACCTTTACTGCAGCCTGCACCCCTTTGGTTCTCAAAATATGTTCTTGTACCACTTATCAAAAATCAAACCTTCTCACACCCTTTATCAAAAATAAAAAATGGAGATGGGGGGGCATACACTTTTAAATGCATATTAAATATATGTATAATAGTTTGTCAGTTTAAATATACATTATAATAGTTTATGTCAGTTTTGGGCAAGTGGTTTGGGGGCATCTGGTATGGCTGTGAGGATGGCAGCACCCACGGAGGCTGCTTGCGGTGTGCTGGCTCAGATTTCATGGCTTCCAGGCCCAGTCCTGTGCTCCCTGCATGCACGCGCAGCACCAGATCTGTGGGGCTCGAGGGACAGCCGTAGCCAGATGAAGAGTTGGTAGCTTTGGCTGGGACCCAGGGTGTGGCCAGGCTGCGAGATCGGCGCCTTCCTAGAAGATGTGGGGCTGCAGCAGCTTGTGGCCAGGTGCAGAGAGGCCAGGGGAAGGGGGACCTGGGGGCAACGAGAACTGATAGGGGGCAGGGTGGTGCAGTTGGGAGACATGGGAGTGGATGGGGGAAAAGGGGACAGGGAGGGAGGATCTGGGGGTGAAGGTAGCTGATGAGAGGTAGAGGGGTGGGGAGGAGGTTCCTGGGGAGGTGAGGAGGTCGTCATGGGGAGCTTTGAGGACATGTAGCGCCAGGGAGGTGCAAGAGGTAGTGGGACCGTACCCATGTTCTCCATACCCCACTGCTTTGTGGGTTATCCTGGAAAGGAGCAAGGCTAAGGTAGTAACCCCTGACAGAAAATCCAGAGGGAAGTCCTAAGGCAGTTCTGTGCCAACTTCTGGCATTGACCCGGCAACTCCTGCAGCTGAGCTGGTACCAGACGTAGAGGTTATCCTCTCCTTTGGACAACATCAGTAAAGCTGAGAGGGGACCACTGGCGTTTGGGCAGCCCAGGGTCCCAATAATCACCCAAGCTCGCACCTGGAGAGGTACTCCAGCATCGCTTAACAGCGGTGAACCAACATGGGAGGTAACAGATACCGGTTATAAGCTCTTGCTTGATTGGCGTAGAGAATGAGCGCCAAGGGTTGCCTCCGATGGTGGGAGAGATCGTTGCATCTCACTGGACAGTCACCACCTGCCTCAAGCTGGGCAGCCCCCAGCCAATAGGATACTGTCCTGCCACTGTTCACCTGCCTCACTGGGTGCGTGAGGCTTAAGGTTCCCAAACCTGACAAGTGACCTGAAATCTGAGCACCAGGCAAACCAATAAGAAAATCAACAAGAAAAGGAAACCATCAAAGTTTTAAGCTTGCTTGCTGGAATGTGCGGACCATGCTGACAGGTCTGACTGAAGATCTTCAGGACATCAGCGACACCTGAAAGACCGCTGTCATCGATGAGGAACTGAAGAGGCTCCAAGTTGACATTGCTGCTCTGCAAGAGACACGTCTCGCAGATTTGGGATCTCTAAAGGAAAAGGACTACATCTTTTTCTGGCAGGGTGTAGGAGTCCTGGGACACCCAGCCATTGGCCTAGGGTGGGAGGCAACCAAAAGAGGGTTATAGCACCGGCCCAGCCCTCAGTTCAGGGCAGGGCAGCAGTCCACAACAGTAATACAGTACAGGCCCAGCCCTCAGTCTAGGGTGGGGCAGCAGTTCGCCATAGTAATACAGCACAGGCCCAGCCCTCAGTCCAGGGCGGGGCAGCAGTTCACACGGGTTTGAGCACAGGCCCAGCCCTCAGTTTGGGGCAGGGCAACAGCACAAGGGTTTGAGCACAGGCCCAGCGTGGGCTGGCCCTGTCAAGGAGGAGGTAGGGGGTCGCAGGCCCTCCCACTCCACTGCGACCCGGCCCAGGGCCCTGGGGGTCACTCACACACGACCACGGCAGTGGGGATCCAGGCCGCAACACACTGCCATGGGGTCGGGAGCGTCGTTCCCTGGACCACTTCCTACCTCTACCTCCACAGGGGGAAGGCCCCAGTCCATCTGGTCAGGGGGTCCCACGGGGTCAGTCTCCTCCAAATCGTCCACCTTCAGGGGCTCCAGCCAGTCGCTCATGTCAATGTCATTGGGATAGTCTGGCAGCGGTAGCACGGTGGGCCCCAGGTGATCCCGGGCCTAAGGGCTGCAGCGGTCCGCCAGGACTCTGGGGCAGGCCGCTCCTGGGGCCTCGTAGTCGCTCACCCTCGCCGGTCTGGCCGCGTCCAGGGCTTCCTCCAAGGCGGGGGGTCTCCGCCAGCATGAGGGTCCTGGCAAGTCTGGGAAGTTTAGGTAGTGCCCCTGGGGCATCTGGATCCGTGGTTGTTCGGGGCTGCTGGGGGCTTGCTCCTCCGGCCTGGCCGGGCGGTGACAGGCCCTCTGCCCTTGGTGCTGGGAATCTTGTGTAGGCACCTCTTCCCTGCTTGGAGTCCCAGGCTTTAATGGGTCTCGAGCCCTGCCCTTGGCCCTTCTAGCCCTGGGCCCCTCCTGCTGAGGGGCAGGCTACTGGTGTTCTGGCTCCAGGCCCGCCTACCAGGGCCTCTGCGCAGCCTTCTCTGCCTCTGAGTCAGCAGGAGGACATACTGACTCACTACACAGGGTAAAGCCCAAGAAGAACCCAGACAGCATGGTGTTGGCTTCGCCATCAGAAACACCCTTCTACAAATGGTGAAATTAGTCATGGGTGGATCAGAAAGACTCCTTCAGGTCATACTTCAAACTCCCACCGGTCCTGTCCACCTGATCAGCGCTTACGCCCCAACCCTGTATGCCGCACCAGAAGTAAAAGACAAGTTTTATGATGTGCTTAGTGCTGCCATAGCGCAAATACCTGCTTCCAAGCAACTGTACATTCTGGGTGACTTCAATGCGAGAGTTGGAGCCGATTGTGACTCGTGGCCTTCCTGCTTAGGCCACTTCGGTGTGGGAAAAATGAATGAAAATGGTCAGCGTCTTCTTGAACTTTGCACGTACCACAATTTGTGCATCACAAACACATTTTTCCAAACCAAGCCACAGCACAGAGTGTCATGGAGACACCCACGCTCCAAACACTGGCATCAACTAGACGTGGTCATCGCTAGACGTGATAACCTCAAAAACATCCTTCTGACACTCAGCTATCATAGTGCTGACTGTGATACAGATACTTGTTTGTTTGCTCCAAACTCAAGGTGATTCCCAAGAAGCTGCACCTCTCTAAACCAACTGGAAGGCCCTGCATCGATGCCAGAAAGATGGCTAACTCAGAGAGAACTGAAAAGTTCAGAGTGACCCTCGAGGAGAATCTGCACAGCAACTCTGGGGTTGCCGATGTGACATCCAGATGGCAGCATCTGAGGGACACAATGTACAACACGGCCTTGTCGGTGTTTGGAAGAAGAGGTAGAAACACAAATGATTGGTTTGAAGCTAACTCTGATGAGATGATTCTAGCCATCAAAAAAAAGCGCGCAGTGCTCCTGGAGTACAAATGTTTGCCGAGTCAGAATACCCTGCCAGCGCTCAGAGCAGCCAGAAAAACAGTACAGCAGACGGCCAGGCGCTGTGCCAACAACTACTGGCTCGAGCTATGCAGCAGCATCCAGACCAGTGCTGACTTTGGTAACCTCAGGGGAATGTACGAGAGCATCAAGAAGGCATTAGGACCCACCCAGAACAAGATGGCACCTCTGAAATCCAAATCTGGTGAAGTCATCACTGACAAAGCCAAACAGATGGAGAGCTGTGTCGAGCAGTACTCCGAGCTGTACTCACGCGAGAACATTGTGGTTGACTCAGCCCTCGATGCCATCGAACTCCTACCAGTGATGGATGAACTGGACCAGGAACCAACTGTGGATGAACTGAAGAAAGCCATTGACAACATTGCAGTAGGAAAGGCCCTGGCCCAGGATGGTATACCACCAGAGGTAATCAAGTGTGCCACGGACACTCTCCTGGAACCCCTACATGAGCTACTGTGCCTGTGCTGGAAAGAGGGAGAGGTTTCACAGGACATGCGTGACTCTAACATCATAAACTTGTATTAGAACAAAGGAGAGAGAAGCAACTGCAACAATTACCGTGGAATCTCCCTGCTAAGCATCACAGGTAAACTGTTTACTCGCGTCATCCTGAGTAGACTCCAGAAGACTGCTGAGAGGGTGTATCCTGAATCACAGAGCGGATTCTGTGCAGAGAGATCTACTGTCAACATGGTCTTCTCTCTGAGGCAGCTGCAGGAGAAATGCAGGGAGCAGAGGAAGCCACTCTATATTGCCTTCATCGACCTAACAAAGGCCTTCGACTTGGTCAGCAGGGATGGACTGTTCAAACTGCTCCACAAGATAAGCTGTCCACCACGGTTACTCAAGATGATCCAGTCTTTCCACGAAGACGTTAGAGGAACCATCCAATATGATGGCGCATTATCAGATGCTTTCAGCATCAGGAGCGGTGTCAAACAAGGATGCGTCCTTGCTCCGACATTGTTCGGGATCTTCTTCGCACTCCTCCTTAAACACGCCTTTGGATCTTCCACAGAGGGCATCTTTTTGCACACAAGATCTGATGGGAAACTGTTTCATCTTGCAAGGCTGAAAGCTAAATCCAAATCTAAGGTGTGGGAAGTCCTCATCAGATATATGCTGTTCGCAGATGACGCTGCTGTCGTGTCACACACCATCACTGACACCCTGTCCTTGGAGACTGAGCTAAATAGGAGGATCGGTAAAGCGGCCACAACTCTGTCCAGACTCAGCAAGAGATTGTGGAATAACAACAAGCTGTACACTTGCAGCGAAATGCAAGTCTACAGAGCCTGCATCCTCAGCACCCTCCTTTACGGCAGCGAGACTTGGACCCTGTACACCCACCAGGAAAAGAGGCTGAACGTCTTCCACTTGCGCTGCCTCAGGCGCATCCTTGGAATAGTGTCCAACACTACCGTCCTTGAGCAAGCTGGAATCCCAGCTATGCACACCCTCCTCAGGCAGTGGCAGCTCTGCTGGCTTGGCCACATCCACAGGATGAATGATGGAAGGATCCCAAAAGACATCCTGTATGGCGAGATAGCCTCTGGCAAAAGACCTCCTGGACGCCCCCAGCTGCACTGCAAAGATGTTTGAAAGAGAGACCTCAGGGAAGTAGACATCGATCCAGACAGCTGGGAGGAGCTGGCGGACGATCGCAGCAGATGGAGGCAGGAACTATACAAGGGCCTTCAGAAGGGTGAATTGAGGATCAGACAGCTGGCAAAGGAGAAGCGAGCCCACAGAAAGCACATCAAGGACCTGCCAGACACCCATTACATATGCAACAGATGCAGCAAGGACTGTCACTCTCATGTGGGTCTTCACAGTCACAGCTGACGCTGCAAATGAGGATGCCAAATGGAACTACGAAGGGCGCATTCCATAGTCTACGTAGACTGAAGGATGCTACTACTACTACTAATAGTTTTATGATATTACACACCACAAATAATAGCACAGTAGGCATACAAAAATACACAATCACTACCCAGAGATATTGAGGAGTTTTGCTGTGGAAGTAAACTGTAATGGATGCGCTAACAGTTAGCGGCTAACTGAATTCAAGCAAAGCCACTGCGCTGCCACATCATCTGTGCATGCATCAAGAAACACCCCACAGCGGGGCAGTATGCTGTATTTTGTAGTGAGATCATTTCATTACAATTAGCTTAAAAACTTGAAAATAAATGTTTGTTTGTATATTGCAGTAATCATTAAAAATGTACAATGTTAATAAATATATGTTTGAGGAAACAAACTAGTTGTACTTGTGTGCCTGTGCTTAAGGTGTGTTTTCGATGACTTACCTTCTAAAAAAATCTGGTATGTCTTGCACCCACAGAAAGTTCATCATGCACCCCCAGGGGTTGTGTGCACCCCACATTAGGAACCACTGATCTATCCACACCATAGATAGGTAGATAGATAGATAGATATAATGATTTAGAGCATGTGGTTAGTTTTCAGTGTTATACTTTCTTAAGTGCCAAAGAAAAAAAGATAAAGAGGTAAAATGCTTCACTTACAAGGTTAAATCTAGAACTCATGAAGCCTTCAAGAACCTATAAAAGATTCATCTTCAGTATTAAATGGGGATACATATGAGTGCCAACTGAAAAACTGAACTTAATAGCCTGGCTCAGTTCCATTGACTCTCAGCCTATTCATCAAAAAAGCGGAGATGGTGCTTGGTTTACATCCAAGCTAATGCCCTTGGGCAGCTTTACGTAAGATACATCAATCTTTTAAACTGATGCTGGGTTCCCAATCCCCAATCCCAGCAAATTTATCCAAATTGTGAACTGCAGGAATTCATTAAAGGTCTTAGTCTCAACACTTACACACCTTAAGAAACATTAAGCAGCAAGAAATATACGCAGTGCTGATCAAAGTTAATGAAATTCTCCACAACCACCACCACCACTCATAAATTATCCTATTAGAAGGTTGTGTGTGTATGTATGTTTGCTTTGAAGGCCATTAGCACTATCTCTATCCAATTACAGGGGCATTTTGGATATTCATAAGACATTCTATTCATCCCCCAGTGTAGGCATTTATTAATTGTATTAATAATGTGTCGGGATCCACCTGACCACTATTTCATCTCCTTTCATTTCAGATTGGGAATGTGCTACCCTGGGGACAAATACTGCTCAACTAGCTTATGTAATTAATCTTATCAAAATAAAAGGAAGCACTGAAAACAAGCAGTCTTTGACCCAATGCAATTACCTATATAAGGTTGTGTCCAAACTGTGGAGAACTGTGTGCAAAAGATATGCAAATTGTGCTCTGCAATTTGTGTATCATTTACCAACAGTCCCATTGGGAGAGGCCTTTCCAATATTTGGCCTCTCCACACAGCACCAAATATCTGGAAAAGCCCCTCTGCTGACACGTCCCTTCCTCCTTGTTGCATGAGGTATACAAGAGTGGTCCTGGAAAAGCTGAAGCATTGTTTGGATGCAACAACTTCTGTCGGGAGACCTCTGGCCTCCCAACAGAAGCCTGAAGTCTATACATAGCGTAAGAGCTTGAGCAACACTAAAAATGCATATATTTCATAATGCATTTAATAATATAAGATGGACCAGATTTCAACTCAGGAATTTTGGACCAATTTCAAACAATTGTTGCATCATAAAATTAAGGCCTTCTATCAGGTGAACACACCCTGTGGAGCTCTGGCATATGGCTAACTCTGACTATGATTCGCCGTGCTCTTACTGAGAAATCAGTTGTGCTCAGCATCATGGTAGCCACCTACATTCCATGCACCCATGTTCAAACATCTTCATTAATTATCAATATATTTAGTTCAACATCTTCATTACTGCTTTGGCTGATGGTGTGGATTTTACTGTCAGCAAGTTCACAGGTGACTCTAAGCTGAAGAGAAGAGAGAGATTTGTTAAAGAATAGGAATAGGGTCCAGACTGACCTAGACAAATTGGAGAAATGGGCAAAAAGAGACATGGTGAAGTTCAGCACTTCCCTACTAAGTGCTGAGTTTAGGACCGAAGAATCTCATACACCCTGACAAGCTGGGGACCGACTGACTAGACAGCTGTTCTACAGAAAAGGCATTACGATGGAAGAGAAGCTGGATGTGAGTCAACAGAGTGCCATTACTAGAAAGACAGATAACAGCATATTTGTAGGGCCATTGCCAGTAGATCAAGGGAAGTGACTATTCTCTATTTGGTGCTGGTGAAGCCAGGTCTGAAGCATTTCGTCCAGATTTTTCCACTCCCCATAAAATGATGTTGACAAGTGTGAGATAAAGTCCAAGGCAGGGAAACAAACATGATTAGTGGGCTGGGGCACATGACTTGAGGAGAGTCTGAGAGAACTGGGCTTACTAAGTCTGTGGAGGAGAAGAGTGAGGGGAGGAAATGTGGGGACTGTACAGCAGCCTTCAATCACCTGAAGGGAAGGTTCCAAAGGGGTTGGAGCCAGACTTTTCTGGATACCGGTGGTTGAAAGAAGCAGCTGCAATGCATTCAAATTGCAGAGGGGTGTAGGTTGTATATTAGGAAAAACTATTTCACCAGGAGGTTGAGTGGAATTTTCATCTTTTGAGGTTTTAAGGTCAGACATGATAGACCCTGGCTGAGATGATTTAATGTGGGTTAGTCCAACTTTGAGCAGGAGATTGTACTAGATGACCTCTCTTCTAATCCTAATCTATGATTCTATGATAAAAGTTGCTAATGAAGAAAGCTTCATGGTAAACCAAAAGAGGGAGTATGTTCATCTAGTTTGGACATACACAATTTGTACTAGCCACCCCAGCCACCAACCCAAGGGTACAGAGGGTGTAGAAAAGACAGTATCTCAGCCTGAATAGACCACAAGGGCTACGTCTACACTAGCACACTATGTTGAAGTATGCCTATTTTGACGTAAGCACACCAAAATAGGCTACTTCAACGTGTATCGTCTACACATCCTCCAGGGCTGGTGCCATCAACGTTCAACGTTGAAGTAGCAATGGAGAACATTGAAAGGAGCTGCCCCGGAAGGAAATGTGGAGCGTCCACACACACAAGTGCTCCCCATCGAAATAAGGGGCCAGCAAAGCCCCAAGCCACTCCCTTAAAGGGCCCCTCCCAGAAACACTCGGCCTGCACAGCACGAGATCCACAGAGCTGACAACAGGTTGCAGACCCTGTGCACACAGCATGGACCCCCAGCTCTAGCAGCAGCAGCAGCAGCCAGAAGCCCTGGGCTAAAGCCTGCTGCACGTGGCTACCATAAAGCCCTGCAGGGGCTGGACACAGCGTCTCTCAACCCCTCAGCTGATGACCGCCATGGAGGATCCCGCTATTTCGAAGTAGCGGGATGTGGATCGTCTACTCACGCCCTACTTCGATGTTGAACATCGAAGTAGGGTGCTATTCCCATGCAAAGATGGGAATAGCGATTTCAACGTCTCGCTGCCTAACATCGATTTCAACGTTGAAATAGCGCATGGCGCATGTAGACACGATGCATGCTATTTCAATGTTGTGCTGGCTACTTCGAAAAAGCCGGCCAGTGTAGATGCACCCAAGGTGTCTTCCTGTGCTGTGCACTCAAAGTATACCACCAAAACCACAGATTTTACCTCGGAAACCATCCATTTTGACCTTTTCAAAGGATAAAAACAGCTGCAAGTTGTGACAAGTTAATACCTCAGCAAAGTACTTCATTTAGGTACTGCATGCATATGTATTTAACACATTTTGGCTTAAAGGTGCTGCAAGGAAGACAAAAGACTTCCAGGTCCTCTGCCAATTGGATCAAATAAAAGAAAAAAAAACCTTCCTGAACTCACCCTTGTTTAGGGTGGTCAGGGTGGGGTTGGTGGAATGTTTCAGAAAGAAGCTCCACACAGCACCTATTCTAGACTAAATCCTGGAAGCAGGAGAATGCTAGCCAATCAGCACTCTTCCCTAACATTTGTCCAAAGGGTGTCAGACACTTTAGCACAACCCTGGTGGCTAAGCCTTAGCAAATGTGTCCCTCCTATGCTTGAGGGGCTGTTTCCTTTCACCACCACTCTATCATAATTTCCCACTTGTTGAGGCTGGTGAACCGTGTTTTCAAGATTCAAATGTCAGCTGTAATATCAGTAGCTGTGGTCCGCCACAGATTGCTAAAGTCCTTTAGGAAATAGAGGAGGGTCAGGACTGGATATTTCTAAGGAAATTAATACAATTAATAAATTAATAAACATTTTGATACACTCTTTGTACAGCAACAAAAAGGGGCACTACAGGGCAACACCTTCTCCTTCCATTTCCTCCTGTTAGAACACATTTAAGAGGCAAGGTTCATGGATTCACTAACACTAAGATGTTGATGTTCTCCACTAATAATACTGTATATAAAATCTTATGGCTTTAAGGTATAAGTGCCTTGCTCACATTATTCAATCAACAGCATGTTGAAAGCAGTTGGCACCATCCTCCACTTTCTGCTTGCCAAGTGTAAATTTTTGTTCTGCTTAAGATAATGTGAAGTACAAACTATCAATTTTCCACAGGTACTGAGCAAACTGCCTCAAAAATTTTCTTTTAATAACTTATTGAGGGAGAATGCTATGGCCTTTCAGTCAAGGATGCTTCTAATTGTGTTGGATTTAGCTGACATTTTCCTAGGATCTTGGGAAGTGATGAGGAAATGGAATTTGACAATAAACTGAAGTTTTTGACATTCACTTGGTCTCTAGTGAAGTTAGAATGGTGCTATTAAAAAAACACTGATTCTCAGGACGTAGCAATTTCTTTGATTGTTTTTTTCTTTGCTGCACATGAGATGCAGATATTCTCTTCTTATAAGTATACTAGCAACCAGATTGCCACAAATCATCAGCTGTACAGCTCAGATAATGAGAAGAGGACGCATTGCTGAGCTAGGCTACGTCTACACGTGCACCCAACTTCGAAATAGCTTATTTCGATGTTGCGACATCGAAATAGGCTATTTCGATGAATAACGTCTACACGTCCTCCAGGGCTGGCAACGTCGATGTTCAACTTCGACGTTGCTCAGCCCAACATCGAAATAGGCACAGCGAGGGAACGTCTACACGCCAAAGTAGCACACATCGAAATAAGGGAGCCAGGCACAGCTGCAGACAGGGTCACGGGGCGGACTCAACAGCAAGTCGCTCCCTTAAAGGGCCCCTCCCAGACACACTTTCATTAAACAGTGCAAGATACACAGAGCCAACAACTAGTTGCAGACCCTGTATATGCAGCACGGACCCCCAGCTGCAGCAGCAGCAGCCAGAAGCCCTGGGCTAAGGGCTGCTGCCCACGGTGACCACAGAGCCCCGCAAGGGCTGGAGAGAGAGTATCTCTCAACCCCCCAGCTGATGGCCGCCATGGAGGACCCCGCTATTTCGATGTTGCGGGACGCGGATCGTCTACACGTCCCTACTTCGATGTTGAACGTCGAAGTAGGGCGCTATTCCCATCCCCTCATGGGGTTAGCGACTTCGACGTCTCGCCGCCTAACGTCGATTTCAACTTCGAAATAGCGCCCGACACGTGTAGACGTGACGGGCGCTATTTCGAAGTTACTGCCGCTACTTCGAAGTAGCGTGCACGTGTAGACGCAGCCCTACTGAGTCAAATGAAATAGAATAGGATAGAATGGAATAGAATAGAATTCATTTTGGAATTATACTCTGAAAAGAACAATCAGGTTACCTTTGAATAGGTATATGCTGCACAATATATAGCTCTCAACAAAAATGTTTAATTCTTGTATTGTGTCAAGTTGTTGGTAAAGTATTTTTCAAGGCTGTAAGACCAGTGTGAGGAAGAAGTCTTGTCTTTCCCTGGCCTCATCACTTTTCCTCTCACTTACATCTAAGCACACACAGGCTACGTCTACATGTGAACGCTACATCGAAATAGGCTATTTCGATGAATAACGTCTACACGTCCTCCAGGGCTGGCAACGTCGACGTTCAACATCGACGTTGTGCAGCATCACATCGAAATAGGCGCTGCGAGGGAACGTCTACACGCCACAGTAGCACACATCGAAATAAGGGTGCCAGGCATAGCTGCAGACAGGGTCACAGGGAGAACTCAACAGCAAGCCGCTCCCTTAAAGGGCCCCTCCCAGACACAGTTGCACTAAACAACACAAGATCCACAGAGCCGACAGCTGGTTGCAGACCCTGTGCATGCAGCATGGATCCCCAGCTGCGGCAGCAGCAGCCAGAAGCCCTGGGCTAAGGGCTGCTGCACACGGTGACCATAGGGCCCCGCAGGGGCTGGAGAGAAAGCGTCTCTCAACTCCTCAGCTGTTGGCCGCCATGGAGGACCCCGCAATTTCGATGTTGCGGAACACGCAATGACTACACGGTCCCTACTTCGACGTTGAACGTCGAAGTAGGGCGCTATTCCTATCCCCTCATGGGGTTAGCGGCTTTGACGTCTCGCCGCTTAACATCGATGTTAACATCGAAATAGCACCCAACACGTGTAGCCGTGACGGGCGCTATTTCGAAGTTAGTGCCGCTACTTCGAAGTAGCGTGCACGTGTAGACACGTCTACATACACTCTCATTTGAGCCCAGGTTGCTATGCGGCCAGTTTGGTCCAATCCTGGAAGGACTTTGACTTAAATACAGGCTGTGTCAGACTTTTTGAGGTGCTGTGGTGTATTTTAGATATAAGGAAGATGTCACCGGCCATGAAGGTGTCATCCCAGTATGGCTACTTTTTGTTGCAGCAGCTATTCATCAGTTCCTGATGCTGGTGTGCATCGGAGGGCTGACCAGAAAGAAGGAGAGCATCATGGTTGAAGCACCAAATTAATGTTCAGGAGACTGGGATAGAGTTCCAAGCTCTGACATGGACTTCTTTGTGAGCTTGGGAAAGTCACTTAATTTTCATTTTTGTTTCTTAACAATGAAATGAAGAGAATACTTCCTGTGTCATAGGCAACTACAGACTCATTTAAGTCTTTGGGGCATTCAGATAAAATAAGAATAAGTTTTTGATGAAACCACGTGAGCACGTGACTGGTTTTGTTCTTATTGGAACTCATCAGATGTGCGTAAACTGCTGTCTACAGTGTGATTCAAACCTGGGATGACTTCGTCATAGTCAGGAAGTAAGAAACTGGTCATGTGCTAACATGGGGTGTGTTTACAGTTCACTCACTTGTGAATGTAGCACATGTAGCCAACAGTTGTTGGTCTAATTATCTGGGAAAGCAATCAGTCCAACTGATATATATATATATATATATATATATATATATATATATATATCTGATTGGGGTGTGCTTATAGTTCACTTGCTTGTGAATTTAGCACATGTGGCCAACAGTCATTGGTCTAATTATGTGGGAGAGTGATCAATCCAACTGATCTATATATAAAAGGAAAGGAAAGACCTAGATCGCATTGATGCCTGCTTCTCATGTCAGTCCTTGTATGCTATTTGGAGTCAGAATTGCTTAGGGAAGCTAACAGGATTTTAAAATTATATTTGGAGTACAGTCGTCTCAAGTTTGAGGAAGTGACAGGCATTCCTATAGTTGAGATATGTGTGTACTCTATGGCTGGAGTCCAGTATTTGTGACTTAGCTTAATTATATAAATTCAGGCAGCCACAGAGAAACAGCATTTTGTAGATGGAACAGAACAAAAATTCCTTTAGAAAGAAAGAAATATTTAGAGCAGTCAAGGACAAACAAATATGGACAAATAAACCTAAAAAAACCCCTGTGAGTCCAAGTAAGAGAAAGAGAAGCTCTTATTTCTTTCTTTTCACGTTCAAGGAAAGTGCATTCAAGGCAATTCCTTTATATCTCCCATTTCCTTGTAGTTTCATGGTTGCTGATGCTTTCTCACTACTTCTTAGTCTCTTGAGCCTGAAAGTCTGCTATCTATATGCTATTCTTGTATTTACAGCTATCAGCAAGACTTTGCCTATGTTGTTATTCTGAATGTCTGGAGGAATATAGATTTTTATTTATTTATTTTAGAAAATATACTCTAAAAATCAATATTCCACAGGGGCAGATTTTTGTCAAAAATAAATCTGCCTGTGTGCAAAGAAAATATCTTAGGTTTAAGGGAGAAAAGCTTAGGAAAAATCAGGAAAACAGAATGTGGGGTTACAAAACTTTCTGGGCCTAACTGCAAGCAGACATGACCAGGTGTGACTCCAGAAAAGGCTAATACAGTTCAAAGATGTATTAATAGGAGTGCTGTATTTAAGACAAATGAGACGTAAGTTGAAACTCCATGACCCAGCATCCTTGGAACGTGAGCAAACCTGGACCATGTAACATGTAAGACCAGGGGAAGTCAGTGGTGGACCCGCACTCCCAGCTGCTAACCACAGTCCACTGGGATCCAATCCCTCTCTGGCCAGGGCGCTGATGCTGGCCCCCTGAGTGCTGGAGCCCCACTCTACAGATCTGTGCTTGGATTCCACTGATGGAGTCTGGTCCACCAGGGATCTACTCCCCTAGCCTGCTATTGTGCTGAGGCTCCCTGTCTCTGCTCCCTTGGTTTGCTGGGGCTTTGGTCCCCTGGCCTGTCAAGGCTCTTTTATCAGGCCCCAGGCACAGGGGTTTCACTTCTCAGCCCTGCACTTCACCTCTGCCACTGGCTCCTGGCCCCCGGGGCTATGCGGCCCTGCTCCTGGGGACTCCATTCCTCTGATCTATGGGGGCTCTGCTGCTGACCGCTAGGGTGATAGGACTCTTCTCTTCTTTAGTCCAGAAGTGCCTCTGGTCCCAGTTCACAGGTTTCTCCCTTGACTGCTCCAGCCCTGAAGCATCTCTGGAGTTGCTAACAATGCCAGACAAGAGTTTTGCTGGTCTATGAAAGTTTGGTTTACAGAAGTTCAACCTGTAATTGTTCCATTATACTTGGCAAAGGTGTGATTCCAGCTGCAGTATTGTTCTGGGCACCACACTTTAAGAAAGATGTGCAAATTGGAGACAGTCCAGAGGACAGCAGCAATGTGACAAAAAGTTTAGAAAACCTCATCTATGAGGAAGGTTTACAAAGAAACTGAGAATGTTTTGATTTGAGCGGAAAAAAGACTGAAGGTAGCATGTGGGGGACTACTGAAAAACATCTTTAAACATGATAAGACTGCTATAAGAAGGGTAGTGATTAATTGTTCTCTACGTGCACTAAATGTGGGAGAAGTAATTAGCTTAATTTGCAGTAAAGAAAGTTTAGGTTAGATCAGAGGTCAGCAAGAGTGGTACATGAGATGATTTTCTTCAGCAGACAAGGCAGGAGCTCAGCCCTGGCCCTTCTCCCACATGCATCAGGTACTTGCTCAAAGCCATGCTGCCTGTGAGTTAAGTAAAGACCATTTAATTCTACTAACTACTACCTACACAGTACAGCTCTGCTCTTAATGTATTTATTAACAAAGCTGTTGTAAGTAGGACTATTAGCGACTTTTAAAAGTATAACCGGCAGTCAGACTGTACATGGAGGTCACAAGGTCAAATCTGGGCACTCCTCCTCCCACTCTTGGTCCAGGGTCCCCAGCAGGGCTAGAAAAGGGCAGGCAGCACATGAAGGTACAGCCTTGGGGTGAGAGGCAGCGGGGGCAGACTTGGCAGAGGTGGAAGTGGGCTTGGCAGGAGGGGTGGGGGTGAGCTCAGCAGCAGGGTGGAAATGGGGTTGAGCTCAGTGGGGGGCATAAATGGGAGGCTGTAGGCAGGCCAAGAGCACTTAGTGCTCCAGCAGGACCATGGTCATCCTCCTCAGGTGGCCCAGCAGGTAATCCCATGCAGCCATCCACCAAGCATCTAGTGCCTCATCCATGTGGAGGCACCACTCCCCCAACTCTTTCTGGTGATGGGTGGCATCATCGTCACTGGCTCACTGTTATGCCCTCTTGCTCCACATGGTATGGATGGGGGTGGTTAGTGGTTCCTTTCCTTGCCTGGGGGCCTCCTCCCCCACCCCTGTGGTGGCTGCATGCTGTGAGCATGCCTTACCTTTTGTTGAGTGGGAGGGCAGTTTGCACGGAGGTGTCATGGTGTCTCAGGGCTGGGGAGAGCCAGTGGGACAGCTCTTTGAAGGTCCATCTGCTCATGCGGAAGTTTTACACCCAGTTGGCATCGTCCCAGTCCCCTGTCACCAGTCACCACCAGGCGCTCCCACCAGTCCGTGGTTTTGGTGTGGATCCAGAGGCGGCAGGGAGCTTGGCAGGGGCACTGGTGGGATCCAGGCTTGAGAGGCTCCAGAGCCCCTGTGGTGGAGGTTGCCCTCAAGAGGAGGTGGAGGGCGGCCACGAGCACAGTGGCCAGCCAGCTGAGTATGGCATCAAGTATGTCCGGCTCAGTGAGGAGGATCTGCTGCTGGACATCCATGGGGACTGGCTTCCAGGCACCTTCGGGCTCATGAAAGCTCTGCAGGCCTCAGCATGTGCAGGGTGAGGGTGTTTGGGTGGGCCTTTTTAAAGGAGTGGCTGGCTGCGGGGCCCAGAAAGGCTTGTCTGCCATGCAACTACATTCACAGTGTTTCCTGACCCATTCTTTCACAATGGTGCCTGTAGCTGTGTGGCTGTTCTCTTTCAAAAGAGTGGATTGCAAGTTTGATCTGCTTTTTCTGTGTAGATGTCCACCATGGACAAGAGCCAGGCCCCCAGGTCCCTCAGGGCCACCACAGGAAGTCACCAGGGGAGGAGGGCAGCTAGGACCTTAGGGACAGCTGGGGGGCAGCTGAGGGGGGAGCTGCAGGGGGAGAAGCTGGGGAGCAGTAGTGGGAGTGGCTGAGGGCAGCAGGGGGGAGCACAACGAGTGTCCTGCACACTTGGTGGAGCATCCCCACCACCTCACCCAGTGTTTCTTAGCACCATTTTAACTCTTCCACCTCCAAGGCCAGGAGCCCCTCCACCAGAGTAGTTTGGTGGAAGAGGGTGTCCGTGTATACTGCAGCCTCCTCCACCAGACTCTGCTGATGGTCCCTCTGTGCCTGCTGGGCTGCAGCTGCTTGGGAGGGTCATGGTCTGGCTGTGGGACTTCTGCCACCTCCAGCATGGCTGCTACAGGCTGTCTCTGGGCCCCTCTGGTGTCTCTCCCATCCTTGGATGGGGCTGCAGTAAGACAAGGGGAGATAGAAGTGGGAGGTAAGGGCCCCACCCAAGTCCCCTGGCTCCCCCGGGCACCTCTTTCCAGGCCAGACTGAAGGGATGGTCATGTCCAGGGGATGCCCATGTAGCTCAGGCCCATGGCCCCTTCATGGTGGCCTGGGCATCCCCTCGCCTTGAGGGTGGTGCTACCTGTGTAGGGCCCTGCCCAGAAGTGAGCTGGCAGGCAAGGGGGATGCTGTTAGGCACAAAGGGGTCACTGCCTAGGGAGTGGGTAGGCTGGGCACGGCTGGGCACTCTCAGTTCTGCCCAGTACAGACTTGCAGGTGTAGCGGGTCTGGGTTGGGGGCAGGCTTTTTGGGTGACCTGCAACATGCCTGAGGGCCCAGGGTGCACTCTGGGGTGTTTCATCATGAGGTGTGGTATGAGGGCCTGCATGTGCCTCCACCATGCTGTGTCGCGTGCTTACCTGGGGTGACCTCATATAGGTTGGGTGGTGCCTTGCTGAATGTCACCTGGCTGCCTGAGGCCAAGGTCATGGTGATGACAGGGGACTCCTCGGGGTAGAGTCCTCTGAGGATTCTTGGGCCTGGCTTCTGGGTTTGCCTTCCCCCTCAGCTTCCTTGGAGGAGTCCCCGTCCTCCCCCTCAAGTGCATCAGGGCCTCCATTGCCACCGTGTCCACCAGCTGGAGGGGCTGGGATGTGTCATCCCCCACCAAGGTGTTCCAGAGCTCCCTGTAGTAGGGACACCTCGCTGAGTTGGCACCAGAGCAGTGGCTGCTGTCCCTGGCCCACATATATTCCTGCTGGAGTTATTTAATCTTGCACCAGACCTGGCCTGCAGTCCAGACAGGGTGCCTATGGGTGGCCATGGTCCTGTCCAAGTGGGCACAGTGGGTGCAGGTGGGTGCATTCCTTTGGTGCCCTGAGGTGTCTCTGAGCACTTTTTTATCACTCCAGAGTGCAAAGAGGTTCTGCAGCTCTGGCTCCTTCCATGCTGTGGCCCTCCTCTTCCTAGGCTGCTCCCTTTTTGGACTGCCCACATTGCAGCCCCCATCAGTTCAAACTTTTAATACAGGTAAAAAAAATACAATATGTTTCTGCATTGATTCACTCATCCCACAAAGTGTTGTCAAAGCAATTTTGATGTACAATTTTCCAAGGCTATTGTCTTGCTTATCTAAATACTTTTTCTTTCTTTCTTTCTTTCACACTGCAAACATGCATATATTGTATTGAAAATGACTACTGTTTTAGACTGCTCTTTTTGTATTTTCTCAGATGGTATCAATATCAATGTTAATAATTAGGAGACTAGTGAAAGCATTCAAGTGGAATTTAAATACTTGAAAATAGAGGTCTTATAAAGGAGAAGATACCTTCTGTTTAATGCAGCTGTTCCCAGTCTTTTCCAGATGGGGACCCATTCTGACAATTCAGGAAGACTTGGTAACCCAAGCAATTTAAAAATGATGGGATGGGGGAGCAGTGCTGTAACTGGCTATTTTTGCGCCTGAGGCAAGAATATAAAATTGCGCCTTCTCATGTTTGTATAGTCATAATAGTTATTTCATGGAAAAAGGGAAAATGCATTAATAATAATTAAATAATAACACTACATTTATTATAGTTAATTATTTTATTATAGTTGATCTGAGTTGTGGTGGTGGAAAGACCCTCATCCCCAAAACACTCCCATTCTGCTCCCCCAACTTAAACCCCACACTCAGAGCCTGGAGGGGCTGGGGGGGAGTCATACTCAGGGGCTGGGTGTGTTGCAGGGCTAGGGTGTCACACTCAGGGGCTGGAGGGAGAGACAAACAAAAAAATAAAAACTGATACATTGGGACAAAGTGGGGAGAGGTGGGGGGTGAAAATTACTTTTGCAATTGTCTTAATTGGCTTCCCTGGGGTGGCTACAAACATCAAAGGCGGCGAAGCAGTCTTTGTAATATATAATTGCTTCTCTATTGATAGAGATAGCTGCTGGATGTGGCAGCATTACGGAGCTGCAAATGGCCAAGTGCAGCTCTGAGATGTTGGTGACCCTTAACAAATCCAATCATGACCTATGTTCGGGTGCCAATCCATGGGTTCAGAATCCCTGGTTTAATGGTTGTCAGAGTTGGATTTTTTCCTCCTTATTTAGATAAGCAAGTGAACATTTTGGGAGAGATTTATCTAAACTTCATCTAAATAAATGCTTTTGATATAATTCAGCCTTCATCACAGCTATTGTAAATGGCACAGTTTCTTATACGATTCTAATGGATCACTGTTATTGATCGATTATATTTTCAAGCAAAGGAGTACAGAGAGTTAAAGCATACATTGTTAGCCTTTCATTCTCTCTCTAGCACAGACTTTTAAAAGGGTTTTAAGGACCTTTGTTCTTTAAAAAAGAGAAACAGTTGAATTAGAAACTCAGAACAGATTTTACAGACAAGAAAATCAAGATACATGAAATATAGCTATATATAATTCAACCACAAATTGATTGTGATATTAACATTTTATTGATAAAATAAATACAACCTACAGGCCAGATCTGGCCCCCAGCTCAATTTGATCTGGCCCATGGTAAGTCTCAGCAGCTGTTAAAGGGAGTTCTGAGCCTTAGTACCCCCCTCTCTCCATATGGGTGAAGTTCAACACATGGTGAGTAAAGTTTGAGTTAGGCTTCTTTATTTCTACCATGGAAGCAGGTAACTAATAGGGCTTCTTTTTCCATTTGTATGCAGTGCCTGATTGATTTTTCTTCGGGTCAGTGTCCAAAGAAAAGTTCTCCACCCCTGTCTTAAAGCATGAGGCTGTGCAACTAGGTGTTGATAGCTGCTATTAAAAACATAAATACATAAATAAAACAGGTAAATCACAGAGACAGTAAAGTAAAGGGCAAAAATATTGGAAATCCTAGGGAACAGGATTAAGTTATAAAAATGAGTACCCAGGAAAGGAAATAGAA
Organism: Carettochelys insculpta; assembly: GCF_033958435.1. Taxonomy (NCBI): domain Eukaryota; kingdom Metazoa; phylum Chordata; order Testudines; family Carettochelyidae; genus Carettochelys; species Carettochelys insculpta. Next base: position 138,982,009 of record NC_134137.1, read on the forward strand.
TTGGGGGGCATGAGAAAAAATTTATTTTTGACAGAGGAAGAAAACAGAACAAACTGGTGAAGGAGGGATGAAAGACAAAAATATAAAGAAACAATATTGGTTTCTGGAAGTGAAACCAAAAAATAAAATTGAAGCTTAATAAGAAAATTACAATGGACCCTCTGCTGTATCTTTCTTTCCTTATCATTTCATAAAATACACTCTTTTTCATTCACATTCATACAACACTGTCTGTGTTTTAAGGGAAGAGCTCAATTATCTGTTTTATAGGTCTCTATTTTATGGTAGATCCAATTTTTTCTTCCACTTGGGACATAGGCAAAAAAACAAACAAACAAAAAAAAAACCTTCATCTAAGACGCCAAGACTTTTAAGGCAAGTTATGTTAAGACTTATTATGCTGTGCCAACAACCACTGGCTCCAGCTATGCAGCAGCATCCAGACCTGTGCTAACTTTGGTAATCTCAGAGGAATGTACGAGGGTATGAAGAAGGCATTAGGACCCACCCAGAACAAGATGGCACCTCTGAAATCCAAATCTGGTGAAGTCATCGCTGACAAAGCCAAACAGATGGAGTGCTGGGTTGAGGACTACTCCGAGTGGTACTCACGCAAGAACGTTGTGGTTGACGCAGCCCTCGATGCCATCGAGCTCCTACCAGTAATGGACGAACTGGATCAAGAACCGACTGTGGATGAACTGAAGAGAGCCATTGACAGCATTGCAGCAGGAAAGGCCCCTGGCCAGTATGGTATACCACCAGAAGTAATCAAGTGTGCCGCAGACACGCTCCTGGAACCCCTACATGAGCTACTGTGCCTGTGCTGGAAAGAGGGTGAGGTTCCACAGGATATGCATGATGTTAACATTGTAACATTGTATAAGAACAAAGGAGACAGAAGCGACTGCAACAACTACCGTGGAATCTCTCTCCTAAGCGTCACTGGTAAACCGTTTGCTCGCGTCATCCTTGGCAGACTCGAGAAGATTGCTGAGAGGGTGTACCCCGAATCGCAGTGCGGATTCCGTGCAGAGAGGTCTACCGTTTACATGGTCTTCTCTCTAAGGCAGCTGCAGGAGAAGTGCAGGGAGCAGAAGAAGCCACTCTACATAGCCTTCATTGACCTGACCAAGGCCTTTGAATTGGTCAGCAGGGATGAACTGTTCAAACTGCTCCACAAGATAGGCTGTCCTCCGCGGTTACTCAAGATGATCCAGTCGTTCCACGAAGACATGAGAGGAACCATCCAATGCGACAGCGCATTATCGGATGCTTTCAGAATCAGGATCTGCGTCAAACAAGGATGCGTGCTTGCTCCGACATTGTTCGGGATCTTCTTCGCACTCCTCCTGAAGCATGCCTTTGGATCTTCAACAGAGGGCATCTCGCTGCACACAAGATCTGATGGGAAACTGTTTAACCTTGCAAGGCTGAAAGCTAAGTCTAAGGAGCGGGAAGTCCTCATCAGAGACACGCTGTTCGCAGACGATGCTGCTGTAGCATCTCACACAGAAGACCAGCTTCAAAAACTGCTGGATCAGTTCTCCAAAGCATGCAAGGACTTTGGGCTTACCATCAGCCTAAAGAAGACAAACGTACTCGGTCAGGATGTTGCTGAATCCCCATCAATCAGCGTTGACAACTATACGTTAGAGGTCGTCCACAAGTTTGTTTACCTCGGGTCCACCATCACTGACATGCTGTCATTGGACACTAAGCTAAATAGTAGGATCGGAAGAGCGGCCACAACTCTGTCCAGACTCAGCAAGAGTGTGTGGAATAACAACAAGCTGTACACTCACACCAAAATGCAAGTCTACAGAGCCTGCATCCTCAGCACCCTCCTTTATGGCAGTGAGACTTGGACCCTGTATGCCTGTCAGGAAAAGAGGCTGAACGTCTTTCACTTGCGCTGCCTCAGGCGCATACTTGGAATATCGTGGAAGGACAGAGTGACCAACACCACCATCCTCGAGCAAGTTGGAATCCCAACCATGCACACCCTCCTCAAGCAGCGTCGACTTCGCTGGCTTGGCCACGTCCACAGGATGAACAATGGAAGGATTCCAAAAGACATCCTGTATGGTGAGCTAGCCTCTGGCAAAAGACCTCCCGGACGCCCCCAGTTGCGCTACAAAGATGTCTGCAAGAGGGACCTCAGAGAGGTAGACATCGAGCTGGACAACTGGGAAGAACTAGCAGACGACCGCAGCAGATGGAGGCAGGGGTTACACAAGAGCCTTCAAAAGGGTGAGATGAAGATCAGACAGCTAGCAGAGGAGAAGCGAGCACACAGAAAGCACACTAAGGACTTGCCAGACACCCACCACATCTGCAAGAGATGCAGCAAGGACTGTCACTCTCATGTGGGCCTTCATAGGCACAGTAGAAGCAGTAGACGCTTGAAATGAAGTCCTCAATTGAAACTATAAAGGGCCCGATCCATAGTCTATGCAGACTGAAGGATGCCTACTACTATTACTACTACTACTACTATGTTAAGAATCCCAAAGGACTGCAAATAGTACTAACTGCAACGTCAGAGTGTCCGTGTGATGGAGGTAAGTATTATTCTCATTTTTCTAGAGAGCAGTGACTGGGTCATCTTCTCCGTTGCCTTATGGATTCCACCAATATGGTCATATATATAAAGGATCATATATTTGGCCAGAATGTGTCAGGATCCATTTATGTTCACTGACCATGAATGTTTAGTCTTATCTTCAGTGACCCCGTGTTCTTTTGAACCTTGTTCCACAGCCTGACTTAAATCTTCATAATTATACAACTGTTCTTTAGCAGGTAACCTATTTTTTTTATCTGCTACATCTTTACTTCTTGTTTACTCCCTGTTCTCTTTCTAAGATGAGTTTCACTTAATGTAAAAGTGGACTTAGATTTCCAAAACCTCCTGCCCCCAATGACCACTGAAGAAGTTAAGTGAGTGAAAAAGTCAGTGTCACCTTTACAATTACTTAAGGGATCCACGAATCAGCACTGTGATACTAAAGGTTATATGAGTATAATTAAATGCCAGATTGCAGATGAGACTAAGTTGCCCCAGATGAATTGCTGATTAAGGAAATGTAGGAAAATATGATTGTCTGTGCATGTGAAAACAAATAACCATGAGACAATCAAAGGTTATTTGTTTTTAAAAACTGTGTTAAGAAGGGCAGAGTGCTATAGATAGGATATAAACTTCTAAGAGAATTTATGCTGTTTCAGGAAAGATAATGATGGTGACTAATTAACATGATTCACCTGCCATCCATTCAAGCTTATCTTGCAGAATGCTTTACAGATGGAACATCTGTCTCCATTTTTTTCATAGTAGACTTTAAGTTCAATAAGCTGATCCCTTCTCTATTGAATGCCAGGCATATAGCATTGCAAATAATTGCTTCACATAAACCAATGAACTCAGATCTTTGTAATGAAATTTCAGTTTACTCTTTGCTTATTATACACAATATTTAAAACTGAATCAAGCTATTTTTTTTCCCCCTCATAGCAGGAACGGGGCAAAAATTAAGTTGTCAATCGGGCTGGTTGGGACCTGAAATTTCTGTTCCTTAGGAAATCACACAGGAACTCAACCTTGAAGTTTCCCATGGCATCAAAATTCTGAAACTAAATTCAAAAATGAAAAAAAAATTCTGAAACTTCATTTAAAATTACAAAAATGTTACAACAAAATTGATGATGATCCCTGAGCTACTGGGATTCCCTGCTGTGCAACTGTGAGATGACAGCCCTGGAAACTCAATTCTTTTATACTCTCCACTCTGTGGCAGTGAATCAGTGTTCTCAGGTTCCTCATTCCACTTGAGGGATGATGGGTTCTTGACTCTGAAGCAGCTGCATGCAGGATGCTGAGAATAGCTGCGTCTACACGTGCACGCTACTTCGAAGTAGCGGCACCAACTTCGAAATAGCGCCTGTCGCGTCTACACGCGTCGGGCGCTATTTCAAAGTTAACTTCGACGTTAGGCGGCGAGACGTCGAAGTCGCTAACCTCATGAGGAGATAGGAATAGCGCCCTACTTCGACGTTCAGCGTCGAAGTAGGGACCGTGTAGACGATCCGCGTCCCGCAACGTCGGAATTGCTGGGTCCTCCATGGCGGCCATCAGCTGGGGGGTTGAGAGATGCTCTCTCTCCAGCCCCTGCGGGGCTCTATGGTCACCGTGGGCAGCAGCCCTTAGCCCAGGGCTTCTGGCTGCTTGTGCGGCAGCTGGGGATCCATGCTGCAGGCACAGGGTCTGCAACCAGTTGTCAGCTCTGTGTATCTTGTGTTGTTTAGTGCAACTGTGTCTGGGAGGGGCCCTTTAAGGGAGCGGCTTGCTGTTGAGTCCGCCCTGTGACCCTGTCTGCAGCTGTGCCTGGCACCCTTATTTCGATGTGTGCTACTTTGGCGTGTAGACGTTCCCTCGCTGCGCCTATTTCGATGTGGTGCCGCGCAACGTCGAAGTTGAACATCGACGTTGCCAGCCCTGGAGGACGTGTAGACGTTGTTGATACATCGAAATAAGCTATTTCGATGTTGGCTGCACGTGTAGATGTAGCCAATGTGTGCAAGGTGTAAAGAAACCAGGGAGACTTTCTTGGTTCCTGTCAGAAGATCAGACTAAATTAATCCTTTCTCCTGAAACACTTGTTCATTTTCTAGTGGGTTGGGGCAGGGGGACAAAAGCAATATTCTGCTTGAAATCTAACCAGTTTCTACTTGAGAAATGGTTGATGATTTTTTTTTCCCCTGGAAATCCAATTTTCTTTCTTACCCTCTTGTAATACCCATTTAAGAGTTCTTTATACAATTAAGATTACTGTTTTAAGAGGCCCAGACATTTCTTGGAAAAGATATCCTATGATTCTTTCACAAAACTTTTCAGATTCTTTGCTGGAGATTTGCTTTCTTTAAATCCAAAAAACTACCGTAAGGTGACAGTTAAGGATTCCACTGAAAAGAGAGGTTTATTCCAAAGGAAAAGATCAGAATCCCTGTTATATAGTTGGTGATCCCTTGTGTCATGTACTGTAATCTGAAATAAGACATGCATTGCAATCTGATTTTAATAGGCTACATCTACACTAAAGAGTTATTTTGAAACAGCTGTTTTGAAATATCTTATTTATCTATATCTATATCTTATCTTTCAAAATAGCATTTCTGGATGCATAGGGCTTGTCTACACTTGCCCCTTCCTTCAAAGGGGGCATGTAAATGAGCCCTATCAGAGAATAGTAATGAGGTGCTGAACTGCATATGCAGCACCTCATTAGCATAATTTCCACTGAGCGAAATTTGAAGTTGCTAACATTGAAGTGGTGGCAAGCGGTGTAGCTGAGGGCACTTTGAAATACCTGCACTATTTTGAAGTTTTTGGAGTAAGGGAACTTCAAAGTTGTGTGGGTAAAAAAATTTTAATGAGACACTGATATGAATATTAATCATCACATTTGCATAATAAAGACCACTCGTCTGGTTGAAAGTGCTACTTTCAAAGTGGAAAATAGCCATGTTGGTGGGGTTCCTTCAAAATAAAGCCCCATTTTCGTCGAAAGGTCCCTTCTTCCTTCTTCTTCCTAAAATAAATTGTAAAGAAGGGTGGTTTTGAAAATGGGGCTTCCTTTCGAAGGAAAACCATCGACAGTGTTATTTTACATTTCAAAAGCAGCATTTTTGACATGGCAAGTGGCTGTCATTATGCAAATGAGGACTGGAATATTCATATCAGCTCCTCATTAACATTTTTGATCTGTTGCGTTCACATGCCCCTTCTGAAAGGGAGAGGCAGTGTACACTCAGCCCTGGTGATGAACTAGGGAAAAGAACTGAGGAGCAAATTGTATTTGCACAGACCCTCTTCCTCTATATAGGAAGTCAGCAGGCAGACCTGTGTTGCCAACCTGATTATTTGACTGTGTTGGATTGAAATTCACTTAGTAAGGAATATAGTGGCAATGAATGAGTGACATCAGCCTGATTTAACCTTAATGGCTAAATAAGAAGTAGTGATACAACTTAGTTTGCATCTGTACTATGAACTAAAATCAAATTTACTAAAATTGATTTATTAACACTGAGTTTTATCAATTTGATTTTGAGCATTATAACCTTCTCACGTACTCCCCACAAAATTGACTTACTGCCGACATAAACAAGTAGCTTAAATCGAGGGCTGCAGCAGTGTATTGTGGGAACCTATCCCACAGTTCCCTGAGCCCCATAGAATTCTGGCTATTTTCACTGATGCAGCATGGGAAAAATGCCCCACAAGTAGATGTGGGTATCTGATGACATCTTCCCACAGTTCATTCCCCTCTTTCCCCTGCCATGTTAAACCATTGACCCTTTTTCCAGGTGGGGTCTGGCTTGTCCTTGTAAGAGATGTGATTTTTATAATTGAGAGGAGGGGAGGGGTAGTATACCTGTGCTAGCCAAGAGGTTTTTTAAAAACAGGATGCAAAAGCACTGGATCTTTGCAGGCTTGGATCTGGATTTAGACATCCTGGCAAAGAAGACCTATAAACTGCATGGGATCATTGAAACAGTTACAGCTCAGAATGGCTAAAATACCCCCAGCTACAGCCAACCCTAAAAATTATGATGGACCAGGGACACCCACCACCCGCCCCTATTAGCAGTGTGCCTAGGCTTGGATTATGTTTGGACCTGAATCTGGGTTTAGGCCTCCTGGAAAAGAAGATCCCAAGGATAAGAATATGTTTAAGTAGACAGGGGGCTGCAACGAAACTCCAATGAATCATTGAAACAGTTATGGCTTGGGCTGGCTAAAAGACCCATGGCTAAAGCGAGCCCTAACAATCTTGACCCCCGAGGGAGACATCCCCGGGCAGCTAAAAGACTCCAGACTACAACCAGGTTTGGACCTGCCAAAAAAGACCATCGGAACAAGAATAATCCTTGCTACAAGCCTTACCTCCAGAGCTGCGGTAACTGTATAGACCCCTAGCCACAGCCAGCACCTGAAAATCATGACTGCTGAGGGAGACATTCCCTGAGTGTCTAAAAGACTCCTGGCTACATCCAGCACCCAAAAATCATGACCGCTGAGGGAAACTTCCCCCGGGTGGTTGAAAAGACCCCACACTACAGCCAGCACCTGAAAATTGTGGTCACTGAGAGAGACTTCCCTTGAGCAGTTAAAAGACTCCCCCCCTAACCCTAACCCCTATAGCCAGCCACTTGGCCTTTGGATAAAGCCCATAAAGGAATTTCCTCTGAGCGGACAGCAACTCTCGTGACAAAGTATTTTCTGCTGCCCAAAAATCATGACAGACCAGGGAGACTTCCCTTGACTGGCTACAGGACCCTGACTGCATGCAAGCTGCCTGACACCTTGCGCAGCACATCCTTTTATTGGTATGGGGTCAAACCATGTGATGCTTGGCAACTGCATGGTGCCTCTGGGAGGAGGGAAGGGAGGGGATGTGGGGTCAGGACAAAATGTAAGCATCTGGAAATAAGTTTCTTGTCCTATCAGACAAGCATGGCCCCCACCCACAGCCTAGCTGCCAGATGGTACGGGAAGGCAGCAGCTGGCATCAGGCACTGCAGGAAAAAAAAGGCAGCTAGCAGGGGTATACACAGAACCACAGACCCCCACAGCTGTACTACTAGCAAACAAAAAGAAAGAAGATCTTTCAGCCTCTCATGACCCTACAGCCACGGGCTTCCTGGTGCCGAATTGAAACAGTCTTCCTGTTGCCTAATTCCTCCGCTCCTGAGAGCAATGGAAATGGAAGAGGCCAGAGTGGAGAACTGTGGGTCATTGTGGGGGCTAACGTATCTGTGGAGACTAATGAATTCAATTTAAAGACATGACACTTACTCTCTACCTTTCATTTGGAATTTTAGATTCAAACTGAACATCACACCCATCAGGTTCCTACGATATTTTGAGATCAATATTATGTCAATTTTAGTGCTCCAAAAATCGAGCTAATGGAATTTACAGTGAGGACAGGCACTTGGTAAAATTGTGCTAACTGACTTAAAATTGATATTATCTCATAGTGTAGACATAGACTAAGACTGAGAAAGACTGGGGGCAAGTTTTCTTTCTTGGTGTTGTGCAACTGTTTAAAGCATCCCAGGGGCCATTCAACCCTCCCTCACTTCTCTGTTTAAAGAAAGAGATGACAAGATTCATTTAAGTGTCTTCTTTCCTTCTCCCCTGGCTTTTTTACTTGTGAAAAAAAACCCAAACAAACCAACCAACCAACCAAAAGCGGACTGCAGAACCAGAATTCATGTGCAAACTTGACACTGTTATGCTGCATCTGAACAAGGACTTAGAATATCTAGCTCACTACAAAAGTAATTTCCCCTCTTTTGATATACTCACCTTTTCATCAACACTGTGTCTACATGAGCCCCTTCCTTTCGAAAGGGGCATGTTAATGAGCAAGTTCGAAAGATGCTAATGAGGCGCTGCAATGAATATGCAGTGCCTTTCTAGCATAATGGCAGCCAAGGTGATTCGAAAGTGCGGCTTTTCGAATCACATGCCGCCTGTGGAGAAGGGACCTCCCGAAAGGACCCCCCTCAGTTTTCAAAAGCCTGTCTGGTGTTAGGAAGAAAGGTCCCATCTCCATGGATGGCGCACAATTCAAACAGCTGCAATTTCGAATTGCTGTGGCTTCCATTATATTAATGAGGTGCTGCATATTCATTGCAGCACCTCTTTAGCACATTTTGAACCCGCTCATTAACATGCCTCTTTTGAAAGGAAGGGGCTCGTGTAGACCCAGCCCAACTGTTTGGAGTGGGCCAGATTCATCCTGTTTGAATTTAGTTTGTTAGAGCTCATCTTCCACACAGTAATGTAACACACCCATCTTTGATATGTTTATATGTCTGCGAAACTGAAGTTTCCACTTCATGTGTCTGATGCCATTGGAACCCCAAGAAATCTTATGCCCAAATACATTTATTAGTCTTGACGTGCCACATGACTCCTCATTTGACTTTCCTGCCATCATCAGAGCTGAACTCATTGAAGAGCTGCTATTTGGGGTCTGAAACTCAAACCTCATGTGGAGACAGTGTGGTGATGAAAAGACAGCAGCAATGAAATCACTAAATGGCTAAAATCATTGAGATCTGGACCAAGTGGTATGTCCTCAGAAAACAACAGTACCAAAATAAACAGTGGCATTGACAAGTGGGAACAGATTTCAGAGGCACTGGTGCATCAGATTGTGAATGGGATGCAACAGAGGGAAAGAGAAGCAGCATGTTAAAGAGAACGTAGTGTGTTTGACTCTCCCACCGCAAGGTGGAAAACTGAAAAAAAGGAACACTGACTACCATAATGTGTGTATGAAGGCTATGAGAGAATGAACTATTGGTTGCATACTCTGAAGTGACTGTTGCATGGTTTCCTCCAAATTAATACTGTGTTTTCTTCTTTAATAAACATTTGGGTTTTTTTTTCTTTCTTATACACATCCTCAGTGTTTACAAGTGGGCAACTACTGCATCTTATCGGTGCTATGGGGTGATTTTTAGTTTTTCCAGATTACTGGGTTAAGGCATGAGCCAATTCTCATTTGTATTGTCAAGAAGAACCCTTAGACAAGGAACCTGATCTCTGTTGTTGCCTGTAGCACCTTTTAACAGAGCTAAACTGTGTTTTAGAAAACACTATAAATGAGTCAGAGAAGCTGTACATGCACAGGAACTGGCAAATTTATTTATATTTAATAAACAGTTATCTAAGACCCAGCTATGCCCATATTATTTCCAACCACTTTATTTTTGCTATATACAGAGCAAAAAGCACAACATTTCCCTACCTCAGAAGAAGTGAAAGGCTGAAGTATCCCTGTGAAACTTCTGTAGTCAGGAGAACTGTGTTTTGGTGCATGTCTACACTTGAAAATTGTTGTGTGGGGGTGGTTGTACCTGCATTAATTGGTCCAATGAATCTGTTGCTTGAACACTGCACCTTGACCATTTTGTTTTCTCCAGTCAATCTGCTTCCCTTTGGAATCACTGACTTCACAGAGCACCGAATTTTCTTTCAAATTAAATGCTTAGCATTCTGGGCAGACTTTACATGGTACATTGCTCTGTTGCTCTATCTCTAGGCCCCATGAATTGTGGAATATTTTTTGTTGCTTACAGTGAGATACCTTTCAGGTAGTAATAGCATTCTAGGGCATGGGTCAAACTAAGTAATTCCCATAACTCTTCTTGTTTTAGGCCATCATCCATCTTGCTGGGAGATAGTGCTTTGAAAATGACAGTCAGGAAACACTGGGAACACATTACTGAGCGCTATAATCCTCATGGTGATTAATTCATCCAGACTGCTGAAAATTGTTCAGTGACTTCAGAGTCAGGGCAGTCTGAATACCTGAGGGGGAGGAAGCTGAAATCAGAAACTTCTGACTGAACAACTCATGGACCAGTTTCCCTCAGTGGGGTGCTGCTTTTCGGATTGAAGAGCTAGTGTTGATTGCTGGGGTATAATAGTGCTTCAGACCTGGGATGACAAGCAATAATTGCAGAACTTCAGGAGCTCAAGGGCCATATTCTTAGAAATCTGTGCCATTGTTGCACCACAGATGCACCTGTCCTTTCCCTGCCTAGTTGGAGGTAGGAAGCCCCTTTTCATGGGGTGCGCCTATGAACAAGGAAGCATCAGATTTCACAAGAAAGGCTTACTTCACAGTCTGTGGTGAGTTTCTCACGGCCATGATATCGGTAGGGCTTCACAGATTAAAAATAGCTGCATGACATGTTTTGCACCGCTTATGTAAAAGAAAAGAGCCTTATAGGTGGATGAGAGGAGGAGAAGAAGGTGAGCAAGCTAGTTGAATGTTTCTAACAGCCAGAAAACTGCATCAGAAAAATGCTGAAACTGGTCTGGGACATATCATGGATGCTTTATGATCCCACTTAGTTCATAACTTTGCCCTGACCTCAATACATATATATGTATTTGTGTTAAACTACATTTATGGTTAGTGTTTATGTCTAGTGTTATGTATAATGATAGATGAATTTTTAACAAGCTTCATCTGGGTACACTGCAGGTCCAGATTTTATTGAGTTGTGCAAGGCACCTATGAAATTTTAAAACAATGAATGTCATGTGACTTTTCAGTAAGGACAGAAACCAAGCTAAATATTATAATAACAAGGAATATTGACCAAACAGAAGCAGGTATGTAATTTAAGTACAACAATCAAATTAGAAAATAAGGAGGGCACTGAAGCATGTGCAAATTCAGGATGCTGAGATCTGTTCCTATGATTCAAAACACAATAATCACAAATATATTGAAACCCATATAAGTTAAATGAAAATGCCAAACCACTCAAACACTGAAAGACTTCATCAATATTGTACAAAAGATCAACTTTCACGTAAAAGCTGTTTCCATGGCTGTGTCTACACTGAACAGAAACATCAAAAATATTACTTGGAGAGCAAATTAGATTTGTAGAACTTGCCCAAAGAGCAAGAATACAATACAGTAACACTGAATCACTACGAAGTAAGTGCAGATGTCCATCAAATTAAATACAATTTATGGCCAATTGTAATACAAATCTACTTACAGAGCAATTTACAACTTAAAAGACATTATCTTGTTGGCACGTTTCATTGCTAAAACACATGGGCAGTGTCTACAGCGAGCCCTAGTGCAATCAGGTTGATGCAAATAAGCAGTCTTGAAAATGCAAAATATCGACGTATTTGCATAGCTAATGTGCATATTCATAGAGCTAATTTGCAAGTTAGCAGCACAAATCAAGCAGTTTAGACATGGTTCTGCCAACAGAGGGGGTTTTTGCCAGCAGAACCATGTCTACACTGCTTTGCTTTCTGCTGCTAACATGCAAATTAGCATCATAAGTATGCACATTAGCCATGCTAATATGTAAATGAGTCACCATTTTGCATTTTTGAGACTGCTTATTTGCATCATACTGTCAGCACTAGGGTTCAGTGTAGACACTGCCCATGTGTTTTAGCAATGAAACGTGCCAACAAGATAATGTCTTTTAATTGCAAATTGCTCTGTAAATAGATTTATATTACAATTAGCCATAAATTATATTTAATTTGATGGACAACTGCACTTACTTAGTAGTGATTCAGTGTTACTGCATTTGTATTCTTACTCAATGGGCAAGTTCCACAAATCTAATTTGCTCTGCAAGTAATATTTTTGATGTTTCTGTTCAGGCAGGAGATGCAGGTTTGCAAACTCCTGGGAAACAGTCCAAATGCTAATAGCAGGTGAACTTCTGGAAAAAAAAAGTTGAAAGTTTAAGAAAAAGTAGCATGCATTTTGACCAAAAAAACAACCATGTATATAGTTCATTATCAGTCTATACACCAACCCCAACATTAAGGTAGCTAAGGAAACTACTGTTAGCAGGGATCTTATGAGTACATGGACTACCATCAGGTACACATGAAGATATTGCAAATCCTGAAAGTGTTATGACTTTTGGCATGGATAGTGACCCAAATACTCATAGGAGAGTAGCGGTACCCTATTTTCCACCCCCTCCTTCCTCATAAATAGATTTACCAAAAGTCATTTTTCCAGCTGATTCGGACAAATAAAATGGGGGGAATAAAATGGGGAGGGAGGACTCCGAATTCTGAAATCTTTGTTTTGACATCCGTGAAAAGGAAAAAGAAATGACATTTCCAATTTGAAATGGATTTATTTGAAATTAGTTAGGTTTACCCAAAAAAGAAAGGAGTGAGAGACATTGAAAAACTGAACGAATGGCTTAATTTTAGGCTGAACAAAACATTTTGTTTAACTTGAAATTAGGTTTGTTTATTATTTTGATGAGAAATAACCAAAAATGTTCCAGTTCAGTCCCAAACAAATTTTGCCTGATTATGTGTGTGGCAGGTTTTCCTGCCCCACCTTGTTCCTGAGGGCTCCTACATTGCCCTCAAGGCTCCACAGCCCAGTCAGGCCTCAGTGGCCTATCTCCAGTATATGGGCCTCACTGCCCAGTCAGGCCTCAGCAGATTAGTCATAGTTTGCAGGCCCTACAGACAAGGCAGGTCTCTGTGGCCTAGGACATCCCTGCCTTAGGCTCAAAAGGAGGTAGGGGTAGGGGAGCTTGGGCCCGCCCGTTCCACCGAGCTCCAGTCTAAGGTCCTGTTGGTGGTGGTTGCGGGACCCCAGCCATCAGTTCAGTGGGGTTCCTCACTGCAGCACACTGAGTGCACTGGAAACCTCCCTGGTTCCCCCACCCTTGGCTACTTCCTACTCCATTCTTGGTGTGGTCCGCCATCTGGCTTTACTTCCTCCAGCCACTCCTGCTACGGACTGCTCCTCTGGCAGTGGCTGCCACAACTGTTGCTGCTCCTTGGGCAGCTGTGGTGGTGGTGGCGTCAGCAGCAGTGGCGGCGGCGGAGGCTGCTGCCGCTGCTTCTGCTTGGTTGGCTGGGGCTCCTGGGCTTCAGTGGGAGCTCCTTGCCTCCTGCTGGCCAGACCCAAGTGTCAGGCTTTCCCAGCCTTTATACCTGGCCTACAGTCAGAGCATGCTCAGCAAGGCCTTGGGGCGTGGGGCCTTCTCTATCCAATAGGCATGGCTCTTACCCCCCTGCTCAGTGCAGGGTTGATGCACTCCATCACACCTCTGTTCAGTATAGTGTTGGTACACCCTGGCTACGTCTACACGTGAAGCCTACATCGAAGTAGCCTATTTCGATGTCGCCACATCGAAATAGGCTATTTCGATGAATAACGTCTACACGTCCTCCAGGGCTGCCAACGTCGATGTTGAACATCGACGTTGTGCAGCACCACATTGAAATAGGTGCAGCGAGGGAACGTCTACACGCCACAGTAGCACACATCGAAATAAGGGTGCCAGGCACAGCTGCAGACAGGGTCACAGGGCGGACTCAACAGCCAGCTGCTCCCTTAAAGGGCCCCTCCCAGACACACTTGCACTAAACAGCACAAGATACACAGAGCCGACAACGAGTTGCAGACCCTGTGCATGCAGCATGAATCCCCTCCTGCAGCAGCAGCAGCAGCAGCCAGAAGCCCTGGGCTAAGGGCTGCTGCACACGGTGACCATAGAGCCCCACACGGGCTGGAGAGACAGCGTCTCTCAACCCCCCAGCTGATGGCTGCCATGGAGGACCCCACAATTTCGACGTTGCGGGACGTGGATCGTCTACACGGTCCCTACTTCGACGTTGAACGTCGAAGTAGGGCGTTATTCCGATTCCCTCATGAGGTTAGCGACTTCGACGTCTCGCCGCCTAACGTCGAAGTTAACTTCGAAATAGCGCCTGACGCGTGTAGCCGCGACGGGCGCTATTTCGAAGTTAGTGCCCCTACTTCAAAGTAGCGTGCACGTGTAGACACAGCTCCTGTCACAAATGATTTGACCACCAAATGCACCAAAAGACCACAGGTATTTGCCCAGTCCTATATGGAAAGTAAATATTCATTATTAGTGATCTGCTTAAAACACTTCATTCATTTAATCAGGAAGCAGACACAATAACTAGACACACAATGACGTAGTCACCACATCCATATCAGAAGTAGTCTGCAGTACTCAAAAGTACTTGGAATATGAACATTCTTTGTCTCCAGTTTTTGGTGAACTGTTATGCACATAAAGCTAAATGCAGAGAGCCCAGTGGATGTCCATTACAGTAGAGAGAATTCTGAATAAAGAAGCCACAACTGGCTTTGTCCCTTTCTATCTCCATAACATTAAAGATCTGATTCCCTGTTCATTGCAACAGCCCTCCCACAATTTACAATGCATGAATACATTTATTGAAAATCAAGATTAGTTTAGGAATGGTTCAATAGATTAAACAGGAGCTAACTTTGTAGCAAAATATAATCCTAACAAAGAGATGCACCCATTTTGAAACAGGAAAAATGTTCTCTGTAAATGTGGAAACTATGTAAGTCCCAAATATTTCATTAAATAACATATACAGTAAGAGCTAAGAAAGCACAAATCTGGTTTGGGGGCAACAGACTTCCAATTCTGAAAGATTTCAATGAGCCTGAGAAAAATATCCCCATTAGAGAAATTAATTCCATGGGAAAAATATTTTTCTATGTTGAAAAGATGCACTCTTTTCTGGTATGGCTATGGTTTGAAGAAGTGGGTCTGTCCTACGAAAGCTCACCTAATAAATTATTTTGCTAGTCTTTAAAGTGCTACTTGACTGCTTTTTGTTTTGATAGTATATAGACTAGCACAGGTCCCTCTCTATTACTATTCAAATCCCTTCAGTAAGTGAGGGAGGCTTTTGATGGAATGAGTGAAATGTTATCCTAAAATCAGCTGGACTACTTAAAGCACCACTAACTTTAGGAACACTGTTAACAATGGCATTAAACTTAACAAGAAAGGAGTCTGGACACAATTTTTTGTCAGAGCTTTTTTCCTCAATTCAAAGTTGAGGCTCATGAGTGTAATAGTTAAAGTAAATTGGTATGGAATGTGATTGTGACTTATTTGTTCTATGGATTATGGGTTGTCTTGAGCAGTCAAATGAGTACCCTTCAAAGGCACCAAATTCAGTAATAAAAAGCAGCAGCCAAAGGATGGAAAAGGCCTGTTTTGCATACATGCTAGAGCAGACAAACTGGAGTAAATTGTTACATAAATCTAACAATCAAGTAAAAAAGAACTCTGGTAGTTTCAGTTCATCTCAGTTTTCTTGGGATATGTGATGATTATATTATCTTTGTCAGTATTCACAGGGTGTTTAGAATC
Source organism: Carettochelys insculpta (assembly GCF_033958435.1). NCBI lineage: Eukaryota > Metazoa > Chordata > Testudines > Carettochelyidae > Carettochelys > Carettochelys insculpta. The sequence continues at coordinate 138,997,792 of NC_134137.1, forward strand.
TAATGATGATACAGAGATGATTTCCAAAAATAACTGATCTAGGCATATATAACTGAAATGATTTTTTTTAAAAAAAGATTTTATAACTGGGAAGCTATAGAGTCAAGTATATTCTGTCAATTTTTTTTAAATTAAAATATGCACAGCAATTTAATTAAGCAAGAAAAATTACTGAAGTAAGTGACTACATTTTGGGTAGAATTAATTGTAAGAGTTTACCTCCCTATATAAATACCCCCGGGAGGTAGGTAAGGGTGAGAAAGGGCTGATCTCATTGAGGTAAGATTTGAAGAAGACCCCAAGAAAGTAGTGTGGGGGTGCAGAGGAGGAAGTGAGTGCCATTTTCAAGATCTTCAAGGGAAATTCCACTCATTCAGAGAGTCAAACACACTGCATAGCTTCTATGAACTCTCCTAGCCTCTGACAGCCTGCTGGAGAGTGGGGGAGGGCATAACGATTCCAACACTCGCTCTGCATCTGAGCAGAAACCCCCATTCTATGGTGGGTGCAGACAAACTTAATACTGCTGTGTTTGTAAAAGGAAATGCAGAGAGCCCAAGGGACATTGCCTAAGGCAGAGGGAATTCTAAATAAAGTAGCTATAGCTGGCTTTGTCCCTTCCTCCCGCCGCAGCTTTAAAGGTCTGATTCCCTGTTCATTTCAACAGACCTCACACACATTCTTTTTGGAAGGGAGGGGATGATGCTACAGATGCATTTCTTGCTGATGTTCTTACTCATCTTCAGAGTTCCTTGTTGCACTGTTGCCTTCAATTGCAGGACGAAAGGTGGGCGAGTGGAGAATTTGGGGCATCAGAAGCATTGGGTCAAATGTTTCTATATAAAACACTAAGGCTGTTTCCACACATGCCACTTTTTCTGAAAGTGGCATGCAAATAAATGGCCCAAAAATGCTAATGAGGTACAGACGTAACTTTCTAGTGCCTCATTAGCATACACTCACATGATATGGAGTTTGAAGAAGCTCTTCTGGTCTCCAAAACTGTGTAGAGGCATGGTCCTTGGAGGATCTCCTGGAAGGTAATCCTCCTTCTGGAAGCCTCTTCTTCTTGAAAATATTTGGAATGAGGATTTCCTTCCAGGAGATCCGCTAGGGACCAAGCCTTTACAGACTTCTTTGGAGCCCAGAAGAGGACTCCAAATCATGTGACCATATGCTAATGAGGCACTGGAAATTTACATCTGTGCCTCATTAGCATTTTTCAGGCTGTTTATTAACATGCGACTTTCAGAAAAAGTGGCATGTGTAGAAACAGCTTAACATAAGAGTAGAGTGATTAGAACTTCACTGAGAAATGTTTCCTATGTCAGATCAGAAACTATTCAACTGTTAATCAATGTATACGTTTCTTCGTTAATTCTTCATATTAGAAATTCTAAAATTGAAGTCCCAGAATTGAAGTACTTTCAGAGTTATTAAACTCAGGCAAGTGCACTTGGGCTGAAAATGGAAGTTTTAGATGGTAATAACTTTTGAATGGGTTTAATCATAGGACCTATATTTGCACAAGTCAATAATTATATGGAATAGGGTGACTTTCCAGAAAAAGGAAAGGTCTTAATGAACTCAATTCTTCCATTATAGAACAGACAATTGTGCACTGAAAATTTGAATTGTGAATCACATAACTTGGATCAGTAATCCCATTGTAGGAACTGATTCATTGTTCTTAAATCAAGTATAGTTTTCTGAATCCCTGTCAGACTGGAGCAGGTACAGAGGACATTACAATAGTGATTTTCAGTAAATGTTAGTGTACTGTCCCTCATACAAACTGTTCTGAAAAACAATATGTTCTTTGTCTAAAGTGGAGTTTCTACTTAGTAACGTAAGACCAGAGCATGCTCTCAATAGCAGAACATGTAGATGATCTTCCTTCTCCTGAACAGAAGCATCTTCAATTCCAAAGATTTTATGGAATGATCTCAATGACATTGGAATTGTAAGGTGGGAGGCATCACGAATTTGGCACATAATTTTTATGGTCCTACACTAGATGGAAACATGGGAGTTTAGCCTTGAAGAGATCATATGGCTTGGGACTCCCATAGACCTGGCTCTGAATGGAGGTCCAGTCATTTGAATGTAAAACTTTGATCTTGTTGCATTCTTAAAATTGATTTCACTTCACTTTTTTGAGATTTGCAATGACACCTGCCTGGCAATATTCACTTACTTTATTCAAAAATCTCTGATGTGGCAATATTTGTATTACTTTACAGATCAAAGCCCCCAGTCTGGCTCAAGGCCCCATTGTGATAGAGGCTATACAAATACTGACAAAGACACTCTCCCTTCCCAGAAGAGATTTAAAAACATGGAATCACACAATACTAGAACTGGAAGGGACCTCAAGAAGTTATCAGGTCCACTCCCCTGCTCACACAGCAGGATCAAGCACCATCTATATCATCCCTGTTAGATATTTATCCAATAATGTACTAATGAAATGTAGGGGTGGAAGGAATCCATTTTTTAACTATTAAACATTCCACTTATGTCAGGCTGTCAAGTTAAAACTCAAGCTAGAACAGAGTATGTCTGCAAATACAGACATAACTATGTAGACAGAGATTTAACTTCATGAATTATAGATAGTAAACTCATTTTTTTTCCAGATGACAGACTGGAGCGTTTTAAAAAGTTCTGAAAAACAGACCAAAACAAACTATTACACTTGGAAACGTGCTGGATCTTCAACTTCCTATACGTGGGGACACTTGATTGTTCATGTTTCTAGGGAACTGCCTTTGAGAACTGTAGGGGCCCTGCCCATCCCCATATTTTTCAAGTATCTTCCTGATTCATTGATTGCAGAACTGGGTGAGGTGAGGGAAGGAATAAATTTTGTTCCTATTAAAATATTTGACTGAATTAGTCCCTTTAGGTGCAATTCCATTTACATCAGCATAATTACACTAATAATGAAATTATCCAGTTTATCCCTGTTGCTATGATAGAGAAGTAGGAATAGAATTGAAGCAATAAGACTAATTGGGATCTGAATCACCCAGTGTAAATCCTGGACAGTGGAGTTATAATATCTTTACACTGGAGTAAATGACACTGGAATTTATCTCCAGGTCTGACTGTAATCCAAAAGCAATATGCAGAGAGATATGACAGCAAAAGCCACTCAGAAAGTCAGAAAAATCAATAAGTAGACCAGAAAATAGAGTGTAAAAAAGGAAGTGAAATACTTCAGGGAAAATATGGCTTATGGTGAAACTGATCTGAATGAACAGATACAGCCAGCCTTGTGGCTGATGGCAGAAACATGTTATGTTGCTATGTGGAGAACATTGGTTTGGGAACTGTGAGCAAATCTTACCACTCTTGAGTTAATGGAGTGTCATAATCTTGTAAATGCAACCAGTGAAAATTCAAAATAGGTGACACAACATGCCTTCTCTTCACTTCAGTAAAAAGCTATTCATTATGTGTCTTTTCTAGCTATTGGTTAGAATATAACCAGCAACTTTGTTTAAAAAAAAAAAAAGGAGGAGGAGCCAGTTCTTATCCAGCTTCCTGCAGGCCTCCTTCCCTCCTCCTTCCCCCGCCAATCCCATGGCTGGGGCTGTCGAGGTGCCAGTACTCAGTAGCAATAAATACTGGCACAAAAAACCACTGAGTAAAACTGATATCACAGTTCCAGTTTGTCGTGGCTCCTTATACCCAGTCTTGTACACTTTTTACTATAGTATCAAATCAGATAACATTTTTTGGTACAAGTACTTTTTCTGGTCTCAGGTACTGCAGAAATATGTGTTATGTGCAAAGAAGATATCATGCTCCTATATCATATGATATTATTTGACTAGTCAGATCTATCTTAAAATTCTGAGAAGTCAATATTGTGAAAGATCTAAAGACTGCTCCAATGTTTCTGGTAAATTTCATCAGGTTCTTTTTATGGAGGTGTCTTCTGGTTTTGTGCATATTTTATCTGAAATAATGTCTTCTAAAATTAATCAGTTCATTGCCAAAAGCTGAGATCAGTAATTTTCTTCAACAGCATGAATATATAGTTTTCACTTTTGGCTGTGACTTCAGCTTTCTAGATGAAACCTCAAGGTCTTTACTTTTCTGCATAATACAATAGAAAATCACTTAGAATGTCAATCACACCAAACTTGCCTAGGAACCTTGCTCTGAATTGTACAAAACTCTCTAGCTATTGGATCAACTTTGTGCTTCTCTTCTCTGCTAACTACTGGTTTCTCAATGGGTTTTTGAGTCTTAGCTCACTTCTCTAGTCTATTATTGTAGGTTGTTCTAGAAGAGTCATTGGAAGCTTCTGGTCTGCACTGTTCAATGTCTTCCTTTAAACAGAGATGCATAAATGGTAAGATCAGATAGGACCACCATGATTACCTAGTCTGACCTCTTGCACATTGTAGACCACAGAAGGTCACCAACTCACTCCTTTAATAAGTCTATAGCCTCTGGAAGAGTGAGTGAAGTCCTCTGATTTTAACTTGAAGACTTCAGGATCCAGACTCCACCTATCACACTGTGTGGAGCAACTCATGACCATGTTTACCAACCTCAGGGCATGTTGCCCAGAAACAGGGCAAAACCACCAAATTTAAGGCATGATCTATAATTAGATTAACAAAACTAAACACAAGTCCATGAAACATGACCATCCCGTTGCTACCATGACACATCGAAGCCTCATCTACACGTGCCGGCTACTTCGAAGTAGCCACGCCAACTTCGAAATAGCGCCCGCCATGTCCATATGTGGCAAGCGCTATTTCGAAGTTGAAATCGACATAAGGCGGTGAGACGTCGAAGTCGCTATCCTCTTGAGGAGATGGGAATAGCACCCTACTTCGACTTTGAATGTCGATGTAGGGCACGTGTAGCTGATCCGCGTCCCGCAACATCGAAATAGCGGGGTCCGCCATGGTGGCTATCAGCTGAGGGATTGAGAGATGCTCTCTCCAGCCCCTGCGGGGCTCTATGGTCACCGTGTGCAGCAGCCCTTAGCCCAGGGCTTCTGGCTGCTGCTGCTGCAGCTGGGGATCCATGCTGCATGCAAAGGGTCTGCAACCAATTGTCGGCTCTGTGGATCTTGTTCTGTTTAGTGCAAGTGTGTCTGGGAGGGGTCCTTTAAGGGAGCGGCTTGCTGTTGAGTTCGCCCTGTGACCCTCTCTGCAGCTGTTCCTGGCACCCTTATTTCGATGTGGGCCACTTTGGTGTGTAGACGCTCCCCTGCAGCGCCTACTTCGATGTAGTGCTGCCCAATGTCGACGTTGAACGTCGATGGCACCAGCCCTGGAGGACGTGTAGACGTTATTCATCGAAATAGCTTATTTTGATGTCACTACATCGAAATAAGCTATTTCGATGTAGCATTCACGTGTAAACGTAGCTCTAATCTCCCATTTGGACAAAAATTGTGGACAAGAATTTTCTATTTGAAAAATGTGAATTCGGACAAAGCAAGACATTTTGTCATATTGCTGCTGTGACATTACCCTGGTACAATCTAGACCAACATCCCCTCAGTTTTGCAACACAGGTTGCCTTCTACACAGTTTACTGAGAAAGTTCTGATGGGCTCTCACACAAGTGCCAGCATTGAAATTATTCCCAGTTACACTGCAAGGCCGTGTCTACACGTGCCCCAAACTTCAAAATGGCCATGCAAATGGCCATTTCGAAGTTTACTAATGAAGCGCTGAAATGCATTTTCAGCGCTTCATTAGCATGCGGGCGGCAGCAGTGCTTCGAAATTGACGCTCCTCGCCGCCACGCGGTGCATCCAAACGGGGCTCCTTTTTGAAAGGACGCCACCTACTTCGAAGTCCCCTTATTCCCATGAGCCCATGGGAATAAGGGGACTTTGAAGTAGGCAGGGTCCTTTCGAAAAGGAGCCCCGTCTGGACGCGCCGTGCGGCGGCGAGGAGCGTCAATTTCGAAGCGCCACTGCTGCCCGCATGCTAATGAAGCGCTGAATATGCATTTCAGCGCTTCATTAGTAAACTTCGAAATGGCCATTTGCGTGGCCATTTCGAAGTTTGGGGCATGTGTAGACATAGCCCAAGAGTGCTACAGCCAGACAACCTTTCATAATACTGAATAGAAACATCAGTGAATTCCCAGTCTTAGTCTTTTCCCAAAAAAGTTGAGTTTTGTACCTCCCAGAACTCTCCAGGACAACTCAAATTCAAACAGAGTCCATCATTTTATTAATAGAAAATGTTGTTTACCCAGAAGGGCTTTCCAAGCACTTCAGTCCAAACACACTGACATAGATAAACACTAGAATAGGTTTATTAATTACAAAATCATTGATTTTAAGTAATTACAAATAATGAAGCATAAAGTAATAATCAGTTACAATAAAATAAAAAAAATCAAATATAACTTAACAAGTGAATTCAAAGCAAAGACATCTTTCATCTCATTTTTTTCAGCCTTACTGGCTGATTTTTTCAGTCACAATCACTTTCCAAGTCTTAATATTTTTTCCTTTGTTCTTGAGCTGTTGTTCATGCCGGGAAGAAAGGAACAATAATTTATAGTATCTCCAGTCTCCTTGAATAATCCTGTCTGTTGATTTGAAAATCATCTCTACCTGAGCTTCAGGAGATGTGTGGATGGGAATCCCAGCCATTTTCTTATCAAGATGTGAATTTTCACCCACATCCTCTTTCTTTCTAAAGAATGACTACTTCAACAGGTGATAGTCCATTTGATTTTGTTGACAGCTGTCAGAGTCTTCAGGTAACATTTGGTCTCTTGGCAACTAGCCTGTATATTTTCCCCAGAGTCTTCCTGGAAACTCACACATGGTGCATGGCATTGATTCAGCTGGGTTCTGTGTTGACTGTATGAGAGAAAGAGAGAGAGAGGGAGAGAGAGAGAGAGGGAGAGAGAGAAAAAACGTACTGTCAATGTCAATGTGAACACAGTGTGACCTTGGAAAAAAGCTATAGAAAGATTTAGCATCTATAAACTAAGAAACTATTCCCCTTTTTAGAGGTCCCAGAGACAGCTTTTTGTACATTCCTTGTAAATAAACAAGATTTCACCAAAGAAAATACCAGACTTCTTCAATTTCTATTTCCATCTCCATGCTGCAATATGTGACTGGCCATTTGGGTATGAAAGGGGCACATATTTTGAATAAGTTGTGCCCTAGAAGAAAGAAGGTATCTTGTGAATAGTCTAACTTTACTTATTCATATGGGGCTTATCTACACTTGCCCCCAATTTTGAAGGGGGCATGTTAATCAGGGCGATGGGAGATTACTAATGAAGTGCTGTGCTGAATATGCAGCACTTCATTAGGCTAATGCTCCCCCGCAACAACTTCAAAGCATCAAACTTTGAAGTACCGGCATGTGTATAGGAGTAAAGGGACTTTGAAGTGGCATGAGCATTTCAAAGTGCCGGCAACTACACACATGTCAGTACTTTGAAGTTTGACATGCCGAAGTTGCCGCAGGGGAGAATTAGCCTAATCAAGTGCTGCCTATTCACCTCAGCACTTCATTAGTACTCTCCCATTGACCTGATTAATTTGCCCTCTTCAAAGTTGGGAGCTAGTGTAGACACAGCCATGGAGACCCTATATCTTATTCTTGGGTTTTGTTTAATTTGAAGACTAAGAACATTTCACCTAAAAACTGTGGAGAGTTTGTCCCTTAAATGCCAGTTTCCATCTTGCATATTTTCCAGGACATTTTTGCCAATTTTTTACAAGGAAGAGGGTAGGTAAAAAGATATCTAATGTTGTGTAAATTTCATAATGAATTATCTCCTGCAACTTGGATCATCAGGCAACAGCATTGTACAAGCAAAAACAAAGATTCCTCCTGTGATATTTTCTCATTTCCATGAAAGGGTGGTTTGTTGTTAATATATGTAAAATGAGACAGAATATGAGGATTTAAAGTTAAAGTGGAATAGTCTTGATTTTAGTATGAGCCTGTGTTTTTAAATACATAAACTTTTAACTAAAGTAAAATTAACAAAATTGAAAACAAAAAGTTTACAATTTGTCAATTTTAAATGTTCTTAGCTTCAAAGTATCTCACTTATTTTCTTTGACTAGAGTTACACTAGCAAGTTTTGCTGACAAAACCCTGGTTTTGTCAACAAAAATCATAGAGAATTCACACACAACAGTTCAGTTTGTCAGCAGTATGTGGACAAAACACAGCACTTTTGCTGTCAGCATTCTGCCTCAAAGTTTTGAGGCATAATGCTGCTGTCAACAGATTCTGTCAAAAAAAATGCTGTGTGCCTGCTCTGGGGGTCCTTTTCTTGACAAACAGGGCATCCAGAACAATGGACAGCCCTGTCTGCTGTGCTTCCGTATTCCTGTTTTGTCGAGAGAGCAGCCCGGCAGTCTGGCTGCTTTGTTGACAGAGCTGAGCATTCTCCTGATTGGCTTTTGTGTTTGGACGCACTCTATCAATAGAAGTTTGGTGGGAAATCTTTCCTGACAGTGACTTCTATTGACAGAGCACTGTTGTGTAACGGTAGCCTTCCAGGTTAGCTTGTTTTGTAGGTCTCAGTGAGATCCATGTATAGAGTCAACTTTGAAGACTATACACTGTGCTATAAAGTTAAATAATGTTTATATGAAATTTTTGTTTCTGTGTTATTATCCATTGGCTTAATTGGCAGAAAATGTAGCACAATGTAAAGAGCACAAGACACAAAGTCAAAATATAGCTTTCTTCCTTAATAAATGATTTTTGTATTAACAATACCTGTATATTTCTTGGTATGTAACTGTCAGAGTGATTCACCTGCCAGCATGCTCCCTTGCAATAGGTTAATGTTTCCATCTCTCACTGCTTTGCAGTGATCTGTTTCTACTTTTGATTCAAATTTACATCCAGGTCACTTTATATTCCTCACTTCTTGAGTAACAGACTTCTGCCAACAAAGAGTTCAGTGCCCTTCTTGCAAGTCTTCGGCACCCAGCTCAGGGTTCCTTGCAGCCAATGTCTCAGGAATTTCAAATGCTGTTACCCCTTATATGAGGGGGATTCACATCACCTTCCTTGGTGGCCAGTGGTAGAATTTAGGCTCTACTGAACATCTGAACATCTTCAGAATTCAGCCTTCCCTAGACCTTTTCTGGACTCTGCAGTGTCCTTTTCAACTCTGGTATTTAGCAATGCCCCCAAGTCATGCTCCCTGGAGACTGAGTTCCTGCCTTTTTTTGTCAAGGGTCGCTACAGGGCCTTGTTCCATCCCTGAGGTTCCTCAGTGTGTCTCTTGTCTTATTGTCAGAGGTCTGAAGTGTTGCTTTCAGGCTTCCATTAGCCCTTTCAGTACCAATGGAGGGTATGCAACTTACTACAGCATTATAATACGTTTTATTACATATAATTGAGTGCCTTTGGTTTGAATTCAAACTTCATAAGCAATGGATGGAAAAAAACAAATAGTTACATTTACTGGCTACATTTGTCATTGGTGTCTAAAGAAATATATCCTGATACCTTGGCTGTCTGAACAGTATCTGCTCATCTCTGACCCTACAGAATTTTCTCCTGTGTATTTTTTTTCTTTTCATTTTATCTAAAGTAGTTGGCATAAATGTCACTCACACACTTGTTAAAACATGGTTTGGCATTTCATAATGAAAAGTCCATAATATGCTATCAGACACTTTACAGAATGAACCAAAACAAATTAAACACTAATTAAGAGAAGGTGGCTGGAATAAAAATGCTGCCAGTTTCAAGGACATGCAGAAATCAAAGTGATATTAATTTTCAGCCTTCCTTTCAAAAGTAAGCATGATGGATTGGTTTTTCCTAATTAGGAAAAAACACCATTATAATTATTATGAAAGCACATTAACATTCAGACAAAATGTGGTAACAACCCACAAAATACATCTCCAGTCCTAAAGAACTTTGTATAGAATCTGGAAGAAGAATGGGATCTGAGTCTACGTCTTCTTGATCGTACTTTAAGCACAGGATCTGTTCTTACAATCCCCATATTTTCAACTGTATCCACACAGCCTTCACAAGTCCCAACAATCCACAAAGGCTCACCCTTGGGAACAGGACTCACCCAAGCAGAAACAGTTGCACAACTGGATAATAAACTTTACGCGTGCCATGTAAATTGCCTCATTTTAAGGAAAAGAATGATAATAACTTCCACCCAAGGAACATAATTTAAAAAAATGAACTTAGATGTAGAACAGTTTGTCACTGTGAGGTTTATATATCCTGTCAGAACGTCAGTGAGGAAACCTAGCCAATCTCTTAGTCAGCCCATACTATGATGTGTGTACTAGTGCAGTTTCTCAATTTTTTTGTAAAGTATCCCCTTTTAAAAATGTATAATGTATAAGTACCCCCAGTACATATAATTTTCAGACACACACATTTATTTCTACCAGTGGGTCTCAACCTTTCCAGATAATTGTAGCCTTTCATGAGTCTGATGGGAGCATGGAAGTCCAAAGTTTCGCTTCACTTTAAAAAACTACTTTCTTACACTTTTACAAACTACTTACTTACAAAGTCAGACCTTAAAATACAAAAGTGTTGCAACACACTATTACTGACAAATTGCTTACCTTCTCATGTTTACCATAAATTGTAAAATAAATGAATTAGAATATAAATATTGCACTTTAATTTGGGTATGTGAAACACAAGCTGTACAAAGAGTCATTGTATTAAATTTGCTTGTATCATGTTCAATAATGCATTTCAAGTAAGCCTGTTCTAAAACCAGGCAAATAGCTAGATGAGATGAGATATATCCCCTGAAAGACCTCTCAGTACCCCAAGGGTTACAGGTACCCTTTGTTGAGAGCAACTGTACTAGTGTTTCATCCATTTTTGTTTTAACTGTCTCATGTGTCTGTGCTGTGTTGATTTTCTTTTTAGATACTACTTTACAACCCATAGACCTCATGCTTCTACTTATTTACTTTGTAAATCAGCAAGTTATAATGGTGACTGATCATTATTTTTCTTCACGGTCAGTATGTTGCTGCCTTTTGTCAGGTCCATTGGTAGCCAAGATAAGCCTCCAGTTATTTTCCCATGGTAATTGAATATATAAATTATTGACCTATCCCCAAAATTGATTAAATCACTTTCAAAACAAATCTGAATGATTTTTAACCTCAGGGATAGAAATTAAGCAATAAATTATAACCTTCATACACTATAAAAGAGTATAATATTGTGATGACCAATCACAACATGCACTATTTAATATACTTGGAATGTACAGAATAAGAAAAGTGTTTCTTCAAATCATGTTTATTAGAATGTCCCTTAGTGATGTTTTTCAAATTAATGTTCTAAACTAATAAAAAGCATTAGTTGAAGCTTCCCTAAATTGATGCTCTGCATCTGGGCTTTTGCTGCTCTGAAATTGGTAAGGGGCAAACCATAAAGTTATTATCTCATTTCCTGCAAAAGAAGCAGCATAGTTCAGAACAAACTGCTTCACTATGTAATTCCATCCAAAGAATGGCTTTTTTGACTTTCTCTTTACAGAGCCATAAGTATTTGAACGGCAATAATCTATGCTGAAGTGGTGCTATGCATGGTCGTATTTCTTTCTTTATTAGTAACTATACAAAGTTGTCTTTCAGTCTCCCCAGTTATAAAAAGCATGAACTTCCCAGTTCTTCCTCCTATCTGAACTAAGGCACAAACAGGTACCAAAGCACTCTTCTGCTTGACCAGATGTTTAATGTACTATATATCATTTCATGTAGACAGATTATCTTGGGCTGTATTTTCAGCCGATCTTATAAATGAAGCAGGGTTACGCATAATCTATACTTGGAAGGAAGTCTTGCAGGGAAAACTCACATCCTGAAGGAAATGGTGAGTGATTTGTTACATTCTTCTTTCTATTTGAAACTATCATTATTGAGCCCAATCTACAATACCGTGTAAATGTTGTGTTATGTCACATAGTACAGATCAGACATGATGCAAAGCTATTTATCACTTAGGCTGGGTCAACATGGAGCAGCTCTCCTGGCAGCTCCATGCTAATGAGCAGCCTCTCTATTGCAAATGGCTGTTTATTAGCATGGTCCCTCCACTTATTAGCATAGCCGTGAAAGATCTTGCTCTTGGCAGATGGAGGTGCCAACAGCAAACAGGCTGTGTGGACGTGCCCATGCTGGCAAAACCCCTCTGTCGCCTGTCCCTTATGACTTTTTGGCAGCAGAGGCACATCCACACAGCCTCTTTACTGTCAGCTCCCCCCTCTGCCAAGAGCAAGATCTTGTGCAGCTATGCTAATGAGCGGCCTTTTGCAATTGCAAGGCTGCTCATTAGCATGGAGTTGCCAGGAGAGTGGATCCATGTAGACCCAGCCTGAAGGCTTTTAATGTATCTACAATGCTTCCAAAAGCAAGATGCTAACTTGGGAACTTGGTGAAATTTCAGTTTGGCAATTACATCTATAGTTTCATCCAATTAAGATATTCTTCACTTTTTATCCAGAGCTATCATTTACATTTTGTGTTCTGTTAAATAATCGAGAAAGTAGAAAGTCAGACTGAACAATCTTTTTACTGACAAAGGAGAAGACATTGAGAACATGAAAACAATAAATAAGATGGAAACCAATCCTTGACAAAAGCTAGAAATGTGCTAAAGAAATTTGCTTACAGGAAAATTGGAGGGCAGCATCAACACAGAGAAGAATCAAATTTACGCTGATGGAGTATAGTAATAAAAATGGAGTGAAATTTGATACTACTAAGTGCAAGCTCATGAATGTAGGGACCATGACAAGAATTTCTTCTATAAGCTTTGGCTTCATCAGTGCAATGAGAAATAGTGGTATGTATTATTCGATTTCAGTATGGCTTTCTACTGTAATGTAGTCATGAAAAAGTCAAATGCAGTTCTGGGGGTGGGGGGGTGTGGTCATGAGAATGATGATCCTTACTAGGATGATCATGAGAATGAAGACTGTCTTAAGAAAGGAAGACAATGATCTTAATATTTTTTTTTAATTTAGCACCATGAAGTCTGAGAAGGAGTATGATTGCTCTGGATAAATGCATCAGTATTGTAAAAACCATGAAGCAAGGAGAACTATTTTAGTTAGAGGACAATGTTGGAAGAAATACGAATGGATAAGAACTGAATAAAAATAGGAGGGAAATTAGAAGAAAGTTCCTGACTATCATAGGAGTATAGTCCTGGAACAGCCTCCTCAAAATAGTATTGGAACCAAACTGTTTATCATTAAGATGTAAGTTCATAAGTTTTTTAACTGCATTGTATAATGGGGTTGACTACAACAGCCTGGGACTTGGTTGGATAACCCAGGATTCCTTCCCAGTCATATGTCCCTATGTATGTTGAGTGAAGATCAGACCATGCTCATTTGAAACCTCAGTTAATTGCTGGGCTGCAAATACTTTTTGTGACATTGTCAGTCATAGTCACAGGCCTACAAATTACTTCTTTCACCTAACATTTTGTCCAAATATTGCTTAATGCATATAATAAATATTTTGCTGATCTTTATCATTAAGGGAACGGAAAAAACTTAAAAAAGCTAAATATAGACTGACTATATACAAGAAAGCACATGCCAAAGAAAATATAGACAGTAATGCTATTTATGTACAAATGCAATTATGGATTCCACAGTCAGTCCTGGACATGCATATGTGATCACCTAAATGCAGATCTGGTACCAGGCCTTCTTTGACTCATTTTTATATGAAGTTTTGGTGTAATTTACAAGGTAGGTATACAAATCCTCAGAAGATAAGACATTTGCCTAATGACTGGTCTTAAAGGGCTTCACTGCTATGACATCTTCAGGGAGATCTCTGGCTTGATGTGAATACATGATCAGGGAATTCAAACACTTGAAAAGAAAAAGTGAAAGTTGGAAAAAATAGTAAAGCAGAGTAGTTTCTTGCAAATTGGTTTAAAGATCAGAAGAGAAGAGGACTAGTTTAATTTCTTTGGGGTTATGCACATTGAACTCTAGAACATATACCCCTTCTTATAAATGCAGAAAGAAAGAAAGAAAGAAAGAAAAAGAAAGTTCTGCTAAATAGATAAACAAACAAATTCTAACCAATCTCACAAATATGAAACAGAATTTTCAATGAAGTTTATGACAAAATCCAGGAGATTTCACTAGTGGAACAATTATAACACTAAAATGTAGCAATTTTTAAGCATATGTGCTGCTTTATTTAGTCACCTGTATTCAATTTCAGTAATGTCATTGAATTTTTATCCAATTATAATATACAGAAAATATTTGAATGCGTCTTGGCTCTCCCACTTAGTTTGTGACTGTAGGCAGGTCTCTTTACCTCACTTTCCCTCAATTTCTTTAATATAAGGTATGAAAACAATGGAACTTACCTTTCACAGCAAACCACTTTAAAATCTGCACATGAAACTGTTTTACTGGCTCCACCTAAAGACCAGTAAGGTCAATGGGACTATTTCAACTGGATTAATGAGCTTTGCATCAGATGATCTAAGTGAAAATTGTCATTAGCAAGCTTAACACAAAATAATCAGAGCTTCTAATATGAAGTGATCATCTTATGAGATGCTACTAATTTTTTAAAAAATCTAAATTACTAATGAAACCTCACCTTAACTCTCAAAAGATTGTAACATTTTAGGTTGTGGATTTTACATTAAAAGTCAAATGTAATTGGATGTAGAAGGGAAAATAAGTAAGATGTACCTGTCCTAAGAGAAAACTTGACATGCGCCCTGAATATTTGTATGTGCCAGACAGATACTGATAGTTAACACATCAACTGGACAATTCTGCAGCTTTTATTGGGCAAAAATCAATTCCAAAATGACCGAGATTGGACATTTTTGCAGTTATAGTTCAGTGTACTGTGACAGGTTAGTTTTTGTAAAAATGTCAAGTGATGTTGGTGTAAAATCAGTGGTCTATGATGAAACATACTACAAAGGAGTATGTGAGCTTTCTGGGGGTTGTGTGTGTGTGTGTGTTTGTGTGTGGGGGAGTTATCCAAATAAGACCTTGCAAAACATCTTATCACATTTCAATATTCAAAATGAACCCTGGAAGTGGAGAAACATCATTTTTAAAGATATGTTTTGTTAACCTACAAAAATGAGCAAACAAACAAAACACTACTGTTAGTTCAAGAAGTAGAGTCTGATTTTGGTCATTTCCTGATTTGGAAGAACCTGTTCATTAATACATATTTTAAAACATGATCCTATTTTTAAAAGATATTTTAAATAAGTGGTCTATTTGTGAATGTTGCATAGCTAGAAGCTGGGCTGTCATCACTCTATTTAATGGAAAGAAGGATTCTTTCGAAGATGGGGTTTACTTTTGAAAAAGCAGCATCTACAGTGGCTTTCCTCTTTTGAAAGAAGCTCTTTTGAAATTAGAATACGCAAATTATGTGCAAAATATGCAAATTTATACATTATTTCCATTTTTGATTTACCTCATTTGCATACCTCTTTTGAAAGGTGAATGCAAGTGTAGATGCACCCTATGGCCGTTTCTACACGTGCCACTTTCGAAAAGTGGCATGCTAATAAATGGCCCAAAATATGCTAATGAGGCACAGATGCAAACTCCCCACACCTCATTAGCATAAGGTCAAATAATTTGGAGTCCAGTAGATGTTCTTCCAGACCCCAAAATTCCGTTTAGAAGTGCGGCCCCCGGGAGGTCTTCCGGGAGGAAGTCCTTCTTCCGGAAGGAAGTCCTTCTTCTGGAGACCTCTTCTTCCTGAAAAGTTTGGGAAGAAGGGTCCTCCAGAAGATTGACTTCCTTCCAGAAGACCCCCTGGGGCTGTGCTTCTAAATGGAGTTTTGGAGTCCAGAAGAATGTCTTCCAGACTCCAAATCACGTGATTTTATGCTAATGAGGTGTGGGGAATTTGCATCTGTGTCCATTAGCATATTTTGGGCTGTTTATTAGCATGCCACTTTCTTCAAAAGTGTCATGTGTAGAAATAGCCTGTGTTTGGCATATTTCTCCTTTATGAACCGTGTGTGAAGCACTACAGAGTATATCAGTCTACTGGCAACAGCATCCTACCCTCCAGCTCATGGCTTCTGATTGTTTCTTGTGGATTTCTAAGATAACCCAACAAAACCATCCAGAGTCAGCAATCAAGTTTAAATAAAAGCATAAAGGAAAATAAGAAAGAAAAACAGTAGGCAACCTGAGTCCAGACTTTACCCTCTGTTACTTCAGTGGGCCTTGAAAATTTGCCCTTCTCTCCTGCATCCTGCTGGAGATCATTGGGTTTCCAGTAGAAGCCTCAGTCTTTTTTCCCCTTTAAGCCCATGGGATCCATGTTTTTATTTTTACCAAGGCAGAGGTTCTGTGGGCTGCAACCCTCCCAATGTTGTCCCCAGCTAGGTAGTGTTCCCTTCTTTTTAACTCTTCCTCCAGTCCTGGAATGTCTTGCAGTTGCAGAGGAGCAGGACCTCTCTAGCCCAAAGCATTGTCTTAACACTATCCTTCCATGGTGGTGTATGGTGTGTACATCTCGCCACAGAAATGGTTTGTTTTTAAGTGGGAGATCAAGGTTCAGAAAGCTGTCTAAAAATATGCCTCAAGTCAACATTGTACAAGGAGTAGTGGTCAGAAATTACTTTCAAAAATATTAATACATAGAGCTTAAGTCACTGGGAGATGGAGCATGTCTGGAAATAACAAGATAGTACTAGCTACTTCTCCATTTAAATCCTTGAAGTATGGATAGTCAACAAGAATCTGAGGTGTCAAGTGTACTAATTGGACATACTGGATTTAGAAATGAAATTCATCTCTCTCCACATAAACCAAAAGCCGTTACCATATTTTGTCCTGAAAAGATGGATATATATATTTCCTTTCTACTGAGTTTTTTTCATAATTCCAGACATGATGTTATATAAATAGACTTCTACTAGTTCTATAAACTGCTTGTCCGGTTGTATAAACTCAATCTTCCTGTAATTTTAAAGGAAAAAGCCTGCATTTTAGTCAAAAATCAATGTTAATATTGCAGTAAAAAAACAAACAATACCCCCACACCCACCCTAGTAGATGTCAATAGTCACCATCAACAGTCATGGGATCAGTGGCCATTGGTGGTTGATGCCTCTCTCTTTATTTCTTTCCATCTTTCCCTGTCCAGTGCAGAGTGGCTTAGTTTCTGTAGACTAGCTGCGCACCAATCTACTATATCCTGCAGCAGAGATCAATAAGTTCTTATTTAACAAACCAACAGTCAGCATTCCACATACATCATATTTGGGCAACGGGTCCCAACTTCAAATCATTTAAATTGGTGCTTTGGGGATTTTTTTTTTACAGAAATACATTTTGTTTTGTTTTGTTTTTAGTCTCTATCTGAATATATGCAACTCAGGAAGCTTAATTATTGCCCAGTTGTATTTTCCTGTCTGGAGGAACCTGTATTTAAGGCATAGGACACATTAGTCAGGAGTTCTCATGTTAATTTTTCTGCCAGATTTCTTGTGGGACACTATACAAAGCCCCCCCACTGTCCCATTTTCCCACTTGTAAAATGAGGATATTTAGTTATTTATTCTTTAAGTTTGCAGATGCATACTTCCTTCGCAAGTCTGGTTTCACTCAGTGTGGCTATCTCAATGTTATGTGATAAGATGCCAGTTCTCTAGCTATGAGGACGGTTCTTCTCTCAGGCCTCATAGCATTCTCCCTGTCCAAGAGAGTGCAAACGTTCCATGCTTCAAATATCTTCTCTCTTTTCACTGTTTTTCGACTGCTGGAGGGTAAAACTGCCAGCTGAAGTATGCTGGCCGGTTTGGTTGGGACAAGCAATTTTTGAGACACCTTTTCTAGTCTTCTCCCTCATTCAAGGGTGAGCAGTGCTGCTCCTAAAAAGGCAGGTTTGGAACCATGACTCCCAGTGGTCACCTGCACCAAGAACGGAAGGGGTGGGTATATTAGTAGTCAGCTCTCAGCGCCACCAGGGCTACAGTGTTGGGGCCTCTCCACAATGCCAGACGTAGCCAGAGCAGTACTGCCGTGGCACTTCAAAGAGGCCTGGAGCTCCAAATGCTGCCACTACTACATTGAAAGCAGTGGTGGCTAGAACTCCAAGACCCTTTGAAAAGCCAGGTCCTGGGGCAACTCCCCTTTTTGCCCCATCCCATTGGCAGGTCTGGAGAACACTGATCCCAATATAACTGCCTTCCAAACAGGCAATCATTGCAAACATGCCTCATTTGCATCCAGGTCACCTGTACGGCTCCTCAGCAGCCTGGGATCCCAAGACTTCCCAGGCAAACTGACTTAAAGGTGAAAATACCCAGATGTTCACCGTCACTGTTCTGGGCAGCCTGTTTGGAATGAGGGTTTGATCTCTTTCATGGAGAACTACAACATTCTTGATTTTGATCTAAACTAGAATAAAGCCAAATTGTGCAGTATCAAACCCCAATACAAAATGGACTTAGCCTTCTCCTCCCACCTCTAGTTGCGTAGAAAACTCGTTAATTAATTAATATTTGAAATGTGTGTGTGTCAAGAGCCTTGGCGAGAACATGCCAAGTGAATATTTAAATGTGGGCTATATTTAAAATTAAATAAATAAAAATGCACGAATATTTGAAATGAATGCAGGTCTGTTACTATTCAATGTGAACAATGGCAGGCACTTAAAGTATGTCATAGGGTGAACTCACAGCCAAGGTGCCGCCAGCCAGTTACTCTGGGAATTAGCTCACTCCCCTCAGCAAAATAACTTCCTCTTTGCGGCACAGTTTGCCAAGTACTTACACATAGCCCCTTGTATCGGGGTGGACAACAATTGCCCACATTCTCCACTATGGTGTCACAGGGTAAACTGACCCCCACAGCACCTCCTGATGGTTACTCAGGAAATTAGTTCACTCTCCTCAGCAGGGCAGCCCCCTCTAGCTGGTGTTTTCTGCTGCCACTCCCCACTTTACATTGTGCTCTGGTCAGGACCTGTGTCACTCCTAGGATTGCTGGGTCCTCTACCGTATGATACAAAAGTCTGGCACATATGATCCTACAGAGAATTATGCCCACATGTGAACAACTTTTGAATGGTGATCAGTGAGGGCACTGATCAAAGTCACTCACATATGACCAAGTGTTAGCATTTACTATGTACATTGAATATAAATTCAAAAGAATGAGAAAAAGAATCTATCTTTTCTTGACCTTATGGCAGTATATAATACCATATGCAATCTAGGATTCTAAAAGCTATTTCTAGATGGATTGTCATGGCAACAAAGCTGATACTACAAAATAAAACTTTTCAGTGGCTCTCGGCTACAAAATCATAACGTGTAAATTCCAGAAGGAACAGACTCTTTCAAGGCTCAGTGCTGGCACCAGCTTTATTTAGTGTATTCACCAATGCCCTCCTGCATACTACCTTCAGTTTGTGTATACTGACACTATCTGTTTGGTTTCAAAGGACCATGACTTCCAAAAGATTGAAAAGAAGCTTAACAGAAGAGAATTGGTATATGTCTGCTATAAGTAACTCTTGGAAAGAAATGGAGACTGAGATCATTCACCTCAAAGATAGTTTCTTTTTCCACTTACACCATGTTCAAGCCAAATTCAGATTAATATCATTTTGTATTGTGACTAGTGGACACAAGTTTCAAAGCCAACACATACAAAGACCACCTCTTTAAAGTAGCTCAAAAGAGCCAGGGCAGAAAATCTCTTATAAAAAAGATGGGGAGGCAATGTACAAACACTGCATGGTTTGGGACCTACTCTCTGATGCTAGTTGATAATACTGTGCTCAAGTCTGGTTAAACTCTGCCCACACAAGATTAACAGACATAGCTTGATCCTACTATGAAAATTATCTTGAGCATAGTGAAAACAACAAAACTTCTATGGTTATCAGTCCTAGCCAATATTCCTTCACCTACCATGCAGCATCAGAATACAGCCAAAAAAACTGGTCACCAAGGTACAACAAATGACATATTTATTATCATTCATGGATATTTCAACCGTATCCCTTCGCCAAATCCTATGAATTCTATTCTGTCCAATTGATACCATCATCAGTTGACTTTCATGGATAATACTGGAAATTCTTGCACAATCATCAGGCTGGATGAATATGTAGCTGGCTTTTGTCTCTCATTCTACCTCTGAAGGCAGCTTCACAGATTAATGCATGGCAGGGTTCACTGTGCTAAGACTGATCATTACTGGGGCATCCAGGACTACTAAATATCCCTTTGTAATGGTAAGGAGGACACTATGTATATGCTGGGCAGGTGTTCTTTTATGTCAGACTCCCTGTAGCTGTGTCTACACGTGCACGCTACTTCGAAGTAGCGGCACTAACTTCGAAATAGCGCCCGTCGCGGCTACACGCGTCGGGCGCTATTTCGAAGTTAACTTCGACGTTAGGCAGCGAGACGTCGAAGTCGCTAACCTCATGAAGGGATCGGAATAGCGCCCTACTTCGACGTTCACCGTCAAAGTAGGGACCGTGTAGACGATCCGCGTCCCGCAACGTCGAAATTGCTGGGTCCTCCATGGCAGCCATCAGCTGGGGGGTTGAGAGATGCTCTCTCTCCAGCCCCTGCGGGGCTCTGTGGTCACCGTGGGCAGCAGCCCTTAGCCCAGGGCTTCTGGCTGCTGCTGCTGCAGCTGGGGATCCATGCTGCAGGCACAGGGTCTGCAACCAGTTGTCAGCTCTGTGTATCTTGTGTTGTTTAGTGCAACTGTGTCTGGGAGGGGCCCTTTAAGGGAGCAGCTTGCTGTTGAGTCCGCCCTGTGACCCTGTCTGCAGCTGTGCCTGGCACCCTTATTTCGATGTGTGCTACTTTGGCGTGTAGACGTACCCTCGCAGCGCCTATTTCGATGTGGTGCCGCGCAACGTCGAAGTTGAACATCGACGTTGCCAGCCCTGGAGGACGTGTAGACGTTATTGATCGAAATAGCCTATTTCGATGTTGGCTTCACGTGTAGACGTAGCCTGTATGTCTTAAGATGATCACTGATGCTTCCAAAGCTATTGATTGATTCAATGCCATTTAAATGCTTTTAAAAATTATTTTTAACCCTTGCCTTGCTTGTCTCTGCCATACTAAATTATTCTCTATATATGCGGTTAACGAATTTACTTTGAAAAATTTGGGAGTGCTTATTTGTAATGAAAAAGAGATCAGCCCACACTGAAGCTGACAGAATTGTCTTCTGTATCTGAGGGCTACCTATTTTTAAAGAGTTTGACGCAGGGGCTTCAGGTTTCTGCAACAAAGTTTTGTCCCAGCAAATTTCAGTATCTATCTCTGTAAGAAATACAATGGCCATTCTATGAAAGTGGCATGCTAATAAACGGCCCAAAAATGCTAATGAGGCACGGATGTAAATTTCTGGTCCCTCATTAGCATAGGGTCACATGATTTGGAGTCCAGAAGAAGCTCTTCCAGACCCCAAAACAGTGTGCAGAGGCACGGCCCCTGGGGGATCTCCTGGAAGAAAGTCCTCCTTCTGGAAGCCCCTTCTTTCTGAAAAGGCCTCCCAGGGGCTGCGCCTTTACACACTGTGTTGGGGTCTGAAAGAGCTTCTTCTGGACTCCAGATCATGTGACCCTGTCCTAATGAGGCACCAGAAATTTACATGTGTGCCTCATTAGCATTTTTGTGCCGTTTACTTGGGTAGAACCTGCCAAGGAGACTACTAACTGACTGCTGACTACCTAACTTCCTGACTAATTAACTAACTCCAAAATACTCAGATTTTCTTAAAGGGGTATAAATAGGAATATACTCTTGTAGGAAGCTCTCTGGTAAGTTACATGGTAGGTTTATATACTAATGATTATTTCCTATGTTAAATTCTCTCTTTCTTTCTTTCTTTCCTTTGTTTAACTTCCAATAAGTGTTGCATTGCTTGGTGCTGCTTATAGGTGGTTTTGAGTTGAAACTTCCTTGCTCTTTGTTTACAAAGTTAAAGTATACTGAAATGCAAACGTGTTTCAGAGAAAGCAGTTTGTAGGAGTAATAAAGAACGTTTCTAGTGCTCTTTGTTGTATATTTGGAGTTAAACACTCTTTCATTTCTGCAAATATTTGATGTCTAGATGTTACCAGTCATTCAGCTCATCATAAATATATGCTATGAATTCAGGTTATGCATCTCCTTTCATTCTATGCCTGTGTTATTTAGTGCTTGAAATTGTCAATTTACCAATTCAGTAATTTTAAAAAGGCGTTGTTGGGTGTTATCCTAGTAAAAATTACTATAGTCATTAAATTACTCAGTGCTTTTTGTTACTGGATATCATAGCTTGTTCTGCAAGAATTTGTTGTAACCATGGTTGTTTCGATAAAGAACAGAAGCTACCACTTTTACAGAAACTTTACACTTTTCTAGCTATTCTAAACTTCACCTGTGCAATACATTAAAAGTCAAATCACCTCCTTACTCCTATTTGCTACTCACAGAAATTAAATTGATCAACTACATAATGATAGAATTGAGGTTACAGTGCCAGGAAGTGGCAAACAGCTTGAGCTTAGGAAATGCCCAGCCTTCAGGCAAACATACAAATTGTAATAAACCCAACCACTGTGCTAAAATATGCAAAGCAAGAATGAAAGATAATTAATTAGTGGGAGAAGGGGATTCCACAAATGAAGAAATGAGCTACCACAATGATTCAATTAACGGAAAGCATACCTTATTAGTGGGAACTCAAAGCACTTGGCTTGTTCAGCCTAACAATCCTGGGGTATGTATTTCCTTTCCCACTTTGGGGCAGATCAGGGTTGTGGTACTACCATGATTACAGCCCATGTGACCACCCTGAGGCTGACAGAAGCAAGATCCATTGTTGAGTCTGTATGGATGCCGTTGGGGTCAGTGAGGAGTGTATTAAAGGCCAGAGTCAGTATCAGGGCTGCATGGCTTAATAGTCAATACAATTGGCTTTGGGCTCAAAGGCCAAAGTCGGTATGGCTTCTTTTGGGATTCAAGGTCATGGGGACTAATGGCCAAAGTAAAGAGCCACCAACCAGACCAATTAATTAAAATGTGCATGAATGGCACTTTTGTAACATACAACGTAGATACTGGAGCACAGGTAAATGAAATAAGAAATACTGAATTAGAAAGGTGTAAGGCACACATAAAAGTGGAAGAGTCAAACATTTCTGTGAAAGACTATGATGTATGTACAATTCTAGTAGTGGGAGAGTGCACACTGATATGTCAATACACTGGAAAAGTAATAAAACATGAGACAGTGGCAGTACTCAAAGGCAAGCAACCAGTTGTGGCCTAGACAGTTGTTGAGTTGCTTGCTTTTGTTAAGAGTAGGGAAACTTTTGACCAGTTGTGCAATCTGGCCCAGGAGGGGGAGGGCCAGGAGGGGGAGGGCAGTGCATTCCTGTCCCCTAAGCTCCACCCCTTTGCAACACTACACTGCCATCTCCATACCACTTAGCATTCCAATCCCCCGGGCCCCAGCCTCATGGCTTACTTAAGGGCCTGGTGCAGGGTGGCAGCAGCAGTCATGCACCCCGCTTTCCACCCCTTCCCCACAGCAGCAGGAGGTGCGGGGAAGTGGAGCACACTTGTCCCATGCATTCTCTCTGCTCTGAATAAGAGAAGTTGCAGAACCTGTCATATATGCTACACAAAAATTCCACAAGCCTTCAGAAAGTAGGTATAAGGCAAGCTGCAAAATGTGATGCCAAATAATATAATGTAAGCAACAAACAAACCTCCAGACTGGGTCTTTCCTTGATAATTGCAGAAGGAAAAAAATGGGTCTATAGATATATATGGACCTTATGCTTCAGAATTTCAAACAGCATAAAAGAGACCAATTCCACTTGCCTACAAGAAATGAACTGCTGTCTGTCAGCACAGAAGCCAAATTGTTCCTCAGATTAGATGCAAATTGAGCTGGATATTGGCAGATCCCTGTGGACACTGGGAGCACCACAATTTGCGCTTTCAATACCCCATTTAGAGGATATGGCTTCCTATGGGTGCCTTTCAGAATATATTGGCTGCAGAAGTATCTCACTGTACAATGAGACAGATGCTAGAGGGTCTAGTGCAGGAGTGGGAAATGCAGTTGGTCAGGGTTAGCTGCTGGCAGGCTGGCAGAGGGTGCATTTACCAGAGCATCATCAGGCATGGCTACTTGCAACTTCCAGTGGAAGCAGTTCACCAATCCCAATCCATGAAAGCTGCAGGAAGCAGCATGGGCTGACTGACCACTTTCTGCAGTTCCCATTGGCCACAGTTTATTACTCCTGGTGAGTGGGGACTGCAGAAACTGCACAGCGCAGGTCATCACTTCTTACAGTTCCCATTAGCGGGAAGAGAGAGACATAGCCACTGGGAGCTGTGGGACTCTGAGCCTGCAGAAACTCAGCTACTCAAAGCACCTGGTAGCTCTCTAGCATCTAACCCCAATGAAACACATGCTGCCTGTAAGATGGAAGATCCTGACCATAGATGGAGTCGGTGTGAAAGTGTGCATTAATAGCATAATCATTTGGAGCAGTACTGTTATTGACTCTAAGGAGGGTCCTAGTACTGGCAATTGGCATAGCTAATTTTAAACTGAAAAATCTGAATGTCAATTTCAAGCTGTGTAATCACATACCTGTGAGAGGGACTGGATTCCAAGGGTATATCTTGATTGAAGAATCAAAGATTCAAGCAATACCTAACATACCCAAAGGCATAAAAAGGAAATTCAAAGGTAGTTAGGCATTTGAAATTACTTGTGACACTACACTCCATATTCCTTAAGAAAATGTGCTTATGATATAGCTGTGACACAACTGATATAGAACTTTTGGCAAAGCAGTTCATGTAAGATACATTGGAAATATTATGAATCATTGAGGAATTGTCTACACTAGCCCCCTCCTTTAAAGGGAGCATGGTAATCAGCCCGATCAGAGGATGCTAATGAGTTATTGCAATGTGTATGCAGCATCTCATTAGCATAATGTCTGCTGTGGAAACCTCAAAACTGCTAACTTCAAAGCGCTGACAGGCAATGTAGCCACAGGTGCTTCGAAGTACGCGTCGAACTTTGAAGCTCCCTTACTCCCAAAACATTTTGGGAGTAAGGAAACTTCAAAGTTCAGCAGGTACTTCGAAGCTCTGGCAGCTACATTGCCTGTCAGCGCTTCAAAGCTAGCAACATTAAAATTCCTTCAGCAACCATTATGCTAATGAGGTGCTGCATATGCATTGCAGCAACTCAGCCTCCTCTGATCAGGCTGATTACCACGCCCTCTTTGAAGGAGGGGGTAGTGTAGATGCACCCTGAATGTAATTATCCAGTTTGCATGCCTATATCCTTTCTGTATCTGAAGTTAGGAATATTGAACATGTATCTTTCGGTCAAATGTGCTACTCTGGACATCACTATTTAGTGCCACAATGAAAAAGCCACACAGGGCTGGTGGCCCATTAGCCCAGACAACAGACCGTGAAAAAACCTAACCCTCCTGTGGATGTTCAAATCAGCCTGCCAGTATTGGCTGCTGAAGACCTGTAGAGAAATGGGTCTTAGTCATCTGGTACTGGACATCTCCTCCTCCCACAATGCATCTTTGGAATGCCAATGTTTTTCTACTGGAAAATAAAGGATTCCCACCAGACACCAGAGCTATATAAGGCAGGAGAGTAAAATCGTCATAGTTCTCCTCAGTTTCCCCAAAGAGACAATGAAAAACACCTGTAAAGAAGGAATGAAGTGGGGTGAGTGGGAGAAAAGTTGGGCCAAAGTTGGTAAGAATTTCCTATTATGAGTAATAACTGAAGTTTCAGGCTGTTATTATTTACAACAAATTTCTTTAGTGGATCAAGCTTAGCTTCCACGCTTTACTTTTTTTGCTTTGTAAATTGCTTTAATCTGCTACTTCTTTAACTACGTAAAACTACTTTGCTATCTACTTTAACTACTTATTATTAAATCCAGTTTGTGTGATTTCTAATTGGAGGGTAAGAAATTACACACATTTTCCTCCATATTGACAGAAGAGAAGAATTTCATATAACTTTGGGTCTGCATTTCATGTAAGGTGAACACTTGAATGCTTGGACAAGGCTCTTAAATTGAGTCTTCCCAGAGATATCTCAGTGTCTGTGTCCTTCCTCAGAGTGTGGGGAGGAGAGGGTAGTACCCCAGCCTGTCCATGTGCTGGAGGAGGCTTAACAGCCTGCCTCAGTAAAACAGGAAAAAGAGGGATTAACACTGGCAGAACAGGTGATCTACTGGTATCTGAGCACTTCAAGTGGCATTCAATACATTCTCCCATCACTTCTTTCATCCTCAGCTGCTTATAACCAATGATTTTAATAATCCAGTCATGGGAATAGTTCCACTAGATGTTAGTAATGCCAAGAATATAACATTTCTGCTCACCTGTGACAATTTTCAGATCCTCTTTTCGCAATCTAGATTTCTAGGCCTGGCACACAAGCAACTAAAAATGTCTTCTCTTCACACACTTTGTCATTTCAATTTAGTTTGCTTGTGACTTTGTTTATAATTGTATCACATTAGTCTCCATGGAACCCTTTCTTTGCATTGTTCTTACTTCTGAGATGCTAGCAATCCTGTTTATATAGCTCAATCTAAAGAAAGATATATTCAAATTGCAAAAAGGTATAGAAAAGGCCAATAAAATGATAAAGGGTAAGCAACAGATTACATATGAGAAGATATTAATAAAATTGTGACTTTTCAGCTTAGAAAAGAGATGACTAAGGAAGGATATGATCGAGGTCTATAAAATCATATTGGGGTGGAGAAAGTAAATAAGGAAGTGTTACATACATCTCACAGCAGAAGTACTAAGGGATCACCCAGTGAAATTAACAGGCAGAAAGTTTAAAACAAATAAAAGGAAGAATTTTTTCACAAAATGCACAGACAACCTGTGGAAATCCCTGTCACAAAATGTTGTGAAGGCCAAAATTATAAAATGGTTCAAAAAAGAGCTACATAAATTCATACAGGATTTGCCCAATGTGCTCAGTGGCTATAAACCAGTACAGGCAGGGATAGTATCCCTGGCTTCTGTTTGCCAGAGCCTGAGAGTAGTGGGTACGTGGCTGATCAATTTGTGATTTCCTGTTCTGTGCATTCCCTCTGGGGCACCTGGCATTGGCCACTGTTGGGGAACATAATACTGGGCTAGAAAGACCTTTGGTCTGAACCCATACACTGTTCTTACATTATGCTCGTTCTCACTGAACTGTAGCCCAGTGTTTCTGAGACCCAAAACCTTTAGTTTCACACCAGCAGAGAAGCGAATGATTCACCATCTACAGAAGCCAATGAGTCACCATCTATATTTTCTGCCTTCCCTCTCTTTTAGAATTGGAAAGATCTCCAAGATCATTTAGACTATCCTTTTCTCCCCACTGCAAGCTGAGACAAGAAGATCAAAGGATGTTTACTTATCATTCTGTAAAGCTCCTCGTCTAATACAACTCTATTTCTGAAGAACAGCTGGGATTATGTATGCTCTAATCTAAGACATAGCAGTCATTTACTGGGTGAACTGACTGGCTCCACATTCACAGGTGCTGTATAATATGTACGACAACACAATACATTTAAATATACCACTTGCCATCTGATTGTATGGTGTTAATGACCAGCTGCCAATCTATTATTTACCCTTAACATATGTATGCATCTGACAAAAGTTGGTCTCTGCCTACAAAACCTAATGCTCTAATATGTTAGTTAGTCTATAAGGTTCCACAGGACATCTCATTGTTTTTTCAGCATAATAAAGCTATTTTTATAATTTGGAAAATGAAATCCTCCCTGCTCGGTCCACAGATGATCTTTTGAACCCAACAGAAACAGCCAAGTAAGGTTTGAATATTGTAACACACTGCTTTTATTTCAAAGTCAGGGAAGTTATTCACACAACAACCAACAGGAATTCCATTTTGCTGTGTTGAGTTAAACAGTGAGTATTAGAAAGGAGCTAGCATGTGGAGATTTGGAGATGGAGAATAGCTGTAGTAGTGTGCAGGGAGGGGACAGACGCTTCTTGAGCCAAAGAGCAACACACAGTTAAAGGGATATGAATAGAGCAGCAACAAGCTGAATGAAATAGTAGATATCTCATGCAGATCTGGAGATGAGAAGTGTCAGCCAGCTGGCTCAAACCTGGTTATTATCAACCAATGAACTGTACTCAGAGGGGTAAAGTGAAGTATATGGAACTGTAAAAAAAAAATCACCTTAACAGTAAGTACACAAACATCAGCAAAGAGTCTTTAGATCCTTGTTACAGTAAAAGTTTCCTGCCAGCATCCTGTCACAGTTAATAGGTACATATGCTTGTTTCCAGACAATCAAAATTTCCCTAAAAGTTCTGTTGTAGAATTCTGCTGTAGCACTCGCCAGAGGAAATATTGCTGGGATTCAGCATTCAGAAAGCCACCAATCTTCTTCCTGGCCCTTATTTTATGCAGTGTATGCCTCTCTTTCCATGTCAGTCCCAACATATTTTGGACTTGAAATGTTAAGAATTATGCCTGAATTCTGAGATGTACCACTGGTGACCCTGCACCCATTTTGAATAAAGTCACCCTGTTCATGATATATTCTTCACCAATGACATCTATCTCAACCACAGTGTAGAATGTTCATTCTCTTTATGTGTAGATCACTGGAATTAACTTTCTCATTCTATTATTTAGAAGCATCAATGACACCCATAATTAGAACCATAGGAGCAACCCAGAAGCCTAATAGGGGTCTAATTCATCACATTACAAACCTGTCATTGGTGCAGGGCTCAATGCTGACAATGCTTGGACCTTGCAATTTTGAGTGGAAATTTCAATACACCTATCTCTTGATTTACGAACATAATTTGTTCCATGAAAACTGCTTGTAAGGTGAAAATTCATAAATCAAAAATGAAATTCACATTAATTTCAATGTAAAAAATTCTGACTGGTTCTTGTCTCCCCTGCATCCAAGAATTACCCAATATTTTCCTCAAATATGTTACAATACTAGTAGTAGTAGGCATCCTTCAATCCTGAGGGATCATGGGTTTGCGCCCCAGTTGGACTGATTCGAGCAGCATCTTCTGTGGCTGTGCAATCCAGTGTGCGAGTGGCAGTCCTTTCCTCGCTGTGAGTAGCAGTAGGCAGATGTCGCTCTGGTATCACGGGTACAGATCTTCCTGAGGGCTCTCCTGTCTTCTGCTTCGTTCACCAAGACATGTGCCTACTGCTGCTCACAGTGAGGAAAGGACTGCCACTCCTGGATTGGATTGCACAGCCACAGAAGACGCTGCTTGAATCAGTCCCACTGGGGCGGAAACCCATGATCCCTTGGGATCGAAGGATGCCTACTACTACTAGTATTGTAACATATTTACAATACTACACCATCATAAAAATAAGAAAAGACATACTTTATTGTTTTTTATGACACTTATTATCACTAGTCAGTTCTTAGATAGTGTTGAAGAAGGTGCTGTTGACACAAGTTCCATGGAAACATCTGCATCATCATTGGAAACAGCTCTGTAGTGACAACCTCCTTAACTGGGGTTTTTTCTTCAGCTTTTGAGGCTGAGGGTTGAGGCTCAGCTGATGCTGATGAGGGTTTAGGAAAAGGTGATAAGGCTGGGGGTTGAAAAATGATAGAATTGACGTTTGTACTGCAGCCCTCTTTCTCCTGTCATACAACTCCTGATAGCATCAAATGGCATCATGAGCTTGTCAGTTGTATTCTGAACTCTTTTCTAACTGTGGGTCATTGTATAGCTGTCTCAACTGCACTGAAGAATTTTGAGAGAGTTTTAGTGTCCAGCCTTTTTTTGTGGTTTGTCCAATTCTTCCTCCTCATTTTCAGATAACCTTCCTGCATCCAGCTTAATTAATTCTTCATTAGTCATTTCTTCATTATGTCAATAACAGGTCTTGAACACCATCTGTGTCTACCTCATTAAATCCTCAAGTAGAAACTTGAGTTGCCGGTTACATGATAGAATTTGAATGTCTTTCACTTCACCCTCAAAACCATGAAAATCATGAGCATATTTTGGCAACAGCTTTTTCCAAACACCATTCAGGAAACTGTGTAATCTGATTCCATGCAGTTGTGATATTTTCTAAAGCCATCTTGTCAACTTAGTTCTTCTACAACTGCTTAATTGATGGTTTGTCTTCTCCGTCTGATGAAGATAAGAGGTACCGCATCACCAGTTGCAGATAGCAAGCTTTAAATGTAGCAATGGCAACTCGATACATTGGCTGAAGGGTGGAAGTGGTATTTGAGGGCAAAAAAAGGAAAAACATCAAATGTTATCACCATAGTCATCGACATTGATTGGGTGAATGGGAGCATTATCGAGAACTAGCAGACATTTATTATCCAGATTATTTTCAGCACAATATTTAGAGAGGAATAATGAAATGTAGCTTGTTATGTAATCAGCAAAAACCTGCTCTGTCACCCATGCCTTTCAACTAGAATGCCATACCATAGGTTGTGATGCCTTGTTTAAGCCTTTAAGCACCTCAGATTATCTGAATGGTAAACAAAGAGAGGCTTCAATTTCATGTCTACTTCTGAATTTCTACCAAGAAGTAATGTCATTCGACCTTTTTGATGCCTTGAAACTTCTTATTTTGTTTTATCCCTTGAAATAAAGGTTTGAGAAGGCATTCTTTTTCAGTAGAGCCCAATTTCATCAACATTAAAGATTTGTTTTGGAGAATATCCACCTTCCTCAATTATTCATTGCAATGTGTCTGGGAAAAATGTTTGCTGCATGAATATCAGCAGATGCTGCTTTGCCCATAACAAGAGGACTCATAATTTGAATACACTTTAAAGCATTCAAACCAAACATGACTTGCTTTGAACATTACTTTGGTGGCCCCAACTTACCTCTCTTCCTCGGCTTTCTTCTTCAGGTCCTCAAACAAAGACCAGGCTTTGTCCTGTATGATGAGGAAGCTCAAAAGCATGTTGCATTCAATATGGCTATCGATTCAATGTATTAAAATCCTTCCAAGTTTATCTGTTCTTGCATACCTAGCCTTTGTTATTTGATGCAACTTTTAGCTTCACCAACATATATTTCTGCCATTTCTTTTATCTTTTCTCTCTGCACAAAGATTGTATGTACTGTCGATGCCACTAAGCTCATTGCCAAATATATGTTTTTTGATTGCTGGCCCTCTTAATTTATTTTAATAAATTCAAGTTTGGTAGCCATGGGTATTGTTTTCCTTGGTTTCTTGTCCTTAGTGATGGCTCCTGAAGAAACTTTTTTACATCTAGGACCCATGATGATCACAAATAACTAAGATATTTGAAGATTAATATCACTCACATTCAAGATGACATGAACACAACAAAGTGTGTGAGCCAACTGGAAAGAGCTGGGTGGATGAAGGAAAGGAGTTAACCTCACGGTGCATACTGCTCTATTCCTCCACATTCGTTACTTATGAAGCAGATGGTCAGACAAAGGCTGGTTCTTCTTTGTAAGGAAAATATGTCTGCAAATTGCAAAGTATGTATAAATGTACATTGTTGCAGTGAAAATTCATAAATTTAAAATTCATAAATTGAGTGATAGGTGTACTTGTATGTGGAAGAAGAAAACATCTTTGGTAAACATGTATTTATTATTTCATTTTCTAACATAGTGGCATTTTAAAGTTGCTCAGAAGATCTGAATAAGGAGTCATTTTGGAAGAGAGGGTTGTAAGACTATTGTAGGTGACACAGTATAATGAATAATAAATGCAGTTTGTCACACATTGCTGCAATTTGTTGTTCTGGGTTCCTCCTGTATCCATGGATTATGAAAGAGATACATTTTAAAGAATTAGGATGGCATATTTCTAAACAATAAAACAAATATGAACAGAGGTGTGCTAAGCCTCACTGAGCCAACAGTTTAAGAGCTGAGAGATGTCCTGTATTTCAACAAAGATCCTCCCTCTTAAAAAAATCCTAATTCTGCAATACTGACTGCATCATTGCTTAGACCTCTGGGCAACCTTCCAGAAAGCATAGATCAATACATTTTTTATATTAACTAGTGTAAATTAACTTTACATGGATAATATGCTGAGACTCACAATTTGCAAAATAATACATAGCTGAAGCCAACATTTCTTCATTAGTAAGAAATATCTTTATTGAAAACAATGCAGTTCTATTGTATCACTAAACTTAAAGACTGTATAAATCAGGCTAGTAAAATTATGAGAACAGGTCTAAACTGACTTCAGTGCCAATACCTACAGCTAAGACAGGGATAAGGAAACATTTAACACACTGGCTGCACAGAGCTCATCAGAGGTAGCTGCTGGTAGGCCACCATTTTTTTTCTTTCTTTTTTTTTTTAACATAGTGTCTTCAGGCATGGAGCCCCCTAGCTCATAGTGGCCATGGGTTGCCATTCCTGGCTAATGGGAGCTGCAGCAAATAGCAGCCCAGCCTACACCACTTCCTATAGTGCCCATTGACTGGAAATGGTGAACCACAATGACTGGAGCCTAAGAAGTTCCAGTCCTGTGGCCGCTCAGGTAAACAAAACATATGGTGCCCACCAGCATCTAAGCCTGGTGAACCACATGAGGCCCACAGGCTGGAGGCTTTTCTCTCTAATATATACAGTATGATTACAAATGAAGGTGGACATAAATGGGAAAAATATTTCAGGCACGTATTTGAATGCAAACTGTGAATTCATTTGCAGCCTCTTTTATTCACATCTTACACACTTTCATACAAGTGAAGTACTGTTTATTGGGTCATATCATGCATATTTTTGTGAAGTAGTTCCACGACCAGCTTACAATGAGCTGAAGCAGATGTTGTGGTGGAAAAAGAGGGGGCTAATTTTATGCCAGGGAGGATGATCTGAAGCAGAGAGAGGGGGAGAGAGAGGCTTCTCAGTGGGGGTACATGAATGCTCGTGCACAGATTTTTGTTTGTCTTTTGTTAGTTCACTTAAATTTGTCCAAAACAGACACCTGATATATAAGGTGATTATTTTTGCTTGCTGCATATAATGTTCATGTGCTTAGAGACTTTTTTTTTCTTTGAATCTTACAGACATCAACCTTATGGGGAGCTATTTTAGGAATCTGATTGCTAAGACCATTATTATGTTTCTACAGCCAATTTGTTAACAAAGCTTGTGGCCTTTTCACAGCTGAATAAAATGGAATTTACAGAAAGGTGAATAAAGGGAAAGGCTGCACCTCAAATATCTTCTTATTTTATAGCAATGAAGGGTCCTGTGGCACCTTATAGACTAACAGCAAAGTTTTGAGCATGAGCTTCCGTGAGCAAAGACTCACTTCATCAGATGCTCATCAGATGCTCATCAGTGAGTCTTTGCTCACGAAAGCTCATGCTCAAACTTTGCTGTTAGTCTATAAGGTGCCACAGGACCCTTCATTGCTGTTACAGATCCAGACTAACACGGCTACCCCTCTGATTCTTATTTTATGGAATTTGAACAAAGTGCTCACATATATGTACAAAATGTGGCAGTTAAATTTGACAGAGATGGAACTTTGGAAATTGAAAGCATTTCCTCAACTTCCCTGCCCAGAAGCCTAAACCTGAGGCAATTAAGGAAGACAGAGACCACTGTTCCATCATTTTCAATTCAGGCACCACTTGTACAATTAACAGACTTGCCTTGTATTGTAGTGAAAGGGAAAACAATTGAATTTAAAGCCTAAGCAATCTTTATATCTGCCAGGTCCTTGACACTATTTCATTTTGGAAGCATGGGCTAAGTATTTTGACTTCATCTTGTCAATATATTAGCCTAAAACAGTGATATTCCTTGTTAAAAATAGTAAAGGAAAACATTTATATTCCCCAGAATTCTTCAGCCTTCATTATTTCCTGCTATGTCTCTCTCTGTCTCCCAACTTCTCTTCAAAGGGGCAAAAGAAAGAGTAGCCAATTTATACAGTTTATGTCTTCTATCTATCTACCTATCTATCTCCCTATCTATCTATCTACCTCTCTATCTATCTATGTGACATAGTTCATAAGCAATCTATGTGTTGTAATTAATTTACTCAAAAATCCCAGTTGAACAAGTGCAGATAGTAATCATCTTAATAAAAAGGCATAATTCTTTTTGTAGGCAGGTGACAAAGAGGAAAAAAAACTTCATTTGCCAGAGGACCTGTGCATTTTGAATTTTTTTGCTTAGCTATCCTTACTAATCTTTTCTCCGTCCCCCACAACTCATTTTAAAACTGAAGAGGTAATGACCATGAAGTTTTCAATTATAAATGTATGCGATCATGTATTTTCTTGTCGACAGGGGATTAACCAAAAATGAATTAGAGCATAAATTTTAGTTTTGCAAAGTAAGACCTTTTCAGGAGCAGATTTTATGCCTTACTATTAAGTATCCACCACTGGTAGATGACAGAGACAGGATACTCAATGTCCTAGACCACTTACTTGCGCTGCCTCAGGCGCATCCTTGGAATATCATGGAACGACAGAGTGACCAACACTGCCGTCCTCGAGCAAGCTGAAATCCCAACCATGCACACCCTCCTCAGGCAGCGTCGACTCCGCTGGCTTGGCCACGTCCACAGGATGAACAATGGAAGGATTCCAAAAGACATCCTGTAAGATGAGCTGGCCTCTGGCAAAAGACCTCCCGGACGCCCCCAGTTGCGTTACAAATATGTCTGCAAGAGAGACCTCAGAGAGGTAGACATCGAGCTGGGCAACTGGGAAGAACTAGCAGATGACCGCAGCAGATGGAGGCAGGGGTTACACAAGGGCCTTCAGAAGGACAAGTTGAAGATCAGACAGCTAGCAGAGGAGAAGCGAGCGCACAGAAAGCACAATAAGGACTTGCCAGACACCCACTACATCTGCAAGAGATGCAGCAAGGACTGTCACTCTCATGTGGGTCTTTATAGTCACAATAGATGCTGTAAATGAAGTCCTCAATTGAAACTTTAAAGGGCGCGATCCATAGTCTATGCAGACTGAAGGATGCCTACTTACTAACTAAGAAAACAGCTTGTATGCTGAAAGAAAACAATGCTTTAACATGGCTGGGTATGCAGTGGCCCAATACTATGTTTTTCATTCCAATTTTTCTTCTGTACAAGAAAATCTACTTGTGTGGATTGATATATCATTGTGGTTACTGTTAGAATCTTATCTCCAATTTATCATCAGATTCAGGACTCCTGTGATAATTCTACAGAATATATTTTTAGTAGAGTATCCAAAAGCAATAAAAGTTTGAGGGTATCCAAAAAAATAATGAAAGATTTTGAAAAGTCAGTAGATTTTTGTACTTCTCCTATAATAATAGTTCTCTTCATTTATTTGAATTTCCTTATGCTGTAGAATGTCTTAATTTTCTCTGCAATACGAAACCCAAGTGACTTGGTTATGAAACTAGGATATTAGATATGCAGGTTTGCTGCTTTCCTATTTCCAAAAGCCTGTCTATTTTCAGCGAGTATTATTTGTGCATTCTAATTTCTCGCTGATTTACACAGCTCATTGATTTACGTAGTATGGAAAATGATTTGTAGTTTTATAGTGAAAAGTATATAAATATATATCTTCATTTGGGCAGCATTTTTCCAATCAATGGAATAGGAATGAAACAGTATTGAAATTAAGTATGATCACATGATCAGAAGAGGAAATCGAAGTGTCAGGTACTCAGTATTTAACACCTGACTTTATGTAGATAATGAAAACTGTCATTGACCTCATTCAACTCATTTCTTACATTAAAGTACTTTCTCGCTTAACAAGTAAGGTCATTCCACATGAATTAATATTGACTAAGATGTCTGCTCTTATTGTCAAATGAAAGAGCGCTTCTGTGTTAAACCTACTAATGAAATGGCCTCCATTCTTTCAGTTTGAAGTCTAGAATCCCTCAATTACTACCTCAAGACCACCTTTACAATGCATTTTGCTATCTGGTTAATTTCATTTGAAACAGCATGACTGGGTTTAGACTGGTAAAGCGTTAAATATGTGCTGGAAGTCATGTTGCATGCTCATTGATTAGTCTGGCCTCTGTATGATCAAATTGGATTCAATTTTCTTATAAGCCTGCCAGGAATCCTCTTTAAATAAATAGAAAAGAACATTGTGGCTCGCCATTTAAGCATAATTTTCTGACTCACTTTATTGGATTTTTTCTGACTAGACTGGAAATGTATAAGTTTTTAGCTACTTCAATAGATTTTTTGAAATGTCATTAAAATTTATACTAATGGATAAACTAATGGATAAACGGTGCAGAACTGCAGTGAAGAACTTAGCAAGGATACAGCTTGAGACGTATGCAGGTAGACAGTAGATTTTCCTCTACTAATGAACCCTGCTGGAAACTTAAGCATAGGAATATCTTTTTTTGCTTTCCTTTTGTACAGCACCTGGCAAAAAGAGGTCCCAGACAAAACTGCAATACAAATAATGACTAATTCTAATAATGAGATGCCATGATCCTATAATGCACTGTTTTTACCGAACACTCATACCTATGGTTACACCAGCAAGTTTTGCCAGCAAAACCCTGGTTTTATCAACAAAACTAGTGGAGCTTCCACACACACAATGGGATTTGCCAACAGTATCTCAACAAAACTCATCACATTTGCCAACAACCTTCTGCATCACCCAGATGAGGGAGAGTGCCTCTCATCAACGGGATTTCTTGAAAAAAAAGCTGTGTGGACCCTCTGGGGAGTTTCAATTGACAGACAGGGCACCCAGAACAATGGACAGCCCTGTCTCTTGTGCTTCCAGGTGCCTGTTTTATCTAGAGAGCAGCAGAGCAGTCCAGCCACTTTATTGACATAGCAGAGAACTCTTCTGATTGTCTTTTGTGTGTGGCTGCACTCTGTCAACAGACGCTTTGTCAGTAAATCTCTTCCAATGGTGACTTCTACTGATGAATTCCTATAGTGTAACTGTAGCCTCATGAGAATAGGAAACCATGTTATGTATTTATCATTGATTTGAAAGCAGATTTCTGTTTCATTATAAAGCTTTTCAGTTAACAACGTTAGATGCCCTATGTTTGACCTATGCACTGAACCAAAGACCCAAAGAAAGTCCATAAAAATTGCTGTGCATGGCTCTTTATATCCAGCCATATTTTCAATAGCTCAAGTCTCACTCCGTCATCTGGTGACAATAGATTTGTTTCAAGTAATCAATGTAGAGATGCTGCAGAACTTTGACTTCAGCTCTTCAAACGTCATCATGGATCACTGAGGAGATGCCCCCGGCAGCTGGAACAGAGAAGGAAGCACAATTATAGTTGAGTTTTCAGATGCTTTTGTTGAGAGCAAACACAAACATTTAAATGGATTTGATTTTGGAACACTCTTAAGTCACTGTATAAGAAAGAAAAAGAATTCTAATAGTTGAAGCAGTCAGTCTGTTGCCAGGCATCAACTCTTCATCTTCTGTCCAACTGAGCAGTGTTTTGCAAGAGAAGGTGGCGCCACCTTTCCAGTAAAAAAACAATATCAGAAAACTTGCAGGATCAGTTACATCAAGGAGAAGTTTGTTACTTGATTGCACAGCAGGAGAAGTGCGAATTTATAGTAGAACCACCATCATTTGACCAAGAGGAAATTCAGATTGAGGTCCATACATTGATCTCTTGGAAGGCAACCAGGGTTTGTAAAATCACACCTGGAGTGCTTAAGGCAAGTAAAGGTTATTGTGGTTGCATCTGCTTTTCCAGCCCAGCTGGCATACTAATCTCTCTCCCAATGACTGAAAGAAGGGTATTAGCCTGCCTATGTTCAAAAAGAGCAGCACAGACCAAATGTAGCATCTACAGAGCCATTACGCTGTTGTCGGAGGGAAAGTCTTCATTTCAGTGTTATCGTTTTAAATCAATGAAGGATTCCATTGCAAAGAATAATGTACTCTGTGAAGGTGGGCATACAAATGACAGTCTCTGGCCTAAATGTTTACCCTTGTTCCTACAAAAACTTACACATATATTCTTTCAACCACCAAGAAATAGACAGAGTTGTAAAGCTAATCATGTGCATATGTGAAGGATCAGCATATGAGTGCAAGACAATAGATAATACAGTGAATGCTGGGTACATGTGATTTCAACTTGGGCCTAACTTGCAGTAACATGGGTTGAAATCCTAGGGTTCCCAGGGGCTGGGGGTTGCTGGAAGCACAGCTCCTCTGCCACCTCCCTGCTCTATCCCTGGCTCCCCCAGCTGGGAGAAGATGTGAAGAAGCCGTACCACTGCAGCTATCTGCCCACCCAGCTTCCCTCCATGCTAGAGAGACTGGTGAGTAAGGTAATATCTTTTATTCAACCAACATTTGTTGGCGAGAAAGAAAACTCTTAAGCTATACAGAGCTCTCTTCCAGACCTAAGTATTTTTTCCCAGATTATCACAGCTAAATACAAGATCAAACAGAGAGTTTAACCTAAGTAGTGATGCACCAGGGGT
This sequence comes from Carettochelys insculpta, assembly GCF_033958435.1. Taxonomy (NCBI): domain Eukaryota; kingdom Metazoa; phylum Chordata; order Testudines; family Carettochelyidae; genus Carettochelys; species Carettochelys insculpta. The sequence goes on from NC_134137.1 coordinate 139,036,341, forward strand.
TTAAACGAACAAGCTAATAATTAAAGTAGAGCCTATTGCTCGTACCCCGACAGACGAACAGACTCATCCCTGCCCAATTTGTACCTGTAACTGGTGAACCAGTGGTGAAATCCCTACACCTACTTATGTGATGCTAATAAAGAAAAGATGAGACAATATTGAGATAAAGCAGACTGGTATAAATGAGGGATAACTTTACAAGATTGGAGAATGGTCAAACCCCAAGGCAGCTAATAAACATAAGCAACAATCCAGTGGAACTGAGCAGTGTACTATGGCATAAAGCTTGAAACCCAAATGTGTTAATCCCTGGGCTAAGTGCAAACAGCTCATAAGTAATTCCTCCAAAATGCAATAATCTTCTAGCTCACCATTGGACAATAGTGGTGATCACAGGGTTACCCAGGACCTTTGACTTAACTGGAAAGCCTCAAGGAGAATGCTGGGGAGTCCACTAACCTCTGGATCTCCGCTGAAGAGGAACCACACCGAGATGGAATCCCAAGTAGATGTGTTAGAGAGGTAGCCGTGTTAGTTTGTATGTTCAAAAACAAGAAGTCCTGTGGCACTTTATAGACTAACTTTTAGTCTATAAGGTGCCAGAGGACTTGTTGTTTCAGAAGTGGCTGGTAAGTGATGGGATGGTAAGTGTAATGGTACCCTTTTCTCCATACTTCCAGTGCTTCCAGGCCTTCTCTTTGCTGCTAGATGGTGACTTTTAAGAAAGTGCACACTCACTGCCTCTAGGGTGGACAGCACCCAGGTGACAGCAGTGGAGACTTTATAAAGCTTTGGGGTGGGAAAAGTTCAAGCCTATATGATCCTTTGGCAGGGAGGTTCTGAGCAGGTTAGGACTAGTTAGGGCTTAGAGCAGAAAAAGCCTGTTCAAACAGCTCAACCAGCAGTCAGTCCTGAGGTAAAGCCTGCCAAAACTGACAGACTCCATCTTGAATTATTTTAGACTCAATTTTGAATTACAGAAGTAACCATAAATCATGCACATAAAACATGCAAATATACCCTAAAAGTAGTTAGTTCACACTCTAAGGGACCTTTCAAGGTCAAGAGGCCTATTTATAATGCATGTAAACCATAAATCCAGTGTCTTTATTAAGAGAATCTTAGGCTATGGTTACTCTGTGAGTTTGCCAACAACATCCCAGTTTTGTTGACAAAACTGGTGGAATAGCCACACACAAATTAGGTTTTGTCTCCAGTTTGAAATAAGAAATAAGAAAGTAGAAGTGAGCAGCAGTGAGGACTGCAAAGGTATTTTTGGAACATTAAGACCGCAACAATATTCCAGTGTCATAGATGACAGATGGTCATGTGCTCTCCTGCCTATTCTATTCCTTACTTACCTAACCACTGATTGGCTTCCCTAGAAATTACAGAACTACAGATACGTTGGAACTAGGACCATCACCCAGTTGTACAGATCTTCTCCATGGTGCGATTCACTTCTCTTTAGCTTCCAATAAATCCCCTAGTCAGAATTTCACACGAGGATCCCTAGCTGGTTCTGATTCCAAACTGGCCCTAAAAGCAGTATGGGCTTTCTCTGTAAGTATGGACAGTAGCCAACTCTCCCAATTCTTGTAGGTCAAGCTAGTGATTCAAGGCACATTCCATATGGGTCAGGTACATGTCTTATATCCAGGTCCATTGGGAAGGACTGTCTGAAACTAGGAAATTTATTCTATAAGAAGCATGTTCCTCAAAGCAAGTCTTAATCTTAGTCTTCCTAAAATAAGAGTCACCAAGAAAAATTCATTTCTCTATTGAGACAAAAATAAATGCTAGGTTTTCTTTCAGTTTCTTTACAAGAAAGTATTGCCATACAGGGGAGAAAAGGAAGAAAGTAATGGAGAATGAGCTATTAAATTGAGGGACCAGAAAGAACTGGTGTTTGGAAGGCTGTGGGGGGTAATGCCTTAAAATAGCCTTTCCCAAACTAGTTTTGCCATGGAACACTGTTGGGCTTGGAATATATTGATGGAACACTTATATGCTGGTTGTGTGGATGGCAGGAGAGAGGGGCCAGAGGGATTCATACTTAAAAATTGGTGCATGTAATGGTCAAAAGTTTATTTAAAGAGTTATTTTATATGCCTTTTATTTTAAAATAAACAAAAAAATCACAAGAGTAAATAATATGAATGAACAGCTTATGTTCTTCTGATAGGAGGATGGTTAGCAACCCTGTAAGTAAGAATAAAAAATAAAAATTAATGACAAGTAGAAAACAAAACATCAATATAACATCCAAAAGAAAGATGATTGGTGTCATTCTGTTGTACAATAATAAAAAGGGCAATATTGTTCAAAAGAGGACTGTCCTTCCTTAAAACTTTAAAAAATTATGAATAAGAAATGCAAAACAAATTAGATATGGAAAATATTTTTTAAATTTTGTGTTTTTTTAATTTGTAATTTTTACATAAAACTACTTGAAAATAAAAATAAGTAACATTTAATAGTTTTTTTTTAATGAAAAGAGTATTTTTGCTTCTTTTGATCCGAAATCTACTTAATATTTGTAACAATGCTGGAAAGCTAGATCCTCATATCAGGTGCAGCATCACATGATTCCTCTGAACATGATTCACACTGAAACAATCTGAATTGACTTTGTTTTGGCATGACTAGCATAATAACTATACTATTATTAATGCATTATAAATATTAATATACCTACAATCTAAATACTATTCAAATACCTAAATATTTTTGATACATGTATGTTTTCATATTTAATATTTAAAAGGACAAATATTACTGGCATCAAAATATTTTCATGGAACACCTATTCACCTCTTGTAGAACACCAGTTTTCTGTGGAGCACAATTTGGGAAATGCTGCCTAAAGATACAAATCAAAGCTACACGTGTGACGTGCTATGCCTGATGGCAAATTTTGCACAGACCCTATTTTCTAAAACTTTTTCAAGGGTTTCTGGTTTAATGGAATGTACAGTTACTTCCAGAATGATGACCTGTTCACTGAAAGAGGACTTGTCCCAGGACAATTTTCTCCCAGATAAAACTCTTATGGGTACTTTTGCGCTCAGAAGATTTTGGAAAACCTCTCTCTCTCTCTGGTTCCTTATAAGACCATGTCATACTTTTGCAGCTTTATATCTACTTTTTTATTTTCTTAGGTTACACAATTGTAGCCAACCAGGCTCGGGTTTTCCAGAGATGAGGCTGCACCCAGAAAGCGAGTGCTTTATTTGGTTTATTGAAAGCGCGTGACACCCGCGGCGGGAGCCCCGGAGATGCCGCAGTCACCCGTGGGGGAAGACCCAACACGCCAGAGCTTCGCTCGAGGAGAGGCTCAGTAACAGGCCTCCTAACACTAGCTGATAAAGCTGAACTCATTAATATAAGATTGCCTAAAATTGCCTATGCATTTCTTATTACTATCTTTTGTGGCCTACTCCCAGCGTAGCCTTGAAATCTTGGCAAGCGCAGCTTGTTCTGCAGCTGTTCCCATGGCAGTTAGTTTTCAGCTTTTCACCTTGCACAGACTGGTCTGTTTAGATTTTCCTGAGGATTCACAGAGGGGTCGATCTGCTCTCATGAGACTGTTACAAACTCTTCTCGCACCCTACAACAATGTTCTGGCTAATCTATTATATCTGGTTTTATAGTTGTTGAATTTAACTTATTTCTGACATCCAAATAGTTGAAAGAGTTCCATATGCAACTGAAATTAATGGCATGCTATGCCCTAAAGTATTGCATTTCACACAAAAAAACCTCTCTGAAGCCAATATTGAACATTCTGAGTATTGTCAGTTTTTAAGAGTGCTTTTACATAATCTCATTTGGTCAGGTTATGAGTATGCTAGCCTATCCCAAAAGACAATACTGTTCAGAGCAGAACTGAACATTTTCTATTAATTTATTTTTGGGTGGAATTTGGTGTCAGGAAGGATACAGCACATAGCATGGTGCAATCAGGCTGTCTAGATCCAGAGCAAGTTCTATAGACTCCCAGAAGGCCAGGAATATTACTGTACCTCCTGATGCTATACAGCTTTATTTGGCATATTACATTTCATATTTACATTTTGTGAAAATACTTTCTAAGAATAACTGACTTTAACTAGTTTTCTGGACTGTAATAATGTAATAGACAACTGCCAGGGGAAAGACAAATTGAGAATTATCAGCAAAGGAAGAAATGCATAACATCATCTAAGGAAATAATTACCAGCTGTAGAATGACCGGATCTTGTTACTGGGCTCAATGAGTTAATTTAATGGAAATGGGCAGTTACAGACATGTCTCTATTTCCTGCTAATTTTCTCTTTTGTAAGTTATACTACGAAAGTCACTTTCCTTAGTTAATGAACTATTGCTAATGACATGCACATGTCAATATCTTCTTATGATTGATCTAATGGTTTGTTTTATAATTGAATTTTACTCAATGTACTCACTGGTCCAATTTACTAATACTTACCTTCAACACTAGCTGCTTAAGATACAATTATTAAATTGAATGTATACAGTAAATTGGTTTACTTCTTGTCTTTTCTAGCTTCAACTCTTAACTGTTGCTAAAAATGTCTCCTAGTAATATCCCTAGAAAAATAAACACTTCACAAACTGAAGTGAAGGATTATAAATTACTGTTCTTTTTACAAGGATTTAGATTTATGAATCATTTCAAACACTTGGCTAGTTAGAGTGGACCAACTTCTCATTAATACACATGAAGCACCTGTTCCAATTTAGTATGTCCGTTGATTTCAAAGGAAGCTGGATTGTATTCCGTTGCTACACATCACTGAAATAGCAACACATTACATCATTTTTTACCATTATAAAGTCCACTGATATCATAGTCAGAGGTTATGTAGAATGAAGTTCAGGATGAGATTTAAAAAAAAACCCAACAACAACTTGTCTTCCACAACTACTATGAACTGTTGCAGTTCCATGATGTCTCACAAATGGAGTGAGAAAGAATTACTAGAGATCATTTTCACATAGAAGATTGCAAAACTCTTCCTTACTTCATTTAAATGCTTTCCATTCCCAAAATTTGCCTTCCGTTTAATCTGAACCTGAGATAGAATAAATGGTTTACATATTCTATGTAGAGCATCCATATATTGAGATGGTGAGACTGCATATACTGTAACAGTTGTCAGGGGGTAGTCATGTTAGTCTGTATCCGCAAAAAACAACAAGAAGTCCTGTGACACCTTATAGACTAACAAATTTTTTGGAGCATAAGGTTTAGTGGGCAAAGCTTTTGTCAGATGCATGTGTCTGTTGGTATAATATATTTTTCTCCCTGATTACACTCCCTTTTCTCTCTTGAAAATACAGAGACACATATGTAGCTCTGTTATGCTGTGATTTTCTTTTCTTGCCTTCCAGGGTTTGTGTGAATTATATAAGCAAGCAGTTCCTGACATAAGCCACATTGCAAATGAGGTCTGCACATTTTTGGTCATACACAAGCTATGTCTACACTATGAGATAAATCTGAATTTATTAAAATTGATTTTATAAAGCCCTTTTATTAATTCGATTTTGAGTATCTTCACTTCCCCCAGGTTCCCAACAATTTGAACATATTGCTTCCACACTGACATCACCAAACATTGACAGCTGCAGCAGTGCATTGCAGGAACCTATTCCACAGTTCCCTTAGCGCAGCATTCTGAGCCAGGAGTCAGGTGCAGCAGTGCTGTCAGTTTCCTGGTCCTGCAGCTGGAGGGACCTGGGAAACAGATAGCGCAGCAGCCCTGGTCAGTTTCCCAGCTCCCGCTAGTACGGTAAACCCTCCCTTTAACGGACTGTTAGCTGTCCCTTCTTCCCAAGAGTCCATTAAATGTGAGGGTTTATTCCTTCTCCCCTCAGGCTCCCCCAGCCTGTCCCACCCCAACTTCTCCCCAGAAAACAACCTCCCTCAAAAAACACCCCAAAACACTAGCCCCCCCCCACAAAAAAATCCCTCTCCAAAAAAAAATCCCAAACCCCTGCCACTCACTGGCTCCGGTGTAAGAGCTGCTGGACCCTGCTGGCTGGGGGCCAAGGTCACCTGCAGAATGGGCACCTGCCCCTGGACATCCAGCCCCACACTTCAGGAGCTGCCTTACCATGGCGTACTTGGCCCTGCACAGCTGGAGCTGCCTGGCCACGTGGTGCAGGTTGCCTGGCCCCAAGCATCTGGAGCTGCCTGGTCCCGCTTGGCTGGAGCCGCTTGTCTATGGGGTGCTTGCCCCCCCGCCCCACACACAGCTGGAGCTGCCTTGCCCTGCACAGCAGAAGTGCAACAGCCTTGGTCAGTTTCCCAGCTCCTGCTAGTAGAGGGGAACTGGGAGCCAGGTGCAGCAAGTATCTTTGTGGGATACACCGGGGATACTTGAGGAGGCTAATAAATTTGAATGAAAGACATGGCACTTCCACACTAGCCTCTATTCAACACACTGAACTTGAGATTGATGTTATACCCGTCTGTTAATATTGACATTTTGTTATCGATATTAGGGCAGACTAAACTGAGCTAATGACATTTACAGTGAAAACAGTGATGTTTTAATGTTGAACTAGCTCCTTTAAATTTGATTTTTTCTCACAGTATAGATGCAGCCACAGTGTCATAAGTTTCACCAGAATTTGTAATAGCTTTCATTAACAAAGATATAGTACAAAAGCACTGCATGCTATATTACAAAATATGCTGGGCTGGATTCTCATTTACACTAAACCCCATTTACACCACACTGCCAGAAAACTTAAAATAGCAATGTTCATAAGGTTTCTTCCAGAAGTAGGGGTTTTCCTCTGAAGTAACCCCGGCTATAAGGCAGCTTTTGCTTCCAGAAAAGGCTCTTCCGGAAGTGACATCTCATGGGAATATGCAAATGAAGTGTGAGATATTTAAATCCATGCCTCATTTGAAAGTTCCCCTTCACTCATTAACATGCCATTTCTGGAAGGGCAGTGCAGTGTAAATGCAGCCATAGATTTTAAGTCTGATTGATTTACTTTAGGTCAGACTCCACTGTGGTTCTTTCATAAAATAGTGCATCAGTTCAGCCTTACAAAATATCAGCTGTCCTTCTTCACAGTCCTCTCAGACAATAGCCCCCAAGTTTATGTTTACATTGCAGTTCCACCGATACAGTCTAGCTGATTCAGGCTTATAGAATATTTACTAAGGGTCAATTTATCTATGATAGGTATGTTGGGACTCAGGCTGCAGCCTAAGCTCTGTGACCCTTTCATCTTGCGGGGTCATAGGCTGAGCCCAAACATCTGTCCCACAATTAAACAGCCTCTAACCTTCAATCCCAAGTGCTCAAGTCAGAAGGCACAGGTGAGCTACAAGGTTTTAGTTGCAGTGTCACATACCCTGATGTTCTGAGTGTTTTCTTCTGCTGTTTTGGGCACATTGGTAGTTTTCTGAAGGCAGTAGATCAAACAGAACCAAAACTCCACTGCTTAGTAGTGGTCAGTGCCACTGCATAAGTCACTAAGGCCAAGTTTTTTAAAGGAGGTGAAGTGATTTTGATCTCACCTATCATTGAGTGCTAGCCTAGGACACTGTAAAGGAGTCTAATTTTCCAAGGTTGTGTGCACAGCTCTTTCTGAAAATCAAGTTGCCTTCAGTCAAGGCAGTCAAAATCTCAGTCAAGGCGGTCAAAATCTCTATTAACCTCAGAAAATCTTAACCAGAGGCCATCTATGTGATAGAGCCCCATCTGTAGAGAAGCTGTAAGGATACTGTATATGCATATTATGACATTGAGGGTTTTTTTTTTAAAAGCATAAATTAAATAAAATATAACCGGTGAAAACAAAAAAAAAAGAAATTATTGGTGAACTGGTTTCTTCATAAGTATTTTTACGAACCAGTTCTGTATAAAAGAGATCTCTGAAGGCTGTGATTAGTTCAAACAGCTGTAAAAATTAGTTATATCTAGCGTTATCAATCATCACCTTGCCCATTCTCATGTGCTGTACTTTTACACCCTAATCTGACTGGCTCACTCTCTAGATTGTGTGATGTTGTCAGGAGCTGTGGTGTCTCTCTTGCTTGAAAGCACCTAACAGTGTGAGGGCACTACTGAGACCAAAACATCATCTTAGTAAAGAAATGTGAGTCTGTACCTCTCTACCTTATAAGGTGGCAAGTGCTTCAGGGCTGGCGTACACTACAGCCAGAGACTAAGTTACCCAACTTCAGCTACATGAATAGTGTAGCTGAATTGGATGTACTCTGACTTACTTCAGTGTGGTATGCCAAGGGAGGTGTTCCACTGTTAACTCTCCTTGTGCTCCTCATTTTGATGGAGTACCAGGGTCGATGCAAAAGAGATTGATTTATTGTGTGAGGTGCAATCACTGCCCAGCCAGCCAGCCAGTAGAGCAGACGTTCTAAGTCTGGCAGCTTTTTCTCTGCACTTAAAGTTCGATAGCCTATCTCCTACATTTTCAAGCACCTGCAAACAAAGACTCCAGTGATTTCATTGTTCAGAGTTATGTGACAAATTAATCTAAGCATGTAAGAACAGTGCTATAGAAGGAGATCCAGATATTGCTTTGTACTTCAAACCCCATTCAGATGGCCCATTAGTGCCAACATCTTACCATACATTTTACAACTCCACTGGGAATTCCTGAGAGGTCATCATATTCAGAGCTGGTCTCAGACTATCAGACCTATTTTCAGGCAGTTTTGAACTTTTAGCTGCAGTTGCTCAAGATAACTAGCAAATTTTAAATGCTTTTTATCTTATCACATATCTGACACAGGGGAAGTTATGAGCTATTGTTAAACTTCATCTGTCAGGGAACAGAAGATTTTTTTTTAAAAGAAAAAGCTTCTCTGACTTTCATTAGGGGGAATCCTGTATCCATTTTTAATATAATTTCCTAGAAGACTTTAGCAATTTCCCTGAAGTGATTCCAAAAGAGCTGTAAAATATAATCTTGACTGTCTCTGTCACTTTTACACATTTACTTGTTATTTGATTTTTTAACCTTTTGGTTTATGGCTTTTTGTTTCAACAGTGTCATTTGTGATGATGAATCTAAGGGCTTGCAAATTTTTTGTGTGTAACTGGGCCTAGGGGCCTAGTTTCAAGCATGCCTGGGTTGATTTATATTTTTGTATCTAGACCACATAGCATGAGTTCAACCTACAAAAGAAAGTGGTATTTTTATACATTTGAAACTAAAACACAGAAGTAAATAAAAATTATATGACTATCACCACTTCAAATGAAATTTAAACCATAAACTTTTACTGAAATACATATGGTGAAACCTGTCTTAATTGGCAACACAAAGTAGCTACATACAAAAGGTCCTATTTTTCCATCCTAATTCACACTTTGTATCTGACTCTGATAGTAGTGCAAATAATATTATTATTCAGGTAGGTCTAGAGTCAGCAAAATATTTAAGTATGTGCTTAATTTCATTTCACGAGTAATTAAACATATATTTCATGTGCCAGCAATGCCACTCTGCCATATACATTTGCCAAAGCGGACAGTCTCTATGTAAAAGAATGAAAGGACACAAATTGGATAGCAGGAATGGAAACATACAAAAACCTGTAGGAGAACACTTCAATCTTCCTGGCACTCAGTAACAGTTTTAAAAGAAACCATCCTGCAACAACAACAACAACAACAAAAACCTTCACAAACAGACTCCAAGGAGAAACAAATGAGATACAATTCATTTGCAAATTTGATACTATCAATCAACGATGTAACAGAGATTGAGCATGGCTGGCCAACTACACAAGCAGTTTCTCCTCCCTTGGTGTTCAGACCTACATGTTAGCTGATAGAAGTGGGACATGCTGTCCCTGACTGATTCGACTCCTCAACTCTGGACTCCCTCCTTTTCATGAATCTGTATAATGAGACCTCTGGAATCTCCAAGATGTTGCATCTGATGAAGTGGGTCTTTGCCCATGAAAGCTTATGCTCCAAAATATCTGTTAGTCTCTAAGGTGCCACAGGACTTCTTGTTGTTTTTGTGGATACAGACTAACATGGATACCCCCCTGATTCTTGTCACCATGCAATGCATGGAAGATTTCAACAAGCAAAATGACATTTCAGCCACAATACCGTATTCATATATGAATTAAAACATAAAAGAAAGATATTTATTGTGCCAAAATGCAAGAACATATATCACAGAAGAAATCACAACAATTTGAAGCCTAGCATATTTAGAGCAATAGCGAATTCAATGCAGTACTTCTTGACCATTAATTATTGTCATAAAGCTAGGTGTCCTGGTGCTATAGTATAAAGTCTTGTATATGAAATACATTCCAATATATCACATGAACACGTAGATGTGTAGTAGCCAATGAGACAGAGCCAAAGCCATATTTAAAGAAGAACGACTAAGTATATGGAAAATAGGAGGCTTCAGGAATAAGATGTGGAAAGCCAAAACTACTTAGCCACCTAAGCCACAGATTTAGGCACCTGAGTACAAAATTTTTAGGTGTCATTCTGATTCAGGAAACTCCCACTTGTCTACTGCTAAACATTGTAAGGAGCTAAGGTCATGAAGCACTTATGATTTTTGCAATAAAAAATTCCTAGGCACCTATGTTTCTGCTCTGGGCATGCACATAGCTGCCTCCTTTTAAGTGTCCGAACATCCACCTCTTGCTTAAGCCCCACAGTCATACAAAAACTAGGGGAAGACAGGCAGATGAACATCTATCTTGCATGAAGGGTCCAATCTTTTCAGAATGCTCAGAGGCAGCCTTACTCAGCACAAATGTGCGGGGTAGGGAGCAGTGTATTGATAACTCATAGTCCAGTGCTTAGAACACTCTTCTAGGCTATGTCTACACTCAAGAGTTTTGTCAGCTGAGTGACCCTGTTGGCTGTTTCGTCGAGAGAAGGTCTGGGTAGTCTGGCCACTCCCTGTAGACTGAGCAGATCGCTCTTTCAATCCGCTTTGTAGTCTGTCCGCCATCCGTCAGCAGAAGTTTTGTCAGAAGATCTCTTCCGACATAAACTTGTGTTGCCAGATTACTCTAGCGTACACATAGCCCGAAGGTGTAGGAAATCCTGAATTCAAGCACATGTTCTTCTTGTTAAGGAAAAGGGACTTGAACAGGAATCTGCCATGGAAGTGCAGTAATTGCTAGACTCTGATATACTTTGACATGGGGCTCGCTTTCTCTTGTCTTTAGAAATTGTTCAAAACTGAATAGTTTTTTGGGTCACAGAAAGAATGAGGATGATTGTGTAGTCAACTGCTTAGCACAGTCAGCTGAGAAGTGATACATCCCTTCTCTTTAAGGAGAGGAAAGGGCATGAAGCAGTAGCTTCCAACATCCCAGATAAGTACCCTAACTACACGGCTCAGCATTAGAGAATCTGGGTCTTAAAGTGCCCTCTCCCTTCCTCTACAAAGAACACACCTACTGAGGTAAGTGATGGGATGTTGTTTTAATGTAAATGATAGGCTATATGGCTATGTCTACATAGCAAAATTATTCTGAAATAACAGCCATTATTTCAAAATAACTTTGCGATCAGCTACGCTACACACATGCTCTTCCAAAATAAATTTGAAATAGTGAGCAAGTTATTTCAAATTTCATAAACCTCCATTCAGGAGGATAATGCCTATTTTGAAATAGCTATTTCAAAATGGGTGCTGTCAAAACACAGCATAGAACTATTTCTAAATAAGCCATAATGGCATCCAGTAGCACTATTTTGAAATAGGCACTATTTTGGCATATGCTATTTGGAAATAGCTGGGTGCTATTCCAAAATTAATTCTTGTGTGTAGCTGTGTTATTTCGACATAAACTATTTCAGAATCGCTATTTCAGAATGGATTATTTCAAAACAATGCTTCTGTGTAGATGTAGCCTATGAGTTTAAAAGGGTATTTTAGTACCAATTTATGTTTTGGTTTTGATATTTTGTAGATTTTTCCCCAGGAACATACTGCAAAATGAAGCCTGTTACTCTTATGATCCATAAATTATGGGCATATGCCTTGCCAGCTTGAACAAATAACATGGAGTACAGCTGTTTTCACTGACCACTTATGTAATATTCAATGTTTATAACATTGCCCTTTTAAACTATGTTTCTCTGATCAGACAGCAGGTGGATTAGGGCTCAGAATTCCATTGACGATTTTATTAACAGCTATTATCCACTAGTCTGGAACAGGTACTATTTATACCATTCAGTAGGATGTAGGTGTGAAAGGACTGACTGCAAATATTTCTGCACATTTTCTTGCATCCACAGCAGAAACATGCTGTGATTTTGTGTCCTCTGTCATGGTCTCACTTCAATACGTTAGATTCTTGAATTCATTCTGTATCACCAATAACAAGTCCTCAGGGCAGACAGTGGTGGTAGAGAGACTTGGTTGTTGGTTAGAATTGATTATTGTATTAAAATGTTAAAATTCACCTCATTATCTAGCATTCTTGGTTCAATTATTTATCCCAGTAACCTGAGGCTGAATATGCTGTATATGATCACAGTTTCTCAAGAGCTTTATCTTGATGGGTGCTGTCAAGGATAAATACTTGTTATGGGCTGGAGTGTATCAACACCACTTTTAGGCCATGTCTACACGAGCCCCAAACTTCGAAATGGCCACGCAAATGGCCATTTTGAAGTTTAATAATGAAGCACTGAAATGCATATTCAGCGCTTCATTAGCATGCGGGAGGCTGAGGCACTTCGAAATTGATGCGCCTCGCCGCCGCGTGTCTCATCCCCACGGGGCTCCTTTTTGAAGGGACCCCACCTACTTTGAAGTCCCCTTATTCCCATGAGCTGATATGAGTAGTTTTAAGGTTCAGGGGTATGCTGAGAGCTCCCCTGACTTGTAGTTAGCTTACCCTGGAGATACCTCCTATCACATTTGGAGGTAGGAACAAACCCAGCTATCATTCTGCTTATCAGCAACAATCAGTCACCTTTGTTAGCAGATAAATAGCCCAAGTGTCCCTCCCTGCAACAACAGTTCTTCAGTCACTAATCAGGTTGCCTCTTTCTCTGGACTCTAGTGGTTTCTCATGTGCCATACACTGCAGGCTTATGGAAGCCACTCACAGGCTGCTCAATGGGTCTGTGACCCAGCCCTGAGCACAAACATTCTGTGCTCCACCATACCAGATATAAGCCATACAATCCCTTGCTAAATGGTATCCCTGTTCTCCAGTCAAAAGAAAACTGGCAACAGGAAGTAAAGGTGGTGTTTCCCACTGTGTCATTAGCTAGAGGTGGCCATTTTATACTGCTGATAGGTGAGTAAGGGAGAACAGAGGCGTATTAAGTGGTTAGAGAAGAACAGGGAGTTGGAGTGGGTGGGTAGTGGCTAGTGACACATTGTGGTGGATAAAGAGGAACAGCGGTGAATGAGGAAGAGCTGGAAAAGCTGAGCATTCTAAAATCCCACCAAAATCAGTGGCAGCTGCAGATATTACTAAGCAGCTTTGAAAAAAACAGTCATTTTTCTAAGGTGCCAAAATATACATTTTAGAATGCAACTTTAGGTATTCGGATTTGAAAGCATAAAGCCTTAATTAAAAACCCCAGCACCGCTCATGCTGCCTACAGGTTTGAGACAGATGTGAAAATCATTGTCATCAAACTTCTGCTCTCTGTTTAGTAGAATGTACTCATTTTGCAGCCAAAGTAGTTTGTCTTGGGTGAATTATAGTTTCTTATGAGATTATATGTTAATTTCATGATTTGATGTGCTTTAGTATTTCAAGTTAGACAGTAGCAGCAAACCTTTAAAATATTGCCTTAGGGTGTCTATTAAAATCCTTATTTCTCTATGCAAGAATTTATAAAGCTCGTAAGGTCAACTGAGCTCTGATTAAAAATTCTATTTGGAATGCAAAGAGTTTGGAGCCCTTTTTGTGTTCAAAAGTCACTTCAATCTCCACAAAGCAACAGAAAATTGATATATTGACATAACCTACTTTGTCGGAGGTTGGGGGAAAAGATATATTGTAGCACTCCTCCAAACACCCTTGATATTGCTGTGACATTTTATGTTTTAGTAGTAAAATATGTACATCACAACAATAAAGAGCTGGATGCAACGAGAGTTCTATGTGGCCTTGAGGAGACGGGTTGGGGAAAGGTTGTTTTGAATCACTTATCCATAAGTGAAGCTGCTATAAAGTGGTAAGAAAGCATCATCGAAACCAAGTGGTTCATCTGTAGCTAAGCAATAAATGACTTTTGCCCACTTTTGCATTAGCTTACAGTGCCAGCAGGCTTTCCCATGTCTTCCATAACTAGGTATTTTGTTAAAGCTCTCTTGTTTAGCCAGAAAATCCCAGTTCGTTTTTATTATGATGGTTTTCCTTTCGGTGAAGCATAGGTATTGTATAAGTGGTAGCTTACCTTCTTCATCCACAAACATAAACTAGGGAGTAGAAAGATTCGGTGCATACTTTCAGAAGTCCTGCACAATGTGACATTCACACTTCTTACAAAAAAAGTGGATCCTGCAGCTTAAAATTCCAACAAATACTTTGGATAAACTCCTGTGTTTTATCGTATACTGGTAGAATTATAACAGAGAGGGAGCCGTGCTAGTCTATACACTATCAAAACAAACAGCAGTCAGGTAGACTGCTTTTTGGTAGAATTGTAGGGTGAAACCTTGTGAATACTGAAGAGAAAGGCAAAAGATCCAGAAGATAACCCAACGTGTTATCTGCCTAGGGTGACCAAACATCCAACTGCTAGAAGGACAGTCCTGTATGTCTGCAGGTGTCCTCACTTTTACTTATAAAAGTGCATATTTTTTCTGTATTTTCTTTCCCGCTCCATCAGTACTGGCAGGTCCTACTGCTGTCTGCTTGCCAGCCAGCCGTCCACCCAGCAAGAGCAGAGGGTGTGCAAGGCTGGGGGCAGGAGGAAGATTCAGTGCATGTGGTTGACCAGTCCTTTGCTAGTCAGTCAGTGCAGCTCTTGCTGAGTGTTGGCTCTCAGCCAACTGCTCACCACCCCACCCACACATACACAGCTTGTTTCCAGCCAGCCTTGGCTGCAAGCTAAGGTGGCTAGTGAGCATGGCAGGTGCCAGGTGGCAGCCAGTTACATATTACCTCTGCTACCCACCCACCAGCCTTTAAGTTCTCCTCCTTCCACTGTCCTCTCCCTGTGGTGAGCAGAGAACCAGCTCTTGACTGGAGGGCTCAGCTCACCAACTGCCTAGCTGGGTGGCTCCTTCCTCCCCTGCCCAACCACATGGGCCTGGGCCAGCACCTCAGATAGGCCCAAACCCTCTGGCCCAGGATTCTGGCTAGGAGAACCCAAGCCCTGCTTGTACCAAAGCCCTACAAAACATAAGCAAAGGAAAACCTGTCCTATCCTCAGCTAAGATGGAGTGGTAGAGAGGGAAGTGATTTCCAGCCTGTTCAAGACCTGAGCCTGCAGGCTCCAAAGCAGCTCCTGAGACAAGGGCTTAGCACCCTCTTCACCCTGGCACAAGGGTGAACTTGGGGGAGAGTGCTGGGGTCCAGAGGGCTCACTCATCCACCAGGGTGGTGAGCTGGGAGCCATGGCAGCTGCAGGAGCCCCTATTGTACTGGATCCAGTGTTCCTGTCGGGGCTGACATGGGGCCAGGACAATGGGAAGGTAGGAGATTGGGAGAGGTACGTCAGGCTCAGGGTGTTGGGTGGACAGAGGCGGGGCGGGGCTGGTGGGGTGGGAGGGGCTGGTTCACCCTGGGTGCTACTGGCCACAAGCCACTGCCCCAGTGCCACCTGTGTGGCAGGTGGAAGGGTGGGCAGGAACTACAGGGGGAACTGGGTGAGGAGGGAGGGATGTGGGGTAACTGAAGGGGGAGCTATGCGGGGGCTGCAAGGGGAACTGCAGCAGGAGCTGTGGTGCAGTCTAGTAAGGGAGGGGGAGGCTGGATGAGAGGGGTGAGGTCACAACCCACGTGAGGGTGTCCAGGCTGTTAGCCATCTGCACCCAAACCTCCCACTCTGTTGCCAGCCAGTCCTGGAGCATGGCTATCATGTCCTGCAGGGCCACTGTGTTGGCAGATGCCTCCTTCTCCCTGCATCGACAATGGCAGCTGGCCCAGCGACAGCTCCAGGGAGGCTCAGGATGGGGTGGGGTCACAGCCTCCTGGCCCTCAGCTCCAGGGAGATGGCTTCAGATGGGTCTTAGCCAGCCCCCACATGGCTGATCTGGGGAGACAGAAGAGAACAAGGGGACAGCACATGAGTCCTGCAACTGCTCCAATAGCCCCTATCCTGCCCCCCCATTATCCGATGACCCAAGAGGCACATGGGATAGTGTTTGCAAAGGGGTCCCTGCATGGTGAGATTCACCCTGGATTCAGTCATCCCTCCCCCCAGGTATGCAGGATATGGGGCTGTGCAAGGGTGTAGGTGCTGAGTGCCACATGTTTGCATTGCCCCTGCTGGCTGTGGCAAGAGCAGGTTCCCCTTCTCCGGGCCCCAGGGCATCCCAGACACCCACGACCTACCTGCAGTTCCCTCTGTGAACTCGGGGGAAGCCCAGCTGGAGACATCCAGGCTGAATGACCCAGAGGGGATGGTGTTGACAAGGGTCCCATTGCTGGAACCCTCATCATTGCTGCTGGCCTCAGTGTCCCGCTCCCTTGGGCAGGTAATGGTGTCTCCCAACATTCCTGACTCCTCCTCCAAAATCTCTATCTGCAACTCAGGGTCCAGATCCAGGTCCACAATGTTCACCAAGTGCTCCAGAAGTGCCACCTGTTTGGTCCAAGGAGCTGGTCCAGATCTTCGTAGTGGGGCCACAGAATGGCTGGTGTCCCTGATCAGGTGGCCACATCATGGGAGCAGCAGTATGCCTGACACAGTTCTTTAACTTTCGACTGCACCTGGTGGGGTAAGAAGCTGGGGTGCCCTGGGCAGTGAAACCCTTGGACAGGTGGATGAAGTGACCGTGTTCTGGTGCCAAACTCTGGTTTGTAGCAGGATGTCCTCTTCCCTGCAAAGGCCAAGGAGGTCCTTGAGCGTGGCTTCAGCCCAGGAAGACCCTTTTTTTTTGGGGATTGGGGGTTGGGGCTGGCTTGGCTCCTGGGACCTCTGGCTAAACTCACCGGGGGTACCTGAGGGGCAAGGAACTCCTGGCCACTTGCCATTGCCACCTGGGGGTGGCTTCTCCTGCTCAGTTGTTGGGGGAAGGAAGTGCTTTAGGGAGCTTGTGCTTCCCCTGCTGCTAGAATGCTTTCAGCTTCCTGCCACAGGTTGGTGGGTGGTTATGTCTTTAAATGCAGCCGGCTGTAACCATACAGCCCCAGCCGGGCTGGTCAGAATGTCTCCACGCTCCTATAGACCGGCGCCATGTCGGACTGGCTCTTCCAAAAGAGTGGACAGTGGAATGTCTACACGTGTCCTATTCAAAATTATAGTTCAAAATTATACATTGAAATAGGGCATTCTTCCTCACATGGGAATGGAAGAAGGCCTTCAAAATGTGGGCCCCATTGCCTCAATTACAATTTTGAGATAGGGAATAATGTGTGTAGACTCTGTGGTGTTTTTCGAAAGGGGCCCTTATTTCCAAATTAATTTCAAAATACATTGCTAGTGTAGATGCGGTCAATGTGTATTTTTAAATTAACCTCCTAATTGAAGGTCGGAGAGCATAGTGCATTTTGAAGTCAAATGATAATTTCTTTAAGATAAAATATGGGATGATTTATATTATTTGTGCAAAGCTAGATAGGGCCCGATACAAACACAAACACTGATGAGGGTGCTTCAGAAAGCTTTTGATCAAGCCTTTAAAAATCAGGAAATTATTGTAAGTATCTTGCTGAAGTAGGAAATACTGTTTCCAGGGAGATTTACTGTGGGGTTTGAACAACCATTTGGAATGTTATAGAATTGTAATTAGGGCTTTAAGCATGAAAAAGTCAATATGGGACTGACATCTTTGGCATTGCAGCCAAGTAGTTTTTAGTACTTGCCGATCTTCTGTATCTGATGTTCTCTTTCTTTTGGCTTGCATATTTGATTGTTTTTTGTGGTACTTGAGAAGCTGCATTACCCAGTGGGCTCCTGTCAGGCTCAAGAGATGCTGGGCCTTGGATCCATGGTGTGTTAAAACCATGTTTGTTTGTTTTTTTTCTATCAGCTGTGCAGGGGCACATAGACAGGGAAATATTCAGAAGTGTAGGATGTGTGCAGCTGACCACAGGACTATATGAAGCCCAGATGCTCATATAAAAGGACAAGGGAGCAAGGAGTGAAGATACCAGGCTGAAGGGAAGAGTGAATGCAGTTTCCATGCTTGAACCCTACAATTGGAGCCATTTTTGTTTAAAAATTTGAATGCATGCTGGGGAAAGGAAGAACTTTATGTATTTTTACAGCCTAGACAGACAAAATGTGCTATGACAGACGGCTCATTTATTATACCCCTCATAGAGCAAGACATAAGAGTTTAATGAGGCTCTGACTCTTGCATCTAGGGAAGAGAGAGAGCCCATATACTGCCAAGCACAATTTTTTAAAAGGCTGCATGTAAATATAGGGGCACATTTTTCATTTGCCAGAACTGCATATGTTCGGTAGCTACACACAAGTTGAAAACATGGACAAGGATATGTCCCTGTATTTATACAACCCTGATATGGACACGTGTTGGTACATGCAGAGGTGTTTGCTCTCTAGCCCAGGTGCTCTTTTTAATAAGTAGACTGGCACATCTCCTCCTGACTTGACTGGAAGTTGAAGGCATGTACTGGCAGCAAAGGGTGCTTTTTATGCCATACCAGCACATCAGCAGCCCTGGCCAGGATCCCCAGCCAGGTGGTGGGGAGACCCCACCAGCCCCACACCTGGGACCTATCCAGGGAGTGAAGCTCTGCTGGCAGCTTCAGCCCTAGGGACCGTGGGGAGAGAATGAGCAGGAAGCATTACTGGCTCCTCTTTAACAAAAAAAGCACTGCTTTTGCCAATCAAAGCTCAGATCACCATCAGCAAAGTCATGATGATTATTTCAGGAAGTTTGGAGGCAAATTGCTCCTGAGTTTTTTCTGGCAACAAAGTTTTGCCAGTGTTTTCATCATCCACCAACATCTGATGTGAATGTGTTTGTCATAGACCACTGAACAATTAACATAATGCGTTTGAAATCTTGCTTAGGAAGGAAGGAGAGTTCAGTGGTTAAGACTCTGGTTTGGAACTCATCAGACGTGAATACACGGCCTGGATTTGCCACAGACTTCTGAGTGACCACAGGAAAATCATGTAATCTCTCTGCACTCGATTCTGCATCTTTAAAATAGGGATAATTCTTCGCTATTACAAGGGCATTATGAGGATAAAATCGATTACTGTATGTGAGCTGTTCAGATATTCTGCTAATAAGATCTCATGTTAGGCCATGTCTTCTCTAGCACTATGTTGGCAAAACTTTTATTCCTTAGAGATGTGAAAAAATGTCCCCTAGAGAGAGAAGTCTGGCCAGTATAAGCACTTGTGTGCAGTGCTGTGTTGGCGGAACACACAGTCCCACTGACACAACTAGTGCTGTTCTGTGAGCTGCTCTCTGAGCAGGTCAGCATTCCATATCTGTGGAAGTGTTCTACAGTGGCACATCTTTGCCAGTACAACTGTGCAACTGTAAACTTGAAAGTATAGACATTGACTTATTTGTAAATATGCAGTATGTGGGGGAGTTTTTTGGTGTGTGACCATATACATTATTGCTGTTCAGGGAAATGTGCTTTAGATGCTTAGCTAAGCCATATAACCCTGCATGTGATCAAACAGCAGTTCAAATACTTGTCCAGAGTACCAAAAACACACCACAAAGATGCACAGAGTAGTAAAAGAAGAAAGAAGTTCTGAGAATATAAAGGAAGAAAATGTTCTGTATTGTACTTAAATATATTTTCTATTTTAACCACTGTATAATCTTGTATATTTTTTAGTTATAATAGATTTTAAGTCAGCCTGAAAACATACTCATTAAGATAACCTAATTGCTATATTCCTGGAAAAGAAGACTTCACCAGTATCCAAGGGACACACGTGTTGCAGATCCAGACTTCTTTTTGTCAGCTGTATATTTTATTCCAGAAACAGACTGTATTAAAACAGGAGCGATGGTGAATCTGGAGGAATATTAATCTGTGATCTGAATTCACATTCCAATCTTTAGGTAGAAATAGGATCTGGACTGTATGCTGTTGGATCCCCATTGAGAAAACAGACATTCGTGATGAATTTAACTGGCAATCTGATGTTACTGTGCAATTTGTCCTCATGCATCTAGCTGAGGAGGCATTATTTTTCGTCCAGGAAAGTCTAAGGCTTTAGAAGAACAGTTCACACTCTAGCCGTATGTCTTTCAGATGTGGCGGCCACCCAGTGGGCCTGGTGGATGAGGGTGGCACCTGGCTGCTCATAGACGGCACCGGCCAGAGGGCTCCCTCTGGGGACATGGGTGTCCCCCTTTCCCTGGATGATGTTGTGGAAAACACAGCAGGCGCCTACCACCTGGGGCACGTTGAGGACCCCAACCTCCAGCCACATGAGGAGGCACCTCCACTGCCCCTTTAAGCATCCAAAGGCCCACTCCACCACATTGTGGGCATGGTTGAGGCACTCATTGAACACCTCCCAGGTGGGGTCAAGGTGACCCGTGTATGGCCTCATGAACCACGGCTGCAGGGGGTATGTCGCATCTGCCACCATGCAGTGTGGCATGGAGACGTCCTCTGCCACTGGGATCTCCCGCTGGGGGATGAAGGTGCCGGCCCCCATGCGCTGGCAGAGATTGGAGTTCCGGAAGACTAGGGCATCATGGGTGAGGCCAGCCCAACCCACACAGGGGTCAGTGAACCGGCCCCTCACATCCACCAGGGCCTGGAGCACCACCAAATGGTGGCCCTTTTGATTGATGTACTGGCCTGCACTGTGTGGCAGGGCGCAGGTGGGGATGTGTGTGCCATCCAAAGCACTGATGCAGTCTGGGAAGCCCAGGTCCTGGAAGCTGGCAACGGCATTGTCCAGATGCCCCAGGTGGATGACCCTATGGAGCAGCATCACTTTGATGGGCCTGATGACCTGCAGGTGGGGCAGCCATCTCCTCGTGCCTTGGGCCCATTCTGTCCCCCTCCCATCCATCCCTCACCCCGTCCAGCCCCCTGCCCCCACCCATCCAGCCCCTGCCCCGGCTGACCACATGCAGCAGAGGGTTCCCCTTGCCCCAGCCCCCTCCCCCACCTGGCCTCACCTTATGTCCATAAGTACAGCCCCAATGGTAGCCTTGGCCACCCCAAGCTGCTGTCCCATGGAGCAGTAGGAGTCCGGGGTGGCCAGCTTCCATATGACAATTGCAACTCATTTCTCCAGGGTGAGGGCTGGCCACATGCAGGTGTCCTGGTGCCGGAGTGCAGGGGCAAACCAGTGGCAGATCTCGTTGCAGGTCTGCCTCAACATACGGAAGTTCCACAGCCACCTTTCCTCACCCCGCTCCCCTAGCTGTACGTGCTCCCACCAGTCGGTGCTGCTGGGGTGGGACCAGAGGCATCAGGGCACCTCGGGGGGCACCTGACGGTGCCCTGGGGGGGAGCCCTGTGGCTCTGGAGGGAATGCCCAGCCACCCAGTGAGATTGGGTGCAGCCGCGGTGATGGTGCACAGCACTGCCTGCAGGGCGTCCATGATGAGGGTGTCCTCCTGCAGGAGCTGTCGCTGGGTCTCCATGGTGGGCACGAGTGGGCTCTTCCGGGCTGGGAAAGGCTGGGCAGCACCCGGTTCATGCGGAGGGGAAAGCAGAGGGAGGGGCTGTTTAAAGGAGGCAGCTGGCTGAGGCCCCAGAAGGCCTTGTCAATCATGGGACCCCGTCTGCGGTGGTTCCTGCCTCCCTTCTTTTGAAAGAGGGCTTGGAGCTGTGTGGATGGTCTCTTTTGAAAGACCTTGATGGCACTACGAAGGAGACGATCAAAGTGCCGATCCAAAAAATGGCGGTGGGTGCTCCCTTTCGGCGGCCGTTATTTCAACTGCCAAACTTTGATTTGTGCCCTTTTAAAAGGGCGCTCAAGGGCAGACACAGCCTTTGTGTTCTGCTCTTTGCCCCCTTCAGTTCAACCACTGCATTTTTTTCCTGAGTAGACGTAGTTAATTTGCACACATTGAGCTTCATTTCTCTTGTGTCTTTCCATTCAACCTCCTAATACCTGACAGACACCCATCATCTCCAGCTGTCTTTTAAATGTATGGGAGGGTGGCTTGCTATGAGCACAGGCTTAGCATGGCCCAAATCTACCACCCTTTTCCTCCCAAATCTCTCATTCTATTTTTTCTATTACTGGGTTTATAGGATGTGCTTACGCTGCAGCGTAAGTTCTTCAAACTTGGACTCAAGCCTACCCTTCCCTTTTATGTACACATCAATTAGACTAACCCACCGTGTCCAAGGATGAGCATAAGTCAAGCTTGGGCACAGTGATCAATCCCTCTTGTATCACAGTGTATACACAGTATCACTGGCTCAGGACAGTTACAAAGACGTAGCTATGATAGTCTGTATTCTTACAAAACAAACCACCTGTCACATAGCACTTTAAACACTAACAAAATAATATATTATGTGATGAGCTTTTGTGGGGCAGACCCATTTCTTCAGATCCCACGAAAGCTCATCACCTAATAAATTATTTTGTTAAAGTTGGTTTGTTTGGCTCAGGACAGTCAAGTTTTCCCACACTGCACCACAAATGAAGGGCTACATTTCAGGAGAGTGCCAGGAAGTATTAATATGGTTGGTTGGACTCAGGTCTGTGCACTGCAGTGTGCATTCTGGAGTGCTGTGTTTAGGCTCAGAATAGAAAATTCTTAACCTAAGGTCAACAATTAGTCAGTCCTGGATTTTCTACTATATGCTCCATGATCTGAATTCCACCAACCCTAGCCTTACATTGCAGTGGATCCATACCAGAGACAACACCTTCCTCCACTCAGACTCATGTCCTTTTGTTTCATGATTATTATTGCTTATTGTTTTTATAGCAAGGGAAGCAAGCCATCTAGACATCTAATGGATGCACCCCTCAGTAATTTTCAAAGTATTAATTTTAAACAGGCCTACTAGTAGCAAACTGTTGTCATGGAATACACAGAAAAAGTCAAAATCAGTTAACACAGTTTTCCCACCTCCATTATGCGTTTCTAAGTATCTGAATTTCAGTCAAGATGCTGGGCTCATTTGGCACTAAGTGTGATTGCTTATTAGCATGAGTTTACAACAAGAACTTTGCTATGTGCATAATTAGCATTCTGAGCTTTAAAAATAGAAAAAGGCTGGTTTTGTCATTGCTTGAAATATAGTATTTCTAGTAGATTTCTTGACAATTCTGAAAGGAAGAATCTGCAGGAGACAAGGGTTAAAATAGTTCTCAAAGATAGATCTATTTTCTTTTCTCTAAAACCCCTCAGTATGAAGATCTGTTTTGTGATATGTTAATTTGCCATGTACTTTAAACACACAAAATGCTTTAGGGCAATTTTTAATTAGAGCAAGAGAAGCAATGATGAAAAAGGCAGGAAGTGGAACTTAAGCAGAGTACAAAACCAGCTTAAAGCATTTACCCTCAGGCAATGCCAAGACTGCTGTTTGCAAGCATGTAAGTAGAAAAATCACGAACTTCATTATTTCAATGTGGCTTAAAACAATGATTTTTTGCTCAGCACTGGTAAGTACAAGTCATCCAAGCACTGTTGTTATTTCTTCTCCACTGAAATGTGAAAAGAGGATCATGTACTCTGCCTGTGGTACCAAAATATACCCTGGCTTCCTGAAATAATTTAAAAGTTACAACAGGTGACAAGAAGGAATAGTTCCCCGAAACACAAAAAGGAAGAACAAAAGCAGAGGAATTAGAAAAACCTGGAGGAAGCTATCAGGAAGTAAAGTGTCTTATCTTTAAAGAAGATTTTATTTTTGTTTGTGTTTAAAGGAAATAATCACATTAGAAAGTCACACATGCCTGAAGGTGATGTATCCACTGAAGTATACAGTGAATACTTCAACTAATTAACAATTCAACCCACGTCATATTTAGAATATTAGAATGATACAAATATAATTGTAGAAAGAACCTCGAAAAGTCATCATATCCATTCTTTTTCCTTCTGTGGACCAAGTAAACTTTGACCAGTCCTGGTAAGTGTTAGTCCAACCCATCCAGTCCCTAATGCTGGATTTTCTGTGAGGGGGGTATTTTGTTTGTAAATACGGACCACAATTTTTTAAAAGGAGTTGAAAGTAGTCATGGAATGAATATCCATAAGTGAAATCAATGAAAAATTTGAGTGAAAACAGCAATTGGAAAACTGATTTTATTATAACATGCTAAATGTGATTTTGTTACAACATAATAAAATGTATATTATAATAATAAAGATTTATTGAAATTGCCTTCTGGAATCTTGCTGTTATATCACAACTGAAAAAACAATATTCTTTCATCCCCCTCCATTTCCTGTTGCTTATAACCAAGGGCATGCTGGGAAATGTAGTTCCTTCCCTGCTCCAAAGCTAGCTCTCTAGGTCAGGTCCCAATTGATTTATATCCTGACACAGCCTCACGGAGAGTAAAAATTACCTAGAGCTTCATTTGGAACAGTACCAGTTTTTTAGAAATTGATGTTTGTTATGAATGGATGAGGTAAGCGTGAGTTTGGTGTGGCTTGGCACATCTAATTTGGCTAAAGAATACATTGGCTAAAACAGGATTGTCTCAGCATCAGACAGTTGGTGTAGAAATATGCTGACAGAGCTGATATTGACCAGCTTACAAAGTTAGAAAAAGGAAAAATATGCCAGTAGTCCTGGCACAGATAATGGGGAAGAGGGGAAGGGACGGAGGGGAGTGAAATAACCCTTTTTCAAGGACACTGTACTAAGAGCTCATTTGAATGATTGATGAGAGGGTAAACATTGATCTTTGGTCCCTGTTTTGCAGCCCTCTTGTAAAATGTTTATTAGAGAAAAATCCCATAATTAAATTACCACAAGGCATATTTGTTGGAGATGTGATTCCTTTGAGAATGAAGGTATAAATGCTAAGTAAAGTAAATTAGTTAGTTACCCAATTAACATCCATGATACTGTAGGGTCCCAGGGTAGCCCATAACCCTGTGAAGGATTTTCCAGGATGTTTGAATCAGAAGGGTCTGCTCTGAAAGGACATTTGGCAGACCAAGTGACTGAGAGGAGAAACAAGAAAAAGAGAAGTCTCCATCTAGAACTGGCATCTGCACCTGCTTTGTTTTTCAGTCAGGATACTTTGTAAAGCCAAAATATTTATGAGGATTTATGTTTGGTGGATTGAGGCTGGTTAGGCAGATGTGTGTTATTCAGCTATTACTGCTTGTGTGAGTCTTTCTCAAACAAATTATTGTGCATTAAGCATACTGAGCCTACATTTTCACTGATGTCACTAACAATCCATTCAGCTGCCAGGCATTGAAGATCCATTTCAACAGATTTGGGTTCAGAAACCTCAGATAACAGTTGGAATCAAGACTGTTAAACATTCCCTCTTGCATGGTCTCAGAATCTAATCTCCAGCCTGAATCTGAACAGCCACACTGCAATTTTTACCGTACAAAACTGGTCCAAAATCTTCTGACCTGGGGCAGCCATGGCCACGTCACATGCAATTACTGCAGTGTGGACATACCTATGAGTGTGCCAGCAGGGTCGACATGGAGAAGCAGGAACACAACACTTAAAAACATCCTACAGTCACCACTGATTGTGACTTGGGTAGTGGATCCAGCACCCTGAACCCCATTGAAACTGCTTCTCTTTTGCCTCTTTTGGGCTTTTGACTGCACAATCTATGCATGTGCCACAGAGATGGTAGAGAAGGATTTAGGCTGCTGCAAATTTGCTGTGTTCAAAACATGGGCTCAATGACAACGGGGTGGTGTATAGTGGTACATCACACCCTGAAAGCAGGGTGGTAAATGGGAGTTATATAAGTAATAATTCTTATTCCCTGAGGACTAGGAGGATTGGTTATTACAGGGTAATTGGCATTCCTAGAGACAAGTAAGGCCCTGCCCAAGACCTAATAATCAAGGAGACTTGACCAGAGTTTAGTCTTCATAGTCACAGTAGACGCTGTAAATGAAGTCCTCAATTGAAACTATAAAGGGCGTGATCCATAGTCTATGCAGACTGAAGGATGGCGCATACTCATAGAGGAGTACAGCTATTAACCAGGAGACCAATGTACTATGGTTAACCTCAAAGGTCTACTATAATATGGCTGCATGGACTGCAGCAGACTACCCTAGCTGAAAATAGAAATCCTGGAACATCTGGTGTAATGACAGCTTTGTGAGCCCAGAGGTTCCGTGAATGGCAGTAGAGTGAGTAAAAGGCACCATGGCCACAACTGTTTAACGTAATTCACCTGACCCAGAAGTGGCTACACCCAAGGGCCCTCAGCTCTGAGAAAATGGTGGCGCTCCTATTGTGGCTGTTAAATGAGGGAACTACCTTGGAGCCTGGGTTGGCCAGAATGATCCTGCAATGTATGATGAATTGGGTATCCTTTTAGAGAAACAACTGGCAGCTCATGAACTTTTCTAGACCACAGGGAGATTGTAAATGGTGGACCAGGAAGCAGTTCTGGATCCCCATGGCCCAGATTATTGAAAACTGTAGGAGGGCTGTAACTGGAAGGAAGGGTACTGATAAACAGGCCAAGGTGCTGATGGGTCCTTACGATTTAGAGGGGAAGGGTTGGGGTAGCCAGCCAAATAGGCCAAGGCAAAGATCAACACCCTCAGCATGGTATCAGTGTTCTGAGTGTGGGGAATTACTTGCCACATGAATTTATAACAATCACATTGCACCCAGAGCCCCAAATTGGAGAAGTCCATGCAGTGCAGTCTGGGGGACTCAAGGTATCAGTGTAGCCTAATCAGTCTGGTAGGGTTTCGACAACCACGCATGGGTACACCAGGTCACTAAAACTTAATGGCAACAAGATTATAGCTTTGATGGATTTTGGGAATCCTGTCACAAGACCCATAATGGGAATAGGTGGCATCAGCTGGACCCACCACATGAAGCAGATGTGCAGGATATACCACATTAACATGAGCCATTTGCCACTATATGTAAACAAACCACTCTTATAAAGAAATTGTACACTGTTCTTTACAGTTCCTCTGGCGTTTAAAACTACCAATCTTTCCCCCCTTCATATTAATTAATGAAAATATAGCTATTCTTTATTTTAAAATTTAGAACACACAAGCTGCGTCTACACGTGCACGCTACTTCGAAGCAGCGGCACCAACTTCGAAATAGCGCCCATCGCGTCTACACATGTCGGGCGCTATTTCGAAGTTAACTTCGACGTTAGGCGGCGAGACGTCAAAGTCGCTAACCTCATGAGGAGATAGGAATAGCGCCCTACTTCGACGCTCAACGTCGAAGTAGGGACCGTGTAGACGATCCGCGTCCCGCAACGTCGAAATTGCTGGGTCCTCCATGGCGGCCATCAGCTGGGGGGTTGAGAGATGCTCTCTCTCCAGCCCCTGCAGGGCTCTATGGTCACCGTGGGCAGCAGCGCTTAGCCCAGGGCTTCTGGCTGCTTCTGCGGCAGCTGGGGATCTATGCTGAAGGCACAGGGTCTGCAACCAGTTGTCAGCTCTGTGTATCTTGTGTTGTTTAGTGCAACTGTGTCTGGGAGGGGCCCTTTAAGGGAGCGTCTTGCTGTTGAGTCCGCCCTGTGACCCTGTCTGCAGCTGTGCCTGGCATCCCTATTTCGATGTGTGCTACTTTGACCTGTAGACGTTCCCTCGCTGCGCCTATTTCGATGTTGGGCTGAGCAACGTCGAAGTTGAACATCGACGTTGCCGGCCCTGGAGGACGTGTAGACGTTATTCATCGAAATAGTCTATTTCGATGTCGCAACATCGAAATAAGCTATTTCGATGTTGGCTGCACGTGTAGACGTAGCCACACACACACACACGTAAGAATCTATTTTTCTACAAATATCAGAGTCTTATTTCCTGGACTGATGGAATTCAGAAAGCCTAGCTTTCAGTTTATAGTAGAGATTGGTTACAACAGTTAAAGGATACAAAATTAGTGTTATTTTAAGACAATTCAGAAATTCTGTATTTGGCCACACAAGACATATATTGCGGCAAATCCCTAGTGTTTTTTTGTTTTTTGGGGTTTTTTTTTTTATGAAAGCTTTTTTTCCCACTCACATAGTCAAGAGTCACAAAGACTGATTTTTATGGAGGTTTTTTTTTTTTTTTGTCATGGAAGTCATGCCTGTGTTTTAGACATACAGTCTTATGTCCCAATCCTGGAACTATTTGTATGACAGCAGATTCAAGCTGTTGTGTGAACTTCAACAGATTTCAATAACCTTGCTATGCGTAAGCACACCAGTCTACCTGGATGCAGGAAATGGCAGTTGCAGGCAGAAACCCACAGGACTACAGATGGGAGCTTCATATTTTTGACACCAAAGCGTCCCCTTTTCTACTAGGTTACCATACTTGTCCACAGTTAACTAATTATATGGTGTGGGGCCTTCATATCAAGATATTGTAATGCATGGAACTTTATTTTAGATGAATGGAGTGTTTTATACATCCTCCTTTGGGCAGAACAGAGTGGCTTGTCTGTGACATTTCTGCTTGGGAATAGCATATGAGCCAAAATTCATTGAATAAAAAGCTTTTATTGCTTTTATTTTCAGTGGGAATTACACCTATGTAACCATTGTCCATTGTTTCTCAGCTTTCACAGTGTACATTATATCATTTGTCTATCTTGTATTTCTAAGGGCTAATCTACAATATATGGAAGATGGACCTGTTCAGGGTCAGTTTTCCAGGGCTGATTACGTAACTGAATGAAACTGATCTCACAGGGGTAAACATCAACCCCTGCACTCCTCACAAGAGGCAAAGAGTAAGGAAGGTTGATGGGAGAAACTCCCATCAACCTACCCCTGTTAAGACAGACAAGTTAACTGAGCGTAGATATGTTGATTTTAGCTACACAATTGGCATAGCTAAAATAGCATATCTGCAGTCAGCTTCGATGTCCATGGAAGACATAGGCTAAGATATTTATGTCTTTACTGTCTAAATGCATGTATGTCAGAACAATAACCTTTGCATGAAGATATGAAATCAGTAATCATGCCTGTCATGAAGAATATTGGTGATTTTAACAGGCCGCTACCTCTTGAAAATTTAGAAGGTCTGTTTAATATTATGTATAACACGCCATTCATTAATAAATTATTGATAAAAATGGCACTTTTCTATTACTTATTGTCTCTGAATTAGCCAGGCTGCTAAATTAGTAATATCCCTTTAAATAAAAAAATGCAATGCTAGGGATGTTATCATTTCTTTAAAAATGTGCTTCCATCTCCATGATTCACTTCTGTGCATTTACTAGATAAAGTTATTTTATTATAGTTCATTTAAATTCAGTATTCTGTTGAGTACTTTCATTTCTATAATTCAACTATCTCAAAAAGAGTATCAAGTAATGGTAAGACTACAGGTTCATAAAAACAAAATCTGGATAAAAATTTCTTAAATCACCCTGTTATCCTACCTGTTGGCTCTTGTTTTACATGTAGACAGTAAAATTTTGGTATTGAGATTGTCTTGTTTATCTTTGTAGAGCACCTAGTACCATGGGATCATGGAACATTCATGGGAGCTACTGAAATAGCTATAAATAAACAAATAAATAAAACGAAGATCTGGCATGGTGATTACTTGTCAATAGCCATTCACAGGTCATCATGTTTGGTAAGGAAAACTATTTCACCAACCATCACCTGGCTTAGAATGAAAACCTAAAATACCGGAATGCATCAAGTACATTTATTTATTTTCTAAAAATGTTTTCCTATTGTATCCTGACTACAACAGTTCAACCTTTACTTAATTTTGAACAATATTGTTTTGCTAACATTTCAATTTTCAAAGAAAATAATGGATCGGGTTTTTTTTTCATTTTTGATACGCTTCCGTTCCTTAACTGTTCTGCTCCTGCCTATTTACAAACAATGACCACTTTTTATTACAAAACACTGAAGTCCTAGAAAAATAAAACAATTTTAGAAGCATTTAATTTTTTTACAGTCATGAGCAATAGATGCACACAGTGTAAATCCTCAGCAGTGTGCTTCAAAGGACATTGATTTCTTTTCCTTTTCATATGTAAAGTATTGTTGCATCTTCCCTTTGTTGTTCTCAAATTAATATTTTTTCTCTTACTTCTTTCAATCTTTCTCCCATTGTGTCCCATTTCTTACTCTCACAACCCCATATTTACCTTTGACATATTTAATAAAAATAAATACTATATGGTGCTCATCCCTTTATTGTGATCAACTCTTCCTCTTATGGTCTGGATGTCATGAGAAATTGGCTCTCCCAGAAGCAAATATCCTCATTTGCATTCAGAAGCCACAAGTCTATCAAAGTGTTTAATTAGTGTAACAGTGGCAGGGGAAGGATTAAAGCATTTCTGAAAAAACAAAAGATTTTACAGAAAATAATAGAGTATCTGAATTCAGAAGTATAGTTTGCCTCTTCAAAGATGCATATTCATAGGCAGCCATGTATTTGTTCCAGTGCCCTTATACTCAACCAATCAACTCATACAGCTTTGTTATAGTCCACAAGCAGTCCCATGGAGTCTTATTTTTCACAAAATCAATGAAGGATTAGAAAATCTTATCCTGGTGACACAAATTGTAAAAGAAACAGAAAATAGCACAACATGCATCCCTTTTGGGACAGTGGTAGGAGTAGAACGTGATATTATTTTAGCTCATTCTCATTACTCCCATAAGATTTCGATCTTGTGGTCGTCATCAGATGAAATTCATATTTTATGTGCTCTTCCTCCATGCAGCAGGCTTTATTGTTCAGTACAATCTGTTATTTTTCACAGCACATAAATCTGTTCTAAAAGAAAAGAAAGAAACTCTCAAAGGACAGCTCCTTGATGCTTTGTGGAGAGGACAGATTGTTCATTAGCTTTATATTCAGCAGTATTCTTTTGCCTCTTTCAAAGAGCACCCATGCTGCTAAGAGAAATCACTGTTAGGAGTCTTCTGGTCCTTAGCTGAGATGTGCTCTGAACTCATAGAAAGGCACTCTTTTTAAATCCCTTGTCATAGGTGTATTCAATTATTCCATCATTTTGAAGGAAAACATTGCAATTCACCCCCACTAGGCAGACACGACAATGAGGTTGTTGGCATAGTTTTATATATTGAAGAACCAAATCAAAAATTCAAGATAGCTAGGGTGGCTAGCTTGCTACAAAAAGTAATTTTCCCTCTTCTGTACTCACACATTTTCATGAACTGTTAGGAGTGGTTTACATCCATGCTGATTGAATTGACCTCTTTATCACTGATCCTCCACATAGTAATGTAATGTATATATACAGCTTTGAGGTGTACATATGTCCCCCAAACTGAAGTTTCCACTTCATGTATCTAATGAAGTGGGTTCTTGACCACAAAAGCTTATGCACAGTTAAATTTGTTAGTCTTTAAGGTGCCACATGACTCCTTGTCATTTATACATAGAAACACAGGAAGTGGATTGATGCAAATAGCTACGGCTATCTGCCAGAACCTTAAGTATAGGTCTCTGGTAAACTATGCTTATAATATTACGTTATAATTAAATACGGCCTCTAATATTTAGGAGATATGTGGAACAAAGACATAAAAAGATGTTCAAATCAACCCTTAGCGGGCACATCAGGGTGATATGATAATGTGTATAGGATCATCACATTCTACTTATGAATTTGAAGCTCTGCACTTACTGGGCTTGTCTACACTACCACCCTCGTTCGAAGGAAGGATGGTAAATTAGGGTTTTGGGAGTTTGCTAATGAAGTTTTGCACTGCATACACAGCACTTCATTAAGCAAATTACCTCCCCTCTCCAGCAAAAACTTCGAAGTACCAGCTCGCATCTAGGAGTAAAGATTTTGAGGAGTAAAGAGACTTCAAAGTTGCCCCAGAACTTTAAAGTACTGGCAGGTGAGCCACGGCTAGACACAAGCCGGTACTTCAAAGTTTAAAACTTCGAAGTTGCTGCGGGGGTGGGAATTTGCTTAGTGAAGTAATGCGTATGCAGAATAGCACTTCATTAATAAACTCCCAACACTCTAATTACCATCCTTCCTTCGAACGAGGGTGGTAGTGTAGACAAGCCCACTGGGTTGTCTTTCATCACTTCTGATGATCTTCATGAGGCTGTAAGTAAAATTGCTTTCTTATGTTTATCTTGCCTTTCTATTATTTCTCTTTGACTTATCTGTATTGAATATAGTCTTCATATCTTATTTGTGTGACAGGCACCAATCTCAACTTTCATAATAAGTTTATCTAGCCACCTGAGTACAGAATGTGTTATTAGCAATTGGTGCAATCTACCCTTTAATTTAATCAAAGTGGACAGATGCTAACATAGTTTTTAGTATTCCTTATGCTTTTTTTTCTTAAATGGCTGCTAGCTGCCATTCTGTTTTTCAGATATGTCATTCTCTCAGGGGCTGATATGGATCCTGCATTACAGAAACTAAGGGAAGTTTTGCATTTACCCTCGAAGGGAACAAGAGCAGGCCATCAGTAAACACACACACTGAATATTAGGTGTTATACTTGTGTCATTTCTGTTACCAACTACATCATCCATGTTAATCCAGAGAGTGACTGTATGCCATGAAGCTTTGGAGGAAGACCCAAGCAGGAAACTTGGTGGAGGAACTCTGCTAAATACATGTGACCGTCTCTGGGCTCTGTGGGCACACTGATAATTAGCTGGGTGGTATTGTATCTCTCCTGAGTAGCCGCCCAAGTGCTCAGTTTACAAGGAACACTGAGAAGCTAGCTGGTCCTAGTTTAGGTAAATGGGTGTGTTTTGAAATCTTTGTTCTTCGAAAGCCTCATTCATACTGTTAAAATAGGATGTCTGGTCACTATACAAACCAGTGGTCACTAATTCCTTCAAGGAAGACTCACGGGTGTCCAAATTTAATCAGGCCTCTTGGGTAACTGTACTCTGTATGCAGGGTGCTGTAGCTCAGAGCCCAGTCTATGGCGATGTCTGCATTACAAGCTAGAGGTATAAGTCCCTCTTACCAAGGTTGATGTGGGATTTCAGAAGCAATGACACCCCCACCCTTAACTCTGCCAATCTGTGCCCCATTTCACTTCCATTTGAAGCAAATATTCATGTCTGAGTTTAAAATTTGTACACATAAGCACACAAATGTAAAATTCACTTTGCAGTGTTTGATTATTTGTAGGTTTTTGGAAACAGTACACAAGGAATTTCATACCAGCCACAGTGAATTCATGTGTATTTTCAAGTGAATATTCTAGAAATGGGTTTATGGTGCTTGCCTAGTTTTCCCACATGAGTATAAGATGCTAAAAAGGAGTTGATTTGGTTTCCAGTAAAACTGTCTGTGCGTTAAACTGTTACTTATTCTATGGCATTTATTCTCAAATTCAAGCCATATGTTACTTTCAATTGTGCACTGTAGTGAGTCAGTATGGCCTCCTGCGGACTCAGAGGCAGAGGAGGCTGCGCAGAGCCCCTGGTGGGCGGGCCCGGAGCCAGAGCACCAGAGGCCCGCCCCTCAGAGGGCAGGACCCAGGGCTAGAAAAGCCAAGGGCAGGGCTTGGGACCCATTAAAGCCTGGGCCTCCGGGCAGGGAGGAGGCGCCTGTACGAGCTCTCCGGCGCCAAGGGCAGAGGGCCTGTTGCTGCCTGGCCCTGCCGGAGGAGCAAGCCCCCAGCGGCTCCGAACAACCCTGGATCCAGATGGCCCGGGGGGACTACCCAGACTCCCCAGACCTGCCAGGACCCTCACGCCGGCGGAGACCCCCCTCCTTAGAAGAAGCCCCAGGAGCAGTCTGCCCCAGAGTCCCGGCGGATCCCTACAGCCCTCAGGCCGAGGATAGCCTCGGGTCCCCCGTGCTACCACCGCCCAACTATCCCAATGACATTGAGATGAGCAACTGGCCGGAGCCCCCGAAGGTGGACAATCTGGAGGAGAATGACCCAGAGGGACCCCCTGACCAGATGGACTGGGACCTTCTGCCAGTGGAGGTAGAGGTAGGAAGTGGCCTGGGGAATGACGCTCCCGAGCCCATGGCAGTATGTTGCGGCCTGGATCCCCACTGCCGTGGTCATGTGTGAGCGACCCCCAGGGCCCCGGTCCGGGTCGCAGTGGAGTGGGAGGGCCTGCGACCCCCCTACCCCCTCCTTGACAGGGCCAGCCCGTGCTGGGCCCGTGCTCAAACCCTTGTGCTATTGCCCCGCCCCAAACTGAGGGCTGGGGCCTGTGTTCAAACTCCTGTGTTGCTGCCCCGCCCTGGACTGAGGGCTAGGCCAGAATTGTACTACTATTGTGAACTGCTGCCCCGCCCTGGACTGAGGGCTGGGCCTGTACTGTATTGTAACGGGAACTGCTGACCGCCCCGAACTGAGTGCGGGGCTGGTGTTCTAACCCTTTTTGGGTGCCACCCGCCCTAAGCCAAGGGCTGGGCATCGCGGGGCTCTTACATGCACCTTATTAAAGTTTAATATCTATTTTGCCCTTATGTTTGCCTCTAGGTATGTATGCTTGAATTAGGCAGGATAGATTGTTCAAGGAATTTCCATCTGACTTTTAAAAGTATACAAAAATAAATAATACCAGATAGCGGAAGCAGTAAATGGAAAGCTGTTGGTAATGTAAAAATAAAAAACTGGGCAGGCAACCATGGCCCGATGGCTAAAGTGCCCAGGTTACTAAATAATTCAGTATTACATAGTTGCATTAATCATCCTGCGTGTCATTGGTTTTCCCTTTTTACTAATCACAGTTACTTTGGCAATCCCTAATTATATAGTTTAGTATCAATCTTCCAGCCTTCCTCCTTTCCAGATTTTGAGCTACGATTCTCAGTTTGTGTTTCAGGTACTTTTCTGGAACAAAAGTTGACAGTTGGTCAGGTTCGCAAACCCAGAGAGGGCTGGATATTCAGAATCCATCAGCCAAAGCCAAGTAAAAAAAATCACATCACTTTTATATCTGATGTCTGTGTGATTTCTTAGTCTAGGACAGGAATCTGAGTTCAGATACAAGTAGCACTCACTGAAGTATGTGACCATACTGTGTCTACATCAGAGGGCAGAATTTGATATTGGGAATATGTTACCTCAAAAATCAAAAAAGACACAAGGGGAAAATGATAAATAATTGCATCACCCTCCTGTAGGCAACTTGCTGTTGCAAGAAGAGAGAGAGAAATATATTTTATAACAGCTAGTGGCAGTAAATTAAATCATACTTTTGAGTAGCTTCCAAATAGGTAATACCATGGTCTTATATCCATATTGTTTCTTGTCAGTGGTGTCCTTTAAAAAGAAAAAAAAAGAAAGTCAGAGATGAGCAAAGTTTGTTGGGAGCCAAATTTTTATCAATCAATAGAAATATTGATGGATAGCCAGACACCACTACTGAATAACTACAAACTTTAGATTACTTGAAACAAAAAGGGGTGAGGGGCTATTTTAATGGACCTATATATTTACATCTTTGGCTGGTGACAAGAACAACAAAGACATGCGCAGGACTGTCTTTAAAGCACATTTGCTGTCTTATATCCTTCAGCCTTTTGCCCTAGGAAGGTGCTTTAGTGAAATTTACAGCAGCCTGAGTGGCTATCAAGGGCCCCAAAGTACAGATATGGAAGCTTTGAATTTCTAGGTGTTGGAAACCTTGAGTCTTTCTATACTGATGGAGAGGAACCTATGAACCACCACGCACAAAGTGAGCCTTAAACACAGGGCAAGAAGACCCTTTTTTTCAGCATCGTTACTTACCTTAACTACAGGTGCCAGCATATTTTTTATTCTCATCAAACTTGTGTGATAAACACTTTCTGTTGCCCTATTTGCTTTTCTAGTTGGTATGGTATACAAGCTTTGAGTGAGATTTTCCTAATAAAAGTCTCAGCTTCTGATATTAGCTATGTTGTTCTTCTTTGTATTTTGTTTTCAAGTTATCTTATGTTTGTTGAGGCTTCATTTCACATTCATTGTATTTCCTGTTCTAGGGAACAAATTTCAATTGTACTGAATTTTACTGGGTGCCTATTTTCAATTCTTTTTTTCTCCTTTGGTGTATATTGTTAACAAATGTAACACGTTCTCCTCTTGGAAGTGCAACGAGCCAAACCTTAAACAGATCCTGTAAAATATTCTCTTTGGAACATCTTGTAGCTCTGAAGTTAATATAGTTCCCAAAGCAATGACATGGAAAAGAATTTTCTCATGCAAGTACTTCAAGCTTCTTTTTAAGTCTTGAAAAAATAAGGGCACTTTCTCATATGAGATGTAAAAGGATTCCTGACTAAGTACTTTTATGAAAATATTCTCCTAGCTCTATTCTCTAGGCAATATCTATTGAAGCTGAGAAGGGATTTCTAATGTAAAATGAGATTTTTCATTGCAAACCAAAAGTTCATTTTAATCTCCTGAAAAAATAGAACAATAACAGATTCTTACCACAGTCTTTTTTAGATATATAGAGTATAAGAAATTATCAAAGGTTATTTATGGATATTGTGACTAATGCTTGACTCATGTTACACATATAGAAGTACTGCTAATTTATGTATTATCAACTCCAGTGATATTTCCTCTCTTAACATGGAATGGAATTGTTAAGTGTGCCTACTCAGTAGCTACTTCAAAGAGCTTTCAGTCTTATCTTTTTATTATGTCTGTGTAGAGTGGCTAACAAAATAGCCCTGGATCCTTAATTGGCAGCTTCTTAATAGACATTGGAAAATGTCTGACAGAGTGCTGTGGCAAACATTGGAGGTTCAACATCACTGAAGTAAAGTACAGATTTGTGTTAGTTTTTTTCCACATTAGTCACTTGGAAAACAATTTCGGAAAAATTCTGTCTCATGTTAACATTTTTAAAAGAGACATTCTGACTTTTCATTTTGAATTTTTCTTTAACTGTAATTAAAAAAAAATCAGATGTTTAAAACATTTTCAAAACCAAAACAAAACTTGCAGCTTTTTGAGTCAAATAAAATATTTCATTATTACCACAATACCTTTAAAAAAACTACTGTAATGATTCTTATTTTCAAATTCAATCAGTTTCTCTGAAGGTAAGAAAGTTACAGTGGGTGTATGTAAAATCAGTGAGACTCTCATTTTGAGATCATAAATGAGGATTTTGTTTCAATGAAAATAGATTATTATTATTATTATAGAACCTAGAGGCCCTCTACTAATACAAAACAAAAAGATGGTGTTTGGCTGAAGGCCTGACAATCTGGGGATATGTCAATATTAAAGTATGATAGTGGCATAGCTGCAGCTGCTCTGCTGTGGCCTAGACACTAACAATAGCGATGGAAGGGATTTTTCCATTGCTGTGGTAAATTCATCCTCTCAGAAGGAAATAGTGAGGTTAACAGAAGAATTCTTCTGAAAACCTAGCTACATATGCAATACTGGTTAGGTAAACCTAACTGTGTTACACAGGGCATGAAAGTCTTCAGAGCCTTCAGCAACGTAGCTAAATCAACGTATGTTTTAGGTGTAGACTAGGCATAGTATAAGACAAAAGTCGACAGATGGATTTAAAGACTGGGGGAGCAAAGAGAGACAGTGAGACAACACTGGTCAAACTTTTAGACAGAGTCATGCATACTAGCAGCCTGACCAGGGTCAAGAGATAAGATGGGTAAAGTGATACCTTTTATTGTATTAATTTATTTTTATGAGATAAGTTTTTGCATTTATACAGAGGTTTTATTCAGCTCTGAGAAATATACTCAAAGGTTACGTCTATACATCATGCTGCTGCTGGCAGAATCATGAAAATGAGGGCACTCAACAATGCAAATTAGGCACTCATTTACAAATCGCATACCTCATTTGCATACTCTCACATGATCACTGTCCCAGCAGAAGCTTCAGTCATCAAAAAAAAAAGCCATGTAGACTGGGTCTGTCAACCAAAACCCTCCTTGCTGACAGCTCTTTATCCCTAACAAAAAATGGTTTGTGATGAAAGAAGCCTCTGCCGGGACAGCAATCACATGAGAGTATGCAAATGTGGCATGCAATTTGTAAATTATTGCCTTGTTTGCACTGTCGAGAGCCCTCATTTGCATGATCCTGCTGGCAGCTGCATGCCATGTAGATGTAGCAATGGAGTCACAGAAAAATAGAAGATGGGACAGATTGTTTAGAATAAGTAGCTAGCATGTATTTCAAGGGACAATCCAAAGTGAAATGGCCTGTGAAGTCATGGGGGAGGTGAATAGAGGGGGCAAAGGAATCCGCGGAAGAAAGGTTATATACATTGCTGTAAAAAGCCATAAATTCTCTAACAATGTATGTCATGTTTCCTTGCATATAATTATTGTAAATTTTATAGGACTCATGGCAAAAGAAAGTTATAAAAAGGGATTTGGATGGTAATGAGTTAGCTTTGCATAGGTTTTTTTTTTTTGGTGGGGTGAGGGAGGTACTGGCAAAGTATGCAGTACAACTTGTATAAAAACATATAGGTATTTGTTTAAACATGCAACAAATGGCCAATTGATGCTGCATCATGGGCTGGTGCAATGCAATGCAGTCAAAATCTCAGTAGCAAATGAGCTAGGGATAGGAGGAAGGAATCTTATGTTTGATAAGACCATTGTCTGGTTTAAGGACATAGATTTCAACACGACTGAATAATCTGTTCCAAATTGGGAGGTGTGTCATGGGTTATAGATAACTACAAGAACTAAAAACAGAGGGATTTCGAGCTGGCAGTCAGACAGAGTGGAAGCAGCTGGGGAGGAGGCTGCCCTAAATTAATTAGGGTCAGGTGGTGCCACTTAAACCTACCTTTAAAACCCTTTTTCTACAGCACAGCAGAGCAGGGCAAGGCAATGGGAGAAAGCTTGAGAGGAGCAGAGCAGAGCAGAATAGAATAGAATAGAATTGAATACCAAGAACACCACAAACATTGCGGGGGGGGGGCGAGTAACGAGTATCAGCAGCGAGTGTGTGGACTTCCTAATCCTTGTAACCCCGGGCTCATGCATAGTCTGGGAAAAAACTAGTCACCCAGCTGGAGCAGATTGAGAAGGAGGATTCCTCTTGATGCAACCTAATATGCCATTAGCTTTCTTGGATACAATGGCACACTGTTGACTCATGTCCAGCTTCTTATCCACTACAACTCCCAGGTCCTTTTCTGTAGAACTACTACAGAGCCAGTCAGACCCCAAATTGTAACAATGCTTGGGATTCTTCTGGCCCAAGTTCAGGACTCTGCACTTGTCCTTATTGAACCCCATCAGATTCCTTGAAGCTCAGTCTTCTAATTTGTGTAGGTCAGTCTGGACCCTGTCCCTACCCTCCAGTGTATCTGCCTCTCCCCCTAGCTTAGTGTCATCTGCAAACTTGCTGAGGGTGTAATCCAACCCCTCATCCAGGTCATTGATAAATATGTTGAACACAACAGGACCCAGAACCAAACCTTGGGGCACTCCACTAGAAACTGACTGCCATCCCGACATCAAGCTGTTGAGCACTACACTCTGGCCCGACCTTCTAGCCAGCTTTCTATCCATCTTACCATCCATTTATCCAATACACATTCCTTTAACTTGCTGACAAGAATATTGTGGAAGACCGTATCAAAAGCTTTGCTAAAGTCAAAATAAATCACATCCATTGATTTCCCCCCATCCACAGAGCCAGTTATCTCATTGTAGGAACTAATCAGATTGGTCAGGCATGACTTGCCTTTCATGAATCCATGCTGACTATTCCTGCTCACTCTCACCTCCTCCAAATGCCTCAAAATTACTTCCTTGAGGAACCCCTCCATGATTTTTCCAGGGACTGATGCAAGACTGACCGGCCTATAGTTCCCTGGATCATCCTTCCCTTTTTTAAAGATGGGCACTACATTTGCCTTTCTTCCAATCATCCAAGATCTCTCTCAATCTCCATGACTTTTCAAAGATAATGGCCAAGGGCTCGTCAACAACATACACCAACTTCTGCAGAACCCTAGGATGAATTAGGTCAAGGCCCATGGATTTATATATGTTTAGATTTTTTAGATAGCTCCTAATATTCTTTCCCCACCAAAGGCTGTCCACCTTCATCCCACAATGCATCACTTATCGCATTAGTCTGGGAGCTGTCCTTGTCCGTGAAGACAGAGGCAAAGAAAGCATTAAGTACTTCAGCTTTCCCTACATCATCTGTCACTGGGTTACCTCCCTCATCCAGTAGGGACGCCACGTCCTCTCTTATCACCTTCTTCTTGTTAACATGCTTGCAGAAACTTTTCTTGTTATCCTTCACATTCCTTGTGAGTTGCAATTCCAGTTGCGCTTTCACCTTCCTGATAACTGCCCTACATTCTCGAGCTATACCTTTATAACCCTCCCTAGACATCTGTCCCAGTTTCCACTTTTTCTAAGTTCCCTTTTTGTGCCTAAGTTTTCCAAGGATTTCCCCATTAAGCCAGTCTGGTCTCCTACCATATTTACTTCTCTTGCTGTGCATCAGGATGGTTTCTTTCTGTGCCTTCAATAAAGCTTCCTTAAAATACTGCCAGTTTTCCTGGACTCCTTTTCCCTTCATGGTCGTATCCCAGGGGATTCTGCCCATCAGGTTTCTGAAGGAGTCAAAGTCTGCTTTTCTGAAGTCCAAGGTGTGTAATTTACTGCTCTCTTTCCTTCCTTTGGTCAGGATCCTGAAGTCTACCATCTTATGATCACTGCTCCCCAGGTTGTCCCCCAAATCTACCTTCCCTATTAGTTCCTCCCTGTTCATAAGCGGTAGGTCGAGCCGTGCACGACCTCTGGTTGGGTCCTTCAGCAATTGTATCAAGAAGTGGTCCCCAACATTCTCCAGAAATTTCCTGGACTGCTTGTGTACCGCCATATAGGTCTCACAACAGATGTCAGGGTAATTGAAGTCCCTCATGATAACGAGAGCCCGCAATCCAGAAACTTCTCTCAGTTGTCCAAAAAAAGCCTCATCTACCTCATCATCCTGATTTTGCGGCATGTAGCAGACACCAACCACCACATCTCCAGTGCTGCCTACACCACAAAGCTTGACCCATAGATTCTCAACAGGCTTTTCTCCCTCTATGTACTGGAGTTTCAAGCAATCATAGTGCTCTCTTACATACAGTGCAACTCCTCCTCCTTTTCTCCCTTGCATGTTCTTCCTGAACAATGTATACCCTTTCATGACAGAGCTCCAATCATGCGAGTCATCCCACCAAGTCTCTGTTATCCTTGAACATTAGGAAAAACTTTTTCACTAGGAGGGTGGTGAAGCATTGGAATGGTCTACCCAGGGAAGTTGTGGAGTCTCCATCTCTGGAGGTGTTTAAGTCTTGCCTCGACAAAGCCCTGGCTGGTTTGATCTGATGGGTTTAGTCCTGCTTAAAGTAGAGGGCTGGACTCGATGGCTTTTTTAGGTCTCTTCCAGCTCTATTGTTCTATGATTCTATGATTCACTGATGCTGTGGCCTGGAGAAAGTATCAGGGGGAGTCATCTGGGGAAGTGGCCCACAAAGAAAAGCTGCTTCACCAAGGGCTAAAGGAGTCATTCCTCCCCAGTAGCAGCTGCATAGGGCCCCCGGGTTAGAACCTGGAATGAGTGGGCAGCGGCTGGGTGCCCTCCCAGACCACACCCAGCAAAAGCAAGTGGTCCCTTATAGTGAGACCAGTGAACTGAATAGAAGCCAGGAACTCAGGAACAAGACTGACTTTGTCACTATATATATTGTAGCAGATACACCTGATAGAAGGCAGATATTCTGGATGGTGGGCTAATGCGTTTCTGTTCCCTGAGTAAGCCCAATTAGAGCAGGCAACTGGGGCCTCATTAGGAGTCAGCCACAGCTGGGGCTAATCAGCACCCATGGCCAGCTGAGGCATCTGGACTTCCTATAAAAGGCTTCCCCACAGGCAGTAAGGGGGAAGGAGTTGGAAGGTGCACAGGAGAGAAGTCTGGAGCACAGTGTAGCACAGCACAAAAGATACCATGGGGAAGTGGTGGGAAAAGTGGCCCAGGGTGAAGTTGCTACATTGGAGCAAGGACAAGAACCCCACCAGCTGCCTCTTGTCCCTTTCAGGGACCCTGGGCCAGAGCTGAGAGTAGTGTGTGGGTCTGGACTCCCCCGCCCCCGCATCCCCAGAGGACTACCTCACTGGAACAGGGAAAAGCCTGCAAGGGGGGCCTGTTTTACCCCCACTCAGGACTTGCCCATGCTGAGAGGGGCTCGCTGAGAAGAGACCCCTACCTCTGGACAGACCTGGGCAATTGAGGGACAACTGTGAGTCTTTGAGGCACAACAGGGAACTGCCAGGAAGCGCAGGGACCTCCCAGGGGGCTGACGGGAACTTGTCACTATATATAATCCCATGATAACCCAGTATTAGTGTTCCCAGTATGATCAGCACTTGGATGGCCACTCAGCAGAGATTCAGATGCCACCCAGCTCAGTAATAATGTTCCCACAGCTTCCCTCAGTTGGCAGCATGCTTTTCTATTTATGTCAAACATCTTCACATGCTTCAGTGCACATAATGAAATTTATTCTGCGCACGAATGGAAAAAAATAGAGGGAACATTGCTCAGTACTCAAGGGATTAATACAGGTACTACCAGTACCCAAAGGGCTAATAGAAATACTGCCTGTCAGTGCTTTATAGCAGCCTACCAACATAAGTGTCTTCAGGGCTAGAATTATTATGTGTGTAGTATGTTTCTGATGCCTTCATATCATGTCCAGAAGCTTAGCAAAGCATCCCTACTAGTACCCTTTAAAGCTGGACTCTGAAGCAAATCTTACCTTATAGGGACAGAGTAGCAGCCCGTCACAGCCCAGTGGTTGGTCAATACCAGTGTATAAACCAGGAAGCCATGATGAGGAGCTATCTTAATAACACCATTTCCTGCTTGCCTGTCTCTCTTTGTTCAACACTGTGCTAATGATAGAGGAGAGGTAGGAAGGAGATCAGAACACACTCAGAACTGTCAAGTCTTGAGTCTTCCTAGGTAGCTGAAGGGTTCCCAACTGGAAGTCAGGGGAATGAGTGAGTTACACTGAGATACTCAAGAACAGAAGGTAGGTTTCTAATCCCCTGGACACTAGAAACTGATTAACAGAAAAGTTTAGAGCATGAGCTTTCGTGAGTAAACTCACTTCTTCAGATGCTCAATGACTCTCAGATGCTCGTGAGTTTACTCACGAAAGCTCATGCTCTAAACTTTTCTGTTAGTCTATAAGGTGCCACAGGACCCTTCGTTGCTCTACAGATCCAGACTAACACGG
Source organism: Carettochelys insculpta (assembly GCF_033958435.1). Lineage (NCBI taxonomy): Eukaryota > Metazoa > Chordata > Testudines > Carettochelyidae > Carettochelys > Carettochelys insculpta. The sequence goes on from NC_134137.1 coordinate 139,079,818, forward strand.
CTACCCCTCTGATACTAGAAACTGATTGACGACCCTGCCGGACTAACCAGACATGGCCCTGTTGCACCAGCCCACCAGCCCATAAGATAGTGAAGGATAATATAATTAATGCCAACCAACATGGTGTCATGGAAAACAGATCCTGGCAAGCTAATTTGGTAACTTTTAAACATGAAATTACAAGTGTGGCTGCTAAAGGTAGTAGTGTTGACGTCCATATACGTCTGTATAGCATTTGACTTGGTACGACATAACATTTAGACTATAAAACTAGAACCAGGCCCACTGGTCAGTGTTAGGAGGGCAAAAGGAGCAAGTGCTGCAGGGGCCAGAGATTCAAAAGCCCTTTAAATTGCTGCCGGTTCTGGGTGGCATGCTCTTGTGGATTTGATGGTGGAAGAGAGGGCTGGATGTCTGGCCCTGCCCCTTCCTTCTGAGGACCAACCTCTTTCAGGAATATTGAATTTGCTCCCCACCTACCTTGCCCAGGGCCCTGGCGAGGGTGTCAGCTCACCTAGCTAGAATGATAGCAATGATCATGAAACACATTAAATGGATTAGGATTAAAAACTGTCTGAAATCTAACGGTGAATGGGGAATCATCATCGTTTCATCAAACAGCTTCTTGGCTTAACGCTATTTAACATTTTTTTAATGGCCTGAAAGAAAATATAGAATTGTCACTGCAAGTTTTCAGATTGTACAACAATTGGCAGAGGGATAGATAATGAAGCGGCCAAGTCAGTGATAGTGGAGGGATCTGGATCAATTAGAAAACCTTGCAAGCAATGCATTTTTAACAGGGTTAAATGTAAAAGTGAAGGTAACCTGTTATCACACTTCTTCTTTCAATTGTGTGAAGTGATAGATTCTGAATTTAGGGAAAATATTGTTCAAAGTCTGGTGTGTAAACTCCACCAACCTAGCAGTGCACAAGGATAGAACTGTTTCACAGTGACACACTTGCAAGAGGCTCAATTCCTCGTCTGGTTACTCCTTTCTCCAAGGGGATAGGAGATAGTGATTTACTGTTAACCTACACCCACAGCCTGTCATAACACTCCTGCACTGGTGCAGCTGTGCTGGCCTGTAAGTGGTGGAGGGGAGGAGCCAAGCGTGATGTTCTGTGGGAGAAAATAAGTGGTTATGTAGCTTCTTATTTCTGTGCACTTAGACTCAAGCTGCAGGTAGCCTGTGTAAGGTGTATAAAGGACTTCTTACTGTCCCTCAACCCCGGTCCAGTATAATCAAATCCACCTGTGTAATCCAGCTATACAAATGTACTTTTGATAGCATGCGGTACAAGTGGACTTACTATGCTTATTTTTTATGTAAATTTTAAAACATGGGATGAAGGTTCAAATATTACTGCCTTTCCCTGCTCTCTTCACTAGTTGGGGAAGCTTTATTAAACCTTAGTTAGCCAGAAAACCTATTTTCTCATGCAACAGTTACAGTACAGCGCTCAGTCAATAGAAGGCACTGTCTGAAGAAATTTCCCAATAAAAATTCTGTCAACAGATTGTGGCCAAACACAAAAGCCAGTCAGAAGAGTGCTCCACTCTGTCTACGGAGCAACCAGAGTGCCTGGACGCTCTCTTGACAAAACAGGCACTGGAAGCACAGCAGACAGGGCTGCCCATTGTTCTGGATGCCCTGTCTGTCGAGAGAAAGACCTTCCCCCAGAGTGCTCACACAGCTTTTCTGTCGACAGCATCTGTCAGCAATGTTATGTCTCAGGGCTGAGAGGCAGAATGCTGCCAGTAAAAGTGTTGAATTTTGTCACCAAACTGTTGACGAAAAGCATTTTGGGTGTGTTTACATTACAGCTCCATTTCAAAAGGATGGCTTTCGAAATTGAATGTTGAAAGACAGACTTTTCGAAACAAAGCGTCCACACATGCAAACTGGGACCAAAGGTCAAACTGGCCTTTCAAAAGGCCCCCGGTGCACTTTCAAAAGAGAGTATCCACACATCTCAGGGCACTCTTTCAAAAGAAGAGGGGAATGAAGCGTCATGAGCAGTGTCACATTCTGGATGAGACCTTCCAGGGCTACCATCTGCTGTCACTTTAAAGCCTCCCCCCCACACAAGCCCCAGCCTGCACATGCTGAGGGCCAGCTACCTGCCCTGAGGCATGTAGGGAGAGGGAGCAGAGGAGGCACCCCTGGCCTCCCTGGACCCTGAGCAGCACCCTCCCCACTCTTGGCCATGGCTGACTCACTGGCTGTGGTCCTTGCTGCTATGCACCAGTGGATCCAGGTGGCCATCTTAATAGCCACCCTCACAGAGTTCATCATCAGGGCATGATGTCCTCACCTGGTCCCCCAGGTCATCCACCGCATGTGGAGCTTCCCCACAAGCAACAACTGGTGGGACCGACTAATGCTGGAGGACTAGAGCAATGACCAGTGCTGCAGAACTTCAGGATGACCAAATGGACATTTCTGGAGCTGTGCCACTGGGTTGCCCCAGCCCTCCTGCATCGTGACACCTGCCTGAGGCCAGCACTCCGACTCTAAAAAAGGGTGGCCATCACTGTCTGGAAACTGGCCATCCTGGAGAGTCACCAATCCATCAGCCACCAGTTTGGGCTGTGCAGGGCCACCACTGGGACCATCGTCAACAAGGTAAGTCCCCAGGTCACACCTAGACCACACACAGCTGGTGGAGGGCACCCTGGCAAGGGGCACCATCAGAAACTGAGGGGGCGGCCCCACTGGGGAAAGGGGTGGGGATGGGGACGGATGGGCACACCACACTCCACCCCACACTCACAAGCATGGCCCCCTATGCTGTGCAGGTCATCTGAGCCATCTAAAAGTCCTCCTGAGGCAGCTGGTCTGCATTGGGGACCTGGACAATGTTATCTGGGGCTTTAAGCAGTTGGGCTTCCTGAACTGCTTTGTGGCTTTCTGAACTGCTTTGGGGCCCTGGATGGCACATACTTCACCTTCCGGGTCCCGCAGCACATCTGCAAGGCCTACATTAAACTGCAAGGGCTACCACTCCATGGTTCTGCAGGCACTCACTGATGCCAGCAGTTGCTTCCAGGACACCTGTGTGGGTTGCTCCAGCCATGCTCACAACACCAGGGTGTTCCAGAATTCAGGGCTGGGCCACCGCATGGCTGAGGGGACCTGCATTACCCAGCTGGAGATCCCTGTCAGGGACACCATGATGCTGCCCTGCGTCAAGGCTGACACGGCCTACCCTTGTTGGCCTGGCTGATGAGGCCATACACAGAATACGTTAGAGCGGGCGTTCAGCCGCCTGAAGAGGAGCTTTAGATTCTTCCACACCAGGATGGAGGTGGGCCTCCCTAACGTCCCGACAGTGGTCAGGGATTGCTGCACCCTGCACAACCTGGTGGAGGTGAAATTGAGCCCTTCATGCAGGGGTGGGCCTCCGAGACGGGTCATGGGCACGAACAGCCCCCTGCTGCCAGGCCCAGCAGGATGGGCCATGGGTACAGGAGGCCCTGTGCCAGGTCTTCCAGCAGGGGACATGGTGATCCTCCTACTCTGCACACACACACCCACCACCACACATGCACAGGGGACACAGGGTAAAAAGCAACAATAAACTGTTTACTGAACATTAACTGTTCCCCTCCATGATTGAGGGAACTATTTACATGTAGGAGGGGGAACAGCTAACAGGGGGCTGCAGGGAACTATTTACTGTTGGAAGGGGGAACAGCTAACAGGAGACCATGAGGAACAGGCCATTAATCCCCAGCAAAGGCCCCTGTGAATCCCCTCCCCTCCCCATGCCATGCAGGGACTGCATCCCAGGGTTCCCCATCTGGCTGCTGGGAGCACTAGCTCTCCTCTGCCCCCATGGCCCTCCATGGCTGGGTGGACTGTGGTGCTATCTTGGCTGCATGGTGCTGAGTGCCACACATCAGCCCTCTGAGGCCGGGGGGAGTGGGGCCATCTGCCTGCCTGTGCCCTGGGTCTGACGGCCATGTGGGTGGGATGTGGCCACCCCAGGCAGGATCGTGCACCCCCTCCCTGAGCCCTGAAGTGTCTGGCATGCATAGCACATACCTCTGCTTCCCTCCAGGAGCTCAGGTGAGGCACAGTCAGAAGGGGCCAGGCTGAATGGGCCAAATGTGATGTCGATGACAAGGGCCCCCTTGCTCAAGGCCTTGCCATCACTACTGGCCTGGAGTCTGCATGGGCGCCTGGTGATAGCTGCTGGTCCCAGGTGGTCCTCCCCCTTGGTCCCTGTCTCAGGCTCTACTTCGGTTCTGGGGTCCGTTGTTTCAAGGATCAAGGCCAGGGGTCCTGCCTGCTTGGGCCCAAGGAGGTGGTCCAATTCTCTAAAGTAGGGGCAGCTGGTGGGCACTGCTCCTGACTGCCCAGCCATGTCCCAGGCCCTGCCATAGCCCTGGTAGATCTTCTTCACCTTGGAATTCACCTGGTCGAGGGTGTGGGTGGGGGACCCCAACCAGTGAGGCCCTTGGCAAGGCTCTCGAATGCCTCTGTGTTCCAGCACTGCACCCTCATCTGATGCAGGACCTCCTCATTTTTCCAGAGGGCAAGGAGGTCCCACAGCTCACCCTTGGTCCAAAAGGGGACCTGGAACTTTGGTGCCGGGATCTCCTCCTGGGAGGATTCCCCAGAATCCTTGGGTGGGGCCTTGGTATGGACGGGCATCCTGGGACCTGGCCAGAGGGCTGGGAAGCAAGGCAGACTGGCTACGACCTCATAGCTCGCAGTGTGCTGGACAGTGGCATGGGCTCCCTGCTGCCTGCATGCTCTCAGCATCCTGCCTGGAGCTCTGTAGGAGCCTGTGTATTTAAATGCAGCCAGACCTCAAGCCATAGAGCTCTGCTTGTGCTGTGAGTGGCATCACTGCCATGGAGGACTCCTTCTTTCAAAACACTGGGCCGCAGAGTGTCTACACTCACTCTCTTTCAAAATAATCTTTCAAAAGGCGGTGCTCTTCCCACTGCATGAACGGAGGAACAACTTCAAAGGAACGGCCCCTTTCTTTCAAAGTTACTTTTGAATGCTCATGGGGTGTGTGTAGACATGCCACGGGTTGGTTTGAAAGACAGCTGTCTTTTGACCTCACTTTTGAATGTACTTGTGCATTTGTGTGTGGATATTCCACCGGTTTTGTCAACAAAACATAGGTTTTATCAGGAAAACTCGCTTGTGTAACCATAGCCTTGAGAAGCAGATGCAGTGTGAGATATATAAACCACACTCTGACAGTTTTGAATTAAATTTCTTTTTAAACGTCTGAATAAAAGTGCACAAAAATCCTATAACTAGCTGCAGGTGTAGACATACCTTTTGTAGGAGATCTGCTTATTTCAGTGCTGGGAACATATCACTCTCTAGCTACGTCTACACGTGTATGCTACATCGAAATAAGCTATTTTGATGAATAGTGTCTACACGTCCTCCAGGGCTGGTGCCGTCGACGTTCAACGTCGACGTTGGGCAGCACCACATCGAAGTAGGCGCTGCAGGGGAGCATCTACACGCCAAAGCGGCCCACATCGAAATAAGGGTGCCAGGAACAGCTGCAGACAGGGTCACAGGGCAGACTAGCACTTCCGGGGCAACAGCTAGCCGCTCCCTTAAAGGGTCCCTCCCAGACACACTCAGCCTGCACAGCACGCGGTCTGCAGAGCCACAGGTACGCACACCCCGTGGAAGTAGCATGGACCCCCAGCAGCAGCAGCAGCAGCAGCAGCCGCAGCAGCAGCCGCAGCAGCCAGAGGTCCACACACCCGCCCCTACAGGAGCAGTGCTTGCCCTGCCCAATGCTATGCAAGAGGCAGCTGACCACCTTTTATTCACAGAGGAGGAGCTGCCCCCAGGGGAGGAGGAAGCTGCCCCAGACCCTGCAGTCCTCTGCCCCCGCCCCCCACCACACACACCGCCGGCTGTGGAGCGACCGCACGAGCATGGACTGGTGGGAGCAGCTGGTGCTCAGCGAGTGGGACAATGACTTTCCGCATGAGCTGGCAGACATTCCTGGAGCTCTGCCAGTGGCTCACCCCCGCACTGAGGCACCAGGACACCTTCATGCAGTGTGCCCTCTGCGTCGAGAAATGGGTCGGCATCTCTGTCTGGAAGCTGGCCACTCCAGACAGCTACCGATCCGTGGGGCAGCAGTATGGCGTGGGCAAGGCCACTGTCAGGGCTGTCCTCATGGAGGTAAGAGGACCCACGGTGGGGGGAGCCCTGGGGGTGGAGGGAGCCCTGGGGGTGGAGGGAGCCCGGGGAGGGAGGACCAGACACACCCTGCACACCCCTCACTGGTGCTCTCCCATGTCCTTCCCCTGCAGGTTGTCTGTGCCATCAACGCCCTGCTCCTCCACAGGCTCGTGCAGCTTTGGGACCCAGATGCCGCCATCGTGAGGTTTGCCAGCCTGGGCTTCCCAAATTGCTTTGGGGCTCTGGATGGGACCCATATCCCCATCTGTGCTCCGGAGCACAGCAGAGGATGCTTCCTCAACAGGAAGGGCTACCATTCAGTGGTCCTCCAGGCCTTGGTGGACAGCCGGGCAGGCTTCCTGGACATTTATGTTGGGTGGCCTGGCAGCACCCATGACGTCCGGGTATTCCAGAATTCGGGCCTGTGCCACCGGCTGGAGGCAGGGACCTACATCTCCCATGGGAGATCCCTGTGGGGGACATCACTATGCCCCTCTTCATTGTCGTAGATGTGGCATACCCCCTCCGGCCTTGGCTCATGCACCCTTACACGGGTCATCTGTCAGCCAGCCAGGAGCGCTTCAACACACGCCTGAACCATGCGCGCCAGGTGGTCGAGCGCACTTTTGGCCACCTCAAAGGGCGCTGGAGGTGTCTCCTCACCCACCTTGATGCAGGCCCCACCAACATCCCCCAGATTGTGGGCACGTGCAGCACACTCCACAAACTGGTCGAGAGCAAGGGGGAGGCATTCTTCCAGGGTTGGGCTGTGGAGGCTGCCAGGGCTGACATGCAGCCACCCACTGCCCCCGGTCGCCAGGTGGACCCCGAGGGGATCTGGGTCTGGGAGGCCCTGCGGGCCCATTTCGACCAGGCCGCAGGGTGAACACTGGCAGGCCCCCCACTGCACCCTCCCCATCCTCCACAGCACGCCCTGCCCCCACGCCCACACCACAGAGCACCCAAGAGCACACCCCCCCCGACTTTTGTTGCAAATAAAAATGGAGCTGTTGTTTTTGAAGCCAAAAAAAAGTGGTGAATTCTCTTATATTAATACTAACTAACTAACTAACTAAATATATATATATATATATATATATATATATATATATATATATATATATAGTAAGAACAAAAGGGGGAAACTATTTACATGGGGGGGCAGGTACCATAGAAGAACAGGGGTCTAACACAAACTATATACAACAAATATATGATGGGGGATATGTACAGAGGGGGAGGGGGGGGCACGTCCTGGGCCCCGCACCCCTCTACTGTCCAGCACCCGGGGTGGGCAGGTGCAACCCTTGCCTTAGCCATAGCCCTGGCCAAGGCTGGCTGGGGGCTGGGCGAACCAGCAGGTATGGCCGGCGGGTGTCAGCAGGCCCCAGGTCCCCCTCGGTGGAAGGCACCGGGGTGGCAGACAGCGGTTGGAGCAGCGGGTGAAGCAGCGGGTGGACCAGCAGGTTGAGCGGCGGGCAGGGCGGGCAGGGCGGGCAGAGCGGTGGGCGGCGCAGCATGGGGGGTCAGGTAGTCCGCTATGTGCTCGAAAGTGCTCATAAAGGCCCCCCATGCCTCCTGGCGCCAGGCCAGCGCCCACTCTTGCAATTCCAGCCGCCGCTTGTCCACCCGCAGGCACCGCTCCGACACCTCCAGCTGACACCGAAGGGTTGAGAGCAGCTGGGAGTCTGTCGCCGTCCTCGGATGGTGGTGGCTCCGCCATCGGCCCCATCCTGGGGCTGGTTAGTGCTCCACCGAGGGGCTGGCCTGCAGCGATGGCCCCGGTGGGCTCTCTGGGACCACTGACACCTCACTGGTGCTCTCCGGGCTCTCCGATGGTGCAGCTGCAGAACACAGGGGGGGAAGAAGAGTGGAGATAGCTGTTAGTGTGGCCACTGAGCCATGGCCCTTGTCCCCCCACCCCTCTGCTGTTGATTCCCCATCCCCGTCCCCGGGAGATGCTGCTGCTGATGATGGGTGTCCCACCCCCTCCCCCCTGGGGGACCCTAGGTTCTGCTCCCCACATCCCCAGGGATGGGGCATGGCACTGTCCTGCTGGGGGGCAGGGGGTGATGCACTCTTCTGAGGGACATGCTACTGCTGTCCTCGGGGCCATGGTCATCTGGGCATGTGGAGGGCCCTCGTCATGTCTCTTGTCCCTGCCCTCAACCCCGGGGGTGTGCACCGGGGGGGTACATACTTGACGGTCCGCTCCCATGGTGGGGGACACCCTCTGGGCGGGCGCCCTGCTGGAGCTCCAGGACAGCAGGATTATGTGCAGCCCTCTGTCGCTGGAGGAGGATTTCCCCCTCCTCCTCCTCCGGCATCCCGGGGTGGGCTCCTGGGGGGGCCGCTGGGGTGCGGGGCTTGCCTCCGGGGTGGACTCTGGCCAATGTGCGCCGGATGCCCTGCTGGAGTTCCAGGACAGCAGGATTATGTGCAGCCCTCCGTCGCCGGAGGAGGATTCCCCCCTCCTCCTCCTCCGGCATCCCAGGGGTGGGCTCCTGGGGGGGCCGCTGGGGTGCGGGGCTTGCCTCCAGGGGTGGAGCTCATCGGCCGATGTGTCAAGAGTGGCCGGCGGGGAGGAGGTGTACCGGGGCCCAGGATGGACCTGAGCTCCCTGTAAAAGGGGCAAGTGGCGGGGGCGGCCCCAGATCGGCTGGCCGCATCCTGGGCCTGGGCGTAACCCTGCCGCAGCTCCTTAACCTTACTCCTGACGTGGTCAGGAGTGCGGGCAGGGTGACCCCGGGCAGCTAGGCCCTCAACCAGCCAAGTGAATGCATCCGCGTTCCGTCTCTTGCTCCCCATTACCTGGAGCACCTCCTCCTCACTCCAGAGCCCCAGCAGGTCCCAGATCTCGGCCTCCATCCAGGAGGGGCCCCACTGTCTCTTCCCAGACTGGCTGTCTGTCTGGGAGCCCTGGCTCCCCTTGGGGGGGTGCCCTTGGGGTGCTTGGGGGGCTGGTGGGCGGCCATCGCAGAGGGGGGGTGTCTTGGGGCTGCAGGGAGGCGTGCAGGCTAGCCGCGTGGCAATGCTGCTGCCTGCACTCGCTGTCAGCTTCCTGCACAGGAAGGCAGGGGGTGGGGAGCTTTACGGGGCCACTGCACACAGCAACCATAGAGCTCAGGGGCTGGAGAGAACGTCTCTCAACTGCTCCACTGATGGTCGCCATGGCGGACCCCGCTCTTTCGATGTAGTGGGACGTGGATTGGCTATATATACCCTACTTTGATGTTCAACGTCGAAGTAGGGCGCTATTCCCATCCCCTGATGGGGATAGCGACTTTGACATCTCGCTGCCTTACGTTGATGCCAACTTCGAAATAGCACTCGCCCCGTGTAGACGTGGTGGGCGCTATTTCAAAGTTGGCGTGGCTACTTTGAAGTAGCCGGCACGTGTAGACGCGGCTTCTGTCTCCTATGGCTAGTAGATAAGTCACTTGAATAAGAGCACAAAATATTTCTGATAATGTATGGCTATGTCTGCACTACCCAAAACTTCAAAATGGTCATGTAATTGGCCATTTAGAAGTTTACTAATGAAGTGCTGAAATACATATTCAGCATCTCATTAGAATGCCAGCAGCTGCGGCACTTCAAAATTGACACAACTTGCCGCCGCATGGCTTGTCCAGACAGGGCTCCTTATTGAAAGGATCCCAGCAACTTCGAAATCCCCTTATTCCTAACAGCACATAGGAATAAGGGGATTTTGAAGTTGCCAGAGTCCTTTTGAAAAGAAGCCTGTCTGGACGAGTCACACAGCAGCAAAATGCAGCAATTTTGAAGTGATGTGGCTGCCGGCATTCTAATGAGGCACTGAATATGTATTTCAGCACTTCATTAGTAAACTTCGAAATGGGCATTTGCATGGCCATTTTGCAGTTTTGGGTAGTGTAGACATAGCCTATATGTCATAAAATCTGGAGTAACTAATCAAAGAGAAGCAACTGTCTTTACGGGAGTTTAGCTTTGGGCTTCTTTTGGTAGTGGTAATATAGCTGATGATGGAGGGAGCCCCATGACTGCATGTTCACAAAGGCCCTCCAGAATAACTCCCTGGGCTTATCTACACTACCACCTTCCTTCGAAGGAAGGATGGTAATTAATGTGTTGGGAGTTTAGTAATGAAGTGCTGCTGTGCATAAGCAGCACTTCATTCAGCAAATTTCCCCCTGCAGAAACTTCAAAGTTTTAAACTTCGAAGTACTGGCACACATCTAGCCATGGCTCACCTGCCGGAACTTCGAAGTGCCGGGGCAACTTTTGAGGAGTAAGGGGACTTCAAAGATGCCCCAGCACTTCAAAGTACTGGCGGGTGCGCCACGGCTAGATGCGTGCTAGTACTTTGAAGTTTAAAACTTTGAAGTTGCCGTGGGGTGGGGGGGAAGCATGGCAGCACTTCATTAATAAACTCCCAACACCCTAATTACCATCCTTCCTTTGAAGGAAAGTGGTAGTGTAGACAAGCCCCCTGTGACCTGCCTGCAGTCTTCCAGCTGTTAAGTATTAATATAGCAACTTTTGGAGCTACTTTTGGGGTAGATGTATTAGCTAAATAAATTGGACCTTAGTTCATAAAATGCCATTTGTTAATGGCTTGACTTTAAACAAGAAAGGGAAGAAAATTCAATAGCATAAATTAAATCTCCTGTGTTATTTTCATTACCTTTCTTCTGTCATATTCCACTGAGAGAAGACTCAGAACTTGAAACAAGTATCTTGGGCTTGATTTTGCTCCAACTCAAATCAATGGGAGTTTTGCCAGTGAATACAGAGCACTGCAGATTTGTGGACATCTACTTTATATTCACTGGTATCAGCATCTGCGGATATGGATGTGGATATCTGGAGCTCATTTTTGCAGCTATGAATGCAGACAAGGATAATATTTTGTATCTAGAATACTGTGATTTTGCAGATATCCACTTCATATCCTGGGGTATCTATGTACATAGAAGGCAATACAGATTTAAGCAGCTCATTTGTGTGATTACAGATGTGAAAGCAAATACAAATTTTGTATCTAAGCAGGGCTCTAAGAATCAAAAAGGACAGGATTAGGTTACTGGCATCTCAATCTGCTGTAATATAATAATCGATTTCTACCATTTTTAATAGATCAGTTTTGTGCTGGAATGTTAAAAGGACCCAGGCCCTGCACTTGCTTAAATTGAAATCAATGCTCAAACTCCTGTTGACTTCAATGCATGATGCAGGTCTGAACCACTGACAGTTACTACACACGTCCTATTAAAGATTTGTGTGATTTTTTTTTTCAGTTTGTTCTTGCTTTTTAATTATCTGCCTTGTTACAAGGCTAAACTTTGATATTTCAATATACCCTGCAGCTTTTGGAGAAAGAAGGATCTCGCATCAGCAGTGTTATGTTTTGTTGATATCTCCAAATGAAGTAGTCCCTGTCTTTGGATGAAAGCTTGTTGTGTTTGGTAGTTGAGTTTTACTTTCAAAGTCTTTCTTGATCTAAATGCAAATTAGACCAAAACCTAATGGGAATTTTCAAAAGGGAACATTAATTAATATTAAAAGAGGCATGCTAATCTAGTTGTACATGGACTTTAAAAATTCTTTTATTTTGAACATATTTGAGATCTGTATCCATGTTTTCTGAGGGGAAAATTGGATTTGTAGTATTTGCACTTGAGAATTGCCAGGGTTGTTTGTTGATTGTTAAGTCAGGTAATGTGGAATGACAAATCCACAGCATATAGTCCTTTCCATTATTACATAAATCTTCTGACACTATGTACTTGAGCACCAACAGCTGGGAAAATGATTCATCATTTAAAAGTTCTCCTCTGCTTTACAGTGGAACATCCTTTGATAAGTTTACACATTGCATCTTCATATACTGCAAGGCAAAAAAATAATAATTTTGAATCCTAATAATATTTAGAGGCCCCAACTAAGAGGCCCCTCTCTTATACTATTTGCTGTACAAATGCATAACAAAGGAGAAAGCCTGCCCCTAAAGAGTTTACAGTTTAAAATAATGTACATAGGAGAAAGGAAGCACTGATATATTCATATTAAAATAGTATGCAAATCAGTGCAGCACCTATTAAATGTATTAACTGGCTAAATGATAGAGCTCAAAAACTAATTATAAATAGGCAATCATCACCCAAAGGGGGTAAAGGCCTCCAGGGATTTTTTCTTGGTCCAATTACATTAAATAACTTTATAAGTGACTTGCAAGAAAATATAAAATCATTGCTGGCAAATGTATCCTCAGAGCCAATAAGTTTGAAGAAGATTTAGTGGTCATGTAGATAAGTATCTGAACGTATTCTGCCAGTATGATGTTTTGTCTAAGAAGCCAAATGGAGTTCTTCAAAGGAAAAAGACAGCAATATTGACTCATAGCAGGAAGATGGCATTACCTCTGTATACAGTACCAGTGAGATTACTTGCATATGGTACCCACACTATAAAAGAATATTGAAACATTGGAACAAATAAAAAATAACTACAAGAATGATAAAACATTTTTTACACTGAAGTCCAATATTGATTATCAAAGAGAAAGTGGGCTTGTAGTGGTGTAGCCAAGTTGATACCAGGATAGCAGAAGGTCAAGGTGGATGAGATAAGATCTTTCCTGGGACAAACTTCTGTAGCACAAAAGCTGGTCTCTTTCACCAAGAGCAGGTGGTAAACAAAAGATGACTCTCAGAGAAATGTAACAAGTGTCTTTACAAAGGTCTGTAGACAAGTGAAGAAGAAAACCACTGATAATATTTATTTAGTGACCAAAAGCTGAAGATGGATAAATTTGGGCTAGAGCTACAATGCAAATTTTTAAAGAAAAGGCGAACTGACCATTGAAACAACTCACTACGGAACATGGTAGATCCACTATCACTTGAAGTATTTTAATTAGTGTTGTTGTCTTTTAAACTGTATCTTATACCTCAAACACAAGACAATGGGTTCATGCTGTGCGGGAAAAAACAGGTGAAATTCTTTGGCTTTTGTTTTGCAGATAATCATATTGGTCCTTTCTAGCCTTAAAATGTCTCAGGCTATGGCCGTACTAGCCCCTCCTTTTGGAGGAGCTATGGTAATTTGACACTTCAGGATATGCCAATGAGGCATTACCATGAATATGCAGTGCCCTATTAGCATAATGGTGGCCATTCACTCTTCGAAACTGATGGTTTCTGAACGCAGCCACTTGTGTAGCTGGTGGGCCTTTCAAAACAGATCACTGATTTTGAAAGCCACCTATTCCCAAAACCAGATGGGAATAAGGGACTTTCAAAATCAAGGGGTCATTTCAAAAGATCCCCCAGCTACGTGGGCATCTGTGTTTTGAAACTGGCAGTTACAAAGTGCATGTGGCCACCGTTATGCAAATGATATGCTGCATATCTGTGCCAGCACCTCATGAGCATATCCTGAAGTGCCACATTACCATGGCCCCTCCAAAAGGAGGGACTAATGTGACCACAGCCTCAGTGTATGAATTATTCCCTTCTTTCAAGGGGTCATTTGAGACACTGATTTTCTAACCAGAAGATGAAGCTTTATCTTTTTGCCCACATACTAAAATTTGGAGACTTTAAAAGGAAGTACCAAATACACAATTCATACACCAACAAATATTGTCACCTGTAAAATTTTAAAATGCAAGATTCATGCTAATACCTTTTTCAGTGAAAGGGTAAGAAACAATTTGAAAGTATATTCTTTTATAGTCATATAAGAATCAGGGAGGAAAATACAGCAAGGTCAAAAATACAGACATTAGTTTGAAACATGCTAAGAAATATTTGGCTACAATAACATCTTGCTTGAAGGTGCCTTCTGTAGCTAGCCAAAGGAAAGAAATAATGGAACACTTAGGATAACATATTACAGAAAGGGTAGTCATTAAAAGCAATAAATAATTATTAATCTTTAGAAGAAAAAAAGATTGCCAATTTATAATGTACTACAAAATCATTTGTCATATAAAACAGTGACTGATGGTTGAAGGCTTCATCTGTAAGTGTCTAAGAGACAGCAGGTTAAAAATAGTAACAAGTGAAATCAAACAAATCTATGCTGTGAAGAGAAATTAAATACATTTAGTCATCTTTTAGGGGGTGAGTTTCATATTAACTTTTGCTCAGTATCACAGATAATGATTTTAAGAAGTAGTTTCTTCTTTGAGGTCCATTTTGTCCTCCTTTAAAGGGTGAATCCAATGTTCAACTGAGCTTCTTTAAATAAAAGATTTCAAGATATGAAATAGGGATACATGACAAATAAAAGCATGTCTGTTTCCTTGTGGTGAGCTAGAAAGCAAGGTTGTAGAAAAAGCTGCATGTGTCCAGAGTATTGGATTTTCTAAGAATAAAACTCTGTGGCTACAGCTATACTCGAGATTTTTGTCAACAAAACCCTGATTTTGTGGACAAAACTCAAGAAGAGTCAACACTAAAAATGTGTTCTGTTGGCAACTTTGTCAACAGCCTTTTGCCTGTCCTCCAGGAGGCAGAATGCCTTTCCCAACAGAATCTGTAGACAAAAAGCCATGTGAGTGCTCTAGGGAGACCTCTGTAGATAGGCAGGGCTTTTGGGTTACCGGGCAGCCTTGTCTGCTATGTTTCCAGTTGGCAGCTCTGTCAAGTGAGTGGCTGACCAGTCTGTCTGCTGTTTGTTGACTGAGTTGATCAACAGAGTATTCCACTTTGGTGTATGACCAAAATCTGTCAACACAAGTTTTGTCATAAATGCAGGTAGTATTCTCTTCAATCCTTCCTGTCAAAGGTTGGGACCCAGGCAGAGACAGGTACATCATGGAGGTGAATGTTTGGCTGCGTAAATGGTGTCACCAGGAGGGCTTTGACTTCCTCAACCATGGGATTCTATTCCAGGAAGGACTGCTGGGCAGAGATGGTGTTCGCCTTTCAAGGAGAGGGAAAACCCTATTTGGGCACAGACTGGTTAACGTAGTGAGGAAGGCTTTAAACCAGGTTCGATGGGGACAGGAAGCAAAGCCTATGGGTAAGTAGAGAATATGGAAACCTGGGAGATTGGTCTGAAATGGGAGGAAGCACAGGCAATAATGGCAGAGAAAAAGGAGGGTCACGGCAAAACTGGGAGGCAAGATCAAATCAATATCTTAGATGCCTATATACAAATGCAAGAAGTATGGGTAATAAGTAGGAAGAACTGGAAGTGCTAACAAATAAATACAACTATGACTTTGTTGGCATCACAGAAACTTGGTGGGATAACACATGGTTGGAATATTGGTATGGAAGCATACAGCTTGCTCAGGAAGGATAAACAGGGGAAAAAGGGATGGAGTGTTGCCTTACATATTAAAAATGTACACAGTTGGACTGAGGTGGAGATGGACATAGGAAGTGGATGTATTCAGAGTCTCTGTGTTAAGCTAAAAGGGGCAAAAACAAGGGTGACATCCTGCTAGGAGACTACTACAGAACACCTACCCAGGTGGAAGAGGTGGATGAAGATTTTTTTAAACCACTAACAACATCGTCAAGGGTCCAGGATTTGGTGGTGATGGGGGACTTCAACTATCCAGATATGTGTTGGGAAACTAACACAGCAACACACAGACTATCCAATAAGTTCTTGGACTGCATTGGAGACAACTTTTTATTTCAGAAGGTTGAAAAGCCTACCGGGGGGAAGCTGTCCTAGATTTGATTTTAACAAATAGGGAGGAACTGACTGAGAATCTGAAAGTGGAAGGCAGCTTGGGTGAAAATGATCGTGAAATCATAGTTCACAATTTTAAGGAAAGGTGGAAGGGAGAACAGCAAAATAAAGAAAATGGATTTCAGGAAGGCAGATTTTGGTAAACTCAGAGAGCTGGTAGGTAGGGTCCGATGGGAAGCAAGACTGAGGGGAAAAACAACTGAGGAGAGTTGACAGGTTTTCAAACGGACATTATTAAGGGGCCAAAAGCAAGCTATCCCACTGTGTAGGAAAGACAGAAAATATGGCAAAAGACCCCGTTGCCTTAACCAGGAGATCTTGCATGATCTCAAAATAAAAAAGGAATCATATAAAAAATGGAAACTAGGACAAATTTCAAAGGATGAATGTAGGCAAACAACACAAGAATGCAGGGGCAAGATTAGAAAGGCAAAGGCACAAAATGAGGTCAAATTAGCTACAGGCATAAAGGGAAAAAAGAAGATGTTTTATAAATACATTAGAAGCAAGAGGAAGACCAAGGATAGGGTAGGTCCATTGCTCAGTGAGGAGGGAGAAACAGTAATGGGAAAGTTGGAAATGGCAGAGATGCTTAATGACTTCTTTGTTTCGGTCTTCAGGAAGAAGCGTGGAGAAGGAATGCCTAATATGATGAATGCTTTTGGGGAAGGGGGCGGTTTAGAAGATAAAAATAAAGAAGTACAAGTTAAAAATCACTTAGAAAACTTAGATGTCTGCAAGTCACCAGGGCCTGATGAAATGCATCCTAGAATACTCAAGGAGCTGATAGCGGAGGTATCTGAGCCATTAGCTATCATCTTTGGAAAATCATGGGAGACAGGAGAGATTCCAGAAGACTGGAAAAAGGCAAATATAGTGCCCATCTATGAAAAGGGAAATAAGAACAATGCAGGAAACTACACACTAGTCACTTTAACTTCTGTGTCAGGAAAGATAATGGAACAAGTAATTAAGGAAATCATCTGCAAACACTTGGAAGGTGATAAGCTGATTGGGAACATCCAGCACGGATTTGGAAAGAACAAATCATGTCAAACCAAGCTGATAGCTTTATTTGATAGGATAATGAGCCTTGTGGATAAGGGGAAGCAGTAGATGTGTTATACCTAGACTTTAGTAAGGCATTTGATATGTTCTTGCATGATATTCTTATCAATAAACTTGGCAAATACAACTTAGATGGGGCTACTATAAGGTTGGTGCATACTGGCTGGATAACCATACTTAGAAAGTAGTATTAATGGTCCTCAATCCTGCTGGAAAGGTATAGCAAGTGGGGTTCCTCAGGGGTCTGGTTTGGGACCGGTTCTGTTCCATATCTTCATCAACGATTTAGATATTGGCATAGAAAGTACACTTAAGTTTGCAGATGATACTAAGCTAGGAGGCGTTGCAACTACTTTGGACAATAGAGTCAAAATTCAAAATGATCTGGACAAATTGGAGAAATGGTCTGAGGTAAACAGGATGAAGTTTAATTAAGATGAATGCAAAGTGCTCCACTTAGGAAGGAACAATCAGTTTCACGCATACAGAATGGGAAACAACTCTCTAGGAAGGAGTATGGCAGAAAGGGATCTAGGGGTTATAGTGAACCACAAGCTAAATATAAGTCAACAGTGTGATGCTGCTGCTGCAAAAAAAGCAAACATGATTCTGGGATGCATTAACAGGTGTGTTGTGAACAAGACACAAGAAGTCATTCTTCTGCTCTACTCTGCGCTGGTTAGGCCTCAACTGGAGTATTGTGTCTAATTCTGGGCACCATTTTTCAAGAAAGATGTGGAGAAATTGGTAAAGGTACACAAAAAGCAAACAAGAATGATCAAAGGTCTAGAGCACATGACCTATGAAGAAAGGCTGAAAGAATTGGGCTTAGTTAGTTTGGAAAAAAAGAAGATTAAGGGGGTACATGATAGCCATTTTCAGGTATCTAAAAGGGTGTCATAAGGAGGAGGGAGAAAACTTGTTGTTCCTGGCCTCTGAGGATAGAACATGAAGCAATGGGCTTAAACTGCAGCAAGGAAGGTTTAAGCTGGACATTAGGAAAAAGTTCCTTACTGTCAGGGGTTACATCTACACTAGCCCAAAACTTTGAAATGGCCATGCAAATGGCCATTTCGAAGTTTACTAATGAAGCACTGAAATACATATTCAGTGCTGCATTAGAATGCCGGCAGCCGAGGCACTTCGAAATTGACATGACTCGCCGCCATGTGGCTTGTCCCGACAGGGCTCCTTTTTGAACGGACCCCGGCAACTTCAAAATCACCTTATTCCTAACAGCAGATAGGAAAAAGGGGATTTCGGAGTTGCCACAGTCCTTTTGAAAAGGAGCCCTATTTGTACGAGCTGCGCAGCGGCAAGCCGTGGCAATTTCGAAGTGCCACGGCTGCCGGCATTCTAATGACGCACTGAATATGTATTTCAGTGCTTCATTAGTAAACTTCGAAATGGCCATTTGCAAGGTCATTTCAAAGTTTTGGGCTAGTGCAGTTATGGCCAGGGTCATCAAACACTGGAATAAATTGCCTAGGGAAGTTGTGGAATCTCTATCTCTGGAGATATTTAAGAAAAGGTTATGTAAATGTCTATCAGCGATGGTCTAGAGAATACCTGGTCCTGCCAATGAGGGCAGGGGGCTGGACTTGATGACCTCTCAAGGTCCCTTCCAGTCCTAGCATTCTATGATTCTATGGCTGTGTCTACACTTTCATTCTTCTTTTGAAAGAGGTATGCAAATGAGGTAAATCGAAAATGCAAATTACGTATAAATTTGCATATCTGACACCTCATTTGTGTAATCTTATTTCAAAATAGCTTATTTTGAAAAAAAAACAGTATAGACACTGGTCTTTCAAAAGTAAACCTCATCTTTGAAATAATCCTTCCTTTTTTATGGGAAGAAGGATTCTTTTGAAGACAGAGTTTACTTTCAAAATAGCAATGTCTACAGTGGTTTTCTTCTTTCAAAAGAAGCTATTTCAAAATATGAATATGTAAATGAGATGCAAGAGATGTAAATTTATACCTCATTTGCATTTTTGATTTACCTTATTTGCATACCTCTTTTGAAAGAGGAATGTAAGTGTAGACACAGCCCAGTAGGTCTATATTTTCTACTGCAGCCCTCCAATTGGTCTTCTCCCATTCCAGTTCTGGCATTCTTAATCCTGTTATTTGGGTGACCTAGAATTGTGAATGACAGCTTGAAGAGGGGTTGTGGGTATTTTTTTTCTTCATTTTCTGTGTCATACTACCGAGAGCTCCTCTTCATGCCCTATGTTGAGTGACGTTAGACATCTTTTTAAAAGCACTGGTCATTTCTGCTCTGTAAATGTTCCACGTTATGAAGGAACCAGAACAATTCAAGGACAGAAATACTTGCCTTAACCCATCCAAGTGGGGACATGCTGGAAGGTCAGTTTTGAGAATATTAAGTTATACAGAAAGACTTTTCCTGCCAGATGGATGTTGGTTATTATAGTCTCTTCAAAAACAAGTTTTGAAAAAAGAACTTTCAAGATAAAACTGTGTTTTCAGCATTGCCAAATGTTGTGTATATTTGCGCAGATGGGATACAGCTTACTGAATAAGAACATCAAAATTTGTTTGCTTTCATAAATATTAAGTCATATCTTTTATTTTGTATCTTATTCCATATAATTTTATATTCACAATGCTATATGGAATCTTTGCTTTTGTGTTGCACAAACTCTTGGACCAAGAAATCAACATAGGCAAGTGAAAAAAGCTGACCTCTGTGTTGCCATTTCCCTGTATGGCAAAAATTTATATTTGTGGAGGAGGATGTCATTTTTGTCGATCCTACCCCACATGAAATCTGCAGTCTGGCATTATCTAAATGTTAGCAAGTCCCTGAGTTAAATCTTTCTGGTCCTGTATATTAAAAACCTCTTTTTATTTCAGCATTGTATGTGAATTTCTTATTCAGTAATATAAAGCAAATTTATTTGGAGAGTAGTAATCATATCTTAATTAATATTTGAGGAGGGGCACTCATATTTAATGCAGATATCTGTACTTGCACTTCCAAGATAGGAGGTTTGGTTCGGAGATACCCTGTGCACAGTCTCAGCAGAAAGAAGAGAAAGTGCCTCCTTTGACCTCATCCTTGGGTAATCCAGGGGCTAAAACAGCCTTAGAGTAATATAGAGCACACAAAGGGCCTCTCAAAATTAGAGTGGCCAAGGATCAAGTAGAAAGCTCTATGTCCAACCTACTCCTTTTCCATCTTGCCCTTCCCTGTCCCTGATGTACTCCCTGTACTTTACACAGGTCAGAGTCTCCTGAGGAAATGGAATACTTGGCTACTTTTTTAGGGTAGCTGTGTGGCCTCTTTAACCTGCCTACACAATTAAAAAAAATAAAAATAAAAAACCTGATGAGCTACCTATTTGTTGTATACCTTATATCTGTGGCAGGCAAAGGTAGAATCAATAAAACCTATAGAGCAGAAGCATCATTTCCAATAGCCTCTCTTTATTTATTTTTATCGAGGTAAGTGTGATCTTAAAACTCCTAGATTGTATAAATTGGAATTACATTTTAAAGTTATGAGGAATTGCCGACACATGGGCTTCATATATTTTCCGGATAGAGCTCTAAAGTCCAGTAAGTCAGCAATCAGCAAGCTGAGTTCAGTGTGCATAGTCGTAAGATAGAGTTGCTGTTAATTAATGCAAAGTGTTAATCTTTAAAAAGTACAACAAGAGCTGTGCCAAAGAAGACAAGCCCATTTGTGTTCCAAACAGCTGAAGATCTAAATGCTATACCATCTGTTTGCTGAAATAAAACTGCATGTTATCATGTTTTCATGGAATCAAGGTTAAGTGACAACTTGGACTGATGCTCCTAAGAATTGCTGGTACAGCTATCTCTTCATATCATCTATCACCTATGCAATAAGAAATGGATTATTTCACAGACACTATTCTCCTCTTTAATGATTCTAACAGAGCATCAGTGGGGTTAATTAGACTTTTCTCTTTCTGCTGCCATTTTCTGCCATGAAACCTGAAGTAAGATAATGCCCCACAAATGCAAAATCCACATTGATGAATCATTCCAGTGGCACAGAAAAAAAAATACATTTAAGAAAGGCAGGAGTCAATATTCCGAGGAAATATGGACTCAGACTTTGCACACATGAAATGCAATTTTATTTTGTTAGCAAATTAACCAGAAAACAATCTTAGTATATTTTTGTTTATACTATTAACTATCTACCAAAAACATAAACCTTCTTTTCCCTGTATCTGCTGTGTGTGTGTGTGCCTCTGTGCGTACCAAATATCTTCAATTACACTACACTACTGACACTCTGCATAGAATTCTGTGCCCATTTCATATGCACACAATTCAGCAGGTCCCCATATTTTTTTCTGCAAAAAGTATTTCTCCCCAAGAAATCTTTCCCCTAGCAGAGGTTGCTGGGACACCAGAACAACCAGTTAACCAGCAACAACTGTTTTGCAGACAGCTGCATTCACCACGGCAGCCTGCCCATGAAGGGATGTGGGGGGGATAGCATCAGATTTGGGCTCAAAAGCTAGCAGCATGTCCATACTGAACCAGAGGCTGCATGAGAGGGAGGTTCCAAGGGCACGTGGATGTGGAAGTGCAGGAGAAGGACAGAGCAAATGTTCCTGAACCAATGGGAGAGACTCCAGGTCAGTCAGGAGCTGTGTGGAAGTGGCTTCCAACTCACTCATTACCAGGCTCCTTCCAAAAGGAAGGGGCTAGTGTAGACATAGTCCTAGTATAAGAATTTCACTGGGATGTAGGCAAAACCTAGAGCAGTGTTTTTCAGCTTTTTTTGATAAGTACCCCTTTAAAAAAATGTATAAGTACCCCCAGACTTCTCTCACCTACCTCTAAGGGCACATGTTGAGAAACATGGTCCTAAGGAAATCTGAGGTCTTGAAACAAGTGCCATCAACCTATCTAGATTATTGCATCCTTTTCAGGAGTCAGGTTTGTTTTGCATATCACCAAGTTACACTTCACTTAAAAACTTCTTACTTACAAAAACATGAAACAATATCACAGAATACTAGAGAAAACTTTCTGACTTTCTACCATCCTATTACCAAATAAATGAATTGATATAGAAATATTGTGCTTACGTTCCAGTGTAAGGCATACGAAGCAGTAGAAACAAGTCAATGAATGAACTTTCAGACTGTAATAACTTTACTATTGCTTTTTTTATGTAGCGTATTGTAAAACTAGGCAGATATCTGTGTGATTTGGTGTACACCCAGAAGACCTTGGTGTACCCCCAAGTGTACTCGCACCACTGGTTGAGAAACATTGACCTAGCACATGAAGCAGCTCGGCAGCGTCAAAATCTAAGCCAACGCTGTATAAGATGTATTCATACCACTTCTCTCAAAGTAAGTGCCACAGACAGAAAAAAATTTTTTTTTTGCAGTGAAACAGTCACATACTGTTCTTTGGAGCTGGGACTGTGTCTACACTACCTCCCTACTTCAAACGGAGGATGCTAAGTATGGTGTTGGGTGTTTATTAATGAAGGGCTGCAATGCATATGCAGCACTTAATTAAGCAAATTCCTCCCCGCAGCAACTTCGAAGTGCCAACTCGCGTCTAGCCGTGGCTCACCCGCTGGTACTTTGAAGAGCCTGGGGTACTTCAAAGTCCCTTTACTCCTCAAAAATCCTATCAGCAAATAGGAATAAGGGGATTTCAAAGTTGGTGGGGTCCTTTTCAAAAGGACCCCTGTCTGGACGAGCCGCACAGCAGCGAAAAGCAGCAATTTCAAAGACCCACGGTCAGCAGCATGCTAATGAGGTGCTGAATATGCATTTCAGCACCTCATTAGTAATTTTCTAAATGGCCATTTGCGTGGCCATTTCAAAGTTTGGGCTAGTGTAGAAGTAGCCTAGATATTTTCCCAGTTTTAGAACAGACTATGTTAAAAAAAAAAGCACTAAGAAAGTCAGTACTATCTTAAAAGTCCATTCAGACAATGACTTATTTCTACTTAATATGCCTTATGCTGAAATGTAAGCACAATATTTCTATTCTGATTAATTTGTTTGATAATAACATAGTAGAAAGTCAGCAAGTTTTCATCAGACATCTTCTATGATATTTTTGCATGTTTTTGTAAGTAAGTAGTTTTTAAGGGAGATGCAAATGGGTAGTATGCAAAACAAATCTGCCTCCTGAAAAGGGTACAGAACCTTGAAAATTTGAATGACACTTGTTTCAAAATCTCTGATTACCTTAAGACCATATTTCTGAACCAGTGGTATGCATACCCATAAGGTTGCACAAGATAAATCTGGGGTGCTTATAATTTTTAAAGGGGTACTTTATAAAAAAAAAGGTTGAGAAACTGTAGTATAATATTACTAGTAATTTATCCATCACATATGAACAACTAATAGATCATGTAAAATACTTTCTTCACACTTTGCAGTTAAATACTCGTGCCATGGGTAGTACCCAGAGGCACTGAGACCTCATACTATGGTGAGTGAAATCTCTGCTCTACAGCCTTGCCTGGCAGTCAGCAGGCCTTTATCTCATGAAGTAGAACACAGGGCTTTAGTCCCTATGATCACAGGTTTAATCCCTAGTGCTAGCAACATGGGTCTGTCAGTGGTATGCATGCGTCCTCTTTCAATGGTACTGTATTAAGATAGCTAGATAACCTGATAGGACATATCACAAAACTGGTAACTGTACTACATATGTAATATTCTGTAATGTTATTTCATTTATTTACTCAGTATAACCTCATGACACAAGCTTGTTAGTATTAATTGGTAGGTCATGCATAAAGAAAGATAGTAATTATATATTTCACTATTCTATTAATAATTTATGTTGCTAAAGTTAGAAGTCTGTGGCTATGTCTACACTATCAAGTTCTTTTGAAACCTTTTTCAAAAGAATGGTCTCGTTCAACATATCCAGTGGAGCATCTGCACATAGAAAGCATTCTTTTGAAATTAAATGGGAAGAACATGGCACACCTTTCAAAAGTGCTCTTCTACTCCCATTTCAGGAAAAAGGCCTTCTTTCAAAAGCTTCTTTAGAAAGAAAACGTGTGTACATGCTCCTCAGCCCTTTTTTTTGTCAAAAGAGCAGTCCTCATAGTTTCTGATTTTTCGATCCCTGGCCCATTCTTTAGAAAGAGCGGGGGCTGTGTGGACTCTCTCTTTTGAAAGAGCAGATCATTCTTGATCTGTTTTTTTGTGTGTGGATGCAATTTTTCGAAAGAAGTTCTTTTGGAAGAGATCTTCCAGAATGAATTCTTTAGAAAGATGGCTGTAGTGTAGATGTAGCTTATATGAGTATATTTAATGTTATTAAAATCCAAAATATGCTGTAAGTATTTTATCATTTTATGAATTAGCAAATAAAGCAGAATGAATGTCAACATCAATTATTATAGTTAAAATGTTTCCTATGAAAACAAGATTACAATTCTGTAGCATGCTGTGTCTAAGGTGAGTGCTCACTTTCTGGTACTCTTTTACAAGTTTAACCCTTTAGTCGATTTTGGGGGGATACAAAGGCAAGAGGAAGGGGAGCACATTTAAAGACACGTACAATAAGAAATACTGTGGTTAACGATGTTCATATGAATCAAATTATAAAATGTCATTTTGTTTATGTTGATCAAGATCGGTAAAATACATTTCAACATAGTGATTATAACTGCACTGAGATATGAAATAAAAGCATGAAATATGAAGGCAAACTCAGGTGTTTAAGAAGTCTTTATAACGCTATTTATTTTAAAGGGAAATTTTTGAATGTTCGGGTTTTGGGTTTTTTGTTTGTTTCTTTTTGTATTCTGTTCTATTTTACATAGGTTCTTCTTGTGTCAAAGTAGCATAGCATCTTACAGTGATGTACTCAATATTCTAACATTTCTCATTGTTCAAGGTTCACGATTTCTATTGAACTTTTTCAGAGTATAACCTCTAACCTTGGGGTTCTATAACAATACAGAGCTGTCATCACTGAAACCTTTAGTGTTGTGCAAAGAAATTACAGGTGATCAGCAAAATCAACTTCCACTGAAGTCGATGTATTCTTAAACCTCTCAGAATCTGGTCCTTAAATGCACAGGAGCGTATGAGCAATTTTAATAGTAATATTCCTTTTTCTTCATGTCTTTTTATTTACCAGCTGTCATGAAACAACTGTAGCCAGGAAATTAGTATGTGATTTAATAAATGACATTTACTTTTCCTTGAATCAAAGAGATAAATTAAAAATGTGTTGTTGGATTCAGTGTTAGACCTTGCTGCTAACCATTTATATTTATTCTATGGACATGTATGCTTGAAGCTTAATACATTAAAGCTACGTCTACACTACAGCAGTCCTTCAAAAGGCAAACGTTCAGAAGATACCATCCGAAAGATTGCCCTTCAAAAGAGAGCATTTATACACAAAAAACAGATCAAGCCTTCAATCTGCTCTCTCAAAACACCAATCTGCTCTTTTGAAAGAGAGCATCCACACAGCTCTGGGCACTCTTTTGAAAGAATGGTCAAGGAAGTGCAGCAGATGGGCTCACCTGGCAGGCAAGCACTTCAAGGGGCCGCAGCCAGCCACATCCTTAAAGGGTCCCTCCAAAACATCCCAGACCTGTGCATGCTGAGACATACAGAGCTGCCGAAAGTCCTGAAGAGCCCATGCACAGATTGGACAGCCATCGCACAGCCAGATGGATCCACACCAATAACTCCTGGCAGTAGAGCTGCCCTTCCTGGATTATGTGGTTAGCCACCTAGCCAATGTGGTCATGACTGCCCTCCACCTCCTAGCAGTGAGCCCCTCCCCCGCCCCCACTGGGGCCTTGGAGTCACTTCACTCAGGATCCTGCATGCACCTCTCCCGAGTACACCAGTGCACCTGGAGCCACACCAGCAGCACAGGCTGGTGGGAGCAGCTGATAATGTGGGACTTGGAAGAGGCCAGGGGGTTCAGAACTTTAGAATGACCAAGTGGACCTTCCAGAAGCTCTGCCACTGGCTCACTCCCACCCTGAGACACCAGGATACACACATACAGCTTGCCCTCCCCCTTGAAAAGAGGATCACCATTGGCATATGGAAGCCGGAAACCCTGGACAGCTACCGGTCTGTGGGGCACCAATTTGAGGTGGGCAAGGCCACTGTTGGGGCTGTCCTTGTGGAGGTAAGATATGCTCAGGCCACACACCCAACACAGGGAGGGGGAAGGGGACTGGGTACATCCCACACACCCTCACAAGAGTGAACACCCTCCCTCCAATGCAGGTTGTCCATGCTATCAATATGATGCTGCTCCACAGTGTTGTCCACACAGGGGATGTGAACACAAACATCATTGGATTGACTACATTCAGCTTCCTGCATTGCTTCAGTGCCATGGTTGAGGGACACCTCCCCACCTGTACACTGGAACACAGCACTGGCAGCTGCATGAACAGAAAGGGCTACCACTGGGTAGTGCTCCAGGTACTGGTGGACAGCAAGGGCTACTTATGGACATCTATGTAGGGTGGGTAGGCCAGACACACATTGCTTGTATGTTCCAGAACTCCAGGCTCTGTTGTCTCATGGAGGCCTGTACAAATGTCCCCTGGCAGCAGCTGCATGTCAGAACATAACCATACCCCTGTGCGTGGTGGTGGACACTGCCTACCCCTGCAGCCCTGATCAATGCAGCCCTACACAGGCCACCCCAATGCCACCCAGGAGGCATTTAACACCCACCTCAATCAGGCCTGCAATGCAGTGGAGTGGGTCTTTGGGCACCTGAAAAGCCAGCATCAGAGGCATAGCCAAGTTAGTCTGTATCTTCAAAAATAACAAGAAGACCTGTGGCACCTTATAGACTAACACATATTTTGAAGCATAAGATTTCAAGGGGAAAGACCCAGTTTGTCAGATGCATTCGTGTGAAAGATC
Organism: Carettochelys insculpta; assembly: GCF_033958435.1. Lineage (NCBI taxonomy): Eukaryota > Metazoa > Chordata > Testudines > Carettochelyidae > Carettochelys > Carettochelys insculpta. Next base: position 139,106,688 of record NC_134137.1, read on the forward strand.
CGAAGGAGGGTTTAAAGAGAGAGTCTCAGTCAAGGGGAGAGACATAATTGTCCAAGTGTTTGGTCATGGATGATGCGGCCCATTATCAGCAGTTAACATGGAGGTGTGAACATTAAGAGCAGAGAAAGTTCATTTGGAACTCGCCAGCCACTCACAGTCCCTGTTCTATCATTGGTTGATGGTGTTAAATTAGCAGATGAATTGCAGCTTGGCAGTTTCCCTTTGCAGTTTATTTTTGAAATTTTGTTGTTGTAGGTCTGCTACTTTTAAATCTGTTACTCAGTGTCCAGGGAGACTGAAGTCTTCTCCTACGGATTTTTGTATATTACCATTCCTGATGTCTGATTTATGTCCATTTGTTCTTTTACATAGAGACTGTCCAGTTTGGCCAATATAAATTGCAGTGGGGCATTGCTGGCACATGATGGCATACATTATATTTGTAGATGTGCAGGTGAAAGAACCCCTGATGGTGTGGTTAATGTTAGATCCTGTGATGATATCGCTGCTGTAGATATGTGAGCAGAGTGGGCAGCGAGGTTTGTTGCAGGGATTAGTTCCAGGTTTAGAGTTACTGTGATATGGTCGATAGTTGCTGGTGAGAATTTGTTTAAGGTTGGCAGGCTGTCTGTAAGTGAGGACTGGCCTGATTCCCAAGGTCTTTGAGAGTGAAGGATCGTTGTCCAGGATGGTTTGTAGATCACAGATAATGCACTGGAGATACTTTAGCTTCAGGCTCTATGTGATGGCCAGTGGTGTTCTCTTGTTTTCCTTGTTGGGCCTGTCTTGTAGCAGCTGGCTTCTGGGTATGCCTCTGGCTCTGTCAATCTTTTTCTTCACTCCCTTAGGTGGGTATTGTAGTTCCAGGAATGCTTGGTAAAGGTCTTGTAGATTTTTGTCTGAGGGATTGGAGCAAATGTGATCGTACCTTAGTGTCTGGCTGTATACAATGGATTGTGTAGTGTACCCTTGGTGGAAGGTGGAGGCATGTAGGTAAGCGTAGTGGTCTGTGGGTTTCCAGTACAGGGTGGTATTAATGTGACCTTCACTTATTTGCACAGTTGTGTCCAGGAAGTGGATCTCTTGTGTGGACTGGTCCAGGCTGAGGTTGATGGTAGAATGGAAACTGTTGAAATCATGGTGGATCTCTTCAAGAGCCTCTTTTCCGTGGGTCCAGTTGGTGAAGATGTCACCAACGTAGCTCAAGTAGAACAATGGCACTAGGGAACAAGAGCTGAGGAAGCGTTGTTCCAGGTCAGCCATAAAAATGTTGGCATACTGTGGGGCCACCATACGTGCCTCAGTCAGTTCCTCCTCACACTCCTGGACATCGGGCTGCAGAACCTCCCCCAGGTGGTGGGTGCCTGCTGCATCTTTCACAATATAGTAGAAGGCCGGGCCAAGGTGTTCATGTAGGCATGGTTGGCTGAATCCAGTCCCAGCTACGAGCCACCAGGTGCTGCACCAAGTCTCCAGGCACTCCTGAAAAGGGTATCCGTCAGGGAGACCCTCCAGGAGAGCTTTTCCTATGGTTCCCAGTGACCTCATGCCACAGTTGCCCCACACAGGACTACCCCCTCACCCACACATATAACCCTCCTACCCCACCACCATGAGCATGGGACACAGGGGTGGTGCAAAAATAAATTGTTTAAGGAAAACTATTAAATGTGTGGTTTTAACAAATGGTGAACAGAACTATATACAATGGGGAACAGGGGACAAACTATGTACATGGGGGGCTAGGGAATGGGGGACCTCAACCTGTGAAGGCGGAAGGGGGGACATCAGTCCAGGGAAGGGGTGGACAGCTGTGAGCCCCATTGGCCCCATGATCCCACCACCCTCTAGGCTCAGGGGTCTAGTGGGATTGGGATGGCCTGGGAAGCATAAGGAGGTAGTTCCAGGGGAGGGCTTTGGTGGGTTCAGGCTTGGAAGAAGGGCAGCAGGAGAGTTTATGGGGCTGGCAGGGGGAAGAGGCAGGCCAGGTGGTCTCGGTGCTCCCTCAGGATGCCCAACATCACTCCCCTCCAAAAGGAAAATCCTCTCTCAAAAAAAAAAAAAACCCTGCTACTCATCGGCTCGAAGCTGCTGGAGCCCACTGGCTGGGGGTACCTAGCCAAGGGTGTCTGCAGGGTGGGTGTCTGCCTATGGACATCTGGCCCCATGTGGCTCGTGCTGCCCCGTGGCAGGGTGTCCAGCCCTGTGCAGCTTGATCTGCCTGGCCACGGAGTGCCTGGCCCCATGTGCAACTCCAGCAGCTCAGCAGCTGGATGTCTGGCTCCATGCAGCTTGAGCTGCTTAGCTGAGGGGTTCCTGGCCCCTGCCATTGACATGCAGCAACCTGATCACTTTCCTCACTCCCAGTAGTAGTAGGGAGCTGGGAGTCAGGTGCAGCACACACAGCTTTGTGGGATAGATAGAGGACACTTCTGGTGGCTAATAAATTCTATTTTAGGATGTGGTGCTTCCACACTGGTCGTTAATCAATCTTCTGAATTTGAGCCTGATGCTACACCCATCAGGTAAGTGCAATTTTGTAATCTCGAGATTGGTGCTCTCTAAATCAAGCTAATGGTATTTTCAGTGAAGACAGTCATGTGGTAATATGGAGCTAACTGCCTTAAATTAGTATTTATCTCATAGTGTAGATACAGCCTATGTGTCTAAGTCCAGGCAGCAGGGAATCTCCTATGTCTGTACAGTGATACATGAATGGGAACTTGCCCCCTGGAAGTCAGGTAGCTGAAGCACCTAAGTCAGAGGTGTCTACCAGCATTGGGAATGATATGTTGAAATGGTTTTCCGATTTTTGAAAAGTGGTGGGCAGTTGTGCAGAGGGGGAGTGGGTTCCATTGTCAGATGTGTGTTTATTGTTTTTACTGAGGAGGTAATATTAATCTTTTCTTCTGAATTTATACCTAATAAACATGGATATGCAAAGAGAGATTTAAGGCAGCAAACTACTTTATTGCTTTCATTTGGTGGCAGTTGTTAATGTGCCCCTTCCTACCAAGTAATTTAGGAATTCCTGCAGTTTTCCACATTGGGGCTGCTTCCAAAAAGCAGGGCATTGACTGGATACGTTTTGAGCAGATTTGACAAAACCAGTCTCTCATTCTCCAACTTGTTAGTTCTATTTATAACATCAAATAAAACGTGGGTGATAAGGTGCAACCAGGTGGAAAATGTTGTTCCCATGTTTGTAAATTGCTTTGGACAGAGTTGTTTGGGCATTTATGTTCCTTTGCTTCAAATTAAAGAGCTGTCTTCTTCAGTTAGAGATTATATCATTCATTGAACAAACAAATCATAATGCTAACAAATCATATTTAGAAGAATCTAAGCATTAAATATTTAAGAGCAGCAAAAAGCCCTGACAATTCATGAGTAGGTATATTTCTCTACAAGTCATTAAGGCTCTGTCTGCACTACAAAAATAATGTCGAAGTTGATTACTTCAAAGTACAACTTCAAAGTAAGCCACTTCGGAGTTGAGAGTCTACACACACCCTACTTCAAAGTTAAGCTTTGAAGTAGGGCACTTCTCCATTCCTGGGAATGGAATAAGGACTTTGAAGTTGGGTGGTGGGGGGTGAGGCGTATATGTATGGGGGATGGGCAGTTAACTACGAAATAAGGGAAAATGTGTGTAAACTCTCTGCTGGCTACATCGATGTAGTGCCTAACTTCGAAGTTAACTTAAAAGTTAGTTCCTAGTGCAGATGCACTTTAAAAGATAAATCTTGTATGTTGGTCTGGTGTGATTTTGCATGATCCCATCTTATCTATCTGATTTTTTAAAAAATAGAAATGGCACTCAGTATTATAGAATGTAGGAGAAGATAGATAACAATTTAATTGGTGACCTGTAGCTGGTGTGCCTTTGAAGCTGCACAACTTCCATAAAGTTAACAGGTTACAATGAGGATGGGTTACAAAGATAACTATATCATGAAGCAAATGCATGGGTGAAACAATACATTTCACTGTAAAGAGCTAGTTTCCCAGTTGAAGGAGGAACTCAATACTCTAGGGGCTTGTCTACGCTACCTCCCTACTTCGAAGGGTGGATGGTAAGTAGGGTGTTGGGAGTTTATTAATGAAGTACTACTGTGCATATGCAGCACTTCATTAAGCAACTTCCCCCCACGGCAACTTCAAAATGTTAAACTTCAAAGTGCTGGCTCACATCTAGCTGCGGCTTACCCGCTGGTACTTCGAAGTTCCCCAGGGTACTTCAAAGTCTATTTACTCCTCAAGCACTTTGAAATACTGGTGGGTTAGCCATGGCTAGATGCGAGCCAGCACTTCATAGTTTAAAACTTCGAAGTTTCCATGGAGGGAATTTGCTTAATGAAGTGCTTCATATGCAGCGCAGTACTTCATTAATAAACTCCTAACACCCTACTTACCATCCTCTCTTCGAAGTAGGGAGGTAGTGTAGACACAGCCTAAGTGGATCGGTTTTAAATGTCAAGTTACAAAGCAAATCATGGACTATACCTCAGAGACAAGAGAAAAAATCTTATTTCATGGATGATCCACAATTCATGAGAGGGTGGAGCTGCAGGTATTCCAGGAGGAAACCAGAATTTCTATTTTTCATCCCACTAGAAGCAGACTTGTTTCAAAATTTACTGTCCGGATTGAAAAGTAAACTTTCACTTTAGCAGGAGAGTGCTTGTAAAGCTTAACAATTTAAGGGGTGTGGGCAGAGTTTGTATTTGTTGCTCCCCAAATATTGTTCATGAAGGCATTAGACAAGGCAGGAAAGCCATCATTTCATTAATATTTTCCTCATCCAGGGAAAGGAGATCTTTTCAAAAGGTATGACATAAGCAGTAGTGTTAAAGTAGTTTGTTCATGTTTCTGCTTTGAGAAGCAGATGTTCTCATACCTCTTCTCTTGACCTTCCCCAATTTTCAACATCCTGTTTTGATGCATGTTCAACAGAAATACACAGGTTATTTCAGCAGAGGTCTCACTAATGCTTTATGTAGTAGTAATACCACCTACTCATTTTCTTTCTGGTTATATGCTATTAACTGTTTATCAAAATGTTTGCTACTAACTGTTTTGGGATGCTGCCTCTTATTCACAAGACAACAGTTAATTTCCAGAGTTTTATTCACAACAGAGCACCCTCCCCAACACACATATTTAACACAAATTTCAAATTATTGGAATGTCTAAAGGTATATTTTTATTGCTAAGGGTTCAACAGTTACTTTTGAATGGGAATTATATCAAAGACACTTTAATGCTCACATTCTATATGTGTCTTTCTCAGTTGTAATAATGATGGTTTTCATTTTTGTTTTGATTTGCTGAGTTGCCTTTGAAACATAAATAACATTTAAGAGAGGTTCCCAATAGTTATTATTTAGTTTAAGAATGTCCACAGATAGCTAATTAAACCCTGGCTACAAAGCTATAAAGTCAGAAAATAGTTCTTAGCTTTTTAATTAATGAGCCCCTGCAAATTCAAGGAAAAATTAATTAAGTGTGAATTAGAGCACCTTAACGGATGGGAGCCAGAACTTATGACTCTTATCCAAGAAGATTTTTTTAAATAAATTGCAATTGCTAACTCTTTGAGCAGTTCTAGGTTTTTGCACCAACCAATGAAGCAGCTGAGGAATGTACAACAGACTTCTGTAAGAAACTACAACATGTTGTGAACCAGAAAGCAAAGAAGGATATGTTGATTTTGATGGGTGACTTCAATGCAAAAATTGAAGAATAAATACAGGCAGAAAACATACCAGGAGAAAAGAAGGTGTAGGCAACATGAAAGAAAATGGAGAGCCCTTCAGTTGATTGGTGGTAGGTAGTAGTATTTTGCCCTACAAAGGATTTCATAAGATTGCATAGGTTTCAACAGACCACCACTCAGAAAACCAGATTGATCACATCTATATAAGCAGTTCTTTCAGACGAGCAATGCAGGATGTGTGTGCTAGAAGAGGAGCAGGTGCAGATTCAGACCACCTTTTGGTTATGATAAAAATCAAGTTCAAGCGGAAGAGGTACACCACAAAACTGATCAATCCAGGACTGAGATTCAACATGGAGCATTTAAAGTATATAGAGATAAGAGCCAGTTTCCAAGTGGAGCTGTACAACAGATACACACTTCTAAAAACCCTCATCCATGGAACAAATTTGAGAACACACCAAAACAGCCTGGAAAGAAACCTGCAATAAAACTTTGGGAAAGAGTAAAAGGTGTTACAAAGAATGGATCACTGCAAAAACTCTAGGAAAAGTGAAGGAATGAAAGGACAGAAAAGCAGCAGCCGACAACAGCAAAACAAGAGAAGCCAAGGTGGAATCTCAGAGACCGTATTTAGAAGCCAGCAAACAAGCTAAAAAGGCTGTAAAATGGGACAAGAAGAACTTCGTTGAAAACCTTGCACAACAAGCTGAACAAGCTGCAGGACAGAAAAACTTGAAAGAGGTGTATAACATCACATGGAAGCTAGCTGGATCACAGCATACGGTGGAGCAGCCACCCCAGGATAAGGAAGGGCTTGTGCTAACATACCCAAATGAGCAACTCAGTAGATGGAAGGAACATTTCGAAGAGCTTGTGAATTGCTCTGCCCGCATGGGACCTCCCAGATTACACCTGCAACTATACCTCTGAAAATTAACACCAACAGATCTACAAAAGAATAAATCAGAAAAGCCATTGCCCATCTGAAAAACAGAAATCATCTGGTCCAGACAACAACCCCCCAAAAGTAATCAAGGCAGGTAGTGAGATATCAGTCAACATTATGTATAATCTATTTGGGACACTGAAAAGGTCCCACGAGACTGGAAACATGACTACCTTATCAAGCTTCCAAAGAAAGGCAACCTGACGGAATGAAGGAACTGGAGGGATATCATAGAACAGTTACTTGAGTGAAACTTCCCCTTGCATGTTACCTTCATAGACTTGGAAAAAGCCTTCAACAGTGTCGTTGGAGACACTTTATGGAAACTGCTGCAACACCGTGGCATTCCATCCAAAATTATTAACCTGATCTGTTCAGCATATGAACCCTTGACATGCCAGGTTGTTCACAATGATGTCTAGACAGAATCCTTCAGCATACTCTCAGGAGTTCAGCAAGGGTGCCTATTACCACCTTTCCTGTTCTTGATCACAATTGACTGGATTATGAGCAGAACAACAGATGGCCATCAATGAGGCATTCAGTGGACTCTTCTCAAACAGTTAGAGGGCATTGATTTTGCTGACGATGTCACCCTCCTTTCATGCTGACATGAAGCATGGAAGAAAAGGTCATAACACTAGACAAAACTGTCTCAATGACTGGACTGAGCATTTACAAGGAAAGACCAAGACCATGAGGATTAACCAATCCAACAACAACACCATCACACTGGAAGGCGATGACCTGGAAGATGTGGAGTAGTTCATTTTCTTGGGGAGTATTATGGGCAGAGATGGATGAACAGATGGGAATATCAGTGCCAGGATAGGGAAAGCAACACTTGTATTCAAGACTCTTCATCCCATATGGCATTCATAAATAAAATCTGTGAAGACAAAACTGTGGTTCTTCAACGCAAACGTGAAGAGTGTGCTTTTGTTTGTATGTGAGACCTGGCATATTAAAAAGTCTTCAGATTACCAGCTGCAGAAATTCATAAACAGATGTCTGTAGCACATCCTTCGCATTAAATGGCAAGGGTTTGTCACAAATGAGGAGCTTTGGAACAGAGCAGGATAAGAACCACTTGATGTTCAAATAAAGAGAAAGGCATGGGGATGACTAGGCCGTGCGTTCAAAAAAACATCATCCAGCATAGAGTGTCAAAGCTTTCAAATCGAACCCACAGGGAAAATGCAAAAGAGGAACAGTTTGGACAACCTGGAAAAGATCTACTGAGACTGAAGGACAACAACTGTGGTATTCCTGGAGTTAGCAAGAAGATTTGTCCCAAGACAGAGTGAAGTGAAGGACACTTTTATATGACCTATGCTCAAGTCAGAGTACATGGGTTTAAGCAAGTAGGTATGAGGCCTACAGGTTGAGTTTATTTAATGCAACAGAAAAATGAGGTAACTAAGGAAAGAGAAAATAGATCTGGCTCAGGAAAAAATGTTAATGTTAATGGGCTTCAATCCTGCATTATTTAAGTAGTTAAAAACAGAAAGATTAACAAATATGCAGATTCAGACACATTTAGAAAGAAAATTGCATCTTATAATGCATAATGCAAAACCATAAACATAATCGTTTAGCAAATTTTAAAAGTGTGACTATTCATAGAATGCCATGTGCTGAATTAAAAGGGATCAAATAGTGGTAAGTGGTAAGAAAAATATGACAAGAGTTAGAGAAGATATCTTCAAATGCTAAAGTGATATAGACATAAAAATATCTAGATAGACAGATATACTGGCAGATGTCTCAAAGAATTAGGCACATACAAATACAGAAATTGCTATATTGGATAAAACCAAATGTCCACCTCATTCAGCAGCTTGTCGTTGACATCAGTCAATCACAGGAATTTTAGAAGACAGTATAAAAAACCCACAATGGATGACTTTGCTATCATATGCCAATTAGGGAAGATTTTCCTACCACCAGTCATAGAATTATCTATATTCTCACCTTGGAAGCTCATATTACTTATAAATACTTATTTTTGCTATTGTCACTGCATTTATTCATATAAATGTTTTAGTCTAACTTATTAAGTTGTTTTCCTCACTGCTATTCTTTCACAATGATTCCACAGATGAGTACAAATCATGACAAAGTTGTATTAGTTTTATATCTGTTGCTTTTTCGTTTCATTAGCTTGTCCCACGAGAGCATGGGGATCAGGGCAGGAGCCTCCACCACTGCGTAGCAGTGCAGGGACTAAGGCATTAAAACTGAAGCACCGTAACCCCTATGAGGAATCATCTGACTTGAGTTCCAGCACCTTTTTTTTTTTAGGAGAAAAGGCTCTGAGGAATGGTAAATAGGAGCCCCCGTCTTCCATTCCATTCATTATTTCATATACCTTTGCTTCATCACCTTATTCATTTCCTCACTATAAGAAAGGGTCTTAATCTTTCTAGTCTCCCATGTTTCCTTGTGTTTAACTTTCTGTACACCTTTTCTAGAGCTGCCAGAAGGTCCAGCATGGCCCCTCCTCCTGAGCATGGGGAGGTGCATATTGAGAATGTGGCTGAAGAACTGAAGCATAGTAGGACTTCTGCTGTGCACCAACTGTTCTCTGATGGCAGAAGTTCCATGGCTCCATTTTGGCTGTTTTACGAGACTATGGTCTCAGTAGGCTCTTAGTCACAAATACAAAAGCACAATGGTACTTATAGCCATCGTTCCTGCTTCTTCTTTCTGCAAAAATGTAGCAACAAATAATTGACTCCAAATTGTAATCCACATGCCAGGAATATCACAGCACTATTCTGAAAACATAACTTCCTGGGTCCTGACCAACTGTTGCATAGCTTACATATCTTTAGTCAAGACCTCATATCAGCAGGTCCCAACCATTTTCTGCTTCATTTGATGTATGTTCATATTGAGTCTTTCTTGCACAGATCCCAATACAAAGCCAACTAAGTTCATTTCAGTTATTTTATCGGTTGCTGGATCAGGCTCCAGGTCCATTATATATTATTAGGCATCCCCTCCTACTCCTAAACACTTCCCCTGGCCCTAAACTCATGGCCCAACATATAATTTTCCTACCCAGATATGGCCCTTGGGCCAAAAAGTTTGCCCATGCCTTATTTAGATAAACAAGCTAAAAGGATGATCTAGGTTGAAGTGAAAAAAGAAGGTGGCACATGTCAGGGAGTGTAAGAACAGAAGGATTGCTGCTGTAGGAATAAAATGGAGAGAGAGACTTAATGAGTTCACAGGTATGAGACAGAAGTAAGGTGACCAAACAGATGAGAATATGAGGATTAAATATGGTAGAGAGAAAGAGATAGAGAAACAGAACTGGACAAGGGACTGAAACTGATTGACAAGCAGGAAAATTTGTTTCCTCACTGGAAAAATTTGAAATATGACATTTTCACCAATTCTAGAAGAGACAATGCAACCTGGGATGAAAAGGAAAATGGACAACAGAGAAAGAGATCAAATAAAACAAAAGGAGATACTGCTTTGGAAATAAAATCAAAGAAGAGACAAATATGACATAATAGTTGGTATTTACTAAATTAAGAATTGAGATATAATGAGATTACATGGAACACAAGTGTGTAAAATGCAGTAGAGCTGTGAAGAGAGAAATGGAACAAGGGAAAAATAAAAAGACTAACAGCTTAGTTTAGTGCATTACGTTAACTCTTATCTGTTCATTCTTCTAGATTTCATTGCATTTTCCCAGCAGTTTTATCATGGAGTAGATCATCTTCCACAGAGATATGATAATTTACACCGCTCTAGGATCAACCATTGATGTCTCTAGGGGGGATTCAAAATCCATTTCAGGAGTTTCAGACAGATTTAATTCTAGTAACTGTGACAGGCAGGAACCAAAAAAGGAGAAGTGGCACAAGGAAGAGAAACTCATTTTGAAGAACTCAACTCTTTAAGAATATACTCTCTTGAGTCCAGATTTTAACATTTCTGCTACTTCAGTGCTACTACTTTTAGGAGGAAAAGGGATAGCATGGCTATTTTGGACAATGACTTTGTACTGAAGAAAAAAAAGCAGCGTTGGAGCACCGTAAAGAGTAACAATTTTATTTATTAGGTGATGAGGTTTCATGGGACAGACCTACTTTTTCAGATCTGGAGAATACTGAAAACTGAGAAGAAGAGAATTTTTAAGAAAAATGGAAAAAATGAAAGAAATAATGAAAGCAAAAAACTGATGAATCATCAAGAGAGGCCATAAAAAAGGTGGGAAGGGAGGAGAAAAAAGACCTCTGCAAATGTCTATTAAGTTAAATGGGATGGCTATGGTCACTGCGAATGATCAAAGGTGTGGAAATTGTCCTTGTAATGTGTAAAATAATTGATGTCTGTTTTGAGTCCGAGGCTATAGGTATCAAGATTGAAAATAAATTCCAATTCAGATGTCTCCCTTTCTAATATGGTGTTAAAATCTCTTTGATTTAAAATGCACACCATTAAGTGTTGAATACTGTGTCCTGCTCACTTAAGCTACGTCTACACATGAAGCCTACTTCGAAGTAGCCTATTTCGATGTGGAGACATCAAAATAGGCTATTTCGATGAATAACGTCTACACGTCCTCCAGGGCTGGCAACGTCGATGTTGAACATCGACGTTGCGCAGCACCACATCGAAATAGGCGCAGCGAGGGAACGTCTACACGCCAAAGTAGCACACATTGAAATAGGGGTGCCAGGCACAGCTGCAGACACAGTCACAGGGCGGACTAGCACTTCCAGGGCAACAGCTAGCCACTCCCTTAAAGTGCCCCTCCCAGACACACTCAGCCTGCACAGCACGTGGTCTGAAGAGCCATAGGCATGCAGACCTTGGGCGACGCAGTCATGGATCCCCAGCAGCAGCAGCAGCAGCAGCAGCAGCAGCAGCAGCAGCAGCAGCAGCAGCCAGAGGTCCACCCAGCTGCCCTTGCAGGAGCAGGGCTCGCCCTGCTCCATGCCATGCGGGAGGCAGCAGAGCACCTCCTTGCCACACAGGAGAAGAAGCGGCCCGCAGGGGAGGAGGACTCAACCCCCAACCCTGCAGCACCCTGACCCCCCCACTGCCTCACACGCCACAGCCTGTGGAGCAACCCCACCAGCACCGACTGGTGGGAGTGGCTGGTGCCTGGGGAGTGGGACGACGACCGCTGGCTCAGGAACTTTAGGATGAGCCAGCAGACATTTATGGAGCTATGCCAGTGGCTCACCCCCGCACTCAGGCACCAGGACACCGCCATGCGGCGTGCCCTCCCTGTGGAGAAACGGGTCGGCATCGCTGTCTGGAAGCTGGCCACTCCAGACAGCTACCGATCCGTGGGCCAGCAGTTTGGCGTCAGCAAGGCCACCGTCGGGGCTGTCCTCATGGAGGTAAGAGGTCCCACGGGGGGAGGCGGGGGAGGCAGCCCTGGCAGGGCAGGGGGGCCCGGGCAGGGCAGGGCAGCGGAGGGAAGGGGAGGGGTAGGGAGGGCAGGGGGGCCCGGGCAGGGGAGGGCCATGCACACCCTGCTTACCTCTCATTGGTGCTCTCCCATGTGCTTCCCCTGCAGGTTGTGCGCGCCATCAACGCCATGCTCCTCCACAGGCTCGTGAGGCTGGGGGACCCAGATGCCACCATCGCGGCCTTTGTCACCGTGGGCTTCCCCAATTGCTTTGGGGCTCTGGATGGGACTCACATCCCCATCCGCACCCCGGTGCACAGTGGAGGACGCTACATAAACCGCAAGGGCTACCACTCAGTGGTCCTCCAGGCCTTGGTGGACAGCCGGGGCCGTTTCCAGGATGTTTATGTGGGCTGGCCTGGCAGCACCCACGACGCCCGGGTTTTCCGGAACTCAGGCCTGTGCCGCCGGCTGGAGGTGGGGACCTACATCCCCCAGCGGGAGAGCCCTGTGGGGGACACCACCATGCCCCTCTGCATCATCGCAGACGCGGCATACCCCCTCCGGCCCTGGCTCATGCACCCGTACACGGGCCATCTCTCTGCCAGCCAGGAGCACTTCAACCAGCACCTGAACCATGCACGCCAGGTGGTGGAGCACTCATTTGGCCGCCTCAAAGGGCGCTGGAGATGTCTCCTCACCCGCCTGGATGCGGGTCCCACCAACATCCCCCAGATTGTGGGTGCATGCAGCTCCCTACACAATCTGGTGGAGAACAAGGGAGAGGCCTTCTTTCAGGGCTAGGCTGTGGAGGCCAGCAGGGCTGACGTGCAGCCACCCGCTGCCCCCAGTCGCCAGGTGGACCCCGAAGGGACCCAGGTCCGGGAGGCCCTGCGGGCCCACTTCGATGAGGCCGCAGGGTGAACACTGGCAGGCACCCCACTGCACCCCCCCCTTCCTCCACAACACTCCCTGCCCCTACGCCCACACCACGGAGCACCCAACAGCACACCCCCCCAACACTTTTCCTGGACAAATAAAAGCACGCACTTGTTTGTAAAATCAAACTGGTTTTCTTTGAACTGTTATTTTAACTAATACTAAACTATATACAAGAACTTCTAACTATAATTGAATATTAAATAAGTATGCATATATTAACCAAAAAAAACAGGGATTACAAGGAAGGGGAGAACTATTTACATCGCGGGGGAAGGATCAGACTGGGCAAACGGGGGGGCACAAATAAATAAATCCAAACTATATACAAGGGAGGGGGAGCCACGTCCTGGGCCCCACGCCCCTATAGTCCGGCACTGGGGGTGGGCGCCCAGGAGCCCTGCCTCGGCCGCAGCCCTGTCCAGGGCTGGCTGGGGGCCGGGTGGACTGGCAGATACGTCCGGCGAGTGTCAGCTGGCCCCAGGTCTCCCTCGGCGGAACGGCCCTCAGTGGCGGGTGGCGGGGCGACGGTGGACGGCTCGGCGGCGAGCGGAGCAGCAGGTGACGCGGTGGGCGGAGCACTCAGGGGGGGCGCAGCGGCGGCTGGCGCGGCATGGGGGTCCAGGTAGTCCACTAGCCGGTTGAAGGTGTCCATGTAGGCCCCCCATGCCTCTTGGCGCCAGGCCAGCGCCTGCTTCTGGAGATGGAGGAGGCGTTGCTCCACCCGCAGGCGCAGCTCCGCGACCTCCAGCTGCCGGAGGTGGAGGGCCAGCAGCTGGGGGTCTGTCGCCGTCGGGTGGTGGTGCTGGGTCTGCCGTCTTGCCTGCTGTGGGGCCGGTCGGTCCTCCGCCAAGGGGCTGGCCTGGAGCGAATGCCCCGTAGGGGATTCTGGGACCACTGAAGCCTCACCGGCGCTCCCCGGTCCTTCTGATGGTGCAGCTGTGGAACATAGGAGGGGGGAAGAAGAGTGGAGACAGGCGTTAGTGTGGGTCCCGAGCCGTGGCCCTTGTCCCCTCACCCCTGTGCTGCCTGTTCCCCATCCCCTTCCCCGGGAGATGCTTCTGTGATGGGGTTCAAGGGTCCCCCTGCACTGCACCCCGTCCCCCGGCGGGAGTGACTCTCACTTCACTCAGCAGGGTCTGACAGGAGAGGTTTCTTAGGGAACAGATGCCCAGTTTCTCCCAGGAGTGACAGTACAGCAGTCAGAGACAGTCCTTCCAACCCGTCCTGGGGAGAAGACCCCAAGGGGTGCCTCTCTGGGGTGTAGCTTTCCCCCTCCTCAGGCTGGCTGCCTTCCAGATCTCCCTTTCCCTAGCCTCTACCTGCGGCCCCTGATTCAAAGCCAGCTCGGCTCCCCCCTCCTCTTTGTTCAAAGCAGAGGTGTAACCTGCCAGTTGTAGCCCCAGGATCATCCTTAGCCGCTGGGAGCTATTCAGCTTGTTGCCCATATCTAGCCTGAGACTCGCATTTGCACTCCCCCCACTCCATCACATGCTGTTGCTGCTGCGGCTGCTGCTGCTGCGGGGTGTCCCACCCCCTCCTCCCGGGGGACCCTAGAGGTTCCGCTCCCCCCAGCCCCGGGGATGGGGCATGGCACTGTCATGCTGGGGGGGCGGGGGCAGGGGCTGATGCACTCCTGTGAGGGACATGGCCCTGCTGTCCTTGGGGCCATGGCCATCTGGGCATGTGGAGGGCCCTGGCCACATATCTACTACCCCCGCCCCTCAACCCCGAGGGTGTACACCGGGGGGGTACATACCTGTAGGTCCACTCCCAGAGTCGGGGGACACCCGGGGGGCGGACACCCGGCTGCTGCTCTGGGATGGCAAGAGGATCTGGAGCCCGGTTTCGGTGGAGGAGGAGTCCCCCTCGTCCTCCTCCTCCTCCTGCTCCGGTGCCCCGGGGCTGGGCTCCAGGGGGCCCCTGGGGTGCGGGGCTTACCTTCAGGGTGGACTCTGGCTCTGGGGCCTGCTGGGGCTCCTCAGCCGAAGTATCAAGAGTGGCCGGAGGGGAGGAGGTGTTCCAGGGGCCCAGGATGTCCCTGAGCTCCCTGTAAAAGGGGTAAGTGACTGGGGCAGCCCCAGATCAGCCGGCCGCATCCCGGGCCCGGGCTTAACCTTGCCGCAGCTCTTTGACTTTACTCCGGACATGGTCCGGAGTGCGGGCAGGGTGACCCCGGGCAGCCAGGCCCTTGGCCAGCCAAGCGAACGCATCCGCGTTCCGCCTCTTGCTCCCCATTACCTGGAGCACCTCCTTCTCGCTCCAGAGCCCCAGCAGGTCACAAAGCTCGGCCTCCGTCCCGGAGGGGCCCCGCTGCCGCTTCCTGGCCTGGCTGCCAGCCCGCGAGCCCTGGCTGCCCTGGCTCCCCTTGGGGGGGGTCCCCTGGGGGGGCTGCCGGGCAGCCATCGCAGCTGGGGTGGCATACAGTGGTGGCTCAGAGACGTGCAGGCTGGTTGCGTGTCTGGGCTGCTGCCTGCATATTCTCTCAGCTTCCTGCACAGGAAGGGAGGGGGCAGGGACCTTTAAGGGGCCGCTCCACACGGCCACCATTGAGCTGAGGGGCTGGAGAGAGCGCCTCTCAACCCCTCAGCTGATGGCCGCCATGGAGGACCCCGCAATTTCGATGTTGCGGGACGCGCAATGACTACATGGTCCCTACTTCGATGTTGAACATCGAAGTAGGGCACTATTCCCATCCCCTAATGGGGTTAGCGGCTTCGACATCTCACCGCGTAACGTCGATGTTAACATCGAAATAGCGCCCAACACGTGTAGCTGTGACGGGCGCTATTTTGAAGTTAGTGCCACTACTTCGAAGTAGTGTGCACGTGTAGACACGGCTTTACTGGTTTATGTGTATTCAGATTCCTAATGTCTGGCTTGAGTCCATTCATTATTTGGAGAAGTAGTTGTCCAATTTGTCGAATATACATGGCAGCGGGGCATTGCTGGCACATGATGGTATATATCATATTAGTAGAAGTGCAGGAACATGAAGCCCTGATCATATAACTCACATGGTTAGATCCAGTGATGGTGTCTCCAGAGTAAATATGTGGGCAAAATTTGCAATGGTGTTGTTGAAAGGAAAAGTTCTGGGACTAGTATTTCTGTGGTGTCATACCTGGTTGTTAGTGAGAATTTTCTTGAGATTGGGTGGCTATCTGTAGGAAAGAACAGGTCTGTTGCCTAGGGCCTGTGAGAGTACAACATCATGTTCCAGTGTAGGTTGCAGATTGTTGATAATGTGCTGGAGGAGGTTGAACTGGGGGCTATTGGTGATAACAAGCTGTGCTCTGTTATTAAGGTTATCTGGGACAAAGAGAGAAAACAAAGCAATTTAAGTGTCGGAGGGGTAGCCGTGTTAGTCTGGATCTGTAACAGCAATGAAGGGTCCTGTGGCACCTTATAGACTAACAGAAAAGTTTTGAGCATGAGCTTTCGTGAGCACAGACTCACTTCATCAGATGCTTCATCTGATGAAGTGAGTCTGTGCTCACGAAAGCTCATGCTCAAAACTTTTCTGTTAGTCTATAAGATGTCACAGGACCCTTCGTTGCTAAAAAAATTAAGGTTCACCTACTCACAGACTCCCATCCCCCTATGGAAACCTAGTGTTTTCTCTTCAGCTTTACTGATCATTTGGAGCATTATCCTTTAAATAAAATAATATTGTGGGTCTCAGGAAAAGCAGTATTCCTCACTAACTCCTGTATGTGAGGAAGATAGCTATAGTTTAAAAATCTCAATTATTTTAAATGAACCACTGAAAATTGGAGAAGACCCCATCCCAAAAATCAAATCTATATCCTCCAACAGACCTCTCAGGATCTAAGCATGTTCTAGGAGATATGTAAAGATTAGGGAAAGCCTATTTCATACAGGGAAAATCCTCCTTCCTCCAATGAAGGAACAACCTGGGAGAAATGGCACAATGCAGAATTTCATATTGATTTTCTCTTTACCACCTTTCATGAAATTGCCAAGTGGAGGTGGTGATGAAACCTAGAATTTCTCCTAAGGTGTGGCAAGTCTATTTGTTTTTATGCATTCTAATATTGAAACAAACTTCCTCTTCTTTCTTCTGAACAATTTTTAAAAAAAGATTTTGTTCTGATAAATATTGCTTAGAATAGTTTCACTTCCACAGTGGCAAAAGTTATTTTTTCCACTTCTACACAATGCAGTGCCTGTCCATATTTAATTGCATACACAGTTGTGTATGGAGTGATGCTATTTATACTATATTAGCTGAGAAACAAAAAAAAGTTAAAATAGGAATAACACACTGCTACATTATTCTAGGGTGACTCTGACCTTTCATTGTATCCATCCTGAATACATTTATCTCACACTACAAATCCGCTGCCATTTATTATAGCAAGTTAATTACTTGATATTTTATGAAATGTATAATCAGGGCAAAATAAACTGCTATTGAAATGTAGCCAAATGAAGGCAGGAACATTCTTGTAAAGGATATTAAATTATGAAATAATTAATCAACAGAAGAAAAAAGAGATTGGCTGAGGATCAGATAAAGAGAGTATTACTGGCTTGCAAGACACTGCCAATCTGTATGTAAATTTATGCATATTTGGATTTATTCACTAAACTTCTATCGAGGACAGATAGGATTCCTATTAGATCTGCCCAACTGTCATTCTATTGCCATGAAAGATTTTCGGAGAGTTTAGAATTAAGAAGTTTCCATTTCTACTGAGAGCTACTTCACAATACATTGAAGGAGTTTCAGACGGATTTAATTCTTCTAACAGTGACAAGCAGGAACACACTAGGAATTGGTGGTACAAGAAAGAGCAAACTGTTTTGGAGAACTGGAATATTTAAAAATACACTGTTTCTTTTCTCCAGTTTTTACCATTGCTACTACTTAAGTGCAAAGCGTTAAAAAGAGAGAGAGGGAGACGGAGATAGTTAGAGAAAGAGAGAGAGAAAATGAACCTTTGGGGTACATTTTATAGGACAGACAATTGATACTTATGTATTCTATTAAAATGTGCTTCATCAAATGAAAAAAACTAAAAAAGTTCACATTTAGCAAGTTATCAAGGCTAAGACAATATGAAATTAAACTGGTGAGAGACTCTAATTGGTTGTTAGTGTGTAACAAAAAAACTTTCTACAAATACATTAGAAGCAAGATGACTAAGGGGAAGGTAGGTTCATTACTCAACACGGGGAAAAGGACAGTAACAGAAAATGGTCAGATCTAAGGCTAAAACTGGGAAAGAAGTTAAAATTAATAGGACAAACTACCTGTTTTCAAGTTGGCAGGGCCTGATGGATGAAATATATCATAATTAATATCCAGGAGTTGAGTGGCATTAGCCATTATCTTTGAAAACTCCTTAAGATGGGAGTGATTCCAGAAGACTCACTGGACAAATATAGTGCCAATCTCTAAAAGAGGGGATACGTGCAACCCAAGGAATTACAGATCAGTCATCTTAACTTCAGCACCCAGAAAGATAAGGAGCAAGTAATCAAACAATCACTTTGCAAACACCTGGAAGATATTACTGTAATAAGTAGCAGCCATCATGGAATCGTAAAGAAAAAAAATATCAAACAAATCTAACAGATTTCTGGACCAAATATGTGATGGTATAGCTTGATGTTAAATAAGCCTTTTGTTGCTGTCCTCCATAATCTTTTCACAAATAGATTAGGAAAACCTATCCTTCATGCTGCTATTATAAGATGAGTGTATAATTGGTTGGAAAACCGCTCTCAGATACTTGGCCAAAATCTGTTTTGCTTTCAAAATTGAGTATGAACATATTTGCTTGTGACACTGCATGTTAAAACCCAGATATAATGTTCCAAACCCAATCCCCATTATTACGTCTTGCAATTCAAACATTGGAAAAAGTCATAATCTTGGTATCTTAAAAGTTTTGATCGCCTTTTGTTAAGAAAGAACTGGATATGACATAATCTGCTGCCATCTTGTCAATTTAGCCACCATAAGCTGCATAGAAGGACCCCACTTTAGCAAGAAAGAATTTCGTCTTGATTAGGCAGACAAAACAGCTGCACCTGCAATGTGTTACTGGCAAGGATAGATTCATGAGATCATATGAGTCTGAACGGATATTTGAAAAGCTGTCCTTTTGTCTGGGTGCTTGTTTGTAAATTTCTCGCTGGAAGCTGTTTTGCTGATAAATATAAATTATTATTTCTTTGCTGTTGCTAGGGAAACCCTGTCCAAATAAGAGATGCTATGAGTGTTTCTTCTGAGTTACATATGAAAGAATTTATGTAGTATGTGTACTTTGGAGAAGTTTGGGAGATGCTCAAGAGGATTTTTATGAGACGGATATATACACTCCACAATGTTTGGCCATGGAAGCCCTGCTGCTGAATCACTCAAGGCTACCTCAGACACTAGGTAACTACATCATTCTGAAGTTCTTCAAGAATATTTCTAGGTTTTGATGTATGCTTTGCACTCAGTGCAAACAAGGATTCTTGTGTGGAAACATTTCTGAGAGTACCAATCATTTATTAGACAGGGGTGCTGCATCCCCCACTAAAAATAGGACTTATTGCCACATCTTTGGGTTCGGATAACCCCAGTAACATTGTAGTGCGTGATGTAAAATCGTGAGAAAAAAAGTAACAAAAAAGTTCCTCAAAACCCAGAAAGGCATGATTAAATGCCATAAATATTAATTTGTGAATATTTCTGAGTTAACTGATCTGACCTCTTTTGTGGCACAAAACAGGTTGAAAGACTTAGGGCTTGTCTACACTACCACCTTCCTTCGAAGGGAGGATGGTAACTAGGGTGTTGGGAGGTTACTAATGAAGTGCTGCCGTACATAGGCAGCACTTCATTAAGCAAATTCCCCCCCATGGCGACTTCAAAGTTTTAAACTTCAAAGTACCAGCAAGTGTCTACCCGTGGAGGATCTGCTGGCACTTCAAAGTGCCGGGGCAACTTTGAAGTCTCCTTACTCCTCAAAATTTTGAGGAGTAAGAAGACTTCAAAGTTGCCCTGGCACTTTGGTGGGTGAGCCGCGGCTAGACGCGTGCCGGTACTTCAAAGTTGCCACGGGGGGGAATTTGATTAATGAAGTGCTGCATATGCACTGCAGTACTTCATTAGTAAACTCCCAACACCCTAATTACCATCCTCCCTTCGAAGGAAAGTGGTAGTGTAGACTCAGCCTTAGTGAAGGAAACATTCAATGTTTAGAATGCTGCAAAATCAAATTTGGAAAACAAACAAACAAAAAAAAAAACAAGAAGAAGATCCATCCATTCTTAGGTTCAGGATATTGCCTTACAAAACATTCAGAGATAAAATGGAACATAGTATAGTACCTATCTCAGAGTAAATTCCTGTCAGTTTCCTTTGTTGAAAATCTTTTTACCTCCTCCTCCATCTACCTCCTGCCTCCTATTGAAGTATAGATACACTCTTAGTTGTTCTAAGCCTCCTGGTGGGCAGATTGTGGCTGCATAAGTGGAATCTTTCTGTGTTCTATAATAATAGAAGGAATGATAAATGACTGAGGGTTTGTGAGTTTCACAGGAGGAAGAGGGAAGCTAGCCTAGCTAGGATAATAAGTGACTGAGGGATTGTGAGTTTCATGAGAGGAAGAAGATGATTTGTCTTGGCCAGAAATTTCATAGCTCACCTGGAATTTCTAACATATGACAACTTCCGCTACATTACTTATGAAGAACGGAAGAAAATAAGATATTCAGTAAACCATCTATTACGCTACAGGGTGATTTCAAATATTGGTTCACATACTGCTCAGCCCTGTGGCAGTGCCTTTATGGAAAGTGTTTAAATAAACTATATTTTGTCAGGGCTTTGGCAACAAGGTTTTTCACTTCAAATCTTTTTTACTCCTGAGATGCTTTCCTACTTTTATATTGCTACTGTTATCTTTCTGAAATGCTGTGCCCTCCTCCGGTTATTACACATTGATCTATATTACCATACTGTGCTCACAGAACAGATCCTGTGACTTAGTGCTTCAGGCTTCTCCAGGATGGCTGTTCACAACTGAGGAGGTATACAACTCATTGGTATACAAGTGCTGTTCCTATACGCACCCCACCTCACTAGCTATGTCTACACTAGAGCACTCTTTTGAAAAGGCTCATTTTAAAAGAGAGTAATTGAAAAACGCCCTTTTGGAGGGGAACATCTACACACGGGCCAGGACTGGTGCTGTCGATGAGTGTCGTCAAAAGGGCCACCCACCCTGTCGAAGAGGGCCATCCAGGCCATCGGAGGAGAGCATCTACGCTCACCAATGCCCCCATTTGAAAAGCTGCAGATGGGGGTTGTATGGCAGCCAAGCCCTTCTGGAGCCACAGCCAGACATTCCTTTAAAGGGCCATTCCCCATCACCCTCAGCCTGAACAGCACGAGGCCTGCAGAGCTACCACAAGCCCTGCAGACAAAATGCCCACAGGGAGAGCCATGCAGCAGCAGCAGCAGCAGCAGCAGCAGCAGCTCAACACCCTACTGGCTGCCACCAGCAGAGTGCCACCAGCAGACTGGCCACAGCAATGGTAGCTGCCCTGCCACTGTTGTCAGGAAAGGCTCCCCCCAGGGGCAGACGAGAATATCCCAGACCATCAGGTCCTCCGGGCTCCCCTGCTGGATGCTCCACTGGCTCTGGAGCTACCCCACCAGCTCAGAGTATTGTGAGCAACTCATCATGGGGGAGTGGGATTACGAACAGTGGCTCTGGAATTTCCGGATGAGGCAGCAGACCTTCCTGGCGCTCTGCCAGTGACTGTTCCCCACCCTGAGACACCAGGACACCTGGATGCAGCACGCCCTCCCTGTGGAGAAGAGGGTGACGAAAGCTGTCTGGAAGCTGTCCACTCCAGACAGCTACTGCTCCATGGGACATCAATTTGGTGTGGGCAAGGCCACAGTTGGAGGCAGTGTGATGGAGGTAAAGCAGCCCAAGCCAAACACACAACAAGGGGTGGGGGGCCCAAGACAAGGGGCCCGGGGTGGGGCCAGGGTGTGGCCAGGTTGGGTGTGGGATGGAGCTGAGTAGGGTTTGCGGGGCAGGGTGAGGCCTGGCACAACCTGCACACGCTCACAGGTGTGTCTGTCCCCTACACGTGGTGCGCACCATCAATGTCATGCTCCTGCAGAGGGTTAGACTCATTGGGGACCTGGACACGGCAATCGTGGGCTTCACTGCACTTAGGTTCTCAAATTGCTTCGGGGCCCTTGACATGACCCACATACCCATCCACGCCCCAGAGCACAGCAGAGGACAATATATAAACAGGAAAGGCTACCGCTCTGTGGTCCTGCAGGCCATGGGGGACAGCTGGGGCCAGTTCCAGGACATATATGTGGGCTGACCCAGCTGCACCCTTGACATGTGGGTTTTCCACAATTCGGGCCTGTGTCACCAGCTGGAGGTGGGGGCCTACCTCCCCCAGAGGGAGATCCCACTGGGGGATACCATAGTGTCTCTCTGCCTGGTGGCCAAAGCAGCATACCCACGCCAGCCCTGACTCATGCACCCCGATATGGGTGACCCCACCCGCAGCCAGGAGCGCTTCAACAACCAGCTCAACCTTGCCCAACAAGTGGTTGAGAGAACCTTCGGCCATCTCAAGGGCTGATCATGCTGCCTCCTGGCATGTCTGGAGGTGGGCATCCTCAGTGTCCCCCAGGTGGTGGGTGCCAGCTGCATGCTCCACCATATTGTAGAGACGAAGGGGGAGGCCTTTGTAAAGGGGTGGGCAACCGAGGCCATCACAGGCTACCGACAGCCGTCTGCTGCCCCTAGCCACAAGGCCCACGAGGATGGCATCCATGTCTGTGAGGCCCTGTTCCGATACTTTGACTAGGGGCCCTAGTAAGTGCCACCCCAGCCACCACCAGTGGGTCTCCCACACAGTCTCCCCCCACCCTGTGCACCCTGCATCGCCTCCTGTCACACACTGCCCCTCACCCCCACACACTGCCCCCCCGCCCCCCACTGAGCACACAGCATGCAGATTTGTTGGAAAAATAAACAGTTATATTGTGCACTAGAAAAACATATGCATAATACCTGCTATAAATAGTATTACAACAAACTATTTATGGGGATGGGGGACTAACTATTTACAGGAGGAGGGGGACCTAGATGGCCATCCTGGTGGGCCATCACTCTGGGACAGGGATTGAGGGCAACAACCTGCTCCAGCCCCGGGACCTACACCCCCACTTGTCTGGGATCCCTAGTGGGGCTGTGAGGGGGTGGAGAAGACAGGGAGGTAGGGCCAGAGATTAGTCTTCACCCAGCGGTTTGGGGGGCTGGTGGGTGGAGCTGTGGTGGGAGGAGGCTGCCAGACCAGCAGCTCCCGGTAGGTGTCTGTCACATCCCATAATGTGCTCATAAACTCCCCACAAACTTCCTGGCGCCAGGCAGCCTCCCCCTCCTCAAAATGGCACTGCTCGGCCAGCTCCACATGCTGCCAGACAGAGGCAGCAAGGTGGGGGTCCTCAGCTGCCCGCCATTGGCCCCTTGGTGACTGGGGACACCCTAGTGCTATGGGTGGCTCCATCCGGTCACCATCCCACACCTCAGGGGGGCTGTCTGGGACCACCATCTGGGCGAGGCTCTCCCAGGCCTTGGATGATGCAGTTGTGGACACGGGGGAAGAGAGGAACAGTCTGTGAGAACCGACCGCTGTCCTGTGGCCCATGTCCCCCCTCGTCCCATGGGCAATGGGTCCCTGTCTTCTGTCCCCCATCCTTGGGTGCAGTGCTCCTGTGGGCAGCCCCCTTGTGTGGTCCAGCCCCTCCACCGGGAGCAAGGAATGGCACTGTCCATGGGAAGGGTGCTGATAGGCACTGGCGGCCATGCCACCATCCCAAGGCCGATGGTCCAGCTGTGCCCTGGTGGGCCGGGGTCTGTTGAGTGTGTGGGGGCCACCCAGTTGTGTATGATACCCCTGCCCTATGGTCCTGGGTGTGTGCCCTGTCGGGTATGTACCTGAGGGTCCACCACTTATTTCAGGGGCAGCCCGGCTGATCAATGCCTGGCTGGAGGTGCAGGATGGGAGGTCAATGATGAGGTCCCCCTCATTGCTCAACCAGTCCCTGGCTAAGGCTGGCTCTGGCTCTAGCCCAGGTGGTACTGGGCTGGCTGGCAGTCCTGGCTGTTCACCATCCCTGGGCTGGGGCTCCTCAGAGGAGGTGTCCAGGATGGCAGGCAGGGAGGAGGTGTCCCGGGGGCACAGCATGCTCCAGAGCTCCCAGTAATATGGGCACAAAGCGGAGGGTGGCCTCCGACTGGCTGGCCAAGTCCTGAGCCTGGGTGTAACCCTGCTGCAGCTCTGTAACTTTACTCCTGACATTGTCAGGAGTGCAGGCAGGGTGACCTCGGGTACTCAGGCCCCTGACCAGATGGACAAAGGCAGCCACATTGCCCTGCTTCGAGTTTATCACCCGGAGCACCTCCTCCTGCCAGATCGCCAGCAGGTCCTTCCTGGCTGGACCCCGGGGAGCCCTGGTTGCACTCAGAGGTGGGGTTCTGAGGCTCCTCATGTGGCTGGCTGGTGGCCTTGCTGCTCCGGTAGTCTCTGGAGGTCTTGTTGAGGCAGGTAGGGGCACTACGTGTGATGGCTGCTGCCTGCACACTCTCTGCTTCCTGCAACGGATTTTCTGGGTCCGTGCAGCTTTAAGAGTTGCTGCATGCGCAGACCATAGAGCCCTGCGCTGCAGAGACTGGGCAATGCGTCTCCACCTAACAGCTGATTACAGTCATGGAGCACCCAGTTATTTTGAAAAAGTGGGACACAGAGATTCTACATATGTCATTTTTTTTAAAAAAAAGACATCAAAAAGGGTGCTGCTTCCTACTTCCTGTTTGGAAGAGTGGTTTCGATTTCTGCATTGCCTACCGTCAATTTTGTTTTCAAAAGAGCACGCCGTGTGTGTAGATGCACTGCATTGTCCTTCAAAAAGGGGCCTGCTCTTTTGAAAGAATTGCCTAATGTAGACACAGCTACTAGGTGAATCCAGGTCGAGATGGGGATCTGTGCTCAGGGCTGTGTTCAGTATGTGTCCAAAGCTACTCTTAAAATGGATATCTGAGTGGGGCAGTCTCAGATTGAAACAGTTGTTTGTTTTTTTTTTAAAAACCATTCAATAGTTTACCTCAAAACATGTTGTAGCTTTCTCTATTACATGGAAGAGTCCATTATTAAATGTTTGTTTCCCATGTAGAAACTTACAGACTATTATCAAGTCATGTCTTAACTTTTTCTTTGTTAAGCTAAATCGACTAAAGGAGGCTCAATTTATTTTAAAATGGTTGCAGTCTATGAGTAGTACATGAGGAGCAAGTATCTGATAATGGGCTCTTCAGTCTACCAGGGAAATGTATGACTTGATCCAAGGGCTAGAGATTGAATCTAGACTATTTCAACTTGGAAATAAGACATACATTTTTAATAATGAGTATAATTAACAACTGGAGCAATTTACCAAGGGTCATGGGAGATTCTTCATCACTGACAATTTTTAAATCCAGACTGGGTATTTTGTCTTTAAGGGTACGTTCTGTGTCCTGTGTTGTACAGGAGGTCAGATTAAATGATCACAATTGTCTTTTCTGTCCTGACATCCTATGAATCTATATTCTTCTCCATGAGCTGCTGACTGTTTTGGTGGATCCTATGATCAGCCATCAATTTCTACATGATACTATGCTGCTGTGTATTCCTTCTCTGGTATCCAAGTCATGGTTAGCAAGCACACTTTGGTCCTAAGTTCAACCAAGGCTTTGAATCAACCATTAGCCATGAGGTCACATGATGATATATTGGCTATATTTTACAAAGCATTCGTCTTACTGCTGTATTGCAGCCCAGCAGACAATTGAAGGTGAAGGAACCATAAGGAATTAGGTTACTTTAAATCAGGGGAAAAGGGAACAGGTAAATATCAAAAGAGAGCACAGGTTCGCTGACAATCATATATGTATATGGCTATATATTTTTACTGTGGACATGTTGAGTTAACTAAAAGCTAAGAAAAGCTATATTTCTAAGCAGTGCCTTTTTTTGGAAAAAAAGAGGAGCCAGTACTCATCCAGCTGCCCCTCCCCACACCTTGTCCCCACAGCCAAAACCATGGCTGGGGCTGCCCAGGCTCAAGTCCCAGCAAGTACTGTTACAAAAAAGCTTTGCTTCTAAGTATATATGCCGTACATCACAGAACATACTGCCTTGTATGTGATATATCACAACTATGGATTGTCTGAGAGGTGTTGGCGCAGAGCATGTTAACAAGAAAACTTGAATTTAATCTTAAATTAAATAAAAATCTTAGTGTTCATTAAGGTGGCCTGCTGTTTTTCAAGTTGTTATTGTGTAGTAGCCGAGAGAGGGATTTAGGCTACAGCACTACGGTTGAGTATGATTTCTCGAGCCCAGTATGTTAATAAGTATTAAAACAGACTTTCATTTGTGTTTAGATAACATATTAAGTTAACAGGATGGTACTTCAAGATGTGGCCACAGTGACATTTGAATAGATTATAAATGAATTAACTCTGTAAAGGATTGTAGCTGTGCAGGTAATGATGGAATGGAAAGAAAACATAATCCAAAATCTTTCTCGAGATTACAGAAATGAAATGTAATTGAAGTAACCACACTACCCCTTGGGCAGAAAAAAAAATAAAAAACTGATACAGCCAGCTGCTACAAGTGAAAGCATCGTCTGGATGCACGCAAGGTGGTAACATGCATACTTATTCACAGGGGAGAGAAACCAAATTTAGGCTACGTCTACACGTGCACCCAACTTCGAAATAGCTTATTTCGATGTTGCGACATCGAAATAGGCTATTTCGATGAATAACGTCTACACGTCCTCCAGGGCTGGCAACGTCGATGTTCAACTTCGACGTTGCTCAGCCCAACATCGAAATAGGCACAGCGAGGGAACGTCTACACGGCAAAGTAGCACACATCGAAATAAGGGAGCCAGGCACAGCTGCAGACAGGGTCACGGGGCGGACTCAACAGCAAGTCGCTCCCTTAAAGGGCCCCTCCCAGACACACTTTAATTAAACAGTGCAAGATACACAGAGCCAACAACTAGTTGCAGACCCTGTATATGCAGCACGGGCTACGTCTACACGTGCACCCAACTTCGAAATAGCTTATTTCGATGTTGCAACATCAAAATAGGCTATTTCGATGAATAACGTCTACACGTCCTCCAGGGCTGGCAACGTCGATGTTCAACTTCGACGTTGCTCAGCCCAACATCGAAATAGGCACAACGAGGGAACGTCTACACGGCAAAGTAGCACACATCGAAATAAGGGAGCCAGGCACAGCTGCAGACAGGGTCACGGGGCGGACTCAACAGCAAGCCGCTCCCTTAAAGGGCCCCTCCCAGACACACTTTCATTAAACAGTGCAAGATACACAGAGCCAACAACTAGTTGCAGACCCTGTATATGCAGCACGGACCCCCAGCTGCAGCAGCAGCAGCCAGAAGCCCTGGGCTAAGGGCTGCTGCCCACGGTGACCACAGAGCCCCGCAAGGGCTGGAGAGAGAGTATCTCTCAACCCCCCAGCTGATGGCCGCCATGGAGGACCCCGCTATTTCGATGTTGCGGGACGCGGATCGTCTACACGTCCCTACTTCGATGTTGAACGTCGAAGTAGGGCGCTATTCCCATCCGCTCATGGGGTTAGCGACTTCGACGTCTCGCCGCCTAATGTCGATTTCAACTTCGAAATAGCGCCCAACACGTGTAGACGTGACGGGCGCTATTTCGAAGTTACTGCCGCTACTTCGAAGTAGCGTGCACGTGTAGACGCAGCCACGGACCCCCAGCTGCAGCAGCAGCAGCCAGAAGCCCTGGGCTAAGGGCTGCTGCCCACGGTGACCACAGAGCCCAGCAAGGGCTGGAGAGAGAGTATCTCTCAACCCCCCAGCTGATGGCCGCCATGGAGGACCCCGCTATTTCGATGTTGCGGGACGCGGATCGTCTACACGTCCCTACTTCGATGTTGAACGTCGAAGTAGGGCGCTATTCCCATCCGCTCATGGGGTTAGCGACTTCGACGTCTCGCCGCCTAACGTCGATTTCAACTTCGAAATAGCGCCCAACACGTGTAGACGTGACGGGCGCTATTTCGAAGTTACTGCCGCTACTTCGAAGTAGCGTGCACGTGTAGACGCAGCCTTAGAGAGATAGTTGAACCCCTCCTTCCTCCCACATGCACAGAAGAAAAGCAGTAGACTTCATCTGTCAAGAGCTATATAGTTTCAGCAGTAACTCTACAGAAAGGCACACAGAAAGGCCCAAGATGTGATTGCTGAGCATAGTATGATAAAAGGGCTCTGAAAAGCAGATGAGATGATTCAGTTGCAGTCAGTAAACTGTTGTCCCCAGTGGTTAGTTTCAGAGGGGTAGCCATGTTAGTGTAAAGCTTCACAAAACAAAGCAGGTCACCATGTAGCAACTTAAAGTCTGATAATTTTATTTATTAGGTAATGACCTTCCTCTTATCACAACCTAAAGCACTCTAAGAATTGTCTTGTGCCAAGAAAATGAGATGTGCCTGGAATGAGATTGCCTTTCATAAAACAGTATATACAGAATCACCAAATAAAGTTCAGTCCTCAGAACTGACATAACTGAGTGAATACTGGAAGAATCTGAACCAAGATGAGCCAGAAAAATAGAATGAACCTCAAATAGGATTGCTTCTCAATAAACCTTTCAGAAAAGAGATGAAAAGAAGAAATTTGGAGTAATACTCTTTTTTGGCACCACTAAATCAATGCTTAAGTTTTGAAAACTAGATGAAACCAGAATTGACTATAGCCTTTTTGTTAAAACATACCAAATTATAAGTGTTTGTAGGGGTAAGGAGAAAATAAATGCAACAAATTTAACAAGCCCTTTTTTAAAGAAATCAAAAATAAAAATCAACTTCATAAAATTAACACTGTATTTTGCAACATAGTCATTTAAATAAAGCATGTACATTTCTTTTATTCCCTCCCCC
Source organism: Carettochelys insculpta (assembly GCF_033958435.1). Lineage (NCBI taxonomy): Eukaryota > Metazoa > Chordata > Testudines > Carettochelyidae > Carettochelys > Carettochelys insculpta. The sequence continues at coordinate 139,135,734 of NC_134137.1, forward strand.
TAAAAAACACTTAATTTAGTTAAGGACCTGAGCAACTATGAGTAAATATTCTAGTGAAATAGTACAAATAACAAGCAAACATCAATGTTTTGAACTAAGATTAGAAGTGGAAATAACAGAAGTGATGTTGTAGTTGGTGTCTGCTATAGACCACCAGTTCAGTGAGATGAAGTAGATGAGGATTTCTTCAGACAGCTAAGTGAAGCTTCCAAATCACAGGCCCTGGTTCTCATGGGAGACATTAATCATCTGGACATTTGTTAGGAGACCAATACAGCTGCACACAGACAATCCAGGAAGTTTTTGGAGAATGTTAGGGATAACTTCTTGCTACAAGTGCTGAAGGAACCGACCAGTGGCCAGGCACGAATTAACCTGTTGCTCACAAACAGGGAAGAACTAGAAGGAGAAATGGAAGTGGGTGGAAACCTAGGCTGCAGTGACCATGGCTGTGTCTACACTAGACCCATTTACATGGCCATTTTGAAGTTTACTAATGAAGAGTTGAAATACATATTCAGCGCCTCATTGGCATTCGGGCGGCCGCAGCACTTCGAAATTGACGCGGTTCGCCGCCATGCGTCTCGTCCCGACGGGGCTTCTTTTTGAAAGGACCCCAGCTACTTCGAAGTCCCCTTATTCCTATGAGCAGATGGGAATAAGGGGACTTTGAAGTATGTGGGGTCCTTTCGAAAAGGAGATCCGTTGCGACGAGCCGCACGGCAGCAAGCTGCATCAATTTCGAAGTGCCGCGGCTGCCCGCATGCTAATGAGATGCTGAATATGTATTTCAGCGCTTCATTAGTAAACTTCGAAATGGCCATTTGCATTGCCATTTCGAAGTTTGGGGCTAGTGTAGACATAGCCCCTGAAATCATAGATTTCAGGATCCGGACAAAAGGAAGAAGGGTGGGCAGTAACATACAGACCTTTGATTTCAAAAGAGCAGACTTTGACTCCCTGAGAGAACTGATGAGCAGGATCCCTTGGGAAATGAAGATGAAGGGGAAAAGAGTTCAAGAGAACTGGCAGTATTTTAAAGAAGCCTTACTGAAGGCACAGGAGCAAACCATCCCACTGCATAGTAAGAAATGCAAACATGATAGGCAACCAGCTTGGGTTAACGGGGAAATCCTTAGTCAGCCTAAACTCAAAAAGGATGCATAGAAGAAATGGAAATGTGGACAATTGACTAAGGAGGAGTATAAACATATAGCTGTACAATGCCAGGGAGTAATCAGGAAAGCAAAAGCACAATTGGAACTGCAGCTGGCAAGGGATGTGAAGAGTAACAAGAAGGGTTTCTCCAGACATGTTAACAATGAACGGATTATCAGAGAAGGTGTGGGGCCATTACTAGATGAGAGAGGTAGCCTAGTGACAGATGACGTAAGACAAGCTGAAGTATTCAATGCTTTTTTTTGCCTCAGTCTTCAAGGACAAAGTCAATTCCCACATGACAGTCCTCGACAATGCAGTATGGGAAGGTGGAGGGCAGCCATCTGTGGGGAAGGAGCAAGTTCTGAGCTATCTAGAAAAACTAGACGTACATAGCTCCATGGGTCTGGATTTAATGCACCCAAGGTTACTAAGGGACTTGGCGGATGTAGTTGCCAAAACATTGGTCGTTATCTTTGAAGAGTCTTGGAGATCAGGAGAGATTCTGGTTGACTGGAAAAAGGCAAACATAGTGCCCATCTTTGAAAAAGAAAAGAAGGACAATCCAGAGAACTATACACAGGTCAGCCTTACCTCAGTCCCTGGGCAAATATCAGAGGGGATCCTCAAGGAATCCCTTTTGGAGCACTTGGAAGAGGGGAAAGTGATCAAAAGTAGCCAACATGGATTCACCAGTGACAAGTCTGGCCTGACTAATCTGATTAGCTTCTACGATGAGGTAACAGGCTCTGTGGACATGAGGAAGTCAGTGGATGTGATATACCTTGACTTCAGCAAAGCTTTTGATACAGTCTCCCACAACATTTTTGCCCATAAATTAAGGCAATATGGATTGGATCCTTGGACTATAAGATGGATAGAAAGCTGGCTTGATGGTTGGGCCCAATGGGTAGTGGTCAGTGGCTCAGTATCTGGATGGTGGTCAGTTTCAAGTGGAGTGCCGCAAGGCTCGGTTCTGGGGCCAATGTTGTTCAACATCTTAACTAATGACCTGGATAAGGGACGGGATTGCACCCTTAGCAAGTTTTCAGATGATACAAAACTAGGGGAAGAGGTATGTATGCTGGAGGGTAGAGAGAGAATCCAAAGTGACCTGGATAAATTGGAGGATTGGGCCAAAAGAAATCTAATGTGGTTCAACAAAGAGAAGTGTATAGTCCTGCACCTGGGGCGGAAGAATCCCAAGCATTGTTATAGGCTGGGGACTGACTGGTTAAGCAGCAGTACAGCAGAAAGGGACCTAGGGGTTATGGGGGATGAAAGGTTGTATATGAGTAAACAGTGTGCCCTTGTAGCCAAGAAGGCTAAGGGCATATTAGGGTGTATTACGAGGAGCATTGCAAGCAGATATAGAAAAGTGGTTATTCCCCTCTATTTGGCTCTGGTGAGTCCACATCTGGAATATTGTGCCAGTTTTGGGCCCCCCACTATAAAAAGGATGTGGATGTGCTGGAGCAGGTTCAGCAGAGGGCAACAAAAATTATTAAGGGGCTGGAGCCCAAGACCTATGAGAATAGGCTGAGGGATTTGGGCTTGGTTAGTTTACAGAAGAGAAGACTTAGGGGTGATTTAATAGCAGCCTTCAACTGCCTGAAGGGGAGCTCTAAAGAAGAGGGTGAGAAACTGTTCTAAGTGGTGTCAGATGGCAGAACAAGGAGTAATGGTCTGAAGTTAAAGAGGAGCATGGGTTGGTTGGATATTAGGAAATACTACTTCACCAGGAGGACGGTGAAGCGCTGGAATGTGTTGCCTAGAGATGTGGTAGTTTTTCCATCCCTCAAGGTTTTTAGGTCCCAGCTTGACAAGGTCCTGGCTGGGATGACTTGGCGGGAGTTGATTCTGCTTGAAGCAGGGGGCTGGACTAGATGACCTCCTGAGGTCCCTTCCAGCCCTATGATTCTATGATTTTATGATGCTATGGTTGTGAACTGATACTCAAGCCATTCCTATGACACTTGAGTGTTGACCGTCACTTTCATAAAGGCATTCTTTCTCATTTTTCTCAGACAGAGCCCATTTTTAATCTTCCTTCCAAGCATTTATTGAAATGAAAGAGAAAGTTAAGATGACAATTCTTCATTAACAAGGTTCACCCTGTTGCATTTTGCAAAAAAACATGCTGAGCTGGACTGAACATATCAGCTGCAGCTATGCTGCATTTCGCTTGCAGCAATGGCCAGCACCCAGGCAGGTCAGGAGCCCCATGACCTTGCCTCTGTGAATGTCCAGGGCTTGCAGGAGTCCAGCTGGGGGGCGGGGGGAAAGAAGTGTGCCCTCCGGGACAGAGCATGAGCTCCAGGACCTGCTGAGGCTCTGGCAGGAGGAGGAGGTGCTCTGGGTCATGGGGACAAAGCAGCAGAATGCAACCACTTTTGCCCAGCTGGCCGAGGGCTGGTGTACCCGGGGTCACCCTGCCTGCACTCATGATCAAGTCACAAGTAAGGTCAAGGAGATGTGTCAGGGTTATGCTTGGGCTTGGGACTTGGCCAGCAGGTCGGGACCTCCACCACTTCATGCCCCTTCTACTGGAAGCTCCAGACTATCCTGGGCCCCTGGTATACCTCCTCCCTGCCTGCCATCCTGGACACCTCCAGCAAGGAGCCCCAGCCCAGAGATGTGCAGGATCTGGGACCATCGGCCAGCCCAGTACCACCCGGCCCATTGTGTTTGTTGATGGGACATCCCATTAAATAGTCCTTTCAAATATGGAGGCTAGATTATATGTAAACTATCTTGTGCTTATTACCACTGAATAAACACGTTTGAAATACAGGCACATAGTCAATATTCATAAATTTAGATATCAAATGATATATGCATATAAATGTTAGAATCATAGCATTAACCATAACTTTTCCACTGATGCCTTACATAACACCCTTTGTACAAGATTTGTTTGCAGTTGTATAACAGTGGTAGCAACAATGCTAGATTTAGTCGCATAACATTAGGGAATAATTATAAACAGGGATATTCTGAGTCTCAGTTAATTAATATCTGTAATGTGCTTCAAGATCCTCTGGGAAGGGGCTATACAAATTAGGCACACAATTTTCAACAGCAATGCTTCTGATTTTATAAGCTACAGGGCAGAGGAAAGCTTTATAGACAAGTTTTATATAATACCTATGACAAACTTTTGATAGTAATAGAGACGCTCAAAAATAGGCACACAGGAAAAAACAACGACATATTGAAAGTTAAATATTGTGATTTTATAATCAGGTCCAGGTAGCTGGCTTTCGGCAGGTTCCATTTTCTCCAGTTGCTATGTCTGCTTTGTATCACCTCTTTTATGTTTGCTCTTGTTGCTGCTCTGTTGGTTGACCAAATGAAAACATAAATGAAGTATTAAGGAAGCAGGAGCAGCTGAGCCATTGGCATTGTCACAGCGCTTTGGGACCATCCTCAGCTTTTGATAAGCCTACCACAGCTTGTGATTTCATCTCATAACCGTTTCTTAGTTACCACTCACAAAGTCAGGAGAGAGGGATTCTGGGAAAGCTAGATAATGACCTTGGCAGGTTTCTAGGAACAAAACTGAGACATTATTTACAACACTTGCCTTCAAGGGATAATTTGGCAACAGTACTACAGAGCAGGTTTGCGCCAGCAACACTGAAATTAGTAATAGACTTTTAAATATTAACACCCCCTAAAAATAACTACAGGTGCAAGAAAGGAGAACCTCTGGGACCTATTTTACACTTCAGCAGACGTTTATCTGGCACCATAACATTCTGTGTTTAATAACAAAAGATATGTTATTAGATTACACTCAGGGTGAGTCAACTGCTTTGTGCAGGTGTCAGGCCGGCAGTATTTTTAATAACTAACTTCACATGTACTTATGAAAAAAACAGCCAATATTTCAGGACAAATGACATATGTGCATTATCTACTGGAGCTCTGCTGAATTTATGTAATTAACTTTAACAGTTTTAAAAAAGTCTAAATATATCTCCTTTTAAATGTTATATATACACATGTATTTAACTTTAAATAAGAACTGTATTTAACTAAGGGTGACAAGGAACAGTCATGCTGACTTGGTTAATAAGGCAGGGGTACATACTACAAAGATTGCATTAAGATCATTTCTTCATCTTCTTTATCAGACCTGACTTTTTCAGTTCATTGTAAATCATTTTTTGTGTGAGAAATTAGTATATTGGGGAGCATTGCAAAGGAAACAATTTCATAATGAGTGATTTTCAATGCAGGTAATCTGAGGTTAGTCACTGAAAATGAATAACCCTTCATGCACTAAAATAATGGAACACATAGTATAGAGTACCCAGACAATCTATTTTGATTGATCTAGTGCATCCTTATGTATCAAATCTCTATTAAGTTATCTGAAACAAGATAAATGCATCAGATTCTTCTTTTTATTCCTGGGATAACAGTGTCTCTTCAAAATATAATCCTTCACCTGGATAAGCGAATTATTTAGTTTTATAAAGGTGACTAACATAATTTCTTCTAAAAGTGTCCCATTTTGTGTCAGGATACAGAAAATTTTCTGCATTGACAATTGAACCTCAAACAGAACCTCAACCAAAAATTTACTATTAAAAATATACAAGACAAAACTTCAATTGAAGAAAAAATACATTATTGTACCACCTGAAATAACTCAAAACATATATCATTAGACCTCCAATAAAGCTACATTGTTTTATTAAGTATAGTGACAGGAATCATCCTCTTCTCTCATGATCAGCATCAATTCTGGATCCATTCACTATGCTGAAATCTGTATTTTTGTGAGAACTATGACTTAAAGAAGGCAAAAATTTTCTGTAGCTCACTCATATGCATTTTTTATCAAACATTCTGCAACAGCATAATTCCCAAATTGGCAAACAAGATAGAAAGTTGAACAAGGTAAGATCAATATAACACAGCCAAAGTTGTTAATGTAGGCCAGTCTGTAAAAGCTTGTTCAAACAGAGAGATTTTGTATTTTGGCTTTTACATTTATTTAAATATAGAGTACTTGACACTAACTGAGAAAAGTTATTCTAAAAGCAAACTAATACCTAGAGCTGATTTATTCCTTAGATTTGGCCCTTGACTGTGATTTTAATCTTTTATTTATTATTCATAATGATTCAACTGGGTGATAAGTCTACACATTTTTTGCTAAGGAAATTTATTAATGTGCCTGTATTGACTGTGCTTGTGATCCTTCAGCGTGGATATTACCTCATGTGTTTTGCGCTTAGTAACATGTTAAGGATCTATATAAAAATAGCCATAGGAGGTTAAGGACAATGGCCAGTTTTGCCTAGTACCCTATATTCTGAGTATGACTGCATCCAGATGTTATGTTCCTTGACTGTCAATTTATGACCCCCCATATCACACAGTCCTGTGCTGGGTTGGGATTACAAGAATAAGTAGCATGGAGTGGGGGTTGTTAGCTAATATGCAATATGTCTCCTGGGGTGTGTCTACACTAGCTAGCTACTTAGAAGTAGCCAGCACAATGTCGAAATAGCACCCGTCGCGTCTACACACGCCATGTGCTATTTCAACATTGAAATCAATGTTCAGCAGTGAGACGTCAAAGTCACTATTCCCATGCGAAGATGGGAATAGTGCCCTACTGTGACACTGAACGTCGAAGTAGGGTGTGCGTAGACGAGCCGTGTCCCACTACTTCGAAATAGCGGGGTCCTCCATAGTGGCCATCAGCTGAGGGGTTGAGACGCTCTGTCCAGCCCCTGCAGGGCTCTATGGTCCCCACACAGCAGCCTTTAAAGCACCACGGACACGGATATCCTGTGGCAGGAACCTGAGAGCGTGCAGGCAGCAGCACATGCACGTGCTAGCCCTGCATGCCCTCTCCGGACCCTGACCTGAGCACCCAGCACCATGGCATCCAGCCAGCACCCAGAGAACCCCCAGGGCTCCCCTCCTGAGGGGACTCAGGCACACCCAGCAGCCAAGCGGGGGGACAAAAAGAGGTGGGGACCCTCCTGGTTGGAGGCTGAGCTCTGAGACCTGCTGGGGCTCTGGGCTTAAGAGGAGGTGCTCCACGTGATGGGGAGCAAACAATGGAATGCAGAAGCATTTGCCAACTGGCCGAGGGCCTGGCTGCCCGGGGTCACCCTGTCCACACTCCGGATCATGTCCGGAGTAAGGTGAAGGAGTTGCGGCAGGGGTACGCCCAGGCCCGGGACTCGGCCAGCCGGTCTGGGGCTGCCCCTGCCACTTGCCCCTATTACAAAGAGCTCAGGGCCATCCTGGGCCCCTGGGACACCTCCTCCCCCCCCACAAGCCACCCTTGACACCATGGCTGACGAGCCCCAGCTGGCCTCGGAGCTGGAGTCCAGCCTGGGTGCCAGCCCCACACCCTGGGGCCCACCTGAGGAGCCCCCCTCCGGACAGCGGAGGAGAGGTCCAGCAGCGAGGAGGGGGGGCTCCTCATCGACCTCCCCTCCCAGAGCACCAGCCAGGTATCCGACCACCGGGCTTCCCCCGACAGCGGCAATGGACGGTCAGGTAACTACCTCACAGAGCACACACCCATGGCCACAGGGTGGGGGCACAAGACATGACCGGGAGCCTCACACACCCCCAGCGGACCCCAACCTGCAAACGCGCAGTCACTGTATGGTCCCAGGATGGCAGCAAAGCTATCAGCGCCCGTCAGCACCTGCACCCATGGACAGCACTCAGCCTTAACCCCGGGGACGAGGGGACAATGCCATGGTGACAGCCAACAGGGACATCAAACCCACCGTTGGGGACAGAGACGCAGCACCCAAGAGGGGGCGGGGGGAACGGGCCACGGGCCAGGACACTGTACTAACAGTCTTCCCCTCCCTCTCTCCCTCTCTCCAGCTGCAGCATCTGATGCCCCCAGCAGCCAGGCACCCTCCGTCATCCCTGACAGCCTGCTGGAGGTCAGCCACCGCCAGTGCCCGGAGACATTCCCGAGGGCAGCAGAATGGTCCCACCACTGCCAGACCCTGGGGGTGGCCCCTGTGGACCCCCAGCTCCTGGCAGCTCTCCAGCGGCAGATGGAGGTGGTGGAGGAGAGACTCTACTTTGACTGGGAGGAGTCCACCCGGCAGTGGGCAGCATGGGAGGACTTTATCGGGTTCTTTCAGGACATAGCCGGGTTGATCCTGGCTCCCGCCCCCCGCAGCTCCCCCAGGCCATCCTCCCCACTGCTCCACCCGAGGCCCCCCCGCCGCACTGCCTGCTGCCTCACCTGCCTTGCCACCTGCCTTGCCACCTGCAAGCTCCACAGAGCCCAATTGGGCTGAAGACCAGCCAGTGGAGGCATCCTTACTTGCCGGTCCTCCGAGCTCCCAGCTGGCCACACTGGGGACCGTGGACATGGTGGGGGGGTGGTCACGAGCCATACCCTCCGGGGGTCGTGCCCCTCTACCCCCACCCTGAACTGATGGGCCAACGGCCGAGCCATCCGCCGGGCCCCCATGTATATAGTTGTCCCCCTTTTCGTATATTGGTTGCAGTTTCTGTTGTGAACAATACAAGTTATCAGGTTTCAGAAAAAAAAAGGTTTTATTTTCCAAAAAGCTGGAGGCGTGTGCTTGTTGGGGGCGGGGGTGGCATGTGGGTGTTGGGGGAGGTGTTCAGGCTGTATGTGGGGGGGGTCTTCTGGGGAAGGCCAGGGAGGTGCTCAGGAGTCTCCCTGATCGAAGTGGGCCCACAGGGCCTCGCGGACCCGCACCCCCTCATGGTGGGCCTGACGGCTGTGTGTGGTGGCTGGCTGGGGGAAGCCCGTGCCAGCTTCGACCACCCACCCCTGGACGAAAGCCTCCCCATTGCTTTTGATGTTGTGGAGTGTGCAGCACGCGCCCACAACCTGGGGGATGTTTTGGAGGCTGACGTCCACTCGGGCAAGGAGTCACCACCAGCGGCCCTTCAGATGGTCGAATGTTCTCTCCACCACCTGATGGGTGTCGTTCAGGCAGGCGTTGAACTGCTTCTGCCTGGCGTTAAGGTGGCTGGTGTACGGGCGCATGAGCCAGGGCTGGAGGGGGTAGGCCGCGTCCGCCATGAGGCAGAGGGGCACGATAGTGTCCCCCAGAGGGATCTCCCTCTGGGGGATGTAGGTCCCCGCCTCCAGCCGGTGGCACAGTCCCAAGTTTATAAAAACACAGGCATCGTGTGTGCAGCTGTGCCAGCCCACGTACACATCCTGGAAGCGGCCTCGACTGTCCACCATGGCCTGCAGGACCATGGAGTGGTAGCCCCTGCAGTTTATGTATCTTCCTCTGCTGTAGTCCAGGGCACGGATGGGGATGTGGGTCCCATCCAGGGCCCCAAAGCAGTTTGGGAACCCCATGGAGGTGAATCCGGCGACAGCTGTGTCCAGGTCCCTGAGTTGGACGGCCCTCTGGAGCAACATGGCGTTAAGCGCACAGACCACCTGTGGGGAGGGAACACAGGTGCCCATGAGGCTATGCAGGGTGCCCAAGGGCCCTTCCCCCAGGCCCCCCTCCCGGGCACCTCCCTGAATATCCTACTCACCCAGCCCCTCGCTCCCCGGTGCCCCTCCTTCCCCAGCCCCACCCCCAACCCCTCCCTACCCCGTCCCATACAATGCCCCTCCCTCCTTCCCCAACGCCACACCTGGCCCCCCTGCCCCCCAGTGGGTGCGTGCCCTGGCCTCCTCACCTCCATGACGACGGCCCCGACCATGGCCTTTCCCACTCCAAACTGGTGTCCCACGGAGTGATAGCTGTCTGAGGTGGCCAGCTTTCAGACGGCTATTGTGACCCTCCTCTCGACGGGGAGGGCATACCTCATCTGGGTGTCGTGGTGTCTCAATGCAGGGGTGAGCCACTGGCAGAGTTCGAGAAGGGTCTGCCAGTGCATGCGGAAGTTCCAGAGCTACACATCGTCGTCCCACTCCTGCATGATGAGCTGCTCCCACAACTCAGAGCTGGTGAGGTAGCTCCAGAGGCAGGGGAGCAACCGGTGGGGGAGGAAGAGGGGAGCCCGGCGGTCAGGGGCATCCCCGTCTGCCTCCGGGGAGGGCTCCTCTGGCAGGAACCACTGGGCTGCCTCTTGGGCAGCACCTAGCAGGGCGCTTGCCCTCTGGATGACTACGGGGAGGGCCTCCTCTTCCTGCTGCTGCTGCTGCTGCTGGGTGTCCATATCTGCTGTGATTTGGTCTGCAAGAGAGTGGCTACTGCTCTGCAGACCTCGTGCTGTGCAGGATGGGTGTGTCTGGGAGGGGCCCTTTAAAGGAGTGGGTTGCTGTTGCCCCGAAAGGGCTAGTCCAGCCTGTGACCCAGTCCATGGGCTTTCCTGGCCCCTTATTTCAAAAGAAGGTGTTTGTGTGTGTGGACGCTCTGCATTTCCTTCTGGGGCGGCTCCTTTTGATGTTTCCTGTTGCTACTTCAACATTGAACGTCGACGGCACCAGCCCTGGAGGAAATGTAGATGATACATGTCGAAGTAGCCTATTTTGATATTCTTACTTCGACGTAGTGTGCTAGTGTAGATGTAGCCCTGGTGACTCAAAAGGTGTTGAAGAGGAAGGGCTAGTGCTGCTATAGGGTTTCAGTGTAACTACCCACAGACAGGGTTGAACCCAGGACCTCAGGAGCTTAGTGCAGGCACCTCTATGGCCTGAGCTAAAGATCAGCTACTTTTCAGCTTAGGCTCTAGAGGATGCTCATTCTTTCTCTGTGAGGTGGTCTAGGTACCACTACATGGGACACTTAACCACACATAGCTGTGTGGGTTACATCAGCTCATCACAGGTTTAATACTGGTGTAGTCAGTGGAGTTAGTCCAGGAATGGGACTATGCCCCAGCACCTCGATCAAGAAGAAAGATAGGGACAGGCCTCTCAGAGACGAAAGGTGTGTCTACACTAGAGTGCAACGTCAAAGAGCAGGCACAACTTCAAAATAGCGTACTCTATGTCTACACACGCTGTGCACCATTTTGAAGTTGAAATCCAAGTTAGGTGTGGAGACATCGAAACTGCTATTCCTATAAGAAGACAGGAATAGTGCCCTACTTTGACTTCTAACATCAAAGTAGGATGTGTGTAGAAGATCCATGTCCTGCTACATTGAAATAGCAGGATTCAACATGGTGGCAATCATCTGGGACGCGGAGACATGCTGTCCAGCCCCTGTGGGACTCTATGATCTCTGCACACAGTGGCTCTTAAAACTCCATGGACCTGGAAACCCTGTAGCAGGAAGCTGAGACCATGCAGGCAGTAGCTGTGCCACAAGGTGCCCCTGCATGGCCCAGAGCGAGGTCATGGCAGCCAGCCAGCCCCCCGTGAACTCCCAGGACTGCCCCTCCAGGCCATCTGAGGGCTCTGAAGCCTCCAGACAGTGGGGCAGGAAGTGGGGTCCCTCTTGGACAGACACCAAGCTCCACAACCTGCTGGGGCTTTGGGGTGAGGAGGAGGTGCTCCACGTAATGAGGAGCAAGTGGTGGAATGCGGATGTGTGTTACCCACCTGGCTGAGGGCCTGACCACCCAGGGTCACCTGGCCTGCATTCCTCAGCATGTCTGCAGCAAGGTCAAGGAGCTGCGGCAGGGTTATGCCTTGGCATGGGACTCAGCCAGCTGGTCGGGGGACACCCCCAACACTTGCCCCTATTACCGGAAGCTCAGGGGCATCCTGGGACACCTGCTTCCCCCAGCCATCCTTGACACCACAGCCGAGGAGCCCCAGCAGGATGTGGAGCCAGAGCCAAGACTGGAGGCCAGCCCCACATCCTGAGAGCCAGAGCCGGGGCCAGCCACAGACCCGTAAGAGTGGTCCGGTGAGGAGGGGAGCTCATGATGGACCTCCCCTCCCACAGCTTCAGCTAGACATCCACCCGACGGCTTTCCCTTAACCATTGAAGTGGACCCTCAGGTACGTACTCCACAGGGCGCACACCTCTGGGGCATGAGGCAGGGGCACCATACGTGACTGAGAGCCCCCCACACCCCAAGCAGACTCCAGCTCACCAGGACCCTGTGATTCTGTGATTCTGTGTGATTCTGTGATTCTGTGACCTGGGTAGACCATGGCCCCAGAATGGTGGCACAGCTGCCAGTGCCTGTCAGCACCCACACCCATGGACAGCACCTTGCCCTGTCCCCAGGGGAGGGGGCTGGGGGGGCAGACCACATGAAGGGGACACCCAGAGGGACATAGAACTCATGGATGTGGGGACAGAAGACTGGGACTGGATGCCCATGGGGGTGTGGGTCACGGGTCAGGGCTCAGTACTCACACCTTCCCTCTCTCTTTCCCCCTGTTTCAACAGCCGCACCTTCTGAGGGTCAGGACAGCATGGCACCATCTGTCATCCTGGACAGCTCTCCTGGATCCCTGGATCGCCACCTCCTGGGGGCAACATCAGCACCGGGACAGGCCCATCTGTTCCAGAGCCGGAGAGAACCAGCATGGACCAAAAGGTGGCCACTGACCTCCAGTACCAGGTGGATATCACGGAGTGGCGGCTGCTGGTCAAGGAGTGGGAGGCTGCCTGGTGCCTGGAGGCCTGGGAGGATTTATGGCCGCCTTTAACAGGGTGGCTGACTCCTTTGAGGACCTGGTGGCCTACCTGCCACCCCCCTCCACCCTCCCTGCTGCCCCACCTGAGAGCCCCCCTCCAAGGCAGGAGCCTGCTAGGGCTAATAACTAGGCTAAGGACCCATCCAGGCCATATGTCCTGGTCCTTCTGACTCCGAGCCAGCCTCGCCAGGGACCCCAGAGAAGGAAGGGCCTGCTACCTGGACTTGGTGGGGGTGGCGCCCATCCACCCCCTGGAGTGATGGGCCAGTGGTTGGCCCATCCATGTGCCCTGCCTTATGTATATAGTTCTCTTCCCCATACATATAGTTGTCCCTGCTTGTGTGTGGGTGGTGGAGGCACTGAGCAGGAGGACCGCTGGGGGTCGCCAGGTCAGTGATCACTGGTGCCCCCCATCGAAATATTGCTGCAGGGCCTCCTGGACCCAGACACCTCCTGGTGGGCCTGGCAGCTAGGGGTGACAGCCAGCTGGGGGTAGCCGGTTCCGGCCTCGACCACCCTCCCCTGCACAAAGGCATCTCCCTTGCCCTCCGCAAGGTTGTAGACCTTGCAGCATGCGTCCACAACCTGGGGGACATTAGGAAGGCTGACATCAAGGTGGGGCAGGAGGCAATGCCACTGGCCCTTGACATGCGCAAAGGTGCACTCAATCACCTGCCAGGCTTGGTTCAGCTGGGTGTTGTAGTGCTTCTGGCTGGCATTGAGGTGGCCAGTGTAGGGGTGCATGAGTGAGGGCTGGAGAGAGCATGCCACATCTGCCACAAGGCAGAGGGGCATGGAGGTGCCCCCAGAGGGACCTCCCTCCGGGGGATGTTGGTCCCCATTGTCAGCTGGTGCACAGGCCTGAGTTGTGGAACATGTGGGCATTGTGGGTGCAGCTGGGCCAGCCCCCATAGATGTTCTGGAATAGGCCCTGAATGTCCACCATGGCCTGCAGGACCCCTGAGTGGTCGCCCTTCCTGTTTATAAAGCATCCACCGCTGTGCTCCGGGGCACAGATAGGGATGTGGATTTCATTGAGGGCTACAAAGCAATTCAGAAACCCCATGGTGGTGAAGCCCACAATGGCTGCGTTCAGGTCCCCAACTCAGACAACCCTTTGGAGCAGCAGGTGGTTGAGTGCACAAACCACCTGCGGGAAGAGGACATGGGCACCCATGAGGGTGTGCAGGGTATGCCTGGCCCCCGCCACCCCGGCCCCCCCTCCCCGGGCCCCTCCCTGGGTCCCCCACCCCAGCCTCCCCTACATGGGATCCCCAACCCAGGCCCCCACCCTGGCCCCCCCTCCTCATGTTCCCCCTCCCTGGCACCCTACCCCCTCAGTGGATGTGTGCCTGGGCCTCCTTTTCTCCATCATGATGGCCCCAACTGTGGCCTCGTCTACACCAAATTGGTGGCCCACACAGAGGTAGCTGTCTGGATTGGCCAGCTTCCAGACAGCTATTGTGACCCTCTTCTCCATGAGGAGGGTGTGCACATCCGGGTGTCCTGGTGTCTTAGGGCTGGGGACAGCCACCGGCACAGGTCCAGGAAGGTCTGCAGCCACCCATGCAGTGTGTAGCAGGGCACCTGCTCTGTGGGTGATGGCTTGCAGGTCCTCCAGCTGCTGCTGCTGGGTGTCCATACCTGGGGGCACTAGATCTGTGAGGCTAGTGGCACCACCACAGGGCTTGTGCTGTGCAGGCTCAGTGCATTTGGGAGGGGCCCTTTAAAGGAGAGGCTTGCTGTTGTCTTGGAAGGACTAGTCCACCCTGTGACCCCATCTGCAAACTTTCCTGACCCCTATTTTGAAAGGGGCCACTCGTGTGTGTAGATGCTCCCTTTCAGCATCCGGGGCAGCCCCTTCCAACATACTACGTCACTACTTTGACTTTGCACATCGACAGCCCCAGTCCCGGCCCTGTCCCCAGCGTGTGTGTGGATGCTACATGTCAAAGTAGTGTATTTTGTGTGTGTGTGTGTGTGTGTGTGTGAGAGAGAGAGAGAGAGAGAGAGAGAGAGAGAGAGAGAGAAAGAAGAAGGCAGCTGTCCTGAGCTGTAAGTATTCAAAAGGGCCCGGGGCGCTTAGCCATCAATGTTTCTGCAGCAGCAGCAGCTAGAGTCCGATGGCCTTTAAACCACTGCTGGAGCCCCACATGGCGCACTCCAGACAGAGCTAATAGGTTGCAGAGGATGGGGATTGCTCCAGGCAGAGCTAAGAGCTGACTATCCCATCCCCATCCTTTCTGCCCTTCCAGAATTATGGAGCTGCTCCTGCCCCCTCCCCGTCCCCATGCCCCCCACTTGCCTGGGGGCCTTGACATTCTGTTGGCTGCCCTGGTTGTATAAAACCCCTTGTCTATAGCGGATTATAGCTGGCCTTGTAAAATACTATCCACAGAAATATTAAATCATTCCTGTCTCAAGATCACAAGATCTAGAAAAAGCAAAACACCTCAAAGCAGGAGGTATTTATCCCTTCCCAAAACTTAAAAAAGTGAAAAAATGCCACCTCCCTCAAAAAAAAAAAAGATAGACATTACTGTACAATTCAATACCCAGCTAAAATACTTTGTATTCATTTTTAGAACTTGTGGGATTGTTGACACTTTTGAACAGAAGAGGAATCCTTTCTTCAGTGTCAAAGGCAGTTTTAATAATTTATATCAGAGACCATTTATAAAATTTGTGCTTAAAATTATTAGTGGTTAATGTGTACTGCCATAAGAGGATACTATGCATTATTAATGTAAAATATATATATACGCTAGGCAGGCAAGGTAGCTATGTGCACTGTCTCCTCTTGCCGGTGCCACTCCCAAAAATCCAGCACTCAGGGAGGAAGCAGGTCTTTGCCCACGAAAGCTTATGCTCCAAAATTTCTGTTAGTCTACAAGGTGGCACAGGCCTTCATGTTGTTTTTGAAGATACAGACTAACACGGCTACCTCTCTGATACTTGTCACCGTATAGAACCACTAGCTGCACCTCCACCAGGAGAAGCAGGGAGAGGCTGCCACTTCCAGGGAGCCACCAGAGGTGAGTGCTTCCCAGATATGGCACCCCCAAGCCTCTGCCATGCTCCAATCCCTGGTCCTGAGCCCATCCCATACCAAGCTCCCTCTCACATCCTGCAACCTCACCGCTTACCAGTGCTCTGACCTCCAGCCACGATCACCCTCCTGCACTCAAACTCTCTCTCTCCTTGTCAACTGTGATGTTTAGCTTATTGGCAGTCCCATTCCCAAAACATGCCAAATAAAAAAAGGCTTTTACTGTATTACTTTAGAGCTTTAATTAAATGTAAACAGTTTCTATAGCATTTCATCTGCAGTGGATATTTTGTTGCTGTTTTTTTAAGTGAAGCTGATGTGAAATGGGAGAATTTAACTTCAGTTAAATTTTAGCTGGAACTATCACTTAAATACAGGTGATTTCCTATAAATATTATCAAACCTAAACTGGCCTATACACTTGAACCTCCATAATCCAAAACAAGAAGAAGTCCTGTGCCACCTTATAGACTAATGGATATTTTGGATCAAAAGCTTTCGTGGGCAAAGACCTGCTTTGTCAGATGAAGCGGATCTTTGCCCATGAAAGCTTATGGTCCAAAATATCTGTTAGTCTAAAAGGTGCCAAAGGATTTCTTGTTTTTGAAGATACAGACTAACTCAGCTACATCTCTGATATTTATCTCCATAATCCAGTTGTCCTTAATACGGGAACACCCACGGATCAGACCTTGACAGGAGGAGGAGGAAGTGGCTATGTGTACTGTGCAAACATTGTGCCAAAAATTACAGAGGACTGAGTCTAATAAATGTTCCAAGATCAGACCCAGAGTATACTGCCATAGACATCTACTTTTCCAGTATTCCTACTGAGTAAGCTCTTGACAGGCCTTTTGCTGTCCTGTCCTAAGCTAAAAGTCTGTGATTATCTGATCCTAAAGTTTAGAAAAAAAGATCAGGATTTTTAAACATTTTATCTGAAGGCTGGTGATGCAGGTATCTGAATCCCAAATTTTGGTTTGGCCAAATAGCATGAAGCCCCACAATAGTTAGATGTAGGTATGGATTTGGGCTGTTGGGTGAATCTGTTATTTTTTCTTTTTCATGGACTCAATTTACTTCCCCTGGAGTAGCTTGCTAGTTTTACAATATCTCGAAAACTTAAAGTTGAATAAATTTACATGAACTGAGAAGGGATAGTGATGTTTCAGTCAGCTACAAAGTAAATGGTAGTCCATATATTCAACAGATATATCAATCCAATTGCTCATTTGTAGGTGAGAATGTAATAAAGGTGGTAGGCAGAAAAAGTCTCATCACTAACACTTTCTCCCAGTCTTGATACTCCTGCCTGCATGCACCTGCAGTACATTTCCTTTAGCAAAAGTAATACATCACCCCTCTGATTTTTAAGGGTAATGCAAAACTAGTGCTGTCTAGGCTTTCTAGATGTGGCTTAAACATCAGTAATTCTGCTTTTCTGACTGCTACTTCACTTGCCCAGGGCAAAGGATGATGTCAGGTGGAATCTGATTTATCTACCAAAGTGCATCCCAGAGTACAGACAATGATTCTGAATCTCCAATTACTGTATAAAGGTGGCCCTCTAGCTCTGCAGAATTTTAATAAGAGACACCACCAGAGGCAATCTTTCCTTTTGTAGATCAAACATTAAATTTTCTTCCTGGATTCTGTGTGTACAGCTGGAGAGGATCCTTTAATTTCCTAATCCTCCAAGGGAAAAGAAGATAAATCTAGGTGTGAACTGCACCTGATCACATATTAAATATCTTTTTATGTGCAAAATAGAGAAAATCTGTGGAGAAAACTATGCAACACCAACCTTTGCAGAATGAAAATCTTAATGGAAGATACAATGTAGCCTTTGTAAGGCTCACGCAGGAAAAGCATTATACAAAAATGGCTCCAAATAAGAATAACTGCAGCAAGAAGAACATACACCCAGGAGTGAGAAAGCTTCTAAAAAGATCACCCCTATGCTCAGATAGATTATTCCTTTTTCCAAGAAATTCGCATAGTGCTAATTTTTAGGTTTTAAAAGAAGACATCTTGACTCTCTTTCTGACAATAAAGACACTCATTTAGAAATGTGTACATTTGCTCTATTTAATTAACTCAGAAGAATAAAGCAAAAATAAAAAAAAATCTGTAGAGAATGACAACTCTGTCTGTTGATCAGAAATGTAGGAGGAAGTATAACACCGCCAGGAGGTCAATTAAATCATTTTTGTCAAGGCAATTTTGAATGATGCTACCAGTATTATTTCACTATTTGATTAACCTATGCTCTGCTCTCACAGTAATCTATCACTATTTATTACTTCTTAAGTATCAACAAAGTGTTGGCTTTAAACAAAATAAAAAATATGGTGGTGTCTGTGTGGTTAGATGTCATGTCTTTAAACCTAATGTGAGAACGTTTCAGTCCAGATTACCAGGATAGTGTTAAGTTTAAGATGTGAATGTAAGCTGTGCATTGTATTTATTTTCTGATAGCTAAATAATATTTAGAAAATTGTTATTCTGAGTTCAAGTTTTTAATATCACCAATCTTAACTGAGTTTAATTTTTGTCTGAATTCCAGAGGGATAGATAGATATACTGACTCATGTTCTGTGTGTACTCTCCAAAGTTCAGCCTTACCATGCAAAAGCTATAAATCCCATGATAATTACCAAGAGTGTGATAGTTTGTCTCTTATCATAGTAACTAATCCAGGATTTAGCTATGTTTAGTTCAGTTGCTTCGAAGTTCTGTAGCAGTCATTCTTGGGCTGAAAAGCTTTGCAGTATAATAGTCCTGAACTTTGACCTTAGATACTGGATGAACCATATCAACCAGTAAAACATTTACAGAGACTACACTATCTAGAGATATCTACACTTGTAGACATTATAAACACTGTAGTAGTAATGTCAGAACATACTGACTGCCGAGATGATCTATGCAGTCTACAGTCTAAGTGGAAAAATTACTAAAGCCAGTTCAGCACTACTATTTACTTCAGTATAAATTATGTCACTTAAGGGTGTGGCTCAGCACACCCTCTTCCCTGAAAGACTGAAGCTACACAAAGATCCAGTGTGGACAGTACTGTGTAAGCAGATCTTCTCTCAGAGGTGCAGAGTGTTTTCACTACATGTACTACAGGGGTTTGCACTTTTTCTGTAGACCAGCCATAAATAACTACAGATTGATACCTGCCAAATATTATGCTGTGGATTTGTTACTCATTTGTCTCCATCCTCCGGCATTCCCTCCACCCTGCTAAAATACACATTTAGCCAGGACACAGAAACTGGACTGTCTGCTGCAGTTGCTCCAGACCATTAGCTGGGGCTGTGAATGTTTAGGCCATCTCTGCCGCTGGCTGCTCCTAGTTCCTTCTCCATGTTTGCAGCCTGACAAATGGCAGTGGGAGGAAGGTGGCCTTCAAAGGCTATTTCTGAGGAGGGCGGGGGCAAAAGGAGGAAAAAAATATAACTGGAACGAGGAGACTTAAGAAGGGAGAAAAACAAGGGCTGTGTCTACACTACCACCTTCCTTCGAAGGAAGGATGGTAATTAGGGTGTTGGGAGTTTACTAATGAAGTGCTGTTGTGCATAGGCAGCACTTCATTAAGCAAATTCCCCCCTGCAGCAACTTCGAAGTTTTAAACTTTGAAGTACCAGTACGCATCTAGCCACGGTGCTCCCATCAGTACTTTGAAGTGCCGGAGAATCTTTGAAGTCCCCTTACTCCTCAAAAAGGTCCCCTTACTCCAAGAGTTTGAGGAGTAAGCGGACTTTGAAGATGCCCTGGCACTTAGAAGTACCGGCAGGAGAGCTGCAGCTAGATGTGTACTGGTACTTCGAAGTTTAAAACGTCAAAGTTGGTACAGGGGGAGAATTTGCCTATGCAGGGCAGCACTTGATTAGTAAACTCCCAACACCCTGATTACCATCCTTCCTTCAAAGGAAGGTGGTAGTGTAGACACAGCTAAGGAAAAGGGAGCAATAGTGGAAGAAATACAACAGGCAAAAGCAGCAAAGCCACATTCCTCTTTCTCATGTATGCATAAAAATACACATGCATTCTCATTCCAACAGTGTTTGGTCGAGCTCCCAAACCTCTATGCTTCATTCTGCTGGGTACGGAACCATTTAGGGCTGCCTCCAAAACTGGGCTGCTTTGAATGCTTAGGAAATCCTGAGAAAAAGAATAGTCATGTGTGAGTATCTCTCATAGGAAAAAAATGTGCAAAGTAAGCAGAGAGGTCGGAACAATTTTTATTGGTGGCTGCTGAAAGGCTTTGAACACAACTGTAAACTCTGGAATCACTTCAAGCCAGGGGAGTGGCACTCTTTGTTCCAGCACCCCTAAGTATAAGTGGGCAGCTTTTAAACCAAATAGTTTTTGAGCTAGGAAAGGAGAAAAATGACAGAGCAATTTTCACAATTATAAAGATAACAATGCTGTCTACTTTGAGCCTGTATTATACACAGATTTGAATTTAAAACAGAGAGGGAGCCGTGCTAGTCTATACACTATCAAAACAAAAAGCAGTCAAGTAGCACTTTAAAAACTAGCAAAATAATTCATTAGGTGAGCTTTCGTAGGACAGACCCACTTCTTGGTCTGGCTATGGTCTGAAGAAATGGGTCTGTCCGACAAAAGCTCACCTAATAAATTATTTTGCTAGTCTTTAAAGTGCTACTTGACTGCTTTTTGTTTTGCTAGATTTGAAATTCTGGAACTGAGAGAAGTTACCTTCTTGTTTTGCTCCCACAGCGCAGCAAATTGCTCTTCTAATTACTGGTGTTCACGTTGTTCTTATTTTTGATTCTTGGAAACTCTCAGATTTGTTTGCCCAGTTGAGAGAGAGAGAGGAACAAGAAGTCCTGTGGCACCTTACAAACTAACACATTTTGGCTACGTCTACACGTGCACCCAACTTCGAAATAGCTTATTTCGATGTTGCGACATCGAAATAGGCGATTTCGATGAATAACGTCTACACGTCCTCCAGGGCTGGCAACGTCGATGTTCAACTTCGACGTTGCTCAGCCCAACATCGAAATAGGCACAACGAGGGAACGTCTACACGGCAAAGTAGCACACATCGAAATAAGGGAGCCAGGCACAGCTGCAGACAGGGTCACGGGGCGGACTCAACAGCAAGCCGCTCCCTTAAAGGGCCCCTCCCAGACACACTTTCATTAAACAGTGAAAGATACACAGAGCCAACAACTAGTTGCAGACCCTGTATATGCAGCACGGACCCCCAGCTGCAGCAGCAGCAGCCAGAAGCCCTGGGCTAAGGGCTGCTGCCCACGGTGACCACAGAGCCCCGCAAGGGCTGGAGAGAGAGTATCTCTCAACCCCCCAGCTGATGGCCGCCATGGAGGACCCCGCTATTTCGATGTTGCGGGACGCGGATCGTCTACACGTCCCTACTTCGATGTTGAACGTCGAAGTAGGGCACTATTCCCATCCGCTCATGGGGTTAGCGACTTCGACGTCTCGCCGCCTAACGTCGATTTCAACTTCGAAATAGCGCCCAACACGTGTAGACGTGACGGGCGCTATTTCGAAGTTACTGCCGCTACTTCGAAGTAGCGTGCACGTGTAGACGCAGCCTTTGTGGGCAATGACCCACTTTGACAGATGTATTAGAGAGATAAATCTCTCTCTCCCCATCTCTCTCTCTATGCCAACATACCACATTTTACATTATATACATGATATCAATATTTTATAGGTTATATCATATATGAATATTGTATTAGCTGATTTGCATCATGCTCTATTTACTGACTTCTGTTAAGCTGTATGTACATCCCACAACACTTTGCAAATCTGAACTCAGGTTTTGGCACTAGCAAATACAAAATATGTCAAAGACAAGATATATGGATCCTGTGCCCCAGTACGGCTGGGAAGTACCTTCACAGCCCACCTGCACCTGGAATGTAACATCCAACACAAAAGCCAAAGAAAGGTAAAGGATGAAACATGAAAACTGGCCAAGAATTTGTGGACTAAATTTTGGGTAACAAACACATTTTCACATAACTTGTAAACAACCATATTATATATGCAGAGAGAATCACTTCCTGAAAGGACTGGAAAAGAATTAATTCTTCCCTTTCTGAATCATATTGCTTTTTCTTTGACTAATACAAGTTGACTAAGATTGGTTATTTGGTCTCTTAAACATTGTTAATAGCAGCCCATGATTGCATTATTGCTTTTGGCTGTAGCCTCATGGGGACATATGCTCTGAGAAGTTTTACAGT
Source organism: Carettochelys insculpta (assembly GCF_033958435.1). NCBI lineage: Eukaryota > Metazoa > Chordata > Testudines > Carettochelyidae > Carettochelys > Carettochelys insculpta. The sequence continues at coordinate 139,157,752 of NC_134137.1, forward strand.
TTTTGACTTACATATTTTCTCCATTCATAGGAAAATGCAAGTAAATGTATATTCTTAGTCCACCTTTAATTCCAAAGCATTTCACACACTGTACATATGCAAACTAACCTTGCAAATCTTCTTGAAAATGCACTGCACAATCTCTAGCTTACTCTCATTATGCTGCTACTGCTGCTAATCTAAAAACAGATGCAATGACTTTTTTTTTTGTAAAAAAAAGTTACTCTGAGGGGTTGAAGTTGGGTAAATTGCATTATGCAAAGCTGCTTAAAACTGACCTGTGTAGTTATTCATCATTGAAATTGAAATACAGCCACTTCTCAGGTGGAAAGCTGCTACTTTTTAATAACACATGGCAAAGTGGCTGAGAACTGAAAGGGGAAGAGAAAAACAGTATCCACTTGAATCTTCAGGGAGAATCTAGGTACGCAGAATGCAATTACCCATATTGAAATCTGGCCAGGACACTAGGGTCAACATTCCTACTAAACACGTTCTGTGACTTATAGTAACTTCAGTTGGGCAAAGCTTTTGCACAATGACTCATCTTCCAGCAGAACACTTCCTCTTAACACCATCTGGTGACTGACAATGACAGACTAGTCCCATCTTCTGAAACAGGTATATTATTTACTTTAGCAATCTGTGTTTTTCTCTGGGTGGTATTCCATCCAAGTACTAACCATGCTTCATTTATTGGAATTGAGGAGATTATCAGATTGCAGCCTGTGATGACACAACTTGAGTATTTTTCTTGTACATCTGGTGAAGTGGGAGATCTGTTATGATTTTATAAATGTCAGTGTCACCTTTACTAAGTTTGGAACATCTCTTGATAGCACACAGATTACTGCAAAAATCCAATCTAATGCCTGTTGTAGTCTCCTACTCCATCTGTCACTGTGATGCAATTGCCAAGCGTAGCAAATTTTTTCCCTTGCACTCTGGCTTTTCAAACTCATCTTCATCAAATCCTTATTAATTTAAATATTTCACTTCTCTCTGCCTACTCTAATATCTATAATATCACTTTTCTACACTGTATTTTATATTCTAGGTTCAGCTGTCATATGCTCTTCCAATGATATCTGTTACTTTAAAAATTGAAGATTGTTTCATCTTTATCCTCATATGTCAATTTCACTTCTGCTGGCTAGCTCTCTAAGAACCCTTTTGGAGTGGAATTTTGTATGAAGGGTGGAATTCGTGTTTTATGGGGATGTACTGTGGACTTTATGGGCGGGCTACTATTGTGACTATTTACTCAGCCTTTGTTTTCTCATTAAGTGTAATTTAACATTCTTTATCATTGACTCAAAAGCTGCGTGCTGTGCCTTTTGCTGCAAAAACTGAGTTGAAGGACTTTCCTTAAGTAACAGAAACATCTGGCAATACTCAACTCCCTTTTCCATAAGTTGAAGTTTTAAGTTACAAAATGCTGTGTTATTGATTTAGTTGTCAAAGCATCACAAACTTGACATCATTGGATTCACCTCAAACTTACAAATGATTTTCACTAAGTAGTTGCTGACTCCACAGTAACAGAGAGGTAGCTGTATTAGTGTCAAGTATCAGAGAGGTAGCTGTGTTAGTCTGTAGCTTTGAGATCAACAGGAAGTCTTGTGGCACCTTATAGACTAACAGATATCTTGGAGCATAAGCTTTAGTGGGCAAAGACCTGCTTCATCAGATGCTTGTGGGGGTGTGGTTTCAGAGGGGTATTTAAAAAATCGGGTCCCAGAAAAAGGGAGGGCCAGAGCTGACAAGGTCCACTCAGCAATGTGGAAATGGCCCATCATCAACTGAAGGCATCAAAAGATTCCCTCTCTGGCCCTCCCTTTTTCTGGGACCCCATTCTCTAAATACCCCTCTGAAACCACGCCCCCCCACTCATGCATCTGATGAAGCGGGTCTTTGCCCATGAAAGCTTATGCTCCAAAATATCTGTTAATCTATAGAAAGTCACAAGACTTCTTGTTGTTCTGTATTATTGTGTATCTTAACAAAACAAAAAAGCAGTCCTGTAGCACTTTAAAGACTAACAAAATAATTTATTAGGTGATGAGCTTTCATGGAACAGAGACACGTCTTCAAATCTGGGGATAGTGCTATACTGGAAATGGACTGACTCCACAGTGGATGCATCTGACGAAGCAGATCTTTGTCCACGAAAGCTTATGCTTCAAAATGTCTGTTTATCTTTAAGGTGCCACAGGACTTCTAGTTGTTCTCGAAGATACAGACTAACATGGCTACCTCTGACACTTGATTCCACAGTAACAGCAACGAAGGGTCCTGTGGCACCTTATAGATTAACAGAAAAGTTTTGAGCATGAGCTTTCGTGAGCACAGACTCACTTCATCAGATGCTGGTCTTGGAAATCTGCAGGGCCAGGTATAAATAAGCCAGAGCAAGGCTGGGGATAACAAGGTTAGCTCAGTCAGCAAGGGTGAGGCTTACTACCAGCAGTTGATCTGGAGGTGTGAACACCAAGGGAGGGGAAGCTGCTTCTGTATTTAGCCAGCCATTCACAGTCTTTGTTTAAGCCTGAGCTGAGGACGTCGAATTTGCAGATGAATTGTAGCTCAGAAATTTCTCTTTGGAGTCTGGTCCTGAAATTTCTTTGCTGTAGTATAGCTACTTTTAAGTCTGCTACTGTGTGGCCCAGGAGATTGAAGTGCTCTCCTACGGGTTTTAGTATATTGCCATTTCTGATATCTGATTTGTGTGCGCTTATTTTTTATGTAGAGACTGTCCAGTTTGTCCTATGTATATAGCAGAGGGGCATTGCTGGCACATGATGGCATAAATTATAGTGGTAGATGTGCAGCTGAATGAACCCACGATGGTGTGGCTGATCTGGTTAGGTCCTGTAATGGTGTTGCTAGTGTAGATATGTGGGCAGAGCTGGCAACGAGGTTTGTTGCATGGATGGGTCCCTGAGTTAGAGTGACTGTGGTGCGGTGTATAGTTGCTGGTTAGGATTTGCTTCAGGTTGGCAGGTTGTCTGTGGGCAAGGAATGTTCTGCCTCCCAAGGCCTGTGAAAGTGGGGGATCATTGTCCAGGATGGGTTGTAAATCCCTGATGATGCGCTGTAGAGGTTTTAGCTGAGGACTGTAGGTGATGGCTAGTGGTGTTCTGTTGGTTTCCTTCTTGGGCTTGTCCTGTATTAAGAGGCTTCATGGCACATGTCTGGCTCCCTCCGATACTTGACTCCACAGTGTGATTCCTATTTCCTTTCCTGCCGTTACTCACTGTTGGTGTCATACATGCAACCCACAACATAAAAAACTTCAAGGAAAGTATTTCTGTGTTCAAATTTGTAACTTTCCACACAACTCTCATGATAAAATCTGCACCAACATTATCCCCATTCATTGTCTCTTTTTCCATTTTGAATTCTTAAAGCAGTGTAATTATTTTAGAGTGCATGTAAAGGTCGGGAAATTGATGGCTGTAGACAATGGATTGGTGTGAAATTCCATCAAGATATTCATACTCTGATTTATTAATAATGTAATAAACATTCTGGGCTCTAACTTGATAGTCTAAAGACTATTATCAAAAGCACTTTACCGCAATGTAAGTGTGGAAATTCCTAAATAAATCAGCCTGATGCCTTCAAATGCATGCATGCTTAATTTTAGCTTTAGGCACAAGAACACTACATTTAAAAGGACAATGTGTGTATTTAAAATTTTTGCAGAACTGGGGGCTGACGACCCACAACTAACTGAGTGTCCAAAATAGGAGTCCTTTACTGAAAATTAGTGCTTAAACACACAAAGACTGCATAGAGACACATTGTTCATATACTCAGTCACGCACAGAAAAGTCCCATCTCATATCTGAAATGGGACGTGCCCCCACCTCCAGAGTTGAAAAGCTGATAAGCGTTCGGGCCCTCAAGCAGCTTCGGTTAGGAAAAGCAGAGCTCAAAAGAGGGGCACTGATCTTGTGTGGTGGAGTAGGAGTGTTTCCAGGAGTAGGCCTGCAGGGGACTGCTAGTGACCTCTAGTTGTGAAGGGAATTCAACTTCTGGATGGACCTTTCTAAGTTTTTTCCTTAGTTCCCTTTTCAGGAGACTGCTATTACAAATTCAAAATGAGTTAAAGCCCTGACAGACTGCTTCTAGCCAGAGGGCTTGGTGGAACTCAGGAAGCACTGCCAAAAACTAGAGAAAATGGGATTATAAATTAAGCCCTGAGAAGTCCCAAGGAGTGAGCTGAACTCAGGCCAGGGATGAACAGATTTCTTAGGAGTGGGACTCCCAGTTGTAAAATACTCAGAGTTGCTATAGCCAAGCCCATCACATGGGCTGGGTGTATACAATATAAAATGAATCCTTTCTCACATTTGGTCAAGGGTGCTAGATCTTGAGGTGCTGAGGATGTGACAGCACTCTTTGCCTTGAAGAGGTTTCCATCATATAGGCTACGTCTACACTAGCTCCAAACTTCGAAATGGCCACGCAAATGGCCATTTCGAAGTTTACTCATGAAGCGCTGAAGTGCATATTCAGCGCTTCATTAGCATGCAGGCGGCCACAGCACTTCGAAATTGAGCTCATGGGAATAAGGGGACTTCAAAGCAGGTGGGGTCCTTTCACTTCAGCGCTTCATGAGTAAACTTCGAAATGGCCATTTGCGTGGCCATTTCGAAGTTTGGAGCTAGTGTAGACACGGCCATACAGTTTATAGTCTTGTTCAATGGCTCTCAGTACCCCCACTATACACATTTTCACAGTGCCACTACAGTGAGTAATTCTTTATAATACAAGCTCATTTTTTCCCAATATTGTTGTTTACCTGACATGCTGAAGCAGTAACAATGGAAGGAAGACCTGTTAAGTATATCAAACATCTTGCTAGCCAAGCAATTGTTTATCAAACCAGTTAAGGTTGCTAAGTAACAATAACAGAGGTACTTTTCACTTGCTTACTCTGATGATTTTGCTGATGAGCCTGATGATGATGTATCTGATGAGTCAAAGCTTCACATCACAAAGATTAAACCAGAAATGACTGGAAAAAGCTTGTATGTGTTGAAGAGATTAACTTTAATTCTAAGACACCTGTTCTTTTTTTAAGTGGACACATTTTAACCTGTGTTTATGATAATGGTTGTCTTTTGTAAAAATGTTGCAGAAGCTATACAAAACCAGGCAAATAGTATGGTAGCCAAATGTTGACTCTTTTCCCTTCATTGTGTTATGAATACAATCACTTAACAGGAAAGGTGATAAACAATAGCTTCATTTTGACTAAATCATATTGGGCGTGTCTACACGAGCCACCTCCTTTTGGAAGGGGCATGTTAATGAGGGAGTTCAAAAGATGCTAATGAGGCACTGCTATGAATATGCAGTGCCTTATTAGCATAATGGTGGACACAGCTACTTGACAGTGCCGCTTTTGAATCTTGCATCACCTGTGTAGCTGGGGACCTTTTGAAATGACCCCCTGGACATCAAAAGCCCCTTCTTCCCATTTGTTTTGGAAAGAAGGGGCTTTTGGAGATGGGGGAGTCATTTTGAAAGGTCCCTGGTTACACAGGCGGTGCTTAATTCAAAAGCGGCACTTTCGAATTGCCTCAGCTACCATTATGCTAATTAGGCACTGAATATTCATGGAAGCACCTCATTAGCATCTTTTGAGCTCCTTCATTAACAAGCCCCTTCTGAAAGGAGGGTCTCGTGTAGACACATCCATTGTGCCCAGTTTTAAAAATAATTGTTTTATGTTTGTGATGCTCCGGATTAAAGCAGCTGAAATGAAGGAAACTATTATTATGAACTGTTATAGTGAAAGTGAGAATGTATACAAAAATGGCAAGCAGAAGTTCATACACACAATTCATTATTTTAAGTCCAGTCTGAAAAACTAGAAAGAGGCATGATTTTATTTTAATGGTAGGGGAAATTAATCTTTGCATCAATCTACTGAGAGTCGTGGAAGATTATTCAGCAGTGAAAACTTTAACATCAAGATTCATGCTTTCCTTACAAGACATTATTTTGTCTAGGCAGCACTGCTGAACCTGAACCAAGAACTAAAACAGGCTAGTGAAATTATGTGTATGTAAGTGGTTAGACTACATGGCCCCAGTTTTCCCATCTGACCTTATATCTATGAGTAATTTTATAGCTTTGTTTGTATTTCTGTATGGTGCCTTTAAAAATGAAGAGACACAATACTGTGTTAGAAAGAATATGCAAATATTGGAACCATGTGACTACCTTATAAATAAATGGATGTCTTTTGTGTACCAGACTATTACTGTTTAGAACTAAATTACAAATCTTTAATTCCCCGTCCTTCCTTTCTCCCTCTCCTCAAATTAGAGTTGTAATATGATAAGGCAAGAATCAGATAATATGGTGTATGCTCTTACATTTGATTTTACCACAACAAATAGGTCTATCTCCACAGCCCATGGCAGTCTGGGACTCCCAGTATGGATCAACAGGCAAGGAGTACCAAGGTTCACACTAGTGGTCTAAAAATAAGTTTGCAGATGACTTTGAAGTTGAGGCTCAAGCTCTGAAGCCTGAGGCAGGGGGTGAGCTCCATCTTGAGCTCTAGCCTGACCCCTTTTATCCCAGGTTTCTTGACCTAGGCTGGGAGGCTGTCCTCAGTGGACTCTGTAGGCATATTTGTAAGGGCTCGTGTGGGGCTTTGCTTGAGCTGACAACAGGTTTAGGGTAAGAATTCAGTCAGAGTAATGCCAAGTATGAGTCCATGGAGGTTGGTCTTCATTGTTTTAATTACATTAGCGATGGACTTAGTGATTGTCCATGATTAGCAAAATAAAGTCATTCAGTCCTGCCAGAATGGCTGCACAACTATCAGAAGCAAATGCTCAGGCAGTGCCTGCCTTTCCCAATGTTGGGTAGCTCCAATTTTTAATTTTTTTGTAGTTGGTTGGCTACTGCTGGCACTACAAAACTGAATGTAGGTCATGAACTACATGATAGGTGGTAGGACACACAGAATATCATGCTTGGCATCATTCATGGTTAATATCCAGTCATTTATCTGACATCCTGGTGATCTGTCAATTGATCTGGAAGCCACCAGAAATCTTTCAAATCTTTGGCTACTGGTAGCTGCAATGCTTTCTAGAGGCCATGCTATTAGCAGGAGGAAATGTTATCTTTGTGTGCTGCGGTCAGTTCCCCAACAGTACTACCCATGAAGAACACAAACACTTCTGTCTAGGCATTGGAACCACTCCCCCTTACTCCAAAGGCTGTAAGAGACACACTACAAGCCTCCAAGCATGTCTCTGAAGTGCTGTGCTCCCAGTTCACTGCAAGTCAGAGTCACTGCTTGCAAAGAAAGCGCTCACCCTGTTTTACTCATTCCTCCTCAGATTACTGGTCCATTTACTCCGGAGTACTTGGATATGCTTATAGTTGGATCAAATCTAAGTTCATTTTAAGTAAGACAGAGATTGAAATAATAGCAAGTAGAAATATTGGAAATTAATGGGCACATATATCATAACATGCATTCTAGGACCTATACTTAATTAAGAAGATACTTGCATGGGTGTAGAGTATTGCTCACCCAAATTCCTTTGTTACTTTATACTCAGGCTGGCTCAAGTCCTTCTTTAATGTGCAAGTTCTGCTGTCAGCTTGCTTTCCTGGTGAAGGCAATAGGATGCTTCCTTATACTCCAAGATATACCAGAACAGTCCCTTTTCTTTAGTCACAAACAAGATACCTCTGCCAGTTGTTTAAGCTTGTAGATTCCACAATCTCTCATTTTGGCACTTGTTTTGTACCCAAAAAGGCACACAGCATGAGGCACATTATATACATCACCCAGATGGACATGAGTCTCTTACTTACTGATTTAAGAGAAATCTCTGAAATGTATCATCTTCTGGTACCCTGCTTTGGCTCCGAGATCCTAAGAATACAGTTTTCATTACAAATACATAACTCGTTATGTGCCTTTTATAATGGATTGTAATCACTGGGCTACTACCTTTTGGTAGAGACCATACCTTCCACCTTTCAGTGGATTATTACGTCTGTATATGAACCAGAGGATCCCCTCTGCCTTCTGACAGTTGGCACCTATGTCTGCCTTGGACTCACTAGCCTGTCTGCATAAGTTTTCCTTCACTGTCACTATATTTTGTTTTGTGGACTCCATTATTACAACAGAGGAGCTGGTTGTTTATCCTTCCTGCCACAGCTCTCCCGATACTGTCTTGTTAACATAATCTCTTAACTGGAAATCTCTCACTTTATTAAAACAAAATTGGTATTTGTATTGCAGTAGCATATAGGGGCTCCAGTCTGGTATTGGGGAAACCAGTTTGATAAATAATTTACATAAATTGGTGTGTGAATTTCATGTTGGATGTAAATTAATTTAAAAAAAATAAACCTAAAAAGGGAAAAGTCTCAAAGTAGTCAAAATTTCACCACTTTGGAATTCAGTGGTTATATGAAGAGAATAACTCTGGTTTGTCAAACCACTTCTGATGGCAGCTGTGTACTTAAGCTGAAGTGTTTTGAGTTGTTGGCCTTATATATAGGGCTGGAAGGCCAACAACTCAAAATACTTCAGCTTAACTACACAGCTGCTGAACTGGGTTAACAAACCAGAGTTATTCTCTTCATGCAACCACTGAATTCCAAAGTGGTGCAATTCCAACTACTTTGTGACTTCTCTCTTTTTTAGTTTTTTTTTTAATTAATTTACATCCAACATGAAATTCATGCCACTATCTAACTCACTGATTAACTTAGCTCCATATGTGGTCCAGTGTTTCCAAAATAACAGGCTAATTTTCTGTTTCAACTAAAATAATGATTAAATGAGAAATATTCACAGTTTTGTCAAACTTGGAAAATAAAATGTTCAGGCAGCAGCAAAGCTATTAAGCTTACCAATTTTGATAAGCAGAACATCTCCCAAGGTTGAAGGAGCAGTGAAAACACCAATAATTGCACCGGTCTATTTCTGTTGTTACATCTTTTCTTAGGTAATGAGTGTTGATTTACTCAGGAAATTTGTCCAGCAGATGGAACTGTGTAATTCTGGAAATGCATTTTTTGAAGACAGCAGTAATTTTCAGATTGAAGGATGAAAGACCTCTTTCCATTTTACAAAACCAATTTGCTTTTTCATAAGACACCAGTTTAACTTGTTGAAAGGAAAGATTCATGCTTCCTACTCCTTCCTGAAACATTCCATTGCACAATTTGAGTGGGTTGGAAAAAATGATAGCTACAAAAACGTTCTGTCCTGTAACTTTAAGACAATAAAATGATTGAAGGATAGGATCCTATTGGTTTCAGTGTGTGCATATAGGTATATATTCAGTCACTGTTATCAGATTTGGAAAAAATGCCAACTAGAGGAATATGTTGCCCATTAATTTATTGCCCCACTACAGATTTTACTACAAATCAAAACAAGATGGAGCTGTGTTTTGTTGGTCACTGTGAACAGGTGTTGACCTCAACTATTGCATTTAAAACTCAGACCCTTTCAGCCATTTGCCCAAAGCTTTGCATTTCCTGGAATTTCTTATTTCAAACCCTAGACTATCTTTGCCCAGAGGGTCATTGTCTGCTTAATTATTTTTAAAGGGGATAATTATGTACCCATGGCCAACCTGCTCCAAAGACAGAACAGGATTCCATCAACAGTTCCTTACATGGTTCTGGATCTGCTAACACGATGGGTCAAGAGAGGAGCCCTGTCACCCTTTTGCATATTTTACCACTGCAGACCATCTAGAACCCAAATCCTAAGAGCCTGCAGTTGCCAAATTATCTGTCCATTTCTAATGGCATTTATTGTTTCTCTCCTGTACATCAGGCCTATGAGCCTCTGTCAGGAAGTTGGCACATGGGTGGTCATGGTCAGGGGTCAGAGTCGTGGGTGGTCGAGCCTGAGAGGATTGAGATAGAGTTCGTTCCTGAGGTTCAAAGACAAAGTCATACCAAGATCAACGTCCAGGAATCAGGGTCTAATTAAGATGGAGTCAATTGTGAGGAACTGGAGGACAGGGTAAGGAGCCAGGAAGTGAGTATAAGTCAATGGGACAAGATCCAGGAGGCAGCCCAAGAACAGGGTAAGGTCTCTCTCAACATCAGGACAGAGATCTAGTTTCTTGCACAAGCAACTTTCTTGGACTCCCTCCACACTTAAATAATAGATCATTGTCAAAGTGGAGATATAAAGAGGGGTGCAAACAACTCCAATCTGTGCAGCACTTCCAGTAGTTACTGGTCTTTTAAGTTATAGATTCATTGACTGGGTCACTGAAAGGCTGCTTGCTGTCCTATGGAAATTCTGCCAGCCCACAGACATGTTTTCTATCCCATAAATCCTCACATTCTCTCCTGCTTCACTGATTCCCCTGAACTTGTATAGGGCCAGGATAATATTGCAAGCTAAAGAGTGAGCAGGCTTTCCGGGATGCTCTTCAGGATACCAGTGTGTACTCCACTTTAATCCAGAGCCCAGCCTTTTACGTGAGTGGTGCTACAAATAAATATGAAACCACAGCCCCCAGTCTGAAAAATTTACAAAAATGAATTAATTAATGTTAAAGAAATTAGTCACACACACAGAGCTGGAGGCTTATGCTGGTGTATGCACGCGTTCAGATCTCATGCTAAGCGGCGCTTCTCAGAAGAAGAGCATGAAGTGGCAGGAAGGATCTACATTCTCATTTCCACTAGAAAATGTGGTGGGAGCACCACATTTCACAATGCACAGGCTGAAATGGGTCAACACAGGCAACCTGAGATGTACTGGTGATGCAGGCATCTTTACTTGCTTTCAGAGGCCATAAACAAGTCAGAATCCATGGTAAGGGCAAGAGCCTATACAGCACCAGGGCAGAGACAACTTCATGTGCCAACATAAATTGATACGGCTCAGAAAAAGTCTGACTACTCAGTAGGTCTGGGGATGAAATGAGTAAGTGGAATCATGATTTATGTTCACATATGTTCTCTTCTTTGTAACTGTAATGTGTATGTAAAGTATGCATGTAAAAGCAACATGTAAAACATGTAAAAGTAAAAGCGCAAGGAGTTTGTACAAGGAAGAAAGGCCTAGGGAGGTAAATGAACCATCAGGCTTAAAATTAGAGTGTTTTTCATAAATAGGTAAGTAGATTGGTAAGTAGTTTTAAAAGACAATGTCTGGGTCAACTAATAATAATAATAATAATAATAATAATAAAATTTTTGCTTTTACTGTACATGATTGCAGGTTGGTCACAAAGACTAACCAGGAAAGGGCAGATAATTATACCTGTGAAAAAAATGGGGGACACACCCCCCCAAAATTAGTTACTATGTTCTATACAACAACAACAAGAAAAGCTAGGAGTGTAGAGATGAGGTAAAACAGGGGGTTGAAATCTGGACACTGCATGAACAGTGAATGCTGCACAGTGTTTGTATTGTTGCACAGCAAAGTAACCAAACTAACCTCCAAATATGTGGTGCCATGTACATTAAATACAACATGAAGTGTAATCTGTATATATAGGGAGAGGGTTTCTATGTAACTTTGGAGCTGTCATGTATCCTGCATCCATTCCCCCTGCATTTTGAGTCTAATTATCTCTGCAAAGCACTGCTCTACGTCTAAGACAAATAGGTAAGTGGTGAAGGCTGGAACTACATAAAGTTTTTAAGTAGATGAGTGGAAAAAGGTTTTTGCTTAGTGGTGGGAAACCTGCACCCTGCAGAATCCCTGCCCAAGCCCTTGCCCCACACACCTGTCACCCGCTGAGACCTTGCACTTCCTACTCCCTCCCAGTACTTCTGGAAAGGCACAAATTGCCTGACACACACTCTGTCCCTGCTCCTCCTCCACCCTCTTAGAGCTGGAACAGCCATGAATCCGCTGCTTGCAGCTGTTGAAGCTCTGCGAGGGATGGGTTGGAGTGGGAACAGCATATGAAACAGAAGATTTGTGGTGCTCTGAAAGTGCTGCAAGGGAGTGGGAGGAGTAGAAAGTGCACAGCTTTGGTGCCACAGAGCCTGAAAGGCATGTGGGAGAAAGAGGAGGGGGAATATGCAGGCTGCATGCAGCCCATTAAGATGAAATAAGGTCACTCATGAGGCCCGCTTAGTAGTTGCGGTTGCCCATTAATAGCTCAGTGGCTGGCACATTGTCCTTGTAAATCCAGGGTTGCGAGCTCACTCCCTGAGGGGACCTTTCAAGGTTCTGGGGCAGGATGGATTTCAAAACAATCTGTGAGGGATGGTGCTACGTCCTGCTGTGAGTGCAGGGGACTGGACTTGTTGACTTGAGGTCCCTTCCAGCTGTATGAGATATGTATGTTGCTGTCCTTGAGGGAAGCCTGGCACACTCTGGATGTTGAGCTCCCAGAGTACTGTGGAACTGGCAATATTCAACTACATAAGTGGGAAGAAGATGTCAGGACTCAAGAACAAATAGTGTGTGTTTCTCTAAGCCACAACCACAGGGTTCCTTCTGCACCTTTGCAAAGGGAGATTTAGGGGCATTCCTGTGAAGAGGTAAAATTGTGAACATGTCCAAAAATATTATGCTAATATTTGCGGAAATGAAATCTTCAGTTTACTTGGCTGTGTCTACATGCTTTTTTATATTTATTTTCAACTATTATTATACTACATGAGTTCACTGGCAGTGAAGTGGAAACTTTAGTTCAAACACACAGTGCAAACATATAGGACGGCAGTTTATAAAGTTTTGCAATCTGAGCACTCAGTCCAAGCAGCAGTTAATTGCCTTCTAATAGAGGTCTTAACACAACTTTAGTTAAATTCCTTTACTCATAGTTTTCAATTTAGATACTTAGCAATGGCACAGCCCAGGCTTCCTAGGCAACAGGCTGCTTCTACTTTTCAGCCAGGCTACTCCACCAGGCAGGGCTAAAAGCAGCCCTTCCCCCTCAGGTTTTTCAGGAGGGGGCAGGCAAAATGTAACAGTCTGTGTGGGGTAGAGCCAGTGGTAAGCTTTGAGACTGCCAGGACTGGAAATAAGTGCAGTCATGGTGCATGTTGATATGGATCTGCAGGCTGGATGGCTCGCTGAGGTGAGAGAGGGACTGAAGGTAATGCTCCAGCCCTGCACCCTCAGAGGGGCTGGCTCAGGTTCTGCCATGTGGGCCTGGCACAAGCCACCTACTAGTGTCACTGATCACCCTTCCTGAATATTCCCCTCAGCCTTCTGTGGAACGAGAGAAGTGGAGGAGACTAGTAGATGACTTATGTTCCACTTGGAATACAAGGGTCCAAGTCATAAAGGAGAGAATATGCTGGATGAGGCCTCAAGCACTTGGAGGATAAAAGCAGAATTCAAAAGGATGTTTACAAATTTGAAAATTGGGCTGAAATAAATACAATGAAATTCAGTGAAGTAAAAAGTATCTGGGGTTGGCCACTGCCGCTGCTTGCCCTGGAGAGAGGACCAGTGCTGAGGTTTGGTTTCCTGCCCCCACCCCCCCTCAGAGCTCCCCTGCATCTGAGCCTGGGCCTGGGGCCAGCCCTCCTGGCTAACCTGGGCCCAGGCCCAGTGACATGGCCTGGTCCCAGCCCCCTCTTGGTCCCACCATTGCAGAACTCCCATTAAGATGGTGCTTTGGCTGTGGCTGGGGCTAGGGCTTGGTCTGGGCCCAGTGCTGTGCCCTGACCCCAGCCCCCAACAGCACTGCCACCCTGCCCCTAGAGCTGGGGATGGCCATTCTAAAGCCGAGTATGGCTCCTCCTGCTAACCCCAGAGCTAGTGCCAGTCCGTCTGGCTCAGCAAATGGCTGGTCCTGGCTCCCCACTGGACCTCCCTCCCTGGGCTACAGCCCAGCATGGACCCACTTTGTTACCCAGCATGGGACCCAGAGCTGTAGTCTGGCACCCCTGGTACTACCTCCCCCTGTTGGGGCTGGGACCTGGTTGGTCCCACCTGCCCCTGAGCTGGAGACGAGACCAGCCCTCAGAGCTCACCCTGGGGTCAGGTCCAGAGCCACTACTGAAACTGGGCTCCCAAGAGTTGAGGCCAAGGTCAGCCCCCCGCCCCAGCTCATCCCAGGACTGCACCCTCTGCTATGGCCTGAACTCCCCCCAAGTTTACCCTGGGGCCATGCCCAGTGCCCTGGCTTCACCCTGCAGCTCGACCTGGGGCTAAGCCCAGTGCTGCAGCCTGGCTCCTGCATTGCGGCTTCCCCGCTCCCCCCACCGCCAGCTCAACCCAGATCTCAGGTCACGGCCACCCACTGCTCTTGACACTCCAAAGAAAAATCACAGTGACCCTAGCTATTGCTTCCCCACATCCCCACCCTGACACACACACACGCACACACACTGCTGTCGCTGTGTTGGAGAAAACAGTTAAGGCTATGATCCAGACCCCACCACCACTCCTGGTGCCCTTCAACAACATCTCCATCCCCAGCACTCTCCCTGGAGTCAGAAGAAAAGATTCATGGCCCTAGAACCAATCCTTCATTCCCTCCCCGCCTGCGTCCCTGGTTCAGGTTGGGGTGGGGCAGGGCAAGGCAACCCCCTTCCAACCACCAAGGAGCCCAGCCTCCCATGGACTGAAAGGCCCTTTATCCCCAGGACCAAAGGGTGGGGCTGCAGAAGTCAGCCCAGCTCCCCCCCCGCCTCAAAAAAAATGTTAGAGGCCAGGGCCTGCAGCACTGACTCCTCCTTCCCTGCTGTGACCTACCATGGTAAGCCCTGAGACCTCCCAACCCCCTGCCCTAAGCCCCTGCTGTGCCACTCCCCCACCCTTTAACCAAACACTCCCTCTTACACACACACACACACACACTAAACCCTCTGTCCTGAGGCCTCCGCCCCAGATCGTCACTCCACCATCCCCCACCCTGGCCTGAGCCACCCATACCAAAACCCTGACTTTGACATCTCCACTCCCACCTCCTACCACAATGAACCCCATGACAACAGCTCAAGCAAATAGCAAAGAGGAACAAAGAGCACAGACCAATAGATGACTCTCAGATGTTTATTACTACAAACTTCTTTTCCCCTTCATTTGTCAAAATACAATTCTTTACACAAATCATATACATATTCTGAAAAAGGAAAAAACAAACCAACAAACTCTTGTCTATCTTACACATGAACAATAATGAGTAAATGTGCTAGTATATCTAATACTCATCACAAACTGTTCTTTGTAAAGATTGCAGACAGATGGAGCTAAGCTCACTGAATATATTATAGACTACAAAGGTTTTGTTCAGCTCTACTTAGTACTTTGATTTTGTTCAGCTCTACTTAGTACTTTGATCCACTACCGGCTACTTTGGAGGGCCAAAATAGCGTAGGTGGTAGTGATTGCAGACCCAAAGCATCAATGATAACTTCAGACAAAAGAGGAGTCTTCTTTTTATGTGACCGTAGTCAAGCATTCCTGTATGATGTCCGTGCAACTGCATTTGTAGAGGTAGACACAGTGCACTCCAAAGCAAGCAATCATTAAAAAAAAAAATAAAGCCATGTGTTAAAAATAGAAAGCATCAAGCCAAATTATTTTATAGAATGTTAAAACGTTCAGAGGGTGAGTAAATCATCAGATTAATGTATATCACATCCACTGAAGACAATGATGGGCAGGGGAGAGGAAGTGAGAGGCATATGCACCTCCAGGAATAGCTTTTGCCTTTAAAAAGTATAGCAGGCAAATATTATTTTCTTGTGCCCTGGCTGAGTTGCAGATGGGAAACCCACAGCTCTGAAGCTAAGCAATAGGGATTCATGTACATGTCGAAGGAATGACTGTATCAAAGCCTGAAGATCTGATTATTAAAACATCACAGATGCTACTGTGATTAGGGTGGCCACCTGTTTTGGGGGCTATTCTTTACCTATTGTTTTTTAGATTTTAGAAGTGGCACATATCAGGAAGCTTTAAAATATCCATCTTGCTGTCAGAAGGAGTATTTTCTATTCTCTTTGTCAGTTGTATCTCCAAGGAATTAATTTATTATATGAACTTATGCTTAATTTACTTCTGTAAGCAAAAGTCTCCATCCTGAGTTGAGCTACCACAGCTGTTCCTTTTCACTCAGTTTGTGTACTTTATGGTGAGAAACAGAACACTTGGATGTAACTTTCTCACATTTGGGTTTTCAGGAGATTTTTCATATTATTTGTGTATATTTATTGCTCAGATGTGTGGTCATTTCTTAAGATGGAAAAAAATGAATAACAAACCATGGAATTAGTATGTTCAACTCAATTTTGCAGACTAATATTAAGCCACATAGGTTAGTACATTTCAAAAGGGGATTAAATATTTAATGATATTTTCACCTATAACTACACCAGTTACAGTCTAGTCCATTTAGAAGTCTGGATGGCCCTGCATGGAATTTCTATTGCCTAGTTCAGGGGTCTGGAACCAAAATAGCCAGAAGAGCCATTTTTTTTTAAATTCAGTTACAAAATCAATAACTCCAGGCTGCAATGCATATGAATTCAACATGGTCCTTAATAAATAACATCAAACCATACTTTCTGTCACCCCTATTTTTAAGAACAGCGCACACACAGTGGCCGTGTCTACACGAGCCCCAAACTTCGAAATGGCCATGCAAATGGCCATTTCGAAGTTTACTAATGAAGCGCTGAAATGCATATTCAGCACTTCATTAGCATGCGGGCGGCCGCGGCACTTCGAAATTGACGTGGCTTGCTGCCGCGCGGCTCATCCCGACGGGGCTCCTTTTCGAAAGGACCCCACCTACTTTGAAGTCCCCTTATTCCCATGAGCTGATGGGAATAAGGGGACTTTGAAGTAGGTGGGGTCCTTTCAAAAAGGAGCCTCGTCTAGACGAGCCATGTGGCGGCAAGCCGCATCAATTTCAAAGCACCGTGGCCACCCGCATGCTAATGAAGCGCTGAATATGCATTTCAGCGCTTCATTAGTAAACTTCGAAATGGCCATTTGTGTGGCCATTTTGAAGTTTGGGGCTCCTGTAGGTGTAGCCAATGATTTGTACTATTTAGAAATTTGTTACCCCCATCTCCAGGCTTTACCCACCTCATCTCCCAAATCCACCCCCATCCCCAAGCTTTACCCTCCACCCCCCCCAACTCCAGGCTCAACCCCTATTAGTGCCAAATGGCCCCCCATCACCAGGTTTAACCCACCTCAGCCACCCTTCCCCAATCAGCCCACTGAATCTGGATATTACTTGCCCACCCTCAGCTCTCCCCACATATGCCCTCTTCGTCACCTCCCTGCCCACCCCACTCTGGGTCCCCTCAAAACTTCTCAAGCCACAAAATGTCTGCAACTTTCCCAGCTGCGCCCCACACAATGGTGCTGGTGCTGGACGTACCATGTCCCAGGTCCACGTAAGGAGTTGGGCAGGGTCCTGCAGGAGCTGCAGCTTACCTAATAAATTATTTTGTTAGTCTTTAAAGTGCTACTTTACTGCTTTTTTCTTTCTAAGATAGGGATTGCATCCACCAGTGAAAGGTAAATACAGTAATTTGGATTGTAGGTGTATCCTTGTACTGTGCCCCTTGCCATGGTGCAGTGCTCTAATTATGAAATACGCTGAGGAGATACACTACTGCAGCATTTTTTCTTTTTCCTGGAGCATGTAATAAAAATCATCTGGAGTTCTTTTGGTGCACGTTGTGAGCTTCAAGAAACTTCCTCATCTGACAACACCCATGGTCTGGCAGGACCAGAGATGTTTCTGGACCAGAGAGCACCTGGATAAACAGCTCCATATGTGTGGCTGCAGCAGAGACCTGCTGGTGGCAGAGAACCCCGGGGTAGACCTGGGTCAGGGAGTGGGGTCAGGGAGCCCCACTGCGGGGAGTCTGGTTGGGGTTGGGGAGCCTGGATAGGGGGAACCCTGCATCCCCTTGGTGGGGAGCTGGCCAGGTAATTCATCTGGGACATGGACCCCACTGGCAGCCCCACAGTAGTAGGTAACCTGTCCAGGAAAGGGGAGCTGCACAGCCCCCCACCAGGAAGGCAGGCCAGGCAGCCGTGCTGGGATACAAAGCCCCATAGGCAGCTTCACAGCTGGGAGTCCTGCAGAGAGCCCTGGCTGGCAACAATCTGGGAATCTGGCAGGAGTGGAGCATCCACAGGCAGTCTGGAGGCACGATGATAGCAGCAGCTATAAGAGAAGTCCATCCAGCAAACTGGTGCCTCTCCTGTCCCCCCAGGCAGTGAGGATGCCTGGCTTCCCCAGACCAACAAACCCCTTGTTTGGGACCACTCATCTGCAAGTCTCCTTCAGTTTGCTCTGTCTCAGGACAAAACTTCTAGCCAACCCCAGGAGTGCCCCAGGTGCTGTCGTTCAGTCTCAGTAGATCTTGTCCATGTTGTCTGAGGTCTTCTTCTTTTGCATTTTCCTCATGGGTTGGATTTGAGAGCTGGATGGACTATGCTGGAGAGTGTATCCTAGCCATCTCCACTTTCTTCTCTTGATTTGAATGTGAAGTGGTTCTTGTCCTTCTCCATTCCAAAATTCTTAATTTGTGACCACATCTTGCCATTTGATGTGAAGAACGTACCTCATGCATGTGCCAAAGTGTCTCATTAGCATAGCCCCTCCAAAAGGAGGGGCTAGTGTGGCCATAGCCCTTCAGTTTTTCCCTTGGTAAAGTAAGGCGAGGAACAAGTATCAGCCATCTAACAGAGTTCTCCCTCTGACAAGCCAAGCTAAGTTTGTGGCATCCATCATCCCCACAATTGGCTAGAGGAGTGTTATTATAAGCACAATGTCACACAGGAACACAGTGTCTGCCTACGCTTCATAGCACCCAAAACAGCTTCTGTGCTTTCCAAATGGTCACAGGTAGCAGCAACATCTTCCCAGTGTGTTTACCTTCCTCCAGATTCTTAGTGTTTCCAGAACTCTCATATAATATTTGCATAAGTGAGACGTTGCATCAGCAGACTTTCTTCTGCCATCCCACTGCCAGGTTTAGTTGGTGTAAGATGTGGTGTTCTCACTCTCTCCCTGCTTCTCTGTATCACAGGTCATGGGTGGTGGTCATGCAGGGTAAGACAGCAATTATAGCTACTTATGGAGTCCTAGTTCAGACTTTCATAAGTAAGCTTTTCATATATGGTATTCATTTCATTCTGAAAAACTGAATGGAGTGGTTCAAATTAGATATACTTTTATGTTTAGATTACCTGAAGGTGTTAAAAAATTTATATGAGAGTGGAGGTGATTTATACCAGAGAAGGATCTGGCCCTAAACAATAAAACTTTATCACTTGTTCAAGGGGAAAAGGAAGATGAGGTGATAAGCACTGATTGAAATATTTAATAATACAGTAAAGAGGATAAAATAATACGCAGTGGAAGTTTTGAGTAACACTTTCTAAATTGTCTATGAAATTAAAATATTGAAATGAAGTACTGTAGTACTACATAAGATCACTACAGGAATATCAAGGAGTCTTTTGATACTAGTGTTATAAAGAAATAATAATCAAATTCTTGATTATGAGACACTTACAGTGCTATCTAGTTTAAAAAATAATTATAAATGTTAGTTTTAACTGAAGTGGAACCAGATGCCTTCATTTAAAGACCTACTATAGCATATTATGTAACTCCCTGTTTCATGAAATACTTCACGTTAGCCAGTATAATCACTGGTACTTTGAGCTATCCTCAAAACTAAGATACTGTTTCTAAGAACAATTTTCAGAAAGGTGAACTTTCATCACAGTACCAGTGAGTCAACATTTCTGGTAACAAGAGTTCCTTGAGGTACTGGCTTTAGGGTTATTCTGAAAAGAATTTCAAAATCATGTTTGTGACCTGAGCTCTTCTGCATATGGAAAATCAAAGAAGAAAAATAATTGAGTTGACACCAAATTTATTCCTTAATCTTCAACATATTTTACAAGACTTAGCTAAGCAGTTCATATGACTGTACTTCCATATACCTCATAAGAGATGGGACAAACCAGAGAGGAGAAAAAAAAAGCTGTTATTTTTTCCTAGTAAAGACAATAAACATCTTTTGTTTACTTTACAAAATAAAAAAAGTCTTGTAGATTATTAGCAGATGAAAATTTGCTACCCATAATTACATAAAATTAAATAAATAATTACATGAAAGAAATACTTAATTGAAACAATGATAAATTAATTTAAAGCTTTATAAATTAGACAAGTTGGATCTTGAAAGCGTGAAAGAGATATGAATGGGTGTATGTATGTGTGTTGTGTAAATGAAAATAACTATTATTATACAATCAGTAGCTATGATATATATGAATCATTATTTATATGAGTGTGCAACATTAGCCACTTTTATTGATAAATTAAATACCTTATTTTTGAGGGTAGGTCTACAATTCCCTGAAAAGATTAAGCAATTCATGGGTTTTGTTTTGTTTTGTTTTCCACTATGCTTTTTCCTGTCTCCAGTGAAATATGAGGCGATATCATTAAATTCAGAATGAACTGCACTGCTAAATTTTGTAAAACAATGTGAAGATTGAGCTTAGAGTTGTTTTAAGGTCTGTTCCTATTTTTTATGACACACCATTTTTTTTATTTATAAAAAAATTCCCTTAAAGGTGATTTTGTAAAGTGTATTACCATCAGTTCATTTCTCTCCAGTGACTTCACTGAGCATTGGATCAGACACATGATGCCAGATTTTGACACCCGTGCTCACACTGAGTAATAGCTTCTCCTTGAAATAAACAGTTCTGCTAGGGAAATACTCAGGATAAGTAAGGGTATCAGAATCTGGCCCATGAAAGTTTTATTTGTTAAGAAGCATCAGTGCCGAAGTAAAGTATATTTTCTATTCAAATCCCACTATACAGTGAAAGAATGATTTAAGGCATTGGACATAAATGAGTTGATTGTCATGGACTACTCGACACAAAGTAGGTTTTGTGAATTCAGTAGTTCTGAAAAACATACATGCAGGCAAAGATTGGATATTTTACGCATTGAAAACCTGAGCTCTTCATTGTTGGCCTCCTAAACTTTATGTTTGCCATTGAACTATTGTTTTTTCAATCCTGAACTACATGTTATGAACTACAAGTTTCATAACACTTCTCCCTCACAAAAATATATATCTCAATAAATACATTTCCAAATAAAATAATTACATGAGACATGATCAGACTAAAGCTCCAAAGGTGAACAAGGGATGACTATGTTTTCCTTCAGTAGTTATATGATTAGATTTAATTCAAAGGGATTTATGGTTCTATAGTGGGCTGAATGAGCTATTCCTTTTGATCAAGGCTATGGAATTGAGAGTTAAATTAGATTTTGATCCTCCAGTTTTAGAAAGTGTTGTGTTGGAAGGAGGTAATAAAATGAGAGACTTCTAGTCAGACCGTCCCTCTCTGCATTTGCATCTAAGCACATTGGCCCAGTTCTCAAAGGTAGTTGGGAGTCAGGTGACTATTTACCTCTGAAGATGTGATCCTAGATGTCTATTTCTCTGCTCCTGCAATAGGGGAACCTGTGAATTTTATAGTGACTTTTGGGATGGTAGGTGGGCTCTCTCACGTTCTTTTCAGAACTTTAATTCAACTCCCCATTCCCAGTTTGATCTTCCTTCATACCCTTCCTACCAACAGCAAGCTTGAGTGGTTTATATTTCCTCACAGAGGTTGTTTCAAAATTTAACTGGTGACAATTTTATCCCCTTGCAACATGCGTTACCTTACTGGTATCACATGTTCCCAGTCCTCACTTTTCTGTATTCCGTTACTTCTGATGCATTGCTACAATGTGCAAGACTATGAAAAATGCGACAAAATGCCAACTTCAATTTTGTTTCTATCTTCACCAAATTATATGTTAGACCTATAACGGGGGAAAAAAAAGATAGAGGAAGTGCCACTCACTGGTTAAATGAAATCTAATGTTAGAAATATTCTTGTAATAATTAAAATGTCTCCTGTGTTCTATCTTTAAAGTTGCACTTGTACTCTGGATGCTCTTTGCTGCCAGGTTGACTTCTCAAAGAGATAGCAATGTTCAGCACACCTGAAAGCTTGTCAGAATCAAAGTTTTCTGGGTGAATATTTTTCATCCTATTTTATATACATCTCAAAATTAGACAATCCCTCTAAGCATGTGTACTAAAAAGAATATATATATATACACACACACACTACACCTGTGTTTACTATAATTGATTCATAAAAAAACCAAAAAACCAAAACAAAACAAAACCACCACAGAGCTGTGACCCTTCTAGTGAGGCCTTCAGTTTTTATCTCAGTATTTTACCTGTCTGCCCTACCAAGGCTAAAATGCCAGTGGGGACCTGAGAGACCTAACTGAGCCGCTGTGTGGGCCTCATAATGGAATTAGTGGACAAGGTTCTACAGTCTCCGTTATGCTGGAGAGGAGACTAGGCACTCATATGCTCTCTTTTGGCATTTCAATTCATGAATCTAAGGCTGCATCTCCACTACTACTTACGCTGCTCAAATTTATGTTGCTCAGCAGTCCAAATCAGTCATTCCCCTGAGTGATGTAACTTATAAGCTGTGTCTACACGTGCACGCTACTTCGAAGTAGCGGCACTAACTTCAAAATAGCGCCCGTCGCGGCTACACGCGTCGGGCGCTATTTCGAAGTTAACTTCGACGTTAGGCGGCGAGACGTCGAAGTCGCTAACCTCTTGAGGGGATCGGAATAGCGCCCTACTTCGACGTTCAACGTCGAAGTAGGGACCGTGTAGACGATCTGCGTCCCGCAACGTCAAAATTGCTGGGTCCTCCATTGCGGCCGTCAGCTGGGGGGTTGAGAGATGCTCTTTCTCCAGCCCCTGAGGGGCTCTATGGTCACCGTGGGCAGCAGCCCTTAGCCCAGGGCTTCTGGCTGCTTCTGCGGCAGCTGGGGATCCATGCTGCAGGCACAGGGTCTGCAACCAGTTGTGAGCTCTGTGTATCTTGTGGTGTTTAGTGCAACTGTGTCTGGGAGGGGCCCTTTAAGGGAGCGGCTTGCTGTTGAGTCCTCCCTGTGACCCTGTCTGCAGCTGTGCCTGGCACCCTTATTTCGATGTGTGCTACTTTGGCGTGTAGACGTTCCCTCGCAGCGCCTATTTCGATGTGGTGCCGCGCAACGTCGAAGTTGAACATCGACATTGCCAGCCCTGGAGGACGTGTAGACGTCGATGTTGCTACATCGAAATAAGCTATTTCGATGTTGGCTTCACGTGTAGACGTAGCCATACTGACCTATCCACTGGTGTGGATAGCAGTGTAGGTAAGACAGCTCTTGCTGACATAGAACTATTCCATGTGGGGCTGTAGTAATTAAATGAACTGGAGAAATCTTTTACATTGGCTTGGAGAGGCCACATTAGTGAGCTCAAAACAGTACAGCAACATCAGTGCAACTGAACTGCTGTAAACTCTTTAGCACAGTCATGGCCTAAAATGATATTTAAATTGGTTTATGCTGAACAGACCTACAAAATTAACACTGAAGAATTTAGGGGCAGGACATCCCTCTGCTTCCTTCATTAGTGGTAGACAACTGAAGATTATTTGGAATCAGATTCCTTATCTAAATGGGGGTAAACATTACTTCTTTTCCATTAAACATAAAAGATTGCAAGGTTCCATTTGAAGTCAGAAGTTCTAAAACTAAGAAATGTGGCTCAGTTAAGCTCATGGGACAGAGGAGCATTGTGGTTTTGCAAAGACTAATTCTGACCCCCCCTCTCGTATCATCAATGGAATAATTCAGGGCAATTATTTCTGATTCAGATCCAACCCATTGTGACTCCTTGGTGGATAGATTGTATATAATCTCACTGAGCTGAAAACAAGCAATGAATAATGTTAGCCAAAGGAGTTGTTATTAATAATGTTTGACAGAGGAGATCTTGCTTTATTATTTACTATTTGCATTACACTAGCTTCCTAGTCATGGGCCAGAGCCCCAGTGTTTTCAGGACTAAACAAGAAGGTAATAAAGAGATTGTTCTTGTGCTGCAGAGGGATAAAGAGTGGGTAAACAAGACAGTGTTTGTTATTCTCTGGAATATGTTGGAATGACAAACAATATTTTAATTGAGGTACCAAAGATTCCAGAAGTTATTGAAGACATCTTTCGTCATACTTGTTTTCCTAATTCAAATAACAACTTCCCTTGATAACCATAAATATGTGAATACAAAGCATCCCAAATCACTGTGGATATACTTCTTGAGCCATGAATGGAATAACCCAATCTTACTATGCTGGGACTTTTTATCCTGGTGCTGTTTTCCTAATTGTTGTCACGCACTGATGGACAAATCTTGCTCTTGCTTCTCTAGTTATGGAGACGTTCCAGGGAGGCCGAATGGATCTCAGCTCAGTGGCTTAGATCCCTGATTACCTTGAGTGGGGTGAAGCCTCAAGATGACTGGAGGAGGGTCAGATATAGAGGCAGATGATACAAGTCATTGCTTGGGATACTAGATTTGAGGGCTGGGGTGCCAGGTTCAGGATGCTGTTTTTGTTGAGATTGGCAAAGGAAAAATAGAAAAGCAGTCTAGTAGCACTTTAAAGACTAACAAAATAATTTATTAGGTGGTGAGCTTTCATGGGACAGACCCACTTGTTCAGATCATAGCCATACCAGAACAGACTCAATATTTAAGGCATAGAGAGCCAAAAATAGTAATCAAGTTTGACAAACCAGAAAAAAAAATTATCAAGATGAGAAAATCAGAGAGTAGATAGGCTGGGGTGAGAGTCAAGAATTAGATTAAGCCAAGTATGCAAAAGAGCCCCAGAAAATTCGCATCCCGGTTCAAACCATGTGTTAATATGTCAAATTTGAATATAGAAGAGAGTTCATCAGCCTCTCTTTCCAAAGTAGTGTGAAAATTTCTCGTCAGTGAAATGCAAACTCTTCAGTGATTAACAGAATGGCCCACTCCATTAAAATGTCAGCTGACCAGTTTGTGGATGAGGAGTGTTTTTATGTCTTGTGCCCATTAACTCTTTGTCTAAGAGAGTCTGAAGTCTATCCAACATACAAAGCATCTGGGCATTGTTGGAACATGATGGAATATATGATGTTAGTTGAGGAACATTAAAATGTGCCTGTGATTCTATGACTAACCTGGTTCGGTCCAGTGATGGTATCCCCAGAATAGACATGTGGACAAAGCTGGCCGCAGGATTTGTTGCAAGGAAAAGTTCCAGGACTGGTGTTCCTGTGGTATAGACTGTGGCTGTTGATGAGAATCCTCATAAGGTTGGGAGGTTGTCTGTAGAAGAGAACAGGCCTGTCGCCTAGGGCCTTCTGGAGTGTGGCATCCTGATTACGGATAGGTTGTAGGTCTTTAATAATGAGTTGTAGTGGTTTGAGTTGGGGGCTGTAGGTATTGACCAGTGGTGTTCTGTTCTTGGCTTGGTCTCTGGGTATTCGTCTGGCCCTCTTGATTTGTTTTTTTTTAACTCCTGGTGGGTAATTCAGGTTTATGAATATCTGGTAAAGATGTTGTAGTTTTTGGTCTCTGTCAGTAGGATCAGATCAAATGTGATTGTACCTAAGGGCTTGACTGTAAACAATGGATCTAGTTCTGTGTGCAGGATGGAAGCTAGAAGTGTGTAGGTAAGTATAGTGATCAGTGGGTTTCTGGTAGAGTGTGGTACCAATCAGGCCATCCTTGATTTGTTCTGTAGTGTCCAGGAAATGTATCTCTCACACGGAATAATCGAGGCATAAGTTGATTGTGGGGTGTAGATTGTTAAAGTCTCTGTGGAATTCTTCTAGAATTTCTATACTATGGGTCCAAATCATAAAGATGTCATCAATGTATCTTAAGTAGAGGAGAGGTAATGGGGGTAATAAATGGAGTGGGCCATTCTGTTAATGACTTAAGAGTTTGCATCTAACTGAAGAGAAATTTTCACATTACTTTGGAAAGAGACGCTGCTGAACTTTCTTTTATATTCGAATTCAACACATTAACAAATGTTCTGGAACTTTGTAGAATCTCATGGAACCTTCCATCTTTTCTGAGAACTATATTTTTCTTAAATATCCCAGATTTATCGAGCCTAATGTGGAAATTTATTGACAGGTAAATGACACATGGAAATTGCACAATGGGCTACCAATGCAATAAAAATAAAGTATTCAAAAGTTTAACAAATGTGAGCATGAGGTGCACCAAATATGCTCCTTGTCTGAGGTGCCATATGGTCTGGGTAGGTGTCTGCTGTGCTATGTGGAAATTTTGATCTTTCCCCCTGCTTCTGTGAGACAATTTTTGCTGTTTAAAATAGTCATTTTCACAGTTCTATCTATCTATCTATCTATCTTAAATGTAATTATTTTTTATTTTATCAGATCTTGTACATGGGGACGAATTTTCATATGGTGATTCCCCCATCTCATACAGGAAGATAGGATCAGAAATGTAATAGGCTATATCTAGACTGCAGGTTTCTGTTGATCAAATTTCTGTCGACAGTTTTGTATACAGCAGGCATCCAGACTGCAGATATGTTGGAAGACATCTGCTGGTCAGGAGCATTCTGGCAACATCCTTGTACACCTTGTTCCATGAGGAAGAAGAGATGTCTCGAAATAGGTTTTGTTTTTTGTTTTTTTTTGACATGTGGCCCCATGTGGATTGGCCAAATGTCAGAAAAGCCTCTCCTGTCGGAACTGTAAGCAATGCATTTGTGTATCTTTTGCTGACACTTCTTGGCAATCTAGACATAGCTATAGTGTCTGTCTCTTGGGTTCTCTGAAGTGGACAATACAAGCTGGAGGAGAGATTTTTGTAGGCTATGGGATTAGGTTTGGTGAGATACATACCATGATTTTTTTTCCAATCCTTTTTTTTTTAAGCCTTTCAGTAGATACACATTTCACTTTTTTAAGCACACAATTTAGAGGCAGAAAATTAAATAAATATTGGATGGCTCAGGCCACATATACCACTGAAGGTTCAAATATGAAAGGTGCTGCAATTTTAACTAGACTGTAGAATTATCAATTTTCCTGTGACAAAGTTAATTTTGAAAACCAACAACAACACTTAACATCTGGTAAGTGCCAGGGCAAGATGGCTTGTTGCCCACATTTTATAAGGGATAATAATCTGTCTTAGTCCCACAGATGAATGTGGTCATCATAGACACTGTGAAAAATGACACTTTTATGCCTCCTATAGTGAAGTTATGACTTCAGTGTATAAGAATCCACAAGAGAGTATAAGCTCCATCAGTCACATATGTAAAAATAAGGATATTAGGAATAGTGGGGAAAACAAACCTAAGTGGTTGAACACGGGGAATTACATTTATTAAAAGGAGTATATGACAAAGACGGAGTCAATGAGACAGGACTCATTGACCTTGGGGATCCTTCCAGTCTTACATGCTATGCTTTTGTTAGAGGCAGTCAAAAATAGTCACAGTTATAAATACCCAACCACATCAAATTAATGGCAGAAATGACCTCAACGGACTATGCAAAGACTTCTTCTAGGGCCGTGGTGATTTCTTCAAACCTGTCATTCCCATCTATGGATGCTGCTGGCATTGACATATGGAATATAACCATTTATCCAATAGAGTTGCTTTATTAAGGACAGACATCATGAGTACATAATAGAGTAATTGTGGTCCTTTGAACTTGACAGGGTTAGAAAATTGCTTGTTATGACCCTTATCATCACATTACTGCAGAAGTAATCAGAAAACATTTATGTAGCGGATGAAATATTTGGATATATTTTATAAACAAGGGATTGTAAAAGTGACTGGAGCCTATCAATATAGTAGTCCAGTCCTTGCAATCCCTCCTCTTATCTGGAACAACATAATGCACTTTTCAGTTCCATCCTTGCAGCATATTTTAAAGAAAAAAAAACAAAGGAAGTTCTTCAGACTCCTAAAGCCATCAGGCCTGGGCTCATATCCTCTTGTCCAAAGGGACAACAGCTTTGTCTGAGTACTCTGGGGAAATTCTGATACACTGAGGCCAAACATGATCAAGAGACGATGTCAGGCCATCATGTTCAGTGCAAACATTTTAGCATATGGACCACCTGACATAGCTATACAATTTCTGAAAGCACAGAATATGTGTTTATGTGGGTATATCCTGTACATAGCAGCTTTTCACCTATGAAATGACTTATATTCAGATAGGGAATAAACTTCAATTATGTGTACTTACATTTAAACAAACTGCACTACAGCAAATATTATCCTCAAGATCTGGTTGCTTATACATTCCACTAAATAGTACAGTCTGTAATAGTTCCGTTTGGGGACTGCTAGTAATATTATACAGTCTACTGCTCTCTGTGCTTCTGTGCTTTGCAGTTTGCTCCTGCTTTGGAAGGAAATAACTTCAGCAGAGAGGAGGAATAATCTCAATCTCTGTTTATTGAACATCCAGAAATACTCAGCTAGTCATGGGATGGAATACCAACAAATAGTTAATAATTATACCTTTTAAAAGAAACAACTGGAGACTGCGAGAAGTAAGTCTCTGTGTTTTTTTAAGAGGTGCCAGCTCCTCTGCATTAATTTTGATTATGGCTGGCTCCTCAGTCAGTGTTCTTATGACTTCAGTATGGACAGATATCTCTGTCTTTCCCAATCTCCCCAGGAACAGCACTGATATTAAATATGTGGATAATTTTCTAACTTCACTTTCTTCTCCAAACACTTTCAATGACTGTATTTATTTTTATTTTCATGTTCAATTTCATCTCTCACTGCTCCAATTCTCTCAACTTAAGTTGCATTGAAAGAGATTTTTTTCAATCATGACCTACCCACTTGTAAGCTTTCTCTTTCCTTGTTGAATAAATGCACCCACCACAGAAAGTCAATACCTTGGAAGGCCTCTCTTTATTTTCAGTCTGCACCTCTGTGTGTTTTACAAATAAACGTAGGCCTGTTCTTGGAATCTTGAAAAGGCAGTCCGAAGAGATTGGTTTGTCACAGTATGAATCTCTGGTAAGTAGCTCACTGACTAATCCTTAAACATTTGTGGATGCTGGTGAAGTAAAGGGATCCTTAGCCATTTTAGCCACTTTTATGATTCATGCATTGCTTACTTTGCAACAATTTCACTGACTTGAGCTGAGGTTGTTTCTATGGTAACATACTGTCATTATAATTTGTTTGAGCAAAGAGCACATACACATAGTGGCTTTAAAAACTATAACTTAAAAACAGCATGCAAAGGAAACAAGCTTTAGTGGGAATAGGTTTATTTTCCTTTTAATAACGGTTATCTTCTAAGTCTCCTGAGTTTCAATTAGTAATAATATATTACAGTTCTGAAAAGTGTGCCATTAATGGGAAGGAAAAATAATCTCTGTAATAAAATAGATGTTGCTTTGGTAACATTTCTGTAAAACTTGAGTATCCTCTGAAGAAAGACTTGTGTATGCTTTCCAAACTCTTTAGTGTTTTATACTTAACAATGAACTTAAACCCCTTTAGAAACCATGATTGCAAAAAGATTGCTACATGAAATAATAAGAGTAGAATAAAGTTTACCAATTACTGTGCCATTGAAATTATTTCATAGATGAGGATGAGAGAGTTTGTTTTTATATTGTGCCAAATGTTACCATAAATTAATATGTCTGTTATATCCATGTACAACATTAAAATGAGCATGTGGATGTCATGTTCCACCTATGAGTTTCTATACTATACTATACTACACTACACTACACTATACTATACTATACTATACTGTACATAAAAATACTTATGGTCATGTTAACTCTGGAGATATTTCCAGTTAGACCTGGGAAACTTTAACGTTCTGCAAATTCATTAAATATATTATTCCCAAAGTTACGATACAATAATCAGCCAACCTCTATTGTGGGTAGTCATGTGAAAATACACATAAAATGGTGTTTTCTTCAAATTATTCAGATTATAAATAACAATAGTAATCAGTGACTAGACAGATCTCAGGACTGAAGAGAATTTAAGGTTAAAACAATTGTAGATTTTTCCCACATTGGGCCCAGCCCCGTATTCATCATGGGTGTGTCTACACTAGCAAGTACATTCAAAATCTAGGTCAGAAGACCAAGGACTTTGGAAAGAAGCCACAGAGCATCTACACTCACACGGCACTCTTTCAAAAATAATTTCGAAAGAATTCCCCAGTTCTTTTGAAGTCGGTCCTCCATTTCTGGGATGGGAAAAGTGCCCTCCTTCAAAAGATAATTTCGAAAGAGAGCAAGTGTAGATGATCCATGACTCACTCTTTCAAAAGAGAGAGTCCTCCATGCTGGCGATCAGCTGGCAGGCAGTGGCGCCACTCACAGCACAGACTGAGCTCCATGGCTCCAGTGTCCGGCTGTGCTTAAAGATGCAGGCTCCCAGAAACCCTCAGGTAGGAAGCTGAGAGCGTGCAGACAGCAGGGATCCTATGCTGCTGCTTAGCCCTCTACCAGCCAAAATATCCCAGAAGAAGTGTCACCCTCTCCAGCATCATGGCCAGCAGCCAGAACTCCCACCCACCCCCAGGGCACCCAGGGACCAAGGGGAGTCTTCCCAGAAGGAGAGCCAGGCACCCAAGTGTGGGGCCCCCTTCTGGATAGATGCCAAGCTGCAGGACCTCCTCACCCTCTGGGCAGATGAGGAGGTCCTGCACCAGATGGAGGTTCAGTGATGGAACATGGTGCTGTTTGAGCATCTGGCCAAGGGCCTCACTGGCTGGGGTCACCCCACCTGGACCCCACACCAGGTGAGGTCCAAACTCAAGGAGATCTGCCCCGGCAACTGCCGGGCCTGGGACATGGCCTGGCAGTTAGGGGCAGTGCTCACCAGCTGCCCCTACTTTAAAAAACTTGACCACCTTCTTGGGCCAAAGGAGGCAGACCCCCAGTAGTGGTCCTTGACACCGCGGATCCCCTGACTGAGCTGGAGCTGGAGGAGACAGGAACGGAGGGGGAGGACCACCCAGGACCACCGGACACCTCCAGGCACCCACCCAGGATCCTGGGCAGTAGCCCCGGAGCACAGTGGAGGACGCTTCCTCAACAGGAACGGCTACCATTTGGTGGTCCTCCAGGCCTTGGTGGACAGCCTGGGCTGCTTCCTGGACATTTATGTTGGCTGGCCTGGCAGCACCCACGAAGCGTGGATAGTCAGAAATTCAGGCCTGTGCCGCCGGCTGGAGGTGGGGACCTACATCCCCCAGTGAGAGATCCCTGTGGGGGACACCACCATTCCCCTCTGCATCATCGCAGACGAGGCGTACCCCCTCCGGCCCTGGCTCATGCACCCTTACACGGGCCATCTCACAGCCAGCCAGCAGCAGTTCAATACGCGGTTGAACCTTGCATGCCGGTGGTAGAGTGCACTTTCGGCCGCCTCAAAGGGCGCTGGAGGTGTCTCCTCACCCGCCTGGATGCAGGCCCCACTAACATCCCCCAGGTTGTGGGCGCGTGCAGTGCACTTCACAACCTGGTGGAGAGCAAGGGAGAGGCTTTCTTCCAGGGCTGGGCTGTGGAGGCTGGCAGGGCCGACGTGCAGCCACCCACTGCCCCCAGTCGCCAGGTCGACCCAGAGGGGATCTGGGTCCAGGAGGGCCTGCGGGCCCATTTTGACCGGGCTGTTGGGTGAAAGCTGGCAGGCCACCCACTTCACCCCACCATCCTCCACAACACTCCCTGCCCCCATGCCCACACCACAGAGCACCCAAGAGCACCCCCCCCACACAATTTTCTTGCAAATAAATGGAGCTGTTGTTTGAAACCAAACAGTGCAATCTCTTATTAATAAAATATTTATATATAGAAAAAAGGGGGGAACTATTTATGTGGGGGGCAGGTACCAGAACAGAACAGGGGTCCAACACAAACTATATACAAATAATGGAGAATACGCACAAAGGAGGGGGGGGCCACGTCCTTGGCCCCACACCCCTAATGTCCGGCGCCCAGGGTTGGAGGGCACGACCTCTCCTTGGCCGTAGCCCTGGCCGAGGCTGGGTGGGGGCCAGGCGAACCAGCAGATATGGCCGGCTGGTGTCTGTAGACCCCAGGTCCCTCTCAGCGGCACGCCCCAGGGCAGCGGATGGTGGAGGGATGGTGGTCGGAGCGGCGGGCAGAGCAGCGGGGGGGGAGCCAGGTGTTCCGTGATGCGCTCAAAGTTCTGCATGAAGACCCCCCCAAGCCTCCTGGTGCCAGGCCAGCACTTGCTCTTGTAGCTCCAGCTGCTGCTCCTCCACCTGCAGGCGCCGCTCCGACACCTCCAGCTGACCCCGGAGGGTCGCAAGCAGCTGGAGGTCCATCGCCGTCCTCTGCTGGTGGCTCCGCCGTTGGCCTCGTCCTGGGGCTGGTCGGTGCTCCGCTGAGGGGCTGGTGTGGTGGGATGGCCCCGGTGGGCTCTCCGGGACCACGGAGACCTCGCTGGTGCTCTCAGGGCCCTCCAATGGTGCAGCTGTGGAACACAGGGGGGAAGAAGAGTGGAGACAGCCATTAGTACGGGCCCTGACCTGTGGCCTTTGTCCCCCCACCCCTCTGCCGCTAGTTCCCCATCCCCATCTCCGGGAGATGCTGCTCCTGATGATGGGTGCCCACCCCCCAGGGGGGACCCTAGGTTCTGCTCCCCCCATCCCCAGGGATGGGGCATGGCACTCTCCTGCTGGGGGGGCAGGGGTTGATGCACTCTTCTGAGGGACATGCCACTGCTGTCCTTGGGGCCATGGTCATCTGGGCATGTGGAGGGCCCTGGTCATGTCTCTTGTCCCTGCCCCTTAACCCCGGGGGTGTGCACCGGGGGGGGCACATACCTGACGGTCCACTCCCACAGTCGGAGGACACCCACTGGGCGGACACCCTACTGGAGCTCCGGGGCAGGAGGGCGATCCGGAGCCCCCCGTTGCTGGAGGAGTCCCCCTCCTCCTCCTCCAGCATCCCAGGGGTGGGATCCTTGGGGGGGGCCCTGGGGTGCAGGGCTTTCCTCTGGGGCGGACTCCATCTCTGGGGCCTGCTGGGGTTCGTTGGCCGAGGTGTCAAGAGTGGCCAGGGTGGAGGAAGTGTACCAGGGGCCCAGGATTTCCCTGAGCTCCCTGTAAAAGGGGCAAGTGGCAGGGGCGGCCCCAGATTGGCTGGCCACATCCCGGGCCCAGGAGTAAGCCTGCCACAGTTCCTTAACCTTACTCCTGACATGGTCAGGAGTGTGGGAGGGGTGACCCTGGGCGGCCAGGCCCTCGGCCAGCCGAGCGAACACATCCACGTTCCACCTCTTGCTCCACATTACCTGGAGCACCTCCTCCTCTCCCCAGAGCCCCAGCAGGTGCCAGATCTTGGCCTCCATCAAGGAGGGGCCCCGCAGCCAACCTGGGAGCCCTGGCTCCCCTTGGGGGGGTGCCCTGGGGGTGCTTGGGGAGCTGCCTAGCGGCCATCAGTGCAGGGTGGTGGTTAGGGCTGCTGCAAGGCATGCAGGCTTGCCGTGTGTCAATGCTGCTGCCTGCACGTGCTCTCAGCTTCCTGCACAGGAATGCAGGGGGCGGGTCGCTTTAAGGGTCTGCTGCACGCGGCGACCATAGAGCTCAGGGGCTGGAGAGAGCGTCTCTCAACCCCTCAGCTGATGGCCGCCATGGCGGATCCCGCTATTTCGATGTTGCGGGACACGTATCGTCTACACTTGCCCTACTTCGACATTCAACGTCGACATAGGGCGCTATTCCCATCTCCTGATGGGGATAGCGACTTTGACGTCTCACCGCCTTATGTCGATTTCAAGGTGTAGTTGTGGCAGGCACTATTTTGAAGTTGGCGCAGCTACTTCGAAGTAGCCGGCTTGTGTAGACGCGGCTTGTGAGTGGAGAATTCTGATTCAACAGATATATAAGAAAAATACTTTGCACAGGTGCAAAAGTCAACATAAGGTGCAAAGTAGTAGGGAATAAGGCCAAATCTTCTTGGGACTAGATTCAGGAGGGCTATATTTGTATACGGCATGATCAGTAAGGGCAATCAATCACATGGTAAAGCACATATAGCTACAGATAGCTCTATAGGCAACAGTCTACCTTTCGTATGCATTTCATTGCATAGAAAAATCATAGCAGAAAAAAAAAATCCTGATGTGAATGTGAGGGTGAGAATAAATTCCATTATGTCACTCCTTGTTTGTAAGACTCAAAGATATGACTGTCATAGATAATGTTGTGGAAAGATTTTCCATCAGTCAAATGCAAAGGAGGAGTTTGGCCAGGTCCAATGACTTACATTACTTGAGGATGTGCTCCAGAGTTCTGCCTTTGTTTAGTTTTGTGTGTGTGTGTGTGTGTGTGTGTGTGTGTGTGAGAGAGAGAGAGAGAGAGAGAGAGAGAGTTGCATTCTGAAAGTAAATGTTCCCTGTGTTTCTTTACAAGATTAGCAAGATCCTGCAAGCATTTATTTTCATATTGTAGACTAGTAAGTTTTGGAGCAAATCTTTCTGGGAATCTAAATTAATATAGAGTCATAAATGTTATATTTTTTATGAAAAAAGAAATCAGTTTTATACTTCTGCTAAAATTCTCTTTGAGGATGTGTAAGCATTAAATGCAAGTTCTATATATATCTGATTGCATGAAACAATTAATTCATAAAGGAGAATTGCATATTTTTTAGAATAAAGTAAGTGAAGCTGCTGGAATATGAGGAATATTTTATTTGTGATTTAATTATATTTGCCACAATAGTATAAATCTTTCCTTTTTGAAAGATGCTTTGACAAAACCCAGTGATTGAAATTCAGAAATTGTCATTGATCAAAACATTTTTCTTTAGGGTTGAACTTTCAGTATGGTTATTTCACATAAAATAGTAACAAAATATTCTTGTGTATCATTTTATTTATCTACTCTATATTTTAAAGTGTTTGTGGGGCTGCCTGCCCACCCATCAGTGAATCTGTTTGTTTAAGAACTTCTCTTAAACAATAAAAGCTAGGACTACTAAATTGGCTAAGCAACAAAGGGTCCTGTGGCACCTTACAGACTAACAGAAAAGTTTAGAGCATGAGCTTTCGTGAGTTAACTCACTTCTTCAGATGCTGGTCCTGGAAATCTGCAAAACCAGGTATAAATAGGCCAGAGCAAGGCTGGGGGTAACGAGGTTAGCTCAGTCAGGCAGGCTGAGTTGTATTGTCATCAGTAGATCTGGAGGTGTGAACTCCAAGAGAGGGGAAGCTGCTTTTGTATTTAGCCAGCCATTCACAGTCTTTGTTTAATCCTGAGCTGAGGGTATTGAATTTGCAGATGAATTGTAGCTCAGCAATTTCTCTTTGGAGTCTGTTCTTGAAATTTCTTTGCTGCAGGATAGCTACTTTTAAATCTGCTACTGTGTGTCCTGGGAGATTGAAGTGCTGTCCTACGGGTTTTTGTATATTGCCATTTCTGATGTCTGATTTGTGTGCATTTATTTTTTTACGTAGAGACTGTCCAGTTTGTCCGATGTATATGGCAGAGGGGCATTGCTGGCACATGATGGCATAAATTACATTGGTAGATGTGCAGCTGAATGAGCCCACGATGGTGTGGCTGATCCGCTTAGGTCCTGTAATGATGCTGCTGGTGTGTATATGTGGGCAGAGCTGGCAACAAGGTTTGTTGCATGGATGGGTCCCTGAGATAGAGTGACTGTGGTGCGCTGTATAGTTGCTTGTTAGGATTTGTTTTAGGTTGGCAGGTTGTCTGTGAGCAATGATAGGTCTGCCTCCCAAGGCCTGTGAAAGTGGGGGATCATTGTCCAGGATGGGTTGTAGATCCCTGATGATGCGCTGTAGAGGTTTTAGCTGAGGACTGTAGGTGATGGCTAGTGGTGTTCTGTTGGTTTCTCTCTTGGGCTTGTCCTGTAGTAGGAGGCTTCGTGGCACACGTCAGGCTCTGTTGATTTGTTTTCTCACTTCCTCAGGTGGGTATTGCAGTCTCAAGAATGCTTGGTGCAGATCCTGTAGGTGTTTGTCTCTGTCGGAGGGGTTGGAACAAATGCGGTTATATCTAAGTGCTTGGCTGTAAATGATGGATCGTGTGGTGTGTCTGGGATGGAAGCTGGAGGCATGAAGGTAGGTGTAGCGGTCAGTGGGTTTACGGTACAGGGTGGTACTGATGTGTCCATTGTGTATAAGCACGGTAGTGTCAAGGAAGTGGATCTCCTGTGTAGATTGGTCCATACTGAGCTTGATGTTGGGGTGGAAGTTGTTAGTCTATAAGGTGCCACATGACCCTTCGTTGCTGCTACAGATCCAGACTAACACGGCTACCCCTCTGATAAATTGGCTAAGTATCTCCTCTTATCATAAATGAAAGCAAAGAAAGGGTTTGGTTATGCCAGAACAACAGGATGTATGTTGAATGTGATTATTTCTCATCAAGGGCTTGTCTACACTGATGCTTTTCTTCCATAAAAACACCTTTTTTCATAAGAAAACCCCTTGCATCCACACATCCGAGCCTGTCATTCAGGACTAACATGGCAGTTAACTCAGAATAATAACTCCACCAAAATGAGCAACTTTCCCCAATTCCCCACTTTAAATTCTGTCATTAAGTGTGCACTAAGCAGTGCTAATTCTGATTTAATTGGCCTCCAGGAAGGCACCCCATCACGCTGAGGTAAGCATCCACTCTTGCTCACTGAGCTTGGGTAATGGGGCTGTTGTTGGTCTCCTTGTCGGGCACCGTGGGGCTTCTGAAGGTCTCCCTGCTGGCCATGTGGCAGGAGCTCCAGCCCCAGAGTACAGGTTATAGGTATAGTCTACCTCTCTCCCTCAAAAGAGAAGAGGAGGAGGAGAAATTATTTAGCCACACAAACAGCAAACACCTTCCTTCCAAGGGCTGCCTCATTCACTTCAGTGGGCATTTTAGTGAATCACAGAGAGACTGAGACAAGGAGATCTGTATTTCAAGCATACCTGCCAATGGGTTTTAATATATAATCTTAAGGTTAACTAAGTAGGAAAATCCTAGCTCCCAGTCACCAAAGTACAAGTCTCACAAAAAAGAACCACAGGGCCCAGGCTGGGAATCCACACATTGGCTTTAACTCACTACCTTCATTTTTGTTATTTTTACAGTAGCTTCAGAGCCCCCAGGCAAGAACTGGGATCAACTGTATTGCACTGTTATTTGGTAGTGATAGTTGCATACTGCTGTAAATCAAAATAAACATTATAACCAATATTTCAGTTGAAAAGTTAAGGTTGTCCTGCTCTCAATGGACCCCAGTCACACATCCCTTGGTCATAGATTAGAAGGTCAGACAGGCACGTAGCAATATTGCACCCAGTCTGACCTCCTGTATAACACAGACCGTAACAATTCCCCAAAATAACTCCTACACTGGACTTTTTAGAAGAATTCATGACAACCATAGGCATTGATGTTCACCTCCCATTGGTCAGCCCCTGATCCCAGGTCCCACCCTCACTCCATCTATTGCCTCAAGCCCCACACCTTTTCCACCCCGAAACTCCTGAACTTCCACCTCCCCCAAGCATGCCCCATTCCCACACCTCTGTCTCCTGCCCAGAACTTCCTGAATGCCATGAATCAGCTCTTTGTGGCACTCCAGAAGTTCTGGGAGAGTGGGGGAGGAGTAGGCCAGCCGAGCTGCCAGCACATGAGAGGAGCACCAAGCATATGTGCTAGAAGTTGGGATGCAGACAAGATAATTTGACATAGTTTCCATTATGTACAGGACTTACAGTTTGGTTCCCTGGCTCTCAGCACTGCCCCGCCACTCAAAATTGTTCTAGCATGCTGGGCAGCAGAAGGGGGAGCTTGGCTGCCAGGGGAGCTCAGCAGCCACTGATTCTTCCCCATCAGTGCTCCAGCCCCACAGCACACATGTAGTCAGCTCCTATGAACACAACCCTTGGTAAATTGTTCCTCTGATTAATTACTCTCACCATTAAAATTTTGCATAATTCTACTCTGGCCCCAGGCACAGAGCTGATGCCTTCCCACTTCCCTCAGGCAGGCACTGATGTCCTCCATCCCCCAGCCAGGCACTAACCCCCCCCCGGCTCCTTCTCCCAGCCAGGCATTCCCCTCCCCTGCCCCCCATGATCTGCAGTTGTTTAAAAAAAAACCCTATGAGTTTTTCCCCTGCTTGATCTTGATCTCAAAATCATCAAACATTAGCTCTGCATTGGTTCCGTTTTTTTTTTCTTTTTTATTCTACAGGAAAATTCAACACACAACAGGGTGATATGTGTGTTTATTTGGCAGGGGGAGTAGGAAAGGATAGGGGGAGATTCAGGAACAGAAGTGGCTCATGAGACAAACTTCTGATTCAAATATTGCCTGCTGCAGAGCCAGGACAGTATTTCCTTCCCCTTGTCGCTTAAGGTTCAACTCATTCAGATGACTAGTAAAGTTGCCAATATAGTAAAACTTGAGCAACCAGACACAGTCTGAAAGCTCAGTGTGTTTGCACACTTCATATCCCAAAGTGACTAAAGGTTTTTAATGTTGCTGGCAAAAAGTGAGAAAATTTTGCCACGAGATAACCAGTGGACATTGCTGTGCAGTAGTAGATTGGGGTACTCAAAAACTATTTCCTCAAATAGTGACTGAAACTGATGGGGAGTAAGAACTCGGGCAAGAATCCAACCAAAATACAAATGATAAGTCCTCTTGTATTTTTAAGTTCGACAAGATTGTGCTCAAAGTGCTCTCTGATGCACAATGCAATGATAGTTCGAAAGTGGGCAGTTCAACTGTTTTGACAAAACATTAATGAATCCCCTGTGTTTGCTGACCATGCTAGGCGAACCTTTCATAAGCACAGTTATCCATCTGTATATCCTTCTCATTTACAAATTTCATAACTGTTTTAAGGGTGTCTTTGCTCTTTGTTTGATTTTTCAAATTTTTGATTGAAATGAATGATTTTGGTAATATCATAATCATATCTTCATGCACAGTGTTCCCACAAGCATATCATATGAGAACACACAAGTGATAAATGTCACATATGTAGCTTCTCTCATCCAAAGCAAACAAAAAAATAAGTAGCTCTACTCAGATGTTACATTTCTTTGTTATCAACTTGATGGACCATTTTCACAGTTGTGTCATGAACTGTTTTTACCAGTGATGGAATGTATTGAATTTTCTGTAAGATTTAGTCCTTGTGAAACTCATCAAATAGTTCATGACCAGTTTTTATTGTGCATCTCTTTACATAATCCCCATCACTGAAAGCCTCCCTCTCTTCAATAATGACATACAAGCTCACCGTATAAACTCACAACTTAAACTTCCATATTTTTGTGACCATGCCTGCAGGTTATTTTGTCTAATGTTCCTTTTTCACTGAAGCTCCTTAAGGGCTTTTTTTTTTTTCCAGGCAACACCCTCAGGGTATTTTGTAGCAAATCCCACATGTTTTGTTATGAAATGCCATTCTGCTTTTGATTATTTTGTTTGAGGACAGTCTCACGCTACAAATGAGACAGGGTAGAGATCCAGACATATCCACAAATGCATACAAGTCTGTCCACTCCTTTTGAAAATGTTGGTACTCATCATCTCTCTTCTTCTTTTCCATTTTTTCTGGTCAGGTCACAGAGTTCACCATCATGTAGGATGAAAAGATTTCTTGACCAATCAGATAAAAAGAGAATATGCACAACTCCCAATGAGTGGAAAGATGGACAGCTGTTAAAAGGAACTGTTAAATGCATGCCAGAAAGTCACTCACATTTCTAACAGATTTCTATCATACTTGTCCCCTTCCCCACGACCCCCGCCACTTGGGTGGCTCAGGGCAGACGATGGGGAAGTTGTGATATGACAGAACCTGTAAGAAATATAAGTGTGGGGTGGAATGCAAGGGGCTCAGAACAGGAATCTGGGGATGTGTGGGGAGAAGTCAGGGCTGGGGACACATGGGGGGAGATTGGGCTGGGGATGGAGGGAGATGGCAGGGGTCCTGAGCATGGGTGTAGCCAACCAGGCTTGGGTTCCCCAGAAACGAGGCTGCACCCGGAAGGCAAGTGCTATATTTGGTTTATTGAAAGCGCGTGACACCCACGACGGGAGCCCCGGAGACGCCACAGTCACCAGTGGGGGAACACCCGACACGTTGGAGCTTCGCTCAGGGAGAGGCTCTGTAACAGGCCTCTTAACACCAGCTGATAAAGCTTAATGCATTAACATAAGATTGCCTAAAATTGCCTATGCATTCCTATTACTATCTTTTGTGGCCTACTGCCAGCGTAGCCTTGAAGTCTTGGCAAGCGTGCCTTGTTTTGCAGTAGTTTCCATGGCAGGGTTAGTTATTTTGCAGCTTTTTACCTTGCACAGAGTCGCTTGTTTAGATTCTCCTGAGGATTCACAGAGGGGTCGGACTGCACTCTTGACCATTACAAAGTCTTTTCGCACCCTACACTCCTCTCCGTGACCCCTTTGTGAATTCCGAGGCTGGTAGGAATTAAGTGAGGTGGTTGATGCTTTTTTGGCAACACAGTGTGCACCTGTGGAACAGACTTGATAACAGCATATGAGAGCAGTAAAAGCAAAGTTTTGCAAAAGGGTATAGTTTTGCAAGAGAGCAGGAGTAGCACTGAAGCCTATAAAGCATGTGTTTATGAGCTGTCCCACAGCTATACTGTGGGGCAGACAAAAGGCAGATGCGTTGATGGCAGTTTATGCCAACGTTACCGATACGTTGGAGCTGTTACTGATATGTGGGCCCCACTTTGAGGCCGTTGCTACAGCAGTTTAGAGTTACCCGTGACCCACCCTATTAAGGGGACTGGGGTCCGTACAGTAACAGGGTCGATGCCCGTGACCCACTTACTGTTTTGCAAAGCCCACACTGCTGCTAGGATTTGCTTTTCCGGGGGGGTGTACCCTCTTTTGGCTTCGCGGAGGGTTTGTGACCGGAAGCTGATGGGTTTTTTTCGCTGGGTTTTTACCTGCTGCCACAGACCCCAGGACGCCACGTTACCGACGGTTGTTACCTTTAGTTTAAACGGTTGGCCCTGCAGCGGTGCAGTGATGCGGTCATGTGCCACCACCACCTCTTTGCAGAGATTAAAGGCTTGTTGGTGCTTTTTTGTTTAGTTCCACTGGCTGGCTTTGCGCACAAGCTCCTGTAAAGGACTCATAAGAAAAGCAAGGTGCGGAATAAAAGCATGTCAGAAACCAAGAAGGCCCAGAAAGGTCTGAAACTGCTGTTTAGGTGAGAGTGTAGGAAATGCCTGGATGGTATGCCGCACTTTTGGCGGAATGCATTTGTTTGTACCCATTTACAGTACACCCAAGTAGACCACACTGGTGGCTGGCCCCTGCACTTTCTTGGGGTTAATAGCCCACCCCCGTTTCTGCAAACCTGTTACAACGGTGTTTAGGGCAGCTTGAACAGTTGGTTCATCTGGTCCCGAGATTATAATGTTGTTGATGTAGTGGTAGCAGGCTGTCTGGTCAGCGAGTTCCAGACGCTCCAGATTGGCCTGCGCTAGCTGATGGCAGATCGTCGGGGAGTGCTTAAAGCCCTGTGGCAACACGGTAAACGTGTACTGCTTTGTTAGCCACGTGAAGGCAAAGTGCTCTTGACTGTTGGGATGAATATCAATAGAGAAAAACGCATTGGCCAGGTTTATGACAGCATGCCATGGCAAGGCCACCATGGTGATACGCTCCAGGATGGTAACCATATTTGGAACTACGGCTGTAAGCTCCGGGGTTACCTTATTGAGTTTTTGATAGTCCACTGTTATGCGCCACGATCCATCCTGCTTCTTCACTGGCCAGATGGGGCTGTTGAAGGCACTTAGCATGGGGTGAATAATCTCTGCCTGCAGCAATGCAGCAATAGTATTACTGATCTTATGCTCTCCACTGGGAATGCGGTATTGCTTGACTGACACCGGGGTCTAGGGAACCAGCAGGCACACAGGGTCCCATGTGGGATGTTTCCTCAGCAGGGGCTTCACAGTTCTGATTGCCCAAACGTATCGGGGGTGCCCAAAGGCAAACAGCCCATACTGCGTATCCACACACTGGCCACACAAGACATTTATGCTAATGATGTATTCACCTAAAGGTGCAGCCAGCACAGTCGCCCGAAAGGGAGGGGCTTTCACCAGCGTGAGGGTGACCTTCACCGAATAAGTGGTGGTCTCCGCTCCTCCGAGGCCTTGCACAACCACCGCACGACCCGCAGTCTGGGTAGAATGCAGAATGGTCACCTTAGCTCTAGTGTTTAACAGAGCTAGCACATGCTGCTCCCCTCCCCGGGGCCACATGATGGTTAACAGGACAAAGGGGTGCCCATCCCCTGCTACGTGTCGCACAGCCACAGCCCGTACCGCAGGGGACCCGCCTCCCCGTTACTTCCTAGGGGGAAGTGTCCAGTCAACGGGGGTGCTGGGCTCTGTCCTCCCCCCAGCTTCTGTACCTTTTTGTGGTGCCTGAGTCTTGCCCGCCTTTTTGGAGGCACCCACATCCTCAATCCGCTCGGTAGGCGGCTGTTGTAACCAACGCTTGTACAAGCTTGGTGTTGGCAAACCATTGATCTCCTTATGGGGGACTCTTGCCTTTAGCAAATCTGTTCACATGGTTCTCCAGGTAACCCGAGAATGCCCTTTTTTCTGTCCAGGAGCTCCCGCCCGACCACCTTTCCCTTTTGTGGTGCGGACCGCTTTTGCGCCTATGACAGCCTCTAACTGCATTAACGTTTCAACCAAGTTACCTACATTCCTGCCCGCTAGCATGACCACAGCCATAAGGGAGGCCTTCAGCTCGAGGGGGGCAAGGCATAACAGAGCGGCTTTAATACATTTCTGGACCCCTACATCGTTTGGTCCCATGTCAATGAAAGCCACAGCCCAAGCCATGCCCAGCTGCCGCAGTGCACTCACCCCTTCTGGGATCGTACGCCAGGGCCTCACCAGTGCTTCCAGTTCCCCCGGAGAGGGGTAGACATGGTCCACCACCGTAGTCAACCAGCGGTACAGGGACGGCGCTTCCACAGCATTTCCCTGTGGATCAGTAATACCTTGCATAGTCTGCAGCACCTGTTGGACCTGTGAATCCTGGGACAACACGCCCATCTGGTGGGGTTCCACAAGCAGCAGCAACACAGTGTTGCCTGTGTTGTCACACACACGCACCAGCCAGGCCAAAAGGCCTTCCCCAGGCTCCTGCTTAAAACTCTTCATCATCTCTTGCAACTCACTTGTCTTAAATGTCCACCAGACCTCATTGCAGCGACCTCCTTCTGCCCTCAGCTCCCGAATGGGGCGCACCTGTCTTGGGTCAGTTTGCACAGCCTTCCCGTTCACCTCCTCCTCCTCCTCAGTCGAGGAAGAGCTCCAAATATTCCCATCCCAGGTCTCAGGGTCCCAAGTGGCTAGCGCAAGGACCACACGCACTTGGGCTATTGACACTGGTTCTTTCCCTAGTTTTACGCACCGCTGATTCACAACTCTTGCCGCCAACACCTTACAACGATGAGTTAACTCTTGCGTCCTTTTGGACTGCAAGGTAAACACCTCCTGCGCTATTGCCCGCCCATCCGCCAAATCGCGACATTCCTGTTCCTTCCCCACCAGCGCCTTCTGCAGGCGGAGAAGGTCATCATCCAGGGCCCAGAGGGCAGTTAGGAAAAGCCATGCTGCCTCTCCCACCGCTCTTTTTTCTGTCCCTGGCCGGCGGCTCAGCCGCAGCCGATGCAACACCCCTTCTACCTGTACCGGCGTCACGCCTGCCACCTCCTGCAACTCCAGCCAGTCTGCTGGGGCTGCCCAACAGGCCACCATCCGCGCTACCGGCCCCAATCGCTCTGTCAAGGGCCATCCTGGTATGTGCTGCAGGGACAGCGCTGGCTTCCCTGCCTCCCCCGCTTTAGACCAAAAAGGCATTGTACCTGGAGAACCCTGCTCGCTGCGCCAATTGTAGCCAACCAGGCTCGGGTTCCCCAGAACCGAGGCTGCACC
This sequence comes from Carettochelys insculpta, assembly GCF_033958435.1. Classification (NCBI taxonomy): domain Eukaryota; kingdom Metazoa; phylum Chordata; order Testudines; family Carettochelyidae; genus Carettochelys; species Carettochelys insculpta. The sequence goes on from NC_134137.1 coordinate 139,201,694, forward strand.
CAGAAGGTGAGTGCTATTTTTGGTTTATTGAAAGCATGTGACACCCACGACGGGAGCCCCGGAGACACCACAGTCACCAGTGGGGGAAAACCCGATGCGTTGGAGCTTCGCTCGAAGAGAGGCTCTGTAACAGGCCTCCTAAAACTAGCTGATAAAACTTAACTCATTAACATGATTGCCTAAAATTGCCTATGCATTCCTATTACTATCTTTTGTGGCCTACTGCCAGCGTAGCCTTGAAGTCTTGGCAAGCGTGCCTTGTTTTGCAGTAGTTTCCATGTCAGGGTTAATTATTTTGCAGCTTTTTACCTTGCACAGTCTGGTTTGTTTAGATTCTCCTAAAAATTCACAAAGGGGTCAAATTGTACTCTCAACCGTTACAAAGTCTTTTCGCACCGTGCAATGGGCTATCTGCCACTGCAGAAAGGCTGTCTTTAGGAGACCTCTTGAGCATTCTTTGTTCATGTGAATATACTCAGTGCACCCAAGGTAGCAATTCCTGCAGAGAACAACACTATATTCACTCTCAGCAGCATGGCCCAGCTGGCTTTTGCCAGAACTTGACACAGGGGCTCACCCCCTTACTTTTGTCTCTGGTTAAAGGTGAAATAGATAAAATAAAACAAACACAAAAGACCATCTTGGTATGAATAACTACACATTTGTAATTTTTTGAATTATTTTTTCATTTTAATTTGAATAGTTCCATGTATTTGGAGAATGACAAAAGAGGCATATTTGACTCCTTACTGAGCCATATTTGTTTCTCAAGCCATAGGTTCCTCCCTCCCTACTAGTATATACCTGCACAAGAATATTTTGTATATATAAGCATTCAAACAGATAATCCATTGAACGTAAACATGGCACTCTGTGTGTATGTGTGTGTACTTATAGTTATATAGATATATGTAGGATGTGAGAAGACATTGTAATGGTCGAGAGTGCAGTCCGACCCCTCTGTGAATCCTCAGGAGAATCTAAACAGACCAGTCTGTGCAAGGTGAAAAGCTGAAAAATAACTGCCATGGGAACTGCTGCAGAACAAGGCGCGCTTGCCAAGACTTCAAGGCTACGCTGGCAGTAGGCCACAAGAGATAGTGATAGGAATGCGTAGGCAATTTTAGGCAATCTTATGTTAATGTGTTAAGCTTTATCAGCTAGTGTTAGGAGGCCTGTTACAGAGCCTCTCCCCGAGTGAAGCGCCGACGCATCAGGTTTTCCCCCACTGGTGACTGCGGTGTCTCCGGGGCTCCTGTCATGGGTGTCACGTGCTTTCAATAAACCAAATATAGCACTTGCCTTCTGGGTGCAGCCTCATTTCTGGGGAACCCGAGCCTGGTTGGCTACAATATTATTATTATTATTATTATTATTATTATTATTATTATTATGCTGTAAGTCAGTGTACAGATATCCTGATTATTTCTCTGAAGTAAGGCATATTGTTTGAAATGTGTGCACCTTCGAAGAGTAAATTCTTCGAAATAATTCTTGAAATGAGGGGATGTCTTAATGCTGACAAGAATCAGACACAGTAGATTGTTTAAGGCTCAATCTAGCAAAGGCACTGAACACTCTAACTCAATCAAGCACAAAACTTAGGCAAATTCTTAAACACAGGAGTAGAACAGTTGAAATCTACAAGACTATATATATGTGTGTGTATATATATATATATATATATATATGAAAATAATGCACATACTTCAGCATTTTGCTAGATCAGTCTTCAGTGTTCAGCTTATTTTACAGGATCAAGTCCTTAGTGCAAATTCTGCTTCCAAACTGCACTGAAATAAATTCAGAATAATTGCAGGGAAGGTGTAATGGAAAAATGAAATTGTAACTGGGAGCAAAATTTGCTTGGCTTACTTTTCTAACACTAGAGTTTGGGAAATATTTTAGCAAGTGAATGAGAGCTGGTTAGAGTGAAATTTATTTTTATTTTAAGTTAACATCATATTATATTTTGCAATGATTTTGGCTGTGTCTACATTTGCCCAAAATTTCAAAAGGGCCATGCTAATGGACAAATCAGACAATGCTAATGAGGTGCTGAAATGAATATGCAGTGCCTCATTATCATGCAGCTGTGCATGGCACTTTGAAAGTGCCACATTTCAACGGCAACCAGCTCATCTACACAGGGCCCTTTTTGAAAGGACCCCACAAAAATCAAAATTCCCTTATTCATATCAGCTGATGTTTGCATTTGCAGAGTCCTTTCGAAAAAGGGCCCATGTAGACGAGCCGCAAACGATCCAAGTGCTGAGGCCAGCAGCATGTTTATGAGGCACTGAATATTCATTTCAGCACCTTATTAGTATGCTCTGACTTGGCCATTAGCGTGGCCCTTTGGAAATTTTGGCCAAGTGTAGACACAGCCTTTTAAACAATGTGCTTGAATACATATTGCCAGAAAGAGTTGCATAATTATAGATAAGTCAAACATGAACCTTTCATATAAATGACATTTATGTGCCGAAGTGAGTTAATGAACAATTTATTCCAGCTATTTTAGGTCCAAAGCAATCCTATTAAGGAGTGCAATAAAATTAGTTCTGTTCAGCATGTGCATTTTGAACAGCATTGAATACCTAATTATGTAACATAAAGCTACTGCATTCAAATTCTGTCACAGTAGGATTTTACGTTTATTTTAAAAGATATATCAGTATTATCTAAAAGAAAAAAAAAGCCTCTTATGAAACATTTGGGCTATGATTACACTCACAAGTTTTGCCAACAAAACTGGTGGTATGTCCACACAGAAAATTGTTGACAGTTTGTCAAAAAACTCAGCACTTTAGCCGGCAGCATTCTGCCTCTCAGCCATGGGGCATAATACTGCTGTTGACAGATTATGCCAACAAAAAAATGTACCTGGACACTATGTGGGGCCTGACTGTTGTGATTCTCGGTGCCTGTTTTGTCAAGAGACAAAGTGGGCAGTCCAGCCACTCTGTTGAAAGAGCTGAGCAGTCCTCTGATTGGCTTTTGTGTGTGGCTGCACTCTGTTAATAAACGTTTGTTTTTTTCAGGAAATCTTTTCCAACAGTGACTTCTGTCGATAGAGCTCTGTAGTGTAACTGTAGCCTCTATGTCTAAAGGTATGTCTCCACAGCAACCTTATTCTGAAACAAACTATTCCTGAATAACTATTCTGGAATAGCTTAATTTGAAATAATGCTGCTACACAGTAAAATGCATTTTGGAATAGCACTTACCTATTTCAGAATACAGTGTCCACACATATAGGCTATGTCTACATGAGAAGCCTCTGTCAAGAGAAGTCACTGTCAGAAGAGATTCCCTGGCAACACCTCTCTTGACAGATTGTGTCTACACATAAAAATGGATTGCTATTTCAATCCACTTTGTCTACAGAAAGCAACAACATGCTCCAACCACTCTGTTGACAGAAGTGGCCCTGAAACCCTGGAAGAGAGCCTCACATGGAGGGCAAGCCCTTCTGGGACCACTGGCCCCACATGCCCTTAAAGGCCCCCCTGACCCACACTTCCTGCCCATGCTGAGGCTTTCATACCTTGTTGAAGGAAAGCAAAGATAGTTCAGGGCTCCCTAGTCATATGTGAGAGGAACAGTTCTCACCAGATTGCTACTATGCCAGAGCAGCTCCTGGGATCACCCTGGACTGAGGACCAGCTGCTGCTGGCCCTGTCTCTGATCTTGATAGGTGTGTTCCAGTACTTCTGGAGGGATAACCCTAACAGGCAGCCCATGAAGGCACACCCATGGTGCCCTTTGTGGAAGCTGGCCACCCCCAACAGCCACCATGGGCCACCAATTCTGAGTTGTGAGGTTCACCTTAGGGGCCATACTTTGACAGGTAAGGCATTCTTGGGCCATAGGCCCTGCACAGTGGGAGGAGGTAGAGGAAGGGGAGAGGAGGAGAGGAGAGGATAGGGAAGAAGGCAGAGGGGAGGGAGCTGTGTAGCTCTCTGGGGCACAGGGACACCATCATCCTTGTCTCTCACAGGTTTGTAAAGTCTCCTTCACAGGTGTTGTGGGCCATCAACACAAACCTGCTCTGGAAGCTCATCCACATCAATGACATGGAGGCCCTCATGGCCGGCTTCAACACCCTCGCCTTTCCCAGTTTTTTGGGGTGCTGGATGGGGCTCACATCCTCATGTGGGCCCCAGAACACAAAGCTGCATGCTATGTCAATAGGAAGGGCTATCACTCCATGGTCATTTAGGCCCTGTTGGGCCATCATGTGCAATTCCTGGACATCTACATCAGGTGGTCAGGCTGGACCTATGATGGCAAGGTGTTCCAGGACTCCAGTCTGTTCTAGCAGACGGAGGTGGGTACCTGTATCCCCCACCGGGAGCTGGCTGTCAGGAACATGGAGAAGCCTTTGTGCATGGTGGGGTATGTGGCCTACCCACTCCTGCAATAGTTGATGGAGCCCTACGCTGGGCACCTGGACTGTACACAGGAGCTATTCAATGCTTGCCTCACCCATGCAAGGAACCCAGTGGAGTGTGCCTTCAGGCTCTTGAAGAGGAGGTTCCATTGCCTCCTAACGTGGCTGGATGTGGGGGAGCAGAATATCCCCTACAGTGTGGCTGACTCTTGTGGCCTCCACAACCTGGTGGAGTGGAAAGTGGAAGACATCCTCCAGGGATGAGCAGTGGATGGCAAATGCCCATATGAACAGTTGGGCAAGGCCCCCAGCCAACAAATGCAAGGGGATGGGATGAGCACCTGGGAGGCCCTGTGGGAGAGCTTTGTCCATGACCGCCTACGATCCCCACCATGGCACTTCCAGGGATATTATTTAGAAATAACAGGGCTATATAGACCTACCCTACAAGACAAACTAGGAGAACCTATAAAGTGCACAGACAATATTTGATATAAATGTTATTGAAACAGTCAAGTTAAAATATGACACAGGTGTAGGTAACCTGCTTCACCCTTCCTTTGCTGAAGGTCTTATGAATTTCAAGAGCTGGATCACAGTAGCTCAAATTCCATCTTATCATCATATATTATATTTTCTGTGTCCATTCATCTGTGTGTCCAGGCAATGTTCCACCATGTTCCCCCATTCCCCCCATACTCTGCCAGTCAAAGCCCCTCCCACACCCAGCACAGCGTCTGGTCCAGCCCACCAAGGAACTCCTCCACACCATGCCAGTGCTTACTCCACCCAGCGTGGGGCCTGACCCAGGCCCCCCAACTGAAGCCTCCTGCAACCAGCCCCAGCCCCTCCCGCTGCCAGTGCAGGGCCTGGCCCATACACTGTGGATGTGTATTATGACAGGTTTCTGTCTAGATCTTTCTTCCAGTTCAACTTCCACTTGCAAGCAGAGCTGCAACAGGGCCGCTAGTTCTCAGGAGATTTTCAACCAGATTTGTAAATCCAAGAAGTTCAGATAGTTCAAATAAGCTTCCTATCAATATAATTACTTTTGGGATGTTTAACCAGCCTGAATGTGGATACCATAGCTTCTGAGGCTGGTTTAGCATGAATTATAAATTTGACAAAGTACTTGATGACTTTTTGAATAATCGTGTTTCATATCTCCACTATCATCATGTTTTCAATTCCATTTTATCTTCCTGAATTTCTCCTCTAATATCAACTAAAGAATATATTCTTCATAAGCCCTACAAAAATTTCCCTTCACTGAATTTGCTGTGGCTATATATTGGCATCTGACAATGTTCAAGCTACTCTGTCATTTTGCACCAATGGAGAATTTGTTCCATTGCATTTAAGTAATTATATGATTTTGAGCAATGCTTGCAGATCTATATTTTATTTTAGTCCATGCCTTACAAATATGAAATGTAAATATGTAAAGAAAATATACATTTACTTGTTTGTTATTATCAATCCTCAGTCTGAAATATCTCTCTTTGAACGTAATACCTTCTGGCATGCTTCAGAACAGTAGACAAAACAGTTCCACAGACTGGAATGTTGAAGCAATTCTGGTGTGAAAAATAGAGGTAAGATAGCAGGTGATTTACACAGAACAAGATCAATTTGGGTCAGTGCTGCAAGAGAATTGAGAACTGTGCTTCTAGGAGAAATATATTGCTACCTAGCTGATGCTAGCTCCTTCTCAACACTGGCATGTGCACTGTCAGCTAGAATAAAAACAAGTTTAGTTTTCTTCCTTTTGGGAATAATTGCTCTCATCACAATGTGCAATCTCCACTGCTGGAGGAATCAAGATCTGAAAATTTGCTGCCATCACATTGTCCGTTCAAATCTTCAGTAAGGACTCCAACAGCTGAGTCAGAGGAATGACACAAGAATTCAGGAAGATATTTTGCTTTGCATTAGGTTACACAAAAATATTTTGAAGAGAATGTTTGGCACAAAGGTTAAAATTAAACTTAATTTTGAAAAAAAATTGAACATTTTTTCCATGTGTATCACTGGAATGATCAACTCTATTACTTAGTTCTCAACAACAGCAACACTTTTTATTTGTGGAACAAAGACCTCACCCTGCTGTCAATGAATTTATGGAGAAAAATCTTTAGGGTTTATTTTCCAAGGGAACAAGATAGGGGCCTTTAAAAAGTCCAGAAATAGTCTGGTCTTGGTAACAAATGAAGCACCAGAATATCAGAGGCTGTTTTAGTGAAGTTTCCAGCTCAGTTTTGTTGGCTGTCACAGATTCAGTTATGCAGCCAAACCTTTAAGTGTTTATTTGAACTTAACCTGAATACCCTGTACATTTTGTGAATCACTGTTGATAACCACAGAGCTCTCTATGTTAATTATAAATACAATGTGACACATTTCACAGAGCAAAGAGGTAAGGTTAAATGAACAACAGTCAGTCCAAATATATCTAGATTAAAAATCCACAGGGTATAATTGCAATCTGTATCCACCACTTACTTTGTAGAGAAACACTTTTACAACAGGAAGCCAAGAACTTGCATCTAAATGGAAGGACAGTCAGTTTGCTGCTACACAGACAAGTGCTTGTAAACTTTAATTGCATTTACACTAGGCGTAGTACACACAAGCAATTGTAAATGAATTCATATGTTCTCATCAGTGATAATATTAATAAACAAGTATACGAACAAGGTGGTGCTGCTGTATTAAAGAAGACAGGACTATAGGCTGTATGTTGCACTGATGAGCTGTGTCTACACAGCCCCTCCCTTTCGGAAGGGGCATGCAAAGGTGGACTATATGAGCTGGTCCGAACATGAGATTTAAATATCTCATGCCTCATTTGCATATCCCTACCTGCTCTGGCTTCTGGAAGAGCCATTTCATGAAGCCAAAGCAGCCATGTGGACAGGGTTCCTTTAAAAGGAAACCCCACCTTTTGAAAGCACTCTTCTTCCTAATTTTATAACTTACTTCTAGGTAAGTTATTTTCCTGCTATATTTACATGAAAATGAAACATTCAGCTGCTCATCTTAGGACAAAACTAAAAATGTACATTATGAAGTCAAAGATGTTTGGAGGCGACTAGCCATGGACAGCAGGTATGAGAGGCAAAGGGAGGCAACACCTTCTGTGGGTATTAGTGCTCAGCTTCTCCCAGCTTCCTATCCCTGTTCTGAGTCTTTCTGAAGACTCCCGTAGTAGGGTTTTGCAGCCTGGAGAGTCTTCCTCAAGACAGGATGTAGCAACTGAAAAGTGAAAAGACTTCCAGTTTGCCAGACCTATTAACATAACATTGAATCTGTTACAGTGACCCTAAATGGTAATGAAGCCATTTGACAGGTACATGCCAACCCAGAGGTATATAGTTAGTTTCTGATTGTACTGACAAAAATGCTGTGCCCTACTATACTATGGGCTACAGGATCTTAGTAGAAAATTTGCTTTAAATATTTTATTAGTTTGCTGAACATTACAAAATAATATCTCTAAAAACATCCTTGCATAGATTTTTAGATGCACAATCTGAGTACGCAGTTGTAGTTTTAAAGACATATAGGTGTTTTCTAAAAATAAATTCTTCAAAAGACCGCTCTTATCTAAAATACACATTTTAATGTTATTAATATACTACAACAACTTGCTTCCAAATTCTTCCTGTCCTTTCTGTCCATCCCTGCTGTAATTTCTCCCTTCAAACCCAAGAGGAGAGTCCTTAAAGGGATGGTGTTTCCATGCTTCCAGATAGCTGGACAAATGAGTTTCCCTTTCCTTGCTTCTGACTATTTGATAAAGTAGGTTTAAGAGAGCACCTCACCAAAATCAGTATCTTAGGTTATGTTTAGACTGCCTTTGTAGTTCAAAATAATTGATGCAATTTGCACAATGCAAATTGCATGAATAATTTCAAGATACCCTATTTTGAGCTTGGTGCCATTTCAAAATAAGTAGCTATTTCAAAGGTTCTGTTGCTCCTCTCACAATGAGGGTTAGCAGAACTGGAATACCACACTTGAAAATATCAGAGAGGTAGCTGTGTTAATCTGTATCTTCGAGAACAACAAGAAGTCCTGTGGCACCTTATAGATGAACAGATATCTTGGAGCATAAGCTTTCGTGGGCAAAGAACCGCTTCATTAGATGCACGAGTGTATTTCGAACATGGGGAAAAGCCACAGAGTTGGTATTTTGGGATACATTTGTATCCCAAAATACCATCTAAACATAGCCTTAGGCTTTGTCCACGCTGGCAATTGGGCAGCAAAGCTTTTAATGTTCATGTGTGTTTACCCCCTTTCTGACACCCACCAACAACAAAAGCATTGCCATCACAAATACTAGTGTAAAATGGGCTGTTTCAGCAGGAGAGCAATGCGGGTGGAAGCTTTTGTCAGCAAAAAGTGCTGACGTACAGTGTTTGTGCAGCCTGAGTTGTTGTGATACTACTGATTCAACTCAGGCGTGGAGCTAAAATATGGGCAGTGTGGACATACCCTAAAATAAGATATAAAATCCTTTCTGATGCCTGAAGTGTTTCGAAGCATATTTTTAACATAAGCATAGAGGCTGTGATTACACTGCATTCTGCTTTCAGAAGTGGAATGCAAATGAGCAAGATCAGAAATGTAGATGAGGTGCAGATTTATATAACTCATGCCTCATTTGCATACTCCTACACAATCTGGCTTCCAGAATTGCTTTTTCTTGATGCAAAAACAACTGTGTAGACTGGGTTCCTTTGAAAACAAACCCCATTTTTGAAAGAACCCTTCTTCCTGAAATATAATAGGAGAAAAGGTTCTTTTGAAAACAAGGGTTTGTTTTCAAAGGCACTTCGACTACATCGCTGTTTTTGCTTCTGGAATAGGCTTTTCCAGAAGTAAGATTATGTGAGAATATGCAAATGAGGCATGAGATATGTAACCCCATGCCTCATCTGCATTTCTGATCTCACTAATTTGCATTCTGCTTGCCATAGCCGAATGCAGTATAGCTGCAGACATGGTGAAATTTCATACATGTCTATTATTAGGGATATCACAAAAATTGAATTAATGTTCCATTTTTCTAAAACCAATGAACTTCATAATGAGCACACTAAATCAGTTTTACATTAATTTAAAATAATGTCCTTGTTTCAGTGTGTTAAATATGTATTAATCTGGAATGATTACTTTTTGAAGGCTTACAAATACACTTAAAATGTAAAATCAGCTTAGAAATACCAATTAAGAAAGTGTAAAGCAGAAGACCTACATCTTGTGTTTCATTATATTGATTGTTGTATTCAGCAGGAGAGCTGAGGTGCCCTCATGGTGAAGTTTTTGCAAATAAAGATCTGACAAATTACAGGGTATATTAAAAAAAAACATGTGACTAACATTTTAATTCCCAAATTTAGTGCTTTTAATTATGTACCTTCTGCATCTCCTGTCTTTACAATCAGGCAGGCTTTGGCAAATATGCTCCATTATTTTAGGAAGAAATTTTAGAAGAGAGGTTTTTGTTTTTTTTTTCAAATGGCATTTGCGACTATCATTTTTCTTTATGTTTCAGTTTTGAGCAGTTTTGTCAGAAGCTTGGAATAGGCAGCAGGGGTTGATCACTTGATGATTACCTGTTCTATTCATTCCCTTTGGAGCACATTTCATTTACCACTGTCAGAAGACAAGATTCTGGGCTAGGTGGACCTTTGGTCTGACCCAGTATGGTCAATCTTATGTTCTGTGAGCTAGAACATTTGTGTCTCCCCTCCACATAGCTAAGAAAAAAAGAACAGGCAAGACTAATTGGCTGTGGCTACACTAGCCCCTGCCTTTCAAAAGGGCATACTAATGAGCCACTTAGACAGATGGTAATGAGGTGCTGCCATGAATATGCAGCACCTCATTAGCATAACGAAGGCCATGCATGTTTGGAAAGTGCTGCTTTTGAAACACACACTGCTTGTGTAGACAGGGTCCTTTTGAAAGGACCCCTGGATTTCAAAAGCCCCTTCTTCCCATTTGGTTTCGAAAGTGGCACGTTTGAAATGCATGTGGCCCCCATTATGTTAATGAGGCACTGCATATTTATGGCAGTGCCTCATTAGCATCTGCCAAAGTGGCTCATTAGCACATCCCTTTTGAATGGCAGGGGCTAGTGTAGGTATGGCCATTATGTTAAATAAAGTTTAAATCAGCTGAAGAAATATTACCTTTCTTCCAAACCTGAAAACAACTTTATTCACGCTCAATATCTGAATGGGAGAGAGTAAGCACAGGTCCATTTTAGATAAGCACAAAGTAACACAGATGGACAGAAAGAAAATCACCTAGTATTTATGAGCTAAAAGTACTTTAAATTTAGTTTTTGATACTTATTAACTATATTCTCATGTAGATAATGTACATAGCTACCTCAGAATTATAACACGTGTAAGATTAATTTTTGATCTATTATAGAATGATACAACACAGAAATGTGAAAGCTAGAATGGACTTCAACGGGTCATCAAGATCAGCCCCCTGCACTGAGGCATGACTGAGTAAACCTAGGTCATTGCTGTCCAGGGGAGGAGAATCCCCTTCACAGTTTCTCTTGGAAGCCTACCTCAGAGCTTTACTAATGTTGTACTTAGAAAATGTTTCCTAATATCTAACCAAAACAATTCTTGCTGAAGACACTATCTTGTCCTATCTTGATTAGACATGGAGAACAATTGATCTCTGTCTGTTTTATTACAGCCTATCACAAATTTGAAGAATGTTATGAATTTCCCTCCTTTGCGCCACCATTCTCTTTTCTCAGTCACCTTCCCTCCAGACTAAAAATACCCACATTTTTTCATTTTTCTTATAGGTCAGTTTTTTCTGAACCTTTGATAATTTTTGTTGCACTCATCTGGACTTTCTTCAATTTCTAGCTTCAAATGTAGCTCAAGATCATACATAGGATGACCAGACAATAAGTATGAAAAATTGGGTGAGGTGCAGAGAATTTTCTTAAAGTGTGGCATGACAATATTCCAGCTTAGTCGTTCTCAATGCTGTATGGAGTGCAGTAGACAATTCCTGTGTCTTAACTATGGCACTGCTGTTAATATGTTCCAGAATTTTATTAGCCATTTTTACAACTTCATCACATTGTTGATTCATATATTCAGTTTGTGATCCACTGTAAACTTCAGGTGCCTTTCTGCAGCCCTACACCATAGCTACTTATCCCCCATTTTTGTAGTTGACTTTTTTTTTCTAAGTGAATTTTTTGACCTGCTTTAATTAAACTTCATCTTGATCATTTTAGACAAATTCTCAGTGGGGTGTCATCCACACATTTTATAAGTGTACCTTCCACTCTATTATACAAGCCATTAAAGGAAAACATGACTAATGCAAGAACCAATACTTATCCTGCGGGACACCACTGGACACAGTCTCCTGATTTGATAGCAGACCAATTGAAAAATACTCTTTGTGTAAAGTTTTTCCACCGTGTACTCATATTATGCATTCTAGAACACATTTCCATATATGTCCTAAACGATGGAACAAGGATGACTGGAAGAATGGAATACACAAAATCTAGTCCTGGTTCTATCACTGAATTGCCCTTTGAGTAGGTTGACCTTTTTGTAGGGACAGTGCCAATATTTGTGGGTTTTTTTCTCGTATAGGTGTCTATTTCTCTGCGCCTCGCCCAATTTTTCATATTTATTGTCTGGTCATCCTATGTATGATCTTGAGCTACATTTAACCTTTTATCTGCAAGGATGGTTTTATGTTACCAGCATGAAAATCATTATGCAAAGTATCATATAAAGATATTTAAATGACTATATTACTGCCAATATTGTTTTCTCTATCATCCCGAACTTCACTTGCCTAGGACACCAGTTTCAACCATGTATTTAGCCATGTGCTGGATCTTATGGTCATATATTTAACTTCCTCTTCTATTGTTCTACATATTTTTCTAGGTCACATTTTCCCCATCTTTCCAAGTGTGATCCATGTAACCACGTGATATGCAAGTTGTGTTTGGTAAGCAACTTTAAAGTACATCAAAATATGTCCATTGTTATTTTCTTTCCACATTTGATTGTTTAATTTGTTTTACTCTCCTTCGTTTTTGATGTCTCAAAAAACTCTTTTGCACAGTCATCATATTTCCCAAAGCTGAATACAGGACACCTAGCAAAATTATTTATATTCAGGAAGATTCAATCACAGAAGTAGGACCACCAGTATCGATGGGTGGGAGCGGAAAAGTAAAAAAATATAGGACAACTTAAAAAAAAAAGGTAGGGGCACCTGCTGGAGTACTTAAATACAGAATTGTGCCTTTAAAAAAGGATTTCTGGTAACCCACCTTTTAATAATCCATTCTGACAGCCTTTAGTGGGCACTCATTTGAAATGAGCTCATCCAGACATACAGGATGGTCATCCAGAAACAGCAGGGCTGACAGCCACTGTGGGCCTGAGACCAATGTGCAGGAGGGACCCGGCTACATGACCATGAAAGAGGTGAAGCCTCAGGTGGAAGGGAAGGGACAAGAGCAGTGATACCTTAGTGCTGCCTGGAACACTGTGCTTCCCCCACTCCCAGCCCTCACATGCTGCGTGGAATAGCAGACTGATGCTCCCACAGCATTTCAAAGCGGGCTGGAGATCCCAGCAGCTCCTGCTGCTACATCAGCAGTGTTGACTGATGGTAGCTCTGGGCCCCTTTGAAATGCCAGGCCCCTATGAAGTTGCCTCCTTTTTTCCCATCTCCTCTTGGACGATGTCACCTGGCTCCAGAACTTTCTCATGAGCCGGGACAACTTCCAGGAACTGTGTTACTGGCTGGCACCTGCACTGAGGCATCAGGACACCACCATGCAGCCTGTGCTTCCCCTCCAAGTCACCATTGAGGTGTGGAAACTGGACACCCTGGACTCCTACTGCTCAGTGGGTCATCAGTCTGGGGTGGGCAAGGCCACTGTCAGAGCAGTGCTCATGGAGGTAAGCCAGGCCCAGGGCAAACTCCCACCACGGGAAGGGGGAAGGGGGCCCATGGACACAGAGACCGTTCGGGGGTCGTGGACCAGGGGGAGCTGGGGGGTGGTCTCTGGCTGGGGGGGCAAGAGAGTGTTGCCAGCTGGGAACACCCTGCCACACCCTCATGAGAGTGCACAGCCTCCCTCCTTGCAGGTTGTCCCTGCCCTGAACACCATGCTTCTGCACTAGGTCATCTGCATGGGGGAGCTGTACTCCATCGTCGAGGGTTCCTCTTCGCTGGGGTTCCCGAACTGCTTTGGTGCCCTGGATGGGACGCACATCCCCATCTGCACCCCACCACCGAGCGCCGGCCACTATATCAACCGGAAGAGCTACCACTTGGTGGTCCTCCAGGCCCTGATGGACCACAAAGGCTGGTTCATGGACATCTATGTGGGCTGGATGGGACGGACCCATGACACCAGGGTCTTCTTCAATTCTGGCCTGTGCCAGCGTATGGAGGCTGGTACCTTCATGCCCCAGCGGGAAATGCCAGTTGGGGGCACCACCGTGCCACTATGCATAGTTGTGGATGTGGCATACCCCTACTGCCGTGGCTTATGCAGCCCTATACTGGCCACCTCAATCCCAGCAGGAAGGCCTTCAATGCCCACCTGAACCAGGCCTGGCACATGGTCAAGTGGGCCTTTGGGTGCCTCAAGGGGCAGTGGCGGTGCCTTCTTGCCCACCTCGAGGTGGGGATGTGCAATGTCCCACAAGTGGTGGGCTCCTGCTGCATCCTCCACAACATTGTGGAAGCCAAGGGGGATGCCTACATCCAGGAGGGGGCAGCTGAGGCCACCATGGAGTTTAAGCAGCCAGCTGCTGTTGCCAGCCACCAGGCAAACTGTGATGGTGTCCAGATCCAGGAGGCCCTTTGTGCAAGTTTCACCCTGGGGCTGCACTGAGCATCAAGTGCACATGAGCTTTCCCCCGGCAGGAACCATCCCTGGGTGTGGGCTGGCACGGGCATCCCACTGGACAACTGGGTGCCTGGAACTGTCCATGGGTCCGGGTGCTGGGTGGTGCTGGCACATGCAGATGGTGTGTTCTGGGCTGTGGCCAGCCGGGGTGTGTGGCCCTGGGCCTCTGGACCTGTGCCCAGGCCACTGTCAAGGGTGCCACCCCTGCCCTGCCTGCAGCTGTGCTGGTCCCACTGTGCACTTACTGGAGGGGACCTCAAGGATCTTCAGGGATGCCCAGTTCCCTGTGGCCTGGCTGGATGACCGCGAGGGGACGTCGATGATGAGGTTTCCCTCCTCGCTAGACCAGTCCTGGGTGGTGTCTGCCCTGGCTCGGCTGGCTGGTCCTGATTCCTGTAACTCCTCTGGCTCAGGCTGGTCTGCTGAGCTGTCCAGGACCGCTTTTGGTGGGGAGCTGTCCTGGGGCCCCAAGATGCTATGGAGCTCCCTATAGTAGGGGTAGGTGGAGGGGCCTGCCCCTGAGTGCCCAACCTCATCCTGGACCCGGGCATAGCCCTGCTGGAGATCTTTAACTTTGCTCTGGACTTGCTCCGGGGTCCGCTTCACGCGGCCTTGGCTGGTCAGTCCCTGGGCAAGGCAGGCGAAGGCAGTGGCATTCCTACACTTTACCCCCATCTCCTGGAGGACCGCCTCTTCCCTCCAAAGGCCCAGGAGGTCTCTCAGTTCACGGTCCATCCAGGAGGGGGCCCTTTTCTTTTTTTCGGGGACAGACCCCTGGGAGCCCTGTGGGGACTTTCAGGGGGGACCCTGGGGCTCAGGGGACTGCTGGGCGCTGGCAATGTGCCTGTCGGTGTTGTCAGGTGCAGGTGAGAGGGCGTGCTGCCTGGAGCTCGTGCTTTCGCAGCTTGTCCGCTCTCAGCTTCCTGCCACGGGGTTTCTGGGTCCATGTGGCTTTAAGAGTGGCTGGACGCGTGGGTCATAGAGCTCTGCTTGGTGGGGTAGGGTGTCTCTACACTCAGACTGGGTGCCATTGTGGAGGGCTCCTCTTTCGAAAGAGCGGGCCGTGGCGCATCTACACGTGCCTTCTTTCGATATTGTTTTTTGATGGGTGGCACTTTTCCCATGTGGGATCTGAGTCCAGCTTTCAATGTCTGGACTGTGTTTCTTCAATTTCACATTGAAAGAGCGCATGGCACGTGTAGACGCTCCCTCCACTCTTTCGAAAGCGTGCCAGTGTTTTTGAAATACTATGCACGTGTAGACACACCCAATTGGTACAACTGTTAAATTCAAAGGAGTACAGAATCAAGGCCTGAATATTTACAAATAATTATATTAAAGGAGAGGATATGATATATACAATATATAGCTGCATAGTCTTCCATCACAAGTAAAAGAGGGAATAATTTTCTGTTATCAAAGGTGGACCAAAGGAATATGGAACAATTCTTCAGCACAATGATACCCCAGTGACTCACTGCATTTCCCATGCTTGCTATCTATGGAGTCTGCCAGAAGATTAATCACATTTCGAAAAGCAAGAAAAAACACACACACACACACACACAGAGCACCACCACCACCACCATCTCTGGATGCCACAGCTGCAGGCACACCCCCAGAATGGACTAGAGGAGGTGAGAAGAAAATTGACCATCAGCCACAATGTTGCATTGTACAAGGTTAGTATGAAATTGCACGTCAATGTGTACTGTAAATGAATCATTATTAAACAAGGCAAACTAGCAACATTTCTGAATTAGGGCTTGAATTTAAAGCTCATTAACATCTCTGGAAAGACTTCCAGTGACTCAGTGGAATTTGAATCAGACCTTAAATCAGAGTATTTCCCTCCAAAACTGAATTATGACCTTAATAATATCTTATTGCATATACTAGAAGATATTCCACAAGATCTATGTTGCATATTGTTATAGCAGGAGTGGGAAGTGCCTCTAATAAAACCCTTTATTAAAATTCTTTTATTATTACTTCTGTTTTGAGACACACAAAAGCATCTGTAGATTCGAGCAGGCCTTTGAAATATGACAAGAAGAAAATAGTAGGGCCAGTAAGGTACCTTTACTTTGTCCCATGACATTTTATGAAGATTTAATGGTGCTCTAAATTGTTGTAAACCATCATTTCTCTTTTGTTTGTAATATTTTTGCAGCAAAACAAAATATGTGATCATGAAGTTTCTAATGTAAAGCTGGCCTCGTGCCACCTCCAACCAGCTGATGTAGCAGCAGACTCTGTTCTGGTAATTAAGGGAGCAGAGAGCCTGTCTCTCTTATGGCACTGAATATGATTCTATTAATGTCTGTGCAGCACTCTGACATGCAACGATAGCATCCTAGAAAAGGCCATCAAGATATGGATAATTCTGCATTCAGTTCAGGATTTGGGTATTACAGCGCTCTGTTAACAGATGTCATTATCGGGAAAAATTTCCCTATAAAACTTGTGTTGACAGAGTGCAGCCACACACAAAAGCCAATCACAGGAGCACTCCACTCTGTTGACAGAGTGGCTGGATTACCCAGATGCTCTCTTGGTAAAATAGGCACCCAGAAACACAGCAGTGCCCACAATGCCCATTTTTGTGGATGCCCTGTCGTTGAGAGAAGGCTTCCCCAGAACATCTACACAATCTTTTTTTGTTGACATAATCTGTCCACAGCAGTGTTATGCCTCATGGTTTTAAGGCAGAACACTGCTGGCAAAAGTGCTGTGTTTCTTGGCAATAGGGTTTCAACAAATCCCATTTTGTGTGTGCACGCTCTACAAGTTTTATCGGCAAAAATTGCTAGT
Source organism: Carettochelys insculpta (assembly GCF_033958435.1). Taxonomy (NCBI): domain Eukaryota; kingdom Metazoa; phylum Chordata; order Testudines; family Carettochelyidae; genus Carettochelys; species Carettochelys insculpta. The sequence goes on from NC_134137.1 coordinate 139,218,856, forward strand.
GGTACCATAGCCACATATTAGCTTTCAGGAGCACAGTATATTTACTACAAGGGTGATGTAGAACTAACTCAACACTGAGAGCATTGCAGCCTTTGGTTCCATCAATTTAAATTTGATGCTTAGGTCAACAAGGGCGTGTCTGTACAGCAAGGTTATTTTAGTTATTTTATTTTAGAAATCTGCTGCTTTCTATGACTTCACAAGAGACACAGAAAAAAGACATATTGTCCTTTGTAGGTGGTAATGGTTCAGTTTCTTTTAGTTTTCAGATTGTTATGATCTCCATTCTTCTTTTTATTTTCTCTGAGGGTGTAGCTGCTTGGGCAGGCAAAGTTTTAGAACTCTGAGTGGTATTTTATTCGCTGTACTACTTGGCTATGGCTACACGAGGGAGTTTTGCCAACAAAACTCTAATTTTGTTGACAAAACTGGTGGAACCTTCAACCACAAAATGCCTTTTGTTGGCAGTCTGTCGACAAAAGTCGACACTTCCACCAACAGCCTTCTGCCTGTCCCAGATGAGGAAAAGCACCTTTTGTTGACAGGTTTTGTCAAAAAAAAGTTGTATAGATACTTTGGGAGGAGGGGCTTCTCTTGACAGACAGGGCATCCAGGCCAATGGGGAACCTTCTCTGCTACGCTTCTGCACGCCTGTTTTGTTGACAGAGTATCCAGGCAGTCTGGCTGCTCTGTTGACAGAGCAAAGCACTCTCCCAATTGGCTTTTGGGTGTGGCTGAGCTCTGTCAACAGAAGTGTTGTGAGGAAATCTCTTCCGACTGTGACTCGTGTCAGCAGAGTGCTGTATTGTAACCGTAGACCTCAACATAAAGTTCCAGTGGCCACAATATTTTTTCTTCAGAATTATGAATGTGAGATCAAGTTTAGGTTCCTTTCTCTCCTTTCTGTTGCGATCTTTGGTTTATTGGCTTAGGAATTTGTCAGAGAGTAGGACACAGTGATAAAAAGTATATTCCTGGTATGAAACTGGCAGACCAGCTCTGTGGCACTGACAGGCAAGATGAGAGTCTCACTTGGATGAGAGTCTCCAAGAAGTGTTAAGTGTACCAATTCACTTGTATGTGGGAATAATTCAAGGAAATGTAAGGGTGTTTATTTTGTCTGCTTTCTGTGTTTGCTATCCTTATACTTAGCCTGAGCTCAAAAATATTTATCAATCCTAAAATGATATGCTTGATATACAAACTTCATGCAAACTAGTATGTGAAGAAGTGATTCTGGCTTTCACATCGTTCAGGAGGCTAATGAAAGGTTGTTTGGATGGCTGTAACTAACAGCTCTATGGATAATTGTCCTTTAATATGAAATCAGATTCTTGGAACTGTAAATGTAGAAAAATTTTAGCTTCAAAGCAGGGGTCACTGAGTTCAACAATAGAACATTCACAAATTTTCTGTTCATTTAGTCTAGGGTACTGGAACAATTTTTAGTGTGGGAGTGCTGAGAGCTGTTGAACCCAACAGCAGACCCTGTATATAATGGAAACCACTTTGAGACGGGAAGTGCTGCAGCACCCATGAATTAAGTTAACAACAGTAGAGCTCCAGGAAAACAAACAAACAAACAAAAACAATAAAACAAACTTTGGGGACTATTCTGTGTGTATGCATTATCTGTACACTTTCAGGGGGGTTTTCTGAGTAACCCTGAGAGATGTATGGAAAACCAGCAGATTACTGCACCTCTTCTAAACAATTTACAAACTCTGCTTCATCTGAAATGTATTTTATCTGCTTTAACCTCTCATTAGCTCTTAGCAAGTAGCCTTTTCTTAGACAATAAAGGTTTATTTAGTTTACTAGGGAAACTGGCTACCGTATTGCCTTTGGTGTGAGATCCAGAGCATCCATTGACTGACCCTTTGGGATCAGGAGTGATCTAAAGTGAGTTGACTTTTTGTTTTCAAAGCCTGTCAAAACAAAGTCCAATTTATTGTGTTGATAAAGATGGGCTGAAGAGTTTAAAGGGGGTGTCTGTGGCTTCATAATAAGACTGATGCAGTAATCTAGGAGTGCACACTTGTTACTGGTTTGGTGAAGTTTAGGTAGTGACTATACAACACCGGTGTCTGGGGCTCTGCCATGTCTTTTCACAATATGACCTAGGACTGTCTCTCTCAGTTGTAAGCTACCCAAAGCACTATGGCAGCATATACATGGATGATAACTGAGGCCTGTAAAATATTATTTTTTAGGGAAATAAAACATATTATCATGGATTTTAATCACACACAATTATATTTATTTTAGAAAATTAAAAGCAATTTTTTTCTATTGGGGACCTCACTTTCCCTTATAATGATATCAAATAAAAAGTCCCCCAAAATCTTGTTTTTTAAATGAGAATTCTTTTTCCTTCAGAGAGCAGCATACAGTACCAGTCTATAATGACAAAACCAATCAAATATCTGTAAAATATTATATATTTTAGACCAACAAAAAAGTTAAACATTTAAGGTGAAGTTCATCCTGGTGGAGAGGGCCAACAAATGCCTACGTAGCACTAAAGTCAAATCCAAGCCATATTTTGAGGACTGAAGTACAACTTCAGCTTTTCATGATACTTGTTCCAGTCCTATGTAAGCAAGTGAATTTCACCCATTAAAAATAAATATAGACTTGCACTATCAAATCAAACCTAATACAAACATGTAAATGCAGGAGGAAGTATCTGAAAGTATCTGAAATGTAAATAAAAGATTTCATGAAAAAGGATCAAAAATGAAAACTACACAAGTACAGTTCAAAGAATAAATCAACAGCTAGAGATGGCTGTTGTGGTAACAAATTACCCCCATCTTGCTATTTCAACTGACCTGGTACCTTTTATTTTTTCAAGCTACCCACTTTCTATAGAAGATTTTTTTAAATGTCTCCAATGGTTGTCATATCTTTATTCGCCATGATCACTTGTATCACATGATCTACCATGGCCATGAGTACTAGCATTTGAATAAAGAGGTTTTGGCACATTTTTTGAAGGTTTGGCCTCTTTCTCTTGGACTAAAACAAGAGGTTTCATTTTCTAGTCTTTTGAAGACATCCAGCATTTTTAGGAGTATCTCTGCTATCTTCCTCTGAGTTTGGGATACACAGACCTACTGGTTGTGTCTTCTTTTCAGCTTCTGTGAGTTGAAAGGAAATTTGGTGAGTCAGTAATCTAGAACATTATAGGGCCTTTAAAATTCATTATCCCTCAAAAGAATATGTAGTAATTACATATGTTTATTTTTTGTCTACTGCTTACCTATATTCTTAGCTCAAGAGACGTTACTTTTAAGAGTTACCCTGTTGTATAGGTACCCATGGGCTCTAACAGAAAGGGAGTGGTATTGTGATATTCCTAAAAGACATTCTGTTTTCAGATTGGTCACATGGGACAGATGATTGCCTTTCTTTTCTGGTTCTTTATTGTAGGCCAGGGACAAATGGACTTGTTCTATGGGACATCCTGCATTTTGTAGGGAAAAGAGATCAATTCCACCCTAATTCTGCAGCAGAAATATTTGAAAAGATTTCTTACACAACTCTTCATTGGAAAGTTAAAGCTATAAAGCCAACGGGCTTTGTCTCAGCCCCTGAGAAGAGATGTTAAGTTAGCTAAGTGGCATCAGCAGGCCATCAAGCACTCTTCTATTTGTCTCACATCTGCCAACAAAGGGATGATTTGGTGCAGGATACTTATGTCTTTCAAACATATGTGCCTTCGATTTGTGAGGAAGAAAGATGCCAGGAATACTAGCTGGTCTTCCTATGTCAGAATGGTAGCATAAGTATGGCTATAATTGGTCAGACAAAAGACCAATCTAGCTCAGTATCCTACCTTCTGACAATGGCCAATGCCAGATGCTTCAGATGGAATTAACAGAACTTTGGTAATTATCAAATGAACCATCCTTGTTCCCAGTTTCTGGCAAACAGAGATTAAGGACACCATCCCCGTCCATCCTGTTAATAGCCATTATTACCTATCTTCCATGAACCTTTCTGGTTCTTACTTGTATTTCTGACCTAGCAAAGAGCTTTTCTGTCAGAAATAGAACAATTCAATTAAATGCAAGTAGAGGAGAAGCCTGTTCAGGGGAAGTGAGTGGATAGACTGTAAGGAAGGGGGGATCTGTGAGAGTTAAGTCTGTTTCATAAAACATTAACAGGTTTGCATAATTTTCTGCTTATCTTTGTCTTTAGCTTCTGCATTTACACTCTGCACTATTTTAGCTGTCATATAAACCAAGCTCAGGGGGAAACTAATCCTCCATTCTTTATTCAAGTAAAACCTCTGATGACTGCGGTGAAGATGATCACAGTTTCTTCTTCATTCTATTTACTTGTGGATCATCAGATTAGTAGTTTCATGCCCCCACAAAGCAAATTGAATGCTGATCCATCTGTGTTCTTAATGTGTTTTGCTACACTTTTTAAAATTAAAATTTACTTTCTGTAGGTTTGAGCAATCTCCGAGCCCTTCCCAAACTGACATATTGATGTTCCAAGGACAAGGATGGAGAAAAAGGATTTATTAACTGCCAGGTACCTCCGAGTCAAAATTGGATTACAGCTGAACTACTTGTCAATTTTGTCCAGTATTCTAGGTCTAACACTGAACTGAGTCCTGTTGAGAAAGCTCATTTTGGAGCTCATATCGTCAGAGTACTGGACTCAACGCGTAGCTCTGTCACAGTATGGCATAAAATACAATAGTGCTTCATCTTAGTTTTAAATATTCTCCGGTGATGGAGAGACTAGCAGAATCATGATGTGATATTTACAGCTGGCACAGGCTTGAACTACTCCCCATGTGAAACTTCTATTAACATCACATTTTGCTTGACTCCTTGCTGATCAAGACTTTCTCATGAGTTCTCTGAACAATATTTTTGAAGCCTTGGCATAAAAAGCATGTAATCACCACCCTGTAACCCAAAATCAAGGCATGCTTGTTTGGACTAAGCCAAATTTTTCCTTGCTCAGTCTGCCGAAAGTTAATTCTTAGAATTAAATGTAAACACTGAAATTTGTCTCGGTGTTCCCAAAGGTACGGTGTTCAGTGGTAAGTTTGCTAATTTTACCTAAGATCTCTTGACCTTAAGGAATAGATTCACAGAGCATTTTAGTAAGGCAATCAGAGTCAGATTTCATTCTTTGTCTCCAGGATTTGATTAATATTTTAAAAGTGTTGTTCTGCCGAACCCACAGAGAAACTCAGCTCTCTCCTGGGCCATCCTGCTTTACTCACATTATTAATCTCTCCCCAACTCTCTGCTTCTGAGAATGCAATTTTAGAAAACTTTCACTAATTTATTTGTCAGAAGCTGCGAAATTATCAGCGTGTTATTTGCATTTTAATTCCTATTTCACAAACTGATGGCAATATGTCAATACTTGGACAAATTCCATTTAGGGAATAAACAAAGATAAATAAATAAATAATTTTCAGTGGCGGCATTAATCACAAAGGACGGAATAACCACACATGCCATGCTCATCTTACAGCAACAGCGTTGCCTCTTAGATTATGCTGGGACAAACAGATTGACTACGTTAAGGTTAAAGGTGTCCGAAAATACTCTGCTCTGCATTGACCAATGCATGAATTCGTCAGTTGGAATTTAAGAGAATCTGCCTGTTAGTATTCATTGATAGATATTTGTAGTTACTATTTCTATTGCAAGCAGGATCTTTTTCACATAATATATTTTCGTCAGAAAATACCAGTTTGTTCAGAAAGAGTCTCAGGTTCAGGGTGGAATTTTGGAAGAAAAAAAAGGAAAAACCAATCCCAGAACAGCCAGTCAGAGCACTCACTTATGATAAGAAGGGCTGAGATAAAGTTTCTCTACTGTGTGATTCCGAACCTGAATCTCCCACAGCCCAGCTGAGTACCCCAAGCATGTATTCATGTACTCTCATCTAATAAATACTTAATTGTGAGCTATTGGCTACTATGAAGTGGTAGCTTATGAAAGCTCATCACTGAATAAATAATTTTGTTAGTCTTTAAATTGCTACATTTCTGCTGCTTCATTTTTCCAAAATATTTCAAACTAGAGTTTGTTCCACATCAGAATGCAACAAAAATGTCAAAACCTCAATGGTTTTCACGAAAAGTACATCTTATTTTCTAACCAAGCCTAGTAAAAGCAAGAAGTAGAAGATGATCCATCAATTGACTATTAAAATGAATCAACCCCATTGGTGTCAGTGAAATTTTAATAACATGTAAAATATCTCTTTACCTTTAAAAAAACATGTTGATATCCAGGTAGTAATAAGAGTCAGAGAAAATAAAAGAGTATGAAAAACAAGAAAATCTAAGTTAAGAATGAAGAAAAATCAGGACTTCCTGTTCATGATAGGACACACAACATCCAAACATTTCAATTTGGCAGAAGTACTAAAATTATTACTAGTAATGATTAATATTAATAAGTATTTATATAATGCCATATACTACTTTGGTGCTTGATAGACTCAAAGAGCAAATGGTGCTGGAGGGTTGAGAACAGTAAGGAAGAGTCTTGGCTTCTCCTGAAATTATGTCACCATCTGCTCCTGGTTATGGAAGGGTGCCAAATTAATGTACTTTGTCCAAGCTTGGATGAATTACTATTTTTGCCATTTTCTAGAAGTATTACATGATTTCCTCAGTGGTTATTTTGGTGTCACTTTTCATGTTTGGCCCATTTGCTTCATTAGAACAGAATACAGCTCAATGTATAAGAACACAGGAACAAAATAAAATGTTAATGATGCTTGAAACAAAGTTATTCCATTTAATGGGAGCAGCTTATTGCCTAGATTCTCTTTCATAGCTGCGTCTACACGTGCACGCTACTTCGAAGTAGCGGCACCAACTTCGAAATAGCGCCCGTCGCGTCTACACGCATCGGGCGCTATTTCGAAGTTAACTTCGACGTTAGGAGGCGAGACGTCGAAGTCGCTAACCTCATGAGGAGATAGGAATAGCGCCCTACTTCGACGTTCAATGTCGAAGTAGGGACCGTGTAGACGATCCGCGTCCCGCAACGTCGAAATTGCTGGGTCCTCCATGGCGGCCATCAGCTGGGGGGTTGAGAGATGCTCTCTCTCCAGCCCCTGCGGGGCTCTATGGTCACCGTGGGCAGCAGCCCTTAGCCCAGGGCTTCTGGCTGCTTCTGCGGCAGCTGGGGATCTATGCTGCAGGCACAGGGTCTGCAACCAGTTGTCAGCTCTGTGTATCTTGTGTTGTTTAGTGCAACTGTGTCTGGGAGGGGCCCTTTAAGGGAGCGGCTTGCTGTTGAGTCCGCCCTGTGACCCTGTCTGCAGCTGTGCCTGGCATCCCTATTTCGATGTGTGCTACTTTGACGTGTAGACGTTCCCTCGCTGCGCCTATTTCGATGTTGGGCTGAGCAACGTCGAAGTTGAACATCGACGTTGCCGGCCCTGGAGGACGTGTAGACGTTATTCATAGAAATAGACTATTTCGATGTTGGCTGCACGTGTAGACGTAGCCCATATCAACAGCAGCATACATGAAGTGTATTTCTGTATAAATGGGAATATTTTTTTCCAAGCTTTTCAATATAAACCTGTGGTGGGTTCTCCTACTCCTACATGTTCAGAATTCCTATGTAGATGCTGATTTCAGTGATTGGTTTGTGTTCTATTTTCCTTGGATGAGCTCTTCTATATAATAACACACGTGTTATTCAAATAATCATAATATTATTAAAGTGAACACTCTTCACTGCTGCTCTACTGAGTCTTATAGAAAGGGCACAAAATCCTATAAAATGCATTGTGGTAGCAGCAATCTGAAGTTCACATCTATGCAAAGTGCTACTCTTAAGTAGTGGTTGCAAGGGCAGAGGCAAGTTTCTTAATTTTCAGAGCCCTCAGAAGAATAACAGTGAAAAAAAATCTACCTTGCAGGTAAGTGACTCTGGTATGATTGTTAGACTTGGTTTCATATTAGCTACAGGATGTGGTAGATGGTACCAAGCCATAGAAATTCCACCAGAGTGCATTAAAGTAAGAAACCTATAATACCATTTCCGGTAAGGACATGTAATCAGCCAGCACTGACTCACAAGTGTTTATGCTTCTTGTCTTCCCTCCAAGCCAGCTTCCATGGAATCCGACCTTGGGGAGTGCGTATTGTCAAATTTTTTGCATTACTTGTGTTTCTCTGCCAGCAGATTTTATTTTCTCCTTTGAGAGCTCATACCAAGCTCTCTCCACCAGGAGCATATGTGTGGGAAGTGGGTGGAACCATGAATTTGCAGGGGTGGATAGGGCAGAAAAAATGCTTTAGAAGAGGGCAGAGGTTTGTGGAATGGAAAGAGCAGAAGAAAATTATTTTAGGAGGCAAGGCCAGCGGGGCTGGTTAGGTGCATTTCTAAGTGCCTTGAATGTGAGAACAAAAATATTGAGCTTGGATTTTGAAATGATGCTACCTAGCCACTTAAAGACTTTCCCCACCAGAGTAAAATGACTTAAATAACTCAACTGTTGAGTCTAAGTGACCTTTTAACTCTCTCTAATCACTGAAATTTTCAAAAGTGGACTTGGATGTGTATGTAAAAAAGTATTTAAAATATCAGGCCCAAAGCATGGTTTCAGAGCTGTTAATTAGATAAATAGCTACATGCCTTTAAGATTACTGGCAATATATTAGTTGTAGTATTTATGCAGTGTCTAAATGTGCATGGTACATTACATTTTGTTTGCCACATAATATTTGTTTTGCAAATTCTGTAATAACATTCACAGGATATATATTTTAAAAGGCTGCAAATATAGAAATTCATAATAAAGAGTGTTCATTAAGTTTAGTAAATAAATCAGGCACGTGTTTTTAAAATGTCTAAAAAATTGCATATTTCCATGCCTAATTTGGTATTTAAAATGTGTCTTTGTCAATATTGTAATTAATTTAATTACGGTACTCTAGCCTGCAATGCTCTCAGCTTTTCTACACATCTTCTTTATTATCAACAAAGTCATTAGAAACATAAAACATGCAGTGGCAACTTATGATGAAGGAGACAGTTGCTTCTGCAATAAGTACTTTTTCACTCTGGCTTTAGCTGCAAAGTGAAATATCAGTTTAATCAATATTTAATGAACTGCTCATTGGCTCCTTTTATCTGGTGTATATGCTGCCTTTATATTTTAACCAGAGATTGTACTTTGCTTAACTAAACAAACAAACAAACAGATAAATAAAAATGACCGAAAAGCATTAAAGCTTACTTCACAAGTTGAGTTCTGTGAATGAAATCATTTAAATCACAGAGCTGGTATAGTTATATATAACCACAATGGTCATAGTTCCATATTACTGTTTTCCTTGAGCTGTGCCGTACATTTTCCCTCACTCACAAGGCCTGTTGACCCCATTCAATGCACAGACTGCAAAGTGAAGATCAACATAATGATTGTCCTTCTTAGAGAGCTAGTCTGCTCTTGATTCATGTGTGTATTTGCAACCAGACTCAAAGGAAGTCCCATTTCTATTGAGCGAAAAAGATCCTCATAAGACTCATACATTCAATCATTGCAAGATGAACTCTGAGCTCCTGTGTTGCACCTCAGGACCCACAACTACATCTCAGCAGGAAGAAAAAATATTGATCTTTGGAGTGTCTGCTCCCAAGTGCCTATTAATACAGTTTCCAGCTAATTGACAGTAGGTGACTATGGTTCCATGTCGTAGTCAGGAGTCTTTCTGGGATACCAGAATATCAGAAAAATTACCCTTTTCCTCTGTGTGTACTCCTTTACATAGGCTGGGTCTACACTTGCCCCCAACTTCGAAGGGGGCATGGTAATCAGGGCAACAGGAGATTACTAATGAAGTGCTGCGGTGAATACTTAGCACTTCATTAGGCTAATTCTCCCCCACAGCAACTTCGAAGCATCAAACTTCAAAGTCCCAATATTTTGAGGAGTAAAGGGACTTCGAAGTAGCTCGGGCTCTTTGAAGTGCCCACAGCTATACGCATGTTTGCCGCGGGGGAGAATTAGCCTAATGAAGTGCTGCATATTCACCACAGCACTTCATTAATAATCTCCCATCACCCTGATTACCACGCCCCTTTCAAAGTTGCGGGTAAGTGTAGGCAAGCCCATAGCATCTAGGAAAATTGTGGCCTGGCTCCTTGACAGTGAGTATACCTTTATCATTGAAACATTAGTCTATATTTGGGGAGGACTTCCTGTGGCTAATAAACTAGTTTTAGGGAAGTTACATTGTGCATGAGCAGTGCACAAGTGCTCAAACACTGAGCAGAATCTGAGTCCTGATTTTTGGTGAAGTCCTTTTGCACCCAATGGGAGTTTTACATACTTGCATAAAGACTGAAGGAAATGTTTGGCTTCTTCTACAGCCCTGTATATTACTGTTTTGTCATACTCCAGCCATAAGAGATGATAAGACAATTTGCGTACTACAGGTACTGTTCAAGATAGCCATAAACTACCCTGCATAGGATCAACCTCAGTGATATGTGCTTAAGGTGTACCAGGCATAAGACTGTAATTCATTATGCTACAGAGATTCTTGGCAACTCCAGTCTGAAGAACTGCACTTAGGCAGTAGCAAGGAGGCTACTGTAACTTAGGGAAACTTCCTGGTCTACTTACATTTCACTGGAAGCCAGCCCCTATACCTGCTCAGAATCAGGAAATATGAAAACTACATTTGACCTTCTTACTTTGGACTATGTCTGTAAATGTGTCATCTCCTAGAAAAATCTATAGTCGTTCTCCATAAATCTCATACGAATAAAATGTCCAAAGGCGCAATCCTTATTCAGTATGAGTTGTCCTATTAATACAGCTAGACCTACTGAAATAAAAGAGATTATAACAAATACAACTTATCTTGAATATAAATTAGTAGACTCTGAAGGATAAGTGAATTCCAGAAGTTATCTCATTTAAAAATCTTTCTTTTTGGTTTTCATTTAGATATGAATAAAAAGTGGCTTTACTTGAAATTCATGGTAGTTTATGTTGTTGACAGTGTTTTAGAAAAGCAGTAACAGAAAGGTAGCTGTTTTAGTTTGTATCTTCACAAAACAAAACAAAAAAAAGCAGTCGTGTAGCACGTAAAAAACTAACTAAATAATATATTAGATGATCGGCTTTTGTGGGACCAAATCGAGCTAATGGCATTTGCAGTGAAGGCAGTTGCGTTTTAATATCGATCTAACCGCATTAAATTTGAATTTCTCTTGTAGTGTAGATGTAGACAAGATCTTTGCCAGTATGGGTCCCCATGTAAATTATTTAACATTTCTGTTCTCACTCCTAAAGTGTAGACAATAGGGTTGTTGTTTTTTTCCTGAATAAGGGGTAAAGAGTCAGTGTTTCTATTTCTTAACTACCCCCTGCTCCTGCAATGAATGCATGTATATTTATTTACCCCTTGCAATATTATTGGACGTGAACATTTAGTATTCTAAAATGTGTCTAGCATTAGCAGATAACTTATGAAGAATGATTAATATCAGATGTGATGTCAATCTTTTCTCACAACTAAAGTCAGTTCTGTTTGAGTCTTCCTCTAACTGTATAATTAATCTGATGTAGATTCTGCCCATGGTTCACACCTACATCCACAAAAGAACAACACATTATACCAAAATAATAAACCTTTGAAGAATCTTCTCAGGAATGGCTTTTTAAAGTGACATGATCTGCCTACTTATTAAATCATATAGTCTAACCTGGAACCTAAATAAAATGCAAGCACTAGTTAATAATATCTGAGTTACATGAACACAGCTTTTTAGATTTTGCATCACTTATTTTAGAAAAAAAATATATGTACATTTACGATGCTTTTTCCTATTATTTTCATTTTTTTTATTTTTTCCAATAAAAAAGTTTAGCACAACAACTGAATGAATGACTGAGTAATGAGCTGGCAGACTAATTTTCAGTCACAAAGACTGAAAACAATCAATGTAAAATGAACATTTATTTAGCTTCGTTAGCTCAGTTGGAACCCCTCTAAACAAAATAATCTAGAGTACAGAATTTATCAGTGCTTTTTGTCTGAATCTTCATCAGAAAGTGAAATTTTTTATGAAACTCATCCTTTTAAGTAATGAGAAGTATTTAATATTTAGTTTATGTTTGCTTGACTACAGGTGTATCAGTGCTAGATGCTTCCCTGAACTTGTTTTTGAAATATATGTCAACATTAGGGCTACATTTACACTACTAGCATCTGTTGACATAAGTTACTGTCAGAAGATATGTTCTGACAAAACTTCTGTCAACAGACAGCATCTACACATAAAAGCAGATTGATCTTTTGATCCATCCTGTAGACAAAATGTTTTTTTCGTTAACACTCTCTGTCACCAAAGTGCATTTTGTGTGTAGATGCTCTGCAAGTTTTGTTCACAAAACCCCTGTTTTATTGACAAAACTCTCGAGTGCAGACATAGTCCTATAGGAGTTCCTGTGTAATGAACACTTCTGAAAAATGCTGGACACTTCTTTCAGCTGCTTTGAAAATTTAGCTTTGCCATTAGAATACAATATTGAAGGGAATTACTTATGAAGGCTAACTGAGCTGTTTTAAAGAAATTGATGGCCTAGGTGTTCTTTATTTAGTTCTGTAGGACACTTTGGGATTTACTCAACTTTAAGCATCTGTTCTACACAACTCACTTGTGCAAAAAACCCTTATCTCTGCAACAGCTGTTGGCCCTTGACTTCTGATTCTCTGACCTCAGGAACTATCTAGGACCCAAAGTGACTGGGACAGGCCTCCCTGAAAATATGAAAGTCAGGGCAGGCTGCAAAAACGAACCCAGCCATTCCATTAATTTGTGACTAGTGCTGAAGTTAAACTCAACAACCAATCACAGTCTGTGATTCTGATCCCTCATACAGTTATCGAGGAGCTAAAAAAAGGGAATCACGCAGACATTCTTATTGCGTTCCAGCACAATGAGAAGTTATTTAAATACTTTTTTCATATATACATAATATTCTCCCGATCCCAAGGGATCAGCTTGTTACCCTGTCAATATTAGTTGGATCTTACCCAAAATACCACATTGCCAGACAAATCTTTAGTATCTAGCCTATGGTACAACCCTAATTAATCATTAAATTGACTGAAAACTTTATAGCTGTATCTACACGTAAGTGCCCTTTTGAAAGGGCAAAAATTGAATTTCAGCTTTCGAAAAAGTGGCCATTAAAAGAGAGCACCCGCCGCCATTTTTCAGATTGACGTTCCGATCTGCTCTTTCAAAGTGCCGTCGAGGTCTTTCGAAAGAGAGCGTTCACATGGCTCCAAGCTCTCTTTCGAAAGAAGGGAGGCAGGAAAAGCTGCGGATGGAGTCCCTGGCCGACAAGCCCTTCCAGGGCCGCAGCCAACCACCTTCTTTAAAGAGCCCCTCCCTCCGCCCTCCCCTCTGCACAAGCCGAGTGCTGCCCAGCATGTTCCAGCCCAGCAGAGCCCACTCGTGCCCACCATGGAGGCCCAGCAACAGCTCCTGCAGGAGGATGCCCTCAGCACGGCTGCCCTGCTGGAAGTGCTGAGCACCCTCACTGCAGCTGCAGCTGAGCTCATCGGGTGGCTGCGTGGTCCCCCAGGGGCCATGGGACTCCCCCCAACAGGGCACCTCCGGGTGCCCCCCTGGGTGCCCCGACGCTTCTGGACCCACCGCAGCAGCACTGACTGGTGGAAGTGTGTGGTGCTAGGGGAGTGGGGCGAGGAGCACGTGTCCCCCTTCCCCCTCTGCACGTCATCAGGGACATCAATGCGATGCTGCTCCATAGGGTTGTCCGCCTGGGGGATGTGGACAACACCGTCACCGGCTTCCAGGACCTGGTCTTCCCGAACTGCATCAGTGCTTTGGATGGCACATGCATCCACATCCGTGCCCCACCACACAGTGCCAGCCAGTACATGAACTGGAATGGCTACCGTTTGGTGGTGCTGCAGGCCCTGGTGGACATGAGGGGCCAGTTCACCGACCTCTACATGGGCTCGGGCGGCCTCACCAGTGAAGCCTGGCTCTTCCGGAACTCCGGCCCCTGCTGCCACATGGGGGCTGGCACCTTCATCCCCCAGAGGGAGATCCCTGTGGCGGAGGATGTCACCATGCAGCGTACCCCCTGTAGCCGTGGCTCATGAGTCCCTACATGGGACACCTCGACCCCACCTGGGAGGCCTTCAATGAGCACCTCAACCATGCCCGCAACGTGGTGGAGCAGGCCTTCAGGTGCCTAAAGGAGTGGTGGAGGCACCTCCTCACACAGCTGGAGGTTGGGGTCCCCAACATGCCCCAGGTGTGGGTGCCTGTTGCATCATCCACAACATTGTGGAGAGAAAGAGGGACGCCTATGTCCCCAGGGGTGCCCCCTGGCCAGCTCCATCTATGAACAACTGGGTGCCACCTCCATCCACCAGACCGACCAGGATGGCCACCGCATTCGGGAAGCCCTCAGGCAGGCCTTTGCTGATGGCCACCTGTGACCCAGACGCACACCCACATTCCACGCACATCCGTTAATCACCATCCCTGCCACCCCCACCCCCACCAGCACTGCACCTGCACATCCACCACTCACCAGCCACCAAGAAGCACAGCACAGAGTGGTGAATAATATAGACATGTTTATATAACCGGGTGTTCGTAAATAATATGTACAGGGGAAAACCTAACTTGGAGGCGGGAACCTAACTTGGAGCGGGGTGAGATGCTCATTCCGGGCCAGGAGTGGTGGGCCGTGAACCCCCTTGGACCCTGGAGCCCCTGCCCCCCTGGGTGCAGGGTCCCCAGCTGGGGGGGCAGGGTGCCGATAGCACTGGCAAATTTTGCCCATGGGTGGGCCTGATGGGGGCGGAGGGGTCAGGCTCGGTGGGGACAGAGGGGGCAGGGCCAGCAGGGGGAGATGCTGGGCGGGCCAGGAGTCAGGCCACAGTGGCCATGTGCTCCCGGACAGCATGGCCAATGCCCTGAAGCGTGTCCAGCAGTTTATCCCAGGCCACCCTCCACCACTCCATGTCAGCCCAGGCGAGCTGGAGGTGCTCCTCGGCCACCTTGGCCTGGTGCTGGGTGGCTGGGTCTTCCTCGGCCCAGCGTGAGGCCCTCTGGCAACACCCCCGATGGCGCACTGCCTGGGATGGAGTACAGACACCTTTGACAGCTGCAGGTGGGCTCTGCAGGACGAGGGATGGTGCGGGGCTCTCCTGGCCCATGGATGGTGCAGCTGTGTGGAGAGGAGAGCATGTCAGTGGTGTGCCCTGGATGGAGGGGACCCGGCTGTGGCCTACCCTCCCAAGCACACCCCATGGGGCCCCCGCCCCACTCAAAGTACACTTACCCCTTCAGGGAGCACCGCCCCCGGACCGGGCCTCCCAGCCTGCATGTGATTCCAGGGGTCTCTCCCACAGGTGGCCCTTCCCAGCCTGCAGTGCATGGGCCCCAGGCACTTTCTGACACCGACCAGCCACCACCCCTGTGCGGTTTACAGTGCAAGCCACTGGGGACAGGTGCTGGGCATCACTGGTGTGGCACCATGGGGTGCCGCATCCCATGTGGGGGCTGGCCTGTGTGCGGCCCAGGACCACCAGTTCCATGTGCAGGCATCTAGCTGTTACATCACCCCCTCCCTGTGGAGTAAGTGTGCTCCCCTCCCTGGACATACTTGAGGGTCCCTTGGCGAAGTCTGGAGATGTACGGCCCTCGGTTGCCTGGCTGGAGGAGTGAGAGGGGATTACGATGGTCAGCTCCCCCTCATCACTTGACCAGTCCATGGTCCCCTCGCCCTCCTGGGTCCCCGATCCGGGCTGCTCCTCCTCCTCCTCCGGCTGCAGTTCCTCCCTAGAGGTGTCCAGGAAAGCTACAAGAGGTGAACTCTCCTGGGGCCCCAGGATGCTCCGTAGCTCCCTGTAGAAGGGGCACATTGCTGGTCCTACCCTGGAGCATCCGGCCTGGTCCCTGGCCCAGCCATATCCCTGGCGGAGTTCTTTTAATTTGGAGTGTACCTGCTCCACAGTATGCTCCAGGTGGCCCATGGTATGGAGGCCTATTGCCAGGTGGCCGAAGGCTGCGGCATTGCACTGCTTCACGCCCATGTAGCGCAGTACCTCCTCATCCTTCCAAAGGCCAAGGAGGTCCCACAGCTCCTGCTCCATTCAGGAGGGAGCCCTTTATTTTTTCTCCCCCTGGGAGCCCTAGGAGCCTTGCGGGGGCTCGGAGGTGGGGGGCCATGGGGCTTGCGGGGGGTCTGGCTGCTGGCCATGAGAGTGCTGGACCGTCAGGCTGGAGTGTGTGTGCAGGCTGCTCCAAGCACGCTGTCATCTTCCTGCCACGGGTTTCCTGCGTGTGTGTGACTTTAAGGCAGCCGAACGCAAGGACCATAGAGCCCCGCTGCTGCCGGCTGGAGCAGCCCTGCACTCCAGCTGATTGGTGCCATGGCAGACCTGTATTTTGAAAGAGCGGACTGTGGAGTGTCTATAAGTGTACTTTTTTGATTTATTACTTTGAAAGGGAGCGATCTTCCTGATACGGGATTGGGGTTCGGATTTCGAAGTCTGTGCCCCGTTCTTTTGATTTTTTTTCGAAAGACAGGTTTACGCGGGTGGACGCTCCTCCTGCTCTTTCACAAAAGGGCCATTTATTTTGAAGTTTTTTGCATGTGTAGACACAGCTTATGAGTGTAATTTCTCTGAACAGTGGAATGACATCAGATCACTTTCATACTGAACATTTAATTTATACTCCCCAACTCTTTTCAGTTATTTCTACTGGTTTTGATGGTATTTGCTTGCTCATTTTCACAAATGAATGTATTAACTTAAACCACAAGAAAATAATAATTTAGATGGTTATCTTTTTATTTTGTCTCATACTTGCTTTCCTTTTATTCTTTCAAAATCTAAAACAAAGCCAATTTCTCAAAAGCATAATTTCATACAATCCAAAGGGAATGAAATCTTTAATAGACAAAAATCCCAAATATTTTAAATTTGATTGTTTTTAGTATGATGCTATATGAAATTAGATAGATATGAAGAATAACTATAATTCATCAATACTTGGAAATTAACTTTGTCAGCCATAACGCTAACATTTTTCTTAATGAATATTGTGTACTGGTATGTGTACAATGGCTGGCCCACATAGGTAAGAGGGGTGGTAGAGAAGCATTCAGGGGCTGTTTCGGAGAAAGTGGCATGCTAATAAATGGCCCAAAATATGCTAATGAGGCACAGATGCAAATTTTCCACACCTCATTAGCATAAGGTCACATGATTTGGAGTCTGAAAGATGTTCTTCCAGACTCCAAAACAATGTGTAGAAGCACGACCCCTGGGGGGTCTTCCAGAAGGAAGTTCTCCTTCTGGAGGCCATTTCTTCCCAAAAAAAAGTCCTCCTTCCAGAAGATCCCCTGGGAGATGTGCTTGTAAATGTTGCTATGGAGTACAGAAGAGCATCTTCCAGACTCCAAATCATGTGACCTTATGCTAAGGAGGTGGGGGAATTTGCATGTTTGCCTCATTAGCGTATTTTGGGAGAAATTGGCATGTATAGAAACAGCCAGAGAGTCTCTGTAGAACCCCAACTAATGGAAAAAGATTTTATTGGGATACCTCAACACTCACCTTGGTTTAAGTTAGCGTATGATGAATACGCATTCCAAATTTCATGGTTGTGACTCTTATCATTTAAGAGGAGTTCTTGAACAAATGTAGCACTGAGAAGCAGACAGACCCTCAAATATATAATAGATTAAAGCTGACATTTTCTAGAAGCCTTAATACAAAATAGGCCATGCATTTGGGAAATACAATCGTTCAGAAAATGGGGTTCTTTTTTATATTGTCTTAGAATTTGTTTGGTTTGCCATAAATCAAAAATGGCTTCCCCCCATTTAAATGAGATCCATTCTCTTGATTTTGGCAAGCGGTTGTGTATGTCTAATTTCACAAGGAAGGAGGGGAGCTACTTTTTATTAGGAATTATTACAACATTCATTGTAATTCCTACCGAGTAGTTACATTTTGCATAGCCCTCATACAGCTAGCTATATTCGGGGCAGGAATGGGAGACAGCTAAGAAATAGATATTAGAACAAACAAAACTGGACAGAGGGGATCAGGTAATATCACGTCTCCATCTGAATCCCGAAGAACACTTGAGAAGAAACAGCAACAGCTGCAGCTCCAGTCCATCTCAAGTAACATCTTCTCGTGTCCGACAAATGAACAGGTATTACCATCTTTGATGCCATATAAGAGACTGTCATACAACAGGTGACTGTCCCTATTAAAATCCCTCTCCTGTTTAAGTGAAAGGGAACAAGTAGCATTCTTCTGTTCTTTACCCTTAATGAAAGATTCAAACGAATTTAAAGCATCTGTCCCATGGTTCAGAGCAGGCTGAGTCTCTCTGTACTAAATTCTGAATCTTGGTGAACAACGTTTAATGCTAGGCTATGATTGGGTTGTGTTACCACATGTAGCCCATATATGCCATTTAAGCCTACAGAAGAGAACAAAAAAAGGCCGACATTTTGTCCCTATATTTTGCCCCCCTGAGAATAAACTAGGCATTTAAAAACAAAATTAACCAGCTCATCAGTATGTTTTGTCACCTAAATTAAAACATGCCTCATTTGCATAGTAAAGGCTATATTATTAAAGTTTTGACAAGCTTTCTCTTTAAAGACCCCAGGAGAGTCACAAATGACACAAATGACACTTTCACAGGCCTTGGGAGGCAGACCAGTCCTTGCCCACAGACAGCCTGCCAACCTGAAGCAAATCCTAACCAGCAACTACACACTGTACCACAGTCACTCTAACTCAGGGACCCATCCATGCAACAAACCTCGTTGCCAGATCTGCCCACATATCTACACCAGCAACACCATTACAGGACCTAACCAGATCAGCCACACCAGCGTGGGTTCATTCAGCTGCACATCTACCAGTATAATTTATGCCATCATGTGCCAGCAATGCCCCTCTGCTATATACATCGGACAAACTGGACAGTCTCTATGTAAAAGAATAAACACACACAAATCAGATATCAGAAATGGCAATATACAAAAACCCGTAGGAGAGCACTTCAATCTCCCAGGCCACACAGTAGCAGACTTAAAAGTAGCTATACTACAGCAAAGAAATTTCAGGACCAGACTCCAAAGAGAAATTTTTGAGCTACAATTCATCTGCAAATTCGATGCCCTCGGCTCAGGCTTAAACAAAGACTGTGAATGGCTGGCTAAATACAGAAGCAGCTTCCTCTCCCTTGGTGTTCACACCTTCAGATCAACTGTTGGTAGTACGCCTCACCCTTGCTGACTGAGCTAACCTTGTTATCCCCAGCCTTGCTCTGGCTTATTTATACCTGGCCCTGCAGATTTCCAAGACCAGCATCTGATGAAGTGAGTCTGTGCTCACGAAAGCTCATGCTCAAAACTTTTCTGTTAATCTATAAGGTGCCACAGGACCCTTCGTTGCTGCCTCTGATAAATGACACTTAGGTGCTTATCTGCCAGTTAAGGTACCTAAATATGAGATTTAGGACATTCTGTCATTTAACCCCACCCCTCCAACACACACACACAAATTTACCTTCTGCTTAGCTCTGAACTCCTGAGGGGACCTATGTTTCAGATATTAAAGTCTCTGTGGTGTCTAAGTTTTGCAGCTGAACATCCACTCTGCTGTCTCAGTCCTAAAAGAGTTTAGCAATTCAGTGCCTAACTCACACCTGTACCCAGGAGGATTCACAAAAGAGACATTCTCCGACCTATCTAACCTGCCAAGTGGCAGAATCCTGTGATTATAATACATGGGGAATCTGAGTTAAATCACACCCCACTACACACCAGTTGATGTGCAACAAAGGCTACGTCTACACGTGCATGCTACATCGAAATAGCTTATTTCGATGTAGCGACATCAAAATAGTCTATTTCGATGAATAACATCTACACGTCCTCCAGGGCTGGCAACGTCAACGTTCAACTTCGACGTTGGGCAGCACCACATCGAAATAGCCTCTGCGAGGGAAAGTCTACATGCCAAAGTAGCACACATCGAAATAAGGGTGCCAGGAACAGCTGCAGACAGGTTCACAGGGCGGACTCAACAGCAAGCCGCTCCCTTAAAGGGCCACTCCCAGACACAGTTGCACTAAACAACACAAGATCCACAGAGCCGACAACTGGTTGCAGACCCTGTGCATGCAGCATGGATCCCCAGCTGCCGCAGCAGCAGCCAGAAGCCCTGGGCTAAGGGCTGCTGCACACGATGACCATAGAGCCCCACAGGGGCTGGAGAGAGAGCATCTCTCAACCCCTCAGCTGATGGCCGCCATGGTGGACCCCGCTATTTCGATGTTGCGGGACGCAGATCGTCTACACGTGCCCTACTTCGACGTTCAACTTCGAAGTAGGGCGCTATTCCCATTCCCTCATGGGGTTAGCGACTTCGACGTCTCGCCACCTAATGTCGATTTGAACCTCGAAATAGCGCCCAACACGTGTAGCTGTGACGGGCGCTATTTCGAAGCTGGTGCCGCTACTTCGAAGTAGCGTGCACGTGTAGACGCGGCCAAAAAGTCAAATTTTTCTCTTCCTAGCACCAAGGTGAGTTTCATAGCCACTGGGCTTGAAGAAAATTTCTCTCTATTCTTCTGTTGAGCTTTGAGCTTCTTATAATTAATTATATGTTCATTAGAAGAAGGGGACTGGAATCCAGGTTTCCTGCCTATAGAGTCAATCTCATTAGCCATCCCAATAAGTATTACATTATTGGAACAGTGGAACAGTTTTAACAGGTGCATTTGAGAAAATGCTACAAGTGAGTGCCTCATAGCCAACTAGTGAAGGGGCATTCCGAGGAGCTGGCAGCCCACAACTCAGAAGAGGAAGCAATTGGACTAGGTTCCCCTGAATCCAGAGTAAGTGTCCCAACCCTAAGATAAAGATTATGGGGATGCACCTCATATTCTGTTTTTCCTTGAGTAAGGATTGACCTTGTCTCTGGGATAAAGGTCACAACTATGAATCATGAGTGAAGACATACACTTTCCTCCAGCTTGAACTTAGACTCCTAATTATTTTAGGTTGTATCTATACTAGCAAATTCTTTTGAAAAACAGAGGCCTTTTCTGAAAGAACCTGTAAAGCTTCTACACACAAAGGCTACGTCTACACGTGCACGCTACATAGAAATAACTTATTTCAATGTAGCGACATTGAAATAGGCTATTTCGATGAATAACGTCTACACGTCCTCCAGGGCTGGCAACATCGACGTTGAATGTCGACGTTGGGCAGCACCACATCGAAACAGGCGCTGCGAGGGAACGTCTACACACCAAAGTAGCACACATCGAAATAAGGGTGCCAGGAACAGCTGTAGACAGGGTCACAGGGCGGACTAGCGCTTCCGGGGCAACAGCAAGCCGCTACCTTAAAGGCCCCTCCCAGACACATGCAGCCTGCACAGCACGTGGTCTGCAGAGCCATAGGCACGCACACCTCGAGCGACGCAGGCATGGACCCCCAGCAGCAGCAGCAGAAGCCAGAGGTCCACCCAGCTGCCCCGTAGGAGCAGTGCTCGCCCTGCTCCATGCCATGCAGGAGGCAGCTGAGCACCTTCTTGCCACAGAGGAGGAGCTGCCCTCAGGGGAGGAGGACTCAACCTCCAACCCTGCAGCACCCCACCCCTCACCCCCCTGCCGCACACGCCGCCGGCTGTGGAACTACCCCACAAGCACCGACTGGTGGGAGCGGCTAGTGCTTGGAGAGTGGGATGATGATCGCTGGCTCCAGAACTTTCGCATGAGCTGGCAGACATTTCTGGAGCTATGCCAGTGGCTCATCCCCGCACTGAGGCATCAGGACACCGCCATGCAGCGTGCCCTCAGTGTGGAGATATGGGTTGGCATCGCTGTCTGGAAGCTGGCCACTCCAGACAGCTACCGATCTGTGGGCCAACAGTTTGGCGTCGGCAAGGCCACCATCAGGGATGTCCTCATGGAGGTAAGAGGACCCACGGGGGGAGGGGGAGGCAGCCCTGGCAGGAAAGGGGGGCTCTGGCAGGGGAGGGGAGGGGAGGGGAGGGGGGCCCTGGCAGGGGAGGGCCACACACACCCTGCACACCCCTCATTGGTGCTCTCCCATGTGCTTCCCCTGCAGGTCGTCCATGCCATCAACTCCACAGGCTTGTGAGGTTTGGGGACCCAGATGCTGCCATCGCGGGCTTTGCCACCCTGGGCTTCCCCAATTGCTTCGTGGCTCTGGATGGGATCCACATCCCCATCCGCGCCCCGGAGCACAGTGGAGGACGCTACTTAAACAGGAAGGGCTACCACTCAATGGTCTTTCAGGCCTTGGTGGACAGCCGGGGCTGTTTCTTGGACATTTACGTAGGCTGGCCTGGCAGCACCCACGACGCCTGGGTATTCCAGAACTCGGGCCTGTGCCGCCGGCTGGAGGTGGAGACCTACATCCCCCAGCGGGAGATCCCTGTGGGGGACACCACCATGCCCCTCTGCGTCATCGCAGATGCGGCCTACCCCCTCCGGCCCTGGCTCATGCACCCTGACATGGGCCACCTGTCAGCCAGCCAGGAGCGCTTCTACCTGCGCCTGAACCACGCGCGCCAGGTGGTGGAGCGCACATTTTGGCCACCTCAAAGGGCGCTGGAGGTGTCTCCTCACCTGCCTTGATGCGGGCCCCACCAACATCCCCCAGATTGTGGGCGTGTGCAGCGCCCTCCACAACCTTGTTGACAGCAAGAGGGGGGGCCTTCTTTCAGGGCTGGGCTGTGGAGGCTGGCAGGGCCGATGTGCAGCCACCCGATGCCATCAGTCGCCAGGTGGACCCCGAAGGGACCGGGGTCCGGGAGGCCCTGCGGGTCCAGTTCACTAAGGCCGCAGGGTGAACGCTGGCAGGCCCCCCCACTGCCCCCCCATCCTCCACAACACTCCCTGCCCCTACGCCCACACCACAGAGCACCCAAGAGCACACCCCCTCCACTTTTCTTGTAAATAAAAGCAGATATTTGTTCGTCAAATCAAATATCTGTAGATCTCTTATTATTATCAAGACTAACTATTTAAAGGCAAAATCAAACTTATATATATATATATGTATTATAAATAAGGATAAGATGAAAGGGGAAGACAAGGAAGGGGAGAACTATGTTCATGGGGGGGGCAAGGATCAGCATAGCAACAGGGGTCTAATATAAAAACTATTTACAAAATAACATAAAACTGTGGGGAATATATACAAAAGGGGAGGGGGGGCATGTACTGGGCCCCACACCCGCTAATGTCCAGTGCTGGGGGTGGGCGGCTGCGACCCACGCCTCGGCCTCAGCCCTGGCCGGGGCTGGCTGGGGGCCGGGCGGACTGGTAGATACGGCCAGCGGGTGTCAGCTGGCCCCAGGTCCCCCTCGGTGGAATGGCCCTCGGTGGCAGGTGGCAGTGTGACAGCGGACGGCGCAGTGCGTGGCACAGCGGGTGGAGCAGGCATGGCGGGCGCAGGGGCGGCCCGCGTGGCATGGGGGGCCAGGTAGTCAGCGATACAGTCGAAGGTCTGCATGAAGGCTCCCCATGCCTCCTGGTGCCAGGCCAGCGCCCTCTCCTGCAGCTGGAGGCAGCGCTCCTCCACCCTCAGCCGCTGCTCGGTGACCTCCAGCTGCCGACGGTGGAAGGCCAGCAGCTGGGGGTCTGTCGCTGTCAGGTGGTGGTGCTGGGTCTGCCGTCTTCCCTGCTGTGGGGCTGGTCGGTCCTCCGCCGAGCGGCTGGCCTGGAGTGATGGCCCCGGTGGGCTGTCCAGGACCACTGACAGCTCACCAGCACTCTCCGGTCCTTCCGATGGTGCAGCTGCGGAACACAGGAGAGGGGGGAATAAGAGTGGAGACAGCCTTTAGTGCGGGCCCCGAGCTGTGGCCCTTGTCCCCCCACCCCTCTGCTGCTGGTTCCCCATCCCCGTCCCCAGGAGATGCTGCTGCTACTGCTGCTGGGTGTCCCACCCCCTCCCCCCAGGGGACCCTAGAGTTTCCGCTCCCCCCATCCCCGGGGATGGGGCATGGCACTGTCATGCTGGGGGGCAGGGGCTGATGCAGTCTTCTGAGGGACATGTCACTGCTGTTCTTGGGGCGATGGTCATCTGGGCATGCGGAGGGCCCTGGTCATATCTATTACCCCCGCCCCTCAACCCCGGGGGTGTGCACCAGGGGGGTACATACCTGATGGTCCACTCCCACGGTCAGGCGACACCTGGTGGGCGGACGCCCAGCTGGAGCTCCTCGAGGCCATGATGAAGTGCAGCCCCCCGTCACTTGAGGAGGACTCCCCCTCCTCCTGCTCCGGTGCCCCGGGGGTGTCCTCCACCTCTGGGGCCTGCTGGGGCTCGTCGGCCGATGTATCAAGCATGGCCAGAGGGGAGGAAGTGTGCTGGGGGCCCAGGATGTCCCTGAGCTCCCTGTAAAAGGGGCAAGTGAGGGGGGAGGCCCCAGATCGGCTGGCCACATCCTGGGCCCGGGTGTAACCCTGCCGCAGCTCCTTCACCTTACTCCTGACATGGTCAGGAGTGCGGGCAGGGTGACCCGGGGCGGCCAGGCCCTCGGCCAGCTGAGCGAATGCATCCACATTCCGCCTCTTGCTTCCCATTACCTGGAGCACCTCCTCCTCACTCCAGAGCCCCAGGAGGTCCTGAAGCTCGGCCTCCGTCTAGGAGGGGCCCCGCTGCCACTTCCTGGCCTGGCTGCTGGTCTGGGAGCCCTGGCTCCCCTTGGGGGGCGTGCCCTGGGGGCGCTTAGGGGGCTGGGGGATGGCCATCGCAGCTGGGGGTGGTGTCTGTGGCTGTGGAGGAGTGTGCAGGCTGGCCGCGTGGCAATGCTGCTGCCTGCACGCTCTCTCAGCTTCCTGCACAGGAAGGCAGGGGGCGGGGAGCTTTAAGGGGCCACTGCACGTGGCCACCATCGAGCTCAGGGGCTGGAGAGAGTGTCTCTCAACCCCTCAGCTGATGGCCGCCATGGAGGACCCCGCTATTTCGATTTTGCGGGACGCGTAACAACTACATGTTCCCTGCTTCAACATTGAACGATGAAGTAGGGCGCTATTCCCATCCCTTCATGGGGTTAGCGACTTCGACGTCTCGCTGCCTAACATCGATGTTAACTTCAAAATAGCGCGCAACACGTGTAGCCGTGACGGACGCTATTTCGATGTTGGCGCCACTACTTTGAAGTAGGTGGCACGTGCAGATGCGGCCAAAATGTAATCTTTTGATCTGAAATCAAAAACGCACAGCACTTCTTCTGGAAGCCCTCTTCCTCTCCCAGCTATGTCCACACTATAGTAATGTTTCAAAATAAGTACTTCTGGAAGATCTCTTTCAAAAGAACAGGACAGAGATTAAAAAAATAAAAATAAAAATCCAGCACCATGAGGGCTGTTCTTTTGAAAAAAAGCGACCCCAAGTGCATCTATACACATTTCTTTTCTGAAAGAATCTTTAGGAAATAGGCCCTTTTCCTCATCTAGGAGAAGAAGATGGCCATCAGAAAAAGAGATGCTTTCTTTCGGTTTCCGGTTGAAAGAGTGCATTTTGTGTGTACATGCTCTGTAGTTTCTGTCAGAAAAGGCCTATTTTTTTTTCTGGAGAACTTGCTAGTGTATGCACAGCCCCAAATGAGAAAG
This sequence comes from Carettochelys insculpta, assembly GCF_033958435.1. NCBI lineage: Eukaryota > Metazoa > Chordata > Testudines > Carettochelyidae > Carettochelys > Carettochelys insculpta. Next base: position 139,244,574 of record NC_134137.1, read on the forward strand.
GCTGCCTTTTTCCAAAAGATTCTTCTAGAAAAAAATGTGTGTATAAAGAGCAGGGCTGTGTGGATTCTCTCTGTCAAAAGAGCAAATCGATTTTTTGATCCACTTTTTTGTGTGTGGATGTGCTCTTTTAAAATAAATTTTTTATGTAAGAGATCTTCTGGAAGAACTTCTTTTGAAAGATTGTTGTAGTGTAGACATAGCCTTAGCGACCAGCCCTTTCCTTAGCATTTCCTATTGGGTAGTATAGGCTCAGTATATTGATTTTTACTAATCCTTTTTTCACGCACCTAACACTACACATGCACTGTACAGGGAATCTGGGGACTGAACTCCAGATTATGAATTCCAGTACTCAGCAGAGTGCCTCAAATTTAGGCTCTGTACTGTTGGGTGTCGCAACACATAATTCCCCAGTGCATATCCCATCTGCCTTGCTTACTCCCAAATATCCACCTTTCTGCATTTCAGCTTCTCCCCGAAGCAGTAAGCATATTTTAGCCAAGACTGCATTGTGCTCATTCAGTCACTGAATGAAAAAAAACATTAACAAGTTCCACTGGCTGCAACTGCAGGTTAACATCTTAATTTTAGTATCGCACAATAGTCATTTTTAACTTTACCTTCATTTTTTGCAAGAGTCTACAGATACAATCAGGATGATGTAAAGCCCCACACTTTAATGACTGCATAGGTAGCAAGAACATAAATTACACACTTCATGGACCACTGCATCCAGTTAAATTTGTATTATGGGGTAATTCTCCTAAATGTAAAAGAACTGGTATAAGTGAAAATTTAATACAACTCAGAAGAAAAAGATAGTCAGCCTCTGAAGCTTCATACTGCAGAAAATACTTGTGTTAGATAAATCCTTACTCAGAAAAAGCATAGTGGAGACACAAATTTACGTGACCCATCTGTCACTGGAGAATATCAGCCAATAAATCATCTGATATCCTGTGTACAATTGAATCATATATTGGCAGAGAATCTTTAGTCAATGTTCCTTCTACTAAAAAGTAAGCAAAACAAAACCTTTAATGCTGACAAACTCATAACCACTACTAGAGATGAGTATGGGCTTAGATAAGATCAGTCCCTGTCAATTTTTAGAATAAACTGTACTAGTTTCTTTCAGATATTAGTAAACCCGTGTAACTTTGATACAGTAAATACAGCTGTGTTGCCCCTCAAAGGAAAGCTTATTAGGAAACGTAGTTGATATAGACTCTGAAAGGACACAAACATGGATTGGAGGGACAGAGACAAAACCAGGTGGATAACTCAATAGAGCCGTGTCTACACGTGCACGCTACTTCGAAGTAGCGGCACTAACTTCAAAATAGTGCCCGTCACGGCTACACGTGGCAAGCACTATTTCGAAGTTGAAATCGACGTTAGGCGGCGAGACGTCGAAGCCGCTAACCCCATGAGGGGATGGGAATAGCGCCCTACTTCGACGTTCAACATTGAAGTTGGGCACGTGTAGACGATCCGCGTCCCGCAACATCAAAATAGTGGGGTCCTCCATGGCGGCCATCAGCTGACGGGTTGAGAGACGCTCTCTCTCCAGCCCCTGTAGGGCTCTATGGTCACCGTGTGCAGCAGCCCTTAGCCCAGGGCTTCTGGCTGCTGCTGCAGCAGCTGGGGATCCATGCTGCATGCACAGGGTGTGCAACCAGTTGTCGGCTCTGTGGATCTTGTGTTGTTTAGTGCAACTGTGTCTGGGAGGGGCCCTTTAAGGGAGCAGCTTGCTGTTGAGTCTTCCCTGTGACCCTGTCTGCAGCTGTTCCTGGCACCCTTATTTCGATGTGTGCTACTTTGGCGTGTAGACGTTCCCTCACAGCGTCTATTTCAATGTGGTGCTGCCCAACATCAAAGTTGAACGTCGAAGTTGCCAGCCCTGGAGGACGTGTAGACGTTATGCATCGAAATAGACTATTTCGATGTAGCGTGCACGTGTAGACGTAGCCTAGATGTCTTCTCCCCATGCAGCTGACAGTATAAAGTTTGCAATTTAAACATTAGTATTCAAGAACATTATATAGATGTGGGACAGCCTCTGAAGGAGTTTACTGTTATCAAAACAGTTTGGCACTTGGGAATTATAATCTAGATTCAATATATTTCATAGTATTTGAAAGAGTGAAGTATAAATTAACCTCAAGCCAGTACACTCAGACTGCAAAAGATGAGAAACACTTTTAAAGGCTGAAACCCACTCCCCTTGCATGGAATCAGTGTACGCAATTTGGAGGAATACAGAATGGATGGCGAGTTGACATCCACCTGCTAGTTTAGGTCTATGGTGCAGAATTGCAGCTGATGGTCCTCTTCACCAGTCACACAGAATGCTAGGTCTAGTCAATATGCATAAATGTGGCTGCCAATTGGAAGAAGTGTGTCTTACCTATAAAGGCTCATTACTTAATAAATAAAATTGTTAGTTTTTCAGGTGCTACATGACTGCTTGTTTGTTTTGTCACATTATGCAACATACAGTGTTGCCATATGCCTCTCTCAATTTGTGGGTGATCACAAGCACTCTTACATGAATTCCATCGGAAAAAAAATAGAAACAATTCAAAAGAAAAATACAAGATATAATCATTTCATCTTTTAAGTTGTAGACTCTGTTTTTGGTGCTATGTGTGAGATCTTGCCATTAGAATTTCAGGGATATGTGTCTTGTTTCTGATGACTTCTGTTTGTTGTCTAAAATGTTCTGCCCCTTCTACCAACCCCTTAAATTCTAACCCAGGATCTCACTTCCCAACTTCCAGGCTCTTTTGACTTTTTAAATGATTTTTACACAGGATGCAAAATGTGGCTTTCTATAGAAACTTAGCCATAACCTTAACTATGATTCTAGCAATGATTACTTCATACGCTCTTTTTATGTACTTCTCTTCAAACAATGTATTTAAAATACCTGTGCCAATTCTTTTCATCCTTTATTGGTCCATGTATTACAATGATAATATAATGGATTTTTACCTAATTGTTGAGTAGATCTGGGTAAGAAAATATACTAAGATGTTATTATAGACTGCTTCTTGGAAGTTAATTTCAAACCCTATGTCACTTGTCACATTTTCATTTCAGATATGGCCATGCATGGATGTTTATCTTCAAGACACTATCTTCAGCAGCAGTATGAACTAAGGAAATCTGAGCAGTACTAGAAGTGTAATTATCTAAATATAATAGTGATTTATAGAAACATTTTTTCAGATTTGGCCACTTTTTACTGCAGAATGTACACATATCTTAGAGGTTATTTTTAAGTCTTCCTTCTGGTTTCAAAGCAGGTTTTAACACATGAAGGCTACATCTACATGTGCACGCTACATCAAAGTAGCTTATTTCGATAGTCTATTTCGATGAATAATGTCTACACATCCTCCAGGGCTGGCAATGTCGACGTTCAACTTCAACGTTGGGCAGCACCACATCGAAATAGGCGCTGCGAGGGAACGTCTACATGCCAAAGTAGCACACATTGAAATAAGGGTGCCAGGAACAGCTGCAGACAGGGTCACAGGGAAGACTCAACAGCAAGCCGCTCCCTTAAAGGGCCCCTCCCAGACACAGTTGCACTACACAACACAAGATCCACAGAGCCGACAACTGGTTGCACACCCTGTGCATGCAGCATGGATCCCCAGCTGCTGCAGCAGCAGCCAGAAGCCCTGGGCTAAGGGCTGCTGCACACGGTGACCATAGAGCCCTACAGAGGCTGGAGAGAGAGCGTCTCTCAACCCGTCAGCTGATGGCCGCCATGGAGGACCCCACTATTTTGATGTTGCGGGACGCGGATCGTCTACACGTGCCCTACTTCGATGTTGAACGTCGAAGTAGGGTGCTATTCCCATCCCCTCATGGGGTTAGCGGCTTCGACGTCTCGCTACCTAACGTCGATTTCAACTTCGAAATAGCGCTTGCCACGTGTAGCCATGACGGGCACTATTTTGAAGTTAGTGCCGCTACTTCGAAGTAGTGTGCATGTGTAGACATGGCTGAGAAGAGCAAATTTCCTGGCTGTAATACACTGGGAGTAACTATTATCTTTAATATTTCTCTTCAAATTTCAAGTTGTCACCTTTGAACAGAAATATTTGGTTATGGAAGGGAAAATAAGCATTAAATACTACTTTCTAATGAAATTAGATGCTGAATGGGCAACACAGGTGCCTGGATTTCCATGTTGATCCTCAGTATTGATTGGCCACATAAAGAGTAAGACATTGGGAAATTATAATTAATGTGGTTTTGGTTGACATCCCATCCAAAATTATTAACCTGATCCATTCAACATATGAACCCTCGACATGCCCTCGACATGCCAAGCTGTTCACAAGGGAATCTTGACAGGATCCTTCAGCATACTCTTAGGAGTGAGACAAGAATGCCCATTGTCACCTTTCCTGGTCTTGATCACAATTGACTGGATTATGAGCAGCATAACAGATGGCCATCAAGAAGTCATTCAGTGGACACTTTTCAAACAGCTAGAGGATGCTGATTTTGTTGATGATGTCACCCTTTCTTTCACACTGACATGAAAGCGTGGAAGAAAAGGTTTCAACACTAGACAAAACTGCCTCAATGGCTGAACTGAGCATTAACTAGGGAAAGACCAGGAGAATGCTGGGAGGAGGTGACATGAAAGATATGGAGTAGTTCACATCTGATGTGGAGTACATGACGAGTATTATGAGCAGAGATGGAGGAACAGACAAGGATATCAATGCCAGGATAGGGAAAGCAACAGCTGCATTCTAGATTATTCGTCCCAATGGAGTTTACAAATAATATATGTGATGATGAAACTGTGGGTCTTCAGCAGAAATGTGAAGCGTGCTCTTGTCTGGAAGCAAGACCTGGCATACTATAATATCTTCAAATCTCAAGCTATAGACATTCATAAACAGAAGCCTGAGGTACATCCTTCACATCAAATTGCAAGACTTTGTCAAAAATGAGGAGCTTTGGAACAGAGCAGGACAAGAACCAGTTAACATTCAAATCAAGAGAAGAAAATGAGGATGGCTAGGGCATGCTTTCAGACAACCATCATGAAGCATAGTCTGTTAAGCTCTCACATGGAACTCACAAGGAAAACGCAAAAGATAAACACCTCAGATAACATAGAGAAGATCTACTGAGATTGAATGACAACAACTGGGGTACTCTTGAAGTCAGCTGGAATATTTGTTCCAAGACAGAGTGAAGTGGAAGAGACTTGTAGATGACCTATGCTCCACTTTGAGTACAATGGTTTAAGAAGAAGAAAGTTTATTTCTCATATTTTAGTTTGTTCTTGCACTTTTTTGATAAATTTATTTAGTTTGGTATCTGAGAATGAAATTCACTTCTAGCAGGTAAAAGTTTCAGAAGTATCTGATGAGTGGACTAGGAATCTATGTCCCAGTGGGACTCAGTTAATGTAAATGTAACAACATACATTGCAGGAGAAATACACAAACACAGAAGCAAATAAATAAGCAAACAGCTGTCTTTCAACTGAATTTTTTTGTGTGGCCATTTGAATAGATTAGTTGTGAACATACCCAAATGTCACAATTCTTTGACAATATACTGTATATAACTATCATGCCTATGACTATTAAGACTCTGAGTCTTTTGTCACGTACACTGCCAGGAAGTGGAAATAATTAATTTGTAGACAACCGAGTTACAGAGAAAAATGAAATTAATGAAAGATTCTTCAATTCAAGCCCACAGAAATCAATAGGAAAACTCCTATTGACCACAGCAGTCTTTGGATCAGACCCTCTATGGTAGAAGATTCAGCTCCCAAATACATAGACTCACTGCCCTACAGATATATTCAGAAATTCCCTGCCTCCCCTTTTTTTTCTTTTTTTTTTTGTGTGTGTGCGCTCTGGAGAAGGAATATGATTCCCTTCCCTGACTGAGTGAACATGGTGATGATGCACTGTCTGCATGTGCCACAAAACTTCTCATCTGAGACCTGAGCCAAAGCCATTAAAATCAATAGGCATCTTTCCATAAATTTCCAATGGTATCGGACCATTAGGAAAATGCTAAGAAATTTTTCCTCCGGTATCTCAAATTAGGTTTACGTGCTCAATGTTTTTAAACTCGTACACACTCAAATGAAACAGAACATAAAGCTGCAGTGACAGCACTGACATTCAGAATGTGTACTTCAATTCAGATACACATGGAAATAGGGAAATGTAGAGGACAATTAAGTTTGAGGCCATTATACAAGGCCAATGACACAAAGAATCAGTACCTTGGCCATTAACAGATTCATCAGCAGAGTACTACTTTGCAGACTGAAATAATTCTTCAAAAGGCTGAGCTGCAATTTTATGGTGCAATTTATTGCTCTGAAGTACATTTATTTCATGCTGTGGAATAATATTGTGAATAGGTTGATATAAAAGAACCTGTCAATGCATCATATTGGCTACGTCTACACGTGAAGCCAACATCGAAATAGGCTATTTCGATGAATAACGTCTACACGTCCTCCAGGGCTGGCAACGTCGATGTTCAACTTTGACGTTGCGCGGCACCACATCGAAATAGGCGCTGCGAGGGTACGTCTACACGCCAAAGTAGCACACATCGAAATAAGGGTGCCAGGCACAGCTGCAGACAGGGTCACAGGGCGGACTCAACAGCAAGCCGCTCCCTTAAAGGGCCCCTCCCAGACACAGTTGCACTAAACAACACAAGATATGCAGAGCCGACAACTGGTTGCAGACCCTGTGCCTGCAGCATAGATCCCCAGCTGCCGCAGCAGCAGCCAGAAGCCCTGGGCTAAGGGCTTCTGCCCACGGTGACCATAGAGCCCCGCAGGGGCTGGAGAGAGAGCATCTCTCAACCCCCCAGCTGATGGCTGCCATGGAGGACCCGGTAATTTCGACGTTGCGGGATGCGGATCGTCTACACGGTCCCTACTTCGACGTTGAACGTCGAAGTAGGGCGCTATTCCGATCCCCTCATGAGGTTAGCGACTTCGACGTCTCACCGCCTAACGTCGAAGTTAAATTCGAAATAGCGCCCGACGCGTGTAGCCGCGACGGGCGCTATTTCGAAGTTAGTGCCGCTACTTCGAAGTAGCGTGCACGTGTAGACACAGCTATTGTTTGTCAGGAAATCATTCTCACCCTTGAATTTTCAGCCATTGTCTTTTGCTAGGGTATAAGTAGGACTTCTGGCTTTTACCATTTTTGTGTTCAATAACTAGGAATGGATGTGTCTTGCTGATCACAAAATAGGTATTAAGCTGAAACACCCAATTTTCATTATGCTTATTGGCATTTTAATTAAAGGCCTGTTCTGAGCAAATTCATATGATTAGTGCAGAGATCAAGAGTGTATAGGGTAGAACAATGGGGAAGATATTTTTATCATATAAATTGATGTTCAGCAATAAATATTGACTTTTTTCTGTACAGTTTTTAATGGCACATGCTTTAACTTTAAACATATTTGTTAGTAAAGGTAATTAAAAATAGTGTTTTCACAGTTGTTTTTGTCCTTATAAATTCTCGTTTCAGAAAATATTTAATATTTGAAAGACTAAGTACGCTATGACCAGTCTAGTCAATTAACTTTCTTTCTGAGATAATACAGATTTTAAAAATCGATCAAATAAGAGTTATCTCACTGTAGCTGTGTCTACACATGCACGCTACTTCGAAGTAGCGGCACCAACTTCGAAATAGCGCCCGTCGCGGCTACACGCGTCGGGCGCTATTTCGAAGTTAACTTCGACGTTAGGCGGCGAGACGTCGAAGTCGCTAACCTCATGAGGGGATCGGAATAGCGCCCTACTTCGACGTTCAACGTCGAAGTAGGGACCGTGTAGACGATCCGCGTCCCGCAACGTCGAAATTGCTGGGTCCTCCATGGCGGCCATCAGCTGGGGGGGTTGAGAGATGCTCTCTCTCCAGCCCCTGCGGGGCTCTATGGTCACCGTGTGCAGCAGCCCTTAGCCCAGGGCTTCTGGCTGCTTCTGCGGCAGCTGGGGATCTATGCTGCAGGCACAGGGTGTGCAACCAGTTGTCGGCTCTGCGTATCTTGTGTTGTTTAGTGCAACTGTGTCTGGGAGGGGCCCTTTAAGGGAGCGGCTTGCTGTTGAGTCCGCCCTGTGACCCTGTCTGCAGCTGTGCCTGGCACCCTTATTTCGATGTGTGCTACTTTGGCGTGTAGACGTACCGTCGCAGCGCCTATTTCAATGTGGTGCCGCGCAACGTCGAAGTTGAACATCGACGTTGCCAGCCCTGGAGGACGTGTAGACGTTATTCATCGAAATAGCCTATCTCGATGTTGCTACATCGAAATAAGCTATTTCGATGTTGGCTTCACGTGTAGACGTAGCCTGTCAGAGTAGAGGACTATGAGTAGGTTCTATTTTTAACATTGCTACTGACTTGGTGTTTGATAGTGGTAAGGTCACTTTAAATCAGACTTTCTCTGTTTATCCTGTGTAAAATTGCTATACTACTATGAGCTCGAGTCGGATATGCTTACCTCAACATACTGAACCTCTCAAAACAATATGAGCTGCATCTACATTAGCTGGCTATTTCGAAATCGTGGGCCCAACTTCAAAATAGCATGTGTTGTGTCTACACGTGCTGTGCGCTACTTCGAAGCTGCCATTAATGTTGGGAAGCGAGATGTCATAATTGCTATCCCCATCAGAAGATGGGAATAGCACGCTACGTAGACATTGAATGTTGAAGTAGGATGTGTGTAGATGATCCGTGTCCTGCTACATCGAAATAGCAGGGTCCTCCATGGCAGCAGTCAGCTGAGGGGTTAATCGTGCTATCCAGCCCCTGTGGGGCTCTATGGTCAGCCTGTGCAGCAGCCCTTAAAGCACTACGGACCTGGAGTTCCTGTGGGAGGAAGCTGAGACTGTTCAGGCAGCAGCACCCACACATGTTCATCCTCCAGAGGTCCACTCCCTCCAGAGGTCCCGAGGCACCCACCCACCACCAATGGCAGCCAGCCAGCACCCTGAGGGCTCCCAGGTCACCCTGCCAAGGTGGGGAAGAGGCAGCTGGGCCCCTTCTGGATTGAAGCCAAGCTCCAGGACCTGCTGGGGCTCTGGGGCAAGGGGGAGGAGCTCCAAGTAATGGGGAGCAAGCAGCAGAACATAGAAGCATTTGCCTGGCTGGCCAAGGGCCTGGTTGCCCAGGGTCACCCTGCCTGTGCTCCTGACCATGTCAGGAGTAAAGTCAAAGAGCTGTAGCAGGGTTATGCCTGGGTCCGGAACATGGCCAGCCAGTCTGGGGCTGCCCTCACCAGTTGCCCCTATTACAAGGAGTTCAGGGAAATCGTAGGCCCATGGTACATCTCCTCCACCCTGCCATCCTTGACATCTCAGCCAAGGAGCCCCAGTGGGCCTTGGACCAGGAGTCTGGCCCAGAGGCCAGCCCCACAACCCAGAGGCCCCTGGAGGAGCCATCCCCCAGGACTGAAGAGGAGGGCTGTAGTGACAGGTGCCTCCTCATCAACCTCCCCTCCCAGAGCTCCATGTGGGTGTCCGCCTGACAGGTGACCCCCGACTGCAGGAGTGGACCATTAGGTGTGTTCCCTACAGGGCACAGACCTCCAAGTAACAAGGGAGGGGCACTGGACATGACTGCCCCTCCCCACACTCCCAGATGACCCCGGCCCATGACAGTCCAGCCAGACCATGGCCCCAGGACTGTGGCAGAGCCCCCAGGGACCATCAGTACCTGCTTCCGTGGACAGTGGCACGCCTCATCCCCGGGGAGGGGAGAGCCGGGGGGGCTGAACCCTTGAAGGGTACCACCCACAGGGATGCTGAACCCATGGCCGGGGGACCAGGGAGGGGGACCAGGCATCCACAGTGGAGCCGGGGGCATAGGCCACAGGCCAGGGCCCTGTACAAACTGATGTCCTCTCTCTTCTTCCTAGTCTCCGCAGCCACACCATTCAAGTGTCATGACAACCCTGCTGTGTCCATGGTGCCGAACAGCCACTGGGGGCATTGCAGTGCGGCTGTCAGCCTGGGCAGGGACCACCGCCTGGACCAGCCTGCCACTGCCAGAGCCAGCTGCAGGCGGCTGCTGACCTCCAGATCCTCGCTACCCTCCAGCATGAGGTGGAGGTGGCACAGTGCCACCTCCAGTTGGAGGAGTGGGCACTGGCCTGGCACCAGAAGGCCTGGAGGTCCTTTATGTGGCCATTTGAGCGCATTGCTGGGACCCTTGAGACGATCGTGGACAGGCTGCCACCCCCTGATGATCCAGCTGCCAACCCTCCCTGCACCTGCCCCTGCACTGGCAACCACTGAAGAGGACTGCCAGGATCCAGACCTGACCGAGCCATATTTGCTGCTCCTCCTGGCCCCCACCTGGCCTTGATCAGGACCCCAGACAAAGGCAGGGGGTGACCCGGACACGGGGGGATGGGTGTACGCCTCCACACCGGACAAGGAGCTGTGAGGGGCCAAGGACTGGGCTACATAGGTCCCCTTCCACTGTACATAGTTCCCCCCACCTCTTTTGTAAATAGTTGTGTCCCCCTTCTTTAGTTGGCTGTCTCCCCCCCGACATACATAGTTTTCCCGTGGACGTTCATTCCTGTAAATAATTGGTTGATGCATTTGGTTCTTAAATACTATGTTCACAGGTTTATTTTTCAAAAACTTGTTTTATGTGTTTTCTAGGATGTGTGTGTGTGTGTGTGTCTGGATTGGGGGGGCTGTATGTGGGTGGTGGGGGCAGTGTGTAGGAGGCCCACCAGGGATGGCTGGGGCAACGCTTACCCCACCCCCTGGTCAAAATAGGCCCACAGGGCCTCCCAGGCCTGGACACCCTCATGGTGGGCCTTATGGCTCAGGGTGGTGGCTAGCTGGGGTAGGCTGTGATGGCCTTCACAGCCCACCCCTGCACGAAGGCCTTCCCCTTGCTCTCCACCAGGTGAGGTGTTGGGAAATGTTGGGAGGCCCACATCGAAGAGGGCAAGGGGCAGCACCAGTGGCCCTTGAGGCAGCTGAAAGCCTACTCCACCACCTGGTGGGCATGGTTCAGGGGCTGTTGAACCTCTCCTGACTGGTGCTGAGGTGACGCATGTAGGGCTGCATAAGCCAGGGCTTGAGGGGTAGGTCATATTTGCCATGAGGCAGAGGGACATAGTGGGGTCCCCCCGAGGGATCTCCCTCTGGGGAGTGTAGGTCCCCGCCTCCATCCAGTGGCACAGGACCTAGTTCCAGAAAATGAGGGTGTCATGGCTGCTGCCAGGCCAGCAAACACATATGTCCTGGAAGCAGCCATGGCTGTCCACCATGGCCTGGAGGACCACCAAGTGGTGGCCCTTCCTGTTTATAAAGTGTCCTCTGCTGTGATCTGGGGCATGGATGGGGACTTGGGTCCCATCCAGGGCCCCAAAGCAGTTGGGTAATCCCATGTTAGCGAACCCCATGATGGCTGTGTCTATGTCCCTGATCCACACAAGCCTGTGGAGCAGCAGGGCTTTCAGCCCATGAACCACCTGTGGGGAGAGGATATGGGCACCGATGAGGGTGTGAAGGGGGTGTCCAGCCTTCCCCCGGGGTCTCCCCTCCCCAGGATACCCCCTCCTCAAGCTCCTGCCTTCCCCCCCTGGAACCATTCCCCAGCCCCACACCGCCAAGTGGGTCCCTGCCTGGGCCTCCTTACCTCCATGACAAAGGCCCCAACAGGGGTCTTGCCCACACCAAATTGGTGTCCTATGGGATCAGTAGCTGTCTGGAATGGCCACCTTCCATATACCAAAGCCAATCCATTTCTCGATGGTGAGGGCGTGCCACATGCAGCAGTTGTGGTGCCTCAGAGCGGGAGTGAGCCACTAGCAGAGCTCAAGGAACATCTGCCGGCACATCCAGAAATTTTGGAGCCAGTGGTTGTCATCCCACTCCACCAGGACCAGGCACTTGCACCACTCTGTGGTGGTGGGGTATCTCCATAGATGGCAGAGCACCTGGTGGTGGGGTCCAAGAGGGCCCCGTGATCTGGGGCAACCCCTTCATCCCCAGAGGAGGGCTCTCTTTCCAGGAGGTGCTGGGTGGCCTCCTGCACAGCACTGAGTAGAGCAGCCCCTGTCTCAGTGACAGCTCTAAGGGCTTCTGGCTGCTGCTGTTTGGGTCCGTAGCTGCATGCACTGGGTCTGCGAGTCTGATGTCAGCTCCACAGGCGCTGTGCTGTGCAGGCCGAGTGTATTTGGAAGTGGACCTTTAAAGGAGTGGCTTGCTGTTGCACTGGAAGGGCTAGTGTGCCCTGTGACACCATCTATAGGAGTTCCTGGCCCCTTATTTCAAAACGGGCAACTTTTGTGTGTATACACTCTACCGGAGGGCCCCTTTTGATGTTGCCCGTCATTACATCGACACTGAATGTCGGCATCACCAGCCCTGGAGGATGTGTGGATGCTACTCATTGACTTTGCTTATTTCGATATCTCTACACCGAAATATGCTACAACAATGTAGCATTCTAGTGTAGATGCAGCCATGGTGCTTAAGCCTTAGTGAGTGTTTGCTAAGGTCTGAGAGGCTAGGGTTCAAGATGACACATAAGGTATATCATCATGCTCTTAAACCCACAGATATTTGTCAGCTGTGTTGATCTTCAGTCCCAAGACACTTGGATACTTTGTTTATTGGAAGACATGGGTAGCAGTGGGCCACAGATCCTGCAGTATCTAAAGCCAAGAAATAGAAGGAACTAGCCAAAAAATCAGTTTTTTCTTCATGTGATCATTTATCACATTCCCAGAAATGAGAGAATCTTAATTTCTACTTACCTCGGTAGGATAAGGCACCTTGGGTAGATAATGATTAGAAATGCAACAAAGTTGTAGTTTTTGATCTTTTCATGGTCATTTGCAACACACCTTGTGGAATTTGTTTTCATGTGGAAATGAAGTGATATTGCTAATCCTGATCATAATGAGTTTGCTTGAAAGGAAAATTCATCTTAAGTGAAACAGAACTGACTTTCTGATTCCTGTGGAGTTGTGTGCAGAAGCCCAGCAGCAGAGTGGGGGCTATCCTGTTTATTGTGTCGAGTGCAGTATGTATGACTACCTACCCTGTGGGTGGGTGGCGTATGTGTGCGCTCGATGCAAGGAGCTCCTGGCCCTCAGAGACCGAGTGCGTGCTTTGGAGGCCAGAGTGGCTGAACTGGAGGAGCTAAGGAAGGCAGAGGTGTTTGTTGATGAGACTTTCCGGGACATAGTAGGGCTGTCCCACCTCCAATCTGACAGTCCTGATGCTGTTACGGAGGATGAAAGGCTCAGGGAAGGAGAGCAGTCAATGGGAGCAGAGGGAAACCATCCCATAGTTGGGACCCTCCTTCCAGAGGGTGCTGTTGTATCCTCTCGTGCCGAGGATACTTCTCCAGGGGAGGGAGCGCCAGCTGTTAGGAAGAAGCAGGTTTTAGTAGTGGGGCATTCGATCATTAGAAATATAGATAGTTGGATTTGTAATGACCGGGAGAACTGTATGGTGACTTGCCTGCCTGGTGCGAAGGTTGCGGATCTCTCGAGGCATCTAGACAGACTTATGGGCAGTGCTGGGGAGGAGCCGGTCGTCGTGGTACATGTTGGTACCAATGACATAGGGAAGGGTAGAAGAGATGTTCTGGAGGCCAAATTTAGGTTACTAGGAAAGAGACTGAAATCCAGAACATCTATGGTGGCATTCTCTGAAATGCTTCCAGTTCCACGCGCAGGGCCAGATAGACAGGCAGAACTTCAGAGTCTCAATGCATGGATGAGACGATGGTGTAGGGAAGAGGGGTTTAGATTTATTAGGAACTGGGGACACTTTTGGGGTAGGGGGAGCCTATACAGGAATGATGGGCTCCACCTAAATCAAGGTGGATCCAGACTGCTGGCATTAAACATTAAAAAGGTCGTAGAGCAGTTTTTAAACTAAGAGGTGGGGGAAAGCCAATTGGTGCGGGGGAGCACCTGGATCGGACGGAGACTTCTCTTACACGAGGCTCCATAGATAGGGATTCCCTAGAAGTTAGTCAGATAGGGAACTTGGGAAATAATGTAGGGGCAAGATCAGATGCGAAACAATCGCATATAAAAAAATCCAACGCGTCTGTGAAAGGCGGACATATAAATAGTGGTAGTTTTTTAACGTGCTTTTACACTAATGCTAGGAGTCTGTCTAATAAGATGGGTGAACTGGAGTACCTCATATCAAAGGAGGAAGTTGACATAATAGGCATCTCAGAAACATGGTGGAATGAGGACAATCAGTGGGACACTATCATACCGGGATATAAATTATATCGGAAAAACAGAACAGGTCGTGCGGGTGGCGGAGTGGTACTATATGTGAAGGATAATATAGAATCAAATGAAGTAAAAATCCTAAAGGAATCAAAATGTTCCATAGAATCATCATGGATAACAATTCATTCCTCTAATATGAATATGGCATTAGGAATATATTACCGACCACCTAACCAGGACAGTGAGGCTACGTCTACACGTGCACCCAACTTCGAAATAGCTTATTTCGATGTTGCGACATCGAAATAGGCTATTTCGATGAATAACGTCTACACGTCCTCCAGGGCTGGCAACGTCGATGTTCAACTTCGACGTTGCTCAGCCCAACATCGAAATAGGCACAGCGAGGGAACGTCTACACGCCAAAGTAGCACACATCGAAATAAGGGAGCCAGGCACAGCTGCAGACAGGGTCACGGGGCGGACTCAACAGCAAGTTGCTCCCTTAAAGGGCCCCTCCCAGACACACTTTCATTAAACAGTGCAAGATACACAGAGCCAACAACTAGTTGCAGACCCTGTATACGCAGCACGGACCCCCAGCTGCAGCAGCAGCAGCCAGAAGCCCTGGGCTAAGGGCTGCTGCCCACGGTGACCACAGAGCCCCGCAAGGGCTGGAGAGAGAGTATCTCTCAACCCCCCAGCTGATGGCCGCCATGGAGGACCCCGCTATTTCGATGTTGCGGGACGCGGATCGTCTACACGTCCCTACTTCGATGTTGAACGTCGAAGTAGGGCGCTATTCCCATCCCCTCATGGGGTTAGCGACTTTGACGTCTCGCCGCCTAACGTCAATTTCAACTTCGAAATAGCGCCCGACGCGTGTAGACGTGACGGGCGCTATTTCGAAGTTAGTGCCGCTACTTCGAAGTAGCGTGCACGTGTAGACGCAGCTTGATAGTGATGCTGAAATGTTAAGGGAGATTAGAGAGGCTATCAAAATAAAAAACACAGTAATAATAGGAGATTTCAATTATCCCCATATTGATTGGGTGCATGTCACCTCAGGACGGGATTCAGAGATTAAATTTCTTGATGCCTTAAATGACTGCTTCTTGGAGCAGCTAGTACAGGAACCCACAAGGGGAGAGTCAATTCTCGATCTAGTCTTGACTGGAACGCAGGATCTGGTCCAAGAGGTAACTGTTACTGGACCGCTTGGAAATAGTGACCACAATATAATAACTTTTAATATTCCTGTGTTGGGAAGAACACCGCAGCGGTCAAACGCTCTGGCATTTAATTTCAAAAAGGGGAATTACACTAAAATGAGGAAGCTAGTTAAACAGAAACTAAAAGGTAGAGTAATTAAACTAAAATCCCTGGAAGCTGCATGGAAACTGTTTAAAGACACCATACTAGAGGCCCAACTTAAATGTATACCCCAAATAAAAAAACACAGTAAGAGACCTAACAAAGATGGCTAAACAGCCATGTTAAAAAGGCAGTGAGAGAGAAAAGGGCAGCTTTTAAAAAGTGGAAGTCAAATCCTAGTGAGGAAAATAGAAAGGAACATAAACACTCCCAAATTAAGTGTCATAATGTAGTAAGAAAAGCCAAAAAAGATTTTGAGGAACAGCTAGCCAAAAATTCAAAAAACGATAGTAAAATGTTTTTTAAATACATTAGAAGCAGGAAGCCCACTAAAAAAGCAGTGGGGCCCTTGCATGATAAAGATATAAAAGGAGCGATCAAGGAAGACAGTGCCATTGCGGAGAGATTAAATGATTTCTTTGCTTCAGTCTTCACGGCTGAGGATGTTACAGAGGTTCCTAAATCTGAGCCAGCCTTTTTAGGTGACAAATCGGAGGAACTCACTCAGATTGAAGTGACATTAAAGGAGGTTTTGGAGTTAATTGATAAGCTGAATAGTAACAAGTCTCCAGGACCAGACGGCATTCACCCAAGGGTTCTGAAAGAACTCAAATGTGAAATTGTGGAGTTATTAACAATGGTTTGTAACCTATCCTTTAAACCCAGTTTGGTACCAAATGACTGGAAGACGGCCAATATAACACCAATATTTAAAAAAGGCTCTAGAGGAGACCCTGGCAATTATAGACCGATAAGTTTAACATCAGTACCAGGCAAATTAGTAGAAACACTAGTAAAGAATAAAATTGCAAGGCACATAGAAGAGCACGAATTGTTGGGCAAAAGTCAGCATGGTTTCTGCAGAGGGAAGTCGTGTCTAACTAATCTATTAGAATTCTTTGAAGGGGTTAATAAACATGCGGACAAGGGGCACCCAGTGGACATAATATACCTAGATTTCCAGAAAGCCTTTGACACGGTCCCACACCAAAGGCTTTTATGTAAATTAGGTGGTCATGGGATAGGAGGAAAGATCCTTTCATGGATCGGGAATTGGTTAAAAGACAGAAAACAAAGGGTTGGAATAAATGGTAAATTTTCACAATGGAGGAGGGTAACTAGTGGTGTTCCCCAGGGGTCAGTCCTGGGACCGATCCTGTTCAACTTGTTCATCAATGATCTAGAAAATGAGGTAAGCAGTGAGGTGGCAAAGTTTGCAGATGACACCAAGTTGTTCAGGACAGTCAAAACCAAAAGGGGTTGTGAAGAACTACAAAAAGATCTCAGCAAACTGAGTGATTGGGCAGCAAAATGGCAAATGAAATTTAATGTGGGTAAGTGTCAGGTAATGCATGTTGGAAAAAATAACCCAAATTACACGTACTACATGATGGGGTCAAATTTAGCTACGACAGATCAGGAAAGGGAGCTTGGAGTTATAGTGGATAGTTCTCTGAAGACGTCCACGCAGTGTGCAGCGGCAGTTAGTAAGGCAAATAGGATGTTAGGAATTATTAAAAAAGGGATCGATAATAAGACAAAAGATATCATACTTCCCCTATATAAAACTATGGTACGCCCGCATCTTGAGTACTGCGTGCAGATGTGGTCTCCTCACCTCAAAAAAGATATATTGGCATTAGAAAAGGTTCAGAAAAGGGCGACTAAGATGATTAGGGGCTTGGAACGGGTCCCATACGGGGAGAGGCTAGAGAGACTGGGACTTTTCAGTTTGGAAAAGAGGCGATTGAGGGGCGATATGATAGAGGTATATAAAATCATGAATGGTGTGGAGAAAGTGAATATAGAAAAATTATTTACCTTTTCCCATAATACAAGAACTAGGGGACACCAAATGAAATTGATGGGTAGTAGGTTCAAAACTAATAAAAGGAAATTTTTCTTCACACAGCTCACAGTCAACCTGTGGAACTCCTTGCCCGAGGAGGCTGTGAAGGCCAGGACTCTATTAGGGTTTAAAAAAGAGCTTGATAAATTTTTGCAGGTTAGGTCCATAAATGACTATTAGCCAGGGATCAAGTATGGTGCCCTAGCCTTCAGAACAAGGGCAGGAGATGGATGGCAGGAGATAAATCACTTGATCATTGTCTTCTGTTCTCCTTCTCTGGGGCACCTGGCATTGGCCACCGTCGGCAGATGGGATGCTGGGCTGGATGGACCTTTGGTCTGACCCAGTATGGCCATTCTTATGTTCTTATGTTCTTATCACAAAACACAGCTTGGAACTAGAAATACACTTTGCGGACTGGTGTTGATCAGGTGTTGATCAGGAGACAGTGCTTTCAGTTATGTTACCGCTTTGCTCCAATGCATGAAAAGTAGCCAGCGAAAGGTCTGTGTTGGTTTGCTGACAGTTGGGTCTCCCTGTGAGGGAAGAAGCTGCATGGAGTTTGTCTCATGATTTTCTACAGATCTTGTGGGCAGACAAGTGGTGAAGGCTGATGTACTTAGACCCACAGAAAGTAGAATTATACATGGACTTCTCCAGTATGCTGGAGAAATGTTTCTAATAGCAAAGTTCTCATATATTTACAAATATCAGCTAAAAAGATTATAGGCTGGTACTGCTATAATTAAAACATTTGTTGCCTTCAGCTACCTATAGTCATCGTCTTTTCCCTCCTGCAGTGCTGGTTCCAGGAACTTGACTTACCCTGCCAGTCCCCACTAATCTGTGGCTGCAGATCATGAATATCCTACTAGCACAGCTTGGCTTTCTTTCTCTCAGTTGTTGCTAGTTCCCTTTTTCTGGCTAAACAAATATCATACTCCATCATATTCCCAGTGTCAGGGATCTCAACCTCCCCCTCTGCTGCTCACTTTCCTCCTTTCCTCTCTTCTTCGCCTACAGAAATCTTTGCTTGATGCCTCCTACATTTCTTGCTTTTATCTTGCCTTCAGGGCTAGATCCCTCTCCTGACTGTCGAGCTCCTTTCTTCCATGGCTCAAAATACCTTCTCCTTCTACATCTTCCCACGTTGTGGTCCTTTGAGCCAGAACTTGCATTCATGCTCCAGTCTGGTGTTACAAATGTACCACAAGCCAATTTATAGTATCAAAAATAATTTTGAAACATGCCTTTATTATGTTTCAGAAAACCCCCCTGAAAAGGGATCCTCAAACACATAAGGAACCTAAGTGGATCAATTTATTTCAGACCCTTGCTTGCTTAAAAATTTTATAAATGGTCTGTCCCAGAACATTTGTGTTTTAAATGCAAGTTGAACCTAACCCAGAACCTTTGTTGGCTGGCAAACTCTATAATCTGGAATAATTTTAGTTACCCAGATGACCACTTATCATGGATGTGATCAAATTTCCTGCAGTCTCATAAACTTTGTTTACAGCCAGTAGTCCTGGCGCTCAGTGTCCTGTGCTGTTATTTAGCTGTAATTTACCCCTATATGTTTTCTAAGAGTCCAGTAGACAGTGAAAAGGTTGTTAATGTGATAGAAAATATTTACCTCCCATTGTCTGGCAAATTCTCTCATCCAGCACTGATCAGGTCCCGGGGTGCTGGACAAGGGAGGCTCAACCTTTATACATGAAAAAAATTGCCAATTTGATTTTTAAACTTCAAAGAGCTTTACCAATTTTTAAACACAACTTTAAAAGCTACATGCCTGTGTCCTTTAAATGAGACAATAGCGAAACTGAAGTTATGTTTAACTATTTCTTATATAATACAACAAGGTGGGTGTCTGGCAGAAAATAACAATAAAGACTACAAATGTTTTATAATGTATTGTTCTCAAATAATATTCTGTTTGCTGACAGTTCATTTTGAACTGCAATGGGATCATTTAAAATATTTTCCCTTGTTAAGTGTTCATAGCTGAAGCATGGTCATAAATTCACATTTATGTTCTTTAAACCAATTGAGTTTGTTTAAGAAAAAGAATTTGTTTGTGTAGCTGATTAAATGGGATCAAATTAGGTCAGTCTGTGTTGACAGAGTTTGCAGATGTAATTGGTTTTTTAATTGGTAACTGTAAACCAGAATGTAATCATCTCAGAGGAAGCACAGTCTGTACCATTAACCTGTAAAGTTTTGGATCTCTGGGGAAAGCTTTGCTAATTGTAAACTACATAAGTAATTAAAATTCTGTATCAGTTCCTGTTTGGCCAAGAAATGTATTTTATAGAATCAGTCATGCTGAAATAATAATAAAAGATTTTTATTTAACTCAGTAGTGCTATAAAAATAGTGCTTTGTCATGAGACACTTGGGCCCAATCTGGTACCCTTTTCCACCTGTTAAGTGGCCAGTGATTTTTCTGTCACATGGCATTATTGCTCTGCACCAGAGGAGAATATGCTGCATCCTTCTTCAAACGATTCTGCTAGCAATAGTGAATGGCATGGCAGAGCTTGAAGAAAGGACTTATGAGCATTTTGAGCAGAAATCTACTCCAACTATTCCAGATAAATCTCCAAAAGAATTGCCAAAGTTTGTGAAACCCATTGCTCAGTGTTTTACAGAGCACCTTCTGTGTCCAGACCATTGAGGATGTGAGTCTTTTACATCACTGAGCTATAAAGCCTGGTTCTTTAGCTTAAACTGTTGAAACAAATGTGTTCAGGTTACTATATCACTAGAGTTAACTGAGAAATTAGTTGTCACATGAACTCCATTGAGTACTACATAACAATATCTACCTCTGTTTTGAGAGTGGTGTTTCGCTACAGAGCTGCTATTTCAAGATACATCTTTAAAACATGATTTGAGGAGTTCAGTAGCACACCCAGAAGTTAGGAGTCTATTTCAGGAGAGAATGGGTGAATTCTATGGGCTGTGTTGGGCATGAGGTCAGACTAAGTCAGGCATAGGGAGCCTTTCTTCAATCAGGGGCTCCTAAGCCACAGAAAAATCAGTTGGGAGTGGCACACAAAACAGAAGTAAAACCAAAACTCAGCCTACCGCCGAAGCTCCCAAGAGTCATTCCCCAGCATTACAGTGATCTGGCACTCATGTTCTACCTTATGGCAGAGTGCGGGGTGGGGAGGGTAAGGCTTGCAGGCTTGCTTGAACTGGAGCACTGCAAGGGGAAGACCCAAGCCTTGCTTCAAGCTGAATCCAAGTAAGGTGGGGCTGGATCAATCCTGTGACTCCCTTCCCTGGGACTAGATGAGCATGATGGTACGTTCCTGCCCTCCGAGTCAAAGAGTCTAAAGAAAATAAAATGAGAAGATCTTATTAAATGAACTAAGAGGACGATAATGATTAAGTATCTTCACTGGCTTAAAGTTTCTACTTCACAGGCAAATCAATGCTTCTGCATAAAGCCAATCACCCCTACTGTTTATGAACGATTGTCTTTTTATGAATCTGAAATGGGAACCATAGTTAGTCTTATTCTGAAAGATATATACAGGATGTTTGCAAAGTGTCGTATTTGCGCTGTGCACACTGCAACAATTATGTTCGGGTCTTTGCTTGGTTTAATGGCATCTTGGCCCTTGTATCTGGCCAAAGGTTTTGTGCAGTGCTAGTTGTGAAAGCTCAGTCTCAGGACTTCCGGTGGTTGGTGGAAATGGTGGGTGGTAGCCCTTGCAAGACACTACAGCACAGAAGGCAAATAGCCCTGCAAGTCAATAGGCATAAATCTGTTCTTTTTTCCAAACAGGAAATAAAAAATATTTTTCACTACTTGAGGCATCTTGACAGTGTAAAATGATATTCCATTCAAAAGAACAATTATCGAATAGTATAGAATTATCCAACCAAATCCCATGAAACAAGTTCCAGTAACATTTTTATTAGAAATCACTAATAGTATGTTTATATTTTTTCTCTAATTTGATTCAATGTTCATTACCCCCCTTTTTTTTTAACCTCTTATTAGATCAGCTGTAGGAATGTGGATTCTTCCCTGTATCTATCCACATTTTGAATTGTCCGGCAAATTGATAGGCTGACAGATTTATGTGTGCGTATGATGGGATGACGTTTCAGAACCATCTTACAGTCCACTTTTCATAAGGAGACCATGTAGCAAGTTGGCAGAAGGTTTACAGAAGGCTGGAACATGCACCTATACCCCAAAAAAATCCCAAATGTTGAGATTTCCTCTATAAAATTGGGACATAAGAGCAGCGTCTACACACGCCAGCTACTTCGAAGTAGCCACGCCAACTCTGAAATAGTTGAAATCGACATAAGGTGGTGAGACATCGAAGTTGCTGTCCTCATGAGGAGATAGAAATAGTGCCCTACTTCAACATTGAACGTTGGTCTGTCAGAAGAGAGCATCCACATGGCTCCCAGCCCTCTTTCAAAAGAAGGGAAGCAGAAAATGCCACGGACGGGGTCCCATGGCCGACAAGTCCTTCTTGGGCTGCCACCAGCCATTCCCTTTAAAGGGCCCCCCACTCCATCCTCCACTCTGCGCAAGCTGAGTGCTGCCCAGCTTTTCCCAGCCTGGCAGAACCCACTCATGCTCAAGATGGAGGCACAGTGACACCTTCTGCCAGAGGACATCCTCATCATAGATTCACTACTGGCACTGCTGTGCACCATAGCTGCAGCTGCACCCTATCTCTTTGGGTGCCTGGGCAGTTCCCCTGGGGCCATGGGGCTCCCCCACCCAGGGCACCGCCAGGCACCCCCTGGGTGCCTCAACGTCTTTGGACCCACCTCAGCAGCACCAACTGGTGGGACAGCCTGGTGCTGGGGGGGCAGTGGGGCGAGAAAAGATGGCTGCACAACTTCCTTTGAGAAGATCTGCCATTGGCTTTCCCCCCCACTCCAGCACCAGGACACCTGGACGCAGCCAGCCCTCACCCTGGAGAAAGGGGTAACAATCAGCATCTGGAAGCTGGCCACTCTGGACTCCTACCTCTCCATTGGACAACAGATTGGGGTGGGCAAGGCCACCGTAGGGGCCATACTTATGGAGGTAAGGTAGGGCTGGGTCACACGTCCCCCATGGGTGGGTGGGGGGAGGCTGGGACAAGGGAAACCCACCTCTGCAAGGGGCTGGATGTGAGGGGTTGGATGGGGTGGGATGGGAGGGGGCAGGGGGCTGGATGGGGCTGAGGCTGGATGGGACGAGGGCAGACCAGGCCCGAGGAGAGGGGAGATGGCCCACTACACCTGCACTACAGCACATGTCCCCCTCCCCCCGATGAAGGTCATCAGAGCCATCAACGCGATGCTGCTCTGTAGGGTAGTCCACCTGGGGGATTTGGACAAAACTGTCGTTGGCTTCCAGGACCTGGGCTTTCTGAACCTCATTGGTGCTTTGGATGGAATGCACATCCCCATCTGTGCCCTGCCATACAGGGCCAGCCAGTATGTCAACAGGAAGGGCTACCATTCAGTGGTGCTCAAGGCCCTGGTGGAAGTGAGGGGCCAGTTCACCAACATCTGTGTGGTCTGGGCTGGCTGCATCCACAATGCCCAGGTCCTCTAAAACTCCGGGCTCTGCTGGAACATAGAGGACAACACGTTCATCCCCCAATGGGAGATCCTGATGGCAGAAGAGCAGAATAGTGACAGATGCAGCATACTCCTGAAGCTGTGGCTCATGAGGCTGTACACGGGACACCTTGACCCCCCCCGGGAGGCATTCAATCATCACCTCAACCATTTCTGCAATGCCATGGAGCAGGCCTTCAGGCACCTAAAGAGGCATTGGAGGTGCCTCCATGCGCAGGTGGAGGTCAGGGTCCTCAACGTGCCCCAGGTGGTGGTCTCCTGTTGCGTTCTCCACAATTTTGTGGAGGGAAAGGTGGATGCCTATGTCCCTGGGGAGGGCCCTCCAGCTGGCTCCGGCTATGAGCAGCTGGGCACCACCCCCATCTGCCAGGCCGACGGGGAAGGCCTATGCATCAGGGACGCCCTGAGGCAGTCCTTTGTCGACGTTCACCTCTGACCCGCATGCACACCCATATCCCACACACATCCTCCACCCACCATCCCCACCACCTGCACACCCACCAGCACTGCACCCACACATCCATCACCCACCATACCCCTGAGGAGCATGGCACAGAGTGGTGAACAGTAAAAAAAACATTTATCGAGACCATGCATTGTGAACTATGTATAGGTGGGGGGAACCTAACTTGAAAGGGGGTGGGGAGTGCATTCCAGGGCAGGGGTGGTGGGCCACGAGCCTCATCGGCCCCTGGGGCCCCTGCCTCCCTGGGTATGGGGTTTCTGGTGGGGAGGAGATGGTGCAGGGATCCCTGGCAGGTAAGGCCAGGGAGTGGGCCCAGTGGGGGCGGAGGGGGAAGGCTTGGCAGGTCAGAGGGTGTGGGCTCAGCTGGGGGAGCTACTGGGGGGGGCCAGGAGGAGGGCAGTGTTGGCCGCATGGTCCCGGACGGTCTGGCCAATGCCCTCAAGGGTCTGCAGCAGCATCTCCCAGGCGGCCCTCGGCCACTCCATCTTGGCCTCGGGTTCAGATTTCGATGTCTGTGCCCCATTCCTCTGATTTTCTTTTGAAAGACGTGTGTGGCAGCTCCTTCCGTTCTTTCGAAAGAGGTCCACTTTTTTTGATGTTTTGTGCATGTGTAGACACAGCTCTTAAGGCAGGGGTCAGGAATTTTTTTTTACGTCGGGCACCAATTTTTGGCCCTTTGATTAGCAGCTGCCCCCGCTCCCCAGCACGTCTAATATAATCCAAACCAACAGAAATTCCAGTTGTGTTCCTTTGGAAAAAAACCCACCCTTTTGGCATGTAGAAGAAAATAAGTATGTAAAATATAAAATCTTTATTAAGTGGTATATAAATGTGAATACACATAGGGATGAGTCTGAGACACAGCAGCTGATCATTCTGTGCCTCCCTTATGAAATTTCAAACACACACCAAGGGAGCCTGCCCTCCCCTGTGCGCATGCCTACTGTAAGGAGACTTCACAGATCGGTCTTTCTAGTATGCATGGAATGCTGCCCCTGTCCCATCCCACACAGGCTCCCCAGGTCCTCCAACTTCTCCAACCCCACCTTCAGCCGCAGAACTCCCAATAGTTTAACTAGTTTAAAGCCCTCCAGGATGATGGAGTGATGATGCTTCCATGTGTAATGTAACAGCAACGAAGGGTCCTGTGGCACCTTATAGACCAACAGAAAAGTTTTGAGCATGAGCTTTCGTGAGCAAAGACTCACTTCATCGGATGTGTAATGTGTGTTCATACAGTTGTGCTATTGAAATGGTTTATTTTGGCACCTGTAGATGGGCTTCTCCAGTAGCACAAACTTCACAATAAACAAATATGAATTACTGAAACTCAAGGTCAAAATTCTGGAAGATCTAGGTCTTAGCATGCCAGAGAAGGAAAATGAAAGTATTCCATGACATTTATAACCTCTGGGCCTGTATTTTCATAAGCTCTGCAGTATTTTCAGCAGTACAATTTCATTTACTATGTGCATTGCAATTTTGTAAGGAAGCTACATCCCTGGAGCTTTTGAACTGTAGTTCACGAGAAAGGATGAGAATCTTGAAGGTCATAGTTTTCTTAGATATTATAATATACTATGTGTCCTCATAGAGCCATCTATACTAACAAATAGAATACCACAGTCCCCGAGAAGACAGAAGACAATTTTCTGATTTTTTCCCACTCTGTTCAAACAGGAGTCCTTTAAAAATACTCAAGAGAAATGCAGTAAGAATTTTGAGCTCTTTTAGAAGGTAAAATTATATGGTATAAAGATTGTAATTCTGCAATGGGTATAGTATCTCTACATATTAACTTGCTATTAATTTCCTAAGAGATTAGCTATTTATAAATAATAGGCATCTCAAACAAGAGTTATTATCCAGCTACAGTAGAGACAGCTGGCATATTTATATCTTCCTGAATATTATGGTTTAAATTAAACCATATTCTTACCTTGTGAGAATATTACCTTAAGAGCCCTGCTAATTTTGAAGGGGGCAGGGTGGACCCTGATTCTGTAAACGTGAATAATAATAAGTGCAGCACTAGGATGTGTCCATTGGACCAATTTAGAATAACAAAAAAAAAGAAACCCTGTATTATCTTTAATCATCATAATTTGGTAGATATTTGCACCAGATGGTAAATATTTGTAGTGATTGAAAATGCAGACTATATGGACATGAGCAGCTGGATCAGCTCCATCTTGGCTGTGTCTACACTAGCAAGTTCTTTTGAAAGAATTTTCAAAAGAAGGAGTCTCTTTTGAAAGATCCTGCAGAGTGTCCATACACAAAAAGTGTTGTTTCAAAGTGAGTCGGAAGAATGCAGCTCTCCTTTCGAACTCACCCTTCCTTTCCCGGTCCAGGAAGATTGCTCCCTTTTGAAAGTTTCTTTCCAAAGAAAACATGTGTAGACACTCCACAGACCATTTTTTTTCCAAAAGAGCAGTCCTCATTCGGCCTGATTTTTCAATTCCTGGCCCATTTTTTTGTGTGAACGATCTATTTCAGAAAAGCAGATTGCTCTTTTGATCCATCTTTGTGTGTGTGGATGCTCTCCTTTGAAAGAAATTCTTTCAGAAGAGATCTTCCGGAAGAGGTTCTCTTGAAAGATCTCTGTAGTGTTGGCGTAGCCTTTGTGTCACACATCTGGTGTCACTGAACCTTAGAACTGGTTTGTTAAGTTCCTGAGCTGCTGTAACCCTCCTTGGCTGTGGCCACACTTGGGAGTGACATCAAAATGGCTTATCCCTATCCGTCATTTCGAAGTAAGCTATTTCGAAATAAGTGCTATGGAAGCGACTACACACGAAACACGGATCGACGTTGAGACCTGCAACATCAAAAAGACTCCCAGTCGTTTTGAAATGGAGCAGTGACACAGCCACAGCTTCATTTTGAAATAACAGGGCAGGAAATGGCGACAGCTGGGTCAAATGCCCAACAAGCACTTTCTGGAGCATGGGCCAGCCGATCCCTTAAAGGTCCCCTCCCAAACACCCACCCCATGCACATGCTGAGGACCCTGGCTGTTTGCAGCACATGACCTCCAGCACAGCACTCAGCAGAGCCTTGGTTAGCAACCACACCCCTGCCTGCCATGGGCCTGCAGCACTTCACTGATGGGGACACCATGGACATCATGGCCAGCCTGATGGCCAT
Organism: Carettochelys insculpta; assembly: GCF_033958435.1. Lineage (NCBI taxonomy): Eukaryota > Metazoa > Chordata > Testudines > Carettochelyidae > Carettochelys > Carettochelys insculpta. The sequence goes on from NC_134137.1 coordinate 139,271,297, forward strand.
CCTGAAAGCATGCCATATGAGGCTACGTGCTGCCTGACATAGCCAACTTCCTGCAGGCTCCCCTCACAGTGCATCTGGAGCACCCCCTGTTCCAGCCCCTCCATCGGTACCCCACCAGCGAGGAACGGTGAGACGACATCATCCTCAGAGAGTGGGATGATGACCAGTGGCTCCACAACTTCCAGATGACTCGGGTCGCCTTCATGGAGCTGTGCCATTGGCTGGCACCAGCACTTCACCTCCAGGACACCTGCATGTGGCCCGCGCTCCCCCTGGAGAAATGGGTAGCCATCACCCTGTGGAAGCTGGCCACCCCAGACAGCAACCGCTGAGTCGGCCACCAATTCGGTGTGGGGAAGGCCACTGTCAGGGTCATCCTGCTTGAGGTAAGGCATCTGGAGCCACACACCCATGGCAGGGTCCCTGGGAGGGGTGTCCCAGGGAGTGGGGCTCTGGGGAGAGGGTCCGCCATATGCTACCACACACTCATAGATGCCTGTGCCCTCTACCCCTACAGGTTGTTGCTGCCATCAACAGGATCTCCTACGCCGCCTGATCCTCCTTGGAGATGTGGACACTGCCATGGCCAGCTTCCAACAGCTGGGATTCCCCATCTACATTGACGCACTGGACAGTGCCCATATCGCCTTCTGGAACCCACCACACAGCCGGAGACACTACATCAATCGAAAGGGCTACCACTCCGTCGTCCTCCAGGCCTTTGTGGATGTCTGAGGACATTTCACAGACATCTGTGTGGGGTGGCTGGGCAGGGCCCATGATGCCTGCATCCTGCAGAACTTGTGGCTCATCTTCAGGATGGCAGACAGCACCTACATCCCCCCACGGGAGCTGCTGGTGGGGCATGGGACCATGCCCCCGTGCATCGTCGCCAATGCTGCCTACCCACTCCAGGCCTGGTTAATGTGTCCCTACACGAGACACACCAATGAGAGCCAGGACCTCTTCAATGGCTGCCCCAACCAGGCCAGGAACACTGTGGAGAGGGCATTCAGCCACCTGATGGCATGTTTAGATGCCTCCTGATGTGCCTGGAGGTAGGCCTGCCCAGTGTGCCTGCAGTCATGGGTGCCTGCTGTGCACTCCACAACTTTGTGGAGAGCAAGCAGGAGCTCTTTGTGGCACACTGGGCAGCTGAGACCATGCCACACTATGAGCAGCCAGGAGCGGTCCCCGTGTTGCTGGATGCACTGGGATGGGGTTTGCATGTGCAAGGCCCTCCATGAGGCCTTTGCCTGGGGGTCCCCTTGACCTGGCCCCACTCACTCCACGTAACCCCCCCAACCCCGTTCTTACCTCTGCCCCACCAGCACCCCCTTTGCCATCACCACCTGAGGCAGGATACATATCACCATTAAATAAATTCAACTGTTATTTCTGGAACACAAACAATGTGTGACCATTTATGGGCAGTGGGTGTGAACTATATACATGGGGAGGTGGGAGGCCTCAATCCTGCGTCAGAATGGCTGGTCGGGAGCCACTATGGCCCCTGGAGCCGTGACCACACCAGGTCCAGGGACCATGGCAGGGGAGGTAGGGCTGGACTGGTCTATCTAGAGGCTTGGACTCATGGGGAGGAGTGGGGGGAGCCACAGACAGGCAGGACTCGCCCAGCCACAGCCAGCGCACCAGCTCCCGCCGCTTGGCTGGGGTCATGTCATCTGGGAGAAAAGCTGCAAGGGCTGGCGGGAGGAGGAGGGGTGCAGGGGGGCTGGGGAAGAGGAGGGGACTGGGGAGGAAGGTGTGGCTGGGGCAGTGGGGGGTGCTGTGGGAAAGATCACCTTTGGGGCGGGCAGCTGGGACAGGAGGCTGGTGATGACCTGGGTGAGGGTGTCGAGCTAACCAGCCACCCACTCCCAGGCCGCCCTCTCCATGGAGAGCCTTTCCTGAAGCAAGTGGGTCTGCTCCCTCCATGCAGCTGTGTGGGCTGCCACCAGATCATCTGCCCAGCTGCAGCGGCAGCTCCTCCCACCATGGTGCCCGGTCCAGGGAGGTGTCACCCCCTTGACCTCCTCTGCTGCTGCGGGGCTCCCAGGCACGTCCAGGGGGCTGGGGTGGCTGCAGATGTCGAAGCTGTGAAGACATAAGGGGAGAGAGTTGTGACCTGTCCGTCATTAGCCCAGGTTCTGTGGGCCAGCGGCCTTGTCCCCACCGCCATCCCACCCTGCTTGTGGTGAGGGGCCCTAAGGTGGCTCGTCTGCTGTGCAGTCCATCAATGTGAGGCCATTAGAGTGGCTGCCCCAGCCTTCCCAGGCTTCTGACCCTCATGGCAGCCCATGGCCCCTTGCTGGCACCCCCACCCCCAGCAGCGATGATGGCCATCCCTGGGTCCCTGACCTGTGGCTGGGTTCCCAGGTGTGTACCGTCTGCATCAGGGACTGCCCCCACCACCATGACCGGGGCATCCCATGCCTGGTCCTACCTGAGGGTTCCTCAGGTGGTACAGGGGAGGCCTGGGTTGAGGTAGCCTGGCTAGGGATCTCGGAGGGCTTAACAATGCACAGCAGTCCCTCACTCCCACTGTCTGTCCCCAGTGCCAGAAGGTACTTCAGGGCCTACAGTAGGGGGGGCATTGAGGGTCCTGGATGGGGCTCCTTGCCCTGCCCCTCCGGCTCTGCCATGTCCAGGGTCTCCTTGGGTGGTGCAGACTCCTTGGGTCCCAGCAGCTGGTGGAGCTCCCTGAAGTAGGGGCAGGTGGCCGGCGCTGCCCCTGACAGCCGGGGTGAGTCTCTTGCTCAGTCATAGCCCTGCCACAGCTCCTTCTCTTTGGAGCGGACCTGGTCAGGGGTCAGGAGGGGGTGGCCCCTTGCGGCGAGGTTGCTGGCAAGGTAGGTGAAGGCATTAGCATTTCTCTCTGCCACTCTATCCTGAACAGGATGTCCTCATTGCCCCAGACGGCCGGCAGGTCCCAGACTTCAGCTTCCAGCCAGAGGGTTCTCCTCCTCACTGGGGGCTGCCCAGAACCCTGGGAGCCCCGCCACCCAGACCCCTTGTCTCCATGGGGATCCTGGAGGTCTTGGCTGCTAGCCATCTGTCTGGCCACAGAAGGGTGTTGCTTTCTGGGGGTGCTAAGGAGTGTCGTCTGGCCACCTTGTGCTCCTATGGCTGCCAGCACACTCTCAGCTTCCTGCACGGGGTTTCTGTGTCCCTGCAGCTTTAAGGCACCTGCAGATGACAGCCATAAAGCTCCGGCTGCTGGTGGGAGGGGCCGGCTCTGTGGAAGACTTTTCACTTTGAAATGGCAGCCAGGGTGCGGCTACACACATTTAATTTCAAAATTAACATCGAAAAGGAGACGTTATTCCCAACATTGGAGTGGAATAAAGATTTCGAAATTAACACCTTTTAATTTCAAAATTAATTCAAAATAAGCAACTGCTGTGTAGCCGCTATCCTGATCATTTCTAAATTGCCCCTTATTTTGAAATAATTTTCGAAATGAGCTGCTAGTGTGGCCACAGCCCTTATGTGTAAAGTGGAAATAAAAGCTTTACCTAGAAGTGGGCACATTTCAACTGAAACATTTTGGCAAAAAATATAAAAAAATAAAAATAAAATGCAGATTTGGCTATACCAAAACATTTAATGAGTTCATGCCTGTTTCACCAGATTATTTATTTAGAAAAAATCACAACGTTTTATTCTGACTCTTTTAGAAAAAATGAAATATTTCATCTTTTTAGTTTGAATTTCCGTTCTTTCAAAATTCCATTTAAAATAATTTTAAAACAATCAGAAGGTTTTAAAATGATGTAAAATGAAACAAAACTTTTTGATTTTGTTAAAATGAAACATTCTGTTTGAACTTTTTTTTTCTTTTCAATATCTTCAGAAAATCAAAAAATTGATTAGTTGCCAGAATCTACTCTTCAGTCAATTATGTCCTTTTTCTCGTGGCTTTTTTTTTTTTTAAGGTGCCGTGCTTGGGGAAATAAAAAAGATGGTGACCAGGAACCATTCTGAGTTTTTTTTTCTTTAGAATTTTAGCCCCCAATTCACCCTTGCATTTTCACTTCAGAGTAGCTCCTAGGTTAATCTAACCTAGGCTGCGTCTACACGTGCACGCTACTTCGAAGTAGCGGCAGTAACTTCGAAATAGCGCCCGTCACGTCTACACGTGTTGGGCGCTATTTCGAAGTTGAAATCGACGTTAGGCGGCGAGACGTCGAAGTCGCTAACCCCATGAGCGGATGGGAATAGCGCCCTACTTCGACGTTCAACATCGAAGTAGGGACGTGTAGACGATCCGCATCCCGCAACATCGAAATAGCGGGGTCCTCCATGGCGGCCATCAGCTGGGGGGTTGAGAGATACTCTCTCTCCAGCCCTTGCGGGGCTCTGTGGTCACCGTGGGCAGCAGCCCTTAGCCCAGGGCTTCTGGCTGCTGCTGCTGCAGCTGGGGGTCCATGCTGCATATACAGGGTCTGCAACTAGTTGTTGGCTCTGTGTATCTTGCACTGTTTAATGAAAGTGTGTCTGGGAGGGGCCCTTTAAGGGAGCGACTTGCTGTTGAGTCCGCCCGGTGACCCTGTCTGCAGCTGTGCCTGGCTCCCTTATTTCGATGTGTGCTACTTTGCCGTGTAGACGTTCCCTCGCTGTGCCTATTTCGATGTTGGGCTGAGCAACGTCGAAGTTGAACATCGACGTTGCCAGCCCTGGAGGACGTGTAGACGTTATTCATCGAAATAGCCTATTTCGATGTCGCAACATCGAAATAAGCTATTTCGAAGTTGGGTGCACGTGTAGACGTAGCCCTAGTGTATGAAACTAGAATTCACGGAGCTGCATCAAGGTCAGAAGGCTCAAAAGTAATCTTCCAGGGTCCTTTCACAGCACCTCTCTGCCATGAACTTTGTATATTTAGGCCATAGCCATAAATCTTGCCCAGAACTGAACATGAGTTTTTATTTTATTCTAAATCTGTTACTTACATGATATGAGAAGCAAAGTTCCCTCTAATTTTTCCCATCTGTGTGCAGAATGAGTTTTGTTGTGTACAACAACATGGAGGTAATGTGTGGTGGGGAGGGAGAGAAAAGGGTTTGAAGTGTGGGAGAGGGCACAGGGCTGGGACAGAGGGTCCGGGTGCAGGGGTTGTAAGGTCTCTGACCGGCGGTGCAAGCTCTCAGGTGGAGCAAGAGATGAGGAGCTTGGAGTACAGATTGCCCCACAGCTGCAGCAGGGAGAGAGGTCTCCCATCAGTTCTCTCTCCAGTAGCGCTATATGGTTCAAGTCTTTCCCTGCACTAGATCTGTGGGGCTGGGGTGCCTCTCACTATTGCAGTCCTGTAGGTGCTGTAGATGTATCTCCTGGCCCCAACCCTGGAGCTCAGAGAGAAATGTCTCCTTCCATGTAGTTCCTGGCCTGGAGGGCAAGAGACATTTTTTTCTCACCACTGCTCCAGACATCCCAAATTCCTCCCTCACCACTTGACTGCCTTCCTCCACCTATGCTCTATCCTCCACCTCACCTCACTGCCACCTTCTAGGCCTGCCTGTGGCCTCATCCCTGAGCTCAGTGTGAATGGCTGCCAGGCTCTGCAGTGTGCAGCCCCGGGTGTCTTCCTGTGGGACAGCAGAGGTGCACACCTAAGAAGGAACTTAAAGAAGTAGTATAAAAGAGAGGTCTGCTCCTCTCTCTTCTGAAGTTAATAAAGAAAGTTAGATAATAAACTTGCTGCTTGATATCCAGTCAAACGTCATACTACGTAGGACCCAGATGACGCAATGTCAATAGTGACCAGGTGCCTGATTTTTTTAGCGTCCAACTTGAGGCAATGATTTTATGAAAGTACTGAGCTTGTGGCATATCACATTGAATAAAGACTTATCTGTGTAACCCATGTGGTGCTCAGAGAGCATGGCTCCTTTTTCCTGAGGTGGGGGAGTGGAAATGCTGTTGGGGGTGGAACAGAGAAAAAGTGTGTCAGGATATGTCTGGAGCTTCAGGCAGAAAAGCTGTTGCGAGAAGGCCCAGATAGAGTGAAGGGGCCGAGAATCTTCCTGAAGCCTGGGAGGGATACACTGGGGATGCCTTCAGACTGGAGTGAGGAGGAGCACTGTGGCAGGGAGGAATCTCACAAAAAACACAAACCACAGTTAAACTAAGTAACATTTCTGTCCAGCATTGTGTGGGGCTGTAAGTTCAGGGGTTGTGACTTTACACCGGGAACACAGAGATAGAATGTTAGCTAGTTAAGTGAAGACGTTATCACTGTGTGACTTTGCAGAGATCAGCAAACTAGGTCACCAGAAGGGTTCATTGGTGAGGGTTCTCTGGTGCAAAGACAACCAGACCCTCTCAAGACTCACTGCCGAGCTGGAACTTCGCCCAGGACTCCTGAACTCTGTCTGCGGACACATTGATCAGTGTCTGCATTTTAAAATGATGGTACCACTAAGCCTGCATGGTCTTGAGTTAACGTCAACCCTGTTTTACTACTCCTTCTTCCTTTCCCCTCTGTTGTTTTTTCTCCATTTGTCCTTCTATCAATAAATCTTTCCTTTTTGTATATTCATTGTGCTTTTCTGATAGGTGCATGCTCACTGTTGGGGTGTTGGAACCTCATGTGTCTCAGGAATGGAAGGGACTATCTCTGCTGCATTCTCTTTGCCAGAGTTGCCTGCAGAGCAGACTCCATCTTGGCCATAAGGGCATTAAAGTTACATTTGAATTCATCTTTTAAAATACACCAATACACTGGGAGATTCCCCATAGGAATCCCATGCATTACATCATGTCTAGGAAGAATATTTGAGCTCTTGCAAGTGTGCCAAGTGATTGTGCAATTTAAACAGGAATTTTACAAAGAAAAATTAAGAGAAGAGACCATTTGTATTTCTGCTGAATCTGTACTGAAATGAGATCTGTTTCGAAAGAGCTTCTTCCAAAGGATTGCTATAGTGTACAAGTAGCCTCAGGGATTGCTTTGGGTACCCCTAAACTTGAATGGGTGTCCCTGGCCGTGTCTACACTATCCCCAAACTTAGAAATGGCCATGCATTTCGAAGTTTACTAATGAAGCGCTCGTCTGCTTCATCCCATCTTCTCATAGGACTAAGAGGACTTCAAAGTAGGCAGGGTCCTTTCGAAAAGGAGCCCCATCAGGACGAGCCGTGTGGTGGCGAGCCGTGTCAATTTCGAAGTGCTGCGGCCGCCCGCATGCTAATGAGGCGCTGAATATGTATTTCAGTGTTTCATTAGTAAACTTCAAAATGGACATTTTGAAGTTTGGGGCTAGTGTAGACGTAGCCCCTAACTTGCAAATGCCAGAAGCTGGAAAAGCAGAAGGGATGGATCAGCTGAAAATTTCACTGTTAAATTCATACACTTTGAAGCATTTGGCATCTACTACTGTCAGAAGACAGAATACTGGACGAGGTGGACCAATAGTCTGATCCATGGTGACCATTCTCATGTGTTGACTTTTGTGTTAAATAGATTATTCATGCACTGAAGTACATAGCATATTAGAACAGAAATTATGTAGTATAAAATTGGATTGTCAGCTCCAAGAAAGAGTTACTTAAGGGCCACTACAGCTGAAATAAGTGTTAGCTCATGAAGTCTGATAAGTTAACTTACAAGATGAGCCCATGATATAAAATTCAGAGTGGAATTGGTCTTAGATATAGGATTTTAGGGGTATGACAAAATTTAAACATATTAATTTATTTATGTGTTTTCCAACATTTCTGCAGTTGCCAACAAGAATGGACACATTTTTGTAATAATAAAAACATTTAAAAAAGAATTTTTGACTATGTTACATCAGTGGTTACTAAGGCAATTCTCCCATTAAAGTCAGTGCAAGCACTGTCTGTAAATGGACTGTGATGGGATGTACTCCTCACATTGGCCCTATAAAAACTGAATTAGGCCAAGTGGGCCTGTAACAGGGCCAAAGGGGGAACTTTGGGCTTTGACCACTCCTGTGCCCATAAACCAGCCAGAAACTTCTGTGTTACTTTCACCATGCTTTTCATTGGTGAAAAAGCAATTGAAATTGCCAGTTCCAACCACCTTATACACAGAGCTTCAAACCTGCCAGCTCAGAAAATGATGTTTCTGCAGCTAAAAAGGGAGCACAGCCCAAAACTCCTCTGCTCCAATCTCTCTCTCTCATGTATTCCTTTTCTGCCAGTCTTAGGTATCTCTCTGGTTAATGAGGCCAGAAACTACTTCCCATTACCAACTAGGGGTTGGGCTGCCTCAGACAGCTCCAATTAACCTTCCTCACCCGAGGTAGTGTGCAGAGGTCTGGATCAAAGATTCCCAGGCAGAACCCTATCTCAGGGCCCAGTTAGCCAATTAGGCTTCAAATGGGGGAGAGTTAGGCAGATCATCGCTAATGATAAGAAAGCAGGAATGACTGCTACATGCATGGCGAGAGCCCAGAGAACACAATCCAGAGTGGCCAGGGAGGAGGCATGGGAGGGGCTCCCCATTTAGCAAAGAACATGTTGGTGGGGAAATAATACCATGTGCTTCCCAAGTGCTACCGCAAGTATCTTATGAAAGAAAGCATAATTTGAGGTAACAGGTTTGGCAATAGCATTGATAATTTACAGTCTCCCCACCTGAGGTCAGGGAGGAAAAAGGGGAACAAAGGCATGGCAGAAAGAAGCCCAGGGAAGAAAGCAAGAAGATTGGTGTAGCTGCAGATCTTAACTGCTTGCAAGAGGCCCCTGGAATGGAAGGCAGAGTAGAAGGTGGACATGGGTTCTGCTAATAAACACCGTAGAGTGACTTTGTTAAGTGCACTGGATACAAAGACTGCCAACATCAGTGCAAGAGTGTCCTAGTCAGGACAACAGACATGAGGATTGTTTCATGTGGTTTGGGGAGAGAACCTTTGAAATTCTATCCTGGAGGGGAATCTACTAAGTGACCTGGCTGGAGGTCTTATGCATGAGGAGCTCCTGTGCTGAGAGAGGGATGTCAGACTCGGACAGAGAAACAGACTGCAACTGCTGAAAGTGGCAACTAGAGAAACCTAGTACATATACATAATATTTTCCTTAACTCTGACATATGCACTTTGCATAAATGTATTTGAAGACCAGAATTCATTTGAAAATGATAATGTGCTGGGCAGTGCTTAGCAAAATAATTGAATCAGATGCATACAGTGAGGGCTATAATGTGTAACTTCTTACACATGAAAATGTAAGACACGTCCTTGCTGCTGTTATACACCAAACTTTTTTGCCATTATGTCACTGTTCTAAAGATGAAGCACAATTAGAGTCAGTATTCCACCCTAACCATCAAAAATAGCATAGCTGTTCAGGTTTGCATGCGCTTAAATAAAAGTGCTAAAACTTTATACCAAAGAAAATTATAACATCAAATTGCTTATAAAAGCACATAATAAAACTTCTTTCTTTGGAGCATAATGGTCAAGATGAAAAGAATACATCGTTACATTAGGCAGCTTTCTGAATACTCCTGAAGGAAATTGATATGCATATAAGCTATACAAATATTTATGAACAACAATGTAACGAAAGAGCCAGAACAAAACATCTACATTTCAAAACCACATTAGATAATTTTCTTGGTGAGACTCTTTTACAGCCATTAAGAATTTAGAATGGTTGACAAGTACTTTTACCTATGTACTCTTTCTAGACCAGGAGAATTAAACTTAAAGAACTTGGCAATTATTGTTGGTGAACTAAGACTACTGCCCAGCATACTGGTCAGTACTATTTCACTGTTCCCCTGTGCTCCCATCAATCTTAACCCTCTCTTGCCTCTTATTTTATATTTAGATTTTAATCTTTTTTAATATGGACCTTTTTCTCTCTCTGTCCTGTGTTGGCCAGAGGATGTTGTGGAGATCAAGACTTTATCAGGGTTCAAAAAAGATGTAGATAAATTCATGGAGGTTAGGCCCATCAATACTTACTATGTTGAACGGGTAGAATGGAGTCCCTAGCTTCTATATGTCAGAGGCTGAAATGAATTACAGGAGACTGATTACTCAATGGTTACTCTGTTCTGTTCACTAACTCCAGGAAATTTTGCATTGGCCACTTTCAGAAGACAGGATATTGGATTAGATGGAACTTTGGTATGACCCAGTATGGCCATTCTTATAAAAGCAATTCTTGTACAGTTCCTGGTTCATTATTTGGGCTTCCAACTGCTGGCAATGCAAGTAAATAATCATAATCATAATCACAATAATAATCAACTTCATTACTGAATGAGGTCAGAGAGAGTCACAAATTCTAGTTAACATGTCCTGGCTTTTTCCTGTGATGTTTGTTTCATGACATTGCACTAGTGTAACCTGCTGATATAGCTTCATAACACCATGAGTTAGGTGATTTATTTACAAAATACTCTCTCATAACATGATCATTATCTCTCATTATCATTACTGTACTCCTCTTGTGTGTTGAAAGGGAAGGAAGGAATTATGTAGGGTGTGGGGATATTTTTCACCATGCATCCAATTTCTCCTGTCTTCTTGGCAGGATTGGAGGAGGGAGAATCTTGGCAATTCCTTCTTTTTGCTGTGGGATGGCATGAGTGATTCCTGTGGCCAGTTCATTTGCTCACTAGTCCTGATATCATACTGTTATGCTATTTGGGAAGAAACCTATGAATGACATCCACTCATCTTACCTGATATCTCACCAGAGCCGAGGAACATTTAAAGAAGACTCATAGTTTCTGTACTTGTAAGCTTCTGACTGTAGGACAGTCAATGAAGTTTACTGAACTAGAGTCACAAGAAGACTGATCCAAATTCCACAGAAATCATTGGAAAAAAATCTGTGAGATATGAATCAAGACCAAATTTTCTATTTTTAGGATCATGAAAATTCAAGACTTCACTTATTATGTCTTCTTGTAAAAGTACTAAAACTGGTTACCAAATGTAAAACATTGAATCTACATTTGCACAAATGTAAAGAAAAATAATTGTGAAAATTTTCACAACAAAGGCTGTGTCTACACTGCAGCATAAAGTTGATTTTAAGGCGTGTAGCTCAATTTTGCAATGTGACTATCTTCACTGCAAATTTTTAGGGGTGCTAAGATTGAGATTCTCGCATTGACCATGTGATGCAGCATAAAGCCAAGTTCACATTTAAAAGGACGCATTAATGCTAGTGTGGAAACAGTGTTACTTTAAATAGATTTTATTGCCCTCCAGAGGAGGCCCACAGGTATCCCACAATGCCCCACAAGAGTCCATTCTGGCCACTTTCATCTCTGTTGCTGTGCGGGTGCGTAGGAAGTAGGTAAGAGGCAGCCTGGGAATTTGAACTCATGTTCTTTCAGACCAGCGTGGATATCATGGCATGCACCTCAGGAGCCATCCGTCATAACACATCTAGCCATTGCATCTAGCCGTCGTGACTACTAAGGTGTCTTCTGATCTGAGTTCTCAGGATCACAAAGGTGCTCCAGCATGGAGCCATAATGAGATCCTGGATCTCATTTTAGTGTGGGATGAAGAATCAGTTCTGAGCAGACCATGAATCAGCAAATAAAATGCAGACATTTATGAGAAGATTTCATGTGGCATGATCAATAAAGGGTTTGACTGGGATGCTCAGCAATACCAGGCCAAAACAGAGGAGCTCTGTAAGAATTATCACAAAGTAAGAGAAGCCAACAGTGGTCTGGGTCATCTCCCAAAACGTGTTGTTCCATGCCATTCTTGGAGGGACTCAACCATGTTCCCTAAGGCTCGCATGGATGCTTCAGGAGACTTTACTCAGGTCTCCAGTGGGAGTTAAGAAGGGAAGCAGGAGGAAGAGGGTGATGAAAAGGAGTCATCAGGCATTTGAGGAAACTGATTATGCCAACCCAGAGCTCTTCATCACCCTGGAGCCAGTTCCCTCTACGTCAGCTGAGGCTGTGGGGTCCAGCAACGATTTTGAGGGCTCTTCTGGTGAGTATTTTTTTTAAATGCTGCAAGTGTGTTGTGGCTGGGCTTGGGTGTAAGTTTGCTTCTGTTGAGCATATTTTAACAGCTACAAGCAGGTTGTGGGCCTAGCATGGTGGATTTATGCCCCTTAGAACAGTCTTCTTAATATTTCTGTGGAAGAAGCACTTATCCTTTTTTTGAGCTCCCCATAAAGGTCTCAGCCAGGTACTCTTTCATTTTTGCTCAAAGTTTTTGGGGAGGCCTGATTTATTGTGGCTTCCATGATAGCACACCATGCCATGCCAGCCAACCAGTAAATAATCTGGTACCATGGACGGGGTCACAGGCAACAGCAAGCCGCTCCTTTAACGGGCCCCTCCCAGACAGACCCGGCCTGCACAGCACGAGGTCTGCAGAGTGCTAGCCACATTCTCGTAGACCAAAGCACAGCAGCTATGGATCCCCAGGAGCAGCACCTGGAAGCGTTCCACGTAGTCACCCAGGGAGCAAGCGCCCTGCTCGGTGCTGCACAGGAGGCCGCCCAGCAGCTTCTGGTAGGGGAACCCTCCCAGGGGGCAGACAGGGATGCCCCTGACCACTGGGCTCCCCTGTTCCTCCCGTGCTGGGTGCTCCACAGACTCTGGAGCTACCCCACCAGCTCTGAGTGGTGAGAGCAGCTGGTCATGGGGGAGTGGGACAACGACCAGTGGCTGCGAAACTTCCGCATGCGCTGGCAGACATTCCTGGACCTCTGCCAATGGCTCACTCCCACACTGAGGCACCAGGACACATGGATGCGGTGCACCCTCCCTGTCGAGAAGAGGGTCACAATAGCTGTCTGGAAGCTGGCCACGTCAGACAGCTAGCACGCTGTGGGGCACCAGTTTGGAGTGGGAAAGGCCATGGTTGGGGCCGTTGTCATAAAGGTAAGGAGACCTGGGCACACACCCACTGGTGGGAGGAGGGGCTGGGGAGGGGCCAAATGAGGGCTGGGGAGCAAGGGGTATGTTGGGGAGGGAGGGGTCCAGGTGTGGGGCTGAGGAGAAAGGGGTACCGGGGAGGGAGGAGCTGGGTGGGGGTGTACCTGGTGGGATGCCTGGGAGGGAAGCCTGGGGGGGAGGGGCCTGGGGCACCCTGCACACCCTCTTGGGCACTTGTGTTCCCTCCCCACAGGTGGTCCATGAGCTCAATGCCATGCTGCTCAAGAGGGTATCCGAGTCAGGGACCTGGACATAGCCACCCTGAATTGATTTCACACTGACCAATAGATGTTGAGCATTGCAAACTTCCACAGAGCAATTGCTACTTGTGTGTGAACTGTCAAAGCAGGTCTTCTGGTGTTACTAGGCTTCAGGGTGGAGGATAGTAAATCACAGTTTCCCTGAAAGTGGCCTTGCACTTGAAGAAGTTCTGTGGCCACTGCTGGTCATCCCAGACCACCAAAATAACACAGCGCCACCAGTGTACACTGGATTCACAGAACTGGTACTCCACTGCAAGCAACGCACCCAGCGCAGCCAGCAGCTATGCATTCCTGTTCTCCGCTTCTTCAATATTACCATCCAAATCATCTGTATCCTACATCCTCGCTCTGGTTTTGTCTAATTAAATACTGCATGACACTTCAGGAAGTGGCCATAACACACTGTGCCATGACTTTAATCTGTTTAGGATCCATGCTAGTGACCTACAGTGGCATGAGCCAGGCGCAAGCTTTGGGAAACTGATGCAAAAAATGTCATGGACTGGAAATGTCTCAATTCAGCCATTTGTTTTTCAACAGGAAGCGGGTGGGGGCATTGCACACTGGTATGATGACATCAGACACCCACAAGCATTTGTGGCACATTTTTTCCCAAAAACCACTGGCAGAAAAAATCAGAATGCAATGGGGAAACAGGCACTGTAGGATCGGGACATACAATGCATTGCTGACGCAGTAGAACATAGGCAAGGCAATGAAGACATGCTATGTCGACTTTCTAAACATTTGTGGGCACTCATCTAAGACTTCATAAATTCCAGTAGTAAAAAATTGACTTCAGTAAAACTAATTTGATTTCATAGTGTAGACATGTAGCCAAAGACAACCTTTGAATGTTTGACCAAGAGCTCTAATTCGTAGCACGCAGTTCAATTAAAAAGATCATTCTTACATACTAAAGTACAATGAACAAGATTTTCACATGGACACCCTTTATGAAAGCCTTGGTGTGAGTGTTTGTGTATCTGTCTGTATTTTTCCCCCATTAGGAAATTCTCCAAAAAATACAACAAAGGTATAAAGAACTGTCTTCTCTTGATAACTCATTGGAGGGACCAGTGTGTAACTAACTGTGTTTATATCAAATTAGGGTATGTCTACACAGCAGCCTCTTTGCCTGTGGCTACACTGCTTCTCCCTTCTGAAGGGATGAACAAATGTGGCCAATTGGAAATGCAAATGAGGCATGGATTTAAATATATCATCCCTCACTTGCATACTCCTGTGAGGTCTCAATTCCAGAAAAGCTGATTTGGAAAGCCAAAATAGCTGTGGTGACAAGGTTCGTTTGCAAGGAAATCCCACTTTTGAAAGCACCGTTCTTCCTGAAAGGGAGATCCCACATAAGTATGCAAATGAGGCTTGAGATATTTAAATCCACACCTCTTTTACATTTCTGATTGGCCACATTTACATGCCCTTTCTTTTAAGGAATTTAGGGCCTCTGGAAGGAGGGTTTCCTTCAAGGAGATCCCCATGGGCCACGTGTCTACATGGCTATTTTGGAGTCCAGAAGCTCTTCTTCTGGACTCTGAATCATGTGGCCATCTACTAATGAGGCACACGAAATTTACATCTATGCCTCATTAAATCTTCCAAGCTGCTCATTACCATGCCCTTTCCGAGGAAGGGGCATGTGTAGAAATGGCCATTGATATGAGCTCTACCGTTGATATAAGCAGCATCGCTGACCCCTTTCAAAAATAAAATAAAATAATTATAGCACCAACATGTGTAAAGAAAATGCCAGTAAATTAATTCTTATTTAACTAGCTAAAACTGGCTAAGAGACAAAAATCTCTTACTTCCAAATGACTTATCATAAAAGATTAGTATGTGACTAAAGCCGCGTCTACACGTGCCGGCTACCTCGAAGTAGCCGCGCCAACTTTGAAATAGCACCCGTCACGGCTACACGTGGCGGGCGCCATTTCAAAGTTGACATCGACATAAGGCAGCGAGAAGTCGAAGTCACTATCCCCATCAGGAGATGGGAATAGCGCCCTACTTCGACATTCAATGTTGAAGTAGGGAATGTGTAGCCGTTGCGCGTCCCGCAACATCGAAATAGCGGGGTCCGCCATGGCGGCTATCAGCTGAGGTGTTGAGAGACGCTCTCTCCAGCCCCTGAGTTCGATGGTCACCGCGTGCAGAGGATCCTTAAAGGTGTCCACCCCCTGCCTTCCTGTGCAGGAAGCTGAGAGAGCATGCAGGCGGCAGCCCAGCTGCGCAGCCAGCCTGAACGCTCCTCTGCAGACACATCAACCCCCCACCTCTGAGATGGCCGCCTCCCAGCCCCCTAAACGCCCCCAGGGCACCCCCCCAAGGGGAGCCACGGCTCCCAGACCAGCAGCCAGGCTGGGAAGCGGCAGCGGAGCCCCTCCTGGACAGAGGCTGAGCTTCGGGACCTGCTGGGCTCTGGAGTGAGGAGGAGGTGCTCCAGGTAACGTGGAGCAAGAGGCGGAACGCAGATGTGTTTGCTCGGCTGGCCGAGGGCCTGGCCACCCGGGGTCACCCTGCCTGCACTCCTGACCACGTCAGGAGTAAGGTGAAGGAGCTGCGGCAGGGTTACGCCTGGGCCTGGGATGCGGCCAGCTGATCTGCGGCCGCCCCCGTCACTTGCCCCTTTTACAGGGAGCTCAGGGACATCCTGGGCCCCCAGCACACCTCCTCCCCTCCGGCCACTCTTGATACCTCAGCCGATGAGCCCCAGCAGGACCCGGAGGCGGAGTCTGACCTGGAGGTAAGCCCCACACCCCAGGGGCCCCCCCAGGAGCTCACCCCTGGGGCACTGGAGGAGGAGGAGGAGGGGGGATCCTCCTCCAGCGATGGGGGGCTCTGGATCCACATCCCGTCCCGGAGCTCCAGCTGGGCGTCCGCCCACCGGGTGTCCCCCGACCGTGGGAGCGGACCATCAGGTATGTACCCCCACCGGTTCCACACACCCCGGGATTGAGGGGCAGGGGTAACAGATATAACCAGGGCCCTCCACATGCCTAGATTACCATGGCCCCAAGGACATCAGTGGCATGTCCCTCAGAAGAGAGCATCAGCCCTTTCCCCCCGCCCCAGCATGACAGTGCCGTGCCCCATCCCTGGGGATGGGGAGAGCAGAACATAGGGTCCCCCGAGGGAGGGGTGGGACACCCATCAGCAGCAGCATCTCCCGGGGATGGGGATGGGGAACCAGCAGCAGAGGGGTGGGGGGACAAGGGCCACGGCTCGGGGCCCACACTAACGGCTGTCTCCACTCTTCTTCCCCCCCTGTGTTCCTCAGCTGCACCATCGGAAGGACCGGAGAGCGCTGGAGAGGTGTCAGTGGTCCCGGAGAGCCCATCGGGGCCATCACTCCAGGCCAGCCCCTCGGTGGAGCACTGACCGGCCCCAGGGCGGGGACGATGGCAGAGCCAGCACCATCCGAGGATGGCGACGGACCCCCAGCTGCTGGCTATCCTCCATCAGCAGCTGGAGGTCTCCAAGCAGCACCTGCGGGTGGAAGAGCAGTGCCTCCAACTACAGGAGTGGGCACTGGCCTGGCGCCAGGAGGCATGGGGGGCCTTTATGTGCACATTTGAGCACATCGCAGACTACCTGGCCCCCCATGCTGCGCCGGCCGCCTCTCTGCCCGCCCTGCCTGCTCCACCCACCACTCCACCCGCTGCTCCACCCACCGTTGCACCTCCATCCACCACCGAGGGCCCTTCTGCCGAGAGGGACCTGGGGCCAGCTGACACCCGCCAGCCATATCTCCCAGTCCGCCCAGCCGCCAGCCATTCCCAGCATGGGCTGCAGCCAAGGCGCAGGTCACGGCCGCCCACCCCCAGCGCTGGACATTAGGGGGTGTGGGGCCCAGGACATGGCCCCGCCTCGCCCTTTGTATATATCCCCTTCACCTATCTTTTGTAAATAGTTTGTATTAGACCCCTGTTCTGTTCTGTTATGATGATACCTGCCCCCCCAAGTAAACAGTTCTCCCCTTCCTTGTCTTCCCCTTTTTTTTCCTTTCATCTTATAATACGTATATACATAATATTTATTTTGGCTGTACATAGTTATGATATAATAATAAGAGTTCAACACATATATTCTGGTTTCACGAAAAACATGTCTGTTTTTATTTACAAGAGAAGTGGTGGGGGGTTCTCTGGGGTGTGGGCGTAGGGGCAGGGAGTGTTGTGGAGGATGGGGGGGTGCAGTGGGGGGCCAGCCAGCGTTCACCCCACAGCCTCGTCGAACTGGGCCCGCAGGTCCTCCCAGACCCGGGTCCCTTTGGGGTCCACCTGGCGACTGGGGGCAGCGGGTGGCTGCACATCAGCCCTGCCGGGCCTCCACAGCCCAGCCCTGTAAGAAGGCCTCCCCCTTGCTCTCGACAAGGTTGTGGAGGGTGCTGCACGCGCCCACAATCTGGGGGATGTTGGTGGGGCCCACATCAAGGCGGGTGAGGAGACACCTCCAGCACCCCTTGAGGTGGCCAAATGTGTGCTCCACCACCTGGCGCATGTACTTCAGGCGCATGTTGAAGCGCTCCTGGCTGGCTGACAGGTGGCCCATCTAAGGGTGCATGAGCCAGGGCCGGAGCGGGTATGCTGCGTCTGCGATGACACAGAGGGTCATGGTGGTGTCCCCCACAGGAATCTCCCGCTGGGGCATGTAGGTCCCCGCCTCCAGCCGGCAGCACAGGCCCGAGTTCCGGAATACCCGGTCGTTGTGGGTGCTGCTAGGCCAGCCCACATATATGTCCAGGAAGCGGTCCCGGCTGTCCACCAAGGCCTGGAGGACCACTGAGTGGTAGCCCTTCCGATTTAGGTAGCGTCCTCCCCTGTGCTCCGTGGCGCAGATGGGGATGTGGTCCCATCCAGAGCCCTGAAGCAATTGGGGAAGCCCAGGGTGGCAAACCCCGCGATGGTGGCATCTGGGTCCCCAAGCCTCACGAGCCTGTGGAGCAGCAGGGCGTTGATGGCGCGGACGACCTTCAGGGAAAGCACATGGGACAGCACCAGTGAGGGGTGTGCAGGGTGTGTGTGGCCCTCCCCTGCCAGGGCTCCCCTCCCCTCTCCTCCCCTCCCCTCCCCTCCTCTGCCAGGGCTGTCTCCCCCTCCCCCTGTGGGTCCTCTTACCTCCATGAGGACAGCCCCGACGGTGGCCTTGTCGACGCCAAACTGCTGGCCCACAGATCGGTAACTGTCTGTAGTGGCCAGCTTCCAGACAGCGATGCCGACCTGTTTCTCCACACTGAGGGCACGCCGCATGAAGGTGTCCTGGTGCCTCAGTGCAGGGGTGAGCCACTGGCATAGCTCCAGAAATGTCTGCCGGCTCATGCGAAAGTTCTGGAGTCAGCAGTTGTTGTCCCACTCTCCGAGCACCAGCCGCTCCCACCAGTCGGTGCTCGTGGGGTAGCTCCACAGCCGGCGGTATATGAGGCGGGGGGGGGCAGGGTGCTGCAGGGTTGGGGGTTGCTTCCTCCTTCCCTGGGGGCAGCTCCTCCCCTGTGTCTAGGATGTGATCAGCTGCCTCCTGCATGGCATGGAGCAGGGTGAGCACTGCTCCTACAGGGGCGGCTGGGTGGACCTCTGCCTGCTGCTGCTGCTGCTGCTGCTGCTGCTGCTGCTGGGGATCCATGACTGCATCGCTGAGATGTGCATGCCTATGGCTCTGCAAACCGCGTGCTGTGCAGGCTGAGTGTGTCTGGGAGGGGCCCTTTAAGGGAGAGGCTAGCTGTTGCCCCAGAAGCGCTAGTCCGCCCTGTGACCCTGTCTGCAGCTGTTCCTGGCACCCTTATTTCTATGTGTGCTACTTTGGCGTGTAGACATTCCCTCAGAGCGCCTACTTCGATGTGGTGTTGCCCAACGTCGACGTTGAACATTGACAGCACCAGCCCTGGAGGACGTGTAGACGTTATTCATCGAAATAGGCTATTTCGATGCTGTGTTCATGTGTAGACGTAGCCTAAATGAAATAAAAAAATCTGTCAAAGTAGGAGACTTTCCTATATTGAAAAAGGAAATCCCAATGGTAGATTGAGTTTTAAAGCAACAGATTTATGAGAAATAATTCAAAATGTATTTCATTAAACAATGGCACTTTTTCAAAAGCTTTTTGCTATATTTGAATGTGGTAATATTCTTAATGGCATTCTGGTGCTTTTGTAGTGACACATTAGCTACATGGGGTGGCAGCAGATATATATTTCCCTTGTACAAAAGAAGTTTGATTTGGTTTTCCTAGTGAATGTGCAGCATTTGAAATATCGTACAGCATCCTCTAACTCTGAATAGTAAAACTTTAAAAAGTCCCTACTTTGCTGAACTTGCAGTTTAAGGAAATAGATGAGACAGACCAAAGTGCAACTATTGCAGCAATTATTCTATATATCATTAATGAGACTGTTACTGTTGTGTGGTGTCCAGGTGTGAAGTCAATAATTTCAAAACAAATGTTGAAAAATTGGAAAACAGGAAAACATTCAGAAAGAGCTACAAGAATGACTGGAGGTTTGGAAAAACAAAACAAAACAAAACAAAACTCCTGTACTGTGGAGATTTAAAAGATTGATGTATTTACTCAGTCCAAGAAAAAGTTAAGAAATGAATTATGATCTATAGAACTGATTAAGAAATTTTTAACAATTATCTTTATCTTTATTAGAAAATGCCCATACTTTGTAATGAAAACTATTCATAGGAAAAGGCCAGTATCAACAAATTTCCTGCTTTGAAAACAAACAAACAAACAATTTCATAAATAAATAATGTTTGGAAATTGTTTAAATGTTGAAATTTTTATGGTTTCAAAATGAAGTGATTTTTTTTTTCAGTTTGGAATGACTTTTCTTTTCAAAATGCCATTTAATTTATAATAAACTTTGTAAAGATCAAAAATGAAAGAGCAAATGTCAAAATTATTGTAACAAACTATGTTAATTGATTTAACTGACTTTCAGATTTTTAGTATATGAAAAAAGGAAAAAAGAAAGAAAGAAAAAAAATGATTTTTTGTGCCTGTTTCACACAGAGAAAAAATCCCAAATCTAAATAAATCTTGTGGGATCAGAAAGCCAGTCTCTGCCCAGTTCTAATGGCTTATAAGTGCCTATATAAAATAAAATTTCTAATAAGAGAGGGATTTTGAATCCAGCCAGTATCAAGGAGAGAGCCAGTATCAAGTCGGTTATGAACTGAAACAAAAACCTAATAAAAATGAGTAGCATTTTTAAACTAAGGGCAATTGAGGGAGTAGGTGGATTCTCAAACATTTGAAGTCTTTAAATCAAGAAATAATGCCTTTCCAAAATACACGTTCCAGATCACCCAAAAGTTAAGGACTTGATGAAGGAATAATTACAATAAATTTCTATGGACTGCCCAGGGTGATGCAGGAGATAAGACTAGAATATCAATCCAATGGGACCTTCCATCTATGGGGAACTGGACACAGATAGACAGGAAACCAGAACACCACTTCATGTTGTTCAATACAACCAAAAAATTATAACATCCAGGACGTATTATGGAGAAGTCCCCACATTATTTTATATTGGCTATGGCTACACTGTAGCTATAAATTGAAATAACACAACATAAACAAATCACATAATTTATTTTCAGTTATTTTGAGCATAGTGGTTAGCTGCATCTTTGCTATTTCAGGGTACTTTTGTATCTCAAAATAGTACCTATAGTGTAGCTGTAGCCATTCTGTTCCATCTGACAAATTTGTAACAGCAGAGGACTTGAGTTGGGAAGGGATGTCCACATCAGAAGCTTCTTCCATTCCTTCATAGCCTTTGTAGTCGTAAAATCAGGAGCCTTGGAGGAATGGCTTTAGGGGAAAATCTCAAGGGAAAGAGGGGCGGAAACATGATGGGGACTTGTTCTTTGTTTCCTTAAATTTGTAACAGGAGCCAAAGCATTGTTCCAAGCAGAAGCGCTATATTGAGCAGGAAAGAAAAAAAGCAAGAGATAGAAAATCTGTGGAAACAATCACTGTTTTCTTAATTTAACAAATTTTCTTGTTTAGTTTTAGAATGATGCAGCCATTTTTCTTCCATTTTCCCCTACCTCAATATATATTTAATCCTGATGATGTGACCTAACTATAAAAGATTCCTTTCCTTTGTTCATTTTTGGTTGTGAGCATTAAAGTCATTTTTTTCTTAATGGTGCTGGCAGACTCAAGAGGCAGACCATGTGAGCTGGAGAACAAAACAGCAATATTCACTAATGGGAGCTCAGCAGCACTGGAGAGGTATTCTATTATAAGCAGAAATGAATAGAAAAAAAAATCACAAGTATCCTTAGCTGTTTTCATATGCCTTGGTAAATCCTTCTATGCAATTTCTGTAGATGAAAATTTAGTAGTCATCTAGAAAACCAGCATCAAAGTGTGGTAAGTATGTTAATTGCACAGCACACTATGAATGAATGTGTGATAACATTGTTAACAATGACTATTCAATAGATCATTGAAGAGTCAGTAATGTCAGTCTGATTTCAGAGAAATGCAACACAGCTATAAATTTCTCAACTGAGTTAATCTTATGAATTTGTTAATGGTGTCTTAATTATATACTGATGTTGAGAATATCACACAAATTAAAATAAAACTCCTTCTGCTAGGAGTTATAACAGAAAAAGTATTAACATATGAAACATAAAATCAGTATTAATACGATTGACAGTAGACTCTGTCCTGGAAGACAGAAAATGCGGGGATAGACTCTCTTCTCGTTTACATTGGTGTTAATCAGAAATAATTCCCTCAAATTCTGTGAAGCTACAGCAATACAAAGTCACAATAAGTCAGTATTGACTACAGTCAAAAGTATTTTATATTGAAGTAAAAAACTGCTTCTGAGGGGTTGTATAAAATGCACATGGGTCCAAATGAGTGTCATATGTGTAGAAGATTTTGCTGGGTACATCTATCTGTATCATAATAGACCTTGATAAATTATAGGTCTATTTATTTAGCTATGGAACCACGTGACAAAAGGATTTGTCATATGATTCTATAACTAATTGTACATCTTATTCCCTCACTCTTCTCATAATGAATGCCTGATAAAAACTATTGCTAACATTCAAGACTTCTGAACAGCTTTAGAAACTTGGTCTTTCATTTTAAGTACTTGCCTGAGAAACATTTCCTCCCTGCTCCTCCAAATTGTGGAATCTTCACCAAAAATTACATTGGTGTAGAAGCCAGGACAAATATTTTTCATTCCACTGTGAAAAGCCTGATATTCCACAACCCTGCAGATTCTAAAAGTTCTGTCTCAATGCCTTGGAATTTCTCAGTTCTTCCTCTCTTAGGCTGTTTCTACAAATGCCACTTTCTTTGAAAGTGGCATGCTAATAAACGGCTTGAAATATGCTGAAGAGGAGCAGATGCAAATTCCCCGCGTCTCATTAACACAAGGTCATGTGATTTGGAGTCCAGAAGACATTCTTCCCTACTCCAAAACACCGTTTAGAAGTGCGGCCCCCAGAGGGTCTTCTGGAACGAAGTCCTTCTTCCGGAGGCCCCTTCTTCTTGAAAATTTTTGGGAAGAAGGGGCCTCCAGACTAAGGACTTCCTTCCAGAAGACGCCCCGGGGGCCGCGCTTCTAAACAGCATTTTGGAGTCTGGAAGAACATCTTCCGGACTCCAAATCACATGACCTTATGCTAATGAGGTGCAGGGAATTTGCATCCACACCTCATTAGCATATTTCAGGCTATTTATTAGCATGCCACTTTCAAAAAAAGTGGCATGTGTAGAAACGGCCTTAGTGGTGGGAATGGTGTACAGTGATCATGGGGGTAGGGAGAGGATTAAATCTTCCCACAACAGGGCAATAAGTGTTGACGTCTGGGTGTAAAAGCCAAAAGTTAACTGAAGTGATGTGTGCTGTGGCAGCAGAGATTGCCCTGCAGTACCCTGTAGCTCTAGAACTAATGTTAAAACAATTAGAACCAGCAAACTGTCCCTGGGAACCAAAAGGAAATGCAGAAGATGCAGTGAGCATCACCACTACAGGGAGCATGAGTGAGTTACATCAATAGCCAGGGATGGGAGATGGACAGGAGAGTTCAGGGGAGACAGAACTGATCCTTTTTCCTCTGAGGCTGTGCTTCTGTTTCAGTAAGGGGAGAAGAACATGGAGCTTCACCACTAGGAAAACCAAGGGCTGGGGAGGGAGATGCAGAGGAAGGTGGGCTTTCATTCCTGTCACTTACAGAAGGGAAGTGGAATATTCCTAGGAGTTCAAAGCAGAGTTTTCATAGTCTGTAGGGTTGTGGAATATCAGAATTTTCACCAGAGGTGGTACAAGCACCCAAAAAGTTACTCGAGTAAAAGTGCAGCTGCTTTCAATTCTGGATACTTGAATACAATCAAGATGTGACATGTGCACACGTGTGTGTGTGTGTACTTTTATTCAAGTAGTTTTCCAGAGGCACACCAGTGACTTGTACATAGGTACAATCCCCTAAACAGCTGTACTTTTACTCAAGTAACTTTTTGGGCACCTTTTTCCAACTCTGCTTTTCCTATGTCTTGGACCAAACAATACTTGTCTTAGGTTCTCCACCAGTATAATTTTCTTTGGTAAAGATTCCACAATTTAAGTGAGGGAAAGGAAACATTTCTCAGGCAAGTATCTTAAGTGAAAAGCCAAGTTTCTGAAGCTGATCAGAAGTCTTGAATATTAGTAGGGGCTTCAGCAGTCATGAAGTCCTTTGATGCTATCGTGGGTCAGAGTGAGGAAACGGGCCTGGTCAGGTGTAGATGGAAAGTAAGTAGGATGGGGAGGAGTCATCACCTTCTCCCAATTACCCCCAGGAGGATCCATTGACCAAATGCACTGTTTAGCTTTTGAAAAGTGCAGATTCTGGAATCTGCTTCACAGCAGTTACATTATTTAAATATTTTCTTGTTTGCACGTGGGGCAGATTGCAATGAATTTCTGGGCCTACTGGCCATATCCAGACTATGGTTGATAATTAGGGGTATCTCTGAAGACAAAAAAGTCAGGGTTAGAGGGACCATGAAGGTTGTGTTCCATGAAATGTAGCTTGTTAATATGCTTCTTAACTTTGCATGATGAATTGTGGTCCCAGTGAGCATTTTGCTTCTGACTGGTAGCTGCCATTTCAGGGATATCAAGACCCTTAACATTTTATAAGAGTAAATAAAGAGATGAAAGAGGATTTACGGATATAGGAACAGCTTGTGAATAATTTTAGTGGCTTTTTTAGAGGACTGGATGATGAAGGCAGATTTAAAGGATTACTCAAATGCATCAGGGGAAGAGTGGGGATAATAGATTTTTTATTTTTTTTTATCAAGGCATATGATGTGTTTTAAAATGGCCCTCAGATTTGATACAAATGGAATAAACTATATAACTATAAAATGTGTGCCCTATTCTAATGGCAGTGAATATTTGGAGAAAGGATTTTGTGCACACAAGAGTGGCTTTTTATACTGGCAATATGACGCATATTGTCATTGGCATGTTCTCCAGATGACTCAGAGTTACGAGGCTGTTCATACTGCAGTTTGAACTTTAATATCTGTTTTTTTGCCAAACATATATACATATACATACATATGCCCAGGATGTAGCTCATACTTTGTCTCAGTTTCAGGAGAACAGATTTCATACATTGCACTGGGAGTGAATGATGAACCTGAAGAGATACCCATGACCCTCTAGAATGGAGGCTGATGATGGCTCTCGGAGCAATACAGAGAACAGTAGCACTACAAACATTTGCAGCTTATAAAAACAGTGGGAGGCAGGGTTGTGTCTTTTTTCAAATGAGCAGAGGCCTGCTTATGGTTTGGCATGCTCCAAATAACCAAATCTTCACTGCATTGTGGCACTAGCGTGCAGCAAGCATCAGCTGCCATCTCTTGTTGTGCCTTTGTCCACACATTAGCAGGATGAAGACAATCCAGAAATTTGTGGTACGTTGTTTGTTGTGGTGGAGGTCTTAGAGATGTGACAACTCCATTGAGCATGCTTAAGGATTTAGTGCAAGTTATTCACTAAGGCTACGTCTACAAGTGCACGCTACATCAAAATAGCTTATTTCGATGTAGCGACATCGAACTAGTCTATTTCGATGAATAACGTCTACACATCCTCCCGGGCTGGGAACGTCGACGTTCAACTTCGACGTTGGGCAGCACCACATCGAAATAGGCGCTGCGAGGGAACGTCTACATGCCAAAGTAGCACACATCGAAATAAGGGTGCCAGGAACAGCTGCAGACAGGTTCACAGGGAGGACTCAACAGCAAGCCGCTCCCTTAAAGGGCCCCTCCCAGACACAGTTGCACTAAACAACACAAGATTCACAGAGCCGACAACTGGTTGCAGACCCTGTGCATGCAGCATGGATCCCCAGCTGCCACAGCAGCAGCCAGAAGCCCTGGGCTAAGGGCTGCTGCACACCATGACCATAGAGCCCCACAGGGGCTGGAGACAGAGCGTCTCTCAACCCCTCAGCTGATGGCCGCCATGGCGGACCCCGCTATTTCGATGTTGCGGGACACAGATCGTCTACACACGCCCTACTTCGACGTTGAACGTCGAAGTAGGGCACTATTCCCGTCCCTTCATGGGGTTAGCGACTTCGACATCTTGCTGCCTAATGTCGATTTCAACTTCGAAATAGCGCCCAACACGTGAAGCCGTGACGGGCGCTATTTCGAAGTTGGCACCACTACTTCGAAGTAGCGTGCATGTGTAGACATGGCCTAAATGTGGAAAACCAGACAGGATATGGCCTTGTTCAAAGCTTTATTCCTGATATCTTTTGGAACTTTTAGAGTCAGCAAACTTGCAGCTGGTCATACAATAGGAAGATTGGGAAGCTTTATCATAGGAGGACTGAATGGCTATCTTTACCCAGAGAGTGTCAAAAATGCATCAGGGAGAGACAGATAAGTCCGTACTGCAACAAGAAGGTAATTGCTATTGCCAAGAATTTACCAAGTAGGGATTAAAAAAATTATGAACAGTGATGAGACCAGACAGGAGCAAATTCCATTTTATTCCAAGTCATGGAAGGCACCTCACAACATAGTCATGTAATCATGATATGGCAAAAATTTCAGAACCTCTATTTCTGAGTTGACTGTGAGTTTTAAATTAAGTTGTGTCACTTACAGTATGGTTGATAGCTGCTAGAGGATTATTTTGTCATTAGGGAAAAGGATATACAGTTATCCTAATGGGGCTTCACTATGGGTGCATCTACAGTAGGAACTAACACCAAAGTTAACTTCAAAGTTAGACACTACATCGAAGTAGCAAGCAGAGAGTCTAAACACATTTCCCCTTACTTCAAAGTTAACTTCAAAGCTCATCTTCAAAGTCCTTGCTCCATTCCCAGGAATGGATTAGTGCCCAACTTTGACGTTATTTTTGTAGTGTAGACACAGCCAGAGAAACTCAACTTAAGTAACTTTAGGCACATACTTTTGAAAAGCTTGACTATATCTTTCTGTATGTGGTTTCTTTCCCTTTAACAGGTATTTGGAAAAAGACATGCAGAGAGGTACAATCCTAGGATTTACCACTTTATCCTCAAATATTAGCCAGAAAAAAATAAGGGTCAAAGACCCAAATACTACCTTTTCCTTTTGTTTTCAAACATTCTTAATGTCATAATATTTGCCTTTCTATATCTAGTTCAGCCATTTCTCCATCTGAATTCTAGTGGAATGCCGAGCCAAAATCTTAATTACCCTAAAGTTAACATTGCTCCATTCTGAAATATTAGAAAAAATGAAATACTAGATCATTAGTTTATAAACTAAAGGCAGTACAGTTACAGATACAAGGAATGAATTTACAAAGGGAAAAAATCCTCTTATAGATTCTAAGCAAAATCTAGATGTCTGAAAATCAATGTTATATTCCAATAATAATCTTAATGCTGACCTTATACAGAAATGCTGAGAAATACACAGTAGTACCTTAATTTTAAAATAGAGATAAGCAGTTTAAAATGTATATACACGTATTTCAACACATAAACCATTAGGACATCAAAAACAGCTAACAATCTTTTACCAAGATATGTAAACAATGTGTACAAGATATGTAACCCACTTTTATTTTTTTTCAATTTTAGATGGTTCCTCAAATAAATTAAATAATTAAAATAAATTTAAAAAAGAAGCAGAACATTAATACAATTATTCCTCTGCTAGCATGAAAAAATCAAGTAAATGGGGCTTTTTATCTATTAGAAAATAGAGTAATAAGATCCAGGGCTAGAAACTGAAACCAGAGAAATTAACATTACATATAAAGTACACATTTTTTTTTAAATGAGTGTGATCAACTATTAGAATAAAGCACCATTTGCCTTAGAAGCATCTAAGGCAACTAGTGATTTTTCCATCTCTTGCTATTTTCATATTCAAACTGGATGCCTTTCTGAAAGTCAAGTTTGGAAGAGTCAGTGTAAGATTATCTTCAGCATTCTATTGTTTGTGTTAAAAAGAAAATAAGACAAGGTAAGCTAATGGTCTCCGCTGGTCTTAAAATTTATGAATCTCTTAACATTTATCTATAAGTCTTCCTGTAAACTGCATTTATTCTGTTTGGCTACATATACATGGGAGAGTTTTGGTGACAAAATTGGGTTTTTGTTGACAAAACTCATGGAGCATCTACACACACAATGCATCTTGTCAAGAGAAAGTAACAACAAAAAAGTCATGTATATGCTCCAGAAAGCCCTTTTGACTACAGAGTGGATCAAAAGATTGATCCGCTTTTATGCGTAGACATGATCTGTCGACAGACGTTTTGTTGGAACATCTCTTCCAACATTAACTTCTGCAGACAGATGCTTCTAGTGTAGATATAGCTCTTATCTCCTTTCAGCTGTCAATACTGATTTTATAGACATATGTCAAAAATAGCCACAGTTAACTTTAACGGTGACTATTTTTGACACTTCATGAAATGTAATTATCCTTTTTATGCTTTTACTGAAGTGTCTACCCTTCTGCCACTAATTATTCAGAGCTTGATTTTTTTTTCCATCGGCAGACTCTGCAGCATATACTATGAGTTTTCAGTGCATTAACATATACACAAACACCTCACCTTTTCTCTCTTCATTTAAACTGTCAATACCACTTCACTTTGTGCATGCACCACTAATTAGCTCTTTTCAGTATCTTTGCCTCATCACAAGTTTTAGTTTTCAAGTGTAGTTCTACTCATTGATATCACTATATCTAAATGTGAGGTTTAGACAAGGAAATGCCCAGTCTAAGATTTAGGCAAATACTTTTAGGGAATCATGACTTATCTTTATTTTTCGTAGTCAAAGACTGAACTCCCCAAGTCAGGTAGACACCAACATCTTTGGTTAGACTGTGGGTAGCTTAGGTAGCACAAGCGACATCTGTCCTATTAAGACTGGGTTGAGGAGCAGAGAAATGTCCACCTGATTTTCACCACATATCCAAAAGAATATGAGCACCCTTGAGGAGAGGACACAGTGCTTTATTTGGGAAAGAGCAACCTCAGAGTTAATGGAATAAACAAACCCCCTGCCCAGAGGAACTAGCAAGAGAAAAATGAAGAGGTGTGCCTGAAAAGACTGTTTGTGAACCCCCATACTCCTAAATGAATTACTCTGGTTAACAGGGGTGGAGAGAATATGCCCTTCCCCTTCAGAATGACAACATTGGGAAGGAGCACTGCAGCCTGAAGCAGAACTGATGTCCCAGGCATATCGAGGAATTCAGAGTCCCCTCAGCACCCCAGTCACAGTGGAGCTGTCAACAACTCCTCATTGCTCTTTATCTTGGAGTTGCTGCTAGTGGGAGTGGGAGAGTGGAAGAGTAGACGAGACTGGTGCAGGTCCTTTAAACTTGGAGCCCCTTTTGGATAGTGAATTCACCCATGCCAGGGTGGAACAAGAGGAACTGTATGAAAAACTCCATAATTTCACTCTATGGGAGGAGAATAGGTAATAGAAAAAAGCATGGTGAAGTTTAGACTCGTGTTTTATAAAGAAGCATTAGACTATGGTGGGATATACAGCATTTCATCTCTAGAAAAGTGGCTCCAATCCAGCCCAACTCAGTTTTGTAGTAACTGGAAGCTACACAGAAGGCAAATTGCTTATTCACTCTGTACATGAGTTCCCCTATCTATAAAATGGAAACTCCATAGTGGAGCAGGGACTTTCACTGGGAAGTCTCACCAGGCCTAGATCAGCAATCTAATCACCCATCTGTTTTTTTTCTCTACCATCAGAAGGTTAATGTCAACATCATGAGTCTTTGCAACTCCACCTGGCATTCTAAGCTAGGAAGGGCCAGCTTAATGTGCATGCAAAATGAAGCATTCTTTCAGCATAGTGGTAATTCCAATTTATGGATCAGGCACACTGGCTGGACAGCAAGGGTTAAGTTTGCGCTAGTGTTCTCCTGCTGTGTCTGTCCTATGGATAATGAGAGGCTTTCATCTTCTAGAGAGCTGTCAGATCATTAAAGAACATGTAAACCGCTTTAAAGCAAAATCAAGTGGGGTAAACAACATTCAGGAGAAAATGATTCCTTTGAAAATGAGTTTCTGGATTTGAAACTTAATTCACATTACTGCAATTTGATCTGTGTGAACAGATTCCTATACACATGCTAAACCCCACTGACATCCTGGTCATTTTAGTCAATTAGCTGCATTAATGCTGCCAGCTCCAAATTGTCTCTGATGTGCACACAGATATTACCATTTAGAATTCAAAATAAACATAACATCTGCTGTAGAGGCTCAACATTTCTCCTCCAGACATGACTTGAGTACTGTACAACTCGGATAGCTTTTTATACACATATCCACAAAATTAAACGCAATGCACAACCAATTAGCCTCATTTGCATCTGAGCTAATAAGACCAAAATTCTCTGATGGCTCATTTGTGGCACAGAGGTAGCTTTTATTATTTTCTCAGGAACCCTGTTTGAACTAATTTTTGCTTCTAAAACCTAAAAGGTAAATCATGTTAATTGCATTCCACAGATTTACAAAGGGCACAGTGACATTACAGCTGCTGGTTTGCTTTAGTGGTCCTCAGTCAGTATTTTTTTTTTTCTAAATGAAGTGTAAAAGTGGTTTTCAAAAGAAAGTAGAGCAATTATTTATCATTTCCTTGGTAACTAAAATTAAAATATTAAGTCTCTTTGGAGCATTATAGTTACTGAGCATACTATTGCACTTTGAAAAGAAGATGGGAACCTGGATATTACAAATAAATCCTCTATTTGATATTTCTAAGAGGCCTGTCATTTTGGTATCTGGCGGCTGATTTATGAAAGTTCTGCTCTCACTTCTTGGTATTTTTATGCTAAAATTAAAATTTTACTAATTAAATTATTTTTCTGCAAAAGGTGACAATTTCTTACAACAGAATTACATTTTCAGCATAGTGTGGACTTGTTGCTCACTGTGAAAGAAAAGCCAAAACTTCTTTTTGGCACTTACTTGTTGCCTCTCTACATAGTTGTGCTGGCAGCTAGCATGAACTCTTGTGAAAACATCTATATAAATCCTAGGGGGATGCTGACCTTTTGCAGCTTTTCTGAATGAGCCTCTAATCCAAATCTGACTTGAGTCAACAGGAACCTCTTGACTGCCTATTAACTCAGCAACTTTGGATTAGGGCTTCATGTTTCAAACTGCACACCATAGGCCAGCTTCCTCTTATTCCCCAAGATTTTCTTTTCCCTTCAAACTTCATCTCTTCTGTTCACTCACTTCTCTTTTCTTTTTTGTTCTGTTTCAGAAAATCCTGCCCACTTTTCCCATTTGCATCCGTGCAGAATTTCCTTGGCTTTCTCTGGGTGAGGGATGAATGAGTACATGATTCTTGGTGGGAATTATCTACCTCTTAGCTTATTTGTTGTGTGCTTCGTTAGTTGCTACATGTCTTCTTGACTAAAGTTTTGAGGCTATATTCTGAGCCTAGTAGGGTTTTGGCTAGGCTAAGAGTTTATGGGTCCAGTCTGCTATCCTTTAGGATCGCTTGACAAAGGCAGGGAGTTAAATGTGGAAGAACAGAATTAAAAAAAAAAATACAGCTCCTAAGTAACCAGAGAAGCTAGCAAACAGGGTTTTCATAGGGAGTATGAAATCCAGATACACCTAAAAGGCATAATTTAAGCTTAGACCAATAACTCCCCTTGCACAAAAAAGTACAACAGAACACCAAAGAAAAAATAAAAATCCTTGCGGGTTGAAATAAGGTGGATAGAAGTCAGGCAGCACGGTGGCAGCTATCCAGTTTATTGCACTGAATGCAGACTATGTGATTACTTGTCTGTAGGTGAGTGGAATATGGGTATATTCAGTGTAAATTGTTTCCCTCAGAGACTGACTATAGTCTCTTGAGGTCAGAGTGGCTGTACTGGAGTAGCTAGGGAAGACAGAGAGACGCAGATGAGACTTTCAGGGACTTAGTTGAAAAGAATCTTTCCTGTTGAGTGGGATGAAAGTCTCAAGGAAGCTGGAGCAGAGGGAAAGAGTTCTGTAGCTGGACCCTCCTTCAGATAACCTCACAGAAACCCAGGAGAGGAAACCCCAGTTATTAGGAAGAGGACAGTATTAGTAATGGGGATGCAGTTATTAGAAATATAGATATAGCGGTTTCTGATGACTGAATGAACTGAATGGTGAGTTGTTTGATGGGTGCAAAGGATGAAGAGACAGTTAACAAAGAAGTGTGCCCTGCTGGGAAAGAGCTGCTAATAGGGGTACATGTAAGCACCAATACCACAGAAAAACGTAAGAGAGAGGTAGACCGTTAGGCAACAGATGAAATTCCAGGACCTCCATAATAGCATCCTTTGAAATGATTCCAGTTCCATGAGTAATACCAGATGAACAGAACTTCAGAGTCTCAATAGACTAATGTTATAATGTTACTGAGGAAAGATTTAGGTTTAGTAGGAACTTAGGAAACTTTTTGGAAAGACAGAGCCTGTACAGAAAGGATGGCTTCCACCTAAATGAAAACCAGATTGCTGACATGGAAAAATAAAGTGTTGCAGAGGAATTTTTAAACTAAATCCTGGGAGAAAGCTGATAGGGAGGGAGAGCACACAGTTCAAACAGAGGTATTTCTTAAGGGGGGAGTTATTAAAAGAAATATTCTACATCTTAAGAAAGAAAGGTAGATAGTTGCTGATAAAGTATGGTAGGAGCAGAAGAGAAACTGTCAAACAAAACGAGCCCCGTTCACGTACATCATGTGAAGGCAGTCAACTAAATACTCACAAATTTAATACATACTTGTACACAAAAGCTAGAAACCTAAGCACTAAGATAGATGAAGATGAATACTAAATGAGGATATAAATGAGGATATAAATATAATAGACTTCGTAAAAAACTTGGTGAAATGGTGTTACTGGAACATGCTAAGGTCAGAATATAAAATATATTTGAATGACAGAATAGGTCATCCTGGTGTGGAAGTGACACTACATGTGAAGGAAGACAAAGAATCAAATATTGTAAATGCTTTAAATGCATCAAACTATATCACAGAATCTCTGTGAATAGAAATTCCATGTTTGAATATTAAGAATCTTGAAGTAAGAATGAATATCCACCACCTCTCAGGGTTGGTGATGGTGATGGTGATAGTGAAATGCTCAGAGAAAGGAGAGGTTCTACATTGGTGGAAAATGCAATAAAAAGGGAAATGTCAACTGTTCCTGTGTTTAATGGAAAATGTCACCTCTTGACAAGAAGCAGAGATAAATTTTCTAGGTACGATTAATTATAGCTTCTTGGAATAATTAGTTCTGGAACCCACAAGAAACAATTCTTGATATAGTACTATGTGGAGCATAGGGTTGAACAGGTGCATGTAGCTGAACCACCCAGTAACACCCACCATGAAGTACTAAATTTTACTTCTTTGTAAAGGAGGAAACAACAAAGAAGCCTTTCTTTCTGTTCAAGGTGACCAATGCACAAAATGCTGAAGCATCTCTCTAGAGCTGAATGCTCAACATCCCATCTCTCTGGAACAAGCTTGGTAGGGAACTACATATCTTTGTGCAGCAGGGAATGCAGGGACATAAAGCGTAGCTGATTTTTAGTGGTCAACAACTATTCTTGGTTGCCAATTTAATACTAATTTATAAAGCTGCAGTAGCAGGGTTCTCGTGTCAGAATCAGACACTAACAAAGTAAAATTTACAAGTTCAATATTTGACACACAACACTGGTGAGTACAGCAAAGACACTCACTCTGAGGGAAAAGCAAATCCTTAGCTACTTTTATGAGCACAATTGGTATGGATAAGAAAGCTCCAAACTGCATAAGCTGAAGTCTTCATCCATAGAACAGCAAACAACATTCTACCTTATCATATGATGTCCTGGGCTGTGTATCGAAACTGCTCGCAGTAGTGCCAGTAAGTAGTTTTACAATTAGTTTCTATGAGGAGGCACAAATGCCTACTAGGAACTGAACTAAGGTCACAAAACTTATTTTACATAATCTAGTTAACTGGATTCAAGTGGTATTAGTATTTATTTCTCACTGACCTATGCTGAATTTGAGCTGGAGACTTATAGGTGAATAGTTATCCAATTATCAATCACTTGAGCTATCCAACCAATGAAGGCACAAATGCCACTTAGTGGTCAAACTCTCTTTGACAGTCAATGGCTACGTCTACATGTGTATGCTACATCGAAATAGCTTATTTCGATGTAGCGACATCGAAATAAGCTATTTCGATGAATAATGTCTACACGTCCTCCAGGGCTGGTGCCGTCGACGTTGAACGTCAATGTTGGGCTGCACCACATCGAAGTAGGCGCTGTGGGGGAGCATCTACATGCCAAAGTAGCACACATCGAAATAAGGGTGCCAGGAAGAGCTGCAGACAGGGTCACAGGGTGGACTAGCACTTCCGGGGCAACAGCTAGCCGCTCCCTTAAAGGGCCCCTCCCAGACACAATCAGCCTGCACAGCACGCGGTCTGCAGAGCCATAGGCACGCACACCTCGGCGACGCAGTTATGGATCCCCAGCAGCAGCAAGAGCAGCCAGAGGTCCACCCAGTCGCCCCTGCAGGAGCAGTGCTCGCCCTGCTCAATGCCATGCAGGAGGCAGCTGATCACATTCTAGCCACAGAAGAGGAGCTGCCCTCAGGGCAACCCCAGACCCTACAGGCCCCCACCCCGCCCCCCACCGCACACGCTGCCGGCTGTGGAGCTACCCCACAAGCACCGACTGGTGGGAGCGGCTGGTGCTCGGCAAGTGGGATGACAACCGCTGGCTCCAGAACTTTTGTGTGAGCTGGCAGACATTTCTGGAGCTCTGCCACTGGCTCACCCCCACACTGAGGCACCAGAACACCGCCATGAGGCGTGCCCTCAGCGTGGAGAAACGGGTTGGCATCACTGTCTGGAAGCTGGCCACTCCAGACAGCTACAGATCCATGGGCCAGCAGTTTGGCGTCGGGAAGGCCACCGTCAGGGCTGTCCTCATGGAGGTAAGAGGACCCACGGGGAGGGGGAGGCAGCCCTGGGGGTGGAGGGGAGCCCGGGCAGGGGAGGGCCACACACACCCTGCACACCCCTCACTGGTGCTCTCCCATGTCCTTCCCCTGCAGGTCGTCCGTGCCATCAACGCTCTGCTCCTCCACAGGCTCGTGCGGCTTGGGGACCCGGATGCCGCCATCGCGGGCTTTGCCACCCTGGGCTTCCCCAATTGCTTCGGGGCTCTGGATGGGACCCACATCC
Source organism: Carettochelys insculpta (assembly GCF_033958435.1). Classification (NCBI taxonomy): domain Eukaryota; kingdom Metazoa; phylum Chordata; order Testudines; family Carettochelyidae; genus Carettochelys; species Carettochelys insculpta. The sequence continues at coordinate 139,306,264 of NC_134137.1, forward strand.
CCATCCGCGCCCCAGAGCACAGTGGGGGATGCTACCTAAACCGGAAGGGCTACCACTCAGTAGTCCTCCAGGCCTTGTTGGACAGCCAGAGCCGCTTCCTGGACATATATGTGGGCTGGCCTGGCAGCACCCACGACGACCGGGTATTCCAGAACTCGGGCCTCTGCCGCCGGCTGGAGGCAGAGACCTACATCCCTCAGTGGGAGATCCCTGTGTGGGACACCACCATGCTCCTCTGTGTCATCGCAGACGTGGCATACCCACTCCAGCCCTGGCGCATGCACCCTTACACGGGCCATCTGTCAGCCAGCCAGGAGTGCTTCAACATGCGCCTGAACCACGTGCACCAGGTGGTTGAGCGCACATTTGGCCACCTCAAAGGGCGCTGGAGGTGTCTCCTCACCTGCCTGGATGCGGGCCTCACCAACATCCCCCAGATTGTGGGCACATGCAGCACCCTCCACAACCTGGTGGAGAGCAAAGGGGAGGCATTCTTTCAGGGCTGGACTGCGGAGGCTGGCAGGGCCGACGTGCAGCCACCCGTTGCCCCCAGTCACCAGGAGGGGCCCCGAGGGGATCCGGGTCCGGGAGGCCCTGCAGGCCCACTTTGAACAGGCCGTAGGGTGAATGCTTGCAGGTCCCCCACTGCACCCCCCCATCCTCCACAACATTCCCTGCCCCTACGCCCACACCACAGAGCACCCAAGAGCACACCCCCACACACTTTTCTTGCAAATAAAAATAGACCTGTTGTTCGAGAAACTACCAAACGTGGAGCTCTTATTATTATTATATTATTTACAACAAATATAAATATTATCTATATTATAATGATGATTAAGCAAAAAAAAGAGGAAGACAAAGAAGGGAAGAACTATTTTCATGGGGGGGCAGGTATCATAAAACAACAGGGGTCTAATACAAACTATACACAAAACACAAGTAAAAGGGGATATGTACAAAGGGGGGGCACGTTCTGGGCCCCGCACCTCCTAATGTCCAGCGCTGGGGGTGGGCGGCTGTGACCCGCACCTCGGCCTCAGCCCTGGCCAGGGCTGGCTGGGGGCCCGGCGGACCTGCAGATATGGCCGGTGGGTGTCAGCAGGCCCCAGGTCCCCCTCGGTGGAAGGGCCCTCGGTGGCGGATGGTGGTGTGATGGCAGGTGGAGCAGCGGGTGGAGCAGGCAGGGCAGGCAGAGAGGCGGCCGGCGTGGCATGGGGGGGCCAGGTAGTTGGCTATGCGCTCGAAAGTGCGCATAAAGGCCCCCCATGCCTCCTGGCACCAGGCCAGTGCCTGTTCCTACAGATGGAGCCGCTGCTTCTCCACCCGCAGGCACTGGTCTGAGACCTCCAGCTGCCGACGGAGGATTGCCAGCAGCTGGGGGTCCGTCGCCGTCCGTGGGTGGTGCTGGCTCCTCTGTCGTACCCGCCCTGGGGCTGGTCGGTGCTCCGCCGAGGGGCTGGCTTGGAGTGATGGCCCCGGTGGGCTCTCTGGGACCACTGACACCTCACCAGCGCTGTCCGGTCCCTCCGATGGTGCAGCTGCGGAACACAGTGGGGAAGAAGAGTGGAGACAGCCGTTAGTGTGGGCCCTGAGCTGTGGCCCTTGTCCCCCCACCCCTCTGCTGCTGGTTCCCCATCCCCATCCCCGGGAGATGCTGCTGCTGCTGCTGGGTGTCCCACCCCCTCCCCCTGGGTGACCCTAGGTTCTGCTCCCCCCATCCCCAGGGATGGGGCATGGCACTGTCCTGCTGGGGGGCAGGGGCTGATGCACTCTTCTGAGGGACATGTCACTGCTGTCCTTGGGGCCATTGTCATCTGGGCATGTGGAGGGCCCTGGTCATGTCTGTTACCCCTGCCCCTCAACCCCGGGGGGTGTGCACTGGGGGGTACGTACCTGATGGTCCACTCCCATGGTTGGGGGACACCCGGTGCCCTGCTGGAGCTCCAGGACGGCAGCGTGATGAGAAGCCCCCCATCGCTGAAGGAGGATCCCCCCTCCTCCTCCTCCTCCGGTGTCCCAGGGGTGGGCTCCTGGGGGGGCCCCTGGGGTGCAGGGCTTGCCTCCAGGGTGGACTCTGCCTCAGGGGCCTGCTGGGGCTCGTTGGATGAGATGTCAAGAGTGGCCGGAGGGGAAGAGGTGTGCCGGGGGCCGAGGATTTCCCTGAGCTCCCTGTAAAAGGGGCAAGTGATGGGGGCGGCCCCAGATTGGCTGGCCGCATCCCGGGCCCGGGCGTAACCCTGCCACAGCTCCTTAACCTTACTCCTGACGTGGTCAGGAGTGCGGGCAGGGTGACCCCGGGCGGCCAGGCCCTCGGCCAGCCGAGCGAACGCATCTGCGTTCCGCCTCTTGCTCCACGTTACCTGGAGCACCTCCTCCTCGCTCCAGAGCCCCAGCAGGTCCCAAAGCTCGGCCTCCATCCAGGAGGGTCCCCGCTGCCTCTTCCCAGGCTGGCTGCCAGCCTGGGAGCCCTGGCTCCCCTTGGGGGAGGTGCCATGGGGTCACTTGGGGGACTGGCGGGCAGCCATCGCAGCAGTGGGGGGGTGTCTCTGGGCTTCTGTGAGACATGCAGGCTGGCCGTGTGGCTGGGCTGCCGCCTGCATGCTCTGTCAGCTTTCTGCACAGGAAGGCGGGGGTGGGGACCTTTAAGGGGCTGCTGCACGCGGCGACCATCAAGCTCAGGGTCTGGAGAGAGCGTCTCTCAACCCCTCAGCTGATGGCCGCCATGGTGGACCCCGCTATTTCAATGTTGCAGGATGCGCATCGGCTACACGTGCCCTACTTCGAAGTTCATTGTCAAAGTAGGGCACTATTTCCATCTTTTCATGGGGATAGCGACTTCGACGTCTCGCCGCCTTACGTCGATGTCAACTTCGAAATAGCACCCGCCACGTGTAGTCGTGGCGGGTGCTATTTCGAAGTTGGCACAGCTACTTCGAAGTAGCGGGCATGTGTAGATGCGCCTAATGTGAGTTAGGCCTGTGAGTGCTATTTATGTCCTTGAACTTCGACCTCAATGTTCACAATTTGCAATGAATGAAAACAGATTTAGAAAAAAGGGTATTCAAAGGCGCAGATGGGGTTTTGAAAATTACTTACTTGACTTAAAACCAGAAATCTCATTACAAATGTCCCAGCATTCAAATGGAATTAGGTGCCCAACTTCTATTTGGTTTCAGTTGGACTTAAGCACTGATTTGCTTTTGAAAATTTCCCCCTCAGTGTTTCTTACTGGTAAGATTTGTACTTCAAAGAAGTACAGCAAAATGGCGGGAAATATCACTAACCGAGCACATATATTCCATGACTTCCATAAGCAGATGTTATGTTTTTGTGCTTATTCAAAGGGAAATCGACATGTTGCATGAAAAGTTTTCCAGTGAATGTATAAAACATATAGTAATTCTGGAGATGGAACATCTCTATGAATGTTTAGTGTTCAAAATACAAACAATGTAGCCTCTTGTTTGAAATAACTCATGCAGATAACAGTTTTAAAACTTCTGGAAGAAATGGCAAACCATTACAGAAGGCATTTTTTAAATTCAAACGATCCAGTATATGCTTGAATTCTTAAGGATGAAAAGTATTCTAATTTGTAGAAAGAAATTTAGCATGCACAGTAGCCCTAAAATATAAGTTAATTTTCCTCTTGCAAACTCAAGTGAAGTGAGACTGGTGTAATAAAAAATAATATCGGTGCAGTTCTGAGAGACTAAAAATGCCCTTTGAATTTACCCATGTGTCTCTCAGGCATAGCAAGGTCATTAGCAGTTATGAAATCAGTTAACAGGGAAGTTTTATGCTTAATGGCTTGGTGCAAACCAAAATGGTTAGGATCTGCTTCCATAGCTATGTTGATTTAAAAGGATATTTAGATTCAAGGTGGAAAAACCTGTGTAGGGAATGTGGCAGAAGGAATGCAGTGCTGCTGAAGGCTGGGAGGAATGAGTCTCCCAGAGGTCATCTGCATGAGAATGCAAAAGGTGTGCATGTGTGATACCTTTTCAGGCAAAGCCTCATGGGTAGCAAGTAAGCCATGAGATTTGGTCTATTGTAAACATGTAGTTGTAAAATCACAATTTAAGCTGACACTTAAGGTGGGAGTTGTGAGATCTCACCAATGCTCTGGGTTGTTGTGGGGGGACAGGGCAGTCGCCTTAGCTGTGTAAGACATTGATTACACAGGGCTCCCTGGTTTAAAGCATTGTGGGAGAGCAAGGGGAGGGATATGGGTTGAGCCAGCTTGCTGAGTGCCTTGGCCCTGCCTATGCCTTGGCCATATAGCTATAAGCCTGGCTTGACTAACCCTCCCCACCTGTTAAAAGATAGAGCTGGATACTAGGGTGTTTGTGAAACCCCCCACTAGAGATACCAAGAGCTGAAATCACAGAGTGGCAGCTGAGGCCACACAGAGCTGAAATCACTGGGTTCTGCCTTAGGGCAGTCCCAAGCAGTGGGGTTAGGACTGGCGGACAACAGCAGGACCAGCGGGCGGATGGTAGGAGCGGCGGCGGCAGACAACGGCGACCGGCAGGCGGCCGGTAGGAGTGGCGGCGGCAGATGACGGCGACTGACGGGAGGCCGGTAGGAGCGGTGGCGGCAGTAGACGACGGCAACCGGCGGGCTGCTGGTGACAGCAAGGGGAGGCTACAGACAAGTGGACAGCTAGTATTGCCCTGGTGATGTATCTGTGGGCTTTGAGTTTGGGACTGTACTGCAGAGGGTACACCCTGTAACTGTGTGTGTGTGTGGAAAAGGGCCAAGAGTCCCAGCAAGAGACTGGGTTCTACTGCATATGGGGATGGTATCTGGGTAAAAGGGGTTTTGTCTCTTCTGTGCTGAGATATACTGCATCTGTCGCTGTAACCTTGGGGTAGGTTACGGTCATTAAACAAGCCATTTCTATCTCAGACTCTGTGCTTGCGAGACGGGGAGAACCGCCTTACAGGCACCCAGCACGGGGGTGAAATTGTCCCAGGCCACTGGGTGGGGGCTCGAGCCGGTTGATTGTATCCTTGATAGGAAAACCCCACAAGAGTTGAACCCGGCCCTTCTGGCAGGCATCTGGCGTTAACAGAAGGGTTACACCTGATTATGTGAGTGAACGAAAGGGTTCTTGTAGAGAGCTGGGACAGTAAAAGTCAAACATTTGTTTCAATTTAATGAGAGATACAACAATTGTACAGCATACTTAACTTTCTAAACTGATGAAAAATCATTCTGCATAAATTACTGTGATGTTTAGCTCAGTCACAGATTTTAAAATCCTACACTCTAAGAAATCTCAAAAGTAATAAAAGATCTTAATCAAAGTCCCATACCTTCAAAATATGTGGAAAACATTCCCCCCCACTACCAATTTGCAATATTATAAGTCGCTACACTTTTCTCTTATGTATTTGCATTAGGAATTCTATGTGCATGGGAAACATTCCTTACCTGCACATTTCAGGCGTTTAGTGGGGAAATATCCTATTACTGTAGCTAATATGCATAATTCAAAAGCTCATACTTTGGTCAAGTCAAAACCAATTTTCTCTGAAAGTAAAAGTACTTCTCTTAGTGAGGGCTATTTCCATGCCAGATTTCAAATTACAGCTCTCACCCATTTCATCTTTAGAGCTGGTTGTTGAAAGGTTACAGTATTCCCCCCTTCCCACCATAATGACAAGAGCATATTTCCTCTACTTTCCTTGTAGTTAACAAGAAATGAAAGCTAGATTTGCTCATATTCACCAAGGTGATGTCTACACTACAGAGATCTTCAAAAGTACCCCTTCCAGAAGATCTCTTCCGAATAAACTTCTTTCAAAAGAGTGTGTCCACACACATAAGGCAGATCAAAAGAGTGAGCTGCTTTTGAAAGAGAGAGTCCATGCAGCCCCCACTCTTTGAGAAGAACTGTCTAGTGATTGAAAAGTCAGTCCCCATGAGAACTGCTCTTTTGAAAGAAGAGCCCTGCAGAGCATCTACACACATTGTCTGTGTCCACACTTGCATTTCTCTTTCAAAAGAGGAATGCAAATAGAGGAAATTGAAAATGCATAGGAGGCACTAATTTACATATCTTGCACTTCGTTTTCATAATCTCTTTTTGGAAGAGATTCTTTTGAAAGAAAGAAAGAAAACAATGTAGATGGAGCTTTTTTGAAAATAAGCCCCATCTTCGAAAGAACCCTTCTTCCTATTTTGTTTCAGGAAGAAGGCCATGTCTACACTAGCCCAAGTCTTCAAAATGGCCATGCAAATGGCCACTTCGAAGATTACTAATGAGGTGTTGAAATGCATATTCAGCACCTCATTAGCATGCCACCAGCTGTGGCTCTTCAAAATGGCCACTTTTTGCTTCTGCACAGCTCGTCCAGACAGGGGTCCTTTTCAAAAGGACCCCGGGAACTTCAAAATCCCCTTATTCCTATCTGCTGATAGACATTTCAGCAACTCATTAGTAATTTTCATGGCCATTTCGAAGATTTGGGCTAGTGCAGAGGTAGCCAAAGAGTTCTTTCAAAGATGGGGTTTATTTCTGAAAGAGCCCTATCTACACTGCTTGCTTTCTTTTGAAAGAATCTCTTTCAAAAAGAGATTATGCAAATTAAGCATAAGGTAAGTAAATCAACGCCTTCTTTGCACTTTCAATTTCTCTCGTGTGCGTTCCTCTTTTGAAAGTGGAATGTGATGTAGACATAGCAATTATCTTTCAAAGGAAGGGTACGAAGGAAGGTGCTCTTCCTGAAGGGGGAGTGGAAGAGCACTTTCGAAAGGAGAGCTTCATTTTTTCAATTTACTTTCGAAAGAACACTTTTTGGGTGTAGACGTGCTGCGGGATCTTTTGAAAGAGCCCCCTTCTTTCAAAAAAATCTTTTGAAAGAATTTGTTAGTGTAGACACTGCCCAAAAGAGCTAACCTGCAGGCTTCCAAGTCAGCCCTAGCCAGGAAAAGTTCAATATAAAAGATTATGTTTATAGATAGCTATATGTAAGTAAAAACAGGGAGATTTGATAGAAAATTGTATATCATTTTACCTATAGTATTTGTTGTGATTTCCAATATAATGCAAAATGAGCTTTGCCAATACCGTTTCCCTTCCTCCTTCCCTGTCCCAACAGGATATTCAACAGTTTGTGTCAATTTAATTTCTTTAACCTACAGTATTTTAACTGTAGATAAAATGTATCCCCTGGAATATGTATAGTGTATGATTCAACATCTGAAGAGGGCACCACTAAGATTCTTAAAATCTTTTCTTGGTTGCTGCCTAAACCTGTAGGCACTTAAAAGCTGCGTCTACACGTGCACGCTACTTCGAAGTAGCGGCACCAACTTCGAAATAGCGCCCGTCGCGTCTACACGCGTCGGGCGCTATTTCGAAGTTAACTTCGACATTAGGCGGCGAGACGTCGAAGTCGCTAACCTCATGAGGAGATAGGAATAGCGCCCTACTTCGACGTTCAACGTCGAAGTAGGGACCATGTAGACGATCCGCGTCCCACAACGTCGAAATTGCTGGGTCCTCCATGGCGGCCATCAGCTGGGGGGTTGAGAGATGCTCTCTCTCCAGCCCCTGCGGGGCTCTATGGTCACCGTGGGCAGCAGCCCTTAGCCCAGGGCTTCTGGCTGCTTCTGCGGCAGCTGGGGATCTATGCTGCAGGCACAGGGTCTGCAACCAGTTGTCAGCTCTGTGTATCTTGTGTTGTTTAGTGCAACTGTGTCTGGGAGGCGCCCTTTAAGGGAGCGGCTTGCTGTTGAGTCCGCCCTGTGACCCTGTCTGCAGCTGTGCCTGGCATCCCTATTTCGATGTGTGTTACTTTGACGTGTAGACGTTCCCTCGCTGCGCCTATTTCGATGTTGGGCTGAGCAACGTCGAAGTTGAACATCGACGTTGCCAGCCCTGGAGGATGTGTAGACGTTATTCATCGAAATAGACTATTTCGATGTCGCTACATCGAAATAAGCTATTTCGATGTTGGCTGCACGTGTAGACGTAGCCAAAATGACCTTGGCACCTACATTTTTGCTGTTCATGTACTCTAGGAACCCAAGTTTCTGATGCTAGGCATGATCCCAATGCCTCCCATTAGGTCTCAGTGTGTCTAGATGGCTATCTCATACCCATGCTCCACTGTGATCTTCAAATCGGGTAGAAACAGGCATTCTCATGACTACCTTTTCTGAGGAACCTGATCTGGAAGGGATGCTCAGAATATGCTTAGTCAATTGGTATCTATATACAAAAATCAGACGGGATATGGTGCCGCCTTACAACATTGTGGCCAGCAGGTAGAGCACTTATGTTGGAAGTTCAATTCCACTTTCAGCATCAGAACACCAAAGTCTCCTTCTGGATGCAGACTCAGCTAACTTAAGTAGGATTTGGATCAGGCCTATGGGCCTCAGTCATGCAAAGCAGCTCTGGAAGTGCTTTTTTTTACACATCTGCTTAGTTCTACTGCTTCAGCGTGTTTGTTTACATGGCCTAAAATTAATGTGGACTCCTCAGTGCCAAATAGAGGCATGTGCTTAATGTGCTGAATCACATTGATAATTATTCGCAGGTAGGACTGTCAAATTTCTAATCTTACAAAACCCAATACCCTTGCCAATTCCCTACCACTTCTCTGAGGACCCCTCCACTGCCCTGTGCTTCCTTCAAGACTCTGCCCCGTTTTCTCCATCCCCTCTATCTCCACTGCTCATTGTCACCCACTCTTACCAGGCTGGGGCAGGGGGATGGCTTGCCCTCCCTTGGAATCTCTCCAATTTGTTCACATCCTTTCTTTAGTGGGAGGCCCCAGATTGGATGCAACACTCCAGATGTGGCCTCCCCAGTGGCAAATAGAGGAGGATGATCATAGGATGACCATATGTCCCATTTTGGTTGGGACAGTCCTGTATTTCAGGCACCAGGAAGATGTCCCAACTTATTCTAACAAAGGCGTTAATTGTCCCATATGCATGCCCCTACTGAGCTGCCCTTCCCTCAGGTCATCCCAGTTGCAGGTGGAAGTGCCAGGTACTGGGCAGAGAGCACATGTAGCACATATTGACTGACCAGGTGTGCAGACAGCAGCAGGAGAGGGAGCCAGCAGGGGTCATGCCATAAAGTAAGATAAGGTATGTTGGGGTTTGGGGGTGTAACGTGTGTTCTCCAGAGTCCTTTTCTTGCCCCTCCAGCCAGGATGACCACCTCCAATGGCAAGGCTTACAGCCCCATTCCTGGCTCCCCATGGCATGGGGAGGCTGGGAGCTTCACCCAGGGAGCTGCAGCCCCATTCCCAGTGCCATGCATCATGGGGCAGCTGGGAAGTGCCCCTCCCACAGGGCAGTAGTTACTGGAGGGCTAACAACCCTGGAGACTGGGAGATCCCCTGCACAATGGCAGGCCCAGTTGCCAGCAGTACAGGGCAGCCAGGCAGTTCCCCTGCATCAGGGAGGCAGCCATTTCCCAGAACCCTGCAGCATGGAACAGCCAAGTCACTCTTTGGTGTGGGGCAGATGTGCAAAAGCCCTCCCCACCTCTGGGGCAGCAACCACATTGTACCCTGTTGCTTGGGGCAGCCAGTGATCCCCCATAGCTTAGTGCAGCCCCACTGCAACCAGCCCTTTTCTCTGCCAGGCTGAATTTTTGATGCCTCATGTCTGGACAGCTGTCTCCACAGCCAGGAAAGACCTCCCACAGGCCTGCAGGCTGCAGCCTTCATGCATGGGGTCCTCTGCCTCCACTGGTAAGCTGCCCCGCCGTCCAGTGCGCCACTGCAGGGTAACAGCTGGGAGTCGTGGGGCGTAATCTTTCATTCCCCATGTGGTCCCTGTGTAGGAGAAGCCTCTGGAGCCTGTGGGGCAGTCAGGGACAGATTAATCTTCTGTGGGCTTGGAGCCTAAACATTTATGTGGGCCTCTATATACAGTGGAGCATGGTGCAGGACCAAGAGGCAAGCCCTGCTAAAGAGCAGTAGCCATAACTCATAAATGTATTTGTAATATTTTACCTATTATTAATGATAAAAATGTAGTATGTCTTTCAGTGGGTGTTCAGTAAGCCAGGGAGTTAGAAAGGAAGTTATCCAGGCAGGTAAAGGAGAAGCCAAAATACGATTCTTAAGATGGCAGGCATGGATACCTGCTTGGGATGCGCCATGTTTGTGTTCCTCCCTGAGGAAAGAAGGGATTTTGTCTGCACTAAGTGCAAGCTGATCTCCATTTTAGAAGGAAAAATTAGAGGACTGGAGGGTCAAGTGTTGACCCTACACTCAATCAGGGAGGATGAAGATTTCCTTGACAGAAGGGAGCATTTAATCTTGCAAGCACAGCAGGCGGAAGAACCAGGGAGGGTGGTAAGGGATGAAGTGGAGAACTGGCAGCATGTAACTTCTAGAAGAAAAAGAAGACCAGTACACAAGTCCCCCACTGATATAGAGACAAACAATCGCTTCCAGGCACTCTCCACTGGTTCTGCAGTAGTGAATGCTTTGGAAGGAGCCTCACAGGAAGAAAATCGCAAGAGAACTGCTTCTACTGCAGGACAGAGGGGCTACGTCTACACGTGCAGCCAACATCGAAATAGGCTATTTCGATGAATAACGTCTACACGTCCTCCAGGGCCGGCAACGTCGATGTTCAACTTCGACGTTGCTCAGCCCAACATCGAAATAGGCGCAGCGAGGGAACGTCTACACGTCAAAGTAGCACACATCGAAATAGGGATGCCAGGCACAGCTGCAGACAGGGTCACAGGGCGGACTCAACAGCAAGCCGCTCCCTTAAAGGGCCCCTCCCAGACACACTTGCACTAAACAACACAAGATACACAGAGCTGACAACTGGTTGCAGACCCTGTGCCTGCAGCATAGATCCCCAGCTGCCGCAGAAGCAGCCAGAAGCCCTGGGCTAAGGGCTGCTGCCCACGGTGACCATAGAGCCCCGCCGGGGCTGGAGAGAGAGCATCTCTCAACCCCCCAGCTGATGGCCGCCATGGAGGACCCAGAAATTTCGACGTTGCGGGATGCGGATCGTCTACACGGTCCCTACTTCGACGTTGAACGTCGAAGTAGGGTGCTATTCCTATCTCCTCATGAGGTTAGCGACTTCGACGTCTCGCCGCCTAACGTCGAAGTTAACTTCGAAATAGCGCCCGACGCGTGTAGACGCGACGGGCGCTATTTCGAAGTTGGTGCCGCTACTTCGAAGTAGCGTGCACGTGTAGACGCAGCTAGGATGTGTAGTCCTAGGGGCGGGGTTCAATGACCACCAAACCCAGAAGTAAAAGACGGGTGGTGGTAGGGGACTCCCTCGTAAGAGGGACTTAACCATCCATCTGCTGACCAGACCTGCAATCTCATGAGGTGTGCTGTTTACCAGGAGCTCAAATTCAGGAGGTGACTGAGAGACTTACAAAACTGCTCAAGCCTTTGGTATACTACCCCTTCCTACTTCTGCATGTGGGAACTAATGATACGGCCAAGAATGACCTTGAGCGGGTTACTGAGGATTATATGGCACTGGGAAGAAGGGTCAAAGAATTTGGAGCACAAGTGGTGTTTTCATCCATCCTTCCTGTCGAAGGGAAAGGGCTAGGTAGGTATCATTGAATTGAGGAAGTAAATGCATGGTTACGCAGGTGGAGTCGGAGACAGGGCTTTGGATTTTTGATCATGGGGCGCTGTTCCAGACACAAGGTTTATTGGGAAGAGATGGGGTCCACCTAACCAAGACAGGAAGGAGCATTTTCGCAAGTAGACTTACAAACTTAGTGAAGAGAGCTTTAAATTAGGTTCACTGGGGGAAGGTGACCGAAACCCTGTGGCTAGAAATGAAGTTGGAGACTGGGAAGAAATGCAAACAGGAATGTGCAACAGAAGTGGACCCTTTGTTTGAGCGCTGAGGGTGGGGAGATCGACTGTTTATCTAAGGTGTTTGTACACCAATGCCAGAAGCCTGGGTAACAAGCTGGAGGAATTAGAAGCCCTGGCCCAGTCCAAGAACTATGACTTGACTGGGATAACAGAGACTTGGTGGGATGACTCACATAACTGGAGCACTGCCATGAAAGGGTATAAACTGTTCAGGAAGAACAGGCAAGGGAGAAAAGGAGGAGGGGTTGCACTGTATGTAAGAGAGCACTATGATTACTTGGAACTCCAGTACATAGAGGGAGCACTGGCGATGTGGTGGTTGGTGTCTGCTACAGGCTGCCAAATCAAGATGATGAGGTAGATGAGGCTTTTTTTGGACAACTGAGAGAAGATTCCAGATCACAGGCTCTCGTTCTCGTGGGGGACTTCAATTACCCTGACATCTGTTGAAAGACCAATACTGTGGAACACAAGCAGTCCAGGAAATTTCTGGAGAATATTGGGGATCACTTCTTGGTACAAGTGCTGAAGGACCTGACCAGAGGTCGTGCACAGCTCAACCTGCTGGTTACAAACAGGGGGGAACTAATAGGGAAGGTGGAGGTGGGGGACAACCTGGGAAGCAGCGATCATGAGATGGTAGACTTCAGTATCCTGACCAAAGGAAGGAAAGAGAGCAGTAAATTACTCACCTTGGACTTCAGAAAAGCAGACTTTGAATCCTTCAGGAACCTGATGGGCAGAATCCCCTGGGATGCTACCATGAAGGGAAAATGAGTCCATGAAAACTGGCAGTATTTTAAGGAAGCCCTACTGAAGGCACAGAAAGAAACTGTCCTGATGCGCAGCAAGAGAAGTAAATATGGTAGGAGACCAGACTGGCTTAATGGGGAAATCTTTGGAAAACTTAGGGACAAAAAGGGAGCTTACAAAAAGTGGAAAATTGGACAGATGTCTAGGGAGGGGTATAAACGTATAGCTCTAAAATGTAGGGCAGTTATCAGGAAGGCAAAAGCGCAACTGGAATTGTGACTTGCAAGGAATGTGAAGGATGACAAGAAAAGTTTCTACAGGCATCTTAGCAAGAAGAAGGTGATCAGAGAGGACGTGGGGCCCCTACTGGATGAAGGAGGTAACCCAGTGACAGATGATGTAGGGAAAGCGGAACTACTTAATGCTTTCTTTGCCTCTGGCTTCATGGACAAAGACAGCTCCCAGACTAATGAGATAAGTGATGCATAGTGGGATGAAGTTGGACAGCCTTTGTTGGGGAAAGAATAGGTTAGGAGCTATCTAAAAAAGCTAAATGTACATAAAATTAATGGGCCTGGACCTAATTCTTCCTATGGTTCTGATTGAGTTGGCATATGTTGTTGATGAGCCCTTGGCCAATATCTTCGAAAAGTCATGGAGATCAGGAGAGAGCCCGGATGACTGGAAAAAAGGCAAATGTAGTGCCCTTCTTTAAAAAAGGGAAGAAGGATCATCCAGGGAACTATAGGCTGGTCAGTCTTACATCAGTCCCTGGAAAAATCATGGAGGGGCTTCTCAAGGAAGTCATTTTGAGGCTCTTGGAGGAGGGGAGAGTGATCAGGAATAGTCGGCATGGATTCATGAAGGGCAAGTCATGCCTGACCAATCCAATTAGTTTCTACGATGAGATAACTGGCTCTGTGGATAGGGGAAAATCAATGGATGTGATTTACCTTGACTTTAGCAAAGCTTTTGATATGGTCTTCCACAATATTCTTGTCAGCAAGTTAAAGGAATGTGGATTAGATAAATGGACGGTAAGATGGATAGAAAGCTGGCTAGAAGATTGGGCCCAGTGGGTAGTGATCAACAGCTCAATGTCGGGATGGCAGTTGGTTTCTAATGGAGTGCCCCAAGGTTTGGTTCTGGGTCCTGTTCTGTTCAACACATTTATCAATGACCTGGATGAGGGGTTGGATTGCACCCTCAGCAAGTTTGCGGATGACACTAAGCTAGGGGGAGAGGTAGATATGCTGGGAGTAAGGACAGGGTCCAGCGTGACTTACACAAATTGGAAGACTGGGCTGCAAGAAATCTGATGAGGTTCAGTAAGGGCAAGTACAGAGTCCTGCACTTGCGCCGGAAGAATCCCAAGCATTGTTACAGGCTGGGGTCCAACTGGCTCGGTAGTAGTTTTGCAGAAAAGGATCTGGGAGTTGTAGTGGACGAGAAGCTGGACATGAGTCAACAGTGTGCCGTTGTAGCCAAGAAAGCTAATGGCATATTAGGTTTCATCAAGAGGAGCTTTGCCAGTAGATCCAGAAAAGCGATTATTCCTCTTTATTCGGCTGTGGTGAGGCCGCATCTGGAGTACTGTGTCCAGTTCTGGGCCCTCAATTATAGGAACGATGTGGATACGCTGGACAGGGTCCAGTGGAGGGCAACCAAAATAATTAGGGGGCTGGAGCATATGACTTATGAAGAAAGGTTGAGGGAATTGGGACTGTTTACTCTGCAGAAGAGAAGACTGAGGGGGGACTTGATAACAGCCTTCAACTTACTGAAGGGAGGCTGCAAAGAGGCTGGAGAGAGGCTGTTCACAGTGGTCACAGATGGCAGAACACAGATCAATGGTCTCAAGTTGCAGTTGGAAAGGTCCAGGTTGAACATTAGGAAAAACTTTTTTACTAGGAGGGTAGTGAAGCATTGGAATGGTCTACCCAGGGAAGTAGTGGAGTCTCCATCCCTGGAGGTGTTTAAGTCTTGCCTCAACAAAGCCCTGGAGGGGCTAATCTGATGGGTTTGGTCCTGCTTAGAGCAGGGGGCTGGACTTGATGGCTTTTTTAGATCTCTTCCAGCTCTGTTGTTCTATGATTCTATTATTCTATGTTATTTTGAACATTTGTATGGCATAGGTCTGATTGATTTCCATTGAACTCACTGAAGTCCATGCAAATTTACCAGGTGTCCTGTATTTGGCATTGGGAAATATGGTCACCCTAGATAATCACTTGCTTTGATCTGCTGGCAATGCTCCTAATTATGCTTCCCAATGTGCTGTTAGTCCTTTTGGCACACAGTTGACTCATATCCTGCTTCTCATCCACTGTAATCCCCAGGTCCTCTTCTGCATAACTGCTGCCTAGCCAGTTGGTGCCCAGCCTGTAGGCATGCTTGGGATTCATCCATCGTAAGAATAGGACTTTGCACTTGTCCTTATTGAAACTCATTAGATTCCTTTTGCCTCAATCCTTCAAATTGTCTGGGTCATGCCTACCTTCCAGCATGTCAACCTCTCACACCAATACAGGGATAAAATGTTTGAGGTTCTGGAGGGAACCCAAGGATGTGGTAAGAGATTGGGATGGAGGGGTATGAGATGTTGGAAAGAAATTTGGGTGTGGGAGGGGACTCTGGGATGGTGCAGAGGGTTGGAACATACAGGAGGTTCCACATCCCAACAGCTCCCAAGAAGCAGCTGACACGTCTTTGAAAGTTCCCTCCCTGAAGCTCCCATTTGTTCCTGGCCAATGGAATCTAAAGATCTGGCACCTACTACAGGCGCAGTGTGTACTGCCTCCCAGCACCTAGCACCAGAGGGACCTTGAAGCTACTTCCAGCAGCTATGCAAAGCCATGCCAGGTTGGGTGCCTGCTTTATCTCCTGCCTTCATTTTTGCCACTGACCAGGCTTTTAACAGCAGCAGCTTGGTTAGCAGTGCTCACCAAAGACACCAGGATCCCATTCTGACTATCTGTTTCAGCTGAAAATCAGATGCCTGGCAGCACCATATCCCTGATTCAAATTGTCTGAAATTCTTTACAGTGAATCTACGGGATGTCTGCCTTCCCGATGTAGCTTTTCCTAACATCCACATTACAAATTTTCTTTCTCTCTGTCTCTCTCACTTACAGATCTCCTTCTTTTGGAACATTGCACTAGTAGCAATGTCTTACAGGTCTAGATATTAACTTGGATACTTGAAACTGGTGGTAAAATAAGTCCTTTCATTGAACTTGGGATGTCAGAAGTGGAAGCAGTTCCAAATTAAAAGTTCTGGTGTCCTTTGGTATTTATGGAATGCTTTTAATGTGGTGAAAAAAAAAGAGAAAGTATGCAGTTTGATGTATCACACTCTGACTCACCATTCACTTTGTATCATACATGTTCTTTTAGTCATTTAACCCACCAAGACATCTTCAATGAACTGACTCATCCAAGAAGCTGCAATCATATATTCAGACAATATCTGCTTTATAACTGCACTCTCATGTAAATACAGACAGTCTAAAAGGCTCTATTTATCTAATGATTTATTTATTCAGTAATATTGGAGTGCTTGGCTCTGTACAGAATAAATATAAGCAATAGTTTCCTGCCTCACAAAATTTATAGCCTAAATTAGACAGGCCATGTGGTTCAGACACAAACACTGGATGATCAGACAAAGTTTGTTCTCTAAGTGCAGCTAAGGATTAGAGTCTGTCTCTTGCTCAGTTGGGTCTAAGTACAGAACCCCATCTGGCTATTAGAAAGAATCATACTGAAGGCAACTGGGATGTAGCTCTTATTTTGCTATTCGAGGCATAGCCCCTTAGTATACTTGTAATTCACTCTTACTCCTGGTTTGAAAGGGTAAGAAAAAGTCATTTCTGAGATGGAGGTACCTAAAGATACTAAAAACCATTTCAAATTAGAGTAAACTCTTCTTAATCATCTGTAACATACAAGCCATTTACCATACATCTTTGAACTTTTCAGATAAAAAATGTTGTACAGGTCACAATTTGTAAGAAAAAATCAGTTATCCTTCTTCAATGATGTTGAAATAAGTGTACGAGTGGAATCAGACAGTTACCTTCACTGTAGAGCTATGACAAAGGATCCACGATATGAGTCAATTCACCCTGGACTGACAAGTAACTATCTATGAAATTTAATATAACAAAGAGGTTTCAAAGAGCACCCAGAAATAATTCACTGATGAAATCCTGGTTCCATTGACATCAGTGGAACTAGGATCTATCTTCTTGCCTTTAGGTCACATAGGCTACATCTACACTAGAGGATTCTGTCAACAAAAGCTGGGGAACATCAGCATTCTGAAGGCACCTGTCAAAAGTAAATCAACAGAATATGTTAGTTATGTGAACAATTTTCTGCCATTCCCCCATTAGGTCGAATGCTTCTGTCGACGGAGATTTGTTGACAGAAAGCCAGTCTGGATGTCCCAGGGAACTCCCAGTCAATAGACAGGGCTTCCAGGACACTGGGAGGCCCGGTCTGCTATACTTCCAGTTGGCTGTTTTGTCAAGAGAGAGGTCAGGCTGTCTGGCTGCTATCTGTCAACAGGGCGGATCGCTCTTGTGATCCTCTTGGTTGTTTGTCTGTGATCTGTCAAGTGAAGTTTTGTTGAACAATATATTAGGACAGCAAGTTCTGTCCACAAATCACTATAATGTAGATATAGCCAGAGGGAAGAGAACGCCACACTCTTTAGAAAATACAGTGGGAAACATAAGTAACTCAAAAATATATTTACAAATAATAATATACATGGAAAACAGGGTTATAAGGACTACCATTGAAAAAAGTATCCTAGATCATGAAATAACTTTATTTGTTATTTGCTTGCAAATGTGGCTAATGTACAGAAAAAGATATCTGGAGCTGCATGCAGGGAGACATGAAATTGTTTACCTTTCAGTACCTGATCTTCACTATGTCACAGAGAACTAAAATGTAGTAAATCCCACAATACATGTTTTTGCAAGCATGTTCAATACCACTACCACTAAGTCAATCAATATTTACTGGCCGTGTCTACACTAGCCAAAAACTTCGAAATGGCCATTTCGAAGTTTACTAATGAAGTGCTGAAATACATATTCAGTGCCTCATTGGCATGTGGGTGGCCGCGGCACTTCGAAATTGACGTGGCTCGCTGCCGCGCAGCTCGTCCACAAGGGGTTCCTTTTCGAAAGGACCATGGCTACTTCGAAGTCCCCTTATTCCCATATGCACATTGGAATAAGGGGACTTCAAAGTTGCCGGGGTACTTTCGAAAAGGCGCCCCGTCTGGGCGAGCCGCATGAATTTCAAAGTGCCGCTGCCACCCGCATGCTAATGAGGTGCTGAATATGTATTTCAGCACTTCATTAGTAAACTTCAAAATGGCCATTTGCATGGCCATTTCGAAGTTTTTGGCTAGTGTAGACATAGCCATTGGGTTAAATTTAAATGAATTGTGGTATTTGTGGTATTTCCTATCCAGCATATGAGAAATAATACTGTAAATTCAAAAATATTAACATATTATATGATAGTTGAGATTCTTAAGGCAGTATGGGTGATTTAGCCGCACATTTTCCATTAACTTACATTTCGCTGGTTTTTTTTGTACTTTATTCATTCACAGTAACTTATTCAATATATCACGTCAGTCATTCAAATGAGAAAATGGAAATTTACATGAAAAAAACAAGTATCTCATCTAACAATGTTATTTATAGGTTAATTTCTTTAAAGAAAGAATATTTGTTGTGAGTGTATTATAGTGGTCATTGTTTATGGATGCCATGAGTCTGTGGGAAATCCTGGCTGTTCCTCTGTAAGGGAGATTTCTTTCTCTGAAGTGAGCTTTCTATTGTGCGAGTGAGGAAAGCGTGAAAAGGGGGGGGGGTGTGCAACAGAATCAGTCCCTGAAGCCAGCCTGTCCAGATGACCACCTGCCAGCAGCACCTTGATGGTCAGAGAATAAGAACTGAGGCCTGCTAAAGAATGCACCCAAGAAAGAGAAAGAGGCCTCATCAAGAGAAGATCAAATTCCCCTCTGCTGTTAGCTCACTGTCATACAGAGTCCTGGGACAGTGGTGGTGGCTCATAGTCCTACAGCCTCCTGGGGAACTGGAACAAGACAAGACCTATGGTCTGAAGACTATAAAAGAGGGATGCAAAGCTTTAGGAGCTCTCTCTTCTTGCCATCACCACTCTACAGGAGTTAATCTCCCCAGCATGGATAGTATTGACTCTTCCTGAGTACTACAGCTGACAAGAGAGCAAGCTGACAAGCAGGTCATACAATCAGCTCACCAACTCAAATTCATGACTGCAGGCAGACAGACTAGACCCCACTGTCCCTGTGCAACTCTTCACCTGTGTGAGTGTGTCTCTGTAAATGTATGAATGCAGGATGGTATGAATGTGTGCGCGTGGTGGGGTGGTACTTGAAAACTAATTCCCCTTTTTCCTTTAATAGTAGCATTTAATAAAATACATGTGTAACCCTGGGGTAGTCTCTAGTGGAAATAAGGTAACATTGTGTTAAATTGATGTTATTCCTTCAGAGAAGTGGTATGAACTGAGTTTCTTTGAAATAAAAGAACTGTTGATTAGGTCTTTTCAAAGCTTCTTGTCAGATTACATGTGTTGTTATAGTAACAGACCAGGGCCTTTTATAAATGTGTTTTGATTGGCAATTTTGATTGGATAAGGTTGACACATCATTTGGACATTGATTTTCTGGGAATTTCACAATGGGCAGAACTCAGAATGGCAGCAATCTTTTAGCATAGCCATAGCAACTATGAGCCTCATGAACCTCAGCCTCATTACCACATAGGACAGCAGCAGCAGCAGCAAAGCTTCCAACTTCATCGTCACTCTGAGACCCAGATATATACCATCATGACAGTGTACTTTCCTTTTCCTGGTGTTGAAAGATGTTCTGGTTAAGTCAAAGGAAAAGGAAAAGGAAAGGAATCAGATCCCACTAATCTTCCATGTTCTCCCTTCTGTCCCACAGTGCGTCAATTTCAACCTTTACTTTATTCCTTTTATTTCATTTCTATTAGCGTTGGTTGGAAAACTGAGCAATTTTAAGCAAGAAACATATTTTATTTGAGAACATTTGTTTGAATATTTTCATCTTTTTCCCAGGAGAAGATTTGTTTGTTTTGATTTGACATTTTCAATTTTTTTTTTGCTAAATTTAACTTAAATTGTCATTTTGTTTTGGCTTGCTGGATTTTTAAAGCAAGAAATAATACAATGCTTTGAAGTCAATTTGTAAAATGTCCTTTTAGAATTTTCTGTTGTAAAACTGCAATTATTTGTAAAACTTGACATTTTTTCTGCAAAAATACATACATGTTTCAGTAAACCTGTATTTTTTCTGGGAAAATAGTCCAGATAAAAGACTTCAGTCAGTTATATTTTTTTCTTCTTTTCTCTTACTAGGTAACAATTACATTTTGTTGTGTACATGTTGTTTACACTAATACTGCCTACCATTTTGTTAAATAAACTTAATAGACAACAGATAAAATCAGGATACTACTTCAAGAATATGAGAACTGCATGAAGATGTCTCTCTCTTTTATGGAACAAGAACATGTGTTGCCATCTTAGGTATGGGTAAAGATTTGTCCTGAAAAGCTTTATACAGAGAAATGCAGAGAGTGCTAAAGTGAAGATTTATGTGATTGCTTTCATTTTAAAAGCTTCACGGGGTTGTGTACGTATGGACATTTAAAAAAAAAAAGGGAACAAATTTGACTGAAATCAAAACAAAATCCCATAGAAAAAAATTCTGAACTCATATTTGTTGTTAATGTTGTGGCAATTCAAATGTAATAAACAGGGTAAACTAAAATTAAAAGATGCCAAAAAATTGTTCTTTCCTCACATTCACCCGCTCAAACAAATGACAAACTTTTTTACTTTTGTATATCTATATCTATATCTATACCTATGTTGTTTTACTTCACTATTTTTTTTACTTCACTATTGGCAAGATCTAAAGCAGGGGTGGGCAACAATTTTTGATGAGGGACTAACAGATTTTGCTAAGAGGTTAATGGCCACACTTTTCTACTGAGATAGTACAGGGTCTGGGAAAGAGGTTGGCTGCAGAAGGGAGCTTGGAGTAGGGCCTAGGGTTCAGGAGAGGGTGAAGGGTCTGAGAGATAGTTTGTGTGAGATAAGGGGTTGTGACCTGGGGAAGAGGATTGGAATTCAGGGTCAAGGAATGGGTACTGGTACAGGAGAGAAGGCTGGCCTGGGGAAGGGTTGTGGGATGTAGGGGCAGGGTCTGATAGGGAATTGTGACCTGGGGCAGGGGATGCAGAAGATTTGTCCGGTGACAAAGGGCAGGGAGGTGGGCTGCAGGAGTTCGTAGGGTGCCTGAGACAGGCTCTGACGATGAAGCACTAATCTAGGTGTATCCTAGCCAGCTATCCAGGAGGCAGGCTCCCTGCTTGCAGCAGCCTCAGACAGCTCAAAGAGGCTGGCAGCTCCATATGCCTCTCTGCACCACACCCTGGGATGCGGCTTCATGTGTTACCCAGGACTACAGCACTATCTCTCAGCTCTTATTTGCCAAAAATTGGCCAATGGGAGCTGAGAGATTGTTCAGGGAGTGAGGAAAGCGTATGAAGCCCCCTGCTCAGCACACGGTGAAAAGGAGCACATGGAGTACTCTGCGGCTTTGAGTGGCTTGGGATGACTTCCCACCTGAGTCCCACGGGGCAGTCCATGGGCTGGATTCAAAGGCTTGACAGGCTGTATCCAGCCGACAGTGTGTATGTTGCCCATTCCTGATCTAAAGGAATTGAAAAAAAAATCTTAAATGTGGATTTTTTAAACAATTATTTTCCCCCTCTCTCTCTCTTTCTCCCTGTCTCTCCCTCTTTGTCTCACTCACTCTTTCCCTCCTCGGCTGTGTCTACACAGGCACAAATCTTCAAAATAGCCATATTTCGAAGATTACTAATGAGGCGCTGAATTGAATATTCAGGGCCTCATTAGCATTAGGACGCTTTCGAAAGTGCATGGTTTGGCACAGCTACATGGGGGTCCTTTTCAAAAGGACCCGCACCTTTCAAAATCCCCTTATTCAGTTCAGCACCTCATTAGTAATCTTCGGAAAGGCCATTAGCATGGCTATTTCGAAGATTTGTGCCCGTGTAGACACAGCCCTCATGTCTTATTTGTGATCAGCTAGGTATGTGGGGGTTTGAACAATGGCTTTGTTGACTCAAACATTTTGCGAATTTCAGTGAAAGTCATTGATTTTTTTCAGTTAAAAAACCTGAAAGAGTCAAACCATTTGATTTCAACTTTTTTTAAACAAAACATATTTTTTCTATTCAAAATTACTTTTTGTTTGAAATTTATTCCACTTTCATATAAAAAGCTTTTTCATCCCTCAGAGATGAAAGAGGATTTTGCTCAATCATAAACTGTTTATTCTATTTTTATTTTTACTTTTCCCCTCTTCATTTTGACCTGATTTGGTGTTTTCCTCTTACAGACAGTGAAGCAAAAAACAATTATTCATGCAGGTCTGCAAGAACCTAAATGAAAGGTGTCATTTCATTACGCCAAGCACATAATGTAGCATATACAATATCCAGAAGAGAAGGCAGTGCTTCCTTAAAATTGAATTAGGAATCTTGTTAATTTAATCTGACTATGAATGACTTTATTGTTCTTGTGTAAACAGGTTCATATTCAGGGTCAGCCATATTGAGGGGATTGTATGAAATGAAAGATACTTCCTGCAGCAAATTTCCCATGATTGTAAGTTATTACAAAGTAAAATTTGGTCCCTTCTAGCCCAGATGTGACAACTGAAATGTCACTTTCAGATTATGCAAGGGGAGCGTTGCCAAGTAATTGGCAGAACAATACCCACTATCTGGTAGGATTAATGAAGGAAGGTTTTTCTATGCTGATGGATAAAGCAGATTGATAAAAGGAGGAGGGAGGGGGCTGCATACTCATGGAGGAGGAAAAGCTCTTCCTCTGCTTGTAGTAGAGGAAAGCAAATTATGCTTTTCTATTCATCCCATTACTCACATGCACCCCCAAATTGTTGAATGTTATAGGAATTCTTTCAATGGTACCAGAAAGAAAAAAAATACATATAAACTCCATCATCATCATCTGACTGTGTTACAATTTATATTTTTGTTTAAACTAAATCTACTTATTTATCTCATTAATCATTTTACTTAAAGAATTATTCATACAACAAGTCATTCCATGTCTGACTTTCATGTTACAACCTCCGCAACTGTATTTGAAACAGCTTATGTGTAATTATGTTTTATTAGAAGGGAGAATAGAATATACAAAGTATTTCTCTCTCAATCTCTCTCTCTCTCTCTCTCACACCCTTATTCATGACATCAACATTTGAAAGGTCATCATGGAACTGGGGCAGGGGTCCCGGTCGGGGAAGAATCTATCCAGACTTCTGTAAGCACATGGGAAACTAAACCTTTTTTTTTTTTTACTTTAAATTAAAGTAACTTGTTAAGTTAGGTATTAGATTGAATTTTACCTTTTATTTCTTTATAACAAATTCTGACTTTTAAGACTTGTTGCTTGTAATACTTAAAAATCTATCTTTCTATGGTTAATAAAATGATTTTATTGTTTTATCTACACCAGTTTGAATTTGGGCTGATATGTTTGGAATCTCCATTTGTGATTGGTTTTCTTCACTTTCATTTTCTAAAAATTAAATGACACAATTCATACAATTAGGTGTTGTCCAGGAGGGTACTGGGCAGTGCAAGACTCACTTTTCTGGGGACAAGTGTGGGAGTAAGAATTAACTCTTCAGTATAATTCAGAAGTGACTGGCACAGAAGTGACTCATGTCATTCAACTGGCAGTGACTCTGCATGCTGGAAGCTTCATGTGAAAAGGCTAGGAGTGGTCATTCTAACACCAAAACAATGTGAAGGGCACTCCAGGTCGAAAGGCTGAGAATAGTAGAGAATGTCCAGAATGGTTGTCAACATATTTACCATTGTGGACCATATATGTAGCCCATGTGTTATGTTGGCTTTATTCAATACTACCTGCACAGCCCTGAGGATTTCACATGGACTGCAGCTGTGTTCTGATTTGGCCACATGTGGCCTACTGGTAGCAGGTTGAGAACCTCTGTGTACCTTGGTGACTGTCATAAGAGTAAGAGAACTGAGTCAGTAATACTAAGGGCTATGAAGTGCACTGAATTATGACTAGCTGTTCATTAATTTAAGAGGAAGAAGGGGATCATGGGTTAAAAGTTTTAACAAGATCCTTTTAATATCCAACAGTAAACAACGTTAAACAAGGTTTAAGGTTTGGCATACAGAGACCTCAGCCTGCTCAGTACCATGGCATATACATCATAAAAATCTTTTACCCTTTTATTAAAGATACAGAAAAAAAGTGAAATCAGTTAAAACATTTGAAATTAATATTTAAATAAGGCTTTCATTTTAACAACAGGCCATGTTCCTTATGAAGAGTGTTTTTAGAATGAAAAGTAACATAGTTGACTGTCTTTTAGATGCTATAGAAGATAGTACTGCCTGTCCTTAGGTGGGAAGGGAGACAGAATAAGTTAGTTGAGATGGGCTGGCATTGTTTTTGTTGGTGGTGGTGATGTTCTTCAAATCCAATCCCTTTTCATGACAACAACAGAAAAGATAAAAACACAAAAGGAATAAAAATAATAAAAAGATAGAAAATGAAGCTTCTATCCCTGATGCAACCTCACCACTGGGAAAAGAGAAAAAAAGCAACAACCTAGGAACAGCCCACAGCCTCATCGGTTGCTCCAAGATCTAGACAACTTAACTGCATTGGGATATTTATGGCATTGCAGTTAGCTGCTGCTTTGGTTACAGTATCACACCCCTGGAAGTTAAGCCAAACTCTTGTGAGATTAATGAGAAGAAGAAGAAGAAGAAGAAGTAGTAAGCTGAGGGAGGAAAAGAATAGGTTTGGGGAGTAACAGAGATTAACTTCTCTGGGGGTATTTGGGATTTATCTGGAAGAGGTGGAGTTGGTGGGGTCATCTGCATCTTTGTCCCTGGCATGGTCTGATCAGGATTAGAATGGAGGAGATAATGGACCACAATAGACAGTAGGAGTGGCTGCCATGATGGTGAAGCTTGCAGCAGAAATCATTTTTCTCCCTGAAGTTTCTTCCTTTAAGCATCTGAAAACAGAGTGGTTAGTGGACTAACCCACCCCCTTCTTACTTTGTCTACAATTAGGCTTAATATCTAGAACATGAATTTTGGTCCATTGATTTTTAGTCTTATGCTGTTCGTGTTCATAAGACATGATCTTAAGCGCAGTCAGTGGTTTCTTTTAGTCTGGGCTAATTCAATCTTTGCATCTCACTTGTAGCACCTTTTCCCATACACATTTGTTGTTCTAAGGTGCTGTGAAATTTTACAAGCTTTTACTTCCATTTTGGAAATAACGTCTCAAGCAGTGTAAAGTTGTAGATCTATTTATCCCAACACACCATTCAACAGACTATTTAAATCTATAAGTCAGAGTCTCTTTTTGGGCTTTCAATCCAACAAGCTTTCCTCTAGGCTGAACAGGGAGCAGTAAGTGAAATATGTCTGGACCTCAAGGTATGTGGAGCCAGAGTGCATGTACATTGTAGACAGAATGGCTATGGCTACACTACAGTGATCTGTCAACAGAAGTTCCTCTCAGAAGATATTGTCTGACAAAACTTCTGTCAACAGATTGCAGCCAGACAGCAAAGTGAATTGAAAAAACAATCCTCTCTGCCAGTACAGAGAGAGGCTAGACTGCCCAGCTGCTCTCTCAACAGAAAGGCCAACTGAAAGCACAGTAGGCAGGGCTGCCTAATGACCCAGAATCCCTGTCTGTTGACAGAGGGCCCCACAGGGCATCCACACAGTTTTTATATTGACAGATTCTGTCAAGAAAGGCATTCTGCCTTGTGGGAGAGAGGCAGAAAGCTGTCAACATAAGTGCCACATTCTGTCGATTTACTGTTGCTTGAATGCAGTTTTAGAGTGAACGCTCTAGGAGTTTTGTCAAGAAAACCAGTTTTTTGTGAACAAGACTCTATAGTGTAGATGTGTCTAATGAGCACAGCTACAAAGCATGTTCAAATGGCCATTTTCAGAAGTTTGCAAGTCAGCCAGATTTGTTTTGTTGTTGTTGTGGTGGTGGTAGTGGTTGTTTTTCTCCATGGGAAAGCAAAAAGCACCACTTTGACCGCACAATTATCCCTGCTAATTTCCAATATATCTTCCAAACCATGGATGTTCTGAGCCTCTCAGATGAGCAACTGGAAAAAAATTAGCACCGAACAAAAACAATTTCTTATTCCCTAATGTTGTTCTTGGAAATAGCTACACAATTTTAGATGCAACTATTCATTAAATCCTTGTCCTGAGACAGAGACCTAGCATGGAAATGTTAAATCTGAATGGTAAAAGTCTGAATGAGTTAGAAACAAGTAAAACAAGGATGTGGTAATGGCAAATAATTAGAGTCAACATTGACAATGCTGCTTATAATACAGCATTTTAAGCTTGATTGGTGTTAACAAAACAAGACAGCTATCCAAAAAATCTAGGATATAGAAGGATTTGTGAGGCTAACTAAAGGGAAAGCAGGTGGTATGGAATGGGAAAGGTTTTACAATCTGTAAAATAGTGTCTTTTCATTTTCTAAGCTGTGAGAAATAGAGAATGTAGATGAACTGTGTCTCTTTAGCTATGCTGTTCTATTAAATTTCTCTTATCTTCAAATAGTTCATGTGGCATAAATATATCTGGTATATAGCTTATTATTCCACTGAAATAGATGTCACCGTTTGCAGAAATCTTAATTTACCTCATTTCCCACATTCCTTCTCTGAAGGTTTTGCCTTTTCCAGACGAGTCTTTCTCCTCATCTGCGTTCTTGTGATCTGTTGCTAAGATATAATTTACTCTGTCAGGGCTGGAAGAACCTGTATGCATGACTGTCATGAACTGGGTATTTGTCTTTCCTCAGCTTACGATATGCAGTGCAAGGATACTAGGCAAATAAACTGAGTAAAGCAGGAAGTTCAGTCACATATATTGACTAATTGCTAAATAGAAGGTAAGCAGGGGGCAAGTATGGTAAGTATGTGTGACCGAAATTCCTGCTTTATTAAGTTTATTTGGTAAGCATACTATGGTAAGTATACTATTGCAGTCAATCATTCAAGATAG
Organism: Carettochelys insculpta; assembly: GCF_033958435.1. Lineage (NCBI taxonomy): Eukaryota > Metazoa > Chordata > Testudines > Carettochelyidae > Carettochelys > Carettochelys insculpta. Next base: position 139,333,136 of record NC_134137.1, read on the forward strand.
AACAAAATACAATCAAAAGTGTCACAAAGAAAAAAATTTAGTCTGGATTATCATGAAATATATGCAAAATTAGAAAGAAAGGCATACACAGTCTCCGTTTCTGACAGTATTAAGGGAGAATTTTGAAAGATACCTCCTGCCCCAGCATCCCTCACATCCTGCCTAGTTTCCCTCTACCTCCCTCACATGCTGCCTCCAGCTCTCCAAAGACCTTTATCCTCCATAGCATCTTTTACTTCCCTACATTTATGATCTAGTCACCCCTGCTCTCCCTCAGTCCTAGGATCATATAGTTTTATGCTTAGAAGGAATTTTGAAAGGTCTTTTAGTCACGTCCCCTATGCTCATAGCCGGAATATATTCACACCCTATAAAAATTGGCAAGGGCTTTATCTTGCACTCCATCTTAAGGAGAAACAGTGTCCCTCGTTTGTGTCTCTCTTGCAGTGTCCCTGCCTCACCTCCCACATTTCCTGGTGAGACATTTCCCCACATGCCTTCTCTGTAGTTTCTTGCCAGCAACTTATACCCATGGTCTGGAGTTACTCCAATGGGTGGGGACTCCTCCCCATCTTAGCCATGCCCCTGACCTGGACATGAGGCAGTTGAATCAATTCTTCCACAGAGGTCCCTCTTGTTGAGCAACCCTAACATCATGGACAGTGGCATGACTGCACAACTTGTATCACTGTATATACACCATTGCTCGGTAGTGGTGAATCCACAGTAATCATGTTACTCAGGTCAGTATTTACTAGTGGGTCATCTATAGTTGCGTGGAAGTACAGTATATTCACAAGGATAAGGCTATAATTCTAGTGGATTCTTGAGATCCATATGATACATAGCATATGAAGTCTAGACACCCATTTCCCCCAGGTAACGATGAACTGTTTCTCACTGACAATGGGGAAGAAGGTGAATTATATCTGAGGGAGAGGAATCTCACAAAGTTGTCCCCTCAGGCTCACTTACATGGTTCTTTCCTGAGGGAAATTGATGTTCCTTTATGACTCCTATAAAGTTCTTTCTATTTTTTTCTTGTTAGAGGAGAAGTTAATTTTGGAGGTTCACAGCTGGCTAGAGGTAAATTGCATACAAATGGCAGGTATACAAAAGGGAAAATTCAAAATCTCTTATTTATATGAAAACAGACTAGAGTTCCAGATAATGGTTTCTTTTGCTTAATGCTTAAATGGAGCAATTTGTTCTCACAGGAAAAACTAATGTTGATCACAGACAGATCATTTACAACTAACTGAGGATGCACCAGTAAACACAGGTAAAATGAGTCTTTCTTCAGGTAAGTAAGGTTGCATAACGTAGAGAGAAATGAAATGACTACCTTCTAATATAGGGGAAGAAATATAGCCAAGCCACCACCAGTGTCACTTACACAATAATATCCATGCATAGGGTACCTTGAACTTCAGTAAAGTCAGTACATTGTGTAGCTGTGCCTAGATACCATGTCTCTAGGTTTGATATCAAACTCTCTAAAAATTCAAGGGAACCAAGGGAAAAAACCTCTTCCCCACTACACACAAACATACATAAGCAAAGACGTTTTACTCCAGAACTTTTTCAAGTGATAACATTTTAATGAAAGTTGATGTTATGCAGACATTCTCCTGTACTTCAACAGGGCAACATTACTATATCAACATATTTAAATAACTGCAACAGAGATAATTTTGATTGACTCTATGTTTCCTTAGCTCATTAGATTAATGCATATAATACATGACATACATAGGCTACGTCTACACGTGCACCCAACTTCGAAATAGCTTATTTCGATGTTGCGACATCGAAATAGGCTATTTCGATGAATAACGTCTACACGTCCTCCAGGGCTGGCAACGTCGATGTTCAACTTCGACGTTGCTCAGCCCAACATCGAAATAGGCACAGCGAGGGAACGTCTACACGCCAAAGTAGCACACATCGAAATAAGGGAGCCAGGCACAGCTGCAGACAGGGTCAGGGGGCGGACTCAACAGCAAGTGGCTCCCTTAAAGGGCCCCTCCCAGACACACTTTCATTAAACAGTGCAAGATACACAGAGCCAACAACTAGTTGCAGACCCTGTATATGCAGCACGGACCCCCAGCTGCAGCAGCAGCAGCCAGAAGCCCTGGGCTAAGGGCTGCTGCCCACGGTGACCACAGAGCCCCGCAAGGGCTGGAGAGAGAGTATCTCTCAACCCCCCAGCTGATGGCCGCCATGGAGGACCCCGCTATTTCGATGTTGCGGGACGCGGATCGTCTACACGTCCCTACTTCGATGTTGAACGTCGAAGTAGGGCGCTATTCCCATCCGCTCATGGGGTTAGCGACTTCGACGTCTCGCCGCCTAACGTCGATTTCAACTTCGAAATAGCGCCCAACACGTGTAGACGTGACGGGCGCTATTTCGAAGTTACTGCCGCTACTTCGAAGTAGCGTGCACGTGTAGACGCAGCCATAGAGATATACAATACGAGAGCTGCCTCCCTTTTTTAGTTCACAAATTAACTGAGTGAGGGGTTGTAAAAATTGTCTGGGGAAAGGAAAGTTCATATATTCATAGATTATTTTCTCCCTGAATTTCTTAGTGAACATTGCACATTAATTTTGACCTCTGTGTTGTTTAGATAGCCTTACCAAAAACATATTGGAAACCTGCCAAATGGAAAGCCACAATTTTATCTTCATAAATTTTGAAGAAAAAATATATAAATAAAGGCTTTGTAATAAATTAATGGCACAGCTGGGTTTTTAATCATTAATCTCACTTTCAGGATTCAAGAGAGACCAGACTTCTAAGTGTTGCCATGGTGTCATAAGATTCATGTTTGCAGGATTCCACTTGACTTTGTAGTCTCTCATCTTTAACTTACATTACAAACCACTCATCACTTTCACTGCAGACAGTTAATTCCTTGTATGTAACAAGAAGTATCTTCTGGATTTAAAAAAGTATATTTTGAATAAATGGTGTAAGAAGAACAGCTTCAGTATTTGAGAACAGTTATGATGTCATCATTTGTAAACACAATTTACATTTCAGAAATTAGTATAAAAGAAATGTTCCCATAGTGGCAGTATTCTATTATAATTTAATTAGATTTCCAACACACAAAAACCTACCAACTGTTGGGGAAGTGAATTTTTGATGCTCAATCAAGAACTGTTCATCCACTTTTCTCAGTGCTGAGTTAGTCCAGAGAAAGTACTGCCTTCCAATAGCTAAAGAATCACTGAATCAAAGAAAGAGCTGAATAGGCTTCATTGGAAGCCTTTTTATTATTTTAAATTCACAGTCAGAACTAAAAATCTGTTGTGGCGGGGTTGTGTTTCTCCCAAGAACTGAAATCACTTGTGGTAGAACCATGTGTTTGCCTACGCTGCTAAGGGGTAAAATTCACTGAGCCTGGCTGGCAGGGGTCATAGCAGAAAGAAAAACAGATAAGTTGGCAGGCACGGGTGGCCAGTGAGATCAGGAAGCAGTGATAGTTGACAGGAGCAGTAAGCTGGCAAGAGTATCTGACAGGAGCACAAACAATGGAGAAAACATAGTTGATTTTACCCCCTCCTACCTCTCCTCATGGGAGAAGAATTCATGCTGATGCAGCTCTGAAACATGGCTTAGGAACTGTTAAAGGCAAGGTTACAGCAAATCACACTGAAAGGTGTACTCTCAGGTTGGAGGGAGGTTACTAGTGGAGTTCTTCAAGCCTTAGTCCTGCAACCAATGTAATTTAACAGTTTTATTAATGACTTTAGCACAAAAATTTGGGGTGTGCTAATAAAATTAGCAGATGACACAGATTTGCAAGTTATTGCCAATACAGAGGAGGATCAGAATATTTTTCAGAAGAAATACTGTAGAAGATAAGATGTAACAAGGGACTCTTTCACGCTGGAAATCCCTTTGGCATTGTCTAACTGAATATGTAAAACATCCACTAGTTTAATGAACACTACCATTTTCTTAAAGATTAGATATTCAATGTTTCCAAATAGATTGAAGGACTGTTACATATAAGCATGCCTTTTCTGAAGCCTCTGAACACTGTGAATGTGATACTTTGTATACATTTATGCATTGAACAGTTGAAGTTTGAATGCATCCCTGTCATTAGGTCATAAATACTAAGACAGAGGTTCTCAAACTGTGAGTCAGGACCCCACAGTGGGTCAGAACCCCCTTTGAGGGGGTCACCAGGGCTGACATAGACTTGCTGGGTTCTGGGGCTGAAGCCCAAGCTCCGCTGCCCGGGATCAAAGCCCAGATCTGCAGGCTTCAGTCCAAAGTGGCAGGGCACAGGTTGCAGGACCACCATCTGGGACTGAAGACCTTGAGCTTTAGCTTTGGACCACCGCCTATAGATCAGTGGGGCTTGGGATCCACCACTACCTTACACATGGGTTGTGGGGATTGAGCAGGCTCAGGCTCCATTCCCCTCTTCTGGGGTCCTGAACTGTTTTTGGTTGTCAGAAGGGCAGTGTGGTGCAATTACATTTAGAAATTCTGTACTAAATCACTGGCATTTTATCTCAAGCATTATTGAATTGCTAAAGCTAAAATGGTAGGTATTACTGAAATACAGTTTGCACACATAAATTTGTTATTTAGTTACTCATGCAAATCATGAAACACAGCATTTTATCTTTTTATACTAGGTTGTAAAACAATCTTTAAAAAAGTCAATAAGAAATGAATTAAAAAAACACCCTGACATATGTATTCCTTAAATTTGGACTACCCGATAACACATCTTTTAATATGTGGTATGCAAAATTTTCTAGTTCTCCCAATCTTTCAAGCATTTGAGAAATTGATGGCTTATCACCTGGTGTAGATCTGCATTTTCTTTTCTAATTTATGAAGAGAGACACTTTTTATTTTCACTTCCCAAAGAAAGTGGCAGATCATCACATGTAAACTAATATGTATCCAAGGCTGTCTGCCAGAAGGTGTTTAATGTCATTGTCATTCCTAAGGAAAAAAAAATGTGCATTAGCAGATTGAAATAACGTGTAACCCAAGACACAAAAAGGAAATGACCATCCTACATTGTTCTTAGAATACTGTACTACTCTACGTAATAATAACCTGCAAGAGGTATTAGTTGTTTGGGATCAAAGCCACTCTTACTTAATTCTTTTTTTTCCCTTGTTGTGCTATCTGTTAGTTACTCTGTAGTTTCAAGTGCTTTCAAGATTACTTTCAAATGGTGAGAAATAATGTTTTCAATAATTTTAGTGAGTTCATCATGTACTGTTGCAGTCAAATATTTGTCAGTATCTTTAATTATATTGGATTCAGCTTATGCCTATACTAGGAACTAGGGACATGGCTACACTAGTCCATGCCTTTCAAAAGGGGGATGCTAAAGAGCCACTTTGGCAGATGCTAATGAGGTACTCCCATGAATATACAGTGCCTCATTAGCATAATGACAGCTGCACTCATTTTGAAAGTGCCGCTTTTGAAACGCATGCTGCTCATGTAGACAGGGACCTTTCGACATGACCCCCTGGATTTCAAAAGCCCCTTCTCCCAAAACCACATGGGAAGAAGGGGCTTTCAAAGTCTGGGGGTCTTTTGCAAATACCCCTGTCTATGAGCAGCACACATTTCAAAAGCAGCATTTTTGAAACACACGCGACCACCATTATACTAATGAGGCACTGCATATTCATGGCAGCATCTCATTAGCATCTGCCAAAGTAGCTTATTAGCATCACCCTTTCAAAAGGAGGGGGCTAGTGTAGCCACAGCCTAGGAGTGTGAATCCCAGTTCTCATGAACATACATCTGCATATTTTCATTGACCTTGCACTCTGCAATTAGCAGCATAGCTGTGGTAGGATAAGCAGCAGTAAGTGGCAAGATAAGTTAGCTGTCTATAGACAATCTTAATGACATCTGGAAGCTTGCTATCAATAAGGCGAAAGGTCATGACAATGAAGATGAAGTACTTTGATGAGGCAATGACACAGCCTTGTTTGACTCCTGTTTTGACCTCAGAGGGGTCACTTTGCGATCTGTTGCCCAATACTGTGGTAGTCATGCTGTTGTGAAGCAGCCTTAAGATGCTAATGAACTTTTGGGGCAGCCAATTTTTGAGAGTCTGGCCCACAGGATGCTATGATTGATTGAGTCAAACACTTTGTTTAGGTTGATGAAACACATGTTTAAGGCTTGGTTTTGATCACAACATTTTTCTCGTAGTTGCTGGGCAGTGAAGATCATGTCCTCTGTTCCTCAGATTGGTCAGAAGCCACACTAAGATACTGGGAGAATTTCTTCTGAGAGTGGCAACAGTCGGTTTGCAAGGATTCAAGCTAAGGTTTTCCCTGGTGTTCCTAGGAGGGAAATGCCATGATAGTTTCCACAGTCTGAATTGTCACCCTCCTTGAAGAGACTGATGATCAGTTTGTCTCTGAACTCTTGAAGCATCTGCTCCCTATTCCAGATATTGAGAATCAGTAGGTGGAGTTGTCTGTGGACTTCTGACCCACTTTCTTTGAAGACTTTGGCAGGGATTCCGTCTAGTCTAGGACCATAGAGGAGGGGTGGTTCGAGAGCCATTATAGTGCTCCCTCTAGCAAGAAGCAACAACTTCATTGTCTTTCAAGAGGTGGGTACCATCCTTTGACCTAAGGGGACTGATTACATGAGTTCTTGGTCCGTGAACAGCTTTGATGGTATTGAAGAAACTTCTTGTATTGTTGATGTCTGTGAGATACTGGAGTTCTTGCACCTTCTCAGCCCACCATCGTTTTGTCAGATCACTGTTTTGCCAAAACAAAAAAGCAGTCAAGTAGCACTTTAAAGACTAATAAAATAATTTATTAGGTGAGCTTCCCTGGGAGAGACCCATTTCTTCAGACCTGAAGAAGAGGGTCTGTCCCACGAAAGCTCACCCAATAAATTATTCTGTTAGTCTTTAAAGTGCTACTTGACTGCTTTTTTGTTTTGATAGTATATAGACTAGCATGGCTCCCTCTCTGTTCCTTTTTATATATTAGACTTCTGCCTTGGCCTTGGCATGCATTTCTCTGTTCATTGTGCAGTTGATGTCACTTTGCCAGGCTCAAAAGCTTTCTTTTTTGCTTCTTTCAGGAGTTCAATTTTCACACTGTTCTCGTCAAACCAGTCCTGATGCTTCCTGGACTGGTAGCTAATGGCTTCCCGACAAGCTCCAATGATGGCAATTTCCATTTGACACCAGTGTTCTTCCATATCTTCAGGTTATACTGTCAGCAGCTTCCTTTGGAGCACTGTCTGGAAGTCACTTTGTCTGATGGGCTATGTCTACATGTGCCCCAGACTTCGAAATGGCCATGCAAATGGCCATTTCGAAGTTTACTAATGAAGCGCTGAAATGCATATTCAGCGCTTCATTAGCATGCGGGCGGCAGCCGCACTTCGAAATTGACGCTCCTTGCCGCCGCGCAGCGCGTCCAGACAGGGCTCCTTTTCGAAAGGATGCCGCCTACTTCGAAGTCTCCTTATTCCCATGAGCTCATTGGAATAAGGGGACTTCGAAGTAGGCGGCGTCCTTTCGAAAAGGAGCCCCGTCTGGACGTGCCGCGCGGCGGCAAGGAGCATCAATTTCGAAGCGCGGCTGCCGCCCACATGCTAATGAAGCGCTGAATATGCATTTCAGCGCTTCATTAGTAAACTTCGAAATGGCCATTTGCATGGCCATTTCGAAGTTTGGGGCACGTGTAGACACAGCCATGGGGTCCTTCAAGCTTTGTCCATTGATCTTTCATCAAATCAGTTTCCTCTGAGTTCTCTGTTTCGTGACAATCCTAATTGTCATTATGGATCAAATAAAGCAGTGATCGGTCCAGCAGTCATCAGTGATAGCCACTGCACATGTGCGAAGGGCAACACACCAATCTCAAGTGCAGATGATGACATGGTCTATGACATGCTAGAGCTTTGATCAAGGATGTTGCCATAAGGTCTTAAATTTGTTTTTCTGGTGGAAGAGTGTGTTCATAATGACAAGCTTGTGTTGCTGACTCCTACTTTCCTAATGGTAGTCTGCCAGAGATCTGAGTCTCTTCCAACCGTAGCATTAAAATCCACAAGAGAATAATCTTGGCAACTTTAGGAATGTCTTTCATGACTGTTTCCAACAGAATAAATGGGAAGCTTTTCAATCTCAGTAGACTGAAAGCTAAAAGCAAGACCTCTATGACCTCAGACATGGAGCTTCCAGTACATGGATGACAACATGGTTGCTGCTTTTTCTCCCATAGGCCATCAGACCATCTTGTGTGCCTTCACCAAAGCATATGAGAATCTTGGCCTCACACTGAATGTCAAAAAGACCAAGCTGCTCCACCAGCCCTTGCCAATGGGACAATCTCATGTAACTTCTATTTACGTCAATGAGAACTGCTGGAAAAGGTGGAGCAATTCCCATACCTTGGAAGTCATCTTTCCACTATGAAACAGAAATTCAGCTTTGTCTGAGCCTTGCAAGCTCGGCTTTTGCCTACCTGAGACAAAAAATCTTTGAAAACTGGGAAATTTATGCCAAGACAAAGTGACTTGTATACTGTGCTGTGGTTATTCCAATGCTAATGTATGCATGTGAAACCTGGATAACATATGAGTGTCATTTGAAGGCACTTGAACAATATCATTAATGCTGCCTTAGGAGAATCCTAAATATCTCTTGGGAGGATAGGCACACAAACACTAGCATCCTGGAATAGTTGAACCAGACCAGCATTGAAGACTTTATCAGCAAGAGTTTCACTGTACTGGTCATGTGGTTCTGATACCTGATCAGTGCCCCCCAAAACAGACTCTGTTTTCCAAGTTGAAGGAAGGATGGAGGAGCATTGAGGGCCAGAGGAAACAATACAGGGATGTGCAGAGGACCCACATGGAAGAAGTGCAGTATTGTTATTGACACTTGGGAGAACCTTGCACAGGACTTTTTTCAGTGGAGAGTGGTAAGCCATGAAAGGGTGGCACAATTTGAGAGGTCTCACCACAGTGCAGACAAAGAGAGGTGAAGAAGAAGAAAAATGGTCCTGCACCCATCTAACAGCTACCAACACTTGTCCCTTCTGTGATAAGACTTGTGGCTCCAGAACTGGCATGATCAGCCATGAACAGACTCACAAATATGAGAGTGACATGAAGACATCCTACACATTATCAAGTGCCCACCAAGAAGAAGAAAAAATTAACTTTCCAGAGAACAGACACACCTGTACTCTTTGATACATACTTCAGGTGTCTAAGACCATGTTGCTACTCAGCTATGCCCATGCTAGCAAGGTTAAACTACTAATTTTAGCCCTGATCTACACTGGAAGGGCTATTTTTAAATAACTCCAATTATTTCAAAATAACAGGGTGTCTGTGCACAGTAGACAAGCTATTCAAGAATAACTCTGTAGTGTAGACACACTCCTGGTGTGCTAGCTAGAGGATTAATAGCATAATCATATCTGTATGGCTGTGTCTACACTTGCATTCCTGTTTCAAAAGAGGCATGCAAATGAGGGAAATTGAAAATGCAAATGTGGTGCAGATTTACATACCTGGCACCTCATTTGTATATCCTTATTTTGAAATAGCTTCCTTTGAAAGAAGAAAACTAGTGTAGACACTGTTCTTTCAAAAGTAAACCCCATCTTTGAAAGAATTCCTCTTTCCTTTTTTTATGGGAAGAAGTACTCTTTCAAAGATGGGGTTTACTTTCAAAAGAGCAGTGTCTACACTGGTTTTCTTCTTTTGAAAGAAGCTATTTCAAAATAAGGACATTCAAATGAGGTGCCAGATATGTAAATCTGGCACCTCATTTCCTTGCTTCTTTCTAAAGAGGAACGCAAGTATAGACACAGCCTATGAGTTCAGAATGACAACTTTACCTCCAAGTGTTGAAGTAGCCAAGGTATGTGTCAAAACTTGTTTCTCTGTGGCTACGTCTACACGTGAAGCCTACATTGAAATAGCTTATTTCGATGTAGCGACATCGAAATAGGCTATTTCGATGAATAACGTCTACACGTCCTCCAGGGCTGGCAACGTCAATGTTCAACTTCGACGTTGCGCAGCACCACATCGAAATAGGCGCTGCGAGGGAATGTCCACACGCCAAAGTAGCAGACATCGAAATAGGGATGCCAGGCACAGCTGCAGACAGAGTCACAGGACGGACTAGCGCTTCCAGGGCAACAGCTAGCCGCTCCCTTAAAGGGCCCCTCCCAGACACACTCAGCCTGCACAGCACGCGGTCTGAGGAGCCATAGGCACACAGACCCCGGGCAATGCAGGCATGGACCCCCAGCAGCAGCAGCAGCCAGAGGTCCACCCAGCCCTCCCAACAGGAGCAGGGCTTGCCCTGATCCATGCCATGCGGGAGGCAGCTGAGCAGCTCCTTGCTACACCGGAGGAGGAGCTGCCCCCAGGGCAGCAGGGCTCAACCCCCAACCCTGCAGCACCCCGCACCCACCCCCGCCTCACACGCCGGCGGCTGTGGAGCTACCCCACCAGCACTGACTGGTGGGAACGGCTGGTGCTTGGGGAGTGGGATGACGACCGCTGGCTCAGGAACTTCAGGATGAGCTGGCAGACATTTCTGGAGCTGTGCCAGTGGCTCACCCCCGCACTCAGGCACCAGGACACCACCATGCGGCGTGCCCTCCCTATGGAGAAATGGGACGGCATTGCTGTCTTGAAGCTGGCCACTCCAGACAGCTATGGATCCGTGGGACAGCAGTTTGGTGTCAGCAAGGCCACTGTCGGGGCTGTCCTCATGGAGGTAAGAGAACCCACGGGGGGAGGGCAGGGCAGGGGAGGGGGGCCTGGGCAGAGGACAGCAGGGGAGGGGAGGGGAGGGCAGGGCAGGGCAGGGCAGAGGAGGGCAGGGCAGGGGAGGGGAGGGGAGGGCAGGGCCACGCACACCCTGCTCACCCCTCATTGGTGCTGTCCCATTTGCTTTCCCTGCAGGTTGTGCGTGCCATCAATACCATGCTCCTGCACAGGCTCGTGAGGCTGGGGGACCCAGATGCCACCATCGCGGCCTTTGCCACCCTGGGCTTCCTCAATTGCTTCGGGGCTCTGGATGGGACTCACATCCCCATCCGCGCCCCGCATCACAGTGGAGGACGCTACATCAACCGCAAGGGCTACCATTCTGTGGTCCTCCAGGCCTTGGTGGACAGCCGGGGCCATTTCCAGGACATTTATGTGGGCTGGCCTGGCAGCACCCACGACGCCCGGGTTTTCCGGAACTCGGGCCTGTGCCACCGGCTGGAGGCGGGGACCTACATCCCCCAGCGGGAGATCCCTGTGGGGGACACCACAATGCCCTTCTGCGTCATTGCAGATGCGGCATACCCCCTCCGGCCCTGGCTCATGCACCCGTACACGGGCCATCTTTCCGCTAGCCAGGAGCGTTTCAACCAGCGCCTGAACCACATGCGCCAGGTGGTGGAGCGCTCATTTGGTCGCCTGAAAGGACGCTGGAGATGTCTCCTGACCCGCCTGGATGCGGGCCCCACCAACATCCCCCTCATTGTGGGTGCCTGCTGCGCCCTGCAGAATTTGGTGGAGAGCAAGGGGGAGGCCTTTTTCCAGGGCTGGGCTGTGGAGGCCGGCAGGGCCGACGTGCAGCCACCCGCTGCCCCCAGTCAGCAGGTGGACCCCGAAGGGACCCGGGTCCGGGAGGCCCTGCGGGCCCACTTCAATGATGAGGCTGCAGGGTGAACTCTGCCAGGCCCCCCACTGCCTACCCCTTCCTCCACAACACTCCTTTCCCCAACGCCCACACCATGGAGCACCCAACCGCACCCCACTCCCACTTTTCCTGGACAAATGACAGCACGCACTTGTGGCTGAACTAAAACTGCTTTTTCTTTTAGAACTTTTTTTTTTAACTATAAATAAAACAAGAACAAACTATATACAACATGTGGGACCAAAGTAATATGTACAAATAAAACAATAGTAATAAAAAAGTTTGTTCACTAACAAAAAGAAAACCAGGGATGATAAAGGGGGGGAACTATTTACATGGGGGGACGGGGCAAACGGGGGCACAAATTAATAAGTCCCAACTATATACAAGGGTGGGGGCCACGTCCCGGGCCCCTCGCCCCTAAAGTCCGGCACTGGGTGTGGGCGGCCGGGAGCCCCGCCGCGGCCCTGTCCGGGGCTGGCTGGGGGCAGGGCGGACCGGAAGATATGCCCAGCGAGTCTCATCTGGCTCCAGGGGTCCCTCGGCGCTCCGGCCCTCGGCGGTGGGTGGTGGGGCGATGGCGGACGGGACGGCGACGTGCGGAGCAGCTGGTGGTGCGGCGGGTGGAGCAGGCAGGGCGGACGCTGCGGCAGCCGGCACGGCATGCGGGGCCAGGTAGTCCACCAGGTGTTTGAAAGTCTCCATGTAGGCCCCCCATGCCTCTTGGCGCCAGGCCAGCACCCGCTTCTGCAGCTGCTGCTCTGCGATCTCCAGCTGCCGACGGTGGATGGCCAGCAGCTGGGGGTCCGTCGCCGTCGTCTGGTGGTGGCGCGGGGTCCGCCGTCTAGCCTGCCGTGGGGCCGGTCGGTCCTCGGACGAGGGGCTTGCCTGGAGCGATGGCCCCGGAGGGGTCTCCGGGACCATTGATGCCTCGCCGGGGCTCTCTTCCGGCCCTTCCGATCATGCAGCTGCGGGACACAGGAGAGGAGGGGGGGAAGAAGAATGGAGACAGGCATTAGTGTGGGCCCCGAGCCGTGGCCTTTGTCCCCCCAGCCCTGTGCTGCAGGTTCCCCATCCCCGTCCCCGGGAGATGCTTCTGTGATGAATGGGGTTCAGGGGTTCCCTGCACTGCACCCCGTCCCCTGGTGGGAGCGACTCTCACTTCACTCTGCAGGGTCTGACAGGAGAGGTTTCTTAGGCCACAGATGGCCAGTTTCTGGCAGGAGTGACAGCACCAGCTGTCGGAAGAGACAGTCCTTCCAACCCGTCGTGGGGAGAAGACCCCAAGGGGTGCCCCTCGGGGATGCAGCTTTCCCCCTCCTCAGCTCTCCCTTCCCCTAGCCTCTACCTGTGGCCCCCGCCCTTCCCCGCAAATTCAAAGCCAGCTCGGCTCCTCCCTCCTCTTTGTTCATGGCAGAGGTGTCACCTGCCAGCTGTAGCCCCAGGATCCTCCTTTGCCCCTGGGAGCTATTCGGCTCTTGTTGCTCATATGTAGCCTGAGTCTCCCTTTTGCACTCCCCCCACTCCATCACATGCTGCTGCTGCTGCTGTTGCTGCTGCTCCTGCTGCGGGGTGTCCCACGCCCTTCTCCCGGGGGCCCCTCGAGGTTCCGCTCCCCCCTGCCCCGGGGATGGGGCATGGCACTGTCGTGCGGGGTGGGAGGGGGGGCAGGGGCTGATGCACTGCTGTGAGGGACGTGGCCCTGCTGTCTTTGGGGCCATGGCCATGTGAGCATGTGGGGGGCCCTGGACACATATCTATTACCCCCCGCCCCTCAAGCCCAGGGGTGTACACCAGAGGGGGGAACATACCTGTCAGTCCACTCCCACGGTCCGGAGATCCCCGGGGGGCGGAGGCCCAGCTGCTGCTCCAGGATGGCAGGAGGAGGATCTGCAGCCTGGATTCTGCGGAGGGGGAGCCCCCCTCCTCCTCCTCCTTCTCCTCCTGCCGCGATGGCCCAGGGGTCGGCTCCAGGGGGGGCCCCCGGGGTGCGGGGCTTACCTCCGGGGCGGACTCCGGCTGATGGGCCTGCTGGGGCTCGTCGGCCGAAGTATCAAGGGTGGCCAGAGGGGAGGAGGTGTGCCGGAGGCCCAGGATGTCCCTGAGCTCACTGTAAAAGGGGCAAGTGATGGGGGCAGCCCCAGATCGGCTGGCCACATCCTGGGCCCGGGAGTAACCCTGCCACAGCTCCTTCACCTTACTCCTGACGTGATCAGGAGTGCAGGCAGGGTGACCCCGGGCAGCCAGGCCATCGGCCAGCCGAGCGAATGCATCCACGTTCTGCCTTTTGCTCCCCATTACCTGGAGCACCTCCTCCTCTCTCCAGAGCCCCAGCAGGTCCCGCAGCTCGGCCTCCGTCCAGGAGGGGCCCCGCTACCACTTGCCAGCCTGGCTGCCCGCCTGGCTGGGCTGGCTGCCCTGGCTCCCCTTGGGAGGGGTCCCCTGGGGGCGCTGGGGGGGCTGCCAGGGGGCCATTGAGGGTCCTGTGGCTGCTGAGGGACGTGCAGGCTGTCCGCGTGTCTGGGCTGCTGCCTGCACATGCTCTCAGCTTCCTGCACAGGAAGGGAGGGGGAGGGGACCTTTAAGGGGCCGCTCCACGTGGCCACCGTTGAGCTGAGGGGCTGCAGAGAGCATCTCTCAACCCCTCAGCTGATGGCCGCCATGGAGGACCCTGCAATTTCGACGTTGTGGGACGCGCAACGACTACACAGTTCCTACTTCGACGTTCAACATCGAAGTAGAGCGCTATTCCTATCCCCTCATGGGGTTAGCGACTTCGACGTCTCGCCGCTTAACGTTGAAGTTAACTTCGAAATAGCGCCTGACGCGTGTAGCCGTGACGGGCGCTATTTCGAAGTTAGTGCTGCTACTTCGAAGTAGCGTGCACGTGTAGACACAGATTGTATGATTTAAGTACCTTGATGACTAATTTTAATATTGACTGCTGATGGTAATTTTAGCCAGGTTTCTACAATTGCTGGGTTGGTTTGGATTTGTGTTATAGAAGACACATGAAGAATCACACTGATCACTCTGTTCTCTGCTATCAGACCTGTTCTTGAATTATTCTTTCTACAATAGGCATTTATAATAATTGAGACAAAAAGCAGTCAAGTAGCACTTTAAAGACTAGCAAAATAGTTTATTAGGTGAGCTTTCCTGGGACAGACCCACTTCTTCAGACCATAGCCAGACCAGAACAGACTCAATATTTAAGGCACAGAGAACCAAAAACAGTAAGCAAGGAGGACAAATCAGAAAAATATAATCAAGGTGAGCAAATCAGAGAGTGGAGGGGTGCGGGGGAGAAGGTCAAGAATTAGATTGAGCCAAGTATGCAGACAAGCCCCTATAGTGACTCTGAAAGTTCCCATCATGATTTAAACCATGTGTTAATGTGCTGAATTTGAATATAAAAGCCAGCTCGGCTGCTTCCCTTTCCAGAACGGTGCGATAATTCTTCTTCAGTAACACACATACCTTGAGGTCATTGACAGAATGCCCCATTCCATTAAAATGTTGACTAACTGGTTTGTGGATCTGGAGTGTTTTGATGTCTGTTTTGTGCCCATTGACCCTTTGTCTAAGGGAGTTAGAAGTCTGTCCAATATACAAAGCATCTGGGCATTGTTGGCACATGATGGCTTATATGATGTTAGTAGAGGAGCATGAGAAAGTGCCTGTGATTCTGTGAGTAACCTGGTGGTCCAGTGATGGTATTTCCAGAGAAGATATGTGGACAAAGCTGGCAGCGGGCTTTGCTGCAGGGAAAGGTTCCAGGACTGGTGTTCCTGGGGTATAGACTGTGGCTGTTAGTGAGGATCCTCATGAGGCTGGAAGGTTGTCTGTAGGAGAGAACAGGCATGTCACCCAGGGCCTTCTGGAGTGTAGCATCCTGATTAAGGATAGGTTGTAGGTCTTTAATAATTGGTTGCAGTGGTCTGAGTTGGGGGCTGTAGGTGATGACCAGTGGTGTTCTGAGGAGGGCAATTTCGTGAGTTTCAGAGTATTAGACATAGTGTTCCTCTTGCTTCTGCATGTTGCCAGGATTTTGGTCATGTCCTCTGCCATTTATGGACACCCTAACTTTATCCACAGAGAAAGAATATCTTCAGGCTCACTTGAGAGGGTTTCTTGTCCTTTTGCCCATTCCATAATTAGGTTTTGTATTTGTCTTCATGGAGTTTCTTCTGGGATAGCTATCAAAGTGTGTGTTCAACCTATTAGATTTTATGGCACAAATGCTGGAAAACAATGAAGTTCCATACACACTAAAGACCCTGAGAACTAGGAGAAGTGGCATCAATACAAAGGCATGAGAATCTTTTTATTACGTATCAATCACCAGTGAAATTGTAAGACCCTCATGGAGAAAGTTGAAAGAAGAGTCAGGAGTGAGTTACACTAATACATAAATTATCCTGAATTATGGTCTAAATTTACGAAAAGTGGAATCATTTGAAAGAGGGCATTAACTCCCTCATCATAGCTACATCATTTCCACAGAGACCTGGCAAATGGCTTTGGCTTGCAACCAATGAAAGCTTGACTACCAGTTCTAAAGTGAGGTCACAGACTGAAAGGAGGCATTATAGGAAAGACTCACACAGGAACTCATTTTAGCAGTTGCAGGTTTTACTCTTCACTACCTTTTCAGACCCCACCTCCTTCCATTCTATCTTCCCTGTCACTCCAATAGATCAGTGACATTTGTGCATTTCTATGTTTAGCAACACAGGGATTACCATATTGGATTGGACCCATCATCTGTCTAGTCCAACATCCTGTTTCTAACAGTAGTATTAAATGTTTTGGGGGTGTCATAAGAATGTCAGAAAGAAGGCTAACTTTCTTTGAGGGAAAGTTTTTTTTTCTTATTCTTTCTTTCTCTTCTCTTCTCTTTTTTTCCCCCATATTCTTGGGAAATGAGAGAAAGAGGAGAAATATGGGACAAAGTGAACAAAGTAGATTGTAGTAGGAAAAAAACCTGTGCAAATTATTTACCTATAGAGAAAAATGTAAACAGCCATCAACATTTTGTTTATCTCTGGTCATTCATATAAACACACATAACATTAAAATATAATTTGGGAAAAAAGCTGATATTCTAATACCAACATATCCAGCTATTAACCCAAGTGACTGTGTCTAAGAAGCATAACTGGAAACTTTCTGGTTTTAAGAACAAGCATAACTACGTCAGAATGAACAAAAAAAAAACAAAAACCAACACATTTACCTCTGAGCATAACAAAAAGATTGCACCTCCAGAGCTTTTGAATGTTGTTCTGCCAGTGTGTCATAACTAATCTTTGTTGCAAAGGAAGATTAATTCCTGAGTGAATGTTGCTAATAATTTGATCTAATTTTTAAGATGCTGGGGAGAGACAATCTGCAGCTGAAGCAAAAACTAAGATGCAATTGTACAGCAAGATTTTTTTATAAATATGGTTTTATACTTGTTTGCTCATTTGTATAATGTATAAAATATTCTTGTCCTTAAACAGTGTTAAAAGATATCAGCTTTTAAGCTAAGTAGCAATTTAGCAGAGAAATATCTGCTAATGCTGGTTTTGTAAGTTAAATGCATGCAGAAATGGTGTTCTTATTACATTTATAAGGGAGCTACCTCTTTTACCTTGTTCTTTGATCACTTTTCATTTGGTGAATTCAGAGACTACATATATTATTGACACATTGCACGCTGAGTAATCCAATTTATTATCGATGAACATTTGTAGTAGGAAGATCATGGGAGCTGCCTGTCATATTTTATTGATATTATATTTCTGTCTGCTTGATTACTATTTTGTTGTTTGCCATATGATCCCAAAATATTCATTTCAGCTGGAGCTAAGTGTACATAAGCAGAAAAGCACACTAAAGTGTTAGGTGATCCATTCACTTTTACTTAAATCAACAATGCAGGCATTATTCTCTCTGAATTTTCATCTCCATCCTTGGTGAGTTTAGCCGATTGGCTGGGAACCAGAAAGAGGGACACTCCAAGAAGGAAATGGAAACAAGGAAATTTGGAACTGATATGAAAGGCAGCCCCTGAAGAACCAAGAAAGGCAGAGAACGCTGGGTTGGAGACCGAACTCTAGACATGGGGTGTCTGGGATGAGTGTATCTGAACTTTGCATAAGACAGTTATGCATGGAGATGTTTTATTACGTTAATAACTCTTTTCTCTTTTGAGTACTATAGATATTAAAGTATAGTTTGTTTTGTCAACACTGTTTTGAATCACTGTGTGCACACATACTGATCACAGTTTCTGAAGGGAAGAATACAGCTCCCCAAATCCAGCAGAGCATCTTGAGGAATAGCAATTGGTACCCAGAGGGCTGTGTTCTGTGGACACAGTCTGAGAGCTGGAGAACTGTGAGATTCCATGCTGCAGCAGGTGAGGCAATAGACCTAAAACCTGAATGGGAGGCAGTCAGAGACACTAGAAGGGGATCCAAGTTGTGGCCAGCTTTACATCATTGTCAGGTATGATAAAAACCATAATTTCTTCATGTCCACATTTCATAAAAAACAAACATAGTGTAAACAAGATGTTGATGATTTGTAATTAGCTGTGAGCTGCCTGATGCTGTGTGTAAAAGATTAGGACTCTATGCCAAATATCTGGATTCTAGTAGTGACTCTGCCACGCACTGGCAGTGAAGGCTAGAAGGAAGTATCTTAACCATCCAGAATTTCCTACTATCCCCTTGTGTATTAAATTCTTTGTAAAGCACTTTGAGAGGTATGGAAGAGAAACTTTTAGAAGCCTGCTCATTTTTTTATCTGTCCTGGTTGATTTTCTGATAGTAAAGTACATATTATGGGTGGTATTTTCTGTCAGATCACAAGGCGAAATATATGTGGTACAGATACAGAGCTTGATTCTTCCTCTAAGCTTGGAACTAGAGATATATGCAGATGATAAATTGGCTTCTTCCTAGAACAGGGCAAGATAAATCTTATCAGTTGAACGTTTGCTGATCTGTTCTGGGTTAGCTTGAAATCACTGAAAATACTATTGCTGTGTCTTCATGTGCCACTTCTTCCGGAAGCAGCATGGTAATGAGCTGTCTGGAAGATGCTAATGAGGCATGGACGTAAATTTCCAGCACCTTATTAGCATATGGGCACATGATTCAGAGTCCAGAAGAAGCTCTTCCAGACTCCAAAATACAGGTGCAGGTGCCCAGCCCTCAGGGATCTTCTGGAAGGAAACCCTCCTTCCGGAAGCCCCTTCTTCCTCAAATTTTTGGGAAGAAGGGGCTTCTGGAAAGAGGATTTCCTTCTGGACTATCGCCACAGGCCACGCAACTGCATGTGTGTTTTGACGTATGGACCAGTTTCTTCCAGACTCCAAATCATGTGCCCATATGCTAATGAGGCATGGGAAATTTACATCCGCACCTCATTGGCATCTTCTAGGAGGCTCTTTTCCATGTCACTTCTGAAAGAAGTGACACATGTAGACACAGTCTATATGTCTTATTCTCACTGGAACATAAAACTCTGTTAACATAACTTGTTCTGCTAGCTATTAAGTTCAAACTTTTTTCTTTTTATAGTTTTATTTTCAAATTTCTACAAGAAATCAAATGTCAATAATTACATCAAGTAGTTGCACCTTTCAGCAAGATATATTTTAGGTCAGTTAATTTATCTTGAACCAATGATTAGTCAGACTTGTTTTGCATTCTAATATGTTCAAAAGTGAAGAGGTGTCTTTAAAACAAATTACCAAGTCTATTTTATAAGCATACATGTGCTGCCTTGGCATCTGTTATAAATGGTCTTCACAAGATAAGATTGTCCTCCTATGCTGTAGGAGGTAGGCACGTATATTTAACCATATCAACTGCCAGCACAGGATGCAAATTTTTCTGTATTCAGATTAAACTCTTACAACTCTAGCTAGAAGGAATTTTTGATTTTTTTTTTTTAAAGAATGCAAGAAAATAAAAATAAAGTATGTACAGGTAACAATCAAACTATTGCACAAACTCTGTGGCAATATTATTGTATCTATTTCAAATGCATCTGAAAAGCTTTGGAAGCTCATGAGCCCACAATAAATAAAGGCAAACATAACAGTTTTAGAATCTCGGAGGCTGTGGGATTGAATATCCAGATCATTGCTGTCTACCTTTCTCTCTTTCTCCAGAGGTAATTGACTCAGTGGTGGGATCTTAACATTTCTCTGATGGCTCATGCTGCTAAAGAAGGTAACTCCCCCCCCCGCCCCATTCAAAATGCCTTCTAGAAGGATGGCACACCTGGGAAAGATTAGAGCACATCAGAATTACTGTATTTGGTCCCAGAGTTTTAGATTATGCTATTAACTCTGGAAAAGAGCCAAATGCAACACACTGGCATACTCAATTTGAAATGAACAGTATAAGAGTACAAGTACAAGAGACCTCAGAAAGAGAAGAAAGGGGTGAAGGCTGGGAATAAGGACTAACATCTCTCCCAGTCCTGCTTGGAGGAAAGACCTTGCCCTGCTGTTGCTGCAATATCTCCTGGGTAAAAGGCCTGCCCATTAGGACTCAGAACTTTCAGGTGCAGGTTTTGCCTGCAGCCATTACCTGGGAGGGCTTAAAGCCAGAAGGCTGCCACTGTAGCGGGCTGCTCTGAAGGGGGCTGAATGTTGTGGTGGGTATGTGATAAAGTATGATTTTTGGACAGTGACAGAGAGATAGCCATGTTAGTCTGTATTCTATCAAAAAAGCAGGTATGTAGCACTTTAAAGGCTAACAAAATAATTTATTAGGTGATGAGCTTTCATGGGACAGACCCACTTCTTCAGATCATAGCCTTAACAGAACAGACTCAATATATAAAACACAGAGGTCCAAAAATTGTTATCAAGGTTGACAAATCAGAAAAAATGTGGTCAAGGTTGGCAAATCAGAAGAGCAGAGGGGTGGCAGGAGGGGGGTGAGGGATGGGGAAGTTAAGAGTTAGATAAACAAAGTATGTAAAAGAGTCTTTATAATGGGCTAGGTAATTGCTGTCCTGGTTAAAATCACTTGTTAATGCATCAAATTTGAATATAAATGACAGTTCTGAACATTCCCTTTGTGAATAATTGTTAAAGTTCCTTTTTTAGTAAAACACAGACTTTCAGGTCATTGACAGAATGGCCCACTCAATTAAAGTGTTGGCTGACAGGTTTTTGAGTTAGTTTTTTGGTGTCTGTTTTGTGTCCATTCATTCTTTGTCGAAGAGTGTTTGCAGTCTGTCCTATATACATGGTGTGTGGGCATTGTTGGCAAGTGATGGTATATATGATGTAGTTGAGGAACAGGAGAATGTGCCCGTGATTCTGTAAATAACATGGTTATGTCCATTGATGATATCTCCAGAATAGATATGTGGACAAAGTTGACAATGGGGCTGTTGCAAGAAAAAGTTCCAGGACTGGTATTATTGTGATATAGCCTGTGGTTGCTAGTGACAGTCCTCATAAGGCTGAAAGGTTGTCTATAGGAGAGAACAGGCCTGTCACCTAGGGCCTTCTGGAGTGTGGCATCCAGCTTCTATCCAGGGCACACAATACAATCCGTTGTATACAGCCAGGCACTAAGGTGCAACCGTATTTGCTCTGATCCATCAGACGGAGTCAAACATCTGCAAGACCTTTACCAAGCTTTCCTCAAACTACAATACCAACCTAAGGAAGTGAGGAAACAGATTGACAGAGCTAGACCAGTACCCAGAAGCCACCTGCTACAAGACAGGCCTCACAAGGAAAACAAAAAAACATCACTGACCATCACATACAGCACCTACCTAAGGCCTCTCCAGCGCATCATCAGTGATCTGCAATCCATCCTGGATAATGATCCTTCATTTCCACAGACCTTGGGAGGCAGGCCTGTCCTCGCCTACAGACAGCCTGCCAACCTTAAACAAATCCCCACCAGCAACTGTAGGTCACAGCACAATAACTCTAAACCTGAAACCAATCCCTGCAACAAACCTCACTGTCAACTCTGCTCACATATCTACACCAGTGATATCATCACAGGACCTAACATCAACCATACCATCAGGGGCTCCATTCCCTACATATGTACTAATATAATATATGCCATCATGTGCCAGCAATGCCCCACTACAATTTACATTGGCCAAACTGAACAGTCTCTATGTAAAAGAATAAATGGACATAAGACATCAGGAACAGTAATGTACAGAAACCTGTGGGACAGCACTTCAATCTCCCTGGACACTCAGTAGCAGATTTAAAAGTAGCAGTCCTAAAACAAAGAAATTTCAAAAATCAAATGCAGAGAGAAATCTCTGAGCTGCAATTTATTTACAAATTTGACTCCATTAACCAAGGATTAAACAGAGATTGTCAGTAGCTGTCCCCTAACAAAAGCATATTCTCTGCCCTGGGTGTTAACATCTCCACATTAGACTCTGACAATGGACCCACATCACCCTGTCTGATCTGACTTTTTTTTTCCTCTTTTGATACATACTACTGATAATGGGCCATTTCCACCTTGCTGAATAGACTTTGTCAGCTCTGGTCCTCCCTTTTACTGGGACCCCTCTCTCTAAATACCCCTCTGGAATGTCCTCTGCCCACTCATGGATCTGATGAAGCGGGTCTTTGCCCATGAAAGTTTATGCTCCAAAATATCTGTTAGTCTATAAGATGCCACAGGACTTCTTGTTCTCATTTTAGACAGGATTACTCTTCTCCTGAAAGGGCAGGTATGTAGCTTGGGAGTACTCCCGGACCCTTTTTGCACATTTGAAAATGAAATTTCTTTGGTGAGTAGGAGTGCTTTTGGGCAGCTTTGTTTGATCCACCAGCTGCGACCCTTCCTGAACAAGCATAACTTGGACATAGAGATCCATGCTCTTGTTACATCTCAACTGTAAGGCACTTTATATGGGACTTCCTCTAAAGAGTCCTTGTAAACTTCAACTGGTCCAGAATGTGGTTGCTGAAGTGTTCACTAACACTTGTTATGCAGAGCACATCATACCAATGCTCCGGCAGCCTTGCTGGCTTCCAGTGTGTTTCTGGGAACAATTGAAGGTCTTGGTTATGACTTATAAATCCCTAAGTGGGTTGTATCCATGGTATCTAAAGGACCATATTCTCTCATGTGAAGCAGCCCAGGGACTGAGGTCAGCTGAAAGGGCTCTGTTCAGTGCCCCTCTAATTAGGGAGAGAACGTTAGTATCTAACATCTATGCAGAGCAGGACCTTCTCAGACTTTTCTCCCAGTCTGTGGAATTCTTTTCCCTGGGATATTTGCATAGCACCAATATCAACATTATGTTGGAGCCAGACTAAACTCACCCTTTTGCTCATGCTTTTATTGATGTTTGAGTTTGTTTATATATGTGTTCCTTTTTTTTTTTTTTTTACATGTTTTAGTAGGTTTTAGGTTTTAGTCCCTTTGGGGTTTTGTATTTTTAACTCTTTTTATATATGTTTATATTATTTAAAAAATACTGTAAGCCTCCTCACACAAACAGGGTAAAAATATTTAAATAAATAAATAATACGAGGAAGGGCAACCAGAGGGACTCCCAAACTTGCTAAACCATAGACTTCATTTGTGGGCCTTAAAGGAAAGAAAGAAAAGGGAAAACAAGAACTGTGGAACTCATTTAGAGATGGATGTGTCCTAACCTACCAGAATTAAAACAAATTTCAGATTAAGTTTGATTTGTGAGATGGTTGGAGATTCAATTTCTATTTTCTATTTAATTTAAATCTTAATCTATTTATTCCTGCAGATCAATAAATCATAATGCACTGAACACAAGATCAAGGAAAGGAAAGAAAAAAGCTGTTGGTAATAAAATTAAGTGCCCTCTTTAGCAAGGTCTGAATGGCAATATTTATGGATGTAAAGATTATCAGGGGCTAGACTAGCTAGGACCAGCTGCTATTATGCTCCCAAACTGCACTGCTAGTCTTCCAGCAAGCACAGCTGCACTGCTTTGGACCTGAAAGGATAATTAGAGTGCCTGTTTGGCTGCTGTCTTAGTAGTTCAGTTCATAAACTTGATTTCTACATCCAATTATTGGCAGCCCAATTTTGATCCATGCTTTCAGCTGCACCTACCCATGTTCTAGCCCTTCTATGGCCAGCTACCTGCTCCCCCTCCACTTTCTGGTTTCAATCCTCAACTCTAACTTTGGTCTGTTACTCAGGTTTACCACTCTGCCTTGGCATTTTGGGTTCTGTCCATCTAATACTGACCCTGGAATCTGCCCACCCTAGATCCATATTTATCCAGTCGGCTGAACTCTCCGTTCAATCCCTAAACGTGACTGCCCACCATGCATGATAGCTAGTATGTGCCATTTATTCTATATCAAGTAACAGAACTCAGTGAATTGCTGTTTTTCTCCTCTTTTACAATATTATACCCATAAAGGTTTATAAGGTTTTAAAAGTGTATGTTCTGTGTCTCTAGTTTCTTACCTGGTTTCTCTCATGCTAGTATCTAAATGTGTCCTACTCAGTAATCCATTTATCCTACAACAGTCTAATGAACAAAGGAAGTATTATCATTCCCATTTCACACATGGAGTTCTGAGACCAAAAGACTGAATGATTTGTCTGTAGTCACAGAGGAAATTCTTATCAGCTCCAAGAACTGAACTAATATTTCCCAAGTTCCCAACTATGAATGCTGCCACAACAAAATAACTAATTCATAAGCAGAAGCATAAGCTTATCAATGTCAAAAGGAACTTTGGCTCAATTGTTGATAAGAGTACAAGTCAAGAACAAAACTTTTCATATTTCCAAAGTAGAAGGATGTACTTTCTGAACATAGACCTCATATCTGTAATATAAAGTGTTTTCAAAACTAACAGAGTAAAGAAACCAATTAATCTAACATGATTTTAGCATTTAAATTCTGTAGAAGAGGCAGGTATGAACTAGATTTATTTTTTTTAAAAAACTGCCCAGATTAAATGCTCATGGAATTAATCTTTTGTTTTATTTATTTATTTATTTTAAATCATTAAATGCTCTTTCTTCAACTTTAGGGTTTCATGCAGTTGAGGCAGTCACTCCAGCACACCCTCAATTGTCTCATTCTGTTTCTGAGGGTAGGTTTCAGTACAATTGAGTCTATTTAAAAAAAGATTTGATTACAGAGAATCTCTGTGGTAGGTCTAGCCCTCAAACATGGGACTGTCAAATGGAACCCTGAAGCTATGTTTACAAATTAGATTTGTCATTTTACTGCATAATGGATGAGTGTTCTTTGCAAATCTTATGTCCAGAAACTACTTCAATATTTTACACGTCATAGGGTGAGTAATTTTGATTGGGGAAAACGATAATAAGAGTTGTCCCCCTCTGTGACTAGGAAAACTTTGGCTGATTTTTTAGCCCTATAATGCTTCATTTACGCAATATCCCCTCTATCTTCTGGACACATCTACAGAAATGTCAATAACATGGCATAAGAAATGCTGTTCTTACAACATTGCCTTTCAAATTTTCCCAATGAAGGCCATCAAGGGAATTCAAATAATGCTGTGAATTTGAAAGTTCCCCCCTCAAAAAGAAGCAGTAGCATCAATAGAGGAGCAGGGTATCAAGTAGAGCAGATAGCTACGAGTTGCACTGAGAGTCTTTAAGGCAGGAAGAGCCTACTAATAAGCCTCTCCCCATTTTACCATTGTACAGAGGGCTTGTCATACAGCAGCGGAAATGTTTTTGGCCGACGTCTATTCGCATGAGCTAAGGTCCGTGGAAATTTTACAGTTTTTTTTTTTTCTTGGACAACGCTGATGCAATAAAAGTGAAACTTCTTGCCTGTTCCCCTCCACTCCTAGCATAGAAGCCATATCCCTTTAGGTTTCACTTCTGAGTCAGCACTGTGCTGGAGCTAGCCAGTTACCCCTATCAATCACTCTGTCCTGTTTACACAGGACATCATCAGGGCATAGGAGCTGCGTCTACACGTGCACGCTACTTCGAAGTAGCGGCAGTAACTTCGAAATAGCGCCCGTCACGTCTACACGTGTCGGGCGCTATTTCGAAGTTGAAATCGACGTTAGGCGGCGAGACGTCGAAGTCGCTAACCCCATGAGGGGATGGGAATAGCGCCCTACTTCGACGTTCAACATCGAAGTAGGGACGTGTAGACGATCCGCGTCCCGCAACATCGAAATAGCGGGGTCCTCCATGGCGGCCATCAGCTGGGGGGTTGAGAGATACTCTCTCTCCAGCCCTTGCGGGGCTCTGTGGTCACCGTGGGCAGCAGCCCTTAGCCCAGGGCTTCTGGCTGCTGCTGCTGCAGCTGGGGGTCCGTGCTGCATATACAGGGTCTGCAACTAGTTGTTGGCTCTGTGTATCTTGCACTGTTTAATGAAAGTGTGTCTGGGAGGGGCCCTTTAAGGGAGCGACTTGCTGTTGAGTCCGCCCTGTGACCCTGTCTGCAGCTGTGCCTGGCTCCCTTATTTCGATGTGTGCTACTTTGGCGTGTAGACGTTCCCTCGCTGTGCCTATTTCGATGTTGGGCTGAGCAACGTCGAAGTTGAACATCGACGTTGCCAGCCCTGGAGGACGTGTAGACGTTATTCGTCGAAATAGCCTATTTCGATGTCTCAACATCGAAATAAGCTATTTCGAAGTTGGGTGCACGTGTAGACGTAGCCAGGGTGACCAGACCTCCAAAGAAAATTGGATCTGTCCCAATATGTAGGTATTTGCCCTGTGTCCCAACGACGCACTTTTTGCAATGTTGCTTGTCCCAATATTGCAGTTTTGGCAAGCCCCACACCTGGGGTTCTGGTGGCTCTTATGTGCAGTACAGCTCCAGCCAGAGCAGTGGCTGGCAGGAGCTGCAGCCAGGCAGCCTGGAGTCATGGGCTGCCCCATATAAGCACTGATGGGACCCCCAGCCTACCGATATCTCTAGCGAGTACCCCTGGCTTTTAGGGGCAGGATGCTCTGTGTGCTGTCCATGCCTGAAAGACCTGCCCCTTCAGCTCCCATTGGTACAGTACTGGCCAATAGGAGCCACTCAGCTAAAGCTTATGGCTTACAGCACATGAATACCCTCTGGCTGCTCTGACTTAGGAGTCGGAGACCTCTCAGTCTCAGCAGGGCCAATGAGTGTGGCCAAAGGAAGGGGCAGGGCATGAGGGAGGGAGTGGCTGGGAGGCCAAAAACAATAAGAAGTCCTGTGACACTTCATAGACTAACCGATACTTTGGAGCATAAGCTTTCGTGGGCAAAGACCCGATTTGTCAAATGGCATCCTGCATCTGATGAAGCAGATCTTTGCCCATGAAAGCTTAGACTTCAAAATATCGGTTAGTCTATAAGGTGCCACAGGACTTCTTGTTGTTTTTCAAGAAACAGACTAACTCGGCTACCCCTTTGATACTTGTCTGGGAGGCCGGGGTCCATTTAGAGAGGACAAGGGCAGGTAAAGCTGGACTACAGGCACAGATAACAGAATGCTGCTTCATGGTCTTCACTTTCCCCTGTCCCCGTGCCATCAAGGATCGAGGGGAAAGCAAACAGCATCTGTGCATTCCTCTTTCTCCAGGCTGGGGAGAAAGGAAGCATAGGAGTGAGTGATGCAAACTGTGCGCCTTTTTCTCACTCCCTGGCCATGTCTACACTAGCCCCAAACTTCGAAATGGCCACGCAAATGGGCATTTCAAAGTTTACTAATGAAGCGCTGAAATGCATATTCAGCGCTTCATTAGCATGCGGGCAGCTGCGGCACTTCAAAATTGACGCGCCTCACGGCTCGTCCAGATGGTGCTCCTTTTCGAAAGGACCCCGCCTACTTCGAAGTCCCCTTATTCCCATCAGCTCATGGGATCCAGTTCAGGGGGGCTGGAAGGTGGGGCAACAGGTGGGACAGCAGGAAGGCCAGTGGGGGTCTTGTCAGAGGTGGGAGCTGGGCCACAGCCTCCTGGAACAACCCAGCTATGTCCCAGAAAACCCCCATGAACTCCTGCCATTTTGCCTGGTGTCAGGCGGACTCCTCTTGGGCATACCGGAGCCTCTCCTCAGCCACCTTCACTTGCCACCAGAGAGTCGTCAGGAGCTGGGAGTCCACGGGGGCCATCCCCTGGGTCTGTTGGTGGCGTATCCATCCTGGCATTGGCGGTGTCCCCAGGTGCCGGAGCTCCATGACCTCTGGCGGACTCTCTCTGGGACTACAGAGGGTGCCTGGATCTCTGGGTCCTCAGATGGTGTTGCTGAAGAAAGGGGGAGAGAGGGAAGGGACCGTAAGTACCCTGTAAGTACCGTGCCCTGACCTGTGGCCCACGCCCCCATCCCCCCTTGGGTGCTGTGTCACCATCTCCTGTCCATGGGTGTGATGTCCATGTGAGTGGCCCCATTGCATGGTGACCCCCCCGCCCCCAGTGTTAGGGCACGGTGCTGTCCATGGGTGTGGTTGCTGATGGCCATGCTGCTGTCCTGTCACCATGCTGTGGCTGGGCAGTTGCAAGCTGGGGTCTGCTGGGAGTACAGAGGGCCCCTGGTTGAGTCTGGTGCCCCCACCCCATGGCCCGGGGGTGTGTGTGCCCTGTGGGGTACATACCTGACCATCTACTGCTGCAGTTGGGGGACACCCGGTGGGCAGACATGTGGGTGGAACTCTGGGAGGGGAGGTTGATGAGGAACCCCCTCTTGTTGCTGCTGGATCCCTTCTCCACTGTCCCAATGGCTGGCTCCTCGGGTGGGCCCCGGAGTGTGGGGCTGGCCTCCACATTGAACTCCAGCTCTGAGGGCTGCTGGGACTCGTCGGCCATGGTGTCCAGTGTGGCCAGGAGGGAGGAGGTGTCCCAGAGGCCCAGGATGGCCCTGAGATCCCTGTAATAGGGGCAAGCAGTGGGGATGGCTCTGCCGCAGCTCCTTGACTTTGCTCTGGACATGATCCAGAGTGCAGGTAGAGTGACCCCAGGCAGCCAGGCCCTCAGCCAGAAGTGCAAATGCTTCTGCGTTCCGCTGCTTGCTCCCTATTACTTGGAGCACCTCCTCTTCACCCCAGAGCCCCAGCAGGTCTTGGAGCTCATCCTCCATCCAGGAGGGGTCCCACCACTTTTTGGCCCCCCGTTTGGCTTTCTGAGGGCCCTGGAGGTGCTCAGGGGGCTGGCTGGCTGCCATAGGTGCTGATTGGACAGGTTGGGGTCTGTGGAGGGTGTGCAGGACTGCCACGTACATGTGCTGCTGCCTGCATGCTCTCAGCTTCTTGCCACAGGATATCTCAGTCCACGGTGCTTTAAGGGCTGCTGTGGAAGGTGATCATAGAGCCCCACAGGGGCTGGACAGCATGTCTCAACCTCTCAGCTGATTGCTGTCATGGAGGATCCCATTATTTGAATTAACAGGACATGCATCTTCTATGCACACCCTACTTAGATGTTTAACTTCGAAGTAGGGCGCTATTCTCATCTTCTGATGGGAATAGCGATTTCAATGTCTTGCCACCTAACGTTGATTTCAACTTCAAAGTAGTGTGCGGCGTGTGTAGGCATAACGTGCTATTTCGAAGTTGTGCCGGTTACTTCGAAGTAGCCAGCTAGTGTAGACACGGCCTATATGTAAATGAGAGGTGGTGAGGAAAATACCTTGCAACGCCAATAGGGTGTGTGCGGAGGGAGACACAGTGAAAAAATGCAAAGTACTTAAAATTATGGTAACAGATAGAACAGATAGAACAACAAAAAGTCCTGTGGCACCTTATAGACTAAGAAAGGTCTTTGCCCATGAAAGCTTATGCTACAAAATATCTGTTAGTGTATAGGGTGCCACAGGACTTCTTGCTGTTCTCGAAGATACAGACTAACACAGCTACCTCTCTGATACCAGTAACAGATAGGTTCAATAACTGAACCGTTTTATAACCCAAAGGAGAACTATTATGAATAATTGTTTTTAAAAATGCCCTACAACAGTGGTAAAGTCACTTTGGGGTGGTGCTGTAAAGATTAGGGCTCTGATTGTGAATGGAAAAGAATACTGGAAAACTCCCCACAGCACAACCTTTCTTTCACCCGTATTTTCTTGGTAGTACACCTGAGGAGCTAAACACACGAGGTGGCTGTTTATGTACAATCTGGGAACGCCGCCTCAGAGTGGGGTCAGCATGGTAAGTCATGTTGAGACTGGAGAAATCCTCCTCTGAGGATATTCTAAAATCATCAATAGATAGTGACAGAATAATGGAGCATTATGACAGACCTAGATCAGGTTCAGGTGATGGGAAGGGCTGAGTCACAATACCTAATTCCATTTGTGCACCTACACCTGAGTGGCTTATTCAATGGTTCTCAATAAAACTGTGGCAGAGCATGGCTTGGAAAACTAATTTTGGTAACAAGTCTTTTCTATGGCATCATTTGGCCTATCAGTCTATCATAAGTGTGTATATGCTGACAAGCCTTCCATATAACTTATATAAACTGCATAATTAAGCCCCATTTTTTCATATTAATTAATAAAGAAAAACTAAATCTAGGCCTCTTTTAATCTTTCCTCCTTACATTATTTAAGCACCCTATTTTTCCACATCATGGTGTAATTTTCCTTTTGTCAAGAGTTTGTGATAGATAGATAGATAGATAGATAGATAGATAGATAGATAGAAACTTAATACCATATATATAAACACATCTATTCCCATAACAATTTATGTTTCATAATTCATTTTCATTAAACTGAACTAATCAGTGGTAAATCATCTTAATTAACCTTCCTAGTTAACACTTTTCAGCTACTCAGCAATTTAAAACCAAATAGTTGTTGACTGTAATGATTAATTGCATAAAGTTACAATTCATTATTGAAATGTTCTTATGAAAATTTCAAAGAAATCTTGTTAATCTTTTACCAATGCCTTTGAAGACCTTATTAAATAAAGCTGGATACAATTTAATACATGAGATAATAAATGATCAATCTATGACATCATACAATGGTAATTGGCATAGATTCCACAGCTTGATTAAATATAAAAGTGATATTTCACTTCCTCCTTGATTACAATGACACAGTGGTGACCAGGGTTCACATGACTCCAGCGTTTTCTTTATTGCAGGGATGAGCAAACCAATCTGAACACAATTAAAATGTATTTCCTGGTATTTTAAAGGGTTAAAAATCAAAACCATTTATGCAGTAATAAGAACTCCCTTATCAAATATAGACAGTTGTAGCCAATCAGGCTCGGGTTCCCCAGAAACAAGGCTGCACCCAGAAGGCGAGTGCTATATTTGGTTTATTGAAAGCGCGTGACACCCGCTACGGGAGCCCCGGAGACGCCACAGTCACCAGTGGGGGAAAACCTGATGCATCGGACCTTTGCTCGGGGAGAGGCTCTGTAACAGGCCTCCCAACACTAGCTGATAAAGCTGAACTCGTTAACATAAGATTGCCTAAAATTGCCTATGCATTCCTATCACTATCTCTTGTGGCCTACTGCCAGCGTAGCCTTGAAGTCTTGGCAAGCACCCCTTGTTCTGCAGCAGTTCCCATAGCAGTTATTTTGCAGCTTTTCACCTTGCACAGACTGGTCTGTTTAGATTCTCCTGAGGATTCACAGAGGGGTCAGACTGCACTCTTGACCGTTACAAAGTGTTCTCGCACCCTACAACAGTGGAGTTTTGAACCCTCTTGTTTCGGCACTGGCTGTTTTGCACTTGAACTGCTAGGTCTTGGAGAGAAATGCAGCTTAGCCCAACTCTTTTCTGATCCCTCACAGCTGCTCCAGCTGTTATCAGATGTTCCCAACAAGTGTGTGCTTTTCCTTTGTGGATGGTGTGAGCCAAGCCTTAAAACATTTGCATGTTGGTTAGTTGATATTTTGACATGCTGCCAGAATTTTCCTGATGAACACAAGGTAGAAGAGAGAATGGTGATGTTAAACTTATATTGCAGAAAAAGCTGAACAGAATTCAACAGGGAAAAAGGAGAGTAGGTGGAAGGGGAAAAGAACTTCTTTACTTGGAAACCATTCCCTTGGCTGAATATTAAGTATCTCCTGGAAACAATGGAGGTTGTGTTCTCAGTTGAGGTGGGTGTTGAACAGTTATGTCCCTGACTGCCAGCTCCCAGTGGGGGGATGTAGGTGCCTGCTTCCATCCTCTGTCACTGAGTTGTGGAACACCCTCTCATCATGTGCTCAGCCTGACTACCTGACGTACACATTGAGGAACCATCTCCAGGGGTCAACCAGGGCCTGCAGCACAATGGAGTAGTACACCTTGTAGTTGGTCAACGAGGCAGTGCTGTTGTCCAAGGCACAGATGGAGATGTGGGTCCTGTCGATCTCCCCAAAGCAGTTGGGGAACCCCAGGGCAGTGAATTCAGCCAGGACTGCTTCCATCTCTGCCAGATGACTGACTGTCCACAGCAGGATTTTGTTGATGGCCCTTACAACCTGTAAAGAGTCGGGGCTGAACACACATCAGGGACTATAGGAGAAAGTTTAACAGGTTTTTATTGCAATACAGTCTGGAAAAAGGTGACACAGTCTTTATTTCAAAATAACTACCCTAGGCTATTGGCAAGTTCTGCTACCTCAGAAGCATACTGTCCTCTAGCATAAACTTCAATCATGATGTATCTGTGC
Source organism: Carettochelys insculpta (assembly GCF_033958435.1). Lineage (NCBI taxonomy): Eukaryota > Metazoa > Chordata > Testudines > Carettochelyidae > Carettochelys > Carettochelys insculpta. Next base: position 139,365,462 of record NC_134137.1, read on the forward strand.
TATTAGACAAAGTCAGTGGTGTGTTTCAAAAACTGACAAAACACCTACGGAATGACCATGGTATTAAATTCCATAACAAGGTAGCAGTTTATTATGAGACTGGATAATACACAGATATAAAAGATGGTCTTCTATGCCCAGATTGCTCATGGAAAACACTCTATCGATGGTCAGTATAAGTAATATAAAGACATCTTAAAGGTCACTGTGAAGTCGTGGCATATCGCTCAATGATCTGGAAACTATTTCAGGACAGATTATCCTGGTGACAAACCATTGTACAGGCTTTTAATTGCTCTGAGAGTCAGTGTATCCAGGCGCTACAGGAAAAGTGTAGGATCTGCAAATAATGTATAATGCTTGCATTTGGTGGCTTTTTATGTGACATCTGTAATCAGCTGTGCTGATCAGGGATTGGATTAGTTGCTAACTAATGGCATCAGAGAAGATGAGATCTTTTGATCAATGGCTCAGTCCAAGAAGATGAAAGAACATGATGGGGGACACTGCCTACCCCTTCGTGCCATGGCTCATGAGGCTAGTCAGCAACTGTTTAACACCTCCCTAAACCAGGGATGGAGCCATGTGGAGTGTGCTTTCAGCTGTCTTAAGGCACTTTTTGGGTACCTTGTCAGCTGGCTTGATGTCGGGGAGCACAATGTCTCCCAAGTTGTGGCCATGTGCTGTGCCCTCCACAACCTTGTGGAGGGGAAGGGGAAAGCCTACCTCCCAAGGTAGGGGGCAGATGTTGGCCATGACCAAACAGGTACAGCTCTTGTCTGCCAGGCCCATCAGTATGGGGTGAAAATCTGGGAGGCCCTCAGGGAGAGTTTCTCATGAAGCTCGCAAAGACCCTTCCCAGGGCACCCCCAGTGGGAGCCTTGAGTTCTTAGCCCTACCTGACCCCACCATGAGCCTTCCCATCAGCCAATCACCCTTTCTTGACCCCTCCCCAACAAGGAGGAATGCAGGAGTGGTGAACCAGAACCTTTTACTGAACATAACAAAATGAGTTAGGAACAGACATTGTGAAAGAAAACTACATGCAACTGCAGTACCAGGTAACTATATATGGGTGGACTTGGGATGGGGAATCAGAACCTGATTGGAGGTTTGGGAGAGGTGATGAGGGGATGAGGGACATCAGCCCAGGGAGGGGGACCATCCCCCCATGGGGACCAGGACCTGAGGGGCATTGGTCTCAGGATCCCCTCCCACTTCAGGTTGGGGTTCCCTGTTGGGGCTGAGTTGGGGCCAACAGTAAGGGGAGGTATGGTGGTGGTTGGCTCAGGCTCAGCAGGGGGAGCAGAGGGAGGCTGGCAGCAGGAGTGGCAGGCATGGCAGAGTAGCCCGAGGGATGGGAGGTGGTCATGGAAGGAAGAGTCAGAGGGACAGAACAGTCATGGCAGTGAAGGCCTGGGGGTAGAGGGGGTGAACATGGCCATCACCCACCACACAAGATCCACCACCTATTGCAGAATGGCTGGTGAGGACAGAGCAGTGGGGGCAAGGTCAGTGGGAACAGGGATGTGAGGGGTAGGGGCAGGAGGGGTAGGGGTGTAGGAAGTGGTGGCTGCTGAGAGAGTGGCAGCCATGGGTGGCTGGGCCAACTACTCCACCAGATGCTGGTAACAGCATCTAAGCTGGACATCACTAGATCCCAGGTCTGCATCCACCACTCCTGGTCTTCCTGCAGCTTTTACTCCAGGAGGTCAGTAAGCCTCCGGAGGGCAGCAAAGTGGGCCCTCTGGAGGCCATCATCCTGTCAGTGACTTCCCCTCCAGCGATGGGACCATTCTCTCTGTAGTAGGGTGCTGGTGCTGGTCCCTGGCTGCTTGGCTCCAGGGCCAGAATGGTGTTGGCTGACCCTTGGGGCTGGTCTGGCCCTTGTATGGTGCAGCTGTAAGGAAGACAAGGAGGAGAAATGGTTACTCATTCATGCAACACAGCCCCTAAGGCCCTGCTCCCACAGTGAGCAGCAGCCACCACTCCCTATGCAAAGGGAATGGGATGAGTGTGTCTTTGCCCTTTGGGAGTCAGTGGAGAGGTGGGTGGTATGTGTTTTTTTCTTTCTGTCTACTGCCCTTCCCCTCCCATGGAGGGCGGACTGGGACTGGCAGCTGGAAACTGTTAGCTTCTAAATAAGCTTGATATCTAGAAGCCTCTGCCGATTGGCTGAGCCTCAGTAAGGGGAGGGTCTTTGATGAAGTTCAGGGCTTATAAAGCAGTGTCCAAGTGAACAGGTGAGCTTGCAAGCAGGGGACTGCACACAGGGAGTTTAGAGAGGGGGCTTGGAAGGGGAGTGGAAGGGGCCAGAGACCCTTGCCTTTCTTTTAAATCCCCTTTCTAGGATGGCAGGCATGGATAGTGACAGGTCTGCTGTTGTTACCTGCTTGGGATGTGCCACATTTGTCCTTATCCCCAAGGAAAGAAGAGATGTCATCTGCACTAAGTGCAAGCAGGTCTCCATTTTAGAAGAAAAAATTAGAGGACTGGAGGGTCAAGTGTTGACCCTACACTCAATCAGGGGGGATCAAGATTTCCTTGACAGAAGGGAGCATTTAATCTTGCAAGCACAGCCGGTGGAAGAACCGGGGAGGGTGGTAAGGGATGAGAAAGAGAAGCAGCAGCATGTAACTTCTAGAAGAAAAAGAAAGCTGGTACACGAGGCCCCCATTGATATAGAGATAAGTAATAGCTTTCAGGCTCTGTCCACCAGTTCTGTGGAGGTAAATTCTTTGGAAGGAGCCGCACAGGATAAAAATTGGAAGGGATCTGCTTCTACTACAAGACATTGGATGTGTAATACTAGGGGTGGGGGTTCAATGACCACAACCCCCATAAGAAAAAGACAAGTGGTAGTGGTTGGAGACTCTCTCCTAAGAGGGACTGAACCATCCATCTGCCGACTGGACCTAGAATCTTGTGAGGTGTGCTGTTTACCAGTAGCTCAAATTCAGGAGGTGACTGAGAGACTTACAAAACTGCTCAAACCTTCAGAATACTACCCCTTCCTACTTCTGCATGTGGAAACTAACGATATGGCCAAGAATGACCTTGGGCTGGTTACTGTGGATTTTGTGGCACTGGGAAGAAGGGTTAAAGAACTTGGAATGCAAGTGGTGTTTTCGTCCATCCCTTCTGTCAAAGGGAAAGGGCTATGTAGGGATCGTTGAATTGAGGAAGTAAATGCATGGTTATGCAAGTGGTGTAGGAGAGAGAGCTTTGGATTATTTAATTGTGGGACACTGTTCCAGGCACAAGGATTATTGGGAAGAGATGGGGTCCACCTAACCAAGAGAGGAAGGAGCATTTTCACAAGTAGACTTGCAAACTTAGTGAGGAGAGCTTTAAACTAGGTTCACTGGGGGATGGTGACCAAAACCCTGAGGGGAGAAAGGAACTTGGAGGCCAGGAAGAAATGCAAAGAGGAATGTACAACAAAAGTGGACCCCTGGTTTGAGTAAAGAAGGCAGGGAGATCGACTGGTTATCTAAGGTGTTTGTACACCAATGCCAGAAGCCTGGGTAACAAGCAAGAAGAATTAGAAGCCCTGGCCCAGTCCAAGAACTATGACTTGATTGGGATAACAGAGACTTGGTGGGATGACTGCCTTGTGGGTTATTCTGGGAAGGAGTAAGGCTAAGGGAGTAAATCCTGACAGAAAATCTGGAGAGGAGTCCTAAGGCAGTTCTGTATTATCTTTTGGCACTGTCCCGGCAATTCCTGCAGCTGAGCTGGTGCCAAATGTAGAGGTTATCCTTTCCTTTGGACTATATCAGTAAAGCCGAGGGGTCGGGGGCTGGTGTGTGGGCAGCCCATGGCCTCCATAAAAATTGCCCAGGCTCACGCCTGGAGAGGTACTCCAGCATCACTTAACCGCGTTGAACCAACATGGGAGGCAACAGATACCGGTTATAAGATCTTGCTCAACTGGCATAGAGAACGAGCTCCAGGGGTTGCTACTGAAGGTGGGAGAGATCATTGCATCTCATTGGACAGTCACCGCCCACCTTAAGCTGGGCAGTCCTCAGTCAGTAGGGTACTGTCTATCCACAGGTCATTTGCCCCACTGGGTGCATGAGGCTTAAGGTTCCCAAAACTGACAAGTGACTGAAATGAGCAGCATACAAACCAACAAGAAAATTATTAAGAAAAGGAAATCATCAAAGTTTCAAGCTTGCTTGTTGGAATGTGTGGACCACGTTGACCAGTTTGACTGAAGATCTTCAGGACATCAGTGACACCCAAAAGACCGCTGTCATCAACGAGGAACTGAAAAGGCTCCAAGCTGACATCACCACTTTGCAGGAGACACAACTCGCAGCTTCAGGATTCCTACAGGAAAAGGACTATACCTTTTTCTGGCAGGGCAAAGCCCAAGAGGAACCCAGGGAACATGGTGTTGGCTTTGCCATCAGAAACACCCTTCTGCAAATGGGGGAGCTAGTCATGGGCAGATCAGAAAGACTCCTTCAGGTCAAACTTCAAACCTGCACTGGTCCAGTCCACCTGATCAGCACTTACGCTCCAACCCTGAACGCCACACCAGAAGCGAAGGACAAGTTCTATGACGAGCTCAGTGCTGCCATAGTGCAAATAACTGCTCATGAACAATTGTACCTTTGGGGTGCAAGAGTTGGAGTCAATTGTGACTCATGGCCCTCTTGCCTAGGTCACTTCGGTGTAGGAAAAATGAATGACAACGGACAGCATCTCCTCAAACTTTGCATGTACCACAATCTGTGCATCACAAACACATTTTTCCTAACCAAGCCACAGCACAGAGTGTCGTGGAGACACCCACGCTCAAAACACTGGTACCAATTAGACTAGGTCATCACCAGATGCAATAACCTCAAAAAAGTCCTCCTGACATGCAGCTACCATAGTGCCGACTGCGATACAGATCATTCGCTAGTCTGCTCCAAGCTCAAACTGAGACCCGAGAAGCTGCACCATTCTAAACCAACTGGAAGGCCCTGCATTGATGCCAGAAAGACAGCAAACTCAGAAAAAGCTGAAATGTTCAGAGAGACCCTTGAAGAGAATCTGCGCAGCAGCCCTGGGGGTGCTGATGCAACATCCAGATGGCAGCATCTGAGGGACACAATCTACAATACGGCCTTCTCAGTGTTTGGAAGAAGAGCTGGAAACACAAACGACTGGTTCGAAGCTAACTCTGATGAGATTATTTCAGTCATCGAAAAGAGGCATGCTGCACTTCTGGAGTACAAACGCTCACCGAGCCAGAGTACCCAGCAAGCACTCAGAGTAGCCAGAAAAATAGTACAGCAGACAGCCAGGCGCTGTGCCAACAGCTACTGGCATAAGCTATGCAGCAGTATCCAGACCTGTGCTGACTCTGGTAATCTCAGGGGAATGTACAAGGGCATAAAGAAGGCAATGGGACCCATCCAGAACAAGACAGCACCTCTGAAATCCAAATCTGGTGAAGTCATCACTGACAAAGCCAAAAAGATGGAGCGATGGGTTGAGCACTACTTTGAGCTGTACTTATGCGAAAACACTGTGGTTGATACAGCCCTCAACACCGTCAAGCTCCTGTCAGTCATGGATGAGCTGGACCAGGAACCAACTGTGGTCGAATTGAAGAAAGCTATTGACAGCACTGCAGTAGGAAAGGCCCCAGGCCAGGATGGTATACCGTCAGAGGTAATCAAGTGTGCCTTGGACACACTCCTGAACCCCTACAGGAGCTACTGTGCCTGTGCTGTAGATAGAGTGAGGTTCCACAGGGTAAGCAGGATGCCAACATTGTAACCTTGTATAAGAACAAAGGACACAGAAGTGACTGCAACCATTACTGTGGAATCTCCCTCCTAAGTGTCACTGGTAAATTGTTCACTCGTGTCATCCTTGACAGACACCAGAATCTCACTGAGAGGGTGTATTCTGAATCCCAGTGTGGATTCTGTGCTGAGAGATCTACCATTGACATGATCTTCTCCCTGAGGCAGCTGCAGGAGAAATGCAGAGAGCAGAGGAAGCTACTTTATGTCGCCTTCATTGACCTGACCAAGACTTTCGACTCGGTCAGTAGGGATGGATTGTTAAATTGCTCCACAAGATAGGCTGTCCACCACGGCTACTCAAGATGATCCAGTCTTTCCATGAAGACACAAGGGGAACCATCCAATATAACGGCACATCATCAGATGCCTTCAGCATCAGGAGTAGCGTCAAACAAGGATGCGTCCTTGCTCCGACATTGTTCGGGATCTTCTCCGCACTCCTCCTGATGCAGCCTTTGGATCCTCATCAGAGGGCATCTTTTTGCACACAAGATCTGATGGGAAACTGTTTAATCTTGCAAGGCTGAAGGCTAAGTCTAAGGTGCGGGAAGTGCTCATCGGAGACCTGCTGTTCGCAGACAATGCTGCTGTAGTGACACTCACAGAAGACCAGCTTCAAAAACTGTTGGATCAGTTCTCCAAAGCATGCAAGGGCTTCGGGCTTACCATCAGCCTAGAGAAGACAAACATACTTGGTCAGGACGTTGCTGAAACTCCATCAATCAGCATTGACAATTACACGCTAGAGGTTGTCCACAAGTTTACTTACCTCAGGTCCACCATCACCGACACTCTGTTGCTGGAGTCTTAGCTAAACAGGAGGATTGGAAAAGCAGACACAACTCTGTTCAGCCTTAGCAAGAGAGTGTGGAATAACAACAAGCTGTACACTCACACCGAAATATAAGTCTACAGAGCCTGCATCCTCAGCACCCTCCTTTATGGCAGCGAGTCTTGGACCTTGTGTGCCCGCCAGGAAAAGAGGCTGAATGTCTTCCACTTGCACTGCCTCAGGCACATTCTTGGGATGTCATGGAAGGACAGAGTGCCCAACAATGCCATCCTCGTGCCAGCTGGAATTCCAACCATGCATACCCTCCTCAGGCAGCGGCAGCTCCACTGGCTTGGACATGTCCACAGGATGAATGATGGAGTGATCCCAAAAGACATCCTGTATGGTGAGCTAGCCTCTGGCAAAAGACATCCCGGATGCCCCCAGTTGCTCTGCAAAGACGTCTGTAAGAGGGACCTCAAGGAGGTAGACATTGACCCAGATAGCTGTGAAGAGCTGGCAGATGACCGCAGCATCTGGAAGCAGGAACTACACAAAGACCTTCAGAAGGGCGAGAAGAATATCAGACAGCTGGCACAGGAGAAGCAAGCCCATAGAAAGGACAGAAAGGACCTGCCAGACACCCACTACATATACAGCAGAGGTAGCAAGGACTGTCACTCTTGTGTGGGCCTCCACAGTTACAGTCAACACTGCAAATGATGTTCTTAAATTGAGTTATGAAGGGCGCAATCCATAGTCTACACAGACTGAAGGATGCCTTGGTGGGGTCACTCACATGACTGGAGCACTGTCATGAAAGGGTATAAACTGTTCAGGAAGAAAAGGCAAGGAAGAAAAGGAGGAGGAGTTGCACTGTATGTAAGAGAGCACTATCATTGCTTGGAACTCCAGTACACAGAGGGAGAAAAGCCTGTTGAGACTATATGGGTCAAGCTTAATGTTTTTTTGGACAACTGAGAGAAGTCTCCAGATCGCAGGCTCTCATTATCATGGGGAACTTTAATTATCCTGAAATCTGTTCGGAGACCAATACCATGGTACACAAGCAGTCCAGGAAGTTTCTGGAGAATGTTGGGGATCAATTCTTGGTACAAGTGCTGAAGGACCCAACCAGAGGTCTTGTGCAGCTCGACCTGCTGCTTACAAGCAGGGAGGAACTAATAGGGAAGGTAGAGGTGGGTGACAACCTGGGAAGCAGTGATCATGAAATGGTAGACTTCAAGATCCTGACCAAAGGTGCATAAGTTGGACAACTAGTTGACACAGGGAAATGGCAAGTCAACTTTTCTGAATATTTGCGGACAATTAACTTCAAGTTTGTAAGATTGAGGTTAAAAAGTAAAATTTATTAAGAATTGGTTTTATTTAGTATTGTAGATGTAGCCTAGGTTACTGAGATAGGCCCTATTGGTAAGACTCAGGAGCAGAACCCAGGAAAAGCTAAAGAGACATTGCCAATGGAAGCATGCTGTGATGGGCCTGGTTGGACTATTAAAGGGACTGAGCCTGGAGAGGGCTACAGGCATTATTAAGGGTTTTGAGATATGTCCAGGGGGGCAGTGTAATCCAGAAGGGGTTTGTTTTTTTTCTGTTTGTACATGGACTGTGAGTGACTCATCAATCAGAAGGCCAACTCACTAAACACTGTCTTTACAAGCCCAGTGGCCTACAGGTGGCTCTGTGTGTTGAGAAATCAAGAAAACTGTAGGCATGCACACACTCAACCATGGGACACTTGTGAGAAGAATTGTAAGAATTAGGTCAGAAAGGAAAGGTTTGGAGGTTCTGCTCATGTTGAATAAAAGTGCTAAGAAATGCATTTCAAAATCACAACCCAGCACCATTTCTTTTCCTCCAAAGAACATCCATGATCATATGTGGGAAGGGAGTCATTCAGATCAGTGAGGAAAGAGAACTCAGAACACAATGGAGTTTCTTTATCTAGGGTGTTGGCTGAATTTTTGAACAGATTAAGTAATCATCAAAGCCATGTCCCCTTGCAGCCTAAACTCAAAGTAGGCTATTTCAGCATTTGTCTTTGTCTAAACAGCACCTAACGTCAAAATACTGTGCTATTCCGAGGCATCCCTTACTCGTCCTTCAATGAGGAGTAAAGACATACTGATATAGCACACCCATTATTTCAAAACTCTTTCAAAATGACAGGCACCTCTCAAAGACATGAAGTAGCTTCCATGTAGATGTAGCCCAAGAGGACTGATGACTGCGGTACTGATTGTACCATAATGCAGAGAATCTGATATGTGCAATAGGAGAGCTGGGCCTTGAGAGACGAATTGTCTCTCAGGCCTAATGGGTAGCTGTGATACCATTACCTTACATTACCTCAACTCTTTTCGGTAAAGTTTCTGGAACTGATGGTCCTGCAGTAAATGGACTATAATATTTGTAAACTATAAAAGGAGATATTCCGAATAACAATCCCACATAAGTGTCAAGTATTATGTTTTAATTTTATGATTAAATTTGGGGTATTTATGATATTTGGGGTATTCATAATTACAACTAACAACAATTATTCAGTCAGTACATTTACATTGAGCTCTACAACCATAGTGTATCACTTGAGCTGCGTCTACACGTGCACGCTACTTCGAAGTAGCGGCACCAACTTCGACGTTAGGCGGCGAGACGTCGAAGTTGTTAACCTCATGAGGAGATAGGAATAGCGCCCTACTTTGACGTTCAACGTCGAAGTAGGGACCGTGTAGACGATCCGCGTCCCGCAACGTCGAAATTGCCGGGTCCTCCATGGCGGCCATCAGCTGGGGGGTTGAGAGATGCTCTCTCTCCAGCCCCTGCGGGGCTCTATGGTCACCGTGGGCAGCAGCCCTTAGCCCAGGGCTTCTGGCTGCTTCTGCGGCAGCTGGGGATCTATGCTGCAGGCACAGGGTCTGCAACCAGTTGTCGGCTCTGTGTATCTTGTGTTGTTTAGTGCAACTGTGTCTGGGAGGGGCCCTTTAAGGGAGCAGCTTGCTGTTGAGTCTGCCCTGTGACCCTGTCTGCAGCTGTGCCTGGCATCCCTATTTCGATGTGTGCTACTTTGACGTGTAGACGTTCCCTCGCTGCGCCTATTTCGATGTTGGGCTGAGCAACGTCGAAGTTGAACATCGACGTTGCCGGCCCTGGAGGACGTGTAGACGTTATTCATCAAAATAGACTATTTCGATGTTGGCTGCACGTGTAGACGTAGCCTTGATGAGGTAGCAGTAGTGTTGTAGTCAGTGAAAAGGAATATCCTAAAAGTAACTTCCAACCAACTTGCATCATTAGGTTATAGGCAGCCAGACCTAATAGACCTGATTCCATGGTCAAGTGACAAGAGTCAAGAGCTGGCTAGGGAAGGATATTGGGAGGTAAGAAGCAAGAAACAAACTGGAGATCAGACCCACAAATCAGGAAACAGAGCCAGGACATGTCAGGACACGAAAAGGTCAGAAGCAGAGGACAAAGTAGAGGTCAGGAATCACAGGTCTGGTGCCAGAAAATCAAGGTACAGGAGCAGGATGAAACCCAGTTGTTCAGATAATTACTTATTCTTTCTGCTGCTTAACTAGAGCCAATGGACTAATAAATCACTCTAGGGCTCAGTCAATTGAGTTTCAGGGTGGAGAATGTACTAGGGTTGTGCTTTGTGCTTCTCCACAAGGCTGCCATGTGGATGGTTGAATTACAGCAGCTCCCAGGAACACTTCAGGATTGGGTTTATGACCCGTGCCTTATGTCTAGAGAAACGGGCTGGATGAAACAAAGAAAGGAAGAGTACATTTTATTGAAAAACGAAACCTTACCCTTAGTCTCATATGCTTGCAAAAATTAAAGTATAAATTTTCAGCTACAGTATGACAGTTGCAGCTTGCAGAAGTAACACTGGCATGCATAATTGAACTTATTAATATGCCAGGAATAATTTCAACTGATAATTTGAACATCAGCAAACCAGAAATGTTTGGTCAGTTATTGAACTTAAAGTGTTCCAGTTCACTGCCAAATTTCAGATCTGACAGACACGGTGTAAATTAATAGTGGCTTATGACGAAAGTCAAAGCTTCTGTAAGTGGTTGAAAGAAATGTTTGCAAAGTTATTCTTATAGCACTGTTGCATTGCAAATACTAAGATATGACAGGATTTTTTTTTCATCAGAGCAGATCAGTAGGGTCATTTCAGTTCTATTGAACAATATCTAAATAAATTTCAAAACCAAAATCTATATAAAAACTCCAAGCAATAGGATGGGACATTCAAAAACAGGTACAGACTAAAGGTACATTCTTAGAGCCTTGGGAAGTCAATGAGATCCACAGCTGGTATAAATCAGCACAGATGGCCTTCAGTGTCTTCATTTGTTTGTAGAGTGTTCACTGCTTGGACTCAGCAATTCTCCTGAAAATGTTGCTGGGCTGATCAGCAAAGCTGCAAGCAGACCTTCAAGTCTCACCCTCAGTTCCAGCATTGAGTGACTGACCCATAGCGCACGAAGATCAGTGGAATATTTTATCTGACTTCCATTGGCTTTGGATCGGGCCACAATGGAAATGATACAAGGCATAGGCTTCCCAGCATAGTTCTGTCTTGTTGGCAACCAGAAGTTTGGTTAGACCAATAAAGAAATGTCACAAAATACAGGTATAGATCTAACCCAGTAAAGAGAGCATGGTAAAATTCAGGTTTTCTGCTTGGCTGGGTCTACACGTGCCCCTTCCTTTTGAAAGGGGCATGTTAATGAGAGGGTCTGAAAGATACTAATGAGGTGCTGCAATGAATATGCAGTGCCTCATTAGCATCTTTTGAACCTGCTCATTAACATGCCCCTTTCGAAAGGAAGGGGCATGTGTAGACACAGGGTTTGAGTCTATATCCACTAACAGCAAAAATCTTCTATAATTGAGCTTGGTAAAAAAGAAACGTATGCACTACCTCTCACTGAAGTTGCATTGCTTCTGAAAATAAAACTTTAGATTCTATGCAATGTAAGCCTTGCAATCTTTAAAAATATGTCCTTACTGTGTTTTACTAACATGGGACTTTATACATTACAGAGAGGATTTCTAATGCAGTATACACCCTTCCTCAGACAGAGCTCACCTCTTTTCCTTCTTTCCAGAACAATTTAAAGAGGATCAGAGAACAGAAGAGGAAGTATGCTAGGAAATACTTTTGAGGCACAAAGAAAATAAGAAGAATAAGTTAATTAAGGCTGCATCTACACTAAAAGATAAAATTGATTTTTAATAAATTTGATTATTTAACCTCAATATTATGAATTTGAATTGTCTACAAAGCTTCTTGAAATTTGAACCACTTTTTTTTTCCCTTGGGGAGTGTCTATGTCACCATTGCCCCATGCAAATTTGAGAGTGTGAGCAGTGCATTGTGGATACCTATTCCACAATGCCTTACACCTGGTTGCTTGAGGGTGTTTCATGTTTGACTCCCAGAATTCCAAGCACTGTCCCAGAATTCAGAGCACCAATAACTGCACAAAATCAAAGTGGAGATTGAGCCATTTCCTGCTGCGGTATTCCAGCACAAACATGGATCCCCAAATGCTTCAGCTCATAGTACACATCATTTTGACAACCACACTGGCTGTCATTCAATTTTTCCTTCAATTACAAAGCTCGGTGAAGGTTCAGTATCATAATGGTTCTGCTGCTGCTGATGATGACTACTGGCTGCTCTGGATGCATTGGTGACAGTGGAGCAGCGGTTTTGGACTTGTGGGACCAGCACACACGGGTGGGACTACATTGTTTTGGAGTCCTTAGATGACCAGCAGTGAGTGCAGTACTTTTGCAAGCACACGTCCACTTTTATGGACTTTTGTGATTTGCTGGCCCCCACCCTGAAGCAAAGGAACACATGAATGAGGCCAGCTTTAACAGTTCAGAAGTGAGTGGCAATCGCACTGTGGAAATTTGGAATGCCTGACAGTTACTGGTCAGTAGCAAGGGTTGAGCACATATACAGTGAGGTCTGTGGTGTTGGAGGCGGCTCAGGAAGACTGTGACCCTGGGAGGTGTACAGGCTATAGTGGATGGCTTTGCTGCCCAGGTGTTTCCTAACTGCTGTGGGGCAATAGATGGTACGCACATCCCCAACAATGCCCTGGATCATCTGGCTTATGAGTATATAAACAGACAGGGATATGTCTCCATAGTGTTGCAAGTGTTGGTAGATCACAAAGGTTGTTTCAGCAACATCAGCGTTGGCTGATCAGGGATGGAACTTTTTTCCCCAGTCGTAAAATCACGATTGGTGACATGGAGATGCCTACTGTTATATTGGGCAAACCTGCTTACTCTCTGCTCCCTTGCCTGATGAAGCCCTACAGAGGAACTCTGGACCCCAGCAAGGAAAACTTCAATCACAGATTCACAGGCACACAGAAGGTGCAGAATGCTGGTGGAATGCACTTTTGGCCATTTAAAAGTGAGGTTTGGATGCTTATTGACATGTTTGGACCTTTCTGAAACTAATGTCCCCACTGTGACTACAGTGTGCACTATTTTGCACAACCTTTGCAAGTCCAGGCGGGAGACTTTCCTGTCAATCTGGAATTCCAAAGCTGAAACCATAGGCAGGTCTTACTCGCAGCTGCCTACACAACCACCCACCAGTAGCCACGCTAATGCAGCAGCAATAAGGGACACTTTAATAAATAGCTTCATGAGTGATCTGTAATGCACATGATACCCATGTATTTCTCTGACATAAAGCCAATAAATCAAACTGTGTCTTAATGAATGAATGCTTTTACTTGGTGTGAGGGGTTAAGTTGTAGTAAGCAGAGTGCATGTGGTGGGAAGCTGTGCCTTCAACCATCCCCAACTGCCCGGTTCCTTCAGCTGTGCATCCACTGCACACCAAGGAGTATCAGTGGGCAGCTGTGTCTTCCCTCCTCCCACAACCACCTGGTTTCCTCAGCAGCATGTCTGCTGCAGACCAGGGAGGATCAGTGAGCAGCTGCGCCTTCAGCCTTTCCTGAACTATCCAGTTTAATTTGTGCTTTTTCTCCCACTCCTGCACACCACAAAATCACACAGAGCTCAAAGGAATTATTTTGTTTTGTGGAGATGAGAGGTTTAAGTGGCTGGGAAAAGAAGACTTCTCGAGGGGGCTTGAATTGCCTTTTGCAGTAGCCCTTGGGGCTGGAGCAGTAGGCTATCAGTGCAGGGACCACAATGACTGGGGATGGGTGACCTCTCTTCAGGGGACTCCAGAAACCAGGTATCAGGTCCCTCACTGCAATGTTGGGAGCCCCTCTGCCAGCAGAGAGCACAGGACCTCTTTTTGCTCTGTAACTGCCATTACAAGCTTTGCCGCAGCCTCACGCAGCTTTGCTGCTTGCTACTGCTGGAAGTCAAGCATTTGCTGGTCAAACTCAGCTTGACCGTGACGCCACTCAGCTGTACTATGATGCCACTGAGCAGCATCCTTTGTCAGCTTGTTGTGCTCCGCCTCAGTCTTCTCTTGTGCTGCAGGATAACATCCTGTTTGCACTTCTTACTTTTCTTGTTCTTCTCTGCTACACTGGGCATTGGCTCTGAAAAATGAAGGTCACAATTAAGATATAGTTCACGTAATGTGCTTTGAAATGGAATGAATGGGTCTCTGTGTCTACTATTAGGGAAAGTTAACTTCTTCAAGGACACTGAAGGCTTGTTAAGGATGGGGTAATAAGTGTGTATTTCACAACACATCATTTACCATCATTTATCCAGCAGATATCTTTGTGGACATGGTAAGCTATAGCAATTGTCTGCTTTTCGGGGCAAGTGGAGGGCTGTAAAGCAGAGGTAGCTGCCAGGTGTTCTAACCACATGTTCCGTGGCGGGGATTTTTTTTTCCAGCAACTCTTGGATTAATCCTCCCCAGTGATCAAGCTGCATGGAGGGGATGGTGGGGAAGGGTTTGATTACAGCCTCATGAATGGCTGTGTGGGGGGGTTCAGTGTACAATGATCATAATGTAAAGAAAAATAGAGTAAATAATCCAAAGAAAGGCTAGATGTAAAGGAACATGGGAAGGGAGATGCCCAGCTGTGCACGGCAGCCACATGGCACCAGGGAGTCATGAAAAATCAAATAAATGGTGGTTGAAAGGAACATGGGAGGGGAAATGCCAAGAAGTGCATGACAGATGCGTGGTGCTGTGGAGTCCTGAAAAATCAAAAGAAATGCTGGGGAAAAGGGATTTGAGAGGACAAATGTCCAGCAGAGCCCAGCATCTGTGGGGCATGGGGGATTCCTGAAAAATGAAAAGCAATGCTAGTTGGAAAGGGACATGGGAGTGGGAGAAGCCCCACTGAGCCGGCAAACCACGTTGGTGACTGGGGAATTAAGTGCTCATTGGCTGTTGCAGGAAAAGGTAAAGGGGCAGGAAGCATTTAAAAAAAAAAACAGATGCAAATTCCCATGCTTCTGCAGGTTGCCAAAGAAGACATCACCCTCCTAAAACTAACAGATATGGAGAAAGTACAGCCACTCAGGCTGTGTAACCAAAAGCCTGGAAAATTTGCTAAAATGCTATGTGGTGCCATGACACCAGATAGCTATCTGGTTGCCTGGCGTGGCAAGGTGTGCTACTGTGGAAGCCACAACAAGTCAGTCCTCCACAAGAAGGTCATGAAAAAAATACTAGAGTGTCTGGATGAGGCCTTCGAGAAGATCTCCAAAAAGGAGAAGTGCTCTGTCCCAAGAAACATTAACACATTGTTCTGAGGGTCACAGAACTGTAGCTAGCAAACCTGTACCCATACACAACCCTATAGCTATAACCACCCCCAACCCGCTTCTAGCATGCAAAATACATACGCACCCAAAGTGCTTGGTCCAGCATCAATGGGTCCATTGTGGAGGGACCTGCTGTGGAGAGGAGCACCATGGAGGGGAACACAGTGGAGGGGAACAGTTCCAGGTCTATGTTAAAGAGTTCCAGGCTGTCCAGCAGAACTTCATCAGGCCTCTGCTTATTGCCCCTTTCCTCATCTCCATTGCCCTCTTCCTCCAGGCCACCCAGTTCCTCTGGGCTCACCCCAAGCTCGGACTGGGCTCTGTAGTGGGATCACTCCCCAGAAACATGTGCAGCTGTTCATAATAGCAGCAGATCTGTGGAGCTGCCCCAACCACTGGTTGGTGTCCCAGACTTTTTACAGGCCTGACGGAGATCTTTCACTTTCACCAAGCATTGCATTGAGTCCCGGGAGTAACCTCAGGTGGTCGTCTTGCACGACATCTGATCATAGATTGCCACATTTCTCTTGGCCACCCAAAGTCTCTTAGCAACCGATTGGTTTCCCCAAATTGCAAGAAGAGCCAGAATCTCCTGGTGGGTCCACACTGGGGCTCTCTTGTGACCCTGAGAAGTACTGGGCAGGTCGCAACCCTGAGTACTCTTGATTGCAGTAGATGGCTAATGCTGCAATTGCTACCGATGCAGCGAGATGGCTATCAATGTGGTGTGATGTGATGTGCAAAGAAATTTTTTCATAATGGGTGCCCAGCATAATGGCTTGCAGGGCTGGGTGCTGCTGAATTCCAATTCCAATTCTAATTCAAATTTAATCAAAACTTCACAGGCTTACTGTGGCCTTCTTCCTGTGCACCTGTATGGAGGGCAGAGTGCAACAAAGCAGCCATACACGGAGGGTCACTGCACAGCTTTGTGGGATACATATGGGACACTTCTGGAGGCTAATAAATTCAAATTAAGGGCATGGGGCTTCCACACTAGCCTTGATTCAAGATTTTAAATTCCAATTTGATGCTATACCTGTCCCACAATATCAATATTTTGTAAGAGGCATTACAGCTCAGTAAATCAAGATAATAGTATGAACTGTGAAGACAGTGACATTTTAATATCAAGCTAACTCCTTGACGATGTCTACTCTTACTGGACATGGTAATCGGGGTGATGGGAGATTACTAATGAAGTGCAGGGATGCATATGCAACATTTCATCAGGCAAATTCTCCCCCACGACAACTTCAAAGTGTCCAACTTTGAAGTGCCGGCATGCCACGTAGCCATGGTTACTTTGAAGTGCCTGTGCTACTTCAAAGTGCCTTTATTCCGTGAAGTGCCCATGGCTATGTGGCATGCAGGCACTTCAAAGTTGGACACATTGAAGTTGCTGCAGGGGAGAATTTGCCTAACGAAGTGCTGCATATGCATCGCAGCGCTTCATTAGTAATCTCCCATCTCCCCGATTATCTCGAAGAAGGAGACAAATGTAGACATAGCCCTTGAAATTCAATTTTCTCTTGCAGTGTAGACACAACTTTATATGTTGTTGCAATACAATCAGGGTCAAGGTGATAAAGCAAGAAGATAATAGAAAAGTGATATTACATGGTCTTGTAACATAAATTCTCCATGTTACTCCATACTAAAGCTATTTATCATTGTTAAGTGTCTTTAATAATATTTCAGCTACAGCTTCCAGGGTTCAGTTTCATGCATCTATTATGGACACACAAATCTGACCTCCCAGGGGTTGCAGTTGACCCCTGTACTCCTTGTGAGATGCAAGAAGTAAGAGACGTGGATGGGAGAAACTCTCTTATCAACCTTCCCCTGCACAGGCAGATCAGTTAGCTGAGCGTGAATACATTGATTTTAGGTATGCAATTGTTATAGCTAGAATTACATATCTGTGGTCAACTTTCTTAGCCTAGTGTAGACACATAGATGAAAATCCAACTCTTGCTCTGGGAGCCTGGTATATTTATCAGTCACCACATACATGACTTATTCTGTATACTGTGCGGAGATTTTTTTTCTGTTTCTAGAACCTTGGAAGCATCATGGCATAGGGAAAGGAGTAAGACTATCTGACATTTCTTTCCAGATGATTTAGTTTACTCAGAAAATAAATAAAAGCTAAAGAAAATACTGACATATTTGACTGAGGGCAACTAAAACTGAATAGACCAGGAAAAAAAACCAGCCTTGCCTAACGTTACTTATTAAATATGGAACATCTCCCGAAAGTGTTCTGCAGGTACTGATTTTATATTTATAGCTTCTGATGATTTCACTGAGAAGGAAAGTATTTCAGGATTCCTTATGGTGTTTTGGTAAAAGACTGGTGAATATAAATATCTGCATACTAATAGAGAGGATGAGAATTCTGCTGCTTTCATTTGCTTGTTGTCCTCCTTTAAGCAACTAATTAATTTTAAATAGGTTCCTTAAAATTGTGACCTCTTGCAGCATAAACAATACCTCTTGCTGAGCTGTTCTGCTTTCGATGTCATCCGGTGGCATGGGTTAATCTAATGAAACCCCATACTGGGGACTGCATAACAGAGAATCACACCTTTTAATAAAACAGGTAATTATCTAGAAATTGCAGGAAGGTTCCCATCATTCATGGATAAAAATATGTAGTGACACAACTATTAAATCCTAAGCACATCTCCAACAGCTATGCACTCTTGCAATTATGAGCCTTTATACTGCAGTCTTAAATATACTCCTGTACCTCACAGTGCACAGCAAGCCCATTCTGTATCTTAAATTGCAGAGCACATCCTTAAGAGACCATTGTGGGAAGGTTTTAATGGAACAGGAAACTCATTATCCCCCTCTTCCACTCCTGCCATTTACAGCACAGTGCAAACAGTATTTGTGCAAGATCTCTGAACTGAAAAAGTCATAAACAGATACCAGGTTTTCTACATGATAAAGGCTGTTTGTTTTAGGCACATGTCAGTTATGTAACTACAGCTACAGCTGCACTGGGGGGCTTTTTTTGAAAAAAGCCGGGCCTTTTAAAAAAAAAAAAGAACTGATAAATACCAGTGATATATCAGTGATATATCAGTCACTGATATATCCTCAGTGACTGATAAATATACCAGGCTCCCAGAGCAAGAGTTGGATTTCCATCTATGTGTCTACACTAGGCTAAGAAAGTTGACCACAGATATGTAATTCTAGCTATAACAATTTCATAGCTAAAATCAACATATTCACACTCAGCTAACTGATCTGCCTGTGCAGGGGAAGGTTGATAAGAGAATGTGGAATGTATACAACAAAATGTGTTCTTCCAATATTAAATTGAAAGAATGTGGCACTTTTTCTGGTGGCCCTCTTCTGCTCCTGGATAAGGAAGAGTAACTTTTTGTAAGAGATTCTTTTGGAAAAACATGTGCAAACACTCCGGGGGCCCTTTTTGCAACAGAGGAGCTCTCCATGGCACTGGCCAGCTGGAGCTGGGAGATGCCCTAGCCAGCATTATCGGAGCTCTATGTTCTCTGCCTCCAGCCTATTTTAAGGGTGCAAGGAGCCCCAAAAATCCTGTTGCAGGAAGCTGAGACTGTGGAGGCAGCAAGGAGCCAAGCTGCTCACCACCACACCCTCACAGCCACCCTCTGGAGTGGACATTACTAGAATGGCTGACAGCTAGCAGCTCCACGACCCCCAGGCCTCCTCAGGGAGTTGGCCAAGGGGTCCCAGAAGCTTGCCTGGGCCACTGAACTTTGGGCCCCCTCATGGACTGACCCCAACCTCTGGAACCTCCTGGGTCTCTGGAATGAGGAGGTCCTATGTAAGACCACCGGCAAGAGGTGGATTGCCCAATGTATGCCCCACTTGTCACTGGCTTGATGGCTCCGGGAACACCCCGGCTAAACAATGGAGCAGGTGTGCTTCAAAGTCAAGAAGCTGCAGCAGGGGTATGCCTGGGCCCAGGATGCAGGCAGGCAGTCAGGGGCAGGACCTTCTACCTGCCCCTTCTACAATGGTCTGCATAGCCTCCTCAGGGGTGAGGACAGCTACCCATCTGCACCGTGCTCGACGCCATGGCAAAGGAGACACCTGCAGTGCTGAAGCCAGACACTGAGGCAGAGCAGGACCAGCTAGGCCCATCGAACTGGATCACCCAGCCAGAGCTGGACTACTCGGCCAGAGCCATTGTTAGACCAGGAGTTGACCAATAGCAGCCTTTTCATCTCAGTGGCCTCAGCAGCCTTCAGTTGGGTCATGTTGAGCATGGCATCCATGTACCTGTTCGAGGGTCCCTCCGCTAAGTACCCTGTGTGTTATACATCCCAGGACATGGGTGGGGGGTGCTCCTGCCATGACTGGAAGCAAGGCAGCCACACAGCCACTAGCCCCAGCCCAGACACAACTTGGAAGACTGTGGCTCCTGGCTCATAGAAATACCCACAGACGACAGGCAGCACCCACTTCTGTGGATAACTCTGTGAGCTGCACATGCAGGGAGGTGGTGGGGGAAGGCCTGGACTGTGCCCAGCATGTGCCCCACCCATATGGGTAGTCTCAGTGCCTGGGTTCCCCCAGGGACACTGGGCTATTGGATAGGGGGCAGCAGGGGACAGCTGCCCAAGGGGGGTGGCAAACACAGAAGGGCTTGCTGGCCATACAACACCATCCATGCCAAGTCCTGGCCTACACTTTTGAAAGAGCAGCTAGTTCTGTGTGATCGTTCTGCATCAATAGAGTGGATTGATTTTTCAGCATACATGTTGTGTGTGGCCACAATCTTTCAAAAGAAGTTTTTCGGAAGAGATCTTCTGGAAGAGCTTCTTTCAAAGGATCATGGTAGTGTAGCTCTAGCCTCCCTATTTTATTTTAAATGCCTGGAAAGTGAAAATGAAAATACTATGATGTACTGGGTTTGCAAGCTAATGTTAGTTCTGTATTTTGTGGCATCAAGCAATGCCCAAACTATTAATTCTTTGGCTATATTCTGATTCCTCACTGTCATGTAAGATTTTAAAACTCACAGTAACTTACTTAACTTTAGTTTTGACATGACTCTCGATTGGTCTGAAATCACAGTTTCCTACCCTCAAGAACATGAGCATTAAAATTTGTTTTCCCTCATTTCTGATATTGACTGCATGCCATGTATATACTTTTCCCAGTACATTTCATATTCACAGCAGCCACTCCTATGAAATGTACCCAGTGATTTATCTTCATTCTGTGGTAGAAATCTAATGTGTCTCTTTTCTGTGTTCTTTAATGCAGCTTGACCAAGATGGCTGCCAGCTAACTAATACATCCAATCAGTAAACCTTGTTTTGTTTTGTTTTTCATTAAAGTATTTCTCTGTTGTATACAGAAAGATGGTGGGGAGTGCAGGGTGTAGCAGAGAAGAGACTAAGAGAGAGAGACATTTTTATTTTTTCAGTGTTTTGAAACTGCAAATTACCACTTTTCATCTCTCACTTTGAGGTTGATACTTTAACTCTTTAACATCCCTTCTGGCACCAATAGCCTCAACGTTACAGTAAAAATAGATATTCAAGATTCTTTTATAGGTAGTGAGCTAAATTAGTCTCTCACTTTACCTTTGTAAATATAGTGCAACTCTTTTGCATTCATTGGAGCTTTCCTGATTTACTCTAACATAAGAAAGAGCTAATTTTTTCTCATATTTGATGTGTATATGGTTTCCTGAGTTCATTTGAATTTAAAAAAAATATTTCTCCATTCCATGTATGCTACCGACAAGTTAGAAATAGGATAAAAACAACCATGCTGGTTTAAACTAAAGGTCTCTCTAGCACACTATTCTGTCTTCTGATAGCGGCTAATGGACTCAATACACAATACATCAGTCATAGACCAACAGCTACACAAACTGAACATCAATATCACTACACTTGAGGAAACCAGGCTGTCAGATCCTGGGTCAGTGAAAGAAACCAACCATACTTTCTTCTGGAAGAGCTTGTGTTCAGAGGAACACCACTTCCACAGAGTTAGTTTTGTTGTTTGGACCAATCTGTGTCTATCAATCTGCCCACAGCTGAATTGGAACACATTATTTCCCTGAAGCTTTGCACCATATCAGGATATGTCAACATCATCAGTGCTTATTCACCCACGCTGGCGTCGTGCACCAAATATAAGGATCGCTTCCATTAGAATCTTCAGAAAGTTATCAACTCCTTTCCAACTGGTGAACAACTGTACATCCTTGGCAACTTCAATGCAAGATTTAAACATGTTCATCAGTCCTGCTCTGTCTGCCTCAGTCATTACAATATTGGGAAAATGAATAGAAATGGTCAAAGGCTTATCATATTCAGCTCTTATAATCAACTCTGCATCACTAATACTTTCTTTAACTTGAAAGAGCATCACAAGGTTTCATGGCACCACCCCAGATTCAGTCACTGGCATCAACTTGACCTTGTTCTGGTATTCAGGAAACATCTCAATGCCGTCAAATTTACACACACATACTGCAAAGCAGATTACAACACTGATCACTCCTTTATCACCTGCAGCGTGAAAATCATCCCAAAGAAAATCTATATGACAAAGGAATGCAGAAAGCCAAAGATCAACACCCTCAATACCAGAGATGCACTGAAATGCTGTCTTCACAGGTGATCTCACTCGCAAAGTGAAACACAAACCTGATCAACAAACTGTTGATGAAATAACCTCAATGCTGAGAGATGCAATGTACAAATGTGCCAAATCTGCCTTTCTCAAGCTCTTGATGCTCTCTCATTGCATATTCATGGCAGTGCCTCATTAGCATATCCCAAAGTATCTCATTAGCATCCCCCTTTCAAAAGCAGAGGGCTATCGTAGACATAGCCAACCTGAGTCTCTTCTCTTGTGAGTAATCCACAATCTGGAGGCATCAGGTCATTGAGTTCTGCCCTTTAAACCATGAAAGGTGTCAGGTGTCTTAGGTTCCTGGGCCTCTTTATTCTTCAGGACACTTCATATGAGATAACTTGTTTTCAGCATGGGAAGAATTGTATGGATTTGTGCAAATGTATAAAAGATCTCTTAGTTAAAATAGCTTTATTAGAAATTAGTCAGCTAAAATGTTCTAGGGTTTTATACTTTGCTTAAAGTTATACATAGATGGTCTATTTTGTCTGAAGTTACATAAAAAAGAGCTCATATTATGTTCTTACGTGACCCAGTGGACAGACTCACAGTCACCAACTTTCCTCTGTTTGAGTGAGTGATCCACCCCTTCACCCACACACATACTCTACCTGAGGATCTGCCTCCACTCCAGCATTTTCCCCAAAGCCTCACACTTTCCCCACCACTTCACACCCCTGCTTTGCCCCTTCCTCATCTTCCAAGGCCCCACCCTATCCTGCCTCTTTCTGTCCCTGTTCTGCCCCCTCCCCATACCAGATTCCTTATGCTGAGAAATAGCTGACCAGTTGATTGATGGTGGCCTCCTGTGTCAGGTGAGTCCCAATCCCTTTAAGTGACTGAGTTTATTGCTGAAAGAAAACAAAAGCAGTATTGCCAGTTTCAAGAGATCAGAAATCTTGATTCTTACCTCCCCCCCAGGAATCATGTGATTGGACAAAAAAATCATGACATTAGATAGATAGATAGATATTGACCCCTGCTGCAGGAGCTTTCGCACCCAGATTTCTCCATCACCTACCAAGGAATTAATCCTGTTGTCCAGTCCTTCGTAAGTTCTGTCCCCACCCAGTCCTTCTCAATATAGCCCATGCTCCAGTCACCATTATCACAATCCCATTAAACAAGTCCTACTACCCACTTGACCTTCTCTGCCCTCTTTTCATCCTTGGAGAACTCTATTTGCTCAGAACCCATCATTAATACAGGGGCCTATCCCAAGACCTTCAGCCTTGTGGATGGGTGGGGGAAACAGTATATCCTGACATTAGAATGTTTTTGACACTGTCTTGCACGATCTTTTCATAAAGAAATTAGAAAAATGTAAACTAGTTGGACCTACCATAAAAAAGGTAAAAATCTAATGGAATAACCATTCCCAAAGGGTCATTATCAGTGGTTAAAACAATGAGAGTCCTGTGGCACCTTATAGACCAACAGATTTTTTGGAGCATAAGCATCTGACGAAGCGGGTTTTTGCCCATGAAAGCTTATGCGCCAAAAAAAATCTTTTAGTCTATAAGGTGCTACAGGATTTCTTGTTCTCTTTTGTTTGTTTTTTGTTTTTGTGGATACAGACTAACAAGACTACCCCTCTGATAATTATCAGTGGTTTAGAGTTAGGCTAGAAAGCATAATAAGTGGTGTCCTGCAGGAATCAGTTCAGAGTCCGGTTCTGTTCAGTATCTTCATCAGTGATTTAGGTAATAGCATAGAGAATACATGTATAAAGCTATTTCTATGATACCAAGCTGGGAGGAGTTGCAAGTGTTTTGGAGGGTGGGGATTAGAATTTAAACTGATCTGGGCAAGAGGGAAAAATGGTATGAGGTAAATAAATGAAATTCAGTAAGGACAAATCCAAAGAACACTGTTTAGGAAGGAACAAACTGTCGCATGTGTACAAAATGGGATGTGACTGTCTAGGAAGGAGTATTTCAGAAAGAGATATGAGGGTCATAAGCTAAATATATAGCTCAGCAGTGTAATGCTGTTTTAGAAAAAACAAACAAACAAACAAAAAGCCGTCATTCTGAGATAAATTGGCAGGAGTGTTGTAAGCAAAATATGAGAGGTAATTCTTCCAATCTACTCTGTGTTGGCGAGGCCTTGGAATACGGTTTAATGTTCTGGACGTGACATTTCAAGAAAGATATGGACAAACTGGGGAAGATCCATAGAACAACGATTAAAAATCTAGAAAACATGGCCTACCAGAGAAGATTGAAAAAAAAAAAGAGGTTTTTTTTTTAGTCTGGAAAAGGAAAGACTGGGACACAACATGGCAACAGTTTTCAAGTACAAAAAGGCTGTTATAAGGAGAAGGGAGAAAAATTATCCTTAATCTCAGAAGATAGCACAAGAAGCAATGGGCTTAAACTGCAGGAAGGGAGGTTTAGGGCGGACATTAGAAAACACTTCCTAACTGTCATGGTGGTTAAGCACTTGGGTAGATTGCTTAGGGAGGTTGTGGAATTTCCATCATTAAGATTTTTCAGAACAGGTTAGAGAAACACCTGTCAGCAATTGCCTACATGGTAGTTAGTCCTGCTCTGAGTGCTGGGGCTTACTAAGGCTACGTGTACATGTGCCCCAAACTTCGAAATGGCCATGCAAATGGCCATATCGAAGTTTACTAATGAAGCGCTGAAATGCGCATTCAGCGCTTCATTAGCATGCGGGCTGCCGCGGCGCTTTGAAATTGATGCGCCTTGCCGCCGCGCGGCGCGTCCAGACGGGGCTCCTTTTCGAAAGGACACCACCTACTTTGAAGTCCCCTTATTCCCATGAGCTGATGGGAATAAGGGGACTTCGAAGTAGGCGGGGTCCTTTCGAAAAGGAGCCCCGTCTGGACACGCCGCGCGGCGGCGAGGCGCATCAACTTTGAAGCGCTGCGGCAGCCCGCATGGTAATGAAGCGCTGAATACACATTTCAGCGCTTCATTAGTAAACTTCGAAATGGCCATTTGCATGGCCATTTTGAAGTTTGGGGCACGTGTAGACACGGCCTAAATGACTTTTCAACATCCCTTCCAGTTCTACAAGTCTCTGAACCTATTTTGGAATTAACTGCCTAGTGGTAAAGTCACATTTCTCTGTTCCTGTCATTTTAGAGTTGTATTATGTAATCATGTGTGAGGCCTAGTCTTACTCAAAAATGATGAATCTCATGAAAAATTCACAAGAGTTGGCATGCCTGCAAATGTCTATTGCAATGGTTCCCAAATATTTCAGCACCATGCCTCCTTTTTGATTTTTGAGAAACCCTCACGCCCCACACCTCTTATCTACCATCATCTGACCCCCCCTTTTAACAACAAATTAAGGCTGCTGTGGGGAGCGAGGAGCAGTTGCCATAGATCCAGGCCTACTCCTGCCCCTGCCCTCCACACAAAAAGGCAGCAGGCAGAAGGAAGTTGCAGGAGGGCAACAGAGCTGGGTTTTCAGGAAACATGATGGCTGTTTGGGGAGGGGAAACAGCTTAAGCACTTCCCCAGATCTGGCGTGCAGTTGCGGGATTTCCCTCATACCTCACAGAAAGCTGGTGCTACCTCCATTTTTGCAGGAGATAATGCCAGCGCAGTCTCTTTCTTGGGGTGGTGAGGATTGATGGGGAGTGGCTGGTCCACCTAGTATCCCCTCTGGAATTTCTTCACGCCACCTTAGGGGGCATCCCAGTTTGGGAAATTATGGTCTGTTGCCATGGAGAACAATCTATTAGTACAAATTCCAATCCCTCTCTTTAATCAGCCAGTTCCAAGGAAAACCAGTGTGGGCAATCAATGTGAGTGCTCCCAATGATGACTGTTCCACTGTGTGGGCAGGTGGGACAGTGTGACTTAAAGGATGTTTTCATGAGATCCAGGAAAGGTATTTCCTTACGTGTTTCAGGCCATGGGTCAGATTCACCCTCTTTATTTTACTACGACAGAAATATAATTTCTGAAAATGAGGATATAAATTTTTCAGTTATATCTCCAAAATATAATTAACAGTTGTCCAGATATTGTCACATGAGCTTTTTGATGTTCAAATGGATTAAAGGGGAAGCTATAGATTTCTGCCAACTCCTCACTTAACCGCATATACCATACCTCATATTAAATTAAATAACTTGTACAAAATCTAGTAGAAGTTTTTCATATAGTTTCCCATTTGGAGGTGACCTGCATAAGTATTAGTCATCTATTTTCATATATGTGTTGTACCCATAGACAGCATGCCTTTTGATTCAAACTCCTCTTCACTGATACTTTGCATTTGGAGCTTTGTAATTAATGTCTAAGGCAATTTCCATAGCATTACACCAATATTCATTACTGGATCCTTAAATACCGTATAATGAATTTTTATACTAATTAATACCCTTTTCCTAATGTCTTTTTACATGCTCTTTTCCCTTTTATATAAATAAGAGCCTCTGTCTGAATACTGTCTATTCAGCCAAATATGTACCTAGAACAATTACAGTGTTTCAGAGAATGCATTAAGTCAGGGTAGATATTTTCTCCCATTAGCCTTAAAAGCATGGTCAATTATGTACAACAAAAATGGTATTTTACACAGGGCAAATGAATGATTAGACAAATGAATACAGTAATGGCCGCAAAAGAAGATATAAATTCAGAACTTGTAAAAGTGATAAAGGAAATATATAAGTTTTTATTTATCTCTGCCAGTAATTCTTATTAAATCATTGAATAACCTAAGAAGTTTCAGTATCTCCATATGCTGCGTTTTAGGCTGATAGTGCCTAAAACACTGATATTCCCTGAGAGCATGTCTATGTTTTCAGTTTGCTGTGGGTTTTGGGTGTGCATATTAAGTGATCCTTAATGTTGTTTTTTGATGAAGATACCTTTGCCTTAGGTCTTTGCTGACATAGTGTACAGCAGTGTTTGGGAAGACACAATTAGAATCATGGTTAGAAATCCAGTGTTGCTTTGTTTCCAGCTATGACTTCTGGGACTTTTCATGCTCTGCATCCTGGGATTTCTATTTAATGGCAATGGAATTGTGGGTTTGAAGTCAAGCTGTGTAATTCCTTTGATTCCTCTTGTTTCATTAATAAAACTTGCTTCCGTGATCCAGTGCATTTTTCACAGTGCTTTCAGGAAGCATAGAAAAAGAACTAGAAAAGAAATAGGTCATGAAATCCTCAGTCATGAAGATAAACTGAGTGCTGGTAGAATATCTGAAATCACATGTGGCTTCGAGTCAGGGTGAGAAGAGCAGCTGAGGAAGAGGAGTAAGCAGAAAGCTATTAGTTTCACATCTTGTCCCGGACTACATTTGCATAGTGATGTGCAGCTTTTGGGGTCATCTAACTACTGGAATAGGAGAATAAGGCAATCTAGAGAGAAACAAGCAGCTGAAGCAGCATTCACAGATGTCAAAAGTCACTTCTTTAGAAATCTGTGCAAAAATCACCTGAGAATGGCAACAGAAACCACTCACGAGAGCCACAGTCCTATTCCAGGTTCATTTTATTATTCTGGCTCACCTTGGTTGAGCCTCTTTCAACATTCACTCAGTTATGTCAATTTTGAGGACTGTACTAGATTTGGTGATTCTGTCTCTTTTTCTTTTTGATTTTATGAGAAGCAATCCAATTCTAAGCACATCCCATTTTTCTGGCACAACCAAACCCTTACACTGCTTTAAGTTATAAGAGGAAGCTCTATACCCAACTTTGTGATCCTAGCTCTTACCATGTAGGAGAAGATCCTGAACGAACAGACAAACTCTCTAAAATGTATAGTAGATAATTACAGATGCTACCCATAATATGGTCTCTGCCGGTGATTAAGGTTCATCACGCAGTTGTGAATGGAGGTGGTCTGGTACTGGCAATGAGTTTGGGTTACTCAGTACACTCAGTCACCCACATATAGGATTTGTGGACAGGGCAGGTGTTTTCAGCACATTCTGGTGCAAATGTTTTACATCTAGAGCAAGCTCCTCCTAATAAGATGGAGAATTTCTGGAGAGTCAAATTGTAATCAGGATAACCTGCAGCAGTAGAGGGCACACAAGTACACAGACAGGCTTCTCAAGTAGCCAGCAAAACTGTTGGATATCAGTGTGAGGATTTGGCAGGCATACGGTTCTTATTATGGGACACAAAGCTTCATGCTTACCTCATCTGTGATAGTTAAACATAATCCACATCTATGTAAAGCAATTTCCAAAGCGGATCTGATAAAGCATGTTAATACCTTACATGCTTTGCTACAAGACATGCAGGGTTTTTAATGCAAAACATTATGATAAGTTTAAATAAATCTGAACGCAGATAAGCCCTGCCTGACATTTTGCAAGAACTCAAAATTGTCCTGTCCTACGTCCCCATATTTTAGGAAAAAAATGGTCTGGCAAAGTGAAATATATGGCAACATTATGGTGTAAGGCTGGGATTTTCAAATCTGCCTAAGAAATCCAGTGGGAGTTGGTGCCTATTTGGGTGTTGGTGCCTGTCTAAAGTTCTCAGTTCTAAGGTTTTGTGGCCTCTGGCATCCCTAGAGCACCAACTGAATTGATGGTCACAAGGGTTTTACTTTCAAGTCCTACCGGGTGACATTGGCACTGGGCCTGCACTCGGAAGTGGCTCTGTTACCTAGACTGTGCCCTTCTGCTCTTCCCGTGCTCTTCCAAGAGGGCCCACTGCCACTTGATCTCTTCCCCCCCGAGGCTCTGTCCCGCACTCGCTCCTCTCTGCTCCCTGACCGCTTGCAAAAGGTCAGTCTGACCTGGCTATAATTCTGTCACTTTGCTAAGGATAATCAGGCATAAAATTGCTTTAATGCTAGAAAAGGGAAAATATACTCATCATTGATGCAGGGCTTGTCTGTGCTGGCCTGGTAAATTGGTCCTGCTGTGACTGATGCAGTGGCATTGATTTAGCAAATCTGGTGAAGACACAGTACTTTGATGAGAGAGTACTCTCTTTTTGACTTTAGTACTTCATCTCCCCACAAATGGCCAGAGCCACTATGAAAATCAATGCTCACATTTACAGGTAAATCAGAATTTGGTGGTTTTCCAAAAATATTGTATATAGCCAGATCTTTTCATATGCAAAATGATGGGTTGGTTCTGAGGGATTCATGTTCAAAACCTAATTTTTGTATGAAAGAAATCTGGGTACTTAGCTACGTATTCATGATAAAATTATCAAATTTCAGGTTATTTAATGAATTAATGTAACTCAAGTGTGACCACTTTTTATTCTATAGTAACACCGAAATGTCTAAGTGGCAATTTTGGGGACTTTTGCTGCTCCTTAATATCATTTAAATTTAAATGACAGTTTCCAATAATGTTCTGTCAAGATTTTTAAATAGGAAATATAGCAATTACCACACATGCACATCACTGTAGTGAGTTCATCAATGTCACAGTGAGCTCAGCTGCATACTAATGCTTCAGGCACTAGAACGCACAAATGGCATTTCCAGTGACTAAGTGGATTACCCTGGTAATGACAGGATTCTCATTCTGTAACTGTATCACATACACCCTGTGTTTCCCCCAACCCTCCTTTGCAAAGATCTCCTAAGGGTTGCATGAATCTTTTTAGATCTGACATTATTTAATAGTGTATGCAAAACATAACCATGTATTCTCTTCCAGAAACAAATGAAAGACAAATATAGACATATAGGTTCTTTTTCTTTTATTAGTTTTGTTATTTTGTTTGGTTTCCTTGTGAAGCTACAGACTAACACGACTACCGCTCTGAAATCTAGAAAATAGTTCAACTTTAATTACATTATATTTGCAAATACTTGGCTTAATTATTGCTGAGAAATGCCATGCTACTAGATGCACATGAGGAGAGATAGAAATCTATCAAAAGCTGTGTTATAAGCTTTGCACAACACATAGGACATACTCCAATAAAATATGCATATACTGTGTAGAAGTTTAGCCCCATAAAGAAAACCCATATAGTTCAGTGATGTTTCTCACTCACAAACATACATATATATTTGTGTCCAAATCCAGGCACAGAAAATAATACTTCCCTGTGTAAACTAAGATTTCCATACCCGGAACAGATATCTGTGTGCAAATGTATATTTTGTGCAGGTAAATGTAAATGTAAGAGCTTTAATTCTGTTCTTGTAATTTGGTATAGGGGGTACATTTCATGAGACACTCTTGGAGCTAGGAGGTAGGGAATATATGTTTTTGTGCATAAGACATTACAGGCAGTGCTTTAGGACATCTTACTTCCAGAATCCTGAGAATACTAACAAGAAATATATTTATAACTCCTTGCATTAAAATTGTTGAAATTGTTCATTCACTTATTTATATTGTTGTAGACCTAAATAGTAAACACGGTTGTCCATCAGTCAAAAGTTGGCCATGCCCCTTTACTCTGTAAAGTCCCACTTCTGTCCAAATAAAACCCTCCATGGGATTAATATGGTCAGGGTAGAGCTCTACATGTGACCTGAAGGAAGGGGTGGCAAGTAACCCCTCCTGTTGCCCTCTACTAGTCAAAGAAGGTTCCAAACTCTTAGGAACTCCCCAAGCATAGGTTTGGTCAATAGGAAGAAGCCTAGGTGCCATGCAAAGAGTGATACAAAATGTGATGAGCCCTTTTAATGAAGGGTGTGCCCTGAATTAAAACAATATTCTGATTAAATTAGCTGTGAACTGATGGTCATCCACCATCTTTGGCTGGAACCCAACATGGCCACCTTTGAGACAGCACATTCTAATATGATAAATTGATTATAATAGTAAATACCTGAACAGCAAATTTGCACTTAAAGATACCGAACATAAGTCCTCAGTAGACCACAGAATGGCTTTCATTTGTTTGCTATCACCAGAAGGAAACAGCATAACAGAAAAAAGTAGTTTCCTACAGTATGTTCGTAAAAACAGTATAAGTATCTTTGGAATCCATTGTATTGTATGAAAATGTTATGTGTTACTTTAGGATTGTCTGTGAGGGAGTTGTGGCCAATGTAAAAGCTGGGAACTCTGGTGAGATAAAAAGATATATTTTAAAGAATGTGCCAGGCCAGAAGGAAATACCTGAGTGAAAGAGAATTCAAATTCACAACTCTGGACTCAACTTTTTGGAGCAGCCCTCTGAGGAAGAACCATTGTCTGCTGATTGCTTATTCCTGGAATCCAAAGAGCAAAGACCCGATCTTCTTAAAGGAGAACTAACTTATTTATGTGCAGAGGCTGTTATAAAACTGATAACAACAGAAAAAAATGTTTGGTGGAATAGGGTTGGTGATCTTTGGTATGCTTATTTGTATGTGTGTAGAATCTTGTAATGGTTTTAATATGCTTTCACCATAAATGTGCTTGTTTATAGAATCACAGAATCCTGGGGCTGGAATGGACTTTGAGATCTGCCCTTGTTTACAGAATTAATGAATATGTTTGCTTCTAGTAGGATCTGAGTGGAAAATTATAACTAGTGCCCTATCAAATTCAAGCTGTGAAAAATGCATCTGGGACCATGAAATCTGATCTCTTCTGTTATATCTGGCTATTGTAGGGGAGGGGCGAGGATATGGTCATCCCAACCAGGAGGTTCTTCCACCTTCTGGCCTCTATTTGCTTATCCTAACTGGGCTGGGAAGAGAGAAGACTTCCTCTTCCCCCTGTAGGAGCCACTTGTGGGGCTAGGTAAGACCCACTTCTAAGAACCTCCTCAGACTTCTGGAAGCTCTGTGATTGCCAGCTAGGAGCCCAGTTCTGAAGGCAGTGCACAAGTGAGGTTGGGACTTTCTTACTTCTGTTCACCCATGAACAGGTAGAGCTCTTAATTAAACTGAGCTTTCTGGAGGAGGCTCCCAGACACAACCTGAAAGCCGCCCCTGCAGGGGAAGAGGAAGTTTCCAGACCAACCAGAATAGCATCTGAAGTCCAGAGTGTGGTAGGACCTCGCAGCTGTGGCACCACAGCTCTTCCCCTTCCTGGCTTTAGGCCCAGCACTCAGACATTACAGGGGCTTTGTGCTCTGTGTGTGTGTGTGTGTGTGTGTGTGTGGACACTGCCAAGTTCAAAAGTCAGTGCCCCCACAAGCAGCAGCACAGAAGTAAAAATGGCAATTTTTCCACCCCCGTACAATAACCTTGTGGTTCCCCCACAACCCTCTTTTTGGTCAGGAGACCCACAGATATAACTCTGTGAAATTTCAGATGCAAACCCCTGAAACAGTGAAATAGCCTATTTTTTAAAAATCCTATGACTATAACATTGACCTAAATGGACTGTGAATTTGGTAAGACTCTTCTTATAACTGTGGGTAATTTTAACTGTACCAAGCCACTATGTAGAAATCAAAAGAAATCAAAGGACAAATACAGCCTGGGAGAATCAGGGCAGCTCTACAATAGATCCGAAAGTCAAATTTAGATATGTAATTCTAGCTACAACAATTGAGTAGCTGAAATCAGTGTATCTAAGATTGATTTATCAGTCCATCCACACAGAGGCCTGATGGTTTGATTTAGTGCTTCCCCACGACACGCACTAAATTGAACCGTGGAAGATTGACCCTGACCAGGCCAATCTTCCGGTAAATATAGATGTACCCTAACTCTAGAAAATAAAACTTTATTAGGCAGGGAATTTTTCTGCCTAGAAAACCCTGGTCAGAAGGCAGAGAGATGTGGATCCCTTCCCAAAAGGGATGACATCAGGGGACCTGGAAGCCTGACAGTGGGTGCTTCTGCTAGAATACTGGGCAGTTGCCCTAAACTTTGAGACAAGTAATTGAATTAAGTAGCCAATTAACATTTTTGATTTTTTCATACCTACAGAACATCAGTAGAAATTGGATCTTGTATTCCTTGCTAACTGGTTCATACGAGGTACAGAAGCCAGTCAGCTAATTCTCATGACTCCACATCCCGCATAGATTTTATTATTTATCTGTGGTGGCTATTTTAAGGTTTTAGGCATAATCTAATATCCCAGAAAGACACTTGAATTGCTTCAAAATGGAATGAAGAGTCAAATCCAATGAGCCGGCATAACATATTAGCCTTATGTGATATAGATATTTAGTAATATGTATAGCTTCTATTACAAAAATAAAACTTTGGAAACCACTGAAAAAAAAAAACCACACACACATATGGGACTGTGATGAAATCAACAATAGGATATTCAGAGTTGAGATCAAAACACATTTAACTCAACTTATTTATTTTATTGGCTCTTGAAATTTCAAAGACCAATTACCAGGTCCATTCTGATAGGTTCAGGTTTGATCACGTTAGTATGGTCTTCTGTTGTTTAAAGTTATATTTCAACGAATGAAGGAATTGGTTCATGAACCGTGATTGAGATAAAAAACGTACATAAGCGCTTAACTTCAAATTTATGAGTGGTTCTATCGACTTCATCAGTAAGTTTTGCTGGATGGAGACCTTGGGGAAGAATTTTACTTTGATTCCAACTGTTATTTTGTGATTATCTGAAGTGTTCCCTTAGAACAGAACAGAAAATATGTCCTTTACTCAAGTTTTGTGTTATGATTGTCAGTCTCACTATCTGAAACATTGTTATGACTGCTGGGGAAGATTGATTTTCTTGGCTGCTGATTTTCAATCCTTGTAATAGCCTGTGCTTTGTACAGTGGATTGGATGTTTCTCTCTTAGATACTTGTTTGGCAACAAGTACTGGTGTTGTGCTTTATACCCACCTGCGGTTCAACAAATCTCTTTAAATATCTCAGAGGTATTTTTGGTTTTACTATAGATTCTCAGTCCATCTCCATGCATCTTGTTCACACAAATTGATACATTTTTCTTCCCATCCCCCTCTATGCTATAAATTTCTCTCTGCATCTCCATATATATTTTATAGTCAGAAAAAAAGGTAATAAAAATAATTAATAATAATAATTTTCACTCATGTAGTACTTTCCAGTGAAAGATATTTCATGTGCAAAACTCCTGATTTGTATGTGTGTCTTGGTTTGTTTTCTAAATGCTAATTTGGAAGAAGAATTCCTCAAACATGTAGGCTGTGTCTACACTACAGAGCTCCTTCAAAAGAAATTCTTCTGGAAGATCTCTTCAGAAAAAACTTCTTTCAAAAGAGTGAGTCAACACACAAAAAATAGGATTGAAAAAATTGATCCGCTCTTTTGATAGACAGCATCTACACAGCCCGCCCACCCACCTTTGAAAGAATGGGCCAGGGATAGAAAAATCCAGCACAATGAGAACTGCTCTTTTGAAAAAAGGGCCTCTGGGGCATCTAGGCATGTTTTCTTCTGAAAGAATCTTTCAGAAAAGGGAGCTCTTCCTCATCTGGGAGAGGACGAGG
The DNA here is from genome assembly GCF_033958435.1 of Carettochelys insculpta. Classification (NCBI taxonomy): domain Eukaryota; kingdom Metazoa; phylum Chordata; order Testudines; family Carettochelyidae; genus Carettochelys; species Carettochelys insculpta. Next base: position 139,399,813 of record NC_134137.1, read on the forward strand.
GCTGACAGAAAAAGTTCTGTATTCTTTCAATTTCAGATTCAAAGAGTGCATTTTGTGTGTAGATGCTCCATGGGATTTTTCGAAAGAGCCCTGGCTTTTTGGGAAAAAAAAAAACCTCACTAGTGTAGATGTAGCCATAATGTCTAAAAGACTTGAAAAAAGCTGTTCTAAGAACTAGTGCAATACCTATTTATTTTGTATGAACTGCCCCTTTGAGATCCATAATATAATTCAGCTGCAATATATAATCAATATCCATAAATATTTGTCACAGACAGTGGTCTGTAACTTTTGAATGCGGAAAACCACCTTCCTCAAGCTGTGCAACCTGCTCGTCCCTGCCTTTCACAGACAGGACACAAACATGCATCCTGCCCTCACCTGGCCATAGGTTTGTGGAACAAACACCAGATAGCCACCAGTCCACGCACCACCTATTTGGGGTTGGAAAGACTGCCATAGGAGCTGTACTCATGCAAGTAAGGCAGCCTCAAGCTGCATAGGGGAGTGGGGAATGGGGGGAGAGGGAGGCCGGGGGAGAGCAGGCGGGGGGACAGGAGGAGGAAGACAAGAGAGGGGGCACAGAGGGAAGAGGGGGAGAGGGACAGTGGGAGTGGAACATGGGGGACAAGGGGCTACGGTGTCCAGCAGGACCCAGGTGTGCCACTCCCCCAGTGACTCACAGCTGTGTCCAGTCCTTTCTCCCTGCAGGTGGTGTGTGCCATCAACCAGATCCTCTTCTGGAGGTTCATCCGCATCATTGATGTGGACAAACTGGGGGCCAGCTTCACCAATCTGGGCTTCGCCAGTTGTTTTGAGGCACTGGATGGGACCTACATTCCCATTTAGACCCCAGAACACAGAGCTGGACACTTTGGAAATTGGAGGGAGTGCCGCTTGGTGGTCATACAGGCCCTGGTGGACCACTGAGGCCAGTTCCTTGATGTCTATACCAGGTGGTCTGGCTGGACCCATGAAGCCTGCATCCTCCAGAATTTGAGCGTCTTCTGCAGGATGGAGGCAAGCACCTGCATCCCCCACCGGGAGCTGACCTTGGGGGACAAGCAGATGCCTCTGTACATCTTGGGGGATACAGCCTACCCACTCCGCCTTTGGCTCATGAGGCCCTACATGGGCTACTTGAACCACACCCAGGAAGTTTACAACAGCCTTCTCACCCATGCGAGGAACCCTGAAGAGCTGGCCTTCAGCTCGCTTGAAAGGTTGGTTCCGATGCCTCCTCATGCATCTAGACCATCCCCGCAGTTGTGGCTGCCTGCTGTGCACTCAACAACTTGGTGTAGAGGAAAGAGGAGGAGTTCTTCCAGGGCTGGGTGCCAGAGGAAGCAGGCTGCTATGAACAGCCCAGGCCAAGCCACAACCAGCAGGCGCACATGGATGGGGTGTGCATTTGGGAGTTCTTTGCCTGAGGCCCCCAGTGACCCATCCTAGGGCACCCTGGGGAGGCCACTATCCCACCACACTTCTCCCTTACCTCACCTGCCCGACACATGCTACCTTTCCCCAAGGAAGACCACAGGGGTTGGGTTGAAAATAAAACTTTTATATAGTTATGGAACAGTTTTTGAAAATAAACAAACACCCAACATGCATATTTAATGGGCCTTTCTATTTACAGGTCGGGGAGGAGGGATTCGGCGCTGTGGGAGAAGGGATCCTGCACTTGGGGAGGGCGATCAGTAAGGGGCAGGGGTTGAGGGCCATGACCCACGACAGCCACAGGAGCCCTTCTGGGTGGCTTCCCCAGTGGGGCTGGGCTGGAGCCAGGACCATGGAAAAGTAGGGGACCTGGGGGGCCTCCACTACCTCTGGCTTGGTAGGAGGAGCAGGAGGGGTGGGAAGGCTGGGAGGGATGACAGGGTGGTGGGGGTGGGGGGACCCTGGGGGAGATGAACCCCAGCCATATCCATTTCCCATTGCAGTGCATGGATCATTACACGGGACATGGGGTCTGGGGGAGTGGCTGTGAGGAGGACAGAAGCAGCAGGTTCAGCAGATGGGGTGGTCCAAGCTACCCGGGCCTGCACAATGTCCAGCAGCTGGTCCACCCAGGCCAGACACTGCTAGGATGCCTGCACCTGTCCCAGTGCTGCTCATCCTCCTGGCACACCAGCTCCTCCATCAGCTCGTTCTGGCAATGGAGGACAGCTGTGTAGGCCCATAGGGTGTCATCACCCTACTGGCAGTGTGTTCACTGGATAAGGGCACATGCTGTTGGTGGTGGGCTGACAAGTCTCAAGGGTGCCACAGAGGGATATGCGTCCTTCCCAGGGCTATCTGGATGCATGGCAGGGCTGGCATGGACCTCAGATGGTGCAGCTGTGGGGAGAGATGGAAAGAAGGTGAGTCTTTCTCACAGCATAACCCACAAGCCCTGCCCCCTGCCTCTCCCTAGTAGATGCAGCCACCACTCCTGTGCTGTTCAAGGTACCTGGCCCAGGTGTGCACATCTGTGACCCTGAAGGGTGGGCCCTGCTGCACAGCGAACCTGTGATGTTGTGGGGGAATGGCCTGACCACCTCCCCACTACTGGTGGCATATGGGGATCGTGGAATGGGTGTCAGGGGTGTCCAGTGTTGGCATTTCCTCCCCAGGGCTGCACCAGGTGTGTTTGGCTCACACCATCATGCAGGGGTATGGGCTTGGGATAGAGTGCTCAGCTCGCCGGCTGTCCTGCATCCTGCCTTAGCAGGGGTGACCTGCCCCACCTCATGGCCTGGGGTGTCAGAAGGCCCCCTGTGGGGCTGGCATCATCCCGCTTTGTGCAGGTGGTACGCACTGACACAGGTGCATGAGGCAAGCCCTTGGAGCGCCTGCCTGCCCAAGCTGCCCTGGCTGGCCCTGTGGCATGCCTTGCCTGCCCCACATCCCATAAGCCTAGGTGGTGTGACAGCTGGGGTACTCACTGGATGGTCCTGTTAACAGGTCCAGGGATGCCCGAGGGAGCTTGCAGTTCTGGGGATAGTTGAGTCCAGGGTGATAACCAGTATGCCCTGGCCCAACTCCACGTCCAACGGGGGCTCCTGGGCTGACTCCTGAGATGCAATCCATGTCCAACTCCATGTCTAATGGGGGCTCCTGAGCTGGTGGGCTCCTGGGATGTACCCTGTGGTGGGGGAGACCATTCCCCAGTGTCCATGGGGCAGTGCTGGGGGCCCCATCCTGGCCCCAGTGGAGGTAGTCCAGGTCTTTATAATATGGGCAGGTGGCAGGCCCTACACCTGACCACTGCTGCATGTCCTGGGCCCACTCATAGCCCACGTAGCACTGTTTCACCTTTGCCTGCACCTGCTCGAGGGTACAGACAGGGGTGCTGTGCTCTGCCAGGACTTCAGCCATCCATGCATAGCCTGGGGGATTTCTGCACTTTGCTGTGGGGTCCAGCACCTCTTCCTATTCAGCCCAGAGGAGCAGCAGGTCCTTAATTTCCAGGCCACACCAGGATGGGGCCCACCTCCTGACACCCCTTCCAGTGGCCTGGGATCCCTCCCCTGAGAGGTCCCAGGATTCCCTCCAGCTGCCTGGGAGGTTTTTTTTTTCCTGTGCAGGGAGTGGCTGCCAGTGTGTGGCTGCAGCCATGTGCAGCAGGCCTGTAACCATGCCTCCAGCTCCCTACCAGGGGCTGCTGGGGTTGCCAGCCCCTTTAAATGTGGCCAGAGGCAGGAATGATAGAACAGAGCCTCTGGGGGAGAAGAGTGCCTACCGGTGATGGCCAGCTGGTGCCATGGAGGACTTAGTTTGTTGACAAAAAGGGCCCCGAGCATCTACATGGCAGTATTGTCTACAGAATACTGTCAACACAGTTATTTTGCTTGCTTGGGGAGAGGCTAAGAGAAGACTGAGGGGCGATTTGATAGCAGCCTTCAACTTACTGAAATGGGGCTCTGAAGAGGATGGAGAGAGAATCTTCTCAACGGTGACAGATGACAGAAAAAGGAGGTGTAGGTTGGGTATTAGGAAAAACTATTTCATCAGAAGGGTGATGAAGCACTGGAATGTGTTACCGAGAGAGGTGGTGGAATCTCTATCCTGAGAGGTTTTTAAGTCCTGGCTTGACACAGTCATGGCTGGGATGACTTAGTTGGGTTAATCCTGCTTTAGGAGGGGTTAATCTTGCTTTAGGGGCTGGACTAGATGACTTCCTGGGTTCCCTTCCAGCCCTAGAATTCTATGATTCTATAATAACACTGCCCACTGAAGTGCTGTGTTTTGCAGACAAAATATCGACCAAGCTTTTAAACATGTAGAAGCTCTGCAAGTTCTGTCATCAGAAGGCTTCTTCTGTCAACAGGGTGCCTGTGTAAACCCAGCCTCAATGTTTATCTACGTGTGAAAGCTCTAATATGTGAAACTTGACTGGAGGTCTCGCAGCATCTTCACATTCTCAGTATTTCCTGTTAGTGTTGGGAACACAAATGCTGTGAAAACACACGTCCTTATTGTCTTTGGTCCTGCCACTTCAAGTGCCAATGGGAACAGAAATGCATGCAACAAGCTAAAATAAATAAAAATCACAAGAACTGAGTACTTTGAAATATAAAATGCTCACACTTGTCCAAGGCCAGAGACGCTTGAGGAACTTGCTTGCTTTTCCTTATGTCGTGTGGAGTGGCTTATATTCTTGTTTCCAGGGATGGACTAGTCTCTAAGCACTTTCAAATGTAAAGTCTGTCCCTGTGCTTGAACTTTGCATCTGAGCTAAGGGACACTCCTACTACTTGCCCTTAATCTTTTTCCCACACCCATGGAAGGGCAAGTCATAACTGGAATATGGACAGAGGAAATGAAAATGTGTGTTACAATGCTTTTGTGAAGTAAGCAATACACAGTCAGTCTTTAATAAGGGGTGATATTTAGTTTCTAAAAAATAGTGTATTGAACAAGTCTTAAGCTCTGTGTAGTTCCCATATCTGAAATATGATTCGTGCCTCTCCTCTGTCCCCCCTCTTCTGCCCCTTTACTAGACAGTGTTCTTAAATTAGCTGCTTCAGAGCTGGTCTGTTTTCCTATTTAAAGTGATACTATATTAAACTGAATTAAAATACAGTGATTTTGTGCTAATGAAGGCCATAGTTAAAACTATACATCTGGAAGTAATAGATTGCTGAAACTACTCAACTGTTATCAGGTTATCTCTAAAAATAGCAGGGAAAAAAACATGTTTTGTTTCAATGGGTTCCTCAAAGTCCAGTTTATGTGGGTTGTGAGTACAACAGCCTTGTAAATCTTGCTTGTAAATCTGTAATTAAGCTTCCAAACAAGCTGTCTCTGACTTTCCATTGTCAAATTGATATTAACTCTTGCAAGGAACTAGAAGATTCTATAGAACAGTAATTCCCTAATACCAAATCTGCAACTAGTACTTTTACAAATGACAAATCATACCTAAGGGGTTATCTGCTGTGAAGCTGGAAATGTAATTTCCAGTGCAGACAGACATACCTCATACAAATATTAGTGTGGCCATGGTGCGAGGGCAATGATGGTCTAGCTATGTGAGCTTAACCCCATCTGAAACAGCATAAGAGCACTGTTGCACACTGCCACTGCCCTTGTTTCTTCTGACTGTAAGGACTGCTCAGGTTGGTGCTAAAAGCAGAGTGGCTTCTCTAAAGAAGATTTTGGAGGCTACATAATCTCCAGAAGAAAGAAAACAAGAACACAAAAATGCTACTGACAGCACTGTACAACCCCTTCAGCCTGGGGGTTCAGTTGTCATCCTGCCAGAGTTAAAATATAATACGATTATCAACCAGAAAGAAAAGGTTTTTAAAACTCTCTTGGGCTATGTCTACACTTGCCCCTTCTTCAAAGGGGGCATGGTAATCAGGGTGATGGGAGATTACTAATGAAGTGCTGCGATGCATATGCAGCATTTCATTAGGCAAATTCTCCTCCATGGGCACTTCGGAGTGCAAAATTCTTAGCAGTAAAGGTACTTTGAAGTAGCACGGGCACTTTGAAGTACTCATGGCTACATGGCATGCCGGAACTTCGAATGTTGACACTTTGAAGTTGCCACGGGGGAGAATTTGCCTAATGAAGTGCTGCATATACATTGTAGCACTTCATTAGTATTCTCCCATCAGCCTGACTACCATGCTCCCCTCAAAGAAGGGGGAAAGTGTAGATACTGTCTTTGGTGATATTTTCGGTGGGCATAGAGCATGGAAAAGTCTTCTTCTTAGTAACAGTATGAAAAGGGACCATCAGTGGGGCTGACAGCCACCATAGGCTCAGGGACAAAGTGGGAGGAGGTCCCAGGTCTGCACCCCCCAGAAGGGGTGGGGCCAAGGGTGGAAGTGGCAGGAACTAGACTATCCCCCTCCCTCACAGCCATGAAGAGGTGAATTCACCATAGCGATGGCCTCTTTGAAATGCCAGGCTCCCATGCAACTGTCCCCTTTGCCCCCCACCTTCACCCCCTCTTGGCAGGGCTGGGGATAGTGCATGTGAAAAGGCACTTGGTTCTGTGCAGGCAGGCACATTGAAGGCCAGGGAGAACCCAGACAGAACTAATCAGCATTTAGTGAAGACATGATAATGAGGTGGATTTTTTCCTATTACATTCAACTGATATTGCAGTTTGAACCTATTCAATTTATCATTTGGGGATAAAATGAAAACTCCAGATCATTTCAGATGTGGCAGCATATAGCAGCTAGATAATGTAGTTGTGGTATTTTGACAGAGGTAAGAGTATTAGCATTTTTTTCTGAGAGCAATTTTTAAATAGCACAGCTAGTTTCACAGAAGACAGAGAGGGTTGACCTCCTGGGTCATCCATTGCAAACTCCCACGTTGAGCAGCATTATCCTCTATATTAATCCCAGCAGTTCTGTATGCAATCTTTTTGTAGGAGTGCATTAGAATTTATAGATTCCTTTGTATCAGGTAGTAACATTCTACCTACTGTTAAAGTCAGACTTACAAATCCATAGTTTCTATTTTGGCCTTTAAAACAAAACAGAATCTTTTTTTAGCTTTTAGAATTCCTGGTTGAATCTTCTCTGATCCTGTAAATTTCTACCTATTTAGTACATATTTTATCATTTTTAAACTTATAAAATTTATTTGGAACATATCACATCACAGAAACATCAGAAATGTAACATTCACCATTGAAAATTGTAAGTATCACCTTTTGGTTTACCATGAAATTATGCAATTATACAACCATCTTTTTCTTAATTCGCTTTCCTAAATCAGAACATGAACTTGCTTCCACGAAGTTAATTTGGGGATAAACTGAAAGACAATTGCATATATACTATATTCATATTATTAACAAATTTAACTAAATCAATCATATTAAAATGAATGAGGCTTTTCATTGTTTTGATTTCTTAAAAAATGAATGATATGTTCTATTCTAACATAAGGGCATGGAAATAAGTAAAATAAAATATCACACAATGGTGTTACTTAAATACACCATTAACATGGACGAAATGGAAAAGCAAGATGAAAGGAGGAAAACAATCACACACCGGTATTAACATTTTAAATTCAAGTTTTGTTTTCTGAATCTTATTCTATCTGAAGCCTATGGGTTCATGGATCAGTGGATTTTAACAAACAAAGATACCCTAACCCAGTGATTCTCATCTTGGGGAGTTATGCAACTCTTAGGCTACATCTACACTAGCCAAAAACTTTGGAATGGCCATACAAATGGCCATTCAAAGTTTACTAATGAAGCACTGAAATACATATTCAGCGCCTTATTAGCATGTGGGTGGCTGTGGCAAGGGGACTTCGAAGTAGCCGGGGTCCTTTCGAAAAAGAGCCCCATCTGGATGAGCCGCGTGACGGCGGGCCGCATCAATTTTGAAGTGCCACGGCCGCCCGCATGCTAAAGAGGTGCTGAACATGTATTTGCATGGCCATTTCGAAGTTTTTGGCTAGTGTAGACACTGCCTTAGTTATTCAGGTGTCTTCCCTTTGGTATAACAACTCATCTAGAGATTTGCTCATGTTTACAAAAGGGGAACTAATTAAGAACAATAAAAAGAAATAGTAAAGTCAGTACAAATTAAAATTTCATACAATGACTGGTTTATGCTTCTCTCTGTACTATGCATGGTAACATAAATACACTATTTATGTTCCAGTTGATCTATTTTATAATTATATCATAAAAAAGAGAAAGTAAACACTTCAATAACAGTGTACTGTGACACTTTTATACTTTTATGCCTGATTTTGGCCGTGTCTACATGAGCCCCAAACTTCGAAATGGCCATTTGCATGGCCATTTCAAAGTTTACTAATGAAGAGCTGAAATACATATTCAGCACTTCATTAGCATGCGGGCAGACGCGGCACTTCAAAATTGTTGCGCCTCGCCGCCGCGCGGCTCGTCCCGATGGAACTCCTTTTCGAAAGGACCCCGCCAACTTCAAAGTCCCCTTATTCCCATCTGCTCATAGGAATAAGGAGACTTCGAAGTAGGCAGGGTCCTTTCGAAAAGGAGCCCCGTCGGGACGAGCCGTGCGGCGGTGAGGCGCGTCAATTTCGAAGTGCCGCGGCCGCCCGCATGCTAATGAAGGCTGAATATGTATTTCAGCGCTTCATTAGTAAACTTCGAAATGGCCATTTCGAAGTTTGGGGCTCATGTAGACACGGCCTTTGTAACTAAGTAATTTTTAACTGAAGTGAAATTTCGGGTTATGAAAGACAAATCTGAATCCAGAAAATTTTCAGTTCTCTGGAAAGGTTGAGAGCCACTGCCCTAAAATTAAGCCACTAAACCCACCGGCCTCACAAAAAGGAAGAAAGAAAGAAAATGTGGTGATATATGGGTGCTTTCAGTGCAAGCATCTTCTGTCCGTCAGAAACCAAATACAGACGCTAGACGCCACAATGGCTGAACTGAAGGCGCTAAGAGAAACAGAGAAGTACATAGATAAGACTTTCATGGGCACAGCTGAACAGTCCCTTCCCCAGTCTGAGAGCCTCTGGGAAGGAGCCGGCTGGAATTTCATGTGCAGGGCCAGTTAGAGAGACAGTCTAGAACTGCACAGTCTCCATGCACTAAAAAGATAAATGCATAGAGAGGAGGATGGAAGAGAAACAGATTAAAAAGAATCCCATTCAGTTACATAACAAGAAGGCAGACAATTAAATATTGACACATTTTATGTGTGCTTAGATGCAAATACTAGAGGCCTAAATTAAAAAAAAAAAAATTGAACTTAAAAGCCTGTTATTCAATGAGGATTTGGATATATCAAGCATCCTAGAAGCTATGTAGAGCAATAACAATCAATGGGAGATGGTTTTAAGAATGATACAAAAGAATGATACAGTGGGTCGCACTGGTATGGAAGTGACACCATATTTGAAAGAAAGCATAGAGTCCAACACAGTAAGAAGCTCAAATTACTCAAGCCATAAAATTGCTTTGGATAGAAATTCCCTGCTTCTGAAAGTAAGTGTACAGCAATAGGGGTGCATTACCACCAACTGAACAGAGTAGTGATGGTGAATGTGAAATGCTCAAGGAGATCAGAGAGGATACAAAAACAGAAGTCCCAATAACAGCAGTGGTTTTCAACTATCTCCCCAGGTCATCTTGCAATGGGATGAGGACGTAATGAGGAAATTAATTAAATAGAAATATTAAAGAACAGTCATAACAGTGTCAAAACAAGAAGCAGTCAAGTAGCACTTTAATTTATTAGGTGAGCTTTCATGGGACAGACCCACTTCTTCAGACCATAGCCAGACCACAACAGACTTGAAAGCTCACCTAATACTTTATTTTGTTAGTCTTTAAAGTGCTACTTGACTGCTTTTTGTTTTGATGGTATACAGACTAGCACGGCTCCCTCTCTGTTTCTATTCAGTCGTAACAGTGAAGTGCCTGTTACCTGCCTGGAAACTTTAAAAACAACATCAACAACAACATTATAATAGAGGCTCTAATCAAATGCATAACCCAAATTAAAAATAAAAAAATAGGACACGAATACCTTTAAGACTCAACAAGAGAATAAAAGCAGTCAGTTAAGGAAAAATTTAAATTATAAATTGGAAATCAAATTTTACTAAAGAAAATCAACTGGTAAGTCAAGTATAAAACAAAAGTTGGACAAAGACAAGTAAACAAGAATTTAAAGAGCAACTGACAAAAGACACAAAATCTAACAGCATTTTTTAAAATGCATGAGGCAGAGTAAGCAGGCCAAAGAATCAATGGAGCCACTGTAAAATCAATGTGCTAAAGCAAGGGTCAGCAAACCCTGGCATGGGTGCCAAGAGTGGTACAAGAGCTAATTTTCACTTGCACACGAGGCGGGAGCTCAGCCCTGCCTCTCCTCCCGCATGCAGCTGGGAACTTGCTCAAAGCCATGCTTCCTGGGGATGAACAAAGGACCAGCTAATGCTAACAACCAGCACCTAAATGGTAAAGCTCTGCATCTTAATTTATTTAGTAATGAATCTGTTGTAATTAGAACTACTAGGCAATGTCTATATGAAGGGTGCTATTTTGGGATATGGCGGTATCTCGAAATACCTGCCCGTGTTTAAGAAATGTGCCACTTGTCTCAAAACAGTTTTCAAGATAACAGGCTTGTTATTCTGGAATCCCTGTGCACATTATCTCAGGAGGAGTAGAGGAATACCTTGAAATAGCCTATTTTGAAATCTACTCAAAATAAGCTACACAATCTGCAAGTAGGGTGGAGTGTAGACATAGCATTAATGACTTTAAAAATTACCAACTGCACTTGGACAGTACATAGAGGTCAAAAGGCCAAAGTTTGGAACTCTGCCTTGGAAAAGTTGCTGACCCCAGTGCTAAAGGAACATTCAAGGAAGACAAGCACATTTGTAGAGAGGCCAAATAAATTTTCTGCATTGGTCTTACTGCAGAAGATGTTAGAGAGATCCCATTTGTCATGAATAAATGCCTGTAAAGGGTTAAACCCAGAGGTAGTAGTTCTGTGCTAGAAAGCAGCCAGGTGAGTCAATGGGAAGAGAGAGGGTTTTTTTTTAATTGAAGTAGTTACCTGCTGGGAGAGTGTTTAGTAGATCCAGAGGAGAGAGAAAGTATGAACAAGGCTTGGAGGGTTTCAGTAAATATCTGGGCCTCAAAAGAAATCTTGGGATACAGATATGTAAGTAGAAACGAAATGTTTAGTGAGACATGATCAGGTTATTTTTTTCTTGTTTTGGGTTTGCTGAGGAACTTCTCAGGGTGGCTGATGTAACCCCTTGTACACAGTAACTTTTAAACTGAATCACAAGGAAGTAATTCCTTGTGTTTTAATTTACCTTTTTTAGTTGCCCTGTAACACCTAGCAACCAAATGTGTTTCATCACACATATCTTCTTTTCTTTAAGAAATCACCTTTTCTAAGGCACTGTTTTAATTCCTGTGTCCTAGAGAAGGGTTTCTGCATATACATGCCTAACACTGAAAGAAAACAAAAAAGCAGTCCTGTAGCTCCTTAAAGACTAACAATATTATTTTTTAGGTGATGAGCTTTTGTGGGACAGACCCACTTCTTCAGATCTGAGACAAGGAGAATTTAAAAGAAAGATAGAAAAATAAATAAATAAAAATGGATGAATCAGCTAGATAGGACAGAAGGAAGATTGGGAAAGGGGAATTAATCAAAAGCTGCTGCAAATGTCTGTTAAGTGGGATGCCTGGTGTTACTGCGAATATCAGGGAAATCATCCTCGTAATATGTAAGGTAACTGATTTTTTTTTTGAGTCTCAGGTGATAGGCATCAAATATGAAAATAAACTCAAATTCAGATGTTTCCTTTTGTAATTTGGTGTTAAAGTCTCTTTGTTTTAAAATGCACACCATTAAGTGAAGGATACTATGACATGCTAAATTGAAACGATCACTTACAGGTATATGTGTATTGAGATTCCTAGTATTTGATTTGTGTCCTTTCATTCTTTGGCAAAGTGATTGCCCAAAGGAGGGAAAAACAAGTCAGATCAGACAGGGGCATGTGAGCCTTTGTCAGTGTCTAATGGGGAGATATTAACATCCAGAGCAGAGAGGCTGTCTTTTTAAGCTGCGAGCCACTCCCAGTCTCTGTTTAATCCATGGTTAAGAGAGTCAAATTTGCAAATAAATTGTGGCTCAGAGATCTCTGGGAGTGGCTCGCAGCTTACAAAAACAGCTTCTCTGCTCTGGGTGTTAAAATCTCCCCATTAGATGCTGACAAAGGCTCACATCCCCCTGTCTGATCTGACTTGTTTTTTCCTCCTTTCATAAGTACTGTTGATACTGGGCCATTTCCACCTTGCTGAATAGACCTTGTCAGCTCTGGTCTTCCCTCTTACTGGGACCCCACTCTTTAAATACCCCTCTGAAACCACCCCCCACTCATGCATCTGATAAAGCGGGTCTTTGCCCGTGAAGGCTTGTGCTCCATAATATCTGTTAATCTATAAGGTGCCGCAAGACTTCTTGTTGTTCTTGAAGCTACAGACTAACATGGCTACCTCTCTGATACTTGTCCCCATCTTCGAAAGAATCCTTCTTCACATAAAAATAAAGGGAAGAAGGATGCTTTCGAAGATGGGGTTTACTTTCGAAAGAGCAGCGTCTACACTGCTTTTCTTCTTTCAAAAGAATCTATTTTTAAATAAGAATATGCAAATGAGGTTCCAGATATGGACATTTATACCTCATTTGCATTTTCAGTTTTCCTTATTTGCATACCTCTTTTGAAAGAGGAATACAAGTGTAGATGCACCCTTGGAGGTGTAGTTGTGTTAGTCTGTAGCTTCAAAAAAAACAAGCAGTGCCGTAGCACCTTAAAGAATAAAATTTATTTATTAGGTGATGAGTTTTCTCTAGATTCTGAAGAAGTGGTTCTTACCCACCATAGCTCATTATCTAACAAATAAATGTGTTAGTCTTTAAGGTTCCACAAGACTGCTTGGTTTTCTTGCCTTAGACATCATCTTGGGAGGGCATGGCTAGGAGATCAAAGATGTGGCTATGGAGGAGAAAGCGGATGATGTGGTTGGAGAGAAAAAAAGGTAAGGAGCTTTCCAGCTGTCTGTATAACCTTAGACAAAATTCACTGTACCTGTATGAGCATGGGTGCCTGTCTCTGAATCACCAGATCTCAAACCTTAGATTCAGTCCTATGGTGTTTGAAATTGTGTGCAAATATTTTTGTAGCTCTAATTATTAATGAGTTAGGCTGTAATTATTAATGACTAACAAAGGAATAACTAACATGGCTACTTCTCTGATAATTATTAATGAGTTAGTTGCTTTTCCAGGGATTTGCTGTGAAAGCTGCATTTTGGCTGCATTTGGCAGTCGAAAATCCCCCCAGCATCGAGCTGCTGTATGCTCAGGACTACCCTGATGGCTCAAACAGGGGGGACAAAATTGCATAGGGACTGTTGATGGAAAAATGAGCAGGATTCAGTCCTAAGCTCATGCGTCTCACCCAGCGTTCATTGGAACAGCAGCTTGGCATGAAGTGTGGCCTGCTGCTGACATCAGAAACCAGTCTTTTATGAGTGACCCAGCAATGTGTGTACTCAGTCTGATTTGCCATCGTGATTATGGGCCAATTTTGAACAGGCCCCTTCCAATGCGCAGACAGCCTTTATACCTACGACCAATGAGAACATCTCACATGCTGCGGTGGCCAAAGTGGACCATGACATGCATCACTGACAACTGCCTCCTCAGCAGATGTCTGATAGTGTGCCAAAGTCTCTGAACATCACTGATGAGACTGCTGCCAATTGGCTCAGCAATCTATGATGCTGATCAGAGTGATTTGCAGAATGATTTTCAATGCTTAAGTGGAGTACATTTTCAAAGTAATGTACATTTCTTATACCTGGTTAATGTACAGGAATAGCTGAAGAAGAAAGACAGTAGAAAGAATGGGCTGATGTAATCTATCTAGATTATTTATATTTGAAAGTGTCAGGGTTTTTTAAGTTTAATGCTTAAAAAAAGCAAGAAATGTCTTTTTTTTTTTTTTTTTAATCAATGTTTCAGACTCACGCAACTGCCTTGACACTGTTGGTCTGCAAATGCTTGTTGTACCTTTTTGTGCCAACTACATGCTATAGTGTATCTCCAAGTGCAGGCACAACCAGATGCCTTTAGGGAGCACCATCCATCATTACAAAGGCTTGATTATCAATGTGAACAGAACTCGAGAAGCAAAAGTCTGCTGGTAATCAGTGAACAATGAAGACGGCATTTTATGAAACACCTCCAAAAACAGTGTCCCTCTCCTACCTCCCTTCTGCTCCTTTGAGAAAATAAATTAGAGAGCAAGGTGCATTCGCCTGAAAAATTGTATAAGATGCTTATTTCTCCTTTCAGGGACAACTCTTGTAAATGCATTCTGGCACGGTTGATGAGTACAAACTGTAAGAATTAATATTAAAACATGAATTACTTCTGCACTGAATATGAATCAGCATATTTACTCATTTTACTAAAAGGAGATTTGCTTGGCTGAAGGTATCTGATGAATTAAAAATGAAACTTCTTCATTATACTCCCAAAAGAAATAATGTTTATATTCCCCACACACATACCATGGTGGAATGAAGCAAATCCTTTTCCTAACTGACCTTTTATAAAAGGTAGTGTGCTTAAGATTCTCTATGAAAAATAAAAACAATCACCTGCACTTTCTGTTCTCTAAAATATTCATGAGTCTTTGGCAAGGGAAATAGTTTCCTCACTCACATGCTGTTGCAGCATGTTTGCCATTCATTGAAAATCTTGTAGTGTCTTAAGTATCACCAGGGAAATCAAGGCCTATGTCAGGTGTTATGAAGCCTGTGTATTTGATAAAAGTTGGAGGTTGGATGTTGATGAGCTCATAGAACAAGCAGCTGTGAATAGAGTGGTATGGGTGTTTTCAAGATGCCTGTATGACACGCTAGGAATTAGAAGGTGGAAATTTTGGTACACAAATTATAATACTGGACAAGCAAAAGCAAAGAAGATAATTCAAAATTTAAGCTCTTTGTTTACTCAAAACAACTATATTATATGATTTCACATATTGTTTCTGAGCAATTCCTGATTTTCCAAGATTTTATACTATGCATTACAAATTATTGAGTTGACAAATATCCTAGACCTTGGACACCCTAGAAACAATTTTCCATTTCTGTTAGACAAATAGCTTGACTATCAGATTATTTTAGTTACTAAAACCTAGATATAAACTTAAGTTGGTTCACCTGCTGAGGAAAAAGGAAAACATCCATTCTGGCACTCGTTCTGCTTGCCAGTTGTAATCAATAATTTAGTTATTATCCATTTATTGTATGATCTTTATCCTTAATCAGTCTGTTATATAACATATATTTATTGTTTACTAGAGTTCATTTGCAGGATTATGAAAGAATGAGGTTGATCAGCATTTGCAGGAACTATGTATTACATCTGAGCAAAAGAAGAAGAAATGCAAGACCCTGTATGTTAAGGCCTGCAAAACTTTAACTTTGTTATCTTAGTCCTTGAAGACAAGAAATGATGATATGATTGTCTAAGAAATGATCCCATACTTTAAGATTATGAGAAAAGATTGTAAAAAATTACTCAGAATATTAATATGAGATTTAAAATGCTGGAATGGCACATCTGTCTCAAACATATGTCATAACCACAGGCTAAGGTTGTGTGTCAGTGCTTATGAGAACAAAAGGGAACTTATGCAACTTATACCAAATTGGACTCCCTTAAGTTTCCATGGGACATGGGCCAATGAGAAAAATGAGGGTTGACACTTATATGGATGGACATGTAGAATGTATGTAGAAACAGAATCACATTGTAGATAGGGAATGCTCATGTAATCCTTCTTCCAGAAGGAGTCAGCAGCAAGCAGTGCCAGGTTCAACATCTAGGGGTTCCTTTTCATCCATCTCACATAGAACTGGCTTGAGCCCCCACCCAGTAGCCTGGGAAATTCACACACCCCTGGACAACTTGGAGGGGCAATGCTTCCCCACTCGCAAGCACAAATTCTGAGTATAGAAAAGAAACTTTTAATGAAAGAGGCAGAAAAGTCAATTGGCATGAACTTGGGAAAATACCACACCCAAAATTGATAACCAATCCTCAAGTAACTGTCCCAGCTCAAATGGATTGAGCAGTGTCCTTTGCTTCTGAGGCTAACCCGTACCCCTCTTCAAATGCCCCACTTACAACTCTGTCCAGCCTATGCAGGCCCTGACACATTACCCTGATTCATTCCCTCATTGAACCTGAGGCAATGCTACCTTTACACTAGTCCAGAGTTCTGCTTGCCCCTGCCAGCTGTGTCACTGATCATCTGCCGGTTGCTCCTGCCAGCAACTCCTGCTGGCCGCCTGCTGCTTCTCCTACAAGCCGGCCACTGGCTATGCCTGCCAGCTGCCTGCTGCTTCGTTTACCTGCCGGCTGCCAGTTGTGCCTGCCAGCCACTCGCTGCTGTCTTGTGGGTTTTGCTGTTGGCAAAACCCTGTGATTCCAGCTCTTCATAACTTCAGCTACCAGAGATTTCAACTCATAGTGGCATGCAGCTCTGGGCCTAGCCACAGCATCTCAGTATGCACCAGGGGGAATTCTCACAGGAAAACTACAGACTTATCCTTAGGTCTACCCTTGAACAGTGGGCTGGGGGGAGGGGGTGTGTGGGAAGAGAACTAGTCAAACCAGTCTTACAGCTGTATAGCCAAAAGGCTTCCAGCCAGGTGGTTCAACCACTATACCTCCCCCCTTTCTTTCCCACAATGCTTTGAGGGAGGGAGCCCTCTGCAATCCATATCTTATGCAGTAATGATGACTGCCCTGTAGCTCCACAAAACTTGAAGCATTGGTGGGACTCCACAATTCTCACACTGGGGGATAGTACAAACTCTGACTTTACAACATGTTGTTTATAATAGACAATACAATCATTGCTTCACCTGCTCCCATCAGGCTTTGTTTACAAGGTATTACACATGCACACCTTTGCATTTTCAAAACAAAAAACACTCAAGTAGCACTTTAAAGACTAGCAAAATAGTTTATTAGGTGACCTCTCATGGGACAGACCCACTTCTTCAGACCATAGCCAGACCAGAACAGACTCAATATTTAAGGCACAGAGAACCAAAAGCAGTAAGCAAGAAGGACAAATCAGAAAAAGATAATCAGGTGAGCAAATCAGAGAGTGGAGGGGTGGGGGGAGAAGGTCAAGAATTAGATTGAGCCAAGTATGCAGACAAGCCCCTATAGTGACTCAGAAAGTTCCCATCACGATTTAAACCATGTGTTAATGTGCTGAATTTGAATATAAAGGCCAGCTCGGCTGCTTCACTTTCCAGAACTCTGCGATAATTCTTCTTCAGTAACACACATACCTTTAGGTCATTGACAGAATGCCCCATTCCATTAAAATGTTGACTAATTGGTTTGTGGATCTGGAGTGTTTTGATGTCTGTTTTGTGCCCATTGACTCTTTGTCTAAGGGAGTTAGAAATCTGTCCAATATACAAAGCATCTGGGCATTGTTGGCACATGGTGGCATATATGATGTTAGTAGAGGAGCATGAGAAAGTGCCTGTGATTCTGTGAGTAACCTGGTTAGGTCCAGTGATGGTATTTCCAGAGAAGATATGTGGACAAAACCGGCAGCGGGCTTTGTTGCAGGGAAAGGTTCCAGGACTGGTGTTCCTGGGGTATAGACTGTGGCTGTTAGTGAGGATCCTCATGAGGCTGGGAGGTTTTCTGTAGGAGAGAACAGGCATGTCACCCAGGGCCTTCTGGGGTGTAGCATCCTGATTAAGGATAGGTTGTAGGTCTTTAATAATTCATTGCAGTGGTCTGAGTTGGGGGCTGTAGGTGATGACCCGTGGTGTTCTGTTCTTGGCTTTTTTGGGCCGATCTTGGAGTAGCTGGTCTCTGGGTATTCGTCTGGCCCTGTCAATTTGTTTTTTTACTCCCCTGGTGGGTAATTCAGGTTTATGAATTTTGGTAAAGTTCTTGTAGTTTTTGGTCTCTGTCATTTGGATCAGAGCAAATGCGATTGTACCTAAGAGCTTGACTGTAAACAATGGATCTAGTCACGTGTGCAGGATGGAAACTAGAAGGGTGTAGATAAGTATAGCGATCAGTAGGTTTTTGGTACAGCGTGGTACTGATCAGGCCATCCTTGATTAGTACTGTAGTGTCCAGGAAATGTATCTCTTGCATGTTGTAATCGAGGCATAAGTTGATGGTGGGGTGTAGCTTGTTAAAGTCTCTGTGGAATTCTTCTAGAGCCTCTGTACCATGGGTCCAAATCATAAAGATGTCATCAATGTATCTTAAGTAGAGGAGTGGTAATAGGGGATGAGAACTGAAGAATCGTTGTTCCAGGTCAGCCATAAATATATTAGCATATTGTGGGGCCATGCGGGTGCCCATAGCAGTTCCACTAATCTGGAGGTATAAATTGTCCCCAAAATGGAAATGATTGTGTGTGAGAACAAAGTTACAGAGGTCAGACACCAGATTGGCTGTGGTGGCATCAGGGATGGTATTCCTGGTTGCTTGTAATCCATCTTTATGTGGAATATTAGTGTATAGATCCTCTACATCCATTGTGGCAAGGATGGCATTATCAGGAACTTTTCCAATGTTTTGTAATTTCCTCAGGAAGTCAGTGGTATCTCGGATATAGCTGGAAGCGTTGGTGGCATAGGGTTTGAGGAGGGAGTCCACGTAACTGGATAGTCCGGTGGTAAGGGTGCCAATACCTGAAATGATAGGGCGTCCGGGGTTTCCAGGTTTGTGGATTTTGGGAAGGAAATAGAATAATCCAGGCTGCGGCTCAGATGGTGTGTCTGAGTGAATGAGGTCCCGAGTAGCAGCAGGGAGTTCCTTCAGTAGTTGTTGTAATTTCCATTGGAATTCCAAAATGGGATCAGCGGAGAGAGGTCTGTAAAATGTGATGTTGGAGAGTTGTCTGGCTGCCTCCTGGTCATAGTCTGACTTATTCAGGATGACAACAGCACCCCCTTTGTCAGCTGGTTTGATTATGATGTCTGGGTTATTTTTGAGACTCTGTACAGCATGGCATTCAGCATAGTTGAGATTGTGTCTCATTTGACATTGTTTGTGTATAATGTCACCCTGAGCACGGTTGCGGAAGCACTGTACGTAGAAGTCCATACTTTCACTATGACCCTCAGGGGGAGTCCAGATAGAGTTCTTCTTCTTTTGTTGTTTGTAGGGGGGGTCAAGACAGTCAAACTATTGTTCATAGGTGTGCTGGAAAAATTCCTTTAGATGGAGGCGGCGAAAGAAGGCTTCAGGATCACCACAGAATTGTATTAAGTTCGTGGAGGAGGTAGGGCAGAAGGAAAGACCCCGGGATAAGAGATACTCCTCTGCTGGGTTGAGTTGGTAGCTTGAAAGGTTAACAATGTTGTTGGTCGAGCTACTGTTATTGTGGTTGAAGTATCCTGAGGAATGAAGTAATGAAGAAAATTTATTCTCTTTTCTTTTTTGTAGAAAGAGGAAGTGTGTTTTATAAATATCTTGTCTGGCACTGGTAAAGCCTCGTACTGTGGGATCTTGTGTGGATGCCTGTTCTTTGATGATAATTTCAAGTTCAGAAAGTTCATTTTTGATCATCTTTTGTTTATTGTACAGTGCTTCCACAACCGTGCTCAGGATGACATTATACACAAACAATGCCAAATGAGACACAACACATTACTTTGTTAGTCTTTAAAGTGCTACTTGACTGCTTTTTGTTTTGATAGTGTATAGACTAGCACAGCTTCCTCTCTGTTACTTTGCATTTTCATGCAAATGATCTCTGAAGGACACATTCCTCAAATTCTTCAGCAGTGCTGAGCTCTTGCTATCACATTCCTTACACTCAGAATGGGAAAACTGAGATCTCTCTAGAAGACTCCAGTCATGATCAGGCCATGAGAGACCCATATGACTGTAATACTATTGCTAAAGATATGAACATAACTATATTTGGATCCTGTGCATGGGTCTATGTAGAAATTCTACATATTTTGGTAATCATAACTTTAATTGCAACTTTAATGCAACTTATAAAAGAGACTAGACCTTGAACTTGTGAATGTATGTGTAGTGAATTTCTTTGGACTTTATGTGCTCCTAGAGACCATAACGCTAAAGATATTAGCAGGGGTGACTTTCACTCCATTAAGCTTGAACCCATAGCTCCTAGAGATGAAACCACTATGGTATAATACAAATTACAAAATTCACTTTAAGTAAAATAATAGGTTTCAAAGTGCTCCCATTGATATTAATGGAACTACTCAAAGTCTCAGTTCAACCACTTGAGCAAGTGATTACGTCCCACTAGCTTCTCTAATTTATCAAAATCTATAATGAAATTTGTTAAATGTATTACTTGACTAATATTATATGATAACCTCTAACTTTACATGATAATGCTGTAATATCCATAATTAGTTTTGATATCATCATTCAAAGATCAAATTATTTGGAGCTTTCTCTGCTAGTTGTACAAAGAGCAAAGTGTTATATCTATTTTTCTGTACTGTCTTTGGAAAACAACAACATCAAAGTGCGAATATCCAAAGAGAGCCAGGAACTTGGCTGTCTGCGTGTCAAAGTTCTAAACCACCATAACATCCAGATGTCAACAAAACTGCTTGTGTACAGAGCTGTTTTTCTCTCATCTCTTTTGTACGGGTGCGAAACATGGACACTATATAGGTGTCACATCAAGCAGCTTGAAACATTCCACATGCGCTGCCTCCGTAACATCATGAAGATCCGCTGGCAAGACAAAGTGCCCGGTCTTGAGGTCCTCGAGACAGCCCAGATGACAAGCATCGAAATGATGATTATGAAGTCACAACTACATTGGACCGGTCATGTCAGCTGCATGGATGCCAACAGAATCCCTCGCCAGCTTCTGTATGGTGAACTCTCCCAGGGCATCAAGCGTATAGATTGTCCATGGAAACACTACAAGGATACCATCAAAGCCAATCTGCAGCACAGCAGTATCAAACCTAGAGAGCTTGAGGATGCCGCTAGTGACAGAACACAGTGGCATACAACAGTCAGAAATACCTGCATTGCCTTTGAGGAAGACTGCTTCCGGCGTCTACAAGAGGCACGCGAATGACGTCACAGAGCATCAGCAATGCACAACCCACAGATTGCAAACTTCCCATGCACCATCTGCGGCAAAATGTGCACCTCTAGAATTGGCTTATACAGTCACCAGAAGGCACATCATGAGACCAATAACAGATGATCTGCACAGATTTGTCATCATCGGATCGATGGACTACCATTATGTTGAGACAACCCCATACCTCTCATACTCGTGGATAGTTAGAGAGGATTATTTTTCCTTACAGCATAGATCAGCCTATCTCCAGGATCATGGTCAGGTAAAGGTGACCTAAACCCATCTTTGTATCCCATATTTCTTGTGCCAAGCACAGTTCACCCACACTGGAGGATTCTCCCATTATCTGTATAAATCCATTACTGCTAAAAATCAGTGCGTACCTCTGTGTTTCAAAAAGCAGCCATCACCAATCAGATATATATTTTTATGCACCTCTATCAGCTACACTTTTTATTCTGATGGAGGTTTTTTTTCCAATAGTGCTGCTGTAGCAGTTACTAGCTTCATTTATTTTTAAGCACTAAGTAGTTACAGAATCATAGAATACTAAAACTGGAAGGGGCATCAAGAGTTCATCAAGTCCAGTCCTCTGCCCCCATGGCAGGGCCATGTACTACAGGTCATCATCCCTGACAGGTGGTTACCTAACATACTCTTATATATCTCCAATGATGGAAATAGCCACAGGTGGTTATTTGTCCACCAGTATGTGTGCAGGTTTATTTAATATAACATTGATAACTATTGCACAAGGAGGTTGCAAATGTAAAGTCTTGCCATTACTCTCTATAGTGACTAGATAAGGGTGTCATATCAAAAATGAAAGCGGGCCAAATATTTTTAAAAATCTACATGGCCTTTGATTTTGTGATCTGAACACGTTCATTGGACTGTTATTTTCCTCTGTAGCCTGTTTTAAACATACAATATGAAAAAATGGCTGAACAAAATGCAGCAATGAATGAAAAGTAACACAGTGATTCCTTTAGTGATAAAGGAAGCTCAAGAAATGTAAGTATAAGAGAGGCTTCAAATGGCTATTGCTGCTTCTCGGTTGTGGTTTGAATTAACACCCACATATGTTTTTTTATATTTTGTAATAAGCCTGAGGCAAGACTGAAACCAAAAACCATGAACGGAGAAAGGTAAAGGAACAAACTTCACCTCCCAGCTACTTCTGAGTATAAGGAAACATTTTCAAAAACACTGCAACTCAGTTAAAAGCCCTATTTGAAAGGTATGCAGACTCTTCAGCTCAAGTACTGATCCATTTCAAAGGAAAATTTGCCCTTTTTATTCCCTTCCATTGTATCCCAAGGGCAGTCAATTACTTGAGCAGTTGGATTATATTTTTCAGATTGGTAAAATGGATTATACCTAAATTCTGTTCAGTCTTGTCATCAGAACATTATACCACAGCTTGTAGGGTGATTCTGGAAAGCAGGGATTTCTCTCCAGATCTGAACAGTATTAGATACATGAAGTCTATACATACTTTCCATGTTATGGCTCATTATTATTTATTTAAAACAGAGATTAAAACTGACAGTTGATGGAATTTCTCTTCAACTGTGATCTTCAGTTCAATCCACTTGTGGATTTTGTACTGCCATCTGTAACTATAGTGTCTGAAATAGCTTATTTTGAAATAAGGCTACTGTGTTGATGTAGACTGAATGATTGCAATGGTCCCTTTTCTGAATCTATGGATAATTAGAGCTGGGAAAAAAGCTTCCTTATAACTTTTGGTCAAATACTGTTATTCTTCTCTTTTCAGTAACTTCACATCTCTGAAATGTTACTTTTCTGTGAAAGCCTGGGAAATGGTTATTATTATTATTATTTTTAACATGAAAATACACTTGCACAGAAATGTGTTTTACTCATAATTCACACTGACGAAATTTTGAGAACTAGAAGGATGATGTGACTAACTTGATTTTTTGGCAGCAAGGTAAAAGGATTGTAGGATCAGGCCCATGCAACATAGTATAGGCTATGTGTACTCTACCCTGGATTATCAACCCCAGGGTTTGATTTTGTGCATTTAGTATGGACACAAGAAACCAACAATTCAGGAGTCACAGTTGACCCCTCCACGTCTCACGAGATACAAGAAGTAAGGAAGATCAATGGGAGAAACTATCCTGTTGACCATTCCCAGTATAGACAGACAAGTTAGCCAAGCACAGATACACCCATTTTAGCTATACAATTGCTGTAGCTAGAATTGAGTATTTGTGGTTGACTTACTTTGCCTGGTATAGTAT
This sequence comes from Carettochelys insculpta, assembly GCF_033958435.1. Classification (NCBI taxonomy): domain Eukaryota; kingdom Metazoa; phylum Chordata; order Testudines; family Carettochelyidae; genus Carettochelys; species Carettochelys insculpta. The sequence goes on from NC_134137.1 coordinate 139,423,254, forward strand.
AGTATAGTTATATTTGAGAGGGGAATACATTACAATTGTGGAATATATACTCAATTGTCACTGGTTCAAAATGTAAATCTCCACTTATATAATTCACCCTAAATATATTACCTGAAAGAAAATCCAAGAAAAATGTATTGTTCATGATGTGACCTGGAGCTGACATAGTCTATTCGGTGACAAATGAAAACTTAGATTTGGAGTTTGACTCTATTTCCAGCTGTCAGTAAACGGTGTTAAGAAGGACCAAGTGTACAGGAAACAGTATCACCTTGAAGACTTTCTCTCTGATATTTCCTTTGTAGTAGCTAGGAGATATGTAGTTGACATGGTTTTATATACAAGCTGTATATCAGCCACATAAGACACTGCTGGCTATTCAGCATAAAAGGACATATCCAAGGTGAATTAGAAAACGTCACTAGTCCAACCATTTTGTACAATGTAGACACTTCTTTCCCAGAGCGGATGGGCCACATAAAGAGTGAGTCATTTAAGTTTATTCATTGCTCTACTCTCCAAGACTTTCAAGGGCAATAAATTGAGCTAAGAAAAGGTGAGATCCCTGAAGCTACTTTGTACTGGTGTACAACTTCTTTTCTCAGAAGAAATAGGAATAAAAGGGTGAAAAAATTCTTACAAATGAACTAGAAATGTGACAAAGAATGCTCAGCTGGGACAAACTATGTTTAGAGGACAGTGATATAACTTCCTATTACAACCTTCCCAGAGCTGAGTCCAGAATTACTCTCATTCCATCAACAAGGAAGGGACGTATCTATAGCAGCAATATTTATAAGGAGGTCATGTAGCACTGCAGCACAAAGTATTAACCTTGAAGAAGCACTGAAGCCTCCATTAAATTACTTTTTAGAAATTTTAACTTAAGGATGAGTAAAAGTAGCCTGAAGTAGTTTTCTATGGTAAAGACACCTAATAAATCTCTATAGATAGTGATAAATCCCAAAGAAAAGAAAATAAATACCAAGAACATCTCTGGATCTCTGCAATGAAGGGAGGTTGGGTATGTGATTGTTACCCATGGAGAAATTCTGTTGATTAGGGGAGGCTCACATAGGAAGGGAAGAGGAACTGGGTGAGCGGACTTATTCATTCACTAGCCATAGAAAGAAATACTGAAGTTATAAACACTGTTATTCACTTATTCATTCACTAGCCCTAGAAAGAAATACTGAAGTTATAAACACTGTTAATACAGCCCAAACAATGACGACAACTTTAAGAGAGTCAAGTAGGGCTGCCCACCTACACATGTCATTATCTTTCCAAGAACCCTTGGTATAAATAAATGTAATGGATTATGGATCACTATATTACATGATTCTCTCAAAAAAAAACAAATGTGTGTTTTTTTTCAAGTTTGTGAGAAAGCAAATTTGAGATAAATGTATTATTTGACATCTTATTGATGAAATCTTTCAAAAATTCCTTTTTCATGAGATCTACTTAGTGTGGCTGTATGTTTAATCTTTGACTTAAAAATCTGTAACAATAATTTTTGTGGGAATAAGGATCCCTTATTTTAATATAAAATTGGTCTCTTTAAAAAAAAGAGGTAATAAAAATAAAAATTTTCCTTTAAGGATTCACTGATGTGAACACGTAGTACATCTATGCTGATTTACAGTTGCTGAGGATCTGGTGCTACATGTGTCAAACATCAGTAAAGTCTGAAAGTACAATTCTGTACAAATTTACAATACAAATACATAAAAATAAATGTAGCTAAACATTATGCGAAAGGTATGTGATTTATATTTTAGTGACTCAAACACATTGGCCCTGATTCTGCTGCACACAAGTATTTAATCCATAGGAAATCCTATTATATTCTAATTAAGCTACATATAAACGTGAACATAGGTGGCAGAAATAGGCCTGTTTTTGTTACTGATGTGAAGGCAGTTTAAAGGAAACCTAGTTCTAGCTTAGAAGAGATATTTAACCCAAATAATGTAAAAATAAATACTATGACAATGCACCATATCATTTAATAGAAAAGCTCTGTAATTTGACTTTTCCACCCTCAAATGCTGTGTAATGATCTCCGTATTAAGGAAATTATGTGTTGTATCTCAATATTTGCCAGCTTTGTTTTAATGATCATGCATTATTCTATTGAACACAAAATATTAAGTCTTCCTTATTCCATAACTGTAAACATTAAAACTGCCTTGTTAGAAAATATCATAAAGGCCATAAGCAATATTTCATATATTGATTTAACGAGAAAAAATAGGGCTATTACATACTTTATAAAGAATTCTACACATTTATTCTTAAAAATCATATAAACTACATCATTCTTTGCACCTAGATAGGTTTAAAAGTGTTTTCTATACTATTTTATTACTTTTCTGTGTACAATATTGATTTGATTTCTAACTTTTCCATAATAAGCATCCAAATACCACTCAGGCTAATGAGGTATGAGTTGCATGTCTATATGGAAATAACTGAAATACCACAGGTGAAACATTTTAACTTCACGTTAGAAAAAGATGGGCTAGAAGGGGGCAAGCAATTGCTTTAATACAGACATAATTTAATAAGTGACAAGCAAGGCAAAAATCCTCTGAAACACATGAAAAGTAAACAGATTTGATTTTTCAAAAAAGGAGCCACCACTTGAAAATTGTAGAATCAATTTCATAACAAAACCTGATATGAGAGATGCACTCATAGTCAGCTGCACCCGAGAACTGCAGTCCCAATATGCCAACACAACAAAGCAAGATACACAGGCAAATTGTCAATAAAAAAGATGTAATGAATATGAACTAGTTAAATCAGCAACAACCCAAGCAAATCACAACAGTGTGAAAAGCAGATATATAGTGCACACATGCACACACGCGCACACACAAATCAAATTAGCCAACTGATCTCGGGGAGCAGGAACTAGAAAACAAACAGAAGCAGGGAGCAGGACAGCATAACTTATAGTCAACACAAGCGTTACAGGCGGATGATTTGAAAAAATGTACTGTCAATGCTGAAACAGAAAACACTGGCTGCCATTTTGGATTTACTCTTGTGTGGAATGAGTCATTCATAGGATCACTTTTAAAGCATTCTTCCTTTCCTACAGAATTTCTCAGAGGTTTTTCTTCCCTGAAAACATACAAATCCTGGAGTTAAAAGTACATAATTAAGGTTGCAATGCCAAGCACCCCAAATTAGGAAATGCAATGCATTAAGGTTGACTGTAAAACCTGAGTTTGGCCCTTTCCTGCATATTCATTTTAACTCATCACACTCTATTTTTTCCACATAAAAATATCTCATTCAGTAGAGAGGATGAAAGGTCCTTAGTTAATGAACATCTTTTCAATATTTTTTTTCTTTATTCTCTTTGTTCAGTGCCTGGCCCCATGACAAATTTACAACACACTATTCAAACCTTGCTCCAAGGACACAATTATTAATTTCCTTATTGGATTTTCTTTAGTGGTCATCACTAGAGTAACTGCTTGAAAAATATTAGCTATCTACACAAAGGTCTTTTGACTTGATAAGGAGGTACCATCCTGGTTTTACAAGAGGGGAATTGAAGCACAGAGATTTTGTCTACACTCCAAATGTTTTGTCTACACTGTAAGTGTTATCCTAGCTAAAGCAGGCATACCAGTACTAGCTTTAATCTAGCTAGACTGATTAACAATAGAACTGTACACATAGTGGCACAAGTTTCAGCATGGGCAAGCAACTTGAGCAGAAGCCCTCCAGTGACTTTTGATATATGCAGTTCATTTTGGCCTGTGTACACAGATATATTGTGCTTGTTAGATGTGCTAACTACATTAAATCTAGCACTGATATGCGTACCCATACTACAATTAGACTTCCACTTGCATCATAGAAATGCCAACAGTGATTAGGCTTAAAAGTGTCCACTAATTCTGGGTGTTCAATTAGAAACACCTTTGCATTTTTAACACTTAATATATTTAACTACTTATGAGTGCTCAGCCCTTCTGCTAATCAGGCACTAGGGTTTCCAGTTAGGTATCCAGAAAATAGGGAACACACAATTAATGACCACTCATGAAAACTATGATTTAAGTGACTTGCCCAGTATCATATGGGGATTCTGTGTCAGAGGTAGGTCTGTCTCATTCACCACACTATTTCCAACTTTTGCAACAAACGAGGCAAGGATATTACAGAGAGCATCCTCCTTCTCTAAGCAACCTTGATTCACTGACAGAGTAGATCCATCATGTGTAATCCCCACTCACTGACTTTCATTTACAGGTTCCCACACCATCTCTTCATTTAGTTTCAATTTCCCTCTTCCACCAACACTATAGTCACCCAACACGGAAAATTTTAGCCAAAAAAAGCTGAAGATTGGCAAAACTGAAATCAAGGTCTTAGAAGAGGATGTGATGGACAACATTAAGAAAAGCTGGTGCTACTAGTCCTGCCCATAGAGCAGGAATGGACAACCTAGGCTAGTGAGTAGGTTACATGAGTGGCCCTTCTTCATCTCTGAGGATGCAAGATTGTCATAACCAAGATGATCTCTAGGGATAGGGTAGTATTGCTCACTGTTCATGTGTACCTAGGTGTATTGATTGAACTGTAGCAGCGCTTTGACTGGATGCAGAGGGATCACAGCTCTCACAGTCAGTATTTTGTGTTATCAGCACACACCTCACTTCACATGCCCTTGGTTTAGGTGCATGTCACTTTAGCAATACCAGGAGAAAGAAAAAAAAAATAAAACTTACGCAGACAGAAACCAGCAGAATCTTGGCAGCCCTGTACATGGTCAATGGTTAACAAAATTTCCCAAGTCCGTACACAGAAATCTGCATGTTTTCTTTGGAATGCAAGACTGAAATTGGGTGAAAAAATTGAAGAAGTAAGAATCTCTTTGCTCCCTTCAGGAAACAGGGAGGTATCTGCATCTCAGGAATTAACAATACTGAAATGTCTTCAGTTTCTTCCTGAAAATGATCATTATATCATTAAAAGAACGATTCCCTCACATTTTGATGACGTATTCCTTAATACTTTCTCAGTGTTGTTACTTTCGTGGAACATCACAAAAAGTCTGTTAGTATGTGACAAAGAAGTTATCTACTGTATCAGAGATGTTAAATATGTAGAAATGGGACCGTTTTAATTACGGATTCATTGAAAATGATAATAGAAATGATCTAATAGAGTTAGCAACCAAAGGACCAAACTAATGTCTCTTATGACATTTCACTGTGAAGAAAGATGGAACCATCCATCATCTTCACAAAAGCTGTTATGAAGAATGATTTCTGTTACTAAATTGCATAAACTTGTCACACAGACACATTACAACACAGCTTGTATCTGAATTTGACATTAGATTGACTTTGAAATTTATAGGCTAAAAAGGAACAGATGTGCCCGTTAAAAGAAAGGAGTACAGTCACCTATGGTACTGAAGCTATGCAGCAAACACCTGCTGGTGATGTTACTTATTACCACAACTCTCTTGAAGCTAACAACATACATTGGGTACATGCTGCAGTACTGAAGGAGAAGATGACATTTTGTGGTATAAATTGCAAGTTAATTTTCATTAGGAACATATAGCCTGAGTCAAACAAAAATCTGAAAAATGATGTAAGATTTCAAAAATAGCTATTGCCCTATCAGACAGCATACAAAGGAATGATTGTAGCTCAATAATTATTCATTTGTTCTCTTATAAGATATGAGAAGTGATTGAAATGTAAATATTTTTTTCAGAGTCTCAGCTACTGTACTTTCCAGAAACTTGGCTTGCTTGATCTCATTGTGGAAATTTTATCAGAGATGCAAATCTTCACTAAGCACAGGAAAAATCAAGCTGAAGAAAAGATGGGGCAACCACGGTTGCCTGGAGAAAGGCTATCTGGACAAACTGAAGACTGCTAGTGAAAACGTAGAGGCATGAAGCATAATGTGCAAGTAGGAAATACTGTGGGATAAACAATAAGAAGCATTATAAATAACAAGTCATGTCGCACCTTAAAGACTAATAAATTTGTTAAGTAATGAGCTTTCATGGGTAAGACCAACTTCTTCAGATTATTGGAGCAGACAATTAGAAGCCAGGGTTCATATAGAGAAGGAGGAAAAAAGGTGTTACCCTTTACCATTTTTCCACTCCTTCCTTCCCCACGCATAAACCTTGAATTCTAATTGTCTGCTCTAATAATCTGAAGAAGTGGGTTTTACCCATGAAAGCTCATTACCTAACACACTTGTTTAAGGTGCTTCTTATTTGAGATGTTACATATAACGTCTCTCCCTCGGAGGATAAAAAGCATTATTACCCTTAAATTTTACTAGAATATGAGATTTTAATTCTTTTAAAGACTTATTTCACCTTTTAGTGACAATACCCAAGCTATTCACTATAGCTACCTCTAAACAGAACCACGATGCTGGCAGCGTGATACAAATGAGGGATCTTGAAAATATGAATGGCTGCTCAGTTACATAGTCAAGCAGCTAACTTGCATACTCCTGTGGAATCACCCTGATGACAGAGGCTGCTGTCATCAGAAAACACGCTATGTAGATGTGGTTCTGTTGGCAAAAACTCTCTTTGTCTGCTGCCCTTTACCCCTGATTTTTTTCCAGGGATAAGGGGTTGCTGACAAAGGGGGTTTGCACTGACAGATCCATGTCTACATGGCACATTTTCTGATGACAGCAACCTTTGCCAGCAGGGTGATCCTGCAGAAGTATGCAAATTAGCTGTGTGACTATGCAAATGAGTGGCCATTTGCATTTTTAGAGCCCCCCTTTGCATCACATTGCTGGTATCACATCTCCGTGTAGACAGAGCCTTTGATATGTTTCTCCTTTATTCTTATTAATTTTCACTAAGAAATTAGTTATGGATACATCAGGACATGATACATCAGACAGGCACAGAGATGGAATTCAGTGGTGGGACATAACTCTATTATCATAACTCTGTGGAGGCAGGAGGTGCTATCAATTCACTGTCCCTCATCTACTATACACTTAATGGAAAAATTCAGGGTTACATAGCTCCCACCATATGCCCAAGAATCTTGAAAAGAGCCTCTGCACTTTGATCTCTAGAACTCGGTTCACTGCTAAATCATCTCATCCTCACCTTACAGAAATTCAGGAGATGTTCCAAAGGGAACCTTACACTGTGAAAACTTCAGGTGTCCCCTTTTCTTTGTGGGGAAAAAACTCCACCAACTATGCTGTGAACATTATTTACCTATAGGAATGACCTATTTAGCTTTCATCCATACTGGACACCAGTCAGTAGGAAAGCTAGTAATTAGTCTGATCTCCTATGCTCACTTCTCACCCCACAGTCTAGTATCTATTTTCTGTCTAATTCAATCCCTAATGACTCACAGCCAAGTGTCAGCTCCTTGATCTGCCAACTGTATCCCTAAAATGCTCAGCCACATTGTACTGGATATTCCTATGCAAGAACATAGAGCCACCAGTGACCTAGGAGATGCTGATAACCTTACAGTTCACATTTTTCCAGGTCCTGTTCCAACAAACTGGCTTGGCAGCTCTATGCTATGGCTGCATCATAATAATTTTGGGCCAGACAAATCTGATGCTCAGACACGGCAGAATCACATTCCTCTGAAACTTAACTCTCATGTTTGCCCCTGTACAGCCCCCAGGATTATTTCTCCCTAGTTAAATAAATAAGATATTACTAGGTGGATGCTGTTTAGCAGTCAATATCTGTGTCTACACGTGCATGCTACTTCGAAGCAGTGGCACTAACTTCGAAATAGCGCCCATCACGGCTACACGCGTCGGGCGCTATTTCGAAGTTAACTTCGACATTAGGCGACGAGACGTCAAAGTCACTAACCTCATGAGGGGATCGGAATAGCGCCCTACTTCGACGTTCAACGTCGAAGTAGGGACCGTGTAGACGATCCGCGTCCCGCAACGTCGAAATTGTGGGGTCCTCCATGGCAGCCATCAGCTGGGGGGTTGAGAGACGCTGTCTCTCCAGCCCGTGCGGGGCTCTATGGTCACCGTCTGCAGCAGCCCTTAGCCCAGGGCTTCTGGCTGCTGCTGCTGCAGCGGGGGATTCATGCTGCATGCACAGGGTCTGCAACTCGTTGTCGGCTCTGTGTATCTTGTGCTGTTTAGTGCAAGTGTGTCTGGGAGGGGCCCTTTAAGGGAGCGGCTGGCTGTTGAGTCCGCCCTGTGACCCTGTCTGCAGCTGTGCCTGGCACCCTTATTTCGATGTGTGCTACTGTGGCGTGTAGACGTTCCCTCGCTGCGCCTATTTCGATGTGGTGCTGCGCAACGTCGATGTTGAACATCGACGTTGCCAGCCCTGGAGGACGTGTAGACGTTATTCATCGAAATAGCCTATTTCGATGTTGCCACATCGAAATAGGCTACTTCGATGTAGGCTTCACGTGTAGACGTAGTCAATAGCTGCAGGTAAGGATTAAACTGATCTCACAACATTTCCCTTAGAATCATAGAATACTACGACTGGAAGGGACCTCGAGAGGCCATCGAGTCCAGCCCCTGCCCCAATGGCAGGACCAAGTACTGTCTAAACCATCCCTGATAGACATCTATCTAACCTGTTCTTACAACCTCCCTTGGCAATTTATTCCACTGTTTGACCACCCTGACAGTTAGGAGCTTTTTCCTAATGTCCAACCTAAACCTCCCTTGCTGCAGTTTAAGTCCATTGCCTCTTGTTCTATCCTCAGAGGCCAAGAAGAACAAGTTTTCTCCCTCTTTCTTATGAAACCCTTTTAGATACCTGAAAACCACTATCATGTCACCCCTCAATCTTCTCTTTTCCAAACTAAACAAGCCCAGTTCTTTCAGTCTTTCTTCATAGGTCACGTTCTCTAGACCTTTAATCATTCTTGTCACTCTTTTCTGGACCCTATCTAATTTCTCCACATCTTTCTTGAACTGTGGTGCCCAGAACTGGACACAATATTCCAGCTGAGGCCTAACCACTGCAGAGTAGAGTGAAAGAATGACTTCTCATGTCCTGTTCACAACAGACCTGTTAATGAATCCCAGAATCATGTTTGCTTTTTTTGCAACAGCATCACACTGTTGACTTATATTTAGCTTGTGGTCCACTATAACCCCTAGATCCCTTTCTGCTGAAGTCATTTCTAGACAGTCTCTCCCCATTCTGCATGGGTGCATTTACACTAGCCGGCGACTTCAAAGTAGCCAGCACAATGTCGAAATAGCATGTGTCACATCTACACACACCGTGTGCTATTTCAACGTTGAAATCAACATTAGGCGGCAAGACGTCTAAATCACTATTCCCATCTGAAGATGGGAATAACGCCCTAGTTCGATGTTCAATGTCGAAGTAGGGCGTGTGCAGATGATCCGTGTCCTGCTACTTTGAAATAGCGGGGTTCTCCATGGCGGCCGTCAGCTGAGGAGTTGAGAGATGCTCTGTCCAGCCCCTGTGGGGCTGTATGGTCACCACTTGCAGCAGCCCATAGCCTGGGCTTCTGGCTGCTGCTGCAGCTGGGGGTCCATGCTGCGTGCACAGGGTTTGCAACCGGTAGTCGGCTCTGTGGATCTTGTGCAGTGCAGGCCTAGTATGTCTGGGAGGGGCCCTTTAAGGGAGCGGCTTGGGGCTTTGTTGGCCCCTTATTTCGACAGGGAGTGCTTGTGTGTGTATAAGTTCCGCATTTCCTTCCGGGGCGGCTCTTTCAACGTTCCCTGTCGCTACTTCGACGTTGAACATAGATGGCACCAGCCCTGGAGGATGTGTAGATGATACATGTCGAAGTAGCCTATTTCAATGTTCTTACATTAAAATAGGCTACTTCGATGTAGTGTGCTAGTGTAGACGTATCCTATGTGTGAAACTGATTGTTCCTTCCTAAGTGGAGCACTTTGCATTTGTCATTAAACTTCATCCTGTTTAGCTCAGATCATTTCTCCAATTTATCCAGATCATTTTGAATTATGACCCTATCCTTCAAAGCAGTTGCAACCCTTTCCAGCTTGGCATCATCTGCAAACATAATAAACATACTTTCTATACCAATATCTAAATCGTTGATGAAGATATTGAACAGAACCGGTCCTAAAACAGATCCCTGCAGAACCCCACTTGTTACGCTTTTTCAGCAGGATTGAGAACCATTAACAACTACTCTATGAGTACGGTTATCCAGACAGTTATGCACCCACCTTATGGTAGCCTCATCAAAATTTTATTTGCCTAGTTTTTCGATAAGAATATCATGTGAGACTGTATCAAATGCTTTACTAAAGTCTAGGTAGACCACATCTACCACTTCTCCGCTATCCACAAGGCTCGTTATCCTATCAAAGAAAGCTATCGGATTGGTTGACATGTTTTGTTCTTTACAAATCCATGCTGGCTGTTCCCTATCACCTTACCACCTTCCAAGTGCTTGCAGATGATTACTTTAATTACCTGCTTCATTATCTTTCCTGGCACAGAAGTGAAGCTGACTGACCTGTAATTTCCTGGGTTATTCTTATTCCCCTTTTGAGAGATGGGCACTATATTTGCCCATTTCCAGTCTTCTGGAATCTCTCCTGTCTCCCATGATTTTCCAAAGATGATAGATAAAGGCTCAGATATCTCCTCTATCAGCTCCTTAAGTATTCTAGGATGCATTTCATCAGGCCCTGGTGACTTGCAGACATCTACTTTTTCTAAGTGATTTTTAATTTGTTCTTTTTTTTATTTCAACTTCTAACCCTACCCTTTTCCCACTAGCATTCACTATGTTGGGAATTCTTTTATCAGACTTCTCAGTGAAGACTGAAACAATGAACTCATTAAACATCTCTGCCATTTCCAAATTCCCTGTTACTGCTTCTCCCTCCTCACTAAGCAATGGCCCTACCACGTCCCTGGTCTTCCTCTTGTTTCTAATATATTTATAATAAGCCTTCTTGTTTCCCTTTATGCCTGCAGCTAGTTTGAGCTCATTTTGTGCCTTAGTCTTTCTAACCTTGTGCCTGCATTCTTGTTTGCCCATATTCGTCCTTTGTAATTTGTCCTAGTTTCCATTTTTATATGATTCCTTTTTATTTTGAGATCATGCAGGATCTCCTGGTTAAGCCAAGGCAGTCTTTTGCCATATTTTCTATCTTTCCTGTGCAGTGGGATAGCTTGCTTTTGGGCCCTTAATAATGTTCCATCTCTCCTCAGCTGTTTTTCCCCTCAGTTTTGCTTCCCATGGGACCTTACTACCAGCTCTCTGAGTTTACCAAAATCTGCCCTCCTGAAATGCATGATCTCTATTTTGCTGTTTTCCCTTCTTCCCTTCCTTAGAATTGTGAACTCTATGATTTCATGATCACTTTCACCCAAGCTGCCTTCCACTTTCAAGTTCTCTACCCATTCCTCCCTATTTGTTAAAATCAAAACTAGAACAGCTTCCCCCCAGTAGCTTTTTGAACCTTTTGGAATAAAAAATTGTCTCCAATGCAATCCAAGAACTTACTGGATAGTCTGTGCCCCTCTGTGTTGGTTTCCCAACATATATCTGGATAGTTGAAGTCCCCCATTACCACCAACCTTTGTTAGTTATTAAAAAAGCCTCATCCACCTCTTCCACCTGGGTAGGCGGCCTGTAGTAGACTCCTAGCAGGACATCACCCTTGTTTTTTAGCCCTCTTAATCTAACCCACAGACTCTCAACACGTTCATCTCCTATGTTCATCTCCACCTCAGTCCAAGTGTGTACATTTTTAATATATAAGGCAACACCTTCCCCCTTTCTTCCCTGTCTATCCTTCCTAAGCAGGCTGTACCCTTCAATACCAACATTCCAATCATGTGTATTATCCCACCAAGTTTCCACGATGCCAATGATGTCATAGTTGTATCTATTTATTAGCACTTCCAGTTCTTCCTGCTTATTACCCATACTTCTTGAATTTGCATTTGTACTTCTCCTATATCATTGAAAAGGGAGAATCTGGAAGCTCAGCTGCAGTGTAGTGAAGATAATTAACATCATGTAAGGGGAGGATCATTTGAAAATTGTGTTGTATTTGTGACAACTGTAAAAACCTTGTCTACTATTTTGAATTCACTCCTGGGAGGATCGGATCAAGTAGTTGCCTTGAAGTTTTGTTTCCTGCCTCTAGAGATCTTCTTCTGCAGTCTTTTTCTCCAATTACATACCAAAAATGTTAAAAATGCTTTGAGATTGCAATTTCATTGTAACCAACCAGGCTCAGGTTCCCCAGAAACGAGGCTGCACCCAGAAGGCGAGTGCTATATTTGGTTTATTGAAAGTGCATGACATCCACTATGGGAGCCCCGGAGATGCTGCAGTCACCAGTGGGGGAAAACCTGACGCGTCGGAGCTTCGCTCGGGGAGAGGCTCTGTAACAGGCCTCCTAACACTAGCTGATAAAGCTGAACTCACTAACATAAGATTGCCTAAAATTGCCTATGCATTCCTTATCACTATCTCTTGTGGCCTACTGCCAGCATAGCCTTGAAGTGTTGGCAAGCGTGCTTTGTTTTACAGGTGTTGTCACAGGATTCCCCTGAGGGTTCACAGAGGGGTCGGTCTGCTCTCATGAGACCGTTACAAAATCTTCTCGCACCCTACATTCATACAGTTAGGAAATGCCAGTTTTTAGGGTGCCCATGTACACTTAATTTGGACCACTTGTGTATGTGACTTAGTTACACAGCTTTTAGTGACGTGGTCACATACTATTTTTCCCATAGGGCCCCTATCTCATTCAGTGGATGGATGCATGGCATTTGTTAATGAGCAGCTATTCCACATTTTATTTTGCCTTTGTTTTTTATGAGGCCTTATTTATTGCACAGTTTTCTGAAGACAGAATTATTAATTTCTTCAGTGCTTATCACTATACTATAAAGCTCAGCTGTGAACTAGCTGCCTAACGATCTGAAAAGTGCCTGCAAATCCAGACACCAACCTTGTTTCTGATGTCTTCTGCAAATAAAAATACATAAATTCTTCACTTCCCTCAGTAGTCCATCAGTACCAGAGTCCAATTTTCAGCAACCATTTATCTGAACACTGAGTCAAAACCCTACAGTGCTACATTTTCCATTGCACTCATTGTTAAGGAATCGGTCCAAACAAATAAGTTCAAAAGTATGTGTCAGTACCCTGTTAAAGAAGCCTAATCAGATAGCTAGAATCCCCACATCAAATAGAGGGTCCAGTTCCTGAATCTTGAAGCCAGTGGCACAACTTCAATGACCCTGAAGGTCAAACAGCCCAAGGCTTCCTTAACTGTACAAAACCAGTTTTATTAAACCTAATCATCCTTGGGGCAATTGAGATCCCCTCAAATCCTAATCTCACCATGGCTACACAAACACTAGGGCATCACCTGTGCAAGCCAGTTTGTCCTAGATGTATCATGCAGAAATCAAGGCAGAGTCTTGGGAATGTCATTATCTATGCCAGAAATGAGCACTGTACAGAAAAAAAACAGTTTAACAAAAGCAATGAAATACAGATTCCCTTATCAGATGTATTACCTGTGCTGAATTTTCTGATTGTTGATTAATGTTTTCAACAGCTGGCAGGCCATCACACAAGAAACTAGCATATTTATAAGTTCCTTACCTCATTTTGGTGTGTCTACACTAGCCGGCTACTTTGAAGTAGCTGGCACTATGTTGAAATAGTACACTTCGCTTCTACACGTGCCGTTTGCTATTTCGACGTTGAAATCGATGTTAGGCGGCTAGACATAGAAATAGCTCTTCACATCCAAAGATGGGAATAGCACCCTACTTCGATGTTGAATGTCAAAGTAGGGAGTGTGTAGATGATCCGCGTTCCGCTTCTTCAAAATAGCAGGGTCCTCCATGGTGGCCATCAGCTGAGGGGTTGCGAGATGCTCTGTCCAGCTGCTGCAGGGGATCTATGGTCACCTCACACAGCACCCCTTAGCCCAGGGCTTCTGTCTGCTGCTGCTGCTGCTGCTACAGCTGGGGGTCCATGATGCGTTCACAGGGTCTGCAACTGGTTGTCCGCTCTGTGGATCTCATGTTGTGCAGGCTGAGCGTGTCTGGGAGGGGCCCTTTAAGGGAGCAGCTTGGGGCTTTGCTAGCCCCTTATTTTGATGGGGAGCACTTGTGTGTGTGGACGCTCCGCATTTCCTTCCAGGGCAGCTCCTTTCAACATTCTCTGTCACTACTTCGACATTGAACATCGACAGCACCAGCCCCAGAGGACATGTAGATGATACACGTCAGAGTAGCCTATTTCGATGTTCTGATGTTGAAATAGGCTACTTTGACGTAGTGTGCTAGTGTAGATGTAGCCATAATGACTGCCACCAATATCAGGGGAAAAAAGAAAAGTAATATATATGTCTTACTAGGAGATTTACCCTACCCAGCTTTACTCACTTCCTTCAGGGGAATAGCCTATGGGTGTGTGGTGGTGGTGGTGGGGCCACTGCAAGTATCAGGGCAGGGGTTGGGGGACTAAAGCCACATCTACACGTGCACGCTACTTCAAAGTAGCGGCACTAACTTCGAAATAGCGCCCGTCACGGTTACACGTGTTGGGCGCTATTTCGAAGTTAACATCAACGTTAGGCAGCGAGACGTCGAAGTCGCTAAACCCATGAGGGGATGGGAATAGCGCCCTACTTCGACGTTCAACGTCGAAGTAGGGAACGTGTAGTCATTGCGCATCCCGCAACATCGAAATTGCGGGGTCGTCCATGGCGGCCATCAGCTGAGGGGTTGAGAGACGCTCTCTCTAGCCCCTGAGCTCAATGGTGGCCGTGTGGAGCGGCCCCTTAAGGGTCCCTGCCCCCTCCCTTCCTGTGCAGGAAGCTGAGAGAGCGTGCAGGCAGCAGCATTGCCACGCGGCTAGCCTGCACACTCCTCCGCAGCCACAGACACCACCCCCAGCTGCGATGGCCATCCCCCAGCCCCCTAAGCGCCCCCAGGGCACCCCCCCCAAGGGGAGCCAGGGCTCCCAGCCCAGGAGCCAGGTGGAAAAGCGGCAGCGGGGCCCCTCCTGGACAGAGGCCGAGCTTCGGGACCTGCTGGGGCTCTGGAGTGAGGAGGAGGTGCTCCAGGTAATGGGGAGCAAGAGGCGGAATGTGGATGCGTTCGCTCGGCTGGCCGAGGGCCTGACCGCCCGGCGTCACCCTGCCTGCACTCTGGATCATGTCCGGAGTAAAGTGAAGGAGCTGCGGCAGGGTTACGTCCGGGCCCGGGATGCGGCCGGCTGATCTGGGGCTGACCCCGTCACTTGCCCCTTTTGCAGGGAGCTCAGGGACATCCTGGGCCCCCGGCACACCTCCTCCCCTCTGGCCACTCTTGACACCTCGGCTGAGGAGCTCCAGCAGGCCCAGGAGGCGGAGTCCACCCCGGAGGCAAGCCCCACACCCCGGGGGCCCCCCCAGGAGCCCACCCCCGGGGCACCGGAGCAGGAGGAGGAGGAGGAGGGGCACTCCTCCTCCAGTGACATCGGGTTCCAAATACTGATGCCGTCCCGGATCTCCAGCCGGACATCCGCCCCCCGGGTGTCCCCCGAGCGTGGGAGTGGACCATCAGGTATGTACCTCCCGGTGCACACCCCTGGGTTTGAGGGGCGGGAGTAATAGATATGACCAGGGCCCTCCACATGCCCAGATGACCATGGCCCCAAGGACAGCAGTGGCATGTCCCTCAGAAGATTCCATCAACCCCTGGCCCCCCCAGCACGACAGTGCCATGCCCCATCCCCAGGGCTGTGGGGAGTGGAACCTCTAGGGTCCCCCAGGGGGAGGGGGTTGGACACCCAGCAGCAGCAGCAGCAGCATGTGATGGAGTGGGGGGAGTGCAAATGCGAGACTCAGGCTACATATGAGAAACAAGCTGAATAGCTCCCAGTGGATAAGGATGATCCTGGGGCTACAAGTGGCAGGTTACACCTCTGCCCTGAACGAAGAGGAGGGAGGAGCTGAGCTGAGTTTGAATCGGGGGCGGCAGTTAGAGGCTAGGGGAAGGGAGAGCTAGAAGGCAGCCAGCCTGAGGAGGGGGAAAGTTACACCCCAGAGGGGCACCCCTCGGGGTCTTCTCCCCAGGATGGGTTGGAAGGACTGTCTCTGACTGCTGTACTGTCGCTTCTGGGAGAAACTGGGCATCTGTTGCCTAAGAAACCTCCTGTTTTCCATGCTGAGTGAGAGTCACTTCTGCCAGCGGATGGGGTGCAGTGCAGGGGGACCCCGGAACCCCATCACCCCATCACAGCAGCATCTCCCGGGGACGGGGATGGCGAACCTGCAGCGGGGGGTGGGGGACAAGGGCCACGGCTCGGGGCCCACACTAATGGCTGTCTCCACTCTTCTTCCCCCCCTCCTGTGTTCCGCAGCTGCACCATTGGAAGGACCGGAGAGTGCCGGTGAGGCGTCAGTGGTCCCAGACAGCCCTCCAGGGCCATCACTCCAGGCCAGCCCCTCGGCGGAGGACCGACCGGCCCCACGGCGGGCAAGATGGCGGACCCAGCAGCAGCAGCTGCCGGCGACGGACCCCCAGCGGCTGGCCCTCTACTGCCGGCAGGTGGAGGTCACTGAGCAGCGGCTGCAGGTGGAGCAACGCTGCCTCCACCTGCAGAAGCGGGCACTGGCCTGGCGCCAGGAGGCATGGGGGGCCTACATGCAGACTTTCAACCGCATTGCGGACTACCTGGCCCCCCCATGCCGCGCCGGTTGCAGCTGCACCCGCCCTGCCTGCTCCACCAGCTGCGCCACCCGCTGCTCCAGCCGCCGCGCCATCCGCCGTCGCACCGCCACCCGCCACCGAGGGCCATTCCGCCGAGGGGGACCTGGGGCCAACTGACACTCGCCGGCCGTATCTCCCGGTCCGCTCGGCCCCCAGCCAGCCCCGGCCAGGGCTGCGGCTGAGGCGGGGATCCCAGCCGCCCACCCCCAGTGCTGGACTGCAGGGGCATGGGGCCCAGGACATGGCCCCCCCCCTTTGTATATATTCCCCCCACTTTTATGTTGCTTTCTGCTGTAAATAGTTTGTATTTATTTGTGACCCCCGTTTTCCATCGCTGATCCTTACCCCCGCATGTAAATAGTTCTCCCCTTCCTTGTTATCCCTGGTTTTATAATATATACATATATATAAGTTAGAATTTCCATAATTAATAACAGTTCAAAAGATGTTTGATCTGACAAACAACTGTCTGCTTTTATTTTTACAAGAAAAGTGTGTGGGGGTGCCCTTGGGTGCTCTGTGGTGTGGGCGTAGGGGCAGGGAGTGTTGTGGAGGATGAGTGGGGCAGTGGGAGGCCTGCCAGCGTTCACTCCGCGGCCTCGTTGAACTGGGCCCGCAGGGCCTCCCGGACCCGGGTCCCTTTGGGGTCCACCTGGTGACTGGGGGCAGCGGGTGGCTGCATATCGGCCCTGCCGGCCTCCACAGCCCAGCCCTGAAAAAAGGCCTCCCCCTTGCTCTCCACCAGGTTGTGTAGGGTGCTGCATGCACCCACAATCTGGGGGATGTTGGTGGGGCCCGCATCCAGGCAGGTCAGGAGACACCTCCAGCGCCCTTTGAGGTGGCCAAATGAGCGCTCCACCACCTGATGTGCATGGTTCAGGCGCTGGTTGAAGTGCTCCTGGCTGGCAGACTGATGGCCTGTGTACGGGTGCATGAGCCAGGGCCAGAGGGGTATGCCGCATCTGCAATGACGCAGAGGGGCATGGTGGTGTCCCCCACAGGGATCTCCCGCTGGAGGATGTAGGTCCCCGCCTCCAGCCAGCAGCACAGGCCTGAGTTCCGGAATACCCGGTCGTCGTGGGTGCTGCCACGCCAGCCCACATAAATGTCCAGGGAACAGCCCCGGCTGTCCACCAAGGCCTGGAGCACCACTGAGTGGTAGCCCTTCCTGTTTATGTAGCGTCCTCCACTGTGCTCCGGGGCACGGATGGGGATGTGAGTCCCATCCAGAGCCCGGAAGCAATTGGGGAAGCCCAGGGTGGCAAAGCCCGCAGTGGTGGCATCCAGGTCCCCAAGCCTCACGAGCCTGTGGAGAAGCATGGCGTTGATGGCACGGACGACCTGCAGGGGAAGCACATGGGAGAGCACCAATGAGGGGTGAGCAGTGTGTGTGTGGCCCACCCCTGCCAGGGTCCCCCTCCCCTCCCCTACCCTCCCCTCCCCTGCCAGGGCTGCATCCCCCCCTCCCCCCGTGGGTCCTCTTACCTCCATGAGGACAGCCCCGATGGTGGCCTTGCCGATGCCAGACTGCTGGCCCACGGATCGGTAGCTGTCTGGAGTGGCCAGCTTCCAGACTGCGATGCCGACCCGTTTCTCCACACTGAGGGCACGCCGCATGGCGGTGTTCTGGTGCCTGAGTGTGGGGGTGAGCCACTGGCACAGCTTCAGAAATGTCTGCCGGCTCATGCGAAAGTTCCTGAGCCAGCGGTCATCGTCCCACTCTCCGAGCACCAGCCGCTCCCACCAGTCGGTGCTTGTGGGGTAGCTCCACAGCCGGTGGCATATGAGGTGGGGGGGGAGTCGGGGTGCTTCAGGATTGGGGGTTGCATCCTCCTCCCCTGCGGGCAGCTCCTCCTCTGGGGCAAGGAGGTGCTCAGCTGCCTCCTGCATGGCATGGAGCAGGGCGAGCACTGCTCCTGCAGGGGCGGCTGGGTGGACCTCTGGCTGCTGCTGCTGCTGCTGCTGCTGCCGCTGCTGGGGATCCATCATGACTGCATCGCTCAAGGTATGCATGCCTATGGCTCTGCAGACTGCGTGCTGTGCAAGCTGAGTGTGTCTGGAAAGGGCCCTTTAAGGGAGCGGCTAGCTGTTGCCCCGGAAGCGCTAGTCCACCCTGTGACCCTGTCTGCAGCTGTGCCTGGCACCCTTCTTTCAATGTGTGCTACTTTGGCGTGTAGACGTTCCCTCACAGCGCCTATTTCGATGTGGTGCTGCGCAACGTCAACGTTGAACATCGACGTTGCCTGCCCTGGAGGACGTGTAGACGTTATTCATCGAAATAGGCTATTTCGATATCGCTACGTTGAAATAAGCTACTTCGATGTAGGGTTCACGTGTAGACATAGCTTAAGTGTGGAAAGGGGACAGTGACTAGGGGTGGGGGGAGTGGATATCTCAGTGGGTTGAGCATTGACCTGCTAAACCCAGGGCTGTGAGTTCAATCCTTGAGGGTGCCTTTCGGGAATCTGGGGCAATTAGATATAAAAGAGAAATCTGTCCTAGATGGTGCTAGGTCCTGGTGTGAGGGCAGGGGACTGGAATTCATCACCCCAGAAGATGTCTTCCAGCTCTATGAGGTAGGTATATCTCCATATCAGAGAAGGAGGCTGGGAGGCATGGAGTGCTCAGGAAAGGGGAATCAGCATGGGGGGATACAAGGTCAGTAGGGTGCTTCCTGAGGTCTTCCATGGTGGCAAGGGTGATGCTGCTCTGACAGCAGTTATCCCCTCAATGGGGCTGGGGGATGTGTTGTCCTAGCAGCATTTTCCAATGGAGCTGATGCACTGCCCAGCTCCCACCAGGCCAGGAGCTCCTTATAGGGAGGGTGGGGATGGGCTGTCTGGCACTTCTGGCAGCTCCTGACAGTGGGGGGGGCCCAGTTCCTTAGGGTGACTGGAGTAGGGCTGGATTGTCCAGTGGTTTTATCCAGGGGACGTCTGCCGTTCAGTCCCCCCACCCCACCTCATTTGGGTGTTGTGACTGAGGGAAAGGGTTTGAGGGTGGTAGGAGGACATTTACTTTGGCTGGTGACCAGGGATATGGAGAGCATTCGTGTCAGCTGGCCATTTCTTCCTGGTGTGGCCACCCTCCTGTGCTGACTCTGAAGTATAACTTCCACCCACACTCGCTGCCCCCAGTGCTCATTGCAGAGTATAACTCTTTCTCTTATCAGACTCCCGCTTTCCATGTTATAGAAAACAATTGAATTCTAGGCACGTCACATTTTCCTGGCACTTCCAGATGCTGACCTTGCTTTTAGTTAGGATATGGTGAAGCTGCATATTAAATTGGGTGGTCCTAGCTCCTACCATTTAGGAGGAGTTTTTGAACAAATGCACTTACAGCAGGCTGGAGGGACTCACAGACAGGCAGTTGCAGAAACTCTCTAAAATATTGATATACAGACAGATTATACAATACTCCCTCTATTTCTCAGAGTACCCTGTGCACAAAAATTCCTTTGGTATTTCCCTCCAACAGTAATATTTCTAGAGGCATTAGATTTTACTTGTAGTTCTGATTCCAGCATTTAAGCAGATCGCCAAAGTGATACCCTATGAAATGGCTATAAAACTTTTTCCATGCCACGAGACTTAAGCTCCTTTCTTTTGTTATACAACCAAAATGATAAGGCTTCTTAGGTCTAGAAATGATATATACCAGATGGGAATAAAATACCCAACCTGAGGTCACCACTCGACATCACAAACGTAAATGCCCCTCATTTCCTATAACTGCTGCAGAACTTTCAATAGCTTTTGAATTTAATGCATCAGGTAAGTTTGTGGTGTCTGATGAGGCAACTTGGCCTTCTGCAGGGAACTGGACTAGATGACCTCATGAGGTACCTTCCACTTCTCTGATGTTATGATTGTCTATAATAACATGGAAAGCTGCATTGAAGTTGATGGGGGATTTCCTAACTCCACAGGTATTTTACAAGGTTGTGTTCTGTCACTATCATTTTTCAGTATTGGCAAAGATAAGCATTAGGAGGAAGATTTCAGTGGCACCGACTTGAAGACCTTTCTGCCTTAAGAACTCAAAAATTCCAATGGCTTTTTTTGTCACAGTTGAGTGCAATTGTGCCTGTATTCTCCAACTGTGGTCCAGCAGGGTCACTGATCTGTAGCAGTTACCTTTGTTTGGTGGAGACCTGCACCTCTCTCCTTCCTGAATGGGTGTTCCAGGCTATGAAAGTCCCTTCCATCACTGTGATATTCTAAGCAAAAGGCAGTCTGACTCAATATGCCTGCTCACTTTATCTTTGGAGACTACCAATGTAATTGCCCACAGTTACAATTTACCACACACTTCTTTCTAAACAATCTATGTGTTTCTTAAGGTAAAAGAACTAGAGAGGAAACTTTAACAACAATAAAATAATGTACATCCATGCTAATGAGCTTACCAGAGAGCACTCCGTCTGTTATGGGATGTTGCAGGACTAGTCCTTCAACAAACCAGCCTAGGAGTTTCTCTCTGGTTTCATGTTAATTGCAATCTTTGCTCACACCAAGAACCCAGTACTCTGGAGCATCAGTAGCTCAGCAGCCTTCCAGACCTGTCCTGTGAATGCAGTTCATCCATAAACTAGAGGTCCCGTCCATTTGCTGGATCAGAACAAAGCCCTGAGTCAGTTTGCCACTAGGTTGTTTATCCCAACATCCTCTCTCAGTAAGCTGAGCTTTAAATAATCCAGTTTGAACCTTCAAAGAGCTCATGCATAGGTAA
This sequence comes from Carettochelys insculpta, assembly GCF_033958435.1. NCBI lineage: Eukaryota > Metazoa > Chordata > Testudines > Carettochelyidae > Carettochelys > Carettochelys insculpta. The sequence goes on from NC_134137.1 coordinate 139,444,726, forward strand.
TCAGCCTGACAATGAATATCCTCCCCAGTGTGAAGCTTCAAAATAACTGGTGGAATTATGTTATGTGACAGTCAGATCTGACAGTTCTCTGAATGACTCTAGTCCATATGTATAATAAAAGTTAGCATTTTTATGGGATGCTTAAAGTAGCTTAGGGATTCCCAAAGCTTTTGCATATGTAACTCCGTTTTAATGAAATATCTCTTGTGTGGAAAATAGAGATCATGGAGTATGCCATTTTGAAGAACAAAATGGCATCCTCCACACAGCATAACCTCACAGGTACTGAACTTGTTAGGTCATGCTGTATGGCCCAAAATGTCATTTTACACACACTCAAGATTGCCACAACCACATCTTCCTGATGATGTGACTCCATTTGGGGTCATGACACAGAGTTTGGGAAACTATAATGGAGGCACAAGAGTATTAGAATAAAAAGTTATACAAATTCGCTAGTCTCTCCTTCAATTTTATGTTACTTTCCCTGTACATAATTAATTCCTTGTCATAAGAATGCACAAAATGAATGAATTTGTAATCTTGAATAGTCATATGTTATATTAAAACAGTTAGATCACTTGCATCTGTGGTCTAAAGTGGAAAGTCTGTTTAATGACTCCTTATCATATGGTAACTTGTTGTGTTCTGTTTTCAAGAGGCATCTGCCTGCAATTAGCAAAAAGTTGGGTAGCAACATGCCTTGGATTGGAATCTTTAATGTGACTGTAGGAACCAAGCATCAAGAGATTGGTTCCTGATGACCTATACCAACATGATGAAACACATTATTGGACAAGAGTATTGGTTCAGGCAAAACAGAAAAATCAGTGGGCCCCACAAAAGCCTTGTGGAGCAAGAAAGAGGGGATTTACTGGCACCACCGATGACTACCACGAAAGTTGGATCCTGCTTCCTTCCCTGGATGCCCACTCAGAAGAGAAATGATGAATTTCTATCACCAACTAAACCAATCCTGAGGTGCAGCTCAAAGAGAAAATCAAAACCAAACCACACTGTGAAAGAGCTCAAGTTGCACGTTATGATTGTCAACAATTGTCTTAGATCTAATCTGCACTGAACCACATAAACTAAAGACTAAGAAGATAATGTGGAAGATCCCTTCTGTAGTTCAAATGGTTCCCATGTCCATTATCATGTGTGTACATATGCACACATATGGGTTTTTTGTGAGTTACTATTTCATAGAGTAGACACAAAATCCTTAAGTATGCTATTGAAACAAGCATGTCTTTCTAATGCTGCTTAATTTCAGAAGCTCTAGAAAACATTCTTACTTTTGTGCCAGACAGCCTAAAATGATGGACATTGTATTACATGGATAGAGAAGTATATTAGACAAACCCAGCCAAGAAACTTTTGTGAAAAGTAAAATCAATGGGAGATAAGTAGCCCAAAGGAAATCTACCAAGAAATCATTTTAAGAGTTGTACTTCCTCAGAATCACTGCAAAGTAGCTCTACTTTTAGCAGCATGTGTTTAATTAATGACTTATTTAATTAAATAAATTATTTAAGTTAAAGGAGTCACTCATTAACCTTTCTCTGAATAGATAGAAGGAATTGTTCTCTTTAATTTGATCAGTATTATTTAATTACTAATTGTAGTAATTTGGAAACCAGATAAATCAAACAATTGACTTATTGATTGTATTTCAGTTGTAATAACAATTTGACCACTGTTATATACTTTGCATAGATTAAGTTAAGTGAACCATATTTTCCCCTGGCTAGTGATATATTAAACTATAAATTATATTTGTCTTATTGCTGCCTGATTAACCTTTTAATAAAACTATAGAAAACTCCACTGGAGTGAACAAAAACAGCAGTCCTGTGGCACTTTAAAGACTAACAAAATTATTTATTAGGTGATGAGATTTCATGGGACAGACCCACTTGTTCAGATCAGAATTTTGCAGATCTGAAGAGGTGGGTCTGTCCCACAAAGCTCATCACCTAATAGATAATTTTGTTAGTCTTTAAAGTGTCACAGGACTGCTGTTATGTTTTGCGAAGATCCAGACTAACATGGGATATATCTCTGCAACTAAACTGAGCTGGTTTATTTACAAAAACTTGAAGGCAGACAAAATAACTTATATCCGAGAGAAAGATAAATCCTTACCAGTCATTCCTCACCCCATTAGGTACTTCAGTACTTGAAATATAGACCTATATTCCTACAGGATGCTCAAATGATGTGGACACTTTAATATTGGCAGCTGCTGTCCTGTTCTGGGGTATTTAGTGGCTTCTGTGGGGCATTGCCACACCAACTTTGCAGTCAAGTTTTGAATCAATAAAGCACAGTTTTAAAGATAAATGATAAACATACCAGAAGAAAGGATTACACTGAGTCCATCATTTTGTAATATACTGAAGTTCAATCTAAGTTCAGAGCATCTAGGATTGCATGCAAAGTACTCTGGTTCATGTACAAAGGATCACAGGATTTGGGAAAAATGTTTATAGGAGTTTCATTCATAGTGCTGACACTTCTGCAATAAGATTTTTTTCTTTTCCATGGTCAAATGCTCTGCTATTTCTTGACATATTCTTAAGAGTTGTGTATATTCCACCCAACCTGAGTTTTCCTGCAAAGAGAAGGTCTCCAAGATAGTCACCTGTAGCAGCAAGCCCATTTCCCCCAAAACCACCCATTCTAGCATTTTGGTAAAGGTTGAACATTACAAGGACTTTAGACATGGCCTTGTCAAAATAATAATGTCCTTCAAACTGAAAATCCAGCAAATTAAAATCGTTGTGATTACCAAAGAGCAACCTAAATGTAGACATAGTGTCCCATTTTACTTACTGTGTCCCTCACTCAGATTCTTTCATCATGAATTACCACTGTACAAATGAGAATGCCAAACTGAATTGTACTGAGGGTCAATACTATCCTTCACAGGGGCTCTTGAAGGTAAGATAAATTATATATAATCTTGAATATTTATTTAGTCACTACACAGGGAGGGGGTAGCTGTAGCTTGGGCCTTAGCAATTAAACATAAAAACACTCAGGCAAGATCTACAATAGGAAACTAAGTCGATTTCAGATATGCTTCTCTGTTGGATTCCCATGCTCCTGGATGAAGGGAAAGTGACTTACCCTCCAGGAATCTGTCCCCCAGCCCACTCTTCCTTGAATCATGGTGGAAAACACAGCTTCACCACTGAATAATCATTTTGGCTGTAAGTAGCAGAGGGGTAGCCGAGGTAGTCTGTATCTTCAAAAACAAGTCCTGTGGCACCTTATAGACTAACAGATATTTTGGAGCATAAGCTTTCATGGGCAAAGACCTGCTTTGCTTCATCAGATGCATTTTGGCAGTAGGAATCTTCTATCCCACCTGAACTTTCAGTCCAGAGGAGTGTGTGCTTGACTCTCAGTCACCTGCAAGCAATATGAGGAGGGGTGAGTGGAGGATGGGTCCCACATTCTTCTGTATAAATGCAACAGAGACCCTACCCACCTTATTCCTGCATACTTCAGTGGCCTTTTCTCACTAGACTAGGATGTTTTCCTCCCAGAAGCTCCTTGATCCTTCTTGTTGCACCTCAGTAGGTTCCTTTGTAGCTAAGTCATGCTAGTTCTCTTTGGTTCCCCTTCTACACTTCTTGTTTTCTACTCCCCAGTCAGAGGGTGGGCACCCAGCCAGCGTTCTCTCTATTTCCCTCCATGTGCAGAACAAATTTTTAATGTGCACCAAGGCATTGTGGATGTGCACCACCAGTAGAAACACATGCGGACAGTTGTGGGAGCTCTGATAATCATCTGAGCAGCAACTGAATCTCTCCTGGGTGGCTGCCCAAGTGCTCAGCTTATGGGGAACATGGGTTCCAGCCTCTTCCACTGCTCTTAGAGTGCTGAGAAACATCTCATCTAAGGGGAAACTGAAGCCTTATTCTCCCAACTCCTGACACAGTTCCAAGGAGTCCTAGTCTTCATCCACCATCATTCCAACATTTCCAGGTGAGCCTGGATGGGTCCTTCTCTCTCTTGAAGCGTTTCTTGCCAGAGGCATAGGCTGATCCCCAGCTGCTGCTGGCTGTCTTCTATCTCTCCTTTTGCTCTAGTTCTCACTTGTGCTTCCCAACCCCTAATCAGGAAGACGAGGGAAAGCTGCACCCCACCATCTGTCTTTCCTCTGCTTCTCCTGGGGTGGGACGTGTGGTCCTGTCAGGGCACTATATCAGTTTACGTAGTAGTGTCATGGCAAGAAGGCCTGTGGACATTACATTGAAAGGAGTGCACATGAGAGTCAATCAGCTTCCTTACTTCACCTCAGCTGGAGGATGGGAAGCAGAGAATCCCTATTTTTGGTACATTCACAAGATCACTTTGAGCATCTCAGTTCAAACATGTCTGGGTAAAAGAATTTCCCTTTCCCCTCCCACATCCAGGACAAGACTCTCCCCATCCCCCTTCCCAGCTTTCTCCTCCCCACATGCATATTGAGACGAGTAGGCTAATCTTTGCATAGAGCCGGGGTGGGGCTGACTACATTTGCTTTCAAAAAGCAAAAGCTTCTAAACTCCTAGTATCCTTTTCTATTGATACCAGGTATGTTGAATGCACAAGTAAAAGTGTTTTGGCTTTTGACATAGCAGCAAAAAAGCTTTTCTATTTCAAACATATAGTTATGGACTAGAAGATAAGGAGAATATTTTATTCTATATAAGTTCGTATACTGTCATTAGCACTGTGGTATCTAGGCACCTCAAAAAGTGCACTCAAAGGACAGCTAAGAAGATGTATAAATATATTAATACCATCTTTCTATTGTATTTATTGTATGACATGCTACATGAAATTTTAAGGTTAACCATCCATGTTCCTTTAATGAGTAAAAGCAATTTTACTCATCTAAACTTAGATTCCTTCTGATTGAGACAGTGTAGATAAGGAAATTTGGAGTTTTTGAAAATATTACTGGAGAGTATAGTCTCTGTCTGAAGCTGGGTGAGCTATTCACCACTAGCAATATAAGAATAGTGATTTGAATACCAATTGCAGCCCATTTCCTACAAAGCAATGTGCTAGAGATAAATCCACTTTCAGATCACAGGTTTTACTGTGCAAATGGGAAACTAAGTGAAATAGTCAGCCATGGTTATCATTTCATTTAGGGTTTAAGATCTCTGTGGTTCTTCCAACAACAATCAGGAAAACCCATTTCTAAGATGGGAACTTTCTGATTTTGTTTTCCCCTTTACCTCACATTGTAAGTGTCAGATGAGAGAGAGGGAGAGAGAAAAAATATACATAGGCTACCAACATATGCAAATTTAGTGTCTTTTTATACCACACACTGCAGTTCACATATATTTCTGGAAATTACATTTTCATTGTTTCACTAACATTTTATAGCTGTACTTCTTTGTGGAGTGTTCTGGGAGACTTCAACAAATAAGTAGGGCTTGGTTGATGGGTATGTGGAAAAGAAGTGTCCAAGTAACACCTACAATAAGTACTGCAATGTCGCTAATGATTTAGTAGATAGAATTATTCTAGCTGTGTTAGAAATAGACAAATTGCAGAGCACGTTTTCTGTGCTTCAGAACGTGCCATATTTCAGGAGCAGGATAGTACATAATTGAACGTAAACGTTTTGCAGGACATAGAAATGTTGGTGGGAAGAGAAAATATATATTGAAGATCTAGCTCAACCCATAAAAATCATTCTCCTTTGTGAATACCCAGATAATTTGCCATTTTGGAGTATTGCTGTACTTTGCATATTTCGTGTATATTCAAATATCATCAATAGCTTTTTTTAATGCATCATTTATTGTTATTCTTCGAAGCTATGGTAATCCAGGAGGCTCAATTACATTCCAGGCCTAATTATTTCATCATACTACTTGGCAATGTGGAGTGACCAAATATTATTAGAAAGCCCTATTTGAGTCCATCATGTGCAGCATATTTTGTTAAGCTCCTCGGTATCTTTTGAAAAAAAAAAAAAGAAACACAATTTAAAACCATTTAAATCTCCTTTAATTTCCTCTTAGATCTAAAGGAAGTTAGAAACAAACCATGAAGGGTTCCCATAATAGTAATATCAGCTCATCCATCTGAAAAATGTCATGTAGAAAATAAGTCAATTCAGCACAGCTTTTATGTGTGTCAGAGGTCTCAAATGTCACCAATCACGATAGTAAAAAGGCAGCCCTCAAACCATAGTAGAGTAGCTGAAAGACATTTGAGTCCATATTAATGTTTCATGACAGGCGTCACATATATTCACGGAGTGAATACGTAGGGTATGTCAGAGGAGGTACAACATTCAGGAAGCTTTCTGGGGTACAGCATAATTTCTTGTCACAGTTTTCCGTAGCACAAAGTAAAAAGAGGCTCTTGCTATCATGTTTTAAAAAGTTAATATCTTGTACTCAAACTGCATCTGGGAGTTCCCTAAAATGGAACCTAAACTATATCTACCGCTTGAAAATTTTAGCCACAAAAAACACAGTACCTCAAATTTCCAAAGATGTGTCCTGGTTTCCAGTAGATGTCACCATTAAATGCCACCATTTGCCAATAGCTTAGTACCTCACAGTGATGTCTGTGAGACTGCATTTATTCCAAGTTTGATGCTGTATTATAATTAAAATAGATTTCTGTTTGATAAGAGAGTGAATAAAAATAGCTGCCATCTGATTTTTAAAAGAATTGTATTAAAATTTAAGGTCAGGGTCAAAAGGTATCTTACAGGAAAGAGATCTGTGAGGATGAGAAGTGACCCAGGAAACTCAGGAGAGATCACTGTGATCCTCTCCTCACTGCCTTCTTCCAATTTCTAGTGACTTTGCTCTTTTCTGGAGGAAGTCACCCTGGGAACAGTTCTCTAAAGAAAGTGTAGATGAAATGCAGTCAGACAGTCAGGAGAGAATACTGGGAAGCTAATAGTGTAGACATTCCCCAGAGGCCATGTAATATTCCCCTGTCCCTAGTAGAATTTGAAGCTAAGTGGATTTTCCAGACTCCAAATGCAGGGGAGTTCGTTGAGCAGGAGAGTCTGGAATCAGGCAAACAGATATCAGTTTCATGGTCCGAGGACTGGAGTACCGTATGTGAGATTTTTGCAAAAGAAGTCTGCTTGTGTACAGATATTTTTTCCCCGATGCTTTTCCATTATGCTGCTAGGTACATTTTTGTGAACACCTTTGTGTAAATATACAGATTATACAGGCTCAGACTCTGAAATCCAGGACTCTCTGGTCCAGCAATATCTGTGATCCTACCACTGAGCCAGAGACCCCCAATGGTGAGCAGCAGGGGCCAGCTGGAAGCTCTGCATTGGGAGCCACATGGACGGCTTCCAGAGCCATGGACATGGCCAGGGGAGCTGACATCTGGGATTGGGCCAATGAAGGCCCTATGGCCAGCAGAAAAACATTACCTTCTCCTTTCCCAACAAAAACCCTGGTTCAGAACCACTCAGGTTCTGAGGTTGCTGGACCAGGGAAGTGCAACCTGTACTAAGGAAATATCCTTAGTGCAACCTGTACTAAGGAAATATCCAAATCTCCACATGACCAATTTGTTATCTTAACAGAAAACATGCTGCAAGGCCCCAACTTTCAGCTAGTAGGCTAAGAGTGCAGCAGTTTTGTCAATATAAAATGATTTTAAAAGTATAGCTGGCAGCTATCTCTAACTATTATACTTCTATTTAGTAGACTGATGGTTATTTCAAGCTAAGTTTTCCTTAAGAAAACATAAAGTTGTTATTTATCTATAAACATGAACACAGTGTCAGAATGAAAAATGCAAGTGTAATGAAGGTTTGGTCTTGGGGCCATCAATTTGTGTACGCTGACGTGTGAACTGTGGGCTGGGTAACATGACTGAGTAGAGGGAGCTTTGAGTAAATGCAAAAGGAAATATGAGTCAATGGAATGCAGCCATCTGGAATAAGGACTACAGAGTACCACACCAGTAGTTTAGGGAATTTCCTGGTGCCATGAGATTTCTCCTGCAAAAATAAAATTTAAGTGACTGTTCCTTCTGTAGCTTAAACATATACTCTTGATTTTTCCATTTCTTCTCTCTTATTTCCTCAAGCAGTTTATATACCAGTTTAATGTCTCTCTCCTTATTCCTCAGATGCTACAGCCATCAAGAGGCATACGCTAAGACTGTCCAAAGATATCTAGAATCACAGAAAAGCAGGACCATGTACACCTAGACCACCTGTATGGGTGCATCTACACAAAGAACTAACTTCCAAGTTAGGAGCTACTTTGAAGTAGCCTGCAGAGAGTCTACACACATTTTCCCTTACTTTGAAGTTAACTATGAAGTGGGGAGCCCAACTTCAAAATCCTTACTCCATTCCCAAGAATGCAATAGTGCCCTACTTAGAAGTTAAACTTTGAAGTAAGTTGTGTGTAGATGCTCAACTTCAAAGTTATTTTTGTAGTGTAAACACAGCCCATATCTATTGTCTCAGATTTCTTCCATCTACTGGGGACTACACACACAAATACTTCTAAATAAATCCATCCACTCATATGGATGCTTCTTTGGGAATTCTGTGCAAAAAAATTTAAAAAAATTCTGCACACAATATTTAAAATTCTGAAAAAATCTGCATATTTTGCCAATAAATAAATGAGGAGACTCCAGTACTGTGGTGAAGAGCTTAGACGCTGGCTGCACTGACAGTTGTCTGCAACCATGAAGAGTTTGAAATGTATGTTTTCTGTAAATGGGAGGGGAGACTCTGAGTTCCTGGAAGGGACAAGGACTCAGGCAGAAGGGGCAGGCCCTTAGCGGTGCATTCCACTGGCACTCCAACCACAATTTAAAGGGCTGCGGGCTCTGGCCACAGGCACTGGCACAGCAGCAGTGGCACTGACTGACAGCCCTGGACTTGTTTCAATCAGTGGAACATGGGACAGTTGCCCCCTTTACCTCCCTCTGTTAGCGGGCCTGGTAATGAACCTGATCCATAGTCCAATAGGGTCAGTTCAAAGACTGCTATTAACCTCAGTGGACTTTTGTCCAGACCCTACATTTGTTAATTCTCTATCATCTGTGAATGTATGCATTATGGTTAAATATAGAGTATTTTATTAACTAGGATGAGAAGAAATATTTAGAATCAATCAAAACATGTTATAAATTAAATGATTGATCTCTGTTGATTATTCCAAGTATGCTGAAGTGGAATGTATCGTGAGTTTCAATATCAGCTAATTCCTATCATTCCACACACCTTTATGTAAATATTCATAGATGAATATCAGATTACAGATTCTATTGAGACCCCCAACGTGTATTCATCATTAAAAAAAACCAGCCTTCATTATGCTCCACAAAACACACATATTTCAAAGAGTATTCATTAGTCATGCTGAGTGTCATTATTTTTATAAAAAAACACAGATACAATCAGTAGTGTAATGGATAATTCTAAAGGTTATATTATGAACTCAAAGAAAGAATTTGGTAGGCTACTCAGGAAATTTGATATTGTTCCTATAGCAACTTCTGGTGCACACCAGGTAAATTAAAATTGTTCTTAATGATCACTGTCAACATTTGATTCGAATAAAATGTTGAAAAGCCAGAAACATATTATATTGGACAATGAAGAGTACTAAATATTTATTAATTCAAAAACAGCAAGGAGCAAAACACTAGGACTGGTTTGGTTACTTCATTCTACCATTAAAAGTTCTTTTCACCCTTTAATGTCTAACTGGATTAATTTTCTTCTGTTACTGACAGTATGTAAATAAAATGTAACTATTTGGAGCTAGTCCCAAAATTAATTCTGACTCAATACATTTCTCATTGCATGGAGAAGGACACCAGGTGGTGTATCCATTGACAGCCTAAATCAATATCCAATTACCAGCAGCATATTACAGCAATTCAGCATAGATGAGAACCTAAAGCAATACTTTCTGAGGAAATTACAAGGGTAGATTCAATAACATTTTAAAGATTACTTTTGCTAGTTATTTGCATGCTTCCTTGTATAAGGATTTTGCTCTCCTCACTGCAGTAATGCTCTTAACACATTTTCATGCTGGTCTCTTTTCTGAAAGCACCACTTAAATCAAGGCAATCAGCATTTGTTACTCTAGAAGCCCACAGGAACTTAACATGGACACCCAAAACACAGGGAATTCTCAACAATTTGTGCATTGTAAAAGTTACCACAGTGGATATTTTTGTATAAAACCATAGGACTTATCAATTTTGCAGAGTGAACTCAATCCTCAGAGAAATATAAATAAAGCACTACAATTGAAATACACTGGTCTTTCACTCTTCCATTTGTCTAACATCTTTTTGCAGGTTTCTGTGTAAAATATCCTTCCTGTAAGCAAGTTCTGGAAATCCCATGAAACACACCTGTGAGGATATAGAAACCTCTTGTAGAAATGTCTCTTTTTTCTACATAAAACTCTTTGGCTGTGTCTACACGTGCCACTTCTTCCAGAAGCAGCATAATAATGAGCAATCTGTAAGATGTTAACAAGGTGAGGATGTAAATTTCCCACATCTCATTAGCATATTAGCATGTGGTTTGGAGTCTAGAAAAAACTTTTCTGGACTCCAAAATACTCATTCAGATGAGCTTCATTAGCATCTTCCAGGCGGCTCATTACCATGCCGCTTCTAGAAGAAGTGGCGCATGTAGACACAGCCTTTCAGAATAAGTTCATGTCAGTCCTTTTGGGAAAAAAAAAAGTTAATATACTCCACAAAAAGTTAATGTATTCCATGCTTGACATTTCAGGAGGCTGATAGATAAGACACAGAGCTGCTCTAAGCAACTTTCTAACATATATTTTCAGTTAGGGTTTGTACAGTTGTCCAAATTTGATTGTGAAAGTTCTCAAGGATTACATGAAACTGAAGGAGTATAAAGTATAGCTCGAGAATGTAGGGCAGTTATCAGGAAGGTGAAAGCACAACTGGAATTGTGACCCGCAAGGAACGTGAAGGATAACAAGAAAAGTTTCTACAGGCATGTTACCAAGAAGAAGGTGATCAGAGAGGGCATGGGGCCCCTACTGGATGAGGAGGTAACCCAGTGACAGATGATGTAGGGAAAGCTAAAGTACTTAATGCTTTCTTTGCCTCGGTCTTCATGGACAAAGACAGGTCCCAGACTAATGCGATAAGTGATTAATTGTAGGATGAAGGTGGAGAGCCTTTGGTGGGGAACGAACAGGTTAGGAGCTATCTAAAAGAGCTAAATGTACATAAATCAATGGGCCCGGACCTAATTCATCCTAGGGTTCTGAGGGAGTTGGTGTATGTTGTTGATGAGCCCTTGGCCGTTATCTTTGAAAAGTCATGGAGATTGGGAGAGATCCAGGATGATTGTAAACAGGCAAATGTAGTGCCCATCTTTAAAAAAACGGAAGAAGGATGATCCAGGGAACTATAGGCAAGTCGGTATTACATCAGTCCCTAGAAAAAATCATGGAGGAGCTCCTCAAGGAAGTCATTTTGAGGCACTTGGAGGAGGGGAGAGTGGTCAGGAATAGTCAGCATGGATTCATGAAGGGCAAGTCATGCCTGACCAATCCGATTAGTTTCTACGATCAGAAAACTGGCTTTGTGGATAGGAGAAAATCAATGGATGTGATTTATCTTGACTTTAGCAAGGCTTTTGATACAGTCTCCCACAATATTCTTGTCAGCAAGTTAAAGTTAAATGTGGATTGGATAAATGGATGGTAAGATGGATAGAAAGCTGGCTAGAAGGTCGGGCCCAGAGGGTAGTGATCAATGGCTCGATGTTGGGATGGCAGTTGGTTTCTGGTGGAGTGCCCCAACGTTTGGTTCTGGGTCCTGTTCTGTTCAACATATTTATCAATGACCTGAATGAGGGGTTGGATTGCACCCTCAGCAAGTTTGCAGATGACAGTAAGCTAGGGGGAGAGGTAGATACACTGGAGGGTAGGGACAGGGTCCAAAGTGACTAAGACAAATTGGAAGACTGGGCTGCAAGAAATCTGATGAGGTTCAATAAGGCAAGTGCAGAGTCCTGCACTTGGGCCGGAAGAATCCCAAGCATTGTTACAGGCTGGGGTCTGATTGGCTCAGTAGTAGTTTTGCAGAAAAGGACCAGGGAGCTGTAGTGGACAAGAAGCTGGACTTGAGTCAACAGTGTGCCGTTGTAGCCAAGAAAGCTAATGGCATATTAGGTTGCATCAAGAGGAGCGTTGCCAGTAGATCCAGAGAAGTGATAATTCCTCTTTATTCGGCTTTGGTGAGGCCGCATCTGGAGTACTGTGTCCAGTTCTGGGCCCCCAGTTATAGGAAGGATGTGGATATGCTGGAGAGGGTCCAGTGGAGGGCAACCAAAATAATTAGGGGCTGGAGCATGACTTATGAAGAAAGGTTGAGGGAATTGGGACTGTTTAGTCTGCAGAAGAGAAGACTGAGGGGGGACTTGATAACAGCCTTTAACTTACTGAAGGGAGGCTGCAAAGAGGCTGGAGAGAGACTGTTCACAGTGGTCATGGATGGCAGAACATGGAACAATGGTCTCAAGTTGCAGTTGGAAAGGTCCAGGTTGAACATTAGGAAAAACTTTTTCACTAGGAGGGTGGTAAAGCATTGGAATGGTCTACCCAGGAAAGTAGTAGAGTCTCCATCCCTGGAGGTGTTTAAGTCTTGCCTTAACAAAGCCCTGGTGGGGCTGATCTGATGGGTTTGGTCCTGCTTAGAGCAGGGGGCTGGACTTGATGGCTTTTTTAGGTCTCTTCCAGCTCTATTGTTCTATGATTCTATGATTCTATGAATACAATGATCACTTCCCTGCCCCATCCCTAATGGTTTCTCCATTCTAGTGTAGTCCCAAGGCATTCTCCTCCCAGTGTGGGATCCGCATTCTGCAGACACTTCACACACATAGAACCTTCACATCTGGTAAATTTCATTACTTGCATAAAACCTTTCCAAGAAATGAGAATTAAACACACCTTGTCACTGTTGCGATAACTTACTTTGGATACATTCATCTCTTGATTGTTTAGCACTCAAATTAACCTACTGTATAATATTAAATCACTGAGCTGTTGGCCTAATCAGATATTTTAGAATAGCTTTCTGGTACAATGATGTCACTCCTTAGTTAATCATACAAGGTAAATAGTAATCTATATTAGTAGTATTTTTGTAGGTCTTTAATTTTGGTTACATATAAGAATATCTATATATCTTTATGTATAGGTATTTGTCCACTTGAAATAGTCTATGAAAAGATTAAAGGTCCAGTTATATTCATTCTGCCCATCTATAATCCAACTGTTATTATCAGCTATTAAGCCATGAATAAAACCTCAAACAGCTCCAAAGTGCCTTTCTACATATTAAACGATATCAAAAGCTGCAACTTTAATATTCTCCTTTCTGCATTCTTACAAAATATTAAAATAACTTGTTCAAGAATCAGAAATGTTCTTATTAACATCTTTTTCATTGAAGCTTTCCTTGTAGATCATATACTAAATAGATATTCTTGTATTATTTGGTACTGTAAAGCACTACCTTCTACAAATTCATACAATTCTGTTTCTTTCTCAAAGCAGTTGGGGAACCAAACATAACTAAAGGACATGTGTCAGAAACTTATCTCAGCTGCAGGAGAAGTTATTCTCTCCATCTCCAGACAAAAACAATCTGGTTTGGTTTAAAGAGTTGCATTTTGAAGATGAACTTCAGACTTCATTCTATATTAGATTTTTCATTGCTTCTGTTTTTGTCTCTTTGGGTGCGTCTACACTAGCCGGCTACTTTGAAGTAGCCAGCACAACGTCGAATTAGCACCCGTCGCGTTTACATGTGCCATGTGCTATTTCGACATTGAAATCGACATTAGGCGGTGAGACATCAAAGTCGCTATTCCCATGCAAAGATGGGAATAGCGCCCTACTTAAACACTGAACGTCGAAGTAGGGTGTGTGTAGAAGGTCTGCTTCGTGCTACTTCGAAATAGCGGGGTCCTCCATGGTGGCCATCGGCTGAGGGGTTGAGACACTCTGTCCAGCCCCTGTAGGGCTCTATGGTCCCCGCACACAGCAGCCTTTAAAGTACCATGACCCTGGATTTCCTTTGGCAGGAAGCTGAGAGTGTGCAGGCAGCAGCACATGCACGTGCTAGCCCTGCACACTTCTGCAGAACCCGACCCCTCTAACCAGCACCATGGCATCGAGCCAGAATCCTGAGCACCCCAGGGCTCCCCTCCTGAGGGGACCCAGGCACCCCCAGCAACCAAGCTCATGTCAGGAGTAAGGTGAAGGAGTTGCGGCAGGGGTACACCTGGGCCCGGGACTCGACCAGAGGGTCTGGGGCTGCCTCTGCCGCTTGACCCTATTACAGGGAGCTCAGGGCCATCCTGGGCCCCTGGGACACTGCCTCCCACCCAGCCACCTTTGACACCACAGCCGACAAGCCCCAGCAGGCCTCGGAGCCAGAGTCTGGCCCAGAGGCCATCCCCGCACCCCAGGGCCCACCCAAGGAGCGCCCCCTCGGGACAGCGGAGGAGGGGTCCAGCAGAGGTGGGGGAGCTCCTCATCGACCTCCCCTCCTGGAGCACCAGCCGGGCGTCTGCCCACTGGGCTTTCCTTGACCACAGCAATGGACGGTCAGGTACGTACCCCACAGAGCACACACCCATGGGCCACAGGGCGGGGGCACCAGACGCGACCGGGAGCCTCACACACCCCCAGTGGACCGCAACACACAAATGCCCAGCCACAGTACGGTCCCAGGATGGCGGCATGGCCATCAGTGCCCCCGCACCCATGGAAAGCACTCAGACTTAACCCCGGGAGTGGGGGGACAATGCCAAGGCAACAGCCAACAGGGACATCAAACCCACTGACAGGGATGGAGACCCAGCACCCAAGAGGGGGAGGGGGGAATGGGCCATGGGCCAGGGCACTGTACTAACAGGCTTCCCCTCCCTCTCCCCTCCTTCCAGCTGCAGCATCCGATGCCCCACACAGCCAGGCACCCTCCGTCATCCCCGACAGCCCACTGGAGGTCAGCCACTGCCAGCACCCGGAGACACCCCCAAGGCAGTGGGATGGTCCCGCCACCGCCGGACTCCGGGGATGGCCCCTGTGGACCCCCAACTCCTGGCAGGTCTCCGGCGGCAGACGGAGGTGGTGGAGGAGAGACTCCGCTTTGACTGGGAGTAGTCCATCCGGCAGTGGGCAGCATGGGAGGACTTTATGGGGGTCTTTCGGGACATAGCCAGGTCAATCCGGGAGGCCGTCACCTGGCTCCCGCCCCCCGCTGGCTCCTGGGCCACCCTCCCCACTGTTCCACCTGAGGCTGTCCCGCCACACCGCCTGCCACCCCACCCGCCTCGCCACCTGCAAGCTCTACAGAGCCCACTGGGGCTGAAGACCGGCCAGTTGAGGCATCCTGGCCATACTTGCCGGTCCTCCGAGCCCCCGGCCGGCCACGCTGGGGACTGCGGACATGGGGGTAGGGGGGTTGTGAGCCGTACCCGCCGGGGGTCACATCCCTCTACCCCCACCCCGGACTGATGCGCCAACGGCCAAGCCGTCCGCCGGGCCCTCATGTATACAGTTGTCCCCCTTTTCGTATATTGTTTGCAGTTTCTGTTGTGAACAAAACAAGTTAGATTTCAGAAAAAAAAAAAAAAGGTTTTATTTTCCAAAAAGCTGGAGGAGTGTACTTGTTGGGGGGGTGGCGTGCGGGTGTTGGGGCCGGTATGCGGGCAGTGTGGGCTGTGTGTGCGGGGGGGATCTTCTGGGGAAGGCCAGGGAGGTGCTCAGGGGTTTCCCTGATCGAAGTGGGCCCACAGGGCCTCGCAGACCCGTGCCCCCTCATAGTGGGTCTGGAGGCTGGGTGCAGCAGCCGGCTGTGTGAAGTCTGTGTCGGTGTCGACCGCCCACCCCTGGACGAAAGCCTCCCCCTTGTTCTCAACGATGTTGTGGAGCGTGCGCACGCGCACACAATCTGGGGGATGTTTTGGAGGCTGATGTCCAGTCAGTCAAGGAGGCACCGCCAGCTGCCCTTCAGACAGCCGAATGTCCTCTCCACCACCTGGCGGGCGTGGTTCAGGTGGGCGTTGAACCGCTCCTGGCTGGCATTGAGGTGGCTGGTGTATGGGCGCATGAGCTAGGGATGGAGGGGGTAGGCCGAGTCTGCCACGAGGCAGAGGGATCCCCCTCTGGGGGATGTAGGTCCCTGCCTCCAGCCAGTGACACAGGCCTGAGTTCCTAAAAACATGGGCATTGTGTGTGCAGCCAGGCCAGCCCACGTACACATCCTGGAAGTGGCCCTGACTGTCCAACATGGCCTGCAGGACCACGGAGTGGTAGCTCCTGTGGTTTATGTTACTTCCTCCGCTGTGGTCCGGGGCGCGGATGGGGATGTGGGTCCCATCCAGGGCCCCAAAGCAGTTCAGGAACCCCATGGAGGTGAATCCGGCGACGGCTGTGTCCAGGTCTCTGAGTTGGACGACTCTTTGGAGCAACATGGCATTAAGCGCATGGACCACCTTTGGGGAGGGAACACAGGAGACCATGAGGCTGTGCAGGATGCCTCAGGGCCCTTACCCCAGGCCCCCCTCCCAGGCACCTCCCCAGGTACTCCACCTGCCCAGCCCCTCCCTCCCCGGTGCCCCTCCCTCCCAGTGGGTGCATGCCCAGGCCTCCTTACTTCCATGACAACAGCCCCGACCGTGGCCTTTCCCACTCAAAACTGGTGTCCCATGGAGTGATAGCTGTCTGAAGTGGCCAGCTTCCAGATGGCTATTGCGAACCTCCACTTGATGGGGAGGGCGCGCCGCATCCGGGTGTCATACTGTCTCAGTGCTGGGGTGAGCCACTGGCAGAGCTCGAGGAAGGTCTGCCGGCACATGCGGAAGTTCCAGAGCCACATATTGTCATCCCACTCCCACATGATGAGGTGCTCCCACCACTCGGAACTGGTGGGGTAGCTCCAGAGGCAGGGGAGCAGCCGGTGAGGGAGGAAGAGGGGAGCCCGGTGGTCAGGGGCATCCCTGTCTGCCTCCAGGGAGAGCTCCTCTGGCAGGAACCACTGGGCGGCCTCCCATGCAGCACCTAGCAGGGTGCTTGCCCTCTGGCTGACTACCTGGAGGGCCTCCTCTTCCTGCTGCTGCTGCTGCTGGGTGTCCATATCTGATGTGACTTGGTCTGCGGGAGAGTGGCTACTGCTCTGCAGACTTTGTGCTGTGCAGGCCGGGTGTGTCTGGGAGGAGGCCTTTAAATGAGCGGCTTGCTGTTGCCCCAGACGGGATAGTCCAGCTTGTAACCCGGTCAATGGGCTTTCCTGGCCCCTTATTTTGAAAGAGGGTGCTTGTGTGTGTGGATACTCTGCATTTCCTTCCGGGGTGGCTCCTTTCGACGTTCCCTGTTGCTACTTCGATGTTGAATGTCGACGGCACCAGCCTGGAGGACGTGTAGATGATATGCGTCGAAGTAGCCTATTTTGATGTTCTTACTTCGAAATAGGCTACTTTGACGTAGTGTGCTAGTGTAGACATGGCCTTCCTGTTTCTTTAGCCATTCAGTGAATATTGTTTCTGCTTTTACATCCTTTGAAAAATCTGTAGAGACTGGAGATACTTATTTAATACCTACTTAAGTCCATAAATCATTAGGCATTTATGGTAGTAACACATTTGGCAGAACCCCAGCCCACTGGTGGTGTCAGGAATCCACATGGCTTGTATGGTACAAAGGTGTCCATAGTTCTTCTGGTATGTTTCCTGCTACTGGGCCCATTCAGCTTGTGTGCCTCTGGTGGAAATCCAAAAAGTGAATCATTTCCCTTGATACATAACTATATTTGTCTAAAAATTGACATTCTTTTTTATTTTAGATACCTATTATTTCAATCAGTAATGCGTTTGTTTTAAATTACATAGCCATTTAGACCCCTGAAATTTCTTCCTTTGTAAAGATTTAATTATTATTATTTTTAATTCATTTTTAAAAAACACAAGTATAACACTAAGCTGTCTGTGTGAACCGGGAATACTCACCTAGGACTATCTTATGTCTTGTAAGCCCACCTAGCAGTACACTGCCCTACCCGGAGTTTCTGGAAGCATTATTTCGGTGGGAGGTAACCTTCCCCTGAGAGCGCTGAAGGAGAACACAAAGCAGTGGCCATTGCTACACATTTTCACATGGTGTACCATGTGCTTTCTACAGTAGATGAGCTCCACTAAGGACTGATGGTAGGGAGAAAGACATACTAAGGGAGAGGGCCACTAATTGCCTTGGGTTCCTACCAGCATTTGATTTATCCAGTCTTTGTGCCCAGGAATTGCAGATACTGGACTGTGTCTGTTCTCTGTGCTAGGTCAGAGGTAGAAGATCACCTAGGATCCCTTGTTTCACACTTCTTCTTTGCAATAAGGCCAACCGGAAATATTGTGGGGTGGCAGGTGGGCCCCTACTGTCCCTGATGGGGAGGAACACTTTGCTGAACCCTAGTGAGTGGACCCTTGCTCAAACTCACCATCATGCCAGAAGTCAGGAGATGGGACAGGAAGCATAAAAAAGCAGGACCAAGAGCTCAGTTACAACCCAGCTGTTGAAGGGGCCAGATGCCTTTCCTGAGGGGTGCTCCAGAGCTACAGATGTGAAGGAAGCCAAGGCCTGGTCAGGACCTCTGGGACCACCGACAGACCCTGACCCAGAGGAGGTGCCAATCTTGATAGAGGTTCCAGCCCCTAATGACCCAGAGGATTTGCCACTGAGCCAGGTGTGCCCAGAGGAGGACTTAGGATGTTGCCTGGGGTATCTGATCCTGGTTTAGCCAAAACAGTGCCTGAGAGTGAGTGAGTGTGTTGCTGTCAGGATTCCCAGTGACACAGTGAAAAACTGGTCTGTCACTGTTAGGGCTCTGGGCTGGAGCACAGTGGAACAGATGGGCTTGTGTCTCCCCTGCCATCTCAATCCACAAGTCTGACACCCACCCCTCACTTACTGACGTAAAATGTCTGCCCTTGTCAACTTTCTGCCAGAGCTACTTCTGACTATTTGTTGCCCAGTGCTGAGTAACTGTGAAGGACCCAGCTCGTCTCTTTAAGGCACCACAAAAGCAGGGAGGCTCATCTGTGAATTAACAAAAGGCTAGTTAATTATATGAACCACCATCTAAATGGTAAAGCTCTGCATCTTGATTTATTTATTAATGAAGCTGTTGTAAGTAGGACTATTAGTGACTTTAAAAAGTAGCACTGTCACTCAGACTGTACATAGAAGTCAAAAGGTCAAATTTCAGCACTTTACAAAGAGGTGGAAGAAAAATTGTTCTTGGACTCAGAGGACAGGACAAGGAGAAATGGGGCTTAAAGTGCAGCAGGAGAGGTTTAGATTAGACATTAAGAACAACTTCCTTACTGTTACTGGACTCTGCACACCATGGCTCAGAATCACAGAACACGCGAACTGGAAGGGACCTCAAGAGATCACCAAGTCCAGCCCCTGGCCCTCACAGCAGGACCAAGCACCATCTAGACCATCCCTGACAGATGTCCATCTTACCTGTTCTTAAATATCTCCAGTGAGGAGATTCCACAACCTCCCTAGGCAATTTATTCCAGTGTTTAACCACACTGAGGCTATGTCGACACGAGCCAAAAACTTCGAAATGGCCATGCTCATAGGAATAAGGAGACTTCGAAGTAGGTGGGGTCCTTTTGAAAAGGAGCCCCGTCAGGACGAGCCACGCGGTGGCAAGCTGCGTCAATTTCTAAGTGTATGTGTTTCAGCGCTTCATTAGTAAACTTCGAAATGGACATTTGCATGGCCATTTTGAAGTTTTTGGCTAGTGTAGACATAGCCTCAATGTGGTTAAACACTGGAATAAATTGCCTAGGGAGGTTGTGGAATCTCCTCACTGGAGATATTTAAGAACAGGTAAGATGGACATCTGTCAGGGATGGTCTAGATGGTGCTTTGTCCTGCTGTGAGGGCCAGGGGCTGGACTTGGTGATCTCTTGAGGTCCCTTCCAGTTCTCATGTTCTGTGATTCTATAAGCTTAGAACTGGCTGCTGACCTGCCCTGATCCTGGGGCTGGGCTGCACTGATTTTATTGGTGGTGTGGGACCTGGCCACTCTCACAACTCTAGTCACCCCCCTGGTTCCCTGTGTGCTACACCAAAGTGGGTTGTGAGGTGGAGTGGTTGCACACTGCCTGATGGGGAGGAACTTCTCTCTGAGCCATGGTGTGTGGAGTCCAGGCACCCCAACTGAATTACAAATGCCTGTCCTCTTGTGCTTTGTGCAGCCTTAACCTCTTAATTCCCCATGTTTCCCCTTCTGCACATGTGATAGCATAATTCACTGCATCAGAGGGATATTCTGCATCATCAGTGATTAACATTTGCAAGGCATTTTGAAGTATCTGTATGGATGACAAAAGGGGACATGACAGCTATTTGAAACAATTAATTGTGTATGTAAAGTATGTCGGGTGCCCCTGTTTACTCCTAATGCAAGGTCAAGAGACAACAAGTGAAAATGAGGGGCAAACGCTTCACACCTAATGCAAGGAAATACTTTTTTACACATTGCATAAAGTTCTTGAGGAACCCCTAGCCACAGGGCCAGTGGGGGGCAAATGCATAGCAAGATTCATTAAAAAAATAGACTGCTGTCAGAGACAGGTGACTGGTCTGGCCAAGAATGGCAGATTCTTGGATCAAAAGGAAAGTGATATGTATGAATTCATTCAAAGATGCTCCAGTAGCTCTACTTGTCTTCAGTTGTTGCATGCCTATATAAGTGTTGCTAAAACCATTCAAAAGTATATTTGTTTAACCTGGAGTTGGAATGACATTTTCTGTATCTGATTTACTCAGAGCGGTAATTCTATTGTTCTCCTTTTAATTTAATTGGCTAGATAACATTGTATGAATTTTATTTCCACTGATGATCTCAATTCAGCAGCGGGGCTAGTTCAGAAAACATTCTGAGGAACGTCCAATTCACTTGAGGCAAAGCAGCTGTCATGGGGTGAGTCTGAAAAGATAGCCGAAGTAAAGCAACTGCAGTAGTGGCAGGATCATTACACTATCAAACCAAAAAAGCAGTCCAGTAGCACTTTAAAAACTAACAAAATAATTTATTAGGTGATGAGCTTTCATGGGACAGACCCACTTCCTCAGACCACAGCCATACTAGAGCAGACTCAATATTTAAGGCACAGAGAACCAAAAATAGTAATGAAGGTTGACAAATCAGAAAAATATTATCAAAGTGAGCTAATCAGAGAGCAGAGGGGCAGAAAGCGGAGGGGAGTCAAGAATTAGATAAAGCAAAGTATGTAAAATAGCCCCTGTAATGAGCTAGAAAATTGCCATTCCAGTTCAAAGCATGTGTTAATGTGTTGAATTTGAATATAAAAGAGAGTTCAGCAGCCTCTCTTTCCAAATTGCTGTGAAAATTCCTCTTCGGTAAAACACAGAGTTTCTGGCCATTAACAGAATGTCCCACTCCCTTAAAGTGCTGGCTGACAGGTTGGAGAATCAGGACTGTTTTTATGTCTGTTTTAGGCCCATTAATCCTTTGTCGAAGAGAGTTTGAAGTCTGTCCAATATACAAAGCATCTGGCCATTGTTGGCACATGATGGCATATATGGTGATAGCTGAGGAACATGAGAATGTGCCCACGATTCTGTGAATAACCTTAGGTCCAGTGCTGGTATCTCCAGAATAGATCTGTGGACAAAGTTGGCAATGGGCCTTGTTGCAAGGAAAAGTTCCAGGATTGGTGTTCCTGTGGTATAGACTGTGATTGTTGGTGAGAATCCTCATAAGGTTGGGAGGTTGTCTGTCGGAGAGAACAGGCCTGTCACCTGTGGCCTTCTGGAGTGTGGCATCCTGATTAAGGATAGGTTGTAGGTCTTCAATAATGTGTTGCAGTGGTTTGAGTTGGAGGTTGCAGGTAATGACCAGTGGTCTTATGTTATTGGCTTTTTTGAGCCTATCTTGGAGTAGCTGGTCTCTGGGTATTCATCTGGCCCTGTCGATTTGTTTTTTTTATTTCTACTGGTGGGCAATTCAGATTTATGAATATTTGGTAGAGATATGGCAGTTTTCGGTCTTTGTCAGTAGGATCAGAGCAAATGCGATTGTACCTAAAGTGTTAACTGTAAACAATGGATCTAGTTGTGTGTGCAGGATGGAAGCTAGAAGCGTATAGGTAAGTACAGTGATCAGTGGGTTTCTGGTAGAGTGTGGTACTGATCAGGCCATCACTGATTTGTACTGTAGTGTCCAGGAAATGTATCTCTCACATGGAGTGAATGAGGCATAAGTTGATGGTGCGGTGCAGACTGTTAAAGTCTCTGTGGAATTTTTCTAGAGCATGGGTGTCCAACCTTTTGGCTTGCCTCGGCCACATTAAGTGAAGATAGTCTTGGACCGCGTACAAAATATATAATATAGTTAATGTATATAAATCACATAATAATGTTAAAAGTTTACGATCTTGTGGGGCTGCATTACTAGTTGTCCAGGGCCACATGCGGCCCGTGGGCCGCAGGTTGGACACGCCTGTTTTAGAATCTCTATAGCATGGGTCCAAACCATAAAGATGTCATCGATGTGTCATAAGTAGAGGAGGGGTAATAGAGGACGAGAGCTGAGGAATTGTTGTTTCAGGTCAGCCATAAATATATTAGCATACTGTGGGGCCATGTGGGTGCCAATAGCAGTTCCACTAATCTGGAGGTATAAATTGTCCCTAAATCAAAAATAATTGTGGGTGAGAATAAAGTTACAGAGGTCAGACACAAGACTGGCTGTGGTGACATCAGGGATGGTATTCCTGATGGCTTGTAATCCATCTTTGTGTGGAATAGTAGTGTACAGAGCCTCTACATCCATGGTGGCAAGGATGGTGTTGTCAGGAACTTTTCCAAAGTTTTGTAATTTCCTCAAGAAGTCAGTGGTCTCTTGGAGATAGCTGGGAGTATAGGTGGCATAGGGTTTGAGGAGCGAGTCCACATAACTGGATAGTCCGGTGGTAAGGGTGCCAATACCAGAAATGATAGGGTGTCCAGGGTTTCCAGGTTTTGGATTTGGGGAAGTAAATAGAATAATCCAGGTTGGGGCTCAGATAGTCCCTTCAAGGTCCGTTCCAGGCCTAGCATTCTATGATTCTATGATTCTGTGGTGTTTCTGAATGAGTAAGGTCCCAAGTGGCAGCCAGGAGTTCCTTAAGTAGTTGTTGTAATTTCTTTTGGAATTCCAAAGTGGGATCAGAGGAGAGAGGTCTGCAAAATTTGGTGTTGGAGAGTTGTCTGGCTGCCTCCTGTTCATAGTCTGACTTATTCATCATGACAACAGCACCCTGTTTGTCAGCTAGTTTGATAATGTCTGGGTTATTTTTGAGATTCTGGACAGCATAGCGCTCAGCGTAGTTGAGATAAACATGAAGTCTTGTGGCACCTTTTAGACTAACAGATATTTTGGAATGTAAGTTTTCGTGGGCAAAGACCCACTTCATCATATGCATGAGTTGGGGGGGTAGTTGAGATTGTGTCTCATTTGGTATTGTTTGTGTATAATGTCAATCTGTGCACAATTGTGGGAGCATTGTACATAGAAATCCAGACTTTCACTGCAATTGCCAGGGGGAGTCCACACAGAGTTCTTCTTCTTTTGGGGTAGGTGGTTGGGGGCGTCAAGAGAATCAGACTGCTGTTCATAGGTGTGTTGGAAGAATTTCTTTAGATGGAGGCGGTGAAAGAAGGCTTCAAGGTCACCACAGAATTGTGTTAAGTTCATGGAGGAAGTGGGGCAGAAAGAAGACCCCGAGATATGAGAGTCTCTTCTGCTGAGCTGAGTCGGTAGCTGGAAAGGTTAACAATATTGTTAGTTGAACTGTCATTGTTGTAGTTGTAGTATCCTGAGGTATGAAGCAATTTAGAAAATTGATTGTCTTCTCTTTTTTTTAGGAAGTGGAAGTGTGTTTTATAAATTTCTTGTCTAGTATAAGTAAAACCTTGTTCTGTGAGGTATTGCATGGACTGTTCTCCAACTTGCCTCAGGAGAAGCAGTAGCTTCTCCCACAGTAATTATTAGTGTTGATGTAGTGGTAACTAGATAGCTGCTCAAGAGAGGGGACACTTATAGAACCAACATGCCTCTAGAAGAGCTATCTGCTCCAAGCACTCACCAGGCTGTACAATTGTATTATTTTCTTCTTCACTGTTAAAAAAATATATATAGCAAAAACCAAATCAAAATCCTTATAAGCATCTACCTAGTGTTTTGGGCTTCTACTCCATACATTAATAATTATAACATACACATAAGAAGACTGCCAAAAGTGTATCCGCCATACTCTCCTGACTAGTCTTATTGATGAGGGAAAATCAATAGTCTTTCCAGTGTGTTTGGAGTGTTAACAAATCAGATGCTTCAAAAGGAGTGTGAAGTCCAGAAAGCAAGGAACATAGGGAACAGTCTGACAGGAGCTGTCTTTTTAATTGATAATGAAACATCTTTACGCATCTTTACCTTGATAGATATAGGTCTCAAAGCATTTACAGCTTTATAAGCTAAAACCTTGAAATCCACCTACAAATGCATTGGAAACCAGTGAAAATGATATCTAATGTGTTTCTGACAGTCAACATGCAATTTTACTTAATAGGCAGGCAACCACTTTCTTCATTGGTTTCAGGTTTTGAATCATCCCATGTAGATCGTGTTCCAACAACCCAAATATTCTAAAACCACAGGGATAGACACAGGCTTGTTCTGTCACATCTTTAACACTTCCCTTGAAGAAATGTCACAGGGTGTTTAAACTCCACCTATGTATGGAGCTTTTTTCCTGTGGTACTGATCCTACTAGAATGTAGTTGTTAACTTTGAATATTTGTGGTTCATGCATTGTTTAGTTATTCACTTCCATTGCATCACATAAGTGTTTTTTCATTCTGAAGTAGTAAGGCACCTTTTCTTATGTATAAATGAAATATTTTTATTCTTCAAGACATTCAGCACTGTTAGACACTCATCTCTCGCTATATGGGTACGATTGGTTCCCAAATTTCTTTTCATAGGTGAAAACTTGTAAGAGGAACACTAAATTCCCATTAAAATACATGTAAAAGTCTCTGATTTGTTCCAAGTGTTCATAACTCAGCAAAGGAGTGGCAGCATGTGGTGCTGCTTTTGAGAGGTAAGTGAACCTTGGGTTTTGGAGGGAGCTGGGTAGGGTTAAATGGTGGGGACAGTTTGGGACCATGAGCGGGAGGGAGGGTTAAAACCTGGTGGTGGGTTGGATCCATGGGGTGGGAGGGGGCATTCAGGCTGCAGTGGGTTGGGGCTGTGGGGCAGGTGGGGGGGGTTCAAGATGTAATGGGTTGGGGCCATGGGGCAGGCAGGGGTTTCAGGCTGCAGTGGGTTGGATCAGCAGGGAGGTCAGGGAGCTCAGGCTGCAGTGGGTTGGGTCAGCAGGGAGGGTGGGGGGTTCTGGCTGAGGGGGGTTGGGGTCATGGAGCTGGCTGGGGGTTCAGGTTGCAGAGGATTGGGTTAGCAGGGAGGGCAGGGGGTTCAGGCTGAGGGAAGCTGGGGCCGTGGAGCCATCGGGGGTTTCAGGCTGCTGAGGGTTGGGTCTGTAGGGAGGGGAGTAAGGCTCGTATTAGCGGGGGTTTGGGGGAGTTCACTCAACCAGTGAACAAAGGTAGGTATGTGTGTCCCTCGTTTCAGTGAGTACTCGTAAGTGAAGTACTCATTGAAACAGGGATGAGTGTGCCTTATTTCTCTTTAGTGTAATTTTTCATTTACCTTTATCATTGTGTGACAACAATTTGCACTTTCTTTCAAATTCTAACCTGTTTCTTCTGAAATGGCACAGAGAGAAATGCTCACCATATGCACAAGTTTGCTCTCCTTATTAACTGGTTAGACCAAGCTAAATCATATTAAAAAAAAGTTAAAATTCGGTCTTAAACTTAAAAAGTACCTTAAAAAAACACAAACAATATCAGCTTCTCCACTATCCACATGCTTTCATTCTTCTCCTCTTCTCTTGAGCAAATGGAAATTCTTTATAGCATAACCTGGTTTTCTTTGTTTTACATATAAATACTCCCCAACAATTCTTTTTTTTTTTTTTTATTATTCAGTACTTCTGGTGATGTCATGTCACATGATGTGTATCACACCTTTCTTTCACATTATTGCATGGGACTGTTTAAATCTTCTGGGGCCTGAGGCTGTTAGATTTTTGATGCCAGATAGACTTCAGGCTGGAGCCAAAATGAGGGGTTCAGAATGTTGGAAGGGGCTTCACAGGTTGAGGCAGGAGGGTAGGTCCAGCAGGAGTTGTGGGCTCTGGGACAAGGTTAAGGGTGAGACGTGGGGCATAGGAGGGGGTGCCAGGTGAGGCCAATGGATCTGGAATTCAGGAGGTGGCTCAGGACAGGAGGTTGGGAGGTATGGGGTGTGGGAGCTAGGTGGGAATTAAGAAATCAGGGTGCAGGAGAAGGCTCAGGCTGGGCCAGGGGACTGTGTCACAAATCCATTGGAGCTGTGGAGCCACATGCCTGCAGGTGAGAGCAGTACAGGAACAGAGCTTCCCAGTGCTTGCAGTAATGTGGCTTCAGCCTAGTGGCAGCGATGGCAATGCATGCAGCTACTTTTCACCCCCAGCCCTTCTCCAGGCAGGGCTGGATAACATACAGGTGCTTTTGTGACTCCATCCTAAGCGAGATTTGCAAAAAGATATAGGTTTCTGGCAGCCTGTAAATCTTTTTTGCATGGCTCCCCTTAGCCTAGGGCCATGCTTTGCAGCTCCTATAGCTCATTTCTTAATCTGGCCTTGATTGTTGGTCGTTCTTCTGTCACCATATATTTTCCTGAAATACTGGAAAAGCACCATATTCTTTTCTTTCTTTGGTGTTATGGAGCACTGATAGATGCCCCATTGGTAAAGCTGCAAAGTAGCAACATGATTTCCAGTTAATATGATATTTTCTATCTATCCTGAAGCCTGAAAACATGCTATGAGCGGCTTGAAATGTGTAATGAAATCTGAGATAAAATTTGTGTTTCAGTTATAGGTCACATGAGATACAGCCTTCCTGAAAATCACCTTTAAATAGTCTCATTCATGTGCATACATATTGAGATAGGAACTGATCTATCTGAAGGGACTGATTATATATGAAATTTATATCACTCAGTTCCCCTTGTGAGCTCTTATATCTAGAACTAAAACCAAGCTTCAATACCTGAAAACCATGGAGTTATCAGACCTAATTTCTGGGTTTGCACAATGACATACAAGATTTATTCAATCTCTAGACAGATCATCAGCAACATGCACCAGCTTCAGATTATCTGTCAGTGATGCTTTATCTCCCCCATTCCCACTGTACCTGAGCACCTCGCAATCTTTAAAATATTTATCCTCAAAACATCTCTATGATGTAGGGTAGCATTATTAAATGGACTGCAACCCTTCTGTGAAGTGGAGACAGCACCTACCAGAGCCAGGTTCAGTATCTAGGGGTTCCTTTTTGTCAATACAACACACAATGGGCTCAACCACCAGCCCGTGACCTAGGAAAGTTAGACACCACCCATGGATGCCTCTGAGTCAAAACACTTCCTCATTCACAAGCACAGAGTCTAAGAGTAGACAATAAATTAATACAAGGAGGAAGTAACTTGGAGTTAAGAAAACACTGGAATCAGGGCTCATAAATGTAAATCAGCAATAAAAGACCCATCACCAAATAGGCTGGGCATTGTCCCTTCCCCATCAGTGTCGTACATCCAGCACCTTAATGTGCCCACCACTTCTCTGCACCCTACTCACAATTGCTGCTCTTGGTCAGTACAGTCCCGAGTTCAGAAGTGCATCTGCAGTGTTCACTTCCCACACTGAGGGTGGGGGTTAAATATACACTTTTATAGCTCTGCTGATCAGGAACTTGCTTGATGCTCCTCTCTACTACACACCCCACTGACATCTCACAGCTGATTGCAGCTCTGATTGCACATTTAAAATAGCAAAGAGTCTGCTAATGAAGCCCATATTTTTTTCCCTTTAAACAGTGTGTGGTGGCAAAGGGAAATGGGCTGGATCTTGGGAAGGTTTACAGTCTTCTGAATGGGACAACTGTCCCCAGTTCTTTTGCTGTCACAGGGCTCCAACATTCAAGGCCCTGGCTTAATAAGGTTATTCCAAGTGATGGTGCTCACCTCATTTGGGACAGGCAAGCACAGTCTTCCTTTTCTGTATTGCCTGCTTTTTCAGGAGAAAGGAAGGAAGATCTGATGTGACTTGTGACTTTTCTCTGGATGTGTTTTTTAATTTCCTCTTTCAGTACCTTACTTTACATTACTTTGCTGACCAATGTGTCAACATAATGTGTGTTAATACACACATAATGTGAACCAAACCTCTACCTCTATGATTTAGCTGAATATCAACTAATTGGAAAAGGTCTTCAGATTAAGTAGAAGACTGGGTAAATCAGTAAATGATAAATATATGTACTTTATTCCATTATTTTGGGTGATATTCATTATAGGGCAGGGAATATGCATAAGGTTCTGTACATCATTTAAGCCCACAAGTCCAAATTGTGATATCCTTATCATACCGAGGAGCATTATTCCATAGTTCATCCCATTGAAATCAATCTTTCAGACTGTGAAGCCTTTCCTCATATTGATGAGAAGTTATCTCCACAATTTCACTGCAGACAGGCACCTGTATGATAAAGTGGTTTAAAGGCTGAACAGACAGGACTACTTGCAGTTTATGGCTCTCGATGTGAGTGTATCAAAAGCAGGTCCTTCATATCGGACTTAAATTTAATTTAAATTATACAAAGAACTTTACCCAGGCCACCTACAGTAGAGTGAGTCCACCCTTACTGAAGCAGATTATTAGTAATAAAAGCCAATATCACTAGCTAATCAACATCAAAAACTCGCACAGCAAAGCATTCAGGTCAGATATTGCTTTTCTTATTATATGTTACTAATAGCTTTCTGTTTCCATGCATAATGAATAAAGCCCACTGATGAGCCTGGGACAGCCCTTAATATTTATTTATAATTAAGTAGGTGCACAGGAATTTCAGAACCAACCTTTCAGTCACAATTAAAGGTAATTTTTCCCGTCTTTTTAGAAAGACATATTAGGCCAGTCCATCTCTTGTAAAACCTGATACTACCCTTTTAAAAATTAACTGCTAATTTTTAAAAATAAGTTATATTGGTGATAAAGTAGACCTCTGAACTCTCAAAAGGCTCAAAACAGGTTGTTTTGAAAGCTCTTGACTTTCCTGATCGATCCTGATGGTTAAATTAATGAAGAAATTTCCCTCAATATATTCATATATATGCCTATTTCAAGGAAAGTGGGTTGAAAGTGGCAGAATGATAGAGGTAAATTATGACCCCGGATCATCAGCTGCTACATAGGATCATAGCCCTGCTGATTTAGAGAGTGAAGAGTAGGTCAGGTAACATCTCTGGAGATACGATAAACCCAGCCCCAAATCCAACCTGAGGAGTCGATTCATAGATAGATGGATATGGGAAAAGAATCCTCCCCAAGTGTCTGCAGAATCTAGGAATCCCTGATGGCCTATTGTGACCCCATTGTGACCCCATTTTGGGGACAAAGAAGGATGAAATAATCAACACTGGATTCCTGCTCCAGTATCTATCCTCTCTTTGATGGGGGCATGGTAATCAGGGTCATGGGAGATTACTAATACGCAGCACTTCATTAGGCTAATTTTCCCCTACATCAACTTCAAAGTGCCTGCAGCTACACGCATGCCAGCACTTCGAAGTTTGCCACTTCAAAGTTGTCGTGGGGGGAAATTAGCTTAATGACGTGCTGCATATTCACCACAGCTCTTCATTACTAATCATCTGTGGCCCTGGTTGTCATGGGGGCAAGTGTAGACACAGCCTCTGTGTATTGACTTTGAGATAAACACCCTGAGCTCCATTTCTTGCATAAACCACCAAAACTGTCTCAGCTTTTGAGCAACAGAACTGCTCCACTCATTGTATGTCCCTTCATGCTCATCTAGGTGGGGATAGGATTTACTATTCCAGGAAAATGTAAAACCTTCATTTTTTTCAACATTCCTGAATTCATGCTTGCAAAACAGTGGAGGGTGCTTGATGCCAATAGATTGGTGGAGAGAAGAAATATTTTTCCTCTAGAACATCGAGAAAAGAGAGATGGAGAGATTCTCCACCTTTTACTTCCACAAAGGGCCACATGTTCAAGTTGCCCTATCCATAAAGGATTGCAGAATCCATCCTTAAAGTTGTGGTTTAACTTTTTGTTGCCATTGGCTCTGTTAATATTTGAATTAGCAAAAGAAATTTGTATTTTCATTTCAATGAGGCTAGGGAACATACCTGTTCTGCACTGACCTAAGTGAAGATGTTCTGTGTGACTCACCAACTGCAGTGAAAAGTAAGTAGGATGCTCATTAAATCAAGACTGTGTCTTTTTCTAAAGGATGTACTATAGGTTAACAGGGGTCATGGGCTTGATGCAGAATTTACTGGGTGAGATTGTCTGTCTTCAGGGTGTCACAGTAGACAACCATAACAGTCTCTTCTGGCCTTCAGACTCATGAATCATTCAAAGAGTGGCTTATAGTACAATGTATGAAATATGTTAACTTATAACACTGTAAACAGAAATTAGTCTCAATGTTTCACAGTATCGAACCATAAAATTTGACTCATTCTCAAACTTTTCTCTTCATTTTATGTTCAGTTCCTGGGTTTTGGTTTGATGGCACTAGTGCTGGAAGTGTTCTTACTGTGCTTCTGAAAGCTTCATTTTCCTTTTAGAATGACTATTAATAGATATATGAGTTGGATCCAATGCACACTGAAGAGTTTCCACTGATTTCAATAGCAAGTGGTTTGGTATGTGATCAGTTTTCTTTCTCACCATGTATTATATTTTACCTATGCATTTGAAATTACTTCACAAGATGTTAGTCATACCTACCTAGTAGAAGAGGCAAAAAATAGAGGAAAATGTATTATACAGCATACCTCAGGTTCTCATCCAAAAAAAAAAGTGGAAATAAGTATCTTCTATGATAAAATGGCTTAAGAAATCCAGGTAAAAACTGGTGGAGAAGAGCTAAATGTCATTTATACACTAACATGCCCACAAAACAAAACCAACACAAATATTGAGAGAACATTATATGGGCTACAAAGTAAAGCACTCACACATTAGAGGTGTGTCTACACTAGAATGCAACATCGAAGTAGCAAGCCCAACTTTGAAATAGCGCACATCACGTCTACACACGGCACACACTACTTCCAAGTTGAAATCAAAGTTAGGTGGCAAGACGCCGAAATTGCTGTTCCTATCAGAAGATGGGAATAGCACCCTACATTGATGTCTAATGTCGACGTAGGACGCGTGTAGACGTTCCATGTCCTGCTATTTCAAAATAGTAAGGTTGCCATGGTGGCAATCAGCTGTTAGATGGAGACGTGCTGTCCAGCCCTTGTGGGCTTTATGATCTCTGTGCCCAGTGATTCTTAAATCTGCATGGACCCGGAAACCCCATAGCAGGAAGCTGACACCATGCAGGCAATAGCCGTGCCACGAGGTGTCCCTGCACGGCCCAGAGAAAGACCATGGCAGCAAGCCAGCCCCACAAGCACCTCCAGAGCTCCCCCCGGGCCATTCCAGGGCTCCCAGGCCTCCAGCCAGGAGGAAGAAAGCGGGGCCCCTCCTGGACCAACTCTGAGCTCTATGACCTGCTGGGGCTCTGGGGTGAGGAGGAGGTGCTCCACGTGATGGGGAGCAAGTGATGGAATGCAGAGGCATTCACCCGGCTGACCAAGGGCCTGGCTGCCTGGAGTCACCCTGCACGCACGCCTGACTATGTCAGGAGTAAGGTCAAGGAATTGCAGCAGGGTTACGCCCAGGCCCAGGACTCAGCCAGCCAGTCTGGGGCTGCCCCCGCCACTTGCCCCAATTACCGGGAGCTCAGGGCTATCCTGGGCCCCTGGGACACCTCCTCCCCCCCGCCCAGCCACCTTTGACTCCACGGCCAATGAGCCCCAGCCGGCCTCGGAGCGAGGGTCGGGTCGGAGGCCAGCCCTTCACCCCAGGGCCAGAGCCGGGACCCTCCACCCTGGCCACAGAGTGGCCCAGTGAGGAGCGGGAGCTCGTGCTGGACATTTCTTCCCACAGTTCCGGATGGGCATCCACCAGACAGGCCTCCCCTGACCATGGCAGTGGACCATCGGGTACGTATCCCACAGGGCACACACCCTCAGGGCATGGGGTGGGGCACCACTTGACCGGGGGCCCCCCACATCCTCAGAAGATCCCAGCCTGCCAGGGCCCAGGCAGACCATGGCCCACGGATGGTGCCACAGCCACCTGTGCCCATCAGCACCTCCACCCCTGGACAGTGCCGTGCCCCACTCCCAGTGAGAGGTGGGAGGGGCAGACAACTGGAAGGGGCCACCCACAGGGTCAGTGCACGCACCAATGGGGGATGGGGACCAGATGCCTTTGGGGGATGGGGGTGGGCCACAGGTCAGGGCTCGGTACTCATGGCTTCCATCCCCCCTGTTTCTGCAGCCACACCATCTGTGGTCCCGGACAGCCCCCCCGAGACCCCCAGACCACCACTGCCCAGGGTCACTGTCTGCTCCAGGATGGGCCCACCCCTTCTGGGGCCAGAGGTGCACCATGCACGACCCCAAGGTGGTCGCTGTCCTCTGGCGCCAGGCGGACATCATGGAGTGGAGACTCCACTTCGAGAAGCAGGAGGCCGCCTGGCACTGGGAGGCCTGGCGGGACTTTATGGCCACCTTTAACCAGGTGACTGCCACATTCGAGGAGCTGGTGGCCCGGCTGCGCCCACCCCTTCCCCCCCGATGTCCCACCTGCCGCCTTGCCTGACGTCCTGCCTGCAGCCCTGTCTGACATCTCGCCTGCTGCCCCATCCGATGTCCTGCCTGCCACCCCACCCACCACCTCCACAGGGCAGGAGCCCACTGGGGCTGACAACTGGGCTGAGGACTCACCTCAGCCATACCTCCCCATCCTCCCCTGCCCCCAGCCAGCCACTCCGGGGACTCCAGCTGAGGGTGGAACCAGCCACCCGAACATGGCGAGGGTTGCGCCCTTCCACCCCCACCCCAGAATAATGGGCTGATGTCTGGCCTGCCCCACGTATGTAATTGTCCCCGCCCTGTATGTAGGTATTATAGTTGCCCCCCCATAAATAGTTTATTATTGTTGTCCCCACCTGTATATAGTTATTTTCCATGATGCTGTTTGCTATTCATTTTATATGCACACAGGCAAGGTTTTTGGTTATTTAAACAATGAGGAAGTTTTATTTTTTAAAATCCCGTGTCCCGTGTCCTTTAGGTGAGGGCAGGGTGCAAGTGCTGGAGTGGTGTGCAGGGGACCCACCAGGAATGGCCTGGGTGGTGCTCACTGGGCCCCCTGGTCAAAGTACTCCTGCAGGGCCTCTCAGACCTGGACTCTGTCCCGCTGGGCCTGGCGGCTTGGGGCAGCGGCCTGCTGGGGGCAGCCTGTTCCAGCCTCCTGCTCCTAGCCCTGCACGAAGACCTCCCCCTTGCTTTCCACCAGGTTGTGGAGTATGCAGCAGGCACCCACAACCTTGGTGATATTTGGGAGGCCCATGTCCAGGTGGGCCAGGAGGCAATGCCACCGGCCCTTCAGGCACCCGAAGGCCTGCTCAACCACTTGGTGGGCGTGGTTGAGTTGTGCATCGTAGCGCTCCTGGTTGGCATTGACATGGCCTGTGTAGGGCCACATAAGCCAGGGCTGGAGGGGGTAGGCTGCATCCTCCACGAGGCAGAGGGGTATGGTGCTGTCCCCAAGGGGGATCTCCCTTTGGGGGATGTAAGTTCCTGCTCCAGTTGGCGGCATAGTCCCAAATTGCGGAACATGTGAGCATCATGGGTACAGCCAAGCCAGCCCATGTATGTGTCCTGGAAGTGGGCATGGCTGTCCACATTGGCCTGCAGGACCACAGAGTGGTAGCCCTTCCTGTTTATATAGAACCCACCACTGTGGTCCGGGGCATGGATGGGGATGTGGGTCCCATTGAGGGCCCCAAAGCAGTTAGGGAATCCCATGGTAGCGAATACCGCAACAGCCACATCCAGGTCCCCAACTCGGATGACCCTCTACAGCAGCAGGGCATTGACTGAACGCACCACCAGTGGGGAGGGGATGTGGGTGACTGTGAGGGTATGCAGAGTGTGCCCCCCACATGGGCCTCCCTCCCCAGGTTCCCCTCCTCAGGCCCCCCACCCAGAAGCCCCTCCCCAGGACCTCCTTCCCAGGACCCCCTCCCTAGGGCCCCTTCTCCAGGCCTTCTACCCAGGCCCCCCTCCCCAGGCCCCCCTCCTGGGTCCCCATCCCCAGTGGGTTCAGGACCAGGCCTCCTTACCTCCATCACGACAGCCCCAACTGTGGCCTTGCCAATGCCAAACTGTTGGCCCATGGAGAGGTAGCTGTCTGGAGTGGCCAGCTTCCAGAATGCTCTTGCGACCCTCTTCTCAATGGTGAGGGTGCGCCACATTCGGGTGTCCTGGTGCCTCAAGGCAGGGGGTGAGCCACTGGCAGAGCTCCATGAAGGTCTGTCAGCTCATGCGGAAGTTCTGCAGCCACTAGTCATCATCCCATTCCCCCTTAACCAGGTGCTCCCACCACTCAGTGCTGGAAGGGTAGCTCCAGAGCTGTCGGGGCACCCAGAGGAGGTGGGGAGGTAGCAGGAGGGCCTGATGGTCCGGGTCATCCCCTTGTGCCCCTGGGGAGGGCTCCCATGCCAGGAGCTGCTGGGTGGCCACCTGTGCAGCATCTAGTAGGGTGCCTGCTCCACGGGAGGCAGCTTGGAGGGCTTCCAACTGCTGCTGGACATCCATGTCTGTGGGCTCGAGGTCTGTGAGGCTTGTGTCACCAACACAGGGCCCATGTAGTGCAGGCTGGGTGTGTCTGGGAGGGGGTCTTTAAGGGAGTGGCTTGCTGTTGCCCCAGAAGGGTTAATCTGCTCTGCAACCCCGTCTGTCGGCTTTCTTGGCCCCTTATTTCGAAGGGGGGTGCTTGTGTATGTGGACCCTCTGCTTTTCCTTCCAGGGTGGCCACTTTTGACATTCCCCATTGCTACTTTGATGTTGTACATTGACGGCACCAGCCCTGGAGGATGTGTGGATGATACATGTCGAAGTAGCCAATTTAATGTCATTACTTCGAAATAGCCTACTTTGACATAGCGTCCTGATGTAGACATAGCCTAGGAAATGCAAAATTGAAGATTTCCAGAACAATCTTACATTCATGACTGCTTGTTTCATTCTCCCCACCTGGTCAGCACTAGTCTCCACTACTTAACATTTCAGTTCTGCCCAGTGTCCTTGCCCAGCAAGTCCCAGTTTCTTCCTTCCTAATTTCCCACCCTAGTCTCCACCACAGTCTCAGTCTCCTTGACTGGCTTTCTGCAGTTTCTCCCTTCTCGTTTGTCACTTAATCTGTGTCACACTCATCCCCCCAACCCTTTCTTCACCTCTCCTGTGCCCCAGCTCTGTCTCTGTTGGCACTCAGTGCTGAAGTCCC
Source organism: Carettochelys insculpta (assembly GCF_033958435.1). NCBI lineage: Eukaryota > Metazoa > Chordata > Testudines > Carettochelyidae > Carettochelys > Carettochelys insculpta. The sequence goes on from NC_134137.1 coordinate 139,480,406, forward strand.
TCCTCAGGTTCCTCATCCAATCTCTTTGTGTTTCTCAGGCAAATTCTGTCTGCTGTCTTTGCACAACCAGATTCAGTTCTTACCTTTTTGCCCTGAGCGCAGTCTCCCCTTTGCATTCACATCTTTCCCTCACCCAACTAATTATCACCTCTGATTCCCACATGAACGACATCCAGTCTCAGTCTCCATCTACCTAGTGGCTTCAAGTCCCCTTTCCGTACACTTCTCTAAATCCCTGATGCCTTATCTAACCATTCACAGCTCCCCCAACACTGGTTTCCAATCTCAGTCTGCATTCTCAGCCAGTCTCAGTTAGTCTTTGGCCATTTGCCAGACTCCAGTCCCTCTACCTCCGGCCAGCCTCCTTAACTCAATTTCCCTCACCCTCCTGCTGGTATGGCTCTCAAATCATCAATATGTTCAAATCAGGTAGTTTCCTCCCACATATTTCCTGGTCCCAGCAAGGGGATCACTGAGTGCAGAGGAGAGATATTTTCTGTGCTCTCAGTTAGGTACCTGGCCCCAGATGCACAGCCCAACAGAGCCTTGAGATGTAATGTGAGAGAAGACTATGTCAAATCCTGGGGTGGAGCATGATCAAAGTGGAGGAAATCTTCAAAGAATGTAGCTGGTAAAATCTCAGAAGTCTCCTGTAAGCATGTATGAACTTCTACTTTCAAAGGCCTATTTGGGTGGATTTTGATGGGGATGGCAAAAGATTTGTCCCTGACTGACAGAAAGGCTGCTCCCTGACAAATTTCAAGCCCCTGCTCCAAAGCATACAGACACTACACCAGTTCAAAGAAAAAGGTGCGAGAATATTTTACATGGGCATATTTTCTTTAGATTTGCTCCTGGAAACAGATGAACTATTTTAGCAGCAGCAGCAATGGTGGCTTTTCTCCAGACACAAATTCTCAGGTCTTTAAGGGTGAGTCTACACTTGCATTCCTCTTGCGAAAGAGGTATGCAAATGAGGTAAATTGAAAAATGCAAATGAGGTATACATTTGCATATTGAATACATCATTTGCATATTCTTAATTCAAAATAGCTTCTTTTGAAAGAAGGAAACCAGTGTAGACACTGCTCTTTTGAGACTAAATCCCATCTAACCCATGGCAACTTTGAAGTGTCAAAATTTGAAGCTCCAGCATGCCATGTAGCCACTGGCACTTAGAAATGCCTGTGCTACTTCAGTGCCTTTACTCCCTAAAATATGTATCACAGCACTTCATTAGTGATCTCCCATCACCCTGATTACCATGGCCCCTTTGAAGAAGGGGGCAAGTGTAGACTTAGCCTTAGTGTCACAGCTAAAACAATTTCTAATAGATAGTTTAACATAAGCAATTTGATATATTCTAAAAGTACCATTCAAGCTGAAGTGACCACTTAACATCCCTAGAGTTGTCAGTTAAAAGGAGGGTTTTTTGGTGGGTTACAGATTGCTCTAATAACCCATAAATATAGCGTCTTCATTAATATCATGATTTTTTTACGTCAAACACATGGCTTTAACCTCCTAGGGTTGCCATTTGAGAGTGTGGTACTGTTTCCTCTGTCTCCTGGAACTGACAAGGCTACAATAATACTGACTATAACAAAGAAAAAAACATGCATACTAGACTAATCACCCTAGTAAAACTGCTACCCTGCACTTAATATTATGGGACAGTTTTTGCAGACAGTTTCAGGAATTTTATATATATATACTATCATTGTATGAGGCTCTTATTTCAGTCTTCTCCCCTCGCCTCTCTCTCTCTCAAATTGCTTTTATATTCAGCTTGAATGTTGGCTTATAATGTTGTTCTCAATCACCACAATTTATGGGAAATTGAAAAGCAATTTTCTTGGGATAGCTAGCTATTCTCCCTAATTTTCACCTGCCAAGCTCTCTGCTATGCATGTTGACTCTACCAGATAAAATTCAGGCCTTAAAGATGTTTGATTAGCTGCCTGGCTTATATTTATCTATCCCCTTTGCATGTAAACAGCTTATATACCCACACCACTCTTTCATTGCATTGACAAACCACACTAGACACAGTAAGTTAAATTCCACCTTAAGCTACAATAGTCCCAAAGACCAGCTCTGAGAGCTCTGGGCATATTCTGAAGCAATAACCACTTTTCTGTCATGAGCTTCTGAGAACTTAATTTTTCTTCAGCCAAAATAAAAGTCTCTCACTCACATGCACACGTACACACAAGAAAAGGAGAATATTTTTATTATGTGCACCCTTGATTATTGTTCTATTAATTTTTTTTTCTTTTGGTGTGTAACTGAAATTATTTCTCACATTAGCCATGTTATGGACATCTATTTTTTCAAATGACATGAATTAGTAGTAGTAGGCTAATGTGTAAAAAGGTGAACCAATTCTAGGTAATCATATTGTTTACAGAAAGCATGTTTTTAGACACCATTTTAACAGGTAGTGAACTGGAAAAAAATACTCTCTTACTAATATCTCACTGAAATACTCAAGCAAATGTGCAAGGTTTGCAGGCTTGTGGAATTTAAATATATTATATAATCTCAACAGACATCAATATTTATTTAATAATTTGTCAATGTTTAACCTTTTAAATCTCACAGCTGCAAGTAATTATGGGCAATCAGACAAAAATATTTAATAGTGGTACATATTAAGGGTTAAAAATGTGATGCTTCATAGCCACTGAAACACGAATTGTCAACAGCACATGTAGAAATATACAAAGTGCATAGCAATTAATCAAACTGAAATAAGATTTCAAGCACCATTTTTCTTACATTGCCTATCTGTAAATATAGATTATAGCATCCAGTGTTGTTGTAGCTGTTGGCCCAGATTATTAGAGTGATGGGTGGGTGCAATAATATCTTTTATTGGAACAGCTTCTGTTGATGGGAGAGCTAATTTTTCAAGATACACAGAGCTTCAAGATTGGGAACCTAAGATTTTGTTTACACTGCTGAGTTTAAAGCACTTCTTTTGCAGTGCTGCAGTGGAAACACTTCCATGCATCCATGCGGTCATAGCACCAATGTTGGGAGAAAATAGCCCCTGTGCTGTATGTAAAGCACCTCCATGAGGGGAATAGCTAATATTGCTGGAAGCTGTGCTCCCAATGCTGGGAGCCTGTTTACACTGCTGATTCACAGAGCTGTAACTTGCTGTGCTTCAGAGGAATTTTTCCACACCTCTGAGTGAGAAAGCTACAGCACTGTTAAATTGCTTTGTACACAAACCCTTACACAGAGCTTAGAATCATAGGCCTGAAAGGGACCTCAGGAGGTCATCAAGTCCAGCCTCCTGCTTCAAGCAGGATCAACCCCAACTAAGTCATCCCAGCCAGGACCTTGTCAAGCTGGGATTTAAAAACCTCTAGGGATGGAGATTCAACCACCTCTCTAGGCAACATATTAGAGTCTTCACCACCCTCCTGGTGAAGTACGTATTCCTAATATCCAGCTACTCCTCTCCTTCTGTAATTTCAGATGATTATTCCTTGTTCTGCAACTTGTCACCAGGGAGAACAGTTTCTCTCCATCCTCTTTAGAGCTTCCCTTCAGGAAGTTGAAGGCTGCTAATAAATCACCCCTAAGTCTTCACTTCTGCAAACTAAATAAGACCAAATCCCTCAGCCTCTCCTCATGGGTCATGTGCTCCAGCTCCTTAGTCATTTTTGTTGCCCTCCACTGAACCTGTTGAAGCACTTCCAAATCCTTTCTATAGTGGAGGTCCCAAAACAGGGCACAATGCTCTGGATGTGGCCTCAACAGCGCAGAATAGAGGGGAACAACCACTTCTCTAGATCTGCTCAAAATGCTCCTCCTAATGCACCCCAATATGTCATTAGCTTTCTTGGCTACAAAGTCACCTTGCTTACTCATATCCAGCCTTTCATCCATCTTGATCCCTGGGTACTTTTCTGCTGTACTGCTGCATAGCCAGTTGGTCCCCAGCCTATAACAATGCTTGGGATTCTCACATCCCAAGTACAAGACTCTACATTTCCCCATGTTGAACCGCATCAGATTGCTTTTGGCCCAGTCTTCCAGTTTACCCAAGTCACTCTAGATCCTACCTCTACCCTCCTACATATCTACCTCTCCACCTAGCTTAATGTCTTCCACAAACTCACCGAGGGTGAAATCCAGTCCCTCATCCAGGTCATGAATAAAGACGTTGAACAAAACCAGTCCCAGAACCAAGGCTCAGGGGCACTCCACTTGAAACTGACTGCCATCCAGATACTGAGACATTGACCACTACACTTTGGGACTGACCATCAAGCCAGCTTTCTATCCATCTTATAGTCCATGTATCCAGTCCATACTTCCTTAAATTATGGGCAATAATGTTGTGGGAGACTGCATCAAAATCTGTGCTGAAGTCGAGATATATCACATCAACTGACTTGCCCCTGTCCACCGAGCCTGTTACCTCATCATAGAAGCTAATGAGATTGGTCAGGCAAAACTTATCCTTGGTGAATCCATGTTGACTACTCTTGATCATGTTCCCCTCTTCCAAGTGCTCCATAATTGATTCCTTGAGGATCCCCTCCATTTTTTTCCCAGGAACTGAGGTAAGACTGGCTGGTCTATAGTTCCCTGGATTGTCCTTCTTTCCCTTTTTTGAAGATGGGAACTACATTTGCCTTTTTCCAGTCACCCACAATGTCTCCCAATCTCCAAGAGTCTTCAAAGATAATAGCCAAAGGCTCAACAATGATGTATGACAGTTCCCTCAGTAACCTTGGGTGCATTAAATCCAGACCAATAGATTTGTGTACATCTAGTTTCTCTATGTAGGTCTTAACTCATTCCTTCCCCATTGAAGGCTGTCCTCCACCTTCCCATGCTGCATTGTCTAACGCCCTAGTGTGGGAGCTGTCTTTGTCCGTGAAGACTGGGGCAAAAAAAGCATTGAGTACTTCAGTTTTCCTTAAATCATCTGTCACTAGGTTACCTCTCTGATCCAGTAATGGCCCCACACCTTCCCTGGTATCCCCTTATTGTCACCATGCCTTTAGAAACCCTTCTTATTACCCTTCACATCCCTTGCCAGCAGCTGCAGTTCCAATTGTGCTTTTGCTTTCCTGATTACTGCCCGGCATTCTCCAGCCATATAATTATAGTCCCTTAGTCAAATGGCCACATTTTCTCTTTTTATATGCATCCTTTTGAGTTTAAGCCGACCAAGGATTTCCCTGTTAAGCCAAGCTGGTTGCCTACCATATTTGCATTTCCTACTATGCAGCAGGATGGTTTGTTCTGTGCCTTCAGTAAGACTTCTTTAAAATACTGCCAGTTCTCCTGAACTCTTTTGCCCGTCATCTTTGTTTCCCAAGAGATTCTGCCCATCGGTTCTCTCAGTGAGTTGAAGTCTACTCTTTGGAAACCAAGAGTTAACATTTTACTGCTCACCTTTCTTCCTTTTGTCAGCATCCTGAAATCTACCATCTCATGTTGCTGCAGCCCAGGTTATCACACACTTCTATTTCTCCTACTAGTTTTTCCCTGTTGGTGAGCAGGCTGTCAAGTTGTTCACAGTTCCTGGTTGGTTCGTTCAGCACTTGCACCAGTAAGTTAACCCCAACATTCTCCAAAAAATTCCTGGATTGTCTGTGGGCTGCTGTATTTGTCTCCCAAACAAATGGTTGGACGATTAAAGTCCCCCATGAGAACCAGGGCCTGTGATTTGGAAGGTTCTCTTAGCTGTCTGAAGAAATTCTCATCCACTTCATCTCCCTGATCTGGAGGTCTATAGCAGACACCAACTACAACATCACCTCTGTTGCTTCCACCTCTAAGCTTAAATCAAAGACACCCAATTGCCTTTTCTCCCTCCTTATATCGAAGCTCTGAGCAATCATACGTCTCCCTCACATAGAATGCAACTCCTACTTCTTTCCTCCCCTCATGTCCTTCCTGAACAGTTTAAACCTTTCCATGAACATGCTCCAGTTATGCAAATCATCCCACCAAGTCACCATTATTTCGTCCTCCTCATACTTCCTCAAGTGTGCTAGAGCCTCTAATTCTTCCTGTTTGTTTCCCAGGCTTCTTGCATTTGTGTTCAAGCACCTTAGAGAGATGGCTGATTGGTCCATTTTTTTTTCCTCTTCACCCAGGAATCCTGCTTTGTTGTTCCCCTGCCTTCCCCACTTACTTCAGGGCTTGTGTCACCTTCCCCGATGAACCTAGTTTAAAGCCCTCCTCGCTGGGTTTGCAAGCCTGCCCACAAAGATGCTCTGTTCTCTCTTCATTAGTTGGATCCCATATCTTCTTAGCAATCCTTGTTCATAAAACATAATCCCATGGTCAAAGAAACCAAATCCTTCTCTGCGACACCACCTATGCAACCACACATTTACCTCGGTGATTCCATGATCCCTACCTGCGCCCCTTCCGTTCACAGGTAGGATGGATGAAAACACCACTTACACTCCATATTCCTTGATCTTTTCCCCTAGGGTTATGTAATCCACAGTGATCTCACCAAGGTCGCTTTTGTCTGTATCATTAGCTCCTACATGGAAAAGTAGGAAGGGGTAATAGTCTGTGGGTCTGATGATTCTTGGAGGAGATTCTGTAACATCCTGGATTCTGTAACATCCTTGTCTCAATACAGTACAGAGCTAAATCGGCACTGCTCTGATCCATGCAGTCTGTTGACTTTTCAGGTCTGGTAAAGATCCAATAACTCAATGGGAGAGTACTCTCCCATCAACAGAATTAATCCATCCCTGTGAGAAGTGAAAGCTATGTCATGGGGGAATGCTTCCCCTGTGGACATAGTACTGTGTAGACACTTTGGTGAAAGTCTTCCAGCTGAATGTATCAAAGAGGTAGCCGTGTTAGTCTGTATCTTTGAGAACAAGAAGAAGTCCTGTGGCACCTTATAGACTAACAGATGTTTTGGAGCATAAGCTGTTGTGGGCAAAGACCTGCTTCATCAGATGCATGAGTGATGACGCATCTGAAAAAGTGGGTCTTTGTCCACAAAAGCTTATGCTCCAAAATATATGTTAGTCAATAAGGTGCCACAGAACTTCTTGTTGTTCCCAGTTGACTGGTCATTTTTATACCTCAAAGGCTACATCTACACGTGTATGCCACATTGAAATAGCGTATTTCGATGTAGCAACATTGAAATAAGGTATTTCGATGAATAATGTCTACACGTCCTTCAGGGCTGGTGCCGTCGACGTTCAACGTCGACATTGGGCAGCACCACATCGAAGAAGGAGCTGCAGGGGAGCGTCTACACGCCAAAGCAGCACACATCGAAATAAGGCTGCCAGGAACAGCTGCAGACAGGGTCACAGGGTGGACTAGCACTTCTGGGGCAACAGATAGCCGCTCCCTTAAAGGGCCCCTCCCAGACACACTCAGCCTGCACAGCACGCAGTCTGCAGAGCCATAGGCACGCACACCTCGGTGAAGCAGTTATGGACACCCAGCAGCAGCAGCAGCAGCCAGAGGTCCACCCAGCCGCCCCTGCAGGAGCAGTGCTTGCCCTTCTCAATGCCATGCAGGAGGCAGCTGATCACCTTTTATTCGTGGAAGAGGAGCTGCCCCCAGGGGAGGAGGAAGCAACCCCAGACCCTGCTGCCCCCTGCACTCCCCCCCGCCGCACATGCTGCCAGCTATGGAGCTACCCCCCGAGCACCGACTGGTGGCAGGGGCTGGTGCTCGGTGAGTGGGACGACGACCGCTGGCTCCAGAACTTTCGTATGAGCCGGCAGACATTTCTGGAGCTCTGCCACTGGCTCACCCCTGCACTGAGGCACCAGGACACCGCCATGCAGTGTGCCCTCAGCGTGGAGAAATGGGTCGGCAGCGCTGTCTGGAAGCTGGCCACTCCAGACAGCTACCGATCCGTGGGGCAGCAGTTTGGCGTTGGCAAGGCCACAGTCGTGGCTGTCCTCATGGAGGTAAGAGGACCCACGGGGAGGGGGAGGCAGCCCTGGGAGGGGAGGGGAGGGGAGCCCTGGGGGTGGAGGGGAGGGGAGCCCTGGGAGGGGAAGGCCAGACACACCCTGCACACCCCTCATTGGTGCTCTCCCATGTCCTTCCCCTGCAGGTTGTCCTCGCCATCAACGCCCTGCTCCTCCACAGGCTCATGCGGCTTGGGGACCCAGATGCTGCCATCGTGGGGTTTGCCACCCTGGGCTTCCCAAATTGCTTTGGGGCTCTGGATGGGACCTATATCCCCATCTGAGCTCCGGAGCACAGTGGAGGACGCTTCCTGAACAGGAAGGGCTACCATTCGGTGGTCCTCCAGGCCTTGGTGGACAGCCGGGGCTGCTTCCTGGACATTTATGTTGGGTGGCCTGGCAGCACCCACGATGCCCGGGTATTCCAGAATTCGGGCCTGTGCCACCGGCTGGAGGCGGGGACCTACATCCCTCATCGGGAGATCCCTGTGGGGGACACCACCATGCCCCTCTGCGTCATCACAAATGCAGCGTACCCCCTCCAGCCCTGGCTCATGCACCCTTACACGGGCTGTCTCACAGCCAGCCAGGAGCGCTTCAACACGCGCCTGAACCACGTGCACCAGGTGGTTGAGCGCACATTTGGCCACCTGAAAGGGCGCTGGAGGTGTCTCCTCACCCACCTTTATGCGGGCCCCACCAACATCCCCCAGATTGTGGGCACATGCAGCGCCCTCCACAACCTGGTGGAGAGCAAGGGGGAGGCATTCTTTCAGGACTGGGCTGTGGAGGCTGGCAGGGTTGATGTGCAGCCACCCGCTGCCCCCAGTCGCCAGGTGGACCCCAAGGGGATCCGGGTCTGGGAGGCCCTGTGGGCCCATTTTGACCAGGCCGCGGGGTGAATGCTGGCAGGCCCCCCACTGCACCCCCTCACAACACTCCCTGCCCCTACGCCCACACCACAGAGCACCCAAGAGCACCCCCCCCAACTTTTCTTGCAAATAAAACTAGACCTGTTGTTCATGAAACCACAAAACGGTGAATTCTTATTATTATATTATTACTACAAATATAAATATTATATATTATATGATAACCAAAAAACAGTGGAACACAAGGAAGGGGAGAACTATTTACATGGGGGGGCAGGTATCATAAAATAACAGGGGTCTAATACAAACTATATACAACATAAATAAAGGGGATATGTACAAAGGGGGGGGCACGTCCTGGGCCCCGCATCCCCTAATGTCCAGAGCTGGGGGTTGGTGGGCACGACCCTCGCCTCGGCCTCAGCCCTGTCGGGGCTGGCTGGGGGCCGGGCGAACCGGCAGATATGGCCTGCGGGTGTCAGCTGGCCCAAGGTCCCCCTCGGCGGAAGGGCCCTCGTTGGTGGACGGCCGTGGGATGGCGGGTGGAGCAGAGGGTGGAGCGGTGGGTGGAGCAGGCAGGGCGGGCAGAGCGGCGGCCGGCGCAGCATGGGGGGGCCAGGTAGTTCGTGATGCGCTCAAACGTGCGCATAAAGGCCCCCCATGTCTCCTGGCACCAGGCCAGTGCCCGCTCCTGCAGATGGAGGCGCCGCTCATCCACCCGCAGGCGCTGCTCCGAGACCTCCAGCTGCCGCCAGAGGATCGCCAGCAGCTGGGGGTCTGTCGCCATCCGGGGGTGGTGCTTGGTCCGCCATCGTACCCACCCTGGGGCTGGTCGGTGCTCCGTCGAGGGTCTGGCCTGCAGTGATGGCCCCGTTGGGCTCTCTGGGACCACTGACACCTCGCCAGCACTCTCCGGTCCCTCCGATGGTGCAGCTGCGGAACACGGGGGGGAAGAAGAGTGGAGACAGCCGTTAGTGTGGGTCCCGAGACGTGGCCCTTGTCCCCCCACCCCTCTGCTGTTGGTTCCCTATCCCCATCCCCAGGAGATGTTGCTGCTGCTGATGGGTGTCCCACCCCCTCCCCCCCAGGGGACCCTAGGTTCTGCTCCCCCCATCCCTAGGGATGGGGCATGGCACTGTCGTGCTGGGGAGGCAGGGGCTGATGCACTCTTCTGAGGGACATGCCACTGCTGTCCTTGGGGCCATGGTCATCTGGGCATGTAGAGGGCCTTGGTCATGTCTGTTGCCCCCTCCCCTCAACCCCGGGGGTGTGCACCGGGGGGTACATACCTGACGGTCTGCTCCCATGGTCGGAGGACACCCTGTGGGCGGATGCCCTGCTGGAGCTCCGGGACAGGATGGTGATCCGGAGCCCCCCGTCTCTGGAGGAGGATTCCCCCTCCTCCTCCTCCTACGGCATCCCAGGGGTGGGCTCCTGTGCGGGGGGCTAGGGTGCGGGGCTTGCCTCCAGGGCGGACTCCGCCTCCGGGGCCTGCTGGGGCTTGTCAGCCGAGGTGTCAAGAGTGGCTGGAGGGGAGGAAGTGTGCCGGGGGCCCAGGAATTCCCTGAGCTCCCTGTAAAAGGGGCAAGTGACGGGGGCGGCCCCAGATCGGCTGGCCGCATCCCGGGCCCGGGCATAACCCTGCCGCAGCTCCTTGACCTTACTCCTGACATGGTCAGGAGTGCGGGCAGGGTGACCCCAGGCAGCCAGGCCCTCAGCCAGTGGAACGAATGCATCTGTGTTCCGCCTCTTGCTCCCCATTACCTGGAGCACCTCCTCCTCACTCCAGAGCCCCAGCAGGTCCCTGATCTCGGCCTCTGTCCAGGAGGGGCCCCGCTGCCTCTTCCAGGGCTGGCTGCCAGCCTGGGAGCCCTGGCTCCCCTTGGGAGGGGTGCCCTGGGGGCGCTTGGGGGGCTGGCAGGTGGCCATCGCAGCCGGAGGGGGGCGGGTGTATCTGGGCTGTAGGGAGGTGTGCAGGCAGGCCACGTGGCTGTGCTGCCGCCTGCACACTCTCTCAGCTTCCTGCACAGGAAGGCAGGGGGCAGGGAGCTTTAAGGGGCTGCTGCATGCGGCGACCATAGAGCTCAGGGGCTGGAGAGAGCGTCTCTCAACCCCTCAGCTGATGGCCGCCATGGCAGACCCTGCTATTTCGATGTTGCGGGACACAGATCAGCTGCACGTGCCCTACTTCGACGTTCAACGTCGAAGTAGGGCGCTATTCCCATCTCCTCATGAGGATAGCGACTTCGACGTCTCGCCGCCTTACGTCGATGTCAACTTCAAAATAGCGCTTGCCACATGTAGATGTGGCGGGCGCTATGTCGAAGTTGGCGTGGCTACTTTGAAGTAGCCGGCACGTGTAGACGCGGCTTAAATGTGTAACATTCATTGACTTAAATAGTTGTCTAGACCACAGACGAGCGAACTGGGGGCTGGGGGTGGGGGCTGAGGGGGATATGAAATTACATAAGGAGGGCACAATAGGCTGCTATGTGCCAGGCTCATCCATCTCATTAAAATTTTGAAAGATGTTACTCTCTTTATGCTTGTGTACTAATATGTATATAAATTAAAAGTTTAATAATAATAATAATAATAATAATAATAATAATAATAAAGGTTTTACTTTCTACATACTTATTTTCTTACACATGCCAGTTATTTTTTATATGAACATAACTGAAATTTCCATCAGTTTGGATTACCGATTTCCACTGGTTTGGACAGATTGGGGGTGGGGGTGGGGTGCTGCTAACTTCAGGGCCGAAAAGCAGTGAAAGAAGAAAATGGGGTTGGGCAATTGAGGGTGGGGGTTGTAGGATTATAGATTGTTTTATTAAATCATAAATCCAGTGCAATTAGGACCTCATCCCCTTGTCTTTCCAATGCCCTGGGGATGATACAGCTAAAGCACTCTATAAAACCTTGGAAGATAGTAATTTTGCTGTCTGAAATGTAAACTACAGAAATGATGAAAAAGAGAGCAAAACCAAACACTGCCATCTAATTCATTGAAATCATCACAGAAAGAAAGAAAATACCACCCCCTGAGGTCTCACCATCTATAACCCTCTGACCACTATATAAGACTCCAAATACACTAAACAGAAAGACTTCAGAAAAAAAAGAGGGAACACTTTCTGCACAACACATAACCCAGAAGAACCACCTGAGACAAAAAAATCATCACTTGCTTCCACACACTGAAATCATTAAAAAATAATCAGGAAAGTCACCTATAACTTATAGGAGAAACCAAAACAACTTTCAGTAGCTGCGCCCAACACCCAAAACAGATATTGAGAACAAACACAAGAAATGGAAGCACCTATTACCACACCACAACCCATAGCACAGCCCTCCAGGAGAAACCATAGATAGCACCTGTACCCATCACATTAAGGACACTACACTACATGACATACAAACACCATCCATTTATCAAGACTACCCCTAACTGGACCCAGATTATCTCTACTGTCTAAGGGACTGAATATCTGTCCTTGGAAATAATATGATTCCATATTAATATGATGAAGAAGAAGAATCCATTCTCTGACTCTGTGTATAATTCTTGTACAACAAAGAAACACTCACATTTTCCATGATGCCACCAACAATTCTAAGGAAAAAAAAATCTGACTCAACACTACAGAGCTCATGAACTCTTGTGTGAAGAATTACTTACTTGTCTGTTTTACATATGTTGCCTAATAATTTCATTTGGTGATCCCCATGCATGTGTTGTTTTGTGTTTCAAGTTATGAATATTGGCTCAGTAACTGATTTCAAATGTTTGCTCCTGGACTAATGCCCACAGAGTATTTAGCCAGTACATCTAGGAGAGGCTGTTCAAGATGAATGGCCTATCAATAAGTACTTGACTCACAATGGACCTTGGGAGATATAAATCCACATGTGGTGAGATTTCTTTGGAATATTCAGATTAGCACTAGCTTCTGCCACTAAAGAACTGAGTCATGCTTGTACAGGTGATGTGCTCATGTGACTAGACCCCATCTTACAGACTAATTTTCCACAGTAAGAACAATGGTATTCCATCCATATTACACTTTTGTCTCACCACACTGTGTAACAAGAATTCAGAAAAGCAGTTCCAATAGATACTCCAATTGCTGCTTGTAGACATGAGTGTTGTATCTACATAAAGCTGTGGGAACACTTCCACATACCTCTTTCCTGCTCTAGCTTCTCCATTGTTCAAGCCTCTGACTATTGGCTTATACCACGAGGAGCATTCTAGTGAAGTGTCTAAGGTCTTTCCAATGGTTTGGAAGTAACCAGAGACGAGGCTTAAGCCAGCAGTTTGCTACCACAAGCTTGAGCCAAGAATCTTACAATTGTTGTATTTAATTCCTTTAACCAACTTCCGCTTTCACCCTTTCTTTCCTACTTTTTTATTAATAAACATTTAGATTTTAGATACTAAATGATTGTCAACAGTGTGTTTTTGGATGATATCTAGTTCATATATTGAGCTGTATGTATGGCTGGTCTTTTGGGATAGAAAGAAATGTGTATTTGATGACTCTAGATACAATAAACACTCATGCCTATAAGCAGTGATTCTGTGAGTGAGCCAAAGGAATTCGAGTATCTGATGGAACTGCTTTTTTGAACTCTTCTTACATAGTGTGGTGAGATAAAAGGGCTCTTTTTAGCTGGTTTGTTATACATTGTAAGTCAAAGACCACCAGTTTTCAGCTCTGATTGACCTTTTTCTTAGCAATTTGTCCTGAATTGGATACTCTCAGTAGTGTCCCATGACAGCACAGCTTTTTACAGGGGCGATCACCTCTGCATGCAGTACTCAAGATATGGGTGTAGCATGGATTTGTATAGAGACAATATGATACTTTCTGACCTATTTTTACTACTTTCTCAGGATATGTCTAGATTACACTGATTTGTCAACAGACCTTTTTTGTCGGAAGAGATCTTCCGACAAAACTTCAGTTGGCAGATTGCAGCCCAATTCCCAAGTGGAATGCAAGAGCAATCCACTCTGTCTCCAGAGAGTGTCCAGACTGCCTGGCCACTCTCTTGACAAAATGGCCAATCGGACACACAGAAGAGAGCAATACATTGTAAGGTAATACCCAATATTTTCATCATGAGCCAGGACAAACATATGCTTATAGACTTGAAAATGCAAACACCTTAGAAAGGCATGACTCTTTGAAGCCTGGAAAGGCTTAACTGATGGAAAATTAAAAAAAGGGAATATAACAATCTTTATATTCTTCTTGACTATAAACACAGGAATGTGTGGAAGATAGCTGGTTCAAACTGAAGTTAATGCTGCTGAAAATGGCCCCTGAAATCTTGGATGTGTCGAATCCAGGGCTAAAAATGATAAGAAGGGAGACTTGGAGGTAGACTTCTCAAGTTAAAGTAAAAGGGGTAAGCCTTTAACAAATGGCAGGCCCATGCCTTAAACAAAAATGACATAGCATATATAGAGGCACAGAAAAGGAGACTAAAAGAAGTGTTATAATAGCTAAGAAACATGGCCTGTGATGAGGTATGTAACTAATTTGGAGAATAAGGGAGAAAAGTTCATCAACCTACTTTCTAAGGTGGGAAGAAAAAAATTGAGTGAGTCGAATCAAGTGCTCATATTAGAAATGACCATGATGTATTGCAAAGTAATGGCCAATCAATTTATAAAACTTGGAATGATTATTTTTAAAATACAACCCCATAACAGGAATTAAATACATGTAAGGCAACCCAGGATGTGACAGATTGTATACAGGAAGAGGAGGTTGTAGATGCAGTTGGGAAAATATAAAAGTAGTAACCTCCTGCATCACGATGACATAATGGTGGATGCTCTAAAGCTATTGGGAAGTGAGGGCACCCAGTATTTTACATGTCAATGATATGCTTAAAGCAAAGGGTATGCTGGATGAATGGCTTAAAAGTTTTGTATTGCCCTTTCTGAGCATAAAGGAAATACATTAAACTTTTGTTCATCCCGTATTTGATCAACCGGAACTCTGACACAACCAGCATAACTCCAGCAAACCCAAAGCCATGATGTGACTTCCTCTTTTTACTGTGCTGGACAGCAGAACTGAGTGCAGGATCAATGCCCCAGCCTTCAGGGGAAGGCCCACTCAGTGCCCACCCACCGCCCCTCCACGCTGCATGTGTGTGCAGCTGGTGGGCTCCTCTGCTGTCTCATCCAGTGTCTTCCCCCCAGAGTAGCTACCTTCATGGAGTGGCCATGTGCAAGCCCCAGGAGGAGCTCCTCGTGTGGCCATGTGTCAGCCCCGCAAGCATAGGGTGAACATCTGTCCCATTTTGGCTAGGACAATCCCGTATTTAAGGCAACTCTCCAAGGTTTTTGTTTTGGTTTGGTTTGGTTTTGGTATTTTTCCAAAGCCAGTGGTCCCATATTTTCATGTCCAGCGCTCCCCCTGCTGGGGAGCCAGGGTGGGTGCAGCTGCAGCAGTCTCGTGTCTGTGGCTGGCAGGAGACTGTTGGGCAGGGTACGGCCAGCAGGTGGCGATGTCAGGCCGGGCTCAGAGGCTGACACGCACAGGAAGCCAGTGGGAGGAGAGGTGGCCTGTGTGTGCTGGAGGGTTGGGGTGTGTGTGGGGGGGGGGGTCCGCACTCTCCATGTGCGCCCTAAAGCAGCATTTCTCAATGGGGGGAGTGTGTGGGGCTAAAGCCCTGAGCCCTGCCCCGCCTCTGCCCCCCATTGAAGCTGGGAGCCGCAGAGCTAAATGCCCAAGCTGGTGACTCCATGGGGCTGAGAACAGGACCTGAGGGCTGAACCCCTGATCCCCGGTGTGCCCTCCCCCCAGGCTGAAGCCCTGCTCCCCCGTGCACCATTCCTCCCCACCCCCCCAGGCTGCAACCCCAATCCACAGCCTGCCCCCTGCTAGGCTGGAGCTCTGATCCCTGCTGTTCCCCCTCTCCTGCCAATGAAGCCCGGAACTGTGGGAGTTGCAACTGAATGCCTGAGCCCTGGTGACCCCTGTGTGCTTCGCTCCCTCCCCCACAAAAAAAGCATTAACTAAAAGTACAGTGCAGTCCCAGGGACAGACGCACTCCTCTCGCCCTGCCTCTGGCCAGCTCCCAGCCCCCTTTTCTCACATAGACAGAGCTGCAGGGGTGGGGGACCTGGCTGTATAGCTGGAAGAGCCTTCAGAGAGCAGGGGCTTCAGGGGAACACCCTGGCACACAGACTCTAGTCACCCTGTCCCTGCCCCTGCCCCAAGTTATCCTGATCACACAAAATCTCTAATGATGCATGCCTGCCCACAGCCCCTAGCTACTTCCTGCCTTCACCCTGAGCTCCCCGCTGCCTGCACACAGCCCCAGCTGCCCCTTCTCTGCATCATGAGCTACGCCCTACCCCTACACAGTCCTTAGTTTCCCCTCCCTGCAGCCTGAGCAATCCCATGGCCACATATATCCCCAAGCTACCCTGTGCCTGTCCCCTGAACGATCCCCTGCCTGCATCCCAAACCACCCTATGTGCACCCTGAGCTAGCTTCCTCTATGCACCCAGCCCCTAGCTATCCTTCCCTGAGCCCTGAGCTGCCTGCACACATCCCCTAGTTAGGTCCTGGCCACATGAAGCCCCTATCTAGTTCTTGCTGGCAGACAGCCCCTGGCCACGCCTCTATCCACTTTCTGCACTATCGCCCTCTACACTCTTTAAGCTGAGCACTTCCTGCCACCACCACCACAGTGAAGCCAGGCTGGGTGTCTACTGGAGTGAATGGGTTGGAGGTGGTGCTGCCTCCCTGGTCCTGACATATGGAGCTGGCTTGAGCCTGCTGGGCTCTGCCCCCCAAAAGAAGTCACACTATATATATACCTGAGACTCTCCTTGGCCCAGATCCTCAAGCCCCCTCTCCCCCACCGCTGGGCCCTGGAGCTTAAAAAGCATGTTTGGATCAGGGCCTCTCACATGTCCAGATAGGCCAGAGCCACTCCCACCTTTTGAGGGCTCTGATCATAATACAAATTTTAAAAAAGAGAGAGCGATGATACATGAAAACAAAATAAGGTTCCAGAAAAGAGCAAGACTAAACTGGAATACTGGTTTTTTTTTCATTTAATAAATGCTTTTCTAGCCTATCAGATGCCAAAATTTAACAAGTGTCAAAATCTGAGGCCCCCTTTGAACTTGAGGTCAAGGTCAAATCGCGCTCCTTCCCCTGCACCCCCATTGGCCATATTCCATCATAGGGAGATACGGTCACCCTACACAAGCAGCTCCTGCTGTCCCCACCAAAAGGTAAATGGGACAGCAGTGGAGTGGGAGATGGTGCTGGACGGGTTGGTGGGAGGATCTGAACTTTCTTAGGAGCTGCCGGGTACTGCTCCATGCCTGTGCCTCCCTGTAGCTGCTCTTTATGAACTCATCCCAGGGCTGCCAGATATTGTTTGCTAATTATTACCCAAATAAGCTAACTTTGCAAGATACGAAAGTTCAGGAAACAATCAGTGAAAAGTGCATTCATAAAACAGTAGAATTTTGGAAGAGCCATTATGCATTTATGCCAAGAAGGAGTACCCGTCACCCTGGAATAGTTGAAGGAGAAGAAAGGAGACCCAGGCATAGTCTTTGAATTTCAGAAGGTGCATGTTATGCATCAAAACCGTAAGTCTGGCAGAATTTGTGATGGAGAAATGGTCTAAAAGGTGTATTCCTTGTATCCAGGATATCCTTAATGGGATAATTTGTGGCACCAGGCATTCAGAGTCCAGGTTATGGGAGTCCTTGCAGTCTCTCTACCCCTATTCCTTCCTATCGGTAACTTTGCAAGTAGAGGAAATTTGCTTCTCTTTCAAGTGAACTTATTTTATTATTTTAATCAACATGCTATTGGCTGCTATTAGTTTTTGTACTTCCTGATAATGCAAATGGTTTGGATTGATTTTTGGTAGTTTTAATGCTGTTATGTAATTTGGATTGAAGGCTTTGATGGTTTATCCTCCTTTCACTGTAATTCCACAGGTTCAGTCAAAGTTATCCTGTATCCTCAACTACATTTTTGGTAGAAATAATGTAAAGTAACCTAACTCAGACCATTAATCTCCTAGTTTCCTTTCCCAAGCCTCCTTTGCAAAATGGTGAAAATCAGGCACCTTACCTAAATTTTAAGAAAGGCTTTGTCTTCTTATCTGGTTAGGACTCAGACCATGAGGAAGTCTGTAAGATGTGGCACTTTTAGAAAGCAATATAATGGCTAAATATCTTAGTTTATGCACATAATCTTGTTATGCCTTAGCTAGAATGACAGGAGGTGTGGCTTTCAGGACCTTGCTACAATTCAAGTGTCATCAGTGGCTCACTTTCTTAATATTTCCACCTTAGGTTCCAAATCTGACACCTTTACTTGTGTTGACTTGTACTCAGCTATTGCAATCACTGAGATTATTTATGGAACATGGTACTATTTTTCATGAGAGGAAGCATCAATTTCTAGCCCTTCAAAATCTGTACAACTGCTATAAAATACAGCTATGCAGGGACATTCTCTGACAGCTCTGAAATCCCTGTTTCACTTCTCCTTCTAACTCTGCCTTTCCTCTGGATGCTGTGCTGTGTGCTTGATTTTTACCAGCTGGAATATGCAGAGACTTGAATGAAAACTTACTATGGTTTGATAAGAATGTTGCCTCTATATAGTTACACGGCCAGACAAGTCTCCTCCTTCCTCTGGAGGAGGGAAGTGGTTTGGCAATGTATGGATTCTTCACATCATCATTACCAACTATTCAGTGGTACAAAAGCATGCTTAACTGATAATTTGCACCAACTATCTCACAGTGTTGAAAAGAACATTTGCAGTTTATATCAATGCCTGATGCTAAGACTGTCATGAATCAGAAGCTGGCATTACTTTTAAAAGGTAATTTAAATTTGTAGCTATTAAAAAGGAACTACTACATTAGAAAGCTGATACCTAATTAAATGCAGTTGCACTATTGTGGCTCCTGTAGTTTGTGTTTGATTGATTAATAACCTATTAATAAGGACAGCCAAATATATCCAATGGGGTAAAAAACCTGTTGTGCATCTTTGATTCAGTAAATATCATTTGGTACTCTCAAGTGATTTTTCAATATGATATGTAAGAGTCTAACCTCAGAATCCCTCATTAATGTTAGCTGGAGTCAGTCAACCAAATCCCCATAAGCTGTGTTGAATATTTATTACCTATTTAATAAACATAAATTGACTGCGATAGTATTCCTATCAATACCTCCCCGGATAGATGCATAGGTTTTGAAGTGTTTAAAACTTACCTTTGTAAGTGGTATGTCATGCATACATAAAGCTAAATAAGTTAGAATTGCCATTCAAAAACCCTGAATTATTAGCAGCATATAAAATAGTTTAAAGAAGATCTAAAGAACATGCGTAGGATACTAAGAAAAAGATCAAGGTATATTGGTCAGGTCAGTAAAAAGTATTAAAGGGGGAAAGGACACTTGAATTTTCATATTGGCTGTTCCTTTTTTGGAAGTGAGTAATTTATTTTCTACAGTAATGCTTATGGGTTGAAAGAAAATTAAGAGTGAAGCAATGTTATTTTGATATTGCTAAATATTTTAGTATAATGTGAATAGCAACATGATCACCAGATGACTGCAAGAGGCAGATCATTAGAATTTTTTAAAAATAATTTCACAGTTAAGTGAAAAGATTTCTTTTCATTGGAAGTTCTTTCTGTTTTAGCAAATGCAACGTTTGAGAAAGGCACTCTTGGGTACATAAAAGTCCTAAAACACCTGGAGATGTCTGATGTCTGATGTTATCTGTGTAGACACAGAACACAGAAAACTCGAGCACTTGTGATAAAATATGTACTTCCCCTTTTCTTTTTCCACTGTCCTCCACTTGGAATATTCAAAACATATATATATATATATATATATATAAAGGAAAATGCTAAAAATCTGGATTTGGCAAAAAATGTGAACGAACACCTCCCACCACCACTCAACATTGATTACTTTTTAATTTAAAAGGTTCTATAGAATCGTCAAAACCTAACAATATTATTGCTGAAAACATTTATGCTGAGTTTACTATTGCTCAGTACATTGATGAATGGCTCAACATAGCTGTAAATATGAAATTCCAAAAGTGTAATTTTCTCTTGTAGCCAACAGAAGTCCAGCTTGTATGTGCTAAATTAGACTAATTCTTTCTAATTTTCTTCACCAACATCTTTCTCAAAGTTTAACAAGATTTTGAAACCCAAATGGTGTCATTAAAATAAATCTTTAAATCAAAGTATGGTTAATGTAGTAGAAGATACTATTTTTCACAAGCATCTTTGTTCTGAGTAAAATCTCCAGCTGCCTTCTCCTGCAGTGTATTTCTGTTACAATCTTATTCATACTTCAGCAGGGGTCTCCGGCCACCACAGGCAATGAGCACATTGCCACACTATACCAGCAAGTAAAAGCAAGAACATGCCAGTGTGTTAGTGATATCATGTCAGAGAGAACCACTGGTGAGCAGCCTGGACACTAAAATGATAACACTGAATGAAAAGTAAACCTCAGACCTGCATATGTTAAGCACATTTCAAAACTTTTCACACAAGGAAAATATGAAATACAGATTGAACTTTTTCTTCTCAGACCACTTTAATATCTGCTAGGCTATAACTACAGTCCATTTTCTATTCAATCCTCTCCTCTGAAGTGCATAGGAAATTATTATGGGACTCCATTAAGAGCCAGAACTTCATGATTAAGAGATGATAAAAGCCCACAAAATAATGTTATGTTGTTTAAGCTGGTTTAAAAGAAAAGTACCAGAAGAGCATATTAACAAAATCAGTAATGACCTAAATCTTCATATTAAATGGTACATCATTTTCTATCATTAAATCTCACTTCTGTTTCATAGCCAGCACTATTGAAAAAAAGATGAAAGATAGGCTTCTTAAGCCCCTAGACAAGGACTGGATTCGTCTTGGTTAAATCCCTGGCTCTTCAGCAGACTTCACACGTGATCTGGGCAAGTCACTCACATATCTGTATCTCAGAACCTCATCTGTGAAATGGAGATAATGGTACTTGTATAGTTCCCACATGTTAATTGTTCGTGAAAGGCTCTTCAATGCCTCTGTGATATTCTGATGAGATCCATGGGGAAGTCTATAAATAAAATCAGATAAATGTAATGCTAAATGTCCCTCATGACACTACACCTTTAAAAAGAGTATGGTAAACCTAAATGTTATATTTGCCAGGCTAGAGAAAATCAATCACACACGAACTACAGGATCCACGATAGTGCAACTCCATTTAATTAGGTATGAGCTTCCTAATGCAGTAGTTGATCTGATAGCCCTGAACTCTTTTGAGAATTCCTGATTAGCCGTAGGAGTTGAGAACAGCTTCTTGTTTTAGGTAAGCTGATATACATGAAGACTATATCTACACTAGAGTATTTTACAAATCCTGCATAGTGTCCAGATTCCTCAGAAATTCTGTGGACAGTAAGTCAACAGAACACGGCACTTTTGTCAACAACTATGCCCCACTCCCCACGAGGCAGAATGCCTCTGTCAACTGAGAGCTGTCAACAGAAAGCCATGTGGATACTTTGGGGGGCCCTTTTTCTACAGACAGGGCTTCTGGGACACTGGGTAGCCCTGTCTGTTGTGCTTCTGGTTGGCTGTTTTGGCGAGAGAGAGGCTGGGCAGTCCAGCCACTCTGTTAACAGAGCAGATTGCTCTTGCGATCGGCTTGACAGTTTGAACATGATCTGTCAACAGATGTTTTTGACAGAAGATACCTGCCTGCAAAAATTTCTATTGATGAAGCCCTGTAATCTAGACATAGCCGAAGAATGTCCTCTCCAGGAAGGTCAGGGGAATGAGTGCAAATATATCCTTTCATGCTTTAATTTGTGCATTTCCACTGATTTTAAGGGGAGTCCTTTCTAGCTTTTAGAAGTCTTATAATAAAGACCTTTCAGGAGGAATTCTATTAGGGGACTAAACAAACATGTTGAAATTTACCTAACAATTTTGACAAAGGCAAACAAAAGACTAAAAAATGAAGCTATGAAAACTAAAGTCCGGCAGCTTCAAACAAAATTCTGCTAATGACACTGTGATGGGGTGTACCAAACCCACACTGGGCCACTGTGACTGAACCAATAACTGTGGGCCCAGGAGACCACATCTCTTTGTCCCTGCTGTGTGTGGTCCAAGTGGAAGGGACAGATAAAAGGAAGTGGCCAAATTCATTCTGAGAAAAAGGAAGGACCCGCAACTTCTCAAATGGTGGGAAATGTGTGTCTGGATTATGCTGTGGAGGTCCAGCCATCTGTGGATACTGATTGGGATGCCCAGGAGTTATCAGCCGAGGACATGCTAGAGATGAGCCTTGCAACAGGAAGTGGCCCAGGCAATGAAGTAGAAATCAGCGCTTGAAACTTAAACTTGGAATCTTCTCATAGAGTCCGAGGTAAAAATCTGGTAAAGTGGATCCTGGTTCCTCCCCTACCCAGCATTTGCTACTAGATGTGGCTCCTGGGGGCAACAGCCATAGATTGATTATATTCTCTGCTTCATCCAGGGACTACAGATTGACTGATTGCCATGCCCAGTGGGTTAGAGCTCTTCAACTGTTATTGCCTCAGGTAGCCAGGAGGCACAGGAGTCATATATTGTTTGCTTTGCTCTTCCCCATTCAGGAACTGAAGATGATCATTTGTACTGCACTGCTCAGAGGGTCAAATTCCTTGAGCTGCTACTGTTTGCCCTGGCCAGGAGACTTGAGAGGCACAAACTGAGTGTTTGTACCAACCCTGCCCAGGGCCAATGGCAGCAACGTCACTCAGCACACAGGCACCCAAATGAGAGGCATATCATAGATTTCCCCACCCCTTTTAAATCTTTGCAATAATACATTAAAGTTAGTGAATTGAAAAGGGGTGTTTTTTGTTGTTTTTGTTGTTTTTTTTTTCCTGCTGTATAGGTCAGGCATTGTCGTTTGTCTGGGGTCAGGGTGGGGCCAATATAATTTTAAATGCTGGACATGCCAGTCACTTTTTTAAGTGGTACAGGGCAAGGGCAGGGGTGATCCCACCTTAACCACTGCACTACTGCCTGGTAATGCCCAGCTGGAGCCTGCACCCTTAATCACTAACATAGTTCTGAGCCCCACCTGCACCCAAACTGCCAGAGCCTTCACCCTAAATCTCTTCCTGCATCCCCTCTGCCCATCCAAGGCTCATCCTGGAACCCCTCCCACACTCCAAACTCCTCGGCCCAACACCGGAGACTATGCCTCATTGCAACGCAAACCCCCTATGTCAACCTGGTGACAGTGAGGATGAGAGAGGAAAAGGGATGGAGTGAGCAGAAAGGGCCCTCAGAGAAAGGGCACAGAAGGAAGAATGAGGATATTTGCATATGAGAGAGATCTTGAATTGCTCTTAAATTCCCAATGTGGTCTTGTGCTTAAAAAGGTTGGAAATCACTGTTCTACAGCTAAAAAGCTTCACTGAAGAGCATGGAGCCCCCAGTGACTTCTGGATAATCTATGCTGCACCATTGATATTCTTAACAGAGTATACCAGTGGAGGATAAGTTTAGCAGAGCAAGCTCCATCAGATTCCCTCCAACTCCAGAAGAATATAGCAGAGTCACAAATCAATGGGTGAAATACACCAGCAGGGTGTTTCCCAGTGATGCTGTGCTGGCAATTTTTTGCAAGAATTTGATCTCTTAATGACACCTGAGTGGTGGAAAATGGCTGGCTTTCATTAGCCAATCTGTTCCAGTATGGTCATTGTTGAAGGTCTCATTTCAATGTGTTCTTCAGTACTTTGCTGATACGAGGGCAAATTTCCTGATACTGTAGCCAGAATCAAGCTGAAATCAGTATAGCTGAGTTGGGAGGTGAACTCCCAGGACCAACTAAGCAACACCTTTAGGGAGTTTGGCTGAGTGCACTCCTGGACTCTCAGACCACACTAAGAACTGACACAAAGCCGTGAGTGGGATGAAATGGGGTGGGGAGATGAAATGATACTCTTGCTTATTACAAGTTCACACCAGCAAGTGGAGAACAGTTAAAGGAATACTGCCTTCTGGGTTTTGCTGACACATTTGAATGTATTTTATTGAGTTTTACCAAGGTTAGGCTGTGTCCTTTTGTCCTCTTCGTCTTTTCTTCTTTTATATATAACCCTTCTGCCAGATGCAGCCAGTAGCAAGCAGGTCTGTGTTCAATATCTAGAGCTCAAAAAACTCTCTACTAGAGCACAGCCAGCTCAAACTCCCACCCAGCAACCCTGAAAATTCACACTCCACCACTGGGTACCTCAGAAAGGCAACGTTTCTCCAGCTGCAAGAACAGAGTCTGACTTAGAAAAGAAACTGTTAATAAAAGGAGGGAAATTCAGTGCTAATTTGGGAAAACATCACAAACAAGGTTCATAGGTTGGGTGGTTCCCTTCTGCCATTGGGTTATTAAGTCCAGCAACACTACAGTCCCCATCAGATGCCCAACTCTTCTTTGCACCTCACTAACAGCTGCAGCTCAGAGTAGACCCAGAATTAAGCGAGTTTACCTCCCACACTGGTTGTGGGGAGTAAAGAGCCATCTTACTCACTCCACAGGGCCACTCATCACCACCTGCCTGCTCACTGCTCCCCACTACCACCCTGATGGCTGCTCATAATGCCTCTCCACCACCCCCTGTTGGCTAGTAGTCACCATGCATTGTCATCCACTTCTCAGCTGCGATCTCTGTAAATCCATATTCAGCTCTTTTTTGCAGACTGAACAAAAACAGTGCCAAGCTCTAGAGATTTCAGCTCTTAGTAAGCAGAGCAAAAACACAGCCGTAGCACAATTAATATACGAAAAAGTTCCCCATGAGGCCGATTTAGCTCTATTCTCTGAACAATGGGTTGAAAAAGGTTGAATCAGTCTTTCAGCCAGACATGAGGGCATGTAATCTGCTAGATGAGAATTGTATCCTCACTCTCACAACACTGATATTCAAGCCCCTGTCCATCGAAGGTTCCTTACACAAAGGCTGCATCTACACTGTGAGATAAATCAAATTTAAAGGAGTTAGCTCAATATTAAAACGTCATTGTCTTCACTGTAAATACCATTAGCTCAGTTTAGTGAGCCCTAATACCAATAACAAAATGTTGATATTATTGGATGGGTATAGTGTTAATTTTGAATTTAAGATTTCAAATAAAGGCTAGTAACAGAGAGGGAGCTGTGCTTGTCTATATACTATCAAAACAAAAAAGCAGTCAAGTAGCATTTTAAAGACTAACAAAATAATTTATTAGATGAGCTTTTGTGGTGTGGAAGCCCCATATTTTTAATTAGAATTAAAGAGGTGTCCCAGGAGGGGTAGCACCTCTGGCGTGGGGACTTGTCGTGTCTCTTTGGGGGCAGTTCATGCACCTTTGGTCCCCACATGGCACTCAGCTCTCACCTGTGGCTCCAAGAAGCTGTAGCATATGGAGTGGCCACACCCTGATAAACCAGTTTGACAAGTGGTCTAAACCAGGTGAAGAGAGCTGACAGGTCTGAAACCTTGGGTGAGAGAGGGACTTGCCTATCCCAAAAGCAAGATCCACTGACCAGGAAGGCTGCTCTGCAATGCCCTGTGGGGAGTGAAGGGCATGGCAAGGCACCGAGGGTGGCATGGCCATCCACTACAGCCTAGGAAGTCCCCAGCCATGACAAGTTCTTGTACCTCTGGAACCAGGCTTCTGAGGCCAAGAGAGCTGAACTGCCCCTGTACATTGGTTTTTCCTCTTTAAACACTCTCCTGCACAGGTTCTTTGTACAGTCTCATCTCTCAAATCAATCTACTTTATTAGTCTACTTCATTCTTCTACATCTTCTGTTTACTTCAAAGTCCTGTGGTGATGGGAGAGGGGCGAAGTGACAGGTGGAGGTGATCACTGGTAGTCATAGTTCTAAATCTGCCTGTAGGCAGCCTGTGGGCTTTGGTCACTTGACTCTGACCCTGAAACAACAGAGGAGTTTGGCAACATCCCAAGCAACTGAGCAGGCATTTTTAGGAACAGTACTGCTCACCCTCAGTGAGGGAGGGGACTAGAAAAGGTGTCCCAAAATTGCTTGTCCCAATCAAACTGGCCAGCATGCCACAGCTAGCAGCCTTACCCTCACAGCAGTCAAAAAACCAGTGAAAAGAAAGATGATATTTGGAGCATGGAACGTTTGCACCCTCTTAGATAGGGAGAACACTATGAGGCCTGAGAGAAGAACAGCCCTCATAGCAAGAGAACTGGTACACCATAATATTGGCATAGCTTCCCTGAGCGAGACCAGACTTGTAGAATAAGGATCCATTTGCAAACTGAAAGAAGGCTACACCTTCTGGAAAGGCAGGCCAGAAAATAAAAGAGAATCCATGGAGTGGGACTTGCCATCAAGACATCACTTCTGCTCCAGCTTCCTGACCTACCAACTTGCATCAGTGAGTGTCTGATCAAGCTCTGCTTCCCCCTCAACCTCTCTTGCAATTACACAGTCATCAGCACTTAAGCCCCCACTGTGACCAGAAACGATAAAGCAAAAGAGAATTTCTACAAGGACCTTGACCATCTTGTGAAAGTAATTCTTTGTGACAAGCTTCTCCTGTAGGGTGACTTCAACGTCAGAGTCAGCAAGTACAGTAGGAACTGGAAAGGGGTTCTGGGGCATTATGGTACTGGTAGCATGAATGCCAATGGCCGCTTTCTGCTGAGCTTAGCTGCGTCTACACGTGCACGCTACTTCGAAGTAGTGGCAGTAACTTCGAAATAGCGCCCGTCACGTCTACACGTGTTGGGCGCTATTTCGAAGTTGAAATCGATGTTAGGCGGCGAGACGTCGAAGTCGCTAACCCCATGAGGGGATGGGAATAGCGCCCTACTTCGACGTTCAACATCGAAGTAGGGACGTGTAGACGATCCGCGTCCCGCAACATCGAAATAGCGGGGTCCTCCATGGCGGCCATCAGCTGGGGGGTTTCGAGATACTCTCTCTCCAGCCCTTGCGGGGCTCTGTGGTCACCGTGGGCAGCAGCCCTTAGCCCAGGGCTTCTGGCTGCTGCTGCTGCAGCTGGGGGTCCGTGCTGCATATACAGGGTCTGCAACTAGTTGTTGGCTCTGTGTATCTTGCACTGTTTAATGAAAGTGTGTCTGGGAGGGGCCCTTTAAGGGAGCGACTTGCTGTTGAGTCCGCCCCGTGACCCTGTCTGCAGCTGTGCCTGGCTCCCTTATTTCGATGTGTGCTACTTTGGCGTGTAGACGTTCCCTCGCTGTGCCTATTTCGATGTTGGGCTGAGCAACGTCGAAGTTGAACATCGACGTTGCCAGCCCTGGAGGACGTGTAGACGTTATTCATCGAAATAGCCTATTTCGATGTCGCAACATCGAAATAAGCTATTTCGAAGTTGGGTGCACGTGTAGACGTAGCCCTTGTGTGCAGAAAATAACCTGATGATTACCAACACTTTTTTCAGGCAGGCTGATAAATACAAGACCATATGGATGCACCCAACATCAAAACAGTGTCACCTGATTGACTATGTCATCAGTCACAGGAGGGACATTCATGATGTTAAGATCACCAGGGCGATGCGGGGAGCTGAGTGCTGGACTGATCATAGACTCATCAGATCTCTTCTTAAGCTGCACATCACACCACTGTTCTGCAAGAAGCCCAAGGTTGTCAGACCCTCCTTCAGCATCAGGAAGCTGCAACATATTGCCCATTGTGAGCAATTTGCAGCCCAGTTCGATGATGTGCTGCTGTCTCATGGACCTCTGACTGGAGACCCAACACAAAAGTGACACCAGTTTAAAACCCTGGTGATGGACTAGGACTAGGACTAAAAAGAGAGTTCATCAAGACTGGTTTGACAAAAATGACAAGACCATCATGAAGATCTTAGAGGAAAAACAGAATGCATTTCTTGTATGGCAAAACATGCAATCCTCAGTCTCCAAACATGACCGTTTCAAGCACCTTCAGAGTCAGGTGCAGACTGCACTTCACAAAATGCAAAATGAGCAGTGGGAGAGAAAAGCTGATGAAGTCCAATGCTACGCTAACACCAAGAACTCCAAGATGATCTTCAGTGCTATCAAATATGTATATGGACCTTCCAAGCCAAGTACTACATCTCTCCTCTCTGCAGATGGCATGACCCTCCTGAGGAAGAAGAGCAGCATCAATGATAGGTGGGGAGAGCACTTCAGCAACCTTCTCAACAGGCCCTCCATTGTCGAACTGCAGCCCTAGACCAGAGCCCTCAGAAACCCATGATAGACAGTCTTGACCTGCCCCCTACAATGGATGAGGTCAAAAAGGCCATCAGCCAGACCAGCTCTGCCACAGCCCCTGGGGTGGACAGTATCACTGCTGAAATTTTCAAGGCAGCAGGCCCAGTGTCACTTGAAGCCTTTCACAGTATTTTGGCCAGCATTTGGGAAGAAGACATGCCCAAAGACTTTAGGGTTGCCACAATCGTCTCAGTCATCAAGAAAAAGGGCAAAGAAGCTGACTGTGGAAATTACCAGGAATTTCCCTTCTCTCTACTGCTGGGAAGATCTTGACTCATGTCATCCTCAACTGTCTGATCACCAGCATCTCAAAGGAGAACCTACCAGAGGCACAGTGTGGTTTCCACCCAGGCCACAGCACCATTGACATGATCTTTGCTGTTCACCAGATCGAGAAAAAGTGCATAGAGCAGAACCTGGATCTATATGCCATCTTTATAGACCTGACCAAGGCGTTTGACACTGTCAACAGAGAAGCACTATGGATTATCCTATCAAAATTTTGCTGCCCGAGAAGATTCACCAACTTCACACGCCTGTTCCACAATGACATGTCTGGCTTTGTTCTTTGAAATGGCTAGTCTTCAGATCCATTTGAGATATCCAATGGCATCAAGCAAGGGTGTGTGCTGGCCCCAGTGCTACAACCTCTTTTTCACGTGTATCCTCAGCCAGCCAGTTAGGGACCTGGATCATGAAGTCTACATAAAGTACAGGCTTGATGGGTTACTTTTTAATCTTTATCATTAGAATGCAAAAATCAAGATGCTTGAGAGGTTCATGCTTGAAGACCTTTTTGATGACATCAGTGCACTTATGGCACACAAGGAATTTGATCTCCAGCTTATCATCAGCAAGTTTCCTGAAGTCACTCACCTCTTTGGTTTGACTATCAGCCTAGGAAAGACTGAGGAACTGTTTCAGCCTGCTCTGGGATCTGCTGCTCTCCCCTCTTCAAACTCTATTGAAGGAACAGAGTTAAAAACAGTGGATGAGTTCAAGTACCTCGGCAGCATGATAGCCAATGATGGCTCCCTTGACAAAGAAATCAATTACAGGATCTGCAAGGCAACCAAGCACTAGGACATCTGAGAGTGCAAGTATTGAATCAGCATAATATCCGATAGTGCACTAAACTGAAAGTGTACAAGGCTGTAGTCCTGACCAGTCTCTTGTATGAATGTGAAACCTGGACCTTGTGCAGAAAACACGTGAAACTGATGGAGTGCTTCCACACATGCAGTCTGTGGTCAATTCTGGACATTCAATGTCAGGACAGAGTCAGGAACCTGGAAGTCCTTGACAGAGCAGGAACCACAAGCATTGAAGCCATGATTCTGAAAGCCCAGCTTCACTGGACAGGACACATCATATGACAGGAGGAGTCAAGAATCCCTAAGCAACTCCTCTATGGTGTACTCTCCCAGGGCAAAAGGAATCAAGGTAGGCCTCGCAAGAGGTATAAAGACTATGTGAAAGCCGATATTGCTCATGCTGGATTAAAGCCAAACCAGTTAGAGCAGCATACAGAAGACAGAAGAGAAAGTGTGCTATCGTACGATATGCACATGACAACTTTGAAGAGCAGGGACGCTTACACCTAATAGGTGCTCATGAGAGGAGAAAAGCAACAGCAGCAACCACACTGGCAGAGCCGGGCCAATTCCCTTGCCCCTACTGGGAATGCTCATGCTGTTCAAAGCTTGGACTCCTCATCCACATGCGAGTCCACAACCAAGGAATCTGTGCAAGCTCAAGATGTCATCATTAGACACGATGGACCACTGAGAAGATTAGCCTCTAGAAGTGTCCTGTGTGTATCCCACAAAGCTATGTGGTGACCCTGAACATATGGCCGCTTCCTTCTCCTATGATCTCCATCCAGGTGTGCAGAAAGAAGTTCACAGGAAGCCTATGAATTTTTGATCGAATTAGAGTTTGAATTTGAATTCAGCAGCACCCAGGCCTGCAAATATAAAGGGCGCCCATAATAAAAAGAAAATTCTTTGCCCATCACACCACATTGACAGCAAATGCATCAGTAGCCATCTTCTGCAATCTTGAGCACTCAGGGCAGTGATCTGCCTAATACTTCTCAGGCTTTCAAGAGAGCCCCCGCGTGGACCCATCAGGAGATTCTGGATTTTCTTGCAATCTGGGGAGGCCAATAGGTGGTGAAAAGACTTCAGGGGGCCAAAACAAAAATGACAGTCTATGATCAGATATCACACGAGATGACCACCAGAGGATATGTCTGGGAATCTACACAGTGCCAGGTGAAGGTGAAAGAACTCCAGCAGGCCTATCAAAAAGTTTGGAAAGCCAATCAGTGGTTAGGGGCAGCTCCACAGACAAGCCGCTATTCTGAACAGCTGCACATGCTGAGTGGCAGCAACCCCACCAGGGAGGCTAGCATGAATTACAACTCTTGTGTAGGCCTTGGTCTGGAGTCTGGAATGAGCCAAGAGGAACTGGGTGCCCCAGAGGAAGAGCCAATGGAGAGGAGGAAGGGGGCAAAGATCAGGGTACCAAGAACTTCCCAACAGCCTGCAGCTCTTCACCGTAGACCTGCAACCAGTCCCCTCTAAGCCAGTTCCCTCCATGTCAGTCCCTGAGCATCCTGGACCAAGCTGTTTGGGTGAGCATGCAAGAAGTGGGTTATGGGTGGTATAGGTATAGGGTTGTGTATGGGTACAGGTTTGCTATGGATCTGTGCCCCTCAAAACAATGTGTTAGTGTTTCTTGGGATGGAGCACTTCCCCTTTTAGGAGATCTCCTCAAAAGCCTCATCCAGGCACTCTTGCATTTTTTTCATGAGGTTTTTGGGCAGGCCTGATTTGTTGCATCTTCCGCAGTAGCACAACCTGCCATGCCAGGCAACCACATAGTGATCTGGTGTCATGGCGCCACACAGCATTTACCAAATTGTATAGGCTTGCAGTTGCACTGCATGAGCAAGTCTTCTTTGTCCATATCTGTTAGTTTTAGGAGTGTAATGTCTTCTTCGGCAACCTACAGAAGCACGGAAATTTGCATGGGATTTTTTTTTTAACCATACTTCTGCTTCATGCCCTCTCATGTCCTTTTCCACCCAGCATTTCTTTTACTTGACAAGTATCTCCTGCCCTGCCCCAGGACACATGACAGCTTTCCCTGTTTTGCAGCCTTCCCCTGCATACCAAACAATTGCTTATAGCT
Organism: Carettochelys insculpta; assembly: GCF_033958435.1. NCBI lineage: Eukaryota > Metazoa > Chordata > Testudines > Carettochelyidae > Carettochelys > Carettochelys insculpta. The sequence continues at coordinate 139,511,774 of NC_134137.1, forward strand.
TACCATGTCTGCAAAGAAATGTGCTGGATAAGTGATGTTAAATGAAATATTGTGAAACGCACACTTAGAATCACTTCCTTAATAAACCTTTATTGGCCTCCCAAAAAGAAACTTTCCCTGATAGACACAGAGACCTGATCATTCCATTTGAAAGAACATTTTGTGGATTGTATCTTTATTTTGACCTTCACTTTCCAGCTGCCATGCCCAGCATGGGAGTCAAGTCCAGAAAGAGAAGAAAAGGTGCAAGCAAGATCTCATCCTGCAGCACATGGAGCAAACTGATGTAGAACACACTAAGCTGACAAAGGACACTGTTTACTAGTATCATATTACAGCACAGTGGTGTCAGAGTCAAGCTGAGTTTCAGCAGAGAATGCTTGAGTTCCAGCAAGTGGCAAAGCAGAGAGAGTCTGCGACAAAGCTTGTAATGGCAGTTACAGAGCAAATTGAAGTCCTGCACTCCCTACTGCAGCTGCATAGGGACTCCCAACATAGCACTGCAGAAACTGATACCTGCTGCCCGGAGTCCCTTGAAGAGAGGTCACCCATTCCCCCATTGCCATGGTTCCCGAACGTGGGGAGGGAGGGAAAGGATAACCTGCTAATCTAGCCCCAAGGGCCACTGATAAAGGCTAGTCAAGCATCCTTGACAATGCTTCTTTTCGCTGCCACTTAAACCTCTCTTCCCCCAAAAATAAGATCCTTCTTTTGATCTTGGTGTGATTTTGTGGCATGCAGAAGTGGTAGGGATCTCAAATCATTGTGGGCAGATGGGAGCATTGGGGGAGGGCTGAAGGCACAGCTGCCCGCCAATATGGCAGCATCTGTAGAGGACTCATGGCACAGGGAACTCTTCTTTTGGGTAATTTATACAAAGTGTCCCTTTTTGCATTCCCACAATAATTACATGCTTTGATGATAGAATTTAACAATTCCTGAATTTTGCACTAAAATTATTTGTGACTCAACACCAGCCAAACTGATTACAATGTGCAAACTACCACTCCATCTGCTTAAGATCTTGGAAACCTAAGTAGTTCAGGAGCAAACCCTGGTTCCTGCTAGCTTTCAGAGTATTATTCATTCAGACCCTGCTTGTATCTACTCAAATGCAATGCATGCCAGTGGGGAAGTATTCCTTTTTAAGTATGCTAAGTTTTACAAGGTTTCTGGGTGAGGACTCAAGCTACTGGCGTTTGTTAGTTTTAATAGGAACCTTTACATAACTGCACTTGGCCCTTGTTGCTGTCAACAATACTTGGCAGAAGGGTTACACCAGTAGATATCAAAGACCATTCACACCAATTGTACAGTGAATAAACCATGTTTTCTTTAGCATTGTAACCAGAGAATGACTACATCAGACATAACTGTCAAGTTTACTAAAGTACAATACCCCAATTAGGTGCTTCCCTGAATAGTATGACTGACAGTTAACTACACCAGTCTGGACTTACATTTGCATTTTGAAAGACTGACCTTTTCCACCATCTTTGATTTTCTCTTAATGGACCCAGTTACAAAGCATAGAAAGAAAGAATGAATCTCTTCTGGACATTACAAAAGCAATACAAAAGCTAAGCCACTTCTCTGAACATGATATAAACCACAAATGAAAGATGAAACAGAAAGCTGCAAAAATAAACCCTCCATTTCTCAACCTGTCAGCTACGTGAAAGAGACCTATTAAAGCAGCAGAAAAGCAGCTGCTGCTATACAACAAAACCCATTACAAAGGTACAATAAGTCACAGACTTTTTACTGTTAATTTAAAAATACATCCACTGAGCACACTAGATCAATCAAACTGACTCCCACAGTCAGGTCCCCCAACACCACCACCTCATTGGGTCTAAAATACTGTCAGTCAGTATTGCGGAGAGCCAGCAGCAATAAGCCGTATATTCATTTACATTGTAAAGCCCTTTCTTCTTTCCCATATTGAATTGCTAACAGGAAACACATTTCTAGAGGTAGATGAATAATTCAAAGTAATTATCTTATTAAGCAATCTTACCTCTCCTTCAGCTGATGAATTGTGCCTGAAAAGATCGAGATTCTCCAGAACTTGTAACTGTTCAATATTATTTGCTGATTTTTGTACCTTATTTCCTCCTATGAACATCTCTGGGAAGGGATGACTTGAGAGAGGAAAAGTCTTCATGGTTTCCCTAGCAAAGATCTCCCCTGTTTCATCACTGGAGGTGGAGATTACCGCTTACTCACAGGTATTGAAGGATTCAGAGCTTCCACTCAAAACTGACGGTCTCAGGGGGATCTGAGGGAAATCAGACTCACTTGTATGGGGACCAGAGGCCTCTACACTGGCTCTGACCACCCTTACCCAATTCTGGGTCTTTGGCAGCATGGATCCTTTGGATATAGGAAGAAAATGTAATATCCCTTTGGGCTATATCATCTTCTGCGGAGCTAGAAGAGGGATAATGTGCACATCTCCACCTCTACTTTTAGTCCATGTACTCTCTTCACTCAGCTTACTCAACTGCCACTTCTCTCCCAGGGCAGACCTGGAAAGGCCTTTGAAGGGAGCAGGGGATGGAGGTTTCAGGGAGGTTTGTTCCACTGAAAGCATCTGAGATACCTTCCATATAATAGGGAGCTAAAAGTGGAGAGTCTCAAGCTTGTGTGCAGCACAGATAAATCAAGCACTGGGTACACTTTTTTGAGATTTTAAAATTTAAAAGTACATCCTGCTTCCTGTGATGCCATAACTGATTTATTTTTTAACAATAATAGAAATACTTGTGGGATTGTCAATGCTCACTAAAGGCAGCCTCATCAGATAAGGCTCCATTGTAGCTGCACATGCATTCTACAATAAAGAGAAGGTGTATGATTGCCAGCAGTTACTATTATTGACCAATAACCTACTGGGTGACAGCAAAATCTACAGGTGAGTTAAGGCCCATTGGGAATCAGGCTCATGTGAAGTAAAATTAAATAAATAATCTGTTAATGTTATCTAGTGATGTACTGAGGTTTCTGACATGGGAACACAACTTTTAGTCCTTCCAGTGGCTTCATAGTCACCATTTTATGTTGCTGCAACCTCATTTTCTACAAGGCCTACAACTTTCACCATGATCTGTCTCAGCAGGAGATGGCCTAGAACCTGTTGTGAATTTATGCCTTCTTTTGTTGCCTCTACAATCTGAGCACATTTCCAATAAAAGCTCACAAGATGACGCTTGGTAGTTTTATCATTTTTCATAATAGGATAACTTGATACATGGCATGACCTCATCAAGAACAGTTGTATTGCACCATGCCAAAAACAAAATTAGATTTTGGGCCTCCAATATTTAAAACAATGATGCATTTTTCAGAAAAATATTAAAGAAATTCTTCTCCTGTGAATCTAAGGTTTGGCTCTATAGTCACATTTCTACAAAATAAAGTTAAGCATATTTCTTGCTGACTACTAAATGCCAAATTTCATATAAAAAACTCACGAATATTAATTTTTATGTAATGTATGTGCCTAGGGAAAAATATATTTCATTTTTGCAATTTTTGCATGTAAGATGGAGGATTATCAAATTTCAAGAGAATATCCCTGTTCTATGTCAAAGTAATTTGCTGATAATGAAATTAGATATCAGAATGCATCAGATATTAAACATTATGCATACTTTAATACAATGTCAATAGTAGATAATGTATGATTTCCCAAGAGCTTCTCTGCCAAATGGATTATGAAATAATAAATATAAGTTAATGGTTTCAATATAGTTTTATATGTACAATGCATATGGGGGAGACAGTGTTTCCTCTAATTTTTCCCACCACTGAGCAGAATGAATTTTGTTATGTGCACCAATATGGAAGTGATCTACAATATGTCACTTTCATATTGGTACACATAACAAAATGCCCATGGTCGGGGAGAGGCTAAGGCTTTCTCAGTGCAGGAGGGGGCTCAGGCCTGGGGCAGAAGGTTGGGGTGGAGAGTGTGAGGACTATGGTGGAGGGTGCGAGGTCTGGGCTTGGTCTGGGGTTGAGGTGCTCAGAGCCGATGGGTTGCCCACTGTGCCAGACTGGATGCCATTGCTACAAATGGTGTCTGGTTTATCCAGTCTTGGAAAATTGGTAATCCTAGCCAGGCAAGAGCTTGGAGCTGCAAGAGCTCTGGCTGGGAGCATGGCTCTGGAATGGGGCTGGGGCAGAGGGTGGGGTGCAGAGTTGTGACGGAGGGAGAGGAGCTTGGGTCCAGGAAGCTCTGAGGACAGGCCACTCCAGTTATTGTGGCAGGGGTAATCCAGGATGCCTGATCCTCAGCAGTTAGAAGTCCAGGCTTCCCTGGATGAAACAGATGGAGGGGATCCAGGACCTCCCAAGCCCAAGCAGGGAGAGGCGCATGGCTAGGTCATGGCATGGGGGAGAGAGTCTGATTCTGGTCCCAAGGTACTGCAGAGTCAGGCCAGGGCCATGCTGTCCTCCCCAGCTGCATTAGAGATGGGCCAGTGCTGGAGCCAGTGCAGAGTTGTCCATGCCATCCCACCTGTGGCAGAGTTGGGCCAGGGCTGGCACTGTAATGTCCTGATTGCCCCAGCTGCTGCACAGCTGGGGCTGGTCCAGGCTGCCCCACCTGTAGCACAGTCTAGGCCATGGCCAGGCCACCCTGGCTACAGCAGTCTGGAAGGTGGTTGGCAGTGCATCATACCTCTGCTGTTTGACACAGGTTCCCACCTGACACAGCCTGCCAGATGGCCTGTTTGGGGCTAAATAGATAGCTGTGTGGCCACATGTCTGCACAGTGAACTTAGGGAGGACGGTGGAAAGGGGATAGTAAAAGCACTCAGCACTCATCTACATCTTTCTCTCCTGAAGTAAATGGGAGTTGACTTCAATGGGATCAAAGCTATTCAAACACCAAGAGCTTTTCAAAACATCAGCAGAAAGCAACACCCAAATATTGGTTCATATAGTTGAGAGGCAGCCCAATGCAGCAGTGAGTGAGGAGTAGTCAGCCAATGAGGACCAAACTGGGCACTATAAAAAGCTGCAGAGTTCCCCTCAGTTCTATCTCACCTGACCAGCAAGGGGAAGCACCCTGAGCAGCACATTGCTGAAGAGCAGGGACAGGGGATCAGAGAGAAGGAATCTGCTCCAGCCGAGTACATGCCAAGACATGGCCCTAAGTATGAGGGGCTGAGAAGGTGCAAGAGTTATGGGGAAGTGGCCCAAGGAACATTGTCAGAGCAGGGGAGTAAAGGGGGCAGGACATGGCTGTCTCCAGAGTATCTCTGGGTTGAGACTCAGTGTAGTGGGCAGGTCTGTGTATCCTCCGTCTTCCCTCCTTTGCCACATGGAATGAGACTGATACAGAAAAGAGGAAAAGAGGGTGAGATTTGCCAAATATATTATTGACTGTGAAAACTTGCCAAGCTCCTGTCACAAAAGTCTTAGCTGTTCCTTAGAAACTCTGGAAGGCAGAGTTTAAAGCACCTCATGACACATGCATGCAAAATAGCATCATAAGCTACATCTATACTGCAGGGGGGTTCAGAAATAACTCAAAATTCTAGCATCAATATAAGTTATTTCTGAAAAGAGTGTTCACTCTGCAACAGCATTCCAAAATTGTGCGTTCACACTAGACAGCCCAATTTTGAAATAAGAGCAATGAGAGGATGTCTGCCTGGAAGCCAATTAAGTCATAATTACCTCTGCTTGGTACATACTGAGTAAATTTCAAAACTGAAAAGGAGGAGGTTGGCAAAAGTAATTTGTTTTGGTGGAGTTACAATTTCTAGTTTCAGAGGCATAGCCATGTTAGTCTGGCTCTGTAACAGCAACGAAGGGTCCTGTGGCACCTTATAGACTAACAGAAAAGTTTTGAGCATGAGCTTTCGTGAGCACAGACTCACTTCATCAGATGCTGGTCTTGGAAATCTGCAGGGCCAGGTATAAATAAGCCAGAGCAAGGCTGGGGATAACAAGGTTAGCTCAGTCAGGACGGATGAGGCTTACTACCAGCAGTTGATCTGGAGGTGTGAACACCAAGAGAGGGGAAGCTGCTTTTGTATTTAGCCAGCCATTCACAGTCTTTGTTTAAGCCTGAGCTGAGGGCGTCAAATTTGCAGATGAATTGTAGCTCAGCAATTTCTCTTTGGAGTCTGGTCTTGAAATTTCTTTGGTGTAGGATAGCTACTTTTAAGTCTGCTACTGTGTGGCCCGGGAGATTGAAGTGCTCTCCTATGGGTTTCTGTATATTGCCATTTCTGATATCTGATTTGTGTGCATTTATTCTTTTATGTAGAGACTGTCCAGTTTGTCCGATGTATATAGCAGAGGGGCATTGCTGGCACATGATGGCATAAATTATATTGGTAGATGTGCAGCTGAATGAACCCACGCTGGTGTGGCTGATCTGGTTAGGTCCTGTAATGGTGTTGCTGGTGTAGATATGTGGGCAGAGCTGGCAACGAGATTTGTTGCATGGATGGGTCCCTGAGTTAGAGTGACTGTGGTGCGGTGTATAGTTGCTGGTTAGGACTTGCTTCAGGTTGTCTGTGGGCAAGGACTGTTCTGCCTCCCAAGGCCTGTGAAAGTGGGGGATCATTGTCCAGGATGGGTTGTAAATCCCTGATGATGTGCTGTAGAGGTTTTAGTTGAGGACTGTAGGTGATGGCTAGTGGTGTTCTGTTGGTTTCTCTCTTGGGCTTGTCCTGTAGTAAAAGGCTTCGTGGTACACATCTGGCTCTGTTGATCTGTTTTTTTCACTTCCTCAGGTGGGTATTGCAGTTTCAAGAGTGCTTGGTAGAGATCCTGTAGGTGTTTTTCTCTGTCGGAGGGGTTGGAGCAAATGCGGTTGTATCTTAGTGCTTGGCTGTAGACAATGGACCATGTGGTGTGTCTGGGATGGAAGCTTGAGGCATGGAGGTGGGTGTAGCAGTCAGTGGTTTTACGGTACAGGGTGGTATTGATGTGGCCATCGCGTATTAGCACCGTGGTGTCGAGGAAGTGGATGTCCTGTGTAGACTGTTCCAGGCTGAGGCTGATGTTGGGGTGAAAGTTGTTGAAGTCCCAGTGGAATTCCTCCAGCGTCTCCTTCCCATGGGTCCAGATGATGAAGATGTCATCTATGTAGTGTAAGTAGAGATGGGGTGTTAGTGGATGAGAGCTAAGGAAGCACTGTTCCAGGTCGGCCATGAAAATATTGGCATATTGAGGGGGCATGCGGTTACCCATAGCTGTGCCGCTGATTTGAAGGTATATGTCATCGCCAAATCTGAAATAGTTGTGTGTGAGAATAAAGTTACAGAGCTCAGCCATCAGATGTGCTGTAGCATCATCAGGGATACTGTTCCGGACAGCATTTATTCCATCTTTGTGTGGGATGATGGTATAGAGAGCCTCTACATCCATGGTGGCTAGGATAGTGTTTTCTGGTAGGTCATCAATGTATTGCAGTTTTCTCAAGAAGTCAGTGGTGTCTCGGAGATAGCTGGGAGTGCTGATGGCATAGGGTCTGAGGAGAGAGTCCACATAACCAGACAGTCCTTCAGTGAGAATGCCAATGTCCAAAATGATGGGGCATCCAGGATTTCCAGGTTTGTGGATCTTGGATAGTAGGTAGAATAGCCCAAACGGGGCTCTAGAGTTGTGTTGGTATAAATCTGTTCTTGTGCTTGTGTAGGGAGTGTCCTGAGCAGATGGTGTAGTTTCTTAGTGTATTCCTCAGTGGGATCTGAGGAAAGTAGCCTGTAAAATCTGGTATTGGAGAGTTGTCTGGAAGCCTCCTTCTGGTAGTCAGACCTGTTTATGATGACAGTAGTTCCTCCTTTATCTGCCTCTTTGATTATAATGTGAGAGTTGTTTCTGAGGCTGTGGATGGCATTGCGTTCCGCATGACTGAAGTTGTGAGGCAAACGATGCTGTTTCTGCACAATTTCTGCCTGTGCGCGTCGGCAGAAACATTCTATGTATAGGTCCAGACTGTTATTTCTACCCTCAGGAGGATTCCACATGGAGTTATTCTTCTTGTGCTGCTGGGAGGGTGTCTGTGTGAGGGTGTGCTGGTCAGCCCCGTAATTCCAGAATAACAAGCTTTGCAGCGTGAGGGGTTTTTTTGAGAAAGAGGGGTTTTCCCACCATAAATAAATAAATAAAGCAGTGTAGACAAGCCCTTAGTTAAAATAAAGCTTTTAAATTTCAAACGTATCAACTCTTTTTCTTTTTTTAGAGGAGGAAATAGGAACATCTACACATGTAATACACATATCGGCTACATCTACACTAGCACACTATGACGAAGTAGCCTATTTCAACATAAGAACATTGAAATAAGCTACTTTGATATGTATCATCTACACATCCTCCAGGGCTGGTGCCATCAACGTTCAACGTCAAAGTAGTGATGGAGAATGTCGAAAGGAGCAGCCCCAGAAGGAAATGTGGAGCATCCACACACACAAGCGCTCCCTGTCGAAATAAGTAGCCAGCAAAGCCCCAAGCCACTCCCTTAAAGGGCCCCTCCCAGACACACTCGCGCTGCACAGCACGAGATCCACAGATCTGACAACCGGTGGCAGACCCCGTGCACACAGCATAGACTCCCAGCTGCAGCTGCAGCAGCCAGAAGCCCTGGCCTAAGGGCTGCTGCACGCGGCAACCATAGAGCCCCACAGGGGCTGGACAGAGCATCTCTCAACCCCTCAGCTGATGGCCACCATGGAGGATCCCGCTATTTTGACGTAGCGGGACGCGGATCGTCTACACGCCCTATTTCGACATTGAACATCGAAGTAGGGCGCTATTCCCATCTTCAGATAGGAATAGCGATTTCGACGTCTTGCCGCCTAACGTTTATTTCAATGTTGAAATAGCACACAGCGTGTGTAGACACGACGCGTGCTATTTCGACATTGTGCCAGCTACTTCGAAGTAGGTGGCTACTGTAGAGGCACCCATCATGAATAGTGCTATGTATTGGCAACTGGCCTGAACATCAAACAGCAATGAATAGTACATGCCAATATCCCATAATTCTACTGCTGAAATTCTTTTATTGTTTCTTTGTGCCTCTAAGGTATTTGATAGGAAGTATAACAAAAACAAATGCCTGCACCAAATGCTCCAAGGGCTTGATGTTCAATTTGACATCTAGCTCACATTAAAGAGTAGCATAGCGTAGCTTTACATCTGGAGCAGACTTTGAATGGGATTCTGACTCCCTGAACCACAGCCCTCTCCTTGGTCTCCCAAATGCTCCGAGGTGTCACTAAATGGAGCCAGACCTATGCCAGTTGCAGTATATGCTCCCTGATCTTTCTTCCAGAATAGGTGCTGACACTATGGGTGCTCCTGGGCTGGAGCATCCAGAGAGAAAAGTTTGCAGATGCTGAGCACCCATCATTAGCCATGCTCCTCCATTCCTTTAGTGCTTCTTGCTCACTGGTGGCCCTGCTGATCTACACCTTCCCTTCCTTCACAGCGCTTCCTGAAGCTCCAGGAGGAATGGGAAGGAGGGAGGATGTGGCATACCTCTAGGGACAGGGCAGAAAGAGGTGAAGTGGGATCAGGGCCTGGGGCCTGGCATGCTAGAGTAGAAGTTAGCAGAGAAGCCATTCAGCATGTGGTTAGGGAGTAGGATCACCATGCAACTAGCTATTCTAGGTCAGGCTGCTCTCAGTCACTCCTGTAGCAGCTGTTCAATTAAATGTTGAGTGAAGGAGAACTTAATTTAGGTCTCCCACTGCCTTAATTACCAGGTTATAGAGTCATTCTCTCCCTCTGACCCAATAACTATTCAAGCACAGCATACAAACTGGAACAGCTTTGACAAGAGAAATTAGGTCTCCCTCGTCCTACAGCCCGGTGTTTAGAACACTGACCTGTGAAAAGGAGAAAGTCCCTGGGTGCAGGTCCCTGCACCTGTATTTGAAGTTGGGTTTCCCACATGACAAATAAGTGCCCCACTTACGCTATGTCTACATGACAGTTCTATTTTGAAATAAGCTATTTTGAAACAGCCATTTTGAAATATCTTACTTCTAAATAACACAACCACACAAAAATGTATTTTGAAATAGTACCCAGCTATTTAGAAATCACATTTCTGGAAACATAGCACTATTTCAAAATAGTACCGTTGAGCCCATTATGGCTTATTTCAAAATAGAGTTATACCATGTCTTAACAATGCCTATTTGGAAATAAAAACAAAGAAACAGTCATGTAGCACTTTGAAGACTAACAAAATAATTTATTAGGTGATGAGCTTTCATGGGACAGACCCACTTCTTCAGATCAATCTGTGGGTCCATCCCAGGAAAGCTCATCACCTAATAAATTATTTTGTCAGTCTTTAAAGTGCTACTTGACTGCTTTTTAGCTTTGATAGAATACAGACTAACACAGCTATGTCTCTGTCACTATTTTGAAATAGCTACAGTAAACTCTTTGATACCTGGCATCCATGGGACCAGAAGGTTGCTGGATAATTAAATATTCTGGATAATAGAGAGTTCCGTATTCATGATGGGTAGGAGTGCAAGAGGAGCCTGCCATCTGAACTCACACACAGCATCGAAGGGTGCAGGGCACCACTGAGTGGAAAGGCCCACCTGAGGGATGGGGTTGTACACAAACCCCAGCTCCGTCTTGCTGTACTTTTCTTCCTGGCTCTGTGCTCTGTTGCAGAAGGGCCATGGGCTGGAGCAGGAGGAGGCAGATTTGCACCTGCCATCTCTCAACCCACGGCTCTGCAAATCTTTCCAAGGTGGAGCCCCCCAGAAGTATGTAAAAGAGGGGGAACCACAGGGGGAGCTGCAGATGGCCCTGTAGTGCCACCATCCCCACCCCCGGCTGCCAGCTTTCCCCTTTCAGAAAAGGCTGCTCCCTGCAGAGTGCACACAGACAGCAGGCAGGTGTGGGGTTCAGAGGAGAGAGGTCCTGCCTGTTGTCTATTTAGATTGATAGCTAACTACATGATTAGTGGGGTGAGATTAAGCATGTCTTTTTAGCTCCTTTAGGGAACAGGATGCCAAGACATGTGAGGTTTGTCAGTTGCCATCTAAACGCCCCTCTAGAGACCCACTTCCAACTAAACCAAAGAGATTTTATTGCTGCCAGCTTATTACAACATATCTTGTAGCCACCACCAGGGGATGGGGACGGAGACAGCACAGGAGTTATTCAGGTTATTTGAGAGTGTTGGTTACTCAAATATGGGTTAAACGAGAATATACTGTATTTCAAAACAGGTGTTATTCCTCCTGCTACAAGTGTTACCAATTTCAAAATAATGCACCTGTTATTTCAAATTTATTTCAAAGTAGCATGTGCATAGTGTAAACACTAACAAAGTTATTTTAAAATAACATCTGTAGTATAGATGGAGCCTTACTGGGCTATTGGGTATAAAGTTTCCTTTTTTATTTTATTTTTTGTTAATCTAATGGTACCATTCATTTCCTTAGCTTCTTAAAATAGTTAAAAATACCCTAATCAAAATATCTGTGGACTCTGAAACAAAATTTGTGTTGATATGTTGACCAGTCAATATTTTTTTTCTTAAAAAAAGAGTTTCATCTTCGGTACAACTGACTGCTTTTCCTTATTTCTTTAGAGGACTGCCAGCAAACCAAAACATCTGTATTCACACAGTTGTGGAAAGCAACTCATTCTAAAGACTGTGGCTCTCCCTAAAACACCAGGTAAATTTATATTATCAGATAGATGATGCAACTGAATAAAAGTAATAGAAACTGTCTTTGCAATGAGTATTTATAAGGTCAGCAAGTCATAGAGGAAGGTGGTTGTTCTAGGGGTCAGTAATATGACTTCTGAATCATTAAGATATCCAACACAGTGTCATGCAAAGGAGCTACATCTGATATGCTTATCTCAGGCGGACATAAAAATATAGCTTTTATATAAAAACGCCAACATTCCTTTGTGATTGCTAACATTTTCAATTTGTTTCCAGAAGACTTGCCTTTCCAGCAAATGAATAAACCAAAAGAGAGAGGAGAACAAAGGAACAGAATGCCTCAGTATGTCAGGACACCAGTGTATGCAGTGTGCCCCAGCGAAGCGCTTGCCATGAGCCTCAACCTTTCAGATGAGTGAAGAACTTCATCAATTAGAAATGAACTGTCCATCAAGGGTCTCAGTCTTCACAATAGTGCTCTTCTTTGGAGAAGAAGATAGTGAAGAGTAATTTGAAAGCAATCAAACACTACTTCTTAAAGGCTGGGTCAGATGAACTGTAAAGTGCAAGAAAGAAAAGCCTCCAAAACTGTAATAACCTTAAAATCTTTATGTAGTTGGTGAGATCCACTTTTTCAGGCACTAACATTCTACAGTATCTTTTCTTTTCTAGCTGTCTTTGTACTTAGAAGATGCTCCTCATTGTAGTATCCGAGTGCCTGACAATGAAGCTATATTGAGACATTCTGTTTCTTTGTTCTCCCCTCTCTTCTGTTTTATTCTTTGATGGAAAGGCAAGTCAGCAGACAATATATTAACTGAAAAAATATAAATTGGAAAATGTATGCACACATACACACATGCCTGGCTAAGTCATGCCAATATGCTAACCACATTAAATGTATAAATAATTACCATATAAGTTGACCTGAGTGAGGGGTAGTGGAACAACAGCTCAAGCATGTCACTATGACTCATACCAGTTCCCCGTGTTAAAGGAGTGTTATAAAAAATACGTGTCTTTCCAAATGTAAATATTTAGTTAAGAGGTAAAGTGTCCATAGACACCTCTCAAGATCATGCAGATTTTTCCTGAGATTTGTTGGACCAGTCAGACTTTTTGCTGTGCATTGCAAATGCCTTCCTGTGTGCCACTCTTTACATTCAGCTCTTATCATCAGCTGTCATGAGGAAGGAGTAAAGGCAGGGTTTATGTGTGCTATAGATAGGGTGACCATATTTTCATATGCCAAATACAAGACACCCTGGACAGGGTGGCGCCCCAGCTGCAACTGCCAAGTCAGTGCAGCTCCCTGTCTGCCCCATGCCACAGGGCACTGGAACGTGGCTGCCTCTCCCCAGTCCTCAAGGAGCTCTCTGGTTTCAGGGGCAGTTGTCCAGCAGAAGGGGGGAGTTTGCCCAATGACCCACACTTCTGGGAGCCAGGAATAGTGCAGCTGCCCCATGGGGGGACCTCCCCAGCTGTCCCACACCTCTGTAGCCCTGTGGGTGAGGCTCATGGCTTCTTTCCATGCCACAGGGAGCTGAGAATGGGTCTGCAGCCCTGCCAAGGTGGTAGGGAGTCTCCCTGGCTGAAAGGGCAACTGCCCAGGGCACCAGGTCCTATTAAATTCTTTAAAATGACTGGGTCACAGACGCTGCCTCCCACCTCAACATACCCTGCCTTATTAACCTATGGCACAGCCCCTGCTGGGTCCCTCTCCTGCTGCTGCCCGTGCAAGTGCCACTGAGTACATGCTCCATGTGCTCTCCAGCTGGAGCTGCACCTATGTTGACCTGGAGATGGGCAGCTCAGCAGGGGGGCGTAAATACAGGGCAATTAGCCCTTTTGTTACAATAAGTTGGGATGCCTTCTAGGCACCTGAAATATGGGACTGTCCTGGCCAAAATGGGATGGACGATCACCCTAGCTATAGAACATGTTCCTTGATATGAGTTGCTTGGTGTATCAAAGGATTGAAGCCTTGGTTTAGAAAACGTAGAAAGCAAGCCTCCTTGTAAGGACGGGTCACCCTCCCCACCCAGCTTGTATCACACGGGAGCTTGAGCCCTCCTTTGATGTCCAAACTTAGTCTTCTCACACACTGAAACGTTAGGATATACTTACTCCAGAGCGTGGTACCCTGTATGTACTGATGACACATACAGGCTGCATCTACACGTGCACGCTACTTCGAAGTAGCGGCAGTAACTTCGAAATAGCGCCCGTCACGTCTACACGTGTTGGGCGCTATTTCGAAGTTGAAATCGACGTTAGGCGGCGAGACGTCGAAGTCGCTAACCCCATGAGCGGATGGGAATAGCGCCCTACTTCGACGTTCAACATCGAAGTAGGGAACGTGTAGACGATCCGTGTCCCGCAACATCGAAATAGCGGGGTCCTCCATGGCGGCCATCAGCTGGGGGGTTGAGAGATACTCTCTCTCCAGCCCTTGCGGGGCTCTGTGGTCACCGTGGGCAGCAGCCCTTAGCCCAGGGCTTCTGGCTGCTGCTGCTGCAGCTGGGGGTCCGTGCTGCATATACAGGGTCTGCAACTAGTTGTTGGCTCTGTGTATCTTGCACTGTTTAATGAAAGTGTGTCTGGGAGGGGCCCTTTAAGGGAGCGACTTGCTGTTGAGTCCGCCCCGTGACCCTGTCTGCAGCTGTGCCTGGCTCCCTTATTTCGATGTGTGCTACTTTGCCGTGTAGACGTTCCCTCGCTGTGCCTATTTCGATGTTGGGCTGAGCAACGTCGAAGTTGAACATCGACGTTGCCGGCCCTGGAGGACGTGTAGACGTTATTCATCGAAATAGCCTATTTCGATGTCGCAACATCGAAATAAGCTATTTCGAAGTTGGGTGCACGTGTAGACGTAGCCACAGACATATTAAATCAGTAGCTCATTCTCACATTTGTTATTTTTGTCTCCCCCATTATTTCTCTTGTGAGGTATTTATTAAATGTACAGAGGATATGAACTTGAGAAAGCCCCCTATTGCCAATCTGTTTTAACATACCCTATATCCACCTAAGTTAAAGGACACAGCTACACTTTCACCTTTTTCAAATTCTCTCTCTCCACCTAGAAGAAAAGTATATGGATGCTCATTTTGCCTTAGCTCAATATACAGAATGTGGCCTCTTGGTCCCTTGCATTACAGCCCACCTATTTTCATATAAAACTATTATAAATTGTGATAACCTGTTATAACCTATAACCAAATAATCAATCTTATGAGAAACTAAAATATTAATAATATATATATAGGCAAGAAAAAAGGCTAGCCATATTGGCTACACCTTCCGCTCACCTACATGAACAAAGGGTCTGGGTAGCCTAGTTTGCAGGAATTGCTATTCATAATCTGGGTAGTCATCATGCCCTGCTCCCATATGCCTTTATGGCAGCTGGGTTACAATTTGGCTTTCACATTTTTACAAACTGGAGTAAAATGCCCATCAAAGCTCTGGTCATCCCAGATAACTTTTTAAAAACAACACAGTAACAAATAAAATTTTAGCAAAGTGTTAGTGTAAGAGACTTTAGAGCTTAAACAAGAGGTTCTCAAACTGGGGTCATAAAAACGTGAGATGAAGTTGTGACCATACTGTCCTTTCCCTCTTGCTGCACAGGATGGAGTTGCAGGTAGAAAATAGCTAAATGGGATCAGCCTTCCGGGGTTGTCATGGTGAGGAAAACAGCATAGTAATATGGACAATCTCAAGAACTACTCCTTCACACTGTTTTATTATAATGTCCCTTGTGACCTGTGCTGTAGTGTTCCTCAGTCTCACCAGTGGTGTAATCTGAACACAGCTACTGACTAACTGGAGAAGTACATTTCCATGGCTTTAATATACCCATTCAGTATTAATATAAAAATGACAACTATATTTTTATAAGAAAATAGTTGTTTATAAACACATAGGTGACATTACTTAGAATTATTCTCACCTTGGAACATACTAAAGATTAATTTTAAGGGAAATTCATTTTTATATGACAGAAAAAAAAAGTCTGTCTCCCTTTTGCATGCTGGATGTAATATAAGGCCATATTTCAGAAAAGGCCTCTAAAAATTGAGCCCACATATTTTTGTACACAAACACACCTCTTCATTTGTGAGGGAAATTGGCTTTATTGCCATCTACCTGTCCCATACAGATATTTTTTATGCAAAAGTAAAGCCTTTTCATGTGTAATCATTTCCACATTTATATAAATGTAGGTCCATCTATGGGGAAAAAAAAGGCCTCCCCCTAGTATTGTAGGCACTATTAACTTCGGATGTAGTTGTTACCAAGAGCAAATACTAGAACTTATATGAGCACTGTGCTATTCAAAAGAGCTCAGTATTAGCCAAACTCTACCACCCCTGAAGTTGATGGTAAAATGCTCTTAGACTTCAATGGGACATACTTAAATTAGCAGTGAGCCTTTTAGGAAATCCTTCCCTATTTTTCTAAGAACTTGATTTGTTGGAACAGATGGGAAGCTAAGAGTCTAATGCTGGTGTTTTTGTTCATAATACATCTTCAATGCTTTTCAAAAAACCAACTCCTGATAGACTAAGCTGGGGCTACTGTAACATATAATCCAATAATGCCTTGCACTGTGCTCCTGCAGAGCCAGAAATGAAATAAAATAAATTTACAACCTCTTTTGCACAAGACACCTGACATAATTATGTAGGATGGCATTCTATCAAAAAACAAAAGGGAATTAAATAATCAATCATTGTTGTCCAATAAAAAGTGGTAAGAAGAGAAATTGCATTTCAAATGTTCTAAAAGAAATTACACATATCAGAGGGAAAGCACTGAAAAATATATAAATAGCAATAGGATATTCTTGCTTTAAATATCATTTGGAAAAACAACCAGATATTGGCACAGTTTACCAACCACCTGACCAGGTTGGTGATAGTGACATAGGAAACCAAAAACACAGTAATAATGGGGGATTTCAATTATCCCCCATAAGCTACGTCTACACATGAAGCCTACTTCGAAGTAGCCTATTTCGATGTGGAGACATCAAAATAGGCTATTTCAATAAATAACGTCTACACGTCCTCCACGGCTGGCAATGTCGATGCTCAACATCGATGTTGCGCAGCACCACATCGAAATAGGCGCAGCGAGGGAACGTCTACATGCCAAAGTAGCACACATCGAAATAGGGGTTCCAGGCACAGCTGCAGACACGGTCACAGAGCAGACTAGCGCTTCCGGGGCAACAGCTAGCTGCTCCCTTAAAGGGCCCCTCCCAGACACACTCAGCCTGCACAGCACGCGGTCTGCAGAGCCATAGGCACTCAGACCTCGGGCGACGCAGTCATGGACCCCCAGCAACAGCAGCAGCAGCAGCCAGAGGTCCACCCAGCCCTCCCGGCAGGAGCAGGGCTCGCCCTGATCCATGCCATGCGGGAGGCAGCTGAGCACCTCCTTGCCACACCGGAGGAGGAGCGGCCCGCAGGGGAGCAGGACTCAACCCCCAACCCTGCAGCACCCGACCCCCCGCCGCCTCACACGCCACCGCCTGTGGAGCTACCCCACCAGCACCGACTGGTGGGAGCGGCTGGTGCTTGAGGAGTGGGACAATGACCGCTGTCTCAGGAACTTCAGGATGAGCCGGCAGACATTTCTGGAGCTGTGCCAGTGGCTCACCCCCGCACTCAGGCACCAGGACACTGCCACGTGGCGTGCCCTCCCAGTAGAGAAACGGGTCGGCATCGCAGTCTGGAAGCTGGCCACTCCAGACAGCTACCAATCCGTGGGACAGCAGTTTGGCGTCGGCAAGGCCACTGTCAGGGCTGTCCTTATGGAGGTAAGAGGACCCACGAGGTGGGGGATGGCAGGGAGGCCCTGGCAGGGCAGGGCAGGGCGGGGCAGGGAAGGGCTGGGCCACGCACACCCTGCTCACCCCTCATTGGTGCTCTCCCTTGTGCTTTCCCTGCAGGTCGTGCGTGCCATCAACACCATGCTCCTCCACAGACTCGTGAGGCTGGGGGACCCAGATGCCACCATCACGGGCTTTGCCACGCTGGGCTTCCCCAATTGCTTCGGGGCTCCGGATGGGACTCACATCCCCATCCGCGCCCCGCAACACAGTGGAGGACGGTACATCAACCGCAAGGGCTACCACTCAGTGGTCCTCCAGGCCTTGGTGGACAGCCGGGGCCATTTCCAGGACGTGTATGTGGGCTGGCCTGGCAGCACCCACGATGCCCAGGTTTTCCAGAACTCGGGCCTCTGCTGCCGGCTGGAGGCAGGGACCTACATCCCCCAGCGGGAGATCCCTGTGGGGGACACCACCATGCCTCTCTGCATCATTGCAGATGCGGCATACCCCCTACGCCCTGGCTCATGCACCCGTACACGGGCCATCTCTCTGCCAGCCAGGAGCGCTTCAACCAGCACCTGAACCACGCGCGCCAGGTGGTGAAGCGCTCATTTGACCGCCTCAAAGGGCGCTGGAGATGTCTCCTGACCCGCCTGGATGCGGGCCCCAACAACATCCCCCGGATTGTGGGTGCCTGCTGCGCCCTGCACAATTTGGTGGAGAGCAAGGGGGAGGCCTTTTTTCAGGGCTGGGCTGTGGAAGCCGGCAGGGGCGAAGTGCAGCCACCCGCTGCCCCCAGTCACCAGGTGGACCCCGAAGGGACCCGGGTCCGGGAGGCCCTGCGGGCCCACTTCAAGGAGGCCGCGGGGTGAACTCTGCCAGGTCCCCCACTGCGCCCCCTCTTCCTCCACAACACTCCGTGCCGCTGCGCCCACACCACGGAGCACCTAACAGCACCCCCCACACACACACTTCTCCTGGACAAATAAAAGCACGCACTCGTTGGTAAAATGAAACTGGTTTTCTTTTTTTAACTGCTTTTTTAACTAATAACGACAAAGCTATGTACAAGACCTACTAACTAAACCATAACGTAAGTGAATAATAAAAAAGTTTCCATATATTTATATGTAACAAAAAACAGAAAACCAGGGATTGCAAGGACGGGGAGAACTATTTACATGGGGGGGGACTGAGCAAACGGGGGGCACAAATACATAAGTCCAACTATATACAAGGGGGGGGGCATGTCCTGGGCCCCACGCCCCTATAGTCCGGCACTGGGGGTGGGCGGCCGGGAGCCCCGCCTCGGCTGCAGCCCTGTCCGGGGCTGGCTGGGAGCCGGGCGGACCGGAAGATACGTCCGGCGAGTCTCAGCTGGCCCCAGGTGTCCCTCAGCAGTCTGGCCCTCGGTGGCGGGTGGCGGGGCGACAGCGGACTGCGCGGCGATGAGCAGAGCGACGGGTGGAGCACTCAGGGCGGGTACAGCGGCGGCCGGCACGGCATGGGGGGCCAGGTAGTCCACGAGCCAATTGAATGTCTCTATGTAGGCCCCCCATGCCTCTTGGTGCCAGGCCAGCGCCCACTCCTGGAGGTGGAGGCGGCGTTACTCCACCCGCAGACGCTGCTCCACAACCTCCAGCTGCCGGCGATGGATGGCCAGCATCTGGGGGTCCGTCGCCGCCGTGTGGTGTTGCGGGGTCCGCTGTCTTGCCCGCCGTGGGGCTGGTCGGTCCTCCGTCGAGGGGCTGGCCTGGAGCAATGGGCCCAGAGGGGATTCTGGGACCACTGAAGCCTCGCCGGTGCTCTCCGGTCCTTCCAATGGTGCAGCTGCGGAACACAGGAGAGGGGGGAAGAAGAGCAGAGACAGGCGTTAGTGTGGGCCCCAAGCCGTGGCCCTTGTCCCCCTACCCCTGTGCTTCAGGTTCCCCATCCCCGTCCCCGGGAGATGCTTCTGTGATGGATGGGGTTCAGGGGTCCCCCTGCCCTGCACCCCGTCCCCTGGCGGGAGTGACTCTCACTTCACTCAGCAGGGTCTGACAGGAGAGGTTTCTCAGGGAACAGATGCCCAGTTTCTCCCAGAAGTGACAGTACAGCAGTCAGAGACAGTCCTTCCAACCCGTCCTGGGGAGAAGACCCCAAGGGTGCCCCTCTGGGGTGTAGCTTTTCCCCTCCTCAGGCTGGCTGCCTTCCAGCTCTCCCTTCCCCTAGCCTCTACCTGCGGCCCCCTCCCGATTCAAAGCCAGCTCGGCTCCTCCCCCGTCTTTGTTCAGGGCAGGGGTGTCACCTGCCAGTTTTAGTCCCAGGATCATCCTTTGCCCCTGGGAACTATTCAGCTTGCTGCTCATATCTGGCCTGAGTCTCGCATTTGCCCTCCCTCCACTCCATCACATGCTGCTGCAGTTGCTGCTGCTGCTGCTGCTGCTGCTGCTGTGGGGTGTCCCACCCCCTCCTCCCGGGGGACCCTAGAGGTTCTGCTCCCCCCTGCCCTGGGGATGGGGCATGGCACTGTCGTGCTGTGGGGGGGGAAGGGGCTGATACCCTCCTGTGAGGGACATGGCACTGCTGTCCTTGGGGCCATGACCATCTGGGCATGTGGAGGGCCCTGGCCACATATCTATTACCCCCTCCCCTCAACCCCGGGGGTGTAGACTGGGGGGGTACATACCTGTAGGTCCACTCCCACGGTCAGGGGACACCCAGGGGACGGACGCCCAGCTGCTGCTCCAGGAGGGGAGGACGATGTGCAGCCCCATCTCAGCAGAGGAGGAGTCCCCCTCCCCCTCCTCCTCCTCCTCCTCCTGCTGCGATGCCCCAGGGGTGGGCTCCGGGGAGGCCCCCGGGGTGCGGGGCTTACCTCCGGGGCGGACTCGGGCTCTGGGGCCTGCTGGGGCTCCTCAGCTGAGGTGTCAAGAGTGGCCGGAGGGGAGGAGGTGTGCTGGGGGCCCAGGATGTCCCTGAGCTCCCTGTAAAAGGGGCAAGTGATGGGGGCAGCCCCAGATTGGCCGGCCACATCCCAGGCCCGGGTGTAACCCTGCCACAGCTCTTTCACTTTACTCTGGACATGGTCCAGAGCGTGGGCAGGGTAACCCCGGGTGGCCAGGCCCTCGGCCAGCCAAGTGAACACATCCGTGTTCCGCCTCTTGCTCCCCATTACCTGGAGCACCTCTTCCTCGCTCCAGATCCCCAGCAGGTCTTGAAGCTCGGCCTCCGTCCAGAAGGGGCCCCGCTGCCGCTGGCTGCCCTGGCTCCCCTTGGGGGGGGTCCCCTGGGGGAGCTGGGGGGGCTGCCGTGCGGCCATGAGGTCGGTTGGGGGTTCTTGGGGCTGCTCAAGAGCGTGCAGGCTGGCCGCATGTCTGGGCTGCTGCCTGCATGCTCTCTCAGCTTCCTGCACAGAGAGGTAGGGGGAGGGGACCTTTAAGGGGCCGCTCCACGCGGCCACCATTGAGCTGAGGGGCTGGAGATAGCGTCTCTCAACTCCCCAGCTGATGGCCGCCATGGAGGACCCCGCAATTTCGATGTTGCGGGACGCGCAACGACTAGACGGTCCCTACTTTGATGCTGAATGTTGAAGTAGGGCGCTATTCCCATCCCCTCATGGGGTTAGCGGCTTCGACGTCTCGCCGCCTAACGTTGATGTTAACATCAAAATAGTGCCCAACACGTGTAGCCGTGACGGGCGCTATTTCGAAGTTAGTGCCGCTACTTCGAAGTAGCGTGCACGTGTCGACACGGCTATAGTGACTTGCTACATAACACCTCAGGATGGGATGCAGATATATAGTTTCTTGACACCTTGAATGTTTTGCTTTTGTTTTTTGGTTTGAGCTCCTGTTCTGGAAACTCCCAAAGGAGGGGCCATTCTTGATTTAGTCCTATGTGGACCACAGGATCTGGTACAAAAAGTGCATATACCTGTATTGTTTGATAATAGTGACAATAATATAACTTAGCATCCCTTTGTTGGAGGAAAAAAAAAGCCTCACACAGCAGCCCAACACTATAGCATTTAATTTCAGAAAGGAGAACTACACAAAAATGAAGAAATTAAACATAAATTAAAAGGTACAGTGCCAAAAGTGGAATCCCTGTCAATATTAACAGGCCGGTATAGCATCAGTCTCAAGTTTAAAATGTCGAATAGAGTCTAGTGCAGAAGCACCCTGTCTTTCATTTGAATTTATTAGCCTCTACAAGTGTCCCCTGTATATCCCAAAAAGCTTCATGCTGCACCTGGCCCCCAGCTCCCTGCTGCCAGCAGGAGCCAGGAAACTGACCAGGGCCACTGCACTCCTGCCATGCAGGGCCAGACAGCTCCAGCCACTTGGGGCCAGGCACCCTGCAGCCAGGCGGCTCCAGCCACTTGGAGCCAGGCATCTCCAACCACAGGGAGCCAGGCAACCTGCAGCAAGGCAGCTTCAGCCGAATGGTGCCAGGAGGCTCCAGCTGTGCAGGGCCAGGCACCCAGAGGCCAGGTGACTCCTGCCATTTGTGGCCAGTTGCCCATGGGCAGGCGCCCAGCCCACAGGCTCCCTTGGCCACCTGCAACCAGGTACCCCCAGCCAGTGGGCTCCGGTGGCTCTTCCACTGTAGTCAGTGAATATTAACAAAGAGGAAGCTGTGCTTGTCTATATACTATCAAAACAAAAAGCAGTCAAGCAGCACTTTGAAGACTAGCAAAATGGTTTATTAGGTGAGCTTTCGTGGGACAGACCCACTTCTTCTGGTCCAGCTATGGTCTGAAGAAGTGGGTCTGTCCCACGAAAGCTCACCTAATAAATCATTTTGCTGGTCTTTAAAGTGCTACTTGACTGCTTTTTGTAGTCAGTGAGTGACAGGTGATTGCTTTTTTTTTCTTCTTTTTGAGAGAGAGGGTTTTTTTTGGGGGGAGTGTTTGGGGGTATTTGGGGGGGGTTGTTTTGCAGAGGCTTTTTTGGGGGGAAGCTGGGGTGAGACTGGGGGCTGGGGAGCCTGTGGAGAGGAGGAGTAAACCCTCACATTTAATGGACTATGGGGAAGAATGGACAGCCCTTCCCTCCATTAGTCCATTAAATGGAGGGTTTACTGTACTAGGAGGAGCTGGGAAACTGACCAGGGCTGCTGCACTGTCAATTTCCCAGATTCCCCCCAGCTGCAGGACCCGTGAAACTGACATAGCTGCTGCACCTGGCCCCTGGCTCAGAATGCGGCTCTGAGGGTACTGTGGGATGGGTTCCTGCAATGCACTGGAGCGACGGTCTACTTTTGGAGATTTCAGTGTGAGAGCAATATGCAGAATTTGTTGGGAACCTGTGGGAAGTGAGGTGACTCAAAATTGAATTAAAAAACCTGGAATTATAAAATCAATTTTAATAAATCTGAATTTATCTTGTAGTGTAGATGTAGCCTCAGACTCAAGTGTCATTACAGGAGGGTTTAAAACAAACTGATAAATTAAACTGTAATAAGTCACCAGCACCAGATGAAATTCATCCAAGTGTTCTGAAGGAACTCAAAACAAAATTGAAGGATTATTAACTGTGCTTTGTAAACTATCGTTTAAATCAGCTTCTGTACCAATTGATGGGAGGATAGCCAATGCGATGCCTATTTTTAAAAAGGGCTCCAGAAGTGATCCCAGCAATTATTGGCTGGTAAACCTGACTTCAGTACTGAGCAAACTAGCTGAAACTTGGTGAAGTATAAAATTGTGACAGATAGAAAAACACAATTTCTTGGGAGAAAATTGAGATGGCTTTTGTAGAGGGAAATCATGCCTCAGCAGTCTATTAGAATGCTTTGAGGGGGTCAACAAACATGTGGACAAGGTGATCCATATTCAGAAATGATCTGGAAAAAAAGGTATAAACTGTAAGGTTACAACATTTGAGGATGATATGAAACATTGTAAGACACTTAGTTCCCAAAGATATTGTGAAGAGCTACAAATGGATCTTGGAAAGCTGGGTGACTAGGCAACAAAATTACAGATGAAACTGAGTGTTGGTAAACACAATGGCCGTGTCTATGTGAGCCCCAGACTTCGAAATGGCCACGCAAATGGCCATTTCGAAGTTTACTAATGAAGAGCTGAAATGCATATTTAGCGCCTCATTAGCATGCGGGCGGCCGCGGTACTTTGAAATTGATGCGGCTTGCCGCCACACGTCTCATCCAGACCGGGCTCCTTTTCGAAAGGACCCCGCCTACTTCGAAGTCCCCTTATTCCCATGGGGAATTCCCAAGGGACCCCACAAACACAGGTGTACCCTCAACGCCTTGCCAAGCTGACCATCCTGGTGTTTGTCAATGGGACAGAGGCAATCGGGCTGATCAACTCAGGGTGTGCCCAGACCCTGGTTCGGCAAGTGCTCGTGCCTGATGTAGGGCCCTTCCAAGGCACCATAAGGCTGCAGTGTGTCCATGGGGATGTGAAGGCCTATCCCTGCATGCGGGTGACCCTACAGGTGGGAAGGCATGAAGAACCAGCAATGGTCGGCCTGGCCCCAGCACTTGCCTATCCAGTAGTACTGGGTAGAGACTGCGGACATTTTCATGAACTACTAGCAGGACTTGGGAAGCCTTCAGCTAGGGAGCGGCAACCCCAGCCATTGAGCAAGGGAAAGGCAGGGACCATGAATCTGACGGGAGTAGGGGAGGTGGCGAACCCAGGGGAAGGGAATTCTCAGGGACCAGCCCCAGCCCAGGTGGACTCAAGCCTCCATCAACTGGAGAGGGAACCACTCCCACTGCCTGAATCTGCAGTCCTCCCATGGCCCTCAGACTTTATAGGGGAGCAGAGAGCAGATGAGATGCTGAGCCGAGCATACGATCAGGTGGCAGTAGTGAATGGGGAGAAAACTGGAGCCCATCCAGTGGGACAGTTCCCCCATTTTGAAATCCAGGGAGAAGGAGATCATCTCTACTGTGTGGAGAAGGACCCATAGACCAGAGAGGTGCACCATCAACTCCTGGTCCCCTGGCCATATTGGAGGGAGGTCATGGAGCTTGCCCATGCCACCCCCATGGCGGGACACCTGGGGAGAGACAAGATCCTGGCCCTCTTCTTTTGGCCTGGCATCCACAGAGAGGTTGCAGGCTTCTTTGCCTCCTACCCAGAGTGCCAGTTCGCAGTCCCTCAGTCCATACAGAAGGCCCTATTAGTTCCCCTCCCACTCATGAGTTTACCCTTCAAGCGGAATGACATCGATATAGTCGGCCCCCTGGTGAAGAGTGCTGCTGGATACTGGTTTGTCCTCATTGTTATTGATTATGCAACTCTGTACCCAGAAGCCGTGCCACTACGCTCCATGAGTGCCTAGAGGGTGGCAATTGAATCACAGAATCACAGGGCTGGAAGGGACCTCAGGAGGTCATCTTGTCCAGACCCTGCTTCAAGCAGGATCAACGCCTACTAAGTCATCCCAGCCAGGACCTTGTCCAGCCAGGACTTAAAAACCTCAAGGGATGGAGAATCCACCACCTCTCTAGGCAATGCATTCCAATGCTTCACCACCCACCTGGTGAAGTAGTTTTTCCTAATATCTAACCTACACCTTTCCCTCTTCAACTTCAGACCATTACTCCTTGTTCTGCCATCTGACACCACTGAGAACAGTTTCTAACCCTCCTCTTTAGAGCTCCCCTTCAGGAAGTTGAAGGCTGCTATTAAATCACCTCTAAGTCTTCTCTTCTGTAAACTAGAAAAGCCCAAATCCCTCAGCCTATCCTCATAGGTCTTGTGCTCCAGACCCTTAATCATTTTTTTGCCCTTTGCTGAACCTGCTTCAGCAAATCCACATCCTTTTTATACTGGGGGGCCCAAAACTGGACACAATATTCCACATGTGGCCTCACCAGTGCCGAATAAAGAGGAATAACTACTTCTCTAGATCTGCTCGAAATGCTCCTCCTAATGCACCCCAGTATGCCGTTAGCTTTCTTGGCTACAAGGGCACACTCTTTACTCATATCCAGCCTTTCATCCACCATAACCCCTAGGTCCCTTTCCATCGTACTGCTGCTGAGCCAGTCAGTCCCCAGCCTGTAATAATGTTTGGGATTTTTCCGCCCCAGGTGCACGATTCTACACTTCTCCTTATTGAACTGCATCAGATTTATTTTGGCCCAGTCCTCCAATTTATCCAGGTCCCTCTGGATTCTCTCTCTACCCTCCAACGTATCTACCTCTCCCCCTAGTTTTGTGTCATCCACAAACTTGCTGAGGGTGCAACCCAGTCCCTCATCCAGGTCATTAATAAAGATGTTGAATAACACTGGCCCCAGAATTGAGCCTTGCAGCACTCCACTTGAAACGGACCGCCATCTAGATATTGAGCCATTGACCACTACCCGTTGGGCCCAACCATCAAGCCAGCTTTCTATCCATCTTATAGTCCAAGGATCCAATCCATATTTCCTTAACTTATGGACAAGAATGTTGTGGGAGACCATATCAAAAGCCTTGCTGAAATCAAGGTATATCACATCCACTGACTTCCCCATGTCCACAGAGCTTGCTACCTCATCATAGAAGCTAATCAGATTGATCAGGCAGGACTTGCCCCTGGTGAATCCATGTTGGCTACTTTTGATCACTTTCCCCTCTTCCAAGTGCTTCAGAACGGATTCCTTGAGGATTCCCTCCATTATTTTCCCAGAGATTGAGGTAAGGCTGACGGGTCTATAGTTCCCTGGATTGTCCTTCTTTCCTATTTTAAAGATGGCACTATGTTT
This sequence comes from Carettochelys insculpta, assembly GCF_033958435.1. Lineage (NCBI taxonomy): Eukaryota > Metazoa > Chordata > Testudines > Carettochelyidae > Carettochelys > Carettochelys insculpta. The sequence continues at coordinate 139,538,017 of NC_134137.1, forward strand.
GTCTTCTTCCAGTCATCCGGTATCTCCCCCAGTCTCCAAGAGTCTTCAAGGATAATGGCCAAAGGTTCAGAAATGACCTCTGCCAATTCCCTCAGTACCCTGGGGTGCATTAAATCCAGACCCATGGACTTGTGCACAACTAGTTTTTCTGGATAGCTCAGAACTTGTTCCTTCCCCACAGATGGCTGCCCTCCACCTTCCCATATTGCATCATCTAGGATGTCCTGGGGAAGTTGACTTTGTCCGTGAAGATTGAGGCAAAAAAAGCATTGAGTACTTCAGCTTTTCCTGCATCATCTGTCACTAGGTTACCTTCCTCATCCAGTAATGGCCCCACAACTTCTCTGATAACCCGTTTATTGTACACATGCCTGTAGAAACCCTTCTTGTTACTCTACACATCCCTTGCCAGCTGCAGTTCCAATTGTGCTTTTGCTTTTCTGATTTCTGTCCAGCATTCTCCAGCCGTAAGTTTATACTCCTCCTTAGTCAACTGTCCACGTTTCCATTTCTTGTATGCATCCTTTTTGAATTTAAGCTGACTAAGGATTTCCCTGTTAAGCCAAGCTGGTTGCCTACCATGTTTGCATTTCTTACTATGCAGCGGGATTGTTTGTTCCCGTGCCTTCAGTAAGACTTCTTTAAAATACTTCCAGGTCTCTTCAACTCTTTTCCCCTTCATTTTTGTTTCCCAAGGGATCCTGCTCACCTGGTATCTTAGGGAATCAAAGTCCGCTCTTCTGAAATCAAGGGTCTGTATGTTACTGCTCACCCTTCTTCCTTTCGTCCGGATCCTGAAATCTATGATCTCATGGTCACTGCAGCCCATGTTTCCTCCCACTTCTATTTCTTCTACTAGCTCTTCCCTGTTTGTGAGCAGCAGGTCAAGTTGCACACGGCCCCTGGTCTGTTACTTCAGCACTTGTACCAAAAAGTTATCCAAAAACTTCGTGGATTGTCTGTGTGCTGATGTCTTGGTCTCCCAACAAATGTCCGGATGATTAGTCTCCCATGAGAACCAGAGCCTGTGATTTGGAAGCTTCACTAAGCTGCCTGAAAAAAGCCTCATCTATCTCCTCTCCCTGATCTGGCGGCCTATAATAGACACCAACTACAACATCACCTCTGTTACATCCACCTCTAAGCTTAACCCAAAGACACTCAACTGGATTTTCTCCTTCCTCATACTGGAGCTCTGAGCAATCATACTGCTCCCTTACATAGAGCGCAACTCCTCCTCCTTTTCTCCCCTGTCTGTCCTTCCTAAACAATTTATAACCATCCATGACCGTGCTCCAGTTATGCGAATCGTCCCACCAAGTCTTCGTTATTCCAACCACCTCATGCTTGTGTGACTGTGCCAGGGTCTCTAGTTCTTCCTGTTTGTTCCCCAGGCTTCTGGCATTAGTGTACAAGCATCTTAGAGAAGGGGCCGATTGGCCCACTTTCTCCTCTTCACCCAGGAAACCCTCTTGATGGTTCCCTCCGTCTTCCCCACTTACCTCTGGGCTTGTGTCACCTTCCCCCAACAAACGTAGTTTAAAGCCCTCCTCACTAGGTTTGCAAGCCTGCCCGCAAAGATGCTCTTTCCTCTTTTAGTGAGGTGGATCCTGTCTCTTCTCCACAATCCCTGTTCACGAAACAGAATCCCATGCTCAAAGAAACCAAATCCTTCCCTGCTACACCACCTATGCAACCACGCATTTACCTCTGTGATTCGACGATCCCTCCGCAGACACCTTCCTTCCACAGGGAGGATAGACGAGAAGACCACCTGTGCTCCATATTCCTTGATCTTTCTCCTGAGGGTTACATAGTCTGCTGTGATCTCATCAAAGTTGTTCTTGGCTGTATCATTGGTTCCTACGTGAAGAAGTTTGAAGGGGTAATAGTCTGCAGGTTGAAGAATATTTGGCAGCAACTGTAATATCCCAAATTCTAGCTCCAGGCAAGCAGCAAACTTGCCAGGATGCTAGGTCCGGGTGGCAGATGGATGCCTCTGTCCCTCTTAGGAGGAAGTCCCCATCCACCCCCACTCATCTTTTTCTCTTGGGGTGGTGGTCATAGAACTCCCATCCCTAGGACTGTGCATCCCATGCCTTCTAAACTGTGGGGACTCTTTCAGATACCTCCCAGGGTTTGTATCAGCCCCAGTTATCTCTGCAATTCTCCTTCTTGTTTTGGGTAGCGTGCTGTTCGTGCAGTATTATCTATTGTCTTCTATCCAGAAAGTCTTCACCTCTCTGATGGACCTGAGGGTTGATATTTGTGCCTCAAGTCCTTTAACCTTCTCTTCTAAAATGGCTACCAGCTTACAGTTGGTACAGAGAAAATCCTTTCTATCGTTCGGGAGAAAAGCAAACATGGCACATGACATGCAGGTCACAACAACAGACCTCTCACCAGCCATATCACTCTCCATTTTTTCCTTTTTCAGAGATCCCTTATTTGTTCCTAGTGCCACCTTGAAGGGCACAAGAGAAACACCGTATAAGAAAGGTGAAAACAGGTATGGGGCTCCTCCCAAAGGCTAACTCCCAGGCAAACTCCCTGTTAGCTGCTCCTGTTCGCTGATCACAGGGTTTGCTGGGGCTGCCTTCTTATAGAGCTGCTAGCTGGTTAGGCCTGGCTCAGAGCCTTTGCCTACAATCTAATCAGCCCTTGAAGGCCCACCTGGAAGGAAGCTCTCCCAATTCACACCTTGCAAACTTGCCAAACTACCAAACACACTTTCCAACTGCCCCTCTCTGCAAAACAGATGCTCAGGCACACAGGCAGCTATGCAAACTGCCCCTCACTGCAAAATGAAACAAATGCACACAGACACCACAGACAGAAATTCAGCCCACCAGCTCACAACGCAGCCCCCCAAATGCCACACTCGCCTGAGCTCCTCTAGGATGCTTTCCCAGGCAAACTCTCTGTTTGCTGCTCATGAAATTGAGCTCATGAACATATTCGCTCGGATCCGGGTCCAAGTCCCACGGGAGATCCTAATGGATCAAGGGACAACTTTATGTCCCAAACAGTGCAACAACTTTGCCGGCTGCTAAAGATCAAGACCCTTCGAATGTCCGTCAACCACCCCCAGACCTATGCCTAGTAGAATGCTTCACTCAGACGTTGAAGGTCATGCTCAGCAAGTTTGTACTGATGAATGCACGTCACTGGAAATAGCTCCTCCCTGCCCTCATGTTTGCAGTTCAGGAGGTGCCCCAGGCCTCCACAGGGTTTTCTCCCTTTGAACTCCTGTATAGGAGGCAGCCATGAGGGATTCTGGACCTAGTGAGACAGATGTGGGAGGAACAGCCCTCCCAAAGCAATAACGTGGTGCAATATGTGCTCAACCTACATGAGAGCTTGCAGCTCTAGGGACATTTGCCCAAGAGAACCTCCTCCAAGCACAGTGGGCCCAGGAGGCAACTTACAACAAAGAGGAAAGACTCCATGAGTTTCAGCCAGGGGATTGAGTGCTACTGCTACTGCCAAGTGCCAACTCTCAGCTCCTTGCTCGCTGGCAGGGGCTTTACGAGATCATCTGGCAAGTGGGCCCAGTGAACTATGAGGTAGGCCAGCTGGATAAGCATAAGGGGAGGCAGATCTACCAGGTAAATCTCTTAAAACCCTGGAAGGCCCAGGAAGGGCTACTAATTAACCCCTACCCACTAGACCCAGAACTGGAGCCGCAGGCAGTGGAGGTGACAAATCCTGGGGAGGTACAGATTGGGCCCACCCTTACCGCAGAGCAAAGACTTCAGGCCCAGAAGTTAGTGGCTGACTTTTCCTCGGTCTTTTCAACGAAACCTCGTTGAACTCACCTGGCTGTCCACCATATCCAGAATGAACCTGGGGTTAAGGTCCAAGAAATGCCTCGACCCCTTCCCCAGAAGTTGAGGGAGGTGATAAAGCAAGAACTGCAGTCAGTGCTAGTGCTGGGGGTAATCGAGGAATCTTTCAGCAAATGGAAAAGCCCGATAGTCCTAGTCCCCAAACTGGATGGGAGCACTAGCTTTTGCATCGACTTGTGGAAGTTGAATGTCATATCCAAATTTGATGCCTACTCAATGCCCTGGGTAGATGAGTTGCTCAATCAGCTTGGAAGCCGAATACATCACTACACTTGACTTAACCAAGGGCTTTTGGCAAATCCCCCTCATGCCTGAGTCCAAGGAGAAGACAGCTTTCTGCACCCTCTTTGTACTCTTCCAGTTCCGAACCATGCCCTGCTGCATGGTGCCCTGGCTACATTCCAGCACCTATGGGATCAGCTTCTACATCTCCATAGCCAATACACCACAACATATTTGGACAATATAATGATCTATAGCCACCATTGGCAGACCCACCTACAACCTGTGTCTGCTCTATTGCAGCCCCTCCAGGAAGCAGGCCTGATGGAAAACCCAGCAAAATGCCACCTTGGAAGGGATGAGACCACCTACTTAGGGTACACCATGGGGAAGGGCATGGTATGTCCCCTAGTGGGGAAGCTCCAAGCCCTCCAGCAGTACGCCCCTCCATCCTCAAAGAGACAGGTGCACCAGTTCCTGGGGTTAGCAGGTTATTACCGCTGCTTCATCCCGGGCTTCTCCTCCATCACTGCCTTCTTACTGACCTCCTCGGGAAAAAGGTTCCCAACCATGTCCCACGGACCCCAACGTGTGAGGAAGCTTTCCAGGCCCTAAAGACCCGGCTCTGCCATGAACCGGTTCTGTACAGCCCCGACTTCTCGGAGATGTTCCTGCTACAAACAGATGCCTTGGATGTTGAGGTGGGAGTGGTGCTTTCCCAAATTGTGGGAGGTGAGGAGCACCCAATTCTTTATATCAGCCGGAAGCTCTTCCCAAGGGAGAAGGCCTACTCAGTAATAGAGAAAGAGGCCCTAGCAGTCAAATGGGCCATAGATGCACTCCGATACTACCTCCTGGGCAGACACTTTACCCTTGTCACTGACCACACACCCCTGCGCTGGCTACAGGCAATGAAAGAGACAAACACCAGAATCATGAGGTGGTACCTCTCCCTCCAACCCTTCTCTTTCCAGATCCAGCATCATGCCCCTTCCCAGCCCTGCCAGGGACCCCAAACCAGGGGCTGGAGGGGATCCCAGGGTGGACAGGGCTTGCAGCCAGCCACTTCCACCCCTGAGTAGCCCCACGGGTTGAAGTCTTCCCTTCCTCCCACGTCGTGGTCATAAGAACATAAGAATATCCATTACTCGCTCAGACCAAAGGTCCATCTAGCTCAATATCTTGTCTGCTGACGGTGGCCAGTGCCAGGTGCACAAGAGGGGGGTAGACCAAAGACAATGATCAAGTGACTTGTCTGCTGCCAGCCATCTCCAGCCTTTGACAAACAGAGGCTAGGGACTCTTTTCCTACCCCGTCTAACAGCCTTTTATGCACCTAACCTCCATGAATTTATCCAGCTCTGTTTTGAACTCTCCTATAGTCCTAGCCTTCACAGCCTCCTCTGGCAATTCATTCCACAGGTTAACTGTGCTATGTGAAAAATAACTTTCTTTTATTAGTTTTAAACCTGCTACCCATTAATTTCCTGTGGTGTCCTCTAGTTTTTATAGTATGGGAACAAGTAAATAACTTTTCTTTAGACACCCTCTCTGCACCTCTCATAATTTTATATCCCTCCATCATATCCTCCCTCAGTTTCCTCTTTTCTAAACTGAAAAGTCCCAGTCTCTTTAGCCTTTCCTCCTACAGGACTCTTTCCAAACCCCTAATCATTTTAGTGGCCCTTTTCTGAAACTTTTCTAATGCCAAAATATCTTTTCTGGTGTGAGGAGACCACGTCTGTATGCAGTATTCAAGATGTGGGCGTACTATATTTTTATATAGGACAGTAAGATATTCTTTGTCTTATTTTCTATCCACCTTTCTTCCCCCAGGTTGAGGTCCCCCCCGACCTCCAGATGGAGATCCTCCCTGGTTGCATCACCTTCCCTGTACTCAGCCCCGCCCCCATTGTACATAGTTTGCCCCCACTCCCTGACATAGCTAGTTTTGTTGCAATATTGTTCAAAAACACAAAGTTGATAGTGAAAGTGAAAGTTTAACTTTTGCACCAGCCCTGTGTCCTGTGCTCTTGTTGGGGGAGCGTGGGGGGTGGATGTGTGTTGGGGGCATGGTTGGGGGATCATTAGGGTGTATATGTGGGGTGTGCTATGGGTGGGGGTCACTGTGGCCCATGTGTGAAGGTCTTCTTCAGGACCTCGCTAATGCAGATCTCATCCGGGTGAGCCTGGCAGCTTGGGGGCAGGTGGAGGGCTGCTGTTTGAGCCCTGGGCCAGATTCAGCCACACACTGCAGGAGGGAATGCCTTGCCCTTTTCCTCCACAAGGTTGGGGAGGATGCAGCAGGCACCCACCATCTTCAGGATGTTCAGGAGGCCGACCTCAAGCTGTTCAAGGAGGCACTGCCACTGGCCCTTAAGGCACCTGAAGATCTTCTCCACAGCATGGTGGGCCTGGTTCAGACACGTGTGGAACAGCTCCTGGGTGGGGTCAGGGTGGCCAGTATAGGGCTACATTAACCAAGGCTGCAGAGTTTACATAGTGTCAGATGCCATGTGCATCCCCAACCTGGTGCTCCCATGGTGGGACATGCATCCCAGCCTCCATTCGGCAGCAGATGCCAGAATTATGGAACACCCATCTGTTGTGTGTCTGACCCACCCAGCCCGCATAAATGTCCTAGAACTGTCCTCTCAGGTCCACCAGCGCTTGGAGCACTACCAACTGGTAGCCCTTCTAATTTATGTAGGTGCCAGTGCTATGTTCCAGGCCACAGATGTGGATATGTGTCCTGTCCAAGGCAGTAAAGTAATTTGGGAAGCCAAGCATGGCAAATCCCACAACTGCTGCCTCCATGTCCCCCATGTGAACCACCTTGTGCAGCAGTTGATGGTGTGGATGACCTGCATGGGAGGGAGGAGGTGCGCTGTCATGAGGGAATGACAGGGTGTGTTCAGACCCCTCCCTATGCCCCCTCCCCCAGATCCCTTCCCCTGCTCTCCTTTCCCAACCCTCTCCCCAGGCCACCAAAGGTCTCCCTTGCCTGGAGGCTCCCTACCCACTCCCTGTGGCATGCTTTGTGCCCCAAGCATGCCTTTCCTCCATGGTGACAGTGCCAACAGTGGGCTTACCAACACTGAATTGGTGACCCACTGACTGGTAACTGTCTGGGGTGTCCAGCTTCCAGATCACAATGGCTACCTGTTTATTGAGGGGGAGAGCAGGCTTCATGCAGGTGTCCCCGTGTCTCAGGGCAGGGTCCAGTCAGTGGCAGAGCTCTTCAAAGGTCTGCTTGCTCATGCAGAAGTTTTGCACCCACATGGTGTTGTCCCAGTCCCCAAGCACAAGCCGTTCCCACCAGTCCATGCTGATGAGGTGGTTCCAGAGACAGCAGGACACTTGCGGGGGCACTGATGGGATCCCTACTCAAGGGGCTCCAGAGGCCTGGCAGGGGGCTCGCCCCCAGGAGAAGGTGGAAGTTGGCAGGGAGCACCATGGCCAGCTGGCTGAGCACAGCATAAAGTATGGCCAGCTCGCAGATGAGGAGCAGCTGCTGGACATCCATGGGGACTGGCTTCCAGGCACCTTCAGGTTCTGCAGTGCTTTTGATTGCTCTGCAGGCCTCGGATTATGCAGGGTGAGGGTGATTGGGAGTGGTCTTTTAAAAGAGCAGCTGGCTGCATGGCCCAGAAGGGCTTGTCCACCATGCAATCTCTTCTGCAGTGTTTCCTGGCCCATTCTTTCGAAAAGGCACCTGTAGCTGTGTGGGCAATCTCTTTCAAAAGAGTGGGACAGTCTTTCGAAGGGACAGATTGCAATTTCAATCCACTTGTTGTGTGTAGGCACGTGCTTTCGAAAGGCAATCTTTCGAAGGGTGGCTTTCAAAAAATCGCCTTTCAAAAGTGCACTGTAGTGTAGATGTAGACTTGAGGCATAAGGACCTTCTGAGATGGCACGTCATCCCCATTTCCTTTCAGGCTCAGAGCAGAAGACATTCCCAGGAATTCATACTACCTAGATAAGCTTGCAGAGGCCACAAAAAGATCAGAACAAATGGAGCAAATTTGAGGCTGTTCTAATTTACAGATGGGATTGGCTCAGTGGAATTGGTAGTCACAAAGGATAACTTCATGCCTCTATTTATTTCCTCATTTGTGTCAATTGGGGCCCTATTTATAAATAAAAAATAAAAATAAATGATTAGCAGCCGGTAGTTATTTGTTACCTCTATGGCCTCAAGTTCTGGTGTGTGATGTATCATTGTGGATTTTGGCCCTAAAGACAGCATAACTGATCATGAGAGTATCACCTCATTTTAATGTTTAGTACTGAGGCCTGTTAACTGTTGAGGAATGTGTTTCAGTAGGGCTACCCAACCTCCAGACTGTAGGCCCTACACTGCCCACCAAAATGCTCATTCAGGTCCACGTCCACTTCAACACAATATATTCAGTCAGTTCATTAGCATTTTGTCCTCATGTTTACATTGTTGTAGTTTACACACACATGGAATAGACAAGACTGTACATAGATACCAACTTTTGAAATGCATACAAAACAAGCTGAATTTAACATCAAAACCAATACAGAGAGGGTGACAAGACATCCTGTTTTTAAAGGGACAATCATACTTTTAAGCCCTCCTCCAGGTGTCTTGACCTTGTCTTTAAAATGGGCAAATTGTTCCATATGTTCCATCCCCACTCCCTCAATCAGTTCTGGAAGGTTCTAATGCTGGCCTGAATCCTGCTTGACAGCCGCTGGCCCATCAATGATCACTGGGGAGTCCAATGATGGAGATGGGTATGCGAGGGTGGTGGCCAGGCAAAGCTAAAGCGTGGTTCACTGGTGCAGGCCCTAGTGCATTCTGCCCCCTCATCCCATATCCAGCCATCACTGATTGGTCAATGTGAGCAGTGATGGCTTGTGAGTGTGAGCTGGTACCAGGCAGCTGCTAATTATTTGTTACCTCTACTGCCCACCCATTGGTCCTTTACTACCCCATCTCTTGCTGTCCTTTGATTGCTGTTCCCCCACATGGCTCCCCCACCCCCAGTTACATTGTGCTTCCATATCCCCTCTTACAGAGTGTGTCTGGCTCCCAGCAACCCTGTGTGCCCCTCATGTGTTACTTTGGGAAGATGTGGCTCCAGGTACCAGGAAATTTGGGTCTGTCCTGGGGCCCCAGTCAGACAAGGAGAGTGGGGAGCACCATCCAGGAAGGGTCAGGTCAGTCACTCACCCTCCCCATGTGAGAGAGCTGTACAGGAACGTGTGTGTCCTACTCCCTGTGTGAATCCCATGAGTCTAATTTTGCAAGCCTGTCATAGGATTAAAGTTAATTCCACGTTATAAACATGAGAATCTAATACTATTCTGTCAACCAGCTTCACTGCAGCAGGACTACACCAAATACTCTCTTGCATGAGACGACAACAATAAAGCTGAATTCCACACAGAGCTAATCATGCACAACTTTAAAAGATTCATAGTTTGGATGAGAAGCTCCCACCAGATTAGTCCACATTATTTTGACAATACCCTGTCATCACTTCCTGAAGTTACATTCTTGCAGGAGAGAACGAGTGGGTGATCCACCATTGTCTTTGGCAGATAAGCCAATTGCCCATTCTGTGGCTTCAAGGGGCTATCCATAAAGCAGCTATCCCTCTGAAATCCTTAATCATTTTCAGGGAAGGGGTAGGGAAGGCTTACCCTTCAACAGAGGACCCACAACTACTCAGTTTTACTTCCACTCACTCTGAAAAAGAAGAATCAAAATGGCATCGTCTAGTTCTTTTGGACGCATAAGGTAGAATCAGTCAATAAAGCATCTATACAACGTGATTTATACAATCAATCTCAGTTAATTCAGCAACCTTTTAATAAAATAGCGAAAAAACCCAAAGTATCAGAAAAGACATGCTTAAGATTTTTTTTATTGCAGATAGAAAGATACTGGTGAGAAAATTCTGCATACTAAAGTACCTTAATATTTAAAACATTACTTCCTTTCTCAAATGTTCTCAACCTTCCAAACGAGCGTTTTTAGCAATAAAAGCTTGTTATTAATATGTTGCCCATGTATAGCAGATATGTGAGTGATAAAAGTCATATTGTATAAATGTGAAAAGGTTTTGGTGGAATTTTGTTTGCTCCCAGCTCTTTGTGCATGAATGTATTTGTTCTCACAATAGAATTCAGATGAAAGACCTCTGCTTTGGACAAATAAGTTCTGTTTCCTCTCCTTAACAAATGTTAAAGTAAGAACACAAGCCTGTCTCTAGTATCAGGGCTATGAAAAGGGGGATAGGCTTGGATAGAAGCAGATTTGTATCTGGTTTGCTAGATATTAATTTCACCAAACACACAAACCAATATAATAACATTTGGGTTGTTAATAATAACACTTTAAATAGGCAAATTCAGACTCAAAAACTTTAATATAAGTCTATTTACTTTGTATATTTTAATATGATGTTGACAATTTGTGTTTTAATATTAATAAAGTATTGGTTTTTTTTTCAATCTGAATGTCCACTGTCAGTAAATAATTATCTGACTCCCCACATAAAACCCTACAATTATGAATATTTACATTAATAACAATCTAGGCATTAATTAAAGGAGTACCAATATTATCCATAAAATGTTATAAAAGATTCAATATTGGCAAGTGTGGTTAGATATTAACATAATTATGACACATAGGGTAATGGTCAAGCTAAAATATTCTTAAATTTTAGAAAATTAGCTAAAATATATCCCTGTCTCTTTGCAAAACATCAAAAACTAAAAAATAATTGTGTATAAAATTGTTATTCAACCACATTAACTGGTTCTTGTTCTAAAAGATTGTTTTTCTCTTTGAAGTGGTGACTTTCTTCCTAGGGTAAATTCACCGAACACAATGTTGCAAGGGAGAGTATAATATCACTATTTTAATAGATAAAAGCTTGTTTCCTCAGTGGAAATTGCAGAAGTTTTACTTCAGCTTATTAATAATAGCAAAAAATCAACTCTAACACAAAGAGCTCAAATTTATGATGCATGTCAAACTACTTCCATAGCAGAATGAATACGCAATGTTGTGTTTGTGTGAGTTTGTGGTGTAGCATTAATCCACTACACAGCACTTGTCAGTAATAATTCACTTTTGACATGACATTTATAACTTCAGAGAATATCCAAAAATGGAAGAATAGAATTCTGAGTTGATTAATCATCTCCTGCAGTTTTGTAACCTAGAAGAGAGATGAAGACCACTATGATTATTTAAATTCTAGGACTTTTAAAGGAACAGTGCCTATGCAGCCTTAATCATCAGCACTGGGGAAATGGAATGATACAATTGTATGAACAGTGTGATGGATGTCTCACTTCAGGGAATTCATGAGGTTAACTTTCATCTGTGGATCTTCTCACTCTCTCTCTATGGCTATGTCTACACTAGACAGTTTTGTAGACAAAATTGGGGTTTTGAAGACAAGACTCAAGGAGCATCTATGCACAAAATGCGTTTTGTTGAGCATTTATTTTTTCACTTCACTAGCAGTTCTGAAAAAACCCTACTGTGGGCTTGAACTGAAAATAAAGTTTCTTTTGATGTTGGATATTTTCAGGAAAATCAAAAGCAATTTGGCAATGAAGGGCTGTACTTACAAGTGGACTTAGGTGCCATTCACAAAACTGAGCAGAAGGAGGTGTCACCTTCTGCCCAAGATGTAGTGCACTCACCTAGGTATCAGAGACCTGTATGCAAAAATCTCACTCCAGAGTAGAGATTTAACCCCATCCATTCCCTTTTTCAGGGATGTTCATCAACCACTAGATCAGGGGTGTGCCAAGTGGTGGGGGCAGATCCCCTCAGGAGGTGTGAAATCTCCCATATGAGGAGAGGCTAAGGAAACTGGGACTTTTCAGTTTAGAAAGGGGGAGACTAAGGCAGGAGATGATGGAGGTATATAAATTCATGAGCAGTGTGGAGAGGGTGAATAAAGAAAAATTATTTACTTGTTCCCATAATACAGGTGCGTCTACACTAGCTGGCTACTTCAAAGTAGCTGGCACAACGTCAAAATAGTACGTGTCGTGTCTACACGTGCTGTGAGCTATTTCAATGTTGAAATCGACGTTAGGTGGCGAGACGTCAAAACCGCTATTCCTATCCGAAGATGGGAATAGCGCCCTACTTCAATGTTCAACATTGAAATAGGGTGTGTGTAGATGATCCGCGTCCTGCTATGTTGAAATAGCGGGGTCCTCCATGGCGGCCACCAGCTGAGGAGTTGAGAGACGCTCTGTCCAGCCCCTCCGGGGCTCTATAGTCACCGCGTGCAGCAGTCCTTAGCACAGGGCTTCTAGCTGCTGCTGCTGCTGCAGCTGGGGGTCCATGCTGCATGCACAAGGTCTGCAACCAGTTGTTGGCTCTGTGGATCTCGTGCTGTGCAGGGAGAGTGAGTCTGGGAGGGGCCCTTTAAGGGAGCAGTTTGGGGCTTTGCTGGCCCCTTATTTCAATGGTGAGTGCTTGTGTGTGTGGACGCTCCGCATTTCCTTCTGGGGCAGATCCTTAAGATGTTCTCTGTCGTTACTTTGACGTTGAACGTCGATGGCACCAGCCCTGGAGGACGTGTAGACGATACACGTCAAAGTAGCCTATTTCGATGTTCTTACGTTGAAATAGGCTACTTTGATGTAGTGTGCTAGTGTAGACGTAGCCTACAAGAACTAGAGGACATCAAATGAAATTATTGGGTAGCAAGTTTAAACCTAACAAACGAAAGTTCTTTTTCACACAGCACATGGTCAACCTGTGGAACTCCTGGTCAGAGGAGGCTGTAAAGGCCAGGACTACAAGAGAGTTCAAAGAAGAGCTAGATACATTCATGTAGGTTAGGTCCATAAAAGGCTACTAGCTGGGGGTGTGGGAATGATGTCCCTGGCCTCTGTTTGTCCAAGGCTGGAGATGGATGGCAGAAGGCAAGTTGCTGGATTATTGTCTTTGATCCACCCCTTCTGGGGCACCTGATATTGGTCACTGTCGTCAGACGGGATAGTGGGCTAGATGGACCTTTGGTGTGACCCACTAATGGCTATTCTTATGTTCTTACGTTTATGTTCTTATGTTCTTATAAGGGGGATGCAGCATGACTGGCTGCTGGGTCTTAGGCTCATCCATTTTATATATGTGTATTCACATTTATATCCCAATTAATAATGTTTTTACATTCTACATACATATTTTCTTACATGTGATGAGAGATTTTTTTTTCATGTGATCACAAGCAAAATTCCCACTGATTTGGATTACACTGAGGGGGAGGCTGCTAACTGCAGTGACAAAAAGTGGCACCTGACATAAAAAAGTTTGCTCACCCCTGTGCTGGGCTATAGCGTATTTCAATCAAGGACTCACTAAATATTTCCCATTGAATCTGTTATTCTATGTCTACATAAATATACACTGGACAAGGGACTGGGACCCAGGTGTCCCCTTCTCCTAGGTGAGTATCCTAATTATAGGCTATAGGATTTTTTTAATCCACTCTCTGTCCCTATGAATATTTAGTTATTTATACAGAGTGGAACAACATCAACCAACAAGAAAAACAGAGTGCTTCATCCAAGAATAGCTAACCTGCCATTTATGGTTCTTACCTTGGGCAGGTGACCTGAATTCAAGTCCATTTTCCATCTCAGGGAGCCAGAGCTGGAGTGAGTGTCCTAAACAGTTGGATACTAGGTATAAGGGGAACCCTTTCTCCTCCTTTATTCAAGATTGGTGACTAAGCCCTCATCATACATCTAAACCAAAAATGTTTCATTTCAGAAATATCAAAAAAGTTCATTGTGTCTTAAAAAATGGCAAATATTGACAAAAATACCAAAATATTGCAGTCAACCTCAATCAGCGTTGTTTAGTCAAAATAAATTGATAAATAAACAAAGAAAGCTGTGGCCATTTCTTCCATCCCCCCTCACCTGCCTCAACACATCTCATTGGCTAGAAAGAGTTCCTTGAAGTCAATATATAGTAATCATGAAAGACGTAAATGAAAAACTCAGTTTTTATGTACTTTAAAATAAAAGGCATAACTACAGCATTATAATGTGTGACCCTTCCTCCTTGGAAGGGGAGAGACAGCTGCACAATCTGCTAGGAGACACAAGAAACATGCTCAGAGTCTCATTTCCTCCAGAAAGTAGAAACAGCAGCTTCTGCAATAGCTTGAGAACCAGAGGATTTCTCCTCTAACAAGACTGAAGTCCCCATGGACTCTGGGAATTGTTTTGTTAGGAGATAGTACATAATTGTTGGGGTAGGAAAGGAAAGAGATGTAAGGATGTGCACTGAGTAGAGCACATTGTTAGATAGATAACCATAAGATGCTGAATATAATTAAGTCTTAATTGGCTGGACTTGGAGAGTGCAATCTGCCAGACTCCTTTAGTTAACAAATTTGACCATTTCTCAAAAAGCGTCAACAACTTCTCCATTTACCATCCTGTCTTCAACCTCCTTGTTCTGGTCAACTTTATCAAGTATGGCAATAAGCAAATTTCACCATTATCTGATCTCTGCCAGTAGTTTAAACCTTTTTTGAGGTTTTATATGACACTCAGCCAGTATTAACATATGGGTCCCACACTTAGGCTACATCTACACTACAGTGATCTTTCAAAAGAAGATTTTCCAGAAGATCTCTTCTGAAAAAACTTATTTCAAAAAAGAGTGTCCACACATAGAAAAACCTAAATGAGAAACGATCCGCTCTTTCAACAGAGAGCATACACATTGCTCCAGCTCTTTTAAAAGACTGGACCAGGGATCGAAAATCTGCCACCATAGGGACTGCTCTTTCAAACAAAGGGCCTACGGAGCATATACACACACTTTTTATTGAAAGAAACTCGCAAAAGGAGGTGCTCTTCCTGATCCATGAGTGGAGGAAGGCTTCCAGAAGAAAAGCCACGTTCTTTCAATTTTGGATTGAAAGAATGCATGTTTTGTGTGGATTCCCTGTGTGTTCTTTCGAAAAAAGAGGACCTGATTTTCCAAAAGAACTTGCTAGTATAGATGAAGCCTTAGTTTGTAGATAAAACTCTGCATGAAATATCCTCTTTTCCAAAAGCATATAGTGAAAACTTCAATAAAAATGAATTGATAACACTCTAGGGCCGCGTCTACACGTGCACGCTACTTCGAAGTAGCGGCGCCAACTTCAAAATAGCGCCCGTCACGGCTACACGTGTTGGGCACTATTTCAAAGTTGAAATCGACGTTAGGCGGTGAGATGTCGAAGTCGCTAACCCCATGAAGGGATGGGAATAGCGCCCTACTTCGAAGTTGAACGTCGAAGTAGGGCACGTGTAGCCGATCCGCGTCCCGCAACATCGAAATAGCGGGGTCTGCCATGGTGGCCATCAGCTGAGGGGTTGAGAGACGCTCTCTCCAGCCCCTGCGGGGGTCTGTGGTCACCGTGTGCAGCAGCCCTTAGCCCAGGGCTTCTGGCTGCTGCTGCTGCTGCTGCAGCTGGGGATCCATGCTGCATGCACAGGGTCTGCAACCAGTTGTCGGCTCTGTGGATCTTGTGTTGTTTAGTGCAACTGTGTCTGGGAGGGGCCCTTTAAGGGAGCAGCTTGCTGTTGAGTCCACCCTGTGACCCTGTCTGCAGCTGTTCCTGGCACCCTTATTTCGATGTGTGCTACTTTGGTGTGTAGACGTTCCCTCACAGCGCCTATTTCGATGTGGTGCTGCCCAACGTCGAAGTTGAACGTTGACGTTGCCAGCCCTGGAGGACGTGTAGATGTTATTCATCGAAATAGCCTATTTCGATGTAGCGTGAACGTGTAGACGTAGCCTAGGTCTTACAACATACCAGTAAAGACATAGGTTGTCTTTCAATCTTGTAGTAAAACTGCATCTACCTGTTGGTACCCTGGGCTGTTCAAAAAATAAAATACATTACACCACAACAAAAAAGAGAAATGCATGCAGCAGAGTATCTCTAGAGGAAACATAGCTTTTTATAGACTAAATTATAGAATCAGTTATCCACCTTCTCCATATTATTTACTATTAGCAGATGTATCCAGCATTGCTCAGCTCTTTAACTGAAGTGATTTTTGGAAAATAAATGAAAAATTTACATTTTTTCAATGACCGCATTTTTAAAAATGGAGAAAAAGGAAGGCTGGATTGAGGGTTCAGGAGTGCGTAGCTGGGGGCAGAGGTTTGGTGGGGGCTCAAGGCATGAAGTGGTGGTGCAGAAGTCAAGGCAGGCTGCAGGTGCAGAAATTAGGGCAGGAATCTCAAGACGGGTCTGAGAGGTGAAGGGAATTACTGCTTTGGTGGCAGCTCTTCCCAGGGGACCAGTGCAGTGTTACCCATCATTCAGGGCTGTGGGCTTCTTAGGTGGGGGCTGGGGCTGTGCAGGCTGGCCCCCGGCTCCAGCTGCCCCTGCCCCAGCCTGCAGCAAGTGAGGGCCAGCAAACTGAGGGCAGCCACCAGCCTGCTACTGCCCCCCAGGCTTGCAATTTCTCCAGGATGTTTATACCTGAGGTAGTGGCCAGCCTGTCCTGCAGCCTCTTGTGTCAGAGCAGGGCTCTGTGTGCTGACCCTAGTTTCCAGCTGCCCCACTAGCATTGCATTGGCCTGAGGAGATGGTGTGTTGAGTGCTACCCCCAAAATCCAACAAGACCACCCATGGCACCTTATAGACTAACAGATTTTTGGAGCATAAGCTTTCATGAGCAAAGACCCGCAGATGCATCTGATGAATTGGGTCTTTGCCCATGAAAGCTTGTGCTCCAAAAAATCTGGAATTCTGGATTTCTCGTTGTTTTTGTAGATACTGACTAACATAGCTGCCCCCTGATACTTGTCCCCAGAAACCAGTGGCCCAAGAAACCAGTGGCCCCCACCATCCTGCAGCCTGTTTGGTGGGGTGCTACAGGGGCTGGCCAGGGGCTGGGAGCTGCTTCCCACCTCCTGTGCCCCATGAGTCCTACAGGCTGTCTGGAGGGATTGGGGGGAACAGACTCTGAGAACCTCCCTCCTTCCTGCAGACCCGCCTGTCCCCATGGACTGTAGGATGTTGAAGTGGGGCTAAGACTCTGGGGGCTGCCTCCAACCTCAGTGGCCCCCATCCAGCCTGCAGTCTGTGGAGGGTGGGCTTTGGGAGCTATCTCAGTCTGCGTAGGGCTCCCCACCAGCTGCAGGCTGTCTGGGAAGCAGGCCTGGGGGCTGCTTCTTCCCCAACTGCCTCTGCGGGCTGCAGTCTGTCTGGGGAAGCGTCAGCCTCAAGGAGCTTCTCCTCTTCAGCTGCCCCCACATGGCCTGTGGATTGTCTTGGAGCAGGAGCCAGGCACCAGGGGTATGCTGCTTCTTAAGCTGCCTCCCCTCCAGCTACCTTCCCATGGCCTGCAGGCTATCTGGATGGGAACCATGCTTTGATGGACTGCCCCCTCTAGCTGTTTTCCTCTCCAGCTGCTTCCCCACACCCCAAGACCTGAAGGCTGTCTGAGTGGGGTGAAATTCCAGGGGCTGCCCCTTGCCTCCAGCATCCCCTCCTGTGGCCTGCAGACTGTCTGGGGGCTTCCTCTCCAGCATCCCCCTCTGTAGCCTGTAGGATCTCCATGTAGATGCATGCTTTATGTTTCGGTCAGGGTAGCTACTTACCCGGTCTTTGTGGCAGGCAAAACGGCAGAGCCCTATCCCTTCTGGCCTCACTCTTGGTGCTGCAGCTGACCCCAGTGGCCACTCTCAGTACAACATCCCTTCTGCTTGCACCCAGCCTTTCACCTTCATCCTCCTTCTGGCCCTTCCCTTTCCATGTTCTTTGAAATCCTGGGACTTCACCCATTTCCCACTTTCTAGGTACAACCGAACCCTGACCTTGCTTTAAGTTAGAGTAGAAGGAAGATGCGTAACAGATTTTGTGGTCATAACTCTTATGGGTTAAGAGGAATTCTTGAACAAATGTTGTACCAACAGATAGATACAAGATAGACAGATAAAGCTGAGACAATCTGTGATCAGCTGTGGAAAGAAAGAAGTTTCAAGTCAAGTGTGAATCGAACTATTTCTGTTTGTCATACTAAAGGAAAATATTTCAGGGAGAATGCCTAACAAAGGTGAAAGAAATCACAAGGCCCCTAAACTACAACTCCCATGAGGTAGTGGAGAGTCTTGTGTGTAGGCCAGGCCCAAGGAGACCACCGATGTGCATTGTTTGGCAATAAGTAAATGAAGTAGGATTTTAGAAATTAAAAAATTCTCTCCCTAATGCAGAGCAAAATATTGTTTTGTTTTGCTTTGTTTTTAAATTAACAAGGAAAAAACAAACAATTTCCCTCACAAAAACACAAAATAACCCCACATTGAATACTTAGCAAAACCAATCAATGTGCCAGGCATTGGAATGTGGAAGCCTAAATAGAACAATAGAAGGACAACATTATATCAACTTACACTACCCATACAATTGTCAGTAGGATGAATATGGTGGGAGTACAATAATAAGCGATTCCACATTCTAGACTAGAGGGCTTTGTTGACTGGCATTTTGCTTACAAAACCCAGGGAGCATCCGCATTACCAAGCACGTTCAGTTGACAGTAAGTTGACAGAACACAGAACTTCTGTCAACAGCTGTACCCCAGCTCCCCATGAGGAAGAGCATTGCTGTTGACAAAAGGTGGGTCTGGAAGTTTTGGGTGTGCTCCTGTAGACAGAAGAGGCCTCCAGGGCACCGCACAGGTGCCCCAGGAGATTCTCTGTCCACAACAATCAGAGCTCTGTGGTCCCTGCCTCTGGCCATTCTTAAAGCTGTAGGGAGCCTGGGAAACCCTGTTGGAGGAAGCTGAGAGAGTGGAAGAAACAAAGGTACCGTCTGTGGTCCCCAACACAGCCATTCCCTTTGTCTGAACCTTCCCAGATGGCTGAGAGACAGCTACCTCAAGACCCCTCCAGGCCCTTGAGGGAGCAAACTGAGGGGTCCATGGAAGGTGGGCTCCCTTCTAGACTGGGACCAAAGTCCAGGCCCTCTTGGACATGTGGGGTGAGGAGAACATAATGCAGGACCCCAAGGTGAAGTGCTGCAATACCCTTGTCTATATCTGGATGGCCACCACCCCAGCAGAACAGGACCACCCCCTAACCCAGGCTCCATGGAGCAGGTCTGAGCAAAGGTAAAGAAGCTCTGGCAGCACTATGTCTGGGCCCAGAATTCTACCTGATGCTCAGGGGCAGGTCCTGCCCTTTTTACAAGGAGTTCCATGATATCCTGGGGGTGGCGGGGGAACACATCAGCTCCAACCTGCACCATCAGCATGTGGCTGCAGGCCCCACACCACAACTGGAGCCCCCAGAGGAGGATAAGGAGCAGGCTTCTGAGTCCCAACCCCCGTCAGAGCAGCAGACAGACATGGTGTCAAAGGCAACCACAGCATCCTTGTGATCAGCCTGGAGCCAGTCCCCACCAGCCAGAGGACATCCCAGGTGTCCTGGGAGCTGGGTGAGAGTGCCTCCAGTAAGCACCCTCTGTGTCACACATCCAAGGTGTGGGATGTGGGCGCAGATGGGTAGGGCTGCAAGTGTCAGACGGCTGACTTGGGCAGGACCTCATGCTGCAGACCCAACATGTGGAACCATGTGCAAGGTACTGTGCACCACCTGGACCCAGCAGACAGCCCCTGAGCATGGCCACCAGCCTGCTTTCAGCCTCATGGGTGGCTGGACAAGCCCCAGACCTGAAGGGCGGGGGTGGGGCGGCTCTCAGCACCTGCCACAGCTGGAAATGGGCTAGCCACGAGGATGCTGGCCTGACCTCAGATACCCTGAGGAGTGCAGCACCCAGCACATGGGCATGCCCACAGGCAACAACCACTCCAGTGGGCAGTACTGTGAGCCTCAGGTGTCTGGGGAGGCAGGCCAGGGAGAGCAAGGCTGCCCCTGGCTCACTTACTACCCATGAGGGGACACCTCCACGGCTGGACACTCCCCTTGGCCAATAGCCCGTTGAGTGGGAGAGGGTCAGTGTGGTCAGCCAGAGTCCCTGTGTGACAGGGCCCATTTTGCAGGCCAAACAAAGCTTTGCTCCCAGGTTCTTGCCATTCCTTGGCCCGGGGTTGTTCGTTGTTGCTCACAGTTGGGTGCAGGGCCTCAGGGGCTGCGTTGTGTGAATGAGGCACCATCTCTCCTCTTTGTCTTCCTTACAATTGTACCTACAGCACATGAGAATTGGTCCGGGCCCACCTTGCTGCCCGGACAGGCCAACACCACCTCAGCATCAGGACGGGCCGGCCCTACCCCACCATCAAGGTGAGCCCACAGCTGGAGGGGCCAACATTGGATGCAGGAGGACCTCCAGCGAGACTGCAGTGCCACCCTCTGGAGGATGACAGAGCTAATGGAACAGCAGGTTTGGTACGGCAGGGAGTAGTGGTCACAGGTGTGGGACCAACTCATGTCCCGCTTTGAGAGCACCACTGGGATCTGTCAGGACATGATGGCCCTGCCCTTGCTGCCACCACCACTGCCCCCTGCCCCACCCAGCCATCCCGCAAGGCATCCAAATGCAGCAGATCCTGAAGTGCTTATGCATGGTGGAAAGAGCTGTGTCTCCCAGGAGGAGTCAAGGACATGCTCTAGCAGCTGCGCTATCCCTTGTGGAGTTAGGTATGCCTCAGCATGGGCAGGGAATGGGTACGGGGGGCGCTTAAAGGGTGCATCTTGCCAGGGTTCCTGGAAATAAATGGTGCCCTGCAACCCTGCCTGCTGTGGTTCTGTGTGGCCTTTTTGTCTAGAGAGTGGCTGGGCAGTCTGGCCTCTGTCTGTTGACAGAGTGCATCAAAAGAGAGATCCACTTGGAAGTTTGGCCTGCCTCTGTCAACAGAAGTTTTGGCAGAAGACATCTTCCAAAAAGAACTTCTGTTGACAGATCCCACTAATCTAGACATAACCTATATTGCATAAAGCTCATTCCATTTCACAACACAGCAACTGTATTGATAATTGCTATGAAAGCCTTATGGCAAAAGAGATGCTCATAATCTGGCACTCAGTGTTTCAATATAACCAACTGCATTCTAGGTTGTTGGTTTTGTTTTTTGGTTTTTGGTTTTTTTTTCAATTTTTCCACATACAAAATAAGAGTTTTTTGTTAATAACTTTTCTACCAAATATCGGAGGGGTAGCCGTGTTAGTCTGGATCTGTAACAGCAACGAAGGGTCCTGTGGCACCTTATAGACTAACAGAAAAGTTTTGAGCATGAGCTCATGCTCAAAACTTTTCTGTTAGTCTATAAGGTGCCACAGGACCCTTCGTTGCTGTTTTCTACCAAAGGGGAAAAACAATAGCCCTTTCTATATCCTACTGATTAAAATTAATAGCCAGAAAAGAAAATCTTCCTTATCATATTTGTTTTATTATCAGCCATATTACACAGTTTACTCATTACATGTTTTGTCTAATTCATTTTTTAATAAGGGGCTTTGATAGTGCTGTGACTTGTCTCTCAGGAAGCACACTGCTCATTTTCCCCTGATACATTTCTGATCATTAGAAACCAGCGAGTGTTGTTGGCATTTTTTTCTACTGCTCAGCCAGCTCAGGAAACTCCTTTTTCATTGGATCTTCATGTTTCTTTCTTTATATTACCAATGCCATCTACTTTTATATAGTTGAGATCCAAATATGATTCACAGTGACTGCTCATGATACCCTGTATTGAATGCAAACCCTGAGGTTTTGAATGGTAAATATTTAACAAGGAGGGCTCTTTCCTCTCTGTCCTCTTGTATATATTAAACTAATTAGTGTAACAAGGAAAAATATTTTATCACTAGTTCCCTGAGCCCTACAAACAGTTCCTTACAGTAAGATTATTTGCAAATTATTTAATGTGTTGGCATGGATTTCTTCATTTCTTTCAATAATAGTATGTTTACTTCTCTTGGAAAATTGTATTTATTGGTTTATATTTCTCAGATGCCGTAAATTTAAGGTTTGTTTTTTCTTTTCTTTTCTTTTTTTTTAAGACAAACTCAGAATTTGTGTTCCCTGGATGGCTTGTTTAACAGTGAATGTTTCTAGACTTTGTATTTAGTACTTATTTTTGAATATTGTCAATATTCAAAATATTAACCAATTTGAACTGAATTTTCTTTATCATTCATTTTTTTACAACAAAATGTATCACTGAAGTACTGACTCCATGTTCCTGGCTTTGGATATATTGGCCAAAGAAACCTATGAAATATTGGTTTCATTTCTGTTGGCAGTTCTTGGAACCCCTACCAAGAAAACCCAAATGTGATTTGCATGCAGTTTTGCCAAATTTTGTTTCTGTGTTTAATAGATTTCTACCACAATGAAAACAGCAAAACAGCCAAAATGAAAACAGGCTGGAACAAGGGCAACAAGTTCTGCCTTTTTTTTTTTTTTTCACCCTTGGGAAGGATAAAGCTAGATATAACATGCATGGGAAAGGCCCAATCTATCAAGCAAAAAAAAAATCATTCCTTACCTTGTCAGACTAAGAGAGTAGCACAAGATAGTCACACGTCGACATAAATCTTTACTCATTGTGCCAAGGAGAATAACAATGTAAAGTTAAATAATTCATCACCACAAAGAAACATGCCCACTTGCACATCAATACACTTGCTTTCATGTCTTTTGATGTACTCAGACAGTGACTTAGTTGTTTCCTGTAATCAGCTGCCTCCAAATAGACAAATATTTTGATTAACTGTGTTAAGAGATCACTCCCCCTAGCTCACTGCTTCCTCCAAAACTTTCCTCAAGCTTCTCCGCTCTTGTGTTGTTTAAGAAAAAATATATGGAGATAATATCAGTTCCTATTTAATATTTTCTTTCATAAACAGGAGCATCCTGAGTATGAATAGCTTTCTGATCCCTCCCACAAAGACGAGAAACTACATTTTGAAGAGAATTGTTTCATTATGTATTTTAATGTAACACCTTTGCAAATTGGTTTTCAGCTTAATGTGGAAACTTTCTTAGAGAGAAGCACATTTCTTTTAAGAATAATATACACTAGGTACAAAAATATTTATCATTTTCCCACTCTCGGTCACTAATTTTACTCTGCACAGTTTGCTTCTATGTGAAAAAGTGCATGTCTATGAGAGTATGTGCTTTGACTTCTGCTTCTTTTTAAAACCATTCACTCTTCTCCCACAGCCTTAATTTTCACCCTGATTCTTTTTCCTGTCCCATCCAAGTCTCCATCCAAGCATATCTCGTTTCTTAGGTTGTTAAATGAACTACATGAAGTTGTTACTGCACGAGCAGACACAGCAGTCCCCAAAGTAGCTTTTCTGTGGTTTATTTCTGCATTGCCCAAATACTAATTTGTTATCTGTTCCTAGAAAAGGAAAGGAGTGGGGCCTGCTCTAGAGAAATTATCAAGATTTACTAAGAACTTCCATATGCTGTTCAGGAAACTTCCTGGAACAGACTATATCTGTTTACCTCTGCGAGAACATGGATATAGCCCTCTATACCATGATCAAAGGGTAGCTATACAGGCAGCATTTCTCTGCACAAATTATTTTCTTTGTTTAGTGGAAAAAATTTGCTAATAAAATTAATCTAAAGCAAAATTAAGATGTAAACCCTAATGCCTTAGTGCAGCCCTACAAGTTTAAGTGCCCAGGATTGTAATGTCATACACTTAGAATGGCTTATATGATTATGGTGATCTGTCATATGCACGGCACTGACAGAAATCTTAATAAACCTTAAATCTTATCCATAGTAATATAGACTCAGACACACCCAGACACCAACCTTTATCATCTAAATATATATTTTCATTATCACTGAAATCTAGTCTATATCCTATACTGTAGTTAATGTTCTCCAGACATCTTTCCTTCTGCTCCGCCTCTGCATCCTTGTCCTGCTCTGTGCCAGAAGCCCCCTGCTGCTGCTGCAGTTGCTGCTGCTTCTTTCCTTTATTCTTGCTCCCAATTTGACTGATTTTGCCTGTTTGCTCTCTCTCTCTCTTTAGAATGTTCAGCCTGTTCTAATGGAAGGGCTTGTTCTTTCCCAATAACTATCCTAGCACACCTGTCCTCCAATTGCCTTTATTCTTTCTGTGACCCAGACATATAAGCCAATCACAGCAACTAAATCTGATGTCAGTAAAGCTGTTACACGACAAATTTGAGTATTCTGAGATGTTTACTAATATGGTCTGGGGATGCTTACCTAGTTTTGAATTAAACATGCTTGACTGACCCCTCCCTTCAGTTCTGGATTAACCCTTACCTGACATCAGTTCACATCTGCCTATCAAATACAGTAGTTATAGGCCAAACTGCTTAAAATTGCCAATCAATGTCCTTGGTCATGTGCCAACATTGTATGCACTCTTAATTTTCCAAACATTTAAGTTTTAAACAATTACATATTTTCTATAGTATACAGTTATTAGCTTATGCACTTTAATATTACTATCTACCAGGGCAACCCAATTTCTTACAAATTTAATTTTATTTAAATTCTTCCCCTTTTTTCAGTTGATTTGGGCAGAGCAAGGTCTTCAGTGATGTACTTGAGAAGAAAAATAGAACAGTTTAAAATCCTGTTGTATCAATGTCATTTAAGGTGATATATGACTTTAGTACAATAATGTTCAAAAACCCATTAAATGATCCCAACTTCTGACTGCTATACAGCTTTATTTATTAGATATCTATCAGAGCTGTATAATTTGAATTATATGAGCAAGTTTATCATTCCTTACTCTAGAGTGTAGATTAAATGAAGATGAGATTTGGATTTGTCAGTGCCTAATAAAATTATATATATATATATATATATATATGTTGTCATTAAAAAAGAATAACCAACAATGCCATAGTCCAATGATTTGTTTCCATGAGAATTTTAAATTGAAAAGAACATTCTGAGGTGTATCTAAGTACCCAATGCAGAGAGAAGATTTAAGAAAAAGTGGGGCCCTGTAACGGCACAGTTACAAGCCTCTCCCAATATATTAAACTATTAATGCATAATTACAACCCAAAATAAAAAGCTGTTATACGTAAATCACACTTTAATTCTTAATAATTAAGCATCTTCAAATCTACAACAACACCATTGTGCGCAGATCAGTGAGTATTAGAAAGACCTTGCAGATTAGGAATTTTGATGCTAGCTTTACTCTAACAATCCACAAAAATTTTCCAGTGCCTTGTAGATGATGAGAAAAAACATACGGTTTTGGAACACATCCGAAGAATGAGGTTGCTTCAACACAGCAATCAACTGCACATTGTCCCACAAGTTTCAAGGAATGGATGAAACATGGAATATAAATAGCATTTTAACTTTTTGCTTTGATCACAGCTGCCATTCCTTTGTACTTACCTGAGGTGTTTGAATCATTGTCATGTGACTGTCCATGACAGTCACACATTTCAATGCCTTTTTTTCCAAACAAATTTAGTAAGTTTTGTGTCATATCTTTTTTTCTGTCACCAATAAAATGCAAACGAATAAAAAATACTATAAACTTCTATGATTAGAATCCTAGCCTAGTACATACCCACTAAGCTAACGTCAACTACATTAAAGTTGCCACGTCACTGAGGCTGCGACTCCAAGTTATTTTGCTTCTGTATTAGTTAAAAATGACAATAACATTATGTTATAGTTATATATGCATGTTACTAAAGAACATTTATATATAATATATATATCTATAACAGCTGATCATCTGATCATCCATGATTATATATGTAGGATAATATGATTTTTTCTGTTTTTCAAATATATATATATATATATATATGTATATATATATATATATATATATACACACACACAATACTCATACCATCAGCAATCTTATATATATATATATATTAAAAAAAACCCTGAAAAACAGAAAAAAATCATGTGATCCTGCATATATAATCCTGGATGATCAGATGATCAGCTGTTCAGGTTTCAGAGCAATGCTTTGGAAATCTTATCATGTTAATAAAATTTCAGATGTATTCAGGCATTAGAAAGATGGGGTACCAAATACTAGCCATAGGCAGAAATGCCTGTTTCTAGCTTTCAGATGCCCAGAAGAATATTTTCTTTCATTTCAAATACATACTTTCATCACCAGAGGACTTACCATATGCCATACACACTGTGTAGAGCTGACTGTCAAAGCTACCTGGAAACTTCAGAAGCCTGGCCCTAATTATTGAAGTCCTAAAGGGGCTAAGGCTGAGGTGTTTCATACATTGCAAACCTTTCTACAATAAAAGCTGTCTTTGGCTGCATCTACACTTGACAAAACTCACAGAGTATCCATACCTAAAATGTGTTCTGTCGAAAAATTGTTGACAGAATGCAGCAGAGTTTGGTCGCTCTCTTTCAAGGCAGAACACCTCTGTCAACAGATTCTGTTGACAAAACTGTAGTGTTGACACTCCAGGGGGCCCTCTGTTGACAGAGTAGGCTTCTTTTTCCCCAGGCAGCCCTGTTTGCATTCCATTGACAGAGGTGTCGTGGTGCATGGACACTCTCTGTTGATGGAGGTCATTGATAAGGGGAGTCTCTATTAGGTTTGAACATGTTCTACTGACAGAGGGTCTGTTGGGACATATGTGAACAGTAACTTCTGTCGACAGATCGCTGTAGTGTAGACACAGCCTTTGAGGGAAACCCAACAGCCAATGGTTCCCAAGGTGTGAAGCAGGCCCTCCCCATCCCACACATCTTATTCAGGGGCCCACAGAAGCTGTCACTCTCATACGTAGGAGCAGTAAAGCCACTCGGAGGACAACTGTTTGGGAAAAGTAGGAGTAGAGTCATTAAACATATCCTGCCAACATAGTGGGAGATATGCTGTGTCAGAATGATAGCTACAAAGGCCTTTCAAAGATATAATTCAGTCTACTTCCCTCTCCATACCAACATCTTTGTTTCAGGAGCTGTAATTTTCATATAGGAATTTTCTTGCTTTTTAAATCTACTTTTTCTGTTCCAGTATTGCTCCCTCCCTCGGGACCAGATGTCTTCGTAGTGTACAAAAAGTAAATGCAAAGTGTGGGGTCAAATTCTACACTTAGGCTGTGTCTACACTAAAAAATAACTTAGCATTTGCTTGCAAGCAACTTCTAAATTGAGCATCTATACACATCCTAATCCCAGGAATGGGGTAAGGACTTCGAAGTTGGGATCCCTATTTCAAAGTTAACTTAGAAGTAAGGGAAAATGTGTATAGACTCTCTGCTGGCTATTTCAAAGTAGTGTCTAACTTCAAACTTTGAAGTTAGTTCCTAGTGTAGACACACCCTTGGCTACACTATGGATGAATAATTCTCAAGGAGGGGCACATATAACACTTGAAAATCTAAAGAGAATGAGCTGTAAATCAAGCCCCCTTTTAGTCTGCAGTTGGTGACAATGCATGAGCCAGAAATAATCCAGCTTGATTGACAGATCTGAGACTGAATGCATGACTAGCAGTTAGGGGGAAAAGTCTTTCTACCTGTAAACTGAACAGATTTGCCCAGAAAGTTATTGAGAGACAGGACCGTAAGTTCCTATGGGGGCATTTTTACAATATTACTCGGAATAGAAGCATATTTTAAAAGAGAATGAAGTTCTAATTACTGACCAAGCAGCTTTATTTAACTATCTTTCTTTTCAATTCACCATAATTAAACAACTGAGACTTTTTTTCCCTCAAGATATCAGAGCGGTAGCCATGTTAGTCTGTAGCTTCACAAATAAAAAGCAATAATGTAGCACCTTAAAGACTACCTTTTTTTTTTTAAGGTAGTGAGATTTGTGGGTCTTATCTAGGGTCATGTACCAGCTTTAGGTTATTGTTGCAGGACAGAACCTGCTCAGCATGGATGTCCTTTGGATTTCTGGGGCTCTACACAGTACTGTTAAACTGGTGAACGTTTGCCTATATGACCAATGGCAGCCTGGCAGGGAGGTGGGAAGGACAATTTTTTACAGACGTGATTTTATAATTGTCAGCAACTAATGAAAGCAAATTTCAAACAAATATCCTGTAGATGAACATAGTAAGTTTAGAAACCTACATTATATACCTGGGGTTGGTAAATGCCTGTCAAATAGCTTCATTTCCACATGAAGATCTTTCAGAGGTACAATGTTCTGCTAATAGGTCTGGAAGCTTTACACTTTTAAGTTAACTAGATGCTCTATGAAGGAAGCAGAGCATCAGACTGGCGATCAGAAGAGATGGGTGGGTGGACATTAAGACCCTATGGTGCCATAAGTTTTTGTGTGTCCTAAGCTGATGCATGTGCTGGGTATGGATAATGATAGCCCTACTTCTGAGGCACAGGAGCTGATGTGTAGTGGGCATGGGATTCAGGAAACATGTCTTCAATAGGCAGGTTAAAGCTCTGGTAGGAAATACTGGCAGGGTGTGGTGAAGAAGCTTTAGAGACAGCCTTTGATATGGCAGTCAATGACTTGATCCTCTGGCCTCATATTAAATATGGTATGATGACAGGTTACCAAGACAGAAGAGGGAGGTGACAACAAGAAGCCTGCATAGTTAGAAATCACAGATTAATGTAAGGCCTGATGTTGAAGGTTTTCATCTTATTCAGAATAAATAGTTGTATTTTTGGAAAATTTCATGTAAATATTGTTAATATTGTTGCAAAATTATTGATATGGGTGGGAGGGGGATATGGACATGGGCTCTGAGGAGACCCTGTGGATTAGGTAAAAAAAAAAAAAAAAGCCCCAGGCAAAGAAGTAGCATGGGAGAAAGTTGGAAAATAGAGGTCTTCAGATAAGAATAATAAGGAAACGTTAACTTGTACTGGTGCCAAAGGAGAGAATATCTATATCATTTATGTCTATACCTATATCTATATCTATCCCAGGAAACAGAAAAATAGCACCAAGGATATCAGGAAAGCACAAAAGCATTATTATTAAAACACATCGCCTTCCTCCACAAATGCTTTTCTCATGCATTACTTGCAAATGCTGTGCCTGTCTCACTCATAAAGCACTGATTATTTTGGAGTGGAGTGGAGTGCATACATCTAAGGACTCTGACAGCACTCGCAACATTTGAGTTTGAGTGCTTCTTTTGCTTTTTCGTGTAAGATCTAATGTGCAATTCCTTGGGTGTGTGGTGGTCTTAACTTTCACTGGCTTTTCTAAATGTACTTTTTCCGCTTCTCAAACTCTTCTGTGCTGATTTACCTGGAAGGACGTGACACAGCTAACTTGCATTTGAGTCACCTACAGTTTGACATGTGAGTGTTTCTTCTGCCTGGGATGGTATTAAAGGAGCCTCTGCCGCTCTGTACTTTTCCTCTTAAAAAACTTGCCATTTGAAATACCGGTTTTGACTTTGATTCAGCAAGATATTTAAGCATATAAGATGTCCTTTTGACTTCAGTGAGACTACTTGTGTCTTTAAACTTAGCCTCTGGCTTTACTATCTTGGTGATTTGGTGGAACTGAATTGCCTCAGTGATGTGAGAGATAGAAGTAGCACTGGATATCATATATAAAATTCAGCAAACGTAGGAAAGTTCAGTGATAAGCTGCAGAGTAATGCTGCCAATATATCACTGAAATGTGAGCCAAAGCATATAATATTGCCAGCATTTAAAACAGTACACTAAAGAACAGCAAATATACTGTGTTACTAGAAAAAGCAATAGAGCACAGAAGAGTACTCTAACCCCACAGCAGTGAATGGTTAGCATTTTGTACATATATAACGTTGACCCTGAAATAATGGAGGCTAATTATGAGGCCAGGGTGATAACTGTGCTATCCAACAGAAGCAGCAGCTATTAAAACATGTAGACAGAATATTTTAAAGACAGAAACGAACTTTGCATCTAAAGACATAGCATTTCAATTCACAGATTAAGAATGCAATCCATACTTTGAATTATAAATATGTAAGCCGCATTGAACCAATATAACATGCAGTCTCATTGTCGGCATATTTCATTGTGATTTTTTCCAATCAATTCACAGAGGAAATCACCAAGGAAATCAATTCACAAAATTATCCTGTTCACAGTCATCATCCTTACATCTCTGGAACGGAATGATAATCCAAATGCAAGTTCATTAATCCATCTCTTCTAGTGCACCTCAGCCACATTCTCAGGAATCCACTCCTGGTGGGCATGCAAATTTAGGTACTTGATATCATGGGTAGAAATGCCAAAAATGCCTATTAGTTATGTTGTTGATTTAATCTTATTTAATTTCAAATAGATCATTGTGTGAAATGAAATGAGCTTTCAGACAGTGACTATTTTCATCCAGTACTAATTTGATATGAATCTGATACAGTAATTTGGTGGTGAAATACCTCTTATCTGATGAGCAATTTGAGTTATAAAGCCCCAATTATGCAGAACTAGTTGAGGGTCTGATATGTGATGGGATGTGTCAGGGCCAGGTCAGAGGGCTCCTTCAGGGGGGGAGAAAGGCAGCCCAAACACGCAGAAGGACCTACTAAATACAAACAGGGCAATTACAAGCAGCTGGCTTGATAAGATGCCTTAAGAAACCCACAACAGTTGAAAGGAGAGGAGGAGAGAGAAGGAGGACTGGTTAGGAAAGATAGAGTTAGAGAGCTTAAATGGAAAGCAAGGCAGACCAGGTTTGGGATCAGGATAGCAGAGGAGGGAACCCCTGGAGCAGTGACCGGACTCTCAGCCTGTAGACCTATTGCAAGCCCCAGCCCCTGGGGGAAGAGAGCTGACAGCCTGGAAAGACCAAAGAGACTAACCTGAAGTGTGGTCCTTGCCACAGCAGTGTAATAATTAATGGATGTGCTAACTATGACTATTTTACAGTCATAAGCTCTCCTCTGCCCCATACAATTATAAATGAAATCCTCACATGCCTCATGCCTCCATTCTTTTCTGTGGGCTAAGCTCCCTGATCCGATTACATCTCATGATCTCCCTTGTCATTGCATTATATCACAGAATCATGGGAGCCTCTGGCCATGAAAACTTTTCTGGTTTGGGGGTTTTGTCTTGTTTTATTTTTGACAAAAATCAACGTTTTCTCTTCAAAAGCAGAAACTGCTAGTGCAAATAAATGTTTTAATGAAAACTCAAATGTTCACTGAAAAAAATATTTTGATGGAAAATATTTGATCCACTTTAATTATTTTGTATATCAACTCATATATCGTCCAGATGGTTACGCAGAGTTTGTGTGTTTTTATTATACCTTTCTATTATCTTAGCAAGCTGTTATTATTGGATCACAATAACTGCAAGAAAATCAAATGCCATCTGTTTCCTCCAAACGAAAGGAATTTGTGATTTATTATTATTAATTATAATCAGTTAATGTTTTTATAAAATGCCTTTCCATATGTGTGCATAGCACTTTATGGCCATATTATATTACTATGGGAATTTGTTCTTAGGAAAGTTGCATAAATTAAATAAACTATGTTCCCTATGAAAGCTTTTATGAACTTATTTGGCATGGGTGAAGTTCACCCCATAAGGCACATTTAAACAATTAAGTGGACTTTAAGTACTTCATAGAACTTGTGCAGACTATCTGCCTCGGGTGAATTTGACACATTTAGATTATGAGCAAGTGTCAAGATCAAGGTAGAAAAGGGAAACACTTTTTCATTATGCAGCCAGATATATGAGTACAGCCCTGCTGCACATGTACAAAATTTGTATCTCCATCTGCATCAATATCCACAAAAATAAATCTTGGATATTCTCCTTCACGTGTGTGGAAGCAGTTCCACAAAAAATATTGTTAAATTGGAGAAGATAGGGATTAATATGAGAACTGAAAAATGGATGAGGAATTGGTTAAAGGAGCGATTATAATGGGTCATTGCAAAATGTGAGGCTACCAGTGGAATTCCTCAGGAATCAGTCTTGGGACCAATCATATTTAACACTTTTATTAATGACCATGGCACAAACAGCTGAGTGTGCTAATCAAATTTATGGAGGATCCATAGTTGGAAGGTATTTTCAATATGGAAGTGCTCTGGAATATCATACAAAAAGATCTGGATGATCTTGACAACCGTAATAGAAAGGGGATGAAATTTATAAGTGCAAAGTGCAAAGTCATACACTTAGAGACTTACAACAGGATTTTTTTTTCCTGTACACATATATAAAGCAGGGGAAGTTAACCATTTGACCATATGGGGGAAAACATCATCCTTGTCTACTGATGTTGTTAATTGCACTGAACATTCAAAGTCCACTAATATCAGTACAAAGATTCCCACTGGTTTCTACTGGGACCACATCAGTGAGCAACAGTGGAGGCACTAGAGCTGGGTATTTTGGTTGATAACAGGGTGAGTATGAGCTGTCAATACAATATGGTCATGGAAAAGGCTAATGTGATCTTAAGATGCAACACGTGTGGAATTGTCAGTACGCACTGAAAAGGGTTAACATGATTGCACAAGATCCTGGTGAGACGTCACATAGAATATTGTGCACACTTCTTGTGTCCCATATTTAAGAAATAGGAATTCAAACCGGAACTGGTGCAGAGAGGGTTTATTAGGATGATCAGGATGGAAAACCTACCTTGTAAGAGATTCCAGAATCTTGGCTTGTTTAGCCAAAGCAAAGAAAGGCTGCAGTGAGATATGATTACTTTATTTGAGTAAATGAGGGGAATAAATACCAACTAGGGAGAGGAGTTATTTAAGTTATGCACCAGAGTTAACACAAGAACAAAAGGATATAAATAGGCCATCAACAAGTTTAGACTGGCTATTAGGAAAAAAAAAAATCAAACCATCAAAGAAGAGGAGTCTGGAAGAGCCTTCCAAGGCAGCGTTCAGAACAAAAAAATCTAATTTGCTTCAAAGACTGAGCTTCATAAATTTACGAAGCATATATTATGATGAGACTTCCTACAATGGTATATAGCCAATAAGCAAATCTTAGTATCACATATCCCCAATGGCCTATGATTTAATATTAGATGGGGATAGCACTGTGTTCTATGCAGAATTCTTTTGTCGGGCCTTCTGTTGAGCCTTCCTGAAATGCCCAGGATCCAACTGACTGCTATATTTGAGTCTGTAAAGGAATTTGCCTGCTGGTCAGATAGACGGAGACCCTAAGGAATTTTTGGCCTTCATCTGCAGCCTGGGACACAGGTCACTTTCAGGTGTAAACCAGTGTAAATAGTGGATACTCTTTAGAAATTTGAAATTTGTAAACAGCAATTGAGCACTTCGGTAACTCAGCAAAATGTTAAGAATTAGTTACAAGTGAGGGTCAGTGGCCTGAAGTATGCAGTAAATCAGACTAGATGATCCTCAGAGTCCCTTCCAACAGTAAAATCCATAAATCTATGCACACTAAGGTTAGGATAGAATCCAAACCCCACAGAGTTACACATTTAAAGTTCTTCCCACAAAGTTCACATTAGTCATGTATTGCACATAACTGTTTTAGAAACAACAGCAAGAAATATTAAATTCTAATATCAGTATTTAGGAACTACAAAAATTCTGTTTTGCAAAAGTGCTGGGCAGTCAATTACACTGACATGGCTAGGAAGCTGCTGTATATTTTACTACATGCACTGGCAACATACAGTAATATCTTGTTAGTTATAAATGCTAAATATATAGTTGATTTTATGCTGGGGAGCAATATTAAATTGCTTACCTAGTTTTATATTTTTTTCATGGTTGTTGTAATCCACTCTTACATACTCACAGAGCAGGGAAACTTGACCATATGACCATATGGGGAAAATCATCATTGCCTATTGATGATGTTACTAAATGTTCACAGTCTATTGATGTCATTAAAAAGACTCCCAATGCTTTCGTAGATGGTGCTTATAGGGTACATCTGCACTAACAAGTACATTCGAAATCCAGATCAGAAGACTGAGTTCTTTTGAAAGAACCTGCGGAGAGTCTACGCTGACACGGCGCTCTTTCAAAATTAGCTTTGGAAGAACTCCCCCATTTTTTTGAAGTCGGTCCTCCGTTCCCAGGGTAGGAAAAGTGCCCTCCTTCAAAAGATTATTTCAAAAGAGAGCAAGTGTGACGCTCCATGACTCGCTCTTTCAAAAGAGGGAGTCCTCCACGGCCACGATCAGCTGGCAGGAGGCAGCACTGCTCACAGCACAAGTGGAGCTCTATGGCTCCAGTGTCTGGCCGTGCATAAGGATGCAGGCGCCCAGAAGCCTTCAGGTAGGAAGCTGAGAGCGTGCAGGCAGCAGGGAGCCTATGCTGCTGCTCAGCCCGCTGCCAGCTTCAACACCTCAGGGGAAGCTGCACCACCTCCGGCTCCATGGTCAGCAGCCAGGACTTCCGCCCACCCCAGGGGACATCCAGGGACTGGGGGGAGTCCTCCCAGGAGGGCAGCCAGTCACCGAAGCACCGGGCAGAGCAGCAGGACCTCCTCGCCCTGTGGGAAGACAAGGAGGTCCTGCGGCAGATGGGGGTCCAGTGCCGGAATGCGGCGGTGTGTGAGCACCTGGCCATAGGCCTCACCATCCGGGGTCACTCCACCCGGACCCCAGACTAGGTGAGGTCCAAGATGAAGGAGCTCCAGCAGGGCTACTGCTGGGCTTGGGACATGCCCAGGCCGTCGGGGCAGTGCCCACCAGCTGCCCCTACTATCGAGAACTGCTCCGCCTCCTTGGACCCAAGGAGGCTGGATCCCCGGCCATGCTCCTGGACACCACCAACCCCCTGACCGAGCCAGAGCCAGAGGAGCTGGGGACCAAGGGGAAGGATTGCCTGGGACCACCAGCCACTCATAGGCACCTACCAAAGATCTTGGCCAACAGTGATGACGAGGGCTCGAGTGAGGGGGCCCTCATCATTGACATCCCATCCAGACCATCCAGCCTGGCCCCCTCTAACCATTCCTTGCCCAAGTTCCTGGAGGGACCCACAGGTATGTACCATGCATGCCTGTGGCTGTGCAGCCAGGGGAGAGGATGTGCAGTCCTACCTGGGGCAGCTGCAGCCCACCCACAGGGACATCAGCTCCAGGACACAGGCAGGCCAGATGGCCCTGCCACCATTGTCCCAGCGGGCTGACATGTGGCACTCAGCACCATGTGTCCTGGACAGTACCATGGGTTGCCAGGCCGCGGAGGGACCAAGGGTGGCAGAGGAGAGCTAGCGCTCCTGCAACCCAGATGGGAAACCCCGGATACGGTCCCTACAGGGCCCTGGGGTGGGGTGAGGGGAAGAGGGAGTACAAGGGGTCCCTCACTGGGACTAATGGCCCGTTCCTCTCCCCATATGTCTCCACAGCTCCAGCAGCCAGCAGCCAGACCAGCCCTGTGACAGGCCCAGGGAGCCCCACCACTGAGGGTGAGGGGGAGTGGCCCAGGCCCCAGACAGGGACGGCACAGGGCTGCCTCCAGTCCCTCTGCTGGCACCACCAAGACAGAAAGGAGGAGGTGGAGGACAGGCATCATATGGGAGTGGCTTGCCATGGAGTGGCAGGCATGGGACTGGGTGGCGGCCAACCTAGATGACCTCACCCAGGCCGTGGTCGGCCACCTGGTCCCAGCCGCCGCTCCATCGCGGGCCACTCCCGCACTCCGCTCCCCCATCTTCCCCCCCGTCTCCCATGGCCCCATCCCCAGCATGGCCCCTCCCCTCCCCCCCCCGATTCCCCCCTGCCCCAATCCCCCACCTCCCTGCCTCCCACACAATGGCACCCCTCGATGAGGCTACCTGGAGGCCCTGCTCCCCGACCCATCTGCCCCCCGGCCAGCCTTGTGCACCTGGCCCCCACGCTCCTGGACAGGGCTGTCCAGCTGGAGGCTGAGCCCCTGGCTCCCCCTCTCCCCTTGCCAAGCCCAGCATAGGAATGGGGACCACACCTGAGCTGCGCCCCTATGCTGGCCCCAGCCTGGCCTCAGTGGGGCACCCTGACAAGGGGAGGAAGGGGTGGGCACAGGCAACAGGGATCCCGGCCATGAAGTCCTGTCGAGGGGTGAGACCCCGTCCCCAGCTCCCTGTTCACCCTCCCCCCTCCACGTGTAAATAGTTCCCCCACAAATTGAGGGGCACAGTTCTATTGTGCAGTAAACAGTTTATTTTTATGCTTTACCCTGTGTCCCTTATGCACGTGTGGTAGAGAGTGTGTGTTTGTGTGTGTGTGTGTGTGTGTGTTTGTGTGCGTGCACAGGGTGAGTGTGGTGTGTGTGTGTGTGTGCAGGGTGGGGGGGTCACCATGGCTCCCGCTTGAAGGCCTGGCACAGGGTCTCCCATACCCACAGCCCGTCCTTCTGGCCTGGTGGCACGGGGCAGCAGGTGGCTGTTTGTAACTGTGCTGATGCCTTGGGACAGGGTTGCTGGCCCGTGGCGTGTGCAGGCCAAGGCATGTGGGAGGAGGCCCTTGAAAGGGAAAGCAGGCAGCGGCCCCGGAAGGGCTCGTCTGCCATGCAACTCTGCCCATGGCACATCCTGCCCCAGTTTTTCGAAAGAGCTCCCTGGTATGCGTGTATGCTCTTTTTCGAAATTGCTCTGGAGGTCTTTCAAAAGAACAGACTGAACCTTCGGTCCCTGCTGGTGTGTGTGGACACTCCATTTCGAAAGGCCATCTTTCGATGTTCTTTTTCAAAAGACGTTCTTTCGAAAAAGAAGTGTTGTGTAGATGTACCCAAAATCCTACTAGACAAAATCTAATTCAAATCAAAGGGTGAATTTTAAAAGTTTATGGCTTTCTTTCAACTTGTATTTTAGTACTAAGACTTGAAGATACTCCTTTATATGTAGTCTTCATTCTCTACTTTTTTTCTCAGGAGTAAGAAAATTAAGTTCAATGTAAGCCGATACAATTATATGGTATTACAGTAAATATAGAGCTTTTGAATTCATGAACAAATAATTATATGTTCTTGATTTCACTTGACTTCCTTATGTAAAGGCTTTTGTTTTTCAAACTGAGAATTGTATCTTTATTGATTAAGACAGCCTGATCTATATTTTATTCTTAAGAAATCAAGAGGTACACTTGTCCATTTTTTGTAAATTCAGACAATCAGAGCTAGTCACATTTTTAATACATACAGGGGTTTACATTGTTGATATGCCTATCGCCTGAACTTTTTTAAATATGTATATTATTAGGATAACCTAATAGAATGTGTGCTATCAGGTTTAAGTTTGTTTTGTTTGTGTTAGTTTTGTCATTCTTTTTTTTTTTTTTAGGAACAAATGTGTAAAGTATGCATGGAATTTATTAAAATATGCTTTTTTCATTCTGGTCACTTCTTGTTATTTAATTGGCTACCCCATCTGCTTTTCTCATCTCTTAAATATCGACAAATTATTTAAGGAATAAGAGTCCCATGCTTCTCATAATTGCAGTCCTCTGATTAATCCAAAACAAAAGCAAGCACAGGGTTCAATAATCTATGCATTTGCTTTTAGTTTATTTGAAGTATTTTTCTACTTGTTTTCACAGTAAGGTTTGTCCCCCACCAAAATCCGCCCAACAGTGTAAGCATAAGTCATTTTTAACTAGGAACCATACCCCAAAATATAAAGCAAAACCCTGAATAATATGGGGCCAAATCTACTCAGTCATATATTATCAATTTGTCTGAGTGAAACTGGAGTAAGAACATAAATAATTAGCCCATAGAAATTTCTATTTTATGATATAAATATGTGTGTTGTGTAGCCTGGTTATGCATGTTATGGATAAAACTGTTACATGATAGCATATATTTATGTGTAAATAGTTTTATATATCTCATTGTACCATATACCACTGCTGATAGGCAGACCATAAGTGACAGCAGGTATTTGCAAACAAGTTATATAATAACATGACACAAGAGAATAGTCCTATATTTTCTATAGTATCCTTGCTGCTGATGCATTGATTCAGTAATTTACAATTATACCTAAAACTTCATGGCAAAGGAACCAAAAACAATGTCATTTTCTGGCTAATCTTTGGGAAAAGAGAACTGTATACAGTAAAAAGAACTCACAGCCTGGAGGAATGAGGGAGCAGACCACTCCCCACCAACACACCCACGTTCAGACTGCTTCTACATTCTCCGTCTCCCATTGGAGATGGGGTTGTAATCAGGCAATTCAAAGCAGGCTAATGAGGCACTAATATGCATATTCAGCACCTCATTTGCATAAAACTAAATTGGAGTAAAGGAATGGAGAAGTGGGGCACTTATTTCAAAGCTGCCTCCCTCTTCACTGTCAATCTGCAATTCAAAGTCTGCACGTTGAAATTCGAGCAGCTGTTATTATGCTAATGAGGTGCTGAATATGCACATTAGTTCCTCATTGGCATGCTTTGAATTTCCTCATTACAATGCCACCTCCAACGGGAGAGTGAGAGTGTAGAAGCAGTCTTACTCACTGAGGCTGGGTGTACATGGGAGCCTGAGGCATAAGGGGCTGGCAACAGAGGTGGTATTTGCTGGTAGAGACACGTCTAAGCGGACCGTTTACTGCTGGCAGAAGCTTCTACTGGAAGTGAGATCTTGTGTGGCTGTGCTAATTAGCGACATGATTATGCTAATAAGCAGCCATGTGTGATTCTGAGACTGCTCATTAGCATGAAACTTCCGGCAATACCCCTCTGTGTAGACCCAGCCCCAGAGTATTTATCTGCTGTCCCCCCTCCTCCGCTTCTGCTTTTAGAATAACACAGTTACATGTTACCCTTAAGAATAAAACCAGAGGGAAGTAAATAATGGGTGAAATAATAAATGACGGTATGCACTTCATTTAAATTGACATAGGAAATAGAATCCCTATTCTTTGCAAACACACAGAATGGGCATGCATCCAGCTGTTTAAACAGCAAGTAGACGGGCATATCCTGTTCCTATATCCTTTCTGGCTTTCAGATTTTCCGTATACTAGATCTGGGTATAACAAACTTTTGCAGCTTATGACATTTTTTTGAGATTTCAAAAAAGTTTTACATCTTAAATCAAAACAAACAGCTGAAATCTTTAAAAAAGCCATGTGAAAACAGAGTTTGAAAAAATGTTTGGGTAAATCTAATGTTTTATCTAGAGAATATTTCATTTTGATTTTAATGCATTTTTTAAATTGCAAAATCAAACAGAAAACTGTTTATTTTCTCAAATGTCAATGCAAGATTTCAAATGTTTTTATTTTTTCAAAGTTTTTCAAAATTGTGTTTTGTTGAAAAAAAAAAAAGTCCTATCTAAATTCCAATTTTGATGAATCAGCATTTTCAGGTGTGTGGGAGTTCTGAGTTGAGTTATGTCATAAAAATATTCTCATATAGTTGTAGTAGCTAACTTTATGTGTTGTGAGACATTGATTGTGCTGCTGTAGGAAACGATGTTTCTTTCTATGTCTGAAATGTTTTAAAACTTGGGAGTGCAATTACTCTGGGTTAATGTTGAGTGTGTTTGTTGGGGTAGGGGAGAATGGACTAAATACCTCTGCAAATGACAGAAAGGAACAGAGATGGAATTAGACTCCAGAGGTGTTGGGAATAAAAGAGCCTGGATTGAAGGGATATGAGATGCTACTATTGATGTTCAAGCTTAAACTCCCAAAGTAAGCCTGCATCTTGCTATGTTTCTAATCACTGCAGAAAGAATTTCAAAGTCTATTTCACAAACCTCTTCATGAACTGACTACTGTGATATTCACAAATCAACTCATAATACTTAATTTAGATGTACAGTTGTACATATTCTGCATGACAATGGCCACCTTCCAGGAGTTCTGCAAGTGGCTCACATCTTCTCTCAGATGACAGGACACCCACAGGATGCCATCCTTCTGTAGAAGTTTGTTGTGGAAGCTCACCATGGCTACGTCTACACGTGCACCCAACTTCGAAATAGCTTATTTCGATGTTGCGACATCGAAATAGGCTATTTCGATTAATAACGTCTACACGTCCTCCAGGGCTGGCAACGTCGATGTTCAACTTCGACGTTGCTCAGCCCAACATCGAAATAGGCACAACGAGGGAACGTCTACACGGCAAAGTAGCACACATCGAAATAAGGGAGCCAGGCACAGCTGCAGACAGGGTCACGGGGCGGACTCAACAGCAAGCCGCTCCCTTAAAGGGCCCCTCCCAGACACACTTTCATTAAACAGTGCAAGATACACAGAGCCAACAACTAGTTGCAGACCCTGTATATGCAGCACGGACCCCCAGCTGCAGCAGCAGCAGCCAGAAGCCCTGGGCTAAGGGCTGCTGCCCACGGTGACCACAGAGCCCCGCAAGGGCTGGAGAGAGAGTATCTCTCAACCCCCCAGCTGATGGCCGCCATGGAGGACCCCGCTATTTCGATGTTGCAGGACGCGGATCGTCTACACGTCCCTACTTCGATGTTGAACGTCGAAGTAGGGCGCTATTCCCATCCGCTCATGGGGTTAGCGACTTCGACGTCTCGCCGCCTAACGTCGATTTCAACTTCGAAATAGCGCCCAACACGTGTAGACGTGACGGGCGCTATTTCGAAGTTACTGCCGCTACTTCGAAGTAGCGTGCACGTGTAGACGCAGCCCATGACACATAGTTACCATTCCTTTGTGAACCAGTTCAAAATGGGGAAATCTACCATGAGGGTTGTTCATCCATGCCATCAGACAGATGCTGCTGCAAAGATATTACTCTGGGAAACATGGATGCCATCAAGGATGGCTTTGCCACTATGCGATTATCCAATTGTGGATGAGCTCTAGACAGTAATCACATCCCCATCCTGGCTTATGCCCACCAAGCCATCAACTATTTCAACTGCAAGCTCTAGTTCTCCATGGTGCTGAAGGCTGTTGTGGACCACAAGGGCCACTTCAGGGACATCAACATAGGATGGCCAGGAAAGGCTAACAAGGCACATGTCCTGCCTCTATAAGAAGATAAATGCTGACACCTTCTTCCCTGACTATACAATCACAGTCAGGAAGGTGAACATGCCCATCATCCTTCTGGGAGGCACGGCCTACCCATTGATCCCCTGGCTCATGAAGTTGTACATAGGCAGCCTGGAGCCAGCAAGAAGGACTTCAATGCCAGCCTGTGAAGGTACTGCATGGTAGTGGAATGCACATTCAGCCTTCTCACAGGGAGATTCTGGTGTCACCTCATCTGCCTGTGCTTCAGGGAGAACAATATCCCATTTATGGTGGTGACCTGTTGTGTGCTCCACAACTGTTGAGAGAACAAAGGGGGTGGGGAGGCTTTCCATCCACCACAGGGGCTGAAGCAGAATGTCTGGCCAGGGTCTATGGGCAGCTGGACATGGGTGCCATACAGAGAGCACATCAAGGGGCTGTGCTTCTC
The DNA here is from genome assembly GCF_033958435.1 of Carettochelys insculpta. Classification (NCBI taxonomy): domain Eukaryota; kingdom Metazoa; phylum Chordata; order Testudines; family Carettochelyidae; genus Carettochelys; species Carettochelys insculpta. The sequence goes on from NC_134137.1 coordinate 139,579,389, forward strand.
AGGGTTGCCTTGAAGTACAGTTTTCTGCAGGTCCACTTCTGAGACTCTTGCCCATTGCTCACCACAAGAGGCCCTTCTTTTCCTGTGTGTGCCTTTCACCCCCCACCCTTCCCTTCCCACTATTGCCCCTTCCCTGCAGAACAAACAATAATGAAAACTCTATAGAACAAAATGAAGTGTTTATGGGGAGGGGAACATACAACAGGGCAAGCAAGGGGACAGGAATCTGGAATGTGTGAGATCAGACAAAACTTCAGGGATGGGGCTGTGAGCACTGCCTGCCTCCAGGTGGAGGCTGCCCCTCTAGGGACTAGGAGAGGAAGGCTGCGAGGGGTCGGGGCCAAGGCTGGTGGTCCACTCTATGCAGGACATCAGGTCCTCCACTGCTGAAGACATGGTGTCTTGCTGGCACATGGGTGACCCCAGGTAGACTGGGGTGCTCCTGGTCCACTCAGCACTCCACCTTCTCCTCCCCCAGGTTCTTCATCAAGGTCCACAGGTAGGCCATCTGCTACCAGAGCAGGTCATCCTGAGAGCACTGCCTCCTGTGCATCCCACACAAGTGGATGAATGGCATGGGTGGTGGGGGATGTACCATGCTCACAGCTGGCCCAGGCGTGAAGAGATGTTACAAGGGCTGTCATCACAGGACACCCCATGTATGATTCCCAGCCCCAATCCCCGAGCCAACACTGAAGGTCTTGATTCAGATGCTTGTGATGTGGTTCAAGCACAGCCACATGGTGCCCAGACTGCAGGCACTGTTCAGTGAGGCACAGACATCCCAGAGGAGAATTATGACACCCACATCCCAGAGACAAGCAGGCGTGGGCATGTGCCAGCCAGACTGTGGTCCAGCAGGTGAGAATGGGGCCTGGGTGTCTCACATTGTGCCTGAGTCCCACACACCCTTGGTCCAGAACTCATGACACCCCCCCGACAGGGAGGACTCCTATCTGTGACCATTGGATTGGGGAAAGGTTGGGGAAGGTGAATAGGAATGGTAAATGCTGCTTGCTAGGGAGCGAGACACTTGGTTCCCCTCCTGGGCCCCCACCTTGTGGCAGGTTTCCTTCCTTGACATAAGTCTTCAATGCAGCACCGTGCTACATTGGGAGCAGCTACTGCCTGAGTGCATGTCCAGCAATTTGGTGGTGGCCTGACATGTAAAAGTGTCCTATGACAAAGGCTGGAATAAGGCAGGCCTCTGCAGGAACCCTGTGCGAGGGGTCGTTGAGTTTCTGTATGATAGCATCCTGGAGCTGATTGCTCGGGTCTAGCAGGCTATGTGCAGACAAGTGAATAAACTATTCTGAGACCCCCAGGATACACGGGCCATGAGAGCAGTGCACCCCAACCCCAGCCACTCTCTGTCCCCTACACAATGGGGAAAGGTTTCTAACTCATCCTTGCTTGGATCCTGGGGAATATCTTGGGAGTGAGGGACAAGCTCTAGGGTCAGCAGGACTTCATGGCTGGCAGACATGTTCTCCTGTTCCTGCTCCTCCCCCACCCCATTGTCATCTTCAGGAACCTTGAAAGTGATGTTAAGCATGTCCTGGCTGGATTCCAGGACATAAAGTGGGGGAGGGGGTGATGAGGGCTTTCTCCCCTCCCCACCAGGATGGTGTCCAGTTGCCCAGAGCAGCTGGACTCCTCTGGGGCACTGTGGTAGCCCTGGCACAGATCATTGATTTTGAGCCAGCACTGCTCTAGTGTCCCAGTGTTCCCCTTCTCTGCCAGGGCAACAGCAATTTGGCCATAGATCTCAGCATTTTGCTGCCTGGTGTGGAGATCCTGCTGAGTGCTCCCCTCCTCCCTGAGTCCTATGAGTTCCAGCATCTGTGCACTGGTCCAGAATAGTCGTCTCCTGTATCTTGGGGTGTTAGGTGCTGTGGGAGCAGCTCTGGCAGTGCTGTCCACACTGGGGGCTCACTTGCAGCTCTGACCTGGCTCATAACTCCCTCAGACTACCCTTCATCGCATCTTTGGGCTTCAGGCCAGCTTCCTTTAAGGTTCTGGAAGAAGGGCAAGCAGTAGAGATGGTCACAGGTGGACCTAAAGTGGACCTCAGATCTGCAGTTGTGCCAGGCCACTGGAAGCCAATTCCTTCAAAATAACAGACACAGCCTGTGCACACCAGCGCTATTTCAAAACACCTATTTCAAAACCTGGACTACATTATTTTGAAATTAAAAAAAAAAAAAGGAAGAAGTGTGCTTTCAAAAGCTGGGCTTCCTTTCAAAGGAACCCCATCTACATGGCTAGTTTGCATTTAGAAAGCAGGACTTCTGACACGGCAAGTGGCCGCTATTAAGCAAAGGAGGCACTGAATATTCATATCAGTACCTCATTAGCATTTTTGATCTACTGCATTTACATGCCCCTTCTGAAAGGGAGGGAGGGGGTAGATGTAGCCCTAATTATTTCAAAATAACAGGTTATGTAGTGTACACGGAAAGAACCCCTCTAGTGGAGACTTGGAGTAAGGGTGTGGTGGTGGTGTTGAGGTTGGGGTCGCCAGTAATTCCTTCTCTTGAATTGAGAACAGAGATAACACAGAATTTCACAAAATTTAGTAAAACAAATTTATGTCATTTTAGAAGCATGAGAAATATGCATTAATTCACATTGACACTAAGTTTCTATGAAATCTATGGATGATCAGAAATATACATGCTGTCAAGACTGTAACAGTTACATTCATTTTGCAAGGAGTCTACCAGACCTGGCCATTCAAGCAGAATTTGATATGTTGAATTTTAGATTGGCAGTAGCTTTTACATTTTAAAATGGATACACAAAGTGTCTGTGTGAACTGTAAGCTAGAAACAAAATCTGAGTCAGAACTAGACTTGTCCAACATCTGAGGATTTTCTATACTTTGGATGACTATAGATGCATGTGTAATTATATGAAGGCTTTTTTTTTCTTCAAATTATTTATTCTAGATAATGTATTGATTCAGAAGTAAAATTGGATTTGAGATTTGCTACACCTACTTATACTTCTTTTAAGGGGAAAGAGTTCAGCAAATTTCTGATCCACAACCAGACACCTTCCCTTTGTCTTTCCTATTAAGCTTCAGAATCCATTGTGCTTTGTGTCACTTCCACTTCCACTATATGACCGTGGCTACACTAGCCCCCATCTTTCAAAAGGGGGATTCTAATGAGCTGCTTTGGCAGATGCTAATAAGGTACTGCATATTCATTGAATGAGGTGCTACTATGAATATGCAGTGTCTCATTAGCATAATGGCAGCTGCACACCTTTCAAAACTGCCCCTTTTGAAATGCACGCTGCTTGTGCAGACAGGGCCTTTTGAAAGGAACCACCAGATATTGAAAGCCCCTTCTTCCCAAAACCAAATGGGAAGAAGGGGCTTTTGTAGTCTGTGGGTCCTTTTGAAAGGCCCCTGTCTACATGAGCAGTGTGCATTTCAAAAGCAGCATTTTTGAAATGTGTGCAGCTGCCATTGTGTTAATGAGGTGTTGCATATTCATGGCAGCGCCTCGTCAACATCTCCCAAAATGGCTCATTAGCATCCCTCTTTTGAAAGGTGGCGGCTAGTGTAGCCAGGGACTATAAGAGTTAGGAATTCTCTTTTTGGAATGTAGGGAGGATCAGGAAAAGTCAGTGCCACCCCAAAATGATCTGGGCCAAATCCTTTCTAGCGGGCCAAAAACTGACCTTCCTCTTTGCAATTCCTTTTCCTTATGGTTCCTGTAATAAAGGAAAGAGAGGGCTTAAATTAATAAGATTACATTTTGTGGGTAAAATTTAACCCCCTCATGAAGGATCTTCATAAGACACCATTTAAGAGTCATTTGAACCTTCCATTTGGATACATTGTTTCTGTTTTACTCTTAGTAGAGAACTGAATGAAATTCATTACTATTCAGTTAAGAAATATGTGGGTGGCTGAATGTTATTATTATTCCTTTAACATAGATTTGAAAAACATATATTAACATTTCTTGATTAGTCACTTCATGTAGTTGCCACTGTATAATTATGTTTAAGAGGTGGATTTGAATACAGACACGTAGAACCACTGGGGAAAGCAACGGCAAATGGTGTGTAACAGCCACACAGACAGCAAGGGAAACAAAGAAAGCATGGAAGCTAGTATTTTTGAGTGAAAAGGGTCAGAGGAATTCATTCCAGACATATATCTAAATTTCCCAGACAATTTCAGATTGGATGCTCTATTCTTTGACATTTTCTGTCTTAAATTGTTGTTGAGGCTAGACCTTGCCACTGCCCTGTCTGTTCCCATCACCTAAAGCCTCAGATCACCATACTGTCAGTGCTGATATACCAAGCAGTGTGGCTACAGGTCCAGCTGGGTAGCAAGGCTATAGCTTCACCAACGATGGTGCTCTGGGCAGCACATTCAGGGGGGCAAGGAGCATTCAGGGCTAGGAATAGATAGAGGAGGATGTCCTAGTGGAGGCAATCAGAGGGCAGGGAAGGAAGGGTCAGACAAGGAGCAAGGGCTGGGACATGCCTGGCTGGTGGGGAAGCACAGACTCCCATAGCCTTCCCTACATAACACTCCATATAATTTTAGAATCCCAGTGTAGTCCTTAGGACAAAAATTTGCCCACCTCTGTATTAGACCAAGACTGTAAATTGGTGAAGTTCAATGTCATCAATAGAAAGTGTGTTTCATTTGTAACTTTTCATGCATTTTCAGTCATACAAGCAATAACTCAATCCTATGTTCTTTGTTAATAAACTTTGTTTTAGTTTTACCAGAGACAATCCCAACATTGTACGTTTCAAACAAATGTGGGTATTGAAATAAATTAACCTGCTCATTCATATGTTTGCCCTCAGAGACAGCAACTTAACCTCTTTTGCGAGGGTCCTGTAAAACTGAGGAGGGAAATGATGGGAATGTGGCTTGGGAGAAATGTGGGTCTGTAAGGACTATTAGTGTCAGTCTACAAAGAGAGACCAGGCTACTGGAAGTCGGGGTAAGGCAGCTGTGCTGTGAGGATGTTGATAACAGGTCTCTAAGACAAAGCTACACAGCACAGAGACACCCAAGGAAGAAGGAGCAGCAGAACCCTTTATTAGTGTGGGTTGAGCCTCCAAGCATTACACCAGATAAAAGATACAAGCCATTAAAGACATTTGATTGTAAAATATTTGAGTTTCCATCTCACTGCTTTTCCCCTTGTTACACACCCAATAAAAGGAGATGGCCAAATTCCATTTCTAACATTTTGGTTAAACAGTTCTTGCTTATCACCTCAGCAGTCTTTGAACTTCAAATAAACTTGGAGCTCTTTATAGGTAGACAGAATGGTGAGCCCTGATTTGAGGCCCCAGGATGTTAGTACAAAGCCTCCTTGTTGCTTTTTGGATCAGGGCCACAGATAGTTTAAATTTATAAAGTGTCAGAAGATGCAAGACAATATAAGTGCATAATATTATTTATTATGAATAAAGAACAAAACAGTTAAAGAATGTACATACTCAGTTTATGCAACTCTCACACACATACATCTCAAACACACCGATAACAGATATAAGCCATTGTTTTTTAGAAGATCATAAAGTTTTTACTTACTGGAGTAGAAATACTTCATACTGCAACTTGAGACTACTAAACAATTCTCTCTTTACAAGTGCTTTTTCACTTTTTATGACACAGTGTTCAACACAAAGTATTTTATGTGCTTTCGTATTTTCCATATAAATGGTTTCCACATAAATATGTTTCCCTTGTGGAATTAATAAGAAGCATACTTCATTACTGAGCAAAACATTAAAATTGAAGAATGGTTAGGGCAAGTAAAGATATTTTTAACTGAAGTCGGAAGGAAAAATGAACTTTAAAGAAATGCTTCAAAAGTGGTGAAAATGTAGATTAATTTAATGAAAAATTTAAAACAATAAAATGCCTAATACCATTTTAAAAATCTGTGTGTTTTAGACAGAGAGACAGAGATGGAACAGAACCAGATCTGAAGTGACCTCTGTAGGACCCCACTCATTAGCTGTGTCTACATGTGCATGCTACTTCGAAGTAGCGGCACTAACTTTGAAATAGCGCCCGTCGCGGCTACACGCGTCGGGCGCTATTTCGAAGTTAACTTCGACGTTAGGCGGCGAGACGTCGAAGTCGCTAACCCCATGAGGGCTACGTCTACACGTGAAGCCTACATCGAAGTAGCATATTTCAATGTGGCGACATCGAAATAGGCTATTTCGATGAATAACGTCTACATGTCCTCCAGAGCTGCCAACGTCGATGTTCAACATCGACGTTGCGCAGCACCACATCGAAATAGGTGCAGCGAGGGAACGTCTACATGCCACAGTAGCACACATCGAAATAAGGGTGCCAGGCACAGCTGCAGACAGGGTCACAGGGCGGACTCAACAGCCAGCCGCTCCCTTAAAGGGCTCCTCCCAGACACACTTGCACCAAACAGCACAAGATACACAGAGCCGACAACGAGTTGCAGACCCTGTGCATGCAGCATGAATCCCCCGCTGCAGCAGCAGCAGCCAGAAGCCCTGGGCTAAGGGCTGCTGCACACGGTGACCATAGAGCCCCACACGGGCTGGAGAGACAGCGTCTCTCAACCCCCCAGCTGATGGCTGCCATGGAGGACCCCACAATTTCGACATTGCGGGACGCGGATCGTCTACACGGTCCCTACTTCGACGTTGAACGTCGAAGTAGGGCGCTATTCCGATCCCCTCATGAGGTTAGCAACTTTGACGTCTCGCCGCCTAACGTCGAAGTTAACTTCGAAATAGCACCTGACGCGTGTAGCCGCGACGGGCGCTATTTCGAAGTTAGTGCCGCTACTTCAAAGTAGCGTGCACGTGTAGACACAGTCTGAGGAGATAGGAATAGCGCCCTACTTCGACTTTGAACGTCGAAGTAGGGACAGTGTAGACGATCCGCGTCCCGCAACGTCGAAATTGCCGGGTCCTCCATGGCAGCCATCAGCTGGGGGGTTGAGAGACGCTCTCTCCAGCCCCTCAGCTCACTGGTGGCCGCGTGGAGCGGCCCCTTAAAGGTCCCCTCCCCCGCCCTGACTCTGCAGGAAGCTGAGGCAACGTGCAGGCTGCAGCCTGCACATGTGGGCAGCCTGCAGAGCCATCAGCCCACCACAGAGCGGCGATGACGAGCCAGGAGCTCCCCCAGAACCCCCAGGGGACCAAGGGGAGCCAGGGCAGCCAGCCCAGCCAGAGGGCCACCCAGTCTGGGAAGCGGCAGCAGGGCCCCTCCTGGACGGAGGCCGAGCTGCGGGACCTGCTAGGGCTCTGGAGCGAGGAGGAGGTGCTCCAGGTAATGGGGAGCAAGAGGCGGAACACGGATGCGTTCGCTCGGCTGGCCGACAGCCTGGCTGCCCGGGGTCACCCTGCCTGCACTCCGGACCATGTCTGGAGTAAGGTGAAGGAGCTGCGGCAGGGTTATGCCCAGGCCCCGGATGCGGCCAGCCGATCTGGGGCCGCCCCCATCACTTGCCCCTTTTACAGGGAGCTCAGGGACATCCTGGGCTCCCGGCACACCTCCTCCCCTCCGGCCACCCTTGACACCTCGGCTGACGAGGCCCAGCAGGCCCTGCAGCCGGAGTCCGCCCCGGAGGCAAGCCCCGCACCCCGGGGGCCCCCCCCGGAGGCCATCCCCGGGACATCGCGGAAGGAGGAGGAGGAGGAGGAGGGGGGCTCCTCCTCGGCAGAATCCAGCCTGCAGATCCTCCTCCTGCCATCCCGGAGCAGCAGCAGGGCCTCCGACCCCCGGGGATCTCCGGACCGTGGGAGCGGACCCACAGGTAGGTACCCCTCTCTGGTGGACACCCCAGGGCTTGGGGGGCGGGGGTAACAGAGATGTGTCCAAGGCCCCCCACACGCTCACATGGCCATGGCCCCAAGGACACCAGGGCCATGGCCCTCACAGCACTGCAGCCATCAGCCCGTGCCCCCCCCCACCCTGCATGACAGTGCCATGCCCCATCCCCGGGCCAGGGGGGAGCGAAACCTCGAGGGGCCCCCGGGAGGAGGGGGTGGGACACCCCGCAGCAGCAGCAGCATGTGATGGAGTGGGGGGAGTGCCAAAGGGAGACTCAGGCTACATATGAGCCACAAGAGCCGAGGAGCTCCCAGGGCCAAAGGAGGATCCTGGCGCTACAGCTGGCAGGTGACACCTCTGCCCTGAGCAAACAGGAGGGAGGAGCCGAGCTGGCTTGGAATTGGGGGGCGAGGGCGGGGGCCACAGGTAGAAGCTAGGGGAAGGGAGAGCTGGTAGGCAGCCAGCCTGAGGAGGGGGAAAGCTGCATCCCAGAGGGGTCCCCCTTGGGGTCTTCTCCCCACGACAGGTTGGAAGGACTGTCTCTTCCAACAGATGGTGCTGTCACTCCTGCCAGAAACTGGCCATCTGTGGCCTAAGAAAGCTCTCCTGCTCTCAGATCCTGCGGGGTGAAGTGTGAGTCGCTCCCACCAGGGGACGGGGTGCAAGGCAGGGGGACCCCTGAACCCCATCCATCACAGCAGCATCTCCCGGGGACGGGGATGGGGAACCTGCAGCACAGGGCGGGGGGGACAAAGGCCACGGCTCGGGGCCCACACTAATGCCTGTCTCCATTCTTCTTTCCCCCCTCCTCTCCTGTGTCCTGCATCTGCACCTGCACCATCCGAAGGACCGGAAGAGAGCGCCGGCGAGGCCTCGGTTGTCCCGGAGAGCCCTCCGGGACCCTCGCTCCAGGGCAGCCCCTCGGCCAAGGAACGACCGGCGCCGCGGAGGGCAAGACGGCGGACCCCGTGCCTACTACCGGCGGCGGCAATGGACCCCCAGCTGCTGGCGATTCTCCGCCGGCAGCTGGAGGTGTCGGAGCAGCACCTCCAGCTGCAGAAGCGGGCGCTGGCCTGGCGCCAGGAGGCATGGGGGGCCTATATGCAGACATTCAACCGGCTGGTTGATTACCTGGCCCCCCATGCCGCGCCGGCCGACCCATCGCCCGCCCTGCCCGCTCCTGCAGCCCCACCACCAGCTGCTCCAGCCGTCGCCGGGCCGTCCACCATCGCCCCACCACCCACCCGCGAGGGCCACAGCGCCGAGGGACCCCTGGAGCCACCCGAGACTCGCCGGAGCCGATACCTTCCGATGCAGCCCGCTCCCACCCAGCCGCGGACCAGACTGCAGGCACGGCGGGGCTCCCGGCCGGGCATGCCCAGTGCTGGGCTCTAGGGTCGAGGGGCCCGGGACGTGGCCCCCCCCTTGTTGTACATAGTTGGACTGTTTGTTTTTGGTGCCCCGTTTGCCCTGTCCCCCCATGTAAATAGTTCTCCCCGTTCTCCTCCCTGCTTTTCTTTTTTGTTGATGGCGCACACTTCTTTGCTTTGTGGTTGTATTGTTTTATTTGTGCCTATCTTGCTTTGGTTGAATGTTTGTCCCTCCTTTGTGGTTTGTGTTTCACATATTTATTTATTTACATACAAACAAAAAAGTTTTGTTAAGACAGAAAAAACGTTTACGTTCACCCACATGTTCATGCTGTCATTTCTCCAGGACAAGTGGGGGGGGGGGCGGTGGGGTGCTCCATGGTGTGGGCGTTGGGGCAGGAGTGTGGGGGAGGAAGGGGCGGGCAGTCGGGGGCCTGGGCAGAGTTCACCCCGCGACCTGTTGCTCGAAGTGGGCCCACAGGGCCTCCTGGACCCGGGTCCCCTCTGGGTCCACCTGCCGTCTGGGGGCAGCAGGTGGCTGCACGTGCGCCCTGCCGGCCTCCGCGGCCCAGCCCTGAAGAAAGGTCTCCCCCTTGCTCTCCGCGAGGTTGTGCAGGGCGCAGCAGGCACCCACAATCTGGGGGATGTTGTTGGGGTCGGCATCCAGGCGGGTCAGGAGACATCGCCAGCATCCCTTGAGGCGGCCAAATGAGCGCTCCACCACCTGGCGCGCACGGTTCAGGCGCTCGTTGAAGCGCTCCTGGCTAGCGGAGAGATGGCCCGTGTAGGGGTGCATGAGCCACGGCCGGAGGGGGTAGGCCGCATCTGCGATGACGCAGAAGGGCATGGTGGTGTCCCCCAGAGGGATCTCCCGCTGGGGGATGTAGGTCCCCGCCTCCAGCCGGCGGCACAGGCCCGAGTTCCGAAAAACCCGGGCGTCGTGGGTGCTGCCAGGCCAGCCCCCGTAAATGTCCTGGAAACGTCCCCGGCTGTCCACCAGGGCCTGCAGGACGACTGAATGGTAGCCCTTCCGATTGAGGTATCGTCCTCCACTGTGGTGCGGGGCGCGGATGGGGATGTGAGTCCCATCCAGAGCCCCGAAGCAGTTGGGGAAGCCCAGGGTGGCAAAGGCGGCGACAGTGGCATGTGGGTCCCCCAGCCTCACGAGCCTGTGCAGGAGCATGGCGTTGATGGCACGCACGACCTGCAGAGAAAGCACATGGGACAGCCCCAATGAGGGGTGAGCAGGGTGTGCGTGGCCCTGCCCTGCCCTGGCCCCCCTGCCCTGCCCTGGCCCCCCTGCTCTGTCCTGGCCCCCCTGCCCTGCTCTGGCCCCCCCTGCCTTGCTCTGGCCCCCGTGCCCTGCCCTGGCCTCCCCCTGTGGGTTCTCTTACCTCCATGAAGACAGCCCCGACGGTGGCCTTTCCGACACCAAACTGCTGCCCCACGGATCGGTAGCTGTCCGGAGTGGCCAGCTTCCAGACAGCGATGCCGACCCGTTTCTCCACAGGGAGGGCACGCCACATGGCAGTGTCCCGGTGCCTGAGTGCGGGGGTGAGCCACTGGCACAGCTCCAGGAATGTCTGCCGGGTCATCCTGAAGTTCCGGAGCCAGTGGTCGTCGTCCCACTCCCCAAGCACCAGCAGCTCCCACCAGTCGGTGCTGGTGGGGTAGCTCCACAGCCACCGCCGTGTGAGGCGGGGGGTGGAACGGGGTGCTGCAGGGGTAGGGGTTGAGCCCTGCTGCCCTGGGGGCATCTCCTCCCCTTGGGCAAGAAGGTAGTCAGCTACCTCCCACATGGCATTGGCCAGGGCAAGCCCTGCTCCTGCCGGGAGGGCTGGGTGGACCTCTAGCTGCTGCTGCTGCTGCTGCTGCTGCTGCTGCTGCTGCTGGGGGTCCATGACTGCGGCGCCCGGGGTCTGTGTGCCTATGGCTCCTCAGACCGCGTTCTGTGCAGGCTGAGTGTGTCTGGGAGGGGCCTTTTAAGGGAGCGGCTAGCTGTTGCCCCGGAAGCGCTAGTCCGCCCGTTGACCCTGTCTGCAGCTGTGCCTGGCATCCCTATTTCGATGTGTGCTACTTTGACGTGTAGACGTTCCCTCGCTGCGCCTATTTCGATGTGGTGCTGCGCAACGTCGAAGTTGAACATCGACGTTGCCGGCCCTGGAGGACGTGTAGACGTTATTCATCGAAATAGCCTATTTCGATGTTGCAACATCGAAATAAGCTACTTCGATGTAGGCTTCACGTGTAGACGTAGCCATTATGTCCTTCCAGCTTAACTGTGAACTACTGTCAACTGCTCTCTGGGGCTGTGTTTAGACTGCAGAGAACTGTTGGCAAACTATAGGCAACTAACACAGCACATTTTGCATATGTTTTGCCAGCCATTCTCTTGGGAGAGGCTTTCCTGACTTTTGGGCAACCCACAGAAGGCCAAATGCTGGGAAAAAATGCCCCTCTGCCAGGACATCCTTTCTGCCTTGTGGCACGAGGTGTACAGGGATGTCAGCAGAACATGCCTGCTGTTCTGACAGTGGTCTCGGGAAAGTAGACCCACTGTTTGGATGCATCAGACCTCTTCTGAGAGACCTCCAGTCTTCCAGAAAGAGTTTGCAGTCTAGGAGTATCCTAGGAAACATTTTCCAACCTCTTATGTATCCACCTTATAGTAGTGGCATCTATGTTGCGTTTCCCTAGCTTTTTTATGAGAAGATCATTGGAGATAAAATAAAAGGCACTTACTGAAGTCAAGATAGACAATATCTACTGCTTCTCCCACTACGCATAAAGTTTGTTACCTGTCAAAGAAAGCTCTTAGGTGGTTTGACATGATTTGTTTTTGACAAATCCATGCTCTTACTTACCACTTTTTTTTTTTTTTTTAAATTCTAGATGTTTGCAAATTCATAGTTTGATTATTTGCTCCGTTATGTTTCTGAAACCTGAAGTTAGGAAAAGTGGTCTGTAATTTCCATAGTTGACCTTATTCCCTTTTTACATTTTGGTACAATAAATGCCTACTCCTTTAAGATTTGTTTGCCTTGATAAGGCCTACAACTTATGACTGAGGGTTACGGGAATACTCAAACCTCTTCACCACCGCAAGGTCACAATCCCCAAAGAGAAGAGAAAGCATGATCCAATCCCCCAAGACAAAGTGGATGAACACTGCAGTACTTTGGAGATTTCCATTTATCTCAGACTTTCCCTGCCACTCAGCCCCAAGCTTCAGTTTACCACAATCGTGTGTTTGTTGCAGGAATGCCAGCTTTACCACGTTAAAAGTAATGTGAAGAATTCTACCATAGGAAATGAGACTTCTCCAACCCCCTGATGTGTGGGGTTTTGGGTGTTTTATTGTCACACACACAGATTCCCAGGTTCGTCTAGTGCTCTCTAACTGGGTTTGCTTAAAATAAGGGGTTAATTAAAAAGGGGTTGGCTAAAAGAGATTAACTGAGAAGGGGTTAACTGAAAAGGAGTTAACTAAAAGGGGTGACTAAAAAGGGTGTGAACTAAGAAGGGGTGAACTAAAAAGGGGTGAGCTAAGAAGGGGTGAACTAGGAAGGGGCCCCAGTAGTGGGTCTGCCAGCAGCCCACCTGTCAGTACTGATATACAAACACACAACACTCTGTCCTGTAGAACACAGAGGTTCAGCGGGACTCACTTCCCAGCTGAGGCAGCTTGCTTTCAGAACTTCCCAGTCATGGGGCCAGAGCCCTTTCGGAGGTCCTGGGGCGTCTTTGCCTCAGCCTTACACGTGGCCCTTACAGGCTCATGAACTAACACATAAACACACCACAATACACAGCTGAGGGTACCTTTCCCTTTAACCACTGGTCAGGGTACTGGGTAAAAGAACAGATATGGGTGACAAACAAATAACAAGACATAGACAAATTTAACACAAGCAATAGTTTTTACTTACGCAATTGAGCAGGTACAAAGATAAATCAATAAACTGTTACATTATGTTGCTAGAGCTATACTTATACAGGTTTCTTCACGGTACCAATAATTACTCACGCACTACTCTATCTAACTCGTTGAGGGGGGAGGGAAGGGGCATGTAGGGTGATCAGTCCTTGGTGCAAGGAGCACTTGGCTTCTCCAGAGCATCTCCAGAGCAAACCTGGGGGTTGCTAGTATGCTTCTTTATAGGTCTTTTGATGTCACTGCTTCCTGGGGGCGGGTGTATGTTTTTACACCAATCATTTTAACATATTTTGCTTTTTCCCTGATATGGGGTATATGCAGGAAGAGTATATTAACACATTTCACTTGATTTCTTATTTGAGGTGTGCAATAGGGAGGGCTCACCAGCTTTAACTTAATTACTATATTCATTGTGTCACGTGTTGCTAACCGCTCCTGCTTCTCCAGGCTCTGCGTTTACCACATGCGGTCAAAGAGGCCCCCCCCTACTTCCCCCTTTTCTGGTCTCTTTTGAAATACTTCCCCATTTTCCTTAACCGAGGTTAAAAGTAGAGAGCCTGAGCTATGCACCCAATGCCAGTCATACTGATATGGCCTGACTGACACCTGACACCCCCATATCCTACAGTGATGGACTAGTGATGGGAATTGGATTAGTAAGTATGGCAGTCCCTAGCCATGAGTATGAATACAGCCAATGGCAGTTACATGTCTGTGTTGCATCTGGACTGAGACAAAAGAGCAATTTGGCACCTACTATTGTGACGAAGTAGTCCCTTTCAGGCAGTCAAAAACAGTACAAAAAAAATTCGAAGTTCAGTCCCTTGAAGATGTGTTGACTGAAGAGAAACTTCAGGAATGTCTTCAAGAGAAATATTCTGCTATAGTTATTCTGCTCTGATGGTAATGAAACATTTCTGGAGGAATTAAAAGCTGACATTCTGTTAGTATGTGATTTGTCCATTGGAAATAACACCTGCCATCTCCAAGACTGATTCAATGAGAACATAGCTGAGATGAGGGGTCTGCTCTACAAGAAAGGAGAACCTCAGTGCATGGGGCAAAATTACATATCACACTTGCAGAAGAAAAGTCAGACAAGCAACTCAAACCTAAAGGAAAATACATGACATGAAAAAATTGTGAGAAAAGGCCAAAAAGAGTCATGTTGATAAACATAACATGAAGATCTTTTCTGAGGCAATTAAATCCATTTACCATCCACTTTTCCATGGACCAACATCACTCCAAGCCCAAGACAGCTCAACATATTTTAAGAACGGTGACGTTTTGAAGTCAGGTGGGAGGAGCATATTGAGTTATTCCTGTCTCTAATGCCACTGTCACATCTATACCTAAATTACATGAAAGAATCATTTGTTGACCTCTGCCTCCCTTGAAAAAAAATAGCATGACCCATTATGCAAACCAAGAACAGCAAGATAGCAAGGCCAGGTGGCATACCAGCTGAAGTCCATAAGTTTGGAACTTAAGTTCTGGTAAGGAAGCTTCATAAACTTATTCTTCATACCTCATGTAATGGGAAGATTCCAGAAGACTTGAGATTAAGATATCATTGCCAAAATTGTTAAGGCTGCATCTACACTATGCAGTAAATTCAAATTTGCTAATATTGTTTTGTAAGTTTGTAATTTATACGATTTTTTTAATTCTTCAATTTATAAGTTCAAAATTGACCACCCTCCCCTCGCCACATGCTCCTCACAAAGTCACAACTGCTGCCACACTCAATTGGCAAACATTGACTGTAGTAGTAGCATATTGTGGGAAACTATCCCACACTTCCCTCATCCCCCCAGCATTCTGGTATGCACCCTGATTTTTGACATCATCTTCCTACATCTTTTCTCATTCCCTTCCAATGCTAAGAAAACATCCATTTTTCCCCATTGAAAGGAAGTAAAAGTGGGGTGTCCACAGAGATGGCAAAAAAGTTTATAGAAATATCTTTGATCTGTAGCTGAATTCTCAACTTGCCATCCCCTAAGTGTCCCCCCTCCTGTGATTGCATCCGATCCCTGAAAATTATACAGAGACCCCGAAAAGCTTGAAGAAAGAGAAGACAGGATTTTTTTTTCAAAAAAGAGAGATGCTGAGGGGAGCCTTTGGCTTTCCTGTGCACTATAAGGCTTGTGTACAATGGGTATGCTCTCACTTGTCCATCCACTGAGTGTCCCACTTCACATAATTCCATCTGATCCCTGAAGATAATACAGGGACCCTGACTATATCCTTAATGTTAGAAGAAAGAGGATAGAAAAGTCTGGGAAAAACGATATTTGATTTCCCTCTTCATTGCACATTTTTTGCCAACATGGACGCTTTCAGCGCAATATCTGTGAAAACCTTGAAGAAAGAGAAGATAGGAAAGTTTTTCAAAAAAGAGACTTGCTGAGGGGAGATTCTTTGTCTTTTTGGTGCACTATAAGTCTTCTGTACAATGGCTGTGTTCTCAGCTGATCCCCCCTCCTGTGATTGCATCTGATCCCTGCTAATAACACAAATGTAAACCACTGAGAAGAAGTTTCTTGGCATCTTATGCAAGAACAACCCCCCCGCAACAGCCTTGTTGCCACCTGGTGCAGTGGGGTGGTAGCTGGTGCCAGGAAGTGCAGAAGAAAATACCAAGTGTCAAGACAGAACCACAAACTCCCTGCAGGGGCTATTTGTAATGGGTAGATGCACTCATAGCGCTAATTGCAAAGAAAGAAAGACATTCCTCAGGCTCTAATACAAACATGAGCTCACAGCCACAGGCTTCCTGCTTCCGCTTTGAAATCCACTATCTTCCTGTTACCTAATTCAGGGGCACCTGGAGAGCAGAGGCCAGAGTGGAGCACTGAGGGGCATTGTGGGTTACATATGGGACACCTCTGGAGGCTAATACATTTAATTGTAAGATGCCATGCTTTCACATTGGCCTTTAATCAAACTTTCAAATTATAGCTTGACACTATACTCATCAGGTAACAGTGATATTGTAATCTTGATATTAGTGCTCCCAAATTTGAGCTAGTAGCATTTAAAGTGAAGACAGTCGTGTTAATATTCAGCTAACTGCCTTACATTTGAATTTATCTTGTAGTGGAGACAGTCAGCAGGTGATAACTGTTGAGGCATTGCCTTGCTATCTGAAACAGGAGAAATTCTCGCCTATATTCCCTTAAACTGATCTGTCTTGGAACAAAAATTGATATTTGTGCATGACTTTCATGGATTTGACAAAGGACTTTGACTATCACTTATATAGCCTCATGGAAAGTGCTGGCCAGATTTGGCTGATATCCAAATTTTACAAATGTGCTAAGGGTTCTTCATGATCAGATGACAATGACATTTCTCCACAGTGGCTTTGAGATGGAATTTTTGATCATCAGAACTAGAATTAACCAATGATATCTCATTTCCTAACTCTGTTCCCATCTATGTAGCAGTCATTCTGGTCCTCCTTAAAGATCACCTCCCGGGGGAGATGACATTCAATACAGAATGGATGGGTGACTCTTTAATCTTTTACATCTCTGCTTGAAATCTACAGTTTTCAGAGAGTCCATTACTGATCTTCTGTATGCTGCAGACTGTTGTTCTTGCTCACACTGAAAATGACCTTCAATCCATACAGGATTTTTCTTGAACAAGCTTACTGAAGGTTAAGATTCTCACTCAACATCAAGAAGACTAAAATGCTTTTATCAACCTGTTTCAGACCTTGCCCATGACCCTCCACAAATCATCATCAAGAGTCAGATATTGGAGAGAGGTGAGCACTTTTGATATATCAATAACCAACTTTCTTAAAATGCAAAAATTAACAGTAAGATCTAGCACAGGAATCACTGTGCAAGTACTTCATTTGTCAAATTGCTCCAATATATTTTCATGTACCATGACCTACAGTAGAACATGAAGGTGCAAATGTGCCTACACTCCTTTATGGACGAGAAACTTGGGTGACTTATTAACAGTACCTTAAGAATCAAGAGAGATACCATTAACAATGTGTCTGGAAGATCCTTCATATTGAGTGGCAAGATTGCAGTACTAATGACAGCATCCTATGAGAAAACATGGCCACCAGCTTCACTGGGATGGACATTGTGTGTGGGTGCCAGACTTGTCTCCTAAAACAAGTCCTCTACTCTCATCTTCCTCTCATCTCAGATCCTCTGGTGGCTGAGGAAATGCTACAGAGATACACTGAAAGCATATCTTAAAAAAATTGATATGGAAATCATAAACTGGGAGGAGCAAGCTACTAACCAATGTCACTGGAAACAAATCCTACATCAGTCAGTGGCCCACTTTGAGGTGAAGCTCTTGCCCATGAAGCTTAAAAGAGAGAGCAGGAAGGAAAAAGAAAGAACTTTCTCCCATCATTTAGCTGCTACCTGTACCTACTGCGGGCAGATTCACAGTTCCAGTATCAGACTCCTGAGCCATCCCATGACCCAAATGTAAGTCAACAGTAGAACTCATCCTTGAACAGAGGGATCAAAAATGAATATGTGCCTTTTTCTATTCCTTTGGAATCTCCTCTGTTTTCCTTGAATTTTCAAATATAATTACTGATGGCAGAGATATCTCCTCAGTTAGCTCTTTGAGTATTCTACCTAGGGCTGTCAATTAATTGCAGTTAACTCTCAAAATTAACTAAAATAATTAATCATGATTGTAAGAAGCCATCATACTGAATCAGTTTTAATCACACTGTTAAACCACAGAACACTAAATGAAATGTATTAAATATTTTAGATTTTTTCTACATTTTCAAATATATTTATTTCTATTACAATGTTAAATAAAGTATACAGTTGTCACTTTATTTTTCTTATTACAAATATTTGCACTGTAAAATGATAAACAAGAGAAATAGTATTTTTCAGTTTACCGTATATAAGAGCAATCTCTTTACTCTGAAGCTGCGTCTACACGTGCATGCTACTTCGAAGTAGCGGCAGTAACTTCGAAATAGCGCCCGTCACGTCTACACGTGTTGGGCGCTATTTCGAAGTTGAAATCAACGTTAGGCGGCGAGACGTCGAAGTCGCTAACCCCATGAGGGGATGGGAATAGCGCCCTACTTCGACGTTCAACATCGAAGTAGGGACGTGTAGACGATCCGCGTCCCGCAACATCGAAATAGCGGGGTCCTCCATGGCGGCCATCAGCTGGGGGGTTGAGAGATACCCTCTCTCCAGCCCTTGCGGGGCTCTGTGGTCACCGTGGGCAGCAGCCCTTAGCCCAGGGCTTCTGGCTGCTGCTGCTGCAGCTGGGGGTCCGTGCTGCATATACAGGGTCTGCAACTAGTTGTTGCCTCTGTGTATCTTGCACTGTTTAATGAAAGTGTGTCTGGGAGGGGCCCTTTAAGGGAGCGACTTGCTGTTGAGTCCGCCCCGTGACCCTGTCTGCAGCTGTGCCTGGCTCCCTTATTTCGATGTGTGCTACTTTGGCGTGTAGACGTTCCCTCGCTGTGCCTATTTCGATGTTGGGCTGAGCAACGTCGAAGTTGAACATCGACGTTGCCAGCCCTGGAGGACGTGTAGACGTTATTCATCGAAATAGACTATTTCGATGTTGCAACATCGAAATAAGCTATTTCGAAGTTGGGTGCACGTGTAGACGTAGCCTGAATGTTTAATTTACAAATGCAAAATTTTGTGTTATACAACTGCACTCAAAACTAAAACTGTGTAAATCTTTAGAACCTACTAGCTCACCCAATCCTAATTCTTGTTCAGCCTATTACTGAGTGAAATAATTTTATTTACAATTATGGCAAATAGTGCTCACTGTGTCTTATATGTAATGTCCCCTGAGAGTGAGAACAGGCATTTACATGTCACTTTTGTACCCAGAAGAGGCACATAAATGTATAGCATCTCTGGTACATAAATATCATTTGTGCAAGATATTTACATGACATATATGCTATAAATTTGTATGCCTCTTCATGTTAAAGTTTTAGGTTACTTTACTTTGAGTGAAATTATTTTTTCTATGTAACTATACAACTGCAAGTTCAACAAAGATATTGCACTGAATACTTGTAATAAGTGAACTGAAATACTGTTGTTTTTTTTTTCAGGGCAAATATTTCTCATAAAATGCTTAGAAAATGATCACTGTACACTTTGTACTCTGGCTGTAATTGAAATCAATATACATAAACGTGAAAAAGCCATCTTAAAATTTAAATAAATAGGGTTCTATTATTGTTTGACAATGTGATTTGTCGCATGATTCATTACATTTTTAATCACAAAATTAATCTTAATTGTTTAAATTGTCAAAGCCTTAAACTTGGAATCTATTTCATCACGCCCTGGAGATTTGAACATCTCTAACTTGTATATGTAATTATTGACTCATTCTCCTCTTATATTAGCCTCAGATCCAAACTAATTTTCATTGCCGTTCATTATAAATAACAAGCAGTCTTATAGTACCTTAAAGGCAAAACAAATCAAGTGCACTTTCTTAGGTAAGACCCACTTCCTCAGATTTGGAGTAGACAATTAGGCTGCGTCTACACGTGCACGCTACTTCGAAGTAGCGGCGCCAACTTCGAAATAGCGCCCGTCACGTCTACACGTGTTGGGCGCTATTTCGAAGTTGAAATCGACGTTAGGCGGCGAGACGTCGAAGTCGCTAACCCCATGAGCGGATGGGAATAGCGCCCTACTTCGACGTTCAACATCGAAGTAGGGACGTGTAGACGATCCGCGTCCCGCAACATCGAAATAGCGGGGTCCTCCATGGCGGCCATCAGCTGGGGGGTTGAGAGATACTCTCTCTCCAGCCCTTGCGGGGCTCTGTGGTCACCGTGGGCAGCAGCCCTTAGCCCAGGGCTTCTGGCTGCTGCTGCTGCAGCTGGGGGTCTGTGCTGCATATACAGGGTCTGCAACTAGTTGTTGGCTCTGTGTATCTTGCACTGTTTAATGAAAGTGTGTCTGGGAGGGGCCCTTTAAGGGAGCGACTTGCTGTTGAGTCCGCCCCGTGACCCTGTCTGCAGCTGTGCCTGGCTCCCTTATTTCGATGTGTGCTACTTTGGCGTGTAGACGTTCCCTCGCTGTGCCTATTTCGATGTTGGGCTGAGCAACGTCGAAGTTGAACATCGACGTTGCCAGCCCTGGAGGACGTGTAGACGTTATTCATCGAAATAGCCTATTTCGATGTCGCAACATCGAAATAAGCTATTTCGAAGTTGGGTGCACGTGTAGACGTAGCCTTAGAATCCAGGGTTTCTACAGCAGGGAGTAGGAGGAGGAAGGGCGGGGGAAAGTGGTTTACTTGTCACTAACAGAACCAATAGAAGAAGTCAATTGAATTAAGTGGGACATGTGTCATTCCTGTGAATATCAATGGTGGGGAAATTGCCCCAAGATAATTGAAATCCCTGCTAAGGCCTTTCTAATTTGTTCCTATACCTATGACGTACGTCTACACGTGCCCCAAACTTCGAAATGGCCATGCAAATGGCCATTTTGAAGTTTACTAATGAAGCGCTGAAATGCATATTCAGCGCTTCATTAGCATGCGGGCGGCAGCCGCGCTTCGAAATTGACGAGCCTTGCCGCCGCGCGGCGCGTCCAGACGGGGCTCCTTTTCGAAAGGATGCCACCTTCTTCGAAGTCCCCTTATTCCCATGAGCTCATGGGAATAAGGGGACTTCGAAGTAGGCGGGGCCCTTTCGAAAAGGAGCCCCGTCTGGACGCGCCGCGCGGCGGCAAGGCTCGTCAATTTCGAAGCGCCGCTGCCGCCCGCATGCTAATGAAGCGCTGAATATGCATTTCAGCACTTCATTAGTAAACTTCGAAATGGTCATTTGCATGGCCATTTCGAAGTTTGGGGCACGTGTAGACACAGCATAAGTTCAGCTTTTCTTCAGAAGCATGTGGTTTTGCAAGATAGAAAGTCTGGCATTACTTAATTACTGGTATGCAAATTGCAGCTGTTTAACTGAAGAAAAACTAAAGTTTGGAACACTCCACGCTTGATTTCTGCTCAGCAGATTTTTTGCTTTTAATGAAAAAGCCATATAATACGAAGAAACCGGATCAAATAAGAAGAAATTTGGGGCTGTGTCTACACTAGCTCCCGACTTCAAAGGGAGCATGGCAAGTGGGGTGTCAGGAGATTAACAATGAGGTTCTACACTGCATATGCAGCACTTCATTAAGCTAATTCTCCCCCATGGCAACTCCGAAGTGTTAAACTTCGAAGTGTTCGCTTGCGTGAAGCCGCAGCTAACGGGCCAGTATGTTGAAGTGCCTGGGCACCTGTGAAGACCCGTTACTCCTTCAAACTGTAGACAGAATACTGGCCACTAGACATTCACAGATATATAATCCTCACGGTCATGGGTACTAATCTAGAGATTACTTGGAATGATCTAGTAACCTGTTTCAGATGTGCTTACTGCTGGAGGTTGAGTAAAGCGGAAGATTTAAGTGAAAGTACTTTTGTTTGACTGTTTGCATCACCTATCGAATAGCCAGATGGCCATGTCCCTATTGATTTATCTCCTGTCACCACTTCACAATAAGTAACATTACTAAAAGCTTTGGTTTAAGTAAAATCCTGGGTAACACTACATGCTTCTACTGTTTATTTACATTCATCCTTTATAATCTGACCTGGTTTCCACTCTTTTCCTCCCCCCAATTTCTGATTTTTAAAGCTCTGCCTCAGCCAGTGGTCTCTTGTCATATTTTGCATCTGTCAGATAATTTGCTGTTGTGCCCTTCACAACTTCTTTGAAAAAATGGCAACTCTCTTGAATTGTTTTGTCCTCCTTAGACTTGCTTCCCACAGGTTCCTATCTACCAGCTCCCTGAGAAAGAGGTATGCAAATGAGTGAAATTAAAAATGCAATTGAGGTGCATATTTTCATATTTGGCATTTCATTTGCATATTCTTGTTTCGAAAGAGCTTCTTTCGAAAGCAGAAAACCAATGTGTAAGCTGCTCTTTCAAAGTAAACCCCATCTTCTAAAGAATCCTTCTTCCTATTAAATAAATTATTTAACAATAAATAATAATAAATAATGTATTTAATAGGAAGAAAGATTCCTTCAAAGATGGGGTTTACTTTCAAAAGAGCAGTGTCTATAGTGGTTTTCTTCTTTCGAAAGACACTCTTTTGAAATAAGAATATGCAAATGAGGTGGCAAATATGCAAATATGCACATAATTTACAATTGTGATTTCCCTCATTTGCATACCTATTTCAAAAGAGGAATGCAAGTGTAGACACACCCAAAGTGCCCCTTTATGAAATCCATTATTTTTATTGTGCTTTTTCCTCCTACCAGTCCTTAGAATCTTTAACTCAATCATTTCATGGTCTCTTTCATCCAAGCTGCCTTCACTTTCAAATTCTCAACCTCTTGCTGCCCATTTTTGAAAATCAAACCTAGAACAGCCTCTCCACTTAATAATAGCTTTTTTACCTTCTGAAATTTAAAATAAAGTCTCCAAGACTTTCCACTTTGTTATTTTCTGATTAATTGTGGCCCCTATCATAGTAAGACCTGTGCTTTGAATGATTTGGCCTCTGCGAAAAAAAAGATCATTCACCTCTTTGTCCCAATGAGGTGTCTCTACTTTGACATCACTTTTCACTTTTCTTCATCCCTTTTATCCTTATACAGAGGCTGTGCCCACACTTGGCCAAAACTTGGAAATGGCCATGCAAATGGCCATTTAGAAGATTACTAATGAGGTGCTGAATTGAAGATTCAGCATCTCATTAGCATTAGGACGCTTCCGACTGCGGCTCTTCGAAAGCAGTGCTTTCAAACACTCACGGCTCGGCACATCTACACAGGGGTCCTTTTTGGAAGGAGGCTGCACCTTTCAAAATCCCCTTATTCCTCACAGCGGAGGGGAATAAGGGGATTTCAGAAGGTGTGGGGTCCTTCCAAAAAGGACCCCCGTGTACCCACGCCAAGCTGCGAGTGTTTGAAAGTGGCGCTTTTGAAGCGCCGCGGTCAAAAGCATCCTAATGCTAATGAGACGCTGAATTGAATATTCAGCGCCTCATTAGTAATCTTCAAAATGTACTTTTGCATGCCCATTTCGAAGATTTGGCTGTGTGGCCACAGCCAGAGACTTTCAACAAGTTTGTCTCCTATTTCTATCTCAAACACAGTCCAAGTGTACATGGGTGTGTCTACATTTGCATTCTTCTTTCAAAAAATATGTGCAAATGAAGGAAATTGAAAATGCAAATGATGTGCAGCTTTACATACCTAGTTACTCATTTGCATAGTCTCCTTTTGAAAGAACATCTTGCAAAAGAAAAAGTGGGGTAGACATGGCTGTTTTGAAAGTAAACCCCACCTTTGAAAGAACGCTTCTTCCTATTTTGTTTCAGGAGAAAGGGTTCTTTGGAAGATGGAGTTTACTTTCAAAAGGGCCACATCTACACTGCTTTATTTCTTTCAAAAGTAGCTCTTTCAAAATGACTATATGCAAATGAGGCACTAGATATGTAAATCTGCACCTTATTTGCATTTTGATTTCCCTCATTTGCATGCCTCTTTTGAAAGAAGAGTGCTAGTGTAGACACAGCCTATGTCTTTGGATACATAAGGCAACATCTCCTCCCTTTTTTGTCCTGCCTACTTCCTAAGCAAGTTGTACCCTTCTGTAACAGGATTCATTAATGTGTCTTATTCAACCAAGTCTTAGTGATATCAGCTTTATGTGCTTATTCACTAACATTTCTAATTCTTCCTGCTTATTTCCCATACTTTTCTCATTATTATACTACAAAAATTAAGATGAAACTCTGTTCTTGAGTGGTTTATGTAAAGCCAAAACAGAACCAAGTCCATCTTTCTTTCTGATTTTATAAAACCAACATATGTTTCAGGGATTTAAAAGAAAATGATACAATAACAAAATCTCATATGACCTCTGTCACAGCTCCTGGACAAGCAGCGCCTCTGAAGTCACTTCCCATGGGCATTTTTCCAAGCAAGTGACCTCTACATGCCTTTTTTCCAGTGTGGAGTCCCAGGTTTCTTTAAACTAGATCACTGGGCTACAAGCCCTGTGCTGCTCTAACTTTTGCATCAGCTGATCCGAGCAGATTAGGGTCTGGCAACAGAATCATTTTCCAGGATCTTCTGGGTAATATGAAATGCAGTGACTCAGGATTATTTGAATTTACATAGAATTTTAAGAAGCAGAGAGAAATACAGGTAAAATATAAATCTAAATGGATTTTGTCTTGCCTAAACTCAGATGTGACTTGCTGGTTTAAACAAGATTTAGCTTATCTTTGACCTCCATCATGAATCTGAATATTAGTTTCCATCTTGATAGACCCCCCTCCACCATTTCTCTGTGTCATCAAAAGTCTCTCTCTAGTCTGGCACTACATCTACACTAGAGGGTGGTTTTGTCAACAAAACTCGTGGAGTGTCCACTTTAAAAATGTGTTCTGTCTACATACCATCGAAAAACTGTTGACAGAACTTGGCACTTATGTCAACAGCCTTGAGCCTATTCCCCATGAGGCAGAATGCCTTTCTTGACAGAATCTATCAACAAAAAAGGCATGTGGATGCTCCAGGCCTCCGGGTCACTGGGCAGCTCTTTCTGCTATGCTTGTAGTTGGGCATTCTGTCAAGAGCGGGTTGGGCAGTCTGTCTGTTCTCTATCAACAGAGTGGATCAACAGAGTAATCTGCTTTTGTATGTGGCTGTGATCATTCAGCAGTTTTGTCAGAAGATATCTTCCAACAGTAACTTCTGTCAATAGATAGCTGTAGTGTAGACATAGCCTGGGTGTTTTTTTTGTTTTTTTTTTCACCTGAACCAATGTGGTTTTCTTTAGCGTCTTCAAGGGTATTCTTCTGCCCTTGCCATTACTAGCCAGAATTGAGCAGAGTTAAAATTTCAAAGGTATTCACACCTATCTTGTTTTGCTGAGTGCCAGCAACAGAAATTTTCTGAAATCACCTTTTTCCAAACCTATGTCCTTGCAGATACGAACTCATTTGTAGTCACATAGCCAGAAATGCAATAATAATCAAATATGGACACATAATATTCATCAAGGTAAAACAGATATCATCCCATTTGTCACAATTCCCTCAGCCCCCAACACTGCTGCAGGTGCATTTGGGGGAGAAATTGCACAAAAAAAATGTTGGAAGATTCATTGGGGCTGACAGACTGGGAGAAGGCAGCTAAGGTGTGTGATTATTTATTGCAATTTCAATAATTATAAATATACTCACACAAAAGCGATTAATCACCCTAACAGTCAATGAGCCTTATCATTGCAAATGGCAGCAGCAAAAATGGAACCTGTAAAAATGACAAATTAATGAAGCCACTCAATAAATCAAAGAAAGAAAACAGTCCATTTAAACACTCCAGGCCTTTTGTAGCATTGGGGGATGTCATCACACTAGGATGAAGGGGGCACTGCAGGGAATTAAAAGGAACTAGTTGTCATGGTTGGGCAAAAGTTCTATGGAAGAACTGGCTAACACCCTGGGGTGTTAATTTCTCAATGTGATGGTGACAATGGCAGATCAGGCACCAGATCATGCCTTGGCTCCAGGCCTTACTGAACGCTTTCAAGTGCAAGAAGTCTGCGGAACAAACAGGAAGAATTAGAGACCCTGGCACAGTCAAAAAAGTATGAGGTGGTTAGAATAACACAGACTTAGAGGAATGATTCGCATAACTGGAGCACTGTAATGGACTGGTATAAACTGTTTAGGAAGGACAGATAGGGGAAAAGACAAGGAGGAGTTGTGCTCTGTGTGAGGGAGCAGCATGATAGCTCAGAGCTCCAGTAAAAGCAGGGAGTAAAACCAGTTGAGGGTCTTTGGGTTAAGCTTAGAGGTGGAATCAACAGAGATGATGTTCTAGTTGCTGTCTGCTATAGACCGCCAGATCAGGGAGATCAGGGAGATGGGGACTAATTCAGACAACTAAGAGAAGCTTCCAAACCACAGGCCCAGGTTCTCATGGGAGACTTTAATCATCCAGACATTTGTTAGGAGACCAACACAGCAGCACACAGAAAATCCAGGAAGTTTTTGGAGAACGTTGGAGATAACTTCTTGGTACAAGTGCTGAAGGAACCAACAAGGGGCCATGCACAACTTGACCTGCTCCTCACAAACACAGAAGAACTAATAAGAGAAATAGAAGTGGGTGGAAACCTGGGCTTCAGTGACCATGAGATGGCTGATTTCAGGATCCTGACAAAAAGAAGAGAGGTAAGCAGTAATATGCAGACCCTTGATTTCAAAAAAGCAGACTTTGGCTACGTCTACACTTGCACCCAACTTCGAAATAGCTTATTTCGATGTTGCGACATCGAAATAGGCTATTTCGATGAATAACGTCTACACGTCCTCCAGGGCTGGCAACGTCGATGTTCAACTTCGACGTTGCTCAGCCCAACATCGAAATAGGCACAGCGAGGGAACGTCTACACGCCAAAGTAGCACACATCGAAATAAGGGAGCCAGGCACAGCTGCAGACAGGGTCACGGGGCGGACTCAACAGCAAGTCGCTCCCTTAAAGGGCCCCTCCCAGACACACTTTCATTAAACAGTGCAAGATACACAGAGCCAACAACTAGCTGCAGACCCTGTATATGCAGCACGGACCCCCAGCTGCAGCAGCAGCAGCCAGAAGCCCTGGGCTAAGGGCTGCTGCCCACGGTGACCACAGAGCCCCGCAAGGGCTGGAGAGAGAGTATCTCTCAACCCCCCAGCTGATGGCCGCCATGGAGGACCCCGCTATTTCGATGTTGCGGGACGCGGATCGTCTACACGTCCCTACTTCGATGTTGAACGTCGAAGTAGGGCGCTATTCCCATCCCCTCATGGGGTTAGCGACTTCGACGTCTCGCCGCCTAACGTCGATTTCAACTTCGAAATAGCGCCCGACGCGTGTAGACGTGACGGGCGCTATTTCGAAGTTAGTGCCGCTACTTCGAAGTAGCGTGCACGTGTAGACGCAGCTTTTGACTTCCTGAGAGAACTGATGGGCAGGATTCCTTGGGAAATGAAGAGTAAAAGAATTCAAGAGAACTGGCAGTATTTTAAAGAGGTCTTACTGACTGAACAAACCATCCAGCTGCATAGTAAATGCAAATATAGCAGGCACCCACCTTGGCTTAACAGGGAATTCCTTGGTTAGCTTAAACTCAGAAAGGATGCATATAAGAATTGGAAGAGAGGGCAGATGACTAAGGAGGAGTATAAACATATGGCTGGAGAATGGTGAGGAGTAATCAAGAAACAGAAAGCACAACTGGAACTGCAGCTGACAAGGAATGTGAAGGGTAACAAGAAGAGTTTCTACGGGCATGTTAACAATAAATGAGTTATCAGGAAAGGTGTGCAGCAGTTACTGGATTAAAGAGGTAACTTAGTGACAGATGATTTAAGAAAATATGAAGCATTCAATGCTTTTTTTGCCTCAGACTTCATGGACAAGGAAAGCTCCTACACTACAGTGCTAGACAATACAGTATGGGAAGATGGAGGGGAGCCATTGGTGGGGAAGGAACGAGTTAAGAGCTACCTAGAAAAAACAGATGAACATAAATCCATTGATCTGGATTTAATGCACCCAAGGGTACTGAGGCAATTGGCACATGTCATTGCTGAGCCTTTGGTCATTATCTCTGAAGACTCTTGGGTTGTTTCTACACATGCCACTTTCTTCAAAATTGGCATGCTAATAAATGGTCAAAAATATGCTAATGAAGCATGGATGCAAATTCCCCCGTGCCTCATCAGCATAAGGTCATGTGATTTGTAGTCTGGAAGACTTTCTTCTGGACTCCAGAATGCCGTTTAGAAGGGCGGCCCCCAGTGGGTCTTCCAGAAGGAAGCCCTTCTTCTGGAGGCACTTTCTTCCTGAAAATTTTTGGGAAGAAGGGGCCTCCAGAGGAAGGACTTCCTTCCAGAAGGACCCCCGGGGGCTGCACTTCTAAACAGTGGTTTGGAGTCTGGAAGAATATCTTCCGGACTCCAGATCACATTATCTTATGCTAATGAGGCACAGGGAATTTGCATCCATGGCTCATTAACATATTTCAGGCCATTTATTAGCATGCCACTTTCTTCAAAAGTGGCATGTGTGGAAATGGCCTTGGAGATTGAGAGAGATCCCAAATGACTGGAAAAAGGCAAATGTAGTGCTCATCTTTAAAAAAAGAGAACTATAGCATTTTGGAGCACTTGGAAGAGGGGAACGTGATCAAGAGTAGTCAACATGGATTCACCAAGGGCAGGTTATGCCTGACCAATTTGATTAACTTCTATTGTGAGGTAATAGTTTCTGTGGACATGGGGAAGTCAGTGGAAGTGATATGCCTTGACTTCAGCAAAGCTTTTGATACAGTCTCCCACAACGTTCTTGCCCATAAGTTGAGGAAGTACAGATTGGATGCATGGACTATAAGATGGATAGAAAGCTGACTTGACAGTCAAGCCCAACAGGCAGTGATCAATGTCTCAATATCTGGATGGTGGTCGGTCTCAAGTGGATTGCTCCAAGGCCTGGGTCTGGGGTTCGTGTTGTTCAACATCTTTATTAATGACTTGGATGAGGGACTGGACTGCACCTTCAACAAGTTTGCAGATGAAAGTAAGCTAGGGAGAGAAGAAGATATGTTGGAGGGTAGAGAAAGGATCCAGAGTGACCTAGATAAATTGGAGGATTGGGCCAAAAGAAATCTGATGCAGTTCAACAAGGAGAAGTATAGAGCCTTGCACTTGTGTCAGAAGAATCCCAAGTATTGTTATAGGCTGAGGACTGATGAGCTAAGCAGCAGTACAGCAGAAAGGGACCTAGGGGTTATGGTGGATGAAAGGCTGGATTTGAGTAAACAATGTGCCCTTGTAGACAAGAAAGCTAATGGCATATTAGGGTGCATTAGGAAGAGCATTGCTAGCAGATCTAGAGAAGTGTGTTATTCCCCTCTATTCGGCACTAGAGTGGTCACATCTAGAACATTGTGTCCAGTTTTGGACCCCCCAGTATAAGAAGGATGTGGATCTGCTGCAGCAGGTTCAGCGGAGGGAAACAAAAATGATTAAGGAGCTGGAGCACATGACCTATGAGGAGAGGCTGACAGATTTGGGCTTATCTAGTTTATGGAAGAAAAGACTGAGGGGTGATTCAGCCTTCAACTCCCTGAAGGGGTGCTCTAAAGAGGATGGAAAGAAATTGTTCTCAGTGGTGTGAGATAGCATAACAAGGAGCAATTGTCTGAAGTTACAGAGGGAGAGGGGTAGGCTGGATATTAGGAAAAACTGTTTCACCAGGTGAGAGGTGAAGCACTGGAATATGTTGCCTAGAGAGATCGTGGATTCTCCATTCCTAGAGGTTTTTAAGTCCTTGCTTGACAAGGTCCTGGTGGGGATGACTTAGTTGGGGTTGATCCTGCTTGAAGCAGGGGGCTGGACTTGATGACCTCCTGGGGTCCCTTCCAGACCTGTGATTCTATGATTCTATGAAATGCATAGCTGGAAATCATTTTGGCTTACCTGTGTGCAAATATTATCAAAATAAATAGGAGATAAGATAAGAATGAGTTTAATATTTCGCCAACTGCTTGTAGAATGCTTCATGTATTGTTCTCACTCAACTATTTCCATGTTTTAATGTAAAAGCAAACATTTACCTTTAGTTAAGTAAGTAATCAAATGAGAAAGACGCTATCTGTAAGATCAGGGATCAAAATCTTTAAGGCTGTGTCTGCACTACATTCCGCTTTCAGAAGGGGAACGCAAATGCAGCCAATTGGAAATGCAAATGAGGTATTGATTTGCATATTGTGCGCCTCACTTGCATAACTGCAGCCACTCACTTTTCCAGAAGTGCTGTTTTCAGAAAAAAACCCAAGCAGAATAGTCAGGGTTCTATCAAAAGGAAACCCCGCTTTCTAAAACACACTTCTCCCTCATATTTTTCAGGAAGAAGGGTTCTTTCAAAAAAGGGGTTTGTTTTCAAATGAACTCTACCTACATTGCTTGTTTTTTTTTTCCAAAATAACACTTCTGGAACAGTGGGTGGCTGTCATTATGCAAATGAGGCACACAATATGTAAATCATTGCCTAATTTGCATTTCTGATCAGCCATATTTGCATTCTCCTTCTGAAAGGGGAATGTAGTGTAGATGCAGCAAAAGTGTGATCCTGCTACCCAGCCCATGAAGAATGGATCTGTGGGTAAACTCTTGCTGTCAGCTTAGTTCTGTGGATAAAAAGGTACAAATATGGATACAAGGAAGAATTTTTCATTTGTTGACTATTCAGATTCAAAGAAGCCAGAATAACCCAGTGAAATTAGATCCCCAGATTTTCTCTAGGTAGCTCTGAAACTTGAGGGAAAGTGGCAGCTCACTATATTACTACCTGCTGAAACTATAGACTAGGGCT
The DNA here is from genome assembly GCF_033958435.1 of Carettochelys insculpta. Taxonomy (NCBI): domain Eukaryota; kingdom Metazoa; phylum Chordata; order Testudines; family Carettochelyidae; genus Carettochelys; species Carettochelys insculpta. Next base: position 139,609,977 of record NC_134137.1, read on the forward strand.
GTGTCTACACTAGTCCCTTTCTTTGAAGGGGGCATAGAAATGACACTGACTGAGGAATATCAATGAGGAGCTCCTATTCATATGCACAGCCTCACAAGCATAATGGTGGCCACACAAATTTTGAAGCTGCTGCTAACTTTGAAGTGCTAACAGGCAGTCTAGATGTGGGGGCTTTGAAATATGTGCTCAACTCTGAAATTCCCTTACTCCCAAAACGATTTGGGAGTAAGGGAATTTCTAAGTTTAGTGCATATTTCAAAGTGCCCTTGTCTAGACTGCCTGTCAGCATGTGGAAGTTGGCAGCTTTGAAATTCACATGGTTGCCATTATGCTAATGAGCTGTTGCATATCCATGGCAGTGCCTCATTGATATTCCCTGGTGTGCGTTATTTCCATGCCCCCTTCGAAGGGGGGTGGGTAGTGTAGACACAGCCTAGTGATCATGTGTAAATATATTTTAACCTGTTTTAACCTCTCAGTAATTTTCATTTCTGCTTCTCAGGTAAGAAAACTTCAATCAGTTTAGTATACAGTTGTGTACCAGTGCTGCCATCTTGAGTGTGAGATCTAGGATGAAAATCAACCTGCAAGAGAGACTAATCACCTGGGATTGGGTGCAATTTAAATATCTTGTGACTTTTGGTGTGACTATCAAATATCCCACACAGCTATACAATCCGGAGTGTCTAGGGAGATTGTATGTAATTACATGATAAGACTGGATTTTTAATTATTATTTATTTTGGGAGTTCATATTTATTACTGACTTGGTGAAATCTAATTGTGGAACACAGTATCAGTTTGAGGTATCCACCCTACTTGTGACAGTTTGCCCTGAGGTCGGCACTCACAGCCACTAACAACTGTAGACAATATGATAATGATAGCAAACCACACACAAAAAAGTACAAAATTGCTGTTGGCTAACATAGAAAAAACAATCACACTATGTACTGGGAAACAGAATGTTCATCTTTTTTTTAACATTGGTGAAATTACACTCCAAATACATTCTACAATGCTGAGTAGTTCAATACTGAAAAAGGAAAAAAAAAAGATAAATGAAGAAAAACCAAAATGATTGAGGGCTGGAGAGAATAATCTGTGGAGAAAAATTTCGTGAGCTAACCATGCCTCTTAACTTGGCCTTATGGCAACAGATTGATGATAAGATAACTGTCTGCAAGTATTTAAAGAATGTAAACAACAAAGAACTCCAACAGAGTACAACACCAGAGTAAGGGCTTGAAATCTCATTACGGAAAATTAGTTTGAACATGAAGAAAAATGTCATACATTTGAGATTTGCTACAGTGGAAAACAATGAAACGCTAATGTATGCATTTATTGCAATTGGATTTGACAAATTATTGGATAGTATTTTCCCTTGACTTAAGTAGTTCTATAAGTATACTTTAATTTAATTTTACAATGTTTTTAACTGATGCTTGTGACAATAATAATAATGATCTATTTGACTCCTTACACATTACTGAAGCTTATTTTCAGCCATGGTGTGTGTATTATTTTCATTGTAAGGGTTATGATTACCTTATGCACTGTGCTTCTGAAATTACTCATTTCTATTTCTAAGGCTAGTGCTAGGCTTACCCATAGTGGTGGCAGCTTGATACAAATAAGCAGTCTCAAAAATGCAAAATATATGTGAATTTGCATATTCAATAAGCTAATTTGCATATTGGTGGCAGAAAACAAGCAGTGTAGATGTGGTTCTGCTGCAAAAAACGCTTTTGTAGGCAGCCCCTTGTACCTAGAAAAAAATCAGGGATAAAGGGGCTGCCGATAAAGGGGGGGGGTTACCAGCAGAACCATGTCTACACTGTTTGTTTTCTGCTCCACATATGCAAACTAGGCACTTGAATATGCGAATGGACAGCCATTTTGCATTTTCAAGACTGCTCATTGTCATCAAGCTGCCAGCAGTACAGCTCAGTGTAGCAGTATAGCTATACTCACCCCCAATGCTTCTAGCATGCAGAATAAAAACTCACCACAACCCCTTGCTCCAGAGGGCTTGGGGACCAGAATGGAGGTTACCAGCATGGAGGGGAATGCCATGGAGGGGACCAGTTCCAGGTCTAGTTCCAGGGGACCAGTTCCAGGTCCAGGTCCAGGTCCAGGTCTAGTTCCAGGGGACCAGTTCCAGGTCCAGGTCAGAGCTCTGGGCTGTCTGGAACAACTTCCTCTATCCCCTTCTTGTTCCTCCTTTCCTCCTCTCCATTGCCCTCTTCCTCTGGGCCACATTCCTCCTCCGTGATCATCCCAGAATCCATACCAGGGCCTCCACAAGTATAATAATTTAGTTTGGGCTCCATGGTGGGGTAGTTCCCCATAAGCATGTGGAGCTGTTGATAATAGTTGCAGGGCCATGGAGCTGACCCTGACCGGTGGCTGGCTTACCAGACTTTTTGATAGGCCTACCAGAGTTATTTAACCTTCACTTGGCACTGCATAGAGTCCTGGGAGTAACCTCAGGCGGCCATCTTGTGTGTCATCTGATCATACATGGCCACGTTTCTCTTGGAAACCCAAAGTCTCTTTGCCACCGATTGGTCTCCCCAAATGGCAGTGTGATCCAGAATCTCCTGGTGTATCCAAGCTGGGGCTCTCTTGTGAGCCCGAGAAGTGCTAGTCAGATCACTACCCTGAGTGCTCATGATTGCGGTACAAGGCTAACAATAATTGCTACCGTTGTGGTGCAATGACTACTGATGTGGTGTGATCTGATGGTCAAAGCATTTTTTTCATAATGGATGCCCATTTTATTTGCAGGGCTGGGCTGCTAAGTTCCAATTCAAATTTTCATTCAAATTCAAACTCAATCCAAACTTTGTGGTCTTACCCTGACCTTCTTCCTGAACACCTGACAACAGTACACAACAAAGTGGCCATAGTAGGAGGGTCACCACATACATTTGTGGGATACATACGGGACACATCTGTAGGCTAATGCATTTGAATTAAGGACATGGTGCTTTCCCACTGGCCTTGATTTGAGATTTTAAATTTGAGATAGACACTATACCCATACGGTAACATCAATATTCTGTAACCGGCATTATGGCTCAATAAATTGATTTGACAGGATTACGTGTGAAGACAGACGTGTTTTAATATTGAGCTAAAGCTTTGAAATTCGAATTTCTCCTGTAATGTAGACTCAGCCTTAGTTAGCCAAACCCATTAATCTGAACTGAACTTGAACTGAAAATTGAGGAAGTCAAATAGCTAAGGAGAGGCAAGCAACCTGTTGGGAGGTGAAGAACTGTCTGGCTCTCGTGACTGCTCAGAGTTCACTGCCTGAAACTGTGATTAAGCAAGGAGGCAGCAGGCCTGTTCTCTTCTACAGACAACCTCCCAACCTTATGAGGATTCTCACTAGCAACCACAGGCTATGCCACCATAATAGTAATCCTGGAACTTTTCCTTGCAACAAGCCCCATTGCCAACTTTGTCTATGTGTCAACTCTGGAGATACCATCACTGGACCTAACCATGTTATTCACAGAATCATGGGCACATTCTCCTGTTCCTCAGCTAACATCATACATGTCATCAGCCGCGTCTACACGAGCCGGCTACTTCAAAGTAGCCGTGCCAACTTTGAAATAGCGCCCGCCGCGTCTATACGTGGCGAGTGCTATTTCGAAGTTGAAATCGATGTAAGGCGGCGAGACGTCGAAGTCGCTATCCCCATCAGGAGATGGGAATAGCTCCCTACTTCAACGCTGAACCTTGAAGTAGGGCACATATAGACGATCCTCGTCCCGCAACACTGAAATAGCAGGCTCCTCCATGGCGGCCATCAGCTGAGGGGTTGAGAGATGCTCTCTCCAGCCCCTGAGCTCTATGGTGGCCGCGTGCAGCAGCCCTTTAAAGCTCCAGGCCCCCTTATTTCCTGTGCAGGAAGCTGAGAGCCCGTTCAGGCAGCAACACTGCCACGTGCACAGCCTGCACGGACCTCTGCAGCCCCAAGGCAAAATCCTGCACCCCATGGCAGCCAGCCAGCCCCCCAAGCACCCGAGAGCACCCCCCCAAGGGGACCCAGGGCTCGCAGGCTGGCAGCCAGCCGGGGAAAAGGCAGAGGGGCCCCTCCTGGACAGAGGCCGAGATCTGGGACCTGCTGGGGCTCTTGGGCAAGGAGGAGGTGCTCCAGGTAATGGGGAGCAAGAGGTGGAATGCGGATGCGTTTGCTCTGCTGGCCGAGGGCCTGGCTGCCCGGGGTCACCCTGCCCACACTCCTGACCATGTCAGGAGTAAAGTCAAGGAGCTGTGGCAGGGTTACACCTGGGCCTGGGATGCAGGCAGCCGATCTGGGGCCACCTCCGCCACTTGCCCCTTTTACAGGGAGCTCAGGGAAATCCTGGGCCCCCGGTACACCTCCTCCCGCCCCGGCCACTCTTGACACCTCAGCCGACGAGCCCCAGCAGGCCCTGGAGACGGAATCCACCCCGGAGGCAAGCCCTGCACCCCGGGGCCCCCCCAGGAGCCCACCCCTGGGACGCAGGAGGAGGAAGACGGGGGTTCCTCCAGCGACGTGGGGCTCCACATTGGCATCCTGTGCCGCAGCTCCAGCAGGGCATCCACCCAATGGGTGTCCCCCGAACGTGGGAGCGGAACGTCAGGTATGTACCCCCTCGGTGCTCACCCCCGGGGTTAAGGGGAGGGGACAAGAGACATGACCAGGGCCCTCCACACGCCCAGATGACCATGGCCCCAAGGACAACAGTGGCATGTCCCTCAGAAGATTGCACCAGCCCCTGCCCCCCAGCAGGACAGTACCATGCCCCATCCCTGGGGATGAGGGGAGTGGAACCTAGGGTCCCCAGTGGGGGTGGCACCCATCATCATCAGCAGCATCTCCAGGTGATAGGGATGGGGAACCAGCAGCAGAGGGGTAGGGGGACAAGGGCCACGGGTCAGGGCCCAGACTAACGGCTGTCTCCACTCTTGTTCCCCCCTCTGTTCCACAGCTGTACCATCGGAGGGCCTGGAGAGCGCCAGCGAGGTGTCCGTGGTCCCAGACAGCCCACTGGGCCCATCCCAGAAGACCAGCCTCTCGGCGGAGCACCAACGAGCCCCAGACGAGGCTGACAGAGGAGCCACCCGTGGACGGCCACGGACCCCCAGCTGCTTGCGACCCTCTTGTGTCAGCTAGAGGTGTTGGAGCTACGCCTGCAGGTGGAGGAGCAGTGGCTAGAGCTCCAGGAGCAAGCGCTGGCCTGGCTCCAGGAGGCTTGGGGAGCCTTCATACGCACTTTTGAACATATTGCACAGCACCTGGCCCCCCCGCCGCACCGCCCGCCGCTCTGCCTGCCGTCCCTCCACCGTCTGCCACCCTGGGGCCTGCCACCAAGGGGGGCCATGGGCTTGCGGACACCGGCTGGCCATATTTGCTGGTTCTCCTGGCCCCCATGCAGCCTCGACCAGGGCTCCGGCTGAGGCGTGGGTCGTGCCCCCCAACACCGGGTGCTGGACATTAGGGAGTGGGGCCGAGGACGTGGCACCCCCTCCTTTGTACATATTCCCCCATTTGTTGTAAATAGTTTTTGTTGGATCCCTGTTTTAGTAGCTGCCCCCCATGTAAATAGTTCCCCCCTTTTCTTCTCTTAATAATATGGTTGCACTGTTTTGTTTGAAACAACATTTCCATTTATTTCAAAGAAAAATGTGTGGGGGCGTGTGTGCCCTTGGTTTCTCTGTGGTGTGGGTGTGGGGGCAGGGACTGTTGTGGAGGATTGGGGGGTGCAGTGGGTGGCATACCCGCAGCTGGCCCTGCCTGCGTTCACCCCACAGCCTGGTCAAAATAGGCCCGCAGGACCTCCCGGACCAGGATCCCCTTAGGGTCAACCTGGTAACTGGAGGCAGCGGGTGGCTGGACGTTGGCCCTGCCAGCCTCCACAGCCCAGCCCTGGAAGAAGGCCTCTCCCTTGCTCTCCACGAGGTTGCGGAGTGCGCTGCACGTGCCCACAACCTGGGGGATGTTGGTGAGGCCTGCATCCAGGTGGGTGAGGAAACACCTCCAGCGCCTTTTGAGGAGGCCGAAAGTGCGCTCCAGCACCTGGCGCGCATGGTTCAAGCGCGTGTTGAACCGCTCCTGGCTGGCTGTGAGATGGCCCGTGTAATGGTGCATGAGCCAGGGCCTGAGGGGTTACGCCGCGGCTGCAACGACGCAGAGGGGCATGGTGGTGTCCCCCACAGGGATCTCCCGCTGGGGGATGTAGGTCACCACCTCCAGCCGGCGGCACAGGCCCGAATTTCTGAACACCTGGGCGTCTTGGGTGCTGCCAGGCCAGCCAACATAAATGTCCAGGAAGTGGCCCCGGCTGTCCACCAAGGCCTGGAGGACCACGGAATGGTATCCCTTCCTATTGAGGAAGTGTCCTCCACTGTGCTCCGGGGCACGGATGGGGATATGGGTCCCATCCAGAGCCCCAAGGCAATTTGGGAAGCCCAGGCTGGCAAACCCCGTGATGGCAGGATCCGGGTCCCCAAGCCACACGAGCCTGTGGAGGAGCAGGGCATTGATTGCGCGGACGACATGCAGGGGAAGGACATGAGAGAGCACCAGTGAGGGGTGTGCAGGGTGTGTGTGGCCCTCCCCCCAGGGATCCCCCCCCAGGGCTACCCCCCGGGCTCCTCCCAGGGCTTCCTCCCCGGTCTCCCCCCCCCAGGTCCTCTTACCTCCATGAGGACAGCCCCAATGGTGGCCTTGCCCACGCCAAATTGCTGCCTTACGGATAGGGAGCTGTCTGGAGTGGCCAGCTTCCACACAGCGATGCCGACCCGTTTCTCGAAGGTGAGGGCACGTCGGATGGAGGTGTCCTGGTGCCGTAAGGCAGGGGTGAGCCACTCGGAGAGCTCCAGGAATGTCTGCCGGCTCATTCGGAAGTTCTGGAGCCAGCGGTCGTTGTCCCACTCACCGAGCACCAGCCGCTCCCACCAGTCCGTGCTTGTGGGGTAGCTCCACAGCCGGCGGCGTGTGCAGCGGGGGGTGGCTGGGAGGGCAGCAAGGTCTGGGGCTTCTTCCTCCTCCCCTGGGGGCAGCTCATCTTCCTCAAATAAAAGATGATCAGCTGCCTCCTGCATGGCAGTAAGCAGGGCAAGCACTGCTCCTCCAAGGGCGGGTGTGTGAACCTCTGGCTGCTGCTGCTGCTGCTGTTGGGGGTCCATGATGCTTCCACGGGGTGTGCGTGCTTGTGGCTCTGCAGACCGCATGCTGTGCAGTCTGCGTGTGTCTGGGAGGTGCCATTTAAGGGAGCGGCTTGCTGTTGCCCGGGAAGTACTAGTCTGCCCTGTGACCCTGTCTGCAGCTGTTCCTGGCACCCTTATTTCGATTTGTGCCGCTGTGGTGTGTAGACGCTCCCCTGCAGTGCCTACTTCTATGTAGCGCTGCCCAACTTCGATGTTGAACGTCGACGGCACCAGCCCTGGAGGACGTGTAGACACTATTCATCGAAATAGCTTATTTCGATGTGGCGAAATCGAAATAAGCTATTTCGATGTAGCATCCCCGTGTAGATGCAGCCATCATGTGTGAACAATGCCCACACACCAGGTATATAGGACAGACTGCAAACACTCTTTGAGAAAGAATGAATGGACACAAAACAGACATAAAAAAACTCCTAAGTCACAAATCTATCAGCCAGCACTTTAATGGAGTGGGCCATTCTGTTAAGGACCTGAAAGTCTGTGTTTTACTGAAAAGGAACTTTAAAAATCATTTCCAGAGGGAGTGCTCAGAACTGTCATTTATATTCAAATTTGACACAATAACACATGGTTTGAACTGGGACAGCAATTACCTGGCCCATTATAAGGACTCTTTTACATGCTTTGTTTTATCTAACTCTTAACTTCCCCACCCCACACCCTGCCTCCTGACACCCCTCTGCTCTTCTGATTTGGCAACTTTGATAACAATTTTTGGACCTCTGTGCGTTATATATTGAACCTGTTCTGGTATGGCTGTGATCTGAAGAAGAGGGTCTGTCCCACGAAAGCTCATCACCTCACAAATTATTTTGTAAGTCTTTAAAGTACTACATGACTGCTTTTTTGTTTTTAAACAAGGAAGGTAGTGAGAGAACACAAACTGTTTGATGTAGAGGCTGGAAAACAGGAAACAATGACTGACAATTTTTTACAGAACATTAAGCTGAAAGTAGAGTCTGACTGAATGGAAGATTTCTTTGTTTGGTTATTTTTGGACAATATTTTGGAATATTCCTCTGCCCTACAAGGGTTTGAGTGCTTTCGCTGGAGGTCTAAGGTGAAATTGCACTGGCTAGAGTACGAGATGTGCTGGGAAACTGAGGCAGGATGCTTGTGGTACCAATTTTTACTGCAAGAAGTGCTTGAGAGTTGTGTCCTATGTCTTGGAGATGCTAAATCAACCCTCCATTGTAAATGACTTCTGTATTGCTAACTGTCACTTACCACAATAATAAAGGGAATGTTCTATTGATCTTTCATATTTGTCTGCATAACTTGTCTTGCCACTTTTACAAATTTGCAAAGATTCAATGTGTGTACATGTGTTCACATTTTTGCCCTTTTAGTCTACATCTTCCTCCTACTTAATTGTGTAATAAAGTCACAATGATTAATATGTGACAATTCCTTTCTTTAGCAACAGATTGTGCTTTTGTATACAAAGTATTTTCAATCCATTCAATCAGTGAGCAGATGGAGAATATGCCTCAGGAGACAGCTGTTATTTAATCACAAACAGATTGAATAATATTTTCTTCTACAGCTATGTGCCCTAAAATTTGGGATTCTTAGAAGATAGACATTTAAAAAATTAGTAATTGTCTGCTTTCCAGTAGAAAATATGTTCTAGCTGTGTCATGGGATGGGGGCATTGTATTTAACTCTTGGGATTTATATGTTCACATTTCAGATTGTAGATTTTTGTGAAGGGGGTTTGGACAAATTATCTGGTTAAGAATCTTGTAATAATTTTGTCATCTAAATAGATTTAAAAAAAAAAAAACCAAGCAGGTTCCATGGTATATGAAAAGGTAACCAAAAGAACATGACCAGCAGTAATCCTGACATTTATCACAACTGCATAGGTTAGAACTCTTCAGTTATTTTTTTTTCCTTTTAAAACACATTACATTCATCTATAAAGAAAAATGTGTAGGGAAAGATTTTATCTTCAACACTTGAAAGCTCTTCATAAGTAGATCTGTAGCCATTTCAGTCCCTAGATACAGTCAATCCCAGGTTACCTAATAAGCTTCAGTTAACCAGTAGTTGTGGTTATTTTGAGTATAGACGATTAAAGCTATACCTCTTTAAGCTCATGGCTCTATTCTGCAAATACTTATGGGGAGTGCCTGGACTAGCCCCAAATTTCGAAGGAAGGATGGTAATCAGGGTGTCGGGAGATTACTAATGAAGTGCTGCGGTGCATATGCAGCACTTCATTTGTCAAAATCTCCCCCACAACAACTTCGAAGTGTCGAACTTCGAAGTGCTGGCTTGCTTGTAGCCATGGGTCATCCGAAGGTACTTCAAAGTGCCCATGGTAATCAAAGTCCCTTTACGCCTCAGAATTGTACTTTGAAGTACCCATGGCTGACCTGCAGCTACATGCAAGCCAGCACTTCGAAGTTTCATATGCACTGCAGCACTTCATTAGTAATTTCCCAACACCCTAATTACTATGCCCCCTTCGAAGTTCAGGGCTAGTTTAGACACAGCCATGATGTGCTTATCTTTAGTCCCTCTGATGTGAACTCACTACTGAGATGCCAATATCTCATATGCCAGATGAAGGCCTGAATTACTAAAGATTTTGGACATGGTTCAAAGGATAATTGAAGTAAATCAGAGGCTTTCCACTGGATCATATAATCAAAGGCTTAGGTGAAAAAATTAAGAGAAAATAAGGTAAAGGGTCTGAAATATTATTCTATTAAAATAATTCACCTTACATTGTTTTTACTGATGAAATTCAAAGCTGACAAAAATAGTAATTTCCATATAAAATTTTGTGCAATAAAATCTGACAGTTTTCTGTTTGAATGCTATCAATTACTATTGTTACTACTATAATTTTTAGAACTTATGACAGTGTTAGAATTCATCATGATGAAAATAAGATATTAAAATTGCAAATGAGTTTTTGTAGTTTTTTATTTACTTACATAGTCCAGATCATAGAAGTGCCCAGAATTAAAACTACAAAAAATTCCTAATTTAGAATAATTAAAAAGGCCTGAAAATACATATATCCATATGTTCCTACTAAAATAAAAAAACCTCATATTTTTCTTAAATTAAAAAAAAAATATGAAGCCTACTATCATGAAACATTTTTTGCCTTTCAATGTTTTCAGGGTGAAAAAGTCAAAGTGGCAACTTACTGTTCTGATATGATTAATTATAATATTTGTAACCCAGCAAGATCACTGTCACAAATATTATTTAGTAATTTGCACCTACATATCCAGTGATTTTCTTATAGGGTGTACTGTCTAGTAACTGTGTCATACAAAAAATCAATACCATATAATAAAATCTACTGTAATGTAATTAAATTGACCAAATTACATTATTGTCCAGAGCTGTTCCATTTATTCAAGCTGTTAGACTGAGAAAACAAATTTAATCAATCAAAGTGTGTCTTATCTGTTGGATAGATCCAATTCACTTCAGTTCTACCATTACACAAGAAATATCTTAAAATTGTTGGCTGAAGATACAGTCTGATAGAGTATGTATGAAACCACCTATTTCACATCAAGCAGGTTTCTAAATCCACCCATCACTAGCCTGTCCCCTGCAAGCTACTTGTGTAGACACTGAGGCAGTGCATTAAGAGATCCTAAGTATGATTTGGTTAGAGTCAGGCTACTCTGGTTGGGTAGATTTTACCCCTCAATTTGCCAGTCACTAACTGCTTCTGTATACAAGCCCAGAGTGTCAACTGTGGCACTGATCGCTATGATGATACATATTACGATGAAGTATTCATACGCGGTGTCTGGTGACTGTGCAGAGAGTGCCAGTGAACTGGTGTAGGAACACAGAAAAAAGATCCAGAGACAGCAGCAGATAAATGACGGTGATTTCTGCTCAGACAAAAATCCATCAGGAATAAAACCAAAACGTGCTTGCCTTGCTCATGAAAATCATCTTATTGAATCCAAAGTCGAGGTAAACAAAATGGCTATGGTTACACCAGTGAGTTTAGCTGGCAAAACCCCAGTTTTGTGTATGAAACTGATGGAACATCCAAACACAAAATGCATGTTGTCAACAGTTTGTCCACAAAACTCAGCACTTTCGCCATCAGAGTTCTGCCTCTCATTCATGATACGGAATGCTGCTGTCAACAGATTCTGACTGGCTTTTGTGTGTGGCTGCATTTTGTCAACAGAATTTTTGTTGGGAAATCTCTTTTGACACTCACTTCTGTCAACCGAGCGCTGTTGTGTAACAGTTGCCATGGTGTGCCTTTGTGCCAGTATAGTAGACTTCACCTCACCCCTTCAAAGCACTTACAAAACTCACTTTGTGACTGTCATGCTGACTTCTAACTCTGAAACATAGATGGTCACAGCTATTGCTCAGAATGGGAGGGTGAGGATGCAGGATACTGTGGGGCTATGATTACACTACAGGGATCTGTCTACAAAAGTTACTGTAGGAAGAACTGTTCTGACAAAACTTCTGTCGACAGATCATGTCTACACATAAAAGCAGACTGATCTTTTGATCCAGTCTGTCCACAAAAGCATCTACACCGGAGCATCTACACTGATTTTTTTTGTCAGTAGTTTCTGTTGACAAAATGCATTTTGTGTGTAGATGCTTTACAAGTTTTGCTGACAAAGCCCCCGTTTTGGCTACAAAACTCGCTAGTGTGTCTGTAGCCAAGGTCTTGTTCACCATTGTGCAACCCCAAAAATACTCTAGTGTAACTAACATGGAAACAGTGAAATCACATTTCCAGAACTTCATTTTTGTCCTTTTGCCCTTTTAGTCCATGTCTGGAATTTCTGTTTAAGAACTCAGGGAGCTTGGCTGGTGTTTATAATTATCTAAATCTTGGGTTCCCAAATCTTAATTTTCTTAGAAATAAGATGAGAATTATTATATACATTACATTTTACAATGAAAATAATATCAAGAAACTACTTTTTTAGAATTAAAAAAAAACAAACAAAAAACAGGATATCTGGATATGCTAGTCTTATGTAAAGTAATGTCCATGTGTGAAAAAAGATACTGGCAACGCTTGAATCCTCATATGATTGTTCATTTGCTTCATACAAATTATAGTACTGTAATAATTTCAGGGAAATGGAGGCACATGAACTGATGCTACCTCATGGCTTCTGAGAACAACAACAGGAGATACTGGGCATTTTTTTAAAAATATACTGATAAAAAAAAAGTCTCAGATTTTGACATTATTTTCCTCTGAAACAAAATAGATGTGTGTATCAGGCTCTGCTGAAGGATAAACTAGTTATGAAAACCTTTTGTCCTATTTCTTTAATAAAAACTAATCAGTTCTGTATATTGTCTTAAGATTCCTTTATCTGCCAATTTTTTGTGTAGAAATGCATTATTTTACACATAAATGTGCACAATTATATATTAGAAACCTTTAGAAGTTGAACTAGCAAACAAGTTTAAAGCATTTCTGATAAACTATGAAAACAAAACAATCTACACAGGGAATTCTAAAGCCATATAAATTGACACTGTGAAATTTCAAAATGAAGCAACACGTGCATGTTGAGAAAACAGAAATGTTTAACCCATTTTAAAACCTTAAAAATAATTTTTACTATGATGCCCCATTCGTTACCTCAGATAATAATGCAGATCAGATATTGCATGACAATAATATAAAAAGTTTTATAACTTTTCTGTCTGAGTTTCAGCATGACAATTTGTTTGCAGCATGAAGATTTATAACAAATTTTATATATTTGACACATCCTAGCCAGGGATGATGGAAATCATCCTTAAAATTTATTACACTTTTTTTGTTTACCTTGTGATGAAGGAGAATGAGGCACAGGACAGCCTCATGATTAGTTAAATTAAGGTTGCAACTTTAAGCTTATAAAGGAATAGAACCAAATGGGTTAAATCATCCTCACAGAGGCCCGGAAGAATTAGTCCAGTACAGATTCACATTATCAGACCTTCTAACAATGTTGGAAACCTCAATCAGTAACAAATGGGGAAAGGAATGGATGTCCAGCCATCTCCAAACAGCATAACAATAAGATTTCATCCATCAGTCTCTTGTCATCCTTTCTTGATGCAAGCTTAGGAGTATAAATGAGGGAGAAGTTCCTTCTGCACTAGACTGCGTAGACCCAGGTCACTTCCCTATCAGTTTAACCACAAATTTTTCAAGCAATATTGTCTATCTGTATACACGTTGAGTCTGCATCACAGTCCTATTCGATTACTGCAAAAGGTGAGACAAAAATAAGACATGTAATACAGCTGGTCTTTTTTTGAGAGCAAGTATAAAAATTCCACACAGCAGACATATTTTTCCAGGTAGTAAATAAATGACTTTCTGACTCCCAAAAACCACTGACCAAACCCTTCAATAATCCAAATAGACTGGCAACACAAATAAGGAAACGCTTGAGAGATTGTGAAGTTCGGTTATGGATGGGAAGCACAAAAGATTTAGCAGTTGCAATGGTCAGCACTACAAGTCACTGGAACAATGCTGAAATCCACAAAGCCTGAGTGAAGTCAGTAGCCTGCCTGTATAGTGAATGGGAAGAGATAGAAACTTCAGAATTTGAGCCACAAAAGGCACAGTACGGGGGGAGAGTCCTAAACTACTCAACTGGAGATTCTAACAATAAAAAGAGAGATGTTAAGCCTTGTCCCACTCTCAAAAATATGTGCCTAAATCCAGGGTGAATAGAGGCACCTACTTCTGCTTAGTGACCAATGAATGGGATCCACCACTTAGACTTAGACAGCTTAGGAAACTAAGACATTTCTTGTGGGAAGCAAGTATGCTCCTGTCTTGCTCTACATGGTAGAGGATGGAGGAGATGCCTGCCTTAACTACTAGGTCAGCAGTGACAGCCCCCACACTGGATGTGTGAGACCCATGTCCAATTCTCCTTTGTCTGATAGAAAAGGTTTGAACAAGGGTTTTTCACATCTCTGAAGAGATGCCTTTGAGCTATGGAATAGTTTGATATGTAACACTCCTTCAGTCTCTCCTGTTTACACTGTTTCTTTATGGATAAATAATTATTGGAATAGGGAGGCTGGAGGGACTCTGGGTCCCTGTAACTATATGGCTATGTCTACACTACAGCGATCTGTTGACAGAAGTTACTGTTGGAAGATACCTTCCAACAAAACTTCTGTCAACAAATTGTAGCCAGACACTAAAGCCAACTAAAAGAATGACCGGCTCTGTCAAAAGAGAGCAGCCAGACTTTCTCAACAGAATGGCCAGTCAGAAGCACAGCAGACAGGGCTTCCTGGTGTCCCAGAAGATCTGTCTGTTCACACAGGGCATCTTGGAGCGTCCAACATGCCTTTTTTGCCAATAGATTCTGTCAAGAAAGGCATTCGGCCTAGCGAGGGAGAAGAAGAAGGCTGTCCACAAAAATGCCGCATACTGTCAATTTACTGTAAACAAAACACATTTTGTGTGTGGATACTCCATGAGTTTTGATGACAAAACTCTCTAGTGTATACATAGCTTATAAGCATCATAGTATCAAAAGGAAAGAAGCTTACTGGTATCCAGGAATAAGTTCAAGCTGGCACAGCCCATCCAGGGTACTGTGACTCATTATGGATATCTTTAGTGTCTAAAGGTGTCATCTAATATATTATTTGAAAAACAACTCTCATGGATCGTTGATGTTCATCCATGATGTTTGCATAAAAGTTATTAATATGTACTAGAATTATATTCTTAATCGTAAGAACAGCCAGCTTTAGCCAAATGAATATGTTTGATTTTCTAACCAGTCTGGTCATCACTCTGGGACAGTAAAGGACCATTCGTACATGTCATCTAAACAAGCAAAACTGGGGAGCAGACAACCAGGTGTCTATGACACAGAAGGTGAGAGAAGTTTGGTCTGGGTTTTACTTTTTAAAGAATACATCACAAAGATTTACTAGCCTATGAAAACAAGGGGTTGAATCTCAAATGATGAACAACTGATACAACAGTTTATTGAATACAGTATTACTGTAAAATAAAAGTATATACAGTGAGATCTTTGCTGAATGCTAATGACACTAGTGATTAACAAGCTTGTGAAAGGCTTATACTAACATTATGCAAAAGGTATGAATAGTTAATAATATTATGATTTAAAGTCTGTTACTAAACAGAGAGAAATGCATTCCTTCCAGATAACAGAGAAGTCTATTTATCTGTCTCCAATAAAATTATGCAAGGTGTGACCAAAAACAACAGAAGCCCCTCTTACATAGAAATCAGCAAGGAGCTGGGAGGACCACGAGAAAAGAAATCATCCTGCCTCTTGAAAAAAAGGTTAGTAAACTTTGAAAGATGTAACAAAACAAAACAAAACAGCCATAATGTAGCACTTTAAAGACTAACAAAACAATTTATTTGGTTATGAGCTTTTGTGGGACAGACACACTTTGATCTGAAGAAGTGGGTCTGTCCCACAAAAGCTCATCACCGAATACATAATTTTGTTAGTCTTTAAAGTGCTACATAACTGCTGTTCTGTTTTGTTAGAATACTGACTAACACAGCTACCTCTCTGTTATTATTTGACAGATGTAGGCAAAGATTGAAACCATCTTTGGCACTGATCACTGTACTGACAAGGAAACAGCTTTCTTGCAAGCTGCAAAGATGGGTCCTTCAACCACGAGGGGATTTAAAATTGAAAACAGGCGAGAAACCTGCTTCAGCAAAGACCCTTCATCCAGGAAGACAAGGTAAGCCAGCATCTTGTACTGTGGAGGGTCCTGACCAATGAAAAGTCAGCCATGATTGGGAAGAACAATGGGTGAAAAAAAACCACCTTGAACACAGCCTGCTCTCACCCTTCCTAGATTAAGTTTTAGATTTTAAAATGCCTTTTCACTTTTAATTGCTTGTAATTTTGTATCTTTACTTTTTTCACCTTACATCACTGAAGCCATAGCTTATTCTTAAAAAAAATTATTTAATATTTTACTATTAACCAACTCAATGTGATGTTTAAGGGGAAAGGTCCATTTCCTTCAATTGAAATAAGTTATCATGTGCCTGTGTGTTTTTAGAGGAATAAACAAATATTATTTCTTAATTACCCAGAGAAGGGTTGGACATTAGAGAATGCACTGTATGGGGAAAATTTGGGTCTGGGAGTGAGCTGATGGTCGCACTGCAAATAGTCACCAATGCTGGCAGAGATGAGGAAGCCCTTATGGGGATATACGCAAGCTGCTGAATCTGTTTAGCACATTGACACTCAGGACGTGAGCTGCATGATCATCTTTTGGTTGATAGTGTCTAGGTTGTCAGCCACAGCACCAGGGCATTTCAGGAACCCAGGTTTTCAGTGCCGGCTGTGACATAACTCTTACTGTTCTACATAGCACATGAATCTTGTGCCAGTCTCCCACTTCGGTGTCCTAATCCCTAGAGTGCTAAATCACTCGTTCTTTTTCCCTCCCCCCTTTAATGATTGCTCCATTGTGGAAAACTTCTTCATAGTTATTGGGCCAGAGAGAACATGGGAATGACACTGTAGTCCAGAGATTTGGGCATCCACCTGGGAGGTGGACTGTCTGGTGGGCTGGTGGGGGTGCTGGCTGTAAAGAGGTTGTTTGGACGTGCCCATGCTGGCAAAAAGCCCCTTTGTCACCAGCCTCTTACGCTTTTTGCCAGCAGGGGCACATCCACACAGCCTCTTTACTGCCATCATCCCCCTGTGCCAAGAGTGAGCTCTCATGTGGCTATGCTAATGAGCTGCAGGACCATGCTAATCACCAGTAATTTGCAATTTCGAGGCTGCTCATTAGCATGAAGTGCTGGGAGAGTGTCTCTGTGTAGATTCAGCCATAGCCTTTTATTCTGAAACTTGAAAGAAAATATAAATGGAAAATATTGCAGAAGGATGTCCTTAGGATCCTCTTTGTTGCTGTCTCACGCGTGTACAATATGCATGAAAATTTCTTCCATGTAGACCCAGCCTGAGTGACTGAAGTCACAGAGTGATATCTTTCCATTGATATTACTAGATTAGATTATTTAAGTCTGTTGAAAGACAACTGTGGATACACAGGTATCAGAGCGTGCTGAAATGCATACAATATTAGTTTCATCAAGCAAATCAGCTTTCCTCGGAAAGCAGCAAGATGTGTGATCTTGACTGAAGGATTTCAGAACCTAATTAAAAAAGGAACTTCACAAACATGCCAAGTATGCCTTTTGGGACTGAACTGTTCCTAAGAGAATTCTTCATTGACTGGTGCAGGAAGTTAAGAAAAAAATCATTATAAATTCTCGGTGAAATGATACCAATTAAAATCAATGTAGGGTTTGCTTGTTTGCTTGTTTGTTTTTTGGTGGCTGGAGAAAATGGACCAAAATTCATCATTTAGTGACAATTTTATAAATCTGGTACATCAGCGGCAACACATTGGATTTGCATTGGTTTCACTGACAGTGGAAATGCTGTACTCCTCATGCTTCTCAGCTATGCTCACATAGTAAAATCAAAGCATGGAGCAACTCCTGATGGCTTTGGGATAGGAATAGTGTGAGCAAGTGTCTTCCCAACCCCACTTGCCCTTTCTATATAGCAGTTACTCAGCACAGAAGTCCCTGTACTGTCTGCACTCTGGGGACAGTGCTTGCTTCTCTTCATCTCACAGAGCATTACTCTAAAAAGGAGAAGCAAAACAATTAGGGTTATGCTTTTCCTCAACCTTTCCTGTACACTGAACGTGGAGTGTGGATTGGTGCACAAAATAGAGTATTGTAGTAAATGCTACAGTGAGTAACCATCATGGTTAGGGAACTGCTTACACTTCTCTCCTCTTACTGGTCCCTCAGATGAGCTTGTCTGGGGTGAGTTTTACTGTTTTTCCCCTTGCAGGCTGAGATCAGGGTAAAACACCCCCACATGCGGAACATTTATAACCATGCATGCCTGACTGGACACCTGCATTTCTTCCCTTACAGAGCTTGTGACTATTGCTATAGGGTGACAAGCAGCCTTTTTGAAACAAGTAGGTTTCATTAGCACATGAAACAAAGCATTAGATAAACGTATTTCAAAACAACAGTATATATACACATGGGCCGTTTCTACACAGGCCACTTTCTTCGAAAGTGGCATGGAAATACATGGCCTGAAATATGCTACTGAGGCGTGGATGCAAATTCTGCACGCCTCATTAGCATATGGTCACATCGTTTGGAGGCCGGAAGACCCTAGCAGCTCATAGGAATAAGCGGACTTCGAAGTAGCCGGGGTCCTTTTGAAAAGGAGCCCCGTCTAGACGAGCCGCACGGCAGCGAGCCACATCAATTTCTAAGTGCCGCGGCCACCCGTGTGCTAATGAGGCGCTAATGAGGTGCTGAATATGTATTTCAGTGCTTCATTAGTAAACTTTGAAATGGCCATTTGCATGGGCATTTCGAAGTTTTTGGCTAGTGTAGACATAGCCCTTGGGTTACAGGAAATTACCTGAACTAGATTGCATTCTTTTGGGAAACCAGTGTGCTCTTTGGTTGCAGTCTTTTTTCCATTTACCTTCCTGTCAGTGGGTCCCCCAGTCTGTTCTCCTAGTGGAAACTCCCTTTTCTCAACGTCCCACCATCTTGGTCTGAGCCATTGTGAGTGCCCAAGTGTGATGTCTTCCTTTTGTCTCAAACTGATTTTTCCAAGTGAGGCAGCCAGGCTAGCTAAAGAATGCCCCTTTGATGGTTGCGCCATTATTTGGCAGGAATCCTCTGCATAGAACACTTTTTGTCATATACCACATAGCATTCCACAGTCATCCTAATTACAATGGCAAAATCTGTCCCTAAGTGAAGTACTTTTGACACTAGAGAAGATGTAACATAACCCCAAGTAGATGAGAAGAAAGATGCATATTATATATATGCATATTATATATAGTGGGAGGGTCCGTCGCATTCCTGTGCCACAGGTTCTCTGTTTAGTCTGCTGACCCCACCATATGGACCGGGGAGGGCAGGAGGTGGTCTGGGGGGAACATGGTCCCCACCCACTTGTTCCGGGTTCCAGCCCAGGGACCCTGGATGGCCGCTACCAGTGAGGGCTGACTCCCACTGCCCTTGTACCTACAGCTCCTCTCCCTGGGCCACTTCCCCCAGATGAATCTCCCTGGTACTTCCTTTGGCTAGTGGTAGCCATGGCAGCAGGTCCTCTCCTTTGTTTGGTTCCTCTGGCTGAGCGGTTCCTCTGGCTGAGCAGTTCCTCACAGTCTCTGGGGGAGCTTCAGGCTCCCCCTGGATTGGGGCAGTCCACCCCCACCCACTGATTGCTGAGGCTCCTCTCCTCTTTTGATGTTCCTCTAAGTTTCCTTACTTCTCCCCACTCACATCCCAAACTCTCCTTAGCCACCCTCCTCTTGCCCTGTGTGGAGAAGGGCTTACAAAGTTAGCCCTGAGGAGGATCAGCTGGAACTAACTGATTTAGGGCAGCCTACTCCTCAGGGGCTCCCACTTTGATTGTCAGCTCTGTCTCCGCTCTGTTTTTACTCCTGTCTCCCCTCTCCTGGCCCCACCACCTGCCATCTATATCTATCTATCTATCTATCTATCTATCTATCTATCTAATTTTGTTCCTCAAGAGAGAAAATTTAATATCTTTCCAGCTATAATATTATGGTTGTGCTGGTTTTAAGTGTAAATTCCCCCATTTTGGGTGTAGGTAATGTAATTGAACTACGTTGCTCAGCCTTTTGTGCCACAAAATAATTGTGTTGATGAAGCAAAAACCACACAGCACATGAGAAATAAAAATTAAGTCAAAGATTGTTCATAGATTTCTATGGATTAGTTTCTTTGGTTTTCCTGTTAATGATTGACTTACTGTAAACTAGTGCACTTTTGACCCATGACCTTTATGCATCCATTATACTAAATGCTCATAGCAAATGAGGAAGCCTGAGAATTGCACTCACAGCTCAAAAGAAAACGAAAAAAAAAGTTGACTGCATTGCATGCGTTCAGAGTGAGTCCCAAGTCTGCCAGGTATCGGAGGGGTAGCCATGTTAGTCTGGATCTGTAACAGCAACGAAGGGTTCTGTGGCACCTTATAGACTAACAGAAAAGTTTTGAGCATGTGCTTTCGTGAGCACAGACTCACTTCATCAGATGCTGGTCTTGGAAATCTTCAGGGCCAGGTATAAATAAGACAGAGCAAGGGTGGGGATAACAAGGTTAGCTCAGTCAGCAAGGGTGAGGCTTACTACCAGCAGTTGATCTGGAGGTGTGAACACCAATGGAGGGGAAGCTGCTTTTGTATTTAGCCAGCCATTCGCAGTCTTTGTTTAAGCATGAGCTGAGGGCGTCAAATTTGCAGATGAATTGTAGCTCAGAAATTTCTCTTTGGAGTCTGGTCCTGAAATTTCTTTGCTGTAGTATAGCTACTTTGAAGTCTGCTACTGTGTGGCCTGGGAGATTGAAGTGCTCTCCTACGGGTTTTTGTATATTGCCATTTCTGATATCTGATTTGTGTGCGTTTATTCTTTTACGTAGAGACTGTCCAGTTTGTCAGATGTATATAGCAGAGGGGCATTGCTGGCACATGATGGCATAAATTATATTGGTAGATGTGCAGCTGAATGAACCCACGCTGGTGTGGCTGATCTGGTTAGGTCCTGTAATGGTGTTGCTGGTGTAGACATGTGGGCAGAGCTGGCAACGAGGTTTGTTGCATGGATGGGTCCCTGAGTTAGAGTGACTGTGGTGCACTATATAGTTGCTGGTTAGGATTTGCTTCAGGTTGTCTGTGGGCGAGGACTGTTCTGCCTCCCAAGGCCTGTGAAAGTGGGGGATCATTGTTCAGGATGGGTTGTAAATCCCTGATGATGCGCTGTAGAGGTTTTAGCTGAGGACTGTAGGTGATGGCTAGGGGTGTTCTGTTGGTTTCTCTCTTGGGCTTGTCGAGATGTCTCTATACTATGGATGAAGGTCATTTGTCAAATGTAAGTACAGAAGATAAAACATACAACTGCAGATGGCCTTAGCTAATGATACTTAGGAAAGAATTAGGGCTTGTATACACTTAAAATGCAGCAGCTGCATAGGTGTGACTCTGAAGCTACTGTAGCAGGGGAGTGTAGATGTTACCTAAGGGAAAGATTCTTCTGGAGGGAAAGACAATCCCCGACCTGGAGAAGAGGTAAGCAGGCTGACAAAAAAATTATTTGCCTAGTGCTGCCTGCATAGGTCAAGCTAAGTAAACCACTAGAGTTCAGATTTTCTACAAAGCAAAAAATGTAGTTACATTGACCTAATTTCCTAATGTAGAGCAGGGCTTATGTTTTTTTTTCTCTCTAAATGTTTCTTACTGCATGAAACAGGGTCAACTCAACACTGTGTCATCTTCTGCTGGTCAGTCTAGGAATTAGCTCTTTCCATTGAAGTGTGTCACCTTTCCACTGCTGTCTCGACCATTGAAATACTACTTCACTATCTCCATTGACTCTCTGTGGACCTGTGTTGTGCCCTGGACTGTGGCATCCTTTTCAGGACACTGCCCTCTGGCAGTGACCACTACTCCATTCTCACCCCTCTCTGGTGGTATCAGCTGTCCTCAATCCTTATACCTGCCCTGTGGTCAACTGCAGCACCAAACTCTAGCATTTTTCCTCAGGGCTAAGCTGCAATGTGTAATGACTTCATTCCTTGGAAGAAAAATGAAGTGAAAAGGGGAAGTGGGGAACCAAGCCCACCCACTACTCTGGAGCCCAGCCTAGGAACCCTATGGATTCAGGCAACTAAGCTGCTGGCTCTGGCCCATGACCCAACAGGAGCCTCTGCCCAGCTCTCTGACTGCCCTACTCCACGCAGTACTCGAAAAGCTGCAGGGCTCAAGCATGCTTGTCAGATTTTTGTGAGCCCAAGAGGAGGAGGAGCGCTGCCCACCAGCACAGTCTTGCAACTCCCATTGGCCAAATTCTGGGCAAAGAAAGCTGCCTGCTCTCAGAACAGGCAGCGTGTGCAGTACCCCTCACCCTGCCCCCCTACAGCTCCGAGAAAGTGGGACTGTTTGTGGAATGATACTTTGCTCACTGTGAGTCACATAAAGTTTCCTGGCAACTGAGTTTACTGGTGTCCATACCACATGAAACTGTGTTTGTTCTGATTAGAAAATAGATTAAAGGACTGATTAAATTACAAAGCAACAGTTTTATTTTAAATGAATTTACAGTCTGGTTCAGTGGGAGAAGTGCCAAGGAATTCATAGTTAAGGTTGAAACTCCAGCCTTAGCACATCCCACAGTATTACAACACAGTTCAAAATGCATTAATATAGCATTTTCATAAGCATTTCTCAGGGACGTTTATCTTTTTAAAGAAGTAATTAAAAGAAGCATCCAGTGGAGGACAAATTAATGTCCCAAGGAATATAAAATTTCTTCATAAGGAAATAATGAAGATAATTCAGCCCATGAACATGATTCTGCAGATTTATACCTGCATGGAGTCAGTACTGCCTACAAAGCTGAGTGAATCTTTCTGCTTTCTTCTCCTTCCTTGGTATCCTTTGTTAAAGGGGTTCACAATGTCAGACCAGTTGTCACTGGCCTGAGACATTCAGATAGAGCAGTGATGGGTCATAGAAATAGCTAGGCAGAGACACCTCCACATGTCAGAAATGGCCACTTCTTTTGCATTACACTGACACCCTGTTTGAGGATTTCTGACTAAATGGACCAGCAGACTGAATCTTACTAAAAGCTCACTTAAAGTCCATGAAAAGATATCAGTTGACTTCCAGGGAGTTTTTATTAGCCCATTTTTGCTATCGGCTGTGACCACTCCAAAACAAAACAAAAAAAAAGAGAACCATTAAGACAACATTACTGGAACTATACATATTTGCTGCCTGTGCTGTGGATAAGTAAGGGATCTGGGAGAGTCGGCTCTCAATGGAGTACGATCAGGGCCCAATACTGTTATCACTTACAATTGCATAAGCATTTGAGCCACAGTAGACATATTTTATGGGAAAACATAGGTGTACTGCTACCATAAATATTTTAAAACCAAGTAATTTCAGTGGTGAAATGTCTGCTCATTTTCTGTAGCTTCTAAGGGCTGTTTCACATATGGCACAACATGTGAAATCAGCCAGTGTTAGGATAGCAGTTGAAAAAGGCTATTGCTCACCACAGAAGTTTTTTGTTAACAGAAAGGCATAGATTGTGTTGAATATTACAAAGAGTAAAACACTGCAAAGTTGCAGCAAAATGAATAGAGAAATTCAGATTTTTTTTTATGTTATCCACTTAATAAGACAGGAGCAAGTTAGATCTAAGACAGCAGCTAGTTTCTTCTTGGAGTTGGTGGGTGTTAATTTGTGACCAGAGAGGCAGCAGGTTACTGTTTGCTGTCAGTGAAAAAGGTCAGACCAGAAAATTAACCCAAATCTGCCAAGCAACTTTATCGAGAAGGAGCTATACCAGCAGTAAAAGACTTACATAAAGAAAACAGCTTCTGTGCTAGACCTAGCAATATTAAATTACATATCCCCTTAAATAAGCCTCTTTTTCCACAAACACGCACAGGCAGTTCCTGTATTAAACCCACACAGTGCTTATCCGTCAAACAGGGAAGGTGATTATCAACCTATAGATGACTCCTCTTCACCTAGTCTGTTTCCCACTTGTTTGGTCTCTTCCACCTTGCCTTGGTTTCCTTGAAAGCTCCTTAGTTAACAGTCCCACACATCTAGGGTGACCATATCTCCTTATCTCAAATATGGGTCAGGGAGATATGGGGAGGAATGGGTGGCTCTTCCTGGCTCCATTAAGTGTGGGGAGCTGGGAACTGGGCTGCAGCCATGCAGGTTGGCTCCGAGCTCCCCACACCTCTGGAAGCTAGGAAGGAGGCAGCAGCCACAGGTGCTCCTTCCAGCTCCCACTAGGCATGGGGAGCTGGGAGCCAGGTGGCAGCCACACCTATCCGGCTCCCAGCTCCTCGCAGCCACCAGGAGCCAGGTGCTGCCACACTGGTCTGGTCTGGCTCCTGGTTCCTGCGAGTGGTGGAGAGCCAGGAACCAGGTGGCAGCCACACCTTGTGCAATGGGAACCAGGCAGCAGCCACTTCTCCTGCAAATACAGGGCAATTAGCCCCATTCTGAACATAAATCAGGATGCCTTCCTGGCACCCAAAATATGGGGCTGTCCTGCCAGAAATGGGATGGATGGTCATCCTACACACAGCGGAGTATCACAGGCTTCCTTAGGTACCTGAATTAATGGATCCCTACCACCACCAATTTACTTTTCTTGATTCTTATATCTCTTTCCTCCAAAGGAGTCACAAATCTGGAAAACCTGCCCAGTGACATTGAGTTAATAATTTTTTACCTAATTAGAATTTTTTGAAGGGTCTAGGATATGTGTTGCCTACAATCACTCCACGTACACTCACTTATCAATTATTTACTTTGGCTTTTGAATCACCTTCTGGTGTTAGGTTACTGTGACTAAGTCAGGTTGTTCTGTATGCTGCAACTTTATAGCCGTGTCTACACGTGCACGCTACTTCGAAGTAGCGGGACTAACTTCGAAATAGCGCCCGTCACGGCTACACGTGTTGGGCGCTATTTCGATGTTAACATCGACGTTAGTCGGCAAGACGTCGAAGCCGCTAACCCCATGAGGGGATAGGAATAGCACCCTACTTCGACATTCAACGTCGAAGTAGGGACTGTGTAGTCATTGCACGCCCCGCAACATCGAAATTGTGGGGTCCTCCATGGCGGCCATCAGCTG
The DNA here is from genome assembly GCF_033958435.1 of Carettochelys insculpta. NCBI lineage: Eukaryota > Metazoa > Chordata > Testudines > Carettochelyidae > Carettochelys > Carettochelys insculpta. The sequence continues at coordinate 139,634,991 of NC_134137.1, forward strand.
AGGGGTTGAGAAACGCTCTCTCCAACCCCTCAGCTCAATGGTGGCCACTTGGAGCGGCCCCTTAAAGGTCCTCTCCCCCTCCCTTTCCTGTGCAGGAAGCTGAGAGAACGTGCAGGCGGCAGCCCATACACGCGGCTAGCCTGCACGTCTCTGAGCCACCACTGTCTGCCACCCCAGCTGCGATGGCCTCCCGGCAGCCCCCCCAGCACCCCCAGGGGACCCCCCCAAGGGGAGCCAGGGCAGCCAGGGCTCACGGGCTGGCAGCCAGGGCGGCAAGCAGCAGTGGGGCCCCGCCTGGACAGAGCACGAGCTTCGGGACCCTCTGGGGCTCTGGAGTGAGGAGGAGGTGCTCCAGGTGATGGGGAGCAAGAGGCGGAACGTGGATGCGTTCGCTCGGCTGGCTGACAGCCTGGCTGCCTGGGGTCACCCTGCCTGCACTCCGGACCATGTCCGGAGTAAAGTCAAAGAGCTGCGGCAGGGTTACGCCCGGGCCCGGGATGCGGCCGGCCGATCTGGGGCTGCCCCCGTCACTTGCCCCTTTTACAGGGAGCTCAGGGCCATCCTGGGCCCCCGGCACACCTCCTCCCCTCCGGCCACTCTTGATAGCTCGGCTGAAGAGCCCCAGAAGGCCCCAGAGCCAGAGTCCGCCCCGGAGGTAAGCCCCGCACCCCGGGGGCTCCCCCTGGAGCCCAACCCCGGGGCACTGGAGCAAGAAGAGGAGGAGGAGGAGGGGGACTCCTCCTCCACCGACACTGGGTTCCAGATCCTCCTTCTGCCATCCCGGAGCAGCAGCCGGGCGTCCGTCCCCCGGGTGTCCCCTGACCGTGGGAGTGGACCTACAGGTATGTACCCCCCCCGGTGTACACCCCCGGGGTTGAGGGGTGGGGGTCATAGATATGTGGCCAGGGCCCTCCACATGCCCAGATGGCCATGGCACCAAGGACAGCAGTGTCATGTCCCTCACAGGAGTGCATCAGCCCCTGCCCCCACCCCAGCACGACAGTGCCATGCCTCATCCCCGGGGCAGGGGGGAGCAGAACCTCTAGGGTCCCCCGGGAGGAGGGGGTGGGACACCCCCCAGCAGCAGCAGCAGCAGCAGAGGCAGCAGCACCATGCGATGGAGTGGGGGGAGTACAAATGCGAGTCTCAGGCTAGATATGGGCAACAAACTGAATAGCTCCCAGTGGCTAAGGATGATCCTGGGGCTACAACTGGCAGGTTACACCTCTGCCCTAAACAAAGAGGAGGGAGGAGCCCAGGTGGCTTTGAATCGGGGGGGGGGGGGCACAGGTAGAGGCTAGGGGAAGGGAGAGCTGGAAGGCAGCCAGCCTGAGGAGGGGGAAAGCTACACCCCAGAGGGGCACCCTTGGGGTCTTCTCCCCAGGACGGGTTGGAAGGACTGTCTCTGACTGCTGTACTGTCACTTCTGGGAGAAACTGGGCATCTGTTCCCTAAGAAACCTCTCCTGTCAGACCCTGCTGAGTGAAGTGAGAGTCACTCCCGCCAGGGGACGTGGTGCAGTGCAGGAGGACCCTTGAACCCCATCACAGCAGCATCTCCCGGGGACAGGGATGGGGAACCTGCAGCACAGGGGTGAGGGGAAAAGGGCCACAGCTCGGGGCCCACACTAATGCCTGTCTCCACTCTTCTTCCCCGCCTCCTGTGTTCTGCAGCTGCACCATCGGAAGAACCGGAGAGCGCCAGCGAGGCTTCAGTGGTCCCGGAATCCCCTCCGGGGCCATCGCTCCAGGCCAGCCCCTCGGCGGAGGACCGACCGGCCCCACGGTGGGCAAGACGGCGGACCCAGCACCACCACTCGACGGTGATGGACCCCCAGCTGCTGGCCCTCCACCTCCGGCAGCTGGAGGACGCGGAGCAGCGCCTGTGGGTGGAGCAACGCCGCCTCCATCTCCAGGAGCGGACGCTGGCCTGGCGCCAAGAGGCATGGGGGGCCTACATGGAAACCTTCAACCGCCTCGTGGACTACCTGGCCCCCCATGCCGCGCCGGCCGCCGCTGCGCCCACCCTGAGTGTTCCACCTGCCGCGCCGCCTGCTGCTCCGCTCGTCGCCGCGCCGTCCGCCATCGCCCCGCCACCCACCACCGAGGGCTGGACTGCCGAGGGAGACCTGAGGCCAGCTGAGACTCGCCGGACGTATCTGCTGGTCCGCCCGGCCCCCAGCCAGCCCCGGACAGGGCTGCGGCCGAGGCGGGGCTCCCGGCCGCCCACCCCCAGTGCCGGACTATAGGGGCATGGGGCCCAGGACGTGGCCCCCCCCTTGTATGTAGTTTGGACTTATTCATTTGTGCCCCTCGTTTGCCCCGTTCCCCCCCCATGTAAATAGTTCTCCCCTTCCTTGCAATCCCTGGGGTTTTTTTGTAAATATATGCATACTTTTTTATTTTTCACTTATAATAGTTAGAAGTTCTTGTATATAGTTTGGTATTAGTTAAAAGAACAGTTAAAAGAAAACCAGTTTGATTTTACAAAGAAGTGAGTGCTTTTATTTGTCCAGGAAAAGTGGGGGGGGGCTGTTGGGTGCTCCATGGTGTGGGCGTAGGGGCAGGGACTGTTGTGGAGGAAGGGGGGCGGGAGCAGTGGTGGGGCCTGGCAGAGTTCACCCTGCGGCCTCATCGAAGTGGGCCCGCAGGGCCTCCCAGATCCGGGTCCCTTCGGGGTCCACCTGGCGACTGGGGGCAGCGGGTGGCTGCACATTGGCCCTGCCGGCCTCCACAGCCCAGCCCTGAAAAAAGGCCTCCCCCTTGCTCTCCACCAGATTGTGTAGGGCGCAGCAGGCACCCACAATCTGGGGAATGTTGTTGGGGCCCGCATCCAAGTGGGTCAGGAGACATCTCCAGCGCCCTTTGAGGCAGCCAAATGAGCGCTCCACCACCTGGCGCGCGTGGTTCAGGCGCTGGTTGAAGTGCTCCTGGCTGGCAGAGAGATGGCCCGTGTACGGGTGCATGAGCCAGGGCCGGAGGGGGTATGCCGCATCTGCGATGACCCAGAGGGGCATGGTGGTGTCCCCCACAGGGATCTCCTGCTGGGGGATGTAGGTCCCTGCCTCCAGCCGGCGGCACAGGCCCAAGTTCCAGAAAACCCGGGCGTCGTGGGTGCTGCCAGGCCAGCCCACATAAACGTCCTGGAAACGGCCCCGGCTGTCCACCAAGGCCTGGAGGACCACTGAGTGGTAGCCCTTGTGGTTGATGTACCGTCCTCCACTGGGTTGCGGGGCACGGATAGGGATGTGAGTCCCATCCAGAGCCCGGAAGCAATTGGGGAAGCCCAGCGTGGCAAAGCCCACGATGGTGGCATCTGGGTCCCCCAGCCTCACGAGCCTGTGGAGGAGCATGGCGTTGATGGCACGCACGACCTGCAGGGGAAGCACATGGGAGAGCACCAGTGAGGGGTGAGCAGGGGGTGCGTGGCCCTGCCCTGCCAGGGCCCCCCTGCCCTCCCCTCCCCTCCCCTGCCCTGCCCTGCCCTCCCCTCCCCTGCCAGGGCCCCTCTGCCCTCCCCTCCCCTCCCCTCCCCTGCCCTCCCAGAGCTGCCTCCCCCTCCCCCCGTGGGTCCTCTTACCTCCATGAGGACAGCCCCGATGGTGGCCTTGCCGACGCCAAACTGCTGTCCCACGGATCGGTAGCTGTCTGGAGTGGCCAGCTTCCAGACAGCGCTGCCTACCCGTTTCTCCACTGGGAGGGCATGCCGCATGGCGGTGTCCTGGTGCCTGAATGTGCGGGTGAGCCGCTGGCACAGCTCCATAAATGTCCACCAGTCGGTGCTGGTGGGGTAGCTCCACAGATGGTGGCGTGTGAGGCGGGGGGGGGTCGGGGTGCTGCACGGTTGGGGGTTGAGTCCTGCTCCCCTGCGGGCCGCTCCTCCTCCCGTGTGGCAAGGAGGTGCTCAGCTGCCTCCCGCATGGCATGGATCAGGGCGAGCCCTGCTCCTGCAGGGAGGGCTGGGTGGACCTCTGGCTGCTGCTGCTGCTGCTGCTGCTGCTGCTGCTGGGGGTCCATGACTGCGTCGCCCGGGGTCTGTGTGCCTATGGCTCCTCAGACCGCGTGCTGTTCAGGCTGCGTGTGTCTGGGAGGGGCCCTTTAAGGGAGCGGCTAGCTGTTGCCCTGGAAGCGCTAGTCTGCCCTGTGACCCTGTCTGCAGCTGTGCCTGGCATTCCTATTTCGATGTGTGCTACTTTGGCTTGTAGACGTTCCCTCGCGGCACCTATTTCGATGTGGTGCTGCGCAACGTCGATGTTGAACATCGACGTTGCCAGCCCTGGAGGACGTGTAGACGTTATTCATCGAAATAGCCTATTTCGATGTCGCCACATCGAAATAGGCTACTTCGATGTAGGGTTCACGTGTAGACGTAGCCTATACGTGATATTTACTTTTGCATAGGCCCGTGTTTATTGACCATTGAGTCCAGTATTTTTTGTGCATGCAGTCCAATCTGCAATTTTTGCCAATTTGGCTCAGTAAATTTATGTCAGTTCACTTTTGTGTAGAGAGGACCTGTTCTTAGAATCCTCTGTTATTTGGCCAAGTTTTAGCCAAGTCAAGACTCTCTTACAACATTTATTCAATATGGTCACACCAGTCTGGAGCACTCCAACAGAGCTTAAGCCATTTTTGCAAAACAAGAAAAAAAGAGGAGTAGGTACCTGTATACATTGTAGAGCCATAGTTACAAGGCTTACCTGGGATTTGGACAACTTGGGTTTATGTATAACGTTTGCCTCATATGGAACAGGTATTTGATCACAAGTCTCCCAGGCTACAGAAGTTTATGGGAGGGGAAATCTTTGTCTTTTTTGTTGATGTTATTCCACTTTATATATAAATAATTAAATATTCACAAGAACAGGGACTTGGATTTTTTTATTTCCCACCTGCCAGTCCAAGTGAGTAGTCTAACCACTGGACCACAAAGTCATTCTCACTCTTTTTTCTGGTCCAGTGTTATTATTGTAGCACATCAGATAGTTTAATTATAAAGGCTGGACAAAATATACATTGGTTGTATATCAGTTCAAGACATTCTGAAATGCAATGGTGCCCCCTTCAATTTACAGGAATGAAATCTGTAGTAATAGAGGATTAAACTCACATTGCCTTTTCTAGTCACTCATTCGGTATAAGCCATATTTCTGTGTGTGAGCACAATGCTTAGTACATTCTTCAGCACTACCGTTATAACCTGATGTGCTAAAATAAAGCTTGTTTTATTGATTTAATATTTCGAAATTGATATGCCAGTTTTGTTTGTAACATTATAAAACCCATTGATTCAGCGATAGTTATCAAAAATCCTGGAATTCTGTGTCTAAAAATATGTCTACATGGCAGGCACTATTTCGGGATATAGTGGTATCCTGAAACAGCTGCCCATGTCTAAGAAATGTGTCCATTGTCTTGAAGCAGTTTTCAATGTAACACGAATGCTATTCCAGCATCCCTGTACTCCTTCTTGCAAGACGAGTACAGGTATGCCTCTAAAATTTCAGTTTAGGCTGTTTTGTAGGCACAGCCTAACTGAACTGAATATTCAAAAAACATTTGTGTTTGAAATAACGCTTCACTGGGTTTAAACATTTTTAGATTATATCACACTAGACCTCTGTATTAAGTTGTGACCCATACAACTGGTCTATTGAAAGAGCATGCCATCAGATATATCATGTCTATTTTTCATTTCCACACTTGATCATAAAGTAGCCTAAATGTCACCCTTAGACTTATACCTGGTGTTAGTCTATTTCTCCTTGTGAATTACATAAAGCATAACTCATATAGAAAAGATCAATGATCTACTTACGCGCTGTAAGACTTTATCCTTTTTCATTCAAGAATTGCTTTAAATGCCTTACATCACTTTTGTGGGCTGCTAACATGCTAACAATTTACAGCCAGGTGTTGTGACTGTCTATTTTAAGGCAATTCTGCTTTGCAAAGTAATTCACAAGCAATTTACCTGAGATGGGCAAACACAGCTATTAACACTCCTGAGCCACTCTAACCCCAGCCAGACCTGGTAAAAAGAACTGATTCTTAATCATATCCAATTTCCTTGTAAATCCTGTTCAGAGCTATTCATAAATCACAGGTTGCTATAAGGCCATGGCAAACCTCCCTTTCAAATTATAGTCCTATGGAGATTACTTGAAATTATATGAAAGTATATAGCACAACTATTTGATGAGTCTGGTGCTGCCAGTTGGAGCATTAAATACTCACGTACCTGTGCATTGCTAGTGGCTGGTGGAGAGACTAGGAATTTAATAAAAATGTTGGCTGTGTCTACATTACAAAATAATTTTGAACATGTCTACACTACAAAATGCACCCTTCCTTAATTCAAAGCAGGCTCCCCCTACTTCAAATTTAAGCGTCCACACAATTAGCCCCTACTGCAAAGTAAGGGTCTGGGAAATGATGCAGGCATGGAGTCGCATGACTGACAAGCCCTTGTGGGCTCACTGCCAGCCGATTCCTTCAAGGGTCCCTCCCCACACCCCCACCCTGCACGTGCTCAAGGCTGCCAGGCTGCAGACAGCAACAGAGCACATGCTGGGGAGAACAGCCAAGCAACACGCCTGTTCCCACCCTCCCCAAGGACAAGGTCCTCTCCACCCTGGCCAGCCTGCTGGCCATGCTGTTTGCTCTCATCTTCCAGTGGCACAGCTGGGTTGCCAGCCTGGGACTCAGCCTGCAGGCCCTGCTGCCCTTTCTCCAGGCCCTCTGATACTGTGCCGGTGGTGCTGGAGGACCAGGACAATTAGCAGTGGCTGAGAAACTTTTGGATGACCCGCCAGACAGACAAAGACCTCTGGCACTGGTTCACTCCAGTCTTCCAGCACCGAGACACACAGATATGACCAGCACTCCCAGTGCAGAAGAGGGTGGCCATTGCGCTGTGGAGGCTGGCCACCCCCCGACAGCCTCCAGTCCATCAGGCACCAATTTGGCATCAGCAAGGCCACTATTGGAGATGTAATGTTTGAGGTAAGTCTGGCCCCTACCACAGACCCACACTGGGCAGAGGGCTGCTGGGCAGGGGGTGGGAGAAGGGGACCCCTGGTGGACCCTGGTCTGGCATTCATGAACACATCTTCCTTTCTCCCCACAGGTCATCCAAGCCATCAACAGAGTGGTCTTGCCAAGAGTCATGACCCGGGGGCACCTGGAAGCTACCCTCACCAGGTTCATGGACCTGGGTTTCTCCAATTGTTTCAGAGCTCTGGATGGGACGCATGTGGTGATCCAGGCTCTGGACCACAGCAGGGGCACCTACACTAATGGGAAGGGGTACCACTCAGTGATACTCCAGGCCCTGGTGGACACTAGGGGCCGTTTCCTGGACGTGTGTGTGGGGTGGCCAAGCAGGGCCCACGATGCCTGGGTGTTCTGGAATTTGTATCTGGGACTCTGGATGCAGGAGGGCAAGTATATCTCCATGCAGGAGCTCCCACTCAGGGAAATCACAATATTCCCCTGCATCGCAGCCGACGCCATGTACCTGCTGCATCCATGGGTCATGCGGCCCTATATGCACTACGCTGACCCAGGACAAGTTTAATGGTCTCCTCAATCATGCCAGGGTCACAAGTGAGTGGGTGTTGGGAGGCTGAAGGGAAGGTTTACATACTCCTCACCAGGCTGGATGTCAGCCTCCCAAACATCTCCTCAGTTGTCGCCACCTGCTGTGACCTCCACAGCCTTGTGGAGGGTTGGTGGGAGCCCTTCATCCAAGGCTGGGCAACAGACCTGGGCTGGGTATGAGCAGCTGCCTTATGCTCCATGCTGCAAGGCACAGAGGGATGGGATCAGGATCTGGGAGGCCTTATGCCAGGCCTTCACCCATAGCCTACCCTAAGCCTCCCAGCTACACTCCACACCACTGGCTCCACCCCACTCCTCCATCTCTCATGTTCCCCTTTTCACCACTCTCCCACCAAGCACCAGGGACATGGTGTTAGGTTGGGAACAGTAAACTTTAGTATTGGGGGAATAAACTTGTTTTGCAAAACCAAACTGAACAATGTGTGAAACTATTTACAGTGCACAGGGGAGGGAGGGATGGTCCACAGGAGGGTGGCTGGGGGCTAGATGGTGGGACTGAACTGAGAGGGAGGTTAGCTAAGGGGACTGAACTGGGGAGGGGGCTAGGTGGGGGAAGGCTCAGTTGCCTATGGGTTCAGGCAGCCGGGAGCTGCATCAGCCATGGCTGCCCCTACTGCCCTTGGTCTGGGGCCCCCATGGGGCAGTGACATGGCTGGAACCACAGGGAGGTAGGGATGGGGTTGGGGTGCTGCAGGCCTGGCCTCCTCAAGGTGTGTGTGGGGGGGGCCCTGGGGCTGAACCAGGTGCACCCGCCTCAGCTAGCAGCCACCGATCCAGCTCCAAGTGAACAGATGGTGACAGGTCTGCCAGGAGCTGGGTGGCTGGGAGTGTGGGGGTAACAGCTGTGAGCCAGGCTGGTGAGGGGGTGGGTGGTTGGGCGAGGCAGGCGGCCAAGGCCTAGGCCGCAGTGTCCAGGCTGCTGACCAGCCACACCCAGACATCTGGCTCCATCACCAGCCGGTCCCAGAGCACCTCAGTCATCTCCTGCATGACTGCCAGTTGGCAGCCACCTCCTTGTCCCTCCAGTGCTTTCTGAGGGAGTCTCTGCCATGGTGGGATGCAGGCTGTAGCAATGGGGCAGCCATCCAGCCCTCTGTGGCTGTGGCTCACTCTGGTGGGCTGTGGCACCTTCCCAATTATGGACCTGTGGAGACAGAAGAGGACAGGGGAATGGCCTGTTAGTGCTGGGTCCCAACCCTGGGAGGTCTGGGGTCCCTGGTTTGCTGGCCACCACCCCACTCCCCTATGACCCCAGTGGGATCTCGGGTGCCCGGAGGTTCCCACCTGGTGAGGGTCAGCCGGTGTTCCCTCCCCATCCCTGGGCATGTGGGCTGCAGGACAGTTCCAGGTGGGCCCCATCCCTTCCCTGGTGACATCTCACCGATTTCATCTCATACATACTGGTTGTGATGTTCAGGGGATTGGAGGAGGCTCTGCTGGGTGTCCCAGAGGGGAGGACAATGATGAGGGCCTATCGCTGGAGCTCTCGTCATTACCCTCTGTCTCAGTCATCCACTCCCCGTGCAGGGGTTTGTGGGGCTGGGGACCCGCCTCATCCCTGCTGTGTACAGGGTGCAGTGGCGGAGTCCACCACATGCTCTGGGGTGGCTGCCTCCCTCGGCCCCAGGAGTCTGTGCAGCTCCTGGTAGTGGGGGCAGTGGATGGGCCATGCCCCTGACTGGCTGTCCGCATTGTGGGCCTTGATGTAGATCTGGCAGAGTTCTTTTACTTTTATCCACATGCTGCCGCCAGTGCAGTTGGGGTGGCCTAGGGTGGCAAGGCCACTGGTCAAAGGCCTCAGCATTCCTCTACCGGGTGCCAGTTTGCCAAGGGACCTCCTCCTCCCACCCACAGAATGAGGAGGTTTTTCAACTTGTCCTTAGTCCATTAGGGTCCCCTCCTAGCACAGCCCTTACCTGGGCACTGCAACCCCTCAGACTCTTTGTCCAGGGCTCTTGAGGGGAAATGGGGGTCCTGGCATGCCACCATGGTAGACACGGAGTGCAGAGGCAGGCTGGTGCTTCGAGCAGAAGCAGTCTGAGTGGGAGCTTGTGCCGCCTCTGCTTGTGGCACTGTCTCAGCTCCCTAAATGGGGTTGCTTGGAGCTACTTCCTTTAAGGTGGCTAGCAGGGACCATACAGCCCTGCCTGGGCTGGCCAGAGTGTCACTGCCCTTCAGGGGGGCTGCCTCCTTGGCAGACTACTTACTTTGAGGTAAGGAGTGCAGAGCCTTTACACACACTTAACTTTGCAGTTAAACTTTGAAGTAAGCCACTACTCCATTCCTGGGACTAGAGTAGTGACTTCAGAGTTAGCATCCCTTACTCTGAAGTTATTTTGAAGCAAGGGAAAGCATGTGTAGATGCTCTGCAGGCTACTTCTAGGTAGAAGCGTACTTCAAAATTGACTTTGAAGAAAGTTTGTAGTGTAGACTCAGTCGTTATGTCATACTTTACCTTTCCCATAAGAGGGAATGACATACGAAGAGCATTACTTCATACCAGGCCACTGCAAAATCTACAAGATGCCACCTGGTGGCAAAGATTAAAAAAAAATGACAAAAACAAACAAACAAACAAACAAACAAAAACACTTGGAACATAAGAACATAAGAATGGCCATAATGGGTCAGACCAAAGGTCCATCCAGCCCAGTATCCCGTCTGCCGACAGTGGCCAATGCCAGGTGCCCCAGAGAAGGAGAACAGAAGACAATGATCAAGTGATTTATCTCCTGCCATCCATCTCCTGCCCTTGTACTGAAGGCCAGGGCACCATACTTTACCCCTGGCTAATAGCCATTTATGGACCTAACCTGCAAAAATTTATCGAGCTCTTTTTTAAACCCTAATAGAGTCCTGGCCTTCACAGCCTCCTCCGGCAAGGAGTTCCACAGGTTGACTGTGAGCTGTGTGAAGAAAAATTTCCTTTTATTAGTTTTGAACCTACTACCCATCAATTTCATTTGGTGTCCCCTAGTTCTTGTATTATGGGAAAAGGTAAATAATTTTTCTATGTTCACTTTCTCCACACCATTCATGATTTTATACACCTCTATCATATCGCCCCTCAATCGCCTCTTTTCCAGACTGAAAAGTCCCAGTCTCTCTAGCCTCTCCCCATATGGGACCCGTTCCAAGCCCCTAATCATCTTAGTCGCCCTTTTCTGAACCTTTTCTAATGCCAATATATCTTTTTTGAGGTGAGGAGACCACATCTGCACGCAGTACTCAAGATGTGGGCGTACCATAGTTTTATATAGGGGAAGTATGATATCTTTTGTCTTATTATCGATCCCTTTTTTAATAATTCCTAAGATCCTATTTGCTTTACTAATTGCCGCTGCACACTGCGTGGATATCTTCAGAGAACTATCCACTATAACTCCAAGATCCCTTTCCTGATCTGTCATATCTAGATTTGACCCCATCATGTTGTACGTGTAATTTGGGTTATTTTTTCCAATGTGCATTACCTTACACTTACCCACATTAAATTTTATTCGCCATTTTGCTGCCCAATCACTCAGTTTGCTGAGATCTTTTTGTAGTTCTTCACAATCCCTTTTGGTTTTGACTGCCCTGAACAACTTACTATTTCTCCTAGCCGCTTAAATTCTAGAAGGCAGATTGACATAGAAGAACCTGTATGGTGAGAATTGAACATATTGGGACGTGGAAAGAAGGAGTCAAATTGTGTCTGATCGAGACCTAATGAATCAGGAAGTTCAGGCTTCTTCTGCCCTCTGCTACAAGACTGGTGCAACCTCTTCATGGCTCTAATGTTTTTGAGCCTTACTGGCCGTGTCTACACTAGCCCCAAACTTCGAAATGGCCACGCAAATGGCCATTTCGAAGTTTACTAGCATGCGGGCGGCCATGGCACTTCGAAATTGATGCGCCTCACCGCTGCGCAGCTCGTCCCAATGGGGCTCCTTTTCAAAAGGACCCCGCCTACTTCGAAGTCCCCTTATTCCCATAAGCTCATAGGCATTTGCATGGCCATTTCGAAGTTTTTGGCTAGTGTAGACACGGCCAATATGTGTTCACAATGGCACCATCAGTTTCAAGACGCCTGTTAAGAGTGCAAGATATACAATTCTGGGAGAGGACCAAAACTCCAGGTGAGAGAGTTTGGCATCAGGTTCACTAAAGAAATGGTGCTGGGGAATTTTTGTGAGCTGTTCTCTTTCAGCTGCTGGAAAATCCATGGCATCTGGTTTGTACTGAAAGGGTTTTCACACCCAAACATAATTTGTCATGTCCTGTTTGGGGTGGGGAGAAGGATGAAAGCCATTCACCCCCCCCACACACACATACACACTCCACACACACTCCCCTGCAGTGGCCTGAAAGGCTCATTCGTCACCTGTTTGGGAAGCTGAATAATTTCATTTTCATCCAGCAAATAGAAAAGCAGAAGGAATGTTTGCATAGTTTGTTCTTAATAGATTATTCTACCCCCCAAAATTTTTTTTCTTCATGAATCTTGTATTTTGATCACTAAGTTGAAGGATATGGGTGTTTCTTTCTTGCTACTTTCATTCAAGCCATTCAGTTTTCCACACATGCCTCTTGCACAAGCAAGAAGGCATATCTTCCTCCAGTATTCCAGTCAACAAATTTACTCTTTTTTGCAGTTCATTTTATAAGCATGCAGTTTGTCTCTCAGTTCAAAAATGTTCCCAGTACTTTTCCTCTCATAAGCCAATGAACTTCTTTGTGGAACAACAAGTCATGGTCAGATGCCTGTTCTTCACACATTTTTATAAACAGGTATGTTCAAAGATATTGAATCTTCATTTTGTTTACAACAGATGAGACCTGATGCAAACCTTCACCTATGTCAGGACTCAGGGCTTTCTGTGCCTGTTGTTCTCTGTGAATGACGCAGTGAAAAGAACACTTACGAGACTTAGTGCTGTCCACTGAAGCAAATACTCTGCATAGAAATGAGTCAATTGTCCCAGTTCTCACAAATCAGAAAGGGGAATTCACTGGTAAGCAAATGACACCAGAACTTAGGTGACTTTATATGGTGATACTAGGGAAGCAAAGAAAGCAAGTAACTTGGAATATTCTTTGAATGTTAGGGTGTGTGACAAACCGCTCAACAGTCCCTAAAGGGTCCTGTGCTTTCAGACGGCTCCTTGTGTGCCTCAGAGACCCAGGGAAGCCTCCTTTGTTGCTCTGGGGCATCCTGGAGGTGAGGGTCTCCCTTTACCGAGCCATTCTCATCAGAGGCCGGTCTGAATTTGGGGTGGAGGAGGTTCCTTTCTCCTCCTGCCTCGAGCTGTTCTGGCCCTACCCCAGTCTGTCAGCCCTTCCAGGGGGGAAGTGAGGAGTCCAGTCCCACCCACTGCCCTGGACTCCAGCCCAGGGACCCTAGGCAGGGAGGGAGCCAGTGGAGCTTTTGACCCCTGCCCCACAATAGCTTTCTCTCCCTGAACCTTTTCACCCCACCACCACCTTCTGAGACCTTCCCCAGTATTGTGCCACTGTGCTGTGCTCGTGCTTGGGACTGGTCTGGTCTCCACTCTCTAGACCTCCAGCCTTGCTCTTTCTGGGCACCATGGTCCCTCCCCTCCTCCTGCCTGGGGAGAGCCTTTTATAGAAGAGCCTGGGAGACTTTATTAGTTCTGGGTGCTTCCACTTCAGCTTGATGCTGACTGCCCCTAATGAGCCCCAGCTGCCTATGCAGCCTGCAGGACTGCACTCTCTGGGAACTTACGAGGGGAACAGAAAGGGGTTCCTTCAATGCCCAAAATGTTCCCCTTCCCCCAGGCACCTGTCGGCTACAGACTGTGATCTGCCACAGGAGGTATGGAAAATATGGGTTGTGACTTAAGGAGCTTATACTGCACTTTAGATTTCCACTTCAGGAAATGTTAATACAGGCTTCTACCAGCTTGAAAAGACAGGACATTCTGTTGGTGAGGCTGCCACCCATAGATAAGGATATTTTGCATTCAGGCCCCTCAAGTGGATGCTTTTACAACAGATAACCAAAGTGACATCCACACAGCTAGTCCTGAACAGACGTGCCCAAATCTGCTGCACAAATGCCGCAACAGAAGGCTTTCATTTAGGTCTACAAATAGCAATAGAGGAGTTATTTTACTTCTGTATTTGACAGTCGTGCTACCACTGGTGTCCCCATTGTGGTGTCCACAATTCCAAAAGAATGTTTATGAATTGGGGAAAATTCAGCAAAAAGCAACCAGAATAATTAAAGGACTATTAAATGTACTGTATGGTCTTAACTAAAGCAACCCAACCCATTTAGCTTAAATAGAAGTGAAAGGGTGACTTGATCACAGTCTGGAGGGACCTACATGGGGAAAAATATTTGATAGTGAGCTATTCAGTCTAAAAGACAAAGAGATGAAAAAGCTCCAAAGGATAGAAGTTGAAGCTAGACAAATTCAGATGGAAATAAGAGGTACATCTTCTTAAGTGGATGAATTTACTAATGGTCTTGAGGTATTCTCCATTACTGCCAATTTTTAACTCAAGATTGTATTTTTTGTGAAAAATTTGATGTTGTTAAAAATCAGTTATTTTGGGGGAAGTTTTATGGTCCATGTTACACAGGATATGAGAGTAGGTGTTCACAGTGCTGTGATATGGTCTTTCAGTTTATGAAACTGAGAATTCTGTTCTAGAATAAATACATTTTGGGAGATTGTCTGAAAAATGGAAAAATATTTCTGAATTTTAGAAGAGTAAAACATTGGTCTTGTGCCCAAAAACATCACTTTTCATGAGAGGAAACAATAACAAAAACACAATTGACTATGTGATTTCAATTGTTTCAAATTTGTAATCATTTTGAAGTCCCTTTTAAACTTTTAAATGTTCTTAGCTTCATGTATGTTAATCTTCTGATTGTAATCAATACAGTCAAAGTGTCAGCATAGCTACGTCTAAACTGGGATGCTACATCGACATAGCTTATTTCGATGTAGCGAAATCGAAATAAGCTATTTCGACGAATAGCGTCCACACATCCTCCAGGGCTCGTGCTGTCGACGTTCAACGTTGACGTTGGACAGCACTACATTGAAATAGGCACTGCAGGGGAGCATCTACACACCACAGCGGCCCAAATCAACATAAGGGTGCCAGGAACAGCTGCAGACAGGGTCACAGGGCAGACAGCAAGCCGCTCCCTTAAAGGGCCCCTCCCAGACACACTCAGCCTGCATAGCACGCTTTCTGCAGAGCCGCAAGCACACACACACCGTGAAGCACCATGGACCTCCAGCAACAGCAGCAGCAGCAGCAGCAGCCAGAGGCCCACACACCTGCCCCTGGAGGACCAGTGGCTGCCCTGCTCAGTGCCATGCAGGAGGCAGCTGACCATCTTTTATTTGAAGAAGATGAGCTGCCACCAGGGGATGAGGAAGCAGCCCCAGACCTTGCTGCCCTCCCAGCCCCCCCGCCCCCCCGCCACACATGCCGCCGGCTGTGGAGATATCCCACGAGCATGGACTGGTGGGAGCGGCTGGTGCTAAGCGAGAGGGACAATGGCCACTGGGTTCGGAGCTTCCGAATGAGCCGGCAGACATTCCTGGAGCCCTGCCAGTGGCTCACCCCTGCCTTACAGCACCAGGACACCCCCATGCGACGTTCCCTCACTGTAGAGAAACAGGTCAGCATCGCTGTCTGGAAGATGGCCACTCCAGACAGCTACCGATCCGTAGGGCAGCAGTTTGGCATTGGCAAGGCCACCGTCGGGGCTGTCCTCATGGAGGTAAGAGGACCCGGGGGGGAGCCCTGGAGGGAAGGGGGCAGCCTGGGGGGAACGGCCAGACACACCCTGCACAGCCCTCACCATAGCTCTCTCATGTCCTTCCCCTGCAGGTCGTCCATGCAATCAATGCCGTGCTCCGCCACAGGCTCGTGTGGCTTGGGGCCCCGGATGCTGCCATCGCAGGGTTTGCCAGCCTGGGCTTCCCAAATTCCTTTGGGGTTCTGGACTGGACCCATATCCTCATCCATGCCCCAGAGCACAGCGGAGGACGCTTCCTGAATAGGAATGGATACCATTCTGTGGTCCTCCAGGCCTTGGTGGACAGCCGGGGCAGCCTTTTGGACATTTATGTTGGGTGGACTGGCAGCACCCACGATGCCTGGGTGTTCAGAAATTCAGGCCTGTGCCACCGGCTGGAGGCAGGGACATCCCCCATTGGGAGATCCCTGTGGGGGACACCACCATGCCCCTCTGCCTCGTCACAGATGTGGCATACCCCCTCCAGCCCTGGCTCATGCACCCTTACACGGGCCACGTCACAGACAGCCAGGAGCAGTTCAATACGCGTTTCAACCATGCGCACCAGGTGGTCAAGCGCACTTTCAGCCACCTCAAAGGGTGCTGGAGGTGTCTCCTCACCCACCTGGATGCAGGGCTCACCAACTTCCCCCAGGTTGTGGGCGCGTGCAGCGCACTCCACACCCTGATGGACAGCAAGGGAGAGGCCTTCTTCCAGAGCTGGGCTGTGGAGCCTGGCAGGCCCGACATCCAGCCACCCGCTGCTCCCAGTCGCCAGGTCAACCCTGAGGGGATCCGGGTCCAGGAGGCCGTGTGGGCCCATTTTGACCAGGCTGCAGGGTGAACGCTGGCAGGGCCAGCTGCGGGTGAGCCACCCACTGCACCCCGCCCCATCCTCCACAACACTCCCTGCCCCCATGCCCACGCCACAGAGAACCCGAGAGCACCCCCCCCCACACTTCTGTGCAATAAATGCAATTTTTTTTTAAACAAAACCATGCAACCTGTATTAATTATTAACAGAAGAAGGGGGGAACTATGTACATGGGGGGGCAGGTACAAAACAGGGGTAGAACAAAAACTATTTACAAGGATGGGGGGGAATATGTTCAAAGAGGAGGGGGCCTTGGGGGGCAACATCCTTGGCCACGCACCCCCTATTGTCCTGTGCCTGGTGTGGGGGAGCGCGACCCACGTCTTGGCTGGAGACCCTGTCGAGGCTGGGTGGGGACCGGAAGAACCGGCAGATAGGGCCGGGCGGAGTCTGGACACCCATGGTCCCCCTCGGTGGCAGGCCCCAGGACGGTGGATGGTGGAGGGACAGCAGGCGGAGTGGCGGATGGAGCGGCGGGCAGAGCGGCAGGGGGGGCCAAGTGCCACGCGATGTCCTGTAAAGTGCACATGAAGGCCCCCCAAACCTCCTGGCCCCAGGCCAGCGCTCACTTCTGGAGGTCGAGCCGCCACTCCTCCACCTGCAGGCGCCGCTCGGACACCTCCAGCTGACGCCGGAGGGTGGCAAGCAGCTGGGGGTCCGTGGACGCCCACGGATGGCTCTGCCGCTGTCAGGCTCATCCTGGAGCTGGTCCGTGCTCCACCGAGGGGCTGGCCTGGTGGGATGGCCCCGGTGGGCTGTCCAGGATCGCTGACGCTGCGCCGGTGCTCTCTGGGCCCTCCGATTGTGCAGCTGCAGAACAGAGCAGGGGAGGAGAGTGGAGACAGCCGTTAGACTGGGCCCTGACCCATGACCCTTGTCCCCCAACCCCTCTGCTGCTGGTTCCCCGTCCCCATCCCCCAGAGATGCTGATGGGTGTCCAACCCCCCCCCCCAAGGGGGACCCTAGGTTCCACTCCCCCATCCCCAGGGATGGGGCATGGCACTGTCCTGCTGGGGGGGCAGGGGCGGATGCACTCTTCTGAGGGACATGCCACTGCTGTCCTCGGGGCCATGGTCATCTGGGTGTGTGGAGGGCTCTGGTCATGTCTCTTGTCCTGACACCTTAGCCCTGGGGGTGTGCACCAGGGGGTACATACCTGACGGTCCGCTCCCACAGTTGGGGGATACCCATCAGGCGGACACACTGCTGGAGCTGTGGGAGGGGAGGGCGATTTGGAGCCCCCCCCCCATCACTGGAGGACTCCTCCTCCTCCTCCTGTGTCCCAGGGGTGAGCTTCTGGGGGGGGCCCTGGGGTGCAGGGCCCCCCTCCGGGGTGGCCTCCGCCTCCGCGGCCTGCTGGGGCTCGTCGCCTGAGGTGTCAAGGGTGGCTGCGGAGGAGGAGGTGTACCAGGGGCCCAGGATGGCTCTGAGCTCCCTGTAAAAGGGGCAAGTGGCGGGGGCGGCCCCAGATCAGCTGGCTGTGTCCCAGGCCCAGGCGTAACCCTGCCGCAGCTCCTTTATCTTACTCCTGATGTGGTCAGGAGTGCGAGCAGGGTGACCCTGGGCAACCAGGCCCTGGGCCAGCCGAGTGAAAGCATCCGCGTTCCACTTCTTGCTCCCCACTACCTGGAGCACCTCCTCCTCACCCCAGAACCCCAGCAGGTCCCGGATCTCGGCCTTCCTCCAGGAGGCACCCCGCTGCCTCTTCCCCAGCTGGCTGGCAGGCGGGGAGCCCTGGGTCCCCTTGGGGGGGTGCTCTGTGGGAGCTTGGGGGGCTGGCTGGATGCCATGGGTACAGGGTGGTGGGTTGGGGCCCTGGGAGGACGTGCAGGCTGTGCACATGTCTGTGCTGCTGCCTGCATGCGCTCTAAGCTTCCTGCACAGGAGCTCAGGGGGCGGGGAGCTTTAAGGGGCTGCTGCACGTGGCGACCATAGAGCTCAGGGGCTGGAGAGAGCGTCTCTCAACCCCTCAGCTGATGGCCGCCATGGAGGACCCCGCTATTTCGATGTTGTGGGACGCGGATCATCTACACGTGCCCTACTTCGACGTTCAACGTCGAAGTAGGGTGCTATTCCCATCTGCTGATGAGGATAGCGACTTCGGCGTCTCGCTGCCTTACGTCGATTTCAACTTCGAAATAGCGATTGGCACATGTAGACGTGAAGGGAGCTATTTCGAAGTTGGCACGGCTACTTCGAAATAGCTGGGTAGCGTAGACGCGGCTCATTTTAGCCATCCACTCAGTGCAGCGTTAAATGACATGGTGATTAAAACTGTTTTTGTTGTTGTTTCCTCTCATCAAAAATGAAGACCCTTCTAAATACATTATTCCATGCTATCTTAATTCCTTGAAATGCAATATTTTAAAATTGATTTATTATTACAAATAAATATATTACAGTATGTCTACACTGTTCCCTCTGAAAGTTCACTCTACACTTTAGGGGGAAAAATATAGGTACTCTGCACGAGTGGAAGGAAAAGTTTCCATAAGTGCCTATCAGTGCCTATAAGTGAGTGCCTATCGCAGACCAACTGTCAGAAAATAAGGGCATACTCCCCAGCTGGTGGTATGTTGTACGAATGGATTTCACCAAGCCTGTAACAAATGTGAACTCGAGGACCACAATGCCAATTTTATCATGGAATCACAGACATCCCCCTTAGTCTTACCAGTCTATTTCACCACTAAAGCTGCATTTTGTGATTAAAGACCACTTAAAACTAAAATCACATCACGTCAGGTTTTTCCTGATTCCAAGAGACCACTAACTTATTCCAGATCAATTGGTGCTCCAGATCTTACACCAAAGACAACACTGGCAGCTATTTATTAGCTAAGAAAAAGAATGAACTATTAAGAGGATAACACAGATAAAATATAATAGCAGGTAAATCACAGTTTGTAACTTCAAATGATGGCAGTGATGAAATAATCTTCCATTTCCCACATGTCTGTCACAGCTATCGGAATAACTCTGTGATGTCTATGTTCTGCATTGGTTGCCTACATCTACCCTACGTAGTTATTTTGAGATAACAGCTGTTCTTTCAAAATAACTTTGCTAGCATCTACACTACGCACATGGTATTTTGAAATAAATTCAAAATGGTGAGTACATTATTTTGAAATTGGTAAGTCTCATTTCAGGGGGAATAATACCTATTTCAAAATAGCTATTTCAAAATAGGCACTGTTAAGACACAGAATAGCGGTATTTTGAAGTTAGACATAATGGCGTCCAATGGCACTATTTTGAAATAGCGCTATGTGTCTGGAAATGCTATTTTGAAGTATCTGGGTGCTATTTCAAAATACATTTCAGCTATGTCTACTCATGAAAGAAACTTCAAAACATCCTGCCCTTTTTCAAAAGAATGGGAGAAGAGTCAACACATGTATGCAATGCAGTGCAGATGTCAAAATCTGAATCCCGATTCCTTATCAGAAAGAGTGTCCCCTTTTGAAAAAAACTATTTCAAAAGGGTACAGATATAGACGCTCCATGGCCCGCTTTTTCTAAAGTGGAGTCCGCCATGGCACCAGCCAGGTGGAGTGCGAGGCTGTTCTAACCTGCAGCAGAGGGATTCTATGATCCCTGCGTCCAACCTCCATTGAAGCAACACAGATGCAGGAATCCCATGGCAGGAAGCTGAGAGCATGCTAGGATCAGCCACAGCACGCTTTCCCACAGCACACTCTCAGAACACTCCCTGAGCTCATGAGATGAGCCTTGGCAAGCAGCCAACCCCAGCAGGAGCCCCAGGACCCCCCACCCCTCAGAGCCCTCACAGGGCTCCCGGAGGCCTGGGGGAAAGAAAGAAAAAGGTCCACCTCCTGAACATAGCAAGAGCTGATGGAGCTCCTGGGCTTCTGGAAAGAGGAGGAGGTCCTCCATGAAATGGGGTCAAGTGGCAAAACTCTACTGCATTCACCCACCTGGCCTGGGGCCTTCTCTTGAGGCACTACCTGGAGCACACTGAGGACCAAGCCTGAAGTAAAGTTAAAGAGCTGCAGAAGAGCTAGGCCCAGGTCCAGCCCCCAGGCTGGCCGCTCCAGGGCAGCTCCGCCAATGTGCCTGTATTACAGGGAGCTCCAGGGCATCCTGGGACCCCGGGGCTACGTCTACACGTGAAGCCTACATCGAAGTAGCTTATTTAGATGTAGCGACATTGAAATAGGCTATTTCAATGAATAACATCTACACATGCTCCAGGGCTGGCAACGTCGACGTTCAACATCGACGTTGCACAGCACCACATCGAAATAGGCGCTGCGAGGGAACGTCTACATGCCGAAGTAGCACACATCGAAATAAGGGTGCCAGGCACAGCTGCAGACAGGGTCACAAGGTGGACTCAACAGCAAGCCACTCCCTTAAAGGGCCCCTCCCAGACACAGTTGCACTAAACAACACAAGATCCACAGAGCCGACAACTGGTTGCAGACCCTGTGCATGCAGCATGGATCCCCAGCTGCAGCAGCAGCAGCCAGAAGCCCTGGGCTAAGGGCTGCTGCCCACAGTGACCATAGAGCCCCGCAGGGGCTGGAGAGAGAGAGCGTCTCTCAACCCCTCAGCTGATGGCCGCCATGGCAGACCCCTCTATTTCGATGTTGCGGGACGCAGATCGGCTACACGTGCCCTATTTCGATGTTCAACTTCGAAGTAGGGCGTTATTTCCATCCCCTCATAGAGTTAGCGGCTTCGACGTCTTGCCGCCTCACATCGATGTTAACATCGAAATAGCGCCCAACACGTGTAGCCATGACAGGTGCTATTTCGAAGTTAGTGCCGCTACTTCGAAGTAGCGTGCATGTGTAGACACGGCTCAGGACAGCACCCCACCCCAGTGGTTCTGGACACCTCAGAGGACAACCCACAGCTTCAGGCAGAGAAGCAGACTGGACGGGGGATCCAGGAGGCCAAGGCCACCACAGAGTGGTTGAGAGAGGAGGGGGACCTTACTATCTATATCCCCACCCTCTCACCCAGCCATGCAACTGGAAGCCAGGCATCCCCAGACATTGCCAACGGACCTCGGGTATGTACACAGCACTCACCTTGGTCTGCAGGGTGGGGGCAATGCACCAGCCAACCAGCCATGCACAGGACCCCCAGCCTACACTTTCCTGGCCTGGCATGGAGATGGTACCCTGTGATAGCCCACTGGTGGTGGCCAGCAGTGGCGCCAGTGGGCAGCATTGCAAGTCACATGCATGGTGGTGGGTAGTTGGGGCTGGACAGAACCTGGAGACTGCTCCACATGGGCCAGGAACCCTCACCCACATGAGATGACCCCCAGTCACTGCACCGTCAGATGGGATGCCAGTGCTGGGAGGGTGGCAGGCACCCCAAGTGGGAGGGATGCTGACCATGGGAACTGGATGGGTGCCCCAAGGGGAGTGGCTGCCACCCCATAGTCATGCCCCCCCAAACCATATTATGGTACCGAAACACAGTACTTGTCTCCATAGAGCTGTGCCATCGAGGGCTGGGGGGAGCCCTTAGCCTACCATTGTTCCTGAGAGGCCCCCCCATCAGATGTGGAGGGATCCCAGGCCCCACCCCATGTGACCCATTGGGGCTGTGGCTGGAAGGACCCTCAATTTGCGGAGGATGACCTGGCCATCTGCTGATAGGCCAAGGTGGCTGAGCAGCACCTTCAGTTTGCAGAGGCCAAAGTGGAATGGCAGTAGGCATCTTGGGATAGGCTGCTGACCACCCTGGAAAACATCGGCAGCACCCTCAGGGAGCATGTGACCAATGTGGCTTGCCTCCTCGCCCCCCCACCACTTGCCCTGCTGAGCCTCCTGCCACCTGCCCCACTGAGCGCCCTGCCACCTCCCATCAACCCTGTGCAGCAGCAGCATGTTGATGGCCCAGATGACCTGCACAGAGGGGAGAAGTACATGTGCTTCTGTGAGGGCAGGCGGGCTGTCTTCAGCCCCTGCCTCTTGTCTGCCTCCTCCTGGTACCCTGCTTGCTCCCTCCCAGCCCCTCTCAGCCTACTGCTGGCCCCCTCCCAACCTCCTCCTGGCCCCTATTTCCTCCTGGCCCCTGAAGCCAAGGGTTTCCCTTGCCCTGGTCCCCCACCCCACCAGCTTACCTCCATCAGTACAGCCTCAACAGTGTCCTTGACCACCCAAAACTTGTGTCCCATGGAATAGTAGGAGTCTGGGATGTCCAACTTCCAGATGACTAATTGAAACCCTCTTCTCAAGGTTCAGAGTGGGCTACATGCAAGTGTCCTGGTGCCCAAGTGTGGGCAGATCTCTTGAAAGGTCTACCTAGACATACAGAAGTTCCTGAGACATCATTCATCGTCCCACTCCCCCAGCACCAGGCACTCCCACCTGTCAGCTGAAGTAGGTCCAGAAGTGCCAGGACACCCTGGGGGTGGGGGAATGGCAGGATCCTTGGGGGGGGAAAGGCATGGCCCCAGGGAGACTGCTCAGTCACCCAAATAGATTGGGGGTGGCTGTGGCTACAGTGGTGAGCACTGCCAGGAGGGTTTCCAAGATAAGGGTGTCCTCATTCAGAAGCTGCTGCTGGGACTCCATCCAGGGGTACAAGTGGGCTTGACTGTGCTGGGTACAGCTGGGCAGCACTCAGCTCATGCAGGGTGGAAGGATAGACCCTTCAAGGGAGCAGCTGGCTGCAGTCCCGGAAGGTCTTGTCGGCCATGGGACCCAATCCGTAGCATTTCCTGGCCCTTTCTTTCAAAAGATTGCCTGGAGCAGTATGGACGCTCCCTTTCGAAAGACCGCAGTGCCCCATCAAAAGGGTGGGTTGACCCATTGATCAACTTTTGATGTGCAGTCGCTCCCTTTCAAAAGTCACTCTTTTGATGCCCTCTTCAATTTTTGCCCTTTTGAAAGCCTGCTTACGTGCAGACGCAGCTTTCATGTGTAGCTCTGTTATTTCAAAATAGCTGTTTTGAAATATCTTATTTCAAAATAATTCTGTAGTATACGGCTGTGTCTACACGTTGTCAAAATTTCAAAAGGGCCATGCTAATGGCCAAATCGGAGAATACTAATGAGTTGCTGAAATGAATATTCAGCACCTTATTAGCATGCTGCTGGCCATGGCACTTCAAAAATTCCACATTTCGATCACGCATGGCTCGTCTACATGGGGCCCTTTTCAAAAGGACTCCACAAACATTGAAATCCTCTTATTCTTATTAGCTGAACATTCAGCGCCTCATTAGTATTCTCCGATTTGGCCATTAGCATGGTTCTTTCATAATTTTGACCAAGTGTAGAAATGGCCTAGAAACCAAACAGTTCAGAGATGCAGGATCTTTCTTTCAATCCATATTTATAGCAGTTTTACACAGAAAGCAAACTCCCAGTCTCTTTCCCCACTTCTCTGATGACAGTGAGGATCACACTTTGAGTCTCTGACCTCTGACCCGACAACAATAGTCATTGGTTTTGGAACTAGTACTTTTTCTGAGAAAGTCCTTCATTAGTATTTCACAAGATTTGTTTGATGGGTAACGTAGTTACAAGGGCATTTGCCATGGAAATGTTTATTATCACATTATGGCTACGTCTACACGTGAAGCCAACATCGAAATAGCTTATTTCGATGTAGCAACATCAAAATAGGCTATTTCGATGAATAACGTCTACACGTCCTCCAGGGCTGGCAACGTCGACGTTCAACTTCGACGTTGCGCGGCACCACATCGAAATAGGCGCTGCGAGGGTACGTCTACACGCCAAAGTAGCACACATAGAAATAAGGGTGCCAGGCACAGCTGCAGACAGGGTCACAGGGCGGACTCAACAGCAAGCCGCTCCCTTAAAGGGCCCCTCCCAGACACAGTTGCACTAAACAACACAAGATCCACAGAGCCGACAACTGGTTGCAGACCCTGTGCCTGCAGCATGGATCCCCAGCTGCCGCAGCAGCAGCCAGAAGCCCTGGGCTAAGGGCTGCTGCCCACGGTGACCATAGAGCCCCGCAGGGGCTGGAGAGAGAGCATCTCTCAACCCCCCAGCTGATGGCCGCCATGGAGGACCCAGCAATTTCGATGTTGCGGGACGCAGATCGTCTACACGGTCCCTACTTCGACGTTGAACGTCGAAGTAGGGCGCTATTCCGATCCCCTCATGAGGTTAGCGACTTCGACGTCTCGCTGCCTAACGTCGAAGTTAACTTCGAAATAGCGCCCGACGCGTGTAGCCACGACGGGCGCTATTTCGAAGTTAGTGCCGCTACTTCGAAGTAGTGTGCACGTGTAGACACAGCTTATGACTGGAACAGATAAGCAAAAGCAATACAAGTAGGCCATGTATACACTTGCCCCCTTTTTCAAGGGGGGCATGGTAATCAGTCTGATAGGAGAAAACTGATGAAGTGTTGTGAAGAATAGGCAGCACCTCATTAGACTAATTCTCCCTGCATCAACTTTGCAGTGTTTCACTTCAAAGTGCTGGCATGCCATATACCCGTGCTATTTTGAAGTGCCTTTACTCCCAAAAATTTACGGTACCATGCATTTGAAAATAGCATTTAAATGCTTATTTCTTTCATATACATTTAAGTTCAGAGTCTAGCTTACTATTTTTAATAGTAACTCTCCCTTTAAAAGAAAAATATACTGTACAGCAGGGGTTCTTAGCCTTTTTGCCCTCACACCTCCCCTGAAAGTGAACTTAATGTTTACTACTCCCTTCCTTCCCCAAATTATTCAATGAACCTATGAAAACATAATTAAGATGATAAAGGGATTTTATTTCTAGCCAATTTCTCACATGCACAAAAAATATAAAAACAAATCAATAAAAAAGTTCTTCAGGACCACCTTAAGGGGATAGCTGTTGCTGCTTATGGTCAGTGAGGACAAAAATTCGAGGGATAGTCTCGGACAATGCGATGTGAATGTCATGCCTGGCATCCAACCAATTTCTTGTCTTTGTCTTTACACTGACCAATGTTGAAAATCCAGATTTGCAGAGATAGGCTGAAAGAGCTTTCTTTGAAAGGGTATGCAGCTATTTGAGAGCACCAAAATTAATCAAGATTTTGATTGGAGAATCCTTGCTTCAGCAAAGCTTTGCTCTGCAAATCGATGAGGTCGTCCTTCTGCATGTCAGCATCTTCCATTGAGTCTAAATGAAAGGTGAAAGGATTTCAAATCAACTCATCATTTTTCAATTAGTCTTTAACAAAGTAATTATCAAAAGAGTCCATGAGATTTTCTAGATGCCTCAAAATATCACCTTAAATCCAATCTGGGACCTTCTCCAACAAACCGTCTCCAGAGAGAAGAACATTTTCCAGAGTAGGAGAATGTGCATATTTGTTCTTCACCACGTGTCTCTTCCAAAGAGCCAGTTTTTCCTGGAAGGCATCAATCTTCTCATTTGCATCCAGAACAGTCACTTCTGACCCTTGAAGTGAAATGTTGAGGTCATTCAATTGCAAGAATATATCTGCAAGATAGGCCAATGACACAATGAATCCTTGGATTTCAAACTCTTCACACAGTCTGCATACTTGGCTTAATCTAATTCTTGATCTCCCCCCCTACTCCTCCACTCTCTGATTTGCTCACCTTGATTATCTTTTTCTGATTTGTCCTCCTTATTTACTGTTTTTGGTTCTCTGTGCCTTAAATATTGAGTCCCTTCCAGTCTGGCTATGGTCTGAAGAAGTGGGTCTGTCCCACGAAAGCTCACCTAATAAACTATTTTGCTAGTCTTTAAAGTGCTACTTGACTGCTTTTTGTTTTCACACAGTTTGTTTTCCTTTTCTCGAAGATACACGGCTATCTCAGGTCTAACTTCCATAATATGAGTGAAGACTCTTCCATGTGAAAGCCAGCATACTTCTGTGTGATATAACAATACTTCATGAGCAGCTCCAACTTCTTAGCAGAATATTTTGAAGGGTCTGTGGTTCAAAGCTTGAGACCGGATGAAGTTCACTGCTTGAACAGTGGTATCCATGATTGATTTCAGTCTTGGAGAAAGAGTTTTTGATGCCAATGCATGACTATGTAGAAAACAGTGGATGACCACCACCTGTGGGGCCTCCACCTGCACCAGAGCTCCAAAGCTAGATTTCTTTCCCAGCATGCAAGGTGCACCATCAGTGCACATGAAGCCAAATTTTGCCAGTCCAGTCCATTTTTTTTAAAAGAACTCACTGATTAGCTGGTACACATCAGCAGCTTTTGTGGTAGCCAATGGGGGTTCACAGAACAAAAACTCTTCTTTGATGCACATTTCAGTGGCATATCTCACAAAAGCCAAGAGTTGACTGCATTGAGCCTCATCAGTACTTTCATTCAGGTGAAGTCCAAAGGGCAGAGTCACTTTCTTGAGTTCCTCCATGAGTTGATCCAAAATATCAGAAGACAGATATATTTCAGCAATCTGTTTCCTCTGTTGCTTTCCAAGAACAACTTCAACTATTTGAAAGGCACAAGGCTTGATCAGAGTCTCACCGATGGTGTGAGAATTTTTGTTCTTTGTGATGAGATATGCCACTTTGTAGGAGGCCTCAAGGAGTGCCTTCTGAGTAGATCCAAAACCCAACTTGGGTAAAGTGCCTTATGAGTGTACTCAAGCTTTCTTCTGCTTCAGCAACTCCAGCGAGTCTCCAGAATTTCCTGGGTGCACATTTGCAAAATGCTCTCGGAGTTTGACAGGCCTCATGTTATCGTTACAGAGAACTTTTGCACATAAAAAGCACTGAGGTTTTTGATTCCATCATGGTCAAGGCAGCACGTGAACCCAAATTTCACATAATTCTCACTGTATTTCCTTTTCTTTGACATTTTCTCATCTTCTTGAGGGGACACAAAAATGTAAACTAAACTATGGATCGTGGTAGAGTTAAACACAAAAACAACTACCTGCAAAAACAACTACCTGCTAACTGAACCACGGCATGTGGGCAAAGTACACGACAATACAGCACAATGCAAGAGAAGGCGGTATGCAGGCATAATCAAGATGCAGGATGTGTGTGAAGATTGCAGTAATTCTACAAAGACGCAATATTGTGTCTGACCTAATTTTTTAATAATGTCAGCCTTGAGGGAAAAAAATCATCTCTTGTTGCATTAGCCAATCAAAACGTAACACTGTTAGCAAGATGTTAGTTTCTGTCATAACCAGTTTAAAGCAGTTTGTTGGAATACGGTCAAATAGCTCTAGTGGTGAAAGTAGACGTTATTCTCTCAAGTATCCAATCTCACCCCAAGTTCCCCTATATCTAATTAATAAGCAATTAATGTTAATAATTTGAATTCAAAAAATTAATTGTAATGAATTCTAAACTTTAGAATTGTATACAGTGAGAAAGCAATTGCATTAAATTTTCTAGGATGGACCTCACACCTCCCTGTATCCCCTCTGCATATCCCTGGGGAGGTGCACCCCACAGGTTGAAAAACCTTGCTATATAGAATATGTGGTCATAAAGCAAATTTTCTAGATAAGCTGATAAGCAAATGCAGATGCCAAAATTAATTCATAAATGAAAGAATGTCAATGCTTTATTAATTTGCATTGAACATGTGATTTAAGAATAATAACTTATAAAATAGTTATATTATCAAGTTAATTTAGTTATGTATTTTTAAATGGATGCTGACTTTGACATTTAGGCATCAATCCAATAAAAAGCTGTTTTTTTCAAAGTAGTTTTTCCCTGTGCTAAATTAAGATAATTAATTTATATAAAAATTATAAGCTCTGTTTTCATTTAGCTGGTGCATATTACACTCAACAATCAACTTACTGTTTTTCCTCTGTTCAAGTACTTTTTAACTGCCTAGATGCAATCTACTGATGAGTTTTGTTACTTATCTGCCATCTCTTCTATCAGTCATGCTATCACATTCTAACTACATTTACACTAGCCCCCTCCTTTTGAAAGGAGCATGTTGATGAGGTATTTGGGAAATGCTAATGGGGCACTGACATGAATGTGCAGCCCCTCATTAGCATAGTGGCAGCTGCACGTAATTCAAAATGCACACCTCCTGTGTAGACAGGGGCTTTTTGAAAGGAACCCCCAGACCTTGAAAGCCCCTACATAGGCGGCATGCTTTCTGAAAGTGGCACTTTTGAATCACATGCAGCCTCCATTATTCTGATGAAACACTGCATATTCATAGCAGGATCTTATTAGCATCTTATGAACTGCCTCATTAACATGTCCCTTCTGAAAGAAGGGGGCTTGTGTCGACGTAGCTTCTATGAGGAATAGCACCTATTTCAAAATAGCTATTTTGAAATAGGTACTGTTAAGACAGGGGCTATGTCTACCCTACATTTCCCTATATTTCCCTTTCAAAAAGGGATTGCAAATGAGCAAGATTGGAAATGCAAATAGTGCATGGATTTATATATGCCATACCTTATTTACATATTCTCATGGGATCTTGATTCCAAAAGAGACTGGGTTCCTTCAGAAACAAACCCTGTTTTCATAGGAACACTTCTTTCTGAAACAAAATCGGAAGAAGGATTTTTTTGAAAACAGGATTTTTTTTTCAAGGAACCCCGTGTACATGTCTATTTTTGTTTTGAAAGCAGTCTCTTTTGGAAGTGAGATGTCATGAGAATATGCAAATGAAGCACAATATAAGTAAATCATTGCTTCAGTTTCACTTCCTATCTCATTCATTTTCATCCCCCTTTCAAAAGGAGAATGTAGTATAGACACAGCCAGTGAATACAGCCTATTTTGAAATAAGACATATGGCTACTTCTACACTACAAGCATCTGTCTACATAAGTTACTGTTGGAAAAGATTTTCAGACAAAACTTCTGTCAACATCTTGCATCTACACATAAAAGCAGATCGATCTTTTGATCCTCTCTGTCAACAAAAGGGACCCTGGAGCATTTACACGGCTTTTTTGTTGACTGTTTCTGTCCTCGAAATGCTTTTTTTATGTAGATGCTCTGCAAGTTTAGTCTACAAAATCCTAGTTTTACTTACCATAATCTCTAGTGTAGATGTAGTCGGAGTGTCCAATGGATCTATTTTGAAATACACTCTATGATTACGCCTACACTAGCCCCCTCCCTTTTGAAAGGGGCATGAAAAAACAGATGATCAAAATAGGAAATGAAGAGCTGATTTGCATAGTCAGTGCCTAATTTGCAGACATACCTATTTTTTTGTGGAAGAAGGGTGCTTTCAATAGTGGGGCTTCCTTTCGAAGCATGGCTTTCCTTTCCTTTCCTTTCTACATGGCTGTTTTGGCTTTCGAAAACAGCACTTCCAGAATGGTAAGTAACCATCATTATGCAAATGAGGCACTGAATATGCATTTCAGCACCTCATTTGCATTTTCGATTGGCCGTTTTTGCATACACCTTTCTAAAGGGAGGGGCCAGTATAGATATCAGCTATGTGTGTTGATGCTGTATTTGTAAATACGTGAGGGGTATTTCAAAATGTATTTGGTGTATAGCAACATTATTTAGAAATAGGTTATTCTGGAATAGTTTGCTTCTAAGTAAGGCTGCTGTGTAGACATACCATTTGTGACATGACTTAAAGCCAATGGACAATTAATAGGGGGGAAAAACCATACACATTCATGAAGAGACCTTTCTCAAAATACTGTAATGGGTAGTGACCAAACATTTTCCTGGGTCACACTACTTGAAGTGGGCATTTGACATTGTGAAGTTTGATCTCAAATTGGAAAGCTATAATGACGGATCGGGCACCTTTTATGGATAATGACTGAAGGACATAAAGTGAGATGTTAAACTTTAATAGAGGTCTCACATTATATATTAGATGATACAGATGGGCCACATCTACACAGTCAGCCTCTGTTGACAGACATCATTGTTGACAGAACAGCCTTGGCAGTACCTTTGTTAACAGATCGCATCTACACACAAAAGCAGGTCAAGGGAGCAAGCCACTCTGTCCAGAAAGGGCAGCAATGCTGCCCAGCCCTCTGTCAACAGAATAGCTGACTGGAAGCTCTGCACACTAGGCCGCCCTATGTGTTGACAAAACTGTCTACATAGGCATTCTAACAACACACTGTCGACAGAGGCGTTATGCCTCAGGGAACAGAGATAATGCTGCCAACTTAACAGCTGAGTTTTGTCAACCAACTCTTGACAGAGCACTTTAACCATGTAGACGATCAGCCAATTTTGTTGATAAAAGCCCAGTTTTCTTGACAGAAGCTGCCTGTGTAGAAGTGACCATCACATTAACATGGCTCATTAGTGATGGCACAGGGCAGGTGATGAGATGAGAGCACGCAATGTAAAATAAAAAAATTGTGATGCATCAGACAAAGAGATAGAATGTACTTTGACAAAGGAAACAGTAAAACTGCATTTTCAGATGACAGTGCATGAAAGTGAAATAAAAATTCCGGGGTGTCTTATGAAAAGGAAAGTGAAAATTATTTTAGCTGCATGTTTGTTTCGCTAGAGTTTCTCATCCTTGGGTCTGAGTAAATCTGTGATATAACAAGTGAAACTCCCCAAAGCTCTGGCCCTCTGAAGGCAATACTGGCACCATGAGCCAAGCTTACAAGTACATGTTTGCACCTTCCATCCAGGTTTGGAATTTGGAGAGAAATAAACTAAGCAAAGCAAAACCCCAAAATAATTTGAAAATGCATAATTAGAAAGGAAAATAAATGCAAGATAAAGCAGAACTACTGAACAGGAAAGAGCATACTTAAGCATCCCCCAAAATCACAAGGCAAGTAGTTTTCTGTACTCTAAAGAGACCATGACTGAAGGATTTTCACTCCTGGAGCATTAGTCACTCAAGAGAAAAAATGTAATCATAACAATTGCTACATGCAAGATGAACTAGGCCAGTGTTAAAATGTAGAGAAGACGTACATAGGTATGTGTATGTTTGTGTGTGCATATGTACACTGCCTACTTATTGGATGTCTTCTGTGACAAATCCTTACAAAATCTACTTAACAAAAAGGATACAAAACATTAGGATGTAGAGAGTTTCTGCTCTATTGCTGCAGAAATATTGTTTGTACTATTATGGAGCAAACTGAAATTTTTTTTCAAATGGGGAAATCCTGACAATACAGTTTCGTAAGTTTAAATAGCAAGACCATTTTAAGAGTCATGTTATATCTAAGACAGGCAAAAGAGAGGTTGTTCTGCATAGGGCCCCATGATCATTTCAAATGTGCTTTGGCATTTTTATTCAGCTTCAGGCCAGACAGGTCACAGTTACCTGAGTTACAATCAGACATTGTTCACTTATTGGTGTCGCTCAGACAAAATCAAATGAAGTAGAAAGTTAGACTGACTTTTCTATGGGCTTTTTTCCACCTCACTTGGAATTCCAAAGTTCTTTAATGTTGAAGGTGTGGGAAAGGACCCTTACTAAGATGGACATGTGAATTTGGTGGAAATATTGACATGCCACTAAGGTGAAATTCTGTCAGCATTGATGAGAAGGATTTTAAAGTGCAACAGAGCCCTGTCTTGTCCTTGTAAAATTTGGCATGCAGCAGATAAGTCTCCAGGGCCTGAAGCACTCTCATTCTATGGGCTGAATTCACTGTCAGAAGAAAATGGCTTTTGATACATGCTTGTTACATTATTTGGTCAAGCACTCACTAAAAATACTTGCGCAAATAGCTCAATTTCTAATTTGCATACAGCTGACTATTCATTTTCTTCTTTAAATAAATAACAGCAAATGTACCAATTGATAACTAGAATTTTAACTCACATCTACAGGGTGGAATGGGTCTAAGAACTTAAGCAAGCTCTTGTTACTTAACCGTAGGACGTGTGGCTAGAGGCTGATGGCTAGGGCTCTTTGTCTCTTTGCTGTCTCTGTAATTCCGCACCCTATGCAGAGATCTTACTTATATCATGCCTAGCTGTAACCATATATAGATAAATCCTAGATTACTGTCTCCTCAGGTCTCAGAAATCAACTCTTTTAAGCTCTTAGTCAGGAGAAGTTCAGTACAAAGCTATCACCAGGGGCCCTCCAGCCACAGCAGAAGGCTTTCCCTCCATTGTTGCAGCCTCTTATAGTTTAATGGGGGTCTTGTGATATTTGATTATTATGTCCCTAACAAAAAGAAAAGTGCCATCATTAGAAATAACTCTGAGGAGGTGGAAGCAGGAACTGATAAGTCACCGACGGAATTCAAGTATCAGATAGGTAGCCGTGTTAGTCTGTAGCTTCGACAACAAGAAGTCTTGTGGCACCTTATAGACTAACAGATATTTTGGAGCATAAGCTTTCGTGGAAAAGACCCACTTCATCAGATGCATGAGTGGGGGGAGTGGTTTCAGAGGGGTATTTAAAGAGCGGGGCCATTTCCACCTTGCTGAATACACCTTGTCAGCTCTGCCCCCCGTTACTGGGACCCCACTCTAAATACCCCTCTCATGAAGCAGGTCTTTGCCCATGAAAGCTTATGCTCCAAAATACCTGTTAGTCTATAAGGTGCCACAGGACTTCTTCTTGTTCTCGGAGGGATTTCAGTAGTTCTGCTGGGAAATGAGTGAGGAGCAGTTGTGCTACCTATCTGGTACAAGGCAAGTGGGAGTGGCTCTCTTCAGAACAGATGATCCATAAATAGGAGACCTATGGGGAGTGGTAGCTGGGGAGAGGGTTAGAATTGAAATTTATTGTTTAATGTTAATATCTTGGCTCATAAAACAAAATAGCCACCAGGAGTTTTCAATCCATGTTACATGTGTACTGCAGAGCAGAATGGAAAAGACACTTGCTTTATCATATGACACCAGAGGTTATTTTTTTAAGTGACTGAAGCCCCATAGTCACTTTGACCTGTCCTTGACTAATTCATGACAGCTGAAGTAGCTGAATGTCACTGAATGGATTTGGTTTTTAAGTTAGACTCAAGGGAAGAAGGTAGCGTAGCAACTTTTGGTGGGATAAGTAAAGGGATCAACATGGATTATTTTAATCTCATTGCAGATTTCTCACATTCATAACTGCTTCTTCTCTTATGAGATGACTTCAAAAAGGCCAAGACAACATGAACCACCAGAACAGAGGAAGCATACCTATGTGTCTGTCACCTCTGGAACTCTCTCAGAGCTTTCATGTAACTCCACAACTCAATCTTATGAGCTGAAGGTACACCCATAGCTGTCTTCCTGACCACGAAATTCTCTGTGCAGCCATCAGTCATTTGATGGAATTTGACAAAGAAATGGAGAGCTCATCCTTGGTTCCATGGTGACAATGATATGATCTGGAATACTGTGTCAAATTCTGTTTTCGCATGTCTGGAAAAAGATGAAGTCAAACTGGAATAGGTGCAGAGAAGCAATGTTAGGATGATTAGAGAATGGAGACTTCAGGTGTATGGCTTAATTCACCTAATAAAATAAGAATGAAGAGAGATGTCTTCATCACATCAACACAACAGAGGGCTAAATACTAGGATGGAAAAGATATTATATAACTTAAGG
Source organism: Carettochelys insculpta (assembly GCF_033958435.1). Classification (NCBI taxonomy): domain Eukaryota; kingdom Metazoa; phylum Chordata; order Testudines; family Carettochelyidae; genus Carettochelys; species Carettochelys insculpta. The sequence continues at coordinate 139,668,721 of NC_134137.1, forward strand.
GCCAATGGTGACACAAGGATAAATAGATATCAGTAAGACTGAGGTTGAAATTGCATGCAGGTTTCTAACCATCCCTTATTGCTTATTCCATTGCTACTTCTCTCTCCATTTTAGTCATATGCTAAGGAAGGAGATCCAGAGAAGAGAATGGGAGTAGGATCCAGGAAAACAAACAAGAGCAAATATAAAGCTGCTCAATATTTTCTAATCAGTATTATGGCTCTATAAATCGAGATAACAGTATTGACCATGAAGACAGTGATGTATTAATATCAAGCTAACTCTCTGAAATTAGATTTTGTCTTGTAGTGCGGATGAAGCCCTAGTCCCCTGCAAGGGATGAGATGTTGGCAATATTGAAATCAACAGTAAAATTCTTAGTGACTTCAGTGAGCTCAGGATTTCACTCTAGACTTGGTTTATGTTTTGTACTAGTAATTAAAAGCATGTTAGGAGATTGCACAGCTCTGCACATTTCTATTATTTATTTATTTGTTTTAATGAAATCTTTACATTCTCTCGAGGTAAAATGAGTAACAAGACAAAATAATCTCACAATCTACATTAAACATTTTTATGCCTGTCTGGATACAGATACTCTAATGAATGACCAATTTTAATAGTCTGCACATTTTCAAATGATGGGGTTAAATGCCTTTGCCAATTATAATTGCCTTTTTTTACCCCTTGTTACATTTTAATTCATAATATTGTAAAATATAAAAAATAATATTTTGCCATTCAATATAATTATTTCAATTTTATTGTAAAATATTTATGCAACAAAATCAAATAACTTTCAAGGAGGAAAGATGACCCTTTAGGAAGTTAACATATACTTTTTCTCCATATTATGCCATATTAATGTGTATCACCTTCTTCCTCCATACTTTGGAGCACTTATCCCTCCACATTTCTTAGTGATTAGAATTATCTTATAGTGGGTAAAGTATATTCCAGGACCATCTCATTTTTTAATCCTATTTCTACCACAATGTCCCTCAAACAGCATGTACTTAGTGGTTTTATACTTTTCGGCTTCTATGCTTAGCGCCTTGAATTTTTGTACGGTATCTGGCAGTCTGTGGGAATATACAGCTTCTTCTATTCTTGTTTTTTCTTCTTTATTTTTTCTTTTCTTTTTTTTTTTCCTTTTCTTCAGTGGCTCACTGAAGAGTTCTGGGGACTCCTCTCTCCTCCTACTCCTTGCCGTTCCTCTCCTCATGTGTACAGAGTGCTGTTCTTTTATTCCTAAGGGAAAAATAGAATTACCAACAACTCTTATTCTTGGCTGTGTGGCTCCTGTGATATTGTCAGGCGCCTTTCATCCCCACTCCTGCTGTGTTAGTGAGAGCAAGGATCAGCACTGTTAGCTCTGCCTCTCTTCAGCAGTAACTCCTGCTCTCACAGCATAGTGGGAATATAATTACTTCACTGGGACACTGTTAACTCTGCCTGAAATCAAGGAGAACTAAAAGGATCTTGTATAGCTAACAGAAGCACAGCTTTTTTCCATGTGTGGTCAGAACCATAAAGGAGGTTTAGGTATAGTCTTCCATTTTAAAGCATGGTACCCTGACTGAATACTGCAGTGGAAACAGAGGGCTGATATAGATAGATATATAGATATAGATATAGATAAATATAGATATACATGGAGAATCACAGGGCTGAAAAGGAACTCAGGAGGTCTTCTAGTCCAGCACCCTGCTTCAAGCAGGAGCAACCCCCACTAAGTCATCCCAGCCAGGACCTTGCCAAGCCTGGACATCAAAACCTTGAGGGATGGAGAATCCACCACCTCTCCAGGCAATGCATTCCAGTGCTTCACCGCCCTCCTGGTGAGGTAGTTTTTCCTAATATCTAACCTACACCTCTCCCTCTTCAACTTCTGACCATTACTCCTTGTTCTGCCATCTGACACCACTGAGAACAATTTCTCACCCTCCTCTTTACAGCTCCCCTTCAGGAAGTTGAAGGCTGCTATTAGATCACCCCTAAGTCTTCTCTTCTGTAAACTAAACAAGCCCAAATCCCTCGGCCTATCCTCACAGGTCTTGTGCTCCAGCCCCTGAATCATTTTTGTTGTCCTCCACTGAACCTGCTCCAACAAATCCACATCCTCTTTATACTGTGACACAATATTCAAGATGTGGCCTTACCAGTGCCGAATAGAGGGGAATAACTACTTCTCTAGCTCTGCTTGAAATGCTTCTCCTAATGCACGCTAATATTCCGTTAGCCTTCTTGGCTACAAGGCACACGGTTTTCTCATGTCCAGCCTTTCACCCATCGTAACCCCTAGGTCCCTTTCCATTATACTGCTGCTGAGCCAGTCGGTCCCCAGCCTGTAACAATGCTTGGGATTCTTCCACCTCAGGTGCAGGACTCTATACTTCTCCTTGTTGAACTGTATCAGTCTCCTTGTGGCCTAGTCCTCCAATTTATCCAGGTCACTCTGGATTCTCTCTCTACCCTCCAATGTATCTACCTCTCCCCCTAGTTTTGTGTCACCCATAAACCTGCTGAGAATGCAATCGAGTCCCTCATCTAGGTCATTAATAAAGATGCTGAATAACCCCAGCCCCAGAACCGAGCCTTCCGGCACTCCCATTGAAACTAACCGCCATCCAAATATTGAACCATTGACCACTACCCATTGGGCCTGATCATCAAGCCAGCTTTCTATCTGTCTTATAGTCCAAGGATCCCATCCATGTTTCCTTAACTTATGGGCAAGAATATTGTTGGAAACCATATCAAAAGCTTTGCTGACGTCAAGGTATATCACATCCACTGACTTCCCCATGCCCACAGAGCCTGTTACCTCATCAGAGAAGCTAATCAGATTGGTCAGGCAGGACTTGCCCCTGGTGAATCCATGCTGGCTACTTTTGATCACTTTCCCCTCTTCCAAGTGCGCCAAAATGGTTTCCTTGAGGATTCCCTCCATTATTTTCCTGGGAATTGAGTTAAGGCTGATGGGTCTGTAGTTCCCTAGATTGGCATTCTTTCCTTTTTTACAGATGGGCACTATGTTTGCCTTCTTCCAGGCATCCAGTATCTCCCCCCTCTCCAAGAGTCTTCAAAGATAATGGCCAAAGGTTCAGCAACAACCTCTGCTGATTCCCTCAGTACCCTTGGGTGCATTAAATCCAGGCCCATGAATTTGTGTACATCTAGTATTTCTAGATAGCTCAGAACTTGTTCTTTCCCCACAGATGGCTGCCGTCCACCTTCCCATACTGCATTGCCTAGGACCATCATGTGGAAGTTGACTTTTTCTGTGAAAACTAAGGCAAAAAAAGTATGGAGTACTTCAGCTTTTCCTACATCATCTGTCACTAGGTTACCCGCTTCATCCAGTAACAGCACTGCACATTCTCTGATAACCCGTTTATTGTTAACATGCCTGTAGAAACCCTTCTTGTTACTCTTCACATCCCTTGCCAGCTGCAGTTCCAACTGTGCTTTCCCTTTCCTGATTACTGCCCAGCATTCTCCAGCCATATGTTTATACTCCTCCTTAGTCAACTGTCCACATTTCCATTTCTTGTATGCATCCTTTTTTAGTTTAATCTGACGAATTATTTCCCCGTTAAGTCAAGCTGGTTGCCTACCATGTTTGCATTTCTTACTATGCAGCGGGATGGTTTGTTCGTGTGCCTTCATTAAGACTTCTTTAAAATACTGCTAGTTCTCTTGAACTCTTTTCCCCTTCATCTTTTTTTCCCAAGGGATCCTGCTCACCTGTTCTCTCAGGCAGTCAAAGGCTGCTCTTCTGAAATCAAGGGTCTGTATGATACTACTCACTTTCTTCCTTTTGTCTGGATCCTGGAATCTACAATCTCATGGTCACTGCATCCCAGGTTTCGTCCCACTTTTATTTCTCCTACTAATTCTTCCCTGTTTGTGAGCAGCAGGTCAAGTTGTGCATGGCCCCAGTAGGTTCCTTCAGCACTTGTACCAAGAAGTTTTCCCCAACATTCTCCAAAAACTTCCTGGATTGTCTGCGTGCTGATGTCTTGGTCTCCCAACAAATGTCCGGATGATTAAAGTCTCCCATGAGAACCAGGGCCTGTGATTTGGAAGCTTCATTTAGCTGCCTGAAGAAAGCCTCATCTAGCTCATCTCTCTGATCTGGCAGTCTACAGCTCAAATCACCTCTGTAACTTCCGCCTCTAAGCTTAACTCAAAGACACTCAACTGGATTTTCTCCTTCCTCCTACTGGAGCTCTGAGCAATCATACTGCTCCCTCACATAGAGCGCAACTCGTCCTCCTTTTCTCCCCTGTCTATCCTTCCTCAACAATTTATAACCTTCCATGACCAAGCTCCAGTTATGCGAATCATCCCACCAAGTCTCCATTATTCCAACCACCTCATACTTGTTTGAGTGTGCCAGGGCCTCTAATTCTTCCTGTTTGTTCCCTAGGCTTCTGGCATTAGTGTACAAGCATCTTAGAGAAGGGGCCAATTGGCCCACTTTCTCCTCTTCACCCAGGAAACCTGCTTAATTGTTCCCTCCTCTTTCCCCACTTACCTCAGGGTTTGTGTCATCTTCCCCTGACGAACATAGTTTAAAGCCCTCCTCACTAGGTTTGCAAGCCTGCCCGCAAAGATGCTCTTTCCTCTCTGTGTGAAGTGGATCCTATCTCTTCCCAGCAATCCCTGTTCACGAAAGTGAATCCCATGGTCAAATAAACCAAATCCTTCCCTGCTACACCACCTATGCAACCACACATTTACCTCTTTGATTCGACTATCCCTATGCAGACCCCTTCCTTCTGCAGGGAGGATTGATGAGAACACCACTTGTCCACTGTATTCCTTGAGAACACACACACACACTCACACACACATCTTATAGGCTTGGTCTACACTTGCTCCCTACTTTGAAGGGGTATGTTAATCAGGATGATGGGAGATTACTAATGAAGTCCTGCAGAGAATACACGGAACTTCATCAGGCTAATTCTCCTGTGTGGGAACTTCAACGTGTCAAACTTTGAAGTCCCGGCATGCAGGTATTTGTGGGCACTTTGAAGTGCCCGCACTACTTCATAGTGCCGTTTCACATCAAAATTGTGGGAGTAAAAGCACTTTGGAGTAGTGCAGACTCTTCGAAGTGCCCGCAGCTACACTCATGCTGGGACTTCAGAGTGTGACACTTCAAAGTTGCCACAAGGGAGAATTAGACTAATGAAGTGCTGTGTATTCACCGCAGCACTTTATTAGTAATCTCTCATTGCCCTGTTTAACATGTCCCCTTCAAAGGTGGGGGCAAGTGTAGACAAGCCTATATGGAGTTTGTTTACATTTCAATTAAGGAATATATATCCTAGACTACGTATTTTTGTTCTAGGCTAATACAGTTCGACCATATGAAATCAATTATATTTGTATAGCTACTGGAATTGTTTTAACTACACTAGCCAACACAGTTAATAACAATAAATAAAGTCTGATGTAAATTGACCTAACTCCAGAGTACTAGAGGCCAATATATATTAGATGAGGATCTGGTCCTGAGTGGCAGCATATTGCCAACACATACTGTTTCAGTTTCACATTGAAAAATATGGTGGTATTCATTTACATGCAAGCAAATACTTCTTGCTCCTCCCTCCCTCCAGTGCCCTGCAGCATATTGAAGGTACTTCACGGATAAGCATTCTGTCCTTCTGTGGAAGTCTATTATGTCTCAGACAGTATAACGAAGTAAGAATATCTTTTATATGTTGATAGTATTTTTCATCCAAACAGTGGTAGAAACGTATAATAGAGGTGGATATTATCACTCCCATTTTACACAGGAGGACAATGTGAAACAGAAAAAAACCCCACGATTTGTTTCATGTCATGCACTGAACCCATGACAACGTCAGAAATACAAATCAGATCTTGAGATTCAAGTTCTGTGTTATAAACTAGCAGATAACTTAAGCACAGCCTTAACCCTAAGCATGTGAATAATCTTATCTCTGTTCTTCCAAGCATTTAAACAAGTGCTTGAGGCTATGTCTACCCTATAGCATAAAGTTTATTTTAAGGGAATTAGGTCACTTTTATAATGTACCTGTCTTCACTACAAATATCACTAGGTCAATATTAAGGGGTCCTAAGGCCAACTTTTCTACTCCAACTTTTTCACGAGGAGTAACACTAAATTTGAATTTACAAGCTCAGTTTAATGCTAGTGTACACATAGTGTTATTTTATTAGCCTCCAGAAGTATCCCACAATGCCCCCAGTGTGCCCGTTCTGACCATTGCTTTCACCTCTACTGTTCTCCAAGTGAGCAGGAAGTAGGAAACAGGGAGCAGGAATCAGCCCAGGCTCTCTGGCTGCCCCTGCACCATACAGGTCTCCCCACCATGCACCTGCTGGGCTCTCTGGCTGCCCTTTACACCATGGGGCTGCCAGATTCTCCAATTGTCCCCTGCACCACATGCCTGCGTGATACATGAAACATCGTGCAACTTCTGGCTCAAAATGAATAAAAAATAACACTATCAAAATGAAGCATTTCACCAGTACCAAAAAACAACTTTTCAATAGCCCCACACTGAAACTTTTCAGATTTTTATTTCTGCATTTTATATTTCTCAGGACTGGCCAGCTAGCCTTGTAACAGCATATGCCAAAGGCAGGCTGTAGAAAAGTGGTGTGAAAATGCATTTGGCAGTTTGTTTTCAATGGGAGCAGGAAGTGAGGGCAATGCACTCAGGAATGATAACATCAGACACCCACCACCACTTGTAGCACTTTTTTTTTGCCATAATACTCTGGCACAGAAATCCAGAATGCAATGGGGTTGCAGAAACTTGGGCTATGTACCAAGAATGTATTGCTGACACGGTCAAACTTAGCAAAGGTAATGTGGACACACTATGTCAACTTTCTAAACATGCATGGATAGTCACTATTAACTTTATAAAATGTAATGGTATAAATTTGACTTAAATAAATTTAATTTTATTTCCGAGTGTAGACATAGCTTGTGTCTCTCACTGAACTGATCTTAAAACTGTAAATACAGTAGTGGCTTTGTTAAAAAGTTTGTTACTTATTTGTCTTACTAGAGAGAGGTATGGGAATATCTTGACAGGATAACAGGCCTCGTGGATAGATACAAAACTAGGGACATACAACTTATATGCAGGTACTATAAGGTGGGTTCATAAGTGACTGCAAAACCATTTGTAGGGAGTAGTTATCAATGGTTCACAAACAAGCAGGAGGAGTGTAATGTGTGGGGATCCCAGGGATAAGTTTTGGCTCCAGTTCTGTTCAATACCTTCATTGATGATTTAAATAATGACAGGAAAATACACTTATAAAATATGTAGTGATAACAACCTGAGAAGGGCATCAAGTGCTTTGAAGGATTAAATTAAATGCAAAATTATTTTGACAAACTGGACAAATTGTTTGTAGAAAATAGGATGAAATTCTGTGAGGATTAATGCAATGTACCGCACTTAGGAACAATTAATTGCACATTTACAAAATGAAAAATTACTTCCTAGGAACGAGTACTAGAGAAAGAGATCTGGGTGTCATATTGAACCATAAGCTAAACATCACCCAAGAAGTAATTATTCCAATCTACTCCACACTGATTAGGCCTTAATTGGGATAATCTGGGTGCTATATTTCAGGACAGATGTAGGAAAAATGGAGTGCATTGAAAGGAGAACAAAAATGATTGAAGGAAAGCAAGACCTATGAGGAAAGATAGGGAAAAAGGGGTTTGTTTAGGCTGAAGAGAAGAAGATTGAGAGGGGACATGATGGATGAAGCACGCCCCATGATGGGATCCATCCTGTGTCCTCTTAGGTCTGGTGGTCTACCTGGACCAGGGGGAAAAGAAAACAGTAGTCATAGTCTGTCAGGTAAAAGAAGCAAATGCTTCTCCTGACTTCATCCTTCTTTTCTCCGTGGTGGTCCATATGCATTGTCTGTACTCATCCCCTGTTGTCCTGTGAGGATGGCAAATCCTGAGTGTAGGTATGGGGTATTGAAACCTCAGCCTGTAAATGTTGTCATGCATGCCACTCATACAACAGAGCAGAGTCATGGTCTGAAACATAACAGAGTTCACAGATTCATGACTGGGGGCATGTCCACCAATGGGATCCATCCTGCATTATTTTTGGTGAAGTGGTCTTCCTGAAACAGCAAAACAGGTAAACCTAGTCCTTTAGGCAAAAGAAGCCAATGCCTTCCCTGACCTCACCCTTCATTGGCTGGCATGATCCCTTCAAGTCATCTCTCGTCATCTGTCAGGGACAGCTATGTCCTACAGTGAAGTCCACTGGGGGAAGCTGCAGAAGCCTTTGCCAAACTCCATCCATGTTGTGATCTTCCCTCATTGATCAGCCAGTGTGCTGCCAATATTGGGAATATAGTCCAGTGGGGAATTCTCTGTGTGCTGTCCTTGGTTCTGTCCCTCATTGATGGTGTCTTTCCTTGCCTGTCAAAAGAAGCAAAACTGAAAGGCAAAGAAGTCTTTGAAACCCCACTGTCTGACTGTGACTTTCCATTGTGGATGACTATGGCTGTCACAGGAAGCTAATATTATAAAATATTCCTCAGTCAACCCTTTACTGTGTCAAAGACCATATCAACAATTTCCCATGAACACATTTAATATATAAAAGGGCTTTATTCCTTTCATCTGAAAAGTTTTATGAATATTGGCTCAAACTCATTTGCCAGGCAATTTGAAGTGCTGCTGCTCTTCTAATAAAAGGAAGCTCTAACGAAGCGCACTGTCTCTAGAAACCACAAAAGTGTCTCTCTGGTGTGAATATCTTTGCTGCTTCATGACATTTTCTACTCATTTTTTCCCCTTTCCTTTAACGTATTATAAATCACTCTTTGATCTACATAAACGTTGTCCAGGAGACATTCACACCAATGTGTCTTCAAGATACCTGTGGGAAACATTTACAATAATGGCTTGTGCAATTAAATCTTTCCTTTCCTCTACACAAAAATACAACTTACATGCTCATTCCATCACTCTTTCTAAACTGCTAATCTTCATTATGCTCTTTTTATGGCAGAACTTTTCTAACAGGTGTGATCTAATAGTTGTTTAACACAGAGTAATAGCAAAGTATAGATTACGAGTGTAATCTTAAATGTTTACAAATGAAATACTTATGTCCACATATATGTGAAGGATTGAAATTCTGTAGCTAGCTTAAGCATTTGGATTGTTGTTTTTGTTTTTGTTTATTTTTGTTCAGTAGCCTACATGAAAAAAGGTATAACATAAAGCTAAGACTACACTGTAGCCCTAGCTCTAAATAAATTCACAATTTGCATCGCAACAAAGATTACCTAGAATGAAATTCCATGCTCAAAATAGCCTTGCTATTTCAAGCACGGTGTTTGGCCACACAGCTTCTATTTTCGGGTACAAATTTATATTAAAATAGAAACAGTGTAGCCTTAGCCCACCTGTTTAATTAGAACTTCACTGAAAGTTACCGATCAGTAGTAGGAAACTAGAAACACATAATACTGAAGAGTATGTCTATACTGCAATTAGACATCAATGGCCAGGCTGGCCCATGGCAGCTGACACAGGCATGTTCAGTTCAGGCTATGGGACTCTTTAATTGCAATGGAGAAATTTGGGATCGGTTTCGAGCCTGGGCACTAGGACCCTTTAGCAGTGAGGATCCTGCCATCTCTTCTTAAATAAGGCATCCTCAGCACTTCACTTTGTAGCTGGGTCATAATTTAGGCCAGCTGTAGGCTTGTAGGCAACTTCTCCTTCAGGTGCCCCTTTTCCCCATTTAATCTTCAGCTCTATGAGGCAACCATCTTTTGCTGGTGTCTGATCTGCTATGAGAAAGAAGGTAGCATACATTCTAGTCCCTTGTCCCAGTTTATTCCAAAAAGGCCCCACTCACACAGTCTGCAAGGTTCCTGGTCCCAGGTACTTAAAGAAACAGTAACTGACTTTCTCTCAAACTTTACTTAGCCCCCAGACTTCTTCTGTGCTTTAATTTCCTAGGTCTGACAACATCCCAAAATTTTACAGATCATGCCAGGTGACTACCCATCACAGGTAAAGGCCAGGATTCTAACAGAGTTTAAAAAAGAGCTCGATAAATATTTGGAGGTTAGGTCCATAGATGGCTATTAGCAAGGGGTAAGGTATGGTGACTAGCCTTTTGTCAAAGGCAGGAGATGGATGGCAGGAGACAAATCGTTTGATCATTGTCTTCGGTTCACCTCCTTTGGGGCACCTGGCATTGGCTACTGTCAGCAGACAGGATACTGGGCTAGATGGACCTTTGGTCTGACCCAGTATGGCTGTTCTTATGTTCTTATGACTGCTTAGAGAATAAAGATACTACCCAATATTATTAAGGGTGTTAGAATCTGGTCCAGAGTCAGACCCTAGCTCATTGGCTAATTTACATCATAGTGACCAGTCGACAGAAGTTACTGTCAGAAGAGATCTTCTGGCAAAACTTTTGTTGACAGATCATGTCCAAACACAAAAGCAGATCAAAAGAGCAATCTACTCAGTCAACAGATAGTGGCCAGACTTCTCGGCCACTCCCTCAACAGAACAGCTGATTGGAAGCTCAACAAACAGGACTGCCAGGTAAACCGGAAGAATTGTTTACTGACAGAGAGCCCCCCACAGACTAGTCTGAACTCACCACTTGTGCCAGAAGCTTGAAGCAAATAAGCAGTCTCAAAAATGCAAAATGGCTGCTCATTTGAATATCCGAGCAGCCTATTTGCATATTTACGGCAGAAAACAAGTGGTGAAGAAGTGGTTCCACCTGCAAAAACCTCCTTTGCCAGCAGCTCTTGATCCCTGATTTTTTTTTTTCCAGAAATAAGGAGCTGGTGACACAGGAGGGTTTAGCCAGCAGAACCAAATATTTATGGCTTGTTTTCTGCCATGAAAATGCAAACGAGCTGCTCTGATATGCAAATGAGCAGCCATTCTACATTTTCAAGACAGCTTATTTGCATTAAATTGCTGGCACTAGGGGTGAGTGTAGCACTAGCCACTGTCTACATAGCTTTGCTGCCGACAGAAACTATCAACAAAGGCATTATTCCCCATTGAAGAGAGGCAAAACGCTGTCAGCAGAAGTGCCAAGTTTTGCTGACAGACTGTTGACAAAATGCATTTTGTGCGTAGCTGCTCTGTGAGTTTTGGCAAGAAAACCCTGGTTTTGTTGACAAAACTCTCTGGTATAGATGTAGCCTGTATGAATAAGGATTATAAAATATGGCTTCTCAAGGTTTAGCAAATCCACATTTTCCCTCTGAGGACTGCATATTTGTTCAAAAGAGGGAACGTGCATTGATGAAAAATATAATATTATAGAAATATTAAATCACAATTATCAAGGTAGGAAGGCAAAAATTCTGAAATTAGTAATACTTTTTGCAGTGGCTATATTTACAAGTACCCAAATAATTATTTTCTACTTATCAGAAAAAAAATGCCTTAGGGTAGTTACTTTCTATGCCAAGTTCATTCCAGAAACAAAGTTTCAGCAACACATTTTTTATTTTTTTGCACCTGAAATTGTCATTTTAGCTTTGAAGCACTTCATTCTACTACTGTAGCAGGAAATGGCAGTGATACCTTTGCTGGCATGAATTAAATGTGGCGCTCCACTGAAAAAATAACCTTTTTATGTAAAAATAATTTGATTTAAAATAAAAAGTATGGTCCACAAAGTGTGAGGATATCAGAATTTTTCTGTTTATTATTCATTTTGTTACCTATGAAAAGTTGGCTTTAGTGTGTAGAGCTGGATGGCAGCTGGGGCAATGGAGAAAGTCCCAACCTCAAGGCTTTTCAAAGTTACTTTCACCTTGTCACCAATTTTTATGTTAGGCTGAACTGCAGTGCATAATACCAGTAGTCATTATCATCATCAATAATAGCATATAAAGTCACTTCCTGTTAACATTTCCCTCATTACACTTTTATTCCTGGTGCCTGAACACAGTTCACTTTCTAATGCCAAATCAGTTTGACATGTATAGTTTTAAAGGACCTTAGCACTAGCAGCCCACCTTCACCCACTAGTACGTGTTCCCCACTGAATGTTTTCCCATTCTGCAGTTCACTCCTGTGTCACAATGTACACAGATTACCTTTAACTCCATGTTTCTCCTTCACTGAAGAAGCTCTTCTTTTAATGCCTTTGGGACTTTTTGTTTCTATTAAAATATTTTTTCTTCAGACAGCAGCTTAACAAGTTGAGTTTTATCATAGTAGCATTATTTGAGCACATACTAAACCACAGATTACAAAACAATTTATACTCTAGCTACTTGTTTCCACACAGTCATAATTTTCTCTAAAAATTTGGAGCAGAACATTTGCTGTTCTAGATATTACCCAAAAGGATACTTATGTGAATCTTGTGGAAAATTTACACTTATCTTGCAAATAAAATAGGTATATTTTCTACAAAAATAATTAAAAATGACTAAACTTTGAAGTCCACAACTTGACACGTAATGGCTGGATCTACATGGAGACGTCCTGTTGGCACCTTCATGCTAAAGAGCAGCCTCGCAATTGCAAATGGCTGCTCATTAGCATAGTCCCCCATTTCTTTAGCAGAGCTGTGTGAGATCTCACTGCTGGCAGAAGATGTCTACAGGCTGTGTAGATGTTCTTCTGCTGGCAAAAAACCCCTCTGTCACCAGCTTCTTATCCAGAAAAAGTTCAGGCATAAGGGGCTGGCAACAGAGGGGCGTTTTGCCAGCAGAGGCTAATGAGCTGCAGGAGTATGCTAATGAGCAGTCATTTGCAATTGCGAGACTGTTCATTAGCATGAAGTTGCCTGCAAAACATCTCTGTGTAGACCCAGCCAAACAGTCCTCATCTGGAACCATTTTTGAAAAGGTTCTTAGCTCATTTCTAGAGTCATTCTACAATAGGAGGCTAAACTAGGGTAACTGAAACTGTTTATATATTCATTGTTTAAATCATTCTGTTTAATATTTGTGCTGCCCTGGATTTTTAGACATTGAAGAGCAATAAAACTACAATGAAAATGACTTCATGTGAGTGTAGAGAATATAGCAATAAAGTATATAAATGATAAAATCCTTCTAATAAATAGGACTCGGATTATATTTTTATTGCAAAATGTCCATTTTACAAATCAGATATATATTTCCTTAAATAAAAAATAAAATTTGCTGTCTGAGTAAGAAAAGTTCTGATTAAGAAATTAGAGCGTGATTTGTGGAGAAATTTTTTTTAGGTGTTCATAAGAGGTTGACAATTTGACAGTAAGTTTTAACAGTTATACATTTTAACTCTTTAAATCTTAGCGCCGTTAAATAATTATGTCTGACCCTCTCTATAATGTCCTACAATTGTGAAAACTTGACAAAACAAAGAATGGAAAATATTTTGAAATAAATGTTGTTATTATCTGTCAAGATATTTTTTTTAAAAAATAAAACATCATTTCCACCAAATTTTCTAATAAAAGGTTTGAGAAATCTATAAAACATTTCATGGATGACATAAAAACTCTGTACTTAAAAGTGCAGTAAATTAAAACTAAGTGTTGAAACTTTAATCATTTTAGCCCTGCAATCTGTTGGATAATTGGAAATTTTGTTAGCTTCCCATGGGGCTGTTTCTAGACTGTGGGGAACTGTCAGTAAAAGATATGCAGTTCTGTTGGAAAAGGTTTTTTCTGATATTTGGCCCATCCACATGGGGTCAAATGTTGGAAAACATCCCTCTGTCAAAACGTCTCTTCTTCCTCATGGAGTTAGATGTACTAGGAAGTCAACAGAATGCTGCTGACTGGCAGATCTGTTCAGACAGATCAGCAGTCTGCACATGAACTGTCAACAAAACTTCTATCGATAGAAGTTTTGTTGACAGAAACCTACACCACTGTTCTGCTCCAAAAGGGTCTCCAAAATGTTATTTCAAGTGGATTTTAGTGAAAATAAAATTTAATGCCATATAGAATACTACAGATTCTAATATAGGATGAGAGCACATAAGCTAATAAAAATGTTAGTGTCTGACTGTCTATTTGCAGTGTTATACTTAATCATTTCAATAGCACTTTTGAAATAATAAATAACACTATCAACATTTTTGCTGAATTATAATAAAATGTATTGTAATTTTAAAAATAATGTCACAAACTCTTTATCATTCATGTACACTTAGGTTCCCCAGTAGTGAAATTCTATTATGGTTTGCATACATGCCATGCCACAGCATGAAGTACAGAAATGGGGAAGTAACATTTTGAGGTTCATCCAGTCCAGTGAGTGGTTTGGTCACCAATGGATTTGTAAGTGTTAGGTATCTCGTGGTTGTGCGGTTTTGGCCCAGAAACTTGACCCAACAGTCTGCTACCATCTTGCAAAGCTTACCTATCATGGTTACCCTTACAGACTGATTTTTATGCCATTTTCCAGATCCAGATTTTCCACAAAATATTTTTACTGCAAGGGCCAATCCTTTTCACTGGACCTTCACAAAGAAACATTACATTTGCTGACTCTACAGAGACAACAAAAGATTCCAGTTTGTCAGCTTTATAAAAGTGCACATTTAACTGAACTTACCTAGCATTTATGGAATCCCTACTTAGCACTGAAGAACAAAACTAATGCTAGAAAGCATTATCAGGCGAGTAAATAATTGTGTGGTGCTATAATTATATTTTTGACTGAAAGAGCTTTGCTACTAGATCAACAGCTGATAACTGAATGAAATAAAGACATGTACAGGAAACATTACGTATTGAATAATTAACTTCCAGTGAAGGAAATAATTCTCTGCTCAAGCTCAACTAATTCTGAGTAATGATCCTACGAATATGGAATTTCATCAAAAGGACATCTATTTGTAAGGGGATCCCATCGACTTCAATGAGTATTAGAATGTAGTCACATGTTATCATCACAAATACCACATTTTATCTCTCATCCCATCATATTTTGCAATACTGTTTCAAAAGTGCTGATTAAATACACATTTCACCCCTGTGGCAGGGTATCCTATCCTACCTTGCTCCTGAGGGCCCCAGAATCACGCTCAGGGCTCCAGAATCACTCTCGAGGGACCCAGAATCATCCTCAGGGCTCTCTCAGGGCTCCTCTGTGGCCCAGTCACAGTTTATGGCCTTACAGCCTGGTCAGGCCTCTGTGGCCTCTGTCCTCCCTGCCTTAGGGCTTATAAGAAAGAAGGGCTTAAGGGAACTTGGGCCCACCTGCTCCACCAAGCTCCAGCCCAGGGCCCTATTTGTGGTGGGTGTGAGACCCCAGCCACCAGCTCAGTGGGGAACCCCACCTCAACATGCTGAGTTCATGGGTTACCTTCTCAGTTCTCCTGCCCTGGGCTACTTCCTACCACATTCCTCGTGTAGTCTATCACCTCCGCAGAGGTCTCATCCCCTGCAGCCACTCTTGCCATGGACTCCTGCTCTGGTGTGGGCTGCCACCACTGGCACTGCTGCACCTTGGGTGTCTGTGGTGGCTGTTGCAGTGGTTGCTGCCACTGCCACCCCCCAATCAGATGCCACAGCTGCTTTTCAGGTGGCCGTGACTCCTGGGCTTCCATGGGAGCTCCTTCCTTCCCGCTGGTGAGCCCCCACTGCCTGGCTTCTCCAGCCTTTATACCTGGCCTACAGTTGGAGCAAGCCCAACAGGGTCTTGGTGGCAGGGTCTTTTCTGTTCAGTAAGCCAGGCTGTCAACCCCCTGCTCAGTGTGCGGTTGGTATGCCCTGTTACACTCCTGCTCAGTGTAGGGTTGATACATCCTGTCACAGCCCCCAGCACCAAGAACAGTTGATCTATCATTTAAATGTCTCACTGGCTAATTTCAGTGGTCTGGAATCTAGAAGTGCCTAAAAGTTCAGCTAGATAATTCAAACTATTTCTTCAAATCCGTTGAACTCCAAGTAGATTCTTTGTGCAAAGCCTTTCTGTGGATGATGAACAGAGTTTTCAAGACCTACAAATAATAAAAAAGTGGTATAATATGTGATCAAAATATTTGCCACGAACTCAAACCAAGAGCCCACTTTTGTGTTGTTATGCAGTCAAATTTCCATTAATTCCAGCAACCTTGATTTTGGATGCAATAAAGATATACTCAATGTAGGACCTGAGGCATAGTGCATGCTCCCTGAAGCTATGAAAAGTTAGTTGAGTTCTGATGTAAATTGGCATTGGCTTAGGGCTGCTTTAACTTATGGATACCTTCAATGTCTGCCTGCAGCCACTGGTCCTGTAAGGATTCCTGTGGGAAAGAGTAGGGAGAGGAGGACTGCAGACAGTCGGTTCTATTGGCTTTATGATGACCAGAAAAATCTGTAGTTCTTGGAATGAAGGCTGTAGCGCAGTATGGTCCAAAACTACACTAAGACAAATGGAAGCAATGGATATAAAATGAATTCAGGTGTGGGCCCTAGATGGACCGATATCTGATGTTTTTAACCCAGAAACAAAGAAGAGCTAGGAAATGCCCAATAAATCCTATTCAAATTTTAGAGGAAATCCTATTCAGTGAAGAAAGCAACAAAGCAAGCAAGAAAGCAAATTCAAAGGCTGAGTGCAGATTTTGTTTTCTACAGTTCTATTTTACCAAGAAAACATTTTTAAGCCCACAATACTCTTCAGAACACTATCACACATGATTTCGAATCTGTCAGTGAAATTAGTGACCATGAAGAACATCAGTTTCATTTGGTTCTGCTCCCTGAATATTAACTTGCTTTTGAACCAGGGAATGAACAAGTAGCATCACATTTTACTTGATAGTATATAAAGGACATACTCAGTTTCCATTTCATCGTATTCTAAGGACACTGTATTGCATTTTCTGCTACTTAGGGTAAGCTTTTACGTAGTTATTTATGTTCCTGAACTGCTTTTCAAACCTCACATTGCTGCTATGTCTTAATCACTTGTCTTATTAAAATGTATAGTGCAGGGCCAATAATGTATCAGGAGGATATTAGTAGCATGAAGCTGTATGAATGACATCAATAGTGCACTAATATATTTAGAGTTGGCATCTTTCCTGGAAAAGCATTGTTTTCATCAACGTTGTACTCACCAATGGAAATTAAAATATAAATCTTGTAAAATGGCAGTTATTGAACTTATGTCTAATATAAGACAAGGGCAGCAGTTTTGGTTGCTTTCTTTAAGGGCTTTGCATTTTAGAAGACTCCATACTAAAATTGTTACTGGCATAAAGGGCATCTAGGACCATATTTTCTTCCCAAAAATTTACAGTATATTGCTCATGATACCAAGCTCGAGAAAATTCTTATTGCCCCCCTTCATATCACTAGGGGATTTTGGTGGAAAGTGTGCAGAGTTTGCTTATTTCAAGTCACAAAAGCCTTTTTGTTTATTGAAGAAGAAGATAAGTTGATAGTTATATAATGTAGATTTAAACATTGTATAAACACAAAGAGCTATTTTAAAATTAAACTACTTCCATAACAGTGCCAAATATAATGGTACTCTTAATGTTAGGTATGTTACACAGATGATAACAACTGCAAATACATTTTAGATATATTTTCAGAGTGAACTTTCTGTCTGTCGGGAGAACCCGCCCCCTCCGCCCCTCCGAGCATGCACGCAGTTTTTTTTGTCAGCACTATGCCTGAAAGCAGCGTTATGTCTGAAAGCTTTGCGGCACAATGCTGCTGGTAAAACTGCTGTGTTTTGTTGAGATACAGTGGACAAATTCCATTTTGTGTGTGAACTCCACAAGCTTTATTGACAAGACTGGGATTTTGATGGCAAAACTTGCTCATACAACCATAGCCACCAATTGCTTTTCTGCCATTTTTGCATGAGGGGGGTCCATCTGACACATGGCTGTTGTTGGTGGTGGGGGTGGTAGGGATGTTTGTTTTTAAAGGGCATTAAATTACTTCACTGAACATTTTATACTGATACCTGTTCACTATACATTCAAGATGTAATATGTATTACCCTAATTTCTTCTTCACATCCTTTAAATGTTCAGAATGAATGGACCAAAACATTTCATCAGATATGAGCAGCATAACATGCTACTGTGAATGGAATAAAGCATTAGTAGGTATGATATAATTTAGCTAGAAATATCGCTGCTCTCTTGTGCTAGATAGCATTTAAAATAATGCTGCGGTTTGTGGGGCAATGTTTTTTTTTCCTAGTGTTGCTAATGCAGTATTAAAAATTCCATGAAATTAAATTGGACGAGCTGAATGTTTTTGACCAACATAAAACTACTGCGTAACCTCTGCTCTCCTTTGTCTAGATCCAATTAATAGCCAGCTTATTTGAAACAGCAAATAATTACATCAGTGACAGTAAATAATGACTAAAATAATTTTATGGCATGCCAAGCTGTAGGAATTTTATCATATTTAACATGATCTATGATATGATCTCAAAACATGTTTGAATCACATCAGAAAATTCACTCAGTTCATTTTCACCCAAAGCTAATTTGTGAACCTGCACCACCTTTTCACTATCTTTTGTGGTATAGCGATGCCCCCATTCTTCTTCTCTCTAAATTTGAAAGACATTATTTTACTTCAAATGCTGAGGTGATGATTTTACCTTTATTTAGCTATTTTTTAGCTTTGATCATATTTTGTTGTTTTGAGAGAGTTTAAAAATTCTACTCATGCAGCCTTTTATTGAGCTTAACCAACCATTCTCATTCTCCTCATGCATTGTTAAGTTGTACAAGATATCTGATCATTTGTTGGCTGAGTTATATATGATGTCTTCTTTTTGTTTTATATCACTTTTGCATCCTTTAGATTACTTCATGTATTAAACTCACTGATTTATCCTTCCTGTTTCCATAGTGTCTCTTTTTCACTGTAAATAGTTGTAGAATTCCTCAATCATAAGACTTTGCCATGTAATTTTTCCGATTAGTGCAATACATTAAGTCCATTAACAGTGGAACCCAGTTAACCCCAGTCCTGGTCCAAACTCATCTGCCCCTCTTTTCAAGGAAGGTCCACTTCCACATATTCCTCAGTCAGTCTGGCAGTGGCCTCTACAGTATTTGGTTTGTGACACCAGACTTGCATGTTTTCCAGGACGCTCTGCACAAATTCTCAGTCAGATCTCTCTGTTCATTATTTCTTCCATTGTTTGGGTATGGAGTCTTAATCACTGCATGACATAGTCCATAAGATTTTGGACAAAAGCCCATGGCTGCAAATCCCTTGCCCAATGCACTGCCCAAAACTTCTGCAGGTACTTTTCATCCAATAGTTCCATCAGCTCCAGGACTTCCACCTTCACCACTTCATAATCTTTGGAGGAAAAAAAGTTACCTGTCACTAATTGCACTGGTCCTACTAGTGACAGGTAACCTACTTTTTTACCCCCTCCAACCGCATTCCTTACTATATAAACACTGGATTCTGTTTTTCTACTTCAAATCCATCTGATGAAGTGAGATTTATCCACAAAAGCTAGTAGATTTCTTAGCCTCTAAGGTGCCACAGGATTGTTTATTTTTTTTTAAGTTACAGAATAACATAGCTACCTGTCTGAGAACCTTTGGCCTCTTCTTTAGGACTAGGTAGGCAGCCTGCACTTCTCTAGCCAGGTAGGGGGGCAGTCTTTTGATGCAGATTATCTTGACACATCCAGCTCCCACAGCTGTCTATTCAAAAGTCCACAGGAAGGCATCAGAGTCATTGGTGTGGCCCATGTTACATCAGGTGAACCCTGGAGCATGGCTATAATCACCTCCTGGGGCACTCACCAACCAGTGTAGCAGCTGCTGCCATACACTGGCCTGCTCCCTGATGAAGTCCTGGTAGGTCTTTTGTTTCTTGGCCTGACAAGCAAGCAAGGTCTGTCTCTGGGCCTGGTGGGACTACTCAAAGGCCTGCAGTGTTTTCTGCAGCTCCTCTTGCTTCTTTGTGAGCCACTGCACAGATCCCTCCATGCTTGATGGCCGCTCCCTCGTGGTGGCTTTGGATCCAGGACAAGCCCCCGCATGCAACAGTGTTTGTGCCACATCCTATCGGATTTGGGCTGTTGGTCCTACTCCTTAAAGGCTAGTGCTACTCTAAATGGAGGCAACATCCATGCTTTTTATTTTGTGTTTGTTGCTCACTATTAGTTTCTTGCTGCAGGTTCTGTATGCAGCTCACAGGCCTGACCAGCAACAAGTGCATAGTTTTTTTCCTCCCTCTAAGTCTGACCCTCTCCTGGTCTCCACCCCCATTATCCAACTTTCTTTCAGCCTTTTGCCTCCTGACAATGAGGCTGGCAGATGCAGGCAGTTCCCAGGAAAACACTGACAATTTGCACTGCCCCAAGCAATTTCTCCTGGTTAGAGCTGGAGTAGCAGGAGTTGATTGAGGCTTCCCCAGAAGCAAGCTGCTATACTTCATTAAGGAAATCCCTCTAGATAGCTGGGAAGCCATCATAAAACATTATCCTTTATCTTGGGTTAATGTTCATTTCAAGTCAGACAAGGCAAACAAAAGCTTCTTGAGTTTTCCTTAAAGATACAAATAGATTTTCTGAGACTTAAGACAAAAACAAAATATGTAAATAATTGTTCTTTCCACAGTAGTTTTAATCTTCAATTAACCATAAAAGGACATTATAAAATTCTGTTAGAATGGTCTTACCATGCCTTACCAGCAGCTATTTTAATAGGATACTGTTACTAACCACCTGGAATTCTCTTTACTCCAGCTTATATGAAATACTTTTAGAATCTTTTTATATTAATTCATTATTCATATATTCATATATCAAGAGCACATCCTTGCATATCCTGGAGCTGAATTAACACATCTATAGCATCTTGTAAGACCTTAAAAAGAAAAAAAGGCATACTTTCATTACCTTCTTTATTTCCCATAGTGGTTCAACATTTGCTCAAGTCTCTGTCTTATACTATTTAAACTAATTAGTGCAAATATTACTGTAAGGATGCATTTGTATGTCAGCCACAAGATGTGATGCCCGGCTTGAGAGATGTGCACAGCAGCATGGAGGGGACCCTGAGTACAATGCTGCCTGACTCTCTGGATATTTATTTGGGCACCTAGCCCAAACCACCACCATGCCACTCTGTAGGTTAGCTGCTTACACAAGCAGACTTAGCACAGGTATGTCTAGCCTGCAATCATATCTCCCAGTTCAAATGTAGATTTACACTTAACTGATACAAAACATTCCTAAATAGCTTATTTCTGCATGGCACGGTGTTATCGTCATGAAGAAAATTTATCATTAGTAATAAGCAAATTTCAAGAAGTTCTGAAATCAGAGTTGATTAAGGCAAGTTTCCAAGCTTCTGAAATGATGGCCTGAGGCCAAGCTGCCTCGTGGGACTTGTGGTGCTTCCTGAATCATGTATTGTCAATATATATTTCTTCATTTTCACTGCTGCTTCCAACATTGACCTGGAAATACTGAGTCACCACTCCCCCTCCTCTGACCCCAGGGAGAGAAAATAAGACAAATTCTTTTGAACCACAACTCTGATAAGGACTGTGTAATCTGGCAGGCTCACTGGGAAGCTCCAGGATACATTCTCCAAGACAGGGCATATTTATTAGCTGGTGACAGAATTCTTCACAACACAGTTTAGGTCACATCCTGGTTGTCATTTACTAAATGGTCCTACATGTCCCTCTAGTGTGCCCTAGATTTATTATCACATATAAATGCACACACCACCAGCTAATTAAAATGTCAATTTATATTCAGAGCTCTCTAGAAACACCAAAAAGTCAGAATTACATAATTTCCAACAGAAATAGGTACCACCAGTGAAAGAATAAGTGTTTCTCCCCCATGCTAAGATAACTACCATACAAGGAGTACCAAAGGTAGCCAAAGCAATAGACAGACATGGAGCTAATTGTTTTAAATAGGGATGGGTAAATTGGTTTGGGAATTATCACTCCATCTCTGAGGTCCAGACCGCTATAACTTTCAGTTACAGAGTCCCTCTTTCTATTTATTCCATCCACTGCTTTCCCTTTGTCTCAGGATATGCATTTAGCAGAATAGGTAGAATTCGTGTTTTCTGTTTAATGATCTGTTTTATGGAGTTGGGAAGCTCTATGCATTTAAATTAGTTAAAGAGGTGCAAGGAACTCTTACCAGAACATAAATTCTGTATCAATTATATTTTTAAAAGGTTTTCATATTTTGAGGTAATTAGAACGTTAATGTAGGTATGTGCCATCAAAATAACACGCATCATTATTGTTAGTTGATTATATTTATAGAGCAGCAAATTAACAATGCTAGGGATGGATGGGGCATGATACCAAGCTTTTTCATCTTCCATAAAAACAATGGATAAGAAAAAGCACCCCTCTGAGCATGTTCCTAGACTGCTGAAATATGTCAGGCTATGCGTAGACTGCAGGGTTTGTCAACAGAAGTCTGCGTCAGAAGATCTCTTGTGACAAAACTTCTATCAACAGTGTGTGGCCAGAATCCAAGTCACACTGAAAGAGTGGTCCACACTCCTGACAGAGAGTACCCAGACATCCTAGGCACTCTTTTGGCAAAATGGCCAACCAGAACCACCTCAGCCAGGGTTGAAGGTCACCACTTACTTTCAAGAGAAGGATCTGGAGCCCTGCAAAGATATGTGCTTAAAGGCACCCTTCTGGACAGCCATTCCCTGCCCCTGCTGCTGGCTTGCCTGCCCCTGAGAGGGACAACGAAGACCCATCAGTGGCCGTTGTGCTTGCCCTGTGTTTGAGAGTGATATTGCTGGTCCCTGGGTGCCATACAGCTGGAGCTGCCCCTGGACTTGTGATGGCCCCACATGGACATGCTTCAGCTTTTGCTGAACTTTCTGGTAGCTGCCTTCCTGGTCCTCAGTTAGGATGACCCTGAGATCCTCTTTGGGACTATCATCCTGGCTGCAGGAGCTACACACTTGCAACCATTACCCACTGTGCACAGGAGGATCAGGAGGCACCACACCAGTTCAGACCGGTGGGACAGGCTGGTCATCGAGCAGTGGGATGACCAGCAGTGGGTCCAAAACTTTCACATGTGGAAGGACACCTTCTTGGAGCTCTGTGCCTGGCTCACTCCTGCCCTCTGGAGAGGTAACACCCAGATGACACTTGCAATCCCTGTGGAGAAGTGGGTAGCAATCGACCTCTGAAAGCTCATCACCACTGACAGCTACTGGTTGATGGGAGAGGGGAAGTTCACCATCTGGGGTCTCCTCATGGAGGTCATGAACTCTTGGGCTGTGGTCCTGTTGAACGGGGCCCTTGGGAAGCAGGGTTGGGGGGATGAGAGGTGGAGTTGAGATGGGAGGAAGCCCAAGACCCCAGGGATCATGCCATCCCACCCTCACATAGCTTTGATGCTGGGGGGGGTGGCCTCACAGGGAGGATCATGGGGGAGCATACAGGAAGGGGATGGGGACCCCCGCAAGGGCCCAGTTACTCCCTCCCTCAGTCACCTGCATGTGTGTTCATTTGCCTCCTTCTGCAGGTCAGGAGGGTCATCAACTCAATCCTCCAGTGGAGGTTTATCCATCTGGGAGACCTTGACAAAGTCATGGATGGATTTGCTGCCTTGGGGTTCCCAAACTGTGTCAGAGCCATCAATGGGACCCACATCCCAATCAGTGTCCTGGAGTATCACGTGACCAAGTTCATCCACAGGAAGAGCTATTTCTCCATGGTGCTGCAGGCCCTAGTTTAGCACCAGCTACAGTTCACAGACATTTACATTGGGTTTTGGGGCAGGGCACACAGCACCCACATGTTCCACAATTTCAACCTATACAGGAAGCTGGAGGTGGGCACATTTGTACCCTGCTGTGTGCTTGCAGTTGGGGACATGCGGATGCCAGTATGCATCATGGGGAATATGGCCTACTCCCTCATGCTGTGGCTCATGAAGCTGTATACTGGACAGCTGGAGCCCAGCAGGGAAGAATTCAGTGAGTGCCTGAATGGCTCCAGGATGGAAACCGGCTGTGCCTTCAGCCACCACAAGGAATGATTCACGTGTCTGCTGACCTGCCTCGACATGAGGGGCACAACATCCCTGTGCTTCTGAGAGCTTGTCGTATCCTGCACAACATCATGGAGGGGAAGGGGGAAGACTTCCTCCTGGGGTGAGGGGCAGATTCCAGCTATGAGGGGTGAGCCTATGACCAGCCATGCACAGCTGCCATTCACCAGACCCATTGGGATGGGGTGAGGATTCAGGAGGCCCTGAGGGAGAACTTCTTCCAAGCCTTTGTGGTGACAATAATTAAGTTATCACAAGAACTCCATTAACCCCGCTCAGAGACCCTCAGGGATGGGGGTGCTCAGGCCCACAGCCCTAGTCTGTTTCCACCATGATGCCTCCCCCGAATAATAAAGCCACTTGTTTTTGTGGTGAACAATAAATGGATTTATTGTGGAAACTATTTACATAGTGTCGGGGGGAGGAAGCGGGTAACTGAGACTGTGGAGTAGTGTGGGGGGGCTCTCAACTTGGATATTTGGAGGCTTGGGTTGGGGTTGAGGGGCATTGCTGTGCCTGGCTCTGATGTGCTGTAAGGTTTCTTATTCTGACCACAAATCCAGCAAGCCCTGGATCTCTGCCCCAGTCCAGGTTAAGAGTCCACTCTTGGAGCCCCATGAGGATCCTGGGAACCCTGGGACAGCTCCATCAAGGGTCCAGAAGGGTTGCAGGGTGCCTGGCATTCAGCCATCTCTACTTAGATACAGGTAAGAGGATGTGAGGGAGAGCAGCATGATGCACAACTGCTCCCATGCTGTCAGCTTCAGACCACAGGGTTCCCCAGGCTCCCTGAGGCTTTCAGAAGGCCTGGAGGCAAGCACCATAGATCATTAATTGTGTGGGCAGTGTGTCCACTGGGCCACCTGTGTGGCATCCCAGAGGCCTCTTCTGTCTACAGGAGCTCCCCCAGAATGTCCACACACATCTTTTGTCAACAGATCTCTCTCAACCGAGGCATTCTTTCTCTTGGGGAGTGGGGTACAGTTGTTGACAAAACCACTCCATTCTGTTGACTTTCTGTTAACATAACGTGTTTCGCAATCTGGTTGCTCCCTGAGTTTTGTCAACAAAACCCTGCAAGGTAGACATAATCTCAGAAAAAGAAACCTATAGCTATTATTTATGCAGCTTTTATTGTGTCACAAAGAGCAAACAGAGCATCTTAATCTTTTAAAACATCTCTGCTTCACAGTTGAAAACTCTCCAAAAAGAATACAATTATATGTCATGATACAAACGTTCAGAGAAAAAAGCAATAACTGGATGAAAAGTGAAACTGTGTGTGAGACTCCTTTAGCTGAAGTTACACCAGGCTGGAACTGTCTGTGTAAATAATCTACATTTCCATATTTCATGATTCTTTTATGATGAATAAATTTACATCCAGATGATATTCTCCCCTCCTTTGAGACAAAGAAGTAAGGATGAGAGAACCTTGAACAGTTGATGGCTTGTGAACAAACTCAGCAGCTTCTGAGAATCTATGTTTTTGGTGTTTGCAGATAGTTTAGCTAAGTGAGAGGAGGGACAGAGCAGATATACAAATTCAGGATGGATGGTCACCCTCTCAAGAAAGAATCTACTGAGAAAAGATGCACTGAGACATCAACCCAGGTGACTGAAGGGTGTGGTCAAAAGGGACTCCTTTCTGAGCCTACTGGTATGGATAGCTCTAGAATAACTGCAATGTTTAGTCTATATACTATCAAAACACACATGGCTGAATTCTTTGAGTAAATGCAAATATTTGAAATACTGTTTTATGACTATGAGAATATGAGTTTTTTTTGTGAAAGACTTCTTCCATTTTAACCTTTCATTATCCTAAACAACTACAACATTTAAATAGATATTTATTTTACTGCAAATTCAACAGGAATCTGCTTTAAAACTAAATAGGCATTTTTTTACATATTACAATCCAACATACAAAGTTTCATAATTATATATTTTGGGCCAGATCCTCAGGCGCTATACTTCAATGAAACTTCAGGATCAGGGAAGCAATGCTTATTTAAATGAGCTCAGGCTGTCCATCTCTGTACCAAGCCAACTAGTCTTTTTTTTTCTGATGTAACTCTTCTGCATTTATTGCTCTTCTTCCCTTTCTGTGACCATGTCTTTCTGTGGTCCATGTCTACATGGACCTATTCTAATGACAGTTCTAGAAATCGCAAATGGAGGTCCATTTGCAAACTTGCATGGCTCATTAGCATAGCCACACAAGATTTCACTGTTGGCAAGGGGGAAGGGTTATTTAGAGATAAGCTATTCTGGAAGAGCTATCCTGGAATAGCTAATTTCTAAATAAGCAGTGTGTTGTATAGACATTTTGGCAGGGTCTACACTTGCATTCTTTTTTTGAAAGAGGTATGCAAATACGGCAAATCAAAATGCAAATGAGGTACAAATTTGCAAATCTGACACCTTATGTGCATATTATTATTTCAAAATAGCTTCTTTCGACAAAAGAAAACCAGTGTAGACACCTCTCTTTCGAAAGCAGACCCCCTTTTCGAAAGAATCCTTCCCTTTTTTATGAGAAGAAGGATCCTTTCGAAGACGGGGTTTACTTTTGAAAGAACAGTGTCTACACTAGTTTTCTTCTTTTGAAAGAAGCTATTTCAAAATAAGAATATGCAAATAAGGTGTCTGATATGAAATTTTGTATCTTATTTGCATTTTCAACTTACCTCATTTGCATATCTCTTTCAAAAGAGGAATGCAAGTGTAGACTCAGCCTAGGATAGTTGTTTTGAAATACTGGCTGTGATTTTGAAATAACTTTGCTGTGTAAACCTACCTCTTGTGACCTTCAACAAATTGGTCCTCATATTCTCCTAAGGGGAAAAAATCTACACAACTCTAATTCCTGATTTTTATGCTATCTTTGCCACAGTGCATTTAACATCTCTATTGCTTGAATGTACTAATAAAAAATTCTATTGTTCCCACTCCTCCCACTGATTCTTTGTCCTCCTGTTGCAAAGCAATTTCCCATGTGTGAGATAGAGATAGTGTAAAATGTCATATTAATTGCTTCCACTGAGCATTTATATTGACAATATGATAAACAGAACTTTACATCCCATCAGCTCAATTCCCAGTGACTTGATTTTACCCAGAATTACTAATTTCTGAGGAAAATTTGAAGTAATAATTTTGAATTACATTCCAAACACATGGCAAAATTGATAGGGCAGATATCTGAATACGTTGTTGCTGCCACATGGGCGTGTGATTGGCCCGAAGTTATCTGGAGTCACCAAAGTGGCCAGATGAGCTTGAGTTGGTTTTGGTCTGATAAATGCATGCATCCCTGGAGGTCCACAGTCGTCGGAATGTAGTAACTCTAGACTTACCACAGTTATCTAGTCATCATTCTTCTTTTATTAAGTCTATAGATGTGAATGTATATGAAGGTAAATGCATATCTGACTGGTACATCTATAATCATGCCTCTCACCTGCAGAGTGCATCTAAGAGGCTCCATGTAGAGTCACAGAAGTTTTGTAAGTCTAGTACCTCATTTAGAATAGTCTGTCAATGCTCATGGTTCAGCTACCATCAAGGTAGGTCATTGGTGAGTCCATTCCTCTTCCCTAAAAAGAAAGGCCCTCAAAATCGGAAACTCAAAATCTAATGTCCTTCAAGACCATGTGCTGGCCTGTCTCTAGTACCTGCCTTTCTTGATTGTTTATATTCTTAGCATTCATGCTTCCTCTCTTTGTCTGAAGAAATGGCAGGAGAACCAAGGCCTACTCTCTCCAAGACAGGCCCCATCCTCTTCCAGGTCTTTCTAGATGGTTCTATATGGACCTGTAGTGCCAGCAGCTTCATGGAAATGAGCAGTCTTGCAATTGCAAATGGCTGTTCATTAGCATAATCATGAGGCTAATTAGCAAAGCTGTGTAAGATCTCCCTGCTGGCAGTAAACAGGATGTGTAGATGTGCCTCTGCCAGAAAAACAAAACAAAACAAAACACCTCTGTCACCAGTCTCTTATGCCTGAATTTCTTCCTGATTTTTAACTTGATTTATCCTAGTTTCAATGGGTCCTGAGCTGAAACCAAGATGTGTGTGTGGGCCTGGGTTCACCTACAAATACCTCACATATTTATGAAACCAAGAGGTCTTTAGACCCAGAGCATCCTGCCAAGTATAAGGGGAAATTACACCACTGTGGGATTGAGGTTATCAATTTTTTTTTGCCCAGAATGGGACCACCAAAGAGACTAAGACAAGTGGACCTGAACAACCACACAGCATGGCCAAGTGGATTCTGTGCAACACTCCATCTAATGAAATGTGGTGCTACTGCATTCATACACCAACTCAAACACCTTCATTCAGCAGTACCCACAAAAGTGAAAACATGGTCCCATTTTAATGCACCGCAATATTTTGGTACAGACTCCCTGACAACCCAAGTAGCACCTATTCTGTGTTCATTTAGTATAATTTTTACAGTCTCTAGGTATATTTACTTCATCTTAAAAATTGTCCCCACACTGGAAACCTACAGCTGTGAAGTAATGTTACTTTGGGGCTAGGGGCAAGACACAGGTTATCTCCACAGCAGAATGGGGAGATATGTTGATAATTTGTCACACAGAATTAAGAAAAAAAGACTACCAGCCAAGTTTTGACCATGCTGTAGCAAATTCTGATAACTATTGAACATACTTACATACTGTGCTTGACTGCCAAAAGCAAAAGGCCAGTTTGTTTTCAAACTAAAAGTTAACAAGCAGTAAATGGAGTGAATTGTCTGTTTGATTTTTTTTTTAATTCTTCTACTTTTCGTAAGGGAAAATGATGCTAAAAATCTATGGAAAATCTTCTTTGAGAAACCATTTTCTGTTACCTTCATAGGGTCACCAAGAGAACAGTGAACCTTGAATATGTTTGCCCTTTTTTAAAGCAAAAATGTTCAACATGCGGTGTGTCACTGACTTGAAGTAATACTGCATGTTGTCGTCTGTTTTTTCTAAAATAACAGTGGAAAGCAACAGTTATATTGTGGAAGATTACAGAGCACGGGAACAAGACAGCACACTTGTTTTTTGTGTTGTTTTCATTGGGAACCTCTTTATAGTTTAATTTGCAGCTACAAAATAGGGCAGCTAACTCATGTCTACAGATTTGTTGAAATTTATGCAGGCTGGCTGCTCACGCTTGAAGTGACAGTGGATTTAATAAAGTGCATTGATGCCTCTATTTTGGTAAACGCTGACAATGTTCTGCAGGTTGCAGAAATCTGTGTTAGGCACTAGCCTATCAAATACATTAGAAAGCTAATATTGTTGGTACATCAACAGAGCAATATATATTTTCCCCAAAATAACAGGTTTATGCATCTTCTTTTACAACACGATCAAGACATTTCCATTTCCAGACCACTTGATGTGCCTGAAGTATTGCAATATTTCCTTTTTTGCTTACATAAAGCACTGGGACAAACATATCAGAATGATAATTTCTGAATCAGGACCTGACCATCCTTCTAGTCATCACTCAAGCATCACCCAAAGATCATATCTGAAATCAATGAGAGTTATGACTGAGGAGAGCTATATGAATGGTCTCTCACTATTTGAAAAGCCAAGCAATAATCTTAGGAGCTTAACTGGTCATTATCAGATATAGGTGGTAGAACCATCCAGAAAAAAGGATACTCTCCTCCAGCATGTCAGCAATTCTATCACTGGCTAATGCAGTGTCACCATTTTTCACAAATCTCAGTAAGGTTTCCCTTGTTTTTCCTCTCCTCAGTCACAAAGCTGATTTGATAGTCAGCAAAGTCAGAAAACAAAACTGTCATTTTAGACTACCTTCAAAACCTGAGGAACATTTTTGTCTTGTAACAGTGTTGTTCTGCAGTACACTGGTTGTCACAAGAATGACTTCTAGTTTTTGATTATAACTGATGTAAGAGAGTCCCCTCCACCCCTGCCTTGAGCCTTCAAAAGTGGGAAATTGAAATTTCTGAGGAATAGCTCCTCGCATAGTATTTTGGCACTTCACCTTCCAGTTCCAGCTGGAAACAGAAATATGCACCCAAATGGGAAATAATATGGAAAATATGTTATCTATTCACTGACAAATAGATAATAGGAAATTCACTCCATGGTGTTAGCCGGTGGCCAGGTAATGTGCGGTGAGGTACTCCCCTGGGTCCTAAACAACCCAGTTTTTACTGTTAGAGGAGGCAGCTCCTAGCACTCTTACCCACGGCCAGGCTGTAGTAACCAAACGGTTAAAGTTCTTTTTGTTGTGCCGGCTGTGTCTACACTAGCCCAAAACTTCGAAGCAGATCAGAATAAGAGGACTTTGAAGTAGGCGGGGTCCTTTTGAAAAGGAGCCCCGTTGGGACAAGCTGCGCAGCGGCGAAGCGCGTCAATTTCGAAGTGCCGCGGTCGCCAGCGTGCTAATGAAGCGCTGAATATGCGTTTCAGCGCTTCATTAGTAAACTTTGAAATGGCCATTTGCATGGCCATTTCGAAGTTTGGGGCTAATGTAGACGTAGCCCTTGTTTGGTGGTTGGCAGAAAGCTCAGTTTGATTTTTATTTTTAACTAAGCTAGTTGTTCTATTACTGATTGTCACAGTCACAGGACAAGCTTCAACCTCGTCGCTGACATTTTGGGGTGATTTAATTACGCTGAGAGAAGATGTTTCACTCCCAGATATACATAGGGTTTTATCTAGTGTGGACTCTAATCTGGTGAATTTATTAAGAGTCTCTACTAGAAGATTAAGAAGGGTCCCAGCCATGACCTTTTGGTCGTAACTGGTTCGGCCAAACAGCCCCTTCTTCCCTGTAGCTGCTAGGGTCTCTTTCCAGTCATTTAAAATAGTAGTTCCCCTAGCTCCAGGCCTGAGCAAGGTGGAAGTTTTTAGGACAGAGTAATCTATCCCACTCTTTTTGATTATTTCTTTAATTTGTTGCAGGGTTTCCTCAGGAGTCCCTGCCTGAGGCTTCTTTTTATACTCCACTTTCTGTGGCTCTGTATTAACTGGGTAAAATGTTAGGTTCTGGTGGCAGCTAATCAGGCAAGCCAATCCAGACCAAGTGACCACTTCCATTATGCTTCTCACGGTCTCACTGCCCTTGAAAGCAAAGGTATATTCATGTTTTTCTCCCTGTTCTTGGGAATGGAATAATAAGTGGGAGAGTTCTTTCCCCTGGACCTCAGCGTTCCTCCAGGGCCAGACAGCACCATTTTTGTGTTCAGAAGTCACCACTGATCCTGTCTGTGAGGCCATATCGTGGAGGGCAATGCTGTTAAGCAATGTGTGTGCACTTGGGGAAACAGGCACGACACCAAATTTAAATTTTTCTGGATTTTTTGCCCCCGAGACACCTAACCACACCCTTAGAGATGCTGGTAGAGTGTCTCATTGGATTTTACTCCGCAACCCAGCACAGTGTACACAGTGGTCGCTCACAATGGGGTTTACAGGGTGGTGGTAGGATCCGCAGAAAAATGGTGCTGAACACTGTCTGTCCTGAAAGAAAGAATGAGTCCCTTTAAAGGTGCAACCACAAGAGGAATTTATTAAGGGGAGAGGAATTACACACGAGGATAAACCTAAATTGACAGACTATAGGTTTTCCCTTTCCTCTCCTAGTTTTTTAGCACAGAGTTTGTATATTTATGACACCAGCCCTTGAATTACGTAAAGCCGCAATGAGCAGCACCCTCAAAATGTCCCACTACTTACAGCGAATCCCAGGAATCCCATGACGTCTTTGCTGAGTGCTGTAAGGGGAAAGTAGTTAAAGCACAATATTACACAATCCTCTTTTATAGAGGTGCCAGTTAATGGCAAAGAATAAGAAACAACCTGCTGCAGGGAGTTATTCCCTCACAGGCAGGGGGGAGAGCCACGAGGCTCTCAACCCTAATTCTGGAATCACCTCTTACGATGTCAGTGTCACACATACAGAATGGGAAAGGACTGCCTAGGAATGAGTACAGCAGAAAGGGATCTGGGGGTTATAGTGGACCACAAGCTAAATATGAGTCAACAGTGTGATGCTGTTGTGAAAAAGGCAAACATCATTCTAGGATGCATTAACAGGTGTGTTGTGAACAAGACACGAGAAGTCATTCTCCCGCTCTACTCTGTGCTGGTTAGGCCTCAGTTGGAGTATTGTGTCCAGTTCTGGGCACCACAGTTCAGGAAGGATGTGGAGAAATTGGAGAGGGTCCAGAGGAGAGCAACAAGAATGATCAAAGGTCTAGAGAACATGACCTATGAAGAAAGGCTGAAAGAATTGGGCTTGTTTAGTTTGGAAAAGAGAAGATTGAAGGGGAACATGATAGCAGTTTTCAGGTACTTAAAAGGGTGTCATAAGGCAGAGGGAGGGAACTTGTTCTTCCTTGCCTCTGAGGATAGAACAAGAGGCAATGGACTGAAATTGCAGCAGGGGAGGTTCAGGTTGGACATTAGGAAAAAGTTCCTAACTGTCAGGGTGATCAAACACTGGAACGAATTGCCAAGGGAGGTGGTAGAATCTCCATCACTGGAGCTATTTAAGAAGAGGTTAGATAGATGTCTATCAGGGATGGTTTAGATAGTACTTAGTCCTGCCATGAGGGCAGGGGGCTGGACTCGATGGCCTCTCGAGGTCCCTTCCAGTCCTACTCTTCTATGATTCTATGATTCTATGATGATCTGGGCGCTCAACCTCCCTCTTGAACAGGGGGGAGCAGATGGAATGGGACCGCCTCCTACGACAGTTCTTGAGGTTTGGGGTCGCCTCTTACAACGACTCCCTTAAGGATCGCCTCTTACGACGATTCCTGAGGTTTGGGGTCACCTCTTAAGATGACTCCCTAGGTTGGACTGCCAGTTAAACAGCTAGTCCAAGGTAAGAAACACCTTTCACGGTAGTTTCCAAATACAATATCCGTCCCTGTTATGGGCCAGTCAAATTAATCCTTGCCTCTTACTGGCAAAGTAAATTATGCTTTTAGAATGCTATGAGGGTTGAAGGTATCTCGGGCTGGCTATAAATAGCACCCCCTGTGCTTTACATGGGCTAGTAGAAACAAAGGGTTACACAGTTTGAATTGTTTTAGCAGAACTGGAGCAGTCCCAGGCTACCACCTATAATGCGTTGCTGCTATTGGTTAGCACATCCAGCAGCAAGCAAAGATACAACAACACGTGTAAAATACACACATTAACCAGGTCATTACAAGTACATTTGATTGTTACCTCTCCTTCCTTAGCTCAGTTTCCAGGCGCTGGGCCTGCAATTGCTTCTTTCAGGAGCTAGGAAAGTATGGCTGCACAGGTGCGTTTTTACAGTGCCGCACTAGGCCTGACAGGAAAGAGGATTGAAGAAAAGAAGCAGGAGGAAAAGAACCAACTTGGGATACAAAAACCTCCTGTAACAAATTTGCAAATAAGCAAGCAAATTTGTAGTGATTTCAGAACGGCCTTAGTTCTCCCCACCGGCCACGGCAATGGTCGAGGAGGAGAAGGGCAGGACCGCTGCTGCGGTTTGTCCCTTTCACAGGGTGCACGCTCGTTAGGTGGCATCACCTGCTGGAACAAACCCTCGGGGAAAAACTGGAGCCTTCAAAATGGTGACAGTCAGGAGCTCTTCTTTGTCCTTTGATGACTATGGGCGCAAAGTCCGAGTTCCTGAAGGCGTCCTCTTCGGGTCTTCGACGTCCCTCGGTGGCTGAGGTACGATGACTGACATGAAGCTTGTCACCTTCTTTTCTTCTTCAGCTCTTTAGTGATTTCAGCTCAGTCCAGGTCCAGGTCCCCAGAAGGAGTGAGAGCAAGGGCCTCAAGCTCTTAACTTTATAGGGCCTGTGAGGAGCTGTTTGAAGTCCATTGTGCATTTTGGTTGCCATAGCAACCGAGGAAAGCTATATGTTACATATTTAGTAGGTATCCAAAACTAACCAACTAACTATTAGGATTTCAAACTGTAACTTATACATATTAACTGCCCCTCATAAATATTTTCACCAACTGTCATTTTCTAACTGTCATTCTTGTTTACTTCATTCTAGACAGTTCTATATGGTTTTTTTCAAAGGGAATTTTTTACAGTAGATTTTTATAGAGTATTCCTATGGGCTTGATAGGGAATAAAGTCATGAATTAAACAACATAGATGTTAAAATGCTTAGTTCCCACGGCTTTTGGTTAAGATGTGGGGAGAAACACAGACACCACAGCCCATGGCCAGGGACATATCAATCACCTCAGGTGAGGATCTTTCAACACTGATAATCAGGTCTTAAAGTATATTCATTCACAAACAGACTGCAGAATGCATTATTTTCAGATCTGAAGAATTATTTTGTTAGTCTTTAAAGTGCTATATGACTGGTCTGTTTGTTTGGTTGGTTTGGTTTGGTTTGTTTTTTGAACATACAGACTAAACACGGCTTCCTCTCTGTGACTATACAGATTGGGTCTTGTTGTAATAATTTTGCAATCAGACACCTTCATTTTTGATCTGGCCTCCATTTTGATTTTGCTCTGAGGTCCACCTGTGTACCCATGCTCAGTAGTCATCTTGGGTCACCATCAAAGTTACAGGCCAGTGAGGGTTTGTGGTTCCCAGTACAAGCACAGCTGTGAACCCAGATGTCAGAAGAGAGAGAAAATTGTGAGTCCCACTATGATTACATTGACAATAGCTGGATGTACCCTTGGGTGGCATCATGTGGCAGCTTCCTGGCTTGCACCACATCTTCTGCAATTTGGCAGGTCTCCAGAAGTATCAGTTGCCACAAATTTTGTCTGCCTTGCAAACAGCACTAAAAAATATGAATACTGTGTGAAGGGACTATGAACAGCAATTGCTATGCTCCCATCAACACAGGAGGAGCAATAGAACAGACAGCCCCATGTAGGTAAGTCAAGGAAGCCTGATTAATTCAGTGGGCATTGAAACCCTCTAAAGCAGTCCCATGGCAGTCTCATGAGGGTGGGGAGCCAGGCTAGAATGGGAGAATCCTGTAGCCCGAAGGTGGGGAGGTGGTGAGGGAGCCCACTTGAGGAATGGAGCCCCATCACATCGCCATAGCAGTGAGACAGCCAGGAGCCCAGCGGGGGCAAGGAACCCCACCAGCATCCCTGCAGCAGTCCCATGGTGGTGGAAAACCCGGCTGGGGTAGGGGAACCCCATATCCCCATGGTGGGAAGCTGGCTGCGGATTCCATCTGGGGCACAAAGCCCCATCACAAACCTGGTAGCAGTGGGGAGGTCAGCCAAAGTAGGGATCCCCACAGCCCACTCCCAGGGAGCCTTGTTGGCAGTCCTGTGGCAATGGGAAGCAGAGTCAGGCCAGAGGGAGGTGGTTAAGCCTCACTGGGAGCCCTGACCAGCTTCCCAGTGGCAGGGAACCTCAGAAGGAGTGAAGACTCTGCTAAGCATCCTGGGGACAGGGAGATGGTGGTGGTCAGGAGTTGAGCCAGGTCAGCAGTCTGGCATCCCCGCTGGGGCAGCCCAAAGGCCTGAGCTCCCCTAATCCAGCAAAACCTCTCATTAAGGACCCCTCGGGTCCCAAGGGTGCCAGTCTCCAACACCAGATAGGAAGAAGGGGCTTTTGAAAACTGGGGGGTCCTTTCGAAAGGTCCCTGTCTCCATGGGCAGCATGTAATTTGAAAGCCGCACTTTTGAATTGCCACAGCTGCCATTATGCTAATGAGGTGCTACATATTCGTGGCAGGGTCTCATTAGCATCTTTCTAACCCTCTCATTAACATGCCCCTTCCTAAAGGAAGGGGCTCATGTAGCCACAGGGAGGATTTATGCAAATGTGGGAAATCAAAGAGGTATGCAAATGTGGGAAATCAAAATGCAAATAATGTACATATTTGCATATTTGACATCTCATTTGCATACCCTTCTTTCGAAGGAGCTTCTTTCAAAAGAAGAAAACCAGTGGAGACACTGCTCTTTCGAAAGTAAACCACATCTTTGAAAGAATCCTTCTTCCCTTTATTTAATGGGAAAGAGGAATGCAAGTGTAGGCACACCCTCACAGAGCTTCTATAGTGGTGGGGTATTTTGGTTGGTTGGTTTTGTTTTATTATTTTCTTTAAATGGTCAGAGGTCTATCATTGGTCGCATCCATCTGGATGCTGGTTCACACTCCTCCTGTTCCACACTGGTAAAACTTGCAATGTCCTGGTGGCATCAGCACAGAGGTTGGAACCCCAAGCTCTAACACAACAGATAAACAATACTCTGTTTTATTTACCCATTTATTATTTTTGAAGAATAAACAATCCACTTTAAAGATGGCTCTAATAATTAAACATATAGGGCCAAAAGACTAATTTAGCCTGTCCTTGTAGATATTCATCATAATTTCTCTAAAGCTGTGTCTAGACTAGCCCCCAACTTTGAAGGGGGCATGGTAATTAGAGTGTTGGGAGATTACTAATGAAGTGCTGTGGTGCATATGCAGCACTTCATTAGGCTAAAACTCCCCTGTGGCAACTTCAAAGTGTCAGACTTTGAACTGTTGGCTTGTGTGTAGCCACAGGTCAGCTGTGGGTACTTTGAAGTGTCTGTGATATTTCAAAATCCCTTTACTTCTCAAAGTACTCACTTTGAAGTACCTGTGGCTGACCCGTGGCCACATGAAAGCTGGCACTGCCTGGTAAATGCTGCTGTGGACTTCCAGTAATCCACCTTTTCTTGTGACTTGGTCCTCAGGCCAGGACAGAATTCAAGTTCACATCTTCTGTAATATTAAAGTCCAAAAGAAATATTGTAGGGCCAAAGTCTTTACCAGGATTCTGCCCTGCTAATGAGTTCTTATCTTCATGCAGCCTGTCTTTTTAGTCATTAATCCATTCTCCTCCAGGGACCAGAGGACAGCTGATCATTCCGCTTCAGTTAGTCATTCTGGTTTTCGTTATACATAATGATTTTGTGCAGGTAGGTGCGGCATTATTATTTTAGAATCTTGTCCTCAAGCCACTGACAAATTTCCTGGACAAATGGGCTCCCCAAATTGTGACTCACTTTGTGACTCTTTTCACATTCCAGGCTGCACCATGGTCTAAATCTGTTGCTTTAAAATCTCCCTTATCTCCTTGGAAGGAGGTCAAGGCACCTGTTGTCTCATGCCATTTGTATAATATTGGAATCTAAGTGCATCCACCTGGGAGGAGCTGAAAAGGTTATAGAGAACATAGCTGGCAGTTGTTGGATCTCGCTCTTTTAATCGAGTATGAGATTCTCCCCAACAAATATGGTTACAAACATGGCCAGAACATTCAGTATTTGTGGGCCCAGTTTCACTTCTGGAAAGTCAGAGGCTATAAATAGTCCCTCTTGGGCTTTCCCTAATTTTAAGAGGTTCCCATTGTAGATCTATCCAGTCTTTCTTTTATCAAGTTGTCTAATTTCATAATCTATCAGTCCTGCCTGTTGTGTGACTTCATAGAGGCTCTGCCAACTGGCCAAGTGTTCTGACTCTGTTCTTGGTGTTGGGATTCTCTCTGAGACTTTTTCCACTCAGAATATCCAGAACACCTAGTTCAGTTCTGAAACAATACTTCAACCAGTTATACAGTATCCCCAAAATGTCAGCACAACTCCAGCTAATCACTCAGATTATTTTATTGAGTGTGTAACAGCTTTTTATCCACTCTGGCCAGACCCTGACAAAGGGGATTTTGGTGGAGGATGACTCTTTCAGCAAGAACTTGGCATCTTTTTAGCAGAACCCTTGCAAACACCTAGCCAAACCCACTGAAGAAAGATATCCCTTTATAGCTGTTGGACTCTGCTCCATTCTGTTTAGTCGAATGGAGAGTCATTATTGTTACATCTGTCAAAGAAGAGATCAGGGATTGTACTATTTTAAACGTGAATTTATGTAAACTGGATCTCAGTTCTAAGCAAATCAGATAAATACTTTGCATCAGTTATTTTTCATCTACTTTTCCTTACATTTTCTCTCTCTCTTCTTGAGGATTGTGGTGCCTTTGGACATTAACTTCTAGAAAAGCAGATTTTCCCTGCCCCAGAAAGGTATAATATAAGGGGAAATGCTAACTCTTCCAAACAGACCTCCAAGGTGCAACTTGGTAGGTGGAATTTCTCTTCTAGGTATGTCCTACCACAGGATGCATCTCCTTTCCCCCCATATACACATATGCATTCTGGGGATTTCTGTATCAAGCAGGTTTTCCCTTAGCTTTGGAGAAGCAATAATTCTCTTCTGTGCCTTCTGTACAGATTATTAAATGAGATAATATTCCCAAACGTGTTTATAAAAACCACTAATGCAAGCACCTACTTGAAAACTACTGCCAATTCCTAACACTCCATTTTTTCATGGGCCTCTGACATAGACCACTCATTTGTACTGGAAAACACAGGGAAAAGAAAGACTGTGAATAACAACTGACAGCAGTCGGTTGCTCTGTGTCTCAGCATATTCATCTCTTGTCCTTTCTTCGCAGACTGGTTATATGTCATATACCAGTTACAGTTTGACCAGTGATTTAATTGGGAGCAGAATCAAGCCTTATTAAATAACCACACAAGCTTGTGCTTCCAGAACTTCTGCCTGGATTTAAATTATTTCATTTCTGTTTCTATTCTTCTAGGATTTTCCTGTATGAAGCTAAGGGAAACATTATTTGCAATCAGCTATAAACTATAAATGCATAACTGACTCCTAATAGAGTTTGGGTAGCAAAAAAGTTGATTTATCAATAGTTTTGATCATAAAACAGCCACATTCAACCCACTGGGAGATTATCTATAGGTCAGGTTTTTACGGACATTTTCAGAATCCTGGTAGTTTCAAAAAAATGAAACATTAATTTTAAATAATTCAAAAATGCCATACCAAAATTGTGTTCTGCATAGATCCGAACACTAAATACAGTTTATCTAAGACAGAAATAGTTCATACTAACAAACTTTTAATTCGGGGTGATAACCTTTAATCTGAATAGTAACAGCTGATAGGTAACAAAACTGTATTAACTTTTATAAATTATTATAGAACTATGTATATAAAGTTAAGTATTGCAAATTGTTCTACAATAACATGAAGTTCAGCTTTTACAATGCTTTAGAAGACAGATTGAAGTGAGAATGGTGTGAAACTCTCCATTTCATGTTGTTTCCAATCTTAGCTTAAAAAGCTTTAGCTAACCTCAAAGCAACACTCAGACAAAATGTCAAGTGGTTCCTGCTTCACATCTGAAACCAAAAATTTGCATACCTTTCCTCCCCTACTGCAAATACTCACTGATCCCCATAAGGTCCAAGTTACTTCACTGTCTAAGTGCCATATTTGTGTGGCCTTGAAGTAATTCAGCTCTCAATTTCTCTGCAGTAGAATGTAATAGTAACAATAACACCACTTTTCATTAGTACATCACAAAGCACTTTACAAAGGATATTAGTATTTTTATCCTAATTTTAAACATAGGAAAATGGAGGCACAAGGAGGTGCAGTGATTGTTCCAGGGCACCCAAGAGGCCAGCAGCCAAGCCAGATATAGAACCTGAATCTTAGGAATCTTCATCAAATGCTCTTTCATTAAAAATGCTGTCTAGCAGGGTCAGCTATCTTATTCCAAGATGCTCATGGGGTGGCTGCCTTACTCTCCTTTTCACTTGGGAGATTCGCACAGCTTATTTCCCCTCACAGGGAAATGAGAAGGCCTACTTCAAATTTTCAGCAAAATTCAAAGCTGACATGAAGAACAAGAAAGTAGCTTGAAAACAGGCATAGTTTGTAAAAGACTGATGAATTCATCAAGTTTTACATATAAAGATTACCTGAAACCGGGTGAGATACATCCCTTTTGGGGTTTCGTTACAAAAGATGAACACTGAACTGGTCACCACTGTAATCAAGTGTGTACATCTAATATAGAATTTATTTATTCTACAGTATGTGAATAGCAGTGACACAAGTCCTGAGATATATTTCATTTATTTCTTATTGGCTACGTCCACACTAGCCCCAAACTTCGAAATGGCCACGCAAATGGCCATTTTGAAGTTTACTAATGAAGCGCTGAAATGCATATTCAGCGCTTCATTAGCATGCGGGTGGCCGCAGCACTTCGAAATTGACGCGCCTCGTCGCCATGCGGCTTGTCCCAACAGGGCTCCTTTTCGAAAGGACCCCGCCTACTTCGAAGTCCTCTTATTCCCATGAGCTGATGGGAATGAGGGGACCTCGAAGTAGGTGGGGTCCTTTCGAAAAGGAGCCCTGTTGGGACAAGCCGCGCGGCAGTGAGGCGCATCAATTTCGAAGTGCCGCGGCCACCCGCATGCTAATGAAGCGCTGAATATGCATTTCAGCGCTTCATTAGTAAACTTTGAAATGGCCATTTGCATGGCCATTTCGAAGTTTTGGGCTAGTGTAGACACGGCCCTTATGAAATCTCATGTCACTGTGAATTAATATGTGTTTTATCATTTTTTTGTAGGGACAGCCTTCTATTTTGCAAAGCTTATTGGAGGGAGTGAGTCACCACAAAACCCTCACTTGGTTGTATTAAAATAAACTATAGATAATTTTCACTGAAATTACTCTGAAGAGGTGTTTGCTGATGGGGGCATGTGGGGGAAAAAACTTTCTATTAATTATTTTGGCCTAATTTCATTAATGTCTTTCTTGTACTATATATCAGATCTCTCCACGGAGAAGCAAAACAAAAATATTCTTCAGGCTACTGTGATGTGCTGTAGTTGTCCTGGTTGATCAATGCATATTGCTTAAAGGAACAGAAGAAATGGGACTATAACCAAATAATGTTTATTTTTTCTTATAAATAAGAGTGCTAATTAGCATTTTAATTGAAGACTTTAGCAGTGTGAGTGGTACATTAGGTTGTTTTCAGCAGCACAGTGCTGTTTTTTACTGAAGTGCACAATAAGTTAGAATCATGTTTAATGACTTACTCTGCCTAGTTCTGCTCATTAAACTGTGAAACAAATAAGCAAGAGATGTGAATAGCTCAGAGCAAATTGCATTCTACTGCCTCCTGGGAACACCAGGATTTTCACACACATTGTGTTATCTGGTAAATGGTCCCTGCCTCTAGGTGAGTATCATAATACTTTGCTCTGATGTTTTTCTGATGTTTTAATCCATCTCTCCTTATTCTCCCAATACTGCATCCAGTCTGCCTCTTTACCCTTAGAGAAGCCTTTCCCTTCACAGACATACATCATCCATGGGATATCTAGATGGGCCCTCTCTCTGACTAGTTATTTTAATCAAGATTTGGGGTTACTTTAGGTAAAAGATAGCACACGATTCATTTCCTCAACTTCCAGCATTTGAACACAGCAGACAATTAGGTGTTGATTATCCAAGCCATTTTAATAAAAATAAGCGGCCTCTTCACAGTGATAGGAGAGGGATATTGAGTTAAACGTTTCCCACTGTAAATACAGATTAATCGGTATCAGTTCTCAGTCCAAAATTCATTCCTAGGGACTCTGCACTGTAAAGACAGTTGACCTAACAAAAACGCTCGCTCTGTTTCACTCAGTCTTCATCCACTTCATTTTAACCACTAACAAAAGAGGAAATTTTGTTAAATGTCAGGTTTTCTGATAACAGACATCTGTCTACAAAGAGATCATCAGTTTAGGGCATGTACACCAGTGAACAGAGATTATATTATGACAACTGTTCAGCTGATCTGAACTGGATTCACATAAGAATTACATAACAGAATGTTGCAACATTTGACAGGCTCTGTCATGATGTTACTCTACGAATCAACCTTTTGTCTACTGGCATTGGGAAGTCAAGCCACAGTGAGCAGAAGCATTAGGTGGATGTTTCTAGAATCATAATCCTAACAAAGTTGCCATATTTATGTTTAATTATTAGCTTACCATTAAAATGAATGACAGTAAGTCATTCCTTTCTTGATGCAGTTTTTTCCGGTTATATGGCTCATGAAGATGCTGAATCAGGCTGTCATTTAAAAAAAAAAAGATAGGTTAGGTTTGTGTATGCTGGTTTCACAGACTTTATAATCTCCCAGTTACCTTTGTATATTGGGAGGTAGCCTTTACATCATTGGTGAAGTTCACTATGTGCTTTGTTTCCTCTTTTTTTTTTTTTTTTCCGGTGGTGCTTTGTGGATGGCAGAATAAAGAATCAGTACAATTCAGTTCTTCTATTTCTTTAATCTGCATCAAGAATACTGCATTGCTAAGAAATGTATTACATTATTTCTGAATAGAATAATACTTTTACATTTTAAAATGTATATAATCTAGGTTAGTTGCATTAACTAATTATACATATACCCTAAAATATTAAAGAAAAAATCACAAGCACAACCAAGGCCACAGATTACCCGTGTTTGCTGGAGAAAATTTAAGAGGTGAATAGCATTTTTTATAATGTGATTTATGATGAATTTCTACCTTCATTATAATGAATTACCACATGCTGTATTTGCCTCAATTATAATACCTTCCTAATCTTTACTTCTCTTCAGAAAAAGACAAGATGCCTTATGTTATTCCCTTATCAGCGTTATTCATACCCTGCGAATTGATTTTTTTAAATGGAAACATACAAGAGAGTATTCATTTGAATGTTAAATGAACATGCTTCAACTATTTGTACATTTCTTTTAGGTTTTCTTTTTGTGAGCCACTTGAGCAATATAATTTACCAACAAGCAGGCATTTGCGAAAAATGAATTTCAAGTTGAATTGCAATATCTGCCCTGGAATTTTATACGCTGTTGGGGACAGGGGAATCATGGATATTTTAAAAATATTGATTACCTTCTTAATCCAAAATTAGTTTTAATCAAAAATTTTGACACTAGCTGTAGAAAAGTAATTGCCACTGCTAACTTAGAGTTTATTGCATTTTGTGGTACCATTTGTTTTGAACTATTAGTCATTTTACCCCTATAATGTACATGGAAACAACTGACTTGATATGTGGGGCATTTAAAAATTGCTTTAAATGTGCTAATTTTTAACTAGACTTCTCCATCTTGTCAGATAAGGTGATTATTTTATGTTTATTGAATCCTTTTTAAATGCATAATGGACTTGCTCAAGTGGATCTTAACTATTAATGTAACAAGTTTTAAAATTAGTTTTAACTTTTTGAATCATTGAAGAGAATGACGTGTGGCATAAGATTCTGAACAAAACTAATACTTCTTAATGGCTTTCATTGGCTGAAATCTGGATAAGATAACATAAGCATTTTCAAGTCAATGGCTGCACTGTGTCATGTTTTCATTGGGTATGAAAATGCTTTTAAAGGACTGAACCATCTATCGACCTATTACCTACAATTTCAACAAACATAGCTTTCTACTGATGAGCACGTTAAATAGGAAGTAATCTTTTCTGC
The DNA here is from genome assembly GCF_033958435.1 of Carettochelys insculpta. Lineage (NCBI taxonomy): Eukaryota > Metazoa > Chordata > Testudines > Carettochelyidae > Carettochelys > Carettochelys insculpta. The sequence goes on from NC_134137.1 coordinate 139,712,167, forward strand.
TCAATTAATTTGACATGATTTAAAATGTAAGCAAATCAGCAGGTTTGCTGTACTCTTGAGCAAATGAATTCCAAAGCTAAGTAGGAAAAAATAAGCACGACTGAGGGTTACTGAATTATGTTCAATGTTAAACATGTGATACACAAGCACTATGATGGCAATGTCTTAAATTTCCTATTTCTCAATACCTTTGGATAAATGACCATTAAGTGTGAAATTTAAGCTGATTTTCAGCTTCAATTATGTTCCTACAGAAATTATTTTAATTTTTAGTAAAAAGGAACATGTGTTGCTTCTTGGTACTAATTAGAACAGCCTTCTTAAAGAAGCACTGGAAGAATTAGTGCTTGAGATATTTAAAACTGAAATGTGCTGGACCACTCAAAATATATCGTAAAGAATAATCCAGGGTTTTTGGGAGGATACAATAGTTTACAGAAGTCCATCACTAGAATTTGTGCATGAACCTACATGATCTAATAGACCATTACTCATCTCTCATTTTTAAGACGATCTGTCTTATATGTGGTCAACACGGATGAATGCCTTGCAGAGCTGTATATTTTGAAATATATTGTGTGTGCAGGTGTTCAAATACATTCATTGCAAAACAGCTGTAAAGAAGTAGACTATGACATTTAAGGAACCAATGAAAGAAAATGTGTACCTTTTCTAAGCTCTCATTTCTTTTTGTAATTATATTGGATAAACCATGCTCATAACAGTTAAGGGCACACAAACAGGGATTTACAGTGTATTATATGCTCAACTCCATTACATAGTGTATAGATTGCTTTACCAGTCAGAGTACCTCTTTGATGGATGAATAAAGGATATAGCATAAGTTGCATTCAGTCTCACTCAAAATATTTTAATTTATCACATGATCAGCATTTCCTGGGGACAGGATATAAATATAATAGTGGTTTTTGTCAGCAATATCAATATTTGGCTAAACCTGGAAATATGGTGGCATTCCTTTTTACCATCAAGTTGTTTTCTACTTATTTTAATCATTTGCTTTTGTTCTGTATGACTGGACCGAGAACCAGAAGGTAATATATTTTGGATCCCATAAAGGAGATACCTTCCTCCTTTCCTGAAGAATTTCTGATTCTTTCCTAACTCTCTAGTACCTCATATCCGATAAAGTTATAATGGATATACTACATTTATTTGCCTTGTGCATATTATTCCTAGAGGGAAATTTTATAATAGCCTTGTGACTTTGTTAGTCAATAATTAAGTGTTCTGTATTTTCACCATGTTTACTTGACAAAGTTCAGGGCAAAAGACTTCTCATTCAGGTCAGATCCATACAGTAATGAATTTTTCCGAAATGGCATTCAAGAAATGTTGGATATTGTTAAGTTTTAAACTAAAATGGTGTCTTGCTTTTAATCCTGAATATTAAGGCCATGTCTAGGTTACGGTGATATGTTGACAGAAGTTTTTGTCGGAATGTATCTTCCCACAAAATTTCTCTCAACAGATCTCTGCCAAATTGCCAAGCAGATTGCAACAGCGATCCACTCTGTTGACAGGCTGCCCAGCCGCTCTCTCGACAAAATCACCAAACAAAAGAACAGCAGATAGGGCTGCTGAGTGTCATGGGAGGGCTCCCAGGGATGTCCAGACTGGCCTTCTGTAGATAGAGATCTGCCGACAGAGGCGTTATGCCTCAGGGGAGCATTTGACATATTCCTCTAAATGATTGTCTTGGTGATACTTAGTCCTGCCGCAGTGAGTGGGATCTGGACTAGATTATTGAGGTCCTCCCCAGCATTACATTTCTATGTTTCTATAATTGGCATTGTTAGGCTTCCCTAACTTTGGAATACAGGAGCTGGTGAAAGTTTATACAATTTCACAAGGGTAGAGTGGTAAATCGATTAAATTAAATGTTAACTTTGATATAATGGAAATTGAATTAAAGCTACAAAAATAAAATGTTTACAAACAATGTTTAAATAAAAGGCAAAAGGATAAATAAGGAGAGGAACCAAACAGCCAGCAATAAGAACAAAAAACCCTCTACACTTGGTGGAATAACTGAAACATGTGAATGGTTTGATCCAAAGAGTTCCATTAACTTTAGTTGTCTGTAACTAATCACTGGATACCAATCATCTCACTGATTTGGAGGCACCATCTTAATGTTATCCTAGGATTTATCACATTCAGGAGATGTTCTTCCTATTTTGACAGGATTAGTAAAGACAGGTGCACAGGTTTTGAGGGCATTTAAAGGTAATTATATACTATATTTACCTGTGGATAAATCAGCTCCTTAAAGCTGATAGTTAGCAAAATATCTCTGACCTGAAGTCTTCATTATAGGCAAATAAGGTCATTCATCACTTTGCCAAGGTCAACAAGTTCAGAAACGTGTATAATAATCAATAAAGAATTTTAAAGAGGAGGTTAAAATTCATAGACGTGAATTTTTAAAAAAAACAACACTTCCCCCAAACAAGAATCTTTATTTTTTAAAAATAATGGAATTATGAATTTCATACTAACCTTCAGACAGAAGATTCAAATATTGGGTAGAAATACATTAAGAGTAATAACTGGCAAGCTATCAATGAAATGGAGAACATAATGTACCAGAGTGCATAATACACCTAGGATATTTTCAAATTCATTGCTTTATAATGACAGAGCTTCTTTCAAAATGTAATTTGTAAATCTCCGATGTCAAATTTCATATGAGCCTGGATATTCATTTTCTATTGATCGAGTGTAAGTTTGGTATAATCAATGATACAGGATCCTAAACAAAGATTTAACTGTGCCTTAATTTAGAATACTGTATGAACTTCATTGTACAAATGTAGGGGAAGATTAAACTCACAAAACAACTGAGAGTGACGTAAACTGAAAAAGTTTCATAATGCATAACAGCCTCTTATAAATGGATTTCATTTTTCTTATTCATATCACCACATTTAAACAAAAAATAAAATTGTATAAGGCTGGTTTCAGTTATGGTAGTCCTCAGACATGAGGGAAAACCATTAAAATAAATGCATAACCTTAAGGAATAGAGTACAGGGAACCAAGGGTAATTTTACCAGCAGCTTGCTTACAAGGTTGTCATTGATTGATTGTCTTTCTGTATATCTGTTGGCAAAAATCAATGTTTTACTTTAAGTAAGGAAGTCTTTGGGGAAAAGAAAATGCACGTATTGAATATTTTACTAGTTCACTTGTTATTTGATGGGCATCACCAGAAATGACAATGTAGTTCTAGGCTACTGATCCAAAGGGCAAACTGGTTTTCAGCTGTGACATATGAGCATCATTTTAGATGATCTTTCAAATCACATTTGTGCACATATGTGCATGTAGTTATTTTTGAGTTACTCCCCAGATTACTCCCAAAATTATTTAAAATGTTAGCTACTCACTGAAACACGTCCTACCAACATACCAGTCTACTGACCTTCCTGTTTAGCTTTTATCCAGTTGCTTATTCAACTGTTGCAATTTGATTGTTTTTGTGTGTTTTCTTTGAACATTTTTAGATTAGTCTACTAAAACGTGTACTGAACTGCTGTGATAAATTCAGGGATGTTGAGGAAGGATTACTGATTTATCTGAGCAACAAAATGTGACATGCATTCGATTTCTAAGACAGTGTGCCAGACTATCAGAGGTGAGCAGACAGTTTCATCACCTCATCCCACAGAGAGATAAAGGCACAAGGCCAGTCACTAAAAGCCATTAAGGTTGTTGTGATTTTCCAAAAGCTATAATTTTCCTGAGATGGGGGAGGCAGTCCCTGAGACTTAACATAAGACTTGCCTGAGTCCAGAAAGTTTCTTGTTTTCCAAAAAGAATGTAAGTTGATTCAGTTCTGTCCCTGCAACTTAAGACTGTGTGTACACTGTAGGCTTCTGTTGACAAAATTTCTGTCAACAGGAGTTTTGTCAACAGAGAAGGTGTCCAGACTGCAGATCTGCTGGCAGAGATCTGCAGGTCAGGAGCATTCCTTTGGCATCCATGTACACCTCATTCTATGAGGAAGAAGGGATCTCTCAACAGAGGGTTTTTTTTCTGACCTTTGTCACCATGTGAATGGGTCAAATGTCAGAAAAGCCTCTCCTGACAGAACCGTTGGCAAAAGACACTCAAATGCATTGCACAATTTGCATATCTTTGCAGACAGTTCCTGGCAATCTAGACTTATCCTCAGAGGAAAGTCTCTCTATCGCAGGGCTTGTCTACACAGTGCTAGCAAAACTAAGAGGGTCTAATTTGTAAAGCCCTCCAACGTGTTGTGTTCTAACTGTCTAAGGTACCTTGTTTCCATTAAGGTACCTGTGTTTCAAATTTGCCTCAGCGTGTAGATGGGTCCTTCACTTGTAGAAAAGCATAAAATTAGATTAATCTGTATATCTGTGGAGTTTTTTTGTTTTGTTTTAAGACAATTTATTTTTTCTTGAACACTTTGTTCCAAATAGTAAATACAAAATACTTGTTTTAAGATGACTGTTGGGGGCAGCCTTTTAAGGTACTTATATGTTTAAAAATGGAGATTGGCATTTTGGGGAATTGCAAACTATCTAAGCACCTATCTGTTATTGAAATCCATAGCAATTAGGCACTTAGGTGCTTTTGAAGACTCCTTTGGTTCTTACCTGTATCTCCAAGTACCTATTTTTTTAACTGTCCCTTGCTTATCATTTCACTGATCACAAATTCCTGAGTGGAGTAAAAATAGGTGCCAAAAACCAATCAGACCATCAATATGATAAGTGGTTGGCATGTGCAAGGTAATATAGTCAGATCCTGGCCTAAGGCTATGCCTAGACTGCAGGTTTCTGCCAACAAAAGTTCTGTCAACAGAAGTGTTGTTGGCAGAGCGTGCATCCAGACTGCAGAACTCTCATAATAGTGATGCTAACTGGGAGCATTCCTTTGACATCCCTGTACACCTCATTCCACAAGGGAGATGGGGTGTCTCGACAGAGGGTTTTTTTTCGACATTTGGCCCCATGTGGATGGGAGAACTGTCAGCAAAAGATACACAACTGTTTTGTGCAATATGCATTTCTTTTGCTGACAGTTCTCAGAAATCTGGACACAGTCTTTTAGCAGTAAGCTAATTGTGAGATTCCAAACCAAATCAGGTAAGGACAAACTGTTTAACACTGGAGCTCACTGAAATTAGAGGGACCAGAAAGAGAAGGAAATGAAGCTTCCTTCTCCAGTTTATGATAAACCTTTGTTCTTCATCTTTCTTACTTCTCCTTTCGTTATGAGTATTGTTTTCCCATACTATGTGATTTGTTATAGACTGTGTGAAGAATTGCAATGTTTCCTGTAACAGGGAAGCCTTCTCTCTTTAAGGATAATAGTAACTACAATAATTGTAACTTGGGTTGCATTAAGAATACTACTTGTTGATTCATAGGGAAGAGAGATTCTTCTAGGGTGAAATTCAACCAATTGCAGAGAACAAAGATAAGTGCTAGTCCCTCTCTCCTACAGTTTCTTCAGTGAGGTTACAAAGACAAAGATATGCAAGTGAAGAGATCATCCAGATAAGACTCTGCGACTCTGGAAGATGTCAGAGCCTGTTTAATGTGGGCCCATTACAGGCCATGGGAAATAACCTTTAGACTAGTCTAAAGCTTCATGAAATCAGTCGAAAAAATCCCATGGATTTTGGTGCAGTTTGAGTCAGATACTTAATGTAGATCCAATCACCCAAAAGCTATCTAGTGTGTGTGACTGATATATTCTTACATTGGCTGAACTAGTAACCACAAAAAGGATATGTGAGAACCAGAGTCCCATGGCTAAGATCTGGGTTTCAGATTTCCTGCAGTAATCCCTTCTTAAAACCAGATTACACAAATTTAGTACCAGAGTAAAAATGGAATGAGTTTTAATTTTATGAGAAATGTGGATAATTTGGGGGTATACTTTTCTCCCCAAAGTCATATTCCCTATTTGATTGGACATAGATAGTAGTAATGAGACTTTACAGTGCTCGCTCATAAGCAGATAAAATAGTCACTATCTGAAAAGTCTCCAGAAATTAATAATTTATAAGAAACAGCAGTGTCCTTTTTGTTTTTAATCTCAAACCTGACTACATGATATCACAGATGAATTAATTTGTAAATTTCAAGCTGAAATTTTATTCTCATTTTGAATTGGAAGTAGAATTGAAAAATAATCTGTTTCTGTATACTTGTTTGGAATAATATTTTCTAAAAGGTAAATGATTATTAACCTGTTAGACGGCTAGTGCTTAAGACAATATTTCTTTTAAAACCTTATTGGGGTCGAACCTTTCTTGTAAGGCACTCCCTGTCATCTGACGTCTGACAACATCCATAAACCAACATAATTTTAGTTAGCCAGATGACTGCTTATCACAGGTGTGGCCAAGTTTCCCATGGTCCCAACAAGTTTGTTTACAGCCCCCAGTCCTGGCTCTCAATGTTGTGTGCTGTTATTTACATGTAATTTATCTCTAAATGTCTTCTAAGAGTCCAGTGGTCAGTGGAGGAGTTGATGCTGCTGCTAGACAATATTGACCTCCTGTGGTCCAGCAAATTTATTCAGTACTCATCAGCTGTGTCTACACAAGCCCCCTCCTTTTGCAAGGGGCATGTTAATGAGGGAGTCCAAAAGATGCTAATGAGGCACTCCATGAATATGCAGTGCCTCATTAGCATAATGGTGGATGCAGCAATTCAAAAGTGACATTTTCAAATTGCTCACTGCCCATGTAGCTGGGGGCCTTTCAAATCGACCCTCAGGACTTCAAAGACCCTTTCTCCCCATTTATTTTGGGTAGAAGGGGCTCTTGAAGACTGTGGGGTCATTTCAAAAGACCCCTGGCTACACAGGCAGCAAGCAATTCAAAAGCAGCACTTTCAAAACACCACCGTCACCATTATGCTAATGAGGCACTGCCTATTCATGGAGCACCTCATTAGCATCTTTTGAACTCCCTCATTAACATGCCCCTTCCGAAAGAAGGGGGCTTGTGTAGACACAGCTATCAGGTCCTGAAGGTACCAGACTAGAGAGGTTCCACCTGTACTTCCAGGCTGAAGTTTATAGGCTTAATTTCAGCCTCAGGCTAACTGCTTCTGCTGTCCAATAAATGCAATAAAGTTGTTTTAACAGTGGAAACAGTGTTGTGAAGGGGCTGCAAACTTCATAGCAGGCAAGAATGAGTTAAAGAACACTTTTGGATTGAGGCAGACCCACTTGACTTCACTTGCTGTAGCTTGTCAATCTTGGAGGAGTATTCTTAAAAAGAAGCCACTCAGAAGGCCTAAGCCTGGGGACCAGAAAGGAGCAAAACAGAGACCCATGCTATCTTAGACCTTCTGATAGCATAGTCACATGGCTGAAAGATCCTGATAGGTGTTCTTTATTTAATTTTGTTTTCTTTCCTTTATAAGTATCAACATTCTTACTTGGGGTCTGACTCTGGGATAGATCCTCATTGAGAGTATAAGCCTCCTGAGGAGAAGGTGGGTCAGCTACAAGGGTCCTGGGATGGAACCCTGAGGAAACTGAGGAACTGGGTTTACCTGCAGCCTCACTGGTTAGACTAATGGGAAGGGAGAATAGCTATTATTGGCCCACAACCAGGGCTGTTGACATGGTCTGTCAACATGATATGAGGTCCTGTGATTACTAGCATTGGAACCCTTCTTTACCCTGAAAGATATGACAGCAAATGTGACATGGCCAGAGTGCTGAAGCTCCTTAGCCCCAGAAAATATGAGGTGCAAGGGGCTGCTGACAATGGGGTTTTTGCTGGCAGAACCACATCATCACTGCTTGTATTCTGCCTTAAATATGCAACTAAGCTGCTTAGATATGCAAATTATCAGTCATTTTGCATTTTAGACTGCTAATTTGCATCAAGCTGCTGACACTAGGGGTGAGCTTAAGACTAGCCCTGGACTAGAGTGATCTGTTGACAGAAGTTTCTGTGGAAAGATATGTTCTGACAAAACTTCCACTGACAGATTGTGAGCAGTCTGCAAAGTGGATTGAAACAGTGATCCACTCTGTTGACAGAGTGCAGCCAGACTGCCTGTCCACTTTCCAGACAGAACACCCCCATAATACTGTCAGACAGGGTTGCATAGCTGGCAATCCCTTCCGGAAGCCCCATCGATATGTGTCCTTAAAGACCCCACTCCCAGATGCCCATTCCCTGCCTATGCCAAGGCATGTCCACCTTCACAAGGGATACAACAGCTGCTAGAGGAAGGCTTTGACACTTGCTGAGAGACACAGCACTTCTGAGCTCACCATAGTGCCAGAGCAGCCCCCAGGCTTGCACTGGCTGCACCCATAGGTGCTTCAGCACCTGCTTCACCTTATCACGCCCTTCCTCCTCTTCTGGGAGGGTAAGCCTGATACCTGTTTTGAGCAGCACACTGTTATTGCAACATGGGCCCACCTGTGCTCACCTCTCTAGGTGCACAGCACCAGTTCTGACTGATGGGACTGGCTCATTATGGGGCAGTTGGATGACCAGAAGTGGCTCAGAACTGCATGCAGAGGGATGCCTTCCTGGAGCTCTGCACCTGACTCACCCCCACCCTCTGGAGACAGGACAATCAGCTCTGGCCTGCCATCCCCGTGTTGAAACAGGTTGGCATCCAACTCTGGAAGCTCATCACCCCTGTGAGCTACAGCTTGCTGGGAAACTAGTTCAGTGTGGGGCCATTGTGGCCCTCCTCATGGAGATGTAAGGCACTGTCAGGCTGCTGGCCCTTCACAGAGGGGTGTGTGTGACCAGCCCAAGGGGGACACTTGGGAGACAGGGTTGGGAATGCAAAGAGTGGGGTGGGGGGACTGTACCATCCTATCCTCACACAGCCTGATGCTGGGGGCGCAGCCTTTCATAGAGGGCTCCCAGGCAGCTTGGCAGGGAGGGGACAGGACGGGGCCTCTGGACCTCCCCCTAGATCCCAGGGGTTCCCTTTCTCAGTTCCTGATGTGTGTGTTTGGTCTCCTGCCTTTGCAGGTCATGATGGCCATAGACATGCTGCTGCTGAGGAGAGATGTCCGTCTGGAAGATGTGGCCACAGTTGTGCTGATATTCTCCTCCCTGGGAGTCCCCAGCTGTTTCGCGCCTATCTATAGCACCCACATCCCGATCTGTACCCTGGACCACAGTGAGGCCAAGGATATGAAAAGAAAGGGGAACTTCTCCATGGAGCTTCAGGCCCTGGTGAACCACTGTGGGCACTTCATGGACATTTATGTCAGGTGGTTGGACCAGGCACATGGTGGTGGTGGATGTGCAGGTGTGGTGTTGGTGGGGGTGACGGGGACAGTGGGTGGTGGATGTGCATGGGATGTGGGTGTGCATGCGGGTCAGAGGTCGCCGTTATCAAAGGCCTGCCTGAGGGCCTCCCAGATGTGGTGGCCGTCCCTGTGGGCCTGGCAGATGGGGGCAGTGCCCGGCTGCTCATGGATGGCACCAGCCAGAGGGCCCCCGCCGCCGGGGGACACAGGCATCCTCCTTTCCCTTCATGATGTTGTGGAGGACGCAACAGGAGCCCACCACTTGGGGCACGTTGGGGACCCCAACCTCCAGCTGCATGAGGAGGCACCTCTACCACCCCTTTAGGCGCCCGAAGGCCCACTCTACCACGTTGGGGCATGGTTGAGGCACTCATTGAATGCCTCCTGGGTGGGGCCGAGGTGTCCCGTGTACAGCCTTGTGAGCCACAGCTGCAGGGGGTACGCCGCATCTGCCACCATGCAGAGTGGCATGGTGACGTCCTCCACCAGGGAGATCTCCCACTGGGGGACGAAGATGCCAACCCCCATGCACCGGCAGAGGACGGAGTTCCAGAAGACCCGGGCATCGTGGGTGCAGCTGGCCCAGCCCACATAGAGGTCGGTGAACCGCCCCCTCGCATCCACCAGGGTCTGGAGCACCACCGAATGGTGGCCCTTTCAGTTGATGTACTAGTCAGCGCTGTGTGGCAGGGCATGGATGGGGACGTGTGTGCCATCCAAAGTGATGATGCAGTTTGGGAAGCCCTGGGCCTGGAAGCTGGCAATGGTGTTGTCCACATCCCCCAGGCAGATGACCGTATGGAGCAGCATCACATTGATGGCCCTGACGACCTGCGGGGGCGGGGGGAAGGAGAAACATGCTCTAGTGCAGGTGTGGTGGCTGTCCCCCCTGCCTCAGGCCCGTTCTGCCCCCCTCCCATCCAGCCCCTGCCCCATCTGGCCACTTGCAGCGGAGGGCTCCCCGTGCCCCGACCCCCCACCCAGCCACCTGGCCCCACCTTTCCTCCATAAGTACAGCCCCAACAGTGGCCTTGCCCACCCTGAACTTCTGTGCCATGGAGTGGGAGGAGTCCGGGGTGGTCAGATTCCATATGGCGATTGCAACCCTTTTCTCCAGGGTGGGGGCTGGCTGCATGCAGGTGTCCTGGTGCCGGAGTGCGGGGGCGAGCCAGTGGCAGATCTCCTCGAAGGTCTGCCTCAACATGCGGATATTCCACAGCCACCTTTCCTCACCCCACTCTCCTAGCACCACACGCTCCCACCAGTCAGTGCTGCTGGGGTGGGTCCACAGGCGTCGGGCACCCGGGGGGTGAGCCCCAGCACCCTATGAGATCAGGTGCAGCTGCGGCAAGGGTGCACAACTCGTGCGGACGGAGGGGCCCTTTAAAGGAGGTGGCTGGCTGTGGCCCCAGAAGGGCTTGCTGGCTATGGGATCCTGTCCATGGTGTTTCCTGCCTCCCTTCTTTTGAAAGAGTGCCTGGAACCATTTGGACGCTCTCTTCCGAAAGACCTCAATGGCACAGTGAAAGAGCAGATCAAAGTGGCAGTCTGAAAAATGGCGGGGGGTGCTCCCTTTCAATGGCCACTATTTCGACCTTTGAACTTCGATTTTCACCCTTTTGAAAGGGTACTCACTTGTAGACACAGCTTACAAGAAAAACACACAAAAAAGGAGGGAAAACACAATGTCAGAGAAAAAATATGCAGCCGCTGCCTCTGGTGCTGACTTTTGCTTGCTACTTCACTACTAGAAAAAGAAGCACAGTACAGATCTTTTCAGCTATCCCATCTATCGAAAGGGATAATGCCACAGACCTCTTTTGCAAAGTGCTTTGAGATCTACTGATGAAAAGTGGTGTATAAGAATTTAGGAATAATAATTATAGCCACTAGCTCAGCTGGTAAACTTGTATCAGTCTATCTTCTGACATACACTGAGCTCTTTCACCAGCAGAAATTGGTTTAATAAAAGATATTCACCCCACTTATTTCTTTGATATCCTAGGTCAAACTGAAGGATTATGCATCACCATTATATTTTTAAATAACGTATGCTTGTATTTGTATAATTTTCCTCCAGTTCTAGACACAGGGATACAATAAAGTCAGTTTAGCTGTGGCCTTTCTTTGCCTTAGCACTTCCTATATTGTTATAGATTTAAAACTAGGAAAACTAAATGGTTAAAGCTGTAATTGTGGCCTAGTCTAGGAGCAAGGCAGGGCAGGAGGGAAGTAATTTTTCCACTCCTTTATCATTTCCTTCCTTGAGCTGAATCTAGTGTGGAGCAACTATGGGATGTTTTTTTTACTGACAAGCTCTAAATGACAAAATAGCCTAAATGATAAAATCAAACGCCTAAAAGAAAAAAAGAAAACTACAAGAAGTCTAAATAAAAATTATAAAATTGAGTAGTCTGCACAGAATTGTTTAAATAAAGATTGCATGGCATGCTTTTCTGGTGCTATTTCATAAAATAACAATGCAAATATATATGGCCCTTTCTATTCATCAGTACTTGGACTTAAGGAAGGAAGAGCCAATCAGTCTCAGATTATGGTTGTCCTATGTTATAATGTATCTAAAATACTCTGCACTGTGTTGAAATAAAAAGTGGCCTATTAATTCAGAGAAGTGTTACATTTCCACATAACTACATTATAATGCATCTGACTTATTTCATTAGCACCAAAATGTGTCATTGGATATGTGTAATAGCTTTCATTGCACGTAAGGCACTTAGATATGAATAAGTGGACATTAGTATCCAAAGAAAAGTTTGAAAAGTATTTCACAGTCTTTTATGTCCATTTTATCTGCCATATCGGCTACAGTTACACTAGCGAGTTTTGCTGATAAAACCTTGGTTTGTCCACAAAACTGGTGGAATGCCCACACGCAAAATGTGTTTTGTCAATAGTTAGCTGACAAAACTCAGCAGTTTCACTGGCAGCATTCTACCTGTCAGCCATGAGGTATAACGCTGCTGTCAACAGGTTCTCTTGACAAAAGAACCATGTGGATGCTCTGGGGGGCAGAGCTGTCTCTCAACAGACGGGGCATCCTGGACACTGGCAGCCCTGTCTGCTGGACTGCCAGATGCCTGTTTTGTTGAGAGAGCAGCAGGTCAGTCTGGCCACTCTACTGACAGAGTGGAGCACTTTTCCGATTGGCTTTTGTGTGTGTGGCCACACTGTCAACAGAAGCTTTGCTGGGAAATCTCTTCCGACAGTGACTGCTGTCAACAGATCACTGTAGTGTAACCGTAGCCTTCATGTTTTAGAATCTATGTTATATAAATTAAATAAGCAAAGGTAAAAATGTAACCAGACGTAACACAAAATGGTAGTATAAACAACTGTCCTATTGTGTGCTACAATGAATTTCAGTCTGACAATTATTTTAGTGCAGGATGGCATTCATGCTGAATTAGTATCATGTCTGTGCTGTGGAGGAACAAGTCAGTCTGACCAGTTCTCAGGTAGGTTTATCACTTCCTTAGAAATAAGTATACTCAGCACAAGGGATTGAACTTTGATCAGCTGAGCATACCACACAATTAACAAACTATCAAAACAAAAAGCACTCAAGTAACACTTTAAAGACTAGAAAAATAATGTATTAGGTGAGCTTTTGTGGGACAGACCCACTTCTTCAGACCATAGCCATAGCAGAACAGACTCAATATTTAAGTCACAGAGAACCAAAAACAGTAATCAAGGAGGACAAATCACAAAAAAATGATCAAGGTGAGCAAGTCAGAGAGTGGAGGGGTGTGGGGGGGAAGGTCAAGAATTAGATTAAGCCAAGTATGCAAACGAGCCCTGATAGTGACTCAGAAAATTCCCATCCTGGTTCAAACCATGTGTTAATGTGCCGAATTTGAATATAAAAGACAGCTTGGCTGTTTCCCTTTGAATAGCTGTACAAAATTTTTTTTCAGTAGCACGCATACTCTTAAGTCATTAACAGAATGGCCCATTCCATTAAAATGTTGACTAACCGGTTTGTGGATCTGGAGTGTTTTGATGTCTGTTTTGTGCCCATTAAGTTAGAAGTCTGTCCAATATACAAAGCATCTGGGCATTATTGGCACATGATGGCATATATGATGTCAGTAGAGGAGCATGAGAAAGTGCCCATGATTCTGTGAATAACCTGGTTAGGTCCAGTATGGTATTTCCAGAGAAGATATGTGGACAAAGCTGGCAGCGGGCTTGGTTGAAAGGAAAGGTTCCAGGACTGGTATTCCTGGGGTATAGACTGTGGCTGTTCATGAGGATCCTCATAAGGCTGGGAGGTTGTCTGTAGGAGAGAACAGGCCTGTCACCTAGGGCCTTCTGCAGTGTGGCATCCTGATTAAGGATAGGTTGCAGGTCTTTAATAATTCTTTGCAGTGGTTTGAGTTGGGGGCTGTAGATGATCACAAGTGGTGTTCTGTTCTTGGCTTTTTTGGGCCGATCTTGGAGTAGCTGGTCTCTGGGTATTCATCTGGCCCTGTCAATTTGTTTTTTTTTTTTACTTCTCCTGGTGGGTAATTCAGGTTTATGAATATTTGGTAAAGATCTTGTAGTTTTTGGTCTCTGTCAGTTGGATCAGAGCAAATGCGATTGTATCTAAGAGCTTAACTGTAAACAATGGATCTAGTTATGTGTGCAGGATGGAAGCTAGAAGTGTGTAGGTAAGTATAGCGATCAATGGGTTTTCAGTATAGTGTGGTACTGATCAGGCCATCCTTGATTAGTACTGTAGTGTCCAGGAAATGTATCTTTTGCGTGGAATCAAGGCATAAATTGATGGTGAGGTGTAGATTGTTAAAGTTTCTGTGGAATTCTTCTAGAGTCTCTATACCATGGGTCCAAATCATAAAGATGTCATCAGTGTATCTTAAGTAGAGGAGGGATAATAGGGGATGAGAGCTGAGGAATCGTTGCAGGTCGGCCAGAAATATATTAGCATATTGTGGGGCCATGCGGGCGCCCATAGCAGTTCCACTAATCTGGAGGTATAAATTGTCCCCAAATCGGAAATAATTGTGTGTGAGAACAAAGTTACAGAGGTCAGACACCAGATTGGCTGTAGTGACACCAGCGATGGTACTCCTGATGGCTTGTAATCCGTCTTTATGCGGAGTATTAGTGTACAGAGCCTCTACATCTATTGTGGCAAGGATGGCGTTATCAGGAACTTTTCCGATGGTTAGTAATTTCCTCAGGAAGTTGGTGGTATCTCGGAGACAGCTGGGAGTGTTGGTGGCATAGGATTTGAGGAGGGAGTCCACGTAACTGGATAGTCCGGTGGTAAGGGTGCTGATACTCGAAATGACAGGGCGTCTAGGGTTTCCAGGTTTGTGGATTTTGGGAAGTAAATAGAATAATCCAGACTGGGGCTCAGATGGTGTGTCTGAGTGAATGAGGTCCCGAGTAGCAGCAGGGAGTTCCTTCAGTAGTTCTTGTAATTTCCTTTGGAATTCCAAAGTGGAGTCAGCGGAGAGAGGTCTGTGAAATGTGGTGTTGGAGAGATGTCTGGCTGCCTCCTGTTCATAGTCTGATTTATCCACGATGACAACTGTGCCCCCTTTGTCAGCTGGTTTAATTATGATGTCTGGGTTATTTTTGAGACTGTGGACAGCATAGCGTTCAGCATATTTGAGATTGCATCTCATTTGGCATTGTTTGTGTATAATGTCAGCCTGAGCACAGTTGCAGAAACGTTGTACGTAGAAGTCCAGACTTTCACTACGACCCTCAAGGGGAGTCCACATAGAGTTCTTCTTCTTTTGTTGTTGATGGGGGGTCGAGACAGTCAGACTGTTGTTCATAGGTGTGCTGGAAAAATTCCTTTAGACGGAGGCAGCGAAAGAAGGCTTCAAGGTCACGACAAAATTGTATTAAGTTTGTGGAGGGAGTAGGGCAGGAGGAAAGACCCCGGGATAACAGAGACTCCTCTGCTGGGCTGAGTTGGTAGCTGGAAAGGTTAACAATGTTGTTAGTTGAGCTGTTGTTATGGTGGTTGAAGTATCCTGAGGAATGAAGTAATGTAGAACATTTATTCTCTTTTCTTTTTTGTAGAAAGTGGAAATGTGTTTTATAAATTTCTTGTCTAGCACTGGTAAAACCTCATACTGTGCGGTCATGCGTGGATGCCTGTTTTTGATGATAATTTCAAGTTCAGAGAGTTCATTTTTGATCATCTTTTGTTTATTGTAAAGGATTTTGATCAAGTAGTTCCTCAGTTTCTTAGAGAGCGTGTTGCATAGATGCTTGCTGTAGTCAGTGTAGTGCATTGATTGTAATGTGTTTTCAGTCCCTTGGGTACAATATCCATTTTCTTGCATTTGTAGAGAAAGATGACGTCTGTCTGGATCTGGGCGAGTTTTTTCATGTAGTTGATGGGTCTCCATTCCAAACGGCTAAATGTAGTGCCTTGCATATTGAATAGTAACAGAGAGGAAGCCATGCTAGTCTATATACTATCAAAACAAAAAGCAGTCAAGTAGCACTTTAAAGACTGGCAAACTGTTCTATTTACTCCTTATTTATTACATTGTGCTAATATTCTCTATCTTTCTCTTCTCATTCTAACATGCTGGAAGTGCTATCGTGAAAATTGGGTGTACAAATGCAATTTAAGTGTGAGCTTTGCTATAAAATAGCACACAAAAGTTCATAAAATCCTGCCATAAACCGTAATAAAAAATCTTGATAGGAAAAGGTACAGAAGACAAACAGACTATATTGGTCATAGCAAAACATAGCATCTGGTATCTTTAAATCCCAATGAATCCAAATAATATTGATAGATTTGATGAACTGATACAACATGGACTCTACACAGAGTTCTCAGTATGTTTCACTGAGATGTAGGGATTTCTGAGGTGAAATGAAGTGACTGTAACTTGTACTTGAGCAGGTGGCATTACTATATGGCACTTTCTTTTGGGTTGTGACTGACCTTATCAGAAGCACTAGGTGTTCACTGGTAGACAGATACAACATACTCAGCAGTGCTTTTATGCAGAATATAAAACTTTTCTGAGGTTTGTGCACACCAGTTATTCTGTTGCTGAGAACTTTCAACATATGGTCTATAATTTGTAATGTTGGAAGGAGTTAATAAGCCAGTTGCAGTCAGACAGTAAGACTACCTAGGTCCCTTTGGAAATTATGGCCACATTAAATCAATTACAAGACTCTCATTGACCTTCATATGGCCAAGATTTCCCTCCAGCTGAAAAGCATTAGGCAATGAAGTTTATAAGAGACAGAGAAATCAAGGAAAGAAAATGTAATAAAAACCAAATAGAAAATCAACTACATTATCTGTGAAGTGATACATTACTTCACCTTCTACAGTTCTCCTTGGCCTTCTGATTGACAGCACATCTGAGATAACTGCAAAAAGTGAATGCACAGCCAATGGTGTTTAGGACTCCACTCATGTTCAGCCTCACACCTGGAGACAGTAATTGAATGTGTAGTAAATATAGTGGTTAAAGTGTTAGTTAGAGATACTTGTTTGAAACTAGCAATTGTATTTATTAGGTAATGAGCTTCCATGGGTAAGTTCCACTTCAGATTCAAAGAAGATCATAAGAATTGAGGGCTTATATAGCAGACAGGTGAGGGAGGAAGAAGGAGGAGGGGGAAAAAGGGTGTAAGTCACCTGTCATTAACAGGATTAACAGGAGAAGTTATTTCTTCCACTGCTCTTATTAACAAGTGATTTTCCCCTACATTCTCCTTACTTTTTTTTTTTTTTAATTCTCCTCCTTGGCTATGTCTACACTAGAGAATTCTGGAAACAAAACTGAAGTTTTGTAGACAAAACTCACAGAGCATCTACACACAATAGCTGTGTCTACAAGTGCACGCTACTTCGAAGTAGCGGCACTAACTTCGAAATAGCGCCCGTCACAGCTACACGCGTCGGGCGCTATTTCGAAGTTAATTTCGACGTTAGGCGGCGAGACGTCGAAGTCGCTAACCCCATGAGGAGATAGGAATAGCGCCCTACTTCGACGTTGAACGTCGAAGTAGGGACAGTGTAGAAGATCCGCGTCCCGCAACGTCGAAATTGCTGGGTCCTCCATGGCGGCCATCAGCTGGGGGGTTGAGAGACGCTCTCTCCAGCCCCTCAGCTCACTGGTGGCCGCGTGGAGCGGCCCCTTAAAGGTCCCCTCCCCCGCCCTGACTGCAGGAAGCTGAGGCAACGTGCAGGCTGCAGCCTGCACACGCGGGCAGCCTGCCGAGCCCTCAGCCCCTGAGAGTGGCAATGGCTGCCCAGCAGCCCCCCCAGTGCCCCCAGGGGACCCCCCCCCAAGGGGAGCCAGGGCAGCCAGGCCAGCCAGAAGACCTGCCAGTCTGGGAAGCGGCAGCGGGTCCCCTCCTGGACGGAGGCCGAGCTGCGGGACCTGCTGGGTCTCTGGAGCGAGGAGGAGGTGCTCCAGGTAATGGGGAGCAAGAGGCGGAACGCGGATGCGTTCGCTAGGCTGGCCGACGGCCTGGCTGCCCGGGGTCACCCTGCCCGCACTCCGGACCATGTCCGGAGTTAGGTGAAGGAGCTGCGGCAGGGTTATGCCCGGGCCTGGGATGCGGCCAGCTGATCTGGGGCCGCCCCCATCACTTGCCCCTTTTACAGAGAGCTCAGGGACATCCTGGGCTCCCGGAACACCTCCTCCCCTCCGGCCACCCTTGACACCTCGGCTGACGAGCCCCAGCAGGCCCTGCAGCCGGAGTCCGACCCGGAGGCAAGCCCCGTACCCCGGGGGCCCCCCCCGGAGGCCATCCCCGGGACATCGCGGCAGGAGGAGGAGGAGGAGGAGGAGGGGGGCTCCTCCTCCACAGAATACAGCCTGCAGATCCTCCTCCTGCCATCCCGGAGCAGCAGCAGGGCCTCCGACCCCTGGGGATCTCCGGACCGTGGGAGCGGACCCACAGGTAGTTACCCCTCTATGGTGGACACCCCGGGGCTGGAGGGGCGGGGGTAACAGAGATGTGTCCAGGGCCCCCCACACGCTCACATGGCCATGGCCCCAAGGACACCAGGGCCATGGCCCTCACAGCACTGCAGCCATCAGCCCCTGCCCCCCGCCACCCTGCATGACAGTGCCATGCCCCATCCCCGGGCCAGGGGGGAGCGAAACCTCGAGGGGCCCCCGGGAGGAGGGGGTGGGACACCCCGCAGCAGCAGCAGCATGTGATGGAGTGGGGGGAGTGCCAAAGGGAGACTCAGGCTACATATGAGCCACAAGAGCCGAGGAGCTCCCAGGGCCAAAGGAGGATCCTGGCGCTACAGCTGGCAGGTGACACCTCTGCCCTGAGCAAACAGGAGGGAGGAGCCGAGCTGGCTTGGAATTGGGGGGCGAGGGCGGGGGCCACAGGTAGAGGCTAGGGGAAGGGAGAGCTGGTAGGCAGCCAGCCAGAGGAGGGGGAAAGCTGCATCCCAGAGGGGCCCCCCTTGGGGTCTTCTCCCCACAACGGGTTGGAAGGACTGTCCCTTCCGACAGCTGGTGCTGTCACTCCTGCCAGAAACTGGCCATCTGTGGCCTAAGAAAGCTCTCCTGCTCTCAGACCCTGCGGGGTGAAGTGAGAGTCGCTCCCACCAGGGGACCGGGTGCAGGGCAGGGGGACCCCTGTACCCCATCCATCACAGCAGCATCTCCCGGGGACGGGGATGGGGAAACTGCAGCACAGGGCTGGGGGCACAAAGGCCACGGCTCGGGGCCCACACTAACGCCTGTCTCCATTCTTCTCCCCCCCCTCCTCTCCTGTGTCCTGCACCTGCACCTACACCATCCGAAGGACCGGAAGAGAGCGCCGGCGAGGCCTCGGTTCTCCCGGAGAGCCCTCCGGGACCCTCGCTCCAGGGCAGCCCCTCGGCGGAGGAACGACCGGCCCCACGGAGGGCAAGACGGCGGACCCCGCGCCTACTACCGGCGGCGGCAACGGACCCCCAGCTGCTGGCCATCCTCCGCCAGCAGCTGGAGGTGTCGGAGCAGCACCTCCGGCTGCAGGAGCGGGCACTGGCCTGGCGCCAGGAGGCATGGGGGGCCTATATGCAGACATTCAACCGGCTGGTTGACTACCTGGCCCCCCATGCCGTGCCAGCCGAGCCATCGTCCGCCCTGCCCGCTCCTGCAGCCCCACCACCAGCTGCTCCAGCCGTCGCTGGGCCGTCCGCCGTCGCCCCACCACCTCCCCATGAAGGCCACAGCGCCGAGGGACCCCTGGAGCCACCCGAGACTCGCCGGCGCCGATACTTTCCGGTGCAGCCCACTCCCACCCAGCCGTGGACCAGACTGCAGGCACGGCGGGGGTCCCGGCCGGGCACGCCCAGTGCTGGGCTGTAGGGGCGAGGGGCCTGGGACGTGGCCCCCCCCCTTGTTGTACATAGTTGGGACTGGTTTATTTTGGTGCCCCCGTTTGCCCCGTCCCCCCGCTGTAAATAGTTCTCCCCGTTCTCCTCCCTGCTTTTCTTTTTTGTTGATGGCGCACACTTTTATTTGCTTTGTGGTTGTATTGTTTTATTTGTGCCCATCTTGATTTGGTTGAACGTTTGTCCCTCCTTTTTGGTTTGTGTGTCACATATTTATTTATTTACAAAAAAAAAAAAAAATTCGTTAAGACAAAAAAAAACGTTTACTTTCACCCACAAGTTCGTGCTGTCATTTCTCCAGGACAAGTGGGGCGGGGGGCGGTGCGGTGCTCCATGGTGTGGGCGTTGGGGCAGGAGTGTGGGGGAGGAAGGGGCGGGCAGTAGGGGGCCTGGGCAGAGTTCACCCCGCGGCCTGTTGGTCGAAGTGGGCCCGCAGGGCCTCCTGGACCCGAGTCCCCTCTGGGTCCACCTGCCGACTGGGGGCAGCAGGTGGCTGCACGTGTGCCCTGGCGGCCTCCGCGGCCCAGCCCTGAAGAAAGGTCTCCCCCTTGCTCTCCACGAGGTTGTGCAGGGCACAGCAGGCACCCACAATCTGGGGGATGTTGTTGGGGCTGGCATCCAGGCGGGTCAGGAGACATCGCCAGCGTCCCTTGAGGAGGCCAAATGAGTGCTCCACCACCTGGCGCACACGGTTCAGGTGCTCGTTGAAGCGCTCCTGGCTAGCGGAGAGGTGGCCCGTGTAGGGGTGCATGAGCCACGGCCGGAGGGGTTATGCCGCATCTGCGATGACGCAGAAGGGCATGGTGGTGTCCCCCAGAGGGATCTCCCGCTGGGGGATGTAGGTCCCCGCCTCCAGCCGGCGGCACAGGCCCGAGTTCCAAAAAACCTGGGCGTCGTGGGTGCTGCCAGGCCAGCCCACGTAAATGTCCTGGAACCGTCCCCGGCTGTCCACCAAGGCCTGCAGGACGACTGAATGGTAGCCCTTCCGATTGAGGTATCGTCCTCCACTGTGGCGCGGGGCGCGGATGGGGATGTGAGTCCCATCCATATCCCTGAAGCAGTTGGGGAAGCCCAGGGTGGCAAAGGCGGCGACAGTGGCATGTGGGTCCCCCAGCCTCACGAGCCTGTGCAGGACCATGGCGTTGATGGCACGCACGACCTGCAGAGAAAGCAAATGGGACAGCCCCAATGAGGGGTGAGCAGGGTGTGCATGGCCCTGCCCTGCCCTGGCCCCCCTGCCCTGGCCTGGCCTCCCCCTGTGGGTTCTCTTACCTCCATGAAGACAGCCCCGATGGTGGCCTTTCTGACACCAAACTGCTGGCCCACAGATCGGTAGCTGTCCGGAGTGGCCAGCTTCCAGACAGCAATGCTGACCCGTTTCTCCACAGGGAGGGCACGCCGCATGGCGGTGTCCCGGTGCCTGAGTGCGGGGGTGAGCCACTGGCACAGCTCCAGGAATGTCTGCCGGGTCATCCTGAAGTTCCTGAGCCAGTGGTCGTCGTCCCACTCCCCAAGCACCAGCCGCTCCCACCAGTCGGTGCTGGTGGGGTAGCTCCACAGCCGCCGGCGTGTGAGGCGGGGGGTGGAGCGGGGTGCTGAAGGGGTAGGGGTTGAGCCCTGCTGCCCTGGGGGCATCTCCTCCCCTGGGGCAAGAAGGTAGTCAGCTGCCTCCCACATGGCATGAGCCAGGGCAAGCCCTGCTCCTGCCGGGAGGGCTGGGTGGACCTCTAGCTGCTGCTGCTGCTGCTGCTGCTGCTGCTGCTGCTGCTGCTGGGGGTCCATGACTACGGTGCCCGGGGTCTGTGTGCCTATGGCTCCTCAGACCGCGTGCTGTGCAGGCTGAGTGTATGTGGGAGGGGCCCTTTAAGGGAGCAGCTAGCTGTTGCCCCGGAAGCGCTAGTCCGCCCGTTTACCCTGTCTGCAGCTGTGCCTGGCATCCCTATTTCGATGTGTGCTACTTTGACGTGTAGACGTTCCCTTGCTACGCCTATTTTGATGTCGGGCTGAGCAACGTCGAAGTTGAACATCAACGTTGCCGGCCCTGGAGGACGTGTAGACGTTATTCATCGAAATAGCCTATTTCGATGTCGCAACATTGAAATAAGCTATTTCGATGTTGGCTGCATGTGTAGACGTAGCCAATATGTGTTTTGTCAACAGAAACTGCCAACCAAAAAGCCTTGTAGATGCACCGGGCGGGGGTGCGGGGAGTGGGGACTTTTGTTGACAGAGTGGATTAAAAGATCAATCCACTTCTATGCTTAGATGGGATCTGTTGACAGAAGTTTTGGTGGAACATCTCTTCTGACAGCAGCTTCTGTAGACAGATGCTCCTAGTGTAGACATAGCCCTCATTCTTTCCCTCCTCCCTGCCATATAAACCCTAGATTCTTATTATCTGCTCCAAATCGAAAGAAGCGGCTCTTACCCACAGAACTCACTACCTAATAAAAAAATTGATTCATTTTTAAGGTGCTTCAGGAATCCTTGTTTTTTTGTGAAGCTGCAGACTAACAGGGCTACCCTTTTGAGACTATTGTGCAAGATTGTAACAACAAGATGAAAATTCATTAAAAACTGTCAAAATCACAGAAACAACATTCCTGGGCTACAGTTACAGGATGTCTGTTTGGATGTACAATAAACTCTTGCTTAATCACTATTTGGTCAACTAGCAAACTCTAACAGGCATCACTTACAGCCGAGCAGCTCTGGTGAGTGGACTCCAGGCAGGGGCACAAAAGAGGAGAAAAGTCTGCAGGCTGCACTCAGGTGCAGCACAGAGAGACACAGTGCTAATGTTCTCAGCAGTCAGCCCAATAAGAGATAATTAATGCCAATTACAATGTAGATAGTTCTTGAAAAGGAACTAGACAGAGACTCTGCCAAGTAGTTATCAGACAGTCATTTTGAACAGCCTCCATTAACACACTTCTAAAATAACCAGTCTTCCCCTTTTGGGACACAGGTATTGTCTGAGTGCAGCCAGCAGGCTCCACTGTTCTCCCGTTCAGCATGAGCTACTCTCGCTGCCCAGACCTACTCACATTGAGGTCATGTCCTGCTGGCAAGGGGCAACAGTCTTCCAACGTATGTGGATACTTGTGGAAAAAGACTGGAAACAACAGTCTTCATATATGTCTGGTTCTTTCTTAATAGCTAATCTTGTATTTCTTTAGACTTATGCATTGCTAGGTCTGCCTCTCTATTATCCAGATTATTTGATTATCTGACAACCTCCTGGTCCTGTGGATTCTGGGTGTCAAAGAGTTTACTGTATACAAGCAGAATTCCGGTGCCAGTGTTCTCTTTGAACCTTGCTAGTATAAGTAGCATGGCAACGCAACCCCCGTGGATTTCCACAGAGTTCAAATGGAAGTGTGACTTCCTTTCACTTGGTAATTCAGACAAGTTGTCCATCATTTGTAACATTGGATCAGCCTGAAGAATGTGTGATACCTCCTTTAGGTTGTCTGGCTGCCTCATGTGAAGCCAGAAAGTATTCACCAACTAGAGTCATCTTATATACAGATTACTCTTACACAGTGACTATGCTGAGGTAGTTGAGAATCATGAGAGACCATCCAGGAAAATAACTGAGATCTTTCCCTTTCTATAAGAAATGAAACCGGTAGATTCTTAGGCAGAACGTGGACATTTTCACTGATGTGCTCCATGCAATGTACATTTTATTATGGCGATAAGAGGCCTAGATGTACCTGAATAGATGTTCTTTTTTCCTACACTGACTACTCACTCTGTTTTAGTAGTCACTAATATCGCGGCTACATGCGTCGGGCGCTATTTCGAAGTTAACTTCGACGTTAGGCGGTGAGACGTCGAAGTCGCTAACCTCATGAGGGGATCGGAATAGCGCGCTACTTCGACGTTCAACGTCGAAGTAGGGACAGTGTAGACGATCCGCGTCCCGCAACGTCGAAATTTCCGGGTCCTCCATGGCGGACATCAGCTGGGGGGTTGAGAGATGCTCTCTCTCCAGCCCCTGCGGGGCTCTATGGTCACCGTTGGCAGCAGCCCTTAGCCCAGGGCTTCTGGCTGCTGCTGCTGCAGCTGGGGATCCATGCTGCATGCACAGGGTCTGCAACCAGTTGTCGGCTCTGTGGATCTTGTGTTGTTTAGTGCAACTGTGTCTGGGAGGGGCCCGTTAAGGGAGCGGCTTGCTGTTGAGTCCACCCTGTGACCCTGTCTGCAGCTGTGCCTGGCACCCTTATTTCGATGTGTGCTACTTTGGCGTGTAGACGTACCCTCGCAGCGCCTATTTCGATGTGGTGCTGCACAACGTCGAAGTTGAACATCGACGTTGCCAGCCCTGGAGGACGTGTAGACGTTATTCATCCAAATAGCCTATGTTGATGTTGCTACATCGAAATAAGCTATTTCGATGTTGGCTTCACGTGTAGACGTAGCCTGTATGGTGCAAATGGGCTAGAAGAATAGGATCAAATTAATGGGAAAGAACTGTGCGGGTTGCAAAACAGTGGTGACTTTTCTGGTGGTGGCTGAAATATGGTGTTTAATGAAGTGACTGCTTTGTTTATTTATATGCACGGTAGTTAGTCAAGTTTGTGAGATAAGGTTGATTCAGCTGAATGAAATGCTCTGCATATATGCAGAAACATTTTATTATTCTGATTTACAAAGATCTAGTATATTTTTCTTTCAGGTTTGTTGTACTTGTCACCCTGATGGGCTCTTTGTTTTAACATGCCTCAGTTCCCAGTGAAGGTTAAGATTTGTTTAGACTACCATTTTTAAAAAAGAGAGAATTAAAAATCCATTAAACCCTTCTGAACAGTGTGATGGGTTCTTTATCTTGATCTTCCATATTCATATTTGTAGTATTTATGAGTGTCTTGTATTATTTTCTTTTAAATTCAATTTTGTAATGATCTGATTTAAAAATAATTAGTTTCAGTGGTAGGACCTTTGCATAATTAAGCTCCAGCATTAAAAAAAAGGGGTGGGGAGCACACTTTTTTCCAACTTTGCTTATTAAGCCAAAAGATTAATTTGCAAGGTTTTTCTATTACATTGCCACTTGCTACCAGTCCTCAATATCCTTTTTGTTCAGTGATGCATTCTGGGCTAAAGGTTCTCATCAGACCGCATGCTAAAATCTTAGCAAGGAAGGTAGATAGCAGCTGTCCGTATTAAACATAGGAACATACTAGTTGCCACTGAGTCATAACAGTTGCCCATCTAGCCCAGGATCCAGTCTTGCAACAATGGCCAATGTCAAGTACTT
Source organism: Carettochelys insculpta (assembly GCF_033958435.1). NCBI lineage: Eukaryota > Metazoa > Chordata > Testudines > Carettochelyidae > Carettochelys > Carettochelys insculpta. The sequence goes on from NC_134137.1 coordinate 139,737,114, forward strand.
AAGAGGGAATGGACAAATCAAGTAATCTTTAATTGATCCATCCCCCTTTTGCCCATTCACTACTTCTGGCAAACAGTCTCGGGACACTTGAGAGCGAGATTTTGCACCACAGTTCATCATCCCATCCTGGCTAATAGCCATTGCAGGACCCTACTGAAGATATAGGGGTGAGGGGGATAGCTCTGTGGCTCCAGCATACTAAACTCAGGATTGTGAGCTCAGTCCTTGAATAAGCCATTTGGGGTTCTGAGGCAAACAGATTTATTTAAAAAAATAAACATCCCCCAACCCCCACAAAAAACAAAAAAAGCCTTTCAGGAATCGTGATTGGCCCTGCTGTGAGCGTAGGTGCCAGGACTCAATGATCTCTGAAGGTCCTTTCCAGCTCTATGAGAGAGGTATATGCACTTTTTTTTAAAGTAACTAGGGATCATGTTCTTGCCACTGCCAGCCCTGGCAGTGCAGCTGGCCCTGTTTCCCCGGCTCTGGCCAGGCAGCTGTCTCCTCAGCAGTGGGGCCCCATCTGGGAAGCCATCCCCTGCTGGGAAGTGTCCATGCAGCAGGTAGCCCAGTGGTTGTCGGCCCTGCTCCACCAAGAAGTTGGCCCTGGCTAGGAGTGCTGGTTAAGAGAGCATGCCCATTGTCCGAATGCCAGATAACATGGCTTTTACTGTGTATCAGCTAAGACAAATAAGTTACAGGCAATTATCCCTTTCATCCTTTCAATCTTTGGTCAGATTTTTCCATGCATGTGTGAAATAATTTTTACACACACCAAGGCATGTGTGAATTTTGTCTACTTATAGAAACACAATTTCTAGCTGCAGGAGTACTGCTAATCGGCTGGGCAGCATTTTGAAGTCTCCTATGTGGCTGCAAAAGCACACAGCTTGCTGGAATCAGTGATTAATAGATTGTGGTTAATAGAGGTATTCTGATTGTGTCAATTTCAAGGTCACTATTAGGTTTCTATTCCTATTATCAGAGAATGGAATATCAAAGTCTGCTAGTCACTAGAATTCACATTAATTTATTACTGAATTTTATAGAATAGTAACAATTTTATAATTCTATTAATTGCTAGTCACAAACACACCCCCATCCCTCAAAGTTACATTTGTACAAAAAAAACATTAAGGTTGGAAAACCAAGCACTCAGGAGGGAAGAGACAGTATGTTCTGGTTGTCCATACAACCTTCATTTGTATATTTTAATGTCAGCAAAATTACTCATTTCTCTATATCCCTGTTCTCAGAAGCAAATGGAACATTTTGGATGAAACTTACACGAATTCAGGTAGAGGCAGAGACAAAACATAGAAAGTCAGCACAAACAGTTGATGTTTGGCAAAGTTATAAGCAACTGAAAACAATGTGAATAGCTAGACAATTTTAACTACAGTGTCACTGCAGGATACATCTATCAAATAGTATATTTTGAGACATTGTACCATCATAAAATAATCATATGATTGAACATTACTTTGTTTGCAGTTCATATATATACCTGCCAAGATCTTCCAATACAAGTAATTGAAACTATACAGTAAACTGCATTCACTAATCTCAGTATTAACTCTGTTAGACTGTGTTTACATACCTGATCTGAATAGTCTAAGAAGGATTATATATTTAGTAATCAGAACAACGATTTAGAAACATTAAATTGATGCACAAAAAGATCTTTTTTACTCTTGGGCTGCGTCTACACGTGCACGCTACTTCGAAGTAGCGGCAGTAACTTCGAAATAGCGCCCGTCACGTCTACACGTGTTGGGCGCTATTTCGAAGTTGAAATCGACGTTAGGCGGCGAGACGTTGAAGTCGCTAACCCCATGAGGGGATGGGAATAGCGCCCTACTTCGACGTTCAACATCGAAGTAGGGACGTGTAGACGATCCGCGTCCCGCAACATCGAAATAGCGGGGTCCTCCATGGCGGCCATCAGCTGGGGGGTTGAGAGATACTCTCTCTCCAGCCCTTGCGGGGCTCTGTGGTCACCGTGGGCAGCAGCCCTTAGCCCAGGGCTTCTGGCTGCTGCTGCTGCAGCTGGGGGTCCGTGCTGCATATACAGGGTCTGCAACTAGTTGTTGGCTCTGTGTATCTTGCACTGTTTAATGAAAGTGTGTCTGGGAGGGGCCCTTTAAGGGAGCGACTTGCTGTTGAGTCCGCCCTGTGACCCTGTCTTCAGCTGTGCCTGGCATCCCTATTTCGATGTGTGCTACTTTGACGTGTAGACGTTCCCTCGCTGCGCCTATTTCGATGTTGGGCTGAGCAACGTCGAAGTTGAACATCGACGTTGCCGGCCCTGGAGGACGTGTAGACGTTATTCATCGAAATAGCCTATTTCGATATCGCAACATCGAAATAAGCTATTTCGAAGTTGGGTGCACGTGTAGATGTAGCCTTGATGCTAAAAAGCATCATAATAGGTCCTTAAGGGAAGCCATTTTTTCTTGCTGGTGACTAGTGCTGAAAGCTTTTTTTCATGTTGGTTATATCCAATTTACAATCCCTCTGCCCTTACCTTTCTTAATAAGAAATACGGCTGAAACATATATTCTAAAAATAGTGAGTTATATGATCCTATAATAAAGCTGAGGAGCTATTGAAAGTGACTTTCTCATATGCATGTTGATGACATACCACTTATCTAGGGAGTTACCAGTAACAGTTTTGTGTTATACATTGTGGGAAGGATTGTCAAAAGCAGGCAACACTGGTGTAATTCCAATTCAACTGAAGCTAACAGAAGTGTTATTAAATTTATTGAGAAGAGGCCGGCCAGTACAGAGCCCTTTTAATTTTAGCTATTTGCATTACCAGAGTAGTTATTTCAACTTTTATTTTCAGTTACAAGAACCTATCATTAGGTTACCATAGCTCTATTATAACCCATTATTTAAATTTTGTAAGCTCTAGATATATTCTTGGTGAAATAATAACATTTGTAGCCTAAGTTTTTAATTAATATGTAAGTGTGATTTGTTAATTAAAAGCTTAGGTTATAAATGTTATTTATTATATGCACCATGGTACATCTTATCGTAATAAGCATAATCAACAATGGTTCAATTTTGCAAACTGTTCCATAGAGGCTGCTTGCATCACCATTACTTGATCCAGCTGAGGATGCAACATTATAGTTTAAAAGATCCATTACTTCTTACATGGATTTGAACGCTGTGTCAAACTAGGAAGACTCTTTTGTACAAGAGCTGTATATCATAATCATATGACTTTTATGACTTGTGGAGAATTGTGAATGACTCCGGATTTGTCTATCTAAAGAAGTTCTGTCTTCTCATGTCAGTTGGCATGTGAGGCCTGCCAAAAGGAGGGGGGAAGGGGACAGATACCTCACGGCCTGGCAATTCAAAGGGGCCTTGTGATCCTGCCCAGTGGGAGTGTGCTGCAGTCCCAATTGACACAGGCCCTCCCCTTCTGCCCAGGGCCCTTCCAGGCACATGGGGCCAGCCCCTCGCCACACCTTGCCCAGGGAGACAGCTGTCTGCTTCTTTGCAGGGAGACGTGTCTGATAATTTGTTTCTTAATTACAGATAGTGATCCAAATGAACTTTCTTTCTTTCTGTGTTCTCTGTAGCTTGAGGAGAGAATTCTTCCCTAATGTTTCATGGAAATCTTCATCGACCATCCCTGTTACTCACACGACACACAGGATTTGTGTGATTGGAGAGACATAGGTGTCTCCACACCAGATGCAGGTTTTTCCAGTTTCTGAGATCAAACTATACTTCTGGGAAAAAATGTGGGATAGCTGCTTGGATTTATTTTTGAGGTTATTGCATTTTATTTATACCCCCATTTTTAAAATAACTTATAGGAAATCAATTTTCTGTCAAGATCTGTGTTGCCTTTGGCAGCTCCTGCTAGGAGACAGTTGATTATTTTTGGAACCTTAGCAGAAGATATCTGTTATGAGTGTTGTATTCCAAACTTCCTGAGCAATCTTACCAAGCATAGGACAGAGTCTTCTGCTGGTGGCTAAGAATGGGTTCTATCCCATGTCACTGAAAGGTTATGCAGACAGATATATCGGAGGTCAAATACAGGCTGGGTAGCTGCTTGTAGTAAATTCATCAGCTGTTTCAAGGTAAAATAAATCGGCACCAGGTATGTATAATTTTTGATGGTGCCCAAAAGAAGTCCAAGCGTAACCACTGACAGACATACTTGAACCACCTTAGTGCATGATCCTTTGCAGTTTGAGTTAGAGGACAGCTGCCCCTCAGATAAGGCTGGAGAAGAGACTCAGTCTTTCTCTCTGTAAGTGGTCTAAGTACCATTACATGGCCAGTGAACCACACCCTGTAGGTTTGTGGGTTACGTAAACAGAACCATCCCATCCATAGAATGGAGTGAGGCAACAGTATTGGACCCCATACTTGTGAGGGACACTCCTCATGGGAACATGAGGATACAAGGGCTTTGTGGAGCAGCTAGCCCAGCCAGCTCCCAGCATCACTTGCGGAAGTGGCTGAAAGCCAGAAGAGGCAGGGCAGAAATGGGGGCTTAGACAAAGGGATGGAATGGGGGTGCAATGGGTGCACAGCAGGGGCAGGAAGGGATGGAGTGGGGTGGAGGTGGCATGGGGAAAGTGATGAAGTAGGAGCAAGGCCTTGGGTAGGGGCAGGGAGGTTGTTGTACTAGTCATTGCACCGTTCCAGGCATGGCTCTGTCTGCCAGTACACCCTCTTGCTCTAAGCACCACCCGTTCTTCTGCCCTGCCAGATGTGTCCCTAGAGGGATCAGGGGCTCGGTACAGCCCCTCCCCACCACAACATGCCACATTTCCACTCCACCCCTTCCCCCACATTTCCCCTGCACCTCTTCCTGCCCCTGCTCCACCTCTTTCTGCCACCAATCCCACCATGCCTCTTTTAGCTTCTACCCCCACCCCCACCCAAGAGTCACTGACAGCAGCAGGGCAGAGTGAAGGTAGGCAGTTAGGAGCTGTCTCCCTGGCTGCTGCCAGCACTACCCACCCAGCTAAACCTCAAGGCTACCCTGGACCCCACACCCACCAAAGTGCAGGGTCTGGGGAGTTTCCCTGAAGATATAGGCCCCAACCTTAACGGAGCCAGCCCCACATGCCTGAATATTAGTGGACCATGGGCACCACAGGCCCATATAACTTACTGCCTCTGTACACGTAATAGTTGAAGAACTGGTGAAATCACAATGTGGCTAGCAGAACAATGTCAGAAGATATTTCTGAAATGTCCCTGAGTCCTCACTACAGTAACAATGGCTGTGTGACCGGTTCTAGATTTACTTTTAAATGTTGCAAATATTCCCTGGACAAGTCCAGTTACATTTAACTTGACTTGGATTAATTATGTTACATTGTGCCATCTGTTAAACTGGTTATTTTTTTAATTATTTAAGTTCTTGTTCTTTTGGTTTTCTCACCAGACATCAAATACGCCATAACTTAATATGTATAATCACTTTAACATCAAAAGAGATTCAACTGTGCTAATAGAAATGACTGGATTAACTCCAGAACGGTATTCAGTCATATTTGGGAAATGATCCTTACAGCATGGTTGATGTACTGGAAAATGCAGTACTCAGTAGAAATATGTGGAAAATCTAACTTAATATTCCCTTCTGAAGCATCCAGTCATGGCAAAAATAAATGCTAGGATCTTAAGACATATAAATGAATATAATAGGAAGTTAATTGGTTATTTTAAGATATACTTCAGGTTGTCCAACACTTTCTCTGTAAAAGCTTGTTTTCAGCTGTTTATAATTTAACAAACTTTAATGCCTCATAATAAAATTTCATATGCCCATTATCTTCCTCATGCTGTTTTTGTATTATTTTAATGTAATTCCAGTAAAAAGGGAATTTTTAAAAAAATGCAAACCTTTTTGTTGGAGGTAAGGAGGGAGGAACTTGTATCATATGTATGCTTTTTAGCGCAGCCTTGAAATTTGGCAGAGAAAAAGTCATCCTGGTCTGAGACAGATGCTTTGTGCTGGTTCTGTGCAAAAAAACCTAATATTTGGGTAAGGTACAGTCGAACCACACTCCTTATTTGGAACCAGAAATACTCAATCAGGCAGCGGGAGTAACTAAAGAAAAGAAACACAGTAATTTGTTGAACATAAAGTACTAATTTTTTTTAGAAGATAAGGCAACTGCTTTGTGCTTTTTTCATTTAATTATGATGCATAAAAGAAGCATTTTTCTTCTGCATAATAAAGCTTGAAAGCTCTATTAAATCAATTTTCAGTTGTACACTTTTGAAAGAACAATCACAATGTTTTTTTTCAGAGTTAAGAACATTTGAGAGTTACAAAAAAACTCCATTCCCAAGACGTTCATAAGTCTGAGCGTCTACTGTATAAGGTTTTGAAAAAAGTTTTTCCTTTTCCTGAGTATTTCCCTGCTCAATAAAGACTTGTTACTCTTTGCCAGCTAAATTCTAAGCAAATTACGTCTCAAGGAGATTGGATGGGCATGAGGAAACAGACACCACTGAGACAGGCACAGGTTGGACAGAACAGGGCCAGAAGACATAAAGACATAGGCCACATCTACATGGGCAGCTTCTGTCGACAGAAGTCACTGTTGACAGGGAAATCTCGACAAAACCTCTGTCAACAGAGTGCATCTACACACAAATGCACCTTGACAGAGTGAGCCACTCATTCAGGAGGGAACGTCCACAAATGCTGGCTGCTCTGTCAACAGAACGGACCCCTCTGTCAACAGAGATGGCCCTGCGACCTGGAAGACAGGTAGGCATGGAGAGAAAGCCCTTCCTGGAGCACTGATCCTGCACTCCCTTACAGGGCTCCCTCCGGCCAGTGCCCCCTTCCTGTACTGAGGCTTGCCTACCTCCTGGAGTGAAAGCAAAGCTGTTGCAGGTGTCCTTTCTGTTTGAGAGAGACATGGCTCTTCCCAAACTGCTCTCTACCTTACCTGACACTGCACCCTCCTTGACACCCTAACCCCCCCGACAACCACTCCCCCGACTCTCCCCACATCCCGCACCCTGACCCAGTCCCCCCATCCTCACACACACCTCCCAACCCAATATCTTTCCCCCCACCCAACCCCCACCCTTCCCAACACCAATCATGGCACAACAGCCCCAGGCATGCCCAGGACCACAGACCAACTTCTGCTGGCCCTGTCACTGGCTATCATGGGTCTCCATGACTATATGTGGGGACAAAACCCCTAGAGAGAGCCTGCAGAGCAGGCCCCTGATATCAGCATGCCCTGGCTGCAGACACCCCCTCAGGTGCCCGGGAGGATCTGGTGGCACCCCACCAGTGCCGAGTGATGGGACCAGGTTGTCATGCCGCTACGGGGTGGTAAGCAATGGACACTGAACTTCAGGATGCTCAAGGACATGTTCCTGCAACTGTGCACTGGGTTTGACCCCGTCCTTCACCGCCACAACACCAACATGAGGACTGCCATCCCCGTGGTGAGGAGGGTCACAATCTCCCTCTGGAAGCTGGCTACCCCCAACAGCTACGACTCCATGGGTCACTAATTTGGCCTTGGGAGGTCCACCATCAGGGCCATCTTTATTCAGATAAGGGAACCAGCCAGCCGCTGGCTGAGCACAGTGGGAGAGGGAAGGGAAGGAGTTGGCAGGTGGTGGAGGAAAAGGGGGAGAGGGGGCAGGGAGGTGGAGGGAAAGGGGGAAAGGGGTAAGGGAGCAGGAAGGGGGAGGGGGAGACAGGGAAGGGAGTGGGGGAGAGGAGAAGGGGGGCAGGGGATGGGGGAAGGGGGAGAGTGTCAGGGGCGGGGCCTGCTGCAGCCGGGGGGCCCAATACTGCCCTGACCCTCATGGGCATTTCTGCTCTCCTCACCACCTGCAGGTTGTGCAAGCCATCAAACCCATCCTGCTGCAGAGGCTGGTGCAGACCAGCAACATGGACGTCCTCATCACCAGCTTTGGCCACATTGGCTTCCCCAACTGCTTCAGGGCACTGGATGGGACCCACGTACCCATCCAGGCCCTGAAATACAGTGCAGGATGCTACGTTTATCAGAAGGGCTACCAATCCATGTTGCTGCAGGCCCTAGTGGACCACTGGGGCAATTCCTAGACATGTATGTCAGGTGGTCGGGCCACAGTCACAATGTGAGGGGGTTCCATAACTCCAGCCTGTTCAGGTGGATGGCGGTGGGCACATGCCTCACCCATTGGGCAGGCTGCAGGGTCCACTCACATGTCCCTCTGTATTGTGGCCAATGCAGCCTACTCACTTCTGCCATGGCTCACCTTCGGTTGATTGACAGGGAAGTTCTGGTGCCTCCTGAATCAGCTGGATGTGGGGGAGCAAAACTTCCCCCAGGTCAAGTCTGCCTGTTATGCCTTCCACAACCTGGTGGCAAGGAAGGAAGAGGACTTCTCCAGGGGCAGGTGCCAAGGGTGGGGGGCACCTATGAACATCCAGGTGTTATATCTAGTCACCAAGCACACAATGATTGGGTACACTTCCAGAAGGCCCTGCAGGAGCATCTCAGCCAGGACCCACTATGAACCCCACACAGGTTGCTTCTGGGGGCTTCCCCATGCTTGCGGCCCTTTCACCTGCAACCATAACCCCTACCTTCCCCCCACATCATCCCCAACCCACACCCAAAAGAAAGGACCTGGGTACGGGCTTCGGAGAACAAACTTTACCAAGAAAACCTGAACTTTTCACAAACTATATGGAAACGTGAACTAATCAACAATTTGAAAAAAAGCCGATCAGCCATCAAAATATTAACATGGAACTAGCATTTTAAATCCATGCTTCTTAGCAAGTAATTTCTGCATCACTACAGAGAGTGCCTCCTTGTTTTTGACCATTTCATCTTCCTTTTTATTGTTAGGTTGTATAATTAAAATTGTGCAGAGTGAGCTACTTCATTCAAAATAAGAAGTATTCCATTTCATTATTATTACTTCAGTAGCATTTTTGATCTGAACACCCATGTGCAAAGCACTTGTAAGAGACAAGATCACAGAGCTGAAGCAGAAACAGCATGCCTACACTTCAACAGTCAGGATTAGAATGCATGTCTTCTGACTTCCAGTCAAATACCCAATTTATTGGACTGCCCTGCCTCTCTTATAATCCTGTTGTGATTCTCTTACTCCCACAGGTAAGAAGTCCTCATCCAAATAACTCCATTGATACCTATGGCTAATAGCTCACAAATGACAGGAGGTTACAATATCACACTAACTTTGTAAAGCATGATGGGGAACACAATTACTACTGGCTAAAGAACAGATTCTGATATCTCAGTAATAATGAACATTATTTCACACCACAAGTTGTTCTATTAGCCTCAGTGAGACTATTCATGAAATATGGCTTGATTTATCATAAAGTAAGATTATCACAGTCTGCCCAAGCATTTTCCTTTGTGGCTTTAAACATCAATTTTTTAATAGGAGCAAATAGTTTGATCAACAATGTCAGTAGTTATGTATCTCTGCAGTGCAACTACCAACACTGCACTGACATAATAATTAATATATGCTATACTAATTGTTAAGTAGCCACATGATTTGCCTCCACAATTGTCACACTTGAATAAATATTTTGTTGAGTGATTAATAGATTCCAAGAGGTCATACATTTTTCATTACACTCCTCCCTATTGTTCACTCTCATTTACTTAATCGTATTGACTTTGTTTCAGCCATTGGTATCTCAGCAGGGACTGGAATTAATAGTCATTTAAGTGCAGACTCCAGTGCATACTGAATTATGTAAACCAATGTATTTCCTCACCTATTATTCATAGCTGTGAAAGGTTCATTTGTATGTGAACAAAAACAGAAATGTGTTACTCAATTAAGTTACTGCTAATAGTATTCAGCACATAAAACGGTGAACTACCCAGTACAGCCTCTGTAACTGAGAAAGGTCAGGTAAGGAGATGGGGCCAGAGGAAGGCTTTCTGATGTAATAGATATTGCTGTTTCTGGATGATATTGCTCTTTCTGGTCTGCATACTAATCCACAAAGGGGAAAGTATTTGTCATGTGGGAAAAAAAGAAAAGAAAAGAGGTTTCACTGATATATGTCAGTGACTCTAAAATTGGTGTAATTGTCAGGGAGGGAGAGCAAATCAAGATTAATGGTGAGATTGTATGGCTATAGGGTGAGTAATAAGAGAAACGTGCATATAGTTATGGAACATCACATTATATATGGTGCCTTTTAGAGTGCGGTCAAATGGAGAACTTACATTACAAGATTGAGCCAGCAATTATAATTCAAGCTTTGAAATAGGATCTGTGCTCAAAAGGAGAAAACATTTTCTATTTGAGTCTCATTACATAATGAGTGAGAGTACATTTCCTAAGCAACCCTTACTGAATCCCCAAATGACTATGAGATGAGTTTGCTTTCAAAGAAAAACTCAGTATAACGTAGATTTAATATGCCTTGAATATACAGTTAGGACATCCATATACACTGTACAATAGCGTATTGGAAATGTCCTATGTCACAACAGAGATGGACCCAAAGTGCTCCTCTTAGATCCTCTGATGGATTTGTGGGATGGGGCAAAACTGGAGAAGTAGATTAAAATCTGAATCTGGTTACCAATTTCATCACTTGCACTTTTCCTTGTAAATAGCCTGAATAAATACTTTGTATACATAGTTCCAAAATTAGCATCCATAATCTCTGACTTGGGCTAATATCCACCCAGAGGCAGAGTATGATGATGACAGTAATTTGGACTATAATTAAACATTTAATGCAGTGTCACTTCAAACAAAACTCAGAATTTGCCTGACAAAGAATTCAGTTTGGCTTGAATATGAGTAATGGCATGTGGCTTTGAAACTATGAACAGAGCAAACAAAAAAGGATGCACCATGTTATGGGATAGAGTCTACTGCAGTGCCAGTGGGCTGTGTTAAATACCAGTTTTATAAACCATCCATGTGATATGTTAGAGATGATAGACTCCAGCTAATTAAATCTGCAGAATATTCAGAAGCTGTGTCAACACTAGGAAGTTCTTATGACAGATTTTCTGAAAGAAGGGGGCTCTTTCGAAAGATCCTGCGGACTGTCTACACACAAAAAGGGCTCTTTCAAAAGTAAATTGAAAGAATGTGGCGCTCCTTTCAAAGTATTTCCTGTTTCAAGAAAAGCGCCCCCTTTCGAAAGCTTCTTTTGAAAGAAAATGTGTGTAGACGCTCTGCAGGCCCATTTTGTCAAAAGAGCAGTCCTCACGGTCCCTGATTTTTCAATCCCTGGCCTGTTCTTTCAAAAAAGTAGAGGCTGTGTGGCTGCTCTCTTTCAAAAGGGCAGAACACTCTTTTGATCTGTTTTTTTGTGTAGGGACGCACTGTTTCAAAACAAGTTCTTTCAGAAGAGATCTTCCAGAAGGACCTCTTTTGAAAGATCTCTGTAGTATAGTCATAGACTAAATGTTTCTGAAAACATTTATACCTATAAGGAACCCTTCCCAGGTGTAATGCTGTTGAAGTCACAATATAAGCTACAGCAGCTCCTCTCTGAGATCCCCAGCATGCACAATCAACTGTGTGTACATCCACACAGCGTATCTGTGTGCTTCTAAGCCTGGGCAGGCTTCAGTGACTGTCTCTGGATTCTTGAACACCCTTGGCTGAGGCCAGAGGGTAATATTTTTACGGAATGAGGCACTATGTTTGAACTGTCTTAAGTCTTCAAGGTCAATGCTGACTGCCCACCCAAGTCACGTCAGTTGCTCAATCACACTCTCCTCAGAACTCAGCTGTGATAGATACTCTTGTTTTTATAATTCAGCTCTTCAGGGACACATGACAATTTAAACAGGCAACACAGACAGACTTTGCAAAGAGATTTCTGAGCCAATCTCTCTTGACTCCTGGATAAAATTCAGATAATACATAGATCTGAGCGAAACAAAAAAGCACTCATATTCAACTTGCTCCCTCCCTCCAAGTTCTAACTACTCCTGAGCAGGGGGGATTTTAATGTAGATTTGCATGTTCAATTGCACCCATTAGAAATAATGAAACAATGATGCAGAAACAGGTGAACATATTTGTTTTCTAGTCCCATACAAAAAAGAAGGCACCACAGTGGGTGGTTGTGGCTGAGGGGGTGAAGGTTTGGACATGGAGCCTGCCCTCTACTCACCCTGCAGCATTAGCTTATGTCTAACAACATCACGAACAACTTCTTGCTCCAAGTATTAGGACCTACTACATAGGGCTGCAGCACCACTGAGGTTTGGGCTGAATATATTGAGGAATTTATAAGAATGCACTTGAAATGTTTCCAGTTATGATTACCTTACCAATACATTACCAGAAGGACCAGGAGGGTGAGAATTAGAGCTGGTTATAAAGACATTTGTCATACACAGAATTTAAGAAGAAATCTTTATAGGTTTATAAATATTTTTTTTTGAATTTTTCACTTCGTTAGCACCTACATGAGCTCTGATGGCACTGAAGTGGAGGGAACAACAATGTAGAGGCTGAAACAGCTGATTTGTACAGAAAGTTTTTTTAAAGTAATATATGCAATAATTAGCTTGTCCAAATGATGATGGAAAGGCTAGAAATTGGATAGTCACCTAGAATTATTCTTAGGATGTAAACAACAAGAAATGAGAGGAATTGATAAGGGTGATTTATAGGGGTATAACTAGGTATAATCAGATGAGGTAAGGAATGGAAAATTAATACCTAAGATGAGGAACCATTTCAGAGCAGTGGAATCTATTAAGCTTTACAACTGCTTCCCAAGAAAAATTAAGGAAATAAATTTTAAGTTATTTAAGCCTAGGCTGGACAAAGCAATAGAGAGTATAACATAAGGGAGCAAACATTCATAGGCACTGAAACAGAGAAGACGATCTAATACATTAAGACTTAGCTATTTCTAATTCAGAGTTTTACCGTAACCGTAAATCTTTATTTATAAAGGATTGAAGTTGATTAAGGGTTAATATTACTGATCCCAAAAAGAAATGAAATGCTATGCACTCATCCCTCATTAAACAACCACTTTACTTACGAGCACTAACTAAAACAAGGGACACATATACCTACCCTTGTTCACTAGAAAACTCCCCCCCCCCGGGTAATACAAGCCTTACTCCACTCTCTGCAGCTCCAACCTGCCAAAGCCTGAACCCCCGTCAGCTTCGCAGACACAACCCACTGTAGACTGAACCCACCCTTGGCCTGCAGACCCAACCTGCTGAAGCCTTAACCCTACCCTCTGCCCCACGGACCCAACCTGCAGCAGCCTCAACCTACTCACCCACCCCACAGACCAAACTAACTGCAACCTTAACGACCCCCATCTGCCCCACAATCCAACCCACTACCAGGTTTTAACACTAGTTTCCATTCATGGCCCCAAACTGCCCCCAGCCTTTAACCCTCTCCAACCTCCTGCCCCAACCCAAGGTTCACTTACCTTTCGAAAGCAGTGCCACATGCTGCCACTCCTTTGCCGAATTAGGAGTACTTGGAACAAATCAGAGACTTTTACATTTATTTTAATGGGAATTTAGTGTCCCTCTTAGGAATTTTTGCCTATGAGCAGAAAGTTGGGAACCAATTGTGCTCATATAGTGAGAGATGAGTGTACTATAGGACACATAATTAAACCCTCTGTTCCACACATTTTATTCCTACTAACAGCGGTAGACAGTGTTGAAGCAAAGGACTTCTCTGTATTTAGGCGGCTAACAAAAAGCTTTATTGATCAATAAGGCCCAAGATGAGCCAAACTAAACACTAGTAAAACCAGGTCCAGCAAGGCTGCTTGACTTAGCCGAATCCAATAATTTATACACTTTCGCAAACAAGTCCAATGTCAGAGGTAATTAGTGAGAGAAACATAAATCATTTTCAGAGAGAAAACTGTTATCAGCAAGGAGGAACAGGTATCAGGGAGTAAAAGCCCCAGCTCCAAACCATTCATTAACTCATTCGGCTTAGCTCACCCTTCCTGCCATTCCCAAATAGGTCAGGAAAAGTTCAAGCTCTTGTGTATGCACAGAAACAAGAAACATGAAATGGCTTCTATTATATAAAATGGCTTCCACAACTGGCATCATCATGAGCAACTTCATCCTTTGTAGAGCTGTAGTATACTTCATACAACATGTATATTGCCCCATACTCTAAAACAAAACTGTAAATACAACTTCATTCTACCTCCATAAGCCCTTAACGCATTTACATTTCTTCTGTGCACTTATATCAATCATGAATGCAGCATTTGCCAAAATTGTAAGCCAGTAAAATTATGAATACAATGGGCTATACAAGAAAAAATAATAAATAATTTCACTAAAGTACTAATATCTTCAAATATAAATTTACAAGCAATGCATATTAACTATGTGGAAATCTTGAAGGACAATAAATCAACCATTAATTATTAAAAGAGCTGTGAAAAAGAATAGACGCTACTTTATAAAAATAGGATGATCTAAGTTGTGGCAGCATACAATCTCCACAGGTGTTATGTCACTTGTGGAGCTGAACACTACACTTCTCACATTGGCAGTATGAGTCCTCACTAGGAATGCTTGTATGGATGCAATGTATTTTAGAAAGCTTTTGCAATGCCTCAGAGGGCCAAAATGAGTTGCACAGGAGCGACTGAGACCCTGGATTCCACTTCCCATAACACAGTGTTCTCCTTCTCATAAGTTCATCTGCATTCAATGATATTTTGGGCATTTTTCCAAAATGCCCTCAAATATATGTGACCCTCCTTGCTGTTTGCCATCTATGACAGCATGGAGCCTGAACAGCTCTGCACTGTTGTCATGAGCATTACAAACACAGAGCGTCTGACCTACCACTGTGTTCAGAGCCAAAGAGAGTATGATGCTTTGTTTGGAAATTAGACTGATGCAGGACATGGAAATTCAAGGCTGCTGGTGGAATTCAGGGAGCATTTGCAGACGGTGGAGTGCTGGTCCTGGGCCTGAGAAGCCAGCGCTAACTGATAGGGTATCATTGTCATGGAGGTTTGCAATTCCAAACAATGGCTGATGAACTTTCAGATTTTCAAGGCCACATTCCTGGATCTGTGTAACAGCCCTCTAGCACAGTGAGACCGAAAAGAGGACCATGCTGACAGCTGAGACACAAGTGGGAACTGCACTGTGAAACATGGAATAGAAGATTGCTACCTGTGAGGAATCAGTTTGGCATCAGGAAATCCACTGCAGTTGTAGTTGTTATTCAGGTAAGCAGGAGCACTAATTCATGAACCCCGTCGCTGTGCGGAACTGCGACTGGACAATGTATAGAAAATAGTGGATGTTTTTGAGGCAATTAACTTCATTGGGGTGATAGATGGTACCCAGCCATATTATAACAACAACTCACCTTGTCACAGAAAACATTAACAGCAAGGGCTACTTTTCTATGGTAGTGCAAATGCAGGTGGATCACCGAGGATGCTTTACCATCACTGTGAGCTGGTCAATGAAGAACCTTGGCACACTTCTGTAAGAACACAGAACTGTTCAGAAATCTTCAAGAAGGGACTTAAGGGACTTTCTTTCCCACCTGGTGGGTTATCAAAGGGAATATTGAAATGCCAATAGTGAGGCTGGAGCTTTGTGGGTGGAGTCTTGAGTAAGCTAGAGTTTTGATAGTCCCCTTCACCTATGATTTTTGGAGGTGAATTATTCCCATATTTCTCCTCATGAATACTAACAACTTGTTAACTGTTTTGACAGACAGTCCACACGGAAGTTTTCATTGACTTGTCTACGGTGACATCCAGGTCCCATTCCTGAGTTGAGACAGCAACTTTAGAACCCTGTGACATATACAAGCCATTTATTTTTGCATTTATCGACATTAAACTTCTGTTGTAATTTTACTAATTTTTTGGAGCTCTCTGAAATTCCCCACACACATCTGCAAAATGGCACTTTGTCATCCTCAAATATTGGTACACATTACTCACCCTTTCCAGCTGACTTATGAAAAAATTAAATGCTGGACTAGAATGAAATCTTGAAGTACCCTACTGTTAACTTTTTCCCGTGGTGAAAACTGCCAATCTAATCCTATCCCTTTCTTTCTGTGCCCAAGCCAGTTTTTGACTCAGGACTATATTTTACCTCTCATGACTATTTATCTTCTGACCTAATCTTTCCCCCATTGAAGTCTGTAGGAATTGGTTTCTGGGTGAAGTTAATTTGGTTTAATTGTGAGTACTATCATCATGTGGAGTGGAATTATTCAGAAAAGTATATAGTGTAATGATGGTTCATAGCATGAATCAAGTCGTGGAATAGTGTTCATTATAGGGATCAGTGTTAGGACAAGAGCTATAAAAACAACTCTATATCTGCATAATTGGTGGCAGCTTTTTCTCAATTCATATTTATCTCAGTTTTGAAGTGTTATCATCTATGGTTGCTCAGCAGCCCATGTGGAATGAGCCTATAGTATGCATTCATTCCCTGGTGGATATGGGGTCCAAATCTCTCCCTCCCTGTCTCTCTTTAACCCTGGCCCCCACCTGCCCCCCACCTCTCCATGCATACATATCTGTTGCTGGCATTGGTTTAGCAAAACTTCTAGCTTTCACAGCTGAGATCACATTTCTATGTAAATGTTTGTATTTTATTTGCCTGACAATCTGGACAATGGCAGCATTATAAGAAGCAATGTACAAAGAATAGGAAGGATGTAGAAACTGCTTAAATCAGAAGACGTTTTGAAGGGCTAACTGTTAACTGTAAAACGCACTCTGCAGACTCAGTGACTAATGACTGGAGACGGTGCAGTTGGAACAGTGCTGCTGTGACACAGATCAAAACTGAGAAGGAAGGCCTGTGGAGAAAATTTAAGACACATTAAAAGGGCCTGCTTTTGAGAAGGTGCTGAACGAGCTCCCTCTCTTCAAAAGCCAGTTTACTTTGAAGGTCTCAAGTTAGATATAAAAGAGCACTAGTCACTTCCTATAATCTTGGCCTAGGTTTTCTTCACAAGAATGACATTTGGTGTTTATAATTGATTTTTAAAAGGCAATTTAGTGATCATGAGGGTTTCTGGGTAGAGTTAGAGACTAAAATTCACTTTTTACTCAAGTAGCATACCAGACTATACATAGATATTACAAGATAATATATAAATAAATGTCTTTTCTAAATTGACTGTACTCTTACTGCATTCCCCCAGAAGCACATGTATTATGGTTAATCTTTAATAACATAAAAACATATTATTTCTCCAGAGCCTCTCTCACACACTTCTGATATCTTTGATGCAATTAGTGTCATGACAATTTTTATCTAACAATTATTACAAAAGCACTGTATCTGAAAATGCAAGTTTCTTGATATTGATGGTTTAAATCAGCTGTACTGTTTACAGCAAGTACACAGTAAGTTTTCTTTCCTGCATTCACATTTACTGCCTATACTATTACCATTGTGTAACCACCTACAGGCAGACTTGAACTAGAGACTTCAGGGGCTTAATACAGGAGCTTTTACAATTTGAGCTAAGCAGCTGTCATCCATACTCATTTATTCTCTTGCTTCAAGTGGGCTAAGTGCCACTGCATGGGCTAGAGAGCCACACCCCTAAGTTCTGATATGCTGTGGTATGGCTATGGTCTGAAGAAGTGGGTCTGTCCCACGAAAGCTCACCTAATAAATTATTTTGTTAGTCTTCAAAGTGCTACTTGACTGCTTTTTTGTTTTGACACCCCTAAGTGTGTGGATTACAATTGCTCTTGCTTTGTGTTAAAAATTCTGTTGTTCATCTTGAATGCTCAAAACCATATTCTGAATACTATTACTACTAACTACCCATATTGTATTAATTGGCTTTTAGGAGGCTGTATCCTGCAACCCAGTTGAAGACTGAATGTCATAAGGTTCCACTTTGAAAGACATGAAGTCTCAGCACCTAAAAATGTGTATTCCGTGAGACCAGAAGACAGAGGTGCGGTTACCCTCAAACATGAGGACTATAAAAACTTTTTATGCAAGAATTAGTAATTGCTAACTTAAAATGTAGGAATAAAGGAAATCTCAAACTGGATCAGACTTATGATACAAGTAGTCCAGTTCAACTATAGCCAATATCAGCTGTGTCAGAGGAAAGTGCAAGATATTCTGCACAGGGCATTTGTTATTATATTTCACTTCCTAAATGATGTGTGGCAAAGGCAATCTCACGTCAGTGTTCCCAAACCCAAATATTCAAAAAAGATTGGACAGGGACCAAAAATCATATGATTCATAGAGTCCAAGGTCAGAAGGGATGATTGTGATGATCTGACCTCCAAAATAAATTATGAATAATAATTAACAATAATAAAAATAATAATAATTATTTATTTCAAAATTGTTAGTGATGGACGATACATTATAACAGTTGGTAAACTGTGTGACACTGACAAGCAAGCCAAAGTGTATATGACCTATAAGCACTTAGTAAGAAGCATTATAGGTGTCTCAGGACAATTCTCTTCTGTGCTAATTTCAAAGAGATGTACTAGACCAGCAATCAGTAACTAAGTCATGTATTTGTACTATAAGATCAAGGGTAGATCTTTAATGTGTTTGTCTGCATACCTGTATCCTGTTAGAAGTTTACCAGTTTAGTCACTTTTGATTTTAGATCACAAGTCCTTCTTATGTTTTGATAGCCTCACATTATGCATGGGACTCTGTTAAGACAATCTGAAGATCAAAGATGTGAGACCCTGCAGAGAACTAATAATAGTACAGATATTGTCCTCAGTGACAAAGCGAAAAGAAGAAATGGGAGGCCATTGCTACCTACACATGGGCCCCTATTCCTCCTGTTCCCCATCCCCCACAGGTCCCAGGGTCCAGTGACTGCCTGGTAGTGTGGCTCTATGAGAGTTGTGCTAACAGAAATTTCCTTGTTTGCTTGAGCTTCATGGGTACATGGCAGAGGCTCAGGAGAAAAGTTACTACATGCTCTTCACAAAGATTCTTCACTGGACCAGAAGGACACTGTTCACCCCATGTAGCACACTGAAGAAAACAAAGCAAGGCAAGACATTTTCCCCTCTAAACGGTGCTATCAGATTTACACACACTCTCACACACAAACTTTGCTATATTTGGAAATGTTGTAGCCCTGTTTAAAAGCAAAAAATGCAGAGGAAATCCCAATTCTTATTCAGTCACTGCTCCCATTGAAGAAAATGGCCCTTGATTATCAAATAATGCTCATTATCAAATAATACTCATGTCCATACATTCTCACACTATTTGCCTAATACTAATCTACTAAACTATCATTTTAAAAGAAAACCAACTAAGACCTCAAAAGCTTTAAAAATAATATTGCTATATTCTTAGGGGCTCACAGAGTCTGGCCCTATAATACCTAAAACAAGTTTTGCTACTCTTACCATATTTTTTCAATGTCATGTTCTTTTGACCATTCTTTGATGAGGAATAGAAAGAGTG
The DNA here is from genome assembly GCF_033958435.1 of Carettochelys insculpta. Classification (NCBI taxonomy): domain Eukaryota; kingdom Metazoa; phylum Chordata; order Testudines; family Carettochelyidae; genus Carettochelys; species Carettochelys insculpta. Next base: position 139,756,597 of record NC_134137.1, read on the forward strand.
AAATGAATAGTGCATAGTATGGTTAAATGTGGAGCCCACAGCTTTACTGGTCCCTTTTATAAAGCTACAGTGCTTACATTTTCCTTACATTACTTAACAAGTTTGTTTCACTGCAGACTTCAATTCACACTTGTGGCACACCAGTTATCAAAAACCATAATGTGAGTGTGAAGACCCATGACCTCCATATACCCTTAGGCACACCCAAAATTCTGACTAGAAACCAGTGTCACAGAAGCTACCCCTCCTCCCCCCCCCACACACATGCACCATGATAGAGGTAGGAAACATCAGATGAGTGAAGCTACATGTTGTGTGAGATAAAAAGGGATATCTACCTAGCTCTGCAATATTGTGTTCAGAACCAACATCCAAACAGTTTACTAGATGACAGGGAACTCAAATCAAACTGTTTTCAATCTACCAATTGCACTGGAAACTGCATTATTTTTTCCACTCCAGTTGATAGGTTGAAACTAGTTTGATTTGCATCAATTTCATTGACTTGAGGCAATTATAAAACAGAGGGTGAGTGTGAAATTTGTAGGCCTTTTTTATACAGCCAGGTCTGCTAAGAGACCCTAACTAAAATCCATATTTTCAATCCACTCCCCTCCCTTGCATCAGAGATAGACTGAAATGAGGAAAGCTACAAGGTGTTTGAAATACAAATTCCTCTTCATCTTCAGGCAGTCCAATGCATCTGAGAGACCTCAGTCCCATGCTTTCTAACCCTCCAGAGGCACTCAAATGTGAAAATAGTTTAACCACCCCAGGCTCCGAACCATGCTGGCTGGAAAGTGAAAAACCTCACAGCAATTTGCCATTTTTATTATAAGGGAAAAAATAATCCTTTTAAACTTCCAAACTGGTTGTCATTCAGCAGCTAGATTACAGGTGGAAAGTGTGCATCTGAAACAGGGAGCACGTGAAACACTGGCTTAGATGCTTATTTTTAAAATCAAATTGATACCCACTCTGAGGCTGCGCACCCTACTCCCTGGTCCGTCAAAGCTTCACCCCAGCTAGCGGAGGTGAGCATCGGCTTCTTACTGTACACAATATGAAGAATTGCACTGATTTCCTGTAATAGGTCAATCTGCTCCATTTATGGAAGGTTGCAGCCTGAATTCCTTTAATTCTGAGACTTGAGTTCAACAGACTTATCTTACTTTACACCCATCAAAGTGACGGAAGAGTCTTTTTTTCTTTTCACGTCTGATACTTGAATTATGGAAATAAGAACACTGCGTGTGTTTGAAGAAGTTCAACAATGAGAGTTTATCATTCACCTAGTGGGTAATTTCAGGTTTGTCATTGAGAATGAACAGGGCAGGTGAATGTCAGCTCAGAGCAGCTTTCCTGTTAATATTAATATTGGCTGTCTATCTGATCCATTATTCATGGAAGAGTTTCATCGGCAAAAGTTCACAAAGGGAAATTTGTCTCAAGAGAGAATTACTAAATACTCTGTTCAGCACATGTAAAACCAGGTCTCTGGCTTGTTTCTTCTGTCCTTATTCTTTTTAACTTTTGGCATAGTTTTCTTTTCTTTTTAGTAATTAAACTGAAACTATAATTGTTCCCAGTCCTCGCACTCACACTTTATACTAAACCAATGTTAGAAGAACGTATTTGCCTCTCTTAGTTTCTCCTTTAGATCATTTTAGTGTGGTTTTCTCAGCAGTGCTAACAGCCACTGTGGGCACTGGGGCAAGGTGGGAGCAGGGCTGAGGGTGGAAGTGGTGGGGAAGGACAGTATGCTGTCAGTCCCCCCAGGACAGTGGCACTGTCCCTCCCAGCCACGTGAAGCCAGCACAGCACTGCCATGGCTCTTCAAAGGGGGCCAGAGCTCCAGTGCCATCGCTGCTTCTGTGATCATTTGAAACCCTAGGCCTCGGGTTTCCCACTTGACTCCCACTAATTTCTGTGGGCCTGAGTTTTCCTAAACTATCCTCACTTGCAAAAACCACTGATTTTCCCTCCCTCCATTCAGCCTGTCTTCTGTCTACATCTTGTAAAATGCTGATAACTGAATTGGTTGTGCTTCTGAGAACTGGGAAAATCCAGATAATCATTTTCATATTTATGGGGAAGTTATGAATTCCCAGTGTTTACTTGTAGGCATGTTACTTTCCATAGTTTGCACTTGAATGTTGCTGTCTGTCTGTGTACCCAGTTCTTCTTGATCCCTGTATGAATTCAGCACGCTGGGTTAAGCATAGTATGTATGCAGAATGTAGTGCAGAGTTCCATGTGATTTTTTTTTCTTTTTCAGGCCAGAATGGTTTTGTTGTTGTTGTTGATGCTGCTACTTCTGTTTAAATTTTCTTTCCATTGACTTACCCTATTTTTTATTTACTTACTTCTCCCAGAGATAAATCCTTGTTGCTGAAATACATATCATTTGACTTAGTCTCTTCTTATTTCCATGGATGCCTCTGAACCAAAGATGTGTTTTGCATCTTGCTCTAAATGTGTCCAAGCTCTGATGAATTTCTGGTAGGAGACAATTCTAAAGCTTGTGTTCACCCCTGAAAACACAAGTCCTTCACAGCTGTCCCTGAAAGTTCTTTTATGTGGACAGAATTTCTGACCCCTTTAAGTAAACAGGACCAGCTCCTCTTGTGCCAGAATGTCATGATCATGAGGGTTAGCCAGCAGCCTGGGAGTAAAAGGGTTAACCCCCTTAGCCAGGTGGGGATGGCCTATAGGAATGTAGGTAAGAATTCAATTTTGGCTCCTCCTTCTTCTGTTCTCTGTCTTGTGCTGCTTTTTTCCAGCCATGAGGGAAAGAGACACAAAATATCTCCCTACAAGAACAGGCCCTCCAATCTTCTGTAAGTAGGGTAAAGTTTAGATAGATCCATTAGGCTTTATTGTTTTATGGTTTGGGAAGACGGATCTGATGTCTGTGCATTTTTAGAAATGTTTTTACTCTCCTTGTAACTAAGTTCTAGGCCCATGGTGAAAACTCCCCATGTGTGTTACTTTGTGACTCTTCCATCTAGTCATGAGGCTTGCAACACAAATATTGTTGTAATAATAAAAGTTCTCTCTTTTCCTTTTTATTAACCTGGTATTGGTTAATATTTGTGTCCTGGTTTTTACTTTTGGGCTCAGATTTCCCAAGTAGTCTCTTCCTGGTTTCCTTATTATTACTCGGGTGGTGGCAGCAAATTTTATCCCCAAAATCTAAGGTTTTTTAGGGTTTTTGAGGGGAAGTTTATACCAAAACCTGGTAGATAAGGTTTTGGAGGTACTTTTGCTGGCTCTCACTTCTGCATTTATCTTGCTAGAGCGGGGAAGGAGCCATGACACAGAGTATGTTGTCCAGTTTGGCTTGGGAAGAGAATGGTATAGTATCACCTATAAAGGATAACTGAATCAGAGAGAGAGAGAGGGAAGAAGTTCCCAAAGGAAGCTGTGGGAAATTCCTGGAGGAAGGCTGAAGTGCAGTGGATGGATTTTCTGGCTCAAATTCCTAAACCAGACAGCCCAATCTACAAAGCAAAGGCACAGAAGCAGTAGATGCACTCATCCACTGATTTCTCTGTGCTGAAATGTTGAAGCCAGGGAAAAATGGAAGGGCTTACCTGCAGGCTTGTCTCAGACAACACATGAATGGAACAGGTGGAGTGGTGAATGCTTGCCCCATGACTGAGCTTTCCAAGAAGAGGGCCTGGGTTGGGGCTTGGGGGGGATTCCCTCTGGGAAAAGCTGGGTTGCACTCCAGCAGTAAGGTCTGGGGTGACTGATGTGCAGACGAATGGGATAGGAGTACCCATGTGGTAGAAGATTCCAGAGAGTTATGAATCATGTTGAAGGGTTTGATTTTGTGGGATTTTAAGGACTACATCCACTTGTGGACTGTGTGTGATAAATGGACTGTATTTGGGGCTTTTGTTATGGATTATTTTCATTACTTATTTTAATGAACAAGTGAGATGGAGGTGTATTGGTGCGGCAAGAGATCTTGATTTGTGTCTTTAGCAGTCAAAGTCGGGAAGCAGGATGGTAACTGCAGTATTAGTGTGCCTTCTGCACAAGTACTTTGAAAGCATCCAGAAGTGAATTGGAAGTTGGTGCAGGATATGTAGGATATGAATAATATGATCTCATTTGTTCAACCTCCTTAAAGATAAGCAATTATTTCCTGCACTACCAGAAGCTCCTGAAGGGTCTTCAAGATTATCCTAAAATGGAGTGTACTGCAATAGTCTATCATTCAGATGGCAAAAGTGGGCACAGCCATATATCATATTATATAATCTTAACACAATCTTAACCAGCCACACGTGATGGTATTTATGAGAAAGGCTGTTGTCAGAAATCAGAGTAAGCCCTACATCAGCAAGTTGCCAAGATCTGCACAATCAACTAAATTACACTTACTACTTTCTCATAATATTTCCCCTTGCGAATAAGTATCATCCTCCTTTTTATCCTGATGGAACAGAAGCCAGATAATTTGTACCCCATTCCATATTTTCCTCAGATGGGAAGATGAGAGAGTAGTGCCAAGTACTGATACTATTTCAGTAACATTGTAACTGATAAGTGCTCACAATCTTCCATCAGAGGTTTCACAAAAAAAAAAGTGACAAAACTGAACCAGACCTTCCAAAAGCATCCAAAAGGAATCAGTAAAGCCACCCTTAGGCTACCCTGTCTATCATGCCAGTTCCTACAGTCAAACTGTCAACCCAAGCATTGTAAAGACTGAAAATTAGGCAAATGGAATTGATGAGAATATTTGAATTCTGTTCATTGTCCTTTGAAAATCAATAACTACAGAGATTAAGGCTATCTCCATGTCATCCCAAACTTTGAAATCCAACTGACTGAAGTCAAAGGCTTAAGTGAATAAGAATAAGTGCCTTGCACCTTGTAGTCATTTACTCTTGTACAAAATAGATGTAAAATGATTTCAAAATACGTACACTAGGTTTTTTATTTTTCTTTTTTTATTGTGGTGTTTTTTGTTTTTTTTTTAATTAAAGACACTTCCCAAAATGCAAAATATAGCATGTGGCACAAGTCATTAGAATGTCAAGTCCCAGGAACTTGTGGAACATGCACTCTATGGCATTCCTCAGGGTGGAAAAGTAGCAATGAGGCAGAGGTGGCTGGAATTCTTAGTAAGTGGCATGTTAAGATTTTGAGCAGGGAGAGGCTCATGACATGCTTAAGTGTTACTGAAAGTTTTTCCTCTTTCAAACTATAATTAATCCCTACTGATAAAAGATCTAAATATTTTTCCTCTGGCTCTGAAAGTTATGGGTCCATTATATATGTGGTTGGGAATAGTCTTCCCAGTAGCACTCAGAACATTCACTTGTGATTAAACTGAGGCAAAGAAGACACTCTGTTCATTCCCTTCTGAAATAACATTTCTTTTAGGAAGTCTTATCAAGGCCAATCAGTTTAGCTGGGAAACAGACTGAACACTCATTGAAAGAATCATAATTGGCTCTAAGTTAGACAATCATTTTCCATTCCATTCAAGAATTAAAACTCTCAATCTGTGTTTTTTTTCAGGAAAAAGGCAGATTATGTTGGAGAGTGATATCAATGGATATGTAGGCCAATCACATACTTACAGGATCACACCGTGCTCACTTAAGTTGCTGGGCAAGGAGATTAAACTGAATATTTGGTGGGTTTCTGAATTTTTAGCAATTTTCCCTGTAGTTTTATTTTAAATTATTAAGTACAGGCAGTATATAGCTATGCAGATTTGAAGTACATTTCCATGAAAATAGGAAAGGGGAGGAAATGGAGGCTTTTTTGTTTCTTCTCGCACCACTTACCAGGACCCCCAACTAATGCCTAAGGACAAGTCCCTTGGAGGACAGGGAGGGGAGAGTATAAAATGGTGGTAGGAAGGGGTGGGAACTGGGGAACTGGTTGAGGCACACACACCCAGCCCATTGGGTCTTCCATGCCAGATTGTGAATATACTCTAGCCTATGGGTGACCTATGAGTGAGGAAATTTGGACCCCTCATGTTTTAGGTTGGTGCCTGATTGGACTAATATAGTCAGAGAGAGACTACTAGAGATACTAACTGAAGATAGACTAATAGAGAGATGCCTGATTGAAGTAATAGACAGAGTCAGTCTCTGCTCTTAAAATATTATTTTATAAATAGACAAGATAAGGCAAAGAGGGGAAAGAAAAACATAATCCGGAGAATTGTCAGTAGCATACATGGGTTGGGTTGGGCCATTTAAGCACTATCCTGAAGGGGCTACATTGCAGGGATATGGTACCTTAGGGGAGATAAGAGAGGGGTTGTATTTTAGCTTACTTAAACCTCGCACAGGGTTTTTGTACTCTTGTTAATGGACAGGAAGTAACAGCAACAGAGCAATGAAGTGACCCATTCTGCTGGCTTAGTCAAGAAGTAGGATAAAAAGTTAATCTAGAGATATTAGTATGACTTATGTTTTGAAATTCAAAAAGAATCACTTTCTACTTGAAGGACATTTTGGAAAAAAAAACCTCACAGAGGTGTTTCTCTAAGAAATACTTTATTTCCTTTCTCATCTTCTGCATTTGTAATTATTGCCCTTCTCAGTTATTTTAGATCTGATCATTTGATGCATTTTCATCTTTGGTGCTTTTAAATAAATGTGTTTCCAATCTTCTATGACATCTTTCTTGTCTCCTTCTCCTTAGCGTAACACTTTATCATACAGATTTCACTCAAAGATTAAATCAAGTGTCTAAATAAGAACTTAATTTACATTTAATAAGAAAGTTGCTATATGCTAATTTCGTGCCAATTGATTTTTAAATATGTTGATTCAGTTTAAATTAGTATTAGAAGGCTAGGATTTATAAATCACTCATCTATTTCTAACTATTTATTTTCCTAGCTGAATAACAAGTACCCACTTTTCCACACCTGTGACTCTACAAATAACTTAGAAGGACATTAATTTCCTGTTTTATCTTTCTACAAATAGCAATTTCTTCCCTACTTCCACACTCCCATGGCTGGATTCAAACAAGAGCTTTTAACTCCCTGAACAAATTAACATGCTGTTTCAGGTTGTTTTCATAACCTCTAGAGTATTTAAAGGATTCGTACCATATTCTGTGTTTTAACCTGCTAATAACCTAAGACTAGAAAAGCTCTGAAGATTCTTGCTTGTATTTAGTAGCTGATTAAGGTATATGATGCTCATGGAGATCCTTTGACATGATTGCTCAAACTCATTACAGTGCTGATAAATAAACTGTATGACAGGCCCTATTAATCAATTATTTTCTCAGGACTGTGCAAAGAACTAAATTGTTTATTCTAGTGCAAGTTCAAAATATTTGTGTGCCACAAGATGATTTTGGATCTATCTGAAAACAAAATGTTTTGATACTGTTGGCAATCCAAAATATCAGAAAAGTTTCATCTCTGTTTTAAACTTAAAATTGAGGGAAATCCTGAAATGTTTCATGAAACATCTTTTCAAAATGAAAAGTTGAATCTTTCAGTTTTGAAATGTCTAACTAGAACATATCTGAAGCTTTTTTTTTCAAACAAAACAATTTCCTGAATTTTGCAAATTGTTTTTTTTCCCTCAGATGTTAATTTTTAAGTGAAAAGGTATTGCATGAAAATGAAATTTACCTAGCTATTCATTGCCTGTCATACTCAGGTCACATGTGTTCTCTGAGCTATTCAGAAACAAACTCATTTGTTAGGGATAAGATTTTCGAAAGGTCTTTGCACTGATTTAGTTTTTTCTTCTAAAGTCTATCGAAAACACTGTTATCTTTGATGGGCGAGACGTAAACCAAAAGTGAGCACTTTTTAGGTTCCACTCAAAAAGAACAAGTAATCAAAATTAACAAACCTGTAGCAAATAATGACTAGGATGGGAGAGGGGTAGCCAGAATGCCTTGTGTCCCTACTTTGTCATCAACTTATATATGGCTTTGCACAAATCAATTAAGATATTTTTTATTTATTTCAACCATAACTAAAAGTGATAGAGATCATTAAATACAATGAGAGAAAATATTAAGCATGTAGGCCATTGCATCCTGCATCTCTCATTTCCTGAGAATAGTGAACCATGGCCACTGGGAGCTCCAGGGCTCCCTGCCTGTGGATGCTCTCATAAACAAAAAGTCTTGTGGCCCACTAGGGGATAATCCTGACAAATCTCTTGAGGACAAAATGCAAGAGGTTACCCACCCATAAGTGAAAGCATCTCTTTCAGAAGGATGTCTGTTATGACTTTAAACATTCCATGGGAGGGAGAATACACTGTGTCATTTGATAAAAAGGTCCATTTGTTAATCACCCTCATTCTGAACAATGTCCATCTTAATTCCATTTTGAAATGTATTGACTGAAACATGCATCCATTGAATCCTGTTAAATCTTTATCTACAATATTCAAAATATGTCTGTAGTGGAATATTTGATTATAGATAGTCTCTGAAGAACCCAAATGCCTCATTACCCTTAAGACTTTTAGTGGGAAGAAAGTAAAATTTAGATTTTCTTTACTTATCTAATCTGTTCTGTGGGTGCAGGTACTATCTTTTTGTTCCATGCTTATAAAGCACCTGTGACAGGATCTCAAAGGAATTATGTCTCTAAGTCTCAAGGTATTTTGGTACTACATCCCATGGAACTTCAGTGGGAAAGAATCCAAAATACCTTTGGGGATATGGAAGTACCCTGACGTAAAAATAAAACTAATTCATAAAAGACCCCAAAAGTTATATACAAGAGGCCCCAAAATGAAATCAGAGTCAGTCAACACAAGTAAAAGCAATTAGAAATATTAGTATGACATTGGTAGATTACGTGTAGGCTCATGTTTAAAGCCTTATGTCCCAGCTGAATACAGGAATATGCATAGATAGAATCAGTATAGCTCACCCATGTGTTAGGAACATTAACAGAGCAATTATAAATAGAAGAATGTGTTTAGTATTTAGATCTTACAGAATGTTTTTAAATGGCAGCATGCATTAATGTTGCTTATAACCCATGTATTCCATGCTGTAAGGTAATATCTGAGTGCTTGTACTGTGAGGCTCTGTGGCTACATAAATCACTAGCTAAGAGAAAGCCATTAACTAATGTGAAGTGGTTATGTGCAATAGATGGCGGTATGTCCTGCCTAACAGAAAAAAAGGTCTATTGACATCAGATGGGCTATTGGGTAATGTTAAAAAAGGACAAAGGATGTTGTTTTTTTCCCTTTTCCACATTAAAATGTGTCATGCAAATAGTTTCCTCCTGTCAGATGGGTTTGCAGCACATGGCCCAAGGGAACTGAAATACCAAACCAGAAGGAACTGAGTATGTTGCTTGGATTCTTTGTGTTAGGATTTTATAAACATAAGCAAGTGAGTCTGCAACTGCTTATGCTTCATTTCCCCTCAAGGACACATAGAGTTTGCTTATCATAGAAACATCTATTAATTTTTGAAACATCTGATCATCATTACTCATGTATGTGTATATGTTTAGCTGCTTTAAACTTGTAAATAACTTTTTTTTTTAATCGTTGCATAGTATTGGCTATAAGCACTGTGGTTGGTGTGAGATCTAAGGTTCAAATGAGCTGAGCTAAGTGATGAGTCATTAGGACTGTGAACAACCTGAATATTTCTGTGATGTTTGTTGTACTGCTTGATCTAACAGAAAAATATGCTTATTCTGAGCGGCAAGATAAATCAGCGTATCCAAGGCAACTCTGTGATTCCATATCTACCCTATTAGGGTATCTGCAAAGTTCTCATTTGATAAATGGTTGGTGAAAGCTAAATATTGAAATCACAGCCAATTTGGGGTTTGTACCCTGGTTCTTATCAGTCTGCTGCAGGGCTGGTGTATACATGCTCTTGAGGCACTGAAACCAGCATTGCACTTAATATTAGCAATACATCTTTGGATCATGAGAGTAGATAATTTGCTACTTATGAGTGGAAAGCTATCACTCAGAATTGCTCTGTATTGTCATTATATAAAAAGGTGGCTTACCATGTGAGAGGCTGAGGCCAACTAGGCCTGATTACTAAGGACATGCTTGAATAGCAATCAGCTTTTTTTTTTTTTCCCTTAAGGAGCAGCAGGAAGGTGAAGAGGGTAAGAGTTGTAAAGGGAGAACAGAGATGGGTACTGAGGCTGCTGAGAGTGAGGAGGAATTGGGGAGTGAGATTAAAGGCCTAAGAATGATGTGACAAGAAGGTACACTGATGTGAGCAGAGACTTGAGAATTTTATTGGGAATCCTTTGATAATTAATGAACCATAATCCAAGATAGGATGAGAATGGATTAAAAGGTCTGTGAGACATTGAACAAGCACTTTGAGAAGGGAAATTGGGGTGGAGTGTCTTCGGAATGACCTCTGGACATAAGTGTGTGACTGAGATGAAGCAGGGCTAATATATTGCAAAATGTAGCTCCTCAAGAACATTATCAGAAAACTAGAATCTCTGTTTTTCAGGACCTGTAGTGGTATTTTTAGCAAGACTTGAAAGCACACAGGTCAGCATCTGAACAGGCCAAGATGTACCAGCAACACATACAATAATATTTAGCTATCTCTAATGCTAAGATAATGAAAAATATGATTCCTATGTTAATAACTTAGAGTATTATTCTACTATATTGATAACATCACCACAATGTCACTGTCAACAGGAAACCTATTATCAGTGACCTCATCATCATCATCATCATGATCATCATCATCAACAGCAATGGGTCGAGCGCCCATTGGTGTCCACTGCCTCCCTCCTTATTTCCTTCCATCTTTCCCTGTCCAGGGCAGAGTGGCTTAGTTTTTGTATATGAGCTGTGCACCAATCTATCCATTCCCTGTGGGGTCTGACTCTCCTATTTGAACTTTCCATTATTCCAAACACCAGGGTCTTGATTTTCGTTTGTCATCCATTCTTCAGGTATGCCTGAATAGCTGTAGCTTCCACTGTATAAACTTCTACAGTAGGCTCTCTTCCAGCTGTATCTTTGTATATAATTCCTCACTGGTGATGTAACCTGCTGAATATGCACATTTTCAAGATTCTCAGCTTTGTTCCAAAGCTAATCTCTGTGCTTTTGCAGAATTTATCCATCACCTTCAAACTCGCTCTCGCTTTTGCTATTCTAGTCACTATTTCCTTCTTACAATCTAGATCATATGTCATGTTGCTCCCCAGATATGTGAACTTCTCTACATTCTCTAGTTTGATTCCATCTACGTTGATCTCCAAATACCACTGTCTTCGTTTTATCAATGTTTATAATCAGTCTGTACCACTTCCCTTTCTCATGTAATGCTTGCACAATTTTAATAGCTTCTCTTCAACTTCTTCCATGATAATTATATCATATACAAACCTCAAGTTGTTAATTCTCATCCCATGCACTGATAGCCTGTCTTCCTGTTCCTTGATCATAGTCATTGCTCTCTCTAGGTGTGTGATGAAGATACTTGGCGATATCAGCTCTCCTTGTCTCTTACCTCTAATCATTCTAACCCAAATTCCCAACTCTCCACATGTTCTCACTGCTGCCTCCATATTGTTGTTAATATCCTTCAACAACCGTATCAATCTGCTATCCTTTCCATACGACTCCAACACCACCAAGGCACTTTCTGATCTATGATGTCAAATGCCTTCTGGCAAAAAAATTGACAAAGCAATTGTAGATGTTCTTGTTCTTTCGTTGAGCTGGCTCCGCTATCAATCTTAGTGTCAATATCTGCTGTATGGTACTTCTATCTCTCCTGAATCCCACTTGCATCTCCACTAGATGTTCTTCCATCTGCAATATCAATCTCTCTGTCAACATCCTTTATCAGCACCTTGCTACATGACTGGTTAGGGCAATCATTCCATAGTTCTTGTGCTCCACCACTCTTCCTTTCTTACTCATTTTCACTAGTACAGATCTTGTCCATTCCTTAGGTTCCTTCCCTTCTTTCCATGCTCTTACATAGTTGGTATATTTCCTGAATCATACTTTCTTCACTGTATTTAATCATCTCTTCTGTGATGTTATCATTTTCAGGGCTCTTGTTGTTCTTTAGTCATTTCACTGTTATTTCTACGTCCTCCCTCAAAATATCACTCACTCTCGATGCTCAGTGGTGATACATCTTCCAGTTCTTTGATCAGTCTCTCTGTCCATCAATAAACATAATACATTAAATGCAATTCAAACACAGTAAAAAAAGGTTTCTGGTCTGAAAATTAGCAAAAAAATTCTATTTTTCCCTGCAAAATTGGAAGGAAAATGTTTCATAGGGTAAGGAGAACAAATCTATTATCGATGCCCATGTAATTAAAAGGTTTACCTTTCAATTACATGGGCATAAAACTAAGCCAGTTATTTTAAACGTATGAATTTAAAAACAATTATAGATATAATTTTTATTTGTACATTCATTACACTCTAAAGCAGCCTTTTAGATAATGGAATCTTTTAGCTGTTTAGTCACTGATCACTTTGTCAATTTAAATTATTTTACATATTAATAGATGAAGTTCTGAGCATTCATGGAGAAATGGGAAATGAGCCTTAGCTTGGTTACAGTGATAGTTTATATGTCAGTGACTATGGAGAAATGAATCTTCCCTTGTCCCTCCAGAATGTTTCAGAAAGTGCTACAGGCTCAAGGCTTAATCCTGAACAGTGTGCACGGCGTTCCTCTGAGGTGCTGAGCATCCTCAGTGACTATTGACTTCATTTGTATTTGGGAATGCTTTCCACCTCATAAGATTAGATGCTTTAGTTTGTACAACCTCATACATATTGGGGATAATCTACTGAAAACAGGAAACAGAGATGGAATGCTGTGCATGACACTATGTCACTAATATGTGGTGTTACCATAGCTACCATCTTGGCTTCATGGCAGCTACAGTGATTTACTGGATTCAATATTGTGACTAGGCTAACCTGCAGAGTCCTGTATGAATGTTTTTAAAAGATAGTGTGGCCGAATGAAAATATTATATGTAGTTATTTATCATAAAAAGGTTTTGTACTAACTCACAAGGTTGGTAATCAAACAATGCAGACTGTGATGAAATACAGAATAATTTCTATTGCTATACTGTTCCAGAAAATTTGAACTCTGTGTCACAGAGTTTGGGAATGAAGGACAAAATTCTCTTCTCAAACTACAGTCTTTACTTCATCATCTATGGGTAAGGACATTGATCTCTTGTGTTCATGAAAATGCAAGATAGTGATGCTAACAAAGATTGCTGTCTTTTCCTGAATCCAAGATTTCATTTTAAAATAGTGTTTTAATCCTTCAGGGTGCAAAGGTAACTTTGGTAAATTCACTGCAGACTTTTTTAATGAAGAAAAAACAAGAAGGATGTGAATTTACATCTTTCAACACAACATACAGTTAGTTTTGAAGTGCACTGATCCTGGAATCTGGCTGAATAGAATTTAATATGTGAACAAGAAAAATAATTGTTTCAAGGATAAATGAAATTTGATGTTGACTGTGCAATTTTTGCAATTATTCATTTTATTAAGGTGTATAGTGCAAGGAGTTTTCTAACCATATAATTAGACTTGCATGTCTTTGCTTCAAAGGGTACACATGCTACTTGGGAGAGGTGACAAAACCAGGTAACAGAAGTAGTATGATAATGGAAACAGGCAAAATTGTAGCTACTCATTGATCAAAGGCTAAACAAAGAGAACAGTTTTCCAGTTTTCCAAACCAATCATTGTGACACAGGAATAACGTCCTCCAAAGGCAAAACAATGGGTGTCAAATAGTATTTTTCCCTGTCATTCCTCTTAGATACTATCTAAAAGTCAGTCTCCAACATTCTTCCTTCCATCCCTAATGGATTCCACTCCACCAAAATTGGACAAGGCCTGACAAAAAGATCAATACAGTAAACCCTCGATTTAATGGACTTATAGGAGGGAGGGGTGTCTGCTATTACCAAAAGTCCATTAAATATGAGGGTTTATTGCTCACCACCTCTCCAGGCTCCCCTCCACCAGTTAAAAAAAAAAAAAGAACAAACCTACCATGTACCAGAGCTGCTGCCACTGGAGTAGCTGCTGGACCCCACTACGTGGCTGGGACCTTGCCCATACGGCTGGAAGAACCTCACTATGTGCAGATGGAGGGGCAACCGCGTGGCCTGGAGGAACCACCACTGGAGCTATCACGTGCTCCTCCCAGCAGGGATGGGGTGTGCACACAAATGCCAGTCTGCCTGTGAATGCACCCCACCCCTGGTGGGAAGAGGACATGGTATATGACATGGTGACTCTTCCAGGTCATGGCAGTGGTAAGTCTCTTAACTTTTTCTTTTGGTTGGGGGATCATTTTACAAGCCCCAGCGGACTTTGGGAACAAGGGGGGCATGCCTGTTTTTCCCAAAGTCCACTAAACTGGGGTCTGTAAAATTGAGGGTTTACTGTATTTTAATAGAAACACTGTTTAATTTCTCTTCTTCTACACGTACTATTGCCAGAGTTAACCTGACTTTGTCTCTGCATTATCAAATGACAAAGTGACTTGTAAGAATCTTAGAGTGTGGCAGACTCAGCAGAGAGAAAAAGGCTGATTCCCCCCAAATCAGAACACCTCTGAGAAATAAAAATGTTATTTTAAAGGTCAGAATTTCTCTGAGCAACAATAGACAGGGGAGCAAAAGAGAAAAACAATGAGAAGATGAAAAATGATAAACACAGAAATCCAATGCACACGTTTATTTCTTCTTACACATATATTGCTGAACATCAGAGGAATTGCTAGGAAAAGGTGACAAGGGGACATTAAAATGAAAGAGACTGAAATAGGGAATATTGTCTGTAGCGGTGGAGTGTAGCACACTCACTGCTCCACATATATTTTGGAGCAGATTAGAAATCTGGTTCCTAGAACCCAGATTTAATAAGCTTTTCAACACTCTATCAGCTATAGGGGAGAAAAATTAAGACCTTTTTAGAGATGGGGAAATCAAGACACAGGGAAGATAAATGAACTGACCAAGTAACTTCACAAAGGCAGAACAGAACAGAAAATGGTATTCTTGTTTTTCAGACCAATCATTGTGACTCAGGAATAAGGTTCTTCATTTACCCACAATGCTTCCATTTATGTTGAACTCTCTTCCCTTTTTATAAATGGAAAGGTAAATTCATTCACTAATAGCAGATTGCTAACCTCAGACTGGGTGTAACGATCAAGATCTTCAGTTTGTTTAGAAAGACATAGCTGTACAGATCTCAGTATAGCTATTCCAGCTTACACTTGCTGTCGATCTGGATCAATATGTGAGAGTTACATTCAAATGTATGGGGAAAATGTTCATTGCCCCATCATATGGGTATTTCAGTTTCTGGGCACAGGTCTTTGTTGGGCATGATGAGAAATGATAGTCTCAAGCTGAATTTGAGTAATTTTCCTCAGCATATCATGCATCCTGGACTTCCATAGTAATGCAGGGACAGAAAGGGGACTGTGCCATTGCTTTAATGGGTGCAGTATATGTCTTCCTGCTAGCTCTACTGTATGGTGGGAGTCAATGAACAGAGCTGTGGCTTTCTGTCCATTGCTACTGAATTGTTCTGAGGGAACAATGTAGCTTTCCGATCCTCCAAGCACAGAACATGAAATTTCCTCCTCTTCTCCAACGTATGGGGGCTGAATAAAGGAGACACTTGACTGGAAAGTCTCCTTATTGCCTCCATGAAAGCATGGCCATGTGAAATAGAAAGAGGAAGGAGTCAGTCAATCAAAGACAAAATGAGTTATCTGAGGAAGATTTTGGATGAAATTCCTGTTCTTGTATGGTGACTGTTTTATAGGTTAACACATTAATTGTTAAGAGGCTTGACTTTTTCGACTGCTCAATATTCGGGGTAAATCAGAGGCAAAGAGAAGAGTGAAAGCAAGAAAGCCTAGCTGGTCAATAATTAAGGGATATTTTAGAAGGTTACACTCACAGGCCTGATAAGAGGAAGCAGTGCAAAATGATTAATACTCATTTTCTCACTTGAAAAAATGAATGAATGTATTAAAGTGAAAAGAATACCTGCAACACCTGGAAGAAAGGTGATGTTTTCTCCTTTGAGTGAGACAGCTGTGGGTTAGAAATAAGTTACCAATACCTAGTAGTATGAAAGAAAAACAACAGATTAAGAATCTCCATTATAAGTGACAATAACATCCCATTGACCTGAGAGACAGTTGTAATGTCTTAGCAATAGTTTTCAGTAACCAAGAACCTATATAAGAATAATCTATAAGGCATTCACATCACAAAGAAAAAAACCCAGTTTTTACCCTTAAGCTTCATAACATGCATAATTTTCCAACTTCCTTGTATAGTGTCCATTTGGAAAACCTCCAGCAACCTCCAAATCATTCATAAGCCTGTCAAATGGGATTTATTTTCAAATGCTTCCTACACTGTCCATTCAAGTAACTAAAATAACCCTATAATGAGGGAAATCTTAGTTTCTGTCCCTATGTTGTTTCGTTTTTCCAGAAAGTCAAAACCAATGAACCCATTCAGAATGTCTTCAGGCATAGTGTCACTCTAGTCCTATCATCCCTTTCTAAAGACTAGGCCCTAGGGAATGATTTACAAATTTTAATAAAACCTACTACAAAATCAGAATTATATTTCTTTACACAGTATTGCAATGCTGGAGGTAGAATAAAAGTGCATACATGGTGGGAGTAAAACCTGCCTTTTAATATATTAAAGTGTAAAACAACTGAGCCACTGAATGGAATAAACTGAAATAACAGATACCACTGTTCAAACCATAAGCGGCATACAAGGCTGGAGTAAAAGTTCAGCCATGTGGGAATTTCCCCAGGGGTGTGATGGCAAAAGCAGGGGGAGGAGATCTACAGAATTTTATGCGTTTGTGTGTAAGAAAGAACAAGAAACAGCACAGAAAAAATATACAGAAGACAGGAAGAAGAAAAGTGCTACAGTCAGCAAAGTACTTGTAGCATGACCATGAGGAAAAAAATTGAGAGGTATCATTTGGGTAAAGAGATGGATGTACAGAGGCTTCAAAGTACAAAGAAATTGTTCATATTGTTCAACTCTTACTATATTCAGGGTCTTTTTGTGTATTCTTGGTAAACAAGCAAAACCATAAAGAAACACCTGGCTGCAAATGCTCTTATTAGAGACAACCCATGAGACCCAAACTTTTGGCCGGCCAACCAAGCCAGAAGGGGTAACAATATTAACCAGTGAACTCCATTCGTATAGGAAATGGATGCAAAACTAGAAGTGATATCTTAAAAAATCATCTGTAACATATTAAAGACCTGGCCAGCCTTTCCTATTCATCATACACCGCACATCATTTATCCTCTCTATATCTTCATCAACAACCATGGGCTCAGAAACCATTGGTGACTGATGCCTCCCTCACTATTTCCTTCCATCCTTCCTTCCCTGTCCAGTGTAGAGTGGCTTAGATTCTGTAGACTAGTTCTTCACCATTCTCTGCGGGGTCCGCCTCACCTATTTGAACCATCCTTTATGCCAAATACCAAGGTCTTGGATTTTGATTCATTGTTCATTCTGCAGATATTCCTGAATAGCTGTAACTTCTATTGTATAAACTTCTGCAGTAGGTTCTCTTTTGGCTATATCTTTCAATATAATTCCTCATTAATGAACTTCTTCATCCATCCTAGTCTCAGGATCTTTCTATAAAAGCTCCTCTCCAATGCCAATATATTTCTCTTCAAATATTTTGTTATCACCTATGTCTCACATCCATATAACACGCTGCTGAATGCACACATTTTTAGGATGCTCAGCTTCATTCCTAAACTAATCAGTTTGCTTTCCCAGATTTTATCCATCACCTTCAAACTTGCTCTTACTTTTGCTATTCTATAACAGCAACGAAGGGTCCTGTTACAGATCCAGACTAACACGGCTACCCCTCCGATACTTGACTTTTGCTATTCTAATTACTATATCCTTCCTACAGCCTAGATCATACCTCATGTGGCTCTCCAGATACGTGAACTTCTCTTCGTTCTCTAGTTTGATCCTGGGCTTTCTATTTTCTTATCTCCAAATACCATTGTTTTTATTTTATCAATGTTCATAAGCAGTCTATACCACTTTCCTTCATCATTTAGCACCTGCACCATTCTCGCTAGCTTCTTCATCTTCCTTGATGATAACTATATCATCCGCAAAACTCAAGCTGTTAATTCTCATCCTGTGCACCAATATCCCTTCTACCTCTTCCTTGATCTTGTCCATCACTCTCTCTAGATGCACAATGAAAATACTTGAAGATATCAGATCTCCTCATCTCGTACCTCTACTCTTTCTAAACCAAATTCCCAACTCTCTGCACGTTCTTACCACAGCCTCCACATTGTCATGGATATCCTTCAACAACCGTATCAGGTCTGCAATCCACTCCGCGTGACTCTAGCAGTGCCCAAGTCACTTTCTGTCAAATGCCTTATGAAAAAAAATCGATGAAGCAATTCTAAATGTTCTTGTTATTTTGTTGAGCTTTCTCTTCTATCAATCTAATTGTCAATATCTGCTGTATGGTACTTCTGTCTTTCCTGAATTTTGCTAGCTCAGGCACTAGATGCTCTTCTATCTGTGACCTCAGTCTCTCCATAAGTATCATCATCAGCACCTTGCCTAGGTGACTCATTAGGGCAATCATTCTGTAGTTCTTGCAGTCCTCCACATTTATTTTCTTGTGCATTGTCAGTAGCATGGATCTTGTCCATTCCTTAGGTGCCTTGCCTTCTTTTCATTTTATATTACATAGTCAATGTATTTCATGAATCATACTTTCTCTGCCATATTTAATCATCTCTCCCATGATCTTATCATTTCCAGGGCTTTTGTTGTTCTTTAGACGTTTCACTGCTCTTTCTACTTCCTCCTTCGAAATATCAATTATATGGAAGACTACTAGGAGCAGTAAGAGGAATATGAATCTCCTTTAAAACATGTTCACCTTTTTTGTGCAGCCTTTTCAAGAAGAGGAGTTTAATACTGTTGACTAATTTTATAAGCCCTTCTGTTGTGTGTCCTGAATGTGTGAATGGCCATATGCAAGCACATGGCTAAGATAATGACAGTTTTAATCTCTTTCAAGGCACTGATTTAGAGATGGCATGAAAACTATGGAAGATTCTGAACTTTCCATCCCTGCTAGAGTAGCTCCAACTAAGACACATAGGCTGTGTCTACACTAGCGTTCCTCTTTTAAAACAGGAACGCACATGAGGGAAATCAAAAATGCAAATATATGCTTTATTTGCATATCTGGCACCTCATTTGCATATTCTTTCGAAAGAAGAAGAACAGTGTAGATGCAGCTCTTTGGAAAGTAAACCCCATCTTTGAAAGAACCCTTCTTCCTAAATAAATAAATAAAAATAGGAAGAAGTGTTTTTTCGAAGATGGTGATTACTTCTGAAAGAGCTGCATCTACACTGCTTTTTCTTCTTTCAAAAGAAGCTCTTTCAAAAGGATATGGAAATGAGGTGCCAGATATGTAAAGCTATGTGTCACTTGCATGCCTCTTTTGAAGGAGGAATGCTAGTGTAGACATATAGAGCAAAGAAAAGTGCTCTTTCAAGGTAGCAATTAAGAACCCAGGTTTACAAATGAAATAAACAATGTCGAGACAAATACAAGACTTTAAAAATAAAATGTACATAACACTGGGGAATACAGCATTGTTCTTAAAGGTAAAGCTAGACTCTGGGCAGAGGACCTATGCATAGCCTACGCATTACTTAAGTTCTACCAAACTCCCTTCAGAGAACAAATGACTCATACTGCCCCTCTTCTGAGGGTGACTTTCACCTTAAGAGAAACTGGGGAAATCACATAAAATAGACTTGAAAATTTCCTAGCCTTGATGTTCATAAGGCAGTGGTTCTCAAACGTTTTAGCCCATGGCCCATCCTGATCAACACAAACTTTTCCAGGGCCTTTCAGCCAACCACTCATGATGACAAAAAGCATTCACTTACTCTAAATACTAAAATATTCATATTAACCAATGGAAGAAGAAATCATGAAGGCTATGTCTACACTAGCCAAAAACGTAGAAATGGTCATGCAAATGGCCATTTCGAAGTTTACTAATGAAGCGCTGAAATACATATTCAGCACCTCATTAGCATGCAGGTGGCCGCGGCACTTTGAAATTCCTATGAGCAGATAGGAATAAGGGGACTTCGAAGTAGCCCAGGTCCTTTCAAAAAGGAGCCCCGTCTGGACGAGCTGCGCGGCGGTGAGCCACGCCAATTTCGAAGTGCCGAAATTTCATGGCCATTTCGAAGTTTTTGGCTAGTGTAGACATGGCCAAAATAGATTAAAACAAAACAAAAAAAACAGTCAAGTAGCACTTTAAAGACTAACACCATAATTTATTTGGTGAGCTTTTAAACAGATTAAGTACTTTCACTTGATCATGTTAGTTTACCAAACTTTGTTTTAAACAAAATAAAATATTAATTTATGTACAAAACTAGGTTTGAACATTATCTTTATTCATGGCGGGGGGGGGGAACGTTTTCTGGGTAATCAGTCACTGACCCACAGAAAAAGCAGTCAGAGTCACACAAAGTTGAGAATCAAAGACATAAAATAAACAACCCCCCCCCAGCCACTGATCTGTCTCTCTGACTGAAGAGATACCTCATTTCCTTTGCGCTCCTTTCCACAGGTCAAATTAACTCCTCTGGAATCCCAGGGTTAGTAGATTTTGTGCCCACCCAGGCTCTGAACAAAAATGAGAGGTTCAGTGTGTGGAAAGGGGCTGCTGGAGAATGGGATAGGGATGGGGTACAGGCTGTGGCTGGGAGGGAGTATAAAGGAGGGGGCTTAGGGTGGGATCTGGGCAAGAAGGGTCTGGGAGTGCATGGTTCTGAGTAATGGGGTTTGCAGGAGCTGACCTAGACTGGGGGAGCCGGGTAGGAGGGGGATCCAAGATCTGACTGCAGGCAGGGGTCAGAATGGGAACAGCATGCATGAGGAGGATGGGAGCGCAGGGGCTTGCAGAGAGGGTAGTTGGGAGGGTGCTTACCTGGCTCACACTTCACACCACTCCCAGATAGTGCCCTTCACCGCTCACATAAGCCACAATTCTGGCCAATGGGAGCAGCTGGAAGACACTCCTACAAGTGTTTTCCATTGCTGTGTTCCTCCAGCTGGGAGGTGGGGAAACGGCAGTGCATGGAACTGTGTTTTTTGGCCCATGCAAACAGATCTGGCAGTGGGGATTGGGCTGTCCTCACCCTAGCAGTAAGCTGATGCTCATGGAATAACCTCTTAGAGCCAGTTAGCGGGAGTTACAAGAGATAAGCCACGGGCGTGGAGCTCCAGAGTGGACTCTCTGCTGCAGGGATGGGGTGGGATAGCAGCTCCAAACCTCATGGCCCACTTGCAAGGTGCTGGTCTGCAAACCACAGTCTGAGAACTGCGAAGCTACATTCTCTGAACACAGAAAGCATGACAACTGAAGGTGTCACACCTCCTCACTCTGTAAATATTGATTGCTGGAATAAAGTGAAAAGATTACATGGCTATGGAGCTTTCTTGTTTTCAAGGTATCTGGACATTGGGAAGAATGTATGTGACATTCATACTGACTACTCCATAGATGACAAATGTAAAAGTCAGTCTCAAATATTGTCTCTCACATTTTGTACCTTTTGAGTTTCTGGGGCTATGGCAGAAGGAGCGGCAAAGGGATTAAAGAGTCAAGAGAAGAAGCAAATCAGTAATAAATGAGTATATTTATATTGTAAAGGTATTAGAGTGATTATGACCAAAGAAGAATATTTGGTCAGGTATAGTGTGGTGAAAGATTGCCAGGCTGTCAGATGTGATTTATAACGAGAAGGTCATGCATCACTAATTTGATTAATTTGCTCGAGGAAATGACAATTTGAACTGACAACAGCAATGCAGTAGACATAATCAAATTGGACTTCAGTAAGTTTTATGATACATAGCAATGCGTGAAACAAAATGGAATAATGGGTTAGGAAATAAATTATTGCTGATGAAACTCCTAATTGGGTAACTGAGCTTAAGTCCAATTGTAATAGAAAACTGATATGATGACATATTAAGAAATAGATAAATGCCATGCAACTGTGATTGACATGGGGCCTAATTTTGGTTGCACAATGAAGTATTCTAGCATGTTTTAGCTTGGTACAGAGGGCATGTTAGCTAGGGTGACCATATCCCAATATCGCAAATATGGGACTGGGAGTGGGGGTCAGCTCACCAGCTTCTGCCAAGGGCTGCTGCCCAGGGGACCTCCTTGGCTGCCCCACACTTCAGGGCACCCAAATTAGACTGGCAGCTTTGCCCAGACACTCCTGGCTTTTCTGTGCCTCAGGGAGCCAGGTGGCATTCGCACTGGTGTGTTCCAGGCTCCACCAAAGTGTAGGGAGCTGGGAACCGGGAATTGGGCAGCAGCTATGGGTGTGGGTTTCCAACTTCCCTGCACCTTGTGCGGATTGGATGAAGGAAGCAGCCATTCTCATGCCACTACATACCCCTCACTTTCCTGGACCTCCTGCTGACTCCCTCTGGTGTGGCTGGAGAGAACGTGAATATGTGTTCTCCATGTGCTCTCTGGCCAGCAGCTGCACCTGTACACCAGCAGGGGGCTGAATACAGGACAATTAGGCTACATCTACACTTACGGGAGAAGAGAGAGTGCTCCAGGTCACAAAGGCTACGTCTACACGTGCACCCAACTTCGAAATAGCTTATTTCGATGTTGCGACATCGAAATAGGCTATTTCGATGAATAACGTCTACACGTCCTCCAGGGCTGGCAACGTCGATGTTCAACTTCGACGTTGCTCAGCCCAACATCGAAATAGGCACAACGAGGGAACGTCTACACGGCAAAGTAGCACACATCGAAATAAGGGAGCCAGGCACAGCTGCAGACAGGGTCACGGGGCGGACTCAACAGCAAGCTGCTCCCTTAAAGGGCCCCTCCCAGACACACTTTCATTAAACAGTGAAAGATACACAGAGCCAACAACTAGTTGCAGACCCTGTATATGCAGCACGGACCCCCAGCTGCAGCAGCAGCAGCCAGAAGCCCTGGGCTAAGGGCTGCTGCCCACGGTGACCACAGAGCCCCGCAAGGCCTGGAGAGAGAGTATCTCTCAACCCCCCAGCTGATGGCCGCCATGGAGGACCCCGCTATTTCGATGTTGCGGGACGCGGATCGTCTACACGTCCCTACTTCGATGTTGAACGTCGAAGTAGGGCGCTATTCCCATCCGCTCATGGGGTTAGCGACTTCGACATCTCGCCGCCTAACGTCGATTTCAACTTCGAAATAGCGCCCAACACGTGTAGACGTGACGGGCGCTATTTCGAAGTTACTGCCGCTACTTCGAAGTAGCGTGCACGTGTAGACGCAGCCAAAATGGCACATTCCAGGGGTCAATGACCCTGGAACTCCTCCTGAGCTGCAAGGTATTAAGGAAGGTTGATAGGAGGAGTACTCCTGTTGACCTTCGGCCATGAAGACAGGCACGGAAGTTGACGGCTGCAAAGTCAATTTTTGGTATGCAATTGGCATACCAAACATTGCATAGAAGCTATCGACCTCCAAGGTAAGTCTAAAAGCAGCCTTAGCCTCTTGAAAATAAATTGGGATGCCTTCCTGGTGCCCAAAATACAGGACTGTCCCTCAAAAAAAAGGATGGATGATCACCCTAAAGTTAGCTAAATATCAACAAGATATTCTGTCTCTTCCTCTCCCTCCTTACTGTTTCTGTACACCACTTCATGCCTCCCCTTACTAAAAAAGACTTTGTAAAAACTTAACATGAATATACAAAATGCATAATGTGATGCATAACATGCTATCTAACATTATAATCCTTATGGACCTTTTCTTACTTCACTCCATAGACATTTGACAGTTTGCTGTAGCCAAGCACAGAATAACATGGGTTCCGTGTATTTCTCAAGACCTGTGTTCTCCTGCACTATACAGGAAATAGCCAAGCAAATGTCACAGAATCTAACTATGGCAATGTTTAGAGTTACATAATTTAGCATGACTATATAGATTTCTAAATATTATCTACTGAACTTATTCAACTACTTTCTTATTGTGGTTACATATCAACTTTTTAAATATTATTTATAATAAACAAATCAAATTTATTAATATATTTTTCTTCAAGATCGGAATGATCTATGCTGGTAGTTAGCAATAAAATAGTTTACCTTTGTGGTTAATAATTATTTTTTGAAAGCTAGTTTCCCAGTATATTCCATTTCCAAGAGTCCAGGCAACAACCCTGACAAGACCATTCCTTATCTGCTTACTTCCCCTACCGCATTTAGCATTGTAACAAACTCCCCTCCACTTCCCCATTGTCCCTTTTCCCCTATTTTTTCCATATTCCCTCACAACAGTTCCTGTCATTCTTTGTTATGTTACTTCAAATCTAAAACCAGAACCCACAAACATTTTGCACCCCAGGTTTCAAGTACAGAATTGTGTGATTGTATTTTAGCATGTTGACAGGCTAAGGGTAAATAATAATAATAATAATAATAATAATGTACATAGGATGCTAAGAAAAGGATGAGGAGAAGGAAGAAGCAAGCTGAACAACTGTGCCTGGGTATCAGCATACCTGCCGGTATTACTGCAACTCCAAGCATTCCAAAATCATGAGTCAGGCCTTCCAAAACCAATTTTTTTTAAAAAATGCTCTTTTTATTTGCTTTCAGCGTGACACACATTTCTCAAGTCAGTTTTCAATCTTGCCAGAGCTTTCAGAGCTAGAATCTAGCACTTTTAGAAATGAAAACTGAGTTTCTCATATGACCGCATAAGTCCAGGAACATTTAACATGGCAAAAAGATTCACGAATCTCCCAGGAGAAATTCAAAAAGACATTTCTTGGAGTATTGCGGGGAGGGGGAAAGCTGGACAAAACATTTGAAAAACACTGTTGAAAATAACCCTAAAGGTCTTTTAAATCTTTAATTTCTAAGCTTGTGCTACAAAAATTGCTCAAGATAGGAAAGTCCACAGCAGACTGTGAAGTGCTTCTCGGGGATTTCACAAAAGAGGGTGATGAGGCAACAAAATGGGAGATGAAATTCGATGTTGATAAATTCACAGTAAAACATATTGGGAAACGTAATCCCAACAATAAATAAATAAATGTTTTGTCGTTTCTGAAATGAAACATTTAAACCTTTTTTTTTTTCAAAACAATGCTTCATTTCAAAACTATTGGTAAAAATAGATCTAAAAAAATAATAGAAAAAAACCCAGGAATCTTAGTTTTAGAACAAATGAAATATTTTTTTCAGCTCTAAACTTATTGTGAAAAAGATCTGAACAATTTGTCATGGGTCCTGTGCTTGGGGGTGGTTAAAGTAATGCCTCAGAGGCTCACTGTGCCCCTTTTCCTCTGCCTCCAAGGGTTCACCGGGGCAGGGCACAGCAGACTAAGCTGTACTCATCATAGGCACGGTCATAAATGGGGGAGATGCCACATGGATATCAGAGCTCCTCCTGCTCCTTCCAAGCAGTCCTGGGGAGTGTGGGGCAGTCTGGGGGGGGGGAACCCATTCCCCTCCCACTCATCCAGGTTCCATCCCAGGGACCCTGGACAGCTGCTGCTTGAGGTGCTGTCTCCCTCAGCCGAAAAGGGCAACAGCTTCCTCCTGGGGCCATTTCCCCAGATGTGTCTCCCCAGTACCTTCTCCTATAGTTCCAGCAAGGGCTCTCTTGCAGGACTCTGTTGCAGAACTTTCCTCCTTCCTGGCCTATCCCCTCCCTCCTTCTCCTTACCCAAGGGGAAGCCTTTTCAAGGTCTCCACAGGCGTTGATTGGCTGCAGGTGCTTGAATTAGCCCCAGGTGTTGGACTGCCCTGATACTACAGGTTGATCCTTGCTGGACCTCAGTCCCTGGGGAATATAAAAACACAGACCCAACTGCCCATCTATGTGCTCTACACTAGGCTACTATAACCTGCTGTGGGCTGGCATGTGTCACACTATTTTAAAAATCATTTGACAAGGTAAAAACAAAAAACAACATTCCATGCCATGTCAAATGAGAACAATTTTTGTTTGTGGATTTTTCAGTTTAGCGACTTAATGAAAAATCAGTTATTCATTGAGCTGTATTCATGACAACAGAAATAACAAAAGTGAAGAGGCATCAATCTTCTTAAGCTAAAATAAAATGTTTTATAAAAAAATACTGTGAACTAAAGCCATTGAGTCCCATACTGTTCTGCTAAGAATCATCTTTCTTGTAGAACAGAAGAATTTGATAGGATTCGGCTATGCTTTTTTTGTAATGATAAACAGTTGAAATATTTATTTATTTATTTATTTATTTTTGGGAAGTAGGGACAAGGAAGGCTTAACTCTGAGTAAGACGGATGAGTCTTACTTAATCTTTTAAATTTAGATTTGATGGAAATACTTGTTGTTGCTTCATTCCAGCTGATACTTTTCAGCCTCAGTGCACAAAATAATTTCAGGTTAATCACCAGTTTTATTCTGAGTGGGAAAAGTAGGTACTGAGAGTCAAATACTGATTGTAGTTCTTCTGATTAAAGCTGTCACAGGCAAATCCAAAGCTATGAATATATACTGATGCAGGGTTTCTTGACCTAATAGTAATCTTTGAGATGCTAGTCTCCCATAAATGAGGTTTTATGCACCAAACTCCGTTTTTACTGGTAGTAATCCTTCATTCTTTGATGTGTCCTATTGTGAGATCTACAAGCATGCAGTGGACAAGCAGTTATAGAAATTGTGAGTCAGGTAGCCCCAGGATGCACCTGCAAAGCATACCAGATTTGGAAGAGAAGTTTTAAAAGGGAGTTGCCTGTCTTAGCCAGCACCAAACTCAGCAGGTGACCTCTCATTCCCAGCTGTCACAAGGGAATACAGCAGAAAGCCAAACTGCCTCTTCTATGAATGTGGAGCAACAGAAGGTACGTATACCCCAGAGGAAAAGACGCTCTAGTATTGGAGGTAGCCAGGGAAAGAAGCAAGAGTCTGAAAAGTGGGCCTTACCTGCTTTCTGCATGATTCCTGGGCCAAATTAGAGGGAGGGACTGTGCCTTCATGAGGAGATAAGCATCAAGACCCCAGATATAAAGAATGAAAGTCCTATTGGGCCTGAACCTGGTTCACTGGTCTAATGTGAGGTCATGAGACTATTCACTGAAGTGCCGGTGTGCCTGAGAGGGCAGAAACTAAATCTGATCTGGTCAAAAGGCCATGTCCTAAGACAAAAGAGACCAGCAGTGGACCCGGGAATCTGATGGGTAAGTCAACGGACAAAAAGAACACTTGCTATTTTACACCCAGTCTCAAGGTGGCACATTGGCAAACAAATCACTTTGCCAGATACTCTTGTTTCAGAGGAAATTACTGTTATTATAGCAAAACACACCAATTTTTAGATATGCATCAGTTTCTAACTGTCTCTTGCCTAGCACACAGTTTGCTGAATGACCTAAGCCTGATAAGTTCAACCCCAAGGAGCAGGCAAAAGTTCTTGTTGCTTTTTAAAGGAGGTGACTACTCTCTTGAGTGCCAATTTGGCCTGTGCGGAGGATTCGTGAGTATCTTTAGGAAAGTTTTCTTCATGTCTCTCTGGAGGATTTCTGTGAAATCTTGATATGCATTAACACACCCTTCTGCAACACTACTTAGCTGCAGAGAGAAATGCAAAGCAAGTGAAAACACAGCTAGTTTTGTACATTTCTATGCCTTCATCCACTTCTAGCATGTAACGGAGCACAGGATAGCTCTACCTCATATAATGAACAGCATCCATTAAGAAAGAACGGTTACCAGATCTCTCTCCTCCTTCACCTTGCACATCAGAGATGGAATGGTAGGAGTGGCTCAAACCTTTGTGGATTGAGAGAGGTACTGGTTTGCCATGGAACTGGGTGACCTATTACCTGTCCCATCTTGTTCTCTGACTTGGCCTCCTTATGCACAATTTCACTCTTAGGATTGAGTTCACTATCCTCTGTCTCCAGCCCTTCTGAAATATCCACAGGGCTTTTTGTGGTTATTTCAGCGTCACTATGGAAGGTGCAGATCTTCGGTGAGGCATCAGAGCAATGGTTTGACTCTCTTGCCTTCTGGGATGCCTGCTTCAGCAAGTATATCTTCACACGGCACTGCTTTGTGTCCCATTTGTAGCCCTTATTCAACATGCCACAAGAAATCTGATGTAGGCATTGAAGTTCCGATAGCTAGACCAGAGAGGCTGCATCTACACTACAGTTCCATTTCGAAAGAACGGCTTTCGAAACTTTACATCAAAAGATGGCCTTTCAAAATGGTGCATCCACACAGGCAAACAGGGACTGAAGTGTCTACCTGCCCTTTCAAACGGCCCCCACCTCAATTTCGAAAGAGAGCATCCACATGTCCCAGGCACTCCTTTGGAAGAACAGGGCCAGGAAGTTCTGCTGGCAGTGTCGCATAGCAGATGAGCCCTTCTGGGACTGCCACCTGCTGTCCCTTTATAGGGTTCCCCACCCCAAGCCTCGGCCTGCACATGCTGAGGTCCAGCTACCTGTTCCCAGGCATTCAGGGACAGTGAGTGAAGGAGGCACCCCGGGCACCCATGGAGCCACAGCAGCTCAGAGCCATCCTCAATGAGGTAAGCCATGCCCAGGTCACACCCCCACCACATGCAGGGGACAGAGGACAGGGGGCATCCCGGCAAGGGGCACTGTCAGTGATTGGGGGGGTGCTGGGGACAGCACGGGGAAGGGTGGTCACTCAGAGGGCAAAGTCTAGGGGCCCCAAGAAGGCCTGCCTTGCAGTGGATGGGGTGAGGCAGGGATGGGAGGGCATGCTACACCCCATCATACACTCCTGAGCATGCCCCACACCCTGAAGGTCATCTGGGCCATCAACCAGCTCCAGAGGCAGCTGATCTGTGTTGGGGACCTGGATGACACCATCTAAGACTTTTAGGATTTGGGCTTCCCAAACTGCTTCAGGGCCCTAGATGGCACACACATCATCACCTGAGCCCTGAAGCACAGCCGCAGGGCCTATGTAAACCACAAGGGCTACCACTCTGTGGTCCTGCAGGAGCTCGTCAATGCCAACAGTCGCTTCCAGGACATCTGCCTGGGCTAGTCTGACTGCGCCCACAGTGCCAGGGTATTCTGGAAATTGGGGCTGAGGCACCACATGGCCAAGGGGACCTTCATCACCTGGCAGGAGCTCCCCATCAGGGACACAACAATGCCACTCTGCATCATGGCAGACATGCCCTACCAACTTGATCTGCTGCTCACAAACAGGGAAGAACTAGGAAGAGAAACAGATGTGGGTGGCAACCTGGGCTGCAGCGACCATGAGATGGTAGATTTCAGGATCCTGACAAAAGGAAGAAGGGTGAGCAGTAACATACAGAGCCTTGATTTCAAAAGAGCAATCTTTGTCTCCCTGAGAGAACTGATGGGCAAGATCCCTTGGGAAATGAAGGGAAGAAGAGTTCAAGAGAACTGGCAGTATTTTAAAGAAGGCACAGGAACAAACCATCCACCTGCATAGTAAGAAATACAAATATGATAGGCAACCAGACTGGCTTAACAGGGAAATCCTTGGTCTGATTAAACTCACAAAGGAGCCAACATGGATTCACCAAGGACAAGTCCTGCCTGACCAACCTGATTAACTTCTATGATGAGGTAACAGGCTCTGTGGACATGGGGAAGTCAGTGGATGTTATATACCTTGACTTCAGCAAAGCCTGGTGCTGGCCACTGGTCCAAGATGGTCTTTCCCCTCGGTCCCTGTCTCAGGCTGCAGCTCGGTTTCAGGGTCCACTGTATCAAGGTCTATAGCTGGGGGTCCTGCCTCCTTGGACCCAAGGAGGTGGTTCAGTTCCTTCAAGTAGGCGCAGCTGGTGGGCACTCCCCCCAGTTGCCTGGCTGTGTCCCAGGCCGTGCAGTAGCCCTGCTGGATCTCTTTGATCTTGGACCTCACCTGGTCTGGGGTATGGGTGGGGTGATTCCAGCCAGTGAGGCCTTTGAACAGGTGTTTGAACGCCATGGTGTTGTGCATTGGACCCCCATGTGACGCAGAACCTCCTCATCTGCCCAGAGGACAAGGAGGTCCGGCTTTATATCCCCTTTTTCTTGTGGTTCTCATGGTGAGATTCAGTTCTGTTTGTTGTCAGGTATAAGTTACTAATTACTTTTAATTACGTGTTTGAAATTTTTGATAGTGGCCTTGGACTTGTAACCCAAATGAACAACAAATAACAAAACAATCTCTCATCTGCAATTAGAGAAAAATATTCTATAGCCTTTACGAAAACAAATGAATGCGCCAAGAACCTATCTAATTCACTGTTTATCAAAAGTATTTTGCTCTAGTCCACAATAGCAATGTACTAGACAGGTCAATTTTCTCCACCACTAGCTTCCTTTTATTCAATGACCTCACATCTGCTTAGATCATACCAATTTTCAATTAATTGTTAAATGAGACCAGGCCTTTGGGGGAAGAGACAATGGACTAGATTTTCAAAGGTATTTAAGATAAAAAGCTGTAAGTAGGCACTTAAAAGTTTCAAAAACATGTGAGCAGATCAGGCACCTACTTCTCATTGACACCTTGGTAAATCTGGCCTTATTGTCATTTTATGTTTCTTCAAAGTGATTAGCACAAGTTTGGAAAATTAAATATATAAATACATAATAATTTTAGAATAATATATTATCTCTTGAAAAGCTTCATCCCCACTCCCAAATAAAAGAGTACTTCATCCAGGTTTAGTCAACATGGGTAAATTTCCACACATTCTCCGTCACATATTGTATTTGAATGAGCACAGCATTCGTTAATGAACAATCAAAGGATACACTGGAAACAGTTTAAAAGATAACAATAATTTCACATATGAAGCATCAACTGCAACTCATGCAAATATAGGTAAAAGTGAGCAAAAAGACTAAAATAACAGCAAAAAAAGAAAGCTAAACTGAATTTCCATTTTAGACATAGTTGCTTCTGGACAGCTGTGAAGATCAACAAATCTCTAGGAACAGAAATCTATCAACTTTAATTCACTGTTATTCAGTGGTTTTGTGGCATTCTGCCCAGAAAAGCCCCATTCTCAGTTGGTTCTTAGACACTATCTCAATAAATATAATTATTAATTATGATAGCTTACGTGTTATAATGCATTAGATGGCTAAGCTCACAGCCACATGAAACACATTAGGGGGGCCTTGTGGACTTACTCTGTTAGAGCTTCTAAAATGTAATCATGCAGCAACTCCAACTTCATAATTGAGATGATACATTGTATTTATTAATTATTTTATGTCTATGAGAACAAACCAACCTGAGTACAAAAACAATGGGTTTACAGAGCAGACTAGATGCAGAGGAGGGGGAGAAGAACATTGGTTTGCTGGGAGGAAGTGGAAGAAAAGGAAGTGACCCATGGGAAACCCCAGCTGATGATCATCTACCAAGAATCACTGGGTCAAAAGCAATAGCTACAGCCAGGAAGGATTCCTGGTCAAGGAAGTGTAACAGACAGGGAAAGATATCAAGAAGCCCCAAATCAGGGGCAGCAGAATACATAAAAACGCACATAGATTGCATAAGATCTTGGATGCAGCTATTCTTAAATGGTAACCATTTGGCTTCAAGTATGGGAAGTGTGATTCCTTAGATCTGATCCTTCTTCCCATTAACAGGTGAGATCTTAAAAACCCATTCTTCAGAGGGGTACCCAGGAATGTCAATAAAGCTTTATGCAAATCATTCCTACAGTCATAGTATTCTTCATGAGGTTTTGTACTCTCTGGATATACCTTTCCAAAAGTGCATGTGAATGGCGGTTACTTGAATTTGATGTTTTGTGATAAAAAATCTCAAACTGACTATATCTGCACTGGAAAATTTTGGTCCACTACTTTTAAAAACTTAATCTGGCTTGGGTTTTGTCAGCAAAACTTGCTAGCGTAACCAGAGCCACTGTATGCTGAAAGTATGCTGTTTTCAATCTGTGTCTTCCAAATGGGATACTAAATGTCAACAGTTTTGAGCTTTCTTTGGTTAATTTTAGATACTGAAACATGAGGATGCATCTAATTAATAGAAATATTGAGCATTTGCAAATTGAGACATAATCTCCTCTCTGGTTGGTAATTTGAAATGTTTTCTTTTTATATCTTTGTCAAGGTCTTTGAGATCTAAGTCTATCCAAGATGAGCTTCATATTTCTCCACAATGACTAGGAAGTTTACTCATGCTGTTGACCGCTCAATTTTTTTTTTTGCATTACTTGCATTGTTTTCATCCTTGAAAGCTCAGATGTCAGATTATCATGAAGTGCAAATGGCCCATTTCTACATGGCTAGATAACTGGTGGGATCTGCTTCATTATCCAGATTGTATGTTCACCTTGCAAGCAACCCAAACTTTGACTCAGGTCATGGTGTTGTCCAAAAAGACATTCGTAGGAAGCTTCATTATGCAAAGGTGGTTTGTGGTAGCACTTGTGAGGTGCACTGACGTCCTATGCCTCTGCCAAAGTTTTAGTTGCTAAATAGGATGCACCATCATGCTCCCTCTTTGTCCTTCAGGCTTGTCCTCTGTACATCCTCTCCCCATGAAGGCACCTGCCACTATGATCTTGTAGCAAGCCCATCTATTTTACAATATTGAATTTCTCATCTATAGAGAAACCTAAAATTGGTGTCACCTGTACAGGCACTGCCATGAATTGGAACGTGTACATGCTGTTGATGCTAGAACTGCACCTCCCCTTCATTTGTGTATTTATTCCCAAGTAACTTGTTATTTTTATTTTTCTTTGTCCCATTTTGGTCTTATTTTTAGTCTCATAATCTTCTTGAATTAGAAAATTCACCTGGGCTGCTATGGCCAGGCTCATTGGATTAATTGCTCCATTCACTGTCATAGGCAGTATACAGCTTGGTAGATCATAGATGTCTATGAAAAACTTCTCAGCCAGATTGTCTTTAACTGAGTGTGTGTGCCTTTTCCATACTTGGGATCTGCAGCACTTTGCAAAGTGATTATTTCCCCACATTTATGAAAGTTTCTCAAAGGATACACGCTCTTTGGGGACATGCTCTGTTCCACACCATCCACAAGACCATCTGTGTCCAGTCATCCCTCTAACAGAGATTTTCAGGTCAAATAGTTCCACTCTTTGATTTGATCTATTGCGACTATATTATTTTGTACTTAGTACACAAATAGCTCTGTATGGTGAATTCAGCTCTTTGGCTTTTGCTCCCTCAGTTTTGGTTTCTCTACATACTTGCAGAGCTTTTTTAAAGTTAAATCTCTTTCAAAGAGCAGTCCCTCTCTTAAAACACTGTCACTAGGGCCACAAATGATTCAATATCTGACAAGAGATTTTTTTCAACTCACTGAAGTCACAGATTTGCTGAGCTTCCTTAATTCAGTGACATATTGATCTCTGGGGTTATTAGTGTTTTGCATGCATGTGAAAAAGGAATTAAATGTTCCACAAATTTAGTTGTTATTTTAATAAACTTCATGGTTTCTCCTTCCTTAAAACTTAAAGTGATTTTAAATACCCTGTGCTTCCTCTTCAACAACATGAAAGAAGATGGATTATTTTACTTCATTATTTTCTCTTCTGCCCCTTGTCTGCTAAATACAATTTAAATGTCTGTCTGAATATTATCCATGTCATCTAAAATTACCTGAAAATCACAGATTGCAACACATGCATTATTTGTCTCCCTGCCTTCTTAAGCTAGACAAGCTATTATTGTGTTCACCAAAGTCATGGAAAATCCTCACTGCCTGGTGCTCCACATGCTTCTGTACGTCTTGTGGCATCCCCAAACCCTGCCTCCATGGCACATCTCCAAATTTCTATGTTCATAATATTTTCCCTTATGAGGGAGCATCTCTCAATTACGTTCTTTCATAAACACGTTGCTACATTAAGCACTGTATTCAAACACAGTGTGAGACATTTCCTACACCAGATTTTACAGTCTAAGCAGAGAAAGACTCAGAGAAAGGAAGTATTACTATGTCCCATTTACAAATGAAAAGCTGAGGGACAGAGATATTAAGGACTTGACTACATCAACACTTAGTTTGAAATGTACATCTACCCTAAGTTAGTCTGTGTGGACCTTCTGTCTTGAATTAAAAGTTCCCCAGAATGCTTTGTTCTACCTCACTTTGAAATTGGGGCGGGGGTTAACAATGAGCACTTGGGAAATTTTAATGCATGGCAACAGGGTCTACATGGGTGATTGGTTCCTGGTAGATTGACACCTCAGTTTGCTGAGAGACTTTCCAAGGTCGCATAGCAAGTGAGTGATAATATCATATTAACAGCAGGACAAAACATGAAGGTAAATAATTAAAGTAAAGCGAACAGGTATATAAAGATATGATTCCTGTGTAAGAGCACCAAAATGCTTTCTCAGCCACATAAAGACAACTTTCTTTTGGTACAAATTTGTCTTACATGCTTGACAGGAAATAAACAGATGTATATCTAAGCCAAATTAATATCAATGCAAATAGTGTAACAAAATATATATGAAGTATTGGTTATAGTAACTAAAATTTTTGAACTCTGATTTATAAATGAAAGATTGATGCTAGATTTCATTGTGTCCTGACATTTAAATAAGCCTTACGTGTTTTAGTGAAATAGGGTTCATATTGATTTTAAGCTGTATTTGTGAAAAGGCATTTTGCACATTATAATTGTCATTACAATATTTTCATAGTTAATGTATAATCAGTTCTTAAATGTTATTTCATTGCCGCTGCATAAATTTGCTACCACCAGACTGCTATTCAATTTTTTATGTAAACATCTATACTCTGACAGAATGGGAAGTGTCAACCCTCAAACAACATTGGATTACTCACCATTGAAATTCCATTGACTATTAATATGAAAGCACTGAACTAACAAACTGCACTTTTCTTTGCGGAAGTATCATACAAAATAACTGATAGAAAAAAAAGAGTACAGGGATGGCAGCTGTTGCACAAAGGAAATATTTAGAAAAATATCATATATTATATATTCTGCTTCTGATCCTACTAACGTTGTAATCCAGGGGAGTTTTACTTTCAGTTTTAATTAAGGCAGGATCAAGGTCCAATAAAATAAGTGAGATGAGACCATTTAAAACAGGAAAAATATTTTTGGATACAGCTGTTTAATATAAGAGTTGATGTATTTTGGAACAGATCCAGAACATAATGTGTTACATTGTCCTTGAGATTCAGTTTTTTTCTTTTTTTTTTTCACAGTAGCTTTCTTCAGCCTCAAAGGAGCCATCTACTGTATCATCTACAAATATTGTTTCTACTGAATTGGTCAGAATCTTAAATCTTCCTCTTTTCAGGCATTGCTACAGATGTGCAATTACTGTGCCAAATACAAGTCCCAGCTAAAAATCTGAGTAAACGATCTGTATGTGTTATCTAGACCATTCTCCCATGAGGACTTTAAACGACAAAATTGCTTTGATGTTAATATTACAGGTCCTATTATTTTCCCTTCATCCATCCTTGGGCACAGATGATTGCTGAATCCTTTCATTGGCCTCCTTCTGATGCAGCACCCAAGCCAGTCTCCAAGGCCATGTTCACGCTAGCAAGTCCATTCAAAATTGAGGTTGGAAGATAACACCCAGAGCGTGTACACACACCCCGTGATATTTCAAAAGTAACATGGAAGGAATGGGGGGGGTCCATCAAAGTTGGTCCTCTATTCCCGCGGTGGGAAGAGTGGCCGATATTGGAAGATTATTTTGGAAAAGAGCAAGTGTAGACATTCCGCAGACAGCTATTTCAAAAGAAGTCCTCCATGGCGGTGATCAGTGCAGGTGGTGGTGCTGCTGTCAGCATAAGCGAAGCTCTATGGCTCTGGCATCCAGCCATGTTTAAAGACGCAGGATCCCACAAAACCTCAGGCAGGAAGCTGAGAGCGTGAAGGCAGCAGGGAGCCCATGCTGCTTTTTAACTCACCAGCTCCAGCGGCACCTCAGCCAGCCCTTGCCCTCCAGGGCCAGCCACCCAGCCACCCGCTCACTCCAGCTGCCCCCCCACAGACAGTGGGGAGTCCTCCCAGGAGGTGAGCCAGGCCCCAAAGTGCTGGGGCCTCCTGGACAGAGGCTAGACTCCAGGACCTCCTCTGCCTAAGAGAGGATGAGGAGGTCCTCAACCACACCAGGGTTCAGTGCCACAATGCCACAGTATAGCCGTGTCTACACATGCACGCTACTTCAAAGTAGCGGCACTAACTTCGAAATAGCGCCCATCTCGGCTACACGTGTTGGGCGCTATTTCGAAGTTAACTTCGACGTTAGGAGGCGAGACGTCGAAGCTGCTAACCCCATGAGGGGATGGGAATAGTGCCCTACTTCGAAGTTGAATGTCGAGGTAGGGCACGTGTAGACGATCCGCATCCTGCAAGATCGAAATAGCGGGGTCCGCCATGGTGGCCATCAGCTGCAGGGTTGAGAGATGCTCTCTCTCCAGCCCCTGCGGGGCTCGATGGTTACCGTGTGCAGCAGCCCTTAGCCCAGGGCTTCTGGCTGCTGCTGCTGCAGATGGGGATCCATGCTGCATGCACAGGGTCTGCAACCAGTTGTCGGCTCTGTGGATCTTGTGTTGTTTAGTGCAATTGTGTCTGGGAGGGGCCCTTTAAGGGAGCGGCTTGCTGTTGAGTCCACTCTGTGACCCTGTCTGCAGCTGTGCCTGGCACCCTTATTTCGATGTGTGATACTTTGGGGTGTAGGTGTTCCCTCGCGGCGCCTATTTCGATGTGGTGCTGCGCAACGTCGATGTTGAACGTTGACGTTGCCAGCCCTGGAGGACGTGTAGAGGTTATTCATCGAAATAGACTATTTCGATGTCGTTACATCGAAATAAGCTACTTCAATGGAGGCTTCACGTGTAGACGTAGCTTATTTGGGCACCCGTTGAAGAGCCTGACTGGCTGGGGCCACCCCACCCACACCCCAGACCAGGTCCATTCAAAAGTCAAAAAACTGCAACAGGAGTATTACAAGGCCTGGGATGCGGCCGGGCAGTTGGGGTCAGCTCCCACAAGCTGCCCCTACTATAAAGATCTCCACTGACTTCTGGGACTGAAGAAGGCCAGACCCCTGGTCATCATGATGGACACAGCCAAGCCCAACACCAAGCCAGAGATGACCACAGAGGGCAAGGAGCGCCTGGGACCAGCAGCCAGCACCAGGTTTCCATGGACAGCATGGCAACTCTACCCCACCAGAGATGATGAGGGCTGGAGTGAGGGGGCCCTCGTTATCGACATCCCATTTGGGCCATCCAGCCAGGCCCCATCCGCTCTTGCCTCACCTGACTT
Organism: Carettochelys insculpta; assembly: GCF_033958435.1. Lineage (NCBI taxonomy): Eukaryota > Metazoa > Chordata > Testudines > Carettochelyidae > Carettochelys > Carettochelys insculpta. The sequence goes on from NC_134137.1 coordinate 139,794,067, forward strand.
CCTGGAGGGACCCACAAGTAGGTGGCATGCACGCCAGCCATCCCAGAGCCTGGGGAGGAAGTATCAGGTCTCACCCAGTGCGGCGACAGACCTCTCACATGGCCATCAGCCCCAGTGCATGTGGAGCCTGGACAGCTATGTTCCCCAGGTCCCTGGCGGGCCGACGTGCAGCTCTCAGCACCATGCGGCCAGCACAGCACCATGAGACAGACGGCCATGGAGGGACTGGGTGGCAGTGGGGGGAGTCCACGCCCTTGGCACCCATGTGGTTGACCCCAGGACATGGGTATCGCAGGGCCCCCCGAATGGGTGGGAGTGGGTGGGGACATGGGATTCTGCACCTGGGGCTAATGGCCCCTTCCCTTTTCCCTTCTGACTCCATAGCTCCTGTCTCCAGCAGCCAGACCAGCCCCACCACTGAAGGTAAGGGGGAGTGTCCCAGACACCGAGCAGGGACTGTGTGGGGCCACCGCTTGGCCACCCATCGGCACCACCATTTCAGGGAGAAGGAGGTGGGGGTGCTGCCCACACTGCAGCCTTGTGGGACCTTACCAATGTGCTGCAGGAGTGGCTCGCTATGAAGCAGCAGGCCTGGGACTGGGTTGCAGTGAATCTTGATGCCCAGACCCAGGCCATGGTGGGCCACCTGGCCCTAGCTGCTGCCACTTCCACACCTGCCCCTCTGGCCCCCATCCCACCGTCACCCATCCCCCCATCACCCAGCATCCCCCTATGGGCTTAAATTGCAAAAAAGGAGGTTTAGGTTTGGACATTAAAAAAACTTCCTAACTGTCAGGGTGGTTAAAGAGTGGAATAAATTGCCTAGGGAGGCTGTGGAATCTCCATCAAAGGAGATTTTTAAGAGCAGGTTAGATAAACATCTGTTGGAGATGGTCTAGACAGTGCTTGGTCCTGCCAAAAGGGCAGGGAACTGGACTTGATGACCTCTCAAGGTCCCTTCCAGTCTAGTGTTTTATGACTCTATGGCTACGTCTACACGTGCAGCCAACATCGAAATAGCTTATTTCGATGTTGCGACATCGAAATAGTCTATTTCGATGAATAACATCTACACGTCCTCCAGGGCCAGCAACGTCGATGTTCAACTTCGACGTTGCTCAGCCCAACATCGAAATAGGCGCAGCGAGGGAATGTCTACACGTCAAAGTAGCACACATCGAAATAGGGATGCCAGGCACAGCTGCAGACAGGGTCACAGGGCGGACTCAACAGCAAGCCGCTCCCTTAAAGGGCCCCTCCCAGACACACTTGCACTAAACAACACAAGATACACAGAGCTGACAACTGGTTGCAGACCCTGTGCCTGCAGCATGGATCCCCAGCTGCCGCAGAAGCAGCCAGAAGCCCTGGGCTCAGGGCTGCTGCACACGGTGACCATAGAGCCCCGCAGGGGCTGGAGAGAGAGCATCTCTCAACCCCCCAGGTGATGGCCGCCATGGAGGACCCAGCAATTTCGACGTTGCGGGACGCGGATCGTCTACACGGTCCCTACTTCGACGTTGAACGTCGAAGTAGGGCGCTATTCCTATCTCCTCATGAGGTTAGTGACTTCGACGTCTCGCCGCCTAACGTCGAAGTTGGTGCCGCTACTTCGAAGTAGCGTGCACGTGTAGACGCAGCTTATGATTCTCATAACTAATGTAGTGTAACTTAGGTAAACTTACATTAGGGCTGTTTCTAGCAGGCATCCTTCAGTCTGCATAGACTATGGATCGTGCCCTTTAAAGTTTCAATTGAGGACTTCATTTACAGCGTCTATTGCGACTATAAAGACCCACACGAGAGTGACAGTCCTTGCTGCATCTCTTGCAGATGTAGTGGGTGTCTGGCAGGTCCTTATTGTGCTTTCTGTGCGCTCGCTTCTCCTCTGCTAGATGTCTGATCTTCAACTCGCTCTTCTGAAGGCCCTTGTGTAACCCCTGCCTCCATATGCTGTGGTCTTCTGCTAATTCTTCCCAGTTGTCCAGCTCGACGTCTACCTCTCTGAGGTCTCTCTTGCAGACATCTTAGTAACGTAACTGGGGGCGTCCGGGAGGTCTTTTGCCAGAGGCTAGCTCACCATACAGGATGTCTTTTGGAATCCTTCCATCGTTCATCCTGTGGACGTGGCCAAGCCAGCGGAGTCGACGCTGCCTGAGGAGGGTGTGCATGGTTGGGATTCCAGCTTGCTCGAGGACGGCAGTGTTGGTAACTCTGTCCTTCTATGATATTCCAAGGATGTGCCTGAGGCAGTGCAAGTGGAAGACGTTCAGCCCCTTTTCCTGGCGGGCATACAAGGTCCAAGTCTCGCTGCCATAAAGGAGGGTGCTGAGGATGCAGGCTCTGTAGACTTGCATTTTGGTGTGAGTGTACAGCTTGTTGTTATTCCACACTCTCTTGCTGAGTCTGGACAGAGTTGTGGATGCTTTTCCAATCCTCCTATTTAGCTCAGTGTCCAACAACAGGGTGTCAGTGATGGTGGACCCGAGGTAAACGAACTCGTGGACAACCTCTAACGTATAGTTGTCAATGCTGATTGATGGGGATTCAGCAACATCCTGACCCAGTACGTTCGTCTTCTTTAGGCTGATGGTAAGCCCAAAGTCCTTGCACGCTTTGGAGAACCGATCCAGCAGTTTTTGAAGCTGGTCTTCTGTGTGAGACACTACAGCATCATCGTCTACGAACAGCATGTCTCTGATGAGGACTTCTCGCACCTTAGACTTAGCTTTCAGCCTTGCAAGGTTAAACAGTTTCCCATCAGATCTTGCGTGCAGCAAGATGCCCTCTGTTGAAGATCCAAAGGCGTGCTTCAGGAGGAATGTGAAGAAGATCCCAAACAATGTCGGAGCAAGCAAGCATCCTTGCTTGATGCCGCTCCTGATTCTGAAAGCATCCGATAATGCACCGTCATATTGGATGGTTCCTCTCATGTCTTCATGGAATGACTGGATCATCTTGAGTAACCGTGGAGGACAGCCTATCTTGTGGAGCAGTTTGAACAGACCATCCCTGCTGACCAAGTCAAAAGCCTTGGTCAAGTCGATGAAGGCTATGTAGAGTGGCTTTCTCTGCTCCCTGCACTTCTCCTGCAGCTGCCTTAGAGAGAAGACCATGTCAACGGTAGACCTCTCTGCGTGGAATCCACACTGTGATTCGGGGTACACCCTCTCAGCAATCTTCTGGAGTCTGTCAAGGATGACGCAAGTGAACAGTTTACCAGTGACGCTTAGGAGGGAGATTCCACAGTAGTTGTTGCAGTTGCTTCTGTCTCCTTTGTTCTTATACAACGTTACAATGTTAGCATCACGCATATCCTGTGGAACCTCACTCTCTTTCCAGCACAGGCACCGTAGCTCATGCAGGGGTTCCAGGAGTGTGTCCGTGGCACATTTGATTACCTCTGGTGTTATACCATCCTGACCAGGGGCCTTTCCTGCTACAATGCTGTCGATGGCTGTCTTCAGTTCATCCACAGTCGGTTCTTGATCCAGTTCATCCATTACTGGTAGGAGCTCAACGGCATCGAGGGCTGTGTCAACCACAACGTTCTCGCGTGAGTACAGCTTGAAGTAGTGCTCAACCCAGCGCTCCATCTGTTTGGCTTTGTCAGTGATGACTTCACCAGATTTGCATTTCAGAAGTGCCATCTTGTTCTGGGTGGGTCCTAATGCCTTTTTCATACCCTTGTACATTCCTCTGAGATTACCAAAGTCGGCACAGGTTTGGATGCTGCTGCATAGCTGGAGCCCGTGGTTGTTGGCACAGCACCTGGCTGTCTGCTGTACTGTTCTTCTGGCCTCTCTAAGTGCTTGCTGGGTACTCTGGCTCGGTGAGCGTTTGTACTCCAGGAGTGCAGCGCGCGTCTTTTTAATGACTGGAATCGTCTCATCAGAGTTAGCTTCGAACCAGTCTTTCGTGTTTCTAGCTCTTCTTCCAAACACTGACAAGGCCGTGTTGTAAACTGTATCCCTCAGATGTTGCCATTTGGATGTTGCATCGACGCCCCCAGGGCCACTGCGCAGATTTTCCTGGAGGGTCTCTCTGAACTTTTCAGCTTTCTCCGAGTTTGCCGTCTTTCTGGCATCAATGCGGGGCCTTCTAGCAGGTTTAGAGCGGTGCAGCTTCTTGGGTCTCAGCTGGAGCTTGGAGCAAACTAGCGAGTGATCTGTATCACAGTCAGCACTATGATAGCTGCGTGTCAGAAGGACGTTTTTGAGGTTATTACGCCTGGTGATGACCACATCTAGTTGATGCCAGTGCTTCGAGCATGGGTGTCTCCACGACACTCTGTGCTGTGGCTTCGTTCGGAAGAATGTGTTTGTGATGCACAGATTGTGGTACGTGCACAGTTCAAGGAGACGCTGTCCATTGTCATTCATTTTTCCCACACCGAAGTGTCCTAAGCAGGAAGGCCATGGCGCCCAATCAGCTCCAACTCTTGCATTGAAGTCACCCAAGATGTACAGTTGTTCACGAGCAGGTATTTGTGCTACAGCAGCACTAAGCATGTCGTAGAACTTGTCTTTTACTTCTGGTGTGGCGTACAGGGTTGGGGCATAAGCGTTGATCAGGTGGACAGGACCGGCGCAAGTTTGAAGCGTGATCCGAAGAAGTCTTTCTGATCCGCCCATGACTAAATCTACCATTTGTAGAAGGGTGTTTCTGACAGCAAAGCCAACACCATGCTCTCTGGGTTCTTCTTGGGCTTTACCCTGCCAGAAAAAGGTTTAGTCCTTTTCCTTTAGAGATCCCAAATCTGCGAGTCGCGTCTCTTGCAGTGCAGCGATATCAACTCGGAGCCTCTTCAGTTCCTCATTGATGACAGCGGTCTTTCAGGTGTAACTGATGGCCTGAAGATCTTCAGTCAAGCCGGTCAGCATGGTCCGCACATTCCAGCAAGCAAGCTTGAATTGTTGATGTTTCTCATTTCTTGTTGATTTTCTTATTGGTTTGCCTGGTGCCCAAATTTCAGTCACTTGTCAGGTTCAGGAACCTTAAGCCTCACGCACCCAGCGAGGCAGGTGAACTGTGGCGGGACAGTACCCTATTGGCTGGGGGCTGCCCAGCTTGAGGCGGGCGGTGACTGTCTAGTGAGATGCGAGGATCTCTCCCACCGTCGAAGGTAACCCCTGGTGCTCGTTCTCTACGCCAATCGAGCAAGAGCTTATAACCGGTAACTGTTGCCTCCCGTGTTGACGCAACGCTGTTCAGCGATACCGGAGTACCTCTCCAGGTGCGAGCCTGGGCATTTGTTATGGAGACTCTGGGCTGCCCAGACAACAGTGTCCCCCTCTCGGCTTTACTGATATAGTCCAAAGGAGAGGATAACCTCCACATCTGGTACCAGCTCAGCTGCAGGAGTTGCTGGGACAGTGCCAGAAGTTGACACCGAACCGCCTTCGGACTCCACTCCGGATTTTCTGTCAGGGTTTACTCCCTTAGCCTTTCTCCTTCCCAGGATAACCCACAAGGCAGTGGGGTGTGGAGAATGTGGTTAAGGATCCCACTACCTCATACCTCAATGTCACCACGAGTCACCATATCTCCCTGTGGAGCCATGACCTCATATCCCCGGGACCCTCCTCCCTACCTTTCGCCCCCCTCCCCCCCAGCTACCATCACCATAGGACCCTCCCCAACCCACTACCCCCATCTGTTCCCATGTCCGCCCTCCTCACTGCACTGGCGCCTCTCCCCCCAGCTGCTCTCAGTGCCCCCAGGTCCACCTTCCCCCATCGCTCTTCAGGCTCTTTTCTTCAGAGACTTCTTTTCCTGGTAGTGCTGCCTTGCAGGTCACAGGTGGAACACCATACCTGAAAAGGACAAACAAACACGGGGCTCCTCCCTTGGCGAACTCCCAGAGACAAACTCCCTTCCCTGTCAGCTGCTGCCCCCTGTTCGCTGCTCACCCCTTGTTTTCTGGGAGCTCTCTTCTTATAGGGAGAGCTGCTGGCTGGTCAGGCCTGGCTCAAAGCCTTGCCTCCAGTCTATTCAGCCCTTGAAGGCTCACCTGGCAGGGAACTTCCCCAATTCACACCTTGCAAACTGCTCTTCTCTGCACAGCACAAGCTCAGGCTCTGCAAAGTAACATAGCTGCCCAGACAGACAGACATTCACCCACCAGCTCACCACACAGCCCCCCAAATCCCACACTCACCCAAGCTCCTCTAGGATGCTTTGCCCAGAGGCAAACTCCCTTCCCTGTTAGCTGCTGCCCCTGTTTCTAAACTACTGGAAACCATTGGCTAAAGATATTCAAATTGCACACCGCATTTTATGTATCTTTTCCCAACAGTTCTATCAGCAGAGGGTTTTCCAACATTTGGCCCCTCCACGCAGTGCCACATATCAGAAAAGTCCCCTTTGTCAAGACATTCCATCTTCCTTGGGGAATGAGGTGTACAGGGATATTGACAGAAGGCTTCTGACCTTCAGATCTCTTCCAACATATCTGGAGACTGGATGTGCACTCTGTCAACAAAACTTTCTTTCTTTCTTTCTTTTAATTAACATTGTTTCAATACATCAGCCCAATCAATAAATGCCCATTTTGACAGACCCTGCTAATTGTCTATAGCTCTTTTTTCTTTTCTTTTCTTTTTTTTTCTTTTCAGACTATGTTTTCAAGTAATACATTCAGTTTTTAAATTACTGTAAGTACAGCTAATGGAATGTCAGAATCAGGTGATTAATAGTGAAACATGATGGAACTGAATGGAACTACGTCTATGATTAAGATTCCCATGGTGGGTCAAGGATGTGCGTGATCAGATCCAAGACGAAAATGGCTTGGTAAAAGTCCTGGGTTTTGCTTCACATAAAACTTTCTGAAGTTGGCAGCCAAATTAAAACTTACAAATATCAACAATTTTTACAAATTCATTATTTTGTATATTTTAACTCTCATAAAATGTCATAGAGAACCCTTAAATTGGAATATTTTTAACTTTAAAATGAATGCCAAAGAGGGAAAGTTCAATAAGGCCCCATTTTTTTTTTTTTCAAAATGTATTGTGAAGCAGAAACCTCGTATTTTTGGAGGCATGTCTGTTTTCAGTGGAACCTAACTTTCCAGGTATTTATTATTTCTGCATTTTCTTTGCAAAGGCCATAGTTGTATTTGTAATAAGATGAAGGCCTAAGTCCATAGAACACAGGCCTGGTTTGAGGCCTAAGACCTAGCAACAATGAACAAACATGGCTAACATAAAAGCAAAGCTAAGCTGAGAGAAAAAAGGCAGGCACCTAATAACAGAACTTGGTACAGACAGGGGCGACAGTACAAATCACTAATTGGAAATCAGCAAAGGTGTAGAACAATAATTGGTACATGTCATAAGTAGAAATCAGCTTATTAAAAAAGACCATAGGATCCACTCCTCACAGATATAGACCCAGGTTCAGGAAAGGGTCTAAAATTACAGCATGATAGATAAAAGATGATCTAATCAAACCACAGGGTATAGGGAGATATCTGGTATTTAAATAGCATCAGAGGGTGTTAACCTGACAACAGAATTCAGACTTTAGTATGTCTCTAGAAGATGTTAGTTATAGAGACGTTCTGGTTTTTCAAGGTGTCTACTGTTTCTTGTTGAGACAAAAGTGAAGTATAAAGAAGAGTATAGAATCATTAGATTATGTCTCAATCTAGATCACAAAAGAATCACTCATGTTCTATTAATTTAGGAAGTAAACAAATAAGAGGCCCTGCATGCAAGTGAAGTAGCACTTGATTTTTCTTCCGTGAGAGAGACTCAAGGTAGTTACCTCCACATATAATTTTCAAGGTATTGTGATTTGTTGATTGATTATTTTATGGAAAATCCCATACACCAATGTGTAATCAGTAGCCAAGACTTGCTTCATTTTTGGTGACATATCAGTAATGTTGGGTACCTAATACACAACTTAATACTCAGTTGAGCTCTGCTTATAGCAAAGCCAGTGGTCAAAAGTCCCATTCACTTCTACAATGGCAAGATTGGCTTCCTTTTAATATGCCACTTTCTTGAGCAAAGAAAGCACAATAATTTTATGTATCTAAGGTAAATTCTACAAATGGCAACCTACAGCTCCACCAAAGTCTATGTGTGCTCTATAAAGACATTCCTCCAACTGATTCTTTGAAACTCCCCATTCTCATGTACTATAACTAACACAAATGGTGGAGAACAAAATGAAAGCCAAACTTTCAAAGATGGGTAACTGAACAACAAAATGATGGATGAAATTCAATGCTGACTAATGAAAAGTAATGCCCTTTGGAAAACATAATATCATGCAGATTGATGGAGTCTAAATTAGTTTATACTACTCCAGAAAGATTTTGGGGTAATTGTGCATCATTCTTTGAAAAAAAATCTGCCCACTGTTCATCAGCAATCAAAAAAGCTAATGGGACATTAAGAAACATTGTAAAAAGAATAGATATTAAACAGGTAATAACATGATGTCTCTCTGTGAATATCTGATACCCAATATCTTGAATACTGTGTACAGATATGGTTTCCCTAACTCTAAAGAATATATCAGAATGCAAAAAGTTGCAGAGGCCTACAAAAACCATAAGGGATATGATACAGTCCCATAGAAGAGGAGATTAAAAAGACTGGGAGTTTTCTACTTTGCAATGAGGTAACAGAGTGGAGGAAGTCTACAAAATCTTAATGTGGAGAAAGTGAATAAGGATATATCATGTACTCCTTTGCATAACACAAACACTAGCAGTCATTGAATGATGTTCATTAGCAGCAGGTTTAAAATAAACAAGAGGAAGCGATTCTTCGTGCAACACAGTCAACCTGTGGAACTCATTTCCAGATGATATTGCAAAGGCAAAAATTATAACAGGATTCCAAAATAGAACTGGGCATGTTCCTGAAAGGTAAGTCCATCAATGCCAGTTAGCCAGACGGGACAGGGATGCAACACTATCCCTAGCATGTCTCTCATTCTTATATGTCCCTAGCCTCTCTTTGCCAAAAGCTGAAAGTGGGTGACAAGGGATGGATCACTAATGACTATCTGCTCTGTTTATTCCCTCTGAAGCATCTGGTACTGTCCACTGTCAGAAGACACATGTAGAAAGAGACTCCTAGTGCTGAAAGAGACCTGAAGAGGTCTTCAAGTCCAGCCCTTGCCCAGAGCAATACCAACACTAACTATATCATCTCAGTCAGGACATTGTCAAGCTGTGACTTAGAAACTTATAGAAACAGAGATTCCACATTTCCACCACTTATAGAGACAGAGATTCCACATGGTAACACATTGCGGTGTTTCAACATCCCCCGGTGAAAGAGTTTTTTCCTAATATCTAACTTACCCCTCCCCCACTGTAACTTTGGACCATGGCTCCTTGTTCTGTCACCCGTCAGTGATGAGACAGCCTCTCTTCATCCTTCTTAGAATACCCCTTAATGAAGTTAAAGGCTGCTATTAAATCACCTCCAATTTTCTCTTCTGCAAACCGAATAACACCAAATTCTTACCTTCTTCTCATACATCATGTGCTCCAGCCCCCTAATCATTTTGACTGACCTCAGCTGGACCATTTCCAATGCATCCACATCCTTTCTATACTGAGGGATGGAGGGCAGAATTGGATGCAATACTCCAGATGTTGACTCACCAGTGCTGAATAAAGGGGAATAACAACTTCTGTAATTCTGCTGGAAATGCTCCCCCTAATGCACCCCAATTGGTTTGGTATCCAATATGGTCTTTTTTGTAATAGTCATGTAAAATACAGCCTGTGGACTAGTTTGAATTGATTTCATGAATGGCTTAACATGGAAATAAGACAACTGATTCAAAAGAAACCCAACTATATTCTGGATATTTTTGTTCAAAGAACAATCAATAGTGTTTTGACCCAAAAATATCATATTTTATGACAGATAAATTAAATTATATTGTGGCTTGATACAGTGAATTATTTAGTATTCCAAACTGAAGAAGGGAAAAACATGCAATTTTAAATGCTCTGGAAGTAGTGATTCTATTGTAACCCAGTATATAAAGACAGCTAAATATTTTAATTGTTTTTAAGTAATAGTTAGGACATGTAATTTAAAGAGAATGTCCATTGTTTAAACATGTTTTTTATCCTTTAATTGGATTAGGGGACTTATCCCCAGCTATTGAGATTCTTTCTGTTAAATCCACGGTGCTTTAGATGAAGCCCTATTGAAGAAGTCCTTTGAATTCAATATAGTATAATTTACAGCAGTGTTGAAAGTGGCCTTCCAGCCTTATCCTAAATTGTTGTAGTTTTGTGTATGACATGAGGAAAATGTGAAATGTTAGGCTTCTGGCTATTTTATGTGTTCTCCCTACCATATGAGTAGTTTAATACTTATTGTCTTAATTCAGTGTCTGTGTAAACTTAACATACTCTTTTACTGTAATGACTAATTCTGTAAGAAAAAAACATAATGTACAGAATTATGCAAGAGGCATAATTTATTCACTTACAACTCAAAGTATATGTATATTGATATATACAGTTTTTAGCACAAATGAAATTTTGATTCTGTGCAATATGTACATGCATATATAAAAGCCAAACCTCACAAGGAATGAGCTTAAAGGTAAATTTACAGTTCTGGCACCATTAATCAGACCATATGAAGGAAACATCCAATTACTGTGCAACCACATCTCTTTAGGGACAGTTTCTTTTATCTATTTCAGCAAAATCTTTCCATCCCAATGCCCATTTCCGTATTCTCCCTGGATTACTTTCCACATCAAAGCAGGTCTTTCCATGCTCTGAAGACTACACATTTATCATCTCTCTTCTGGCATCATAAGACAGAAGAAACAGAAAGTGATAGTAAGTATGTACTATGGTAAACTCTATTGTGTACTGTATGTTTACAAAGTCTTCACAAGGGGCAAAGGGTAACTGCCATCTTTCCAAAAAAAATTGGTATACCCAGAACACCGCAACTAGGAAAGCTGGTATGGGAAGAAAGAATGGACACCACTACCTTAACAAATATGTTCTGGTAATGTCATTCAAAGGTTCAGATTCAGAAAAGGGATAACCAGTACCTATAGTTTATCTATACAATTTTAACAAATAAAATGTACTTCATGCTAGGTATTCAGTCATCCGGTAGTTTTGATTAGCTATGATATTCTGTATGGAAATACATTACAAATATAAATCATAGGGCATTTTTAAACTGGAACTTTGAAAGTTACACATGGAAGTTAGACATTCAACTAGAATTCACATTCATGGAATTCCCTTAATATTATTCCATCTATGAAGGGCTCTACGATTCCCAGAATGCTCCAGAACCCAGAACATGCCAGAATGCCTTTTTGAGAATGCAAAAGGGCATTCAGACACATTCCATATTAGAATTTACATGTGGTGGTTACAAACTGTCAAATGTGCATTCTGGTAGTTTCCAGGGAGCAAGGGACAGGGTGGACTCACATATTTCCTTAGGAATTTATCATTATAATTATAATTTTCTTAAAACTACAAATGTACAATATGTTGATTAATCCTGATTTCCTCTACCTCACAGTGTCACAAACTTTTCTATTGTTTTCCACATTTATATTCATGAACCTGCCCCAGTGGGTCACTAATTGTTGCACAAAAATAGTAAACTTTTTGGTTTGTATACTCACTTCCCCTGGTGGATTGCAAATTATGGAGTTAAGAGTGTCATTGTAGTACTTCACTTAAGTTTGGAAGCCCAGCTATTATTGCTGGGGCTTTTCTTATGCCAACACTCTGTAGATGAATCACAGTACTATCTGTCTCACAAATTTGCATATCCATGGCACTGTCAGTGGACTTTCCAACCACAATATGGTTTGCAAGTGACATATGACAATCTGGGATACCCAGCTTTCATGGGCCAATAGCCACCTGCTTTTGCACTGGTATGGCTTCTGTTAATTGCGTGTTCTGGCCCTGGAAGTTTTACAAAAGTTCCTCATGCAGCTCCAGAAAGGTCTGATTCCTCAGTCAAAAGTTCCGAAACCAATTCCAGTCATCTCACGTTTCAAAAACAATGTGATCCCACCATATCATGCTGATTGTACCCCATCATTTTCCTGTGATCATCAATAAAGAGAACCCTCCATGGACAGAAATATCTATCCATTGATTTGGACATTGGCAGATAGAAATTGCTATCCAGTGATGCATAGGGTTCTACTCCCAGGAGACACTTTGGCCAAAGGACAGGAACATTGTGCTGCCATTCCCAGGAACAAGTTACATGCACTGGTATCTCTTTCCGGATGTGCACCTGTATGTTGCCAGCTCTGCCCCAACCTGTATCTCCTGCCTGTGGTTGTGGTTGTGCAGCACCACTGGTGATGGAGCTGGAGACAAAATGGCTGCACATCCAAACGGAGCTGCCACTGCAGGGTGCTGGCTCCTGTTAGTGTCATCACCATGTTTCTCTTCTTTGGCCACAATGTCTCTTAGGGGTAGATCTCTGAAGATCAGCAGATACTAATTTATATCTGACCATATCTGCATTCACAGATAGAAATGTGAATCCATGAAGGGCTCTATCAACAAGCCCAATTACAATACCTTGATCATCCATATCTATATAGCCTTATCTGTTGACCATATTTCCATACCTAAAAGAATTGTCATTGAACTTCAAAGTCAACCCACTTCAACACTGCAGCAAATGCGGCCCAAATTCCATTCATCATCTCATTCAGCACCAACTCCATTTGTCTGCTGCACCATTTGTCCCACAATAAAGAAATAAAGAGGAGCAGAATCAGATAATTAATTTGCGTCTTCTTATTTCATCATCATCATCATCAACAACAACCATGGGTTTAGCAAAATAAAAGTTAGGAATTGCCATTAGCAAACTTGTGAAGGAGGGGGACAGTATCAACAATACACAGAAGGTAGTTCCTATAGTGTCTTCCAGCGATGCAAGGAACCTCGTATACCACCCTGATATGGTAGTGCTAACATTACATAAAGACAGTGTAGAGGCAGGTGTACACAATATTGTGTGTGTGTACACAATATTGTACCCTTGTCGAGCACAGTGCATATGGACTCTTGAGCCAGGTATGGGAACATTATGTGTTTCACTACCTGTGCGTTTGTACGTATGCAGACATAGCCAAAGGGTACCATCCACCCTATAGCACTCTTGATTAGCATAAAAGAAAGAGGAAAATCAGAAATAATTTCACTGGAATCAATATAATAGTGGTAGCGGAAGTAAGAGCAGAATTCAAATGACTCCCTGCATTTATTGACCAGTACAGAATCTTTGACAGAGATGTTATTTCCAAATCTCCCACACTGTATTAAAAGGCTGCGCTTTTTGCTAAGAGCCAGTGGTGAAGTAGAATATTCCTCTATGACAGGTGTTTTGTTATACATTGCCCTGCACTCTCACTTAATTGACTGTGATAAAGTAAACACATTGACTGAATGAAGATAACAGGTGATTGACCAAATCACTTTTAGTAGTTTATAAACATTTGGAATTGACTTTGTTAATAAGCAGCCTTCCCCAATATGAATCGCAGGGCTGACATTGAGCCAGCACAGCATGGCTCATTCTCCTTTTAATTAATTCAATACTGGAGCAGCATTTTTCCACTGAGATGATGTGACAACTTTTGTCACTTTTCTAAACACCCCGGCATTTCCTAGTGACAATAGAGTACATTAATAGTAATTAAAAATGTGGAATATGATGGAGAAATAGCAAATTAACACTATTGTGACAGAATAGACTTTTAAAAATGCCAAATCATTTACCAGTATGCCATAGCTTACCACCAAGAAAGAAAGTAAAATGGTTTGGGAAAGCCAGACCTAACTACTTAGCAGCTTTTGTTAATTGATACCTACTACATAAAAGCCATAGTACATCCCCTAATTGTTGCATTTCTTTGTTTGTTTTCTGCAGGATATGGCAGTTATATATGCACCAAGGATGCTGCCCCTTTTTAATAAGCACCATAATTAGTGACTTCTTTCTTACTTTTCACTCTCCCTATTTTAGGGTGACTCTTTTTTAGGATCTGGTACTATACCCTCTCACTGCTGCCACGTGACATCCTTCATCCAGCACTTTAAAACCAGCAGAGTCAAGGAGCTGCAGATCTATAGCTTGCCACTTTGCAATGGTTTGGGGCATGTTCACTGCTTCCACTTAGTGAGTACCTGTTAATTTTTTTTTCCTTTTCTTGTTGCTGATAGAATAACTGAGCCCTGCAACTTTTGTTATGTGCAAACTACATGTAATTAAACGAAGGCCATAGTCTGTATATTTCGGTATGGAAATACGCAGAAGGAAATAATTAAGAATAAAACCAGAATTGCTTATTGTTTCTAGAGTCTGATACTTGGTGCTGCTTGTGCATCTGATATGCTGAGTCATGCTGACATATTAGTTCACTGAATGATAATAAGCTATTTTCATTATGAAGTCAAAATTATTTTCATGCATTCACAGATAATGAAGTCATTTCATCATCAACTAGTTTTGTGGATTATCTTGAAAAGTTTCATGGGAGATGATTTTATTATTTCATGATTTTTTTTCTTTTAGGTTTTGTGAGCTAGGAATAGTCATGCTGCATGGAATTTGAATGGCTTTGTTTGGTTGTAGTCACATTATGGTGATGAGGACCACAATCCTGTGTGTTCTGCCTGATTGCAAGTGCTGGAAGGGACAGTGTTAGTCTTTGTATATAACTTTTATGCATTTCAATCCTAGACGTGATTAACAAAATGCTGAAGAGGGACATTGTTCCCTGCAGAGAAACAAAATGAAACTGATTTTGCTAGCGAGCTCAGCAGATGATTTAACCCTTTCACGTTTATATTTTTTAAAAGTCTCCTTTCCTTGATCAAAGATTATTGAATTCTAAGTGGGGTGCTCCAATTTTTAAGAATGGGGTACAGGCTGAACCTTGCTAATCTGGAACTCTCTCATCCAGCAAACTGCATAATACAGTATGATTTCGTTAGCTGGATGACCACTTTTCATGGATGTGGCCAAGTTTCTGTAGTCCCATAAAGTTTGTTTCCACCCACCAGGCCTGGCTTTTTGTGTTCTGTGCTGTTGTTTAGCTGTAATTTACCCCACATGTCTTCCAAGAGCACAGTAAGCAATGGAAGGGTTGGTAATACTGCTAGGGAATATGACATCCTGTGGTTCTGCAAATTCTCTCATCCATCACTTGTCAGGTCTCTAGAGTGCCAGTTTAAAGAGGTTCAACCTCTAGTGGCAAAGTGGGTACTGAATTTGTGATCCAAAGGTGATGTGATATCATGGTGCATGAAAGACAGAGGCTACGTCTACACGTGAACGCTACAACGAAATAGCTTATTTCGATGTAGTGACTTCGATGAATAACGTCCACACGTCCTCCAGGGCTGGCAACGTCGACGTTCAACATCGATGTTGCGCAGCACCACATCCAAATAGGCGCTGCGAGGGAACGTCTACACGCCACAGTAGCACACATCGAAATAAGGGTGCCAGGCACAGCTGCAGACAGGGTCACAGGGCGGACTCAACAGCAAGCCACTCCCTTAAAGGGCCCCTTCCAGACAGAGTTGCACTAAACAACACAAGATCCACAGAGCCAACAACTGGTTGCAGACCCTGTGCATGCAGCATGGATCCCCAGCTGCAGCAGCAGCAGCCAGAAGCCCTGGGCTAAGGGCTGCTGCCCACGGTGACCATAGAGCCCCACAGGGGCTGGAGAGAGAGCGTCTCTCAACCCCTCAGCTGATGGCCGCCATGGAGGACCCCGCAATTTCGATGTTGCGGGGCGCGCAATGACTACACAGTCCCTACTTTGACGTTGAATGTCGAAGTAGGGCGCTATTCCCATCCCCTCATGGGTTTAGCGGCTTCGACATCTCGCCGCTTAACGTCGATGTTAACATCGAAATAGTGCCCAACATGTGTAGCCGTGACGGGCGCTATTTCGAAGTTAGTGCTGCTACTTCTAAGTAGCGTGCACGTGTAGACTCGGCTAGACAGAGCTACAACAGCAAGACTGTGTGGTTCTTATAGAGCAATGCACCTAATCTTATAGAATTGTAAGTTGGACAGAGGTTTATTGCCTGGTACTGTTTCATTTTCTTTAGCATTATGTATGTTGTTAAAACATAGGTTTAATTATTTTAACTCCTCACAGCCTGTTTTCCCACTATTTTTTTGTTTCCATTCATGGGCAGAATAAATAAACCAAGGCATATGCTGATGTGCACCACCCTACAATACATACTGCCAACTGTGGGCTGTGCGTTCTCTGCTAATCAGCTGGATGGCACCTGAATGTCTCCTGGGAGGCTACCCAAGTATTCAGGTTGTTGCTCCCAACCAAGTACTGACAACAGTTATGACCTGATATTCTGTGTACAGGTTTTTACAAGTCGAAAATGGGCGCAAAACACTGCAAAACCAGTGATAGCATTTTGCACACATTTTTTACCAATGAACTTAAGTACACATGTTGAAGGAGAATGGACAGCTGGGACCTTAAAAATGATTGACCAGCTAAGGATGCATCAGTGTAGTTTATCTTTCATTCCTTTATCACTTATTGGTCCTAATGGCTGTCATGGCCAACGAGAGTGCTTGGTATGTTGTGTGTGGTGTTTTTTGCACCAAAATTAGTCCAAGCATATGAGAGAGACAAGGAAGTTCAGGTAATATATTTTACTGGACCATCTTTACAATTCAAAGCAACTGCCCATAGGGCAAATACGTACAGGAGATTTCCAGTCATCATTGACATGAGCTGGATACAAACCAGTGACCTTCAGGCATAAGTCTCTGTAACAATACCTTTCACTCCCAGCAACAACAGCTAACCCTATTTAGGAAAGCATTTAAGTCCCAGTGAAGTCAAAGTTACACGTATGCTTAAATCTGAACACATTTATTTTGTCAAATCAAGGCTGGGAATAATATTTTTTTCACTCCAAACAATTCCTGAACATTGATGATCAGTTCTCAGTACCATGCTTTTGTGCTATGGAAGCCATCCTGAGGTGTGCAAACTGGTGTGACTTTGCAAGAATATTACTGCTCTTTTGATAGAAAGTTCCCTGATGAAGCAGTCAAGTACCTCCTGTGAGGTATCTCTTTCTCTTTTCCCAGGAGTGTGTCTGATACCTACCAGGCCACTGAGGATGACACTGGCTCAGAGTCAGTCACAAGGAGTCCTAAGGGTGATACGTCCTGTAGTATTAGGCATCCTTCAGTCTGCATAGACTATGGATCGCACCCTTTGAAGTTGCAATTGAGGACTTCATTTACAGCATCTTTTGTGACTATGAAGACCCACACAAGAGTGACAGTCCTTGCTGCATCTCTTGCAGATGTAGTGGGTGTCTGGCAAGTCCTTATTGTGCTTTTTGTGCACTCGCTTCTCCTCTGCTAGCTGTCTGATCTTCATCTTGCCCTTCTGAAGGCCCTTGTGTAACCCCTGCCTCCATCTGCTGTGGTCATCTGCTAGTTCTTCCCAGTTGTCCAGCTCGATGTCTACCTCTCTGAGGTCTCTCTTGCAGACATCTTTGTAACGCAACTGGGGGCGTCTGGGAGGTCTTTTGCCAGAGGCTAGCTCGCCATACAGGATGTCTTTTGGAATCCTTCCATCGTTCATCCTGTGGATGTGGCCAAGCCAGCGGCGTCGACACTGCCTGAGGAGGATGTGCATGGTTGGGATTCCAGCTTGCTCCAGGACAGCGGTGTTGGTCACTCTGTCCTTCCATGATATTCCAAGGATGCACCTGAGGCAGCGCAAGTGGAAGACGTTCAGCCTCTTTTCCTGGTGGGCGTACAGGGTCCAAGTCTCGCTGCCATAAAGGAGGGTGCTGAGGATGCAGGCTCTGTAGACTTGCATTTTGGTGTGAGTGTACAGCTTGTTGTTATTCCACACTCTCTCGCTGAGTCTGGACAGAGTTGTGGCTGCTTTTCCGGTCTTCCTATTTAGCTCAGTGTCCAACGACAGGGTGTCAGTGATGGTGGACCCGAGGTAAACGAACTCGTGGACGACCTCTAACGTATAGTTGTCAATGCTGATTGATGGGGATTCAGCAACATCCTGACCGAGTACATTCATCTTCTTTAGGCTGATGGTGAGCCCAAAGTCCTTGCACGCTTTGGAGAACTGATCCAGCAGTTTTTGAAGCTGGTCTTCTGTGTGAGACACTACAGCAGCATCGTCTGTGAACAGCATGTCTCTGATGAGGACTTCCCTGTGCAAGTATCAAAACAGGTACTGTATTCAAGCTGGGAAATAGATGAACCTAGCTAGGCCTGACATATTTGTGATCTTCAAGCTAACCTGGAAGCAGACAAAATAATAATAAAAAACATATATCCTTTTGTGGCTTCCCTACCACTGTGCCAAAGATAATAAGACTATTACCAAGAGAATACAGGTCTCAGAGGGGTAGCCATGTTAGTCTGTGCTTCACAAATAACAAGCAGTCATGTAATTTTTTTTTCAGTCTCTAAGGTGCTACATGATTTCTCGTTATTAAGGAGAATTCCTTTTCAATAGGACCAGCCCTGACCGTGTGCCTCCCTACAGTGACTGTATAGGATATTAAGGGAGTCCCCAATCCTCCATGTTGGACACAGAGGTCAATGGGATGAATGAAAAGACATTCTGATCCTCAGAAGTAGCACACATGTTCAGCTTCTTCAGTGGTTCTACTCTCCACTCTTAGTCTACATCTGCACTAGCCTGGGAGATTGACTCTGGAGTAGGAATTTTATGTTTATGGTAGGGGTGCACAAAACTGACCTCTCAGGTGTTGCATCCAACACTTGCACTTCTCGTGAGATGCAGTGAGTAAAGGAAGTCAACAGGAGAGTTCCTCCCCTCAACCTTCTTCAGTTAAGGGTTAGGGTTAGAGTTAGGGTTAGCCAAGTAAGCCAAGCACAGATACATTGAGTCTAGCTACACAATTGCCATAGCTAGAATTGTGTATCTGCAGTTAACTTTCTTTTCCTAATTTAGACATAGCTTTAGAGAAGAACTACACAAAAGCACCTAGGCTGGATACAGCTTGCTCAGAATTGGATGAGCTAGTGCCTACCTTGGCTGTGTGAAAAAAAGTGGTTTATGTGTTCCCTATTCTCATGGGTGGAGATATGTATTTCTTGTTAGAGATTTTCTTTTGATCTGGACTAGATCAGATTGGAAGAAGACTATTACTTTTTAAATAATTGAGTTTAAAAACAAAGTGGTTTTAGTTCTTTGCCATTTTTCATTTGTTTTATTCACACTGTGATTTTGTTCTCTGTTACTGTTGAACTGCATCTGAATGGTTTAACTGGTTTACAATTAAAAATAAATCAGTGCCTGCTTGCAAATAAGTTATGTGAGATGGTGGTAGCAACTTGGCTCCTCAGAATGCCCAAATTAGAAAGCTTTTGTGCTAGATATTGTGATGCAGTTCTATGCTTAAGAATGCTATTCAGGCCATATCTACACTAGCCCAAAACTTTGAAATGGTCATGCAAATGGCCATTTCAAAGTTTACTAATGAAGCGCTGAAATACATATTCAGCACCTCATTAGAATGCAGGCAGCTGTGGTGCTTCGAAATTGCCGCAGCTCGCCGCTGCGCGGCTCGTCCAGACGGGGCCCCTTGTCAAAAAGGCTCCTAACAGCAGATAGGAATAAGAGGATTTCGAAGTTGCCGGGGTCCTTTTGAAAAGGACCCCCTTCTGGATGAAATTTTGGGCTAGTGTAGATGTAGCCTCAAGGAGATAAGGTCTACTGCAGTGTCTGAGGCACAGCCTAAATACTAGATATTCTTTCATAAATGACCAGCTTGGAGCACCCATTCCTTCCCTTAGAGATTCATAGAATCATAGAATTCTAGGGCTGGAAGGGACCTCAGGAGGTCATCTAGTCCAGCCCCCTGCCCAAAGCAAGATCAACCCAAACTAAATCATCCCAGCCATGACTATGTCAAGCCAGAACTTAAAAACCTCTAGGCATGGAGATTCCACCACCTCTCTTGGTAACATATTCCAGTGTTGATCCATAGTCTATGCAGACTGAAGGATGCCTACTACTACTACTACCACCCTCCTGGTGGAACAGTTTTTTCCTAATAACCAGCTACCTAACCTTATGTTACCACATAGTTATGCTAAGTGGTATTGGTATTTCAGATTGTAACAGAAAGATGAAATCATAAACCATTCAAAGTGCTGGTCCATATATAGAACAGACTGCATCACAACTGAGGTACTACTGATGTGCTGAGAGAAGGATCCTTATAAGCATCAGTCTGCTGTGCAGTTGAACATTTTGTTCTTGCTGCTCTGTTTTGTATCCAAAAGATGTCGCAACAATAAATATTTACACCTTTAGCAACATGTTATGTGATATTAATGTTACAAACTTATAAAAAAGAAAATGTATTCAATTTTTCCCATTAATTTGGGTCTCTCTGTAGAGAATTACTTAGATTCCTGCACATTGCATCATTCATATTTTACATCAATTTGGCAATGCTTAGCTGTACCTTCTGTTGCTGTTGTATCTAATAATGCATTTTCAAATATCTATGGTCATGACTAAGGCCAGTTGAATTACTAAGTGTAAATAGTATTAAAAGTAACTGCATTTTTTTCCTCTTTTGAAATAATTTTTAAACTGATCTTAATTACGTAAAATGTGTTCATTATATTCAAGCATTCTCCAAAGAGAATTTTTCAGGATATGAGTGTTTATAAATTGATCACTTCAGTTACTTGCTTAATGTGAGGTAGTCATTGAAGTTGCATGGTTTTGTTTCATTTGCCTGATTAGGTGAGTGAAAGATTAAATAGCAAACAACAGATAGTATACTTCAAGTATAGTTTATTGGATAGATGATCACATAGGAAACCTTTTGTCATTCACACAAAAAAATCTGAAATATATATGAGTGCATATCAGCTATGATAATTGGCATATCTCTACTGTTTTTTTTAACATCTTGGGTTTTAAAGCATTTTAAACCTAACCATATTAAAACCTCCCTGTTACCATTTTCCTGTGAGCTTCTATAAAACTTTTTTCCAGTCAAAAACTGTGGAAGAATGAAGCATGAATTATTTGACCAAAATTAAGATAGGAAAAGTGTATATAATGTCAAATGTTTGCAGGGTGCTAACCTGAGACTTCAAAAACTGAGGTGCAATTCCATGTTACTTTCAGCTTCCTCAGTGGCAATGGAATTTAGAAGCCTAAATTCCTTTGTGGATCTGGACCATAGTTTTTTCTGTATCTCTTTTAAGTGTCTGTAAAAGTCTGTGGCCACACTTGGTCAAAACTTCGAAATGGCCATGCTAATGGCCAAATCGGAGGATACTAATGAGGCGCTGAAAGTTCAGAGCCTCATTAATATGCTGCCAACCGTGGCACTTCGAAAGTTTCACTTTTGATCATCTGTGGCTTGACTACACGGGGGTCTTTTTTGAAAGGACCCCGCAGACTTCGAAATCCCCTTATTCCTGGCAGCTGACTGCTTTGAAACTTCGTAAGTAGCTTTGGCCTATTAGTCATCACGTTTGTCAAAGTTATTGCTCATTATTTATATCCATCAAAATACAAATAATATTTTAAACAGTCTCCTTTTGAAGATGAAGGGCTCTGTCCTCTCCAAGTGGACCAGCTAATGGAGTTGTTTTATGAAGAGAGTAAGGAAGTGCAGAATTTTGCCTATAAATTTTGAACTTCCCTTCCTTACAATGTCAACCTACTATGATTTTTATTATAATCTGGTACACTGCTAAGATTTAAATATTCTAGGTGTCTTTTCACTCCAGGTCACTAAAAAAAAAATCCACATCATCAAATCACTTCATGCATACTCGACTAAAATCAATGGTGTATTGACTCCTAATTAAGCTCCAAATTATTAAGAGCTCTTGGGCTAGCCTTAATGTGGAGGGATGAGCACAATAGACTCCCCTACTCTATCCAGCACTATTTTGCTATCGTTCTGATGAAATCATTAGCATTACATAAGAGATTAATTTGTAGCAATGATAGTTGTGTGACTAAAGCATCACTGTAAATGTTGAAATTATACCCCAACAGCTGTTGGCTAGTACAGTCAATTAGTCAAGTGTTCAGGGAGCAGATTCTACATACTCTTTTGGTTAACTATAAACGGTAAATAGTAATAGTGTTGTAATCTAATCTTATATAATTCTAGTCATAGGAGCTCATAGTATTGGAACATCTAGTATACTATGATAAACCAGGATTGCTGGTTTTGGTACACCCTGCCTTGATTAAGTAGTATGTTATTATGTTACACAGTGAAACTAAATGGATACACCAAATGCTTATCTCAGATACAGCATAAATCAGCTATAACAGTGCAGAAGTCAGTGGGATTTTAAGGTGTAATGTAAAACTGGTTTACGACAGACCAGAATTAGTTCAAATGTCTCCTTTAGGGTGCAAAAATACTGAATAAAAGAACTTATCAGCAGGCTTAACTTAGTTTGTAGACTGCTGAAACTGTTGTTGTGTGGGCAGTACTTCTGTTCCCTCCACAACCACTGTGAACACACTCAGACCAAAGATTGATACTTCAGTTTTGAATAAGGCAGAATTTGAAAACCTCTTCTATTGGCCCAACAACTTTGGCAGGAATGTAGGAGCAGATATGGGAAAATAGTTTCATCCTTGCCATATCCTGTTCAGGTCTCTTGAAGGTTTTTGGTACTTTATTAGTACTTTGTTAGTACTTTATTTCCAATGCATGCCAAGAGAAACAAAACCCATTTTTTGGATAATGTCTGCAAAAGGGTTCAAGATAGAGGCAGGTCCTTGTATGCTGTTCTCTTCTTGTAACTGTGACTAATCACTCTCTATCCCTTATAGCTCTTTTGTCCATCATGCTGTCATAAAGTGAGAGTATCTAATTTAACAAACTGCTGTGCGTGAATGGGCTAATGAGTGACAAAGTTGAGTACTCAGATCATTCTTTCCACGCCCAAAGTTGTTGGTAATTTTAATTTTATGTCTGTTGATCAGAAGCATAGCTGTCATTTATTTCCATTGGTAAAATGTACGCATTAGGAAGCAGAGTATTAGCTTATGTATTATGCTAGTGTCCAGCATGAATGGACTATTACTTTTCTATGCCCTAATAACGATGGGCTTATAAGTAAATCATCTCCTCTCAGTTTTCCTTCAAACACTTTCATACAAATACTTTCATGCTGCTGGCATCAGAACAACTGTAACACCACAGGGGTTTGCACAGATCACATTTATATTCAAAAATAACAACGTTATGTATTAAAAATTCTGAGTGTAAAATGTGCTGCTAAAGTCAAATGAAGACTCTTTCTTGCTTTAAGCCATATAAGACACGTATAGCTGTTGACTGTTCTGAGCCTGTTCTGTTAGCAAATAAAAGTCTCTGATCTTTACAGCTGTTAAACTAATATCTTTTATAAGGGGAAAAAATTAAAATGGTTTTAACCTTAAAAGACTGGGTTTCAGGCTGGGTTTTGCTCAGTTCATGTTATAAAGCATTGTATGTTTTCCAGACCCCAGGACATCTAGACCAGTAAACGGAAAGACCAGATTTTGCCACCTTTATGATAAATAGTATCTAAGTCCCAAGACTAACCACACTAGGAATAATTGTAAACAACTATTGATCCTGTGTGATACTATCATTTTCTAGCTGACAGTTAATACATATTATTGATTTGCTTGTCTGAGAAGAAGTTGCATGAGTACATTATCTAGCTTTTTTTCCCCTATTTTTAAGTGGGAATTGAAAATCCTGTGCAATATACCAGTCATTAGTTTTATGCTGGTGATATTGCTTCATAATTAGATTACGAATGCCTTGTTCTTTAGTGCTACAATTTCAGCCAGTTGATAACATATTTTCCTACATTAGTGCAGAAAATCTGTTCATTAATACTGATATTGGTTAGCGCTTTAATATTTTAAAATAAATATATATCATGCTGTGGTGAGTTCTTTATCCTTATCTATTTAATTGTAAATAACCTCCTACGCTAATTAGTACACTTTACACAATCCAATTCCCATTTATTAATTTCTTAGGCCTGAGTCATCACTTTAGTTTTCCACTCCTGTTTAAGTCTATAAAGATTGATTCAAATAGGATTCATGTGAGCTTAGGACTTTTGACCCATTCAGCAACAAATATAGACTAGAAATAAAAGAACTTTATAGTAATGTCCATACTGCATACTTTTCCCACAAATATTAGGCTCAATCCCGTGAACACATATACTCAAAAACAACTGTCATAGTTGAATAAACAGAGCCTTTGTTTAGAGTGTCGTCTGAAGATCTTAGGAGAATTTTTCCAGGTGTATGAGTGAAGTAGAGACTATGACCATTAAACAGTATTAAGGAAGGAATGGCCACATGCCAAACTCATTTACGATCCACAGGGGGAAAAAACAAAACAAAATAAAACAAAAACAAAAAACAAAACAAGCCTGTCTCCCTGTCTTCAGCTTTGGGGGTGTTAGCACTGATGATACTAAACTCTCCTACATCTTACATTCAAAGGCTCTGTCTCCACTTGCATTCCTCTTT
The DNA here is from genome assembly GCF_033958435.1 of Carettochelys insculpta. Lineage (NCBI taxonomy): Eukaryota > Metazoa > Chordata > Testudines > Carettochelyidae > Carettochelys > Carettochelys insculpta. The sequence continues at coordinate 139,818,682 of NC_134137.1, forward strand.
CAAAAGAGGCATGCAAATTAGGGAAATTGAAAATGCAAATGGGGTGTTGATTTATATATCTGGCGCCTCATTTACATATTCTTTTTCAAAAGAAGAAAAGCAGTGTAGACACAGCTCTTTCGAAAGTAATCACCATCTTTGAAAGAAGGGTTCTGTCAAAGATGGGGTTTACTTTTGAAAGAGCTGCCTCTACGCTGCTTTTCTTCTTTCGAAAGAAGACTACGTAAATGAAGTTCCAGATATGCAAATCTATACCTCATTTGTGTTTTTGATTTCCCTCATTTGCATGCCTCTTTCAAAAGAAGAATGCAAGTGGAGACACTAGCAAAGAGGAAAGAACTAAGAATGCAGGAGGCCCTGGTGCGGAGAATAGAGATAAAAGACTTATCGCTCCCCCTCTACTCTTGGCCAGAAACAGTAGGTTTCTTGGTTTTTATTGCATCTGAAAGTTTTCATCTGTGGAGTACTCCACCAGGTTCATATTCTTTGGAAATACAATGAGACACAATTACTGAATTTATTAGAATAATTGTTTAACAAATATGAACTGGTTTTAACAGCAGAATCTGTGGAAGATTTAAATTGTTTTACTTTAGTTTAGATATTGTAGTTTAACTTAAGTTTCGTTTTAAGAATATACTCGCATTTTGGTATGCTAGGTGAGGTATGCCAGATGGCTATAAAGGCTGAAAAGTGCTAAATCACTTCATTTGCTCATTCTTTCCCTTGTGTTAGGGCTCATCTACACTAGTAAAAAAAGCCACATCGGGCTATTGAAATTGTATGGAGGTTTGGGACAGAAGGCTGGCGTGTTGAGGCTTTAGGAAGCTCAGGGATGAAGGATCCAGACTATGCTGATTTTCTCAAGCAGCTCCCAGAAGCAATGACATATCCACTTTTTAGCTGGGTCCTATGCAGAGGCATGACCAGGTGTCTGTGGGTGCTTCCCACTGCATCAGCAAGCACTGCACCTGCCGCTCACATTGGCCACAGTTCCCAGAGAACAGGAGCTCTGGGGAGCAGTGAATAGAGCCCTCTTGCTGCTTTTCTGTGTAGCAGCCTGCCAGACAGGAGTCATACCACTGCTTCCGGGAGCTGTGACAAACATGGAGCAGGGCAAACGTAAACTCTTGTCCCCAACAGGACCGTGAGGGCAGGATTAAAATGGCTGATGGGCCAGATGCAGGCTGCAAGCCATAATTTCCACCACTCAGCTCTGCACTGAAGTGCCACATAGGCGCACCTGTGCCACTGTTACATTTCAAAGTGGATAAGCCCATACTGTATGATTCATGCCGAGCTAGGATGATGAGCTCATAGCGCTGCTCTTGTTTTTTCAGAGGTGAGCACTGTTTTCTCTAATACAAATATTAAGCCTTGTGCTCCAAGTTATAACAGCAGCAACTGACTGCATGTCCAGCCCCATCATCTCAGTGTGGAACACTCCCTGTTTCAGCAGAGTGGGATCTGGGTTTTCAGTTGTGCATTAATTCTTACCCCACGCCTTGCATATTCTTGTGCAAGGAATTCTCTGATTTCCATTTGCTTTTCAACTGAATGAAAAAAATCCCTCACAAAACAAAATGGCACATTTTAATTGCACAGCAAAAGGCCACCTTTTGGTTCCGCAAAATGTTCCCATTTTGTTATGAGACTCACAAAAGAAGCTCTCAGTATTTCATCTCTAGACTATTCTTGATCATATATCATTTCAGCATGCCACCTCAGTCTCTAATAATAGTTCATCTGTCAGATCTAGCACATCAATATGTCAAATAAATTATATTGTTTCCTTATCTTGAAACTTTATCAGATATGTACATCAAAAATAACTGTGTCAAAGCAAAAGTGATGTCATACTTGGATTTTAAACTAATTGGGCCTGACACTATGCTTTTGTTTTGTGTTCCTACCTTGTCTAGCACAGTGAGGTCCTATTCCATGAATGGGGTGCCTAGGTATTACATTCCCACAAATAATAAATACACCCGATAACTAGCACCCTGAATTATTAGGGTTTTCTTCCCAAAGGTAACATTTGATATTCAGACTTCATATATTAGTGCCAACCTGCAAGAAGGATGCAGAAGACACCTGTTCCATATGGATTTTAGACAGGGTTGAGACATTTTTCCTGTTATGATGAAGAGGTGGAACAGCATTTTTGTAGGTGAGTTTCTGGTCAAGCTTACATTGCAGTTTTTTTTTTGGGGGTGAGGGGGTTGTTTTTAATTCTCCCAGGGTTTTTTTTTTTGTTATTTTTGATGTTAGGGGTGTAAGTATGAATCCTAAATTCAAACACACTTAGGCAGTGATGACAATTCCCATCCCTTTTTAAAAATAAGTACATTGGTTATATCTGATTTAAAAATATTCCCACCTTTACCTGAAAGTTATCAAGATGGTTGTTTCTTTCCAGCCTGGAGACAGCTGCAGAACCACAAATTATCACAATGGTTTTTACAGCTTATAACTTCATTTTCTACCCTTTGCTAAAGAAGCTGATTTTTAGTTGCATTTTTCCTTTTCTTTTGACATAGTCATTTACTTATTTTATTTATATTCCAGTCATGTATAGAGGTGTAAATGTCTCTAATGTTTGAATTATGTTTTCCAAAATTACTTTAAAAAAACCCCTACAACTAATCCATCATGGTCTAATTTTTTTTAAATGAATAAAGTTGTTTTATTAAATTCACCTCATTTGGTATCTCGTGTATGAACATTTTATTCCTAGCGATAAAGGACATATTCTTGCAATTCATTGTTAGCATCAATTGGAATTGAAAAAGGTGATTTTCAAAATAGTCCTCTACTTTTCATAAAGCAGATTTCCATATTTCCATAAACTTTATGATCCTGGTAATTTTGGAGGATAACAGGGCACTTTTGCTACAAAGCTAAAATGGTGACATATTATCGGTACTCTTTCTAAAAATATACAAAATCTTCAAGGGAAACTGCAAGGGTGTGTCTACACTTGCATTCCTCTTTCGAAAGAGGTATGCAAATGAGGCAAATCGAAAATGCAAATGTGGTGTAAATTTGCATATCCATCACCTCATTTGCATATTCTAATTTTGAAAGAGCCTCTTTCGAAAGAAGAAAGCCAGTGTAGCCGCTGCTCTTTCAAAAGTAAACCCATCTTCAAAAGAATCCTTCTTCCCATTAAATACATGTAATGTCGTATAACATTAGCCACGTCTACACGTGCACGCTACTTCGAAGTAGCGGCGCCAACTTCGAAATAGCGCCCGTCACAGCTACATGTGTTGGGCGCTATTTTGAAGTTAACTTCAACGTTAGGTGGCGAGACGTCGAAGTTGCTAACCCCATGAGGGGATGGAAATAGCGCCCTACTTCGAAGTTCAACGTCGAAGTAGGGAAAGTGTAGACGATCCGCATCCCGCAACATCGAAATAGCGGGGTCCTCCATGGTGGCCATCAGCTGAGGGGTTGAGAGACGCTCTCTCTTCAGCCCCTGCGGGACTCTATGGTCACCGTGTGCAGCAGCCCTTAGCCCAGGGCTTCTGGCTGCTGCTGCTGCAGCTGGGGATCCATGCTGCATGAACAGGGTCTGCAGCTAGTTGTTGGCTCTGTGGATCTTGTGCTGTTTAGTGCAAGTGTGTCTGGGAGGGGCCCTTTAAGGGAGCGGCTTGATGTTGAGTCCGCCCTGTGATCCTGTCTGCAGCTGTTCCTGGCACCCTTATTTCGATGTGTGCTACTTTGGTGTGTAGACTTTCCCTCGCAGTGCCTATTTCGATGGGGTGCTGCCCAACGTCGACGCTGAATTTCGACATTGCCAGCCCTGGAGGACGTGTAGACGCTATTCATCGAAATAGCTTATTTTGATGTCGCTACATCAAAATAAGCTATTTCGATGTAGCGTGCATGTGTAGACGTAGCCATTGTGTTGTATCCGCGCTGGCGGATTTTGGTGCAGTGATAGGTTCTGAGATGAGTATGTTAAGAAATCATGTTAAGATAGGCACAAAGGAGAGTGTGTACAGTGAACACCTACAACAAACTTCATTGATCCTGAACAGCCCAGGCTACCTGTTTTTCAGTATCATCTGCTGACATGTTTTCTATTACTATTTATGTATATATAGTCATAACACACACTAGTCATGCAAAAGCAGTGGCTAGTAGGATGGTTGTTAAGATGAAATAGGGCATAAGAAATTCCTTAGTGAGCAAAAATGCTGGTGAGTGCTGATGGAGGGTTGGATTAACATGTTTCATTGAAACAAACCAGCAGAAAACATTTTGCCTCTAAACCTGCTTATGTTCATGAATGATCATGCATACATTGGTAACCACTGCTAAGAGGACCTAAAATAACTGTGCTGATTTAAATGATACAGGGACTGGCTCCAACTACATGGGAAATAATTACAGGAACAACTCTTTAAATACCACTACTGGTAAATGTTCACTTTGTTTTATTCATGCATAATGTTTAATTCATTGTTTCAGGGGTAACAAATACCAAAACACCAGATTTATCTTTATCCATAAAGTAAATAACATAAGTATAAAAGAGAAAAAGAGAAGAGACATATATATCATTAGACTCTACTTTAATTACAGGTTTCTAAAAGTCCAAATGCCTTTTAATTTTTTCTGGTATTCTCCTTCTGCACAATGCAAGTTTCTTGTTAGATGAACCAGGCATCAATGTTTGGTGGGGACTGAGTTTTCCTTTTTTGGGGACTTAAATTTTTAGCAACCAAAGCTGCATATTAAAACCTTGCTATCTCCAGGTATCCTGAACATATCCAGCAATGAAACTGAAGGGGAAAGTCTACAAATATACGAACTAATTTAACAGCAAGTGAACTGCACTTCCTATAGTGATCAGCATTTAGGAAGCCTGGGACTATTAGCATATTTTAGAATCCATAGATACAAAAAAAAAAGTATATTTTGGTGAATAAGCCCTAACAGTGTTTTATTTCATTTTATTTTGTTTTGTTTCTAGAAGTCTCTAGCTGTCCTGAGGCTTAACCCCCGGCAGCCCCAAACTGCCCTGCTCACCCCTAGACTTAACTCCCCCCACAGCCCCAAATCATTCTGCCATCCGTTAAACTAATTAAATCGAGGCCTGGTCTTTCACAGGGACAGCAGCAGGACCCACAAATGGCTCCTTAAAGAGCCACATGCAGCTCAGAGCCAACCAGCTGGCTTCCAAAATTGTGGCACCAGGAAAAAAAGTTCCAGGACACCATTCTGGTGCATTCTGACAGACAAAAAAAGCCAGTCTCAGTTCCACAACTATTTTTTATTAACATTAAATGCAATGGTAATCCACAGGATGGGAAAAGCAGTATAAACACATCTCTAAACATCTCTCAACGGATCAATCTTTAGTAGAGGTGTAAGAATAGGATTGTTCCTCATGACTACCTTTTATATGAAAGAATGGCCAGTAGGCATAAAGGACAATGATGATGACCTATTTGTACTTTCATTCCTTAAAACATTCACATGAACACCAAGAGAGACTTCCTGCTTATAATTAACCTTTACACTTTCTGAAATTTGTCTGTATTGATACAAAATGTTTTAGTTAATTTATTGTTATATTCTATGGGAAAGCTGAAATTGTAATCAGCGAGAGAATTTTCAAATAAGCAGAAGGCAAATAGATGCCTTGGGTTATTAACATTAGGTTTATCTTGTTATTTAAGATATTAACATAATTTATTCATTTAGTCAGATATAATGAAATACTCCATATTGCAAATTCCCATTTTCATGCATTTTACAAGTGTTAAAATATTAGTTGATTTGTGTATTTCCATATTTTTATTAATTTATCTCAATAATTACCCTAAGGACTGAATCAAAAGATTACATATACTTGTGAAAACACTGGGACAGATCCTAAGTTTGTATAAATCAGTATAATTCAGCTCTGACACTAATTTACTCTTGTTGAGGATTTGGTCTATAGTGTTTTAATACAAGGTGTAAATTGAGAATGAAGTGTTTATGAAACTTACAGCAGTGGTGGCAAAAAACTCTCTGTCCTGGAACCGTACACCACAGGCACTTCATGGTGTTTCATGCTCAACATGCCTACACCCTTACTTTGTGAGCAGGAAACTCTCCCTCACCTGGAAAACCTCTTCCAAGCCCAGAGAAAGGAAAACTCAATGAGGCTGCTAAAAGAGATCATCCTATTTTTGGAGCTGGCATTTCCCCAAGCCTCACAGAACTTGGAGAGGGGTCTACCATTAACATATTCTGGAGACTAAGTATATTCATAGTGGCCCTCAGACCTACACAATGGTCCTTCTAATACACTTATTGAATGGTTATTCAGTGGTGAAGAATTGGAACAGCATAACAAAGTGTGTTCTGGGATATGTGGATTACCCTCTGGGGTAGGGCAGGCTTATACTTGGAAGAAAATGCATAAGCCACATCCATGTCCCCTTAACACAAATGGATCTCAGGTCTAGCAATGAGTCCTGGGACAAAAGGAGAAGGTCCTACAAAATTTTTTGTAATCCTGCATTGGAAATCTTGGTTTAGAGTCTCCTGTTTGTATGATTGTATAGGCAGTATCCTAAAGCCAGGAACATGCACAAATTTTGATTGATTTTGAACTGTTTTAAAAACTGTACTGAGGCTACATATTGATTGCATACAGAAAGTTTTGTAGTTATGAAATTATGATGCCATTTAGTTGCTATTGTCCTGGGCCAAATTCCGACCCACAATTTAGAACCTGAAGTCTCATTTTCAGTATCTTAAGTGAACTATCCTCCTCCTTTTCATGAGGTATGGATTCTACATGTAGTTGTCATTGACATACTTAATTGAACTAGGAACACTGCTCCATAGGTTAAATACATTTAGCTGCATCACCGCAAGTCCGTTAGTATCTTTGTTGCCACATTCTACTGATACCGCAATTAAACGTTAGGGCATACCTGGTAGAAATGGTAGTCTGCCTTATCTAGTGTGGTAAGCAGCAGAGAAAGTGTTAGTTTAACAGACAATCCTTATCACGTAGAAGAATTTTCAGTTAGATGAGTGAGTTATATTGAATGAATGCTTATTTAATGAGTCCTATGATATTGTATTCATTCCTTTATGGGAGGGAGAAAAGAATTCTTAATGTCTGCAATTTTTTGCACTTAACAGATATTTTTGTAGAGTACATTTCAGAGATTATGAATGTCATATGCTGTATCAAGCCTGAGTGAAAGTATCTCTCCCTGAACCTAGTAGGTTTGCCTTGAGTTCATTTTCTACAGTCTCCTTGATTTAATTGAGAGATTGCAAGAGTGAGTGGACACAGACAGACCTGTGGATGATTGAGCATTGTTGAAACAGTAAATATCATTGCAAATAGTTTTTTACAGATGATTAATTGAAAATGATTGTATGATATATTATATAAGAAACCTTTTTCAAGAGTAAATATTACACAGTGCGTCATGCAAATTATACATCATGTTTTTTATGTATGTGAGAGAAATAGGAGGATATATGTATGCGGGGAGACTCTTTCTTCTCTATGGGCTTGTCTACACTACCACCCTCCTTTGAAGGAAAGATGGTAAGTAGGGTGTTGGGAGTTTACTAATGAAGTGCTTTGCTGTGTACGCAGAACTTCATTAAGCAAATTCCCCATGGTGGCAACTTCGAAGTTTTAAACTTCGAAGTACCAGCTCATGTCTAGCCGCAGCTCAACCGCTGGTACTTTGAAGTACCGGGGCAACTTCAAAGTCCTTTTACTCCTCAGAATTACTCAATGAAAATTTGTGCATGCTCCTGACTTTAGGACACTATCTATACAATCATACAAACAGGCGCCTCTAAAACAAGATTTCTTATGCAGGACTACAAAAACTTTTGTAAGACCTTCTCCTATTGTCCCAGGACTCACTACTAGACCTGGGATCCAAAATCTTTGGGCATTATGATGCTTCGCCTTGGGGTCTTGGAGTAGCTCCTCCTTGCCCCACAGGTCCAGGAGGATCTGCACCTTGGGACTGATCTAGGATGCACCCACCTCTTGGTGCCCCAGACTGGTTCCTGGAACCCCCCCCAGCTGATTCTTTGAGGACCCAGGGAGTCTCGGGTTTCCCCCTGTTGTGCCATGAAGAACACTGGCTGGAAAGGAGTGGGTACAAGAGTGTTTGCATAGCAGTTTTTAGCTCTGCTGTTCACGCACTCTCAGAAATTTGTCACTAGAGTGGCTGACCTTTGAGACAAAATTATTGATCTGAGGATCCTCTTTGCCAGGAGATCTAAATCCAGATCCAAGCCTTTCCCTGGACCCTTCCTCCCCACTTAACATCATGCATGTGCTCCAGTGTTTTTCCATCCTGTTTTGAAAACCTGTTAGTTGGGACAGCCAAAATCTTTTTTCTAACCTTTCTTAACCACTTTACTACCTCTCCCCTCCCTACACTTATACAAAGCACGTCTCTTATACAGGCAAGCCAGATTCTGCCTGGAAAAAGGTGACGTGTGAGGTTCCTAGGGTTCTACTGTCATGCACACAGATTCCTAGGTTTGTTGAGTGCTCTCTAACTGGGCTTGATTGTTATAAGGGGTTAACTAAAAAGGGGCCCCAGTAGTGGGTCTGCCCACAGCCCACCAGTCAGTACTGACATACAAACACACAACACTCTGTCCTGTAGAACACGGGGGTTCAGCAGAGCATGCTTCACAGCTGAGCCAGCTTGCTTTCAGAACTTCCTGGTCATTGGGCTGGGGCCCTTTTGAGGGTCCTGGAGCGTCTTTGCCCCAGCCTTACATGTGGCCCTTACAGGTTCATGAGCTAAGACATAGACACACCACAATACACAGTTAAGGGTGCCTTTGCCTTTGACCACTGGTCAGGGTACTGGGTAAAAAAAATGGACATGGGTAACAAACATATAACAAGACGTAGACAAATTTAATACAAACAATATTTTTCTTACTTACGCAATTTAGCAGGTACAAAGATAAAACAATATACTGTTGCATTATATTGCTAGAGCTATACTTATACAGGTTTCTTCACTGTACCAATAAGTATTCGTGCAGTACCCTATCTAACTCGTGAGCAGGCGGGGGTGCGGTGTAGGGTGATCAGTCCTTGCTGCAAGCAACACTCGACTTCTCTAGGGCATTGGAGTCCCCCCCTTGGGGGTTGCTGTTATGCTCCTTTATAGGATTTTTGATCTCACTACTTTCTGGGGAGATGTATGCCTATACAACAATCATTTTTAACATATTTCACTTTTTCCCTTATATGGGATATAGGAGGGGAAGGATATTTTACCACATTTCACTTGGACCCTTATTTGGGATGTAGAATGGGGAGGGCTCAACAGTCATAGCTTGATTATCATATTCCTTAAGTCACGTGTTAGTAACCGCTCCTCCAGACTCCGTGTTTGTTGCGTACGGTCAAAAAGGTCCCATTCCCTTTTTCTTGTGTTTTTTGAGACACTTCCCCATTTTCTTTGGCCAAGGTTAAAAGTTGAGAGCCATGCTGATATGGCCTAACCAACATTGAGCAAAAGGGATGTTTGTTTAGTATGGCAGGGTAATAATGGAAATCAAATATAGGAAATTAAATGTAGGAAGATGTCATCAGATACTCACAGCTACTTGCAGGGCATTTTTTTCTCATGCTGCACCAGTGAAAATACTCAGAATGCTATGGGGCTCAGGGAACTGTGGGATATGTTCCCACAATACACTGCTACAACAGTCGATTTTTGGCAACTTGTGTGTGACAGCAATAAGTTTATTTTGTGAGGAGCCTATGGGAAGATGAGGATGCTCAGAATTGAATTTATAAAGCCCAGCATTAGAAAATTTATTTTAATGAAGTCTATTTTAGCTCATAGCGTAGACGCAGCCATAGTCTAAGTTGCAAAGACCTTTTAAAGGTTGTCCATTTGGACAGTGTGATCATTCTAGTTTTTTTTCCCCAAAACTATTTAAAAATAAATATGTACAATTCCAAAATTTTGAAAGAATACATCTGTGATTCTTTTAGATTAATGGATGTATCTCAATCATATTTTTAAAAGAAAATTGAGCACAGATTGGAATAGAAAAATCTATTCATAACATTTTTTTTTCAAAAAAAGTCCTACGTTTGTGAAACTGACAAAATTAGAGGAATTTTATGACTTCATAAAATACAGTTGACAAAATGCTATTATATGATTTTACTATGTGGAAGATCACCACAACGTTCATATACTTTTTCACAATACTATCCAAATAGTGAGCTAGTTAGAAAAAAAAAAAAACAAGTTTTGAAATATAGAGGAAAAATGGATAAAATTTTCTTTCTAATTTTTTTCATTTTGGAACACTTCAATTCAATATTTTCAGCCTAAGCTGGTTATCACTATTTGCATATATGATAGAGTGTTTTCTGTATTTGCTATCTGCTTGCACTTATTGGTTTTAGGAACTAACACCGTAAAATACCAGTTGTTGGGATTGTTCATTTTACCCAACTAAAGTCAAAGTTCAAACTCCTATTCATGCATTGTTGTCAGTGGGGTCAGGATTTCACTTTGGATTATTTTTTTCTATGTTAAATCAGACAGTTTCTCAGATCAATGATGTCTCTTATAAGTTTTTAGCTATTCCTATTCATTTTCACTGAACACATCAAAAGTGGCTTTAGAAGTCTGAATGCTATGTGGGAAATGCAGGCCCTTCTCACACACTCAGGGCTTGTCTACACTAGCTCCCTACTTTGAAGGGAGGATGGTAAGCAGGGTCTTGAGAATTTATTAATGAAGTGCTGGTGCATATGCTGCCCTTCATTAACCAAACTCCCCCCTGCGGCAACTCCGATGTGTTAAACTTCGAAGTGCCAGCTCGCATCTAGCTGTGGCTCACCCGCCAGTACTTCAAAGTACCCAGGGTACTTTGAAGTCCCTTTACTCGTCAACAAAAGAAGTAAAGGGACTTTGAAGTTGCTCAGGCACTTTGAAGTACTGGTGCGTGAGCCGTGGCTAGACGCGTGCTGGTACTTCGAAGTTTAGCACTTTGGAGTTGCCGCCGGGGGGAAAGGGGGAGGCGGATTTGCTTAATGAAGTGCTGCATTTTCAGCACAGCACTTCATTAGTAAACTCCTAACACCCTACTTACCATCCTCCCTTTGAAGTAGGGAGGTAGTGTAGACACAGCCTAAGGTAATTAGGGTGTTGGGGGATTACTAATGAAGTGCTGTGCTTCATAAGCAGCACTTCCTTAGGCTAAATCTCCCATGTGGCAACTGTGAAGTGTCAAAATTCGAAGTGCCGGCTTGAGTGTAGCCAGAGGTTTGAGACTTCGAAGTTGCTGCGGGGGAGATTTAGCCTAATGAAGTGCTGCATATGAACTGTAGCACTTCATTGATCTCCCAACACCCTAATTAACATGCCCCCTTCAAAGTTGGGAGCTAGTCTAGACACAGTCTAAAAGTGCATTTTTTAGCTTCCACAGCAGTTAATCCAAATAGGGGCCAAAACTGTTTTACACCACTTCTGTCTTCACAGAGGTGCCTTTTGCTTTCTTCTGGTGCTTGTACCTTTTAAGGACATGATAATGGACTCGGATCTGATCCTGAGCATCAGTTTCTATGCTCCAATATATTAACTGATTCCAAGGCCAGCAGGAATCATTGTTATCATCATGGCTACGTCCACACTAGCCCAAATCTTCAAAATGGCCGTGCAAATGACCACTTTGAAGATTACTAATGAAGCACTGAAATACATATTCAGTGCCTCATTAGCATGCTGGTGGCTGCGGCTCTTTGAAATTGCTGCGTCTCACTGCCACATGGCTTGTCCAGGCAGAGCTCGTTTTGAAAAGGACCCCTCCAACTTTGAAATCCCTTATTCCTATCTGCTCATTTGCACAGCCATTTCGAAGATTCGGGCTAGTGTAGACACGGCCCTAGTGTGACCTCCCAGATAACACAAGCCACAATACTTCCTGGAATATATCCTATGCGATAACCTTTTAGAAGAAAAATCTATTCTTGTTTTAAAAATTGCCATTCATGTTAATAAAACATAGCACAATACTGTTTAACTCCAGTCTCAGAATATAAGTGGCCTGGAAATAAAAGCAAGGCCTCTTGAGTTAAGGAGCTTCTGCATAGGAAGACTGGGGAGTCTAAAAATACCTCTTGACTAAACTAATTAATTTGTCAAGTCCAGGAGCTGCTCAGGAAATGCTTTATAAAGGTGCTGTGACGAGACTCCTGGAAAGATTCTCGTTGACGTCAGCAGACTGTGGGTAAAGCCTTTAGTGTTCTCAGTAATGTAGTGGGATTTCTGTACGATTAATAATATCCTGTGGACAGGTTACAAAAATAACAAGTTTGTGTACCATTGACCATCTGTGACGCTGGCTCTATCAATGTAAATAGAGAAGTCCAGCAGACACCGGCTTTGTCATTTGAGAACAGAGAAAAGTACCCTTTAACCTCTCTCCTCTATGTATTAGTTACATGACTTTCTGTGCATGACTGAATGGGAAAAAAAATAAGGATCTCCTTTATCATCTATATTCTTAAAGTTGATATTTAACCTGATAATTCCTTCCCCCTCTCCCTTTCAGAGCAGAATCCTCCCCATTGCCTTTCTTGTCAACTCCAGTAAAACCCCTATTTACATGATTCGACTTGTGCATTACTTGGATTAACACAAGGGCTATGTCTACACTAGAGCACTACGTCAAAGTAGCATCTTTCCGAGTTAAGACTCCGAGAGACGCTACTTCAATGCGTGCATCTACACGTGCACTGGAGCTGGCACCATCAATGTGCAGCATCAAAATAGTGATGTGGCACATTGAAAGGGGCTGTCCCGGATACAGAAAGAGAGTGTCCACACACACATGTGGCCCCTTTTGAAATAAAGGACCAGGAAAGGCTGCAGATGGGGTTGCAGGGTGGACAAGCCCTTCTGGGGCCACAGCAAGCAGCTCCTTTAAAGGGCCCCTCCCAGACATGCTCGGCCTGCACAGCACGAGTCCTGCAGAGTTGCCACAAACCGCATCGGCACAGTTCCTGCAGGAACGTGGAACAGCAGTGGCAGCAGCTTGACATCCTGCTGGTCACCACTGGTGGAGCGGGTGCCCTGCTAGCTGCAGCATGAGTGGCCGCCCAGCAGCTCTGAGTGGTGGGAGCAAGTGGTCATGGGGGAGTGGGACAATGACCACTGGCTCCAGAATTTCTGGATGAGGTGGCAGACCTTTCTGGAGATCTGTCAGTGGCTGAACCCTGCCCTGAGATACCAGGACACCCAGATGTGGCACGCTCTGCCTGTGAAGAAGAGGGTTGCGATAGCTGTCTGCAAGCTGGCCACTCCAGACACCTACCTCTCCGTGGGACACCAATTTGCTGTGGGCAAGGCCACAGTTGGGGTTGTTGTCATGGAGGTAAGGAGACCTGGGCAAGCACTAACAGAGTGGGGTGAGGGGTCCAGGGAGGGGGACAGGGAGGCATCCAGGGAGGGGGGCCTGGGAGGGCCAGGCACACCCCTCACACCCTCATGAATATCTATGTCCCCTCCCTGCAGGTGGGCTGCACCCTGAACACCCTGGTTCTGCAGAGGGTTGTGTGCACCGGGGACCTGGATGCAGCCATCATGGGCTTCACCGTACTGGGGTTCTCAAATTGTTTCGGGGCCCTCGATGGGACCCACATGCCTATCTGCACCCTGAAGCACAGTGGGGGACAGTACCTAAACCAGAAGGGCTACCTTTTGGTGGTCCTGCAGGCCATATTGGACAGCTGTGGCTGGTTCCAGGACAGATACGTTGGCTGGCCCAGCTACACCCCCAACGAGCAGGTCTTCTGCAACTCGGGTCTGTGCCACCAGCTGGAGGCAGGGACCTACATCTCCCAAAGGGAGATCCCACTGGGGGACACCACTGTGATCCTCTGCCTGGTGGCCGGTGTGGCATACCCACTCCAGCCCTGGCTCATGCATCCGTACACAGGCCAGCTCCCCCACCAGCCTGCAGTGGTTCAATAGATAGCTCAACCATGCCCACCGGGTGGTTGAGCACACCTTTGGCTGCCTGAAAGGGTGGTGGCTCTGCCTCCCAACTCATCTGGACTTGGGCATTCTCAACGTCCCCCAGATCGTGGGCACCTGCTGCATGCTCCACAACATTGTGGAGAATAAGGGGGAGGCCTACGTGCAGGAGTGGGTGGTTGAGGCCGGCACAGGCTACCCCCAGCCAGCAGCTGCCCCTAGCCACCAGGCTAACCAGGAAAAGATCTGCGTCTGGGACGCCCTGTGGCAGTACTTCGAGCAGGGGCCCAGTTAGCACCGCCCTGGACTCCCCTAGTGGGCCTCCTGCACACTCCCCACATACTATCCCCACCCCCAGAACACTACTCCCACCCCCCCAACATGCTATACCCCCAATGGGCACAAGGCACAAAGTGGTGTGGGAGAACAGAACTGTACATATTCTAAGGTGCACGTGTTCACTATATATAGTGAATATGTGCACCTTAGAATAAAACATATTTGTCACAAGGAACAGTGCAGCAGACTATGCACATGCAGGGGGTCAGCTGTTTATGAGAGGGTCAACAATTTATAGGAGGGGGACTCAACTATTTACAGGAGTGGGGCACTTGGATGGCTCGGCCATTGGCCTGTCACGCCGGGGTGGGAGTGGAGGAACATGAACCCCGCCAGCTCCAGCTCCAATGCCCCACCTCGTCTGGGGTCCCTGGCAAGGTTGGGTGAAGCCAGGGAGCATAGGCAGGTAAGGTGGGGGCTCACTCTTGGGTTGGCACTCTTGGGTTGGCATGCAGGCCCAGTGGGCTCCTCACCTAGGGGGCTGTTATGTGGGGCCATGGTAGGAGGGGGAGCAGGTGGGCAGTGGAAGGAGGCAGCCAGGCCACTGGATCTGGTAGGAGGCTGCCAGGTCATCAAATGTGTGCATGAATGCATCCCAGGCCTCCTGGTGCCAGGCAGCCTCTCCCTCCTGAAAGCGGAAGTGCCACTCCATGAGTTCAGCCTGGCATCAGAGGGAGGCAGCTACAACTGGGTCCCCGGATGGTCACCCCTGGCTGTGGCAAGAGTGGGCCTGTTCCAGTGCTGGTGGTGCCTCCTGGTGGTCTCTGCCTCCTGCCTATGGGGGGATATCTGGGATAACCAATGCAGTTAGACTCCCCTGGCCCTCGTATTATGTGGCTGTGGACACAGGGAGGAAGAGAGGAGATGGCCGTGAGTACTGGCCATGCCCCATAGCCCATGCCCTCCAAACCCCACTGGGTGTCAGGTCCCTCTCCCCCTTCTGTGGGTGCTGTGGGTGGCCTATTGTTTTGTCTGCCCCCCCTCCTCCCGGGGGGGTGGGGCATGGCCCGGTCTGTGGGAACAGGTGCTGATGGGCAATGGAGGCCGTTCTGCTGTCCCACGACCATGGTCCATCTGGGCCTGGGCAAGCCAGGGTCTACTGGGAGTGTGGAGAGGTCCCTGTGTATGGTGCCCTCATATGTATGTATGTCCTGGGGGTGTGTGCCCTGTGGGTTATGTACCTGAGGGTTCACCACCGAGGTTGGGGGATGCCCATCTGGCAGGTGCCCTACTGGAGGGGTGGTAGGGGAGGCCCATCCCCCTGTTTGCTGGACAACCTTGCTGCCCAGTTCCAGCTTTGGCCCTCAGGGTGCGGGGCTGGCCTCCAGTTCTGGCTCCTACTCCGCTACTTGCTGGGGCTCCTCAGCTGTGGTGTGAAGGAGGAAGTGTCCTAGGGGCCCAGGATGGCCCTGAGCTCCCAGTAACAGGAACACACAGTGGGGGCGGCCCTCAACTGGCTGGCTGAGTCTTGAGCCCAGACATAACCCTGCTGCAACTCCTTTACCTTACATGGTCAGGAGTGCAGGCAGGGTGACCCTGTGTGGTCAGGCCCTTGGCCACCCAGTTGAATGCAGTTGCATTCCATCACTTGCTCCCCATTATGCGGAGCACCTCCTGCTCACCCCAGAGCTCCAGCAGGTCATGGAGCTCTGTCCAGAATCATGGGGCTCTGTCTGTCATTAGTCCAGGAGGGGACCTGCTTCTTTCCCCGCTGGCTGGACCCCTGCAAGCCCTGAGCATGTTCACAGGGGGAGCCCTGGCACTCCTGACCTGCCCAGGTGCTGACCACGCTGCTTTCAGCCATACAGGGGTCATGCAGAGATGTGCAGGGACAGCATGTGGTGAGGCTGCTGCCTGCACACTCTCAGCTTCCTGCCATTGGGCTTCCATGTCCGTGTGGTTTTAAGAGCCACTGCATGCACAGGCCATAGAGTTCCACAGGGGCTGGACAGTAACTCTCTGCTTCCCAGCTAATTGCCACCATGGTGGACCCTGCTATTCGAAGTCACAGGATGCAGAGCATCTACATGTGTCCCTTTTTGACTTTGGATGTCGAACTAGCACGCTATTCCCATTTTCTCATTGGGATGCAGATTTTGACCTCTCTGTGCCTACCGTCAATTTCAACTTTGAAGTAGCGCATGGTGTGTGCAGACACAACACATACTACTTCGATCTTGTGTCTGCTACTTTGACGTAGCAGCTAGTGTAGGTGTGGTTAAGCTGAAACTGTGAGTGGCGGGCAGCCAGAGACCAACTGGCTCCTGGCTCCCCACCTCCCCCAGCTCCCTTTCACTCATAGGAGCCAGGAAACTGACCAGCACTGCTGAGCTGGTCAGTTCCTGTAGCTGCTCCTGGCTAGTCCACGGAGCAAGGAAACTGACCAGCACAGATTTTTTTTTTCTAGACTGGAGCCAAGTGAGGCAATTGTGCTAGAACTCATCTCCTTTGTGCACTCACGTGATATGTCCACTCAGCATCATTATTTCAAAACAAGTTATTCCAGAAGAGATGTTCCAGAATAGTTTATTTTGAAATAACACACAAAATGCATTTTGAAATAACCTTCAGCTATTTTGAAACAGAGCAGCTACACACAATGGAGCGTATTTTGAAATAGAGCCATTGGAAGCACTATGACATTTTGAAACGGAGTATTTTCCATGGCTACACAGCCCCTATTTTAAAATAGCTATTTTAAAATAGGGGCTGTGTAGCTATGGAAAATAGCTATTTTAAAATAGGCACCATTCCCCATGGAATGAGGTTTACCTCTTTTGAAATAAGCCAAAAAGGGCTGTTAGTTCAAAATAACTTTGCTGTGTAGACAAACTTACAGCTCGTACAGTGGTCACTGAATTCTTATTTATACCCTGACATGTTTTACTATAAAACTCCTTATTATTTTCCATCATCATAAGAGAATGGAAAGCCACGGCTGGAATTACGCCGACACAGATCATAAGGATAAATGCATCTACTCAAAAATCTTTCTAAAAGGACTTTAGTTTTAATTGGCTACGTCTACACTAGCCCCAAACTTTGAAATGGCCACGCAAATGGCCATTTCGAAGTTTACTAAGGAAGCACTGAAATGCATATTCAGCGCTTCACTAGCATGCGGGCGGCCGCTGCACTTCAAAATTGACACGCCTCGCCGCCGCGTGTCTCGTCCTGATGGGGCTTCTTTTGGAAAGGACCCCATCTACTTCGAAGTCCCCTTATTCCCATGAGCTGATGGGAATAAGGAGACTTCGAAGTAGGAGGGGTCCTTTCCAAAAGGACCCCCGTCGGGACAAGACGTGCGGCGGCGAGGCGCATCAATTTCGAAGTGTCGCAGCTGCCCGCATGCTAATGAAGCGCTGAATATGCATTTCAGCACTTCATTAGTAAACTTCAAAATGGCCATTTGCATGGCCATTTCAAAGTTTGGGGTTAGTGTAGACACGGCCATTCAGATATAATGGTATTGAGATACTTGGTGACAGAAGACAATATAAGAAGCTGGAAAGTAATTTTTCTGCAAGCATAACCCTTTTCAGGTGGACCTGGGTGAGAAGATATGTTACAAGCCGTTAGTAATGTGTAGTAGTTCTATTATTTTTAAGAGCTCATATAGAATTATGTTCTTGTGGAAAGTTCTCCTGTGACCATATCATCAGAAGAGTAAATATCAAAAGAAAGAGAAAGAAATAACTGGAGATACACATCTCCTAGAACTGGAAGGGACCTTGGAAGGTCATCCAGTCCAGTCCCCTCTCCTCTTGGCAGGACCAAGCACCATCCCTGACATCCATTTGCCCCAATCTCTAAATGGCCTCCTCAAGGACTGAATTCACAACCCTGGGTTTATCAGGCCCATGCTCAAACCACTGATTGGTTTCCTGAGTTTAATTGGAAAACTGAGTTTTGGAGGAAGCTATGTTTTTGCCACACTGTGAAGTGGCATTTGATTGAAGTTTTAATTTTCAATTAAAAATGATTAAAACTCCTTGGCTCCGGTTAAACTACAGTGCTCTGTCAACAAAAGTCACTGTTAGGAGAGACTTCACGACAAAACTTCTGTTGACAGAGGGCAGCCACACACAAAAGCAGATTTGGAGAGCTCCCCACTCTGTCGACAGAGCAACCAGACCACCCGACTTCTCTCTCTTGACAAAACAGGAACCCAGAAACACAGCAGACAGTGCGGCCCATTGTTGTGGATGCCCTGTTTGTGGAGAGAGGCCCCTCTGTGGGAGTTTACACAGCTGTTTTTTGACAGAAATCTGTTGACGAAGGCATTATGCCTCGTAAAGGAGAGGCAGAACCCCGTGGGGGAAAATGCTGGGTTTTGTTCATACGCTGTCGACAAAAGGCACTTTGTGTGTAAACGGACGGTGTGTTTTGTCAAAAAAACCCTGCTTGGTTAACAAAGTTCTCTAGTGCTACCATAGCACTTAGGTAATTCTGTTGTCTGTTAGGAAAACACAAGTGTCAGAGGACAAGGGGCAACAGAACAAAAGGTTGAAGTGATACAGTATTTTAATCAGAACATGCTACTCTTTGAAAGATGATAGGCTACGAGTCTTAATTACTTTGTCATCCACTGTCAGATCTCTGCAGGGAGAAGCTGACTGTGAAGTTCAATCTTTGAAGTAGCGTGGGCTCTTCGAAGTACACACGTGCCACCACTTCAAAGTTTGACACTTCAAATTTGCTGTGGGGATAATTAGCCAATGAAGGCTACGTCTACACGTGCAGCCAACATTGAAATAGCTTATTTCGATGTTGCGACATCGAAATAGTCTATTTCGATGAATAACGTCTACACGTCCTCCAGGGCCGGCAACGTCGATGTTCAACTTTGACGTTGCTCAGCTCAACATCGAAATAGGCGCAGCGAGGGAACGTCTACACATCAAAGTAGCACACATCGAAATAGGGATGCCAGGCACAGCTGCAGACAGGGTCACAGGGCGGACTCAACAGCAAGCCGCTCCCTTAAAGGGCCCCTCCCAGACACAGTTGCACTAAACAACACAAGATACACAGAGCTGACAACTGGTTGCAGACCCTGTGCCTGCAGCATAGATACCCAGCTGCCGCAGAAGCAGCCAGAAGCCCTGGGCTAAGGGCTGCTGCCCACGGTGACCACAGAGCCCTGCAGGGGCTGGAAAGAGAGCATCTCTCAACCCCCCAGCTGATGGCCGCCATGGAGGACCCAGCAATTTCGACGTTGCGGGACGCGGATCGTCTACACGGTCCCTACTTCGACATTGAACGTCGAAGTAGGGCGCTATTCCTATCTCCTCATGAGGTTAGCGACTTCGATGTCTCGCCGCCTAACGTCGAAGTTAACTTCGAAATAGCGCCCAACGCGTGTAGACGCGACGGGCGCTATTTCGAAGTTGGTGCCGCTACTTTGAAGTAGCATGCACGTGTAGACGCAGCTCATGTGCTGCATATTCACTGCACCACTTCACTAGTAATCTCCTATCAACATGATTAATACGCCCCCTTCGAAGTCGAGGGCAAGGGTACACGCGGACACAGTGTTTTACTATCATGTGCTGCAAAGAACAGCTGTGGCACATTTAAGAGCCACTTGTGGCTCACAAGTGTCAGTCCATGCATCGCAGAGAACATGATTCAAAGTGCCAGGACACAAAAAGTCTCAAAGTGGCTGACTTTCCTAGTCATTACTGAGATACAATTCAGTATGCTTCCTAGTGAGCGTTGGTATGTCTGGGGAGGATATTTTGGCATGGAGTCCAGCAATGTGACCTCTGAGATTTCATCTGTGACCGGCATGTTGTAATGATGAACACTGTGATAAATTAATGAATGTTCCTCCAACAGATATTGAATTATTGAGCAAGAACGTTGTGCATTAAACAGTCTTCCATAAGAAGTGATGAGAAATGCATTTATGTTGTTTCATGACCACATGGAGAATGAAACTTTGAATGGCTAGCAAAGGATATATTGAAGAAAAAAATGCTAACTTTAACACACACCACTGATAAAAACAAATGACAAATTATCACATTTATAATTAAGTCTTTAAGATGCTAAAGGACTGTTTTTTGTTTGTTTGTTTTTTGTTTGTTGTGAAACAATGAGCTAACTTGGCTACCCTTCTGAGAGTCTTTGTAATTAACATTAGTCTAAACATACGTGATTCTTACCTTAGAAGATATGTTTCTATGTGTCTGTGAAACTACTTGTAAAAGTGTCATTCTCCGTGTGGTCACTGAAAACCACAAATGCATTTTTCATCAAATACAGAGGGAAGTTATTTAATGAATTTCAATAGCGTGGTAAAGTCTATTGTATATTAGCGTAAATGTGACAGATTCACCATTGGTTCTGTAGGAAAGTTTAATATCCAAGGGACGGATTCATGAGCTGATGACTAGGAAAGTGAAATGTGATTTTTTTCCGGGGGCTGGGAATGATCCATAATAGTACAGTTCAAGGGAATATACTGGAAAGCTTGTCCTATGGTCAAAGTGGCCAGTCACTCAGTATACAGTGCTACATCCTTCTAGCATTGTGCTGGTTGCTCTTGTCTCACTGCCAGTTAATGAGCGTGCATCCCTTGTCTGCATCTCAGCCCAGAATAATTGTAATGATGACTGAGTGGTACAGTACTTAAATATATATGCTGTGGGGACCCAGTAGATGCATACTTCTAAATCAGAGAAGTCCCAGGTAAAAATGAAGGGAAGATAATTTTCTTTTCTCTCATGACTTGACACTGCTTTTATTTTGATATGCTTTGGCTCGTTTTTGTCTCTTTATTCTTGTTGTGAACACTCTGTTACATGTTTCCAGCAATGCTATTTTCTTAGCCTTTCTCTGTGGGAGTCGGGCCTCCCTTCAGAGCATAAAATATGAACTACCCTCCACCCCTTTAGTTGGCTTGAACATTTCACCCTTATGATATAAACCAAGTCCAAAAGCTTTTCAGCTGTGTGCAAAGATCCTCAGCTCTTTCAAATTCCTAAATAAGAGACTACAACACTAATATTTGGTAGAGGAGTACTGTGACTTTGGAAAAATTGAAGCAAGCAACTTACCAAGATGCGATACAGTTGTACTGCTGCTTGAATTATGTGCCATATTCATTCAGAGGATAGAGATGACTTCTATGTCTAATGATTATCTGAGGGCTGGGATATCAGTTCAGGATGGTACTATATTCAGCATTATAAAATGAAATAGTAAGAGGTTTGCACAAAGATCAAGGGGAATATATGGCCTTCAAGTGGTGAGTGAACGTTTATCAATTACTTATTAATCAGTGCCTTGTTGTCATATTCCTCAGTCAGTAAGAGCTCTGCCCCTTTCTGCCACCACTGCTACTGCTATCCTTTCTTACCCTTTCCTCCCCATCCTCCTTACTGTTTCTCCCTTTCTCCCTTGCCTTTGCATGTCTCCTATTTCTTTGCCTGTGTATTTTCTTCCTTGCAACAGCTGCCAATTCCCATCTCAATGTACTTCATTCCTTTCCTCTTCCCCCTCCCTTTTGCTTTCCAGCTACTGACAAGACCAGTGACTAAATAGTTCATGCTGACATAGATGGGTCATGTGTGGCCTTTAAAGCTGACACCCCATTCAAATTCATGGGAGATAAAAGAATTCAGAACATCTCCAACTTCAGATAAACACCAGCACATTGGTAACTTGTTCACTTTTGAGAGGTTGTCTCTACAACCAGGAGGCCAAACACTTAAAAATTGAGATTCTGATCTATCTATCTATCTA
The DNA here is from genome assembly GCF_033958435.1 of Carettochelys insculpta. NCBI lineage: Eukaryota > Metazoa > Chordata > Testudines > Carettochelyidae > Carettochelys > Carettochelys insculpta. The sequence continues at coordinate 139,840,794 of NC_134137.1, forward strand.
TCTAGTTGGCCACATCATGCAGACAAGATCTGCCCTACAGGCCACATGTTTGACACGATGACCTATACTTTGGACCTCTAGGCACAAGATTTCCTGACAAAACTTCCTGGGATGGAATGCAGTCATGCACAAAAACAAATTGGTAGAGAGCTCCACTCTGTTGACAGAGCAGCTGGACTGCCCGGCTGCTCTCTTGACACAACAGGCAGCACAGCAGGCAGGGCTGCCCATTGTTGTGGGTGCCCTGGCTGTTGAGAGAAGGGCCCCCAGTGTGTCCACACAGCCTTTTTGTTGACAGAATCTGTCAACAGTAGCAGTCTACCTCAAAGCTTTGAGGCAGAATGCTGCCAGCAAAAGTGTTGTGTTTTGTTGAAATACTGTGGACAAATCCCATTTTGTGTATGCAAGTGTTGTTAACAAAACCAGGGTTTTGCTGGTGAAACTCGCTAGTGTAACCATAGCCTTATTGTATCATACAGGAAAAACCCTGCCCTCATTCATATCTAGATTTGAAATGTACAGTCCTCACATGTTTAATCTCTTTATCCTGTCTCCATTCAATATCCTGTGTTTCAGAATTTTGCGGCCTGGTTTACAAAGATGACTGCTTTATACCGAATTTATCCAGGAGCTGTAAGTGCTCAGAATTATACAGATCAAGACATTATTGTTATGTCTACACTTAATTCTTTTCTTTTTTTGTTTGCTGTGTTAAATGTTATCTTTCTTTTTTGGTTCATTCTTCACTTTAATTGTTCCTTAACGTGACCTAGTGACTGAGGTTTTTTTTGTTATTTCCAGATTAACTTTCACACAGTGTGCTACCTAATACAGAATTTGAATTTGTCTCTTTGTCATTTACTGTTTTTTTATTACTCCCTTAACCTTTGTTATTCCAATATCCTTGTTATAGCTGTTTCTTAAAGACTTTGGAGGACTGAAAATGATTAGCATAGTTGACTAGAGTGCAATGGTAGAGATTATCTTTGTTTTCTCTTTCTTTTCTTTTTCTGACAAATTCTTTTGGACTTCAGATACAACTATCAGCTTTCTTAAATAAAAAAATAAGTTCATCAGAGAGCTTTCAATAAAAAAAAGGAAAATGACATATATGGAAAGTGGAACTTTGGGGCCAATTAGGTAACCCTGAACACTCTCTTCACATGACAGGGCTGATCTAATTTCTCTATGACAGACAGAGAAGTTCTGAAAGGCCACAGATTGTAAAAATACAATAGGTCATTTTATGGCTCACCAGAGTAAATCCTGCCACTGATTTATAAATAATGCATCTAATCTTCATAGAATCACCATGCATAGTAATTCCATTCTCTAATAAGAGTATAGCACTAGGGATATATTATTGACCACCTGACCAGGACAGTGATAGTGACATTGAAATGTTAAGGGAGATTATAAAGGCTATCAAAATTAAAAAACTCAATAATAACAGCGGATTTCAATTATTCCCATACTGAGTGGGTGCATGTTACCTCAGGATGAGATGCAGAGATAAAATTTCTTGATGCCTTAAATGACTGCTTCTTGGAGCAGCTGGTACAGGATCCCACCAGGGGAGAGGCAATTCTCAGTTTAGTACTGAGTGGAGCACAGGATCTGGTCCGGGAGATAACTATTAGAGGATCGCTTGGGAATAGCCATCATAATATAATAATGTTTAACATTCTTGTGGTGAGAAGAACATCTCAGAAGTCCAACACTCTTGCATTTAATTTCAAAAAGGGGAATTACTCAAAAAGTGGGGGGTTAGTTAAACAGAAATTAAAAGGTACAGTGACTAGAGTAAAATACCTGCAAGATGCATTGAAAATTTTCAAGGACACCATAAGAGGCCCAATTTAAATGCATACCACAAATTAAAAACAAATAGTAAGACATCTGAAAAAAGAGCAATCATGGCTTAACAACAATGTAAAAGAAGAAATAAGAGATAAAAAGGCATCTTTTAAAAGTGGAAGTCCAATCCTAGTGAGGTAAATAAGAAGGAACATAAATGCTGCTTAATTAAGTGTAAAAATGTAGTAAGAAAATCCAAAAAAGATTATAAAGCACAGCTAGCCAAACACTCAAAAAGTAATAGCAAAATGTTAAGAATATTAGAAGCAGAAAGCTTGCTAAATAACCAGTGGGGCCCCTAGACAATCGAGATACAATAGGAACAATCAAAGATGATAAAGCCATTGCGGAGAGACTAAACGATTTCTTTACTTCAGTCGTTATGGCTGAGGGTATTAGGGAGATTCCCAAACCTGAACCATCCTTTGTGAGTGATGAACCTGAGAAACTGTCCCAGATTGAAATGTTATTAGAGGAGGTTTTGGAACAAATAGAAAAACTTAACTGTAACAAACCACCGGGACAAGATGGCATTCATCGAAGGGTTCCGAAAGAACTCAAATGTGAAATTGCAGAATTATTACCTGTGATTTGTAAACTATCCTTTAAATCAGCTTCTGTATCCAAGGACTGGAAGACTGCTAACATAATGCCAATATTTAAAAAGGGCTGTAGAGGTGACCCTTGCAAATATAGACTGATAAGTCTAAAGTTGGTACCCGGCAAATTAGTTGAAACAGTAGGAAAGAATGAAAGTTTGTGGATGACACTAAGCTAGTGGGGGAGGTAGATACACTGGAGGGTAGGGACAGGGTCCACACTGACTTAGACAAATTGGAAGACTGGTCTGCAAGAAATCTGATGAGGTTCAATAAGAACAAGTGCAGAGTCATGCACTTGGGCCGGAAGAATCCCAAGCATTGTTACAGGCTGGGATCTGACTGGCTAGGTAGTAGTTTTGCAGAAAAGGACCTGGGAGCTGTAGTGGACAAGAAGCTGGACATGAATCAACAGTGTGCCATTGTAGCCAAGAAAGCTAATGGCATATTAGGTTGCATCAAGAGGAGCGTTGCCAGTAGATCGAGAGAAGTGATTATTCCTCTTTGTTAGGCTTTGGTGAGGCCGCATCTGGAGTACTGTGTCCAGTTCTGGGTCCCCAGTTATAGAAAGGATGTGGATTCACTGGACAGGGTCCAGCGGAGGGTGACCAAAATAATTAGGGGGCTGGAGCATATTACTTAGGAAGAAAGGTTGAGGGAATTGGGACTGTTTAGTCTGCAGAAGAGAAGACTGAGGGGGGACTGAATAACAGCTTTCAACTTACTGAAGGGAGGTTGCAAAGAGGCTGGAGAGAGACTGTTCACAGTGGTCACGGATGACAGAACCCGGAACAATGGTCTCAAATTGCAGTTGGGAAGGTCCAGGTTGAACATTAGGAAAAAGTTTTCCGCTAGGAGGGTGGTGAAGCATTGGAATGGTCTACCCAGGGAAGTAGTGGAGTCTCCATCCCTAGATGTGTTTAAACCTCGCCTTGACAAAGCCCTGACCGGGCTGATCTGAGGGGTCTGGTCCTGGTTAGAGCAGGGGGCTGGAATCAATGGCTTTTTTAGGTCTCTTCCAGCTCTATTGTTCTATGATTCTATGATTCTATGAAATTGTCAGATATGTAGAAGAGCATAATTTGTTGGGCAAAAGTCAACATGGTTTCTGTAAAAGGAAATCACGTCTTACTAATCTATTAGAATTCTTTGAAAGGGTTAACAAACATGCAGACAAAGGAGATCCAATAGATATAGTATACTTAGATTTCCAGAAAGCCTTTGACAAAGTCCCTCACCAAAGGCTCTTGTGTAAATTAGGTTGTCATGGGTAAATAGGGAAGATCCTTTCATGGGTTGAGAACTGGTTAAAAGACTTCAAACAAAGGGTAGGAATAAATGGTACATTTTCTGAATGGAGGATGAAAATAAGTAATAAGAAGAAGTAATAAGTTATTTCCCAGAGATCAGTCCTCAGACCAGTCCCATTCAACTTATACATAAATGATCTAGAGAAAGGAGTAAGTAGGGAGGTGGTAGAGTTTGTGGATGATACTAAACCATTCAATATAGTCAAGACAAAAGCAGACTGTGAAGAACTTCAAAAAGATCTCATCAAACTGAGTGACAGGGCAACAAAATGGCAAATTAAATTTAACGTGGATAAGTGTAAAGCAATTCACATTGGAAAAAAATATCCCAAAGTATACATTTAATACGATGGGGGCTAATTTAGCTACAACTAATCATAGAATCATAGAATACTAGGACTGGAAGGGACCTCGACAGGCCATCGAGTCCAGCCCCCTGCCTTAATGGCAGGACCAAGTACTGTCTAAAGCGTCCCTGATAGATATCTATCTAACCTGTTCTTAAATATCCCCAGCGTTGGAGATTCCACAGCCTCCCTTGGCAATTTATTCCACTGTTTGACCACCCTGACAGTTAGGAACTTTTTCCTTATGTCCAACCTAAACCTCCCTTGCTGCAGTTTAAGTCCATTGCCTCTTGTTCTATCCTCAGAGGCCAAAAAGAACATGTTTTCTCCCTCCTCCTTATGACACCCTTTTAGATACCTGAAAACTTCTACCATGCCCCCCCTCAATCTTCTCTTTTCCAAACTATACAAGACCAATTCTTCCAGCCTTTCTTCATAGGTAATGTTCTCTAGACCTTTAATCATTCTTGTTGCTCTTTTGTGGACCCTCTCTAATTTCTCCATGTCTTTCTTGAACTGCGGTGCCCAGAACTGGACACAATACTCCAGCTGAGGCCTAACCAGCTCAGAGTAGAACAGAAGAATGACTTCTCATGTCTTGTTCACAACACACCTGTTAAAGCATCCCAGAATCATGTTTGCTTTTTTTGCAACAGCATCACACTGTTGACTCCTGTTTAGCTTGTGGTCCATGATAATCCCTAGATCCCTTTCTGCTGTATCATTCCTAGACAGTCTCTTCCCATTCTGTATGTGTGAAACTGATTGTTCCTTCCCAAGTGGAGCACTTTGCATTGTCCTTATTAAACTTCATCCTGTTTACCTCAGGCCACTTCTCCAATTTATCCAGATCATTTTGAATTATGACTCTAACCTCCAAAGCAGTTGCAACACTTCCCAGCTTGGTATCATCTGCAAACATAATAAGCATACTTTCTATGCCAATATCTAAATCGTTAATGAAGATATTGAACAGAACCGGTCCTAAAACAGACCTCTGCAGAACCCCATTTATTATATTTTTCCAGTAGGATTGAGAACCATTAAGAACTACTCTCTGAGTATGGTTATCCAGCCAGTTATGCACCCACCTTATAGTATAATCAGGAAAGAGATCTTGGGGTTATCATGCATAGTTCTCTGAAAACATCCACACAGTGTGCAGGGGCAGTAAAAAAGCAAATAGGATGTTAGGAATTATTTAAAAAGTGATAGAAAATAAGACAAACAATATTTCCTGCCCCTTTATAAAACTGTGGTATGCCCACATCTGGAATACTGCACACAGATGTGGTCTCCTCACCTCAAAAAAGATACATTGGCATTAGAAAAGGTTTAGAAACGGGCAACTGAAACTATTAGTGGTTTGGAATGAGTCCTATATGAGGAGAGGTTAAAGAGACTGGGACTTTTCAGTTTAAAAAGAGAAGACTGAGAGAGCGGGATATGATAGAGGAATATAAAATCATGAGGAATCTGGAGAGGGTGATAGAGAAAAGTTATTTACTTGTTCCTATAATATAAGAACAAGAGGACACCAAATGAAATTAATGAGCACCAGGTTTAAAACTAATAAAAGAAAGTTCTTTCTCACCCATCGCACAATCAACCTGTGGAACTCCTTGCTATAGGAGGCTATGAAGGCTAGGACTATAAGAGAGTTCAAAGATGAGCTAGATCAATTCATGGAGGTTAGATCCATAAAAGGCTCTTAGACAGGGGGGTGTTCTGGCCTCTGTTTGTCAGAGGCTGGAGATGGATGGCAGGAAACAAGTAACTTGATGATTGACTTTGGTCCACTCCCTCTGGGGCACCTGGCACTGGCCACTGTCGGCAGACAGGATGCTGGGCTAAATAGACCTTTTGTCTGACCTAGTAATGCCATTCTTATGTTCTAAGTGAGTTATGTGTTTTATACCACACTATAAATCATCGAGATATCCACCTTCTGAAGTTTCAACTTCATTTATAATGCAAGTCCTCCAAGGTGCATGGCCCTATAATCAGTGAAACCACTGCAAATCTGAGGAAGAATCTAGGGACAAAGAGCTAGGCAGGGGAAAGGAGGTGAACAGCAAACATATCACCTAAGTAGTCATGGTCACTTCAGTGTGAGTAGGACTGGTTCAAGTGTGCAGGCAGTATGGAGGTAGTACAGCTTTGGGGCTTCAATGTGTATTCATAGACTAGTTCTCATCTCCTTCATATGGGTTTATAGAAAATACAACAGAGAAAAGGAACATCCTATTGGTTAATGGATGTGCAGTCTCTGAACCAGTTGAAATCTACCATGCAGATGTTAACACACATTTAGATACCGGATGATCTTTATACTGTACGTATAAAGGGTCAAATCTTCAGTGGGTGTGAATTGGCATTGTTCCAGTGAAGTGTATGAAGCTAAGACAGTTTACACTGTCTCAGAATCTGGTTCACTGTACAGCTCACACCACCTAAAATCAGCACTCTCTGGTCCAGCAACATTCCTCCTCTGTTAGGACCAGGGATGCTCCTGGACCAGAGAGCCTGGGCAGGAGAACAAGTGGGAGCCAGCGGTGCCTCTGGCAGCTGTTGGGGGTAGCCATAAGGGGCCATGTCAGAGGGGCCTGAGGAGCCATATGATGTCCCCAGCAGCTGTATGGGGCCAAAGGGCTGGCTAGCCTTGTCTGGCATCTGTACATGGCTGGAGGGGCTAGAGGATTCCTTGACTGTACCACAGAGGGGCAGTGCAGGGGCCAGGGTCAGAGTTAGGCTGGCCTCCGGCAGCTGGGCAAGCAGCCTGGTGGGGGCAGCAGGGTGCCTGCTGTGGGCCCATGCAGGGGACCTCCCCTGGTTCAGCATAGCCTGTTGTTCAGGACTGGTCTCTTGCCGACCATGCCAGACCAGAGAGATACAACCTTCAATCTAACATACCCATTACAGCCAATGTTATTAAACAAGTTATTGAATGAACTCCTAATGAGTGAATGATTAAAGTTTGTGTTTGAATTTATTTTCTGTCCATTTTAAAAGAAAAGAACTTACAGGAGCACAGACTGATTTGGAATAAAGGGGATCCATCATGAACTTGAGCTTAGTAAATGTAATTACCGAGATGAGTCTATCCTGTCATCATTAGTTTGTATGACCTTAGAGCTGCAGTGTGTGACCTAGTGTATGAATCACATTTAAAAACTCCTGCCAAAATGCACAGAAGATAATAACAGCTCCATGTTTGTCACTGAGGCTCCTACAACCTCTGTGACTTCTAAGGCAGCCAGTGTTGTGGATCCTAGGACTGCCCAAGCAGCTGGTCCACACTCTCTGGATTGTCCTCTTGTCATGGTGAGTGGGTTTGTTTACTCTAATGAACTCAAGTGTGATGCTGTAGAGAGTCCATACTCCCAGCAAGGTCATTCATAGTGGCAAGGTCCAGGGGGAGGATCCAGACAAAGAATGATCCAAAAAGTTTTCACAGCAGAACAGGCAAAGGTCATGCTGCAGTGACTTTGAAGGTGGACGAAGGGTGCAGTGGACAGGACGCTCTCAGTTGTTGTTCATGCCATGCCATTGGACCTGAGCTTTCTATCTGCCAAGAACTGTGTGGCGGCTATAGTGCTACAGTCCCCCCACATTAAAAGAAGTCTTGCACCAGCATCTTCCTCTGCATACTAATTTCCTAAACTTAACCCTTATGGCAACTGACAAATGGCAATAGGAGCAGGACTATAAAATCTGGAAGATTTTAGTCATGGACAGCTGCACTAGCCACTGCTCTGATTGCCCAGCACTTACCCCGAAGAACTGTCTATCTCTGTCTACACTACAAAGTTTTGTTTATAGAATTCACTGTTGAGATAGTTTTGCCAACATAACCTCTATCTACAGAACACATCCATATGTAATAGGGGTTCCCCCTGTCAATTCCCTTGGTCAACAGAGAGCGGCTAGATTGCCCGGCCATCTGTCAACAGAGCAGCCAACCACAAGCTCTGCAAACAGTGCTACCAGGTGAACTGGAAGCCCTCTCTGTCAACAGAGGGCCTCCCTGGAGTGTCTACACTATTTTTAATGTTGACAGAATCTGCCTATAGAGGCACTATGTCTCAAACTTTCAAGACATAATTCTGCAGCTGGGTCTATACTACAAAGTAGTGTAGGCCTTCTGTCAACAAAACTAAGGAACTGCCACACTATAAATGTGTTCTGCCTAAACTCTATTGACACAATACAATCTTTTTTCCCTGCATGTATGTCTTGAAAATTTGAGACATAGCATTTCTGTAGACAGATTCTTTTGAAAAAAAATAGTGTAGAAGAAGGCTGGGCAGTTTGGCTGCTCTCTGCAGACAGAGGGTGTCATCAGGGGAAGCCCCTATTAGGTGTGGACGTGTTCTGTAGACAGAGGTTCTGCTGGCAAAACTCTGTGGACCGTGATCTCTGTAGACAGAACTTTGCAGAGTAGACCCAGCTAGAATGAAAGAGACCCCCTCCCTGAGGAACTTGCTATTAGAATAGCCAAAACAGGCTAAAGCAAACAGAGAGGTGAAGTGAGCAGCTGAGTGTCAGACAATGTTAGAGAATTTGGGTTTAAGACCAAGTTATTAGTTCCCTATCCAATACGCTATTTAATGATCATGTTGCTTTGCTGCTCCCACCATTATTAAAGTTGAAAATAGCAAAAGCAGGAGAAGACTATAGAAGTCCCTCCCTATTATTTTCTTTGTCCTAAAGAGAGTCCTCAGTTTTCGCCAGACAATTTATTGGTTAGCTGAGTATTATTCATATATTTACTGTGGTACCTTATTTGTACAGCGGGGAATAGTGCAAGCATGACAAAAATTAAATTTTGATGGTGCTTTTGTATGCAATATATTTCAAACCAGAGAAAATACTGGAATGGTCAAGATAGAGAGAAATTAATCTTACAGCAGGAGGCTAGGAATTAATCTTTTTGTCATTCTAGGAAGCAATCCTATGTGAGACTGTTTAGCGAAAAAGTTACTGAAATGAGCAGAAGTAAAAGTCTTGCATTGAAGAAAGTCTTCCAAGGCAGCAAGTATCACAATTCATGACAAACAGTTTATTTAAACTGAGCTGTCCATTAATGTCACATTCAGAGGTGCAATCCAGACCAATGAGGTGCTGCGTCACTATTTGCCCTGCATCTCTGAGTGCCTTACAGTTCTCTGCTGATGTAGCTCCCTTGCCTGGGTGCTCCCAGCCACAAGACAGGCATACACTGAGGATGAAATGACACTCTGGACCAGCAACTTTCTGACACCAGAAATTGTCTTTTATAACACAGCCACTCCCTGACCTCCACCAGCCTTGGTTAGAGCTACAAGATGAGCCCAGCGTCCCCCAAGCCTGATTTTTTTTTCCCAGAACCATGTGCTCTGCAAAGGCTGTGCCTTTCCTATACCATTCAGAGAAATAGTAAGATTCATTTGCTTATCTAAAGAGACAAAGTGCATAGCTTACTATTCTAATTGGAATTCCATTAAAACACAGCACTAAATTAGATTAGATTAAAATTAGTTTAGAGTAAAAGTAAAATAAGTTGATGAATGAAAGCAGAAGCAATTTTAAATGAGTTCAAGTATGCAAGACAAGGTTGGAGATGGTAGGAATCACGTAACAGTAAAAAAATAACTTCTACAGGCTAAGACTTAACAAAACAAACTACCCTATGTTTAAGGGAGTTTCCTATCTTTCAGCAAGAAGTCTGTCCACCCCTATGGTCAAGTTCTCCCAGTAAATATGACATGCTTCATTGCCTTGTTGTTTTAATGGAGAGAAAGCTAGGGGTTATTTAACACTCTATTTAACAACACAGTCAACCTTTAAAATGGACTCTTTTGAAGGTTACTCAACAGTGTAAAGTTCAGGCAATGATGCAGAAGGAGACATGAGCTGCGTCTACACGTGCACGCTACTTCGAAGTAGCGGCACCAACTTCGACGTTAGGCGGCGAGACGTCGAAGTCGCTAACCTCATGAGGAGATAGGAATAGCGCCCTACTTCGACGTTCAACGTCGAAGTAGGGACCGTGTAGACGATCCGCGTTCCGCAACGTCGAAATTGCTGGGTCCTCCATGGCGGCCATCAGCTGGGGGGGGTTGAGAAATGCTCTCTCTCCAGCCCCTGCGGGGCTCTATGGTCACCGTGGGCAGCAGCCCTTAGCCCAGGGCTTCTGGCTGCTTCTGCGGCAGCTGGGGATCTATGCTGCAGGCACAGGGTATGCAACCAGTTGTCAGCTCTGTGTATCTTGTGTTGTTTAGTGCAACTGTGTCTGGGAGGGGCCCTTTAAGGGAGCGGCTGGCTGTTGAGTCCGCCCTGTGACCCTGTCTGCAGCTGTGCCTGGCATCCCTATTTCGATGCGTGCTACTTTGACGTGTAGACGTTCCCTCGCTGCGCCTATTTCGATGTTGGGCTGAGCAACGTCGAAGTTGAACATCGACGTTGCCGGCCCTGGAGGACGTGTAGACGTTATTCATCGAAATAGACTATTTCAATGTCGCAACATCGATGTTGGCTGCACATGTAGACGTAGCCATGGAGTCTACTGGAGAAAAAAAATTCATGCTGGTTTCTTCCCCAGATGAGTTGATGTGTGCCTTTAATCTCCTCCCCTTGCTTTGATGGTGAGTAGTAATCCCTACTCCTTGTTGGTTTTTATGTAAATTAATACCCATTGGCTGTGTCTACACTACAAAATAAATTTGAATTTGCTTACTTTGAAGTTATACTTTGAAGTAAGTAACTTCGAAGTAGAGCATCTGCATACAAAATGCACCCTCCGTTACTTCAAAGTAAGCTTCCCCCTACCTCAAAGTTAAATGTCTACACACAAGTAGCCCCTACTTTGAAGTACAGGCCAGGAAATGATGCAGGCATGGAGTCACATGGGTGACAAGCCCTTCTGGGCTCACAGCTAGCTGTCCTCTTAAAGGACCCCATGCTGCATATGGTCAAGGCTGCCAGACTGAAGACAGCAGCAGAGCATATACTGGGTAGAAGAGCTGCACACCACACCAGCCCCCACTTTCCCCAAGGATGAGGTCCTCTCCACCCTGGCCAGCCTGCTGGCCATGCTGGTTGCCCTTCTCTTCCAGTGGTGCGGCTGGGTCACCCACATGGGACCCAGCCTGCAGGCCCTGGCCATGCCCCTGCCCCTCCCCTGAGTCCCCCAATCGGTTGAAAGTGGTCCTTTGCCACCAGCAGCGAGTGGTGGGACCAGCTGGTGCTGGAGGACTGGGACAATGAGCGGTGGCCGAGGAATTTTCGCATTACCCACCAGATATTCGAAGACCTCTACTACTGGCTCGCCCCAGTCCTTCAGCACCGGGATACACGGATGCAGCCAGCCTTCCTGGTGCAGAAGTGGGTGGCCATCACGCTATGGAGGCTGGCCATGCCCAACAAACTCCATAAGAACATAAGAACATAAGAATGGCCATACTGGGTCAGACCAAAGGTCCATCCAGCCCAGTATCCCGTCTGCCGACAGTGGCCAATGCCAGGTGCCCCAGAGAAGGAGAACAGAAGACAATGATCAAGTGATTTATCTCCTGCCATCCATCTCCTGCCCTTTTACTGAAGGCTAGGGCACCATACTTTACCCCTGGCTAATAGCCATTTATGGACCTAACCTGCAAAAATTTATCGAGCTCTTTTTTAAACCCTAATAGAGTCCTGGCCTTCACAGCCTCCTCCGGCAAGGAGTTCCACAGGTTGACTGTGCGCTGTGTGAAGAAAAATTTCCTTGTATTAGTTTTGAACCTACTACCCATCAATTTCATTTGCTGTCCCCTAGTTCTCGTATTATGGGAAAAGGTAAATAATTTTTCTATGTTCACTTTCTCCACACCATTCATGACTTTATATACCTCTATCATATCACCCCTCAATCGCCTCTTTTCCAGACTGAAAAGTCCCAGTCTCTCTAGCCTCTCCCCATATGGGACCCGTTCCAAACCCCTAATCATCTTAGTTGCCCTTTTCTGTACCTTTTCTAATGCCAATATATCTTTTTTGAGGTGAGGAGACCACATCTGCACGCAGTACTCAAGATGTGGGCGTACCATAGTTTTATATAGGGGAAGTATGATATCTTTTGTCTTATTATCTATCCCTTTTTTAATAATTCCTAACATCCTATTTGCTTTACTAACTGCCACTGCACACTGCATGGATGTCTTCAGAGAACTATCCACTATAACTCCAAGATCCCTTTCCTGATCTGTCGTAGCTAAATTTGACCCCATCATGTTGTACGTGTAATTTGGGTTATTTTTTCCAATGTGCATTACCTTACACTTACCCACATTAAATTTCATTTGCCATTTTGCTGTCCAATCACTCAGTTTGCTGAGATCTTTTTGTAGTTCTTCACAATCCCTTTTGGTTTTGACTGTCCTGAACAACGTGGTGTCATCTGCAAACTTTGCCACCTCACTGCTTACCTCATTTTCTAGATCATTGATGAACAAGTTGAACAGGATCGGTCCCAGGACTGACCCCTGGGGAACACCACTAGTAACCCCCCTCCATTGTGAAAATTTACCATTTATTCCAACCCTTTGTTTTCTGTCTTTTAACCAATTCCCGATCCATGAAAGGATCTTTCCTCCTATCCCATGACTGCCTAATTTACATAAAAGCCTTTGGTGTGGGACCATGTCAAGGCTTTCTGGAAATCTAGGTATATTATGTCCACTGGGTGCCCCTTGTCCGCATGTTTATTAACCCCTTCAAAGAATTCTAATAGATTAGTTAGACATGACTTCCCTCTGCAGAAACCATGCTGACTTTTGCCCAACAATTCGTGCTCTTTTACGTGCCTTGCAATTTTATTCTTTACTATTGTTTCTACTAATTTGCCTGGTACTGATGTTAGACTTATCAGTCTGTAATTGCCAGGGTCTCCTCTGGAGCCTTTTTTAAATATTGGTGTTATATTGGCCCTCTTCCAGTCATTGGGTACCGAAGCGGATTTAAAGGATAGGTTACAAACCACTGTTAATAACTCCCAATTTCACATTTGAGTTCTTTCAGAACCCTTGGGTCAATACCGTCTGGTCCTGGAGACTTGTTACTATTCAGATTATCAATTAACTCCAAAACCTCCTCTAATGTCACTTCAATCTGGGAGAGTTCCTCAGATTTGTCACCTAAAAAGGCTGGCTCAGATTTAGGAACCTCTCTAACATCCTCAGCAGTGAAGACTGAAGCAAAGAAATCATTTAATCGCTCCGCAATGGCACTGTCTTCCTTGATCTCTCCTTTTATATCTTTATCGTCCAAGGACCGCACTGCTTCTTTAGCGGGCTTCCTGCTTCTAATGGATTTAAAAAACATTTTACTATCATTTTTTGAATTTTTGGCTAGCTGTTCCTCAAAATCTTTTTTGGCTTTTCTTACTACGTTATGACACTTAATTTGGGAGTGTTTATGTTCCTTCCTATTTTCCTCACTAGGATTTGACTTCCACTTTTAAAAAGCTGCCCTTTTCTCTCTCACTGCCTTTTTAACATGGCTGTTAAGCCATGGTGGTTCTTTGTTAGGTCTCTTACTGTGTTTTTTTATTTGGGGTATACATTTAAGTTGGGCCTCTAGTATGGTGTCTTTAAACAGTTTCCATGCAGCTTCCAGGGATTTTAGTTTAGTTACTCTACCTTTTAGTTTCTCTTTAACTAGCTTCCTCATTTTAGTGTAATTCCCCTTTTTGAAATTAAATGCCAGAGTGTTTGACCACTGTGGTGTTCTTCCCAACACAGGAATATTAAAAGTTATTATATTGTGGTCACTATTTCCAAGCGGTCCAGTAACAGTTACCTCTTGGACCAGATCCTGCGTTCCAGTCAAGACTAGATCGAGAATTGACTCTCCCCTTGTGGGTTCCTGTACCAGCTGCTCCAAGAAGCAGTCATTTAAGGCATCAAGAAATTTAATCTCTGAATCCCGTCCTGAGGTGACATGTACCCAATCAATATGGGGATAATTGAAATATCCTATTATTACTGTGTTTTTTATTGTGATAGCCTCTTTAATCTCCCTTAACATTTCAGCATCACTGTCACTGTCTTGGTTAGGTGGTCGGTAATATATTCCTAATGCCATATTCATATTAGAGGAATGAATTGTTAACCATAATGATTCTACGGAACATTTTGATTCCTTTAGGATTTTTGTTTCATTTGATTCTATATTATCCTTCACATATAGTACCACTCCACCACCCGCACGACCTGTTCTGTCTTTCTGATATAATTTATATCCCGGTATGATAGTGTCCCACTGATTGTCCTCATTCCACCATGTTTCTGTGATGCCTATTATGTCAACTTCCTCCTTTGATATGAGGTACTCCAGTTCACCCATCTTATTAGACAGACTCCTAGAATTTGTGTAAAAACACTTTAAAAAACTACCACTATTTATATGTCCGCCTTTCACAGATGCCTTGGATTTTTTTATATGCGATTGTTTCACATCTGATCTTGCCCATATATTATTTCCCACTTTCCCTATCTGACTAACTTCTAGGGCATCCCTATCTATGGAGCCTCGTGTAAGAGAAGTCTCCGTCCGATCCACGTGCTCCCCTGCACCAATCGGCTTTCCCCCACCTCTTAGTTTAAAAACTGTTCTACGACCTTTTTAATGTTTAATGCCAGCAGTCTGGATCCACCTTGATTTAGGTGGAGCCCATCATTCCTGTGTAGGTTCCCCCTACCCCAAAAGAGTCCCCAGTTCCTAATAAATCTAAACCCCTCTTCCCTACACCATCGTCTCATCCACGCCTTGAGACTCTGAAGTTCTGCCTGTCTATCTGGCCCTGTGCGTGGAACTGGAAGCATTTCAGAGAATGCCACCATAGATGTTCTGGATTTCAGTCTCTTTCCTAGTAACCTAAATTTGGCCTCCAGAACATCTGTTCTACCCTTCCCTATGTCATTGGTACCGACATGTACCACGACCACCGGCTCCTCCCCAGCACTGCCCATAAGTCTGTCTAGATGCCTCGAGAGATCCGCAACCTTTGCACCAGGCAGGCAAGTCACCATACGGTTCTCCTGGTCATCACAAACCCAACTATCTATATTTCTAATGATTGAATCCCCCACTACTAAAACCTGCTTCTTCCTAACAGCTGGTGCTCCCTCCCCCAGAGAAGTATCCTCAGCGCGAGAGGATACCATAGCACCCTCTGGAAGGAGGGTCCCAACTATGGGATGGTTTCCCTGTGCTCCCATTGACTGCTCTCCTTCCCTGAGCCTTTCTTCCTCCGTAACAGCATCAGGACTGTCAGCTTGGAGGTGGGACAGCCCTACTATGTCCCGGAAAGTCTCATCAACAAACACCTCTGCCTTCCTTAGCTCCTCCAGTTCAGCCACCCTGGCCTCCAAAGCATGCACTCGGTCTCTGAGGGCCAGGAGCTCCTTGCATCGAGCACACACATACGCCACCCGCCCACAGGGTAGGTAGTCATACATACTGCACTCGACACAATAAACAGGATAGCTCCCACTCTGCTGCTGGGCTTCTGCCTCCATTTCCTACTCTAATTATATATGAGGGTTTAACTAAATGGTGCAGATAGAGGTTGTTATAAAGGATTTAAGTTTAAGGGCAATAGAACTCACTGGCTCCCTCCAAGCTCCCCCTCTAAACTCCCCTCTCAAAACTCCCTCCTGTTAGCACTCACCCTGTTCGCAAGCACCCGGTCGCAAAACTCTCTGGTCGCTTACTAGCGGGCTTTAAGTGCTCGGCCTCCCTGAGAGCTCCTCCCTCTGCTTACAGCTCAGCCAATCAGCACACGGTGTTTCAATTCAAACCTAATCAAGACTCACAGCTTCCAACTGCCAGCCTGAGCACACGGCCTTTCAAACAAACACTCAGCTCAGCACTCCAAACTCCAAACAAACAAACAAACACAAGCCCAGAAACCCCAAACACAAGCAGCCACTTACGCCAAGGTGCTTTAGTTTGCTCCTTCCTTCTCCTCCTCCAGGAGAGCCTCTCAAAACTCCCTCCTGTTCGCAAGCACCCGGTCGCCAATCCATCAACCATGAATTTGGAGTCAGCAAGGCCACCATTGGAGCAGTGATGATTGAAGTAAGCCTGACACCCACCATGGCCCCATCTAGGGAAAGGGGCTACTGGGCAGAGGAGAACAGTGGGAAGGGGGCCCCTGGTGGAGATGAAGCAGGGGTTGGGGGGCCTCCTGGTCAGGAGTTCATGGATGCATCTTCTTTCAACCCCACCCCACACAACACAGGTTCTCCAAGTAATCAACAGGGTGCTTCTGCCACGAGTCGTGACCCTTGGGGACCTGGACACAGCCCTCACCAGGTTCACTGACCTGGTCTTCCCCAATTGTTTTGGGGCTCCAGAAGTGACACACATTGTGATCTGGGTTCCGGACCACAGCAGGGGTGCCTACCTTAACAAGAAGGGGTACCACTCGGTGGTACTCCAGGCCCTAGTGTACTTGAGGGGACATTTCCTGGATGTGTGGGTGGGGCAGCCACGCAGGGCCTATGATTCCTGAGTGTTCCGGAATTCATGGCTGGGACATCAGATGCAGGAGGGCACATATGGCTCCCCACTACAGAAGCTCCTGCTTGGGCATATCACAATGCCCCCCTGCATTATGACTGACGCCACATACTCATTCACCTGTGGCTCATGCGGCCTTATACCAGATGCGCCACACCAGCCCAGGACAACTTTAAGGGTTGCCTAAACCATGCCAGGGACACAGGTGAGCAGGCATTTGGGAGGCTGAAGGGGAGGTTTTGCAGCCTTCTCACCAGGCTGGATGTCAGCCTCCCAAACATCTGCACGGTCATCACCACCTGCTGTGCCCTGAACAACCTTGTGGAGGGTTTGTGGGAGCCCTTTATCCAGGGCTGGGCTGTGGACCTAGCTATGAACAGCCTCCCACTTCCCCATGCCACAAGGCCCAGAGGGATGAGAAGAGGGTCTGGGATGCCTTGTGCCAGGCCTGCCCTGACCCTCCCAGCAACACTCTGCACCATGCCCCACCAATTCCCTCATGCTCCTCCCGTCACCTTTCTCCTACCGAGCACCAGGGACACAGGGTTAGGGTGGGAACAATAAACTTTACTATTGGTGGAATAAACATGTTTGGCAAAACAAAACAGAACAATGTGTGAAACTTTTTACAGTACACTGGGGGAACAGTCCACAAGCTGGAAGAGGGGGCGAGGTGGGGGACTGACCTGGAAGTGGGGTTCGGTGGGGGAAGGCTCAGTCACCCAGGGTGTGTGGGGCTGGGAGCCACATTAGGCATGGCTTCCCTCCTGCCCTGGGTCCGGGGCACCCTGCAGGACTGTAATGAGGCCGAGACCACAGGGAGGCAGGGCTGGGGTGGGGGCGCTGTGGGCTTGGCCTCTGCAAGATGTGGGAGGGGGGTCCCTGAGGCTGGGGCTGGGCCATGGAAGCCACTGAGACAGCTCCAGGCAAGCAGACAATGATAGGTGTGCCAGAAGTTGGGAAGATGCTGGAGGGGTGGCTTCTGGAGGGTCGACCATGGGGGGAATGGCTATGGGCCAGGCTGGTGAGGGGGTGGGTGGTTGGCTGAGGCAAGCGGCCAAGGCTTGTGCCACGAAGTTCAGGCTGCTGGCCAGATGCACCCACATGTCCTTCTCCATTGCCAGCCAGCCCTGGAGCACACTGGTCATCTCCCACACGATCACCCGGTTGGCAGCCACCTCCTTTGTCCTTCCAGAGTTGTCTGTGGGAGGTCCTGCCACAGCCATGGAGGGATGCAAGCTGGGGCAATGGGGCAGCCTACCAACCCTCTGTGGCTGCAGCCCACTGTGGTGGTCTGTGGCACCTTCCCAATGATGGACCTGTGGCAACAGAAGGGGACAGGGGATGGCCAGTTAGTGCTGGGTCCAAACCCCAAGGGGGCTGGGGCCACTGGTCCACTGACCCCCACCACCCGATGGTTTGTGAGTGCCGTAGGATTCCAGGTGCCCAGGGGTTCCCGCTTGTTGAGGGTCTACCCACTTCTCTCCCCCTATCCCATCCCCAGGTGTGTGAGCTGCAGGTCTGCTCCAGGATAGGCCCTGTCCCTGTCTCTGGCAACATCCTGCTCATCCCATACATACCAGCTGTAACCTCTCAGGGCTTGGATGAGGGTCATCTGGAGGAGGCTGAGCTTGGTGTCCTGGAGGGGAGGGAGATTACAAGGGTCCTTTCATTGGAGCCATCATCATTGCCCTCAGTTTCAGTTGGACACTTTCTGCATGGGGGCCTGGTAGTGATGGAGGGGCCCATCTCATCCTTCCTGTCCATGGGAGGGAGGACCAGTGGTGTCCATCAGATGCTCTGGGGGGGCCACCTCTCTTGGCCCCAGGAGCCTGTGCAGCTTCTGGTAGTGTAGGCAGTGGACGGGCTGTGACCCCAACTAGCTGGCAGCATCATGGACCTTGTTGCAGGTCTGGTGGATTTCTTTAACTTTATCCACATGCTGCTGCCAGTGCGGTCAGGGTGGCCTGGGGTGGTGAGGATGCTGGCCAGCCCATCAAAGGCCTCTGCATCCCTCTGGTGGGTGCCAGTTTGGCGAAGGGCCTGCTCCTCCTCCCACAGAGCGAGAAGGTCCTTTAGCTCTTCCTCGGTAAACGAGAGCCCCCTCCTGGCATGGCCCTTTCCTTGGTGCTATGAGCTCTCAGACACCTTGTCTCTGGCCCTCGGGGATCCAGGGTGGTCCTGGTGTGCTCCTATGGTGGTCAGGGGGCGTAGAGGTGGGCCGGTCCTTTGAGCAAGGGCAGTCCGAGGGCAAGCACAGGCTTCCCCTGCTTGTGGCACAGTCTCAGCTTCCTGCCTGGTGTTGTCAGGGAGCTGTTTCCTTCAAGATGACCAGCAGAAACCACAGAGCCCTGCCTGGGCTGGACAGGGTGTCTCCGTCCTCCGGGGCGGTTGGAGGGGAGTGCCTCCTTGACGGACCCTTTACTTGGAAGTAAGGAGTGCAGAGCACCTACTCATACTTAACTTCGATGTTAAACTTCGAAGTAAGTCATTACTTTATTCCCGCGAATGTAGTGACTTCACAGTTAGCCTCCCTTACTTCAAAGTTAACTTCAAAGTAAGGAAAGGTGTGTGTAGATGCGCTGCATGCTGAGCTGAGGTAGCTGCTTACTTTAAAGTTAACTTTGAAGCAAGTTTGTAGTGTAGATGCAGCCATTACCTCTTAAAATATCTTGGTAGAAACATTGATGGACATTCCTTTATCTGGGAGAGTAACTTCAGTCCTGCCTGTGAAACACACTTTAAGAACATTGTTCCCAATATGTGAGTTTGAATTTGTACCTATGCTACACAAGATATTAATAATCAATATGTTATTATTGAAAAGCCTCCTAAGTTTCAGGGTGGTTAGGTACTGGAATAAATTGCCTAAGTACGCTGTGAAATCTCCATCACCAGAGACAGGTAAAAGCAGATCAGATAAACATCTGTCATGGATGATTGATTGTACTTGGTCCAACTGATAGTGCAGGGGACTGGATTCAATGACTTCTCAATCTCCCTTACAGTTCTAGCAATCTATGATTTTTCTATTTATCCTTTACCTGACACCATTTACATACAGATTATGACATTAGTCCTTTGGGGAATACAGTCCTGGAAAGGCCAAAATGAAACTTACTACCAAATGCAAGTGAATGTCTTGCCATACTGCACTGGTATGCTGTTAAGTAACAATCTCCTACTCAATTCCTCACAGTTTCCTGGGACATTGAAATCACAGAAGGGAACAATTTCTACGGGCTGGCTGATTTCTGAAGAGTTGCTGAGCCCATTTTCTTGGCTGGGAAAGCTTTTGTCATGCTTTATTCTAAAAACAAAACAAAACAAAACAAAATAAAAATCCCTAATATTACTTGTAAGATCTACATTCAATTTAGATGACTAAAACCCAGAGTAACCTGACTTCATCCAGAAAAAAGGATGGGTAGGGAAATCTATGATCTGAGAGTAGACTAGCTCACCAGCTCCCTTCATATATCAGCCCAGCAGGAAAAAGTTCTAGGCCCTGCACAGTACTTGCATATTGCACTGGAGGTACAGAACATGTAGGAGACACAGATGCTGTAGTTCATTTATAATATTGCTGTTAGAAATACCCTTTACCCCAGCCTATAAGTGGGGCCCCTTTTCATAGAATGCTTGGCCAGTCTGCTTTCCACACTACCATGACAACTCACATCCTGACGGTCATAGCATCAGAGTTAAGTAGTATGAATGACATATCTGTCTGAATTTAGTCCATAGTAAATATAATGCTTCTGTTGCTAACTAGTGTATAATTCAGTCTTTGCTTTACATTTGAACAAGAGATTAGCAAATGTGGGGTTTTATTTAAAGTGTGAAGCACAAATTAACATATTAGTTGCATATCTTTCCAATCTGTTATGGATAATTCAGAAATCACTGTCAAGCCTGAAACTCAGTTTCATGGCTTGTAAATCAGCAGCTTAGCTAACAAATTAGATATGCCTTCATAAATAGTTTGAATGTTGCATAAATAAAAAGAAATTGCTGCTTAAAAAAACATTTCAAAGCATTTATTTATACATCATTCTCATGGGGTGACAAAAGCTCTGCACGCAACTGTTAGAGGTTTTTCAATGGCATGCTACATATGTGAGAAATGTCAAAATCATAAGGTCTTTTGAGGAGGTTTTAAAACTAAACTGCAGTGAGAAAATGAGGTATTGTTTCTTACGTGGCTCTGTTGCCTTACATAACAAACCATGAATCCAGCTGGTGGGGAAGAATACTGCAACTCTTAAAGAGATGTTGGAGATAGTTTTCTTTAGCTTGATCTGAGAGATCTCAGAAGAATTGGCCTCTTATGCTATTTCTCTGTTGTGGACGAATGCTCCAAACTAGCCCTGTTTTCACATCCTTAGGGAAAACATAAACTGTTTTCTAATAAAACAGACAAACACGGCTACCTCACTGTTACTGTTTTCTAATAGTTCAGCTCACCTAATTGCTCACAATGTCTACAAATCCTCATGTATTTCATCTACTCCAATTACTAATACAGCTTTCCTTTCAGTTATGCAGTAAGTGAAGATTATTCCTTTAACTGATCCTCAGCTCTTTAGTCCTATGATTATGATCAATAAAACCACTAAAGAATGTCACCTTTCCTAAAAATAAGCTCTACTGACATGCAAGTGCCTGAGGAGAAAGGCCCATCTATCCATCATCATCAAAAGTAGTTGAACCCCCTAGGGATACCCCTAAAGGATCAATCTGCCAGACCCTACCATCTGCAGCCACTCAGAGTCCTAAGGGTCCTCTGGACCCAGAGCCAGATCTTGCGTAATGACTATGGAAATGCATGGCCATCCATCACAATATGGAAACCCTGAGTGGTCCAAACAGGGATTGCTACTGCTAGCAACCCCACCAGTGGATGATCAATCTCTCTCCAACTCCAGTGGCTTTGTGTACGAGCAGTAAAATAATGAAGTATTTATCTGCTTGTATAGCCAGTGTTAACAGGGAAATAGTGATGCTTTATGGGATGCACAGCACCCTCTCTTTGTCCTGGAATGGGATGGCCTGGTTCGGATGCTCATAGAATCACAAACAAGGATATCCCAGTCACAGCTAATGGTTCTCTGCTCCTGTAAGCACAAATTCTCAGTCTGGCACACAGCCACTTAGACCTAGACACTTACAGGTGGGAAAAAATATGAACACTGGGTCATTTCTCCAAGTCAGGGTTATACCAAGAGACAAGTGACTATCACAACTCTGAATGACAGCTGGAGGGTCTCAGTCCTCCCTTTGTGTCTCTCCCCTTGGTAGACATGCCATTTTAATGCATTGGGGCAGATTTGGTTGGGACCCTCAAACTGTCAGTGGGTGCATCTGTATTTTAGTCAATGTAGATTATGGCCAGATCCAGTCCCCTGCAGTCAATGTCAGTCCAGTTAGCCCATTAACAAGTAGGTAAAAGTACTCTTTCAGGTAGGCATCCCTGGGATGATTCTGACGAATTGAGACACAAACTTCATGTCAAGGTTTCTGAAGGAAGCCTGCTCCCTCCATGACATAATGATCATGAAACCATTATGGTGCATGCCTCCCTCTCATCCCAATGGAAGATCTATTGAAATGTTGAACTCAGCCCTAAAGGAAATGCTGCACAGATATGTAAGCACTGAATCTTGTAAAGGGACAAACTATCATTGTATGTTCTGTTTACTTGTAGTGAGGTGGGCCAATCTTCTATGTGATTCTTCCCTTTAGAGTTGCTGTATGGAGTTCCGGAGCATATGCAGGAAGCTTAGCAAAACCAAGGGACTGAGGCTGAGCATGGAGTGTAGGGTAAATTAAATTTATGGAAAGGTTGGACTTCAGAAGGTCTGTCAACAAGTAGAATGTACAGGGGTGCTAATCATAGCATTATAGAACACTAGAACTGGAAGGGGCCTTGAGAGGTCACTATGTCCAGTCCCCTGCCCTCACGGCAGAACCAAGCACCACCTAGACTATCCCTGATAGATATCTATCTAACCTGCTCTGTAAATACTTCTAGTGATGGAGATTCCACAAACTCCCTAGGCAATTTATTCCAGTGTTTCCTGACAGTTAGGCAGTTTTTCCTAATATCTACAGTCTAAGCCCATTGCTCCTTTTCCTATACTCAGATGTCAAGGGGAATAATTTTTCTCCCTCCCTCTTGTAACTCTTTTACATACTTGAAAACTGCTATCATAATATAATAAGATTGTGAGGTTCAGGTTGTAACAGTGAGGGCTGGTGTGCGGGGTGGGGGAGTGTTCTTGCTCTGATTACCACCTAGCTCTGAAAGCACGCTTCTAACTGCAGGGGCCCTTTGAGATATTGCATTAGGTTAGGGATAGAGATTATTAGATTAAATTAGTAAAGAAGCCACATGGCACCTAAATTTACCATTTGCATTTACTGAAGCCCTGAAAAAGTTGAGCGGCCATGTTTATCCATCCAGTCTTGTAAGATTTAACCTGAGGAATCAGATGCAAAGGTCTATCCAGCTGTAACTCTGGGAGATATTGCAAGTGACTTGCACAGAGAGCAAAACTACAAACTAATTCATAGCTCAGTGATGTGTTCACCATAAATCCTTGGAGGGCTCGCTTCACAGAGTGCCTCGTACAAATTATCTGATGTGTTGGTATGCGGAAGGGGAGCTTCCAGATCCCTGAATGAATGCAAGGGACAACCAAGTGGATCTAAAACGTCCTCTAGAACTACTTGTACTTGGGGAATTTCAAATGAAATGGCATAACAGCTTTTCTAGTGCCCAAAACACACCACCTGGTTTGTTTTACATTGATTTTAGGGATATTAATGCCATGTTGATGTCCAACACATTCCCATGCCCCAAGGAAATGAAATTCTGGAGAGATTAAGTAAAGCTTGCTTCAAGAATGATGGCAAAATTCTTTGTCTGGAGACACCACAGTTCTTTGCTACCCCTTCTGGCCTAGTTCAGTTTCAAATCTTTTTGTGTTTCAAGTCTGTGGTGACTCTGCCACATTCAAGTAACATACAGACAGAGTATTATAGCGCCCTGAGCAGTATGCTGCAACTTATCTCAACATTTTTGTCATCTATTCTAGCATATGGGAACAGTGTCTCCAGAAGGCTGCTCTATCCTGCCTTATCTAAAGGAAACAAGACTAATGACTAATCCTGTAAAATGCAAGCTGGGTTTCACCAAAACTATATACTTGGGATAGACTCTGGGGTAGGGGTTGGCAACCATGCGGCTCTTTAAGGAGTTGGTTGCGGCTCTGGGCACTGCTGCCACTGACTCCTCTTTCAGCTCCCTGGAATTAAATTGAACTGGTTTAATGGTTGGCAGGGTAGTGGGAGGGATCCAGCCATTAAACCAATTAAACTTAGTTACATTATTTCTGTGGCACCAGGGCAGGGAGCCACCCACACTGCATAAGGGGAAAGTGCTAAGCCCACAGGAGAGCTGTGGGGAGGGAAGGCCAAGTCTGCCCCTGCTGGAGTCGCACAACTCCACTGAGAAGGAGGTGGTGGCCACAGAGGGGCCACAGCAATGTGCACAGCTGGAAGAGTTTGTCTGCTGAGGTGGGTTAATAATGGGGATGGGTGGTGGGTTTGGGGCTGAGAGGTGTTAAGCCTAGGGATGGGGGGGCAGGTTTGTGGGATGGAGGTAAAGCTTGAGGATAGGGGCAGATTTGGAGGCTGAGGCAAGTAAGGCTTGGAAGTGGGGGGCAGATTTGAAGGCCAAGGGAAGGTTAGAGCCTGGGAATTGGGAAAGTATAGGGGGTTGATGCAAACATTACTCCTTCCTGCTTAAGAGCCTATCACCAGGAACAGCATTGTTCTTGTCCTCATTTGCTCTTCAGCCCAGGGGTGAAAGTCATTTAAACTTTCTAACTGATACAAATCATTGTGTATGTACTGTTCTTAAAATTGGGGTTACAAAAAGCACCATTTAATATTGTTTATTAAGAGCTGTCGCTTATTCACATGCATTGCAAGTCTTGAAGTATTGATTTTGTAACTGAATTTGAAAGAATGGTTCTTCTCGCTAATTTGGTTGCAGAACACCACCACCCCACACCCCACACACCCCACCGCCGTGGTGGGGAATGAGCAAATCCATCCCTTAATCAGCAATGTGAAAATCTGGCTAAAGTAGCCAATCTCTAGCACTGAATGCAAATGAAGTTGTTCCTGGGGTTAGTGGTGCATGTTACATACTTTATCTCCAGGTTTTCCACTCTACCAGTTCCTATAACAGACTTCCTGAAGTATAAAGTTCCCCAGGAGGTCCAGTAGATACCAGGTTATGCAAATGTATTTGGCACAATGAAGCACATCTTATCCAGTGATCCAGAACTGCAGAGTCTGGATTGTATGAAAAAATTCATTCTATAAAGAGATATCTCTGATACGAAAGGTCACTCAACCCTGTATTTCCATAAGAAGATTCTTCCATGGGAAAAGAACAATCTTGTGAGGGAAAAGGAATGGCTCATGGTTATGATACCAACTTATTAGACTACCCCATGCATGGACCATGCCTTCCTTTAAGGGTTGCAGGCTATGAAATGGAACTCCAGACTCACATGCTGGCACTAGCCATTAAGCTATTGTCTTCTGTGGTATTCTACAGGCCTGGGTCAGCACATGGAAACATAAGAGGTTTTTTTCCCTCACAAAGGGACAAGTGTAAATTCCATTGGATGTGCTTCAGCCACATCTTAGGACTTGGAAGAGGGCAATGAGGTACAACAACACTAAATAGCCTAGATCTGAGAAGGCAAATAAAGAAGTCAGTTAAACCTGGCCCATTACAGGGAGCAGACAAAATATTAAGAGATGTCTGGGAGACTGTGAGAATGGGGAAGAGGTGCAATTTCATGCTAACTGAAGCCTTGTCCACAAGATTCAACATGTTGGTTGTAGTTGCTGGTTTTGTTCTGCTTCTGATTTTGTTCTACTTCAACTGTTTTTAAGTTCTGAAAAAGCTGATGCTGGTATGGAGGGATAACAACAGACTGAAGGCTGCCTGTTTGTGTTTTAATTTGTGGGCTGGGTTTAAACAGATCTCTGGCCTTCATTTTATAGTTCTGTATCTATAATTTTCTACCTATAATTTGAAAATTATTCTTTATGTGCACATTGCAACAAAGTAGAGAAGAAGCGAATGTACAGGAAGAGTGGAAAACATGAGCAAACAGAGTCAATAGAACTGGGTCAGATAAGGGATCCAGACAATGATGGGAGTTTCATTGTCAGGAAAAGACATAAACAATATATATGCAACACAACTAAAATCATATTACAGCAGGGTTTGCTGCTCCTTCCTTTATTGTTAAATATCAGCTTCATTCAGGCACTTACATTATGAAACCTCTGGTGCAGGAGCCATCTCATTGTTCTGTGTTTGTACAGCAATAGGTACAAAGAGGTCCTGGTCCATAACCAGAGCTATTAGGCAGTATTTCAATATGAATAATAAATCTTCTGAGGGGCAGTGAAGGCACCCATCTGTCACCCTGACATGTCATCCCAGGAGGTATACTGCTTGCCAGGGGCCTGTATCTGAGACATTACTGAGGTATTGTCAAGGATTTTCAGGCCTACTGACTACTATCCTATGCTACTCGTCCAAGTGGGCATGAATGATACTGCAAGGTGTAACCTTGGGCAGATCAAGTGTGACTACAGGTCTCTGGGAGTAAGGGTGAAGGAGTTGGGAGTGCAGTTGGTATTATCCTCAATTCTTCCTGTCAAAGGTAGGGGCCTGGGCAGACAGGGGCATCCTGTAGGTAAATGCCTGACTGAGCGGATGATGTCACCAGGAGCACTTTGGCTTCTTCGATCAGGGTATGCTGTTCCATGAAGGACTGTTAAGTGGGAATGGAATTCACCTTTAGAGGAATGGGAAGGATGTATTTGGATCAAGAATGGCTAACCTAGTGAGAAGGGCTTTAATCTAGATTTGATGGGGACAGGTGACCAAAGCCCACAGGTAAGTAAAAAACCTGGAGACTGGGAGCTGGGTTGGAAATGGGAGGGATAATGGGCTATATTAGCAGAGAAAAAAGAGGGACAAGGCAGAAATGGGAGGCAAAAGCAAATCAGTATCAATGCAAATGCAAGAAATATAGGTAATAATCAGGAAGAAATTGAAATCCTAATGAACAAACACAAGTGTGACATAATTGGTATCACAGAAACACGGTGGGATAATACACATGATTGGAATATTGGTATAGAAGGGTACAACTTGCTCAGGAAAGACAGGCAGGGTAAACAGGGAGGAGGTGTTGCCTTATATATCAACAATGTGCACACCTGGACTGCGGTGCAGATGGATGCAAGAGACAGACATGTTGAGAGTGTCTGTGTTAGGTTAAAGGGGGTGAAAAACAAGGGTGATGTCATGATAGGGGTCTGCTACAGACCACATAGCCAGGTAAATGAGATGAGACTTTCGCTAAACAATTTAAAAAAATATCCAAAACACAGGATTTGGTGCTGATGGGGGACTTCAGATGTCCAGACATATGATGGAAAACTAACAGAGCGAGGCACAGAATATCCAGAAAGTTCTTGGACTGCATAGATGGCAATTTTTTATTTTAGAAGATGGAAAAAGCTACTGGGGTGAGGGAACAGTTCTACATTTGATTTTAACAAATAAGGAGGAACTTGTTGAGAATTTGAAAGTGGAAGGTAGCTTGGGAGGAAGTGATCATGAAATCATAGAGTTCATGATTCTAAGAAATAGTGAAGGAGAGAATAGGAAAATAAAGACAATGGATTTCAGGAAAGTAAATGTTGGTAAACTCAGAGAGCTGTAAGGTAAGGCCCCATGGGAAGCAAAATTAAGAGGAAAAACAACTGAAGAGAGTTGGTTGTTTTTCAAAAGGACATTATTAAGGGCCCAAAAGCAAGCTATACCACTGCATAGGAAAGATAGAAAATATGGTAAAAGATGACCTTGGCTTAGCCAGCAGATCTTGCATGATCTCAAAATCAAAAAGGAGTCATATAAAAAGTGGAAATTAAGAGAAAATTAAAAAGATGAATATAAACAAACAATACATGTATGCAGGAACAAGATTAGAAAGGCCAAGGCAAAGAACAAGTTCAATCTAGCTAGAGACATAAAAGGTAACGAGGAGGCATTCTATAAATATATAAGAAACAAGAAGACCAAGGACAGGGTAGGCCCACTATGCAGTAAGGCGGGAGAAACAATATCAGGAAACCCGGAAATGGCAGAGATACTTAATGACTTCTTTGTTTTGCTCTTCACCAAGAAGTCTGATCGAGAAATGCCTAACATGGTGAATGCTAGTAGGAAGGGGGTAGGTTTAGAGGATAGAATACAAAAAGAACAAGCTAAAAATTACTTGTAAAACTATGCCTGCAAGTCATGAGGGCCTGATGAAATGCATCCTAGAATACTTAAAGAGCTGATAGAAGAGGTTTTCTGAGCTTTCAGCTATCATCTTTGAAAAGTGCTGGACATTGAGATAGATTCCAGAAGACTGGAAAAGGGACAAACACAATGCCCATCTATAAAAAGGGGGAAAAGAAAAACCCAGGAAACTACAGACCAGTCAGTTTAACTTCTGTGCCAGGAAAGATAATACAGCAAATAATTAAGGAATTCATATGCAAAAATATGGAAGAAAATAAAGTGATAGGTAACAGCCATCATGGATTTATAAAGAACAAATCATGAAAGACCAATCTGATAGCTTTTTTTTTTTTTTTGGACAGGACAACAAGTCTTGTGGATAAGGGCGAGGAGGTAGATGTGGTATACCTAGATTTGAGTGAGGCATTTGGCATGGTCTTGCATGATCTTCTTAACGATTAAGTAAGCAAATACAACTTAGATGTGGACATTATAAGGTGGGTGCATCACTGGCTGGATGAATGTTCTCAGAGAGTAGTTATTAATGGTTTTCAGTCATGCTGGACGGGTATAACAAGTGGGGTTCCACCGGGATCTGTTTTGGGACTGGTTCTATTCAATATCTTCATCAACAGTTTAGCTATTTACACAGAGAGTGCGCACTTTATGTTTGCAGATGACACCAAGATGGAAGGGGTTGCAACTGCTTTGAAGGACAGGCTTATAATTCAGAATGATCTGAACAAACTGGAGAAATGGTCTGAGGCAAACAGGATGAAGTTTAATAAGGACAAATGCAAAGTACTCCACTTAGGAAGAAACTATCAGCTGTCTAGGAAGGAGTACTGCAGAAAGTGGACCACAATATAAATGTAAGTCAACGGTGTGATGCTGTTGCAAAAAAAGCAAACATGATTCTGGGATGCATTAACAGGGGTGTTGAGAGCAAGACATGGGACTCATTCTTCCACTCTACACAGTTCTCATTAGGCCTCAAATGGAGTATTGTTTTGGGCACCATATTTCAAGAAAGATGTGGACAAATTTGAGACAGTCCAGAGAAGAGCAACAAAAATGATTAAAGGTCTAGAGAACACGAGCTATGAGGGAAGACTGAAAGAACTGGGCCTGTTTAGTTTAGAAAAACAAAGGCTTAGATGGAACACAACAGCATTTTTCAAGTACCACAAAGAGGGTTAGAAGGAGGAGGGAGAAAAATTGTTTTCCTTGGTCTCTGAGGATAGAACAAGGAACAAGGGGCTTAAACTGAAGCAAGGAGGTTGAGATTGGACATTAGGAAAATCTTCCTATTTCTCAGGGTGGTTAAACACTGGAATAAGTTACTTAGGGAGGTTGTGAAATCTCCATCACTGGAAACATTTAAGATCAGGTTAGATAGACACCTGTAGGGGTGATCAACATGGTGTTTGGTCCTGCCAAGAAGGCAGGGAACTGTATTCGATGACCTCTTAAGGTTTCTTCCAGTTCTAGCTTTCTATGATTCTATTTGACACAAAGTATATTTGCCATAAAATAAGGTGTGGTAAGCTGACTGGGAAGATGATCTGTAAGAGCACCTTTCCTCTGAGAAATTGTTCACAACAGAAAGTATGAGATCCACACTTGATTTACCATGCAAAAATGTTGGTATGGTTATTAATAATGAGTATTGTCTCATTTTTAGCAGGATTTCAGTATCATCCTGCCAGCACTCAATACCTATATTCTTTTGTAGGTTTTCAACAGAGATCTTGGGCTGTGACTACACTAGCATCTCCTTTGAAAATAATTATCGAAATAATGGCCCCTTTCAAAAGATCCTCTGGAGCACTTGCACACAAAATGCATTCTTTTGAAAATAATGTTGAAAGAATGCGGCATTCCTGTCAAAATCTCTCTTCTATTCCCCTTTCAGGAACAGACCCTTCATTTGAAATCTTTTTTTGAAAGAAAGCATGCATAGACACTCTGTGTGCCACTCTTTTGAACGAGCAGTCCTCCATGATGGCAGCCAGCTGGTCAAACAAGATGCCCCTGCCAGCACAACCAAGGGGACAAGAAAAACTATTTGTGCTTGTTTGTAATTTTAAATAACATTTTTATATCAAGTTATTGTGTTTATTTTAAATTATGAATTGTTTTATTTGTTAAAAGGGTGGTTGGATGTTGGTAAGGAAGAGGTAGGGGGTGTGATGGTTTCTCAAAAATCAAAAGGCGGGACGTGATGCCAAAAAGTTTGGGAACCACTGGTCTAAGTTAAAAACAGGCAGAGATAAGAAAGCCAAACTCTTGTCACCTTCCTTCCTTCCTTTCTTTCTTTCTTTCTTTCTTTCTTTCTTTCTTTCTTTCTTTCCTTTCACTATTTTGGTGAATTATGTGCTAATAATTGTACCATAGCTCCAGATGGGCAGAAAGCATGTTTGATTGCTCAGATTACTTGCATGGAATGGAGGGTGTGTGCACTGTGAGTGCATGTTAGAGTGCCCTGGAGACCCCTATCCCTGGCCCCCAGCCTCATATCCCTCCCAGCTCCCCTCATCTCCTCCTATCCCCTCCAGAGACCCTCCCCTGTCCCCTCCGTGGACCATGCCCCCTGTCCCTGATGGTCCCCCTTGCATCACTTACTTTAAGGAGAACAGGTTGTATGGTGGCCTTGCCTACCCCAAACTGGTGGCCAGCTGAGTGGTGGCTGTCCAGGGTGGCCAGTTTCCATAAGGCAATAACAACACTTTTCTCCAGTAGGACTGCAGGCCACATCCACACGTCTTGGTGGTGAAGGGTGGGGGCCAGCCAGTGTCATAGCCCCAGGAATGTCTCCTTGCTCATCCAGAAGTTCTGGAGCCATCGATCATCATCCTACTCAAGCATCACCAACTGGTCCCACCACCTAGCACTCATGGGGTAGCACCACAAGTGCCAGATGGCAAAAGAGATGGGGCATATATGGTGCCCTATGGCGAGGGCCTGCAGGACTGTAGTGGAGGGATCAGTCACCAGAGGACGTACAGGATGGCAATGATGATCATGGCCAGCAGTCTGACACTGTTGTCAGTGGCATCCCCGTTGGGGAGCTGAAGGATATCCATGGGTGGCTGCATGATCCTGGCTTAGCTCCAGACATAGGGTCTGCAGTGCTGTGCCTTGCAGATGAACGCTCAGTGTGTTCAGAGTGGGTGTGCATGGGAGTGGCCTTTTAAGGGAGTAGCTGGCTGAGGGGCCTTGTAAAGTTTGTCAGCCAGGCAACTCTGTCTGTGGCATTTCCTGTCTCACTCTTTCAAAAGGGTGCCCGTTGCTGTGTGGACACTTGTTTTCAAAAGAAGGCCTCACTCTTTCGAATGAACAGATCAGAGGATTGACCTGCTTTTGGGTGTATGCACACTCTTTTGAAACCCAATCTTTCTAAAGATGTCTTCCAGAATATCACCTTTCAGGAGCGCACTGTAGACACATCCTTGATTTGTGATATATGAATTTAAAGGGAACTGAATTACAGCACCCTTTACTTACTATTTACTTACTCTTTACTTATTACTGCTCATACATTTCTGTTAGTCTATAAGGTGCCACAGGACCCCTCGTTGCTTTTACTTACAACTATGGCCCAAACTTGTCTAGATTCAGATGCCCCTAGTATTTTCACTACTCACTAGCTGATCTTATTCCTACTGCAGGAAAAAGCAAACAAACATATAAAAATCTTACCCTCATTTCAACAGGAGTAGATCCAAGGTCTGTATGCAACATACAGATCAGTCTGCATTTTGAAGCTGAATTATTAAAACTTGTCCATATAAATACAGAATCTGTATTAACCAGCCTGCTTGTTGTAGTCTGCTTAGTGTAATTAATACCTAGTGCAGGTGTCAGCGCTACAACAGGAAAGCAGCTAAGTAAATGTAATTCTATATAGAAAAAAGGTTCTACAAAATAGATTTATGGCAATTGTAGCAGGTTTGTGATTACTCTAAGGCTGTGTCTACACAGGCACAGATCTTCAAAATAGCCATGCTAATGGCCATTTCGAAGATTACTAATGAGGCACTGAATTGAATATTCAGTACCTCATTAGCATTAGGACGCTTCCGGCTGTGGCGCTTTGAAAGCACCACTTTTGAAAGCACGCAGCTTGGCGCAACTACATGGGGGTCCTTTTCAAAAGGACCCCGCACCTTTCAAAATCCCATTATCCCGCTCACTGAATATTCAATTCAGCGCCTCCTTAATAATCTTTGAAATATGGCCATTTTGAAGATTTGTGCCCGTGTAGGCACAGCCTAATAGTTAGACTCACACATAAAGGATGTGATGCGTTATTGCTATAACACAGAAACACGATTTTTTAATAATAGGGATGCAGAAGATTGAAGATTTTAGGCTGAAGATTTCAGAAAAATTCTTATAAAAATTCTCCATGCAATGTGAAAGGAATATAGCATACAGTTGCAATGCACTGATTAGTATAATTAACCTGACTGTCTGAAAGGTTATGTTCTTTATTATAATTAGACTCAATCAGTTATGGGTGTGTTTCTGTCCAAGACCATTATAAGAATGTAAGAGTGAAAGGGTTTTACGGAGGTAAGACTACATTTTACATCACTTTTGTGATCTTTTATAAACTGTACTGTAATCTTCCCTATTGTTATGAATGCAGAAATCATTAAAATGTTTAATCATTCTACATGCATTTGATCATTTAGGCCCAAATCAGCAAAGTACTTATGCATGTGCCTAATTTTTAAAACAATCATAATCACTGACTGCGAACATAAGGCTCCTGAAGGTAAAGCATTTGTGTTATATCTCTTTCAAAAACTGTAGGAATAAAAGTAGTTGCACCTTTTAATGCAGACATTTAATTTACCACTCAGCCTCAGGCATATGCCATATTATTATATCTAATCACAGAACACTTCCTAAAATAGGCTGATGTGAGTAGTTTGTAATGAGAGGAGTATCTCTAGTAGTTGGAGTTTTTATTTAAATAAGTACAGAGGAATTCAAAATTTTACCTCAACCCCTTTTCCCCTGCTATAAGTAGCGGCTGCTAGACTTATGATACTTTTGCTGTATCCTGACACAGGTCAGCCTAGAAATATTCCAGCATTTTTCAGAGTCTCCTGTCACTTATTTTTGTTACTGTGATTAATTACAGTAGTTCCATGAGTTACGCGAGGGTTACGTTCCCACGCGCCTTCGCATAACTCGAAATTCACATAAGTCGGGGACATCTTTTTTCCCTGTGGAACACAAGTTCTGTATTTGGGGAAGCAGCAGGAGCACCCTGAGCTCCTTTCGAAAGTTAAATCCTGGGGCTGGGGGTGGCAGCTTGGGAGGGTTAAGCCTAGTAGTGGTTTGGGGCCATGGGAAGGGGGGCAGGGGGGTTAAGCCGGGGGTGGGTTAAGGTTGCAGGAGGCATGGGGGCTGAGTTGAGCTGGAGCCACATACTGGGGGTTTGAACCAGGTTGGTGAGGGTTGAACCAGGGGGGCGGGCGGTTGAACCTTGCTGCATGTGAACAGTGGGTTTTGAGCCAGGGCAGAGGGAGCAGGATTTTGAGTTGCGCTTAATGCAAATTACATGAAACTCAAAATCATGCATTTGGAGGGTTTACTGTAGTTATATTGTGTTAGCACGTGAAGGCCTCAGTCAGGGAAAGTTACTCTGTAGTGTTGGACTATTGTTTACTTTCTAAGGCTTTGAGATCTATTGTGATTTGCAATGTATCTGTGGTGACATCAGTTGGAATTTAGGATGCATATGGAATGTAGGATTAGGGCTTTCACTGATTTATGGTGAAAGCTGGCAGGGATTTTTCTGTAAAACGGCTTTTAATTGAAAAATGCTGATTTGTAGTGTAATTTAATACATGGTACAGATGTTAGTGTTATAAGAGGGAAGAACCTTTGTAAATATTCTATTGAGAGAGACAAGGTTCTACACAATATGTTTGTAAAAACTGTAGGGGGCCTGTGTGAGGTTTTTTATTACAAAATTTCTTATGGGAAGGTGAAAGTTTCAATACAGCTACTTCCATTGGGAAAGGTTTCTTAAGTCCAGGATGGAATAAGTGGTCTAAAAGACACATACTAGCACAGACAGATCCCAGAATAGCCAATAGCTTGCTTGTTAGTGCACTGACCTGGAATATGGGACACCCAGTTTCAACAGATCCTTGCTGTGCCAGTTTTGGAGCCAGGATCTGAACCCAGAACTCGCATGTGAATACTCTAATCAGTGGGATTCTGAATGTTCTGGTTTTGGAGGAAAGTGTCTAATAATAATAATAATAATAATAATAATAAATTTGAAAAGTTTGCCTGGTCCTAATGCAGAATGGCAAACATTTCAAAATCTTGAATTGACTAATTGGACAGGACATGCTTCCTGTCCATCTGGAACTATGGTAAAATTATTAACGCATAATTTGCCTAAATATTGAGAAAGAAAGAAAGAAGGAAAGAAAGGTGACAAGAGTTTGGCTTTCTTACCTCTGCCTATTTTTTCCTTAGACCAGTGGTTCTCAAACTTTTTGGCATCACGCCTCGCTTTTTGATTTTTGAGAAACCCTCACTCCCCGGCCTCTTCTTTACCAACATCCAACCCCTTTTAACAAAAAAATCAATTCATAATTTAAAATAAACACAATGAGTTGATGTAAAAAGTTATTTCAAATTAAAAACAGCACAAATAGTTTTTCTTGGCCCCTCGTGGGCCACCAAATCTGACTATGACAGCCACCTGCCCTCCTGAGACCTGCGCTTCCAGAGCTGCCAACCTGAGCCTCGCGCTGCTGGAGCCAGCCAGCCGACCGCCAGCCGCTTACCTTCCCACTGGCTGCCTGAGTCCCACTCAGCTGGTACCAGCTGCCTGCCCACCAGCTGCCCACCCCAGCTGGAGGCTAGCTGCCTGAGCTGCCCACCCTAGCCCCACACTCCCAGGGCTAGTCGCCCACCTGCCATCCCGAGCCCCATGCTACCAGCGCTAGCCACCAGAGTCCTATGCTGCTGAGGCCAGCCACCCACGCACCTGCCTGAGCCACCCAAACCCCTCATTACCGGGGCCAGCTGCCAGCCCAAGTCGCCTAAATCCTGTAATGCTGGGGCCAGCAGCCCAAGGACAGTGAGTCCCACAAGCCATCCGGTCACCTGAGCCCCATGAGCTGCCCACCTGAGCCCCTCCCTTCCCACAAAGCCAGGCACCACCAGCCCCCTGCTCTTACTCCATCCCCCTCACCCAAACCAGGCACCCACAGCCTCTCATCTAATCCCATCCTCCTCCTTTCTGCTGCAACTCACACTCACTCTTCTTTGCAGAAAGCAGCTCGTTTCACGTGGGTCTTCTCTGGCTCCCTGCTTTTTATAGCGGCTGTGCCCGGTCACCCATGAAAGCTGGAAGTAAAGGCTATCTCTTTCTTCAGGGAGGGGGAATTGGGGGAGGGTGGCTGGGTCTCATTGTGCCCTCCCCTGGAATTTCTTCACACACCCCCAGGGGGGCACCATCTCCGCCGGTTTGGGAAACCATGCCTTAGACAATTGTTTCCTTTCTGCTCAGCAAAGAAGTTGCTACACAACACACAGCCTGACTCATTTCAATTTCTTTGAGTAATGTCCCAAAGGGACAAGCAAAATTGCAGCTATAAAAAGATGGTCACATGATGAAATGTAGTTACTGAAACCTAATACAATACAAAATGAAGCTTAAATATAAATCCTGATTGTATTAAATGGCAATGCCAGCTGTTTCAGTCTGAACACTACAGTGACTGGGACTGGCTGGGTATCAGCAGGTGCAACTTGCTATGACAGCATCAGATTGTGAGGTGATAGTTCAAAATGGACATTTTAGCATGTCTTTAGCTCTGAGAAAAGCAACACCACCCATGAGAAAATGGGAAATGAAACACACAAGAGCCACATCTACATGTGCCAGCTACTTCAAAGTAGCCGCGCCAACTTTGAAATAGCGCCCGCCACGTCTACACTTGGCGAGCGCTATTTCAAAGTTGACATCGACGTAAGGCGGCAAGACGTCAAAGTCGCTATCCCCATCAGGAGATGGGAATAGCTCCCTACTTCGACGTTGAACGTCGAAGTAAGGCACGTGTAGCCGATCCGCGTCCCACAACATCGAAATAGCGGGGTCCGCCATGGTGGCCATCAGCTGAGGAGTTGAGAGACGCTCTCTCCAGCCCCTGAGCTCTATGGTCGCTGCGTGCAGCAGCCCCTTAAAGCTCCCCACCCCCTGCCTTCCTGTGCAGGAAGCTGAGAGAGCGTGCAGGAGGCAGCAGTAACACGCAACCAGCCTGCACGCTTCCCTGCAGCCCAAAGACACGCCCCCTCACTGCGATGGCTGCCCGCTAGCCCCCCAAGCGCCCCCAGGGCACCCTCCCAAGGGGAGCCAGGGCTCCCAGCTTTGCAGCCAGCCCTGGAAGAGGCAGCGGGGCCCCTCCTGGATGGAGGCCGAGATCTGGGACCTGCTGGGGCTCTGGAGCGAGGAGGAGGTGCTCCAGGTAATGGGGAGCAAGAGGTGGAACACGGATGTGTTCGCTCAGCTGGCCAAGGGCCTGGCCGTCTGGGGTCACCCTGCCCGCACTCCTGACCACATCAGGAGTAAGGTCAAGGAGCTGCGGCAGGGTTACGCCTGGGCCTGGGATGTGGCCTGCCAATCTGGGGCCAACCCCACCACTTGCCCCTTTTACAGGGAGCTCAGGGAAATCCTGGGCCCCCTACACACCTCCTCCCCTCCGGCCACTCTTGACACCTCGGCTGATGAGCCCCAGCAGGCCCTGGAGGCAGAGTCCTCCCTGGAGGCAAGCCCCGCACCCCAGGGCCCCCCCCCCATGAGCCCACCCCTGGGATGCCAGAGGAGGAGGAGGAGGGGGAATCCTTCTCCAGCGATGGGGTCTCCACATTGCACTGCCATCCCGGAGCTCCAGCAGGGTGTCCGCCCAGAGGGTGTCCCCTGACTGTGGGAGCGGACCATCAGATATGTACCCCCCCTCATGCACACCCCCGGGGTTGAGGAACGGGGGCAACAGACATGACCAGGGCCCTCTACATGCCCAGATGACCATGGCCCCAAGGACAGCAGTGGCATGTCACTCAGAAGAGTGCATGAGCCCCTGCCCCCACAGCAGGACAGTGCCATGCCCCATCCCTGGGGATGGGGGGAGTGGAACCTAGGGTCCCCCGGGAGGAGGGGGTGGGACACACATCATCATCATCAGCATCTCCTGGGGACAGGGATGGGGAACCAGCAGCAGAGGGGTGGGGGGACAAGGGCCACGGCTCGGGGGCCACACCAACGGCTGTCTCCACTCTTCTTCCCCCCCCCGTGTTCCACAGCTGCACCATCAGAGGTCCCGGAGAGCACCGGCGAGGTGTCAGTGGTCCTGGAGAGCCCACCGGGGCCATCGCTGAAGGCCAGCCCCTCAGCGGAGCACCAACCAGCCCCAGGGCGGGGCCAACGGTGGACCCAGCACCACTACTGGATGGCGACAGACCCCCAGCTGCTGGCGACCCTCCGGCAAAAGTTGGAGGTATCAGAGCAGCGCCTGCGGGTGGATGAGCGGCGCCTGCAACTGCAGGAGTGGGCGCTGGCCTGGCGCCAGGAGGCATGGGGGGCCTTTATGTGCGCTTTTGAGTGCATAGCAGACTACCTGGCGCCCCATGCCGTGTCGGCCGCCACTCTGCCTGCCCTGCCTGCTGCACCTGCCGCTCCACCCGCTGCTCCACCTGCCATCCCACTGCCGTTGGCCACCGATGGGCCTTCTGCCAAGGGGGACCTGGGGCCTGCTGACACCTGCCGGCCGTATCTGCTGGTTCGCCCAGCCCCCAGCCAGCCTCGGCAAGGGCTGAGGCCAAGGCGAGGGTTGCACCCACCAACCCCAAGTGCTGGACAGTAGGGGGTGCGGGGTCCAGGACGTGCCCGCCCCCCTTTGTACATATCCCCATTATTGTGTATATAGTTTGTATTAGACCCCTGTTATTTTATGATACCTTCCCCCCATGTAAATAGTTCTCCCCTTCCTTGTGTTCCACTATTTATCATATTATATATATATATATATATATATATATATATATATATATATATATATATATATAGTAATAATAAGAGAATTCACCGTTTTGTGGTTTCAAGAACAACAGGTCTATTTTTATTTGCAAGAAAAGTGGGGGGGTGCTCTTGGGTGCTCTGTGGTGTGGGCATAGGGGCAGGGAGTGTTGTGGAGGATGACGGGGGTGCAGTGGGGGGCCTGCCAGCATTCACCCCGCGGCCTGGTCAAAATGGGCCCGCAGAGCCTCCCGGACCCGGGACCCCTTGGGGTCCACCTGGTGACTGGGATCAGTGGGTGGCTGCACGTCAGCCCTGCCAGCCTCCACAGCCCAGCCCTGAAAGAATGCCTCCCCCTTGCTCGCCACCAGGTTGTGGAGTGCGCTGCACGTGCCCACAATCTGGGGGATGTTGGTGGGTCCCGCATCAAGGCAGGTGAGGAGACACCTCCAGCACCCTGTGAGGCGGCCAAAAGTGCGCTCAACCACCTGGCGTGCATGGTTCAGGCGTGTGTTGAAGCGCTTCAGGCTGGCTGTGAGATGGCCCATGTAAGGGTGCATGAGCCAGGGCCGGAGGGGGTACGCCGCATCTGCGATGACGCAGAGGGGCATGGTGGTGTCCCCCACAGGGATCTCCCACTGGGGGATGTAGGTCCCCGCCTCCAGCCTGCGGCACAGGCCTGAATTCCTGAATACCCGGGCGTTGTGGGTGCTGCCAGGCCAGCCAACATAAATGTTCAGAAAGCGGCCCCGGCTGTCCGCCAACGCCTGGAGGACCACCGAATGGTAGCCCTTCCTGTTCAGGAAGCATACTCCGCTGTGCTCCAGAGCTCGGATGGGGATATGGGTCCCATACAGAGCCCCGAAGCAATTGGGGAAGCCCAAGGTGGCAAACCCCGCGATGGCAGCATCCGGGTCCCCAAGCCGCACGAGCCTGTGGAGGAGCAGGGCATTGATGGCGCGGATGACCTGCAGGGGAAGGACATGGGAGAGCACCAATGAGGGGTGTGCAGGGTGTGTGTGGCCCTCCACCCCCAGGGCTGCCTCCCCTCCCCATGGGTCCTCTTACCTCCATGAGGACAGCCCCGATGGTGGCCTTGCTGACGCCAAACTGCTGGCCCACGGATTGGTAGCTGTCTGGAGTGGCCAGCTTCCAGACAGCACTGCCGACCCGTTTCTCCACACTGAGGGCAAGCCGCATGGTGGTGTCCTGGTGCCTCAGTGCAGGGGTGAGCCACTGGCAGAGCTCCAGGAATGTCTGCTGGCTCATACGAAAGTTCTGGAGCCAGCGGTCATCGTCCCACTCGCCGAGCACCAGCCGCTCCCACCAGTCGGTGTTCGTGGGGTAGCTCCACAGCCGGCGGTGTGTGCGGTGGGGGGGTGCGAAGGACAGCAGAGTCTGGGGTTGCTTCCTCCTCCCCTGGGGGCAGCTCCTCTTCCATGAATAAAACGTGATCAACTGCCTCCTGCATGGCATTGAGCAGGGCAAGCACTGCTACTGCAGGGGCAGCTGGGTGGACCTCTGGCTGCTGCTGCTGCTGCTGCTGCTGCTGCTGCTGGGGGTCCATAACTGCTTCGCCGAGGTGTGCATGCCTATGGCTCTGCAGACCGCGTGCTGTGCAGGCTGAGTGTGTCTGGGAGGGGCCCTTTAAGGGACCATCTATCTGTTGCCCCGGAAGTGCTAGTCCGCCCTGTGACCCTGTCTGCAGCTGTTCCTGGCACCCTTTTTTCAATGTGTGCCGCTTTGGCGTGTAGACGCTCCCCTGCAGCGCCTACTTCAATGTGGTGCTGCCCAACGGCACCAGCCCAGGAGGACGTGTAGATACTATTCATCAAAATAGCTTATTTCGATGTCGCTACATCGAAATAAGCTATTTCGATGTACCATTCACGTGTAGACGTAGCTAAGAAGACACTTCTGACACTGAGGCTTTGCTTTGTTAAATAACCACACTTGGTTTAATTTGATTTAAGCCTTTTGTTTGTTTTGTTTAGTTTTTTTCTTTTTTTTTCAAACTAATTTGTTTGCAGTATCTAGGAAATGAGTACATAGAACAACAATTCTCTAGAAGCAGTCATTACAAAAATATGTATCTTGACCAGTTATCCATCATGTTTGAAATCTGAGCCAACATGGATGTCAGAGCCTGTGGGTAATAGTCAAACCTAAATGTGGTTATTTTTTCATGAACATTTTTCATTACATATTTATCTCTTCTTGGCTACGTCTACACTAGCCCCAAACTTCGAAATGGCCACTCAAATGGCCATTTCGAAGTTTACTAATGAAGCGCTGAATATGCGTTTCAGAGCTTCATTAGTAAACTTCAAAATGGCCATTTTCATAGCCATTTCGAAGTTTGGGGCTAGTATAGACACGGCCTTGGTGTTGGAGGGGAAGGGAGAGGAAAAAAATAGATGAAATAATATACAGTACAATAGATGGGGTGGTCCGTGAGACTAGCTAATTCAGATGATAAATATAGATAACTCATGTCAGCCAAGTCAGGGCTCAAATCCAGTCCATGTTATACTCTTGAAATTAATTACAATTTGATAGTGCCCAAGTTAGTTACATAAAACTGAGTTTGTAGCCTGTGTCAAGTTCCTGACAATGGATATTGGCAAGTGAAAGTGACTATCAAAATGGAACTGAAACTCTTATTGGCAGCCCTTATTGGCAAATCTTATTGCAGGGATTACAACTAGTACCGGGCATGAAGAGGATTCTTTCCACTATAAATTATCTCTTCTGAATATATTTAAGGGATATTTATGGGAAAGTGGGACTTTTGGTTTTGCTGGACCTAATTTTGTTTGCCCTGTGGATAATATGCAATTTTGAGTGTGTTCCTCTTTTTTTGAAATGATGATGAATCAAAGTGAGCCTTACAAAAAAAAAAAAAAAGTGCCCAGAAACTAGAAAGATTTGTTTCTTGTAGAATCTTACAACAATGTAAAGAAAAAAAAATAGTATACAATTCAAGGTGAGTGCTCTAGTCACGTGGTTATTCTGGAGGTCTCTCGTTTCCTCTCTTCTGGACCTGAAAAAGTTTCCCCGATGAAAGTTTTGTCAAAACTGATAGGTTTCCATGACACATTTTGTAATGGGCAGAACAAATTTTGTCTAATATTCCAACTAGCTTTAATGAGTATACTCAAAATAGAACTCAAATGATGGACTTGTGTGAGCTGCAACCTACCAAAGGGCTCCCACTCCATTCCTTTACACTGCAGCTACAAAGTTTCACATGATTTTGGGATAGAATGAGAAGAGGGGAAAAGTGGAATTCAGTGGAGGTGCTTCCCAAATTAGATTTCAAGACAGGGGCCAAAATCAAAATTAAGTTTTTATATTCTTTGGGCCCTTTTACAGTAAATCAGAGCACCTCACAGTCTTGGTTGATGATACCTCTTGGTTGATGGTATCTCTTTGAAATAGCCAATCATTGTGATTATGGTCAAGTGTTTTGACTGTAGACCAGAAGGGAATAAAGAGTGAGCCAGGAAATGCTTGAAGAACAGGGTGATGGGAACACATCACTTTTTACTCCATAAGTAGGAGGGCTGCTGTGGGCTGTAAGAGTAGCCATTTAGCCATCAGTTTCATCCTTATCTCAGGGGTTTGCAACTGAAATAGTGAGAAGACATATTTTTCAAATTCAGTTGCAAAATCAATACTTCAAGAGCTACAATACATGTGCCTATGACACAGTCCTTAATAAAAAACATCAAACCACACTTAGTATCACCCCTATTTTGAGAACAGCACACACACATTGATTTGTACTGGTTAGAAGATTAAGTGACCCCCCATCTCCAGGCTTTACCCACCTCAGCCCCCAAATCTGCCCCCTATCTCCAAGCTTTACTCCCATCCCACAAACCTGCCCCCCATCCCCAGGATTAACCCACCTCAGCATAACAAACCAGCAGTCATGTAGCACTTTAAAGACTAACAACATAATTTATTAGGTGATGAGCTTTCATGGGACAGACCCATATCCTCAGATCTGGTCCTCCACAGCTGTCACCCTCTCCCCTCCTCCTCCTTCTCAGCAGAGCTCAGCTACAGGGGGAGGGGCAGGCTCAGCTGCCCCATCCCCCAGGTCTCCTGTGGACTTAGTGTGTTCCGCACGTGCAGCGAGGGCAACTTGCTACCCTGTCAGCTTTCCCTTCTGGAGGTCTGTGTCCTGCCATGGCTTTCTTCTCCAGGGCTCCCCTGCTGCAGCTGACTTCCCAGTGTCTCTGGAGGCTCTGGCTACTTAAACAAATAATAATAATAATAATAATAATAATAATAATACTTTCAGTTGGTATAACAGTGGGCGACTGAATTTAGATTTTTTGTTTATGTGGCAGCAGCATTTGGAGCTGCAAGAGGAGTCAGCAGTGGCAGTGCTTGGAGCCACAAGTGGCTCCTTAAAGCACTGCATGTGTTTCTGGAGCGGCAGGTTGCTGACCCCTGACCTATCTGCTTATTTCTCCCAGGACATCACACATTAGTACTAAACCATGCATTGATTAAGAATCACAGCATTAAAAAGGTAGGTATAGAAGGGACTTCAGAAGTTCATCCCTGGGCTGAGGCAGGCCTGAGTAAAGCTAGTCCATCCCTCACAAGTGTTTGCCTAACTTGTTCTTTAAAACCTCCAGTGGTGGGCACTGGAATTTCCCTTAAAGTCTATTCCAAAACTGAATTATGCTTATAATTAGAAAAAAATTCCAAATGTCTAACCTAAATCTCCCTTAAAGTAGATGTATAACTGCCCATCATCTACTCATGGATAGAGCTCTTGATTTCTCAAAGTTCTCTGAACAGTCTTGCTTGTGTTATAAAAGATAGTTCAACATATTGACTTTTGCAGAATTCCACAACAGAATTCTGATCCAAAGCAGATTGAAGATCAGACCCCAAACCAAAGCCCACTGAACTCACTAGTTGAGTTTCCTTTGACAGAAAGAGCTGGTGATTACCGTGACAAACTGAAATCTGTCTCAGAAAAATGAATGGATGAAACATAATCAGGCTACTTTTACTATGGCTCCATCTTATATGTGTCATTGCGATTGTATGGACAAAAACTGCTGAGAAAATCTAGTGACACTAACATGAAGATTTACTTTCAAAATTCTAGAAGGAGATGTTTACAGTTGTCAGTGGGGTTATATTCTCTGCCATATCTTGGTAAGAAATTTGACCTAGAAGGATAAAGGATATTGGTAGTGGACTCCTTTCGTAACTCGTCATTACAGTCAGTATGCAAGC
Source organism: Carettochelys insculpta (assembly GCF_033958435.1). Classification (NCBI taxonomy): domain Eukaryota; kingdom Metazoa; phylum Chordata; order Testudines; family Carettochelyidae; genus Carettochelys; species Carettochelys insculpta. The sequence goes on from NC_134137.1 coordinate 139,884,176, forward strand.
CTAATTCAGGCATTCCCTAACTTCTGACTTCTTAGTTCTGCAACCTTTAATATTTGTTTTAGGTAATTTTTAAAGTAATACATATCCTCCAGCTTGTCCCTTGCATAAGAGTATAAATTTATAACATTTTATAAATAAAAGAGAAAATGTATAGAAAGAAGAGAAAGAAAAAACTCTGTTTTTGACTTCCGCTTCCTATTTTTAGAGATCAGTATCTAAAATCTTTTATAATGTGTTTAGTTTTTCTCTTCTGATAAATTGTTGATCAATATTAACATGAAATTTTCCTGTTTCAAATACTTGTTTTCCTTTACCCTTATTGTAAAAGACTGCCACTCATGGCTTAGCATATCATTGCGTAATAACATAGTATAATAGCACTGATAGCAAGCATGGGGAAACTGGCATACTGGCCACATACAGTTTGTCAGGGTTAGCAGCTGAAAGGGCTTGTTCACCTGAGTGTCTGCAGACACAGAGCCCCACCACGTCCAATAGCTACAGTTTGCCATTTCTGGCCAAAGGAAGCTGCAGGAAGGGGCCTGGGCTAAGACGCCACTTCTCAGACCTCCCATAGGCTGGGAATGGTGAACGTCTCTGAACTGATCTGTCCTTTTAAAAGTCACTACATCTTGCCCATGTACAGTCAGTGAAGTTACTAGCACTTTCAGATAGGTTTAATCCTTTTATTGCTGGTGCTAGATTTACACTGTTTAATACTTTTGTTGACAGAAGTGGAAAAAGCACCCCAAAAGTCACTTGAGAAAAAGTAGTGGTACTTTGGGAAGAATGTACTTTACAAGTTCCAGAGTCCCTCTGGAAAACTGCTTGAGTAAAAGTATACTCACATGTGCAGGCACTCGCACTCGCACACGCACACACACACACACACGCATCACATCTAGATTATACTCAAGGATCCAGAAGTTAAAGCAGCTGCACTTTCACTCTGGTAGCTTTTGGGTTACTTTTTCCACCTCTGCTTGTTGACAGGTTGGTGGTGAGAGGATTTTTATCCAAATTATTGAAGCAATTACTTCCCTTTTAAGTTTCAGTAAATTTGAATCTTTAGTATTGAAATTGTGTGTTGGTTCCATAGTGCAGTGGTTGTCATGTCTTCTTTACAGTCAGATGGTCCTAGATTTAAACCCCAGTGGAACCAAAGCCTATGGCTTTCTTTTGAATCAACAGTGTGCGCTTCCCGCCAAGAAAGCTAACAACATGTTGGGGGGCATTAGGAGGAGCATTTAGAGAAGTTATTATGCCCCTTTATTCAGCACTGGCGCGGCCACATCAGATGGGTGATTTGAGAGCACCCTTCAGCTTCCTGCAGTGGGGCCATGAAGTCAGCTGGAGTTTTGCCTGAGGATTTGCATGAGTCCATTCTGAAATTGCAGTATTTAATGTGTAAGAATCATATATTGATCCTGTTTTAATTCGGTTACTAATTTCTTTCTCTATCTCCTCCTCCTCCATTTCCCTGGTGAACAAATTTCATATGAAAGGGGAAAATGGGGCCCTTTTATAAAATCAGGTTGCCATAGCAGCAAAAAGTAATTTGAGCTTACCACCTACAGTAACAATAAAAGAAGAGTTGTGCAGGATTCTTATCAACTACAGAAACAGTAATCAGACAAAATCAATTGGCAAGTAAAATGGAGAAATACTTACACAAAGACAAATCTATAGCTGCAAAGAAACTGTCCTTTCGTTTACTAGGAAAAGAGAAGTTCGGTATCTATAATATTGGGAAGACTGTAAAACTTGCAGATTTAAATAGCTTATTTGTAATAGCTAATAATCTCCAGAATGTTTCTTGATGTAACTTTGGATTTCTCATTTATGCTTATAAATTGAGGTTTTTAACAGTGTGTGATAATTCGCACAAAATATCATGCCTGACAATTTGTGGATGGGAGTACTGCCAAACATCAAGAAAACAAATAATAATAGTAAAAAAAAAACAATCTTTTTTGGTTCTTTTCTCTCTTCCCATCTCATTCCATTTGCTCTGTTTAGATCCATCAACTGAAGACAAGTGACGAACAAAGCACCTTGATAAGTATTGACTGTAATACCTGAAACACTTTGCGTTTTTTTAAGCTTTATGCTAATTTTTTTCATATAGAAAATTTTAGTGCAGTTATATAGTCCAAATTGTTCTCCCCTTATCCCCAGCCCCACCAAATGCTATCTTGTAGGGCTTGAATCACTGTATTTGTGCAGACTATTTCAATGTGCATCATCACCATTCATGGTGCACCTGTGCTCCACCAGAGACGGTTGACTGTGATTCAACTCCTCCTTTCATCAAGAAATAGGAACTTCTGTAGAGCTGACCCTGAGCAACCTACTGAGTGAGCTACCCTGTAGTAGCCAGATTGGCTACTCCACCAGATTGGTGGGAAGAGTCAGCGGAAGCCTAGCATCAGTAGGAACTCAGCAACGGCTCAAAGCATTGTCTATTGCTGTGGGAGTTTATTTCCAATACTGCTCTTCCCTTGTCACCAGCTCGCTCCTGTCTTGCCTTATGCCAGGTAACCTGGAACAAGTAGAATCCATCCACTTGCTTCCGATAAATGGGAGGGGCACTACCTAACAGAGGGCTCTGTACATGACCTCTTAGCATGACACACCACATGACTCTTCTCTGCCCTGCCCCTAGCCCAGTCCCACCCACCCCCACTCTCCACATCCCCTACCATTGATCCCTTCCATGTTTTCTGGGGCATGAGGGCTGTGTCCACCTCTCACTTTGCCAGGCACTTTGGAACCACAGTGGTGGCAAAAGGAGCGTGATATGAGCCTGTCACTTGGCTTCACAGTGGTGGCTCCCTAGTGCAGTTCTACTGCTTCCACTGTTCCACACAGCTCTGCCTGTCTGAAGTACAGCACCTCTGCTGCAGAACAGGGCTGGAGGGGCTGGACAGGGGGCGGTATGGCTGTGCCAGAAGAGGTGTTGGCATTCTGCTCTGTTGTTTCCTGCTGTGGTTCTTGGCAAAGCTCTCCTGGGACCCACAGCAGGGAAACGAGCAGAACATGGGACACCAGCTGGCTCCCGGTTGGGCTGCTGTAGAGACAGAGCCTATGTGGCAGGGTTGCGGGGCATGACAACCAAGCCATAGGAGCTGCTGCTGTGGGGCCACCCAGCAGAACCACATTCTGTTTCTCCCATAGCTTTCTAGTACATTGTTCTAGCTATAAATATCCTGCTCGCATGGTCTATTGTACCACAGTGCCATATTTCCTCTGTTGCCCAGTCCTCCTGTTTGGCTCCACTTCCAGCTCTAACATCTGGGGATTGACTTAGGGCTCTAATTCCTGAGTGCTGACTCCTTTGCTAATCACTGGATCTAAATTTTGCTCTAAACCCTGGACATGATGGCCCACATCCCAGTCACTGGCACCTTCCCATACAGTTTCCAATGGGAGAGTGAGGGAATAGTTGTAATATTCAGCTAGTGCTCCATAGGAACCCCACTTGCAAAACATGCCCAGCAAACGAGCTGAAAGAATGTATATCATGAGCATTGGTCTCTGTCAGACAACACTTGACAGGTTGCATCACCAACACAGCCTCTGTGTAGGATTCTTTCCTCTGCTGGCACCCGGAAGAGAAGCAAGCTCCAGTATTGATACAAGAATGCAGATATATGTATTTCAATATACATTACTTGTACCTGCACAAATAACTCATGTCAGAACAAACATTTGCAGCATACTTGGGTGGTAGACATAGTGATATATTTTTTCTGGTTCTAAAATGTTTAATCAGATAAGATTTCATTACTAAATGCTTCCATGTGTTCTTTGTCAGGATAGTGGGTAGGAAAGGGTATTTCTGGGGATAAAAAAGCATTGGATATTCACATCATTATTTGCATTCCAATGACCACATATTTTTCACTTGGAAGCATCTTGGCTTCTATAAAACTCTCATTTTTCCCCTGTGGCTTGGCATGGTGAGGGTGCAGTGACTCAGTGAGGAAGAGGTGCAGTTAAACTAATAACATTTAGGGCTGAATAGTTCAGAGTACATTTTGGAGGCATGTTTGTTTTTGTAGCTATACTGAAATATGTAAGAGAAACAAAGTTCCCTGAAAATAATTCATATTTAGCAATGTGAGCACTTAACAAGTAAAATTAGAAAGTCAGTACTTTCTGTGATCTCAGCTACACCAACGTAAATTCCGAGTAACTCTACTGCAGTTAGCAAAATTACTCCATGTTTACACTGATGTAGCTGAACGCAGAATATTTTTCCAAGGGTTCATGTTTACAAGCAGCAGTTTAATACGCATTTTAAAAGGTTGAAACTGGCATTATAACAACATGGAAATTACTTTGCCCTTTTCCACAACCTGGAGATCTCTCCTTTACATTTCCATTTTCTTCCCTCACATCCTTTTCCTGTCAGCATCTTTGTCATATTCTTCCTTTCTAAATACAAACACACTCTAGCTTCCCACCTCATAAAAAAACAAAATTAAATATTCTCTTGACCCTACCCATGCCCTCTATCTGCTAATCTTACACTCCAAACTCACAGATCAAGCTAATTAAAGACATTACCCTGATGTCCTTTCCACTAAAGATACGTCTACACTACGATGGAAGATTGACCTCCTGAAATACAATCTTCTGTGATTTGATTTCAGGTATGTGCAAAATGATGCTCTCAGGGGTCAAAGTCAACCCCTGTGCTCCTCATTAGAGGCAAGGAATAAGGACAAAGGGACAAATGCTCCTGTGTACCTTCTCCCTTGTAGGCAGACGTGAAGGTCGAGTGCAGAAAAATTGATTTTAGCTACACAATTGATGTAGCTAAAATTGTTTATCTGCAGTGAACTTATATCTCTAGTGTAGACATACCCTATCTCAGAGCCTCTCAAATCCCATTTTCAAATCTATGAGTCAAATTTCCTTCTCAGTCTGTCTCTGGCATTTCCTCTTGGAATAGCTCACTGATAACTATAACTGTACAAGACAGTAACATAACTTTCCTTCTAAGCCCTCTCCTCTCTTTTCATTCATAATTACCGTAGAAAACAATAGCTCGCTGTTACACAGGTTTGTCTTGCAAGTTATCAACTCCCCACTCTTGTTCTGTTCAGTTACAGGGGGTAATCTAGGTTTACCATTTCTCATTCTACAGCCTTTCAAATATGCAACCCTTCTTTTTGGTCTCAGCATGGGCTCTGGTCATCTCCTATCTTCATAACTTAAATCAGAGGGTCTAAATTTATAGGGTCATGAAAAGGAGGGAGTCCCAGTCAAGAGGAGGGCCAGGGTTGACAAGGTAAGTTCAGTCATGGAAGATGTGGCCCATTAGCAGCAGCTAATGTGGAGTTGTGAACATCAAGAGAGTCAAAACTGCTTTTGTAATTGGGCAGCCACTCCCAGCCTCTGTTCAGTCCTCGGTTGGTGGTGTCAAATTCGCAAATGAATTGCAGCTCTGCAGTTTCTCTATGGAGTCTGGTTTTTAAGGTATTTTGTTGCAGGACAGCTACTTTTAAATCTGTTACTGAGCATCCAGGGAGAGTGAAGTGTTCTCCTACAGGTTTTTGTATGTTACCATTCCTGATATCCAATTTGTGTCTCTTTAGTCTTTTACATAGAGACTGTCCAGTTTGGCCAACTTATATTAGAGTGGGGTATTGCTGGCATAAGATGGCATACATTATATGAATAGATGTGCAGGTGAATGAGCCCCTGATGGTGTGGTTGATGTGGTTACTTCCTGCGATGATGTTGCTGGTGTAGATATGTGAGCAGAATTGGCACCAAGGTTTGTTGCAGGGATTGATTGCAGGTTTAGTGTTACAGTGGTATGGTCTTTAGTTGCTGATGAGAATTTGTTTCAGGTTGAGGAGGACTGTAGGCATGTAGGTGAGGACAGGGCTGCCTCCCAAGGTCTGTGAGAGTGAAGAATCATTGTCCAGGATGGGTTGTAGATCACTGATGATGAGCTGGAGAGGTTTTAGCTGGGGGCTGTATGTGGTGGCCAGTGGTGTTCTCATGTTTTCCTTGTTGGGCCCATGTTGTGTCAGGTGGCTTCTGGGTACACGTCTGGCTCTGTCAGTCTGTTTCTTCACTTTCTTAGGTGGGTATTGTAGTTTCAGGAAAGCTTGGTAAAGGATCTACAACCTATCCTGGACAACAATCCTTCACTCTCACAGACTGTGGGAGGCAGGCCAGTCCTTGCCTACAGACCTACAGTCCTTGCTAAACTGAAACAAATTCTCATCAGCAACTAAAGACCACACCACAGTAACTCTGAATCTGGAACCAAATCCTGCAACAAACCTCGGTACCAACTCTGCTCACTTATCTGCACCAGCAACATCATCACAGGGCCTAATCACATTAACCACATCATCAGGGGCTCATTCACCTGCACTTCTACTAATATAATATATGTCATCATCTGCCAGCAATACCCCCCTATAATATTCATTGGCCAAACTGGACAGTCTTTATGTAAAAGACTAAAGGGACACAAATCAGACATCAGGAATGGTAACATACAAAAACCTGTAGGAGAAAACTTCAATCTCCCTGCACACTCAGTAACAGATTTAAAAGTAACCATCCTGAAAAAAAACAAAAAAACAAACAAACAAACAAACAAAAACAGACTTCAAAGAGAAACTGCAGAGCTGCAATTCATTTGCAAATTTTACACCATCAGCTGAGGATTGAACAGAGACTGGGAGTGGCTGGCCAATTACAAAAGCAGCTTCTCCTCTCTTGATATTCACACCTCCACATTAACTACTAACAAAGGGCCACATCTTCCCTGACTGAATTGAACCAGGTTTCTCCTCTTTTGATGCTTACAACTCCACATTAGCTGTGGATAATAGGCCACATCATCCGTGACTGAACCAACCTTGTCAACTTTGGCCCTCCTCTTGATTGGTACTCCCTCCTTTTTGGGAGCCTGTACATTTAGACCCTCCTCTGGGACCCCCACTCATGCATTTGACAAAGCAGGTCTTTGCCATGAAAGTCACATGCAACTTCAATAATTATTAAAGTTTGGGGGAGTTTTACTAGCCTGTTGTGGATGTGTGTAAGTGTTTGAGACTAAGTAGAACATAGCTTTAAGTGAAAGCACTCTTATGTTGTCCAGTTTGTGACAGCCATGTCTCCCTCAGTTTTTTTTCTCGATACCACCTAATACAGAGTGAAGTTATGAAGAAGTTTGGTTTGAAGAAATGCCAGGTAACAGTATCATGGCTGCAATTAGAAGCTTCAGTTGGGATCATAACTTGATTCTGTCTGCATACACAGAGCTGAGTGGAAACTGGGACATCTCTCTTAGGGGAAATGTCAATGTTTATTTCCATCCTGAGTTGGAATGGAGAGTTTAAATAGAAACACGTTTTGTGGAACAGAATATTGTGAAAAAAATGCTGTGAGGAAATGAGAAAACATTTCAGGTATAAATAAAACATTTCAATATTCTCAAATCAAAACATTTTCATCTGTCCAAGGGATCTTAAGTGTTTAGCTCCATTTGTGGTGCCTCACTGCTTTGTGGGAGCTGTAATGTGGTTTGTTCTTGTGTCCTCATTTTCCCCTATACACCAGGCTCCAGACTCAGTGGTGTCCCTGGCTTGACTATGTTCCTGCACTAGTTTAGGACTGCATACTGTACACCTGGCACTATTTTATGGTTTGATTTTAAATCCCATTAATTTTGGAGCTTGCTATTACATTATTCACTAGTATAAATTTTAACAAGTAAGAGTCCTGAGTATGGTACCATTTTCTCATGACTTAGCATGATTATTAATTTAAATCTAACACAAATACTTAATCTAAAACACCTAATTAAAATATCAGCCATATGTGATTTGTATATAGAAAGTATCTTCTAAAAAGTTCCTGTTTTAGACAACTCAGCAGCTCTCTTACAAGAGAGAAAGTACAAACTGAATATATCTTATCCATGTTCTTTAGCATTTAACAAACTGAAAATGTCTTTTACAAACATATATCATTGGTACAAGATACTAAGCCTTAGAACAAAGGGATTCATCATTCATTTGTGTTTTAATGTTATTTCATCCAAAATATATTCACTTCTTCATCAGCACCTTTCACGCTAAATTGATATCACAATGACATATTTAACCAGTACAAAAGAGCTAAGTGATTATTTTTAGTTCTGAATTAAAGCAACATAGCCACAGATATGCATATTTGAGTTTCTCTTTCTACCATAAGTAAGTTTCTCCCTGTTGTCCTAGACTAGGCTACACAGCTATAATATATTTTAGCATTTGTAATTTTTTAAATTTTTTGTGTGTGTATGTTTTGGGGTTTTTGTTAGTCTCGATGCAAGGCATAACTAACCATGGGTGTGACATCCTATATTCTGCTGAAGGTCAGACTAGATGATGTAAGGGATCCTCCAGGACTTCATAAAGAAAAAACACTGAGCCCATTCTTTAGTGCTTTCTTAAATAGGAATAGGGATGTGTTCCTGAATCAGTGCCTACATGCTTTTATCTTAATAAAAGGGAGGTGGGAGAGAGAGAGAGAAAGAGAGAGAGAGAGAATAACAGAGGTACAGAGGAGGATGTAAAGAGTTACAAATATTAGTTTCACTTCACAAAAAAGTAACCTGTTTTTTCCAGCTACAGTTATTAGGGAAATGTAATCAGATTATGGTTACTACTTACATGTAATTAGTTCCAAGTATTGCATTTTAGAATGTGGATTATTTTTGAGGAATAAGGCAAATAAGGCATCCTTTCACAGCTTCCTAGGGATGCAATATATATTTTGTAAGCTACATAAAAATGCTAACATTGCAATATTTGGCGTTGAAAGGTATGAAATGACTAAGTTTAAGTTGCCTGTGAAGCCTTAATTTACCTCCCATTATTCATATGCAATAAGATATGCTGTATTCCTACCTCAGTCAACTCACATGATACATGTTGTCCAAGAAATGATTCCCTATTTTCTTCTATGTCCATCAATCAATCAGTGACCCTGGACAATATTTACTGCATAGATTGCCGCTTTAAAGGGATGAAGCATAATCTGTAGACAGATTCTTCAAGGAGTTAGTTACCAAGCTCTCTATTGTGTGTGAAATGTTTCAAAGGCTCAAAATTTAGCCATATTAGGATGAATTTGCACAGAGACAGTAATAGGTATATTCTAGTGTAATACCTCCTACCCCTGTGAAATTTCTAACCCTTGTCCAAAGATTACAGAAACTGGAGCTTCCACATGAAAAAGTTGTAGGATTTTTCTTTAAACATGGACAAAACAAGATATCTTTTCCTAAATTATTTTCAGAATTGGCTGAACCAGGGTATCAGAAACATTTTTTTTAAGGAAGACATTTGGAAGGGAAAATTTCCCCCCAAATGGTTGATTTTTGGTACAGGTATAAGTCACTGAAAATGGCATCTTCTTGTTATTACATCTTTACCTGTGTTTCCATTGCATGTCAAAGACCAAGTCAAAGACCAGGACTTTATTATGCTAGTCAGAAAAAGAACAATGAAATGATCTCTAATCTCAAAGAATTTACTGATATCTACCTTTAAGGAAAGTACTGGGCCACCTGATTTGCAACCGGTGATGCCATTTGTGGTTTTTCATGTAGTGGAATGCAAGCTAGCGAAGTGGAAAGAACTGAAGTAGATAATGGCACATGTTGCCTGGATTTGCAGAAAAGATATTAATCCATATAATTCTATTACTCCAAATGTAGCTGAAGTAACCAAATTAATAAATAAAGGTGGTGGATTCTCCATCCCTCTAGGTTTTTAAGTCCTGGCTGGACAAGGTCCTGGCTGGGATGACTTACTGGGGGTTGATGCTGCTTGAGGCAGGGGGCTGGACTAGATGACCTCCTGAGGTCCCTTCCAGCCCTGTGATTCTGTGATTCTGTGAAATATAGCACTCATTTTGGTTAAAAAATAACACTTTAAGACATCTGTTTGATATGGCCCTTGTGATCTGTCTTGGGGCTGTTTGTAATCTGTAACAGTCACTGTACTTTACAGTGCCAAAATCACATCTTTAAGCATCCTATTGCAAAGACACTTCTATACAGGGGAAGGGAGAGACAGGAAAGGTCAAGTACATTGTAGTACATTCATCGCAGGGAAGAGAGGGATTTACATCTCTTTTGTATCTTCTTTGTTTCAATTGGGTGCTTCTGCCAGTTGCCCTGTGATTGTTGTTCTGTTTCCAGCAGTCAGACTTCTTTTTTTCTTCAGTTAGATAGACATGTTTTGGGCTTTAGGTGACATATATGACCAAGTCAAAAAAAAAAACTTTTTCTAGTCTCCCATCCTGAATGTGAATTCACATTAATAGAACTCAGCGCAATGGGAGCAGTAAAGTCTGTGTGAAAATAATTCAGATTTTTCCAGACAGGTGTGAAGGTTGGTTATGTTTCTGTCAAAAATATCATCTTTTTTTTTTAAATAGGTTTGAAGCGTGAGGAGGAAAAGGATGTTTTCTTTTTTGAATTTCCATATCATCTTAAAATATTTATAGAATCACAGTTGAAAGTATCAGATATTTGAAACATTTTAGAACAGTACTTAGGGGACCTTCAAGATTTGAATTATGCCGCCTAATGAACAAAGTTTAAAAGTTTCTTGAAGACTATCAGGGAATGGGAAATGGGCAGCATCACTGGTAATTTACGGCAAGGACTTAGAAGGTGAATGGAATCAGCTATCACTGGATGATGAAGGTCAGGAAATCAGTGAAGTGTGGAAGTAGTGGGGCCTTAGTCTGCTGGAGTCCAACTGCTTCTGCAAGATGGGCAAGCCAGTTCATTATAATGGGATCTTTAGACCAGGTAGTTAATGGATGGCAAAGTTCATTACATGGCTGAGATTCCACAGTGAAGCAAGGACTCTCATTATGAAAAAGTGTTGTTGTGTGTGTTGGTCCCAGAATATGGCAGAGACTGAAGGGATTCACTAATATCTTTTATTGAATCAACTCTCTTGGTGAAAGCAACTTTATTACCTCATCCACATAGTCTCACTATGAACATATGTTTTTATGGGGTTCCTTTGTCTCCCTGTTAATGTCAAGGGTATCCCATTCATTTTTCCTTATTTTTGATAGTGAGGATCTTTCAAACATCTTTCTTTCTTCAACAGGTGACAGAGGAAAAAACTAGAGCTGGGCTGCCTCTATGCTACAGCAATCTTTTGAAAGATGATCTTCTGGAACATCTCTTATAGAAAAAACTTCTTTCGATAGAAGGTGTCCACACAGCCCCTGGTCTTTTGAAAGAATGGGCCAGGGATCAAAAAGTCAGTCACCAAGAGGACTGTTATTTTGAAAAAAGGGCTCATGGTGCATCTACACGTGCTCTTTCTCTAAAGAAGCTTTAGGAAGGAGGAACTCTTCCTGATCCAGGAGTGGAAGAGACCTTCTAGAAGAGCTGTGTTCTTTCAATTTCAATCAAAAGAGAGCATTGTGTGTGTGGATGCTCCATGTGTTCTTTTGAAAAAGGGCCTGATTTTCTGAAAGAACTTGCTCGTGTAGATGCAGTCCTGATGTTTTGAGTCACTGACAGTACTGCATATCTGTATATAATTTGTGTCAAATTAAACCCAGATGTTATGGAAAAATAAGCAAATGGTTGTAGTAATCTCTTATAGGTCAATATGTAGGGCATTTATCTGTCACATGGGAAATTTAGGTTCAATCTTCTCTTCTGCCTGATCAGGTGAAGGGGTTTCAATTTGTGTTTTCTACACAGGAAAAGAATGCCACAGCTTTCTGGTAGGGGTATATCTGTCTCTTCTGTTAAAGCTACTCCACTTGCTGACCATCTTGTCCCCGATGGTGTAGGTAAGTGATGATAGAATCAGTCTAATTCCCTGTCTGGCCCAATGACCAAATAAGAGTTCAGAGTGCTTCCACGATAAGGAGAAAGAACTAGTGATAAAAAAGAGAACAAAAAATAGTGAAAACAGCCCTCCCCTCCTACTCCCCCACCCATGAATCTATTGTCAATACCCTTTTTTATATAATCAGGGAAGAAAAAGAGAGTAAAGGATGATTGGAGAAGACCCTTGGGCAAATGCACTAACTTAGAAGGTTCTCAGATATGAAGGTAATGGCTACCCAGGCACAAACCGCAGCTAGAAATCTCCTGTGTGAAAAAGAAAAATATATAATTTATGATGGTCCTTTCCTACTCACCCCAGGCTCTCTGACACACAACTTTTTTTTTTCTTTTGGTGTAATGGAATAGCAGATGGTTTTCAGTTTACCCCAGCTTACTTTCATATTTAGTTTCTTCATCTTGTGTGATGACATCATCCAGCATAATACTTGATTAGTCCTGAATGCTCCAAGAGGTTTCTGACACCTTATATGACTAAGCCTTCTCACCACTGCCACATTAAAGAAATACAAATGAAAGAAAAGTTAAAGAAAAAACACCTGTTCCTGTAGTCTAGAGTAAACAGACAGTTCTAATGTGCATATTTCATAATTATGAGAGATGCTCAAATACCAAGGTGATGGGCTTTTAAAAAATGACAACAACAACAAAACACAAGTAAAATAATGCCTTCTAGAAAATGAGAGTTGAGACCACAGGAAACTTGGCTAGACTCGTAATAAGTAGACATCCAGCTAACTAAAATTATCCCATATGTTCATCACCACAGATGTTGCTGGACCAGAGAGTGCTGGATGAGAGAGGGTCAGCTTGCACAAGGTGCGGGTGTGATTTGTGCTTGTGTACACATGCTCTGTGTAGCTCTCGCTGAGCCACTATGAGTGTAAATTGTAATGTAGCCATGGGAACTGAGCTGTGCTGAGTAGACACGTGGAAATAGTGAGTAGATATTTGTCACAGCTCAGCCATGACTCTGCTGTCATTACCTGTACATTTGCAGCTATACTGCTATTTGTTCTCTTGCCAACACAGTGAAATCTAGAGCAGATAGGTATGAGTACCTCTACCTCTCTCTTTAGACATAGCCACAGATACTTGCAAACTTCCACATAGTGGTGCTTCCATATATTAAGTTAATCATGTGAATAAGTATTGACAGGTTTGGGCCTTACATGATAAGGTTGGGGCAGAACCTCTGTGTCCCCATGTGTTCAGATAACACTTAGCATGCTGTGGATGTCATTGCAGTACAAATAATACATAACAATAATGGGTCTAATTAATATTTTAAAATTTTATAGACACATACAAAAAACAAAGTTTCCGTTTTAAGAGAGAAGCTTCCCAGTCCAATTTTGTGTCTTTGTATGACCGATGACAAGTAATTAAGTGTCCAGATATTTGAACAATGTTTTCAGTTTGATAACTAGGATGATTCAAGGAACATTCCTATGTACTGTTCATGAATTCTTTAAGATATTTATCAAACTGCAGACTTTTCAAGTCTTATCAAACTCAGACTTTCAAGTCTGATCAAGTCTGTGAAAAAAGTAACAGTTCATTTGGTGAGGTCCTTTGATCACCTTATGTGCCTGATCAGAGTTCACCTGACAAAGTGTGGTGGACAGCATAAAAGAAAATTTCTCAGCCGCCAGTTCTAACCAAGATGGAGATGAAACCACAGACTCCATGTTTGGGATGAGAAGCTATGCTCAGGAGGACAGGCAGAAGAGGAAAAGTCCTAGTCTCTTTACAGGACTCTAGCCTATGACAAAAGAATACCATAGAGCATTGAGGAGCCCATGGCAAAAAATTTATCAATATCAATGTATTTCTAATGCTAGCTAAGTAAAGAAAAATTTGTTTCAGAATCCTGTGACCAATCTGTGTGTCTGTTTGTTTTACTTTGACATATCTGTCAGGAAGAGAGCTCTAAACCAGAGCCTCCACCAGGCTGGCATTGTTTGGGTGTACTTAAGCTGTGGTCAGTGCTGGTCCCAGGGGCTTAGCAATTGGATTGTGCACTATGAGCTCTGACAATGGGATACTAGATAGAAGATATACATCCCACAAGTATGCTTAAACTCCCCAGCCAGGGTTGGAGAAGTGTTTTTGCTTTTCTCAGATTTAGAAGATAACAGAGGACCTACTGAGATGGGCCCGAAGCACAATAGATTGGGAAGTATCAAGCCAATGGACATATCTTTTTGGAAGCTGTATGTGACTGTTGTTTTTGATGTCTCTTATATTATACCAGAACTCTCTGTGTTGTCATTACATGAAGAAATTTTGAGTCTCCCTTCCTCACAGAACCATTCTTCAAAGTGAATCTGTTGTCCACTGATTTTCTTTAAAGTTATTAAGGATTCTGCAAGTTAGTCCCAACCTAAATGTTGGCATTCTAAATCATAGATTAGGCCTTTTCTGGAAATATTTCATAACTTTCCAAAACTATAATTGTGGTTAAATGTATGTTGTGTGGACTTGTAAGTGCTGTGTTAAATTAGGCTGGCAAACTAAAGCAGTGCTTTACTAATCCAGTACTCAATAATAGTAGCAGTTAAAATGCGTGTATGTTTTGAAGCAAATGCAGCACTACACTAAATTACTTTGCTATAAGGTGAACAAGTGGAAAACTGTTGTTATCATCTGATGAATTATTCTTTTCCTCTTTTTAGTCAGAGATAATAATTTTGTTAAAAGCTATTTCAGTAAGATCCATTTTAATTCTCATTGCAGTTTAATTTGTACAGGTGTTTGATTTTTCTGTTCTTCACGCAAAACTGTAATGCTCTCAGAATGATATTTTGGAATATATAATACATTCATGAAGCTCCCATTGTCATAAGGGCAAGAAGGATAGCCTTGTAGCTTATCTACAGACTGGAAGGGGATTAGATTACTGGCTTCATCATAGCCTTTTTTCATGAGATGTTGGGTGAATCTCTTCTATTGTTCGATTGCCCTACCTGTAAAATTCAGATAACAGGATGTAAAGTTTCATTATTTGAAAAGTGGCTTGAAATCTTAGACAGAAGATACTGTAGAAAAATAAAGTAGGGATCTGGATACTTAAAACTGAGATCTCCAAGGATTTCCTGAACACTTTTGGCCACTACACTGGACAAGGAGCTCATTTTCAGAAGATTATCTACCATGACCTCAAATTCTTTTCCATAGTCACTGTTTCCCAGGGTAGTCTCCTATCTTCTATGTATGGCCTGAATTCTTTGTTCCAGATGGATAATTTACATTTGGAGAGATTGTTCACTTTTCCTTGCTTACAAAGTGATCTCGATGTCTGTGTGACATAGACCTGTCTTTATTATTTAAAATTGCCCCACTCTTTGCCATGTGTAAATAATCAGTAATTGTTTTACATTTTGTTACAGTTTGTCAATAAAAATGTTATAATAGTCTAGTGTCTCCCCAAACCCTCTAGAAACACACCCCTATTTGATGGCTTATCCCCATTCACAAATACGTGCTGAAACTTGTCAAACAGCTTTTAATCTGTTTAATATAAGCCCTGTTGCCTTTGTATTTTTCTAGTTTCCTAATCAAATGTCATGTAGTACCCATTCAGATGCCTTACAGAAGTCTAAGTACATTATGCAAACATCATCACCTTTATCAACCATACTGGAACCCTCATCAAAAATGATATCAAGATAATTGGATGGGATTTTTCCATAAATCTGCATTGATAGGCAGGCATTAATTATATTACCCTGCTTTAATTCTTTGAGTCCTGTATCAGCCATTCTGTGATTTTGGCTAGGAACAATGTCAGGCTGAGAAACCTATAATTACTCAAGTCATGTCATTTACCTTTTAAAATATTACTACGATATTAGCTTTTCTCCCCCACCCCATCTTCTAAAACTTCCCTAATGCTGCAAGACTTATTGAAAATTAACATTAATGATCCAGAAAGCTCCTTGGTCAGCACTTTGAAAACTCTTGCCTGCAAGCAAACCACATTAGTAGGACAGACTGTGAGCTATGACAGAGATAGATCAAAGGAGGAAAATAGATACTTGCATATAGTGAAATTGATATTAAAAAATACAACTTATGCATCACAGTAAATTTAAGCCTGGTTTTCATTAAACCATCTATTTGAATAAAAAAAAGTTGCTATCACCATATGATTCACACAGAAGTGAAATTAAACAAAAGAAATCATAGAGCTTTGTAGTAACAGAGACATAGCCGTGTTAGTCTATATTCCATAAAAACAAAACAAACGAACAAACAAAAACAGTCCAGTAGCACTTTAAAGACTAACCAAATAATTTAGTAGGTGTTGAGCTTTTGTGGGATAGACCCACTTCTTCAGGCCATAGCTTCTGATATGGTTATGGTCTGAAGAAGTAGGTCTATCCCAGGAAAGCTCACCACCACCTAATACATTACTTTGTTAGTCTTTAAAGTGCTACTGGACTGCTTTTTTGTTTTGAGAGAGCTTTGTAAATTGCTAAAAAGGTATTTGCTTGTGAAGTGCTGATGCAATTGCAAATGGTGACTCAGAGGAAGAACTATTTTAGTAGAATTTAAGCCCATAGTGTAATGATTTAGCAATTTCATTCTAAGTCTGTTGAATCCTTGTTGCAATGTCAACAAGAGATGTCAATGCAAGTAGAAGCAAAATCAATTATAAAATACCAGTTTTTGGTTATGTTCCGTTGCTACATTCCATCTCAGTTAGGAAGGCCTTGAATAGTTCTCTCTCCAAACTCAAGCACTTAGTGGAATGTTAGTCCATTGTTTTAAAAATATCAACAAAAAGGAAATTATACCCATTACAGAATTATAAAATAACTCTAAAATTACATTGTATAAGTCTCAAACTACACTGGTCACAACCGCAATAAAAAGTTTTTAAAAAAATAAGATAACCAAAAAAAATCCCTGTTAAAGTAAAAATAAATAGGCTAACATATTCTTTACTTGCACCATCTTTGAAATATTTATACTTACAAAACTGAAATATGAGAACTGTGGATCATCTCACTGAAGATGTGATAGGATGGGGTTTCTGGACACACCTAGAGAAATCAATCCAGGATAACTTTGCTTAAAAATCAGGCTACTCACAGCCCCAGAATGGGATTTCCTTCTCACTAAGGCAAATTCAACCAGCCACAACAACATTTCTGCCAGCTCCACTGGCCAGCCAGAAGCCACACAATCAAATCCACAGACTTCTCAGCTGCTGTACCATCTCAGACCAACAACCCCCAACGTAAGATGAGAGGCTCTTGAGCCTGTTTCACCAAACACCACACAGATTCTTCCAGACCCCAAAGGGCCCAGCTCCAGACCCCAATCAATATGTACTTGGATCTTACCCAAAACAACACTCTCACCAATCCTTTAGATCTAAACATCTAAAGATTTGTTAATAAAAAAGAAAGAACAGTGTTAGAGAGAAGACTTGTTAAACAATACTTTATACATCAGTCATAACCACTGATGCAGGCCAGCCATGTTATTTGCTGATTCCTCAAAGTCTCTGAAAGTTCATTTCAGATTACATATATTCAGTTATTGGAGCATTGTAGATCTGACCCTCTGGGGTCCACATGCTGGGACATGGACCATCGGAGACCACAAGACAAAGGATTCAAGATGGACACTGCTAAGTCCACAACGTTGTCCTTCTCTTCTGTTTCCATCTCTTGTGTTTAGGGACAAAGCCCGTTCTTCTTCCCACACTCCCTTGAGGGTCTGCCCCGACCCGACTCAGATGGGCTGTTCTGACAAACTGCCATTGGATAAATCCCAGGAGACAGTCTCAGATTTCTAAAATGGACCTGTTCCTTTGTCTTGGCTTAATCCTGCATTTCCCATGTGCTCCCTGTGGAAGAGAAGACTCTGGAGCCAATGGGGTATAGTCAGGGCCAGATTAACCTTCTGTGGGCCTGGAGTCCAAACATTTATATGGGCCATTGGCGGGACAATGGAGCATGGCACAGGACCAAGAGGCAGGCCCCACTAAAGAGCAGTAACCATTTATTCATAAATACAGTCCTTTTTTTCTAGAAAAAGAAATGGTGGCAGAACTCAAGCCCTAGCCCACCCCGCTGCCCTGAGACGCAAGTCATCCACACACTGGGGCCCAAACCACCCCTAGGCTGCTTAACTGCCCTCCTATGTGGGGCCCAAACCATCCCTGGCGAGGTTAACCTAAGTGTGCAGGGCCCAAGCCATCCTTCAGTGTCCTGAGCTGCCCTACTTCCATGGAGCCTGAGTAGGGTTGTCAGATTTTCAGATGTTTATGAGGGACAATGCCCTTCCCCTCCCCAGGACCCAGGCCACCAACTCCCCGACTCTAACCCAATCCCCCTCCCCCACAGCTAGGTACCCCCAGCTCCTTGCTGTAACCCAATGCCCTCCTTCTCCCTCCCCCAGAACCAGGCAACCCCAGCCACCCCTCATTCCTCACTTGCACCCAGGAGTCATCATCCTAAGCAACTGTGACCATGGTAATTTTTCCAAACTAAGTGTCCCTCCACTCTAACAAAAGTGCTTCCAGTTCAATAATGGCTCTTCTGGGGAACCACTGACAAGATGGTTATAACATGGGGAATACTGGAATATCTATTTTTAAATCCCTTTGTAAACTGCAATGAGCCAGAATTCCCATGGATGGATTTGCACTAACATGTGAACTGGAGATATCAGCTCAGTTCCTACAAGTGTGCTTTGGTCAGACATGCTCTAACTGCCTCCAGTCGACCTAATTCTAGTGTACCTACTGCTGGAGCATGTAGGTGCAGACCCTTATCACTGATTTGGCTTTGGAAGAGACATTTTTATTTCACATTGTGATTTTGATGCTCTTCTATCTCAAATCACAATGATTTGACTGCTTTCATTTATAAGCAGAGATGAAGAACAGGGTTTGACGGTGATGGGGGACTTCAACTCTCCAGGCTTTTTTTGGGAAACTAACACAGAGAGGCACAGACTATCCAGTAAATTCTTGGATTCCATTGAAGACATTTCTTTTTTCTTTTTTATTTCAGAAGGTTGAAAAAGCGACTGGGGGGAAGCAGTTCTATATTTGATTTTAACAAGAAGGGAGGAACTTGTTGACACTTTGAAAGTGGAAGGTAGCTTGGGAAAAAGTGACCATGAAATCATAGAGTTTGTTATTCTAAGGAATGGTAGAAGGGAGAACAGCAAAACAGAGACAATGGTTTTCAGGAAGGCAGATTTTGATAGATTAAGATGCAGAGCTTTACTGTTTTGGTCTTTAAATCCCTGTCCAGTCGGATTTTTTAAGTCTCTAAATATGTCTGGGATTTTAATACAGGTTGAACCTCTTTTATCTCAGATTCTCTGATCTGGCCATATCCATGATCCAGCAGGACCAGAGATGTTGCTGAACTAGCGAGTCCCAGCCACAGAGGTTGCCAAGAGAAAGGCTTTACCTGATGCTCTTATTGTCTGAAACTCCTGCCAATCAGAGCAGTGGGGAGGGGGCTGTCTGAGACCACATCTCCAAAGAGTCTCTCCAGGGCACTTTTCTCCTCACTGATGTTTCCCCTGTGGGGTCAGGGACAGTGCTGAAGGAGATAAGCATCCCCCTTCACCCAGCCTGCTCCTGCCCCCTCTTCCTGCCCAGAGCACCCCACTCTGCTCCTACACCCTCTCCTGCCCAGACTCTCCCTCCCCCACCCCGTTTCTGCCCAGACCCCAACCCTCAGCCTGTTTCTGCACCTTCCCTCCCACCCACATCTCCAGCCCACTCCTGAACAGCCCACCCACTGATGCACTTTACCTCCCACCCAAATCCCCAAACCCAGCCCACTCCTGCCTCCTCCCTCCCACCCAGACCCCAAACATCCACCTCAGCTTGCTCCTGCCCCCTTCCTCCTGGCCAGACCCCTTCCACATGCACCCAGCCCCCTGCGGCTGGGGAGAGAAACAAGTCTGCAGCAGGTTTTTCAGGGCTTGGTGTTGTGGAATCCAGAGGGGCTCCGGCCCTAGCCCACACCATGCAGGGATCTGGCCCCATGCCCACAGCAGGAGTTGGTGGGGCTCCAGCCTCATGGAAGGTCTGGGGGACGTCAGCCCCACACTGTACAGGGCTCTGTCCCAGGCCTGCTGACACAGCAGGGGCTTGGGGTAGGAGGTGTGGGGCAGGGGGCTCAGCCCTCACTCCATGCAGGGCTCCGGCCCCAGCTCTGCACTGCTGCAGTGCCAGTCCCCCACCAGCTCTGGGCCCACCCTAGTCACAACCCTGCCTTGCTTGCCCCCCAGATCTAGCACCAGCACACCTAAACAGCTGGGGCTGGCAGCAACATCCCAATGGGGCATCAGGTGAGGAGCTGCATTTATAAAAATGGTGGCAGTGGTGGGAAAAAAAGGTGGCGGAATGATGTTCCATGGTGTTCCACCAGAAAAAAAAAAGAGCCCGGTGTAAATATATATTTTTACATGTTTTTAACTATTATTGGATATAAAAACATAGTATATCTTTTTAATGAGTGCTCAGGACACAATGTTATTTTGAACGTTTGTATGGCAAAAGTCTTATTGATTTCCATTGAACTTGCTGAAGTCTGAGCAATTTTACCGGCTGTCCTGTACTTGGCACAGGAAAAAATATGGTCACCTTATTTCTGGGAGGTAATAGGAAAATCCCCATTTCTGCTAAATGTCTGTAGATTACATACCTAAGCGAAGTACCCCCTCCTATGAGCACACCAAACTCCCACCTCTATTCCCTGGCTTCTGATGCCCCAACTCCAACAACCATTCACCGTCAGCTTCCACAATCTCTACTGCAAATGTGTGGAGGAAAAGTATCCTGAAAATGAGATCGATTTAGCTGTGAAATAGAACCCCAAGAGAATCCCTGTTCAGGAAGTCTTAAAACTAGATTGAATGTTAATGAGTTAACTGTAAGGAATGTTGGTTAAGAAATATTGTAACATTTTGGTTGTACAGCTAGGCTCAAAAGCCGCAGAAATCACTAGTTAGGTTTTCTCGTAGGATTCTTTGTCATTTTGATTAATGTTAACATTTATAATATATCCCAATGAGAGTATTATGGATTGTTTGTCAGAATGAATGGGCATCTGCTGTCATGTGTAGTGCTCGTTCTGTGAGGATGCTGCATGATTGTGTTGTTGCAGCAGTTATGTAAGGCAGCACAGTGTGTCCACAATGAGCTTTGTCAGCATTCCTTCTCTTTTGAGAAATAATCTCTCATTCATGCGAAACACTCTCCTATTTTCTGTTGTCAGTTTATGGGGTTTAAGGACAGAGCATGAGAACATACTCTGAACATCTCCTGAGAACATCTGGGAACACACTGAGTCAAAATCTGTTCTTTGGTACACTGTGGATAAATACAGAAACATTACCATGGCATTAAATCTTAGATGCCATTGCTCTTGTGCTGCATTTGCCCTTAGTTCTGGCTGTCTGCTTATGATTTGCTTTTCACTGTCACACTGGGATGCCATTTGCTGCCTCCTTTTTTATTTTATTTATTACTTCATTAAAAAAATAAAAACTCCCACAACTATCAGCGGCAACTATTCAAGTCAAGAACACTGGAACCCTATCCCCCAGATCAAAAAAACCCACAAAACCAGACAAAGTTCTGCCCCTGAATACTCCACCTCAACCTTCCAGCTTCCTCAACAAGAGTAGAGGAAAGAAGATGAACGAAGAGCTTTGATGAATGCCTGGAAAGTTAAGAAAACCAGGCTTTGGCAGGGTGCATGGTCTGAACAGAGCGCTCCTTACAGAGAACATCCTATCAGCCAGAAGTCCCTACTTCTTTATACCGAGGGTGCTCAAAACTGAGTGTTTCTGCTAATTTCAGTCAGGTCATAATGTAACTGGGACAGAGAAACCTTCTCAGGTAACCAGGTCCCAATGAATTTATGACTGTATAGGTTAAAACATATCAGGTTAACACTTGAAGTCAGGAAGGTTGTTCTGGATTTACTTCTGTTGACCTGAGCCCTTAAACTATCCTTTGTCTTCAAGGGAAAAGATTAATTGCATTCTGTATTCATTGCCTTAGAATACTGAAGGCAGGTGTTTTTGTAAAGCTCTGGAAAAATGCAAAATAATAAAATAATTCTGTTTGCCTAGGTACAGGGAAATATCACATTTGAAGCATTCTTAATAAACAATTAAAAAGCCTGACCCACAGCAGCCAAAACTGAATCCAAATCTTACATTATACATAATGACCAATTTTCAAACTCATGCACCAAGATCACAAATTCCAGAAGACACTATCAAATGGTAGTAGGTAAAAGAGTGAAAAAGAAAATGCAGTCAGACACCAGAGGAAGATAATCACAAATGCAGCATACTAAGAACAACACTTGATATCAAGGAGAGACATCCTGAACAGCTGTGACAAATAGAGCAGCAGATTAGCTTTGGGACCCATGTTGCAAGTATTTCAGATCACATGATAATTTATCCCATCAAATATTACTGCTTAAGCTTATCATACAAAAATATAAATAATTTCACAAGGGTAAAGAGTATAAAATTGGAACCTAGTTACCAAAATATTTAAACAAAGAAGAGGGAAAGTCTCAGTTACAGCATTTTATATGAATGCAAACAGAACTGATCCAGGCAGACAATGAACAGATTAGACTTATATTTCAGATTAAAAGAGTTATCTGGCATCTCTCAGCACTGGAAGAAAGCAGTTTGCAGTAATCTGGAGCTCTTTATAAAGGCACAACTTTCACAAACTGTGCAGGGTGTACTCAAGAATTATAGACCACCACTTATGAAACTTGGCAAAAATAAAATGAATAATAATAAATAAATGATTAATAATAATGTGTAATACTATATTATTCTGTAATTCATAGAATAATATCTAAGATAATAAATAAAATGATTCTGTGGTATGCTGGTTTAATGAGGTGTGATAAATATTCAAAAATATTTGCCTTAATCTCTGAAATGTAGTATTTACTTGTGAAATACCTCTGGTTAAGCAACAAGGCACGATGGGCCACTAGTGAGTATTAATGGCATGCTGCAGTATTGGAAACCATGCTGCTGTTTTTTTCTTGGTGTATTTTGAGTGTGCAACCTCCCTTTTCCTCACAGCTCCTTCTGTGATAGTTTCCCTCCTCTGTTGGTGTTTGTTTGGAGTGTCTTTTATGTTTCTGGCTTTAAATCTCTGCTGAAAGCTTCTGTGTAGTCCTGGAGGGGTGGTCTCAAGAGAGCAGCATTTTGAAGAATAAAATGCCGGTTTTCAGGAGAAAAATTATTGCATTCAGTTTAGCATCTTTCTGTGGCTTACAGCTGATCCCAGCAGGGCTGGAAATGTGCGGCTGTGGAACCAATGTAGTCTTTCTCCACACTACAGGTGGAACTGCTTGAAGGACAGATGGTTAGACATAAAAAACGAGGGATACAGCTAAGAATCATTTGAGGATGGAATCTAGCCACAAGGACAGACATAGAGACAAATACTGAGAGCCAAAAAATGGGGAAGGATACAGACAGGGAAGGGCTAAGATTAGGATGTCAGGGAAAGAAGAGTGTGGATACAGAGGAAACCAGAGAGAGAAGCAAAAATGGCAGAATGGGTGGAGAAGTCATTTTTCCAGAGAAGCTCAAAAAATAATTTGAAAGTACATGTCAGTTAAACTGTTGAAAATCCCAGTGTGGCTAGAATACTACTTATTTGTGTTGCAAATAGTGACTGGGTACGGGAACACATTAACAAAACCACGGATATCAATATGGCTACTGACCCATCAGAAGGCAGATTTTCCCAGTGCTATATAATATTACTTATATTCCTACTGCTTCTTTATTTTATGATCAAGAAGCTTTTAGAAGGCTCTGGGCCCTATTACGCCAGTTATTATGCTTTAGAAACACACTGTTCTCTGTAGAGGATCAAAGTACGGAATATCTAGTCTGGTTTTATGTGCCAGCATCTTTTTGATGTGCTCAAAGTGCTGTTTTGTACATGCCCCTTTTCCATTATGACAAAGACCAGTTAAATAAGTCCTGCTGATAAATGCAGGAGGCGGGGAAGGAACTTGATGTTCTGTGGACTTCTTTTTTGAACATGGAGACCTCATTAAAATCATTTCAATGGCTTGGAAAATAATTTACAATGTAAAATGTCAAGATGCAGCACATTTAAATGCAAGTCCAAGAAGATGTGTCAAAAGATTAAGGGATTCTTTTTCAAAAACCTTCAAAGAGTGAAAATTATGAGCACATTATAACAAAAGTAAGTTCTCGTCGTATGGGAGGGAGGAGTCAAAGAATGGGGAAGAAGGTTAATCTGAGTCTGAAAAATCATGTTATAGAGAAAAAGATTAAAGAGAGAACTTTATGACTCACTGTAGTTCTGTAACTTTTATTAGGGTTACCATATACTATATATATTATAACACACCTATACAACATGAGTTGGTAGATACAGATACACTTCCTCTCAGGGGTGTCTAGTTTTATAGGACCATCAGTGTCTAATGAAATACTTTCTGGAGCTCCGTACTATGCACCGTGCGAGGTGGAAGTGGAGGCGTTCATGTATACATGCTGGCCATGTCTACACTACACAGTACCTTCAAAGCTGCTTATTTTGAAGTACAACTTTGAAATAACCGACTTTGAAGTTGTGCACCCACACACAAAACCCCTAGCCCTTATTTCGATATGGTGTCACAGTACTTCCAAAGGAAGTGTCTACATACCAATAGCCCCTATTTCTAAATAAGAGGCCAGAAAATGATGTGGACAAGGGGTCACAAGGATGACAAGCTCTTCTGGCTTGCAGCCAACCACTCCCTTAAAGGGCCCCTCCCAACGCACCCCAACCCTGCAAGTGCTCAGGTCTGCCAGGCTGCTCACAGCAGGGCAGACCACGTGCTAGGGAACAGAGCTAGCCAGGGACAAGATGCCTCATCAGCTACTCCTCTAGGGGGATCTTCTCTCCACTGTGGCCAGATTGCTGGCCATGGTGCTTGCTGCTGTGTTCCAGCAGCGTGGCAGGGCCAGACACATCAGTGCCATCCTGCAGGCTCTGGGCTGGGTTCTGCTGCATTGTCCCCGGCCTCTGGTGATCTGGTGCCAATGGGCCTTCCCTACCACCATAGAATGGTGGGACTGGCTAGTGCTGGGAGACTGGGACACTGAGCGGTGGCTTCGAAGCTTCCGCATCACCAGGTGAACGTTCAAGGAGCATGTCCCCCGGCTTGCCTCAGTCCTCCTTCACCATGACATGAGAATGCGGCCTGTGCTCCCTATGCAAAAGAGGGTGGCAATAGCACTGTGGAAGCTGGCCACCTTAGACATCCACCTGTCCATCGCCCATCAGTTTGGGGTGGGCAAGGCCACCATAGGGGCCGTCCTGCTTGAGGTAAGCCTGTCTCAGAGCACAGAACTCATCAAGGGGAGGAGGCTATGGGGCAATGGGGCACAGGGAAGGGGACCCTGCAGGGGAGAGGGGGCGGGGACCACCCAGCCTGGCAGTCATGGACGTGTCTTTCTTCCACCCCATGCAGGTCAGACAAGAAATAAATAACATGCTCCTTCTCCGCATCATCAATGTTGGGGACCTGGACGTTGCCTTGGCCGGGTTTGCAGAGCTGGGGTTCCTGAACTGTTTCAACATTATGAATGGAACACACATTGTGATCTGTGCCCTGGACCACAGTGTGGGCACCTATGTGAACAGGAAGGGGTACCACTCCATGGTTCTCCAGGCCCTGCTCAATGCAAGAGGTCACTTCATAGATATGTGTGGGGGATGGGCAGGTAAGACACATGATGCCAGGGTGTATCACAGCTTGTGGCTGGGATGCCAGATGGAGAAGGGCACTTATGTCCCCCCGAGGGAGCTTCCCCTGGGGAACATAATGATGCCCCCTTGTATCATGGCTGATGCAGTCCTATATCGGATGCACCACCCCATCCCAAGACCTTTTTAACAGACACCTCAACCATGGCAGGGGCACCGTTGAGGAAGCATTTGGGAGGTTAAAGGTGAGGTTTCTCTGCCTCCTCATGAGGCTGGATGTCAGCCTACCAAATGTGCCCACTGTGGTTGCTGCCTGCTGTGCTCTCCACAATAGCGTGGAGAGTAGACATGAGCCTTTATGCAGGGCTGGGCTGCAGACCCAGGGGCCAGGTATGCAAGCCTGTCTGCTGCCCTGTGCCATCAGACCTGAAGGGATGGAATGAGGATTCGGGAGGCCCTGTGTGAGGCCTTTGCATGGGGCCTGCAGCGACCCTCCCAGACACCCTCCCGACCACACTCCCCTTCCCAATCCCCAAACACCACTACCCTACCAAACCCCACACTCTGCCACCTCAGCACTCCCCCACTGTGAACTTGGGACTCAGGATTAGGCTTAGACCAGTAACTTTTACTGGGGTTTATCATAATAAACATGTTTTTGAAAACAACTAAACAATGCCTGAACCGATTTACAAGTGGGAAACTATATACGGAGGGATGCCTGGGGTCAGGATGGGGGACCAAATTTGGAAGAGGAGGCCAGCGTGGGAGAGGGCTCATTTGTCCACCAGGGTGGAGGGATGGGAGCTACGGTGGCCGCAGGTGCCTCTGCTGCCTAAGGGCTGGGACCCCCTGTGGGGCTGGGATCACAGAGAAGTAGGGGCAAGGCAGGAGTGCTGTGGAATCAGCCTCCCCAGGGTGTGTGGGGAAGGATGGTGGGCCACAGAGGCCACTGCTAGGGTGCCCGCACTGGCCATGAGCCACCGGGCCAGTTCAGAGATGGTGGCTGGGGCAGATTTCCTGGGAGGTGGGCAGCTGCAGGGAGGAGACTGAGGGGGAAGGGGCGCTGCAGGGAGGCTAGTGAGAGAGCAGGAGGTTGGGTGAGGTGGGTGGCCACACCCTGAGTCAGGGTTTCGAGGTTGTCTGCCACCTGCACCCACACCTCCCACTCCATCGCCAGCCAGTCCCAGAGCACAGCAGTCATCTCCTGCATCACCACTCAGTTGGTGGCTGCTTCCTCCTCTCTTCATCGGTGATGGCATCCAGTGTTGGCAGCTCTGTGGGGATGCAGGTTGGGATGGGAGGTAGATTCCTGGCCTGCTGAAGCTGTGGGCTGGTCCCAGACAGGGCTGGAGTGGCTCCTGGATGGTAGACCAGTGGAGGTAGAAGGGGGCAGGGGGAGAGACTTTGAGTCCTGTGTCTCAACCATGGGAGCTGGGACCCCTGCTGCACTGGCCCCACCCTGCTCCCCTGCTATCCAATGTCCTTGGGGGCCCCATAGGATCCCAAGTTCAGGGGGGTTCCCACCTGGTGAGGGTCAGGACAGATTCAGTGCTCTCCCCCTTCCCCAGATGTGTGGACTGTGGGGCTGTTTGAGGGGGGGATCCCCGTCCCTGGGCCCCATGGCATCCTGAATGCCCTGTATTTACCAGCTGCTACCTCTAGGACCTCAGGCAACACACAGATTGAGGCAGCCCAGCTGGTTGTCCCAAAGGGGAGGTCGATGATGAGGGTCCCATCACTGGACCCCTCGTCATCGCCCTCAGCCTTGGCACCCTGGTTCGTTGGCGGGGTGCTGGTGGCACCTGACAGATTTGTCTCCTGCTCTGTGTCCCCGCAGGGTGGGAGGCAGCAGTGTCCATGAGGTGATATGGCAGTGGCACCGCCTTTGGCCCCAGGAGGCGAAGTAGCTCCTCATACTGGGGGCAGTGGGTGGGCCATGCCTCTGAGTGGCTGGGGGAGCCCCTCGCTTAGCAGTATGACTGCCACAGCTCTTTTACTTTTTGTGTGGATGCTCTCCCCAGTCCAGACAGGGTGCCCCTGGATGGCAAGCCCCCTGGCCAGTCACTTGAACACCTCTGTGTTACAGTGCTGTTCACCTGTCTGGAGCAGGACCTCCTCATCCCCCTGCAGTCTGAGGAGGTCCTGCAGTTTGTCCTTAGTCCAGGAGGGGTCCTCCTTTTCCACTGTTTTCCCAGCTGCAGTAAGCCCTCCCTAGACTCACCAGTGGGATCCAGGGGTCACGGAACTCCTGGATGGATGCCATTGCTGGCTGGGGTGTGTGTGGCACAGCTCTGGTGTCAAGAGGGGGCTGTGCAGCAGGAAGCTTGTGGACCTCCTGCTTCAGCCATGCTCTCACCTTCCTGCCTGGGTTGCTGGGTAGCCGCCTCCTGACGTGCAGCCAGCAGAGACCATAGAGTGCTGCCTGAGCTGGCCAGAGCTTCTCCTGGCTCCTGTGGGGTCGCTGCCATGGTGGACCCATTATTTTGAAATAGTGGTTGCAGAGCATCTACACACGCTCTATTTCAAAGTTAAACTTCAAAACAGGGTGCTACTCCATTCCTGGGAATGGAGTAAGGACTTCAAAGTTGGGCCCCTTACTTCAACGTTAATTTTGAAGTAACACAAAACATGCGTAGATATTCCACACTCTACATTGAAATAGCCCCAACTTTGAAATTAACTTAGAAATTCATTGCTAGTGTAGACACAGCCACTGAGTAATAACTGGAAAGGACTCCATACTTGTGCCACTTACCCCTCTGTATGTTAGACAACTAGCTACAGAAATACTGCAACAGCAATGAGTGGTCAAGCTCTGTTATAAACTTCAGGTGCATTGTCAAAACTCCTCACCCTTGCAATCTTTCCTGTTCTCTCCAAGTTTCAGGCAGATGAATACAGAGCTGAGGTTCCCAGAAAATGCCGTACTGGGGACTGGGAGTTGGAGGAGGGATTCTTATTGACTGCTCTTTCCCAACAATACAAATGAGAAGATGGGGAGACTATCTCGCCAACATTGTCCAGTCATGAAATAAGCATTATATCTGTCGAAAATGTGTAGGGGGCCTCATGCAGAGGATGAAAAAGGTAGCATCATGTTAGAAAATACAACTGTAAGTAGACAGAGGGAGTATGAATTGTTTCTGGGAGGGAAGCTTTGTAAGAAGAGAAAGCAACGATTTTGATAGCGATTGCGGGGAAACATGAGAGAAAAGGACCCTCCAAATGTTGGCTAATGGGATCTATATATAATTATTTTTGATTCACTGGGAAATGGTCCCATTGATACTTAGAGGGGCACTGCACACTGAGACTCATATTAGAGGGGCTCCGCACCCTGATAGGGGAGGGCTTTATATTTGTGTGGGTAACTGATGATGGTATAGAATGGGGAGGTGACATCCATGATGACAAGGAATATGATCTGAGGGTGTTAAAGTTGTGGAATTTGTGAACCTAAGACCATAAGAATGGTCACACTGAGTCAGACCAAAGGTCCACCTAGCCCAGTATCCTGTTTTCGGACTGTGGCCAATGCCAAATGTCCCAGAGGAAGTGAACAGAACAGGTAATCATTGAGTGATCCCTCTCCTGTCATCCATTTGCAGCCTCTGACTAACAGAGGCTAGAGACACCTTTCCTA
The DNA here is from genome assembly GCF_033958435.1 of Carettochelys insculpta. Classification (NCBI taxonomy): domain Eukaryota; kingdom Metazoa; phylum Chordata; order Testudines; family Carettochelyidae; genus Carettochelys; species Carettochelys insculpta. Next base: position 139,913,510 of record NC_134137.1, read on the forward strand.
CCCACCCTAGCTAATAAGTATCAATAGATGTAATGTCCATGATGAATAGTGACAGACAGAAAGCCATATTAGTCTGTATTCGATAGCAGCCAAGTAGCTCTTTAAATTGTGTTAGTCTTTAAAGTGCTACATGGCTGTTCTTTTGTTTTGATCTAACCTCCATGAATTTATCTAGCTCTTTTTTAAATTCTGTTAAGGTCTTGGTCTTCACAACATCCTCTGGCAAGGAGTTCCTCAGGCCTACCATGTGCTGTGTGAAGAAAAACTTCCTTGTGTTTGTTTTAAACCTGCTACCTATTACTTTCATTTGCTGATCCCTAGTTCTTATGCTATGGGGAAAAGTAAATAACTTTTCCTTATTAACTTTTTCCATACCAGTCATGATTTTATAGACCTCTATCATATCCCCCACTTGTCTCCTCTTTTCTAACCTGACAAGCTCCAGTTTTTTTAATCTCTTCCCACATGGTGCTGTAACGACCTTGGCCCATGGCAGTCATCCCCTCTAGGCGGCATGGGCCAACACAGCTCACCCTTCCGTGTCTGGCCGACCTTGGGGCCTGGTCCTCTTTAAGGGATGGCTGGAGACAAGAAAACAGTTTGGGAGCCCAGCTCTCAGTTCAGGGCAGGGGAGCAGTCAAATGGACAGTTTGAAGGCACACCCTTTAGGTCAGGGCGAGGCACCAGACACGCGACAGTTGGGAAGCACAGCCCTTGGTTCAGGACAGGGCCACAGGTAAGCAAACAGCTGGGGAGCCCAGCCCTCAGTTCAGGGCACGGCAACAGACAATCAACAGTTTGGGACCCCAGACCTCAGTTCAGTGTGGGGCAGCAGTCACACAAACAGTTTGGAAGCCCAGCCCTTGGTTCAGAACAGGGCTGCAGGTATGTCACTATCCACTAAACGGGGTGTCTTTGGAAAGGCAAGGGGGTTGCCCCTCCAGGGAGGTGGGGTAGGGGGATGCAGGCCCTCCCACTCCACTGCATCCCAGCCCAGGGCCCTACTGATCGTTCACACCCTGAGCTTGGTAGTGGGGATTCAGACCGCAACACACCACCATGGGCTCAGGGGGAGCGTTCCGCAGGCCACTTCCTACCTCAACCTCCATCGGCACTGTGTCCCAGTCAGCTTGGTCCGCCGGTCCAGGCTGGTAGGTTTCTTCCTGGTAGATCGCCCTCGGTAGCCATTCGGACATCTCTACGTTGTTCAGATAGTCCACCAGTGGCAGGACTGTGGGCTCTGGATGATTGGAGGCCTCAGTGCTGCAGGCATCAGGCAGGACTCCAGGACCATGCTTTTGTGGAACCCCAGGGTAACTAGCTACGGGCAGTCTGTCTGGTCCTGGCAGGGCCTTGGGGGAGGGGGCCCTCCACCAGCACAAGGGCCCACGTAGATCCAGGAAGTAGGGGTAGTAGACCAACTATAGGCTTAGCTGTGTCTGTCCAGGCTGGTCTGGGCCACTGGGGGGCAGCTCTCGCCAGCGGGCTGGTCGGTGGTGGGTCCCCCGATCCTGGTTCCCAGGAGCCTGGTCAGAACCCCCTGCCCTGCTTGGAGGCCTGGCCTTTAGTGGGCCTCAAGCCCTGCCCCGGCCCTTCTGGTCCTAGGCACTGTCCTCTGAAGGGTGGGGCGCAGGTATTCTGTCTCTGGGCCTGCCCACCAGGGTCTCTGAGCAGCCTCCTCTGCCTCTGAGTCAGGAGGAGGCCACACCACCTTGCTACAGGTGCCCATTCCAAAACCCTAATCATTTTGTTGCCCTTTTCTGAACCTTTTTCAATACCTATATATCTTTTTGATATGTGGTAACCATATCTGTATGCAATATTCAAGATGTCGGCAGACCATGGATTAGCCTAGAGACAATAAGATATTCTTTGTTTTATTCTCTGTCACCTTTTAAAATGATTCTTAACATTTTGTTTTCTTTTTTGACAGCTGCAGCACCCTGAGTAGATGTTTTCAGACAACTATCCACAATGAATCCAAGATCTTTCTTTTGAGTGGTTATGACTAACTAGTCCATAACATTGTGTGTATATAGTGGGAGCATTTTTTCCAATGTTCCAATTTTTTCTATTGCACTTAGCAACATTTAAATTCACTTGCCATTTTGTTGCCTGATCACCTGTTTGTAAGTGATCTTTCTGAAGCTCTTCAAGTCTGTTTTGTTTTGAACTATGTTGGCCAGTTTTGTATCCTCAGCAAATTTTGTCACCTCATTATTTACCTTTTTCTCCAGATCATTTTGAATGTGTTGCATAGGATTGCTCCCAGTACAGATCTTTGGGTGATCACCATTAGTTACCTCTCTCCATTTTGAAAACCGAACATTTATTCTTGTCTCTTAACCAGTTATAAGTCCATGAGACCTTCCCTCTTACCCATCACAAATTTTTGGTGAGGGATTTTGTCAAAAGTTTTCTGGAAATCTGAGTACACTATATCCATTGGATGCCCCTTGTCCACCTGCTTGTTGATCTCCTCAGTGAACTATAGCAGATTATTAAGCCATGATTTCCCTTTATAGAAACCACACTGACTTTTTTTTCCAACAAATTATGTTCATTTATGGGTCTGACAATTCTATTCTTTGCTATAGTTTCAACTAATTTGCCCAATACCAACATTAGACTTAACAGTCGGATCACCTCTAGAGCCCTTTTTAAATATTGATGTCACATTAGCTATCTTCCATTCATTAGGTACAGAAAATGATTTGAAGGAAAGGTTACAAACCACATTCAATAATTCTGCAGTTTCACATTTGAGTTCTTTCAGAACTTGTGGGTGAATACCATCTGGTACCAGTGACTTGTTATTGTTAGGTATCAATATGTTCCAAAACCCCTCCAGTAGTGACAAGTCAATCTAGGACAGTTCCTCAGATTTGTCACTTAAAAAGAATAACTCAGGTTTTGGAATCTCCCTAAAAACCTCTGCTGGAAGACTAAAGAAAAGAATTTATTTAGTTTCCTTGCAATGACCTTATCATCTTTGTTTGCTCCTTCAGCATCTCAATCCTTTAGCAGCTCTATTAGTTGTTTAGCAGGCTTCCTGCTTCTGAAGTACTTAAAAAACATTTTGCTATTACTTTCTGAATTTTTGGCTAGCTGTTCTTCAAACTCCCTTTGGCTTTCCTTACTATATTTTTACACTTCATTTGGCAGAGTTTTGTGCTCCTTTCTATTTTCCTCACTAGGCTTTAATTTCCATTTTCAAATTATGCCTTTTTATCACTCTTCTCTTCTTTTACTTGCTTGTTAAACCACAGTGGCACTTTTTTGGTTCTCCGCCTTTTTTTTTTTTTAATTTGGGGTATACATTTAAATGGGGCCTCTGTTATTGTGCCTTTAAAAAGTTTTCCTGCAGCTTGCAGGGATTCACATTTTGCACCGTATCTTTTAATTCCTGTATAACTAACCTCCTAATTTTTACATAGTCCCCCTTTCTGAAATTAGATGACACAGTGCTGGTCTGCTGTGATGTTTTCCCACCACAGGGATGTTAAATTTTATTATACTGTGGTCACTATTTCCGAATCTTCCAGTTATATTCACCTCCATTTAGGACTAAACCAAGAATTGTGTATCTTCTTGTGGGCTCCAGAACCAGCTGGTCCAAGAAGCACTCATTTACAGTGCCAAGAAGCTGTATTTCTGCATCCCGTCCTGAAGTCTTGTGTACCCAGTCAATATGGGGATAGTTGAAATCCCCCATTATTATTGAGTTTAGGGTTTTTTTTTTATTTTTATAGCCTCTCTAATCTCCCTTAGCACTTCATAGTTTTTATCACTATCCTGATCAAGTAATATATCCCCACTGCTCTATTCATAGTAGAGTATGGAATTACTATCTATAAAGATTCTATGAAACTTTTTGGTTCATTCACAATTTTTACTTTATTTGATTCTACATTTTCTTTCATGTAGAGTGTCACTGCCTTACCAGCATGACCTGTTCTGTCCTTTTGATGTATTTTGTATCCTTCTATGACTGTGTCCTATTGATTGTCCTCATTCAGCCAAGTTTCTCTGATGCCAATTATATCAATATTATCCTTTAATAAGAGGCACTTTAGTCCATTCATCTTATTATTTAGACTTCTAGGCTATGGCTACACTGCTCCTCCCTTTCAGAAGGGGTATGTGAATGCTATGCATTGGAAATGCTAATAAGGCACTAATATGAATAGTCAGCACCTCATTTGCATAATGGCAGCCATCCGGCCCGTCGAAAGTGCTATTTCAAATTCAAAACTAGCCATGCACATAGGGTTCCTTTGAAAGGAAACCCCTATTTTGAAAGCACCTTTCTTCTCAAAACTTGGGAAGAAGGGTGCTTTTGAAATCAGGGTTTCCTTTTGAAGGGACACCATCTACACAGCTAGTTTTCAGTTTGAAAGCAGCCCTTTTGATGAGTCGGGTGGCCACCATTATGCAAATAGGGTGCTGAATCGTCATACCAGCACTTCATTAACATTTCTGATCCATGGCATTTTAATGCCCCTTCTGAAAGGAAGGGGTAGTGTAGATGTAGCCCTAGTGTTTGTGGATAAGCACTTCAAAATTTTGTCACTATGTAGCAGTCTTCCACTTCCTGATGTGTTTGAATGGCACTCTTTTTCAGTCTTCTGTCTCATGTTTGCTAAGATCATTCTGTTCTTCATTAAGGCCATGGCTACACTAGCACTGCCCTTTTTGAAAGGGGGGATGCTAATGAGCCACTTCTGCATATGCTAATGAGGTGATGTTATGCATATGCAGTGTCTCATTAGCATAATGGAGGCCATACATGTTTCAAAAGGGCTGCTTTCAAAACGCACACTGCCAGTGTAGATGGGGGGCCTTTCTAAAGGACCCCTGGATTTCGAAAGCCTCTTCTTCCCAAAACCAAATGGGAAGAAGGGGTTTTCAAAATCCAGGGGTCCTTTCAAAAGGCCCCATCTACGCTGGCGGGGTGCACTTTGAAAGATGCACTTTGGAAATGCGTGTGGCCATCATTATGCTAATGAGGCACTGCAAATGCACAGCAGCACCTCATTAGCATCTGCCAAAGTGGCTCATAAGCATCCCCTTTTGAAAGGGGGGTTGCTAGTGTAGCCACAGCCTAAGAGTTTTGAGGTAGTCAGAGTTGTGGATGATGTGATCACAGCTGTGAGAGAATTCTTTGAGGCTGAATCAGCAACAAAAAACAAAAAACAAAAACAAATTTTCCATTTGTTCTCTTAGAATCAGGTTTTGTAGTGTGGTAGAAATGCAGTTGTATGAAAAGTATAGATAATTCAGCTCTGGTCAGGTGAAGGCTCGATAGAGTTGAAGAGCTTGGGATGTCATATGGTGTCAATGAGGTGGTCCTAGTGCCACTGTTTCTTCTTAAGTTTTCTATACAGTAGACTCCCAATATTTGTGAACCAGAGCTCACCACTTCCCCTGAGACTCAGCCAGGGACTGCCATATTTGTGAAATTCAACATATGTGAGGATTCTCAACACGAAACGCTTGCAAATGTTGAGACCTTACTATAAATTCTTTTTGTACTGACAAATCTGTAGACTCAAACTGTAGTTTCTACCTAATCATTGTTTCTAGAGGACATGCTGCTTTTTTTATTTTAGAAAGCCTTCATGCAATCCACAGAAAATACTAATAGAAAAAGGAATCTAAATGTCTACAGTTTTGCCTGACAGGTTTGGGATAAAGACTAAATTAGAGTTGTAAGTACACCAAATCAAATATGCTGTGTCTACGCTACAAAAATAACTTGGAAGTTGCTTACTTCAAAATACAACTTCGAAGTAAACAACTTCAAAGTAGAGCATCTACACACACCGTACTTGGACGTTAAACTTTGAAGGAGGGTACTACTCCATTCCCGGGAATGGAGTAAGGACTTTGAAGTTGGTCTCCCTACTTTGAAGTTAACTTGGAAGCTAGTTCCTAGTGTAGACACACCCATAGTCACTCGAAATTATTCAAACATATGCACTTTCAGTTTATACATGATGGCCTTTTGACTTAAAACCTGATAGGATGCCATGAGCCTTTGAGAGATTGTTCAACAATCAAAAACCTCATTGTTGGCAGTACTTACTCTGCTTCAAGCCTTTGCATCCCATGTTAATACATATTCCTAATAAACAATACTCAATCAACAATACTTGTGCTTATGCAGCAACTCTCACAATTTGATCGAAAGTGCCATGATGTTTCATAATTATTTAAAGCCCCAGCCCCTGAGATCATATGAGTGTGTCAAAAATTCCATCTTATTGGTTGGTGGATTGATTGATTTTAATAGTAAGTTATTGCACTCATAGTTGAGAAGAAAAGTTTGGAAACTAAGGAAAATGCTCTCTACATGCTTAAAAAAACAAAAGGGAAAATAAGTGACCCCCCCACCCCCTCCAATCTATTTACTTATTTTTGAGATTTCATTTTTTGGAACATTACTCATGGTTCTTAAAAACCTGTGTTTCACATCTGAAAGTCACACTATTTGCCTCAGTTGCAAAATACAAGCTTCCAGTAGGATAGTGCAAGCAGTATATTGCTGAGCAGACAGGGACTGCTTCTGCATGTGTTTATTGTTTACCAGCAGATATCAGACTGAATCATGACTTCTTTGGTTGCTACAAAGGTGCACAATCAATAAGATGCAGAGCAAGTCATATGCTAATTGAGATTGCTGATTGCTGCATGTGCTAAAATCTAATCATTTTTAGCTGGTTGAGAAACAAAATGAAAATATAGGTAAACTGGGTGCCTGGTTAATTTCTCATTAGCATACACAATCACTTCCATTCCCACTGGTGCCTTAAATTGCATCCAGAAATAACCTTAGCTGACTAAATTTCTTGCCAATCAGCTCATCCTCCGGCAAGGGCACCAGAAAGCTTCATACATCAGTACAAGAGTTGTCAATCCTTCTGATAAATGCTTTGAAACAAGAAAATCAGCTCATTTTAGACCCCATGAAATATAGTACCTAAAAAAGAGAAAGGAAAGGAACTTAATACCTAAAAATTAAATTTTGTTGGCGGATGCAGTCATATTGCACCAGAACTAGGGAAAGGTATGAGGGATTGTCGATGGAAAACTGAGGGCAAACATGTGAAAAAGTCCCTACAACAGACTAAGATGATGCTTATCAGTCCTGGATGAGCACCTGGAGTTGTGAAAAAAAAAATTAAATAAATACCGCCCAGAATGAGTGTGGAACCTAGTTAATTCCTGGCTCAGATCTGTATTCAAAGGGATATATGGCCAGACACCTTCATAATATGTATCAAAATGAAATCAACAGAAGGCATGTTTGCCCTTAGCATGTCAGTCTACAGATCGCTAACTGCATGCATTACTTCTGCACCAATCCAAAGAAATGCTGTGAAAGACTAGGAGGTTGAAGTTCAGATGGGCTACCTATGCAGAAAATGTGACAAGGGGACAGAATAAATGGCACAGAAGAAAGAGAAACTCAAAACATGTTCAAGAAATATATTTTTGCTTCCTGAAATGAAGCACAAATGAATAGTGTCACCTAAGAGGATAGATCAATGAAGCTAAACTGTTGTTGTCTGTCAGAAACAATTACAAGTTGAACCTTTCAAATCCATCTCTCTCTTTCATCTGGCACCATCTGTAATCCAGAATGATTTTAGTTATCCAGATGACCACTTACCATGGATATGGCCAAGTTTCCCATGGTCTCATAAAGCTTGTTTGTGGCCACCAGACCTGGCTCTCAGTGTTCTGCACTGTTATTTAGCTGTTATTTACCTCCATAAATATTTTCTAAGATCCCAGGAAGCAGTGGAAGTGCTGGCAATGCTGCTAGAGAATATCGACTGTCTGTGGTCCAGAAAATTCTCTCATTCAGCACCAGTCAGGTCCTGAGGGTGCCAGACTAAAGAGGTTCAACCTGTTGACTGTTTTCTTTTGTGTAGATATGAAAGTAGATGCAGGGATTTACCAATGTGCCTGGCACTGGGCCTAGAGTCCTTAGCAAGGTGGCCAGCTCTGGGCCACTAGAATTGGCAGGGTTTTTGTTTGAAGGAGCAGCCCTCTCCTGCCAGCTCCTACCAATCCTTCATGACTGGCAATTGGGAGCCCCAGGGATGCAGCAGTAGAAGCTAGAAGCCCAGGGTCTCTGGTGATGATTTGTATGACCCAGGCTTCTGGCTGCTGCCATGATTACTGAGAGTCCTGGGCTCTCTTAAATTTCTGAATCTGGGGCAGTTCCCCCTTTTGTTTCCCCCTTGTTGGCAGCCTTGCCATGGTAGCCCTGCCCGACCCTATCACCTGGGAAGGTCTGGCTGGTCTGGCAGCCAGTTCTTAACTCACCAGCCCACTTTCACCTCTACATTTGGAGACTAAATGTAATTTTGAGAGAGAGAGAGACAGGGGTCTTAATGGATAGAACTGCCTTTACTGAGTCTAAAGCATTTCTCCCTCTGTTATGATATAAATTGGTACCATTTTGGAGCAATTTCATAAAGTCATAATGGTATCATGCAAGAAAACTAGCACAGCAGATTTTGCTGCTGCATTGGCAATAACAGACCTGTCTTTATGACCATAGATACTTCCAGATAGGATAGTAGGTTCAAGTGTTACATTTTGGGTTATCTACTGTACAGCAAAGATAAAACACAGTGATCATTGCAAAAGACTGTATTACACATTTTAAGTCTTCTTAAGGAAAAAAACGTGAAGAAAAATGCTGCTAAAAAGCACAGGGAAGGAAAGGAAAACTGTTACATTCAGGATTAGTGGAAGTTTGGTGGGAGTGGAGGATGAAACAAAAACAGTATTTTATCTATGACCAGTAACAAGACATGACTATAAATAGATGAGGGATTACAAGTAAACAATATGATAGCATGTTACCCTGTAAACACTGAAGTTTGCATTAAACTTTATATTTGCCTACGTCTACAAGGCAGAGCCTACACATCATTTCTAAATAGTTTTTGAATAAAATGGCACGTTATTTTTGTATCCCTATACTCCTTGTGGAAGGAGGAGTAAGGGATGATTTGAAATAGCACATTATTTTGATGTTTGGCACTGTTTAGACAAGGCCAAATGCTGAAATAGCCTATTTTGAGTTTAGGCTTCCATGCACATGTAGCCCTTGTGAGTTGTCACACAGGAACACATATAAAACAAAGGCATGTGTACATTTTTGCTTGCTTGGGTCATCATTCATTACAGCATTTCCTTTTATAATTCATCTTCTGTACCCTTTTCTAAATCAAAAGTTGTAAATCATTTTTAGGATTTTTTTAAATTTATTTTTACAAATGTTTTAAAATGTACTGGAAGAGTATAACTTAACAGCAATTCTGAACATGAGAAGGTTACTGCCATGGCTGATGAAAAGCTAGCATGTCTTTTTCTTGTAAAACACAGTAAACTAACCCCAAATTATATACTCATTGCAAAACCTCACTACTGCTTGCGGGGTGGGGGGACCTAAAAACTCATATCACCTAGTTATAACAGTTATAACGTGTTTGTTTTGTATCACAAGCTATTTGTTTGATAAAATATCCCTTAATCATTGTGTTACATGGTACTGGTGCCACTCTGAGTGGAATTTATGTAGGCAATATTTTTTCCCAAGATTCTATGCACATATATCCATTGTCAAGTTTATTATTATTATTATTAGTAGTAGTAGTAGTAGTAGTAGTAAGAAATTGCAATTAACTCAAACATATATTTGCCAAAATCTGGCTGTTCTCACTTCAGGCAAAGCAAGTTTGTGCATATATCACTCTCTCTGGAGAAATGGGATGACTGTACCAGAATTATTTGTGTCAGCATTGAGTGAATGAAGTGTCCAGGAGCCAAGGTGATGCACCTGATACAAAGTCATAGACTCTCATACACACTGGAGAAAACACTCTTGCATCTGTGATGTCCTTGAAATTGGAGAAGAATACTATAGGAATATTGAAAGGATCAAATAGTAGTATACAAAATACAAGCTGTGAAAGCAAAAAGATTTCTTGTGTAGGGAATGGATATTCACTTTTCACAACTGATTATCTGCTATCTGAATGACATACTGCTGTTTTGCAAAGACAATGAATTGCTTTATGGAACTCCATGATAGCCCTCTGTGCAATTTAGAAAGCTATCAGGGACAAACCAAATTGCTTTTTTCCTATTTTCGTTTTAATCCAAGTAGAAAAACAATTCATTTAAATATGAATTTGCCAAGCCATTCTTATGCAGATCGCCTTCTTGGCAAATGCAAAAGATTCAATTCTTCCAGTTTTTTTTTCACCATTACAAATGGTTTTAATTCATGTCGGCATTTTTCTGGAAGCTACTACATTTATCCTGAAAAGGGAATTCACTTTAATTAAAGCTGCCTTGTCATTTTGATGTACTTTTGTAAACATTTTCTTTTTTTTTTTTCTGCTATAGGTCTTTAAAATGTGAAAAAAATGACAGGAACAAAAGGCTCCTTTAAAAAAAATGTTTTATCCAGTGTGGACAGTTTGCTTAGATAAACCATCTTTTCTAAACTCACAAAGGGTAAATGAGTAACAATGTCCTACAGCCATTTGATATTTTTTCTTTATTTTTCATTTACAGAGATTGAAAAAGATTTTATATGTCTATCTTTTTTTGGTCATTGTTGATGTTTAGCTTGCAAATGCATATATATAAATAGTTTGTCGGGCCACTTTGCTATAAAGAGCTTGCCAAATGACAGTTGCTTCTAATGACCCAAGTATGACATACAAAATCTGAATTCAGATGGTAATTTCCTGGACGTGAACTTAGAGGTGAATCACAGCTGACTTTCAGACCTTTCACATATGCTTGAAGTAGAACCTTTTTGTGGCTGTCATTTGGTGGCTATGAGCTGCTCAGACCAGATAAAGAAATCCTTTTGAGGGCTTACCGTTATACAGAAACAGTCTCTGAGACTTCATTTAATAAGACTTTTCCTATTGTGAAACCCTAATTTTAAGAAAACTTGCTAAAATATTTATATAAGGAAGCTAAATTCAGATTAAACCACCATGATTTTCATGCAGCCATACAGTTAAGTTAGTAACTAAAAATAGCTAAAGTATAGGTTGGAACAAAAAAATTAAAATAATCCAATATTCTGAAGCTCTTTGCAAAGGTTTCAGGTACCTTGCAAATTGGAGCTTTTTGAAAGATTCTATGACTGGATGTGGAGATCGTGGGGTGGAAAAAGAGAGAACGTGAAAGTGGGAGGGGGGATACAAATTAGTATGTGGCTATTATTAACTTTGAATATGCTTTCACAGACTCTAGATCTACTTATTTTTAATCTGCACAGCTCAGCCATTGGAGAGAAGTAGAAAAATGGCTTTGGGCTTTAGCATATTCAGACCTAAGCATTTAAAAATCCAGCATTTACAATTTAAATCTGATTTTTCCCCTGATCAAAACACACAAAGAAATTTATTTTACTTTCCAACAAAGAGTCTGAGGTCCTGCAAACATAGAAGCATATGAGTATTTTTTTTTCCTGTGAACTCAGTGTGACTACTTACGTTCATGCATCTGACAAAGTGGGGTTTTGCCCATGAAAACTTATGTTCCAAAATATCTGTTAGTCTATAAGATGCCACAGGACTTCTCGATACATTCATAAAATTCTTGTTTGCATGGTTAGGGCCCCAAACCATGACACTGTTTAATAGCACTGTATGTACAAGAAAGTAGGGTTAGCTCATTTAATAGTAAACCATTTTTCTGTTTTGCTTATGTTTGAATGATTTCTAAAATCATACCTTTTATATATATATATGCTTTTCCTTTGGGTCCTTATACCTCGGTTTGGCAGATTTTTAAAATAAATTTAAACACATAATATCAAGTTTATTTTTAAGACTTTGTATTCATTTAAATTTTTGCAGTTGAACAAAATTATCAGTTTTAAGAATTTTTTCAGTTTAACTTTTCACAGTTATGAGAATTATGGGACACACGCAATGGGGAAAGGCCACACAATGATTTAATAACTGTAGGTACTGAGCTTCCCAAAGTTATGTTTATCACCATTCAAACACAAATTGTCAACGTTCTGTGTTAAAATAGATGAAGTAAATATCTTTAAATCAATCTTAGGTAACGTAAGAAAATTTTGCATAGCTGTGCATTTCAATGATAGTGGAAATATTTTTTGAAAGTTGTGTGTCTAGAGTAAAATTGACATTTAGCAACATTACTGATAAAAATCTAATTCTTAAAAGCTGGGTTAATTTGAAAGGGATTTCTTAACTAAGAGTTGTCACAATCTTGATTGCATTATAGTGTCTCCAATGTGACAATCAAAATAATGTGCAGGAAGTGGTAGAAAAGGGAGAGTGCCTTTTTCATGTAGATAAATTCTTAACTTTGAGTTTATTATGGATTATTTAACATGCAAAAGGATTCATACGAGGTGTAATTCCACAGAAGTCAATGGGTTTAAAGTGGAATATTTCAGAGTGAAACCAGGCATAACAGGATCTTATATGTCCTGTTATAGGGCTGAAAGACTGTAGGTTTTTAATATCCCCTAATGGCTCACACATGCAATGTAACATTAATATTCTACTGAGTTCCTTTAATATTATTCTTTTCTCCTCTTTTTCCTGGTCTTCTATTGCTCACATGCAAATTCTGTCTTTACCAGAGCCTCTGAATAAGCATTGACAAATGAGTATCTAAATGGGTTCTCATTCTTATCAAAATTCTACTTATTCAGATTTTGTCATTATACCTGCTAGGAAGAAATGGCATCAAATGTAAATTCTCTCTCCCCTACTCAACAGATAGAGAATTGTATGGATTTGCAATACACTTTGAAGTCATGTTATATAAACTAGGAAGAGTCAAAACTTGATATCACAAAAGCAGAAAAGAAAAGTTTGCTGACTTTTAAAATATTATTACCCAGGGCATCTTCTCTGGCCATTACTTTTGAAGGGCATACACACAAACACAACAGCAGGCTAAATGGAAAATAAGGTTGCTGATTATGAGACCTGAACGAAAGAATGCAATTTATCGGATTGTTGACCATACTACTCTCTCATGGTATACAATCACCATAAAGCCAATGGATCTAACACTCTGAGCATTCCTATTGTACAGAGCAAATCCTTGTGTGGTGTTAACCAGAATAGTGCCTTTATTTAGCACTCTTACACATTGCCTACAGCACAGGGGGAATCTCAGGTGACAGATGGGTTTGGCCAGGGCATCCCTATGCACCAGTAATCCCCCAAGTGCCAGAACATGCTCTCAGGACTGAAGGCAGCCAGGCAATAAAGGCTTTCAGACACCTCAAATTTATATTGTGACTCTTCCTTCCCATATAAGGATGGAAAAGGAAGAGACATAAAGAGGCTTTATACCCCTTTTACCTTAGTTTATCAACTACCTTTGTTTTGGGTAAATATCCATGAATGTTACCAGTCCTGCTACTTTTGGTTCTGGTTGGAAATAGGCTGATCTCATATTTTGTGACTCTCTGGCATTTAAGTTCCACCACAAAAGCAGCAGGAAGAGAAGTAGAGAGGAAAACTTGTCTAATGGTTATAGAAAGTTAATTTTTTTTATTCAAATTCCATTCAAAATATACAAAATGTATTTAGAGAACAAGTCTTAATATTTTCAGAACCAGTTGAGTTATTCCTAATTTATGGTTATTAATACTTGATGAAATCAAGCCTGTATTAATCTTGCTGGCTACAGACTATAAAACTCTTTACTATTGTTTGGGTTATGAAGGGATTGTGAAAGTTGGGAAATGGCTTCAAGTGATGTGATTTTTCTGTGTTTGTCAAAGAAAAGAATACGATGTTGTTGTTGTTATTGTTCTATTTAATTCAAGCATTTGTTTAGCCTTCCTTGAAAAAGAACTAGTTCTTCTGTAACCTGATCTGGCATTCCTGAAAGTGTAAATCAATTGTCATGTAAAGAGCAAGCTGCATTCCATACAAAATATCTCCTGATGTGTCCACAATATATTCCACCCATTGTGCCAACCAGCTTGTAATAACTAGTCCTTGCCATCTAGTCATCCCTTGTTAAACCCTTCCTTGTCAATGTTCCTGTAAGTAAAGATATGTAGCTGCTAAAATAACTCCTCATTTGTTAATTATGCATAAATACAAAAGAGATACATGAGCGTATCTTGTGGATAAAGAATTAACAAGGTGAATCTGTTATAGATTTTATTTTTATGGCAATAGCTAAGGGGAAGCAAGCATAAATGGGCTAACAGTGCCTGTGTAAAGATTGAGAGGTTTCACCTATCAAATTCAAATATAATGAACAAAATGAAAGGCCTGCTTCTGGAAAAAAACATTGCTGCTCAATGTGGGTTCTGAAAACCTAACCTTATAGTAATGGTTAAGTCACCTCCATCCATTTTATTTTTGCTGTCTTTCGGTAGTCCTGAAATGATTAAAAGCATTGGAAAATATGTCTTATATTTGGAGACTCCAGGAGTTCCAATTCTTTAGTTTGTCAAAGAGAAAGTTAAGAGGTGAATTCCTATATTACTACTTACACGCAGAACAGAGATTTGGTAAGTTTGCTTGAAATTGTGCAAATAAAAATATAACAAAATTCAATGGCTGGAAGTTTGAAGCCAGACCCATTTAGATTCAGAAATAAGGCACTAATATGTAACATGAACATGATTAACCAGTGGCACACCTTACCACAGTAGGAAGATTTCCCATCACAGGTAATGTTTAAGTCTAGATTCTTTGTTTTTTATCTAAAAGATGTTTCTATTTCAACCCCAGCTAATTAATGCAAGGATATGATATATGTAGTGATGGGTGGGGGTGAGAGGTGGCAAGGGGGAAAAGATTCATGTGTGTGCTCAAATCCACTTTGTTGGCTGTTAGGGTCATCGACCTTTCTGCTTTCACCAGGAGTCTGCTGGAATCACGCCCTATCTCCTGGAGGCTACAGAAGACAAACTGGGAGATTTTAGATTGTGAAAGTTAGGTGGGCAACAAGATTAAGGCAGGCTCCTTATCTGCTTTACTCTCATGCCTCTGCCAGAAGTAACTGCTATGTTCCCATGGCCCCTGGTTGTGGGACAGAGGGCTCTGCATGCTTTCCCCACCCTAGCACTGATGCCTCAGCTCCCGTTGGCTGGGAACTATGGCTAATGAAAACTTTGGTGGTGGTGCTTGCTGGCATGGGAATCATATCAAACTCCATGTCCCCAACCCTAGCAGCTGCAGGAATATTTTGGGAAAGGTGTGGGGCAAAGACAGGCAGGGAACTTGCCTTAGCCCGACTGCACAGCTGATTGGGAGAGCCTCTCCTGGACACAACATGCAACCCACACCCCTCCTGCACTCCATCTCTGACCTCCATCACCTGCACCCAAGCTCTCTGCCAAACTCTTTACCCTGTCCCTCTTCCTGAATCCCAAGCCACTGGCCCAGTTTCATCCCAGAGCTTCCACCCACATTCTGAACCCCTCAGTCCCAGTCCAGAGCCCCTATCTGCTCATGCATTCCAATCTCCTTCCCCAGCCTAGGGAAAGTGAGCGAGGGTGGGTAAGAGTGGGTGACAGAGGGACACACAAGGTTGGTGGAGCCTCAGAGAAGGAGTGGGTCTTTACAGAAGAGGTGAAGAAGAGGGGCAAATGTATGTGTCTCTTTGTGATTAGATAGCAACGGTATTTGCTGTAATAATAAAGACAAATGTCATTGTTGGCTCAGTTAGTAAATTAGGGCTATACTTGTCATATAGACTAACATTAGGTATGTATGTGCAATTCCCATTCAAATACTGGGCAGTTCACAAACACATCTGAGAGTGGAATTTAGCCTCTGGCATTTTGTATGTTCACTTCCCTTTATGTATGTCTTCAACTGTATATACGGAATATATGAACAAAGGATGGGAAGGGATGGATTAAGTGTCTTATTATAGGTGATCTAGTGCACTCCTGCTTATTTACCAGTAAATAATATTTTTAGATTTAATCTGAAAAAAAACTAGGCAAAATAGACCACTGGCTCAAAAAGTTATTAGTTTTATTCAGCAACCAGAATCATGGAATCAAGGCTCAGTGAGCATACAGTGACTGTATAAAAATATAGAGAATTGCACAATTAGCTTTGAATGCATCCCTAGGCCTGAAATCTATTGTTTGGCCTCTAAGATATTGTAGCTTAGAGGAGCTTATTATAGGTATTACATAGCTCTGTTACAAGTCAGTGGTACAATTGACATATCTGTGTGGAGTGTCTCTCACTCTTTCCATTTGCTGTTATTAAGTTCAGAAATCTTATGAATTTGATTAAAAAGAACACTCAATACACTTACTACTGTCAGTCATGCTTTAGATGGGACACACAAATCCATAACTAACTGTAAATTATTCCCCAGTGAATAGTTATAGCATTTAAGTGCTGATTTTTTGTTTTGTTTTGTTTTGTTTTGTTTTTTTGCTTATGTCTGAGATTAAGTATTCAACCATCCTGCTTGGATAAGACCTGCATGTTCTCAAGCATAACCAATCCTCTTTTTATTTTTGGTCAGAATGAAATACTAAACATTTCCTTCTTCTCTGAACTGGAAGATATTAATCATGATTAGCAGCATATGGTGGCAAAGAAAAACAAAAATCTTCCTAAATATTCTGAGTCCAAAAGATTTTCTTTTTTTGAAGTGTAATAATTTTTCCTGAAGATGAAATATGGTTGTTGGTAAGGTTTGGCTTTGAGTGTGCTAGTACTTATGTGAGTGTAAATTTGCAAACAGCTCAGGATAAGTTACAACAGTTTGTGTCCTGTGTTCTCACTATGATGTATGATATGATAGTGGATTTTGATCTTAGTGACAGTGGGTGAATATGTGAGGGTTTTTGTTTTGTTTTGCTTGTTGTTGTTGTTGTTGCTGTTGTTGTTGTTTTGGTTCTCTGGATGCTCTGAACAAATAAACAAAAGTTCTGTAAAATAAATTGAAAAGTCCATTTTGTTTGATCCAGAATACTTGGTTCTGGGCACAGTTACATGGCTAGAGTCACAAAACAGTGGACAGGTGATAGTTGTGAAACCCGCCCCATCCATTATAACTCTTCAGCCAGTTATATGAGCACTTTCCTGAGATGTGAGTTCCCTAAAATAACATTTGAGAAAACAATTACAATCTTGAGATTAGGGCACTCAGGTGAGATGTGGAAGCCTGAGTTCAAATCCGTGCTTCACTGGGGAATTTAAATCTTAGTTCTCCACCTTCAGGGTGCATGCTAACATTTTATAAGCAAAACAGTATCAGTACCTCTTCCTCCGTGTTCCTGGTTTTATGACTATAGCCTGAACTCCCTTCATAATCACCGCCTCCCCAGTAAAGCTATTTGGCAAATTTGTGTCAGGTTTGGTAACATTTCAGGTTGATCAAAACTTTATTTTTTTTCCCAAAGAATAAACTGTCTGAGAAAGTTCACTCAGCTTTAGTCATATCTGAGAAAATCAGGTGATATTAGTGTAATCAAGTTTCTGTTGATCTATTTGTTTCCTAACGTATTTTGAATAATGTCACTTTCAGTCAATCAGTCTTAAACAGCGGATATTATCAGCTGTAATCTAAAATAAATGCTTTTCTCATCAGCAAGTTGGTCTTTAAAAAAAAAAAAACTACAGACCTGCTTGACACAGTGATTGAACTAGATGATTTGAAATAAATAAATTGAGTAGTCTGTCAAAATGCTGAACAATGCTTGAGGCTTCTATACAGACATTTTTTCCGTCTTAGATTAAAAGAGAACTTATATTGATAAATAAGTGTTATGATTATGTCCAGCAATACTACTATTTTTACAGATATGCCAGTTTCCAGAAAAGAAACGTTATTACTTCACTGTAACACTGCACTCTTGAATGAAGCTTGGCAGGCAAATTAAACTCAGCTAACTCTGTTTAGTTTGTTTGCTAATATTAAATAAATAAATATAAATAAATAGTTTAGAATACGTAAATTTAAATTTCTTTTGAAGTATATTCAACATCATTAAAACACAAATATGCAAATGTGAGAGTAGATGAGTTTAAATATGGTGTACATTTGTTTGTTTGGCTTTAATTTCTATAACAATTTTGCAGTAACTTAAAATCATGATTTTTCATACAAATTCTGAACTTTATGAATTCAGTAATAGATTTGTTTCACAGATGAACATAATCCACTCTTTCTGGGTATGATTAAATTATTATGTACTTGTTGTCTAGACAGTACTTGGTCCTGCCATTGAGGCAGGGAGCTGGACTCAATGGCCTCTCAAGGTCCCTTCCAGTCCTAGTGTTCTATGATTCTATGTCTGAAGGAAAATACCTACTGACTATTGATTCTCTCATATTATTTATTTTTTTACAGTTTCCAGAAGTGGTTCCCATCTGGAAGATCTTACATAACAGGCATAATTTATGGTAACTCGCTTATATCTTGCTATATTTATACACAGCAGGCCTAGTTAGATGTGATGCAAAAACTGTATCTCCAAACCTTTAAGAGATTCTATTTATATCATTTATATTATGCTTTTATTTTATTTTATTTTATTTTATTTTATTTTATCTATCTATCTGTCTGTCTGTCTGAATGATAGATAACACTTATAGAAGCTAAAGGATATATTATATGCTATAACAACTGCAGCAAAACAGGCTCTACTACTCTCTTTGCTGCCGGATACACACTTAACTTTGGACATCCATTAATTCATGACCGTCCCGGTCTTTTTTCTGTCATAGGTCTCCTTTATATACAGTACTCACATAAATATCTCTATCCTTTTATTCAAAGCCTTCTATATAATAGGCCATAAGTGGTTGCTTTGCACTTCACAAACATGAACCTTAATGGCTGCTGCATTTTACTAGAGCTATAAAATTACCAACTATTATACAGGCAAAGCTATGGTAGAAATTGTACCTTGAGTATGTAACTCACCCCTAGAAAAAGAATATCCATTAATCTTACTGCATGATAACTAAATGTACCCGTTTCTCATGTCAGCTGAAATATCCAAGAGAAAATTCCTCTTTCATATGTTTCCACACCAAACACTTTAAAAATAAAGAACAAGTCTGTATTCCAATCCCTTCTCCTACTTTTTTAGGAAGACAAAGTTAGGGAGATAATTTGTTTATTTATTTGTTTATTAATTATAATAATAAAAGTCTTTACTTTTAAGCAGATGAATAGTCCCCTTGAATGAGACTGTTTGCTAAAGAAAGATGAATATTTTGGATCACACACTTTTTTTGAAAAATGGGCATCCTGATGGATTGCAACAATTGTGAATTCATGTCAATTTCAGCTAATTGTTTCAATCAAAGGGAAAAAAAATCCAAATGTTCTAAAGGTTCTTTTTCAGATTTTCAAAATGAAATGTATCAATATTTCCAGGTTAGATTCACAAAGGTGCTTAATTGCCATCTACAAAACCAAACGGGAAAAAAGGACAAAACAATTCCCTATAGCAAAGAGTATTTATTTATGCATGGTATACACTCCGAGGCTGGTCTACACTACAGAGTTTTGTCAACAGAATGTACTGTTGGGCCACATTCCCTTACATAATCTCTGTTGACAGAATGCATCCATACCTAACAGAGGCTTCCCCTGTCTATGTTCTCTGTCAACAGAGTGTGTCCACCCTGCCCAGTCCTCTATGGACAGAAAAGCCAGCCAGAAGCTCTGCAAACAGGCTGTCGACGGAGGGCTCCCTGGAGGACCCACACCATTTTTTTTTCAACAGAATCTGTGGACAGTGGCATTATGCCTCATACAGGAGCAACTTAACTCTTCTGAGAAAACTGCTGAGTTCTCTCAACAGTTTCTAAACAGAAAACATTTGTAGTGTGGACACTCCATGAGTTTTGTTGAAAAAACCCCAGTTTTGTTGACAAAACCCTGTTTTGTAGATGCAGCCCAGTAATTGTAACTGGCGTAATTGAGAGACTGAACCAAGGACACCTAATGGGCTAGTAGTCAAAACAGCTATGTAGAACACCTGTTCTCAAATTTCAATCCACCACAACGCTCTCAGAGGATAAAAATTCTAGATGATGTCAGGAGGAGGGAATGAAGCCTGATCACACCCGATCCCCCAACACCCAGTAGGTGGTGATGGTGGAGACAATGTACTTTGTAAGCTGAGCACTTGAGCAGCCACCCAGGAGAGATAAAGGTGCTGCCCAGCTGTTTAGCAGAGTTTCCATAGCTACCCGCAGTGGGCAACTTGTATTTCTAATGGTGGTATACATCAGCACAAGTCTTCATGTGCCTTATGAAAAAAATATAGGGAACACTGGTGAGGGGGGTCAATGCTTAAGCCCAAGAGTTTCTGCCTTCAGAAGGGAAGCTATAACATGAGACCTACTACCCTGGACAATAGCCCATAGGCTTCAGCTTTGACATCAGGTAGTGGGGCTCTGTAGTCAGCTTCGGGCAATGAGGTGCAGGCATTGAATTCAGCCTCAAGACCCAGCATGTTTAACATCAGCTCTGGCAACCACATTAAACAGGCTCATGACCCACTGTGGAGTCCTAACACCCAGTTTGAGACCCCTTGATTTAGGAGACCTGGAAAGAAATCCTTACCACCAAGAAGAAATTTTCAACTTGATGTCACTACTATCCCACATGACCAGGGCCACCGACGGGGGTGGAGGGACAAGAGGGCACTTGAGCCCTAGTCCTGGCGTTCCAAACAGGCCCATAGCTGCTGCTGCTTCTGCTCTGGCAGCAAACAGCACACCAGGCTCCTTCGAAACACCATGGCATTGCTACTACAGCTGCACACGGCTGTGAGTGTGGGGCAGTCGAGGGGGTAGCAGCACAGTCCGGGTGGCTCTGAGGTATAACTGCCCTTGGTCCTGCCCCTTCTTCTCTTGGCTACAGGCCTTTTGGGGTGTGGATCCAGGCCCCCCTCCCACCTTGCCCTAGGGCCTGAAGTGGCTGTCAGCCCCACAGCACATGAGTGCCCTAATCCCTGGACTTTGGAGTTAAAGGGGGAGACCTCCAAGATCTCCTTTGTTTTGTAAATCACATCTAAGGGCCCTTGTAATTCTAAAGTTTTATTTCACTAGCTTTTATTTTTAGAAATGATTAAAGAGGCCAAAGATCAAAGTAAAATACTTCATTTCAGGTCAAATGACACATTTTATTGAACCAAAAATGATGTTTTAGGACTTCCTGCTCTGCACAAAATTCTGAGAAATGTTGGTTTTGAGTTCACTTTTTTTGTCTGAGCTTCAGAACTGCCAGTGAACCAAATATCAGTTATTTACAGGTGCTTAGACTTGTTCTTATGTACCTTGCTAAATCAAGAATTAAATCCTCAGGAGGCACTCAGCTACCAGGGTGGTGGGTGCCTACATAGTAATGTAGCAAGTGCATATAAGAAATGGTCTATCCTATGGTTCAGAATAATCTTATCTCCCTTCTTATTCAGTTCATAGTAAAACTATGGAATTAATCCCCTTAGTGTCTGCACATGTTGCAGCTACAGGTTTTTGACTCTAATATAGTCTGAACCAAAAGATCTACCTGATCCAAGATAAAATGTTCTCTGCTAGGCTAGCAAGTAGTTGACAGAGCTGTGGAACAGCAGCATCATTTTTATCTATTAGGCCAGACCTAGGTACTAGTATTGATTTTTGAAAACTCATTTTCCTTTCTTATGGGGAATAGTAGCTCTGCTTAAAGAAAAACATAAGCCTTGAATCAACTTGAATTTAGTATAAGCTGCAGAAAAAAATGATCCTTTGGAATGGATTCATGACAGTGATAAAGGGTAGATATTGTCATATTTCAAATGTTAATGCATAAATGGCTTTACCATTTATTCAAGTTTAAAAATAGATAATTAATGGTTATAATAATAATTACCAAATTTCTACAGTTGTAGAAAATTGTCAGTATAGTACATAAATCAAATGTACTGTGTACCAGTTTTCAATAAATTTTGAAATTCAGTAATTATCACTTTCTTTCTAAGATGTTCATAGTGTGCCTATTAAAGGGCCATTTAGGCAGTGTATGATTCATTTCAAAATATAATTGAAATCCAAAGGATTGTACTCTTTACCCATCTCTTTTTACATTGTTTCCTTAAGAGCATATGTTGCTGAAATTGGAGTCTCTGTGTAAGGTAACTGAGATATTCAAGAGCTGTCATTATTAGGTAAAGGCCTATGCAAGGAATTACATTTTGAGTTGTGTTTTAACTAAGGTTCAGGGTTTGTGGTGCTGTAGCTGATGGGTTGTGGTAGGAGAACAAGAGGACCTTCTGGTAGATAGTGTCTTTAGCGCAAGAAGGGACCTAAGTGGGTATTCCTTAAACCTAGTGTGGAGAAGTCAGAACTAAATAGAAACTACAGAAGGAGATGGGTAGTATAGAGCTGCTACTACAGGCCTCCTGCCTTTTCGTTGTCTATACATCTCCCATTTACACTGAGGTGGAGAATGCTGGCAGAAATCGTAAACAGTATGGTATATTCCGGAATCTGCAAGGCACACCACATGAGACTGAAATTGGAAGAGTTAACTGCAGGACCTGAACTAGCACAAGTCCTGTTGCTGTGCATGAATTTTCTTCCTCTCCCATTTTAATTGGTCTTGTGGGGGGGTTAGGACTTCCCTTCTACCAAATCCTCATGAGTAGGTGAGCAGTTCCTGGTGGGTGGCGGCTCATCTTTTAGAATTGACTGCCATCCTCTGTACATGGTGACGAAGAGATTCTCCACAGCATAGTGTGCATGTCCATGGGTACTCAGAAGCCTGATGTGGAAGGCTGGGGAAACTGACATAAATCAGGTGCTTTTGACACCACCTATTTTGCATAAGAATGTATGAGGCCATTAGTGAGATCTTTTCTGGAATGTGAGTGCACAGTCAAGGCACCCAAAGAGTTTTAACGCTATCCTATATAATTATCACCAATATGGTCACAAATTAGATTGAAAACATTTTTTAAAGATTAGAGATATTTTATCCATAATATTTTCTCATCTTTGTTACAGTTGTTTTTAATACCTCTAATATGTATTTCCATACTTGAATGTCATGTCAAGCTTAGCTTAGGTTTCTAGGTTTATAACATTTATTTCCTATACTTATGATGAACTATTTCCTATTTCTACGTTTATAATAATATTCCCATAGTAGATGTGGGAGCACTAAGGCACAGAGAGAATGAAGCCCCCTTGTTCTGCGTAAGTCTTATTTTCATAATTGAGTTTCAAGTACCATTCACTTTCTGTAGTACTTGAGGTTTGTAAACCCATTAGGCATTGGACTGCAGTGCAGAGCAGTTCCTTAATACTTCTGGAAGTTTAGGGATAAGTGACTTGCCCACGGTAACACAGGAAGTCTGTAAAGTAGCAGTGAAATAAACGCTTATCTCCTGAATGCTAGGCTTGTGCCATCATTGTTCTTTAACATAATCTAGAAGACATAAAGTATTTGAGCTTGACAGAGGTTTTGTTCTGAAATATTAAACAAAAAATGGTACCAGCCTATTGGGAATACTCATTTTCCCTCAAGGTTTCCAAAAGACAGTTACAAACTTGCTTTCTTTCAATAAGAGCCAAGTGTTGTATGATTTCTTTTTCTGGCTTTCTTGGAGAAATATATTTTATGTTGATGTCTCTCAGTAAAACTCTGTATGGCATTTTTGGTTTGTGTTTCACTGTTGTTCCCTGTCATTTTCACTTTGCATACAAGAGTTTGGGCTCTCTTCTTCATATCTTTACATTAGCGGCTGGAGCCCTTGTAGCACTTTTGAAAGCCACAGTAATGTTGGCTAAATCACATTATGCTGCTCTCAAATATATAAAATTGGGTCACTAATGCTTCAGCGATTTTTGAAAGACTAAGGACAAGAGCTGGAGCTTAGCTAACCCACATGTGTATTGCCAGGTTGTTTGTCTGTTTATTTGAGTGTTTGTTTGTTTGTTTGTTTTAAGATATCCTTGTTCTCAGAAGAGGAACTTAAACTTAGACAATGCGGATTTTTTTTAAAAAAATATATACTTCTGGAAAATACAAATGCATCAAAAACATTTTTTTCAAGATAACGTATCAGTTCTGATAAAACTTTCTCAGATTCAGGATGGAATTTTTATTGAGAAACACAGACATTTAGCCCAGAATAGATCATGGTTCAGTTCTTAAGACACTTAAGATGGATTTTTTTGCTGTTGTCCCAGTGGGTTACAAAAACATATGAAAACCTTGCTATGTCTAGTTAAACAACATTTTTGTTTTGTTTATAATGCTCTCACTGCCCACCAACCAGCTTTTCCCCACAGGTTGCCTAGTTTATTTGACAAAATCTCCCTGAGTATTTGCTTGGTCACCATCTTGTTCTCCCGGGGTGCGTCTACACTAGCAAGTACATTCGAAATCCAGATCGAAAGAGCGAGTTCTTTCGAAAGAACCTGTGGAGTGTCTACAGACATGGCGCTCTTTCGAAATTAACTTCAAAAGAACTCCCCCGTTATTTCGAAGATGGTCCTCCCATCCCGGGATGGAAAGAGCACCCTCCTTTGAAAGATTAGTTCAAAAGAGCACACGTGTAGATGCTCCGCGGCCTGCTTTTTTGAAAGAGTGGGTGCTCCATGGCTGTGATCAGCTGGCAGGCGGTGGTGCCGCTCCCAGCACAAGCGGAGCTCTATGGCTCCAGCTTCCGGCTGCCTTTCAGCATGCAGGCTCCCAGAAGCCCTCAGGCAGGAAGCTGAGAGCATGTAGGCAGCAGGGAGCCCACACTGCTGCACAGCCTGCTCCCTGGCACGACGCTTCAACCAGCCGAACGCCCTCCTCAGCACCATGGCCAGCGCCCACGACCCCCACCCAACCCAGGTACCCCTCAAAGAAACTGGGGAGCCCTTCCAGGAGGGAACCCAGCCCCCACCCAAGCACCTGGCCCCCTCCTGGACCAACGCTGAAGTGTGGAACCTCCTTGGCCTCTATGCAGATGAAGATGTCCTGCACCAGAAGGGGGTCCAGTGCAGGAACATGGTGGTGTTCCAGTGCTTTGCCACAGGCCTCACTGGCCAGGGTCTCCCCACCCAGACCTCAGACCAGGTGAGGTCTAATGTGAAGGATCTGTGCCAGA
Organism: Carettochelys insculpta; assembly: GCF_033958435.1. Lineage (NCBI taxonomy): Eukaryota > Metazoa > Chordata > Testudines > Carettochelyidae > Carettochelys > Carettochelys insculpta. The sequence goes on from NC_134137.1 coordinate 139,938,651, forward strand.
GATACTGCAGGTCCTGGGACATGGCCAGGCTGTCAGGGGCAGCACCCACCAGCTGCCCCTACCATAAAGACCTGGACCTCATCCTTGGGCCCAAAGTGGCAGGACCTGCGGCCATGCTGCTGGACTTGATGGTCCTGGCATTGGAGCAGGAGCCTGAGACAGGGACAGAAGGGGAGGACCATCCTGGACCCGTGCCCGGTACCAGGTGCTCATGGAGGCTGGAGACAACCAGTGATGATGAGGGCTCAAGCAAGGCGGCGTTATCATCGACATCCCATCAGGCCATCCAGCCAGGCCCCATCCGTCCTTACTTCACCTGACTTCCTGGAAGGACCCACAGGTAGGTGGCCCGCACACCAGACACCCTGGGACTGAGGAGGGGACATCCAGTCTCGCCTACGGATGCTGCGGCCCCCCCACATGCCCGCCACCCTGGGGCCCATGGACTCCAGACAGCCACATTCCCCTGGCCCAGATGGGGGGGCTGACACGCAGCACTCAGCACTTCGTGGGTGGGAGAGCACCACAGACCGGTGGCTATGGAGGAACCGGGGGAGGGGCAGCGTGGGGCAGCCTGTCACCTTGGCACCCACACAAGGAACCCTGGGACTTGGGCATTACAGGGCACCCTGCTGGGGGCACAGATTCAGTGTTTGGGACTCATGGCTCTCCCACTCACCCCTTTAGTCTCCACAGCTCCTGTAGCCAGCAGTTGGACCAGCCCCACCACCGAGGGTGAGGGGGAGCTACCCATATTCCGCGCTGTCCCTGTGTGGGCCCGCCACTGGGCTGTCCACCAGCACCACCTGAGTGGAGAGGAAGACACAGGGGAGGCTGCCCACACTGCAGCACTACAGGACCTTTCCAGTGTGCTGTGGAAGTGGCTGGAGATGGAGCAGCGGGCCTGGGACTGGGTGGCATCCAACCTTGACATCCTGACCGAGGCTGTGGCTGGCTGCTGAGCCCTGACAACTGCCCCATCGCCACCCCTCCTGCCCCCACCCCACTGTGCCCCATCTGCCCATCACCCACCCACCCCCCCACCTCCCTTCTCCTACCTCCCCTCTCCCCCACTCAGCGTCCCCCGTCAACCTCCCCCCACTCCCCAGTCCACCCTCCAACCCCACCACTCACAGTGAACCCCCCCCAAATGCCCAACCTCGCTGCCCTGATCCCTACCCAACTGCCCCTGGCTGACCTTGTCCAGCTGGCCCACATGCTGCTGGCAAGGGCCGGCCAGGAGGAGGCTGTGGCTCCCACCCCTCACTTCCCCTGCTTTGACACCGCACATCCCGCAGACATCTTGCCCCAAGTGCACCCCTACCTGCCCATGGTACCAGTCCCAGCCCGGCCCTTATGGGGCCCCTGGACATGGGGGACAGGCAGAGCATGGGCAAGGGGGATCATGCCCATCGAGCCCCCAGGAGTACTAAGCTGCCCCCCTCCTGGGAGCCCAACCGGGGCCTCTCCACCTCTGTAGTTATCCCCTGCCCCCACTACCCATTTTGCCCCCTTGTAAATAGTTGTCAAAAAGACTTAACTTTGTTATTTATACAAAATGTTTATTTTTGTGTTCTACCCCATGTCCCCTATGCACGTGTGGTGGTGGGGGTTTGCATGTGTGGTGGTGTGTATGCGTGTGTTTGTGTGCATGTGTGCAGGATGATGGTGTGTGTGAGTGAAGGGTGGGGGGGCTTACCATGCACCCTGCTCAAAGGCCTGGCACAGGACCTCCTGGATCCACACCCTGTCCTGCTGTGCCAGGCGGCATGGGGCGATGGGGGCTGCTCGTACCCGTGTCCTGTCTGAGCGTCCCACTCCTGCATGTAGGGCTCATTCTTGGCCTCCATGAAGTTATGCAGGGTGCAGCAGGCCCTGACCAGTGCTGGGACATTGGCCAGGCCCACCTCCAGCCTCGTATGGAGGCACCTGAAGTGCCCCTTTAGGAGGCTGAACGCCTGCTCCATGGTATTGTGGGCTTGTTTCAGCTGCTCATTAAAATGATCCTGGCTCATCTGGGTGTGCCCTGTGTATGGCTTTATGAGCCAGGGCTGCAGGGGGTACTATGCATCCACCACAATACACGGTGGCATTGTCGTGTCCCTGACGGGCAGCTCCCGCTGGGGGAGGAAGGTCCCCTTGGCCATGCTGCATCCCAGTCCTGAGTTCCTGAAAACCCTGGAGTCATGTGTGTGGCCAGACTAGCCCATGCAGATGTCCTGGCACTGGTTGTTGGCATTGATGAGTGCCTGCAGGACCACGGAGTGGTAGCTCTTCCAACTCACATAGGCCCCTCGACTGTGCTCCGGGGCCCTGATGGTGATGTGGGTGCCATCCAGGGCCCCAAAGCAGTTGGGGAAGCCCAGCTCCTGGAAGACCCACATGGAGTCATCCAGGTCCCCAATGCTGATCAACTGCTGCAGGAGCACCTTGTTGATGGCATGGATGACCTGCAGGACAGTGAGGGGGCAGTCTCATGAGTGTGGCCTGGGCTGCATCCTGCACACCCATTTCCCTCCACTGCCCACCCCTGCCCTGATGGGGGATGCCACACCACTCCCTGATAGGGCCCCTTACCCCCTGCTCCTCACATGCTCCCCTAGATGAGACAGGCCCAGTGGTGGCATTGCCCACCCTAAACTGGTGGCCGATGGATTGTTAACTGTCCGGGGTGGCCAGCTTCCATAGGGCAATGACCACCCTTTTCTGTAGGGGGAGCACCAGCCTCATGCAGGTGTCCTGGTGCTGGAGGACTGGGGTGAGCCAGTGGCACAGCTCCAGGAATGTCCACTTGCTCATCCTGAAGTTCTGCAGCCACCAGTCATCGCCCCAGTCCTCCAGCACCAGCTGGTCCCACCAGTCGCTGCTTGTGGGGAAGCTCCACAGACTGCAGGTGACCGAGGGGACCGGCTGGGGACATCATGCCCAGAGGACAGCCTCCGGGAGGGCTGCAAGCAGAGTGGCCACTCGGAGCCACTGGAGCACAGAGGCCAGGACCATGGCCAGTGCACTGGCTACAGCCTCAATGTTGGGGTGCTGCTGCTCAGGGTCCATGGGGGGCTGGGATGCCTGCGCTGTGCACTTGCACTTGCCCTTGCTTGCTCACTCGCACTCGTGCTCTGTCTCTCTTCTCTGCCTGGGGACAGGCCCTTTAAGGGGACTGTGGGTGGCGGGCAGCAGCCCCGGAAGGGCTCATCCACCATTCGATCTTGCCTGTGGCGCATCCTGCCCCTGCTCTTTCAAAAGAGCGCCCTGATGTGTGTGGATGACGTCTTTTGATATTGGTGCGGGAGGCCTTTCGAAACAACAGATTGAAACTTTGGTCCCTGCTGGTGTGTGTGGGTGCTCCATTTCAAAAGAGCATCTTTTAGTGTTCTCTTTTGAAAGATATTCTTTTGAAGCAGAGCTGTAGTGTAGACCCACCTGCAGGGTGGGTCTACACTCGCATTCCTCTTTAGAAAGGTGTATGCAAATGAGGGAAATAGAAAATGCAAGCGAGGTGAATATTTGCATATTTAGCACCTCATTCGCATATTCTTATTTCAGAAGACCTTCTTTCAAGAGAAGAAAACCAATGTAGCCTCTGCTCTTTCAAAAGTAAACCCCATCTTTGAAAGAATCCTTCCCATTAAATAAAGGGAAGAAGGATTCTTTTGAAGATGGGGTTTGCCTTCAAAAGAGCAGCATCTACACTGGCTTTCTTCTTTCGAAAAAAGCTCTTTTGAAATATGAATATGCAAATGAGGTGTTAAATATGAAAATATGGACCTCATTTGCATTTTCTATTTCCCTCATTTGCATGCCTCTTTCGAAAGAGGAATAATGTGTAGCCACACCCCCAGCCTTTTTTTAAAAACTCTCCTCTGACATGATGCCAACGATACCTAGCAGAGAACAATGACAATTCAGGTGGAAAGCCATAGATAGTGTTCGTAATGTTAAGGGATGCTCGCTTCAGTGTAAAGGCTCACTGCCTACATGCCTCTCAAATTCTAATTTTTGTGTGCTTGTTGCAATCTAAAATTGTGAGCTCTTTTAGACATGGACTTGTCTTTTAAATGACTGCTTGTTCAGTGTCACAGTAAGGTCCCAATCCAGGAATAAACCCTTATGCACAAATAAAAGATCATTGTCGTCTCTACACTAGCCCAAATCTTCAAAATGGCTATGCAAATGGTCATTTTGAAGATTATTAATGAGGCGCTGAAATGCATATTCAGCTCCTCATTCGCATGCTGCCAGCTGCAGCTCTTCGAAATTGCCTTTTTTCACTGCTACGCAGCTCGTCCAGACTGGGTCCTTTTCAAAGGGCCCTCTGCTGATAGGAGTAAGGGGATTTCAAAGTTCCGAGGGTCCTTCCGAAAGGACCCATCTGGACGAGCCATGCGGCCATGAAAAGCAACAATTTCGAAGAGCCATGGCCAGGGGCTTGGTGATGAGGTGCTGAATATGCATTTCAGTGCCTCAGTAGTAATCTTCTAAATGGCCATTTGCATGGTCATTTCGAAGATTTGGCTAGTGTAGACATAGCCCATCACCGTTAAAATACTGTGTATCTAATCTTGGGGTTTTCATAGGAAGAGAGGAGATCAAGGATTCCAGCTTGAAGAATTCATGACATACAACTCCTTTAATTTCTGTATATTAGAGATGTATGGTGTTTTCTTGTTCAAACAACAGTGGTTGTTCTGATGACATAACTGAATGGAAATGTATTCCCGGATGGTAGTTATCAATGATTCACTGTCATGTGGGATTCAGTAGTGATCAGATCTGTTCAATATCTTCATCAATGATTTAGATAATGGCTCAGAGATTGTACTTAAAGACTGTGGATGATACCAGGTTGAAAGAGGTTACAAATGCTTTAGAAGATAGGATTAAAAGTCAGAATGATCTGGACAAACTGGAAAAAATGTTATATGATAAAATCCAATTAGGACAAACGCAAAGTACTCCACTTAGATGGGAGCAACGAACTGCAACAATACAAAAGGAAAAAATGATTGTCTAGGAAGGAGTGCTGTGAAAAGAGGTCTAGGATCATAAGGGACCACAAGCTAAATATGAGTCAACAATGTGACACTGTTGGGAAAAAAAAAAGTTATTCTGGGATGTATTGGCAGGAGTGTTGAGAGCAAGACATAAGAAAAATTTCTTCCACTCTACTCCATATTGATTAGCCCTCGGCTGGAGCATTTTGTCCAGTTCTTGGCAACACACTTCAGGAAAGATATGAACAAATTGGAAAGAAATACAAAAAGCAACAAAAATGATTAAAGGTGTAGAAAACATGACCTATGAGGAAAGACTGAAAGAATTATGCTTGTGTAACCTGAAAAAAATAAGACTAAGAAGGGACATAAGAGCTTTCAATTACCTAAAACACTGGTACAAGGAGGAGGGAGAAAAAAATGTTTTATTTAACCTCTGGTGATATGGCAAAAAACAATGGGAATTGCAGGAAGAAAGGTTTTAGGCTGGATGTTAGGAAAACCTGCCAAACTGTCAGGATAGTTGTAGCCAGACAGAGTCTCCCCCTTACAAGCCAGCTTGCTCGTTGCCCCCCCCCCACTGAGGAGCACACAGGGCACGGAAATGGCTGCTGACAGCACAGTCTTTGATGCCCTCATTGAGGCCCAGATATGCTGGCTTATTGTGACCCTGAGAAGCAAAAAGTACAGCTAGAAGGCTAACAGGACAGACTGTCAACATGAGAGGGGGGGGACCCCTCAGAAATCACCCCAGCTGGCATTGATCAATATGATGCACACACACAATCACCCAGAAGGGGATGTGCCCCGCCCGCACAAAAGAATGTCCTGTACTCCTAAATTGTTTATCTCTTGTCTTACAAGTGCAAACTAAGTAGAAATGCCCTTGTAACAAACTGGAGTCACAAAGACAAACCAGTATGATCTGGCACCATAGATAAGAAAGAGAATACATAACCCAAAAGGGGTATAAAAGATGGGTCCAGCAGAACTCTAACTTTGAGTGCATTTCAACCAACTTCCTGCTGGTCGGGTCAGGTGATTGCCTCCCGAGGTCCACTACTGGGGACGCCCAACCTCGTATTCGTCTTTCCGCGGAATTGAGTGACCGATCCGGCTTGGCTACGCTGGTATCGAGAGACACAGAGAGGGTAAGATACACCCATGCTAGGTCTCTGACTTTTTTTGTGCACAGCTAAAGAATTAGAGCTCTGTAACTAGATGTCATTGTGCCAAGATATCATTGTGTTAGATGGTAACAGATATCGTTGTATTGGATTGTAACGTAACTTGTTAACACCTGTACTTTGCTAGCATATAAGAAGTAAACAATAGCCTTTTGTAACCGCACGCTTATAACTGTAGCTTTAATAAACTTGTAACTAGTTAAGCTCTGAGCCTAACCATTTTGTTAACCCTTTTTGTCACTGCAACACAGCCAGCACAACAAAAGAACTTTAACCGTTTGGTTACTACAGCCTGGCCGTGGGTGAGTGTGCTAGGAGCTGCCTGCTCTAACAGTAAAAAACTGGGTTGCTTAGGACCCAGGGGAGTACCTCACCGCACATTACCTGGCCACCGGCTAACAATGGTTAAGCACTGGAATAAATTACCTAAGGTGGTTGGGAAATCTTTATTACTGGATATTTTTAAAAACGGGTTAGACAAACACTTTTCAGGGACTGTCTAAATGGTGATTGGCATTGTCATGAGTACGGGGACTAGACGTAAAGAACCTTTGAGATTCCTACCACCTCTGTGATTCTTTGACATGCCCCAATGACAGTGTGCTACAAAACTGGGATCCAATCCTATTGCCTAGAAGAGGGGTCAGCAACCCCCAGCATGGATACCAAGCTGATATGCAAGCTGATTTTCATCAGCACACAAGGCAGGAGCTCATCTTTACCTCCTCTCCCCCTTGCAGCTGGGAGATTGCTCAAAGCCATGCCAACCTATGGATTAACAAAAGACCAGCTACTGTTACCAACCACCACCAAAATGGTAAAGCTCTGCATCTTAATTTAGTTCTTTTATGAAGGAAGCTGTTGGAAGTAGGACTATTAGTGACTTGTCCTCAGCACTGGGGGCTGTACATCAAGGTCAAAAGATTAAATTTCGGCATCCCACCTTGGAAATGTTGCCGACCCCTGGCCTAGATTCTTGTGATTAAACCAGAGTGAACTAAACAATGTTCAGTTATAGCCCTCAATTTTACATGCCTATTTTTGTTGTGTAGCCCTTTGCACCTGCAAAAAGAGGCATCTGCCTGTTGAACACATAAAACTAGTCATTTGTCAAATGTCATCCAGTGCTTAAAACTGTACACCCATTTCTGGGGTGCAATCAGGTGCTCATGCAAATTTGGATGCTTGAAATTGGAGGTTTAGATTAAAAATTTCACTCAGAGAGTTCAGTAAGAAGCTGCAAACTCCCTATATTCAGGATTCTTACACTGACAAGTTTTCAGGGATTTACAGAGTGTTTCCTATTTCCATTTTGTCAGTAAGGCTATGCCTATACTACATTCCACTTTTGGAAGGAGAATGCAAATATGGGCAATTGGAACTGCAAATTAGGTGCTAATTTACATACCATATACCTCATTTGCATAATGGCATCCGCTTGCTGTTCTGGAAGTGGTGCTTTCAGGAACAAAACAAGCAGTGTAGACAGGGTTCATTCAAAAGGAAATCCCACTTTTGAAAGCACCCTTCTTCCTCATATATTTCAGGAAGTAGGGTGCTTTTGAAAGTGGGCTTTCCTTTTGAATAAACCCTGTCTATACTGTTTGTTTTGGTTCCAAAAACAGCACTTTCAGATAGTGAATGGCTTCCATTATGCAAATTAGGCACACAATATGCAAATTATCATATCATTTGCATTTCCAATCAGCCACATTTGTATTCCCCTTCTGAAAAGGAATGTTGTGTAGTGCAGCCTAAGAGAAAAACACATATATTTTCTATTTAGGTCTTTACATTATATCTGCAGCTTTAAAGAAAAAAACAATGGCTAAGTTGCCTGCATTTGTTTCCTTTTCCTAAGGTAGCTAGTGTAAATTCTGATGAACTCTTCTGAGCATTCCAGTAGATTTTGCAGGAGAAGTTCAAAGTCAAAGTTAGCACTATAATTTAGCTACTACTTCTATGTGCTTAATCACAGTAGCTATGTTTAGACAATAGTTGCTATTTTGGGATACAAAGGTACCCCAACATACCAATTCTGTGGCTATTATCTCTTTCTGCTACCCCTCCTCATAAGTGAAACCTCGAAATAGCTGCTTATTTCAAAACTTCAGTGCTGTTTGGACAGCACCAAGTTTGAAATAAATTGTATAAATTATTTTCAGTTATGGAAACAGTATAGCCAGTTAAAATAAATCTGAGACACAGTAACCTCTGAATCTGTGGCATCACACAAAAACATAGTGAACAGTATTTTTTTCAATAAGATCAGTGATGGGAAAGAAAAGCATAATGTCTTTCCCGCACAAGACTTATACGCTCAACTTTAGATGTTACAGCAAAATTACATAAATGTCTCACATGCACAATAACAGACTTTTAATTTAGCAGGTTGTTTTTAAGCAGCATCATAACATAAATAGCAGAAACTGCATTTTTGGATTGTTTTCAAGATTTTTATGAATATGTTAGCCAAGCCTGGTATTACAAACCGATTACTAGAAATGAAATGAATATGAGGGGATACAAAGACCTCTCTGTGGCAAGGTAAAATATTTGGTGTGCCTGTGGTTTAAATGCCAATAAGATGCTCAGTAGTTTGACTTCAATGTGATGGTTTTCTCAGGGGAATTGAAGGTCTGGATTAATCTGAATGAAAATATTGCTTAACTATCTGGGCAGAATTTTCTTCACTGTTGAGATTAGATATCTGTGGAGATGTACATTAATATGCATGTGCCTATGGAGACCCAAAGCACTGGCTTATGTTTCACTGCAAATGATGAACTGAAACAAATATCATATCACTGATTGGAATAAACACAATCTAAGGAACAGGATGTTTACAAGGACTGTAAAGGGGCTTTAACAGATTTTAAAAGACAATACATGAAAACATGGCTTTCTGAAATCACACACTTGTAGACTGAATGTTTTAGGTGTGTGAATTGAGGGGATGAAGCACTGTATAGAGGCAAATGTTCAGTATTCTTTTCTCTTTTACTCCTCAAAATTGTACACACTGATATTTAAGGCTGTGTATGTCAGAGGACTGAATATGCAAAAGCCTTCAGTCTGTCTGGACTTTGACTAACACCATTTTAAAGTTAGAGGTCTGAAGACAGTGTTGTGTTCTGATTTTCAAAGACAAAGGACTTTGTGTGTATATAGAAGTGTATGGATTTAAAAATATCTCTGCAGAGACAGCACGAGGTCTAGGCACCACATAAATCAAATGTAATTCCTCAGAATAAGGCTTACACTATATACAATAGCCCTTATGCCTGAGAGGTGTTTCACTCATGGTATATGTGAATGTGTACAATATTAGGGGAAGACTGTGCATGCATGAATTACTAAGGAAAAATAAAATACTGTATATGTACCAAATCATACTATTACTTTCTATAATATCTGTATTATTTTAACTAGTTTACTTGCCAAAACATGTATTCCTTATCTGGCAGGCTTTGCAGTTCAAGCCACGCCTAAAATTCAAATCCTGTGATTAGAATTTCATAGCTGTATGCCAGTTCACATTAGGCATGATTGAAGCAAGGCACAGACTGTTTTGCTTACTGTCCTCTTTTAAGTGGGCTTGACATTAGCAATTATTGCTTCATTTCAAAAATTGTAATTTGAAAGGCATGGTCCAGACCTCTGCAGTTGTGAAGAGCCCTGGTGGCTTCAAAAGGGGTTTGGCAGAAAGGCCTGTGCACACATGATGGCCGTGGCCACACTAGCTCCTCCTTTCGGAAGGGCTAAGGTAAAGGTAATGTGGCACTTCGGAATATGCTAATAAGGTTGTGCAAAAGGAGGGGCTAGTGAGGCTGTGGCCTATGGCTACGTCTACACGTGCAGCCAACATCGAAATAGCTTATTTCGATGTTGCGATATCGAAATAGTCTATTTCGATGAATAACGTCTACACGTCCTCCAGGGCCGGCAACGTCGATGTTCAACTTCGACGTTGCTCAGCCCAACATCGAAATAGGCGCAGCGAGGGAACGTCTACACGTCAAAGTAGCACACATCGAAATAGGGATGCCAGGCACAGCTGCAGACAGGGTCACAGGGCGGACTCAACAGCCAGCCGCTCCCTTAAAGGGCCCCTCCCAGACACAGTTGCACTAAACAACACAAGATACACAGAGCTGACAACTGGTTGCAGACCCTGTGCCTGCAGCACAGATCCCCAGCTGCCGCAGAAGCAGCCAGAAGCCCTGGGCTAAGGGCTGCTGCCCACGGTGACCATAGAGCCCCGCAGGGGCTGGAGAGAGAGCATCTCTCAACCCCCCAGCTGATGGCCGCCATGGAGGACCCAGCAATTTCGACGTTGAGGGACGCGGATCGTCTACATGGTCCCTACTTCGACGTTGAACGTCGAAGTAGGGCGCTATTCCTATCTCCTCATGAGGTTAGCGACTTTGACGTCTCGCCACCTAACGTCGAAGTTAACTTCGAAATAGTGCCCAATGCGTGTAGACGCGACGGGCGCTATTTCGAAGTTGGTGCCGCTACTTCGAAGTAGCGTGCACGTGTAGACGCAGCTTATATGTTGTAGGATCAGAGTCTAAATGCCAACTCTCTTTGGCTACGTCTACACTTGCCCCCTTCTTTGAAAGGGCATGGTAATCCGGGTGATGGGAGATTACTAACGACATGCTGCAATGCATATGCAGCACTTCATTAGGCAAAATTCTCCCCTGTGGCAACTCTGAAGTGCCAGCATGCCATGTAGCCGTGGCCACTTTGAGATAATGGGTGTACTATCCCAAAATCCCTGTACTTTGAGGAGAAGTGCAGTATTGCCTAGAAATAGTGCTTTATTTTTGCATGTGGCACCATTTAGATAACATCTTGGGGGAGTAAACCCACTTCAATGTAGCGCAGGCACTTTGAAGTGCCCATGGCTACATGACACGCTAGCGCTTTGAAGTTTGACATTTCAAAGTTCCTGTGGGGAAAATTAACCTAATGAAGTCCTGCATATTAATTGCAGCACTTCATTATTAATCTCTGTTCAGGCTGCTCACCATGCCCCCTTTGAAGAAGGGAGCTAGAGTAGAAACAGCCTTTGTGTTTTGTTTCTGATTATTTTATGCTTGTGGGAAAAACGGGTCTGTAGCTATTGCTTCCAAATACCTACCAACTTCTGTGCAATAATTCTCTCCAACTTTAACCTTATGAAAGCTGGATAGAACCCTTCGTCCCCTCCAGAAGACGTAAAACATCATTACTGGGTGATATCAACACATGCCTATTCCTCACAGGAATCTCACACTGTAGCATGTTTGACATATCTCAGGACAGAACATTATGGAAGTGGGTAATGTGTTTTAACAGCCTTCATGCTGTCCAAGTGACAGGATGAAAACTTGGTGTAACAGTAATCATGTGACTACTCTTAGGCCGTTTCTACACAGGCCACTTCCTTCGGAAGTAGCATGGTAATGCACGGAGCAAAAGATGCTAATGAGGCATGGATGCAAATTCCCCATGCCTCATTAGCATAATGTCATGCACTTTGGAGTCCGGAAGACCGTTCTTCCAGACTCCAAATCACCTAATGTTTTGCTAATGAGGTTCAGGGAATTTGCATCCGTGCCTCATTGGCATCTTTCATTCTGTGTATTAGCATGCCACTTCCAAAGGAAGTGGCTTGTGTAGAAACGGCCTTAGTGATGCAATTGCAAGTCTACTTTTGCTCTGATATTCTGTCTTGTAATATTATTTTCTTTGACAATACTATTTCAAATTATGCATAGATAATTTCACTTAATAAATTCAGTATTCGCCCACCAATTTTAAGATAAAATAGTAAATGGTACTTAAATAATTTGAGCTCATGGATTTAAAGCATATATATATATTAGCAATTGTGAGTTTCTGGTGGAAGTAGTTGTTTCTGGGCTTTCTCTTATTTAATATTAATAATCGTACACAGAAAATTTGATCTGCTTAAATAATTACTCACTTGTGTCCCACTTTTGCAAACTAAAGTTACAGATTATATCAAGTGCATGCTATATTTATAACTACAGCCCTGTACAAAAGCCTTAAGCCTCTGATGTACTAACCTGTTAATACTTGTAACATATGATTTGCAAGGAGCCTTTTACACAGTGCATCATATATTACTGGTATAGGTAACAACTATTGCCTGTCTGTTAAATTTTTCAGAATATGTGGGGAAAACCACACCATGAATTTTATGTTGCTGTGCCTCTCAAATAATTTTGTCATACCAGTTTTATATTTATGTTGGTAATATATACACACACACACACACACACACACACACACACACACACACACTTTATAATATATGGAAGGGCAAGTATAAAACAAAACACTCTGGGAAAGAAAATACATTAATCAACTTGATCCTCCAGAAATCTTTGGACAGAACAGCAACTATATTTTTATGTTAGGAAATTGTAATCCCCTCTCTGCCCATGACTGTGACATCCCAGCACGTCACAGCCTTTAACAAACTTATCTTCACAATACCTCTGTAAGAAAGGAAAGTACTGTTAGCCCATTTTACAGATGGGAAAGTGAGGTACAAAGAGCCAGGTGTGATAGCGCTGGCGTCTGCAAGGCCACACATTGTTCAGGTACATGTCAGCACCGTGGATGGTCAGGTTCTGCAGCACTCCAGCAGAGCAGACTCAGCATTACTGTGTTCTCTCTCCATTACAAAATTGAGGAGAGCCAGATTCACCCATTCATGTGAACCAGCTTAATTCAGATTCCACTGATCAGCCTGAGGAGCCACCAGCAGAGAAACTTACAACACTTTAAGAGACTACTGCTGTGAGCATTGATTCATATGGCACCCAGAAAGAGCCTAGGGGAAGGCAATGATACAATCTTGACAAATAAGAGCACTTAAGGGGCACTCCATTGAGACACCAGCACTGAAACAGAAACTTATGGTTGTGGGTGGCCACTGCCAGAGCGAGCACCTGTGGCAACCACTACATTTCTGGAGTAGCAGTAAACAGGGTTGTTATCCTGCATAGATGTAGACTGGATATGAGACCTAGCCACCCACAGAACATTTGGCCTATGGTGGATCCTTGAAGGACACATATATAGTACAGCTAGCCAGCCTCTCCCACATCACTCATGAAACATAACAGGGAAATGAATATTTCTCTCAACAGTGGCTTAGAACCATAGAATTATAGCATCATAGGGCTAAAAGGGACTTCAGGAGGCCATCAAGTCCAGCCCCCTGCTTCAAGCAGGATCAACCCCAACTAAGACATCCCAGCCAGTACCTTGTCAAGATGGGACTTAAAAACTTCTAGGGATGGAGAATCCACTACCTCTCTAGGCAAATCATTCCAGTCCTTCACCACCCTCCTGGTGAAGTAGTTTTTCCTAATACCCAAACTACAGCTCTGCCTCTGTAACTTCAGACCATTGCTCCTTGTTCTCTTATCTGACACCACTGAGAACAGTTTCTCACCATCCTCTTTAGAGGTCCCTTTCCGGAAGTTGAAGGCTGCTATTAAATCACCCCTCAGTCTTTTCAGTAAACTAAATATGATGAAATCCCACTGACTCTCATCATAGGTCATGTGCTCCAGCCCCTTTATCATTTTTTTCTTTTTGCCCTCCACCGAACCTGCTCCAGCACATCCACATCCTTTTTATAATGGGGAGCCCAAAACTGGACACAATTATCCAGATGTGGCCTCACCAGTGCCAAATAGAGGGGAACAACCACTTCTCTACATCTGCTCAAAATGCTCCTCCTAATGCACCCTAATATGCAGTTAGCCTTCTTGGCTACAGGGACACACTGTTTACTCATATCCAGCCTTTCATCCACCATAACCCCTAGGTCCATTTCCGCTGTACTACTGTTTAGACAGTCGGTCCTCAGCCTACACAAATGCTTGGGATTCTTCTGTCCCAAGTGCAGGACTTTACACTTCTCCTTCTTGAACCGCATCAGATTTCTTTTGGCCAAATTCTCCAATTGATCCAGGTCACTCTGGATCCTTTCTCTACCCTCCAATGTATCTACCTATCCCCCTAGTTTTGTGTCATCTACAAACTTGCTGAGGGTGCAATCCAGTCCCTCATTCAGGTCATTAATAAAGATGTGGAACAACACTGGCCCCAGAACTGAGCCTTGCAGCACTCTGCTTGAAACTGACCACCATCCAGGTATTGAGCCATTGATCACTACTCATTAGGCCCAACCATCAAGACAGCTTTCTGTCCATCTTATAGTCCACATATCCAATCCATACTTCCTTAACTTATGGGCAAGAATGTTGTATAAGACTGTATCAAAAGCTTTGCTGAAGTCAAGGTAGATCACATCCACTGACTTCCCCACATCCACAGAGCCTGTTACCTTGTGGTAGAAGCTAATCCAATTGGTCAGGCATGCCTTGCCCTTGGTAAATCCATGTTGGCTACTTTTGATAACTTTCCCTTTTTCCAAGTGATCCAGAATGGATTCCTTGAGGATCCCCTCCACTATTTTCCCAGGGATTGAGGTAAGGCTGACCGGTCTATTGTTCCCTGGATTGTCCTTGTCTTTTTTAAAGATGGGCACTACTTTTGCCCTTTTTCAGTCATCTGGGATCTCTCCCAATCTCCAAGAGTCTTCAAAAATAATGTCCAAAGGCCTGGCAATTACGTCTGCCAATTCCGTCAGTACCCTTGGGTGCATTAAATCCAGACCCATGAATTTGTGTACATCTGGTTTCTCTAGATAGCTCAGAACTTATTCCTTCCTCACAGATGCCTGCCCTCCACCTTTCCATACTGCATTATCTAGCACCAGAGTGTGAGAACTGTCTTTGTCCATGAAGACAGAAACAAGAAAACCATTCAGTACGTCAGCTCTTCTTATGTCATCTGTCATCAGGTTACCTCCCTCATCTAGTAATGGCCCCACACCTTCTTTGATAACCTGCTTATTGTTAACATGCCTCTGGAAACCCTTCTTGCTACCCTTCACATCCCTTGCCAGCTGCAATTCCAATTGTGCTTTTGCTTTCCTGGTTACTCCCTGGCATTCTCCAGCTGTATGTTTATACTCCTCCTTAGTCAACGGTCCACATTTCCATTTCTTGTATGCATCCTTTTTGTGTTTAAGCTGACTAAGGATTTCCTGTTCAGCTAAGCTGGTTGCCCACCATGTTTGCATTTCGTACTATGCAGTGGGATGGTTTGCTCCTGTGCCTTCAATAAGACTTCTTTAAAATACTGTCAGTTCTCTTGAACTCTTTTCCCCTTCATCTTCATTTCCCAAGGGATTCTGCTCATGAGTTCTCTCAAGAAGTCAAAGTCTGACATTTTGAAATCAAGGGTCTGTATATTACTGATCACCTTTCTTCTTTCTGTAAGGATCCTGAAATCTATCATTTCATGGTCACTTTAGCCCAGGTTTCCACCCACTTCCATTTCTCCTTCTAGTTCTTCCCTGTTTGTGAGCAGCAGGTCAAGTTTTGCATGGCCCCTGCTCAGTTCCTTCAGCACTTGTACCAAGAAGTTATCCTCAACATTCTCCAAAAACTTTCTGGATTGTCTGTGTGCTGCTGTATTGGTCTCCCAACAAATGTCCAGATGATTTAAGTCTCCCATGAGAACCAGGGCCTGTGATTTGGAAGCTTCACTTAGCTCTCTGAAGAAATCCTCATCCACCTCATCTCCCTGATCTGGTGGTCTATAGTAGACACCAACTACAACATCACCTCTGTTATGTCCACCTCTAAGTTTAACCCAAAGACACGCAACTGGATTTTCTCCCTCCTTGTACTGGAGCTCTGAGCAATCATAATGCTCCCTCACATAGAGCGCAACTCCTCCTCCTTTTCTCCCCCATCTGTGCTTCTGTAGGGTGCAAGAAGACTTTGTAACGGTCGACAGTGCAGTCCGACCCCTCTGTGAATCCTCAGGAGAATCTAAACAGACCAGTCTGTGCAAGGTGAAAAGCTGCAAAACAACTAACCCTGCCATGGCAACAACTGCATACAAGGCGCACTTGCCAAGACTTCAAGGCTACGCTGGCAGTAGGCCACAAGAGATAGTGATAGGAATGCATAGGCAATTTAGGCAATCTTATGGTAATGAGTTGAGCTTTATCAGCTAGTGTTAGGAGGCCTGTTACAAAGCCTCTCCCCGAGCAAAGCTCTGATGCATTGGGTTTTCCCTCACTGGTGACTGCGGCGTCTCCGGGGCTCCCGTCGCGGATGTCACATGCTTTCAATAAACCAAATATAGCACTCGCCTTCTGGGTGCAGCCTCATTTCTGGGGAACCCGAGCCTGGTTGGCTACAGCTTCCTAAACAGTTTATAAACTTCCATGACTGTGCTCCAGTTAAGTGAATCATCCCACCAAGTCTCCATTATTCCAACCACCTAATACTTGCACTGTGCCAGGGCCTCTAGTTCTTCCTGTTTTTCCCTTAGGCTTCTGGCATTTGTGTACAAGCTTCTTAGTGAGATTGCTGATTGGCCCACTTTCTCCTCTTCACCCAGGAAACCTACTTGATTGTTCCCTCCTCCTTCCCCACTTATCTCAGGGCTTGTGTCACCATTCCTGTTGAACCTAGTCTAAAGCCCTCCTCACTAGGTTTGCAAAAGATGGACTTTTCTCTCTTCGTTAGGTGGATCCCACCTCTTCAGAGCAATACATGTTCACAAAACTATCCCATGGTCAAGGAAACCAAATCCTTTGCTGCAACACCACCTATGCAACCACGCATTTACCTCTGTGATTTGATGATCCCCACCTGGGCCCCTTCCTTCCACAGGAGGATGGATGAGAACACCACTTGTGCTCCATGGTCCTTGATTTTCCTTCCTAGGGCTACGTAATCTGCCATGATCTTGTCAAGGTCGCTCTTGGCTGTATCATTGGCTCCTACATGGAGAAGGAGGAGGGGGTAATAGTCTACAGGTTTAATGATTTATCCTTATAAGGATAACTTGGAGATGGGGGTGGAGTCATGGCAAATCAAAATGAGGGGATGCTGCTGTAACTGACAGTCGAAAGAACTGATGTTTGGACTCATACCCAAATGTCTCAGCCTGCTTTTATATGTCATTCCATCTGCACACACACCCTCCCCAACTGATATGGTGCACAGTATTCCAACAGTAGCCATCAGAATATGTACACTAAGAACTCTGCAACCCTCCTGTTTCACCCCTTCCATTTGTACCCTTGTGTTTATGTACCTGATCTCCCTTTTCCTTGCCGCTTTCACTATTCTCATGTGCACTGCCATCTAACTGACTTCCCTGTCTCTACGTCAGAGTCCATCTCTGTCTGCTTCAGCAGCCCTAGTGAGGAGCACCTATCACCAGCTGAGCTGCTGCTGCTACCTGAACAATGTCACCAAACCAAACGCATCCACATATGGAGATATGAGGCACACCCATGTGATAGCAACCTTGATGGTCTATCATCCATGCCCCGTGTTTTGGTTTCTTCTCCATCATAACAATTACATAAAAGGCAAAGTGGAGGTGAATGGCCCGAAATCCAATCCCAGGGCTCATGAGGGTACAGAGTCCAGTGAAGGCTGGGGCAGCCCACCACAAGGTGTGGTATGCCCAATGAAAAAGAACCAGAAAGACAAAAATTAGCAACTCTCACTTCCCCCCTTTTAAATTTAATTACATCCATTTAATTTTCATTATTATCCAAAAGAATCTGCTTAATGTCATTATTTTTAGAATCTGCTGATGAAGCGATGTTTCACAACACTGTCTACTCCATATGTGCTTATTAGTTCCATTCATTTTCCAGGAAGCACTAGCCTTTCCCATGCTTTCTGGCCCTGCAGAACTTCAAAGGGGTTCCTGGAAAATGACTTCCTCCTGCAGGATACCCAGAAAGAGAGTGACCTAGGCTACCATGATCCTTCATCCTCCATCATATCTAGCCCTTGAGGAATCACTATTTCACAGCGCACAACAATATTACACAATATGAAAGAGCTGTCTCATTGACCCAGTTTGGGCTGTATAACAAACTGTGCTGCAACACAAAACGCTCTCTCCTGCAGCGTTAGGATGCTGAAAGCTCTCTTAATGCCAACCAAAAGGATTTGCACGTATGATTATAGCAGACTTTCCTGGCATTGCTCAGATCCTTATCTCCATTAATTTGGGGGTTGCTGTTGTTGTTGTATTGAAAATAAAATGAAAATGTACATGCTTCAATTTGAATCATTGCTCTGGGGTGCAGCTGGGCATGAGTGACTCCGTATGCAGGCTGTCCTGGGAAGAAAGGACTACCACAGTCCTCTTCCACTACAGCAGCTTAAGGCCAGGTGAGAAGTGCCTCTCCATGGCCTCTGCAGCTCCAACAGGCCCAGACAGGGTAGGTCATGGATGTCCCCCAGCTGGGGGCAAGTTAAGGTTCTTCGTCTCCAAGAGCTTCTCTGAAATATTTTCTGCCAGTTCTTGGTCCACCCATCTCTCAGCCTTGAGAGCCTGTTCCCAGTCTCTGTGCCTACCACCCTGCCTGCCTGATTCCTGTAGCTACCCCTCCTCATTCTTCATCTGACATCATCTCCACTTTTACCCCAGAGTCATGCCACATCACCTGCTGAACTTCCAGACCTGTGTGGAGTGGCTGATTTTGAATCTTGCCAATATCTATACCCAAACGTGGGACCCAGTGTGTGTGTGATTCTTTCAGCAGTTCTCTTTGCGCTAGCAAAAGGGGGTCTCACAACTTTAGGAACTGACACACCATCTCACTCCTCAGCACAGATGACAAGGTCATAGTGAAGGACATCTCACTACCACAGGGGTCTGTGCTGTTGGAAATGGTCATCCTTACAGAGAACAAAAAAATTCCAGGATGTACTATCTTCATCAAACATTTTTTCATCTTGATCTCTCATGTAGACATGGTCTGTCTTTCGCCCTCTCGTTCCTTGACCAGGACATGGCATTTGACAGGATGGACCATGTTTTTTTTTCCTGTGAACTCTGCAAGCATTCAGCTTCAGGCAATGGTTTAAGGGTTTTCTCCAGGTGCTGTAGGCTTCTGTGGAGTTTTTGGTCAAGCTCAACTAGACCTTGACTGAACTTGTCAGCTTTGGGCTGTAAGGCCAGCTGTACACTGTGGCCATCAAATCCTTCTTCACTTTTCCCCTTAGGATGTTGACAGGGTTAATGCCCCATGTGCCGGATTCCAGTTCATCCTGTCAGTGTACACAGAAGACATATTCCTCATGTTCCATGACCCAGGTAACCTGGTGTGGACTCCTTCATCCAGGTCAGCTGGGTCAAGAGCTCTGTCCTCATGGTTAGGGATAGGTGGCAGAGGAATTTCCTGCAACAAATACTTCAGGGTATCTGGTGCAGCTTGCATGCACTGTTCTACCTGGATGTTTATTTTTCTGCCACTCTTCCTCCCCAGTGGAAAACTAGTAGGATTTGGGGGACCACGTGGCTGAACAGCTGTGGAGATGAACAGCACTGTTCTGATACCTTTTACAGCCAGAGAGGTCACTGGTGTTCAACAGGCTGCTGCTGTTCATCCTCTGGCACTGGCTCAGCTATCTAAGCCAGGTATCCTGCCCTGCTTGCAGATTTTGGTTCCGGAATTCCTTTGTCCTGAACTGCACTGGGTTTCTGGTGGATGCTGAACCTTCCCATAGAGGAGGAAGGAGAGACCCTGGTCTGCCTTAATATGAAAGTCCCTGTCCCGTGCCTTTGAGCTCTGCAGAGACTCCTTAATGATACAGGGAGTGGAGCATGGGGTGTGTTGGAGCATGACTTCCTCTGTTGTCTCTGAGGACTCCAGTATGACTGGCAGTTCTTTTATCTCCATCCAAGAGTCCTTCTGTGAAACCTCTCTGGGTAACTGGTCTTCTCTGGGGACCTCTTCCCAACCTGCTGGCTGGTTTTGGCTACTGGATTGATGGTGGACACTAAGGCTACGTCTACACGTGCACCCAACTTCGAAATAGCTTATTTCGATGTTGCGACATCGAAATAGGCTATTTCGATGAATAACGTCTACACGTCCTCCAGGGCTGGCAACGTCGATGTTCAACTTCGACGTTGCTCAGCCCAACATCGAAATAGGCACAGCGAGGGAACGTCTACACGGCAAAGTAGCACACATCGAAATAAGGGAGCCAGGCACAGCTGCAGACAGGGTCACGGGGCGGACTCAACAGCAAGTCGCTCCCTTAAAGGGCCCCTCCCAGACACGCTTTCATTAAACAGTGCAAGATACACAGAGCCAACAACTAGTTGCAGACCCTGTATATGCAGCACGGACCGCAGCAGCCAGAAGCCCTGGGCTAAGGGCTGCTGCCCACGGTGACCACAGAGCCCCGCAAGGGCTGGAGAGAGAGTATCTCTCAACCCCCCAGCTGATGGCCGCCATGGAGGACCCAGCAATTTCGACGTTGCGGGACGCGGATCGTCTACACGTCCCTACTTCGATGTTGAACGTCGAAGTAGGGCGCTATTCCCACCCCCTCATGGGGTTAGCGACTTCGACGTCTCGCCGCCTAACGTCGATTTCAACTTCGAAATAGCGCCCAACACGTGTAGACATGACGGGCGCTATTTCGAAGTTACTGCCGCTACTTCAAAGTAGCGTGCATGTGTAGACGCAGCTTAAGGGAATAGCTCTCTTTGCAGAGCCCATGTTTCACAATTCCCAAGTAGGTGTGCAGGTGGAGCAGTTTCTCCTCAGTTTGCTAGAGGCTGATCCTGGCATGAATTATGAGGCTCACAAACCTCCTAGAAT
The DNA here is from genome assembly GCF_033958435.1 of Carettochelys insculpta. Lineage (NCBI taxonomy): Eukaryota > Metazoa > Chordata > Testudines > Carettochelyidae > Carettochelys > Carettochelys insculpta. The sequence goes on from NC_134137.1 coordinate 139,959,596, forward strand.
AAAACCAGGCACATGGGGCTTTCTGCCTCATACAGTCCTCTGGCACATACTCCACAAAGTGAGTGTAGTCTTATCACTTGGCACTCTGGCTTTCCTTGAGCAGATAATGTAGGAGGGTAATTCCTACCCATTCCTTATCTCTGCTCTCCAGATCTTGGTTCATGGCTCTTGCCCTCTAAGCCATCCTGGTGTTCTTCCAGCCACACCCTAAAACAAGGAAACATCTGTACACACTCATGCTGCACACATTTCATTTGCTCACCTTCGGCTGCGTCTACACGTGCACGCTACTTCGAAGTAGCGGCAGTAACTTCGAAATAGCGCCCGTCACGTCTACACGTGTTGGGCGCTATTTCGAAGTTGAAATCGACGTTAGGCGGCAAGACGTCGAAGTCGCTAACCCCATGAGCGGATGGGAATAGCGCCCTACTTCGACGTTCAACATCGAAGTAGGGACGTGTAGACGATCCGCGTCCCGCAACATCGAAATAGCGGGGTCCTCCATGGCGGCCATCAGCTGGGGGGTTGAGAGATACTCTCTCTCCAGCCCTTGCGGGGCTCTGTGGTCACCGTGGGCAGCAGCCCTTAGCCCAGGGCTTCTGGCTGCTGCTGCTGCAGCTGGGGGTCCGTGCTGCATATACAGGGTCTGCAACTCGTTGTTGGCTCTGTGTATCTTGCACTGTTTAATGAAAGTGTGTCTGGGAGGGGCCCTTTAAGGGAGCGACTTGCTGTTGAGTCCGCCCCGTGACCCTGTCTGCAGCTGTGCCTGGCTCCCTTATTTCGATGTGTGCTACTTTGCCGTGTAGACGTTCCCTCGCTGCGCCTATTTCGATGTTGGGCTGCGCAACGTCGAAGTTGAACATCGACGTTGCCAGCCCTGGAGGACGTGTAGACGTTATTCATCGAAATAGCCTATTTCGATGTCGCTACTTCGAAATTAGCTATTTCGATGTAGCGTGCACGTGTAGACGTAGCCTTCATGTCCTGCTGTGATACCAAGTGGCAGGGCCCTTTGTTATCTGTGGAGGTCGAGGAATCTTGGTGGGCCAGTCTGTATTCCACATTGGTTCCATAGCCTGCCACTCCTTCATGGAGCCACGATCATGGGGATTTACTCGGCGTGGTTCACCATAACCCTGACACTTGCCTTTTTTGCAGTGCGAGGGAAACTAGCAAACATTTATCTTGATTGTAGTAGATTGCAGCCCCTTTTCTGGATCCTTCAGAACTGTTTCTAAGTTTCTAGCTGTATGTTCCCCCAGATCTGCTGATTTATGATTTACAATTTGTCCCTGGCCCCATGAAATCTCAGGACCTCCTCGTTACTCTCCTTCCAGTGTTAGCTAAGATAGCCATTTATAAAACCAGGAGAAGAATGCTGTGTGGAGAGGAGTTCTGTGTGTCTGAGGCCTATTTCTGTTTTTCCTGTACAGTCCCATATCTGAGCTAAGGTTCTTTGGTGTTCTGATTGGTGTCCCCTGCCCCTTCTTGTTTTTGGTCAGATATAAACTGATTCCCATCCCTGTTATCTTTTTAGTTGTCCTTGGAGTTATTTGAGCCCCAGATGCAGTTGCTCCCTTCCTTAGGTTGAGGGAGGTATCACTCACTCCCAGATCTCGAAAAATGAGCCTATTCAATCTTGTTGTTCAATATTCATGCCATAAATAAAGTTTCCTCTGTGCTGATTAACATAATTGCCTAAGGTAACACTGTCTCTATATTGGTGAGGCATTTGTATAACACTCTTTTGAAAGCCTCACCCATTTTTCTAGTAAGGCTATGTCTAGACTAGAGGGACTTATTGGCAGAAGTTTTTGTCAGAGCTCTCTTCCAATAAAACTTCTGTCAACAGATCAAGGCCAAACAGCAGGTCTGATCAAAAGAGTGATCCAGTGTGTTGACAGAGAGTGCCAGAGGGCCTGGCCACTCTATTGGCAAAACAGCCCCTGGAAGCACAGCAGACAGGGCTGCCCAATGTCCCAGAAGCCCCGTCTGTTGGCGGAAGACCCCCTGGAACATCCAGACTGGCTTTTTGTAGCCAGATCTATATTGACAGAGGAGTTCTTCCTCATGGCAAGCAGGGTACAAATTCACCCTTGGGAATCTGGATGCTCTGCATGGTTTGTCAGCAAAACCTTCTAGTCTACAGATACCTTAAAAGTGTGGCCTTTATAAAAGACAATGCTAACTGCTTCTGCACACAACTCACTTAGGCCACAGTACAATACATAAAGTTTACAGCAAAGGCTGTGCATTCTACCCAAAATGAAGCTTATTTATTTATTATTTTTATTTTCAAAATTTCTAGGGAACGAGAAAAATCCATTATTCATTCCAATTTAATTCTAGATTGATCTGTCAGGGTTTAATCCTGCAGATCCTGAGTCTCATGAATTATCCTTGAATATGTGAGTAATTTTATTGATTACACATTGGAGATAAATAAAGTAAGCAATATTTGGTTTAGTATATGTTTGAAGCATCACATTTGGAGTGACAACAATAAGTCTAGGCCCATTATCTGCTCATTTATGTTTTTGTATTTATGAATTTATTTATTTCAAAATCATTAAACTGAATAAAAGTTTTGTTAACTAATTTGGAACAGTTTGTTGTTTCCTTCCAACACTGAATAAGATTTAAACTACCACAGTATTTTCATTCCTTCTGAGTGCTATAATTTCGCCATGCATAAATTTTTTTTAAAAAGATTAGTGCATCACTGCTCCCACTGAACTATGTTGTTAATTATAATTATAAGCCTGTAGCTTTGCAGTGTAACAAGGTGCAACAAGAGTGACTAAGGCAAATGAGAGATTTTTTATACTACCAGGCTTATGGTAATGAATGGAGACACATACCTCATGGAAGGGACCTTGGGAGGTCCTTGAGTCCAGTCCCCTGCCGTCTTGGCAGTACCAAGACCCATCCTTTTTTTTTTTTCTATTTCCCCAGACCCCTAAATGGCCCCCTCAGGGAGTGAGTGCACAGCTGTGGGTTTAGCAGGCCAAATCTCAAACCACAAAACTATCTCTTCCCCCTTGCAGTTGGAGGACAGCACACAATTGAAATTAGGTGAATACGCTGCTTTTCTATGATCACTTAAACGTCATGTAGAATAATGAAAATTAGTTTTATTTTTGAAGGAAAGAATTAAAAAAGTGAACAGTTCAACAAAGAAAATAAAGCATGTTTGCTATCTGTCAAAAAGTAGGAAATATAATGTCATCGAAATGACAGCTCTATCCATAGTGGCTGCACACCAGGAAGAAAAGAGATGGGTATGTTAGGTGGCAGGAAGTCGACCAATACTGTACAAATATAGAGACAGAAATATGGGTTGCTGCAAACAGAGCTAGAATTGAAGAAATGCTCAATAGAGTCTAGAGAATTAAAGAGTCTCCTGGATCAGCTATGTATGAAAAAGGAGCAAAACGAAAATTGAACATGGGAGAAAGTGCTATGAAACAAAAAATTACAAAAAAAGAGACACAAAATGATATGAAGGAGAAAATAACATGCCGTATACTCACAAGATATTTGAGAATTTCAGTGAGGAAGGGTATTTTTATGTTTAACTAATGACTTAAGGCAGGATACAATAAGGAGGAAATGAATTGTAAGAAATGGAGAGGAATAAAATGATATGGGCAGGTTTATACAAGCTAATAACTACATAATTAGAACAAAATGATGATGCAAACTACTGGAGCCTAAACTCGGATTTCCTCCCAACAGGGGGAATAAGACTGTATGATAGTATGGGTGCCATTTTTTTAATTGCAATAATTATACTCACTTCCAGTGGAAAACTGGGTCAGATTAAAATGTGAATGCAGGACTCAACAACTCCCTTGGAATCTGCTGAGCACTTAGAACACAGCTACTTCCACTTGGATTTTCAATTGCCCACATTATGCACATGCAACTAAGGTTGCTAGTGTTCTAGGGTCATATTACCTCTCTTAATCTGGGTGAAGCATGAAGATTACGTGGGAGGGCAGACATTGAAGATGCTGTGTCTATGGGTGTGTCATGTGTAAATTCATCCTTGCTACCTCCTATTTAGAACTCTAAATAAATGAAACATTTAAAAAGACAGCCCGTGAAAAACCCTACCATTTCTTAATACAAACTTGACCTCTAAATTTTGTAAGGACACTTTTGTGGCTTCTATCCTACCCAACCCTTTCTCCTCCCAGATGCAAGAACCAGAATAAACATGTTGAAGGGTGGCTCCATATCTTCTCTCTCTTATCTTCAATGTCCATTGAAGAAATAGTCAGTGAAAGACTAGCATTTCTTCCCAGCAACTGGCCGGCCATAAGATCTGCTAGGGTCTCTGAAGATTCCCACATTGTTTAATTCTCATGCTTGTATTTAATTTACTGCTGTTGTACTTTGTTCTAATGCTCCTCAGGGGGAGTGAAGAGTATGCATTTGACATTACAGAATGTGTAATGGTTCAGGCACTGCTGATATGTACTAAAACCTGAAATTAAGTCCTAATGAAATATGGTATAAGATTTGATCCTAAAGTCTAATCACATGAGAATATTTATACAATGTGTAATCTAAGGATAACTAAGCCTTTTAGAGCAATGGCAGGCAACCTGCAGCTCAAGACCCACAGGAAGCCCACAGGATTCTCTAGTCTGGCAACATTCATGGTCTGGCAGGACCACAGAGCTTCCAGGACCATAGAGTTCTGGGTCTGGGAGGGTGAATGGATGGCTAGACTAGCTGTCAGAGCCCATGATATGGCAGCCAAAGCTGGGCTGGTGGCAAAGGGGGAGGGGCATCACCAGCCAAGGAGCCTGGTCTCACAGCAGCAGTGAGCATGCTTTGCCCCAGGAGTGGTGGCCAGGGCTGGGAAGCCAGCAGACCAGGCCAGGGGGCAATGGCTTGCTGCAGCTTGTGGCTAGGGCCTGCTGGGAAGCTGCAGCCAGGGGAAGCTGTGTCCAGGACTTGATGGGAAGCTGGAGCTGGGCAGAAAGCAATGGTGCAGGCAAGCCATGGCAAGGGCCTGGCTAGAAACTACAACCTAGGGAAGCTGTGGATGGGGTTAGGTGTGGCAGGCTGGCTCTAGGAACCAGCAACAAGGGCCAGCAAATGGCAGCTGTAGCTGAGCCGGGGCTAGGGAGCATATAGGGGTTGGGTGACAGTTGGGAAAGGAACCCAGAAGCAGGGTCTGGAATGCCAGCAGGGGTGAATTGACCTCCTCTGGTCCACCAAAATCCCTGGTCTGGGACAGCTCAGGTCCTGAAGGTGATAGACCAGAGAGAGTCAACTCAAATTGAGGTTCTATGTGCATCCCAAGAGACATTTTGCTTACTGTTGTCCATGCACAATGTGAACTGATTTTTCTGATTTTCTGTATACTATTTTCCCAAGCAGTCTTACAAAAGTGACACACACTTAACGCAAACACATAGGAAGTGAGGTGTGTGCTCACTGCACAACATATTATGAGAGCCGTGCGCTCCCTCTGGATCCAATCAAAGTGCTGCCACGGCTCAGATGGAACATCCTGCAAATTCTAGGTACACAAGTGCAGTGAGCAAAACTACCCTATCCCAGGGGACCATCTCAGGTATGACACTCTTGTGGCCCACTGAGGTAAAGGAAGGCCACTCATGCAGCCTACTCACTTGCCTACGTTGCTCCTAGAGGAAGATGGCAGAAATGAGATTCATTACTGTACTTGACAAAAGTCCTATACTATTAAGTACAAAAGCCTTCCAGTTTTACCATATACATCGTAATAACTATATCAGATACAATTTCTTAGATTCCTGCCTGATCCTAGTGGGTAAAGCATACAGGGACATTCAAAATGTAATGCACCTAAAATCCTTCTATGATTGTTTTCACACAGGGAAAAATTCTGGATAAAACTAATCCAGTAACCACTAGACAACCAAAGATTATTAAAATCAAATATAATAACACAACAAAATGCAGTTACTCTAATTTACATGAAGGGTTTTTTTTTTGCTTAATTATGTCCCATAATTCATTCTTAAAAGATACTAAAGGTTCAGGAAAAACAGGAAATTATATGAGGAAATATCTAAGTGCTATTGTAAATGACAAAAGCTTCTCTATCTCACTAATAATCAACAGTCCCTAAATTAATTAACTGAGTTTAATTAATATAGTTGAGTAATCACTGCAGTTACCTTTTGTAAAAATAGTAAAAAGTAATCAAAATATTATTGTTCCAAACTCCTTTATTACTGGTTTTAGCTATTGACATTAATGGAAACTATTATTACATCCAACCGCTATTCCTCACAAAAGATGTGTTACTGTGGCAACAATATTTTTCCCATTCGGGAGCTTTGTGTCTTCCTGTCTTGTTTAAATCACTGTAAGTATATTACTCCAAATATCTTCACTCACACTGCTGTGTTGTCAGAACTGAGAAAGAATTCTCCAGATTATCCCAGCTGCTAACATGCCAAGCCAATTTTTAGCCTGCAGTTTCCATTTCTTGGAAAATACAAACGAAAACTTTACATGTAAGTAACAGCTGAAAAAAAAAGTTTCAAAAGAGCCTATCCAGCGATAAATAACTCAGCATGATACACTAAGCAATTCAGCAGTTTGCTTTAGCCTGAAAATATTGAAATGAAATAGCATGCTCAGCAGGATGGGATTGCAATGATCACTAATTGTGTGGTCTTGATGTGCCAAAGGAAGGAAATGTATTTAGAACTTCAGATATAGAGCTGCTCTGTCAATTCACCGTTTTTAGTATCTAGCTGAAGAAACTGACATACTTTTGTATGGCATTAAGACTTGTATAAGGTGTAACCTTGCTCTGCAGAGAATGTCTCCTCCTCTCAGCCCTCTAGTGCAAGAATGAGTATTATAAAAATGATGGCCAGCTAGGATTAGTCCCTGGAGGGCCATCACCACTAAATTTTTCTGTCCCTCCACAGGACTTGTGTGATTGCAGCTCTAGTTGCCCGCAGATCACTGCTGCTGGTCAAGAAGCAGGGAGGGAAGCGGCTCAGGATGGGACACTGCTTTCTGCCACTCCTGTTGGCCTCAAATGGCTATCCATGGCCAAAAAGAGCTGTGGCTGCCTGATACCTGTGGAAGCTCAGATGAATATCAAGGTGAGGGCCTACCAGGAACTAAGCCTGGCAGATCAGATCCAGCAGATAGGCCGGTATTTCCCCTTCTGTATCCCACTCCAGAGGATATCTGTGTGCATCAGCAGGGTAGGAATGACCAGCAATTTCAGTAGCAAGAAAGTCTTATAGATTTGAGACAACTGCTTATTGTAGTAAAGATAACAGTTTTCCAATTAATCATTTCTCCTTTCAGTGGTTTAGCCAGGCCCCAAAAACACTGGAGTGAGAACAAGTTAGGGCCCCCATCCCGATTTCAAATTCTGCCTCACTCTAGCTCCCCCAGAGCCACAGTCCAGTCCTCCAGTTCCCCAGCTGCTGCCTATATTTCAGTTATTTAAATATAGTTACAGGAAATGGAGTAGGGCAAGAGGAACTTCAGATTGCACCGCTAAGCTAGTTATTCTATCACAGCCAATATCTCAAAAAATAGAAGATAGATGAGGTGGGTGAGGTAATATCACTTATTAGGTGTGAGAGAGAAGATTTTGTGTTTATACAGAACTCTTCCTCAACTCTGAGAAACATAGATTGTCTCAGCTAAGCACAAGGTAAAACGTATTGTTTGTCATAAGTAGTTAACACATATATCAAGGAACCTTCAAGATGAAGGGGTCCCCTATCATCTCCCCAGTCACAGGGAGGAAAGGAAGGAAGGGTAATGGAAACCAGCTAGTGTTGTGGGTGGATTATAGAGTGGTTTAATAAGACACTAATCCAGTACATCTATTTAATACATTATTTTTAACATCTAGCTAGCTAGGAAGTTAATCTCCCAGGCTTGCTTTTAAAGCATTGTGCAGATTTCTTGTGAGGGCAAGGTCTGATAGCTCAGACAGAGAGTAATAGCTCTGTGAAAATTGTTCACCTCAGGTAATATGGTGTTCTTGTCTTTTATCAATTTTCCATGTGAGTTCATGCAAGAGCACTGATTGTGTGGTTTCACCCCCTTGGTCATTGTTGGGACATTTAGTGCACTGTATGAAGTACACTACATTTTGATAAGCATATGTAGGAGGCATGGATCTTGAGAGGTGTGTTGTGGGGGCGGGGGGCAGGCGTTGATCATGTTTAGCAGTGAATATATGTCTGAAGGTTTTTACTGTAGGAGGGTCTGGTATCTTTTTAAGTTGATGTGTCTTGGGAGCTTGTTTCTGATGATGAGCTTGGAGAGATGTTTTTTGTTTGTTTTTCTTTTAGGGTGGGAATTGAAAGCCAGCCAACACCTCTCCACTTCTGCAGTGATTTCCAGTGACGACCACCAGCAGCAGCAATTGCAGCTAGTGATGTTTGAGTTCTATAATGGGCTGGGGGCCCTTTAACTTGGTGGGTAAGGGCACAACTGCACCAATTGCATTATTAAAGTGATGCCACTTTCTATAGAGAACTTGAATTTTATTTCAAACTTGTGTTACAGACTAGTAAAATTAACTTTCAATTAGTTTCTGTCATCAAATCTCCTTTGTACATGTGCCAAAATTATGGTATTGTCTTTTCTTCATATTTGCATTTTCTGATTATTTTTTTACATTAATTGTCTCAAAATTATGAATTTCTGGGCATGAAATAATATGTGATCCTGTGATTAAAGACTATCATGATGCACATGCGACATGAAGCATATGGGGCAGACAAGCGAAGGGGAACGTTCCTTACAGGGAAAAATGTTGGGGAGGATGTAACAGCCCACTGTCTGTGCCTCTGGTTCCATCGTACTGTTGCGGCACGATGCAGAAAGAGGCTGGGGAACAGCCACGGTTGGAAGGTTCACTGTTACTAGAGGGCATGCCCAGTGCAGAAAGAATGTTCATAGTATTTAGCAGAAAGCTGCCAGCAAATGCTGCTGATAATGATAGAGATTAAAATGGTGATTTTTGACATTTTATAGTTCAGCCAAAACCAAATGTATTTTCTCTAGCACATGCATAAAAAGGCACTTTTCTAGCCATAGGACTTGTCTCTGCCAAAGTTTAAGTCTTTATGGCAAACCATAGAGGCATAAAAGTACCTCAGAAATCAATAAGGAAGAGCCTATACAATTTCTTCATTAACTATGAAAAGAGTCCATACAGGTACAGGGATCTGTGCTGGTTCCTCTCATGTCCTGCTTATGCAGGTGTGAATTTAGGGTATGGAAAGAATATGGGAACAGGATCTAAAATTATTATACTTTAAATAATCTTTTATTAGGAGACACATTAACTATGTATGAAATTCATATCCATAATGTCCATGATAAGATCTCTTATCTCTTTTTTTAATTGAAACAAGACAAGGTTTTTTTTCTGATAATATATATGCATATATTTGCATTTCAGCTTTCACAATATAGTATGAGCTACTTTGTTACAACTATAATAAAAGTCCCATGTAAAACTCCCTGGAAAAGGAAAAAATATAGAGAAAATATGCTTTTGAGAGCACAACATTTAAATGTATTTGATTAAAGAGAGAATAATTTTAACTCAGAAAAAAAAAGATCCTTAACGCCTGCAATTGTCGCATTGTGTGCTCTTCTTTAAAATGAACAATGAATTCAAAAAACTCTTATACTCTTATCATGAGAATAAATTATATGTGATAAGAGTTTAGATTTGACCTAGAAAACTTTAAAACATTTAACATCAGAAAGCTACATGATATAAATAACAAGTCACATTGTTTCTTGTAACTGAACCATTAATTTAGATTGAAAACTGAAAAAGTAGTCTTCTCACTCTAAGTATTTATAAATTGTTCCTCTTTTTGTATACTTCTTTTCAGTAAACACATACAATAATATTTCTAGCAGCAAAGTCTGTACAGAAATATTAAATATACATATTTAATTTTGGATTTCCAGTGAGAAAAATCAGATACGTACTATCATTTAAGTCTGGTTTTAATGGAAACTTTACATTTTGTAACCTACTGAAAACTATCTAAAAGATAGTAACAGAGAGGGAGCCGTGCTAGTCTATATACTATCAAAACAAAAAAGCAATCAAGTAGCACTTTAAAGACTAACAAAATAAATTATTCGGTGAGCTTTCGTGGGACAGACCCACAAAAGCTCACCTAATAAATTATTTTGTTCGTCTTTAAAGTGCTGCTTATCTAAAAGATATTCATTCTGACTGAACTTTTTGGTTTATCTCAAACTGATCTTTAGCTTCAGTTACAAGTTCAAGGAAAACATGAACGTGAGTCGGACACAAACCTTTGGAAATTGACTCTGCCATTTTTGGCACAAGTGTGGCTTTCAGGGCCTAATATGTATGTTTGGTGTTTCAGGACATGGAACATAAGAAATGCACTGGAAATAGTGGTCCATTCTGCATACCATGAATATTGTAGAACACTGGTTGCCAGCAGCTCTCTCAACTAGAACAGATTGAATTTTTTCAGGCAGAAAAACAAATTCATGAAGATTTTTTTTGTTCAGTCAAAATGCTGATAATATTTCTTGCAGCAATCAAAGACAAACCAAATCAGTGTGTTAGGCAAAACCGTCTGAATATGTTTGTTCATCTGCCTGTCCCCCCAAAATGATTTTCAGTTGCCAAACCCCACACATTTAAAAAATTACAGTTGCAACAATCCAACCGTTATTTTTTTTCATCTCCTCACTCCCTCCTTTCACCTCCCACTAAAAAATCAAAAATACTTTCTGTGGAAAAATCCATTTTTACAAATATTTAAAAAAATGGTTCACAAAACTTTGAACAAAATAAAATGGACCTATTCACACTGCTGGGGATACCTAGACTTGTGAACCAGAGTGGTACATCATTGACTCCGGAGGAGTGAGTTTTGATGGGTATCAGGCATTATGTTAGTTCCCTGTAACAACTCACCAGCAAACTCCTCAAGACTCTCTGAGTCCAAATCCCACCTAGAAGGTAACAATCAATGAACTTTAGTCCTCAAGCTCCTCAGAGATGTTTCTCTGCAGCCCTTAGTCCATACCACTGTCCATTTACAGAAGATATAAGCTATATTGTTCTAATTAAAAAAAAACCCTATGTCACATTTCTTAGTTGAACTGGGTAAATACATCTTTCCCCTGAAACATAATGCTCAAGCTACAGAAAAAAAGTAAAACAAGTTTATTAAGGGAAGAAAGAGTAGTGATGCAAAGTAAAATAATTAAGATAGAGAGGTTCTGAGCAAATAAAAGTCTAAGTCTATGTCTACAATAGCCCCTGCTTTTCAAAAGGGGCATGGTAATGTGAGAGGTCAGAAGATGTTAATGAGGTGCTTCTATGAATATGCAGCACTTTATTAGCATAATGGTGGCTGCAGCAATTTGAAAGTGCTGCTTTCAAATCACACACTGCCCATGTAGACAGAGGCCTTTCAAAAGGACCCCCTGTTCTTCAAAAGCCCCTTATCCCTAAAATCAAATAGGAATAAAGGGCTTTCAAAGATTGATGGTTCCTTTCAATAGGCCCCCTTCTGAATGGGTGGTGTGCAATTCGAAAGTGGCACTTTTGAATTGCTGCAGCTGCCATTATGCTAATGAGGCACTGCATGTTCATGACAGCATTTCATTAGCATCTTCTGGCCTCTCTCATTACCATGACCCTTTTGAAAAGAAGAGGCTAGTGTAGAAGTAGCCAAAAAATCTAAAACTGAATCTGGCAAGATACTTTCTTTGTTCAAAATGGTTTCTCTCACTCCCATTCCAACCTACCACAGAGATCAATTGCCTGTTTGTTTGTTTGTTTGTTGGTGGACTCCTTAAGGTGAAGGATAAGGATGGAATCTTTCTCTGTTTCTTAGTCAGTGGTTCCCTACCTTTTCAGTAACATAGCTCACTTCAATGATACAATTCCCCACACACCCACTTTTTTCAGCTGAATCGCTTGTCCACATTTAGGTCACGTTTACTTACATTTACTATGGATACAGTCTTACTATAGAGGTTTCCCACACAGTAGTGCATACAACAAGTTAAACAAGAACCAAATGCATTAATGTTCAAATCTGTCACAGAATACACCATCTTATACAGCAAGCATGGACACACTTAAAACATCTATTTAACTCCATGTTAGGAATGTTGAGTAAAGGAGTAACCACTGAAAGCAGCTCCCCTCCCTGCCAGCCCATGGAAGGCTGAATGCAGCATTTAAACTGTGTCCCATCTCCAACAGGTTCCCTCTCTCCCTCCCTTCCCTTTGCCACAGCAGGGATGGTGTCAGGCTCCCTGCCAGCTTGTTCAGGCTGGGAAGCAACATTTCTGCTGCCTCCCAGTGCGAATGGGATCCTGCAGCACTGGCTTTTCCCCTCGTGGTGGTTCTACAATGAGCCACAACAGGGGATGGGGGGAACTGATGATCCCCATCCCAGCTGGGATTCAGGCAGCCTTAGGGGTTATAGTTCCTGTCTTCTACATCCTGCCGAATCACAATAGGGAACAGGAAAAGCAAGTACTTGGATACCTATATGTAGTGTGGATACCTATATGTAATGGATACCTATGGCTACGTCTACACGTGCACCCAACTTCGAAATAGCTTATTTCGATGTTGCGACATCGAAATAGGCTATTTCGATGAATAACGTCTACACGTCCTCCAGGGCTGGCAACGTCGATGTTCAACTTCGACGTTGCTCAGCCCAACATCGAAATAGGCACAGCGAGGGAACGTCTACACGGCAAAGTAGCACACATCGAAATAAGGGAGCCAGGCACAGCTGCAGACAGGGTCACGGGGCGGACTCAACAGCAAGCCGCTCCCTTAAAGGGCCCCTCCCAGACACACTTTCATTAAACAGTGCAAGATACACAGAGCCAACAACTAGTTGCAGACCCTGTATATGCAGCACGGACCCCCAGCTGCAGCAGCAGCAGCCAGAAGCCCTGGGCTAAGGGCTGCTGCCCACGGTGACCACAGAGCCCCGCAAGGGCTGGAGAGAGAGTATCTCTCAACCCCCCAGCTGATGGCCGCCATGGAGGACCCCGCTATTTCGATGTTGCGGGACGCGGATCGTCTACACGTCCCTACTTCGATGTTGAACGTCGAAGTAGGGCGCTATTCCCATCCGCTCATGGGGTTAGCGACTTCGACGTCTCGCCGCCTAACGTCGATTTCAACTTCGAAATAGCACCCAACACGTGTAGACGTGACGGGCGCTATTTCGAAGTTACTGCCGCTACTTCGAAGTAGCGTGCACGTGTAGACGCAGCCTATATGTAATGTGTGAGAAGCAAAAGGACATGATCATGTGGGACATTAATTTGAGTGACGCGTGCTAGAGACTCATTCTGCTGGTACTGAAACATCCTTAGTGTCTAAATATTAAGACATTTTAAAGTTGCAACCAACACAAAGAAATTCTATATTAAATATTGTCTTGACTGAAAAACTGATCACGGAACTAAAAATAATGGTAGCTTTAGGTACAAGAAATCATGACTTGATGACCTATTAAATGGACAAACAGAGTATGTCCAGAAAAGTAGTACATGTATACTTGGAGCTTTATAAAAGCCATTTTAACAACAACCATGAGCCAAATCAGGAGAAAGAAAGAATTTTATGAGAAAAATGTGAATGATTTAGGAATTGTTTAAGAACACTTACCAGGTGACCCAAAATCCACAATCAAAACAAACTGCTATATTGTTTTTTTTAAAAAAATCTGTTTTACAGGGGAATTGATGGCAGAAATATCTCTCTCTCTCTCTCTCTCTCTCTGTCTCACACACACACACACAGACACAGAGAGAAGAAAGAAAAGATAATAATATAAAGCAAAACCAAGAACTTTAAAAAATTGTTAATGGAAGCAAAGTAGACAAGGAGAAATCTCTGGTCTACAAAGTTAAGGACAAGGAGGAGTTTTGTAAGTACATTAAATTTAAAAAAAATCATGACTATGGCATTAGTTCATTATTAGATGGAAACAATAGAGTTACTAATAATTATGCAGAAAAAGGAAGAAGTAATCAATAAATATTTCTGATCTGTATTTGGGAAAAATAACATTCTTTCTATTCTATTAATGTAACCCTCGCCCTCCTTTACCATAAGAGGGCAGGTAACCTTATCTGAGCCCATCACGATCTGCGCATAGGATTCCAGAAGCACTGTTGCCACTTTTCCAGGTGACCCCTCTCCTCCTCTAAACAGAGAAGAGACTGGAGGGAGGCAATTGAGACAGCAGCCCCAGATGTCCCAAAAGAGGGAGCTCAAATTGATTCCTTACCCCAGAAATCAGATGCTTGGGAAAAGGAAGCAGCCCCTCCCTAGGGCAAGGTTTCCTAAAGGGTGGTACACATACCGTGTGAACAGATTTCAAGGGGTAGGTGGCAGAAAATAAATCACTAAAAATCAGAAGATAGGCACTGGGACGGCACTGGGAGAGGGGTTGTGCCAATAAGGCCAAAGTCCCAAAATGGGTACTTGAGTGTTTAAAGTTTCAGAAATACTGCCCTGGGGTGTTGGTTGAAAGGAAAGTGAGAGTGGAGAGGGCCAAGGTGGGCAGAAGCATCTAGCAGCTCTCACAGATGAACTGTTTTAGTTTGCTTTTACCAGTTCTAAGTTGGAAAACTCTATTATATCATGTTGCCCTAAGCCTAACACGCCACTGGAGAGAAGTGACTGTGCAATGAGCAGTTCAACTGGCTACCTCATTCTGGTTCTTGTAAATTGCCTCAGCCAGGAAGAAAAGCAGAAAGTTTGTAACTTTAGGAATTTTGCTATAATCTGCCTGTCTTCATGGGAATTCATATTTTGGGAAATGTTCCTTGAGCAGTACAGCTCCTTTAGAGTTCTTCTGTTTTGGTGGGCCTGATCTTCCTTCACATGAGCTGGAATGGGTGGAGGGAATCACCCCTCTAGAGGATCTGTGTCTCTCTTTCTTACTTCTTTCCTGCACACCTTGGAATCTGGGATGGTCCCAGCTTCTTTAGCGTCCGTTAAGTACAAAATGAATCCTGACAATGGCATTGGTCCATTGTGAACAGGCATGTTTGGTGGATAACGCAGGTTGACATGCACTGATGCTGCCTGGCCCTGTGAGAATATCAGCTGAGACAAGCTGTCATAATTTTTCACGGGATGTTCCTATTCAGCTGAGAAATTCTCGCTAAGATAAATAGGCCACTTCACACCATTCTGACCCTCCCATGCAGCAGATGAATGTATATAGCCCAACCCTCATATACTAGGCCCAGTTTTGGGAGTAAGGATTCTTCATCTTCACTTTCCTGTCTCTTCCTGCCTCCAGCTCATACTTGACTTCTCACATCTTCCACTACTTTCCCACTCATGCACTGTCTAACCAAGTTAGCAACACAAGGCATCAGGCAGCTCAGATCAAGGGGAATATTGCAGAAGTTGGTGCTGCAGTAGGGTAGTCTGAGCAACTTGACTGAATAAGGGATAGAAGCAGTGAGAATTGGAACACTGCAGATCAAAATGGGGTGAAAGGAGGAGGTCAGAGCTCTGCAGTGGAGATAGTGGTGGGACTTCCTCTCTGTCCCTCTTGCCCCCTTAAATCCATCCAGCAATCATTGATAGGTACTTCTATGTTCTGTATCACCATACTGAGTGCCTCACAATCTTTGGTGCACTTATACTCACAATTCCAGCAGTGTCACTACCTCCATATTAATGGATGATGAATTGAGACACAGACTGAATGAAGTCCAGAGAAAGATATTTAGGTACCAGTGTGATCTTCAAATACACCCAGCCATGTAACTCCCACTGATTTCAATAAGTAATAGGTGGCTCTATGATTTTGAAATCTCATTTGCTGTTTGATTACCTTTAAAAACCAGGCCCTAACCGACTTGTCCAAAATCACAAGAGTATCCCATTAAAGAGCAGCTAATTGAACTCTGCGTCCCAGCTCTGCCTCCCTAAACCCTCAGCTGTTCTTCCTTTTCATGCCTCCCACAATGTGTGTCTCACATCAAAAATCGTCTGCACTGAATCCATGCTTGCCACTTCATTGGTCCTGCATCCTTTACGCAGGAGTCTCCCAAGATCATTTATGCAGGTAAGAGAACCTTCTTTTTACTCTCCCACAGTAGGCAAGAATTATATTCCATCTCTTTATTAAAATTCCATATGTCAGGCAGGCTTTTTTGACCTGGACTTAATTCATAACAGCACCTAATAATAACTCATTAAAAGTCACCTGCAAGTGTTTCTCTGGTGCGAGGCCTAGAGAAGACACCTTACATGGCACATGCTGGTCCCATTACTTAAAGCATCATCATACAAGACAGATAACAAGGTGATCGGTGTGGGACACCTGTCTGGATAGCTTCACACAGAAGGCTTAGAAATGGTTCATTTTTCCAAGAGTATTTTCATAGAGAAATGAACTAGAAAGCATGTTTTAAGTTGAAGTTAATATCAGCCTTGATGTCCCTCGGTTTTCCATGTAATAGGATGACCAAACTCTTGTGCGCCTCTGTCCTTGAATACTCACAGCATGCCTGGGTGGAGTTCCCCAGGGTGACATTTATTTTATTCTCTGCAAAGTTCCTTCCCATCCACTGACTCTATAAAACTGAGTTGCTCATCCTGGAACTTTTGTTTCCTCCCTTGTTTGTTGATGGGATTTAATGATGCTGTAAAAAAAACTGTTTGGTGGATTTTATTAACTAATCTCTGGTGATTCCTGCTATTCCATGCATGAACAAAACCATATTAATTTTTTTCCCACTCCCAGTCATCTCTGATTTATGCAATTGAATTTCAAGATACAGTAAGCTCATTGGTTGGTGTTGCCATCATATAGGAACAATATGGAATTTCTGAGGGGTTAATACAAAAGGATAAATCAGACATCTAAATTAATCTCTCTCTCTCTCTCGCTCCCCAAAGACAGACATATGTATGTGTATTTAGAAAGAGGAAGAGGAAGCCATTCAAAATGGTGAGGTATAAAGGTTTAATTGGCATGACTTTAGTATTTATGTTTCCAGACAGTTCTATATTCCACATAAAATCCTTTTCAGTAAAGAATGGAAAATTGTCATGTCTTTTTTTTTGTTTTTCTTTCATTTCTGCCCAGTTATAATATACACAGACATATACTCTAATTTCTGGAGACAGCGCTGAGTATTTAATGTTACTAAGAAAATAACGTCTGTTGCACACATAGGTTGACAGCTTGCATTTAAAAATTTAAACTTCTGTCTTCACAAAATCTTGCAGTTCCTAAGTTCATGGACTTCAACAAGTTTTAAAAATAAACTTAAGTTTCCTGGAATAAACTTTTCAGTGATCATTATAACTCCAGAAAAGCTGTTTGAAATGCACAGGTACTGCTTTGACATCCATAAGAGCTAAATTTGTAGCAAAATTATCAAAGCTGCATGGTCTGTTAGCCACATAAGGGCTCTTGGGCAGCTTGTGGAACCATCTCAATTGAGAATACTGTGGTTCTGTTTCTAGCATGACTAATATAGGGTTGGGAAAGATGCCAAGCCATATACACTTGAGGCAGGGAGGGGACGAGAAGAAAAAATCTAGAAAGAACCCAGAGGGGTAAGTTCCAAGCAAATGAATACCAAGGAGCCAGCAGCACTTTAATGGAACGACATTTGACATTTGCAGGGCTGTAATGCTAGAAAGCCTGTGGCAGCACTGAAGCCCTGTTGCACTAAGGGACATCACCACTGGAAAGCAAACAAGGAAACCCATGGGAGGGAAGTTGACATATGGACATAAAAATGAACATCCCTGGCACAACGGCTACGTTGTACAGAGAAGTAAAGCTGTAAAGGGAGGGGAGAGGATGTCAAGGGCATTTGTTTTCCTTGTAAGGAAAACACTAGGGATATCAGCTAATGGAAAAGCAGATGACCTTTTGGAGAAAAAACTAAACCCAGGAAATCATTATTGCTGTGAATTTCATTCCACTGAATCATTTTATTCCAATAAACAGCTGCCAGAATCTGGTGCTGTTAAGTTTGTCCTTACATCATCATCATCATCATCATCATCATCATCGTCATCATTAATAATGAAATAATAAAAGGAAGGTTGCTGTTGGAATCACTATATTTTGTATGCAGTAAGGTCACCCGTGCAGCTACAGCGAATGCCATGCAATTTCTCTCTCTAAAATACCTTGGCGCATATCAAATACAGCTCTCCTCTTCACAGGAATGATAATTTATAGCAAGCTCTTGGCCTCAATGTCAGACGGGTCAGACTTGTACTAGCCTAATTTGAACTATCTTTGTTTGCCTTCTCTCTCTTTTCCTCTCGTCTTTGGTAGGTGCTATAGATACATTGTCTACCTTGGGAAAACAGGTCCTTATTTATAGTGCTGCAAAGATATTAAGGCTGTTAAACTGAGTGAATACTTTAAGGTTCACAGCCAAAAAGAAGCTGACAAAGCACTCCCTCTCTCAAAAAGAAAAAAAAAATTCATCTTTTGTTCTGGAAGATGATAAAAACTGTGGCACTGAGCACTGACAGTAATTGTCTGTCTCTGGCATATGGCATGAGAATTGAATTATATGATCCTCTGACAATTGGCTTACTATGGGGTTGGGAGGTAGTATTAAATGCTGTAGGATTCCAGGGGAATAAATGGTTGCTCACTGCAATGCAGGTATCTGAATGAATTATTCTGCTTTCAGTATGCAGCCTGTAACTGTGTTCCTACATGCGAAGTTGGCCAAGGTTATAATTCCATGCAGTGTTTTGTTTCGTAAGGGAAATCTGTAACTTGGAACATTAAATGAATGTGTGGAGGCTGTCCATGAGCGGGGGAGCTGTTTTAGGAACTTAAACAGAGTGCAATCTCCTGTGCAGTAGTTAAAAGATATCATATCACGTTCCCTTCTGTAGGCAGCTCACCACATTTAATAGGATAGAATCACAGCTGTGTTCAGCAAGCTCATGCTGTCATTTTAACACACAACGTAGTACCTCTATCTATATGGGCATAAGATGAACTATGATAAAAATCCATGTGCTGTTCTACAGGTGAGTTGTGAACATGATATTTTTCATTATTTTTACTTTCATATATTTAGGCTTTGGGATATGCCGTCACAGCCACATTTGAAACAGTTTGAATTTAATATATGTGAATATTCTGCCCTGGGTTTAGTTCTCTGAATCTTAAATCTTTTGGGTGTGCTCCAGTTTACAGAAAAGCATTTTTTTTTTTGTCAAATGGCAAGTAATGACAATATCTACAATTCAGTAGTAATATATGACCATGTAAGTTGCTCTCTCCATCTGTGGAAAATGAAAGAGAAAAATACAAAGAACCAATCGTATCTGAAGTCATATTGTCCTGGGGAAAGGAAGTAAGAGAGAAAAACAATTTATTCAAATAAAGAATTCTATTATGATTATTGTCCATTTTGTGTTCTGAAGAGGATCAAATTCAATACTAATACAGGAGCAGCAAGCTGGCAAATCTGGAGATTTAATATGTAAACTCCTTAAAGCAGGGAACATGTTTTGGTTCTGTGTTTATACAGCACCCAACACAATAAGGTTCTTGTCCATGAGAAACTAAGTGTTAATAATTAAAATGATAATAATTCTACTTGCATTTTATTTAAAAAAACAATGTATGTTTGTGTTTTGTTTAGCTTCATGGTGTTGTTAGGTTTGGAACTGTATTCCTGATTCTCGGAGGAGCATTCAATTGATTGAGGGACAGAGAAGTAGGCATATTAGTCTGTATCTTTGAGAACAAGAAGTCTTGTGGCACCTTATAGACTAACAGATATTTTGGAGCATAAGCTTTCATGGGCAAAGATCTGCAGGTGTTTGCCCACGAAAGCTTATGCTCCAAAATATCTGTTATTCTATAAGGTGCCACAGGACTTCTATGATTAAGAAACAGCCTTTCATATTTTCTATTTGTATCTGTGTTTCTGATGTTTCAAATTCACTTTAAAGCTGACCTTGAGCTTGAGCTTGAAGAAAAGGCAAAGGTCTACACTAACTTATTTTAATTTCCATCCAGGTTCTGGGACACCTCAGAATGTTGCTGCTGCTATGTCATTTCTACCAAGCCATTTCAGCAGACAGTTTTTGTTTCATTGGGATGTCCAATATTGGAATGAAACAAAATAATAACAGCACATTAACTGTTGCTCAACCTGTTTATTATTTATACCTTTTGTGTCAGTGGTGTGTGAGCGTGTATGTGTGTGTGTGTGTGTGTGTGTGTGTTCCCATAAATCTAGTCTGGAAACATGCACTCTTTTTTTTTTTGTCAGATATTACAGCGTATCATGCAAGATGTCACACCCTGTTCCGGCAGCCACGTCAAGGGACGAGTATGTCTCTCAACCGAAGGAAATAGGAAGACAGAACAAATTACTGAAAAGAAAACGATGAAGAACTTTGATCTGTCTTAGACGGGGACCTCAGGCAGTAACAAAAATAGCTTCTGAAGTGTGACACTGGAAACAAACATTGCTGAGTTCACTGTTTGTGGGGAAGATTGTACTGATAACATAAACCAAATTGAACACTGAGAGCTGTTTGCAGCACTTTGGAACAAAACAGTGACCAAAAGGGAGGAAAAAATATGACCATGGAAAGTGACCAAATAAAAAGAAGTGTGTCTACATTAGTATTGTTTTCACTATCTCTGACACCTGTTAAGCGTCACCTGTTGTAGGAATAGCAGAAGTACAGGTCAGCTGCCACAGGCTGTATTTTTATGACGGTATCTACCCCTCCTCAGAATAGCTATAAATGTCATGGCTGTAAAAATTGCAGTGGCTAGTGGTATCTGGTTTGCAATAGTTCTACCACCTGTAAAGTTGCCATGGTAGGATTTTTTTCTTTTTCTTTTTCTTTTTTTTTATTCTATAGAAACGTAAGAATTGCTATATTGGATCAGTCTCAAGATTTGTCCTAGCCTGCTCTTGTCTCCCTATCAGTCATCCATAGCAAATGATTCAGAATTCAGCAGCCCCATGTGGGATAATCTTCTTCCCCTTCTGTAGGTCTGGTTTCATTCTCTAACAATTTGATATTTGTTTAAACCCTGAAGCATGAGATTTAGTATATTTTCCCAATTTTTTTACTAATAAAATTATGATGCTGCATATACTTTTATTTATATAAATATCACATTTCTTTTTTCAAGCTTTTGACCTTTTTCGTCTCAACAACTCTCTGTAGTAGTGCCACGTCTAACTGCAGAAGGCCCAGTCCAACTGCACAAGGCCCAGTCCAAGGGCACTTGTTGTGGAAATATATTTTTAAATCAGTATTGAAATGCCATTTTTTTTTAATTCTGAGAAAATGGAAATGCAAATAAGGCCAAAGAAAGAATTGTTTTGGCTAAAATTGACTTGATTTTTATATAAAGAACTTTAAAAAAGTAATTTTACCACATGGTAATATCTAAGATATTACAGTTTTTTTTTCTGAGTACAGGGAAAATCTAGACTACCTCCATTCAGAGGTGACTAGAGCCATACATACATACAATCCAAGAACAATCCAAGAACGCTTGTAACAAAGACTTCCCCCCTCCACACACACACACACACACACACACTCAGTATTAATATCTTACAGTGTAACATATAGCAATGTTCAATATATATTTGCTGAAATCTCTTCTCTATGCTTAAATTGAGATTATGCACTACATACATTTCACTAGCAGCAATTATTGTTCCTACTGAGAGGGAAAAAAGAAAAACAAAAACAAACCTACAGTCAGGCCATCGCCTAGTTATGATCCATTCAAGTCAATGGAATTTTTGCCTCTGTTTTCAATAGTTTTAAGATGATGTCCATATCGGCATGACAATATCACCCAATAGTAGGGCTATTAGCAGATATCATTCTCCACTGTACTTCCAAATTTCAACAGCCATGAATATATATATTTTATTGAAATGTAGGCATTTCCCCTCATGACAAATTAAAGCCAAAACAAAACAGAAAAGAAAAAAGAGAAGAAAATGAAAGGAAGCATTCAAAGATTTTCCTTTGTGAGTAAATGATGAAAGAGTGATGGGGGCAGGGAGCCTGGATCTCTGTCATTCTGACTCTGTCTGGTCTACTGATTGTTTTACTTTAGTTAAACATTAAAACAGTCATGAGGCCAGACAGAGAGGTAATGGCACTTTTAAGGCTCAGACCTGGATGATTAAGCTTTCCCTTATTTATCCAAAGTGGAATACTTTCACAAGGAGAGACTGGGGGAGTCCCACATTAGCATACCCTGTCTCATTGGTTAAAGCACTCTAGTGACAGATATGCCCTACTCAAATTCCTTCTTCTGCTCTGGTAGTGGGAATTGAACCTATGCTTCTTACACTAGGCAAGGAATTGCGAAGTATGAGCAGACACTATCACCAAGTGCTCCAGCTGCTAGGCTAAAAGTTAGAGGATGAGTATCACCTATTTTACTTCCTTTGGTAAGATTTGGAATAGGACTTGATCCAGTAGACACTTCTGAATATCCCTATTGAATTGGGCCCTGCTCAATACTTAGCCAAAGACCAGTCTTTCCCTGACTTCTGGGCCTCAGAGACAGCCGTGTGGATGCCTATAGGGAACCCCCTGTGTGTATGTGCAGAGAAAAAAGCATAGATGCTGATGAAAATTTTTCTCTGATATTTTTGATTTCACATGAGTTTAAGTGCCAACAGCATGAGTTTTGTAGATTCCAATGGAGCCAAAGCTGGGCCTTAAATACCTACGTTGCTTCGTCAATCTGTTCCTTAGGTTTTAGAAATTAGCTAGCATCCCTTTAAATGGTTTGTGATCTCTTGAGCCTTCCCTGTGACCCCCAAGCATGATGTGTATAATTAGTAAACATGATTATCTCTATTCTTAATTCTGTTATAATTTATACAACTTATAAGGACCAAGGTGTTAAACTCTGTACTAGGTATCGAGGATGTGAGTGACGTATGAATAAATTTAAATACCAATTGGATTGGGTCAGTCACACCAGAGCACTGGACCAGACTACAACTGAGCTCTTACCAGTGCTCCCAGGATTTTACCCTGCGACCCTGCTCGCTGTCTACAGTGGGTCTAGTTACAACGGGGTTTCAGGGTGTGTGATCTGCGCTGCTACAGTGTGTTTGCCCAAGGAAGAACAACGGACAAGTTTGTAAGTTCAAACAGAAGGAAGGGGTTTATTGAACAAATTAAAGGCTGGGATTGTGATTAGCTAAATTACACAAAGATGGACCCTTGTCTTTCTAGTATAAGCACAGGATTTGAATGCTAATTGGCTTATAGCCTTAAACAATAGGCAACCGCAATACCAGCACTGCTATCTAACCCCTTAGCTACTTACTGTGCTTCCGGGGTGGACCATGTAGTTTTCGTTGCGTGCTGTAAAATGGAAATGATTACTTCAGAGCTATATATGTATATTGTTTTTGCTTATATATTCCTGGATCTTCCTGAGGTTCACCAGGTCGCTCGACCCTTGGTCAACTACCGCGGGGAGCAGATGTTATCAAGTAAAGAGGAAATTTGCCTGCACTAAGCTAGCTCAGTTCCTTATTTAAATGGGTTGCCCTGCTGGCCAAGCAGGGTACAGCCCAGTATATACGGGGTTTTCCTTATGAGAGGTTATCCCCTTATTAAGCATAAACGGGGTTTTCCTATTTAAAGGTTATCCCCTTAGTAATAGTGGGGTTTTCCTATTTAAAGGTTATCCCCTTCAAAGTACCCAAACGGGTTTCAAAGAATACCAGGGTTTTCCCTTTTATTGGGTTATCCCTGGCTGCTCTACCCTCCTAAATAGGGGGGAGCTTATAGCTCTGGTAAAATGACAAAAAACAGTCCTAGCTAATCTTCTGTTTGCATGTAATAGTTTTCAGGTTAGACCAACAGCATTGGCCTCCTGTGCCTTTTACCGAAAGCAAGGGGTACAAAATATAAGGCGCGAACAGTGGAATTGGGGAAGTCCCAATCCACCTTCCGCAACAAAACTCTAATGCTATTTTTACATTAACATGCAAAATACAGCTCACCAAATTACTTGTGTTGGTTTTTAGACCCAAACCACA
This sequence comes from Carettochelys insculpta, assembly GCF_033958435.1. Classification (NCBI taxonomy): domain Eukaryota; kingdom Metazoa; phylum Chordata; order Testudines; family Carettochelyidae; genus Carettochelys; species Carettochelys insculpta. Next base: position 139,983,728 of record NC_134137.1, read on the forward strand.
AATACCTCCTTTTTCCTGCTCTGTAGTCCAGGCGCTGGGCCTGTAGATCTCTTCAGGCTAGGAAGTTATGACCCTCACGGCGCGCTTGTACGGCAGCCGCGTCAGGTCAGATAGGAAAGGAGGAGGAAAAAGAAAGCCAGGAGGAAAAACCAGCGTGGTAAACAAAAACCTCCTGTATTTTAGAGAACGACGGTGATGTCTCAGTCACCGGCCCGAGCTAAGGTCGGTGACAGGAAGGGCAGGGTTGCTGCTGTGGTTTACCCGTGCAGGGCACCGTTGTTTAGGCGGCGCGGTCTACCGGGCAAACCCTCCGGATAAAAGTACCGGAGCCTTACTAGTGATTTCTGCTCTCTGTGGACTGGAGCTCTGTTAGTCTTCTGGCTGGAACTCTTCTGGTCTTCGACGGCCCATGGCGGCTAGCGAGCGATGATTGACACGCAGGTCAGCTTCGGCTCTTCCGCCAGCGATCTTCGGCTATGGGCTTAGTCCAGCTCTTAATTCAGTCCTTTCCTGTAGTCTTCTTTCTTCTTTGTCTGCTCTCCTTCGAGGTCGAGTCCGGAGTGCCCAAACCAGGGCTGCTCTCCTGAATATATGCAGCCAGGGTGGACCTGTTTGAAAGCCTGTCCCTGTCAGGTCCTCCCCGGCATTACAATGTATCAAGGAAACATTTGTTTATTACATATGCATGAGGATCCTAGTTGAACCAATGAATTTAAAGTATTTCAAACACTAACTTCATTAATATTTACCGCCCTATGAATATGTATACCAACTGTCATTTACCAATGGTCATTTACTGGCGGCCATTTTGTGTATTTAAATCCACACTTTCTAAAGTAAATTTATTTTACAAGTTATTTAGTTTTGATGTGGTTTGTGAGGGAAATATGTCAACACTGCTAACAAAGCAGATTTATAAAATTTAAATGCTTAGTTTGAAGGCTATTTGGTCAGGATGCAGGGCAACCATACAGACACCACAGCTCATGGACAAGGACATATAAATCACCTCAGAGGAGGATTTTTCTACACTAGGGTAGCAGTTTCAGACAATTGTCCTGAGTACCCTGCTGTATGGTTTGGAGTCATGGAATTTTTCGAAGCTTAATCTGTTCCTTATGCACTGTTTGAAGAAGATTGCCCACAGGCACTGGCGGGACAGAATTATTCTTCTTCTCTTTTTATGCTGTGTGGCGTCACAGGCATGGAAGCAATGCTTATGAACAGTTTCACTAGATTGGTCATGTTATGAGTATGGATGATACATGCGTACCAGAAATGGTCTTCTGTGACAAACTTGCTCCTGGAAAGAACTCTATTGATGGTCAGTATCAGTATTATAAAGATATCTTAAACATCAGCATGAAGTAATCTGGAAATTCTAGTTCAGGACAGATTGCACAGACTCTCCAATGCTTCAAGAGTCAATGTATCCAGACATTGAAGGAAAAGCATAGGACTGGAAAATAATGTACCACTGGCAGCTTTTTATGTGACATCTGTAATCAGATTTGCCATTTAAGTATTGGTTTAGTCACTAACCAATGGTGATCTGCTGATCAATGGCTCAGTCCAGTCCACACACAAAACATCTTATGATATTTGGACTCTTTCAATGTTTTCCTTAAACTTGAAACCCATTTACCATGTTAGACACTTGATTTTCTGGAAACATTTGTATAATCAAAATATATTCATATGACAAGAAAAGTTATTTCAAAATCACAGTAGTGATGCTAAATCTAAAATATTTAAAAGGGCTCTAGAGGTGACCCTGGCAACTATAGACCGGTAAGTCTAATGTCAGTAACATGCAGTAATAAAGAATAAAATTGTCAGACATGTACAAGAACATAATTTGTTGGGCAAAAGTCAACATGGTTTCAGTAAAGGGAAATTATGTCTTACTAAACTATTAGAATTCTTTGAAGGGGTTAACAAACATGCAGACAAGAGAGGTCCGGTAGGTATAGTATATTTAGAATTTCAGAAAGCCTTTAACAAAGTCCCTCACCAAAGGCTATTGTGTAAATTAGGTTGTCATGGGATAGGAGGGCAGATCCTTTCATGGACTGAGAACTGGTTAAAAGACAGGAAACAAAGGGTGGGAATAAATGGTAAATTTTCTGAATGGAGAAGGGTAATGAGTGGTGTTCCCCAAGAGACAGTCCTAGGACCAATCCTATTCAGCTTATTCATAAATATTCTAGAGAAAGGGGTAAGCAGAGAGATGGAAAAGTTTGCGGATGATACTAAACTGTTCAAAATAGTCAAGGTGAAAGCAGACAGTGAAGAACTTCAAAAAGATCTCACCAAACTGAGTGATTGGGCAACAAAATGGCAAATGAAATTTAATGTGTAAAAAATAATGCCAAGTATTTATACAATGTGGTGGGGTCTAATTTAGCTACAACTAGTCATGAAAGAGATCTTGGGGTTATCATGGATAGTTCTCTGAAAACATCCACACGGTGTGCAGCAACACTCAAAAAAGAAACTAGGATGTTCGGAATTATTAAAAAAGGGATAGAAAATAAAACAAAGAATATCTTACTGCCCCTATGTAAAACCATGGTGTGCCCACATCTCGAATACTGCACACAACTGTAGTCTCTTCACCTCAAAAAATATTTTGTCATTAGAAAAGGTTCAGAAAAGGGCGACTAAAATGATTAGACATTTGGAACGGCTAAAAAGACTGGTACTTTTCAGTTTAGAAAAGAGGAGACTGAGTGGGGACATGATAGAGGTATATAAACTCATGAGAGGTGTGAAGATGGTGAATACGGAGAAGTTATTTACTTGTTCCCATAATACAAGAATTAGAGGACATCAGATGGAATTAATGGGTAGCAGGTTTAAAACTAATAAAAGAAAGTTCTTTTTCACACAGCACCTAGTCAACCTGTGGAACTCCTTGCCAGAAGAAGCTGTGAAGGCTAGGACGATAACAGAGTTAAAAAAGGAGCTAGATAAATTCATGGAGGTTAGGTCCATAAAAGGCTATTAGCCGGGGGTAGGGAATAGAGCTGCCAGCCTCTGTTTGTCAAAGGCTGGAGATATATGGCAGGAGAGAAGTTACTTGATCATTGTCTTTGATCCACCCCTTCTGGGGCACCTGGCACTGGCCACTTTCAGCAGAGGGATACTGGGCTATATGGATCTTTGGTCTGACCCAGTAATGACCATTCTTATGTTATGTTCTTGAGTATGTAGCAAGTTTTATTCTTTCTGAAACATGGAAGTTACAAATATGCTCCATATAACAAAAATGAAAATAATTTTCTTTTTTTTTGCCTTTCAGCTTTGATTATTTATTAAATGATTAAATAGATAAAAGCGTCTCTCTAACCAACAGAAATTTGTCTAGTTAAAGATATTAACTCATTCACTTTGTCCCTCTAAACATCATGGCTATGTCTACACTAGCACACTATGTTGAAGTAGCCTATTAAAATAGGCTACTTCAACACGTATCATCCACACGTCCTCCAGTGCTGATGCTGTCGACATTCAATGTCGAAGTAGTGACAGGGAACGTCGAAAGGAGCCACCCTGGAAGGAAATGCGGAGCGTCCACACACACAAGCACTCTCCGTTGAAATAAGGGGCCAGCAAAGCCTGCAGTGGGGGTCACAGGCTGGATTAGCCCTTCTGGGGCAAGAGCAAGCCACTTCCTTAAAGGGCCCCTTCCAGACACACTCGGCCTGCACAGCATGAGGTCCACAGATCTGACAACCAGTTGCAGACCCCATGCACACAGCATGGACCCCCAGCTGCAGCAGCAGCAGCAGCAGCCAGAAGCCCTGGGCTAAGGGCTGCTGCACACAGCGACCATACAGCCCTGCACGGGCTGGACAGAGCATCTCTCAACCCCTCAGCTAATGGCCACCATGGAGGACCCAGCTATTTCGATGTAGTGGGATGCAGATCATCTACACACACCCTACTTCCACACTGAATGTCGAAGTAGAGCGCTATTCCTGCCTTTGGATAGGAATAGCGATTTCGACATCTTGCCGCCTAATATTGATTTCAATGTTGAAATAGCGCACGGCGCACGTAGATGCGATGCATGGTATTTCAGCGTTGTGCCAGCTACTTCAAAGTATCTGGCTAGAGTAGACAAACCCCATGACATCAGTTTTCTTCATCAGAAAGTGTATGGTATTGATTCTTTTTAATATGTTTCACAGAAAAAGTCATTTCAAAAGTCAAAAGGAATAAGAGTCAACACCTTGTTTATATGTTTAACTTTGAAAACCTCTCCTTGATGAAAAGATAATCTGTTTATGTGCAAACATTGACCTGCCTGCTCATTAACTTTTATACATTCAAGATTTATATTTACTTTACATCAGAAATACTGTATAAGCAGCAGACTGAAAAGATAGGAAATTAACTGATTCAATACTGTGCAAGGTCAGCATGCCATGTGACATTTCTTGCTTGCCTCACTCCAATAACAATAAAACTAGACAGATAATTGTAGACAAAGGCCTATCTGTAGAAAAAAAAAAAAGTGGGACAGAATCCATACCCAAGTATTCCAGAACTTTGACAACATGTGCATCCAAAGCACAGGATGCATTTAGGGCCTCCCTAGCCCAAACTCAGTTTATACCAATCATTAGTCTACCTTTCCATGCATTCTCCATACAGGACAAAATGCACACACTAAACTGGATTTGACAAATGAGAAGGTCAGTTCAAAAATAAAGTGAAAACAATATATTGGCCATGTATTGTATATTTTTATCAGTTTTTACTTTCAGTCCTTTGAATTGATTGATGATTGCAGCATTAGGTCCAATGCCAATAGTTAATCAAACTTATCCTCACAAAAGAGAACATATGATTCAGAAATTCTTTTCCTATTCTCTTTTATAGAAACTTGCTATTGCCATTAGAACACATTAGCTACATCTACACTAGCCAAAAACTTTAAAATGGACACGCAAATGGCCATTTCAAAGTTCACTAATGAAGTGCTGAAATACATATTCAGCACCTCATTAGCATGTGGGCAGCCGTGGCACTTCGAAATTGATGCGGCTCGCTGCTGCGCGGCTCGTCCAGATGGGACTCCTTTTTGAAAGGACCCCAGCTACTTCGAAGTTCCCTTATTCCTATCTGCTCATAGGAATAAGGGGACTTTGAAGTAGCTGGGTCCTTTCGAAAAGGAGCCCCATCTGGACAAGCCGCACGGCAACGAGCCACATAAATTTCGAAGTGCCGCAGCTGCCCGCATGCTAATGAGGCGCTGAATATGTATTTCAGCGCTTCCTTAGTAAACTTCGAAATGGCCATTTGCATGGCCATTTCAAAGTTTTTGGTTAGTGTAGACACGGCCATTATAGGAAAAAATGCTTTGCAGAGGAAGCACTGACTTTTGATGAAACGTGTTTTGGAACAATTGTGCTAACCCTCTTATTATAATTGAAGGCTGTTATATCAATTCTGCATAAAACATTGCATCAGTTAAAGTCTTTTCTAAAATATTTACCTTCTTTTGCATAAAATGATCAGCTCTTTTGTTTTGTTTAAAATGGTTTTGGCTGCAGTGTCCTGTAAAGTTTAAATTTCTTTTTCAGTAGTCATATTGGGTGTACACATTTCTATGAGAACTGAAGACAGTGACTCTGCAATCATGATCTTATTAGTATAGCTCAGGAGAGTAACAAGGGCCTCCCAAGCACTCCCTTATGGCCAGAGGTCAATCTATAGGGCCTTGCCTTTGTGTTCCCACCTTCATGAACCTACTCACTTCCAACGTAGTTCAAAAAATCCCCTGCAGAGAACAAATATATGGAGTCCTCAGATGCACAACGCCCTTCTAGGCCCCAACCCCAGTTCCATGGGCTCTCTCCTAAATAGAGGCACAAAGTCTTTCAGAAATAGAACAAAATCAGTCTTCCTCCCAGCTTCAGATGGGCATAGACCTACTTGTCTGAAGGACTCATTTTGCTTCCTGGCAATTCCTGCTTAGAGTCTGGCATATTAAAGTCATTTGAAGCTTAGTTTTTGCTATCTTGCCCAAGTCCTCCTTGCCTGGAGAGTTTTTCTTACTCTCTCCTGCTTCTTGAGCTTACCTCTGCTGACTCAGACCCCTACGGAAGCCATCTTACTCCCGATAGTGTCTACAGACACTGCTGCAGTCTCCAGAGAGTATCATTTACACAGCCATTTCCAGCGCCTGTTGTACTGGATGTGGTTGCCAGAAGTCACTCTTGCGATGTCCTGACAGGTCTTCTGCTCTGTCAGTGATGACAAGTATTTGGCGGTGGGCATATGCTCCTTCTGTATACCACATTAGCCTTGCATAGACAGATAATGTGATAGACTCCAAGAGAGCCCACAAAGACCAAGAACTCAGATAACAATTGAAGGCACCAGGCCAGGTTTATTGAAAACCAAGCAGAGTAACAGCATATGATAAAGTCTATGGGGATACTAAGAATGTGTGCCCATGACAATAGACTTGACTCATTCAGTGATGGGATTATTTCCTGCTCCTAGGTTAGACAAAGACAGCTTCCTTGTGGTGCCATTTTATACGCACATACAAACAAGTTACATATCACTCCTGACATATCAGGTTGTCATCATCTGATGTTACCTATTTACTACCCATTACCTTGTGTATGGGGGTTCAGTCACAATTCCACTATCAGTTTAGACGCTATCCTGAGCCTGTGTTGCTATGTTCCTGATATCTGTAAGGTGTGTGCTGGTACTGAGATGTCTCTTAACAAAGTGTTCTGTTATGACCCCTCTGGAATGTGCTTCCAGCCTGTGTCTAGTACAAATTAGGTTGAAGCGTTTCTGCGATATGAGCCCTGTTTGTGCTGTGAGCAGGGGCCTACCTCTTATTCACAAATTCACTTTGTTTTATATTAGTGAAGTCCTGATCATTGTTGTCTAGGCCTCAAGCCTCACACCAGGCCTGTGATACATGGGCTTATGCTTCAAGCCCTCATCTTACTACACTGGAGTCATCTGACTCCTCTCAGAGAGGTTCATCCTGTAATTAGGGCTGGTATAGCCCCTGGCTTTTCAGCTTATGGGATCAAATCACCCTGCTACAATGGAGTTATACCAATGCAGACTGGTGAAAGTAAGAGCAGAATTAGGCTCAGTAACTTTACCTAGTGATCATCACATCTGCCTGTTTGATGAAAAATGATAGTTGTATAGACTAGAAATGTGAAGAATGAGACATATATCTTCCCTTATACTGTGAGGCCTTCATGGCATAGATGTGTTTGCATCTGTTCCATATAAAGCCTAGCAGCAGGGGACCTGTTTTAATTGGGGCCTCCAGACACTATCATGCTATAACACTTAAATTATAAGATGAGTAGTGGTGCATCTCAAACATACTTCTGAGGTTTCTGAATTCAAGTTTGAGAGACGATTGACTGATGAGGAAGAGTGACATGAGGTTAACATGAACTGGTTAGATATAGAACTGTTAAAATGTGGCCAGTGATGTTGCTAGGTTCACAAGGCTTTATCCACTTTTTTATAATGTGTTTGGAAAATGTTAAAACTAGGCTTGAATGAGAGTGTTTTAAACTATGGATGCTCTGAATAATTTTGAAAGTTATACCCAATATCAGAATTTTATCTGGATTTCAGACAAATATCTACCTGAAGACCAATATAGAACACTGTTGATTTAATTTTAAGCTAGTTGCCAAGGGTGGAAATAAAGGATTACCTCCACAGGTCTTTGGAACCAGCATAAAACTGGAATAAGTCTGAGAAAGTTCAGTCATGCAGTCTTAACTCCTTCAAATATTATAACATATCCTGTTTCAGTAGCAGAGTGTTTTCAGGCAGATTGCTGTGTCTGCACAAAGCCCCATTGACTTCCACTGCAGGATCAGGCTCATACAGAATATTAGAATGGCCATACTGGGTCAGACCAAAGATCCAGCTAGTACAGTGTCTTGTGTTCCACCTGTGGCTGACACCAAGTGATTCAGAGGGCACAAACAGAACAGTTAATCATCAAATGATCTAGTTTTTACCTCCCATTCCCAGATTCTGGACGACAAACTCAGGTAAATTGAGTTCAGCAGACTATAGAGATAGCAACAACGTGTTTTAGGTTATAGTTATTTCAGTTACTTTGTCAGTTGGAATTGGGGTAATTGGGACTGTGAGCCTTTGTTCCTGTGATCACCCTTGATCAGCCTCAACTAGCCTTGAAATCACGTCCCTCCACCCAGCCATGCCCATGTGGTCAATGAAGGGGGAGGGCTGACCTAGGAGAAAAGACCATAAATGCCAGAGGAGAACACTGACAGGGGAGCTTGAGAGAGAGTTTGTAAGAGGGAATTCTCGTACAAACAGCCACTATGGTTAGATATGGCCACAACATCTGTGGCAACATTGCTTTTGTCTTGTCCACCCATAACTGTAGCCAGATGGACCAAATGACCATGGATGCTCCTATTGAGATCCTGGTGTGGTTTTGCAAAGACTGTGGCTTACATTTCCCACTTGCAGAAATCCAGGCTGGGCAGACTTTCCAATGTGAAAGGTAACTAGAAGTGGAATGTCTCAGGATGCATGTGGGAGAGATGAGGGAGGTGATTAGACAAAGTATCATCCATGCCCATGAGGAACTCCTTGAGAGCATTCCTATGGAAATATATAAGGCTGAGGTAGCAATCCATATACAAAGGATTGCTGACACACCACAGGAGGTGAAGGAGGAAATGGTTCTGTCACAGGGAGGACACTGGCATTGGGTTACTTCTAGCAGCAGGCAATACACCAGCCCTGATCCAAATCCATCCACTGTACTTCTGCAAAACTGTTATGCTGCCCTTGATACAAAAGAAAATTAATCTCCCCCATAGAACAGAAGCCATATATCCCCAGGCCTGGGTAGTCTGCAGCAATCACTCCCAGAGAGAAATGTAGGGTGGTGATGGTTGGAGACTCTCTTCTGAGCCATTTGTTGCACTGACCTGATATCCCAGAAGGTATACTGCCTGCCAGGGACCCATATCTGAGATGTGGCAGAGGGACTGTTGACGATCATCCATCTGACTACTATCACATGTTACTCATCCAAGTTGGCTCTAATCATACTGCAAAGTGTGACCCTGAGCAGATCAAGAATGACTACAGGTCTCTGGTGGTATGGATGAGGAAATTTGGTGTCCAGATGGTTTTCTCTTTGATCTTTCTAGCCAAAGGTAGGGGCCAGGCAGAGACAGATGCCTCCTGGAGGTGAATGTCTGGCTGCAAAGATGGTGTCACCAGGGGAGCTTTGGCTTCCTTGACCATGGGGTGCTCTTCCAAGAAGAAGGACAGCTAAGCATATGGGATCTACCTATCGAGGAAGACAAAGAGAGTATTTAGACACAGACTGGCTAAGCTAGTGAGGAATATTGAAACTAGGTTTTACAAGGACAGGTGACAAAAGCCCACAGGTTATGAAAACATGGAGACTTGGGAGGTGGGTCAGAAATTTGTGGTGCACAGAAAGAGGACCATGGGCTCCAATAGCAGGAATAAAGGAGAAACATGGCAAAACCTGGAGGGGAGGGGTGCAAACTCAAATTAGTATTTCATTGCCTGTATACAAATGCAAGAAGTATGGAGAACAACCAATAAGAATTTGAGTGCTACTAAATGAACACAACTATAACATTTCTGGTATTACAGAGACTTGGAGAGATAATACACATGAATGGAATATTGGTATAGAAGGGTACAGCTTTCTCAGGGAGGATAAGAAGGAAAAAAGATAGGAAGTGTTGCCTCACATGTTAAAAAATATACACTCGGACTGAGGTTAAGACAGACAAAGGAGACAGACTTGTTGAGAGTCCCTGGGTAAAGTTAAAATGGGTAGATGTCATAGTGGGAGGAAGGAGGAAGAAGCGGCTGAGGCTTTTTTAAACAACTAAAAAAATCATCCAGAGCACAGGAGTTGGTGATGATGGGGGCCTTCAATTATCCAGACATCTGTTGGGAAAATACAGTTGGGCACAGATTATCCAATAAGTTCTTGTAATGTGTTAAAGACACTTTTTTAATTCATAAAGTGCAGAAAGTTACTTGGAGGAAAACTGTTCTAGATTTGATTTTAACAAATATGAAGGAACTAGTTGAAAATGAAAATAGAAGGCAGCTTGGATGAAAGTGATCATGAAATTATAGAGTTTGTGATTCTAAGAAATGGTAAAAACAACATATTTCCAGAATGCAAACTTTAGCAAATTTATGGAGCTGGTGGTAAGGTCCCCTGGGAACCAAATCTAAGAGGGAAAACAATTCAGGACAGTTGGCAGTTTTTCAAAGGGGCATTATTAAATGGTGCAAGAGCACCCTATTCCACTGCTTAGAAAAGACAGAAAGCATGGGAAAAGACTAGCATGGCTGAACCAGGACATCTTGAATGATCTAAAAATAAAAAGGAGTCCTATAAAAAGTGCAAACTAAGTCAAGTTACAAAGGATGAATATAAACAATACAAGTATGCAGGATAAAAATTAGAATGGTGCAGTCACAAAATGAGTTCAACACCGCTAGACAAAAATGATAACAAGAAAATATTCTACAAACTTACTAGCAAAGAAAAAAGAAAAAAAAACCAAGAATAGACTAGGTCCATTGCTCAATGAAGAAGAAATGCAATAATGGACAATATGGAAAGAGTAGAAGTCCTTAAAAACTTAATTTTCGTTTTCATCAAGAAGGTTGGTGGTGACTGGATGCCTGCAATAGTGAATGCTGGAGGAAAGGAAGTGGGTTCAGAAATTAAAATAGTAAAAGAGCAAGTTAAAATTACTTGGAAAAATTAGATATCTTCAAGTCACCAGAGCCTGATGAAATGCATTGTAGAATCCTCAAGAAGCAGACTAAGGAGGTATCTGTGTCATTAGACATCATTTTTGAAAAGGTATAGAAGACAGGAGAGATACAGAAGACTGAGAAATATAGCACCCATCTATAAAAGAGAAAAAGACATCCCAGGAATCTGCAGACCACTGAGCTTAATTTCTGTGCCAGGAAAGATGATGGAGTAAATAATTAAATAATCCATCTTCCAAAACTTCTTATCAATTAACTAGAGAAATACAGTGTAGCTGGAGTTATTAAAAGGTGGGTGCATAACTGGCTGGATAATCATTCTCAGGGAGTAAATATCAATGTTGCAGAGTCGTGCTGGAAGGGCATAACAAGTAGAGTTCCACAGGGATCAGTTTGGAGACGAGTTCTGTTTCATATCTTCATCAATGATTTGGATAATGTCATAGAGAGTACACTTATAAAATCTACAGGTGATACAAACTGGGGGGTGGGGGTAGGGAGGGTCTGCACATGCTATGGAGGACAGGGTTATAATTCAAAATGATCTGGACAAACTGGAGAAATGGTCTGTGGTAAATAGGCCGAAGGTTTTTTTATCCAGAACTTTGTTAACCAGAAAACTCTGTTTACAGAGACTACCTCCAGGCACAATAGCACCACATCTTCATGTGTGAATGCCCGACTCCCATGTGGTCAGCTGGCCATTGTAGGGCTTCTGACAGCTGGTCCTGACCACAGTCACAAAGACTGGATGCAGAGAGGTTAGCAGTGCCTCCTCCCCTCTCTCCTGTGTTTACCAGCTGGCCAGTGGGAGCACCAGCCTTCTCTGCCCTGCTTCACCACACTGTGCTGCCCTCCTGGCCTTCTGCACTTCACTTCTCTGCAGGCAGCAGGAACAGGAGCTGCTTCCTACCCATATGGAGAAGAAAGGCACAGCAGGGCTGGAGGGCATCATGTTTCAGCACAGCAGAGTGAAAAAGGCTGATGCTCCCATACCGGTGTGGTGAGTGCCAGGAAGAGAGACCCCTGCTGCCTCCTCTATGTTTGGCCCATAGTCCCAAATAATCCCTGGGCCTCATTGCCTGCGGGAGGGAGAAAGAGGATAGGGAGGGCCCAGAACCAGTGTGGGCCAGGGCCTCAGGCAAAGGGGAGGTTGCCATGTGCTCTGCACCTGGCATGCTGGGATTTCAGGAGGCAGAGCAATAAGCTGTGTTTTCTGGCACATTCAGTTAAATGGCACATTCCCCGTAAGTTCCAAATAACTAAGTTTTCACTGTACTCCACTTAGGCAAAAGTGATCAGTTTCACATATACAAAACAGGAAGTGACTGTCTAGGAAGGAGAATTGCAGAAAGAGATCAGAGTGGACCACAAGCTAAATATGAGTCAGCAGTGTGACACTGACAAAAAAGCAAACTTCATTCTGGGATACATTGACAGGAGTGTCATTAGGAAGACACAAGAAATAATTCATCCTTTCTCCTCTGATTAGGCCTCGGATGGACTATTGTGTCCACTTCTGGGCACCATATTTCAAGATTCCAGATGTGGAGAAAGTGGAGAAGGTCCAGAGAAAAGCAATATAAAGGATTAAAGGTCTAGAAAACATGAGCTATGAGGGATGGTTAAAAGAATTAGGTTTGCTTTTTTTTGGGAAAAGATGACTCTGAGGGGACATGATATCAGCTTTCATGTACCTAAAAGGTTGTTACACGGAGGAGGGAGGAAAATTTTTCTCCTTAACCTCTGAATGTAGGACAAGAAGCAATGGGCTTAAGTTGCAGTAAAGGAGGTTTAGGATGGACATTAAGGAAAACATTCCATGATGCCAGGGTGTTTAAGTAATGGAATAAATTACCTTGGGAGGTTGTGGAATCTCCAATGATGGAGATATTTAGCAGCAGGTAAGATAAACATCTGTTAGGGATGCTTTAGATGGTGCTTGGTCCTGCAGTGAGTACAGTGGACTGGACTCAAAGACCTCTCAGTGTCTTCCAGTTCTAGTAGTCTATGATTCTATAAAAATTACTGTACGCCAATTTGCTCAAAAACTTTCAGATTCCATGAGGCTGTTAAGGGCATGACCTTTGTTCCTTCCAAATTATCTTCAAGTACATCACCCAGGAAGCAATTTATTAGATCATGATTTCTCCTCAATCTTTATGTAAATAAATGTCTTCATTTCAAACAATATACTATTTAGAATAGTTTCAGGGATTTTGCAAATTAAGCTAATTGCTTACCAGATGAGATGTCACTGATTCAACAACTTGTGATTCATACCATAATTTTGATATGACTCTGGTAATGTTCTCATTTTTCAGTGGTTCATAAGCACAGCCAAGATCTGAATGCTCATTAGGCTTCTCCCATCTCTAAAGGGAATTGAAAACATGCAGTATTAGAACTACACATCAATCTATGGATATACTACATACCACAATACATCTTCTTAACCTTATAAATTTCAGTCTTTGATGGGTTCGCGCTAGGCTGTTGCTCTTCATCTTTATGAACAATTAAAAAACAATTTTAAAAAATGAAAAAGAATCAAGTACTGTCATACCCATTCACTGTATGATTCATCATATGTTCTAATCTATTATACAGCCTACCCTCGTACCAGATGAAAATCAATGTTGTATACAAGTGATTTATAAATAAAGGCTGAGGCCCTCATTCTAATCTTTATTTCAGTGACATTACTCCTGATTTACAGCAGGAAAAATGAGATCAGAATCAGGGCCATAGACTGCTATACGATTTGTGGGGCAGTTAAAATATATTTAATTATTTATAATCTAGCAATGACTGTCGCTTAAACAGCACTTAATTTATATGGACAAAATTCGCTCCTGTTTAGAGTGTCAGTACAAGGCTTACATACCACTGAAGCAGAGGGGCATGTACAAGGAGGGGGCAAGCCCTACCAAACATTAGGATCACGGAACATATGCAGCCCTAGGTCCCAGAGGCAGGGAAGAGCGAGTTCCTGCCAGGACATAGAGTAGCAGTGAAGAACAAACTCCTCTGGAGGGTAAGGGTGCAGGAGAATGGAGATCAAGCTCCTCTGCAGGAGGCGGGAGCAGAAGTGCCTCTGCAAAAAGGACCCCTTCATGACTGTGGTAGAGCAGATGGACAAGGAGCAACATCTATTGGTTCAGGTGAATGACCTGAGTGACGTTGGTCAAGTCCCTGCCCATCCACAGACTTCCTGTATGATGTTAGGTAAGTCCCTAGCAATGGAAAAAAGGGAAAAATAAAACTCCTTTACCTCATGATATTCTGAGGATAAATATATTAAAGGGGGCAACTGCTGTGACACTGTGACGATGGGGACTCTGCAACTACCTTTGAAACTTATCTCAGAGAGGTAGCCGTGTTAGTCTGTAGCTTTGAGAACAACAAGAAGTTTTGTGGCACCTTAAAGACTAACAGATATTTTGGAGCATAAGCTTTGGTGGGCAAAGACCCGCTTCATGAGATACATGAGTGTGGGGGTGATTTCAGAGAGGTATTTAAAGAGTGTGGTCCCAGTAAGAGGGAGGGCCAAGGCTGACAAGGTCTATTCAGCAAGGTGGAAATGACCCAGTATCAACAGCACTTATCAAAAGAGGAAAAAACAAGTCAGATCAGTTAGGGGGATGTGAGATTTTGTCAGAGTCTGATGGGGAGATATTAGCACCCAGAGCAGAGAAGCTGCTTTTGTAAGCTGTGAGCCGCTCCCAGTCTCCGTTTAATCCATGGTTAATGGAGTCAAATTTGCAAATAAATTGCAGCTCAGAGATTTCTCTTTCCATTTGATTTTTTAAATTGTTTTGTTTCAGGGCTGTCACCCTTAAATCTGCCACTGAGTGTCCAGGGAGATTGAAGTGTTCACCCACCAGCTTCTGTACATTACCGTTCCTGATGTCTGATTTATGTCCGTTTATTCTTTTATGGAGAGACTGTCCAGTTTGGCCAATGTAAATTACAGTGGGGCATTGCTGGCACATGATGGCATATATTATATTAGTTAATGTGCAGGTAAAGGAGCCCCTAATGGTATAGTTGATGTTAGGTCCCTGTGATGACGGCACTGGTGTAGATATGTGAGCAGACTTGGCAATGAGGACTGTTGTAGGGGCTGGTTCCAGGCCTAGAGTCACTGGTTTGTGATTTGTTGTGGCTGGTGAGGATTTGTTTAAGGTTGGAAGGCTGTCTCTAGGCAAGGACAGGCCTGCCTCCCAAGGTCTGTGAGAGTGAAAGATCATTGTTCAGGATGGGTTTCAGATCACTGATGATGCACTGGATATACCTTAGGTGGAGGCTGTATGTGATGGTCAGTGGTGTTCTCTTGTTTTCCTTGCGAGGCCAGTCTTGTAGCAGGTGGCTTCTGGGCACCTGTCTGGCTCTATCAATGTTTTCTCACTTCCTTAGGTGGGTATTTTACTTTGAGGAAAGCTTGGTAAAGGTCTTGTAAATGTTTGTCTCTGTCTGATGGATCAGAACAAATACGGTTGTACCTTAGTGCCTGGCTGTAAACAAATGGATTGTGTAGCATGCCCTGCATGGAAGCTGGAGGCGTGTAGATAAGCATAGTGGTCCGTGGGTTTTTGGTATAGGGTGGTATTTATGTGACCGTCTCTTATCTGCACAGTAGTGTCCAGGAAGTGAATCTCTTGTGTGGACTGGTGCAGGCTAAGGTTGATGGTGGGGTGGAAACCATTGAAATCACAGTGGAACTCTTCAAGAGCCTCCTTCCCATGGGTCCAGGTGATGAAGATGTCATCAATGTAGCACAGGTAGAGGAGGGACGCTAGGGGACGAGAACTGAGAAAGTGTTGTTCCAGGTCAGCCATAAATATGTTGGCATACTGTGGGGCCATGTGGGTGCCCATAGCAGTGCCACTGATTTGAAGGTATAATTTGTCCCCAAATCTGAAATAGTTGTGCGTGAGGACAAAGTCACAAAGCTCCGCCACCATTTGTGCCTTAGTGTCATCAGGGATAATGTTTCTAACAGCTTGGAGTCCATATTCACGTGGGATATTGGTGTAAAGGGCCTCTACATCCATGGTGGCCAGGATGGTGTTTTCAGGAAGGTCACCAATGGATTGTAGTTTCCTGTGGAAGTCGGTGGTATCTCAAAGAAAGCTGGGGGTGCTGGTACCATAGGGTCAAAGTAGAGAGTCCACATATCCAGACAATCCTGTGGTGAGGGTGCCAGTGCCTGAGATGATGGGGTGTCTGGGATTTCCAGGTTTATGGATCTTGGGTAGCAGGTAGAATAAACCTGGTTTGGGTTCAAGGGGTGTGTTTGTGTAAATCTGATCCTGTGTTTTTATAGGGACGGTCTTGAGCACATGCTGTAGTTTCTTTGTGTATTCCTCGGTGGGATCCTCAGACAGAGGCCTGTGGAATGTGGTATTGGAGTTGCCTGGCAGCCTCCTTTTGGTAGTCTGTCTTATTCATGATGACAACAGCGCCTGCCTTGTCTGCCTCTTGGATGAAAATTTCAGAGTTGTTTCTGAGGCTGCTGAGGGCGTTGCGTTCTGCACGGCTGCACCCCCCCACTGATGCATCTGATGAAGCAGGTCTTTGCCCACGAAAGCTTATGCTCCAAAATATCTGTTAATCTATAATTCTGTTAGCCGGTGGCTGGGTAATGTGTGGTGAGGTATTCCCCTGGGTCCTACACAACCCAGTGTTTTTACTGTTAGAGCAGGGAGCTGCTAGCACTTCTACGGCCAGGCTGTAATAACCAAACAATTAAAGTTCTTTTTGTTGTGCCGGCTGTGTTGCAGTAACAAAAGGGTTAACAGCAGTCAGGCTCAGAGCTTAACTAGTTACAAGTTTATTAAGCTACAGTTATAAGCATGTGGTTACAAAAGGCTATTGTCTACTTCTTAAATGCTAGCAAAGTACAGGTGTTAACAAGTTACGTTACAATCCAATACAAAGATATCTGTTACCATCTAACACAATGATATCTTGACACAACGACGTCTAGTTACAGAGCTCTAATTCTTTAGCTGTGCACAAAAAAATGGAGACCTAGCATGGGTGTATCTTACCTTCTCTGCGTCTCTCGATACCAGCGTAGCCAAGCCGGATCGGTCACTCAATTCCGCGGAAAGACGAATACGAGGTTGGGCGTCCCCAGTTGTGGACCTCGGGAGGCAATCACCTGACCCGACCAGCAGACAGTTGGTGGAATGCACTCAAAGTTAGAGTTCTGCTGGGCCCACCTTTTATACCCCTTTTAGGTTACGTATTCTCTTTCTTACCTAAGGTGCCAGATCATACTGGTCTGTCTTTGTGATGCCAGTTTGTTACAAGGGCATTTCTTACTTAATTTGCACTTGTAAGACAGGAGATAAGCAATTTGAGAGTACAGCACATTCTTTTCGTGTGGGTGGAGATTTCCCCTTCTGGGATGGTTGTGTGGTCATCAAATTCATCAATGCCAGCTGGGGTGATTTCTGAGGGTCCCCCCGCCTTGTTGACAGTTTGGCCTGTTAGCCTTCTATATGTACTTTCTGCTTCTCAGGGTCACGATAAGCTAGCACATCTGGGCCTCAATGAGGGCATCAAAGACTGTGCTGTAAGCAGCCGTCTCCATACCCTGTGTGCTTCTCAGTGTGGGGGCGGGGCAGCGAGCAAGCTGGCTTGTAAGGGGGAGATTTTGTCTGGCTACAAAGGTGTCACAAGAATTCTTGTTGTACCTTTGAAACTGTGGTTTTGGTGAGATTTAAGTAGCACAATGGCCATGTGTTGTCCCAACACTACCCAGGCATGTATTTCACTCTATAGCTATGTCTACACTGGTATGCTACATCGAAATAGCTTATTTCGATGTAGCGAAATTGAAATAAGTTATTTCGACGAATAGCGTCAACACATCTTCCAGGGCTGGTGCCGTCGACATTCAACGTCGACGTTGGACAGCACTACATCCAAGTAGGCGCTGCAGGGGAGTGTCTACACACCAAGGCAGCCCAAATCGAAATAAGGGTGCCAGGAACAGCTGCAGACACGGTCACAGGGTGGACTACCACTTCCAGGACAACAGCAAGCTGCTCCCTTAAAGGGTCCCTCCCAGACACACTCAGCCTGCACAGCATGCGGTCTGCAGAGCCACAAGCACGCACACCCCATGGAGGCAGCATGGACCCCCAGCAGCAGCAGCAGGAGCAGCCAGAGGCCCACACACCCTCCCTGGAGGACCAGTGGTTGCCCTGCTCAGTGCCATGCAGGAGGCAGCTGACCATCTTTTATTTGAGGAAGATGAGCTATCCTCGGGGGATGAGGAAGCAGCCCCAGACCTTGCTGCCCTCCCAGCCCCGCTCCGCCGCACACACTGCTGGCTGTGGAGATACCCCATGAGCACGGACTGGTGGGAGCAGATGGTGCTCGGCAAGTGGGACAATGACTTCTGGCTCCGGAACTTCCGAATGAGCTGGCAGACATTCCTGGAGCTCTGCCAGTGGCTCACCCCTGCCTTACGGCACCAGGACACCCCCATGTGATGTGCCCTCACCGTCGAGAAACGGGTCGTCATCGCTGTCTGGAAGGTGGCCACTCCAGACAGCTACCAATTCGTAGGGCAGCAATTCGGCGTGGGCCAGGCTACCATTGGGGCTGTCCTCATGGAGGTAAGAGGATGCAGGGAGAGGGGGGAGAGTGCCGGGGGAAGGGGGGGAGCTGGGGAGGAGCCCCAGGGCGAGCCCGGGGGGGCTGGGGGAGCGCCCTGGGAGGGAAGGGGGGAGCCCGGGGAGAGGGCCAGACACACCCTGCACACCCCTCACCGGTGCTCTCTCATGTCCTTCCTCTGCAGGTCGTCCGTGCAATCAATGCCCTGCTCCTCCACAGGCTCGTGCGGCTTGGGGACCTGGATGCTGCCATCGCGGGGTTTGCCAGCCTGGGCTTCCCAAATGGCTTAGGGGCTCTGGATGGGACTCATATCCCCATCTGTGCCCCGGAGCACAGCGGAGGATGCTTCCTCAATAGGAAGGGATACCATTCCGTGGTTCTCCAGGCCTTGGTGGACAGCCGGGGCCACCTCTTAGACATTTATGTTGGCTGCCTGGCAGCACCCATGACGCCCAAGTGTTCAGAAATTTGGGCCTGTGCCACCGGCTGGAGGCGGGGACCTACATCCCACAGTGAGAGATCCCTGTGGGGGACACCACGATGCCCCTCTGCGTCGTTGCAGGCGCGGCATACCCCCTCTGGCCCTGGCTCATGCACCCTT
This sequence comes from Carettochelys insculpta, assembly GCF_033958435.1. NCBI lineage: Eukaryota > Metazoa > Chordata > Testudines > Carettochelyidae > Carettochelys > Carettochelys insculpta. The sequence goes on from NC_134137.1 coordinate 140,002,803, forward strand.
ACACAGGCCATGTCACAGCCAGCCAGGAGCGGTTCAACACGCGTTTGAACCATGAGCGCCACATGGTCGAGCACACTTTCAGACGCCTCAAAGGGCTCTGGAGGTGTCTCCTCACCTGCCTGGATGCAGGCCTCACCAACATCCCCCAGGTTGTGGGCGTGTGCAGCGCACTCCACAACCTGGTCGAAAGCAAGGGAGAGGCCTTCTTCCATGGCTGGGCTGTGGCGGCTGGCAGGGCCGACTTCCAGCCACCCGCTGCCCCAGTCGCCAGGTCAACCCTGAGGGGATCCGGGTCCGGGACGCCCTGTGGCCCCATTTTGACCAGGCTGAGGGATGAACACTGGCAGGGTCAGCTGCAGGTGAGCCAACCACTGCACGCCCCCATCCTCCACAACACTCCCTGCTCCCATGCCCACACCACAGAGAACCCGAGAGCACAACCCCCCACACTTCTGTACACTAAAAAGACCGGAATTTTTTTAAACAAAATCCTGCAACCATTTGTATTATAAGTAATATGAAAAACAGAAGAATAAGGGGGGAACTATGTACATGCGGGGCAGTTACAAAACAGGGGTAGAACAAAAACTATTTACACCAACATGGGGGGAATGAGTCCAAAGGAGGAGGTCTTGGGGGGCAACGTCCTTGGCCATGCACCCCTGTCGTCCTGCGCCTGGTGTTGGGGGGCACGACCCACGTCTCGGCCGGAGGGCTGGTCGAGGCTGCATGGTGGTTGGGAGAACTGGCAGGTACTGCTGGGCGGTGTCCGGAGGCCCATGGTCCCCCTCGGTGGCAGGCCCCAGGACGGCCAATGGTGGAGGAACGGCAGGCGGAGCAGCAGGCAGAGTGGCCGGCGGAGTGGCAGGGGAGGCCAAGTGCTGCGCGATGGCTTCGAACGTGCACCTGAAGGCCCCACAAGCCTCCTGGCACCAGGCCAGTGTTCGATCCTGGAGGTGGAGCCGCCGCTCCTCCACCTGCAGGCGCCGCTCGGACACCTCCGACTGACGCCGGAGGGTGGCGAGCAGCTGGGGGTCCGTGAATGCCCGCAGATGGCCCCGCCACTGTAGGGCTCGTCCTCGGGCTGGTCTGTGCTCCACCAAGGGACTGGCCTGGTGGGATGGCCCCGGTGGGCTCTCTGGGACAACAGACGCCTTGCCGGTGCTCTCTGGGCTCTCCGATGGTGCAGCTGAGGAACAGAGGGGGGAAGAAGAGTGGAGACAGCCATTAGTCTGGGCCCTGACCCGTGGCCCTTGTCCCCCCACTCCTCTGCTGCTGGTGCCCCATCCCCGTCCCCCAGCGATGCTGCTGCTGCTGATGATGATGGGTGTCCAACCACCCCCCAGGGGACCCTAGGTTCTGCTCCCCACATCCCCAGGGATGGGGCATGGCGCTGTCCTGCTGGGGGGCAGGGACTGATGGACTCTTCTGAGGGATATGCCACTGCTGTCCTCAGGGTCATGGTCATATGGGTGTGTGGAGGGCCCTGGTCATGTCTTTTGTCCCCACCCCTTAACCCCGGGGGTGTGCACCAGGGGTGTTCATACCTGATGCTCCGCTCCCACGGTCGGGGGACAGCCATTGGGCAGACGCCCTGCTGGAGCTGCGGGAGGGTAGAGCGATCTGGAGCCCCCCGTCGCTGGACGCCTGCTCGTCCTCCTCCTCCGGTGTCCCAGGGGTGGGCTCCTGGGGGTGCCCCTGGGGTGCAGGGCTGGCATCCGAGGCAGACTCTGTCTCCAGGGCCTGCTGGGGCTCGTCGGCCGATGTGTCAAGGGTAGCTGGAGGGGAGGAAGTGTACCAGGGGCCCAGGATTTCCCTGAGCTCCCTGTAAAAGTGTCAAGCGGCGGGGGCAGCCCCAGATCACCTGGCCGTGTCCTGGGCCCAGGTATAACCCTGCCGCACCTCCTTCACCTTACTCCTGACATGGTCAGGAGTGCGGACAGGGTGACCCCGGGCAGCCAGGCCCTCAGCCAGCCAAGCAAACACATCTGCGTTCCACCTCTTGCTCCCCATTACCTGGAGCACCTCCTCCTCACCCCAGAGCCCCAGCAGGTCCCAGATCTTGGCCTCCATCCAGGAGGGGCCCCGTTGCCTCTTCCCCCTCTGGCTGGCAGGCTGGGAGCCCTGGGTCCCCTTGGGGGGTGCCCTGTGGGCACTTGGGGGGCTGGCTGGCTGCCATGGGGTGCAGGATGGTGGGTTGGGGCTGCAGAGAGACGTGCAGGCTGTGCACTTGGCTGTGCTGCTGCCTGCATGAGCTCTCAGCTTCCTGCACAGGAAATAAGGGGGCGGGGAGCTTTAAGGGGCTGCTGCACGTGGCAACCATAGAGCTCAGGGGCTGGAGACAGCATCTCTCAATCCCTCAGCTGATGGCCACCATGGAGGACCCCGCTATTTCGATGTTGCAGGACGCAGATCGTCTACACATACCCTACTTCGACGTTCAACGTCAAAGTAGGGCTCTGTTCCCATCTCCTCATGAGGACAGCGACTTTGACATCTCGCCGCCTTCCGTCGATTTCAACTTCGAAATAGCGCTCACCGTGTGTAGACGCGGCGGCCGCTATTTCGAAGTTGGCACGGCTACTTTGAAATAGCCAGCTAGTGTAGACGCGGCTTATATGATTTGCTATTAGAATAATATGGTATATTCCCTTTTAAATTAGCTCTTGTTTTTTTCTAACAGTAGTGGATGAAATGCAATAGTGCTGTGATACAGAACAATTCTTTAGAAAACACAAAACACATAGGCAAGGAAAAAAGTTAATGAACACATGCACACCCTGTTTTAATGAAGTCAGAAAATGTTGAGGCTCGGCTTCACACAAATGTATAGAAATGGGTTAAGAAACACTGAAATTATTAAACCAAACTGGATTTTTTTTTTTTAACAGAGGAGGGTGCAGTCGTGATGCTATAAGCAGGGATTAGGTACCACGTTTACTGTTTCATGACTTGGGTAGTTGGGTTTGGAATATTGCCTGAGGAATGCATCCATTTTCTTCACAGAACACACAGCCTTTGACAAAGCATGACACACTCTTCTTACCAGCCTGCAAATGTCACTCCTGACGGACAGAATTCTGATCTGCTTGTACCAACACTAGGTTAGTCATGCTAAGTCCTACTCTGCCTTCTGTTACACCTGACTCCTGAAATCAAGGGTTCCATAAACATTGTGGAGTATAGAACTTGCTCTTATTTTTTGATAAATAACGTGATGGTATATTGATTTGCCAGTAAAAATAAAAACTACAAATAAAAGGAATACTGCCTAACATAATTTATCCGGCACATTTTTTGAACAGCATATACCATGTAGATTAAATTATTTTACAGTTCATGCAGCATATGAACAGGTATTCCCAATATAAAGCAATATTCACTGTAACACTGAAAAAGCAATTAGTCTTTTACATTCTTTAACTCCCTGGTTGTATCCTATAACCATAAATTCAACAGCTAATTGTATCTCCATCTTCAGATACAGTAAAACACCATGGCTAATTTGATTATACTATGTTTTGACTCATATCCAATATTCACTAAAGTGTTATTTAATAAAGTTATGACAATGGATTTCCATAATTTGGGGAAAAGAACTTGTAGTAAGGAGCCAGCCAGAGATTGAAGCTTGCAGGGGAACTTAACAAACAATGGAAGCAGATATTTATTCACGTGTAAGGGAAGAGAGTAACAGGTGGCCTGATGCTGCCATTCACCTCCCCCATTACTCCACACATCAAGAAAAGGGCAGGTGAGACACCACTCTTGGAGCACTAGGATGTATGTGATGTTCCCTAGGCACAGTGGCAACTGCTAGGGAGGAACAGACAAGGGGGGAACTGGCCACACGACCACTCCCTTGCATGTCTCCTCCTGGCACTTCCCATAGTCTGGAGGACCCTATGTCTTCCCACTCCTGCTGCACACCTACTGCACCCAATGCCACACCTCTTCCTGCCTGCAGCCTGTCCCATCCCCCATCCCACCCCATCCCCAGGTCCCAGCCCCTGCTCCACCCCTTCCCTCCCCTTCTCCATCCATTCCCCCAATCACGCTAGCCCAAGCAATGTGGCCTGGGGGACTAGCTGGGAGCCTGCCGACATCATCAAGGGCTATTTCCATCCCCCATCTTTCCTGGCTGCATTGGGGGAAAGTGGAGTGACTCAGCCCCACCTGCTCTGCTCCCCCAGCTCCCAGCCAGGTCACTCTGCTTCCCACCACTGGTGGGTGCAGGGTGAGCCTCAAACTTGCTGCTGACACCAAGCCCCCAGGTAATCCTCTGGGCTGTGTCAGGAGTATGAGCTCAAGGGAAGGGTGGAACTCCTCCCTACACTCACTGGCAGTGGAAAGAGTGGTGGGCTGTGGCCAGGTTGCATCACTTCTACTGCTGCTGACGGGTGGCCCGGGGGGTGGGGGGCACGGCCTGACTTCTGCTGCCAGAGCCAGACCTTTCATTAGAGCCCTGGACCACACTGAGCCCCATTGGACCCCCTCAAAACATGGAGCCTAGAAAAGCTCTTCCCACTGGCTGCTGGCCTCTTGCTTCCCCCCTCATGGTGTTTCGTAGGTGCCCATGACCCTTTGTGCCTCCCACATGGATCACCCCATTCAGCCACATAGCTTTTGTAAGATTGCCAACTTTCTAATTGCACAAAATGGAACATCGCTGCCATTTCCTCTGTCCCCTGCCCCCTTACCCATGTCTTCATCCCTGCCCCTGCTTCATCCCTTTGCTGAGGTTCTGGCCTCCACTCAATCCATACTCCCTTCCTCCATCACTCACTCTCCCACACTATCACTCACTCTGTATGTTCTGGGTCTGCGGGTGTAGGAAGGGAGTCAGGGCTTTGACTTGGAGTGCAGCTTCTAGTGTGGGACTGACAATGAAGGGCTTGAGTGCAGAGGGGCTCTTAGGATTGGGTCAGGAGGAGAGGAGTTCCATCTCCAGGAAGGAGTTGGGACGCAGGAGAAGATACTGAGGCAGAGGTGTTGGGTACAGAATCCCAGCAGTTTTTCCTGCAACTCCCAAGGAATGGCTTCCAGATGTCTCCAACCTCTAGGCACATGAGTGGCCAGAGCGCTTGCATTCACTGCCTTTGTGCCCACAGATGCCACTCCCACAGCTCCCATTGGTTCCCAACCAGTTAAGCTACAGAGCCAGCAGTCAGGGTGAGGGCAGTGCATGAAGCCTCCCTGATTGCTCCCATGCCTAGATGAGGCAGGCAGTTGGCAGCCATTCTTAGGAGTCATTTGTAGTCAGGATATCTAGGGAACCTGCCTTAGCTCCGAACTCTCATTGTGCCATTGAGTGCCACCAAGGTCCCTTTTCAACTGGAATTTCTGGTCAAACACTGGATGTTTGGCAACCCTGAGACTTGAGGAAAGAAATTAGAGAAAGGATCCGGTCAGACAGTGATGCTGGCAGAGCAGTTGCCGAAAAGGGGACAGAGAAACACTGATCAGATCTTCACAGACCTTTCTGCACTCTCCTTTCAGTGTGAACATTGTCCATTGTGCTGATTGGCTCTTTGCTTTTACCCCTCCCAAATTTTCTCACATCATATTTATCCTCCCCCCTTCCTTTAACTTTCTATAAAGTTTACAAAAAAATAAAATGACAACTAATAAGATGGTACCCCACAGCATACTCCTCTAGCATTTTCTACACTTTTTCCCATCCAGTGTCTACCTTATCTACATAAACTGTTGGGTTTGGGGGCAAATTAAGTCTCTTATTTCATGCTGATACTGACAATAATATCTTATTCTCGTGTTGTTCCTAGCCACTGCCTCAACAGGATATATACTGATAATTATTATAAAATTTATTTTTTTAAATCAGTATCATCTTAAAATGTAAAAACACACTCATCTACTACATATTTTAGGGAGTTTGTCTGTTTGTCTATTTGATCAAGAAGTCGTGTAGCACCTTATAGACTAACAGATATTTTGGAGCATAAGCTTTCATGGGCAAAGACCCGCTTCTTCAAATGCACGAGTCAAAGTGGGTCTTTGCGGATGAAAGCTTATGCTCCGAAATATCTGTTAGTCTATAAGGTGCACAGGACTTCTTGTTGTTTTTGAAGTTACAGACTAACACAACTACCTCTGTTATTTCATCCAGAACTCTTAAACAGTAAGAAGGGGGACCACTAAATTCAGTATACGGCTTCTGCTTACCAAAACTTAAAACATCGTAAACATTTGGTTGTGCCATAAAAATGGGGTGTGCCTGGAATGGGATTGCTTCCCCAAAAAACAAACAGGAGAAAGAAACAGTCTCACCAAATCAAGTATAGTCCTCAAAACTGACATAACTAAGTGAATATTGAAAGAGACTGAACCAAGATGACTCAGAAAAATATGATGCACCTCACTTAGGATTGCTTCTCAGTAAACCTTACAGTAAAGAAATGAAACAGAGAAATATGGAGTAGTACTCTCTTTTGCCACAGCTAAATCACCATTGAAGGTTTGAAAACTAGAATAAAATGTTATTGGAAATCAAATTGACTACAGCCCATTTTTGTGAAAGCACAACAACTTATGTTTGTCATGGCTGATTCTCCACCCTAGTACTTTGAGTGTAGGTAATGGGGTCGGGCTAGCCAAAGAAAACACTGCTAGACCCTGCCTCTCCTGTTCCCAGGGACAGAAAATTTTCCTGATTTTAGTTTTCACTGAAATTAATCAGTAGCTGCCACCTCCAACTGTACAAAATTCCTCTTTTTCAGGAAAGAAATCAATTGGAATCTCTTCCTCGATGGTAAAACCCCTAATTGCCTTTTCTCAAGGAGTTGGAAAGAAATAACAAGAGAACCCCACAAGAAAACATGCAGGGAGCTGTCAGCTCTCTGGTAACATATCGATAGCCTGGAACATAGTGTTAAGCACTTGTAGGACACAAAGGATAATCCTGTACCTGCTAAAGAAAAAAGAACTTTTATTGTTGAAACAAGATTATCTTTGCAAGCATTGTAAATTGTTTGGTGTAAAAAATAAACATGAACTAAAGCAAAACATAAGGATTTTTCCCTAGGTCAGAGTCTGGGTTACAGGCAAGAACAAAAGGAACAAATAACCAGATCAGGCATAATTTCCAAAACCCCAAACAATGAAAAAAAAAAAAACAACCTTACATGATGATCTAAATTTTCTGCTACTCACACTTTATGATGAGATCAGGGAATCTGTTCTGGAAAAGCTCATTTCTTCCCCTCTGTATCTGGAGAAATCTCCCTCTTTTCTCTGTCTGGCTGCCTCTATACTAGCAAGTTTTTGTTTTTTCTCCACTTAAAAAAGCCAGGCCTTTTTTGAAAAAAAAAATTATTTGGAATGTCTACAAACGAAATGCACTCTTTCAGTCTGAAATCAAACGAACACAGCCCTTTTTCTGGCAGCCCTCTTCCTCTCACAGATGAAGAAGAGTATCTTTTTCCAAAAGATTCTTTCAAAAAAGCATGATATTCCATGGGCCCTTCTTTCGAAAGAGCAGGCCTCATGGCACCAGATTTTTCAATCCCTGGCCCTTTCTTTGGAAAGAGGGACTGTGTTGACACTCTCTATGGCAAAAGTTGATCTATCTTTCAATCTTCTCTTTTGTGTGTGGACACAATCTTTTGAAAGAAGTTTTTAATGGAAGATCTCTTCCTGAAGAACTTCTTTCGAAGGATTGCTGTAGAGTAGACACAGCCTGTCTGTTTCCTAACAAAGGTGATGTTGCTGTGATTCAGCTTCAAGTTTGAATATTTCCATTTGCTACTATTGGCTCTTTGCCACCTTCTCCCAAACCCCCTCCTTCAGAAGCAGGTTAGCTAAACCCTTTCCTAGCTCTGCAGATAAGTTAGGCTTTACTTTGCAGTTCCCATTCATAACAATAGCAATTTACAGGGATTAAGTGAAAATACCTTTAATGGAATTCCCATTTTGAAAAAAAGCTACTAAAATTGAATGGAGAGATTTTAACTATCCCTTTTTTAAAAAATAAATCATAAATAAGAGTAGTTTCATGAAGTAATCCTTTTTTTAACATTAAAGTAATTTAAATAAAGCATGCACATTCTCTTAAAAACAAAAACAAAATAACCCCAAACAAACAAACATAATAATCGAGTTAGTTAAGGACCTGAACAGTGCCAGGTGAATCTGCTAGTATATGAGCAAAGAAAATCCTTATGTTAAAAATTGTTTGACCGACTCTAGTATCAATACGCAGGCCTCTATGAACTAATGACAATCGTGAGTCTTTAAAAATATTCCACAGTACATAATATTTGTTTTAGTCTGTTACCTGTTGTGTGCCTTCTTGAGCTTCTTCGCCCTATAAAATGGCTAAGGTAATACTGAGAGAGATTTTTTTAATTGGAAGAGCTGGATTTCTTTTCAAAATTTATAATTAAACAGAACAGTGATCTTTCATTAAAAAAACAAAAAAAACATTTATTTGAAATTGACTGTATGCATATGTTTTGAAATTTTGGAATGCTGCCTGCAGTTTGTGGCGGTACCAAATCCATAAAATAAGTCAAAACTGGTCATAGTTATGAGGGATAGGAAACTGGAGAGTTACTATAAAAAATGTTGTTAGCAAGAGACAAGAGAGAGCAACAGCTGTAAAGACTTCCAGGGAGGAACCCTGGAATAACTGGTGTTAATGGAAGTTTTACCACTGACTTCAATTAGACTAAAATTTCACAACTGGTCTCAAAAAATGTTTATGGTACAATCCACATTCAGCTTGAGGTTTACAGGGAACACATTTTTGGGACTGTAACCCTACTTGCACATTCATACCTGCTGCTCAACTGAGTGTCATGATGTCTTGATTGAGTATTAGAAGTTCCCTAAAGCATACACTGTTACTTGCGTGCTTGGTTAGTCTTACACATATATATTTGTCAAACAGCCAGTTTTTCAGTTGGCTGCTAATTCACAAAGAGACAACACTTTAGACTTGCAAAACAGTTGTCATTGTCTAAATGTGAATTACTGGTTAGTGTTAATGACAGTTGTGTGCACATATAAATGTATAAATGCAGTGATATAACACTCTCTCCTCTATCACTGTTCTAATATTATTTCTTCAGAAATAAATAATTGCAAAGACCATTAGAGAAAAATTACTGGAATGGCAATTGCTGCATCAATACATACTGGTAAATTGCAGTTTCTCTTTGAAAAGTGACTATAAAAATGGCATAATGACCTTCAATGTTAAGTGTCTGTTAATGACTTTCAGGCCAAACGTTTGTAAGTTAATATATAAGAGGACATTGATTGTCAGTCTGAAGCAGAGGATGGAGGTGAATGTGTTTTTTTTTTCCATTTATCACCAAAAATAATGCAACAGTAATAATAGCAAAGATTCATATTTTTATGTACTGGTTTGAAGCCCCATTATTTTAGTATATTTGCAAAATTGTCAAGTGACTTATTCTCTAATGTGTCTTTAGTAAATTACTCTGTTGATCGCATAACAGGAAGAATGATATCATGTTTATACTCTCAAATGTATGGTGGTTGTCCTGTTTTAAAAGTAGTAAACATGGATTAGAATTTATTTTAGTGACTTAGGTCCACATTTCTACATGTGTTTGGAAAGGTTAAGATAAAGATAAGTGCCTAACATGGTTTTCCAAAGCACCTGGCTAGACATTCTGATTTCATTGGGAATTGGGTGTTTTTGAAATGCCCGCTAAGCACATACCACAACTTTAGGCACCTAAACGTCTACAAAAACTGGCCTTAAGTGCTAGGTCCTGTTTCATCCTGGGCACATGTTGGCTTCAGTGGGGCTCTGAATGGGCAGAGATGTGCCTAAATGATCTGCTATCAGGTGCTACCCCAATATAGAGAGAATGCAGAACACAAATGTAGATCTCAGCTGCTAAGTAAAAATGCTCTATTTTTAGTTTGGAGTGGAACCTTTGTTTAAGGTAATTATTTACCTTATTTTCCTCATGTGCAGTGCAGGAAACCAACAAATCTTTCTGTCCAAGCTTACAGAAAAAGAGCCAGAAGTCACTAAATAGCATGCCAACCAGTATAACACACCAATATGTGTTTGAAATTGACAAACTAGTAATGGACATAGCTATAATTATGCTACTGCAGAAGTTCACATGTAGCTTTTTGAATATACATTTTGTTTTGTGCATGAGATGTCACCATCCCAAGTTTCTTCTTTAGATGTTAATAGACTACAGAACAATTAACATTTTCATTAAAAAAGCTAACAGATAATAGGAGTTCAAATTCATTTTGGTGGGGTCAGTTCTCATTTCTACTTAATTTCAAATTATCTCATTCATATAACTTCAGACAGCAAAGCAATTAATTGCATTTGTATTCTAGATGCATGGTACTAACATTTCCAAAATAAGTCTTCCTAGAGTACTTAAATAATTAATGAATCAGCTGCAAATTGCTTTCTTAAAAACCACACTCATATTTATTTAGTATTTTATTCCAGAAAATGGAGAAAAATTCATTCATTGCCTGTTTCTTTTTTGTTAACAATAACACACATTTAAGTATAGTTGATAAAAGAATTTGAACCTTTGTATTTTAGGATGAAGCCCACTCTTTCCTATGTTTTTTTTTCCTATAGCTCTCTGTCACTTGGCTCTGATCACATTAAGCCCCTGCAATATTAAGTTAAAACACTGACTGTTAACCAGATTTTGGATAGTTTATAGTATAGTATTTATGAATATAATACTTCACACCAATTTTGGATAAAGTTCTCAAAACATCTTACAAATATTTATTTATTCTCACTATGCCCTGTGAAATAAGGGTTCCTGTCCCCTAGCACTAAAATGCATATTCTCTGAGCTGAAAAGTACAATAAAGGCAGTTTAGGACAGGAAATGAGGAGGACTTATATACCATTTTATACAGAAAGATTTGTAGATTCCAAGACCAGAGGGACCATTGTGATCATCTAATATAACGTCTTTGGCTACATGTACACTACTGTGACCTTTCCAAATAAGCTCTTCTGAAGAGATCTTCTTAAAAATAAAAAAGCTTTTGAAAGATCACATTTATGCACAAACAAGCAAATCAAAATATGTATTCACTCTTTTGATAGAGAGTATACACACAATCCTAGCTCTTTTGAAAGGGCAGGCCATGGACTGAAAAATCTGGCATAATGAGGACTGCTCATTCAAAAGAAGGGCCCATGGAGTATCTACACACACTTTTTTTCCCCAAAGAATCTTTTGGAAAAAAGTGCTTTTCCTCATGTGGGAAAGGAAGAGGACTGCCAGAAAAAAAGGACCACGATCTTTCGATTTCAGATTAAAAGAGTGCATTTTGTGTGTAGACGCTCTGTGGATTTTTTTGAAAAAGGGAAAGCTTTTCAAAAAAATCTTGCTAGTGTAGATGCAGCCTATGACGCTATTCCTCAAAATAATTCCTTTAAAAACTAATGTTGATTTAGCAGTTGTCAGTGATGCAGAATCCATGACAACCTGTGGTAAATTGTTCCAAAGTTTAATTGCTTTCACTGTTAGAAAATGAAATGGCATGATCATTTAGAGACTTATCTTTCAACCAGTTATCTAAACAGTAACCTCACTTCGATGAGTAGCCCCACTAAAGTAAACAGAGTTGTTCACAATAGGAAGCACTATACTAAGGAGTAGGCATTTGTAAGAATTGGATTTTGGCCAAGAAGGGAGGATTACTAGTCTTACGCTTATAAATAGTGTCCTTCAATTTCAACATAGTTATATTTTGTTATGTGCTTTATAAAAATGATGTACCTCAGACAATTTATGGATTTCAGAGAAGAGATCTGTGAATTTTATTATAGCTTTTAGAAAGCCTAGTCATTTATCTCACCACAAAGCCAATGGATTACTGTGCTATTGTTTATCTCAGGTGGTAATAGAATCTGGCCATGCATCTTTCTCTGCACACTGAATACTTTTTTCCAACATGTCTGTGTGTAAGTAGTGTCAGTGTAACAGACCAGCTGCCGTCTAAATGTAGAAAACAGCAAATCAAAACAATTCATGGTAAGAAATTAAGAAAGTTGAAAAAGGCTAAACTAAATACACTAGTGCTATGGTAGTTTCACTTTTTCTGGGACTGTGTCCCTCTGCATTGCAATCCTCCCTGGAACAGAAGATTTTGCAGATATGGGTTACTGTTGAACTGGAACACAGGAACAGAGAGGGTATGCTTGACTGTTTCATCTTCTGCCCATTGTCTGGCCAAAGGGCAAGCAACCCCAGACTTTTCAAAGGGCTGCATAGGCTGCTGGACATGATAGTATGGAGGGGACTCAGCAGCTATGTCTACAGTGAGTGCTGCCGCCGATAAGGTCGTGCACACGATGGCACTTGACAATGCAAATGAGGCATTTATTTACAAATCATGTGCCTCATTTGCATACTCTCACTTGATCACTGTCCCAGCAAAGTCTTCAATCACCACAAAACAAGTAGTGTAGGCAGGGTTCTGGCAACCAAAAAACCCTTTGATGACAGCCCCTTCACACTCATTTTTTTCTGGGATGACCAGTTAAATGGATGAAGGCAAATGAATGGTTAATGCCAAGCAGCTGTATTTGAATGAGGATGTTGCTTCCAGTTCCAGAGAATCAAGTGAGAAGACTGGGGATGGAACACATAGGCCTAGAGCAGTGTTTCCTCAGTCAGTGGTATGTGTACCATTGGGGTGGTACACCAAGGTCTCCTAGGGGATATTTCAATTCATGTAGGTATTTGCCTCGTTTTGTAACAAGCTACATAAAACCACTAGTAGAGTCAGTACAATCTAAAGGTTCATTCAGACAGTGACTTGTTTGTACTGCTTCACATGCCTTATGCTGAAATGTAAGAACAATATTTCTCTTCCAATTCATTTATTTGATAGCAAAATGGTAGAAAAATCAGCAAGTTTTCATCAGTCATCTTCTATGATATTGTTGCATGTTTTTGTAAGTAAGTAGTTTTTAAGTGAGGTGTAACTTGGTGGTATGCAAAACAAATCTGACTCCTGAAAAGGGTACAGTAATCTGGAAAGATTGAATGGCGCTTGTTTCAAGACCTCAGATAACCTTAGGAGCAGATTTTTCAACCAGTGGTATGTGTAGAGAAGTCTGGGGATACTTATTTTCAAAAAGGGGAACTTTATGAAAAAGGCTGAACAGCACTGGTCTAGAGGATTGTGGAATAGTTGGTAGACTATGAACACAAGCCTGATGACGAAGCTCTGTTCACCCTGTAAAATGAATGGAGTGCACTTGAACCTGCACCATGGTGCCCTGGGGCACTGACCCATGGCTGGAGATGTTTTTGGAATGAGTCAGAATATTCTTGTAGGGCCAACAGGGAGGCAGTGAAGTTACATGTGTGAGGTGTACAATTTGCTAAAATTTGGTAGTTAATATCCATTTATTATCATATTTCTTGCTAAGAGGATCTTTAAACCAAGCTTTGCCAAAATTGTTATTTCAGTGGCAGCATCTGATCTCAGATCAGAAAAAAAAACAGGATTACTGGTGATTGATCATTCAAGAAAATACAGCTCTGTACATAACTATAGACTGTGCGATGCTTTGCAGATTGTAAATGGCTTCAGACAAGAACAGGCACTGATCCCATGGTTGTTGATGATGATTATTATGGAAAATGTTTCAAATGGCATTTCAGATACTGTTTATTAAGAAAAGTCTTGTAAACAAAAATATGCACAAAATGAATGAGGCAGTAGATATAATGCTGTGTTATGGTATCAGTTTGGTGGTATCATACAGTTACATTGACTATTCCAGAACTTTATCTAGAGGAGTTTCAAAACATATGACTGAGGAATGTTTATCTCATATTTATTCATTTACAAGATTCATAAGAAAGAGATTAGCATCAATGATTGCTTAAGCAGATGTTCCATTCTGCACAAAGCTTTTTACCGGAAAGAATAAAAATAATTTCTAAACACACTGAGTGTTTTATATTGTTCAGGATGGAATTTGAAACTTCTTTAATCATTCATCTATCCTTTGCATTAGAATTGTGTTTGGAAAACTTTACAAAGACAAGATTAGAGCAGAATAATTACAATTAGTTGATAAAGTAGGAGCTGGTATAACCTAAACAGAACAGTCAGGCCTTGTATTCATTCGTATAGGAGTAGATATTTAAAATATTCCTTTTATTGGGATTTGTCATGTCACTATCACTAGTGATGTAAATTAAAAGCACAAGGGCTGCAAACGCAGCCACCCAACTTACAGATAGTCTGGTTTAAGAAAAAAAATAAGATCATGGTACCTTGTCAAAATCATGTATCTAATAGGGCCAGTTATATTTATATGCAGGCAACCAAAATTGGAAATATATTTCATAGTTTTTACAATGGTGAATGGATATTGCTGTTTCACAGACTGGGAAACTGAGACAAGCAAGACCATTAACAAAAAATGCCAAAGTTCATAACGCAAATCAGTAGAGGGCTCAGTCCTCTGATGCACAGCCCTGATCCCAAGCCACTAGACCATAGCTTTCTAGTTAAACAGCCAACTGCTATTTTCATATCCAAAGAATCACTGAAATGATTGCTAGGCAAAAGGGAATAAAAATAAACACAAGCAGTCAAGTTTTCCTAACTAGGGGAAAATCCTATTTTATAGCTCTCAACTTATCTAAATGTTGAAAAGGAACTTTATAATTCATTTATCTGTACCTATAGGAAAATAATCACATACAGAATGTATTTATCATTTCTTGAAGAGAAACCTGACTTTTGCCTCAATTAATTTAAACTGCAGGACAACATTAAGAAGCTACTAGCATTAAAAGCTTGAAAGATAGAGGTCAGGAATATGGACTAAAATTACTTTACCTTAGCTGCCTAACATCAGTTCAAACACCCAGAAGGTAAGAGGGTAATTTAACCTTTATGCTACTTTAGAAATGTAGGTCAGGTGTTCAGTGCCTGAAGAAAGTTCTTGTTTTATGTTGTGTGTTGCACAATCTATTCTCTCATAAGCAATATAATCACATTATCATGTTATACAGTAAAAAGTAGATAAAATAAGCAAAATATGAAGCAATATATGAAGGAGGTTAACAAGAAGAGGATACATATTTTTAACTTAGCTCCAAATAAGGAGAAGGAGTGAATTTACCCAGTTTGTATTTTTCAAGTAACAGCAGCTCTTTGCTTGTTATCCCTTAACAGACCAATTCTGCAGACTTTATACAGGGAAAGATCCCATTAGTAGAGGTGTTTATGTTTTAAGCACTGAGATTTAGATAAATCTAAACTATAAATTGTTAAAAACTAACTGCAAAAGATACCTTTCCTGGACACTACAGTACTAATCAAGGATGGCCTGATCAGCACCACACTGTATCGAAAACCTACTGATCGCTATACTTATCTACACCTTTCTAGTTTCCATCCTGCACATGTGACTAGATCCATTGTTTACAGTCAAGCTCTTAGGTACAATCGTATTTGCTCTGATCCAACTGACAGAGACCAAAAACTACAAGAAGTTTACCAAATATTCATAAACCTGAATTACCCACCAGGAAAAGTAAAAAAACAAATCGACAGGGCCAGACGCATACCCAGAGACCAGCTACTCCAAGATCGGCCCAAAAAAGCCAAGAACAGAACACCACTGGTCATCACCTACAGCCCCCAACTCAGACCACTGCAACGAATTATTAAAGACCTACAACCTATCCTTAATCAGGATGCTACACTCCAGAAGGCCCTGGGTGACATGCCTGTTCTCTCCTACAGACAACCTCCCAACCTCATGAGGATCCTCACTAACAGCCACAGTCTATACCGCAGGAACACCAGTCCTGGAACCTTTCCCTGCAACAAAACCCACTGCCAGCTTTGTCCACATATCTTCTCAGGAAATACCATCACTGGACCTAACCAGGTTACTCACAGAATCACGGGCACTTTCTCATGCTCCTCTACTAACATCATATATGCCATCATGTGTCAACAATGCCCACATGCATTGTATATTGGACAGACTTCTAACTCCCTTAGACAAAGGGTCAATGGGCACAAAACAGACATGAAAACACTCCAGATCCACAAACCAGTTAGTCAACATTTTAATGGAATGGGGCATTCTGTCAATGACCTAAAGGTATGTGTGTTACCGAAAAGGAATTATCGCAGCGTTCTGGAAAAGGAAGCAGCCGAGCAGGCTTTCATATTCAAATTCGGCACATTAACACATGGTTTAGATCGTGATGGGAACTTTCTGAGTCACTATAGGGGCTCATCTGCACACTTGGCTCAATCTAATTCTTGACCTTCCCCCCCCACCCCTCCACTTTCTGATTTGCTCTCCTTGATCATCTTTTTCTGATTTGCCCTCCTTGCTTACTGTTTTTGGTTCTCTGTGCCTTAAATATTGAGTCTGGTCTGGTCTGGCTATGGTTTGAAGAAGTGGGTCTGTCCCACGAAAGCTCACCTAATAAACTACTTTGCTAGTCTTTAAAGTGCTACTTGACTGCTCTTTGTTTCGAAAACTAACTATGGCTACGTCTACACGTGCAGCCAACATCGAAATAGCTTATTTCGATGTTGCAACATCGAAATAGGCTATTTCGATGAATAACGTCTACACGTCCTCCAGGGCCAGCAACGTCGATGTTCAACTTCGACGTTGCTCAGCCCAACATCGAAATAGGCGCAGCGAGGGAACGTCTACACGTCAAAGTAGCACACATCGAAATAGGGATGCCAGGCACAGCTGCAGACAGGGTCACAGGGCGGACTCAACAGCCAGCCGCTCCCTTAAAGGGCCCCTCCCAGACACAGTTGTACTAAACAACACAAGATACACAGAGCTGACAGCTGGTTGCAGACCCTGTGCCTGCAGCATAGATCCCCAGCTGCCGCAGAAGCAGCCAGAAGCCCTGGGCTAAGGGCTGCTGCCCACGGTGACCATAGAGCCCCGCAGGGGCTGGAGAGAGAGCATCTCTCAACCCCCCAGCTGATGGCCGCCATGGAGGACCCAGCAATTTCGACGTTGCGGGACGCGGATCGTCTACACGGTCCCTACTTCGACGTTGAACGTCGAAGTAGGGTGCTATTCCTATCTCCTCATGAGGTTAGCGACTTCGACGTCTCGCCGCCTAACATCGAAGTTGGTGCCGCTACTTCGAAGTAGCGTGCACGTGTAGACGCAGCTTATGAGTGTTACAATAGAAGCGGATAATATTTTTCAGTCAAATTTTGTCCAAAAATACTGAAATTTATATCAGTTTTGTCAAGTTATTTCAGCTGGGGGACAGAATCAGCAAAAAATGAAACACTTTAGCTACGTCTACACTGGGATGCTACATCGAAGTATCTTATTTCGATGTAGCGAAATCAAAATAGGCTATTTGACGAATAGCGTCTACACTTCCTCCAGGTCTGGTGCTGTCAACATTCAACATCGATGTTGGACAGCACTACATCCAAGTAGGCGCTGCAGGGGAGCGTCTACACACCAAAGCAGCCCAAATCGAAATAAGGGTGCCAGGAACAGCTGCAGACAGGGTCACAGGACGGACTAGCACTTCTGGGGCAACAGCAAGCCTCTCCCTTAAAGGGTCCCTCCCAGACACACTCAGCCTGCACAGCATGCGGTCTGCAGAGCCACAAGCATGCACACCCCATGGAAGCAGCATGGACCCCCAGCAGCAGCAGCAGCAGCAGCCAGAGGCCCAAACACCCTCCCCTGGAGGAGCAGTGGTTGCCCTGCTCAGTGCCATGCAGGAGGCAGCTGACCGTCTTTTATTTGAGGAAGATGAGCTGTCCTCGGGGGATGAGGAAGCAGCCCCAGACCTTGCTGCCCTCCCAGCCCCTGCCCCACCCAGCCGCACATGCTGCTGGCTGTGGAGATACCCCACGAGCATGGACTGGTGGGAGCGGCTGGTGCTCGGCGAGTGGGACAATGACTGCTGGCTCCGGAACTTCTGAATGAGCCAGCAGACATTCCAGGAGCTCTGCCAGTGGCTCACCCCTGCCTTACGGCACCAGGACGCCCCCATGCGACATGCCCTCACTGTAGAGAAACACCACTCCGGACAGCTACCGATCCGTAGGGCAGCAGTTCGGCGTGGGCAAGGCCACCGTCGGGGCTGTCCTCATGGAGGTAAGACGACCCTGGGGGGGCCTGGTGGGGAAGCCCTGGAGGGGGGAGCCCTCGGGGGGGAGGGGAGGAGCCCGGGGAGAGGGCCAGACACACCCTGCACACCCCTCACCGGTGCTCTCTCATGTCCTTCCCCTGCAGGTTGTCTGCACAATCAATGCCCTGCTCCTCCACAGGCTCGTGCGGCTTGGGGACCCGGATGCTGCCATCGTGGGGTTTGCCAGCCTGGGCTTCCCAAATTGCTTTGGGGCTCTGGATGGGACCCATATCCCCATCTGTGCCCTGGAGCACAGAGAAGGACACTTCCTCAATAGGAAGGGATACCATTCTGTGGTTCTCCAGGCCTTGGTGGACAGCTGGGGCCGCTTCTTGGACATTTATGTTGGCTGGCCTGGCAGCACCCACGACGCCCGGGTGTTCAGAAATTCGGGCCTGTGCCACCGGCTGGAGGCGGGGACCTACATCCCCCAGCAGGAGATCCCTGTGGGGGACACCACCATGCCGCTCTGCCTCGTCGCAGATGTGGCGTACACCCTCCGGCCCTGGCCCATGCACCCTTACACGGGCCATGTCACAGCCAGCCAGGAGCGGTTCAACGTGCGCTTGAACCCTGCGCGCCAGGTGGTCGAGTGCACTTTCGGCCGCCTCAAGGGGCTCTGGAGGTGTCTCCTCACCCGCCTGGATGCAGGCCTCACCAACATCCCCCAGGTTGTGGGCGCGTGCAGCGCACTCCACAACCTGGTGGAGAGCAAGGGAGAGGCCTTCTTCCAGGGTTGGGCTGTGGAGGCTGACAGGGCCGACGTCCAACCACCCGCTGCCCCCAGTCGCCAGGTTGACCCTGAGGGGATCCCGGTCCAGGACGCCCTGCGGGCCCATTATGACCAGGCTGCGGGGTGAACGCTGGCAGAGTCAGCTGCCGGTGAGCCACCCACTGCACTCCCCCATCCTCCACAACACTCCCTGCCCCCATGCCCACACCACAGAGAACCTGAGAGCACCCCCCCCCCACTTCTGTGCAATAAAATGGATTTTTTTTCAACAAAACCCTACAACCTTGTATTAATTATTAACAGAAGAAGAAGGGGGGAATTATGTACATGGGGGGCAGGTACAAAACAGGGGTAGAACAAAAACTATTTACACCAACATGGGGGGAATGAGTCCAAAGGAGGGGGCCTTGGGGGGCAACGTCCTCGGCCACGCACCTTTATTGTCCTGCACCTGGTGTGGGGGGGCGCGACCCACGTCTCGGCTGGAGGCCCGGCCTAGGCTGCGTGGGGGCCGGGAGAACCAGCAGATAGGGCCGGGCAGAGTCCAGAGGCCCATGGTCCCCCTCGGTGGTAGGCCCCAGGATGGCTGATGGTAGAGGGACGGCAGGCGGAGTGGCGGGCGGAGTGGCAGGGGGTGCCAAGTGCTGCGTGATGGCATCGAAGGTGCGCATGAAGGCCCCCCAAGCCTCCTGGTGCCAGGCCAGCGCTCACTCCTGGAGATGGAGCTGCCACTCCTCTACCTGCAGGCACCGCTCGGACACCTCCAGCTGACGCCGGAGGGTGGCAAGCAGCTGGGGGTCCGTGAATGCCCGCAGATGGCTCCGCCACTGTCGGACTTGTCCTGGGGCTGGTACGTGCTCCGCCGACAGGCTGGCCTGGTGGGATGGCTCCGGTGGGCTCTCCGGGACCACAGATGGCGTGCTGGTGCTCTCCAGGCCCTCCAATGGTCCAGCTGCGGAACAGAGGGGGGAAGAAGAGTGGAGACAGCCGTTAGTCTGGGCCCTGACCCATGGCCCTTGTCCCCCCACCCCTCTGCTGCTGGTTCCCCATCCCCGTCCCCCGGAAATGCTGCTGCTGCTGCTGCTGATGGGTGTCCAACCCCCCCGGGGGACCATAGGTTCCACTCCCCACCATCCCCAGGGATGGGGCATGGTGTTGTTCTGCTGGGGGGCAGGGGCTGATGGACTCTTCTGAGGGACCTGCCACTGCTGTCCTTGGGGCCATGGTCATCTGGGTGTGTGGATGTCCCTGGTCATGTCTCTTGTCCCCGCCCCTTAACCCCAGGGGTGTGCACCAGGGGGTACATACCTGATGGTCTGCTCCCACGGTCGGGGGACAGCCATCGGGCAAACACCCTGCTGGAGCTGCAGGAGGGGAGGTTGATCTGGAGCCCCCCATCGCTGGAGGCCCCCTCCTCCTCCTCCTCTGGTGTCCCGGGGTGGGCTCCTGGGGGTGCCCCTGGGGTGCAGGGCTGCCTCCAGCATGGACTCTGTCTCTGGGGCTTTCTGGGGCTCATCGGCCGATGTGTCAAGGGTGGCCGGTGGGGAGGAGGTGTACCGGGAGCCCAGGATGGCCCTGAGCTCCCTGTAATAAGGGCAAGCAGTGGGGGCGGCCCCAGATCGGCTGGCCATGTCCCGGGCCCAGGCGTAACCCTGCCGTAGCTCCTTTAACTTACTGCTGATGTGGTCAGGAGTGCAGGCAGGGTGACCCCGGGCAGCCAGGCCCTTGGCCAGACAAGCAAATGCATCTGCGTTCCGCCTCTTGCTCCCCATTACCTGGAGCACCTCCTCCTCACCCCAGAGCCCCAGCAGGTCCCGGATCTCGGCCTCCGTCAAGGAGGGGCCCCACTGCCTCTTCCCCCACTGGCTGGCAGGCTGGGAGCCCTGGGTCCCCTTGAGGGGGGATGCCATGTTGGCGCTTGGGGGGCTGGCTGGATGCCATGGGGTGCAGGGTGGTGGGTTGGGGCTGCTGAGGGACGTGCAGGCTGTTCACGTGGCTGTGCTGCTGCCTGCACGAGCTCTCAGCTTCCTGCACAGGAAATAAGGGGGCAGGGAGCTTTAAGGGGCTGCTGCACGCGGTGACCATAGAGCTCAGGGGCTGGACAGAGCATCTCTCAACTCCTCAGCTGATGGCCACCATGGAGGACCCTTCTATTTCGATGTTGTGGGATGCGGATCGTCTACATTTGCCCTACTTCGACGTTCAACGTCGCAGTAGGGCTCTATTCCCATCTCCAGATGAGGATAGCGACTTTGACGTCTTGCCGCCTTACGTCGATTTCAACTTCGAAATAGCGCTCGGCACCAGTAGACCCAGTGGGCGCTATTTCGAAGTTGGCACGGCTACTTCGAAATAGCCAGCTAGTGTTGACGCGGCTTTCATGTTGCAATTTTGGTTCAAAATGCTTTTCTATAGAAATTTCATTGAACTGCAGTTCAAACAACCATTAAAAGTAGTTGAAATAAATAAAAACTCTGATTTCATCAAAATAAAATATTCTCTATATTTTGATTAACTAAAATAAAAATTCATTTTGGTTCATTTTTTTTTAAATGTGTGCTATTCAACTAACTGAAAAATTCATTATTCACACTACCCTAGAGAAGTGGTGGATTCTCCATCCCTCGAGGTTTTTAAGTCCCAGCTTGACAAGGTCCTGGCTGGGATGACTTAGTTGGGGTTGATCCTGCTTGCAGCAGGGGGCTGGACTAGACGACCTCCTGAGGTCCCTTCCAGCCCTGTGATTCTGTGATTCTGTGATACTCTAATTACAAGTCATAACTGTCAACATGATTGGATTAGAATCAAGATGTATTACATAGAATGTACAAGTGCCAACTATAATAAGAAGCTGTTAATGTTTGTATCTCCCACTAGAATGAACATCATACAGGATGAACCAATAAGTCTTTATTCACTAGTGAGGCACTTTTTTTTCAAATTAGTTTACTGTACATATATTTTTATGGAGTACACATAGCTAAATATTTGTAGATGTGTAGGGTTCTGTTCTTCAGGGCAGCTCCTTTTGTGCCTCAGAGACTCAGGGAGGCCCCTTTCATTGCCCTGGGAGTTCCCAAAGGCAAGGGTCTCCCTTTACCAAGCCATTCTCATCACAGGACAGTCTCAATTTGGGGTGGAGCAGGTCCCTCTCTGCCAGCCTGGAGCTGCTCTGGCTCTGTCCCAGGTGACAGGCAAAGTGGTGGGGCGAGTCTGGTCCCGCCCACTGCCCTGGACTGTAACCCAGCAACCCTAGGGAAGGAGGGAGCTGGTGTGGACTTTTTGCCTCTGGTCCATGGCAGCACCCCTTCCCTGGACCCCTTCACCCATCACTACCTTCAGGGGTCTTTTCCCCCTGTACCATGTTGCTGCGGTACCTGGCTGAACACTAACCTTCTTATGTCTGGGCACCTGTTCCCTCCCTTCCTGCTGCTTGGGGTAAGCCCTTTATAGAAAGCCTGGAGGCCTTAACTGGTCACAGGTGCTTTAATTATGGCCTGTTGCTGACTGACTCCTGATGAGCCCAGCTGCCTATCCAGCCTGCAAGACTGCACCTTCTGTGAACTTATGAGGTGACGAAAAAGGGTTTCCTCCAGCACCCAAAATGTTCCCCCTCTCTCAGGCCCTTGTCAGCTGCAGTCTGTGATTTGCCACAATGTATGTATTATAGAAGAGAGAGAGAGAGAAAGAGAGAGAGAATAGTAAATAAGCACACAGATAGTCTTGCTGCATCTTAGTATAATGCAGTACATTGAACGTAGCAGTTACAAAAACAATTTCAAGGAGGTTCAGCTAATTCACATATAACAATGTGACCTAAAGAAGAGGCTGAGGGATCCCACAGTAGTCCCCCTATTATTTATGTCCAAGTTCTCAGCATTTTGATCTATTAATATGTTTTTATGGGGAGAAATAAGGGGGGCCATGCTGAAATTGCCAGGGTTTACCAGAGAGGTCCCTAGTCTAGAATCTTCAGGAAACTCCCCAGAACAGACTAGATGTGATCATAGCTGAGAAGACAAACACTGTGTCTATACTATGAGATAATATCAGTTTTAGGGCATTTAGTCTGATTTTACCAAGTGCCTCTCTTCACTGTAATTCCATTAGTTGTATTTATGGTGCCCTAAAATCGACATAATATTGATATCATTATATCTTTCACTGTGTCTATGCTGCAAATAAATTCAAATTTATTTATATTGATTTTCTAATTCTGGAATTTATAAGTTTGATTTTGACCCTGCTCACTTCCCATGTGCTCCCGAAAAAGTCGAGTCATTGCTGCCACACACAAATTTGCTAACATTGACTGTTGCAGTAGTGCATTGTGGGAAACTATCCTACAGTTCCCTCATCACTGTAGCATTCTTGATATGCTTGCTGGACTTGACATCATCTTCCCCCATTACATTTTCTTCATTCCCCTGCCGATCCCTGGAAATAATGCAGGAACCCTCAAAGTTAGAAAAAAGAGGATAGAAAAGTCTAGGAAAACATTTTTTGGTTTTCCCCTATATTACATTGCCAACACAGGTGCAGCGACTGTATTTTCAACTGGCCATCCACTGAGTATCTTGCTTCCCATCATTGCATGTGATCCTGGAAAATAATACAGGGGCCTGGACTGTTTTTTTAAGGTGAGAAGAAAGAGGATAGGAAAGTGTAGGAAGAAAGAATTTTTGGTTTCCCCGTTCATTATGTTGGTATTGGAAAGGGTGTTTGGCTTTTTGGTGCATTATAAGGTTTCTGTGCAATGACTGTGTTCTCAACTGGCCATGCATTGAGAATCCCACCTCTCATCATTGCATGCATGTGATCCCTGAAAATAATGCAGGGGGCCAGACTGTGTTTGAAAGTGAGAAGAAAGAGGATACAAAAGGGAATGAAAAAAGAAGCAACACAAGAGCTTAGGGCCCAGTTGACACAGTCCCTTCATGGGGAATCAGCCCCCACAGCTCACGTGATTTCCCCTGGCAGCAGCAAGCCCCATTATGGTCTTTGTCCCCACAGCAGAAAAGGTGTATGCATTTTTTAGCTGCTGGGGTAGACTTTTCCCCAGCGGCAGCAAGCCCCTTAGCCACCAGGGGACACATTTCCCTGGTGGCAGAAATGCCTGATATAGGGAAAGTGAGAGTTTCAGAGGGTGGACAGTTGAGGTGGTCCTTCCCCACAGCAGAAGCAAAGCCCCGAATTTCCTTCCACTGGGGGGAGACTTTTCCCTGGCAGCAGCAAACCCCAGTATAGGTGAAGGTGTGTGTGTGCAGTGGGTGGGGGGCCAGTTTAAGTGGTCTTGCTGCGCAGCAACAGCAAAGCCCCCAGTACCTTAGCTCACAAGGGAGACTTCTCCATGGTGACAGCAAAGCCCTCAGTATCTTAACCACCGGGGGAGACGTCCCCATGGTAGCAGCAAAGACCTTTCCCACCTTTGGAGCCCTAAATGTGCGACTGGCAGCATGGTCAGCACTGAGGGGCAGGCACATCTTTTTATTGGGTTGGGTTGGGTTGGGGGTTACCCACATGATGTGGCTGAGCATGGGAAAGACCCAGACTGTGTGGCGCCTGTGGAGGAGGTAAGGGGGTTCGCATACAGATATAAACTGCTGAGAAGAAGTTTCTTGGTGTGTTATGCAAGCACGACCCCCAGCACAGCCTTGTTGCCACATGGTGCCACATGGCGAAGCACAAGCTGGGTCCAGGCAGCGCAGAAAAACATAACAAGTGTACGGACAGAGCCGTGAATTCCCTGTTGGGCTATTTGAATGGGCAGATGAACTCACAGCGCTAACAGCAAAGAAAGAAAGACATTTTCAGTCTCTCATACAAACATGAGCCCCCAGCTAAAGACTCACTGCTCCTGCTTGGAAATTCATGATCTTCTTATTACTGGAGAGCAGTGGCCAGAGCAGAGCACTGAGAGCGGCATTATGGGTTACATACAGGACACTTCTGGAGGCTAATAAATTTGCTTCTAAGACGTGGTGCTTCCACACTTGCCTTTAATCGAACTTCTGAATTTGAGTTTGATGCTATACCCATCAGGTAACTGCAATTTTGTAATCTCAAGATTAGCGCACTCTAAATCAAGCTAATGGTATTACAGTGAAGACAGTCGTGTGGTAAAATCGAGCTAACTGAATTAAGTTTGTATTTATCTTGTAGTGTAGATACAGACTTAGCAACCTGACGGGTGTATTGTTCAGGTCAAATTTAAAATCCCAAATGAAGGGTAGTGAGGAAGCACAATGTCTTTAAATTAAATTCATTAGCCTCTAGAGATTCATTAGCTCCCACAATGCTCCACAGTTCTCCACTCTGGCCCTTTTCATCTCCACTGCTCTCAGGTGCGGAGGAATTAGGCAACAGGAGTACTGTTTCAATCTGGCACCTGGGAGCCCGTGGCTGTAGTGTCATGAGAGGTTAAAAAATATTCTTCCTTTTTCTTTGCTATTAGCACAGCTGTGGGGTCTGTGGTTCTGTATTTACCTCTGCTAACTGCCTTTTTTTTTCCTGAGCTGCCTGGCACCAACTGCTGCCCCCCCTCACACACACACACCATGTGGCAGCTAGGCTGTGGGCGGGGGTCGCGCTTGAGTAAGAAACTTATTTTTAGCTGCTTACATTTTGTCCTGACCCCGACATCCCCCACTTCCCTCCCTCTTGAGGCACCACACAGGCTAGAACTTTCCCATGTCCAGAGATGTCATGTGGCTTGACCCCAAACCAGTAAAAGGATGTGCTATGCAAGGTGCCAGGCAGCTTTCACACAGTGAGCATCCTGTAGTCAGTCAGGAGAAGTCTCCCTGATTTTTGGGAACACAAGAAAATACTTTGCCACTAGAGTGTCTGTCCTCTCGGAGAAAATTCCTGTACAGGCTTTATCAAAAGGCCAAGGGGATGGCTATAGATGGAGGTCTTTTAGCTGCCCCCCCCCGCAGTTTCCCTTGGCAGTCATGATGTTCGGGTGCTGGCTGTAGCTGGGGGTGGGAAAGGGGGTCTTTTAGCCACCCAGGGGACGTCTCTCTTGGCCATCAGGATTTTTGGGCCTGGGTGTAGCTGGGGGTCTTTTAGACACCTGGGGGAAGTCTGCTTGGGTGGTCACAATTTGGGGGTTGTGTATAGTCATATTCTTTTTACAAAGGCCATTGAAGTCAATGTAGTAGCTCTACAATCAGCATAGTTGTTGAAGTAAGGCTTGCAGCAATGAGTATTCTTGTTCTGAGGGTCTTCTTTGCCAAGTCCAAACCTAGTTCCAAGACTGGGCACAATGGTAATAGGGGAAGTGGTGGGTCTCTCTGGGCAGTCATGATTTTCAGGGCTGGTTTTAGTTGGGGGTCTTTTAGTCGTCCGGGTAAAGTCTCCATTGGCAGCCATGATATTCAGCAGCTAGCAGCTGGTCAGGGAAAATCTCCATTGGTTGATATAGTTGGGGGATGGGAGCAGCAGAGCATCAAGCACCCAGAGGCAGGGGCTGGGACCAGAGTTGCCCTCCAATGGATCATCATTCAAGGATTTAAACTGTACTCATTCTAATGTGGCAGCCATTTCTCAGGATCCCTCTTTGTAATTAACCCCTGGTTCCCCAGTACCCGTAGGCACAGAAAGTGACATTGAAAGTTGATCAAGCGGACATTCAGTGAAACGCCCGTGGGTACTTAGATGTACATTTCTAGATTATGAATTGGATGCAAGGATAGTAATTATTGCTGTGAGGATCTTATTTGCCAGGAGGTCTAAATACAGATCCAAGACTTTCCTCTGGGCCTGCTGGGCAGAGGGGCAGGTGGTGGATCCTGACACGTTTCATGGGCACCAGAGCTATTTTTGTATGGGCTTGATCCAAAGGCCATTGAATGTAATGTAGTAGATCTACAGTTACCACAATTATCCAGGTAAGGCTTGCAGTGACCAACCGACCCATAACTGATTTTATGATACTTTGCATTTTCAGTGTTGTGTTTGTGTCTGATACACATACACATATGCATTTCCAGGTTTTGCTGTGGGTGCAAGGATGAAAATTCTTGTTCTGAGGGTCTCTTTTGCCAGGACATCTAGAGACCTACTGCCAAGGCTTGGCCCACCGGTAATAGAAGCAGGTGGTGGTTCCTGCCCCAGAGTGCTGGCAAACAACCAAAACAGCCATAATTGATTAAATGATCCATTATATTTTCAGTGTAGCACCTGTGTCTACTTAAACACTTTTCAGGTGCAAATTCTTGTTCTGAGGGTCTTCTTTGCCAGGAGGTCTAAATCCAGATGCAGTTTATGGGTCCTGCCCTGGAGTGTTGGTCAGCATCCTGGGCATGGACGTAGCACTGCTGGACCTCCTTCACCTTCACCTGGGCTTCCTCCATGCTTCAGCTGGGGGTGGCCTCATTCCACCAGGGTGGTGGCCATCCGGTGTAGGCCTGGGCATTACCGTGCTTCAGCTTGGGGTCTTGAAGTAGATCTTCCTCACCCCACAGGTCCAGAAAAGTTTGCACCTTTCGGCCAGTCCAGAAGGGACCCACATCTTGGTGCCCTGGGATGGTTCTTGGGCCTTTGAAACAGAATTATTGATCTAAGGATCTTCTTTGCTAGAAGGTCTAAATCCAGATCCAAGCTGGTAAAGATCCAGGGCTTTTGCATGCTGTTTTGAAAACCTGTTGGTTGGGAAACCCAAAATCTTTTTTCTCACCATTTCTAAGTGCTTTACTACCCTTCTCCTCCCTCAATTATAAAAAACAGATCTCTTATACAGGCAAGCCAGACCCCATCTGTAAAAAGGGATGTTTGGTTAACTTGGCAGGGGAAAGAGGGAAATGAAATGTAGAAAATGAAATGTGGGAAGATGTTGTCCAATACCCATGGCCACTTGCAAGGCATTTTTTCCCATGATGCAATAGCAAAAATAACTAGAATGCTATGGGGCTCAGGGAACTGTGGGATAGGTTTCCACAATACACTGCTACAGCACTTAATTTAAGCTACTTGTGTGTGACAGCAGCACGTTGATTTTGTGGGGAGTATGTGAGAATGTGAGGATAATCAAAATAGAATTGCTATAACCCAGTGTTAATAAATTGATTTTAATACATTAGATTTTAGCTTATAGTGTAGATGCAGCCAAAGATACAGCCATCCACTCAAAGCATAGACACCTAGGCAGTATTTTTCAAAAGCAAAATGTTTTGTTTATTGAGTGTGACCAATCTTTTCTAATACAACTAATCTAATCCAAAATTAAAAAATAAACATAAATCCCTCTAGCAAAGGTAGAGAAGTCAAAGTATCATAGGCTGCAATATGTTACACTTGGAGTGCCTTCTGCTAGGGGTGAGCAAACTTTTTATGTTGGGCCCCACTTTTTGGCCCTGCAATTAGTACCTCCCCCACCAATCCCACCTAATGTAATTCAAACCAATGGAATTAATGGTTATGTTCATATGAAAAAATAAACAAAAATAAAACCTTTAGGCCCAAGTAAGAAAATAAGTCTGTAGAATGTAAAATTTTCATTAATGGGTATGTAAATGTGAATACACACACTTAAAAACAGCGACATATTTCAACATTCTTAATGAGATGGATGAGTTTGAGGCCCAGCAGCAGATTATGCTATGCCTCCCTTATGAAATATCATGCCCTCATGAGGGGGCCTGTCCCCCACTTTGCTCAGCCCTGGTTTAAATGAATATACTCTCCATGTAGTGATCAGTCATACGCAGGGCACTGACAACAATCTTAACAAACTCTCAACTCTATGCATAGTAACAAACATACACACCACAGGCACTTAACTTCATTATCCAAAGCATGCACATTCATCAACCCTGTTTCAATCCTGTAGCTGATACTTTGGCTGGCGTGTTTACTTTCCGCAGGCTTCTCTCTGCCTCAAGTCAGATTCCTGCTGCTTTGTTCCAGCAACACTGCTGCTACTGCTGTCCCCCCTGCAGTTGCCTCTTCTGATTCTTTTGATTTCTTTGCCCTTCTAGGTTTTGTCAGCTCTCTTCCAGTTCTCCTTCCTCTCCCGATCCTGCCTTGACTAATGACTGCCTGTTCACTCTCTGTCTTATATACCCTTTTTGGCCCGATCTAATTAGCTTGTTTTTCAATCCCAGCATTAGCATACCTATCTTCCAATCCCCTTCATACAGTCTCTGATTGGTCCACACTTTTAGGACTGAGGACCTCTGACTGGCTTCTGCCTGCAGTGTTGGAGACCTTTACCTAACCTCAGTGTACATATCAAAACAGTCATTGGCTGAACTGCTTAGAGCTGCTATCTCACGGTCTCGAATTGTGTGACCACATTGATTACACAGTGAAAATTACTTTTAAACCACAACTAGAGGCATACTGAATTCCCAGCTTTGAAACATGCCTCGTGGACCATGAAATCTGGCCTCCACCATTACATCTGGTCTTTTGTGTACTTTTACCCTATGCTATACAGATTTACCAGTTGAGAGTGGCATTCCCCAATCAGGGGTCCCAATCCAAAAGGTGGATATGGGGTGTTGCAAGGTGCGCTACCTTCCGTGCTGAAATCGTAAAAGAGCAGTAAAAGCCAAGTTATCTGGCCTGTCAAATAACTAGTGATCTCAACTAAAAGGCATATGATCCGCCACTGGCCGCTTAGCCAGGAACAAGGGGGTCACAGAGATGGCTACTGTGGGGCTGGTAGAACAAGTTAATTATATTTTGTTTTTTACCTATTTTCAATTCAGGGTGGCAAAGCAGAGGTTTGAACTGCTGTGCTTGCAAACAAAATAAGAAAGATCAAAATGCTATGTATCATCAGGAGATACTGAAAACTTCTTTTTTCAATAAGTAAAATAAACCAGATTATCCACGCTGGAAATAGCAAAATACTAGGCATAACCAGGAAATAAAGTGCAGTCAAAGATCTATGTGCAAAATGTGAACCAGTGAATATGAGTTTATCAAGGTTATACGATCTTATATTGTAAAGAGAATTGGTCAATACACCTACAGCATTACTTACAATTATGCTTGAATAGTCATGAAGCCACGGTAATTATCAGAAAACTAGAACAAGTTGATGTAGGACTGACTTACAAAAGTAGAAGGAAATGTGATCCTGGTAATTAGAATAAAATTAATTATCTATCCTTAGTACAACAGAACTTGCATTAAGAAAACAAATCTAATATTCAAAGGAAAATGGAAATGTGCAACATGAGGAAAAGCAGCATGAGTGTTTAAAGAAAAAAACCATAGTTAGACAATGTTGGATTTTTTATAGCTGAAAAATTAGCTCTTGTTCTGGCAGTTGCCCCTACGCAAGTCCACCTGCAGTCACCATAAACTGATCTATTAAAGTCATGATAAAAAAAGGGGAAAGGAGTAGTAAGGTTTCCTCTGACCTTTTCAGGTATTGTAGATTTAGGACCATTGCAACTGTCTAATCTCCTGCTTAACTCAAGTCACAGACCAATAACTTGTGATTGAAGTACAGCATATCTTTTGTAAAGACAATCTTGATTTAAATGGAGAGAATATACCACAAACACACAATAGTCAGTTTTTCAAATGATTTAATTATCTCACAGATGAAAGTTTGCTTATTTCAACTTTGAATTTTTTTATAGATTCAACTTCTAGCAAAAAGATTTTGCTTTGTCTTTGTCTTATTGAATCAGGATCTCCTTAATATCAGATATCTTCTTCCAGGGCCAATAATTGTCCAGCTTTGTGCAAGACGCCTCTTAACCTTCTCTTTGATAAGTAAAAGAGATGTAGCTATTTGCATCTCTTATTGCAAGGCATGGTTTTCAGGTCATAAATCATTCATGTAGCTCTTTTCTGAAAATACTGTCTTTCAAAGTTCAAACTATTAAATAATTTTCTTGAGGATTTACAGGAATTGTTAAGCGTCATGTTGAAAACATTGAAGACTCATGCTAAATTGGAATAAGATGTAAATACCACTGAGGAGGAATATATAATGCAAAAAGAAAAGTTTAAGGCCACAGGCAAAATATGAAGTAGTGGCTGAAGATAGAGGGGGAAAAGGATAATATTCACCTTGACATTGGTGAATTAATGCAATTGTGGTTGATAAAGTCTGAAACACGGATATTTTATGAGAAAGAGACATATAAAAAGTAAAAAACACATGGTAAGCAACTTATAATTTTGCAACATGAAAGGAAGCATGACAACACAATAAACATCAAGCCAAATAGGCAATAGTATCATATCAGCCTATCCTTTCTTGATATGATTTCATTACAATGAGAATATTGAATTATTTTCTGAAACAAGTTTAAATATCGTAGTGGGCCTGATAGCACTGCCTGTTGTTAAGGTTGTCTGGCACTGCCTATTATCCAACCCTTTTCTTCAGCAGCTTAGAAATGTAACTAACTTTCACTAGCTTGGCTGAAATGTGTGAGCCATATGAAGAGCTGGGGGAAGATTCAGACTGGTTCCATAGCGCCATTCAGATTGTAAACCAGTAGGATTGAGGGGGAGTGGTAGGAGGAAGGGAAAGACATTTGATGAGGTGCTGGGGAGTGAAAGAACTGAGGCAAGGGTCTGGGGAGAGAATGACATGAAGATTGGGTCAGGAAAATGTAGTAGGAGACTGGAACTAGGAGCCTCTGGGTCAGGAATTTGCTTTTTGCTTTTGCCATAAAAAATCCATACTTGGCCAGTTATAAGCATTTGAAAAATTGCAGTTCACACATATTCACCAGAGACTTTGTGGATAACGTGTGCAGTTTGTAGGGTTCTACTGTCATGCACACAGATTTCCAGGTTCGTCTAGCGTTCTCAAACTGGGTTTGGTTGGAATAAGGGTGTGATGGGATTCAGGGGTTCCCCTGCACAGCACCCCGTCCGCTGGCAGGAGTGACTCTCACTCAGCAGGTACAACAGAAGGTTTATTAGGCAACAGAAGCCCAGTTTCTCACAGAAGCAACAGTACAGCAGCCAGAGACAGTCCTTCCAACCTGTCCTGGGGAGAAGACCCCGAGGGGTGCCCCTCTGGGGTGTAGCTTTCCCCCTCCTCAGGATGGCTGCCTTCCAGCTCTCCCTTTTCCTAGCCTCTAACTGCCGCCCCCGATTCAAAACCCAGCTCAGCTCCTCCCTGCTCTTTGTTCAGGCAGAGGTGTTACCTGCCAGTTGTAGCCCCAGGGTCATCCTTAGCCACTGGGAGCTGCTGCTTGCCTCAGACATCCAGCCTGACTCACACATGCACTCCCCCCACTCCATCACAAAGGGGTTGACTGAAAAAGGGGTAACTGAGAAGGGCTTAACTAAAAAAGGGCCCCAGTAGTGGGTCTGCCCGCAGCCCACCTGTTAGTACAGACATACAAACACACAACACTCTGTCCTGTAGAACACGGAGGTTCAGCGGGGCACACTTCCCAGCTGAGGCAGCTTGCTTTCAGAACTTTACGGTCATTGGGCCGAGCCCTTTCGGGGGTCCTAAAGCTTCTTTGCCTCAGCCTTACACATGGCCCTTACAGGCTCATGAACTAAGACATAAAGACACCACAATACACAATTAAGGGTACCTTTCCCTCTAACCACTGGTCAGGGTACTGGGTAAGAGAATGGATATGGATTACAAACAAATAACAAGACAGACAAATTTAACACAAGCAGTAGTTTTTACTTACGCAACTGAGCAGGTACAAAGATAAAACAATAAACTGTTGCACTATGTTGCTAGAGATATACAGGCTTCTTCGTGGTACGGATAGGTATTCACTAACTATCTAACTCATGAGCAGGTGGGGGAGAAGCATAGGGTGATCAGTCCTCAGCACAAGCGACACTCAGCTTCTCCAGGGCATCAGGAGTTCCCCCCCTGGGGGTTGCTGTTATGCTCCTTTATAGCATTTTTGATGTCACTCCTTCCTAGGATGATGTATGCCTATACACCAATCATTTTACAACACACTTCACTTGGTCTCTTATGTATGTCTGTACACCAATCATTTTTCCACACATTTCCCTTGGCCCCTTATTTGGGATGTGGAATGGGGAAGGCCCACCAGCCTTAGCTTGATTATCATATTCATTAAGTCATGTGTTAATAACCACTCCTGCTCCTCCAGGCTTTATGCTTATTGCATGCAGTCAAAGAGCCTCCCCACCCTCAATTCCCTTTTTTCTTGTCTCTTTTGAGACATTTCCCCATTCTCTTTAGCCCAGGTCACAAGCCGAGTGCCTGAGCTATGCACCTGAGGTTGGTCATGATGATGTGGCCTAACCGACATTTGACAATAGATTAGAAAAATTTTGAAGATTCAAGGTGTACTGTGTATACTCAGACTTAAGATGAAGAGTCTGAAAAGGTAAGATTAGGATTTAGTCAGCAAAAAAGTGGAATTGGGCTGAGAAATCCAAGAAGTAGACAGTGAGGCTGGCTAGTTGAGAATGCGACAGTATAGTAAGCAAATGTAGAGAAGACACAGTACTTAGAGCAGGATAATTTGGAGGACTGCAGTCAAAAAGGGTCATAATTGAGAGGAATGGGTAGAAAACTCTGTGCCCACTAGCACACATATATTTCCACAGTTTGGAATGGAACCCAAGGTTCCTGAGTCTCTTAATTCTGCTGTCAGCAACTATCTGTGAAACCCACTGTTAAAATTTTTGCCCTGTTCTCCTGAAGTGCTAGTCCAAAATGAGACGGCAACCTACTACTCTTATTGCGTATTCCTTTAGTTCTAATGGCAGAGGTTTATGTCATGGATATAAAGGTTACAACCATGCTAATGACCCCTGTTGGTGTCAACATGATGAAAATTGATGATTTTTTTAGTTTGCTATTTATTTTAAATGCTTAGGAAAATCTACCAAAACTAAAAAACAAGCAAGCAAACAAGTAAACAACAGAAACACTACAACCCACTACATTATAAGAACATGTTTAAGATTTCAGAGTTAAATGCTGCAAGTTAGGAATGGACACATTTATTGTGGGCCCCTTAAAAAAGACAAGATGTTACATTTAATTTAATTAAACAGTCACAAACTATGCTACAGCATATTTTTCATATGATGATGATGATCATCATCATCATCAATAACCATGGGCTCAGCGCCCATTGGTGCCTGACGCCTCTCTCACTATTCCTTTCCATCATTCCCTGTCCAGTGCGGAGTGGCTTAGGTTCTGTAGACTAGCTCTGCAACAATCTACTATATCATCTATCCATTTGCTGTGGAGTCTGCCTCTCCTATTCGAAACATACATTATGCCAAATACCAGAGTCTTGATTTTTCATTCATCATTGATTCTGCAAATATGCCCAGATAGTTGTAGCTTCCATTTCATATCTTTCTGCAGCAGGTTCTCTTTTGGTTGTATCTTTCTATATAACTCTTCACTGGTGACCTTCTGCATCCATCCTATTCTTAGAATCTTTCTATAACAACTCATTTTGAACACCAATATTCTTCTTTTCGAATCTTCTGTTATCACCGATGTCTCACATCTGTACAAAATGCTGATCAATGCACAGCATTTTCAGCTTCGTTCCTAAGCTAATCACTTTGCTTTTCCAGATCATAGCCATCGCCTTCAAGCTCACTCTTGCTTTCACTATTCTAGTCATTATTTCCTTCTTACAGTCTAGTTCATATGTTATGTTGCTCCCCAGATATGTGAACTTCTTTACCTTTTCTAGTTCAATGCCATCTACACTGTTCTCCATTCCTATTTTCTTATCTCCAAATACCATTGTTTTTGTTTTATCAATGTTCGTAATCAGTCCGTACCACTTCCGTTCTTCATTTAGCACCTGCACCATTTTCGCTAGCTTCTCCTTATCTTCCTCAATGATAACTATATCATCCGCGAACCTCAAGTTGTTAATTCTTTTCCTGTGCACAGATATCCCTTCTACCTCTTCTTTGATCTTGTCCATTGCTTTCCCCAGATGTGTGATGAAAATACTTGGTGATATTGGATCTCCTGGGTCTCGTACCTCTACTTTGTTTAAACCAACTTCCCGATTCCTCACATGTTCTCACCGCTGCCTCCACATTGTCAATGATATCCTTCAACAACCATATCAGTCTGCTATCCACTCAGTACAACTCCAACACCGCTTAATTCATTTTCTGATCTATACCGTCAAATGTCTTTTGAAAATCGTCGAAGCAAGTGTATAGGCTCTTGTTCTTTTGTTGAGCTTTCTCAGCTATCTGTCTTGGTGACAATATCTGCTGTATAGTACTTCTATCTTTTCTGAACCCCACTTGCTCGTCTGCTATATGTTCTTCTATCTGCAATCTTAGTCTCTCAGTCAGTATCATCACCAGCACCTTGCCTAGATAACTTGTTAGGGCAATCGTTCTGTAGTTCTTGCACTCCAGTGTACTTCCTTTCATGGGTATTGTCACTAGCATGGATCTTGTCCATTCCTTAGGTGTTTCCCTTCTTTCCATGCTATATTACACAGTTGGTGTATTTCCTGAATAATGCTTTGTCCCCCTTATTTGATCATCTCTCCTGTGATCTTATCATTTCCAGGGCTCTTGTGGTTCTTTAGTCATTTAACTGCTTTTCCTACTCCCTCCTTCGAAATTTTGGTCTCACTCTCGATGCTCAGTGGAGATATCTCTTTGAGTTCCTCAAACAGTCTCTCTGAGACACTCGGCTCCAACTATGCTTTGTATAGGTTGTTGCAATATGTTATCCATTGCTGCACAATCTTCTCCCTGTTCATGAGCACTTCTTCGTTCTTTGATCGCCATCCCCTTCAGTTGCCATTTCCTATTAATATTCCTAATTGTCGTCTACACCTCGCTGGTTTTACATTCACTGTAATACTTCTCTATATCTTCACATTGATCCTCTAACCATTTCTCCTTATCCTTTCTGGCTGCTTTCCTCACCTCATTGCATTTTATGCCATATTGCTGTTCCGTCATCTCAGAAACATCTCTTCTGATCTTCAACACTTTCTTCTCTTGTACCAACTTTAGTATCTCCTGAGTAATTCACTCTTTATTGAACTTCTCTTCTTCTGGAACAGTCTGCTCAATTGCTTCTTCTATCTCCATGACTATCCCTGCGACTCTCTTATCTAGGTCCTTCTCTGTGATGATATTCTTAATCTTCTCTTTGAGCGCTGCTCTGTATGCGTTCCTTGTTTCTTCCACACCTACCCTTGCCACATCTCTTATTTTCTTAAACTGTGCCTAATATTCTTTTGAATTTTATCTTGATGTGTACAATAACTAGACTGTAGTCCAATTCTATATCTGCTCCTTGGAATGTTTGGCACTGCTGAACTGATGTTACCCATCCTCTTTTTATCAAAATCATATCTATCATGTTCTTTGACATCCCATCATTTGATCACCTTGTCCACTTCCTGCAGTCCTTTTGTTGGAATCTCGTGTTGCAGATCACCATGTCATGCTCCGTAGCAAACTCTAGTAGTTTCTCACCTTGTTTGTTTCTTTCTCTATATCCATGCCTTCCCAAAACTCTGTCCCAACCTTTGTTATCTGTTCCAATCTTCACATTCCAATCTCCTCCGATGATCAACATATCTTTCTTCAGTATCTTCTCTACCCTCTTTGTCAAGTCTTTATAGAATAGCACAGTCTCTTCCTCCACACTGTCTGACGTGGGTGTATATACCTGAATGACTAAGATGCTGAACAGTTTTGCTTCGAATCTCACTACCATCATTCATGCACTCACCAGTTTGTATCCTAATAATGCTAATCTAGCTGTTTGCTTAGAAGGAATCCAACTCCTGCTTTATGCTTCATTTCGTTTCCTGACCAAATGACTTCACAACAGTACATCTCTCCTGAAGCCGTCCAACACATCTCTGCCAGTCCAAATATATTGCATCAGTGTTGTATTTCTTTTTAGTGACAGGTCCCAGAGGTGCGATACCGCGAGGGATGAAAGACAAAGACGAACATAGACAGCAGGGGGCCAACAGTTCTATAGTCTGAAGGCCCTGAGTTTATTATTCTCACAGCTTTTATAACCAAGTGAGAGCACATTATTATGAGAAAAGCAGTCAGCTGCAATTAGCTACAATAACTGGCTCAGCACTTCTATCTCTAAAAAAGCCACATCAATCCTCCCAGTCCTTGAACATGGACTCTCAAAAACACCTAATCAAAACAACACAGCTCCGGCGGCTTGCCTACACGAAAGCAGGTGTTCCGTCTAGATGCCAAGAGCCCAGCCAGGCCTGGGAAACATGTAGGAGGGAGAAGGCAAAACTCCTTCATCTCCCCCTTTTTGTTTTTCTAGCTACTCTATGCAACATCATTATACTGTAACTGTGCCTGGATGCCAAACCAGGCACCGGTACCAGTGAGCTGTTCCAAAGTAATAGCTACAGGGGGATTCTGACTAGCATTTCGCCTGGCCGTGAGAGCAGCCTCATCATGCCACCAGGTCTTAAATTGTAAAAATTCCGCCCCATTCAGCACGGTGCGTCCCAGTACTTCCCAATCCCACGGGATCAATCTCTCGGCCTGGCTTAATCCCTGCACCAAGCCAAAGGTGTAGGGAGAGTTAACACCATACTGGACACACGCTTGTTTTAAATCTTTGAGCAATTTAAAGGTTAATGGCTCATGGTGATAATTAATTGCTCCCTGGGGGAATTGCTGATTAGGAGGGACCTGTTGTATTGTAACTGGAAAAGCCGAAAGGGTTAGAGGGGATAAATCAAAGCCTTCATGGGCTCCGACCGCCAGAACCGTCCTCATCAAATTAGTCACAGGCTCTGTAACGGTCTGTCGCGGGGGTTCTGCAAAAAGCTCATCCTTTCCATAACAAGAAAAGGGGGGTGCAGAGGGGCCTTCCTCCTTAGTAGGTGGTGGGAGCGGGGAAGGCGTGGAGGGAGGGAAATCGGGCTCTGGCTGAGCCACACAAACATTAGCAGGGAAAAAGCCCGATGATGTTTCACGGGCAGTATAATTTTTCTGTTGTTCAGAGTTCCCTGTCTTTTCATCTCCTGTAATAGGCTGACCCTCTTGGCCCTCCTCACTGGAATCTCCTGATTCCTCCGATAAGGCCTCATCTCCCTTGGGAACCCTGCGTCTGGCTCCTCTTTCTGCTAAAGAGTCCGGGGGGAGGGAGCAACCCTCTTCAGAGCCAGACTGTAACGGCTCTAAGGCATGGACTACAAGATTACAAAGAGACCAAACGGGGAGTGGGATAATTTCCCCCTTTTGGTGCGCTCGACGCAGGGCTCTCATAATCAATCTCCACTGTTTTAAATCTAGAGCATTTTTCCCACTTGGGGTAAACCAATAACAATGCTTACAAATAAGATCAAATAGTTTCTGAAATGTACTTTGTTTTACTTTTACTCCTGAGCTTTTCAGTAACGTCTGAAGCAATTCAATATAAGAGGAGTAAGAAGATGGGGAATTCCCCATCTTAACCCTGCCCGAATCCCGAAGGTCTGACTTACCCAGTCTAGAAATTCTCTTCGGTCCCTCCGGTATTGATACACCTTCCTCGCCGCATGGACGCTTCTCACCTCCGTGTCCCTGTTCGGGCGCCAGATGTTGTATTTCTTTTTAGTGACAGGTCCCAGAGGTGCGATACCGCGAGGGATGAAAGACAAAGACGAACATAGACAGCAGGGGGCCAACAGTTCTATAGTCTGAAGGCCCTGAGTTTATTATTCTCACAGCTTTTATAACCAAGTGAGAGCACATTATTATGAGAAAAGCAGTCAGCTGCAATTAGCTACAATAACTGGCTCAGCACTTCTATCTCTAAAAAAGCCACATCAATCCTCCCAGTCCTTGAACATGGACTCTCAAAAACACCTAATCAAAACAACACAGCTCCGGCGGCTTGCCTACACGAAAGCAGGTGTTCCGTCTAGATGCCAAGAGCCCAGCCAGGCCTGGGAAACATGTAGGAGGGAGAAGGCAAAACTCCTTCACATCAGTATCTCTTCATCTCCTTCAGAAGCAGTTATAAATTTCCACTTGCTCGCAGTGTTGAGATGGTCCATGTTCCAATTGATAGCCTATGTGTTAGTTGTAATTTTCTTTTGGTAGCCAACTTATCAACCCAACCCTGTTCACTCGATTGGTGCCTTGTTTATCCAGGTGACATCCGAGCCATCATCTTTTATCATTTAGTCGTACTGGTATCGGATTTCATTTGTATTATTGTTTCATGGTCAATGCATTGACACTCATCTGATCAACCCTCCTCTTCCATCCAGGCTTGGGACTTGCACGGAGCTCGTAATGGCTTCATTGCAGAGTTATATTCTTCATATGCTTCACAATAAGATTTTCCTGATTTTTATCTTCTTTTGCTTTCAGATCACAAGTAGTTCCCCTGCAGTTAATGGTCAAATTGGTGTAAAACCAGTATAAGTGAATGATGAGGGTAGCCTAATGTGTTTAATCTCCTAGAGAAATTCAGGATGAAAGTGTGCTTCACTCTCATTAATGTAAATGCAGAGTAAATTCTCTGATCGTAATGGAATTAGGCCATTGGTAGAATGTTTTTTTCAATTAATCAAAGGACATAACTTTTCAGGGTCAGAAACTGCCCACACTGTTTTATTATTATTATTATTATTATTATTATTATTATTATTATTTCAATCATTTTCTGAGAAGGAAGCTCTAAATTAGGAGTATGTGGACTTATAGGTCTATATGATTAATTAGCCCTGTTTGAAAACTTCAGATAAAATATTAATTACATATTTGGAAATTATCTATTTTCTGTTATCTATTTTTCTGGTGCATCCAGAATGTACGGGGTCTGTGGAGGTCCATTCCTCTGTTGGTGGCATGAGAAAGCTGAACCTCCTATCCTGAGGCACAGAAATGAGCTGTTCCTGTGGTTATGCTTTTCATTTCACAAAAAAAGGGAAAAAAAAGGAAAAAGAAAAGTTTGATTTCGATTGTCCCTGCTTCTTCCACAAATTACATGCATTTGGCTTTCTGAGGAACTCATTTCATGGATAAAATTATTATAAAATTTCTCAGTGTTCTGAGTAGTTATTAATGGAACAGATTCTATGGAGATAAGGATGTCCCTTGTCTTCTCTATTGTTCGTTATAGAAATGGAGCCTCTTATGGCTCAAATGAGGGGGGAAATGAGTGTGTTGGATATGCGAGGAAATAGGATTAAAAAAAAAGAACCAAGCTTAGGTGATATGTTAATGACATCAAGCTAAGTCTTTTCAATTCTATTCTTCTGTCACTGCTCTTTTAAAAGTCTTAAAATCTCCTGTAACTTGTCTAGATTTCAAATGCAGTGGTGGATACCCCAAATAATAAGACTTGGTATTTCCTTAAAACTTTCTATCTCAGGATCTCTACCAGACTTAAAAATATCAAATCTCTACACCCAAATGAAACAGAAACCTTCATTTTAAAGAGGGGGAACTGCCACACACGAAAAGAATAATTTGCCCACTGAGGAAATCTGTGCACGGTCTGGGAGAAGAATTCTCATGCTTTACCAGTAAAATGAACTTTACTCCCTGGTAAAATGAAGGGAATTCCGCTCTCCAATTTCTGCTTATAAACTTTTGTCCCCAGTGGTATTTCTCATACAAAATCAAAAATAGGATACAGTTCACATTGGGGCTCATATCAGACCATCATGATTGACCAGTGGTTGCATATATAAATTAGCCTCCTTCATATAAATATCACCTGTCCTACTTGCATTCCCATGCTCTGTATGGGAAATAGAATCCTTCGAAAAATGAACTTTTTTAACTATTACCACAGAAAATATCAGTTAGTTTGCCTCTTTATTTAAAAGGATTCATGTTGATATAGTGGAATGGAAGTTTCTTAATCTTTCCACATAGATTTTGTATTATTAAAAATGATAAAATGAGTACTGTACCTGAGCTGTTTATCTTTTTAAGTATCATACTTCAATTATATGTGATTATATAAAGTTTAAAATATCTAAAATATTTATGCATGACATAGAAAAAAAGCTCAGACTTCCTTTAAAGAAATTACAAACTCTACTTCAAGCTACCAAACACAGAAAAGTCAACTACTCCATTTCAGTTGAGCCAAAACCTGAAGATGTATTTATCAAAGCCTGAGCCATGTCTTCAAGAACAGATCACTATAAGCAGGTAAAAAAGGATGGCATAAAACCCATCATTCTAATTACCTTTAATTGAACCTGTCCAAAGGACTCCTCATAGTATAAGTATTCTAAAACCTAAGAATGTAAGAACATAAGAATGGTCATAAAGGGACAGAACAAAGGTCCATCTAACCCATGATCCTCTCTCCCAACAATGGCCAATGCCAGTTCCCCGGGGAAATGAACAGAGCAGGTAATCTTCAAGTCATCAAAACATCAATCATCCCCTGTGATACAGTCTGAGCTTCTGACACACAAAAGCTAGGACTACCATTCCTGCCCATCCTGGTTACTAGCAAGAGGTGGGAGAAGTACCCAAAAAGTTACCTCAGTGAAAGTACAGCTGCTTTGGGGTTCATGTACTTAAGCATAAGCCTCTGGTGTTCCTCTGAAAAATGTCTTCAGTAAAAGTACACAGATGCACATGCGCAAAAACACATGCATACACATCACATCTTTATCATACTCAAGTACCCAGAAGTGACAGTGGATACTCCACCAACTTTTTGGACAGTTTTTCCACCTCTGCTAATAGTCATTGATAATCTATCCTTCCTGAATGTATCTAGCCCTTTTTTTGAACTCCTTTTACCTCTCAAAATCTTCATTCTTTTAACACCAATGAATGGATTCTGTGATTCATGTCTCCAGGTGAATGCCCTGCCCCTTGAAGGATTAGAGGACTGAAACTGCCTTGCCCCAGACATTTAAACCCTGCTTGACACAACTGGGGTGGGCCAGCGGTTAATTAGTAAAGAGCAAGAGACAGAGGTGGGGCCTCGCCTATAAAAAAACAGCAGGAAGTTATAAGGGGACGAACACAAATAAAGGTACAGCATGAGCAATGGTTGTAACTTTTTAATGAGCACTGAGATTTGTGTGACCCTCCCTTCTTGCAAGTAACATGGACAAGATGAATTCTCTTTTCTCACTGCAGAACCTGGCCTAAGAAAAGGGAGGTTGTGAAGGGCCCATTGAGCAGCCCCATTTCCCAATAAGAAAGAGAAAGTGAAGAAACTGGACACATAGAAATTAGTCTTGGAAGGGAGAAAGCAGTTGAAGAGGGCTGAACAGAGTGGATCAGGGGATGGGGAGTTGAACTCATAAAGGCTATGTCTACATGGCCAAGTTATCTCGAAATAACAGCAATTACTCTGAAATAATTTTGGTATTGTCTAAATGATGCACACACTCTTTCAAAATAAATTCCAAATAACAGGTATATTACTTTGATTGTGGTAAACCTTATTCATTGAGGAATAACACCTATATCGAAATAGACCGTAATGGGCTCCAATGGTACTATTTTGAAATAGCTCTATGGACCCAAAATGCTATTTCAAAATAGATGGGTGCTATTTTGAAATGCATTTTATGTGTGGTTGCATTATTTTGAAATAGGGCTGTCATGTAGACATAGCCAAAGGCTGAGTGAGGGGTGGGCTGAACTGATAGTGGAATTTCCTAAGGGACAAACTGATGGCAGGTTTGGAGGACTGAAGTGACAGCTTAGCTGGGGCTGAATAGAAGTGGGTATCCTTCAGTGACGGCCAAGACCATCTTAAGCAATAAAAGTGAGATAGTGGAGAAAAACTAATTATTATAAACATAGACTGGAGATGACCTGGGAGGAGTTAAAATGGTCAGATGGAAGACACAGCATCATCCTGGGGGCTCCAAAGCAATATGCATTTTTTTTAATTGTATGAGTTGCAGGAGCCAAACCATATTTCTTTAATGTTTTTGAGTTTGGCAATACTGGAAACAGTCATGATAAAGCTGGAGTGAGAAGCTTTAAGCAAAGGTTTAGCAAAGGAAGGAATAGCTTCTGGGAGCCAGTAAGATCTGGCAAAGGAGCTTGGCTCTTCAGAGAAAGAGTTTCAGGCAAGGGAGACCTGGGATATGCCTAATGGGAAATATTAGAAGTATAGTGGGGCTGAAATTTTGATAACCTCACTGAGATTGATTTAGTTCTTTTAGTAAATCCATGCTTTCCAAACAGGCTGTGGTTAAAGTTGAAAAGATCAATATTGAAATTTAATTTAAAGGGAGCTGAATAAAGAAACTGTGGCAGGGTACCTGCAGAGCAACTTCATACCACCAGGGGGCATTCAGGAAGGGATGGCGTCCTTCTTGTAGTTGGATTGTTGTTCCATGACTTTTTCATCAGGTGTGGCAAGCAGCGCTAGCTGGGCACGGCTAGCCATTCATGGCTGACCAAATCCCAGCTTCCAACCTTTAAAGTGTAGGCCACCCCAATGAAATTCGTGTGGGGGCCCTTTTCCTTGTCTACATCTTTGCTGGGGATGCCCATGGTGTGGGAACACTTCCAGCAGGCATATAGATGGCATGACTTCCATTGTCAGCAGGGGTACTTGCATTCCTAACATGAAATGTGTCCTTAACTGCTTTGCTGAACTGGGACACAATTCTCAGCCCCACAACTATATTTTGATGAGCCTGTACTTGAGGCAGCTGGGAAGAAGCTCCTATATATTATTATTATTATTATTATTATTATTATTATTATTAATGTATTAACAAATTTCTATAATATCTCATAGCTTAATTTGAATGATACCGGTTAATATATAATAGCAATTTGCTCATTTCCTTTCTCATGTGAAAGCAATTAATATGTGTTCTGAAAATACAAGTAAATATTGAAACGACAATGAGATGTAAGTGCCTTCTGGGAGATATTCTGAGCACTGCATAGATATGTTCCTCATAGAGTTTCTATCTCATGTTTAGTAAATTAACTTAATTGTGTTGAAGCATTATATTGGCTGTCTTTCAGCAAGTATCTTTGTTTCATAATAAAGGGATGAAAAGTATATTTGTTCCCATTTGCTTCTTTTCTACTCATGTATCATTTCTGCAAGTAGTTATTGAATGCACGGACATCCATTAATAAATAGATCTTTGCAAATTTGCAAAAATGATGTAACAATAGGCACAGGCTTTGAAAAAAATATCCGTAATCTTAATCTCTGGTTGAAAAAAAGAATTAATAAAAAACAAAAAACAAAAAAAAACAGTTCTTCAGTTTAGGGAAACTCATGGTGGCCATTTCTACACAGGCAGGATCTTCCGGAAGAGCGGTACCTTCTTCGAGAAGATCCACGGAGTGTCTACATATGTAAGACG
This sequence comes from Carettochelys insculpta, assembly GCF_033958435.1. Lineage (NCBI taxonomy): Eukaryota > Metazoa > Chordata > Testudines > Carettochelyidae > Carettochelys > Carettochelys insculpta. The sequence goes on from NC_134137.1 coordinate 140,046,986, forward strand.
CTCTTCCAGAAGAAATCTGGAAGAAGGGGCCCCTTCTTCTGGATTCCGTGCACCGCTGTGGAATCAGGAAAAGGGCCTTCTTCAGGAAGATTATTCCAGAAGAAAGCATGTGTAGATGCTCCCAGACCGCTTCAACCAAAAGAAGCAGTCTGCCATTGCAGTGGACCACTGGAGAATGGGGATGCTCTAGGTGACCCCAGTGGGCCTCTATGTCTCAGAGCCCCATGGCAGGAAGCTGAGAGTTTGAGACAGGCAGCATGTGCAGGGCTGCCTGCCACTCTCTCCCAAGGCCCTGCAGAGCCCACAGAGCCCTGACCCACAGAGAAGCCCAGCAGGCCAGCACTCCATGCCGCCCAGAGGAGCCCCAGGAACCCAGATGAGGGCAACCAAGACCCCGACCGGGCTCCAAAACAGAGGGTTCCCTCCTGGACTGGGCCAGAGTTCCAGGACCTCCTGGGACTCTGGTGCGATGAGGGGGTACTCCGAGACACCAGTGCGCACTGGAGGAATTCCCCAGACTTTGCCCACTTCAGCCAGGGCCTGGCTGCCCATGGCCACCCCTCCTGGATACCAGGGCAAGTGAGGTGCAAAGTGCCCGCAGATCCAGCCATACCCCTGCCAGCTGCTCCTTCTACCAGGAGCTTAGGGACCAACTGGCTGTGGATGATGCCTTGCCACTCCATGCCACTGTGGAGATGGATGCACCCAAGCCCCTCGCCACACTGGAGGAGGAAGAGGGACCCATCACTGTGGATGTACCATCTGATGGAGAGTCCACAGGTGGGTCCCTCGTCATTGTGCTGCCCTCCACCACCAGCAGCCAGGCCCCCTCCAGCTAGGCATCAACCGACATATATGAGGCCACCTCAGGTAAGTGCACACCATGGCAAAGGCTGGGGGGCATGCATACCCGGGCCTAACCCCAGGCCCTGAAACCCTATATCCCATCCCTGGTCAGGACCCAGGGCGTACCCACGCCTGCGGGCAGCACCCAGTTCCCTCCCCCATGGTGCACCCCCGAGCATGCCAAGGGCCCCTCAGGCATCACAGCTGCATCCAGAAGCCCCGACAGCCGTAACCCCCCTTCCCGCAGGCCCGTTGCCAGAGTGGACCACCATGGACTGCACCCCAGCCCCAGCACCATGCCCCAGGGGCTGCTGTGGCGTGTGCATGCAGGCCTGCACAGCGGCATCACCTGGCACATGGCCATCCTGTGGGTCAGTGGAGGGGGCAGCCACCTGGGGGATGGGAGCCATGCCACCCAAGTTCTGGATGTGGCACTGACACCCCCTCTCCCCGCTACCCTCTGTCTCTTACAGCAGCACCAGCCAAGGGCCGGGGCAGCTGGATAAGAACCCTGGGGCCTGCCAGCCCCACCCATACCGAAGGACCCAGCAGCCCACCAGCTGGGCCCAGACCAGTCCACGCAGCAAGGTGGCCACAGATGCACCAGACCGGGTGCGGGGGCCATGAGGAGGAGGTCACAGCCTACACCGCAGCCCTCCATCCTTGGAGTGCCCTCGCCAAAAGGCAGCTGGCCCTCGATGAGGCCGAGCTGCGATGGAGGCACGACACATAGTGGTAGGTGGTGGGGATGCTCTGCACCATATGTGGGGCCCTTGCAGGCCAGCATCCAGCCCCGCCGCTGACCCCCCCGAAGGCCCACTCAATGGGATACCAGGCTCATGTGAGCCAGGCATTAAACAGCTCCTGGGAGGTGGGTGTGAGGTGCCCCGTGTATGGATGCATCAACCAGAGCTGGAGTCACCCACAAGGCAGAGGGGCATCACAACATCCTTGATGACATGCTTCTGCCAGGGCATGAATATCCCAGCCTCCGTCCTGTGGAACAGGGCAGAATTCCGCTGGATCCGCGCATTTTGTGCCCTGCCCAGCCAGCTGACATAAATGTCTGTGAACTTCCAACAGGCGTCACCACAGCCTGGAGCACAATGGAGCGGTACCCCTTGTGGTTGGCATATCAGCCACCACTGTGTTCCAGGGCCCTGATGGGGATGTGCGTCCCGTTGATCACCCCGAAGCACTGGGGGAACCCAAACATGGTGAACCCCTCGATGACTGCGTCCATGTCCCTGATGCGCACCAGCTGCCGCACCAGCACATGGCTGATGGCCCTCACAACCTGCAAGGGAACAGGAACGAGTGCACTTATGGGCATAGGAGGGGGGATCCTGCCCCCTTCACCTTCCATCCCCTCCCTTCCTACCGCCCCTCCCCCCCGCTGAGGGACCCTTCCAGCAGCAGCCATGTGGTATCCCCTCCAGGCTAGGCCTGCCCACCCCTCAGCCTGGCCCCCTCCAAACTGACCCCTTGGGTTCCCCGAGCCTGCCATACCCTCCCTCTCCCTGGTGTGGCAGGGCCTGGAGCAGGGCTTATCTAGAGGATGACGGCCCCGACAGTGGATGTGCCCACCCTGAACTGCTGCCCAGTGGATCTGTAGCTGTCCGGGATGGCCAATTTCCATATGGTGATGACCATGCGCTTCTCCGGGGAGAGAAACAGCTTCATCCAGGTATCCTGGTGTTGTAGCATGGGGGCGAGCCAGCTGCAGATCTCCAGGAAGATCTCTTTCTTCATCCACAGGTTCTGCAGCCAGTGGTCATTGTCCCATTCCCCTTGATGACCCTGTCCCACCAGTCTGTGCTGGTAGCAGGGGTCCAGATGCACTGGACAGTCTCGAGGGGTCTCGTCAGGGGCAGTGGGGGTTCAGGACCCACGGGCCTGGGCCTCTGTCTCCACAGGAGGCCAAGGATGGTGGCCAGGAGGATGGCTAGCCTGTGGGTGAGGGCAAGCCTGCTGTCCTGTGGCTGCTGGGGGTCCATGCCTGCTTGTAGGCGGGTGCTGGACAGGGACCTGGGTCTGGCTTGCTGTGCACAGATGTGGCAAGCCTCAGTAGCATGTGCAGGGAGGGACTGTTTGAGTGGGGCCCTTTAATGGGCCATGTGGCCAGCAGCCCCGGAAGGGCTCCCTGGCTGTGTGACATGCCCCCACCATTTCCTGCCCCATTCTTCCGGAAGACTGCCAGTGTGTGTGTGGACACACCCATCTAGAAGAAGGGGCAGCTCTTTCAGGGGTCCGTTTGGTGTGTAGATTCACTCTTCCAAAAGTTGATCCTCTGGAAGTCATCTTCCGGAGTATCATCTTCCAGAAAAAGTGGCATGTGTAGAAACGGCCAGCTATTTTATAATTTTATTAAAACTATGAGAATGTAAATGACCCTGTAACTTCAGTTTTAAATTGTATCAGTTCAAATACTGAATCTGAATCTTGGAGAGGGTTAATATCAGTTTCTCTAGTAAAGGCATAAGAAATTCCAAAATTACACTCTGTAGAAGTAACGAAACATGAATTAGGATACCTTTTGGATTATGATTATGATAATTAATTACCATAGGATATCCTAGAAGCTAAAACTAATGCCATATTCAGACAGGTTTGACATATGTACGTAATGGCTACGTCCACATGAGAGGGTTTTTCTGGGAAAACTGGGCTTTTGTCGGAAAAACCCACAGCACGTCTACATGCATAATGTACTTCGTCAAGAGTCTGTGGACAAAACTCAGCACATCAACCAGAAGCATTACACTTCTCTGCATTCAGGTATAACACCTTTCTTGACAGTTTCCTGTTGACAAAACATCTCTGTAGATGCTCCAGGGCTCTCTTTTCAAGAGACAGGATTTCCATTTCTCTTGGCAGTCCTGTTTGCAGAGCTTCCAGTCAGCCATTCTGTTGAGAAAGGGCCAGGCAGTCTGGCTACTCCCTGTCAACAGAGTGGATTGCTCTTTCGATCTGCTTTTATGTGTAGACACAATCTGTTGACAGAAGTTTTGCCAGGAAATGCCTTCTGACAGTCACTTCTGTCAACAGGTGCTTCTTGTGTAGATGTAGCCAACAAGCATATCCAAAGTTATAATGGTTAGTGCTAACATAACTTCTGGATGAAAAATTAGCTGCCATTGCTTGGGTCATGTGTTCATATTTTTTCTTCTCTTCTTTTTAATCATTATTCTGAGGTGCGACTGGGGATGAGGTGCTCAGTATGCAAGCTGCCCAAAGGAGGAAAGACTACCTCTACCCTCTCTTACCAAAGCAGCTTGGCCGTGCAGCATGCAGGTGGGATGTTTGTGTGTGTGTGTGTGTGTGCAGGGTGCATATGGGTTGCGTGTGTGTGCATGCAGGGTGGGGGGGCTCACCGTGGCTCCCGCTCAAAGGCCTGGCACAGGGCCTCCCATACCTGCAGCCTGTCCTGCTGTGCCCAGTGGCACGGGGCAGCAGGGGGCTTTTCGTAGCCATGCCCCACCTCGGTGGCCCACCCCTGCATGTAGGACTCGTGTTTCACCTCCACCAGGTTATGGAGAGTGCAGCAGGCCCAAACCATCGCCGGGATGTTGTGGGGGCCCACCACCAGCCTGATGTAGAGGCATCTAAAATGCCCCTTAAGATGGCTCAATGCCCACTCCATGGTGTTCCGGCACTGTTTCAGTCTCTCATTAAAATGGTCCTGGCTCGGCTGCGTATGCCCCGTGCATGGCTGCATCAACCAGGACCACAAGGGGTAGGTCGCGTCCGCCATGATGCAAGTGGCATCGTCGTGTCCCCGATGGGAAGCTCCTGCCGAGGGATGAAGGTCCCCTTGGCCATGCGATGTCCCAGCCCTGAGTTCTAGAAGACCTTCGTGTTGTGTGCGAGGCTGGACCAGCCCATGCAGATGTTCTGGAACTGGACATTGGCATCAACCAGAGCCTGCAAGACCACCAAGTAGTAACCCTTGCAATTCACACAGACCCCGCGGCTGTACTCTGGGGCCCAGATGGCGATGTGGTGCCATCCAGGGCCCCAAAGCAGTTTGGGAAACCCAGCTCCTGGAAGCCCCAGATGGAGTCGTCCAGGTCCCCAAAGCAGACCAGCTGCCTCAGGAACACCTTGTTGATAGCCCGGATGACTTGCAGGGCACAGAGGGGTGTGCACGTGAGCATAGGGTAGGGTACAGCTTGCCCTCCCATCCCCTTTCCAACCCTCACCCCTGTCCCCAGGGTGCCCACCTATTCCTGTCCCCATCCCCACCCCTGTCCCTAGCATGGGCTGCCCTCCCATTTCCCAACAGTGCCCCTTTGCAGGGTGCCTCCCACCCCCTGCATGTGGTCTAGGTGTAACCGGGGCACGGCTTACCTCGAAAAGGATGGCCCTGAAGGTGGCCTCGCCCACCCCGAACTGGTAGTCGATGGATTGGTAACTGTCCGGGGTGGCCAGCTTCCACAGGGCGATGGCCACCCTTTTCTGCAGCAGGACCACTGGCCTCAGGCAGGCTTCCCAGTGCTGGAGGACTGGGATGAGCCAGTGGTACAGCTCCAGGAATGTCCCCTTGGTCATCCTGAAGTTCTGTAGCCACTGGTCATTGCCCAGTCCTCCAGCACCAGCTGGTCCCACCAGTCACTGCATGTGGGGAAGCTCCACAGGCAGCAGATGACCTGGGGGACTGGCTGGGGCATTGCGCCCTGAGGATGGCGTTCACGAGGGTGGCTATTGTGGAAGGGCTCATCCATATGTGATCCTGCCCATGGAGCTTCCTGACTCTGCTCTTTCAAAAGAATGCCCTGTTATATATGGATACTCTTTTTCGAAATTGCACTGGGTCCTTTCGAAATAATGGATCGAGCCTTTGTTCCCCACTGGTGTGTGTGGATGTTCACTTTCGAAAGTCCATCTTTTGATGTTCTCTTTTGAAAGATGTTCGAAACAGGTGTACTGTAGACACACCCTCAGTGTCCACGCTAAAAATGTGTTCCGTCAACATACTGTTGACAGAACTTGGCACTTTTGTCGACAGCCTTCTGCCTCTCTCCAATGAGGCAGAACACTTTACTTGATGGAATCTGTTGACAACAAAAGCCATGTGGATGATCTGGGGGTCTCTCTGTCAACAGACAGGGCTTCTGGGTCATCAGGCAGCCCTGTCTGCTGTGCTCCTGGTTGGCCATTCTGTCGAGAAAGTGACTGGTCAGTCTGGCCACTATCTCAACTGAGCTGATTGACAGTGATCTGCTTTCTTGTGTGACCACAATCAGTTGACAGAAGTTTTGTCAGCAGATACCTTCCAACAGTAACTTCTGTCAACAGATCACTGTTGTGTAGACATAGTCCCTATATCTCCTGCGGCCCCCGAGTAGTCATTGCACAGCAGACCCCTCCCCTTCTATTTTCTGACATGCAATCCCTTTTTCCAAGCAGAACAAAACCCTCACCTTGCCTTAAGTTATGATAAAATGAAGCTGTATACTGAATTTGTTGGTCCTAGCTCTTACTGTTCAGGAGTTCTTGAACAAACAAACAAACAGATTATCTCACATATATTATAGATGAGTTACGATGAAATCTAGTGGGTGGAGTGAGTTTGACCTACATATGACTAATGTGAGGTTCCTTGCACCTGCTTCTGAAGTATTTAGCACTGGCCACTGCCAGAAACAGGGTAATGGGCTTCATGGACTTTGAGTCTGTTCCAGTGTGTCAATCCCAATATTACCATGTTCCTATTTCCAAATCTATTTCAGTTAAGTAAGTGCAGATTTAACTCAGTTAGGATAAACTAAATACCAATGTTTTGTCTATTTTACCACTAACAAACTAAACCAAAAAGGGGAAAGATGATTATATGAAGATCTTCACAATCTACTGAGTGATTTTATGTCTGCTTCTCATTATGATGTCACATGTGCAAAGTTTGTAAGAGTAGCACTCGTCTCCTTTCTCCCTTAGCTTCTTGCCTATTTTACTATAGCTTTAATTTAAGGTTCGCCAAATGCTTAGCAAGCATTATTTACTAAATACAGCACAGACACAGAACAAAGAAGACAGTAGGTTTTGCGGGGTTTTTTTATGTACAAATTATTTTAATGGTATAGGAAAGTTAGGTTGGATAAAAATAGAGAATTAAATTATTTTACTATGTTGTCAGAGTTGTGAAAAATCCTCATTCCTGAAAGTCATGAGTAAGACAGCCCAACCTCCAGTGTAAAAAAATGCCAAGTAAACAGAGGAATCTTTCTGTCTGCCTAGCTATTGCTTGTCAGGGAGATGGATAGCCTAAGTCAACCAGAAACCCCCACCTGTTCCCATAGGTAGTGCTTACATTGAAGCAGTGGGGGCAACAGCTTCTTCAGGCCCCTGGCAAGGGGTGTGTGTGGTGGGGTACCATGCCCAGGAAGGGGCAGGGTCTCAGGCAGTGGGGGTGGGGCTGGGAGCCCCAGACCCCCTTAAATCACTGGGCTCTAGGGTAATTGCCTCTTTTTCCTCCCTCTCCTCCTCCTTCAGTCTATGGACCTGCCCTGAAACACTACAGTGGCAGTGGTGCTGGAACTACTTTTAAGATGAGTGTGCTAATAGTGTCCAATATCACATTAGCGTCAAATACTGCAGTTCTTTTAACAAAGATAAATAAAATGCAAAAGTTAGAACAATATACAGCCTACCCAAAATTGTTAATGTAACTTTTCCCATGAGTATTAATCAAATGAACCAGATTTAAGTATGAAGAATCACCATGATTAATGCCAGTCAATAAGAAATAGAATTCATGTTAAATGTAATTGTCATTAAATATATATTTATTAGACCTCATCATAGTCTAAAATTATTTTTCACAATACGATTTGAAATATTAGCCCATGAAATGATTATAGTATTTTCCAAGTAATGTAGTTGCAATTTGTCTCCCCCCCCCACTCTTTATTAATCAGGGTTTTAGATTTCTCACCTGTGTCTTGTTGGTTGAGTTTCTGCTATTTTTAAACTTGCACGACAGAATGGTAGGCAATCTTATTTCAGCACAATAATAGAAAGAGACCTCAGCTAAATAGTGAAATGCATCCTTCATTGGCTTGAGCAGTATCAATGTTTATGAATTCCTCTAGTAGCCAGTTTGGAAAACAAATGTCTATACTTGTAGAGATTCCATTTATATACATCAGTCATTTGCCAAAAAGAGTCAATATGGAGTTGTCTTTCACCTTGCAATATGCAAATTAGAAGAAATTTATTCTTTTCTAGAGGAAAGTTCAATATGCTTCAAGCAACAGCAAATATTTTGGAAACTTTAAACTAACATAGATATGAATTGATAGATATGCTTATAGCTATATGAAAGAGAATAGGTTTTCATACTTAGCGGTGCCTATACACTATTAAAATTACTCTAGGGATCTGAAAGATTTAAAAAATAGAGTGGTGTTCTTCTCAAAACTTTCAGGAACAAACACACATTAAAAAGGCAAAAGAAAGAAACTGCAAGCTGGTATTTAATATGATTATCATTAAATCCAATCTTACAAGAGATCAGAATTCAATTGTACAGACCATGCCTCCACATTATATACCTATCTACTTTTCTGGGGTGCTTATCAGCTTGACAGCTGAGTATCTGATTCTATTCTGAACTGAATCAGAATACCTGTTGAGGACAGTGGTACAGGATCAAGTAAAATGCTCACCATCAAGTTTTGGAAAAAATCGTATGTTGGAAAAAGTATTTTTCCTTTCTTTTTTTCATGGGAGAATTGAGATTGAGGTTTAGAAAGTTTCTTATTAGCCAATGGTCAGAGGTATTGGAACAATTTGTACAGTGGGGGTGCTGAGAGCTGTTGAACCTGAATAGAAACCCTGTCTATAATGAAAACTACTTTAAGACCCCACTTTCGAAAGGGGGATGCTAATGAGCCACTTTGGCAGATGCTAATGAGGAGCTGCCATGCATATGCAGCACCTCATTAGCATAATGACAGCAGCACATGTTTTGAAACTGCCGCTTTCAAAAAGCTCGCTGCTGCTGTAGATGGGGGGATCCTTTCAAAAGGACCCCCCAGTTTTCAAAAACCCCTTCTTCCCAAAAGCAAATGGGAAGAAGGGGCTTTTGAAATCCAGGGGTCCTTTTGAAAGTCCCCCATCTATTCTGGTGGCATGCGTTTTGAAAGCGGCACTTTTAAAATGCATGAGGCCACTGTTATGTTAATGAGGTGCTGCTTATGCATGGCAGAGCCTCATTAGCATCTGCCAAAGTGGTTCATTAGCATCACTCTTTCAAAATGGTGGTGCTAGTGTAGCTCTGGCCAGAGTGCTGCAGCACTCCTGCAATCTCTAGTTATAGCACCTGTGAACATGAGAGAGTTCCTTTCCATTACTCCCACTGCTTCCCAGAAACAAAAGAAAAGATGTTGATGAATCAAAGAGAGATGAAAACTAAAATTTTGTAAGATTTCTTTACTTTCAAATTTTATATCCAAGTTTTATTATTATGTAAACAAAGTGATTGACCTTCATCCATTAAAATCAAAAAGAGTTCTGCCTTTGTCGTGAACAGCAGAAGAACCTGAGCCAAAACCTATTAGCAAAAGAAGTAGGCATGATCCCCTTGTATATTTTTGTAAAACTTAGATCTGATCCAAAGCTGTTTCAAGTAATTAAGAGTCTAATGAGCAAAGCCTCACTGTTGACTTCAGTAGTCTTTGAATCTGGTGATTATCCTCCCTGTAACTTCCCATCTGTTGTGTCCATAGATTAAAAAATGATGAACTATTTTATTTACAAATGACCAGATAAAATGCATATGCTCTTGGTTTATAATTGTTTGACTAAGAAGGCAAATGTACTGTGGACACAGTATTCAGAGACAGATAATGAGGATGTGTTATAATTTACATATGTGGAACTCTCAAACAGTTAGGCTTTGTCTACACTAGCATTACTCTTTCTAAAGGGGCACACAAATAAGGGAAATCGAAAATGTAAATGCTGTGCAGATTTACATATCTAACATATCCTTTGCATATTCTTATTGCAAAAGAGCTTCTTCTAAAAGGAGAAAAGCAGTGTAGATGAGACTCTTTCAAAAGTAAACCCGATCTTTGAAAGAATCCTTCTTCCTAAAAAGAAAAAAAAAATAGGAAAGAACTGGAAGAACTGAAAGTTCTAATAAATAAATACAACTATGACATTGTTGGCATCACAGAAACTTGGTGGGATAATACACATGATTGGAATGTTGGTATGGAAGGGTACAGCTTCCTTGGGGTGCGATAAGTGGGGAAAAAGGGAGGAGGTGTTGCCTTATGTATTAAAAATGTACACACTTTGAGGTGGAGATGGACATAGGAAATGGATGTGTTGAGAGTTTCTGGGTTAAGGTAAAAGGGGTAAAAAACAAGGGTGATGTCCTGCTAGGGGTCTACTACAGGCCACCTACCAGGTGGAAGATGTGGATGAGGCTTTTTTTAAACAACTAAAAAAATCATCCAGGTCCCAGGATTTGGTGGTGATGGACTGCATTGGAGACAACTTTTTATTTTGGAAGGTTGAAAAACCTACTGAGAGGAAGCTGTCCTAGATTTGATTTTAACAAGTAGGGAGGAACTGATTGAGAATCTGAAAGAGGAAGGCAGCTTGCGTGAAAGTGATCAGGAAATCACAGAGTTCACAATTTTAAGGAAGGGTCGAAGGGAGAACAGCAAAATAGAGACAATGGATTTCATGAAGGCAGATTTTGGTAAACTCAGAGAGCTGGTAGGTAGGGTCCCATAGGAAGCAAGACTGAGGGGAAAAACAACAGAGGAGAGTTGGCAGTTTTTCAAAGAGATGTTATTAAGGGCCCAAAAGCAAGCTATTCTGTTGCATAGGAAAGATAGAAAATATGGCAAAAGACCACCTTGGTTTAACCAAGAGATCTTGCATGATCTCAAAATAAAAAAGGAATCATATAAAAAATGGAAACTAGGACAAATTACAAAGGATTAATATAGGCAAACAACACAGGAATGCAGGGGCAAGATTAGAATGACAAAGGCACAAAATGAGCTCAAATTAGCTCCAGGCATAAGGGAAACAAGAAGGCTTTCTATAAATACATTAAAAGCAAGAGGAAGACCAAGGATAGGGTAGGGCCATTGATCAGAGAGGAGGGAGAAACAGTAATGGAAAACTTGGAAATGGCAGAGATGCTTAATGACTTCTTTGTTTCGGTCTTCACTGAGAAGTCTCAAGGAGGAATGCCTAACATTGCGAATGCTAGTGGGAAAGGAGTAGATTTAGAAGATCAAATACAAAAAGAACAAGTTAAAATTCACTTAGAAAAGTTAGATGTCTGCAAGTCACCAGGGCCTGATGAAATGCATCTTATAATACTCAACAAGCTGATAGAGGAAGTAGCTGAGCCATTAGCTATTATCTTTGGAAAATCATGGGAGATAGGAAAGATTCCAGAAGACGGGAAAAAGGCAGATATAGTGCCCATCTATAAAAAAGGGAATAAGAACAACACAGAAAACTACAGACCAGTCAATTTAACTTCTGTGCCAGGAAATATAATGGAACAAGTAATTAAGAAAATCTTCTGAAAACCACTTGGAAGGTGGTAAGGTAATAGGGAACAGCCAGCATGGATTTGTAAAAAACAAATCATGTCAAACCAATCTGATAGCTTTGTTTGATAGGATAACAAGCCTTGTGGATAAGGGAGAAGTGGTAGATGCCGCATACCTAGACTTTAGTAAGGCATTGGATACAGTCTTGCATGATATTCTTATCAATAAACTAGGCAAATACAACTTAGATGGGGCTACTAGAAGATGTGTGCAAAACTGGCTGGATAACAGTACTCAGAGAGTAGTTATTAATGGTTCTCAATCCTGCTGGAAAGGTATAACAAGTTGAGTTCTACAGGTGTCTGTTTTGGAACCAGTTCTGTTCAATATCTTCATCAGTGATTTAGATATTGACATAGAAAGTACGATTATTAAGTTTGCAGATGATACCAAGCTTGAAGGGGTTGCAACTGCTTTGGAGGATAGAGTTAAACTTCAAAATGATCTGGACAAATTGGAGAACTGGTCTGAGCTAAACAGGATGGTGTTTAATAAGGACAAATGCAAAGTGCTCCACTTAGGAAGGAAAACTCGGTTTCACACATACAGAATGGAAAGCAACTGTTTAGGAATGACTATGAGGGGAAGGGATCTAGGGGTTATAGTGGACCACAAGTTATAAATATGAGTCAACAGTGTGATACTGTTGCAAAAAATGTAACATGATTCTGGGATGCATTAACAGGTGTGTTATGAACAAGACATGAGAAGTCATTATTCTTCTCTACTCTGCACTGGTTAGGCCTCAGTTGGAGTATGGTGTCCAGTTCTGGGCACTGCAGTTCAAAAAAGATGTGGAAAAATTGAAAAGGGTCCTGAAAAGAGCAACAAAAATGATCTAAGGTCTAGGCAACATGACCTATGAAGAAAGGCTGAAAGAACTGAGCTTCTTTAGTTTGGAAATAAGAAGACTGAGGGGGGGACATGATAGCACTTTTCAGGTCTCTAAAAGGGTTTCATAAGGAGGAGGGAGAAAACTTTTACTTCTTGGCCTCTGAGTACAGAATGAGAAGCAATGGGCTTAAACTGAAGCAAGGGAGGTTTAGGTTGGACATTAGGAAAAAGTTTCTAACTGTCAGGGTGGTCAAACACTGGAATAAATTGCCTGGGGAGGTTGTGGAATCTCCATCTCTGGAGGTATTTAAGAACAGGTTAGATAAAGGTCTATCAGGGATGGTCAAGACAGTACTTGGTCCTGCCATGGTCAAGACAGTACTTGGTCCTGCCATGAGGGCAGGGGGCTGGACTCGATGACCTCTCAAAGTCCATTCCAGTCCTAGCATTCTGTGATTCTATGATTCTATTGTAGACGTAGCCTTAGTGAATAAATGTACAGTGGCATCTAAACTAAGCTAGAATAAAGTGAATAAAGAGTCAGCTTATAGTCTGCAGAACAAATGAGATCAAGAATTGTGTGTGTGTGTGGGTCTGTTGGAGACCCTTATGTGCAACATGAGACATACATGTAAAAGTATGTGAAAACAGACCAGGGTGGAGCATATAAGGGAGTTCCAATCTGAAAATTTATTTCTATAAGAAAAAATTGAAATCAAATTACTCCTTAGCACAGGGATGGGCACTAATTTTTGATGAACAGTGACTCTGAAAACTTGGTAAATGGTCAAGGGCCACACTCCTCCATGATATTAACAGATGAGGTGTGGGGTCTGGGATGGAGTTTGGGTGCAGAATGGAGCTTGAAGTAGGGGAGTGGGTTGCAGGAGAGGGTCTGAGATATTGAAGGAGGTTTGGGTGAAAGAGGCAGTTGCGAGCTGGGGCATGGGATTGTGGTGTAGATCAGGGAAGGTATATGGGTGCAGCAGAGGACTCTGACTTGGAAAACGGGCACAGGAGGGGTTGCTGGGTCTAGGAGGGGTTTGTGACTTGCGGCAGGGATGCAGGAGGCGTGCAGGGATTTGGGTTGTGAGTAGCGGCAGGAGATTGGGGTGCAGGGTCTATGGAGGTACAGATGTAGGAACAGGGATGCATAGACTTTGGGATACATGGCAGAGGGTTTGGTTTACGTGGGTTAGGAGTGCAGAAGGAGGGGCAGAGGATTTGGGTTACAAGGGATAGGAGTGCAGGGGGAAAAGGTTTTGGGTGGGAGGAAGGAGCTGGGGTGTCAAAGGAAGGCTCTGGTTGGGAGTCATTTACCTAAGAGGCTACTGGCTAGCAGCCGAGCAGTCCCACAGACAGGGTCTCTCCCTGCCCTATGCCCTCTTGCTGTTCAAAGTGGCCAGCTGCAGGAGCCTGTGAATCTTTGAGTTTGGCCATGACCGAGGAGGGAGAAGCTTTGTCCATTGCCTACCCTGCAAAGAGGCCACTCTCACTGGCCACTCTACAGCCAATGAGAGCTGTGAGATTGTGCAGGGGATGGGACAGTGCACAAAGACGATCTCACCCACCTCCTCTTGCTCGCAGTAGCACTCAGAGATGCACAGACCCCCTCTGGGCTGCGTACAGGGGCAGGGCAGGAAAGGATCATGGGTGAGGCTCCCACTGGGAGCCCACATTCAGCCCATGTGCCATATATTTTGCTCAGCTCTGATTTACACTTGTATTCAATTTCCTTCAATACAAGCTCATCCTTAGTTTCCAGAAGACTCTTTTGTATCTGTTAATGTCCTATGTCCTGTTGCAACTGGCACTCTTTTTAGTTATTTCACGTCACTTAATCATTAGACCACATTAATTAGTTGTATTGCTACACAAAATAAAATAAAATAAAATAAAAATAAAAGAGAATTTAAAAGATGTTTAGACATTCCACATGGATTGATAAATGGCATAGTACTGCAAACTTCACATGGATGTAATTTAAATTGCCAGTTTAAATTATAATTTCAAATTATATAAACTGATGGAAATAGAGTCACTCTTTTGACCCCATTTCCCTGCACCTTCCCCAGCCTTGACCTACCACATACTGAATGTCTTTCCTGATCTCCCTCCCACCACCGAAACATTATTCCTGAATCCCCCTCAAGCATCTTCTTTGAGCCACACCTCACACCCCCAACCCAGATTCCTGCATCACAACCACACACCCCAATCGTCTGCCCTGAGCCCTTCCTCACACCCTTAACCCTGAGTACAGCACCCCAGATATAACCCCATCTACCTGCCCTGTGCTCCAACATCCTGAACTCCTATCCTGACTCTTGCACCCCCACAGCCCCACACCCTGTCAAGCCCCCGCAACCCCCTGCCCCAAGTTCCCCACAATCCACTCCACACTCTTGTAAACAACCGCCACAAAGTATTGCCATGAGCCTCTCCCACAGAGTGTGATATGACAGTACCTGTAAGACATTTAATTTCCTCTCACCCCAATTCAGAAGCAAGAGCACAGAGCTTGCTTTTCCTGCGCTCTCAATGACACTCCCATCCCTGCTGACCCCATGCATCGAAAAGACAGAAGCTGCTTGATTCACCCTCAGAAAGAGTAGGGTGTGTCTAGAAGTCTGGAGATGGAGACCGGGACTGGATGATGGAGGTTGGGATGGGAGGGAAACTGGGACTGAGTGTTCAGAGTGGGTGGAATGTTAGGACTGACTGGGCAAGGAGACTGGGTTGTGGGAAGCAGAAAAGACTGAAAGCTTGCAAAGAAAATGAGCCAGTGTCTACGGGGGATACTGAGATTGGAAGAAGAATGAGGTTGCGACTATGGGGACTGGTTGGCCAAGAGACAGAAGGTGAGAACCAGTTGGTAGGGGAAAGGGCTGGGAGACGAGGGAACGTCGATCTCAGGAGGACCCAGTGTTTGTGTCTAGAACTAGTAGTGGTAGGGCATCTTGTGTACTGAATGAGGCAGGATCCTGATCATGCAATTGCCGACAATACAGTAAAGTGTATACACAAGAGGCCATTTAGCTGTGATTTTTTTTCAGCCTCAAGTAATTTGTTTTCACTCCGATTCTCAATACAGTAGACATTCCCAGTATTTAAGTAATCATTCCAGCACTATATGTATTTAATTGTAAGGGATTTATTCTCATTTATCACTTGCTTTCCATATTAATTCAATTGCCAGATCGTGTAGACTTCATTTAATTAATATCTAAAAAATCTCTGTCTACTACCTGAACAGCATAAATCATTTCATGCCTTGACTGGTGTAAAACTTACCTACCCTTTCTTCTCTGCTATTTGGTAGATAATATTGAACATTTTTGGTTGATACATCACAACCTTGAGCTCCCACTCTACTGGAGATGTGTCGCAAAATTCCGTAGTCAGCTTTGAAATTCTCAGTCCTGTCCTGTAGTCTTTCCTCAAACAAAAATCCCATTAAAGCAATTTACGACTGGTACCTTTAGTTGCCAAATTTAATCTGACATCTAACACTTCAGTGATTGTGGAAAATATAGGCCCAGGTTTCAAAACTGCCTGAGCCATTGTGTATGTGAAATGCATGCACAAATAAGGCTCCAGTTATGGACACTTTACCCTAACTGTATGACTTCATCAAGCTTTAATGCCACTTAGATATCTAATTTCAACATACAATTTACTAATCTGCACTATATAGTTTGGAAATGATTGTCTGGATGTCTTCCTAAGTATTCATTTGGCTGTCCTCCTGGAAAATACAGGTGTTTGAAGGGTTGAAATGCCAATGGTTCAGGCTCATCAATCACCTCTTAGTTTTTGTATCTTGGTTCATGGTCAGTTTTCTACTTGTCATCCATTTTCTGATTAATCTCTCCTGTCCCCCACATTCACTGGTATTTAAAGTAAGCTAGTTTTACTAATTTGACTTCTGTTAGATAAAATTCTCCCCCCTCATCATTCAGTCTATTTTATTTCATTTAAATCAAAGTTAAAGTCACTCATCAGCCATCAGTGGGAAATTCAACAAAAAAGAAAAAAACAAAATCTTCAGGAATTCCAATAAGATTCCCCTCTGAGTTTTTCTTCCATCTTCTACTTTTAAGTTATGCAGCACCAGAGGAATGTGTAAACATCTTGAATCCTAATGGATCAGGATACAACTCTGGAAGTCCTGGACATGTCAGATGAATTTCAGTCTTACACAACGTAAACCCATTCCTAAAGCAGTACTGCCATTGTCTGATTTTTCCTTAGATAAAGTTATGGAAAAGATGTTCTCTTCAGTGACTAGAATAATAAGCTTTCAGGCCAGAATGGAGCATTGTGATCCTCTAATCTGACCTTCTAAGCATTCGAAGACAAAGAATTTCCTGTGATCTCTGGATGAATTACTGAAGTTCTCGAAACATGGTTTAAGATTTAAATATACAAAGAATCCAACATTTACTTTAGTTTCAGTTAGTAAGTGACCTGTATCCCAAGTAGCACAGGAAAGTGCAAATAATGAACAGAATCTCTGTCAACTTGACCTGGGGGAAAAGTTCCTTCTTGGACCACAAATGTGACAGCTAATTGGATGCTGAGCATGTCCACAAGGCCCACCCATCTGACATTTGGTGAGAATTCTCTATAGTAACTTACCACATACCCTATCTAGTGTGCCAGAAAGGGGCCAGTCACTGAGGCCAGATCTACTGTAGGAGGTTACATTGGTTTTAGGTAAGCAAATCCAACTAGAAGAATTATGTAGCTGGAATAAGTGTATCCAAAATCAATTTTGGCCAACATCCACACACAGGGGGGTTGATGTGAGTTTTGCCTGCTAACTTGCCTTACTCCCTGAGACTGATAGCAGTACCAGGGTTGACTGCAGTGCCACAACAGCTTTATTTAGCGTGTCCTCCCTAGGGATGCTAAATCATACCCCAGAAGATCGACTGGCAGAGAGTTGATCTTCCCCTAATTGTAGAAGTACCCTAAGAGATAAAGTTGATGTCTCTCTCATTGATACATCTTTCTTTCTCGTAACAGAGAGGGAGCCATGCTAATCTATATGCTATCAAAACGAAAAGCAGTCAAGTAGCACTTTAAAAATTAGCAAAATAATTTATTAGGTGAGCTTTCGTGGGACAGACCCACTTCTTCAGACCATAGCCAGACCAGAACAGACTCAATATCTAAGGCACAGAAAACGAAAAACAGTAATCAAGGAGGAAAATCAGAAAAAAATGATCAAGGTGAGCAAATCAGAGACTGGAGGGGTGGGGGGTGAAGGTCAAGAATTAGATGAAGCCAAGTATGCAGACAAGCCCCTATAGTGATTCAGAAAATTCCCATCCCAGTTCAAGCCGTGCGTTAATGTGCTAAATTTGAATATAAAAGACAGCTCGGCTGTTTCTCTTTGAATAGAGGTGCGAAATTTTTTTTCAGTAACGCATACTCGTTCTAGTGGATTCTTGTTCCTGCCCAGCAGACCACTTTCTGGGATAGAATAGCCTTGTCAAAATTAGGCTGGCTTTTTTATGACTGAATACATACACAAAATGGAGAGAACATCTTATTGTTTTCTTGTTTCCTTACTAGCCTCACATGAGGATTTCAATAACAAAACCTCACTGATAATTTTAAAACTTCGAAGTTGCCACTGGGGGGGAATTTGCTTAATGAAGTGCTGTCTATGCACGGCAGCACTTCATTAGTAAACTCCCAACACCCTAATTACCATCCTTCCTTCGAAGGAAGGTGGTAATGTAGACAAGCTCCATCAGTGTTGCCAAAAATGGACTGGCCTATTAGATATCTGTTGGAGACATAGTTACAGACTATATTTGGGCTTCTTCCCTTGAATGAGTTTATCTTAACAGTTGAACCTCTCTAATCAAGAACTTTCTCATTCCCACAACATCCGTAATGTGGTATGTTTTTAGTTAGCTAGATGACCACTTATCAAATGTGTAGCCAAGGTTCAAACTATACCGCACATTCCTGATCCAGTGGCAGGTTGCTACCTAGCACAATGGCCTCTAAGCCATTTTTCTTGCATTTCCCATGGTCAGTCTCAGTTTTTGTCATCACTTTTTGATGTGAAGACTCATTATTTTAAAGTCCGTAGGGACCACTATAATTTCCTACAGTGATCTGCAGCATAACACAGGCCAAAGAATTTCATCCAGAGATCCCTGAATCACGTTCATAACTTCTGTGTGAGACATTCAGACTTGACTGAAATTATCTTTTCTTTCTAATTGTGTGCCGCCTTCTTTCTTCTGAATTTGTCTAACTCTAGTTTCCAGCCACTGGGTCTAAGGCCTTTGTCTGCTGAATAAAAAGGCATCTGCTTTCAGAATGCTTCTCACTAGGTGTTCATAGATCAAGGCATCTTGCAAAATTTTCTGTTTCGACCTTGTCTATACTTTGGAGTTTTGTCAGCAGAAGGTAAGTTGACATGCAAAAAAAGCTATAAAAGCAATCAATATTGCATGTTCACACTTGTTTTCTCAGCCTGCAGACCTCATCCACAGTTTGTACACTCTCACAGACATCTCCCATAATGCAGCTTCACATCTTCTCCCAATACATCTTGTGAGAAGGCAGAGTGGATCGCTGCGTATTCTGAGGCCAGGTTCAATATCACAAATTGAAGTTTTCCATCCCAGCAGCTCATGGGCTTCTGGCTTCCTTTTGCAGCTTTTTTCAATGACCATTGTTTGCTGTGCATCACAGTGTTTTTGTGTGAAGGGAAGAATTCCACACTGCTCTCATATGGGCTGATAACTGTCATTAACACATTGCACTTGGCATTACAGTTAATCATGAAGTTCCTCAGGTGAATTAGACTCCCTGTTCCTTGCCATAGCATGTGATATAGATAAGAGCAACTTTACGGCTACGTCTACACTATCCCAAAACTTCGAAATGGCCATGCAAATGACCATTTTGAAGTTTACTAATGAAGCGTTGAAATATATGTTCAGTGCCTCATTAGAATGCCGGTGGCCACAGCACTTCGAAATTGCCGCAGCTTGCCGCCACATGGTTTGTCCAGGTAGGGGTCCTTTTTGAAAGAACCCTGGCAACTTCGAAATCCCCTTATTCCTATCTGCTGATAGGTCCTTTTAGAAAAGGACCTCTGTCTGGACAAGCCGCAGCACTTTTGAAGTGCCGCGGCCACCCACATTCTAATGAGGTGCTGAATATGTATTTCAGCACTTCATTAGTAAACTTTGAAATGGTCATTTGCATGGCTATTTTGAAGTTTTGGGATAGTGTAGACACGGCCTACACTTCTTTTGGCATTCATGAAACAGTTGAACATGCAACATTTTTAGGTTCCAGAAATGAGGACTGAGTAGTGGGACTGGATTGTCATGCAAATCTAGGATGATAAGCAGTGATTACAGGGCTTTCAGTTGTAGAAAACCATCCTCCTAAAACTGTTTATGGAGCTCATGCCATCACTGCAGCACAAGTACAAGAGAACTGGAGATGTCCTATCAGCAGAAAAGTAAAATGTGGCAATCACAGTGTGGAGCTTGTAAATCCATAATGCTATTGATCAGTCACAAATCAGTGTGAAGCTTTTGACTACTGGAGCTAACTTAGTGCAAGAAGACAATTGCATCCTGCTCTGAAGGACCATGACTCTGGGAAACGTGCATGAAATAATGATTATCTTTGTCAAGGTATGCAATGGTTGACAGAGGAAGGGTCACTTGATAATTACGTGTTCTGTTCATTCATTCTGTGGCAGCTGGCATCGCCCACTGTCAGAAAACAGGAAACTGGGTTAAAACAACCTTTGGCCTAACCCAGTATGGCTGCTCTTATGTCCCATATGGGTTTCCCTAACTATGGATGGGAAACAGATGGCACCAGTTTTGGCACCAGACTACCCTGTGATGGTTTATAGCTGCTGGCTCCCTCTGGTGTGACTGGAGACGTGCTGTCCATGTGCTCTCTGGCCAGCAGCTGTGCCTGCATGCCAGCAGGGGGCTGAATAGAAGGCAATTAGCCCCTTTGTTGAAATAAGTCATGAGGCCTTTCTGGCACTCAAAATATGGGGCTGTCCCACCAAAAACAGGACGGATGGTCACCCTAATTGCCTGTCATTTTTATAGCAGTTGTGATATTTGGGGCTTTACTTTCCAACAAGAAAGTGATTAAATATGTATTTATGTCATGGTTCTATCTACTCTCTTAATTTGTATGGCACACTGTAAGGATTAGTTATAGTTCAAAAACTGTGTTTTTATTTGAGGAAATACAACATTGTGAAAACACACACACAGTTTCTGGCAAAGGAAGCACTAGAGAAAAGCAGACTTCCAGAACTGTGTGTACGTACAGCTATTGCTTCCAAAGTTGTCCGAGGGAGTGGAGAAAACATCTCATTGTTTTCTTGTTTCCTTACTAGCCTCATATGAGGATTTCAATAACAAAATCTCATTGATAATTTTAGCACCCTTAATATCCATCAGTATTGTATCTGAGTTACATAATTTAAACAACTATGAATAAACACTATTTCAGTTTAGGCACTTTCCATGACGTCACAGAGATTGACAACTCTGTTAAATTTTATATGGAGCATATAAATCAAAAATGCTATCTACAACTTTAATTTTGTAAAACACGAATAGAGAATATTATATCAAATGCTTATATTGTTCCCTTTGAGCTATATTGTATTTCTCACTGGCATTGTTTGATTCACTGCAGTTTGTCAAACTAACTAAACAGATGGTTACTTCGCTCTATGCAACATTCATTATATATATTTTAAAAATCACTTTGATCAAAGGTGGAGTTGACATAAACACGTTTTGACATATGAACATAAATGCAGATCATCATCACCTTCACTATCATCATCAGGAACCATGGGCTCAGCACCTGTTGGTATGTGATGCCTTTCTGTTTCCTTCCATCTGTCCCTGTCCAGTGCAGAGTGGTTTAGTCTCTGTAGACTAGCTCCACACAAATCTCTTTATCATCTACCCACTCTCTATGGGGTTTGCCTCTCCTGTTTGAACTGTCCATTATGTCAAATACCAGGGTCTTACATTTTCATTTGTCTTTCATTCTGCAAATGTGCCCAAATAGCTGTAACTTGCATTGTATAACCTTCTGCAGTAGGTTCTCTTTTGGTCGTATCTTCCTATATAATCCCTTGTTGGTGACCTTCTGCATTCATCCGAGTATCAGGATATTTCTATAACAGCTCCGCTTGAATGAAATATTCTCCTCTTTGAATCTTGTGTTATCACCCATGTCTCATATCCATGCAACAGGCTACTAAAAACACACATTTTTAAGATGCTCAGCTTTGTTCCTAAGCCAATTGCTTTACTTTCCCAGATCTTATCCATTGCCTACAAACTCGTTCTTGCTTATGCTATTCTAGTCACTGTTTCCTTTTCTCAGTGTAGATCATGCATTATGTTGCTCCCCAGAACTTCTCTGAGTTCTCTAGTTCAGTCCCATCTACACTGATTTCCCTTCCTATTTCTTGATCTCAGTTACCATTGCTCTTATTTTATCAATGTTCACGATCAGCCCGTATCACTTCCCCTCCTCATTTAGCACCTGCACCATTTTCACTGGCTTCTTCTCATCTTCCTCAGTGATGACTATATCACCACTTGTTAATTCTTATGTTCTGCACAGATATCCCTTCTACCTCTTCCTTGATCTTGTCCATCACTCTCCCTAGATGTGTGATGAAGATACTCAGCATGGATTTTACCTTAAGTTTGTATTATATCACCTATAATGTGAACATCACAAAAAGACTGAGGCGAGAGCTGCATCTTGGTACAGTAAAGCCATGCAATGTCTTGGGAACAAACAGGGGCTACTCAATTAAAATAAAGTAAGATTGCATGCCCAAAATACCAGTATAATGGGGTTCAGCATTTAATGTAACTAAGGAGAAAATTCTATGTTTACTGTGTTTCAAAAAAAAAAAAATCCCAAGGTTGTCTTGACAAATGTTGTGTCTACACACAAAAAGAACTCTGAAGTTGCTTACTTGAAGTACAACTTTTAAGTAAGCTGCTTCGAAGTTGAGAGTCTACACATACCATACTTAGAAGCTAAACTTTGAAGTAGGGCAATACTCCATACGTGGGAGTGGAGTAAGGACTTCGAAGTTAGGCTCCCCACTTTGAAGTAGGGGAAAATGTGTGTAGACTCTCTGGTGGCTACTTTGAAGTAGTGCCTAACTTTGAAGCTAACTTCGAAGTTAGTTCCTAGTGTAGACACACCCAAAGTGAAAGTATTATATGTATGATAAATGACTCTGGATTGTTTCGAATTTGCCTATCGTTGGAAATCTCTAGTTTCTTTTTCTTGGCCAAAACTAAGGCAAAAAAGTTATTATAAAGTTAGCATTCTATATTTTTTCTTGAAGTAAAATATATTGTCTAGCAGACATAGAGGTTTACAGCTAGCATCCAAAAGATAAAGCAGGGCCTAAAACATAACTCCACAATATCTTGAGACTATGAGCTCTTTAGAGTAGAGAATGTATCTTCATGTGGCTAGGACTTTACAGAAAAAAAGCACATGCTGGCCCCTGCATTGATTTTATTCTGTCTGGAACAGAATGAACGTCTGGCCTCCATATTGTAAAACTATTTTGTGGTATTAGTCAAATAATCAACTCCTTTTTTTAGAAGAAAAGAGGATGTTCAGAATACAAGAGATTTTATAGATCTCTGGAGAGGGAGCAGGAATTGCCCTATGTCCAACATAAGATACATATTCCACTTCATAAAGGGCTAAGGTCAAACACATCCTTACTGGGGGCTGTTGCAAGGGGAATGTATACACTGAAATGAAATGAAAACAAAAAAGCAGTCATGTAGCACTTTGAAGACTAACTGCTTTTTTGTTTTGATAGAATACAGACTAACACAACTATCTCTCTGTTGCTGTAAAATGAAGTGTGTAGTTAACCAAGGTTAATTTATAAGGGAACATGGATTGTACCTGAGCTGTTAATCTGAGTTAGCTGGGGCTATGTCTACACTGTGTCTGGCAGGGATGTGCAAAATCAACTTCTCAGGGGTCACACTTGACCCCTGTATGCCTCGTGTGATGCGAGGAGTATAGGGAGGTCAACCAGAGAGTTTCTCCTGCTGACCTTCTGCCATAAGGATAGCCAAGTAAGCCAAATGCAGGTATGCCAAGTATAGCAACACAGTTGCCATATATAGAATTGCATATCTGTAGTTGATTTATTTTGCCTAGTGTAGACATAGCCTGAGGCAAGTGGCTAAACTGAGTGCAAAATGTACTGTTCTGGAGTGTGTATACCCTAAATCACACCAGTTAAAAGTTAGGGACTGCCTTGCTGGACACGATTAAATGGACTACAGTGTCCAGCTCAGCTCCAGTTTCCTCTATCTCCAATTTATGCAGGCATTCCTGCTACACAGATAAATTAATGATAAGTTAATTTTTTTTTTAATTTTGCTTTCGTGAGGAACTACAACCAACTGTCCTATTTATTATTTGGGAGGAAATTCACGTTCAACCATTAACATTCCCACTTCAGTTCACCAAGCACTACCAGCTTCCGATTTTCAAATGCTTTGAGGTTTGTTTGGGTTTTTTTGGACGTGAATCATTGTTCACGAGGCAATGGATTATGACCACTTATGCAGATTTTGGCACTTTTGAAAGAGTCTATCAAGAGTCCAAAAATAAGGATGTAGCACAAGGTCCAAGTTAACAGCAGTTCAGCCTTCTAAAAGAAGCTTCAGATTTCAGTTTCCTAAACATACTCAAGTGTAAAAAGTGAGCTACATATGCACTGGGATTATGAAAAAAATCAGGCTTGTATTGGCATTATGTATAATGTTAAAAATTATGAGTAACTAACAGTAAGGATACATCAAATACCTGATCTCCCAGAATGCCACTAAAGTGAAATTTTGAAAACTGGGGGGGTCCTTTCGGAAGGTCCCATCTCCACGGGTGGCACGCGATTCGAAAAGCCGCACATTCAAATTGCCGGGGTCGCCATTATGCTAATGAGACACTGAATATTCATTACATCACCTCATTAGCATCTTTCGAACCTGCTCATTAACATGCCCCTTTTGAAAGGAAGCGGCACGTGTAGACCCAGCCAGGGAGCGAAAGATGCTAATGAGGCGCAGATGCAAATTTCCCATGCCTCATAAGCATAACGTCACTTGATTTGTAGTCCAGAAGACCTTTCTTCCAGACTCCAAAATGCTGTGTAGAAGCACGGCCCCTGGGGGACTTCCAGTAGGACATGCTTCTTCAGGAGGCCCCTTCTTCCCAAAAATTTTCGGAAGTGGCCTGTGTAGAAATAGCCATGCAGGGTAAAATTATTAGAAATTATGGGAGCAATTCTCGGAGAGTTAAAGTTGTCCCAATCAAAATCTGTGTTATATCAATAATAAACTATGATGAAAGTTCAAAAGTTGGATCATCCAGCAGTGGATGGATTCCTTTATCACTTGTCAGGTGACAGAAACCTACTGATCTAATGAAAGGGACTTGCTTCCCTTCTAACTCTTACTATAACAACATACTGAGCCAGATATTGGATCATACTTAGAATTTCTATCCTTACCTTTTAAAGGCATAGGAACAACAAAAGATATAGTAAATAGTCTCAGTCTGAATCCTTTTTCTCTCTTATTGGTATCATTACTCCAAAGCTGTGTCTACACTTGCATTCCTTTTTTGAAAGAGGCTTGGAAATGAAGGAAATTAGACATGCAAATGAGGCACTGATTTACATGTATGACCTCTAGTTTGCATAATGTCTTTTCAAAAGAGCTTCTTTTGAAAGAAATAAAGCAGTGTAGACAGGGATATTTCGAAAATAAACCCCATCTTCGAAAAAACCTTCTTCCTGAAACAAAATAGGAAGAAGGGTTCTTTTGAAGATGGGGTTTGCTTTTGAAAGAGCCCCATCTACACTGCCTTTTTTCTTTTGAACGAAGATCTTTCAAAAAGAGATTATGTAAATCAGGTTCTATATATGTAAATCAGTGACTCATTTGCATTTATGATTTCCCTCGTTTGCATGGCTCTTTCAAAAGAGGAATGCAAGCGTAGAAACAGCTCAACTGTTTTGACCAAACTGAATAATATTTTATTTTGACAGTATTTATCTTTCACAGCACATTTCAAGCAGCAACAGCATCAACACATGAAAAGCAGATCAAGCTTTTGATCCCCTCTTTCAAAAGACCAGCCCATTCTTTCAAAAGGGAGCAGACACACAGCCTTGAGTGCTCTCTCAAAAGACTGGGCCTGGAAACACCATGGATGGGTAGCATGGCCATCAAGCCCTTCTGGGAGCTCCAGCCAGGAATTCCCTTAAAGGGTCCCACCCAAAAAGCCCCTCCCTACACATGCTGCTGCAACCTGCCTTGCTGCACACAGTAGACCAGAGCCTGTCCACGGTCCCAAAGCCCATAGCCAAGAGCCATAGGCTCACAGGAGCCCCAGACACACATGCTCGCCCTGGCTGGGCTTCTGGCCACCAACATTACAGACACCTTCCAGCCCCTCTGGTGGCCAAGACCTGGCCCTGGGGACCCCACCCCCACAGATCTGGTACTCTTCCCCAGGCCATCTGGTGCCTCTGGAGCCACACAACCGTTCCAGTGAGTGGGACTGGCTGGCCCTGGGTAACTGCAACGACATGGGGTGGCTGCAAAATGGTGGCTGAATGCAGAAAGATACAGTCACAGAGGCCTTGGGCTACCCTTGAACAGTACTGATAAGTGACACACCCTCATAACGTTCCAGGAGAGGAATCCTACGCCTGTGTGAAAAGACTGTCTTAATGATTCGGCTAACATTCGTCTATCTTCACCTAACAATGCAAATTAAACTAGTAACTGCCTTTTAAGACTGGCGTCACTGAGACATATCAGCATAATTGGTGTTTTCAGATAGGGAAGCGTATATGTAATCAGTGGGGTTTAAAGTAAGGCCTGGCAGCAGACACAAGCTGAGCTGCAATCGCCTACCCTGCCAGTCAGGACGGGTCTTTGCCTCCCGGGGTAAAGGGGATGTCCTCCTCGTATTCTTCTTCCCGAGGGATTGAGTGACAGACGCTGGTGACGCCAGAGTCAGACCATGCAGGGGTAAGAATTATACCTGCTAGGTATACTGTTGCATGCATTCAATATGTTAGGTGTATCAAATTAATATCGTTATAATCAAGTCGTTGTTGTTGTACTCAGAGTTAAAGCTCTGGAACAAAATTTAAGCTCAATATTCTAAATCACCTGTAAGTTGATATCACTTGCATGCTAAACCTTTACCATAATAAAAATCATAGTAACCAACATGCATATGCCTGGCTTCCTCCAGTAACCGCACCGAGCTAAACACAACCAAAAGAACCCTAGCCAGCT
This sequence comes from Carettochelys insculpta, assembly GCF_033958435.1. Taxonomy (NCBI): domain Eukaryota; kingdom Metazoa; phylum Chordata; order Testudines; family Carettochelyidae; genus Carettochelys; species Carettochelys insculpta. The sequence continues at coordinate 140,073,669 of NC_134137.1, forward strand.
TTGGCTAATTGACTCCTTAGGGTCCAGTGATACTAGTGTGCTGGAAACTGAGTGTTGAGTTTGTCCGCCTGCAAGTGGCAGACTCCTGGAGCATCTGTCAGACACCCTGGCTGCCTGCTGCAAAGGGACAGTCTGTCCTAGCAGTTTAAGATTCGGATGCAAAAGCAACTCCTTATGGCACTAAGCACGATCCAGATTAGCCATTCCATCGGCTGACACTCGCCCCCACTCTCTGGCTATGTCTACACGTGAACGCTACATCGAAATAGCTTATTTCGATGTAGCCACATCGAAATAGGCTATTTCGATGAATAACGTCTACATGTCCTCCAGGGCTGGCAACATCGACATTCAACGTTAACGTTGCGCAGCACCACATCGAAATAGGCGCAGCGAGGGAACGTCTACACGCCACAGTAGCACACATCGAAATAAGGGTGCCAGGCACAGCTGCAGACAGGGTCACAGGTCGGACTCAACAGCCAGCCGCTCCCTTAAAGGGCCCCTCCCAGACACACTTGCACTAAACAGCACAAGATACACAGAGCCGACAACGAGTTGCAGACCCTGTGCATGCAGCATGAATCCCCCGCTGCAGCAGCAGCAGCCAGAAGCCCTGGGCTAAGGGCTGCTGCACACAGTGACCATAGAGCCCCGCACGGGCTGGAGAGAAAGCGTCTCTCAACCCCCCAGCTGATGGCTGCCATGGAGGACCCCACAATTTCGAAGTTGTGGGACGCGGATCATCTACACAGTCCCTACTTCGACGTTGAACGTCGAAGTAGGGCGCTATTCCGATCCCCTCATGAGGTTAGCGACTTCGACGTCTCGCCGCCTAACGTCGAAGTTAACTTCGAAATAGCGCCCGACGCGTGTAGCCGCGACAGGCGCTATTTCGAAGTTAGTGACGCTACTTCGAAGTAGCGTGCACGTGTAGACACAGCTTGGGCTTCCCCAATTGCTTTGGGGCTCTGGATGGGACTCACATCCCCATCCATGCCCCGGAACACAGTGGAGGACGCTACTTAAACAGGAAGGGCTACCACTCAGTGGTCCTCCAGGCCTTGGTGGACAGCCGGGGCCATTTCCTGGACATTTATGTGGGCTGGCCTGGCAGCACCCACGATGCCCAGGTATTCCGGAACTCGGGCCTGTGGCCCCGGCTGGAGGCGGGGACCTACATCCCCCAGCAGGAGATCCCTGTGGGGACACCACCATGCCCCTCTGCGTCATCGCAGATGCGGCATACCACCTCCGGCCCTGGCTCATGCACCTGTACACGGGCCATCTGTCTGCCATCCAGGAGCGCTTCAACCAGCACCTGAACCACACGCGCCAGGTGGTGGAGCGCACATTTGGCCGCCTCAAAGGCCACTGGAGGTGTCTCCTCACCAGCCTTGATGCGGGCCCCACCAACATCCCCCAGATTGTGGGCGCATGCAGCGCCCTCTACAACCTCGTCGAGAGCAAGGGGGAGGCATTCTTTCAGGGCTGGGCTGTGGAGGCCAGCACGGCTGATGTACAACCACCCGCTGCCCCCAGTCACCAGGTGGACCCCGAAGGGACCCGGGTCCGGGAGGCCCTGCGGGCCCAGTTCGACAAGGCTGCGGGGTGAATGCTGGCAGGCCCTCCACTGCACCCCCCCCATCCTCCAAAACACTCCCTGCCCCTACGCCCACACCACAGAGCACCCAAGAGCACACCCCCCCCACTTTTCTTGTAAATAAAAGCAGACAGTTGTTCGTCAACTCAAATATCTGTAGAACTCTTATTATTATCAACAAGACTAACTATTTACAGGCAAAATCTAACTTTTATATACATATATATATATATATATATGTATTATAAATAGGGATAAGATGAAAGGGGAAGACAAGGAAGGGGAGAACTATTTACATGGGGGGTTAAGGTACAGCATAGTAACAGGGGTCAAATATACAAACTATTTACAACAAACTAACTTAAAACTGGGGGGAATATATACAAAGGAGGAGGGGGGCCACATCCTGGGCCCCACACCCCCTAAAGTCCAGCGCTGGGGGTGGGCGGCCGGGATCCCCGCCTCGGCCTCAGCCCTGGCCGGGGCTGGCTGGGGGCCGGGCGGACTGGGAGATACGGCCGGCGGGTGTCAGCTGGCCCCAGGTCCCCCTCGGCGGAAGGGCCCTCGGTGGCGGGTGGCGGTGCGATGGCAGACGGCACAGTGGCTGGAGCGGCGGGTGGAGCAGCAGGTGGAGCAGACAGGTTGGGTGCAGGGGCGGTCAGCACAGCATGGGGGGCCAGGTAGTCCACGATACGGTTGAAGGTCCGCATGTAGGCCCCCCATGCCTCCTGGTGCCAGGCCAGCGCCCGCTCCTGCAGCTGGAGGCGGCGTTCCTCCACCCGCAGCTGCTGCTCGGCGACCTCCAGCTGCTGACGGTGGAGGGCCAGCAGCTGGGGGTCCGTCGCCGTCGGCTGGTGGTGCTGGGTCCACCGTCTTCCCTGCCGTGGGGCTGGTCGGTCCTCCGCCGAGAGGCTGGCCTGGAGTGATGGCCCCGGAGGGCTGTCCAGGACCACTGACGCCTCGCCGGCACTCTCCGGTCCTTCCGACGGTGCAGCTGCGGAACACAGGAAGGGGGGAAGAAGAGTGGAGACAGCCGTTAGTGTGGGCCCCGAGCCGTGGCCTTTGTCCCCTACCCCTCTGCTGCAGGTTCCCCATCCCGTCCCCGGGAGATGCTGCTGTGATGGGGTTCAGGGATCCCCCTACACTGCACCCCGTCCGCTGGCAGGAGTGACTCTCACTCAGCAGGTACAACAGGAGGTTTATTAGGCAACAGATGCCCAGTTTCTCACAGAAGTGACAGTACAGCAGTCAGAGACAGTCCTTGCAACCCGTCCTGGGGAGAAGACCTCGAGGGGTGCCCCTCTGGGGTGGAGCTTTCCCCCTCCTCAGGCTGGCTGCCTTCCAGCTCTCCCTTCCCCTAGCCTCTAACTGCCACCCCCGATTCAAACCCAGCTCAGCTCCTCCCTCCTCTTTGTTCAGGGCAGAGGTGTAACCTGCCAGTTGTAGCCCCAGGATCATCCTCAGCCACTGGGAGCAATTCTGCTTGTTTCTCATATGTAGCCTGAATCTCGCATTTGCACTCCCCCAACTCCATCACATGCTGCTGCTGCTGCTGCTGCTGCTGCTGGGTGTCCCACCCCCTCCCCCCGGGGGACCCTAGAGGTTCCGCTCCCCCCAGCCCCGGGGATGGGGCATGGCACTGCCGTGCTGGGGGCGGGTCAGGGGCTGATGCACTCTTCTGAGGGACATGCCACTGCTGTCCTTGGGGCCGTGGTCATCTGGGCATGTGGAGGGCCCTGGTCATATCTATTACCCCACCCCTCAACCCCGGGGGTGTGCACCGGGGGGGTACATACCTGACGGTCCACTCCCACGGTTGGGGGACACCCGGGGGGCGGATGACCAGCTGGAGTTCCTGGATGGCAGGACGATCTGGAGGCCGGTGTCGCTGGAGGAGGACTCTCCCTCCTCCTCCTCCTTCTCCTCCTCCTCCTCCTCCGGTGCCCCGGGGGTGGGCTCCTGGGGGGGCCCCCGGGGTGTGGGGCTTGCCTCCAGGGCGGACTCCGCCTCCGGGACCTGCTGTGGCTCTTCAGCCGAGGTATCAAGAGTGGCCGACGGGGAGGAGGCATGCTGGGGGCCCAGGATGTCCCTGAGCTCCCTGTAAAAGGGGCAAGTGACGGGGGCGGCCCCAGATCGGCCGGCAGCATCCCGGGCCCAGGTGTAACCCTGCCACTGCTCCTTCACTTTACTCCGGACATGATCCGGAGTGTGGGCAGGGTGACCCCGGGAGGCCAGTCCCTTGGCCAGCCGAGCGAACGCATCCGCGTTCCGCCTCTTGCTCCCCATTACCTGAAGCTTGGCCTCCGTCCAGGAGGGGCCCCGCTGCCGCTTCCCCACCTGGCTGCTGGGCTGGGAGCCCTGGCTCCCCTTGGGGTGGGTCCCCTGGGGGCGCTTAGGGGGCTGGCGTGCGGCCATCGCAGCTGGGAGGGGTGTCTGTGGCGGCTGAGGGACGTGCAGGCTGGCCGTGTGTCTGGGCTGCCACCTGCATGTTCTCTCAGCTTCCTGCACAGGAAGGGAGGGTGCGGGGAGCTTTAAGGGGCCACTCCACGCGGCCACCATCGAGCTCAGGGGCTGGAGAGAGCGTCTCTCAACCCCTCAGCTGATGGCCGCCATGGAGGACCCCGCAATTTCGATGTTGCGGGATGCGCAACGACTACACGTTCCCTACTTCGACGTTGAACACCGAAGTTGGGCGCTATTCCCATCCCCTCATGGGTTTAGCGACTTCGACGTCTCGCCGCCTAACGTCGATGTTAACTTTGAAATAGCGCCCAACACATGTAGCCATGATGGGCGCTATTTCGAAGTTGGCGCCGCTACTTTGAAGTAGCGTGCACGTGTAGACGCGGCTTCTGACACCAGGACATCCACATGTGGCTCACCATAATCTTGGAAAAGCACCTGGCCATTGTCATTAGGAACCTGAGTACCTCAGACAGCTACTGCTCTGTGGGGAACCAGACATGGTGGGCAGGTTGACTACTGGGGCTGTCATCCATGAGGTAAAGCACACTCAGCTTGCAAGCCCAGCTTTGGGAGGTGGGAGGGGGCTGCTGGGCAAGTGGGACACTTGGGAGCCGGTGGTGGGTGTGCGAGGGGGCAGGGTGGGGAGATGTAGCCCCAGAAGACCATGGTGCCCCACCCTGAACAGGCTCTCTGTCTTTGGGAGAGACCACCAGGAGGGGGTGGGGGTGATCCAGGGGGAAGTAGAAGCCAGGAGGGAACCAACTTCCCATAGCAGAAGCTCGTGCTTGGGGACATCAACATGCCACTATGCATGGCAGGGGACATGGCCTACCCCCAGCACCCCTCGCCCATGCAGTTATACACAGCCACCCAGACCCCACCCAGGAGCTGTTTAACAGCTGTCTCGCTGAGGTATGATATCCCATCAAGTGTGCCATCTACTGCCAAAAGGCACAGTTCAGGAGCCTCCCTACATGCCTTGACATTGGGGTGGACAATGTCCCCCACGTGGTGGGGGCATGCTGTGCCCTCCACAACCCCTTAGAGGCCAAGAATAGGAACATCTTTGAGGGGTGGGTGGCCAATGCTGGCCCCAGGTACAACCAGCCCTCTGCAGCCCCTGACAGTCAGGCCCATCATGGTGAGGTCCCACGGATCCCTGTGACCTCCCTTGTGCAACCTTGCAGGCTCCTCGAGCCCACTGTCCCACTCCATCTCCCCATGACCCTACTTGTCCATCCACCCCATCCACCGCCACACCAATAATAAGGGTCACAGGGGTATTAAAAGAATAAACCATGTTATAAAACAAACCCAAACATTGGCAATGAGAAAAATAACATCTGAACAATATGCAAGGGGAACTATATGCATTGTGGGGTCTGGGACAGGGGTAGGGGCACCTGAACTTGAACATGGGCGCTTGAGATAGGGGGCGCACCCCTTGGTAGTGTTTGCGGGGTTGTGCTGTTGACTAGGTGGCTGGCCCACTTCCAGCTATGGCAGGGGTGGCTGCTCCCTTGGGGTGCGCGACAAGCCTACAGCTTACTGAAGAAGGCGCTCTTCCTGAAATGGGAAGGGAAGTACACTTTCAAAAAGAGCACCACATTCTTTCAAAATTACTTTCAAAAGAATATTTTTTGTGTGTAGATGCTCTGTGGGATGGTTCAAAAAAGCCCCCTTCTTTTGCAAAATATTTCAAAAGGACTTGCTAGTGTAGATGCGGCCCAGGTGTCAGGTCTTGTGAAAGGACTTTGTATATTTTCATATATTTCCTGGCTTTTCTCCAGAATGGTAGCTGTGCTGCATTTTTGAGTGAAATAACTTTAGTTCCAAAGTTCAGTCCACGTGAATATGGAATATCTACACTTCTACTGCTGCAAATTATTGATATCAGAAACAAAGATTCATGTAATTGAGACATAAAGTTGGTTCAGCAGAGGAATTAATGACACAATACCTTAAGCTTAATGCATTAATCTGTTTGGCAGGTGACCAGGGGGACAGGGCATTATCTGTCATGTATTGTCTCACATTTTGAGCTTTGACGGATTGACAGGTATATCTACAAAGGCTTTCTTTTCTGAGTTATCATCTGGAAGCCTTCTGGAAACCTTTAACATTTTTCATAAGGTGATATGATTACATAAACACTGAATAACCTATTTTGTGATGTGTTGAACCTTCAGAGGTGACATTTGCTGGCACTAATTTTCTCAAGCAGAAGAAATATTATTCCCTGAAATTTGAGTAGCGGAAAGTTTAGCAAAAAAGTGATATTTTCTCTGTGTCAGCTTTCACTGCAGAGTAATACAAAGTTTTTGTCGATATATATTTTTGCTTGAGAGGTGTTAGTTTGATCTTTCACTCCATTCTTCATCTCCTCCAAATTGTTAGCATATCAGCTGTGTATGAATTCTGGTCATAAAGGGACCAATCTTTAAAGTCTCATTTTTTTCAATAGTTCAGGTATGTGTGCACTTAGGAACGTGGTGATAAAATATGATCTTATGCAAGTGCCTAAAAACAACTATAAATTGCATGAATACAGCCAAAAGTAGCTGCAAATACAGTGTGTATAAAGCCAATAAGAATTAACCAAGACACTGAGATATTGAAAAGTATCGGAGGGGTAGCCGTGTTAGTCTGGATCTGTAAGAGCAACGAAGGGTCCTGTGGCACCTTATAGATTAACAGAAAAGTTTTGAGCATGAGCTTTCGTGAGCACAGACTCACTTCATCAGATGCTGGTCTTGGAAATCTGTAGGGTCAGGTATAAATAAGCCAGAGCAAGGGTGGGGATAACGAGGTTAGCTCAGTCAGCAACTGCTGGTAGTAAGCCTCACCCTTGCTGACTGAGCTAACCTTGTTATCCCTCTGATGGGACCATGGTGGAAGCATTTTCAGTACCTTGGCTAAGGCTACAACTCTCCGCCAACCACTGAAGGGCTACATCTACACTAGAGCAAGTTTTTTTCAGAAAAGCAGGGCCTTTTTTGAAAAAACCCATGGAGTGTCTACACACTGAATACACCCAGATGAGGAAAATACCTTTTCCCAAAAGATTCTTTAAAAAAAACGTGTGTAGATGCTCTGTGGGCCCTTCTTTTGAGAAAGCAGTCCTCATGGCGCTGGGTATTTTGATCACTGGCCCATTCTTTGGAAAGAGCAGGGGCTGTGTGGGCGCTCTCTACTGAAAGAGCAGGGGCTGCGTGGATGCTCTCTACTGAAAGAGCAGACTGATCTTTCAACCTGCTTTTTTGTGGCTGGTGCACTGTTTTGTGGCTGGTGCACTTTTTTGTGGCTGGTGCACTTTTTCAAAACAAGGTTTTTGTTTCTGTTTTATTTTGTTTTGTTTTTTGGGCGGATTTCTTCCAGAACGTCTTTCGAAGGGTCACTGGGGCATGGTGGGGTGAGCATGTTAGCTTGTGTGTCAAGTAGCCAAGTAGCAGGCATTAAAAGGGAGGACAAGCGTAAGTGGTAATAGAAGCTTATGCTTACCCTGGGCCTTAGTGCTCTACAACTCCCTTCTTCCTCCCTCTGTTCTGATGTCTCCTGCAGGCACCCACAGCAGGCTGCTGCAGTATTGTGAGTCTTCCCCTGTAGAGGGCCTATTAACATAAACACAAAAAAACATTCCAGCTTTCCAGATCTATTAGCTTAATACAAATCCTGTGAAAGAGCCACTAAGTGATAATGAGGCATATGCCAATCAGTCGGTACATACTGACAGTTTCTGCACTTACTGACAAAGACAGTTGTGCATTAAAGCCACAGTTTAAAATCTGTTTTAAATATTTTACTGTTTTGTTACTGAAGGTTATAAAAATCACATTGCTAAAAAATCCTTCCATGGAATTTTCTACATGCCCAGTCCGAGTATTCAGTATTTGCCTCAAGTGTTGACTCTTTGGACATATAGTTTATTAAAATAAATTCTTCAAAAGGCTACCCTTATCTGTAATGCACATTTTAATTACTGTAATACAAAAACTTACTTCCCAAGTTACCCTGTCCTTGCCTGCTCTCTCTCTCTCTCTCTCTCTCTCTCACACACACACACACCCCTCCCAGTTGAAGAGACCCACAATGGGACAACATCCCTTTTCTTCCACATAGCTAGACAAATGAATTTCCCCTTCTTTACTTCTGGCTATTTGATTAACTAATTTTAAGAGAATCTGCCACCAAAATCAGTACCTGAGTAAGATATAAAACCCTTTGTTATGCCTAAAATCTTTGGTAACATATTGTAACATAACCATATGAAGAAATTTCAGAAACATGTCTAGTGTTATTGAGCTAACGTAAAATAAATTGGTATTCCCTATTTTTAAAAGCAATGAACTTTGTTATGAACACATTACATTGGTCAGATTGATTTAAAATTATGTCTTTGTTTCAATGCATTAAATAAGTGATAATCTAATCATGATTACTTCATGAAGGCTTAAGTTTACATTTAAAATATAAAATCATCTGAGCAATACTAATTAAGAAAATATAAAATAGAGAAAAGAACTGTACCATGTGTTCCGCAATGTTTAATGCTGTATTCAGCAGGACAGCTGTCTTACACTTCCCAAGTTTTTGCAAATAAATCTCTGACAAACTTCAGGGTATATCAAAAATCCTGAGTCTGACTTTTTTTCATTACTAAATTTAGTGCTTTATTTAGTCCACTCTTCACAGTCTGGCATGCAGTAGGAAACATACCCCATTTTCATTATAATGAATTTTTAGAAGAATTTTAAAATGTTAACTTTTTAAATGATTTTTTATTTTTTCCCGACTGCCATTGGCTGCATTTGGTTTCATGGATATGGCTGGAAGGGGTGAGCAGAGATGGGAGGGAAGAGAAGCGGGAGACACTGGAGAGGGGGTAATGCCTGAGCAGAGCAGGGGTAGAGTATGAGGCTGGGCCACCCCAAGCAGTAGCTTCACCTACTGCCCAAGGGTATTAAACAAACATTCTATAAAATTATGTGCACCCAGTCAGATATGAGCTGAGGGAGCCATGACCCCAGATGTGCCTCAAGTTCCACCACCTCTTAACCCTTTCATCTATGACCTGCCTCTTGCCCTGCCTTCTCTACCCTCATCCCACCTCTTTCCATCCTATTCTGCCCCACCAGCACACTCTGTGCTCACTCATTTTCCTTTCCCCAGGGGCCTCCTGAAAGTCATAGAAAAGCTGAATGGGTTGGGCAGGCCATGCTGGACAGGAGAGGGAAGCATTGCTTAATGGGGCCAGTAGTGAGTGGGACACACTGGAAAGAGGGGAAAGAGTTGATCTGGGGGAATGCTGGTGCATACTCAGAACCCACCATTTTTCCCTGTGGATACTCCAGCCACAGAGCACCCATTGAGTCAGAACCTATTCATACTGCTGAGCCTCAGGTTTTAATCCCCCACCACCCAGGCTTACTAGATAAGGGAAGGAGGTAGGGAAATTCTGCTCATCTGTGATCCACCATAGCATATGGCAAGCGATGTTATTTATTATGACCTACTATATCCATGAAGTAAAATATAGCATTTAATTAAAGCCGTGGTTCTTAATGTGGGGTGTGATGCCCTTTCTCGGGGTGCGAGACATGCCAGATTTTTTAGAAGGTAAATAATTGAAAACAAAAATTAAACACAGGCATGTAAGTACAACTATTTTGTTTCATCAAACCTATGTATGAATTCAGTTAGCTGTTGACTGTTAGTGCATCAGTTACAGTTTACTTCCACAGCAAACCTCATAACACTTTGGGTAGTATTTGTGTATTTTTGTATGCCTACTGTACTATTATTTGTGGTGAGTAATAACATAAAACTAGTTTACATATATTTAATATGCATTTAAACGTGTATACACCCCACCAGTTCCATTTTTGATTTTTGATAAGGGTGCGAGAACATATTTTGAGAACTAAAAGGGTGCAGGCTGCAGTAAAGGTTAAGAACCACCGAATTAAATAAAAAAAATAGTGCAAATAAAAGAAAAGAAATGTGGTAGCATATAAAATCATTATTCATCAGTAAAGGGAAATACAATTAACTGGAAATATGAATCACAGCTTTAATGAAAAATTTGTATGTGGAATTTCAGGGGGAACCTTCAGAACCAAAATTTGTTAATGGAAGAGCTAATTAAAGATAGGTATTTTAAAATTTGTCTACATGATTGGCGTTACATTGTTAGACAAAAGTTTTGACAATGTAAGACCAAGTGTTTTTCCAGAATAGCTCATTGTTCTCCATGTTCAATTTAAGACACCTCAATTGAGCTTGATATTTAGGTGGGTTGGTCTGGTAATTCAAAACCTGAAGCACCTAAAATCACTAGTCAGTCTAAAAACTTTCAAAGGATAGTCTTATTAGTCTGTATTTATAAAAATGAGGAGTCCCATGGCACCTTAGAGAGTAACAATTTTATTAGGCCATAAGCTTTTCTGGGTCAAATCCACTTCATCAGATGGAGTGGAGTGGAAATATAAAGTATATATGTTAGAAAATGACTGAAAAATAAAGAAATTGCTGTCCACTGTAAATTAAGGTGATTAATTAGGGTGAGTGTGGCCATTAAATGGGGATTCGCGAAAGCTTCTTTAGAAAGAAAATGTGTGAGGACGCTTCACAGATGCTTTATTCGAAAGAGCAGTCCTCATGGCATCCGATTTTTCAATCCTTGGACTGCTCTTTAGAAAGAACATGGGCTGTGTGTATGCTCTTTTTTGAAAAAGCAGATCACTGTTAATCCACTTTTTTGTGTGTGGACACACTGTAGAAATAAGTTATTTTCAAAGAGATCTTCTGGAAGGACTTCTTTCAAAACAGCAGATAGGAATAAGGGGATTTCGAAGTTGTCAGGATCCTTTTGAAAAGGAGCCCCACCTGAACAAGCTGCGTGGCGGTGAGCTGCGTCAATTTCAAAGTGCCGCGGCTGCCGACATGCTAATGAGGCACTGAATATGTATTTCAGTGCTTCAGTAGTAAACTTCGAAATGGCCATTTGTATGGCCATTTTGAAGTTTTAGGCTAGTGCAGACGTAGCCTAGATGAGAGATACAGAAAGAGAGGATTCAATATACAGAATGTAGTAGCTACGGTAATCTCATTTTTCTTGGGGAACTGGGTAGTACATGCATATGCAGAAGTTACAGTTTAGTGTAGGGTCAGTGTGAAGTGTACATTTCTGAAAGTAGTTTTAACTCCATAGATTTTTCTGTGAATTCCCATATCTGTTATGGAGGTTTCTATATTTCATTTCCCATCCATCTTTTGTGGTCAATGTCTTGGTGCCATTATTAATTTAAAAACATATCACTTCATTTTTCTAATGATTTTATGAGGTTTCCAAAATCCTCATGCTGTTCCTGCAAAATGCTTTGTTGCTGGGAATAGCAAAATAGTTGATTTGTTCCAACAGGAGATTACATTGCTTTATTCTCAATGAAATCGTATGATACTACATATGAAATACTTCAGCTTGTTTCTTTATTAGTAAAACTAGAATTAGTTTGCATCTTAATTAGCACTCAAAAAAGGAAACATTCACTGTTTGCCAAATTGCTAACTGATAGGCTAGAGATACACAACAAAAATTCTAGTGAGCAACAGATTTAAAACATTACCAAAATTTTCAGGAACATCCCATTCTACTAATACTCTGGACCTGCTCTATTTTTATTTAGAATTTTATCTCTGATCTTCTGGCATATTTAGACACCACTCTGTTGACTTCCTGGTCCTCTGACCCTACTAATTATCTCAAGATTGGTACACTTTCATATTGGTATATTGGTTATGTCCTGTATCAGAATCACTATCCAGGGCAGAGGTATCAAAGTCAATTTACCTCAGGGCCAGTGACAGTCCTCAGTTCCTCCTAGTGGTCCAGTGGGCATCCATCTCTGCCAGGGCTTCAGGGGGATGGACAGTCTCCATGTGTCCCCACCCCAGAAGTCTCCCAGCCGTGACTGTTAGAAACATGCACTCTCCCACAACACTGTGCATCCCCCAGCCTGTCCTGCTGCCCTTGGGCATTTTAAACCTCATTCTGGAACACACAACCCACCTCCCCACCCCACCCCGAATCACCACACACAGAGCAGCAGGGCTACAGTGGTTTCTGTTTGCTAACTCTGCACCACTGCCAGCATGTCCCCGTGGCCTGGGAGAGGTGTGTGCAGAGCTATCCCATCCATAGGAAGATTTGGTGTGGCTGCCCCAGTCATACTATGGGTGGGATATTTCCTCACGCTCAGGTTAGTCTGCAGGTCCTTGGGCAGGCTGTGTCTCACAGCATGGGTCAGCTCCCGCCCCCAACTCCAGACTCACTGCAGCAGCGGGAGCCCTGGGGAAGCACGGAACAGGGAAGCCTGACTAAGGTTTCCAGGCTTTATAAAGCCAGAGTCAGAGCAACCAGGGAAGTGAGGCAGACAAGGCTGCAGACAGGGGTGTTTTAAGAGGGAGAGAAAGATCCTGTTGCTGAAGAGGCTTCCCAGTGAGCTATCTAGCATTTGGTAAGAGTGAGTAATCAGAATTCAACATTCAAAATTTAAACACTCAGGCAAACTCACTCTCTCCAAATGCAGTTTGCCTGTGTGTTTAAATTTTGAATTTTGAATTCTGACCACAGGTGATTTCAGTTTCAGTTACTGTGGCAGTTGGGATTGTGTGCCTGGCAGGGTTGGAACCTCTTTTGATCCCTTGATTGCCTTTGATCAGCCTCAGGATCAGCCTTCCCCTGTGTAACTAATGAGGGGAAGGCCTGACCGAGGTTTGTAGGCTTTAAAAAGCCAGAGTCAGACCGACCAGGGGAGTGAAGCAGACAGGGAGGCTGCATACAGGAGTTTTAAGAGGGAGATTGACAGAGGGAGAGTGACGGGGTTTCCACTATGGTTAGGAACATCTGCAACACCTGTGCCAGCACTGCTCCTGCCTCCTCCACCTGTGCCTGTAGTCATATAGACCTCCTGACCAGGGATGCCTCTACTCAGACCCTGGTGTGGTTTTGCAGGGACTGTGACTTGCAATTCCCACCTACTGAAGTCCAGGCTGGGGATACCATCCAATATGGAAGTTGTCTTCAGGTAGAAGCTCTCAGGAGGCAGGTGGTGGCACTACAGGATGAGGAAGCTAGACTTAGGAGTATTCGACTTCATGAGCAATTCCTTGGAGAGTATTCACATGGAGACAGCTGAGGTTAAGATGCTTGAGGTTGTCCCACCACAAAAGAGTACTGAGACACCATCAGTGGAGGTGGACATGGCTCAGGGGGACACTGGCAGCTGGTTTCTTCTGGCAGCAGACAGTGCTCCACTCCTCTCCCAATCCTCTCACTGAGGTACTGGGAGAACATTATGCTGTTCTGGATATGAGAGACACAGGAGGTAAGAGATCACCTCCTACAGCAGAATCAGAGAAGCCTTGTACCTCCAAGGCTGGGAGGTCTGCTGCCACCAATACGAGGAGGAAACGTAGGGTAGTGGTGGTGGGAGACTCTCTTCTCATGGACACAGAGGCACCCATCTGTCACCTTGACATGCCCTCTCAGGAGGTATGTTGACTGCCAGGAGCCCATATCCAAGATGTTATGGAGGTGCTGTTGAGGATTATCTGGTCTACTGATTACTACTCCATGCTACTCATCCATGTGGGCACAACTGATACTGCAAGATATAACTTGAGCAGATCAAGCATGACTACAGGGCTCTGGAAGTACGGGTGAAGGAGTTGGGAGCACAGATGGTGTTCTCCTCAATCATTCCTATCAAAGGTAGAGGCCCAGGCAGGCAAGTGTAACCTGTAGGTGAATGCCTGGGTGCAAGGATGGTGCCATCAGGAACACTTTGGCTTCCTTAATCACAGGATGCTATTGCATGAAAGACTGCTAAGCAGGGATGGAATTCACCTTTCAAGGAATGGGAAGGATGTATTTGGGCTGAGCCTGGCTAGCCTAGTAAGAGGGTTTTTAAAGTAGGTTGGCTAGGGCCAGGTGACCAAAGCCCATAGATAAGTAAAAAATCTGGAGACCTGGGAACTGGATTGGAAAAGGGAGAGATCATGGGCTTTAATAGCAGAGACAAAAGAGGGACTAGGCAGAACTGGGAGGCAAAGGCAAATCAGTATCTTAAATGCCTATATACAAATGCAGAAGTATGGGTAATAAGCAGGACGAACTTGAAATCCTAATAAATAAACACCACTATGACATAATTGGCATCACAGAAACCTGGGATAATCACATGTGGGATAATACACATGATTGCAATATTGGTATAGAAGGGTACAACTTACTCAGGCAGGATAGGCAGGGTAAACAGGGAGGAGGTGTTGCCTTAAACATCAAAAATGTGCACACCTAGACTGAGAAGGAGATGGACGCAGGAGACAGGCATGTTGAGAGTCTCTGGGTTAGGTTAAAAGTGGTAAAAAACAAGGGTGATGTCATGATAGGGGTCTACTACAGATCACCTGCTCAGGTAGAACAGGTGGAGGAGGCTCTTTTTAAACAATTAACAACATTATTGAAAACATAGGATTTGGTGGTGGAAGGGGACTTCAACTATCCAGACATATTTTGGGAAATTAACACAACGAGGCACAGACTATCCAGAAAGTTCTTGGACTCCATGGATGACATTTTTTTTTTTTTTTTTTTGTATTTCAGAAGGTGGAGAAAGCTATTGGGGGGAAAAAGCCGTTCTAGATTTGATTTTAACAAGCAGGGAGGAAGTGGTTGAGAATTTGAAAGTTGAAGGTAGCTTGGGAGAAAGCGGCCATGAAATCAAAAAGTTTATAGTTCTCATAAATAGCGAAAAAGAGATTAGCAAAATAGAGACAACGGATTTCAAGAAAGCAAATTTTGGTAAACTTGGAGAACTGGTAGGTAAGGTCTTATGGGAAGCAAGATTAAGAGAAAAAACAACTGAAGAGAGTCGGTAGTTTTTCAAAGGGACACTACTGAGGGCCCAAAAGCAAGCTATACCACTGCACAGGAAAGATACAAAGTATGGTAAAAGACTGCCTTGTCTTAGCCAGGAGATCTTGCATGATCTCAAAATCAAAAAGAAGTCATATAAAAAGTGCAAATTAGGAGAAATTACAAAAGATGAATATAAGCAAACAATAAATATATGAAGAGGAAAGATTAGGAAGTCCTAGGCACAAAACAAGCTCAAACTAGCTATAGACATAAAGGATAACAAGAAGTCATTCTATAAATATTTTAGAAGCAAGAAGAAGACCAGGACAGGGTAGGCCCACTACTCAGCAAGGAGGGAGAAACAATATCAGGAAACTTGGAAATGGCAGAGGTGCTTAATGACTTCTTTGTTTTGGTCTTCACCAAGAAGGGCAATGCAGAAATGCCTAACATAATGCATGCTAGTGGGAAGGGGTTAGATTCAGAGGATTAAATAAAAAAATAACAAGTTAAAAATTACTAAGAAAAATCAGATGTCTGCAATCACCAGGGCTTGATGAGATGCATCCTAGAATACTCAAGGAGCTGATAGAAGAGGTTTTACCTTTAGGTTTTGCTAGATGAGACTCTTTTGAAAGTAAACCCCATCTTCGAACGAACCCTTCTTCCCATAAAAAAAAGGGGAAGAATGGTTCTTTCAAAGATGGGGTTTACTTTCAAAAGAGTCTCATCTACGCTGCTTTTCTTCTTCCAGAAGAAACTTTTTCGAAAGAAGAATATGCAAATGAAGTGCAAGATGTGTAATTCTGCTCCTCATTTGCATTTTCTATTTCCCTCATTTCCCTCTTTCAAAAGAAGAATGCAAGTGTATACACAGCCATAGACTGGGAAGCGACTGTCTAGGAAGGAGTACTGTGGAAAGGGATTTAAGGGCATGGTGGACCACAAACTAAATATGAGTCAATAGTCTGATGCTGTTGCAAAATAAACCAAACATGATTCTGGGATGCATTAATAAGAGTGTTGCAAGCACAACGCAAGAAGTCATTCTTCTGCTTTATTTAGTTCTCATTAGGCCTTAGTTGGAGTGTTGTGTCCAGTTCTGGGCACACATTTCAAGAAAGATGTGGAGAAATTGGAGAAGGTCCAGAGAACAGCAACAAGAATGACTAAAGGTCTAGAGAATATGAGCTATGAGAGAAGACTGAAAGAACTGGGCTTGTTTAGTTTAGAAAAGGGAAGACTTAGAGGGGACATGATAGCAGTTTTCAAGTACCTCAAAGAGGGTTACAAGGAGGAGTGAGAAAATTGTTCTCCTTTGGCTTCTGAGGATAGGACAAGGAACAATGAGCTTCAACTGCAGCAAGGGACGTTTAGGTTGCACATTAGGAAAGCTTCCTAACTGTCAGGGAGGTTAAACACTTCGATATATTACCTAGGGAGGTTGTGGAATCTCCATCGCTGGAGATACGTAAGAGCAGGTTAGATAGAGACCAATCAGGGATGATCTAGATGGTGCTTGGTCCTGCCGTGAGGGCAGTGGGCTGGACTCGGTGACCTCTTGAGGTCCCTTCCAGTTCTAGTGTTCTATGATTCTAACCGCCCATTGACATCTTCCAAGCCTGTCTATGCTGGGGCTGCAGCTGCAATGCTTTGCTTCCTGGTGCTACAGTAGAGTAGACCAACTGGGCTGTCCTGGGAAATGGCGGCAGAGGGAATTTTAAATGGCAAACAGGAGTATATCACCAAAACAGAACCCATCCAGGAACTTCCAACTATCAGATGAAAGCTATCACTGAATTATTTAGAATGGACCAGCTTTGTCTTTTGTGCAGATCCTGCTTCCCAATGAAAATGCTGAGTTCCCACTCAGACCAAAAGTGGAAGCAACCTGCTACAACCTGTAATTTATTGCTGAAGTATCAGAAAAGGAACTTAAAGAGAATTCTGAACCTCCCCAGAACTGACGAATTCGCACAGACCTAAATCATTTTGTCTACAAAAAGAATTGTGTATCCCGTGCGTCTGATGCAGTGTTGAGAACAGTGCAGTGGAAGATAGAAGTCACTGTTGACCATCTCCTGAGAAGAGTGGGAACTACAGAAAGCAAAATCTTCACATGAAGCTGAGATACGAACTAAGACCTTGAAATTGTTCAAATGCACTAGGATGTCTTGGCAAATTCACTGCAGGTTTATTGGAGATAGGGTAGGTTTTACATTGTGTTGGCTGTGTAGAAGAGGTTGTACCCAAGCCCATTTTGTTGATGCAACCTAGCAAATTTGTAACCTGCTCAAGTACACATACACTGAGGTGGAAATTAAGATGTAGCCAGACAGCAAGTAAACATTTAGGGTGATCATCTTCAGAAAAAGTCCAAGAATGAAAAGGTACATTACTTCCTGGTGCAAGACCCATCAGCATCATGCAGCTGATTCACCTACAAGGCAACGTACTCTGGCTCCTTTCAGTTTGAGGCAGAGCAAGAAGTTTTCAATTATTTACTTTTCAGCTGAACAGTTTAAAGCACTGTATTATTGAATATGACCTAGTAAATAAAGCAACGATGACCATGTTCTAAGCAGTGCTGGGTATCTACAGACTCTGTTCCCCTTAGTGGGAATTGTGGATGCTCAGGAGCTCAGAAAATGAGGCCCTGGATACAATATTTCTCATTAACACACCTCGAACAAACTTTGTGTCCTATCACTGGGCTACAACTCACTGTATAAATGTACAGTACAAAACAACTCAGAATTAGGTATTGAAAGGTAGGTGGTCTGGCATATTACAGGTTGAACATCTCTAGTCCAGCATCCATGGAATATGATCGGTGCTGAATCAGAGAATTTGCCCAATCATCAGAGGTAAATACTGTCTATCAACATTACCAGCACTTCACCTGCTTACAGAGCTCTTAGAAGATATTTAGGGGTAACTTAGAGCTAAATCACAGCACAGAGCACTGAGAGCCAGGACTAGTGGATGTAAACAAACTTTAAGGGACCACAGGAAACCTGGCTACACTTGGAATAAGTGGATACCCAGGTAACTAAAATCATACCAGGCTATGGATGTTATTTAATGAGAGAGTTCTGGATTAGAGAGGTTTAACCTATACTAATATTTTGCAAGTTTATTAAAAAGTATTGTTTACATTCCAGATGAAAATTAATAGTAATTCTGCATTAAAGGAGAAAATCAAAGCTAATATTTATTGACTACTGTATTAACAATTATAAATGATAGATAGATATACAGATAGATAGATAGATAGATAGATAGATCCAAAGTGCAAAGCGTATGCTATTTTATATACCATTTTATTCCACAAACCAATATAATTATACTGGAATCTTGACAGGAGAAATCAATATTAATGGAAATGATATAGTCAGAATTTCACAAGAAAATAGTTGTTGGGGAGGGAAAAGCTTATGCTTCTATGATACTCTGTGTTTAATTTTGTGGAATGGTTGAACAATTGCCTTCAAAGACTCCCAGGTCACCACACAGAGTGTAATCATGGAAATTAATTTAGTCTCTGGCTTAATTCAGTTTTACATTTCTAACACCTGTCATATTTTAAGATCAAGTTTCAAAGAAGTTTATGTGCATGAAGTGAGCTAAATACCTTTGAGTTCTTGCATTTTAACGAGCACCATCATTATATTTTTAGGTGAGCAATATCTTGGTAAGGCAATGTAATATTTCATAAACCATACTTAAATTGTACTACATCAATTGGACTGTGCAGAGTAGAGAGTTGAATGACATTCAGTACAATTGCATTTAATGTAACATCCTCCTTTTCATAAATGAAGAAAAAACAATATGACTTTTTCAATATTTGGAATGGAATCTAATTACCATGGAAAAAAGCTAAAAGGTCAGGAAGAAAATATGTTCTGAAAAGACTTTTTGAGTGTTCAGCATACTGCTGTCAGTTGTCACCTTAAGACAAAATACTTTTTGAGAAACCCAGAAATTTTGAGAAATTCTGGTGTATAACCGAGATGCAATTGCTATAGACAGTTACTAGTAAATACTTAATGTTCTGATTCTATGAGGTGCTAAAATTGCCCTCCATCACAGTTGAAGCAAGTAGCTTGGAAATTACTGGAAAGATTCACATTGGACTTTGGAAGAGGCCTGTCAAAGTTAAACTCTAGACTCCCAATTTGTCAGACCACTCTGTTTATTAGCAAAGCTGCTCTGCTAATACATTCAGAAAAAGGTGAGCCCCCCACCTAGGGCTCAGGTCTCTCAATTTATACAGACAAAAGAAGGCAAGTTAACAAACAAAGAAAAACCAGACACACACACACCCCACATAGCCTCTGAGACCAGTCACATATTTTCATTTCCATATCACCTTCAGCAGTCTCCTGTTTATGACTCTCTGGTTACCTTAATTAATTACTGTCTAGCACCTACTGCTCTGGTTCCTGCTTTCCCAGGCACACCTGGCTCCGTCCTAACCCACCTTACATTCCTACACACAGCATCAACATAACTTCCACTTCTTGAGCTCAGAAGCAACATTGTACCATAGTGTGATTTTTACAACGTAACTCTTATACTTCCACAGGCCTTCAGTGCTTCCTTTCCACAGATTAGACACACACGACATGAGTTACCTTTCCATTACATATGAGGTGCATTAATTAATACATCAAGTAATGATGGATGAGCCTTTTTAGGCACTGTGGTTTCAACTGGATAGGATACTTATTAAAATACATAGAAAGATTCACTCTCCATAACTAGACAAGATATCCTGAGAAGAGAAATTTCTATGGATACGTGGTTCTTTTTACTTTCAGTTGTGGTATCATTTGCTCCGTTCTGATTCTTCCACTTTTCAGAAGTTTAATTTCCTTTAGTTTTTCTTTTTAGGGTTAATTCCTTTTGGGGTACAGTTCAGAAGCAATTGGGTTTTATTTAGAAGCAGTTCACCTATCATTAAGAAGTTATTTGAGAGATACATCATGTGATAACACATTTAAATTATATCAAAGCCATATTTACTTAGTCCCCTTTTTAGTATATTGATCCCCTTACTGATTCCTTGATGAAATAGATATGATCAATCCATGTTATCTGAGTAACATGTATCTGTTTTTTTAGCCCAAAGACTGTTGTTTGGCCTGTGACTGCTTCATGACTGTACTACGCAAGCATTTCAGGCTTCTAACCCTTTGCTCGTTATCTGAGCATGTTCAACTAGTATGCACTCCTCCCTGAAGCAACTTCATTTTGTGGTCAAGATTAGGAAGATGTTTCCTCTACCTCTATGCTTCTCCCTTTCCCTCAATTATTACAAAGAAGGGCAATACAGGTTGCACCTCCAAAAACCAGTATTGTCTTGTCTGGCAGCATCCCTCGTCTGGCAGGATGAGGGATGTTCCTCGCCCAGAGAACAAGGGCAGGAGGTACATGGGGCTAGAGCACTGGATTGCCCTGGCAGACCCGGGTGGGACACGGGGGCCAGGGGGCTGTCTTGCTCTAGCAGCCTGCTGTGGGAGACCAGGTCTGGAGTTCTGGCTTCCCCAGCAGCCCCATGCGGCTGGAGAGCTGGGACTGTGGCTGAAGGGCCTGCTGTAGTAGCGAGCCACACATGGAGAGCGAGGAATCCAAAGCCAGAGTGAGCGAGGGGGGTTGGCCAGGGAAAGAGGCATTAACCTTTCCTGGTCCAGCAATAATCCCTCACTCCGGACCACTGAGGTCCTGAGGGTGCTAGACCAGGGAGGTGCAACCTGTACCTTCTCTGCTCTGCCATTACTGAAATGGGGACATGGATATTTTATTATTGTTAATTATTATTATTTGGTGAAGGAAGAAAGAGGAAACTAAATAAATGTGCAACACCTGCTGCTAACTGGCTTGGTTACCAATCCTGATTCCTACTTTGGAGTGTTTTTTGAAAGCCACCCCTCAACCAGAATTGAAAGCAGTCTTGCTATTTTACCAGCACTAAGGTGAGTTAACAACAGCTAGTCAGGAGTATGAATGGTAGAAGGACAGAATGTGGCACTGAAAGCTACACCTTAGTATCATACCTCCTCATTCCACTTTAGTCTTTTCTATTATTTTTCATTAAAAATTCCTTTTGTGGTGACAGCAACTTAGTTTGTTTCACCTTGGTCTGCAACTTATACTTTAGTCATCAGTTATCACGGCATCTGATAAGCTGATCTGTAGGTTGACTAGAGGTGCATGCCAAAGGTGGCAGCTGGTGGGTGATGTCAGCTGGAACATGCACTCAAATAACAGGAGATCTAGGTATCCATGAACTGTCTATTCACCCTTTACTGGAATCTGGTGAGAAAAAAAGCCCAGTCAGCCCAGCAGAAGAAAGAAGGAAAGAAAGCAGTATTTGGCATGACAGGTAAGCATGAAGAAATGGATGAAAAAATGGTGACTGTTTCGGAACAGAAGCTTAATGTTACAGTTAAATAACTGAGGGAAAACCCAGTGTATGTGTCAACATTTTAGAACAAAGCAAACATATTTAACTAAACTTGGGAAGGATGCTTTTATATTTTAGACCACTAATTCTGTTCTTCTGTGCTAGGTAGCATATTACATTGTCATATCTTCTCTTTTCTTCTCTGTTTCATTTGTTATCATTTGAGTGGTAGGAATAGGATACATCATGAATTAAAAGAGAAATCACTATAACTGTAAAATTTCCATAGTTAAATCAGTTACACTAGATTTAGTTACTAACTTGAAACTCAGCCTAGGTTTTATTTAACAGTTTTTTATGGATCATTAACTTTGTGTGAATCTGGGCTGAACAATGGTGGACGTGAGCTAAACTGAGCAATTTTCCTTGTTTCTGATATGAATTCAGCTCAACCATTTCAGATAAGTTCCTCTTTACATTCTGGGCGAAAATTCTTTGGAAAAGTCAGAGCCACATTTCTTATTGCATAAGCTCACCAGGATAAAAACTAAAGATAAGGATTTAGAACTAGATACTGTGTTGTGTCTCTTGAAAAAACACAGGCCTGGGACTGAGTTAAAGGCACCTTTGCCCCTTCTAGATTCTAGATATCTGCACAGTCCTCAACAAAAGACCTGCTTTAGCTCATGGAAGGCCTACATGACTATCTGCCTAAGGTGCCTTAATGAGTGCAGTGTGTGAATGAATCTTTTATTTGTCCTCATGACTTTCCTGTGAGGAACTGCAATGAATGATCCCTGTACTACCAATGGGGAACTGACACAAAGAGACTAATTGAATGTTCTAAAGGAGGTAGTATCCTAAGTTATATTGAAATCAATGAATGCTAAGAGCCTAATTTTTATGGCACGCTCAGCCTGTAGATCAAAAAAAATCTGGTGGGGCAAAGACCTGAACTTGTGTGTCTTACCTTTTGCATTCAAGATCTAGCTACTGGATCGTTTTTACTTTTGCCTACTCTCCTTACATGTCTCCTCACAAATCCAACATACATAGAATCGTGGTTGTTTCTGTGCAAGAGAAGGAAGATGTTTGAAAGCAGGGAGCATTCACCCTACAATTGCAGTGGAGTTCCCCCAAAGGTACTTTGGACCTTATAGCAGTTACAAGGGTTTAGTTCAGTTTTCAAAATCCCCTGCACACCAAAAATGAAGATTTGTACATCTCTAGTAAAGATTTGATTTCATGTTGTTGAAAGAATAGAAGCAAAACTTGGACATGAAGCTGGTGGTGATTCTCTTCAGTACATCTCACCAGAAATATTCTGACATTTTTCAAAAAAACATTCCAAAAAGATGAAACCAAACTGATACGGGAATACATCTGTTTTGCTTAATCTTTCACAAGAAAAGGTTCTCAGTCCAAAATGGAATTTCTGATCAAAGACAAAACTGCCTCAGGGTAGCCAATGTTTTGTGGTTATAGTACAGTGGTCGGACACTCAGGTTCTTATGCAGGCTGAGCAAATATTTGAATCTGGGTCATCCACATTGTATGTTAGCATTCTACTCAACTGACTAGTTGGGATTTCTGGGGGGGTTGTTCATTTTTTTGTTTGATTTTTGCAAATAAATAAATAAATAAAAGTCTTGCTTTCATTCTTCACTGGTATGGAAACAAACGCCAAAACCTTAACATATTTAGATAAATAAAATTTTTGTTTTCCATTCAGACTAATTATATGTTTTTACTGTAGATTTGTTGAAAAGCAATATTCTAGATAATGAAGGTCAGGCCAGGGTAAACTATTACTGAAGAGTGCAGTCAGACATATAAGTGCAGCTATTTTGTCAGGCTATAATTCTACCTCTTGCCAGATCCACAAAGGGATGTAGGCACATAATTTTGACTTTTGGTGCCTAAAACAAAAATTTAGGTGCCACTGGGATCCTCTAAACCTCTGTTTCACTGCATCTAAAATCCCTCAGCACCTACTTCTTCCACACAAAATTCCCCCTAGGTGTCTAAGTTTTTGTGCCTGGGAAGGCATGCAAGTCTCCATGTACATAAAAAGCTGTCTCTCTCACACAGATGTGAGGCAATGCCTATCTTGACCTTGTTTGATGATCCTGCTGGTGCTTATCTCCTCTGAAGAGGCCAATCATTGCATACTATCAAAGCATGCCTCACTCCACTTCCCTAATCAATGAACTAAGGATTGTCACAAAGTCCTCTTCTACTGACCATTTTTGTGGAGTTAGGCCTATGCCATGACTTTTCTTTCATGGACTCTAACTCTAGCATAGGGCTACAGCTACAACTTCCAAGCAATGACAAGTGCCTGCCTCCAGCCTGAATTTATATGCCTAACTCTCTGGAAAGGGGCAAGGCTTACAACATAGTCCTCTAATTTTGGCTTCCTCGATGACAACCCACTTCATATTCTAGCTGTTGCAGTTCTTAGGTACCAAACTAAGCCTTTGTGGACTCCAGTGATTTTTCTCAAGTTTCCTAAAAAATGTGTTTTGCTATAGCTAAATCCATTTCTGGATTTGCATCTTTTCCCGTCGTTTTCATGATCAGCGTCTGAGCAGTGCTTCTTCAAGGTGAGCAAAATAGACTGTTGTACCCTCCACACTGTTGGACCTTCCAGAGCTATCCACATGCTTTTTTGGCACTTAGCTGAAGTAGTCATTACTGAATGCCTGGTCAGTGTCTTTTCACAGCAGTGTTACCTTGCCTAATACAGACATAACTGCTGAAGAAAAACATAAATAGGAGTTAGCTACCCTAAATAAGAGGGATACATCATGAAAAACTCTCATCTTCATAGTGCAGACAAACCACCTGCAGCTTTCTCAGTTTGACATGAGTATACTATGCAGCCTCTCCAGTGCCACTACATTAATTTCTTTGTGCCACTGCTCAACAGAGTAGAAAACAACCAAAATGCAAAGGTAACACTCATAAATGTGCCATTTTGTTACACTCCACATTACATTTATACATATTCTTCCCAGGGGTATTGCATTATCATGACAAAATTGACAATGCCAGCATGAGAGGAGCAGAGTTCGATCCATTTCTCCTTCTTTCTGAAGTATTTGCCTCTACTCTATTTATTTTCATATTGTCTTCAATAAACTAATGCCTCTACTTCATAGTACAAATGTGTGAGAGTCAAGAGAGAGGGTTACAGTCACTTTAGAGGGAAAAATAACCACAACAGTTGAAATGCATGTTCTCTTTCTACATCTCTCTTATAATAAACATAAAGTACCTTCCTCAAAAACATGGTGTAGGAAAATTTCAGGTTAGAATATTAAGTCTTCTTAATTTAGGAGGGACAGAAGCACATGACTTCACTACTTAGTGCAATTCATTAGTTGAATCCCATATTTATTGGGAACTTACATAAAACTACAGTAACTTGCTATTAATTAGCTTCATGATGTTTTGCAGATTACCGAGCTGTTTATAACCTATAGTAAGTGGAAAGTCAAAATCATTTCTCCTGTCCCATGCCAATGCCCAAGAGCTTTGCAGAGCAGAGATCCTTGGCTAAAAAAGGGATGGAATCCCCCCTTCACCAGAAATCAACACCATGGAAACACAAAGCAACTATAGTCAAGGTTGTGTGCCATGCTCCTGCACACACAAGCACACACACACACACATTCATGCAGGGATATGTAAGGCTGGGATGAGGCTAGGACCATGGGGAGGTAGGGGCATGGCAGGGGTACTGCAGCTGCAGCCTCAGCAGCAGGGGCAGCAAGGGGTGGGGGACCTGGAGTGGCATGAGCTGCCCTGGCCAGGAGCAGCTGCACCAGCTCCAGCAGGACATCTGGAGGGAAATAGGGTGGGAGCAGGGCAGTGAGATCACAGTGCGCACGCGCACGCACACACACACACACACACACATTCGTGCAGGGATATGTAGGCTTTGCCTCTTAATGGATCAGTTCTGTATTGGTTACATGTCTGCAATGCTTAGTGAAGCTCTTACATGTTCAGCTTGCACTCTGCTGCATTTAAGGACTGACTTTCGAAGGTACGTAGTTCAGTCATCTTTTTTAATGGACAGAGTAGTGCACTCAGAAATACTCTAGCTACAGCTGGGTAATTGGGAGCATATATAACAGCCAAAGGCATTCAAATAACCATGTCCATGCAATAAGTTGCTTTGTTTATGTAAATACTCTAATTTGTACTAGCCAATTATGAGTTGAAAATTGCATCCACAAACTAGAAGGTCATTTTCCAAAAATTGGAATATTAAAGTCAAGACATTAAAAAATCAACAAGTGATTTAATATCCCTGATGTGAGAAACTTTAAAAAGTATTAAAAGTTCACAACATGCTTAATTTTCTGCAAATTGGATACATTCAAGATAATTCAAGTCAGTCATCCCAAATTTGTAATACTCAGAATCACTAGGCACTTTTTTAAAAAGCCATCCATTTTGAATTTAGCACGTTTTTTAACATTAAATAACACGGACAAAAATCTCAGTCATGAAGTCACACAGTAAGACTGCATCCACACTACAGTACGCCTTCAAAAGGCAATCTTCTGGTAGGCACCTTTCAAAAGACTGGGCTTTGAAAAAGCTCTCATGCACCCAAAAAGTGGATCCATTCTTTCAAAAGGGCAAGGAACTCTTTTGAAAGGGAGTGTCCACACAGCCATAGGAGTTCTTTCAAAAGAAGAAGACAGGAAATGCCACAGATGGGGTCACATGGGAGACAAGCCCTCCTGGGCCCCATGGCCAGCCACTCCCTTAAAGGTCCCCTCTGAAACCCCCCTGGCCTGCACGTGCTGAGGGCTGCTCTTCCAGACACAGCATCACAGACCCAATGGCCGGAGCTATGCCAGGATCCCACAGACCCCCATGGATCCCATCCCACTCCCCGACGGGGATGCTATTGACAGCGCAGTCAGGCTGCTGGCCACGATCATCCTCACCATCCTCCACCTCCTCCAGAGGCTGACCCCCTGCACAGGTCCTGCAGGACCTTGCCATGGGCCACAGTCCGTGCCCCATCCCCAGTGCCATCCGATGCTTCTGGTGCTACCCAACCAGTGTCGAGTTGTGGGATCAGGTGGTGACACAGAAGTAAGATGGTGATAGCTCATGGCACCTGGAGGGGGGTGGGGGCCATGGGAGCAGTGAGATGAGCTACCACTGTGGGTCCAGGCCCCCGGTAGGGCTGGGGTGAGGCTTGGACCACGGGGAGGCAGGGGTACTGCAGCTGCAGCCTCAGTGGCAGGGGCAGGAAGGGTTGGGGGGACTGGAGTGGGATAGGTTGCCCTGGCCAGGAGCAGCTGCACCAGCTCCAGGAGGGCATCTGAAGGGACATTGGGTGAGAACAGGGCAGTGAGATCAGGGGGGCACCAAGGGAGCTGGCAGAGGGGGAAGTGGCACGGGAGGTATCTGAATAGGTGGCATGGGAGACAGCAGGGAAGCTAGCATGGAAGGCTGCGGGGAGATGGCACAGCAAGTGACAGAGGAGGCCGTGGGTGGTGGAGGTGGGTGCCAGGTGACAGCCCGGGTGGGGGCACGTAGGGCCCTGATGACCCTGCCCCAGACCTCACGCCACCACGTCCACCTCCTTGAGCTCCAGCCACCACCAGAGCATGGTGGTCTGCTTGTGGATGGCTGTGGTCTGTGCAGAGGTCTCCTTCTCATTCTCCC
The DNA here is from genome assembly GCF_033958435.1 of Carettochelys insculpta. Taxonomy (NCBI): domain Eukaryota; kingdom Metazoa; phylum Chordata; order Testudines; family Carettochelyidae; genus Carettochelys; species Carettochelys insculpta. The sequence continues at coordinate 140,100,771 of NC_134137.1, forward strand.
CATGGTGGTAGTGGCATGGTCTCTGGGCATAGACCCACATGGGTGGCGGATGTCCTGACGACCTCGTCCCCTCAGCACTTGTAGCGGGAGGGCTCCCCGGCCATGGATTGAGCTCACCTGGCCCTCAGAAAGTGGTGCTGTGGAGACAAAAGGGGAGAGGGGGCAACCCATCAGCCCTGTGATCTGGCCCAGGGGCCATGCCCTCCACCTACTGTGGACAGCCCCTCCTCTGATAGCCTGTGGATCCTGGGGGATCCTGGGCACTCATGGGTCCTTGCCCAGGTGGGCTATGTGCTGGGTGAGGTCTGTCACCCTCCTGGTCCCACTGCCTGGGCTAGGGGGTTGTGGTGCTCTCCATGGAAGCGGGTGCTGAGAGCCATGTGTGGGCCATTCCATGGCTTGGTGGCCACAGCCAGCTGGATTGTGCAGGGACTGGGCTGGTGGTCATGTAGTTGGCCCACTCCTGGCAGTGCTGGGTGGCCCCACCAGTCACCTACCTGTGGACCCCTTAAGGACTGCGGGGGTGGCCTGAGTGGAGGGGTTCTGGCTTGAGGACCCAGAGGGGATTGCAATGACTGGGGCCCCCTCCTAATCTGAGAATTTGTCCAGCTCCTGGTCACAGGGCCTGGTCACAGCTCCTGGCTGGTTGCCCAGCACCAGCTGGGCCTCCACCTTGGGCACTGCCATGTCCACCATGGCCTCCAGCTCAGCAGTGTCCTTGAGCCCCAGCAGCCAGTCTAGTACCTATTAGTGGGAGCAGCCAGTGGGTGCTGCCCCTCGAGTGTCCAGCCATGTCTTGGGCCCAGGTGTATGCCTAGCACAGTTCTTCAACTTTCAAGCTAACCTGGTTGGCCGAGCTTTGGGTCTTGTATCCTGCTAACAGCTGGATGAAGGCTGTGGTATTCTGGCACTGCCCACTGATGTGGAGGAGCACCTCGTCCTCCTCTGACAGCCCAAGCTGGTCCTTGATCTCTCCCACACTCCAGCAGAGGACCCTCTTCTTTAGTCCCTGGTTGACCTCCAGGGATCCCTTAGTTGGGTCAGAGGAGGGCCCCTGGAGAGCATGGTGTTCTAGCACATTGGCTATGGAGCTGGTGGTGTGGCTCATGTGTCTCTGGCCTTGCTGGGAAGGCATGCTGCTGCAGACTCATGTTGTTCCTGCAGCCAACACACTCTCAGCTTCCTGCCACGGTATTTCTGGGTTGCTGAGTCTTTAAACATGGCTGGAAGCACTGACCACAGAGCCCCACTTGGGCTGGCAGGGGCATCTCCGCACCCCAGCTGGCTGCTCCCATGGGGGACTGCTCTTTTGAAAGAGTGGCTGGTGGAGTGTCTGCACTTGCTTTCTTTCAAAAGAGGATTTTGAGAGAAGGCGCTTTTCCTGAAACGGGAAGGAAAGACCGATCTCGAAAGGCACAACATGGTCTTCCGATATTATTTTCAAAGAGTGCTTTTTGTCTGTAGACACTCCATAGAATCTTTCAAAAGGGGCTATCTATTTTGAAAGGACTTGATAGTGTAGATGCAACCTAAATGTGTTTAATTCAGCTATTTGAGTGATATCCTTGTTCATTCTCAAGAAAGATGCAGGGATTTCTTGAATCACAGTCAAGATATGCTTCATAATAAGATGACTACCATTGCCTTTGGATTTACATAGCTGTGGTCCTGATCCCACTTTCTGTTTGGATTATAAGAATAGCATACAAAGTAAAAAGGAAATTCAGCCTTCTACATGATGAAATATGTATTATTAACTCAGTAAAATAACTTATTTTCTCTGCTGCACACAGAATTTTTCAAATAAGCAAAACTTATTCCCAATGTCCAACCTAAAATATATAAAACAAAGACAGAACAGAGATAATCTGTACCCTTAACCTGCACCCTTCAGATGACTATAATCAATTTTGAACAAAGTATGCCTTGTAAGGTAACATGTGAAAACTCATAATTTGCTGATCATTTTTGTCCTGGTAAAATATATGCAGCAACACTGTATGTAAAGTTATAGGATTTGGCTGTATGATACTATTATGATGTTGGACGATAGTTACAAACCAGTTCTTCAGAGACAAAAGGCTAGCAAATACTTCTGCCCAGTGTTAACAAAATAAAATGGACCATTAATTAGCTAAGTGGCCATTCTTTGTCAGGAAAGAGGATGTGGGCAAAAATCTACATCTGGACAAAGGAACATCTAGGCGCTCCCATCCACAAAATTTTATGTCTCTTGAACTTCAGTTTGAGATAGATATCAGAGAAGAGAAAGGACAAAGACAGGAGAGCAAATGTCCCCTTTTCTCTCTAGCCAGGGACTCCACAATACCAAAAGTACACAGGCAATAGCATTAGACTGGGAAGTATTCTGACTGAAAGTGTTCAGCCAGTAAAACAGCTGAAACTTCTGGTAAGAGACATTTTGCTTCAAATTCACTTAGCTTGTTAATTAGGCCATAGTTGAGTTTTACCTTTATTTTACAGTTATCACTTCAGACTTTACGCTTCATTACCTGTATTTACTTTAAATTGATCTTTCTGTTGTTAAAAAAATTGTTCTATTTTTTTCTCTAAATGAGTGTACTTGGATTGAAGTGTTTTGGAAGCTACACTTGTGATAATAGGATTTGTGCATGTCAATTGCTATTACTAAAATGACGGACTTTATATGAGCTTGTGTTACCTAGGAGAAAGCTGAGCTATACGAGATGCACATTGCTGGAGAAAAGAGTGGGAGCTTGCTGGTGTTGCTCTGTAGTGTAATTCAAGACTGGTTGGCTATAGGACTCATATCATGTAACTCGGAGTTATTTACATACAGGGGGCTCTGAAAGAGCAGACCAGGAGTGGTAGCTATCGTGGAGAAGCATTGTGAAAGACATCATAGGATGGAGAAATGAGGGGACATAGCTGTTCCTCATTCCAGATTATACCCTGGGTGAGAGCACAAGGTCATAGTATACATTGAATACTGTGATCAGTGTAGAAACTGGACACTCTGAGCCAAGAACAAATAGCCTGCAAAGACATGCTCATCTTCAAACTGCTAGAAGAAACCCTCAAGATGAGGACTGCCCGTGGGGGATGCAGTACCAGAAGCCTTGTTGGAGAAGAAAATGAGCTACATCACACAGCTCTTAGTCACATTTGGAAAGTAAAGAATTTGGCTATGCAGAAGTCAGAAAGGTCCAGCTTGGTTTCCTTTTATAGAGGAGTCTGCCTACAAACTTTTAATTCAAGCTTCTGTACAAAATTTCAATTGACATCTTTCAAAGGACAAAAGCAAACAACCTAAATGTAGAAGAATATCGTTGTCTATGTGAAATGATAAATATAACCACTGACTTCTTGGGTAAGAAATTTCTCAGCAGAACTTAACCTAATGACTGAAAATCATATGTAGGCCTTGCTCTGGTAAGATCATGCAAAGATCTTGACCATGGCTTTTTCCAAAGCTTTTGCCGTTACGCAACTAATACTTTTTTCAGTCTGTACAAATGTGTTGCTTTGGTTTTACCTTTTCTTTTGCAGTCAGAGTGAAATCGCTAGGATTTTTTCTTATGGCATTGCTTTCTCTGTGCTATTTTACCAAGTTTCCTGTCCAAGTCCCCTGTCTTAACACTAAAGACTATCCCTCTGGATGTTAGCCTTTTAGATTTTAGAACCCTTTTGGCTATGTCTAGATTGCAGGGTTTTGTTGCCAAAATGGATGTTTTAATCATAGAATCCTAGGGCTGGAAGAGAGATCAGGAGGTCATCAAGTCCAGCTCCATAACTAACTAAATCATCCCAGCCCAGACTTTGTCAAGCTGGGGGACTTGAAAACCTCTGAAGATGGAGATTGCACAACCTGTAGGTAACGCATTCCACTACTTCACTGCACTCCAGGTAAAATAGTTTTTCCTAATATCCAACCTCCAGCTTCCCCTTTTGTAACTTGAGACCATTGCTCCTTGTTGTGCCATCTGTCACTGCGGAGAACAGCCTCTCTGCATCCTCTTTAGAGCTCCACTTCAGTAAGTTGAAGGCTATCATCAAATCATCCCTCACTCTTCTCTTCTGCAAACTGAGTAACCCCAAAGCCCTGTCCTCATAGGTCATGCACCCCAGTCCCCTAATCATTTTCATTGCCATGTGCTGGACCTGTTCCAATGCATCCACATCCTTTCTCTACTGGGGGGGCGGTCCCTGAACTGTACACAATGGCTACGTCTACACGTGAAGCCTACTTCGAAGTAGCCTATTTCGATGAATAACATCTACACGTACTCCAGGGCTGGCAACGTCGATGTTCAACATCGACGTTGCGCAGCACCACATCGAAATAGGCGCCGCGAGGGAACGTCTACACGCCAAAGTAGCACACATCGAAATAAGGGTGCCAGGCACAGCTGCAGACAACGTCACAGGGCGGACTCAACAGCAAGCCGCTCCCTTAAAGGGCCCCTCCCAGACACACTTGCATTAAACAGCACAAGATACACAGAGCCGACAACGAGTTGCAGACCCTGTGCATGCAGCATGAATCCCCTGCTGCTGCAGCAGCAGCAGCCAGAAGCCCTGGGCTAAGGGCTGCTGCACACAGTGACCACAGAGTCCCGCACGGGCTGGAGAGACAGCGTCTCTCAACCCCCCAGCTGATGGCCGCCATGGAGGACCCCACAATTTCGATGTTGCAGGACGCACAACGACTACACGGTCCCTACTTCGACGTTGAACGTCAAAGTAGGGCGCTATTCCCATCCCCTCATGGGGTTAGCGGCTTCGACGTCTCGCCGCCTAACGTCGATGTTAACATCGAAATAGCGCCCAACACGTGTAGCCGTGACGGGCGCTATTTCGAAGTTAGTGCCGCTACTTCGAAGTAGCGTGCACGTGTAGACACGGCTCTGGTGGTATATAGCAGACACTGAACACAATATCAATTTCTGTTGCTTCCACGTCTAAGCTAAACCCCAGGTCACTCATCTGGCTTTTCTCTTTCCATATACTGGAGCTCTGAGCAATCATACTGCTCTCTTACATACATCACAACTCCTCCTCCTTTTCTCCCCTGCCTGTCCTTCCTGTATAGTTTATACCCTTCCATGACCATGCTCCAGTTTTGCGAGTCATCCAACTAAGTCTCCGTTATTCTAATCACCTCATACTTCTTTGACTGTGCCAGGGCCTCTAATTCTTCCTGTTTGTTTCCCAGGCTTCTTGTATTTATATACAAACACCTTAGATAATTAGCTGATTGGCCTACTTTCTCTTTTTGTGTCAGGGGTCCTCCTTTGTTGTCCTAATCTTTCCCCGCTTAACTCAAGGGAAAACCCATGGAGCATCCAGATTGTGAAGTGCATTCTGTTAAGTCAGTCTACAGAATGGGGTGCTTTTGTTGAGAGCAGTACCCTTCTTGCCACAAGGAGGAGCACCACAGTCTAGAGAGATCTGTTGACCAAATGCATGTCTGGACATTCTAGGGGGCCTGCTGTCAACAGCAAAGTCCTCCAGGATGCAAGAAAGGTTCCCTGGTGGACACCCTGCCCACAGCAAACAGCATTCTATGGTTCCTGCCTCTGGCCCTTCTTAAAGCTGCAGGGAGCCTGTGGTACCACATGGTAGGAAGCTAAGACCATGTGAGCAGCAGTTACCACCTGAGTTTCCCCTCACCCTCACAGTTGCACCTTTCTAGAGAGTGTTGCCCCACAGCAGCCCAACAGGAAGCATAAGATCCCCCTGAGCCCTCAAGGCAGCAGTCTCAGGGCTAACAGGACCCTCCCTGTGGCTCCTGGATATCTGGACCAAGGAGGAAACCCTTCAAGACTCATGGCACAGGCAGAAAAATGCTGAAATCTAAGGCCATATGGATGCTGCCCTTGCTGAATGGGGCCACCCCTGCAGCACCTTTGGGCACGTCAGGGACAATGTCAAGGAGTTGTGCCAGGGGTGCCTGATGCTTGGGGGCAGGACCCCACTCCTGCCCCGACTACAGAGAGCTGCTGTACATGGGGGGAAACACCTCACCCTCTTGACTGAGTCTTGACATGGGGCTTGAGGCCCTCCCAGTGCAGCAAGAGCACCTGAAGGAGGAGGAGGAGGAATTAGCTGAGGCCCAACCCCTGCCAAAGTTGGACTCAGAGACCAGCAGCCCCATCCTCATGCTAGATCCAGTCCCTGGCAGTCAGGCCACATCCTGGGCACCTTCAGAGCTGGGCAAGTGTCCCTCCAGTGAGTACCCCATGCATCACACACCCCAGGGTGTGGGAGGCAGGCACAGATGGGGCAAGCTGTGAGCATCACTCATCTGGCTCAGGAGGGACCTTGCACTGCAGTCCCAGCATGTGGAACTACGTACAGAGGTAGTGTGCACCTCCCAGACCCAGCAGACAGCCCTGGGCATGTGTACCATCCTGTTTCCAGCCTCACAGTAGACTGGACCAGCCTCAAGCCCCAGGTGCGGGGAGGGGGCCTCCCAGCACCTACCATGGCTGGAAGGGTACAAGGTGCCAGACTGACACCAGACACACCAAGGAATGAGGTACACAACACACAGGCATGCCTGCAGGTGTTAGACAGTGTCAACTCCTGTGGGTAGCTCTGTGAACTTCAGGTATGTGTGTAGGCCCCAGGAAGGTCTAGGCTTCTCCAGGTTCATCCACCACCCATGAGGGGACCCTTTGATGCTGCTACCCCCATTGGCTGCTAACCCATTGAGCAGTGGGGGCAGGTGTTACTTCAGCAGTCAGCACAGTACCAGAGGCACAGCTGAGCCCCACTGCAACAGCTACACATGGCTTTACTCCAGGGACAGCCCTGTTCCTTGGCCTGGGGGGTATTGGTTGCTTCTTACGGTAGAGGGTGGGGCCTTGGGGCTTCTCCTCTATCCTTAGCCCACCCCTCAAACCCATGACCATGCTTCCTGATGGTCCCCCGTGGCAGGACACCTTCACCCCCCTGTGCCGGATCCATGAGGGAGGACCCAAGGGTAGGCTTTCCCACATCGAACGGGTTGCTCACTGATCAGTAGCTGTCAGAGGTAGTGAGCTTCCAGAGGGCAATTACAATTGTCTTCTTCAGGGGAAGGGTGTGCTGCAGCTCTATGTTGTGTCTCCAGAGGGCAGGACTGAGCCAGGCACAGAGCTCCAAGGAGGTGTCCTTCTGCATGTGGGAGTTTTGGAGCCACTGCTGGTCATCCCACTGCTCCACGATCAGTCAGTCCCCACAGTCTGAACTGGTGTGGCACCTCCAGAGCTGCCTGTGCACCGTAAAGGGATAAAGGTTGAGGGTGCAGGGTGCAGGTGTGAAAGTCCTGCACCCAGGGTGCCATCCCCAAAGGTGCTCTCAGACTTGCCCTCAGTGAGGAACATGAAGACAGTTGCCAGAAAGTTCAGCCACAGTATGTCTATGTGGGACCATGGCAAGCCCAGGGACAGCTCTGGAAGTACGGCTTCCATGGGCCAGCTCTGTTGCCCTCAAACACAAAACAAGCACCGTGGGTGCTTGGAGAGCACTGCTGTCCCTTTCATGGGCAGGCAAGCCCTCAGCAGAGTCAGGGTCTGCCAGTCTGGAGGGCTCCCTTTAAGTATTCATCTCTGCAGGGCTCAAGCAATGGCAATGGCTCCCAGAAAAAACAAGTGACCTGTAGGCCTGACTGATGTTGTTTTGGGTGGTAGTTTTGTCAAGAGAGTGGGTAGGCTGTCTGTCCACTCTCTGCCAACAGAGCAGATTGCTCTTTCGATGTGCCTTGCTGCCTGGTTGCACTCTATCAACAGATCGTATTGTTCTTGCGATACATTTGGCAAGTTGTCCATGATCTGACAACAGAAGTTTTGTTGCAAAACATCTTCCGAAGCAAACTTCTGCTGACAAATCCCTGCAATCTAGACATATTCTTAGACTGTCACTCTAGAGCAAAGTTACAGTTTGATAAATAGTAACAGAGAGGGAGCCGTGCTTGTCTATATACTATCAAAACAAAAAAGCAGTCAAGTAACACTTTAAAGACTAACAAAATAATTTATTAGGTGAGCTTTCAACCTAATAAATTATTTTGTTGGTCTTTAAAGTGCTAACTGACTGCTTTTTTGTTTTGATAGTTTGATAAATGCTTCACTTCATAAGAGACCAACACGAATCTATACACATTTCCCTTTAAACCCATTAATGAGGCTTCTTTTGTGCTCATAATATTTCATTTTTAATATTAACTTTTAAATGTTAGAGAATGAAGAATCAAAAACCACCTGTTGGACTCCGTAGTCAAAATGTTTAACTTTTATTTAAGAAAGTGCTTTTTATGTGTTTGAGAGAATAATATAAAAGTCTAACTAGCTTCTAAAACCACTTTGTCACCATAACTCATAGAAGTGTTTAAAGTGATGTTGTGTATGGCTCCCCATTATACTGCATGAAGAATGCCTCTAAAATGTAATCACTTTCATTTAGGACGAGTTTTTGTAGAAACCTACTTGTTAACCCTCTAGTTTCAGGGCCAAAGGGAGATTAAACATAATTTACGCTAAATGGATTGACATTTTTGGATTCTGAATGTAAATACTTTGTACAAAGCCAAAAACAACCCCTCTTCTAAACACTGAGCAACCCTCAAGTATAAAACTGCACCTCTTCCTTGTATGTGGACTATATATCATCCTTTCTGATATGTTTGTAGCAGTAGAAATAGCATTAGTAAACTCTTTCTGTCAAAGTGGTATATAACTTTGACTTGGCTTCTTTGCCTAGCGGAGAAAAATGTATGTGATTGTTCACTGAATAATTTTTTTCTTTTTAACCAGTGACTGTTGATACAGCTGTACAATTTGAGATCAAAAACAGCAAATTGCCAAGCTGGATGGTCTTCTTCAGTTATCTTCTTAAGGAAATTAGTTGTGAAAGATAAAGATTGACATGGGTAGCTGATGTACCCTTAAAAATAAAATTGTTCCTGAGAAGAGGAAAGTTATTGACATGCTTAGCTTTAGGAGAAGAAATGAGATCTCTTGAGAAATGAAACAAGCAAACCTCACTTGTGTTCTGTAGAAACTGAGTGAGTGTCAAAAAGGACAGAGTAAATCAATAGATGATTAGAATATCCCCAAAAGACAAACAGAAAAATGGATTGGAATATGAATATGCAGAACTCAGATAAGCTTTATGCAAATTGGGGCATGTAACCTATAATTGAAGAGCTCGTAATCTCCTGAATATGTATATTCTACTTCTGTGCATGTACCAGTGTACTATGTGAAGTCAGAAATATGAAGTATAAACACCTTTACTATCTAAGTCTCCTAGTGAAGTAGTCAAAGAACATAGCTGGCCAGTGGTCAAGAGAATAATCTATTAATAATCTTGTTTCTCCTGTAAACCTGGACTATGGTTGGCCCTACAAAGACATATGACCATGCCACTTGGTTCTAGAATCCATTCTGAATTTAGGACTTTTCCACAAGTGTGGAAGAATATCTGCAGGGGTGGGGAAATTGAACAAAGACCTCCCACCTTGGCAAAATTTTATATGAGAAAGAGGAAGGTATAATTATGTGCAGCTGGATTCACAGACTGCGCCCCACTCTAAGAAGATGCATGAAAAAACCTGAGAACAAAAGAACTCTAAAGACAGCGGTGAATATGTGTTGCAGGACCCAAGTCAGAAAGACCAGTTCTCTGTTGAAAAAGATTGTACCTGAAATAAGAATATGAGTGAGAAATTATGACTTGTAACAACTTATTTTAGTGTTTTACACTTTGGTGGGGTGTTTGCTTTCATTTTATCTTAGTAACTTTTCTGTGTCTGTTATCAGTTGCAACCACTTTTTATTCTAGGCAATCAGAACAGTGGTATGAAGTGATATGAAGCCTCTCCCAGCAGCTTATCAAGGCCATTGCTATGCCCTCTCCCTTCTCATACCTGGGAGAACAAAAGCGAGTAGCAGTGGAGCCTGGAACTGGTTCCTTCCCTGCCCCCTTCCCTTCCCCTGGCCTCTGGCAGTGCCTGCAATCTGGATCCAGACATGGCTAGCTTTATCCAGACCACAAGGCTCAAGGCTCCAAACCCTCCACCCTGCCATAGTCTGGATGCCATGGAGGGGAGCCCTGACCCTTGGGATCTGGATTCAGACAAGCCATGATCCTGACCATGATCTGTGAGTTCCCCACCTCTGTGCTAGGCAATACAATTCATAGAATCATAGAAACATAGGGCTGTAAGGAATCTCAGGAGGTCATCTAGTCCAGCCCCCTGCTTCAAGCAGGATCAACCCCCCACTAAGTCATCCCAGCCAGTACCTTGTCAAGCCAGGACTTAAAAATCTTGAGGGATGGAGAATCCCCCACCTCTCTAGGCAATGCATTACAATGCTTCACCACCCTCCTGGTGAAGTAGTTTTTCCCATTATCTAACCTACACCTCCCACTCTTCAACTTCAGACCATTACTCCTTGTTCTGCCATCTGACACCACTAAGAACAGTTTCTCACCCTCCCCTTTAGAGCTCCCCTTCAGGAAGTTGAAGGCTGTTATTAAATCACACCTAAGTCTTCTCTTCTGTAAACTAAACAAGCCCAAATCCCTCAGCCTATCCTCACAGTTCTTGTGTTCCAGCCCCTTAAAGATTTTTGTTGCCCTCTGCTGAACCTGCTCTAGTACATCCACAACCTTTTTATACTGGGGGCCCAAAACTGGACACAAAATTCCAGATGTGGCCTCACCAGTGCTGAATAGAGGGGAACAACCACTTCTCTAGATCTGCTTGAAATGCTCCTCCTAATACACCCTAGTATGGTGTTAGCCTTCTTGGCTACAAGGGCACATTGTTTACTCATATCCAGCCTTTCATCCGCGATAAGCTCTAGGTCCCTTTGCATAGTACTGCTTCTAAGCCAGTTGGTCCCCAGCCTATAACAATGCTTGAGATTCTTCCGCCCCAGGTGCAGGACTCTACACTTCTCCTTGTTGAACCGCATCAGATTTGTTTTGGCCTAGTCCTTCAATTTGTCCAGGTCACTCTGGTTCTCTCTCTAACCCCCAACATATCTACCTCTACCCCTAGTTTTGCGTCATCCTTAGACTTGCTGAGGGTGCAATCCAGTCCCTCATCCAGATCATCAATAAAGATTTTGAACAACACTGGCCCAGAACCGGGCCTTGCGGTACTCTGCTTGAATCTGACTGCCATCCAGATATCGAGCCATTGACCACTACCTGTTGGGCCCGACCGTCAAGACAGCTTTCTATCCATCTTATAGTCCAAGGAGCCAATCCATATTTCCTTAACTTATGGACAAGAATGTTGTGGGAGACTGTATCAAAACCTTTGCTGAAGTCAAGGTATATCACATCCACTGACTTCCCCATGTCCAAAGAGCCTGTTACCTCATCAAAGAAGCTAATAAGATTGGTCAGGCAGAACTTGCCCCTGGTGAATCCATTTTGGATACTTTTGATCACCTTCCCCTCTTCCAAGTTCTCCAAAATAGATTCCTTGAGGACCCCTCCATTATTTTCCCAGGGATTGAGGTAAAGCTGACTGGTCTATAGTTCCCTGGATTGTCCTTCTTTCCTTTTTTAAAGATGGGCACTACGTTTGCCTTTTTCCAGTTGTCAGGTATCTCCCCTGATCTCCAAGAGTCTTCAAAGATAATGGCCAGAGGTTCAGCATTTACAACCGCCAGTTCTCTCACTACCCTTAGGTGCATTAAATCCAGACACATGGATTTGTGTACATCTATTTTTTTCTAGATAGCTCAGAACTTCTTCCTTCCACGCAAATGGCTGCCCTCCACCTTCCCATACTGCATTTTCTCGGAATGTCACGTGGAAGTTGACTCTGTCCATGAAGACTGAGGCAAAAAAAGCATTGAGTACTTCAGCTTTTCCTACATCATCTGTCACTAGGTTTCCTCTTTCATCCAGTAATGGCCCCATATCTTCTCTGATAATCGATTTATTGTTAACATGCCTGTAGAAAGCTTTCTTGTTACTCTTCACATCCCTTGCCAGCTGCAGTTCCAATTGTGCTTTTGCTTTCCTGATTACTCCCTGGCATTCTCCAGCCATATGTTTATATTCCTCCTTAGTCAACTGTCCACTTTTCCATTTCTTGTACGCATGCTTTTTGAGTTTAAGCTGAGTAAGGATTTCCCTGTTAAGCCAAGCTGGTTGCCTAACATGTTTGCATTTCTTACTATGCAGTGGGATGGTTTGTTCCTGTGCCTTCAGTAAGACTTCTTAAAAATACTGCAAGTTCTCTTGAACTCTTTCCCCCTTCATCTTCGTTTCCCAAGGGATCCTGCTCATGAATTCTCTCAGGGAGTCAAAGCCTGCTCTTTTGGAATCAAGGGTCTGTTTCTTATTGCTCCCCTTCTTCCTTTTGTCTGGCTCCTGAAATCTATGATCTAATGGTCACTGCAGCCCAGGTTGCCACCCTCTTCTATTTTGCTTATTAGTTCTTCCCTGTTTGTGAGCAGTGGGTCAGGCTGCGCACGGCCCCTGCTCGGTTCCTTCATCAGTTGTACCAAGAAGTTATCCCCAACATTCTCCAAAAACTTCCTGCATTGTCTGTGTGCTGCTGCCTCCCAACAAATGTCCGGATGATTAACGTCTCCCATGAGAACCGGGGCCTGTGATTTGGAAGCTTCACTTAGTTGCCTGAAGAAATCCTCATCTACCTCATCTCCCTGATCTGGCAGTCTATGGCTACGTCTACACGTGAAGCCAACATCGAAATAGCTTATTTTGATGTAGCAACATCGAAATAGGCTATTTCGATGAATAACGTCTACACGTCCTCCAGGGCTGGCAACGTCGATGTTCAACTTCGACGTGGCACGGCACCACATCGAAATAGGCGCTGCGAGGGAATGTCTACACGCCAAAGTAGCACACATCGAAATAAGGGTGCCAGGCACAGCTGCAGACAGGATCACAAGGCGGACTCAACAGCCAGCCGCTCCCTTAAAGGGCCCCTCCCAGACACAGTTGCACTAAACAACACAAGATACACAGAGCCGACAACTGGTTGCAGACCCTGTGCCTGCAGCATGGATCCCCAGCTGCCGCAGCAGCAACCAGAAGCCCTGGGCTAAGGGCTGCTCCTCATGGTGACCATAGAGCCCCGCAGGGGCTGGAGAGAGAGCGTCTCTCAACCCCTCAGCTCATGGCCACCATGGAGGACCCGGCAACTTCGACGTTGCGGGACGCGGATCGTCTACACGGTCCCTACTTCGACGTTGAACGTCGAAGTAGAGCGCTATTCTGATCCCCTCATGAGGTTAGCGACTTCGACGTCTCACCGCCTAAAGTCGAAGTTAACTTCGAAATAGCGCCCGACGCGTGTAGCCGCGACGGGCGCTATTTTGAAGTTAGTGCCGTTACTTCGAAGTAGCGTGCACGTGTAGACACAGCTTATAGCAGATACCAACTACAACATTACCTGACTCATGCATCTGATGAAGCGAGTATTTGCCCACAAAAGCTTATGCTCCAAAATATCTGTTAGTCCATAAGGTGCCACAAGAATGTTGTTGTTAACATCACCTCTGTTACTTCCATATCTAAGTTTAACCCAAAGACACTCAACTGGATTTTCTCCCTCCTTCTACTGGAGCTCTGAGCAACCATACTTCTCCCTCACATAGAGTGCAACTCCTCCTCTTTTTCTCCCGTCTGTCCTTCCTAAACAGTTTATAACCTTCCATGACCATGCTCCAGTTATGCAAATTGTTCCATCAAGTCTCCATTATTCCAACCACCTCATACGTCTTTGCCTGTGCCAGGGCCTCTAATTCTTCTTGTTTGTTCCCCAGGCTTCTGTCATTAGTGTACAAGCATCTAAGAGAAGTGTCTGATTGTGGCTCAGTTCTCCTCTTCACCCAGGAAACCTGCTTCATTGTTCCCTCCTCCTTCCCTACTTATCTCAGAGCTTGTGTCACCTTCCCCCAACAAACCTTGCTTAAAGCCCTCCTCACTTGGTTTGTAAGCCTGCCCACAAAGATGCTCTTTTCTCTCTTCTTTATGCTCTTTCCTCTCTTTGTTGAATTAATTATCAATGGGAAGAAGAGAATGTAAATATGAGATGGAAGGATTAATATCATAATGGAACGGAATTTAGAAAATTATATCTATATCTTCCCTTATGTAGTTCAATAGACCCTCTCTGCAATGCTTTTGTTTGTTTATAATTTCATTGCCAGTGATGCCTAAGCACCTGGATTTGAAGAATCATAGCCAGCTTTTAGGGCATAACTTGTGCATGCAGCACCTAGATCAAGAGTAGCACATATTTTCCTTCTGGACTTTTTGGTCTAAAACAATGTACCTAGAAGTGCTTGTATTGCTTGAAAGTTGCATGTATTGGCCTCCTGTATCAGAACAAGTCAGAGACTAGATTTTTAGGAGGACAGAATAACTTTTACCGTATGAACAACATATGTATCTACGGAAAGCTAATGCTATGGGAAACTGAATATTATGTTTCCAGGAATGAGCTGGTTGCATTTGCAGGAAGGTTTGCCTCACATAAATAAAATATTACTTTACAAGAAAATGTGCCTCTCTCTGAAGCACTGAGCATACCTAAATGCAGGATACCTCACCACATGGATCCCTGATCCTGACCCAGCATTGCAATAGAAGAGGTCTTACTTTCTATAATTTACCATTGCTTACAGTCATGTTGTTTAGATACCTCATATATACAAAAGAGAGATGAAAAATGGACTTCTCTGTATGATACATTAACAACATACCATAATTACCCAGGCTCCTCTTAGGCGAAACACCATGGTGTTTGCATTATATAGAAGCATTTGTATTTTATTTCATATTTTTACTGTGCATTTGTATAAAATATTGTACATGAGAAAAGCTTAAAATTTTGTTCATGCACAAAGTTTAATTCCTAGTTACTTATTTCTCACATGGAGGAAATTTGTCATATCCTGAAATTTCTTTGAAGAATTGTGTCAGTCAGGGTTAAGATGACACATCTGTTATGAATGACAGTTATGCTGATATGCAGAGGATTTTTCATTATTTGATTTTACATGCATTTCATTATATTAATTTTAAGGTTTTTGTTTACACTTGGATGTCTATACCTGAGTCACAGTATATATATATCCAAGATGGTAGATCACTTAGGCTATGTCTAGTCAGAGAGTTGCTTTCAAAAGAATGTATGCAGTTTGCGCTACACAAATTGTGTGAATTATTTCAAAATTCCTTCTTCAAACTTGCTGCCATTCAAACAACACTGGGGTTCAGAATAAGCAGCTGTTCCAAAAGTTTTGTTACCCTTCACACGATGAGGGGTACCAGAACCAGAATACCACACTTGAAACAGCAGCACTATTTTGAGCGCAAAGAAAATCTGCAGCATTGCTATTTCGGGATACGTTTGTATCAAAATACATTTGTAACTGCAAAAACTACCAGTTTTGTTGTCAGAGCCTCTAGTGTAAACATAGCCTAAGTGTTCTTACGGCATCTGTTATCCTACATTTGCCCCTGCTGTAGAATCCATTCTTGAAGATAATTTAAAGTTTCGTTTTCAGTCTCAAGAGCCTATTTCAGTATTTCTGTTTACACAGTTACAGTTACAAAACCCATGAAAACACATCCCTGAGTAGTGTTAAATAGATTTCTCATCAACATACTATTATAAAAGCATTAAAAATGACAGATATAACTAAGAATTGAAAGGTCTGAGCATAAAGTAGAATAACTTGTATAATCACATACGCAGGGAAATCAGCTATATAAAAGAAATCATAATCTGTCAACACAATGGATAACACAGTAGAAATACTCTTGAACATAGACAAATATAAAGAATCAGAAAGGAACAAGGAAATTTACTTAATAAAATGTATGTCAGTCCTGCTGTATTTAAATTATGGGCTTAGGTGATTTCAGTATGGGCAAAGCTTGGGAATAAAAATTACTACAATCAGGGGAGGGGAGGGAAGATTGCTTCATTTTTCAGGAAACTCTGAATGCTATCTTGAAAGAATCTACTGAAATAAATGACATGATAAACAATATGCATATTAAAAATTTAAAAGAGAACTCCTTAAGTAGCCTAAGGCGCTGTTAGTACTGGATCTGAAGGAAATATTAATATCTTTGACATCATTGTAAGTAATGAGTAATCAACCCACCCACCTCATTTAAAGACCAAGTATATCCTAGAAGAAAAGCCTTTAAAAAAAGAATTTAGCTCTTATAAGTATAAACTGAGGAACTTAAACATACGCTGCACGGAAATTTACAGGAAAATTCATAAGACATCACTGACGAAAAATAACATACTGAGATGATTAAGGCATTCTATGTTGCTGCAGTATCACAATCTAACAGTGATTAAAATGTTAGGATATTTGGGGAAAAAAGTTGGGGAAAATCCTTTGTGAACTATAATCTATTGTACATAATCTAGAAAAGTAAATGGAAACAAATCCAAAAAGAAAGCCTCATAACATTTCATCTTTTAAGCTGTTTAAAACATCAATTTCTATTTCTTTTTAGATTATTTTTAAGAACTTATATGTCAGGTTTTTTTTTTAAATTGCTCTTTAATCATTTCCTAATGGCGGCAGTGATGTTACATATCATAACACATAAACAAACAAAAAAAAGTGTAAGATATGTTACCAACTGTCCAATCTATCACAATTATCTAATTCTAAACCCTTTGGCACAAAATGAAAGAAAAAAATTCAATTTGCCATTAATTTTCTGTCTGAGCTTGGCCTGTTGATAAAGTAAGCAAACAGAAACCAACGTAAATGGATAATAACTTGGCACTATTGATCAAGACATGAAGACACATTATTGTACACTTGTCTTAGAGAGAGAGTTACTTTATAAAGGACATTATTTGTTGCTGACTTAATCTATCAGATATTTTCCCCCTCAGGATCTGAGGCAAGGCAAAGATTTGACTTTCAAAAGCACTTTGGAAAGTCAGGCTGGGAGAATATAAAACATTCATTTCAAATATTTATAATTGGATATCCTATATTATTTATACCACTAATCAGAATGGCAATGGTAGAATTCATAAATTCCTTTTAGACTGAGGTGCCCCAGAGTATCCCCGAGGTCTTGTGTAAGGAGAAGAATGACTCTCATTTTAGTGGCAATAAATCAGTGAAATGGGAATTATTAATTCCAACAGGGAATGCAGTCCCAGAATTCTCTTTTAACATGCTGAAACAGAAAGAGCTCACAATTAATTTACTCAAAGAAGTTACTCATAATTATGTGTAACACTTCTGTCAGGTGGAGCCAACAGCAGCCAGGACCAGATTCAATATCTAGGGGTTCCTCTATATCCATGCAACACAGAACTGACTTGAACCCTCACCCAATAACCTGGGAAATTCACGTACCACCCCAGGTGCCTCTGAGAGGCAATGGTTTCCCACTCGCAAGCACAGAGTCTGAGTTAGAGAATACGTTTTTAATAAAAAGGGAGGGAAGTAATTTGGCCTTGGTGTGGGAAAACATTGCACAGTTCATCAACAAAGCCATGAGTGAAAGTCTCACCCCAAGTAGTTTGAGCAATGTCCTCTTCCTCTTAGGTTATTAAGTCCAGCAAGGCAAATGTCCCCTTAACATGCCTAACCCTTCTCTGCACCCTACTCACATTTGCTGCTCTTGGTGAGAGAAAACCTGGAGCTCAGAGTGCATCTGCATGGTTCACCTCCCATCTTGAACAAGGAAGGCACAGAATTATCTTACTCAACTGGTCAGTCACCATCCACCTGCTCACCGCTCTCTGCCTCTATCCTGCTGGCTGCTCATCATGCTGCTGCTGCTCTGTTGCTCCTGACAGCCACGGTGACAGCCATCCTGCTGCTCCCACTGGCTTGCAGTGGATTTGGCTCTGGGCAAAACGCAGTGATTTCAGCTCTTGGCCCACAGCACAGTCCAGCCACAGGAAATTTGATCATACATGGGAATAAATTTAAAATAGTGAAAGAGACTCCCTACTGAGCCTGTTTTGCCTCTGTCATTGAAACAATGTGGGGAAACAGGTTGATCCAGTCTTGCAGCTTACACCTAGAGGGCATGTAGCCTACTGGCTCGGGGGCATTCCATTCGCATTTATTCTCACAGAGGTCTGGCAGGAGATCCCTTGTCCATCTGAGGTTCTTTATCTCTCTCTTTTTAAAAAAAAAAATGGATTAAACACAGTATGTCTTTCCTGTTTTCCCACAAAAACTGCAAGCATTGGAGACCATATTTCACAACTCCTGCTTCTAGTGTTAAAATTATTTGTGGCCCTACACCAGCCAACGCTGCCTGAGGAGCGCTGTGCATGTTGGGATTCCAGCTTGCTCGAGGATGGCAGTGTTGGTCACTCTGTCCTTCCATGATATTCCAAGGATGCGCCTGAGGCAGCGCAAGTGGAAGACGTTCAGCCTCTTTTCCTGGCGGGCATTCAGGGTCCAAGTCTTGCTGCCATAAAGGAGGGTGCTGAGGATGCAGACTCTGTAGACTTGCATTTAGATGCTGTAAATGAAGTCCTCAATTGAAACTATAAAAGGCGCGATCCATAGGCAGACTGAAGGATGCCTACTACTACCAGCCAAGTTGATTACAAGGAGCAAAACACCATTCCATCGGCTGAATATCTAACACAGTTAGCAAAGTAGGAGCAAATTGTATTTACATAGAGAAACCCAAGTTTTCTCTTCCATCCCAATTGGCTGCAATGGAAGCATTCCTTCTGCTCCTGATCATATGCATTAGTATTGCTCTCTTTCAAAAAGAAATATATAAAATAAATGTGAGACATTTGTGGCTCCCTCGCCTGTAATTGTTCAAGAAAGATACTTGACTGACCTGTGGAATAAAGTCTGTGTATCATAGTGGCAGTTCCTAAGTTCCCCACAATGCTCTGTCTATATGCTTTGGTTAAATATGAGGGTTGAGAAGATATTTGTGCCACCTCTCTGATTAACCATAAGAAACAACTTTTAATTACATCTTGCCTGAGTCAAATGATTCAGGGT
Organism: Carettochelys insculpta; assembly: GCF_033958435.1. Classification (NCBI taxonomy): domain Eukaryota; kingdom Metazoa; phylum Chordata; order Testudines; family Carettochelyidae; genus Carettochelys; species Carettochelys insculpta. The sequence goes on from NC_134137.1 coordinate 140,119,778, forward strand.
ATAATAGAATTTCACTCAGCAAACATAAGGAGGGTGGGCAACCATTGGTGCCAATTTAAATGTTCAGGGAGAAGGGAGAAACGTGTAGTTTGTGCCACTCCCACCTCCTCGCAAGGAAACTATTCACCACTTTCCCCTGCACAGACCTCATTTCTTCCTCAGCTGGGGAATCTTCCCTCTCTGTTACCAACACAATGAGTGAGCCAGCACCACCAAGAGCCAAGTTCTTGTCAAATTCTGCTGAATCCCATCACACAGGAACAGACAATCCAGGCACTAGGTTGCAACACCACTCACCGAAAATTAGCACGGGACTCTTCAGTGTATAGAATGTTGAACAAACGCAAAATCTTTTTGCAAGGGATGTATTCACTTTCTGCCCGCCAATTTGGGGTGGGCAGTAAGCCACTTGCTGGCACTTTATTTACCTATGTCTGCACATAATGCCTCTTGCAGCTCCTCTTTTCCGTGGATCACCATTCCCAAGCTATTGGAGCTGTGGGAAACTTCTGCAGCTCCTCTAGGCTGGAAACAGTGACCCAAGGCCAAAGAGAGCTGCAAATGGCCAAAACTGTGCATGCACAGATAAATACAGTGCTAGCAGCTCACTAACTGTAGTGAACCACCTCTAGCCCACTGGTTGTTCATTGTCCACTTCTGCTCCAACTAGTGTCACTATCAGGAATATTTGGCTGTACAGGACCTTACCACCTCAATCACCCTGACTATTTGCAAGGGCCCCTGTCTAGTTACAAACCAGAGCAACCTCAGCACTGCTGTAATGTGTACCAGCTGCTGAAATTCTTTTGTAGACACTTTATCAGCCAGGATCACCTAGGTATATTATTCTCCAGTCCCATCCCCTTTCTGTCTCCTATTCGTCCACCCTACAGTTTGTCAGTCAGCAAGTATGGATTATTTGGCATAGAGGCAACTTCAGTATCTGCCTTAAACCATCAGCCTCTCTCTGCACTGATGTGAATTTGGCTCTCCAAAACCAGTCCCAGCCACCTGAGCCACCGGCTTGGTTAGATCTATGCCCTTTATTTAGCAGACATAATCTTTATGAGCCAGTACAGAAGAGTAATGTTTGATTTGCACTCTAGTTTGAACAAAGCAAAGGTTTCTTCCACACTTTTTATTCTTATTTTTAGTTTAGCTATGCTGAAAAACTGTTGAAAATTGCCATTCCGGTTAGTGTCATTTCATGTTAATGCCTCCTACTTTTTCAGTCAGATTTAGATATACAGTACATTGCCAATCTACCTGGAGCATTTTTGTTCTTCTATCACATGGCTTTCAAATTTAGAGTACTGACTGTACTAGATGGTGTTTATTCAGCTTGCAACCTCTTTCAGATTTAATAGGTAATCCTTCATCCAACAGCAAACAGCCCTTAGCAGGCCTCCGCTACATCTTTAAAATCTTGTTGGCATTGCTGCATTCCATTTCATTTATGACCTTTTTGCAGGGTGTATGATAAACTGCTTTCATTCTCTGCTAAATGTTTGGACAATAGCAAAAAGAAGAAACCAGCCACAAGCTCATAAGCTTACTGTAAATAGAATTTAGCAGTAAAAAATGAAAGTAGGATAACAGTCTCATTTTTTTTTTCATGATTGAGCTGTATTAACAAAGGGAAAGAGAAAAATCAAACAAACCAATTATGTGTTCATCCTAATTACTCCTTCACCTCAAATCTGATTTTGTTTAGATTCTCTCTCTCTCTCTCTCTCTCTCGAAAGATGCAGGTTCTACATTTGCTAATAATCTAGTTTCAGGGTCAGCAACCTTTCCAAGGCAGAGTGCTGAAATTTGACCTTTTTGACCTCTATGTAAGGTCTGAGTGGTGGTGATACATTTAAAATCACTATTAGTCCTACTTAAAACAGCTTTATTAATAAATAAATTAAGATGAAGAACTTACCATTTATGTGGTGGTTAGTAGCACTATCTGATCTGTTGTTCATCCTCAGGTGGCATGGCTTTCAGTAAGTTCTTGGCTATATGGGGAAGAAGGAGTGGGGCTGAGCTCTTGCCTCATAGGCTGAAGAAAATTGGCTCATGTGACACTCTTGGCACCTGTGCAGGGGGTTGCTGACCCTTGGTCTAGGTCATAAAGCCTTTTAAAATAATTATTGTGCTTTAAAAGTTGGCGGTAAAATGATTGTTGCTGAAAATTACGACACATTTCCTACTTAATCCTCATGCTGTCACTGCAAGTGAGGCATAACCATGATATTTATCATATTGCCCATTGCCTTAAGTAACTAAGTATTTTCAGTTTGCAACGTCAGTATTATCAGAATACAAGGCGTTTCCCTTCAAAGGAATTAGAAGAAATATTTCAGCTACAGTGAAAACAGTATTGATTTTGACAATTTCTTCAGTAATTCCAATGAGATTATCATAGTCATTTTACATATGGGGAAATCTAGAGACAGGGAAACTGAGAAAGCATATTCTGCTAAGAAGGAGACAACCTCTTTAAACCCTCCTCTGGAACCCCCCACTCATGTATCTGATGAAGCGGGTCTTCGCCCACAACAGCTTATGCTCCAAAATATCTATAAGGTGCCACAGGGCTTCTTCTTGTATTTGGAGATACAGACTAACTTGGCTACACAACTGATACTTATCCCTTTACTGAATTACGGATTCAGTGAAATCCTGATCTATGCCCACCACAGACATTAGAGAGATGACCATTGTCTGGATAAGACACTAATTCTTTTAGATTTGGCAATCAAATATGTTACTGAGAGACTGAAAGACTGAAACTGATGTTATGAAGTGGAGCTTAGATTCCTAACATTTAGGAACTCTGCTGCCTAGTCAAATTCACAACTCCAATTTAGGCTCCCAGTCTCACTGTACAAGGAAGCCCAAAGCATACATAAGAAGAGAAGTCACAAAGCCAGCAAGCAGAACAGGTTGCTACCTAAGTTAGCCAAAAATAAATTCCAAAGTGAGTATATAGCCTACACCTGGGCATACTTTTAATTGAAAATATATTATACCTAAACATAAATTCAAGGTTTTATCATATCAGAACTTTGAAGTGAATATGGCAAAAACTATATTTCTGTGGCCTGCTGGTTTTCTTTTCTCAACATATGATGGTATAAATTATAGAGTCTGTAATACCTGTTAAAACACAGTCAAAGTGCAAACAATGAAGTGAGATTCATCAGTTTGATAGTGCACTCATTTAAATTGAATTACAGGAGTTTTTGTGCATTTTTAAATATTCAGACAGGACTAACACTGCAGCAATGCAGCCACTGAAGTTACTTCTCTGAAATTATACCAATATGTAGAAAATATGACCAAAGGTTACTTACAGTAGGCTTCTTATACTTGTTTCCTAAAACAGCATTCCAGGCTAGTTTAGAAGGAAATGAGGAAACCATGTCTTCTCCATAGGGAAATATTTAAGTCATGAAAAACAAACAGCTTTCTTCACGCCACTCATTCCTCCCCCATTCCCTTAGAATTAGGGGCATTCTGGAATTTGGGACAGAGTGGGTAGACAGAGCATGATACAGCTCTACTAGATCCTCAGCAGTCACACCTAACTGGCACAGACAATACAACTTTGAGGAGCTTTGCATACACATTTAAGGACAGGAGAAAAATCATTAAAATGCTCGTCTGACCTGCTTAACCCAGGTCTTGGAATGTTCTATTCTGTAGTAATTATGTTCTCTTTTTGTTTCCATCCTATTTCCAGATTGATTTTTTTTCTGACTTTGACACTGCCCACGGCCTCTTTTTTGTTGCTTTCGCTACTAAATGCAATATTAGACAAATGTGGGTGCCTCCACATTTGCACCTCCAAAATATGGGCTTCAACATAAATGATTCTCACAAACTGTAGCATACACTGGGCACCAAATTCTAATGTTTGTGTCTGCAATTCACTGTGGATATATAAAAAAAAAAATCGTATCTTGTGTAAGCAGAGATTGTATGCAGCAAAAAAGAAAAGGTAGCTGAATTTTGACATTATTTTTACAGTGAAAGTTGGGGAGAAACATTCCAGAGAAACTCAACATTTCCCAGAAGAATTTTCATACATAGCTTACTTCCAAAATGGCATTTAAAAAGTTCTTTGGGTTTTACTATAGATGATTAATTATCTTTACAACTCCCTTTAAAACTTAAATTTTCTAAGAGTTTGTATTTTTCACAATAAGTATCAGACCCACATATAAATAGCTCCCCTACATTTCTGTCACAATCTACTCAAAATAAAATAGATTAAGTTAAGATGGCCAAAGGTATGCACTCGCCATAAAAATAAAAGTAAAAAAAAAAAATCGCCTCCCTTAGATTTGTTTCTGACTTTTCAAATGATATAGAATGTGCCTATTCCAATTTAAGTCACTGTCTGTTGAAGCATGTCAGTATGACAGCTGCCATCCAGGACCCTCAAGAGCTATATTTTTGTTCAATCTCTACTGCTTCAGCTAAAGGGTCATGCTTATGATGCAACTCCCATCAGCTAAGGATCAGGCATAGGTAACATATAATGACCAGTAGGATATATTAACCTAACTTCTTTACACAGAGATAGCTTGTCCTAAGCACATGAGCCCCCTAGCAGTTCAAATAATAGATGAGCCTGATTTTCACACTGGCCACTGTCTTGTCCAGTCCCAGAGACTGAACACCAGGGAACTTTCCACAAACACTTGACTCACATAGCTTGAGCCAGAGCGTCAGGATCTATAGTGATGATCTGTAAAAGACTCATTTTCTGCAGATGGACACAGAGGGTGGCACATTACATATGCAGCATAATGGGGTCATATACATTTATACATCCTCAGTTCCAGCTGTTTCTGACACAGGATGAAGAAAATGTATAATGTATAGTCTCAGAGAGGTAGCCACATTAGTCTGTATCTTCACAAAAAAAAAAAACAGCAGTCCTATAGCACCTTAAAAACTAACAAAATCATTTATTAGGTGATAAGCTCTCATGGGACAGCCCCACTTTTTCAGATCTGAAGAATAACTCTGAAGAAGAGGGTCTGTCCCATGAAAGCTCATCACCTAACAAATAATACTGCTAGTCTTTAAGGTGCCACAAGACTGCATTTTTTTTTGTTTGGTTGGTTTTTTTGTTCATATATATATATATACATACTTTATTGTAGCTGAACTGAAGTTACAAAATATATAATCAATGTTGCTTTTTAATACTATAAGACAGTTAAGAAGTGAACTAACTGTTAACTCAGAAGAGGATATGTGCTACACATCAGCGTATAATTAGACTAAAGAGTAGCAGTGTCACCCAGGCCCTATAACCTTTGGTGTACTTTACACTGCTTTGCTGCAGTAGCCTCCAGCCTGGATTGCTCAAAAACAGCCTCCAGCATGCAAGTCACTACTCCAGCCTGGGATTCTGGGATGACTAAAGATGACCATTTATATCACTGTTGTTATCTATCATTGTTATCCAGTTTCAATATGTCTCTAAGCAGATGCAGAAGAGGCAAAAACAAGAATACAGTCATGTTATGGGTCTGCTGCAGATCATCTAACCAGGAAGAACAGAAGAACGAGGCTTCTTTTAAAACAGATTACAAAATTATCCAAGCCACAGGACTTGGTGGTGATGGGAGACTTCTGCTACTCTGACAACTGTTTGAAAACATTATCACAGAGCCCAGATTATCCAACAAATTCTTGGAATGTGTTAGTAACTTTTTGTGTATTTCAGAAGGTGGAGAAAGCTACTAGTGGAGAGGCTGACCTATATTCAATTTGGACATGTAGGGAGAAATTAAGAATTTGAAAGTGGAAGGCATTTTGGGCGAAAGGGGTCCTGAAATGGTAGAGTTTGTTTTGCTATAGTATGATGCAAGGGAGAACAGAAAAACAAAGACAATGGATTTCAAGAATGCAGACTTTAGCAAACTCAGGGAGCTCTTAGGTAGAGAGCTGTCAAATTTTCAAAGAGATTTTATTAAGGGCACAAGAGCAAATTATTCCACTGCATTGGAAAGATAAGTAGTATGGCAAGAGACCACACTGGTTTAATTGTGAGATATTCAATTATATAAAAATAAAAAAGTCTTACAAAAATTGTAAACTAGGTCAAAGTACAAAAGATGAATATAAACAAATAACTCAAGTGAATAGGGTCAAAATTAGAGTGAAACCAAAGCACAAAACAAGATCAAACTATCTAAAGACATAAAGGGTAACAAGGCTACACGTGTACAAACATACGGACATAAAGGATGATGAGGGTAACATTCTAATCAAAGCAAGAGATAACAATGGTAGCAATATACCAATAAATTAGAAGCAAGAGGAAGTCCTAAGAGCGGGTATACCCACTATTCAGTGAGAGGAAAAGACAACAAAAGAAAATGTAGAAATGGCAGGTATTCTTAGTGACTTCTTTTTTTTTTATTTTAACCAAAAGTTTGGGAGCAAATGGACACCTAATACAATGAACGCCATTGAAAATCAAGTGGGATCGGAAGCTAAAATATCGAAAAATATCCTTAGATAAGTTAGATGTCTTCTAGATACCAAGGCTTGAGGAAATGCATTCAAGCATACTCAGGGAGCTAACTGAGGAGGTATTTGAGCCATTACTTACGATCTTTGAAGAGTCATGGAAGATGGGAGATATGGCAGAAGACTGGAAAAAGGCAATTATAGTCCCCATCTATAAAAATGGAAATAAGGACAACCCAGGAAACTATGGATTACTCATCATAACTTCTGTGCCACAGAAGATAATGGCGCAAATAATTAAGCAATCGGTTTGCAAACATCTAGAATGTAGTAGGTTGATAACCAACTGTCAGAATATATTTGTGAAGAATAAATCATGTCAGACCAACCTGATAGCTTTCTTTGACAGAGTAACATACTTTGTCATTAGGAGCAAGCAGTAGACATTGTGCATATATACTTTAGTAAGGCTTTTGATACAGTCTTTCATTAATTTCTCATTAACAAACTAGAGAATACAGCCTAGATGGAGCTATTGCAAGGTGAGTGTGTAATGGGTTGGATAACCATTCATGCAGAGTAGTTATCATTAGTTCACAATCATGATGGAAGAACATGAGTGGGGTTCTGCAGGGATCAGTTCTGAGTTTTGTTATATTCATTAGTTTCATCAGTAATTTAGATAAAGGTACAGAATGTGAAATTATAAAGTTTGTGGATGATATCAACCTGAGAAGGGTTGGAAGTGCAAACATAAGTGAGGATAGTATTAAAATTTTTCAAAATAATGTGGACAAACTGGAGAAATAATCCCAAGTGAACAGGTTGAAATACAATATGGACAAAAGCAAAGCCCTCTGCCATAGGAAAGAACAATCCATTGCACATGTGTACAAAGTTCAATAACAGCCTAGGAAAGAATACTGCAGAAAGGGATCAGGGAAAGGGGAAAGGACCATTAGCTAAATATGAGTTAACAGTGTAATACTGTTGAAAAAAAACAACAAATGTTATTCTGGAATATATTAACATAGTACTGTAAGGAAGACACAAGAAGTAATGCTACTGCTCTCTTCTGTGCTTATTAGGCCTCAACTGGAGTACTGTGTCCAGTTCTGGTCACCACATTTCAGAAAAGTTGTGGACATATTGGCAAAAGTCCAGGAAATATCTTGAAAATTATTAAAGGTCTAGAAAAAATGACCTGTGAGGGAAGACTGAAAGAATTGTATTTGCTTAATCTGGAAAAGCAAAGACTGGGAGAGGACATTAAAGCAGTTTTCAAGTACATAGAAGGAGAAAAGGAGAAAAATATATTCTCTTTAACCTCGGATGATAGGACAAGAAACAATTGTTTTAAACTGCAGCAAGGTTGGTTCAGGTGGGACATTAGGAAATACTTCCTAACTGTCAGAGTGGTTAAGCACTGTTAATAAATTGCCTAAAGAGATTGTGGAACTTCCTTCATTAGAGATTTTAATAAAATTAGACATACACTTGTCAGGGATGGTTTAGACAGGGTTTGATCCTGCCATGTAAGACAGGGCCTGGATTAGATGCCATTGCAAGGTGCTTTGATTCAATGAAAGTGTCTCAGCATGAGCTTTTATCAGTCATACTGACCAAATCATCTAGATAATAACGCTTCCCCCAGAAGCCAACAAAAGCTTCCTTTGGTAATTTAGGTTTAGGGAATTAATAGATAGGGAAGGAAAGGGAACTACTGATGGGAGTTTGCCCCTCCTTTTATTATTTGTCCACCTTTTGAAAAAATAAATATGTGTACCAGATAGATTTGTCAGCTTGCCCATCTGGACCAACTGTGTGCCATTACTGCAAATGGTATCTGATCCATCGGGTCAGGAAAGCTAGCAAACATCTAGAAGTTAATAAGTACTGAGAGAAAAAAATCTACAAAAATTCTTTGTCTATATTCCCTGCTGCTCTTTGCTCACCTGTTTAAACTTCTTTTGTCTCCCCTTCCTGCTTGGTGACTATGTTTACTGCTTAAATGCAAATTATACAGTAGAATGTTTTAACTTCATATGCAGTGTTGCCACACATTGGCTACATCTATACATGCCACAAACTTCGAAATGGCCATGCAAATCGCCATTTCGAAGTTTACTAATGAAGCCCGGAAATGCATATTCAGCGCTTCATTAGCATGCGGGCGGCAGCGGCGCTTCGAAATTGACGCTTCTTGCCACCGCGCGGCGCGTCCCGACGGGGCTCCTTTTCGAAAGGACGCCGCCTACTTCGAAGTCCCCTTATTCCCATGAGCTGATGGGAATAAGGGGACTTCGAAGTAGGCAGGGTCCTTTTGAAAAGGAGCCCCGTCGGGACGAGCCACGTGGTAGCAAGGAGCGTCAATTTCGAAGCGCCGCTGCCGCCCGCATGCTAATGAGGCGCTGAATATGCATTTCCGCGCTTCATTAGTAAACTTCGAAATGGCCATTTGCATGGCCATTTCGAAGTTTGGGGCACGTGTAGACACGGCCATTTTCTCAGGACATTATTGATCACAGTAATTGATCAATCATTATTGACCACCAAAATACGAGTTTTCAACTGATACCTTAGAATACAAATTTTACAGAAAGATTATTACAATAGCACATAGAATGAGGAACTAGGGTAGCTATGGGTTTGTCGACAAAATTTGCGGCACATCCACGCCAAAATACTGGCGACAGAGCGTGGCACTTTTGTCAATAGCATTCTGCCTCTCCCCCATGAGGCAGAACATCTTTCTTGAAAGAATCTGTTGTCAAAAAAGCCATTTGTACCCTTGTGGGGGGGCTCTGTCGACAGACAGGGCTTCCGCGTTACTGGGAAGCCCTGTCTGGTGTGCTTCCAGTTGGCTGTTCTGTTGAGAGAGCCTCTGGGTAGTCCAGTCAATGTCTATCAACAGAACAGTTGGACAAAGCAATCTGCTTTCACTTGTGGCTGCGATCTATGGATAGAAGTTTTGTCAGAAGATTCTGACAGTAACTTCTGTCAACAGATAGCTATAGTGTAGATGTACGCTGAGTGTTTCAGGTCCAGTCATACTGCTGATCACCGTGCTTCTGAAACTAGTGTCATCTCTGCATTTAATCATTGCTTACTACTTTTTTTTTCCACATTATCTATGAAGTCTTAAAGTAATTCTGTTGCTAACACTGTTCCCTTCATTATCTCACCAAACATGATTTTGCCGTAAGTACTACTCGGGTTTTTACAAAAGTTAACAATAAGAAGCATTCTTTTCTTTAAAAATGGTAACATATCTTTTAAAAATAATTAGACTGTGCTGAATGCAAATATGGTTGTTATTATGAAGTACTGTATATTGTATAAAAATGTTTTTTACAAAGAAAACAAATAAGACATGAAAATCCCTGAAGTATAAATCTTTATTTCCTTTTCATTTAGGATTAACTTATTTCAGTTGGAATTTAATGAGCTGTAGAATGTACTAAAGTGATCAATAATATGCACAACCTTTTTATAAAGCTATTGAATTTCAGTGTGTCATTTTCAAAAGATATTGGAGATATTTTAACCATGAAATAACAAATTTGCATGGCTCTTACAGCTTATTTTAGCAACTTGAAACAAAAGTGTGCAGGCTGATTTAACTATCAAAAATGCAACACCATCTGAAACCACGTATTTGAAAAACAAATTAAAGTATTTTCTTAACTAAACATTACCTAAAAATTTAAGCCACGTCTACACTAGCCTGGTCTTTTGAAAGAGCAGGCCCCACGTTGAACAAGCACACGGCGAGTCTACATGCACCGCGCACTCTTTTGAAGATGAAATTGATGTTAGGTGCCTCAGGAGTTGAAATGGCTCTTCCAAACAGAAAATAGGAAGAGGCCACTCCTTCAATGTCTTATTTCAAAAAAGGACGTGTGTAGACACTCTGCATCCTGCTCTTTCAAAAGAGCAGGGTCCGCCATGGTGGCAGTCAGCTGTCAGGTGGAGACATGCTGCCCAGCCCCTGCAGGGCTCTATGTTCCATGCACGCAGCAGCTCCTAAAGCCACATGAACCAGGAAACCCCGTTGCAGGAAGCTGAGAGAGTGCAGGCAGCAGCCTTTGCCCCACTGTCTGAGGGCCTGACCACCTGGAAGTCACCCTGCCCACACTCCTGACCAAGTCAGGAGTAAGGCTAAGGAGCTGTGGAAGGGTTACTCCTGGGCTCAGGACTCAGCCAGCTGGTTGGGGGATGCCCCCATGGCCTGCCCCTATTACAGGGAGCTTATGTGTATCCTGGGCCCCCTGGACACCTTTTCCCCACTGGCTGTCCAGGACACTACAGCTGAGGAGCCCCAGCCAGGCAAAGAGACAAAGTCGGGACCATCAGCCAGCCCCACACCACCAGGGCCAGAGACATGGCCAGCCTCAGTGGGGTACTGGTCCAGTGAGGAGGGGGAGCTGGTCATCAACCTCCCCTCCCACACCTCCAGCCAGGGATCGGCCAGACGGCCATCCCCCAACCTCAGTGGTGGACCCTCAGGTACATAGCCAACAGGACACATACCCTGGAACATGGGGTAGGGGTGCCATGCACAACCAGCGGCACCCCACATCCCTGGTAGACCCTGGCTTGCCAGGGCTCAGCTGGACCATGGCCCCAGGATGGTAGCACAGCCGCCAGTGTCTGCCAGCATGCACTACTGCAGACAGCACCATGCTCTGCCTCTGGGAGGAGGGGTGGAGGGGCAGACCACACTAAGGGGCTGCCCACAGGGCCATTGCCCCTATAAATGAAGGACAGGGGACAGGGACCTGGTGCCCATGGGGGATGGGGGATGTGGGCCATGGGGCAGGGGTCGGCACTCACATCCTGTTCCTTTCTTCCCCCCTGTGTCCACAGCTACACCATCCAAGGTCTGAGAGAGCCTCTCCCCATCAATGTTCCCAGGTAGGCCCCCCGGAGGTGAGGGACAGTAACAGGACAGGCCCAGTCACAGTGGAGTCAGAGGCAGCCAGTGGAGGACCCCCACCTCATTGCCTCCTTCTGATGCCAAGTGGAGCTGGTTGAGCGCCGGCTCCAGTTCGAGGAAGGGGAGGCCGCCTAGCATCAGGCAACATGAGCGGAGTCTATGGGCACCTTATGGGACATTGTGGCTTCCTACTAGGAGCTCCTGGCCTGGCTGCCCCCTCCTGTCATCCCTTCTGCTGCATCCCTGCTGCCATACCCACTGCCTCCTCTGCCACCCTGTCAGCTGCCTCTCCTGCCATGGACCCTGCTGGCCAGGACTGCTAACCTGAGGCCAATCCCCGACCCTACCTCCCCATACTCCCTGCCCCCACCCAGCCCCTCTGGGGACCTTGGACGATGAGGGGGCATGGGACCTGAGGCCAGTGCAGGAAGTGTCTCTCCACCCCTGCCCCAGAGTGATGGCCTACCGGGCAGGCTACCTAGTTCCCCCCCACAATGAATAGTTTTCCGCTGTACATAGTTGGTTGTTCCATTATGTTTTGCAGTAGGTGGTACCCTTGCAGTTTTAGCAGTTGACATTACACCGTTTAATCTTTCCAAAACCTCTGGGTGCTGTGTGATCACTGGGGGGAGGGGTGTGTGCAAGAGGTGGGAGATGGTGTGCAGGAAGCCCACTGGGGGTTGCTGGGGTGGCAATCACAGAGGACCCAGTCAAAGTACTGGTGCAGGGCCTCCTGGATGCAAATCCTGTCCTGGTGGGCCTGGCAGCTAGGTGCAGCAGCTGGCTGGGGGTAGCCCATGATGGCCTCAATTGCCCATCCTGCACGAAGTCCTCCCCCTTACTCTCCATGATATTGTGGAGTGTGCAGCAGGCATCCATGACCTGGTGGATGTCGAGGACACCCACTTCCAGGCAGGTGAGGAGGCAGAGCCACAGACCCTTCAAAAGGCTGAAGGTGTGCTGGCGGGTGTGGTTGAGCTGGCTGTTGAAGTGCTCCTGGCTGGAGGTGGGGTGGCCCGTATAGGGCTGCATGAGCCAGGGCTGGAGCGGGTATGCTGCTTTGACAACCAGGCAGACAGACATGGTGGTATCCCCCAGCGGGATCTCCCTCTGGGTGATGTAGGTCCCTGCCTCCAGACAGCAGCATAGACCTGAGTTGCAGAAGACCTATGCGTCATGAGTGCAGCCTGACCAGCCCACGTACCTGTACTGGAACCAGCCCTGGCTGTCTACCATGGCCTGAAGGACCACTGATTGTTAGCCTTTCCTGTTTATATATTGTCCTCTGATGTGCTCTGGGGCACAGATAATTATGTGGGTCCAGTAAAGGGCCCCGAAGCCATTAGGGAACCCCCATGCAGTGAAGCCCGTGATGGCCACATCCAGGTCCCTGATGCAGACAACCCTCTGGAGGAGCATGTCATTTAGACTGTGGATCATCTGCAGGGGGAACATAGGCACCTGTGAGGGTGTGCAGTGTGTGACCGCCCCACCGGGCCTTTCCCTGCCGCACCCCTGACTCCACCCCAGCTCCACCCCCTGGCCCCACCCTGGACCCCACCTCCCAGAGGGTGCATGCCCCAGCCTCCTTACCTCCATCTTGATGTTCCCAACTGTGGCCTTGTCCACACCAAATTGGTGTCCCACGGAGCATTTGGCGTCTGGAGTGGCCATCTTCGAGACAGCTATTAGCTGTGTCTACACGTGCACGCTACTTCGAAGTAGCAGCACTAACATCGAAATAGCGCCCGTCGCGGCTACACACGTCGGGCGCTATTTCGAAGTTAACTTCGACGTTAGGCGGCGAGATGTCGAAGTCGCTAACCTCATGAGGGGATCAGAATAGCGCCCTACTTCGACGTTCAACGTCGAAGTAGGGACCGTGTAGACGATCCGCGTCCCGTAACGTCGAAATTGTGGGGTCCTCCATGGCAGCCATCAGCTGGGGGGTTGAGAGACGCTGTCTCTCCAGCCCGTGCGGGGCTCTATGGTCACCGTGTGCAGCAGCCCTTAGCCCAGGGCTTCTGGCTGCTGCTGCTGCAGCGGGGGATTCATGCTGCATGCACAGGGTCTGCAACTCGTTGTCGGCTCTGTGTATCTTGTGCTGTTTAGTGCAAGTGTGTCTGGGAGGGGCCCTTTAAGGGAGCGGCTGGCTGTTGAGTCCGCCCTGTGACCCTGTCTGCAGCTGTGCCTGGCACCCTTATTTTGATGTGTGCTACTTTGGCGTGTAGACGTTCCCTCGCTGCGCCTATTTCGATGTGGTGCTGCTCAACGTCGATGTTGAACATCGACGTTGCCAGCCCTGGAGGACGTGTAGACGTTATTCATCGAAATAGCCTATTTCGATGTCGCCACATCGAAATAGGCTACTTCGATGTAGGCTTCACGTGTAGACGTAGCCATTGTGACTCCCTTCTTCATGGGGAGGACGCACCACATCCAGGTGTCCTGATATCTCAGGGCTGGGGACAGTGACTGGCACAGCTCTAGGAAGGTCTGCCGCCACATCCAGAAATTCCGGAGCCACCACTTAGAGGCTCAACTTAAATGTATACCCTAAATTAAAAAAACACAGTAAGGCTACGTCTACACATGCACCCAACTTCGAAATAGCTTATTTCGATATTGCGACATCGAAATAGTCTATTTCGATGAATAACGTCTACACGTCCTCCAGGGCTGGCAACGTCGATGTTCAACTTCGACGTTGCTCAGCCCAACATCGAAATAGGCACAGCGAGGGAATGTCTACACGCCAAAGTAGCACACATCGAAATAAGGGAGCCAGGCACAGCTGCAGACAGGGTCACGGGGCGGACTCAACAGCAAGTCGCTCCCTTAAAGGGCCCCTCCCAGACACACTTTCATTAAACAGTGCAAGATACACAGAGCCAACAACTAGTTGCAGACCCTGTATATGCAGCACGGACCCCCAGCTGCAGCAGCAGCAGCCAGAAGCCCTGGGCTAAGGGCTGCTGCCCACGGTGACCACAGAGCCCCGCAAGGGCTGGAGAGAGAGTATCTCTCAACCCCCCAGCTGATGGCCGCCATGGAGGACCCCGCTATTTCGATGTTGCGGGACGCGGATCGTCTACACGTCCCTACTTCGATGTTGAACGTCGAAGTAGGGCGCTATTCCCATCCCCTCATGGGGTTAGCGACTTCGACGTCTCGCCGCCTAACGTCGATTTCAACTTCGAAATAGCGCCCGACGCGTGTAGACGTGACGGGCGCTATTTTGAAGTTAGTGCCGCTACTTCGAAGTAGCGTGCACGTGTAGACGCAGCTTAAGAGACCTAAAAAAGAGCCACCATGGCTTAACAACCATGTAAAAGAGGCAGTGAGAGATAAAAAGGCATCTTTTAAAAAGTGGAAGTCAAATCCTAGTGACGAAAATAGAAAGGAACATAAACACTGCCAAATTAAATGTAAAAATGTAATAAGAAAAGCCAAAAAAGATTTTGAGGAACAGTTAGCCATAAATTCAAAAACCAAGGGTGAAATGTTTGTCAAGTACATTAGAAGCAGTAAGCCTGCTAAAAAAGCAGTGGGGCCCCTGGACAATAGAGACATAAAAGGAGCAATCAAGGAAGATAATGCCACTGTGGAAAAACTAAATGATTTCTTTGCTTCAGTCTTCACGGCTGAGGATGTTAGAGAGATTCCCAAATCTAAGCCGTCCTTTATAGGTGACAAATCTGAGGAACTGTCTCAGATTGAAGTGTCATTAGAGGAGGTTTTGGAACTAATTGATAAGCTAAACAGTCACAAGTCTCCAGGACCGTATGGTATTCACCGAAGGGTTCTGAAAGAACTCAAATGTGAAATTTCGGAACTATGGTTTGTAACCTATCCTTTAAATCAGCATCGGTACCCAATGGTTGGAAGACAGCTAATATAACACCAATATTTAAAAAGGGCTCTAAAGGAGACCCTAGCAATTACAGACCAGTAAGTCTAACGTCAGTACCGGGCAAATTAGTAGAAACAATAGTAAAGAATAAAATTGTCAGACACGTAGAAAACGTGATTTGTTGACCAAAAGTCAACATGGTTTCTGTAAAGGGAAGTCATGTCTTACTAATCTATTAGAGTTCTTTGAAGGGGTTAACAAGCATACGGACGGGGGGATCCACTAGACATAGTATACTTAGATTTCCAGAAAGCCTTTGACACAGTCCCTCACCAAAGGCTCTTATGTAAATTAGGTGTTCATGGGATAGGAGGAAAGATCCTGTCATGGATTGGGAATTTGTTAAAAGACAGGAAACAAAGGGTAGGAATAAATGGTAAATTTTCACAATGGAAGTGGGTAACTAGTGGACTTCCCCAAGCGTCAGTCCTGGGACCAATCTTGTTCAACTTATTCGTCAATGATCTAGAGAAGGGGGTAAGCAGTGAGGTGGCAAAGTTTGCAGATGACACCAAACTGTTCAGGATAGTCAAAACCAAAGCAGACTGTGAAGAACTTCAAAAAGATTTCAGCAAACTGAGTGACTGGGCAGCAAAATGGCAAATGAAATTTAATGTGGGTAAGTGTAAGGTAATGCACATTGGGAAAAATAACCCCAATTATGCATACAATATGATGGGGTCAAATTTAGCTACAACAGATCAGGAAAGGGATTTTAGAATTATAGTGGATAGTTCCCTGAAACATCCATGCAGTGTGCAGCAGCAGTCAGTAACGCAAATAGGATGTTAGGAATAATTAAAAAAGGGATAGAAAATAAGATGAAGGATATCTTATTTCCCCTATATAAAACTATGGTACGCCCACATCTTGAGTACTGTGTGCAGATGTGGTCTCCTCACCTCAAAAAGATATATTGGCGTTAGAAAAGGTTCAGAAAAGGGCACCTAAAATGATTAAGGGTTTGGAACGGGTCCCATATGAGGATAGGCTAGAGAGACTGGGACTTTTCAGTCTAGAAAAAAGAAGACTGAGGGGTGATATGATAGAGGTATATAAAATCATGAATGGTGTGGAGAAAGTGAATACAGAAAAGTTATTTTCTTGTTCCCATAATATAAGAACTAGAGGACACCAAATGAAATTAATGGGTAGCAGGTTCAAAACTAATAAAATAAAGTTTTTCTTCACACAGCTCAGAGTCAACCTGTGGAACTCCTTGCCAGAGGATGCTGTGAAGGCCAGGACTCTAACAGAGTTTAAAAAAGAGCTCGATAAATGTTTGGAGGTTAGGTCCATAGATGGCTATTAGCAAGGGGTAAGGTATGGTGCCTAGCCTTTTGTCGAAGGCGGGAGATGGATGGCAGGAGACAAATTGCTTGATCATGGTCTTCGGTTCACCTCCTCTGGGGCACCAGGCATTGGCTACTATCAGCAGACAGGATACTGGGCTAGATGGACCTTTGGTCTGACCCAGTATGGCTGTTCTTATGTTCTTATGTTCTTATGGGGTTTGTGGCAGCTCCGCAGGTCTTGTGCTGTGCAGGCCGAGTGTGTTTGGGAGGGTTCCTTTAATGGAACGGCTTCCTGTGGTCCCAGAAGTGCTTGGCTTTCCTGCAATGACATCCACAGTGTCTCCTGGCCCTTTCTTTCAAAGGAGGCCATTGGTAAGTTCTCTTTCAACGTCCTGGGCTTCCCCTTTCAACGTAGCTCGTGGCCCTTTCAACAGCACTCATTGACAGCACCAGCCTTGGCCTGCATGTAGATGCTCCCCTTCAAAAGGGTGTCTTTCGGCCGCTCTCTTTTCAAAGAAACTCTTTTGGAAGAACACTCTAGCGTAGATGTGGCTTTAATGACTACAAGTTAATCATACATTTTCATGTTGAATCTTTAATGTACAGTGGCAGACTGAATTAACATCTTAGCTCCTTCATTATGACACATCTATTGATTTCACAATACTTTGTTCCAGCGCTCTACTTTTACATGCTCCAGTACAAAAAATTGTTCTGTCCTGCTGATTTTTGTGTCATGTTGTGCAAAGAAAGAACATTGTACCAATGAGCTCCACTGGTATTGGTGGTACCAAACCTACATGCTTCTGTTTCCACCCTTTTTATTTGGAAGAAGCCTATTTCCAAAACAATGCCCGATAATGAACTTTGTCTATGTGGAAGAAAAGAGCATCACTTGGATGGAGTAGAATCACAAAAGAGTGAACAAAGTAGCACATGCTTAATCATTGCTGTGAACCTTTGGCAAAGCCATACATTCTGCTGAACTTTTCATTTTCTCTCACCCTGTCCTAGATGTCTTAAAAACTGATTGTGTTGCGGAGCAACTTCTGATTAAGTCGTCTTGCTGTATGCAGCAATAAAAGAGGAACTATCATGATCATTCAAAGCATGAAATAGGAGCAGAATTTCCAAAGCAGAGGGTTGCCACTTTAATTTCACGCAATTGCTCTTCATAGGAAAGTAGTTTGGTCTCTCTGATGTGACATCATTCATCCTAAGATGCCTTTTTGTCAATTTACTATAGTAAGCCAGCAAAAGAACAAACACATTGGTGTCCCTCGCTGCAACAACCATACTCTCAGCACCACTGAAGACACAATGTAAAATTATTCTTTGTGGCTGCTTCTTCCTGAAAAGCATAAAGTTGATTAGTGACAACTGATGCTATTAATCACCATACATTAGCTTCACAGCCTCCAGCAGAATAATGATTGTATCAGGTGATGCTTGTGTCCTCAGATAAATATGTTCAAAGTCCACCTTCTATTCTGGAAGCCCATTGAAATTCACCCAGTTATTTGGAAAAGGCATATATCTACCTACCATCACTCTTCAGATGAGTTTTTCACTACCTAAGCATTTTTGCATCATGGCTTCCTTTTAGAATCTCTGAAACACGATGCCTATTCTGTAGAAGCGTAATCCAGTCCTAAGTACCATTTTTGCAGATGTGCCTGGAAGGTTTCCATACGTCTTGGCTCTGGATGCAATCCTGTGGCTTATACCAAAGTTTGTGCATCCATGACAAGATAATATATCCCAATGGAATGATTGTGGGTGGGCTGTGTGTATCACCTGTCAGTAGATCATTCAATATTATTTTTCTGCCACTTCTTAGACTGTCTTTTGCCTGCTCTGGTACCAAAGGAACATGCCTCAACTCAGGTTTCAATTTTTCCTTCTGTGAACTCACAGTCTTGCTAGCTTTCTAATCTGTGATAATTTTCTGAAGAATATTTCTGTCCATCCTCATGGTTGAGGCCTTTTCTTTGACATCTTTCTCTGCCTCACATATCATGGAAAAAAAATTGTAGCACTTTTTGAAAGTGCATCATGAATATATATACATTGAGCCTTTCCATCTAGCATCATAAACAATACAAGACTGTCCAGTTGTATTTGTTCTAGATTATTTGCATTCAGCTGTGACTTTTATTATTTCAGTGGCCAGGTATTTTATTGCAATATTTTTAAATGAAGTGGTAGGTTCTTCTCAAAAGCAAACCTTGAAAATTGTAAATATTTACAAAAACATATCCTCATCTTTGTTGTCATGTTGCTTATTTGGCACCTTTTTTTTGACATTATGATTAAATCAATCATCCAGGCCACAATGGCTTTGGTGTCTGCAATGACTGTGGTCTCTCAGGCTATGAGCAAGCTCTACAACAGCTGATGGGGTCTTGGTGATGCCTACAATTCCACTTCCTTTCTATGAGATGCCATTAATCCACTTTTGGCTTGTGTGAGGTTTGTTTGAGCTTCTCACATGATCTCTCCATAATGAAATTTCCTTGCTGAAGCAGCTTGAACGCTTTAGTCAGTGGTTGGTGCATGGCTGCAAAACTGATGGCACCCATGTTGCATAGGTTGTCATATCTGATGGAGAAGACAGCATACATTTGAAGGTGTGGAAATGCAGCTTCCAATTTCCATCTCTCTGGCTGTGTGTACACTACAAACATAACTTCAAAGTTGCTTACTTTGAAGTACAACTTCAAGTAAGGAACTTTGAAGTTGAGTGTCTACACACACCCTACTTCAAAGTTAAACTTTGAAGTAGGGCACTACTGCATTCCCAGGAATGGAGTAAAGACTTCAAAGTTGGGCTCCCTACTTCAAAGTTAACTTCAAAGTAAGGACAAAATGTGTATAGACTCTCTGCAGGCTAGTTCGAAGTAGTGCCTGTCTTCAAAGTTAACGTTGAAGTTGGTTCCTAGTGAAGATGCACCCTCTGCGTATGATTTTATATAAACCATAGGGCCACCATTTCCATGTACTAACAACAAAACCTGAAGCTCACACTACTAACCCTACCCATTCAGACCAAGATGCTAAAATATTACGTCTGATCACTTTCTAAAATGAAGCAGCATGAAAAGCTCTGTAAGTGAGAAGATAAAAATTAAAATAAAATAATAAATAAAACATAGTGGCATGTGGTATCACGCATAACAAAAATGGCTGGCTAAATACAGAAGCAGCTTCCCCTCCCTTGGTGTTCACACCTCCAGATCAACTGCTGGTAGTAAGCCTCACCCTTGCTGACTGAGCTAACCTTGTTATCCCCAGCCTTGCTCTGGCTTATTTATACCTTGCCCTGCAGATTTCCAAGACCAGCATCCGATGAAGTGAGTCTGTGCTCACGAAAGCTCATGCTCAAAACTTTTCTGTTAGTCTATAAGGTGCCACAGGACCCTTCGTTGCTGTTACAGATCCAGACTAACAAGGCTACCCCTCCGATACTTAACAAAAACCTTGAAGCTCATTCTTCCACACTCAGCAACTAATATATATCTCAACTATGAGACAAACTGCTGAGATTCTTGTTTGATATAAAACAAAATTCTATGTTTTTGAGAGCATAACAGTTGCCAATGCAATATGTACAGTATTTGTGGAGTCAAAAAGAATTCTGACAGGTGGATAAAATAATACATGGTGAAATGATAGAACATAAGTCTAGAAAAGTTTCAGTATGCTTAAAATAGTGTACAGTCCATGACAACATATTTTTAGGAATATTATTCCCAAAAGCTATTTTTCACTGCAGAAGGACCAGTTTTCCCCTTGAGAGTTGAAGTTGTATCCCAAACAACCATTTTAACAAGACACACGGTGATTCATTGTCAGTTTAATTAGTACTTAAAGTAAACAAACTGTTCCTCAGCAGTCAGCTTGGTACTAATTAATTAACTAGCCTGCTAAATGTTGCAATTTCACTTTCAAATTAAAGCAGCAGAACACACACACACACACACATACACAGTGATCAATACATTCTACTTCACAGTGAACTAACAATTAGAAATAAATTGCCATTTGATTCATGCAGCCCATTCCTCAAGCTACTAAATTAATCCTGAAAGCACTTGTAAAAACAAATTTAAGTCAAGCATAATATATTTTAATGCACACAGATGTTAGCAGACTAAATTGGTATTTAGTCCATTTTACAATATCCAGCCTATTATCTTGTGGCTGACTACAAAGGCTTTAAGCACCCAACCCTCCAAACACTCACTGTTAGCATTAGTGCTTTTTACTATGACTAGTCCCACTGTGATCTGCTGCAGACCTTTTATTAGCATTTTAGAGTTTGCTCATCTATAACCTTTATGTTGAGATGGGGTTTGACCCTACTACACCAACTTACTTAAGAGAACAAACCTTATGTCTCAGATGTTAGTTATGTCACTTACTTCATTCCTGGAAGCTGCTCGGGTGCTGTGGTGATGAGCAGGGTATAAGAAACTGAGCAAAAATAAACGGACAGTACTGACAGCATTAGCAATGGATAATTTCTATCCACAAAACAGGCACTGACCTGGTAGTGGTGGAGCATAACTCCCCTCACTGGTGTTCTCTAATACTGACTTTACAGGCTCAGGTGGTAACTCAGGCTCCATACCCATTCAGTCTCTCTTTAGACTGCCAGCAAAGATGTCAAGCGCTATCCTTATGATGATGAGTTTGGTAATGAGAACATTTCCCTTTAGCAGCTTGGCTGAAGTCACCCAGTCTTCATATAGGTCACTAAGTGCTAGTTGATAACTTTCAAGAGCTGCTGGACAAAACTAATGAATAATAAATGCAAGGCTTGTATACCTTTCCCAGTTTCCCTGAGGAATTCATGTTCCCTCCCATTTTTCATTTGCATAAAACTGGGAGTTGAGGATTAAGGACACAAAAGCAGCACATGAGCTATAAAATTTAGCTGCAATATCCATCCTTTGTTAATTCTATCTTTTCAACATATTGAAACATAATCACATTATGTAGTAAGAATAATGAGTTACCAAGCAGTTATTTCCAGTTTTTGGCTTGTGCCTTCTTCTTGACATAGGCTCAAATTCATCAAGGGATTTTGACACTCAGATGCTTAACTTTTAGGTAGTCATAGAATGTGATGCAGTGACAATAACACACTTTCTGGATCAACTAAAACACTTTATTTGTAAATATATATTAGAAAAATTACTCATTCACCCAATCCCAGGCAGGCAAGGCAGGTGGTGGCATTATTGTTGCCCTGACATGGTATCCCAGGAGGTATTCTGCCTGCAAGGAGTACATATGCAACACAATATGGAGGGACTGTTGAGAATTATCGGGCTTTCTGACTACTACCCCATGCTACTCATTTGTATGGTCACTAATGATATTGCTCAATAGGTGACTTTAAGCAGATCAAAAGTGACTACAGAACTTTGTGTGCATGCGTGAGGGAGTTTGGGAAACAGGTGGTGTTGTCTTTGACCCTTCCATGCAAAGATAGGGGCTCCAGTAGAGACACATGTTTCCTGGAGGTGAATGCCTGGATGAAAATATGGTATTATCTGATGGGTTTTGGCTTCCTTGACAAAGGGCTTCTCCTCCAACGATTGCTAAGCAGAAAGAGGGTCTACCTGTCAAGGAAGGGAAAGGGAGTATTTAGATGCAGACAAGCTAATCTAGTGAGAAGGATGTAAAACTGTGTTCATAGGAACAGGTGACCAAAGCTCACAGGTATGTGGAAAACATGGACACCTGGGAGATAGATCAGAAATTGTGGAGTAAAGGAGCATGAGTAACAATAGCTGGGATGAAGAAGAAACAAGGCAAAACCGGGTAAAAAATCAAATCAGTATTTGAATCCTTGGTATACAAATGTAAGAAACATGGAGAATAAGCAGAAATAAGTTGAAATGACAGTGAATAAACACAATTATAACAAGAAGTCCTGTGGCACCTTATAGACTAACAGATATTTTGGAGCATAAGCAAGTCTTTGCCCACAAAAGCTGATGCTCCAAAGTATCTGTTTCTCTATAAGGTGCCACAGGATTTCTTCTTGTTTTTGAAGATACAGACTAACTCAGCTACCTCTTTGATACTAAACAAAACTATGACATTGTTGGTATCACAGAGACTTGGTGGGATAATACACGATTGAAATGTTGGTATAAAAGGTACAGTTTGCTCAGGAAAACTAGATGGGGATAAAAGGAGTAGTTGCCTTATGTATTAAAATCGTATGTATATATTTGGATAGAGGTTGAGACGGACATAGGAAACAGACTTGTTGAGCATCGTTGGGTAAGCTAAAAAGTGTTAAAAAAACGAAAGAGATGTTATGGTAGGGCTCTATTACAAGCCACCTAACCTGGAAGAAGAGGAGGTTGAGGGTTTAATTAAACAACAAAATCATCCAAAGAGCTGGACTTGCTGGTGATGGGGGAAATCAACTATCTGGATTTCAGCTGCAAAATTAACATAGCAGAGCACAGATTATCCAACAAATTCTTGGAATTACTGGAGACTTTTTTTTTCAATTTATTTTAAAGGGGAGGAGGTATTTTTAACTAATAGGGAGAAATGGGTCATGAATTTAAAAGTAGAAGGCAGCTTGAGTGAAAGTGATCCTAAAATGATACAATTCATGATTCTAAGATATGGTAGAAGGGAGAACAGCAAAATAAAGACAGTGGATTTCCATAGAGCAGCAAACTTAGCAAACTGAGGGAGCTGGTAGGTAAGGTCCCATTGGAAGCAAGATTAAGAAGGAAAAAAATGAAAACAGTTAGTAGTTCTGCAAAGGGACATTCGTAAAGGCGCAAGACCACACCATTATGCTATGTATAAAAGATAAGAAGCATAGAAAGAGACTATCGTGACTTACCCAGAAGATCATGAATGATCTAAAAATTTTAAAAAAGTCCTGTAAACTTGTTCTATAAACTAATGGAAACTAGATCAAAAACAAAATAATATTATAAACAAGTAACACAAATTTAGAAAGCTGAAGGCACAAAATGAGCTCAATCTAGCTTGAGGAATACAAGGAACAAGAAAATCCTATAAACATATATGAAACAAGAAGAAAGTCTTAAAGCAGAGTAGGTCCATTGTTCAATGGAGAGGGGAAAACTAGAACAGAACAGTGCAAGTGGCAGAGGTACTTAACAATTTTTGTGTTTTGGTTTTCATCAAGAAGTTTAGTGGTAGATTGGATGCTGAAAATAGTGAATGCTACAGAAATAAGTTAGTTCAGAAATTAAAATAAATAAAGAACACGTTAAAATTATTTAGAAAAGCTGGATGTCTTCAACTCAACAGGGCATGATGAAATGCACTGGAGAATACTCAAGGAGCTGGTTGAAAAGGTATCTGAGCCATTAGCTTTAATTTTTGAAGAGTCATGGAAGATGGGAGTGAGTTCAGAAGCCTGAAAAAAGGTCAGATATAGTGCCCATCTATAAAAAGGGAAATAAGGACAACCCAAGAAAGTACAGACCCATCAGCTTAACTTCTGTAACAGGAAAGATAATGGAGCAAATATTTAAAAATCCATTGGCAAACATCTGTAAGTCAACAAGGTGATAAGTTACAGCATAGATTCATCAAGAAAAAATAATGTCAAACCAACCTGACAGCTTTCTTTCACTGGATAACAAGCCTTGTGGATAAGGGGGAAGTGGTAGATGAGGCATACCTACACTTTATTAAAACATTTGATACCGTCTTACACTACCTCCTTATAACTAAGCTTGAGAAGTACAATGTAGGTGAGGCTACTATATGGTGGGTGCATAACTGGCTGGACAATCGTAGCCAGAGATTAGTTATCAGTGGTTCAGTCATATTGGAAGGGCATGTGGGGTTTCACAGGGATCAATTTTCAGAACATAAGAACATAAGAACATAAGAATGGCCATACTGGGTCAGACCAAAGGTCCATCCAGCCCAGCATCCCATCTGCCGATGGTGGCCAATGCCAGGTGCCCCAGAGAAGGAGAACAGAAGACAATGATCAAGTGATTTATCTCCTGCCATCCATCTCCTGCCCTTGTTCTGAAGGCTAGGGCACCATACTTTATCCCTGGCTAATAGCCAGGACCGGTTCTGTTCAATATACTCATCAGTGATGCAGAAAGAACACATAACCAAACTGGATGATACCAAGCTGCGTGGAGCTGCAAGTGCATTAGAGAATAGCATTATAGTTCAAAATGATCTGGACCAACTGGAGAAACAGTCTGAGCCAAATAGAATAAAGTTCAATAAGGCCAAAGGCAACATGCATCACTTTGTGAGGAAGAGTAAGTTTCACACATACAAATGGGAAGCGACCATATAAGAAGATGTTCTGAAGGTATCTAGGGTTCATAGTGGACCACAAACTAAATATGAATCAACAGTGTGATACTGTTGCAAGAAAAGCAAACATCATTCCAAGATGTATTAACAGGAGTGCCATAAGCTATACAGGAGAAGTAATTATTCTCCTCTACTCTGTGCTGATTAGGCCACAACTCAGCTTTCAAGTACCTAAAAGGGTGTTAGAAAGATAGGGAAGAAAAATATTCTCCTTGACCTCGGATGAAAGGACAAGAAGCAATGGGCTTAAATATTACAGCAAGGAATGTTAGGTTGGACATTAGGGGAAAAAAATCCTAATTGTCAGGGTGGTTAGGAACTGGAATAAATTGCCTAGGGAGGTTGTGGAATCTCCATCTTTGGAGATATTTAGGAGCAGGTGACATAAAAATCCATTCAGGATGATCTAGAAGTGCTTGAGCCTGCCCTGAGGGGAGGGAACTGCACCTGATGACCTCTCAAGTTGTCTTCTAGTTCGACTATTTTATGATTCTATGATTACCATGTTAAAACACTGGTTGCAACAGGATCTTAAAGAAAAAAAACATAAACAGTGCATATGCAAGTACAAACAGTGAAACCATGTACAAGACAGAAACCCTCTACTGCTGCAGTTCTCCTGCTCACCCTTCCTGTTTCCTTGTCCCTTCTTCTCCAATTTTCTGCACCCTTGGTGCTAACAAAAAGGAGTAGAGGCATCATGGAGATGGATTCATTTCTAGAAAACCATGGGACAAAGCTGTCCTGCTCAGCTACTCACAGGGTTCAGTTGCATGACCTACTCAGGTGTGCAGTTTTCCAAGTATTTCTGAACTTCATCACAGGATACTATTCAGAGGTTTCAGGATGTGATGTTGGTGACGTAGCAGGAGCTGGTACTCTTATGGTCATTCGTGATGTCAGCCAATCTAACAGTTCTTTCTGCTAAGTTCTGACTTCCTGCATTAGCCACCTTTCCTGTTCTAGGAAATGCGAAGGAAGTACCTACTCCAGTACAAAAACCCTGTGATCAAGCTGTGCTGTGCAGCTAGCCTCAGACTTTGCTCTTACCTATCTGCATACCTTTTTGCCAACCATAAGTCCCTCATAGCACTGACTGCACTACTTACATCTGTGTCGCTATACCACTGGCAGAATATACCCCTTATTGAGTATACAGAGAGAAGCACGTTTAGGTAACAATGCAGGGAGAAATAGTACCCACTATTTCTAGAATATGCATTTAAGTGTAAGGACAGAGATTAAGACCCCGAGGTGGTGTAAACTGTCATATTCCCAATGATTTAATTTAAGTCCTCTGACATGCATGCAGCTTTTCCAATTTACACTGGTGTACTATCCAGAGCTAGAAAAGCGGTCAGGGGTCTAGCCATCACAGCACTGTTATACTCACAATTTATGATGGGTTTTATTACTGTAGAGGAATGAAAGAGGAAACAAAATGTGGAACAAGGAAATGGGATTGAAAATGAATCACCTAATCTATACTGCAAAGGGTGCATCTGAGAGAGCAATTCAGTTTACCACATTATTACTTTCATATTACCCACACTGATCTTTCATACCATACCCTACCATTTCTGAAGTGTGGGAGGCTGGTGATAGAATTGCTGGAAGGGGACTCATATGGAGCCACTTAGAAGTAGTGCTCAATTTTACAAGCACCTTATTTCTGCTTGTATCTTTTTCCACAAAGCATGGGTAATATGGTATGGATTTTTTTGTGCTGGCAGAAATAAAATTCCAGTCATCAGAGGTGAAATACCTCATGCACCTAGTCTCTCTCCTGTCCTGTGACTCAGCTACAACTGCACTGCATACAATCATCTGACATAACCTTCTTCACTTCACTGCAGTCCAGGAAATTTCCTCTGTTCTTTTGCTAAGAAGCATTGCTGCTGCTCCTTCTTGCTCTGTTTCTTTATTTCTTTGAAAGCTCATGCTAATGATGGGCTTGATCTTTATCTGATGTGAATTGACATAGCTCCACTGCAATCAATGGAACTACATGATTTCCAGCTACTGAGGATCTGGCTTCAAAAGTATGAGATGAGAGGAGAAAAGAGCTGGATTAAAATCTTCTCAATAGTAGTATAAATAGAATCATCTCATCAGACGCATGCACTCCTGAAATGAACAGTGGCATATCTGCCTAGAATTATAACTGTTTCATACTCTGAATTATTCGTTACAAAGCAGCTACAGAGTATTTGGCTCTTTTTTTCCTAAGTCACAAAAACATTTTCATATTCTACAGATACATCTTAATTTGAAAATAATAAATACTAATTGAAACGTTTCAACTAACAGTGATTTTAAAGTTATGGGAAAATATGACCAACCATGAAGCACCAAATCAGCCAATTGCCCTGCTGATACTGTGGTGTCTGGATTGGCTGGGTGAATGCCCTTTCATGGATGAAAATTTGCTGGTGCTTTATGTCACCACAATTTCCATTCAGGCAAACAACTCACTGCCAAGTTTCTTGGTCAAGGCCCATACCAGCTGGAGTAATTCTGGCCCATGAAGTTGCTGGAGTATGCAGGATGCATGAGAAAGGGTTGTGAGGTACAGATAGGGACATTTCTTGTGATCTTTGTTAAAGCACGCATAACTTTGGGAGGGCTACATTTAACTTCACTGCTCTTCCCCAGTGCCTGAAAAACAAACAAACAAACATACAAACCCAAACTCCTAACCTAGGTCTACACTACAGCAGTCTGTTGACAGAAGATACTGTCTGAAGATATCTTCCTGCAAAACTTCTGTTGACAAATCACTTCTACACACAAAAGCAGATTGAAAGAGCAATCTGCTCTGTTGAGAGAGAGATGGGACAGACTGCTCAGCAGCCTTCTCAACAGAATGGCCAACTGGAAGGTCAGCAAACAGGACTGCCTGGTGAACCAGAAGCCCTGTCTATTGAAAGAAGGCACTCTTTTTTGTCGACAGGAAAGTGTTAACAAAGACATTCTTCCTGAAGACAGAGAGGCACAATGCTTCCAGGGTTGTGCTGGGTTTTGTACATGATGTCATTATCATCATCAGCAGCAGCATCAATAACCAAGGGCTCAGCGCCAATTGGTGTCTGATACCTCTCTCACTATTTCCTTCCAGCTTTCCCTATCCAGGTCAGAGTAGCTTAGTTTCTGTAGACTAGCTCCACACCAATCTACTGTATTGTCTATCCATTCTCTGTGGGGTCTGCCTCTCCTATTCAAGCCATCCATTATGCTGAATACCAGGGTCTTGATTTTTTGTTCGTCGTTCATTCTGCAAATATGCCCAAATTTTTCTAGCTTCCATTTTATAACATTCTGCAGTAGGTTCTCTTTCGGCTGTATCTTTCTATATAATTCCTCACTGATGACCTTTTGCATCCATCTTATTCTCAGAATCTTTCTATAACAACTCCTTTTGAACGCCTATATTCTTCTTTTGAATCTTTCGTTATCCCCACGTCTCACATCCTTACAGCATGCTGCTGATTACACACATTTTCAGGATGCTCAGCTTCATTCCTAATCCAGTTGCTTTGCTTTTCCAGATCTTACCCATCGCCTTTGAGCTCACTCTGGCTTTTGTTATTCTTGTTGCTACTTCCTTCTTACAGTTTAGATCATATGTTATGTTGCTTCCCAGATATGTGAACTTCTCTACATTTTCTAGTTCAATACCATCTACACTGATCTTCCTTCCAATTTTCTTATCTCCAAATACCATTGTTTTCATTTTATTGATGTTCATAATCAGTCGGTACCACTTCCCTTCTTTGTTTAGCACCTGCACCATTCTCGCTAGCTTCTCCTCATCTTCCTCAGTGATAACTATATCCTCTGCAAACCTCAAGTCGTAAATTCTTTTCCTGTGCACAGGTATCACTTCCACCTCTTCCTTGATCTTGTCCATCACTCTCTCCAGATGTGTGATGAAGACACTTGGTGATATTTGATCTCCTTGTCTCGTTCCTCTACTTGTTTTAAGCCAACTTCCCAAGTCCCCGCATGTTCTCACTACTGTGTCTGCATTGTCATTGATATCCTTCAACAACCGTATCGGTCTGCTATCCACTCCGTACAACTTGAACACCGCCCAACTCACTTTCTGACCTATACTGTCAAATGCCTTTTGAAGACTGATGACACAAGAATATACGTTCTTGTTCTTTCATCGAGCTTTCTCCGCTATCAGTCTTAGTGACAATATCTGCTGTATGATACTTCTATCTTTTCTAAACCCCACTTCCTCATCTGCTATATGTTCTACTATCTGCGATCCTGATCTATCCATCAGTAAAAAGGAAGAAGGGTTCTTTTGAAGATGGGATTTACTTTTGAAAGAGCAGCGTCTGTACTGCTTTTCTTCTTTCGAAAGAAGCTATTTGGAAACAAGAATATGCAAATGAGGTGTCAGATTTGCAAATGTGTACCTCATTTGCATTTTCGATTTACCTCATTTCCATACCTCTTTCAAAAGAGGCATGCAAGTGTAGACAAAGCCTTGGTATATTTAATCACCAAATCTGCAGAATATGCTGAGTCTGAAAATCTTTCCTTGACTTGCTAGCTTTAGGTGGAATCCACACAGAGTCTTACTCTGCTTTGGATCACTACTAGCCAGTCAGCCACCTGATTAACCAGTCACTAAGTTAAATCAAAATTACATAGACTTAAAGAAAACCCGTCACAAGAAAATACAAAAGATGGAGAATATAGTATAAAATTACTCTTTCCCCATTAGGACATACAGGCTACGTCTACACGTGAAGCCAACATCGAAATAGCCTATTTCGATGTAGCAACATCGAAATAGGCTATTTCGATGAATAAAGTCCACGTCCTCCAGGGCTGGCAACGTCGATGTTCAACTTCGACGTTGCGCGGCACCACATCGAAATAGGCGCTGTGAGGGTACGTCTACACGCCAAAGTAGCACACATCGAAATAAGGGTGCCAGGCACAGCTGCAGACAGGGTCACAGGGCGGACTCAACAGCAAGCCGCTCCCTTAAAGGGCCCCTCCCAGACACAGTTGCACTAAACAACACAAGGTACACAGAGCCGACAACTGGTTGCAGACCCTGTGCCTGCAGCATAGATCCCCAGCTGCTGCAGCAGCAGCAGCAGCCAGAAGCCCTGGGCTAAGGGCTGCTGCCCACGGTGACCCTAGAGCCCCGCAGGGGCTGGAGAGAGAGCATCTCTCAACCC
This sequence comes from Carettochelys insculpta, assembly GCF_033958435.1. NCBI lineage: Eukaryota > Metazoa > Chordata > Testudines > Carettochelyidae > Carettochelys > Carettochelys insculpta. The sequence goes on from NC_134137.1 coordinate 140,149,976, forward strand.
CCCAGCTGATGGCCACCATGGAGGACCCGGCAATTTCGACGTTGCGGGACGTGGATCGTCTACACGGTCCCTACTTCGACGTTGAACGTCGAAGTAGGGCGCTATTCTGATCCCCTTGGCTGCGTCTACACGTGCACGCTACTTCGAAGTAGCGGCAGTAACTTCGAAATAGCGCCCGTCACGTCTACACGTGTTGGGCGCTATTTCGAAGTTGAAATCGACGTTAGGCGGTGAGACGTCGAAGTCGCTAACCCCATGAGTGGATGGGAATAGCGCCCTACTTCGACGTTCAACATCGAAGTAGGTACGTGTAGACGATCCGCGTCCCGCAACATCGAAATAGCGGGGTCCTCCATGGCGGCCATCAGCTGGGGGGTTGAGAGATACTCTCTCTCCAGCCCTTGCGGGGCTCTGTGGTCACCGTGGGCAGCAGCCCTTAGCCCAGGGCTTCTGGCTGCTGCTGCTGCAGCTGGGGGTCCGTGCTGCATATACAGGGTCTGCAACTAGTTGTTGGCTCTGTGTATCTTGCACTGTTTAATGAAAGTGTGTCTGGGAGGGGCCCTTTAAGGGAGCGACTTGCTGTTGAGTCCGCCCCGTGACCCTGTCTGCAGCTGTGCCTGGCTCCCTTATTTCGATGTGTGCTACTTTGGCGTGTAGACGTTCCCTCGCTGTGCCTATTTCGATGTTGGGCTGAGCAACGTCGAAGTTGAACATCGACGTTGCCAGCCCTGGAGGACGTGTAGACGTTATTCATCGAAATAGTCTATTTCGATGTCGCAACATCGAAATAAGCTATTTCGAAGTTGGGTGCACGTGTAGACGTAGCCCTTATGAGGTTAGCGACTTCGATGTCTCGCTGCCTAACGTCGAAGTTAACTTCGAAATAGCGCCCGACGTGTGTAGCCGCGACGGGCGCTATTTCGAAGTTAGTGCCGCTACTTCGAAGTAGCGTGCACGTGTAGACACAGCTATAGGCTACATCTACACTTGCCCTCTTCTTCCAAGGGGGCTTGGTAATTAGGCTGGTGGGAAATTACTAATGAAGTGTTGTGATGCATATGCAGCACTTCATTAGGCTAATTTTTCCCTACGGCAACATCAAAGTGTCAAACTTTGAAGTTCTGGCATGCTGTGTAGCCGCAGGCACTTCATAGTGTCTGCGCTATTTCAAAGTGACTTTACTCCACAAAATTTTGTGGAGTAAAAGCATTTCAAAGTAGCTCAGGCAGTTAGAAATGCCCGCGGCTACATGCATGCCAGCACTTCAAAGTTTGACACTTTGAAGTTGTCGTGGGGAACAATTAGCCTAAGGAACTGCTGCATATGCATTGCAGCACTTCATTAGTATCTCCCACCAGCTGGATTACCATGACCCCTTCGAAGGGGGCAAGTGTAGACATAGCGTTAAAGAAATGTTGGCGAATCACACTAGTTGAGAAAGTTAACTAGAGCAAATTGGCTAAAATGAAAACAACATTCAGAGCACACAATTAAGACAGAAGTTATGTTTTCCTTCTGATTTCCCCTTGCTATGATTAACACCGCCCAGGGTCCCTGTAAGTCGGTTAACAACATCACTACCCTGTTGCAAAGTCCTTCAGAGTTAGGGACAACAGCCTCCTTTCTGCTCCTGGCTCAGCTTCTCCCAAAGTTTGTAAAGCAAATGTCCTGACTGCTTGCCCATATGGAGTCTGTCATTAGCAGGAGACACAGAATGTATTGAAGCACACCTTCAAACTACCACAGCACCAGAAGTTTCTGAGTGTGGAGTGTTAAATCTGCCTAGCAACAAAGATACAGACATTACTCACTCCTTCCTCCCACTATGGGTCCCTTAAAGACATATCTGCCTTTTAGGTGCCAGGGTTACATATTTGCACACATGCATGTTTCTCTTTCATGAGCACACAAAAATCTCTGAGGAAAGGGTTATATTCTGATTGTATCCAGAATTTGTAATCAGTGTGTTTTTCTCCAGGTCACAAAGACATAACAATGTCATGTTTTCTTGAAAAGGTTCTCACAATTTTATTTGAACAGTGATTTTAACAACTACAGCAACAATAAAACAACAAAAATACATTGTACTCAGTAGATATATCAAATCATAACTGAAAGCTCATTAAGAAGATTAATTGTTGGAATTGTATTAAATCCATTATGGTGAACCATCTCCATTTTTTCTTTTATATCCATCATGTCTCGTTAGCTAACTTGAAAATGGGAGGATGTATTTTGTGGCAGACTGCAACTTTCATTGACCTTCAAAGCCAACGACACGTTTAGAGGAGGAAAATGTTAAGATAAAGCTTCGTCTAATGTGGTAGCCTTGTGGAGAGGAATAAGAAATATCTTATTCAAAAAAGAAATTAAAAATAGATTGATGCTATGGGAGGTCTGAAGGGATAACACTGATTTATGTGAGAAGTGAAAAACTCTCAGATAGCTGATATTTTTGGTAAAGTATCAATAGAGAGAAAAAAACTATAATATGATTATATCACACTAAATCATTGATGATGTGGGTTTGGACTAGCATGTGGGATTGCAGGGAAAACAAAATGTGACAGCTGATAGGACAAATAAAAATCTGGAAGATGTGGGTAGAGTTAATCTGAAACTTTCTTTTAAAATGGTTTGAATGAACTGAGAGCTAAATCAAGCAATGGGATGTGTGTGCATGATTCACACTTGACTTCAGTCGGCATCTCAGGTTATTTGTGCACAAAAAAATAAAACAGCTGTGACTTGCTTATGCCAGCTGATTACATGGGGGATGGGGATCAGGCTTCAGGAGCATAAGATTGTAGTGTAAATGTTAGGGCTAGCTCAAGCTTTGGGATTCTGTGTTGGGGAGGGTCCCAGACCCCAATTCCCAGCCTAAGCCTCAGTATTAACTCCACATTATTCTAGCCCTGAAGCCCGAGCCTAATTGCTGATAGAATGCTGGTGGTCGGGGGAGGGAGGAGGATTACACTCTATACCAGAACCCTGATGCCTGGCTGAAATGCTGGTCATGGAAGCTCCAATGTCCAGACCCCTGTTGTGGCTTTGAGATGGGAGGAACTACACCTCCCTGAACTGGCCTCGGTTTTAGGGAAGCTCTCACTTCTCCCTGTGGCCCTGGGGGTCATGGTGGAGGATGTTGGCGGGATGTACAAAGCTTCTTCAGTCTTGAAGTAGGGGAAGAAAGGAGTAATAGTTTGCAGGGCTGAATAGGAGAGGCACAATGGGATGGTGGGTGGGAAAGGTCAGGGTTCTGAGGAAAAGGGCTGGAACAAGGCAGGACCTGCAGGCTGAAAGAGTTGAGAGGAGCCCACCACTAGCCCTAGCCCAGGACCCCACAAAATCATAATCCACCTCTGTGGTACACATATCCATTGAGAGCACAGATACATTGATGAGAGAATTAAGGACAGATGTTCCTCACTCTGGCTGCCAGCCAGCAAATGTTTGATCTGTTTCTTTCTTTGGGCTCCGACCCTACAAAGACTGTGCATCTGCATAACTTTCAACTAGTGAGCAGTATTTCAAGAAAGATTTAGGCATTTGGGAATCTAAATCCCATTGATTGTTGATGGGATCTAGGCTGTAAGCACCAATGGATATGTCTACAATGCAGTAAAACACCCACGGCTGACTCCTGTCAGCTTACTCAGGCTCTAATTGCAAGTCTATAAAACTGCAGTGTAGATGATTTGGCTGAGGCTGGAGCCTCAACTTTGGGATGCTGCAAGTCCTAAAAGTTAAGCTAGCCCTTGGTGTTTTGTCACACTGTAGACATGAGCTCTGTTCCTTTGGACATGAGTTGTAGGCGCCTAAACCAGCTCGATGATATGATGCTGAGTTATGATACATTTACCAATCTGGGACGCAGTGCTTTCCAAGCACAGAGCTCTAGGTAAGCCACCTTTAAGCCACCACAGAAAAAAAGCTGCTGCACTATACCCGCACTACTGTTGTGCTTCATTGTAGATGCTACCTATTTCAAAAAGTTCTCCCATCCATGTACATAATCCACAACCCCCAAGAGGCAGTAGGTCCACCATGGCATAATCCTGCTGCTGGCAAAGTGCTGTCTACACTGTAGGTTAGGACATCATATCTACATCTCTCAGCAGTGTGGATTTTTTTTATATCAGTTAGAGACATAGCTATGCCAACCAAAGTTACCAGCATACCTCAGCCCCCAGCGAGGTGAGCAAAGAGGAGCTGTGATGTTGCCCCCTAAGAACATTACAGTTGAGGGAGGCACAAAGGCCCACACCCACAAAGGCTGCTAAAGAGCAGATTTAAGCATCCCTGTGACACATAACATCACCTGCATGTTGGTAATTAACCTTGTTGAAATGCCTCCGATTTTTTCTGCAAAAGATCCCCAACAACATGTTTCTGCCTCTGAACATGTGCAGTGCAACTTCACACTAGGAACCCTCTCACTTATCTCACATGTACACCCCAGGCAATCTACAGATTGAGAGAAGAAAGTTTTTCCTTCACCTGTTTGACCTGAAAGGGATGATGTGCTAGCCAGGCTCAGAGTTCTGCCTAAATCTGTACACATCAGGCAGGAGGAAGAGGCACTGGCTTCCCTTATAACCTTCAGTACAGTGCTTAGGACAGTCTTTAAGGCTATAGGAGATTGCACTTCATTTCCTCCTATATAGTGATTCTTAGCCAATTAATACTTAACTATTGACTTGTTTAATTAAAGTGGAATTCAGCAAGAAATTCAGCAAGATCTGACCCACATCACAACATCATAACATACCATATCCCCACATATGTACCCACATCACAATATACCATAGCTCAATACTTAAAGCATGCACCTAACAGGTAGGAAACCTGTGTTCAGATTGTTTCTCTGCCATCCCAGGTGAGTACCCTCACCCTTAGGATGATGTTTATAAGGGAGATATCTTCCTTTCCCCCATCAGTTTTGTGTGGACCAAGGTATGTGACTAACTCATTCTTGTAAGAAACAATTAAAGTGTCAAAGCCATCTGCCTACAAGAGAAGATTCCCAGCTGTGGGCCACATGCAGTAATAGGCATTTCCTTGTAGCACAGTTTTAGGCACATAACGCTATGATAAGACTGGGGCTTCAGTTATACCACTTTCGTGCGCATCTTTAGTATCCACATAGAATGCTAGCTTTTGTGGATCCGTATATGTGCTGTCTACCATTCCCCATTTATTGCATGAGGATAGTTGTCTTCGGAGATCACCATGTTGCTCCTATGATTTTCTAGGTGCCTAAAAGTCAGGTGCATTCAGGAAAAGGCCATAACTTAGCTCTGTGGCTCTTTAAGGCTCACAGGAGCGAGACTATTTCCTAAGGAATTTTGAAAAAGGGGATTTTTCTGCTGTGGGACAAGTCATTCTATCGACATCTAGCCAGAAATCCCAGGTTATACAAATAAACTTTATTGCTTCTAATTAATTACTAACCAAACAAGAGGAACTTCAAAGCCCTGCAAAATCAAATTTATTACAGCTTTTTTCAGCTTTTTGTCCTAGAAAAAAAAAAAAGCATAGTCCTAGTAATTCCATTTTAAAAGTTCCTGTTTGAGCACTATATTAATTAGACAGATATATGTTCCATGCTGTTAAGGTAGGGCTATATAGAGTGCTTTAGGTTACGTGCCAGTGCATGGTTTGGATAACAATATGTTCACATTTTAGGATCAGGTTACCAGTCAGTACTAATTCTGGATCTTGTTCTATAATTAAACTTACAATAAATAGTGACACATAAATAAAAGTAAATTTGGCCACAGATATTTCACAGCCTGATCTGAAGCCTACTGAGTTCAGATAAAAAAAATCTCATAATGGGAAGACTGGTGCTTAGAGGAGAGTCAGGATACTTTTGTAAGAAATACAGAAATATCTAATGTCTTGAAAGAATCTATTGACAAATAAATAACAGTGGAGCACAGTTTCAAAAATCATATATAGGGATGGGGGAAAAATACCTGTTTACTGAATGACAAGATTAGTACAAAATTCAACATTCAATAAAATGCAATACAAATGAATCTAGCATGAATATGGATTTCATTCATACACAATAAAATTGAACACAAAATAGGGAAAATTGAAGACTGAAACCTCCTAAATTACACAAATGCATATATTGTCAGTTCTTGTCATCAATTTTTACTAAACAGTTTCTGAACACAGAAAAAAACCATTACATATAATAAAAGAAAATTGTGATACTTATTTGTGTTTTGTCTTCCCACACTAGTGCTACGTCTACACGAGCCCCAAACTTCGAAATGGCCACACAAATGGCCATTTCGAAGTTTAGTAATGAAGCACTGAAATGCATATTCAGCGCTTCATTAGCATGCGGGCGGCCACAGCACTTCGAAATTGACGCGCCTCGCCGCCGCGCATCTTGTCCAGACAGGGCTCCTTTTCGAAAGGACCCCACCTACTTTGAAGTCGCCTTATTCCCATCAGCTTATATATTCCCTGAGAATGTGCTTCTTACAACAAAGAGACTTTAACAGCAGATTAGAAAGGGAAATGTGTGAACTGCAATTTATGCTCAAATTCGATGCACTGAGGCTTAGCCCTAACAGAGACAACAATTTCCTTACACATCCCAAAGACAAGTATCAGAGGGGTAGCCGTGTTAGTCTGGATCTGTAGCAGCAAAGAAGGGTCCTGTGGCACCTTATAGACTAACAGAAAAGTTTAGAGCATGAGCTTTCGTGAGTTAACTCACTTCTTCAGATGCTGGTCCTGGAAATCTGCAAGGCCAGGTATAAATAGGCCAGAGCAAGGCTGGGGATAACGAGGTTAGCTCAGTCAGGCAGGCTGAGTTGTATTGTCATCAGTAGATCTGGAGGTGTGAACTCCAAGAGAGGGGAAGCTGCTTTTGTATTTAGCCAGCCATTCACAGTCTTTGTTTAATCCTGAGCTGAGGGTATTGAATTTGCAGATGAATTGTAGCTCAGCAATTTCTCTTTGGAGTCTGTTCTTGAAATTTCTTTGCTGCAGGATAGCTACTTTTAAATCTGCTACTGTGTGTCCTGGGAGATTGAAGTGCTCTCCTATGGGTTTTTGTATATTGCCATTTCTGATGTCTGATTTGTGTGCATTTATTCTTTTACGTAAGGACTGTCCAGTTTGTCCGATGTATATGGCAGAGGGGCATTGCTGGCACATGATGGCATAAATTACATTGGTAGATGTGCAGCTGAATGAGCCCACGATGGTGTGGCTGATCCGGTTAGGTCCTGTAATGATGTTGCTGGTGTGTATATGTGGGCAGAGCTGGCAACGAGGTTTGTTGCATGGATGGGTCCCTGAGATAGAGTGACTGTGGTGCGGTGTATAGCTGCTTGTTAGGATTTGTTTTAGGTTGGCAGGTTGTCTGTGAGCAATGATAGGTCTGCCTCCCAAGGCCTGTGAAAGTGTGGGATCATTGTCCAGGATCATTGTCAGCTGAAGGGTTGAGATGCTCTGCCCAGCCTCTGCAGGGCTCTATGGTCTCCGCATGCAGCAGCGCTTAAAGCACGACTGACCCGGATTTCCTGTGATAGGAAGCTGAGAGCATGTAGGCAGCAGCACACGCACGTGCTAGCCCTGCAGGCTTTCCAGAGGCCCCAATCTGCACTGCCACCAGCCATGGCAGCCAGCCAGCCCCCAGAGTGCCCCCAGGGCTCCCCCCCTCAGGGGACCCAGGCACCTCTGGAAGCCAAAGGGGGGGACAAAAAGAGGTGGGCTCTGAGACCTGTTGGGGCTCTGGGGTGAGGAGGAGGTGGTCCACACGATGGGTAGCAAGTGGTGGAATGCAGAAGTGTTCGCCCAACTGTACAAGGGCCTGGCTGCCCAGGGTCACCCTGCCTGCACTCTGGACCACATCCAGAGCAAGGTGAAGGAGTTGTGGCAGGGTTAAGCCCAGGCCCGGGACTCAGCCAGCTGGTCTGGGGTCACCCCTGCTGCTTGGCGCTATTACAGGGAGCTCAGGGCCATCCTGGGCCCCTGGGAAACCTCCTCCCACCCTGACCCACCCTTGACACCATGGCCGAAGAGCCCCAGCAGGCCTCGGAGCCAGAGTCTGGCCCAGAGGCCAGCCCCGCATCCCGGGACTCATTTTACACTGAAAATAATTATGTTAGTTTTGCTCACTACCGTAAAAAGTGCAAAGCAGCGGAGCACAATCTCTGGCTAGACACACATGCAACATGGTCCAGAGCACTGAGCACTAGACTGTTGTGTGGCAGGAGTGTAAGTTTTTTGCCATAGCACTACCACTGAGTCCTCATATTCTGTCTTTAGAAAACACATTAAATCTCTGGGCCTGATGCGTGTCCCAGTGAGGACTATGGAAAGATTTCCACAGAAGCCTGTGTGCTTCGAATGATGTCTGAGTTTCCCATCAGCAAAGCATGGACAGTGCTTACTTGACTTTTTTACAACACTTAGGCTGGGTCTACACTTGCCCTCAACTTTGAGGGGGGCATGTTGATCAGGGCAAAGGACAATTACAAATGAAGTGCTGCGCTGAATATGCAGCACTTCATTAGGCTAATTCTCCTCCATAGCAACTTCAAAGAGTCAAACTTCCATGTGCCGGCATGCAGATAGTTGCCATGTAGCCTAACAAAGTGCTGCATATTCACCACAGCACTTCATTTGTAATTGTCCATTGCCCTGATGGCATGCCCCCTTTGAAGTTGGGAGCAAGTGTAGATAAGCACTTAGAAATGTATCAAAGAAAAAATTCTATGTGAGCTAGTTTTATTATTCAGGTTATATGTTGATTTTATTGTATTATTTGTGGCTGTAACATTTGGTATTAGCCTACTGTTGTAGCAAAGCAAACTAATGTTTATTTCAGGCTTTTTTTTTTTTAATTTGGGTGTAAGTTGACTAGTTAAAGTGCAAACAATCCCATTTTCTGGGGCAGAAATCTGGGAGTGTAGTCAAAATAGGCAGCATTTCTAATGATCAAACTGTGGAACTCCACATGACTCCACCTTGCTTACATTATGCTAGGTAGTTGCCTACTCCTAACACTGCCTTATCTGATTCTATTTGGTAGCTATACTGTGAAAGATAGATCACAGATGTGAAGACTTAATCTACTACTAGGCCCATTTTACCGTAAAAAAAATAACAGCTTGTAAAGTGGAGCTGTTGCAGTGGCTCAAACAGTGGTGAGAATTAATAGTTTATTCATAGCATGGAACACTGCATAGGCTGTTTCAAGGTATGTAAATTATCTGCCACAAATATGTGTTAAAACACTATTTCCTGTTCCCTAGCATCTCACAATTTCTTTGTCATAAATAGATTCTTCCAGAATTAGTAGGTTGAGGTTTGGCCTCTCCTCATCCCCTTACTTTAGTTTCTGAGGCCTTTTTCCTTCAAAAGTACAAATTAATGCATTGTCTTCACTTTCTCACAACGACTTCACTTTCACTCAACATGGAAATATGAATCTGGAATCTTTGAGAACCATTGAGTTTGACTATGAAAATACAGCTTTTTTTTCTCAACAAATTTCAGATACAACAATATTTGAAAAAAATCCTTATCTTTATTTCAGGAAATGTAGCTCTCTGTGCTAACACAAAATTACAGTCATAAGAATGATATTTATATTTATTGCCACCATATACTTTTGTCTGGAAGACAGAAAAGAGAATAAGAATGTTATGAGCACCTTATAACTTTACATATCTATCAATCTATCTATCTATCTGAGGGTTCCATACTGTTGCCAATTACAATAGCATCTCAATGCTTTTGACATTAAGTCAACAACAAAGTCCCTAGTGGCTTTTCTTCTTTTGGGAATGCAAAATTGGATTAGAGGGTTTGATATTTATGTATTTATGCATTCATTTATATTTTGTCAATTGCCTGTTTGTTTGTTTGCTTGGTGTGATAGTGATTTAGAGTAAAAGGGCCCTATGATGGAATGGCTTGTTCAAAAGGTGTGAATTATTTTGTAAAGATAATAAGGTTTTGCATTTGTCTGATCTTCTTTGGAGATCTGTGTTATAGGTGAGCATGGTTTGTCTCTAGCTTTCATGTACTTTGGCCTGGGCTTCCTGATCTGCACTGCACCAAAGGAATGCAGCTGTCATAGCACTTAAAATTGAAATTAGGTTTTTGGTATAGCTCAGGCCTGATTCATTAGTGGCTTTGAACATTCAAACAAGGGCCTTTAACTGGCATGAGAGCCTGACTGGGTACCAGTAAAGGGGCTTCAGTATGGGCCTGATGTGCTCATTGGGCACCATCTGGATCTGATGTATCATCTTCACATTTAGTATTCACTGCAGATAACCCAACAATCCAAAATTCATGAAGGCTATGTCTACACATGCCCCTTCCTTTCGAAAGGGACATGGTAATGAGCAAGTTGGGAAGATGCTAATGAGGTGCTTTTCTGAATATGCTGTGCCTCGTTAGCATAATGGCAGCTACATTCAATTCAAAAGTGCAGATTTAGAATAGCGTACCACCCATGTAGATGGGACCTTTTGGAAATGGGAAGAAGGGGCTTTTGAAGTCTGGGGGGTCCTTTTGAAAGACCCCCAACTACACAGGCAGTGTGCGATTTGAAAGCGGCACTTTAGAATCATGTGCAGTCATCATTATGCTAATGTGGCACTGCATATTCATGGCAGCTCCTCATTAGCATCTTCCAACTCGCCCATTACCATGCCTTTTCCAAAAGGAAGGGGATAGCGTAGACGTAGTCAAAGTGTTTAGGCTCCATACCTCCAGTTGTGACTTCCAGAAAATCAGTTAAAAGTGGTATTGATAATCAACTTGTCCTCACTAGAAAGACAGGAAGTTAATGGGAAGATGAATGAAGAACTGGGCTCAATAAGTTGGTGCTGCGGTTATGTTGAAGTATTCCTGAAATTTTTGTTTTGCAACTCTTCAATAATATAGTAGTTCAGGTTATCTGCCTGCTTGGTATAGAAAATAATCCAGCAATGGAAATGTATGATTTTAACTGACAGTCTGGTGACCTGTCTGAAGATCTCAGTTTCAGACAAATTTTATTTTCTCAATATTGACTGGAAAAAATAATAAGGTTCAAATAAATTCTGCATTCAGAACTGTTGTACAAACAATAGTTGATCTTCATGACAATTATGCTGTTTAATTACAACTTTATTGTGATAATTATTAATACTCATTTTACAGAAGAAGAAACTGGGGAAAAGCTATTCTTTTAGTCTCTATTTTTTACAATTTTTATATATAAAGCTAGAATAAAGTGGGTGTACATTGAAACCAAATCACATACTTACTAATCAGTTTTCTTAAAGAATATCACAAAATGCAGGAGGTATGAGAATCAGGCCCACCGACATCGAGTGACTTTCCCAAAGTCACAGAAGGCCTGTATTAAAACCCATTGCTTCCTAGTTTCATGCTTAATCCACTAGACCATGCTACCTGAGTGAAGGCAGAATTTTCAAGGATCATTATATTTATTTATTTCAAAATTCCAGCACATCAGTTTTGGATAGAATTTGATATATAATTCCTGATGAGGCAGGGTAAAAGGCTGGGTCAGAAATTTTGAATTTCAACATTGAGTTTGAATTTGGATCTGAATTTTGTATTTGAACCCTATCTCTTTAAATGCATAGGGTAAAAATCTATATTCAGAAATGGATAGATAATTCTCTGAACATATTGACTCAATGTGTAGCAGTGTAGCAGTTGTTTTTTTTTTTTTTTTGGAAGTATGTTAGGTGCGCTGGATCAGTAAATCCTATTTTTGTAGTTGAAGTTGTAAGTACGTGTACAAATTTGTATTCCAGGATTTTTTGTTGTTTTCTTTTGTTTGTTTTCTTTGAAGTTCTCAACAAAGGTGTGGCTACCTTATTGTGAGAGGATGGCTTGTGAGGGGATTACTTAGCTGTCAAAGGGCATTTAATAGAGCTGAATCCACATCTGAAGAACTTTGTTATGTATGTTCAGGCCAGCAAATAGGCATTGGGTGATTGCCTGCAAAGGAGAGAGACAGGTTATTTACACATGTGACAATCTCCATTTTGGATTATTCTCTTACTCAAAGAGAACAATGGAATTCCCTCCTCAGGGGAAAAAGAACAAATAGGGTCAGGAGAGCTCCTCCATCTTTTTCATCAGCCTGCCTTGAAATCATCTGATATCCCCTAAGAGAGGGAGGCTGTGGCTACACATGGGTGCTTTTCCCATGTAGCCATACCCAGCTGCACACATTCGAAAGCGGCGCTTTTCAAGCACTGCAGCTGGAAATGTCCTAATGCCAATGAGGCACTGAATATTCAATTCGGTGCCTCATTAGTAATATTTGAAATGGCCATCAGCATGCCCATTTCGACGTTTTGGCCAAGTGTGGCCACAGCTGGAGAGAATGAGAGAGAGATAGTGCTTTACAATGAATTGGAGACCAAAGTCAGGATAAATTCATTACTGACTTGAAATTTTCACCTGACATGAGAACAGCTATCAGAGAAAGAACTCACATGTAACTAGATTCTTAGTGGAGTAGAACTACCTATGTGTTTTCTTTTATTTGGAAACTCACATTGAACTTTCCTTTTTTCTTATAATCACTTAAATCAGACTGTTTTGTTTAGTAAAAACTCTAGTTTATAATCAAGCACAATGTTGATTGTTATTCCCCAGGGAGAGCCACCACTGTGCATATCTCTCTTTCGTTGGTAAAGGGAGATTATCAAATGAGCCCTCCCTGTACAAATCTTTTCCAGAGAGAGAGAAGAGAAACAGAGAGAGAGAAACATTTGGGCTTTGATCCCTTTTGGGGGTTGTTTTCCCCGGAGATGTGCCCTATCACTGCTGAAGTAAATCAAAACAAAAAGCAGTCAAGTAGCACTTTAAAGACTAGCAAAATAGTTTATTAGGTGAGCTTTCGTGGGACAGACCCACTTCTTCAGACCATAGCCAGACCAGAACAGATTCAATATTTAAGGCACAGAGAACCAAAAACAGTAAGCAAGAAGGACAAATCAGACAAAGATAATCAAGGTGAGCAAATCAGAGAGTGGAGGGGTGGGGGGGAAGGTCAAGAATTAGACTGAGCCAAGTATGCAGATGAGCCCCTATAGTGAGTCAGAAAGTTCCCATCACGATTTAAACCATGTGTTAATGTGCCGAATTTGAATATAAAAGCCAGCTTGGCTGCTGTCTGCATTGCTCTGTGGGGGACTGGTAGCTCCAACTCTGTCCCTTGGCTGGTGGGAGACCAGAGTATCTGGTCCAGCAAGACAGAATGGTGGGGAGCACCAAAGAGCAAGAAGGAGGGTGTCAAAGGCCTGATTGGCACACTGGTGAACATCCCAAGAGGTCTTCTGTGACCACATCCTGTCAAAGTTGTGAAGGCCAGGACTTTATAAGGTTCAGAAAAGATCTGGATGAATTCATGGCAGATAGGCCCACCAAAGGCTAGCAGCCAGGATTGACAAGAGTGGTGTCCCTACCCTATGTTTGTTAGAAGCTGAGAATGAGCAACAAGGAATGGATCGCACTGGAATATTACATGTTCTGTTCTTTCCCTCTAGGGTACCTGGCATTAGTCACTGTTAGAAGACAGGAGACTAGGCTAGATGGATCTTTGATCTGACCCAGTATGGCCGTCCCTCTGTTCTTATGAACACCTTACAACTTTGGTTTTCAAAATCCTTATCTGGATCCAATTGGTATGTCTTGGAGTCACCTCTCCATATACTACATGGCCACCTAACGCAACAGAAATGCTAAACAAGCAATCACATTTATAAAGATTATGCTGCTCTGCATATTAAAGAGAGTACACTGGTGAGTATCAAATAAGCAGTTGGAAATTCTTGACATACAGAAAGTAATCTTCAGTGTTTACAATGACTTCACCCAGCTGTCATTACAAAGTGGGCAGCAGTATTATTACCCTGTTTCCCATATGCCAGAGAACTTCAGAAGCAGGATTATCATCTGCATGGGAAATGTTGTAAGACTTCTTGTTTTCCAATATTACACTGGGTACAGATAGTTTGTGGAACTGTTGTAAACAGGGTAAAGTTGCTATGATTCTTCTTATATGTCTGATTCTTATGGGTTTCTAAGGTGGAGGGATTACTGTAATTTGTACTCTTTTCCTAATTTTAGCACAGCTACAATATGGAATTTAATTCATCTATGTGAAGGTATTGCTCTTGTTTAGATAAAATAAGAGGTGCACAAAATTCACTGTTTGTCTGAATTTTGCCAACAAAGCTTAGGAAGCATTATGGGACAGAGAAATAAAGCAAGAATAGTGCTGATTATGGACATGAACTACAGGAATATGTTCCCTTTATGTTTTGCAATCCTCAAAAGGTCTTGAAAACTTTCTGTTGTACGAAGTGCTTAATTTTTAATGAAAGTGGTGTTGGGATTCAAGCTTTTTTTTTTTTAACTTTTATAACTGATTGCAGCAAGCTCAGAGATGCCAGGACTATGAATTGGCAAGCTGGCAGGTTTTTGAAGACATTTCATCACAATGGAACAGAAATACACTATGAACCACCTATTGGACAGTTCAAGGAAATACAAATTCACTTTATTTATTGCCTTCTTTGACTATGGAAAAACATCCAACAGTGTAGAGATAGATCAATACAGTGTTGGAACCTCTTGCAGAGCACCACACTTCCACAAACTATATCAAACTATCAGAGGAAGTAAAATTTTGACTCCACAACAAACATAACTATTTTTATACTCCCCTTCTCATTCCTGTTAAGAAATCTGTAAAACAAGGTGACACAGTTTCACTGAACCTCTTCACACTTTGCCCCTGAAGGGTATTGAGGTGAATGAATTGGAAGGATGGACTCAGCATCAATGGAAAGTAGTTAAACCACCTCAGATTCACAGGTGATGCTGTGTTAATTGCTGAAAATAATAGGAAACTGCAGAAAATGCTGTGAGAATTGAACACCAATGCAGCCAAGTTGTACTGAAAATTAACCACTCTAAAATTAAATTTATGCAGTCTCATCATACCTTGCCAAACCACCAAACAACAGTCAATGAAAAACAAACAGAAGAAGTTGAGCAATGTGTCCATTTGTGCCAATAAATTAACATATGCCATGATCAGGAAGGTGAACTCTCATGAAGAAAGAAAGCAGGTTGGTGTGCAGTTGGTTCTACCACGGATGACCTCCAAGGAAAAATCATAAAGGAAATATGTGCCAACTTCTTCAGCTCAACAGTAATACTGTACAGAGGCCTGCCAATGCAAAAAGCAAATGAAGCAATTGCCCCAGGGCCTAGTGATTCAATAGGGTGCAAGATTCCCAGCTGCCACCACCACTAGTGTGGCAGCAGTGGAGGTTGGAGCACCAGGCCTTTAAATCACCACCGGAATTATAAGGTTGCATGGTTGACTGTCCCCAGCCCTGTCCCTTTTGCTCAAAGCTTCTTCCCTTCTGGGATCATGGAGTTGGGTTCTTCCCCACCTTGCCCAGGGGCCCAGCAATTCTCTTGGCCCCTTGGCTGTACAGCAGTGAAACATGGGTTCTCATAAAGACAGAGGAGCAGCAACTCGCTGTCACAGTGTGGGTGGTAGGAAGAAGAATGATGGGAATTTCTGTCCATGACTGTGCACCCCATGAAATGATCAGACAGCTGAGTGGAGGGTAGCGTAGGGCATAGCAATTGAGACAAAGTATGGTAAAATGCGATGTGCTGGGTATACAGCAAAGCTTACTGACAATGGATGGAAAACAGCAGCCACCAATTGGTACCCACAGAAACTGAAACAACTGCTCAACCAACATCCAAAAAGGTGGGAAGTCCAGCATAAGAGAAGAATGGAAGATGTGTTGTGATAGGTGCAATCCTCATGAAGGTTGAAGTACTAATCCGTTATGATTGATCAAGATCATGTAGGAGGAAGGGAAGGGAAGGACACCAGCTTTTAATATATTCTCTGTATGTCATATCTACACTTTCCAAAACACAACAGGCACACTTTTTGGTCTTTTCTCTGATAGCAGTCACAATACAGTAGAATCAATCTGAGGTGGTCCTAAATTATAGCAGGAGCTATATTCCAGACCCTAACTAGCCCAGAATCAGAGAGAAGAGGAATGTTTCTTCAGCCCACATCTTCTGACCTGCACCAAATGAAAACTTTGTGCAGGTGAGGAAAGATTTTTACATTAAAAAATCTATTCTGCAATAAATCTAAATGGCAAAAATATTTCTTTCTTTAGGTATCAATAACAGCTTTAGTTGGATGTTTCTTATCTAATTTATATGAGAGCCAGTTTAAAATATTTTCTCTTCTGCAGATAATCAATATGACAGTAATCCTGGAGGCATCAAGTTTACTGCCAGAGTGTAGCTGATCATCTAATCTGACTGCCTGTATATCTCAGGCCACCAAAAATACCCAGCACCTGCATGCTAAAAACCCAAATTAGACCAAAGTATTACAACCACAGGAGAGTAAACCAGGGAGAGCAATTATTTTATGTTGGGCCCCACTTCTCATCCCTGCCATTAGCAGGCCCCAACCCCAATCTGTGGAAGGACCATAGGATGGGCTATGGGGGGGAGTGTTCAGGAAGTGGGCAGGACTCCCAGGATGTGGGTGCTGGGGTGCTGCAGAGAGTGCCTTGGAGGAGGAGGGACACTCAGGGACAGAACCGCCAGATGGACTGCAAGGATCTCCAGGGGTGCCCTGAAAGGGGAGGGCCACTCAGGGGGTGCCTCAAAGGGGAGAGAGGCACTTGGAGAGGGTCAGGTGGAGGGACCCAGGGAATTACCTGTACCACTACTTATACCTCAAAGGAAGTGTCTTGGTTGCACTGCTGGTCACAAAGCAGGGAGATAGTGACCCTGGGCTGCACCCTGTTGATGGGCAGCAGTAGTGCCAGGATGGTGGCACAGCTCCATGCCCTGCCCTCCCAGGCAGCAGCACTCACTCTGCACCATCATCTCAGGGGCGGGGGTAAGGGGACAGAGAGAAGGATCCCTGGCCACTAGTGTGGCATAGGCCACAGGAACCAGACCAGCTATCTTATCAAGCTGGGAATTAGCCAGCTGCCCCTGATACCTGGCTCAGGGCCTCCCAGCAATGCCTCCACACATTCTAATTGGCCCAGCAGGCTCTGTAGTGAGTGGGGCACCATTCCCATTGGTCACTGCACTCCCTCAGCAAAGGTGGTGGCAGAGACTGTAAGGGTGAAAGGGAGGAACCAGAGGCCGGGCGAACCAGCAGAGGCCACAGGGGAGGCAGTGGAGGGAGGGAGGTGAGGGGAAGGCTCATCCTGCTGCACCCCCTTTATGAAATTTCACACCCCCTGAGAAGCACACCCCTGAATTAGACTATTACATGTTACATAGGATAGGAAGGCCTAAGGTGAGAAAATGCCAAAGCTTTCCACCCCAGATGGCAGGGAAATGACTAAGTGAGTTATACTAAAATAATCCTGGAAAGTTTGTTTTACTGTAGTATTTGAAAATTGATATTGCATAATAAATTTACAAATCAAAAGAAATCCTATTTCATCCAAAGGATGAATAAACTGTTTCTTGGGAATGAAATCAGTGTGTGTAAGTGATAGCTTTGTCATGGCTTTGGACTCCATCAACAGAGAATGCTGTGTAAAATATCATGTTATGAGACTCCACGGTTATTTATATCCATACATGTATATTATTTTTAAAATTCTTGTGTAGAGGGTAAAGAAATGGCTAGGTAATATAAACTCATGTTAAACTGGTGACTCTCCTATCTGCCCTAAGACACGGTCTATATATCCTTTGTAGGGTCAAAAAACCTCCTATTGCTGGGATTTGAACTCAGATGTGTGTTGGCGTAAATCCTTTCAGGAAATTTGTTTTTCCAATTTATTAACTTCTGCCACAGTGGACCTGTTTCAAGCATGGCACCAAATGGCTCTTTGGGAGACTTTTGTTTCATATTATTTTATTTATGTCAGATTTGTCACAGAGGTCCATTGTTTCAGCAAAATTGGCTTTCACATTTGATTCTTGTTTGATTCACACAGAAAGGAAGGTGACGAAAAATGCAAAAGGCGCATAGTTATGCCCAGTAAAATATACTGTCAGCTAAATGTAAAAAATGTTTTAAGCCTAATATAAGAACTGAGATCTATAGTCACTTTTGTGTTATTTTGTTATAAGGATTTTCACTCTTCCTGGGCAGACAATGGCTAGCATTTCAGGAAGGGCTCTGGATGGCAAAAACAAGGAGATTGAAGAAAGGTATCTTTATATAAAATCAAATGTTCAGAGACATAAATTAGTACAGTTAGAATTTTTTCTTCAAAAACAAGACTAGATTAAAAACAAAAGCCTTATAAACAAAATAAGCAAAGAGTGAATAACTTGCAAGGTAATTCCTAATTTATAAACAGAAACAGAATTCAAGAGACATATTTAGCAAAATCCCAAAAGCTAGACACTAATTCAGTTCTTGGTTTGCTCATATAATATGTCAAATACAATGATGACTTTTGTATCTGACTGGTGTCCCAGAGAGGGTCATGGTGACGTTGCGCAATGAAGGCAAACGGCACAGAATGGGGCACACAATCCCCTCCAACTGTTGGTTATCTTCAGGCTTTTTTTCTGCCAGAATGCCAGGTGTTCTGGCACCTTTTTCTCTGGTGCCACCATTTTCAAAAGGTAGCTGAGCAGCTCTGAGCCACATACAGCTCTTTAAAGAGCCATTTGCAGCTACTGCAGCCCCTTCCAGCTCCCAGCATCCAACCGGCTGAAAGAGGACTCAATTCAATTGGTTTAAACAAACTAATTAAACTGAGTCCTATTATTAGCATGGCAGGATGTTAGGAACTGCCCCTGCCATGCTGCATGTGGATGAGCCAGAGGGAGCCACCGCAGAGGTGCAGGAAGGCAAGTGATCCAGGGTTTGCGGGGAGGGGAATTAAGCCTGGGGATGGGGAGCAGCAGTTTGGGGCTGTGAGGGGTGACTAAGCCACTGTGAGGCAGCTCGGGCCTTGCACGGTGTGGGAAGAGGCTTGGGCTCCATTGGGGGTGGGGGGCAATTAAGATATCAGGGAGGTGGCTGAGGCCCTAAAAGGGAGGGGTGACCTGGGCCCTATGTGGGGAGGTTTGGACCCACCCCCAAAGGGAGTGTTTGGGCCCTGCATGGGGTGGCTTGGGCCCTGTGGGGGTGCAGTTAACCCCCTGGAGGTGTGTGGCTTGGGCCTCACATTGGGACAGGAGGCAGCTTTGACCCCACCGGGAAGGTAGTTGGATCGTATGTGGGGCAACCCAGGCCCTGGTGGGGGGGCAGTTAAGTTGCTGAGTGCAGGGGCTAAGGCCCCATTTAGGGGCCAGGTGGCTTGAGCTCCACATAGGGCAGCTTGAGCCCCACTGAAGGAAAGTTAAGCTGCAAGGATATGACTTGGGCCCTGAGTGGGATGGTTTGGGCCCTGCCAGGGGATGGTTGGGGCCCTCTAGGGGTGTGTTTAAACCACCAGGGGGAAGCTTGGGCCCCGCAATGTAGGGGGGCTTGGGCTCCATGAAGGGTGCCTTGGGCCCCACCAGGGGGTAGTTGGACCCCATGTGGGATGCCTTGTGCTCTGGTGCGTTGGGCTGATTAAACCACCAGAGAGCAGTGAAGGGGAGTATCTTGGGCCCCACATATGGGGGCTCGAGACCCAGAGTTGGGTGGTTGGGCCATGCAGAGAGGTAGTTAAGCTGCCAGAAGTTGTCTCAGTCCCCACACAGGGCAGCTTGGGCCCCACTGGGAGGCAGTTAAACCACTGGGGGCTGCTTGTGGCTTGGGCCCTGCCATGGGATTTTAAGCTGCTGGTAGGGGTGGCTTGGGTCCCACATAGGGGCGGTGGCTTGCACCCTGCATGGGGAAGCTAATCCACTGAGGGTGATTAAGCTACTGGGGGCATCTCACACTCCACCGGGGGCAGCTCTGGCCCTTCATGGGCCAGTTTGCACCCTCCATGGGTGGACAGATTGGGCCCCATGTGGGGAAGCTCAGCCACTGTGGACCAGGGGGAAGCGTAGGCCCCGTGTGGGGTGGTTTGGGACATGCACAAGGTGGTTTGGGCCCCCTGGAGGCAGTTATGCTGCCCAGAGGAGGCTCAGGCCCCACATAGGGTAGTGTGGGGCCCATATGAGGGGGCTGCAGGGACAGCTCAGGCCCCACACAGGACAGTTTGGGTCCCCTAAAGAGCGATTTGGGACACGCATGAGGGGGTTAAACCACTGGGGGTAGGTTGGGCCTCAGGACAAGGGGGGCAGGGGGGCAGTTTGAGGCCTGAGTTTTGTCACTTTTTTTTCTAGAAGAAACACACTGCTTATCTTAATACTGAAATTCACCAAGCCAGATTTTCAATACTTTACTGATTGGAATACTTATACTGATAGGAATAAGAGGCTTTCAAAGGGGCTTTGCATGGTCATTTTGAAGATCTGTACTGGTGTAGACGTAGCCTAAATGTTTACCATTTCTGTCCTTGTGTCACAGTAACATACTATTATATTCAAAAAGAAACCCAAGAGCTAAAGGAGACCTACTGGAATTTCTAGAAGTGTACACTGTTAGTGACTCAGTCTTACTTGCCATGTTGAATGTTTATTGGACAATCAGTCTGACTAGGTTAACACAACAGCCTGAGGAGAGTGATGATAATTTAACTTCCTTTATACTAAGGCTACATCTACACTAACTCCAGAAGATTGACTGCTTAGGTTTGATCTTCCTGGACACTGGAAATGGCACGTTCAGAGGTCATCGTCAACCCCAGAACAGCCTGTGAGCCATGAGGATTAAAGAAGGTCAACAGAAGGAGCACTTCACTTGACCTGCAGTGAAGACAGCCACAGAAGTCAACGTCTGCAAAGTCAATTTTTGGTACGTGATTGGTGTACCAAAAATTGCATAGCAGCCATCCACTTTCCAGCTAAGTGTAGATGTAGCCTGAGAAAAACCTCAGGCCATGCTTTCAGATTGAACATGAAGCAGCATTTTTTATACAGAGCAAATAAGAACAGTATTTTGATCATCTCTAGTATCTTCTATATGATTGCAATCAAGCATTTATGCTTTATAGCATCAGGTGTTTACAGCAATAGCACGTGCAACTTAACAAAAAAAAAAAAAGATAATTAAAGTTCCTAACAATGCATCAGTAAAAAATCCATGGCACTGAGACAGCCTTGGTCAATTGGCTTTGGCTCACCTGATAGTCTGTGAGGCTAAAAACAATCAGTGGAAATCAAAGGCGCTAAAACTAGCAGTTCTGGGGGTGCTGGAGCACACCCTGGCTTGAAGTAGATTCAAATATATGGTTTACATATACAGTTTAGTTCAGTGGCTCTCATCTTCCTCTCTCCCATTCAACTTACGCTATGCAAATTGCTCCAGCACCCCTGGCTGAGATGCCTCTGCTCAGGCTGTAGCAGGGTCTCTCAGATCTACCCATGTTGTCGGATTTCACAGTTCAGGGCCTGGCCAGAGCCTGAATGTCTACACCACAATGTTTAGTCTGCAGTCCAAACCCTGAGGGCTGAGTCAGCTGATCTGGGCCAGCTCTAATTGTGCCTCAGGGCTTTTATTGCCTTGGAGATGTTCCTGGTGTGTCTGCAAATGAGGTCGGCTATACTATAAATTAAAAAGGGGTTTATACTTCAAAGAGATTATAATCTGAAATATAAACAAAGAAGAACAAAGAACTGTATAAACAAAGAACTGTAACCATTTGTTGGGAATAAGAGCTGCAAATATGTGGTTATGCAGTCATAGTCAGAGCCTGTTTAAATTAATGCCAAGTATCAGACAGGTAGCTGAGTTAGTCTGTTTCTTCAAAAACAACAAGAAGTCCTGTGGCATGTTATAGACTAACTGTTAGTCTATAAAGTGCCACAGGACTTCTTCTTGTTTTTAAGTTGATGGGCATCTTTTCATTAACTTGAATGGGACTTAGATAAGGCCTTTAGTGTTTAGCCCCTTTGATTCTAGTTTTTCACTAATCTATTCAAGTAAAAAGCTCATGCTGTTGATGATTAAGCATCTTGTGCAAACATTGATTATGCTTATTGATCCCATAGATATGAGGTCCAAGGTGACAAATATCCTAGGAGCATGCTGTTGCTCTCACATTCTGTTTATTGACAGGTGTTATTTGTTTAAGCCCAGGAGTGTTTCTATTAACATATAAACACACACACAAACATGCATGCACACACACACACCCACGAGAGAGCTTTTTTATCGATTCTTACGATAATTTGCTTTTGTGCACAGCAGTGAAGACATTGAAAGAGGGACCTTTCCTCTCATATGAAGAAATCTTTTTGTTTCTAAACTTTCTTCGAATATCTAAGAGGTCTTGGTGAATCCTTAAAATATCATCAAATGACCTACGAAGAGAAAAAACGGAAGTCAGCAGTACATTAAACAATACCTTGTACTTTTTTCAGAGAAAATGTGTATTTAAAGCAATCTAACTCGCTATGAACTTTAATGGGACATTTTGTAATAGAGAAAGGACAAGAGAACTAACAGTGCATGCATCAAACAACTGGATTAAGACTCTTTAGAAGTGAAAGTTCATCTCTGCAATTATATCAACTCTAGTAAGAACAGCAACTTTACAGAAAGGTCACACATCACTTCTGAAAGGCTGCCATCCAAAATGTCTAAAATAAACAACAAATGAACTCCTGAGCAACTTGGGAATTTCTCTTTTTCTCTATATATGCTGACAAAACCAAGACCTTATGGAAGGAGTTTCTAGATAAGGTTGAAAAAGAAACTGAATTACACTAATTAGGCTATGGCCACACATGGCGAAAATTTTGAAATGGCCATGCAAATGGCCATTTCAGAGATTACTAATGAGGCGCTGAATTGAATATTCAGCGCCTCATTAGCATTAGGATGCTTCTGGCTACGGCACTTCGAAAGCGCCACTTTCAAATGCTTGCAGCTCCTCATGACTACACATGGGTCCTTTTTGAACGGACCCCATACCTTTCAAAATCTCCTTATTCCCCTCCGGTGAGAGGAATGAGGGGATTTCAAAAGGTGTGGGGTCCTTTTGAAAAGGACCCCCATGTAGCTGCACCGAGCTGTGAGCATTCGAAGGCAGTGCTTTCGAAGCGCTGCACCGGAAGCGTCCTAATGCTAATGAGGTTCCGAATATTCAATTCAGTGCTTCATTAGTAATCTTCAAAATGGCTATTTGCATAGTCATTTAGAAGTTTTGGCCAAGTGTGGCCACAGTTTACAGTTAAGCTGAGCTGAAGGCACTTAGCAAACATCTGTTTTGTTGATGTCAACATTTTTACATTTTTTCATTATAATTTCCAATTGTTAACAAAGCAAAGAATGGAGTACCTATCTTAATGCATTCTGGCAAATGAAGAAAAGTTTTCAAACAAGTCAGCACCATCAAGAAAGAAAGAAAAATGTGAATTAGATTCTAAATACGCTAATAAAAATGGGAGAAAAATGGAGCTATTAAAAAGCCTGCTACATTAAAGCAAATGAGGAAAGAACACTGACGTTGCCTAATCAAAACAATTTTTGAAGAGGTGATGTTTTCTTTGAGTGGTGAAGGCTTTCAGAATTTTGCAGAAAGATTTTCATCCAGCTGTCAGAGGACAATTACAAGAGAGCATATTTCTGCAGCTTTGGAGCACACATGCTGACAAAAATGTGAGCCAATTAAAAATGAGCTTGATGAACAAGAAAGTGAATCACATTCTGCACAAAGGTTTTAAGAGTCAGGAGGCAGTCCTGTTTTGTAGGTGAGCAAATACACTGAGGAACATGACTGATGAAAGGCTCCCAAGGAACTTAGGGTCAGTTGAACCAGAAGTTAAAGGCGTAAATGGGATGTAAATGATGCAGAAGATCCCATCTGAGCCCTCAGCACCAACTTGAGTGACTTTTGTGCAGATAGAGGAATATGTATTTAGCTGTTTTATATATATGAGATTAGTTCAGATATATAAATGGGAGTCTTTCCAGTGGCTTCTATATCTGAACTTATCTCTCTCTGTTTCAAATCTAAAGCAGTCCACAGGGCTTCCAAGTACAGTGAATAGGAGGCAAATTAGAAAGAGAGAGATTACCAGGTGCCTAGAAGAGGGGACATTTTATACAACACATCCCTCAGCTTGGAGTGTTAGTTTATAAGGTCAGTAGTTACCAGAGAATCATGGAATGCTAGGAGTGGAAGGGACCTTGAGAGGTCAGTGTGTCCAGCCCCCTGCCCTCATGGCAGGACAAAGTACTGTCTAGACTATCCCTGATAGACAAGGTAATTGGAGATATACATCTCCTAGAACTGGAAGAGACCTTGGGAGGCCAGCTAGTCTAGTCCCCTGCCTTATTGGCAGGACCAAGCACCACCCCTGGCATCTATTTACCCCAGTCTCTGAATGGCTTTCTCAAGGATTGAACTCACAGCCCTGGGTTTAGAGGCTAATGCTCAACCCACTGAAGTATCTCTCCCCAGCTATGGCTTTACTGCAGCAATATTTTGGCGTTGGTTATTCATTTCTATATATTATTAGTTAAAACAGTGGCTTTGACTAGAGATGTGTTGCTTTGCCCTCAAGATACATCTCTCCATGATAAGACTTTTTCTTTTATGCCTCCTGCAACCCATCATGAAAAGTATATTAAAATTCACACTTAGTAACAACTTTTGTCAGAGATGTGTGATATTGCTAAATATGTTACTATTGTAAGAGTCATAAAGGAACTTATATGAATTCAAGCTATTTCAGAATTCAGTTTTAAGAGTACTTAGGGCCAATGTTTTAATTTCTTTCTCACGAATATACATGAACACATGTCAAAAAAGGAAAAGATACAAAATGGTTTTATTGGCTTTAGTTTTTCTTGGGCATGTTAGTAGGCAATTCAAATGTATGCTCTGTGGATCATTCTAAATGCTTCTTGATTTCTCATTACTTTCACCCAAATTCTTATCACCTCACCCATAAGAGAAGTTTCCTGCTAAAATCAGAGGGAGTATTCTCCTTAGAAGAACATAGCTGGAATTATAATAATATAAAAAGAGACATTTCTAATTATTCAAATAATATAATTACTTACATAGTGTCATATAATGCCAAAATAAAATAAAAAAAACAAAATCAAAATCAAAATCAAACCATTATCTAGTTAAGGGACCAACAGCTCCATGATCATTCTTTCCTTCAGTTCATGTCTTCTACTTAGTCCTTTTGGGACCTCCTTGGCTATTTGCCCACTGCATTCGGATAGCAACACACTTCACTGGGAAAAGCCATTTTTTTTGTGGCTAGGCCAGGAATAGGACTAAGAACTTTTCAGAACTAGAGCCATAACGGCAAGTCTGGCTATCACTGCTTCAACTATGGAAGACTCAGAGCTAGTAAAAACCATGTGATCCTGTGATACAAGAAACATATTGGTTGGGGAGGGGGGGTGGTGCATTCCCAACACATCATGAAACACAAATGCACAGGGGCTCCCTGAGTTTTACTGTATTTTGGACAATGGAGGCCAAGTAAGAAGAAGTCAATAAGTGGGAGGAGAAAGAAAATCTGATGCAAAATGAATCCCTTCGTGTTTCCTGCTCTGTGCAGCCAGCACAGCACTGCCATGAATGCCACTATGGAGTGGCTTTACAACTTTTGTCTGGTTGCACTTCATTTATATGTGTAACAGACAGGAGTGAAAGTTAGTAGTAGGGTTAACTGGTATACAGCCTGGGGCCCTGGGTTCTAGGCAAGATGGAGGGAATTACTGTGCCCCAGAAGGGGTGGGACCTTAGGAGGCAGAGCTGGGGACCAGACTCTCCACATACACCCCTTTATGGTCACCACTGCTGAGGTGGCTAGAAGCCCTGAGGGCTGTGATAGCAGCAACTGGGAGCCCCAGGGCTCTTGAAGTATTTTTTCCTCCTTGATGTAGACCCTGCTGGGAGGGTGCGAAATGGCAGAACCTTAACACTGACTGTGTATGGACCACTAGCATCATCCTCTTCTTGCTGGTATTCTGTCCCAGCCCATACAAACCCACTTCCATGTCTGGTACTGGGGAAACCTCCATCAGGAATAAAGGGGAGAAGGGTTGGGACTAATCCTTTTTAAGGAATCATTAATAGCTATTGGCTTTGAAAGTGTTCATTTCTTAGCTTTATAAACACCAGTCTTGCTTTATCCTCTCCTCCAGCTAGTTAGACAATAAAATGTTTGATATCTGTTATAAATTCATCCTGCTCCAGCTTAATCCCTTTCATTCTGTTCTTGTTTGTAGGTATTGTACTCTCTGTGTGTCACTTCCAATTTGTCTGCATTTGGAGTTAATTTGCAGTATGTCAGCCTAATGACATAGCAAATCAAAAATCCTTGTACCTTTTTTCGCCTTTCATAGCTCTATCCAATATTATGTCATCAGTGAATTTTTAAAAAGCAGTCTCAGTAGGTATTAAGTGATGTATACAGACCAAATCCTTTGGAAAACTGAAGCTAAGATTTTAAATAGGTGCTTATATCACTATTATAAAGAGCCATTTACTAAACATTATGGCTGCATATACACCAGCGCCTTCCTTTCAGAAGGTGCATGGTAATGAGGGATTTCAGCAGATGTTAATGAGGTGCTGCTATGAATATGCAGCACTGCTTTAGCATAACAGTGAATGCAAACGATTCAAAAATGCTGCTTTTGAAACGTGCACTGCCCATGCAGCGGGGCCCTTTTGAAAGGACCCTCCTGACGTCGAAAGCCCTTTCTTCCCATAACCAAATGGGAAGAAGGGGCTTTCAAAATCAGGGTGTCCTTTTGAAAGGCCCCCATCTACATGAGCGGTGTGAGTTTTGAAAGCAGCACTTTCAAATCGTGTGCAGGTGCCATTATGCTAATGAGGTGCTGTATATTCATAGCAGCACCTCATTAGCATCTGCCAAAATCCCTCATTGCCATGTGCCTTCTGAAAGAAGGGGGCTCATGTAGATGCAGCCAGAGTGTTATGACTTAAATTTTTGAGGGATAACACTGTCAAGGCAAATGTAGAGTTCAGTTGAGACTCTGTTGACTGAACACTTTATGTGTTGTGACAAAGTCAGTCCTGTTCCTGGGCCTCTGGCCTCTGTTCAGTCCTGTGGGACAACTTAAGGACCCAGTTGCCCTCGCTAGGGTGAGGGGTGGTCTGGGGGGGAACCCAGCCCCCACCCACTCATGCCAGGTTCCGGTCCAGGGACCCTATGCAGCTGCCAGTGGGAAGGGCTGACTTCCTTAGCCCTTGTCGCAGCAGCTCTTCTCCCTGGGCCACTTCCCCAGACAATTCCCCCTGGTACCTTCTCCAGGCTGTAGCAGTCGCGGCCCCACTCTTGATCTGTAGAAGCTCCCGCTTTCCCTCTGTGATCTCTGGTGTTCCTGCTGCTCTCCTCTGCTCCTCTCAAACCTGTTCTTTCCTCCTACTCTGGTCTCCTTGAATCTCTCTGCTCATCTCTCAGACTCTTCCCGCCCTTCCCACTGTGAAGGGTTTTTAAAGGCCTCTTATTGGCCCAATCACTGGGGCCAGCTGGCCCCTAGTTAGGCTGAGCCATCTCCCACCTAGCTGCCTGTGATTGTCCTGCAGGCTCTTCTGTTTGTTTGGGCTCCCTCTGAGGGGCCCACCACCCTAGCCCTGCCATAGTGTGTAGATGCTCCCTGAGTTACGTCGACAGAAGGCCCCTTCTGTTGAAAAAACTCTCTAGTGTAAACTCAGCCTCTGGCTACAGTAACATTACAGTGATCTGTTGACAGAAGTCACTGTCAGAAGAGATTTCCCAATAAAACTTCTCTCAACAGCGTGTGCCCACACACAAAAGCCAATCAGAAGAGCTCTCTGCTCTGTTGACAGAGAAGCTGGACTGCCCAGCTGGGCTCTTAAAACAGGCACCCAGAAGCACAGCAGACAGGGCTGCTCATTATTCTGGATTCCTTGTCTGTTGAAAGAAAGCCCCCCATAGTGTCCACACAGCTTTTTATCAATGGAACCTGCTGACAAAAGGCGCTCTTCCTCATCTAGGAGAGGCAGAAGGTTGTCTGTGGAAGTGCCAACTTTTGCCGACATTCTGTCAGCAAAACACATTTTGTATGTGGACATTTCACCAGTTTTGTTGGCGAAACTCACTAGTGTAGCTGTAGCCTGTGCTTTCTCAGAATTAGTTTGAAAAATGAAAACCAATAGTTATTTTGGTTTTAAATTTTGTATTTTATTGTTTCAAACTAACCTATTTTTCTTTTTCTAAATTGTTCCAGGTTTGTATCCATTCTTATATTAAACATCTTAAATGGCAATTTTGTTTTAACCACTCTTTTTTTTCAAATGAAACTCTAC
The DNA here is from genome assembly GCF_033958435.1 of Carettochelys insculpta. NCBI lineage: Eukaryota > Metazoa > Chordata > Testudines > Carettochelyidae > Carettochelys > Carettochelys insculpta. Next base: position 140,178,352 of record NC_134137.1, read on the forward strand.
AGCCATGGGTGGCAGGTATAAGTAGCAAACAATGTCTCCCCTGGTTCTGAGCACTCAGCCTCCTCCCTCTTCTTATCCTTAGGCTGACCATTCCTGAAGTCTCTCACATCAGGCTGTTGCAGTTGGAGACTGGTGTCTCTTCCCCTCTAAATAGGATTTGTTAACTTAAAAATAAAAGCCTTCCAGCCTGCTTGACCTATTGCATAGCACTGAATGTGTGAAAGAACCATTTTAGTAATAATGAAACTATTTAATAGGTATGTGTCATCCCTATATACTGGCAAAAACATCTGCACATTACTATAGCTAGAGGTCCTTAGCTTAAAATTTGTTTTAAATATTTCATTAGTTTGTGGGTGAAGATTATAAAATCACATTGCTATAAAATCCTTGCAATATAATACTGAGTATTCAGTGTTAGTATTAACTGTTCGGATCTTCAGACATAAAGTTTTTAAATGAATTCTTCAAAACATCACCCTTATCTAAAATACAAAATTTAATTACTCTAACACAAAAACTTACTTCCAAAGTTTTCCTATCCTTTCTGTCCATCCCTACTCTCCTGTCACCCTTTAATGGGAAAATATTCCTTTTCTTCCACATAGCTGAACAAATGAGTTTCCCCTTCTTAACTTCTGATTATTTGATGAACTATTTTTAAATAGGCCTCCACCTAAATCAGTACTGTACTAAAATCCATTTATGTGCCTAAAATGTTTGGAAACATATTATAACATAAACACAGAGTGAAATTTCGCAAACATGGCTTCTTATAAAAATCAATCAAAGTAAATTAATGTTCCCCTTTTCAAAAATAGCAAACTTTGTTTTGAAATATTAACTGCTGTGACTGCTTAATTTAAAATGATATCTTAGTTTCAGTGAGTTTAAATATGTAGTAATCTGGAATGTTTAATTTATAATGGTTTAACATTATACCTAAAGCATTAAATTAAATTAGAAATACTGACGAAGAAAAAGGAAAACAGAGAAGGACTACATCAAGTATTCTATGATACTTAACGTTGTGTTCACCAGAACAACTGATTTGCCCTTACTACAAAGTTTTTGCAAATAAATCTCTGAAAAAATTCAGTATATATCAAAAAATCTGTGATTTTACGTTTTTGCTTCCAAATTTAGTACTTTAAATTCAGTACCCTCTGTGTCCAGTCTTCACAGTCTAACATGTATTGGAAAACATGCTCCATTTTCATTAGAAAGAAATTTTAGAAGTATTTTTTTTAATTCCCCCAAGTCTGTGTCAAATAACTTTGAAGTTGCTTACTTCATCTATTCACAAAATGCACCCCCCTCTTACATTGAAGTAGGCTTTCCCCTACTTTGAAGTTAAGCATCTACACACAATTAGCCCCTACTTCGAAGTAGGGGGCCAGGAAATGATGCAGGCAAGGGATCACATGGCCAACAAGCCCTTCTGGGCTCCCCGCCAGCCAAGCCCTTAAAGGGCCCCTCTCAATACCCCCATCCTGCACGTGCTCCAGGCTGCCAGGCTGTGGACAGCAGCAGAGCACTTGCTGGGGAGAACAGCCAAGCAATATGCTTGCTCCCACACTCCCTGAGGATGAGGTCCTCTCCACCCTGGCCAGCCTGCTGGGCATGCTGGTCTCCCTGATCTTTCAGTGGCACGGCCAGGTCATCCACATGGGACCCAGCCTGCAGGCCCTAGACACAGCATTGCTGCCCCTACCCCAGACCCGCCCATCCAGCATCGACAGGCCTTCGTCACCACCAGCGAGTGGTGGGACCAGCTGGTGCTGAAGGACTGGGATGACAAGCGGTGGCTGAGGAACTTCGGAGTAACTCGCCAGACATTCGAAGGCCTGTGCCACTGGTGTGCCCCAATTCTCCAGCACCAGGCCACATGGATGTGGCCAGTGCTCCCAGCGTGCAAGAGGGTGGACATTGCTCTGTGGAGGCTGGCTACCCCAACTGCCTTCGGTCCGTTGGCCACCATCTCTGCATCAGCAAGGTCACTCTTGCAGTGGTGAAGATTGAGGTAAGTCCAGCTTCCACCACAGACCCAGCCTGGGGAGAGGGCTACTGGGCAAAGGTCAGGGGCTTCCTGGTGGGGAGAGGATGGAGGCAGGAGAGGCATGGCATGGAAGGGGAAGGGGAAGGGAGCTACTGGTGAGAAGGGGGAAGGGGGGCCTCCCAGTCAGGTGGTCATGGATGTGTCATCCTCTTCCCTACGTAGGTTGTTTGAGCCATCAACAAGGTGATCCTGCCTCGAGTTGTGACCCTGGAGAATCTGGACACCACTCTCACCAGGTTCACAGACCTGGGCTTCCCCAGTTGTTTCAGAGTTCTGGACGGGATGCATGTGGCGATCCAGGCTCCAGACCACAGCAGAGGTGCCTATAATAACAGGAAGGGGTATCAATCGGTGGTACTCTAGGTCCTGGTGAATGAACATAAGAACATAAGAACATAAGAATGGCCATACTGGGTCAGACCAAAGGTCCATCAAGCCCAGCATCCCATCTGCCGACGGTGGCCAATGCCAGGTGCCCCAGAGAAGGAGAACAGAAGACAAGTGATTTATCTCCTGCCATCCATCTCCTGCCCTTGTTATGAAGGCTAGGGCACCATACTTTATCCCTGGCTAATAGCTGTTGAGAGGGGCTGTTGCCTGAATGTGTGCATGGGGTGGTTGTGCAGAGCCCTTGAAGCCCAATTGTTCCAAAATTCGTGGCTGGGATGCTAGATGCAGGAGGACATGTATGTTCCCCTGCAGGAATTCCCACTCGGGGGCATCACGATGCCCCCCTGCATTGTGGCTGATTCTGTATACCCGCTGCACCCATGCCTCATGTGACCCTATACCAGATGAACCATGCCAGCCCAGGACACCTTTAATAGTTGCCTAAACCATGCCAGGGGCACAGTCGAGTGGGCATTTGGGAGGCTGAAGGGGAGGTTTCGCAGCATCTCACCAGGCTGGATGTCAGCATCCCAAACTTCCCCTCAGTCACCACAACCTGCTGTGCCCTCCACAATCTCATGGACAGCCAGTGGGAGATCTTCATCCAGGGCTGGGCCATGGACCCAGGGGCTGGCTATGAACAGCCACCCGCGGCCCCATGCCACGAGGCACAGAGGGATGGGGTCAGGGTCCGGGAGGCCTTGTGCCAGGCCTTCATCCAGGGCCTGTCCTGACCCTCCCAGCCACACTCCACTCCACAGCCCCCCACCCCCACTCTTCCATCTCTCATGCTCCCCCCTCACCACTCTCCAACCAAGCATGAGGGACATGGGTTTAGGGTAGGAACATTTAACTTTAGTAGTATTGTGGTAATAAACTTCTTAGCAAAACAAAACAGAACAACATATGAAACTATTTACAGTGCATGGGGGGAATGGTCCACAGGAGGGAGGAAGGGGGTAGATAGGGGGACTGAACAGGAAGGGTGGCAAGATGGGGGAAGGCTCTCTTCTCCATGGGTGAGGGGGCCTGGAGCCACGTCAGCCACAGGTGCCCCTACTGCCCTGGGCCTGGGGTGTCCCATTTGAGGCTGTGATAGGGCCAGGACCACAGAGAGGGAGGGCTGTGGTGGGGGTGCTATGGGTTCAGCCTCCGCAGGGTGTGCAGGAGGAGCCACTGGGGCTGGGCCAGGTGGGCCCACGTCGACCTGCAGCCACCAAGCTCTTCAGGGGAGTGGGGCACCCCTGCCAACATCCCACTCGCCCTGTACATACCAGCTCAACCTCCCAGGACTTGGACGAGGTTCAGCTGGAGGAGGCTTTTCTGGGTGTCCCAGAGGGAAAGGCAATGACGAGGGTTCCATCAGAGTCGGCCGCTCACCACATGGAGGGCCAGTGGTGATGGAGAGGGCCCCTCCTTTGTCGTCACTGTACTTGGTTGGGGACCAGAGGAGTCCACCCCAGGCTCTGGGGTAGCCACCTCCCTGAGACCCAGGAACCTGTGCAGCTCCTGGTAGTGGGGGCAGTGGACCAGCTGTGTCCCTGACCAGCTGGCAGCATCATAGGCCTTGATGTCGGTCTGCTTCAGTTATTTGACTTTTATCCTCATACTACTGCCAGTGCAGTCGGGGTGGCCTCAGGCAGCAAGACCACTGGCCAGCTGATCAAAGGCCTCCGTGTTTCTGTGGCAGTTGCTGGTTTGGCAAAGGACTTCCTCCTCCACCCACAGAGCAAGGAGGTCCTTCAGTTCATCCTCAGTCCACGAGGGTTCCCTCCTGGCAGGGCCCTTTCCCAGGCACTGTGAGCCCTCGGACTCATCGTCAGGGGCCCCAAGGGGGCAAGGGGGTCCTGGCATGCCACCATGGTTGCCATGGGGTGTGGAGGCAGGCTGGTACTTTGAGAAGGGGCAGTCTGAGTGGTAGCTCTCAGCTTCCTGCTTGGGGTTGTTGGGGAACAGTTTCCTTTAAGGTGGCTGTCTGGGACCACAGAGCTCTGCTTTTGTTGGCCAGAATGTTTCCCTCCCCTGGGAGGGGCTGGGGGGGCTTTGGCAGACTCCTTACTTCAAAATAAGGAGTGCAGAGTGTCTATACACATGAATTTTGAAGTTAAACTTCAAAGTAAGCCACTACTCCATTCCTGGGAATGGAGTAAGGACTTCAAAGTTAGCTTCAAAGTACGAGAAAGTATGTGTAGATGCTGTGCAGGCTACTTCAAAGTAGCAGCTTACTTCAAAGTTAATTTTGAAGTAAGTTTGTAGTGTAGATGCAGCCCAAATGTCGTTAGCTACATTTGGGTTCAGGTATTTGTCTAGAATAGTTGAGCAGAGAGAAAAGGGAAATAGTGGGGACAGTGCAGGTCAGTGGGGAGAGTGCAGGCTCTGGCTGGAGCAGGGTGGAGTGTGGGACTGTGCGTGGGGCCACAGGCTGTGGAGTTTGCCTTCCCAAGCAAGAGCTTCTCCCACCACCTATGTCTACAGCTATTATAAGATGGATATTCGGAGAAGGAGATGGATATATGGAATGTTAGTTGACAATAGATTTTTGTTTATAATTTTTGGAATTACCAACACCACCACGACCCACAACAACTTTCTCTACAAAAAAATTCAAATACTTCTAATTATTTTAAGAAACATGAAGGGGACAGATAAAGAATATGAAGAAACCTCAAGTAGTGGAATAAATATGAAATTTCCAATGAAACCCTTAAGGGAAAAAATATGCAAATTTTCAAATCCCAGTATTTTCCAACCAGTTCTACGACACCTCTTTATTTTAGCTGCTGTGAATATTTTGCACGTTTGTGCGTCTACCAGCTATTATGATAGGTGCCAAAACTACTTGATTTATATCATATAGGATCCTTCAGAAATGTTACGTATGGCAAAACTAACATGTCTCCCAGACAAGATGTAATCAAGAATGATACTAGGTATCTAAAATGTAAGGATGAAAATATCACTTGGATATGATGAATACCACAAAACCATATATTTTAAACCAAGAAAAAAATAAGTTGAGAGTTACACCTAAAAGAAATCCAAACATTAAGAAATGAATACTTCAGGTGCAAAAATAGTTCTGCCTTTTATTTATATTGTTAAGTAAACATATGTTTCTGATCAAATGCATTTTATTTTATGTGGTCCGAGATTGAATTAAATTGATTTTGAATGATGCACAGATTTTTTTCTCCTTCCTGGCATCACCTCAACCTTAAGTTAATAGTTGTGACCAGTACCAGATGGGTTTGGTGGCACCTCTTATTATTACATTGCCTAACATTTCCCATTATAAGATCTCCCAATGAGCAAAAGGGTCCATGCCTACTACAGAACACCCTCTAGATCCTGAAATGAAATGCAACATTTCCAAGTTTCACTATTTCCTGCTGTCAGCCAATATCCATGAAACTCACTGGTAATATGTGTATCTCATTCACCTCTGGAGCTGGTCCATGTAGAGGATGACAAACTTACTGCTCTCAATTTCTGTATTACTTGAAGTGGCAGAGGTCTCCACTGTGGATTTAAGGGTTCTGAAGCACTGATGATGACCCATGTGGTTGTCAATATGATGTCACATGATAGAATTCCTGTTTTATTTCAGTCTTCTCTTTTAAAACAACTAGGAAACTGCATGCAAAAATGTATGTAAAAGGAGTATTACTGAGGCTACAAAATCACACATTCACAATTAAAGAATGTTAACATTAACATTGCCGCTGTAACCTTAATTAATCCTTCTGTGCATGCATTTGGGTACTGTCTTTGGGCATAAGATTCATATTAGTAAGTCTACAGTTCAAGTGGCTGAAAGTACACATGCAAAAATAAATATATAACATGGCCTGATCCAGCATTGCCTTGCATCTTGTGTGGTTATTTTATGTCGGGGCAAAGTAAGTGTAAATCTTATTCTTATTTGTAGTGTTTTGCACCCTGTATTGCACTCACTGTTCACTGGGATAAGTACATACATAAGGCACAAAGCAATGCTGAATCAGGCTAGTATTTTACTACTATTTTTAATGAATTTTAATCTCTCCAGTCTCTTGGAATTTAACAAGGGAAAAAATACACACAAGCCTATTAATAAATACATATTAATTGGCGGCTTTGGGATTTTGTTTTTGTGTTTGATCCTAAATGTCACGGTCAGGTTGAAGACTATGTCTGCTTATTTCCAGATAATATTGCAAAGGTATTTTGCAATATTATTTTACCAACATTTCTATGGTGAGTCTTTCCCATTGTTAACAGATGTCTGAAATCAGAAGGGTAGAGAGGGATAATCAATTAACAAGGCAACTGACATCTCTACCCATGGGAAACAAGGAAAATAGAAGCAAATAAACCTGAAGTTTAGAGACGTGACTACAGCATGCAGGACTGGGCAACACATATAAGCCTTTAATGCAGTGATATCCAATAGCAATTGAGGGATTGCAACACTTCTGGTTGTAATCCTTCCCTATTCACCACAGTCTTCCAACCTGCTGTAACAATGCCTTCCCCCTTCCCAAGTGACAGGCATCCCAGCCCCCCACCACTCTAATAATGCTGTCTCCTGGAGACAGGCATACCCTCAGCCCCCACATTCTAACAATACCCTTCCCCTCCCCAAGAGACGGGCACTGCCAGCCCCTGTATCCTGGGGAAAATGAACATGGGAAATCACTAGATCCACCATCACAGGAGCCACAAAAGCCTCCCAAGCCACACTGGGGTCTGAGCAGAGGCCACAAAAGCCTTGTTGGGGCCCATGCCATGGCTACGCAAGCCACAGCTGCAGGAGCCATGTTGGGGCCCACTGGAGTCACCTCCATGGCTGCCGCCATGTGCTTGTCCAACCAAGCAGTGGGGTGCGTGTGTGGAGTGGGTGGATGGCACTCGTGTGCAGCTCTGAGGAGCAGCCTTTAAAGCCTTAATAGCCCACATGCAGCTACAGAGCCAGGGTTCGCCACACTGCATCATTCACCACACATGGCACGTGGTGAACATATTGGACACCGCAGCTTTAATGATTCTGATCAAATGGCCCTCTCTAGCGTGCGGATTAGAATACAAGAGTACGTCATTGGAATCAAAGTGATACCATAGTTCCATCCAAATTACCTACTGCTTTAGTGGGACATCAGAGTCCAGTGGCTTCTGAGAGCAGAGGACAGAAACAGTCTTCCCTGTTGCTCTGTCACTACAGATTTTATTTGAATAATTTTGCATTTGTTCATACTTAAATAGTTTCCCTCGTAGCTTTAATCCAAATACAGCAGCAGGCATGCAGACTGAAGATGGATACAATGAAAGTGATAAAGCAGAATTGTGACTCTGGAGATTGGCTGTAGCAAAATCATTCTCCTCTAGGTCAAGCCTTAACTATAAATAGCTTATTAAATATTTACTATAAACAACTCAATATGCACATAAGTATTATGGATTTAATGCATTATTTGTACTTGTCAAAGATCCAACAAATATTAGGCATCATAGTAGTAGTTGCACAAATGACTACATATGGCTTCTTGAAATAGTCACACCTATTCATAGATCTTGATGCATATTTTGCTACAAATTATGAATGGTCCAGTGACTACATATTAATGACTGAAAATTAAATACACAGTGCTTGAAGGGCATACACTAATGAACAAGCAGCCTTCAAATCTATCGGATAAAAATTAGATTAGTGGAACCATGGCTGCTTTCAGGAGAGGCTAGCTGCAAGCCATACTTCTATCACATCCTCTTTACTGGTAGCAGGAGTTTGTGACCCAATAAATTATAATTTCTTATTGTTATCTCTGTGTGATTACACATTAAACAAGACAACTTACCAGAATGTCTGCCCCATCAACTTTTGATGGTACTTCCTGTGCCCAGTATAAGACTGTGTGTCCGATCAGGCTAGTTTTATTCTTCAAATGTCAGTCCTGGATTATTTCACATTCATTTTAAGAAATATTGGAAACACCCGTTTCTCAGGGCTGGCTTTCAGTTCTTCTGTGTGTGTTTCTTTAAAACCAGCTAACTTTTATAAAACAAAAAAAGCATCCATATAACACTTTATAGACTTAAAAACATTATTTGATTATGCGCTTTCATAGGGCAGACCCACTTCTTCAGAACTGGAAATCAAATGGAGCAGTATTTCCGGATCGGAGGAAGTAGGTCTTCCCCACAAAAGCTTATCACCTAATAAATCATTTTGTTAGTCTTTAAAGTGCTACAGGACTGATTTTTTTGTTTTGTGAAGATACAGACTAACATGGCTACCTCTCTGTGATAGTTAACTTTTATAGTATGCAAAGTTTGCTTTGCTTTGAGGCAAAAAGACAGAATGACACTTGACCAGTATGATGTGACACCCAAATTTGTCAAAAAGCAATAAGGTGGTTAAATCACTATCTGGCAGCCAAATGGGAGTTTGCCTAGTAGTTTTACGTATTGGACTATTTTGTATGGTAAAGGAAGTTGGAACTGTGTAAATAACTTTTATTTTATTTAACTTTCAGAATAACTCTATGAAGTTAAAAGCATATGGAACTGAAAATAAATGTCCAAAATTCCAAGAGAGTCTTCAGCAGTCTATCAATGTATGCTAAGCTTCCTGGAAAAACAAAACAAAACAAAACAAACAAACAAATACTTGGTACTGAAGGATGCCCAGACTTCTGTAAAGCTGATGCTCTGCCAGTGAGTTTTTCAGTCTTCTGATGGCAAATCTTGATGGACTTACTCAGACTAGCCGTGTCTACACGTGCACGCTACTTCGAAGTAGCGGCACTAACTTCGAAATAGCGCCCTTCACGGCTACATGTGTTGGGCGCTATTTCGATGTTAACATCGACGTTAGGCGGCGAGATGTCGAAGCCGCTAACCCCATGAGGGGATGGGAATAGCACCCTACTTCGAAGTTGAACGTCGAAGTAGGGCACGTGTAGACGATCCATGTCCCACAACATCGAAATAGCGGGGTCCGCCATGGCAGCCATCAGCTGAGGGGTTGAGAGACGCTGTCTCTCCAGCCCCTGCGGGGCTCTATGGTCACCGTGTGCAGCAGCCCTTAGCCCAGGGCTTCTGGCTGCTGCTGCTGCAGCTGGGGATCCATGCTGCAGGCACAGGGTCTGCAACCAGTTGTTGGCTCTGTGTATCTTGTGTTTTTTAGTGCAACTGTGTCTGGGAGGGGCCCTTTAAGGGAGCGGCTTGCTGTTGGGTCTGCCCTGTGACCCTGTCTGCAGCTGTGCCTGGCACCCTTATTTTAATGTGTGCTACTTTGGCGTGTAGACGTTCCCTCGCAGCGCCTATTTCGATGTGGTGCTGCGCAACGTCCATGTTGAACATCGACGTTGCCAGCCCTGGAGGACGTGTAGACATTATTCATCGAAATAGCCTGTTTCAATGTCACCACATCGAAATAGGCTACTTCGATGTAGGCTTCACGTGTAGACGTAGCCACTGTGTCTACACTGTCTCCACCCTTTCAAAGGGGCATGCTAATGAGGCAGTTCAGAAGATACTAATGAGGCACTGACATGAATATTCAGCACCTCATTAGCATAATAACAGCTACATGAGATTCAAAAGTGCAGCTTTCAGAATTCATGCTGCCCTTGTAGACGGGGGCCTTTTGAAAGGACCCCCCCCCCAACTTTGAAAGCCCCTTCTTCCTAATACCAAATAGGAAGAAGGGGCTTTTGAAGTCAGGAGGTCCTTTCAAAAGTCCCACCATCTACAAGGGCACTGTGTGTTCTGAAAGTGGCACTTTCAAATCACTCTCAGACACCATTACGCTAATGAGGCACTGCATATTCCTGCCAACCGCTCATTAGCATATTCCAAACTCCCTCACTAACATGCCCCTTTTGAGAGGGAGGGGGCAGCATAGCCTTGGCCTCAGTGTTTATTCCATCTTTTAAACAGCAGACACTAAATGAGCTCAGTCCAGATATTTAGCTTGAAAACTACCCAGGATCTGCCTCTTCTTTTTAGTCCAAATAGGAAAAGAATCCCAATGGAAAAAAAAAAAAAACCTTTGCTGTCACTGATAATTAAGAAGTGCTGACACAGATTTGCTAGGCATTTATTGTGAAATAATGTGATACATATTGGCATTGTATGGAAATGGAATTTTAATGTTTATAAACAAAGTACAAATAGTGGTTGACTGTCTCAAGAACAATCTGATTCAGGAGGCAGTGCATGGCACAAAGTTCCCTTGAAACTCCACTTCCACTTTTATACTCATTGCTTATGGGGAAAAGATGTACAGAGTTTCATCTCACGGCCTGTGCTCCAGGTAGTCCCACTTATCATCTAGTTTAAAGGCAAAATGGGGCTTTTGTATATACCTCATTCAGGCCCTGTCCACAGTGAGTGGCGATACAAATGTCTAATGTCATAAGCCGTGTCTACACGTGCACGCTACTTCGAAGTAGCGGCACCAACTTCGAAATAGCGCCCGTCACGGCTACACGCGTCGGGCGCTATTTCGAAGTTAACTTCGACGTTAGGCGGCGAGACGTCAAAGTCGCTAACCCCATGAGGGGATAGAAATAGCGCCCTACTTCGATGTTCAACGTCGAAGTAGGGACCGTGTAGTCGTTGCGCATCCCGCAACATCGAAATTGCGGGGTCCTCCATGGTGGCCATCAGCTGAGGGGTTGAGAGATGCTTTCTCCAGCCCCTCCGCTCAATGGTGGCCGCATGGAGCGACCCCTTAAAGGTCCCCTCCCCCTCCCTTCCAGTGCAGGAAGCCGAGGGAACGTGCAGGCGGCAGCCCAGACACACGGCCAGCCTGCACGTTCCTCAGCCACCCAGAACAGGGCCAGTACCTGCCATGGCTGCCCGGCAGCCTCCCCAGCACCCCCAGGGGACCCCCCCAAGGGGAGCCAGGGCAGCCAGCCCAGCCAGGCGGGCAGCCAGGCTGGCAAGCAGCAGCGGGGCCCCTCCTGGACGGAGGCCAAGCTGCAGGAGCTGCTGGGGCTCTGGAGCGAGGAGGAGGTGCTCCAGGTAATGGGGAGCAAGAGGCGGAATGTGGATGTGTTCGCTCAGCTGGCTGATGGCCTGGTTGCCCGGGGTCACCCTGCCCGCACTCCTGATCACGTCAGGAGTAAGGTGAAGGAGCCGCGGCAGGGTTACTCCCAGGCCCGGGATGCTGCCAGCCGATCTGGGGCCGCCCCCATCACTTGCCCCTTTTACAGGGAGTTCAGGGACATCCTGGGCCCCCGGCACACCTCCTCCCCTCCGGCCACCCTTGATACTTCGGCCGACGAACCCCAGCAGGCCCTGCAGCCGGAGTCCGCCCCGGAGGTAAGCCCCGCACCCTGGGGGCCCCCCCAGAGCCCACCCCTGGGACATCGCGGCAGGAGGAGGAGAAGGAGGAGGAGGGGGGCTCCTCCTCTTCAGAATCCGGGCTGCAGATCCTCCTCCTGCCATCCCGGAGCAGCAGCCAGGCCTCTGCCCCCCGGGGATCTCTGGACCATGGGAGTGGACCGACAGGTATGTACCCCCCTCTGGTGTACGCCCCTGGGCTTGAGGGGCAGGGGGTAATAGATATGTGTCCAGGGCCCCCCACATGTTCACGTGGCCATGGCCCCAAGGACAGCAGGGCCATGTCCCTCACAGCAGTGCATCAGCCCCTGCCCCCCCCCCACCCCGCATGACAGTGCCATGCCCCATCCCCGGGGCAGGGGGGAGCGGAACCTCGAGGGGCCCCCGGGAGGAGGGGGTGGGACACCCCACAGCAGCAGCAGCAGCAACAGCAGCAGCAGCAGCAGCAGCAGAATGTGATGGAGTGGGGGGAGTGCAAAAGGGAGACTCAGGCTAGATATGAGCAACAAGAGCCGAATAGCTCCCAGGGGCAAAGGAGGATCCTGGGGCTACAGCTGGCAGGTGACACCTCTGCCCTGAAGAAAGAGGAGGGAGGAGCCGAGCTGGCTTGGAATTGGGGGGGAGGGCGGGGGCCACAGGTAGAGGCTAGGGGAAGGGAGAGCTGGAAGGCAGCCAGCCTGAGGAGGGGAAAAGCTGCATCCCAGAGGGGCACCCCTTGGGGTCTTCTCCCCAGGACGGGTTGGAAGGACTGTCTCTTCCGACAGCTGGTGCTGTCACTCCTGGCAGAAACTGGGCATCTGTGGCCTAAGAAACCTCTCCTGTCAGACCCTGCGGAGTGAAGTGAGAGTCGCTCCCACCAGGGGACGGGGTGCAGTGCAGGGGGACCCCTGAACCCCATCCATCACAGCAGCATCTCCCGGGGACGGGGATGGGGAACCTGCAGCACAGGGCTGGGGGGACAAAGGCCACAGCTCGGGGCCCACACTAACGCCTGTCTCCATTCTTCTTCCCCCCCTCCTCTCCTGTGTCCCACACCTGCACTATCAGAAGGACCGGAAGAGAGCACCGGCGAGGCATCAGCGGTCCCGGAGAGCCCTCCGGGGCCATCGCTCCAGGCAAGCCCCTCGGCCGAGGACCGACCGGCCCCACGGCAGGCTAGATGGCGGACCTCGCGCCACCAACAGCTGACGGCGACGGCCCCCCAGCTGCTGGCCATCCACCGTTGGTAGCTGGAGGTCGCGGAGCAGCACCTGCAGCTGCAGGAGCGGACGCTGGCCTGGCGCCAAGAGGCATGGGGGGCCTACATGGAGACGTTCAACCGCCTGGTGGATTACCTGGCCCCCCATGCCGTGCTGGCCGCCGCAGCGCCCGACGTGCCTGCTCCACCCGCTGCACCACCAGCTGCTCTGCCCGTCGCCGTCCCATCCGCCGTCGCCCCGCCACCCACCGCTGAGGGCCGGAGCGCCAAGGGACCCCTGGAGCCAGCTGAGACTCACCGGGCATATCTTCCGGTCCTCCCCGCCCCCAGCCAGCCCTGGACAGGGCTGCGGCCGCGGCGGGGCTCCCGGCTGCCCACACCCAGTGCCGGACTTTAGGGGCGAGGGGCCCAGGACGTGGCCCCCCCTTTGTATATAGTTGGGACTTATTATTTTGTGCCCCCCATTTGCCCCGTCCCCCCCATGTAAATAGGTCTCCCCTTTATCCTCCCTGGTTTTCTTTTTATTACTGAGCACACTTTTTTTTTCCTATTGTTTTATTTGTACATATTACTTTGGTTCCACACGTTGTATATAGTTTGTTCTTGTTTTATATTTATAGTTAAAAAAAAAGTTCTAAAAGCAAAAGCAGTTTAAGTTCAGCCTCAAGTGCGTGCTGTCATTTGTCCAGGAAAAGTGGGAGGCGGGTGTGGTTGGGTGCTCCATGGTGTGGGCGTTGGGGCAGGGAGTGTGGTGGAGGAAGTGGCGGGCAGTGGGGAGCCTGGCAGAGTTCACCCCGCGGCCTTATCATCGAAGTGGGCCCGCAGGGCCTCCCGGACCCGAGTCTCTTCGGGGTCCACCTGCTGACTGGGGGCAGCGGGTGGCTGCACGTCGGCCCTGCCGGCCTCCACAGCCCAGCCCTGGAAAAAGGCCTCCCCCTTGCTCTCCACCAAATTGTGCAGGGCGCAGCAGGCACCCACAATCAAGGGGATGTTGTTGGGACCCGCATCCAGGCGGGTCAGGAGACATCTCCAGCCTCCCTTCAGGCGGCCAAATGAGCGCTCCACCACCTGGCACGCGTGGTTCAGGCGCTGGTTGAAGCGCTCCTGGCTAGCGGAGAGATGGCCCGTGTACGGGTGCATGAGCCAAGGCCGGAGGGGGTATGCCTCATCTGCGATGACGCAGAGGGGCATGGTGGTGTCCCCCAGAGGGATCTCCCGCTGGGGGATGTAGGTCCCTGCCTCCAGCCGGAGGCACAGGCCCGAGTTCCGGAAAACCCGGGCTTCGTGGGTGCTGCCAGGCCAGCCCACATAAATGTCCCAGAAACGTCCCCGGCTGTCCACCAAGGCCTGGAGGACCACAGAATGGTAGCCCTTGCGATTCATGTAGCGTCCTCCACTGTGATGCGGGGCGCGGATGGGGATGTGAGTCCCATCCAGAGCCCCAAAGCAATTGGGGAAGCCCAGGGTGGCAAAGGCGATGGTGGCATCTGGGTCCCCCAGCCTCACGAGCCTGTGCAGGAGCATGGCATTGATGGCACGCACAACCTGCAGGGAAATCACATGGGACAGCACCAATGAGGGGTGAGCAGGGTGTGCGTGGCCCTGCCCTGCCCTCCCCCCGTGGGTTCTCTTATCTCCATGAGGACAGCCCCGACGGTGGCCTTGCCGACACCAAACTGCTGCCCCACGGATCGGTAGCTGTCTGGAGTGGCCAGCTTCCAGACAGCGATGCCGACCCATTTCTCCACTGGGAGGGCACGCCACATGGCCGTGTCCTGGTGCCTGAGTGCGGGGGTGAGCCACTGGCACAGCTCCATAAATGTCTGCTGGCTCATCCTGAAGTTCCTGAGCCAGCGGTCGTCGTCCCACTCCCCAAGCACCAGCCACTCCCACCAGTCCGTGCTGGTGGGGTAGCTCCACAGCTGCCGGCGTGTGAGGCGGGGGTGGGGGTGGGGTGCTGCAGGGTTGGGGGTTGAGCCCTGCTGCCCTGGGGGCAGCTCCTTCTCCGGTGTAGCAAGGAGGTGCTCAGCTGCCTCCCGCATGGCATGGAGCAGGGCAAGCCCTGCTCCTGCCGGGAGGGCTGGGTGGACCTCTGGCTGCTGCTGCTGCTGCTGCTGCTGCTGCTGCTGCTGCTGCTGCTGCTGGGGGTCCATGACTGCGGCGCCCGGGGTCTGTGTGCCTACGGCTCCTCAGACCGCGTGCTGTGCAGGCTGAGTGTGTCTGGGAGGGGCCCTTTAAGGGAACGGCTAGCTGTTGCCCCAGAAGCACTAGTCCGCCCTGTGACCCTGTCTGCAGCTGTGCCTGGCATCCCTATTTCGATGTGTGCTACTTTGGCGTGTAGACGTTCCCTCGCTGCGCCTATTTTGATGTTGTGCTGCGCAATGTCGAAGTTGAACATCGACGTTGCCAGCCCTGGAGGACGTGTAGACGTTATTCATCGAAATAGCGTATTTCGATGTCGCTACATCGAAATAAGCTATTTTGATGTAGGCTTCACATGTAGATGTAGCCATAGAAAGTGATGATACATGCATACTTAACTTGTATTTGTACATATAGCAGGATGCTGCTTGTATTACATTTTATATATAATACCTAATGTTCAGTATTTGAAATGTTACTTTACCAGGCAGAAATTTCTCCTATGGCATATAATTAAATTTATTTATGTAACCCTTTTACCAAGAAAAGCCAGCACCAACTAGGGCTTGGCTCAGAATCCATGAGTTCCTTTTGAACAATACCACACAGAACCAGCTCAAGCCCCCAACCTGTGACTTAGGAAAAATCATACAGTACCCACTGGTGCCTCTGCACTTGCAAGCACAGAGTCTGAGCGTAGAAAAGTAACTTTTAATGAGAGGTTAGTTGTCACCCAACATTACTTAGGGAAAATGCCCCAGACAGGATTCATACACATAAAGCTGTGAGCATGGTTCCCACACAAAAGTGCACAGGGGTAAGTCTTCTGCCTCAGGTGCTTGAGTTCTACAACCAAAAGTTCCTTTGCAATGTACTCCTCTGCTCCCTCACCACACCCCACTCACAGTGGTTGTCTTTTGTCCATGAGGAAATAGAGTTCAGAGATGTGTACCTCTGAGTAGACATCTCACCGGGGGAAGAAGGCATCTCACTTGCTAAGTCATCTGAGCACTTTTTGCATCTGGCTGCCCCACCAGCTTTTGCTCCTCTCTGTTACCCTTCCTGACAGCTCTGATTTCTCTCTGTTGGCTAGCCTGCCAGCTGCTGTTCCTCACCTGGTCACCCTACGAGCCAACAGCATGCCACTGTTGCCACCCATTACTTTCCTACTGTGAGCTCTGTAGGTCAGTCCCTTTGAGATGTTCAGCTCTCAGGAGGCTGGGCAGAAATTCTGGCCCTCCAAAAGGGATCTCAGCTCTTCCTGAGTACTTAACATTACAAAAGGCTCTGAATGAAACCCAGTTAGTTCCTTTTTTTGAAAAGTTGGGATTAATAGGCTAAAGCAGACTGGGAACGCTAAGGGGGAGGCCACACCTCAATGCTGGGATACCAGTTTGTATTTTCATAAGGGTCTGACAGTCAAACCCCTGGCTTAAAGAGGTCCTTTCAGCAAAGGATGGCCCCCTCATTTTGCTCCTCTTTATTCAGACAATAAATGTAGCAATATTGATAATATTTCACTACCCCGCCATTCAATACTAAAGTGATTTGAAACCCACACAGGCCGAAGTAAATCTCTCTGAGCAACCCAGCTTTATATGCTGTATATCTTGGTAAAGTAGTTGTGTCATGTTAATAAGTGTGCTCCTGACGTCTCTCTCCTTCCCCAACTAGCTGTCAGAGGAGAGTTCATTCAGATCCTACTGACATTTGCTCACCTTATTAGAAAATAGTTCTGCTGATTGTGAGAGGAAACTAAAAGAAACATGATGGCAAAAATTGCTTTTCCATAACACAAACATCTTGCCTTCTTTATAACAGCTCTAGGCAACATACAGGTTGGAAATGATCACAGAAGTTTGTCATGGAATTAGCCCTCTTTGAAGAGCATTTCCTAACTCTATTTAATCAGTAAATTGGTGTTGCTTTATTGAGTTATCTGTATTTAAAAAAATTGGGTATGCAGCAATCTTGCCTTTAACTACGTGCATGAGAATTCTATTGAACAGAGCCTGAGATTGCCAATTAGAGTGATGTTTTCTATAAAACAATAATTCATTTGGAATTGCTGAAAGGCCACTATAGCCAAGCAGTAACATGGTAATTTGCTCATTAAAATCTGAAAGGGCAAATTATGAGTAGAACATTCAATGTACCCCTAAGAACTTTGGCTAAAGCTACACTGTAGCTGTCACTCATAATAACTTATGCAGTTTATGCAACACAAATTATGTAAAATATTTTGAGTTATCTTATTTGAGTTATTTCAAACTTGGTGCCATCCAAATGGCACCGAAGTTTGATTAAGCAGCTATTTTGAAGTGTCCTCTACCTCTTTACAATGTGCTACTTTGAGCACAGTATTTAGCACTGGGGTTGTTATTTTGGGATACAGTATATCGCAAAATAGCAACCACAGCGTAGACATAGCCTTAAAGTTTGTGTGATGCTGTTATCTCCTCTGCCAGTCATATTCTGAGTAAGCAAAAGAGAAAACCTCTGAAAGGTCTGAACGTGGATTTGTTTAGATTCTGTATTCATGAATATATTTCATCCCAGAATCTAGTGTGAAATCATATTGGCTGACAAAGTAGGCTTATTGCAGCAAGTGAAGGAAGATCTTGTCCACAGAAGAATAGTGATGGTTTTTATCTGTGAGTTCAAATGTGACTGGTGGAAGTGTTGTCTGTCACTTTAATCAGTAACTAAACTTAAGCCATCCAGTCCCCTAAGTGACTGGCACAGACTCCATGTTGTGTAATTAAGAATTGCCAAATGTTTTTCATCTTTTCATTCAGATCATTACATTGTCAGATTAATGGTTAAATAGAGCTAGTTTTCTTTTCCCACAGCAGTCTTGGAAAGCAGAGACTGTAATTTAGTAACAGCTGCATGGAATTAGCTGAAGACAATCTACTACAGGCTGAGACAATTCCAATTACAAAATAAACACAAACAAGCTATTTGCACAATCAACAGCCTGATTCCCTCAGTTTATTTAGACCATTTATAGACAATCTATTTCATCATAAGGGAAATGCAAAGGCACATTACCAAGAAGAGTATCACATAGTTTTTCATGCATGAACATCACCTCCTTGCCCCATTTTAAAATGTGGTTCTTAAACTGATTTTCTAGAAATGGCAGTTTCTTTTCAAGAAGGCCTTTTAGTAGGATGCATGACCAAATGTTTTTTTTTAGTAAGGAAAATAAGCTTTTCTCTGTTTTCATTCCCATTAGACATAAAGGGCCAAAACCACAAAGGCAGATTAATTTATTTTATCTGTCATCATCAATAATTTATTAGTAATTTCCAATAAAATTGTGCTGGTTACATTTTTATTGAAATATTTTTCCATTAGAATGGAATATTGATCAACTTTATTTGCAGATCCTTTTCATTCAGTTCAAAAATATATATTTTTACAAAAAAATCACTGTCACCTGAAAAAAAATGAAACACATTATTTCTTAAAATATTCAAGTGGAAACAAAAGTAGAAGAATTCTATATAAAATGGATTTCCAAAACCAAAAATCTGATTTTCCATTCAGGTTTTTACTGAAAAATTGGAAACTCTTCAACAGGAACTTGTAAATAAACCATTTTTTTCAATATTTCCGCTGGAAAAAAATGGCTTTTTTGATTAACTCTTAATAAAATGAAGACAGCAGGATTGCCGAAGAATTACTGATGACCTGATTTGTATGTGGTGTTTCAACAGAGCCACAGAGGCCAAAAGTGCTCTTCTACACTTCGGAACAACCCTGTTACAAGTATTATTATAAAGATCAGTTTGGGCAAACTTCCTCTTAATCTTGCTGCCCAAATAAAAGTATATGTTATACAAAGTATATCCTGTAAAATTTTATGAAAAAATGCACTTCCCAAATAATACAGGTGTAGACAAGCAGTGTCTCCATCCTAGCATCAAAAACAATCTGTTACATGTTTTAGGTCCAATGCTGGTGACTTTTTAATGATTTTATATAACATTTGTACAAACTATTCATTGAGAGTTGTTCAGCTCCCACTGTTGCTATCACTTTGCAGTTCCACTGCCCATAGTATCAGTGTACACAAGGAACCACTTACGTTTTAACCATTGTGCCTGCTAGACTTGTTCTGAGGGATAGTTGTCCAAACAGTGGCATAGGTGTACTGTTCACCGAAACCCTTCTCTGTACTAGGGTTATGACTTGTGGAGCTGAATGGGTGATGATTATGGAGGGATTTTTTGAAACCAAAAAGGCCTTGTGCAGATATCCTCTGACGTATAAGGAAGTTTTGTTATACAGGTTGAACTTCTCTCATCCAAACAAAAAATAGTAAGCAAGGAGGACAAATCAGAAAAAGATAATCAAGGTGAGCAAATCAGAGAGTGGAGGGGTGGGGGGGAAGGTCAAGAATTAGATTGTTTTTGGTTCTCTGTGCCTTAAATATTGAGTCTGTTCTGGTCTGGCTATGGTCTGAAGAAGTGGGTCTGTCCCATGAAAGCTCATCCAATAAACTATTTTTGCTAGTCTTTAAAGTGCTACTTGACTGCTTTTTGTTTTGATAGTGTACAGACTAGCACAGCTTCCTCTCTGTTACTTCTCTCATCCAGCACCTGACCAGTGTCAGATGAGAGAATTTGCTGGACAACAGGAGGTCAATATTTTCTAGAATATTACCAAAACTTCCACTGCTTACTGGACTCTAAGAAGACATTTAGGGATAAACTACAGCTAAATGAT
Source organism: Carettochelys insculpta (assembly GCF_033958435.1). Taxonomy (NCBI): domain Eukaryota; kingdom Metazoa; phylum Chordata; order Testudines; family Carettochelyidae; genus Carettochelys; species Carettochelys insculpta. Next base: position 140,198,208 of record NC_134137.1, read on the forward strand.
AGCACAGAATACCGAGAGCCAGGAGTGGTGGCTGTAAATCAACTTTATGGGACAATGGGAAACTTGGTCACTCCAATGATAAGTAGTAATATGGCTAACTAAAACTATGCTGGATAACAGAGTTTGCCAGATGAAAGTGTTCTGAATTAGAGAGGTTACACTTGTAATGGATATAGCAAAGCAGAAAGGCGACTTTATTTCTCATCTCACAATGAAATTTGTCATCCTACAAGACAAACACAGGCATGTATATGATGAGGATGTAGGTTGTGATGGAAGTATATTATATTTATGCCTCAACTATAAAATAAATGTAGATGTGTGAACCTGAGATACCTGGAAAAAAATCAAGTTTAGACATTTTTCAACAAACAAGAGACATATTGGTTTCTGAAAACAATTAACAAAAAGATGCTCGTGTTTTCTGACCAAAGTTAATGTGCTCAAGTTGTGTAATGAGACATTGCTGGTTGGATTTTCAAAGATATATCTGCACCTAAAGAGGAGGATAGGTGAATAGTGGCATTTGTGGGAGTCAGGTGTGCGAGCTGCTTAGGCATTGTTTCAAAATCCCAATAGAAAAGTCTTTCATCTTTAGGCACCTAAATAAGTCTGTCCCTTAGAGCTTAATTTTCACTGAATTCCGAATCTCAGTCAAAACCTCAGAATCAGAACCAATAATAAAAAGCAAAATACTCTGTGAGATGATAGAGTGATAAGGAGTCTCGCACTTGATCAGTTGTCATAATAAGATGAACATGCATCATGGTTACATTTATCATTTTTATCTTTCTAAAATGAATGGCACCACAGATTTTGAGAGAAGGCTTTCCCCACTCCCCGAGATATTAGATTCTGATCATATTACAGATGCCAGGTGTTCATATTGCCCAGCTGCTTTATCTACAAATGCTGTGGTTCAACTTGAAAATAACACATTTAGACTCATGTTTCACATTCAGTGCTCCATAAAGAGCAACCATAAATTTAGCTTACTGAAACCACGTTTGCAGCTGTTTTGCATTGCTGGAGCAGAGTAAAACAGCCAGATTTTACTAGCAACTGTGGATCTGCATGTTCAACAAAGTTATTTTATTTTATGGAGCAATTATATTCTTGGTACAACTATAATGTACATTTGCAGTGTTCACCTGTAAGAAGTTAGTCTTGGGCTATCACCAATTAATGCAGCAAGAGCAGATATTAACAGTGGAGCATCTTGGTCCCTACCTGCTTACAGCTTTTCAGGAAGAACAATTTCTCACAATTATAATTTCTAATTTATTTATTCTTAGGAGACTAATAGTGTGCAGCTTCCTTTGCTGAGGGCCTGTTTCATGGCAGGAATTGGAGGCACCTTGTGTGAGATTTCCCACCATACTAGCGTAATGCCAACTGACCCGGGTTGCCAGCGCCAGGGATTAGCCCTGCAATCATGGGGGCTAAAGCCCTGTGATCTACTGCATGAGCTGAAGGCCAGCTGTCTTCTTTCCTGAAAACAGAGTCACATTTGGGAGTTAGGGGTCACAGGTGACGGTAACAATCACAACAACCCCAACTGCTCATTTATCACTGTCATTAGCTTTCTATTCAAAGGAAATATGGTGGAGTGACTTTTCAGAGCAGGCATTACAATTCTAATGTGATAATTGGTTTTATATTTTATGCAATGGAAGCAAGATTCAGTTATCATTTTAATACAAATAAAAGTGATAAACTGTGCCACAAACATGAACTGTAGACAGGCTGAAAATGCATTTCATTACAGGTAAAGTGAGATGCAGATTTCTGCTGAGACTGTAATGCCTTACTTTAGAAAGTAAATGTGTATGCTCAGGCAATCCTCACAGTCAAAATGCATATAACTGACAGGAATAGAATTCTGAAAGATATTAAGGTTTAATACAAATCTGAATCCCTCTAGATTCCAATTTATTCTGCCTCTTACATTTGAGATAGAATGTGCAGTATTGACACTGAGTGCCTGTTAGGACAATTCATTTGCTCTTTTTTTTATTGGAAAAAAAAATGGATGTATGGACTTGGCTTGGGCCAGTCAAGTCTACAGAGTACAATCAGGAACTAGAAACTAGAATTAGAGACAGGTGCTTATGTCAAAGGTCTAAGCTGGAGATCGTGACAAACAAGGGTGTCAAAGATAGAGTCAGTGTAGGACACAGGACCTGAAAAAAGACAAATAGGAACTAGATGGATCTCTTGGCCGTCTGAGATAAGGAGGGCAGGAACCAGGCACAGGCCCATCCCAGGAGTCAGGTAGTTGGACAAAGTCCTTTATAATAGACAGCCAGATATTCACCTAGTTTCTAAGACAACTTTTTACCTCTTTCTGGCTTATGTACTGCATCAAGCCATTGGCATCTTCCATAATCAGGAATTATAGAGATGAGCAGATTTGTATTACCTAGTGCTTCACCAGTTTCCTTTTGAGCTTTTCCAAGTCACCTTCTGGGTGCCAGCCACAGTCTGAATAGTCTGAACACTGAATACTGCATCAGGCTGTCTATACAACTTGTTATACAAGTTGCAACTATTTCTTGCCAAGTGATCTCTAAACTGAGTTAGTCTCTTAGGTGTTAGTTTTCCTTTCCATTCATTTTCCATCCTTGCACACAGTGAATTTTTGGACTACAAAATCATTAGACTATGCATGGCTCAGAACAATTCTGTGCTCAAGGCAGGAAGGTGTAGCTGATAGAAATGGTCTTTTTTCCAAATCCCATTTACATTATTTAGTAATTCAACTACAACCTTTATATGCATTTCTGTTTGGCCCTAAATAGAATGTCCTTTTAACTGTCTGACATATTCAAAAGATTAGGGGTTATAGTGGACCGCAAGCTAAATATGAGTCAACAGTGTGATGCTGTTGCAAAAAAAGCAAACATGATTCTGGGATGCATGAATGGGTGTGTTGTAAACAGGACACAAGAAGTCATTCTTCTGTTCTCCTCTGTGCTGGTTAGGCCTCAGCTGGAGTATTGTGTCCAGTTCTGGGCACCACAGTTCAAGAAAGATGTGGAGAAACTAGAGAGGGTCCAGAAAAGAGTGACAAGAATGATTAAAGGTCTAGAGAATGTGACCTCTGAAGAAAGGCTGAAAGAATTGGGCTTGTTTAGTTTGGAAAAGAGAAGATTGAGGGGCAACATGATAGCGGTTTTCAGGTATTTAAAAGGGTGTCATAAGAAGGAGGGAGAAAACTTGTTCTTTTTGGCCTCTGAGGATAGAACAAGAGACAATGGACTTAAACTGCACCAAGAGAGGTTTAGGTTGGACATTAGGAAAAAGTTCCTAACTGTCAGGGTGGTCAAACAGTGGAATAAATTGCCAAGGGAGGTTGTGAAATCTCCATCACTGGAGATATTTAAGAACAGAGTAGATAGAGTAGAGTAGAGTATTTAAGAACAGGGTAGATAGGTTTAGACAGTCCTGACATTACGGCAGGGGGCTGAACTCGATGGCCTCTTGAGGTCCCTTCCAGTCCTAGTATTCTATGATTCTATGAACAAAATCCATGCAACATCTGCTATAAAATCCTAGTAGTTCAGAATTAAGATCTGGGTTCTGCAGAACTCTTAAGACACATTTGACTTAAAGTGCATAAGTAAGGCCAACCCTAATCATCAAAGCACTGAAGCACAACTTTCACTTTAATTATGTTGGAAATCTTACTGAGGTACGTGGAAATGCATGTATGAAAGTTATCCATCAATTACTTCTAATTAAAAGGCTTTTTTGATTCTGTCTACATTATCAATACTGTGGTGGCCAGTCCTAGAATAAGGTATCTCACCTCTTCATGGATCACCACCTTGTAGTTGAGAGGCTTACATGTTTCAGTGACCCCAAGAGAGACACTGCCTGAAGTCATGTACTCCCTTAGAGTCACCCATGGCAGAATGGTCAAGGGTGAGGTTTTGGACAAAGTATGATCCAAGTCGTCCTCAACACTAAAGCAGATGGAGCTTAACTACACAATGGAGATACAACTATTGCATAATGATATAATGGCTGTGAGGGGGACTGAAGGCTGCAGCTAATAGATTTTCAATCATCATGGTGCCAGACCATTGGTTTCAAGCTCTGAATCACTCAAAAACAGTGTGAGACACTTGTGCACTGGTCTCACCACTTTACAAGAAATCCCCCACAGGCATCTTGCAGTTTTGGGAAGCTGAAGAACACAAGAGGCACAAGAGGAAGAAGAGACTGGCTTTCAGACGTAGTCAACAACCTCCTGCTGTACCTGGAAACATCTGTCCTCAATGTTGTAGAACATTGTGGTTCAAGAATAAGCCTCATCAGCCACTTGAGGATTCATGACTCCCAAGGAAAATGATCACCATCATCATAGGCATCATCATGATCACTGATGTATCTCATTCTGGTGTCTATATTTTCAACAGGACATTGAAAAACTGAAGGTAGTAGAGAGAAGAGCCACAGCATGATTTAATGGCTGGAGAAAATAGGTGAGACTTAAAAAGCTGAATGTTTAGTTTATTCAAAAAAGAAACAAAAAAAGAGAGGTTTCTTGATTACAGAGTATAAATATTTTCGTTGGGAGAAAACAACAGGTTCTATGGGTGCTATTAGCTAGCAGTGAAAGACATAACAAAAACTAACAGCTGAAGCTGCTGAAGCTGAAACTAGAAATGCATTAAAAATAGGGCACATCTTTTTATCAGGGTGGGAGTTCAACAATTAGAACAAAATACTGCACAGCAAAATAGATTCTTCATCAGTTGATGTCTTCAGATTAAGACTGAATGCCATTCTGGAATATATGCTTTGGTCATATACAAGTTATTGAGCACAACAGAGGGTGACCAGGTGAAATTCTGTGGCCTGTGTTATATAGAAGGCAGACATGATGAGCTAACAGAGTCTTTTCTGGTCTTAAATTCTATATCTGCATGTTTACATTCTTTGCTGGTTCAGAGTTAAAAGTGTAAACTAAAAGTGTTATGATGTTATATATTTTCTTATAATCTTAAAAGACAGAAAGTAACACTGCTCAAAACTTTGAGTACTGGATAAATTTGGACCAAGCTAAAATCTCTGATACAGTAAGTGAGCCCAGCTTTACTAAGTCCATTTCCACTAATTATGTATTTGGCACCATATTTCTGTAAAGTTAGACCACTCTGGTTGGAGCTGGTCATAATTTATATGATGCTGCTGCATCCTAACAACAGCAGTTCAATGCATGTTCTGTGTTCTCAGCATGAATAGGAAAAATGTATGACCATGATTTACAACTTTAGAAAACTTTAAACAGAGAAGGAAAAGGAAAATAAATACTCTGCTTTGCTGAAGTGCCAGCTAATTATATTTAGGCATTTATCTGGACAGGGTGATTTTTTTCTTCATTTTTATATTTTTTCTGTTTTCCAGAATCCTATTATACTGGCAGCTGGTTATTTCTGGCAGCAGGCAGTGCTCCACTCCTGTTCCCAAACATCCCGCTCTGGTACTGGGAAACCGTTACACCATTCCGGATATGGGAGCTACAGGAAACAAGGAATCACCCCCTACAGCAGAAGTAGAGAAGCCTTTTACCCCCAAGGCTGAGAGCTCTGCTGCCACCAATGTCAGGAAGAAATGTAGGGTAGTGGTGGTCAGAGACTTTCTTCTGAGGTGCAAGGAGATGTCCATCCGTCACCTTGACATGCCCTCTCAGGAGGTATGCTGCCTGCCAGGAGCCTGTATCAGAGATGTTATGGAGGTGATGTCGAGGATTATCTGGCCTGCTGACTACTATCCCATGCTACTCATCCATGTGGGCATGGATGATACTGCAAGGTGTAACCTAGAGCAAATCAAGCATGACTACAGGGTTTTGGGAGTACGGGTGAAGGAGTTTGGAGTTTGTTCTCTTCAATCCTTCCTGTCAAATGTAGGAGCCCAGGCAGAGACAGGTGCAACCTACAGGTGAATGCCTGATTGCGAGGAAAGGGAAGGCCATATTTGCATGCAAACTGGCTAACCTAATGAGGAGGGTTTTAAACTAAGTTCGAAGGGAACAGGTGACCAAAACCTACAGGTAAGTAAAAACCTGAAGACCTGGGAGTTGGGTTGTAAATGGGAGGGCTCATGGGCTATAATAACAGAGACAGAACTGGGAGGCAAGAGAAAATTCAATATCTTAGATACCTACACACGAATGCAAGAAATACGGGTAATAAGTGCGAAGAATGTGGAGTCCTAATAAATAAATACAACTATGACATAAATGGTATCACAGAGACATGGTGAGAAAATACACATGATTGGGATATTAGTATAGAAGGGGACAGCTTACTCAGGAAGGATAGGCAGGGTCAACAGGGAGGAGGGGTAGCTTTATATATAAAAAATGTGCCACCTGGACTGAGGTGGAGATGGATGCAGGAGACAGATGCATTCAAAGTCTCTGGGTTAGGTTAGAAGGGGTAAAAAAGGGTGACATAATGCTAGGGGTCTACTACAGATGACCTACCCAGGTAGAAGGGGAGGATGAGGCTTTTTTAATCAACTAACAGCACCATTCAAAGCACAGAATTTTGTGATGATGGGAGACTTCAGCTATCCAGATGTGTTGGGAAATTAACACAGTGAAGCACAGACTATCCTGAAAATTTATTTGTTTATTTATTTACTTCAGAAGGTGGAAAAAGCTACTGAGGGGGATAAGCAGTTCTAGATTTGATTTTAAAAAATCAGGGAGGAACTGCTTTAGAATTTGAAAGTGGAAGGCAGCTTGGGAGAAAGTGACCATGAAATCATAGAGTTCATGATTCTAAGAAATGGTGAAAGGGAGAACAGCAAAATAGAGACAATTGATTTTAGGAAGGCAGATAAACTCAGATGGCTGGTAGGTAAGATCCCAAGGGAAGCAAGAGTAAGAGGAAAAACAACTAAAGAGAGTTGGCAGTTTTTCAAAAGGACATCATTAAGGGTCCAAGAGCATATTATACCAATGCTTAGGAAGGATGAAAAGTATGGTGAAGCAACACCCTGGCTTGCACGATCTCAGAATCAAAAAGGAGTCATATAAAAGTAGAAATTAGGAGACATTACAAAGGCTGAATATCAGCAAACAATACATTAATGCAGATATAAAATTGGAAAGGCAGAGGCACAAAACGAGCTCAACTAGCTAGAGACATACAGAGTAACAAGAAGACATTCTATAAATATATTAGAAGCAAGAGGAAGACCAAGGGCAGGGTAGGTCCACTGCTCAGCGAGGAGGGAGAAATATTATCAGGAAACTTGGAAATGGCAGAAGTTCTTAATGACTTCTTTGTTTTGGTCTTCACCAAGAAATCCGATGGAGAAATGCCTAACATGGTGAATGCCAGTGGGAAGGGGGTAGGATTAGACGATAAAATAAAAATAGAACAAGATAAAAATGACTGAGAAAAATTAGGTAACTGCAAGTCACCAGGGCCTGATGAAATGTATTCTAGAATCAAAGAGCCGATAGAGGAGGTATTGGAACCTTTAGTTATCATCTTTGAAAAGTTCTAGAAGTTGAGAGAGATTTCAGAAGATTGGAAAAGGTCAAATATAGTTCCCATCTGAAAAAGGGTTGGGGGAACAGCCGAGGAAACTACAAACCAATCAGTTTAACTTCCGTGCCAGGAAAGAAAATGAAGCAAGTAAGTGAGAAATTCATTTGCAAAGATCTGGAAGAAAATAAGGTAATAGGTAACAGCCAGCATGGATTTGTGAAGAACAAATCATGCCAGGCCAATCTGACAGCTTTATATGACAGGCTAACAATTCTTGCAGATAAGGGAGAAGCAGTGGACATGGTATACCTACACTTTAGTAAGGCATTTGATAAGATGTTGCAGGATCTTACAAGGAGGAGGGAGAAAAATTGTTCTTCTTGGCCTCTGAGAATAGGATAAGGAGCAATGGGCTTACACTGCAGCAAGAGAGGTTTAGGTTGGACATTAGGAAAAACTTCCTAACTGTCCTAATGTCCAACCTAAGCTTCCAAGCACTGTCAAGACCATCCCTGAGACATGTCTGTCTAATCTGCTCTTAAATACCATGAGGCCCAAGAGCAGTCAGTATTCTCCAGGAAGTGTAGATGTAGCTCATCACTGTAGTTATTTAAGAACAGGTTAGATAAACATCTATTTGGGATGGTCTAGATGGTGCTTGGACCTGCCATGAGTGCAGGGGACTGGACTTTATGACCTCTCAAGGTGCCTTCCATTCTAGTGTTCTATGAGCCTATGATTCTAAAATGGTGCTCGTAGTAAAATACAAAACTTTTGGTTAAGTCATAAATAGGGAAAACCAGCTATTGTTTCTAATACCATTTCTATAATGACCATGGATGAACGACAAAGCCAAACAGATGGAGCGCTGGGTTGAGTACTACTCCGGCTGTACACACGTGAGAACATTGTGGTCGACTCAGCCCTCGATGCCGTCGAACTCTTACCAGTAATGGACGAACTGGACCAGGAACCAACTGTGGATGAACTGAAGAAAGCCATCGACAACATTGCAGCAGGAAAGTCCCCATGCCAGGATGGTATATACCACCAGAGGTAATCAAGTGTGCCACAGACACTTTCCTGGAACCCCTACATGAGCTACTGTGCCTGTGCTGGAGAGAGGGTGAGGTTCCACAGGACATGCGCAACGCTAACATTGTAACGTTGTATAAGAACAAGGGAGACAGAAGTGACTGCAACAATTACCGTGGAATCTCCCTCCTAAGCGTCACTGGTAAACTGTTCGCTCGCGTCTTTCTCGGCAGACTCGTTGCTGAGAGGGTGTATCCTGAATCACAGTGCAGATTCCGTGCAGAGAGATCTACCGTTGAGATGGTCTTCTCTCTGAGGCAGCTGCAGGAGAAATGCAGGGAGCAGAGGAAGCCACTCTATATTGCCTTCATCAACCTAACCAAGGCCTTCGACTTGGTCAGCAGGGATGGACTGTTCAAACTGCTCCAAAAGATAGGATGTCTGCCACGGTTACTCAAGATGATCCCGTCTTTCCATGAAGACATGAGAGGAACTATCCAATACGATGGCACGTTATCGGATGCTTTCAACATCAGGAGCGGCTTCAAACAAGGATGCGTCCTTGCTCCGACATTGTTCGGGATCTTCTTCTCACTCCTTCTTAAACACGCCTTTGGATCTTTGACAGAGGGCATCTTTTTGCACACAAGATCTGACAGGAAACTGTTTAATCCTGCAAGGCTGAAAGCTAAATCTAAGGTGTGGGAAGTCCTCATCAGAGATATGCTGCTCGCAGATGACGCTGCCGTCATGTCATACACAGAAGACCAGCTTCAGAAGCTGCTGGATCGGTTCTCCAAAGCATGCAAGGACTTTGGGCTCTCCATCAGCCTAAGAAGACAAATATACTTGCTCAGGACGTTGCTGTTTCTCCATCAATCAGCACTGACAACTATAATTTAGAGGTCGTCCATGAGTTCGTTTACCTCGGGTCCACCATCACTGACACTCTGTCCTTGGAGACTGAGCTAAATAGAAGGATCAGTAAAGCAGCCACAAATCTGTCCAGACTCAGCGAGAGAGTGTGGAATAAGAACAAGCTGTACACTCACACCAAAATGCAAGTCTACAGAGCCTGCATCCTCAGCACCCTCCTTTACGGCAGCGAGACTTGGACCCTGTAAGCCTGCCAGGGAAAAAGGCTGAACATCTTTCACTTGTGCTGCCTCAGGTGCATCCTTGGAATATTGTGGAAGGACAGAGTGTCCAACACTACCGTCCTTGAGCAAGCTGGAATCCCAGCTATGCACACCCTCCTCAGGCAGCAGCAGCTCTGCTGGCTTGGCCACATCCACAGGATGAATGACGGAAGGATCACAAAAGACATCCTGTATGGCGAGCTAGCCTCTGGCAAAAGACCTCCTGGATGCCCCCAGCTGCGCTACAAAGATGTTTGCAAGACAGACCTCAGGGAAGTAGACATCAAGCCAGACAGCTGGGAGGAGCTGGCAGACGATCGCAGCACATGGAGGCAGGAACTATACAAGGGCCCTCAGAAGGGTGAGTTGAGGATCACACAGCTAGCAAAGGAGAAGCGAGCCCACAGAAAGCACAGCAAGGACCTACCAAATACCCATTACATATGCAACAGATGCAGCAAGGACTGTCACTCTCGTGTGGGTCTTCACAGTCACAGCCGACACTGCAAATGAGGATGCCAAATGGAACTACGAAGGGCACGATCCATAGTCTACCTAGACTGAAGGATGCTACTAACTATGGATGAATTAATAATTCTCATTTACTCAAAAAGTGGAATAACTTCAATGTGCCTGTTTGTCACTCTATAAACCTTGTACAGGGTCTAATTCTACAAAAATTGATATGTGAAAGAAATTTTAATCTGAATGGTGCTACTCACAGGAGTAGAGTCACTCAGCACACATACTTTTGCAGGAGGGAATCTACAGTTGCTAAACTTCAGATATTCCATTTTGTATTGAGGTTGCTTGTAATTATGGAAATCTTCTTTGTTTTACAATGCAGGCTTTCACGTCTTAAATGCTATGGCCTGGTCCACTGAAATGCTAACTGACAAAGGCTACTTCTACACGTGAAGCCAACATTGAAATAGCTTATTTCGATGTAGCAACATCGAAATAGGCTATTTCGATGAATAACGTCTACACGTCCTCCAGGGCTGGCAACGTCGATGTTCAACATCGAAATAGGCGCTGCGAGGGTATGTCTACACGCCAAAGTAGCACACATCGAAATAAGGGTGCCAGGCACAGCTGCAGACAGGGTCACAGGGCGGACTCAACAGCAAGCCGCTCCCTTAAAGGGCCCCTCCCACACACAGTTGCACTAAACAACACAAGATACACAGAGCCGACAACTGGTTGCAGACCCTGTGCCTGCAGCATGGATCCCCAGCTGCCGCAGCAGCAGCCAGAAGCCCTGGGCTAAGGGCTGCTGCCCACGGTGACCATAGAGCCCCGCAGGGGCTGGAGAGAGAGCATCTCTCAACCCCCCAGCTGATGGCCGCCATGGAGGACCCGGCAATTTCGACGTTGCGGGACGCGGATCGTCTACACGGTCCCTACTTCGACGTTGAACGTCGAAGTAGGGCGCTATTCCGATCCCCTCATGAGGTTAGCGACTTCGACGTCTCACCGCCTAAAGTCGAAGTTAACTTCGAAATAGCGCCCGACGTGTATAGCCGCGACAGGCGTTATTTCGAAGTTAGTGCCGCTACTTCGAAGTAGCGTGCACGTGTAGACACAGCTAAAGAGACTTTAACACTGGATTACAAAGGGAGATATCTGAATTGGAGTTCATTCTCAAGTTCAATACTTTATACTTTGGTCTCAACAAAGATATCGATTACCTTACCCATTACAAGGACAGTTTCCCCATCTTGGATATTTGTGGTGATCTCAGGCTGCCCACTTAACTTAATAGACACTTGCCATAAGTAATTTTCTTCTCCTTATCCCCCTGCTTCTGTCTCATCAAGTTGATTCATCAGGTTTTATTTCATTTTTTCCTATCTCTGTTAAATTCTGTTTTCTTCAGTTATCAGTTATCATTCATCAGGATTTTCAGATCTGAAGAAGTGGGTCTGTACCACGAACACTCATCACATAATAAACTATATTGTTAGTCTTTAAAGTGCTACAAGGCTGCTTTTTTAGTGCTTTTGGAAATGTCAAGTCTTGTATTGAATTTGTAGCATTCTTAGGTGTATAGCACGAAGAGTTCTGTCCCTTAACTGAAGTGACAGGAGTTTGAATCTTCAGCAAAGACATCCTTTCTCCTTAGCATTTTATATGCTGGAATCAAGCAGATTTTAATAGGACCAGAGTTTAAACATCCTGATGACAATTTTAGCCCATGTGCCCACAGCATTTAGGTACAGCCTCGATACAAAAAACTAATAATAATAATTTCTAACAGAAGACAAATGAATACACTGTGAAGACTGGTTGGGAAAAAATGTGACCTTCCAGAAAATTAGTCATACAAGAAATAAGACATACTTAGGGTCCTTAACCAGTGCCTTTGCCATACAAGTTGTTGATAAACAGCAAAAGTTCTGGGACTGCCTTGTAAAAAGTGCAGCATCCTTCACTAGCCGGCACAGCTTCACCTACTCCCTGCCTCTCCCACACTCACTGTCAAGTCAGTTGCTTATGGAGGAAATGCAGGAGTTCCTTTTGTGGACAGACCTGATTTGAGGAAGGTGCATGACTTAGAAGTTTCCATTCCAGTGGTTGGCAACCTGAGGCCCACAAAATGCATGTGGCCCACTGGGGGTCTGTGTGTGGTCCACAAGACATTTTGTTTACCAATGCCCAGCAGGGTTGCCAGATTCTGCTGGTTTCTGTCCACATAGTTTTTGTTTGTTTGTTTCTCTTATCCTTACAGGCATATAAGTGACACACATGTAAAACAAGGGCACATAGAGTGATATGAGTGCTGACTGCACACCACACTGACTGTGAGAGCCATGTACTCCCTTTCCATCTAATCAGAGCACTGCTATTGTTCAGTTGTCACACGTAACAAATTCCATGTATACAAGAGCAGTTATCAAAACTGCCCTATTGTGGGAGGCCATCTTGGTTATGACAGTCTTGAAGCACACTGAGATAAAGGAGACTCACTCATGTGACCCACTGGCTAGCCTAGGTTGCCCATTACTACTCCATACGCCCTTCTCCTACTCTAAGTGCCATTAGAAGAGGCATCCACATACCACTAAAGTGTAGCATTGTTCTTATTAAAATACCCATATTTTGTAAGATTTGTTACATCCTGTGGGCTTTTTCAGAGCTATCTATATATTGATGAATTGCATTTAGTATTGTGAGCTACATTAATCAAGGTCGCATGATTTTTTGTGTGGCTTGCAGAATGACTGGTCTAAAGTAAAGTTTAAGAATCAAGAAAGTTTAGAGATGAGATTAGAGGCCTGGAAATACTTCAATAAGTGCAGATAGATTGAAAGAAGTAAGAACTTGAGAAGATTTATGTATTTCAGAGGTATTCAGAACAATGCATACACATAATGAATGACATATACAAAATTTGCAGGGACTCTAGAATGTGAGAAGAATGTGTTGTCAAGATGAAATGAAAAAGCAACCAGTTTAAAGGAGATGAAGAAAAATGTGTTTTAAACAGATTTAGTAGAGGCAAAATGCTTAAAATCTCATTAGTCATTAGTGTGGGTATTAAGAATAGGAGGCAGCTACTTTTTTCAAGTTTTGCAATGTAATTTTTTTTAAATGAGGAAACGAAAAAAAGTTATGTTTTTTTCCCTATTTTTTAAAATCTGTATTAAAAATATCATTCAAAGTTACACTCAAATGTTAGCTTTTCCAAATGGATCATTAGTGAGTTGGGAGATAATAGCCGTGTCTACACGTGCACGCTACTTCGAAGTAGCGGCACTAACTTCGAAATAGCGCCCGTCACGGCTACACGCGTCAGGTGCTATTTCGAAGTTAACTTCGACGTTAGGCGGCGAGACGTCGAAGTCACTAACCCCATGAGGGGATCGGAATACAGCCCTACTTCGACGTTCAACATTGAAGTAGGGACCGTGTAGTCGTTGCGCGTCCCGCAACTTCAAAATAGCGGGGTCCGCCATGGTGGCCATCAGCTGAGGGGTTGAGAGACACTCTCTCTCCAGCCCCTGCGGGGCTCTATGGTCACCGTGGGCAGCAGCCCTTAGCCCAGGGCTTCTGGCTGCTGCTGTGGCAGCTGGGGATCCATGCTGCAGGCACAGGGTCTGCAACCAGTTGTCGGCTCTGTGTATCTTGTGTTGTTTAGTGCAACTGTGTGTGGGAGGGGCCCTTTAAGGGAGCGGCTTGCTGTTGAGTCCGCCCTGTGACCCTGTCTGCAGCTGTGCCTGGCACCCTTATTTCGATGTGTGCTACTTTGGCGTGTAGACGTTCCCTCGCAGCGCCTATTTCGATGTGGTGCCGCGCAACGTCGAAGTTGAACATCAACGTTGCCAGCCCTGGAGGACGTGTAGACGTTACTCATTGAAATAGCCTATTTCGATGTTGCTACATCGAAATAAGCTATTTCGATGTTGGCTTCACGTGTAGACGTAGCCAATATGTGCCATTAAAATGATGATAAACAAAGTAAACATTATTGTGGCCCAACAATCAAAGCTAATTAGATTGTCTTGTTGAATTTTCTTCCTAATTTTTATCTGTTAAAATTATCTGTGTAATTTTTTAAAAGGTTTGGGATTATTTGCATTGGAAAAAAATGTACTAACCCACCTTGGAGGGAAAGCAGTTAACATTGAAAAAAGAAAATCGCATGGACCTCTAAGAACAAATTCCAGGAGACATTACCTAAAATACACTAAGGCTGTGTCTACACTACAAAAATAACTTCAAAGTAAGCAACTTCATACTGGTGCATCTGCACTTCGAAGTAGAGCACGACTCCATTCCCGGGAATGGAGTAAGGACTTTGAAGTTGGGCTCCCTTCGAAGTAAGAGAAAAATGTGTGCAGACTCTCTGCTGGCTACTTTGAAGTAGTGCCTACCTTAACGAGTTCTTTTGGAAAATCAGGCCCATTTTTGAAAGACCATGTGGAGAATCCAAGCACAATATGCTCTCTTTTGAGCTGCAATTGAAAGAATGCAGTTCGTCTTCCAGTACTTGATCAGGAAGAGCTCCTCTTTCAAAAGTTTATTTAAAACAAACAAACAAACAAACATCTGTAGATGCTCCATGGGCATTTTTTTCAAACGAGCAGTCCTCATGGCACCAGTAACAGACAGGAAGCCATGCTAGTCTCTACACTATCAAAACAAAAAGCAGTCAAGTAACACTTTAAAGACTAGCAAAATAGTTTATTAGGTGAGCTTTTGTTGGACAGGTCCCTGGTCCATTCTTTCAAAAGAGCAGGGGCTGTGTGGACACTCCCTATTGAAGGAGTGGATCGATCTTTCAATCCTCTTTTTTGTGTGTGGATGTACTGTTTCAAAAAGAGGGTTATTTTTTTAAAACGATCTTCTGGAAGAACTTCTTTCAAAAGATAGCTGTAGGGCAGACATAGCCTTGCTGATTACCAACTCTGCTCATTCTCTCTGGGGCATCTGGCACTGTCCCTGTTAGAAGACAGTATAATAGGTTAGATGGAACTATGATCTGACCCATTGTGGCCATTTGTGTATTTTTATGTACTGTGCTCTCTTGATTATATTTGGATCTGTTCTTATAAGCACTTCAGCACCTTGTAGTACAAATGTTTATAATAATTATGAGGATCTGCATGCATTGGACAGTCTGATGGATTGTGTTCTTACACTCAATCAAACATGCTCGTAAAATAAGCAAATTATATTTGTTTGGTGTTTTTAGTTCTTTTACAAAAAAGATTAAGAAAATATAACTCAATTTTCCACCAAGAACTATTTAATTTCTGAAGGGAATAATCCCAATTTATAGTCCTAAATAGCTCTTTCAGTATTGCCTCCTTTATCTGCTGAAAGGTAACAGCTCTGTTTGCCTTTAAAAACCCTTCACAGTGAGAAGGGTTGGGGAGAGTGTGAGAAGTGAGTAGAGCGAGGTGAAGAGACCAGAGTAGTGAGAGAAAGCAGGTTGGAGAGGAGCAGAAGAAAGGAACAGGAACATCAGAAACCGCAGAGAGAGGGAAGAGCTACAACAGATTGAGAGGGGGACTTGTTACAGCTTCAGCCTGGAGAAGGTACCAGGGGGAATTGTCTGGGGACGTGTCCCAGGGAGAAGAGCTGCTGCACTAAGGGCTAAGGGAGTCAGCTCTTCCCACTAGCAGTCCTATAGGATACCTGGACAGGAGCCCAGCACAAGTGGGTGGGGGCCTGGTTCCCCCCCCAGACCATCCTTCACCCCAGCAAGGGCAACTGTGTCCTTAAGTTGTCCAGTGGACTGAGTAGAGGCCAGAGGCCCAGGAATAAGATGGACTTTGTCACAAGTGGTTTGACTAGTTCTCCCCCAACACTGTTCAAAGATAGACCTAAAGCTGGGTCTATAGTTATTTTGTGAGAATCAACCTTGGTGGATACTGAGATGATGTGGCTAGGCCCACAGATGAATGCCACTATGAGCTGAAGACACAGAGAATTGTTTGCCTACATCCAAACCCACAAGACAGTGGGCAAATGGCCAGAAGAGCACAGCTGACAGGCAGCTGGTAGGAGGGAGCAGCGGGTGGCCAGCAGGGCAGCTGGCAGAAGCAACTGGTGGGTCGCTGGTGGGGCAGCTGTCAGGGGCAAGCAGAATGCTGGACCAGCAGAACTGTGGCATTGACTCAGGTTCATTGAGGGAATGCATCAGGGTGATATGTCAGGGCCTGCACAGACTAGACAGAGTTGTAAGTGGGACATTTGAAGGGAGGTAAGGAGAAGTTCGGTGTGTTGATTAGATCCTTACAAGATTCGGCTGGTGAGCCTCAGAGGCAAAGGACACTGCTCAAGCCATTTGATCTGGGACATTTACGTGAGGGTTGATTATGAACTCTGGGGCCATGTCTACAGTATCCCAAAACTTTGAAATGGCCATGCAAATGGCCATTTCAAAGTTTAGTAATGAAGCACTGAAATGCATATTCAGTGCCTCATTAAATGCCGGCAGCTGCAGCACTTCGAAATTGCCTCAGCTCGCCACCACGCAGCTCGTCCAGATGGGGGTGCTTTTTGAAAGGACCTCACCAACTTTGAAATCCCCTTATAGGATTATAGGAATAAGGGGATTTTGAAGTTGGTGGGGTCCTTTCAAAAAGGACCTCTGTCTGGATAAGCTGCATGGTGGCGAGCCGTGGCAATTTCGAAGTACTGCAGCTACTGGCATTCCAATGAGGCGCTGAATATGTATTTCAGTGCTTCATTAGGAAACTTCAAAATGGCCATTTTCATGGCCATTTCAAAGTTTTGGGATAGTGTAGATGTAGGGTGGGTATGGTATTTTCACAAGCTTATGCCGTATGACTTTTCTGCCTCTTTCATTAAATTTTCTTTTTTACACTCAGACTATCCTTGCGAGTGGGGAAGCACTGCCTCTCTGAGGTGCCCAGGGGTGTGTGAATTTCTCAGGCTACTGGATTGGGGCTCAAGCTGGTTCTATGTGAGATGGATGAAAAGGAACCCCTAGATGGTGAGCCCAGCCCTGGCTGCTGCTGACGCCCTCTGGCAGAAGGGTTACATAAGTAAATATTTGAAAGACGGAACTATAGAACCACAATCCTGCATTGGGGTCCACTGGTAACTGCTTCCTCACAGAGGCTACATCTACACTATGAGATAAATTTGATTTTATTAAAATGGATTTTTTAGTGCTGGGTTTTATAAATTTGTATTTGAGTATTCTCACCTCCCAAAAAGTCCAGACAAAGTCGAGTTAGTGCTTCCACACTGAAATCACCAAACATTGACTTTTGCAGCAGTGCATTGTGGGAACCTACCCCACAGTTCCCTGAGTCCCCTAGCATTCTGGGTTTTGTTGCTGGTGCAGTATGGAGAAAAAAAGCCCACAATATGTGATGTCATCTTCCCACATTGCAGTGCCTTCATTCCCTTCCCAGGGAAAGCAAATGGCTGTGTTTTCAGAAGAAGTCTTCCCCCCAGTGACAGCCAGTCCCCGCAATCTTTGTCATGGGGAACAGACGCCCTTCACCCGGTGGCAGCCAGCCCCTGAAATCTTAAATTCACAGGCTTCCTGTTACCTTACTTCCTGAACACCTGGAGAGCATAAAAGATGCATAAGAGACCAGCCAGAACAGACAAATGTGGGGTATTGTGGGATACATGTGGAACTCCTCTGGAGGCTAATAAAATTGGTTTAAATTGACTCTGTTTCCACACTACCATTAATCTGAATGTTTACATTCAAATTTCCTGTTAATCCCACTCGAGTTGTCAGAGTAAGGACATTGGCCGTAGTGCTACCTGTTTCCTGTGCTCAGCTATAGTATATAATTTAGGTAGATATTAGGAAGCCATGATAGTTTGGCTAATTGAGGCCTAGACGTATCTATGCTTACCTCCTTTTCTGTCAGCAGAAACACAAGGGGCCTTCCCAGTAAGTAGGGCATGGGGTGGGAAAGTTTGGGTAAATTATCTTTTTATAAGTAGGTTTAAGGTCAGATCAGTAATGGTGCATCATTTCAGTCTGTGCCATCTAAAAACACCTCTCAAATAGCAAAATACGCCCAAACCTTCTCTCATTTATGGGAAAGAACAAAATGTCATTGGATATATTCAAGTAAAAGGGCTAAGGTGGAATTTCCCTTTTAAATTCTGTTTTGAGAAAAACAGGATAAATAGAATAGGTCATCATACATACGGGGGTCCCCGTAGGTATTCAAGATTCGATTAGGTCAGACCCTAATTTAGTCAACATGAGGGAAAAGGGTATAAAACAATCCTTTGGGAGAACAGAAGGGCGCATAACGAACGCCCAACGCTACGCGTGTGAAGCTGTGCCAGACGGATACTCACCAACGGGGTGCCTATCACCCCAACTCTCTCTCTCTCTGTCTCTCTCTCTTCTTGTTATATTCTACTCTTATTTCTTAGAACTCTTAGCTAACTTCTTCCTTTTTCTGAACCACTGCAATAACTCCCTTTTGACAGGTGGAAGCGAGCTGGTCTCTGCTTCGAAAGAGTTTAAAAGAAGTCAGTAAGTATTGCATCCTGTTTGCTAGACATAGGATAAAACCATAAGATTAATCAGTAAAACAATAGGTATTGCTTAGTAATATTGTTAAGTAATATCTTTGATTGTAATCTAAGTACTAACTGCAATACATTGTTATTGTTGTGTCTTGGCTAAGTGCTGCATATGTATTATTGTACTTTTAAATAAAGCATAGCAACTGTTAAGATCATTGTCTGTGTTCCGACTGGGAATCCTGAAAACTCACCTCTGGCTTTGGCCTGAGGCTTTGCCTCAGATCTCACTGTTAACTTGGGGGAGGTGCGAACCTATAATCTTCAACTTTAAGTCAGATTGGCGAGCTTTCCTAAATGTATATACCTACATATCCGCTACCTTTCACCCAGGTCAACATACCTAAATTTGAAATAATGGTATTTGATGTGTAAATTCTCACAAGCTAAAAATGAGCTAAGTGTCTTAGATTCAAATTTATGCTGTAGTATAGACATACCCTGAGTAATAGAACTCAACTGCATCACCTTTTATGCACTAATGAATCCCTATGCACATTGACATTTTGGAGGTAAGCTCTGCAGGGAAATGATTGTCTTTAGCTTTGTTTATGATAAACTGTTAAATTGAACTTTGCCACTGAATAAGTACAAATTATATTTTGTCCTATCTTATTTTACATAGAAGTATGCTTCTCCTGCATATAGACAGGATGGGAAGGAATGAATGTCAATTTTGTTTACCAACTTCAGTAGACTTACAATTATACAGGAGCATCTTTTCTTATATCCCAGTGGTGAAATTCAACACAGAGAGTAAGGCCAACCTGGCTACCTGTATACAATAGCCTTATTTTGACATAAGATATTTCAAAATGGTGTCTTATTTCAAAATTATACAATCATATGCAAAACGCATTTGAAATAGCGTTTCTGAACACATAGTGCTATTCTGAAAAAATGCCATTGGAGCCCATTATGGCTTATTTCAAAATAGATATTATTCCTTGTAGAATGAGGTTTACCAGAATCAGAAACCACACGTGTTTTGTTTCAAAAGAGCATCTGAGTTATTTAGACACTGCCAAAGTTATTTTGAATAACTGCTGTTCTTTTGAACTCACTTGGCCTTGTAGACATAGCCCCTGAGACCAGCATTCCATTTATATCTCACTTAAAACCCTTATGAAGTGGAACTTCAATGGTACAGAGAGATTCTGCTGCTTACTTTCACTTGGATGAATTCCATCCCAACAACATTAATTTTATCAAATTCTAATGCCTACATAGTTGGATAAGGCCTCCATTGGGAGCACATATATTTTCGTAAGCTATAAATTACTAAGCACATTTCTAAGAACACTATGTTATACACATACTTCAATTTATGAATGTTTTGTCCCATTGAACTCAACTACTCAAAGTGACGTGCATGACTAATAAAGATGTTCAGACTGGAACAGAATATTTTGACTTTAGTGTAGCTCTAAGAGGAATTTAAGAGGTCAGGGAACTCCTTTTGAAAGACCCCCATCTACATAGGCAGCATGCATTATGAAAGCAGCACTTTTGAATCATGCACAGCTGCAATTATGCTAATGAGGTGCTGCATATTCATGTGAGCACCACATTAGCATCTTCCAAACTGCCTCATTAACATGCCCTCTCCAAAAGGAGGGGGCATGTGTAGACACAGACATAATGTGTTTGATAGGAGCCTGTGGAAGCATTACTTTCAGGGGCTCCAATCTGAAATAGACTCTATTGTGTGTGTGCAAATTGTAAGTTATTCTGAGCTACATTTTTTCAAATCTGGTGCAGGCTATACTCCACCAGGGATGAAGATAAGAGGCAATTTTGAACTTCCCAGTAGCCCCCGGGTGCGAACCGGGAATGAAATACCACACTCAAAATAGCCCCTTAGTGTTTGGCTGTGTGGTTTCCATTTCAGGATGTAAATGTATCCCAAAATAGAAACTGTAGTGTATGCTACACCAGCAGCATGTCACTATACTCTCAGAACGGCAGTTTTGACTGCATTTCACTGTGATGACATAAAAAAATTTATAAGCTCAGAAGATTTAAAAAAATGTAATATTCAGTGTCATCAACACGATGTGTCATATCACATATCAAGCCAAATATAATTTTTAAATGTTTCTGGGCTTTTTTGGTGGGTGAAACTTGTTAAGATTTCAGTTTTTAATTTTAGGAACAATGTATTCGATAACTGGGGAACCTCTTGCCTGTTTTCACATTGGCAAGAATTTTTCCTCTCCTTTTTGTGAGTCATGTTGCATTATGCCATTCTAGAGTACAATAATATTTGTTTAGAATTTTATTTTAGAAAAAAAATGTAGTAACCAACTTTTCTCAAACATTTGCAAGCACTGTTTGCCACATCACCATAGTTATTTTCCTCATTTTTTTAATCTAGTCAGAAGAAGATATGATAAGGAATTCGCCCATCTAAATTTAGCCCTTACCAAATGTTCAGGGATTAGAGTTAGGAAGAATATTGCAGCAATATGAGTCCTTTAACTGACCTAATTTGGCCAAAACATTTTTTTAGGCTATAAAAAACCTCTTTTGTAGAAAGATAAGTAAAATGGAACAGAATATTTTTTGTACTGGGGAATCTCAGATAGGAGTAGAGATGTTATTTGACCTTTGTATTTGGCACTAGTGCAACCACTGCTGACGTACTATGCTCTGTTCTGATGTTCAGAATTCAAGAAGGATGCTGATAAATTGGAGAGCTTACAGAGAAGAGCCACAGGCATTATTAAAGGGGTAGAAACCATGCCTTATATTGATAGACTCAAGGAGCTCAATCTATTTAGATTAAGAAAGAGAGGGCTAAGGGTGATTATATTGCAGAGAGTGTGCACCTGCATGGGGAACAAATATTCAACAATAGTCTCATCAATTTAGAAGAGAATGTTATAACGTGATCCAATGGCTGGAAGTTGAAGCTACATAAATTCCCACACCTTGCTCACCCCAGCAGTTGCAGCAAAAAGGCATACCACATTTGACTCATTTCAGTCTTACAGTTCGATTTCAGAAGTCTGTTTTCCATTCTATGCATGAAAAGTTGTGCATGAAACAAGCCCTGAATTCACTGCATGTCTGATTTCATCAGACTTGTTCAGTGGACAGTATAAATGACTCCATATAGATGGTATCCATTTGAAGAAATCTGAAAAACAACAAAGTTTCAAGAAAGAACAATTAACTGGAGACCTTATTAGAAGGACAGAAGCTAAAATAGGCTATGTCTACACTACTAGATAATATTGATTTTAAGTCATTTAGCCTAATTTTTCAAAGTGCCTGTCTTCACTGTCAATTCCATTAGCTCAATTTTTGGTGCACTAAAATTGACATGTCAATAATCTATCATAGAAATCTGATGGGTGTAGCATTCAGTTTGAAAAATTCTGAATGAGAGGTAGTGAGGAAGCACCATGTGTTTAAATTGGATTCATTAGCCTCCGGACGTTCCATATGTGCCCCACAGTACCTCACAGTTCTCCACTCTGGCCTCTTCCATCTCCACTGCTCTCAGGTGCAGAGCAGTTAGGCAACCATTTCAATTCGGTGGTCATGATTTTCGGGGCTGGCTGCATTAGGCAGTCTTTGAGCCTCCTGAGGAAAGTCTTCTTCGGCAGTCACAATTTTTGGGTGTGGGCTGTAGCCAGGGTTCTTTTAGCCACCCCGAGCTGTAGCTGTCTCAGTGATTCATTGCAGTTTCAATGTAGTAGCCATGTCTACTTAAACATATTCTTCTTTTAAGGGTCTTCTTTTCCAGGAGGTCTAAAGCCAGATGAAAGTCCAATCCTAGATACAAGCCTTGGCATACTGTTAATGGGGGCAGGTGCTGGGTCTCTTTGGGTTGTCATGATTTTCAGGGCTGGCTGAAGCCAGGGGCCTTTTAGTTGCCTTGAGCCATAACTGTTTCAACGATTCATTGCAGTATCAGTGTATCACCCATGTCTACTTAAACAAATTCTTGTTCTGGGGGTCTTCTTTGCCTGGAGGTCTAAATCCAGATCAAAGCCTGCAAAGCTCCAGTGCTTTTTCATCCCATCTGTAAAAAAAACGTCGTTTGGGAAATCCAAAATCTTTTTTCTAACCATTCCTAAGTGTTTTACTACCCCTCCCATCCCCTCAATTGTAAAAATCACATCTCTTATAAAGACAAGACACACCCCCTCTGGAAAAAAGAGACGTTTCTTTGACACAACAGGGGAAAGAGGGGAATGACATGTGGGAAGATGTCATCAGATACCCATGTCTACTTGCAGGGCATTTTTTATCCATGCTGCACCAGTGAAAACAGCCAAAAAGCTACAGGGCTCAGGGAACTGTGGGATAGGTTCCCACAGTACACTGCTGCAGCACTTCATTTAAGCTACGTGTGTGTAGCAGCAATAAGTCGATTTTGTGGGGAGCATGTGGGAATGTGAGGATGTTCAAAATCAAATTGATAAAACCCAGCATTAATAAATCCATGTTAAGAAAATTGATTTTAGCTCATAGTGTAGATGCAGCAATGGAAAATTATGACTAGTGGTTATGTCAGGACTCCTGAGTTTGAGTCCCAGCTCTACTGCTTACCCACAGACTCACTTTTAGCAAGTTCTTTAAGGCAGATTTTTCAAACACAGGTATCTAAATACAAATTCTTAGGTCCACATTTAGGACCTTAAATAAGTGGCCAGATTCTCATCTGTGCTTCTTACTTACAGCTCCTTTTACAAACATTAGCCATAACATCTTCATGGTATGGCTTTCCGATCAGAAAAAGGGTTAGTTTCCTTATTTATAGGGATTTGATGAGACTTAATTAAAGCTGGTACTGCACACAGAGATCAAACAAAATATACTACGTGTGCACAAAGTGTGATGAGGGCAGCAGTATTAAGAGATTGACCTTAACTAGCTTTAGTTTTATTTTCTGCAACCACAAGAATAAAATTTAATACCATGAAGAACACTGAGGGCTCATGAATTCACACCCTGCATCATTAACTGGCTTCTCTGAACAGCCCAGAAACTGCATACATGCATTTGGGGCTTTCATTTTACTTCCAGGTTCCATTTCTTGCCTCTTACATAAGCATATGTAAATGTCCCTATTAACTCATTTTACTTACGTTTAGTTAAAGCAGTCTAGAATTTACTCTGGTGTTATTCTGAGTAAATATTAAATTATTGGTGGGTATTTTCCTGAGTGCCCTGAACACTTTGGCAATGTCTGCACTTGCCCCGAATTTCAAACAGGGCATGATAATCAGGCTGATGGGAGATTACTAATGAAGTGCTGCGATGAATATGCAGCACTTCATTAGGTTAATTCTCCCTTGCAGTAACTTCAAAGTGCCCAGCATCAAAGTACTGGCATGCTATGTAGCTGTGGGCACTTCGAAGTGCCCACACTATGTTGAAGTGCCCACGTCCATATGGCATGCCGACACTTTGATGTTTGACACTTCGAAGTTACTGCAGGGGAGAATTAGCCTAATGAAGTGCGTCATATGCATCGCAGCACTTCATTAGTAATCTCCCATCAGCCTGATTACCATGACCTCTTCGAAGTTTGGGACAAGCGTAGACATAGCCTTTAATGGTTATCAGCTGTGAATATGAAGAAAGGGAATAACGGAACAGCTGGCTTTTATTGAAATGAAAGGCGTAGGTTATACCACATTGTAATGTCACATTGTTTTGCACTTACATTATTTAGTTACACAGTATGTCTAGTTTTCCTCTAACTTTATGGCTGTGTCTACACTTGGCCAAAGTTTCGAAATAGCCATGCTAATGGACAAATCGGAGAATACTAATGAGGCGCTGAAATGAATATTCAGATCCTCATTAGCATGCTGCCGGCCACGGCACTTCGAAAGTGCCATTTTTCACTCGTGCATGGCTCATCTACACTGGGGTCCTTTTTGAAAAGCCCCTGCAAACTTCAAAATCCCCTTATTCCTATCAGCGCTCCATTAGTATTCTCTGATTTGGCCATTAGCATGGCCATTTTGAAGTTTTCCCCAAATATAAACGTAGCCTATAAGAACAGTGACTGGCACAAGAACAAAGTAAGTGATCCCTTTAAAAAATAACACAATAAATAGACAGTGGCTCAGTAAAGAGTTGCCCACAGACAGGACCTTAGAGCTACATCTACACGGGGATGCTACATCGCAATAGCTTATTTCGATGTAGCGAAACCGAAATAAGCTATTTCGATGAATAGCGTCTACACATCCTCCAGGGCTGGTGCCGCCGACGTTCAACATTGATGTTGGGCAGCACTACATCGAAGTAGGTGCTGCAGGGGAGCGTCTACACACCAAAGCAGCCCACATCGAAATATGGGTAACAAGAACAGCTGCAGACAGGGTCACAGGGAGGACTAGCACTTCAGGGGGAACAGCAAGCCGCTCCCTTAAAGGGCCCCTCCCAGACACACTTAGCCTGCACAGCATGTGGTCTGCAGAGCCACAAGCCCGCACACCCCGTGGAAGCAGCATGGACCCCCAGCAGCAGCAGCAACAGCAGCCAGAGGCCCCCACACCCGCCCCTGCAGGACCAGTGGCTGCCCTGCTCAGTGCTATGCAGGAGGCAGCTGACCATCTTTTATTTGTAGAAGAGGAGCTTCCTCCAGGGGATGAGGAAGCAGCCCCAGACCTAGCTGCACTCCCAGCCCCGCCCCCCCCGCCCCACACGCCGCCGGCTGTGGAGATACCCCACAAGCATGGACTGGTGGGAGCGGCTGGTGCTCGGCGAGTGGGACAACGACCGCTGGCTCCGGAACTTCCGGATGAGCTTGACAGACATTCCTGGAGCTCTGTCAGTGGCTCACCCCTGCCTTACGGCACCAGGACACCCCCATGCGACAGTAGAGAAATGGGTCCGCATCGCTGTCTGGAAGCTGGCCACTCCAGACAGCTAGCGATCCATAGGACAGCAGTTCAGCGTGGGCAAGGCCACCGTCAGAACTGTCCTCATGGAGGAAAGAGGACCCAGGGGGAGGGGGGAGCCCTGTGGGGAGGGCTGGACACACCCTGCACACCCCTCACTGGTGCTCTCTCATGTCTTTCCCCTGCAGTCGTCCGCACAATCAATGCCCTGCTCCTCCACAGGCTCGTGTGGCTTGGGGACTGGATGCCGCCATCGTGGGGTTTGCCAGCCTGGGCTTCCCAAATTGCTTTGGGGCTCTGGATGGGACCCATATCCCCATCCGTGCCCCAGAGCACAGCGGAGGACGCTTCTTTAATAGGAAGAGATACCATTCTGTGGTCCTGCAGGCCTTCGTGGACAGCCAGGGCCGCCTCTTGTACATTTATGTCGGCTGGCCTGGCAGCACCCATGACGCCCGGGTGTTCAGAAATTCGGGCCAGTGCCACCAGATGGAGTTGGGGACCTACATCCCCCAATGGGAGATCCCTGTGGGGGACACCACCATTTCCCTCTGCATCTTCGCAGACGCGGCATACCCCCTCCGGCCCTGGCTCATGCACACTTACATGGACCATGTCACAGTCAGCCAGGAGTGCTTCAACACACGCTTAAACCATGCGCGCCAGGTGGTCGAGCGCACTTTCGGACACCTCAAAGGGCGCTGGAGGTGTCTCCTCACCCGCCTGGATGCAGGCCTCCCCAACATCCCCCAGGTTGTGGGCGCGTGCAGTGCACTCCACAACCTGGTGGAGAGCAAGGGAGAGGCCTTCTTCCAGGGCTGGGCTGTGGAGGCTGGCAGGGCCGACATCCAGCCACCCGCTGCCCCCAGTCGCCAGGTGGACCCCGAGGGCATCCGGGTCCGGGAGGCCCTGCGGGCCCATTTTGACCAGGCTGCGGGGTGAACGCTGGCAGGGCCAGCTGCGGGTGAGCCACCCACTGCAGCCCCCCATCCTCCACAACACTCTCTGCCCCCACGCCCACACCACAGAGCACCCGAGAGCACACCCCCCACACTTTTCTTTGAAATAAATGGAAATGTTGTTTGAAACAAAACAGTGCAACGTTATTATTAACAGAAGGAAGGGGGAACTATGTACATGGGGGGCAGAACAAAAACTATTTACAAACATGGGGGAATATGTACAAAGTGGGGGGCAAGGTCCTCGGCCCCGCACCCTATTGTCCAGTGCCCGGTGTTGGGGGTTGCGACCCATGTCTCGGCCGGAGCCCTGGCTGAGGCTGGATGGGGGCCGGGAGAACCGGCAAATAGGGCCGGCTGGTGTCCGCAGGCCCATGGTCCCCCTCGGTGGCAGGCCCCAGGGTGGCAGACAGTGGAGGGGCGGTAGGTGGAGCAGTGGGTGGAGCGGCGGGTGGCACGGCAGGCAGAGCGGTGGGCGGAGTGGCAGAGGGGGTCAGGAGCTGCGCAATCTGTTGGAACGTGCACATGAAGGCCCCCCAAGCCTCCTGGTGCCAGGCCAGCACTCATCCCTGGAGCTCTAGCCGACGCTCCTCCACCTGCAGGCTCCGCTCCGATACCTCCAGCTGCCGCCGGAGGATCGCAAGCAGCTGAGGGTCCGTGGATGTCTGCGGGTGTCTCCTCCTCTGTTGGTCTCGTCCTGGGGCTGGTCTGTGCTCCGCCGAGGGGCTGGGCTCTCTGGGACCATGGACACCTTGCCGGCGCTCTCCGGGCCCTCCGATGGTGCAGCTGCAGAACACAGGGGGAAACAAGAGTGGAGACAGCCGTTAGTGTGGGCCCTGACCCATGGCCTTTGTCCCCCCACCCATCTGCTGCTGGTTCCCCATCCCCGTCCCCCAGAGATGCTGCAGCTGATGATGGGTGTCCCACCCCGTCCCCCCGGGGGACCCTAGGTTCCACTCCGCCCATCTCCATGGATGGGGCATGTCGCTGTCCTGCTGGGGGCAGGGGCTGATGCACTCTTCTGAGGGACATGCCACTGCTGTCCTTGGGGCCATGGTCATCTGGGCATGTGGAGGGCCCTGGTCATGTCTGTTGTCTCCGCCCCTTAGCCCCTGGGGTGTGCACGGCGGGGGGTACATATCTGATGGTCCGCTTCCACGTTCAGGGAACACCCATTGGGTGGATGCCCTGCTGGAGCTGTGGGATGGGAGGGCGATGTGGAGCCCCCCGTCACTGGAGGACTCCACCTCCTCCTCCTCCGGTGTCCCAGGGGTGGGCTCCTGGGGGGGCCCTGGGGTGCAGGGCTTGCCTCCGGGGTGGCCTCCATCTCTGGGGCCTGCTGGGGCTCGTCAGCTGATGTGTCAAGAGTGGCTGGCGGGGAGGAGGTGTGCCGGGGGCCCAGGATGGACCTGAGCTCCCTGTAAAAGGGGCAAGTGGCGGGGGCGGCCCCAGATTGGCTGGCCACGTCCCGGACCTGGGCGTAACCCTGCCGCAGCTCCTTCACCTTACTCCTGACATGGTCAGGAGTGTGGGCAGGGTGACCCCGGGCAGCCAGGCCCTCGGCCAGCCGAGTGAACGCATCCGCATTCCGCCTCTTGCTCCCCATTACCTGGAGCACCTCCTCCTTGCCCCAGAGCCCCAGCAGGTCCCAGATCTTGGCCTCCATCCAGAAGGGGCCCCGCTGCCTCTTCCCCCTCTGGCTGGCAGGCTGGGAGCCCTGGGTCCCATGGGGGGGTGCCCTGTGGGCGCTTGGGGGCTCGCTGGATGCCATGAGGTTCAGGTTGCGGGCTGGGGCTGCTGAGGTCTGTGCAGGCTGTGCATGCGGAAGTGCTGCTGCCTGCATGAGCTCTCAGCTTCCTGCACAGGAGATAAGGGGGCCGGGAGCTTTAAGGGGCTGCTGCACACAGCGACCATAGAGCTCATGGGCTGGAGACAGCGTCTCTCAACCCCTCAGCTGATAGCCAACGTCGAAGTAGGGCGCTATTCCCATCTCCTCATGAGGATAACGACTTCAACGTCTCGCCGCCTTACGGCGATTTCAACTTCGAAATAGCACTCTGCACGTGAAGACACGGTGGGCGCTATTTCAAGTTGGCACGGCTACTTCGAAATAGCCGGCTAGTGTAGACACGGCTTAGGTGAGTTAGCAGGTAAATGTGCTCAGTACCTAAATTGAGGGTTTTGATCTTTATGGATGCCAATCACACACCTTTTAGATTTACCTTTTAAGCAACCTTTATCAGTGTGGTGCATTTTGAACCCAAACATTGTGAGACTTGTTACGTTTCAGTGCTATGGTTTCAATAAATCAACAAAAGGTAAAAGTTTCAAATATTCAATGGTGGCCCAATTCTGATCCTACAGTCACGTATATTCTGGGGATTAGTTTGGATTAACTATGGCACTCAGAATTGTGAATTCATATCCCTGAGTGTGACTTAGCTAGAACAATCAATATTTCAAATCTATACCAAAGATGACTGTTTTGAAAATCTGCCAAATAAATATAATGATGAATAAAAGTAAATATAATAAAAGCCATTTAAATGATGATCTAGTATACTTACAATAAGACCCACTATTCTTTTTTCTGATTTAGTCTGAGTGATTACAAATATCTGCTGGACAAAAGCTGAGGATAAAATATAGAAAAATACCTAAGAGGCACATCAACAGAAGGCCTTGGACAACTAAATGCCAGTTTTAGGTGCCTGAGTTCCAGTTTTTGGTGCTATTATGATCCGCAAAACCTCTGTTTATCTGCCTCCTAACCCTGTAGATGCATCAGTTCTGTCAGTGCCTACATTTTCACTGTAAAAGTTCCATGAGCACCTAAGTTTCTGACTCTGATAAGGCACACTGCAGATGTAGGCAGGTACCTGGACGCTTATCTCATGCTAAGACCCTGCTCGAAACAGAGGAAGTTAGTTATTGTCCTGCCAGTTTTCCCTAGTGGGCCCAACTGGTACATGCACAATGGCTGAAGTTCGGGAGGAGGGTGAAGGAAAATGTCTTTCTTAAAACCTTTAGTCCAGTCACTTGAGCATTCATTTAGGATTAGGGGAAGAGATTAGAATAAGCTTTCCTCATCTTTCAGATGAGTGTCTTAATGACTGGATTATGGGATACTCTGTTTTAGTCTTTCTCAAAATCTCTTCTTGAAGTAGTTACAATTTAATTATGTAGATATAATATGTTATAGAACAGGGAGATATAAACTGTGTTGGACACCGGAGCTAGTCAAATTTGCATGGTATATGACTTAGTCTACAGTCCATGTAACACCTTTCCTCGATTTTCTGTCAAATTGCCTTTCTTATAAAAAAGACCTTAGCTGTGTCTAGACTAGACCTGAACTTCGAAGGGGACGTGGTAATTAGGGTATCGGGAGATTACTAATGAAGTTCTGTGGTGCATGTGCTGCAATTCATTAGTGAAAATCTCCCCTGCCACAACTTCAAAGTGTGAAACTTCGAAGTGCCGGCTCATGAATAGCCACAGGTCAGCTGCAGGTACTTCAAAGTGCTGGCGCCCCTTCAAAGTCCCTTTACTCCTCAAAATTGTATTTGGTACCTTGGAAGTGTGAAACTTCGAAGTGCTAGCTTTTGAAGGAGCATGGGCACTTCAAAGTACCCTCAGCTCACCTAAGGCTACGCACAAGCCAGCACTTTGAAGTTTCACACTTCAAAGTTGCCTCAGGGGAGATTTTGACTAATGAAGTGCTGCATATGCACTGCATCACTTCATTAATAATCTCCCAACACCATATTTACCATTCCCCTTCTGAAGTTCGGGGCTAGTCTAGACACAGCCATTAGGTTTGAAAAGAAACTCACAAGGATTGAAAAGAAGTTGAATGTTTTGTCTTAAAAATACAGGTATACTCAAAACCTCACCAGAGGAACAGCATGTCTGGAATGCAATAACATGAAAATAA
This sequence comes from Carettochelys insculpta, assembly GCF_033958435.1. Lineage (NCBI taxonomy): Eukaryota > Metazoa > Chordata > Testudines > Carettochelyidae > Carettochelys > Carettochelys insculpta. Next base: position 140,228,709 of record NC_134137.1, read on the forward strand.
AATTATTTGTTGACAAAGAGAAATCCATCTCAGTGACACAATAGAAGTGTATGCTGGCTTTCACGAAATAAAGGATGCAATACTGTATCAATTCCACCAAAAGATCATCACATACTGGAAAGATCCTTCCATATCTGGGTAAACTAGTGTTAACACTAAATTTGGGCAGGCAACTATGTTCCCAACCTGCAATTTTCATTTATTTATTTATTTATTTATTACATTTTTAAAAAAAAATCATATTCTGAATCAAGACAAAAATTGAAATCTTGAAAATCTCTTACAAACCAAAAATCCCCCTTTCCTAATTTTTGTTTGTATATGGTCAATTAGAACATACGAATGACTATACTGGGTCAGACTAATGGTCCATCAAGCACAGTATCCTAGTTCCTGTGAGTGGCTAATGCCAGGTGCTTCAGAAGGCATGAACAGAACAGGTAATCATCAAGTGATCCACCCCCGTCAACCAGTCCCAACTTCTGTCATTAAAAGAGTTGTTTGACATCCTTGCCCATCCTGGCTAATAGCCATTGATGAACCTCCATGAATTTATCTAGTTCTTTATAGAACCCTGTTATAGTCTTGGCCTCCAGAACATTTTGCTTCTATGGTTTCAAAATATCTCAATTTCAACCTTGATTTAAAATATAATTTTTAATTATTTTAATAAATAAACCTTACATTGGAAAACAAGACATTGCTTTGAGCCAAAACTGGAAACTTGCATTTTTAAAATACCAGCTGGGATGCTTTGACACTTTTGAAATGAAAGTGAAAGTTTTTTTCCAAATGCTTCTGAAATTAGAAAGTTTTGAAATCAACCTTTTCCTATAAAATGTGTAAGTTGTGAAGAAGTGGCATTTTCTGATTAAAAAAACATGCTTAAAAGAAAAACTCTCAACATTCTATGGTTAGAATAGTTTTGTAAAGATGGTGTGGACCAGTTACTCTATAGAAAATAAAGAATCTTTTTTTCTGTCTCTCTCTACATATATGTAAAAGGGTTTATTTAAAGTTTATCTATTTTATAAAACAAATTATTTCCTTTTAGTCCTAAATGCTTCTCTTGAGCCTAAATTAAAAACATGTCAAATCCCACAGAAAATAACACACACCATCAAATGACATTTAGAATTCCAGAGCGCTTTATTTTTAAGTGACTCTTCTCCAGAACTGCATCTCCTCATAAGACCGTCATAGGTCAATTCAGCAACACACAAATTGCATTCTTGAAGTTACTCAATAGGTTACTGCTAACAGCACCTACTGAGAAATAAATGCACTTTAGGCATCTATTTAAGAACATGCATTCTGAATTCTGAAAGCACTGTACTATAAATTTAAGAATAATTGGCCTATGTGAATGTGGGAATAAAAGCATTTGCCTCCTATAAACATACTGATGTAGGAAGTGTGTACATTATGGTGCTAGAGTAGCACAGCTGAAGAGTAGTAGATATGCTACTGTAGTGTGTTGTTTAGATATGCTCTCAGAGATAAATATTCAGTGTGCCCCTGGAAAGGGAACAGTAATTTGATGCATGAAATTAATTGTGAAGTTATATAGAACACTTCATAAAATGGTTTTTAAAATCTACACAAGGTCACAACAAGATTTTTTTTTCCCAAATAGTCATTGTTTTTACTTTAAAAAGGCACGCTACCTGTAAATTCCCAGGATTCATTCTCTGTCTCTCACACACAGACTTCCTATACCATGCATTCTCCTCAGACCTCTACATTTAACCCACAGGCACACCTCCTGACCAGCCCATCCCTCCCACAGACTCACCATTTCATTTCAAAGGCCGTGTCCACACGAGCCCCAAACTTCGAAATGGCCATGCAAATGGCCATTTCGAAGTTTACTAATGAAGCGCTGAAATGCATATTCAGCACTTCATTAGCATGCGGGCGGCCGCAAAACTTCAAAATTGATGCGCCTCGCCGCCACGCGTCTCGTCTCAAAAGGGCTCCTTTTCGAAAGGACCCCGCCTACTTCGAAGTCCCCTTATTCCCATCAGCTCATAGGAATAAGGGGACTTCGAAGTAGGCGGGGTCCTTTCAAAAAGGAGCCCCGTCAGGACGAGACGCGTGGCGGCGAGGCGCGTCAATTTGGAAGCTTTGCGGCAGCCCGCATGGTAATGAAGCGCTGAATATGCATTTCAGCGCTTCATTAGTAAACTTCGAAATGGCCATTTGCATGGCCATTTCGAAGTTTGGGGCTCGTGTAGATGTAGCCAAAATGAGGTAACTGAAATTTGGCATCAGTACACTCGACGATGTGTTAAGACAGGGGTCTCAAACTCAATGTACCTTAGAGCAGTGGTTCCCAATCTGTTGTCCATGGATCCCTGGGGCTTCTGTGAGAGTATTGGAGTGGGTTCACTTGAAAAAAATAAAAGATAAATGGAAATGACCATATAAAATAAATTTTAAATAAATTGCAAAGTGACAATCAAATTTTAATTTATATTAAATATATTCTAATAATGTTATTAATTGCTGTCCAAAAATCTATCTTGTGGTTTCCCTTTTCATTTAGGCTGCATCTACACTCATAAGCTCTTTCAAAAGATTTTTCAAAAGAAGGGGGCTCTTTTCAAAGATCCTGTGGAGTATCTACACACAAGGGCCATTTCTACACATGCCACTTTCTCTGAAAGTGACATGCTAATAAATGGACCAAATATGCTAATGAGGTGTGGATGTAAGTTCCCCACACTTCATTAATATAAGGCCATGTGATTTGGAGTCCGGAAGACATTCTTCTGGACTCCGAAACGCCATGTAGAAGTGCGGCCCCTGGGGAAGTCTTCCAGAAGGAAGTCCTTCTTCCAGAGACCCCTTCTTCCTGAAATTTTTTGGGAAGAAGGGCCTCTGGAAGAAGGACTTCCTTCCAGAAGACCCCACCAGGGGCTGGGTTACTACACGGAATTTTGGAGTCTGGAAGAACGTCTTCCGGACTCCAAATCACGTGACCTTATGCTAATGAGCTGCAGGGAATTTGCATCCACACCTCATTAGTATATTTTGGGCTGTTTATTAACATGTAGAAATGGCCCAGAAGTGTTCTTCAAAAGTAAATTGAAATCGTTCTTCTTTTCCTGTTTCAGGAAGGACACCTCTTTTGAAAGCTTCTTTCGAAAGAAAATGTGTGTAGATGCTCCACAGGTCCTTTTTTGAAAGAGCAGTCCTCATGGGACCTGATTTTTCAACCCTTGTTCTGTTCTTTCAACAGAGCAGTGTCTGTGCAGATACTCTCTTTTGAAAGAGCAGATCACTCTTTTGATCTGCTTTTTTTGTGTGTGGATGCTGTCTTTCAAAAGAAGTTCTTTTGGATGAGATCTTCCATAAGAGCTTTCTCCTAAAGATGTCTGTAACTTAGATGTAGCCTTAATGGAGCATACATAGTGGCTAGAACTGGTTTTGACAGGGGTCTGCAAATGGTTTGGGGGTGACTGGTGGTCTGCCCTAGTGAAAAGGTTCAGAACCGCTACCTTAGAGCAATTGGTAGTCCTTTTTTTAAAGGAAAATTTTAGGTCTCATCATTTCTGGAGAAAATGATCCTGGAGTTGAGACAAAGATCTCAATCAGCTGCCAAATAAAAAGACCTCCAAGCATATCTTCATCCATGATTTCAAGAAGACAGTCCTTTTTTAAGCAGTGAAGAGGCCAATTCATGAGTTTTCAACTCTTCGGGTTGGCAATATTTTACATGAAATTTGATAGTGTTTCTCCCTTTGTCCAGTATCCCAGACAGAGACCAGGATCTCACAAAAGACATGAAACTGAGTCCTCACCCTGACACTCTTCAATTCTGTCACTGGGATGTTTCTCCCCCAGCTTCTGCACCCTCATACTGGAAGTCTGCCAACCTCACCCTCTGCTAATATCTACCCCCTCTTGCTGAGATACCCCCATCCACTGCATAATCCACTGACCCTACTGGCTTCAGAAGTACATCAGCTCAGGATTCTTCCTAGCCAATGTGGTTCGCACTGCAGCACAGGCAGCCAGCCCAGCTTTCCAGACCAGACAGTACCTTCTGTGTCTGGGATGTTCATGGAAACCCTGGGAATTGTTCACAGAACACCAGTGTTCCATTGAACAGTTTAAGAAATGTTGCCCAAATTTATGCTGAGGAAGAGTTGTGATTGGAGGGCTGTGAGTTCCAGCACTCACAAACTTATGCCCAAAATAAATTTGTTAGTCTAAAAGGTGCCACAGGACCACTTGTTGTTTCAATATATTTTAGATGGCACATTACTGCACACCATTTATCACCTAGAATAGACAATATTCAAAAATTTGTCATCACTTCTGGTTAATTTTTTGTACTAGAAATTGAAATCCCCAGTTACAAAAAAGGGAACCATTCCACAAAGGTTTTTCAGTTCTGTGGTTGGTGCTTGCATTCCAGGCAGTTAAAAAGCAGCTACCCATTGTTGCTGGAATTGGAGCAAGTGCCTATTTGGGAAAAGATCCAAGGACCTATTCATGCTGCAACTGTAATTCTTTTAATCAGTTAGATGCAGAGCCAGTTTAACCATTTATAATTTACATATCTGGATTGTGTCCACACAATACCTTTTCAGGAACCATAACAGTGGCTTTGCTTCGACACCTAGCACTCTGCCTTGATTTTATGCCTGTACTGAGTGTTTTGGGGCACAATCCATAGTTTCTCAGCAGCACCTGACTGTGTTAAAATTCAAGGACATTTTTATTCCGAGATCACATACCACTTTCTGCCAGGCTTATGATTTTTTTTCAAAACAATAAAACAACTCAGGAAACAACCAAAGTGTTCAGTTAGGCTACAGCTATGCATCAGTGTTATTTTGAAATAAACCATGCTGGAATAATTATTCTGAAACAGCTTATTTCAAAATAACATATCTACACAACAGTGCATTTAAAAATGGCCGGCCGTTTCTACACAGGCCACTTCTACACATGCTAATACATGGAGCAACAGATGCTAATGAGGCTCGGATGCAAATTCCCCATGCCTTGTTTGCATAATGTCATGTGATTTGGAGTCCAGAAGACCGTTCTTCCAGACTTCAAAATGCCATGTAGAAACACGGCCCCGGGGGCGGGACCTCCAGAAGGAAGTCCTCGTTCTGGAGGCCCCTTCTTCCCAAAAATTTTCAGGGCCACGCTTCTACACTGTCTTCCAGACTCCAAATCACATGACATTATGTTAATGAGGTATGGTAAATTTGCACCCGCACCTCATTAGCATCTTTCGCTCTGTGTACTAGCATGCCACTTCCGAAGGAAGTGGCCTGTGTAGAAAAGGCCTCTGTGTCTGCAACTAGACTTTCTGTTTCGAAAGAGGAATGCAAATGAGGAAATAGAATATGCAAATGAGGTGAGGAGTTATATATTTGGTGCCTCATTTGCATAGTCTTCTTTTGAAAGAGCTTCTTTCGAAAGAAAAAAAGCAGTGTAGATGCTGCTCTTTCGAAAGTCAATCCCATTTCAGAAAGCACTCTTCCCATTCTTTTAGCAAGAAGGGTGCTTTTGAAAATGGGGTTTACTTTTCAAAAAGCAGCATCTACACTGCTTTTTTTTATGGAAGCCGCTTTTGAAAGAATATGCAAATGAGCTGCCAGATATGTTAATATTAACCTCATTTGCATTTGCATTTTCACTCATTTGCATGCCTCTTTCGAAAGAGGAATGCTAGTGTAGACACAGCCAAAAGCACACAGCTATTTCAAATTAACATGTCCAGACTAATGGTGCCTATTTTGAAATAATGCCATTAGATGCTATTCTGGCCTATTTTGAAATAGCGTTATTCTGTGTTTTAGCCTATGTTTTCACTATGAGACAAATTCAAATTTATTTATATTGATTTTCTAATTTTGGAATTTATAAGTTCAATTTGGACCATCCTCACTTCACACCATGCTCCCCACGAAGTTGAGTCTTTCCTGCCAGGCACATATTGGCTAACACTGACAGTAGGGCATTGTGGGAAGCTATCCCACAGTTCCCTCATCCCTGTAGCATTCTGACTATGCTTGCTTGTCTTGACTTCATCTTCCCCCCATTGCATTTTCATCATTCACCTCCTGATCCAAGATAATATGTTAATCCCTGGAAATAATGCAGAAGACATTCAGAATTAGAAGAAACAATTTTTGGTTTCCTAACACATTACATTTCTAACATAGGTTCAGCAACTGTATTCACAACTGGACAGGAAAGTGTTCCCTGAAAATAATTCAGGGGCCTGGAATGGTTTTTAATTTGAGAGGAAGGTAGGATAGGAAAAAAGAATTTTTGGTTTTCCCATACATTGTTTTGCTAATGGAAAGGGTATTTTGCATTCTAGTGCACTATAAGGCTTTCAAGCAATGACTGCGGTCTCAATTGGCCATCCACTGAGTACCCCACCTCCCATTATTGCCGTAATGTTATTCCTGAAAATAATTCAGGGGCCCAGAATGTTTTTTTTTTTTTTAATTAGAGAGGAATGTACGATGGGAATAAAGAATTTTTGGTTTCCTCTACCTTATACTGCCAACACGAGTGCAGTGACTATACTATTAACTGGCCATCTACTGAGTATCCCACCTTCCATGATTGCAGAAATGTGATCCCTGCAAATAATGCAGGGACCCAAAGTGTTTCTTACACTGAGAAGAATGTAGGAAGAAAGAATTTTTGGTTTCCCTATACACTGTATTGGTGTCGGGGAGAGTCTTAATGCAGGGTCCCCGATTGTTTTTTTTTTTTAAGTTAGAAGAAAGAGGATAGAAAAGTACAGGGAAAAAAAAAAGAATTTTTGGTTTTCCCACAGCAGCAGCGAGCCCAGATATGGACCAAGTGGGGTGGTGTCAGTGGATGAGCAGTTGAGTTGTTCCTTCCCCAGTGGCAGCAGCAAGCCCTTTAGCCACTTGGGAGATGTTTCCTTGGCAGCAAAAGAAAGCCCTTTAGCCGCTGGGAGAGACTTCCCCACAGCAGCAGCAAAGCCCCCAGTATCTTAACTGCTGGGGGAGACTTCCCCACAGTGGCAGAAAAGACCAGACTTTCTTTCCCATACAACTGGTAGCATTCTCAGAACCGAATGGCAGGCACATCCTTTTATTGGGCTGGACTGGGGGCTATCCACGTAATGTGGCTGAGTGCAGGAAAGACCCAGACTGTGTGGTGCCCGTGGGGGAGAGAAGAGGGTTCGACCGCAAATGTAAGCCACTGAGAAGAAGTTTCTCAGCATGTTATGCAAGCATTACCCCCAGCACAACCTTGTTGACACATGGTGCAGCATGTCAGGGGCTGGTGCCAGGCATCACAGAAAGAAATAGCAAATGTAAAGACAGAACTGAGAACTCCCTGCAGGGGCTGTTTGACTGGGTGGCTACAATCACACCACTAGCAGCACAGAAATCAAAAAGCCATTTCTCAGGATGTCATAATAACATGGACCCTCAGCTAACGGCTTGCTGCTCCCACTTGGAAATTCAGGCTCTTCCTGTTACTGGAGAGAAGCAGCCAGAGCAGAGCACTGAGAGGGGCATTACAGGTAACATCCAGGACGCCTCTGGAGTCTAACACATTTGCTTTTAAGCCATAGCACTTCCACACTTGTATTTAATCGAACTTCTGAATTTGAGCTTGACACTATACCTGTCAGGTAACTGTGATTTTGTAATCTTGAGAGTACTGGACCCAAAATAGAGCTAATGGTCTTTACAGTGAAGACAGTCACAAGGTAAAATTGAGCTAACTGAATTAAACTGATTTTATCTCGTAGTGTAGATGCAACCTTAATAGTGCCTATTTTGAAATAGCTATTTCAAAATAGACATTATTCCTCCTGCAATGAGGTTTATGAAATTCAAAATAACATGCCTGCTTGTCTGGAATTTATTTTGAAATAGCCTGTGCAGAGTGTAGATGCTTGAAAACTTATTTAGAAATAACAGCTGTTATCTTGAAATAACTTTCTTCTAGAAACAGCATCAGAAGAAGAGTTCTTTTGAAAACAAGGTTTGTTTTCAAAGGAGCCCCGCCTACATGGCTGTTTAAGCTTCCAGGAAAGCCTCTTCCAGAAGTGAGATCATGTGAAAATATGCAAATGAGGCATGAGATGTCCCTGATTTGTATTCCTTTTGCGGAAGCGGATTACAGTGTACACATAGCCCTGGTATTTCAGGCAACACAAGCCTTTTCATCACCTGTCTCTGTACTTCTACTCAAACTATAACTTTCCGTCACTTTTGTATAACTATTTTATCTAGGTTGGGGTGTTCTTGTGGTGGCTTGCTCTAATGTGTTTACATATTTAGAATGTTTTGGTAATTCTAGCCATACTGGTGCACAGTTTATGTACTGAACACTAGTTTGCAATAAGCACCTGCTTTTGACATGGCCAGACTGCTGTTCATGGCATAACTTCTGCTGATTTTTGTTCAGGCCTCAGGTCTTGTACCAGGCCAATGCTTCAGGCTCTCTTTTCTAGCACAAATGGCAAGTTAGCAGCAATGCTGTAATTCAATATTCAATTAAGTCAGATTCTCAAATAATAGAGCAGAGAATCAATCCTAAAACAGGAATTAATGCAGGTAGGTAGATGTCCTTTTCACTATAACCCCAATTAAGGAATTAACAGTATGGTCTTTATTGGGACTTATACACCTTTAAATAATGAAAAGCTAAGACATCTTTATTTCTTCAAAGAAAAGGATTAAAGAATTAATCATTGTACTATAATTGGATAAAAGATCACCCTTGGTGACTTTTCGTAGAAAATAATAGAAAGTTGCTTTGAAATTTAATAGGATTTTTCCTTGAAATAAAATAATTAAAGTTCATGTCATATCTTGTTTTATCCAATGTTATTTCCCTCACACCCACTATGCTTTATCTAGGCTGCATCTTCATTACGAGATAAATTTGAATCTAATTCATTTCGCTTGATTTTACCATGTGACTGTCTTCACTGTAAAGACCATTAGCTCCATTTTGGGTGCACTAATCTCGAGATTAGAAAATTAGTTACTGGTGGGTATACCATCAAACTCAAATTTAGAAGTTAGATTAAAGGCCAATGTGGAAGCACCACATCTTAAAATTGAATTTATTCGCCTCCAGAGGTCTCCCATATGTAACCCATAGGCTACGTCTACACATGCATGCTACCTCGAAATAGCTTATTTTGATGTAGTGACATCGAAATAGGCTATTTGGATGAATGACGTCTACACGTCTTCCAGGGCTGGTGGTGTCGACATTCAACGTCGACGTTGGGCAGCACCACATCGAAGTAGGCGCTGCGTGGGAGCGTCTACATGCCAAAGTAGCACACATCGAAATAAGGGTGCCAGGAACAGCTGCAGACAGGGTCAGAGGGCAGACCAGCACTTCCGGGGCAACAGCTAGCTGCTCCCTTAAAGGGCCCGTCCCAGAGACACTCAGCCTGCACAGCACACGGTCTGCAGAGACATAGGCATGCACACCTCGGCGATGCAGTTATGGACCCCCAGCAGCAGCAGCAGCAGCCAGAGGTCCACGCAGCCGCCCCTGTAGGAGCAGTGCTCGCCCTGCTCAATGCCATGCAGGAGGCAGCTGATCACATTCTAGCCACAGAAGAGGAGCTGCCCCCAGGGGAGGAGGAAGCAACCCCAGACCCTGCAGCCCCCCTCCCCTCCACTGCACACACCGCCGGCTGTGGAACTACCCCACAAGCACCGACTGGTGGGAGCGGCTGGTGCTCAGTGAGTGGGACGATGACCTCAGGCTCCAGAACTTTTGTATGAACCGGAAGACATTCCTGGAGCTCTGCCAGTGGCTGACCCCCGCACTGAGGCACCAGGACACCACCATGCGGCATGCCCTCAGAGTGGAGAAACGGGTTGGCATTGCTGTCTGGAAGCTGGCCACTCCAGACAGCTACCAATCAGTGGGGCAGCAGTTTGGCGTCGGCAAGGCCACCGTCGGGGCTGTCCTCATGGAGGTAAGAGGACCCACGGGGAGGCGGAGGCAGCTCTGGCAGGGGAGGGCCACAGACACCCTGCACACCCCTCACTGGTGCTCTCCCATGTCCTTCCCCTTCAGGTCATCCGCGTCATCAATGCCCTGCTCCTCCACAGGCTTGTGCGGCGTGGGGACCCGGATGCCGCCATCGCGGGCTTTGCCACCCTGGGCTTCCCCAATTGCTTTGGGGCTCTGGATGGGACCCATATCACCATCTGTGCCCCGGAGCACAGTGGAGGACGCTTCTTAAACAGGAAGGTCTACCATTCAGTGGTCCTCCAGGCCTTGGTGGACAGCCGGGGCCGCTTCCTGGACATATATGTTGGCTGGCCTGGCAGCACCCATGACACCCGGGTATTCCAGAATTCAGGCCTGTGCCACCATCTGGAGGCGGGGACCTACATCCCCCAGTGGGAGATCCCTGTGGGGGACACCACTATGCCCCTCTGCATCATCGCAGATGCGGCATACCCCCTCCGGCCCTGGCTCATGCACCCTTACACGGGCCATCTGTCAGCCAGCCAGGAGTGCTTCAACATGCACCTGAACCATGCGCGCCAGGTGGTTGAATGCACATTTTGCCGCCTCAAAGGGCGCTGGAGGTGTCTCCTCACCCGCCTTGATGCGGGCCCCACCAAATTCCCGCAGATTGTGGGCACGTGCAGCGCCCTCCACAACCTGGTCGAGAGCAAGGGGGAGGCCTTCTTTCAGGGCTGGGCTTTGGAGGTTGGCAGGGCTGACATGCAGCCACCCACTGCCCCCAGTCACCAGGTGGATGCCGAAGGGATCCAGGTCCAGGAGGCCCTGTGGGCCCATTTCGACGAGGCCACGGGGTGAACGCTGGCAGGCCTCCCACTGCACCTCCCCCAATCCTCCACAACACTCCCTGACCCTATGCCCACACCACAGAGTACCCAAGAGCACCCCCTCCACACTTTTCTTGTACATAAAAATAGACATGTTATTCGTGAAACCAGAAAACATTGAACTCTTACTATTATTATATTATTTACAACCAATATAAATATTATATATATTATATGATGATAAGGAAAAAAAAGGGGAAGACAAGGAAGGGGAGAACTATTTACATGGGGGGGCAGGTATCATAAAATAACAGGGGTCTAATACAAACTATATACAAAACACAAGTAAAAGGGGATATGTACACAGGGGGAGGGGGGCCACATCCTGGGCCCCGCACCCCCTAATGTCCAGCGCTGGGGGTGGGCGGCCGCGACCCGCGCCTTGGCCTCAGCCCTGGCCGGGGTTGGCTGGGGGCCGGGCAGACCAGGAGATATGGCCGGCGGGTGTCAGCAGACCCCAGGTCCCCCTCAGCGTGGGGCCCCTTGGTGGTGGATGGTGGTGCGACAGCAGGTGGAGCTGTGGGTGGAGCAGCGGGTGGAGTGGTGGGTGGAGCAGGCAGGGCAGGCAGAGTGGCGGCCGGTGCGGCATGGGGGGCCAGGTATTTGGTTATGCTCCCAAAAGTGCGCATAAAGGTCCCCCATGCCTCCTGGCGCCAGGCCAGCGCCCGCTCCTGCAAATGGAGCCACCGTTCATCCACCCGCAGGCACTGCTCCGAGACCTCCAGCTGCCACCGGGGGGTGGTGCTGGGTCTGCCGTCGTCCCCGCCCTGGGGCTGGTCGGTGCTCTGCCGAGGGGCTGGCCTGGAGTGATGGCCCCGGTGGGCTCTCCGGGACCACTGACACCTTGCCGGTGCTCTCCGGTCCCTCCGATGGTGCAGCTGTGGAACACGGGGGGAAGAAGAGTGGACAGAGCTGTTAGTGTGGGCCCCGAGCTGTGGCCCTTGTCCCCCCCACCCCTCTGCTGCTGGTTCCCCATCCACGTCCCCGGGAGATGCTGATGATGATGATGGGTGTCCCACCCCCCAATCCCCCCGGGGGACCCTAGGTTCCACTCTCCCCATCCCCAGGGAAGGGGCATGGCACTGTCGTGCTGGGGGGGCAGGGGCTGATGCACTTTTCTGAGGGACATACCACTGCTGTCCTTGGGGCCATGATCATCTGGGCATGTGGCGGGCCCTGGTCATGTCGGTTGCCCCTGCCCTCAACCCCTGGAGTGTGCACCGGTGGGGTACATACCTGATGGTCCGCTCCCACAGTCGGGGGACACCCGGTGGGCGGACGCCCTGCTGGAGCTCCGGGACAGGATGGCGATCCAGAGACCCCATCGCTGGAGGAGGATCCCCCCTCCCCCTCCTCCTCCTGTGTCCCAGGGGTGGGCTCCTGGTGGGGCCCCTGGGGTGCAGGGCTTGCCTCCGCGGTGGACTCCACCTCTGGGACCTGCTGGGGCTTGTTGGCCGAGGTGTCAAGAGTGGCCGGAGGGGAGGAGGTGTGCCGGGGGGCCAGGATTTCCCTGAGCTCCCTGTAAAAGGGGCAAGTGACGGGGGAGGCCCCAGATCAGCTGACTGTATCCTGGGCCCGGGCGTAACCCTTCTGCAGCTCCTTAACCTTACTCCTGACATGGTCAGGAGTGTGGGCAGGGTGACCCTGGGCGGCCAGGCCCTCGGCCAGCCGAGTAAACGCATCCACATTCCGCCTCTTGCTCCCCATTACCTGGAGCACCTCCTCCTCACTCCAGAGCCCCAGCAGGTCCCGGAGCTCGACCTCCATCCAGGAGGGGCCCCGCTGCCGCTTCCCGGGCTGGCTGCCAGCCTGGGAGCCCTGGCTCCCCTTGGAGAGGGTGGCCTGGGGTTGCTTGGGGGGCTGGCGGGTGGCCATCGCAGTGGGAGGGGTGTCTCTGGGCTGCTGTGAGATGTGCAGGCCAGCCACATGGCTGTGCTGCCACCTGCACGCTCTCTCAGCTTCCTGCACAGGAAGACAGGGGGCAGAGACCTTTAAGGGGCCGCTGCACGTGGCGACCATCGAGCTCAGGGGCTGGAGAGAGCGTCTCCTGACCCCTCAGCTGATGGCCGCCTTGGCGGACCCCACTATTTCAATGTTGCGGGACGTGCATCAGCTACACGTGCCCTACTTCGACATTCAACGTTGAAGTAGGGCGCTATTCCCATCTCCTGATGGGGATAGCGACTTCGACATCTCGCCGCCTTACGTCGATGTCAACTTCGAAATAGCGCCCGCCACATGTAGTCGTGGCAGGCGCTATTTTGAAGTTGGCGCGGCTACTTCAAAGTAGCCGGCATGTGTAGATGCGGCTATAAAGCCCCTCTCACCGCTATGCGCTAGCTGCTGCTCTCCAGTAACCAGAAAAGCCTAATTTTCCAAGTGGGAGCAGCGAGACTTTAGCTGTGGGCTCTTGTTAGTTTATGACAGCCTGAGAGATGGCAACTTTCTTTCTTTGCTGTTAGTGGGGTGCATGCATCTACCCATTCAAATAGCCCCTGCAGACAGTTCACAACAGTCTGCATGCTTACTATTTTTTTCTGCGCTGCCTGGTGCCAGCCCCTGACATGATGTACCACATATCAAGGTTGTGATGGGGGTCATGCTTGCATAACACACCGAGAATCTTCTTCTCAGTAGTTCACATTTGTGTGCAAACCCCATTCCCTCCCACACAGGCTCCATGCAGTCTGGTTCTTTCCCATGCTCATCCACACCACGTGCATAGCCCCCAACCCAACCCAATAAAAGGATGTTCCTGCTGTTCAGTTCTGACAATGCTGCCAGTTGCATGGGAAAGAGAGAGCTTTTCTGCCACTGTGGGGAAGTCTCCCCTTGTGGTTGAGATACTGGGGGCTTTGCTGCTGTTGTGGGGAAGTCTCCCCAGCAGTTAAGGTACAGAGTGCTTCGCTGCTGCTATGGGGAAGGAACAGCTCAACTGGTCATCCAGCAATGTCCCCCCGCCATACACACACAAACCTGCCTTGGCCCATACCTGAGCTTGCTGTTGCCAGGGGAAAATCAACAATTCTTTTTTCTGCGATGAGGGGAGGTGGGATGGATGGCCATTAGAGAATACAGTTGCTGAACTCATGTTGTATATATCATGTAAGGGGAAACCAAAAATTCTTTCCTCATACATTCTTCTCAATCTAACATTCTGGGCCCCTATATGATTTTCAGGGATCACATTTTGGCAGTGATGGGAAGTGAGATGGCTGGCCAGCGGAGAGCACAGTCATTGCACAGAAGCCTTTTCATGCACTGGAAATACCCTTTCCATTAACAATAATGTACGCGGAAACCAAAAATTATTTCTTTCTTCCTACATTCTCCCCCTGGTGTTATTTTCAGGGATCACATTATGGCAATGATGGGAGGTGGGATGGATGGCCAGTTGAGTATACAGCTGCTGTACCCGTGTTCGCACCATGATGTAATGGGAAACCAAAAATTCTTTCTTTCTTCCGACATGTTTCTCAACTAAAGAAACATCCTGGGCCCCTGCATTATTTTCAGGGCTAACAGTTTGGCGATGATGGGAGTGGGGTGGAAGGCCAGTTGAAAATACAGTCACTGGACCCGCGTTGTCAATAGAGTGTAGAGGGAACCAAAAATTCTTTCCTCATACATTCTTCTCAATCTAACATTCCAGGCCCCTGCATGATTTTCAGGGATCACATTTCAGCAATGATGGGAGGGTGGGATGGATGGCCAGCTGAGAATACAGTCACTGCACTTATGTTGCTGATGTAATGTGTGGGGAAACCAAAAATTCTTTCTTTAATGTTGCGTGTTTTCCACATTATTTCCAAGAGATTGACATATTTTCAGGGATCAGGAGGGGAATGATGAAAATGTAATGGGGGAAGATTACGTTAAGACCGGCGAACACACCCAGGTTGCTACAGGGAGGGAACTGTGGGATAGTTTCCCACAATGCACAACTGCAACAGTTGATGTTAGCCAATATGTGTGTGGCAGCAATAACTCAACTTTGCGGGGAGTACGGTGTGAAGTGAGGATGGTCAAAATCAAACATAAAGTCCAAAATTAGAAAATCAACATAAATAAATTTGAATGTATCTCATAAGCTGCGTCTACACGTGCACGCTACTTCGAAGTAGCGGCACCAACTTCGACGTTAGGCGGCGAGACGTTGAAGTTGCTAACCTCATGAGGAGATAGGAATAGCGCCCTACTTCGACGTTCAACGTCGAAGTAGGGACCGTGTAGACAATCCGCGTCCCGCAACGTCGAAATTGCTGGGTCCTCCATGGCGGCCATCAGCTGGGGGGTTGAGAGATGCTCTCTCTCCAGCCCCTGCGGGGCTCTATGGTCACCTGTGCAGCAGCCCTTAGCCCAGGGCTTCTGGCTGCTTCTGCGGCAGCTGGGGATCTATGCTGCAGGCACAGGGTCTGCAACCAGTTGTCAGCTCTGTGTATCTTGTGTTGTTTAATGCAACTGTGTCTGGGAGGGGCCGTTTAAGGGAGCGGCTGGCTGTTGAGTCCGCCCTGTGACCCTGTCTGCAGCTGTGCCTGGCATCCCTATTTCGATGTGTGCTACTTTGACGTGTAGACGTTCCCTCGCTGCGCCTATTTCGATGTTGGGCTGAGCAACGTCGAAGTTGAACATCGACGTTGCCGGCCCTGGAGGACGTGTAGACGTTATTCATCGAAATAGACTATTTCGATGTCGCAACATCGAAATAAGCTATTTCGATGTTGGCTGCACGTGTAGACGTAGCCATAGTGTATAGGCAGCCCTAGAGAGTCAAATTCACCCTTTTGTATTTTGCAACTCTCCCTCCCACATCATTGTAGGCTTCTGCTTCCTTCCAATTGTAGATTTTGTTGTTGGGCAAGCTGGAGGCAAAGAAAGCAAGAAATGGTAACAGGACAAGAGCTTTCTGGGATGGAAAAGGAAGCAGAAGCACATGCGCAGGTTTGTGTCCCTCTACGTTGCTGAGTTAAACCAAGAAGAAAGCATAATTAAGGCCAGGATAAGTCTTCACTGGTGGGACAATGCAGCTGTCGGGATCAAGAAAAATTAACCAAGGTACCTGCAGATGACAGAGCACTTTTGACTTTCTATATGTAGAGGGGGCACATGACTTACAAAGAAAAATACATTTATTTGAGAACTGTTGCCCTTATGGACTAATGACTTGCCATTTTATTCTGGAGATAGCCACAATTACCAGATTATGGCAAAATATATTTTCTCAAGTATGCAAGACCGTAATGAGAATCGTTCATGAAAATAAAGGAAATGATGCTGCCCCCAAATGTTCAAGGTTACTAATGCAATGATAATTAATGCAATAGAGGACACTGAAGCCAGGTAGCTGTATAACTTCAAGACTTCATGAGCAAATAGCTGTTGCTGGTTATGTAGATCACAGCAGTAGATACATATTGCTTGGAGCTGGTAAGGTTCATGGTGTCAAAATCTTTAACAAATTCCGGTTTGCATGAGCAGAACTGGCAGGGATACAATTTCCACCATCCAGCAGATGCTAACTCTGTTCTAAGAATAACTTTTTGTTACTCTCACCGCATAAGTTATTCCCAGACTGAAAATGTCAGCAGATGGGAATTCAACTACTACCTCAGTAATGCTAGTATGTAAATTGACTACTTTTGTGTGACTGAAAAGACTATGGAAATGTCTGCTGAACTGAAATAACATGGACCTCAATACATCTTAGACACTGCTTCTTGCTGTATTCACCACAACACCTGTGAATGAAAGGGAGCAGGGTACAGGGACTGCTGAGGTTGCACTATGATCCCTTACCAAGTCTTGCATGAGCCTACTATTTGTGGTTACGTTATGTGGGTGATTTGGGAATCAGAGGAAGAAGAGAACTGCCTGTGTTCCTATGCTTATGTTATGGACACTTGTTTGATTTGCCTCATTAATCTAAGTAATATCAAGCAATCTTTCCTATATGCAATAAAATCAAATAATTACTTACCATCAGTGCTTCCCTGGCTTCATATTCAGATAAATTTCATCATGTAACTGGATTTTTACAAGAAAAATAATAAAGAATAAGAGTTTTATAACTGTGCAAAGTGTGCAACTTATTCCAAAAATTAAATTGCAATTGTACCTCTTATGGTACAAAAAACTCATGGTTTTCATGTGTGCATGGTTTTTGTCAGTGTCTTCACAAAGCTAAATAAGAAGGGCTTTGAGTGTGGAATGAACAGAGTACATCATTGTGGAAAAGAAATAAATTACATTTATTGCTAATATATGTAGTTTGCTGCGAATGAAAGGTGGAGTACGTTGGAGTTCTTATTTGTGGTCTCGAGACAGCAAATGTTAATATCTCCATCTTCATTTACCCACATATGCTTATCCCTAAAACTCTTGACTGAAATTTCCTTCTTGAGCTTCTCTTTCCTTCTTCCTCCTCTGCTCTTTTGTTGATGTTTTCCTACTGCTCCAAAACCACCTTCATAGGATTACCTTTTCTGTCCATTAGCATCTGCATGAGTTAAGATTCATGTCCTCATTTTAATTTCATTTATCACAATGTGGCTTCAGGGCTGGCAGATCAACAATGGACATGATTTTCTCACTTTGACAACTACAGGAAAAATGCAGAGAACAAGGAAAGCTGTTATTCATAGCATTTGTGGACTTAACAAAGATGTTTGACACACTTAGTTGATCAGGACTATACAAAGTATTAACCAAGATTGGCTGCCCACCGACCCTACTCAAGCTCATAACTTCCTTTCACAAAGACATGAAAGCAACAGTGAAATATGATGGAGATACATCGGAACCTTTTGCAATGAACAGTGGAATCAGACAGGCGTGTGTTCTTTCCCCCAACCCTCTTTGGCATATTCTTCTAAATTCTACTAAATTGCACACTTCAAAATTCACACAGTGATGTATTTCTCCACACAAGATTAGATGGCTCTCTCTACAACTTGGCAAGACCAAAGGGCAAAACTAAGGTGAAGAAAGTCCTCATTGGGGAACTCCTCTTTTCAGATGATGCAGCTCTCATCGCTCTTAATGAAGACACACTGCAGTCAGTGACGGTTTCTCTATCCAAAGTCTGCAAGCATAAGCATGAAGAAAACTGTTGTATTCACTCAAGGTATACCTCAGTGACCCAGTTCTGAATAACAGCCCATTAGATGTGCTTCAACAATTCTGTTACCTTGGATCTACTGTCACCACAAACCTATCCATGGATGAAGAATTTAATATCAGAATTGGGACAGCAGCTATGATTTTAGGCAGACTTACTAAATGAGCATGGAACATTCTAACCTGACAGTGAAAACAAAGCTACTAATCTACCAGGCATATGTATTGAGTATCCTTCTATATGATTCTGAGGCATGGGCCACCTACTTGAACCAGGAGAAAAAACTGAACAGCTTCTATCTTCGCTGCCTCCACAGAATTATGAATATGAACTGCAAGATAAAGTTTCAAATGCAGATGTCCTGTCAAGATCTGGCATACCCAGCCTCATTGCAATCCTCAACAGCAGAAGACTACAATGACTTCACCATGTGAGAAGAATGGCTGACAAACGTCTTACGAAAGAAATCCTCTTCAGTGAACTGTCATGCGGGTTGAGAACAAGAGGAAGACCGAAGCTAAGATTCAAGGATACATGCAAAAATGCCATGAAAAAGTTCAACATCGATCCAAAATCCTGGGAATCTACATAATCAGATTGAAATACCTGGCAACAATTGCTACAACAGGGCACATCATCCTTTGACAGTATATGTGCAAGCCACTCAAATGAACTTCCTCTTAGAAGGAAAAACTCTCATACTCCAGAATTCGCAAATAGACTGACATGCGGTTATTGCAATTAACCATTCAAATCCAATATTGGACGGATAAGCCATGAGAGAAACTGCATACTCAAACGCTGCCCATAGATCCTCACTGCCGCTGTTAACCATTGTTTCTCAAGATGAAAAGGGGCCATAGACAGAGATTTAAAGATGAATCTAAATTTTGCCAGGGCATTTGAGTCTGTTTCCATGAACAAGCAGGTGCTCTAGCAAGTGCTTCCTTGTATATGTTAGGCATAACTCATTCTGAGACCTCACCCCAGCCTTTATGGCCTTTATGAGAGAAGAACTTAATACAAATTGGGAGCAATCTCTATGGCTACTTCAACATGAGAACAATCTGTTAACACACGTTACTCTCAGAAGAGATCTTCTGACAAAACTTCTGTCGACAGAGTGTGTCCGCACATGAAAGAGGATTGAAAAAGCAATCTGCTCCCATGACAGAGAACAGTCAGACTGCCCACTCATTTTCTCGATAAAATGGAGCCCGGAACCCCATCACACAAGGTTGCATGGACATCAACTCCTTCCAGAAGCCCCAGCCAGTGCTCCCTTAGAGATTCCTTCCCCACCCACCTTTCCTGCCCATGCTGCAGCTTGCCTACCTCCTGGGTGGACAGCATAGCTACCAAAGGGCTCACACACTTTCTGTGAGAGTTTGTGCTTTCCAGCCAACTATAGTGCCAAAGCAGTCCCTGGGCTTGTGTTAGACCTCTACCAGTTACTCAAGCTTCTGATCATCCTGATCATGGCCATTCTCCACCTCCTCTGGAGCGACATGCATGATTTCATGACTGAGGAGCAGCTCCGATCCACCAAGCCCCTTGGGACAGGTTGTGGATCTGAAAATCCCTTAGGAAGAGCTTCTCCCAAGGACCTCAATGACTGTTCCCAGGGCACCTCCAGTGGGGGCCACAGGCCCACAGCCCTACCCTGACCTGAACACAACCCCTCTCTTCACCCCTTCATGGCTCCCCAAACCCTGCCCAATAACCATGGACATGGGGTGGTGGTGATCAGACAAAGAAATGTGTGGGAAATAAATGTTGTAATAAAAAACTATTTACAATATGAAAAACCAGCTAACTAGGAACAATGGGAGGGCTTGGGATAGGGGTTGGGACATCAATCCAGGGAGGCGGTGGGGACTGCAACCCTACAGGGGAACAGGACCTTCAGTGGCATCAGCCCAGGGTCCTCTCCTGCCACTGGTGCAGTGTCCCTCTTTGGGCTGGGTTGGGGCTGGTAGCACAGGGAGGTATGAATGGGATGGGGCTGCAGGGAGGTTGGGTTCAGTGGGGGAAGCAAGAGGGGCCAGGGGATCAGGGTGGGCTGGCTTGGTGGGTGGGAGGGTCCATGGGCCACCACATTAGGTCCAACACCTGGGAGCAGGGGTTGTAGGATTGGGCAGAGTGGTGGTTGTGGGGCGGAGTGGGGGCAGCAGACACAGGTAGCTCGGACATCAGAGGGGCATCAGTTTGGTCCCAGGCGTAAGTCCACCACTCCCAGTTCTTCCACAGGTGCTGTTCCAGGATGTCATTCTGCCAGTGATGACCCCTCCAGCTGTGGTCGCACCCCATAGTGGTAGGGTGCCAGCTATTTCAGGTGCCAGTCCCAGGCTGCCTGGATGTGGTCCCAGGATGTAGCTGGCTGGCCCAGGTGACATGTTGGGGTTTCCCTGGCCCTTGGATGGTGCAGCTATAAGGAAGAGGATGGAGTAGGGATAGTGAGTCACTCCTGCAACACAGCCCTCAAGGCCCTTCCCCACACATACCATGAACAGCAGTCACCACCTCCAGGCCAAGGAATGGGCATGTCCTGGGAACACAGGCATGTGTGCTGCACGGCAGGCCCTGCTACACAGAGACCTCATGGTGCTTTGGGGACTGAGATGACCATTGCACCCCCACCCCCACTCCACTGCTTGATGGGCTGGTAGCCAAGGGAGGGCTTCTGGCTACAGGGGTTCCCTGCATGGGTGGCAGTGCTATGGGCACAGTCTGGACCTCCCCAGTGCCCTCCCATGAATGTGTGGCTCCCAGTGCTTTCCATGGGAGTGGGGGCTAACTCCCCAACTATGCATGTTCCCGTGTCCTGGGAGCCATGCTCCTCAGTGGTGTGTGCGGGGTCAGGCAAGAGGCTGTGAGGCTGGTGTGCTTCCAGCTGAGGCAAGGGCTTCTTCCCACAAACCCCTGGGGTGTGGGATATGCATTAAGCTTACTGGAGGGTGTCTCAAGCAGGTCCAGGGATGCCCGGGACATGGCCTGGCTGGAGAAGGGGCCTGAGTCCAGGGAGATGACGAGAGTTCCTTTGCTAGCCTCTGAGGTGATGTCACCCTCTGGCTTCTGTTGGGCCCCAGGTTGGTTGTCCTTTGGCTCTAGTTGTTGTGGAGGAGAGAGGCTCCTCAGCCATGTCCATGACAGCAATTGGGGTGGTGGAGTCCTTGGCCTTGAGGAAGCTGTGGAGTTCATGGAAGTAGAGGCAGATCCTGCCTCCAGCCTTCTGGATGAGTCCCAGGCCCACTCATAACCCTGTTTCAGCTCCTTGACTTTCACCCAGACTTGTTCCATAGTCCAGGTAGGGTGGACCTCTGCTGCCTCTTGCTGGCAGAGTCTAGGAGGATGGCCTCCTCAGCCCACAGCCCTATGTGGTCCTGTACCTCAGGCCCAGTCTGCCTGTCACTTGCTGGTCCAGCGGGGATGGCTCCTGGGACCCCTCCTGCAGCTCCTCTGATGGCTCTGAAATGTCACAGGGCTGCTGGCTGTCAGCCACAATCTAGAGAGATGCTCTGGAGTGGCTAAGAGGGTGTGTAGCATGAGCACCTTGTGACTCTGCTATTTTCATGCTATCAGCTTCCTGCCATGGGGCTTTCAGGGCTCCCTGCACCTTTGAGAATGGCCAGAGACAGAGAGCTTAGAGTTGTGATTGCTGTGGACAGGGCATCCTCCCAGGTCAGCTGGCTGGTGCCAAGAAGGATAATTCTGTCAACAGAAGGTCCCCCCACCAGATCATCCACACTTGTTTTTTTGTTGACAGAATCTGTCAAAGAAGGTCATGGCATGGTCATGCCTCATGGCAGAGAGGTAAAAGGCTGTTGATAAAAATGCTGCATTCTGTCAAGTTACTGTCAACAGAACACATTTTTAGTAATCTTGGTAATCTGGATGCTACCCAGATTTAGCAACAAAACCCTATAGTGTAGATATAGCCTATGAGTGAAACTCACCCCTGTGTAGAGGACCAAAGAGGGTCTACGCCAGGGTGGACAATATTTTTTCATACCAAAAATTCAGTAAGTGGTCAAAGGGGCTGAACTTTTCTATTATATTAATGGAAAGGATGCAGAGTCTTGGATGGATACTGGGCATAGGAGGGAGCTCTGTACCACGGGTCGGGGTGCAGGATGGTGTGTAGTGTTTCGGAGGGAGCTCAGGTGCAGGAAAGGGATTAGAGGTAAATGGATTTTGAGCCATTTTTCCATGGCCAGTCACACAGCTTTTACTCCTTTTTTTAGTTATTATTAGAAAGAAGGAGTGGGACGAGAGAGAACTTCAAACAAACTGTTTTAAAACTTGGGTGTCCTGATCATGCCAATTACTTCAATCCAGATATCAGAACAATGGTAAAGAAAGTTACGCTTTCCTGTTGCACACTATCTGTCACAGCTGATTCCCCATCCCGTTACTTCAAATGCAGGTAATGGGGACCACCTAGTCAAATAAAACAATGCTAGACCCTGTCTCTGCAATTCCCAGAGACAGAAAAGACTTCCTGATGTCATTTTTCCCTGCTATCGACCAGGAGCTTCTACTTCCATGTGTACAAAATCCCCTTTCCAGGAAAGAAATCACTTGGAGTCTCTTTCCTGAGGGCAACCCTGCAACCTCCTTTTCCCAAGGAGGTGGAAACAAATAACAAGAGTACCCCACCCCGCTCAAAAAAATTGTTCAGGAAGCTGTGAGCTCTCTGGTAATGTGTCTGTGGCCAGGAGGTGCATAGTTTTAAGCCCCTGTAGGAGACTTAAATAGGATCAACCAGTACTTGCTACATTGAAAAAACATGTTTATTATTAAAACAAGACTATTTTTGCAAGCATTGTAAATGGCTTGGTATTAAAAATCATGAATTAAAACAAAACACAGGGATTTTTCCCAGGGTCAGATACTTGGTTACAGAAGAGAACAAAATAAACAAATAATTAGCTCAGACATAATTTCCAAATCCCCAGGCAGTGAAAATAATAAACCATATAAACTTTTTCCTATTCAAACTTTCTGATAAGCCCAGGGGATCTGTTCTGGAAGACCTTGTTTCTTTCTTCCACCGCTGGAGAATTCCCTCTCTTTTCTCTGTCTCTGTTTTCTAAAAAATGTGAGATGCTGCTGCAATTCAGTTTCAGATTTCAATTTTTCAGCTAGCTCCTACAGGCAATTTGCCACCTTCTCCCAAACCCCCTCCCTCACCTTGGGCTTTCCTTTCTAGATCCCATTCATAACACTATCCATCTTTTCAAACTCAGTAATTCAGAATTAGAAAAGAGAAGGCTGAAGAATCCTTTGCTTATTTTACAGGCTATCAGTGATGGTGGTCGTCCACGAGTTTACTTACCTCGGGTCCACCATCACCAACACCCTGTCGCTGGAGTCTGAGCTAAACAGGAGGATTGGAAAAGCAGACACAACTCTGTTCAGACTTAGCAAGAGAGTGTGGAACAACAACAAGCTGCATACTCACACCAAAATGCCAGTCTACAGAGCCAGCACCTTCCTCTATGGCAGCGAGTCTTGGACCTTGTAGGCCCACCAGGAAAAGAGGCTGAATATTTTCCACTTGCGCTGCCTCAGGCACATTCTTGGGATATCATGGAAGGACAGAGTGCACAAAAATGCCGTCCTCGAGCAAGCTGGAATTCCAACCATGCATACCCTCCTCAGGCAGTGGCGACTCTGCTGGCTCGGCCACATCCACAGGATGAATGACGGAAGGATCCCAAAAGACATCCTGTACGGCGAGCTAGCCTCTGGCAAAAGACCTCCCGGATGCCCCCAGTTGCACTACAAAGATGTCTGTAAGAGGGTCCTCAAGGAGGTAGATATCGACCCATATAGTTGGGAAGAGCTGGCAGATGACCACAGCAGCTGGAAGCAGGAACTACACAAGGGCCCTCAGAAGGGCGAGATGAAGATCAGACAGCTGGCTGAGGAGAAGCGAGCCTGTAGAAAAGAGAGCAAGGACCTGCCAGACACCCTCTACATATGCAGCAGATATGTAGTGTCTTATCTGTCATGTGGGCCTCCACAGTCACAGTCAACACTGCAAATGACGATCTTAAATGGAGTTACGAAGGGTGCGATCAATAGTCTACGCAGACTGAAGGATGCCTTGGAGAGTGATGGTTCCCATGGCTGCTTGTTACCCTCTGTCACATTACTGAGTATTCTTTCAGACAATTGGGAGTTTACTAGGGGACTGAATATGAAAGTTGTGGCTTTACAGGGTTATGCCTGATCAGTTTTATTGCTTTTGGTGTCTGATATCACATACACCATAAGGTATGATATCACATGCACAATAAACAGAGAAATGAACACATCCTGCCACTCTGATGAAAGGTCCACTGTGGCATTTTTTTCCACACACATTCTCTGTTATTTCAGAGAGAAGTCAAAGAGAACTTTGGTTGGAATAATCTCTTGGTTATGTGACTAAGGTCCTCAAAAGGGACTGACTTACTTGACTTAAGACCTTGTATTCCTAGTGGAGCATAGGTCATCTTCAAGTCTCCTCCTCCTCACTGTCTTGGGACAAAGCTTCTATCTGACTCCAGGAGTACCCCAGTTGTTGTCCTTCAATTTCAGTAGATCTTCTCCACATTGTCTGAGGTCTTCCTCTTTTGCGTTTTCCTCACAGGTTCGATTTGAGAGCTTGGTAGACTATGCTAGATGATGGTTTTCTGAGAATGTGGCCTAGCCATCCCCACTTTCTTCTCTTGATTTGAACATCAAGAGCTTCTTATCCTGCTCTGTTCCAAAGCTCCTCATTTATTACAAAGTATTGCCATTTGATGTGAAGGATGTACACCAGGCTTCTGTTTATGAATATCTGCAGCTTGTGATTTGAAGGCTTTGTAGTAATCCATACAAGAGCAGACTCTTCATATTCATGTTGAACATCCACAGTTTCATCTTCACAGATATTATTTGTGAATTCCATGTGGGACAAAGTGTCTTGAATGAAGCTGTTGTTTTCCCTGTCTTGGCACTGATTTCCTTGTCTGTTCCTTCATCTTTGCCCGTAATACTCCCCAGGTAGGTCAACTGCTCTGCATCTTCCAGGCCATCCCCTCCTAGTGTGATGTTCTTGTTGTTGGAGAGGTTGATCCTGGCATTAAGTGGACACTTTTCAAACAGCTAGAGGACACTGATTTTGCTGACAGTGTCACCCTCCTTTCACACCAACATGAAAGCACGGAAGAAAAGGTCGCAACACTAGACCAAAGTGCCTCCATAATTGGACTAAGGAAATTTGACTAACTAGCTCATAACTGGGTACAGTGCCAGCACCAATACCTAATATCTGAAAAATGTTTGCACAGGAAAAAAATGTCTGCAACTAAATACATAATGTTGAAACTGAATAACATAAATAAATATTTCAATGATTGCTTAACTGTAATTTTTGGAGATTTTTACATTAAAAATCCACTTGTATTAACAATCTTTTTCTTGGAAATGTAGCCAAGGAGCTTGCAGATTTTCAGGGCATGTCACTTAGCCCCTCTTACTTAACTTAAATCTTTAAAAAATGAAAAAAAGTCATGCCCTGAAAAATCATGGAACTTTGTTTATTTGTTTATTTTAAAAATACATTTTATGCTCTTTAATTTTTCCTTCCAGTTTCTGAACATTTGGAGCAGTGGTTTGCAACCCACGGGTTGTGAAGCCCTTGGGGATCATGGATTTGGGGCTGATAGGGGTTAATCCTGGGGAAGGGCCTTGGGACTGATTTGGATTAAGCCTGATGATGTGGGGGGAGGTTTGGGGCTGGTGGAGGGTAAAGCTTGGGAATGGGGTAACAACTTTCTGTCTGGTACAATCATTGTATGTGTGCTGTTCTTAAATTACAGGGTGACAAAAAGTAGAGTGTGACATTTCTTACGAAGGACTATTTCAGGCTTATGTGAATTGCAGCTCTTGAAGTATTGATTTTGTAACTGAATTTGAAAAAAGATGGCTCTTCTTGCTATTTTGGGGGTTGTGACACTAGTGCAATAAAATATGGAGGTTGTGGTTGAAAAAATTTTGCACACCACTGATTTAAAGTGCACTCAGATCATATTTTCAAATTTTTCTCTGGAACAATCAGGACTGGAAACATTTAAAAAAAAAGAGAGAGAGCTGAAATTCCCTTACTATCCTGACTCCAATAGCTTCAGTTTTAAGAAAAGCACTAAATATCATGAGATCTGCGATAAAATCCTAGGATTTGCCCACTGTGTTGCTTCAATCTTTCCAAGATAATGGTTAACAAATTCTGCATATGCAATTGCAAGCATGAAGAAACATGGGCTTTCACTGTCCGGGTTTTTAGTGCAGTAAGCCTTGGAGGTAAAGGGATCGCTCCTGACCTACATCTACAATAGCGTGTTTTGCTAACAAAACTCATGGAGTATCAATAGCAAAAATGCATTCTGTCGACATAGTGTTGACAGAACTTAGCACTTTTGTAGACATCCTTCTGCCTCTCCCCCTTGGGTCAAAATGCCTTTCTCAACAGAATCTGTCAACACAAAAGCCTTGTGGATGCTCCTGGGGATTGTCGACAGATAGGGTTTCCAGGTCTCTGGGCACTTGGTCTGCTGTGTTTCTGATTGACCATTCTGTCCAGAGAGCAGACACTCAGTCCAGCTGTTCTCTGTCACCAGAATGGATTGACAGGGTGATCCACTTCCATGTGTGGTCGCAATCCACAATCTGTCGACAGAAGTTTTATTGGAAGATATCTTCCAACAGTAACTTCTGTTTACAGATCGCTGTAGTGTAGATGCTCTGGAAGAGTGTATGTGTGAACAGATAAAGTGCCAGCAGTTGGCACTCCAAAATATGGTAAATAGTTCCTGAATTTTATTGGACTAATAAAATATTTGCTGTTGTTGCGTACTGCAAATGGCTTCTACATGCAGTTCTTGAAACTGGTTTAAATGTACTTAAATCCTAACATTTTTAATTATATCCCTCATATTGCTTCAGTGTAGCCCAAGACTAGAGAGAATGCATTTCTCAAGAGGCACATTACAGGGGCAGAAGTGGAGGCAAGAATGTTGCCATTCTCAAAAAGCAGTACCATGAGCATGCTCATAAGCCTGCTTATATCAGGATCCAGCCAGCTGGACAGAAACAATGTTTTAGTTAATCTTCTCCATAAACAGACAGAAGCCCAGTAAGCAGTTGCCCATGGACCTTTGGTGAGATAGCTCGCAATTGTATGTGCTCATAAATTAATTGACAGGTTTGATCCTTATGGATGCCAATCACATACCTTTTATATACACTAAATGCACAAATATGATTTCAGACTTAACTTTTAAGCAACTTTTACCAATGTGATAACTTCAACAACATTTTTGGAACAATGGACTTGAAAATTAAGCAAACATTTTTGGAGAGAAATTTCCAAAGCTTTGTGCAGAAGGTGTTGTACCTAGAAAGAAATGTTGTCAACTCTCCCAGTAATTAGTGGTATTGTATCTGCACTCTTTAGGTATCCCCTTTGAGATGTAATGTATATCTACCTTTTAATACTCTGGAGATTGTAACTAACCTTTGAAAAGGAAAAGGAATACTATAGAGTCTGTTTTTGCCAAGCCAGTCATGTGAAACACTGGCATATACAGTATGTTCTTTTAAAACACTAATGCACTTCCAACTGTGCTGTTAAAGAAAAATTAGAATTCCCCCTAGTTAGCATACAGAGGTTAACAGGTCTTAATTTTTTTTGCTTTTGTTTTTTGTTTTTGCTTGTTTTGTTATTTTTTAATCAAAGAGGTGACTAGGAAGGTCATATCAGTTTGCTAGTGAGACTGTTTGAAATTTGTGATGCAAATTTAGGTGGTATGTAGGGGCATTTAAAATCTGATGCTCTTTATATTTCCTCAAGCTGTTGTTTGAGGTAACCTGAATATAAAGCAAAAAAGAGCACCACAGTCTTTATTATACAGTCAGGCAGATCTGTTTTCCATCTCTGTCAGGTTTGACCTAATCCATACTCTCCTGACAGCTCTGTAAATGAGAAAGAAACAGAAGGTGCTGGAAGGTTGGTACAGAGAGATCATTAACTGAGATGTAGCACCAGGACATTTAGCGTATACGTGATCATTAGAGAACCACTTTTTTCCCCTAGCAAAACAATTTTATTTTCTTATTGAAAACAAGCAATTATCTAATTAGGTAGATTAGTAGGTCCATGTAGGAAACACAGGGCCAGTTTGTTTTTGGTGTAAATCCATGAATAAAAACTGCTTTAAATAAGAGATCACTCAGTCCCAAAATTAATTACCATTTTTGTTCTTGTAATTTTATCCATAAAGAGGATGATAACTTGAAAATTAACCTCAAATCTATGTAGCAGAGATACTGTATTTGGTGCAAAATTAGTCAGATTTGCTTCTATTTCTTTTTTTAGAGCAATAGAACTTCATTATGATTTTATTTATTTTTCTTAATAATTCAACCTCTCACGTTTATGGGTCTAATTCTGGCTATAGCCTCTCACAATTATTTACAGTGAGAACATTTTAGGAAATTTGATATTAGGCTTTAATTATTTTGATCAGTGTGACTGGTCACCTAAATTATGTGGTATGGATTCGGCTGTCTTAACTGATGACTTTGTGTATATTTACCATGCTATGCACAAGAGAGCTCCAGCTCTCACTGCAGCATGTGTGTGCCCATTTGGTACTCAGTAGGCAAATCATTCCATCACCCTCACAGTCACCACAAACCCAGCTGACATTCTTTCTAATGAGCAAATCCTTGGCAACCCCAGCCTGAATATGTCATCTCACTTTAGTTCCAGATCTTGAAGGAATAAAGAATGATCAGCTTCTTCTACCCACATTAGAGGTAGATCTCAGCTAAGGGGGTATGTCCACTCATACTACTTTTTTGGGTCCATCCTTCGATGAGACCACCTTCCTCAACAAAAAGACAAAAGCACAGATGGTACTTAGCTGGCTCCATTACACAGTGCTTTCATGTATTCGCATTTTGAGTAATTTTATCTGAATTTGCTCCATCAGCTCAGTGACTTTGACAAGGAGCTCTCAGGGCCCTGGATTTCTTGTCTGCCACTTGACCTCAATGCAAGGGACTGTTCAGTCTCTTCTTTGTGATTGTATATGTTTTTTTCTACATACAGTAACAAGTAGCCCTGTTCAGGACTAAATTTGCTCCTGCTTTTCCATTTCCTAGTTTACCATGTAATTGAGTATTCATTTGAAGTTTCTTTTATCTTTCACTTTAGGTTTGAAGGATTTTTTTTAATATGTTCTTTTAATTGGTTTATTTAGTGGACTTTTTTAGCTTCAGTCAACTGACATTAATTAATTCAAACACCTGCTCTCATCTGTGCTCAACATAGTCCACACTTCCCTTCCCACCCTCTTTCCGTGCTCCCTCTCTTACTTTATCTAAGGCCTTTCTCAACTCAAGGGCAGGCTTCTTGCTAGGTGGCTTTGTATTCCCACCTTTCCAGCATGAAGATTTCAGCCCACACAAGTATTTAAAATGTATCAGCTGGTCTTCTTCATTAATGTCAAACTCACTGATTCAGACTTTTAAAGCATTTACTTAGAGAATTTCATTTTAATAATACCTGCATAGAGAGCACACACAGGAAATGAGCAAGTGCAGGAAATGTTTAGAACATTTTAAACATTTTCCTCTCTTTCACCTTCGAAAATCTCTAAGAAATTATGGTCTGCATTGCAAACTTCTGAAGTTATTAGCTGTCATTTAAAATAGTTACAGTTTTATCCTCGTTCTACTTGAGGATAAGGAAGTGGCTGCCCCAGTTTGTCCTGATAGATGGGATGGTTCTGGCTATGCATCCTGAGCATTAGTAAGTCGGGATAGATAACCCTTTCTTTAAGATTGCTTTTATCATGTTAACTTGTTTTGATTTTCTAGGAGAAACAAGCCACTGCTATATTTTCCCTTTTCATTGTAATTCATCCTATACCTCAATCTACATTACACTTGTAACACATCTAATTTTTTTTCACGAAGTACCTGTAGAAAAGTTGTTAGCCGAAATACTGCTTGCATGGCCTGTAAAATGGAGAAGTGGAATGGGGCTTAAGAGATCTGTGTTTTATTTCTGATTTGGCCACTCTGGGGTGATCACAGGCAAGTCAATTAATTGTTCTGTGTCTCACTTTTCTTATTTTGGACATGTTTGTAAAGCACGTAGAGATCTGATATAAAATGCTATATAAGAACTATTACTATTACATACATGTCTGACAGAGGTGGAAGGGACCTTGAAGATCATTGAGTCCAGTCTCTTATACTTACAGCGGGGCTTATCACCATCCATGACACATATTTTTCAATCTAATCTACCCTAAATGGCCCCCCTGAGGGCTGAACTCACTACCCTGGGTATACAAGACCACTGTTCTGACTTCCGAGTTATCCCTCCTCCAACAGGCACTAAAGCCATGAGTTAATCCTTTTGAAACCCCATTTTCTTTCTCTTTCAAGTTCCTCTGAGGATTTGCCCTGTAGACTACTGGATTTTTGGTGTATAGAACGCTAGAATTGGAAGGGACCTCAGAAGCTCACCAAGTCCAGTTCCCTGCCCTCAGGGCAGGACCAACCACCATCTAGATCATCCCTGTTAGATATTGATCCAACTTATTTTTAAATACCTCCAAAGATAGAGATTTTACAACCACCCAGGAAAGCAGTGCTCTGGGTGAGGCTTGAAGTTACAACCTCATCATGTCCATTTGCAGTACTACTCTACAGATACTGAGCTAACCCATTGTGCCACAGGAGTCTTATTACTGCACTTGAAACTCCTTTGTATTAAGTAGATGAAAAAAGTATGCCAGATTTCTTGCAAACCGGGGAATTATCAGTAAAAGTTGATATTTGCTTAAAGATACTTCATAGTATTAAAAAGAGAAATAGAGTATTGAGCAGACACGGGGCACTATGGCTATGTTTACACAGGCAGCCTCTGCCCACAGAAGTCACTGTCGACAGAAAAACCTCAGCAGTACTTCTGTTGACAGATAGTAACTGAGAGGGAGCCGTGCTAGTCTATATACTATGGAAACAAAAAGCAGTCAAGTAGCACTTAAAAGACTAGCAAAATAATTTATTAGGAGAGAGTCTATTCTGGTCTGGCTATGGTCTGAAGAAGTGGGTCTGTCCCACGAAAGCTCACCTAATAAATTATTTTGCTAGTCTTTAAAGTGCTACTTGACTGCTTTTTGTTCTGTTGACAGATTGTATCTGCACATAAAAGTACATTGAAAGAGCAATCAGATCTGTCGACAGAGAGCAGCCACACTGCCCTGCTCTCTCTCAACAAAACAGCTGACTGGAAGCTCTGCAAACAGGGCTGCCCAGGGAACCGGAAGCTCTCTTTGTCGACAGAAGTGTCTACATGGGCATTTTGTCAACAAAACACTGTCAACGGAGGCATTATACCTAATCAGGGAGAGGTGTAACAATGCTGGCTGAACAGCTGAGTCTTGTTGACAAACTCTGGACAGAGTGCTTTAGCCATGAGGACGCTTGTTGAGTTTTGTTGTTAAAAGGGCTGTTCTGTAGACAAAAGCTTCTATGAAAGAAGAGCCTAATGGAGAACCTCCCTGTTTCAAGCACAGCCTAAGAATAGCATAGGTGGATTTATATCATCCTTTTGCATGATTCCCAGTGGAAAAACACGCCAGGGATAGATAGGTCAGTGGCAGCAGGTTGGAAACCTTGTGTGTTCAAAATTGTTCTGGGTGCTTCTCAGATAAACCCAGAACGGGGGAAGCAAAGTAGTTGCTTTCTTGGTGACCATCCACCTATAGTCAGATGCTTATGGTACACCTTCTGGGAAAAATGTGATTTTGCTATGGGTTGATATACACTTCCAGGGGAAGTCTAACCAAGTTACACTCTTTCAGTTACATAAATAACATAGCTAAAGTCGTGTTACCTTATGTCACCTTACTGCGGTGTCTACACTGTGTTGTGCTGATGGGAGACACTCTTCCTCTGATTACCTTATTATTCCCAATAAGATGGGGTATCGGAATTGATCAGAGACTGTTCTTCAGCAGACCTACTGAAGCCACACTGCTGTATCAATTGCAGCAGTGCTGATCTACTGGCAAATGTAGACATGACCTGTGAGAATTGTCTGAGCTGTGAGTCTCAGGGCTGACAGAGCTACTACTGCCAGGCAGTGTTTCCTTCATGTTGACCATTTGGGTGGCCACCCAGGAGTGATTTAGGTGCAGCCCTGCTAAATAGTAGAGCACCCATAGTGCCCAGAGCTGGCAGCTTGTGTTTCCACTGGTGGTTCACATCTGCACATGCCAGGTTGAACATAATAAAAGTTATTCCACACATGGATGGGAAAAAATAGAAGGAACAATTCTACCAGGACCTTAATATACCTTGTGACCGTGACACTGGTCCAGATTCTATGCTGCCAGCGTCAGTTTCACAACTGTCAGACTTGGCCATGCAAAATAGGAGGCCGAGTCAGGGAAATGAAATGAGATTTTAACACAAGCAGTCGGAAAGCTGGATATAGAATATTGGTGCTAAACACAAGGGTCTTGAAAAATCAAAACTTTTAACTGCTCATTTACAATGCAAATTAAAGTATGTGGGACTACTCACATGAGAAGATAGGTCAGATTTAACTTTTATTATGCACTACTTAAGAATTAGAAAAAATGGGAAGGTGAAGTGCAAGCACAGATTAATCCACACAGAAAAGACATGTCACAATGCACCAAAGATGAGCTTCTGTACATGGGACATTGCTAAGACCCCACAGACAAGCCGCACTGAGGAATTGCCGAAGAGAAATTTGCCTATCCTCTCCCAACTGGAAATGAAAACATCCCATGACCTTTTGTAAGCAAATGTTTGCCTGCACCCTCACGAGAGGGTAACTACTCTCAGTTCCCTCATTGCAGCTAAGCAAAAATTATTGTTTTCACAACTAAGGTTATTGAAGACACATGCTTTCAGGATGGTTTAAGGCAGCTATCACTGATATTTCTTTTCAATATATTTCTCCGGGTGGGTTAATGTTCACTTTCACTGCAAACTAGTAACAAGACCGAAAACCTTAAGGAAGCACAAGAATGCATCAAACAGTGGCCAAGTAATCAGGGAGACATGTGTTTGACGTAATATCTTTTACTGGTGAAACTTTTGTTGGTGACAGACAAAGTTTTGAGTCAGATAGAGCTAGTTCTTCTTTAGACCTGGGAAAGGAATTCAGAGGTCACTGATCAGCGGAAGATAGAAGGGGTTGTTTAGCATAACTAGTTCAAACATTTCAAAGAACCATTCAAGGTGAAGTGATCTGTTAACAGTCCCGTCAAATGTGTTAACTATTTGTGCTAAGCACCTTCAAATTTTCAGTGATCATCGTAGTTTCTTGGAGATGAAGAAGAGCTCTGTATAAACTCAAAAGCTTGTCTCTCTCACATACAGAAGTTGGTCCAATAGAACATATTACCTCATGAACGTTATCTTTCGAATATCCTTTGAACCAACATGGCTACAACAATGTTGTTATAAACAATCAGAGACATTCAGAGTCAAACAGAACACAAGACACATGACTTAATCAAACAGAAATACACATTGAGTGCCTTTTGATTAATGAAAGTTTCCCCTCTTACTGTTACCTCACCAACCCCAGGCCCATTGGTTAATAGCCCAATTAATTAAACAATCACAGAAAGCGAGTACAAGAGACATATGTAATGTATTGCAGTAATAGGAACTAATTCAAACCTTTACTCAAAACTTGGCAGAACATTGCCATTTTTGGAGGTTAAAAGTAGTCTGGATATATTTCTTTGTCTTCCCTCTCCACCCTAGTTATTTTTCAGGTTTGCAATTCCCATTTTTCTTTAAGATAAGAAATAAAGTGCCATGGCAAAGTCTGTTCTCATCCATTTTCAAGCCCACTCTTGCAGGCGTAAGAAGTTCAGTAACTCTAGTTCAGTTGAGGTTTGGATAAACACAGACGGCACCTGATGCCCCTCTCCTTTTACTGACATTAAAATGGAGTGAATTTTGATTCATACCATTGTAAGCTGGAGAAGAATCAGGCTCAGAAAGCTTACTTACTTTTCCACTCAATCCTTTGACCCTGACTTGCGAATAATGGTCATATCCTCTCACTCTATTAGCATAATGTCTATCAGGAACCCAAGCCCATGGTGTTGGATTTTGAGCAGTTAGCAACTTTATGACATCTTGATCTTTGTTTCCATTCCCTATGATATACAACATATTAGCAACATTTGCCTATTTTACCAAAATAAAATATGTGCATTTATTTAAACTTGAAAAATTAACCAGTTTAATTAAAACATTACACATCCCATTAATATAAGAAATATCAGCAGAATCTTGTTTATATTTCTCTTTTAGATATTTAAAATTCAGCTTTAAGTAATCTGTGGCAATTGCAGCTAAGCAAATGGTTGAGGATGCTTTTAGTGCAGAAGGAAATATTCAGAATTGGACTCCTTTATCTTAATGTTTTGTCCACTAGCTTATTTTCTAAAATCAAATACAGCCAAAGCTTCCTTTGAAAATTCTGATACAGCAGTTTGCATTGAGACAGCTCAATGATACTTTATTAAGTATTGTTTGACAAGTTATTTATGGTGCACAATTTGCTTTCTTTTCTTATATTTAATGCACAAACAATGAGCTCAAATCCACACAAAGTGCAGAATATCAGGAAGTCTCTTTTTTTAAAATAAGCATGTACACAAGGATTCTGAAATCAATTCTCCTGATGACAATTCTTTAAACATGCACACGTGGAAGTCAATATGTAATACCCAAAATATTGGGAAAATAATTTAATGGAGTTCAGTGTGAAAATGAGTTTACTCCTGACTACAATAAATAACCACACAGCACTGTTTATTAGTGAGCACACACTGTACACAATCCATTAATATTTCTTGCTATTTGTATTACATTAGCAATTAGGAGCCCATGAGGCCCAGTCCTGAATCTAAATTGTGAATCTTGGCAACCCTGCAGAATCAGTAGGAATGGGAATAAAACATCTGTCCCTGAGGCATAACCCAGAATTAGACCACACTGCCTGTCTGGAACCCAGATCTTATTATCCTAGGCATGGTACAAAACAAAAAGACAGTCCCTGCCCAGTGATCTAAGTATAAAACAAGAGAGCAGCAGTTTTCAGGTGTTTCATTCCCACAGTGATCTATTGGTTTTATATTGGTTTATATGAAATTAACAACTATTCCATCTCTGTATTCCTCCATGTCACCTATCATGCTCCTTCATTCTACTAAAGCTTCATCAGCAACAATGAAAACTCAGAATATACTCAACCTTTCAGTTAGCACTGCAGGACCAGTTTGCTGGATAAATGTAGCACATTAGGTATTATGTAATGATTTTAAAAATCTAGTCTCCTAGGCTGTGTCTACGCTTGCATTCCTCTTTCAAAAGAGGCATGCAAATGAGTGAAATTGAAAATGCAAATGAGGTACATATTTACATACCTGCTGAGCCATTTGCATATTCTTTTTTCCATATGCAAATATGTGCCTCATTTACATTATCAGTTTCCCTCATTTGCATGCCTCTTTCGAAAGAGGAATGCAAGTGTAGACACAGCCCTATGCTACATCTACACTAGCATTCCTCTTTCAAAAGAGGCATGCAAATCAAGGATATCAAAAATTAAAATGAGGCACAGATTTACATATCTGGCATGTAATTTGTATATTATTCTTCTAAAAGAAGAAACCAGTGTAGACGTGGCTCATTCAAAAATAAACCCCATCTTCGAATGAACCCTTCCTCCTAAAAAAAATAAAAAGAAGGGTTCTTTCAAAAATGGGGATTACTTTTGAAAGAGCTGCATCTACACTACTTTTCTCCCTTCAAAAGAATCTCTTTTGAAAGAATATGCAAATGAGGTGCCAGATATGTAAATATGTGCCTCATTTGCATTTTTTATTTCCTTCATTTACACACCTCTTTCAAAAGAGGAATGCTAGTGTAGCTGTACCCCTAACGTTTTGACTTGCTTAAACATTTTAACATTTATTTGAATACTTCCAAATATGATGCCCTGGTCATTTTGATAGTCTTGCAGCAATGTTGTTATTTCCACGTCTACCTCTTCTTCTTCTTCTTCATTTTATTATTATTATTATTATTATTATTATTATTATTATTATTAAACGAAAAGTTGATCTTACTTTGTCTCTAATGAGAAGATTAAAGGATGGAAGGTCTTGAGATAGTCAAAAGGGCATAATCAGTATTTAGTGCTTTTCTTTTACTGTTTTAGTCCTTATCATGAAAAGTAAAGACTTTATTGATTGAAGTACCATTTGCTGCTGTGTGAGTGTCATGATAAATGTTTGTATGAGTAGTCACTTGAAGAGCAGACACATTCATAACTATTGCCACTTTTCTTAAATGTGAGTTTCCTTTACAGAAAGA
The DNA here is from genome assembly GCF_033958435.1 of Carettochelys insculpta. Taxonomy (NCBI): domain Eukaryota; kingdom Metazoa; phylum Chordata; order Testudines; family Carettochelyidae; genus Carettochelys; species Carettochelys insculpta. Next base: position 140,265,183 of record NC_134137.1, read on the forward strand.
TACAAACAATATGCCACAATTATTTATATTAATATAAGAAGGAAATTGTATTCCTCATTATCCAAAACACTGGGAAAATGAGAAATAATGAACGTTTCACTAGGAGGAAGCAATAAAATGTATGAGAATGCAGACAGATGCAGCTTCCTACCAGAGTTCATACTGAAAGAGAGGTGTAATGCTCCACAATTTTATTGTAAAAGGAAACTGCAAGGAACAAGAAATAGTGAATGCTGCATCAACAAGGCTCTGCACAATGACAATGAATAGCCTCAAAATGGAGGAGATGTGTGTATGGGATGGAAGCTTTAGATGGCAGAATGACAGCAAGAAAATATGTACAGTTTCAGTGCCCAATTCTACTGACTATTAGATGAATACCTATACCTATTGACATCAATAGCTGTGTCTACACGTGCACGCTACTTCGAAGTAGCGGCACCAACTTCGAAATAGCGCCCGTCGCGGCTACACGCGTCGGGTGCTATTTCGAAGTTAACTTCGACGTTAGGCGGCGAGACGTCGAAGTCGCTAACCTCATGAGGGGATCGGAATAGCGCCCTACTTCGACGTTCAACGTCGAAGTAGGGACCGTGTAGACGATCCGCGTCCCGCAACGTCGAAATTGCCGGGTCCTCCATGGCGGCCATCAGCTGGGGGGTTGAGAGATGCTCTCTCTCCAGCCCCTGTGGGGCTCTATGGTCACCGTGGGCAGCAGCCCTTAGCCCAGGGCTTCTGGCTGCTTCTGCGGCAGCTGGGGATCTGTGCTGCAGGCACAGGGTCTGCAACCAGTTGTCAGCTCTGTGTATCTTGTGTTGTTTAGTGCAACTGTGTCTGGGAGGGGCCCTTTAAGGGAGCGGCTTGCTGTTGAGTCCGCCCTGTGACCCTGTCTGCAGCTGTGCCTGGCACCCTTATTTCGATGTGTGCTACTTTGGAGTGTAGACGTTCCCTCGCAGCTCCTATTTCGATGTGGTGCCGCGCAACGTCGAAGTTGAACATCGACGTTGCCAGCCCTGGAGGACGTGTAGACGTTATTCATCGAAATAAGCTATTTCGATGTTGGCTTCACGTGTAGACATAGCCAATATGAGCAAAAAATATGAACAAACACAGACCCTTAAAAGTGTAAGTGTATAAATATGGAGCAGTAGAAAGTGTTCTTCTTGCAGAAGGAAAAAAATAAAAGGTGCTAACAAAAATAATTTTATTATTTTGACAGCGCGCACAGTCCTCAGGCAAGATCAGGCCTCTTTTGTTCTGGGATGGTACAAGCACGTAAGCTACATCTACACTATGGGCACACTTCGAAAAGGCCATACTAATGGCCAAATCTGACAATATTAATGAGGCACTGAAATGAATGCTGAGCACCTTGTTAGCATTCTGCTGGCCACAGCACTTTGAAAGTCCCTTTTCAAAAGGATCTTGCAAACATCAAAATCCCTTTATTCCTATCAGCTGATCTTTTGCCATGAAGACAGTCACCAAAGTCGACGGCTGAAAAATCAATTTTAGGTAGGCAATTGGCATACCTAAAATTGTGCATCAGCTTTTGACTTTCCACATGAGTACAGATGCAGCCTAACAGTGGAAAGGGAAACAGATAAAGTGGCTTGCTCAAAGCTAAACAGCAGACCAGTGGCAAAGCCAGGAATAGATCACTGGTTGTTTTGCACTCAGACCACCACTTATCCATTGGCCCATGCTATCTTTTTTTTTAGAGCTTGGGAACGTTAAATGAAAGCTTGAGAACAAGAGCTAAAGAGGGTAGAGGAAAACAAAAAAAAAATGTAAAATGGCTGTGCTACTGATCTTTTTAATATGAAAATAGAAAAAGGGAAGATGAATAATTAAGAAAAACTCATTAGTGTTGACATTCTCTCATTATTTTAAACACACAAGTGATTAGAAAGGAGAAAAATTTGTCTATTGAGCCCCAAAATTGAAAACCAGTGGTATGAAAATGATCAAAGCAAAATTTAGGTTGAACATCAAATACATTTCTTAAGAATGATGCAATGAAATGATTTACCAAGCAAAATGGTGTAACTGTTATTTGGGTTTTCCTCTTGCACACTGGAAGACTCAATAAAAGACTGAGAGTGGGCTTGGAAATTTGTACTCAGTTTAACACAAATGTGTATGTGTGATAAATGTTGGTAGGAAAATATATAATTAATTTTAACTATGAACAGGAATAAATATATTTCATAACTGACTAAAAAGTTTCATCACCTCTGCTTCATCCGACACACTATAATGGGAAAAGGTATAATGAACAAATCATATTTCCTTCTCATTATCTATTAAATGAGTCCACAGTTTTGATGGTTCCATGATAGGTTGTCCATACATTTTACTGTAGGAGACTCAAATCTTTCAAGAATTTTTTTTCATGGAAACAGTCTAAAATTAATTTGAAAAAGAACAGTTCCCTTTATAACGCCCACAAAATTGATATCTAAACCTGTAGCTACTCTTCACCAAAAATTGGTGTTCTACCTACCTCCTTGTGGAACAGGACAGCCAGAGCAGGGCTTTGACTTTTTCATGGAGACACAACTCATTCCAGAGAGCCATGATGCCAGAGTAGCATCTAGGCTTGAGCTGACCCCACACAGAGTTGCATCAGCACCTGCTGCACCTTCTGATGGCCATCCTCCTCTTCCTCAAGGACAGCAATGCCGAGACCACATTCAAGGACCTTGCCATAGCTGCAGAATCATTGCATCTGCATCCACCCCACCAGATGCACAGGTGAATCTGCAGGAACCACAGCAGTTCTGACTGGTGGTTCTGGTTGATCATTGGGCAGTGGGATGACCAACATTGGCTCCAGAACTTCCGAATGCTGAAAGACACCTTCCTGGATCTCTGTGTCTGGCTTGCCTGTGCCTCTGGAAACAGAACACCCAGCTGAGGCCACCATCCTCCTGGAGAAGCAAGTTATAGTTGCCCTCTGGAATCTTGCCACCCCTTACAGCTACCATTCAGTAAGCAGCCAGTTCAGTGTGGGGAAGTCCACTGTTGGGACCCTCCTCATGAAGTAAGGCACTCTTGGGCTGCAGTCCATGCATGGGGGAGGACAGGTGTCTTGCCCAAGGGAGACCCTTCAGATGTGGGGTCAGAGATGTGAGGGTGGGTTTGGGGAAGCCCCACTCCCAGGAGACCATGCCATCGCACCCTCTCACAGCCGTGCTTCCATCAGAGGGAGGCCTGATGGGGGGCCTCCCAGAGAGCATGAGGGGGTGGGAGGGGAACCAGATCCCCTCCTGGGCCCAGAGACTCCCTCCCTCAGTCTGTGATGTGTGTGTTTGGTCTCCACCCTCTGCAGGTTGTGACTGCCATCAACACCACCTTGCCATGGAGGGTCAACCATATGGGAGACATGGACACAGCTGGGGCCAAATTCACCATGCTGGGTTTTCCAAACTATGTCACGATAATTGATGAGACCCACATCCCAGTCCATGCCCTGGAGCTTAGTGATGCCACGTATATCAACTGCAAAGGATGGTGCTCCAGCCTGGATTTGACCACTGTGGGCAGTTTATGGACATTTACATTGGGTGGTCAGGCTGGGCACACAATGCCCATATGTTCTTCAACTCCAGCCTGTGCCGGAGGATGGAGGAGGGTACATTTGTCTCCTGCCATAAACTGGTGGCTGGGGATGTGTAGATGCCACTCTGCATCATGGGAGATGTGACCTACCCCCTCATTCCCAGGTTCATTAAGTTTTACATTGGCTAGCTGAACCTCAGCTGGGAACTCTTCAATGCCCACCTCAACCAGTCCAGGATGTAGGCCAAGTGCTCCTTCGACCACCTCAAGGCACATATTAGGTGCCTGATCACTTCTCAGGATGTGAGGGACCACAAATTTCCCCAAGGCGTGGTGGCACATTGGGTCCTGCACAACACTGAGGAGGGGAAAAGGGAGGCCTTCCTCCTGGGGTGGTGGTGGTGGGGTGCTATAAGGACCATGCTTATGAGGATCTGGGTGCAGCACACATCCTCCAGGCCCACCAGGACAGGGTGCAGATCTGTGAGGACCTGAGGGAGAGCTTCTTCCATGGCACCCAAGAACCTAGCCCAGAGCCCCCCCAGCAGCAGTCTTAGGACCACAGCCCTACCCTGTCCCCATCATGATCCCTCTCTTTGCCCCCTCACTTCTCCCTGAATTCTGCTTAATAAAGAGGAACATGGGTGTGGTGAACAAATACTTATTTTATTTAACAAAAGAAAAATTAAAAGAAACAGTGTAATAACAGACTATTTACAATAAAGCAAAATGCAAAAATCTTTGAACTATGTACAACAGGGGACTTGGGATGGGGGTCAGGGGGCCACGAACCTGAGGGAGAATGGGACGCAACTGGTGTCAGCCTTGGGATCCCTGTCCACTGAGGGTTTGGGGCCACCATTGGGGCTGGGTTGGGGCCAGGATCAAGGGTGGGTACAGGAGAGGTGGGGCTGCATGGGGTCTGGGTGGGAAGAGGGAGATGGGCGGGGCCTGGGGAGCAGGGGTTTGGGAATGGGCCTCAGCCAGTGAAGCAAGGTTTAGGATACCTTGACGGATGGATGGAGGGGGCAGGGGCATAAATTTCCAGGAGTGGTGGTGGCAGGGGGGCTGGGGTGGCAGCCAAAGGCAGGTGGGCCATTGTGTCCTGACAGATGCCAACTGTGGCATTAAAAAGGGACACGAGTTGGTTTCACACTCATGATCATCATCACTCCATGCTGGTCCACAGCCACTGCTCCTTAATCTGGATTATTCTCCAAAGGGTGGCATTGTGGTCCCAGTGGAAGTCCTCCTAGATGTACCAATGGCTCCTTCAGCTGCAGGCTGGCGCTGGTGGTGAGGGGGGGCTGGTCCAGCCCTTGAATGGTGTAGTTGCATCTGTAAGGAAGACAAGGAGAAGAGATGGTGAATCATTTATGAAATGCAGCCCCTAGGGCCCTGCCCTCCAACAATGAGCAGTGACCAACACCTTCTCCCCCACTGGAAGCCAGGAGATGGGAATGTCCAGGAAGCAAAGCCATATGTGGCCTTCACAATGGGCCCTGTGATTCTGAGATCTGGCTGACTGCAGCCCCCACCTCGCTTGATGGGCTAGCAGCCAAGGGGATGTCTGGCCACAGACAGGGTCGCCTCATGGGTGGCAGGTGAGCCAGAGATAGCTTGGGCCTCCCCGGTGCCCCCCTACACACCTGAGTCTTGAAGTGCTGTCTGCAGGAGCAGGTGCTGCCTCACACCTGTGAGCAGGCCTGCATGCTGGGTGCCTCACTCTTCAGTGTGTCTGGGGTCAGGCCAGCCCCCCAGCCCAGGGGCTGTCTGCAGGGTCTGGGTGGTGCACTCTACCTTGCACATGGTTCTACCTGCTGGGACTTCAACCCAAGGTCCAGCCCGACCCAGCCGAACAACACAGGCAACATGCTCCATGTGTGCCAGCCTCCCATATCCTGAGGCGTGTGACACTGAGCAGGGGTACTGACCAGAGGTGCACTCACCCAGGTCCAAGGATGCCTGTGAGATGGCCTGGTTGGCAGGCACCCTATCCAGTACAATTAAAAAGCTGATGCTGCTGTCGTCCGCCCCCATGTCAGGCTTCAACTCTGGTGGCAGTTGGAGCTCCGATGCCTCTTCCTTCTCCTGGAGCTCTTGCTGTGGTGGGGAACCCTGAGCACTGTGTCCATCCTGGGACAGAACAGGGAAGTGTCCCCTCCCCAGGATGGTGCGGAGCTCCCAGTAATAGGGGCAGGTGGATGGTCCTGCCCCAGAGTGTCAGTCAGCATCCCAGGCCCAGACATAGCCCTGGCGAAGATCCTTCATCTTGGCACACACCTGCTCCATGGGGAAGAGGTAGCCCCATTTGGTCAGGGCATTGGACATCTGGATGTAGGTGGGGGCATTTCAGCACTACACCTTGGGGTCTTGGAGCATCTCCTCCTTCCCCCACAGGCCCAACAGGGCCTGGAATTCAGCCCCAGTCCAGGAGGGGGCCCACCTCTTGCTGTCCTGTGACTCCTCTGGCTGGTATTGCAAGGGCCTTAGGGGGTCACAAGTGGCCTGTTGCTCAGCCATAGGGCATGCTGGCTGCTCAGGAGTGGCTGCAAGGGTGTGGGATACAGCTGTGTGGTGCTGCTGTTCACATATTTCAGCTTCCTGGCACAGAGTTTCCAAGGATCCCTGCAGCTTTAATCAGGGCTGGAGGCAGGGACCATAAAGTTCTGCTTGCTGTGTACAAGATGTCCCCCAGGACATCTGCACAGCACCCTGGAGGCCTTCTCTGTCAACAGAAGCACCGCCCCCACCCCCGAATGTTCAGACCTGCATTTTTTCAACAGATCTCTCTCAATAGAGACATTCTTCCTCATGGGGAGAGAGGTACAGCTATTGACAGAAGTGCTGCCTTTCTGTGGACTTACTGTCAACAAAACATGCTTGGTAATCTGGATGCTTCCTGGGTTTTGTCAGCAAAACACTCTAGTGTTGATGTAGCCTTATAGACTGAGTTTTGGAAACTCTCTGGACAGGTCTGCACAGAGCTGTGCTCAGCGCTACTACCAGCAGAGCTATCCAAAGTGAACTTCACAGGATTGCAAGTGGCTGCCTATTTGCATACTCCGAAGGCTCATTACCATATGCAAGAGTTTGGTGCAGGTAGAAGTGAGGCTTCAGGCATAAGGGACTGGTGACAGAGGCAGGGTTAGCTGGCAGAGAGACATCCATGTGGCCTCTGCAGTGCCAGCACCCCCTTCTGCCAGAACCGAACTCTCGCGTGGACATGGTAATGATCTTCAGGAGTATGCTAATAAGCAGCCATTGGCAATCCCAAGAAGCTCACTTTGCATAGCTCTGCCAGTATCGGCACTGAGAAGAGCCCCGTGTAGACCTAGCCTCCTACTTTAATCCGGGAAGGGCAGATTATGCTTATTACTCTTAGGCTACATCTAACACTAGCCATTTCAAAGATTACTCATTATTCTCTGAAATGCATATGCAATTGGTGTAGCAAAAATTGTGTAGCCGTGGTTGACTTTGTACATCTGGTACAGAAATACCCTTACGTCAAGTACAGGAATGATACATGCACACAAATACAATATACACATTCCGAAGATTATGATCTCTTCATCAATATATTACATACAATATTTTGCTGATAGGAATAAGGGGATGTTGAAGTTGGCAGGGTCCTTTCGAAAAGGACCACTGTCTGGATGAGCTATGCAGCAGTGAAAAACAGAAATTTCGAAGAGCCACGGGCGGCGGCATGCTAATGAGGCATTGAATTGCATTAGTAATCTTTGAAGTGGCTCTTTGCATGGTCATTCCAAAGTTTTGTGGTAGTGTAGACACAGCCCTAATGTGCTATGCTTCCTTGTTTCCCCTTAACTGAACTTGACCCTGGGATTCACAAAGCCATTACTTTTAATTTATACTTTGCATAACTTCCTTTAAACCATTTGCTTCAAAAGCATCTTTTTATTAAGAACATAAGAACATAAGAACATAAGAATGGCCATACTGGGTCAGACCAAAGGTCCATCCAGCCCAGCATCCCATCTGCCGACGGTGGCCAATGCCAGGTGCCCCAGAGAAGGAGAACAGAAGACAATGATCAAGTGATTTATCTCCTGCCATCCATCTCCTGCCCTTGTTCTGAAGGCTAGGGCACCATACTTTATCCCTGGCTAATAGCCATTTATGGACCTAACCTGCAAAAATTTATCAAGCTCTTTTTTAAACCCTAATAGAGTCCTGGCCTTCACAGCCTCCTCGGGCAAGGAGTTCCACAGGTTGACTGTGCGCTGTGCGAAGAAAAATTTCCTTTTATTAGTTTTGAACCTACTACCCATCAATTTCATTAGGTGTCCCCTAGTTCTTGTATTATGGGAAAAGGTAAATAATTTTTCTATATTCACTTTCTCCACACCATTCATGATTTTATATACCTCTATCATATCGCCCCTCAATCGCCTTTTTTCCAAACTGAAAAGTCCCAGTCTCTCTAGCCTCTCCCCATATGGGACCCGTTCCAAGCCCCTAATCATCTTAGTCGCCCTTTTCTGAACCTTTTCTAATGCCAATATATCTTTTTTGAGGTGAGGAGACCACATCTGCACGCAGTACTCGAGATGTGGGCGTACCATAGTTTTATATAGGGGAAGTATGATATCTTTTGTCTTATTATCGATCCCTTTTTTAATAATTCCTAACATCCTATTTGCCTTACTAACTGCCGCTGCACACTGCGTGGATGTCTTCAGAGAACTATCCACTATAACTCCAAGATCCCTTTCCTGATCTGTCGTAGCTAAATTTGACCCCATCATGTAGTACGTGTAATTTGGGTTATTTTTTCCAACATGCATTACCTTACACTTAAAGAAGGCTAAATTTACTCTTTGAACTTTAACTCCAATTCTTCCACTTCCTTAGCTATGATATACATCATTGGTTTTTTTTTCTTGCCAAGGAAAAAGCAGTTTTCACAAATAAAAGTGTTATTCTTCTAATGGTAAATAATAAAAAAAAAATCACAGCTTTCAAATCATGTAATTTTTTTATCAATCCAGGCCAGTTGGCATAAGGTAAAAACAAGGGTGTATGTCAAAGGAGTGTTTGTTTGTTGAACATCCAAAAACGCTCTGCTTGATACTCAAACACATTGAACAGCTATGGTCCTTACCTCAAAGATCAAAGGACCTGATCCTCATAGGCTGTGTCTAGAGTAGAGTGATTTGTCAACAGATGTTTTTGTCAGAAAATATTTTGCAGCAAAACTTCTGTCGACAGATCACGTCCAGACTACAGAGCAGATCTTTCTTTTGATTCGCTCTGTCAACAGAGAACGGCTGGGCTGTCCAGCCACTCTATTGGCAAAATGGCCAACTGGAAACCCAGTAGACAGGGCTGCTAGGAGTCCCAGAAGCCCTTTCTGTAGACAGAAGCCCCCTCAGAATGTCCAGACCTGTTTTTTTTTCCTCATATCTTTCTCATGTTGAGCAGGCGACAGATGCTGGCAAACGTGCTGTGTTCTGTCGACTTGCTGTCAACAGACTGCTATTGAAAATCTGAATGCTCTATGGGGTTTTGTTGACAAAATGGATTTTGTGCCAATAAAACCCTCTAGTCTAGACATAGCCATGATGAACAGGATACAGCTGTTGACAAAAGTCCTGCATTCTGTCTACTTAGTGTTGACAGAATGCCCTTGGGAATCTGGGCGCTCTGTGGATTTTGTTGACAAAATAACCATTTTGTTGACAGAACCCTCTACTCGAGACATAGCCATAAGAATAGGTTGTTGTAGCATCAGGGTCAAAATAACTGATCAGACCAAATGCAAGACAAAAATAGTATGAAATTCTGAGGGAGCTTAATAATATTGCACACTGTAATGCATATTTACTGTTAAATGTTCAGCTTAAGCTGAACCTTTATCTCTGTGAAAGGGTTAGGACACAATGAGAAGAGAAACACTTTACTTTTGAAGGAGAGAATTTAAGAGAAAAAGAGAAAATGGAGGGAAGAAGGATCAGCTGAGGTGTGGGATCGGCAATGAAGGAGGAGAAGAAACAGATAGGCATTGGTTTGTGACAATTATTTTAATATTCTTAATGAAAACATACCTATACATATGAATAGGTCTAAACTGAATATGCTTTATGCAAAATATTGCATGTAATCTATTGATGAAGAGCTTGTAATCTTCTGAATGTGTATATTATATCCGTGCGCATGTATCATTTCTGTACTTGAAGTAAGGTTATTTCTATACTAGACATACAACATCAACCACGGATACACAATTTTTGCTACACCCATTGCATAGCTAAAAACTATGTAACTGTGCTCGGATAATTTGTCTGTCTTGAGTATTTTTGTGCTTCCTGCACCTCTCTTTAGCCAGAAATTTTGAACTGCAGACAAGGGGAGCTATAAGTGGCTACATCTGTGAAAGCATAGGTAAGCAAAATGCATGGAGCCCACCAGCAGTGAATCACTTCCAGGCCGTGCGCCACTTATTGCAAACCCCTGATCTAAATCTAATTTGCAAGAAATGTTGCATAAAAATAATGAGCATTAGGCAAGTTCTAACCTATTTTACAACTGATCGATAGTTTTAGATTGTATTTGTTTTGTAACTAAATCTGCTTTCATCCAGCATTCATCCTATTAATAATAAGAATCTTTGCTCAATCAAGACAAACCTCCCCATGTACCCAAATCAGTTCTCATACTGCACTATCATTGTTTCTTGGATGCCTGAGGCCTATCTGATATATAAATTAAACGGTCCAAAACATATTCACCTTAGTTGACACTACTGTCAATAAATAATGGAACAGCTCATATTAGACTGTCACCCGCCACAATATGTTCCAGCAGGTGGTAACCAGATTCAAGATAAACTACAGAGAGGAAAGCGTTATCTTGTAATAATTATGTTTGACTTGCAGAAGTCAACCTTCTGGTTGTCTATATTTGATATTTTCCTTGGCCAAGTATTCTTGACTGACTTTCATATCTGATAAAAAGTGTTTTGTTGTATTGTGGAAGTGTTTAGGATTAGATCTAATAAACATGCTGGGAATAAATTGGAATTCTGTGGAAAATTATTCTTCTAATCAATGATCTGGGAAATGATTATTTATTATTAGAACTGATTGAAATTTAGGGTTTTTTTCCTTCATTTTTAAGTAAAGGGGTCAATTCCTTTCAATTCTGTTTAGTCAAAGAGAACATTTAAGATGTATCAGTTTTTAAATAAATTTAAAAAAATCTGTGAAAGCTCTTTCTTCAAGGAAATTCTCATTTTTTAAAATTTTTACCCAGAAGAGAGTTCTTATTATCTGCCCATATCTAGAGATGTTACACTACATATTGATGCCTTCTGAACATTGATATGTGATTGTTTAGCATGATCTAGAATTAAAGAGTAGTAGTAGCAGTAATAGTAATAGCCTCTTCCACTCCTACATCTTGGAGTATAGGCCATTGACGACCATTCACCGGTGTCCCCTGTTCTGGGTGATCTTTTTGAGTTCTGACCAGATGTATCCCATCATTTTAGTATCTGCCTTCAGGTCTCTATGCCAGAGGTTTCTTGGGCTTCCTCTTCTCCTTTTTCCTTGTGGGATCCAACCTAAGGTTTGGATTATGGTGGTGGTGGTTGGTTTTCTGAGCGTATGTCCAATCCATCACCATCTTCTCTTTCTGATTTCTTCTTTGACAGGAAGCTGTGAGTCAGTTGCCACAGGTCTTGGTGGTTGATTGTGTATGGCCAGAGGAGCTGGAGGATTTTATGGAGCCAGTTATTGATAATGTCTGGATTTTTTTGGACAGTCCTCTTTGTTGTTCTCCAAGTTTCTGCTCCATGCAGTAAGACTGATTTGGCATTGGAGCTGAATAACCTGATCTTAGTCCGAGTTCTGATCTGCTTAGAATTCCAGATGTTTTTCATCAGAAGAAAAGATGTTCTTGCTTTCCCAATCCTCACTCTCCCAACAGCAATAGTGGCCCCCTCTTTACTGAAGCTGCTGCCAAGATACGCAAAGACCTCAACTTCTTCCAGTGCCCTTCCACCAGTATGACTGGCTTAATGTTACTGACGTACATTTTCAAGATCTTAGTTTTTCCTTTGTGGATGTTCAAGCCAACTGTAATTGAGATGTCAGCAAGGTCTGACATCTTCTCTTGAATCTCTTGGTGGCTGTGAGACAGAAGTGCCTGGTGATAAATGAAGCTCTTCACCTTTCTTGCTCTGGTTCTAGAGAATTTTTGTTACAGTGCATTTTGTTCAAGCGTGTTAGTGTTTCTCTTATAAAGTAGCTCATCTTTATATAGCAGAATCAAGAATCCTGACTGACTGACTCTAACCAGTCTCCCTAGCCAATTTAGTGTAAGGTCTCAATCCAACATCCACTGAGAAAGACTCCAGCAGGAGTTGGCTCAAGTCCCAGGTCAACTCTTAAGATAAGATGCCTCAGTTTAGCAACATGACGCTAAGCTTATAAATAGGGTTCTACTGAATTCAAAGTCCATTTTAGTCAATTGCACAATAACCGTTTTTTAAAATTATTTTAAATAGTAAATTTCATGTTTCAGATACATAAATCTGAAATTTCATAGTACTGTACCACTGCAAGCCCTGGGGCAAAGTGTGACAGGAGCCTGATCCATGCTATCAGAAGGGACGGAGCTAAGGATATAAGAGGTGGGGGCAGAGGCTGTCGGGACCATGGTGCTGAGCCCTCCACAGACTTGTAAAGCAGTACTACAAGTGCATCAAAGAGGTCTGTAGGTGTGGCTGCAACCACTGCAAAGTAGCAACGGCTGCCAGAGCTCTTGATTCCCTGGAAATATCGTGTCCCCAAGGAACTGCCATTGGCTGGCCTGGCTGTAACCAGGGTGTCTTCTCCCAAAAGACCATTATAAGGCCTATTGTGGGAAGAGTGACAGCATTCCTGCCCTTCCTTCCGCACTGTTGCTTTCAAAGTTGGGTGGACAAAGGGCAGCTGTCAGCATGGAACCCAGTTCCAAAGGCAGCACCATTTCCAGAATCAGTGTAGAAGCAAGGCTGGCAATACTTTGCCATGACATGATATCCTCAGTCCTGTGTTACTGCAAGGAGAAGTACTGACTTCAAAGCTGTGCTCCAAGCCAGAAGCCCTGGTGCTTCCTGCAGTTAGGAGAAGTTCCTGGCCGTGGGTTTGGACTGTCCCAGGAGTGTTGCCGGAAAGGGAAAAATGTCCTGTTTCTCCTTAGCACAACCAGGACTAGCAGCTGGAGTACAACTCACAGTAAGTCACCTTCCAACTAGGGTGCTCCGAGTCCCATCTCTTGGCCCAGTGTTCAGGAGTTAAAGGGGCCCTGGGCAGTTGTGCACTCTCTGATATATAAGTCCTGCCCTGCCCTCCCAAAAGTGATAATTCCTTCCATACCAAACCAGCCTCACTTTTTTTGTTGCTGCTGGTGGTAAAGCTGACTTTAGAGCTGAACTTCTGGCTAGTAGTCAACCCTCTCCAGCAGCTCAGCTCTGTGAAATCTGGTCTCTGCTACAACAGCCATATTTCACAGGGGAGAACAGATTTTATGTTCCATGCCATGTTTTTTCCATTGCTATAAATTCTATAGGACCTTACTTATGAATAGTCCTGTTGCCCTAGTCCATATGCATGATACAGCTGTGTTGAACGAACGTTTCCAGTGCCTAGCTCAATGGAGTTCTGGATCATGACTGTAGCTCCAGGTGCTGCAGTAGTACAAGGATGGCACTTGCGACCAAACATGAGCAGTGTTGCTACCCCCAACCATTAGGTTGCAAAACCACTCATTCAAATTGGGCCCTATCCTCTCCCCCGCTACTGGGTTAAACCTGAGTGGCAGTGGAGTGAACAGAGCTTGCCCTACTTGTAGTTGTTGTGGGCTTTGCTAAAGCCCAGATAACATGTTTGAACTTAGTAAGCCAAAGTGGCATCACTTATGACCCCTTGCCACGCCCTGTCCCACATTCCAAAACATTCCTCTGCCACTGAATGGGATCCTGAAAACTTGAATTTGGCTCCCTGAACAACCAATGAGGGGAGCCAGACTGGGATTCACTAAAGCCAGCAAACTAATAGGACTTACTATTGAAAGGGATCAGTCATAAACCTCATCTGCTACAGGATCTTAGGCCTAAGTCCAGACTTCAGGGAGCTGCCTATCTCTGCATTCAATCTGCATCTGGGAATGCCTCTCCAAAAATCAGATGATTAGGCATGTCCATCATTTGATGTGACAATGGGTTAGACTTCTGATTCAATCCACAAAAAAAATTGGATAAAAAAGTGTTGGTGAAGCCCTGAAGATGTGCAAAAGTAAGTTCTTCTGCCTCTTTTGCCTTCTCTCTCCCTTGCCTGTGGCTCTCCATCCACCTCCCCTTTGTCATTGTTGCTGATCATGCTACCACCATCTTGAGCCCCGGGCTCTCTTGCTTAGGGATGACAGATGACAAACCCTTCTTGGGGTCCCAGACTTCAACTATTTGACAGGCACCTCCTAGATGTTGCAGCTCTCACTTCTCCCTAACTCCTGCTGTCTCCATTATTATGGGTCATCTACAATTACAGGATCTCCCTCTTCCTTTGTAGCTTCCACATCCCTTTTAGCTGGATAAATTGGGAATATCTGTTCTAGCATAGGCAGGCTGAATTTACTTCTTTTAGAGAGAGTCCAGTCACACTGGGATAGGTAACTACATTTAAAAAATGTCTTCACACCATTTCATTTACTTCCAAATGTATTTGGGAAAGAGTAAATATAATCAATGGGAGTGTCACAAGATTGACTCACTACTAGCAACATTTCTTCCTGGACATCCCGCAGAATGCTACTACCAGTCTTTCACTTTTCCTCAGATGGTATCTTCCCTGCTCCATGGCTCCACTAATTCTCATATCTGTAATCTTGTCTTTATGGTTTGGCCCTTCAGCCAGGTCAATAATATCCTTCCTTTCCAGGAACTCAAAGTTCTGCTGCCTTGCTACTTTCCAGTAGTTGATAGGGAAACCAAATCTCGCCCCTACACTAGTTACCAGCCCATGGATCCTATAACAAACACAAAAAGTCTCTACAGTCTGATCCCTTCCTGATGTTTTTCTAAGATTTCTCCTTCTCATGTAGCTTCCCTCACCTCTCATCTTGCCAGCCTTCCAACTACTTCCACTCAGGAACTAACTGCTGACTACATCCTACCTTCCTTCAAAACCCTTCTACCCTTCTGCTTCTGGACTTTCTACTGACTTCACTCTTCCTGCACAGCTGAGCCTACTTCTCATTCATGGCATGATCCTTGGCTTCTCCACCAGGTGCATACAGTGGACTTAATCAGCCTGCCTGGCTACCTTTACTGGAATGCCCTTTCAAATCTGTGTGGGACACATGCCCCATCAATGGGAATTTAAGGTGAATAATTAATTCTGGACTGGAAACCTATTTAAATCCATGTTATTTACACTGAGTTACAATGTAAAGTTGTACCTCCCACTCTTCTTAATAAATGCAAAGATTCTCGATACTATACCATGCAATTAAATTGTTATTTATTGGTAGGATTTTGACGCTGGAAGTTACATGCAATGAATCACTGACAGAAAAGTAGGTGATAACATTGTGAAACCAGGACATCAATTGTGTTTCTCTTTCACTCTTTTTCTGAGTATGAAAGACATTGAGAGATAGTTAATTATACGAGACAGCTGCAACAGAAGAAAGGATGGTCTAACGCCAGATTAAGGAATGTATAAGCTGTGTCTACATGGGCACATATCTTCGAAATAGCCATATTTCGAAGATTACTAATGAGGCGCTGAATTGAATATTCAGTGCCTCATTAGCATTAGGACGCTTCCGGCCGTGGCGCTTCGAAAGCACGCGGCTCGGCGTGGCTACACTAGGGTCCTTTTCGAAAGGACCCACACCTTTCGAAAATCACCTTTTTCTAATCAGCGATCAGGATAAGGGGATTTCAAAAGGTGTGGGGTCCTTTCGAAAAGGACCCCTGTGTAGCTGCACCGAGCCGCGCGCTTTCAAAGTGCCATGGCCGGAAGTGTCCTAATGCTAATGAGGCACTGAATATTCAATTCAGTGCCTCATTAGTAATCTTTGAAATGGCCATTAGCATGGCTATTTTGAAGATTTGTGCCTGTGTAGACACACCCATAGTGTGGAAATAGGTGATGTTAGCAATGATGCAATAACATGACTTTTGGTCATTCCTTTGGACCAAATGACTTTTACAATGACATTTACATATCTTAATTAGTAAATACATCTGAGAAAAGATTTCTCTGTGTAAAATATCTCTTTTGTCGGAAATGTATATTGACCTCTTTCTAAAGGAATGTATTCAGTAAATTATGCTGTACAGATTATTAGGGGAAAAAAAAACAAAGCTGACATTTGAACAGTGGAATTCTATTTGTAGTCTACAGGGGGAGCTCAATAAAGTAATGATGAATTTAAAACTTTGGTTTCAGGCAATGTGGACACAGCCCACTCTTAATTAACTGTAGATTGTTTCCCTCTCATTTCTATTTCACAAAACAGTGCAGGAATCTGCAGAGTAGGCATTGCTGGCTCATATTAGTGGATCACAAATGACTGAAAAACAGGAATGTTAAAAATAAAGAAGAGAAAGATTATCATGAATATTGTTGTAGCTATTAAGTTAATAGAGAACTGCTGGGAAATGTGGAATATTTCCTATACTGTGGAAGTCATCTTTATGCTAAAGTCAGCTTTGATACTGAAATCCAGCATTATCTGAACATGTAAGTTCTGCTTTCACTTTCTTGAGACAAAATGTCTTTGAGAACCAGGACATGACATTATTCAATTCTTTTTGAACCCTATAATATTTTTCGCCTTCATATTTGATATCAACAAGTTTCACAGTTTGACTATGTGAAGAAGTACTTTTTGTGTTTGTTTTAAACCTGCTGCCCATTCATTCCATTGGGTGACACTGAATTCTTGTCTAATGTATCGGAGTAAATAGCACTACCTTGATCACTTTCTTTACACAGTTCATAATTTTATATAACTCTCATATCTCCCATTAATAATGTGTTTCCTACCTGAAAAGTAAAACTCTTTTTTAATCTCTGCTCATATGGAAGCTGTTCCACACCTGTAGTTATTTTTGTTGCCCTTCTCTGTTCCTTTTCCCATTTTAATGTATTTTAAACTTGGCAAACATTACGTTTGGGCTTGAAATTAGACAAAGGTTTCTAACCATCCAAGGCGTGAAATTCTGGAATGCCCTTGCAAGTGGAGCATTGTGGGAAAAAAATGATGTGTTTCAAGAATCAGCTTGATAAATCTATGCCAGGAGTGGAGATAGTATGATTGTCTGATGAGACTAGCTACAATAATATGCAGCCCATCTGCAGCTGCTAGAGGTTGGACCTCTCTCATTCAACACCACCACGACCTGCCCAGGGCCAAATGAGAGAATTTGCCACACCACAGGAGGTTGGTATTGTCTAGCAGCTTTACCAACACTTCTGCTACTCCCAAGACTTCAAATTTCTCAGAAGACATTTAGGGGTAAATTGCAGTTAAATAATAGCACAGGATACTGAGAGCCAGGACTGGTGGCTGTAAACAAACTTAATGGGAACAAAGGAAACATGACCACACCTATGATGAGTGATCACCTGGGTAATTAAAATCATGCTGCATTACAGATGTTATTGGACGAAACAGTGCCAGACTAGTGAGGTTCAACCTGTAGTCGTAGTAATCCCCAAGTAGGCCATGAGGATTCTTTCCCAGCAGTCTGGCTGGTGTGTCTTCCCAATCTGCTTAGTATGTAACTGATCACCATATTTTGGGTCAGGATGGAATTTTTCCACAGATAAGGTTGGCAGAGATTCTGGGGTGGGTGGCGAGAGGGGGTTTGCATTTCTCCTCAGGAAGGAACAAGGTCACTTTCTAATTTAAACTGGTGTAAATGGTGGATTAACTGTATCTTCAAATGCTTAATCATGATTTGAGAACTTCTTTAACTCAGCAAGAAGATAGGAGGAGGTTAGGATATTAGAGGAATGGCAGCTGGGTGTGGCCTGCAATGTTCAGGATGTCAGACTAGAGCTGGGGTAGACCATAAGTGTCCCACAGGATGAAAGTGGTTTGACAGATTTAGCCCCCAGCTGTTTACTGGAGAGCTTTTTGTACCTACATGTTTTCAAGTATGGCTTATTGCCCATCCCTGAAGTAGAGAATCATGACAATACATTATTGGCCTTAGAATCTATGAGTCATCATCATCCCTAAATGCTATTGATTGGTTTAATCTATGATAGTGTCGATAGTGACAGACCAGTTAGAAAAAATGCTGGGGAAGGGATTCAGAAGTTTGGCATGGAAAGAGGTAATAGAGCAAAGAAGGTAGTGTCAAAGACACAAAGTTATGAGATTTTTGGTGTTGTCCACTGGAGCAGAGAAGGAATTATGTTCATCTTCTATTTGCAGAGCTGTCTTAGTGCCTTTTGTCCAGTATTAGGAGGGGGGATAAGGGCACTTAACAGTCTTTATATCATTCCTTTAGATTTAGATGCATATAGGAAAATAACCATTGTATGTAATAAAATCTTGCATCTGTCAACATGGTGAGCAAAGAAACTCTATCGTCCCAATGTTATCAAATTGCATTCAGTGCTGCTAGAGAAAATTTAATACAAATTCTGTCAAACATATTATTAAAGAACTGTGATCTGGGGAAACAAGAAAATCATTGTCATACCAGTCCCCTCCGGCTGAGGTTAGGTCTACAATACAATGTAAATTTAATTTTATTAAAATCAATTTTATAAAGCTGGGTTTTATAAATTTGCATTTGGCTATCCTCACCTCTCCACAAAGTCCCCACAAAATCGGCTTTTTGCTGCCACACTCAATCACCAAACATCAGTTGTTGCAGCAGTGCATTGTGGAAACTTATCCAACAGTTCCCTCAGCCCTAAAGCACTCTGTGTATTTTAGCTGGTACAGTATGGGAAAAAATGCCCCACAAGTGGTTGTGCATATGTGATGTTATCTTCCTAATAGCGTTGCCCTTACTCCCTCCAATGGAAAGCAAACAGCCATTTTCTCAGAGGGCTTGTCTACCCTACCACCCTCCTTCGAAGCAAATCCCCCCTCGCGGCAACTTCAAAGTTTTCAACTTCTAAGCACAGGCTCATGTCTAGCTGTGGGTCACCCACAAGTATTTTGAAGTGCTGGGGCACTCCTCAAAATTTTGAGGAGTAGAGGAACTTCAAAGTTGCCCCGGCACTTCAAAGTACTAATGGGTGAGCCATGGTTAGATGTGAGCCAGTACTTAGACGTTTAAAACTTCTAAGTTCTGCAAGGGGGAATTTGCTTAATGAAGTGCTGCATATACAGCACAGTGCTTCATTAGTAAACTCCCAACACCCTAATTGCCATCCTCCCTTTGAAGGAGGGTGGTAGTGTGTACTCAGCCAGAGTGAAATAAGTAAAACTAGGGAATCCCAGGTGAAGGTAAACCAAATAGGCTGGCTTCAGAAAGTGTAGTGTGACAGGCTGGAGGTCTGTCATACTGACTCACAATTATCCAGGTGTCTGTGTCATCTCAACTGTCACTCCAGCCACACCCCACCCCTTGAATCCAGAAACGCCATCCCTGAAAATATGGCAGGAATAGAGGACAGCTTGAAAAAAGAGAAGGATAATAAAGTTGAGGAAAAAATATAGTTTGTTATGCAGGATTTTGGGCTTCCCACTTCATTACAGAGACAAGTCCAACATGGGGGATAGAGCTTGCCAAATTTTCACATGCATGAATGACTCTGTGCCTTGGGATCACCAAGGTGTCTGTGTGATCTCAAATGGCCCACCATCCACTTTCCCCTCCTCTTGAAAGCACCCTTACCTGGGCAGAATGCTATGGCTTCTAACTCATAAGCCAACTAGTGCTCCAGGCATGGGATCACCATACCTTGCCCCACTACATACTATTAGGGATGTTGTGGGGTGTGGGGTTGTCTATTGAAGTGCCAGATGACAAGTACTCTTCGCTGTGTTGCTCAGGCAGGGGGACAGCCCTGATTGACTGTGTGGGGGACAACCCCCAACATCCCATTAAGGGAGTGTTGTGGGGCTAGGGGGGTTGTCATTTGAGGTCCAGTTGAAACAGTCCCTTCCACCAGCAAAAGCAAGCCTCCAAATCTTTGCTTCAGAGGGAAACTTCCCCACAGTGACAGTAAGCCCCCCAAAATCTTTGCCATGGGGGGATACTTCTCTCCCAGTGACAGTAACCCCCCAAAATATTTCCTGCCTTTGGAGCCCTCACTATGTGGCCTGCACTGAGCAGCAGACACATACTTTTATTGGGCTGGCTGCTAGCCATGTGGTGTGGTTGGGTGTGGGAAAGATCCCAACTGCATGACATCTGTGTGGGAGGAAGGGGGCTGCCCTTGTACAAATGTAAAATGTATATGTAAACAAGCACCACCCTCCCAGCCTAGCTGCTATGTGGTACTGTGGGGCAGGGTCTGGTGCCAGCGCTAAAAAAAAAAGTCCAACTGCCCAGCTTACAGAAGGAGAGCCAGAACCACGAACTCTGTGTTGGGGCTATTTTTAATGGTTAGATGAGCTCACCGTGCTGATAATAAAGAAAGAAGTTTCTCGGCCTCTCATACAAGCATGACCCCACAGGCTACCCATCACAGGTTTCTTAGTGCTAAATTCAAATTTGGGGGCTTCCTGTTACCTAATTCCTACACATCAGGAAAACACCGGCAATGGAAGTGGCCAGAGTAGACAATCATGGGGGATTCTGGAATACATACAGGACACCTCTGGAGCCTAATAAAGTTGATTTAAAGACATGGCATTTCCACACTAGCCTTAATTTGAACTCTTACATTCAAACTTCACACTGCACTGAATCGCTTTTGACAATGTTATAATATTGACCTTAGCAAGCCCCAAGATTGACCCAATGGTATTTTCAGTGAAGACAGTGACATTGTAAAATTGAGCTAACTGCCTTAAATTCTACTTTATCGTGAGTTATGGGTATGCCTTTTTGAAAAATAGACAATGAATATTTTACACCAACCTTAATTTCTTCTCTATATCAGATGTTCAAAACCTGGGGTCCACAGACCCCTGGGGGTCTGTGAGGGTATTGTAGAGGGTCTGTGAAAAAAATAAAACATAAATAAAAATGATCATTGGAAATAAGTTTTAAATAAAATGCAAAGTTACAAACAATTATTATTTTTAAATTAAATATCTTCCAATAATGTTAGCTGCTGTCTGAAAATCTATGTTGTGGTTTCCTTTTTCATTTATTGAAGTGTACAAAGCATCTAGAATTGGCTTTGATGGGGGCCAGCAAATAGTTTGGAGGGAGTGATTAGGGGTTCGCAAATGGTTTGGGAACGTGATTGGATGTCCACAATAGTGAAAAGGTTGGGAACCACTGCTTTCAATAAATGCAAATATAGCTGAAATAAGATCGCCAATAGTGGAGACATTTTTTTTAGTATCTGTTATGAAACTAGCCTGTATCTTTTTCTAGTTGCCCACAATATCAGAATATATATAAGCAAGAGATCCTTTCCTGAGTGGAGTGCATTGCTAACATTACATTACATGAACAAATGCTGGGCCGGTATGCATTGAATATGTGTACATTGAATAAGTGTTGTTAGAGGTTTCTACTGCAGTCCTTAGGACCACATAATTGCAAAGCTTCCCTACTCCAACTGCAGCTCATCCCAGGGACAATCACACTCATTACTAGAAAGTGTCATTGTTCAAGCTACAAACTTCTTCTATGTGAAATTCTACTTCTGGCAGACTGTCTTATTTTTACAATCAAATTAAGCAGTTGATAGGTTTCTTTATCTTGCCATCCTCACTCATTCTCCCACAGATCTTGAAGTAATGTTGGATTTATTTTTATTTTGCAAAACTTTGCATTGGCATTGACTGTGTGCATCTTGAATACCTCATAAAAGAGCTCCTCTTATTGTGGTTAGTGTTATCCTACTGTGTGTTCTGTAGACCTTTTTTCATTTCATGAAAAAAGTATATCTGAAAATGTACTCATGACAAAAAGGAAACTGTGTTTGTTGTTAAATCACAATCTTGACAGTCTTCAATGGTCGTATGTGGAGGTTATTTGACCCCCCATGGCCCATTGCATGGCATCTTATCAGCTCTTTGGCTTGTGTCAAGTTAAACTTGATGTGAAAGCTATCAGCTGGTAGGTGATATCTTTTTGTTTTGTGGATGATTGGCTTGGTGATGTTTCATAGTGAAAATGCAGCTTGCTCATGAGGATGTGATGTAGGTTCCTTGCAGTCAAATAGATCCACTAATGTAAATGTAAGAAGTAACTTCTTGTTACTGAAACATCACTCACATCTTTAATGTCATACTTACTCTGTGTTTTGATTTGTGTGCTCTTGGTGTCAGTTACTTGACTTTGTTCATTCATGACAAGGCCATGCTTGTGAAAAAAATGGCTTTTGTCCATATTATTTAAAGAAGCTCGCAATGGGCTCATGTTGTGCCAGGGTTTGAATGCATACATTGTTCTCTACTTATTTTTAGTCTTTATATGAATCATTTGCAACATACTCAAACTCTGCCTGTGTATTTCAGCATGCACACAACGCAGTGATTTTTCAATCATTTAACACAACATCCTTGAGTTGGGCATATTGATTGAACCAAGATGTAAAAACATGCTTCACATGGATTTTTTTCTTTTTCAGTTAATTCTTTATGGGAGAAAATATTATAGATCTAAAAGAATGAGCATTTCAAGGTGGAAACTCTGGGGCAGAAGGGTTTTATTTATTTATCTATTTATTAATTTTGTCCTTTGAATACTTCTGTCAAGCTGTGTCTACACGTGCACGCTACTTCGAAGTAGCGGCACCAACTTCGAAATAGCACCCGTCGCGGCTACACGCGTCGGGCGCCATTTCGAAGTTAACTTAGACGTTAGGCAGCGAGACGTCGAAGTCGCTAACCTCATGAGGGGATCGGAATAGCGCCCTACTTCGACATTCAACGTCGAAGTAGGGACCGTGTAGACGATCCGCGTCCCGCAACGTCGAAATTGCCGGGTCCTCCATGGCGGCCATCAGCTGGGGGGTTGAGAGATGCTCTCTCTCCAGCCCCTGCGGGGCTCTATGGTCACCGTGGGCAGCAGCCCTTAGCCCAGGGCTTCTGGCTGCTTCTGCGGCAGCTGGGGATCCATGCTGCAGGCACAGGGTCTGCAACCAGTTGTCGGCTCTGTGTATCTTGTGTTGTTTAGCGCAACTGTGTCTGGGAGGGGCCCTTTAAGGGAGCGGCTGGCTGTTGAGTCCGCCCTGTGACCCTGTCTGCAGCTGTTCCTGGCACCCTTATTTCGATGTGTGCTACTTTGGCATGTAGACGTTCCCTCGCAGCGCCTATTTCGATGTGGTGCCGCGCAACGTCGAAGTTGAACATCGACGTTGCCAGCCCTGGAGGACGTGTAGACGTTGCTACATCGAAATAAGCTATTTCGATGTTTGCTTCACGTGTAGACGTAGCCTCAGAGATAGGGTCAAGCCGGGAATAGTAGATCTGGATCAGAATCTGAGCATCACTAAAGTTTGTACCCAGTTTGGGACTATTGCTGTTCTGGAATGTCTTAACTTCAGGATTATGGCATTTCTTTGCTTAAATGTCATGCCTTCAGATATGTCTTTCTTCTTTTCTTAGCTCACCCTTGTTATTTTCCTCTGTTGGTTCATTTACCGTGTAAAAATCACATCCCACATCATTCCATCCTTTTCTCACAGATCATTAGATACCAAGAAGCAGTACTGTATCTTTATAAAGATTTAAAAAAAAACTGACATAGAAGGAATAGACAGACTTGTTAATGGATGTTATGTTATGATGTTTAGACATGTATAATGAGGCTTTCAGCACAGCCACCACAGGCCTCAGGGCAAGGTGGGAGGGGGGCCCTACTCCTTGCCTTAGAATGGGTGAGACCAAAGGGAGTCTGCCCTCAGCACTGCCCAGACCTCAGCACTACTCCCACGTCTTTCCCTGACTTCTGGGCTCAGCCATGGTGTTCCAAAGGGGCCCAGAACCCCAGGCCCATTTGTCTGGCCTGGCTTTGGGTGTGAATTTTAATATGAATAAATGTATAAATCCAATCATATAAAAATCTATATTACATAGTTGCATCATTGGTGGTATATTTGGCCAGGTTTCTATTACTCTACAGCCACGTCTACACGTGCCGGCTACTTCGTGTAGACGTGGCGGGCGCTATTTCGAAGTTGACATCGACATAAGGCGGCAAGACGTCGAAGTAGCTATCCTCATGAGGAGATGGGAATAGCGCCCTACTTCGACATTGAACGTCGAAGTAGGGCAGATGTAGCCGATGCGCATCCTGCAACATCGAAATAGCAGGGTCCGCCATGGCGGCCATCAGCTGAGGGGTTGAGAGACGCTCTCTCCAGCCCCTGAGCTCGATGGTCGCCGCGTGCAGCAGCCCCTTAAAGGTCCCCGCCCCCTGCCTTCCTGTGCAGGAAGCTGAGAGAGTGTGCAGGCGGCAGCACAGGCACGCGGCCAGCCTGCACTCCCCTCTGCAGCTGCAGTCCACTACCCCTGCAGTGATGGCTGCCCGCCAGCCCCCCAAGCGACCCCACAGCACCCCCCTCCAAGGGGAGCCAGGGCTCCCAGGCTGGCAGCCAAGAGGCAGCGGGGCTCCTCCTGGATGGATGCCAAGCTCCAGGACCTGCTGGGGCTCTGGATCAAGGAGGAGGTGCTCCAGGTAATGGGGAGCAAGAGGCGGAACGTGGATGCGTTCGCTCGGCTGGCCGAGGGCCTGGCCGCCTGGGGTCACCCTGCCCACACTCCTGACCACGTCAGGAGTAAGGTTAAGGTGCTGCAGCAGGGTTACGTGCAGGCCCAGGATGCGGCCAGCTGATCTGGGGCCACCCCAGTCACTTGCCCCTTTTACAGGGAGCTAAGGGAAATCCTAGGCCCCCAGCACACCTCCTCCCCACCGGCCACTCTTGAAACCTCGGCCGACGAGCCCCAGCAGGACCCGGAGGCGGAGTCCACCCCAGAGGCAAACCCCACACCCCAGGGGCACCCCCAGGAGCCCACCCCTGGGATGCCGGAGGAGGAGGAGGAGGGGGGATCCTCCTCCAGTGACGGGGGGTTCCAGATCACCATATTCTCCTGGAGCTTCAGCAGGGCGTCTGCCCACAGGGTGTCCCCCGACTGTGGGAGCGAACCATCAGCTATGTACACCCCGGTGCATACCCCTGGGGTTGAGGTGTGGGGGCAACAGACATGACCAGGGCCCTCCACATGCCCAGATGACCATGGCCCCAAGGACAGCAGTGGCATGTCCCAGAGAAGAGTACATCAGCCCCTTTGCCCCCAACAGGACAGTGCCATGCCCCATCCCTGGGGATGGGGGCAGTGGAACCTAGGGTGCCCCGGGGGGAGGGGGTTGGACACCCATCATCATCATCAGCATCTCCCGGGGATGGGGATGGGGAACCATCAGCAGAGGGGTGGGGGGACAAGGGCCACGGCTCGGGGGCCACACCAACAGCTGTCTCCACTCTTCTTTTCCCCCTGTGTTCCGCAGCTGCACCATCGGAGGGACCGGAGAGCACCGGCGACGTGTCAGTGGTACCGGAGAGCCCACCAGGTACATCACTCCAGGCCAGCCCCTCGGCAGAGCACCGACCAGCCCCAGGGCGGGGACGATGGCAGATCCAGCACCACCCCCGGATGGCAACGGACCCCTAGCTGCTGGCAATCCTCTGGCGGCAGCTGGAGGTCTTGGAGCAGCACTTGCGGGTGGAGGACCGGCTCCTCCATCGGCAGGAGCGGGCGCTGGCCTGGTGCCAGGAGGCATGGGGGGTCTTTATGTGCACAATTGAGTGCATCGCAGACTACTTGGCCCTCCATGCTGCGCCGGACGCCGCTGTGCCCGCCCTGCCTGCTCCACCCACCGCTCCACCCGCTGTTCCACTCACCTTCCCACCGCCGTCTGCTAACGAGGGGCCTTCCACCGAGAGGGACCTGGGGCCTGCTGACACCCACCGGCCATATCTGCCGGTCCGCCCGGCCCCCAGCCAGCCCCGGCCAGGGCTGAGGCCGAGGCGCGGGTCGCGGCCTCCCACCCCCAGTGCTGGACATTAGGGGGTACGGGGCCCAGGATGAGCCCCCCCTTTGTACATATCCCCTTTTACATGTGTTGTATATAGTTTGTATTAGACCCCTGTTATTTTATGATACCTGCCTCCCCATGTAAATAGTTCTCCCCTTCCTTGTGTTCCACTGTTTTTTGGTTATCATATAATATATAATATTTAGATTTGTTGTAATAATATAATAATACGAATTCACCGTTTTGTGGTTTCACGAAAAACAGGTCTATTTTTATTTGCAAGAAAAGTGTGGGGGGGTGCTCTTGTGTGTTCTGTGGTGTGGGTGTAGGGGCAGGAAGTGTTGTGGAGGATGGGGGGGTGCAGTGGAGGGCCTTCCAGCGTTCACCCCACAGCCTCGTTGAAATGGGCCCGCAGGGCCTCCCGGACCTGGATTCCCTCGGGGTCCACCTGGCGACTGGGGGCAGCGGGTGGCTGAACGTCAGCCCTGCCAGCCTCCACAGCCCAGTCCTGAAAGAATGCCTCCCCCTTGCTCTCCACCAGGTTGTGGAGGGCGCTGTATGTGCCCACAGTCTGGAGGACGTTGGTGGGGCCCTCATCAAGGCGGGTGAGGAGACACCTCTAGCACCCTTTGAGGCAATCAAATGTGCGCTCAACCACCTGGCGCGCGTGGTTCAGGCACATGTTGAAGCGCTCCTGGCTGGCTGACAGATGGCCCGTGTAAGGGTGCATGAGCCAGGGCCGGAGGGGGTGTGCCGCGCTTGCGATGATGCAGAGGGGCATGGTGGTGTCACCCACAGGGATCTCCCACTGGGGGAAGAAGGTCCCCGCCTCCAGCTGCTGGCACAGGCCCGAATTCTGGAATACCCGGGCTTTGTGGGTGCTGCCAGGCCAGCCAACCTATATGTCCAGGAAGCGGCCCCAGCTGTCCACCAAGGCCTGGAAGACCACTGAATGGTAGCCCTTCCTGTTCAAGAAGCGTCCTCCACTGTGCTCCGGGGCACGGATGGGGATATGGGTCCCATCTAGAGCCCCGAAGCAATTTGGGAAGCCCAGGATGGCAAACCCCGTGATGGCAGCATCCGGGTCCCCAAGCCGCATGAGCCTATGGAGGAGCACGGCGTTGATGGCGCGGACGACCTGCAGGGGAAGGACATGGGAGAGCACCAATGAGTAGTGTGCAAGGTGTGTCTGGCCCTCCCCTGCCAGGGCTCCCCTCTCCTTCCCTCCCCTTCCCAGGGCTTCCCTCCCCTCCCCTGCCAGGGCTCCCCTCCACCCCCAGGGCTGCCTCCCCCTCCCCGTGGGTCCTCTTACCTCCATGAGGACAGCCCCAACGGTGGCCTTGCCGACGCCAAACTGCTGGCCCATGGATCGGTAGCTGTCTGGAGTCGCCACCTTCCAGACAGCAATGCCGACCCGTTTCTCCACACTGAGGGCACGCCGCATGGCAGTGTCCTGGTGCCTCAGTGCGGGGGTGAGCCATTGGCAGAGCTCCAGAAATGTCTGCCAGCTCATATGAAAGTTCTGGAGCCAGCGGTCATCGTCCCGCTTGCCAAGCACCAGACACTCCCACCAGTCAGTGCTCATGGGGTAGCTCCACAGCCAGAGGCATGTGCGGCGGGGGGGCAGGGGGGTGGAGGACAGCAGGGTCTGGGGTTGCTTCCTCCTCCCTTGGGGGCAGCTCCTCCTCTGTGAATAAAAGGTGGACAGCTGCTTCTTGCATAGCATTGAGCAGGGCAAGCACTGCTCCTGCAGGGGCAGGTGTGTGGACCTCTGGCTGCTGCTGCTGCTGGGGGTCCGTACTGCTTCAACGAGGTGTGCGTGCCTGTGGCTCTGCAGACCGTGTGCTGTGCAGGCTGAGTGTGTCTGGGAGGGGCCCTTTAAGGGAGCAGCTTGCTGTTGCCCCGGAAGTGCTAGTCTGCCCTGTGACCCTGTCTGCAGCTGTTCCTGGCACCCTTATTTCGATGTGTGCCGCTTTGGCATGTAGACACTCCCCTGCAGCGCCTACTTCGATGTGGTGCTGCCCAACATTGACGTTGAACGTCGACGGCACCAGCCCTGGAGGACATGTAGATATTATTCATCAAAATAGCTTATTTTGATGTAGCATACACGTGTAGACGTAGCCTAGAAGAACTATTCGCAAAATGCAAATTGTGAAAGTTATTTTGAGGCAACTTGTTTTGAGCTTTCTGCTACTCCTCTCGTGATCAGGTGTAGCAGAAACAGAATACCTTATTTGAAAAAACCCTGCTATTTCAAGTACAGTGTTTAACCACAGCCACATTTGTATCCCAAAATAGCAACCACAACATAGCCGTGGCCTACATCTTCAGAAATGATTTCAGGTGTCCAACTTCAGACATATTAAAGGAATCTTATTTTCCGTGTGTGTGGCAGAAGACTGCTTTAAGTTTCTTGAAAGGGATACCCAAACAGTGAAACTTTTAAAATTACTATTCATTTCAAAAAATAGACCAAATTCTTATCACTACACTTTAGTCTATTTTGACATAGCGGCCTTATCATTGCAGAAATTTTTGTATGTTTCATCTAAATCTGGAACTACAGTATACTATTATATATTTTATATTTATTTTACATAATATTGCTTCTTTTTCCTGTTATGTCTTATTTAATATTTTTCCTATTTTGAAAAAAAACCCCAAAACCTTGAGTACATATAATTAGATATGTTAATATAAGGTGGTCACATTCTCACCCCAATTCCCCTCACAGCTGTGCTTCAGGAGCAACTCAGGGAGAAATTTCAGGGGGAAATAAGTCAACAGTTTGTGGCCCTGGTCTGCAATCAGACTGAGAAGGAGATGATAGCTCTTCAAGTACCGGGACATCTATCCCAAGACAAAGCTCCTTGTATTCCATGCCGTGGTTGTTCCAACACGACTATGCATGTTAAACCTGAACAACATACAAGTGTCATTTGAAGGCACTTAAACTGTATCATCAATGATGCCTCAGGAGAATCCTAAATATCTCTGGGGAGGACAGGCACATGAACACTAGTGTCCTGGAAGAGTCGAACATGACCGGCATAGCAGCTGCTATCATTCACCAACAACTTTGTTGGGCTGGTCAAGTGGTTCAGATGTTTGATCTGTGCCTCCCAAAACAGAGTCTGTTTTCTGAATGAAGGAAAGACAGAGGAGCATTGGGGGCCAGCGGAAGTGATATAAGGACATGCTGAAGACACACATGAAAAAGTGCACTATTGGTGTGGACACTTGTGAGAAACTTGCTCAAGACCATTCCCAGTGGAGAATGGTAATCTGTGAGGAAGTGGTGTAATTTAAGATCTTCTGCAGTGCAGACAAGGAGAGATGGAGAAGAAGAAAAGAGCATCAAAAATTGCCCTGTGTCCCTCCAACAGCTACTGACACCTGCCTCTTCTGTGGTAAGATCTGAGGCTCCAAAATTCAGCTGATCAGCCATCATCAGACTCACAAATAGGTGGGTGACATGAAGGCATCCTACTAGTTACTGAGTAGCTGCCAAGAAGAAGAAGGATCTTTTAAAGAGTTATAAGCTTTATGCTTCCCACTGTAAGCCAATCAACAGCTGCATAACAGTTCCTGCATTCTTATGAGATATTTCTGGGAAACCACTTTAACCAGAAAATCAGCAGAGACAAATGGTGTTTAAAATTAAGGAGTCTTTTGTAGTAAAACATGTAATCTTTTTAATGAAAAATCCTCTCCAGTGTTAGGACTCCAATAGCATTATTAAGGTTTGTCTATCAAATGTAATTCTGGCTGAGGTCTTTAAAACTACAACAATTAAAAGAAGGAATTGCAGAAGAGCAAAGCTGAAGGACACTGGAAATTAGAAGAGACAAGCATCTAGTGGGTGTCAAAAGTGGGCTTGTTTATTCACCTTTTCATCCATGAAGCCCCTCGTGGGAGGGAGAGATGGATGTGTATTCCTTCAGCTCCCATTTCCCATCATCTTCTATACCTCTATAAATTAGGTTGCTTGTTATTTTTCCATTCATTTGCTGCATCTCTTTCTAAAAGAGACGGACATGTCCCTGTCCCTGCCATGTGCAAGGAGGGGAAGAATTGGTGCTGATGCCTGTACTGTCTCCTTTTGAATTACTGCAGTCCTGTGGGAAGGTAGTGGTGCTTGTACCTTCTACCTACACCCCAAAAATGGTTGCAGGGCCTTCTGGGTCTGTGAGTGGGTATGTCCACATGAGGATAAAAGACCCATGCTACAGCCACAGTTGGCCTGCCTCAGCAGGTTTGGGCTCATGAGGCTTGGCCTCTGGGGCTAAAACTTACTGTGTTAACATTTGGGCTCAGAATCTAGCCTGAGATCTGTGACCCCTCCATCCTCACAGGGTCCTAGAACACAGATTCCAGGCCAAGTATGAATTTTGCCAGTGAGTTTCAGCCCTGAAGCCCAAGCCCTGAAAATACACGTCAGCAGACCTGAGCCAGCCAGAGGTGTTTTAATCCCTATGCAAAAATAGCTTGAAATGGAGACAGCAAAGCTTAGATATTAATTTAATAAACTTTAGGGGCACTTGGATGATAAAGATGAAATACAGGCATAGGGACCAAATGGACATCAATCAAAAATGACTGTGTCATTGGTGTCCCCCGTGAATACTATATTCAGTCTTACTTTGTATTAGCATTCAGGTAAAAAGAAACCCTAAAGCATTAGTAAATAATTAGTATGTGTTTCCATATATAATTAATTGTTGTTATAGATTGTTACAGAATCTCATAATGAAATAAATTGTTTAGAAACATGCTTTTTAATATCTCTAGCACTTTCTCCTGTTAAGCTTATAATACATACTACTCGTGTTTTAACATGCTTATACAAATTATAATCATATATTAATTTTTTATACCTTATTTAATTCTGTTAAAACACGTTTAGACATATTTTGTTTCAGAAGGGGCATGCAAATAAGTGAGATCAGAAATGCAAATGAGGCACTTATTTCAATATTGTGTGTCTCATTTGCATATTTCCATTTGATCTGGCTTCCAGAAGAGTCATTTCCAGATGCCAAAGCAACTGTGCAGATGGGTTCCTTTGAATGGAAACCCCCCTTTTGAATGCACCCCTCTTCCTGAAACAAAATAGGAAGAAGAGTGCTTTCGAAAGGGCGGTTTCCTTTCAAAGGAACCCTGTCTGCATGGTTGCTTTGACTTCTAGAAATGGCTCTTCTGGAAGCCAGATCATGTGGCAATATGCAATGAGGCACAAGATATTTAAAGCCACGCCTCATTTGTATTTCTGATCTTGCTCATTTGCATATCCCTTCTGTAAAGGAGGGACTGTGCAGATTTGTGAATTGGCTTTTTTTAACCAAAAAACTGAAGGAAAACTGGAGGGAAATTTGGCAAAAATAAACTGGGACAAAATTTTTAATGAAACATTATGTAAAACTATATGCTCAAAAGATTACCTACATAGTACAAAGCTCTATTTCTGTGCTGTTGAATACTTGTTGTATCTGGGAAGAAAGATGGTACCAAAGGAAATGAAAAACCAGCAGAGTAGCTCCATATTAATGTTTCAAGAACTGCTGGATTTAGAGGCACAGTGAGAGATTAAGAAGTTCAAACATGCATATTAGATGGGGAAAAGCAAGGGCACTGTGTATATTTACGAAAGGAGAACCGTACTATACTTGTCTGGCTTGTAGCACAGTATAAGAAGGCTATCAGCAGTAAGAAATCTTCCAGAGGTAAATCTTGATCTTAATAAGGTTCATAAACAAGAGCAAGTCTCAAGAGGACAAAGAAGCTACTGCTAATCTGACACTGTAAAGTATACTGCAGTCAGAGAAAAGTAAACAGATGGTTTAAAATCAGCAGGACTTGAAATAGCTTCTCCTAAACAAACCAACATTAAAGTGGCATATGAGCTGAAGAGATATTTTAGAAAATACAGCAAAACTATTCCTTTATTTCACTAAAGACTTTTGAAAAAGTTATCCTGTTATTTCTATCACCTACCCCTCTCTACTGGCAGTACTAATATTTGAGTGTCTAATTCAAACAGGGTGCTGCCATTGTTTTCAACAACATCCCAAGTAACCCTGCTCTGGATAGATCTAATTAACCCCAAATTAACAATCTCAGCAGTTTGACTAACACCTGAAATGTTGAACCAGTGTTAGTAAAGGAGAAAATATTTAGAGCTTTTCTGTAGTGTCATCAGAGGCTGTACTTGGGAAAACTCAGAAGACTAATGAAGGTTAAAAAAAAATCTATTCTGGAACTCAGCTGAGGATCCAAAGAATGCTAGGTAAATCCTCTATCTAATAAAGGTTGAAAGTTTCTATTCTGGAAGTCACATGAACAATTAAAAATCAGAATCTCCCTGTGTTAATGAAGGCATGTAAGCAAATTTATTTATTAACTAGTTAATTTACCAGGAAAGTAATTTACCAGAGAGGCAGATTACAAGTTTAAGATGAACCTGAAAGACAGCATGTTTCAGTTCTTCATCCTGTAATGCTCTTTGATGTCCATATCCTGGATTCTTAACTTCCCTCTTGAAGACAAGAGTCTTGCCTGCATTTTAGAATATTGAGCTCAAACCTGTACAGGAGGACTGTATTCTAATTGAGATGTTGATATTGACTTGGTAGGTGAAAGTAGAACAAATTGTTCCCCTTCTACAAAAAGAAAGCAATGAAGTTTACTTGGGAAAGGGTGATTACAAGCGGTAATGAATGTTGTTATGTATTTATTATGTAGGAGTGGGGCCCAGGTTCCTTGAGAATGGATGGTCTCTACTTTTTTTGAGGCCACACCCTCTTCCTATTGCATGACACAGTTAGCATAGATTTTACTGTTAGAAACAATTTATTCATTGTGTAAGCCTTTTTTTCTGTGTATACAGGGAGAAGAGGAGCTTCTGCTGAAGGCCAGCACAATACTTACACATTGCTTACTCTCAGTACCTGAGAATTTAAGAGGCCTTGTGTTGGTCCTCTGTACACAGGGCTAAATTAACTCTAGGGCATTAGGGGATGCAGCCGAGGCCCCCAGTCATAGGGTTGGGGGCTACAAAAAGATCTCCAGTCCGGCAAAAGTCCAGATCTTTTTCCATCCCGCCCCCCATCCGGCCTCTTAACCCAGGGCCTGGGGCTACAGCCATTAAAGCCCCACCATTAATTTGGATGTCCAGTAGTGCCAGGCAGAGGGTGAGGTGTGAGGTAGCTCCACATACAGTCATTCCACCTGCTGGACAGGAGCTGGGCAGTGATCATGTAAGCTCAGTCCACATGCTGCCCTCTCTGGCACCAAAACAAATCACAGCCAATGGGAGCTGTGTGGTAGTATCTGGAGGTGAGGGCATTGTACAGAGCTGTCAAATCACCACCAGGACTGCTGCCAGGAATGTGCCTGCCTCAGCCATGCTGTGCCACCACATGGGAGATGCCTGGGGTAAGCCTCATTCCCTGCCCCAGCCTGGAGCTGCCTACCATTCCCTAGCTCACTAACTCCCTATCAGGTCTGCATCCCACTCCCACTCAACCTCCTGCCTGACCCTCCCACACACTGCAAACCCTTTGGACCCAGTCTAGAGCCATCTGCTACACCCCAAACCCCTGATCCTCAGGCCCACCCCAGAGTCCTCTCCCATTTTTGCTCCTCAACCCTCTGCCCCAGTACAGAACTCCTTTTGGTCCTCTGCAATCCCCATTTTTATCCCCACTCTACAGCCTAGGGGAACCTCTAAACCTGCTACCCTTCCCCACATATAGTCATTATACTTCTAATTATGGGAAGGACCTGTGTATAGGAGCTCCACAATACCCAATAGCCCAGGGCCAAAAGGAAACTTAATTCGGCCCTGTGTGCAGACATGCAATTTTCATCCAAAATCCATTAATTATCACAGATTTTATGTTTCTATAATTATTAATTATCAAGTAAATATTTTGCATTGATGTCGTTAGTCCACTGTTTGGTTCTAAGTGCTTCATCATGAGTTTTCAGAAGGTGTTAAAGAGAACATGGCACTGATCACTTACATCACATAAAATGCTTTCTGCTTCATGAGTGGACAATGCAATTCTTATGATCAGGGGAAGTTCCCCAAGACATCACTAAGAATACACATCACCCTATGCAGACAGCCAGATGTAGACATCCTTATGTAGCTAACACAAAGCCCATGAGCTATTTTACCTTAGAAATTTTAGGTGGCATTTATGTAGTGTCTTGGGCTTGTGGTGGTCCTCTGCATAGGAGGGAATTTCACTACACAGCCTTGAGGCTCTAAGGGAGAGAATGGGGAGCACCTGAGAAAGGCAAACACGCCAAGGAGAGAGGAAGGCCTGGGGAATTTTATATTTTAAAGATATTCCTGTTTTCTTTTATAGAAAAAGAAATGCTATACTTGATTGTCTACATAAACCCCCAGGTTTTGAAGTATCTGTATTATTTTCTGGAACATGAATAGTTAAAGAATTTGAAAATGCTACAGATTTTACAGTAAATTATCTATCATTAAAATATTTCCTATGTTTTAGGGCTGTCAATTAGTCACAGTTTACTCGTGATTAACAAAATATTAATCACAATTAAAAATCACAATTAATCACACCTTTAATAACACTGTTAAACAATAGATTACCAATTGATTGAAAATATTTGCGTGGAAAAATAATGAATAGTTTCAGTTCCCCTCAGACAACAATTGTGGTGCAATTTTAGTGAAAGTGAAGCTTGCAAATGTAAATTTCTTTTTTGACATAACTGCACTCAAAACCACACCAATGTAGAACTTTAGATCCTACAAGTCCACTCACTCCTACTTATTGTTTAGCCTATTGTTAAGACATTTTGTCAGTTACAGGTAATGAGGGCCATATAAGTACTATAGATAAAATATATTGTATAAATGATGATTAAATATATACAATAGATCATTTTTTTGCTGTGAATCTCATAATGTATAAAATGTGTCAGATCTCCTGTCAGACCTTCGAGAACAACAAGAAGTGCTGTGGCACCTTATAGACTAACAGATATCTATATCTATATATCTGTTAGTCTATAAGGTGCCACAGCACTTCTTGTTCTTGAAGATAGAGACTAACACGGCTACCTCTCTAATACCTCTCAGACCTTGTCCATCAGTCCTATTCAGAGATTTGTTTTTAAATAGACCTACATTTTATTTCATATTGTCTTGTTCTTAAGACCATTTTCTGCATTAGCCTGTATACTGTTTAAGTGGCAATACATGTTATAAGTCTGCATCTCTGTTTATATTTCTAACTCTAAAATTCATAAGAACTAGGACACAGGTGTTCTGTTGTCCTATTTATTCCAATGAGATAATTAGTTCTCTCTCCTCAGAGACTTTTGTAGAAGCTTTCATGCACTTTATCTCTAGGCTGCATGCATTACCATTAGTTCTATTTTATATCTTTTTTTCAAAACAAAAGAACCAGCAAGTGAAGGACAGGAGATGTTTTCACTTTACTAAAATTCTTCATTAGGAAGTTTTTCCCTGACTCCCCCAGTGCTATTGGTGAACTATATATGGTTGGTTTAAGGGCTCATATGTTTCACTTCAGAGAAAGAGTGTATCAGAGGCTTTGTCTACACTGGCAATTGGACAACAAAGTTTTTGCCATTCACAGGTCATTTTAAATCCCTCCCTTTAACAACAAAGCTTTGCTGTGGCAGGTAATAGTGTTGAAGTGTATAGGGGCTGATTCACATGGGCTCTTAGCTGGAATCCAGTGGAGTGAGAGGGCTTGGATCTCCCTTCCCTCTGCCTTAAAGACTGAAGCCTCTCAATTAGTGAAACAAGAGTGTAGAAGGTTAGCATGTCCCTCCAAACTCCTGGTTACAATAGCTAAAAGCACCACCAAACTTGGCTGAAGTATCAGAACAGCCAAAAAGAGAGATTGCTGTGGATGGGATACTTCAATTATGGAAATTTGAATAACTGCTACAGTCTCTCTCTCTCTCCCTCTCCTTCTCCCTCATTGACATACAAATGGTCCTAAGAGACATCTGTTACCCCAAGGAAAGCATTTGATTGTGTGATCACATCAGGAGAAACAGGTCTTGTAAGAAATGCTTAGGAGGGAGTATCTCAATACCAGAGTTTGAGCAGATATTAATAAAATCAGAAAGGAAACAGTAGAGTTTGTGCTAAACATCAGACGTAGTCGTGAGACAAGTTGTTTCTTATCTCTCGAAAGCAAATTAAAAGTGAACTAAAGTTGACTTGGTTAGATCCCTGATAATCTGTGTATATTTATTTTATATCCAAGGACCATGCCTGCCGATCATATATTGGAAGTGGACACAAAAGTATCCGTGCAGGATTGTAGATGCACTCTTCCACAGGCCTGCAGAGATCCATTTTTCCCAAGGGGGAAGAAGTTGTAAAGTTTATGTTCAATAGCCCCCTCATTTACCTTAATGGAAAAAAAAATTTATTATAGTGAGTGAACTGGTTTGCCACCACTAATATGTGTCCACTATTGTTACTGACAATCTGCAAGCTAAAAATCCATGATGACAAAAAAAGGGCAGATGTTCTGGAAAAAGTCTTCCACTGTACACATTGACAGCAACTCTTTGTGGTGTTTCTCTACATCATAAGCCATTTGTGGCCAATAACTGTGGATTTTACTAAATCAGATGTCTTCATGGTGCAAACACAGACAATAATTTTAAACTTACTTAGTAGCATTAGGTATTTGTTCAGGTTTGGGGAGACCTAACTTACAGGGTACATCAGCTCATTCCCTACAGTAAGTTAATTCCATTGTCTTAAGAGCAGAGGGGCAGCCAGATGGGAAGATTGGTGATCCTTGTCCAGGGCAGAAAAGGGGTCCCTTAAAATAAATTCATTTTTTTAGCTGTTCTCAAAGCACCATTGTGACAGGAAGAGAAGTTGCTCAGGCAGCAAAGTTGCACCCAAATTAATAAAATGGGCGTAAACTGTAGGAATAATTTATGGAGACCCTCCCAATGGATTCACCACCTCAATAGTGTTAGTCTTTAAGGTGCTACAGGACTGCTTATTTTTTGTGAATCTGCAGACTAACAAGGCTAACCCTCTGAGACTGTTATCCAGGTTGGCAGTGATTGGTTGGTTGGTTGATTGTGTTCAATGGGTGGCACATCATTTTTATCCCAGGTGCAGGAATTATCTTTCAGGAATCTTGTGGAGTCTGTCCTGGATGAAGGTGTTAAGCCAGGGTATCACCATCATCAGTGCTATTCAGCATGGACTTAGCCATGCAAATGCTCAGACCCCTCTCTAGGACACAGGAATCAAATTCATCATGGACCATTATTGAAAATGAGCATCATAGGAAGAAATGGCAGGCAGTATCAATGTCCTGTCTCATCAAGTCTGGTGGATATTCATTGTTTTTCATAAAAAATGGAGAAATGGTCTGAGGTAAATAGGGTGAAGTTTAATAAGGACAAATATAAAGTACTCCACTTAGGAAGGAACAATCTCCACATATTTCTTGAAATGTGGTTCTCAAAAGAGGATACAATATTCTAACTGAGGCCTAATGAATCCTGAGTAGAGTGGAAGAATGACTTCTCGTGTCTTACTCTCAACACTGATGTTAATGCATCACAGAGTCATGTTCAAGATTTTTGCAACAGTCTTACACTGTTGACTCATATTAGGCTAGTGGTTCATTATGGCACCTAAATCCCTTTCCACAGAACTACTTCCTAGACAGTCTTTTCCTATTCTATACGTATGAAGCTGAGGCTGCATCTACAGTACCCTCCTCCTTTCAGAAGAGGCATGGTAAAGAGCGAGTTGGGAAGATGCTAATGAGATGCTACCATGAATATGCGGCACCTCATTAGCATAATAGCAGTTGCACACGATTCAAAAGGTCCACTTTCAAATCTCACACAGCCCATATAGATGGGGGATTTTGAAAGGATCGCCCAGACATTGAAGGTCCATTCTTCCTAAAACTAAACAGGAAGAAGGGACTTTCAAAGTCTAGGGGTCTTTTTGAAAGGCCCCCATCTACACAGGTGGTGTGAAATTCAAAAGTGGTGCTTTCAAATCATTTCTGTCTGCTATTATGCTATTTAAGTGCTGCATATTCATGGTGGTGCCTCATTAGCAACTTCCCAACTTGCTCATTACCATGCCCCCTGCCAGCTCAACCCATCCCCACCCCGCTTCACTTCTGTTCAGTCTCCCCTCCCCCCAGCTCAACTCTCCCCTCCCCCTGACCCCAGCGGCATACACTGGGCTGTCAGACACCAGCATGTGCAGGGCTCCAGCTGTCAGCCACTGCAGGTGCATAAGGCTCTACCCCCCCAGCTAACCTCTCCACTCCAGTTCACCCTGTTCAATGCCCCCCAACCCCCTACAGCCTCCGTATACTCTCCCCAGCATGCAGGGCTTCAGATTCAAACTGCACCTAGGGCTCCCAACCTCAAGCGTTCAGGGCTCCAGATACAACCCTCCTACCCACCGCTCCCGCAGCCCCAGGTACAACCCCCTGGCCAGGCTTATGCCCTTGCTGCTTAAGTCCAACCCCCTGCAAGCCCCAGCTCAACTGTACCCTCCCAGTACCTGTGCCATCCTAACCCACCCTCTGCCCCATCCCAGGACGACAACCCAAGCCCTCCCCTACTTACATGAAATTCAAAGATCATGAGGGTTGCATGGAACGCAACCTTTGCATACCTTGAGGGATTACAGTATACGTAAGTGTATTTCCCACTTATAACCGAATCAAGTTACAAGCAGGTGCTAAGAATGTAACCTGTTCGTAAATCAGGAATTATCTGTATTGAATGTCATGCAAATATTTCATGGTGATCACTAATGTTTTTTGGGGATGTGAAATGAAAATGTTTATCAATATTATGCAAGTTCCAAACAAAACGAAACAGGAAACAAAACACCTACAGTGTTTCAATCCCATCATTTCATATGCAGTAAAGCACAACCTTCTAAGTGCTCTAAAATCCAAAGGGTTACTCATATCACTTTAACTTTTGATGTACCTCAAAGAGGTATGAGATTCAAATTTGCAATCATTTGATGGAAGGGTTACAACTCTTCCCCCACAAAGCTGATTTCTTTTTGCTGCCTTGTACTGTTACAGTGAACAGTATTAATGACTGAATTAATCACAGATCTCACTGAGATTGATGACTGTGAATTCACTCTTCAAATTAATACAATTCAGGATGTCTTAGTCACAAGCCCAACCCAAGACAAAAGGCGTTTCCCACTGAATGGATGGAGATTGCTACAATTTGTGTATCATGGATGGTAAATTTATTCTGGAGAAAATGTAATCAAGTATTCTGGGAAAAAACAGACATATGAATGCCCCATGACTAGTGAGAGGTTTTAGTTGGCAAAGGCAATGACAAGAGGGGTTTTGGGCTGTAGCAAGGTGGAGACGGTTATGGGAAGGCAGATAAATGGGGCCGAACTGTAGAGAAATGGAGAGAGATTACAGGTTTAGGGAAGGGAGGGAGGCGTGAGCATTGGGATGGGGAGTAGATGGATGCGGTGGTGTGAAAGGGAACTTGAACGTATAGAGCAAGAGAATAGGGTGGGGGAAGGGTGAAGAGTACCTGTGCGCCCAACATTATGTGTGTACCAGTGTATGTTCTGTCATCTGGCAAGGAGCTGTTGGCCCCTTAGAAGAGTCTGAGTCACCTTTCCTGCCCCACTCAGAAGCTGGGATATGGGTACCTTACCGGTCCAGGGGCTCTGAGCCCTCTCGCTGCCCTCAATATGTCTGTCAGGATCTGAGGGAGGGGCGGGGTCTGTCTACAGGTTTTAGGAATCCTCCCGTTTGCAATCCTCATCTGAGACAAGTTTGGGTGAGGTTTACACTTTTGAGATGGTCTGAGGCCAGCCTCTGTACAACCATATAAGCCAGGATCTGTGGAAGACTTGTCCCCTTTCACTGTGAAACTGAGAACTGTCACACTTCCTGCATGTTACAGACTAAACCACGCAGAAGGGGGACTGAAACAGCAAGTGAATGGGAGAGAGTAGTTCAAAATGTTTTGGGGTTATTTTCTTACACTGTTTTTCTCTACATGGGATGTTCTCATTCACCTGTGAACTTCACTCTGAGACGTGTAGGTAAATAGGGTTAAATACTGAGAAAAGCTAAATAAACAGTTGGTAGGTTTTGATGTGCAGAGATAAGATGCAGGAGAAGTAAGGGGTCTGAAAGAGCTCAACATACAGGAACAGGTGATTGTAGGAATGATGGGAGAGGACTGTGCGGACTTGCAGGAGGGTTACTGAATCACTACTACAGCCACAAAAGGTGAACAGGTCATATGTCAACATGTACTCTGACCCGTGCCCTCATGCAAACACCCTAGTTTGGTTTGAATATATCCTGGGACATACGTCTAAGGAAACTGAGTGTGAACAATAGAAAGATAACAGTAAAAAATCCACGAAAGTTGCATCATAAGACTGGGAGAACCAATGTTAATAGGAATGTTTGTATATGAAAGAATGGAGACTTGAGGGAAAAGGGGTTGGGGACCATCCACAGTGGTGGGGTGTAGAGAGCAAGCGTGGCTGCTTCCTAAGGCAGAAGGGGAAGAACACCTTCCTGCACCCTGGGGAATGCAATTTAGTTCTACTCCCTTACCTGCCCAGAAGGCAAGGGGAGATGCTACCAATATAAAAACTCCACCCAGAGCTCAGTAAAGGCCCAGCCACCTGGGAAGCCAGACCAAAGCTCTGAGCTCTGGGGCTGGAAGGAGGATCTTTTGCTCTGGGAAACTGAGGACTGGCCTGGATCACCAAGACACCTACCAGACAACCCTGAGGAGGATTTCCCCACTGTGGCTGAGGCACCACAGCTCCCAGAACCCAGAGGATGCAACAGGTGTCTGACCAGGAGGCTGAGGACTGGCCTGGACCACTGGGACCCCTGCCAGAAGACCTGGAGCTGGAACTATTTCACATGGTACCTCACCCAACCTAGAGAAGCCAACTGGCATTCCACCAGGCATGAGAGCAGCAGATATGGAAGTAGCCCAGAGATAACAGAGGTCAGCCTGTTTTGGTGTGGAGCCCTGTTAATGTCTGTTAATGGGGTGCAATAGTACTTTGCTGAAAGTGGGCAGAGTTAAGGGTAGATGACAAACCTTAGCTGTGCATTTCCTTGGTTTCAGAAGTTTAAGTTTTTCTCAATTTAGAATTCTGCAGACAGATGGAATATAACCAAGCAGCCTTATTTCTACACAAGCATAGATTTTTTACAGACCTTTCCCCCTCCCAATAAGCAGAAATTCATCCATCCCTACCCCACTTCCTCACTAAGGTGAACTCTCCTGAGGTGCAAGGTCAAGGTTAGTGTTACAGTACTTTGCCATTGTCTGGTTTCAAGAAAAGTCTTCATACGTAAGTGGAACCTCTCCTGAACCAAAGCAGATATGCTGATTTACCTGTCTGGAATCATCCTAAGGTTCCACCTGGTACCAGGTTGGAGGTTTCTCTTTCTGTCTGGATACTGGTCACCACAAGAACTGCCTTATTTGAGCAGACAGTGTCTCAGAGCAGTGCAAAAGCTCCCTTTGGAAGGAGAGGGCATTTAGAAAGGATTCTATGAGATGTGTAATCTCTCTCAAACCATTCAGAGCAACACTGACAATCAAATCTCTATCTTCTTTGTGGAACATCAACTTGTCCCCTCTCTGGATGCTCATTGATATAGTGGCTTGCCTGTCCAAATTATTCCCCAAAGAAACCTTCTTATTGTTTCCAGAAGGAGTTTCGAGTTTCTCTCTCTCCACCTCTAAATCAAAGAAAAAAAAAGAAAAGAAAAAAGAAAAATGCTAGGAATGGGGGTCAAATTATTTTGCTGGCAGACATTTTAGTTGTACCCCTTTTGACAGTGCCTTGTAGTCGCAGTCTTGCATTCCACAGCTCACAAACTCCAAGTTGAAGTTACACTATGTTCTCTACAAAATGCAGTATTTTTGTCAAATTGATTTCTGTGTAAAGGAAAAGTCAGTGAGAAATGAGTAAAGAAAGTCAGCACATTCATTTCAGAGAAATATCAGCAATGGGCTGTGAGTTGTTTTAAGAAATGTCAAGAGTGCTAGATCTTCCATCTTTCTGATACTTAGCCATGTGCTTTGTCGTGAAATAAATGGTTGCCACATTATCTGATGGCCTTGAATTGTTCTCGGGCAAGACAGAGAATACTTAAACTTGTAAGAATCACAATAGTTCAAACAGTGCTGCAAAAAGTGGAAATACATTGCAATCGTTACTTTCAAAGGCATCTGAGTGAGGTATATTTTATAAACTGTACAGTACCAGTGATTTTACATATTAAAGCAAAATTTAAGGTACTCAGTGCTGTATACTCACACTTATACTACAGATTGATTGATCAGGGTTTGGGCTTCTCTTAAAATAATTTAAACATAGTTACCATTTCAGAGCTTGATGAATATTTGAGTGCAACTGCTTAACACAATTGCTTATGATGGCGGAGGACAGGATTCAACAGCCTTGGGAAACTTGCTTATGGCTTACCACTGACAGAGATCAGGAAGGAGCTTCCCCCTATTCAAAGTATTCTTGGGAGGTCTTTTTCTTTTCCTCTTTTGATCACCTTCAGCTGAAGAAGCAAAGACTGCCAGGGCTGGAGGCAGGACATTTATGTGGTGGGCCATGACCCTGAAATGGCAGAAAGTATTCTCTGTCTCAGAAGCTTGGTTGTCTGGTTCTTGCTCATATATCTGAGCCTAACTGATCTAACATGCTCATATACCTGAGTCAAACGGTGCCATGAATGAATGCCTGTAAAGGGTTAAACCCAGAGATAGTATGTTCTGTGTTGGCCA
This sequence comes from Carettochelys insculpta, assembly GCF_033958435.1. Taxonomy (NCBI): domain Eukaryota; kingdom Metazoa; phylum Chordata; order Testudines; family Carettochelyidae; genus Carettochelys; species Carettochelys insculpta. The sequence goes on from NC_134137.1 coordinate 140,307,772, forward strand.
GCAGTCAGGTGAGCCAATGGGAAGAGGGAGATTTTTAAATTGAAGCAATTTGCTGATGGAAGGGTTTGTGTGGCCAGAACAGAGAGATACAGACTCTTAAGTTTGAACCAGTTTAAGTCTGAACCAGTGTTGGAGGATTCAGTAAACAGCCAGACTCAAAAGTTATATGGAAATACAGATATGTAAGTAGAAAAGAAATGTTTGGTGAGGTGTGATGAGATTACTTTTAATTTTGGTTTTTGTGAGGGACTCCTCAGGCTAGATGATGTATCCCTCTGTATGCTGTAAGTTTTTTAAACTGAGTCCCATGGAAGTCATTCTCTGTGTTTTAATCTACCTTTATCTTTAGTCACTCTGTAACACCTCACAACCATATATGATTTACCATTCACATATTTTTGTTTTGTTAATAACTCACCTTTTTTAAGATAATGACTTGATTCCTGTGCCCTAGAGAGGGGTCTGTATGCATGCATGGCTAAGAGTGAAAGGTCAGTTATTGGAGATAGTAGTTTATTTTTCTCTTTCTTTTTCAAGCTCCCTCCTGAGGGAGGGTTAAGAACTTGGGATTTCCCCACAGGGAGACATCTCAAGTGTGTCTTCCTGGGTTCTAAAGATGGGTGTTCTCACTTGGGTGGTGGCAACTGCCTCTCAGGGTCAGGGAATCTGTGACCTTGAGAAGCTTTTAGACAGAAGCCCATAGAGGCAAAGTATTTTGGGGTCCCTTGTGGGGTCCCGCCTTCTGCACTTGGAGTGTCAGGGAACAGTCTTGACAGAGTATGGTTCACTTGCCAAGATAGCTCACTTAATCATTTTCCTGCCACTAGTGAGGACTTGAGCACTGGTGCAGCCTGGCTGTGTCTGTTTTCTACTTGTGGCTTGAACAGTTTAGTTTTCTGAGGGCTGTAATTCTTTGGTCTAACTTCAGGTGTTAGATTTAGTGTATAGGTGCTGAGTATTGTTGGTGACCTGTGTTGCACAAGAGGTCAGACTAGAAGGTCTGATGGTTCCTTCCAGCCTTAATCTCTATGACTCTGACTCCTAAAATACTCAAAAAAGTAGAACATTAATTTCCTTAAAGTTATTTATATGGCTATAGGTAAGGGATGCAACATCTGTCTAGATACTCCTCTGGCCATCATACATTCATAGTGTCTGAGTGCCTTATGAATACCGATTTATATATGTATAATGAATACATGTATTCATATATTCATTAACACATCTGTGAGGTCTGGCTTGAAAAGGTAGTATTCCAACATTACACATGGTGGGACCTGGGACAAAGGTAATATAATTCACTACTATGCAGAGTGTCATCCCAAGTCCTATATAACTGCTTAAGTCCTTAAAACAGCTGTTCAGTGGTGCATAAATCTGTTGCTGTACAACTGCAAGGGAATGAATTTCTTCCAAGTTGATTAAATGACCAGTCTGTCTGGTGGAACCTGGAACATAAATCAGTTCTTATTTCTAGACTGTCTTCTCCACAAGACTGTCATTTTTCTCAAAGTCTTGCCAAGGGATGGGCAATAAGTGGCCCATTGGCTGGATGTGTTTTGATAGGTACTGGGGGGTCCCAGACACATTATTTACCTGAGGTTTGGCCACGCCTTCATATGCTCACGTAATAAGATGTCTGGAGGCCCACCTGGAGTAACCCAAGGGAAACATGTCTGGATGACAAGCTGCTTATTGTCCACCCCAGTATAATCCATGGTACATTTCATTTCCAGCCCCAGTTAAAGACACTGTTCCAGATGCTTAGCTGCTATAAGACAGAGCTGCTGCATGGATGCCAATGGAGTATTCCAGCATACACTTGTTATGATTCCAGTCAAAATGTTGTGTGATATGTCAGTTACAGTATTCTCTGTGAGCTGAGTGCTTGCACAGTCTACCCAGGAGAGGTACAAGTGCCATCCAGCTGACTAGCAAAGCACCCACAGCTACCCACATTGTACAGCAGGTGTTTCCACTGCTGGTGCACATCTGCACGTGCCTGGGTGCACGTAACTAATTTATTTTCCCCTTTGATGGAAAAAAATAGAGGGCTACCTGGTTATGAACTATATTCCCTTCTCCAAAGAGTGCCTCAGACATTTTGAATGCCGTAAGCAGGCTACATGCTTACAAACAATATTGTCAGTTGTGAGACAGTGTATGAAAAAAAAAAAGCAACACAATATCTGTTTCTAGGAATATTGGCTAAAAAGTAATATTTCAGCCACCTTTCGCTTAAAAGAAAACTACATACGTTAAGGTAACCAGAGACAAAGACGTTCTAGAGGGTGTCCCAAACCTATAAACTCAGCGCTTTCATACCTACATGTGGGTTTTCCAAAATTAGCTGATACTGCATTGAAACTCTTTTGCTGTTTGTGTTTCTCTGTTCTCTCTCTCATTCTCTCTCTCTCTCTCTCTCGATAGACAGACAGATAGATATTATTTGTTAGTTTCTAACTACAACTTTCACAATGTAAAGTTTTGGCTTTTTTGAGTGGAGAGGTGCATCTGTTGTCACAAAATGATGACCTGCACTGGTGATAGAGCACTCTGTGTCATGAAAGCTTGTTTTGAGCAATGGTAAAAATGCCTCAAGCCAGTTAACACCTTCACTCACTGTGTTGACCCTGGACCAGTGGTTTCCCTTGCTAATTTTGCCATTCTAGACAAGATCTGTGAGGCAGTGAAGAGACTGATGCAAGCGTTATAAAATCCCATTGTGGAACTTACTCACTACTTACTGGGTTTTAACAAACCGTTTATTTAATGGTCAGAATTGGTCCAATTAGAGCTCAGAATCTAGCCATATCCACAATGTAGCAATATGTTGCACACTTCACCCGTTCCCCCGTCTTCCTTCTTCCAGGACTTTCAGCAGAGTAGGGCAAGATCCTTATTTAATCCTCAGACTCACCTGGTGGTTTACATTAAACTTGTTTCTTTCTAGCTGAGATATTATACTGTTATGTTTCAAGCATATACACAGTCTTTAAATAAGTGATGGACAACCTGTGGCCCTCAGGCCACATGTGCTCACTGGGCCTCAAACTGCAGTAGGCAGAACTCCTGGCTGCCCTCCCTACCCCATGCAAATCATCTGTTCATGCCACTACAGCTCTGGAAAGATGCAGGGGCAGGATGGGGAAGTGATGACAGGGCACAAATCAGGAAATCTGTGTACTCTAAAAGTGCCAAGACGGATCTAGTGGGGGGAGTAAGAGGTGCAGGTCTCTGGAGCTGTGGTGCATGAGAGGTGCAGTGGGGAGACAGGGGCACAGCCTGGAGGTCTGTAGGCTGCAGGTGGCGTCCCAGTGGGCCAAGTGACCCACCATCTATTTGTGACCACCTATCCCTGCTTTAGAGTAAATTGTAGTTTTATCTTTCTGGAAGTAACATGATATCATTTTAGTTCTGAAACTCCAGAATGCTTATGCAACAAGAACTAAACCCATAAAGAGACAAAGCTGGGTGTTCCTTAAAACAGAGGGGCAAAACAACTCACCTGGTTCTAGGATGGTTCTTTGCAGGCTTACAGCAGAAGACATAGTTGAAGCTTTATTACAGATCCCCAACACATACAAGGAAGCTGAAACCTTTAAAGAGCTATTTTGTTGTTTTAACCCAAATTGCAGTACATCATAAGCATCAGCAGCATCAAAGAATCTACAAGCCAAATGACACTGTAATTGATATACGTACAGCTCAATTTTCTTCAAGTTCTATCCAGCGATGTAAGTATCAATGAAAGTTAATTGGGTTTCTTAGATGTCCTGAAGGGCAAAATGTGAAGGCAATGGTTTTGCATTCATGTTTCTAGGGGTAGAATTTGGCCAGCAGAATCATTATAATTGATGATAATGCTTGAGAATGAATGAGCCCAATTTGAGTTGTCCAATTTTTAGAAGTCACAATCACTTTCTATATCCCCTGGCATACAGGTAAATGAAGACAAAGACCAGTTCAAACCATTCTGCATAGTATACTTGGCCAGCTCCGCACAGCTTCTATTCTCCTTTCCTCTCTACATAGATGAACAAAAGTCAAATAGAGCCAGGTATAGGTTATGATTTTCCCTCTAACTGGTCAGTTTTAGCTGATAAAATATGTACTAGTTGCAGTGTAAGGATCTGATTCTAACTGCTCCAAAAGTGTGGTATTACTCAGTATCTCAGGTATCTACGGTAAGGCCCAGACTTGTTATCATCTATAGGATTTCCTGAAGATCATAGTGATCCCCAAACTTTAAGAAAAAATTCAAACATTAAGCATATTTGCACAATTTTTTCTCTCTCACCAGATGCATTAAAAATCACTATCCTCTGCTGTTTGTGTTACTCATTCAGCTGTACAGCACATCCATTTTTAATTGTTCTAGTGGCATCTCTTTTGTTCTCATTCTCTCACACATCCATAAAAATTTCTCTGCCATGACTTGATCCCAAGAAATTTTGTATGTAAATATTTAATGTTCCTGAAAAGCAGTTGGTTGTTTCACCTTTTGAAGACCTATTTGTCCATTCATTGTACATCTCAACTGCTCAGGGCCTGATTCTCTGTTATCTTCTTTCTTATGTAGTCATTTGCCCCTGTCCCAATTTAAGGTAAGATGCTAGCTAATCAGAAGGGTAGTTTTCATAATTGCCATAAACAAGGATAAATGGCTTCACAAGCTGAAAAGCAGCAAATAATAATGTCTTGGTATTAGGTAGGAGGGAACCTCATCAGATTTTATTCTCTACTTCAGTAACTTCAGAAAAGTTATGCGCTTATGGGGCATTAGGGAAGAGACCAACTGAGCTGCTTTCAAATATGAGATGAAAGAGAATGAAAATAGATGAGAGACAAGGAAAAGCTGGACACTTTATGAACTTGTCCCTTTTCATTGTTTGCTGATGTCAGTGGAACACAATGAAAACACAGCTAAAATAGGGGCACCAAATGATTTTCAGCTGAGGAACTTGGAAAAGTGCATTCTGTTCAGTGGAAAGGAAGAATCTTTGTTCATATTTTATTTTGTGAACTTACCAGCAATATATTGCATTCACCTACGTTCTGTCATGTACACCAATTACCTGCCAATCTTTATTTTGGTTGTTCTACATGTCCACTGATGGTATGACAAGAAGTAATAGGCTTAATGTGCAAAAAGGGAGATATATGTTACCTGCTGGGGAAAAGAACATTCTATCTGTAAGGCTATTTAAACTAGGGAACAGGTTTTCACAGAAAGATCAAGGTTTTTAAAAAGATGTTGGGAAAACATCTGCTCTAGGTTTATTTGGTCATGCCCATGGATTGGAGACTGGACATGACTTCTTGAGATCCTTTCCAGCCCTACATTACTATGATCCTAATGAAGAACCTCAGAATACAACAGACATCTCACAAGAATCAAATTAGAAGTGTGCAGAAATGCTGGGAAGCTCAGGGTTCAATATTGTAGTGAAAATCCCAGTTATGCCAATAAGGTTGTCTAAAACCACAAAGGAGAAATAAGTCAGCTGATGAAATCAGCACAGGATATCTGTGTATATTACTGTTGGTCCATTAAAACCCCAATGCTACCTAGCTAAAATTCTAATAATTAGTATTTGCAATTGCACATGTAGGCTACGTCTACACGTGCCCCAAACTTCGAAATGGCCATGCAAATGGCCATTTCGAAGTTTACTAATGAAGCGCTGAAATGCATATTCAGCGCTTCATTAGCATGCGGGCGGCAGCGGCGCTTCGAAATTGACGCGCCTTGCTGCCGCGCGGCGCGTCCAGACGGGGCTCTTTTCGAAAGGACGCCACCTACTTCGAAGTCCCCTTATTCCCATGAGCTCATGGCCATTTGCATGGCCATTTCGAAGTTTGGGGCACGTGTAGACACGGGAGTAGTGTACTTTTCAGCCACAGAACTCAAACATGATTGAATCCTCTTCACAACACCTTGTCATGTAAGATAGTTAAGGGATAGAAATCATTTCCTTCACTGCTGAAATACAAGCATATTTGGGGTGAAATACAGCAACTGTTCAGCAGTGTGCACCAACATTTTGCACCAGATGCTGGAAACCTTTGTGATGTATTATATCTGTGGCTATAAAAAACATTGTACAGACTGCTTCTCCAGAGATATTTAAAAGAGTTCTGCTTTCGACTAAGCCAAAATGAGAAATTTATGTTGTTGAATGATGAGTGGCTTGAAACAGATGCAGGTGCCAGCTTTTTCCAACCCTTCAGATGATGGTTATATTTGAAGCTTGTGTACGTTCTGGTTTCACAGATTTTGTATTTTCTTATTCCAGGGGTGTTTTGGCTCTATTGTGTTTTCATTTTTTACTAGAATTCATCTTCCTAATTTTGGGGTGAGTGGGTTTCAGCTCTACCATTTCCAATTTGTCACTGTCTTGTGCTCTGATTTGATTTGATTTTTAAATGTTAATTACCACACAATTTACTTTTGGACATTACTTTGCTGTTGTTTCCAAATGCTGTTACCCACAATATTCCAAGATATACCCTTTTAATTTGTTTCTGGGTAGTCAAATTTGTGTACTATTTATTTAACCGATAAGCCATGTCCTTGAGTGTCCCTGAGACTTTAACAAGGATGCACAGTTGAAGCAGAACTCTCTATTTGTTTTTTTTTAAACCAATATATTTAGTACTTACAAAAAAGTGTCAGCATGATAGCCCTGGAGTCTGAATTCCTCTATTTTTCACAGGTAATGTATGGGCAGCAGTGCAATTTTCTCTTTAGAAAAAATGTCACAAATTTTTCTCATGATGATTTGCATTTTGCCACCGTGCTCTAAGTCATCTCATTCTCATTTTCTTTCCTGCTCCTTTGTATCTGAAGGGAAGGAGTAGGGAACAGCAGGAGGAAAACCACCATCACTTTTGGCCAGAAAACACTTGCATTGTTTTGCTCAGACAGTAGGTGGTTGCTGCAAATTCTAGCACCAATAGTCCTCAGTCTTCCTTTCGGGTCCTTGATTAACATGATTTATGGCGATTGTGCTGATTTGTAGCCCAAATCCTCAGCCTTTCTCTATACACTCTTCTCAATAGGAGCTACCTAGTAACAGCACTACCCTACCCAGAGTTTATTTCTATTTTGGGGAGTTGCTATGGACAGACAGCAGGTAAGGGATACTGCTGTCACTAATTCTGCTTGAAATCCCTGGCTTCTTCTAAAGGAAAGTGTTTCGTTTTTTTTTTTTCTGTTTGTTTTTTTTTTTTTTTAATATTTGAGTCTTTTGGTAAAACTCCAAGTCAAAATGTGCCCACACAAATCTGTATGGATATGTCTACACAACGGCCTAAACTTGAAATAGGCTATTTTGGCATGTGGTGTTATCCAAACTGTGACACATGTCAAAATAAAGCACTATTTCAAGGCATCCCTTACTCCTCTAGCAATGAGGACTACAAGGATGTCAAAATAGTGCAACTGTTATGTTGAAGCATCGCTTACACCTTATGCATCCTTGACATGGGTTCAACTATATAAGAATATAGGAAAGACAAACAAGAAAAAGGAATAAAGCAGCAACAATTCTCTCTACCACACATCGTTTGTTCACTAATCATGTAAGTAGTAAACCTTACACAACTCTATTGCATTTTTCCCCTCGGCACAAATCTCACTCTCCACTGATTCCAACCTCTGCAAATGACCTTGCAAACATAGAGATTTCGCAGTGAACCTAATAGGTCGAAAAATTGATAATTTTAGCTTTTCACTACTGATGCTAAATGCAAGTGGCTAATGGAAATGAAAAAGGACTCTGTGTAATATACCTAGAAAATACATTGTATAGAATAGGGGGAAAATCCTGTTTGGTACAAGTGATCCATTTGTCTTCTCAATTCTGAGGCTTAATATCCTTCTTTTTTTCTCCATTCAGGATATTTTTATGAACCACCTAAAATACAAACAAGGAGATGTAGGGAGCTCATGTCTACAAATTCTCAGGTTTAGAGCACTGCACTACTTCCACCTTTACATGCTGAGCCATCTTTCTACTAAAATAGTTGGTTCACTTTACAACCCTAGATATGTCTATATTACTTATTCCAAAAAAATTTGTGAATCTTGAGTTTCAGGCAGTGTCCCACATGGTATGCAAATTTAGTATTTTGTTGGCCTGTGTAGCTTTCTTACTTTGAACACAAGGGTTAAAATTCACAAAAGATAGTGGAGTGCATGGACTCAAAATATGTGTTAACTTAAAGTACCCAAAGACATATATACTTTTGGGCACGTAGGTTTTTTTGTTTGTTTGTTTGTTTGTATCCATTCTATGGCAAAGAACTATTCCACTTGAAGGCACAAAAGCAAAGAGTTCATTGTACATTGGCTCTGTTTGTTTTTGTTTTGAGTACAAGACAGCTGTATGCTCTTTTTTTTCTTTTTTTTTTTTTAGCTTCACCCTCTCTAAAAAGCTGGTTTGAAATGTCATAAGTACAAACCGAATATGATCTGTATGCTGTGGACAGGGTATGCCAATTAAGGTAGAGATGATAAGTTTACATATTCCCTTTCCACAGTGGAAACATTTAATCACCATGTTAAATAATATGAGAATAATCCTAGCAGATGTTGACATCTCCATCTCTGTACAGAATTGAAAAGATTGGCAAAAAGTATTTTTACAGGAATCGAGAGGTATCTGGTTAAGATCTTATTCTGTTGCAACAAAAGAGAGTAAAAAAGGGAGGGTGAAATAAAGAACCATCAAATGCTCCAGCTCTCCTCTGAAGGTGTCTCGATCAATTATGTCTCCCTGTTGATTTGGGGAGATAGCAAAAATTTCACATTGTTCAGGTGCAATGGAGAATTTCCTTTTCAAAATGTCATATATCTGTTTTGGACAAATCCACAGTTTCATACACACAAACATCCACTAGGATTTAACTGTCAGAAACAGTGGAATACTATTGCTTGGAAAACTTCTCAAAACGTTTTTAAAATATTGATTCCCATGCAGAAACACTTGAAACTACAGCTAAACAAATTTTAAATATAAAACTTTTTTCCAGCAAATATAATCTTATTTTAGGGTGATCAAAAATATACCGAGTTCAAGTCTGAACTATTGTGCTTGGGAAAAAATCAAACTGGATTTCAGAAAGATGTTTTGTTTTAGAATCTCCCACACCTTTTTTTAAAAGATTAATGTAAAACCGATATCAAAACAAAATGTTTTGTTTCAGGCTGACCCAAACTCCAAAGGGGTGCAAGGAGTGGCAATATTTTGATTTAATACAAAACAATATTTTCCTTTGGTTTGGCCATCAAAACAGTAAATCATATGTTTTCCCAGGTCTGTTTGACGTTTAAAAATTGTAGTAATATGCCTCATATTCAAAGCCATAGAATACATGTGTTTACCAGAAGTAAGGTCAACTTGAAATAAGGACCTGATCGTGCAAAGCACATGAATAACTCTACTGAAGCAAGGAGCCCTGACTTCGAAGAGACTACTCATGTGAGTCAAGCTACTCACATGCATCATCACATGCTTGAGCCATAAATCTGCATAATGCAATTTTCAAAATGTTGCACTATTTCACCTATTTGCCAAACAATCAAACATAAAAGCAATGTTGTACAGTATTATTTGCCAGATTCTTTTGGAACTATAAATGGAAATCCTTTTTACCTTATTAGAGAGACAGGTCCTATTACGCTCAATTGATCTACAACTGTCTGTCTAAAGTAAGGTTCACGTGGTCTCTATCTTAGTGTTCATTTTTGTAACAGTGTTTCCCCTAGTGTGATGTTGCTTACTAAATTCGCAGGTATGGGGGGTGTTGTCCTCAAGATCTAGAAAGGAAAAACTAAAGCACCACCCCCTTCACCACAGAAATCTGGAAGAATTGTAGTAAATTGTCTCTAGTGGGTGGTACCTTAACAAATGAAGGCTTATTGGCATGTGCATAGAATCATAGAATCATAGAACACTAGAACCGGAAGAAACCTTGAGAGGTAATTGAGTCCATTCATCTGCCCAAATGGCAAGACCAAGCACCATGCACACTATGCCTGATAGATGTCTATCTAACCTGTTCTTAAATGTCTCCAGTAGTGCAGATTCTACAACCTCCCAAGCAATTTAATCCAATGTTTAACAACTTTGACAGTTAGGAGTTTTCCTAATGTCCAACCTAAACCTCCCTTGCTGCCCATTGATTCTTCTCCTAGCCTCAGAGACCAAGGAGAACATTCTTTTTTCCTCCCTTCTCCCTGTAACACTCTTTTAGGTACTTGTAAACCAATAACATGTCCCCTTTGTAGAAAAGTGTTTGATGTTCACTCTACCCCATAACCATGTAAGATTTATTAGAGGTTTCTCTGATTAATTTTTAGTAGTTACTCCATGCTGAGACTAAAAATGATACTTTAATAATTAATTGAATGTCAATTTATTAAAGAAATGAATTATGATTAGCAAAATTCACTAATATTAATGTTATAGGAGCTAGCAGAAACTGCTGGGTAGAAATGTGCCATATTTTCCCCCACAGCATACAAATTACTGAATCTTGATTTACTCAAATCAGTAATTAAGAAAGCGCATAATTGCCTCAAATTAGCAGCTTTCGAATTTGTACACATATTTGTGATGATTGACAGTCACAAACTAAACATTTAGTGTTTGATATGAAAAAAATACCTAACTTAACTCCAAAGAGCTAGTAAAAATTGTAATTGAAGAAGCTGTTTCAAAAATTACAAGAAGAAAGCTCTATATTAAAATTATATACATGTTGGTTAAAAAAAACATTCTTATCAAAATCAACAAGTGCAAAATATCATAATGGCATTAAAATAACTATTGAAAGATTTTAGAATTTTAAACTAAAGCAGTTTCTACTGACTATATTTCATTCTATATTTGTGCTCCATTAAAACGATTGATGTGTCTAGGGGCAAGATATCAGAGGACAATGAAATCATTATTATATGGAGATAAACACCTCAAAGCACTTATCCTTTTTCTGTGGTGATTCTCTTCTCATCTAGCAGCCACTTCTTTTTCAGGAAGGTCATTATGTTTCCTTCTTCCTGGGGTCCTGCATCATCATTAGAAACTGTGATAGATGGTACACCTGCATTGAACTATCCACTCGATATTCTGGTACCAATGCACACAGACTAATGCTGTATGAAATGCTCTAGACATAAATCAAGTGAAACAAACATTTCCCATTTGACATTTTGTTTAAACCTCAGAAAAATTATTTTATTTGGCTTTTTTCAAATGACATTTTAACATGCTCTCACAAATCTGTGAGACTAATTAAGAAAATAAATCTAGACACAACATTTTATGTATGTAAGGAACCATAATTCTAATAAACATAGCCCTCTTTTTTAAATATATATATGGATGATACCATCGATAAAGCTTTATGCAGTAGAATTATTAAAGTTGTATACAGTTGGATGGCTCCAGACAGCAATTGCCTGGAAAAGAAACATATTTTTTTAATGTGGAAAGTAGTCTTTCTTTTATGGAAGAGTTACTGTGCTGAAATAGAAGAGCTGAGAGGATATCTTCATGTTATCTGGGAGCTGAACTTATGCTCCTTATGGCTAATAAAACTACATAGAAAGCACTGGGCTTGCAGTTGATTGAGAAAGAGAGAGCTCTCAACTACCAAGCTTTTGCTCACAAAATTATCTTGATATTGACCTCACTGCTTTAACTCTCTCTTCTTCCTTTTTATGGAAATTATAAACAAAGAGATGATGAGATAATGTGTTCTCTGGTACCCTCAGTTTTCCTTGTTCTCAGTCATTTAGGTTTTCAATCTGAACACAGTATAGATATTGCATTACTCTCATTGGGCAACAATTTGTCAACAGACCTTGATACCACTGGTGACCAGGTTTCATTGACATCATTGATTGTAGGGGTTAGGGTGTTATAGTTTAATGTGGATTATCTCATTTCTTCTTTTCACAGTGTTCCCACAAAGATCTGTTGGATAATTGCTCATCCATCCAAGTCCTCTGTATCATGGGCTGTGTCTATGTGGGCAGCTTCTGTCGAAAGAAGAGCCCTTTTGTCAACAAAACTCACTGAGCAACTACATGGCTAAAGCTCTCTGTCGAGAGGTTGTCAACAAAACTCAGCTGTTCAGTCGGCAACATTATCCCTGTTCCTGATCAGGATTAGCACCTCTGTCAACAGTGTTTTGTTGACCAACTGTCTGTATAGACAGTTCTGTCAAAAGAGGTGGCTCCCAGTTCACTGGGCAGCCCTGTTTGCAGACCTTCTGGTCAGCCATTTTGTCGAGAATGGGCGGGGTAGTGTGGCTGCTCTCTATTGACAGAGTGGATTGCTCCTTTGATCCGCTTTTACGTGTAGGCTCAATCTATTGACAGAGGTACTGCCAAGGTTTCTTTGTTGACAGTGACTTCTGTCAACAGAGGCTGTCCCTGTAGACACAGCCATGGTGTTCCACAGATTTCCAATCTGTCATGTTTTCTGTTTGAGAGGGATGAGAAAAATTATCAAACATATAGATGAACATATGTTGGAGAAGAGTGAAGGCCAATTTTGTAAAAGGAAATTATGCCACGTCAAGCTATTAGAATTTTTTGTCAACCAAGTCAAGGTGGGTGATCCAGTTGATATAGTGTATTGAGGCTTTCAAAAAGCATTTGATAGGGTGCTGCTCTGGGCCAAAGTAGGGAACCATGAAGTAAGACAGAAGTTTGTCCCAGGGATCAGTAATTGGTGAAATGAAAGGAAACAAAGAGTAGGAATGAGTGTTCAGATTTAATGATGGAGAGAGGTAAATGGTGAGGATTCTCGAAGGATCTGTACTGGGATGAGTACTGTTCAACATTTTCACAAATTATCTGGAAAAGGGGATGAACAATGATGTGTTAAAGTTTTCAGATGATGCAAATATACTCAAGATAGTTAAATCCAAAATGATGTTATTAACTGGGCTACAAAATAGCACACTGTAAACATAAGCCCAAAATGATATTGTGTAAATTAGTTGTAACCACTCAAGAAAGAGATCTTGGGGTCATTGTCAATAATTCTCAAATAACATCTGCTCAGTGTGCTGGGGCGGTCAAAAAACCTAACAATATAAGAAACCAATATGAAATCAATAGGAAAAAAATAGATAGAAAATGCCATGTCCATGTATTTGTCTATGATACACCCACAACTTCAATACTGTTAGGCAGTTTTCATCTCCACTTCTCAAAAGAGATATCTTAGAAATGGATATGGTACAAAAAAAGGCAACAACAATAATTAAGCATATAGAACAGTCAATGTTAGACAGTAAAATAGACTGGGAATATTCAGTTTGGAAAGGAAACAAGTATGGAAAGTTATAATAAAGATCTATAAAATCCTAAAATGTATGGAAAAATGAATAGAGAAATGTTATTTGCCTCTTCACATCAGAAGGACCAAACATCACACAAATGAATAGCAGTTTTAAAACTAATATAAGGAAGTAATTCTTAAGACAACATACTGGCAATTGATGGTTGTCCTGTTCTGTTCAGTCCATCTGAAGATCATGATTTAAGCCATCGTAAGAAGACAGGATCCAGGGATAGATGGACCATTGATCTAATCCAGTATGGCCATTCTTATGTGGTATGGTCTTTTATTGGACCAACTTTTGCTGTTGGAAGATACATGCTTTTGAGTTGCATCAAGTTCCTCTTCAGGTCTTGGGAAAAGAAGCATAGTCTCTGAGCTAAATACAAGTTGGAGAATTATGTTAAACACACAGGCAGCACATGCTGGAGGCAGTCTCTCTCATATCCTGGGAGCAACACAGATACAGCAACACTTCAAACATCTTTTCCATGCAGCATACAAGTGCTACTGGAAAAAAAGATAGGTGTTCCCATGAGCTGATGGGAATAAGGGGACTTCGAAGTAGGCGGGGTCCTTTCAAAAAGGAGCCCCGTCGGGACGAGATGCGCGGCGGCGAGCCACGTCAATTTCGAAGCGCCGCAGCCTCCCGCATGCTAATGAAGCACTGAATATGCATTTCAGCGCTTCATTAGTAAACTTCAAAATGTCCATTTGCGTGGCCATTTCGAAGTTTGGGGCTAGTGTAGACACGGCCACTGACACTGAACTCCATGTGCCTGTCTCTCTTTCATTATTGTCTTAGTCTGTGTATGTTTTAATGTGTCATTATTTTGGTCACTGGTAACACCATAATGTCATTACACTTGATTGCACAAATCAAACGTTTAGCAGCAGTAGTGAAATGATTGCACTTGGAGTTGAGCAAAACAGTTAGTGGATGAGGATAACCAATCCCTCTGTAGTAAAAGAGAGTCAACTGCTTATATACAAGTATTTCCATGTAGCTAATCTATGATGTAGATCTATGCAAAATTGATACTTTGTGTACAATTTGAGATAGGTAGTAGATAATTCTGAATTGTCGCATTGCTGTCTGGTATTTTGCAAATAGGTCAAAATGTTGAAAGACTTTCAGATATATCACATTCATATTTAAACTATGTTCAGAAATATATTTATCATCCCCCTTTAAGTAACATATATTTGTCATCTTCCAATAAATAAATTGTGAAAAAATCTGTAAAATGTCAGACTGAAAAAATATTTCAAGTATGCAAGCAATAAAACCGGTGATAATGGAATCCACGGACCATCTTTAAAGCAGAATATGATGAGGGGGAAAGAGACAGTCAAAGTCACATGTTTGCTATGTGCTCATGTTCTTTCTTTATTTCCAGTGATTGGGAAGTCCTCTGTTGTTGCCATTTTCAAATCCATTGTTACTCGTGGAGAGAACTGGAAGACCTCTTTCTTGTTTCCTCTAATTGGTCATTTATTTTCAAAGATAAAAGCCATCATTGCTATAGTCTACATCAAACAAAATTTTTGCATGACTGATATTTAGCTTGTTAGTATTGTTATATCAGCAACACTTTGGGTGCATCTACACTTGCATTCCTTTTTCGAAAGAGATATGCAAATGAGGTACATCGAAAATGCAAATGAGATATAAATTTGTGTATCTAGCACCTCATTTGCATATTCTAATTTGGAAAGAGCTTCTTTCAAAAGAAGAGAGCCAGTGCAGATGCTGCTCTTTTGAAAGTAAACCCATCTTTGAAAGAATCTTTCTTCCCTTTGTTTAATGGGAAGAAGGATTCTTTCAAAGATTGAATTTACTTCAAAAGAGTAGCATCTGCACTGGCTTTCTTCTTTTGAAATAAGCTCTTTCGAAATTAGAATATGTAAATGAGGTGTAAATACGCAAATTTACACTCATTTGATTTTTCAATTTACCTTATTTGCATACATCTTCTGAAAGAGGAATGTTAGTGTAGACAGACCCTTTGGCTGGGTCTACATGGGCCCCTTCCTTTCGAAAGGGGCATGTTAATGAGGAGGTTCAAAAGATGCTAATGAGGAGCTGCAATGAATATGCAGCACCTCTATTAGAATAATGGCTGCCACGGCAATTCCAAAGTACGGCTTTTTGAATTGCGTGCCACCAGTGGAGACGGAACCTTCCGAAAGGACCCCCCCCAGTTTTCAAAAGACCTTTTTCCTATCTGGTGATCGGAACAAGGGCTTTCGAAAACTGGGGGAGTCCTTTCGGAAGGTCCCATCTCCACAAGCGACACACAGTTCGAAAAGCCACACTTTCAATTCACCGTGGCTGCCATTATGCTAATGAGACACTGCATATTCTTTGCAACACCTCATTAGCATCTTTTGAACCCACTCATTAACATGCCCCTTTTGAAAGGAAGGGGCATGTGTAGACACAGGGTTTGTGATTTTTGCTGTTCTCTTTTCTTCTCTAATCTCTGATTTTCTTTATGTTTCAGATGTTGGTGTGAATTTAAATAATCACAAGGAGGAAATGCACTTGAACTGACAGATACTGACTGGCTGACAGTGGTAAAAAAGTTGATGGGGTCAAGGTTTTGGCATGCAATTTGTTGGTAAAAAGAATCCATTAAAGGATATGTATACAGGTTTTATATGTCATTTGACATTTGGTGATATGACAAGTCTTTCACAGAATGCTGCTCAAAACCTGATGCTAATCATTAAGGGAAATGAAACTCCATGTTGTCACTTCACGGTACCTCAGGAAATAGAACAAAATGGTGTGTTTATTGGGGTTTGTTTTGTTTTAGTATGTAATTGCTGCATATCTGTCCTTTGTTAGATTTTCAAGTGTGCTTTAGAATGAAAGTCTATATACATGCTAAAGATTTGAGTGTTTCTACCTATAGGCCAACCCAAAGACTGTATCTGACAGCAATGTACCAAGATCTATTAATCAGTCTCTTGATCTATCATGTATGTTGCTTAGCTCAGGATTCCGAGATATTGCATATTTCCTTCTCGTTAATTCATACCAGCATGCTTTTTCTAATGTTGGAAATTGGATCAATATCTTACTGGTTTTGTTTTATATTTCCATGTTAATTAAAATTGTCACCATTTAAATTCCTCAAAATGAGCTTTGGCTGCAATGCATACAAGAAATGAAGATACTAATTAAATATATATATAATCTTTGTCCATTCTTAATCTTCACATTCCTAAGATTTTATTACCCTTTTCCTCATATCATATTTTCAGCTGGCAAAAAATAATTCATTATTTTTGCAAGATATTTTTACAAATAAGTTTTTTTTTACATCTCCAACATGGATTTTCTAGTTTGTCAATATAAAAATAACAAATGTTCATTTATCCGTCTGGTTTTGGTTAAAATAAATTTTATAAACTAAAAATTGGGAAAAAAATCCTAAAAATTGCACTGAGAAATTATAAAAATTACCAACAATTAAATTAAATTATTGGTTCATTTTCTCATTCAAAACTCAAAACATTTAAATGGAATTTAAAATATAAAATTATTTCATTGGGACAAGAGCAAATTTAAATTTTAAATAAAACAAAATCATACAGCTCTCACTATGGCTGTGTCTACACTAGCCCAAAATTTCAACATGGCCATGCAAATGTCCATGTCAAAGTTTACTAATGTAGTTTACCCTTGCAAATGGCTATTTCAAAATTTACTAATGAAGTGCTGAAACACATATTCAGCACCTCATTAGAATGCCAGCAGCCATGACACTTCAAAATTGACATGACTCACTGCCTCGTGGCTTATCCAGATGGGGCTCCTTTTCGAAAAGATCCCAGCAACTTCGAAATCCCCCTTATTCCTATCTGCTGTTGGGAATAAGGGGATTTCAAAGTTGCTGGGGTACTTTCAAAAAGGAGCCCTGTCTGGATGAGCCACGCTGTGGCGAGCCACATCAATTTCGAAGTGCCATGGCTCCCGGCATTCTAATGAGATGATATTTTATTAGACAAAAACCAGTGGTAGGATGAGGTGGATGCAGATGATTTGGATGATATTGAAGGACTGGAGACCAGGAAAGCAGAGCTGCTGGCTGCCCTGCATGCATTGCATGCAGTGGAGCACCGGTTCTGGATATGTGAAACCAGCACACACTGATGGGTCTGTGTCATTTTGGAAATCTGGAATGACCAGAAGTGGCTGCAGAACTTCTGTATGTGCAAGGCCATTTTCATAGACATTAGTGATTTGCTGTTCCCCACACTGAAGCGCTAAAATACTAAAATGAGACCTTTTTTGACAATTCACATGCAAGTGGCAATTGCTCTGTGGAAGTTTACGATGCTCAGCAGCTACCAATCAATGGGAAATCAATTTGGAGTAGGCAGATCTACAGTGGTGGCTGTGGTGATCCAGGTAGCCAAGGTAATCAATAACCATCTGCTGTGGAAGACTGTGACTCTGAGAAATGTGCAGGGCATAGTGGACAACTTTGCTGCCATGGGATCTCTTAAATGCAGTGGGGTGGTAGATGGAATGCACATCCTCATCCTGGCACCAGACCACCTCAGAGTACTTAAACCGGCAGGGGTACTTCTCCATGGTGGTTGCAGGCAGTGATGAATCAAAAGGGTTGTTTCACTGACATATGCATGGGATGACAGAGAAAGGTTCACTGTGTGTGCATCTTTAAATATTCAGGTCTGTATAGAAAGCTCTAGGTTGGGACATTTTTCCCAAACCAGAAAATCAAGAATGGTGATGTGGAGATGCCCATAGTAATACTAGGAGATCCTGCTCATCCTCTGCTCCCTTGGCTCATAAAGCCATACATAGGCGCCATGAACTGGAGCAAGGAGCACTTCAGCTACAGGCTGAGCAACTGTAGAATGGCAGTGGAATGTGCCTTTGACCATTTAAAAGCCAGGTTCAGGAGACTTTTGACTCATTTGGACATTTGAGAAGACAACAACCCCTCAAACCCATGGTTGCAGTTACTGTATTCTCCATACTATTTGTGAATCAAAGGGGGGAAATTTCATGCCGGCCTGGATTGCAGAAGCAGATGCTCTGGGCAGTGCTTATGTACAGACATACACAATGGCAACCAGCAATCCATATGCAGTACCAATGAAAATCAGGGAAGCTATGAAAATAGCTTTATGAATGAGAAGACAGCCACATCAGTCTGCTGCATTTAACTGTTGTGATACCACCCCACCTCCCACAATGATATATGCATGACCTTTATGAAAGTACCTCCAACTCCACCCCACCTCATGTGAAACAATAAATAACACCATGTTTTTCACAAAAATATTCATTTTATTTGGCGGGGGGAGGGTTGAGGGGTAGGAATGTGAGCCTTTTAAAGTGTGGAGAGGTCCTGGGTGTGGACTGTGAGATTGTCCTTGTCCTTGCCCTGCCCACATTCATATCCCCTGATGAGGGGGTGGGAGGGTCAGGCAACATCAAGGGGAGCTCAGGAAACAGGTGAAGAGGCTGCATAACTGTGAGTTCTGTGTTGGGTGTCCCTCTTCATTTTCAGGACGGACCACAGGATGTTGGTTTGCTCCTTGGCAGCCATCAAAAGCTCTGCCAAGTCCTTGTTTCTGCACTGGAACATGCTTCACTGCCTCTGATGGGTTCACTTTCTTTGAGCAGAGGCTTGGGCTCACTCCCTCTGTTCCTTTTCAAGCTGCTGTAGGATGAGTTCCTGTTTGGATCTTCTCCTGCAGTGCATTAGAGCAACCTTTCTCCCCACACTCACATGGCCTGTTGGAGACAGTCAAGGTCAAAATTTAGGTACAATTTTTAAATGTGACATAGCACACTGACCCATAAAATGAATGGGTCTCTGTTTGACAATCAACACAACTTTTGTTTTACAAGGCCAGTTTTGGCTTCTTAAGGATGACAATGAATCAACCTCTGCAGAACAGAAGCTATTAGTTCTCCAGACCATTTCACAGTAGATATGGTAAGATTGTGGTTGCTAGTGGGATGCAAGGGAGAGGGAGGGGAGGCATGAAACAAAGTCCTGTGAAATGTAAAGCACAGAAAAAAAATCGCTGTGGCTTCTCCTAAATCCTGCACAGGGAAAAAGCCATTTAATGCAAGCAAAGATCAAGCCAGAATTGAGGTATAATTTTTTAACAGTGAGATTAATTAATCACTAGAACAATTTACCACGGATTGTGATGAATTCTCTATTGTGGACAATTTTTAAAACAAGATGGGATGTTTTTCTAAAAAGATATGGCCATGGAATTATTTTGGTGAAGTTCTCTGGCCATCTATTCAGAATATCAAAATAGATGATCACGTTGATGTTACTGTAATTGCCATTGACCAAACTGGTAAGAAAGGTACATCTGCCATTGCTGCTTTTTGATAGCTGGTGTGATAGACCCAGGCCCACAGCCAGCTACAGCCCCCTGTGGGATGGGAGATATACAGGCAGCTGGGTGTGCCCTTTTATGTTCCCCAAGGACTAAGGTCCAGAAAGGATTAGCCTGCAGCACCAGGGTGGGCCAACACCTGGGGCTGGTTAAGCAGCTGCAGCCAATCAAGGCCTGTGGAGCCCTTAAAAAGGTTTCCCCCAGGAAGGAGGGGGAAGGAGATAGAGAATGGACTGGGAAGAGAAGACTCCCCAAGGAGAAGAACTGCAGCTATCAGAGGATGGTACTGTGGTTGTGTTGCAAGGGGGTCTGGTGGAAATGTCCCAGAAAGGCAGGCTGTGGCACTAGGATGGCCCACAGAGGGAAGCACCTCCTGCCAGTGCTGCCTAGGGTCCGTGGGCTGGAACTTGGGATGTGTGGGAGGGCACCGGCTTCCCCCCAGACCATGTCATGCATCAGGCCAGCCCTAAAGGGACAGCAGGTAAGGAGAGAGCCTTCTCCCCAAAAGACCGTATTTTTGGACTAGCCAATGATGAGACTGTCCCAGTGATGCTGTGAACCAAGCCCTTGTGAGCACAGGAAGAAGAGTGAGGAACACAGTGGGCCTCTGAGGTTGCTTTTAAACTGCCACGTAGGGCAGGGACCCACAAGGACAAGCCTTAGGTTGTGTAACACTGTCTAATTTTTTTAAAGGGAATTGCTGATCATTTCTAAACATGACAACAGGGCAATTATTTTTTATGAAAACCAAAATTATATTAGAATATGTAGGCTAAGAAAGGAATGTAACAAAAAGCATGACTATTTTAAGGTATTATTTCTCCACTGCTTTCTTTGTTCTTAGAGAGTTAGTCATATACTGGACAGGACCCCATGCCTTAATTTTATTTAACCGTGAGTTTTGATAGGGTGCTATCAGTGTTTGTATGAGCCCTAGCACTCATATTTTTTTAGAGTGCAACATAAACTGGATGAACAAGTGATTTTTGATTGTAGTAGGAGTTCCAAAAAGAAACTGAAATGTTTTTGGTTTGAGACAAATAGAATCTGAAAATATTTTTTTCTCCTTTTAGGAAATGTAACAATCCATTTTGACTGAAACAAAATTTTGCTTTTGGGTGTTTTTAAAGAACAAAAGCCAACAAGGAGAATCTACCCATCTCAAAACTTTTTAGTCCAGTGATTAGGACATTCATTTATAGAGCCCTGTGCTGATAGAAATGTCTATCCATGATCTGGCTATCCACAGATCTGAAAGGTTCTACTCCCAAGAGCAATTGTAACTAGTGGAGAGGAGCATTACACCATCATGCCCAGGAGCCAGTGACCCATGCCAGAAGAAATTCCTAGTAGCTTGGCTGCTTTGTCCCTAGTCCCCTACTCGCAACTCCTTGACAGGAGACCCATTGTTGGGGGTAGGTCTGGGAGTGATGTAACTAATCTCCTGGGAGGAGCTGCTGGCAGAGTGTATTGCTCCCAGGTGAAACGGGGCAGTGCTCCTCTCCATTGGCTGCAATGGTTCCTTTGGCACAGCCCCCTGCAGCTTCCTAGGGCTATAATTTGCCATTCTTGGCAAAGGAAACTGCAGAAGTGGCAGCCAGTATGTTGCCACAGCTCCCATTGGCCAGAAAGGGGAAACCATGGTCACTGGGAGTTTCAGTGTCTCATGCCTACAGATGGTCAACATCAATGTCTCATGGCCTGACAGCAAATTACCCTAGCCTTGGCAAAGAAATGTCTGTGTGGTCAAACCTATTCAGTAAATTAATGTTAAATTCAATGGATAAATTAGTCAGGTGAAAAATGTCTCCCTGCTATAAGAGGCATTTCCTTTATTTTCATTCCTCACATGGTTCTAGGTTGTAGGAGCCGTTAGAGTTTTAGAAACCTTTGTAATGAAGATGAAAGTTCATGGGACAGTTTCTTTGGTATCACATTGAATCAAAAGGTCATTGTATGTTCATCTGCTTTTTCATCATTACTAAGACAAAATACATCCTAATAGGACATTCAATGTACAATGTCAGTGCTGAGGAGGCTCTTTTGAATAATATCCATTGCAACAGTGTCGAACAAGAGTTCTTCACTCCAAATTATAAAATATATCATTGAGATACTTTTGTCTTTCTATTTTATCTTTAAAAATGTTTGCAGAGCCAAACAACTTTAATTACAAACATTTTGTTACTAAACGAAGTAACATCAGTGCCTAGTGAGAGATCTTCAAACCGTTCCTTATATAGTCCTTGTCTTTCTGTTGGGTATTCCCGTCTGTTCACAGGAATAAGGGGACTTTGAAGTAGGCGGGGTCCTTTCGAAAAGGAGCCCTGTCGGGACAAGCCGCGCAGCAGCGAGCCTCATCAATTTCAAAGTGCCGCGGCTGCCCGCATGCTAATGAGGCACTGAATATGTATTTCAGTGCTTCATTAATAAACTTCGAAATGGCCATTTACATGGCCATTTCAAAGTTTCGGGCTAGTGTAGACATAGCCTCTGTGTGTGCTATCATAATTAGTAGCTGTGGAAATCATGGCATGGAAGTCACATTACTTTTAGGTTTTTGAGATGATCATTCATTCGTTAGAGGGTACCAGAAAATCTAACTAAATGGGTGTGTGAAAAAATCCTAAAGGCTAATCAGACACTATGTGCATTGTATTTGTTTCATATTTGTTTCACATTTAGGGTGTGTCTACACTTGCATTCCTCTTTCAAAAAAGGTATGCAAATGAGGAAATCAAAATGCAAATGAGGTGTACATTTGTATAGTTGATGCCTCATTTGCATATTATTTTGAAAGAGATTCTTTTGAAAGAAGAAAACTAGTGTAGACACTGCTCTTTTGAAATTAAACCCTATCTTCGAAAGAATAGCTCTTCCCTTTTTTATGGGAGGAAGGATTCTTTCAAAGACGGTGTTTACTTTCAAAACAACAACATCTACACTGTTTTTTCCCCAAAAGAATCTCTTTGGAAAGAAGAACATGCAAATGAGGTATCAAATATGCAAATATGCACATCATGTTCAATTTCCTTATTTGCATACCTCTTTTGAAAGAGGAGTGCAAGTGTAGATACACCCTTACATCTACCTGTGTGCAAAGTTCATAAAAATAATCTGTGAAGTTCTATTAATGGAATTGCTTTTCCTATCTACTCCTTCCTAGGGTTGTGTCTATATAGCAAAGTTATTTCTGCATAATGGCCACTATTCCAAAATAACTTTGGGAGCATCTATATGACACAACTTATTATGAATTAGGTAAACCTCATTACTTGAGGAATAAAGTCAGTTCTGAAATAGATACTTCAGAGTAGGAGATGTGTGGACAGGGACTAGGGACTATTTCAAAACAAGCTACTCTTGAATATCTTATTCCAAAATAATGATTCTGTGTAGACACAGTATTTCAGATTAGAGCCCCTGGAAGCAGTGGTTCCAGGGGCTCCAATCCAAAATAGGATTGATTTTGCGTGAACACTAATTTGGAAAGTGTTTTGTTTATTTTGGACCTTCCTTGTAGTGTAGATGTGTTATTCCAGAAGAGTTTATTTTGGAATAACACCTCTGGAATAAACTATTCCATAATAACTTTTTAGTGCAGACTTACCCTGAGGATATGGCTAAACTATAGTTCCTATTTCAGGATACAAATGTATCCCAAAATAGCAACTCTTAACACCATGCTCAGAATAGCAGTATGAGAGGTAGTGGAAACATCAAAATAATGACATATTTCAAACTTCGGTACCACGTGGATGGCACCAAGTTTGAAATTTGTTTTGGGTTATACCTACAGTGTAGCAGTAGCCTGACAGTCATATCAGTGGTAGGAGAATACAGGTTAAACCTTCACCTCCAGCATCCCTGGGATCTCACTGCTGCTGACCAAAAGAATTTGCTGGACCATAGGAGGTCAATATTGTTCAGCAGCATTACCAACACTTCTTCTGCTTATGGGGCTCTTGGAAGACATATAGGGGTAAATTAGAACTAAATAGCAGCACAGAACACTGAAAGCCAGGACTGGAGGCTATAAATAAACTTCATGGGCCCACAGAAAACTTGGCCACACCCTGATAAGAGATCATCTGGCTAATTAAAATCTTTCCAGATTATGGATATTGCCAGACAAGAGAGTCCTGCCAGACAGGTTCAACATTTACATTAAAATCTATGCCTTAGGTATGTAATACAACATTATTAGTGGAAATGAGGGATTTTTCCTATTGTCCTTTCTTTATACTTCTGAAAATGTATTAAAGTCATTGTTTTGGCCTCATTTGTTGAGATTTTGAAAATTATTTCAAGGAAATCAAGGCTATTTTTTATTTTTATTTTGTCTTTCTTACATCACTTATTTATTTTTGACTGCAAATTCATTATTTTATCTGCAAAATATCCTTCTGTTGAGGTTTAGAGGTAGATTTCCAGTGCTGCCCGTTATTGAAGTTGTATAGCAGGTGATTTATTTCTTCTTTAAAGCCTCATGGCTGCAGATTCTTTTATTTACAATCTCTGCAGTTGTAAAATATTGGTTGAGCAAGGCTCTACTGTATCACACCACCTCCTCTTGTTACCAAATGTACCCCTGACCCTGAGTAGGGTTGGAGACAAAATAGGATCCACCTATATCATACTGGCACAAGCAGAATTCCTATCCAAGTGGGAAAGTTTTGTTTTCTGTTCTTTTGTACCTGGTTACAACCACTCACTTCCCTGGTGCTAATCACACAGAACACAAGGGACCACAGAACCAGAGTTTTTAAATGAAAGACTTTTTTTTTTTCCCGCTTCCCTTCTTTGTTGAGGCAGTGTAATATTTCATTTTTTGTTACCAGGATACCAAAGAGGATTTTGCATTATACATAAGAAAAACACCCTTACTGAAAAAGTAATTAAGCAGCGGAATAAACTACCTGGGGAGCCCACTCCACTCCACACCAGCCCTACATTTCTGAGCAGTGATTTCAAGAGTGTCTCATCCTATTCACTCTGTGGTTCTTTTCACTATTGCTATCTGTTAGACTGTACAATTAGCAAATCTAAAACAGAACCCCCAAAATTTTAAAACGGGGATACATAAACAGATTTACTAAAAGCAAGTATTCAATGCCTACAACTACAGCAGAACTCATTTGAAACAGATGGATCCAGTTCCTACAGGTACGTCAGTTCTGGAATTCAGAACCTTGAGAAAGATGTTAGAGAAAAGATGGGTCCAAGTTCAAAAACACTCTAAATAAAAATAACTTTAAACATAAAAAATGGGAGTCCCAGGAAGACAATGAGCTCAGGTTGATGTGGATTTTCAGGGTTTAACACATTGCAATGTGTTGTGGATTTTACCTCCAGATGCCCTGGAAATGAGTGTTCTGCCTGCAGGGAAGGCAATTGGGTTTGAAATGTGAGGTATGCCTCCTGCCTGAGCAAGGCTATTGTTGTGTGAGTTTTCATGCTAAGCTTTGTTGGGCAGATGGTGGTTGAGGGGAGAGTTGTGCAGGGTGTTTTTCTCCTTGCAGTGCCCATCTCAACACCTGCTGTTAATGTCACTAGCTCTAATATTCCCCCTTCTTGTAGGAAATTAGCAGCTGCCTACAGATGTCAGCAAGACATAGTAAGATCACTAGTTCTGTTAGGCAGATTCTGTGTCTGTAGAGCTCCAGAGGCTTCAGGCCCATGCACAGGGTAGTATTGGTGACAGCGATTAAGGGCACAAATGTAGCCCGCAACACACATTTCCAGTCTCCCTCCTTTTCTCCCTGCTGTTCTGTACAGGGGGAACATATAGTGCATGATGGAGGAACCCAAGCCACTCTGGGATCTGTAGTTAATTGGCCAGCTCCCTGACTAGAGAGTTGGTCCTGGATTAGGAAAGGGACTACCTTTCCCAGAATTCCCTTGCCTGCTAGGGAGGGGGTGAGGGAATATTGTTTTTCATTTATGACATTACAGCAAGAGCCCAGAAGCTGATTTCTACAAAACCTTTATTACTGTATACTTTTCAGTATGTTATAACAAAATCATTTTACCAATCACTGTATCCACTCACAAACAAAAACAAAAAAAAAAAGCACCCACCTAAGAAATTCCTGCATTTGGGTCTGGATTTGGTATATCCTTATGCTTTTGCAAGCAGTTTATAAAACATTAACAGTACTTCCAAAGTTTCCTTGCAGGATGGGATTAGGGAGCATAGCCACATTCTGTTTGTTGCCACTGAGGCCTGTGTTTGTTTTGAGAGTTGGATGCATTTGGTCAATCAGTGGAGTAAATGGCAGACTGCCCATTGGAATGGTGACCACATGCCAGGATATGAGGTGTTTTCTGACAGTAAATCACAGGGTGAAAAGGCACGTGGTCTCAGCAGGATCTAGATGTTCTGAGGGATTTTAGTGTCCCCAGTACAACCTGGGGAACATGGCATTATTGGCCCTGCACCTTCTGACTCTCACATCGAATCTGACTGCAAAATGGAGGACAAGGCAATTGCTTTGGAATCTGCTGCCTCAGCTGTGAATTCTGGTTTGCTGACAAGACCCCAAAGCAAACATAAAAACAAAAAAAAAAACAGCCAATGCAGGAGTAGCCCCCTCCTCCAGCCCCCCAAGTGTGTGAGTGTGCTGTAAAGTGAACTAGTCTGCTCAGTGCAGTGGGGAAGCATACTCTTGGGGTGCTGCTGAGGGTAAGTCTTTAGTTGGAGCATGGAGAATAGGTATTTTTCCCCTTATGGTCACAGCAGCCTCCTCCTTCTGGATGCATTGCTGTCCCCTGCACTACCTCAGGTAGGTTATTGTTGAGTCCAAGAGCAAAGGGGATGACAAACTCAGATTCTTTGAATCCCACACTCAGTGATGTGGGATATATACCCTGGATATTTTTGACTGGTGTCAGATGAGACTAAAGGAAAACAGAGTAAAGATGATGATCTTAGTTGCCTGACCTTAATCTGTTTTTGTTGTCTGCTCACTGTACTATGAGATATGCCTCTGTGTCTAAGTTTGTTAAGCAAAAGTGGAAGAGATTGAAAAAATCTAGTGACCACCTGCTTGCTTCTTTGACTAGTGGAAACTCTTGGCATTAGGAGAATCCAACGTTTGTTTTTTTCTTTGCCTAAATTTTTCTTATTCTTTATCAATGAGTATTGGCCTGAAGGATAATTTTGCATGTGCCTCTCTGAATGTGAATGGGGACAGGGGTATTTTACAAAAAAAAAAAAAAAAAAAGCTCTTCTTCAGTATCTGTCCCAGGAAAAAAAGCTGGATGTTCTATTTTTGCAAGAGATGCAAAAACACATAAGCAACCATACCAGTAAGTTTACTGATTAGAGACAGAAGATTTCTCTGGAGTTCCTCAACTCCTTGCAGAGAGGAGGGCAAAGCGTAATTCATAGGTTGTGCAGGAAGCTGATCCAAGAAACTTAATGATAGTTCAAGATATTTTTCAGTAGTATTACTACTTTTCAAGGAATGTGTGTGCATGTTTTCAGAGCTTGAATGCTCTGATGAAAAATATTTAATATGTTAATTTTGATTGGGAATCTTAATTGTTCTCTTAATGAATGATTGGCTAGGAATCATGTAGAAATGTATTTATTGTTTTCTCAGCAACTCTGCTACATGATTCTGACCTGACTCGTGTGGTAATATTGTCACCATTATGTACAGCAGTACATCTGGTTGAGACAGCTTTTTCATCATGGTTCATTTCATTTATTTTTATTTTGTTGTTACTTATCATTTGTCTTGTTTGCTTTCTAGTTTTGTTGTCACTTCTGGGATTTCAGATCAGGGTTTGGTCTTATTTGTGGTATCTCTACTTTCTACTCAGTACCATGGTTCATACTGGCATTTTTAAAGCTCACCTTTTACAAGATGTTTACTTTCAGGACTCTCAATTATTTCTGTTACTTACAGGGTGTTTGCTCCTTGTTGAGGCAAAGGTAGGAAGTGAGTAAGGTTAACATTTTTTCTTTTTTGTCAGAAATACCTTATCAGGTCAAAGTATGGAGGAGTTAGAATTGGAGGCTGTGTCATTAAGGATGCTGGGTTTTATGAGACCTTGAAATATTTAAAAAAAAAAAAATCAGGAAGTGTTGAATAGCAAAGTTCAGGGCCTGTTCAGGGACACTGGTCAGGGACTGTTTTCAGGACCTTTCTAAAATGAATGCATCAGTGAAGTTTTTCTTCAGTCTGAGTAAAGAATCATGGGAGCTGAAGATTTGCCCAATGATGTTTTGAAATGGCCAAGTGTTTTCCAATCTTTTTGCAATTAAGAACTTTACTGTAACTTTTCTCTGCCTGTATGTTGCAGAGCTTGCATATGCATCTGAGAATGAGAAGCTCCGTGAGGATCTACAGCCGAGTTTAACATTGGATATGGACAGATTTGATCAGAACCCTGACATTCGCAGAAGTGACTTCTCCTCCTTTTAAGGGCTTTGCTTCAAGGAAGGCCTCTCATATAAATGGTTTCCATAGTGAGTTTTGAGGCTTTGTGGACCCCTCTTGGACAAGATGTACTCCATGTTTTTCAGCAGCAAGAAATGGACTTATCTACATTATAGACTTTGGAACTAGGCTGATTTTTAACCGGCTAAGGATGCAGCCCTATATAGTATGTTTAAAATACAGCAAAGAAAGGGTAATATGATGTTTAGATTTATTTTATTTTTTCTTGTTGGTACAACTTGTAGCCATAGAACAACTTTGGCTCTGTGCTCTTAATTCATTTATTTCAAGCTTCCATGTTGGCTCCAACAAAACTGAAATGTGCAAAGTATTCTTAACACAATTAGGTCGGAAGTAAGCTTTTCTAAATAAAGATGCCGCTGCTGAGAAACATGTCTGAATATGGTTTAGATAATTGTTACCTGGCTATGAATAGTTGACATTTTGTTTTAAATTGATTACTCGCCTGTCACTTACATTATATGCTGAAATGCAATGAAAGTGTGTCATTTGACCTTGTCTTTAAATTGCTAACTTTTCTTTCTCCTCCTCCTCCTCCTTCCTGTCTGTATAGTGTGTTAGTAAATTTCCATGACAAAGTTATGGAAAGAAGGGTGGTAAGCTTGAATTAATTATGAGACACAAATATTTTATCTGTGTGCCTATGTTACAGTTTAGATCTCTTTTTTTTTTTTAAAGGATGAATGAAAATGAGGCCAGATTCCAACAGCTTTATTCATGTGGAATTGTGTCTTTAGTCATGTGGAAAATACACAGTGAAATCAATGAATCAACTAATGGAGTCCAGTGCTAATCAGTGTGAGTGAAAATACCAGAATCCATTCTAGACCCCAACTTGGGAGTGGGGTGAAAGGAAGGAAGTGTAATTTACTGTGTGCTTGCTTCTTTCTCCCAAGATGTTAGGAGAAGCCTCTCTCTTCTTTTACATTGTGACAACACACTTCACTATAAATATTCAGTACCCATTAAAGAGATTCTGGAATGGAGCGTACGTGCTGGTGTGACTAACTGCACAATGCACCTACAAAAGAATGGAACCTTGATGCTCTCTTACTGTCAGAATAATAGCTAGATTCTCCATCCAGGTCAGGTAAAGCGCAGACTATAAAAAGTGTCATTTTCCAGAGCTGCCTTTAGCAGTGTACTACAGAGGAACTAGAAAGTAGTGTGGCAAGTATGGCAGCATACACTTAACATGAATAAAAATGCTGAGTATCATATCAGCTGCATAGAAAAATTAGTGGTGCCTTTTAGCAGCTAATTAGATATTAGTATGGCACACTGCGTCGGTGATCAGATTTCAGTCTCTGGGAGATAGTGGTTGTCTTTTTTTTTTTGTTCGTTTGTTTTGTAATTATGTAGAGAAACAGGTTATGTATTGTTGTATGCACATACCTTTAATTACATGCACATTATCCCAACAGTTGTTTGCTAGTTGACAGGTATTTGTAAGGTGCTTATACTGTACATTTATTAACACTGATCCAGAACAAAAGCAGCTCAATCTTATCACTAGTGATCTTCTGTCATACCTATTCTACTACTAATATTATAGTCAGAGGAAAAATGCTAAAGCATGATTAATATATTCAGTAGCAATAGGGAGATGTTCCACTCATCATGCCTCTTATTTTCCATGGTAATCAACTGTTCCCACAAATGTAGTACACACAATTTAATATTTTAATTGGAAAAATAAAAGTAGTAATTTAACAGGGATCATTGCAAGCATTTGGAGTAGCTTACCTTTTACCAGATTTATTGCATTAGTGGAGTTAATAAAGCCAGGTCAGTTTTACTAGATAGGCCTTCAGTGTTAACATTTAAATTGCATAAAACCTAGATATTAAAGCAATCCTGTAGGTTACATTTGATCAAAAAGTCAATTAAAAACAATTTATGAACGAATGTCTAAATAGGCTGCAGTGTGGGCATTATCCATAGTGTGACTGATTATGAACCTGCGTGATACATTAAAGAATCATTGAGCATTGCCTCTCAGTGTTTCAGTACTTGTTCTGCTTTACTTTTGCTCAGCACTCAAACATACATACCTAAAATCAAAACAAAATTAGTGATAAAGATTCCATGGAATCTCATGGAAGAATGTCATTTGATTCAATACTGTTGATTTCATATAATTTGGGTGAACTGTTTCCTCACAATTGAGGCATGTATTCAAAAGTCAATGTACGACAACACTTTTCTACGAAGTGGAAATCCTGTGGCATTCATCTTTTTATGTATGATATGCTAATAAGTCTTTTTTGAAAATGTGTATAAATACTATTAAAATAATATATATTAAATGGCATTAAGACCCTCCCACCTACCCTCAAACCTTAAAAGCACAGAAATAAGAGAAAAGAATATCTTGCATTCTTTGCCACCTTTATTTTGCTGAATGCTGTCAATAATACACTAAAATACACCATAAGTCTTTCACTTCCACCTCCAATGGATATCACAAAGCAATATTTACTGTATATTCAAACCCTTGCTATTGTACTAAACTATGAATGATGACATTATAAAGATAGAAAATTAAAACAAACAAATAAAAAAAATAAGTGCCCTTTTCTGTGCTGTCCTATTCTCAGGCCAGCACACTGATTTTCAGGTAAGTATAGATGTGCCTTCAGTGAAGGCCCAGAGTGTACATGTGCAAGCAGGAAATAAGACTGGAGAAATCACTGGATTATAGAAGCTATTGGCTACGTCTACACTAGCCAAAAACTTCAAAATGACCATTTTGGAGTTTACTAATGAAATGCTGAAATACATATTCAGTGCTTCATTAGCATGCGGGTGCCGCAGTACTTTGAAATTGACGTGGCTCGCTTCCGCGAGGCTCATCCAAACAGGGCTCCTTTTTGAAAGGACCCCAGCAACTCCAAAATTCCCTTATTCCTATCTGCTCATAGGAGTATGGGGACGTCAAAGTTACTGGGGTCCTTTTGAAAAGAAGCTCTGTCTGGACAAGCTGCGTGCTGGCGAGCCGCGTCAATTTCGAAGTGCTGTGGCTGCCCGCATTCTGATGAGGCATTGAATACGTATTTCAGCGCTTCATTCATGAACTTCGAAATGGCCATTTGCATGGCCATTTTGAAGTTTTTGACTAGTGTGGACATGGCCATTATTTCTTTTGTTCATCATCTTTATTAATGATCTGGATGATGGATGGATTTCACCTTCAGCCAGTTTATGGATGTCACTAAGCTGGAGGAGAGGTCTGTACACTGGAGAGCTTTCCAGAATGAACATATTGGAGGGTTGGGCCAAAAGAAATCTGATGAGG
The DNA here is from genome assembly GCF_033958435.1 of Carettochelys insculpta. NCBI lineage: Eukaryota > Metazoa > Chordata > Testudines > Carettochelyidae > Carettochelys > Carettochelys insculpta. The sequence goes on from NC_134137.1 coordinate 140,339,313, forward strand.
TTCAACAAGGACAAATGTGGAGTCCTGAACTTCATACATGGGATTCTTCCATCCTGGAGACCAACTGGCTGGAGACCATACTGAAGACCAAGCTGGAGACCAACTGGCTACATAGCAATTCTACAGAAAAGGACAGGGAGATACAGTATACAAGAAGCTCAATATGAGTATATCGCTTCTCCTTCTTTCCAAGCAGGACAACAGCACATTGGACTGCAGTAGTAGAAGAACTGCCAGCAGATCAAGGGAAGTGGTTATTCTTCTCTATTCAGTATCAGTGAGGTCACATCGGCTACGTCTACACATGCACGCTACATCGAAATAGCTTATTTTGATGTAGCGACATCGAAATAGTCTATTTCGATGAATAATGTCTACATGTCCTGCAGGGCTGGCAACGTCGACGTTCAACTTCGACGTTGGGCAGCACCACATCGAAATAGGCGCTGCGAGGGAACGTCTACACGCCAAAGTAGCACACATCAAAATAAGGGTGCCAGGAACAGCTGCAGACAGGGTCACAGGGCAGACTCAACAGCAAGCCACTCCCTTAAAGGGCCCCTACCAGACACAGTTGCACTAAACAACACAAGATCCACAGAGCCGACAACTGGTTGCAGACCCTGTGCATGCAGCATGGATCCCCAGCTGCGGCAGCAGCAGCCAGAAGCCCTGGGCTAAGGGCTGCTGCACACAGTGACCATAGAGCCCCTCAGGGGCTGGACAGGGAACGTCTCTCACCCCCTCAGCTGATGGCCGCCATGGCGGACCCCGCTATTTTGATGGTGCGGGACGCAGATTGTCTACACGTGCCCTACTTCGACGTTCAACTTCGAAGTAGGGCGCTATTCCCATCCCCTCATAGGGTTAGTGACTTCGACGTCTCGCCACCTAACGTCGATTTCAACTTCGAAATAGCGCCCAACACGTGTAGCCGTGATGGGCGCTATTTCGAAGTTGGCGCCGCTACTTGGAAGTAGCGTGCACGTGTAGACACGGCCATCCAGAGTATTGTGTGCAGTTTTAGGCTCCCCACTACAGAAAGGTTGTGGACAAAAGGAAAGTCCAGTGGAGGGCACTGAAAATCACTGGGGGGGGGGCTGAATCACACGGCTCATGAAGAGAGACTGAAGAATTTAGGTTTATTTAGTCTGTAAAAGAGTGAGGGGGCATTTCCGTAATCTTTACCTCTCCATTAGCAGACCCCTCACAACAATGAGATGTGGAAAACAAAACAGAAATGGCACAAACTGAAAGAAAATGAAGTGCCCAAAATGCAATGGGAAATCAAGTTATGAATGACTGTTCAACTACTGTGACAGAAGAAATGATAAAATTTGAGATTTTCTGCTCTACTGTTTAAGATTGCAGGACAGGCATAGCTGATCACTTCACTGCTAGAAAAAATGTTCACTGAAGCATGAGCTACAGTAATGCTGTGTAAGTCTCAGAGAAAGGAAAGGGACAGGGGGAGAAGGAGGATCTCAGCACTGCACCGAATGTCATCTCATTAGCACAAAGCCTGACACTGTCAGATCAACGCTGAGGCCAGCACTTGGCCTGTATAGTTGAAATCTGGCCTGATTTTCTAGAAGAGACTTGGCAGGTCAATATAACAAGAATAGAATGAGCAGAGTAAACAGTCTCATGGACATAGAAGCAGGAATGTCAGAAAGGCTGGGGAAGGAGATAGAGGGGACACCACAAGAAATGAGAAAGACCACAAAGGATTTCTGGGAAGCAAGTGAATGCATGTGTAGGGGACATGAGTACAAGCTGAAAGAAATTTCTAAAACAATATCAGGAAGATTTGTGTGATTTCTGAGACCTGCAATGGAAATTCTGTCATCTCCATGAATCCTGGGTATTTTTCTGGTGCTGGACATGTTAATTCTAGGACTTTAAGGCTACGTTTACACGTGTATGCTACATCAAAATAGCTTATTTTGATGTAGCGACATTGAAATAAGCTATTTCAATGAATAACGTCTACACGTCCTCCAGGGCTGGTGCTGTCGACGTTCAACGTCAACGTTGGGCAGCACCACATCGAAGTAGGCGCTGCAGGGGAGCGTCTACACACCAAAGTAGCGCACATTGAAATAAGTGTGCCAGGAACAGCTGCAGACAGGGTCACAGGGCGGACTAGCACTTCCGGGGCAACAGCTAGCCACTCCCTTAAAGGGCCCCTCCCAGACACACTCAGCCTGCACAGCACGCGGTTTGCAGAGCCATAGGAACGCACACCTCAGTGAAGCAGTTATGGACCCCCAGCAGCAGCAGCAGCCAGAGGTCCACCCAGCTGCCCCTGCAGGAGCAGTGCTCGCCCTGCTCAATGTCATGCAGGAGGCAGCTGATCACCTTTTAGTCACAGAAGAGGAGCTGCCCCCAGGGGAGAAGGAAGCAATCCCAGACCCTGCAGCCCTTCTCCCCTCCCCGCCGCACACACCGCCGGCTGTGGAGCTACCCCATGAGCACCGACTGGTGGGAGCGGCTGGTTTTCGGCGAGTGGGACAACGACCGCTGACTCCAGAACTTTCGGATGAGCCGGCAGACATTTCTGGAGCTCTGCCAGTGGCTCACCCCTGCACTGAGGAACCAGGACACCGCCATGCGGCGTACCCTCAGCGTGGAGAAACTGGTCGGAATCGCTGTCTGGAAGGTGGCGACTCCAGACAGCTACCGATCCGTGGGTCAGCAGTTTGGCGTCGGCAAGGCCACCATCGGGGCTGTCCTCATGGAGGTAAGAGGACCCACGGGGAGGGGGAGGCAGTCCTGGGGGTGGAGGGGAGCTCTAGCAGGGGAGGGGAGGGGAGCCCTGGCAGGGGAGGGCCACACACACCCTGCACGCCCCTCATTGGTTCTCTCCCATGTCCTTCCCCTGCAGGTCGTCCACGCCATCAACGCCCTGCTCCTCCACAGGCTCGTGCGGCTTGGGGACCCGGATGCCACCATCACGTGGTTTGCCACCCTGGGCTTCCCAAATTGCTTCGGGGCTCTGGATGGGACCCATATCCCTATCTGTGCCCCGGAGCACAGTGGAGGATGCTTCTAGAAAACGGAAAGGGCTACCATTCAGTGGTCCTCCAGGCTTTGGTGGACAGCCGGGGCCACTTCCTGGACATTTATGTTGGCTGGCCTGGCAGCACCCATGACGCCTGGGTATTCCAGAATCTGGGCCTGTGCCACTGGCTGGAGGCGGGGACCTACGTCCCCCAGCGGGAGATCCCTGTAGGGGACAACACGATACCCCTCTGCATTGTCACAGATGCGGCGTACCCCCTCTGGCCGTGTCTCATGCACCCTTACACGGGCCATCTGTCAGCCAGCCAGGAGCGCTTCAGCATGCGCCTGAACCACGCATGCCAGGTGGTTGAGAGCACATTTGGCCGCCTCAAAGGGCGCTGGAGGTGTCTCCTCACCCTCCTTGATGCGGGCCCCACCAACATCCCCCAGATTGTGGGCGCATGCAGCGCCCTCCAGAACCTGGTGGAGAACAAGGGGGAGGTATTCTTTCAGGGCTGGGCTGTGGAGGCTGGCAGGGCTGACGTGCAGCCACCCGCTGCCCCCAGTCACCAGGTGGACCCCGAGGGGATCCGGGTCCGGGAGGCCCTGCGGGCCCATTTTGAGGAAGCCGCGGGGTGAACGCTGGTAGGCCCCCCACTGCACCCCCCACCATCCTCCACAACACTCCCTGCCCCTACGCCCACACCACAGAGCACCCAAGAGCACCCCCCACACTTTTCTTATAAAAATAGACCTGTTGTTCATGAAACCACAAAACGGTGAATTTGTATCATTATATTATTACAAAAAATATAAATGTTATATGATAACCAAAAAACAGTGGAACACAAGGAAGGGGAGAACTATTTACATGGGGGGCAGGTATCATAAAATAACAAGGGTCTAATACAAACTATATACAACACAAGTAAAATGGGATATGTACAAAGGAGGGGACATGTCCTGGGCCCCGCACCCCCTAATGTCCAGCACTGGGGTGGGCGGCCGCGACCCGCACCTTGGCCGCAGCCCTGGCTGGGGCTGGCTGGGGGCCGCGCGGACCGGCAGATATGGCCGGCGGGTGTCAGCTGGCCCCAGGTCCCTCTCGGTGGAAGGCCCCTTGGTGGCGGAAGGTGGTGTGACGGCGGGTGGAGCAGTGGTTGGAGCGGCGGGTGGCGCAGGCAGGGCGGGCACAGCGGTGGCTGGTGTCGCATGAGGGGCCAGGTAGTCCATGATGTGCTCATATGTGCGCATAAAGGCCCCCCATGCCTCCTGGCGCCAGGCCAGCACCCGCTCCTGCAGATGGAGGCACCACTCCTCTACCCACAGGCGCTGCTCCGAGACCTCCAGCTGCCGCCGGAGGATCGCGAGCAGCTGGGGGTCGGTCGCCGTCCGGGGGTGGTGCTGGGTCCTCCGTCGTCCCCGCCCTGGGGCTGGTCGGTGCTTTGTCGAGGGGCTGGCCTGGAGTGATGGCCCCGGCGGGCTCTCTGGGACCACTGACACGTCGCCGGCGCTCTCCGGTCCTTCTGATGGTACAGCTGTGCAACACGGGGGGAAGAAGAGTGGAGACAGTCATTAGTGTGGGCCCCAAGCCGTGGCCCTTGCCCCCCCCACCCCTCTGCTGCTGGTTCCCCATCCCTGTCCCCGGGAGATGCTGCTGATGATGATGGGTGTCCCACCCCGTCCGCCGGGGGACCCTAGGTTCCGCTCCCCCTATCCCCGGGTATGGGGCATGGCACTGTCGTGCTGGGGGGGCAGGGGCTGATGCACTCTTCTGAGGGACATGCCATTGCTGTCCTTGTGGCCATGGTCATCTGGGCATGTGGAGGGCCCTGGTCATGTCAGTTGCTCCCGCCCCTCAACCCCAGGGGTGTGCACTGGGGGGTACATACCTGATGGTCTGCTCCCACGGTCAGGGGACACCCTGTGGGTGGACGCCCTGCTGGAGCTCCGGGACGGGATGATGATCCGGAGCCCCCCCGTCACTGGAGGAGGATACCCCCTCCTCCTACTCCTCCGGCATGCCAGGGTTGGGCTCCTGGGCGGGCCCCTGGGGTGCAGGGCTTGCCTCCGGGGCAGACTCTGCCTCCGAGGCCTGCTGGGGCTCGTCAGTCGAGGTGTCAAGAGTGGCCAGCAGGGAGGAGGTGTTCCGGGGGCCCGGGATTTCCCTGAGCTCCCTGTAAAAGGGGCAAGTGACGGGGGCGGCCCCAGATTGGCTGGCCGCATCCCGGGCCCAGGCGTAACCCTGCCGCAGCTCCTTAACCTTACTCCTGACGTGGTCAGGAGTGCGGGCAGGGTGACCCCGGGCGGCCAGGCCCCCGGCCAGCTGAGCAAACGCATCCGCATTTCGCCTCTTGCTCCCCATTACCTGGAGCACCTCCTCCTCACTCCAGAGCCCCAGCAGGTCCCGGATCTCGGCCTCCGTCCAGGAGGGGCCCCGCTGCCTCTTCCCCAGCTGGGTGCCGGGCTGGAAGCCCTGGCTCCCCTTGGGGGGGGTGCCCTGGGGTCGCTTGGGGGGCTGGCGGGCGGCCATCACTGCAGGGGTGGTGGACTGCGGCTGCAGAGGGGCGTGCAGGCTGGCCACGTGTCTGTGCTGCCGTCTGCATGCTCTCTCAGCTTCCTGCACAGGAAGACCGGGAGCGGGGAACTTTAAGGGGCTGCTGCACGCAGCGACCATCGAGCTCAGGGGCTGGAGAGAGCGTCTCTCAACCCTCAGCTGATGGCCGCCATGGCGGACCCCGCTATTTCGATGTTGCGGGATGTGCATCGGCTACATGTGCCCTACTTCGACATTCAACGTCGAAGTAGGGCGCTATTCCCATCTCCTCATGAGAACAGCGACTTCGACGTCTCACTGCCTTACGTTGATGTCAACTTCGAAATAGCACCCGGCACGTGTAGACACGGCTTAACTGGGTGATGACAAAACAAAACAAAACAACCAATATAATAGAGCTGGCTGAAAAATATGATCCCACAGCATATACTGATTTCAAAATTATTTTCATCCCAACTTGACAGGAAAAAAAAAAAATATATATATATATAAAAATTGTGGCATGGGAAGTTCTAAAAAAGTTTGAAATGTGTTAATGTTTTATTTCAACACCATTGTTTGAAACTTATTTTGAGATTTCTGAGTCCAAATGTTTTGCTTCAGCTCAGCAGACTTAGATCTGCATCTGAGCTACCATGGACCTTCACAGGATTTGTTATTATGCCTTATCCCACAATATTCCCTGTGGGTCAGCCTCCCTGCCTGGGCTATATCTCACACAGTACGATAGGAATAACCAGCCCATGAGAAAGAAGCTCTCTGCCTGAATGAATAATGACGTAAGCACTCCGGAACTGATATTCCATGCTTACAGAACACCAATTCATATACACAGGGAAGGTTTCACGAAGAAATCTGCTCTTCTTCATTCTTATCATTTTTGTCATCGATCTATTACTCTGCCAAGAGAGCAGATTTGGGGATTGAGTAGGTTTATTTTGGGCCTTCTTTTCCTTGCCATAGTCATCCTGGCTATGTCCACACTAGCCCCAAACTTCGAAATGGCCACACAAATGGACATTTCGAAGTTTACTAATGAAGCACTGAAATGCATATTCAGCACTTCATTAGCATGTGGGCGGCCGCGGCACTTCGAAATTGACGCGCCTCGCCACCGCGCGCCTCGTCCCGACGGGGCTCCTTTTCGAAAGGAACCTGCCTACTTCGAAGTCCCCTTATTCCCATGAGCTCATGTTTTGGGCTCGTGTAGACACGGCCCCTAAGTAACTGATTTAAAGAGAGAGGTAAACAATAGATACTGACATGGGTCAGTTGAGCAACTGTTCTCAGACGAATCTATATTAAATACGAGTGATGACAGCTACACTCCAAAAGCTGAGTCTGCCCACGAGTACCCCTTCGAAAGTCTGAAAATCGAAAGAGGGTGGTCGCAGGCACAGCTTTTGAAAGGGAGCAACTGCACCTTAAACGCAGATTGACGGGTCAATCTGCCCTTTCAAAAGGCTGCTGTGCTCTTTCAAAAGGGAGCATCCACACGGCTCCAAGCACTCCTTTGAAAGAAGGGAGGCAGACAACGCTGTGGACAGGGTCCCATGGCCTACAATCCCTTCTGGGGCCACAGCCAGCCACTCCCTTAAAGGTTCCCTCCCTCCACCCACACAAGCTGAAGGAAGGGCTACCATTTAGTGGTTCTCCAGGCCCTGGTGGATGCTAGGGGCAGGTTCATGGATATCTGTGCCGGCTGGGCCAGCTGTACCCATGATGCCCAAGTGTTCAGAAACTCTGGGCTGTGCCAACATGTAGGGGCCAGCACATTCCTCTCCCCCCAACATCAGATCCCAAATGGGGGGACATCACTGTGCCGCTCTGCATGGTGGCAGATGCAGCCTACCTACTCCAGCCCTGGCTCCTGTGACCCTACATGAGCCACTTCAACCCCACATGGGAGGCATTCAATCAACACCTCAACCACACCTCAACCAAAATCATGGAGCAGGCCTTTGGGCACCTTAAACGGTGGTGGAGGTGCCTCCACAAGAGGTTGGGGTCCTCAGTGTGCCCCAGGTGGTGGGCACCTGTTGCATCCTTCACAACTTGTGGGTGGTAAGGGGGATGCCTGTGTCCAGAGAGGGCCAGTGCGGTACGAGCAGCTGGACACTGCCCATTCACCAGGCCCATCAGGACTCATTAGGGAGGTCATCCACATTACGGAGGCCCTCAGGCAGGCCATCACAGTGGCTACCTGTGACCCATGCCCATTCTCCATCCACTCCTGCCCCTCCCACCATCCCCACCACCACCCACACTAGCACCACATCTGCACATTTGCTACCCACCATCCCTCCCTGAGGAGCATAGCACAAGGAATGTATGGAAAATAAATATTTGTGCACAACTGAAGGGTACATGCAACTATGTATGGGGGATGGGAAAGATGTTGTACCAGGAGAATGAGTGGGCTTCTAACCTGGAGGGGGGCAGGAGGCTCTTAACCTTGAGGGGGTGGGAGGGATCAGTCCAGGGCTGGGGTGGTGAGCCGTGATCCCCACCAGTACCAGGACACCCATCCCCCAGGTTCAGGGTCCCTGACAGGGCAGGGATGGGGCAATGAGCACTGACAGGTAAGGCTGCAGGAGCAAAGGGGGGCAGCAGCAGTCTCAGCGTGGGAAGGCAGCAGGGGTGGGGGGACAGAAAGCAGGCCATTTTGTCTGCGTGCTCCCAGAATGTGATGCTGATACCCTCCAGGGTGGTCTGGAGCCTGTCTCATGCCGCTCTCCACCACTCCAGGTCAGCCTTGGCAAGAAAGAGTTGTAGCCTGGCCACCTCGGCCTGATGGTGGCTGTCTGGGTCCTCCTCCACCCTCTGAAGGGCCCTCTGGCTAAGGTCCCAATGGCAAGCCATGTGGGACAGAGCCTGGCAACTCTCAACGTCCACCTGGGAGCTCTCTGGGACCAGGGACCATGTAGGGATCTCCCGGCCCCCGAATGGTGCAGCTGTATGGAGAGAGAGACAGCATGTAGGTAATGTATTATGGCCTGGGGGAGGGTTGACTGGAGACCGGCACCCCCCCCTCGGGGCATCCGTCCCCCTCCTGGGGACAGCATTCTATCTGACAGCACAGCAGTTGGGGGGGCATCTCGGGTGGGTGGTTCTCCCCGGCCCATGGTGGTTGGTCCCTGGGTGCTGTCCAGCCCCAACCAGCCGCCACCTCACATGTGGGTCACAGCACTGTCCACTGGGGGCAGGTAATGATCATCACTGGTGGGCCACCAAGGGTGCCATGTATCACACCAGGGCAGGAAGTGTACAGCCTGGGACCACTGTTCCTGTGTGCAGCTGACTGGTGTGTCTCCCCCACCCCACAGACTAGGTGCATGCCCCACCTTGTCCATACCAGAGCGTCCGTCAGTGTTGTCTGAGGATGCCCGGCTCCCAGTCGCTTGGCTGGATGAGCAGGAGGGGATGTGTATGGTGAGGACCCCTTCTCACTTGATCAGTCAGAGGTTCCCTTGGCCTCCTGGGTCCCTGAATCAGACTGCTCCTCCTCCCCCAGCGGCGGCTCATGCGCTGAGATGTGAAGGACCACCAGGGGTGGGGAGCTGTCCCGGGGCCCTGGGATGGCGCGTAATTCCCAGAAGTAGGGGCAGGTGGCTGGAGCTGCCCCGGAGTGGCCAGCCTGGTTCCAGGCCTGGGCATAGCCTTGGCAAAATTCTTTAACTTCGGAGGGTACTTGCTCAGCAGTGCGCTCCAGGTGGGCCCTCGTGAAAAGGTCGCAGGCCAGGCAGGCAAATGCTGTGGCATTTTGCCACTTCACATCCATTTGGTGGAGGATCTCCTCCTCCTTCCATAACTCGAGGAGGTCCCTCAGCTCCTGCTGTGTCCAGGAGGGGGCTCTTTTTTTTCTCACCCCCTGGAACCCTGGGAGCCCTTCAAGGCCTTGGGGGCAGGTCCATGGAGCTCCCACAGGGGTTGGCCATGGTTGCTTGCTGCTGCTCCAGGGCTATGTAGAGGACATGCTGCTAGCACTCATGCGGGAGCTGCTCCTAGCACACTCTCAGCTTCCTGCCATGGGGTTCCTGCGTCCATGCTGTTTTAAGGGTGGCCAGCTGCAGGGATCCTAGATCCCCACTGCTGCTGGCTGGAGTGGCCCTGTGCTCCAACTGATCAGCGCCATGGCAGACCCATCTTTTGAAAAAGTGGGATGTGGAGCATCTATACATGTATTCTTTCACTTTAGTTTTTCGAAAGGGGACAGTCTTCCTGATGAGGGATCAAGGTTCAGATTTTGATATCTGTGCACCGTTCTTTTGATTTTCTTTTGAAAGAATGTGCTGCAAGTGTAGACACTCCTCCCATTCTTTTGACAGAGGGCCACATATTTCGACCTTTCGTACACGTGTAGACACAGCTACAGTGAAAAGTAGGTGTTCCCACAGGCTGCAGGTCTCTGTGGAAGACTGCGGCAAAGGGGAAGAAGTAGATAAGGTTTCAGCAGCTCTCTGCTCCCGGAGCTTTTTCCTATGGCAAGGAAAGGCTCTGGAAGTGGGGAGGCAGCTGGGAAAAGCTCACCACAGTCCTGTGTAGCATCCCATTTTCATGTGCCTACAGTTACATATGTCAGCAAGAGATGTGAGAACTCCATACTTGTTAGAATCAGGCTACCTGTTCAGATGCATGTGTAAGTTTTGATACAGGGACTCCAGCCTGTGACTTCTGGAGCTTAGTCCATGAACCTCTACAGCTAGAGCTAAAAGGCAGTTAGCACTCAGCTAATGCTCTAGAGGAGACTCATTCTTTCTCTGTGTAAGTGGTCTAGGTGCCACCAACTAGGACAGTGACTCACACCAAGTAGGTGTGTGGATTACATGCTTCCCCTGACAGGGAAGGCACACCCTGAGCTTCAGGGACCCAGTTGAAATCCTGGATGGAATCTGTATGGCTGATGGACTGCTCTTTATGAGGCTTAAAACTTGGCCAAATTTGGTTGGATTTTCACGATGTTGGAAAACGTCACATCTGTGACACAAAGGTCACCCACCCAGCTAAATTTCAAGTCCCTCCTGTAAAACCAGAGGAGCACTAGAACTTCTCAAACAAAAAATTCACAGAATTTTTTTCACAGGAGCAGCAAAAAAATATTGTTTTCCCTATATTTGCGCTCAGAAACAATAGAAGTGATTTTGGCTGGCATTTTCAAAAGAAAATAAAATGCCAGTGTTGGACACCTAGTTTGAAACATTTCAGAATAAACAGGTTTTTAGGCTAAGGCTACACTATGGTTTCTACAAATGTATCCCAAATGTATCCCAAAACAAAAACTGCTTGGCCAAACACTGTACGTAAAATAGAAAGGATATTTCAACCATGGTATTTCATTCTCGGTAACTCTCACTGTACAAGAGTTCCTGAAAAGACCAAAATACCCTCTTATTTCGAATCCCATTTTGGTGTTGTGTGCATCGAGTTCAAAAGAAGGGAGCTTGAAATTGCACATTATTTTGAGCTAGGGTTACAGTGTAGCCTGAGCCTTAACGTTTGGGAAAGTTATGAGCATCTAAAAACAGGGTTTTATAATGCAGTTTTGGACAAGGTTATAACAGATTGCTATCTGCACCATCTAGTACTCTCCACAGAAATCACCAGTGAAGCCAACATTAACATTCAGACTTCACAGACATCACACCCAGCTACACATCATAATACTCAGCTGTACTCAGACTTCCCAGCTCCATAGCTAACTTCCTTTAACTTTTAAATAAGGTAGACATTTATTTTCAAAACATATTCATTTCTAATTGTCTGCACTTTCTTTTGCTGTCCTCTTTATCACAGTATCATCTATTTCAATAGAAATCTTACAATCGTCCCATCAGCCCATCCTTGCCAGTCCTCAATCTTTTTCCCTCAGGTTCCCCTCCTCTTACAGACACTGAGTTATCTGCAAATATTTTGAGACAAATATGTTTTGCATAGCTCTAGTTTTTCCCCCAACTTAGTTACGGAGCTGTAGGTACTTACTCTCTTCAACATTTAAAACATTTAAAATGAACTATTTTAATTTGACAATGTGGAAAGAGTCATTAAAATTATAAATTATTGAATGTACTAATACATAATTTATGGAATAATATCTGGGTAGAGAAACTATAATTAGCAATGAACCACATAGTATATATTTCGAAGAGCCTGCATTTTAAAGGTGTTCGAGACTCACGGTGCTTGGTGTTGCAGAGCCTAACTGATTTAGGAACCTAATGCCTTGTCTACACTTAGGAGTAAATAAGGGCTGCAGAGATTGATCCTCCAGGATTCTATTTATTGGGCTTAGTAAAGATATAATAATTTAATCACTGATTGCACTCTCCTTGATTCTGTTATTCCACCAGAACAATGAGCAAAAGGGAAGTCAATGGGAGGGATTCTTCCATTGACTGCCTTCAGCTAGGATGATTCACTAACTTGGTCTAAAATACATTGACTCCAGCTACATTACTCACAAAGCTGGAGTTTTAAACCTTAGTTCAACATGACCCTAGACCTATCCTAAGTCATTGTCAAAAGTGATTTAGCCATTTCGGAACCTAGAATCTACTGATGGTTAATAACTAAGGAAAAGCATGTTCTTTCAAAAGGACGCCCTGTTTTTGAGAGCACCCTTCTTCCTGAAAAAAAATTTAGGAGGGACTGTGCTTTCAAAAGTGGGGGCTTCCTTTCAAAGGAATCCCATCTACACAGCTAGCTTGCATTTCAAAAGCATCACTTTCAACTTGGTGAGTGGCTGCCATTATGTAAATGAGGCACTGAATATTCATATCAGTGCCTCATTAGCATTTTTGAAGTGCTGCATTTACTTGCACCTTCCAAAAGGGAGGTGCAGTGTAGATGCAGACGCTATTTCAAAATAAATTCAAAATAATGGGTACATTATTTCGATTCCAGTAAATTAAAATTATTACTTGTTTCCTGAGTAATAATCTCTCCTTTGAAATAGGCCACAATGCGCTCAAGTGGTACAATTCTGAAATAGCACTATGACCCTGGAAATGTTATTTTGAGATAGTTGGATTCTAGTTCTAAAAGCATTTTGTGTATGGTTGTGTTATTTTGAAATAAGATATATTTATATCTTATTTTGAAATAGGACTGTCATGTAGATGATGCATAGCCGAGTCCATTCATGAGTTTATGTGTAACAAGGCAAGAGTTTGTTGATTAAGTCTGCAGTGGTGCTGCAGAGATTTTTTTATTAACAGTAGCCTTTGAAAAAGCTCTTCTCATATTTATCAGTGCATACCCTGATCCCAGGGACAGAGGTATAATAGGGGAAAGAAATTAGGGGGGACAATATAAAATTTCCAGTACCAAGCTTGATGGTGAGCACAGGATGCAGGAAACCTGGGATCAGGATAGTGCATAATCTGAAAATTTAGTTGTCCTATGTAACCTGTTCAAGCCCCTACAACTTCCCTTTTTAACTAAGCTGCCACTTGAGGTGTTGAAAATTTGTACAAGATGTAATTCACAGGTAAGGAGGACACTGTTGTAGGTCTTCTTCTAGAATGGATTCCACAGAGTAAGCCTTTCCTTCTCTTTGCATAGTAGTAGGCATCCTTCAGTCTGCATAGACTATGGATCGCGCCCTTTATAGTTTCAATTGAGGACTTCATTTACAGCGTCTACTGTGATTATGTAGACCCACACAAGAGTGACAGTCCTTGCTGCATCTCTTGCAGATATGGTGGGTGTGTGGCAAGTCCTTAGTGTGCTTTCTGTGCGCTCGCTTCTTCTCTGCTAGCTGTCTGATACTCACCTCGCCCTTCTGAAGGCCCTTGTGTAACCCCTGCCTCCATCTGCTGCAGTTGTCTGCCACTTCCTCCCAGCTGTCCAGCTCGATGTCTACCTCTCTGAGGTCTCTCTTGCAGACATCTTTGTAGCGCAACTGGGGGCGTCCGGGAGGTCTTTTGCCAGAGGCTAGCTTACCATACAGGATGTCTTTTGGAATCCTTCCATCATTCATCCTGTGGACGTGGCCAAGCCAGCGGAGCCGATGCTGCCTGAGGAGGGTGTGCATGGTTGGGATTCCAGCTTGCTCGAGGACGGCGGTGTTGGTCACTCTGTCCTTCCGTGATATTCCAAGGATGCGCCTGAGGCAGTGCAAGTGGAAGACGTTCAGCCTCTTTTCCTGGCGGGCATACAGGGTCCAAGTCTCGCTGCCATAAAGGAGGGTGCTGAGGATGCAGGGTCTGTAGACTTGCATTTTGGTGTGAGTGTACAGCTTGTTGTTATTCCACACTCTCTTGCTGAGTCTGGACAGAGTTGTGGCCACTTTTCCGATCCTCCTATTTAGCTCAGTGTCCAACGACAGGGTGTCAGTGATGGTGGACCCGAGGTAAACGGACTCGTGGATGACCTCTAACATATAGTTGTAAATGCTGATTGATGGAGACTCAGCAACATCCTGACCGAGTATGTTTGTCTTCTTTAGGCTGATGGTAAGCCCAAAGTCCTTGCACGCTCTGGAGAACTGATCCAGCAGCTTTGGAAGGTGGTCTTCTGTGTGAGACACTACAGCAGCATCGGCTGCGAACAGCATGTCTCTAATGAGGACTTCCCGCACCTTAGACTTAGCTTTCAGCCTTGCAAGGTTAAACAGTTTCCCATCAGATCTTGTGTGCAGCAAGATGCCCTCTGTTGAAGATCCAAAGGCATGCTTCAGGAGGAGTTCAAAGAAGATCCTGAACAATGGTGGAGCAAGCACGCATCCTTGTTTGACACCGCTCCTGATTCTGAAAGCATCCGATAATGCACTGTCATATTGGATGGTTCCTCTCATGTCTTCGTGGAATGACTGGATCATCTTGAGTAACCGTGGAGGACAGCCTATCTTGTGGAGCAGTTTGAACAGACCATCCCTGCTGACCAAGTCAAAGGCCTTGGTCAGGTCGATGAAGGCTATGTAGAGTGGCTTCCTCTGCTCCCTGCACTTCTCCTGCAGCTGCCTTAGAGAGAAGACCATGTCAACGGTAGACCTCTCTGCGCGGAATCTGCATGGCGATTCGGGGTACACCTTCTCAGCAATCTTCTGGAGTCTGCCAAGGATGACGCGAGCGAACAGTTTACCAGTGACGCTTAGGAGGGAGATTCCACGGTAGTTGTTGCAGTCGCTTCTGTCTCCTTTGTTCTTATACAAGGTTACAATGTTAGCGTCGCGCATATCGTGTGGAACCTCACCCTCTTTCCAGCACAGGCACAGTAGCTCATGTAGGGGTTCCAGGATTGTGTCCGGGGCACACTTGATTACCTCTGGTGGTATACCATCCTGGCCAGGGGCCTTTCCTGCTGCAATGCTGTCGATGGCTCTCTCCAGTTCATCCACAGTCGGTTCTTGATCCAGTTTGTCCATTACTGGTAGGATCTTGATGGCATCAAGGGCTGCGTCAACCACAACGTTCTTGGGTGAGTATAGCTTGGAGTAGTGCTCAACCCAGTACTCCATCTGTTTGGCTTTGTCAGTGATGACTTCACTAGATTAGGATTTCAGAGGTGCCATCTTGTTCTGGGTGGGTCCTAATGTCTTCTGCATACCCTCGTACATTCCTCTGAGATTAGCAAAGTCAGCACAGGTCTGGATGCTGCTGCATAGCTGGAGCCAGTGGTTATTGGCACAGCACCTGGCTGTCTGCTGTACTGTTCTTCTGGCTGCTGTAAGTGCTTGCTGGGTACTCTGGCTCAGTGAGAGTTTGTACTCCAGGAGTGCAGCGCGCTTCTTTTCAATGACTGGAATCATCTCATCAGAGTTAGCTTCGAACCAGTCGTTCATGTTTCTAGCTCTTCTTCCAAACACCGACAAGACCGTGTTGTAAACTGTATCCCTCAGATGTTGCCATTTGGATGTCACATCGGTGCCCCAGGGCCGCTGCGCAGATTTTCCTGGAGGGTCTCTCTGAACTTTTCAGCTTTCTCTGAGTTTGCCGTCTTTCTGGCGTCAATGCGGGGCCTTCCAGCAGGTTTAGAGTGGTACAGCTTCTTGGGTCTCAGCTTGAGCTTGGATCAAACTAGCAAGTGATCTGTATCACAGTCAGCACAATGATAGCTGTGTGTCAGAAGGACGTTTTTGAGGTTATTACACCTAGTGATGACCACGTCTAGTTGATGCCAGTGCTTCGAGCGTGGGTGTCTCCATGGCACTCTGTGCTGTGGCTTCATTTGGAAGAATGTGTTTGTGATGCACAGATCATGGTACATACACAGTTCAAGGAGACGCTGTCCATTGTCATTCATTTTTCCCACACTGAAGTGTCCTAAGCAGGAAGGCCATGAGGCCCAATCAGCTCCAACTCTTGCATTGAAGTGACCCAAGATGTACAGTTGTTCAGGAGCAGGTATTTGCGCTACAGCAGCACTAAGCATGTCACAGAACTTGTCTTTTACTTCTGGTGTGTTGTACAGGGTTGGAGCATAAGCGCTGATCAGGTGGACGGGACCAGCGCAAGTTTGAAGTGTGATCCGAAGAAGTCTTTCTGATCCACCTAGGACTAATTCCACCATTTGTAGAAGGGTGTTTGTGACAGCAAAGCCAACACCATGCTCTCTGGGTTCTTCTTGGGCTTTATCCTGCCCGAAAAAGGTGTAGTCCTTTTCCTTTAGAGATCCCGAATCTGCGAGTCGCGTCTCTTGCAGTGCAGCAATATCAACTCAGAGCCTCTTTAGTTCCTCGTTGATAACAGCGGTCTTTCGGGTGTCACTGATGACCTGAAAATCTTCAGTCAAGCCGGTCAGTATGGTCCGCATATTCCAGCAAGCAAGCTTAAATTGTTGATGTTTCTCATTTTTTGTTGATTTTCTTATTGGTTTGCCTGGTGCCCAAATTTCAGTCACTTGTCAGGTTCAGGAACCTTAAGCCTCACGCACCCAGCGAGGCAGGTGAACTGTGGTGGGACAGTACCCTATTGGCTGGGGGCCGCCCAGCTTGAGGTGGGCAGTGACTGTCCAGTGAGATGCGAGGATCTCTCCCACCGTCGAAGGCAACCCCTGGCGCTCATTCTCTACGCCAGTCGAGCAAGAGCTTACAACCGTTATCTGTTGCCTCCCGTGTTGACACAACACTGTTCAGTGATGCCAGAGTACCTCTCCGGGTGCGAGTCTGGGCACTTATTATGGAGACTGTGGGCTGCCCAGACACCAGTGTCCCCCTCTCGGCTTTACTGATATAGTCCAAAGGAGAAGATAACCTCCACGTCTGGTACCAGCTCAGCTGCAGGAGTTGCCGGGACAGTGCCAGAAGTTGACACCGAACCGCCTTCAGACTCCACTCCAGATTGTCTGTCAGGATTTACTCCCTTAGCTTTTCTCCTTCCCAGGATAACCCACAAG
This sequence comes from Carettochelys insculpta, assembly GCF_033958435.1. NCBI lineage: Eukaryota > Metazoa > Chordata > Testudines > Carettochelyidae > Carettochelys > Carettochelys insculpta. The sequence goes on from NC_134137.1 coordinate 140,356,210, forward strand.
GCAGTGGGGTTGCATAGTGTTGTATAAAGCCATCATTAAGTTCAGTACAATGTAGATATAGGTCCTGTAACTTTCTGTAGGCTTTGTTTGGTAGCAGTTGCTGGGTCTACATTAAGTATTATAAGTTGGTAAGAAATTGTTTATACATACCCTAAGTCTGTAAGAAATCCTATCTGTTCCTTTGTAAAAGAAATTCCTTTCTGTAAAATGAGGTTTCCTATCTGTGGCTGAGGAAAATGTGAATGCAGGTGTGGATACATTGGAATCAGTCCCTGAAGTCAGCCTGCCAGCAGCACCTAGATGGCCAGAGAATAATAGGAGCTGAGCAATGCAAACACATTGGGAGTAAGTGCATTTCAAAGTTGGGCGCATATTTCGAAGCATCCGTGGCTAGACTGCTTGTCAGCACTTTGAATAGAAGCTTCAAAATTCGCATGGCTGCCATTAAGCTAATGAGGCACCGCATCTGCATTGCAGTGTCTCATTGATATTCTCTGGTCCATGTCATTTCCATGCTAGTGTAGACATACCCACTCAGTAAGTAATGTGAAGTTTCTAAAACAATGAGTGAAGAATTAATTGCCATATTTAAAAATGTAAAAGATGATGTCTCACCCAGCTTTCACTGAAGTTATTGGGAATTTTTCAGATAACTTCCCCGGAAGCATAACGTGTAGCCAGTGACATATCAAGTCACAGGTGGAGATTAAAATTGGGAAACTTTCTAATGGTTAATTACCATAGAATATTCACCTGCATCATAATTGTTCCTGTATATACAGTAGTTACTGTTCTCTGTAGCAGGTGCTGAGCAGAGGTGGGATCTACTAGAGTGTTAAATTTATTGCACAGGATTTACAACAGTGTAAAATTAGAGCACTGAAGTGCTAAGTCAGGGTTTTATTTATTGTAGTTTACTGTAGAACTGCTTTGATGACCCTAAGTTTAAAACACTAACAAATTTGTCCTTTTGGAAACAAAACAAAAATTTCAATGAATGGTACTCCAGACAGTGTAACAGCTTGCAATCAACAATTTCATATTCCAGTCTCTGTCTATAGACTATTACTCATGATTTCTGGTACAGTACAACTGCAAAATAATCCATTAAAATAGTTCTTCAGTTGGTTCTAATTTCTCTTTCTTGAACGGAAACTGATAATATAACAAACGTTTCTGATTTTGCCATTGTATTAAAGTGTAGCATGAAAATTCCTCAGGCATCCCATGGTTTATGCTAAAGACCCCCTATTCAATTCTTAAAGTCTGGAGTAGGCCTATATACAGAACCCCAGCTAGCATGAGTGGAAAGATACCTCGCTAGGCCCCCTTCTCCCTTATCTCTCTCACAAGACCCAGAGAAGGACATCCCAGCTCAGGAAGGAACGGCCTTGAAGTCTGAAGGGAGGAATAGCACATGGAAACTGATTGTTAGTGCTGTGTGCAGTTAATGTCTTGTGCTTTAAATCTTCTAGATAAACCCCCTGGATGCACGAGTGTAGAGGCATCGCCACATCCTCTATCCTATCTTGACATGAACAGGTCATTGTGTATCAGTTTTGCTTAATAAGTAGAGGAAAACACCTATAGTAGAGATAAGATGTTCTATAAACTGTGGGCGGAGATACTCTGTAATCTCTTTAGATTATTGTTTTATTGTGCTCATTTCATCTTGCAGTTAGAACCTATCCAGGCGTGAGTGACACCAGTGTCATTGTTTCCACCCACCATCAATAATCTATAAAATCAATTGTAATCTATTTTCTGGCAGTGCTTCACTGAGTCATGATGGGTGAAGTAGCACTCCACCACCACTGCGTGTAATAAACTCTCCTGCTTGCTTCATACTTCATGTCCAGACTTTGTTCCAACAACAGGAATTGAATGGATTGGAATATAATAACCCCAGGAAGAACACACTAGATTTTAACATATATAGTTCCATATATTTTAACTACATATTGCAGCTCCAACAAGAAGCTTCTTTAACACTCTCCAGAAGGAGTCTAAAAATCCTTTTGAGTTTGTAGTTTGGATTTTAAAACAAACTCTAGAATTTTACTGTTAAGGAGTTGAACACTGTTCATTTGACCTTGACTTTCAATAGTATTTGTATGAAAAATAATCTCAGCTATTACTAGCAGTTTATAGCTTCAACTGGCCACTCTGCATGAAAAAAAGTTTTACAGACATGCTTCCAGAAATGCAATGCCTATTTAAGCTCAAATAAATAGTCCTGAAAAACTGTATTTTATTTTAAAATGTAATTCAAATAGCCCTGATTCAAAACAAATGGAAAAACCTACAGCTTGAGTCAGTAATTAGAGAAACAACTGACGACAAGGAGGCATATCACTTTCAAATAAACTTTAATTTTAGGCTATGCCTACACTAGAGGTTTTTTTTTTTTTTTACAAAACTGACATTTTGTTAACAAAACACTGAGCGCATCCATGTTCCCAAGGCATTCTGTAGACAGTAAATCATCAGAATGCAGCGCTTTTGTTGAAAGTCTTATCCCACTCCCCACAAGGCATAACGCCTCTGCCGACAGAGATGTGTTGACAGAAAGCTGGTCTGGATGTACCGGGGGCCCCACTATCTAAAGACAGGGCTTCTGGGATGCTGGGCAGCCCTGTCTGCTGTGCTTCTTGTTAGCCATTTTGTCAAGAGCATGACAGGGCAGTCCAGCCACTCTCTGTCGACATAGCGGATCCCTCTTGCAATCCACTTGGCAATTTGGCAACAATCTGTCAACATTTCCCCCACCCCCTCCTTGGATGCTGGGTCTCCATCCCCGTTGGTGGGTGTGGTGTCCCTGTTGGGTGTCATCATTGCATGGCCCCCCTGCCCCTGGGGTTAAGGCATAGTGCTGTCCATGGGTGTGGGTGCTGACGGGCGCTGATGGCCATGCTTCTATCCTGAGACTGTGATGTGGCTGGGCAGTTGCGTGTCAGGGTCCGCTGGGGGGGGTGAGGGGCTCCCACTCATGTCTGGTGCCCCCGCCCCATGACCTGGGGGTGTGTGCCTTGTGGGATACGTGCCTGACTGTTCATTGCACAGTCAGGGGAACCCCGGTAGGTGGATGCCCAGCTGGTGCTCCGGGAAGGGAGGTCTGTTAGGAGCCCCCCCTCCTCGCTGCTGGACCCCCCTCCGCTGTCCCAAGGGATGGCTCCTCGGGTGAGCCCCAGGGTGTGGGGCTGGCCTCCGGGCTGGCCTCCGGTTCCGAGTCCTGCTGGGGCTCATCGGCTGTGGTGTCAAGTGTGGCTGGGGGGGAGGAGGTATCCCAGGGGCCCAGAATGGCCCTGAGCTCCCTGTAATAGAGGCAAGTGGTGGGTGTGGCCCCAGACCAGCTGGCCAAGTCCTGGGCCCAGGCATAACCCTGCTTCAACTCCTTCACCTTGCTCCAGAATTGATCTGGAGTGCAGGCAGGGTGACCCTGGGCATCCAGTCCTTTGGCCAGTCGGATGAACACTTCTGCATTCCACTGCTTGTTCCCTGTTCTCCTCACCCCAGAAGCCCAGCAGGTCTCGGAGCTCAGCCTCCAACCAGGAGGTGCCCCGCCTCTTTTTGGCCCCCCGTTTGGCTGCCGGGGGTGCCCAGGTCCCCTTGGGGGGAACCCTGGGGGTGCTCTGGGGGCTGGCTGTCTGCCATGGTGCTGGGTGGACTGTCCGGGGCCTCTGGAGAGCATGCAGGGCTAGCACGTGCGTGTGCTGCTGCCTGCACGATGCTCTCAGCTTCCTGCCACAGGAAATCCGGGTCCATGGTGCTTTAAGGGCTGCTACGTGCAGGGACCATAGAGCCCAGCAGGGGCTGGACAGAGTGACTCAAACCCTCAGCTGATTGCTGCCATGGAGGACCCAGCTATTTCGAAGTAGCAGGACGTGGATTGTCTACACATGTCCTACTTCAACACTGAACGTCAAAGTAGGGAGCTATTCCCATCTTTGGAGAGGAGTAGCAATTTCAACATCTTGCCGCTTAATGTTGATTTCAACTTTGAAATAGCACACGGTGCGTGTAGACGAGACATCTGCTATTTTGACGTTGTGCCAGCTACTTCAAAGTAGCTGCCTAGTGTAGATGCACCCTTGGTCTCCAGCCTATAACAGTGCTTGGGATTCTTCTGTCCCAAGTACCGGACTCTGCATTTGTCCTTGTTGAACCTCATCACATTCCTTTTGGCCCAATCCTCCAACTTGTCTTGGTCACACTGGACCATATCCCTACTCTCCAGTATATCTACCTGACCCCTACCTTAGTGTCATCTGCAGACTTGCATAGGGTACAGTCCATCCCCTCATCCAGGTCATTAATAAAGATGTCGAACAGCACTGGGCCTAGAACTGATCCACTTGAAACTGACTGCCAACAAGACACTGAGACATTGACCACTACCCATTGGGCCCATCTGTTAAGCCAGATTTCTATCCATCTTCCAGCTCCTGTATTCAATCCATACTTCCTTAAAGTATGGGCAAGAATATCATGGGACACTGTGTCAAAAGCTTTGCTAAAGTCAAGGTATATCACATCCATTGACTTCCCCATGTCCACACAGGCTGTTACCTCATCACAGAAGCTAATTATATTGGTCAGGCACAACTTGCCCTTGGCAAATCCACATTCACTACTCTTGATCACTTTTCCCTCTTCCAAATGGATTCCTTGAGGATTCTCCATGATTTTTCCAGGGACTGAGGTGAGGCTGACCAGTCTGTAGTTCCCTGGATTGTCCTTCTTTCCCTTTATTTAAAGATGGGCACTACATTTACCTTTTTCCAGTCATCCAAGATCGCTCCCAATCTCCAAGAGTCTTAAAGATAATGGCCAATGGCTCAGCAATGACATCTGCCAATTCCCTCAGTACCCTTTGGTGCATTAAATCCAGACCAATGGATTTGTGTACATCTAGTTTTTCGACATATCTCTTAACTTGTTCATTCCCCAAAGATGGCTGCCCTCCACCTTCCCATACTGCATTGTCTAACACTGCAGTGTGAGAGCTGTCTTTGTCCATGAAGACTGAGGCAAAAAAAGCAATGAGTACATCAGCTTTTCTTAAATCATCTGTCACTAGGTTACCTCTCATCCAGTAATGGCCCCACACCTTCCCTGATACCATCTTATTGTTAACATGCCTGTAGAAAACCTTCTTATTACCCTTCACATCCCTTGCCAACTGCATTTCCAATTGTGCTTTCACTTTCCTGTTCATTGCCCAACATTCTCCAGCCATATATTTAGACTACTTCTTACTCATCTGTCCAAGTTTCCACTTCTTATATGCTTGCTTTTTGATTTTAAGTTCAACAAAGGATTTCCCTTGTAAGCCAAGCTGATTGCTTACCATATTTGCATTTCTTACTATGAAGTGGGTTGGTTTGTTCCTGTGCCTTCCATAAACCACTTTAAAATGCTGCCAGTTGTCCTGAACTCCTTTCTCCTTCATATTGGCTTCCCAGGGGATCCTTCCCATCAGTTCTCTCAGGGAGTCAAAGTCTTCTTCTGAAATTAAGCATCTGTATTTTACTGCTCGTCTTTCTTCCTTTGGTCAGAATCCTGAAATCTACCATCTCATGATCACTGCAGCCCAAGTTCCCACCCATTTCTATTTCTCCTACTATTTCTTTCCTATTTGTGAGCAGCTGGTCAAGCTGCGTAAGGCCCCTGCTTGGTTCCTTCAGCACTTGTATGAGGAAGTTATCCCCAACCATCTCCAAAAACTTCCTGGATTGTCTGTGTGCTGCTGTATTGGTCTCCCAACAAATGTCTATGTGATTAAAGTCTCCCATGAGAACCAGCACCTGTGATTTGGAAGTTTTTCTTAGGTATCTGAAGAAATTCTCGTCTACCTCATCTACCTGATCTGGTGGCCTATAGCAGACACCAAACACTACATCCTCGCAGTTCCTTCCATCTCTAAGTTTAACCCAAAAACACTCAACTGTCTCTTGTCCACCCATAAACTGAAGCTTTGAACAATCATGTTGCTGTCTCACATAAATTGCAACTCTTCCTCCTTTTCTCCACTGCCTGTCATCCCTGAACAGTTTATACCTTTCCATGACAGTGCTCCAGTTATGTGAGTCATCCCACCAAGTTTCTGTTATTCCAGTCACCTCATACTTCTTTGACTGTGCCAGGGCCTCTGACTTCTCCTGTTTGTTTCCCAGGCTTCTTGCATTCATGTACAAACACCTTAGATAATAAGCTGTTGGGCTTATTTTCTCCTTTTCATCCAGTGGTCTTCCTTTATTGTACCTTGTTCCCCGCTTACTTCAGAGCTTGTGTCCCTAATTTAAACCAAATTTAAAGCCCGCCTCACTAAGTTTGCAAGCCTGCCCACAAAGATGCTCTCTCCTCTCTTCATTAGGTGGATCCCATTATTTCCTCGTAATCCATGCTCTCGGAACAGAATCCCATGGTCAAAGAAACCGAATCCCTTTCTCTGACACCAACTGCACAATTACCCATTTACTAAAGATTAAACTGACTTGTTTATATATTCCAAAAATGTTACTTTTAGAAAAGTATTAGTGGGCAGAATTCTCTGTCCATTTAGCTTCCTGGGATATTTCTCTAATGAACGTTAACTTGATGGTTTCCTGAGCTGGACTAAAATATCTAAACACCTACCAGAGAAGCTTTGTTAGCAAATCAATGTATGAGTTTGGACTTTTATCAATTTTGCAAATATGTGAACAGAATAGTCACAAAAGTATTTTCATTTGTTATTGTCACATAAAAAAGAAGAATATATGGAGGTTGGAAGTGAAATTTAAAGCAAATGTGTGTGTTACATTCCTCAGACTCCATTTTGTAGCTTGAATAACTGAAAGTGGAAGAACAAGAAGTCTTGTGGCACCTTGTAGACTAACAGATATTTTGGAGCATAAGCTTTCATGGGCAAAGACCCGCTTCATCAGATACATGAGTGTGGGGGTGGTTTCAGAGGGGTGTTTAAAGAGTGGGGTCTCAGTAAGAGGGAGGGCCAGAGCTGACAAGATCTATTCAGTAAGGTGGAAATGGCCCAGTATCAACGGCACTTATCAAAAGAAGAAAAAACAAGTCAGATCAGACAGGGGGATGTGAGCCTTTGTCAGAGTCTAATGGGGAGATATTAGCACCCAGAGCAGAGAAACTGTCTTTGTAAACTGTGAGCCACTCCCAGTCTCTGTTTAATCCTTGGTTAATTGAGTCAAATTTGCAAATAAATTGCAGCTCCAAGATTTCTCTCTCCATTTGATTTCTGAAATTTGTAGTGGCTGGTGAGGATTTGTTTGAGGTTGGCAGCCATTACAAATCACAAACCAGTGACTCTAGGCCTGGAACCAGCCCCTGCAATGGTCCTCACTGCCAACTTTGCTCACATATTTACACCAGTGACATCATCACAGGACCTAACATCAACAATACCATCAGTGGCTCCTTTACCTGCACATCTACTTTTATATTATATGCCATCATGTGCCAGCAATACCCCACTGCAATTTACATTAGCCAAACTGGACAGTCTCTCCATCAAAGAATAAATGGACATAAATCAGACATCGGGAACAGTAATGTACAGAAGCCCTTGGGGGAACACTTCAATCTCCCTGGATGCTCAGTAGCAGATTTAAGGCTGCCAGTTCTAAAACAAAGAAATTTCAGAAATCAAGGGTATTTGGGTGGGGGGGGGGGTGCTGCAGGAAGTGTGATCCAGTAAGGAGTTTGGATATGGAAGAGCGCTTAGAGTTGGGGTGGGGGATCAGGGTTTAGTAGAGTGTGAGGGGTGTAGGTTTGGCTGGAATTTACCTGGGACATTGAGTGGGAATTGACAACATATCACTTTGTATCCTAGGTAGAGGGGTGGCCAATGGGCTCCACATTCTGCCACCACCCATGCAGCTCCCGGTGGTTGTGGTTCCTGGCCAATGGGAGCTGTGGAGCCAGGTGAGACCTATGTGACTCTCATTCACCATCTTATTATGTTCCAGCCTAAAAAGAGTTGTCTTGAGTTTCCCCCACTACTCCTAGTGAATGCAGAAACTCACTCTTCTGATTGTTAGAAATCTCATTTGACTTTCTAGCTAAAATATATCTGTGATGAGTTTGTGCCTATTTCTTCTTGTGCCATCATTACTCTGATTCTTAAATGGGTCTCTCCCCAGCATTTGTGCACCTGGTCTGTTTAGCCTCTCATCTTTCATTTATCCCTCTCATCTTTCATTTTGCTAAGCTAAATAATCCAGTCCTTTACTCTCCTCTTGAAGACAGGCTCTCCATTTCCCGGTTACAGTTTGAGTTAATCTTCTGGAACCTGAGTGACTACACTTTTACGCAGTATTCCAGATGGAGTCTTGCCAGTGCTTTGCACATATGTTACACAAGATGAATTACATGATATTATAAACAGAGTAGAGAGTGACTCTTCTGTTTAGTCAGCCTAAAGGAAGGGATATGGAGAACATCCCCCTGATCAGGATAAAATGTATCCAGCTTCATATGAGATTGAGAAGCTTTTGGTCCAACTTTAAATATGCAGTTTCAAGAATGCCAAATCCACCTGTAATAAAAAAGGACTTTTTGTGTCAGGTGATCTGTACACTGCACAGCTTTTATTTTTGACATTACATTTAATCACTGTTGTAATGCAGCTTGAACAACATTTGAATTCTGAAATGGTCTTTTGCAAATTACTGAAGGATGAAAGGTGCTTTTATTTTTTCTCTGCTCTTATTAAATTTAGTTTTATTCAAGTCTGCACAGTTAATTCCTTTGTCAACTTGAAAATCAATATGGCAAGCAACTCTAAGGCATGAAAACAGGAGAAGTAATTTCCTTATAATTGGAAAATTTCTCAATGAGGGGCAAATGACCATCATGACCAGATTTTTAGTGTTGTAGCCAGGTTTTTCATGTAGCAAAAGAGTACTGAAATCACAATGGCAACACATATTAATCTCTTGATCTTCTGGAGATGTATGCAGATGCTTAGTTTTAAGCCTGTAAATAATATCATGAAGCTCAGTGAGACTACATGTGCTCTTAAGTAAAGCACACATATATGCAGGATTGGAGTCTTAAAACCAATGAGAATGACTATCACAATTATTATGCATCATAAAAAGTAGGAATGGGGAAAACTGGATTGCTCGGGACCTATAATAGTTCACTACAGGATGGATCCTTCAAGTTTATGGTTACAGAATATTTAGTTACTCACCCATAACAGACACTGGAGAAATGGAATCCAAGAATCATGACTGGAATCCCTTTCTGCTTTGGTAAGCTTGAGGGGTTAGTGGTATTTTTAGTGATTTACTATTTCATCTAAAAACAGTCACATCATTTGTTCAATGATTTAAAAATATATTTAAAAATATTCCTAATAACAGAATTCCTACGACTCCAGCAATTGGCTACTGTTGACATTTCTAATTTGCATGAAATTGCTATTTAAATTGTGATTTTTCCTGTGTTGGTGCAATGGAAGTAATTTGCTTTTAGAGGAGTTCTGTTTTCTGAGAGTGTTGACACTCAGTTCGGCTGTGCATCCTCAGTCCTTGTCCCTGCTGATGAGCCGCAGCTATCTGGATTTCAATTATAAATACGGCTAAATTTAATCATAAATGCAGGGCAACAGCAGCAGTGTGTTTTCAGATGTGATGGCTCTGTACTTGAGTACAGATTCAAAATATGTATTTAGGAATCAGATCATTGTTTTCATGATTTATTGCGCACATTTTGATTAACTGGCAGAGAATAATCAACTGCCACATTTTTCTTACCATTGCCAGCCATCTGTGAGATGACAGTATTGAGTTACTTTCTGTAACTTAGGGTTCTAATTGACACTGCTTACCTTCTTCCTTAAAAATGGTGCACTGAGCTGGGTGGGCAATGGGTCTTACAGCCTAGTCAAGAGTTTGATATTTAAAATATTGTCCCATTTTCTCATTGAACCTCAACTGAACCCTACTGATTGTTCTGAATCTGAGATCTGAATGTGGATCTTCCACATACTGAGTATTACCACAGTTTAAGGCACCTAAACTTCTGATCTCTTGATCCTACAAGGGCACATATTCATAGGCTTCTAAACTCCTCACTGCCTCCTCGATATTCCCAAGAAACCCACATAACTGTGTATGCCCCCAGATTTTCTTTTCTAAATCTGGCACACACTGTTTAAAATAGTCCTTTGAAGCTCACAATACTTCACAAGGTTTATATTGGGTGACGGTCCCTTTCAGAAGTTACATGCAATGCAACAATATATACGCTTTTCATTAACACAATTGACTGTAAAAATATTTAAACTTAATAAGCATTTTCAAGGATATTTCAGGAAATTACCATGCTACAAGTATCAAACCCTAGGCTTTACCTGGGCAGGTTTATTTGGACAGAAATCCCATGTTTGAGCTGAAAAAAATATTTAAAGTGATACATTATTATAAAAGTTCTGGTAATAACATTTTCTGATGAAAATCTGATTCACTGTGGAAAAAAAAATCCCAGCCAGATTTTTTGATTCCTTGCCCTCTTGCTGAGTCATGAGAAACAGAAGCTTTAGAGACAGTTGTCAACTTTGAGGTATAGAAAATTACAAAACACAGTAACATTTGGAACTACTATTTTTAAAAGGATAAACTGGAGGGATTGTTCTGAGATGACAGAAACTTAAGATCAGAATAGCTGTGTGTGGATGCTAAATGCTGCACCACACAAACATGCTGAGTCAATTAAGTGTCAGTATGTCTTGAAAATATATGTGTGTGTGTGGTGTGTTTATTTATCTTGTAAAGTTTTAGTTTAAGAAAGATATTATTTAATGATAAAATATTTATTAATTCCTTGCATTTATAAGGAGCCCTAGAATCAGTTTAATTGGGAGAATTACAAAGACATAAATTTTAATCCTTAATGGAATATTGCCACTAAAGAAGCATGGAAATGAAGAGTGGTAGCTTGTGTTTGTGCTTGTGCCTCTGGAACTAATATTCCTTCAGTATCTAGAGCTGGGTCGTATAGCACATTTTCCCCCCATTTTACTTGGTTAATAGAATTGCACTTCATGAGACTTCAGTTTGCAACTTTTGCCAAAGTACTTAAAACCGTTTACACTAGCTGAAGATCTTGCTGCTTAAATCCAAAACAAATAAGTGAGACTCAAAGGCAGGGGTAATTATTTTACCTCTAGAAGACACAACTGTTGTGCAAAATATTAATTTATTTTAATGGAGTTTTAACTCTAAATTCTTTAATTCGGATTCTCAGGCTTTGGCATGAAATCCTCCGTTGGGCTACAAGCTCAGCCTTTATTGTTCTTTTATTCCATATTAGAAGCCAGAGAAATAGAATTTCAGCTCTGACGGTAAAAGTATGTGTGTTTATTTTTCCAGCTTTTATGCATTTCTTTTTATTGTGCTATGAATTTAATTTTACAGCTCTGAGCTTTCAAGTCTTGGTGACAAACACTTTGGACTATGGACACACATCTAGCATGTATTTAAAAAAATGTTTTTAGAAGTGATTTATTAGGCAGGCTTCTTAGTAAGTAGCTTTATACCAGTTATTTTTAACTCCTGCTCTCAAAAACTGCCTCCTTCTACCCTCCTGCATCTAGTATCAGTCAGTATCAGGTCATAACAACAGAGGAAAGAATTTGGCAATCATCCTGGATTCTGTAATTGGGGCAGAAATTTATCAACCCTTCTGAACCCTTGAACATAAAATTTGACTATAATTTGTGGCTATGTCTACATGGTGCACTACTGCCAGCTGGGTCATGCAAATGAGGCACTCGCCAATGCAAATAGCTGCTTATTTGCATAGTCACTTGATCTCGCTGCCCCAAGCAGAGGCTTCTGTCATCACAAAACAAGCCGTGTAGATGGGGTTCTGTCCATGAAAAACTCTTTTGTCAACAGACCCTTAACCTTGAAAAAATGAGGGATAAGGGGCTGTCAACACTGGGCGGGGGGGAACATGGTAACAGCAACAGAACCCAGTCTTCACAACTTGTTTTGTCATGACAGAAGTCTCTGCTGGGACAGCAATCTCATACAATGATACAAATGAGGTGCACAACTATGCAAATGAGCAGCCATTTGCATTGTCAAGTGCCTTAATTTGCATGACCCTGCCTGTAGCAGCATGCCATGTAGACATAGCCTTGGTGTTTTTATAAGGGCATATCATTTTACACTTTTTCACTTACACGAAAGTGCTGTAGAAATTATTCAGATATGAGACATCATGATTACCGATGGTTAAGAGAGCTGTATTTGGACACCAAAGAGTTTTTCACTAAGAAAAAAAATCTATTTGATCTATCAGTCATGCAGGACTGTTTTTGGTCTTTCCCATTTCTATTTTATTAGAGAAAACCATCTGAGACATGGCATATTGTTCCAAATTGTACTCAGAGGTTTCCAATGAAACATGTGAAGTGCTTATAAAACTAAATAAAAACAAAACCCTTGTAAAGAATTTAGACTACATAAACTAAAGTTTGCATGGGACAGGTTCTTGCATTTTTTGCATTCCTAAAATTTCCCACTGTACAAAATTGGAGGATTAGATTTTGGATGACTGTATCATACCTTTGTAGATGTACAATAAAAAAAAATGCATCAAAGTTGGAAAAACAAACAAGCATACTTGTACAGTTAGAGCTGAAATTGTATTTATCTTCCACAGCAGTTACTAGATAAGGAGTGGGGAACCTTGAGCTTACAGGCTGCACCTGGTTCATGACAGTTAGCCAATGCTAAGATGCCAATTTTTTGCTTTGTTTTGTTTTTACCTGAGCATCAGCAGACACATATTTTGCCATTTCTTTTTGCTGCTCCTATTTGCAGGGAATGACAAACTGAGGGCACTGAGGCTTGCAGGACTCTGTGCCTGTGGATGGTTAGACAAACCCAACCATTTCACGCTCTGCCAGCAGCTCATGGGACGGAAGTTGCCCATCTCCATAGTATTTTATGGTTAGATAGGAAAGGAGAACAGGAAAAAGGAGGTTTTGTTTTGTTTTGTTTTGTTTTCTTTGTTTTTTTTAAATTAGGAAATGTTGATGCTAGAAGTTTTATAGTAATATAGCAGTTTCAATATTTTTTTAACGGTGTGCCTGGAATTTCTGGCCAAATTGGAAAGCAGAACAGCTTCTACTCACGGTATTCCATGATATTTCTAAATTAAAGCCAATTTCTTACTTGTATGGAAAGTTGGTTGGAAAATTTCTATCAAAATATTTTGACACAAAATTCATTTTCTACAAAAATACCTCCCCTTTCCCCACTTCCTTAAAATATTGGTTTTGTTAAAATGTTGATTTTTATTTATTTATTTTGTTCCGGCTCACCATGCTTTATGCGTATTCCCATGAGATGAACCCATGTTGTGTATTGTGCATCTTATGTTGCCATGATGAATCATGAAGTATAGATGTCAGCTCAGAAGGCACCTGAATTATGACTCCCATGGGACACTGTGGCAGCTCTTTTGGAAACAGATTAATGTTAAATTTACCCAAAAAAGGACATTTTGAGTTAAGAAGGCTGAAATGTTTCATTTGCAATTGTCTAAAGACTTTGTTTTGTCCTCTCAGAATAGATATTTCTGAAGTTTCTTCTGCATGAAAAAGTGATATTTTGACTTATTATTTTGGTGTAAGATAAAAACAATTTCCCATGGAATGGGAAGTCTGATTTTTCTTTGACCAGCTCTACTTATATAAAAACACTTACTACATAATCACAAATTGCTGGAAACACATAAAACCAAGTTTAAATCGCTTCATGCTAACATTTTTGTATGGACTTATTCCATCCATACTCTGCTGATCTCTAAAGGGACCAAAATTAGTCAAATTTCCACATCAGGGAGATGCATTAGGTTCAAGTTATATTAACATCACATTGTGTTGATGTACGTCTTCCTATTGACTCTTCCATCTCTCCAGCAACTACTGTAATCATAGAATCATAGAATCACAGAACACTAGGGCTGGAAGGGACCTCGAGAGACCATTGAGTCCAGCCCCCTGCCCCAATAGCAGGACCAAGTACTATCTAAACCATCCCTGATAGACATCCGTCTAACCTGTTCTTAAATATCTCCAGAGATGGAGATTCCACAACCTCCCTTGGCAATTTATTCCACTGTTTGACTGCCCTGACAGTTAGGAACTTTTTTGTAATGTCCAACCTAAACTTCCATTGCTGCAGTTTAAGCCCGTTGCCTCTTGTTCTATCCACAGAGGCCAAGAAGAACAAGTTTTCTCCTTCCTCCTCATGACTCCCTTTTAGATACCTGAAAACTGCTATCATGTCGCCCCTGAATCTTCTCTTTTCCAAACTAAACAAGCCCGATTCTTTCAACCTTTTTTCATAGGTCACATTCTCTAGACCTTTAATCATTCTTGTCGCTTTTCTCTGGACCCTCTCTAGTTTCTCCACATCTTTTTTGAACTGCGGTGCCCAGAACTGGACAAAATACTCCAGCTGAGACCTAACCAGCACAGAGTAGAGTGGAAGAATGACTTATCGTGTCTTGTTCACAACACACCTGTTAATGCATCCCAGAATCATGTTTGCTTTTTTTGCAACAGCATCACCCTGTTGACTCATACTTAGCTTGTGGTCCGCTATAATCCCTAGATCCCTTTCTGCTGTAGTCGTTCCTAGACAGTCTCTCCCCATTCTGTATGTGTGAAACTGATTGTTCCTTCCTAAGTGGAGCACTTTGCATTTGTTCTTATTAAACTTCATCCTGTTTACCTCAGACCATTTCTCCAATTTATCCAGATCATTTTGAATTATGACCCTATCCTCCAAAGTAGTCGCAACCCCTCCCAACTTGGTATCATCTGCAAACTTAATAAGCGTACTTTCTATGCCAATATCTAAATCATTGATGAAGACATTGAACAGAACCGGTCCTAACACAGACCCCTGTGGAACCCCACTTTTTACACTTTTCCAACAGGATTGAGAACCATTAAGAACTACTCTCTGAGTACAGTTATCCAGCCAGTTATGCACCCACCTTATAGTAGCCTCATCTAAATTTTATTTGCCTAGTTTTTTATAAGAATATCATGAGAGACCGTATCAAATGCTTTACTGAAGTCTAGGTAGACCACATCTACCACTTCTCCCCTACCCACAAGGCTCGTTATTCTATCAAAGAAAGCTATCAGATTTGTTTGACAAGATTTATTCTTTACAAATCTATGCTGGCTGTTTCCTATTACCTTACCACCTTCCAAGTGCTTGCAGATGATTTCTTTAATTACCTGCTCCATTATCTTTCCTGGCACTGAAGTTAAACTGACTGGCCTGTAGTTTCCTGGGTTATTCTTATTTCCCTTTTTATAGATGGGCACTATATTTGCCCTTTTCCAGTCTTCTGGAATCTCTCCTGTCTCCCATGATTTTCCAAAGATGATAGATAAAGGCTCAGATACCTCCTCTATCAGCTCCTTGAGTATTCTAGGGTGCATTTCATGAGACCCTGGTGACTTGCAGACATCTAATTTTCCTAAGTGATTTTTAACTTGTTCTTTTTTTATTTCAACTTCTAACCCTACCCCTTTCCCACTAGCATTCACTATGTTGGGCATTCTTTCATCAGACTTCTCAGTGAAGACCGAAACAAAGAAGTTATTGAGCATCTCTGCCATTTCCAAGTTCCCTGTTACTGTTTCTCCCTCCTCACTGAGCAATGGCCCTGCCCTGTCCCTGGTCTTCCTCTTGTTTCTAATACATTTATAAAAAGCCTTCTTGTTTCCCTTTATGCCTGTATCTACACTCTTAAATTTCAGAATTGTGGTTTATCTACATCTAAAGAGGTCTAAGCTGATGTAAGTAGTCCGAAAGATACTAAGCCCCGTTCCCTGTATCCTGTCTTTTGCACTCTTCCACACCCCCGCTGTAATTTTCATTTCATCTTAAGAT
This sequence comes from Carettochelys insculpta, assembly GCF_033958435.1. Classification (NCBI taxonomy): domain Eukaryota; kingdom Metazoa; phylum Chordata; order Testudines; family Carettochelyidae; genus Carettochelys; species Carettochelys insculpta. The sequence goes on from NC_134137.1 coordinate 140,372,163, forward strand.
AGGACTCCTGTATCTTCCATGTGAGAAGTTAGCAATAGGACTGGGTTGTTAAACAGCTTAAGGAAAGAAGATGGATCCACTTACTACACTTTCCTTCGAGTTCCCCTTCATGGAGCTTGTGTCAATCTTCTTTTGCTCATTGTCACACACATTGGGCCACCCTTCCCTACGATTGGATGGCCTGGTGTGTAATTGGCTTGTATTCCCCTTGAATCAGCATAACTGGAATGATATCAGCCTGTGCGTGAACTGTGGTGGCAAGCTATGTGTTTTGTATAAGCAGTCTCTGTGTAGAACACAATGACAAGAGTATAAGAACAAAAATCAGAAAAGCTAGGACACAAAAAGCTAAGAGGATCAATAATACCTTAGGAGCAATAGAAAGATGGAAAAAGTGTAGGTCAACTTCTTAGAATGGATCAAGAGCTAATAATGAACGAAAGCCAAAATGCTCAGGTATTCGATGCCTATTTTGTTGTAATCTTTAATAAACAGATAAATTGTGACTCAGTATTTGACACAATTAAAACAACAAGTGGGGGATGAATAAAAGCTGGAATATGGAAAGGACGGGTTGCAGAATATTTACATGTTTTGATATCTTTGATTGAGCATGGTCCAGTGAATTCGCCATTGGCTACCTTACAAGCTATGTAAATCAGTCTTCAAAATTCAAGAGATTATTTTGAAAACTCATGGAGTGCAGTTGAGGTGCCAGAGAACATAAGGGTAAACTTTGTTCGTTAGTTTAAAGATCAGAACTAAGACAACTCAAGAATTTCACGCAGTCCAACTTTGATATCTTCAATGAAACTTGAGTAGGTTATTAAATCATTTGCAAGCACCTAGAGGATAAAAAGATGATAAGGAATAGCCAACAATGTGGATTTGTCAGGTTAAAATCATGCCAACCTAATTTCCTTTTTTATTTTGCAGGTATGTGTGTGTTGGGGGTTGAGGAGGGACTGTGAACATGATTTATTTTTAAACTTTTAATTAAGGCAAAGTTACAAAACAAATTTAACATACTATATCATACATTACTTGTCAATATTTAAAGAAGTTGGATCCCGGACTAGGAAGACCTCCTGAGATTTTGCTAAAAAGGATGAGCAGATTTCTAAATATCTATCCTCTTTTTGACACTGCTTTTGTGTACATACTTGATGTGAAAATTTCTCCATTATGAAGACAATCCATATTTTATTATACCATAATTTCATAGGAACTGTCATTTTTCAATCATATGCAACTAAATCTCACTGCTAAAAGTAAAAAAAAAATTTATTTATTGTTCTACTTAGAAAGTAGATCCCTTACTGAAACATTAAACAAAAAGGTCTAAGATCTTTGGGAAATTTGAATTTTGTTATGACATTAATCTCTTTAATAATTTTCTCTCCAAACTGTCCAATTCCTGGACATAATCACCCTGGTTGCAAGTATTCTCCTGTTTTCCTCACATATATTCTCCAAGAGAGACTGCCTTATTGTAAAAAAATGTGATTGATTTTAACTGGCGTCAATTTCTAAAATAAAAAGAGTTTATGAGATACATGAACTGCAGATGTATATTCACTTTCCTGTATAAAGTCCACTCATCCAGGTTAGTTTAGTTGTCCAAATAACTGCCATATCTTTTCATAGAGATTGTCTTCTTATCACTAGCATTTTAAATGAAGTGTGTGTGTGTAAGAAATAAATCTTTTGTTACCATCTTGATCCTGGATCAACTTTTCAAAATATTGTTAAAGGTCTGGGTACAGTTTATTATATCCAGATTTCTCAATAAAATATTTAAAATATAAGCTCTGAAAACATGGGATCCTTATACTACCAGACATAACTGGGTATGATTTCAAATCAGAATTTAGGAATAGCTGTCCAGTTTGAGTAATCTCAATTTTTACCCAGAACAAAGAGTCAATTGATTTTTCTTAGGAATGCAATCTAAGAGACTCTACAAAAAGTTCTTAGTAATAGGAATTTAAAAATAATGCCCCAGAGCTGCTAGGATAGTCTGAATAAATTAGTAACTATCTCTGAGCCTACATTTCTTTCACTTCACAATAACATAGCTTTGTTTATGTTTCAATCTTTTTCAACTGTTGCCTGATATTTGGTTGGTCTACTGTTAACCCAATTATTGAGGCTTAACACACGCTATGATAAAAAGCCAGATTTGGGAAAGATAGTCCACTGTATTTTGCAGACTTACATGGCATTTGAGAACTCATCTTTTCTCTTTAAATTTTAACAGCACCTATTACCATATATTTATCATTACGTCAGGCATACCACTAGGATACACTAAAAAATAGCTTTGGGAAGACATCTGTCTTCACCAAAACTACCATTCCTCATTAATATTCCATATTTACTCTGTTCTTTCACGTTTGTATTTTATTCCCCAGTGGAGGGTAATTTGCTATTAAAGAGATGTGATATAACAGCATAAAAGTATACTAATGGACACACTGAGTCAGGCAAAAGGTCCACCTTGCCCAATGTTCTGTCTTACAGCACTGGTCAGTGCAAGGTGCCTCAGAGGAAATGAACAGAAGAGATAGTGATCAAATGATTTCTCCCGGGTCACTCATTCTGAGCTTTTGGAAAACTGAGGTTAGGGACCCCATCCCTACCCATCCTGGCTAATAGCCATTGATGGACCTATCTTCCAATGAATTTACCTAGTTCTTTTTCGAAACCTGTTAAAGTCTTGGCCTTCAAAACAACGTCTAGTAGGCAGTTCCACAGATTGATTGTTAAGTGAAGAATTACTTCCTTTTGTTTGTTTTAAACATTCCACCGATTAATTTCATTTGATGAACCCCAGTACTTATGTTATGGGAAGGAATAACTAACACTGCCTTACTCACTTTATCCACACCAGTCACAATTTTATGGACTTTTTCATGTCCCCTCTGAGTTGTTTCTTTTCCAAGACAAAATGTCATAGTCTTATTAATTTCTTCTTATATGACAGACATTCCATACCCCTAATAATTTTTGTTTTTCATTTCCAATTCCAATATATATATTTTAGAGATGAGGTGACCACATCAACATGCACAATTCAAGATGTGAGTGTCCCAGGGCAATATGATATTTTTTTTCTATCTGCCCTTTTGTTGATGATTCCCAAAGTCCTGTTTGATTTTTTGACTGCTGCTACACATTGAATTAATGTTTTCGGAGAATTATGCCCAATAATTCCAAGGTCTCCCTCTTGAATTGTAACATCTAATTTAGTCTCCATCATTTTATATTTATGCTTGGGATTATGTTTTTCCAATGTGCATTGCATTGCATTGCATGTAATCAATATTGAATTTCATCTGCCTTTTTATTTATTTTTGCCACTCATCGGGCTTGTCTACACTAACACCCTCCTTTGAAGGAAGGATGGTAATTAGGGTGTTGGGAGTTTACTAACGAAGTGCTGCACTGCATATGCAAGAATAATAGAAATTATAGAAAACTGATGAATGAGAAAAAGTTAAAAACCAGAGCATGTTTATCCTTGAGAAATGAGAAGATAGATAGATAGATAGATAGATAGATAGGGATTTTATAAAGAGGGCTGTGATCAATTGTTTTCCAGGAGAGGGAATACCAGGAGAAGCAGTAGTAGGCTAGATTAGTACCAAAGGAGATTTAGATATTGGGAAAATGTCTCCAACAACAAGGATAGTTGGAATAGGTTTTCAATGGAGATTACGAAATCTTTGTCATTGGAGGTTTTTAAGATCAGGTTCCACAAAAACCTTTCAACAGCTAGTTGAGCTGTGTTTGGTGTTTGCCTCAAAAGGGAAGGCTGGACTAGGTGACGTTTGAAGGTCCTAGCAGCCCTACATTTCAAAGATACTGTCTAGGAAAGATACCTTGCTCTAATATAGTTGGGAGGTTTTTTGTTTTGTTTTTTTTCCTTAAAACCCAATGTTTTCAATGGAAGAAAATAAAATATTCTTTCAACCAGCTCTATCACCTGGATGATTTTGGACTGGAGATGCCATGTGAAAGCCTTAGGAAGGCAACTGAGTAGATGAGCTGGCAGTTTGTGTCTGAGGCCTTTTCCACATGAATATTGAAGTCTCCCAGGGCAAAACAATAGGGCTGGGTCTACACAAAGCTGCTCTCCTGGCAGCTCCATCTAGCAATTGCAAATGGCTGCTCATTAGCATGGTCCTGTGGCTTATTAGCATAGCCACGTGAGATCTCGTTCTCAGCAGAGTTGCATGCCGGCAGTAAACAGGCTGTGTGGACGTACCCCTCCTGTCAAAAATCCCCTTTCTTGCCAGCCCCTTATGCCTGAATTTTGATCTAGCTCTTGGTATAAGGGTCTGGTGATGGGGGGCTTTGTGCCGGCAGAGGCACATCCACATGGTGTCTTTATTGCCTGCACTCTTCTCCACTGAGAGCTAGATCTCAAGTGGGTATGCTAACGAGCCACAGGACCATGTTACTGAACAGCCATTTCTGATTGCAAGGTTGATTATTAGCTCAGAGCTGCTGGGAGAGCAGCTCCATGTAGACCCAGCCCAGGTGTTCTCCACTGTCAGACACAATGACTATGTCTACACTAGCCCCGAAGTTTGAAGTGGGCATGGTAATTAGGCTGATGGGAGATTACTGTAGAAGTTCTGAAATGAATATTCAGCACTTCATTAGGCTAATTCTCCTCCATGGCAACTTCAAAGTATCAAACTTGGAAGCACCAACATGCCATGTAACCATGGGCACTTTGAAGTGCCCACACTACCTCAAAGTGCCTTTACTACCCAAACTTAAAAGCTGCCACGGGGGAGACTTAGCCTAATGAAGTTCTGCAGCTAACTGTCAGGGTGATCGTACACTGGAATAAATTGCCAGGGAGGTTGTGGAATCTCCATCTCTGAAGATATGTAAGAAGAGGTTAGATAAATGTCTATCAGGGACGGTCTAGACAGTACATGGTCCTGCCATGAGGGTAGCGGGTTGGACTTGATGAATTCTAGATGTCCCTTCCAGTACTAGTATTCCATGATTCTATGATTACAGCACATCATTAGTAATCTTCCATCAGCCTGATTACCATGCCTTCTTTGAAGTTCAAGGCAAGTGTAAACATAGCCAATGAATTCTATATGCTCCTATGTCAGCCTTACATCAATCCCTGGGAAAATAATGGAGGGGATCCTCAAGGAATCCATTTTGGAGCACTTGCAATAGGGGAAAGTGATCAAAAGTAGCCAACATGGATTCACCAGGGGTAAGTCCAGCCTGACCAATCTGATTAGCTTCTTTCATGAGGTATCAGGCTGTGTGGACATGGGGAAGTCAGTGGATGTGATATACCTTGACCTCAGCAAAGCTTTTGATACGGTCTCCCACAACATTCTTGCCCATAAGTTAAGGAACTATGGATTGGATCCTTGGACTATAACATGGATAGAAAGGTGGCTTAATGGTTGCACCCAATGGGTAGTGGTCAATGGCTCAATATCTGGATAGCAGTCAGTTTCAAGCACAGTGCCGGAAGGCTTGGTTCTGGGGCCAGTGTTGTTCAACATCTTTATTAATGACCTGGATGAGATGAGGGGATGGATTGCACCATAAGCAAGTTTGTGGATGACACAAAACTAGGGGGAGATGTAGATACAATGGAGAGTAGAGAGAGTATCCAGAGTGATGAGATAAATTGGAGGACTGGGCCAAAATGAGTCTGATGCAGTTCAACAAGGAGAAGCGTAGAGTCCGGCACCTGGGGTTGAAGAATCCCAAGCATTGTTAAAGGCTGGGAACCGACTGTCTCAGCAGCAGTATGATGGAAAGGGACCTAGGGGTTATGGTGAATGAAAGGCTGGATATGAGTAAACAGTGTGCCTTTGTTGCCAAGAAGGCTAACGGCATACTAGGGTACATTAGGAGGAACATTTCGAGCAGATCTAGAGAAGTAGTTGTTCCCCTCTATTTGGCAGTGGTGAGGCCACACCTGGAATATTATGTCCCATTTTGGGCCCCCCAGTATAAAAAGTATGTGGATGTACTGGAGCAGGTTCAGTGGAGGGCAACAAAAATGATTAAGGGGCTGGAACACAAGACCTATGAGGATATGTTGATGAATTTGGGTTTGTTTAGTTTACAGAAGAGAAGACTTAGGGGTGATTTAATAGCAGCCTTCAATTTCATGAAGGGGAGCACTGAAAAGAAGAGTGAGAAACTGTTCTCAGTGGTGTCAGATGGCAGAACAAGGAGTATTGGTCTGAAGTTGAAGAGGGCGAAGTGTAGGTTAGATATTAGGAAAAACTACTTCACAAAGGCCGCGTCTACACGTGCACGCTACTTCGAAGTAGCGGCGCCAACTTCGAAATACCTCCCATCACGGCTATATGTGTTAGGCGCTATTTCGAAGTTGAAATTGACGTTAGGTGGTGAGACGTCGAAGTCGCTAACCCCATGAGGGGATGGGAATAGCACCCTACTTCGAAGTTGAATGTCGAAATAGGGCACGTGTAGACGATCCGCGTCCTACAACATCAAAATAGTGGGGTCCGCCATGGCGGCCATCAGCTGAGGGGTTGAGAGACACTCTCTCTCCAGCCCCTGTGGGGCTCTATGGTCACCGTGGGCAGCAGCCCTTAGCCCAGGGCTTCTGGCTGCTGCTGCGGCAGCTGGGGATCCATGCTGCATGCACAGGGTCTGCAACCAGTTGCTGGCTCTGTGGATCTTGTGCTGTTTAGTGCAATTGTGTCTGGGAGGGGCCCTTTAAGGGAGCGGCTTGCTGTTGAGTCCGCCCTGTGACCCTGTCTGCAGCTGTTCCTGCACCCTTATTTCGATGTGTGTTACTTTGGTGTGTAGACGTTCCCTCGCAGCACCTATTTCGATGTGGTGCCGCGCAACGTCGAAGTTGAACATCGACGTTGCCAGCCCTGGAGGACGTGTAGACGTTATTCATCGAAATAGCCTATTTCGATGTTGCTACATCGAAATAAGCTATTTCGATGTAGCGTGCATGTGTAGACGTAGCCCAAGAGAGTGGTGAAGTATTGGAATGCGTTCCCTAGAGAAGTTGCAGATTCTCCATCCCTCAAGGTTTTTAAGTCCTGGCTGGACAAAGTCCTGGTGGGGATGACCTAGTAGGGGTTGATCCTGCTTGAAGCAGGGGGCTGGACTAGATGACCTCCTAAGGTCCCTTCCAGATCTATGATTCTATGTCTGAGAATTAAAAGACCATCTGAGATGACTAGTCCATCTCCCCATCACCATTTTCCAAATTGCAGGCCATACTCTGGCTGCCCTTGAGTGTGTGTACAAGGGAGAGAAGAGGAGAAAAAGAAGCTTTACTGCTTGAGGGGAATTATAAATGGTCCCTTATGCTCCCAAGACAGTACACAGTCATGGTGTGTTAGGGATACCCTGAAAATCAATATATATATTTCTGCACTTCTCATTGAGATTACAAAATATAATTACAACACTGAATGGAACATCAACTTAAAACCATAATGTTCTCTTTCCCATTGTCCATAAACTTTGTATAGTAAATTTGTATTTTATTAGAATTATTTTTATTAGGGGGAGAGATAATATATATTAAAACTAACTCCCTTTAGATGTTCAGGTTAGTTACTTGGGCACATAACACTAGTTAAATATATGTATAAATTACCACTATTGAATGCATCTTAAAAGCAGTAAGTCAACAATTCCATGTACATAATTCAAAGCCACAGAGCGTATGCCTGATTTATGCACCTATCTCTAAGAATAAAATATGATGATCTGACAGTTAGATCAGGTCGTCAACCCATGGTTCTCAAGCTGCAAGCAGCTTTTTGATCCTTTAAATGTGGCTCCTTATCCGAGCTGCACCCTGGAAGTGCCATGTGCCCTCTCCACATGCACACCCCATCGCTTGGCTGGAGAGGTGCATGGTGCGTGGTGGTAGTGAGGGCAGTGGCTTCAGCAGATCTAGCAGCAGCTCTGACGGCTCCAGGGAGTCACTGGCATCAAATTATAGTTGAGGGAGGTGCTGGGGGTGCCTAGCTCTGGGGGATCCAGTGAGCCACCAGCATCAAATTACAGCAGGAGGGGTTGGGTGCCTGGCTCTGAGGGAGGCAGAAGACATTGGGTTATAGTGGAGGGAATGGTGATTCCTGGCTCTGGGGGGGCGGGGACAGCATTAAACCACATATTATATTTTATTTGTTTTATGTATCTATATATCAATCTATATTTATTTTTATATAAGTATATATCTATATACATATATGTCTATATATCACTATATAAAATATAAATAAATATGTAATACATGGCTCTTTGCACTCTATCCACTGCTATTTTGGGTCTTCATGTGTAACTGGTCGATCACCCCTAGCTAAGATAATTTGTAGTAGGAAATTAATAAGAGCATATATCTTCTATTCACCCTGGTCCAGCAAAAAGAAATATGCCAATTCCATACATACAGCATTTATCCTTCCAGGAGCTAATGCTTCACTCCTTCCATTCAGGTTTCTGAGAGCAGTACTTCTCCTCACAGAGACTGCCCTCTTCATTTTGTCATTTCTAGTCTATGTGATCCACACTGTATAATGTTTTATAAAGCTGAATCTTATTGCTTTGGACAACCATCTTTGCTTTCATCCACAAAGATGAATTGCATTCCTGTGGCCAAACATAATAGCATCCCTACCCAGAACTCGCTCAATGCTTTAGCTTATATATTTATCCCTAAATAGAAACCTCAGTGTAGCCTTACCCCAAAATTTGTTGCCTTCAGGGAAGCTAACAATTTATACAAATAAAAAATTACCCTTTCTGCTAGTTTCCCTACCTTATGCCAGATACATTGGAATTTGAATTAGGTTTCAGTTTTATCCTCTCCATATTGCTCACTGTATCCTTCCAATCCCATTTCTTCATGCAGCCTTAGCCTTCAAATTCAAAAAATCTGAAAGCCACAGGAGAGGAAAACATGTCTGCTTTTGAGTTTCCTCTTGTGATACTATGAGCATTTGGTTTTGCTGAGTTTTAATGTGAATGTTTTGAAGGCTAGGTTAATTTAGAACAAGGATAGGTATTTGTTTTTAATTATGTATTATGGTGACTATGCTGCAAAAAGGAGCCTAGGGTGTTTCATGTGATGAGAATATTGATCTGGGAGCAGCTTGTGGTTTATTTGTAGTAGCAACTAATGTTTTCTGCAGGTGTTTACTCTTGAAAAGTGGACCTACCCTTAAATATCATCTTAATCCAAAAATTGTTTTATTGCCATCAATGCCACTACCTGACTCATGATGCTCATAGCTCCCTCGGTCCACTTGGTCCTGATTTAAATATTACTGCACGGGAGAAGTATATACTGTGACCTAATTCTCTTCTTGCGTAATGCCTTCCTCGACCTTTCTCTTATAATCTCCCACTGTCTCTGAGCAACATGGTGTCCAAGCAACAAGGTAGCATAAAAAAGCCTGGCAGCCAGTCTTCATTACTTCAGTGTACGTCACTGCCATCAGCTCCACGGGTTGTAATGCAGTTGTGATGCTAACAGATCATCTCAACCCAAAGGTGTTGGCCAATTCACACTTGTGTGAATATCCAAACAGTCAAATGTATTGCTATATGTTCAGGCCAATTTGCTTGTGTATTAATACAGATCAAAGAAAGATTAGTTAAATGCATTGTTTTCACCTATCTCCTATAGTTTATTATCACATTACATTTGCATGGTAGTTAAATTATCCAAGGACCAAAGTGTGTGTTAATGTAAGAGTATATTGAGATGTATTAAAACTGAAGTTACTTGTATTATTATCATTCATCTTTTCCTTTTATATTATGTATATCACTGTGGCTGAATAACTTATAAAATGCAAATGAAGCAGAGTGCTAAATTCAAAGATATTGGCTGTTGTGTGGGTACAAACACTTGCCAGGTTGTTGCCTGCGAAAACAAGCTAAAAGTACTGATCCCAAGAAAGATCCGTTAACTCTTTTTTTTTTTTTAAAGATGCTAACAGGGTAAAATTATTAAAAAAGACAGCAGAGATCTTCAGTTATTCTGGGTAGTCCTAAAACCTGGGAAACTGGCAGATTACTAATGTCTGCTGTCATTCGGGATTTACAGAATTTGACTCACCTGTTCATATATTTTACCTTTTTTAACTTTTCAGTGAGTTACAGACTCAGATTTCAGGTCATAATGGACCATCATGGTAATCTGTTATGATCTGTTGCACATTATAGGCCACAGAACCTCACTCACATCTGAAATAGGCACCTAATCTCTGACTGCATTACTGAAATTCTCAAATCATGGTTTAAAGACTTCCAGCTACAGAGAATTCACCATTTACACTAGTTTAAACCTTCAGAGCCGTGTCTACACGTCCACGCTACTTCGAAGTACTGGCACTAACTTCGAAATAGCGCCCATCACAGCTACACGCGCCAGGCGCTATTTCGAAGTTAACTTCGATGTTAGGCGGCGAGACGTCGAAGTCGCTAACCCCATGAGGGGATAGGAATAGCGCCCTACTTTGACGTTCAACGTCAAAGTAGGGACTGTGTAGTCGTTGCGCGTCCCGCAACTTCAAAATAGCGGGGTCTGCCATGGCGGCCATCAGCTGAGGGGTTGAGAGACGCTCTCTCTCGAGCCCCTGCGGGGCTCTATGGTCACCGTGGGCAGCAGCCCTTAGCCCAGGGCTTCTGGCTGCTGCTGCGGCAGCTGGGGATCCATGCTGCAGGCACAGGGTCTGCAACCAGTTGTCGGCTCTGTGTATTTTGTGTTGTTTAGTGCAACTGTGTCTGGGAGGGGCCCTTTAAGGGAGCGGCTTGCTGTTGAGTCCTCCCTGTGATCCTCTCTGCAGCTGTGCCTGGCACCCTTATTTCGATGTGTGCTACTTTGGCATGTAGACGTTCCCTCGCAGCGCCTATTTCGATGTGGTGCCGCGCAACGTCGAAGTTGAACATCGACGTTGCCAGCCCTGGAGGACATGCAGACGTTATTCATCGAAATAGCCTATTTCGATGTTGCTACATCGAAATAAGCTATTTCGATGTAGGCTTCACGTGCAGACGTAGCGCAGGTGTCCTCTGTCCAAGCTGTAGCTGGAGGCAAAAATTCCAAAGGGATTCTGCTAGTTTGACCTGGAGGAAAATTCCTCTCGACCCCTAATATGGTGAGTAATTAGACACTGAGCATTTGGGCAACACTGCCCACCCCCAGGCAACTCAGATAGTAGCTCAGAGATTTCCCCATTTAGTGTTCCATCTCCAGCCATTGGGGATTTTTGCTACTTGCAATCACTGATGAGCCACATGCCTTCATAGGAAAGTCCTGTCAGACCATCCCCTCTGTAAACTTCTGGAGCTCAGTCTTGAGCCAGTTAGGTTTTTTTTGGTCCCACTGCTCCCTTTGTTTAATTTCAAGCCTAAATATTTTGAATGCTATATAATATATATTTGTTCTTTGTCTCCACATCAACAGTTAACTTGCATAAGTTCTCTCATTCTCTCCTTCCCTGGTATTTATTCCTGTTATGTTTTTACAGAGAACAGTCATATCTCCCTTCAGCCTTATTTTAGTTGAGCTAAATAGGTCAGCCGTTTTCTTTTTCCTAGCTTAAAAAAAAACAAAACAAACTATATTTAGTTTATTATAGAATTTTTTGCCAGCGTTGTCTTCACTGTAAAATCTGTAAAATCACTGTAAAATGACAATAGATCTGGGTTAAGTGACTGGGAGCAACTTCATGTGGTGTGACTTTTGGTTGATGCGATAATCATCACTCAGTCCACTGGAAAGCTTAAGAGATTTCTGTGATTCCATGGTAAGACTGTTGCAGCTGTTGTTACTGGCTTCGTGACAGCTAATTATAGTAGATATCACTATTCTGGGGTCATCTGCCCTTCTTGTCTGACAATCCACCAAGAAGGAGGCACTCACAGTGGTGAGCCACTCCATACAGCAGTGTTTGAAGACATTGAAATAGTTGAGCTTAGAACAGCCAATGGCATACTCGATGCTAGTGTCAATATTGTTTCTTATTTAGAGGGATGGTGCTGTTAAGATTTTGTCTACACTGAAATCAGGTGTCTGACAGAAGTAGGTAGATATATCCAAGCTTGCTCAGATCTGGCTGTCTTGAATAATGATTGCAGTGATGGCCTGGCAGTACAGGGTAGCAGCCTGAATACATAACCAAGGTCCCAAGCAGGTGCGTCCCATATTGTATAAAATAGTTGAGTAATCAATAGGCTAGATAGAGTAGTTCTGTAGGCTGGTAATTAGGCCTCACACCTAGGATATGGGAGACCCATGTTTGAATTCTGCTCCAATTTGCCATAAAAGGGAACAGCTGAGAAAGATATGTCTAACAGGCCAAGGCCTACATCAGGGAGAAAATGGATTAAAGTCTGTGCTGTACAGTGGGACTTAATTCTGAGTTTCTCCTATCAAAGATAAGGGCCTGGTTAGTGGTACTAGATCTAGCACCTTTTTAATTTGTTTATATAAAAATGAAAAATATTAAAATCATGTTAAAATTTAAATTTGAGTTGAAATGTTTTGTTTGATCTAAAATTAAATTTGTCTAATTTTTTATCAATTAGTTGAAACATCAAAAATTTGGTTTGGGTTCAGGTACAAATTATTTGATACTCTTTTTATTATTATTCACTCAGAAAGTCCCATGAACTTTGGAAAAAAAAGAAAGAGAGAGAGAGAGAGAAGGCACCACAGGTTTTCATGTAAATGGCACCTGGTAAGACAGGGATGCATATAGGCTCCATAGTCTTTTCAATATATGTTCTGAGTTGCTATTGATTCTGAATAAACACTGCTTTACAAATGCTTGGTTGTCACTAGTATATCCCATCAAAAACCCTGTGGGAGAACAGGATACGAGATGTTGAGCTAAACTCAAAGTGGCTAAAGTGATTATGAAAAGTGGCAGGAGCAAACTTTAGCATAAATTCTTGCTCTGCAGGGAGAGAAACACATCAGAAAAGATGACAGAGGTCTGTGGAGGGGTTAGTGGAACAGTTAACTTCAGCATAGTGACCATATCACAACATCCCTTTCTCAATTCTCCCCCACAGTGCCAGACTCATCTACGCGTTTATCTAATTCTCCAAAATGTCTCCTTTCCTGAGGGATGTCACTTTGACCGATTAAAATAGAAAAAATCATCTGAGAGGCATGGAACTAAACTGGGTTGATCAGAGTATTTTGTCAAGAGTTAAATATAAGGACTGGAGGACAATTAGGCAAATCTTGTACATGCTTCAATGATAAAGTGAGATTCTCCTCTAGATAGTTTTATATTGTGTAACTCCAAAGACTTCCACGTTATTCAAGAGGAAAGTCAGCCCCATCAACCTTGAATACCTACACATATGGGAGGAGGAGAGAAATTTTAAAGAACACAATCACAAAGTGGACTTCATCAACTGAAACATGATATCAGTCAGAGAAACAGAGATAAAATGATTGCTATCTTCCAGTGCTCATATGTTTTCTTAGTTATCATTGGTTAGGAGCTTTTTTTACATCTAAAAGATTTTCTGTACCTCTCTATTATTTTTACGTTACATGTTGCTGCTTATTATATTTCTGAGAATCGGGTATTTTGTGTGAGATTACTGAATAATTGACGTAACTCAAGAGTCAAAGATAAATTATTATATCAGCCTCCAGAGTTGGAAGGGATCCTAAAGGTAATTCCATGCAATTTCACTGGAATTAGGAATTATTAGTGTTGAATTATTCAGTATCCTGAGTCTTTAGCGTGCTCTCTTTTAGCACTCTGTTCCCTACAGCAGTGTCTGGAAACCGCATACTGAGCACTGTAACATAATTATATTTTGCATGGTATTGTTTTAAAAGCCTTCATATGCTGAACATTAATACCTTGATGGGTTGTACAGTCTATCATTGTATGGAAAATTATGAATTTTCGTTGCATGTGTGTTACAGAAAAATGTTCTCAAGTTGGGAGCACCCACAACCACCTTTCAAGTAAGACGAGGAGTAGCTGGATGCACTAGTAGCCCATTGAAGAGAATTTACTGTCCCACCAACCATCTCAGATAGAGCACTGATGCAGTAATGACTGCTTAACCCGCATTATAGCAAAAGATCTGTCCAGCAATCTGGAAAAAAATAGAAAATAAAGTGACATTGTGGCTTGGCCTCACTGTGCCCATAACTCACCTAGAAATACATCTGAAGGACCAAGACTTGTAACTGGGAAGGGTACTCCCAGCGTGGAAAAGAGTTCCAACTTATGCATTAAGGAACTATGCTATCTGACGGAATAAGATACATCTTAATTCAAATCTTGGTTAGTTTATACAACTCAGATTAAGAATTTATTTTTATTTCTTAGGCAACCAACTATAATCTCTACATTTGATACTTATATTTACCTCAAATATATTTTTCCATAGTTAATCTGTTTTACATTTCTAGATAAAATAGTGTATTTTGGTTGAAGTGCTTGGAAAATCTCCGCTCAGTTTAAAAGACGAATGCATGTCCTTGCTACACTGAGGAAGGGGCACACTGGGTAATGAACGCCCACTACCCAGGCTTCTGACCAGTGAAATGTGGTGCAAGGCTTGGGAACTGCATGCAATTGGCTGGAGCCTCTCTACTGTTGGTTCCTGAGGGCCTGCCAAAGCATTCAAGTAATGCAGCTGACTGTGTCCCTGCCTTGGGGGGGATTCTGTGCAAGTACAATACCTGCCAGAGGTTTGTAGCTTGCTAACAGCATTACAGTGTGAGAGGCAGCCCAGGTTGGTGGAAAAGAGATCTCAGCAGTCCCATAGTCCAGGTGATACCCCAGCAATCCCATCACAGTTCTAATGGACTGACACTGATCTCAGGTACTGAGAGCTCTGAAAAAGTATGAGCACTGCCAGCTCTCATTTATCTTTAATGGGAGGTCAGGGCATTCGGCTCCTTACAGAATCAAGCTCTTAGTGATTAGGTACTGTAAGACATCAGGTAGAGACAAGAAGAAATGGGTATTTTAAAACATGCATAACTAGCTCTTTTTCAAATCAATAATTCATTAACATTAACCACGAGTGAAATAGATCAGTGTGTTGGCCACAATATATTCATTGACAGCGTTGCCACAAGAAGAACAGTAGTTCAGTGCAAGACCTGTAATTAATTAAACAAGATTCAAAAAGGCCTTAACCAACACCAGAGACCATCATAAGTGACAACTGCTGTGCTAAAAAAGATGCTCTACTCTCAGATAAAGAAGATTGTTTTACCTCAGGGAATTATTTCTTTCTTACACCTCATAGGCTACGTCTACACGTGAAGCCAACATCGAAATAGCTTATTTCGATGTAGCAACAACGTCTACACGTCCTCCAGGGCAGGCAACGTCGATGTTCAACTTCGACGTTGCGCGGCACCACATCGAAATAGGTGCTGCGAGGGTACGTCTACACGCCAAAGTAGCACACATCGAAATAAGGGTGCAGGAACAGCTGCAGACAGGGTCACAGGGAGGACTCAACAGCAAGCCGCTCCCTTAAAGGGCCCCTCCCAGACATAGTTGCACTAAACAACACAAGATACACAGAGCCGACAACTGGTTGCAGACCCTGTGCCTGCAGCATGGATCCCCAGCTGCCGCAGCAGCAGCCAGAAGCCCTGGGCTAAGGGCTGCTGCCCACGGTGACCATAGAGCCCCGCAGGGGCTGGAGAGAGAGCATCTCTCAACCCCCCAGCTGATGGCTGCCATGGAGGACCCGGCAATTTCGACGTTGCAGGACGCGGATCGTCTACACGGTCCCTACTTCGACGTTGAACGTCGAAGTAGGGCGCTATTCCGATCCCCTCATGAGGTTAGCGACTTCGACGTCTCGCCGCCTAACGTCGAAGTTAACTTCAAAATAGCGCCCGACGCGTGTAGCCATGACGGGCGCTATTTCGAAGTTAGTGCCGCTACTTCGAAGTAGCGTGCACGTGTAGACACAGCTATAAGGAGCACTAATGAACCAATGGGACAGGCTGATCAGGATAAATTGAAAAAGCCCAAAAACAAAAAAAACAAAAAAAAACATTTTCCACTAGCATATCCCACAGCTCAAGTGTTAGAGCTCTTTTCTGAGAAATGGGAGAAATCTGTTCAGGTCTTGTTACCTCTTATTCCAGGGAGAATTGAACGAGCTACTCCCATATCTAAGGTGAGTACTGCAGCCACTGTGCTAAAAGGTTATAACATGGACGGCAGCACTCTTTCTCTGGTTATTTTAAGCAGATTGTGACAGGTACCTTACACATCTTATAAGAAATGCCTCAGAAAACTAAGCTGCCTGATGCCGAAAAAGGGATTCCCAGCTGTCTATCATAACAAACACTGGTGCCTCCTCCATCTCATATCAATGCCCCAAACTCTGTGCGTGGTGCAGTGTGTGGGACACGTTTCATTTGCATCTCCTACTGTATAGTTTACAGCACTGCCCACATAGCAAGCTGGCTTTTGTGAATTCTAACCTCAGAGGCCTATCTCTTCTCATTCATTGGAAAGAAAGCTACCATGCCTAACTCAGGCTTTGTGGATCACATTGCTGCTCCCGTGATTTTGTAGATACTCAAAAGTGCAGCATTGCAATGCCTAAGACCCTTTGTGAATCCGGGCCTCGATCCCCTACCCTGCAAAACAGATTCATGTGATTAGCTTTAAACAAAATTAAGGATATCATTAAACATTTGCAAAAATGGAACCCCAGAATTATGAACAATTTTCCCCTTTAAGAAAAACATTCTCTCATTTAGACATAAAAATTGTGATTTCCCCACCTCCTCATAGCTGACAAGTTTCCTTTTTTCAGCATACCAGTTCTATAAAACCAACAAAGCCGAACACAAACAGACTGGACTAGAAGACTTTTTAGATATACATTCTCAATTAGTATCCTGAAGGGATCATGTATCTTTGAGCATTAGCAGGCTGTTGGGTTGTAGATTTTTTTTTTTGTTCAAATGTAAGATACCAAATTTAATTAATCTAATTAGCAAATAAGCAAATTATACAGCCAACATTGTAAACAGGATTTATAATTTCCTTTAACTCTATTTAAATTCTAATTTGTGTTGTAGGTACATAAATTAAACAGATTGATTTTTAGTGTCAATCCTTGTGCAGGTAATTTTCACTCCAGCCGCTCTACATATGAACTCACATCAAACTCAGAGGACAGCAGAAGAAAAGTTCTGATTTGTCTCAAAAAGCCAATTAACAAATCTCATTTAGTGTTAATTGCAACAGCAGTCCTCCTCATCATTTAATCAACACCTCAGTAAGGCAATCCAAAGATGGAGAAAGATAAACACTGATTTGATTCACAGCCAGAACTGTATTGACAAGTTGCAATCTCTAAACACATTACATTCCCAACAAGGTGGATTTTTATAGAGAATGGAAACACTATTCCACAAAAGTGTCCCTGACATCTAAGCTTTTTGGGGAAAAAAAGGTCTAGTTTGTGAAGACTCCAAGCACAAAAGTGCATGTTCATTTGAAATATCCCCAATACATTTTAGAACTTAAAATTATAACCGTGAAAGCTCCCAGAGATGACCATTGCTTTACAAGAGGAAATATCTTCCAAAAATGTAATCAGCACATCGCACTTTTTAATTTAAATATAAGTATTTTAATTGCATTGGAACAATTAGAAAATAAATACCAAATAGTTGAATTACCAGAGTGACAAAACCCTTGTGTACCAGCTACATACAGCCTTGCTTCCATACACTGTCCAGTCAAGCTTCAGCATGAAACTGAAACATTTTCCAACTCTTTTGAACTTTGCAAACCCTGGAATTTTCAATTCCATATTTCAACCACCTCAGTTCTTAAAGTTCCAAATTCCACAGTCTGCATCTAGACTTAAAAGTGCCAAGTAATCATTTCTGAAGGGTGCAAATGTGGCTTTAAGTGAGTTGTTTTTATGAGATTTTTTTTTAATACATGGTTTTCCAATTAGAATCAAGTTCCTATCATGAGTGTGCTCTCTTAAGGGTGAGTCAGGTGGGAGACAGTGCCCTATGAACAAAACAAGAAAGTTTCAGAAAGAATGCTAATACAATTAAACAAAAGCTAGCTAAAATAAATCTATCCCTCAGACACTGACATGCTCATTTTGACCTGTGCACGGTTGCAGAAAAGTTATTGAGACTTGCAATTTCATTTTGAGTGACACAAGCAGAAAAGCTGGATGAGTCCAATTCAATGTTCATTCTGATTAGGGCTTTCATTGCCCTGACAATATAAAATCCACATTAACAATGATTTGATTTTAAGGTACTGCATAAGGTGTGATAATGGTTTAGTATACCTGTTCCAGCCTGGGGCTCTGATCCTGAGCTCCACCAGAATGGCTGCCTGAATAATTTCAATTTACTAACGAGCTCCTGCTAAATCAGTTCAGGTCAGAGCTTCCCACCCCAGACATTTTGCAGGGTCCTTGTATATACCCCATCCTCTTTTCCTCCTTCACAAGCCCAACATGGGGCAAACACCACAGAACAATCAGTTTTGTTTCCTGCTCCCAACTTCTTCTATATAAAGGCAGTGTGGTGGCTGGTAGCCAGTGGCATAATTCTCTCTCTATCCTGGTGCTTGGGGAGCAGTGGTGCACTGTCCTGTTCAACTCATTTTGAGGCTAGTGACACAGACTGGCAGATGGAACTCCACAGTGTTCATAGGAGATGTCAGATTTTATTGAAAACTTGCGTGTGACAATTATAAACCTGGTTACTAATGGATCCACACCAAATTCTCTACTCTCAGCTCATTTCAAGAAATGCTTTGGTCATTCTCCCGCTAAGTCCTTTGTATAAGACACCTCTTTGTTGGCCAGTGGGCCTATTCTTATAGCACTCTCAAAGTTTATTCAAAACCCAGTTTCAGAAATTTGGCAATGATATTTACTGGCCAACACTTTGTTTAAAACTGTATAATTAGATATTTGTGTCCATTTGTGTATCACTGTGAAGGAAATTTCAAATCATAGACAAGCCACTATGAGATTAATGAAAAATGATGGTGATCAAGCAGTGAAAAAAAAAATACTATGAATTCTGTTTATGTAGATTACCTTAACTTGCTAAATTTAACAGTAACACAACACAGTTACAAAATTCTTTCCAGGTCATAATGTACTTTGATCACCGTTTGATCACAACTTCATCCTCAAAGTTCAAGACACTAAAAAAGTGCCAGTTGACACCGTGAATTTATAGAGCTCTGATTAAAGAAGTGTTCACTCAAGTGACATTTTATGGAAGGCAATAGCAAGTAATATGACAGACAAAGGCTGTGTCTACACGTGCCCCAAACTTCGAAATGGCCATGCAAATGGCCATTTTGAAGTTTACTAATGAAGCGCTGAAATGCATATTCAGCGCTTCATTAGCATGCGGGTGGCAGCAGCACTTCGAAATTGACGCGCCTTGCCGCTGCGCGGCGCGTCCAGACGGGGCTCCTTTTCGAAAGGACGCCACCTTCTTCGAAGTCCCCTTATTCCCATGAGCTCATGGGAATAAGGGGACTTCGAAGTAGATGGGGCCCTTTCCAAAAGGAGCCCCGTCAGGACGAGACACGTGGCGGCAAGGCGCGTCAATTTCGAAGCGCTGCTGCCGCCCGCATGCTAATGAAGCGCTGAATATGCATTTCAGCGCTTCATTAGTACATAAGAACATAAGAACATAAGAATGGCCATACTGGGTCAGACCAAAGGTCCATCCAGCCCAGCATCCCATCTGCCGACGGTGGCCAATGCCAGGTGCCCCAGAGAAGGAGAACAGAAGACAATGATCAAGTGATTTATCTCCTGCCATCCATCTCCTGCCCTTGTTCTGAAGGCTAGGGCACCATACTTTACCCCTGGCTAATAGCCATTTATGGACCTAACCTGCAAAAATTTATCAAGCTCTTTTTTAAACCCTAATAGAGTCCTGGCCTTCACAGCCTCCTCGGGCAAGGAGTTCCACAGGTTGACTGTGCGCTGTGCGAAGAAAAATTTCCTTTTATTAGTTTTGAACCTACTACCCATCAATTTCATTTGGTGTCCCCTAGTTCTTGTATTATGGGAAAAGGTAAATAATTTTTCTATATTCACTTTCTCCACACCATTCATGATTTTATATACCTCTATCATATCGCCCCTCAATCGCCTCTTTTCCAAACTGAAAAGTCCCAGTCTCTCTAGCCTCTCCCCATATGGGACCCGTTCCAAGCCCCTAATCATCTTAGTCGCCCTTTTCTGAACCTTTTCTAATGCCAATATATCTTTTTTGAGGTGAGGAGACCACATCTGCACGCAGTACTCAAGATGTGGGCGTACCATAGTTTTATATAGGGGAAGTATGATATCTTTTGTCTTATTATCGATCCCTTTTTTAATAATTCCTAACATCCTATTTGCCTTACTAACTGCCGCTGCACACTGCCTGGATGTCTTCAGAGAACTATCCACTATAACTCCAAGATCCCTTTCCTGATCTGTTGTAGCTAAATTTGACCCCATCATGTAGTACGTGTAATCTGGGTTATTTTTTCCAACGTGCATTACCTTACACTTACCCACATTAAATTTCATTTGCCATTTTGCTGCCCAATCATTCAGTTTGCTGAGATCTTTTTGTAATTCTTCACAATCCCTTTTGGTTTTGACTGTCCTGAATAACTTGGTGTCATCTGCAAACTTTGCCACCTCACTGCTTACCTCATTTTCTAGATCATTGATGAACAAGTTGAACAGGATCGGTCCCAGGACTGACCCCTGGGGAACACCACTAGTTACCCTCCTCCATTGTGAAAATTTACCATTTATTCCCACCCTTTGTTTTCTGTCTTTTAACCAATTCCCGATCCATGAAAGGATCTTTCCTCCTATCCCATGACCGCCTAATTTACATAAAAGCCTTTGGTGTGGGACCATGTCAAAGGCTTTCTGGAAATCTAGGTATATTATGTCCACTGGGTGCCCCTTGTCCGCATGTTTATTAACCCCTTCAAAGAATTCTAATAGATTAGTTAGACACGACTTCCCTCTGCAGAAACCATGCTGACTTTTGCCCAACAATTCGTGCTCTTCTACGTGCCTTGCAATTTTATTCTTTACTAGTGTTTCTACTAATTTGCCTGGTACTGATGTTAAACTTATCGGTCTATAATTGCCAGGGTCTCCTCTAGAGCCTTTTTTAAATATTGGCGTTATATTGGCTGTCTTCCAGTCATTTGGTACCAAAGTGGATTTAAAGGATAGGTTACAAACCACTGTTAATAACTCCGCAATTTCACATTTGAGTTCTTTCAGAACCCTTGGGTGAATGCCGTCTGGTCCTGGAGACTTGTGACTATTCAGCTTATCAATTAACTCCAAAACCTCCCCTAATGTCACTTCAATCTGAGTGAGTTCCTCAGATTGGTCACCTAAAAAGGCTGGCTCAGATTTAGGAACCTCTGTAACATCCTCAGCCGTGAAGACTGAAGCAAAGAAATCATTTAATCGCTCCGCAATGGCACTGTCTTCCTTGATCGCTCCTTTTATATCTTTATCGTCCAAGGGCCCCACTGCTTTTTTAGCGGGCTTCCTGCTTCTAATGTATTTGAAAAACATTTTACTATCGTTTTTTGAATTTTTGGCTAGCTGTTTCTCAAAATCTTTTTTGGCTTTTCTTACTACATTATGACACTTAATTTGGGATTGTTTATGTTCCTTTCTATTTTCCTCACTAGGATTTGACTTCCACTTTTTAAAAGCTGCCCTTTTCTCTCTCACTGCCTTTTTAACATGGCTGTCTAGCCATGGTGGTTCTTTGTTAGGTCTCTTACTGTGTTTTTTTATTTGGGATATACATTTAAGTTGGGCCTCTAGTATGGTGTCTTTAAACAGTTTCCATGCAGCTTCCAGGGATTTTAGTTTAATTACTCTACCTTTTAGTTTCTGTTTAACTAGCTTCCTCATTTTAGTGTAATTCCCCTTTTTGAAATTAAATGCCAGAGTGTTTGACCGCTGCGGTGTTCTTCCCAACACAGGAATATTAAAAGTTATTATATTGTGGTCACTATTTCCAAGCGGTCCAGTAACAGTTACCTCTTGGACCAGATCCTGCGTTCCAGTCAAGACTAGATCGAGAATTGACTCTCCCCTTGTGGGTTCCTGTACTAGCTGCTCCAAGAAGCAGTCATTTAAGGCATCAAGAAATTTAATCTCTGAATCCCGTCCTGAGGTGACATGCACCCAATCAATATGGGGATAATTGAAATCTCTTATTATTACTGTGTTTTTTATTTTGATAGCCTCTCTAATCTCCCTTAACATTTCAGCATCACTATCACTGTCCTGGTTAGGTGGTCGGTAATATATTCCTAATGCCATATTCATATTAGAGGAATGAATTGTTATCCATAATGATTCTATGGAACATTTTGATTCCTTTAGGATTTTTGCTTCATTTGATTCTATATTATCCTTCACATATAGTACCACTCCACCACCCGCATGACCTGTTCTGTCTTTCCGATATAATTTATATCCCGGTATGATAGTGTCCCACTGATTGTCCTCATTCCACCATGTTTCTGAGATGCCTATTATGTCAACTTCCTCCTTTGATATGAGGTACTCCAGTTCACCCATCTTATTAGACAGACTCCTAGCATTAGTGTAAAAGCACGTTAAAAAACTACCACTATTTATATGTCCGCCTTTCACAGACGCGTTGGATTTTTTTATATGCGATTGTTTCACATCTGATCTTGCCCATATATTATTTCCCACGTTCCCTATCTGACTAACTTCTAGGGAATCCCTATCTATGGAGCCTCGTGTAAGAGAAGTCTCCGTCCAATCCAGGTGCTCCCCCGCACCAATCGGCTTTCCCCCACCTCTTAGTTTAAAAACTCTTAGTTTAAAAACACCTCTTAGTTTAAAAACAGCTTTCCCCCACCTCTTAGTTTAAAAACTGCATGGCCATGTCGAAGTTTGGGGCACCTGTAGATGTAGCCAAAGTGTTCATCTACACTAGGAACTAATTCAACGTTAACTTCAAAGTCAGACACTACATCGAAGTAGCCAGCAGAGAGTCTACACACATTTTTCCCTTACTTTGAAAGCAACTTGTAAGTAGGGAGACCAAATTTGAAGTCTTTACTCCATTCCTGGGAATAGAGTAGTGCCCTTTTTCGAAGTTTAACTTTGAAGCCGGGTGTGTGTAGATGCTCAACTTCGAAGCTGCTTGCTTTGAAGTATAACTTCAAAGTTATTTTTGTAGTGTAGACACAGCCAAAGTTAAGTTTAAATAGTAGCTTAGGCCCACGTTAGGAATCTTGTACTTCACTTGTAGACCAAATACTCTGTTCTGATGGAGCTTGAGTAGAAAAAATGTTGCTTTCCTAGATGAGATTTGCAGGGAGCTTAGATCAATTTGTATATATAATTGGATTGTAAGAGCTGGAGTTTAATATGAACCTATATTACCAACTAAAGACATAATGTAAGGCTGATATTATATTCAAGCGAAATTTATAATGGATTTGTTCAGACCTGGCCTGACGATATAGGCCAACTAGGTGACTGAATGACAGAATTTAAGGAGCACAAATTAAATTGAAGTGATTTTTTTCTCTATTTAAAAATGTATTAATATGTTTATGTTCTCTCTTATAAACAAAAGTGTCAGATATTGTAATTGTAAAACAGCGCATCATTGCCACATCAGAAGTTGAGTTATATTGTTTATTTCACATTGTGGAGCATGGCTGTGTATGTAAATACAGTTAAAATGTACCATGGCATAGATTCAAAGAGTGCTGCCTGGGTTTAATGCCTGGGGACAGGGTCTGGCAGTTCAGTCATTCACAGTTGGCCAGTCATACAGTTGAGTGAGTGTTGTTTACCACTTAGTGAAGGCCAGTCAGCGACCCACAACAGCTGTTGTGCCATGATTCTGAAGATGCTGTGCTGATGGAGAATTTGTATTATGTTGGAATTGAAAAATTTGGTAAGAGGTTTTAACAAGATTGTAAAAGGATAATCACTGGTACTTGTAAGATTAAAATTGTGTATTTATTGTAGACTATTACTGTGAAGTAATGGTAAAGCCTTGATTTTTTAATAGCTGGCTGCTAATGTTAACAAATATCACTTAATATATACATTTCCTTCCATAAATGTCTTTTGAATGTCCATGTCGTAGGGCTGACTCTAGCTTCAAATAATGTTCTAAGATCTGTTGTGAAGTCATTTTGCAAAACTTCAATTGACTTCAGTGGGGCCAGGACTCCACTCCAAGTATTATATTAAATGAAAGAAGATATTCAAATATTAAAAGTAATGTGCTCCTTTATCCTTTTTCCAAGAATTTTATTTTTCATTGAGATAATATTGTGATATACCATATCACAAATAGGTTGGAATAAGAGACAAAGTAAGTAGTACATAATAAATAAATTCTTTAATGGAAGTTAATTATATTCAGGCTCTTCTTAAAACCCATGTTTAACCAGAGTGGGCTTTGTACATTCCATCATAGCCTCAGTTTAGTAACAAAGGTTTTTAGGTTTGTCCAAGTTACCGAAGTAAACATGTTTTCATGGCTTGTTCTTACAGATACACAGCAAATCACTAGCTTGTGACAATTTTTAGGAAGAGCGAGTTGAGAGTTTGAAGCAGGAAGGCTCAGAAAAGGGAATTTCAATTCTCTCTCTTAGAAGAAGCAATGTAGACATTAAATATGAAACCTTAGTACTCATAAAATCCGAAAATGCTGCATACTTCTTGTAAAAGTTCAAAGAAGTGGTTCATTTTATTTGCCAAAAATACATTTGCAAAAGCGGATGCCATAAAATGAAGACACAGTCATAAAATACAAAGTCACTTCCTGCAAATGAAAAATTATTGCATATGCTATGCTAAAAGATTAAAAAGAAATAAAGATGTTGATAAAACTAGAACAAAAGAAGAGTTGTAGGCTTAAGATGTTGGGTCTTTGAAAAAAAATACCATTTTAAGTTCTCTTTTGTTTTCTGATTAGAATAATTGTGTTTTGATTTACAATATACAATGCTTAGTAGTTTATAAAATAAAACTCTCAGAATTATGAAATGCAGCATACTTTGGGCACTAACTACTTTTCTTTGTGTTAGCCGATGGCCAAGGATGTTTGGTGAGGTGCCAGCTATGCCCGTTTTATACCATCTGTGACTTTAACCGCTAGGACGCACTGTCCCTTCGCGGTGGGCAGCCCGGGCTAGGCTGACGGATGCCCCAAGGTCCTAAACACCCGTGACTTTAACTGCTAGAGCTCAGAGCCCCTTCGCAGTGGGCAGTCAACACTGACTGACAGGTGCCCCAATGGCAGCACTAAGAGCCTTTCCACACCCGTGACTTTAACTGCTAGAGCTCAGAGCCCCTTCGCAGTGGGCAGTCAGGATTGACTGACAGGAGCCCCAAGAGTTTGCCCCGTGGAGGCGGCACAACTCAATGCTAGGCTCTTAGTACTCTCACCTAATGGCCAGGCTTTATAGCCAAAACGGCTGAGGTTCTTTAATTGTGTTGGCTGCTTTACAGTAACCCAGGGAAACAAGTCAGGCTTATGCACAAACGGTTACCAAAATTTATTAAACTAGATTCTAATCATGTGGTTACAAAATTGCTAGTGCCTACTTATTTAAATGTATAGATGTTACACACACAAACAAGTTACAAAACTGAAGCCACTATCCCAAAGAAAGAAAACAAAATATAGAGCTCTATTTCAAAATATGTGTACACTAAAGATAGGAGATCAGGTGTGGGTGCTTCTTACCCTCCTTGCATCTCTCGATTCCAGCGGTGCCAAGCCAGGATCGGTCACTCAATTCCGCGGAAAGATGAATAAGGGACAAGGCTTAGGGACCCTTTTAGCTGCAGAAGCCTTGGGAGGCTGTCACTTATCTGACCAGCAGATAGATAGTGAAAAGCACTCAAAAATCATGGTGCTGTAGGTCCCATACTTATACCTCTGTACTCCTTTATTCTCTTTCTCCTTTCTTATGCCAAATTGGGGCTGGTCTGTCTGGGCGACGCCAGCTCTCGCAAGAGTAGTTTACACTTGCAAGGGAGAGAAACAATAAGTTTCGACTACTGGACATTCCTTTTATTAGGGTAAATATTTTCCCACCTAGGATGTTGGTGTGTGTGTGCATCACGTTATTTAGTAGGGGCTAAAAGCCATGTCTGTCACAGCTTCTGTGTCTGCTGTGAGCCTAATCATTGTATATGTTCCCAGAGGCACATTGTAGCAGCACACCTGTGCTTTCTCACAGCTTCAAAGGCTGTGCTGGAATTTATGTTAAGTGCCCTGTTGTTTTGGCTCCCTTGTTTTCCCAGCAATGCTGGTCTGAGAGGGGGCTGGCTGTTTGGCTACACTTTGTTAAAACTTTGTTAAACCAAACACTCTAGCTAAAATGCTTATGTCTTTGACTACATCACTGAAAACAAATATCTAATCTGACATCAAACTAGTAACTGAAAGCTAAAGTATGTTAGGAAATAGGCTTTGGAACCTGATAGACACCGATAAATCCTACTTTTTTGCTTCCAAAGGCAGAGCTACTTGGGGCCTGCTTTTCCTCTCACTCTAATTGTAATCTGGTGAAATTTCACTTCAGCAAAGTTTTTTTCTGATTTAGTCTATAGCTCAATATTTTTTATCCACAGACATTTTAGACTTTTAAGGTGGAGCTGCCTCCTCTAATAGAATGGCAGTAGTACCGGAGGACATTTCAGAAACTGTCTTAGAAATAATGAAAAAAGTTGATGTTATGTGTAATAAGGCTATTGAAAGAGGCACCTACATGTCAGGTAAACATAATAAGACTTGGGAGTGAAAGTAAATCTTGTGGAGAGCTTGTCAGAGGCTGCTGATTGGCTGTGTAAAGGAGTATTTGGCAGCCTTCCCCCTCCCCCAGCCCTCCAATGTGGCCTCAGTATCAGAAAACAAAGGGGTTTTATATGTTTAAAGAAGAGGCCTCCTATAACAGAATCTCTCACCCATTCTTCCTCACACAGCCTTCCATTCACTGTGTCTGCTATGCTGAGAGGTACTGAAATATTTTCCCTCTGAAAAATACCTCTGCTAGCGTGGCAGGCTGTGCTGAAGTGACTGAGTAGAAAACTTCTTATTGGAAGACTGAGTCAAAGCATAACCAGAAAAGTGGTGACTTCCAGTGGAAGCCTAGAACTAACCCTTATTTTCCTTTGGTGGTGAAGGTTTGCCAGGAGGGTACTAAGAGCTCTCAAGAACCCCTTCCAACACTTCCCTTTTGTAGAAGGCAGGATTTTTACATTTTCAGAAGTGTGGCCTCAGGCTAGTGGGTAAGTTTAATGTCATATATAGTAAGGATTTTATAGCTAATGGATATAGTGCTATTTGTAGAAAAATAACAACCCCAGGATACAGGGGAAGTAGGTCAAATTGAGGAAGC
Organism: Carettochelys insculpta; assembly: GCF_033958435.1. Lineage (NCBI taxonomy): Eukaryota > Metazoa > Chordata > Testudines > Carettochelyidae > Carettochelys > Carettochelys insculpta. The sequence continues at coordinate 140,399,660 of NC_134137.1, forward strand.
GTTTATTTCAGAGAAGACTGCCCGGTCCTGGGCCATTCCAAGGAGTAGCTTTGTCCCACTGGTGCTAGGAAACTGTTTGATCAATGGATTGCAACACTTGCTTTCTCCCTGGCAGATTATCATTTATATTTTAAAAGAATATATCCCAATGGAATTGGAAAGGCTTAAACTTGGAGTTTCTTTCTTCCTTACTGCTAGAAAGAATGAAGAATTTTTCAGTTTATTTTTTGCATTCTCTCATGCCACCAAGGCTACGTCTACACGTGCACGCTACATCGAAGTAGCTAATTTCGAAGTAACGACATCGAAATAGCCTATTTCGATTAATAGTGTCTGCACGTCCTCCAGGGCCGGCAACGTCGATGTTCAACTTCGACGTTGCGCAGCCCAACATCGAAATAGGCGCAGCGAGGGAACGTCTACATGCCAAAGTAGCACACATCGAAATAGGAATGCCAGGCACAGCTGCAGACAGGGTCACAGGGCGGACTAGCGCTTCCGGGGCAACAGCTAGCCGCTCCCTTAAAGGGCCCCTCCCAGACACACTCAGCCTGCACAGCACGCGGTCTGAGGAGCCATAGGCACACAGACCCCAGGCGCCGCAGTCATGGACCCCGAGCAGCAGCAGCAGCAGCAGCAGCAGCAGCAGCAGCCAGAGGTCCACCCAGCCCTCCCGGCAGGAGCAGGGCTTGCCCTGCTCCGTGCCATACGGGAGGCAGCTGAGCACCTCCTTGCCCCAGAGGAGGAGATGCCCCCAGGGCAGCAGGGCTCAACCCCTACCCCTGCAGCACCCCGCCCCCCCCGCCTCACACGCCGGCGGCTGTGGAGCTACCCCACCAGCACCGACTGGTGAGAGCGGCTGGTGCTTGGGGAGTGGGACGACGACCGCTGGCTCAGGAACTTCAGGATGAGCCGGCAGACATTTATGGAGCTGTGCCAGTGGCTCACCCCCGCACTCAGGCACCAGGACACCGCCATGTGGCGTGCCCTCACAGTGAAGAAATGGGTCGACATCGCTGTCTGGAAGCTGGCCACTCCAGACAGCTACCGATCCGTGGGGCAGCAGTTTGGTGTCGGCAAGGCCACCATCGGGGCTGTCTTCATGGAGGTAAGAGAACCCACGGGGGGAGGGCAGGGCAGGGGGGCCAGGACAGGGGAGGGGAAGGGCAGGGCAGGGGAGGCCAGGGCCACGCACACCCTGCTCACCCCTCATTGGGGCTGTCCCATGTGCTTTCTCTGCAGGTTGTGCGTGCCATCAACGCCATGCTCCTGCACAGGCTCGTGAGGCTGGGGGACCCGGATGCCACCATCGCAACCTTTGCCACGCTGGGCTTCCCCAACTGCTTCGGGGCTCTGGATGGGACTCACATCGCCATCCGCGCCCCGCATCACAGTGGAGGACGATACCTGAATTGAAAGGGCTACCATTCTGTCGTCCTCCAGGCCTTGGTGGACAGCCGGGGACGTTTCCAGGACATTTATGTGGGCTGGCCTGGCAGCACCCACGATGCCCGGGTTTTCCGGAACTCGGGCCTGTGCCGCCGACTGGAGGCGGGGACCTACATCCCCCAGCGGGAGATCCCTCTGGGGGACACCACCATGCCCTTCTGCGTCATCACAGATGTGGCCTACCCCCTCCGGCCGTGGCTCATGCACCCCTACATGGGCCATCTCTCCGCTAGCCAGGAGCGCTTCAACCAGCGCCTGAACCATGCGCGCCAGGTGGTGGAGCGCTCATTTGGCCACCTGAAGGGATGCTGGAGATGTCTCCTGACCCGCCTGGATGCGGGCCCCAACAACAGCCCCCAGATTGTGGGTGCCTGCTGCGCCCTGCACAATTTGGTCAAGAGCAAGGGGGAGACCTTTTTCCAGGGCTGGGCTGCAGAGGCCGGCAGGGCAGACGTCCAGCCACCTGCTTCCCCCAAAAGCAGGTGGACCCCGAGGGGACCCGGGTCCGGGAGGCCCTGCGGGCCCACTTTGATGAAGAGGCCGCGGGGTGAACTCTGCCCAGGCCCCCTACTGCCCGCCCCTTCCTCCACCACAATCCTGCCCCAACACCTGCACCACGGAGCACCCCACTGCACCCCCCTCCCACTTGTCCTGGACAAATGACAGCACGCACTTGTGGCTGAACTTAAACTTTTTTTTTCCTTTCCGAACCTTTTTTTTTAACTATAAATATTAGAACCAAAAACAAAGTACGTACAAACATGTTGAAAAAAACCAATATGTACAAAAATAAAACAATACAAAGAAACAACTGTCCTCAATAATAAAAAGAAAACCAAGGAGGATAAAGGGGAGAACTATTTTCATGGGGGGGACAGTGCAAACCGGGGGCAGAAAATAACAGGGTCCAACTATATACAAGGGGGGGGCACGTCCCGGGCCCCTCGCCGCTATAGCCCGGCACCGGGCGTTGGCGGCCGGGAGCCACACCGCGGTCGCAGCCCTGTCTGGGGCTGGGTGGGGGCGGGCCGGACCGGAAGGTACAGTGGCCGGCGAGTGTCAGGTGGCTCCAGGGGTCCCTCGGCGCTCCGGCCCTCGCCGGTGGGTAGCGGGGTGACGGCGGACGGGACAGCGACGGGCGGAGCAGCTGGTGGTGGGGCTGCAGGAGCAGGCAGGGCGGGCGATGCGGCAGCCGGCGCGACATGGGGGGCCAGGTAGTCCACCAAGTGGTTAAATGTCTCCATGTAGGCCCTCCATGCCTCCTGGTGCCAGGCCAGCGCCCGCTCCTGCAGCTGGAAGTGCTGCTCCGCAACCTCCAGCTGCCAATGGTGGATGGCCAGCAGCTGGGGGTCCGTCGCTGTCGGCTGTTGGCAGCACGGGGTTCGCCGTCTAGCCCGCCGTGGGGCCGGTTGGTCCTCGGCCGAGGGGCTGCCCTGGAGCAATGGTCCCGGAGGGCTCTCCGGGACGACTAATGCCTCGCCGGCACTCTCTTCCAGTCCTTCTGATGGTGCAGGTGCAGGACACAGGAGAGGAGGCGGGGAAGAAGAATGGAGACAGGCGTTAGTATGGGCCCCGAGCCGTGGCCTTTGTCCCCCCAGCCCTGTGCTGCAGGTTCCCCATCCCCGTCCCCGGGAGATGCTGCTGTGATGGATGGGGTTCAGGGGTCCCCCTGCCCTGCACCCCGTCCCCTGGTGGGAGTGACTCTCACTTCACCCCGCAGGGTCTGACAGCAGGAGAGGTTTCTTAGGCCACAGATGCCCAGTTCCTCCCAGGAGTGACAGCACCAGCTGTCGGAAGAGACAGTCCTTCCAACCCATCGTAGGGAGAAGACCCCAAGGGGTGCCCCTCGGGGATGCAGCTTTCCCCCTCCTCTGGCTGGCTGCCTTCCAGCTCTCCCTTCCCCTAGCATCTACCTGTGGGCCCCGCCCTCGCCCCCCAAGTCCAAGCCAGCTCGGCTCCTCCTTCCGGTTTGTTCAGGGCAGAGGTGTCACCTGCCAGCTGTAGCCCCAGGATCCTCCTTTGCCCCTGGGAGCTATTTGGCTCTTGTTGCTCATATGTAGCCTGAGTCTCCCTTTTGCACTCCCCCCACTCCATCACATGCTGCTGCTGTGGGGTGTCCCACCCCCTCTTCCCGGGGGCCCCTCGAGGTTCCGCTCCCCCCTGGCCCGGGGATGGGGCATGGCACTGTCATGCGGGGTGGGGGGGGCAGGGGCTGATGCAGTGCTGTGAGGGCCATGGCCCTGGTTTCCTTGGGGCCATGGCCATGTGAGCATGTGGGGGGCCCTGGACACATATCTCTTACCCCCGCCCCTCAAGCCCAGGGGTGTCCACCAGAGGGGGGTACCTACCTGTCGGTCCGCTCCCACGGTCCGGAGATCCCCGGGGGGCGGAGGCCCTGCTGCTGCTCCGGGATGGCAGGAGGAGGATCTGCAGCCCGGATTCTGCGGAGGAGGAGCCCCCCTCCTCCTCCTCGTGCTGTGATGTCCCGGGGGTGGCCTCCGGGGGGGCCCCCGGCGTGCGGGGCTTGCCTCCGGGGTGGACTCCGTCTGCAGGGCCTGCTGGGGCTCATCGGCCAAGGTTTCAAGGGTGGCCAGAGGGGAGGAGGTGTGCCGGGGGCCCAGGATGTCCCTGAGCTCCCTGTAAAAGGGGCAAGTGACGGGGGCAGCCCCAGATCGGCTGGCCGCATCCCGGGCCCGGGAGTAACCCTGCCGCAGCTCCTTGACCTTAATCCTGACGTGGTCAGGAGTGCGGGCAGGGTGACCCTGGGCAGCCAGGCCGTCGGCCAGCCGAGCGAACACATCCATGTTCCGCCTCTTGCTCCCTATTACCTGGAGCACCTCCTCCTCGCTCCAGAGCCCCAGCAAGTCCCGCAGCTCGGCCTCCGTCCAGGAGGGGCCCCGCTGCCGCTTGCCAGCCTGGCTGCCCTGGCTGCCCTTGGGGGGGGTACCCTGGGGGTGCTGGGGGGGCTGCCGGGCAGCCATCGCAGCTAGGTGGGGGGCTGAGGTATGTGCAGGCTGGCCGCGTGTGCAGGCTGCAGCCTGCACGTTCCGTCAGCTTCCGGCACAGGAAGGGAGGGGGAGGGGACCTTTAAGGGGCCACTCTATGCGGCCACCAGTGAGCTGAGGGGCTGGAGAGAGCGTCTCTCAACCCCCCAGCTGATGGCCGCCATGGAGGACCCAGCAATTTCGACGTTGCGGGACGCGCAACGCCTACACGGTCCCTACTTCAACGTTGAATGTCGAAGTAGGGCGCTATTCCAATCCCCTCATGAGGTTAGCGACTTCGACGTCTCGCCGCCTAACGTCAAACTTAACTTCGAAGTAGCGCCCGACGCGTGTAGCCGCAAAGGGCGCTATTTCGAAGTTAGTGCCGCTACTTCAAAGTAGCGTGCACGTGTAGACGCGGCTCAAGAGAGTGAATAACTACAAGAAACTTTCAATCTTAGGAACAAAAAATTCAATCAAACTTGCAAAAAAGAGATTATTCTTCAGTTTCTCTTCACTTTGTACTTTATGGAAAAGCCTTATTATGTAGAGTATTGTTGGGAGTTTTATAAAAATTATGCAAAAACCCCCAAAGAACATAATAGGACACAAAATCCTTTCTAATTTTCCCCCGATATTGTACAGTTTTGTAGTTAAGTATGTAAAAACTTTGGCGGTCTGTTGTTTAACAAGAGGGGATGACTTTTTTTGTTTTCAAGTTCTTAACAGCTGTTTTCAATCAATTAAAGGAGGAAAACATGATCTGTTTGGAATGTTTGCTGTGCTGCCTGCAGGGTGAGCACTTTCCAGTGATTTATGGACTATATTACTTTCTTTCTCTCTCAGATCTTTCTCTTTGTGTGGGTGGCAAGCAGAGTGGTATGTTGTTTAAGACATCTCATAGCCCATTCCATCATCTGCAACGTTCTGGATTTTTTGCTTTTGTTACTATCCTTTAGAACTTCAGTTTCTATCATTGCTTTACGTATGCTAGTCCAAGTGTCCCCACTTTCTTTTTTAAATTCATATGGACTGCCCCAGCAGGCAAGCTAGTGGGTCCATGTTTCATTGAACTCTGTGGGGATTTTAAGGGAGTGGCTATACAGGGGAATCCCTAGCTCTGAGTTTTCTGCCGTGTTAAACCATGATTCCTACAGAGGAAAGCTCAATTACTCACCGGATCCGTGGTCAGGGTCACATATGTCGTAAGGGGCCATCACCAGAGTGATGCTCAGCCTCCGTTCTGCTCCAGGCTGTGTTAATAACCTTTGGCTGTATGCACATTCACCCTCTCCAAATGCCAGTGCTGGCTCTGGTCAATTAGCCCACACCACAGACTTCTCCCCAATAACCGCAAGTCAAGCAAGGTATGAAGGAATTGGAACCACGTTTATTGTTACTAGTGCATGGGCTCCAACACCCTGGAGGCCTAAGTTAGACTTCAAGCTTTACATTGGTACACACAAACACCATTACAATGGATGTGACTCTGTTGATGCCAAGGGAGCTCTGTCATCCCCTAGGTCGCTCGCAACAGCCTCTGTTACACACACTTACATACACAAGTATAAACAGATTATGTATTCCAGGTACTTTACCTAATTGTAATAAATTGATCTCTCCTGTGATTACTCATTACCTTGTTGATGGTACCATCAAAGCAACACTGTCTATCATTCTGACATCCTGACCCTGAGCTTGGGTCAGAATGTCCTAGCAAGATGACCTTATTGTTTGAGGGGAGTATGTTAGATGTACTTAATGTTTGAGGAGAGTATGTTAGATGTGTGGTTACCTCCCTGGAATGTGTTTATGTGCATCACTGAGTGTGTGATACTTAGGCTTTGTTCGTTATCAGCCCTGCCTTAGTTGAATTCCCGTGAGTGGAACCTACCTAGCTCCCAGCTTTTGCTTTAACTCTGTTGTTCAGGCTTTACCTTTGCTCTATGTTAACAAGCATTGACTATTGGTCAGGCCTTATGCTTTTAGACCTCACAGCAGGCCCTCTCATTATGACAAAATATACTGTTACAGTAAATTCTATAAAATGACCGCAAATATGTCCAGAAGCACTTGAGTAACTTAGCAGCTCAGGTTTCACTGTCATTAAGGCTGCGTCTACACGTGCACGCTACTTCGAAGTAGCGGCAGTAACTTCGAAATAGCGCCCGTCACGTCTACACGTGTTGGGCGCTATTTCGAAGTTGAAATCGACGTTAGGCGGTGAGACGTCGAAGTCGCTAACCCCATGAGGGGATGGGAATAGCGCCCTACTTCGAAGTTCAACATCGAAGTAGGGACGTGTAGACGATCCGCGTCCCGCAACATCGAAATAGCGGGGTCCTCCATGGCGGCCATCAGCTGGGGGGTTGAGAGATACTCTCTCTCCAGCCCTTGCGGGGCTCTGTGGTCACCGTGGGCAGCAGCCCTTAGCCCAGGGCTTCTGGCTGCTGCTGCTGCAGCTGGGGGTCTGTGCTGCATATACAGGGTCTGCAACTAGTTGTTGACTCTGTGTATCTTGCACTGTTTAATGAAAGTGTGTCTGGGAGGGGCCCTTTAAGGGAGCGACTTGCTGTTGAGTCCACCCCGTGACCCTGTCTGCAGCTGTGCCTGGCTCCCTTATTTCGATGTGTGCTACTTTGCCGTGTAGACGTTCCCTCGCTGTGCCTATTTCGATGTTGGGCTGAGCAACGTCGAAGTTGAACATCGACGTTGCCAGCCCTGGAGGACGTGTAGACGTTATTCATCGAAATAGCCTATTTCGATATCGCAACATCGAAATAAGCTATTTCGAAGTTGGGTGCACGTGTAGACGTAGCCTAAAAGTCAATGAATCTTGCACTCCCAATCAGAACTGCATGCAAGTTTAACCTAACCTAAACTATTCATGGTTTCATATCAAATTCGAGGAATAGTCTAAGATGAATTAAAAAAAAAAAACTAAACATTTTTGGTATCATCCAAATGAAATGTTCTGCTGTTTTATCCTAAAGCATCCTGACAAAAGCGGAGGAAAGAAGGACTATTGCCGAACAAAAGTCCAAAGGAGGAGGTTCCACATCCTCCCTTATTAATTGTTCCTCAGTGGTTAAAGCACTCTTATGGGATGTAGGAGACTGGGTTTAATGCCCCCTCAGCTAGAGGAAGGATCAAGACATGTTTGTATACCCTGTGGCCTGACACCTTTAAGGGAAGGGGGCTGTCTTTCACCTGTTGCTTATGAAAAACAGGTTGAGAGCATCTGTCAGAGAAATAAGGGGATTGTCTGAATGGTCCAGAACCCAACTGCAATTTAGGTATGCCAAAGTGTGGCACATTTTGGTTAAAATGTAGTTAAATATTGAGTTTGGGAGCAACACAAGGCTCTTGGCCATGTTGGGAAGTACAGGACATAGAAGTTGGATGTGCCTGGATTCACCAGCCTGAGACTGCTATCAGGCTCCACTGGGTAAGGAAATGCCAGGACAGAGCTAAAGGGGGAAGAAAGAGGCAGGAAAAGGCCTGTACCTTCTCATAGGAGTGACTTTCTGGTAGTGAGCAATCTGTACATACTCCTGGACATGATGGAGCTCTCTAAAAAACAGAACGAAGACTGCTGCAGAACAGGGGACCTTTCAGGGTGGGAGTGGCAGCTTTGAGGCAACAGATGGCACAGTGTGGCTGATGGTGACAGATGATGCATGGTGGCTGTGGCAGCTTCAAGACATCAGATAGTACAGAATGGTGGTGCCTGGAGCAGAGCTGAGATGGCTTGTGCTGAAGTATGAGAGAAAGCAGCAACTTACCTTCAGGACTATGAGCTCCTTACTAGGCATTTAATGCTGAAGACACATCAGCTAGTTTAAATGGTAGTAGTAGTAAATCTGCCAGAGCCACCCGGCTGGCTTGCAAAAGAAAAGTTTTAAAGTCAGCCTTGCAACAAAGTCTGACGTTACATTTTTTTAAAAAGAATTACACTTGCCATTTTCAGAAAGTAAAATATGTCCAAATAATGTGATAGTCTAATGTTTTCTGTCAACATAAGATTAATTTAAATAAAACAAGTGTAAAAGAATTTATTACGTGCTATAGTGTTTGTGTCCATTCAAAATCACTTTAGGTTAAATTCTTTCTCCAACATGAAAAGCAGAAGAAATGCTGTAAGTGAGACTTCTCTGTGTGGAAGAGTTGAAAAACTTCATAATCTATCAATTCATGTCAGCCAAAAATAACCTTTTTGGTGAAATAAAAGAATGAAATTTGAAGAAGGCTAAACTCATTAATTTTATCAGGAGAGAACCAAAAGAGCGGGGCTACAGTTAAACTACAGTGTTCTGTCAACAGAAGTCATTGTCAGAAGAGATTTCCCAAAAAAACTTCTGTTGACAGAGTGAGGTCACACACAAAAGCCAATCAGAAGAGCGCTCCACTCTGTCGACAGAGCAGCTGGACTGTGCAGCTGCTCTCTCTACAAAACAGGCAGCCAGAAGCACAGCAGACAGGGACACCCATTGTTGTGGATGCCTTCTCTGTTGATGAAACTTCCCTCCGTTAGTAGCCACACAGATTTTTTGTTGACAGAATCTGTGTCCAGCAACATTCTGTCTCAACGCTATAGGTGAAAGTGCTGTGTTTTGACCAGATCCTGTCAACAAATCCTATTTTGTGTATGTGCACTCCATGAGTTGTGTATATAAAACGGGGGGTTTTGCCACCAAAATTGTTAGTGTAACCGTAGCCCAGGAGAATATTAGAAGTCTGAAGGCAGTGACATAATAAAATGCCCAAGTTTATTCATATTTGCAAGAGCATGTTTTATCAAAAATTACTTGCAGCACATTTTAATCAGTTTTGGGGATATCAAAAACCATAATCCACTAATTGCCAATTAGAGTAGTATCACTGAAAATTTAAGAATTTTACTTCATGATTTTACTTACCACAGTTTTATATTTAAAAAGGTATGTCGTCCCATGCTGTTAATATTTTAATGTTTCCCACTCTACATGGAATATATGTTTGATACCTAAAAATAACATCGGAAGATGCAAGTACTTCTGTGGCAATAATGAAAAGTACCTATTTGTTCCAAGAGGCCATTCTGATGGGTGTTATGTTAGGGGAAAAAATTCTCAGCTGAAATTCTAATATGAAATGACACTAGCACAGACAAGCTGTGACAGATTTTTCAGTCTTTCTGAAAGGTTGTTTTCATAAATATTAAATCTTCCCAGTGGACTATTCATGAGTCTTTAGCATTTCTCGTTATGGAGCAGTTCATAAAGCTCTTGTTCAAGGATATACATATTTTCACTAAGCACTATAAAAGCCGCTCCTAATAAACAAGCAGAACTGGTAGCTACAATCTTAGTGCAGAACATAAGATGAGGGGGAAACTGTCTGTGTCAGCAATATATGGGTTGTAAGTGGAATAAAGGGGATCATTAAATAGTATAGCTGGTGAAAATAAAGTTGGTAACTATATTTGGCCAAGGATGTCTTTTTCAGTTCTGATCTTTAACAGGAAAAGGATAATTAGAACAGAAAGAAAGAAATCACCTTCATAATGAGAATGAAAAATAAGAGGCATAAAATATAGGTTTCTCTCTCCTTTTTTTTCAAAAAAAACCAAAAAACAAAAGCCACTTCTCATTATAATTTTTCACCTACTTTTTTCCATTCTTTGCCTTTTTCCCACTAGAGGTCCCCCGTGCAGACTGCAAAATTCATTCATTTACCAAGTGACATTAAATATAAATCAATTGGGAAAATCTGTCTTCTTGCAAAACAGAAGCAAACAGAGAGAGAAAGGGAAGCAAGATACTTCAAAAACTACATAAGCTCAAGAGAAATAAAAACATTGGAAAGACATCCCTTAAAAAAAAAACAAGATGGAAGAACTGCGCAAAGGTTGATAGCTTAGGTTAAAAATATTTTACCTTTATTTAAATAACTCACTATCTGACAAGTGCTACAATACATTAAAGGTGGAGTGTTCTTTGTACTTGAAGTATGGTTGTTAAATATGTATTTAAAGTATACTGTTAACAACTATAGTTCTCTTTGTACCCTTTTAACTGTCTGCAGCACCTAAGATCATTGCCAAATATCGTCTATACATATTTCAAACTTTATAGACAGTGAAATTCAATAGTCACACTCCACATTCTGTCTGGGAACCATCAAATCAGCTAAAGTTGAAACAGATGTTCCCCAGGAAAGCAATCTTCTACCTCTTATTAGATTTTCTAACTGAGGACTCCCATAATTTACTTGTGGGTGAAATTCCTCTCTCTCTAAGTCAAACTTGAGAGTGTTAGGTGTCAGACAAGAATACATACTATCTTTTTTCCTGACTGGAATGCTCGGTCTTCTCCTACATGTTAACCAGAAGCCAGAGATGAGTCTAGAACTGAATAGCCAACAAATTGTTATTCCTTGAACTTCCTGTGAGACCCAGAAAACTGATGAACAAACTGCCTATTACTACAAGAGATCCAAACCACAGAGTATTCAGTACAAATTATAAACTATTCATTCACCTGTGCAAGAAATCAGAAGCTTACAAATTATCACTCCTGTTCCTCCAGGAACAATTTCAGGGCCTACTGCAAGCCCTGAAAGATATGAAATTAGGTATCAAACATAATCAAAGAATGCACAGACTACTTGCACTCACTTTGGCATCGCCATAAAGAATGTTATATTTATGCTGTTTTTTTTTCCCCAAGTGATTGTTGCAACATAGAAATCATATGGCACAAAAAGGAAAAAATTAAAGATACAAAGCCTGACTAAGGATAATTTTGAAATATTAAATGGAATTCTTTAAAAGGGGGACCTATATAATCCACAGTGCAGATTTATACTAAAATAATTATTTCTATATAATATTCTCATTTCTCTGTATTGATGGTACCTTCCAAGGTTATGACATCAACAACTTCTCTTAGTACACTCCTACTTCTTATGCCATAGTCATTAAGAAAAATACTAAATAAGATCAGACCTAAGACCAGTCCTTGAACTCCACTAAGCTTCCAAATAATTCTCTTTTCAGCACATCTGGTCCTCCTCTACATTTTAGCCTTTTCCTTACTCACCTTCCAATTCCTATCTCACCTGTATGTAGGAGAGATAACATATTTTATCATATCAATTTGGGTGCCATATGAAGAGAAATAAAAAGCCTGGGACTTTCAGATTAGAAAAGAGTAAGTTAAGGGGGGATATGACTGAAATCTCTGAAATCCTGACAGGCATGGAAAAAGTGAATAAGGAAAAGGTATTTTCTTGTTCCCATAACATAAGAATGAAGGTCGCCAAAGGACATTAAAAAGTAGCAAGTTTAAAAAAAACAGAAAGTTTTTCTTCACACGGTGCTCAGTCAACCCATGGATCTCCTTGCCAGAGGATGTTGTGAAGACCAGGACTTGATCAGGATTCATCAAGAATTAGGTAAATTCATGGAGGTTCGGTCCTTCAATACTTATTAGCTAGGATGGGTATGAATGGTTCCCATGGCCTCTTCTGGTCAGAGACTGGACATATGTGACAGGGTTGGGATCATTTCTTATGTTCTATGTTCTAGTTATGTTGAAAAAAGACACTACACAGAGCTACAACACAGCTCTTCTCTGCATTGGTCCAGTAAAAGGTATTAGCTCATCCCTCTTTTCTCTCATATTCTGGACCAACACAGCTGCAACACTACAAACATTAGTGAAGGCCAGATAGATTAGATCTGGCACATTTCCCTTGTGTTATCTTATCATAGAAAACTATCAGGCATGTAATGGGGGGCTTAAACAAATATTATATCTCTTCATAAATTTTCTCATTCCCTGATCATGTCAGCTAAGAAGGTGGAGGATGGAGGGCATCAATACGATCTTCAACATAATTAACCCCCAAAAGATCAAACAGAAAAGAAATGTCAAGCCATTTTCAATAACTCTGAAACATATGATTAGGAAAGTGGTAGAGACATCTTAAGTCTGTATGCTGAAAAGTCAGATATAAAAAAAAAATCTCATTTGTTTTGATCTCTGTCCCCAGGGGACTACTTGAACACAGCAAATTTCAAGCTGAAATGAGATGAAATGTCCATGCTGAGAAGCATGGACATGAAAATAAAAAAATAAAATAAAAAATATGTTCACTCAGTTATGATTGAGATTATTGGGAATGTGGATAATTTAAATTATGAGATGGAAATCGGAAATAGCTTATTACATTTAAAAGAGAACAGGGTCTAGAGAAACAAATCACTCATTGATTTCCTCTGAAATTACATTGACATAAGCTTTTTGCCTAGCACCAGAGAAGCGGTAAATGGGTCTGGTTTGTCAGTAGAAAGGGTGGGAAAATATAGTAGATTACTGGCATAAAAGATTTTAGGCTATAAGGTGCTTGTGGCAGAGATTGCCATTGGCCGTGTATTTGGATTCTTGAAGCATAGAGTGACATTCAAACTAAAAACCAAAATCGTCCAATATTATGGCTAACTCCAGAGACAGCAAGCAGAATTCATGTCTGGGCTAGGATCATTCCCTTGTTCATTCCGTTAGATCAGGCTGCCTCTCTTCCTGTTGAGATGCTTTATGTTGTTGCCAGTGCTTATGTCGATTGCTTAGGAGACAAGCTGGCTTATTTTCAAACACTTTTATTATTATTATTATTATTATTATTATTATTATTATTATTATTATAATTACATTATATATATTATATATATATAATATAATAATAATAATAATAATAATAATAATAATAATAATAATAATTTTCCATTGTGGAAGTTGTAACAGTTTTTGGGGGGTACCCAGGATTGCGAGTTGACTTCTTACCCTCTGCCTCCAGCAAGAGGGATACATCTAGTTGAGTGTCACCTCCCTGATGCCACCATCTTATTTTCCACTAAAGAACTCTCCTGGGCCTCTGAAAGACCTAACTTTTCTTGGAGGTTAACTGTAGCTGCACCCCACTCCCTGGGCCCCCTTCAAGCAGTCCCCTTTAATGTCCATCCCCTTTCTATGGAACACTCACAGAAATAATAAGTCTGCTGCTCCTCAGAACAGTGTACCCGTTACTTTGTAGGGTTCAATTCAGACCCAGCTGCTTGTTTTATACCATGACATGGAATACACTTGCAGTGAAACCAATTACAAGTTTATTACCAAAAATGTATAATTTAGGAAGAAATGAGTGAGACTAATAAAAGCAGAAGTTACATATAAAACCAAAAATTAACACTTTCTGTGTGGAGACTAAACTTAACAGGGTAGACTCCAGTCTAAATAATTCTTCTCTCTTAATGTCCTCTGCAGTGTCTTCTACAAAGGTAGGCAGAGCTCCTATTTCCATGAATGTAGGTGTGGTCTTTTTATGTGCCGGGCAAAGGGTTGTCTGTTGGCCTTTCTTTACTCTGCCCATGTTCATTGCCTGTCCCGGGAGTCAGGATGGGTTTTATGTGTAAACGACTCTTCTTCTGTGATCTTGCAATGTTTGCCCCATTTGTGAAGTACTCCTTTATATCATATGGGTCTTTGATCTGCCTTCATATAACAGGTGATCAGTAAAGAAAGGTCCATCTTAAGGAGAAGTTTCAAAAGCCTGAGTACTTGCATAAAAGGAGGGGTAACCTTTGCATATACCTGCCCCTAGATATTTCCTGGGAAACCCTCTGAACTTTAAAAGTTCTCATTGTTCCAAATAGTCCTTTGAAGCACATAGCATTTCCCAGGATTTAAAATAATTATGCCATTACCAGTATTCCCTCTGTTTTTTCCATCCCTGAGCAGAATGATTTTTTTTTATGTGAACCAATGTGGATATGATGCGGAGTGCCTCATTTTCATATGGGGGCACAGATGTGTGCGGGCTCTGACATGGGTGTGGGCTTTAGGGTGGGGATAAAGCTGAGGGGCTCAGGGCTGGGACAGAAGCTTGAGTCAAGGAGCTCTGGTGTGGGGTTCCCTCCTGGGAGGGTGGATGGGTATGAGGGCTTTAAGGTCCAAGAGGGGGGCTCCAGGTTTGGGGAGGCACTTAGTTCTGGGAGTTGGTGAGGGGGAGTGAGTACGGGCTTTGGGCCAGGGGCTTGGTGTGAAGAAGGGGTTCAGGCTTTGGGTGAGGGGTGGGCTTTGAGTTTGGGGCAGGGATGAAAGCCTTGGCATGCAGGAAAATACTCAGGATTGTGGGTCTCAAGGTGGAGCAGAGAACTGGAGCTTGGGCTTACCTGGGCAGGTCTTCATTGAGGATGGAGAGTAGGAGCTCCTTTTCCCTGGCCATAGCAGGTCTGTGTTGAGGCCAGCATGAATATGTCCTATCCACCAGCCACAGAAACTTTTGGAAGTGAGGAGACATCTCTGTTCCTACTGCAGCCCTGAGCTCCTTCATAGAGGTTAATGGGCCCTGGACCGGAGTTAATGACAATCTGCAGGTCCACACAGTTTAGAGGGAGCTTAGGTCATTACATAGTTCATTCACTACATAAATATTTGCATGTTAATACATTGAACTCTGAGACATTTAAATCTAATTCTGTAAGGTTGAATATAATTCAGTAAGATCTGCAGAGGATATTTCAAGAAATATCCTTGTCATAACATCACCTCAAGAGAAAAGGCTAGGGACATTTTTAAAAATAATAAAAGACCTGACCTATTGGTCCTACCAGAAATGATGGAGGCCCCAGTGATGGGCTCTTTGCATTCCATATATTGGAATCAGAGGTTCACACAGTGCAGGCCACTTAATTCAAGAGCAGGAGTCTTAAAATTTCATTTGCATTGCAGAAAATAAAAGTCATAATATGATTCAGTAACTGATACTCTAGGACAAGTAGAATCGTAAAGCTCCTTATGACCATAGCTAGAGGCCTCTTCAGCTGTCACTACTCTGTCTAGGCTTCAAACAACAGATATTTCTTAACCAAGAAGTGAGTACGTACACAGAAGGCTGGAACAGAAACTTGCAGAAAGAATAGATTAAATAGGGTGAATATTAAGCGACTGTGGCTGCACCAAAGTATTATTTGCTCAGATGTGGAAGTGTTGCCATATTATGAAGAACTCCAAAACAGAAAAAAATATATTTTATTTTGCATGCCTTTCCCAATGCAATATGCAGTCACATTGGGGTCAGGTGGGCGGGGGGGAGGTGGGGAAGGAGAATGGAGATTAGAAATGCATATGTCATCTTTATCTATTTGCTGCTAAATTGATAATCCACTGACAAAGTGACATTTGTATGACTGTATAGCCATATGTCACATATCTTTCCCCCTGGTATTCTGAGCTGTCAGATTCTGCACCCTCCATCTGCACTCTGTAGCAGTTTGTGCCAGAATTACACAGTCTCTGGCAGTACACAAGCTTATTTTGTGCTGGTACTGATGCAGCTTGCAATTTAAGAATTTCTATAGTAAAGAGGTGTAGGGAGCTCTGGATAGAGGTAGTACCCTTGTTCTCTGGCAGCTGCATCCTATTCGTAGGATGGACGGAAACACTGGTCCTCATCCATCTCCTATCTCTCACGTCTGGCTCCAAGTGCCACACCCCGGGCAATGGTCTCAGCTGGCCGGCTAAACGACGTGTGGGGGTGGTATTAACACAGCATCACTGGGCAAATGTCTTCCATGTAGAAGTCACTGGCCGGGGCTGAGGGGCTTCAAGATAAGTTCAACAACCACATGTTCAGGACCAAGGCAAGGCACAAAGTTACTGTGGAATTTCGGCTGTGGTCAGCAGCCTGAAGAGGGATGGGCTCTGTCAGGCTATCTTGCCCATGACACACCACATGATGACATCTACCACTACCCAACTCATAACGGATCAGTCGCAGCCCGGGTTAACAATGACTGTGCCCACCGTTGCACACCAGGATGGAGGTGAACAGTATGTTACTCGTGACCAGTCAAGCAGGATCTGTGGGAGAGATAACATTGTTATCAGTACTTGGAGTGTACGCACATTGAGAGCATCAGGGAAGTTGAGAGAACTGACCCATGAAATTGAAAGTACCGCTGAAACATCTTGGGTATCTGTGAACTGCGTTGGAAAGGCTCTGGTGAACAATCAATCGCAGGGGGTCATAAGTTGTACTTCAGTGGAAAGGAGGATAAACATGAGAATGGTGTTGGCTTTCTAATTCACAGCAACATTGTGAATACTGTCATTGGATGCCGACCAGTCTCCAACAGATTCATCACCATCCGTCTGAAAGTATCCCCTTTCAACATCACCGTCATTCAGGCTTATGCCCCAACATCGACTACAATGATGGTGAAATAGAAGAGTTTTACGGTCAGCTGCAGGATGTACTGGAGCAAACACCAAAAAAGGACATACTTATCGTACAAGGAGACTGGAATACAAAAGTTGGAGCAGATGCATATCGTAACTGGAAAGGAACGTGTGGGCCATACTGCAACACTGAAACTAACGACAGAGGCCTTAGACTTCTGGAGTTTGCCAGATATAACGACTTTATGCTGGCTAATACATTCGGCCCTCATAAGGCGTCCAGACGATGGACTTGGCACAGCCCCAGTGGAGACCATCACAAGCAGATTGATTACATCTTGGTCAAGAAGAGCTTCCGAACAAGCATTAACATTACAAAGACATGCAGTTTTCCGGGAGCGAATGTTGGAAGTGATCATGATCTAGTGATGATGTCATTCTGCCTACGCTTGCAGAAGATCTTAAAATCGAGTCACACAAGAATTAAGTTTGACCTTGAAAAGCTCAAAGATCCTGAGGTGGCAGAAGCCTTCCAAGTAAAAATAGGAGGGAGACTCGCACCACAGTTCATCCTTGGTGCTGAAGAAGCAGATGAGGACATAATGGCTTACATCTTTAATACAGCAGTAGTAGAAACAGCTACTGAGATTCTTGGCAAACACTGCCCAAAGAAGAAACCTTGGGTTACTGCTGATCTGCTTGACCTCTATGACTAATGGCGAGAACTGAAAAAGAAGAAAGGTGAAGCTGGTGGGACTGAGAAATTCAGAGAAATCAACAAGACCATCAGGAAAGGCATGCAGGCAGCAAAACAGAATTGGGTAGAAGATCAGTGCAAGGAAATAGAAGACAGACTTAACAAAAATAACAGCAAGAGGGCATACCAGACAATAAAAATGCTGACAAAAGTTAGATAACCTAGAGTTTCCACAGTCCAAAACAAGGCAGGGAACTGCCTCACTGAAGAGAAAGAGACCCTTGGCAGGTGGACAGAATACTGTTCTGAGCTGTACAATGATAAGGTCGATGGAGACCCAGAAATACTGAAATGTCCATATGCTACCAAAGAGGACAGTCTCCCAATCCTTCGGGAAGAAGTAGAGGCAGCAGTGTGATCACTGAAGAAAGGAAAGTCAGCTGGAGTGGACAATATCCCAGCAGAATTGATACAAGCAGGGGGAGAAGCCATGATCAGTGCCCTTACCAACATATGCAATAAGATCTGGCGGATGGGAAAATGGCCTATGTCATGGACCCAGTCGCTAGTGATCGCAGTTCCCAAAAAGGGCAACCTCCAACAGTGCCAAAACGATAAGCCTCGTTCGCCACCCAAGTAAAATCTTATTGAAAGTAATATTGAACAGGTTGAAGCCCCAAGCTGAGATGATTATTGCTGAGGAACAAGCCGGCTTTAGGGCAGGGCGGAGTACCACCGAACAAATATTCAACCTGAGAATTCTCTGCGAGAAATATCTGCTGCACGAACAGCACCTGTACCATGTTTTTGTGGACTTCAAAAGGCCTTTGACAGAGTGTGGCAGGCAGCATTATGGGCCACCATGAGAAAGTACAACATCAGCCCCAACCTTGCCCGAGTTGTTGAACACCTGTATGACAATGCCACCAGTGCAGTTTTCCACAACGGTACCATTAGAAGCTGGTTCAGAACGACAGTGGGCATCTGTCAAGGTTGTCTGCTCTCCCCCATGCTTTTCAACATCTTTCTGGAGCGCATCATGATTGATGCCTTGGAAGACCATGAAGGAACTGTCAGCACAGGGGACAGAATAATCACCAACCTTCGCTTCACTGACGATATAGAAGGATTAGCTGGAGGAGAAGAGGAACTTGCCAGCTTAGTAGAATGGCTGGATGCCACCTTGAAAGCCTATGGAATGGAGATAAATGCAGAAAAGACAAAACTGATGACCAATGACAGCAATGGCATCATTAGGGATATAATGGTGAATGGACAAGCTCTTCAATGTGTGTCCAGCTTCAAGTACTTAGGTGCAATCGTGTCATATGAGAGGTCCAGACCAGAAGTCCTCTCCAGAATAGCGCAAACAGCAGCAGTACTTACAAAACTTCGACCCATCTGGAGGGACAAGAACATCAGTGTGAGATCGAAAGTAAGATTGATGCGCTCACTGGTCATCTCAGTGTTCTTGTACGCTTGCGAAACGTGGACCCTTACAGCAGAACTGCAGAAAAAGATCCAAAGCACAGAGATGAGATGCTATAGGAGGCTTTTGGGCATCTCTTATATTGAGCATGTCATGAATGAAGAAGTACGACATAGAATCAGACATGTCATAGGCCCACATAATGACCTGCTCACTGTGGTGCAGAAGCGCAAGCTTAGATGGTACGGCCACGTCATCAGATCATCAGGCCTTTCAAAGACCATCTTGCAAGGCACAGTACCTGGTGGTAGAAGGAAAGGCAGGCAAAAGAAGTGATGGGAAGATAACATCAAAGAGTGGACAACCCTGAGTGTGAGCGAATCACAGAGAGCTGCACAGCACAGGATGAGGTGGAGTGAGTTGATCAGGAAGTCATCTGCGGTGCACCAACAACCCTCAACAGGGCTTATGGGATAGAGACAGAGATAGTAAAGAGGAGGAACAAGTGAATGTATAGCTTTGATGACATTAAGCAACATAATGGATTTTACGATAGACAGGAGGAGGCAAAACACACTGTGGGTCATAAGACACTTCTGTGAAAGTAACCTGTCTTGATACCTCTATAACATATTTCTTTATTTCTTTTCAAATGAGGCACAAAAATGAGCCAAAGAATCTTCTGTCTATTGAATGCTTATGGTAGCTTTTGTTTGTTTATTTCCCATTTCATGGGAAAATAGTAATGCAGGCTTTGGCTCTGATTCTCATCGTATGAAGGGAAGTTCAAATCAATAGCAACTCACTTTCAACAGCAAAAATGCCAGGAAGGGGGAATTAGGTCTTTTCATTCTAAATATTTTAAAAAAGTAGATTTCTCTCACTTCTGCAATCCTTCAATGCAATCCTCTCCCAAATTATCCTTATTATACTTTCTATTAATCTATACCCTAAGCTATGCTTTTAGAAATTGTTGACACGCTGCTCTGTCATGGTTACTATGTGTTGCAAACTCTCTGTAACTTCAAATTCTTTTCTATCGAGATCAATGTTATATGGAAAAACAGCTAGGTCTATGTTCAGTCAGTCTTTCATTTGTGTCCTGAGACTGTTCATGAAGATGGTGAATGTAGGGGTACTTTGTGTAAACACTAATTTTCTGTGAACTAGACTCATACCATCTAGTGCTGGCCCAACCATATAGGTGAACTAGGTGTCTGCCAAGGGAACCAAGCCCTAAGAAATTAGACTTCAGTCATTTTTATTCATTTAAAATATATTTTAATGTTATCTCTTACCAATGCAAGTATCAGATATTGTCCTTGTAGAACAGCACATCTTTCCCAAGTCAGAAATTGAGTTATACTGTTTAATTCTTATCATAGAGCATGGCTGTGTATATAAAAACAGTTCAAATGTGTCTCGGCATGGCTTCAAAAGATTGCCACCTGGGTTTGCTTCAGTAATTCACAGTAGACCACTATTGAACTGTCATACAGCAGAGTCAGTTTTGCTCTCCACTTAGAAAAGGCTGGTCAGCAACTTACAAGAGCTGTTCAGCATTCCAAAGATGCTGTGCCCACAAAAATTAGTATTGTGTTGGCAGCTGGGACAATAGACCTCTCAGGCCCTGGGATAAGGTAGGAGGAGGACCCAGCTCAGAGCCCCTGGTGGTGGTGGGGCCAAGGGTTTGAGCAGCAGGGTCTACCACAGTCAGCCCTCAGTGACGCTGGGACTGTGGTCCTGTGCGACTCCCATTCAGAGCTCTGCTGAATGTTGCTGCCATGGCACTTCAAGGTGCCTAAGTGTTGGCCTTAAAAAATCTGATAAGAGATTTGAACAATATTGTAAAAGGAGAATCACAAGTACTTCCAAGATTAAGGTTGTATATTTATGTCCAGATTACCAAACACCTGGCTGCTAACGTTAATAAATACTAATTAGCATATACTTTTCTTTCCATTCTCTTTGCAATTATGTTCAATAATAATAGAAATTCTGGCCTCCTGTTTAAGTGCATGTGCAGTAAGTTACCAGTAAAGGTCTCAAAGGCCATGTCTACACTGTAGACACAACTTCAAACTTGCTTACTTCAAAGTACACCTTCGATGTAACAGACTTCGAAGTTAAGCATCTGCACACACCCTACTTCAAAGTTAAACTTCAAAGTAGGGCACTACTCCATTCCCAGGAATGGAGTAAGGACTTCGAAGTAAGGGGAAGCATGTGTAGACTCTCTGAAGGCTACTTCAAAGTAGTGCCTAACTTCGAAGTTAACTAGTTTTTCACCCCTACTTTCTAAGCTGCTCTATAATTGGGTCCAAAATATTGTTCATCTATCCTCCCCACGCCAAACAAACCCACAGTTTTGCCCAAATCCAGATACAGATGAACAGTCTACCACTGAAATCAGCACATGCACAACAACATGTCTATGATGATGTCTATTTAAAAAAAAAAGAAAATCCCTCATTAGACAAGTTTTGTGCTCTCCAGCTATAATTTGATAGCATGAGATATTACAGTGGAACTCCTGCAAGGATATCATGATGTCTTGTGGTAGAGGTTGAACCTCTCTAATCGGAAACTCCGTCGTCTGACGACATCCTTAGTCCAGCATGATTTTAGTTAGCCATACTACCACTTATGTCCGAGTTTCCCATGATCCCATAAAGTTTGTTTACAGTCACCTGTTTTCTGTGGTGTCTTTTTGCTGTAATTCACACCTGAATGTCTTCTAGGAGCTCAGTAAGTGGTGAAAGTGTTGATAATTTGCTAGACAATATTGACCGCCAATGGTCTAGTAAATTCTCTCATCCAGCTCTAGTCAGGTCCCAAGGGTGCCAGACAAGAGAGCTTCAACCTGTATATCATACTGTGAATAAAATCCAACTCTTGCTATTTGTTCATATTCCACTATGGTCAAAGATAATTATTTGTTTTCTTTGGGAGGTGAATGCAAAGTCAACTACAAAAGCAAAAGTTAAATTGACTTTATTAAGACTCACTTACATATACACGCCGCACTGGAAGTAAAAGACAAGTTTTATGACGTGCTTAGAGCTGCCATAGCGCAAATACCTGCTCGCGAACAACTGTACATTCTGAGTGACTTCAGTGTGAGAGTTGGAGCCAATCGTGACTCGTGGCCTTCCTGCTTAGGCCAGTTTGATGTGGGAAAAATGAATGCAAATGGTCAGCGTCTTTTCGAACGTTGCACGTACCACAATCTGTGTATCACAAACACATTTTTCCAAACCAAGCTACAGCACAGAGTGTCATGGAGACACCCACACTCAAAACACTGGCATCAACTAGATGTGGTCATTGCTATACGTGATAACCTCAAAAACATCCTTCTGACACGCAGCTATCATAGTGCTGGCTGCGATACAGATCACTTGTTAGTTTGCTCCAAACTCAAGGTGATTCCCAAGAAGCTGCACCGCTCTAAACCAACTGGAAGGCCCTGCATCAATGCCAGAAAGACGGCTAACTCAGAGAAAGCCGAAAAGTTCAGAGAGACCCTCGAGGAGAATCTGCGTAGCAACCCTGGGGGTGCCAATGTGACATTCAGATGGCAGCATCTGAGGGATACAATGTACAACAAGGCCTTGTCGGTGTTTGGAAGAAGAGC
Source organism: Carettochelys insculpta (assembly GCF_033958435.1). Lineage (NCBI taxonomy): Eukaryota > Metazoa > Chordata > Testudines > Carettochelyidae > Carettochelys > Carettochelys insculpta. Next base: position 140,422,080 of record NC_134137.1, read on the forward strand.
TAGAAACACAAATGACTTGTTTGAAGCTAACTCCAATGAGATGATTCCAGCCAACGAAAAAAAGCGCGCTGCGCTCCTGGAGTACAAATGTTCGCCAAGCCAGAATACCCTGCAAGTGCTCAGAGCAGCCAGAAAAACAGTACAGCAGATAGCCAGGCGCTGTGCCAGCAACTACTGGCTTGAGCTAAGCAGCAGCATCCAGACCAGTGCTGACTTTGGTAACCTCAGGGGAATGTACGAGAGCATCAAGAAGGCATTAGGACCCACTCAGAACAAGATGGCACCTCTGAAATCCAAATCTGGTGAAGTCATCACTAACAAAGCCAAACAGATGGAGCGCTGGGTCGAGCACTACTCCAAGCTGTACTCACGCGAGAACATTGTGGTTGACTCAGCCCTCGATGCCATCGAACTCTTACCAATAATGGACGAACTGGACCAGGAGCCAACTGTGGATGAACTGAAGAAAGCCATCGACAACACTGAAGTAGGAAAGGCCCCGGGCCAGGATGGTATACCACCAGAGGTAATCAAGTGTGCCACGGACACTCTCCTGGAACCCCTACATGAGCTACTGTGCCTGTGCAGGAGAGAGGGAGAGGTTCCACAGGACATGCGCGATGCTAACATCATAACCTTGTATAGGAACAAAGGAGACAGAAGTGACCACAACAATTGCAGTGGAATCTCCCTCCTAAGAATCACCGGTAAACTGTTCGCGTGCGTCATCCTCAGCAGACTCCAGAAGATTGCTGAGAGGGTGTATCCTGAATCACAGTGTGGATTCCATGCAGAGAGATCTACCATCGACATGGTCTTCTCTCTGAGGCAGCTGCAGGAGAAATGCAGGGAGCAGAGGAAGCCACTCTATATTGCCTTCATCGATGTAACCAAGGCCTTCGATTTGGTCAGCAGGGATAGACTGTTCAAACTGCTCCACAGGATAGGATGTCTACCACGGTTACTCAAGATGATCCAGTCTTTCTACGAAGACATGAGAGGAACCGTCCAATACGATGACACATTATCGGATGCTTTCAGCATCAGGAGCGGCGTCAAACAAGGATGCGTCCTTGCTCCGACACTGTTCGGGATCTTCTTTGCACTCCTCCTTAAACACTCCTTTGGATCTTCAACAGAGGGCATCTTTTTGCACACAAGATCTGACGGGAAACTGTTTAATCTTGCAAGGCTGAAAGCTAAATCTAAGGTGCGGGAAGTCCTCAACAGAGAGATGCTGTTCGCAGATGACACTGCTGTCGTGTCACACACAGAAGACCAGCTTCAGAAGCTGCTGGAATGTTTCTCCAAAGCATGCAAGGACTTTGGGCTCTCCATCAGCCTAAAGAAGACAAATGTACTTGCTCAGGACATTGCTGTTTCTCCATCAATCAGCATTGACAACTATACGTTAGAGGTCATATACGAGTTTGTTTACCTCAGGTCCACCATCACTGACACCCTGTCCTTGGAGACTGAGCTAAATAGGAGGATCGGTAAAGCAGCCGCAACTCTGTCCAGACTCAACGAGAGAGTGTGGAATAACAACAAGCTGTACGCTTACACCAAAATGCAAGTCTACAGAGCCTGCATCCTCAGCACCCTCCTTTACGGCAGCGAGACTTGGACCCTGTACGCCCGCCAGGAAAAGAGGCTGAACGTCTTCCACTTACACTGCCACAGGCACATCTTTGGAATATCATGGAAGGACAGAGTGTCCAACACTACCGTCCTTGAGCAAGCTGGAATCCCAGCTATGCGCACCCTCCTCAGGCAGCGGCGGCTCCGCTGGCTTGGCCACGTCCACAGGATGAATGATGCAAGGATCCCAAAAGACATCCTGTATGGCAAGCTAGCCTCTGGCAGAAGACCTCCCGGACGCCCCCAGCTGCGCTATCAAGATGTTTGCAAGACAGACCTCAGGGAAGTAGACATCAAGCCAGACATCTGGGAGGAGCTGGCAGACGATCACAGCAGATGGAGGCAGGAACTATATAAGGGACTTCAGAAGGGTGAATTGAGGATCACACAACTAGCAAAGGAGAAGCGAGCCCACAGAAAGCACAGCAAGGAGCTGCCAGACACCAATTACATATGCAACAGATGCAGCAAGGACTGTCACTCTTGTGTGGGTCTTCACAGTCACAGCCAACGCTGCAAATGAGGATGCCAAATGGAACTACGAATGGCGCGATCCATAGTCTACGTAGACTGAAGGATGCTACTACATATACAAAAGTTAAAATTCAGGATTAGCATATGGGTTGGTCTGTGATCTTTAACCTTTTTCTGAGAAACATTGGTCAGTAAAGACATTTCAAGATAAATTTGTTATATTAAATTAAAAATGCTCCCGGTATGGCAGATTTAAATTACATACTAAGAGTTAATCTTGTCCCTTTTTCTGTCTTTATGCTAATAGAAAGGTCATGGTTAATAAGCTGTTCAACACGTTTAACAACAAATGCCACTAGTGAAGGGGTTGTGCTGTAGTGCATCTGTCCACTATGAAATATGCTACTACTGATAACTCACATCTCATTGGCCATCAAACCATCTACAGGTAGCAGTAGATTTTCAATTGCATAGGAGTGTATGTGTGTTGGAGACAGAATAGTAATTTATATTTTAACGTTATTACTGATGCCTTTAATACTTTAATAAAAAAAAGAAGATGTAACCAAGATTATTTTAAGGCACTTGTCTGGCAGCTCATGAGGATGAATTACTTAGCTCCATTTGTACTCCATGGACTGAATTTTGCATTACAGCTTTAACCTATTTTTTTTTTTAACATTTCAACTTCTGTAATATAAATGTTTCCAGCTGGGGTCTGTCTGCCTCGAATCCAACATAAATCATATCTGCCTTCTCATCTGAAGTTACTAACTGATGGGGCAGAAATAACAATCTCAGCTGGCTTTGTGGCCTACATACTGCATGACAACAATAAGAAGGCAGACAGTTTCTCTGTTCTTCTACATAAAGCCACAAAAGAAAAGTTGCATCAATATCAACATAATGCCTTTGGATGGTTTCCAGTTTCCAAGTCTATTCTGCTCACTGAGAAGGCAAATAATGCTTACATTGCAAGTAGTTCTGACACTTAGCAATGCTGTGCCTGAAATCCCACTTGCTCTGCAGTCAAAGCCAAACAAATGCAGTAAATGGTTTTAAAATGATCTTCCTTGAAGCAGGGGGGAATTGGGGATCATGCTCACTTATAAGGTTAATCTGAGCCATCTAATATCACACTTTAATGTTAAACCTCAAACTTGATGCCTGAAGTCAGTGACTAGCAGAGATCAAGATCATGATCAAGATGAAGCCTAACGAGATGGATGTGGCAGATTATTTTAGATCTGCCTATTTTGCGTCTAATCCAGTATGACAATTCCTACTTTCCTATGTTTTAGCAAATCCCTGCCTTGCTAAAAAGAGAGATCAATTATCAAAAACTAGCAGAAATATCTCTTGCAATTTAATTTTTCCTATCACAGCTTATTCCATCTGTAGAGAGAACAATGTCATATGGGATTTAAAAAATCCCTTTGGGAAAAGAGTTGTACATTGCAATGCAAGATGAACGACTATACAAATTTAAGGGGAAAGGACAATACACACTGTCATTCTGACACAGGTCCTCTGATCAAGGGTTTTCTACATGACATGGGTAATTTCATGGGACAATAAAACCTTATTCAATCACATGGGGTTGAAATAAAGGGAAACAATAATCCTCCCTTCCAACAGCCACTGAGTGGAAAAAGTAAGATCTAAACTTGATGTATCAGTGCTCAAGAGCTTCAACGAGCATTTTTAAAGCTCCATATTTGTGTGTATTGCAGGATTTGTGCTATAGATCCCACTCTACAGAAGTCTTTATTTCTAATGGAAATACAGGGCCATGGAATATCCTTTTTTTATATTTTTAGCATCACATATAGATGTCATTTTTGTTGTGTTGTATAGTCCAAATCTATTGCTATATGTAATCCCTGTAATGTGGGTCTGCTTAGACAAAATGACTTATGTTCCACATGTACTAATATTTCTGTATTACTCATAATAAGCAGTCTACTGGTGAAATGAAGATAAAAACAGCCATACTGAATCAGACCAAAGGTCCATCTAGCCCAGTATTCTGTCTTCTGATAGTGGCCAATGCCAGATGCCCCAGTAAGTTTACAGAATAGGTAGGCATTAATTAAGCCCTCTCCTGTCATCCATTTATAGCCTCTGACAAAAAGGAGACAGCATTCCTACCCATCTTGGCTAATAGCCACTGATGGACCTAACCTCCATGAATTTATCTAATTCTTTTAGTCCTGGTCTTTACAACATCCTCTGGTTCCACAAGCCTACCATGCACTGCATGAAGAAAGAAATTGTTTTGTTAGTTTTAAACCTGCTGCACATAAATTTCATTTGGTGACCTCTAGTTCTTAAGGGAACCATAACTTTTCCTTATTCACTTTTTCCACATCTGTCATGATTTTATAGACCTCTGCCATATCGTCCCTTAATCTCCTCTTTTGTAACCTTAAAAGTTCTAGTCATTTTCATTTCTCTTCATATGGCACCCTTTCTAAAACCCTAATCATTTTTCTTGCCCTTTTCTGACCCTATTCCAATGCCAATATACCTTTTTTGAGATGAGGTGACCACATTTGTATTCAGTATTCAAGGTGTGGTCATACCATGGATTTATATAGAGGCAAAAAGGTGTTCCCTGTCTTGTTCTCTAGGGCCACAGTTGCACTACAGTGCTCTGTTTACAGAAGACACAGTCAGAAGAGATTTCCCAACAAAACTTCTGTTGACAGAATGCAGCCACACACAAAAACCAATCGGGAGAGCACGTCACTGTGTTGACAGAGCAGCTGGACGGCCAGATGCTTTCTCAACAAAGCAGGCACCCAGAAGCACAACAGACAGGGCTGCCCATTGTTCTGGATGCCCTGTCTGTCGACAGAAGGTCCCCCAGAGCATCCATACTCTTTCTTGTTGACAGAAACTGTCGACAGCAGCATTATGCCTCATGTAAGAAACCGTCTCAAGGCAAGATTCCCAACTGAAGTAAATCAGCCTATCTCCACTGAAATTAATGGATATGTTCCCGTTTATGCCAGCTGGAGTTCTGGCCTATCATTCCTTTTTTCTTCTCCGATTTTTCCACCAATCTATCTTGACTTCTTATCAGTTAGATTCAGAAGAAGCAAGATTGTTGTGGCTCTGATCACTTACAAAAATCCTTACAGGGAATACTGCCAGCACAGGCTTCTGAGTAGAAGAGATTTGAATTTGCTCTTGTCATGCTCTTATCTGATATGCAGGCTCTTGCAAGCATTGAAATTAGCACACTGGCAAGTTAATCTGTTAAACCAGCCCGCATCAAATATTCATAATTCTCATTTCAAATCTGCATCACTTCCCATGACTCATGCTGTTAGAGTCAGTTTTGCACGCCATTCTGCTCTTTTCATATCAATAAACTGCAAAACTCATTAGACAAACTGAGAAACCTACAGATACTCAACCAAACATACCCTGCTGAAAATGTGCTGCATACAAGATAAATAGATAATCATGGCGTTTATCCAAATCTCTCAGATGGACGTCAGACAGAGGGAAAGCCTCACTGCTCCTCAGAGGTAATGCCTCCCAACAGCCTTCTTATCATTGATACATAATTCTAACTCTGTGTTTGGGCAATTCATTTTTATAGTAATACAGAACATATTACACAGCCTGTTTTAAAAATATACAGGTAAACCAGTCTAGAAGCAAATGCCCTGATTCTCCACTGCCTTGCACCATATGTAATCATTTAACCCCTTGGATGGTTAGCAGAAAATCTTTCTAATCCCTATTCTGATGGGAGGAAGCCACAGGAAACGGCACAGAACCATCAATGTTGATCACACACTACTTGGGAAGATGCCACACTGGGGGTTTCCCTAGTTGAGGCAGGTTTGTAGTTCCATGAAGGCAGGAGTGTCACATAAAGTCCATAATGGCCCTGAAGACCTGGCTCCATATTTTCTTTTAAACATTTTGAAATATTTGAATGTTATTTTCTCTGGCTGATAGCTCCTGTAAAGACACTTTTTACACCAGCAGGGAATTTGACCCTAAGAATGCAGTTCTCCCTTTATGGTCCATCCATATCAAGGCCAACTAATCTGGCTTTATGAAGATGATATGCACAAGGAAAAGGGAGCAGACGACAGGGTGGTGAAATCTATCACAAAACCAAGGCTCAGGGCTTCAGCTCAGCCTCTGATAACAGCTCATTTGGTGTGTGGGCTTGAATAGCAGTCATAGGCTATCCACAGTACTTGAATCATGTCAGCATTTTTGGATTGTATGATAATTTCTTCAGACTTATCTTCTGCTGTAAATTCCTTTAGTAGGTTTGACTTGTACAGAGACTCCCACAATGAAGGGTGGGATAAACTTTAGGTATCAGTGCATGGCTGCTGCTCTGGAGGCCTCTCTCAGCTTCTACACACTAGCTTCACGTCAGTAAAGGGCCACTGCAAGGGACCTACACATGCCTAGTATAAACAGGAAGGGGCAGGGAAATCTCATGCAATGGTACAGCTAGTGGGAAGTGAAGTGAGGGGTAGGGCTGAGCTTAGCCACCAGCCACTAGAATGAGTCAGCTCCTGGCAATGGTTCAAAAACTGTTTAAGGAAAGATTATTGCTTTACTCCCTGTCCAACTTTATAGGAGCATCCTGAGTTAGTGCTGATTAGTTTCTTCCCCAACAAATGAAGAGTCCTGTGCAGAAGTCAAAGGCTTCCTCCTGGCCACTCCTCAGTGAATAAGAACAGAATCATTTTCTTGTTTCTTGTGTCTTGGATAGGTGGCAACAATTAAAAATATCTACATTTGATAGCCCCTGAAGCATCAGTGAACTGTTGAAAGTCCTCCAGGCCCTTGTCAAAGAATAAAGGAGATACTTAGATTTTATGTGCTCCATCCTTTGTGCTTGGTGGCCACAGTCATATTAAGGTTTTTGCCTCAAATATAAGCAGTGTTATTTTCACTTGGAGATTGGTAATGTGATGTCCAGTGACTAGTTGATGACATTGTTATGTTAGTGAATTTGTACAAAGTACAAAAGCTACTGCACTTATCTGGAGCACCACCTAATCATTGCCATTTTGGTTCCAGAAACAGAATTAAAATGGTTTACCCTATTTTTTTCCCTGTGGAAAAGTGGGGATGGGAAGAGATTGTGGAAACAAAAGTGACACTTTGCTCAACAGCAAAATGCTATTTATGACTAATTTATGCTGATTTTCTTATCAGGTTAGAAAATAAATGAAAGTATCATGCACCTTTAAAAATACTTTCATTTATTTATTTCATTTCAGTAACAGTCAAGGAGCATCTGAGGCAGTGCCTCATACAATTTTTAGAATGAATTTATTTTGAAAAGAACAGCTCCATAGTGAAATGTTTTTGTTACACGTGATCTCCTGAATGCCCTAGCAAAAGGACTCTTCCACGTGGAACAAAATGTGTCATTCTCCCTAGGATGCACTTCTGTCTGTGGGTGAAATTCCTCCACAGAACAAGGTCAGCAGAAAGTCTTCCTTCCACAGCTTCCAAGCCCACATCTAACTGGCAGATGGGATGTCACAGTTCAGCAGCTGGACGGGGATATGCAGTCATCTCCAAAGTTACTACAATAAGGGTATTTTGGACAGCTCATCAGAAACCAGGACACACAACCGTGATGGGAAAAAAGTAGTGGCGGGACAAGGAATCTACATGTATGCAGCTGCCCGAGCATCTCACTGAAAGAAGACTGCAACTTGTACTTCAGCCTCTATGCTGTTAGAATAAGCATTAAGAGTGCTATTTTTCAGCCGTCCCTGGTTTTTAGGGCTGAGTTTCACTTCCCAGACCCACAACCCCGCTCCTAAGTAAACCATGCTGCTAGAGCTTTATTGAGACAAGTGGATTTCACCCAAAATAGATATTGCAGGCATCCATTTCTCCAGTGAAGGAAAACTGGGATGGCTTGTAAAGGAGAAATATATACTTGTATAACACAGATCACAAGAAGTACTGTTATCAGATTTTCCCATTACTTTAGGGTATGCTCACTTGTTAGGGTTACTCTTCTCGGAGGATATTAATAATTCTCTCAAGCTGTGTCTACACTATCCCCTTCCTTTCAGAAGGGGCATGGTAATGAGCGAGGTCAGAAGATGCTAATGAGGCACTTTCATGAATATGTAGTGCCTCATTAGCAGGATGACATCTGCAAGGATTCGAAAGTGCCGCTTTTGAATCATGTGCCGCCCATGTAGATGGGGGCCTTTCAAAAGGACCCCCCAGTCTTCAAAAGCCCCTTCTTCCTAACACCAAAAAGGGGATTGATGCGATGGATGTTTGATATTCTGTCTGGATCTTTGCTGAGTTGCTTCCCCCAAGAATTACCCCACTGCAGAGCCAGGCAATCTCATCTAACTTGTACAATAATGACAGCCATTTAAATCAACTGCAACAACCTATGTAGTCATATGCTACATAGGAGAAAAATTATAAACTCTCCAGAACAAACGCAAGTACTAGGAAATAAAGAGATTTACTTCTTAAAATGCGGTAACAGCTGTCTAGGCACTTGATTGAATAACTAAGCAAGTAACTTGCTTGCTGAGAAGGGAAGGCTGGGCAGCAGACAGCTGCTCATTAACCAGCTAGTCAGAGAACCACTGCTGCTGGCAGAAGTTCAATTGTAATTACACTGGGAGCATACCTGATGCCAGCCCATAGGCAGTAAAACGGCTCAGAGAGAACCCTTATTGGATTCTGTTCCGAAAAAAGAGTGTTCCAGGAAATCTACTGAGGGCTACAAATTAAGAGAATAGTGCTTGGATTGACTTTAGCACTTGCCTCTGAGTTTCTGGAACACAGGATGGCTGCCAGACACCTGTTAGGGCCACATCTACACTAGAGAGTTTTGCAGACAAAATTGGGGGTTTGTAGATAAACCTCACAGAGTATCTACACACAAAATGCATTTTGTCAACAGAAACTGTCAACTCAAAAGCAGTGCTGATGCTCCAGGGGGTCCTTTTGTCATCAGAGGGAGTCAAAAGATTGATCTACTTTTACATGTAGACGCAATCAATTGACAGAAGTTTTATTGGAACATCTCTTCCAACAGTAGCTTCTTCAGGCAGGTGCTTCAAGTGTAGACATAGCCCTAGAGAAGTCAGGTGTACCACAACACTCACAGCATCATCTTACCCAAGGGTTGCTATGATGGTAGCAAGTACAACAATAGTTATAGTACAAGCCACAGTAACACTCTGATAAAGCTGTCAGGACAGAAGCTCATTTGGAGCAGAACTCTCATTCTGAATGTCTACAGCCATACCTTTCAGCCACTAGTCTGCCATATATGATCGTTTCTTTTTAAATGTCACTTTAAGTACCTCGGCTGAGTTTTTAAGCTATTGAAGTGCAGTTAGCTCTGCTGCCAATAGAATCACTTTTGCAAATGAGATCTAAGACCCTAAATCAAGTAGATGTTGCAACTCTGAGCACAGCAACACCTAAACAGTTTTAAAAAGCTAGTTTGTAAGGCCTGATTTAAAAAAAACTATGTAAAAATGCATATAAAGGCACATGCATGTCACATTTAAGCTTGCCAGTGACCAGTTGCATGCATGCATAATTGATTATTTAGAAATGTAACTATGGTGATTATCTGGTGAAATGAAGCATGCAGTTGAACATACATCTTTGGACATATAATTGCATACATGATTTTTTGAAATATCAGTACTGCACAAATTGAGGCGCTGTTTGCTCTTGTTGGTTTTAATGATGCAAGTGAACAAGGGCACACTGAAAGGCTGAGATTAGTAGAGTGACCCACAAGCAAAAATAAAGCAGTATATATCTTGTCAGTTAGAATTATATCAGTTTACATTTTTTTCCTTGTTGGGTGTATATCTGATTTGTTTCTGTGATCAGCAGTTTTGGTTCAATTCCTAAAATATATTTGAAATTCTGATCTTTCAGTAATATGATGCCTGGGAAAGGCTGTCAGGTGAAGGCTTCCTCAAGGGGTAGTGCCATTTTAACATTCATTTGGTAGCAGCAGGTTCCTGACATAAAACTACCATAGTTCTTGCAGGACTATCTGACTTTGAAAAATGTCACAAAGTATTACTAATGGAAAATTTAAAATACAAAGATCACTTTTGCGCTAGAGTATTCAGCTTACAGTATCTGTCTATTAAACACACCTACAATGAGAACTTTTCTCTTGAGCTACGTCTACATTAGCACCCCCCTTCGAAAGGGGGATGGTAATGAGATACCTGGGATATGCTAATAAGGGGCCACAATGAATATGCAGCACCTCATTAGTATAATGGCAGCTGTGGCACTTCAAAAGTGCTGCTTTTGATCCCGTGCAGATCATCTACACGGGTTTCTATGCGAAAGGCCCCGCAGATGTAAAAATCCCTTTCATCCTATTTGGTTATAGGAACAAGGGTATTTCGACGTCTGTGGGGTCCTTTAAAAAAGAAACACATGTATACAAGCTACGTGGGATCAAAAGTGACACTTGTAAAGTGCTGTGGCTGCCATTATGCTAATGAGGCACTGCATATTCATTGCAACACTTCATTAGCATATTTCGGTATGTCTCATTAGCATCCCCCATTAGTTGCATGTTCAGATGCATGCTAGTGTAGACATAGTCTTGATGTTATTGAATTTGTTTCAAAGCAGACATAATTTATGGACGACAAGTATCAGAGAAGTAGCCATGTTAGTGTATATCTTTGAGAACAAGAAGTCCTGTGACACCTTATAGACTAACAGATATCAGATGAAGCAGGTCTTTGCCCACAAAAGCTTATGCTCCAAAATATCTGTTAGTCTATAAGGTGTCACAGGACTTTTTATAATTTATGGATGTGTATTAAAGATATTAAAAGACCTTCTGTATCTGTGAATATTTTGATAAAAGTCAAACTTCAGTGAAAGTAAAACAAAAATAAATATTTTCACTTTTTTTATTTAGCTCAACCATACTTGTCTTAAAAGACATATTCTTTGAAGGACTTTAAGCAAAGTGGTTCTTACACAATAGTCAGAGGATCAAAAACAGAGCCCTGCACATCTACACAATACATATCTACATCCACAAAAATGATCTGCAGAGATCCTGAGCTGCAGATGCAGGTACCCATGGATATAAAGTAGATATACTCAAATTTGCAGGGTTTGTGATACAAAATTTGTACCCATATCCGTATACATAAAAATGAGCTGTGGCTATCCTCATCCATACCTGTGGATGCAGACACAGCACATATAAAACGGATAGCCATAGATTTGCAGGGCTCTAATCATAACGGCTACGTCTACACTAGGACGCTACGTCAAAGTAGCCTGTTTCGAAGTAAGAACATTGAAATAGGCTACTTCGATGATTATCGTCTACACATCCTCCAGGGCTGGCAACATTGATGTTCAGCGTCGAAGTAGTGCCGGGGAACATTGAAAAGAGCCACTCCAGAAGGAAATGCAGAGCATCCACACACACAAGCCCCTCTTTCGAAATAAGGGGACAGGAAAGCCCGCAGACCGGGTCACAGAGCACACTAGCCCTTCCGGGGCAGCTGCAAGCCGCTCCTTTAAAGGGCCCCTCCCAGACACACTTGGCCTGCACCGCACAAGCAGCTTTGCATTGGTGATACAAGCCTTGAAGACCTCGAGCCTGCAGGCATGGACGTCCAGCAGCAGCTGGAAGCCCAACAAGCCGCCTCCCGTGGAGCAGGCGCCCTTCTAGATGCTGACTGGGCAGCCGCCCAGCAGCTTCTGGAATGGGAACCCTCCCCAGGAGCACCAGGAGATGCCCCTGACCATCGGGCCCTCCTGCTCCCCCCCTCCGGGTGCCCCGCCAACTCTGGAGCTACCCCTCCAGCACTGAGTGGTGGGAGCACCTGGTTATAGGGGAATGGAATGATGACCAGTGGCTGCAGAACTTCCACATGCACCGGCAGACCTTCATGGAGCTCTGACAGTGGCTCACCCCCGCACTCTGGCACCATGACACCCAGATGTGGCTCGCCCTCCCAGTTGAGAAGAGGGTCGCAATAGTTGTCTGGAAGCTGGCCACTCCAGACAGCTACTGCTCCGTGGGACAGCAGTTTGGAGTGGGAAAGGCCACAGTCGGGGCTGTCCTCATGGAGGTAAGGAGGCCTGGGGCTGAACTCCCTGCTGGGGAGGGGGGCCTGGGGAGGGGGGCTGAGGGGGGGGCCGGGTGAGGACGGCCTGGGTGAGGGGGTCACACTCTGCAAACCCTCACAGGCACCCATGTTCCCACCCCACAGGTGGTGCGTGCACTCAATGCCCTGCTGCTGAAGAGGGTCATCTGAGTTGGGGACCTGGATGTGGCTGTCGAGGGATTCGCCACCATGGGATTCCCCAACTGGTTTGGAGCCCTTGATGGGAACCACATCCCCATCCGCACCCCAGACCACAGTGGTGGGCGCTACATCAACAGGAAGGGCTACCACTCTGTAGTCCTGCAGTCCATGGTCGACAGCCGTGGCTGCTTCCAGGATATCTATGTGGGCTGGCCTGGCTCTACCCACGATGCCCACATTTTCTGGAATTTAGGACTATGCCGCTGACTGCAGACGGGGACCTATATCCCCCAGAGGGAGATCCCTCTGGGGGATACCACCACCGTACCCCTCTGCCTTGTGGGGGACGTGGCATACCCCCTCCAGCCCTGCCTTATGCAGCCCTATATAGGCCACCTCACTCATAGCCAGGAGCACTACAATGCCCAACTCAACCATGTACGACAAGTGGTCGAGTAAGCCTTTGGGCACCTGAAAGGCCGCTGGCGTTGCCTCCTGGCATGCCTAGACCTGGGCCTCCCAAACATCCCCCAGGTTGTGGGGGCCTGCTGCACACTCCACAACCTGGTAGAAAGCAAGGGGGAGGCCTTCGTACAGGGCTGGGCACAGGAGGCCGCAACAGCCTATCCCCAGCCAGCCGCCTCCCTGAGCCGCTAGGCCCACCAGGACGGGGTCCAGGTCCAGGAGGTCCTAAGGGAGTACTTTGACCAGTGGGCCCAGTGAGCAACCCCACAGCCATCCCTGCACCCCTCCCCAGCACCCATGCCCCACCCTCACCAAAAGCACATGGGACACAGGTTTTTGGAAAAATAAAACTATCATTATTATTTACAGGAACAAAAATGTCGCCTCTTTTCGGCATATAATAATATTAGCAAATAAAACAGATTCAAATAACAATAATAATAACTATATACAAGTGGGGACATCTCTACTAAATTATGTACAGGGGGGTTCAACTATAAATAACTATATACATGGTGGGGACAACTATGTACGGGGGGAAACGTGGGAAGGCCACACATCGGCCCATCATTCTGGGGCGGGGTGGAAGGACACGAGCCCCGCCGCATTCAGCTGGCTGGTCCCCCTCTCAGCTGGGGTCCCCGGTGAGGCTGGCTGGGGGCCGGGAAGACAGGGAGGTATGGCCGAGGCGGGTCCTCGGCCCCAGGTGGCTCCTGCCCTGAGGAGCTGGTGGGTGGGGCGGCAGGCGGGACATCAGGCGGGGCGGCAGGCGGGGCAGCTGGCGGGGAGGCAGGGAGGGCAGCACCGAGGACATCGGGGGGGGCAGATGGGCCACCAGCTCCTCAAAGGTGTTGGCCACCCTGTTGAAGGTGTCCATAAACTCCCACCAGGCCTCCCGGTGCCGGGCAGCCTCCCGCTCCTCGAATTGGAGCCTCCACTCCATGAGGTCTGCCTGGCGCCAGAGGGCCACAGCCACGTCCAGGTCATGTGTGCTGTGGTGGTGGACCCGGTGGGGATGGGCCCATCCCGGTGCAGGTGGCGACCCCAGGCTTTGGTGGTGCGGTGGTCTCGGAGGGCTGTCTGGGACCACAGATGGTGCAGCTGCAGAAATAGGGGGAAAGGAGGAAGAGAGGCCATGAGTACCCAGCCTTGACCCGTGGCCCACCCCCTACCTCCCAAGGGCCTGTGTCCCCACCCCCATCCCCCATTGGTGTGTGCAGTGATCCTGTGGGTGGCCCCTTCCAGTGGTCCGCCCCTCTCCCCTCCCACCGGGGGTGGGGCACAGCACTGTCCATGGGTGGAGGTGCTGCTGGGCACTGGCGGCTGTGGCACTGTCCCTGTGCCGTGGCGTGCCCGGGCCATGGCAGGCTGGGGTGTTGTGGGGATGTGTGGGGCCCCCGGTCAAGTGGTGCCCCTGCCCCATGCTCAGGGGGTCTGTGCCCTGTGGGGTACGTACCTGACGGTGCACTGCCAGGATCAGGAGATGCCCATCTAGCGCACACCTGGCTGGAGCTGTGGGATGGGATGTCCAGCACAAGCTCTCCCTCCTCGTGGACCACTCGGTGTCTGGGGTGGAGGGTCCTGGCTCTAGCCCTGGGGGGGCAGGACTGGCCTCCGGACCTGACCCTGGCTCCAAGGCCGCCTGGGGCTCGTTGGCCATGGTGTCAAGGGTGGCTGGGGTGGAGGAGGTGCCCCGGGGGCCCAGGATAGCCCTGAGATCCTGGTAATAGGAGCAAGTGGTGGGGGCAGCCAAGTCCTGGGCCTGGGCATAACCCTGCTGCAACTCTTTTACCTTACTCCTGACATGGTCAGGAGTGCGGGCAGGGTGACCCCGGGCAGCCAGGCCCTCGGCCAGCCAGGCGAACGCCTCTGCATTCCGCTGCTTGCTCCTCATGATGTGCAGCACCTCCTCCTCACCCCAGAGCTCCAGCAGGTCACAGAGCTCAGGGTCAGTCCAGGAGGGGCCCCGCTTCCTACCCCGCTGTCTGGAGGCCTGGGATCCCTGAGATGGCCCAGAGGGGGAGCTCTGGAGTTGCTTGGGAGGCTGGCTGGCTGCCATGGTGTTCCTCTGGGCTGTGCAGGGACACCTCGTTGCACAGCTGTTGCATGCACACTGTCAGCTTCCTGCTATGGGGTTTCTGGGTCTGTGCGGCTTTAAGAACCACTGGGTGCAGAGATCATAGAGCCCCGCGGGGCTGGCCAGCACATCTCAACCCCTTAGCTGATTGCCGCCATGGCGGACCCCGCTATTTCGAAGTAGTGGGACGCGTATCGTCTACACACACCCTACTTCGACGTTCAACGTCTTGCTGCTTAACATCGATTTGAACATTGGAATAGCACATGGCGCGTGAAGACGCAATACATGCTATTTCGACGTTGTGCCGGCTACTTCGAAGTAGCCGGCTAGTGTAGACGTAGCCAAAAGTGTGTTGAGTTCCTTGTCTCACAGTTACCATTATCCCACTGAGCTACAAATTTTCAATTCTTAGTTGTTTAGATGTATTGAAAAAAAATCAAAAGTGTGAGAGGCAATTATATGAAAATCTCTAAGTGCTTCCAATGTTTTATCTTCTATTTCAAACATTATATCAACTGACTAATCAAATATAAGTGTCAGTGGTTTGTCATCCTGCATATGCAAATTTAAAAAAGACTATTGGGGTAATAAGTATTAACTTTAGGCAAATCCTGGATCAGGACCAAAGTGAGAAGTGAAACAAGCCATATTCACATGTTTGGAATAAGATCCTTCTGGAGCTATGTTTCTTCACCTTTTAATACCAGGAACCAGCTTACTTTCTCTTAAACTGTGCCAGGAAGATCACAGTGACCAGGGCAAGTCCACGGATGAGTCATTAAGAAACACAGGTCTAGGTTGCAGAACATATTAAAAGTGTTACCTAGGATGTTTAACTTTAGTTAACATGAAATGTACAGTATTATAATTCCATCAGTCATCTGAGATTCTGCTATTGAAATGACTTCCTACTTTGATGATTCACTCTTCTTTTCAACCAAAAGGACAACAGGGAATGCTCATTACTGAATAATGTTAATCAATTGTGATCATGTGAAATAAGTCAGTCAAAAAGAACAAAATTTATCAAGGAATTAAAATATAAATTTCAGAGCAGAATAAAGAACCTTGTGCTTTACAAAGTATGATTGAAGGTCATCCTAAATTCAGAATTTTTTAGAAATAGGTTATGAGCTACATTGGCAGCTTGAGGACAAACTTTTTGTCCTTCTGTTGTGTAGTAGTGTGCTGTAATCATTTTCTGCATCTGTCTCATTTGTGAAAGCAGACATTAGTAGACTGGAATGATGGTGTAAGGGAAATACTGCTGAGCTGATGTGTAACATACCATTGACAAGTTGGCATAATTCATTCCCAACGTGGCTTTTATCACTGACACCGGAATCAATGGAGGGGGAAAGGAGAAATTAAACACACATATTCCTCTAATGATTTCCACTGAACCCATGAAATTACTAATAGTGGCTAATTCTCACTTCCTTTCATGACTACTACATATTAATGAAATTGTATTTATATATATTGTTAATGAATAGCATAACAGATACAATTTCTATAAAATTAATAAAGAAAAGCAAAATAATTGAAAATGGTAAAACATTGTTATTTGTTCATTATTCAAAGATGTAAAGGTGTAGGATGGAAATTAAAACTCAAGTGATTGTAGATATGTAGTCCCAGTATTTGTGTGTGTGTGCGCGCATGTGCGTGTGCGCATCTACATGTGTTTGTATATTGTATTGGTGACTTGCAGTGCCTGATTGCAACTTGCACAGTATCAATTAGTCTCACAGGTTTTTTTTTTTCTTGCAGGGAATGCTATTATAGTCCCAGAAGGATCACAGAAACAGCAATGGCAAATTCATGATCAGTGAAAAATTCCATTTCTGTCACCTTGATAATAACCTGCTTATGCAGAACATGATCATGTTCATGACGTGTTCTTTTGGTGATGCTTAAAAGGTTTAAGGATAAAGGATTGTTGCTTTCACAGACTGCCTCTTGGGCAAATATCCAAGGTGATTCTCTTCTATAAAAATGTGTTTCTAACTCTTGTCCAACGTTTGATAAAAAAAAGAAATAACTATTATGTAGTAAAATCAAGGTATGAAAGCCTAGAATAAATAGACAAAATAAAGTCATTAAAGTAATAAAATAAAAGCTTTCACTGAGGATTAATTCAATGAGCAACATCTTTTAATCCAAACTGGGTTTGCACAGACTCTAAAGCAGTACTTCATTGCACTGTGCCCTGCTTCTGACAGCAAAAATGACTACAAGACACTGAGCTGCGGAGAGGTAAGATTTTAACCCAGAGTCTGAACTCTGCCACCCATGGCTGAAATCCTTGGGCTTCCACCTCACATAGTTGGGCTCAGGCTTCAGATTTGGCCCCAGGCCCCAGCAAGTCAAATACCAGGCTGAGCAACCTCATTGAAATGACCTAGTTGGGGTTCCAACCTGCAGTTTGAGACTTGCTGTTTCATATATCCATTTCTGACCAAAAATAATAACATATGTTATAAATGTGTAGTGTTCCTTCTTTTGTTTCATTTTACTTCCAATTAAATATGATAAAAATGCTGGGGCATTACTTTTTCATTCAGAGAAAATTTGTAATGAGTTTTGCTTCAGTAAGAATTAGAGGTGTATACAATCATTTTTCAAAGTAAAGAAAGCAGCCCTGTAGCACCTTAAAAACGGAACATATTTGTTTATTTATTTAATATAATAACTAATAAATAAAATTGTTAGTCTTTACGGTACTACAGGACTGTTGGTTTTGTTTTGCGAAGATACAAATTAACACGGCTACCTCTCTGAAACTGTTTTCCAAAGTGTTCTTCACCCCAAAACTATAAAACAGCTGTGAACAGTGGGAGCTGTTGGGTATGGAGTGCGCTGCAAAAATCTTTCTTTGAGCCTAAACTCAAAGTCCTAAAGTGAGCCCCAATGAAAGCATTGCCTTTCATAGAGCTGCACTCACTTGCAGTAAGCCTGGATATCTGGCAAATGCATAATCACTGAACTTGAAATCTGGATTGCCGATTTATTTTAGAAATATATTAATGATCAGAAGCATGCTCTGTGGAGTGGCACATGAAGTATTTTATGATATATTACCCATGTTATCAGGATTACACAGAGCAAAGAAAATGCATTTGCTCCAAATTGTTAAATTTCACCTAATTAGCTGTTATGTCCTGTCTAAGATTAATGACACCACTTTAGTGTAGTCTACTGAGTCATAATTTTTAAAAAAAAGTCTAGGAAGAAAATTTTAGGTTACAGAACATGTCTACCATTTGAGAGAATACACCCCAAACATAGTTTAGTGTGGGTGGGTTATTTGTTTGTTTGGTTTTGGTTTTTGATTTTTGTTTTGGTTTGTTTGGTTTTGTTTTTGTTTTTTGCCTTTGGTTATATTGTTACTAGGTTCTTGGAGAAGGGGGATGATTGTTATGAAACCCCTGGAGAGAGCCTGATGACAAAATCTCAGGCAGGCAAAGAACCTTTCTAAACAAATACACTCCCTGTAGCGAGAAACAGAGCTGTTGATCTCCTCAGTAAAAACCCTACCTTAAAGTAGCAACAATTAATTACATCCTGTTGACAAGAGACACCTAAAACACCTCACATTTTGTCATCATGCGGTAGCACACAAATGACAAGTTTTGACAAGTATCTATTTGTTGTTTCCAGAATATGTTTGGAAGATGACAAGTGTACTTTAAGCTATTATGCCTTGGTGCTCTTTAATCAATCATCCTTTATTTTTCACGTTAATTCTACTTCAGTTAAGCATGCCCAGCTCTGCATTGCGTGCTCTATCAGTAGAGGTGTGAGGTCTCAGGCAGGACATTCACACAGTGCTTGTGCTTGTAGCAATCACACACTTGATTAATGTTTTCACATGCAGGAGCATTATAGAAGCAAAGGAGTTTGATCTTACATTGTAAATTCACTTTCTTCAAAGAATCCTCTCACCCCCCAGAAAGAACCAACATTGTTTGCTCCTCTTCTATTTGGCTGTTGCAGTGTCACTCGTTAGTAGTGTCTATTTTTTTTTCCTGAAGTGCCACACTGAATCCCCAGACGAAATCTACTATGGCACAAAATGCAAAGAAACAGTGGAACAAACTGCAAAAAATAGGATGATTGCAACTGAAGGGCTTCACGGTTCTAAGATAGGCTTCATTTGAGGGAGGAGCACTAACTGCCTAGAGGGCTATCTGAAGCACCCTGGATACAGCCAGGATGGTCAGGGTCAGGAGACTAAGAGGGAGCTCTAGGTTTTTGGACTGAGGCCCTGATACCAGAGGTGCAGAGAAAGTAATGGGGCTTCAGGGAAGCAGCCCAGGGGAGAAGATGGTGGAGTTGGAAGAAGAGCAGCATGTGACTGCTGGCTCAGAGTCCCTGGTTTGGGACCCAGAGTAGTGGACAGGCCTGGGTCCCCACTTACAACTGAGGGGAGCAGTCAGGGAAGGGACAGCAGTTTGCCACTAAGACAAGTGGTTGGAGTGAGGACTGTTCGGCTCTCAGAAATGGGGAGAATCAGAGCTGGGCACAGCTGGAGGGTATGCCTAGAAGAGGATACCATGGTCCAAGGAGTGATGCAGGTCCTGGAAGTGGAAACCAAAGTGATGGCAGGTGAATCACTCCTAGACAAAGGTGTACTGATGATGCAGAGCTGATTCCCAGCAGGAGGCACCACAGTTGTGAGTCCCGACCATGTTACAGAGCTCTAACAGTAGATTGAGATACTGTGATCTTAGCACTTCACAGAGCAGGTTGCAGCCCTGGGAAAATTGTTAATGGTCTAATACGCAAGGCAATGGATCTATTGTCTCTCTTTTCTGTTTAGGGATGGGATAATTCTGTCTGGTCTGCAAGAATGTCTCAAAGACCATATCAGTATCAGGATCAGTTCTTGAAGAGTGCACAGGCGTTATCTAGAAACTGCTTTCACTGTTACTCAACAAACATGGCTTGGACTTTGTCCCAAGTCAGTTGTGCTTCTGAAAAATTGTTTTCTCAGTATTGCAGACTGAAACCAGAAACAGAAGAGTTCATAAATCCTGTTCTTGCAAGATCTGCAATGAGTTTTGTTGAATCGAGCTTCAGATAAACTTTGGGTGAAGATCCAGATGTTTAGATGCTTTTTATAAATTGACGTCAACCACCCAAGCTTTGAGCACTCATCAATAACTTCATCCCTGAGTGAAGCACACCTGGATTACTTGAAATGGGTCATCTTTTATTAAAAATGCATTTGATTTATTTTAAATCTGAGTGCAAGGACAACTAAATTGTCTTGTTTGTATCTCACATTAAACATTAATTTCCTAACATCTGTAGGTGATTCTTCCACACTGTCAATTTTACTGCACACACAGCTGCTCAGTGTGACAGAGTGGCATTGCTTCCTGATGGTGGCTGTGGCTGCTCATCCCCTTTTCTCTTTCTTGCTCTCTTTAATCATACATTTTATTTTGAAAACGTGTGCAAACAGAACAGAAGGAAGCCCCAAATGTCTGACACCCACACTTGCAGCAGTAACAGAGATTAGCTACAATACCATATAAGTCTGCAAAAATGTTCCATCCTTACTGCTGGTGGAAAAGGAGTCACATGAGGGAAATTAAGTAAGCAGCAGTTTTAAAAGTCAATATCTTTTCTAACCCCCCCCCCCTTTTTTTTTTGACTTACCCAATTTCTGTTTCCAAGGAAACGGAAGGAGGAGCGTGAATCTGTAGCTGCCAACAACAAATAAGCAAGTACATGAGCTTTCAATTGCTGGCTTCTTTGTTGCCTTGTTGCTTGGCTAAAGTCACACATAATAACAATTTGAATATTAATAAAGTACAAGTAAAAAAAGGAATATATCTTCAGTCAGTATTCCTGTGTTTCAAGACAATAAGAAGTGAGATTTCAACATAGAGCTTTCCAGAGGGCCAAAAGAGGGGAAGAGGGGGATGAAGAAAGAATTTCTAAAATCTCATATTCTAGTAATATAAATCAGAAGAAATTATGGTATCATTCTATAAATACCTGTCCTGCCTCCATTTCCCATGCTGTATGCTTCAGAGACATCAGCTATTATTTCATCCTAGGTAGGTGGACTTTTGCCAGCACAGCTCTGAGAAAGTGTGCAAACAGGGTTAGGCCTAGAGCTAAAGTGACCATTGTCTTCAGGGAGCTGCAGATTACCTCCTTGCTATGCTATTCTGGATTGATTTCTGAATATCATGTAACGAAAGGCAAAGTAGGGATTTCATATTAAGTAATTTCAACAGTCCAGAGTACACAGAGTTTTTCATGGACAGAGATAACTTGGAATTACAGAGTGTACCCATCAGGTCAGCAAGCAAGACAATAATATCAGAAGCAGCCACATTGTTTCTATGTGCTCCACTAAATATAGGCTGTCAGCTTGATTTTCTTTGGTGTCTTCTGATACAAAAAACTGATATTAATGTAGCAAAAGTATCATTGACAACATCATTTATTTCCATCCCAGGTGCTTATCCTTGTCTCTTTTATTAACATATCATCCATTCATCTCCTTTTAAAAAAAGTAAAATAATACACTAGTTGGTAGAATCCAACTATATTGTGTAGTGTATTCCTGTAAATAATCCTCCTAAAACTATTCAGCTGTGTCTACACTAGCTCCCTACTTTGAAGGGAGCATGGTCAGTAGGGTGTCAGGAGATTGTTAATGACATGATGCGATGTATATGCAGCACTTCATGAGGCTGATTCTCCCCCGTGACAACTTCAAAGTGTTGAACTTGGAAGTGCCAGTTCACGTGTAGCCGCGGCTCACATGCTGAGACTTCTAAGCGCCCGGGCAACTTCAAAGTCCCTTTACTCCTCAAAATTTTGAGGAGTAAAGAGACTTTGAAGGTGACCAGGTGCTTTGAAGTATCGGCGGGCGAGCCGCAGCTACACGGAAGCTGGAGCTTTGAAGTTTGATGCTTCGTAGTTGCCGCAGGGGAGAATTAGCCTCATGAAGTGCTGCATATGCACCGCAGCTGTCATTAATAATCTCCCGACACCCTACTGACCATGCTCCCTTCAAGGTAGGGAGCTAGTGTAGACACTGCCTTCATGTTGTTAATTCTCATCATTAGCACATCTACAAAACTCCAAAGCATTCTTACAATGTAACTATAAGAGTCCCTCATTCACCCAATGTTATCTTGGACTGGAAGGAAGGTGCAGAGTGAAGTCCCCAGGTGCCACAAGGAGAGCAATCTACTTTATAAGGAACAACAGAAAAGCCAGTGAGTATTTCTATTAATTGTTCATCTCAGTGGAGGATGGAACCCATGAAATATTCACTAGTAAGAGTTTTCGGTAGCCTTTTGATATCCAGCCTTCATGATTTCCACAATTAAAACTTTGAAACCAACCTGATTTGAATACAGTTCCAAACAACATACTAGCCCCAGTCACCCTAGGCACATTTGAAAAAAGTGCAGAAATGAAATATTGATTTGCTGTGGTCTGCGATATCATCATACACCTAATAACAATTCCAGAACTGACAGTAACTGTTACAGAATTCATGCCATCCAGGCGCCCATGCTCAGTGCCATTTACAACAATTTGGGCTATATAAAAACAAATGAGAGAGTGAATATTAAAACAAATGGTGGGTTGGATTCTGCCCCCAGGTTCCCATAAGCAAGTACTATTGAATGAAAAGTGCTATCAAGTATCTGCAGGCAGCAACTAAGTGTACTGGCTAAGCCATCTATGGATATCTACCTGCTCTTAAAAACAGTATCCAACCGATTTACTATTTAGAAGCAAACATACTGTGCTATGTTTATTCCAGGCATGATTTCTAGGAAGGAACATATGTGGCCCAAGTCTTGTGCGTCATTACGATACAAGACAAGGCGGACAGGGTTTAAGCCTCAAAGAGCATGCCTACGCTACTGCAGTCAGACACACATAGCTGGCCCAGGCCTGCAGGCGTAGGATCAGTGTACCTGCGATTCAGGATTGTGTTGGCGTGAGTTCCACCCTGAGTTCTTGGACCCTTCCACTTTACTGGCTCCTACATCCCAAGTCCTAATACTTACACTGAAATAAAACAGCCGCTTAGCCCTGGCTCTGAAAGCCCAAGTCAAACTGTTCCTGTGTAGCCACGTGTTTTTTTTTTTTTTTTGCAGTGTAGACACACCCACAGTGTTGGTTTTTTTATAGCATCAAAGAGGACTAAGAAGGAAAAACAGATGCTGGTGAGTTCGGAAGATGTTAAAACAAATGGGTTTCCAGGTCTTGTGGAAAATGCATTAAGAAAATAAAAGAGATCAATAAAGAGGTACAGAAGGTAATATTTAGGCAGATTTAATTGATTTTGAGGGTGAATTCTACTTAAAATCTTGTAGTATAATTTATTAATTCCCAGTTCGTATCAGTTTTCATTTCTGCAATACTCAAAGCTTCCTCTGATATAAGTAAAAGGCAGATCATGTGTCATCCAGCACACAAACTCCCCATGGGAGCCAACAGGAATTTTCCCATATATGGATTATGAATGATAGTACCTGTAAGTTCCTTCTAGCTGCTAAGACCTGTATTACATCTTCCCAGGAAAAGTCACAAAAGAAACTCATGATTCAAAATGTCAGCATAATCTGACCTACACTATGCCATCAATCCTATATGACAAATCTTCAGTCCCAAGATGTTAAGATCATAAACAATTCAGTAGCCAGTGTGTGTAAGGAGTGCTTGGAACTCCCATACCTTCAAAAAGGAGTTTACATCTATACAGCAGTGGAACTTGCTAATTTCCTCAGCCTCCATCAATGTCTCCTTTCTGCCTCTGAGGCTTTTCTTTAGTTAGCATTTATTCGAAGTGAGTCCTAATCTGAAAATGGCTAATTAGCAGGCTTTGCCCATTCATTTTGTATTCTATGTTGGTCAGCCCATGTTACTGGTACTTATGATAACCAGTGTTTGCTTTAAGTTTTTCCATCCATGGGCAGAATAAATTTTCTGTGCACCAAGGCATGTGTGGATGTGCACTACCAATAGAAGCGTATGCCACCTACTGTGGGTGGCTGTGGGCACTCTGCTAGGCAGCTGGGAGGCACCTGAATCTTTCCTGAGAAACCACCCAAGCGCTCAGTTTACAGGGAACGCGGCTGGTAACCTTAATTTGGCCATGCTTCTGAAATGCAGCTCAAAAAGGTGGAAAGAGTTCCAGGGGATTGAACAGTCAATTCTCTCCAGTTATTACATGCTGCTTTTGTGTGTGAATGCGGTGTCACTATTCTGCTTCAGTGCTGGGGAAGAAGAATTTAGCATTTTTTTTTACAGTGTGAGGATGTTACTTTTGTAGTTTTGCAACCCATAGAAGTTAAACTCTCTGATCTGAGAACATCTGTCATCCAGGTGCTCCTGGACCAGAGTGCCCAGAAGCCTAAGGGCAGGAGGGTCGCTGTGGCCAGGGACAATAGGAGCAACAGAGAGGACAGCCCAGAGGGAGCACCATGTAACAGGGCCAGAGCCCCTTGGTGGTCTCTGACAGCCTACAGCAAGCCAGAGCCCAGCCCCCACACCCCCAGGAATGCAGCTGTTGAGCTTAACTAGTGACAGGGGATCTTCCCTGATCCAGCCAATTCTCCTGTTTAGGACCAGTCAGGTCCTGATGGTGCCAGACCAGGGAGGATCAACCTCTACTTTCCTTCACAGAAAGAAGCATCCAACAGCTTTATTGGGAGTAGATCACTGTATCTGGAGATAAGGAAATAGGAAGGAAGATCAGGGTAGATGAGATGGAACTAGAGAACTTAGAGAAGCTCATTTATCTGTGGAGCAACATACGATATGATCTAGACTGTAAGAAAGGAATAGCAACCAGAATAGTGAAAGCAAGAGTGGGTTGGAAGGCAATGGATAAGATCTGGAAAAGCAAAGCAATTAGCTTAGAAATGAAGCTGAGAATCTTGAAAGCGTGTGTATTCAGCAGCATGTTGTATGGATGTGAGACATGGGTGATAACGAAAGATTTCAAGAGAAGAATATTGGCATTCGAGGGGAGTTGTTATAGAAAGATCCTGAGAATAGGATGGACACAGAAGGTCACCAATGCGGAATTATATAGGAAAATACAGCCGAAAGAGAACCTACTGCAGAAGGTTATACAACACAAGTTACAGCTATTCAGGCATAGTTGCAGAATGAATCATGAATGAAAAATCAAGATCCTGGTAGTGGGAATAATGGATGGTTTGAATAGGAGAGGCAGACTCCACAGAGAATGGTTAGATGATATAACAGATTGGTGCAGCGCTAGTCTACAGAAACTAAGTCACTCCACGCTGGATAGGGAAAGATGGAAGGAAATAGTGAGAGAGGCATCGGCCACCAATGGGCGCTGAGCCCATGATGGTGATGATGATGATGAGATCACTGTAGCTTTGGCCAGGAAGCTTGGAAGCCAGCCTTCTAAAAATGTTACTGGTCTGATTGTTTTGTAAAAAGAAGATGAAATCTAAGAAGACAGAGGGAGTTGGGCTGTGGAAGATGGACATAAGGATACTACATTTGATCCATAATCCACTAGAGAGCCAATGAAGGCAAGCAAGCACCTCTATATGCAGAGTGGAAATGCCACATAAATAGATGAGAATTATAGACAAGAAAGTTGTTCTTGACTGGAGAATGAAGGCTAAGATTTCATAGTTATCAGATTTCATGGTCATTATCATCATCATCATCATCACCATGTAGAGGGTGACCAAGCTGATTTTAGCTGTAATTTTTCAGGGATACCTGTGGGTTTGGGACATGTAGGAGGCTTTGAAAACTCACAGTCTCAGATAGTAAATCTGCTTGACAATTTAGCAAGAATGTTTGCCTGTGGACAATATGTAATTTTTTCCAATATCCCTTTCCATTAAATCTTGGAATAGTTATCTCATATCATATGAAATTGAATTTAATTATTGAATAGTATGCCATATTTGTGCATTATAGCAATGTTTCCCCAGCTATTCCTCTCCATGTCATGATCACAGGCACTTATCTTGGTCTGGGACTACATGTGATTTTACGAAATGGTCATACAGAGGTGACAGTAATTATTTTTCACATTGTCTTATGAAGAAGAAGATATCATTTACACTTAGGAAACAGTGTTTTCTGTTTACAATAGTTAAAGGAAAAAAATGTGAACCTTATGCTGAAGTGATTGTTATGTAACAGCCAGGAGAGAAGCTTGGGAAGAATCTCACTATGGTAACAATTTTCAACAATGGAGACATCTAATCTAATAATAACAAAACAAGTATCACCTGGGCATCCTCTTTCAGAGCTGTAAATGGTAAGAGAATTGTAATTCATTATTTCTGAAATGGGGAAGAGCATTCATAAATAATTTAACACATTACATGAAGAAGGAAGGGAGAAACTAATCTTTGCTACAGCAAGAGAGTGGCGATCTGCTAGGATCTGTGCTGCCAATGCCTGTGGCAACTGCCGGCCATAGGCAGCACTGGCTTGGGTGGCCCCAATCACACTGCCCCTTCCTCCTGTTTCACCTCCCAGCCCCATCAAACCCAATCCCCTGTCCCTCTGCTTCACCTCCCAGCCCTGTCAACCCAATTCCTCAGCTCTCCCAACCCCAGGCTCCACCTCCCAGCTGCACACTGGACTCAATCCCCCAGTCACCCACTCTGCCTCCTGGACACGTCAGTCACAATTTCCCAGTCACCCGCTCCACCTCCCAGCCCTATCAGACCCCAGCCCCTCTGCTCTTCCTTGAGCCTCACACCTCCACTCCCTGCACTTTCCAGCCCACAGCTCCTCCCAGCTGGTTCCCCTCAGCCTGCCTGCTCCCATAACAGCTTCTCTGCCCTCTTCCTGCCCACCGCTGCACAGCTCCTGCTCTCACAACCCAGCACAGCCCTCACAGGGGCTGGAGAGCGCAGTTGCATAGGGCACCAAAAATCTTAAAAACGGTCCTGGGTTTTACATCAGTTCATAAAACCTGTCCCCTATTATACATATAACTCCACCACGAACCCACTGAGAGCTCAATGCCAGTCCCAAACCTGGATGAAGGAGGAGGGTTGGTCAGATGTGTGTCAGTGCACTGACCGTCAAACAACAATACAAATTAAATCTGATCCTAGTACAACTAAATGTTAAAAGATGCTGGCTTGGACATCGCCCGGATAAACAAAGTCTGCGATGCCAATCGAGCGATCGGGGTTGGGTCAATAAGTTGGCTACCGAAAGAAAATTACACATAACACTTATGCTATCCATTGGAACATGGAACATCCAAACACTGTGGGCAACTGGAAAATTAAAGCTGCTTCAGAAGGAAATGGAGAGATATTGATGTGATATACTTGGACTGGCAGAGATGCGTTGGATGGGAGCAGGAGAGATATGTGGTTGCAAAGTCATTTGGTCAGGAAACAAAATGAAGCATGAAGCAGGAGTCGGATTCCTTCTTAGCAGAACACCTAGAAGAGCATTATTATTATACAAACCGGTGAGTGCAAGAATGATCGTCGTGCGATTTGAAGAAAACCATCCAACATCTCAGTCATTCAGGTGTATGCACCCACGTCAGACAGTACAGAGGAAGAGATTGAGCTATTTTATAAAGACTTGACAAAGACAGTGGAGGAGATACCGAAGAAAGATGTGTTGATCATCGGAGGCGATTGGAATGCAAAGGTTGGAACAGATAATGAAGGTTGGGAGAGAGTCATGGGAAGGTTTGGGTATGGAGAAACGAACGAGGTGAGAAACTGTTAGAGTTTGCTACAGAGCACAAGATGGTGATTTGCAACATCAGATTCCAAAAAAAGGACTGTAGAAAGCGGACATGGCGATCAAATGACTGGAAGTCCAAGAGCATGATAGATATGATTTTGATAAGAAGAAGATGGATAACATCAGTACAGTAGTGCCGAACTTTCCAAGGAGCGGATATAGACCACAGACCACAGTCTAGTGATTGCAAACATCAAGATAAAACTCAAAAGAAAATGCAAGACACAATTTAAGAAAAGAAGATATGTGGCGAGGCTGTGTGAGGAAGAAACAGAGAATACACACAGAACAGTGCTCAAAGAGAAGATTAAGAATATCACCACAGAGAAAGACCTAGATAAAAGAGTCACAGGGATAGCCATTGCTATAGAAGAGACAATTGAGCAGACTGTTCCAGAAGAAGAAAAGATCAACAAGAAGTGGATTACCCAGAAGACACTGAAGTTGGTTCAAGAGAAAAGAGCATTGAAGATCAGAAGAGATGTTTCTGAGATGGCAGAACAGCAATATAGGATGAAAAGCAATGAGGTAAAGGAAGCAGCCAGAAAGGATAAGGAGAAATAGTTAGAGGAGCACTGTGAAGATATCAAGGGGTATTATGGTGAATGTAAGACCAGGGAGGTGTATAAGACAATTAGGAATATTAATAGGAAATGGCAACTGAAGCAGATGGCGATCAAAGACGAGAATGAAGAAGTGCTCATGAACAGGGAGAAGATTGTGCACCAATGGACGAGATATTGCACTGATCTATACAAAGCACAGTTGGACCCGAGTGTCTCAGAGAGGCTGATTGAAGAAATGAAATAGATATCTCCCCTGAGCATCAAGAGCGAGACAGATATGTCAATGGAGGAAGTAGAAAAAGCAGTGAAATGAATAAAGAACAACAAGAGCCCTGGAAATGGTAAGATCACGGGAGAGATGATCAAATATGGCGGAGAAAGCATGATTCATGAAATACACTGACTATGTATTATAGCATGGAAAGAAGGGAAGGCACCTAAGGAATGAACAAGATCTGTGCTAGTGATAATACCCAAGAAAAGAAGTACATTGGAGTGCAAGAACTACAGAATAATTGCTTTAACGAGTCATCTATATAAGGTGCTGATGATGATACTGACTACGAGATTAAGATCGCAGATAGAAGAACATATAGCAGACGAGCAAACAGGGTTCAGAAAAGATAGAAGTACCATACAGCAGATATTGGCACTAAGACTGATAGCGGAGAAAGCTCAGCGAAAGAATAAAAACGTATACACTTGCTTAAGCAATTTTCAAAAGGCATTTGACGGTATAGATCAGAAAGTGACTTGGGCGGAGTTGGAGGCATACAGAGTGGATAGCAGACTAATAAGGTTGTTGAAAAATATCAATGATAATGTGGAGGCAGCGGTGAGAACATGCGGGGAGTTGGGAAGTTGGTTTAAAACAAGTGGAGGTACGAGACAAGGAGATCCAATGTTGCCAAGTATCTTCATTGCACATCTGGAGAGAGTTATGGACAAGATCAAGGAAGAGGTAGAAGGGATATCTGTGCATGGAAAAAGAATTAACAACTTGAGGTTCATGGATGATATAATTATCATGGAAGAAGATGAGGAGAAACTAGCAAAAATGGTGCGGGTATTAAATGAAGAAGGTAAGCATTACGGATTGATTACGAACATCGATGAAACAAAAACAATGGTATTTGGAGATATGGAAATAGGAAGGAAGATCAGTGTGGATGGTATTGAACTAGAAAATGTAGAGAAGTTCACATCTCTAGGGAGCAACATAATGTATGATCGAGACTGTAAGAAGGAAATAGTGACTAGAATAGCAAAAGCAAGAGCGAGTTTGAAGGAGACGGATAAGATCTGGAAAAGCAAAGCAATTAGCTTAAGAACGAAGCTGGGTATCTTGAAAATGTGTATTCAGCAGCATGTTGTGCGGATGTGAGATATGGGTGATAAAAGATTCGAAAAGAAGAATATTGGCATTTGAAAGGAGTTGTTATAGAAAGATTCTGAGAATAGGATGGATGCAGAAGGTCACCAATGAGGAATTATATAGGAAAATTGCATCCGAAAGAGAACCTGCTGCAGAAGGTTATAAAACTGAAGCTACAACTATTTGGACATATTTGCAGAATGAACTACGAACGAAAAATCAAGACCCTAGTATTTGGCATAATGGATGGTTCGAATAGGATAGGCAGACCCCACAGAGAATGGATAGATGATGTAGTAGATTGGTGCAGCGCTAGTCTACAGAAACCAAGCCACTCTGCACTGAATAGGGAACGATGGAAGGAAATAGTGAGAGAGGCATCAGACACCAATGGGTGCCGAGACCACTGTTATTGATGATGATGATGATAATGATGATATTATCTATCTGACTCCAGGAACATGTACACACATCAGTGCACTGGAATATTAGAAAATGTAAATTATCTTTTTGTAGGACATTGATTACAGACAAATGTCTGGAGTGAGAAATTTAGGTCAGAATAAGATTGTGAGAAGTATAATAAAAAGAAATAGGAATAAAGTGTCTGACACTTAGTGAGGACTAAAGGAAAGTCAATTATGGAGCACTTTGGTAACCACCTTGAAGGGTGGGTTCGGGAAATAACTAAGACTACACTTTAGGCAACAAATGTCAGCCTGGTTTACCTGGACTGTAAGCTCTAGAAGGCATGGGCTGTTTTGTGTTCTGGGAAGGAGTAAACAGATGTTCTTTATTCACTTCCTCCACATCAGTCATGATGACATAGATCTCTATCATATCCCTCCAAATTTCAGATAACTGATCTTTAGATAATCAGAACTCAAAAATAAGAAAAGACTCATCCTATATTGTTTCTTAATGGTGTTTTTAAAAAAACACTAACAATTTTACAACTGTGTTACAAGTGTTTCACAGTTCTTAAGATGACACAAAATATAATGTTAAAACACACAAGACTATCTCTGTGTCTACACTTGCATTCCTCTTTCAAAAGAGGAATGAAATGAGAGAAATTGAAAATGCAAATGAGGCACTGATCTACATATCTTGATATCTCCCATAATCTTTTTTTGCAAGAGAGTAGTTTGAAAATAAACCCCATCTTTGAAAGAACCCTTTGAATAAAACCCTGGGATTTATTTTCAAAAGCAACTCCCCCTGGACCACAGGAAGGGAATGTCCCAGAAGCAGAGCCATGTGTGATCTCTCTCCCCCTGCTTGATGGGCTAGCATCCAAGGACAGGTCCAGCCACAGAGTTGTCCCCTCATGGGTGCTTGGTGAGCTGGGAGCATGCCTGTGGCTTGCAGAACTTTCCACAGGAGTGGGTGTGCCTCTCGCCTGTGGGAGTCCCATGTGATGGGGCCCTCACTCTGTGGTGTGTCCAGAGTCAGGCCAGTGCCCTTGTGGCCAGCCTGCTTTCAGCCATGGCAGGTGCTCACAGGGTCCCGTCCTCTGAGTCTGGAGCTTGTCTGGTCTCCCCTGAGGCTGGAAGTAGGCTGGCACCCATGCCAGGGGGGTACCTGCTGGGTGTGGGTGGCACACAATACCTTGCACATGGTTCCACATGCTGGCACCACAGCATAAGGTCCCCCCAATCCAGGCAAGCAACACTCGCAACACACTCCATCTACATCTGCCACCCACACCCTGGGGTGTGTGATGCATGTGGTGCTTCCTGGAGGGACCCTTGCCCAGCTCCATCAAAGCCTGGGAGGTGGCCTGGCTGCTGGAGACCAACTCCAGCATGATGAACAGGCTGCCGTTGTCCTCTGACTCTGTGCCCCGCTTTGGCTTCAGTAGAAGTTGTGGTTTTGAGGCCTAGTCCTGCCCTGGGGGGTCCTGCTCCTGTGCGGGGTTAGGCACCAGCAATGTGTCTACACTGTGGTGTGGTGGGGATGTGTTCTCCCCCCACCCACCAAATGTCATGAAGCTCCTTGAAATGCAGGCAGGGAGCAGGTCCTGCCCTGAATGTGTTTAGCCTGAGCTGGCTCTATGGATGGAGAGACTGGCCATATGCTACCAGGGCAGTGGCCATCCAGGCATAGTCAGGAGTGTTGCAGTACTTCACCTTGGGGCCTGCAGTATGTCCTTCTCTCCCTGAAGGTCCAAGAGGGTGAGGACCTCAGCCCCAGTCCAGGAAAGGTCCCAACTCTTCAAACCTGGGGGTGGCTCCTGGGATACCTCGAGCGGATCCCTTGAGGGCCTGGGGGTCATGGGATTCCTATCCTTTGGTCGCTTGGGATCATGTGCGGCTCCAAGGGCATGCAGATGATCAGTGTGTTGCTTTGCAGTTTGCATGCACTCAGCTTCCTGCCACAGTGTTTCCTGGGCTCCCCACAGCTTAAAGAGAGGCCAGAAGCAGGAATCTTAGTGGATAGGAACTAGCTGTAGACAGGGTGTCCCCTGGGGCATGTGCATGGTATCCTGGAGGCATTTTCTGTCAACAGAAGGCCCCCAGAAGTCCATTCACCTTTGGTTGACAGATCTCTGTTGACAGAGGCTTTACTCCTCATGGGGAGTGGTGTACAGCTGCTGACAAAAATGCTGCATTCCGTTGATTTACTGTCAACAGAACATGCGTGGTAATCTGGATGCTCCCCAGGTTTTGTTGACAAAATGCCAGTTTTGTTGATCAAACTATCTGGTGTAGACACAGCTTCAGTTACAAGGAACAGTATAAAATGAAAAAAAAGTATTCATACATTTGAAGCAAAGTTGTTCTGATGTAACTTCTTCGCAGTTTTTCCACCTCAGATCGTTCATTGTATTTCCATACTTCCCCCAAGCAGCATACACTCTGAAAGGTATGGAACCTCCAGGCTTCCCAAAAGCAAAATCCTTTGAAAGGCACATGGGTCTGGAGATGCACAATGGCTCACCTGCTTGTGTACTTGCTACATTTCAGAGCTGATCTCTGGCCTCCTGAAGCATGGTATCTACCTTTAAGATCTCACTTACATACACTTATTCTGAGCAGTCCACAGTGACTGAACATAGAATAAATTTATAGTCAGCAGTGCCCAAAGTTTCAAGCTTTACAAGTTCTTCCTACCTCAAGAGCTCTCTGACATTCATCCCTTAGAACATGACATCAAAGCCAGGCTGTTGAAAAGAGAGAATTCAAACATTTTTAAACAGATGGCAATTGCGAGGAAATGTCTAGAGTTCATGCATGGTATTTTTGTGTAGGACACCTGGTTCATTTGTATCAGAACAGTTAAAATAGGAATGAGTGTGGCTATTAATCAGGAACGACCAGAATGGACAGTCAGAAAAAACTTTAGCTGTGGTGTTTAACACAATTCCTGCCAAATGAAGGCGGGTTTGCGGGTTTTTTCTTGTTTGTTTATTTGTTTGAATGTTTTCAAATTGAGGGACCCTTGATAAAATGACTAAAACAGTCATGCACAAACACTTCAAATATTTGGGATTTTGAAACACTCTCTGTCACGCCTGTCTAGTCCTCCTCCAGACCTTGGGGCAGGCAAAGTCCCATCAGAGGAGTCCAAATGCCAGCAGCTGGAAGCCTGCAGATGGCAAGCTGGGAGCCAGGACCTAGCTAAAACCTGGGCATGTTAGTTCCAGCGCTTACACACTATCATGATTAAAACAAAAAAGCAGTCAAGTAGCACTTTAAAGACTAACAAAATAATTTATTTGGTGAGCTTTCATGGGACAGGCCCACTTCTTCAGACCATAGCCATACTGGTACGGCTACGGTCTGAAGAAGCGGGCCTGTCCCACGAAAGCTCACCAAATAAATTATTTTGTTAGTCTTTAAAGTGCTACTTGACTGCCTTTTTGTTTTGATAGTATATAGACTAGCACGGCTCCCTCTCTGTTACTGTTATGTTTGATGCATTTCCCTCAACTTCATTTTCATAACACAGACACAGATAGATAGATAGATAGATAGATAGATAGATAGATAGTTTTTGAAAAAAGACACACCTCCAAAAACAAGTCAGTCCACTATATGTCCCTCTGGAGGAAGGATGAGAGAACAAACATGTGACTTATGTTTCATCTTGCTGTTTGATGCATTACTGGAAGGCATTCAGATACCATGGTGATAAGCACAATATAAAAAGCTCTATTGAATAAAATTAGAATGGGTTCAAAGCTTACTGCAAGAGTGCCTATTTCTACTTCCCCTTTCTCGAAAGCCTATGGCTACTGTTACACTAGTGAGTTTTGCCAGCAAAAACCCAGTTTTGTTGACATAACTGGTGGAGCATACACACACAAAATGGGATTTGTCATCAGTATCTCGACAAAACCAGGCACATTCTCTGACAGTCTGCTTCCTCTCCCACATGAAGAATAGTGTCTTTTGTCAACAGGGTTTATATGGAGGTTCTGTGGGGTTGGGGGACCTTCTCTCAACTGACAGGGCATCCAGAACAATGGTCGGTCCTCTCTTCTGTGCTTCCGGGTGCCTGTTTTGTTGAGAGAGTGGTTGGGCAGTCCGGCCACTCTGAACAGAGCTGAGCGATCTTTCAACTGGCTTTTGTGTGTGGCTACAATCTGTTGACAGAAGTTTTGCCAGGAAATCTTCTCTAACAGTGACTGCTGTCAACAGATCACTGTAGTGTAACGGTAGCCCCTGAGAACAACAAGTTTTGTGGCACCTTATAGACTAACAGATATTTTGGAGCATAAGCTTTTGTGGGCAAAGACCCGATTCATCAGATGCATGAGTGTGGGGGTGGTTTCAGAGAGGTATTTAAAAGAGTGGGGTCCCAGTAAGAGGGAGGGCCAGAGCTGACAAGGTCTATTCAGCAGGGTGGAAATGGCCCAGTATCAACAGCACTTATCAAAAGAAGAAAAAACAAGTCAGATCAGTTAGGGGGATGTGAGCCTTTGTCAGAGTCTGATGGGGAGATATTAGCACCCAGAGCAGAGAAACTGCTTTGGTAAGCTGTGAGCCACTCCCAGTCTCTGTTTAATCCTTGGTTAATGGAGTCAAATTTGCAATAAATTGCAGCTCAGAGATTTCTCTCTCCATTTGATTTTTGAAATTTTTTTGTTTCAGGGCTGTCACCCTTAAATCTGCCACTGAGGGTCCAGGGAGACTGAAGTGCTCTCCCACAGGCTTCTGTACATTACCGTTCCTGATGTCTGATTTATCTCCATTTATTCTTTTATGGAGAGACTGTCCAGTTTGGCCAATGTAAATTGAAGTGGGGCATTGCTGGCACATGATGGCATATATTATATTAGGAGATGTGCAGGTAAAGGAACCCCTGATGGTATAGTTGGTGTTAGGTCCTGTGATGATGTCACTGGTGTAGATATGTGAGCAGAGTTGGCAGCGAGGACTGTTACAGGCGCTGGTTCCAGGCCTAGAGTCACTGGTTTGTGATTTGTAGTGGCTGACAAGGATTTGTTTAAGGTTGGCAGGCTGTCTATAGGTGAGGACAGGGCTGCCTCCCAAGGTCTGTGAGATCGAAAGATCATTGTTCAGGATGGGTTGCAGGTCATTGATGATGCACTGGAGAGGCCTTAGGTGGGGGCTGTATGTGATGGTCAGTGGTGTTGTCTTCTTTTCCTTGTGAGGCCTTTAGCAGGTGGCTTCTGGGTACCCGTCTGGCTCTGTCAATCTGTTTCCTCACTTCCTTAGGTGGGTATTGTAGTTTGAGGAAAGCTTGGTAAAGGTCTGGTAAAGGTTTGTCTCTGTCTGATGGATCAGAGCAAATACGGTTGTACATTAGTGTCTGGCTGTAAACAATGGATCATGTAGTATGCCCTGGATGGAAGCTGGAGGCATGTAGATAAGCATAGCGGTCTGTGGGTTTTCGGTATAGATTGGTATTTATGTGACCATTGCTTATCTGCACAGTAGTGTCCAGGAAGTGAATTTCTTGTGTGGACTGGCCCAGACTAAGGTAGATGGTGGGGTGGAAACTGTTGAAATCTTGATGGAACTCCTCAAGACCCTCCTTCCCATGGGTCCAGGTGATGAAGATGTCATCAAAGTAGCTAAGGTAGAGGAGGAGTGCAAGGGGATGAGAACTGAGAAAGTGTTGTTCCAGGTCAGCCATGAAAATGTTGGCATACTGTGGGGCCATGCGAGTGCCCATAAATCCAAGGCATCCTTCAGTCTGTGTAGACTATTGATTGCGCCCTTCGTAACTCCATTTAAGATTGTCATTTGCAGCATTGACTGTGACTGTGGAGGCCCATACGAGAGTGACAGCCCTTGCTACATCTGCTGCATATGTGGTGGGTGTCTGGCAGGTCCTTGCTGTCCTTTCTACGGGCTTGCTTCTCCTCTGCCAGCTGTCTGATCTCCATCTCACCCTTCTGAAGTCCCTTTTCCTGCTTCCAGTCGCTGCGGTCGTCTGCCAGCTCTTCCCAACTATCTGGGTCGATGTCTACCTCCTTGAGGTCCCTCTTACAGACGTCTTTGTAGCGCAATTAGGGGCATCCAGGAGGTCTTTTGCCAGAGGCTAGCTCACCATACAGGATGTCTTTTGGGATCCTTCCATCAGTCATCTTGTGGACATGGCCAAGTCAGCGGAGCCGCCGCTGCCTGAGGAGGGTATGCATGGTTGGAATTCCAGCTTGCTCAAGGACGGCGCTGTTGGGCACTCTGTCCTTCCATGATATCCCAAGAATGCGCCTGAGGCAGTGCAAGTGGAAGATATTCAGCCTCTTTTCCTGGCGGGCGTATAGCAGTGCCACTGATTTGAAGGTATAATTTGTCCTCAAATCTGAAATAGTTGTGGGCAAGGACAAAGTCACAAAGCTCTGCCACCATTTGTGCCTTAGTCTCATTAAGAATAATGTTCCTAACAGCTTGGAGTCTATCTTCATGCGGCATATTGGTGTAAACGGCCTTTACATCCATGGTGGCCAGGATGGTGTTTTCAGAAAGGTCACCAATGGATTGTAGTTTCCTGAGGAAGTCGGTGGTATCTCAAAGAAAGCTGGAGGTGCTGGTAGCATAGGGTCTAAGTCGAGAGTCCACATATCTAGACAATCCTGTGGTGCCTGAGATGATGGGGCGTCCAGGATTTCCAGGTTTATGGATCTTGGGTAGCAGGTAGAATAAACCTGGTTTGGATTCAAGGGGTGTGTCTGTGTAAATCTGTTCCTGTGTTTTATAGGGAGGGTCTTGAGCAGATGCTGTAGTTTCTTTGTGTACTCGTCAGTAGGATCCTCAGACAGAAGCCTGTAGAATGAATACACCTCTGAAACCACACCCCCACTCATGCATCTGATGAAGCGGGTCTTTGCCCACGAAAGCTTATGCTCCAAAATATCTGTTAATCTATAAGGTGCCACAAGACTTCTTGTTGTTCTCGAAGCTACAGACTAATGTGGCTCTCTGATACTGGTAGCCCCTGAGTAGCATGGAGTGTGTTAAAGGCTCCTTGTAAACATTCTCACAGAAAAAGCCATTTGCAATGCAAAACATTAATGACCATTGTATTGGTCCTACAAAACCCATTATCTAGTCCTCATTCTTGAGTACCACCTTTTAGTTGCCTATTTACTTAGACACATTTTAAAACACCTATTATAGCATGATTTTCCCCAAGTAATAGTTGCCAAATATAAGCAAAAGCAGTGCTGAACAGCATAAAAAGAAGAGAATGTCTTCTGCCTTCTCTTTCTCCAAATTTTAAATTGCCAACAGATGATGCTTATTGACTAGTGCAAAGATAACTCAAGGTATCAAACTTGCAAATGGCACTACTGTGTCTGTTTAAATTCGGCATGTAGTCATGTTACCTTTAGGTGTTCTGGTGAATAATACTACAATATTTACAGAGAGAGTTAGCTGAAATTGTTTCTACTTAACACCACTTCTCCCTTCATGAAGAAAAGCCTAAATTCTTTCAAAAGAAAACGTGTAGATGCTCCTCAGGGCCCTTCTTTTGAAAGAGCAGTTCTCATGGCACCCGATTTTTGGACAGATTTACATATCTTGTGCTTCATTTGCCTAATCTCTTTTCTAAAGAGATTCTTTTGAAAGAAAAAAAAAGCAGTGTAGATGGGGTTCTTTCTTCAAAAGAACCCTCTTCCTATTTTGTTTCAGGGTTTATTTTTGAAAAAGCCCCATCTAAACTGCTTTTTATCTTTTGAAAGAATCTCTTTTGAAAAAAGATTATATAGATGAAGTATAAGACATATAAATCAGGACCTCATTTGCATTTTCAATTTCCCTCATTTCCATTCCGCTTTTGAAAAATTCAAGTGTAGACACAGCCTTTGGCTGTCACCACACTGGACACTCACTTCGAAAGGGGTTTCGAGAGGAGGTGCGATTTTGAAAAGAGTAGTAGAGTAACTACATACAAAATGCTTGTTTCAAAAGCAACTTTGAAATAAAAAGGCAGGAATTTTGAAAGCATTGTTTCACTCCCACCTCAGGAACAACGCTTCAATTCAACATCAATTTCTAAAAGAAACGTGTGGCCACTCCTATGGCCAACATTTTGAAATCACAAGTCCTCCATGGTGCTGGTTCCTCCACAGAGCACAGACATGCCCTCACCAGCACCCAGGGCTCTATGACAATCACCTCTGTCTGCCCTAAAGCTGCAGGGACACAGAAACTCCATGCAGGAGACTGAGAGTGTGCTGGCAGCCATAGGAGCGTCTGCTACCTGCAGAACACTT
Source organism: Carettochelys insculpta (assembly GCF_033958435.1). NCBI lineage: Eukaryota > Metazoa > Chordata > Testudines > Carettochelyidae > Carettochelys > Carettochelys insculpta. The sequence goes on from NC_134137.1 coordinate 140,460,457, forward strand.
TCCAGCATCCCCCAGAATGCCGGAAAAGCAGACAGCCGGAGGCATGGCCAGCAGAAAATACACTCAGGATTCCCAGCGATCACAAGTCACTGGCAGGCAGGGATCCCAGGACCCCTGGCAGCCACCAAAGAGGAGTATCACCTTGTGGCTGAAAACTGAGGTCTGGGACCTTCAGGCCATCTGGGGGGACAAAAACATCCTGCTGAGGATGGAGGGGTGGAATTGGAATACAGCCGCTTTCACACAGATGGCGGACACCCTAGCCTCAAGGGGCAACACAGCCCCGGACTCCCAACCAGGTGTCTCAAAAGTGACAGAGCTGTGCCATTGGTATTCAAAAGCTAAGGAGCAGCGCCTGCCACCTGCCCGTACTTCTGGGAACTGGACCAGCTCGTCAGCCCCAGGAAGGCCAGACTGCCAGAACAGGCTCTGAACATAACCAAGCCAGAAAGGGAGGGTGAGGAGCTAGAGCCAGGACCCTCAACACCACCACTGACTCCATGCCCAAAGCTGCTGGCCAGCGATGGTGACAGAGATGGAGAGAGCAGGAGCTAGGGGATACTATATATCTCCATGCCCTTGGAGGGAATGAGCTGGGCCATCTCTGCCCAGACCTCCCCAGAGTTTATCAAGGCACCTAAAAGTAGGACTGGGCATTGGGCACCCCAGACCTGAGGGAGTGGGGGTGGTCCCCACTGCTGCTAACATGGGCCCTGGCACACAGACAGTGACCATGGGCTGGCGCCCCAAGGACAGCCATGGTTGCCATCAGGGAGGGGCCACGTGTGGGTGTCCCTGCATGGGGTCATGGATAGCCACAAGGGGCACGTGGATGGGGAGGGCGGGAGGGTGAATCAGTCCTGCAAATGGCCCAGTGTGAATGGACCACACAGCAGCTGGGACACCCTGGACACCCCGCCTCAAATGGCAGGGAGGGACAGTGACTGGGACGTGGCCACCAGTCCCCAGTACCCAGTCACGTGACTAACAGGGTGCCGCCCTCTCCCTTTATGTCTTCACAGCCTTCATGTCTATGGGCTCCCCAGCTCCCTTGAAGTGCCAGAGAGCCCTGCATTGTCTGGCAAGGGGGAAGGAGCAGTGTCCCCTAGGACAGGGCCCCATGCCAGGTGGGTCCACCGCCAGACCCAGGCGGACTACCTACCAGCAGCCTACATGGTTGCACGGTGGGAGCATAACCACCTACTGCTGGATTAGCTCTCCATGGAGCAGGCAGCCTGGGTCTGGCTCTCAGGATACCCAAACACCCTGACCCAAGCTGTCACCACCCTCCTGGCCTGGCCACCAGTTGCATGGATGATCTTTCCCACTGCCCATGCCCTGCCCCCTCCCTGCCACCCCTCCCATGTTCTCTTCAGTGTTCCCTACCTGTAAAATGGGGATAAAGGTACTTCCCACCTCAGTGGGGTGATGTAATGATAAATGTATTAAAGCTTAGGGGCTATCTGACAATACAATACCCACACTGACTTTTTTCTAAGAAAAAGAGGGACTGGTACTCAGTCGGCTCCCCGACTCCATCATATTAGCACTGGGAACAAAAAGCACAAAAAGCACTGGGAACCCATATAAATATCTAAGGATAGGCCTATTCTACAAATGCTACAGCCACACAGCTACAGCGGTTCAGTTGTGCCTCTGTAGCACTGTGTTGTAGATATTTGCTACACAAAGGATGGGCTTTTTTCATCACTGTAGGTGATTCACCCCCTCAAGGGGTCATGGGCTTTTCACACCCTGGAGTGACGTGGGCAGGGTGACATATGATTTTTAGGTGTGGACAAGGCCTAAAACTGGTAGAACTTGTACCTAGATGAGGATTCTAAGTTCGAGCTGTTAACTGTCATGTTTTTATTAACTGTTATCTTCAGTGTCACTTCTAAATCTTTCATTCTTATTTAGTAAGCTATTTATTCAAGTGGTAGCTACTGCTGTAGAACTAGAAATTACTCCACATGAATAAGACGAGAATTGGAATCTTTATTTTAGTGAGGTGTTTTGGCATAATGTATATTCCTATACAAAAAAAAAGAATAAATACGTAATCATATTATATTACAATTTCAATTTATTCAGTTTCTGAGCAGGTTGTAAGGATGGTGCCTTAGAAAAATCAAGCGAGTAAACAAGACAACCAAAAACAAAAGCAAAAGCAAAAAATTAAAGATCAGCTTAGCACTTAGAAAGGACCTAATTTAATAAAATTTGATGTCATTTTCTGCTTCTACTAAACACTGTGGCTACGTCTACACTAGTCGAAAACTTCGAAATAGCCATGAAAATAGCCATTTTGAAGTTTACAAATGAAGCGCTGAAATACATATTCAGCGCCTCATTGGAATGCTGGTAGCTGCAGCACTTCGAACTTGACGTGGAGCGCCGCCGCGCAGCTCATCCAGACGGGGTTCTTTTCAAAAGGACCCCGGTAACTTTGAAATCCCCTATTCCTAACAGCAGATAGGAATAAGGGGACTTTGAAGTTGCCGGGGTCCTTTCAAAAAGGAGCCCCATCTGGACGAGTGGCGTGGTGGCAAGCCGCATCAATTTCGAAGTGACACAGCTACCGGTATTCTAATGAGGCGCTGAATATGTATTTCAGCGCGTCATAAGTAAACTTCAAAATGGCCATTTGGATGAAGTTTTGGGCTAGTGTAGACATGGCCTGTATGTGGGTCAGCAACTTTAACAAGTCAATTCATGTGTTAATTAAAGTTTTCCATTGGCTCATAATTAATAATTTAAAACTGAAATGATAAAATTGCATACCATAAGCAATATGAGGATTATATTTTATTGTGTTCATCATTCCAATCACTGGAACAAGGAAAACTGAAAGCAAAATATCCTTAACAAAATGAAAAGCATTCCTCAACAAAAATGTTATTTCTGAAAGTTTTATTTTAATTTAATTTTCAAGTTAAGTGGCAATGGTCTTTTAATTGTTTGCCCTATTTGTACGGCTACTGTGCAGTATTTTAAGATACATTTACAGGGCCACTGCAATTAGTGACAAAAGTTGAATTGGGATTTGAATGCAAGTAGATTAAGTTTATGTATCTGGGAAAGAAGATAACTGTGAACACATACTCTTCTATATGGCCATTTCTACACATGCCACTTTCGAAGCTAATAAGTGGCCCAAAATATGCTAATGAGGCATGGATGCACATTTCCCCCTGCCTCATTAGCATAAGGTCATGTGATTTGGTGTCCAGAAAATGCTCTTCCAGATTCCAAAATACTGGTTAGAAGTGTGGCCCCTTGGAGGTCTTCCAGAAGGAAGTCCTTCTACTGGAGGCCCCTTCTTCCTGAAAATTTATCAGCAGATCTTCAGAAAAGGTAGCCAGAATTTCAGTGATATAACCAATTCCCATCTTTAGTACTGCTAAATGCAAACAATCAGAGAACAGAAAAAAAAATGAGGTGACTATGGGGAACAGTCCCCAGCAACAATAATGAATATACATCAGTAGCAACACATAGGAGGATACTTTTATTTTTCACATAAACATTCACTAAATTATCCTAAATCACAAAACTTGCAATACAGCAATGTTTAGCCTTCAACCATGAATGAGGACAGAAAAGGTGAAATTTGCCAAACATATTGTTTATTATGATTAGATTGTCTAACTCTGCTCAGGAGTTAAAGAATAATAAATTAATAACGCAGTGTTCCACCTATTGCACCTCTCCATGAAACGGCAAGATATTTTAACTTTCAATAGAAGGAAATATCAGTGGCCTCCTCCTCACAATGAGAATGCATAAGGTTCAAGCATCAGTTAAGTGTCATCTACACTTTTAAATTAGACCTTAACTGGCACTTAAGCGATGCATAGGCCTTGTGCAGCTCCTCTTCCTGGGCTGGGAAGTAGCATATCACCCAAAGCCTACGTCTACAAGAGCCCCAAACTTCGAAATGGCTACGCAAATGGCCAGTTCGAAGTTTACTAATGAAGCGCTGAAATGCATATTCAGCGCTTTATTAGCATGTGGGCGGCCGTGGCACTTCGAAATTGACACACCTCCCCGCCGCGCGTCTTGTCCCGATGGGGCTCCTTTTCGAAAGGACCCTGCCTACTTTGAAGTCCCATTATTCCCATCTGCTCATGGGAATAAGGGGACTTCGGAGTAGACAGGGTCCTTTCAAAAGGAGCCCCGTCAGGACGAGCTGTGCGGCAGCGAGGCACGTCAATTTTGAAGTGCCGCGGCTGCCTGCATGCTAATGAAGCGCTGAATATGCATTTCAGCGCTTCATTAGTAAACTTCGAAATGGCCATTTGCGTGGCCATTTCGAAGTTTGGAGCTTGTGTAGACATGGCCAAAGTGAATTTAGTAATAAGAGGTTTATCCCTCTAAGTGTTTATTTCAAGAATAAGGCTATATCTACATTAGAGCATAAAGTCAATTTTAAGGCACTTAGCTCAACAGTACAATGTGACTATCTTCACTGAAAATACCATTTGGTCAATTTCAAAGGTGCTAAGGTCAACTTTCTTGCCCTGCCCCTCCAATGTGGATAATGCTAAGTTTGATTTTAAGAAGTCAAAGTAATGCTACTGTGTTACTTTAAATAAATTTTATTGCCCTCCAGAGGTATTCCAGAACACATAACAGTTGTCCTTTCTCGCTGCTTTCACCCCCACTGCTCTCCAGAGCCTCGTCTACATGTGCACGCTATTTCGAAGTAGCAGCGGCAACTTCAAAATAGCGCCCGTCACGTCTACACTTGTTGGGCGCTATTTCGAAGTTGAAATCGACGTTAGGCGGTGAGACGTCGAAGTCGCTAACCCCATGAAGGGATGGGAATAGCGCCCTACTTTGACGTTCAACGTTGAAGTAGGGAAAGTGTAGACGATCCACGTCCCGCAACATCGAAATATCAGGGTCCTCCATGGCAGCCATCAGCCAGGGGTTGAGAGATGCTCTCTCTCCAGCCCCTGTGGGGCTCTATGGTCACCGTGTGCAGCAGCCCTTAGCCCAGGGCTTCTGGCTGCTGCTGCTGCAGCTGGGGATCCATGCTGCATGCACAGGGTCTGCAACTAGGTGTCGGCTCTGTGTATCTTGTGCTGTTTAGTGCAAGTGTGTCTGGGAGGGGCCCTTTAAGGGAGCGACTTGCTGTTGAGTCCGCCCTGTGACCCTGTCTGCAGCTGTGCCTGGCACCCTTATTTCGATGTGTGCTACTTTGGCATGTAGACGTTCCCTCGCAGCACCTATTTCGATGTGGTGCTGCCCAACGTCGACGTTGAACATCGACGTTGCTAGCCCTGGAGGACGTGTAGACACTATTCATTGAAATAGCCTATTTCGATGTAGCGTGCACATGTAGACGTAGCCCAGGTGTTCAGGAAGTAGGTAACAGGAAGCCTGGGAATTCTAATTCATTTTCTTTCTGACCATCATGGATAGCACACCTCAGGAGCAATTGCATCTAGTCATCATGAGTTCTCAGGGTTCTAGTTCTGATCAGAGTTCTCAGGGTCACAAAAGCGCCCCAGCTTGGAGCCATCAGGAGATCCAGGATCTCATTTCTGTGTGGGGTGACAAATTTGTGCTGAGTATATTGCAAACCAGCAAAAGAAATGAAGATATTTATGGGAAGATTTTCCAAGGCGTGATGGACAAAGGGTACACCAGGGACTGTCAGCATTTCAGGGTCAAAATCAAGGAGCTCAGGCAGAATTATCAGAAGGTGAAAGAAGCCAATGGGCGATCTGGGACATATCCCAAAACACGCCATTATTATGAGCAGCTGGATGGAATTCTTGGGATGGACCCAACCATGCTCTCCAAGGATAACATGGACTCCTCAGGAGACCCAGCTCATCACTCCAATGAGAGCCAAGAGTGTGAGGAGGAGGCAGAGGCTGATGAAGAAGAGGACACTGCCAGTCAACAGATGTCCAAGGAAGCTGATCATGCTAGCCAGGAAATCTTCCTCACCCTGGAGCCAGTCTCCTCATTGGCACCTGGTGCTCTGGAGTCCAGCAGTGCTGGAGAGGGCTCTTCTCATGAGTATATTCTGTTAACTGATACAAATGGGTTGTGGCTGTGTTGGATTATAGCTTTACTTATCTTGAGCATATTTTTTAAACTACTACAGGCAGATTGTGGGTCAGGTGCAGTGGATCTATGCCCCTTAGAACAGCTTGTTAATATTTCTGGGGATGCAGCAATTGTCCTTTTTTGGAGATCTGCATAAAGATCTCAGCCATGTACTCTTTCATTTTCACATAAGGTTTTTGGGGAAGCCTGATTTATTCTGGCTTCCACTATAGCACACCTTGCCACCAGGCAAACAGTAAGTAATCTGGCATTATGGCATCACCAGAGCATTCTGGCAAATTTTCCAGCCCTGGGCTCACACAGTATGAGCTAATTTTTTTTTTCACTCTCTGTTAGTCTTAGAAGGCTGATGCCTCTTTTTGCAACTTAGAAGCACAGGAAATTTGTCCCCTTAATATTATTGCACTGCTCTCTGGCTATTTAAATTTCCCAGAACTGCATTGCCACATCACATGTCTGGGGGCCCTCCATCTCCCACCTCCTTGTGGCTGGTGGTGTCTCCTGGCCATCTCCCATTCCACCAGGCAGATAGAGGGCCCCTCAGCTTCCCCTCCTCACAAGTACACATCTGCGAAGTGTTTATAAGGAGCTGCCAAGAACATTTTCTTCTTCACTTTACAGTTTATAGGGCTGACCAGTGGGCTTAAGCCCTCATCACCACCACCCAGTGCTGGGCTATGTGGACCTTGCTCCTGGATACCAGTGTGTCCAGTGCAGGCTTTCCCTGCTTTAAATGACATTTTCCCTGGACCAGATTTATGAGGAGCCTCCAAGAAAGTGTTCTGAACTTTACATTTAACAGGGCAAATCCTCCTTCCCCTGCCTGGCCTACCAAGTGGCCGGTGGGCTCACACCACATGGCTGCCAGGCTGTGTGGACCATGATTCTGGACTCCAGCGTGTCCAGCATGGGCTTTCCCCCATTTAAATGGGGAATTTAATTTTCTCTGAACAGGATGTAGGAGAAGCTGCCAAGAGAGTATTTTTTCCCACACTTTATATTTTACAGGGCTTTCTTTCAAATGCCTCTGCCCCTCCCTTAGCTGCTAGGATATTACCATATCTGTAGTGAAATGCACTGGAGAACTAATAGCTTCTGTTCTGCAGAGGTCAATTCACTGGCATGCTTAAAAAGCCAAAAGTGGCTTTGGAAAACAAAAGTTGCAGTGATTATCAAACATAGACCCTTTCATTGTATGGGCCAGTACACTGTGTCACATTTAGAAGTGGTATCTAAAGTTTGACCGTGACTGTCTTCAACAAGCAGCATGTGTTGGGGAAACTAGGTTGATGTGATGCACCAGAGTAAAAGATCCAAACAGGACCTCATCTTGCAACAGCTTGAATAGGCACAGAAGAAGCAAGCCCAAGCTGCTGCTGACAGAAAGTACACCCAGCACTGGTGGCAAAGCATGCACGAGTGCAGGAAAAAGGAATTGTTAGAGATCCTGATGGCTCTCAAGGAGCAAACTGACATCCCATGGTCCATGCTGGAACTGCAGAGGGACACCAACCACAGCACTCACAGTTATGCAGCCTCCTTACCCTGTTGCCAGACCTCCCCTCAATGTTGCCTGATCCCCCACCCTCGTTGGAGGCCCCAAACATGGTGGGAGCAAGGACTATCTCACAGTGCACCACCAGACCTCTCCTTACTTTTTCCAAACTTTCAAACCTGATCCCTCTATATAAAAATAGTGTTTTTAAGTCATTTATTGGTTCTTGTTGGGTGGGGTGCAGTTGGAGGTGCTTTCATAAGGGTTAAGTACACATCATTTTGTGTAGGGGTGGTATCACAACAATTAAGTGCAGTAGAGTCGTGGTTATCTGCTCATTCATAGGGCTATTTTTCAAAGCCTCCCTGATTTTTGTTGCTTCTGCAGGTGAATTACTGATAGCCCTTGTGTCCAGCTGGGCATAAGCACTGCCCTTGGCATCAGCATCTGCCTCTGCCACCCAGGCCGGCATGAAATTTCCCCCCCTCACAAACATTATGGAGAATGCAGCATACTGCAACCATGGTGGGGTCGATAAGTGGCCAAAGGCACATTCCACTACCATTCTGCATTCTGTAGCCTGTAGTTGAAGTGTTCCTTCCTGTGGTCCATGAGGCAAGGAAGCCAAGGATAAGCAGGGCTGCCCATTATCACTGTGGACATCTCCACATCGCAAGTTTCGATTTTCTGGTCTGGGAAGAAAGTCCTGGAGCGTCTTGCACTGACCTGAATATCTAAAGATGTGTACATCATGCATCTTTCCCGACCATCCCACGTAGATGTTGGTGAAATGACCTTTGTGATTCACCAATGCCTGCAACACCATGGAGAAGTAACCCTTCCAGTTTATGTACTCTGAGGTTAGGTGGTCTGGGGCCAGGATGGAGATGAGAGTTCCATCTGTCACTCCACCGCAGTTAGGTGTCAGGTGTTGCAAATTTCCACAGAGCAATTACCACTCATTCATGAGCTATCAAAGGAGGTCTCATTCTGGTTTCACAGCACTTCATGGCAGGGGACGGCAAATCACACATTTCCATGAAAGTGGCCTTGCACATGCAGAAGTTCTGCAGCCACTGCTGGTCATCTCAGACCTGCCAGACGATGTGGTTCCACCAGTGAGGGCTGGTTTCATGCCTTCAGAATTAGCACTCCACTGCATGCCATGCATCCAGGGCAGCTAGCAGCTCTGCATTCCTGGTCTCCGGTCCTTCAATGTCATCACATCCAGCTCATCCCCCCAACTGGCTTTGTCTAATAAAATACTGCACAATACTTCAGGAAGTGGACATTACACACTGTGCAACTGCTCTAAGCTGTTCAGGATCCATGCTAGCACCATTCAGTGGTGTGAGCCAGGGGCAGGCTTTGGGAAAATGGATCAAAAAATGGCACAAAACTCCTTAGGCCATTTGTTTTACAACAAGGAGTAAGGAGGGTGGAACATTTCAGTCTGGGATGATGAGATCAGACATCCACAGGCACTTTTGGTGCATTTTTTCCCATAATACACTGGCTCAAAAACCTAGAATGCAAAGGAACTGCAGGCACTATGCATTGCTGAAACATTCAACCTAGCTAAGACAATGCAGACACACTATATAGACTTTCTGGACATTTGTGGACACTCATCTTCAATTTTATAAAATCTAGTGATAAAATGTAGACTTCAGTAAATTCAACTTTATGTCATAGTGTAGACATAGCCTTACAGACAATGACAGCTGGCCGCTGATCATAGAATCATAGAATACTAGCACAGGAAGGGACCTCGAGAGACCATCAAGTCCAGCCCCCTGCCCTCATGGCAGGACTAAGTACTGTCTAAACCATCCCTGATAGACATCTATCTAACCTGTTCTTAAATATCTCCAGTGATGGAGATTCCACAACCTCCCTTGGTAATATATTCCACTGTTTGACCACCCTGACAGTTAGGAACTTTTTCCTAATGTCCAACCTAAACCTCGCTTGCTGCAGTTCAAGTCGATTGCCTCTTGTTCTATCCTCAGAGGCCAAGAAGAACAAGTTTTCTTGCTCCTCTTTATGACACCCTTTTAGATACCTGAAAACTACTATCATGTCCCCCCTCAATCTTCTCTTTTCCAAACTAAACAAGCCCAATTCTTTCAGCCTTTCTTCATAGGTCACGTTCTCTAGACCTTTAATCATTCTTGTTGCTCTTTTCTGGACCCTCTCTAATTTCTCCACATCTTTCTTGAACTGTGTTTCCCAGAAATGGACATAATACTCCAGCTGAGGCCTAACCAGCGCAGAGTGAGCGGAAGAGTGACTTCTCATGTCTTGTCCTGTTAATGCATCCCAGAATCATGTTTGCTTTTTTTGCAACAGCATCACACTGTTGACTCATATTTAACTTGCGGTCCACTATAACCACTAGATCTCTTTCTGCTGTAGTCATTCCTAGACAGTTGCTTCCCATTCTGTATGTGTGAAACGGATTGTTCCTTCCCAAGTGGAGCACTTTGCATTTGTTCTTATTAAACTTCATCCTGTTTACCTCAGACCATTTCTCCAATTTATCCAGATCACTTTGAATTATGACCCTGTCTTCCAAAGCAGTTGCAACCCCTCCCAGCTTCGTATTATCTGAAAACTTAATAAGCATACTTTCTATGCCAATATGTAAATTGTTGATGAACATATTGAACAGAACCAGTCCCAAAACAGACCCTGCAGAACCCCACTTGTTATACTTTTCCAACAGGATTGAGAACCATTAACAACTACTCTCTGAGTATGGTTATCCAGCTAGTAATGCACCCACCTTATAGTAACCTCATCTAAGTTGCAATTGCCTAGTTTATTGATCAGAATATCATGCGAGACTTTACCAAATGCTTTACTAAAGTCTAGGTATACCACATCTACCGCTTCTCCCCATCCACAAAGCTTGTTATCCTATCAAAGAAAGCTATCGGATTGGTTTGACATGATTTGTTCTTTACAAATCCATGCTGGCTATTCCCTATTACCTTACCACCTTCCAAGTGCTTGCAGATGATTTCTTTAATTACCTGCTCCATTATCTTTCCTGCCACAGAAGTTAAGCTGACTGGTCTGTAGTTTCCTGTCTTATTCTTATTCCCCTTTTTATAGATGGGCACTATATTTGCCCTTTTCCAGTCTTCTGGAATCTATCCTGTCTCCCGTGATTTTCCAAAAATGATAGCTAAAGGCTCAGATGCCTCTTCTACCAGTTCCTTGAGTATTCTAAGATTTATTTCATCAGGCCCTGCTGACCTGTAGACATCTAATTTTCCTAAGTGATTTTTAACTTGTTTTTTTTTTTTTTAATTTCAACTTCTAACCATACCCGTTTCCCACTAGCATTAACTATGTTAGGCATTCCTTCATCAGGCTTCTCAGTGAAGACTAAACAAAGAAGTCATTAAGCATCTCTGCCATTTCCAAGTTTCTTGTTACTGTTTCTCCCTCCTCACTGAGCAATGGCCATACCCTGTCCCTAGTCTTCCTCTTGTTTCTAATGTATTTATAAAAAGCCTTCTCGTTTCTTTTTACACCTGTAGCTAGTTTGAGTTCCTTTTGTGCCTTAGCTTTTCTAAGCTTGTTCCTGCATTCTTGTATTGTTTATATTCATTCTTTGTAATTTGTCCTTGTTTCCATTTTTATATGATTCCTTTTTTTATTTTGAGAGCATGCAAGATCTCCTGGATAAGCCAAGGCAGACTTTTGCCATATTTTCTATCTTTCATACACAGCAGGATAGCTTGCTTTTGGGCCCTTAATAACGTCCCTTTGAAAAACTGCCATCTCTCCTCAGCTGTTTTTCCTCTCAGTTTTGCTTCCCATGGGACCTTACCTACCAGCTCTCTGAGTTTACCATAATCTGCCCTCCTGAAATCCATTATCTCTATTTTCCTGTTTTCCCTTCCACCCTTCCTTAGAATAGTGAACTCTGTGATTTCATGATCACTTTCACCCAAGCTGCCTTCCACCTTCAAATTCTCAACCAATTCCTCCCTATTTGTTTAAATGCAATCTAGAACAGCTTCCCCCCAGTAGCTTTTTCAACCTTTTGAAATAAAAAAATTGTCTCCAATGCAGTCCAAGAACTTATTGGATAGTCTGTTCCCCACTGTGTTAGTTTCTCAAAATATATGGATAGTTGAAGTCCCCCATCACCATCAAATCCTGGGCCCTGAATGACTTTGTTAGTTGGTTAAAAAAAGCCTCATCTGCCTCTTTCACTTGGGTAGACAGCCTGTAGTAAACCCCTCACAGGTTATCAACCTTGTTTTTTACCTCTTTTAGTCTAACTCAGAGACTCTCAATACGTCCATCTCCTATGTCTATCTCCACCTCAGTCCAAGTGTGTACATTTTTAACATGTAAGGCAACACCTCCTCCCTTTCTTCCCTGTCTATCCTTCCTTAGCAGGCTGTACTCTTCAGTATCAACATACCAATCATGTTTATTATCCCACCAAGTTTCTGTGATGCCAGTGATGTCATAGTAGTGACTTACCTGTGGGTTTTGCTCCCCTGTCCCCATAGAACCTAGTTTAAAGCCCTCTTCACCAGGTTAGTCAGTCTGTGTCCAAATACAGTCTTCCCCCTTCTTGAAAGGTGAACACCAACTCTGCCTAGCAGTTCTTCCTGGAATAGCATCCCATGGTTGAGAAAACCAAAACCTTCCTGGTGACACCATCTTCAAAGCCAGGCATTCACCTCTAGGATGCACCTGTCTCTGCCTGGGCCTCTACCACTGACAGGCAGGATTGAGGAGAATACCACCTGTGCCCCAAACTCCATCACCTATGCCCCCAGAGATCTGAAGTCACTCTTGACCTGCTCAGTGTCACACCTCACAGTATCATTAGTGCCTACATGGATGAGAAGCATGGGATAGCAGTCAGAGGATCATATAATCCTTGAGAACGCCTCCATAATGTCTCGGATACAGGCCCCCAGCAGGCAGCATACCTCCTGAGACAAAATGTCAGGGTGACAGACGGGTGCCTCCGCCCCCCTCAGAAGAGAGTCCCTGACCACCACTACTCTACATTTCCTCCTCGCAGTGGTTGCAGCAGACTTCCCAGCCTTAGGGGTACGAGGTTTCTCCTCTGCTGTACAGGGTGATTCTTTGTCTCCTGTATCAAGTACAGCATAACAGTTTCCTAGTACCACAGTGGGAGGGTTCTGAGCAGGGGTGGAACTCTGCCTACTGCCAGAAGTAACAAGCTACCAGTGTCCACCCTGATCTATCTCCTCCTCCACCACTGGTTTATCAGCTGTCCTGTGTACTAGAACACTTACCTCAGCTGTCTCCACATGAATACTATCCAGGAACTGCTCATGGATACTCCTCAACCTAGCTACCTTCTCCTGTAGCTCTCCCACCTGCCGCCTGAGAGAGTCCACCAGCAGGCACCTTTTACACTGGATGGTTCCCCCAGCCTGGATATCAGTAAGTGGGAATTTCTGATCTAGCTGTGCAGCTTGCAGCTAGAATATTTGCTCACTAAGCTGATGCATATAGAAGTATAATAAAATAACCCAAGGTCCAGTCGACATTGCACAGGGTGTCTTGATGTGGTTATCACAATATAGCTATATTGGCCGAGTACCCTAATGTAGAGAAAAAACAGTCAAGTAGCACTTTAAAGACTAGCAAAATAGTTTATTAGGTGAGCTTTCGTGGGACAGACCCGCTTCTTCAGACCATATCCAGACCAGAACAGACTCAATATTTAAGACACAGAGAACCAAAACCAGTAAGCAAGGAGGACAAATCAGAAAAAGATAATCAAGGTGAGCAAATCAGAGAGTGGAGGGGTGGGGGGGGGAAGATCAAGAATTAGATTGAGCCAAGTATCTAATTCTCAATCAAATTCTTGTTCTTCCCCCCCGACCCCTCCACTCTCTGATTTGCTCACCTTGATTATCTTTTTCTGATTTGTCCTCCTTGCTTACTGTTTTTGGTTCTCTGTGTCTTAAATATTGAGTCTGTTCTGGTCTGATCTGGCTATGGTCTGAAGAAGTGGGTCTGTCCCACGAAAGCTCACCTAATAAACTATTTTGCTAGTCTTTAAAGTGCTACTTGACTGCTTATTTTTTGATATAGTATAGACTAGCACGGCTTACTCTCTGTTACTAATGTAGACACAATATATTCAAAGCAAAAGGTGATTTTCTATCAATAGAGTAACACCACCTTACTGATTGTCATTAATTATATTTACAGAACAACTTTATGAGCCTAGCTATGTCTGTATTAATGGTTTTCTCAGTCTAGCTATGTTGACTAAGGCTATGTCTACACGAGAGCATACAGTCAATTTTAGAGCACTGAACTCAGTTTTATAATGTTACTGTCTTGACTGCAAATACAATTAACTTGATTTTAAAGGGCCGCCAAGGTCAACTTTCTCACTCCTTCTCTCCGATGCAAAGTAACACCTAGTTTGAATTTACAAGGTTGAATTAATGCTTGTGTGGAACCAGTGTTACTGTAATTTGATTTTGTTGGCCTCCTGAGGTATCCCACAATGCCACAAATGTGTCTGTTCTGGCTGCTTTCACCTCCACTGCTCTCCAGGTGTGCAAGAAGAAGGAAACAGGAAGCCTGGCAATTTGAATTAATTGTCTTTCAGGCCAACGTGGTGATTACATCTAGCCAATATTTCTCAGGATTGCAAAAGAGACCCAGCATGGAGCCATCAAGAGAGCCAGGATTTCATTTCTGTGTGGTTGGATGAATCTGTGCTGAGTAAACCCCTGGGATGCTTAACAGTGTTGGATGAAAATCAAGCCCCTCCTTGACACCATGAGGCTTCCAGGCAGTGTGGACCATACTTGCTGAGAGTGGCATGTCCTGCCCTGTGTGGTGTTTTAGTGCTTGAGAGGGCTTTTTCCCTGCACAAGATTTAGCAGAAAAGCCTGAGGAAAGTGGTGTGTGCCCTCAGTCTTAGCTTACTCTTCCTCCTTTTTTGTGGACTAATATATCATCTTTCTAGTTGTTAATTACACAATGCCCTTTATGGAGTGCTGCAGAGAATCATCTGTATAATTGATAGAGTTCATTTCTGACATGAAAGCAACATAACCGTACAGAGTTTGCACCTCAGTTTAAAAGCTTCAGCCTCTGGAATTTACAACAGCCACCCACAAACAGTTTACAGGGCTGGACCTGCAAGGCACCATGCACCTGAGGGCTAGCCCCCTGCTACCATACCACATAGTGGCTGGACAGTACGGCTTGTGCCTGCAGACAGCGGCATGTCCTGCCCTGCACAGGGTGAAGTCTCCTTCCCTATGAGAAGCTTGTTGTCTTTGTTGCACATCTTATGGGGCTGGCTCCCCCAAAGCGCCATGTGCCTGGGGTGCTAGCACCCTGCCACCACACCAGATGGTGGCTGTGTAGTGGGGGCCATGCCTGCAGACATTACCATGCTCTGTCTTGAATGGGACTTCACTGCTTGAGAGGGCTTACCTTTATTGGGATGAAAGCAGAGTGTGACTGGAGGACTCCCGTTCCCAATTGTGTGGCTCAGAAGAGGATTTTCTGTGACAGAATGGAGCTTGTGGCCTATCTCTCTCTCACTTCCCTGTCACACACAGGCAGCTGCTAAGGCTAGGGCTTCTTTACCAGAAGAGGCAATGGAATCCCTTCACTCTTTCCTCAGCTTTTCTATCTTCTAATGCTTCCTTAACTTTTCCTTCTCCTCTTGAGCCACTACTACCTCTGATAGCATAATGGTTTCTCCAAGCAGTCACTAAAAACCAATGCCCTCTGGGATTCTTTCCTTCTTTTCCATTTAGAATTGGGGGTTCATAATGTGTCTGGGGCTAATGCTTCCTACAGCCTCCTCGCCTCATGTTCAAGACATCAGTGCCATGGCCTCCCTACAGTGTTCTATGTGGTGACAACTCACAGATTTCTCTCACTAGTTGCATGGATCCTGCTGTTTGATATATTTTCACCGGAGGAAGAGACTTCTGAAAATGGCCATTCTTCAGTTCTGTATGGTGAAGCCTTACAAATCTCTGTCTCTCTCTCTAGTTCAAACCTGGCTCCTTCGCCACTCTCTCACTCTCTCTTCACTTGAATTTAATAACAATTTGAAGTCTCTTCGAAGTTTTTCAAAAAAACTCTTGTAAACACTATCTTTCCATTAAGATGACTTTCCATAAAAATGCTGCCTCTTTCTGTCATGTAGATGACTCAAGCAATTTCTTTCATTGGGGAAAGAGCCTTCTGAAAAATGACCATTTGTTTTCACCTGGAGGGGAATGATGGCAATGAAGCCTGGGAAGATGACTTCACAGACCCACAACCACTTGCAGGTCATTTTTTCCATAACACACTGCCAAAAAGTCCACAATGCAATGGAGCTGAAGGAACTCTGGGATAGGTGCCCACAATGCACTGTTGCAACAGTCATACTTTGCTGATTTAGTGGGGATACACTTAGTTGAATTTGTGGGCAGGTGCAGACATTCAACTTTGACTTGATAAAATGCAGGGTTACAAAGTTGTCTTTAATAAATTTGACTATTTCATAGTGTAGATGTAGCCTAAGAGGTATGAAAAATTCTGAGTGGCATAACTATGCCAATAAAACTTTGTAAGGTAGACTTGGTCCAAAGATGCAGAATTTGTAGTGGAATCACTATAGTATCTACATAATTCATTATCATGAGTATTTCATTTACAGTCTAAGAATTAATTTTGGAAATTAATGATAGTCGAAAGTGCCATGGGAAGATCACAATTTGTTTCTATCGTATGGATGGCATTTTTTTATTCCTGTACTCAATTATTCCTTCAAATGGGATTAAATTTAGTATTGTAGCATTTGTATTTTTGTTGGTATCATGCATATTCATACGGAAATATGGCTTGTCTAATACAAATGTACTTACATTTCTATGACACTTATTTTATGATATAGATTAAAGCTATAAACAAAACCAAGACACAAGTAAGTTCTGCAATTGCCATCTACTCCGAGGTTTTGGGGTGGGGAGATGTAGAAGTTCCCCAAGAGCAACACAGGTAAGGTATTGTACCACAGAAAAACCCTCTACCACCACTTGACCAGTGTGGCCTCAGCTGTTTGACTGGAAAATTGGCAGATGGAGCCCAGACTGCCAGATCCAGCAGTCTGAGGGAATAATAGCTGATCGTGTCCTTAAGCCCTGCACAACTAGATCCAAAGTCCAGAAAGACCTTGCTGGTGTGCTTGGATGGGGAAAATTGGAGCAGGAGGAAGGGGAGCCTTAATCACCCTCATTCTGTGACCACACACCCTCATCTCACAGTCTAGTTTCAAGTTTTTATCATATATTCTTACTCTTCTTTTCAATTTTTCCTCACAGTTGAAAAAATAAAACAAACAAAAAAAACTTACCTAAACAAGCACTATCAGGACAGTCAGAGATTAAAATCTGGTTTCTTCACCACATAATATTTGCATTTCAGTTTTTTGACAAGCCCTCTTATTAAAGGAACAATCAACAATTCTGCTGCAACTGCTGTTCTGCTTCATCACCTCTGAACCAGAGCAAGCCCCCCCCCGCCAGCTCTTCCTTGTGACACATCACTTTCATGTTTAAAGACTCCCTAATAAGCTACCCACTAGGCACTTTAATTGGTTAGGATTGAGGTGGAGAGACAGAAATAGGAAGTGTAACTAAGCTGTCATTCATCCCTCTGCTTTAAAAGAATACTGTGATGCTTAAAGGGTGGCCTCATTCGGGTCAGTACACAGATTGTACACTACCAAAATGATCAGTAACTGCAATAGGAACGGCAGTTTTTACATGCCGTGTGTGAGAAGGAAGCTGGGAATTTTATAGTCTTGTCTTTTTTCCTTTTCTGGAGCACATAAAATACAAGCAGGCATTGTGGATTTTAATGAGCCTGATGCAGCTTGTTTGATTGCACATATGTCTCTCTGCTAGCACCCACCTCACAGTATCAATTTCTTCCTCTTCCCTGTGAAAACCTTTTAGTAGTCAATGGACAATTTGTACCATAAACTCTCTTCCTTTTTGTGCTGCCTCTGTCTATACTTCGTAGGCATTTTAACGATGATCTCCCTTCTTTTTTAATTTTATCTTTTGCAACAGACTTATGTTTTAAAGGATAATTAAAGGAACTGAAGGCAGTAGAGATCTCAAACTGCCCTAAGCTCAAGACATCTTTTGTTATTAGAGATGGTTGGGGACAATTGTCAATTGCTTTTGGACAAAGATAAGAAAAATTGCCAAAATGTTCTGGGATTATGCACCTTTGTTATAAAATTGTCTTCTTTGCCTCTTTCACAGTTTGTAAAGTCAGAAGGGACCATTGTGATCATCTAGCCTGACTCCAATACAATACAAATCACGGAACTTTCCTGAATTAATTTATTTTTGAAGTTGAATATATCCTTTAGAAGAACATTCAGTCTTCATTAAACCTTTCCAGTGATTAAGAAACCTGATGTAAGTTGTTCTAATGTTCAACTACCCTCTCAGTTAAAAAATAAATTGCACTTTATTTCCAGTGTGAATTTGTCTAGCTTCAATTTCCAGCCACTGCATCTTATTATACCTTTCTGTGATCAGTTGAAGATCTAGCTATTGTCAAATTTCTGTTCTTCATGTAGATATTTATAGACTATGATCAAATCATCACTTTTCCCATTCTTTGCTGAACGGAACTGATTAAACTCTAGGTTGAACCTCTCTAGTCTGGCACCCTTGGGACCTGACCAATGCTGGATGACAGAATTTGCCAGACCATGGGATGTCAATATTGTCTAGAAGCATTACCAACACTTACATGGCTTAGGGTATGTCTACACTTACATTAATCTTTGAAAAGAGGTATGCAAATGAGGGAAATCGAAAATTCAAATGAGGGGCATATTTCCCATTAAATAAAGGGAAGAAGGATTCTTTCAAAGATGGGGCTTACTTTCGAAAGAGCAGTGTCTACACTGGTTTTCTTCTTTTGAAAGAAGCTCTTTCGAAATAAGACTATGCAAATGAGGCGCCAAATATGCAAATATGCATATCATTTGCATTTTCAATTTCCCTCATTTGCATACCTCTTTTGAAAGAGGAATGCAAGTATAGACACACCCTTTATGAGCTCTTAGAAGACATTTAGGGGTAAATTACAGCTATATAATAGCACAAAACACTGAAAGTCAGGAGTGGTGGCTGGAAACAAACTTTATGGGACCACAGGAAACTTGGCCACACACATTAAAAGTGGCCATTCAGCTAATTAAAATAATGTCAGATTATAACATTGCCAGATATAAGAGTTACTGATTAGAGATGTTCAACCTGTACCTCCCTGTTTTCTTATCTTTTGAGAAATTGGCTTTAAAATAGAACTACAGTTACCCCCAGAACTTATTATCTTCCCCTCCAATTTTTTTTTTATTTGGCAGGCACTCCAACTTCTTTAGAAACACCATCCAAATGTGTTTTTTGTTTTTGGAAGAGATGAAAGGCTACCTATAAAATGCATAATAGTTCTCCTCTACCTTTTGCCTTTAAATTATGTATATTACAAAGACTAACAAATTTATTTGCTGAGTAATGAGCTTTTGTGGGTAAGACCCACTTTCTCAGACCCATGAAAACTCATCACCTAATAAATAAACTTGTTAGTCTTTAAGGTGCCACGGGACTGCTAATTATTTGGGAAGGTACAGACTAACATGGCTATCCCTCTGAGTATACAGCAAAGAAGTAGAAATGTAGGCATTCTTTTCTAATGGAAGTATTTTCTCTATCTAATTTTTAAATTAGTCCATGTTTCTTCAGGGAACATAATAATCAATACTGTTTGCTGAAGGACCCTGTTTTTGATCATATGAGTGGGCTTGACGATGCTGTTTTTTTCTAGCCTCCCATTGAATGGCACATTGACATGAATGCATTGTTTTAGGTCCTCGTTGAGGCAAATGGGAATACAGATATTTTGGTAATTTGCTGGTGATTGGTATGTTATAGCTCTTCTGTGTTGTCACTGTGTGTTCACGTTGCTGCTGGGTTCTTTTTACTTCATTATGAGAAGACACTAATGTGGCAAATTGTTTTGATGCAAAAACATGTAAGCAGTAAAATTATTCCAAAGTACAGGAGGAGGAGATAAAATACGGGAAAAACTAACCACAAAAAGATGAAAAGGGTTGACTGATGGTAGCTAAAGGGAGATGGAACAAAGGACCTTCATGGCTAGTAGACAGTGTTCAGAGAAGTCAATTTAGACCAGTGCTTTATAATAAAACTGGGCTTCTGAAAGGTCTGACAAACATAAAAATTGAATTTCTTATGAACCTTTCTAAAGGAAAATTAATCCACTTCTTATTTTAATTTTCAACTACTTTGTGCCATGTGAAATTGGATTTTATCCTGTCTTTTTCAGGCCATTGAATTAGAGAAATAGACAACATGCAAATTGCAGAACAGGGGTCAATTTCCCTGGTTTTCTGACATTATATGCTTTGGCACAGAGGCCTGAAAGCCACGAGAGAGCAAGTTATGGTTCAAAGAAAAACTGCAAATAAGAGCGGGCTGACTTTCTGCGGTGGATGCTTTCCGGCTGTGTCTACATTACAGCAATCCTTCAAAAGAGGTTCTTCCAGAAGAGATCTTCCAAAAAAACTTCTTTCAAAAGATCTGATGAAGTGAGTCTGTGCTCACGAAAGCACATGCTCAAAACTTTTCTGTTAGTCTATAAGGTGCCACAGGACCCTTCGTTGCTGTTACAGATCCAGACTAACACGGCTACCCCTCCGATACTTGACACCATGTGAGGCATTGCATTTAGCCATATGGAATGGAAATCTATCAACCTCACAAGGAAGCTTGCACAAACTCAGACAGACATCATTTTTCTCTCCAAATCCAAACGAATGGACATCATACCAAATGGACTAAAGGTGAAAAATCCTTTGCAATCTACATACTGCACAGACTACAGTGAGAGATTATGCCATACACTCTCAAAGAAACTGAGGAACCACCTAATCAGCATCCTGTACAACAAACAGGTGAACATCAAAAAAGAGCTCTCAAATCTGGAGTCTTTCATAAAAAAACAACCTTCTACACAAACTTCCACGCTGTTGAGCTTTACTAAAGTAAGACAGGAGATTTACATTAGACACTTCACTACTCTACAAAGGAAAAAGGACTGCAAGCTGTCTAAACTCCTGCCTGCCACACAGAGCCACAGCAGTGGTACCACTAACTCTGCCAGCAATGTCGTCAATCTGGCCAGCTACACACTCAGCTCAGCGGAAGAGTCTGCTCTTTCTCGGGGACTCTCTTTTTGCCTCACCAGCCGCACAAACATAATACAGTTCTGCAGTGATCTGGAAGCCTTCTTTCGCCATCTCAGACTCAAAGAATACTCTCAACACAACACTACCCAGCACACCGTTACACAGACACCCTCCCAGCAGCACAAGAAGAATAACTCCACATAGACTCCTCCTGAAGGTAGAAATAACAGTCTGGACCTATATATAGAATCCTTTCGCCGATGTGCACAGGCAGAAATTGTGGAGAGACAGCATCGTTTGCCTCACAACCTCAGTCGTGTGGAATGCAATGACATCCACAGCCTCAGAAACAACCCTGACATTATAATCAAAGAGGCAGATAAAGAAGGAGCTACTCTCATCATGAACAGGTCTGACTACCAGAAGGAGGCTTCCAGACAACTTTCCAACACCAAATTTTACAGGCTACTTTCCTCAGATCCCACTGAGGAATACACTAAGAAACTACACCATCTGCTCAGGACACTCCCTACACAAGCACAAGAACAGATTTATACCCACACACCTCTGGATACCCGTCCGGGGCTATTCTACCTACTACCCAAGATCCACAAACCTGGAAATCCTGGATGCCCCATCATCTCGGGCATTGGCACTCTCACTGAAGGACTGTCTGGTTATGTGGACTCTCTCCTCAGACCCTATGCCACCAGCACTCCCAGCTATCTCCGAGACACCACTGACATCCTGAGAAAACTGCAAGACATTGATGACCTACCAGAAAACACTGTCCTAGCCACCATGGATGTAGAGGCTCTCTATACCAACATCCCACACAAAGATGGAATAAATGCTGTCCAGAACAGTATCCCTGATGATGCTACAGCACATCTGATGTCTGAGCTCTGTAACTTTATCCTCACACACAACCATTTTAGATTCGGTGACGATATATACCTTCAAATCAGCGGCACAGCTATGGGTACCCGCATGGCCCCTCAATATGCCAATATTTTCATGGCTGACCTGGAACAGCGCTTCCTTAGCTCTTGTCCACTAACACCCCATCTCTACTTACACTACATTGATGACATCTTCGTCATCCGGACCCATGGGAAGGAGACTCTGGAGCAATTCCACCGGGACTTCAACAACTTTCACCCCAACATCAACCACAGCCTGGAACAGTCCACACAGGAGATCCACTTCCTGCACACCACGGTGCTAATACACAATGGACACATCAATACCACCCTGCACCATAAACCTACTGACCACTACGTCTACCTTCATGTCTCCAACTTCCATCCCAGACACACCACACAATCCATTGTTCACAGCCGAGCACTAAGATATAACCGCATTTGCTCCAACCCCTCCGACAGAGACAAACACCTACAGGATCTCTACCAAGCATTTTTGAAACTGCAATACCCACCTGAGGAAGTGAAAAAACAGATCAACAGAGCCAGACATGTGCCACGAAGCCTCTTACTACAGGACAACCCCAAGAGAGAAACCAACAGAACACCACTAACCATCACCTACAGTCCTCAGCTAAAACCTCTACAGCGCATCATCAGGGATTTACAACCCATCCTGGACAATGATCCCCCACTTTCACAGGCCTTGGGAGGCAGACCAGTCCTTGCCCACAGACAACCTGCCAACTTGAAGCAAATCCTAACCAGCAACTATACACCGCACCACAGTCACTCTAACTCAGGGATCCATCCATGCAACAAACCTCGTTGCCAGCTCTGCTCACATATCTACACCAGCAACACCATTACAGGACCTAACCAGAGCAGCCACACCATTGTGTGTTCATTCAGCTGCACATCTACCAATACAATTTATGCCATCATGTGCCAGCAATGCCCCTCTGTTATATATATCAGACAAACTGGACAGTCTCTATGTAAAAGAATAAACGCACACAAATCAGATATCAGAAATGGCAATATACAAAAACCCGTAGGAGAGCACTTCAATCTCCCAGGCCACACAGTAGCAGGCTTAAATGTAGCTATCCTACAGCAAAGAAATTTCAGGACCAGACTCCAAAGAGAAATTGCTGAGCTACAATTCATCTGCAAATTCGACTCCCTCGGCTCTGGATTAAACAAAGACTGCGAATGGCTGGCTAAATACAGAAACAGCTTCTCCTCCCTTGGTGTTCACACCTCCAGATCAACTGCTGGTAGTAAGCCTCATCCTTACTGACTGAGCTAACCTTGTTATCCCCAGCCTTGCTGTGGCTTATTTATACCTGGCCCTGCAGATTTCCAAGACCAGCATCTGATGAAGTGAGTCTGTGCTCACGAAAGCTCATGCTCAAAACTTTTCTGTTAGTCTATAAGGTGCCACAGGACCCTTCGTTGCTGTTACAGATCCAGACTAACACGGCTACCCCTCCGATACTTTCAAAAGATTGCGTACGCACGTACAAAAAAGCGGATCGAAAGACTTTTCCAAAAAATATTGCAGCCTCTCAGAGTACCTTAAGCTTATCACTTTCCTGTGTCTCCTACTCCCTACCACTGGTCACTAAACCAGAGCTGCTGTGTGGCATAGGAACTGAACTTGTTCTCTGCCTCTTGGGGACTTCTGTATGCTGTTCAGCCAAATTGCAATGATTATAACCCTTTCATTGTCATAACTCTTGATGGCACGTTATAATGCTAAATTATTTTTGAGAGCTTTTCAGTTAATGGCTGCTTCGCAAGCCAAATTACCAAGTTTTTGCTGGATCTCTTAGAGGCAGATCATTTTAAGTGGGCATCTGAAACTACAGGCTGAACCTTTCTAATCTGGAACTCTTTGGTTTGGCAACATCCTTAATTTGGCATAATTTTAGTTAGCTGGATGAACACTTATCACACATGGCCACATGTCCCATGGTCCCATGAAGTTTGTTGCTAGCCACCAAACCTGGCTCTCAGTGTTCTGTGCTGCTGTTCAGCTGTAATATGCCCCTGAAAGTTTTCTAAGAGCCCAGTAAGATGTATGTATCTCATAGAACTGGAAGGGACATTGAGATGACATTGAGTCCAGGTCCCTACACTCACAGCAGGACCTTCTACTGTCTCTGACAGAGGTTTTCTTTTTAAATCTAAACTGCCCCAACCCCTTGAAAGACCCCCTCTGGGGTGGAGCTCACAACCCTGGATTTAGAAGGCCACTGAGCTGTCCCTTCCAGCAGTAAAACTGTTGGTGATGTGCTAGACAATACCAACTTCCCATGGTCTGGAAAATTGTCTCATCTGGTCAGGTTCTGAGAGTGCTGGATTAGCAAGGTTTAGCCCATGGCATGTATGGTATTTCCATTCCCATTTATATCTAGTCACATTTAAAGAAATACTAACTCTGTTTCAGTGATGTGAGAGGTATATCTACTGTGGGTTGTTTTTTTATTTTTTCTTTTTTCTTTTTTCCCCTAGACTGGAGAAAAGGTTTCCATTAACCCTCAAGCAAAATATATTATAGTGGCATCTGCCATGGAAATATTGTCAGACAGAAATGGACATGCAGATCAGGGAAACTGAGAGCATAAGCTTTAAGTGCAGGCTCAGTAGCTGATTTCATTAAATTAAAATTCCCTTTCAGCCCAGCCCTCACGACAATGTAGCAGGGGTTTGTTCCATTTACTGACCTCATTCTCCATCTATTTAATTGGTGAACATACTGAATAGTTAAAATGTTCATTCAAATCACATTTAATTTGTGCCGTGCATGCAGGGTAAGAGTCTCTTTAAAAAAACTATCTCAATCTGTAGTAATTTCAAATTATTTACATTTGAATCTCAGCATTCAGTAATAAGTTGGGCTGATTAAACTGCAGAATCTGCCTCTTCTTCACTAGAGTGACTGGGAGGTGGGAAATGAGGTTAAAGTGAACTCTAACAAAATAATTCCTAGTGCATGGCATTTTGCGTTAAGGTCTAGGGGCTATGAATTATAGAAATATATTGTCATAGATTGTCTTGGTCAGTATCATTCACTGATTTCTTTTTTATTTTCTAATTAAAGATACAAAACCATGCAAATATTTTTATCTGGTTTAAAAATAGTGCAGGATCACATAAAAGAGCAAAGCAGCCTCATTTTTGCAAATACAGTTTAGGATATAATCAAACAGCAAGCTCTAAAGGGAGCACCTGCGCTGAAACCTTGCCCACCTCCTCCTACTCATTCTGCTTTGGCAACAGTCATGATCTGTCCTGCCAGTTCCCCTCCACAAGCAAAGGCAGCTGCAAAAGAGAAAGGAAGCTCATCTTCATCAAAACACTCTTTGAAGCTCTTCTGTGGATGAACATTCTTCATTTATTAGCAGCTTAATGCTTTGATAAAAGATCACTTTGTTAAGTAGCTTGGCTTTTAAGAAACTGACGCTGGAGCTATTTGCATAAAGCCTTTAAAGGCCATAAGACATAGTGGGAGTGCTAAAAATATTGCTACAGGCAAAGAAGTAAGCACAGAGAACATATTCCTAGGAGGAAAATAAAAAATAAAGAAAATTTTAAAAAAGAAAGAGGGAAACATCTGATTGTGTTTAGTGGGGGTTTTAAGTTTGAACTGTCACAGTCTTTGTAATGCCAGTGGTACTACTGGATATTGTTTGCACTTTGTGTTTGAAGACATGGAAAGTTTCACTGTAGACAGGTAAAACAGTCAGGACATAATGGGGGGAGGGGACTGTAAGGCAGTGACCACACTAACCCCTCCTTTTGCAAGGGCTATGGTAATGTGGCGTTTTGGAATATGCTAAAGAGGCATATGAGGAATATGCAACACCTCATTAGCATAATGGCAGCCATATGCATTTTGAAACTGCTGGTTTTGAAATGCACACCGCCTGTGTAGCCGGGAGCTTTTCACAATGGTCCCCTGATTTTAAAAGCTCCTTCTTTCCCTCTGGTTTTGGGAAGAAGTGGCCTTTGAAATGGGGGCAGGGTGTGGTCATTTAGAAAGGCCCCCAGCTACATGGGCGGCATGCGTTTAGAAACCTGCAGTTTCAAAGTGTGTGCAGCCACCTCTATGCTTATGAGTTGCTGCATATTCATGGCAGCACCTCATTAGCATCTGCCAAAGTTCCAAATTACTATAGCCCTTCTAAAAGGAGGGGCTAGTGTGGCCATGGCCTAAGAGTGCCAAACTACAGCAACTCTTAGATATTAATGTGTTGCTTACCTATTCAGATATGTTAACCTCCCCATGGAGAAGAGAGTAGCAATAGCTGTCTGGAAGCTGGCCACTCCAGACAGCTACTGCTCTGTGGGACACCAATTTGGTGTGGGCAAGGCCACAGTTGGGGACATCTTGATGAAGGTAGGGAGGCCTGGGCATTCACCCATTGGTGGGAGGGGGCCCAGAGGGGGCCAGAGTGGAGTCTGGGGGACTGGGCACACCCTGCACACACTCACGGGTGGCTATGCTCCCCTCCCCACAGGTGGTCCACACTCTAAATGCCATGTTTCTCCAGCAGGTCATCTGCATCGGGGTCCTGGACGTGGACATCATGGGCTTTGCTGCACGGGAGGTCCAGAATTGCTTCAGGGCCCTTGATGGGGCTCACATACCCTTCCACGCCCTGGAGCACAGTGAAGGACAATTCATAAACAGGAAAGACTACAGTTCTGTGGTCCTGAAGGCCATGGTGGACAGCCAGGGCAGGTTCCAGTACATATATGTGGGCTGGAGGCAAGGACCTACATTGCCCAGAGGGAGAACACCATGCCCCTCTGCTTGGTTGCTGACACAGCATACCCTCTCCAGCCCTGGCCCAAGCGGCCCCATACAGCCCACCCCACCCCTAGCCAGGAGCACTTCAGTGGCCATGTGGCTGAGCGCACCTTTGGCTGCATGAAGGGGTGGTGGTGCTGCCTACTTGTGTGCTTGGAGGTGGGCATTCTCAATGTCCCCCAGGTTGTGGGTGCTTGCTGCATGCTTCACAACATCTTGGAGAATAAGCGTGGGCCTTCATGCAGGGGTGGGTGGTTGAGGCCAGCACAGGCTACCCCCAGCCAGCTGCTGCCCCTAGATGCCAGGCCCACCAGGATGGTATTCACATCTGGGAGGCCCTGAGCTGGTACTTTGACCAGGGGCCCAGTGAGCAACACCCTGGCCACCCCAGCAGGTCTCACGCACACACACCCCCTCCCACCCCCTTCCGCCGAGCACACAGTGAACAGGGGTTTTGGAAAAAAATAAATGAGTGTGTTGCTATCTACAAAAACTGTGTGGGTAACACATCATGCTAAACATAACAGAACCTCCAACTATTTACAGAAGGGGGGCTAGCTATCTCCAGGGGTAGAGGGAACTAGGTGCCACCCTACTGGGCCATCACTCCAAGGCAGGGGTGAAGGCGCATGGCCCACACTGGCCCTGGGTCCCACACCACCCATTGTCTGAGGTCCCCAGTGAGGCTGGGAGGGGACAGGGAGTACAGGGAGGTAGGGCTGTTGATCAGCCTCGGGCCAGCATTCCATGCCAGCACAGTCCTCTCCCAAGGGGCTGGCATGTGGGGCCATGATGGAGGGGGGACAGGAGGAGATGCAGTGGGGAGCAGGAGGGGGCAGATGAGGGGGCTGCGGGAGGTGGCAGCTGGGTCAGGAGCTCCCTGTACATGGCTGCTACATCCCAGAAGGTGGTCAGGAACTCCAACCCAGGCTGCCGTGTACCAGGCGGCCTCCCCCTACTTGAAGCACAGCCAGTGCTCAGCCAGCTCCACCTGGCACCAGATGGAGGCCTCAAGGTAGGGGTCCTCTGACAGCCACCTCTGGCTTTGCCAAGACTGGGCCTGTCCTGGTACTTGTGGTGGCTCTGGCTGGTCACCATCCCTCACCTCCAGGATGCTGTCCAGAACCACAGATGGGACAAGGCTCTCCTGGACTCAGATGTTGCAGCTATGGAAATGGGGAAAGAGAGAAAAAGGCCATGAGTACCGAGCCCTGCCCCATGGCCCACAACCCCATTCCCCTGTGGGTGTCAGGTCTGCATCTCCTGTCTATGGGTTCAGTGGCCCTGTGAGTTGCCCCTTTATGTAGTAGTTCCCTTCATCTCTCTCCCTGGGGGCAGGGTGTGTCCCAGGGACGTGGTCCGGCTGGGCCCTGGCTGGCAAGGGTCTGCCAGGGGCTTGGGGGGCACTTGGTCATGTATGCTGACCCCACCCCATGATTTGGGGTGGTGTGCCCTGTTATGTAAGTACCTGAGGGACCACCACCAAGGTTGGGGCATGGCCATCTGGCCGATGCCCGGCTGGAGGTGCGAGAGGGGAAATCGCCTCCTCACTGGACCGGTCCCCAGCTGAGACTGGCTCTGTGTCTGATGTTGGTGATGCACAGCTGGCTGATGGTCCCAGCTCCTGCTCCTCTGCCAGCTGAGGTTCCTTGGCCAAGATGTCCAGGAGGTCCAGCAGGGAGGAGGTGTCCCAGGTGCCCAGGATTGTTCTGAGATCCCTGAAGAAGAAGCATGAAGTGGGGGTGGCCCTCAACCAGTTGGCCAAGTCCCAAGCCCAGGTGTAACCCTGCCTCACTCAGCTCCTTAACCTTACTCCTGACTTGCTCAGGAGAGTGGGCAGGGTGACCCCAGGTAATCAGGCCCTTGGCCAGCTGACCAAAGGTGGCCGCATTCTGCTACTTGTTCCCCATCACCTGGAGCACCTTCTCCTCCTGCCAGACTCCCAGCAGGTCCTGGAGCTCATGCTCAGTTCAGGAGGGCATGCACTTTTCCCCCCTGGCTGGATCCTTGGGAGCCCTGGGTGCACTCATGGGCCAGGGCCTGGGGCTCCTGACCCGCCCAGGTGCTGGCCATGGCCATCTGGCAGCTTTTCAGATTGCACTGAGGAGTGCAGCAGCAGCATGTGTGATGGCTGATTCCTGCACACTCTCAGCTTTAAGACCCCCTGCAATCACAGACCATACAGCCCCGCAGCGGCTGGGCAGCAAGTCTCCATCTGAGAGCTGATCGCCGCCATGGTGGACCCCAGTCTTTCTAAAAAGTGGGACATGGAGCATCTAAGTATGTCCTTTTTCGAAAAAAGATGTTGACAGAGTGGCTTCTTCCTATCTTCTCTTTGGAAGAGCGGTTTCATTTCCTGCAGCACTTAACATTAATTTCACCTTTGAAAGAGTGCACAGCAGGAGTAGACACACCGTGCACTACTTCAAAGTGGAGCCTGCTCTTTCAAAAGAATGGGCTAGTGTAGAAGCAGCTTGGGATTTACTGACTATTATTCATTTACACCTGTGAACCGTTTGAGTGACTGGGTAAGCCAAAATCCAGGTGCATGGTCTGGGTGCAGTTGAATGGGACTGGACGAAGCCTAAATATTTTGAATGTAAAACAATTCTGACACTGACAAGGTCTGATGGTGCCTCAGCTTGCCAGTAAATGAAATGAGGAGGGCAAATCCAACCACTTCCCAGCTCTTTTACAACTCTTTGGCTACTTGTAAAGCTTGTAAAAATTGTTTTCAGGGGGCAAGGAGGAGGAACATTTTCCAATCATGTCGAAGTAATATGACAGAGTCAGGGCAGAGGGCTACAGAAGAGTGGTAGAGGGAGGATATATTAGACCTAGACTGAATGTCTGTTCCCAAAATAAATTGGTGAGGGCTGATCCAGAACCAGCAGGAACCTGATAGAAGCAATCAGGACAGTTACACAATTAAAACTCTTGGGACCAGTTCAGAGGCTTGTGGACTCAAGGGAGTCAGGTTAGGCAGGAGAGCTGGAGCCAATAAAGAACTAGCTAAGACAGCCTATAAAAAGGCTTCCCTTCTACTGGCTTAGTGCTGGGTGAGAAGTGGAGGAGACAGGGAGCCATAGGGGGATAGGGAGTCTGAGAGTAGCAAGAGCTAGCAGGCACCAGGGCGACAAACCTGCACTAAGGAGGGTGCTGGGGACCACTGTGGGGAAGTGGCCCAGGAAATGATTATTGTCAAGGAGCTGAAAATTGAGACGTTCTTGGCAGCTGCTATCACAGGGTCCCTAGGATGGAGCCCAGAATAGAAAGTGTGCCTGGGTTCCACCCCTCTCCCCCACGTTAGTATCTCCATCCTCTATTCAGCAGAGGAGAAGGACTGATCTGGTAGAGAGATTTGTCTCGCCAGAATCACTTGGAGAAACAGCAGAGACTAAGGAGTTTAGTCTTTCCTCTTATCCCTATGCGGGCTAATAAGTAGATAAGCTCACCAAGACAGATAGGTGGTGTCTAAGCTGAGGGCTGCTAGAATTTTCAGAAAGTCAAAACTTCTGGATCTGAAGAAGTGGGTCTGTCCCAAGAAAGCTCATCACCTAATAAGTTATTTTGTTAGCCTTAAGGTGCTAGAGGACTGCTTTTCTGTTTTCTAAGGGCTGCTGTGAGCCTCTGAGGCAAATAGTCCACCAAAAAAGTGCGGGATCCTCCAAACCAGAGGAGGAGCTCTGTATCAGTAACTTAAGACAACAGCTTTTCTGTTTTGCCTTCAGCATATAGAAGTACAGAATCAGTTTTGTGTTGGTACATAGTAATTTGAATGAAATAATTTTAATGAGTTTCTTATGGGTATTTGCATTGCATAAATAAAGTTCTTCAGACTCTCACAAATCCAGCAAATAACATTAAAATGATGATTTGACATAATTCACATACAACATAATTATTTTGGTGATGTGAGCTGATTTTGTAAACCCTGGAGAAATGTCTATGGTCATTTCTAATAATACCGAGGACAAAGTACCACCTCCAGCTGCCTCACTGACAAGATCCTATTCTCAGCCTTGAATTTCTGCTTCTTTCCTCTGTCTTAATGGCTTTAGTTTTTTAGCAGGATCCAGTAGCTGGGAACTTGAATGCTTACAGAGTCCCATGGAGTCAGTGAGACTTAATAAGGGACCAGCTTCATGAATATTTCTGCAAGACTGGTACCAAAGTGACATTTCTGCATTCTGTTTATTTTTTATTCCCCAGTCACATATTTGGTGGACTACTCTAGAATAAAAAGGGTACAACTGGGACACTGAGCAAGGCTGGGTGGATGTAAAGGAGCTCTGGCAGAGCTACCATAAAGCCAGAGAAATCAGCAGGAGATCAAGATCATCTCCCAAGATGTGCCAATACTACTAGCACCTGGACAGAAATCTTGGGAGCGACCCTACCACAGTCCCTGAAGCTAACAAAGACTCTTCAGGAGACCGTCCAAAGGATTCTGGTGTAAGCAAAGAGGTGAAGCAGGGATAGAAGCAGGACGGCAATGAAGAGGGGGCCATCAATGTTCAGCTGGAGCCCATGGAAGCTGATACTGGCAGACTAGAGCTCTTCACACTGGACCTTGAGCCAATACCCTCCTCATTGACACCTGAAGCTATGATGTCCATGGTGTCCAGCACTGGTGCCGAGTGGAGCTCTTGTGGTGAATATCTGGGGAGGGCGCTCCCTTGCCTTTTCAATTTCCGAGGACTGCCTTGCTGCACCACATGGCTGGCAAGATCTTCATCTCCCCCCTAAATGTTGTTGGCAGCCTCTCCTGGCCTTCTCCCCTGCCACCAGAGTGCTAGCTTTTCCTCTGTGCAGGATTGCTGCGGAGATGACCCCCAAGAACCATTTCATTTTCCAGGATTCTCTCCCCCCGCTTGTCCCAGCATGCAGCCAGTGGGATTGAAAAAGTCCGTACCCCCTGCCAAGCAGTCCCTGAGCTGCCCAAACCCTATTCCTGGAGACCAGCACATAGAGTGCAAATTGTCGCAGCTTTAAATGACTTTTTCCCTGTGCAGGATTGCTGTGGATTTAGCACCTGTGAACCATTTTTTGGGCTCTTTTTATTTTCCAGGTTCCTCATCCCCACCCCACCACACTGTCCCACCATGCAGCCAGTGGGATCAAACATCCCCTATTCCCTCCAATACAGCTCCCAGGCTGTGAAAAAGAGAGTCATTCATTCTCTGGGAAATCACTTTGTATCATATTTGAAATATGCATCTACATTTTGAGCTTCACTATCTCCCACAGGCAGCTTGCATGTGGAAGACTGGGTTGCTACAGTAAGAAGGAGGAAGAGATCCAAGCAGGACCTCACCTTGCAACAACTTGAAAAAGCCAACAGGAAGTGAGCCAGAGCTGCTGATAACCAAAGGTGGATCCAGCAGTGGGACCAAAGCCTGCTCCAGTGCAGGAGTAAGGACATTGAAGACCTCCTGACAGCTGTCAGGGAACAAAGAGAGATCCTTTGTTCCTTGATGGAGCTGCAGAAAGATGCCTACCAATGCAGAACTAATTATGCAGACTCAGACTCAGCTTCCTGTTGCCTGTCCTCCCCTCAATATGCATCATCCCGCCTCCCCATTAGGGTCCCCAAATGCAGAGGTGGGAAGGACAAGGACAATGCCCTGTTCCGCCACCATGACCTCTGCTCGATGCAAAAATCTTGCACGCCACCAACAGTGATGCCTTTTTCTTTTCCCTTTCTTTTCTTAGATACCCTTTTCCCCTTAACTAAAAAGAAACATTTTTAAACAATGTCATTTATTGGGTCACATGTTGTATGGTGTACTGGAGGTACTTTCAAAAAGGGAAATCAGAAATAGTTGTGTGAATATGGGCAGCAGATTCATGTGGCCATGTGCTCATTCATAAATCTGTTTTTCTAAGTGTCTCTGGTTGCTGTTGCTT
This sequence comes from Carettochelys insculpta, assembly GCF_033958435.1. Classification (NCBI taxonomy): domain Eukaryota; kingdom Metazoa; phylum Chordata; order Testudines; family Carettochelyidae; genus Carettochelys; species Carettochelys insculpta. Next base: position 140,492,973 of record NC_134137.1, read on the forward strand.
CTGCATGTGCATTCAGAAATGCTCTTGTGTCTGGCTGTGCATAAACCCCGTTCAGGGCATCTGCCTCAACAACCCAGGTTGACATTACATTTTACACCTTTGATTCACAAATGTTATGTAAAATACAACAGACTGCAACCACGGTGGGAATGTTGATTTGAAAAAGATCCAAACAACTCAATAAGTAACAGAACCTTGCTTTCAAATGACCAAAGGCACATTCCACCACCTTTCTGCACTTGTTCAACCTATAGTTGAAGCACTCCTGCTGCAGTCCAGGTTGCCAGTGTATGGGTTCATGAGCCAAGGGAGCAGAGGATAAGCAGGGTCACCCAGTATCAAAATGGGCATCTCCACATCGCCAGTCTTGATTTTTTGGTTGCGGAAGAAAGTCCCATTCTGGAGTTTTATGTACAAACCAGAATATCTAAGATGCATGCATTCTGAACCTTTCCTGACCATCCCACGTAGATGTTGGTGAAATGACCTTTGTGATCTATCACAGCCTGCACAACCATTGAAAAGTATCCCGTGCACTTTATGTACTCAGAGGCCAAGTGGTCCAGGACCAGGATGGGGATGTGAGTCCCATCTATTGTCCCACCGCTGTTCGGAAACCTCATGGCAGCAAAGACATCCACTATGTGCTGCACATTTCCTAGAGTCAGTCTTCTTCATCAGGCAGTCACAGGTTGCAATGGCTACCTGCATCACCACAGCTCCACAGTAGATCTACCCACCCCAAATTTATTTGCAACAGACTGATAGCTATCAGGTGTTGCAAACTTCCAAAGAACAAAGACTACTCACTTGTGAACTGCATAAGCAGGTCTCATTTTTGTATCACTGTGCTTCAAGGTGGGGAGCCAGCAAGACACAAAGTTCCATGAAAGTGGCCTTGCTCATGAGGAAGTTCTGCAGCTGCTGCTGGTCATCCCATACTTCTAAAGCCATGTGGTCCCACCAGTGTATGCTGGTTTTACATCTCCAGAAACAACGCTCCTCTGTCAGCAATGCATACAGGGCAGCCAGCAACTCTGCATTTCTGTGTTCCAGTTCCTCCATATCATCAACCGATACATCTTCATCTATGTTCATCTTCATCCCACTCTCTTCCAACAATAAAATGCTTCATGACAGATCAGCCAGTGGACAGTACTCACTGTGCTATGGCTATGAGCTGTTCTCTATCTATGATAGCTCTTTGCAGGGGCATGAGCCAAGGAAAGGCTTTCTTGAATAGTGCTTGATAAATGGTGTGAAGTTCCTTTGACTGGCCCTTTATTTTCCAATGGCAGGGGGTGGTGAGTGCATGGCACTATGGGATGATGACGACTTCAGAGATCCACCCCACATTGGGCCAGGTGCCTGACCAGTCTGAGGTGATGGCTTATTCCTTGCACAGGACAGCGCAGAGAGGATGAGGGTTTTTTTTAACCTTGGTACCAACCCTAGCCCCGCCAGACCACATGGTGGCTAGGCTGTGGGGGTCATGGTTGCATGAGAGCACGAGAAACATCTTTTCTGCCATTCACATTTGTACAGGGACAGGCCCTCCACAGGCGTCTGTCCCCTGCCCAACCACATCACATGTCTGGCCCTGACCGACTCAATGAAAGCTCATGCCTGTGGCGCAGTGCAGACCATGCTGTCAGACAGCACCATGTCCTGGCTTGCATTCAGTGAAGGATCCAAAGGTGGGAAAGTGTTTTGGGGTTGCATGTGGCCAGCGGAAAGTCTACTCCCTGTGGCTAAGATTTTGGGGGCTGCTTGTTGCTGGTGGGAAGTCAACGCCCCACAGCTAAGATTTCAGGGGCTCACTGTCGCCAGGGGGAAGTTGACCCCCAATGGTTAAGATTTCAGGGGCTCACTGTCACTGGGGAAGGGAAGCTGCCCCTCTCACAGCTAAGATTTCAAGGGCTTTCTGTCATCAGGGAAAAATCTACCCCCTTCCTCCAATGGCTAAGATTTCAGGAGCTGTCTGTTGCTGGGGGAAGTGTCCACTGATTACATCTTGTGATATCCAGCACCACCCACGACTCCCTTTGGCGATTGTGGTAAGGGACCCCGAGTCATGGGCATTTGAGGCTGTAACCCTCACCAGAGCAGACTGCTAAAAGGACCGTGTTTACTGGCCCTTCAGCCTACTCGCACACCCACCCCTTGATGACTGTGGTGGGGGTGGATATCACAAGCTGCAATATGTTCCTGTAATATGTGATATGTGGCTGGAGTGCCAGCTGACATAAAACATTGACCTGGGTGATCCCAGGGCAGTATGTAAGTGGTACCTAAATGTTTTCTCCAATGGGGAAAAACAGCTGAACAACCAATATCTGTGGTTCAGTCACCTTCTGAAGCAAGCCTATTTAGTTTTCCTTTGCCTGGGATTCCCTACTTTTCCTTCTTAATTTCTTTGGGAAAAAATGGCTATTTGCTATCCACAGGAGGGGAACAAGGGCAATGCAATGTGAGAAGATGACATCACATACCCACAACTACCTGCAGGGAATTTTTTTCCCATACTGCACCAGCAAAAAACTGAGAATGCTATAGGACTGAAATAACTGTGGGATAGGTTTCCACAAAGCACTGCTGTAACAGTGAATGTTTGGTGATTCAGTGTGGCAGCACTAAGTCGACTTTGGGGAATTTCATGGGGAGGTGAAGATACTCACATTTGAATTTATAAAACCCAGCATACATCGAATTTATATCATATCATAGCCAGACTCCCTTTAACTACAAAATGGGTACAGACAGCATGAGGAGCGCAGGCTTCCTCTCCTCCCATCTGACCCCTGCAGCCACCCACTAGTCATTATATCTATTCTGTTCAGATGGGAAAATAGTTCTGTCTCCAATCCCATTCAGTTTTTGGTGTCTGCTCAGACGGCCAATGAGAGGAACAGATATGAAGACAGTCTTGGATTGTGGTTTCTGTGATTTGTGCTGATTAGTGAGGGTCAGGTGGAGGGTCTTCAACACAGAAAATCTGTAGAGAAAAGGTAGGCAAGAATATGAGCAGCCAGAGCCACCTGTCAAAGGTGCCAGCAGCCAGTTAACGAGGTAGATGTTGCTAACTGGAAAGTTGGGTGGTCAAACACCTATTCACAGCATCTCTCAACAAAAAGAGCTTCTCACCTTACCAATTGCTTAGAATAGCTCTCCTGTAACAGTACCCTCAGGGAGGACAGTACTATAAACACAATCTACTCTTCCCTTGGAGGTGAATCTCACATTCCCTCAGGGCTCAGTAACATCCATAGAATCAGGTAAACACTCTCTGATAACCATTCCATTTCAGATATAATACCTTGATTTCACTTTCTAATTTCAGCTCCATCTTACTCTTTGCTGGTCTCATTCAGGCACCCAAAATGGAAATGCCAAGGTAGTATGCAGTGGTGTGTGGGAGTGAGAGATGTCTCCTGACAGGAGAACCCTTACTTCATGGGAAGCAGAAGGTGGTGCACATCTCAACCTGCACATCTCTCTCCAACACGTATTAGCTCTAGAAATAATTATTTACAAAGTTAAAGAATATATCTTTGAATCAGTAAGAAAAGCCCTTGCATCTCACACAAGGAGAATGCAAAGCCAAGTGTCAAGGATGAGTTTTTAAGTTTACACTAGCAGAATCAGTCTCCAGAATAAAGCAAAACACTCTCTTCAGAGGGCTAGGGCTGTTCATGTTTGACACTTGGAGCTCCTCCCTGAACTCTTCTAAGTATGCTTATAATGTGCAGTGTAGATTTCCAGAGACATGGACAAAGTATAATTTATTCACAAGAGTTCTTCATGTAAGTAACCCATAACACAACAGCCAAACAAAAAAGTAAAAGCTTCACTATTTGGATAATATCAAAACATAATAATTTGATGACCTCAGACGAAAAGAATCCTAAAAGCCCTGCGTTGCTTTCTTCATGCTTAGATTATGTTCATTCATGAACAGAAGCAGCAGCTGTACCATATGCTGTTAAAAAAAAAACCACCATAATTGTTACATATATATTTTACTGTAGCCTTCAGCCTGAACAATAGAAGAGCAGACATCCAAATATCTATTAATTCCATATAGAACATGATACTTTCTGTCATGAATTTGTAGAGACAAGTAAATTGATATAATCCAGCTGTAGAAATGGCTTTCATCAAGCAGAAAAGTCACCAAGGAATCTGAGAATGTTAATGTCCACAAGGCAGAAGCTCAGCATTCGCACAATTAATCAGCCTACAAGATAAATACAAAAATGTCACTTGTCACTGTGATTGGCAGGCGTTAGTACTGGCAAGAACAAGAACTATATAGAAATTGAATCAAATATTATTCAAAAATATTCATTCAACTCTGTCAAGGGGTCAGCAGGAGTTTCAAGAGCTGTTGTGCTTCAGGGCAGTAGCGCCTAGCAATGGGAATTTAAGGGTCTACTTCATCCAAAAGAAATTAGCAAGAGTCCAAAAAGCCATGCTCTCTGGCAACAGAAATGCAACAATGGTCCAAGGAGCTATCCTCTCTGACAGCTGTCATGCATACAGGCAACAGTCCAGCCCTCTTCAATGCGGTACTACTAAGCAGCCAGTGCTGGGAGAGTAAGGGAACCCAACCCAGGGCCTTTCTAAACTGATTGCCACATTGCAGGGTTCAGGTCTCTGTGTAATCAGGCATGTTTATTTTCCTACCTTTTGTTCCAGCTTTGGTATCTCTTCCACTGATTGTAGCTTATCAACCCCTGCACTCTCCACAGCTGACGGGCATCCTATGGCATAGTCAGGGTGTCTGGCCTTGGCTACCTGGTGAACCGGTGACTTGTTGGTGGCAGCCTGGAGTGTATGACTGCTCTTCTCCTTAGGCCACCTAAGCTGAGCTTCAACCTTTCCTATGCTCCCTGCGCTAGCAAGAGCCTACATCCAGCCTTCCCAGTTCATGGTTGATACACCCCATCACAAACTCTAAAAGTAAATTTTTATTTGACTATATCCAGAGCATCTTTGTGTGGGTTTTCACTAAAGATTTGAATATTTATCATGTTTTAGCATATTATGTTATATTTTGGCACAAACAGACAGCTGGTTTATAAGGTATACAATCACCCAATAATCAGTATATATTTCAATATTTCAAATTTTGTATTTCCCACTGCACTGTACAATTCAAAGTTAATAGTACTTTGTTTAGGTACATTAATTAGGTACATAAATAATCCGTTACTAATCTTAACAGCACATCACTTAGGGCAACAAATCAGGACGGACAAATTTGAAATTATTTATATGCACACATTTGTTGAATGATTTGCAGATCCAGAATTAGATCCAAATCAGATCCACAAGTATCCACATCCACAAAAATGAGTTTTAGTTACCCAGATTCTGGTGCTAGTGTAATCCATGTTCCCTGGTCCTCGGCTGCTGCCTAAGCTTTTTGTACCCTAAACACTGTTAGTTACATTTTCATTGTCAGAGTCCCTTACACTTACACTTCTAAGCATGTATTCAGCACCTCAACACCTCATTCTATGAACCTGGATGCCTAATTCCTTCAGACCAGGTGAAAGCAGATGGAGAAATTGTCTGTGGGCTCTGATCTAGTAAGCACATGCAGAGCATGTGTGCTGGATCAGGGCCTTTTTAAAATCTATCCAGAGAAGGAGGAGCAGCACTTATAATTACTAGAGCATTCATGCAGGATGGGGAGAAAAGATTTGGATGGTGATCTCGTACCATTTAGATGAGTGCACTAAGCACAGCACTGTAATATATTTGGATGCGGGGTTCCCTCAGTCACTCCTTTTGAAGCAATCACGTTTTGGGTAAATAACTAAATTGGAAGTGGGAGACTAAATCTTTGGTTTCCTCCCTCCAAAGCAACAGTGCTAACCAGTAGGCTATGCAGCCATATGCAGTCATTTATTTTCTCCCTTTTCCACATCTTCCCTCCTTCCTGTTGAAGTATTTATCCAAGGTGGAGCATCTTCAATAGCAGAGACTAAGGGAACAACAAAAATAAGGATTCTAACTTCAGAAGATGATTCCTGATTGTGGATGCCAAGCAAAGACAGCTCTCTCCTTCTAATCCAGATAAAGGTACGCACCTCCCAAAAAGAGGAGGAGCTTAGGATACATTTTTCTCCTTAGCACCTCATAATGGCCACCCTAATCAGGAAACTGACTAGCATGAGCGCTGCAGAGCCTCAGATAGGAGGGCTGGGACTGGGCCAGCCAGCCCTCAGCACCACCTGAGTACAGAGCACACTTCCCCACTCTCAAGGCTGCCTGGAGTGTGCAACCCAATGCTCTGGAAGCAATCTGAAGGTCTGGGAGATCTATGCTATTTTTTATTACCTGGCCCCAGGGCAAGTGGCACCTTTGCCCCTCCTCCAGGATTGGTGGACTTGCCTAGCATGCTGGCTTTTGGGAATCCCATTTTTAGGCACTTGTATCCACCTCATCATCCCATAGGAAGCCCAGGTGATTAATTCAGACTTTGTGGATTCCAATAATATTTTAGAAGTCTAAAACTTAGGCATTTTTATGCTGATCATCCCCATACCTCACTATCTTTGTGGTTCCATGCCTGAAAATTTTCACAAATAGTTTCAAATAAGAAAATAATTTTCCAGTCATTTATAGACAAGTTGTCCATGGAAAAAAGAGAGAACATTAAATCAAATCCATTTTTTTTACTGTTGTACAAAACTATGTCCGTTAGTACACAAATGGTTATGAACCCAATATTAACTCTAAAAATACAACACACAAGAGGGAAAATATCATAGTATAGCCAGTGTTCTAACATATAATTACAGTAAAGTCTTTCATATCCATCATTCTATCATTGTCATTTCATTAAAAGGAAATATTGTTGGACATTATTCCTCTCATGACATACCAATGCTGAACTCATGGCTGTGCTTCTACTATTACTTCAAATTTTTTGGTTTCCCAGCCGACTCCACTTAGCCACTGCAATACTGAAAATGTCTTTGAATTCCTGTTTCTTTCTTTTCTCTGACAGGGACCTGACCCTCACTGAATCAAACAATAAACCCTTATATAATGGAAATCAATTCAGTGACTGTGACTCTATGCCCAATATCCTTAGTTTTAGTATCTATGCCTATGAAAGCCCATAAAACTAGGTCCATAACCTCCATCCCCAGAATTTAACTGGAAAATCCCTTGTCTGAGCGAATACTTTAGGGCTACGTCGACACGTGCCCCAAACTTCGAAATGGCCACGCAAATGGCCATTTCAAAGTTTACTAATGAAGCTCTGAAATGCATATTCAGCGCTTTATTAGCATGCGGGCGGCTGCGGCACTTTGAAATTGACGCGCCTCACCGCCACGCATCTCGTCCAGACGGGGCTCCTTTTCGAAAGGACCCCGCCTACTTCGAAGTCCCCTTATTCCCATGAGGGGACTTCGAAGTAGGCGGGGTCCTTTCGAAAAGGAGCCCCGTCTGGACGAGACGCGCGGCGGCGGGGCGCGTCAATTTCGAAGTGCCGCAGCAGCCCGCATGCTAATGAAGCGCTGAATATGCATTTCAGCGTTTCATTAATAAACTTCGAAATGGCCATTTGCATGGCCATTTCGAAGTTTGGGGCACGTGTAGACACGGCCTAGGAGAGAAATCTTGCCTCCACTAAAGCCAATGAGGAGTTTTACCATTAAATTCAACAAAGCCAGTATTTTAACCATTGAACTCAGTTAAAAGATCCTCTGTAGTTTTGGTGGTTATTTGATCAGACCTACTGGTAGAAATATTGCTATAGAACATTAGAAACTAGAAAATTCCTCCATTGCACAGCAGTGTGCCTTATGAAGTCCTCATACATACTTGCAAAGTCTTACATAGGCTGTGTCTACACTTACAAAAAACTTCAAAATTGCCATGCTAATGGCCAAATTGAAGAATACCAATGAGGCACTGAAATGAATATTCAGTGCCTCATTAGCATGCTGCTGGCCTTGGCACTTCGACAGTGCCGCGGTTTGCTCACCCGCAGCTCATCTACACAGGGGACTTTTTCGAAAGTACCCTGCAAACATTGAAATCCCCTTATTCGTAATAGCTGATGTTGGTAGGGTCCATTCGAAAAGGACCTCCATGTAGAAGAGCCACAAGCGAGAGAACCATGGCTCTTTTGAAGTGCTGTGGCCAGCAGCATGCTAATGAGGCTCTAAATATTCATGTCAGTTCCTCATTAGTATTCTTTGGTTTGGCCATTAGCATGGCCATTTCAAAGTTTTTTGTAGGTGTAGACATGGCCTTAATGTCTTATTGCAATGGGAGTTAAAAATATAATATTTCATACAATGAAGAGAGTGGATGAACATAGAAATAATAAAATATAGAATGGGATAATGTCACCACATTTGACTTATCTTGCGTGGAAAGATCAGAGTCAAAGTATTTTATAAGATTCACATAAAATCCCAAGACATATTGGGTAGATAATTGAATAATGACTTGTTATGTTAAAAGGTTCCTAGCTCATAGATAGAAAGCAGGCCTTTTCCTCTTTGACATACTGTGTGCATTTTATCACAAGAAGTGCCCCTGTTATAAGTTCTGCTTTAGTCTCTTTTCTCTGTCAACTGGACATTTAAAGATTCATTCAAGGAAAGCAAGGAGATATTTTTTCAAGTGATTTGGGAGAAATATCATGCATATTTATACAATATAAAAGCAAGGACTATAAATAAAGAAAATCATAGAATCATGGGACTAGTAAAAATGTCGTGAGGTTATATATTCCAATCCCCTACACCCATGATTTTTTTCAGCAATAGACTTTACCCTTTTTTAAAAAAAATAATAATTTGTATGAAGCGCTAGAAGGTTTCTAGAAACAAATTTTACATCTACACAGCAGGAAGAGCTTGCATGTGCAGTATCAAGGCCTTACACTAACTCCGCAATGTGATAGTAATGACATATTGCTGAGTATGAGCATCTTCCATGGGAGTTGTTGATATTCGGGTGGCTGATAAGACCTATCCTTGAACCACAAATTCTATTATGGAGAGGACAGATGTTCTGGGGTACAGGAGAAGTCTGTTGACCTTGACTAAAAGCCAGTCTCTCCTTCTTCCTGCACCTCTTGTCCTCTTCATCTTGTCAGCAGTCAAGTTCAAAATGCAGGGGACCATCAACAAGAATTTTAATATCTGTTCGAATATCATGGTCTTCAAAAACCCTCTGCAATAGGTGAGGAAAGGCTGCACTGGCACAGCTCAGATGCTGTTGGATTTCTGCATTAATATGTCTCTTGGATGAGAGAGGAATTCCAAGGGAGAGGAAAGAGTTGACATTCTCCAATACCACTCCACTAATTTGGAAAGATAGAGGGTAAGGAACCTCCTCCGGAGAGGGCTGGTCATAGAATCATAGAATACTAGGACTGGAAGGGACCTTGAAAGGCCATCGAATCCAGCCCCCTGCCCCAATGGCAGGACCAAGTACTGTCTAAACCATCCCTGATAGACATCTATCTAACCTGTTCTTAAATATCTCCAGTGATGGAGATTCCACAACCTCCCTTGGCAATTTATTCCACTGTTTGACCACCCTGACAGTTAGGAACTTTTTTCTAATGTCCAACCTAAACCTCCCTTGCTGCAGTTTAAGCCCATTGCTTCTTGTTCTAATTCAGTTGGTCTATTTTCATAATTTTGACAGATCATGTTGAAGCTTATTTTTAAGTATTTCTGATGGAGCACTTTGGTCTCCTTGATCTTGAAGGTGAGATCAATGCGTACGTAAACATTAGCATCTGCATCTGTAAACATATTCAGGACACAGAAATATGTATTCATCAATGTTCCCTCTAATCTTTTCCATCCATGCATGTATTTTTTTATCCATGTGTGGAATACATTTTTATGTTCACCAAGGCATCTTGAACAGTTTAGTATCATCTGCAAATTTTGCCACCTCATCATTTACCCCTTTCTCCAGATCATTTCTAAATAGGTTGAACAGGATTGGTCCCCAGCACAGACCCTTTGGGGACATCACAAGTCACCACTATCCATTCTGAAAACTTACTATTTATTACTAACCTTTGTTTCCTGTCTTTTAGGCAGTTATAAATCCATGAGAGAACCTTCACTCTTATCCTCTTACGTTACTTAAGAGCCTTTGGTGAAGGACTTACTCTATGTCAACGGGATCCCACTTCTCCATATGATATTGAACTCCACATGACATCCCTTTACAGAAACTGCGTTGACTTTTCCCCATCAAATTATGTTCTTTTATGTGTTTGACACTCTTATTCTTTATTATAATTTCAACAAATTTACTTGTTAATGATTTTAGACTTGCTGGTCTGTAATTCCCAGGATCATCTCTGGAGTTCTTTATAAATATTGGTGTCACTTAGCTATCTTCCATTCATTAGGTACAGAAGTTGATTTAAATAAGTTACAAACCAAAGTTAATAGTTCTGCAATTTCACATTTGAGTTATTTGAGAAGTCTTGGGTGACTGCCATCTGGTCCCGGTGACTTGTGACAATTAAATTTATAAATTTGTTCCAAAACCTTTTTGAATGGCACCTCAATGTGGGATAATCCCTCAGATTTGTCACCTGAAAAGAGTGGCTCAGGTGTGGGAAACTCCCTAACATCCTCAGTGGTGAACACCAAAACAAAGAATTAATTAATTTCTCCTTAATGATCTTATCAGCTTTGAGTGTTCTTTCACCATCTTGATCACCCAGTGGCCTGCTGGTAGTTTAGCAGATTTCCTGCTTCTTATGTACTTAAAAAAACATTTTGCTATTACTTTTTGAGTTTTTGACTAGCTGTTCTTCAAACTTCTGTTTGGCTTTTCTTATTATGTTTTTACACTTAACTTGACAGAGTTTATGCTACTTTCTATTTTCCTCACTGGGATTTAACTGCCACTTTTCAAATAATGTTTTTATTGCTCACTGCTTCCTTTACCTGGTTGTTAAGCCACAGTGTCGCTGTTCTGGTACTCCTACTGTTCTTTTTTTTTAAAAATTTGGTGTATACATTTTATCGGACCTTTATTATGGTGTCCTTAAAAAGTGTCCTTGAAGATTGCAGGGATTTTACTTTTGGCACTGTACCTTTTAATTTCCTAATTTCTGTGTAGTTCTGCTTTTTGAAACTAAGTGTCAGAGTATGGTGTGATGAGATGCTTTCCCCACCATAGGGATGTTAAATTTTATTACACTGTGGTCACTGTTTCCAAGCAGTCCAGTTGTAGTTACCTCTTGGACCACATCCTGCGCTCCACTTAGGACTAAATGAAGAATTGCCTCTCCCCTTGTGGTTTCCAGAATGAGCCACTGCAAGAAGCAGTCATTTAAGAAGTCCTTCTGCAATGGAAGTATAAAATGACCTTTGATATCAAGGGGAAATATTTAAAATCTTTGCTATCATTGAAAAATCAAGAAGACTGTAATTTGGGCCAAATATGTTGATTTTTTTTTGTAGGGGAGTTGAGCAAATAAAGAGTGCAATGAATTAAAAATATGCAAAACTGTAAATATTTCTTGAAAATTCAATTTTCATAGTCTTTGTTTTTGGCTTGTTTTAAATGAAACAGCTATACTATTGTGCCTATAAAAATGTATTATTAAAAAGAATTAAAATGAGTCATGCTCCAGAACACCCACTCCGTATTCAGCATATCAAAGCAAAAGTATAATTATGTATACTGAGCAACTAGAATATTTTCTGATAATATTCTGTAAGCAATCAAAATTGTACTAAACTGAACAAACTGGAAGGTGTTCTAACTCATAGGGGTGGATTTCAAAATGTCATACTTATCATCAGCATCTGGTGCATCCGGATGGCCACAGATGTCTCGTCAGATCTTCCACATTTTCACAGTATAACAATGTCAATTATTTTGTGTTTTAACCTGCTAGAGCTGTGAATTTATACTAGTCTCAGACTACTTTCCTTTCTTTGATGGCAATCAACTGCAAGACATTAAGAGAAAAACATACCATAACATGTTGTTTTGAGGTTGATGATGGAGAAATAAAGAACTAAGGTAAATGTCCAAAGAGAGTGTTACATTTTAAATATTTCATATTGTAAATAGGAAAAAAACAGAAAACTGGAAAATGCCATCATCATAGAATCATAGAACTGGAAGGGACCTTAAGATGCCTTCTAGTCCTATTGGCTGCACTCATGGCAAAACTATTATCTAAGACAATACTGACAGATGTTTGTCTAACCTACTCTTCAAAATCTACAAGAGATTAAGCAATCTAAACAAGCTACTTTTTTCAGTGCTTAACTGACAATAGTTAGGATCTTTTTCCCTCATGTCCAAACTAAACCTACCATATTTATTTACGTTATTTTTCTCAAAGATGATATGCAGTTGATCAAGTTTGCAGTGAACACAACAAACATGCTATGAAATTCCAGGAAAAATGAATCCTAGAATCACTCATCTTATTTACACCTTCTTGTACCTGACCTAAGATAGAACTTAGGCCACAGGGTCAGGCCAGGTTATTACAGGTAAGTCCCAATGACCTCATGGAAGTGAAATAAACTGAATTTTTGAGATTATACTATTTTTCTCCCAGGCAATTTTCCCATGATACTTAAAAGGGTGGTCAGTGAAAGCAGCAGGAGGGTACATCAGAGACTTTAAAATTTTTAAAACTATTTTCTTATACCCATATATTCTGAAACTTATAACTTATAACAAGGAGCAAACCAAGAAATATTTATCAGGCAGACAGGGAACCTTGCCCAATATGCACTGTTTGTTTGTGCTAGTACTTGACAGTACTAACTATTGACGCTTCAGTGGCCTCAGCAGCAGGGTCCTTGTGAGCCTCATGGCGGGGAGTTGGCTGGAGCATAGCCCCACCAGCAGCCCCAACACAGGAGGAACAGTGTGGAGCAACCTGAGTATCAGCGCCTCTTTTTTTCACATAAAAATCACTGCTTATATGTACTTATTTTACATGTGCTTACTTATGCTTGCATGTGCCTTCTCCATGGCTAGTCTCTGGCTTTTCCACATTTTTTGCAAGTTAGACCATTTCCTGTGACATGTAAAAATAAGGTTTTGCTCTTTCCTTCTCCCTTACTCACTCTGTAAGACTGCCAAATTAGTGCCACAAAATTATCACGGTTTTGTTGTTTTACTTCACTGTAAGCCAATGAGATAGATTTAGATACCTAGTTTATCTATTAGCTCTTCTGTGGTTCAGCAAAGCATGTAAACATGTGCTTATCTTTGGCCATGTGTCAGTAACCACGTATTTGTCTGTGGAACTACTTAAGTGCTTGATTCATAGCTACCTTGGATATTATCAGCCCCCAGTCCAGTATTATCTGTGCCCTTCACTTTAGTCACAATGATGTAATGTACTATGGCAGCTCTCAGCTTTTCCTACAAGTGCTCAGCTGCAGCCTCCCCTCCCTTCACCAAGAGGGGACAAGCAAACACAAGAAACATATATCATGAAGAGAGCACCTGAGTATGGGCTTAAAATTCAGTGAACCAATGGTTTATGAATACAAATAGCAACAATCAAAATGAAATGGGCACAAACATTAGCTCAGATCCCCCAAAACAAGCACTGAATGCCCAAGCATTGATGCGCCAGCAGCGTTTTAAGGACTCTGCCACTGCAATATACCCTAAACAGGGCTAAAGGATAGACTGCTTCAAATGCCAGAAGGAGTTTGTGACCAATCCCTTTTAGGACTCATAAGATTGCGAACACTGGTTCGCAGCTATGGGAAATTTTTGCAAAACTTTCCTAGTGTCGACAAGACTGAAGGGCCTTTGTGGACAGCTAGCAAGCCTGTATATGTTGTCTCTCCCATGTCTGTAGAGTGCCTGTTGCAGCCCTAAATAATATGTATGAGGGTCAGGTCAGAAGATCATACTGGCAGAGAACTTTACCTTTCTTGGTGACAGGCTGATCTCCAGTCAGCAAAGTAACATTGCAGCAAAGCACTGAAGAGCAACCCTTCTCAACATGTAAGCCGCGTCTACACGTGCCGCCTACTTCGAAGTAGTGGCGCCAACTTCGAAATAGCGCCCTTCAGGGCTACACGTGTTGGGCGCAATTTCGAAGTTAACATCGACGTAAGGCAGCAAGACGTCAAAGTCGCTAACCCCAGGAGGGGATGGGAATAGCGCCCTACTTCAAAGTTCAACATCGAAGTAGGGAACATATAGTCATGTAGGGAACGTGTAGTCGAAATAGCAGGGGTCCTCCATGGCAGCCATCAGCTGAGGGGTTGAGAGACGCTCTCTCCAGCCCCTGAGCTCGATGGTGGCCACGTGCAGTGGCCCCTTAAAGCTCCCCGCCCCCTGCCTTCCTGTGCAGGAAGCTGAGAGAACATGCAGGCGGCAGCCCAGACACGCGGCCAGCCTGCACGTCCCTCAGCAGCCCCCCACACCCTCCCACCGCTGCAATGGCCGCACACCAGCCCCCCAAGCACCCCCAGGGGACCCCCCCAAGGGGAGCCAGGGCTCCCAGCCCAGCAGCCAGACGGGGAAGCGGCAGCGGGGCCCCTCCTGGATGGAGGCCGAACTTCGGGACCTGCTGGGGCTCTGGAGCGGGGAGCAAGAGGCGGAACATGGATGCGTTCGCTCGGCTGGCCGAGGGCCTGGCTGCCCGGGGTCACCGTGTCCGCACTCCAGATCATGTCAGGAGTAAAGTGAAGGAGCTGCGGCAGGGTTACGCCCGGGCCCGGGATGCGGCCAGCCGATCCGGGGCCGCCTCCGTCACTTGCCCCTTTTACAGGGAGCTCAGGGACATCCTGGGCCCCCAGCACACCTCCTCCCCTCCGGCCACTCTTGATACCTCAGCCGAGGAGCCCCAGCAGGCCCCAGAGGCGGAGTCCGCCCCGGAGGCAAGCCCCACACCCCGGGGGCCCCCCCTGGAGCCCACCCCCAGGGCACCAGAGGAGGAGGAGGAGGACGGGGAGTCCTCCTCCAGCGACACTGGCCTGAGGATCGTCCTGCCATCCAGGAGCTCCAGCCGGGTGTCCGCCCCCCGGGTGTCCCCCAACCGTGGGAGTGGACCGTCAGGTATGTACCCCCCCGGTTCACACCCCCAGGGTTAAGGGGCGGGGGTAAGAGACATGACCAGGGCCGTCCACATGCCCAGAAGACCATGGCCCGAAGGACAGCAGTAGCGTGTCCCTCAGAAGAGTGCATCAGCCCCTGCCCCACCCCCCCAGCACAACAGTGCCATGCCCCATCCCTGGGGCTGGGGGGAGTGGAACCTCTAGGGTCCCCCGGGAGGAGGGGGTGGGACACCCAGCAGCAGCAGCAGCAGCAGCATGTGATGGAGTGGGGGGAGTGCAAATGCGAGACTCAGGCTACATATGAGAAACAAGCAGAATAGCTCCCAGTGGCTAAGGATGATCCTGGGGCTACAACTGGCAGGTTACACCTCTGCCCTGAACAAAGAGGAGGGAGGAGCCGAGCTGGCTTTGAATCGGGGGTGGCAGTTAGAGGCTAGGGGAAGGGAGAGCTAGAAGGCAGCCAGCCTGAGGAGGGGGAAAGCTACACCCCAGAGGGGCACCCCTCGGGGTCTTCTCCCCAGGACGGGTTGGAAGGACTGTCTCTGACTGCTGTACTGTCGCTTCTCTGAGAAACTGAGCATCTGTTGCCTAATAAACCTCCTGTTGTACCTGCTGAGTGAGAGTCACTCCTACCAGCAGACAGGGTGCAATGCAGGGGGACCCCTGAACCCCATCACAGCAGCATCTCCCAGAGACGGGGATGGGGAACCTGCAACAGAGGGGTGGGGGGACAAGGGCCACGGCTCGGTGCCCACACTAACGGCTGTCTCCACTCTTCTTCCCCCCCTCCTGTGTTCCTCAGCTGCACCATCAGAAGGACCGGAGAGCGCTGGCGAGGTGTCAGTGGTCCCGGACAGCCCTCTGGGGCCATCACTCCAGGCCAGCCTCTCGGCAGAGGACCAACCAGCCCCACAGCGGGGAAGACAGCGGACCCAGCACCACCAGCCGACGGCAATGGACCCCCAGCTGCTGGCCCTCCACCGTTGGCAGCTGGAGGTCGCCGAGCAGCGGCTGCGGGTGGAGGAACGCCGCCTCCAGCTGCAGGAGCGGGCGCTGACCTGGCACCAGGAGGCATGGGGGGCCTTCATGCGGACCGTCAACTGTATCACGGACTACCTGGCCCCCCATGCCACTCCAGCTGCCGCTGCGCCCGCCCTGCCTGCTCCACCTGCTGCTCCACCTGCTGCTTCAGCCGCTGCGCCATCCACCGTCGCACCACCACCCGCCACCGAGGGCCCTTCCGCCGAGGGGGACCTGGAGCCAGCTGACACCCGCCGGCCGTAACTCCCGGTCCTCCTGGCCCCCAGCCAGCCCTGGCCAGGGGTGAGGCCGAGGCAGGGATCCCAGCCGCCTACCCCCAGCGCTGGACTTTAGGGGGTGTGGGGCCCAGGACGTGCCCCCCCCCCTTTGTATATATTCCCCCCAGTTTGATGTTAGTTTGTTGTAAATAGTTTGTATATTTGACCCCGTTACTATGCTGATCCTTACCCCCCCCATGTACATAGTTCTTCCCTTCCTTGTCTTCCCCTTTCATCTTATCCCTATTTATAATATATATATAGATAAGTATGTGTGTGTGTGTGTGTGTGTGTGTGTGTGTGTGTATATATTAGATTTTGCCTGTAAATAGTTAGTCTTGTTGATAATAATAATAAGAATTCGACAGATATTTGAGTTGATGAACAAATGTCTGCTTTTATTTACGAGAAAAGTGGGGGGTGGGTGCTCTTGGGTGCTCTGTGGTGTGGGCGTAGGGGCAGGAGTGTTGTGGAGGATGCGGGAGGGCAGTGGGGGGCCTGCCAGCATTCACCCCGCGGCCTCATCTAACTGGGCCCACAGGGCCTCCCGGACCCGGGTCCCTTCGGGGTCCACCTGGCGACTGGGGGCAGCGGGTGGCTGCACATTGGCCCTGCCGGCCTCCACAGCCCAGCCCTGAAAGAAGGCCTCCCCCTTGCTCTTCACCAGGTTGTGGAGGGCGCTGCACGTGCCCACAATCTGGGGGATGTTGGTGGGGCCCGCATCAAGGCAGGTGAGGAGACACCTCCAGCGCCCTTTGAGGCACCCAAATGTGTGCTCCACCACCTGGCGCGCGTGGTTCAGGCACATGTTGAAGCGCTCCTGGCTGGCAGACAGATGGTCCGTGTACGGGTGCATGAGCCAGGGCTGGAGGGGGTATGCCGCATCTGCGATGACGCAGGGGGCATGGTGGTGTCCCCCACAGGGAGCTCCCATTGGGAATGTAGGTCCCCGCCTCCAGCCGGCGGCACAGGCCCGAGTTCCGGAATACCCGGGCGTCGTGGGTGCTGCCAGGCCAGCCCACATAAATGTCCAGGAAACGGCCCCGGCTGTCCACCAAGGCCTGGAGGACCACTGAGTGGTAGCCCTTCCTGTTTAAGTAGCGTCCTCCACTGTGTTCCGGGGCATGGATGGGGATGTGAGTCCCATCCAGAGCCCCGAAGCAATTGTGGAAGCCCAGGGTGGCAAAGCCCGTGATGGCAGCATCCGGGTCCCCAAGCTGCCTGAGCCTGTGGAGGAGCATGGCGTTGATGGCGGGGACGACCTGCAGGGGAAGCACATGGGAGAGCACCAATGAGGGGTGTGCTGGGTGTGTGTGGCCCTCCCCTGCCAGGGCCCCCTTCCCCTCCCCTCCCCTGCCCTGCCCTGCCAGGGCTGCCTCCTCTCCCACCCCCCGTGGGTCCTCTTACCTCCATGAGGACAGCCCCGACGGTGGCCTTGCCCACGCCAAACTGCGTCCCACGGATCGGTAGCTGTCTGGAGTGGCCAGCTTCCAGACAGCGATGCCGACCCGTTTCTCGACGCTGAGGGCACGCTGCATGAAGGTGTCCTGGTGCCTGAGTGCGGGGGTGAGCCACTGGCATAGCTCCAGAAATGTCTGATGGCTCATGCAAAAGTTCTGGAGCCAGCGGTCATTGTCCCACTCTCCCAGCACCAGCTGCTCCCACCAGTCGGTGCTCGTGGGGTAGCTCCACAGCCAGCGGCGTGTGCGGCGGGGAGGGGGGCGGGGTGCTGCAGGGTTGGGGGTTGCATCCTCCTCCCCTGTGGGCAGCTTCTCCTCTGTGGCAAGGAGGTGCTCAGCTGCCTCCTGCACAGCATGGAGCAGGGGAGCAGGGCGAGCACTGCTCCTGCAGGGGCGGCTCTGTGGACCTCTGGCTGCTGCTGCTGCTTCTGCTGCTGCTGCTGGGGGTCCATGACTGCGTCGCTCGAGGTGTGCGTGCCTATGGCTCTGCAGACCGTGTGCTGTATAGGCTGCTTGTGTCTGGGAGGGGCCCTTTAAGGGAGCAGCTAGCTGCTGCCCCGGAAGCGCTACTCCGCCCTGTGACCCTGTCTGCAGCTGTTCCTGGCACCCTTATTTCAATGTGTGCTACTTTGGCATGTAGACGTTCCCTCGCAGCACCTATTTCGATGTGGTGCTGCCCAACGTCGACGTTGGCAGCCCTGGAGGACGTGTAGACGTTATTCATCGAAATAGCCTATTTTGATGTCACTACATCGAAATTTCGATGTAGCGTTCATATGTAGACGTAGCCATACTGTGAAACATAATGGTGAACACTTGAAAGCTCAAGGCACGCATAATTTGGAAAAGTCTTTAAAATATTCTTGAGGAACACAGATTTATGCACCAACTTTTCTTCACTGTATTTAATCTGTGTATAGCTCTGACATAATGGAAATCTAACAGCATTTATCTCTGCTTTTAAGTATTTTGGAGCTTTGGGGTGAAAGATGGCATCGCTTGTTCTGGCCCAGCAATGGTATCTCTGATTGAAAAGCCTCTTTCAGTTTTTGTTGATATTTTTTCTCTGCAATCCAAAAAAGCCAAAATAACAACTGCAGCATTTGACTAGTCCACTAAAAGGGAATCTTAATCAGATCCACCCTGCAGTAATGCTGCTGGAAAAGCACTATTCATCCACTAGAGTCATTTCTCTCACTGCCATTTCTTATACAGTATCCAGGAATTGCATACCAAATTAAGAGAGAGATGGAATAGACTTGCCTATCCTCCTTTTCTAAGCTACAACTTTCATTAGTTATGATTTTTTTCCTCCTTACCCTTTACTTCTCATTGTAGACTCTCCATACAAATAATATTCCTTTCATTTCTAAGGGAAAGCTTTACAAAGAGTGGATTTTGCATGTTACTCTGAAAATAACCCTGGTAAGTTGCTCCAGTAAGTCATGCCACTGCTGAATATGGTCCACCTCTCCTCTCCATATATTTAACCTGTTATCTTGCTTACTGAGACTAGCACTCCACTCATCACAGACAGAGATGGGATGGGATGCAAGAAAGGGCATAGATGTTAAAATAGAGTATCATGATGCCTAGAAAATCACAGAAACAATACTGAAATTCACACACCCATGTTGGGCATCTAGGCTGTCTTGATGAATGGGAAGAGATAGACATCTAAGAATGTCAGCAAGAAAAGACAGCCAGGAAAATTTCAACCTGGGACTTCCACATTTCAGGTGAGTATGCTAACCATGGGCTAATAGTTGTGGGGCACACTGCCTACCATTGGTTTAGGTGAAGTAAGGCAGTCTCTTAACAGATTGCACCAAGAAGGCAACTATGCCACCTGCCTGAGGGAGGCTGGTTCCTCTTTGTGGATATTTTTAATTTTTTGTCATAATTCAGAATGAAAACAATCATAATATCAGAATGCCATATAGGACAGAAATTCTGATTTTCACCCAGCTCAGTGCACCAATATCAGTGAAAGGGAAGAGCTCTGATCACACACACTCATGATGGAATGGGCAATCTTCGTGACGGCCCAAGGAACCACTTTAACAGAAGGTTGCAGATGGCTGTCTATCTGTGTTCTGTCACGTGGCTAGGACCAAGAAGATTTGAAACAATAGCATATCACTGACTGCAGCTCCTGCAGTTTCCATATTATGGTGACGCAGAATAGCAGCTCAAATCAAAAAGGATATTACTTTTGTCCCACAAATTGTGCTGTCCTACTACATTAAGATTTAGACATTGGGTCAACTTCCTTAAAAAACGTTTCTAACCTACTTGCTAGAGAGCGGTGTACTGGTCTCCTCCGTAGCAATACTTCTGTGAAATGAAGTAGTCCAAACATTTCCATTTCTGTATGGTGAATTATTTCATATGGAGACAGTTGAACATTAAAATGCATTTCCCTGTGGCTCTACATTTCTTTGTGGGAGTCATAGTTTAGGTGTGTCATGACCCCATTCTGCCTCAATGACTTAAAGTTCTCTTTCTTGAGAGGTAGCAGTAAATTTAGATCCCACAGCTTATAAGTACAGTTGGGATTATGATTTCCAGTGTGCATTCCTGTGCATTTATCAAGACTGCCATTTCGTTGCTCAGTTCCCAGTTTTGTGACATCCCTTTGTAACTCTTTGCAATCTACTTTGGACTTTACTAAATTATGTAGTTTTGTTGAAATATGGTCAGGCACCAAATGGGTGCATCTACATTAGCAAGTTCTTTTGAAAAAATTTTCAGAAGAAAGGGGCTCTTTCGAAAGAGCACACGGAGCATCAATAACACAAAAAGTGTTCTTTTGAAAGTAAATCTAAAGAATTCAGCGCTCTTTTCAAAAGCATTCTTCCACTCCCTTTTCAGGAAAAGAGCCTTCTTTTGAAAGCTTATTTGAAAATAAAATGTTTGTCGACATTCCTCAGGGTCCTTCTTTCGAAAAAGCAGTCCTCGTGGCACCTGATTTTTCAATCCCTGGCCCCTTCTTTCGGAACTGGATGCCGTCTTTCAGAAGAGCAGATCACTCTTTTGAGCTGCTTTTTTGTGTGGGGACGCACTCTTTCGGAACAAGTTCTAAAGAGATCTTCCAGAAGGGCTTCTTTCAAAGAGCTCTGTAGTGTAGATGTAGTCAATGGGAATACTGATTTTCAATGGGAGGTAGAAGCTTAGCTACCATTGGGTCTCGAAAATCTCTGTTTACAACCTTCTCCCTCCGTTCATTTCCCTTCTACTCGTTTTTCTCCCTCCTAAGCTAATAAGGGATACCAAGGGCAGGAGGTTTTACTTCAGGTATGGAAATAACTATGTATTGTCAGTGTCTTTCTCCTGCCACCAGCAAGTTATGTGCTGCAGAGCCAGTAATCTCCTAGTGATAGCCATACATACTGTAGGCTCCAGGTTTGCAGTAGCTGCTGCCTCTTGGCTATATGTGGTATCAGCCACACGGCACAGCCATATGACTGTAGTATTGGGGGAGCATCATCTCTTTAATAAATAGTGTCAACTGCCCCATATAAGAAGCAGACATACCCGTTGGACTGCAGACTGCTGGAGAAGGAGCTGCATTCTACAGAGATGAGGGAAAGAGAAGTCACTAGGAAATACAGAAGTAATGTGGTACAAAGTATTTGTATTTGGATAAGATATTCCTGAAGACTTCAGTGGAAAAAAATAAAACAGAGAACATGGGAAAAAAATCAACATTTTACCTTCTCCCTCAGCCCTGTTACTTTAATAATAAATAAATGTAATGGCCCACCTATGGATTCTGTCCTAGAAAAGGAGATATTTTCCTTTCATTGACAGCTATAAGACAGCTTTTACCTCAAATTCTCTACAGGAAGATAAAACAAAAGGCTTTGTGTGTGTTCATACAATTGGCCTGGATGGCTACGTCTACACTACACTATAATTTCCAAAGGACCTCTTTCAAAATGCACTTTTCAAAAGAACAGCCTTTGAAATGACATTTCCACAGACACAAAGCCATGATCCCCTATTTGGAAAGAGCGGCCCAACATTTTGAAAGGCACTATCTACACAGCAAAGGCTGCTATTTCTAAGTAACAGGCCAAGAAACACCATGGACAGGGCTGCATGGCTGCCATTTCCTTCCAGGGTCTGCAGCCAATAGTTCCCTTAAAGAACCCCTCCCAGTACTCACACCCTGCATGTGCTCTGGGCTGCAAGGTTTGTCACAGCATCGCAGACCCTGTGCTGGGACCTGAGCTCTACCAGGGACACCATGCCTCCCCAGCAGCTCCCCAAGTTGGGAGTTCATCCAGGCCATGACTTTCATACACCAACACTGGAGGGCCAGTCACACAGGCTCCCTCCTGCCAGTTGTCTGCAAGGAGCTGCTTCAGCTCCCTCCTTCCCTGCCAATTCAGTGCACTGGCAGTACCCCTACAGCACTGAGTGGTGGGACCACTTTGTGCTGGGGGAATGGGGCAATAACCAGTGGTTGCAAAATTTAAAATGACAAGGGGAAACCTTCAAGGAGCTGTGGCACTGGTTTGCCCAAGTCATCCAGCACCATGAAACC
The DNA here is from genome assembly GCF_033958435.1 of Carettochelys insculpta. NCBI lineage: Eukaryota > Metazoa > Chordata > Testudines > Carettochelyidae > Carettochelys > Carettochelys insculpta. The sequence goes on from NC_134137.1 coordinate 140,515,354, forward strand.
AGGATGTGGTCTGTGCTTCCTTTTCAAAAGAGGGTAGAAATCGCAATATGGAAGCTGACCACCCCAGACAGACACCGGTCTGTCAGCCATCAGTTTGGGGTAGACATGGCCACTGTTGGGGCAGTCCTGCTTGAGGTAAGCCCATCTCAGGCCACAAACCATCTCTGGGGAGGGGGCCACCGGGCCAGGGCCTGGGGAGGGGGGCCTTGCAAGGAGCTGAGGAGGGAAGCCATGCAGAGGGCCAAGGAGGGTGGCCTGGCAAGGCACCAGGAAGGGGGTCTTCAAACGGGAGGGCCTGGGAAAGGGGCCACCAGGTAAGGGGTCAGGCCATGCACTAATGGACATGTCAGTCTTGCATCCCATGCAGGTCATCCGGGCAATAAACACCCTCCTCCTGCACCAGGTCGTCACTGTCAGGGATCTGGACATTGTCCTAGTCAACTCTGCAAAACTGGGCTTTCCAAACCATTTCAGTGCACTGGACAGGACACACATAGCCATCCATGCCCTGGACCACAGCATGGGTGCGTTTGTGAAGAGAAAGGGGTACCACTCCATGGTCCTCTAGGCCCTTATCAACATGTGGGACCAGTTCAGGGATGTGTGTATGGGGTGGTCAGCAGAGCCTATGATGCCCGGATTTTTAGGAACTCATGGCTGGGGCACCGGATGCAGGAAGGCACCTATCTCCCACTTCGGGAGCTCCCAGTAGGATACATCACCATGTCCCCCTTGCATCATAGTCAATGCCACATAAGCCCGACATGAGGCCCTACATTGGATGCACTGACCTCTCCCAGGATGTTTTTCAACACACCCCTGAACCAGGCCAGAAACACCATTGAGGGGGCTTTTGGTATCTCAAAGGGTTCTTTGACTTGCTCATGATGAAGTTGGAAGTCAGCCTCCCTAATGTACCCAAAGTCATTGTGGCCTTCTGTGCTCTCCACAATATTATGGAGAGCAAACAGAAGAGCTTCATCCAAGGCTGGGCTGCATAGACCGGTGCCAATTTTGAGCAGCTGCCTGCTGCCCTGTGCCGCCAGGTGCAAAGGGATGTGGTGTGGATCAAGGAGGCGGTGCGTGAGGCCTTTGCCTGGGGACCACAGTGACCCTCCCCCAACACAAACACCCTCCTGCACCCCTCCCACCCCTCACTGTTCCTACATCACACACACCTTCCCACACCTCCCACCTCTCACAGTTCCCCCAACACACGATAGGGACATGGGAATAGGGGTGGAACTTTTACTATAGAAAATTAAACTGTATCAAAAATAAATGTTACATGATAAACTTCCAAACATATGCTGTCAACTATACACAAGGGGGGAATTCTATACAAGGGGCATCCAGGGTTGGCATTGGGGGAGGGCCAGAATTTGGGGGAGGGCATTGAGGTGGGGGAGACTTAGCCATCTACTGGAGTTGGGGGGCTGGGAGCTGCACCGTCCATGGTTGCCTTTACCACCGTGGATCTGGGGCCGACAGTGGGGCTGGAACAGGCCTGGGACCATAGGGAAGTAGGAGTGGGGGGAGGGCTGCAGTTTCAGCCTCACCAGGATGTGTGGGTGAGGTTTTGGGGGCTAAGATGCTGGTGACAGAGGACCCACAGTGGCCAGCACCCACCATGCCAGTTTCAGCTGGTTGGCTGGGGAGAGGTCCAGTGGGATCAAGGCAGCACTAGGGGGAGCACCAGGGGGTGTTGTGGGGCAGCTGCAGTGGATGGGTGGCACTGGGCAGGCTGGTGAGTGACAAGAAGTTTGGTTGAGGTGGGTGGCCACAGACTATGAGGGTTTCCAGGCAATCAGCCACCCACACCCAAAGCTCCGGCTGTGCCACCTTCCAGTCCCAGAGCACAGCTGTCATGTCCCATATGACAGCCCATTTAACTGCTGCCTCCTCATCCCCCCGCCACTGGTGACAGTGTCCAGCCTGGTAGTGAATCCACACTTCCTTGAGATGAGGTAGGGTGCCAGCCTCCCGTCCCTTGGCTGCCGGGAGTGGCGGACCTGTGGAGACAGAATGGGACACAGGGATAGCCCTGTAGCCTCGTGTCCTGACCCCAGGGGCCAGGGGCCCTGCTCCAATGGCCCATCTGCCCCTACTTCCTATTGGCCTGGGGGGCCCCATAGGATACCAGATGCAGATGGGGTTTTACATGGGGGGCTCACCCTGGAGTCAGACGCCCACCCCTTCCCTCCCCATCCATGTGAAACATGGGGATGTGCAGGGGAGCAGCCTCCAAGTGTCATTTGGGTGAGTAGCCAACTGCCAGCTGTGGCAGGGATAGGTCCCTCCTACCCAGCCCCTGAGACATTACAAATGCCAGGTACCCACCTGCTGCTTCCTTCATGAAGACTGGAGATGCCCATCTGGAAGGGTCCCAGCTGGATGATCTGAAGGGGATCATAGTGACGAGGGTCCCATTACTGGAACCCTCATCATTGCTGCTGGCCTCTTGGTCCTGGTCAATAGGATGGGGAGTGGTGGCCCTGGAGGCTCCCAGAGGCTGAGAAAGCCCTTGAGCTCCTCCTTGGACCAGGAGGGACCCCTTCTGGATCTCCACTGGCTTGGCTCCTGGGAGCCCTGGAAGGACTCACCAGGAGACCCCTGGAGGGCAGGGTTCCAGGCTAGTTGCCATTGGCATGGGAGGTTGTGATTTCTACCTTGTCATTCATGGGTGGGGCATGCAGCTGAGAGGTTGTGCTCTCCCTGGCGCTAGCACACTCTCAGCTTTCAGCCACAGGTTGCTAGGGGAGTATTTCCTTAAATATAGGTGGCAATGACCATAGAGGCCCACGTGTGGCAGCTAGAAGATCTCCGCACTCCTGTGTGCCACTGCCATGATGGACCCACTATTTCAAAAGAGCAGAACATGGCTTGTCTTCACACATCCTGTTTCAAAGTTTTGAAATGGGCCACTATGCCCAACAGGGAAATGGAAGAACGACTTCAAAATGCAGCCCCAAAATCCCAATTTCGAAGTAGCACGTAATATGTGTAGATGCTTTGTTGGCCTTTTTGAAAGGAGACCTTATTTGAAAGTTATTTTCAAAATAAATTGCTATTGTAGACAGGGCTGGTATGTTGGAAGTATCCCTTCAAGCAACACAATTTTTCTGCAGTTTACTAGTGTCTAACCTGTCCAATTTTATCCAGTCTCCATGATGTATCTTTTACCCTAGAGTTAATGACATCATCATATTTTCTCTTAATATTTAATAAAAGGGGGCTTGTCTGCACTTGCCCCCAACTTCGAAGGGGGCATGTTAATCAGGGCGGTGGGAGATTACTAATGAAGTGCTGCAGTGAATATGCAGCAATTCATTAGGGTAATTCTCCCCTGCGGCAACTTTAAAGTGCCAAACTTCAAAGTGTCGGCATGCCAGGTAGTTGTGGGCACTTCGAAGTGCCCATGCTACTCTGAAGTGTCTTTACTTCTCTAAATTTTGGGGATTAAGGACACTTGGAATTAGTGCAGGCACTTTGAAGTGCTCGGGGCTACACGCATGTCGGCACTTTGAAGTTTGACACTTTGAAGTTGGCACGGGGGGGGAAAATTAGTCTAATGAATTGCTGTGTATTCACTGCAGCACTTCATTAGTAATCTCCCATCACCCTGATTAACATGCCCCCTTCGAAGTTGGGGGCAAGTGTAGATTCAGCCAGGATGAGCAGTCACCTAAATAAAAATTGCTTTTGCTCCAGGAACTTTGCTGTTTTAAATTAAACTGTGATTCAAATAACATCAGTTAAGGTAACTGAAGTATCAACAGAGCACAAATCTAATTAATTGTATTTTGTATGAAATGTTGGAAATGCAATTATAACCTCAAATGGTTACATACATCTGTAGAGAAGGAACAAAAATATGTGGCTAACATATACATTGTTGGGCTTATTATATACAGTGAGTAATATTTTGTAAATAAAACAACTTCTATTTATGTTTGCAATTATTTATTCATGCTTGCCTATCTGAATGTTTATGTGAATTTATATGCAATACATAAAAAACTATGAGCAGAATTTTTGGTTGTTTTATTTGCAACTGTTAGCAGACATATATAATAAACCTAAATGAATGTACATAAGTTTTGTATACAGAAAGACATTCTATACATGTGTTTATGTGTATTTATATTTACATATTTATGCAAGAAAGACAGCAGGCTTCTTAGAAATTCATTTTTCACTGATCACTGCTGTTGTACTAGGATGCCCTTGAAAAAAAGATTAGGGGATTTTCTATGTGAGATATAAAATAAGAGATAAAAAGGACATTCAAAGGAAAATCCATTTCAGGGAAAAAAAAAAACAATTGAGTCACATAAAGAGATCTGACTCTCAACGAAATATGGAAGAAATATATCAGTTTAGATATTTTAGAAATAACATAAATAGCTCAGGAAGGGATGAAAAGCTTAACCTTTATTCTGACGTGCTACAGTTTGAATGGGGAAAAACAGCCCGAATGCTACTTCTTATGCTGGTTTCTCATGACTCTCTTTGCTTTGTTTCACTGAAATACTAGGGAAAAAATAAGCTCTGTATTTTGAGAACACTCCTTTCATGTCTCTCTATATAGAGTCCAAGTATCACATTTAACAGCAAAAACAATGAAAGCACTGTTAGTTCAGATAATTGGAAGAGATTTTTCCGAGTTTTAGAACAAAGCAGCAAGCATTATTACTCGGGACTGCATTTTATGTGAAGCTTTCCTGGGCCTTAAACTTACCAAAGAGGAGAGCTTTAAAGAGATGGAAAACAGAAAGGAAGCCGATATCTCTATTTCCATTTTTTGACTCTCATTTGGACTTGAGGCAGCTACCAATAAGATTATCAACTGCAAATTGTAGACATCTGAGTCTGATATTTTCAAGGGATAAAAAATATATTTTAAAAAAATTGCAGAAAAACAACATCTGGAGTGAAACGAGGCCTATTTGAATGATTATTTCCTATGTTAGTCTTCTGCAACTTTAGAGCATTAAGTACAGAGTTTAAGATTGTTTGTTTGATAGACATCGTCAAAACTGTTGTTTATCTACCAAAATATGCTTATATTTGTTTTACTGAAAAATGTTCATAACATTTGATTTCTTTACCATCAGGAACATATCAAAAACATCACAAAGACACCACCATCGTGCCTGTCCTAGGTAGCAGAAAATTACACAGTCAATCCAAGTGGCTCAACCTTGACTTGGAGAAGACATATTGGAAGAGCACTGTGGGAAAGCTTGGACTGCAGAAGCCTATGCTGCAGGATCAAAGAATCATAGAATCATAGAATGCTAGGATGGAAGGGACCTTGAGAGGCCATCGAGTCCAGCCCCCTGCCCCAATGGCAGGACCAAGTACCATCTAGAGCATCCCTGATAGACATTTATCTAACCTGTTCTTAAATATCTCCAGAGGTGGAGATTGCACGATCTCTGTAGGTAATTTATTCCAGTGTTTGACCACCCTGACATTTAGGAACTTTTTCCTAATCTCCAACCTAAACCTCCCTTGCTGCAGTTTAAGCCCATTGCTTCTTGTTCTATCCTCAGAGGCCAAGAAGAGCAAGTTTTCTCCCTCCTACTTATGACACCCTTTTAGATATTTGAAAACCGCTATCATGTGCCCCCTTAATCTTCTTTTTTCCAAATTAAATAAGACCAATTCTTTCAGCCTTTCTTTATAGATCATGTGCTCTAGACCTTTGATCATTTTTGTTGCTGTTTTCTGGATCCTTTCCAATTTCTCCACATCTTTCTTGAAATGCAGCACCCAGAACTTGACACAATACTCCAACTGAAGCCTAACCAGCACAGAGTGTAGTGGAAGAATGACTTCTCATGTCTTGTTCACAATACACCTATTAATGCATCCCAGAATCATGTTTGCTTTTTTGCAACAGCATCACACTGTTGACTCATATTTAACTTGTGGTCCACTATAACCCCTAGATCCCTATCTGCCATGCTCCTTCCCAGACAGCCGCTTCCAATGCTGTATGTGTGAAAGTGATTGTTCCTTCCTAAGTGGAGCATTTTGCATTTGTCTTTATTAAACTTCATCCTGTTTACTTCAGACCATTTCTCTAATTTGTCCAGATTATTTTGAATTTCAACCCAGTCCTCCAAAGCAATTGCAACCCCTCCTAGCTTGATATCATCTGCAAACTTAAGCATACTGTCTATACCAATACCTAAATTGTTGATGTAATTTTGTAATTTTGTAATTTTGATGAAGTAGCCTTCCTCCCTATCAAAAATATTATCTACCCACAATTTCTGTGAGATAGTTCTTTGTCCATTAAAAAACTTACAAAGCTATGAATTTTCAAATGATCCTAATGTCACCTCCACCATCACCCAGGAAGAGGTTCTGACTCAACAATAATTATGATCCTTAGCACTGTCCCATGAAAATGCATCTCCTTTCAGTTCATAAGAACTGACAAAAGATTGCATTGCAAATAATTTAGCATTTCAATATGAATATTTCACATACTTCTACTTATGTTAATTTTCCTCCCAGAGTCTTATATTTTGTAGAAAAAATAATGATTTCTGCACATGCAATACGAGGAAATGTGCTGTGCTGCTCATAGCAGAATTTTGGTTATGGCCGTATATAATAATAAATAATGTTTACGAAGTATACAACTTTGTTCAGCCATTCATTGAGGTAATGTCCCATTGTAAAACAGCCTTGTTTCTTCCACGAAAATAATTAGATTATTCAATAAACAAACAAAATCTCTGACAAAAGACTGTCTTCTTGAACAGCTAGTTGTAATTCCCTAGATGAGTGCGTGATGGCACAGTGTAAAGCTAGAAGCTCATTACAGCAAAGTTGGAAGCACTGAGTCTGTTAACACTAAGGGGTGAAAACACCTATTTTTGAGAATCATTCTACTTGAGAGGCCTGAAAAGAAGTTCTGGGAAACTGAAGGTCAGAAACTGGATTAGCATATTCCTCAGATGCACTGGAAAATTAGGCTCTAATATGATGTTTATCACCATGCCACTCAGATATTTGCCCATGGACAGCTCTGACATCTAGCATCAGCAGGATTTCTTGCTGAACAGCATATGAAAATTCTGAGCCCCAGCTTGCTGCTCAGGTCAGAATGATGGTGCCCTATAGCTCAGTGGTTCTCTACCTGTTTGTGATTTGAACGCACGTTGAGAACCACAGCATGCCTCCCAGCTGCCTGCCACAGGCACCTATGCCTAACACCTTCTGCTCAGAGACCTCTCTGCAGAGTGGAGTCAGGAGCAGAGTGCTGTGTGGGATGTGAATCCAGCAGTAGGGACCTGGATTCCACCTCATGTGTTAGGTGACAGAGCAACTGTGTGATAACCCCAACCCCAGACTCCTGCCCCCAACCCTGGATGCCCACGATGTGAGTTTGTTGGGCAGACAGTCAGGACCAATGTTCCCTCTATTTTTTTTCCATCCATGCACGGAATAAATTTCATTATGCACTGCGAGGCATGTGTGCCACCAATAGAAGACACAACGCCCACTGTGGATGGCTGTGGTCACTCTGCCAACTCACTCTCTCCTCGATGGCCATTTGAGTTCTCAGCTTGCAGGACCCCAGAGCCCAACTGTATGACAGCTCAGTATGCTGGAGTCCTACTGAACTCCAGAGCTCTGCTGCATGGGGATAGCCAGAGGGTGTTTCTGGACACTTGCCATGTGGTTCTGGCCAAGTGGCAGCCAGCGACGCACCAGACTGCGTTATGGTCTTGCTGAATAGTATCCCCAAACCCTGGAGTCCTGCATGTGGCAAGTATGCTGCCACATGGCCCAGTCACCTTTAGCACACAGTTGGGCCACAGCTGCATGCCAGCAGAGCTGCTTGTGTCCTGCTGGCTTGTATTGAGAACCACTGCTCTAGAAGCATGTGAAATTAATTTAAGGAGTGTACACTTCTGCAATAATTGGGCCCACAAATATATCAAAATTGTAAGCTCAACTGTGAAAAGCAATAGAAAGTTCATAAAACATTTATGGTAATGTGTAACAATACATGTTGACTGGAGAAATTTAAAAATGAAAGAATGAATTAGTCCAAATCATACGTCCTACTGGTATAATTCAAGGAATGAGTTAAGTTCCAGCTCACGAAACAAAATAAATGTGGGACTAACCCCTCCCACTCACCACACATACACTTTTGAGAAGAAAGTAGTGAAGACAGAGAAAAAGGGGACAATTACTGCCTGAAAATGGGGGAATGAGCACACTTTACCATCAAGATAGACATTACCATTTCCTAGAACCACAAAACCTACTGTAACATCATTGGGCCTTTGTTACCCTAAACCTAAGCAAACTCCTCTTCAGAGAAGAACCCAGATGACACCACCATCTTTATTAGATCCCATACACCACCTGGGTTGTAACAGTCAGTGTAACAATCACACACACACACACACGACAGCCATACACACTCCACCACTGTGTCTTTTTCTTTCCCAAACTTATTTCTTCGTTTTCCTATTCCTCTCCTTTTTTATTTCTAACAAGAGTCTAGCTGAGCCTGCCATGATTATATACTTTGTATCACTGTTATAAGTTGAATTTTGTTTTTTTGTTATAAGCTGTGATCAAATAGGCAGCTAAATTCAATGTCCTCAAAAGAAAGTTTGCCAGATCTCAGACTGGCTTTTAATACCAAGTGTCATGCCTGTGTTTTTCCACAATTGATATATCAAGTAAAAGTCAACAGAGAGATGTAAACATTAGGGACAGATGCTGCATTTTCTATCTGTGCTGTTCTATTATGCTTATTTGTATTTGTCTCGCTTTGTTATTAGGGAAGCAGGATCTGACATTAACAACAGCTTCAGGTTCAACTCAGTGCACCTAGTTTTTTACTTTCTTGAAAAAAGACAATTATTGCTGTCTAAAAACTGTCAGATATGGGGAGGTTTCCCTCTAAAAGCTCATACCAATTAAGGATACATCTACATTAGTAACAGTACATGTATGCATGTGCACGGCTGTGCCACAGGCCCACCGAAGGGAAGTTGCTCTGGGACCTGGCCTTTCAAAGGGGTCCAGAGCTCTGTCTGCTGCTGCTACTTTGGCAACATTGATGGCCAGAGCTCTGGGCCCCTTTGAAGTCCCAGTAGTGCTTCTCTGCCATTTTGCGCAGCTGAGGGTGGGGGTCCAGCATTGCGATCCCAGCAGTGCTCAGAACAACTGCATGTGGCCCCACCCCTTCCACCCTGGGCCTCGCCCATTTCAGGCACAGAGGCGGGCTCCCCTCCCACTGTACCCTGGCTCCTGAGATGGCTGTCAGCCCCACTGCTGTGCCATAAGCCCACTGTAACCCATAAGAGTAGGTTGCTTTCTTGCCTATATATATGTGTATATATATATATATATATTAGATTTCTGAGTTTCTCAAGGGTTTATTTGGTTTATTATACCAGGTTATAATGGGTTTATATTAAAATAGTTTGGCTGTAACATAAAGGATCAACAGTCCGCTTCCCGTATGTTGAGCTAAGGCAAAATTTCCATACATATACCTAGGACCTTTCAACCAGATAGCAAATTTAGCATACATATGTTAAGGACCTTTTACCTATATAGACAGTGATGAGTTAAAGCACAGGTTCCATATATGGAACTCTGCCATGAAGCCTCTATGAGCTCCATGCCAGTCCCAAGCCTGGATGAAGGAGGAGGGTTGGTCAGATGAATGTCAGTGCTCTGATAATCAAACAACAATACAAATGAAATCTGATGACAGTACAACTAAATGATAAAAGATGCCAGCTTGGACGTCACCTGGATAAACAAGGTCCACAATACCAATTGAGCAAGTAGATTGTTGTTGATAAGTTGGCTACCAAAAGAAAAACACAACTACACGTATGTTATGCATTGGAACATGTAACGTCCGAACACTGTGGACAACTGGAAAATTAGAGCGGCTTTGGAAAGAGATGGAGAGGTACTGATATGACATACTTGGACTGGCAGAGATGCGCTGGACAGCATCAGGAGAGATATGAGGTTGTGAAGTCATTTGGTCAGGAAACGAAATGAAGCATGAAGCAGCAGTTGGATTCCTTCTTTGCAAAACAGCTACAGGAGCATTATTAGAATACAAACAGGTGAGTGCAAGAATGGTGGTAGCAAGATTCAAAGCAAAACCATTCAACATCTCAGTCATTCAGGTGTATGCACCCAAGTTGGGCAGTGTGGAGGAAGAGATTCGTCTGTTCTATAAAGACTTAACAAAGATGGTGGAGGACATACCAAAGAAAGATGTGTTGACCATTGGAGGAGATTGGAATGCCAAGGTTGGAACAGATACCGAAAGTTGGGAAAGACTCATGGGAAGGTTTGGATGCAGAGAAAGAAACGAATGAGTGAGAAACTCCTAGAGTTTGCTATGGAGCATGAGATGGTGATCTGCAACACAAAATTCCAACAAAAGGACTGTAGGATGTGGACATGGCAATCGAATGAAAGGATGTCCAAACTAGATAGATATGCTTTTGATAAAAAGAAGATGGATAACATCAGTACGGCAGTGCCGAACTTTCCAAGGAGCAGATATAGACTCAGACCACAGTCTAGTGATCTCAATCATCAAGATAAAACTCAAAAGAAAGTGTAAGTCACAGTGTAAGAAGAGACGTGGTAAGACTATGTGAAAAAGAAACAGGGAATGCATACAGAGCTGTGCTTGAAGAGAAGATTAAGAATATCACCACAGAGAAAGACCTAGATTAGAGAGTCACAGGGATAGCCAAGGCGATAGAAGAGGCAATTGAACAGACTGTTTCAGAAGAAAAGAAGATGAATAAGAAGTGGATTACTCAGAAGACACTGAAGTTGGTTCAAGAGAAGAGAGCACTGAGGATCAGAAAAGATATTTCTGAGTTGGTGGAGCAGCAATATAGCGTGAAATGCAAAGAGGTAAGGAAAGCAGCCAGAAAGGATAAGCAGAAATGGTTAGAGGAGCAATGTGAAGATATAAAGGAGTATTACAGCTAATGTAAGACCAGGGAGGTGTATAAGACAATTAGGAATATTAATAGGAAATGTCAACCAAAGCAGACAGAGATCAAAGACGAGAACGAAGAAGTGCTCATGAACAGGGAGAAGATTGTGCAGTGATGGATGAGATATTGCACTGATCTATACAAAGCACAGTTGGACCCAAGTGTCTCAGAGAGACTGATTGAAGAAATGAAAGAGATATCTCCAAGAGCAAGACCGATATTTTGAAGGAGGAAGTAGGAAAAGCAGTGAAACGACTAAAGAGCAACAAGAGCCCTGGAAATAATAAGATCATGGGAGAGATGATCAAATATAGAGGAGAAAGCGTAATTCAGGAAATACACTGACTATGTAATATAGCATGGGAAGAAGGGAAAGCATCTAAAGAATGGACAAGATCTGTGCTAGTGACAATACAGAAGAAATGAAGTGCATTGGAGTGCAAGAACTACAGAACGATTGCCCCAGTGAGTCAGCTAGGCAAAGTGCTGATGATACTAACTGAGAGACTAATATTGCTGGTAGAAGTACATGTAGCAGACGAGCAAGCAGGGTTCAGAAATGATAGACACACCACACAGCAGATATTGGCACTAAGACTGATAGCGGAGAAAGCTCAATGAAAGAACAAGAATGTATACACTTACTTCATCGATTTTCAAAAGTCATTTGATAGTATAGATCAGAAAGTGACTTGGGCGGTGTTGGAATCCTACAGAGTGGATAGCAGACTGATACAGTTGTTGAAGGATATCAATGACAATGTGGAGGCAGCAGCAAGAACATGCGGGCTACGTCTACACGTGAAGCCTACATCGAAATAGCTTATTTCGATGTAGCAACATCGAAATAGGCTATTTCGATGAATAACGTCTACACGTCCTCCAGGGCTGGCAACATTGATGTTCAACTTCGACGTTGCGCAGCACCACATCGAAATCGGCGCTGCGAGGGAACGTCTACACGCCCAAGTAGCACACATCGAAATAAGGGTGCCAGGCACAGCTGCAGACAGGGTCACAGGGCGGACTCAACAGCAAGCCGCTCCCTTAAAGGGCCCCTCCCAGACACAGTTGCACTAAACAGCACAAGATCCATAGAGCCGACAACTGGTTGCAGACCCTGTGCCTGCAGCATGGACCCCCAGCTGCAGCAGCAGCAGCCAGAAGCCCTGGGCTAAGGGCTGCTGCCCACGGTGATCATAGAGCCCCACAGGGGCTGGAGAGAGAGCGTCTCTCAACCTCTCAGCTGATGGCCGCCATGGAGGACCCTGATATTTCGAAGTTGCGGGACGCGCAACAACTACACGGTCCCTACTTCGACGTTGAACGTCGAAGTAGGGCGCTATCCCCATCCCCTCATGGGGTTAGCGGCTTCGACGTCTCACCGCCTAACGTTGATGTTAACATCGAAATAGTGCCCAACACGTGTAGCCGTGACGGGCGCTATTTTGAAGTTAGTGCCGCTACTTCGAAGTAGCGTGCACGTGTAGACACGGCTGCGGGGAGCTGGGAAGTTGGTTTAAAACAAGTGGAGGTACAAGAAGAGGGGATCCAATATCATGAAGTATCTTTATCGCACATCTGGAGAGAGCAATGGACAAGTTCTAGGAAGAGACAGAAGGGATATCTGTGCACAGGAAAAGAATGAACAACTTGAGGTTCGTGGATGATATAGTTATCATTGAGGAAGATGAGGAGAAGCTAGTGAAAATGGTGGAGGTGCTAAATGAAAAAGGGAAGCAGTATGGACTGATTATGAATATCAATAAAACAAAAACAATGGTATTTGGAGATAAGGAAATAGGAAGGAAGAGCAGTGTCAATGCTATTGAACTAGAAAATGTAGAGCAGTTCACATATCTGGGGAGCAACGTAACGCATGATCTAGACTAAGAAGGAAATAGGAACTAGAATAGCGAAAGCAAGAGCGAATTTGAAGGCGATGGATAAGATCTGGAAAAGCAAAGCGATTAGCTTAGGAACGAAGCTGAGAGTCGTGAAAACATATGTATTCAGCAGCATGTTGCACAGATGTGAGACACGGGTGATAATGAAAGATTCAAACAGAAAAATATTGGCATTCTAAAGGAGTTGTTATAGGAAGATTCTGAGAATAGGATGGATGCAGAAGATCACCAATGAGGAATTATACAGAAAGGCTACATCTACACTAGCCCAAAACTTCAAAATGGCCATGCAAATGGCCATTTCGAAGTTTACTAATGAAGCGCTGAAATACATATTCAGCACCTCATTAGAATACCGGCAGCCGCGGCACTTAGAAATTGACACAGCTCGCAACCATGCGGCTCATCCAGATGGGAGTCCTTTTCGAAAAGACCCCAGCAACTTCGAAATCCCCTTATTCCTAACAACAGATAACAAATTCTTGGCCATTTCGAAGTTTTGAGCTAGTGTGGACAGGGCCAAAGATACAGCTGAAAGACAACCTGCTGCAGAAGGTTATAAAATGGAAGCTACACCTATTTGAACGTATTTGCAGAATGAATGACGAACAAAAAATCAAGACCCTACTATTCAGCATAATGGACAGTTCGAATAGGAGAGGAAGTCCCCACAGAGAATGGGTAGATGATGTAGTAGGTTGGTGTGGAGCTAGTCTACGGAAACTAAGTCAGTCCGCACTGGACAGGGAAAGAGGGAATGAAATAGTGAGAGAAACATCAGACACCAACAGGTGCTGAGCCCATGGTTACTGATGATGATGATGATGATGATTCCACATATGGCTGTGATCTTTAACATCATTAAGAGACCTGTTGAAGCAGGTTGGCATAAGGGCCTTCCTAAGTTCATACCCTTTTAAAGTTAAGAGGCACACCATACGGAAAGAACTAACATGACAAGATAGGACAAAAATCACAAATGAGAGAATGTTTTAATTTCATTAATATGTCTGTGCATGTCATCAATACATACAAATAATCCAGCCTATGGAGTAAGTTTATATCAACAGTTTATAGCCGAGGAAATCAAACACTTTCAGACACAGAAAGTGGCCTGAATGCTCAAGCTCTATAAAAAGTGTGACCCACCAGGAAAACAAAGCTTCTGAGCAGGGCCATAACAAGGGTGAGGCAAGTGAGGCACTTATAAACAAGTATCTAATAGTGCATGACATGGTGATATTTTATAATTATATGTATTAATATAAAGATTTTATTGTAGATTATAATTATATGCGTTGAGATATATATGTATTTAATTGTTTATGCAAATCTCATAACTATAATAAATGTCTTTATTATTATTATTATTATTACTGTCCCTTTTTCTATGAAATAAATGTTATGAACATAGAAAAATGAGAGTGTACAATTCTATATATTCTTGCCTCAGGTGCAAAATTAGCTAGTTACAGCACTGCTTCTTAGATAAGTTCCATTTTTGTTAAGCTTCTGAATTCTAAAGCTTCTGACTTTCAAGGCTTCTTTATCTCAGAGAGATTTCTCCTATTAGACTCTATCTGCAAAAATAATGAGGAGGCATGTGGCACCTTAAAGATTAACAGATTTGTTTAGCATATGCTTTTGTGGGTTAAAAAAAATAGCCCAGATGTATGGAGTGGGAATAACAGATTTAGAGATGTATACATACACACACACATATAGATACACACACACACATACACACACACATCTATGTAAGATTAACAGATTTGTTTGAGCATATGCTTTTGTGGGTAAAACACTTAATTAGATGCATGGAGTGCAAATCATAGACATAGGGATGTGTGTGTGTGTGTGCGTATATATATCTATATATATCCTACCCCAACAAGGCACATGCACTAGGGATGATCCCAACAACTGTGCTGGCAGGAGCTTAGTGCTCCTGGTAGGTTCAACCAAGCCCCAGAAAGGTCAAGAGGTGAGACGTCAGAGTAAGCATGCACACTCATCCTTCAGGATTGGGGGTTTGGCTCAGGGCTGACAACCCTGACCTATAAAAAGCCCTATGTTATGGAAATAGCAATAAAGCATTTCTTCTCAACTGTGTGTGATGGCCTTCCAGAGTCACTTGCAGTGACTTGTATGACTGCCAGTTGTGAAAGCAGAAATGAAGCTATTGACGTGAAGATGGAAGTCCTGAGCACCAAGACCAAGACCAGTACTGGGTTCTGAACTGTATGCATCATGTATGAAACAGGTAAGCTAGTGTATATCACAAATACAAGCTACATATTCTTTGGTATCTGTGAGAGCAGATGGATTGGATCAGGAAGAATGAAGACTAGTACTGGTGAAACAGTCCTTTTTTCCAGAAGGGATGATAACCAACAATAAGTCAGTGGCCACACTAACCCTCCCTTTCAGAGGAGGAAGGTTAATGAAGCAGTTCAGAAGATGCAAATGAGGCACTGACATGGATATGCAACACCTCATTAGAATAATGGCATTAAAGCTCAAGTCGAAAGTGCCACTTTCAGAATGCATGCTGCCCATGTATATGGGGGCCTTTCAAAAGGACTCTCTGATTTTGAAAGCCTCTTCATCCTATTTGGTTTTAGGAAGAAGGGGCTTTCAAAGTCAGGGGGTCCTTTAGAAAGTTTTCCATTTACATAAGTAGCGTGTGTTCCACAAGCAGCGCTTTTGAATTGCGTGCAGCAGTCATTATGCTAATGAAGCACTGTATATTTATGTCATCACCTCATTAACATGTTTTGAACTGCCTCATTAACATGCCTTTTCTAAAAGGGAGGGGTAGCATGGCCTCAGCCTATGAGGGAGTAGCTATCATATTGAAGAAAGGAATAGAGAAATGATAGCAGCTGGTCCCTGGGTGCCATGTGATCAGACCTGTCTTTGGGATTTCAATGGCCCCACATGGACATGCTATGGCTGGGGCTGAACTTCCTGGCAGCTGTCTTCCTGTTTCTTACTGAGGGTGACCCTGAGATCACCTTTGGGGATGGCACTCTGGCTGCAGGACTTGCACACCTGCATTTGCCCCCTCTCCTGGTACACAGGACGCTCTGGAGTCACCACAACAGTTTGTACTGGTGGGACTTGGTGGTCATGGGGCAATGGGATGACTAGCGGTGGCTCCAAATCTTCCACATGAAGGCCACCTTCTTGGAGCTCTGTGCCTGGCTCACTCCTGCCCTCAGTAGACACGGCACCCAGCTGCAGTCTTCCATCCCTGCATGGAGAGATGGGTTGGAATCACCCTCTGGAAGATTGCTACCCCGACAGGTACCAGTTGGTGTGCAACCAGTTTGGTGTGGGGAACTCAACTGTTGAGCCTCTCCTCATGCAGGTAAGGCATAAGTCCTTGGGCTGTAGTCCCTGCCTGTGAGGGGGTGTCCTGCCAAAGGAGGACCCTTGGAAAGTGGGGTAAGGGACTGTGAGGGGTGGGGTTGAGGCAGGGGAAAGCCCCTTCCCTGGGTGACCATGATGTCTAGCCCTCACACAGCCCTGCTTCTGTGGGGTGGGCAGCCTCACAGGAGGAGCTCCTGGGGAGCTGAGGAGAGGAGTGGATGGAAGGGGGCCAGGGAGTCCCCAAGGACCTAGATATTCCCTCCCTCAGTCCCTGTTGTGTGTGTTTGGTCACCTCCCTCTGCAGGTCATGCATGATCTTGCTGTGGAGGGTTATCTATCTGGAAGACCTTGACCAGGTCGTGGCTGGATTCTCTGTCTTGAGGCCTCCAAACTGCATCGGGACTGTCAATGCGACCCACATAGCTCAACCAAGTATATCGGCCAGAAAGGCTACTTCTCTATGGTACTGCAGGCCCTGGTCAACCACCATGGATATTTCATAGACATTTACATTGGGGTGAGCTAGCCGGGCACACAACACCCACAAGTTCTGCAACTCCAGCCTGTGCCAGAAGATAGAGGTGGGCACTTTCATTGTCCGCTGTGAACTGGTAGTTGGGGACGTGCAGATGCCACTCTGCATCATGGGGGGCACAGCTTACCCCTTCATTCCATGGCGGAAAAAGCCCGATACCAGAAAGCTGGACTCTAGCCAGGACTTATTCAGTGCCCACCTGAACCATGCCAGGATGCGGGTGGAATGCACCTTCGGCCACCTTAAGGCATGGGTCAGGTGCCTGCTCACCCTCCTCAACTTGGAGGCGCATAAAATCCACCAGTTTGTTTGTCCTTGTTGTATGCTGCACACCTTTGTGAAGAGGAATTGGGAAGCCTTCCTCTCAGGGTGGGTGGCAGATGTTGGCTGCAAGTGGCATGCCAATAAGCAGCCAGGCACAGCCACCAACTGCCAGGCCTATCAGGATGGGCTACAGATCTGGAAGGCCTTGAGGGACAATGTCTCACACAGATCCCTGTAACCCTCCCCAGCTTCCCCCACCAGTGGGGGCCTTGGGCCCACAGCCCTACCCCATCCCCACCTTGACCCCTCACTTCCTCCCCACACCTCTCCGTGACCCCCATACAATAAAGAGGGATGTAGATGTGTTGAACAATTAACTGGGTTGTAATGTGAACAAAAACAGACGTGCAAAAGTAAAATATTGCAATTCAAAACTATTTACAAACAAAATTATCTGCAACCATATTTGAACTAGTTTAAGTGGAAGAAGTTGGGATGGGATGGGGGGCTTCAGAACTTGGATGAGGGGCTTGGGATGGGGGTGGGAGCCTAAGAATATGGGGGAGCCATGATCCTGATGGGGAACAGGACCCCAACCGGTGTTGACCTTGGGATCCCTTCCTGCTGTGGGTTTGGGGCTCCTGCCAGAGCTGAGCTGAGGCTGGGACCAGGGATTGGTATGGACGGGGAGGGTCTGCAGTCAGGGCTGGGTGAGCAGGGGGACCTGGGGGCCAGGAGGATCAGGAGAGGCCTGGGGGAGGGGCCATGGCCATCGCACATTGGATCAGGTCCAGGGTACCATGTAGGAGTGCAGATGGGCACAGGGCTGTGGGGGCACCTGTGAGTGGATGGGACAGCATGTCCCACCAGACACTGGTGACAGCATCACAGTGGGACATTTACTGGTCCCAAACCCATGACTGCCCCTCCACATCCACTGTGAGTCTGGAACTCCATCATGGCATGGATGTCCTGCAGCACTGCTACGTGTTGTCCGATCATGGATAGAGACCAATACCCCTTGGGCCTAGAGATGGTGATACCCAGGGAGCAAAGCCAGTGCATGACCACTGTGTCCCCCCTACCCCTCTCAACAGGCTAGCAACCAAGGGGGTTGTCCAGCCACAGAGAGGTCACCTCATGGGTACTGGGTGAGCCAGGAGTGGCCTCACCTTCCCTGGGGCTCACTCATACACCTGCAGCTTGCAGTGCTGCCTATGGGAGCAGGAGCTGCCTCTTGCCTGTGGTCATGCCCATGTGCCAGGTGCCGCATTCATCAGTCTGTCTGAGGTCAGGCTGGTGCCTTTTTGGCTAGCCCACTTTCAGGTGTGGCATGTGCTGGGAGGCACCTCCCCCGCCCCTCCAGGCCTGATGCTTATCCGGCCTCCTGTGATCCTGGCAGCAGAATGCCTCCTGTGCCCTGGGGATGTTGGCTGGGTCCAGATGGTGCACAAAGTCCACCTGAGCTGGCTGAGTGATGCTCGCACTATGTTCCATCTGTGTCTGGGATATGTGACTCATGGGACACTCTCTGGGAGGACCCTTGCTGAGCTCAGAGAATGCCCAGGAAGTGGCCTGGCTGCCAGGGACTGGGTCCAGCACCAGGTCGAGGTTGCTCCCCTCCAAGTTCAGATCCTGAGGAGGTTGGGCCTCTGCTTCTTGTTTTTCATCCATTGGCTTCTGCCCCTCTGGGAGGGCCTTGAGCACCATGTTGAGGCTTAGGTCAGGGGGTGAGATGTCCCCCCCCAGTATCCAACGTAGCTTTTGTAGTAGGAGCAGGAGGGTGGTTCTGCCCCTGACCAGTCTGCAGAATTCTGGGTCCAAACATATCCCTGCTTTAGTTCTCTTACTTTCACCCTGACCTTCTCCAGGGTTCAGCAGGGATGGCCCTGTTCGACATGGGCCACAGCCGCGTGGCCATTGATCTTTGCATTTCAGTGCCTGGCCTGGGAGTTCTTGGAGGATTTCCTCCTTCTCCCAGAGATCCAACAGGGCCTTGATCATAGACTAAACCAGGACTGTGCCTGCCTCTTGGAGACTCAGGGGAGATCCTGAGAGCCCTGATACTGCTCTTTTGAGGGTCCAGGGAGTCTCAGGGGGTCTCTGACATCATTTCTCAGAGCAAGAATGTGGCTGTGAGGACCTTTGAACAGCAGCATGTGGCTATGCTGCTTGCACACTCTCAGCTTCCTTCCACGGGTTTTCCCAGGCTCCATGAAGCTTTAAGAAGGGCCAGACACAGGGACCATAGAATAATGACTGCTGTGGACAGGGTGTCCACCGGTGCACATGCGCAGTGTCCCAAGGACCTCTCTCAACAGTGGCTTCCTTTCTTGTGGCAAGTGGGGTACAGTTGTTGACAAAAGTGCTGCATTCTGTCAACTTTGCAATCTGGATGCTCCATGGGTTTTGCCACCAAAATGGCCATTCTGTTGACAAAACCCCACAGTCCAGATATAGCTTAAATGACAGAGAAAAGCCTACTGCACTCCTAGCACAGCATCTCTTGGCCAGCATTTGAAATTCTTCCAAGAGAAACTGCTGTGAGAATATAGGAGGGCAGCAACAAGCTCCACGGTCTCTGAAGCTCAGCTTGTGTCTGGTATAGGAGAGGACTTTTTTTGTCACTGTGGACAATTTTCCACAGTTCTTCATCTCTTGTCAGAAATATGTGGAGAGGAAGGGCAAAGAGAGGGATTCACAGACAACACCATGTATCTGTTACTCAGGGAGTCTGGCCCATTGTGATTCTATTTGCTCTTTATTGTTACATTGCATGTGTCACTTTCAATAAATGTTACTGTTTGGTCTACTCATGTATAGCCCTTCTTTCCTCACAAGATACTTTCTCCAGATTTGGGATAGGCCCTGGCCAGCATTCTCTGTAAGCTGAGTGCTTGGGCAGCCATCTAGGAGAGATTTAAATGCCACCCAGCTTTTCAGCACAGCCATCAGCATGTGTTTCTACGAAGGTGCACATCCATATGTGCCTTCATGCATATAACAAAAGATAAAATAAGAGGGAACATTGATCTTGTCCCAAAATATGAATTTCAGTTCTGTAATTCGCTGATGCTATCACGCTGCAAAGAATTCTCTAAGCCTCCTGTTCCCCTTGTCTTTCCTATGCCAAATATTCTAATTTGAGAACACATCAGAGGAAGTAAGGACAAAGAAGAGTGCATATAAGTAATTGTTCCTCTGAGCAGAAGCAGAATCAAAACCATAAAAATTTAAATAAATGTCTTTCTGGCTTTGGTGGTATATTAACTGACTGCACAGAGAAATGAAACAGAGTTAAATTAACAGTGGGGACATGAAATAATGACCAGTGTTCAAGTGGTCCTCTACCCCACCAAACCTTCAGTATCCTTAGTCTTGGGTGCAGTCATGCTAAATAGCCAATACATGCTATAATCACCATTGTGAGAAAACAGGGTGGAGAAAAGAGCTCAGAAATCACCCCCAATCTCTCAGTGACTTCAAAGTGACCAAGTTTCCCACATAATGCACTCTTCAACAAAAATCACATAAAGCAGAAACATTGCAGAACAGTGGCAATGGAACCTCAGGAGAACCACCCACAGACACAGGTGTTAACTTCATACAACTAGATGTAGTAAATAAGTGAAAATATTGGCTGCAGAAAATCAAGCTCTGAATGTTTGGAGGTACACTACTAAGCGCCAATTCTGTCTTGAACTTTTCAGGTAATGTACTTTGTCACAGTCACAGAATTGTTCTATTCTACACCATTCAAATTTGTGTGAGCATATGGTGTCCTGGATTTCCCTTGCCTTTTGGAAACCAGACTGGTGCATATATGGATGGGATCTGATTTTTTTTCTTTTATTGTACAAGTTTTGTGAGCCAGTTTTGTTCTGTGCCCACCCCATATGAAAGTATTTCCCTTTTCTTTCATATATTTGTGAAGAGCACAGCATGCAAGCCACACTAGCCATATTGCAATCTAAACAGGAGCACGGGCATCTCCAATGAGCTTTCAGATGTCCAAACATACGTCCTGCCACCATTCTGCCGCTAATCATAGGCCGCATCTACGTTGGCCCCTCCCTTTCAAAAAGGGCATGTTAATGAGGCAGTTTGGAAGATGATAATGAGGAAATAACATGAATATGCAATGACTCACTAACGTAATGGTGGCCACACATGATGCAAAAGGTCCTCTTTGTTTTTAGGATAAGGGGTTTTCAAAGTCAGGGGGTTCTTTTGAAAGTCCTCCCTCTACATGGATGACATGATTTCCGAAAGCGGCACTTTCGTATCACACATATTTTTTTGCCATTTATATGACATTTTTATCTTGTGTGGTGCCAAGATGTTATGGCCCCATCAGATCAACCATCCTATTTTTTGCAAAATAGAAGCCAAAGGTCATCAAGGGCTGTTAGGTAATCTTGCCCCAAATGCCCATTTCTGGAGGTTGTTCCGGAGGCTACAATGTGATGTTGGCTATGTCTACACGAGCCCCAAACTTTGAAATGGCCACGCAAATGGCCATTTTGAAGTTTACTTATGAAGTGCTGAAGTGCATATTCAGTGCTTCATTAGCATGCGGGTGGCCGCGTCACTTCGAAATTGACGCGCCTCGCCGCCGCGCCTCTCATGGGAATAAGGCAACTTCAAAGTAGGCGGGGTCCTTTCGAAAAGGAGCCCCGTCGGGACGAGATGCGAGGCGGTGAGGCGCATCATTTTCGAAGTGACGTGGCTGCCCTCATGCTAACGAAGCGCTGAATATGCATTTCAGCGCTTCATAAGTAAACTTCGAAATGGCCATTTGCGTGGCCATTTCGAAGTTTGGGGCTCGTGTAGACACTGCCGTTAGTTGGATGTTTGTTCCATTCCCCAAACATGTATGCATACACTCAAATCTTAGGGTGCAGAAGATTAGTTTTGGCTTTGAAAGGTTGGGCTGAAGTGCCATAGGGAAAACTATAACATCCCATGGGAAATGGGTTCTGGTAAGTCTTTTTATTTAAATTCTCTTTGTCCTCTTTGTTCATTTTAAACTATTTTAAAATAGTGAAAATGTGAGAGAAAGACTAACTTATTGTAGGTTTACAAAACAGAGAAAAATCATTATGTTTCCTCTTCTTTTTAAACCAAAACCACAAGGATTTATTGTGTATAGTAGTATGATTACTTCTCTTCCTAGTGAAATTCACCCCTGTGCACAGGGCCAGCAAAGACATATGACTAATTTAAGGGCACAAGAAAAATTTAAGTGGAGCAAACACTTTGTGCTGTCTCACTCCACAAGGATGAATTTAACTGTAACCCGAAAGACTGAAGACCAAAACTCTTGGGGCTCAAACCTAACACAGAGGAGCAGACAAATTAGTTTCAGGCAACCCTGGGATATTTCTGAAATACTTACACAGCCTTGTTATTGACCTATATTCTGCAGATCATGCTGCTTCTGTGAAAGACACTGTGTAATTTGTAAATTTCCTTCAGGGATATGTTTGCCCTCCTCCACTTCGAAGACATATCTTAACTATGCAGCACAAGAAGTACCCCTGGCACAGTAACTCTCAAGTTAAAATTTATGTGTCAAAATTACCTGGTAACAGATGACTTTTCTATCATGTGCAACAAATGATATCATCAGCCCCATCTAAATTTATTCCTTTAATAATTGTGGATGGCCTCATTAGACAACAGAATATATTCCCCTCCCCATAAAATATTCACACAAACTCTTGGGATAAAATTAAAGAAAAAAAATACAGAACTGTGATTTCCTAGCAGTTTACTTTGGATCATGAAAAATTAATTCCACTGATGATATATGGGCACTATTTTACAATTGATATTATTCTTATTCCACTTAACTGTCCTTCCAGTCTTCACTAGTTGTATACATTGGTATGACAACTTAAATGGGGATTTTCTGGTACAAATATTTGAGCTATGGGAACCTTAATTAAAGCATTTCAGGGAACTGTGCTCTGGAAGTTAATGGTTAGGGTTGATTTCAGGGAGAATTTTCATTTCATTACTGTCCTGCTAAGTTCTTTCCTTGTTACCCTTTTCAGTATAGGAGGACTGTTGACCAAGACATTTGAGGAACTGTTGGAAGTTACAGGGACAGTCTTTTCTATCTTTCACGTCCCTTTGCCACCTCTCCACACTTCTGTGTGCATTCATTAAAGAATGCTGCAAAATGTCCTTCACTTTCTCTTTGTCCCTCAGTCTCCTATTCAGTTGATGCAGGTTGTCAGCAGGAAGATTTTTAGTTGTCAAGGTCTCCTCTGCAACTGAAACGTAACAAATGGGGATTGTAAAACTCCTGCTCAAGGTTGAAACATTTCACTGAAAACATCTTTAGCAACATAAGCTGCCACTTTTCCTCTGATCTTTGGGCAAAGCGCATATGTGTGAACACGGTAAGTTTTGGAGAAGGGGACAAGGGAGTGAGGAGCATGCTCAAAGGCATAAGAAAGTACAGTCCTGTCATGTGCAGCAGGTTTGCATGTAAATAATTCCAATGACATCCCACTTGTCCACAGGCTGGCAACAGTCTTGATGATAAGCCAGGAAACCTGGGCTCTACCTCTCAATGCTAGTGGGTGTCACTGTGCTCCTTATGCAGCACAATTCTGCCACCTTGATACTTGTAGAACTGATTGAAGAATGCTTGGGAGAGTATCTTAACACAGTGGTGGGAAAATGGAGACACTGCCACGGATTCTATGTGAGACAATTAATAACTACCTCAGAAGAAGTATTCAGAGGATCTCTCTGCAGTGCTCAATTGGCATCAACACCCTGTTTGGACATATCATCAAGCCATGATGGACTAAATGAGCTCACAGAAACACAGCCACACTTTCTCATTTGTATGACTTCCCCCACCTCGCTGCACTACCCAAGGCAGAGCCTGTTACCTGTATTTCTTCCCTTGCTTCACACTCCACATCCAGTGCTGCTGAGACTCCCCATTAGTCTTGGGACTGGAGAACAGTTCCTGGTTGCCTGCCACACTGGGTGACCCTGCTGTGAGTTCCACATCCTCATCTAGCTCTACCTTGTCATCTAAAACTTTCTCCTCCAGGCTGAGTTCTCTTTCCACTGACTTGGTGCCTTTCCAGAAGTATCCACAGAGTTCCTGGCAGCAGATATGGGGTTACCCCCCATGATTGCATCTCATTCTTTATAAACATGGCATGTATTGCGTGCAACACCAGAATGGCAGTTTGCTTCTCCCACCTTATGGTATGATTGCCTCAGCTCCTTTATCTTCTCTCTGCACAGCAGTGTCCCCCAATCTTACCCCATGTCACACAAGGATCAAGAAATGTGTCCATACATGTCCCACTACCTACTGGTCATTCACAGCTGTGACTACACTGACTGCTCTACCCAAGCACTGCTAAATCCAAAATTTCAACAGTGATCAAAGCATGAGAGTAGTTGGGAGGACAGCCAGCCCTGATCAGTTGAGAAGATGCCAAAAGAGTACTGCACACTGACCCAGCCAACAGGAAATGTGATTTAATGTTCCCAGGGCTTGCAAGGAGTAGGGATGTTTCGCCGTTTACCTGGCTGCAGAGCAGAGAAGTTTAAAGCTTCCCAGAGTGGCTAGTTGGGCATTGTGGGAAACATCCTGGAGTTCAATACAGGTGGGGGAAAGACTCCTGTGGTACACAGTGCATGATTGTCAAAACTAAAGGGCCGGGGAAGGAGGTCAGGGCAGGGAGGAGACAAAAAAGGCCCTCATCAGAATGGAAGTCTTTTGTTGGCAAAACAGGGCTTTTTCTTAATTTTTGTTGTCTTGCATCATGAATGCTATCAGGGCTTTGTCACAAAGGAGAGGTTTTCACAACAAAACTTGCCAGTGTAGCATGATGCAGATTAAGCCCATTATTTCATGTCCTAGCTTCAGTGACCATGGAGAATATTTCACTATCTCTTTAAGAGGCCTTAATATGGTTGAAGATGTTTCAAGTCCTTCCTCGCTCTTCTTTTCTCTAAACTAAAAGCACCAGGGTTTTTTTAATTGTTCTCAGAGCAAATTTCTAATCCTTTTATCATTTTTGTTGCTCTTCCCTGCATTCTTTCCTAGATGTCTACTTCCTTCTTAAAGGCTGTGTCTACCCTAGCCCCCTTCTTCGAAGGGAGCAAGGTAATCAGCCTGAGTGGGGAATACTAATGACGTTCTGTGATGAGTATCCATTGCCCCATTAGGCTAATTCTCCGCACAGCAACTTCAAACTTTGACACGCAGGCATGCTGTGTAACCATGGGCACTTCAAAGTAGTGGCATAACTTCAAAGTGTGCTTACTCACAAAAAAATACATCCTGCTTCCGTTAATATGAGTTATATGCACAGAGAAGTGGAAGCATCTGTTACCTAGATATACTCCCGTATTAAAGAAAATAAAAGAAAATGAGCAGCATTGCTCTTCTCTGAGGTAGTTCTAGCGTGAACTATAATAAAAATTCTTTGAAGAGTAAATATGAAAACTGTAAATATCCTGTAACATTTTGTCTAACAGGGGAAAAGCCAGTTCTCTACTTTACATGCATCACGGGGCACAGAAACACATTATAAACCCAGATGCAGCATGTATGTGGTGTTATGCGTCTCTGTTTAGAAAGTGCCACACATACCTGAAAAATGCTTAATGAGTATATTTTTTCTTGCAGATTCAACACTTTGGTAATGGGCATCAGCTGGGGAAAATAATTGCAGATCTGGAAAAGTATGTCAATAAAAAAGAGGACAGCTAGAAAGCAGCTGTCACCCTCCATCTATTCCATGGAGCCTGTTAAAACTGCAAGATTCAGTTCACTTCTGATAAAACCAGGTGCAAATGCACTGAAGTCAATGAAGCTGCACATGATCACACAAAGAAATCATTTAGCTCACAATCCCAAAGTCAAACTGTGAAAGGCTCTCAGAAAGAAAACAACTCTCTACTCCCAGGCAGAATATATATCCTAGGCTATATTTAGACAGTGTGCATCCTGAAATATCAACACTGCAGTTTCTCCAGCACTCAAAATATCACTGCTATTTTGAGTGTGGTATTCTGGTTCCAATGCCCTTCATCGTTTATGTCTACTTTGGTGATTTTTTTCAACAAAGCAGTGTGTAGATGCCCTGGGGCTCTTTTTTCGAAAGAGCAGTCCTCATAGTGCCATGTTTTTCAATCCCTGGCCCATTCTTTCAAAAGAGCAGGGGCTGCGTGGATGCTCTCTATTCAAAGAGTGGATCAATTTTTTCAATCCACTTTTTTTGTGGGTGGACTTGCTCTTTTGAAAGAAGCTCTTTTCAGAAGAGATTTTCCAGAAGAACTTCTTTCGAAGGATCTCTGTACTGTAGACATAGCTGTCATGAGAGGTGTTTGTTACTAAGTGTTGCAAACTTTACTTGCATTAATCCAATTGATATTGAATTTGACACCAAAGGAAAAAAGCATGCATACACAAGTGCCATGTATTACCAGTTAATGGACCTGAATCTTTAGATTGTGTCAGAAATTCAGATGATGTTACAGAAGACTAGAGTTTGCATTTAGACCCCTCATTTTGCCAGACGTTTTTTTAAAGTTTGCCTGATCACACTGTTATGTAATGCATTTGAGGAAGCTAAAGAGCTGCTTGTCTTCCAGAAACCACTGAGAAATAGAAATACTCAAGAAATTGTTGCCTCCTGTTTTAACACACATCTTGCAGATACTTCCAGTCTTTCTAATGCTTCCTTGCTTTGAAACTTACCATCACAAATGCAGAAGACATGGATCTGAACAGCTACATGGGTGATAAGATTGAAGCATACTCTCAGATCCCTAGTGTGATGCGGAGACTGCTTTAAATTTCTCAAACAGAGAATTTCTTCCAAATTATGAATATCCATTGTGAAGAGAGTGGTAACATTTATTATCATCCCTTATACAGAACACCTGTGAGCAACACACACACACACACACACCCCTCACTCTTGTATAGGTGGAGATGTCAGAGAATCATGTGGTGAAGCCATTCATTTTTATCTCTCGCTGAATAATTTACTTATCTGAATATAGAATCACTAAGTAAGTTGAAAAGATCTAAGGCCCAGGATGGAGAATAATTCAGTCCTGAACTTGAAGAATTATACCACTTAGAAAGCCAGAAATTCCCACTTCACCCCTTCTTGTGTCATGTGATTTTCTAAATTTTGTATCTATTGAATGAACTTTCTGCATCAGGACACACAACAGTTGCAATATTTTTCTTTCTTCAGCACTATGGCTTCTCCATAACATCAGAAAAGTGTGTGAAAGAACGTCTTTATTTACCACTTAATTTATGTGGGCTGGCCTGGCAGCACCCACGACGCCCGGGTTTTCCGGAACTCGGGCCTGTGCCGCCAGCTGGAGGCAAGGACCTACATCCCCCAGCGGGAGATCCCTCTGGGGGACACCACCATGCCCTTCTGCGTCATCGCAGATGCGGCGTACCCCCCTCCGGCCGTAGCTCATGCACCCCTACACGGGCCATCTCTCCTCTAACCAGGAGCGCTTCAACGAGCGCCTGAACCGTGTGCGCCAGGTGGTGGAGCGCTCATTTGGCCGCCTGAAGGGACGCTGGAGATGTCTCCTGACCCGCCTGGATGCGGGCCCCAACAACATCTCCCAGATTGTGGGTGCCTGCTGCGCCCTGCACAATTTGGTAGAGAGCAAGGGGGACACCTTTTTCCAGGGCTGGGCTGCGGAGGCCGGCAGGGCAGACGTCCAGCCACCTGCTGCCCCCAGTCGGCAGGTGGACCTCGAGGGGACCCGGGTCCGGGAGGCCCTGCGGGCCCACTTTGATGAAGAAGCCGCGGGGTGAACTCTGCCCAGGCCCCCTACTGCCCGCCCCTTCCTCCACCACACTCCTGCCCCAATGCCTACACCATGGAGCACCCCACCGCACCCCCCTCCCAATTTTCCTGGACAAATGACAGCACGCACTGGTGGCTGAACTTAAACGTCTTTTTCTTTCAGAACCTTTTTTTTTTAACTGTAAATATTTGAACCAAAAACAAGCTATGTACAAACATGTTGAAAAAAACTAGTATGTACAAAAATAAAACAATACAAAGAAACCAGTGTCCTCAATAATAAAAAGAAAACCAGGGAGGATAAAGGGGAGAACTATTTACATGGGGGGGACGGGGCAAACGGGGGGCAACAAATAATAACTGTAAACTATATACAAGGGGGGGTGCCACGTCCCAGGCCCCTCGCCCCTATAGCCCGGCACTGGGTTTGGCGGCCAGAAGCCCCGCTGTGGTCGCAGCCCTGTCCGGGGCTGGGTGGGGGTGGGCCGGACTGGAAGGTAGGATGCCCGGCGAGGCTCAGGTGGCTCCAGTGGTCCCTCGGTGCTCCGGCCCTCGGCGGTGGGTGGCGGGGTGATGGTAGACGGGACGGCGACGGGCGGAGCAGCTGGTGGTGGGGCTGGTGGAGCAGGCAGGGCGGGCGATGCGGCGGCCGGCGAGGCATGGGGGGCCAAGTAGTCCACCAAGCGGTTAAAAGTGTCCATGTAGGCCCCCCATGCCTCCTGGCACCAGGCCAGCGCCCACTCCTGCAACTGCAGGTGCTGCTCCGCGACCTCCAGCTGCCGACGGTGGATGGCCAGCAGCTGGGGGTCCGTCGCCGGCGGCGGGTGGTAGCGCGGGGTCTGCCGTCTAGCCCGCTGCGGGGCCGGTCGGTCCTCGGCCAAGGGGCTGCCCTGGAGCGATGGTCCCGGAGCACTCTCCGGGACGACTTAGGCCTCGCCAGCGCTCTCTTCCGCTCCTTCTGATGGGGCAGGTGCAGGACACAGGAGAGGAGGCGGGGAAGAAGAATGAAGACAGGCGTTAGTATGGGCCCCGAGCTGTGGCCTTTGTCCCCCCAGCCCTGTGCTGCAGGTTCCCCATCCCCGTCCCCGGGAGATGCTGCTGTGATGGATGGGGTTTAGGGGTCCCCCTGTCCTGCACCCCGTCCCCTGGTGGGAGCAACTCTCACTTCACCCCGCAGGGTCTGACAGCAGGAGAGGTTTCTTAGGCCACAGATGACCAGTTTCTGGCAGGAGTGACAGCACCAGCTGTCGGAAGAGACAGTCCTTCCAACCCGTCCTGGGGAGAAGACCCCAAGGGGGGCCCCTCTGGGATGCAGCTTTCCCCCTCCTCAGGCTGGCTGCCTTCCAGCTCTCCCTTCCCCTAGCCTCTACCTGTGGCCCCCGCCCTCCCCCCCCAGTTCCAAGCCAGCTCTGCTCCTCCCTCCTCTTTGTTCAGGGCAGAGGTGTCACCTGCCAGCTGTAGCGCCAGGATCCTCCTTTGCCCCTGGGAGCTCTTCGGCTCTTGTTGCTCATATGTAGCCTGAGTCTCCCTTTGGCACTCCCCCCACTCCATCACATGCTGCTGCTGCGGGGTGTCCCACCCCCTCTTCCCGGGGGCCCCTCGAGGTTCCGCTCCCCCCTGGCCCGGGGATGGGGCATGGCACTGTCGTGCGGGGTGGAGGGGGGCAGGGGCTGATGCACTGCTGTGAGGGCCATGGCCCTGGTGTCCTTGGGGCCATGGCCATGTGAGCATGTCGGGGGCCCTGGACACATATCTATTACCCCCGCCCCTCAAGCCCAGGGGTGTCCACCAGAGGGGGGTACATACCTGTCGGTCCACTCCCATGGTCCGGAGATCCCTGGGGAGCGGAGGTCCTGCTGCTGCTCCGGGATGGCAGTAGGAGGATCTGCAGCCTGGATTCTGCAGAGGAGGAGCCCCCCTCCTCCTCCTCCTCCTCCTTCTCCTCCCACGATGTCCCGGGGGGTGGCCTCCGGGGGGGGGGCCCCGGCGTGCGGGGCTTGCCTCCGGGGCGGACTCCGGCTGCAGGGTCTGCTGGGGCTCGTCGGCCGAGGTGTCAAGGGTGGCCAGAGGGGAGGAGGTGTGCCGGGAGCCCAGTATGTCCCTGAGCTCCCTGTAAAAGGGGCAAGTGACTGGGGCGGCCCCAGATCGGCTGGCCGCATCCCGGGCCCGGGAGTGACCCTGCCGCAGCTCCTTCACCTTGCTGCGCACATGGTCAGGAGTGCGGGCAGGGTGACCCCGGGCAGCCAGGCCGTCGGCCAGCCGAGCGAACGCATCCGCATTCTGCCTCTTGCTCCCCATTACCTGGAGCACCTCCTCCTCTCTCCAGAGCCCCAGCAGGTCCTGCAGCTCGGCCTCCATCCAGGAGGGGCCCCGCTGCCACTTCCCAGCCTGGCTGCCCTTCTGGCTGGGCTGTGAGCTCTGGCTACCCTTGGGGGGGTCCCCTGGGGGCGCTGGGGGGGCTGCTGGGCAGCCATCATAGCTGGGTGGGGGACTGAGGTAGGTGCAGGCTGGCCGCGTTTGCAGGCTGCTGCCTGCACGATCCCTCAGCTTCCTGCACAGGAAGGGAGGGGGAGGGGACCTTTAAGGGGCCGCTCCATGCGTCCACCAATGAGCTGAGGGGCTGGAGAGAGCGTCTCTCAACCCCCCAGCTGATGGCCACCACGGAGGACCCGGCAATTTCGACGTTGCGGGACGCGCAACGACTACACGGTCCCTACTTCGATGTTGAACGTCGAAGTAGGGCGCTATTCCTATCCCCTCATGAGGTTAGCGACTTCGACGTCTTGCCGCCTAACGTCGAAGTTAACTTCGAAATAGCACCCGACGCGTGTAGCCGCGACGGGCGCTATTTCGAATTTAGTGCCGCTACTTTGAAGTAGCGTGCACGTGTAGACGTGGCTTATGTGGACTCCCCCGATGGTCATAGTGAAAGTCTGCATGTCTACGTACAATGCTTCCCTAACCATGCTCAGACTGACATTATACGCAAAGAATGCCAAATGAGACATAATCTCAACTATGTTGAACGCCATGCTGTCCAGAGTCTCAAAAATAATCCAGACATTATAATCAAACCAGCTGACAAAGGCGGTGCTGTTATCATCATGAATAAGTCAGACTACGAACAGGAGGCAGCCAGACAACTCTCCAACACATTTTACAGACCTCTCTCCGCTGATCCCACTTTGGAACTCTGAAAGAAATTACAACAACTACTTAAGGAACTCCTTGCTGCTACTCAGGACCTTATTCACTCAGACACACCATCGGAGCCCCATCCTGGATAATTCTATTTACTTCCCAAAATCCACAAACCTGGGAACCCCGAACGACCTATCATTTCAAGTATTGGCACCCTTACCACCAGACTATACAGTTATGTGGACTCTCTCCTCAAACCCTCTGCCACCAACACTCCCAGCTATCTCTGAGATACCGCTGACTTCCTGAGGAAATTACAAAACATCAGAAAAGTTCCTGACAACACCATCCTTGCCACCATGGATGTAGAGGCTCTGTACACTAATATTCCAAACGAAGATGGATTACAAGAGATCAGGAATGCCATCCTTGATGTCACCACATCCATTCTGGTGTCTGACCTCTGTAATTTTGTTCTCATCCACAATTATTTATGATCTGGGGACAATATATACCTCCAGATTTGTGGAACTGCTATGGGCACCCGCTTGGCACCACAATATGCTAGTATATGTATGGCTGATTTGGAACTGCGATTCCTCAGCTCTCGTCCACTATTACCCCTCCTCTACTTAAGATACTTTGATGACATCTTTATGATTTGGACCAATGGTATAGAGACTCTAGAAGAATTCCACAGAGACTTTAACAATCTGTGCGCCTCCGTCAACTTATGCCTCGTTTACTCCATGCGAGACATGAATTTCCTGGACACTACAGTGGAAATTAAGGATGGCCTGATTGGTACCACACTCTGTTGGAAACCCACTGATTGCTACACTTACCTACACACTTCTAGCTTCCATCTGGCACGCATAACTAGATCCATTGTTTGTAGTCAATCCCTTTGGTACAATCGCATTTGCTCTGATCCTACTGACAGAGACCAAAAAACTACAAGATCTTTACCAAATATTCATAAACCTGAATTACCCACCAGTAGAAATAAAAAAACAAATTGACAGGGCCAGACAAATACCCAGAGACTATCTACTCCAAGATAGGTCCAAAAAAAAGCCAGGAACAGAACACCACTGGTCATTTCCTACAGCCCCCAACTCAAACCACTGCAACGCATTATTAAAGACCTACAACCTATCCTTAATGAGGATGCCACACTCCAGAAGGCCCTAGGTGACAGCCCTGTTCTCTCCTACAGACAGCCTCCCATCCTTATGAGGATTCTCACCAACAGCCACAGCCTGTACCGCAGGAACACCAGTCCTGGAACTTTTCCTTGCAACAAAGCCCGCTGCCCGCTTCGTCGACATATCTATTCTGGGAATACCATCACTGGACCTAACCAGGTTAGTCACAGACTCATGGGGACATTCTCATGTTCCTCAACTAACATCATATAAGCCATCACGTGCCAACAATGTCCAGATGCTTTGTATATTGGACAGACTTCAGACTCTCTTAGACAAAGAGTTAATGGGCACAAAACAGACATAAAAACACTCCTGATCCACAAACCAGTCAGCCAACATTTCAATGGAGTGGGCCGTTCTGTTAAGGACTGAAAGTTTGAGTCTTACTGAAGAGGAATTTTCATAACAGTCTTGAAAGAGAGGCTGCTGAACTCTCTTTCATATTCAAATTCAACACATTAAGGTGTGGTTTGAACCAGGATGTGAATTTTCTGGGTCATTATAGGGGCTTGTTTGCATACTTGGCTTAATCTAATTCTTAACTCCCCATCACCACCCCTGTACTCTCTGATTTGCTCACCTTGATAATTTTTTTTTCTGATTTGTCAACCTTGATTACTATTTTTGGTTCTCTATGCCTTAAATATTGAGTGTGTTCTGGGCTACGTCTACACGTGCACCCAACTTCGAAATAGCTTATTTCGATGTTGAGACATCGAAATAGACTATTTCGACGAATAACGTCTACACGTCCTCCAGGGCTGGCAACGTCGATGTTCAACTTCGACGTTGCTCAGCCCAACATCGAAATAGGCACAGCGAGGGAACGTCTACACGTCAAAGTAGCACACATCGAAATAAGGGAGCCAGGCACAGCTGCAGACAGGGTCACGGGGCGGACTCAACAGCAAGTCGCTCCCTTAAAGGGCCCCTCCCAGACACACTTTCATTAAACAGTGCAAGATACACAGAGCCAACAACTAGTTGCAGACCCTGTATATGCAGCACGGACCCCCAGCTGCAGCAGCAGCAGCCAGAAGCCCTGGGCTAAGGGCTGCTGCCCACGGTGACCACAGAGCCCCGCAAGGGCTGGAGAGAGAGTATCTCTCAACCCCCCAGCTGATGGCCGCCATGGAGGACCCCGCTATTTCGATGTTGCGGGACGCGGATCGTCTACACGTCCCTACTTCGATGTTGAACATCGAAGTAGGGCGCTATTCCCATCCCCTCAGCTGCGTCTACACGTGCACGCTACTTCGAAGTAGCGGCAGTAACTTCGAAATAGCGCCCGTCACGTCTACACGTGTTGGGCGCTATTTCGAAGTTGAAATCGACGTTAGGCGGCGAGACGTCGAAGTCGCTAACCCCATGAGCGGATGGGAATAGCGCCCTACTTCGACGTTCAACATCGAAGTAGGGACGTGTAGACGATCCGCGTCCCGCAACATCGAAATAGCGGGGTCCTCCATGGCGGCCATCAGCTGGGGGGTTGAGAGATACTCTCTCTCCAGCCCTTGCGGGGCTCTGTGGTCACCGTGGGCAGCAGCCCTTAGCCCAGGGCTTCTGGCTGCTGCTGCTGCAGCTGGGGGTCCATGCTGCATATACAGGGTCTGCAACTAGTTGTTGGCTCTGTGTATCTTGCACTGTTTAATGAAAGTGTGTCTGGGAGGGGCCCTTTAAGGGAGCGACTTGCTGTTGAGTCCACCCCATGACCCTGTCTGCAGCTGTGCCTGGCTCCCTTATTTCGATGTGTGCTACTTTGCCGTGTAGACGTTCCCTCGGGCTGCGTCTACACGTGCACGCTACTTCGAAGTAGCGGCAGTAACTTCGAAATAGCGCCCGTCACGTCTACACGTGTTGGGCGCTATTTCGAAGTTGAAATCGACGTTAGGCGGCGAGACGTCGAAGTCGCTAACCCCATGAGCGGATGGGAATAGCGCCCTACTTCGACGTTCAACATCGAAGTAGGGACGTGTAGACGATCCGCGTCCCGCAACATCGAAATAGCGGGGTCCTCCATGGCGGCCATCAGCTGGGGGGTTGAGAGATACTCTCTCTCCAGCCCTTGCGGGGCTCTGTGGTCACCGTGGGCAGCAGCCCTTAGCCCAGGGCTTCTGGCTGCTGCTGCTGCAGCTGGGGGTCCATGCTGCATATACAGGGTCTGCAACTAGTTGTTGGCTCTGTGTATCTTGCACTGTTTAATGAAAGTGTGTCTGGGAGGGGCCCTTTAAGGGAGCGACTTGCTGTTGAGTCCGCCCCGTGACCCTGTCTGCAGCTGTGCCTGGCTCCCTTATTTCGATGTGTGCTACTTTGGCGTGTAGACGTTCCCTCGCTGTGCCTATTTCGATGTTGGGCTGAGCAACGTCGAAGTTGAACATCGACGTTGCCGGCCCTGGAGGACGTGTAGACGTTATTCATCGAAATAGTCTATTTCGATGTCGCAACATCGAAATAAGCTATTTCGAAGTTGGGTGCACGTGTAGACGTAGCCCTCATGGGGTTAGCGACTTCGACGTCTCGCCGCCTAACGTCGATTTCAACTTCGAAATAGCGCCCAACACGTGTAGACGTGACGGGCGCTATTTCGAAGTTACTGCCGCTACTTCGAAGTAGCGTGCACGTGTAGACGCAGCTCTGGTATGGCTATGGTCTGAAGAAGTGGGTCTGTCCCACAAAAGCTCACCCAATAGTCTTTAAAGTGCTACTTTTCTGTTTTTTTGTTTTGATAGTATATAGACTAGCATGGCATTCTTTCTGTTATTTGACCTCATATGATACATCTTACTATCCTGCAATGAAATAAGGATTCAAGCCACATAAGATGATCCCCATTCTTTTGAAGTAGATTGTACTTCTGTTTCAGAGAATTTTAATACATGCGTTTGGAGAACAGATATCTCTTCTAAATCTGAGTTTAGATGTGCTGTGAAGATGTAATTATTCATTTATTTCACAGACCACTGAAAACCACAATTAGTTGATTATTCAAGTTATTTTGGAATACTTCACACACTTTAATTATAATTATTCTAATCATACTCAATTTAAAAAAAAAGTTGCATGTACTTTGCCAGAATCTGTTAGAATATTAATGAATAACATCTGTCAGAGTCATAACTTTAAAGTTCTTGTAAGGCAAACTGACATCTGTTAGTAATTTAAATAAAATAATTAGAAATTCTACCTTAGAAAGTAAAAATCAGTAATGGTAAATCTAGGTTAAGTGAGCTATGGATCAAACTGGTTAATGGATGGAAACAAGCAGAAGAATATGACACTGAGGACCTGTAAAGACAAATAATGCCATCAGCATAGTATTTTTCCTTCCAAAGAACAGCAACAATGTAATCTGATATTTGTGAAAAAGATGGAGCTACAGATGGAATACGATCACATGGAATACATTGTAAGCACCCACTAGAAAATAACTCTGCAGCAAGATGGATGAAATGTGTTTGCAATTTGGAATATTAGAGAGGAAGAGGCAAAAACTGAAAAAGAGAAAATTAATTAAGGTTTCACCAGTGGATGAGCCATTATGGTTCTAGATATTACTAAGTATAGATTACACTGCAGATAAAAAACTATTTAAGTTAATAGGTATGAAACCTCTGTGGCGCTATAAAAATTGAAAAGGAATCACTATAAACCCCGTATAACTGTGACATCTAAGTTTTTATAGCATTTTAAGTCTTTATTTGGAATATAATAGATTTCTTCTCATGTTATTTATGTAACTATTCAACATTTGCACAGACAGGCAGCAAGACACAGAATTCTATGTAGTCTACAAATGCCATGTAATTCTTTACTGAGATCTTTAGGATGTTTTCATATGGGACCCCCCACCAATAGTTCCGACATTTCATCTTTTCCTACATATCCTTCATCATCTGAATGCTAAAACCAAGATGCTTGAGAGGCTCGTCCCTGAAGGATTTTTTGCTGACGACTGTGCACTTATGGCACACAAGGAATCTGAGCTCCAGCTCATTGTCAACAAGTTTGCTGATGCCACTCACCTCTTTGGTTTGACCATCAGCCTAAGAAAGACCAAAGTACTGTTTCAACCTGCCCCAGGATCTTCTGCTCTCCCCACTTCAAACTTTATTGAAGGAACAGAGTTAAAAACAGTAGAGGAGTTCAAGTACCTTGGCAGTGTGATAGCCAATGATGGCTCCCTTGACAAAGAAATCAATGCCAGGATCTGCCAGGCCAGCCGGGCACT
The DNA here is from genome assembly GCF_033958435.1 of Carettochelys insculpta. Classification (NCBI taxonomy): domain Eukaryota; kingdom Metazoa; phylum Chordata; order Testudines; family Carettochelyidae; genus Carettochelys; species Carettochelys insculpta. Next base: position 140,551,883 of record NC_134137.1, read on the forward strand.
AGGTTGTCTGAGAGCACGAGTGTTGAATCAGCACCATATCCGATAGTCCACTAAACTGAAAGTGTGCAAGGCTGTAGTCCTGACCAGTCTCCTGTATGGCTGTGAAACCTGGACCTTGTACAGAAAACATATGAAACTGCTGGAGTGCTTCCATGCACACAGCTTGAGGTCAATACTGCACTTTCAATGGCAGGACAGAGTTACAAACCTGGAAGTCCTGGACAGAGGAGGAACCACGAGCATCGAAGCCGTGATTCTGAAAGCCCAGCTTCGCTGGACAGGGCACATCATACAAATGGAGGAGTCAAGAATCCCTAAACAACTCCTCTATGGTGAACTCTCCCAGGGCAAAAGGAATCAAGGTAGGCCTCACAAGAGATATGAAGACTACACGGATGCTAACATTGCTCATGCTGGTTTAAAACCAAATCAGCTAGAGAAGCATGCAAAACACCAAACAGGCTGGCGTGCTCTTGTACAACATGCATATGACAACTTTGAAGAGCAGCGACATATATGCCTCATTGATGCTCGTGAGAGGAAGAAAGCAACAGCAGCAGCTGCACCAACAGAGCCAGGACAATTCCCTTGTCCCTACCGTTAATGCCCATGCCATTCAAAGCTTGGACTCCTCAGCCACATGCGAGTCCACAACCGATGAGCCTGTGCAAGCTCTAGACATCATCATTGGACACAATGGACTACCTACAGATGGCTATGGCTACATATTCCCATGGGGATCTCCAGGAGTGGCTTTTTGACATTGCTGAGATGAAGGAAGCAGAAAAAGGGACAGGACCTGTGATACTTGTGTCTTAATTGCTGGGAGCCTACCTTGCAAAGAAATATTATCTCTACTACAAGCACATATTTAAAAGGTAGACAATCTGTCACTTTACTGACTGGGCCATCTTCTGTAACATAAAGAGCTGGCAGTGTTGCTTGAGACAGCACCCATTTGTTGAAAGTTCAGCTGGACATTCCCTGCGCCACAGGATGAATGGACATTAATCCAACATCAGGAATCGGAATACACATAAACCTACTCAGCAAAACTTTAACCTCCCTGGACACTCAATGAAGGATTTGAAAGTAGCCATTCTTCTGCAAAAGTATTTTACCACAAGATTACGGAGGGAGGCACCTGAATTGTGATTCATTTGCAAATATGACACTTTTAAATGAGGCCTTAAGAGGGTTTTCAATTGTCTTGCACATTACTAGGGCAATTTCCTCACTTTTGAGATTAGCAGGAATGGCCCCCATCTCACTTAACTTAATTTTCTTCATCTACCAGCCGTATTGGTGACAAGTAACACCACCTTTTTTCCTCCTTCCTCCCCGCCACCCTGCTATATAACCCTGGATTCTAATTGGCCACTCCAAATCTAGGGAAGATGGTCTCACCCATGTAAGCCTATTACCTAATAAATACATTTGTTAGTCTGTAAGGTGCCACAGGACTCCCTGTTAGTTGGGAAGCTACAAGCTAACACAGCTACCCCCTGACTCTCCTCTTTCTCTGTTCATTCTGAGGACCACCTTTCTGCCAACATAGAGCTATCCACTTTCTCTGATTCAGCCCCTCATTTTTCCCTTCCTACCTACCAGTTTACAGGCTTCAGAGTTGTGTCCTCCCTTTACCCTATTTGGGGGAAAACCCTCAAATCCTGTTTGGAAGGAAGGAAGGATTAGCAAGAATGTGCAATTCTTTTTCTGACATGGGGAGAGTGTGCATTTTGTCGGAAAACAGAAGCAAGGCTTAAACTACATCTTACAGTCCAGTGTAGCTGCCTTTACACTGGAATGCTATGATGGGCCATCCTATTGGCTCACTGGACTGTAGGATTAAAGCTATGCCTGCTCACACATAAGCTATGTCTGCACTACAGAGATCAGTCAAAAGAAGCTCTTTTGGAAGATCCCTTCCTAAAGAGCTTCTTTTGAAAGAGTGTGTCCACACACAAAAAAGCAGATGAAAAGAGTGATCTGCTCTTTTGAAAGAGAGCATCCACACAACCCCACTTTAGGATCGCTCTTTCAAAAAAAAAAAAAAAAAAAGGCCTGCAGAGCATCTACATGTTTTCTTTCAAAGAAGCTTTCAAAAGGGGGCACTCTTCCTGAAACAGGAAAGGAAGAATTATTTTAAAACAAGCACCTCAGTCTTTCAATTTACTTTTGAAAGAACACTTTTTGTGTGTAGAAGCTACATGGGATCTTTTGAAAGAATTCCTGTCTTTCAAAAAAATCTTTCAAAAGAAATTGCCAGTGTTGATGCAGTCATAGCGAGCATCTGCTCTACTGGTGATCTGAAAGGAGGCTACAGCTTCACAAGGGTCAGTGGCAAAGACATAACTTAGTTCTTTTACATTGAGTATGTCTTTGAGATGTTGAAACATCATCTGTTTCCAAATTTGGGGCTTGCTGCTCAGGAATTTTAGTCAAGCAAACAGCATCTCAAACTTTCATTATCTTCCTTAAATGCATAGATGTTTAAGGTTGTTTCAGATCAGTGGATTGAACCACCAAAGGGAACCTCAGAGAGTATTCTGACTTTAGTTTGCTGTCTTCATTCAAGTTAATTCTACAATATTGACAAACCTCTTTATGCTGTATCACTGTCCATCTCGAGTGCCTCCACTGAGCCTTATTGTGGCAGTATGGCACAGGGGTAAGAATACAAAATGCACCTTGCATGGATTTGGAGAAGGCTGTTGAGAGGATCACAGTATTCTCAGAAGATCCCGTCTATCTAACACAAAAAGGAGCATGCATGCAAGAGAAAGGAAAAGGCAAACCACTGTTACATTGGAAACCTTAATAGGAGGAAAAAGCCCTTTCTAAACTGTGTATGGGATGAAGTCATACAAGCATCCTATACTGTATAACATGTACAATTAATATGCTCATAGAGTTATGGTGGGACAGTGTTCTGGAGCTGTACTTTCCCAATGGAGTTTAAGAATATACAGGATCTCATCTCAAACTATCACTTACAAAGTAGAGATAAATCTACAAAGGGGACGTAGGTATGTGACGCTAATCGTACCTTTAGGTGTCTGCAATGTAATGAAATCCACTGCCCTAAGGAAGGTGCTGAGGCTTCCTATATTTAGCATAGGATCTGCAAAAGCCAACCAAATGCATGGGGAGCCAGCTAAGCTCACCCACAGACAACGCTAAAGAGCAGGATGGGTAGTACATGCCACCCCACTCAGGGAAATAGGCACCTAAACCTGGTCAGCCTTTTTGTTGTAATAATGATAAAAAGAGGAAGAAATGCGTGGGATGTGGAGGGGGGGATCAAAGGGCACAAGCCAAGCTAGTGCGTCCCTCAGTAACATTAGGACCAGAGCTATCAACCAGCAGTTTGCTAATGCCAGCAGACTGTGGGTTAATCCTGAACCCTAGCTCACTATAAGCAAGACATCAGTTGGAGGCATCCTTGCTCCTCTGATTGCTCAGACACATTATTTATGCCAGAAGGAAGCCCAGAAAGTTGTTCAGAAAACTAGCTGAACTGCTAACTAGTCATCTGCTACAATGGAGCGTGCATTGCTCCAGATGGCTGCTTATATCTCCTCCCCCTGGTTACTAACTCCAGATTTGACCCTTGGCTTGATGCCCAATTACATCTCCAGCTCAGACTTTTGCTTCCCAATCTCCACTGTTTTAACCACTAGGCCTGGCCTCTGACAAGATGGGGTACTCTCCCTGCCACCCCTACCTCTTTATATGGAATATCATAATGGTTAAAATTCACACCTGTGATGTGCATGAGGCAGGTTTAATTCCCTGTCCAAACTAATATGAAGTATTCTGTAAAAAGTGGAACAGCTTCCACAGTCTTGACAGACCCACCTCACAGAACTCTACAGCCAAGCGGTTAGTGCATAACCTGGAAAAAGAAGGCCTGGGTTTAAGTTTCTGGTCCTTTCAGACAGAGAGGACCTTGAACCTCCTTGGCTGTATTCTCATGAGGGATTTCAGGCACCCTCCAAGTCTGCCTAGTGGATTGGGCTGCACCAGTGGCATGATGGTTGAGAGTGTGGTGTGGTGAGCTGCACCTCCCCGTACCCCGGTCACCTCTTTGCTCCAGGCTGGGATCACACACAAGGGCTGTGTCTACACGTGCCCCAAACTTCGAAATGGCCATGCAAATAGCCATTTCGAAGTTTACTAATGAAGCACTGAAATGCATATTCAGCGCTTCATTAGCATGCGGGCGGCAGCGGCGCTTCGAAATTGACGAGCCTTGCCGCCGCGCGGCGCGTCCAGATGGGGCTCCTTTTCGAAAGGACGCCACCTTCTTCGAAGTCCCCTTATTCCCATGAGCTCATGGGAATAAGGGGACTTCGAAGTAGGCAGCATCCTTTCGAAAAGGAGCCCCATCTGGACGCGCCGCGCGGCGGCAAGGCTCGTCAATTTCGAAGCGCCGCTGCCGCCCGCATGCTAATGAAGCGCTGAACATGCATTTCAGCGCTTCATTTGTAAACTTCGAAATGGCCATTTGCATGGCCATTTCGAAGTTTGGGGCACGTGTAGACACAGCCAAGGTGGCCAGCTCTCCCAGATCAGATGACCAGACACCGTTGCCTCAAATTCCATCTGGGCTATCCAGTCCAAGAGAGTTGGGTGCTGCAGTCATGTATATGTGGATGCTTCTTGCTCTTCTACCCTTTCCCATCCCAATCAGGGAGCAAGGGGAACATAAACAGCTTGCATGAAGTAGTCGTGTGAGAGGGATGAAGCTGCAGCCTCCTGCCCTCCTGAATGGCACCCTTCCCAGGGAGGGCAGCTGGTGGGAGTCTGTGAACAGCTGGGCCTGTTGGGACACAGGGCTGGTGGAACCAGCCCCTGGGCATGGGGAAACTGGGTTCAAAATCTGGGGGTGCTTCATCACCCACTGTATGCCTACTTCCATGCCTCTCAGCTGCACAGATAAGTGGAAGAACACCTAGTTTAAGCATCCCACTAGGGCTCAAGCATGAACTATGTGCTGGCCATCAGGAATAAAGCAGTTGTGTGCATTCGCAGCAGGAGCACCTAGGGGATTTTACCGGTGGAAATATAGATAATTGAACAATTTAGGTACTTACAGGGTTACGCAATAGCTGGGCAGAAATATGATTACCTAAACTTTGTGATTAGGCACCTAAATCCCTTCCTGGCTCTAAGCCACGGGGTCTTACTGCTAAACTGTATCATGTGCTTCACTCTTACCTTGCAGTGTGGTATTGTGAAAAAAAATTAAACTTCCTAACAAATGCAGTTTTCCATAGAGAAAAACAACAAACTAGCAACTCCTCAAACTAAAGGTTTTACAATAAAAAAAAGCATGTGACTATAGTTTTGGCAGCTCTTCATTATTCATTTCTGCACCAAGAAACTCTATTTCTCCATTTACTGAAAGATATACTGGGCTTCAAATCTTCTGATTTTTGTAAGCCTTGTTACTGGCAATGCGTGTGAGCTCATGAATGCTGATTGGCACCTGGAATTGAGAATGTTTACATGCTGAACCATCCATTCACCCCAGTTCTTTGATCTAATGTGGTTGATGCACAACAGTTCTAGTTTTTGCTGTGGCTTCCCAGAGTGCCTGTCTCAACAAAAAAAGGTGGCTGTGCTGGTTTGGAATTAATCAAATGAAAAAACATCAGAAGAATCTCTTTTTCTTAGCAAACTTTTCCATTTGTGGTAAAACCTGGATGCCTATACCAAAAGTTGCTTGGTTACAGAAATGCAAGCCTCATTGAACTGATTTTATATTTTCAGAATGGAGAATTATTAAGGAATCTTGGGGAGGAGGTAATGCAACAAAATCTTATTATTATCAGCTGTCCTTTAAAAGAATTTAAGAGATTTCAACAACATAAGAAAGGCGACTTGACCCAAGATACTCGTCTTTAAAAAAAATCTATTCACCTTTTATTTTTGCTTAATAGCTTTTGACCAATGTTAACTGACTCCTCTAATTATCTAATTGTATTTAATACTGAGTGTGATTTTGATAATGAATGAGTATAGTGCCTGATTACTATAAAGCAGTTCAGATGTGCAAGACTTAGATATAGGTTGAAGTGACTAAAATTGAGACCGGGATCCAGATTTCAAATATTTCATTCTGTCCTGACTTCAATTTTCACAACCAGAATTTCAATGCAGTCTGTTATAAGGAGGCAATGTGATCTGCAAAACTCATTTCCACACTCAGATCCTTGTCACAAAATTCAGGTTAACTAGATCTGGGAGCTGGGATTGGGCTCATACTGCTATATCTCTAAAATGTTGGTGAATTGCTTTGCCTGGTTTCTACTCTATTGTCAAACATCATTAACAAAAATGGCTATTCAGCTGCCAAAAGAGTCATACTGTACCTCTGCAAGATATTGCACACAAACACATAGCAAAGAGGAAGTCTATACACTATCAAAACAAAAAGCAGTCAAGTAGCGCTTTAAAGACTAGCAAAATGGTTTATTAGGTGATATAATTGAAGTGAAGAAATATGGTGATAATTTTTTCTCTCATATTTTACTCTTCTCTTACTTTTAGCTGTATTCTCTACAACATTTTAATATTATTCTTTTGTGATTGAAATCAACTGATCTGACAACAATGTTCTACAAAAATATTAAATCTCTTTAGCACAATTTAATTTTCTCACAACCTTTTTAATGTGGGTCCAATCCTACCTTTTTATGCATGTGACTGTAAATGAACCTAAACAATCAATATATTTTGCTATCAGAGAAAAATTTGATAAAATAGTTTTAAAAATGAAGACTTCATCATAATTCTGGTACATTTCAAATTATTGTGAGATTTCAGGATCCATGAAATTGGCAGCTATTTGCATTAGTTTTAAAACTCTTGGCTACCACGGAAAATTGATGTGGTTAATCTGGACCTTCAATAAATGCCAAGATGTTGAAATACTTGCATCTTGGAAAAGGAGCAAAAAATTAAGTGTAAAAATGCAGCAGTGATAAAGTTACTACCAGTAGAGTCTTATATGTGCCAAGGACGTTTGATCAGCACTTACAGTTTCAGCAAGGAAGAGGTTTAAAGGAGATGTTCCTCAGACAAAAGTGCTGAACGGATGTTTATGAAGTTATGGACTGATAAAACCATTGGGTTTGACACCAAAGTTAAAATTCATCATACCAGTGTACAACAGTCTTATGGTATGGTCTTGAAGCACTGCAGTAAGTGAAATAGACATCAGAAGGCTGGAGGCAGCAGTGAGAGTTCTTCAAGAGATAAAACTTGTCAAGTGGCAAGACAAATGACATTACGAGAGTGGGAGGTGAACTCTGGGGGATGGGATTGCTACAACAGGAAAGACTATGATGGTAGAGATAGCACAGAAAACAGGTAATAAGATACAAAAGCAAATAATGTAAACATAGCTATGGTCAGTCTGACACAGAGGCCATCCACTAAACCGATGGTGGAAGCTTGTAGATAGGGATATAAGGAAGCTGGGCTTGATGGGGGAACAGGACGAGGACTCAAATGAATAATGATATTGCACTCCTCCCCGTGTTGGCAAACTTGCTCTGGGATGAAAGAGAGAGAGTAAGATTCATACAATTGTGCTATTCTTTAAAAATAATTTGGAAGAAAAATATTTTATACACTGCATCCATCTGTGTGATATGTCCAATGATCTAAATTCATTTTCAGCAGTGCTATATATAGTCCAATGGGACTTGGATATTGACAAAGCATTCTGAGGAAGAACTATCCTCTAAGTCCCGTGCCATGAGAGTAACAGAACAGAAATCCTTATAATTTCTAGTCTGACCTCTTAGGGCATAAATAAGTTAAAGAATAAAGTTCCTTCCAGGTTTATTTTATTTAATTTTTATTAAAGCAAGGACATAAGATATTGCTTCCAAGTAACTTACATAAGAAAGTTCAACTAAGAAATCCACCCTACAGATGCAATAGGCTTGCTTTCCGTATCAAGCTCTTGAATCAACAGAAAAAGTGCAGTTTCTGAGAGATTTTCCAATTCTGATAGTTAAACTATTAGGCAAAGTTATTTACTATTAATTTCTCAAGTTTTCCAACTTTTTGAAGAAATAAATAAAAAAATAAATACATGGCCTGAGTCAGAGTTCTGGATGAATTGTTCTCCCACTATGCAAGTATAGGATTTCCTGGAAGGACCCACTGACAAATAGTAGAAGGGGAGAAAAACAGACACAAAAGCAACAGAGAAAGCTACTTTTGAAAGCAAGTGGAAGGTAATAAACTGATCCTATGTTTCTCTCCACTTTAAGTCAGGCATTCCACATAAAAAGCCTTTTACTACCAGTGCCAGAGTTCAGATACAAGGAAGGTACACCTTCAGTCTCCACTGGTGTGTCTGGGTACGTGCTGGAGTCCTTTGACTTGCATTGTCAGGAAGACTTAAAGGAGCTCAGCATGTCCATCATGAATTTATCTCAGCACAAACAATCAAGATGTAGTTCAATATGGCTAAATTGACATGTATACATCTGGGAATAATGAATGTGGGCCATACCTACATTGACAGGGGACCCTACCCTAGGAAGTAGTGACTCTGAAAAAGACTCCAGAGTGATGATGTATAATGAGCTGACCATGAGCTCTCAATGAGAGACACTATGACTGAACTGAACACAACTTCCAAAGGAGACATTAGAAGAGCTAATGTGATCCTGGGATACACAAACAGGGGAATTTTGAGTGGAAGGAAAGAAGTTATTTTACCTCTGTATTAGGCACTAGTGCTAGAATTGTGGAATACTGTATACAGAGCTGATATATAGACTGATGAAGGTTCAGTGAAGAGTAAAAAGAACAATTAAAGGGTTAGAAAACCTGATTCATAGCAATAAACCCAAAGAGCTCAATTCCTTTAGCTTAAGAGAGAGAGAGAGAGAAGGTTAAAGTGATTTGGTCACTGTGTGTGAGAACTTACAGGGAAACATATATTTGACATATAACTATCGTGACAGGGTCAGGCCAGAGGGCTGCTATGACAGTGGGGGAAAGCAGCCCAAAAGGGGAGAGAAAGGAACTCCCCTGCTAATGAGAGGTGAATTGTTGCAAGGCTATCAGGAGCAGCTAGCAGGGAATTGGTCCAGGCAGATGAGGATCAGCTGGCTGCGCTCAGAGCCCTGTTGAATTCCTGAGGCAGGCTTTTTAAAAGGTGTCCTGGTTAGAGGTGTTGAGAGGAAAAGAGACAAAGACCAAGAATGAGACCAAGACCAGCCCTGACTGACTAACCAATAAGAACAGTACTAGACACTGTGAATGGAGGATAGCCAGGGATAGGAGTCCACAGGCAGTAGTTGGGCTCCCACCCCAGAAAATAGCGGCTAACCTGACTCCTGATGAAGGAAGAAGGCTGCTGACCCAAAATTCTCAGGGGTGAAAGAGGGGTTTTTGCCGTGCTAAAGTCTAGCAGAAAAAACACGAGCCAATATCTGGAAGTTGTAGCTCAACAAATGCAGATTGGAAATAAGGGATACATGTTTACCATTGTGCATCATTAACCACTGGACCAATTTACCAAGGCTCATCATGGATGGTATAGAACTGCCAATAATTACAATCCGTATTGGATGGGGTTTTTTTTTGTTTTTTGTTTGTTTGTTTTTTGTTTTTTTTGTTTTTTCAAAAGGAATTCTTCAGGAATTATTTTGGGGAAGTTCTATGGCCTATGTTTTACGGGAAGTCAGACTAGATTATCTCAATCATCCCTTCTGGATTTGGGATCTCTGAATTTATATTCCTTTCAGGATTCAGCCCACAGATGGAAAACTTGTGTTTCTTGGAAAGGTGAATTCCCAGCTTCTGAACACAGCTCCCCTTAGAGATCCACAGTCTTTAAGCCCCAAGTGTCTAAATCAAATAATGGTTGTTTTCTTAATCTCCTTTATCCTGCTTTGCAGCTTTATATCAAGGTCAATCATTTATTAATGTCTATACTGCTTTCTCTTTCATCAAATATTTGGGGTGAAATCCTGGCTCCACGGAAGTCAAGGGGAGCATTCTCACTGACATCATTCAGGCCTGCATTTTGCATTAAATATTTATCCGTTTCTAATTTATTTTTAATACTGTTGGTATGACCTTTTCAGTAATTTACACAACTGAATGTTTCTTATGCAGCTTTATGTAACCTAAGATACATGGATGTTTAAAACTAAGAGTAATGATCTTTATCTCATGAATATAGTCAGTTCATTAATTAACTGCATTATTTGCTAGTAAACTGGTTGCCTTAATGCTGCGAATGTGAAACAAAGTGAAGAGTAACAGTATGTACCAAGATAAAGCAAATCCTGTTAATGAAATAAATTTATCTGTCGCTACTACATGACAGCCCATGCTGGGGGTGGAATTCTTAAAACTGTGTGTATGTTTAAACAGGCAAAAATGACTGATAATTGAAAAGATGGATTGGAACGGACTATGAATCCCAGGGATGACTGAACCTGGTGATACACTAAACAAAAACTCTCAGTAATGCTTGTAACTTTCCATTCCTTCATACGTTTTCAGATTCCATTCTTCCGAATGATGGTTGGAGTTACCGTGGGCAGTGTTTGGTTTTTGTTTGCTTGTTTAAATTGGGCTGCATGCATTTCTGCAGGTGGTGAATGACAGATGAGTGCTGCAGTGAGGAGCTGGGTGTGTTTAGGGTTGTGTGTGCTAGCTGTGCCAGGAGATATATTATTTTGTGTGGGTGAAAGTCTTATGCATGGCTTGTGGGGAGAGGAGGAGCAGACATTGGCCCAAGTATCCATGTAGCATCCCTCACACATCCAATGAAACTGTTACATGGAAGTTAGCTGTACAGTAAGGGTGGCCATGACTTAGAACTAGAGAGCTAAGGCTGGACGGGACAAGTAGCTCTTTTAGTCTGTCCTGGTGTACCTCATAGTCTATCAACACTACCTGGCACCTACATGCTCACCCAACAACTTAAAACTAAACCACAGTATCCTAACCCACTAGGAGACTAAGCTGTTCTCTCCGTGTGATATATGATAGGACGTAATGAGCAGGACAGCACACCAACTCTCCAAATCCCATGTGATACATACTGCAGTAGAAGATGAAAATAAGTCCTTGCTAAATTGATCTGGAGGAAAATTCCTTCCCAAATCCACTTATTTGTTAGACCCTGAACTTGTGAGCAAGAATCAGGCAGCCAGTCACAATGGACAAGAATTCTTAGTATGGTGTAGATACATGACTTATTATCAAGGCCATCCATAGACAAGCACCACAGGCACAGAGTGTCTTTGTTACTCCCTCCGCCCTCCATTTGTTAAGCTTTTTTACTATACTTTATTGCATTTGTAGCCCATTCCATGACTTTGACACATGACTTATGCCTGTTATATAAAAGGATAAATTTATGACAGAATCTATAAATCTGTACAGTATTTATTCATGCCATATATATGCAAATTAAAATTCCTCTAAGTGTATAGAAACTTTTACATTTTAAAAATATCTGAACTGGACTAACGTCAATTAAATTGAACTGTGTGCCAAGACTGGGTGGACTAGTATTAAATATTGTTACAGTAAGTGACTGCCTTAGAAAGTTGGTCCTAGTCCTTTTGAAGTTGATCTTGGACTAGTGAGTGACTGCTGTGTGGCAAAATGTGATGGATGTTTTCCAGTCCAAACCAGAGTTCTTTACCATTGATATCAGAATATTCCCTATGTGCCAGCTTCCTGTGAGAGTCCATACAATTGTTCAAGAATGTTTTCCTATTCATTGGAAGCTTACTAAAGTCATGCAACCTTAGGTCTTCACAGTGAGTCACTTGTCGAAAACTCTCTTTGAAGGACACTCAAGTAACTTCAATGGGAGAGCTGAAAAGCTCACTCTTGATTTTTTTTCATCTGAGCTTCCCATAACCTAATATCTTTCTTTGTAACCAAATGGTATCTTCATTCAATAAATACAAATTTCCTTGAGGACTGGTTCAGCTCTTAGGTTTTCTGCCCTTTTTTGGTTTTGGTTTTGTTGTTTGTTTTTGGTTTTTTTTTGACAACAACAAAGTCATCTTCAAATTTGTTGTCTCTGTAGGCCACAATGAAATCAAGGTAGCTTCTCATCAGACAAGAAGTGGTAATGATGTCCATTGCCTAAATTTGTAATGTTTTGTTTACGTTCATTTGGAACAGCATATTGTAGCTTAGTACAATTGAGGCTGGAAATTTGAAGTTCAATCTGCTTTGCCAGGTGTTGTGCCTCATATTGGATTCTGACCTCATCTTTTATTGAGTGCACCAGTTCCATCAGGGCACTGTAAAGCTCTGTGACTTGGTACTTCCCTGGAGTTATATTATCAACATAGCTCGTCTGGTGGGTGTCACTTCGCAGTTTCCTGATCATACTTGTAACATCATCTATCTCCTAATTGATGCTGAAAACAGGATGTATATCCTTTGCAGCAGTCTGAAGAGAGATACTGAATCTCAAGAAAAGAACACTGCATTTGAACATAACCAAATGAGGGAATTTCAGACAAAAGGCATGAAGAAAGGTCTTTGATTCAGTTAAGAGCCCTTACCTGGATGACATTTGCTTCCCCTCCTGTTCACACCTTTGTTTTAGCCTTTGTCCCAGCAATACTGAAACTTGGTTTTATTTTCATTCAGAACATACAGAAGTAGGTTTGTTAGACCTTTCTTAGTAGCAATGCCAATCCAGTTTCTCACTATTCTTGAGCACTTTTTCACAGTGCTGCTTTAGAGGAGAAGGGTCATTTCTGGTCATGTTTGGGAAAAGACAGCTTCATGTCTTTGATTTTGTCCAGCCCATTCAAAATTGTCTGATCAATATTAGTTCAGTTTAGGATTGGCAGCCAGAAAGCAATGATGCAATTTAATCAATTTGTGACATGCAAATTTTCTCACTGCTGGTTGCTTTTTTTTTTTTTTTCATCACGTGCAGCTGATACTTCTATATTATTTCTCTCCTTTTTATGTGAGGCACATTCTTCATTATCACTCTCTTTTAGGCTACCAGGAAAACTGGATTATTCTCAATCACTTTCTTTACATTTACATTTCATATCTTCAAGACAATCTTCTAATTTCTTAGTAATATAGATTTCCTTAATTTCTGTTTCACTCCTCAAGTTCCTCTCCACTGGGACTGACATTAGTAAAGCACAGGTACCCAATCTGTGGAATATGCTCCACTCGGGAGTGCCAAAGGACATTTGGGGACACTGCTGGGGCCTGGGCTAGCCACCATGAGGGGCAGGGAGGGAGTTTCCACCCAGTTCCATTCCTGTCTCTTGCTCCACCCTCAGGGCTCTGCACCCACCCTGAACTGAAAGCTACATACACATTTCCAGCTGTGGCCCCAGAATTTGCCTCCTTCCTCTTGCTCACATATATTCCTTCCCAGACCCAGGGCACCTCTCCTGTTCCCAGCTCTGGGAGGCAGGGAAGGGAAACAGATGGGGTAAATGGTAATGGAAGGTTAATTTGGGGATCACTCATCAGAAGCCCAGTTTATGTTGTTCTGTTCCGGATATTGTCCCATCTAATTGCAACTGAGCTTTTCATTTTCCACAATGAGTTCCTGAAGGGTTCATCAGGGACATCTTTTATTTTATATGGGGGGAATACTAATCAGAAGAACAAAAGCCTATGTTCTGCATGCATAGAAAGTCACCTAACCATACAAGTTAGGCATTTCAAAAATAAACGTATTACATTATACTCTGAGGCTACATCGACACAAGAGAGTTTTGTCAACAAAACCAGGGTTTTTCTGGCATAAAGCATGGAGCATCTACACACAAAATGCATTTTGTCAACTGACTCTGAACAAAACCTGGCACTTCTGTCTACAACATTCTGCAGCTCTGGGTTGAGTAACAATGCTTTTGTTGACAGTTTCTGTCAACAAAAAAGCCATGTGGATGCTCTGGGCGGGGGGCTCTGTCAATAGACAGGTCTTCTGGTTCACTGGACAGGCATGTTTACTCAGCTTCCAGTTGGCTGTTCTTTTGAGAGAGCACCCGGGCAGTCTGCCTGCTCCCGGCTGACAGAGCAGATTTCTTTTTTGATCTGCTTTGGTGTGCGGATGTGATCTGTTCACAGAAGGCTTGCCAGAGGATCTCTTCTGACACTAGAGTGTTTTGTCAGCAAAACTAGTGTTCTGTTGAAAAAACCCAGGGGGCGTCCAGATTCCCAAGGCATTCTGTCAACAGTGAATTGACAGAATGCAGCACTTCTATCAACAGTCTTCTCCTCTTCCGCACAAGGCATAACACCTCTGTTGACAGAGATCTGTTGACAGAAAGCTGGTCGGACAGGTCAGGGGGAAGGATTTCCAGGACACCGGGCAGTTCTGTCTTATGCTTCTAGCTGGCCATTTTGTTGAGATAGTGTCCTGGCAGTCCAGCCACTCTCTGTCAACAGAGTGTACCACTCTTGTGATTTGCTTGGCAGTTTGGCCAGGATCTGTCAATAGAAGTTTTGTCAGAAGATATCTTCGGACAAAAACTTCTATCGATATATCGCTGTATTCTAGACATAGATAGATAACGGTTTGATAGATATCTCTGACATTTGATTAAATATGCCCTTTATTAGTCCCTATACTTGTCAAGTCTTAAAACTCAAGTGCACTTTCATAATTACACAATAAAACAGGGTTCACATTTTATTTGAAACTTGCTATTTCCCTTTTGTTGCTTGGATCTCCTGCCCTTAAATCTAGCCCAGTTTATTGTAGTGCTAAGCTCCACAGGTATAATTCTCAAAGAGGCAGAGAACTCACAAATTGGATGGCAACATACCATGAATCCTTATGGTGATTCAGCCTGGTGACATTCTGAACACAAAGAGTCCTTGACAACACTTGTGAGTGTTTCTATCTCATCACACTGACTTAGACATTTGATGCTTTGGAGTTACACAGAGACTGACGTTCGTGGAATCTCATTACATAGATAACCTAAAACAAACACCATTGCCTTCATTTCTCAGAATCAGAATGCAGGTGCCTGAGAAATAGATTATACTGTAGAAGGAGAGGTATGATTTCTGGCTTTGCCTCTAATTCCTAAAATAAAAGGTCAGGTGAAAATGGAAATTAAAAAAAAAACTCATTTCATTTTAATACATAGGGAACTATTTCTGACAAATATTCTATTAATTGTAAAGGGGCTTTTCATTATAATACAGGGTATCAGTGAAGTGAATTTTCAATCCACTCCAGAAATTATGTGTGCTCATTTCTGTGAACTGGTACTGGGAAACCACTTTATAGTTCATACACATTGTGGTAGTGGCTTCAAAGGAGGATTCTTTCTCCTCTTTCCAGTTCCATGGAAACCTGTCCACAAGCACACTATGTGCTCTATTATGGTGAACATGTGGGAATGAGGCAGCCTTTTGAATAAGGGATTTAAAATAAAACCACCTAACAACATCATTATGATATTCTAATACGAAACAACATGTTGACACTCTCGCCATATATACCATGATGATGTGATTATGATGTGCTTTGTACAAAGTATGCTTTGTGAGATATCATTTTGAATACCGAATCTGTTGAACATTAATGTCCCATTGGATTATATTGGCTATCACTGTGTGTGGAATTATGAAGATTTGCTTCATATATGTACTGAAACACATTGTGACATTGGAAACACCCCCAACCAGCATCTCACTTACAACACTAGGACAACCAGAGAATGATAATGACCCATTAAGAGGAATACACACTCAGAAGGACTGTCCTAGATACCAAATAACATGGAGACTTCCCAGTGATAGTAGACAGGCAGTTTTGACCAGTAGACTCACATCATAACAAAGGATCTTTCCAGCAAGATATAAAAAGTGATAAAAGAAGGAAATGGCACCATCATGTTTTCCCTTTCTTACTCAACAACTCAACACATGGCAAACAATTTGGAGGAGAAAGACTGAACTAGGGAGATGGTCCCCATCTGGAAAGGTGAAGCCCATCTTGCAGACGAGGGTGACACAATGTTTGATTCAAATCCTGTCTTGCTTATAGAAATAAGATTGCAATTTTATTTTTACTTTTTAGGTAACAACTTTAATCTATTTGCTTACTGCTTATAATCACTTAAAATCTCTCATTCTGTACTAATAAACCTGGTTTTACAATTTTACCTAAAGCCGTACTTATACAGAAATGAGTAAAGCAGAGAGGCCTACTTTGTTCTATCTCACGTATGAAAACCAAAGGGTATTCAATAAAGTTGAAAGGTATCAAATTTTAGCTGATGAAGAAATAGATGAGGGAAGTTTCCTTTTAAAACGCCAACCCTGAATTAACTTATGGAACTCACCGACAAAAGATGGTATTCAGGCCATGGACTTGAGTCAAAAGAGTATTAGCTATGTATCTATCACACCAGGCACAATTTCAGGGCTTCAGGGTTTCTGTCATCCCTGCTTAGGATCTGGAGGGAAATGTCAAGGGTAGAGAAATGTACATATGGCCTCTTATTTTTTAAATCTATGTCTAAGTTATATACACAGTTTGGGCAAAAAAGCCCTTTCTGTGGAGAGAAATTGCTGCTTTGTCCCTGCCTACTCTAAGTGATTATAGGTCTCCAAACAAGAATTTTGCATGCACTGAAGACTGTTATATCTGCTAGATAGCACTGTAGGTATGCAGGGAGGTGTGATTTGAAGACCGTCAGACAGCAGTTGCATATTAGGATCCCAACCAGAAGAGAAGAGGTGGCATTAGCCTGCTACTTGAAAGGGATACACTTAAAGGACTAGAAAAGGGTCAGAGAAGGGGCAGCCTGCTCCAGGAGCATGAGACTGATAACAACCCGAGACAGGATGCTGAACTAGATGGACCACTAATCTGCTCTTTTATTGCAATTCTGTGCCCATCATTCCCTGGCAGTCTAATAGTATTTCATCTGTCCCCCATTTCCAAGGACTTAATGTTGCTTGTATAGACTTAATTTTTACTCTGTGATATGTGTGTCCATTCTCCTGAAGGAACAGACATAAACTGTTACAGGACAGGTCCTGAGTCAAGACAGAAAGGATGGGAATCTGCAGAGTCACACAGAAGAAGAGCCCCAAAGGTCTTCGGGGTTACAGCCGGGGTGGGCAAATACCAGCCTGTGGGTCAGATCTCGTCTGCTATGTATAGGGCCTAGCAGGTCCACACCACTATTTACCTGCACCTCCACAGGTATTGGGAGATCACAGCTCTCATTGGCTGTGGATCACCATTTGCAGCCAATGAAAGTGTTGGGAAGCAGTGTCCTTGTACGTGCTTCTTCCCAACACTCCCATTGTCCATGAACAGTGATCCATACATGGGAGCTGCAATCACCTGATATCTCTGAAGGTGCAGGTAACAATAGCAGCAGCAGCAGCAGCTTGCCAGACACTTACCTTGGTGGCTGCTGCTTTTTGATTGCCCATGGTGAGTTAGAATTTAAGTAGTATATAGATATGCTCATGTCACAAATGAGACAAGTAAATGTAAACCTCAGGGAACATTGTGGATTCTTTTGCCTCTGTCTGAGTTTTAAATGTGAACATCCCATATGGACTAAATTAAGGAGACTCCTTTATTAATAAGGTCAGATTTCATGCATGCTAATATCTTCAAACAAAGACCTCTGTCCTTACCAAACTAGTATATATTGGCTAGAGCTGGATAACATAAGCAGCATCTGGGTTCATGGCCCTTGTAAACTTAAGCAGATCTAGTCCTTAGAAGTGAATAATACTCGTGAGATACACCCAGATCCTCTTAATATAGTCCATCACTAGATTTGATTTCCCAGCCTGTTAATGAGTCCTTTTGTACATAGTTAAAAACACACACACACTCCCCACTACAAAAAGAAGGATGTTTTAAATTCTGGTGCAAAGCTATTTCACTTATCTTAGTTCACACAGCTAAACTGTTCACCCTTCTTTTCCTTTGGCTAAGATTTATTTCACGTCCACAGCTGATATATTGTAATGTGAGTGATAAGAGTACCAATTTATAGATGGATGGCCTGAAGGAAGACACTTAGAAAGTATAAGGTAGATATCTAATGAAAACATTTCATATTGTCATATTAATGTTACGTAGTGGGCTCAAACGTGTTTATCCTTAAAGGAAATCAATAGACAGAGGAGAAAGTGGATCATGTTGCCCTGTTTGTTGGCACAGCATAATATGTACAACCATGGTCTGCACATTGATTTCCAAGCAAAATAATAATGGCTATTAAACACTGAGTCAAATCTCTAAGATCAAAGATTTTCAAAACCAGATGTCAAAGTCGGGTTGATAAGTTCATATAGAAACACCTAAACAAGCTTTGTCTAGTGGATTTTCTAATGTTCCGAGCATTCAGCATCTAAACCTGCATGCCTGGTCAAAATTAAAAAAAAAAAAAAAACAGGCCATTTTTAGCTGAATATATATTCAAATGCCTAAATTAAGCCATCCAGCTTTCTGAATATGGCCCAAACCCTGAGAGTTATATACACTGAGAAGCAGGGGCAAGAAAGTGGGTATTACTTTGAAAGAAAGAACTGCCTGCAGAGGAAAATACATGATTACCACTGTACTATATAGGCACTGGTGAAATCAAGCCTTGAATCCTGTAAAAAAATTTCTCATGAGTTTTATCCTGATTTTCTAGGCATCCACATAATATCTGGCATAGCTGTGTGCTCCTCTAGTTAACTTTTAATTTTACTGTGCTTTTTCACTTTAGAGTGTCTTTCAAATAAACTCATAAACGTACAACATGATGGGGTCAAATTTAGCTATGACAGATCAGGAAAGGGATCTTGGAGTTATAGTGGATAGTTCTCTGAAGACATCCACACAGTGTGCAGTGGCAGTTAGTAAAGCAAATAGGATGTTAGGAATTATTAAAAAAGGGATAGATAATAAGACAAAAGATATCATACTTCCCCTCTATAAAACTATGATACGCCCACATCTTGAGTACTGCATGCAGATGTGGTCTCCTCACCTCAAAAAAGATATATTGGCATTAGAAAAGGTTCAGAAAAGGGTGACTAAAATGATTAGGGGTTTGGAACGGGTCCCATATGGGGAGAGGCTAGAGAGACTGGGACTTTTCAGTCTGGAAAAGAGGCGATTGAGGGGCGATATGATAGAGGTATATAAAATCATGAATGGTGTGGAGAAAGTGAATATAGAAAAATTATTTACCTTTTCCCATAATACAAGAACTAGGGGACACCAAATGAAATTGATGGGTAGTAGGTTCAAAACTAATAAAAGGAGATTTTTCTTCACACAGCGCACAGTCAACCTGTGGAACTCCTTGCCGGAGGAGGCTGTGAAGGCCAGGACTTTATTAGGGTTTAAAAAAGAGCTCGATAAATTTTTGCAGGTTAGGTCCATAAATGGCTATTAACCAGGGGTAAAGTATGGTGTCCTAACCTTCAGTACAAGGGCAGGAGATGGATGGCAGGAGATAAATCACTTGATCGTTGTCTTCTGTTCTCCTTCTCTGGGGCACCTGGCATTGGCCACTGTCGGCAGACGGGATACTGGGCTGGATGGACCTTTGGTCTGACACAGTATGGCCATTCTTATGTTCTTATGTTCTTATTTGCCAGAATAGCGAAATCACTGTGGATTTGCACAGATGGAGAAGGTCAACTGTGTGCAAGACTGAGGCCTTAGTTACCAAAAAGACACTTGAAGAAAGCTGCTAGATGAGAATCAACCATCAATAAAGTTCTATTCATGGTGCTACCCCTGAACTAAACTTTCATAATTGGTGTGCTTCCATTTAAAAACATGTAGTGTAATTAAATGTGCAATACCAGTTAAACCAACCTGGAGTTATCTGGGGATATCTATTTCATTTCTTTTAGTTTATTATCATGTCTGACGGAATTTATGAAAAAAAGGCAAAGGGTAAATATGTAATCAAACTCAGGATTTAAAGTGCATTTAACTCACCTGTGTAGGCAAGAACAAAATAAAGCAACGCTATTATTCCCTCTGAGGCATCTGGTAGGTCACACTCAGAAGAAAGGACACTTGGCTACGTGGACCTTTGGTCTGACAGAGGATGGTTATTTTTATGTTCTCATATGTAGTTAATCAGAAAAAAGGAGCCGAGTGAACACATAAAAGATGCAGATAGATAAAAATGCCATCACAAGGGCAAGGAGGTGAGAAACCATAGCACACAGAGGCCACGTCTACACTAGCCTCCTCCTTTTGGAAGGGGCATGGTAATGAGGGATTTCAGCAGACATTAATAAGGCGCTGCCATGAATATGTAGCACTTCATTAGCATAGTGACATCCGTGAACAATTCAAAAGTGTTGCTTTCAAAATGCATACCACCTGTGTAGACAGGGACCCTTTGAAAGGACCCCTTGATTTTGAAAGCTCCTTCTTCTCAAAAGCAAATGGGAAGAAGGGGCTTTCTATATGGGCAGCATGAATTTCGAAAGCAGAACTTTTGAATAGTGTGCAGCTGCCATTATGCATATTCATGGCAGCGCCTCATTAGTGTCTCGTGAAATCCCTCATTGCCATGCCCCTTCCAAAAGGAGGGGGCTAGTGTAGAAGTAAGGAGAAAGATTAGTGTAAAAAGAAAAGCAATAAGAATACAGTACTTACACAACGTATGCAGCAGAAGCTAAACTACTGGTGAGGTAACGATTAAGAGAATAACAAAACAATAGCATGGAAGACGTGCTAAATACAAGCAAACAAACAGGACAGGGTTTTCAAACTTAAAAACTAATGGAAGAGGAAGGGGATATAGGAGGAATGTCAGGGTTTCTCACATATGACACTGAACTCTCCCAATAAATGCATGACATTTCAAAAGGAAATCAGCAGAAACAGAAGACATAATTGTCATTGTTGAAATGAATCATTAGTCCAGTGAAGAACAGCACAACTCAGCTGTTTTTGAAAACAGAGGTCTAGATTTGCTTGTGTGCTCCATCTGATTTGTTTTACTAGAGCAAAGGGGCCAGGAAAGCTCGTGTACAAGGCAGTTGAAGATTCCCTTGTCAATTATGACAAGAAAGTGAGAACAAGATGATGGAAAGTTCCCTTATGGCTATTATCTGAACATGGCATGATTAGCTTAAAAAGGATAGTAGGATTGTACATCTGCCCAAGACTCTTGACATTTCCATAAATATAACATGCAGTAATTCCCAAAGGAAGAAACAAATCAATTAAAAATTTCTGTATGCAAAAAGTTAAGGTAGACAGAGCAGAATAAAAGTGTTTGAACACACAGGGCATACACAGGAAGCACAATGATCAAATCATAGAATAGAATCATAGGGCTGGAAGGGACCTCAGGAGGTCATCTAGTCCAGCCCCATGCTTCAAGCAGGATCAACCCCAACTAAGTCAACCCAATCTGAACCTTGTCAAGCCGGGACTTAAAAACCGCTAGGCAATGCATTCCAGTGTTCCACCACCCTCCTGGTGAAGTAGTTTTTCCTAATATCAACCTACTCCCCTCCTTCTGTAACTCCAGACCATTGCTCCTTGTTCTGCTATCTGTTTCTTATCATCCTCTTTACAGCTCCCCTTCAGGAAGTTGGAGGCTGCTCTGAAATCACCCCTTTGACATCTCTTCTGTAAACTAAACAAGCCTAAATCCCTCAGCCTCTCCTCATAGGTCATGGGCTCCAGCCCCTGAATCATTTTTGTTGCCCTCCACTGAACCTGCTCCAGCACATCCACATCCTTTTTATACTGGGGCAGGGGGCAGAAGTGG
This sequence comes from Carettochelys insculpta, assembly GCF_033958435.1. NCBI lineage: Eukaryota > Metazoa > Chordata > Testudines > Carettochelyidae > Carettochelys > Carettochelys insculpta. The sequence continues at coordinate 140,573,674 of NC_134137.1, forward strand.
ACACAATATTCCAGATATGGCCTCACCAGTGCTGAGCAGAGGGTAACAACCATTTATTTAGATCTGTTCAAAATGCTGCTCCGAATGCACCCCAGTGTGCCATTAGCCTTGTTTGCTGCCAGGACACACTGTTTACTCATATCCAGCCTTTCATCCACCATAACCCCTAGGACCCTTTCTGCTGTACTGCTGCTTGGCCAGTCGGTCCCCAGCCTATAACAATACTTGGGATTCTTCCATCCCAAGTGCAGGACTCTACACTTCTCGTTGTTGAACTGCATCAGATTTCTTTTGGCCCAGTCCTCCAATTTATCCAGGTCACTCTGGATCCTATCTCTACCCTCCAACGTATCTACCTCTCACCCTAACTTTGTGTCTTCTGCAAACTTGCTGAGTGTGCAATACAGTCCCTCATGCAAGTCATTAATAAGTTCCAGTATTATGAATAAAGCTATGCCAATTTATTTGGGCTGATTTTGCTTCTAGAAAGTGGAAGATTATTTAATTTGTACATGAGGCCATGTTTCAGAGAAAGCCAGGCTACCCATTTTCATCGAAAGAGACACTGATATTTTGACAATATTCTTGAAAAGACAATGTTCGTTCCACTGTGAGGTGTATAGTTGTTTCACACAGCATGCATGAAAATGTCTTAAAAGAAATCATTACAATGTGAAAAGGTTCCACATAGAAGAAAAATACTGATATTTCATTTGGCAAATCCTTGTTAGCCTTACGAATACAAGTAAGGACATTGACTATGCTGGTATCATTTGTCATAGTACTATTGACTAGCTGACATAACACATTAACTAATAAGTTTGGTCCAGTCCAGCATCAAGGAATAAAGTGAGAAATTTCTTGCACATCATCTGATGTACTTAGAATAATTTTATTGACCGCTTACAATTATATTTATACATCTTATATGGCCAGTTTCCTTTCATGTAGCCCAAATAATTTCAAAGAACCACAATTTAAACTTACAAATATGTCAGCTTATGGTCACAACCTTTTCTGCATATAAATTGGATAGGTGCCAGCCAAAAACAGAGCAAAACAAAACAAAACAAAAAAAAACACCTTAAAATATTCAGGGTGAAAATCTTCTCTGTACAATGGAAACACTCCCATTGACTTGTACAGGGCAGTGTTTCATTTATCATATTAAAAACATTTAATACCTCAGGCAGGATTGAATAACTATATTGAAAAGCAATGAAACTGATGACATTTTTTTAAAAAGAGACTCCGAGGTGATCCTGGCAGTTACAGTCTGGCAAGTCCAACCTCATTACCAGACAAAAGCTGTGTCTACATGTGCACGCTACTTCGAAGTAGCGGCACTAACTTCAAAATAGCGCCCGTCGCGGCTACACGCGTTGGGCGCTATTTCGAAGTTAACTTCGACGTTAGGCGGCGAGATGTCGAAGTCGCTAACCCCATGAGGGGATAGGAATAGCGCCCTACTTCGACATTCAACGTCGAAGTAGGGACAGTGTAGACGATCCGCGTCCCGCAACGTCGAAATTGCCGGGTCCTCCATGGCGGCCATCAGCTGGGGGGTTGAGAGACGCTCTCTCCAGCCCCTCAGCTCACTGGTGGCCGCGTGGAGCGGCCCCTTAAAGGTCCCTCCCCCTCCCTGCCTCTGCAGGAAGCTGAGGGAATGTGCAGGCTGCAGCCTGCACACACAGCCAGCCTGCACCACCCTCAGCCCCTGAGAGCTGCAATGGCCACCCGGCAGCCCCCCCAGCGCCCCCAGGGGACCCCCCCCCCCAAGGGGAGCCAGGGCAGCCAGCCCAGCCAGAGGACCAGCCAGTCTGGGAAGCGGCAGCGGGGCCCCTCCTGGATGGAGGCCGAGCTGCAGGACCTGCTGGGGCTCTGGAGCGAGGAGGAGGTGCTCCAGGTAATGGGGAGCAAGAGGCAGAGTGCGGATGCATTCGCTCGGCTGGCCGATGGCCTGGCTGCCCGGGGTCACCCTGCCCGCACTCCTGACCACGTCAGGAGTAAGGTGAAGGAGCTGCGGCAGGGTTATGCCCGGGCCCGGGATGCGGCCAGCCGATCTAGGGCCGCCCCCATCACTTGCCCCTTTTACAGGGAGCTCAGGGACATCCTGGGCTCCCGGCACACCTCCTCCCCTCCGGCCACCCTTGACACCTCGGCTGGCGAGCCCCAACAGGCCCTGCAGCCGGAGTCCACCCCGGAGGCAAGCCCCGCACCCCGGGGGCCCCCCCCGGAGGCCATCCCCGGGACATCGTGGCAGAGGGAGGAGGAGGAGGAGGAGGGGGGCTCCTCCTCTGCAGAATCCAGGCTGCAGATCCTCCTACTGCCATACCGGAGCAGGAGCGGGGCCTCCGACCCCCGGGGATCTCCGGACCGTGGGAGCGGACCGACAGGTAGGTACCCCTCTCTGGTGGACACCCCTGGGCTTGAGGGGCGGGGGTAAGAGATATGTGTCCAGGGCCCCCCACATGCTCACATGGCCATGGCCCCAAGGACACCAGGGCCATGGCCCTTACAGCACTGCAGCCATCAGCCCCTGCCCCCCCACACCCCGCATGACAGTGCCATGCCCCATCCCCGGGCCAGGGGGGAGCGGAACCTCGAGGGGCCCCGGGGAGGAGGGGGTGGGACACCCCGCAGCAGCAGAATGTGATGGAGTGGGGGGAGTGCCAAAGGGAGACTCAGGCTACATATGAGCCACAAGAGCCGAAGAGCTCCCAGGGCCAAAGGAGGATCCTGGCGCTACAGCTGGCAGGTGACACCTCTGCCCTGAACAAACAGGAGGGAGGAGCCGAGCTGGCTTCGAATTGGGGGGCGAGGGCTGGGGCCACAGGTAGAGGCTAGGGGAAGGGAGAGCTGGTAGGCAGCCACCCTGAGGAGGGGGAAAGCTGCATCCCAGAGGGGCACCCCTTGGGGTCTTCTCCCCATGACGGGTTGGAAGGACTGTCTCTTCCGACAGCTGGTGCTGTCACTCCTGCCAGAAACTGGCCATCTGTGGCCTAAGAAACCTCTCCTGCTGTCAGACCCTGCGGGGTGAAGTGAGAGTCGCTCCCACCAGGGGACGGGGTGCAGGGCAGGGGGACCCCTGAACCCCATCCATCACAGCAGCATCTCCCGGGGACGGGGATGGGGAACCTGCAGCACAGGGCTGGGGGGACAAAGGCCACGGCTCGGGGCCCACACTAACGCCTGTCTCCATTCTTCTTCCCCCCCTCCTCTCCTGTGTCCTGCACCTGCACCATCAGAATGACCGGAAGAGAGCGCCGGCGAGGCGTCAGTTGTCCCGGAGAGCCCTCCGGGACCATCGCTCCAGGGCAGCCCCTCGGCCGAGGACCGACCGGCCCCGCGGCGGGCTAGACGGCAGACCCCGCGCCTCCAACCGCCGCCGGCGACAGACCCCCAGCTGATGGCCATCCTCCGTCGGCAGCTGGAGGTCGCGGAGCAGCAGCTGCAGGAGCGGGCGCTGGCCTGGCGCCAGGAGGCATGGGGGGCCTATATGCAGACATTTAACCAGCTTGTGGACTACCTGGCCCCCCATGCCGCGCCGGCTGACCAATCGCCCGCCCTGCCCACTCCTGCAGCCCCACCACCAGCTGCTCCGCCCGTCGCCGGCCCGTCCGCTGTTGCCCCGCCACCCACCCGCGAGGGCCAGAGCGCCGAGGGACCCCTGGAGCCACCTGACACTCGCCAGCCCCCATACCTTCCGGTCCAGCCCGCTCCCACCCAGCCACGGACCAGGCTGCGAGCGCGGCGGGGCTCCCGGCCGGCCACGCCCAGTGCCGGGCTACGGGGCGAGGAGCCCGGGACGTGGCCCCCCCCTTGTATATAGTTGGACCCTGTTTTTTTGGTCCCCCCATTTGCCCTGTCCCCCCCATGTAAATAGTTCTCCCCTTTCTCCTCCCTGGTTTTCTTTTTATTATTTATGGCACACAGTTGTTTCTTTGGATTGTTTTATTTTTGTACATATTGCTTTTGTTGAACGTTTCTACCTAGTTTTCTGTTTGTGGTTCACATATTTATTTACATCCAAAAAAAAAAAAAGTTCGGAAAGAAAAAAAAAAATTTACGTTCAGCCACAAGTGTGTGCTGTCATTTGTCCAGGACAAGTCGGGGTGGGGGGGGCAGTGGGGTGCTCCATGGTGTGGGCGTTGGGGCAGGAGTGTGGGGGAGGAAGGGGCGGGCAGTAGGGGGCCTGGGCAGAGTTCACCAAGCGGCCTGTTCGTCGAAGTGGGCCCGCAGGGCCTCCCGGACCCGGGTCCCCTGGGGGTCCACCTGCCGACTGGGGGCAGCAGGTGGCTGGAAGTGTGCCCTGCCGGCCTCTGCAGCCCAGCCCTGGAGAAAGGTCTCCCCCTTGCTCTCGACCAAATTGTGCAGGGCGCAGCAGGCACCCACAATCTGGGGGATGTTGTTGGGGCCCGCATCCAGGCGGGTCAGGAGACATCTCCAGCGTCCCTTCAGGTGGCCAAATGAGCGCTCCACCACCTGGTGCGCACGGTTCAGGCGCTCGTTGAAGCGCTCCTGGCTAGCGGAGAGATGGCCCGTGTAGGGGTGCATGAGCTACGGCCGGAGGGGGTAGGCCGCATCTGCGATGACGCAGAAGGGCATGGTGGTGTCCCCCAGAGGGATCTCCCGCTGGGGGATGTAGGTCCCCGCCTCCAGCCGGCGGCACAGGCCCGAGTTCCGGAAAACCTGGACGTCGTGGGTGCTGCCAGGCCAGCCCACATAAATGTCCTGGAAATGTCCCCGGCTGTCCACCAAGGCCTGCAGGACGACAGAATGGTAGCCCTTGCGATTGAGGTATCGTCCTCCACTGTGATGCGGGGCGCGGATGGGGATGTGAGTCCCATCCACAGCCCCGAAGCAGTTGGGGAAGCCCAGGGTGGCAAAGGCCGCGATGGTGGCATCTGGGTCCCCCAGCCTCACGAGCCTGTGCAGGAGCATGGCGTTGATGGCATGCACAACCTGCAGAGAAAGCACATGGGACAGCCCCAATGAGGGGTGAGCAGGGTGTGCGTGGCCCTGCCCTGCCCTGCCCTGCCCTGCCCTGCTCTGGCCCCCCTGCCCTGCCCCCGTGGGTTCGCTTACCTCCATGAAGACAGCCCCGACGGTGGCCTTTCCGACACCAAACTGCTGTCCCATGGATCGATAGCTGTCCGGAGTGGCCAGCTTCCAGACAGCGATGCCGACCCGTTTCTGCACCGTGAGGGTACGCCGCATGGCAGTGTCCTGGTGCCTGAGTGCGGGGGTGAGCCACTGGCACAGCTCCAGGAATGTCTGCTGGGTCATCCTGAAGTTCCTGAGCCAGTGGTCGTCATCCCACTCCCCAAGCACCAGCCGCTGCCACCAGTCGGTGCTGGTGGGGTAGCTCCACAGCCGCCGGCGTGTGAGGCGGGGGGTGGAGCGGGGTGCTGCAGGGGTAGGGGTTGAGCCCTGCTGCCCTGGGGGCATCTCCTCCCCTGGGGCAAGGAGGTGCTTAGCTGCCTCCCACATGGCATGGGTCAGGGCAAGCCCTGCTCCTGCCAGGAGGGCTGGGTGGACCTCTAGCTGCTGCTGCTGCTGCTGCTGCTGCTGCTGCTGCTGCTGCTGGGGGTCCATGACTGCGGCGCTCGGGGTCTGTGTGCCTATGGCTCCTCAGACCGCGTGCTGTGCAGGCTGAGTGTGTCTGGGAGGGGCCCTTTAAGGGAGCGGCTAGCTGTTGCCCCGGAAGCGCTAGTCCGCCCTGTGACCCTGTCTGCACCTGCGCCTGGCATCCCTATTTCGATGTGTGCTACTTTGGCGTGTAGACGTTCCCTCGCCGCGCCTATTTCGATGTTGGGCTGTGCAACGTCGAAGTTGAACATCGACGTTGCCGGCCCTGGAGGACGTGTAGACGCTATTCATCGAAATAGCCTATTTCGATTTCGCAACATCGAAATAGACTACTTCGATGTAGGCTTCACGTGTAGACGTAGCCAAAGTGTATGAAACTACAGTAAAGAACATAATTGTCAGAGATATGCATAATTTGGTGAAGAGTTGGAGTGATTTTCGGAAAGGAAAATCATGTCTCACCAATCTATTAGAATTCTTTGAGGCACTCAAAAAGAATCTGTAGAAGCAGGATCCAGTTTACTTAGATTTCCAGAAAGCCTTTGACAATGTTCTTCAGCAAAAATTCTCAAGTAAGCTTCAAGAGATAAGAGGAAAGGTCCTCTCGTGGTTAAGATTGGTAACTAATGAAAGAATGAGAAGAAAACAGATAGGAAAATTATCAGTTTTCAGAATTGAGATAGGTAACTAGTGGTGTCTTAAAAGGGTCTGAACTGGGGCCAATTATATTCAATGTCTTCATAAATGATCTGGAGAAAAGAACATTAGAACATAAGAATGGACATACTGGGTCAGACCAAAGGTCTATCCAGCCCAGTAGCTTGTCTGCCAACAGTGGCCAGTGCCAGGTGCCCCAGGGGGTGGAAGATAGGGGGAGACACCGAAGACAAAGGTCAAGCAATTCATCTCCTTCCATCCATCTCCAGCCTCTGACAATCAGGGACACCATTCCTACCCTTGACTAATAGCCTTTTACAGACCTAACCTCCATAGGGTAAACAGTGACATGGTAAAATATGCAGAAAACACAAAATCGCTCCAGATAGTGAAGTCCACAATACAGTGCAAAGAGCTTCAAATGGATCTCACAAAGTTGGGAGAGTTGGGAACAAAAAGGCAGATGAAATTAAATGTTGATAAAAGCAAGATAATGCATGTTGCAAAACATAATTTCAATGGTACATAAAAAGTGATGGGCTATAAATTAGCTGTTACTGCTCAAGAGAGAGTTCTTGGAGTCAATGTGGATAGTTCTCTGAAAATATCTACCTAATGTGCAGTGCCAGTAAAAAGCAAATAAAATGTTGGCAATCATTAAGAAAGGAACACATAACGGCTGCATCTACATGACATCCCATTTCAAAACGGGAACGAAAACAAGCAAGAGTGAAAATGCTATGAGGATTGAATTTGCATAGCTCGTGCCTCATTTGCATATTCTCACATTATTTTGCTTCTTGAAGACCCTTTTCAAGAAGTAAAACCAGATGTGTAGATGGGGTTCCCTTGAAAACAAACCTAGTGTTCAAAAGACCCCCTCTTTCTGAAATAGTGTACATTGCTGTTTTTGCTTCTGGAAATCACAGAATCACAGAATCATAGGGCTGGAAGGGACCTCAGGAGGTCATCTAGTCCAGACCCCTGCTTCAAGCAGGATCAACCCCTACTAAGTCATCCCAGCCAGGACCTTGTCCAGCCGGGACTTAAAAACCTCAAGGGATGGAGAATCCACCACCTCTCTAGGCAACGCATTCCAATGCTTCACCACCCGCCTGGTGAAGAAGTTTTTCCTAATATCTAACCTACTCCTTTCCCTTTTCAGCTTCTGACCATTACTCCTTGTTCTGCCATCTGACACCACTGAGAACAATTTCTCACCCTCCTCTTTAGAGCTCCCCTTCAGGAAGTTGAAGGCTGCTATTAAATCACCTCGAAGTCTTCTCTTCTGTAAACTAAACAAGCCCAAATCCCTCACCCTATCCTCATAGGTCTTGTGCTCCAGACCCTTAATCATTTTTGTTGCCCTTCGCTGAACCTGCTATATAGCAAATTCACATCCTTTATATACTGGGGGAGGCCCAAAACTGGACACAATATTCCAGATGTGGCCTCACCAGTGCCGAATAAAGAGGAATAACTACTTCCCTAGATCTGCTCGAAATGCTCCTCCTGATGCACTCCAGTGTTCCATTAGCTTTCTTGGCTACAAGGGCACACTGTTTACTCATATCCAGCCTTTCATCCACCATAACCCCTAGGTCCCTTTCCATCGTACTGCTGCTGAGCCAGTCGGTCCCCAGCCTGTAACAATGTTCGGGATTCTTCCACCCCAGGTGCAGGACTCTACACTTCTCCTTATTGAACTGCATCATATTTCTTTTGGCCCATTCCTCCAATTTATCCAGGTCCCTCTGGATTCTCTCTCTACCCTCCAACGTATCTACCTCTCCCCCTAGTTTTGTGTCATCCGCAAACTTGCTGATGGTGCAACCCAGTCCCTCATCCAGGTCATTAATAAAGATGTTGAATAACACCAGCCCCAGAACCGAGCCTTGCAGCACTCTGCTTGAAACAGACCACTATCCAGATATTGAGCCATTGACCACTACCCGTTGGGCCCAACCATCAAGCCAGCTTTCTATCCATCTTATAGTCCAAGGATCCAATCCATATTTCCTTAACTTATGGACAAAAAATGTTGTGGGAGACCGTCTCAAAAGCCTTGCTGAAGTCAAGGTATAGTACATCCACTGACTTCCTCATGTCCACAGAGCTTGTTACGTCGTCATAGAAGCTGATCAGATTGGTGAGGCAGGACTTGCACCTGGTGAATCCATGTTGGCTACTTTTGATCACTTTCCCCTCTTCCAAGTGCTTCAAAAGGGATTCCTTGAGGATTCCCAGGGATTGAGGTAAGGCTGACAGGTCTATTGTTCCCTGGATTGTCCTTCTTTCCTTTTTTAAAGATGGGCACTATGTTTGCCTTCTTCCAGTCATCCGGTATCTCCCCCGATCTCCAACAGTCTTCAAGGACAATGGCCAAAGGTTCAGCAATGACCTCTGCCAATTCCCTCAGTACCCTGGGGTGCATTAAATCCAGACCCATGGACTTGTGCACATCTAGTTTTTCTAGATAGCTCAGAACTTGTTCCTTCCCAACAGATGGCTGCCCTCCACCTTCCCATACTGCATCTTCTAAGACCATCATGAGGAAGTTGACTTTGTCTGTGAAGACTGAGGCAAAAAAAGCATTGAGTACTTCAGCTTTTCCTGCATCATCTTTCACTAGGTTAACTCCCTCATCCAGTAATGGCCCCACACCTTCTCTGATAACCCGTTTAATGTTCACATGCCTGTGGAAACCCTTCTTGTTACTCTTCACGTCCCTTACCAGATGTAGTTCCAATTGTGCTTTCGCTTTCCTGATTACTGCCCGGCATTCTCCAGCCGTACGTTTATACTCCTCCTTAGTCAGCTGTCCTCGTTTCCATTTCTTGTATGCATCCTTTTTGAATTTAAGCTGACTAAGGATTTCCCTGTTAAGCCAAGCTGGTTGCCCACCATGTTTGCATTTCTTACTACGCAGCGGGATTGTTTGTTCCTGTGCCTTCAGTAAGACTTCTTTAAAATACTTCCAGTTCTCTTCAACTCTTTTCCCCTTCATCGTGGTTTCCCAAGGGATCCTGCTCATCCAGTCTCTTAGGGAGTCAAAGTCTGCTCTTCTGAAATCAAGGGTCTGTATGTTACTGCTCACCTTTTTTCCTTTCATCCAGATCCTGAAATCTATGATCTCATGGTCGCTGCAGCCCAAGTTCCCCCCCACTTCTATTTCTTCTACTAGTTCTTCCCTGTTTGTGAGCAACAGGTCAAGTTGTGCACGGCCCCTGGTCGGTCCCTTCAGCACTTGTACCAAGAAGTTATCCGCAGTAGTTTCTAAAAAAATTTGCATGTCCATTTTTGAAGTTTTGGGCTAGTGGAGACATAGCCTATATGATGCATTTTGGCTACATTTATGTTAGCCCCTTCCTTTCAGAAGGGGCATGGTTATGAGGGAGTTTGGAAGATGCTATCGAGGCACTGCTGTGAATATGCAGCACCTCATTAGCATAATAGCAGCTGCATGTGATTTTAAAGTGCTACTTTCAGAAAATAAGTCTCCTGTGTAGAAGGGGCCTTTTGAAAGGACCCCCCCTGCAAACTTCAAAAGCCCCTTCTCCTTAAAACTAAATAGAAAGGAGAGGCTTTCAAAGTCTGGGGGGTCCTTTCAAAAGGCCTTGTCTACATGGGTGGCATGCATTCTGAAAGTGGCACTTTCGAATTGTGCATGACCGCCTTTATGCTAACAAGGTGCTGCATATCATGGAATATCCTTATTAGCATCTTCCAAACTCTCTCATTACCATGTCCCTCCAAAAGGTAGGGACTAGTGCAGACATGGATTTTGTGTGTAGCAGCATTATTTCAAAATGAGCAATTCCAGAATAGCTGTTTGGCTAAGTCTATAGTCAACACGGTTTTGAAAGAATGGCTTTTGAAAATACACTTTGAAAGATGGTCTTTTGAAAAGAAGTGTCCACACAGACAAACAGAGATCAAAGGTCTGACCTGCCCTTTTGAAAGGCCTAATCGCTCTTTGGAAAGAAAACATCCACACATCCCAGAGCACTCTTTCGAAAGTACAGGGCCAGGAAAAGCTGTGGGCAAGGTCGCATGGTGGCCATGACCTTCCTCAACTGTCACCAGCAGCTCCTTTAAAGGGACCCTCCCCATGACACTCGGCCTGCACAAGGTGAGGGCTGGCTAGCTGTCCTGAGGCAAGCAGAGGAAAACCATTCAGAGGAGGCACTGCAGGCCACCCATGGACCCCAAGCAGCTCTCCCCCCACTTCCGATCGAGGCGGTGGCCAGCACACTGGCTGTGGTGCTGGCTGCAGACCTGCAGCGGCTTTGGGTGCTGTCCTTAGCATGCAATACCCTCACCTAGTCTCCCAGGGTATCTGCCACTTGTGGGGCTATTTTACAAGCACAGACTGGTGGAACCAGCTGTTGTTGGAGGACTGCAGTGATGACTTGTGGCTGCAGAATTTCAGGATTACCCAAGTGGACATTTCTGGAGCTGTGCCAGTGGCTCTCCCCAGCCTGGCACCCACATGAGGCCAGTGTTCCCTCTGCAGAAATGCGTGGCAATCACCCTATGGAAACTGGCAACCCCAGACAGCCACTGATTTGTCGGCCACCAGTTTGGGTGGGCAGGGCCACCATCAGGGTTGTCCTTAATGAGGTAAGCTATACTCAGTCCATGCTCCCACCACAGGTGGGGGGCAGGGGGACTTGGGAGATGGCACCCCAACAAAGGACACCATCAGGAGCCATGAGAGTGGCCCCCTGCAAGAACAGGGGAAGGGACAGGGACAGGCAGGCATGCAGGGGGCAGGGAGAAGGTGTACCACGGAGAAATGCCCTGTAGGGGATGGGCTGAGGACAGGGACAGGAGGGCACACTAATCCCCAATCCACAACCACAACTGCATGCTCCCCTCACACCCTGCAGGTAATCTGGGCCTTCAACAAGGTCCTGCTCTGGCACCTGCTCCTTGTCAGGGGCCTTGATGACTCCCTCAGGGGGTTCAAAAAGTTAGGCTTCCCCAACTGCTTTGGGGTACTGGGTGGCACACACATCGCCATCTGGTTCCCAGAGCACAGTGGTGGGATGTTCGTAAACCACAAAGGCTACCACTCCGTGGTGCTACAGGCACTTGTTGACACCAAGGGCTGGTTCATAGATATATCCATGAGCTGGTCCAGCCACGCTCACAACACCAGGGTGTTCCTGAACTCAGGGCTGGACTGTCGAATGGGCGAGGGGATCTACACCCCCCCATTGGGAGCTCCCTGTCAAAGACACCACAACGCTTCCCTGCATTGTGGCCAATGAAGCCTACCCCCTGCATGCCAGGCTCATGAGACTGTATACGGGTCACACTCAACCTACCTAAGACATTTTTAATGAGCAGCTCAACTGGGCCCAGAATATGGCTCAGTGGGCATTCAGACACCTGAAGGGGCATTTCTGCTGCCTCCTGATGAGGCTGAAGTTGGGCCTCCCAAAGTCCTGGCGGTGGTTGGGACATGCTGCACCCTGCACAACCTTATGGAAGTGAAGCATGAGCCCTTTGTGTGGTGTGGGCCGCCGAGGCTGGGCACAAGTAGCTGCTTGCTGCTCCATGCTGCCAGGACCAGAGGTACAGGATTTGGGTAAGGGACTCTTCACCCAGGAGCCACATTAACCCTCCCCCCTGCCACGCACATGCCCCTACCCCACAACCCCCAGGAACACACACAACCCACCACCACTCCCATGCTTGTGCACACCCCACCACCCCAACACAGACAGAGGGGACACAGGAATAACCACAAATAAAGTGTTTACTGAGCACCTGACCAAACTTTGCATCTATGTAACCTAGCAAACTATGTACAGGAGGGTTGAGGGAACTATGAACTGGAAGGGTAGGGGAAACTATATACAGGAGGGCTGAGGGAACTATTTACAGGTGTGGCCTGGGCCAGGGCAGGTGGACACCAATGCCCTAGGAAGGCCAGGGGATGGGGTGGGGGGGACTTTAACCCTGAGGGGGGTTGAGGGACGGGATCCCCACTGCCTGTATGCCCCTACCTCCCTGCATCTGGGGGCCCCATTGGGACTGTGCTGGGGCTGGGAGCATGGGAAGGTAAGGGCATGGGCGGGCAGCAGCCTCCACTGCCTTGCCAGGGTTGGCACAGGGGGAGGAGGGGTGGGGAGAGCTGCCTCCTCATGGCCAGCCCTAGCCACAAGAATGTGCACTAGCTGGAGGAGGCTGGCCAGCAGGAGGTAGTTTGCAAACAGGGCAGTGAGGTTGGGCTTGTGGGTGGGGGGGAGTGCAGAGGGGAGGTTGGAAGGGGGGTTAGAGTCAGGGGGCAGGTTGGAGGAGGCCAGGCAACAGGGGGCCAGATGATGGAGGAGTGGGAGTGGGAGGGGCAGGTGTGAAGTGGCTTGTGAGAGGGTTGCAGGTGGGGCCAGGTGGGCGGTCACAGCCTGGGCCAGGGCATCCAGGTTGGATGCCACCCTGTCCCATGCATGCTGTTCCATTGTGAGCCACTCCCACAGCATGTCTTTGAGGTCCCACAGGACTGCAGTGTGGGCACGGCCCCCCACATCCTCAGCCCCACCCTGGTGGCCCCATCTTATGGCCCACTGGTGGCCCTGTGCCATTTCTGTCTGGGGTCCAACCCGCTCCCCCTCACCTTCTATGATTGGGCTCCCTGGCCTGTGGATGGGGCTCAGCTGGCTGTCAGGTGCTTGAGCTGTGGAGACAGAAGGGGACAGAAGAACAGGTCATTAGTCCTGTGTGATGGCCTCTGTGTGCCTACTCATCCCCTCCCCAAACTGGGGCCCCTGTGATGTCCAGATGTCAGGGTTCCCAACATGGGTGGCATGAATGTAGGCTTCCCTCGCCACCCCCAAGTCCCTCCATGGCTTTGTGGCCCGTGGTGCTGTCCAGGCTGCATGGTGCTGAGTACAGCATGTTAATCCCCCAGTGCCCATGGAGCATGGCTATTCAGGTTGCACCTGGACTGGGGCCCATGGTCATGTGGGTGGCCTTCAGCCACACTATGTGGGACTGAGTGCCCCCTCCCCAGGTCCGAGGGAAACCAGCACGCATGACACCTACCTGATAGTCCCTCCAGGAACTCAGGCAAGGCATGGGTGGAGATGGCCTGGCTGGACAGCCCAGATGCAATGTCAATGACAAGGGCCTCCTTGCTTGAGTTTGTCATTTCTGATGGTCTCCAGGACCCGGACCATCCACGAGCACACGGTGCTGGCTGCTGATCCCAAGCGATCCTCAACTTCCATCCCTGCCTCCAACTCCGACTCAGTCTCCAGCTCAGCCATGTCAAGGATTAATGCTGGGGGTCTCCCTCTCCTTGGGACCGAAGAGGTGATCTGTTTATTTAAAGTAGAGGCAGTTGGTGGGCACTGCCCCCGACTGTCTGGCCTCATCCCATGCTTTGCAGTACCCCGACACAATTCTTCTACCTTGGATCTCATCTGGTCTGGGGTGTGGGTGGGGTGGTCCCAGCTGGTGAAGGCCTTTGAGAGGTACCCGAATGTGGCACTTTTTTGGTGCCATACCCCCATAAGGTGCAGGACCTCCTTGTCTTCCCTAAGGAAGAGGAGGTCCCAGATCACGTTTGAGCCTGGTTCAGCTCCTGGTAGGGATCCCTGCTGTCCTTGGGGGGTCCCTGAGGTTAGCGTGGGTCAGGGTTGCTGGCCATGTGTCAGGGAGTGTGGTGGGCTAGCTGCGACTTCTCAACAAGCAGCATGCTGGTGAGTAGTGTGGGCCCCCTGCTGCCAGCATGCTCTCAGCTTCCTGCTTGGGTTTGTGGGAGCCTACATCTTTAAACAGAGGCAGACACATGAGCCGTAGAGCTTCTCTTGCACTGTGAGCAGCATACCTGCCCCACAGCTGACCTTCGCCATGACGGACTCCGTCTTTCAAAATAGCCATCCGCAGAGTATCTACACTTGCTGTCTTTCGAAAAAGTCTTTTGAAAGGTGATGTTCTTCCCACCACAGAAATGGAGGACTGACTTTGATAGAATGGCCTCATTATTTCTAATTTTGAAGGACTGTGGTGTGTGTATATACACTCTACAGGGAATTTCGAAAGATGGTCTATTTTTGAAGTTACTTTCAGATGTACTTGCTAGCGTAGACACAGCCTTCCAGAATAGCTCACTTTAAAATAAGACTACTGTGTAGACATACCCTAAGACAGAAAATATCATATTACCTCTATAAAAATCCATGATATGACCTTATCTTGAATACTCCATACAGATGTGGACACCTCATTGCAAAACATAAATAAATAAATAAATAAATAAAAGTTATATTGGAATTGTAAAAAGGATCAGAGAAGGTCAACAAAATTCACAGAATCTGTGCCATTTGAGGAGAGATTAATAAGAGTGGGACTTTTCAGCTCAGAAAAGAAAATACTAAGGGGGAAAAGGACAGAGATCTATAAAATCATGAGTGATCTTGAGAAACTAAATGAGGAAACTTTATTTACCCCCTCTCATTACAAAGAACTGAGGGTCACCAAATGGAATTAGCAGGCAGCAGGATTAAAACAAGAAAAAAAAACAGTATTTGTTCACACAACACACAATCAACCTGGGGTACTCCCTGCCAGATGATGTTATGAAGCCCAAGGTTACAAGAGGTTTAAAAAAAAAAAACTAGATAAATTCATGGAAAATACGTCCATCAACAGTTTTTAAACCAAGATGGGTAGGGATTGTGTCTCAAACCTTGGTCTTGGTTTGTTGGGCTGGGAATGGGTGACAGGGGATTGGATCACTTTATAATTACCTGTTCTGTACATTCCCTCTGAAGTATCTGGCATTGGCCATTGCTGAAAGACAGGATATGCGGTTAGATGGACTTTGGGCTGACCCACTATGGCCATTCTTATGCACTAAAATGCTAAAAAATGAAAAGTAAAAAAGTATTTGTTTAGTGTAAAAAATACCAGAGAAACTAAGCATACTTGCCATAGGCCCGGCCAGGAGCTCCATAAAATTATAGTAACAGAGAGATAGCCACGCTAGTCTATATACTATCAAAGCAAAAAAGCAGTCCAGTAGCACTTTAAAGACTAGCAATAACACTTGTTAGTCTTTAAAGTGCTCCTGGACTGATTTTTTGTTTTCATTAAATTATACTGTGGGATGAGTGTTACAATTATTAAATATTTTATAATTCAGAAAGTTCCTACACAGTTACAACTTTTAACACTTAACTATGTAACACTTAACTAGTAAATGTCTAAATAATCCTTTACTAATTATATACACCAGTTAATCAATTCAAAACATTTGTGACCCTAAAAATATTTTCCTGTTTATAACACACAAGACTCCAATGGCTTTTAGTTTTCCTTTTAATGTTTTCAACTTGCACAATTCCAGTTATTTATTCAGTGCTTTTGTATCCATACAAAGTAATAAAATAGGACCAGTTTCTGAGATCTTTATACTGAAGAGCACATGACTACATTAGCAAAATACTTACAGGTAGTACTGATATCAGAGTAGAATGATTATTTTTTTCTTAACATTTTCTAAACATCATAACTCAGACTGTACAAAACTTACTGTTTTATGCCTGTTTTTACTAACAGCTCATGTATTTTAAGAAAAAAAAAACCCTAAACTAAAAGCTATTTTAAAAAAACCCACAGATCCGAGTCCTTCCATTTATCTGAGATACCATAACTGATACATGGAGGATTTCCATGAAAAAGATATTTTTGTTAGGAGATGTGCAGTCCTGATAGCTCCTTATATCAAGCATGATTGATGGTCTACAGGGTCAGTCAAAGAAGTGAAGCTAGATTGTTGAAATGAGTCTTTCTATGGTCTTGATTTCCATGACTACTGAAAGGTGATTGCTAGTAAAAGAGCTACATATGAAAGTGAATTTGAGGGAAAGGGGGAAAGGTTCTGACTTGTATGTTATACTTTACTGAACTATCAACAATTTTAGTTGTTTCATGTCAGTGGTTCTTTTTTCTTGCCTTTTAAATTCTTAATTTTCTGTGGATATGTGATTGAAGCATAAGTAGATGCGCCTGAGCTTCTTTGATCAACTAGTACACAAACAAAAAAAAATGTAGCAAAGCCAAAGAAACCTGGGAAGTTACAAGGGCTGGCCACCTGACTATACATCCCAGGTCCTACTTGGGTTGTAGCAACAAGCCAATGACTTCACCGGTGCCACTATAGCTACATGCTATTTTTAGGAAGCTAAGCCCATCAAATTAACTTGGGTACATTTACACAATGTTGCAGTGATACCTCCTTAACACAGAGCAGCCATATTGTGACTGTATCAAGGACAACTTTCTTACTTATGAATGAACAAGTGTTCCAGTATGTTTTTTACTGACCTGTTCTAGTAAAAGTAGCGTATTTATAACATAATAATTCAATATTTCTACCCATTCACATCCTATGTTTCCAACTCCTCCTGGGAAAACTACACCAACTAGAAGTAGGAAATATTAGGAATTTCAAAGCCTCGTGGAAGCAGCCTCACACCCACACATTATTTTTCAGCATAATTAGGAAAGTTGTGAGAAAAAAGATCAGTTCTGGGCCCCTTTTGCTCACTGGAAGTTTTGTCATTGATTTTGGTCAGGCCAAAATCTCAGGCAAAGTTTCCTGGGCTTAACTAAATATTTCAGTAATTGAAAAGTGCACAATTTTAATTTCCTTCCAGATTTAACACACCACACATGGTATACCACAAAATCCTGTATTTTGTTTAGTTCCATAGCTTAAACAAAGAATGCTGATGGAGGAAGTGTCAGACAGTTCCTAAAAAATTAATCGTGGTTTGGTTTGGTTTGGTTTGGTTTTTTTTTTCTTGGTTCTTTTCTCGGTTGAAAGCCAGGTTCCTTTACTTTCTATGAGTCAAACTGTACACCAATGTTAAAACAAGATAATGCATCATGGAGGTCTAAGCATTGCAGGTTAATGGTTCAGTGCTCTGAAGATGTGCTAAAGGGAGGCTGAGGGATTTACAAGTGGACATTACATAACCAGCATTGACTATTACAGGATTTCTTTGTGTTTCCTAACTGTACAGTCACTCACCTCAGAGCTTCATTATCATAAGTGAAACAAGGATGTAATTAGTGCTTCTCAAGTTGTTGTAAAGGGACTTATTATGTGCTGTTCCCCTTGAAGCACTAATTCACCCTTTCATTTCTTCAGGGCAGGGAGATTAATTAAACAGCATCGCAAACTGTACTGCTGTGGTTTGTCTGGGAAATGTATCTATTTAAACTAATAAAGACTGACTGGCCCACCTGATATGTTCTCAAACAGTAATGACAACTTCTTTCCTATTATATTACTAAAATAGAAATAGTGAATAAATTAAGAGATTCAGTGATTTGGCAGTAGATATGTTTTATCAGCTGGAGTGTCCTTTTCTCTTTCCTTGGTGCTCTTCTATTTTTGCTCAGTAGTTGCACAACATACTATGAGGCAACACTGAGTCTTGGGCAAGCTGTCTTAAATTTTAGCTGCCCATGTAGCATAACAGCTTCCTGTCATCCGGAAGTCCCGTTGTTCTCTCCAAGGGATTGACAGCTTGTCTGCGCTGTCTCTGGAAGCAAGGGCCCCAGCCCAGGTCCAAAGACTTGCATCTGAACTCTAAAGATAGCTGTGTAGGCATGGCTTCAGAGCCTGAACTCCAGCCCAAGACAATACCAGAGCCACATATGGAAAACTGTCTTTAGAGTGCTACTAACAAGAGCCTGAAAAGTTCACTCCCCATTGCAGCGTAGACATGCCCTGAGTGACCTTCCCTGTAATCAGGGTGAGTAACCCATATTGTCCAAATTTATCTATTTATCCGAGGGATTAAGGCCCCTGCATTAATTAAATTTGTAAAAAGGACATACGTGGCATAAAGTGACACAAATCCCTTGTGTTGGTCTTCTGCAAAGTAAATTTCTCCCACCCTGCAAACATGCAGTCAGGGAGGAGAAGGGAGATCCATATATGGATGAAGGCAAAAAATGTATTGATGCACCTGAAACAGGTGTGGGCTTTTTATTGTCTTTTCATAAGATTCATAAAATCTTTCCTGTTTAGCAATTGAGCTTAAATCCTGCAGCAAAAATCAGCTGTAACATATTTAAGCATGTGTGTAACTTCTGTCTTGAAAATAAGATTAAAAATTTGGGACTTTATTCCTAAATTATTTACATATCTTTTAATATATGTGACATCCACATCTCTCAAGTAATTTACATATGAATAGGTTCCAGAGTATATTTGGTAACCACAAAATGTTGGCTGGAACATAGTTTAGGACACAAGAGATGAATCACAGGAAAGAAGGGGAATGCTTTTTCATAGAGGAAAAAAAATACGTGCTACAAAGATAGGTGCAAACATTAGACTTGTTTCAGGCAAGTTTAATCTCTGTTGCTAGCCCCCATATTGAAAATAATCCAAGCTTTCCATTACAAACTGACACCAGACCATATCAGTCTCTAGATAATTTTACAAATAGGTTTTGGTTTGGCCATGGGATTTTGATAACCTTCCTAAGACAAATAGTCTCCATTTTAGGTCATTACTCACCAGCTAGCACTTTTCCATGACAAGATAACTCAAACACCAACTCCACAGACCAGTAAGATGCCTCAAATAATTTCAGTTTTAAGTGCATGTTTTATTCTTTGACACACTTTTTGTAGCACAGATAGGGACTAGGTCAACTGAATATATGGATTTCCTCTTTTCTTTCCAAAAGACAAAAACAACAAAAAAAATCACTTTACAGTATATTTTTTGTTCTAATACTGAGCTTAAATACTTAATTCTCTAAGGTTCTTATTCCATTCTCCCAACTGTGCAATGTTGTGTGTTGTGTATTGCCCTTTAACTAGTAAGAGGCTTTGTAGATTAAATTTCACATGTGATTAACCATTTCTCAAGGCACAGTAATTGTTTCTGTGTTGTAGTCCTTTCGTCAGTCTGCTTTTTACATTTTTATTGTTTTAGCTCACTCGATCTTATGTTTATGTAGATACACATTTTAAAGATGCCCAGATTCAACCCTTTCATTAGCCTTTTACCAATACTTGCAAAAATTATTTGTATTGTAGTTATTAAAATGCCCTATTTGTAAGTATTCACAGGTAGCATCCAAGGGTGTACCTTCTTAGTTGCAGGTAACTCTGTCAACAACCTTGCTCAGCTTCCCTCCAAGTCCCCAAAAAATAATTCATGTACACCTAGTATCTTTAAAACAGTATAGCCCTTCTTTTGGGGGTGGGTAGTTAATATATTCAGATTAAGCACTTCGAGTTTCAGGCATTACACAATATATGTTTTCACGACCTGCGCTCCCAACCCAATCCTTCTAGGTATACATGTGCCCCACTCCTTTAGGATAAGAGGTTTCATAGTCCTCTTTCCTGGGACCTGAGAGCACTGCTTTCACTCCTGTCTTTTCCTATTGATCACCACTCAAGTCTAGGGTCTTATATTCAGTCCTCTATCCCAGGATTGTGGCTGTAAGTCATGGCCACCCAGGCTCATAGTTCATCACTCAGATCCAGTGGCTGAAAAGCCATCCTCCAGCATAATGGCGGCTGTGGCACTTCGAAAGTTCCACTTTCAATCACTCATGGCTTGTCTACACAGGGTCCTTTTCAAAAGGACCCCGCACACTTTGAAATCCCTATTGCTATAACCATATAGGAATAAGGGGATTTTGAAATGTGCTGGGTCCTTTCCAAAAGGACCCTGTATAGACCAGCCATGAGTGACTGAAAGCGGCACTTTCGAAGTGCTGCAGCCGTCATTATGCTAATGAGGCACTGCTTATCCATTGCAGCACCTCATTAGCATATCCTGAAGTGTCTTATTAGCATCCCCCTTTCGAGAGGGGGGTGCTAGTGTAGACATAGCCACCCAGTAAAAAAGGATATATTTTCCTAGTACAGATGAGACCACTTAGATGAGAAAACATAGTAGAATACTCCAACATTTTCTGTTTTTATATTTAAAAAAAAAACTTATTTCTCTTCCATTGTTTTTGATTTCCCAGACTGATTTTCAAATTCTAGTTCTGTTCTTCTCATCGTCAAGAGTGGAATTTTCTAAACTTATATTTATGAAAATAAGAGCCCAATCAGGCCCAATCAGGCCCTATTTATTGTGGTTTTAATCAGTTTATGTAATTTTTTTTGGAACTTGTCTTACTGGTTCACCAGTCCAAATTCAAAAACCCATTTTACCCATTTAGATGATTAACAAATTAACAACAGGCTGATCCTCTCTAATCCAGAACTCTCTCCTACAGCAACATCTGTAATGCCAAATGATTTTAGTTAACTGGATTACCACTAATCATGGGTGTGGCCAAGTTTCCCATGGTCCCATAAAGTTTGTATCCAGCCACCAGTCATAGCTGTCACTGATCTGTGTTGTTTTCTAGCTGTAATTTATTCCAAATGTCTTCTAAGAGTCCAGTAAGCAGTGGAAGTGCTGGTAATGCTGCAAAACAATGTTGATCTCCTGTAGTCCAGCAAATTCTCTCATTCAGAGCCAGTTAGGTCCAAAGGATACCAAACTAGTCAGGTTCAATCTGTAGTGATAATCTTCTCAGCACCAAAATGATGCCCGAGGTTGTCCCACTGAATGCAGTATGCAGTGAAGTTAGTTAATATCTATATTACAGAGTAACTAGCATACATACATTGGGTGTGTCTACACTAGCAAATACATTTGAAATCCAGATTAGAAGACCATGTTCCTTCGAAAGACCTCTCAGAGCATCTACACTCACATGACATTCTTTCAAAATTAACTTTGAAAGAACCCCCCGCTCTTTCGAAGTTCAGTTCTCCGTTCTCAGGATGGGAACAGCGCCCTCCTTTGAAAGACTATTTCAAAAGAGAGCAAGTGTAGATGCTTCGCAGCCCACTGTTTTGAAAGAGAGGGTCTTCCATGGCAGTGATCAGCTGGCAGGTGGTGGTGCCGCTCACAGCACAGGCGGAGTTCTGTGGCTCCAGTGTCCAGCCACACGTAAGGACACAGACATGCAGAAGCCCTCAGGTAGGAAGCTGAGAGTGTGCAGGCAGCAGGGAGTCCTCGCTGCTGCTCAGCCCGCTGCCAGCCACAACGCTCCGGGTGAAGCCTCAGCACCACTGGCACCATGGCCAGCATCCGGGACTCCCACCACCCCAGGGGCCATCCAGGGATCAGAGGTAGTCTTCTGAGGAGGGGAGCCAAGCACCCAAGCACCAGGCCTCCTCCTGGACTGAAGCCAAGCTGCAGGACCTCCTTGCCCTGTGGGAAGACGAGGAGGTCCTGCACCAGACGGGTGTCCAGTGCCAGAATGCCACAGTGTTGAAGTGCCTGGCTAAGGGTCTCACTGGCCGGAATCATCCCACCTGGACCCCGTGCCAGGTGAGGTGCAAAGTCAAGGAGCTCCAGCAGGGCTACTGCTGGGCTCGGGACATGGCGAGGCGGTCAGGGGCAGTGCCCACCAGCTGCCCCTACTATCAAGAACTGGACTGCCTCCTTGGGCCCAAAGAGGTGGGATCCCCAGCTGTGCTCCTGGATGCTGCCAACCCCCTGACGGAGCCAGAGCCAGAGGAGATGGGGATTGAGGAGGAGGAGTGCCTGGAACCACCAGCCACCCACAGGCGCCCACTAAGGATCCCAGCCAGCAGCGATAATGGGGGCTCGGGAGAGTGGGCCTTCATCATTGATGTCCCCTTTGGCCCATCCAGCCTGGTCCCCTCCAACCACTCCTCGCCCAAATTCCTGGAAGGACCCACAGGTAGGTACCATGCACGCCACTTGCCGCGAGGCCAGGTGAGGGGGCATGCAGTCCTGTCCAGGGTGGCCGCAGCCCACCCACAGGGACATCAGCCCCAGGACACAGGCAGGCCAGACAGCCCCACCACCCCTGCCCCACAGGGCTGACACTCAGCACCATGCGAGCCAGACAGCAACATGGGCCGCCTGGCTGCAGAGGGACCAAGGGTGGCAGAGGGGAGCTAGCACTCCCACAACCCAGATGGGAAACCCCGGATGTGGTCCCTGCAGGGCCCTGGGATTGGGTGTGGGGAAAGGAGGGGTACAAGTGGTCCCTCATGGGACTAATTGCCCATTCCTCTCCCCTTATGTCTGCACAGTTCCAGCAGCTGTCAGCCAGACCAGCCCCACAATGTGCCTGGGGAGCCCCACCACCAAGAGCGAGGAGGAGCAGCCCAGGCCCCAGACAGGGACAGTGCAGGGCCACCACCAGTCCCTCCGCTGGTGCCATCAGCGCATGAAGGAAAAGGCAGTGAACGTGTCCTACACTGCGTCCCTGTGGGAGCTCACAGGTGTGGTGCAGGAGTGGCTTGCCATGGAGTGGCAGGCATGGGACCAGGTGGTGGCCAACCTGGGTACTCTCACCCAGCTTGTGGTTGGCCACCTGGCCCCTGCTACTTCTCCATCATGGGCCAGTCCTGCACCCATGCCGCCATCATCCTTCCACCACTCCCTGTGCCCCCATCGCCAGCACATCCCCTCTCCTCCCCGCATCAGTTCCCCCGCACCAATCCCCCATCCCCCTACCTCCCCCACAACAGCATCCCTCGAGGAACCTTGAGGCCCTACTCCCACCCCACCTCTCCACAGCCAGCCTCATCTGCCTGGCTCACACCCTACTGGCGAGGGCCAGCCAGCCAGCTGAAGGCCAAGCCCCCCACCTCACCCTCCCCCCCCATGCAGCTCCCATCACAGACGTTGAGACTGTGCCCAAACAGTGCCCCTACCTCCCCATGCCACCGGCCCTGGCCCTGCTCCAGTAGGGCCCCCAGACACAGGGGCTACGTCTACACGTGCAGCCAACATCGAAATAGCTTATTTCGATGTTGCTACATCGAAATAGTCTATTTCGATGAATAACGTCTACACGTCCTCCAGGGCCGGCAACGTCGATGTTCAACTTCGACGTTGCTCAGCCCAACATCGAAATAGGCACAGCGAGGGAACGTCTACACGCCAAAGTAGCACACATCGAAATAAGGGAGCCAGGCACAGCTGCAGACAGGGTCACGGGGCGGACTTAACAGCAAGTCGCTCCCTTAAAGGGCCCCTCCCAGACACACTTTCATTAAACAGTGCAAGATACACAGAGCCAACAACTAGTTGCAGACCCTGTATATGCAGCACGGACCCCCAGCTGCAGCAGCAGCAGCCAGAAGCCCTGGGCTAAGGGCTGCTGCCCACGGTGACCACAGAGCCCCGCAAGGGCTGGAGAGAGAGTATCTCTCAACCCCCCAGCTGATGGCCGCCATGGAGGACCCCGCTATTTCGATGTTGCGGGACGCGGATCGTCTACACGTCCCTACTTCGATGTTGAACGTCGAAGTAGGGCGCTATTCCCATCCCCTCATGGGGTTAGCGACTTCGACGTCTCGCCGTCTAACGTCGATTTCAACTTCGAAATAGCGCCCAACACGTGTAGACGTGACGGGCGCTATTTCGAAGTTACTGCCGCTACTTCGAAGTAGCGTGCATGTGTAGACGCAGCTAGGGAGGAAGGGGTGGGTGTGGGCGAAGGGGATCCCAGCCATTGAGCCCTGTCGAGGGGTGAAGCGCCCCACCACAGGGTGGGGTGCAGCTTGTCCGCCTGTCCGCATCCCCACCCCTGTCCGTAGCATGGGCTGCCCCCCATTTCCCGACAGTGCCCCTTGCCAGGCTGCCTCCCACCCCACACATGTGGTATAGGTGTGAGCTGGGCAAGGCTTACCTCAATGAGGACAGCCCTGACGGTGGCCTTGCCCACCCTGACCTGGTGGTCAATGGATCAGTAACTGTCCGGGGTGCCCAGCTTCCACAGGGCAATGGCGACCCTTTTCTGCAGGGGGAGTGCTGGCCTCAGGTGGGTGTCCCAGTGCTGGAGGGCTGGGGTGAGCCAGT
Source organism: Carettochelys insculpta (assembly GCF_033958435.1). Lineage (NCBI taxonomy): Eukaryota > Metazoa > Chordata > Testudines > Carettochelyidae > Carettochelys > Carettochelys insculpta. Next base: position 140,597,825 of record NC_134137.1, read on the forward strand.
GGCACGGCTGCAGGAATGTCCCCTCAGTCATCCTGATTTTCAGTAGCCACCGGTCCTCACCCCAGTCCTGCAGCACCAGCTGGTCCTACCAGTTGCTGCTTGTGGAGAAGCTCCAAAGGCAGCAGGTGACCCAGGGGACTGGCTGGGGACATCACATACTGAAGATGGCCTCCAGGAGGGTGGCTATTAGTGTGGCCACCTGGAGCCAATGTAGCACAGCGACCAGGACCACAGCCAATGCACTGGCCATGGCTGTGATGGTAGTGGGGTGCTGCTCAGGGTGCATGGGGCCCGGGATGCCTCCTCCACTGTCTATCTCTAAGCCTTGGAACAGGTTGCTGGCCCCTGGCGTGTGCAGACGAAGGCCTGTTGTAGGGGCATTTAGAGAGACAGCGGGCGGCGGCCCCAGATGGGCTCGTCCACCTTGCGACCCTGCCCATGGTGCTTCCTGCCCCTGCTCTTTCGAAAGAATGTCCTTGTATGTGTGGACGCTCTCTTTCAAAATTGCACTGGGGGCCTTTTGAAATAATGGATCGAACCCTCGGTCCCCACTGGTGTGTGTGGACACTCCGTTTCAAAAGACCATCTTTCAATGTTCTCTTTCGAAAGATGTTCTTTTGAAACAGAGCTGTAGCGTAGATGCACCCATTCTGTGTAAGATGAAGCAGGTTTTTAAGAATGTGTATAATAACAGCATACCTTGTAAGAAGTAAATTAATTGTTTTTCATTTCATGTTTCTATATGGTATTTTCTAGGCTTTGTTTTATTTGCTATTGTTACTTGATTCGTGATTGGAATGGTTTTGTTACACCTCACTATCCCATCAGTACAACTTCAGCGTTTTCAGTAGAGCCTACTAGGGTTCAGATATCATATTTAAAACGATTGGGAACATTTGGAGGGGGAACACTGATCGACTGCACATTTGACCTTTTCACAGTGAGGCAGCTCTTTAATAATGATCCTTCTGTGGTGATTTATACAAGTCCTCTAAACTAGCTTTGTTTTAGAAAGCATTGTGAGGAATATTGAGGTTCACACTCTAGATTCCACCAATCTGTTTTGTTAGTCCCTTTGTTTAAACAAAAAAACAGAGGACCAAATCCTAAACCAATTTTTATTCAGTTCTTGAGGAAGATGGAGGAGTGGATCTTGCTGGAAGAAAGCTCAAGCTTTGTCCTGGAACACATAATATATGTCTTAGTTCTAAAAAGAGAGCTAGGTCAGAAGATATATGCAGCATGCTCTTTTTATCCCAGCGTTCACTACCCTTGCCTGGGAGGTGGGTTACTAAGGTTCAACTCCCTACTCAGGCAGATAGCTAAGTAACAATTATCATGTGTGCTCCATACCTTAGAGCCAAGTGTTCTAAGTGGTAAGCAAGGGAGCATTCTGGTGTACCAGTTTCTCATTCTTTTTTGTTGATGCTTTTCTGGCTTGGCTACGTACAGAAAGAGTAGCAGGGGAACACTAGAGCCTGTAGCTTGTGCTGCCCAGGTGAGTACTCGAACTACTACTCAGAAATCCCATTCTTTCTAAAAGCAGTGGTTCTCTGTGGAACCTACAGTTGTGAAAGAAGTTTGGTTCAATGAGGGCCAGGTCCACAAATTGGCTTCTGCTTTTATTTCTCAGTGGTAAAGACACTTCGAATAGAATCCATTGTATCGTCTCTGGCAGCAAGCTTAACAACCAGAAGTAATTAAAACAAATCATATTTAGTACATTTTGCTTTGAATTAGATTCCTTGCTTTGTGCCCATAATTGTTGTGAACTTGAATCTAACTACAAAAATAAAAATAAAAATGGAATCTGAGATTGTTCAGTGTTGTATCATGATGTGTGCATCATGTCAGTCTTCCACTCTAGAGCTATATCTCCACTACAGCAATCTGCTGTTAGCCCTACTCCGTCCCCACCATGACACATGCCTTTTCTTCCTCACTTCTTGCTGACCCGTCCCCAATAAAAAGGAACGTGGGGTTGGTGAACAAATAACTTTTTACTCAATATAGGTAAATGTTCTTAAAATAAATGTGATTAAAAACTATTTACAATGTAGTAGTAGTAGGCATCCTTCAGTCTGCATAGACTATGGATTGCGCCCTTTAAAGTTTCAATTGAGGACTTCATTTACAGTGTCTATTGTGACTATAAAGACCCACACGAGAGTGACAGTCCTTGCTGCATCTCTTGCAGATGTAGTGGGTGTCTGGCAAGTCCTTATTGTGCTTTCTGTGCACTCGCTTCTCCTCTGCTAGCTGTCTGATCTTCAACTCGCCCTTCTGAAGGCCATTGTGTAACCCCTGCCTCCATCTGCTGCGGTCGTCTGCTAGTTCTTCCCAGTTGTCCAGCTCGATGTCTATCTCTTTGAGGTCTCTCTTGCAGACATCTTTGTAACGCAACTGGGGGCGTCCGGTAGGTCTTTTGCCAGAGGCTAGCTCACCATACAGGATGTCTTTAGGAATCTTTCCATCATTCATCCTGTGGACGTGGCCAAGCCAGCGGACTCGACACTGCCTGAGGAGGGTGTGCATGGTTGGGATTCCAGCTTGCTTGAGGACAGTGGTGTTGGTCACTCTGTCCTTCCATGATATTCCAAGGATGCGCCTGAGGCAGCGCAAGTGGAAGACGTTCAGCCTCTTTTCCTGGTGGGCATACAAGGTCCAAGTCTCACTGCCATAAAGGAGGGTGCTGAGGATGCAGCCTCTGTAGACTTGCATTTTGGTGTGAGTGTACAGCTTGTTGTTATTCCACACTCTCTTGCTGAGTCTGGACAGAGTTGTGGCTGCTTTTCCAATCCTCCTATTTAGCTCAGTATCCAATGACACGGTGTCAGTGATGGTGGACTCGAGGTAAACGAACTCGTGGACGACCTCTAACGTATAGTTGTCAATGCTGATTGATGGGGATTCAGCAACCTCCTGACTGAGTACTTGTCTTCTTTAGTGCAAGAACAGGAAACTACATAAAACAGAGGGGTTGGGACAGCATGTGAGGAGCATCAGTTCAAGGACAGGGTGGGAGGCTGCCACCCCTCAGGGGACTGGAACCCCAAGCAGTGTCAGCCTTAGGATGCCCTCCTGCTGAGGGTTCGGGTTCCCATCAGGCTGGGATGGGGCTGTGAGCACAGGGAAATATGAAGGCAGAGGGGCTGCGGCAGGGTTGGGCTCAGGGGGGCAGATGGGGGGACCTGGGAAGCAGGGAGGGTTAGCATGGCAGGGGGCAGGCATAGCAGGTGGGGATGGCCATGGTTATCACCCACTGCAGAAGCTGCAGCATGCCTTGGAGAACAGCCATTTGGGCAGGGAAGTGGGGACAGGTGTGGGGGGTTGGGGAGTGGTGGTGGTGGTGAAGAGTGGGGGTGGCAATGAAAATCGAGATGGCTAGGCCAATAGGTCCCACCAGAAGCCAGTGGCAGTGTCAAAACAGGACTTCAGGTTGTCCCACACCCACATTCAACTCCCCCATTCCCACACCTGCCATGCCCAGTCATCCTGCAGCCACCACTCCAGGAGGTTAGTGAGACTCCAGTTTGCAGCAGTGTGGGCCCACTGGAGGTCCTAGTGTGGCCGGTGATGCCCCCTTCCATGGCTGGCCTCCCCTCGAGGTGGTGGGGTGCCAGCTCACCCTGGTGTCAGTATTGGGCTGCCTCACTCTGGTGCTGGAGTGGGGCTGGATGGCCCTGGTGGGGAAGTGGAACTGGCACGGCCCTCTGATGGTGCAGATATAAGGAAGAAAAGGTGGAAGGACGATGAGTCATTCATGCAACAGAGCCCCTAAGGTTCTGCCACCCACAGCAGCCGCCCCCACCCTCCTGGCCAAGGGACAGGTATGTCCAGGTAGCAAAGCCAAGTATGCCCTGCATGGTGGTCCCTGCTGCACAGGGACACTGCAGTGCCTCAGGAACCAGACTGACCATTGTGCCCACCCCCCCACTTGACTGGCTAGTGGCCAAGGGGACATCCAGCCACAGAGAGGTACCCGCATGAGTGGTAGGTGAGGCAGTTGCAGCCTGTATCTGTCCATATGCTGGGAGCCACACTCCTCGGTGCATCTAGGGTCAGGCCAGCACCCATGTGGCTGGCCCTCTTCCAGTCGTGGCAAAGGCTGGTGAGTCCCCTGCCCCCAGGGCCCAGGGATCATCAGAACTCCTGTGGGGTTGACAGCAAGCTGGTGCCCATGCCCAAGGACAGTCTGCTGGGTCTGGATGCCACATGCCATATTCACAGTGTGAGGTCCAACCCAAGCTGGTCTGGTGAGGCTCCTGGCACGGTCCATCTGCACTTGCCCCTATGCCTTGCGGTGTGCGATATGCAGCATACTTACAGTAAGGAACTGTTCCTGGGACACCCTGGACATGGCCTGGCTAAAGGGACCCAACTCCATGGCAATCACCAGGGTGTTCTCAGGAGCCTTGGACCCTGTGTCCACCTCTGGTTCTGTCTCTGGTTGGGTCCAAGGGTGTCTGCCACCTCCTCTGACTCCATCTGAGGTGGGGGGGCCTCCTTGGCTGCATCCACAAGGATGGGAAGAGGGGAAGTTTCATCATGTCTGAGGAGGTGGAGCTCCATATAATAGTGACAGTTGGTGGGTCCTGCCCTGACTTCCAGCCAGCTTCCCGGGCCCAAGCATACCCCTGATGGAGTTCCTTTATTTTGGCCTGCACCTGCTCCTTTGTGTGCACAGGGTGTCCCTGTGCTACCAACAGGGTGGTGGCCAGCCAGGCATATTCAGGGGCAAGGCAGAGGGGTCCAACAGGCTGATGAGGTCCTTGACCTTGGGCCTGGTCCAGGATGGTGTTTTGTGATCAGGGGGATCCTGGAACCCCTCCAGCAGCTCCCTAGAGGGTCCTGGGGGTCAAGTGCTGGCTGGCTCACTGGTTTGCCATAGCGTGGATGTGAAGAAAAGAGTGGTTGTGGAGTGTGGAACAGAGAGCATGCTGCTGGGCTTCCTCCCCACTCGCACCTTCCTGCCATGAGGTTTCTGGGGCTCCCTGCAACTTTAAGAATCACCAGAGAGAGGGAGCATAGAGCTGTAATTGCTGTGGAGATAACATTCCCTCAGGGCAGCTGGCCAGCATCATGAAGGACTTTTCTGTTGGCAGAACCCCCACCCCCACCCCTCACCCCAGAGCAGCCACACTGGTTTTCTGTCAACAAATCTGTCAAGAAAGGCATTCTGCCTCCTGGTGGGATGGCAGAATGCTGTCAACAGAGGCACCACTTTCTTACATTTTACTGTCAACAGAACACCTTTGTAATGTGGGCTCTCCTCAAGTTTTGTCAACAAAATGCCTGTTCTGTCGACAAACCTCTCTCATGTAGACATAGCTCTTGGAGAACCACCAGCAAGCTAAACACTAAAGCTACATGTACTTGACAGCCTAAACTTGAAATAAGCTATGCAATTTGCACTACACAAATTGTGTAACTTATTTTGAGTGCAGTTTGAAATAGACTATTTCATCATTTGGAGATGTCTAAACAGCGTCAAAACTCAAAATAAAGTGCTATTTCGAAACTTCCATTACTCTTCCTGCAATGAGGACTACAGAGATGCCGAAAGGGTGCACCTGTTATTTCGGAAAAATATTTTGAAATAATGGGCACTTGTCAAAGACACAAAGTAGTTATTTCGAGATACTGAGGTATCCTGAAATAGCTCTGCTGTGTCGACATAGCTTAAGTAAAAAAAGAGTAACCTCACTTAGATATGATATTGCAATTTTCTCCCTACTATAACATTGTCTCCATGCTATAACATTTCTTTCTGTTCTGCTGTATCAAAACCATCTATTACAAGACACAAGCCTGGTGTCATGCATCCTTTAAATTTTAAAATGCTCCTCCACAAGCAGTTAAAAATTCTACTATCTTTGGTCTTAAGACTTGTGGTAGGAATACCTGAAACAAAACAGTTCCAAAAGACCTGCAGGCAAAATAAAGACTTTTAGACTCGGTAATACAGTGTGATTTATCACATTTATGTCTCTCATCTGGCAGGAAGGAGCAAGAAGTAAGAACAGAAATGGAACTACAATGTGACAATGTATTAGCTTTCCCCATCATAGTGAGTAATGCATGGCACTACTGCACAACACAAGTGCGGAAAAATAATTAATATGATGCTAAATCAAATAACTCTGGAAAGATACATATTCTTTGTCCAATAAAAATCACAAAAGAGAAAAAGAACTGTTTTGCATATAAAGAGATTGTCGGTATAGTTTCCATTATTCAGAGTCCTTGTCTTATAGCAAAAGATTCCTTAACTTGCCAGTATTTTGTGTTTTATAAGGGGATGGAATAAAAGAAAACTAGCTGGACCTGCAGTAAGTATAGAATTCTATTATTGTCAGTGTTAACCATTGATATCCCTGGACACCATAAGCTATCTGATCTAAAGCATCAAAGAATCCTTACATTCCAGGTTCAGCTGGAATATTGCATTGTCTTTAAAAGATTTCTCTCATCAAACCTGCTGGCCTTTAGAACTTTCAAGTCTAAAATGGGATTTGCAAAGGTGGTTTTAGGCTACTTTTGTGCTTCTGTGATTGTAAAGCCACCAAGAGCTATTCTAAACCCTTGAATAAATTAGAGATCATCCAGTTGCATGAATGCCCTGGATATCCTTCTTTTGCCTGATTATGCTCTGTGTTGGCAAGGGGTGAGAAGGTAAGGACCACCAGGGCTTCTGTCTATCATCTGAGCACCCTTCAGGCTGAGGAAATTTGCCAGCACTATCAAAAATAGACTTGGAAATGGACCACAGTGCACACATCACTTTTAATGACAATTATTATATGTTCTCACAGTATTTTTTCTCCACTAGCATCAACAATGGGCACTGACAACTAGAAATAATAATAGATTTCTAAAAGCTTTACTATTGCTGACCTTCCAAACAATCTGCTGCACAAAGCATTATTAAACCTATTTATGATTTCAATGGTTTGCCATAATGTGATTTCATTAGGCAAACAGATGCACACAAAGAAATATTAAACACTGCAATAAGTGTCTTAAAATAACCACTTGTGCCTTTAACCAGTATTCATAATTTTGTAGGAATATTCTGAGAGTCCATGACATTAACCCAACATTTGAAAATGTGTGTGTGTGTGTGTGTGTGTGCGTGCGCGCCTGCATGTCAAGGGAAAAATGTGAAAATAAGCTGCCAAAATAAACTTTAAAATATGAACTTGACACTAAATTATTTCTATAATTAAAAGCAATAGAAACAGCCATCTTCAAATGAGGAGTTCATTTTCACAGCTAGTGTTAACCCATAACAGTAAAAATAGTCTATACTATTCTGTTCTTCATTACCTTGTAATTTGTATAGTTATATGTTCCTGGTCAAAGCAGGATCAGTGTTGCAAGGGAGATCCTAAAAGCTGGTTTCTGACAGTCCTTCACCTCCAAGGAAGTGTTACAAATTGGACAAGGAAGAAGCAGGTCTATTAACAAAGACAGTATTCATTTACCTATAAAAGAGAAGTGTGTGTTACAGTTTCTGCAGCTGTCACACTAGCACTAACCATAGAAACCTTTCCAACCCCCAGAAGGATTATGTGGGATTGAGAGAAAGATAGCATAGATGGCTCACAGGTAACACTCTTTTGCAGGTCTTCTATGCCAGGAGGGAATACATGGCACTGAGATTTTCTTTAAGCTCCTCATGTCATAGGCCTGTCATTTCTAGTTTGCCTACGAAATGCCATCCACATCTATAGTGCTGTACAAATACTAACATCTTGGGAAGGGAATCTAAAATGCCAAACTTCAAACGACTGGAAAGAGAGAAATAGGGCAGACAGTCATTGGACTACTTTATTTGTTTATGATTTAGTTATTTTTATTTGACCTGTTTAAAAGGGTTAAAGGCATATTCAGTTAGAGCAGCATGTGATCTGAGAATTTTATAAGACTGGCAGGTATAAATAATCTCAGAAATAGGTGATCCTATATGCAAAAGCAAGATACCAATATAACTTCCTCATTATTTGCATCTGTGACTTTTGGCTAAGGACTTACTATCTTGTCACCAGGCACCATGCCCTTTATTTTCTAGTTTGTCCACCCCAAGAGACAAGAGAACTATCTGGACAAGAAATCCTTTCAGAGATTCCATTATATATGTTTCACTGTGCACTGGTGTTCTGCTCAAAAATCCTGTATACCCACCAGTACAGCTCTGAGTCACATTCATTCTAAACATTGAAAATAATGCTTCTCTGCTCCTGTAAGGTTCATTTTTGATCCAACAGAGTCAGGCAGAGGGCTCGAAGAAGCAGAGATACTCATTACAGAGAAGTCTTCCTCCCCTGTTGGTCTTCTGAAATATGGGACACATGGTAAATTAAAGCTTTCGCAAGCAGACCACGTTTTTGCTAAATCGTTCAGCTAGATGTGTGATCCTGATCTCCCATTTTCTTTAGTGCCACTCCTTTGTGTTAAAAAAGACTTCAAATTGCGGCCTCTGCAAAGCTATTGCCTTTCACTGGCTGTCGCAGCTCATTTTTAATTAAGCTTCCCTTGTTTTCAAACTTCCTCTCACCTGCCCTCATTGCCCCAGGGAGTGAAGGAAGCATTTTTGAAATATATGAGTAATTTTGATGAATTCTAATACTACTTTAAAAATATTGTTAAGAACGGTGCATATGAGTAAACATATTGCAAAGTATATTACACATGTAAAGTACAGTAATTTTGTACCTGAATTATGTTCTGTTTTTTTTATCGGGAAATGCCTAAAATTATTCTCAAAAAACTATTTGTGAATCAATCATCCTAAATGTTTACTTGATATATTACAGAAGTACAGTTTATGGAATCACTTGTTGTTTAAAAAAAATAGCTGAAGAGTCTAGCAGAGATTATTTAAAAGGAGCTGCTGATGTGGATATACAGACATTTAAAATCGTTGTCTCCTTGGAAATTTGAGTTTAGCAGCAATTTTAGTTTTCCTTCCAGAACTGACACATCTAGAAACATTATGTGATTATTTTAGCTTATGTTTCGGGTAAGACCTAATTTACAAACCTTTATGGCTCCCAGGGGTACCATTTCAGATGTTGTTTGGGGTGGGTGAAACTTTAACCAGAACTCAAGAGGCCACTTGTATATTTGAAAACTAGGTTTCTGGCAGATAATTTAGTAGTTTGATGACAGGATCTCCGTATCTAATTCCTATATAAAAGAAAAAGTAAAAAAATTACTCCCAGTAAGGTCTAATAATATATTCTGACATCTTATGGTAAGTTACTTAAAGGATACTGTTACATTTAAATTCTAAAGAATATTCTTACTTTGTTACTAACTCAGCAGAGAGAGAGAGAGAGAGAGAGAGAGAAAGAGAGAGAGGGTTCAAAACTCCTAAGGCCTATCTCAGCTCTGGGAGGATGTGGGATCTAGTAGATTACAGTGGGGCAGATATATTTGAAAATGTGATTATGCAAATGAAGTGCAAGATATGTAAATTGATGCTCATTTGCATTTCTGATGTGCCTCATTTACATTTCCCTTTCGAAAGGGGTCTGTAGTGTAGTTGTAGCCTTAGTGATTTCCTATTGCTTTCTTTCACTCTGAAACACCTGACATCAGCTTGTGTTAGAAGACGGCACATGAGGTAGATGGATATTTGGTCTGACACAGTATGGTCATTCTGATGTTCATACACACAATTCCTCTTCAGTAACCCGCAAACTCTTAACAGAATGACCCACTCCATTAAAATGTCAGCTAACCGTTTTGTGACTTAAGAGTTTGTGGGTTACTGAAGAGGAATTTTCCCACTACTTTGGAAAGAGAGACTGCTGCATTCTGTTTTATATTCAAATTTGACACATTAACACGTGGTTTGAACCGGGAGGCAAATATTTTGGGTCATTATAGGGGCTCTTTGGAAACTTGGCTTAATCTAATTCTTGACTCTCCCTCTTCCCTGCCCCTCTACTCCCTGATTTGCTCACCTTGATAATTTTTTTTGGTTCTTTATGCCTTAAATATTGAGTCTGTTCTGGTATGGCTATGATCTGAAGAAGTGGGTCTGTCCCACAAAAGCTCACCTAATAAATTATTTTGTTAGTCTTTAAAGTGCTACTTTACTGCTTTTCTGTTTTGCTGGTATATAGACTAACATGGCTTTCTCTTTGTTACTTGTTAACAATTAGTTGATGTTTATACTTCTTTTGTAGGATTCCTTGTTGATTTTCAGATAATTAAGGGTTTTCTGATGGATCCATATTTGTCTGTTTATATTCTTCCCCTTTCCTTCACAATGGGATAATTTGCAGTTGTCACTTTAATATTGCATTCTCAAGAAACTGCCAGCTCTCCTGAAAGCTTTTCCCCTTAGGTTTTCCTTCCATGAAACTATCAGTAACATTTTTGCTTTTTTTTTTCCTGTTGCTGTCACTCCTTCCTTTGTTTAAAATAATTAAATCTGTCATTTCATGGCCATTCTCACTCAAATTGCCTTCTACCTTCAGATTCACTCCAAGTTTCTCCTTGTTAATTAGAATAAAATCTGACCAGCCTTCCCTCATGTTACTTCCTCCACTGTCTGAAAAGGAACTGTTGTCCCTAATACTTTCCAAGAATTGAAATTTTGTATTTGGCCATACTACCTCTTAGATCCACTAGGGCTAATCAAGGATACCACCAATAAGTGAGAATGGGAGTAGAGGGCACCACTGCTCCCACACAAGGGCAAACATGAACGCAGGAAACATAGGGCACATATAAGAGTGGTATTAAGCATAAACAGAAGACAAAGAAACAGGGCTAAATGGTTTCAACTGGTAGGCCATGGCTACCTAACCCTGGGAGGCGGTTTGTGGCTGAGGAACCCACGGAAGGGATGCACATATCTCCTTTCAGTAAGCTAGGCACATCATCTCAGTTTATGAGTAACTTATGCCCCTCTTCTTTCCCCACCATCCTCTGCAGCATTTCACCTGTCTACCTTAGACAAGCCCCCACTCTCTGTATGATATGACAGCCTGACTGCCTAGTTCTGTGTTTCACCTTGTATCAGGTCTCACAGGGTAGCTTGTACAAGGCGGGTTAGATCACCGCCTAGATGGTTTTAAAGATATGTGTCCAAGTCACTTTTGAAGATGGAATTTAGCTGCATAAATCTTTGAGATTTGCATGCTGAGCAGAGCAATTCCTAACAACATTTAAAATTTGGGCCCAATTGGAACTAAGTTAATTTATATCAGCTTAGAATCTAGGAAAGGAAAAGTTATGATCCCATCATCAGCAGGACTCCACACAGGTAACTATTTGGATTCATTTACAGGAAAAACAATTTTGTCATTTACATAAGAACATAAGAATGGCCATACTGGGTCAGACCAAAGGTCCATCCAGCCCAGCATCCCATCTGCCAACGGTGGCCAATGCCAGGTGCCCCAGAGAAGGAGAACAGAAGACAATGATCAAGTGATTTATCTCCTGCCATCCATCTCCTGCCCTTGTTCTGAAGGCCAGGGCACCATACTTTATCTCTGGCTAATAGCCATTTATGGACCTAACCTGCAAAAATTTATCGAGCTCTTTTTTAAACCCTAATAAAGTACTGGCCTTCACAGCCTCCTCCGGCAAGGAGTTCCACAGGTTGACTGTGCGCTGTGTGAAGAAAAATTTCCTTTTATTAGTTTTGAACCTACTACCCATCAATTTCATTTGGTGTCCCCTAGTTCTTGTATTATGGGAAAAGGTAAATAATTTTTCTATATTCACTTTCTCCACACCATTCATGATTTTATACACCTCTATCATATCGCCCCTCAATCGCCTCTTTTCCAAACTGAAAAGTCCCAGTCTCTCTAGCCTCTCCCCATACAGGACCCGTTCCAAGCCCCTAATCATCTTAGTCGCCCTTTTCTGAACCTTTTCTAATGCCAATATATCTTTTTTGAGGTGAGGAGACCACATCTGCACACAGTACTCAAGATGTGGGCGTACCATAGTTTTATATAGGGGAAGTATGATATCTTTTGTCTTATTATCGATCCCTTTATTAATAATTCCTAACATCCTATTTGCTTTACTAACTGCCGCTGCACACTGCGTGGATGTCTTCAGAGAACTATCCACTATAACTCCAAGATCCCTTTCCTGATCTGTTGTAGCTAAATTTGACCCCATCATGTAGTACGTGTAATTTGGGTTATTTTTTCCAACATGCATTACCTTACACTTACCCACATTAAATTTCATTTGCCATTTTGCTGCCCAATCACTCAGTTTGCTGAGATCTTTTTGGAGTTCTTCACAATCCCTTTTGGTTTTGACTGTCCTGAACAACTTGGTGTCATCTGCAAACTTTGCCACCTCACTGCTTACCTCATTTTCTAGATCACTGATGAACAAGTTGAACAGGATCGGTCCCAGGACTGACCCCTGGGGAACACCACTAGTTACCCTCCTCCATTGTGAAAATTTACCATTTATTCCAACCCTTTGTTTTCTGTCTTTTAACCAATTCCCGATCCATGAAAGGATCTTTCCTCCTATCCCATGACCGCCTAATTTACATAAAAGCCGTTGGTGTGGGACCATGTCAAAGGCTTTCTGGAAATCTAGGTATATTATGTCCACTGGGTGCCCCTTGTCCGCATGTTTATTAACCCCTTCAAAGAATTCTAATAGATTAGTTAGACACGACTTCCCTCTGCAGAAACCATGCTGACTTTTGCCCAACAATTCGTGCTCTTCAACGTGCCTTGCAATTTTATTCTTTACTAGTGTTTCTACTAATTTGCCTGGTACTGATGTTAAACTTATCGGTCTATAATTGCCAGGGTCTCCTCTCGAGCCTTTTTTAAATATTGGCGTTATACTGGCCGTCTTCCAGTCATTTGGTACCAAAGTGGATTTAAAGGATAGGTTACAAACCACTGTTAATAACTCCGCAATTTCACATTTGAGTTCTTTCAGAACCCTTGGGTGAATACCGTCTGGTCCTGGAGACTTGTTACCATTCAGCTTATCAATTAACTCCAAAACCTCCTCTAATGTCACTTCAATCTGAGAGAGTTCCTCAGGTTTGTCACCTAAAAAGGCTGGCTCAGATTTAGGAACCTCTGTAACATCCTCAGCCGTGAAGACTGAAGCAAAGAAATCATTTAATCGCTCCGCAATGGCACTGTCTTCCTTGATCGCTCCTTTTATATCTTTATCGTCCAAGGGCCAATATTTGTTACCAGTATTTGTTATACTGATGTAGGCAGACATTTGACAAAGCTCTTCCCGGGAGCTGTAAAATAGATACTGCCAAAATCTGAACTGACTATGAACATCCTTCTAGAGGATCTCTGTTTGTCAATCTAAGACCACGATAGATAGCTATGATTTCCGAGTGTATTAGATGAAGAGATACAGTCTTAGTGGAATCCTGCTGTATTCATCATACAGAAGCCTTTGAAGAAAACAAGTACAAAAATAAATTATTTTAACTCTTTCTAATTCATCTCATAAGAGTGTAAAGAAAAATTAGTTCAAAAAGATTGTTAATATGTTCCTACTATAATCTTTATATGAAATTTTAAAAGGTTAAAGACTACTTACTATGTAGGAGTCTCTCTGTACCAGTAAATTAAGTACGTATGCAATTAAGCAATCTGCTCAGAGTTCTCACTCTGATTTTTGAAGTGCTAATAGGACTAAATTACTCAAATCCAGGAAGAAATTAAGATATGTGAAATGTTAATTAGATGCAGAAACTGCAGTGAAAGGGAAAGCAATGTAAAATGACAACTAAACAAGAGAAAAAGAGGGAGGAGAGAAGGTGAGCCCGCCGCTGAAGAAGCTACCAGGTGAGAGTGCTGATCTCTGGGTGAGTGAGCGTGTGCTTTAACTGCTGGCAATTGAACTGCCATTTTGATTCCACATGGAGGGAGTTTCAGTTTCAGTTGGGACTGCCTGCCTGACCTTTTGCTTCCTTGATCAGCCTTCCCCTGTGTGACTCATAGGGAGAGGGCCTGAGAGAGGCAAGCAGGCTTAAAAGCCAGAGGCAGGAGCGACCAGGGGAGTGAAGCGGACAGGTGAGTTTGACAGAGGGAGTGTGACAGAGAGGACTATAATGGTTAGGAAGACCCGCAACACCTGTGCCAGCACTACTGCTGTCTCCTCCACTTGTGCCTGTAGCCAGACAGACGGCCTGACCATGGATGTTTCTACCCAGATCCTGGTGTGGTTCTGCAAGGACTGTGGCTTGCCACTCCCACTTACTGATACCCAGGCTGAGGGGAATATTCAGTGTGGAAGGTGCCTGCTGGTGGAATCTCTCAGGCGGCAGGTGGGGGAGCTACAGGAGGAGGTGGCCAGGTTGAGGAGTATCCGAGTCCATGAGCAGTTCCTCGATAGTATTCAGGTGGAGACTGGGGAGGTAACTGTCCCAGTGCACAAGACGGCTGATAAACCACTGGAGGAGGTGGACCAGGGTGGACACTGGCAGCTGGTTACTTCTCGCAGCAGGCTGTGTCCCACCCCTGCTCAGAACCCTCCCACCGTGGTACTGGAAAACCGGTATGCTGTACTCGACACAGGAGACCAAGAATTACCCCATACAGACAAGGAGAAGCCTTGTACCCCCAAGGCTGGGAAGTCTACTGCCACCCCTGCAAGAAGGAAACGTAGAGTAGTGGTGGTTGGAGACTCTCTTCTGAGGGGGACGGAGGCGCCCATCTGTCGCCCTGACATTTCATCTCGGGAGGTGTGCTGCCTGCCGGGGGCCCGCATCCAAGATGTTACGCAGGCATTGTCAAGGATTGTCCGGCCCTCTGACTACTATCCCATGCTTCTCATCCATGTGGGCACTAATGATACTGAGAGGTGTGACACTGAGCAGGTCAAGAGTGACTTCAGGGCTCTGGGGGCACGGGTCAGGGAGTTTGGGGCGCAGGTGGTATTCTCTTCAATCCTGCATGTCAGAGGTGGGGGCCCAGGCAGAGACAGGTGTATCCTGGAGGTGAATGCTTGGTTGCATAGATGGTGTCGCCAGGAAGGCTTTGGTTTCTTTGACCACGGGATCCTTTGCCGGGAAGGACTGCTAGGCAGAGATGGTGTTCACCTTTCGAAGAGGGGGAAGACCATATTTGGACACAGGCTGGCTAACCTGGTGAGGAGGGCTTTAAACTAGGTTCGACAGGGGCAGGGGAGCAAAGCCTGCAGGTAAGTAGACAGCATGAATAAATGAGAGATGAATTTGAAATGGGAAGGAGTATGGGCTACAATGGGAGAGTAAAAAGAGGGCCAGGGCAAAACTGGGAGGCAAGACCAAATCAATGTCTGAGATGCCTATATACAAATGAAAGAAGTATGGGAAATAAACAAGAAGAATTGGAAGCACTAATAAATGAATACAACTATGATATCATTGGCATCACAGAAACTTGGTGGGATAATACTCATGATTGGAATGTTGGTATTGAAGGGTACAGCCCGCTTGGGAAGGACAGGCAGGGAAAGAAGGGAGGAGGTGTTGCCTTGTACATTAAAAATGTACACACTTGGACAGAGGTGGAGATGGACATAGGAGATGGACGGGTTGAAAGTCTCTGGGTTAGACTCAGAGGAGTAAAAAACAAGGATGAGGTCCTACTAGGAGACTACTACAGGCCCCTTAGCCAGGTGGATGAGGCTTTCTTTAAACAGCTAACAAAATCATCCAGGGCCCAGAATTTGGTGGTGATGGGGGACTTCAACTATCCAGGTATATGTTGGGAAACTAATACAGCAGGGGACAGACTGTCCAATAAATTCTTGGATTGCATTGCAGACAACTTTTTATTCCAAAAGGTTGAAAAAGCTACCAGAGGGGAAGCTGTTCTAGATTTAATTTTAACAAAGAGGGAGGAAATTATTGAGAATTTGAAAGTGGAAGGATGCTTGGGTGAAAGTGATCATGAAATCATAGAGTTCACAATTCTAAGGAAGGGTAGAAGGGAAAACAGTACAATAGAGATAATGGATTTCAGGAAGGCAGATTTTGGTAAACTCACACAGCTGGTAGGTAAGGTCCCATGGGAAGCTAAACTGAGGGGAAAAATGGCTGAAGAGAGTCGGCAGTTTTTCAAGGGGACATTATTAAGGGCCCAAAAGCAAGCTATCCCACTGTGTAGGAAAGATAGAAAACATGGCAAAAGACTGCCTTGGCTTAATCAGGAGATCTCTCATGATCTCAAAATAAAAAAGGAATCGTATAAGAAATGGAAACTAGGACAAATTACAAAGGACGAATATAGGCAAACAACACGAGCGTGCAGGAGCAAGATTAGAAAGGCTAAGGCACAAAATGAGCTCAAACTAGCTACAAGCATAAAGGGAAACAAGAAGGCTTTTTACAAATACATTGGTAGCAAGAGGAAGACTAAGGAGAGGGTAGGGCCATTGGTCAGTGAGGAGGGAGGAACAGTAACAGGGAATTTGGAAATGGCAGAGATGTTTAATGATTTCTTTGTTTCGGTCTTCACTGAGAAATCGGAAGGAATGCCTGACATAGAGAATGGCAGTGGAAAAGGGGTAGGCTTAGAAGTTGAAATAAAAAAAGAACAAATTAAAATTTACTTAGAAAAATTAGATGTCTGCAAATCATCAGGGCCTGATGAAATTCATCCTAGAATCCTCAAGGAGCTGATAGAAGAGGTATCTAAGCCTTTAGCAATCATTTTTGGTAAATCGTGGGAGACGGGAGAGATTCCAGAAGACTGGAAAAGGGCAAATATAGTACCCATTTATAAAAAGGGGAACAAGAATAACCCGGGAAACTACAGGCCAGTCAGCTTAACTTCTGTGCCAGGAAAGATAATGGAGCAGGTAATTAAAGAAATCATCTGCAAGCATTTGGAAAGTGGTAAGGTGCGAGGGAACAGCCAGCATGGTTTTGTTAAAAACAGATCATGTCAAACCAATCTAATAGCTTTCTTTGATAGAATAACGAGTCTTGTGGATAAGGGAGAAGCGGTGGATGTGGTATACCTAGACTTCAGTAAAGCATTTGACACGGTCTCACATAATATACTTATCAATAAACTATGCAAATACAACTTAGATGGGGCTACTATAAGGTGGGTGAACAACTGGCTGGATAACCGTACTCAGAGAGTAGTTATTAATGGTTTTCAATCCGGCTGGAAAAGTATAACTAGTGGGGTTCCGCAGGGGTCTGTTTTGGGACTGGTTCTGTTCAATATCTTCATTAACGATTTAGACATTGACATAGAAAGTACACTTATAAAGTTTGCAGATGATACCAAGCTGGGAGGCGCTGCAACTTCTTTGGAGGATAGGGTCATAATTCAAAAGGATCTGGATAAACTGGAGAAATGGTCTGAGGTAAACAGGATGAAGTTTAATAAGGACAAATGCAAAGTGCTCCACTTAGGAAGGAACAATCAGTGTCACACATACAGAATGGGAAAGGACTGCCTAGGAATGAGTACAGCAGAAAGGGATCGGGGGTTATAGTGGACCACAAGCTAAATATGAGTCAACAGTGTGATGCTGTTGCGAAAAAGGCAAACATGATTCTAGGATGCATTAACAGGTGTGAACAAGACACGAGAAGTCATTCTCCCACTCTACTCTGCGCTAGTTAGGCCTCAGCTGGAGTATTGTGTCCAGTTCTGGGCACCGCAGTTCAGGAAGGATGTGGAGAAATTGGAGAGGGTCCAGAGGAGAGCAACGAGAATGATCAAAGGTCTAGAGAACATGACCTATGAAGAAAGGCTGAAAGAATTGGGCTTGTTTAGTTTGGAAAAGAGAAGATTGAGGGGGGACATGATCGCAGTTTTCAGGTATTTAAAAGGGTGTCATAAGGCAGAGGGAGGGAACTTGTTCTTCCTTGCCTCTGAGGATAGAACAAGAGGCAATGGACTGAAATTGCAGCAGGGGAGGTTCAGGTTGGACATTAGGAAAAAGTTCCTAACTGTCAGGGTGATCGAACACTGGAACGAGTTGCCAAGGGAGGTGGTAGAATCTCCATCACTGGAGCTATTTAAGAAGAGGTTAGATAGATGGCTTTCAGGGATGGTCTAGAAAGTGCTTGGTCCTGCCATGAGGGCAGGGGGCTGGACTCGATGGCCTCTTGAGGTCCCTTCCAGTCCTACTCTTCTATGATTCTATGAAAATAAATATTTCAGTTGGGAAAGAAAAAGAAAGAGAGATTAAATGGAAACAAATTAAAATACAGATAAATAGATTCACCCACCCCAAGAACCACAGAGTATAATATTCTACTTCTTCTTCCTGTAATGGATTTTACTAGGCCTAAAAGTTAACTATTGCATTTACTACAACCGTTAGAAATTGTTGGAATGTTATTCAAAATCATTCACTCACCAAATTACCATTCTCCGGATACATGTATGTCTGTGGAAGGAAATATATTGCTGCAGTTTCATGCAATTCTTAGGCCATATTAGTCCTCTGACCTGTGAGACCATAGACAAGTGATAAAGCAAAGTTCATGTCCTGAAATGAAAGCTGGTTTGTTCCTGGGCATTCACAAGAAATCTAGCTCCAGTGACTGATTTGTGCAAGGGCTGACCAGAGCTGAATCCCAGTACTTGAAGGGGAGGCAGTTCACAGCCCAGCTACTCTTGACTTCCTGCATAAGTTATGAATGTAAAGGGGAAAAAGTAGTTTGAGTCCTAGCAACTAATTATTTGAGTCCTGGAAGTTCTTTATTACAAATTAAGCATTGCCTACCTCCAAACCTACAAACATCATGGAGAAAAGAAAAATGAATCACATTTGTTGTATCCTTCTCAGTTATCCTCTCCATGTGTCGCTGTAAGCTTCTGGGAGTTCTGTCTGAATAATAACTAGAACAATGCAAATCTAATTTTGACTGGAGCCCACACACAAAACTGCTGCAGTTTCAATGAACCCAATGTTAAATGAACATTATTACTGTTGCAATGTTGAGCACTATGAAGTTAGGAAAGGCTAGTATTAAGGTAACTGGGCAGCCTTCATTCAACTCTATAGTGGTTTTGTATTGTGGCACATGATCACACACTGTTGTTTTTTTTTCCATAGGAATCTCATCTCATTAAGTGTACAGGCTGGATGTTGCACACTGAGGCTATATCTGCACTACAGAGATCTTTCAAAAGAAGCCCTTCCAGAATACCCCTTCTAAAAGAATTTCTTTCGAAAGAATAGTAACAGAGAGGGAGCTGTGCTAGTCTATATACTATCAAAACAAAAAAGCTGTCAAGTAGCGCTCTAAAGACTAGCAAAATAGTTTATTAGGTGAGCTTTCGTGGGACAGACCCACTTCTTCAGACCATAGCCAGACCAGAACAGACTCAATATTTAAGGCACAGAGAACCAAAAACAGTAATCAAGGACAAATCAGAAAAAAATGATCAAGGTGAGCACATCAGAGAGTAGAAGGGTAGAAGTGGTGGGGAAGGTGAAGAATTAGATAAGCAAAGTATGCAAACGAGCCCCTATACTGACTCAGAAAATTACCATTCCAGTTCAAACCACGTGTTAAAGTGCCAAATTTGAGCTGCGCTGTCTTTTATATTCAAATTCGGCACATTAACATGTGGTTTGAATTGGGATGGTAATTTTTCGAGTCACTATAGGGGCTCGTTTGCATACTTGGCTTAATCTAATTCTTGACCTTCCCTCCCCTTATACCCCTCTACTCTCTGGTTTGCTCACCTTGATCATTTTTTTTTCTGATTTGCCTTCCTTGATTACGGTTTTTGGTTCTCTGTTCCTTAAATATTGAGTCTGTTCTGGTCTGGTTATGTTCTGAAGAAGTGGGTCTGTCCCATGAAAGCTCACCTAATAAATTATTTTGTTAGTCTTTAAAGTTCTACTTGACTGCTTTTTTCTTTCAAAAGATTGTGTCCACACACAAAGCAGTGGATCAAAGAGTCATCTGCTCTTTCGAAAGAGAGCATCCACACAGCTCCTGTTCTTTCGAAATAATGGGCTGGAAATCAAAAAATCAGGCACCATGACAGCTGCTGTTTCGAAAGAAGGGCCCTGTGGAGTGTCTACACACATTTTTTCTTCTTCAAATGGGAGTGGAAGAGCACTTTCGAAAGGACTGCTGCGTTCTTTTGATTTACTTTCAAAGGACCACTTTTTGTGGATAGACACTCTGCAGGATCTTTTGGAAGACCCCCCTTCTTATGAAAAATCTTTCAAAAGAACTTGCAATTTTAGATGCAGCTGTGGAGAGCAGCACAGCAATATTTTGCTTTCTACTCATTGTTCAATGTTTGCTCCAACTCTTTAAAAAGAGCAATACTATTCAAACCTTCCTGCAAAAATGTTTTTTTTAATTTCCTCATGAACTGTTATCGATATGCAGCTCATTCGTTTACAGATAATAAAATACTCATTTTCACAACACCTCTGAGAGCTTAGCAGGACATTATTACGCCCATTTTACAGAAGGGGGAAAAAACACTCAGAAAGATTAAGGTAAAAATATCCACGAATTTTGGAGTTCTTAGAGTCATATAATACAACAGTTCTCAAACTTTAGTAACTAGAGGCCCTCCAGATTGATTTAAAAATTTTCAGCGACTCCCAAGCCCTCCTGCTCAGTATTTTCCTTGAAGCCATGCCTCTTCCCCACCCCTCACCTGAAGCCAACACTAACTCCATCCCACTTCCATCAGTCACTCTCCACCACCCTCAGTCTCTTTCACCAGGCTGCAGAAGGGGTTGAGGTGCAGGAGGGGGTGTGGGCACAGGGAGGAAGTTTGATTGCAGTAAGGGCCATAAGAGACTTTGTCTACTTTTTTTTTAAACATCCAATACAGTTTAAAGGAATATCTTATGATCTTCTAAAACAATTAAGGCTTTTTTTAAGACAACTGCATTAGACACCTCATGTTATTACCAAGTAGAAGTCATAAGTATGGCTAACCAGAAAAAAAAATCCATTTTGAAAAAAAAAGTTGAGATTTTGAGCTTTGTTTTCATTTTGTTTTGGAACGAAAATGAGACATTTCTGTGAAAAAAAATGACAATGTGACACTGTGCAGAATGTGTTTAGTGAATGTTATTTTAAATACGGGATTGTAAAGGAAATAAACCTGTGATTGGACATAGGACTGTGATACAATGTCTGAGGCCATTTTGGTTACTAAGAGTGGTGCAACAACCAGAGATGGGACCCTAGGTAGGGATGATTCTGAATTATGATAAAGAATTCTTTTCAAAGTGCCTGGCTGGTGGATCTCACCCACACGGTCAGTTTCTAACTAACCACCATGTTTAGCATTGAGAAGGAATAAATATTTCCCAGCTCAGATGGCCAGAGACTATGTTTTTGTTTTCACCTTCCTCTGCAGTGTGTGAGAATGCTCCTTTGCTGGTTGGGATTAGCGTAAATGGGGATTTTGCTGTAATTAGACGTCATTAAATCAAGATTTGAAGATTTCAGTAACTCAGGCAGAGGTTATGGGCCTGCAATACATGTTAATCAGTGAGTTCAGTTGCCTGCAATGTGAAGGATCTCAGACTACATGACCACAATGTTTTCTTGTGTCTTTAAAGCCTGAGGATCAGAAACTGGGATCATGGCAATTTGAAGGTTGATAGGATGCATCTGCAGAAGCTGAAGAAGAAACCTCAGCCAAAGATGCATTGTTTCATGTAAAACAAAACAAAAAAAGAGAAACACATTCACTGATCAGTTGCCATTTGTGACTAAAAGAGGCAAATAACAACTGATAAACATGAGTAACAAGCGTCATAAGACTCCTCTAGGGGATAATGTTATGCTGGTAGGGTATGGGGATAGAGAAGAAGACACTAACACTCTCATGATGAAGAAGGACCAGAGGAGGAGGTACTGAAAATACTCTGACCAGAAAGAGGAATTGGAGAAGAAGAGGTCTGCCAGGGAGTTGGAGAGAGGGTAGTTACTATTTATAGATCACCAAAATAAAATGGATGTGGAAAAATAGGAGAGAGGAAGAACAAACCTGAAATATAAGAAACTGGAGAAGGAGAAAAAGTGCATGAAGTGAAAGGGATGCACAATGAGCCTGAAAAGGCAAGGTTATCACTAGAACAGAGTATGGAAGTAGAAGGAACCTGAGCATTACTCTAAACCTATGAAAAGAAGGATATGAACATATTTTTCCAGTTTTTTCAAAAAAAAAATCTGCTAATATCAGGGTGCTGCAAGAAGAAAAGATGGGTATAATGACATCAATAATAGAAGGTGATGTGACTAAAGCATTTTTCATATGACAAGAGAGGATGCAAACAGCTAGGGTAAATTTAAAGAGGTGGTATATGACAAAAATTAAGTAACTCCCAAAACCTATAGAATGAAACCAGGAGGAATCTGTAAACAGAAGGGAGAAATACAGGTATATAGATGGTACACAGACCATGTGTGGAGATCACCTTAAATGGGTATGGGGGAAAAGACCCTTCACATGCAAGTGTGCTTTAGAAGTCATGGATTTGGAGCAAGTTCTCACAACATCAAGAGGATCTTAGGATTTTGTTGCAGGATCACAAC
Source organism: Carettochelys insculpta (assembly GCF_033958435.1). Taxonomy (NCBI): domain Eukaryota; kingdom Metazoa; phylum Chordata; order Testudines; family Carettochelyidae; genus Carettochelys; species Carettochelys insculpta. Next base: position 140,620,353 of record NC_134137.1, read on the forward strand.
CCTGCAATGGTGACTTAATCGGTGACCTGGCTGACAACTGTGTAAGCCACTGATCAGATTGGATGTAGACAGAGGGGCAATACAAGATAACATATCCAAGAGTGAAGCTAAGTGGTAACAAAAGTTATCTGAGCCTGGTGTACGAGAAACGTTGGTTTGTGACAAAAATAACCAATATCTAACTACTCACTGGCTAGGTTGCTCTCAAAGGATGTGGGATACTCAAACTTAAGTTCTGCTCTTCCTGATTCAGAGCAGGAAATTGAATTTGTGGTTGTCTCTCCATCCAATCTCTTGGAGAGGTTCCCCTCTGTATAAATAATGACATCTTCCCCAGACAAGAGAAGAGAGAATGAATGTCCAGTGGTTCAAGTCAAGTGATTCAGAACAGGGGCATGAATGTAGGTATTCTATGTCCAAGGCAGGAGCTTTAACCAGGAGGCAATGGCTATACTGAACTCTGGTATCACTTTTTCCACCACTTTCCCTCCAAAATTCATCCTGGAACTAAGAAACCTTCTTTATGAAACGTTTGACAAAACATGTTTCCACAAAACATTTCAGCTGTGTCTAGACTAGCCCCGAACTTGGAAGGGGGCATGGTAATTAGCGTGTCAGGAGATTACTAATAAAGCGCTGCAGTGCATGTGCAGGATTTCATTAGTCAAAGTCTCTGCTGTGGCAACTTTGAAGTGTGCAACTTCGAAGTGCCGGCTTGCGTGTAGCCATGGGTCAGCCATGGGTACTTCGAAGTGCCCATGCTACATCAAAGTCCCTTTACCCCAAAAATGTTGAGGAATAAAGGGACTTTGAAGGAGTGCAGGCACTTCGAAGTACCCACGGCCGACCCACGGCTACACGCAAGCCAGCACTTCGAAGTTTCACACTTCAAAGTTGCCACAGGGGAGATTTTGACTAATAAAATCCTGCATATGCACCGCAGAACTTCATTAGTAATCTCCTGACACCCTAATTACCATGCTCCTTTCGAAGTCAGGAGCTAGTTGAGACACAGCCTTTGAGTTAGAAGAAATGGCTTTTAATGGAAAAATATTTTGTATGGTAATTTTTGCCCAGCTCTACCCATAAGGCATGATAGATGAGTTGAACAGGTAAGGTGAAATCAAAGTGTGGATTAGGTCCTACTGAATATTGTTCTTGGCAGTTCACAAAATCACATCTGTCACCTCTTGGCTTTCACTCTGATCCTGAACAGACTTTTACATAGAGTTAGGGACTGGGTCATAGGTTATAGCATGGTATATATCTTGCTTTGTCTGGAGAAACAATGCATGATATAAATCTCATGTAACTTCCTTTTTTATATCATTGCTATTTAAAAAGAAATCCCAAAGAAAGCAATCAATCTGTCAATACTCAATATGGATGTATAGTACTTGTCTGTCTCTGTCTTGATATTATTGTTGTATTCTTCAAGTAGATAGTTGCTGCCAACACACTGTAAGCTTACCCTGAAATTTCACCGGTATTAGAGCTACTAGATTTCTCTCGAGATTTCTTTAAAGCTACTCCAGTATAGCTCTCACCAAACTAAATCATCCTTACTTGCCGACATGCAAGAATAACAAAAAGTCAATCAAAAAAAAAAAGTTCTCTATTTCTTCTTTCTTCTAAGGAGAAAGGAGGGGAGTGCATTGCCACTCTTTGGGTGTGTCTACATGGGCACAAATCTTTGAAATAGCCATGCTAATGGCCATTTCGAAGATTACTAATGAGGCGATGAATTGAATATTCAGCGCCTCATTAGCATTAGGAACCTTCTGGCCATGGCCCTTTGAAAACGCAGCTTTTGAAAGTATACAGCTTGGCGTGGCTACACGGGAGTCCTTTTCAAAATGACCCACACCTTTTGAAATCCCCTTATTTTGATCAGTGAGAGGGATAAGGGGAGTTCGAAAGGTTCAGGTACTTTCGAAAAGGACTCCCATGTAGCCTCACCAAGCCACGCGCTTTCAAAAGCAGCACTTTCGAAGCACCGCGGCAGGAAGCGTCCTAATTCTAATGAGGCGCTGAATATTCAATTCAGCGCCTCATTAATAATCTTCAAAATATGGCTATTTTGAAGATTTGTGCCCATGTAGACACAGCCTTTATATCATAAACTCAACTTTCATACATGACTTATACATTTTAATCACTTTCACATTTGAAAAATATAAGGTTTTCAGAGATATTATGGCCTTTTCCCTCCAAATAAATGTATATAGGAATAGAATCACAGAAATTTAGAGTTATAATGTTTACAAATGCAGCTCTCAGGACCAACTAAACCTAACCCATCCCTGTGAGGTTACCTTTAGTGAAATCTCTGATGTGACTAATTAACTTGAGGATGTGGCAGAGGGCTGTTTTAATGTATAATTTCTCTAACTCTAAAATGAGTAACTACTGAAACGATGCACATTTGCAGTCTGAAGCTTTGTAAGTTACAGGCAAGAGAGATCATTACTATGTGACTAAGAGGATGTAGTGTTAAATAATCGAATTTTTTAAATATGACCTATGATAATACAGAAAATAGACAAAGTGAACCCTATTATGGCCTTTCGATTTCCAGAGTTTATGTGTATATTTAATACCTCAAAGTGGTTGTGAAGTCTTCTGGGAGCCTTAGGGGGAATTATGAATGTCCCCTGAGCAGCAGAGCTCCTTTCGCTCTTTTCTTCCTTATCCACCTGTCTATTAGCAGCAGGAGAAGAGTCCGTAATTCAGATAACATCGGCTATGTCTACACTAAAGGGTTTATCAACAAAGCTAGAATTCCGTCAACAAAACCTGGGGAGCATCCCAATTTACAAGGCATTCTGCCACCCGTGAATTGACAGAATGCAGCTGTTTTGCTGACAGTCTTATCCCACTCCCCATGAGCCACAATGCCTCTGTCAACAGTGATCTGACCACAGAAAGCAGGTTTAGACATTCTGGGGATATCCTCTGTTGACAGAGGAGGCTTCTGGGACACCGGACATCTCTGTCTGCTGTGCTTCTGGTTGGCATTTTGTCAAGAGAGTGGCTGGGCAGTCTGGACCATCCCTGTTGATACAGCGCATCACTCTTGCAATCCACTTGGCAGTTTGGCCTCAATTTTCTACAGAAGATTTTGTCGGAAGATTTCTGTTGACAAATTGCTGTGATCTAGACACAGCCTGGGTGAGGTGGGGAGGGGCATGATCTAGGTGATTCCATTTCTAGCTTTGGGTCTTCTCCATGGAGAGAAACTGATGTAATTTTTCTGGGAGACTTCAATATCTACATTGACAGTGCCTTGGCACAACCCCCGAGTTTCCTCGCTTGCCTTCCTAGGTCTTTCTCATTTCATCTCTTGTCCAATGCACAGAGGCAATAATTAAAACTGGTTGGTAAATATTTGTTTCTGGCCATGGAAAATTGGCTTTTTCATCAAATTTTTCTCCTAGCTTCACTAGATCAATGTAATCTAGACATAGAATCTCAGAAATGTAGGGCTGGAAAGGACTTTCAGAGTCTAGCCCCGGTTCCGATGTGGGACCAGTATACTTAAACAATACCTATACCAGTATACTTAGACAATCAATGACAAATGTTTGTGCAACCTGTTCTTAAGAACCTGCAATGACAAATATTCCAGAGCTTTCTTTGGAAACCTGTTTCAGTTCTGAACTATATTTACTTGTTATTCATTGTCCCCTAACATCTAACTTAAATCCCCCTTGCTGCAGATTAATCTCATTACTTCTTCTTTGACTTTCCATGGATACAGACTACAATTGATCACAGCAGAAGCTACCTAATAGTTATGCATGTATACTGAAAATATGGTTTTAAAGTCTGTCTAAAGAAAGAGGTGAAAAACAAGTTTTCCTCTAGACAGAAAATAAGAAAGTTATATCTCACTGTCAGCCTGTAAATTAAGTTTGTCCAATTTATAAAAGTGAGAAGGTTGGGAACAGGTAAAGAAAAGCTTACAGTTTGTTGCTTTCTGATTTGTATTTCAGGAAAGGAAAACAGAATAAAGGTATAAAATGAGCAAGTTGGATAAATGGGCAAAAAGATCAGACTAAATCAATAAAAGTGCATGAGATTTTTTGGAGGTGAGCCCTTAGCAAAAGATCCAGGAAGCTGGAGCTCATCAAGATAAACTGATTAAAGTGAGAAAGGAACAAAAGTACAAAAAGAACAAAAGTTAGAAAGCTGCAGAGAGAGACCGAAGGACCAACAGAGACAGAAGTCATGGAAGCTGAAAAGAGTCAGCAGAAACTGTATTACGCTAGAGAGCCCTAGAGCTGGAAGACTAAAAGCATAAGGCAACGCACATGAATATAGGAGTCTGGACATGTGGATACACAACCCTCAGGCAATAAGCGATCCTCTACAAGTATCACATAGAATCATAGAATACTAGGACTGGAAGGGATCTCGAGAGGCCATCGAGTTCAGCTGCCTGCCCTCATGGCAGGACCGAGTACTATCTAAACCATCCCTGATAGACAACTATCTAACCTGTTCTTAAATATCTCCAGCGATGGAGATTCCATGACCTCCCTTGGCAATTTATTCCACTCTTTGACCACCCTGACAGTTAGGAACTTTTTTCTAATGTCCAACCTAAACCTCACTTGCTGCAGTTTAAGTCCATTGCCTCTTGTTCTATCCTAAGACATGGCAGGGACAAACTGTGTCCGAGTTCCAAGAAAACATTGTATGATGAGCATTTGATCAGATTCAAAAGGATCTACAGTGTACAGAACACCCTGCAGGCCAGAGAATGACTGGCCAGTAAATTTCTCCAAGTATTTAATGTATCCAAAAGAGTCCCCACAGTTCAGAAGGCATGGGATGCGCAGTCCTAGGGATGGGAGTTCTATGAGCACCACCCCCAAGAGAAAAAGACAAGTGGTGGTGGTCAGGGACTCCCTCCTAAGAGGGACAGAGGCATCCATCTGCTGCCCGGACCTAGAATCCTGGCAAGTTTGCTGCTTGCCTGGAGCTAGAATTCGGGATATTACAGAGTCGCTGCCAAAAATTCTTCAACGGGTAGACTATTACCCCTTCCTCCTACTTCATGTAGGAACCAATGACACAGCCAAGGACAACTTTGATGAGATCACGGCAAACTACGTAACCCTCGGGAGAAAGATCAAGGAATACGGAGCACAGGTGGTCTTCTCGTCTATCCTCCCTGTGGAAGGAAAGGGTCCGCAGAGGGATCGTCGAATCACAGAGGTAAATGCGTGGTTGCATAGGTGGTGTAGCAGGGAAGGATTTGGTTTCTTTGACCATGGGATTCTGTTTCGTGAACAGGGATTGCTGAGAAGAGACGGGATCCACCTCACTAAAAGAGAAAAGAGCATCTTTGCGGGCAGGCTTGCAAACCTAGTGAGGAGGGCTTTCAACTACGTTTGTTGGGGGAAGGTGACACAAGCCCGGAGGTAAGTGGGGAAGGAGGAGGGAACAATCAAGTGGGTTTCCTGGGTAAAGAGGAGAAAGTTGGCCAACGGCCCCTTCTCTAAGATGCTTGTACACTAATGCCAGAAGCCTGGGGAAAAAACAGGAAGAATTAGAGGCCCTGGCACAGTCACACAAGTATGAGGTGGTTGGAATAATGGAGACTTGGTGGGACGATTTGCATAACTGGAGCATGGTCATGGAAGGTTATAAATTGTTTAGGAAGGACAGACGGGAGAAAAGGAGGAGGAGTTGCGCTCTGTGTGAGGGAGCAGTATGATTGCTCAGAGCTCCAGTATGAGGAAGGAGAAAATCCAGTTGAGTGTCTTTGGGTTAAGCTTAGAGGTGGAAGTAACAGACGTGATGTTGTAGTTGGTGTCTGTTATAGGCTGCCAGATCAGGGAGAGGAGATAGATGAAGCTTTCTTCAGGCAGCTTAGTGAAGCTTCCAAATCACAGGCCGTCGTTCTCTTGGGAGACTTTAATCATCCAGACATTTGTTGAGAGACCAATACAGCAGCACACAGACAATCCAGGAAGTTTTTGGAGACAATTGGGGATAACTTCTTGGTACAAGTGATGAAGGAACTGACCAGGGGCAATGCGCAACTTGACCAGCTGCTCACAAACAGGGAAGAACGAGTAGAAGAAATAGAAGTGGGGGGGAACCTGGGCTGCAGCGACCATGAGATCGTAGATTTCAGGATCCAGACGAAAGGAAGAAGAGTGAGCAGTAACTTACAGACCCTTGATTTCAGAAGAGCAGACTTTGACTCCCTAAGAGACCGGATGAACAGGATCCCTTGGGAAATGAATATGAAGGGGAAAAGAGTTGAAGAGACCTGGAAGTACTTTAAAGAAGTCTTACTGAAGGCGCAGGAATAAACAATCCAGCTGCGTAGTAAGAAATGCAAACATGGTGGGCAACCAGCTTGGCTTAACAGGGAAATCCTTAGTCAGCTTAAATTAAAAAAGGATGCATACAAGAAACGGAAACGAGGACAGCTGACTAAGGAGGAGTATAAACATATGGCTGGAGAATGCCGGGCAGTAATCAGGAAAGCGAAAGCACAATTGGAACTGCAGCTGGCAAGGGATGTGAAGAGTAACAAGAAGGGTTTCTACAGGCATGTGAACATTAAACGGGTTCTCAGAGAAGGTGTGGGGCCATTACTGGATGAGGGAGTTAACCTAGTGAAAGATGATGCAGGAAAAGCTGAAGTACTCAATGCTTTTTTTGCCTCAGTCTTCACAGACAAAGTCAACTTCCCCATGATGGTCCTAGATGATGCAGTATGGGAAGGTGGAGGGCAGCCATCTGTTGGGAAGGAACAAGTTCTGAGCTATCTAGAAAAACTAGATGTGCACAAGTCCATGGGTCTGGATTTAATGCACCCCAGGGTACTGAGGGAATTGGCAGAGGTCATTGCTGAACCTTTGGACATTATCCTTAAAGACTCTTGGAGATCGGGGGAGATACCAGATGACTGGAAGAAGGCAAACATAGTGCCCATCTTTAAAAAAGGAAAGAAGGACAATCCAGGGAACTATAGACCCGTCAGCCTTACCTCAATCCCTGGGAAAATAATGGAGGGAATCCTCGAGGAATCCATTTTGAAGCACTTGGAAGAGGGAAAAGTTATCAAAAGTAGCCAACATGGATTCACCAGGGGCAAGTCCTGCCTCACCAATCTGGTCAGCTTCTATGATGACATAACAAGCTCTGTGGACATGAGGAAGTCAGTGGATGTGTTATACCTTGACTTCAGCAAGGCTTTTGAGACAGTGTCCCACAATATTCTTGTCCATAAGTTAAGGAAATACGGATTGGATCCTTGGACTATAAGATGGATAGAAAGCTGGCTTGATGGTTGGGCCCAACGGGTAGTGGTCAATGGCTCAATATCTGGATAGCGGTCTGTTTCAAGCGGAGTGCCACAAGGCTTGGTTCTGGGGCTGGTGTTATTCAACATCTTTATTAATGACCCGGATGAGGGACTGGGTTGCACCCTCAGCAAGTTTGTGGATGACACAAAACTAGGGGGAGAGGTAGATACGTTGGAGGGTAGAGAGAGAATCCAGAGGGACCTGGATAAATTGGAGGACTGGGCCAAAAGAAATATGATGCGGTTCAATAAGGAGAAGTGTAGAATCCTGCCCCTGGGGCAGAAGAATCCCAAACATTGTTACAGTCTGGGGACCAACTGGCTCAGCAGCAGTATGATGGAAAGAGACCTAGGGGTTATGGTGGATGAAAGGCTGGATATGAATAAACAGTGTGCCCTTGTAGCCAAGAAAGCTAACGGAACACTGGGGTGCATTAGGAGGAGCATTTCGAGCAGATCTAGGGAAGTAGTTATTCCTCTTTATTCGGCACTGGTGAGGCCACATCTGGAATATTGTGTCCAGTTTTGGGCCCCCCAATATAAAAAGGATGTGGATTTGCTAGAGCAGGTTCAACGAAGGGCAACAAAAATGATTAAGGGTCTGGAGCACAAGACCCATGAGGATAGGGTGAGGGATTTGGGCTTGTTTAGTTTACAGAAGAGAAGACTTCAAGGTGATTTAATAGCAGCCTTCAACTTCCTGAAGGGGAGCTCTAAAGAGGAGGGTGAGAAATTGTTCTCAGTGTTGACAGATGGCAGAACAAGGAGTAATGGTCAGAAATTGAAGAGGGAAAGGTGTAGATTAGATATTTGGAAAAACTTCTTCACCAGGTGGGTGGTGAAGCATTGGAATGCGTTGCCTAGAGAGGTGGTGGATTCTCCATCCCTTGAGGTTTTTAAGTCCCGGCTGGACAAGGTCCTGGCTGGGATGACTTAGTAGGGGTTGATCCTGCTTGAAGCAGGGGTCTGGACTAGATGACCTCCTGAGGTCCCTTCCAGCCCTATGATTCTGTGATTCTGTGATCTGGATGTAGATGAAGTGATGAAATATGATGTTTTTAAATTTTCTTTGTTAAAAGTTTTTCAAATTAAGGCAGGGGCATATTGATTCATTATTCAGGCCGCTTAAAAAGCTTGATATAATGGGGTAGATTATTTGAATAAGTTAATAAACAGTAAAGGGGCAAGCACCCATGATATGTTGGTAGATTTAATAGTTGTTTGAGGTTAGCACTGAAGCAGTGAGAACTACTTTATGAGAGAAAATGCCTGAAGGAATAGCTTCAGGAACAAGACTGTAGCAAGACTATACAGAGAACACAAGCACCAGAGAATAGGGAACATATCTGCCATAACAGTGTGTCCCCCACACTGCCCCTTGGAAAAACAAAAGGGATGAAGGAGTGAAGCCCTCACCACCTCAGTACCAGTATCACCCTAGTGTCTCTGATTGTTGGACCCGAGCCCAAGAAATGGTCTCTGAAAATATTACTCAGATGATTCTTTTGAACACGTGAAATGATAGTGTCCTAAGAATGAGGGTCCCAAGTTCACTTCCCATTCGGTTCAACTTAATGCATCTGCCTTGGAGTTAGAAAGTTAGTGGTGTCTGAGAGGTTTGGTTAATTTTATCGGATCAGATCACTTGGAAGCAAATAGCAAGTTTATAAAAAAGGCCAGGGTAAATGATAAGGTCTGCCAAGGCTAGTGAGAAATGGGTGCTCAGATTTTTATAGGAGAGATGTGATTCAGGACAGATGCAAGCTTTCTGGAGAAGAGATGAGCCTGCTGAGACAGATTAAAATGATGGCGCCCTTAGCATTCACTGAAATTGGAATGGGAAGGGTTAGTGGGTAACTTAAACTGTGGATACTTAAGAAGTTACCTGCTGATGCGCTAGTTGGCAGTGGCATTCTCTCACTGCAAAGAGCTGTTCATATTACGACCTGAGGTAAAAGAAATACATCTGAGTTCCCAGGCGTGAACTCTAAGGAAGGAAAGGCTGCTGGGATTTGTGGGTGGGCACAGCCAGAGGGAAGAAATCTATCACTTTATGAGAAGAAAATAGCCTGGCATCTTTGGAGAAGGGGGATGGGGAGACTTCCCTCCCTACCGTTGGCAACTTTTTTTCACACCTGATCCGTGTCTGCACTAGCCCACTACTTTGAAGTAGCAGGCAGCACTTTGAGGTAGAGCACCTCATGTCCACACATGCCGCGCGCTACTTTGAAGTTAAAATCGACATTAGGTGCAGTGTTGTCAAAACCGTTAGCCCAATGAAAAAATGGGACTAGGGTGCTACTTCAATGTATAACATCAAAAAATGATGGGTGTGGATGCTTTGTGTCCTGCTACTTTGAAATAGCGGGGTCCGCCATGGCAACAATCAGCTGTTAGGCAGAAACTAGCTACCCAGCCCCTGCAGGGCTTTATGGTGTGTGCGCGCAGCAGCTCTGAAAGCCGCACAGACGTGTAAACCCTGTGGTAGGAAGCTAAGAGAATGCAGGTAGCAGCCATCACAGGAGGTGCCCCTGCACACCTCAGCATGACTGCCAGAAGCCCACGGGGTAGAATGGCAACAGGGCTGCAAGGTGAGCACTCCCAGGGCTGCCCCCTCCCAGAGTTCCCAGGGCTCCCAAGGCTCAGGCCAGGGGGGCAAGAAGCTCAGTCCCCCCTGGACTGAGGCTGAGCTCCACAGCCTGCTCGGGCTCTGGGGCGAGGAGGAGGTGCTCCACATAATGGGGAGCAAGCGCTGGAATGCAGCCACCTTCCCCCAGATGGCCAAGGGCCTGAATGCCTGGGGTCACCCTGCCCGCACTCCTGACCATATCAGGGTTAAGGTTAAGGACTCGTGTCAGGGTTACACCCAGGCTCAGGACTTGGCTGGCTGGCTGGCCGCCCCCTGCTGCCTGCCCCTATCACTGGGAGATCACAGACATTCTGAGCCCCCGGGACACCTCCTCCCCTCTGTCTATCCTCGACATTGTGACCGAGGAGCCCCAGCAGTTTGTTGAGCAGGAGCCATGACCAGAGGCCAGCCTCGCACCACCAGGGCCACAGCCAGAGCAGGGCACAGACGCGGAGCGGTCAAGCAAGGAGGGGGAGCTCATCATAGACCTCCCCTCCTGCAAGTCGAGCTGGGCATCTGCCTGACAGGCTTCCCTCGACCTCAGCGGTGGCCTGTCAGGTATGTACCCAACAGGGCACACACTCCTGTCTCATGGGACAGCACAGCTGCCAGCGACCATCAGCACCTGCTCCAGCAGACAGTGCTGTGACCTGACCCCAAGGGGGAGGATTCCAGGGTGGACCACACAAGGGGGCCACCCACAGAGCCACCGCATCCATGGATGGGGTACAGGGGATGGAGACCTGGTGCTTGGGGAGTGGGGACGGGGGCATGGGCTACAGAGCAGGGGTTGGTACTCACAGACATCTTCTCTCTTTGTCCCTGTTTCTGCAGCTGCACCATCCAAGGGCCAGGAGAGCATCACCCCATCCATGGTCCAAGACAGCACCCCAGAGGCAAGGGACGGTGACCACCCGGAGGCACCACCAGTGCCGGAACAGACTGGCTGTTGGCAGATCCTGAGGCAGATGGCCAAGGACCCCCACATCACCACCTCCATCCAGTGCCAGGTCAAGCTGGTGGAGCAGCACCTCTGTTTTGAGGATGGAGAGTCCGTCTGGTGCTGGGCAGCATGGGCAGGGTTCATGGACATGTTCAATGACCTGGAGACTTTGTACTGGGAGCTGGTGGCCCAGCAGCCCCCTCCTGTCACCCTGTCTGCTGCCCCCTGCTGCCCCTCCCACCATTGTCCCACCTGAAAGGCCCCTAGGAGAGGAGCCTGCTGGGCCTGAATGCTGGCCCAAGGCCGAGCCCCGGTCATACCTGCCTGTGGTCCCCCCATCCACAGCCTTACCGGGGACCCAGGGAAAGGGTTGGTGTGGGACCCAGAGATGGCAGGGGGCGCCCCTCCACTCCCACCCTGGGGTTGTGCTCAGCCATCCACATCCCCACCCTCCTGTAAATAGTTAACACCCCCAGTGTACATAGTTATCCTCACTGCTGTTTGGCAAAAATTAGTGTTAAACACAATTTCACTAGTTCCCTATATATACAGTTTAATTTTCCCAAACCCCTTTGTGCTGTGTGCTCATTGGAGGGGGAGTATGCGGGAGGTAGGGAAGACTGTGTGCAGCGCCTACTGGGGATAGCCTGGGTGGCACTCACTGGGGCCCCAAGTCGAAGTGCCGGTGCAGGGCCTCCCAAACATGGATCCCTTCCTGGTGGGCCTGGTGACTAAGGGCAGCGGCTGGCTGGGGTAACCCATGCAGGCCTCAACCACCCACCCTTGCACACAGACCTCCCCCTTACTCTCCACAATGTTGTGGAGTATGCAGCAGGTGCCCACAACCTGGGGGACATTAAGGACGTCCACATCCAGGCAGACAGGCAGGCAGGTAGTGCCACCACCCGTTAAGGCAGCTGAAGGTGTGCTCAACCACTTGGCGGGCATGGTTGAGCTGTCCATTGAACCACTTGAGGCTGGCAGTGAGGCGGCCCAGATAGGGCCACATGAGCCAGGGCTGGAGCAGGTAAGCAGCATTGGCCACCAGTCAGAACGACACAGTGGTGTCCCCCAGTAGGATCTTCCTTTGGGGGGTGTAGGTCCCCACCTCCAGCCAGCGGCACAGGCATGAATTGCAGAAGACCCCTGTGTCATGGGTGCCGCCGGGCCAGCCCATGTACACGTTCTAGAACCGACCCTGGCTGTCCACCATGGGCTGCAGGACCACAGAATGGAAGCCCGTCCTGTTGATGAAGTCTCCCCCACTGTGCTCCAGGGCACAGGTGGGTACATGGGTCCCACTGAGGGCCCCAAAGTCATTTGGAAACCCCAGTGCAGCGAAGCTCACAATGATCATGTTCAGGTCCCTGATGCAGACGAGCCTCTGCAGCAGCAGGTCATTCAGAGCATGGACCACCTGTGGGGAGGGGACACAGGCACCCATGAGGGTGTGCAGGGTGCCATGTCCAAGGCCTTTTCCGGGGGAACTGCCTCCCTCACCACAAGGATCTGGCTGAGTTCGTGATAGCAGAGGCAGGTGGCAGGCACTGCCCCTAATCGCCTGGCTGCATCCCTCATCTTGAAATATTGCTGTCACAGCGCCTTGCTCTTTGAGCATACCTGCTTGGGTGATGGGACGGATGCCCCCATAGGGTCAGGGTCTGGGCGAGGTGGGTGAAGGCAGCTGCATTCCACTTGCACCCCTCAGTCTGCAGCAGAATCTCCTCATCCCCCCACATGGCCAGGAGTTCTCGGAACTCAGGCTCCATCCAGATCAGGCCCCTTTACTTTGCTGCCTGGCTGGAGTCCTGAGAGCCCTGTCGTGGGAGCCCTGAGAGGCACAGGGGTCCTGCCTGCTGGCCATGGCTCCAAGGGGAGCTTTTACAGTGTTGTGAGGGGTGCTGGAGGGTGTGCTACTGCAGGCACATGGGCTTGTGGCTGCCAGCACACTCTCAGCTTCCTGCATGTGGTTTCCGGGACCCTGCAGCTTTAAAAGCAGCTGGAACTGGCAACCATAGAGCTGCTGGTGCTGGTCAGGGCATCTCTGTGCTCCAGATGACTGGCACTATGGAGAACTTGTTATTTCAAAATAGCAGCCAGCAGAATGACTACACGTTTCCTTTTGAAATTAATTTTGAAATGAGGCACTCTTCCCAATACAGGAATGGAACAACGCTTTCCAAAGTCCACCTCATTATTTCAAAATTCATTTCGAAAGGAGCAATTTGTGTGCAGTTGCTCTGCTGCAAATTTCAAAATGTCCCCTCCTTTTGAAATTAATTTCAAAATTAAATCCTAGTGTGGCCATAGCCTAAGGCTACACCTATATAGCAAAGAATTTCCAAGATAATAGCCGTGTCTACACATGCACACTACTTCGAAGTAGCAGCACTAACTTCGAAATAGCGCCCGTCACGGCTACACATGTCAGGCGCTATTTCGAAGTTAACATCGACGTTAGGCGGCGAAACGTTGAAGCCGCTAACCCCATGAGGGGATAGGAATAGCGCCCTACTTCGACGTTCAACGTCGAAGTAGGGACCGTGTAGTCGTTGCGTGTCCCGCAACATCGAAATTGCGGGGTCCGCCATGGTGGCCGTCAGCTGAGGGGTTGAGAGACGCTCTCTCTCCAGACCCTGCAGGGCTCTATGGTCATCGTGTGCAGCAGCCCTTAGCCCAGGGCTTCTGGCTGCTGCTGCCGCAGCTGGGGATCCATGCTGCATACACAGGGTCTGCAACCAGTTGTCGGCTCTGTGGATCTTGTGTTGTTTAGTGCAACTGTGTCTGGGAGGGGCCCTTTAAGGGAGTGGCTTGCTGTTGAGTCCTCCCTGTGACTCTGTCTGCAGCCGTGCCTGGCACCCTTATTTCGATGTGTGCTACTTTGGCGTGTAGACATTCCCTCGCTGCGCCTATTTTGATGTGGTGCTGCGCAACGTCGAAGTTGAACATCGACGTTGCCAGCCCTGGAGGACGTGTAGACGTTATTCATCGAAATAGTCGCTACATTGAAACAAGCTACTTCGAAGTAGGCTTCACGTGTAGACGTAGCCAATAGGTGTTATGTCGAAATAACTTTGCTAGAATCTACACTACACACACACAATTTCAATATAAGTTCCTAATAGCGGGTGTGTTATGTTGAATTTTGTAAACGTCATTGCAGGAGCTGTTTCGAAAGGCCATCTTATTCAGAGCTGTGTTATTCTGAAATAAGCTATTTTGGAATAGCTATTCTGAATGGATTATTTTGGGGTAACGCTGCTGCATAGACATAGCTTAAGTGTCTGTGCACTTAGAAGTTCCCTTGTGAATGTTAATTTTTCCTATTTTGAGAGAGGAGTGAATTAAAATGCACTTGGGACGTTTTAGTGTATTTAATGTATTTAGTGTTCCTGTGGACTCTTTAAGAGTATGTCTGAGCAGCAAAAAATACATGCTACATTACGTCCAGGAGCCCAGGTCAACTGACTCAGGCTTGTACTACAGGGGCTGCGTCTACACGTGCACGCTACTTCGAAGTAGCGGCAGTAACTTCGAAATAGCGCCCGTCACGTCTACACGTGTTGGGCGCTATTTCGAAGTTGACATCGACGTTAGGCGGCGAGACGTCGAAGTCGCTAACCCCATGAGCGGATGGGAATAGCGCCCTACTTCGACGTTCAACATCGAAGTAGGGACGTGTAGACGATCCGCGTCCCGCAACATCGAAATAGCGGGGTCCTCCATGGCGGCCATCAGCTGGGGGGTTGAGAGATACTCTCTCTCCAGCCCTTGCGGGGCTCTATGGTCACCGTGGGCAGCAGCCCTTAGCCCAGGGCTTCTGGCTGCTGCTGCTGCAGCTGGGGGTCCGTGCTGCATATACAGGGTCTGCAACTAGTTGTTGGCTCTGTGTATCTTGCACTGTTTAATGAAAGTGTGTCTGGGAGGGGCCCTTTAAGGGAGCGGCTTGCTGTTGAGTCCGCCCCGTGACCCTGTCTGCAGCTGTGCCTGGCTCCCTTATTTCGATGTGTGCTACTTTGCCATGTAGACGTTCCCTCGTTGTGCCTATTTCGATGTTGGGCTGAGCAACGTCGAAGTTGAACATCGACGTTGCCAGCCTTGGAGGACGTGTAGACGTTATTCATCGAAATAGCCTATTTCGATGTCGCAACATCGAAATAAGCTATTTCGAAGTTGGGTGCACGTGTAGACGTAGCCAGGGTGAGCAGAAGCAGTGTAGATACTCAGTCTCAGACAGAAGCCCAGGCTCTAAAACACTTGGTTCTTACAGGATTTAAAAGCCTGGGGTCTAGCCTGAACTGGAAAGTTGTCTTTCTAGCCCGAAAGCATATGCCCTGTGAACCTGAGTCAGTTTTCCTTGGCTCTGACACTCTTCTTTCCCCCCTGTGTAGACATATCCTAAGTGAATAACAGGTTAGTGCAGGGATAGATTTATACCCGCCCCCACACACACACATTTCATGAGCTAAGTGTTCACACAGACAAGTTCTTAGTGCCATTTTTACTGGAGTTACACCATAGAAAGTCAGGGTCATTATTTTGACTAAAAGACTTAATCATATCATGAAACCTTTAAGGCTATGGTTACACTACCAAGTTTTGCCAACAAAACCCTGGTTTTTCTAACAAAACTTGTGCAGCATTGAACCCAAAATGGGATTTGTCAACAGTATCTGGACAAAACACAGCACCTTTGCCAGCTGTGTTCTGCCTCAAAGCTCTGAGGCATAACGCTGTTGTGGACAGATTCTGTCAACAAGAAAGTTGTGTGGAAGCTCTGTGGGGGGTCTTCTCTCAACAGCCAGGGCTTCTGGGTGCCTGTTTTGTCGAGAGAGCAGCCAGGCTGTTCAGCTGTTCTGTCAACAGAGCGGATGCTCTCCTGATTGGCTTTTATGTGTGTCCACACTCTGTTGTGAACAGATGTTTCATGAGGAAAACTCTCCCAACAGTGACTTCGGTTGACAGAGAGCTGCAGTGTAACTGTAGCATAATTGAAAATCTATTTCCAACACTAAGTCCCATAGAGCTAATTACCCACCTTGTACAAATGATGGACTATGGTACAAAGCACCCAGAAATGTGGTTGTAGAGCAAAGACATGAACCTAGGTCTGAGAAAGTCTAGCTAAGCAGCTTAATCACTGGAGCACCAACAGGCTTGAGCTGGCTTGTCATTTACTTTCTCCCTGGGACAGGGGGAAATAGGTTCAACAATGAATTATCCATGTGTAGAGCAGATCACAGAGCGATCTAAAGCTCAGGGATAGTTAGACTATGGATATTGGAATATTTCCATTTTGTATAAAGTCTTGCAGTACAAGACATTGGGCTGAACATAGGAAGGATGGTGATGAGGTTACGCCTCAGAACCTCATAGTGTGTTTAGCTCCCCGCTTTTCCAAAGGAAGTGAAAAACTGTGAATGCTTTGTGAAGATTACTTTGTCATATTTCAGTTTTCCTGGCTTCCTCCTTCCTTCTTCTAAACTGGAGGTGCTGGAAATAAATCAGAGGATTTAAATTTGAATTTAGCATACAAGAGTTTCTAGAAAAAGACTACAGGATGGACCTCTCTAGTCCAACATTCTCTTATCCAGCAACATCTGTAATTCAGTATGATTTTACTTAGCCGGATAATCACTTCTCACGGGTGTGGTCAAGTTTCCTGTGGTCCCATAAAGTTTGTTTACATCCACCAGTCCTGGCTCTCAGTGTTCTGTGCTGTTATTTAGCTGTAATTTACCCCTAAATGTCTTCTAACAGCCATTAAGCAGTGGAAGTGTTGGTAATGTGCTGGCCAATATTGACCTTCTGCGGTCTGGCAAATTCTCTTGTCCAGCACCAGTCAGGTCCTGAGGGTGCCAGACTAGAAAGGTTCAACCTGTACTATGCTTTGAACTTTACACCTCTTTTCCAGGCTCCAGCTAAGGAGGAGACAGAGGAAGTCAACACTGCTGCTTAACAGTACATAGGAAGAAAAATCTGACACAGAATTAAACTTTGGGATTAAGTGGTGGTTGTGCTATTCTGTACCCTTGAAAGAAACTTCAGTGACATCTAAGCAAAGTGGTAATCTCATTTGCAGGAAAGATTCAGGCTGCGTTAGCAGACTACTATGAATATACACATTACCTGGAAATCTAAACTAGACAAACAATTATACGCAGATTTCAAGCAGTTGTTTTGGTTAAAAAAATAAAAAGAGGAGCAGGTAATCAACTGGCTCCCTGCCCTTACCTCCCCCTTCCCACTTACCAATTCTGTGGTTGGGGCTACTGAGGTGCCTGCCGGTACTTAGTACCAGCAAGTGCTGGCACAAAATGAGCAATGCAGATTTCTTTTTTAAAAACACTGTGTTATGCTGGCTTCTGCTAGTACTGATGGAAAAATGAGGAATGCTGTTCTAAGTACAAAATTTTAATGGGACTCTAGGATGTGCAGCTGTTCCACTGATTGATTTATTGTTCATTGTGATGGAAATGTAGAATTAAGAACAAGTTATTCTATTATCAGTATTGACAGTAAAAAGAAGAACCAATATCAGTGGGTTAAAAATATGCTGGATAGATTTAAAGGTTAGTTCTCCTGCTGCTGTAAATTGATATAGTTCCCTTGACTGCAGTGTAGTGCTAATTTACACCCACTGAAGATCTGGATCACTGCAGTTACTATAGCTGTTGCTATGCAGATGGTTCTTTGGGTTTTTATGTCTTTGTTTTTCCTTCTGATTGAGAGGTTTTGTGGCACAATGGTCCTTATCACATCGACTCACTCTCCCTCCCTCTTGGTCAAATAAACAGTAAACAGAATATATTCAAAGGCAAAGAACATTCACTGAAACAGTTAATGGTTTAACTACTCATCAGCAATGACATATTTAAACCATCCGAATCTCAGAAAATTAGATCATTATTCTAATATTGTAGGAATGATTAAGATGAGTTCTTACATTGCTGGAACTTGAGACACACAAATAGACATTTTCCTCTCATCATTATATTGCTTCACAAAATACAGCGGTCCTGTAGCAACTTAAAGATCAACAATTTTACTTATTAGGTAATTAACTTTTGTGGGTTAAAACCCACGACTACCCCTCTGACACTATATTGCTGATTATCATTCCCCTTGCTTAAGAAAATTCTGATGTTGTAATCAATATGACACGATCACTAGTTTTCAACTAAGATTTCATGAAACACTCCCTGAAATATTTTCATGATAAAAAATCAAAAGAATCCACATAAATTCCACATATTTTACCTCTCTTACCTTTCTCCACTGATTTTGTCTTTAAGTCCTGTGGGACTCTGAGCCTATATTTACAATACAGGGTTTTGTTGGCAAAATGGCCATTTTGCTGACAATACTCACAGAGTATCCAGATTTCCAAGGCATTCCGTCGACAGTAAGTCAACAGAATGCAGTGCTTTTGTCAACAGATGTACCTCGCTCCCTATGAGGAATAATGTCTCTGTTGACAGACAGCTGATGACAGAAAAATGGTCTGGAGGTTCCAGGGGGCCCTCGGCCAACAGACAAGGCTTCTGGGACACTGGGCAGCCCTGTCTGCCGCACTTCTGGTTGGCCGTTTTGCCAATAGAGCAGCCAAGTAGTCCAGACACTTTCTGTCAGCAGAGTGGATTGCTCTTGTGATCTGCTTGGCAGTGTGGCCGCAATCTGTCAACATAAATTTTGTTGGAAGATATCTTCCAACAAAAAATTCTGTCAACAAATCCCTGTAATCTAAAGATAGCCTGAGTTGGTGCAGACATCCACCTGTGAGGATCCGAAGGCAGGGTTGCCTTTTCAAAGTGACTTTAATAATCTGGGACAGGTTGTTCTTTGTAATTCTATTGTTTGTTTTTCTTGATTGTTAGTAGCTGTTTACTGATTGACTGACTGCCCCCTCCCCATCTTCCCCCTCCCCATTGTCATTCTGGAATATAACTGTCCCTGTTACCAGGTCCCTCCCTTTCTGTTTGATGAGAAACAGTCCCATTCCATGCACACCCTATTGCTCTGGCACAACCAAACACTGACCTCATTTTAAGTTATTATATGAAGAAGCTGCATTTGGTGGTTTTCGTTCTTACTATTTTGGAGTTCTTGAAAAAGCAGACAGACAGACAGACAGACAGACACAAACTTTCTCATATGTAAAGTAGAGAAGATGATGAACCAAAAATGTGGACAAACAATTGACTATACAGTTTTTCCCCAGATCTCAAAGTAGTATTTTGAAATCAAAGGTATCTGACTACACGAAGATTAGTTTCAACAGCTGGATCCTAGCACCTTAGAAATTGCTGACAGTTTTGCATTGTTTTTAAAGGAGAAGGGTTAGATCCATTATAAATATAAGCTAAGGTAGGAGCTATTTGTACTATAGTTTTAAATAGGAATGGAACTTCTAGGAGTGACTGTCAAAGACATACATGTAATTTAGGCAACTAACCCCCATGAATTTGCACCTAAATACTAACTGCGTTTTTTGAATATCTCAAGTACCCTTAGCTGTGTGTGGGGAAGCCAATGGCTATGGTTACACTATAGCGATCTGTTGACAGAAGTCACTGTTGGAAGAGACTTCCTGACAAAACTTCTGTCAGCAGAGTGCAGCAACACATAAAAACCAATTAGAAGAGCATTCCACTCTGTCAACAGAGTGGCAGGACTGAGGGGCTGCTCTCTTCACCAAACAGTCACCAGGAAGCATAGCACACTGTTGAGAGAAAGCCCCTCACAGCTTCTGCACAGCTTTTTTGTCAACAGAACCTGTCTATAGCAGCTTTATGCCTCGTGGCTAAGAGGAAGAATGCTGCCAGCAAAAGTGTTGAGTTTTTTCTGCAAACTGTTGACAAAATGCATTTTGTGTGTGATCGTTCCACCAGTTTTGTCAACAAAACCAGAGCTTTAAGAGCAAAAATTAATAATGTAACCATAGCAAACCTGAAATTCATGCTTTCTGTACTTCAGTAGATTTAATTGGTATTACCTAGAGAAAACACCTGAGAAGAAAAAGAAAAATACTTCCCAGAAATTTTCCCTAAAATTCAAAAACAAATTCTGATGTAGCTGTTTTTCAATTCATTCATGTTTCTTTTCCATAAGAATCTGAATACATGAAAATTTTGATTATATTTTGGAATATAAGTTTCCAAATTTGAAAGTATAATTCAAAATTTGAAATATATGAGGTTTTTGGTAACTACAGAAGTCATCAAATCAGAAGACCAAATACTGTGACTTTTTAACTAATCAGTTCTGTTATAAATGGTTTCTTCTATCACTCTTCTTAATATAGTTTCTGAATGCCTTCCAGTAGTTCATTAAGGGACATGAATTTCCTCAGTACCCGAGCTAGTTAAAGTTTCAACATTAAATATTCCAGTTTTTTATATAATGGATATTCATAACAATTGCAAATAAATCTATATCACCTTTGTCTTCATCATAATAATCATAAGAAAAATAGTGAATAACATGACCATGTGGTTATTAAGCACCAGGAAAAAAAAAGGTGACATTGATAGCTTTTTAATTGATTACAAATTATTTGCTCAGCTGTTATAGTATTTATTCAAACCAAATTCCCCAGACAAAATTTCTATTTGTTGAAGACATTCATCATACACTAGACATCCTGCTATAAATATTTATGTTGCTATGGAAATAGCTTGAAAAGTCTTCATATTGACCGGAGACAAGTGCAGCAATCTAATAAATAGAATTGACATTTGACACATACTTTTCAGATGTGCAAGAGTGAGGTCAAGTGCAGCTGGAATTAAATTAAAGACAAGAGTTTATTTTGGAAAGGTTTTGAAATCAGATCATTTAGGATGTGATAATTCAGACAGAATCCTCAGTCTGGGGTGAGAATTACTTATATGTCAATAAGCACCAAACTTTGAGCTATGTTAATACTAACTATTAGGAACAAGTGCAAAGCAGCAAAGAATCTGAAATTGCACAAGCCAGGTGTCTGGTGAAATTAATAACCATATTCAATATTAGAATCATAGGACTAGAAGGGACCTGGGTCATCTAGTCTACTCTCCTGTATGTGTGGCAGATCTAAATATTATGTAGACTATCTCTGTTTTTCTAACACACATATACAAACATCCAATGATCCACCAATACCCTAGACAATTTATTCCAGTGCTTAACCGTGCTGAGGAAGTTTTTCATAAAGCCCAACCTGAACCTCCCTTGCCACAATATAAACCCATTGCTTTTGTCCTATCCACAGAGGTTAAAAAGTACAATTTATTGCACTTAAAGATGGTTATAATCTCCCCTCTTAGTCTTCTATTCTCCCCACTAAACAAGCTTTTTTTTTTTTTTGTATTCCTTCAGGTCATCTTACACATCTTTAATCACTTTTCCTGGATTGGACACATCTTTACTCAAATGTGGCATCCAGGACTAGACGCAGTACCCCAATATAAACAGAAGAATGACTTCTCTTGTCTTATTTACAACACTCCTGCTAATACATCCCAGAATGATGTCTGTTTTTTTGCAACAGTGTCACACTGTTGACTCAAATTTAATTTGTGCATCCACTATGACTGCTAAATCCATTTCTGCTGTACTCCTTGCTAGGCAGTCGCTTTCCACTGCATGTGTCCCGCTGTTTGTTACTTCCTATGTGGAGCACTTTGAATTTGTCCTTGAATGTAATACTATTTACCTCAAGCCATTTCCCCAGTGTGCCCAGAAAATTTTGAATTTTATTCCTATCCTCCAAAGTAATTGCAACCCTTCCCAAACTAGTATCCACAAACAGTGCACTGTCTATGCCATTATCTCACTTATCAGTGAAGATATTAAACAAAACTGATTACAAAATGGAGGCCTGTAAAACACCACTCATTACGTCCTTCCAGAATAACCATGAGCTACACTCTGAGAATGGATTTTCAACTAATTTTGCACCCATTTATAACAGCTCCATTGAGATTGCATTTCCTTAGTTTCTTTATGACACTCGGGGGAACCTCCAGCCCATGGCCAATGTGCAATTCATCAGAGTTAGCTACTCCTGTTCCACCGGATGCTTAGTTTACCTGAGTGTCTGCAGACACAGAGCTATGAGGCCAGGCCACCTCCTCCCACAGCTCCCATTGTCTGGGAATGGTGAACTGTGGCAACTGGGAGCCACAGGGCTCTGTACCCATTAATGTTCAGATAAACAAAGCATTCAGAGAGGGTAGTTACTTCTTTGGGACTGAAGAAATGAGAAACCTGCTGCCCATTAATTTCATTTGGTGTCCCCTCATTCTTATGTTATCAGAACAAGTAAATAACTTTTCCTTATTCACTTTCTCCATACCACTCATCATTTTATATACCTCTATCATTTCCTTCCCTTAGGCTGTGTCTACACAGGTGCAAATCTTCAAAATAGCAATCTTTTGAAAGCGCACAGCTTGGCGCGGCCACACGGGGGTCCTTTTTGAAAGGACCCGCACCTTTCAAAATCCCAGGATAAGGGGATTTCAAAAGGTGGGGTCCTTTTGAAAAAGACCCCCGTGTAGCTGCGCCAAGCCATGTGCTTTTGAAGCGCCATGGCCGGAAGTGTCCTAATGCTAATGGGGCGCTGAATATTCAATTCAGCGCCTCATTAGTAATCTTTGAAATGACCATTAAGCATGGCTATTTCGAAGATTTGTGCCCATGTAGACACACTCGTTGTCTCCTCTTTTCTAAGAAGAAAAGTGCTAGTCTCTTTAATGTCTCTTCATCTGGGACCCATTGCAAACCCCTAAATATTTTAACAATGAAAAGTCCTGTGGCATCTTATAGACTAACAGATATTTCGAAGTATAAGCTTTCATGGGCTAAGACCTGCTTTGTCAGTTGCAATGTGATATTACATCTGGACATAAACATTTTAGTTGTCTTTTTGTGAACCTTTCCTAATGCCAATATATCTTTTTTGAAATGAGGAGATACATAGGAGCAATATAGTGCAATAAGACATTTTATATAAGGGCAATAAGACATATTGACTGTGTCTACAATACCACCCTCCTTCAAAGGGAGGATGGTAAGTAGGGTGTTGGGAGTTTACTAATGAAGTGCTGCGCTGCTCACACAGTACTTCATTAAGCAAATTCCCCTCCCCGCCCCTCCCCCTCCTGCAGCAACTTCAAAGTTTTAAACTTTGAAGTACTGGCTCACGTCTAGCCGCGGCTTACCTGCCGGTACTTCAAAGTGCCGGTGCAACTTCAAAATCCTTTACTCCCCAAAATTTTTCAAAGGAGGATGGTAGTGTAGACACAGCCAATATGTCTTATTTCCCTCATATAAAATGCCTTATTGCACTACATTTCTCTTATTTATCTCGTCATCTCAAAAAAGATACATTGGCATTAGGGAAGGTTCAGAAAAGGACAACGAAAATGTTTATATCCAAATGTTAATATCACATTGCAACTGACAAAGTGGGTCTTTGCCCATGGAAGCTTATACTCCACAATTTTGAGGAGTAAAGGGACTTCAAATTTGCCCTGGCAGTTTGAAGTACCAGCGGGTGAGCAGAGGCTAGACAACAGCTGTTACTTTGAAGTTTAAAACTTCGAAGCTGCCACAGGGGGGAATTTGCTTAATGAAGTTCTGCGTATGCAGCACAGCACTTCATTAGTAAACTCTCAACACCCTAATTACCATCCTTCCTTCAAAGGAGCGTGGTAGTGTAGACAAGCCCTTTCTGTCTTGTTCTCTATCCCTTTTTAATGATTCTTTCCATCCTATTTGTTTTTTGATGCTCCTGCACAATGCTTTCAGAGAACTATCCACACTGACTCCCAGAGCTCTTTCCTGATGAGTTGTAGCTCAACTATCCCCCATTATATTGTATGTATAGTTGGTGTTTTTCCAGTGTGCTTTACTTTACATTTTCCACATTAAATATCATTTGCTATTTTGTGAGACCTTTTTGAAGGTATTCATAGTGTGCTTTGGTCTTAACTAACTTAAGCAGTTTAGTATGGTCTGCAAACTTTGCCACCTCACAGTTTACCCCTTTGTCCAGATAATTTCTGAGTAAGTTGAATAGGATTGGTCCTAGGACTGACCTTTGTGGAACACCACTAAATTCCTTTTTCCGTTCTGAACTTTATTGAACAAATTAATTAAACAAATAAAGTTTATTAAACAACTAGAATTAAAAGTTTATTATCACAAAAAGCCTTTAAAGATTAATCTAAAACTGAGAAAAGAGGTGCCTTACATCTGGGCCTAATATTATTATTGTATACAAAGACACATAAGAAAAAACAGGAATACGAAAATCTTCTATGCAGAGATAAACATCTAATTTCAAGATTAAACTCATCCTCAGACTAAGCACAATCACTTTATAGTAACAGAATTAATTGCATTTTTTAAAACCTCTAAAGTATGCAAAGACTGTAAACAGCTTTTTATAATGTAGATTCCCTAATCACAGAAGCTACTCTACTCTCCAGTCATGCAAATGAAAACTCAGCTGTGACCCAAACATTGTTGAAGGCCCAAGGTCCCATAATGATTTAAATAATTTTTTTCAGGTATCTATAGCTTCTTTTGTTGCCTCTGTTATAATTGCAAGATGTATAATAAAAGGAAATTACTTGACAGAAAAATGTCAACATTTGGGTCACCTTTGGTTACAGCTACACTAGAAGTATTGCTCAACAGATGTTTCTGTTGGAAGAGATTTTTGAACAAAACATCCATCAACAGAGTGCAGCCATACAGTAAGGTGGATCAAAAGAGCAATCTGTTCTGTCGACAAAGTGTTCTCTTGGCAAAACAGACAAACAGAAGGACAGCAGACAAGTTTGCCCAGTGTCCTGGAAGCCCTGTCTGTTGAGTGTCCACACGGCTTTATTGTCAACATTGACAAAGTCACTCTTCTCCATCTGGGAGAGGCATAAGGTTGTTGGTGGAAATGCCAAGCTTTGTCATCAGACTGTTGACAAAACACATTTTGTGTGTGGACATATGGCAAGTTTTGTCAACAAGACTCTAGTTTTGTCAAAAAAAACTCACTGGTGTAGCCATAGCCTTTGTCTGCTGACACCTGGGCCAAATGACCCTCCTGACTTCCCCTAGGATAGGGCCTATGCCTATTACTGCAATAGAAGGGGGTTGTATGTCATTGTAGCATATCCATCTACTCAAGAGTTGTTTGTAATGTCAATGGAAAAAATTCTTCCATTGACTTAGCTGTGTCAACAGTGCAGGTTAGGTTAGCCTAATTATATCATACAATGCCTGAAATTTTTCACAGCCCTGAACAATGCACAATATTATTCATCATCATTTAATTTAGTCACACAAGAAGTCAATGATTCAGAATCTGATCTTGGCGGGTTTGTGGCACAGTTCGTCCTCAGCTTTCAGGCTATAAGGACATGGTCAATAGATGTACGCAAATAGTACTTTTGGCCACTTTAATCATAATTTTTTCTTGGATAGAGGACAACAGTGAGATGAAACATAAAACATACTCCTTAATTATATTTCGTTAATGTTCTGAGCTCCTCATTCAGTGTTCACTGCATTAAAAAGCTCAAAACCAGTTGTTGCATGAGAATAATACAAGAATGAGCTATGACACTCACACTTAACTCTCTTTTCTCCTTGGCCACATCTACATGGAACTGTACACCCAGCAGTGTAGACAAAAGCCCCCTCTGTTATCAGCCCCTTATGCCTGAAATGGAAGAATTTTTCCGGGCATAAAAGGCTGGTGACAGAGAGGTTTTTTGCTTGCACAGACACATCTACACAATCTGTTTACTGCTGGCAGTGGCCTCTGCCAACAGGGATATCTTGCAGAGCTATGCTAATTAGAAACATGATTATGCTAATGAGCACTCATTTGCAGTTGTGAGTCTGCTCATTTCCATGAAGCTGTTGGCATTACAGGTGCATGTAGACCCAGCCTCGCTGTAGAATAGCAGCTCTTCTGCCATTAACAGGAGTAATATTTTTTCTCTTCCTTTTAAGAATATATAGATAATGTAGAGAAATTTACAAGAACATACCCCTGAATCTGTAATGAAACACTTTTCAGAAGGGCTGAAACTGCCATTAATAAGAAATCTAGGTCATGTAGTTGGAGCCAAAATGTGAAAGCAAGATTAGGCCTTCATGAAAGGCTTTAAAGGCCAGGTTTATATAAACTCTGGAGAAAGGTGCCACGGTTCTGCTGAATGTTTCTAGTCCCCACCCTCTCAGATGGATAGTTGCCTGGGCTACTTTAGAAACTTTCAGCACAGTTAAAAAATGTGCATATGCTTCACAATGTACTTTTTACACAAAATAAGTCAGTTTTCAAAAGCAAGCGAAGAGTTAATTCCTTGGAAAGGCTGAATCACAAAAAAATCAGGAGAAGAATTAAATTTATTTTATCTACTATCCTGTTTTCCTTTAAAACCTACCAAAGTGTCTACTCTACCTATTTTGGGCAGCTATTGTCTGAAGTGAAAGAATTATAAGCATCAGACACCAATCTGGTCTTGCCATCTTCCATATAGTTGTGACACATATTCTGTGTAGGGCATATATGGAGAAGGTGTTTAATCTTATGTTTTGTTTCTGTTCTATATTAATATCCGGATTTTTAAATCCTCAATATCGTGTGCTACATGCAGTTGCAGATAGGCAGCCCCATTATCCATACCTAGCATAAACTTGTAAGACTTATTCATTAATCCCACTGTTTTTTTAGTTTTTGTTTTTGTTTTTAAATTCCCACTGACCCCCTTTGAAAAGCTGTTCCAGAACTTCACTCCTCTGATGGTAAGAAACTTTCACCTAATTTGAAGTTTAATGTTGATGATGACCAGTTTCTCTTATAACATTATACAAGGTCAGTTTATATGCATTTGTTCTTGTGTCTACACTGGCACTGACTTTAAATAACTCTAAATAACTCCTCCTTCTGATGTATTTATAGACAACCATCATATCTTACCTCAGCCTTCTTTTGGTTAGGCTAACCAAACCAAATCTTTGAGTCTCATTTCATAGGTAGATTTTCCTTCTCTAAGATCATCTGACTAGGCTGTTTTTATTAGCTCTGCACCTACTTCAGTTTGAATTCATCTTTCTTAAACACACAAAACAAGAATTGCACATGGTATTCCAGATGAGATCTCATTAGTGCCTTGTATAATGTTACTAACACTTTCCTGTCTCTACTGGAAATATCTTACCTGATACATTCTAGGACTGCATTAGCCTTTTTCATGGACACATCCTGTTAGCCGCTCATACTTATCCTGTGATCAGTCAATGCACCGAGGTCTTCTCTGTCACTTCCAGTTGATACGTCTCTGGCTTCTAGCAAAATTTCTTACTAAGAGTTCCTATGGACATGGCCTGGCATTTTGCATGATTAAATTTCATCCCATTTCTATAACTACAATTTTCAAGGTCATATAGAACTTCTTGTATGATAGGCAATTACCCATCCCTTTGTGTCTTTTTTTTCCCACAGACTCTCATTTTCGTGGCAAGGTGATTATTAAAAATGTTAAATTAGATTGGCCCAAGAACAAACCTTGAGAAACTCTGCTAGTAACTTCCCTCCAGCCTGACAGTTCACCTTTTAGTATGACCTGTTGCAGTTTTCCCTTCAACCAGTTCCTTAGCCACCTTTTAGTTCTAATGTTAATCTCCCTCTTCTCCCATGTAATTTCCCATATGGAGTTGCAACAAATGTCTTACTAAAATCCAGGTAGATTAGATCTACCCTTTTTCCCTAAACAGAAATTAGTTATCTTTTGAAAGATCAGTTTTGTTTGGCACAATCAACCTGTTGTAAAATCAGATCGTATTTTATCCCAGTTACCATTTACATTGTTGTTGTCTACTTGTTTCCTGGATTACTTTTCCCCACCCATTCTTTCTAAAAGATACTTACTGTACTAACAATTCTATAGTCCTGGGCCATGACCCTAAAGTTTAGAGATTCATTAAAATCCCTGCTATGTAATCACTTGTGCCAATTTCCATCACAAATATCTATTTCCCTCACTGTTTAAACAGAGTCCAGCCAGTGAGAACAGTTCTCTGTTCACGAATGTCTCCCAGGGGTCAAAGGTCCCAAAGCCCTCCTCACATCAGTGCTGCCTGAGCCATCTATATATAATTATAATGCTGTCTTGCTTTCATGCTGCTTCTCTCGGGACAGGTTAGAAACCTACTCAAGATCACCTGAGTCCCCATTCTTCACATGTATTCCCTGTCCTGGCATAGTCTCTCTTGATAAGTTCCAGTGACAATCTAGCTTTATCATTTGTTCCCATGTTAAGGACAATCAGCAGATTCTTTCCCACACCCATCATGATCCTCTTCAGACTCAAGCCCACATCCCATATTTTAGCTCCTGGCAGACAACACACCATTCTGTGCACCAGATCCAGTCTCGCGAAAGGCCTGTCTGTTTTCCTTCATAGGATTTACCAGTCATATAAACCTGCCTCTTCCTGGTGTTGGTGTGATTCTCCAGCCATCCTCCTTTTGATCTCGTTTGCGATCTTCTATGTAAAAATTCTGTACTCTACCAGGCCTCCAAATTTTATCTCAATTGACTCTTCTCCTTTTGCACTCTCACCTTTTACTACTGAACATAGAACCTTCTTCATTTTCCAACTCAGCTAATGTATTTGGCTACACCTACACTACAGAGTTGTATCAAAATACCAACTGTTATTTTCAAATAGTGTCGCAAGCATCTACACTATACACATACTATTTCAAAATAAATTCAAAATAATGGGCACATTATTCCAAAATTAGAAAACTTCATTGCAGGAGGAATAACACCTATTTCAAAATAAGCTGTTTTGAAACAAGCCATAATGGTGTCCAGTGTAGTAGTAGTAGTAGGCATCCTTCAGCCTGCATAGACTATGAAGCGCGCCCTTTAAAGTTTCAATTGAGGACTTCATTTACAGCGTCTATTGTGACTATGAAGACCCACATGAGAGTGACAGTCCTTGCTGCATCTCTTGCAGATGTAGTGGGTGTCTGGCAAGTCCTTATTGTGCTTTCTGTGCGCTCACTTCTCCTCTGCTAGCTGTCTGATCTTCATCTCACCCTTCTGAAGGCCATTGTGTAACCCCTGCCTCCATCTGCTGCGGTCGTCTGCTAGTTCTCCCCAGTTATCCAGCTCGATGTCTACCTCTCTGAGGTCCCTCTTGCAGACATCTTTGTAGCGCAACTGGGGGCATCTGGGAGGTCTTTTGCCAGAGGCTAGCTTACCATACAGGATGTCTTTTGGAATCCTTCCATCATTCATCCTGTGGATGTGGCCAAGCCAGCGGACTTGACGCTGCCTGAGGAGGGTGTGCATGGTTGGGATTCCAGCTTGCTCAAGGACAGCAGTGTTGGTCACTCTGTCCTTCCATGATATTCCAAGGATGCGCCTGAGGCAGCGCAAGTGGAAGACGTTCAGCCTCTTTTCCTAGCGGGCATACAGGGTCCAAGTCTCGCTGCCATAAAGGAGGGTGCTGAGGATGCAGGCTCTGTAGACTTGCATTTTGGTGTGAGTGTACGGCTTGTTGTTATTCCACACTCTCTTGCTGAGTCTGGACAGAGTTGTGGCCGCTTTTCCAATCCTCCTGTTTAGCTCAGTGTCCAACGACAGGGTGTCAGTGATGGTGGACCCGAGGTAAACGAACTCGTGGACGACCTCTAACATATAGTTGTCAATGCTGATTGATGGGGATTCAGCAACATCCTGACTGAGTACGTTTGTCTTCTTTAGGCTGATGGTAAGCCCAAAGTCCTTGCACGCTTTGGAAAACTGATCCAGCAGTTTTTGAAGCTGGTCTTCTGTGTGAGACACTACAGCAGTATCGTCTGCGAACAGCATGTCTCTGATGAGGACTTCTCGCACCTTAGACTTAGCTTTCAGCCTTACAAGGTTAAACAGTTTCCCATCAGATCTTGTGTGCAGCAAGATGCCCTCTGTTGAAGATCCAAAGGCATGCTTCAGGAGGAGTGTGAAGAAGATCCCGAAAAATGTCGGAGCAACCATGCTTCCTTGTTTGACGCCGCTCCTGATTCTGAAAGCATCCGATAATGCGCCGTCATATTGGATGGTTCCTCTCATGTCTTCGTGGAATGACTGGATCATCTTGAGTAACCGTGGAGGACAGCCTATCTTGTGGAGCAGTTTGAACAGACCATCCCTGCTGACCAAGTCAAAGGCCTTGGTCAGGTCGATGAAGGCTATGTAGAGTGGCTTCCTCTGCTCCCTGCATTTCTCCTGCAGCTGCCTTAGAGAGAAGACCATGTCAATGGTAGACATCTCTGCGCAGAATCCGCACGGCAATTGGGGTACACCCTCTCAGCAATCTTCTGGAGTCTGCCAAGGATGACGCGAGCGAACAGTTTACCAGTGACGCTTAGGAGGGAGATTCCACGGTAGTTGTTGCAGTCGCTTCTGTCTCCTTTGTTCTTATACAACGTTACAATGTTAGCGTCGCGCATATCCTGTGGAACCTCACCCTCTTTCCAGCACAGGCACAGTAGCTCATGTAGGGGTTCCAGGAATGTGTCCGCGGCACATTTGATTACCTCTGGTGGTATACCATCCTGACCAGGGGCCTTTCCTGCTGCAATGCTGTCGATGGCTCTCTTCAGTTCATCCACAGTCGGTTCTTGATCCAGTTCATCCGTTAGTGGTAGGAGCTGGATGGCATTGAGGGCTGCGTCAACCACAACGTTCTCGCGTGAGTACAGCTCGGAGTAGTGCTCAACCCAGCATTCCATCTGTTTGGCTTTGTCAGCAATGACTTCACCAGATTTGGATTTCAGAGGTGCCATCTTGTTCTTAATGGGTCTTAATGCCTTCCTCATACCCTCGTACAGTCCTCTGAGATTACCAAAGTTGGCACAGGTCTGGATGCTGCTGCATAGCTGGAGCCAGCGGTTATTGGCACAGCATCTGGCTGTCTGCTGTACTGTTCTTCTGGCCTCTCTAAGTGCTTGCTGGGTACTCTGGCTTGGTGAGCATTTGTACTCCAGGAGTGCAGCACACTTCTTTTCAATGACTGGAATCATCTCATCGGAGTTAGCTTTGAACCAGTCGTTCATGTTTCTAGCTCTTCTTCCAAACACCGACAAGGCCGTGTTGTAAACTGTATCCCTCAGATGTTGCCATTTGGATGTCCAATGCCACTACCTCAAAATAGGCACTAGCTGCATCTACACTAGGCAAATATTTTGAAAGAGCAGGCCCCAGTTTGAAGTAGTGTACAGTGTGTCTACACATGCTACATGCTCTTTGGAACATGAAATTGATGGTAGGCGCCTCAGGAATCGAAACCACTCTTCCAAACAGGAAATAGGAAGAGGCCAATCTTTTGATGTCTTTTTTTTTAAAAAAAAGGATGTGTGTAGACACTTCATGTCCTGCTTTTTCAACAGAGCAGGGTCCCTGCCATGGCAGCAATCAGCTGTTAGGCGGAGACGTGCTGTCCAACCCCTACAGGGCTCTATGGTCTGTGTGTGCAACTGCTCTTAAAGCTGCATGCACCCAGAAACCCCATTTCAGTAAGCTGAGAGCATGCAGGCAGCGGTTATCACACATGCTGCCCCTGCATGCCTCAGTGACACCCTTAGCAGCTGCCAGACAGCAATGGCCAGTACCCAGGCAGGTGAGCCCCAGGGTCCCTCCTCCAAGCATATCTAGGGCTTGCAGGGGTCCAGCCAGAGGGGGAAAAAGCATGACCCCTCCTGGACAGACCATAAGCTCTGGGACCTGCTGGGGTTCTGGCAGGAGGTGGAGGTGCTCCTGGTCATGGGCACAAAGCATCAGAGTGTGGCCACTTTTGTCTGGCTGGCAGAGGGCCTGAGTGCCTGGGGTCACCCTGACCACACTCCTGACAAAGTCAGGAGTAAGGTCAAGGAGCTGTGGCAGGGTTATGCCCAGACTCAGGATTTGGCCCGCCGGTTGGGGGCCGCCTTACTTTGTGCCCCTACTACTAGGAGCTCAGGACCATCCTGGCACTCAGGACACCTCCTCCCTGCCTGCCATCCTGGACACCTCAGCTGAGGAGACCCAGCTGGGAGAGAAGCAGGAGCTGGGGCCATTGGCCAGTCCCATACCACCAGGGCCAGAGACAGAGCCAGCTGCAGCCAGGGGCTGGTCAAGTGAGGAGGAGGAGCTGATCATAGACTTTCCCTCCCACACCTCCAGCCAGGCATTGGCCAGACAGCCTTGTCCTGATCTCAGCAGTGGACTCTCAGGTACATACCCGACAGGGCACGCATGCCAGAACAGTTGGATGTTCTGTTGCTCTTACAACACATTATCCACACATTTTTCTGGTGCACAATATAACCCTTTATTTTTCCAAATCCCCCTGAATGCTCTGTGCTCAGTGGGGGGAAGTGAGCAGGAAGTGGGGGGCAGTGTGCAGGAGATAGCAACCTGGGGTGTGCAGAGCTGGTGGGGAGTGTGCAGGAGACCCACTGGGGGTGGCCAGGATGGTTGAAGTAACAGCACAGGACTTACTGGTTGAAGTAACGGCACAGGACTTCCCAGATGTGGATCCCATCCTGGTGGGCCTGGCAGCTAGGGGTGGTGGCTGGCTGGGGGTAGGCCGTGCCAGCCTCGGATGCCCACCCCTGCACAAAGGCCTCCCCTTTACTCTCCACAATGTTGTGGAGCATTCAGCAGGCACTCACCACCTGAGGAACATTGAGGATGCCCACCTCCAGGCACACCAGAAGGCAATGCCACCACCTCTTCAAGTGGCCAAAGGTCCACTCAACCACTTGGCAGGCATGTTGAACTGGCTGTTGAAGCCCTCCTGGCCCTTCTTTTCCTCTGCCTACTTAACCCCTCCACATACAGGGTGTGGTTCACTGTCGCATATAGTGTCACCTAGCCCATTTAGAGAGAGAAAGAATGACTTTTCTCTACAGCCTTAACTGAGAACAAGTCAGCTCTTAGCTCAAACTGTAGCAGCTCCTGTAGCAAGCTGTAGAGGTGCCAGGTTCAAGCCTACGTATTGGTGGTAGTGTCTAGTTCTAATAGTCACATGCTGCCAGCAGCCGCCTTCTTTACCCAGCACTACTCCCCTCTGAGCTTTCCAGTCCCGCTTGCATCCACAAATTTTGACTTTTCCCTTCACCCTTGTCTAGCCTTCTCTCCATAATTCATTCAAATTCCCTACAAAGTGCAATCTTACCTTCCACTTTTATGTCCCATCCTCAGAGCTGCTCTTCCATCAGGTGTATTGGGTAGCACTTCATACAAAGTTATTTTGGATATTCACTCCAGGATAGTTTACATCTCCTAAGCTGCGTCTACACGTGCACGCTACTTCGAAGTAGCGGCAGTAACTTCGAAATAGCGCCCGTCGCGGCTACATGTGTTGGGAGCTATTTCGAAGTTGAAATCGACGTTAGGCGGCGAGACGTCGAAGTCGCTAACCCCATGAGGGGATGGGAATAGTGCCCTACTTCGACGTTCAACATCGAAGTAGGGACGTGTAGACGATCCGCGTCCCGCAACATCGAAATAGCGGGGTCCTCCATGGCGGCCATCAGCTGGGGGGTTGAGAGATACTCTCTCTCCAGCCCTTGCGGGGCTCTGTGGTCACCGTGTGCAGCAGCCCTTAGCCCAGGGCTTCTGGCTGCTGCTGCGGCAGCTGGGGGTCCGTGCTGCCTATACAGGGTCTGCAACTAGTTGTTGGCTCTGTGTATCTTGCACTGTTTAATGAAAGTGTGTCTGGGAGGGGCCCTTTAAGGGAGCGACTTGCTGTTGAGTCCGCCCCGTGACCCTGTCTGCAGCTGTGCCTGGCTCCCTTATTTCGATGTGTGCTACTTTGGCGTGTAGACGTTCCCTCGCTGCGCCTATTTCGATGTTGGGCTGAGCAACGTCGAAGTTGAACATCGACGTTGCCGGCCCTGGAGGACGTGTAGACGTTATTCATCGAAATAGGCTATTTCGATGTCGCTACTTCGAAATTAGCTATTTCGATGTAGCGTGCACGTGTAGACGTAGCCCTAGCTTCCACAGATGGGCATCTTCATTGTTCCCTCCATTCCTTTTGGTCACTACATGTGCTGCCTCTGTCATAGCCTTCCCACCCTTAGCTTCCATCAAGAAAATAAAACAATAAAAACCAAACCAAGCACAATGCATGTCTTCTTCCAAACTCCCCATTACATTGCTGACTCCTGGGCTGCTGCTCCTGTGTTGCTACTCCTGCTTCTGAAAACTCCAAGAACTAAGAGCTTGTTTGTATGGTCTGCTAAAGCATCCAAGCTGGGGTGTAAATCTGCAGTATACTAGCCTCTCTGCACTAACTAGATGCTATTAGTGCTGCCATGCACTAAACGTTTTCAGTGTGCAAACTTTTAGAGTGTGGCAGCAGAGTTGACATGACCAATCATTGTATGGAAGGCTACGATAGTGTAGATTTATACACTGGCTTTTCATGCATCAATGGACTGTGCAGACAAGCTGTTAAACAGATGTCAACAGACGCATGGTAGGCCTGCAAGGATGCTGGCTACTCTGTACCCAAAGGATATCTGTTATGAACAGAATCCAATTTGAATGTGGGTTTTTGTTTAGTTCTGACTGTTAAATTCTTTTCATTCTCTCCTTATTGAATTCACATTTTTTACAGCTAGATCAAGGAAAGTTCATTGTTTATTTTGTGACATTTGCCTGTGGCATTCCTGGATGGCCCCACTCAATGCCCATGTGGGACTACTTTATGACATATCTACAGTACTGACTCCAGAGGATGGTAAATTTTCCTGCATACCAACCCTAAGTAACATCTGGGCATCACAGCTAATGTGGGTTGAGTTCTATCTGGAGCAAGGTGCAGTCACCAGGGACAGTCAAAATCAGCAATCGCTGGTGAACCATGCAATTATTGCCAATGCTTCTCCAGGTATTGGATCCACTGGGAATTTGAGGTCCTGGGACTTGAACAAAATATCAGCAGGAGAGACAAAGATTAACTGCACCAGGATAATAAAGTGTCTTTACATAAGCTTTAGGGGATGGCGGGTGGAAGCCAATAAATCAGAGGTTGAGGAGCAGGCTGAGAATTAAACTCATTATTGATCCCAGAGGAGAATAAGCAGGGAGAGAGAAAATTAGGACAAGACAAGATTTGGCAGCAAATCAGATATATCAATGTCTGCCACAGTCACCTTTAAAAAAAAAAGATAGACGGAAAAGAAATTGAGAGAGAAGATACACAGATGAAGGATTTCCAATGTATAGCAGACATTAATCATCCAAAACCTGTCATACTGAAAGATTAGACCTATGAAATATGCAGGTCTTGATAAAGGTACTAAATGATTACCAGTGAGAAGTCTGCACTGACTCTCAAGAGGCAGATATGGCAGAGGAGGGTGACAAAGGAGGATGCTGTGATTCCTATCCTTGAAGCCGCTTGGCTGGAGTACTGCATACTTTATATCAACACCAGGTAAATAAGCCTTTAATCATTTGGTAGACTCTCAGGTCCCCCCCATCCCCCACCCACCCATCACTACTCCCTGCTGGAAGTGAAAAGAACGATCTTGCTGTCTGTCCTGCAACCCCTACTTCAAACCTTTCTGACATTCTGTTCTGGGGAGGAGGAGTTTGCTGTTTATAAATACCTCTCCAGGGATGCCATAGAGGGTATCCTCAAACCACTACAATTCACTGAGTCAAGACTTGACTGGCAGTCTACCTCCACTTCTCTCCCAAGATAAGGTCAAGGAACCAGTCCGGAGGGGTAAGGAGGATGGGAGCAGGTATATGAAATATTAAAATGGCCAAAGAAACTCCTGCCCCTGACTGAAGTACCATCTAAGCCCCTGTAACCATGTGGTGTACCTCATCCAGTGTACCAAACGCCCCAGCAATAACTATGTGAGTGGAACCAGACAATCATTATACTCTCCAATGAACTCATGTGGAAAAAAATTTGAAAGACAAAACACCTTTCACTGATATGCAAACGTTTTTACAAAACACTCACTCCAGATCTGACCTCTCAATGGTTCTCCTCAAAGAAAACCTGCATGAATTAAGGCTGAAAGCTTAAATTCATAACTTTGCTATGCACTAAAAATCAGAGAAAAACAAGAACTCCTGTGGCACCTTACAGGCTAACAGATATTTTTGAGCATAAGCTTTCTTGGGCAAAGACCCACTTCATCAGATGCATGAGTCGGGCGGGGGGGGGGGGGGGGGCGGATGGAGTCAGAGGGGTATTTAAAGAGTGGGGTACAGTAAAAGGGAGGACCAGAGCTGACAAGGTCTATTCAGTCAGGGTGGAAAAGGCCCATTATCAGTAGTATGTATGAAGAGAGGAAAAAACTGGTCAGATAAGATGGGGAGATATGGCCCATTGTCAGCCTAATGTGGAGATGTTAACACCTAGGGTGGAGAAGCTCCTTTTGTAAGGTGTGAGCCAATCCTAGTCTCTGTTTAATCCTTAGTTAATGGAGTCAAATTTGCAAATGAATTGCAGATTAGAGATTTCTCTCTCCATTTAATTTTTGAAATTTCTTTGTTTCAGGACTTCTACCCTTAAATCTGCTATTGAGTGACCAGGGAGACTGAAGTGCTCTCCCACAGGTTTCTGTACATTACCGTTCCTGATGTCTGATTTATGTCCATTTATTCTTTTATGGAGAGACTGTCCAGTTTGGCCAATGTAAATTGCAGTGGGGCATTGCTGGTACATGATGGCATATATTACATTAGGAGATATGCAGGTACAGGAGGCCCTAATGGTGTGGTTGATGTTAGGTCCTGTGATGATATCACTGGTGTAGATATGTGAGCAGAGTTGGCAGGCGGGGTTTGTTGCAGGGACTGGTTCCAGGCTTAAAGTTACTGTTTTGTGATCTATAGTGACTGGTGAGGATTTGTTTAAGGCTGGCAGGCTGTCTCTAGGCAAGAACAGGGCTGCCTCCCAAGGACTGTGAGAGTGAAAGATCATTGTTCAGGATGGGTTGCAGATCACTGATAACACGTTGGAGAGGTCTTAGGTGGGGGCTGTATGTGATGGTCAGTGGTGTTCTCTTGTTTTCCTTCAGAGGCTCTGTCAATCTGTTTCCTCACTTCCTTAGGTGGGTACTGTAGTTTGAGGAAAGTTTGGTAAAGGTCTTGTGGATGTTTGTCTCTGTCTGATGGATCAGAGCAAATACGGTTGTACCTTAGTGCCTGGCTGTATACAATGGATCGTGTAGTGTGCCCTGGATAGAAGCTGGAGGCGTGGAGATAAGCATAGCGGTCTGTGCTTAGTTTTGCTTGGTATAGGGTGAAAAAATATACATTAGGTCAGGGTGAGCAAAGTGTGGGGGGTGGTGCACTTGGAGTGGGGATGAAGTTTCAGAAGGGAGGCCACAGTATGATCGGCTGCTGGGTCTCAGGCTCATCCATCTTATAAAGAATGTTGAAATATATTACTGTTTTTATATGTGTATTTACATTTACATACTGCTTAATAAAGTTTTTACATTCTACGTATTTTTTTCTTACACATGCTGGAAGCGTTTTTTTTTCCCATATGTATGTGTCTAAAATTTCCATTGGTTTGGATTACATTAGGCAGGCTGGAAGGCCCAGCTAACTGCAGGGACAAAAAGTGGGGCCCCATGTAAAAAATTCAGTCACAGCCACATTAGGTGATAAGGTAAAATGTTAAAATGTGTTGGGCATACATTGCTGGAGAAATGCTAAAGCACTTACGTTTGTGATCTATGAGTAATAGTCAGCTGAAGATAATTTTATTTTCTGGCATTTGAACCTGACATCACCCAGTGGGGAAGTAATAATACTATATCCTCCGAGGCAAAGGAGCAGCTACGTTTGGTTTTTGATAGTTTGAATTTTCTGATAAAAATGCCATTTGGTCAAGTAGGTGAGACAGGAAGAAGATTGCTAGTTCTGGGTAGAAGAAAATTGTTTAGGAAAATTTGTGATAGGAGATAGGTGCTGTAGTAGCATCCAATTTATTAAAGCATATATTGTGAGCTAAAGCAGAGTACATAAATTGATCATTCAGAAAAAAAATTTGTTCTCTTTCCTGAACTTACCTAAAATATTCATTATATAAAATGAAACCACATTTCTATGTTTGCAGTATCTGAAGCTTTAGTAAATCCGTCTGATCATCAATTAGAAACTTTTCTCACACATATTGCTTAAGCTCCAGATATAACCACCTATCAACTGGCTCCTGAGGCAGCAGTAGTGTGATGTTCCAGAAAAAAATATAATAGGAAAAATGCAGAGCACTATTTCACAACTATTTCATGCAATTGTTCTTTGACCCTGAATCTGTATTGCTTTCTACATTTTAGGACCATTTGTGGGTTAAGAAAATAACTTATTGGCCGTGTCTAAAATAGCCCCAAACTTCGAAATGGCCATACAAATGGCCATTTCAAAGTTTACTAATGAAGCACTGAAATACATATTCAGCGCCTCATTAGCATGTGGGCAGCCACGGCACTTCAAAATTGGTGCAGTTCACCGCCGCGTGGCTCGTCCCGACGGGACTCCTTTTCGAAAGGACCCCGGCTACTTCGAAGTCTCCTTATTCCCATCTGCTCCTAGGAATAAGGGGACTTTGAAGTAGGTGGGGTCCTTTCGAAAAGGAGCCCCATCAGGACGAGCTGCGCGGCAGCGAGCCGCGTCAATTTCGAAGTGCCATGGCCACCCACATGCTAATACAGCGCTGAATATGTATTTCAGCGCTTCATTAGTAAACTTCAAAATGGCCATTTGCATGGCCATTTTGAAGTTTGGGGCTAGTGTAGACATAGCCATTATGAGATAATCAAGTCCTCAGGAATAAGAAACCTTTTAACATCTATCGTCTTTTATCTGAGGATTTTTGTTAGCAGCTGGAAAGGTCGATGGTTCAATAACAGCAAACATACACAAAATAACTATTTTAGGTAAAAGTCTGCTTGTTTCTGCCAAATCTAAAGGACCAAACCTTTGTTTCCTTTCTCCTCCTTCAGAGAACAAGAGCCTAGAAAAAATTTACTATAAAACAGTAATCCTGAAGTGGGAAGGATCAGTATGAAATTGATAGTTACAGAAAAAGATGATACATGCTAAAAATAATGTTATTGTGGTAGTCTGGGGGTCATCAAACTTTCCAAGGTGGGGTGCTGCAATTTGAACTTTTGACCTCTATGGCTACGTCTACACGTGAAGCCTACATCGAAATAGCTTATTTCGATGTAGCAACATCGAAATAGGCTATTTCGATGAATAACGTCTACACGTCCTCCGGGGCTGGCAATGTTGATGTTCAACTTTGACGTTGCGCGGCACCACATCGAAATAGGCGCTGCGAGGGAACGTCTACACGCCAAAGTAGCACACATCGAAATAAGGGTGCCAGGCACAGCTGCAGACAGGGTCACAGGGCGGACTCAACAGCAAGCCGCTCCCTTAAAGGGCCCCTCCCAGACACAGCTGCACTATACAACACAAGATACACAGAGCCAACAACTGGTTGCAGACCCTGTGCCTGCAGCATGGATCCCCAGCTGCCGCAGCAGCAGCCAGAAGCCCTGGGCTAAGGGCTGCTGCCCACGGTGACCATAGAGCCCCGCAGGGGCTGGAGAGAGAGCATCTCTCAACCCCCCAGCTGATGGCCGCCATGGAGGACCCGGCAATTTCGACGTTGCGGGACGCGGATCGTCTACACGGTCCCTACTTCGACGTTGAACGTCGAAGTAGGGCGCTATTCCGATCCCCTCATGAGGTTAGCGACTTCGACGTTTCACCTCCTAACGTCAAAGTTAACTTCGAAATAGCGCCCGACGCGTGTAGCCGCGACGGGCACTATTTCGAAGTTAGTGCCGCTACTTTGAAGTAGCGTGCACGTGTAGACACAGCTTATGTGTGGTCTGAGTGCCAGTGATACTTTTTAAGGTCACTAAAATGAGGCAATCCAGCAGACTCATTATTTACTTTGTAAGTGATCTCAGAACCACTAGAAGGGACAGTACACCACATCCAGAAGGTGTGCAGGGTACAGTGTGAGTGGATTTTTGGGTACTCACTAATAGCATGATTTAAAGACAGTGACTAAAATGTATTTAAACTAAGCATGTCAGAAGATGTTGTTAAATAGGTCTTTCTCAAGGCAAAGGAAAGAAGCCAAAAGCTCAGACCAGGCATGACCATATTCAATAGGTTGTATCACTTGTATCAGAAGTTGCAAGAAGAGAACATTTACACTGTAAAATTGAAAAGGAAGCATAACACTGGAAGACACAAAGGGGAACTTTATACCAGATGGATTTTGTCCCTTCAGAGGACAAATGACTCTGGAGTTGAAGCTGAATTTTGACACATAAGGACACACCGAAACCCTTTGAATTATCTTGTTAACAGCCAAGAAGAACCAGCTTCTTGCACTCTGTGGTGATCCTGGATAAGGGTTAACCAGAAATTGCTGGGAAAAGAAAATCAGTGAGGGAACTACCTTGAAAAAAAGAGGGTATCTTGCTAAGTCTTATGTGTTAAAATGTATTTTAATATTTGCTTGTTTCTAGCCTCATTTCTTCCATGTATCACTTATCCTATGTCCTTTTGTTAATAAAGCTGTTTTAGTTTTTACTATAACAGTGCTGTGTTTGAAAGGAAAGGGCTGTTTATTTAAGTTGAAGCGTGCTGACACTTTAAGGCTACGTCTACACGTGAAGCCTACATCGAAGTAGCCTATTTCGATGTGGCGACATCAAAATAGGCTATTTCGATGAATAACGTCTACACATCCTCCAGGGCTGGCAACGTCGATGTTCAACATCGACGTTGCGCAGCACCACATCGAAATAGGCGCAGCGAGGGAACGTCTACACGCCACAGTAGCACACATCGAAATAAGGGTGCCAGGCACAGCTGCAGACAGGGTCACAGGGAGGACTCAACAGCCAGCCGCTCCCTTAAAGGGCCCCTCCCAGACACACTTGCACTAAACAGCACAAGATACACAGAGCCGACAACGAGTTGCAGACCCTGTGCATGCAGCATGAATCCCCCGCTGCAGCAGCAGCAGCCAGAAGCCCTGGGCTAAGGGCTGCTGCACACGGTGACCATAGAGCCCCGCACGGGCTGGAGAGACAGCGTCTCTCAACCCCCCAGCTGATGGCTGCCATGGAGGACCCCACAATTTCGAAGTTGCGGGACGCGGATCGTCTACACGGTCCCTACTTCGACGTTGAACGTTGAAGTAGGGCGCTATTCCGATCCCCTCATGAGGTTAGCGACTTCGACGTCTTGCCGCCTAACGTCGAAGTTAACTTCGAAATAGCGCCCGATGCGTGTAGCCGCGACGGGCGCTATTTCGAAGTTAGTGCCGCTACTTCGAAGTAGCGTGCACGTGTAGATACAGCTTAAATGAGCAGTGAACTCAGCATCTTCTTTCAATGTACAGTGACAGGAACTATGAACCTGACAGAAAGATAACTAAGGAGCTCAGGAAGTGCAGTTTGCTGATTGTTACTGTCTGGGCAAGGTTGGGTCTTTGAGGCATTTGCTAGTGAGGAAGACAGACTGGTGTGGCAGGGAGCTGACACATCATCTAACTGTCAGCAAAAATCACTCTTAATGAAGCTGACTAGTAACACAGTGGTTCTGAGCTGTTGCTAGCCAGAACATTACAACCACGTACATTTTCTCTACCTACTGAAAAGGAAGGGATTGTTTCAGAAGACTAATACACGTGTTACACAGCATGTGACAAGATCCAGTGGCAACCGTTGCGTCTTTCATTCTCTTTCTTTCTTGGTTGCAGAATGAACTACAAAATAATATAAATCAAAACAATGATAGTCAGTTTACTCACTAGTAAAATATGAAAATAGAGGTTAAGGTGCACCATCGACAGATGAAAGGATCATCTGCTACTGAGTTTTTATCTTTCATTAATTACTATTGCTAACCCAGAATGACTAATCACACACCCACTTGCTCTCTAACCAGCTTCCTCTGTAGTGGCCTGTTCAGATGCTGAGGCAGATTTACCACCTGGAGCCTGAGTTTGTTGTTCCTAATGACTGAAAGAGACGGGATTAGCATGGTTACATCTGACAGCAGCATACTGGATGTATACAAGAAACAGAAATCTACTGTCACTCTTATTTTTCCTTATATGTGTTTTGCAGGTCCATCCTTGGGTGTGCTTATGATACATATTATCGTATATATGATGTATAACCTTGGTGTGGATTGTTTCATTTATCACATGCTCGGTAAGAACAGAGAATGCCATTTATATTTAAATGGCTGATTGTTAAAACAACTATGGACAAAATTGGTTCAAATGCAGTTGAGAAGCACATCCATGCGTGCATAGACTGACCAATCTGATCTCACACTGGTGCCTTCTCTAAAATCCTCCTTGCAACCTGTGCTCTTCTGTCCAAGTTCCAGTTTGGTTGCTATGTAGGTGATATGGCCTGGCAATTTATCACTGTTTGTATTTATTAGTCTTTGTGTTTTTGAACATTATCTTCCTAACTTGTTTGCATTGAGGATAATTGGCATTTTTGCTAGTGTATTTCTTCTCTGCCATTTTTAAAGCATGTAAAACTGTTATGTTTACTTGGGCTTAATTGCTTTTGGCCTAAAAAAAAAAATTGTTTGACAATGGCACTGTGATTCTGTCCTCTCTGTAAGTCTTTGAACTAATGATGCATTGTGAGGCATATTACAGTACTCAAACTCTGCTAAGTATGGATCCCTTGATTATGTTAGAGCTATTATTTTTGGATTGTGGTTTTAAAATCAAGGGTAATACTAAAATGGGGGTGTCTAAACTATGTCCTGGGTACTTTAGATTGAAGGTTGCCATCTAGCTAGTTTTTAAGTGGCCTGATTGATTTATGTACTGATTATCATGTTAAGAGTTTTGATGCCCCATTTTTTGTCCACCCGAGACCAGTGGAGTGGTCTACAGTTTACACCCCCAACAGACAACTTCTTCATGTTAGGATATGAAAGTGAAGTGATAAAACAACAACCCCCTCCGAAGCACACATACTGTGGATAATTTTTGTGTGTGTAAACGTAAAATGGTTCCCCAGAGTATTTTAGTTACTAGTTATAATTGGGAGTAGGACCGGTTCGTCATTGATGATGTGGAAGGCGGCTAAAGGCAAGGTTTGTGTGTTTTGGATATGGCAACTCGATCTATATTGTGACTTTCAGGAGCAACTGTGAACAGACTTTGTAAATAATTATGAATTAAAGATGCATCCCCTGAGAGATGCTCAAATACTATAAAATAGAGGTATTTGTGGTCACCCCTGTTACTACAGGAAGTAGAGCTTGGGTGCTGGAAAATGTTCATTGTGGAGGGTGCTGAGAGTCATTTACCCACACTCTAACTCCTGTACATAATGGAAGCCACTTCAAACCACCACCCCTATGTCCAGCAGGTATGAATAGGAGACCCTGCCTTTCTAGCAGCCTTCCATACCACTCCCTGCACTCCATGAGCAGCTGCTCTCCCTTTCCTGCTACAGTGGCTAAGCTGCCCCCGTTGCACCACAGAAAATTTTGGCTCCTCCTTTGTCTTCTGCCCTAGTGGGAACTCAACAGAGCTCATCTGGCTTTTCTTTAGCCTAAAGGAGTACCTAGAAATGGTCAGACCCCTCCCTCCCAAACACGCCAGGAGAAAGGAAAAGTAAAGCTTAGATTCAGCTACCAGCTGACAGTGATTCCGTACAGCCCAGAGTCCAGGTGGTAACTTCCTGACAATAATGTAATCCCTCTGCACTTCTGATACAAACTATGGCTGAGGAGGGAATCAGAGGTGTGAGCTATGCATTCCTATTCCAGAGCTTCCCTCAGAAAAGTCTTCTGGGTGGTTATTGCCTTTGTGCCCCAAATTACTGGGTTGTTTTGGTCCCTTGAGCTTGTGACTATTCTGAGCATGGGCTGGACAAGATGTGCTCCAAGTGATGCATCAAAGAGATTTGCTAAAATGAGCCAAGTGTGGATTGTTGGCCATTAACTGTTGTTATTCCACGTAGAATCTGTTGGAAAGGAAAGTGTAGTTTGCAGAGTAGCATTAGATTGCTACTTGATGTCTTGTGGGACAGTTCAATTTTTTTTAAAAGTGTGGTTCACCCACACCAGAGATAAGCTTTTCCTTTTAGTTCAAACTGGAGAATGAGTGAACAAGAATCTCATGTGGTTACACTAGTTTTTCTGCCACAGTTTTTGTGTATTTCATCCTCAGCCATATACTCTTCTCTGGCAGGTTTAGTGCCTGGTTACTGTAGGATATTTGGGCTCTGATCTTACAGTTATCTGTGCCCACCTGGGCACTGTGGATTGTGCTCTTTTTCTGACACACTACAATTTGATATTATAAGAACATCCTTTGTGCAGAATCCCACTATGAGCTCGTTATATGCAATAATTCCGCTTCAATAGCTCTCATAAAACTTGAGCGTTAACTGTACCTGGCTGTTTTTCTGTTGGCCATCC
This sequence comes from Carettochelys insculpta, assembly GCF_033958435.1. Lineage (NCBI taxonomy): Eukaryota > Metazoa > Chordata > Testudines > Carettochelyidae > Carettochelys > Carettochelys insculpta. The sequence continues at coordinate 140,664,775 of NC_134137.1, forward strand.
ATCTAGACCTAATTACTTTGAAGCTCTTTTAATTCCAATTTCTATATTGAGCTTGTCAAATTTTGTTTCTGAAATTTACTTTGATCCTTTTCCTCCTGTTTCTTCCTTGTGCTGTTTATAGACATTTTTGAAAGCACAGCCTATGTAGGAAAGTCTTCACTTATATTTCACATGCATTTTTTGGACTAGCATGATAATTTTCTGAGACACAGTGCTTTTCACAACCATTCTGTAATGGGGTTTCCAAGGATGACTGTATTGTAATGATAAACATGCATGAAACACCCTTAACTGAAACTAATTGTTAACCTTTCTTTTTCAGTTTCATTAGTTCTCTTCATAGTTTAGACAGCATTCTGGAAGCATATAACACTATGGTTGTGGCTACTCTACCCCTCCCTTTTGGAAGGAGCATGTAAATTATGGCTGTTCAAAAATGCAAATGAGGCAATGATATGAATATTTAGTGACTCATTTGCATTATGGCAGCCACCTGGCCCATTGAAAGTGCTGATTTCAAACTAAAAATAGCTGTGTAGCTAGGGTTCCTCTGAAAGAGTGCCCCCAGTGTTTACTTTGGGATGTTTGACCACTGGGAGGCATTCATGGCCTACACAAACATCTTGATGAAGGACATTTTTAAATTTACATTAGCTTTTTGCCCAGTTAATTCTGATACCATGTAATAAGTATGATAGAAAAGGCCTTCAGAAAATCATGGGGTTTTGCCTGGAAACATCACACCAGTATCGTAAGCTAAGGTTTGGATTTCATGGGCTGTGCACAGCTGCAGTCCCCAACAACTGGTGTGATTTGTCCAACAGCAGGTAGAAAGAAATGGGTACTGCTGCTGGAGCCATGGCTGCTCATAAGGGGCACCAGGCCAGTACCATCTTTGAGGAGGGCTCAGAATTAGTGGGCCAGTCCTATCCTACTGGGTTATAGGATGGCTATGACTAACCCTGACCAGAGCAAGGACTGGGGTCCAGCTCACTGCATGTAGCAGTATATGGATTCTGGTCTTCACTCTGGTGGTGTCTCTACAAGGCTGGGTATGAGCTATGGTGGAGGGAGAGAGGGGGCCGGAACAGAGCTTCCAACTGCTACACCATCAGCCCTGCCCCTTTTCTCTGCTGGCCAACAGGAAGTGGCCATAGTAGCCTGGATCAAAGCTGAGCACAGAATGGGCTGGATGCCAATCCCAATGCCTTGTGGTTAGATACTACCTCCCCAGGCTCCTCAGAATAGTACCATCTGGCCCCTCCCTCCTGGGCATGAGGGGTTCACTAACCCACCACAGGCAGATGCAGCCATATAGGGGATACCAACCTCTGGCTAGCTGCTACTGGGAAAAATCTGCTTTCACTGATTGTAGGCAAAATGTGACATACAAATGGGCCTTACATATAAAGGAAGACTGGTAAGAGAGAACTCTTTATTGCTTGTGCTTGGTTCTCAGACTAACAGACAGTTATATGAGCAGGAGTCGGTATCCATGGAGTCCAACAGCTTCTATTACACAAGACAAAAGGCTTCACATCTGCCCTCTTTATGTCAGTTTAGTCCTCATGCAGGGTGCGTTACAAACACTTTTTGCTTAGCAAGATATAGTATTACTGGCCACATCTAGCTAGAAATGAACAACAAGTTCCTCTTTGGCTTTGAGGAAACCTGAAGTGCAATGATGTGACAGCGTAATTTAATCTATTTATGATTGTAATATAATGCAGAGAACAAAACATGTTCAGAATAAATAATATGAATTATAAAACCCCTGCATCTGTAAAAGCAGAATAAATTGACTCTAGGTTGGCACCTTCTGCTAAAACAATTACCATACCAAAGAATGGGTATTAGGTCAGCGAAAGATCAGGCAGCCTTTAGAAATGGGTATTTTTCTGAGATGAAAAACACTCTTGTATGACTACAACTTCATAGGAACATAATTTTAAACCATAAAAGTGGAAGAAGAAAAGACAGAGGCAAAAATTGTATACCCACATCCATACAATCCAGAATGGATTTGGGGACAGCCACAATGGATGTGGCAGAAAAGCTCCTTTGGAACCTATTTTAGGTGAGCAATGCCCAGTCTGACAAGCCAAGCACATAATAAAAGGAGCCTCAAATGAACAGCAAAGCTGTGAGTCATGTATGGGAAAAGGGTGATGTGAGATATCAAAAGCCATAGAAGATCATGTGTCACTGCTGAAGGAGTAGAACATAAGAACACAGAACGGCCATACTGGGTTAGAGCACAGGTCCATCCAGTCCAGTAGCCATCCTGTCTTCCAATAGACAGCAATGCAAGATTCCCCAGAGGAAACGAACAGAACAGGTAATCATCAAAGTAATCCCTCTCCCATCGTCGACTTCCATCTCTGACAAACAGAGGCTAGGGAAACCATTCCCACCTATCCTAGATGGTTTCTGGAGACTTAATTAGTGAAATAGCTCTAGGTAAATAAAATAAGAAACTATTCTTCATAAATTAATACATTTGCAAAACTACACAGCTGAAGCAATCACACAGCTGCTATAGTACCATTTCATGTGTTATGGCTATGATATTAAATACCAGGGATGGTCAGAGTCTAGCAAAGTATAAACAGTAACATTTGTTATATTTTTAATTCTAAGAAGAAATGATAATTTCTCTAGCTTTATAAGGTCATTCATTCTAATCACTTTCTGCCCTTTAGCACTGCACTGTTTAATTAGCAAGGTTATTTACTGAATAATTACCAAATATTTTGGGTGAAGAAGTCATAGCGTATGTTTTGCAATTGTATCCTATCTTTCTGTGTATGAATTATTTTGAATAAGCTACAAATATTTTAATATTATTTCTCATCCAGATATATTTGCTGACACATTGTTGATCAACAACTTATTTGCAAAGACTTCCTACAGTGAAAATTTGACTGGATATAGTCTGCTTCTGCTTGCCAAACATAGTTTTTAGTGTCTGAGTCCTGATGTAAATCCTGAGGGGTTCCCAATTTAAATTTTCATTTCAACACATTCCAAAATCACAATAAAGATTGAACATTTGTCAATAAAGATTTTCAACAAAATCATTACAGACAAAGCAAACAAAGTAAAGGGGAAAGAAATACAGCTAAATTGTGCTTAAAAATGTGAACAAATATTCAAAATTGTAGTCACCCAGCTCTAATCACTACAACATAAGAATGACCATATTGGTTCAGACCAAAAGGTCCATCTAACCCAAAATCCTGACTTCTGACAGTGGCCAATGTCAGGTCTCCCAGAGTGAATTAACATAACAGGTAGTCATCAAGTAATCCCTCCTCTTTCACTCATTCCCACTTATGGCAAACAGAGGCTAGAAACACCACCTCAGCCTACCTATCCCTCACTCCACTCACAGGAAACATGAGTAGCAAACATATTTTAACATGACAAAAGGGGATGTCATTAGTGTTCATCCTGTAATATATATGGAAGATGGCATGGCATTTGTTTTGTTTTAAATATATATTTAAAAAATCCAACAATCTAATTCTAAACTGAGATAAATGATTACTTTATCTGCTCAGCAGTAAGTGCAACTGCAACACGTAGACATATCTCCAAAATAACTTAATCCTGCAAGTTGAAATAACAAGAGCAGTGAATTTGTGACAGTATGGCCTCGGGTTCCAGTGGGCCTGAATAGCTTGTGCTTCCATAGCTTCATTGCCATTGTTATTTGAACTAACTAGATCAAAGCTAGCTCAGGTATGTCTGCAAATCCTGCAGTCTGATTGCACTGTAGACACTGAGGCAGTAATAATTCATACAGAGAGTTTTAGCTTGTATCCCAGTCTGAGAGACTTTTTTTTTTTCATTTTAAATTTACATGCGATGCAGTTTAGCTATGCATTCCCTTTGAATATTTTGACCTGTGGAAATGTTAAAGACATACAGAACAGAGTTTGGGAGCTCCATAGAACATAGAGATAAACATACGGAGCTTTCTCTTCTACAGTATTGTCACCATCTGAGTGCCAAAGCTTAGCATTCACTCACCGAAGCAAAGGCTTGTAGAGCGTTAACACACATGCCAACTCAATACCTGGAAAATCCAACCTCTGTTAATATAATACTTTTATACAGTATACCTAGGCATGTTTTAATCTGGAACATTAAAAGTGGCTTTAAAAATACATGTAAAATTTTCCGCCAAAAATTAAATAAAAAGGATGAACACATAATTCTTTCCACAAAGCATTAGAAAATACTGTGATATTTTATTATTAAAAATGCTGCTGAAAAGTTTATACATATGTGTCCAGCCATATATATCTTCTATCATTACTTAAGGCAAAAACAAAAAAAATTGCAAAACAATAACAAAGAAACCATTAAACCCTGCGTGCCTCTTAAGGTCAAGACTATAAGCCTGGTAAAGTTCTTGTTTCCTTTTCTTTTCCACGTATATTTTGTTATTGTTATTATAGAATGCTATGGAGATTCTATAAATCTTTCCCATTTATAAATCATACATCAATTCAGATGTATTAAATTGACTTGCTCATAATTATGTTTAAAAGCTAAAATCATTCACTTACAGGAACTTTTTTACCCAAATGTCACAAGCCTGACACATAACTGTACATATTGCTAGCAGAAGACATTGGAAGTACTAAACAAATACTTTAATTCACTTTACAAATATACCCAACTGATTATGATGCTAAGCATCTCTGCCTTTTTTAGAGTTATAAACTACTGCATCTCAGCTGAGGCAATACATAGGTTGTGGAAATGGCCTAGTAAAGAGTCAGCTGTAATAAACATTACGGGATGGATCAGTGAAGAAGAAATTTTTCCATTTGCCACTAGGTGCAGGTTGGGACCACCACTTCAACACTTTCTGGCTTTTATAACAAATCTATCTTCTTACACAGAAAACTCAATATTAGTCATACAATGGATTTTTACTTTCTTTCAGAACCCACTTCCCTGCCATACACAGCAAGGAGCTGTGCAGAGCCCACAGATTTTTAGTATCATTGACTACAATAACATTTTGTGGGCTGGCTAGTCCAAAGTGTTTTATCACAAAAGTAGAAGGCCTCTTGTGTTAGGTTCTGTATAGGACAGAGAATAGGATGGTGCTGTGCCCAGTTTGGTGCTGAAATAAAAAATACAAAATACATCTGGGATAATCATGTTCAAGTGCAGAGCAACTTTGTTCAAATATCTTTGGTTACTATCTCTTGATGATGCAATCACTTTCAAAAGACAAAATATGAATAAACTTCAGGTAATAACTCATGTCTAGTTTTCTCAACTGAAATCGTTATTCAAATTAAACTGATGAACCTCTTGAGTGATGGCTATGTTTTGCACTTAGTTCCCCAGTTAAGGGAGAGCAGGGGAGATTAATAATTTAATCTTTTCCTGACAATGAAACTGTTCAGAATATTCCTATGAAATCACTCACAGCAAATCAGTCTACCTCTTTTCTAAACTCTCAATTATATTGATTGGTTTTTGTCACTGCTACATAATTAACCAGCAAAAATAGTGTTTTCAGATAGGTATGTTCTTGATCAGAGTAATGGGATACTGGGTGAAAAAGCTCTTTGTGTACAAATCAGTCATGTCGTTTCTACCTTTAAAAACCCAAACTCACCACTCTCACCCCCTTTTTGTCTTTCAGATTTCCTTTTTCTTCTGTTTGTTAAAGCTCTTCTGCAGCTGCTGGTGAATATAGAGCTAGTTGTCCTCATAAAAGACTGACCAAGAGGCAAGTTTTCTTTGAGTTTGTCAGGGCACTGGATTGTGAAGCCAAATCTTCCTAATGTATTAAAATAACCAAGAACTACACAACTGGACTCACTGTATTGTTTTTCCTTGTTCAATTCAACAACCTTTAAACAATAATCATAATTTTCATTATCTGATCCATCTCTGAATTGTAATTGAATGAAGGCTAACAAAAATAAAAGGAAAAATAGAGAAAAAAAAGAAAAAAAATCTGTCTCCTAAGAATGCTTTAACATGCACTTGTGCAACCTGTAAGGGCAAATATGCAGGCCACTCAGACAACTGTACTCTCTGTATGACACCATGTTCTCCTATAAATGAAACATGTTAGAAAAACCTCATGTCTTTGTTCACCACTAGTAATTAAGAAGAAAATCCTCCTTTTGGTCTGGAGGAAACAGAGGTGATATGACTAATGTATATACACATAGGTCACAACTGAAAGCACAATCTCTAAAAGTTCTTTTCAAACTGAAAATGTCAATAAAAGCTTTCTTTTTTAACTCACAGCTATGTACACTTTTTACAAAGTCTCTTTAAATATAGTTCAGGCTGGCAAGTCATCTCGTTGCACAGAACTATACGTATTTTACTGCATAGTCCTCTTTTTTTTAATAAAATCCTATTCCCCCCTTCTGGTTACAGCTTCTTATGCTGAAAAAAGCCCATGGCAATGTCTTTGATTTTTACACGGGCCATTCATGGTATGGCACATAAAGAATCATTTTTTTTTAATTCCATATATTAAAAAAAAAAAACCTGTACAGTCACTGGCTTTGTGTTCCAGAAGATTCTGCTTCTGTTTGTTACTTTTAAAACATCCTTTCCAGTGATTTTCTTCTGGCATGAACTTTCAATCAAAGCGGCTGAGATCTTAAAGCAGTATCATAACAGCAATGTACATGTTTCACATTTCACAGGGTTTGAAGCTGATCTTTAATATCAGAGAGTTCCTATGGGAAGGATCAGTAAGAAAATAATGACTGACGTTTGTGTTTATTTTTTTCCTTATCGTTTTTAACAAGCTGTTCAGTGGTGAATGATCTTTTATCTTCTTCTTTTTTCTTCTAAGTGGCTTGTGGAGTCAGAGGGGGAAATGGCAGAGCTATACCCTTGTGGTAGAATGTCCATGGGGTAAATTAGTACTGTTTTGTCCTCCACTGAATGTGTTGAAAGTATGCAAAGGTTGCATTCCTGTTAATGTATTTGGAATCATGGTTATGGTGTTTGGTGTCATTAGTGGAATGTCATCTGGGGACCTCCTCAAAGTAAGGGTGTAGTCAGGTGGGCACGTTAGTCTCAGAGTGTCATGTGCCTGCAGTGATTCACATTCATGATCATGCTCTAGCTGTTTCATCTGTAATGACATAATCTCTTCATTTTGTATGTGCGCTATATCATTGGTCGTGTTCCTCTGGGGACTGGGGCGCCTGTGTGTCTCATGACGTCGCTTGTCTTTCTTGTAATACAATGCAGCAAAAGCTAAAATGTTGAGGAATAACAAGGATGCCCCCACTGCAATGGTGACACTCAGCTCCGTGGAGTAATCGCGCTTGTTTTCTATCAGCACAGTTGTATCCTCTGGGGCTGTTTTGTGGGTGTCCTTTGAATGTTTAGGATTGTTGGCTGGTGTCATTGCTGGGCGTTTGGTTGCTGGCCAGAGCTTCCCAGGAGAACGTCTGGTGACATACGGAAATGATGTCATATCAGGAGGTGGCACCTTAGTTGTTGTGGAAACATACTGAAATATTTCATTTAGGTTGTGCAAGTGTGGTACAAGTTCCAACCAGAAAGCAACTTTTGTTGCTCGATAGTGATCCCGAACTCTGGGTTTCAGGCCAATGTGCAGATAAAGCTGGTCTTTAGGATTATACTTAGACCAGGCCACTTCTTCAAAACGGTTGGGTTTTGTATGGATGAACTTTGTGTCCTGTGGAACAGGCTGGTTTGGATCACTACAACAAGAAAAACAAACCAATGTTACACTCAATCCAGAAATGAACTCTGCTTTATCTGACAATAATTAGATAGTTAGCTAAATGTAATGTTGCCCCATTATAAACACATTTACCATATTGTAAATAAGTATTGTAGTAGAGCTCTATATATAGAATAGAAAATCACATCTGATCTTACTCACTGTAAAATCAGATGATGTTTTGGCATTGGCTTCCAGGATTAAGCCCTAAAGATGAATTTTTGAAAGGTCCGGAGCACCTGCAGTAGTGGGAGCGGTAGGTGCTCAGGGAGCTGAGCATTTGACTTTAGCTTTGTGTATCAGGTAGCATCATGGGGTTATCATGGACACTGACTTTTAACAGGAACCTACCGGGGAATACAATGGAACTATGAAAAGATATACCAGCTAAGGAACTACCTAATGTCTTTTTCGGGGTGTGTGTGTGTGTAAGAATATGTACAGTATAATAAAGAATAAAAAGAATAACAATAAGAATGGTATATAATAACTTCAAACCATTGTGACATGGGGCTAATACACGTAAAATAAAATTTGCTAATTATTTGTATATGTTCCTTGCTTCACGCAACTAGCAGCCCTCCTTTTTTGAGGGATAAGCTTTGTATTGGTATGAGGCAGATCCTTCTATCTTTTGCATTAAGGAATTACTAGTTGAGACTACAGTATATTATACACTACTAAATATAGTGTCACAAGCTTTGACCCTGTCCAAACGTCTTAGGATGGAGGTGGGTAGGGGAATTATAGGAGCGCTGAATCGATCCCTAAAGGGACAATGTCAAATCTGATAGTCCCAACATTTAATTTTGTATTTCTTCCATCTGCCCAGTGTTATAAGTTTAAGAACATCATCTAATAATTAAAAAAGCCCATACTTTACAAATATGTTGAACAATTGGTATTAACCTGTTCACATCTGACTTTTTAAAATAGAGATGTCTGCATTTAAATTAGTCAGGAGAAATGAAAATAAAGGAAGAACCAAAACGAATACTAATTTCAATTGGTACAAATCTTTTAGCAATAATATAAATGTTCCTTCATTTGAGACGTGAAAGCTTTACCTAAGTATAACAACTAGTTAGATATTCCATTATGGAAGAGGCAGGTGAGGCCTTCAGAGGGCAAAGCATATTGTCTATGCTTTATAATGTATCACCCCAAAATACATAACGTATCTTCTGTGCATTATGCCAACATTTCTTCTCTCTGTTCCATATATATTTATCTTTTTTTCAAAAATAAATGGAAACTTTTTCCTTTTCTTGTAATATGTTCTTATTTGTGTTAAGGTAAATTCCCGAAGCAATATTACAAATTTTAAAAACTTTTGTGTACCATTTTTAGATGCCTGTGAGATAATTAAATATTTCCAAAGTTCCTTTGTTGTTTGAAAAGTGTTATTCCTTAGTGCCAGAGCTAGGTTGGTATTCAGCTTTATTAATCTAAACATGCTTCTGTTTGCCTGCTTATCAGGGCAACTTACTTTTTATTTCAATGAAGTAAAACACAATTAAAAATATTTTGAATCTCATCTTGTTTTGTTATTTTTGGCATATTATTCTTTATCACGTCACTGCTGTCTGCTGTGGTTATATGACAGATTGTCCAGAAGTGATGTTTTTACATTTTATTCTTTGAAGTAGTATCTATGAGCCAAACCATGAGCCCATATTAATTGCTATCCCTTTGCAGGAACTAAAGTACAGTGGTTGCTTTCGAAGCAATACTTCAATGTGCTGCCATTCTGAGGAATTCCAACACATATTTGAAAAGGAAATAAAGAATTCCTTTTGTTCTCAAAGAATAGAGAGGAGGATTTGTCAAATCCAGACAAGTGAGCAATGGCCAGATACAATATATCTACTACAGTTCTTTTGGACACACAGCAAGAATTCTAAAACCTAGATAAATGTACACAGATTATGAAAAAGAACCAGTCATTTTTCCCCAGCAGTAAGCCAAAAACCTTGAACAGATATTGCAGGACATCAGCAGTGTATTTTCTATTCTCTTTCTTAAACACATACTGTTCCAATTCATAACTCTGCTGCGTAGAAGCAGAAAGAGTTAAATGAAGCCAACAATGCAAGCTAGTTGAGCTCAAAGAACTAACCCTGTGGGATGTGAAAGCACTCAGTATCTCATAAAACATAAGGTCATGGTGATGGGCTGCCTGTATTCACCAATCTTTCACCACTCCATCCCATCCTTTATGTATATAACTGAATATACAGTCTTCTTCTGTGACCATAAGTGAAATCCTGACCCTTCTGAAATTAATGGAAATTTGGCCATTGAATTTAAATGAGCCAGGATGTTACCCATAAAATGCTAAAATGCCAGTAAGATGAATTGCTTCATCTCACATTTTGGAGTTAATGTTATACTGGGTAAAAGAGGGCAGAATTTTAACCACAGTTATAGCAAAAAAAAACAAAAAAAAAACCAAACACTCACTGACCTGGTACATTTGAAGATTTTACTAAGGATTCTTTCCCTCTCCACAACACAAAAAGTTGTATTATGTGTTCAGTAAGGGGAAATCTCCTATACCATCCTCCAACTCTGAATAAAGAGGGATGGAGAGTCTGTAGGAGAGTAGAGCCCTACTCGGTAGGAATTCCTTACATGCCAGTGGGAAAGAGTGCGAGCTGGGGATAGAAGATCTGTTCCCATGAGGAAACTCTTACCCTGTGCCTCACAGGGGGGAGTAGTCTAAAATAACCTTTGTGAAGCTACTCCCTAGACTTGGTTGGGGGACACTTCATTATAATCCTGTCCCACATACAACTTTGCACTTAGCTGTATATGTGAAAATATCGAAGGGCATGTAAAAGAATTGGATTGTTCAAGCAAACACACCCCAGAGAAAATTACCACACATCAAACTCTTCAGAAAGTTAATTACAGCTTGCAGCTCTCTAATACGGCGCTTTGGGGACCTGACTGGTGTCAAACAAGAGCACTGGCGTGACCACAGGAGGTCAATATTGTTAAGCAACAATATTGCCAACAATTCCCCACTGCTTACTGGGACCTTTGAAGATAATTAGAGATAAATTAGAGCTAAATAAAAGCACAGAACATGGAGAACCAGGACTGGTGGCTGTAAACAAACTTTATGAGTCCTCAGGAACCTTGGCCATGCCCATGGTAAGTGGTCATACGGCTAACTAAAATTATGCTTGTTTACGGATGTTGCTGGATGAGAGAATGCCGGACTAGAAAGGATCAACCTGTAGTGAAAATAGTCAAACTTTTGTGCTGTGTGCATTCAGATGAGTGTTTGCTAAAGGAACTGAAAGTGACAACTTCTCCCTTCTTTCATTTTTTTGGAAAAAGCAGAATGAATTGTGTTTTTGTTATAGCAGCATTGGATTATGACTTCTGAGATTTTAAGTTCTTTCCCTCAAACGGAAAACAATTCAGTCAGGATATTATTTGTTATTTATATAATATCATTTATGTGCCTAGCTCCAGGATGTGCATAGTTGTCTTTCACCTACTAATTAACCATTCACTTGACTTTGGACCTTTGACCTGTCACTATCCCTCCACTTCCTGTTCTGTAATTCTAGCCTTTTATTAGACCTTTTGGCCGGTAGAAATTTTGGCAGTTCATCCATGTTTTTATGAAAAAAAAACAAAAAACAAAAAACGCTGTAATGCTTCCTGATCAATGCATGTAATGAGAAAAAACTTTGATGCATATCTACATTTACTATCCCTGGCATTTCAGATGGCAAAAGAAAGCCACGGGAAGGAAAAGTGACTTGCTCAAAATTCCTTACAAAATTTGTGACAGAGATGGCAATACCTAGTTTCCAATCTTGCGCTTTAGCCTAGACATCTTCTTCTGCTCATACAATTGCTAGAATACAATTATTGAAAAGTTTTGGCTTTCTACTAATGGTACTTATTTTTAAGTGTTTTGACTATAAATTTTTTTTGCACCAGACATGTCCTCAAAGTGAGTGTCTGCTATCAAAATACTCTCAGGTCAGTATCTGAAAATAGGCTCTCTTGTATCATTTAGTCGTTCTCCTGACTCAAACTGTGGTGTTTCCAGAGAGGGAGAGTACAGAGATTTCATCCACCATTTTCTTTCTTTATCAGCTGTGACTCCTGCCTTTATGCTCCATTCATATGCACTATCTCAGTGAGGCCAGACCTACAGGTCTTGATGCATAGCTCTTTAAAGTGCCTACATGCTTGCTTCTCAAGTGTCATGAAAGCAGTGTCTCTGAAATGATGTGATGGCTGATTTGTGAGCAAAAGAGTAGCACATGCACATAAGCCAAAGCTTTGGGAAACAGTTAAGCTAACAGCAGGTTTCACAATGAAACACTACTGATCATCTCTGGGTGGGTGTTAATGATAGTATGATAACTCATCAGATATCTTCATCTCTCACTGAGCTCTACATAAGGCTGTTCAAACTGCAATTTACATGGGCACATTAATTGTTATTTATCATAATAAACTTATGCCAGGCACTTTTGTATTCTAAATATGTTTAATTCGTTAGTGGCTCTTTACAACTTTGCTGGATGACAAAATGCAAAAATACTGCACTCCCTTTGTTAATAGAAAGGCAAAAGAGACTTTCAGGTTGTACATCCTCCTTCTAATGAGCTTGGCCACATGCGGAGGAGTATGAAAGACTGATACTTTCACTTTACACTTCTCATTTTTGCTAGGCAGCCTCTTAATATTATTGGCCTTTGAAAGCTATTTTATGTATTTATTAAATCAAAACAACAGTGATTGCATTTCATTAAAAAGCAAACAAACCACTGACCTGTGGTGGGATCAAACAATAACTTCAAACAAAATAAAAGATTAGAAGCTAAGAACTACATAAATCATCTGTGTGAAACTGTGAGGATTTTAATACAAAATAAATTATAACTGCTAAAAGGAACTCAACTCTCAGTGATAGCACAAAGGTCTAAGCAGTGGTCTTGTAAACCCAGGATTTTGAGCTCAGTCCTTGAGGAGCCCATTTAGGGGTCTGGGACAAACAGACTTTAAAACAAAATTATCAGTCAGGGAGGGTGCATGGTCCTGTCCAGTGGGCAGTGGTCTGCACTTGGTGACCTGTGGAGGTCCCTTCCAGTTCTATGAGATATGTATGGATATCTTATAAAGCAAAGTGTCAGGCAACATTAATAATAAGCATCAATACCAGTCTGGCCTACACAGAGAGAGATCTATTCATTCAAATTATCATTTGTTTCAAGTTTGATAGAGTTTAGGAAATGTGTTTTGCTATTTTTCTGCAGAGACCTATTAAACAAGGTGTTCATCAGGGGAACAAATGTCTTTTCTCTTAGGGCACTCTCCTGTGACCAACAAACTATGATACAATCAAATAAGTCACACTTCAAGTTTCCCCTACAGTCTCTAGAGCTTCCCAACTTCTCCACTACAGAAAAAGGTCACTTCCTTTTACAGAATCATAGAGCCAGAAGGAAACACAAAAGTCATCTTGTCTAATTCCCTATGGGGATACGGGATTTGTTGTGGTTAAACCATCCAAGACTGCTGGCCATCTAGACTCCTTTTGAAAAGCATCAGGAAAGGAGCCACCACAACCTCCCTAGACAGTCTGTTGTTGCATTGCTCTACTCTTCTTAACGTTAGAAAGCATTTCTTGAGATTTAATCTAAATCTGTTATGCTGTAGTTTGAACTCATAACCTCTGGTCCTGCCCTCACTAGAATAAGAGAACAGTTGTTCTCCAACTTTCTTTTTGCGAAAGCCCTTTATGTATTTGAAGTCTGCCATCGAGTCCCCCTCTAACCCCCATCTCTTTTCTATAGTAAACATACCCAGCTCCTTCAGCCTTTGTCCATACAGTTTGCATTCCAGCCCTTTGACCAATTAGATCACCTGTGCACTCTTTCCAGTTTCTCTGCATCTTTTTTCAATATATTGGTGACCTAAAGTGGATACAGTGCTTCAGCTGATGCCTATCCAGAGCTGACCAATTTAAACCTGGGAAGCATTTTGAGCTTCAGATAAGTTTGAAAAAGTGAGCCTGACAAGAATGTGTGTGTGTGTGTGTGTGTGTGTGTGTGTGTGTGTGTTTTGGAAAAAATACCTGGGAGAAAAGGGGTGTATCTACATTTGCATTCCTCTCTTGAAAGAGGCATGCAAATGAGGTAAATCAAACATGCAAAATAAAATAAATAAAATAAAGGGAAGAAGGATTCTTGTGAAGATGAGTTTACTTTCAAAAGAGCAGTGTCTACACTGGCTTTCTTCTTTCGAAAGAAGCTCTTTTGAAATTTGAATATGCAATTGAGGTGTCAAATATGCAAATTTATACCTCATTTGCATTTTCGATGTACCTCATTTGCATACCTCTTTTGAGAGAGGAATGCAAGTGCAGATGCACTTTAGAAGTGCAAATTTCTTCTTCTGGATGCAAACTTTTGAAACTATGCCCTAAGGAGAAATTCATTGTTTCGGAGTTACCTATTCCCAAATTAAAGACCCAGGCTGCTAGAGGAAGCACTGAACTTTCATAAGTATTCTTGTTCCAAGGAAAATGTGTTATTAACTTGTAACCACAGAAAAAAACCTATGTGCTGACAGGGCAACTGGAGCCTGTTCACTAACCACAGACTTTGTTGCAGCTGGGATGATCTCTGGTATGCTTAATAGCATGTGTTTAGGGCTCTCTCGTGCTTTCTGTAATGTTTTTGCTTAATCATAGAAGGTCTTTGCTTAACCATATACAATTATAGTGGTTATAGCCTCTGAGGAGAAGGCCATGCATATAAGCAGTTTGACTTGCTGGGGAATTCCGAGTGTAGTTTTGGAAACTGAGCAGCCTAAAAGTACCCGGTCAAGAGACAGAGAGACTCAAGTCTCCACTCCAGAAGTTGATGGCTGAGGAGCCACAACCATGATAATGGGCACTGCTGTATGGTGGAACTTAAAACTTGTCCTTTCCCTTCTATCCAATTGTCACTGCTCTAACAATGGTAGGATGTGATAAAACCTGAAGGATCTGACTGACTCCTTCAACAGGCAAAAATCCCATCAAATTTAGTGGGGAAAACTGATATACAAGGAAAGCAGGATGAATTCAAAAAAGCAGATCTCAGTCTCATGCAGACCATTTTTATATATATTTTATATGGTGTAAGTTAATTAATATAATAAATAATTGTGATTCCCCCAAACACAGTTTTTTGCATATATACTATAATGTATTTCACAGCCCTTCCCCCTGTTTTTGAGGGATGTCTCCAGCAAGGGGTAGCTTTTTGGTGAGTAGATTCAGAGGCCAAGATGATGCTGAATGAATGTTGAAAAACAATGTTTTCATACTGAAAGGGAAATAGACAATCAAAAAATTGAAATTTCCCATGGTTCATGTCAAGCATGAGCCATTCATCACTAAAACAGGCACTTTGTCTGTCACTTTTTGTTTTCTAGCTTTAGTTACTGACTTCAAAGTAAAACACAGTAAAAGTACTGTGCCTGTCGCTGTGTCTTTGACACCTAGTGATTTTATAGTATTGACCTACCCTCCAAAGTTAACGTTGGCAGTCAACCCAATAAACAGCGTGTGGTTTTAGCAGCAGGTGGTGTGCGTCAGTTAAAAGCACAGCACAGTCCTTCAGAGCACTGCACTAACTGAGCAGTAATTGTACACTACATTACTAGATGACGCTGCAGCATGAGAGTCATCCAGGACTGGAACAGTGTCCAAAGTATTTTTTTTAACGGGTTTCAGTTTTAATGTCTAAGGATCAGCTATAGAGAAACCTACAGTATTATTTTCGCATAGTAAGCAAATTTGTAATATGAGTTGCCATTGATACAAAAACAAAGCAGCAAAATAATATCAAAATAAAGCAGCACAACGACTGGAAAACCAAAATCTGAAATGTA
Organism: Carettochelys insculpta; assembly: GCF_033958435.1. Taxonomy (NCBI): domain Eukaryota; kingdom Metazoa; phylum Chordata; order Testudines; family Carettochelyidae; genus Carettochelys; species Carettochelys insculpta. The sequence continues at coordinate 140,680,451 of NC_134137.1, forward strand.
TTAGGTGCTTCTGATACATTAAGACTGGCTGCATATACCTGGAATTCAAATTGTATGGCTAGGGCTACACTAGCCCCTTCCTTTTGGAAGGGGCATGGTAATGAGAGAGTTGGGAAGATGCTAATGAGGTGCTGCCATGAATATGCAGCACTTCATTAGCATAATGGTGACCACACACAATTCAGAAGCACCACTTTTGAATCATGCACCACCCTTGTAGATGGGGCCTTTTGAAAGGACCCCCTGGACTTCAAAAGCCCCTTATTTCTAAAACCAAAGGGGAAGACACAGCTTTTGAAGTCCAGGGGGTCCTTTCAAAAGGCCCCATCTACACAGGCAGTGCTCAGTTTGAAAGTGGCGCTTTCGAATAGCGCACGGCCACTATTATGCTAATGAAGCACTTCATATTCATGGCAGCGCCTCATTAGCATCTTCCCAACTCACTCTTTACCATGCCGTTTCTGAAAGGAAGGGGTTAGTGTAGACAGAACTTACATGGGAGGGTGTATAGGAGACTAGTTACCTAAAATATGTCCCCTGTATAAGTTCTGTTTGAGGTTTTATACCCTACAAGATGGTATTTTACCCTCCCACAATAAATTCTCCTTTTCATTTCAGTTGGATATATTGGAGGTGAAGAGCAAATATAGTCATAGAGCTTAAGATTCCATTTATCCACTAGGGAATTTCTTGTTCTAAAAGACAAATTCTATGGAGTAACATTGGATTTTCTGTTAAAACAAAAAGTTTCCTTTCTGTAGTGCAGCTGGCATTTTACAGCTAGAGGACCATACTTATAATCCATTTTTCAGACTGCTTGTAAAGGAGCAAATCCATAATGGAATAGATCTTGTATTTCAGCCTCATTTCCATTTACTGAGCATATAATCAGTGTGGTGCTTTGGAAATGATTAATGACCCTACCGAAGCATTGGTTAAGTCTATAGGAGGTACAATATGATTGTAAGCCCACAGCCAGAGGACTGGGCAATGGGATGCATATTTTGTGAAACTCATCTCTCCAGCAGCAGGGCAGAGGAGCTGTTTTGAAATTATGAGTTATGATGACAGATGGAACTGGAAGGAGCTCTTAAATACCAACATAAGTCTGACTTGTTTGCATTCTATGGAAAGAATAATAAAATAATTATAAATAAAAATTATACATCCTGCATAATAACTTCTCTGAGGTATTTTTCAAAGACTCTGAATCCCATATGTATGTGGGCAGTTTTATCCAAAACTAATCAAGGTCTAATTACCGAGAAATCTTCTTCTGAGCCCTGTCACAAGTTCATGCAATGCAGCAGTCAGTACAACACACCATCATGTAGATTACACAGTCAGTTAAGTCAGTTTTCCCCTGAGCAGTCTGTCCATCCCAAAGCCTGTGATTTCTTGTTGCTGGATTCACCTTAAATATTTTATCACCAATTCAATGTCACCACAGTATTGCATGGTCCAGACATACAAAAGCACCTGTCTGCCAGGTGCACACTGCAACAAAAGGCTCTGTCTCGTCTTAGCCACCAAAATGACCAGCTTGCAGCATTTTATTTTTCATTCAGTTTAAGCTCCATATTTTTATTATGAGTGCAAGAACTGCTCTCCTCAGAATGTCATCTGGACTCATTAAAGACTGTCAGAGCTACTAAGCTGCCAAATGATAGAACACTAGACATCTCTGAACCTTCCTTATATTACAGCAGACTGTTCACTGCACTGCAGCAGAGTTGCAGTTTCAGGAAACCGATCCTGTTATTAAATGGTTATTGGAAAGATTTACAATGCCATGAGCACTATGTCTTAAATTAGTACCAAAGAGTTAATAAGAACAAAAAAACTCTTTTTCTTAAGTAAAATACAAAGATATTTTAAATTAATCCTACAGGGAGAAGGTTTAATGAATAGTATTTATTTATAGCATCTTGTATTAAGTTGCTTTGAAGGTCCTTTCTTCAGCATTTACAAATATAACAACTGTACAATATTGATGTATTTCTATGTTCTAGTAACCAGCCTTTTTAAGAATCCCTTTTCTCCCACCTAAACGGATTTGTGTGAGACCTTTCTTGATTACTATTTTCCAGTAAATTGACTTTTATTCCACTTCTGACACTCATACAGAAAAATTTTCCTGAGCCATTTCTCCAATAATTTTCCTTCCCTTAAAGAAAAACCACAGAATTTCTTAGCAAATAAGTATGATTTAAATCACAATTTTATTACTGCAGTAGAAAAAGACAGCTCCTCTGATTCACAGCATGATGCTGAGCCCTTTTGGCCTCACAGACATTTACCTTTTACCGATTTCCCTACTTTGAGCACAGTATATTATTCTTCACATGTAGTTATTTAATAGAGAAAAATGTTTTAAAATAATAAGCCCCTTTTACAGTAGTGTTCCGCAATACTCATTGCAATTATTGCTGTAACTGTATCATAAGAGGAATCATTTGTAATACTTCAACATTCCTGAGCAATCATATGAACAAAAAAAGGCCATAAGATGTAAAACATACCCAGTTTTGGCGAAATTTGTCCAGTATGTCATAACTACAGCACTGAGCATGACGTCATTCTTGGAGAAGTTGCAGTTGAACAATTCAGTGGGACCAATCATGGGAATGCCAAACACATAAGGAACTTCATCACCATGCGCTGAATCAGCCCAGCTTGGTTTCATTTCACTTTGGCAGTGGTGATAAAATGCATAGAAGTATGTTGGAGAGCCATACTGGGCATGCAGGTCAGCCGTTGCAACAGCTGGAGCAACCCATTGGTGGTCAGTAAACAGAGCTACCAGGGTCTTCCTTCGCGTTTCTGGGTTTTCCTTATCTGCCCAGTCAGTGTACATGAATTTAATGGTCTCCCGGAGAGTATCCTTCCCTTCTGGATAGCCATACAGATTGTCCACAAAATTAGAGACAGAAAAGTCAAAGTCATTTGGAGAAACGCCATCTTCATTGTCCACAATGCCATCCACAAACTTTAAGCCTTCCCCTTGGTTCACACCTAGCATTATGTCGTAGTTGAGGAACTCTCCCTGCTCCATTAGAATCTGAGGGTCATCTGGAATCACGTCCCCATCAATCACAGGGCCAAAGGCAATGTGGTACGTGGCTGGAGTGATGGTCTGCTGAATGAGCTCTTTGTAGTTCTTATTCCGAAGGCATTCAACCAAGTCAGTGGTATCCAGCATGTCACAGCCCACTTTATCTGCCAATATCCGAGTGTACTTGGCAGGCTGGTAATTCACTGCCCAGCTGGACAGGGCTGTTCCACTCTGTATGATTGCCTTTTGGAACAGACCTGCAGGTGCAAATTGTTTAAATGCAAATGAAATGACATATAAAAAAGCTGCTTTCACTGAGCAAAGAATACTTTGATTGTATGATACCTAGAGGATGCCGATTCCTGTTATTACAGTTCTGTTTCCATTTACTTTAAGCTAATTCCTTCCTTTTCACTGTAGCTTTTAATAGACTTACTAGTTAAAATTCTTGATGGCCATGTATATAAAGCATGAAGGTTATAGGTTAGCATTTCTAGGACAAAACATATTTTTGCACAATAACCTCATACCTTTAATAGACATGCCCCAGCTGCAGCACAGTGGTAGTTCTTTAATATTTTGCATCTTTTAAGGTGTGCCAGCTACAAGCAATCATATTCTTTTGTGTGTGTGAATGAATCATATACTCTTCATCAGCTTAAAGATTAAAGGAAAATTATATATCTTTTCACATAATTTAAAAAAAATCGTATCTAAAATCAGTTTCATAGGCTTGATTTCCAGGATCCTTCTTCTCTGACATCATTCTTCATTACCTGCTTATACAAGTTTTCCTGTTATAGAACATACTGTATTTTTCTGAAAGGATTTGAAAATTCCAGGCCCGATTCACTTGTTGCATTCTGATTGCTTTGCTCTTATCGGCGGGCAAAGCAATCACCAATCTGGATTTAATGCTGCTTTGTGCCATCACAGTGTGGCAAAGCAGTTGGAACACACCAGCCAATCTTCCCCATCAGGTTTCTGTTTTGTGTGCTTGCTTGGTTAGGTTATTTTGATTTTTATTTTTCTTCCCGATGGGAACACCAAAATGTGCTATTTGAGTACCCAGTCTAACATGTCTTGACCAAGGTGTGTATAAAGACTGCAAAGCACTTACATACTGTGTTTGATTTTTGCACTACAAATGATTAAGACAGACATTACCTCCAAGTATGAAGATGCATAAAGGGTGAAAACTGTCCATGATCAATACACCTTATGATTATTACCTACTACACAAATTACACGACAGCAAGCCTGTGATCAGCAAATGTTTTCATCACTCCATGTATTTGATTCTGGCACAGTTTATAGCTCAGTCTTACTTATTGTGGCCTGTTTGTACCAATATGTGCAATGATTTTAGCTACATTCAAATAAGACATGCTTGGTCTCAGACCTGCAACAATTAGCTCCTGCTAGGAAGCACTTTTCTACAGACTCCTCCATGTGTTAATGCAGTAAGAGGAGAAAGATGGTGGAAACAGATCAGAGGTTTTAGATAACTATGGTCTTTTTCTAGTTTTTTGTACAATGTCATTGATCAAGCTTACAGGACTCTTTCTGCAGAGTTATTCAGTACTTACACTGCACATTAATATATTTTTATTCAGTAGTCAAAAGTCTTGTAGCTCACATTTTTATTGCAGCCCCCCAGCAGTTTTGTACACTATGGACTGCAGGAGCAGACTCTACATATGTAGGGCTTAAACTTTTTTTGGATGAAATGGCATTGTATTAAGTGATTAAAATGTATGCCGGATATGTGCAGACAAGAATGTCTTGCCTTTTTTTTTCCAGAAAAGAAGGCAGCTCACTGTCCCACTTTATTTCAGGTAGGACAGACAATTGATGGAAGAGAGAATGGACTATTTTTATATAGATTAGCTGGTTTAGATTTCCTGGGGTACTTTTTAATGCAAAGCTTGGTCAAGACATAAGTTTGTAATCTGATTTCTCATCATAGTACAAAGCAAAATACAGTAAAATTCCTTTAGTACAGCCCATCCGAGACTGCACATGTGCTGGATTACCTAATTTTATGGACTATTGGATGTCACCCCCTGTGCTCCTCCAGCTTCTTCACCACCCCACGCTTCTCAGCTTCACCACTCCTCACTCCTGCAGCTTCACCACCCCTGTGTCCAGCTGCAGCTCACCACCCCTGCACATCCCCAGCTTCTTCACCCCTGCACTCCTGCAGCTTCCTCACCACCCCTGCACATCCTGGCTCCAGCCTCCTCACTCCCCAGCTCCAACCCCCACACACTGCAGTTCAAGTCCACTCCACAAACCCCCCTGCTGCCCTTACCCACCCCAGGCTTAACCCCCACATCCCCCTCCCACATCCCCAACCCACCACCTAAACTCCCCAATTTATGTGAATTTAGAGGGGGACTACTGTATGCTGGACCATCAAATTTTGCCAGATTATCTCCGTAAATGGGACTATTTTTGCCAGATGCTGGACCATCAGGATTTATAGGTTTACTAAGAATGAGAAGGCATACCAGGCTAGTGAATATTTCATTGACATTGTTGGCTTACAATAATTTTGAGCTTCTACTTTACAGTAACAATAGGCTGGCATTTCAGGCTATATATATTAGGCTGAAATGCCAGGCTATTGTTACTGTAAAGTAGTAGCTCAAAATTATTGTATGCCAACAATGTCAATGAAATATTCACTAGCCTGGTATGCCTTCTCATTCTTAGTAAACCTATATATATCCACTCTGTTTAAAAGGCTCCCTTTTTGCTTTTATTTTACCTTCTGAATAGTGAGACAGTGTTAGGAGACTAACACAGGATGCTCCTGCTCCAGATCCAAAAATAGTCACCCTCTTTGGGTCTCCTCCAAAGGATCCAATATTTTCTTCAATCCATCGTAAAGCTTGAATTTGGTCAAGCAAGCCATAATTGCCTTTTGCAGCTTGGTCTCCAGTACTTAGAAAACCTATAAAGCAAAGGAGATAATTTTAGTTCACCAGCCACAGAATTAGCTATGGGGCAGCCACATATTCACAACATGTATTCCCTTCCTGTCTCCTTGTTTTTAATAAAAGGTCATAGTCCAAACTACATGTCTCCAATGCAAGCATTAAAAACATAGGATATTTTTCCCCTATGGCACATGTGGCATGAGGGTCAAAAATATGTATTTCTTTTTTTTCATAATTGTCCAGTACCCAAGAAGCAATGAAGAATGAAGGTTTTACAAACTGAATAAATCTTTAGTTAGTACATTAACAAACAAACAAACAAAAACCAAAACCCTCATCCAAATGTTCTGACTGCACTGTGTGTGCATCCACAACACACAGGAGGAATTAGGACACCAGTTCTTTCACTGCAGACAATGATCCCTTGAACATTTGTTTAGATTCCTTTTGGCAGTGACCAAAATAGTCCAGCCCTGAGCAGTTCTGCAATTTATAATCCTTGAACTGTACAGTGACAAGTATATGACAATGGTTAAAGTAAATGAAAAATAAATGAAAGAAAAATGAAAACCCTACAAAAATTACGTTTAATCCAATTCTACAAAGGATATTTACAAGCAGGATAGCTGGTCAATCCTCAGCCATTCAACCCTGAGCATCCAGACTTCATCTGGACAAATCGGATTCCAAATCTTTCCTTGGAGATTGAATGAAAAGTTGTTTTGCTATTTTTCACCTCCCACACTGTAGTTATTAGATTTTAGAAATAAAGCATGCCAAATTTGTTACTTGTCCTGTTGCTTAGAACAACACAAGCTAAACTAAGAGACTGTGATTAGTTTTGCATTTCTGAAACCAGCTTACTTGAATCATCATACTAACCAATACTGATTGGAACAATTTGCATTCTAAGCTGTGCACTATGTCCAAATTACCGTGGATAATCATTTATTGCTTTGCAAAACTGCACAGATCTTATTTTATCAACAACAGCAAGAAGTCCTGTGGCACCCTATAGACTAACATATTTTGGAGCATAAAGCTTACGTTGGTCTAAAAGGTACCACAGGACTTCTTGTAGTTCTCGAAGATACAGACTAAGAAGGCTACCTCTCTGATACTTATTTTATCAAGTGACTGAAAATAAGAATTCTAAAATGAATACTTTAGAAAAGATGAATGTTTTAGATTTAACACTACTTAACATTAATTAAAAGCTACTCTGAGTTTTTAAACAGAGAAACACATTGTAATTTCTAAAGTAATTATCAGGGCCAGCTCAAACAATGCTGCCAAATGAGGGCCAGAAATCATTGTGGTGGGGGGGGGGGGAGCATATTGACCAGGGATTGAATGCAATTTTGTGTATTCACAGCATATCATCCAGAGCCCTCTTGGTGTGAGCTAAAACCTGCTTTCTGTTGATAGCTCAGTGAAGAAAATCTGAGGTACTAGGATAAAAACTATAAAGCGTTTTGGCCATATTCCCCAGTAGGTTCACTTTGAGGATCTAAAACTTTTGGTCATATGATATGGCAGGGAACATTGAAGGGGACAAGTAACTTACTTTTGTGCCCCAAATACAATTCCAAATACACACGGCTAGCACCATAAAAACAACATACATTAGACAAAAAATGGCAGCATTTAAATGTAGCAGCTCTTGTGTTTCCATGTCATGGCCTGCAATAACATTCCCAACAGTGTACAGAGAATGTATGCCAAGATTTAAAAGCAATATCACATAATATATCCTTGAGAGGAATACACTTCAAACAAGTGATGAAATCCCACATTTAGGATAAGTAATTGAATTAGGATGTCATAACGGCTGACAGTGCTAAAGCAAGATTAGTCACAATTTAGTGACTGTACTCTCACCAAAATATCTTTCTGATATTTAATTAGCAACTATTAATTAGTGTTTAATGCCAACAAGTGCTGCATAAGCACTTGCATTCATCTTGAAACACTTGCTCTAATTTACTACAAAATGAAACACACTGGCATTGCTAGAAAAGATCCTTTCATGTTGGCTTGCTTATGAAAACTTCTTTAGTCAGCAGCGGCATAGTAGTTATAGAAGTAGTGCTACCTTCTCTTTTCCATTTAACATTGAAGAAAGACTCTATTAATCCATAAATGCCAGAACCATTTTTGTAGACCAGTCTGATTCCTTTTTCCACATCCCTTTATTATCCTTCTTGGGGGTGGCAGGCAAAAGGGGGAGTGTCAGGCAAAGAATAACCCTATTTCTTGTGTTGTCTCTGCAGTCCATTGCAAAGCCACTTTAATATTTTGTTATTCATAAGCCTTTATTAAATTAGAACTATGACTTCTCTCAGAGAAAGTGACTGTTGTAACCTTTAAAACAGCAAGTTAATTAATATGCAGAAATGAGGCATATTTTAGTTCTTCTAGCAGCATCAGGTTAAAGCAGGTCAATCTTTGTGATTTTAAATTCCTTCTAAATGTACTGAAAGATGGATGGATGAAACTGCTATCAATGAATATCTGATGTTCAATACAGGAAGTTTTTTTTGTTTGTTTCAGCAGTTCTCTGCTGATCCTTATTAACTGCAAGAGTAAGGTTTCTTAATTTAAAAACTAATCATCAAGGCAAAGCGGCAACCCCACAAGACACAAAATGAATGAATAAATATGTCTTGTCTTGATGAGGATATATATCCTTTCATGCTCTGAATACCAGATCATAATATTTGCACAAAGCCATTTTTTAGATTCAAGGCAAGGGATTATCTGTTTGCACAAAAATACATAAACCAGCTAGGTCATTCTGTGTGGGTTAGTACATAGATTTCAGAGGGATAAGTAAAGTGTGACTAAATACCCCTTAGCATAAGCTAGGGTGCTTTTGTTTCAAAGATAGTAATTTACCATGGGCTTTCAGAAATATGTATATTTATGGTATATGTTTTAAATTCATTTTGATTTTTTTTTCCAATTTGCTGTATGACTCTTTAGGAAAAAAAACACGTTATGGAGTTTAAGAATATTATGGGTTGCATTTTTTGATAGAATATGGAAGCTGGAACTTTGCAATATTCTCCCATCCCTATTAATGAAACAGATGGTTGAACTGTCTAAAGCTCCGAATAGTAAACACAGAGCTTCTTTCATTTAAAGGCAGAGAAAGAAATCAAACTGCAATATTCAGTTCCTGACTTCACTACTGTTTCTCCCCCTCTAAACCATGACTTCATTAAAAAATAAAAAAGTCTCCCATATAATTGCAGGGTAACGGGAAGAGCACATAAAGACTCATTGTGATTTGTTTAACTATGCAAATTGCAACTGCACACTGTATCTCAATTTTCAACCACTTTAAGAAAACAACACATGTAAAAATATATTTCAATGGTCATTATAGTAACACTGTTTTAAAATAAGGCTTCTAAATGTACATAAATTAAATTTTCAGATCCAGTTTCTTTGGATCAGGTATGCTTCCGTGAATGGAAAAAAAATATTCTTGAACATACCATTGTGAGTGGGAATCAAGAAGGAAAAATATTTTATTGAAAGGGAGAAAGACTGGGATTTTCTTCTGCTTCCATAAACTTTTAAAATGAATGTCCTGGATACTTAGAACCATTCTGTCTGCTTTGCACCATTTTGTTGGTACACTGCAATCACAAAGCCACCACATACAGTTGCTTGGCAATTCAGGTGACATGAATAAATATCTCTACAATAATCCTTCCCACCCACTACAATTGGTGATGTGATCAAGGCAAAGAAGATGTGGGTGGGCATCCTGCTTCTAGGATGAATCCCTTGGGCAGAAGTTCTTGGATCATTTCAGGAACGGCTCCATACAGGGGTGCTGAGGACAGCTGGAGGGCATGACTGGGGTAGCCCCAGAGAGAGGGGTGGATAGGGAAGGAGCATGACCATGCTTCACTCCTCGCCCCAGCCCTGATTTCACACTCAGGGTCCCAGCTGCTGGTCTGGCTGTTGGTCCTGTGCTGGGGTCCAACACCCTTCCTCTTTGCCCCTGTCTGAATGTGCATCTCCTGAAGCTCTGGCCCGACTCCTGCACCTGGCCCAACAGAGTAGCGGGTGTTGACAAGAATAAGAGAGTTGCAAGGTAAAAACTTTTGGGGCAATTGACCCTAGGGTACTGGCAGCTAGCTGCAGTTGGTTTTGCTTGCAGGGCTTTTACCGTAAACAAAGTTTGTGAAGATCACAAAGACTGGACAATTGGTAAATAATGACAACAGGTCACTGATGAAGAGCAATTTGGATCACCTGATAAAGTGGATGCAAGAAAACATTACATGTCTTAATAAAGTCATATATATACTAATTAGTTTTACATTTGACTTTGTTAAGACATGTAATGCATGTATATGCAGTAAACTCTTTTATATGCAGCAAACCCAGGAATGGGAGGTTGCCAGATATTCAAATATGTCAGCTACGTGGGAGGTTCCAATACACTCAGGGATGGGAGGGGGCACTGCACTTCACAAGGAGCCACTCTGGGTAGCTTGAGCATGGCCATGCCACACAGGGAGCTGCTCTTGGCAGGGCATCACGCTGCACAGGGAGCTGCTCTGGGTGGCTCAGTGCATGGCTGTGCATGAGAAGTCGCTCTGGGCAGCTCATGCATGGCTGCACCACATGAGGAGTCGCTCTGGGTGGCTCAAGCATGGCTGTGCCACATGGGGAGCTGCTGTGAGCAGGAGAGCGGAGGAGCCACCTGCCATGACAGAATGCCAGTTAATGTTTAATCTGCATGTGGGTGTGCGTGTGTGTGTGTGTATATATATTATACACATACACATACACACACACATACATATATATATAAACAGAGAAGATAACTTATAGAAGGGGAACCCTATCCTGGGAAGCTGTAACTCTGTAAAAGACTTGGGGTATGTCCATGGCAAATTATCTGCTGAGCATGAGCTTCCAAGGCAATATTTAAGCCAAAGCTAATGCAATGGCTGGACGTAAAAACTGGGGCATCTCAAGTAGAAGAGAGGTTATCTGATATCTGATACTGGTCCAACTGCTATTGGAATACCATGTTCAATTCTAATGTCCTTAATGTAAGAAAGATGTTGATAAAATGGACAAGTTTAAGAGAAGAGCCACAAGAAAAAGTATTTGAAAACATGCCTATTCATGAAAACCACACTGGAAAGGATAAAGATTGACTTGATCATCATCTGTAACTGCCTACATGGGGAATAGCAATTTGATAAGATTATTCTAACTATCAGATAAAAGTCTAATACGATCTAGTTCCTGGAAACTGAAGCTAGACAAATTCAGGCAGAAAAGAAGGCATACATTTTAACCATGAGGGCAATAAACCACCGGAATAACTTACCGCTGCCTGTGGTGGAAGGCCCAGGATGGACTGTCAATCACCAGCAATTTTAAAGTCAATATTAGATTTTTCTTCTAAAAACTCTAGTTCACACAGGAATTAATTCATGGGGTTCCATGGCTGTATGATAACAGAAGGTCAGACCAGATGAGCACTGTGATTCCTTTTTGCCTTCACACCAGTGAGGTTTCTCTGAGGTGTGCCAGAGCAGAAATGGCTTCCTGCCAGACCCAGAAACACTACATAAAGCCATCTTTGTGGCCCTCTACTACCAGCTAAGCCTTGTAAGGCAATGATGCAGCTGATGGTCTGTCCCAAGGTGTGTAAGTAATTCTGTAGATTGCTAAAGGAATATAAAGCATTTTTCCCCCTTAGATGATGTATTGAAATATCCTCTAGGTTGGTAGTGAGCAAATGCTGGTGAGATCCAATTGCTATATAATTGTTTGTATGAAACAAGTTGGTGATCTCACTCCCATTTTCAATTAATTCAGTTCAGACTGGAAGAACACTCCCACACCATGTAACCTGATTTCTAGTCTTAGCAGAGAATTCCAGGCCATAGGTGACACAAAGAGTAAGCTTCTTGCTTCTAGAGATGGTTTCTCTAGCCCAAGAGAGAGAAACACATACATTGACAGGGCAACAGGCCAGAACAGAGTCTGATATAGAAAGGTGAATACTCATTGGCTATGGTTACACTAGTGAGATTTGTAGGCAAAATTAGAATTTTGTAGACAAAACTTTTGGACCGTGCATGTTTTGGGAATAAGGGAACTTCGAAGCTCGGCAGGTACTTTGATGCACCTGTGGCTATGCTGCCTGGCAGTGCTTCAAAGTTTGATGTTCCCGTGGCAGCCATTATGCTAATGAATTGCTGCATATGCATCACAGCAACTTATCAGCCTCCTCCAATTGGGCTGTTTACCATACCCCCTTCAAAGAAGGGGGCTAGTGTAGGAGCACCTGAAATGCATTTTCTCAGCAGAAACTGCTGATATAAAAGCTATGTAGGTGCTCCACGGGCCCTTTTGTCAGCAGAGCCGATCAAAAGATCCATCTTTTATGTGCAGATGCGACCTGTCAACAGACGTTTCCGACCGTAACTTCTGTAGAGATCGCTGCAGTGTAACTGTAATCAGAAAGTTCATTGACTTCACTCAGTGTAAATATGGGGAGAAATTGGCTCAGTCTGAGGAAGCTTCACTGCTGTTGACAGAGAAGGCTTCTGGTTTCCCAGGCAGCCCTGTTTGCAGAACTTTCGGTCAGCCATTCTGTCTTTTTTAATGTGCTTTTGTGTGTAGACATTGTAGTGGAAATGTGTAAGACAATTGTGAAATTGATGAGACTAGGTGGTATACAGCAGTTGTTCCCTGTTTATGCCTGATTCTCAATTTCAGGGCCGAATGCCCGAGGCAGCCACTTGTGCTTTTTACTTTTCATTATTTTTTCATGATTCTCAAAGAGTTAGCTGCTTGCTCAAGATGATAGTTTAGTAATGCATTGTTTACCTTCAACAAGTTCTGGGACAGGTCCCAAGGCTATCCACGTGGTACAGGAGTACAGAAGTGTACGGGACAATCACATAGTCATCTTTGTTGGCTGTTTGCCACTTGCCAAAGCCAAAGCTAATTATCAGAACTGGGAAAATATGCAATGTATCAACAATCTTGTCAGGCTCTCAAAACAATCTTTTTGGGTTCTCAAAACAATAGGTTAATGTAGATCCTATAGTATATAAATGCCGGGAATATTCCTAATATTGGAACCTCAGCATAGACCAGAGCCATTGGAGATGCAACATATTGGCCATCAGGGTCTGTCCACTGTCCTTCAGGAGTTACCAGCAGCAGAAAGGACATAAGCTTTGTACTTTACTTTGACATTCACTTAATTTCATTGTTAAATCTGCACCTAATTTGTGTGCTTCTTGCCTCCAAATCCATTAAGGAAAGAACCATTGCCTCTTGGCAAGTAAGACACTATCTGTTGACAGAGGTACTGCTGAGGGCTTTTTGTTGACAGTGACCTCTGTCGACAGAGCGCGCCGGTGTAGATGTAGTCTATGTGTCAGACCCACAGATAGAGAACTTCCGTTCCCAACTCTATTAGTGTATCTGTTTTCATGAACATTACAGTCACTTTATAAAAATTATGAACAATTATATGAATTTGGGAACAGCAAACCCTCTGACTGTGTCTACACTATCAGATAAATTCAAATTTATTAATATCGAGTTTATAATTTTCGAATTTATAAGTTCAAATTTGACCATCTTCGCCTCTCCATGTGCTCTTCACCAAGTTGACATTATTGCTACATTCAATTGGCAAACATTGACTGTTGCAGTAGTGCATTGTGGGAGCCTCCCCCACAGGTCCCTCATCCCTGTAGCATTCTGGGTATGCTTGCTGGTCTTTTACATCATCTTTTCACATTGCATTTTCCTCATTCGCCTCCTGTGGTAAGCAAATGTCCATTTTTCCCATTGAAAGGAAGGAAAAGTAGGGTATACACAAAGATGGCAAAAAAGTTTACAGACATGTCTTTCTTCTGTAGCTGAATTCTCAACTAGCCATCCACTGAATGTCGCCCCTCCCGTGATTGCATTCAGTCCCTGAAAATAATACAGGGTTCCTAAAAAGCTTGAAGAAAGAGAAGATAGGAAAGTTTTTTTTTTTTAAAAAGGGAGTTGCTGAGGGGAGGGTCTTTGGCTTTCAGGTGCACTACAAGGCTTCTGTGCACAGGATGTGTTCTCAACTGGCCATCCACTAAGTCTCCCTCCTCCCGTGATTGCATCTGATCCCTGCAAATAATACAGGGACCCATACTGCATTCTCAAAGTTAGAAGAAAGAGGATTGAAAAGTCTAGGAAGTTTTCCTTTGTTTTTATTCTTTTTTACTTCTTCTTCACTACACAGACATTGTCAACATGGGTGATGGCAGTGAAATATCACACACTGAACTTAAAATGGAAAGAAGAATCTCAACTAGCCCTCTCCCCTGTGTTATTGGGGGGATCAAAGCATGAAGAGAGATCGGAAATGTTAGGAAAAAGATTTTATAAGAAAATATCAAAGCAGCAGGTGTCCGCGATGGACAGCAAGCCCCTGAAAATATTTTTGGAGGTGGGAGATGCTGTGGTCTGTGGCTGCAGAGCCGGTTGGAATGTTAAGGTAGCTGAAGTAGTCCCCCCGACTATCTTAGCTGCCAGGGGACACTTACCCCTGGCTGCTGCAAGCACCACTGGTCTCTTGCTAGGGGTGTTGTGGGTTTGAGTGGGGGGCAGTTGAATTGGTCTCCCCTACTATCTTAGCTGCCAGGAGAGACTTCCCCACAGTGGCAGCAAGCCCCCAAATACTTTAGTCACTGGGGGGAGACATCCCTCTGGTGGTAGCAAGCCCCTGAATACCTTAGTCACTGGGGGAGACAGTGGCTGCAAGTCTCTGAAATTCTTTCCTGCCCTTGGAGCCCTATACATGCACAAGCCAGGACATGGTGCTGCCTGGCAGTGTGGTCAGCACCGAACAGCAGGCACGTCCTTTTATGGATTTGGGGGCTACCCACATGATGTGGCTGATTGTGGAAAAGATACCGACTGTGTGGCATATGTCGGGGATGGAGGGAGGTTTGTACACAAATGTAAACTGCCGAGAAGTTTCTTGGCATCTTATGCAAGCACGACCCCCACAACAGCCTTGTTGTCACATGTGCAGCAGGTCAGTGGCTGGTGCCAGGCAGCACAGAAAAAAATAACAAGAGTAGAGACAGAACCCCAAACCCCTGCAGGGGCTACTTGTAATGGGTAGATGCGCTCACAGTGCTAATAGCAACAAAAGAGAAGACATTTCTCAGTCTGTCGTACAAACATGAGCCCACAGCCACAGGCTTGCTGCTCCTGCTTTGAAATTCACGGTGTTCCTGTTACTTCATTCTGGCACATCTGGAGAGCAGCAGCCAGAGCAGAGCACTGAGGGGCATTGTGGGTGACATATGGGACACTTCTGGAGGCTAATAAATTCAATTTTAAGATGTGGTGATTCCACACTGGCCTTTAATCAAATTTTTGAATTCAAGCTTGACATGATACCCATCAGGTAACGACGATATTGTAATCTCAATATCAGTGCTCCTTAAATCGAGCTAATGGTATTGAAAGTGAAGACAGTTATGTAGTAACACCGAGATAACTGCCTTAAATTTGAATTTATTTCATAGTGTAGACCCAACCTCTGTCAAAAGTAATATTGTGATTCTAGTCCAGCCTCCAGACCACCCTTGCCAAACTGTCACATTTACTGATATGATTTGCAATTTGTGCTCCTTTTATCCCTAAGTTCACATCTCTCTTTATCAATCATTCCAGTAAGAAGGCAGTACGATAAAATTCTCTTGTATTTCTCAAATGGGATAATCTGGTATTTTGTTACTGCAGAGGAACCCCTTCTTTACCTTTGTATTATGGCCTCAAGGCCAAATCCATATCAAATCCATGTTATGACTGGCTATAAGTCCAAATTTCAGCAGTGACTAGTCCTGTAATGCTGCATGTATTTTGTGTTTGTTTGTTGGTTGGTTTTCCTTTATCACTACCTGGAATGAGGGACTCCCCACTAACTAGTAGTAAGAAACTACAGACAGTCCTGAAGCTCCATGTTCACCCCTTTTTTACTGCTTCCTGACTGCTTCCTTTTCAAGAGTGCCAGCAGTGGCATGGGGTAGTACAGTATCAGCACCACCTGTGAATGATGGAGAGCAGCAAACAGCTAAACCAAAGGCACATCTTATAAAAGAATAAGGCAATAAAAGCTTTCAGCATGACACGGTAAAGCTTGCAGACCACTGTAGTCTAAGTATTTTGAAACCAAATTCAAGGAGCTGCTTAAAGTGAGGAACAGAAGAACAATACGAAGAAATTATTTCCTTGAGCACTGATTGCAGTGTTTGCATACACTACTACTTTTTTTCAAAGGTGGGGAATATTTTCTTTTTTCTTCCTTAACTTGGCTTAAACATGAACTCCTATATGCCAGTTTCATCCTCATCTTAGCATCATGCTGCCTTGTATAGCCAGCCGGCTTGATCACAAACATAATCCTTTGTAGTTGTGCCAAGCACTAACAGACTTGAAGCTAGGAAAAAGATAAGTAGAAACCAGGGACACCTTCAAATGCAAAGAGTCCGTCTGTTGTGATATCTAGCAGGTGGACTCCTTTAATAACCCATCTGGTTTGATGAGGAATGTTCCCCATCCTGATCTCAAGGACAAATGCTGCCATATACCCTATTAGCGTAGAGGTTGAGTTCTTTATTCTAACTGTATATTATAGTAGATACCAGAAGACCTCCATCAGCAAACGTATATAAAAACCTAGCATTTTACCATTGTTCCAAACAGCATAACATTAACAAAGAAAACAAAAGCAATGTCATCTTTCTTAATAAACAGTATTGACTTCTTAGGACACTGACATACATACACACCAAATGTAGAAAATGCTGGGAGACAAATTTTCTTTACCCCCAATAAAAGAATAATAATTTCTGAAACTGAATAAACTAGGACAGCTAGTAAATGCTGTGATAATACTTTTTTTTTACTTACGAAAAATGAAATTTCATTGCATCAACTATTTTAATAGGCACTCTAAGTTCTGTAGAAGGTAATGTTTGAAATAAAATAACTCTCTCATCTTTGTTTCTCTTTCTCTTCATTCAGCCTTTTTAAAACTTACATTCATTAGCTCAGGATATGATCATTACATAAAGACTAAAGTCCAACTCAACAGCCCATGCTGAACAGCCAAGATACCATAGTGAGAAATCAATTGTCAGGAAATATGCAGGATAAACATACAGACTAGTGTATTTTAGTCTACTTTCATTCTCTTCTAGCACCAGCAGTATTTCTGTCATATTCTTCTCCTTCCATATTGCTTCTGTCTTTATGCCTCCTCACACCTGCTACCCAAACCTGCCTTATCTGCTGCAATTGATTTAGAACACAAAAATTAACTTGGGCAAGGGGTGAACAGAAATATGACAAGAACAATACAAATAAATTGCAAGCATCTGTGCTCTATGGCAAGCTCTTGCCTTTTTGTTTGTATTTGTGAAATTCCAGAAACGGTTACTTCTTTCCAAGCAATGAATACTGAAAGCAGTGCCTTCAAATTTTCTAATGGGTTTTGTCTGTAAATCTCCTGAATATGACTTGAAACATGTGCAAGTGTTGGTGGTTCCACCATGCTCTCAAGGTAGTCAGGTTAACAATTAACCAGTTGCAGATTAACCATAACCGATAAGGCTCATCAGTTTAGGCTAACAGGTAGGGGCTGGAGCAGCCCATAGCTTGTCATGGGCAGGGTCTGTTCCAGCCTCACAGGATTATGCAGGTGGGGCATGGTCCAGAGTGACTAGAGAAGCTCTGTCTTTGATGGCCCAGAGGTGCTGAGGAGGCTGCTCCAACCCAGACAGTTCCCCAAGTCCCAGCCCAGGGTACATGAGGATGCCAGGAACAGGAGCTGCTCTGACCTGTCTGGAGTGCCCCTACTTCCAGCAGCACTTTCAGGCTGGGCCACTGTGGATGTGGGTCGCTTTAGCCAGTCCAGAGGAGTCCCTATCCAGGGCAGGAGGGGAGGTTCCTCAGCCCCCCCACCTGTTTAACAGTAACCAGTTAAACCTAGTGCTTAATCAACTAACTCATTAAACAGGATCTTACATCCCTAAGTCAAAATCCTATTACTGTGTTCAAACATGAAATGAAGTGTTTACATTGGTATTATCTTACTCATGGCATTGTTTTTGTCTTGAAAATGTATTTAGTCCTGACTCTTCTGTACTCTTTAGTGGGGGAAGTGGTGTGAAGGGGAAAGAATCAGAATGCCCATAGGCAAACTGTTCACATGAAAGAAGCACTGCTGAAAAACGGAATAGGATGTTTCACCAAGGATTGCCCATGTACAACTCATTGTTAGAGCTCTGCATATCCACATATATCCAATTTATACCCACAGGTATCTGCATCTGCAGATGTGGCTGTAGATATCCACGGCTCATTTTCGCAGATGTGAATGCAGATACAAATTTTGTATCTAGAACCCTGCACATTTTTCACTATCTGCTTATATCCATGGTTATTTGCATCTGTGGATATCTGCAGCTCATTGTTGTGGACACAGATGTGAATACAAAATTTGGTTCTACCCCTTATCCCACCTGAACTTTGCCACAGACCGAACACCATCGTGAATGGCAACAGGAAAAAACATGGGGGCTTATGCATTTCAAACAGACAGAGAAAGTAGGCTTTGCAGTGGCTAAGGAGAAGCTGAGACAAAAAGGCCGTTGAGTTAGATCATGGTCGATTTCTCCTCCATCAACAAAGTGAGATAAGAAGGCTTCTGCCTTCTCTTCAGAGCGCTGTCAGTCTTATGGAAAAAATGTGCATTATATGAAAAATGCTTAGTACAATTATTAATAACCCTTCTTACAAGTCCCTGCACAGGGGCCATAGCTGCTAGTCTAGTCTGTAGGATGAAGTATAGTAATAAAGGGACTGGGCTTTTACCATACAACCTTGGGCCTGTGGAACCCCAACAGAAACCTTCATAATGGGGCCTCATTTTCATTACAAAAGGTATACTCTGAGTATGAGTTGTATGAGAGGGAGAAGGGAAATAAAATAACGCAACAGTATCTGGTGACATGTTTAGCTTATTTTTATACACGTTTTCTAAAGAGTGGGGTAGATCCATAGCTGGTATACAGTGACCATGTTCCATTGACACATACAGAACTGTGCCAAGTCACTCTAGCTGAATCTCTGTGGTATTTCTACCATAAAAAGCCTTTTAATAGGTGCATTAGGTGAGCTTGTGCCCAATATGTTAAAGTGCTTGTAAATATGCATCAAAACTTGATGTGCTCTTAGATTAGCAGCAGAAATATAATGGGTGTTAGATCAGACTGGTGATAAGAGATAGCGCTATGAGTACTATTTAAAGTAGAGCCCTATGCATTGCTATGGGGAGATGTGCAGCAGGACTGGTATCCTGTAGTTCCACAGGACTCACTGCCATAATAGTGGGAGCAGGTATGAGCAGAATTAAAGAATAGGCCACTACGGCTCTAATCTAAAGTACTGGATTCCACAAGGATGCTTAGCAGCTGGTTCTATTACATTTACGCACTTTACCACCAAAATAGTTTGACTCAGTCAATATTCCTTTTGAGCAAATGTGGCAGAGTCCCACCTTCCAATACAAGAGTACACAACTCTTCTAAATTCATATACATGCTGGCCAATCCGTTCGTTTTTTGCTACTGTACACCAAATACTCTGAGGTTACACACTTCCTAGGTTAGATCTGTCAGATATGATCGATATCACAAAAGGAGCCACAGGAAAGATCACTGTACACTGTATTATAAATTACCTGGTGAACAAACAAGTTAAATCCATCAGCTGTGCCATTGCCCCAACCACCCCACAAAAAAATAAATCGTATTTTATAGCTACTAGTCTATTCTATTCATACACTTGCTTAAAAGGCCATCAATGTCTCTAAGTGGTCAGATCCATGGGCTGCAAACATTCGATGAATGGAGAGTACACTTTGACCACAGTGTCTTCTTCCACCAGTAGAAATATGGCTTAGAACTCCATGGCTATGTCTACACTTGCCCCCTTCTTTGAAGGGGGCATGGTAATCAGACTAATCGGAGAATACTAATGAAGTGCTGAGATGACTACGCAGCACTTCGTTAGGCTAATTCTCCCCAGTGCAACTTCAAAGTGTCAAACTTTGAAGTGCTGGAATGCCATGTAGCTGCAGGCACTTCAAAGTTTGACACTTTGAAGCTGCCCCAAGGGAGAATTAGCCTAATGAAGTGCTGCATATTCATTACAGCACATCATTGGTATTCTCTGATCAGGCTGATTACCATGTGCCCTTCGAAGAAGGGGGCAAGTGTAGACATAGGCCATGAGAAGTAAACTATGGAATGCTCATTTTATAGACAGTGGAACATGTTAAATTATTACAGGAAAATAACTGGAGTGAAATTCTGTTGAGAACCTTGTGATAACTGTAAGCCCCACACTAAACTCATAGGTCACCAGTTTGCAAGATAATGACCAAGCCATAAGGGAAGAAAAGAGCATTCCCAGAAGGCTACCATTAATAGATTACTAGCCAAGTATTAAATTTACACTTATTGTGAATACTTATACTGTTGTGAATAACGAACAGTCCACTATGTCTGATTTCCCAAAACTGTTTATCAGTAAGACACAAATGGCAAGATGCTGCAAAAATAGTGAGGGGATTTTAACTGTAAGTATGAATTCCCAGGAAAGTGGAATCTTTCTGAATAAAAGTATGATTGAACAATTACTCATATTACCAGATGACATTTTTCTTATGAAAATCTCCGTTAAGTGGCCAGGCAAAGGCAATATTATTACATTAATATGCAGTCATCACTTATCACATGCTTAAAGAGAGGACTGAAATGGGTAATAAAGCCCATTGCCCTAGGAACTTCTCCCATCTTCTGCTTTTTAATGGATAAGTGAGCTACCAAAGAGTCATCTTTATGAAAAATAAAATAAGATTGAAAAATGTTGTTTTCATAGGTGTCCAGCCATTGAACTGTCTGTGGAACCTTTCCTGGCAGATTTGTGGTTAATGACACTGCTACCCTCCACTTCTTCTACTTAGCATGTATGAAGAGCATTTGTTTAGTAACTTTGAAATCTAGGCATCTACTTAAATCTCAAGTATTTCCCTCTCTACAAAGACCCTCCCTTCCTCCATCCTCCTCCCCCCACCTAACTTGCTCATCGAAAGAAACCTGTAGCAGAATAGGAAATGGACATCAACTCTCCTGATTTCTCATCCTTTTCCACTTCTTTGGCATGCTGCTACATGCAATCTTCAGGAAGAAATGGAAAGTGGCTAATAGCAGCACAAACTACCACTTTTGCATCTGGTGAATGATATTAACTGAAAATGAGTTTTCGCTGAAATTAGTGATTTCTATCAGTTAGATAAGGACCATTAGCAGACAAATCAGAATGAATTATTCCCATTCCCTCAATCCATTACATGTAAGTGATCTCATACAAAGCATTGTTTAGATGTGTATCAGTTCAGTCCAGCACACAGAAACCAAAATCTGTGTCATGTGTATAAAATGACCTCCATTTGGAAAGCAATGCATGCAGACAGGATTTGGCAAATTCACTCTGTGTTAGGGAAGGTTTACACTTCTCAGTGCAAAGCTGACCTAAAGGCAATGTTACCACCCCACAGAAGATCACCCGCCCCACTAGGGGATCACCTGGGTGTTGGGGGGATCACTAGATGGTATATAACCAGCAGAAGGCTCTCACACTGTATTGCCATTATACCACGGAAAGGAGCATTGCTGAAGAAAACTGGATACATACAGGGACAATTCCCATACCACATCAGTTCTAGGTTGCACCTTTGCCTATTAGAAATGTTCCACTCTGACATAAGTTAGAGCAGCCCTAACACTGCTTAACATTTATTGCAGGGATAGGGAAGTAGGGACAGCCACACAGAGAACAATACTACCAATCTGCCTGTAGAAGATTATGGGGATTGGGCCACGGGAAAAGAAGCTCCAGTGATCCTCAATGGTCATAAAACTTGCTTGGGAACAGAAAGTGTTTGCATGAATTACAGCAGCCAGTGGGTTGCCCTGGCATCAGTATGGCCCCGAGTTCAGGGAGTTCAAAGGAAGGTTAAAGTCATGTTCGCAATCTTCTAACCTGCACAGCATGGAGTGGTTTTCAGCTGCAGTTCTATTTCTGGCCCTTTATATTTATATTTTTTTTTTGTGTTTAAATCCTTCATGCTGAGGATAAAATTGTATACATCTGGTACAAGGGACTGCAACAATAGTGAACCAGCAATTTGGAAACAGAGGACTGAGTAACATTACATTGGCAACATATCACTTAAGACATCTCATTAAGTAATTGATTTCTATTTGTTTAATTTGAAAGGGGTGTTTGTATTGTATTGGTGAATGGCTTTCAAATACTACATATGAGTATAAGGGGAGGCAACAGCTAATAAAATACAGTGAACATATTTCCCAATAGCCACCAAGGGCCTACTTTTTTCATGCCATTATAAAAAGTGGTCACCTTCCATACTGGGACTTCAGATAGAAGAATTCTCATAAGGACTGAGGTCTTACTCAGCCTTTGAAGAGGGCTGCAATTATTAGGAGATCATTAGCGAGGGTGCCGTGACACGTTACTTGTCATCTGCTCCATGGAACTGTGTCGCCATCCTACTCTTTACAGCCACTCTCAGTTATAAGATGTACTAAACAAGACATTGGCAGGCTGCTTCTTTTATACCTCATTGTATTGTGCTGTCCTCCAATGACGAAATCCATAATTCTGTCCTACCAAAGTGTATGTAGCAATTAGAAAGCCTAGGTTTTAAATTTTGAACTGAAATATGCTGCTAGGACAACACTCATTTTTGTGTGAGAAAAATAAAATATAAGTGATTTAAATATGTTGCTTAAATTCTTTCCAAATAAAAATGACCCTCCTTTACTGACGCATTTAAGACATATACATGAGTGAATCACACTGCTAGAATAGATAATAATACAACCTAAATGTTACATAGCACCTTTCCCATCAGTAGATTTCAAAGCATTTCATGAGCTTTAAATGAATTTATTCAAATACCCCTCTGAGGTCTGAAAGTACTATCTCAGTTTTACTGATTGGAAACTGAGAGACAGAAAGGCTAAGTGAAATGACAAAAGAAATGCCGAAATTGAGGTAAGGCTGTAAATTACAGTAAACCTTTGAGTTACTGCACCCCCCCCATATAACTCAAATCTTCATGCAAGTTAACAGGGAGATGGGAGCCAGGCTGTCCCCTGGTTCCTGGCTCCCCTCAGCTTGCAGGAGCAGTGTAATTGACCAGCCCTGTTGGGCCAGTGAGTTTCCTGGGTCACAGAGTGGTGGTGAGCTGGGAACCAGGGGGCAGCCTGGTTCCTCTGTCGATGCCACTTGCAAGACCTGAGAACCTGACCAGCCATGTGCTGGTTAGTTTTCTGTGTCCCACAAGCTGCAGGGAGCTGGCAACCAAGTGGCAGCCTGGTTCCCAGCTCTCTGCTGCTTTCAGGACTCAGGAAACCGACCAGCTCATGGCTGGTCAGTTTCCCAGTTCCCACCAGTGCAAATCAGCTGGAAACCAGGCTGCCACTTGGTTCGCAGCTCCCTTCTGCTTGCTGACCAGGCAACTGAGCAGCCCTGGTGGGCTGTTCAGTTTCCTGGCTGCTTCTCCCTTCCTTCCACGAGTGGTGCGGCTGTCAGCCTGACAGCCTCACTGCTGGGGGGATGGCAGGGGGAAGGCTTTTAGCTTGCCTAACTGCCCACTACTGTGGGCAGCTAGGCAAACTAAGAGCCCCTTCTCCCTGCCTTCCCCCAGTGACACAACTGTCAGGCTGACAGCAGCGCCACTGGGGAAAGGCAGGGACAAGGGGCAGCAGAGCAGCTTCAAATTGTGCTTAACTCGCACTAAAGCGAGTTATGCGCCACTTGAAGCCGCATATTTCGAGGGTTTAATGTAAATGCAGGTTTCTCAAATCCTGTGTTGGTGTCCTAATTACTTATCTTCTTTGCTTTCACAGAAGCTCAGGGGAAAATATTTGCAAAAGATCAATGATTTGAGTTTTTTTTAAAGAAGCTACTTGATATGAAAACAACCAACTACATTAAATAAGAACGATTCCAACTGAAAAGTAAAGTTTTGTTTTAGTATACTTAAGGCATAAAGAGAATAAATATACATCAACCACTAAAGCACCTAACAGAACCCTTACTTGGGGCTGCATTTCAATCATTAACTTGAGTAATGGGCAAGTAAGCTTTGTTTAGTTACAAACAGAGAGCTCCGACATCCTCCTCTGTACCTCCCACAGAGTGCTGTTATTCCACCTGCTTTTTTCCCCTACAAAAAAAATTAATTGCCTAACTGTAATGCAGGGACTACCTCCTGAAAAATGTGACAGCCATTACTCACTTAACAACACTTGAAAGCCACGTGCTATTCATTACTGTTAGTTAATCTGTGATGAAATTGCCAGAGTGAAACTCAGTTGTTTTAGGAAAGCACTATTATGTTCATCATGTCTGGTTGGCATGAAGCCTGGCCTGGGAGATGATTGGCACTGCTAGGGAAAGGGTCAACTGGCTCTGGGTCAGTTCTAGACATTGACTTTGAAACATGTCGTGAAAACTGTTGGGAAGTCCTGAGGGATGTCTGCTGCAGATTGGTAAGCAATCAGAAATCAAATAATACCAAAGCAAGAAAATCCTGGAATACCCTTAGTATGAATGGCATGATGTCTCTGTCTTTCACGATAGTTTTAGTCCCA
Organism: Carettochelys insculpta; assembly: GCF_033958435.1. Classification (NCBI taxonomy): domain Eukaryota; kingdom Metazoa; phylum Chordata; order Testudines; family Carettochelyidae; genus Carettochelys; species Carettochelys insculpta. The sequence goes on from NC_134137.1 coordinate 140,705,263, forward strand.
ACATTTTGTGCCGCAGTGACAGTTTTAAGACTAATGGTAAGAAACATTCACAAGCACAATGTGCATCCAGGTACAGTAGAATTTATAAACATTAATATTTTAAGATGAAAGTAAGATGTAATGTATAATAAGCCACGTCCTGAAAATAATAATAAACCTGTAAAAATGTGTGACTTATTACCATTACACATAGGATTTAGTAAGGACTGCTCTGCCTGGCTTATTGTGGGCCTTTGGATCATTTGTGGCACCAGATGGTAGATTTGTTATAATGGCTAAAGGTTAAACATAGTGTACCTCTTTAATCAACTTGTGGTGCAATAAAATGGTAATGAAATGCTGCAAATTTGTATTGAACAAATGCTATCCAATGACCTTCCATTTATTTGTTTGCAGATAGAAAATTTTGTGATGGAGGCTGTTTTATCCTATCAACAAAATACTATGGTGCAACAGCAACAACAGAGTCACAAGCATAACTAGGGGTTACTGGATGCTTCTCTAGCAACAGTCTTTAGGCCCCAGTCTGCTAGCTGTTGGACATGGCTGTGCAGTCAGCTATGGGAGATAGGACTAAGATGGCTACTATATTAGGGCCCATATTTTCCAAATAGTTCAGCATCCACAAATGGGAAGTATTGTGTAGTGAGATCATCTGAAAATCTGGATGTTAATTTAGGTTCCTAATGGGGAACCATAACTTTTTGAAAACCTGGCCCCATCTGTGGATACTAAACACTTGAATATCTGCTCTGAGAACCCTAAAATATTTGTGTCTAAGTGAATATCTGATTTTTTAATGTTATCTTGCTAAGTGACTATACAAGTTTTAATTCCTGAGTCTGACTGCTCTTATTTAATAATGACCATCAAAAAAGACTTCATTTCTCTTGTCATTACAACATTCCTAACCTAGGCAAGTAATTGGTGATTTTTGTTCAGCATGCTGTCCAAAGCCCATTTGGTAAAACGTATCTCCACAAAACACTCCCCCCATATTATATTCCACTTGCCTAATGCCAACAGACCCTGGTTGTCATGAACCGTGTCAAATTAAGGACCTCAGGGGCTTATTTCATGTGTTGGTATTCCATGAACTAAAAAGCACATCTCACTCAGGCCAGGCTGTAGCAGGCTTCTCAGCTTTGGTCTAGCTACCACGAGAGCTGTGGTGTCCAATACGGTCACCAGTTGCCACATGTGGCAAAGAGGATACGATGGTATGGTGGCTCATCGCTGGAGTCACATGCAGCTCATGGAGCCTTTATATGTGGCTCCTCCCAGAGCTGCACGCGAGTGCCACCTACCACTCATGCACCCTACTCCTGGTGGGAGAAGCGCGTGGCAGCTACAGCAGTGGCATTGCCAGCGACTTCAGCAGCTCCTCCAACCACAGCCACAGCAGTGGCCTCAGCTGCAGCAGTGACACCAGCCACTCTGGAAGCTCCTTTGGCCCCAGCATCTCCAGCGGTGGCTGTGGTGAATCACCAGCATTTATTGGGGCGGGGGGGGGGGGTGGAGGGAGCTGAGGGAGCCTGGCTCTGGGGGAGGGCATTTAGATGGGAGGGTACCGGGGGGGGGAACCTGGTTGTGGGGAGAGTGGGGGGCTAGGGCAAATATAGAAAAGATGACAACCACAAGTGTGACGATCTTTCAATTCCCATTGGACACCAATCCACCCTTAAATACCTGTCTCACTGATGAGGCAATATGAAGGAGACTATCTAGGTAGAAATGAACCTCACTACTATCTAGCCTGCAAGTAACTGATCACTGGTTTGACAATGGTTTTACGAAAATCCTGTGAGTCAAAAATAAAGGTAAAAGGAGAGACTGTTATTCGTAATCATCTTTATACTACATACTCCAAAGATTGCGTGTGAAAATGATTGATGAGAACATTATACACCTATTTCAGAGGAAGGTACTGCGCAAATGACTTGCAATGGCCGTAGAGATTCCTACTATTGTTTCTTAATCCAATGGTTTTTAATATGAGACACGCTCTTGCAAATTTATTTTCTTGAACACATCCAGATGGTGGGACGTATGTTACAGTTACAAGCCCCTTACGCAGAAAATTCTGAGTGTAGGGGTGTGTTTTTTTTAAATATAAAGGAGCTCAAAATAGCCCTAAAATGAGTGTGCATAAGAGAGGTTAATAAAAAAAATGTGAGTGGAAACAATGATTGGTAAAATGATTTTGTTATAACATACTAAAAATGTGTGCAGTAATAAAGGTTTTATAGAAATAACCTTCTGGGATCTTTCTGTAATATTCTAAGTGAAAAACAATAGTCCCTCAGCTCCCAACCTTTCCTGTCACTAACAGTCAAGGACATGCTGGCAAATGCAGTCCCTTCCCTGCTCGAGGAGCAGCTGTCTAGGCATGGAGCTGGCCAAGAACCTACAGCTCCCAGGGTGCCTTGGGTTCCCCCATTATGCAGTGCCTGCTCCCCGGCACAGCACAGCAGAAGAAAGGGATGGAAAGTAGACATGGATGAGTGTGCATTTGTACCCTTCTCCCGCCCTCAGCCACTCCCACGTACAGGCCTGAGTGAGGACTATCATTACCATTTTGGTGGATACAAGCCCGTTCTCTTCTGAACAAGGGAAAAACATAGTGCTCTAGAATCAATGAAAAAAAAAACAGATTTCACAAAATACATAGCCTTATTTTAGTCTAAGGCTACATCTACAATACAAGATAAATTTGAATTTCAAAGCTTTAACTTGATATTAAAATGTCACCGTCTTCGCACGTAATACTGTCAACTCGATTTATTGAGCCATAATACCAATTTCAAAATATCGATATTATGGGATGGGCATGGTGTCTATTTTGAATTTAAAATCTCGAATCAAGGCAAGTTTAGAAGCACGATGTCCTTAATTCGAATTTGTTAGCCTACAGAAGTGTCCTGTATGTATCCCACAAAGCTATGGGGTGACCTTCCAAATATGGACACTGCACTGTGTACTGCTGTCAGGTGTGTAGGAAGAAGGTCAAAGTAATCCAGCAAAGTTTTGATTGAATTTGAATTTGAATTAAAATTTGAATTGGAATTTAACAGCCCAGCCCTGCAAATAAAAAGGGCACCCATTTTGAAAAAATCCCATTGCCCATTGCGTCGCACCACATTGGTAGCAATTATCAGTAGCCCTGTACTGCAATCATGAGTACTCAGCATAGTGATCTGACTAATACTTTTCAGGCATACAAGAGAGCCCCAGCTTGGACCCACTATGAGATTCTGGATCTCATTGCCATTTGGGGAGACCAATCGGTGGCAAAGAGACTTTGGATGGCTGAGAGAAATGTGGCCATCTATGACCAGATGGCGCGTGAGATTGCCATCTGAAGTTACTCCCTGGATGCTATGCAATGCTGGGTGAAGGTTAAAGAACTCCATCAGGCTTATCAAAAAGTGTGTGAAGCCAACCAGTGGTCAGGGGAGGCTCCATGGACCTGCTGCTATTATCAATAACTTCAAGTGCTTCTTGGGAGCAAACCCACCACGGAGCCTGGACTGAATTATGACACTTGTGGAGGTCCTGGTATGGAGTTCAGGGTGAGCCTAGAGGAGCAGGGTGGCCTGAAGGTAGAGGGCAACAGAGAGGAGGAAAGGAACAATGAGCAGCGGACAGAGGAAGTTCTTCTGGACAGCCTGGAGCTCTTCACCATCAACCTGGAACCAGTCCCCTCCACAGCATTCCCCTCCACTCTGGGACCCTCCACAGAAGTCCCCTCCACACTGGTCCCCGAGCCCTTTGGAGCAAGCGGTTTGGGTGAGTCTTTATTCTGCAAGCTAGAAGCGGGTTGGGGGTGGGTATAGCTACAGGGTTGTGTCTAGGTACAGGTTTGCCAGCTTGGCTTCTGTGCCCCTCAGAACAATGTGTTAATGTTTCTTGGGATGGAGCACTTCGCCTTTTTGGAGATCTCCTTGAAGGCCTCATCCAGTCACTCTTGTATTTTTTTACGAGATTCTTGGGGAGGTCTGACTTGTTGCAGCTTCCATGGTAGCGCACCTTGCCACACCAGGCAACTAGATAGTGATCTGGTGTCATGGCACCACACAGCATTTTAGCAAATTTTCCAGGCTTTTGGTCACAGAGCAGGAGTAGCTGTTCTTTCTCCATATCTCTGAGTTTTAGGAGGGTGATGTCTCCTCTGGCAACCTGCAGAAGCACAGGAATTCATATCTGCCTTTTTTTTTTTAACATGCTTCCTGCCCCTTTACACTGGTCTGGTGGGTGCTCAGTTCCCCACAGCACAGCATGGTTTGCAGGCTCTGCAGGGTGTTCCCTGCCCTATGTCCCTTTCCAAACAGCATTTCTTTTTATTTTTCCTGACTTCCCCATGCCATACTGATGCCGGGCTCTACTGGGCTTTTCTCATCCCATGTCCCCTTCCCCCAGCATTTCCTTTCCAGCATTTCTTTTCATTTTTCAGGACTCCTCTGCTGCTGGGCTCTGCTGTGCTTTTCCCATGCCATGTCCCATCCTCCCAGCATTTCTTTACATTTTCCTGGGCCTCCATAGCACCCCGCAACTGCCAGGCTCTGCTGGGCATTTCTCCTCCCAATTGCCCTTCCTCCAGCATTTCTTTTGATTTTCGAGGACTCCCTGACACCACACAGCTGCCGGACTCTGCTGTGCTTTTTGCACTCCCATGTCGCTTTCCAAGCACCATTTGTTTTCAGTTCTCAAGAATCACCCTGCACCATGTGGGGGATTCCTCCGCTGTGCTTTTCCCCTCCCATGTCCCTTTACATCTAGTCTTTCTTTGGATATTTATTTTTTTACAATATTTTTATTGTGCATTGAAGTCCCACACACAGCCGTCCATTTGTCACTGCCACATGACACCTGTCCAGGACCCCTGGTAGCTGCCCCTGCTTTGTAGACCTTCCCATTCCCACCAAAGGAGGACAATTGCTTGTAACTTACCATGTCCACAAAGCAATGTGCTGGATAAGCGATGGCAAGTCAGGTATTGTGAAATGCACACTTACTGTACCATCCTTAATAACCCATGTATCCTTCAAAAGTATACTTCCACTGATAGTACACAAAAAGACCTATTCATTGTAATTCAAAGCACATTATGTGAATTGCATCTTAATTTTTACCTTAATTTTCCAGACCCAGTGCCAGTGTTTCAGAGAAAACCAGGAGACTCAAGAAATGCAAACAAGATTTAATCCTGCAGCACATGGAAAACACTGAGGCAGAGCACAAGAACCTGACAAAGGACACTGCTCATTGGCGTCAGAGTACAGCTGAGTGGTGTCACAGTCAAGTAAACTTTAATGAGAGAATGCTTCACCTCCAGCAGCAGCAAATGTCAAAAATGAATGGGGCTGCAGCAAAGCAGAGTGACATCATGGCAAAATTCATAAAGGCCATTACTGAGCAGACGGAGGTCCTGCACTCCTGGCTGCAGCTGCACAGGGACTCCAAACCCAGCAGGGCACCAGCTGATACCCACTGGCTGGAGTCCCCTGAGGAGAGGTCACGCACCCCCCACATCTTTGTGGTCCCCACACGCAGGGAGGGAGGGCAACGCTACCTTGCCACTCGAGCCCCAAAAGACACTGCAAAAGACACTCTTTGAGCACCCTGGAGAAGGCTCCTTTTCCCAGCCAGTTAAACCTCTCCTCCCCCACACAAAATAAAATCATTCCTTTCAGCTTAGTGGGATTTCTTGCCCTGCAGGAGTGTGTGGCCGGGACACAAATCAAACTGGGTGGATATGAGGAGGGTGAGTGGCTCTGAAGGCACAGCTGGCCAGTGATAATCCCTAGTCCACTGGAGACACACGGCTGAGGGAGACGTGTGGGTGGGGGAAGGGGGAGTGCTGCTGATAGTTCAGGTTGGCAGTAAAACTCCCTGGTCCGCAGCAGCTACAGGACTGAGGGAACTGAGTGGGGTGGGGTGGGGGGTGCTGAAGGCACAGCTGCTCACCATATGCATTCTATTTACCCCCTCCCACCAAGTAAGAGCACTCATTCATTACAGCACGGTATGATTTATTGGCACTATGGCAGAGACGTACAGAGGTAGCATTTGCACTACAAACCAGTCACAAAGCTGTTTCTTAAAGCATCCCTTATTGCTGCAGCCTGAGCGTGGCTAATTGTGAATGGCAATACAGACAGCTGCAAGTAAGTCCTGCCTATTGCCTCTGCTTCAGAATTCCAGATAGAGGGGAAAGTCTCCGGCCTTGATTCACGTATGTTGTGCAAAATAGCACATGCTGTAATAACAGTTAGGACATTCGCTTCAGAAATGTCCAAATGGGTCAATAAACATCTGAACCTCACTTTCAAACATTCCAAGTTGCATTCTACGATCTTTCTGAACCTCCTCAGTCTGTGATGAAACTTTTCCTTGCCAGGGTCCAGGGCTTCTGTTAGGGTTTCATCAGGCAGGGAAGCAGAGAGTAAGCCAGGTTTCCCAATACAACAATGGGCGTCTCCACATCACCAACATTAATTTTCAGATCAGGGAAAACAGTCCCATCCAGGAACTTTTGGTACAGTCCCAAATTTTGGAATATGTGTGCATCATGAACCCTCCCTGACCAGCCAACATTGATGTTGGTAAAATGACCTTTGTGATCTACCAACCCCTGCATGATCATGGAGAAGTGCCCCTTTTAGACTAATATACTGCAATGTCAGGTGGGCTGGGGCCATGATGGGTATGTGTATGCCGTCTATTGCCCCACTGAAGTTAGGAAAGCCCTGGGCAGCAAAGCCATCCACTATGGCCTGTATATCTCTCAGGGTCAGTCTTCAGGAGGAGATGCCGAGAGACTGTATGGGCCATCTCCATCACCACGATCCCCATTGTAGATCTGTTCACCCTGAACTGATTTGCCACTGACCAGTAACTGTCAGGGTTGCAAACTTCCATAGTGCAATTGCCACTTGCTTCTGAACCGTTAAAGCCAGCCTCATTTTGGTGTTGCTGTGCTTCAGGGCAGGCACCAGCACATCACAATGTTCCATAAAGGTGGACTTGCACATGCAAAAGTTCTGCACCCACTGCTGGTTGTCCCAGGATTTCAAAACAATGTAATCCCACCAGTATGTGTTGGTCTCTTGAGTCCAAAACTGCCACTCCACTCTCAGCAATGCAATTATGACAGCCACCAGCTCTGAGTTCTTGGACCATAGTTAGGGCAATTGCTGTTCCAAACCACCATTCTTGTCTTCTTCATCGTTAGCAGCACCAGCAGCATTAGGATAGCCGAGCATCATTGAGCTTTGGAATGGAAGGACAAATGGTGTGACAGCCGCTGTGATTGCCAAAATGATCTGTGCTATGAGTTGTGGCATTTGTGGATCCATGCTTGCTCTGGAATGCTGTAGCAGGAAATGGCATGATCTCCAGGTTTTTTTTTTTCACGTGGTTAGTGATGCAGTGAATTCTGGGATAGTGCTTGAAATTCTAGGATTCCAACATGAAACACCCACAAACAACCATGGCTAATGCACTGTGGGATAGTTACCCACAATGCACTACTCACACTGTCAAACATAGAGATGCAACATGGAAAAAAGGTGGGTTGAATTTCAGGAAGCTTTGTGGACGCTTTATTCAAATTCATAATATTGAGGTTAAATATTCAAATTTATGTGATATCGAATTTATCTCGTAGTGTAGACGCAGCCTAAGCCCCCCTTGGCATTCATTTTTAAAGTGGCACCAGAAAGAAACCAGATATTTTCTACCCTTCCAGTGTATATTATTTTCTGTTCCTTCTTGAAATGGCCCATGCTGTGATCAAGCTGCCCTTATGTTTAACTCAAGTTAATTGGCATACAACACTGCAAACTGTATCAGCCCTATGGCTTTGTCTACTCTTGCCCCCTTCATTGAAGGGGGCATGGTAATCAGCCAGAGCAGAGAATACTAATGAAGTGCTGCAATGAATACGCAACATCTCATTAGGCTAATTCTCCCTGCAGCAACTTTGAACTTGCAAACTTCGAAGCACCGGCATGCCATGTAGCCGTGGGCACTTCAAAGTACCCGCATAACTTTGAAGTGCCTTTACTGCCAGTCATTGTGGGGAGTAAGGGTACTTCTAAGTGCCTGCAGCTACATGGCATCCCAGTGCTTCAAAGTTTTCAACTTCAAAGTTGCTGCAGGGAGAATTAGCCTAATGAGGTGTTGCATATTCATTGCAACATTTCATTAGTATTCTGCGCGCAGGTTGATTACCATGCCCCCTTCAAAGAAGGGGGCTAGTATAGACACAGCCTATGTGTTTTATCACACAGGATTAATTTATTATTTAAATGTGCACCACCAGTCAGCAGCTGGACTGGCTTTGCTGCTGCAAAAGGAATCACATTAGATAAAAGATACTAAGGCAGTTGAATTTATTTAGCTCAGCTTTAGGGTCTGATTGATCTGTGCGCAGAGCAGGGCCTGATGGGGCAATGAGGAAGAGTTAGGTTTGCATATAATAACTTTACAGTCCCAGACGTCTGATCTGGGTCTGTTGCAGGTGGGGCTGGTTAGGTAATGATAAGACTTAGAGAAGATTTTGGGCTGCTTTTGCCAAGTTTCTACAGCCCCGAAGGGCCACAGCTGAGGCTTGCTAGAATGCAGCATAATTCCAACCATGTTCCCTTTCAGGTCTGGCTGATGAGGCTAACTAATGGATCGAATAAAGAAGTTGGAGCACAGGCCACAGTCTAACTCAGAGCACTGTAATTCTGTCTTTGTTTACATGTGCTGTTAGAAAAAAAAAAAAGTAAAGTCCTGAACTCATTCATATATTGTTGCAGCAATTGTAATTATATATTTCTAGGAACCTTTATAATAGGTTAAAATGTTGATTTTTTTTAGTTTATTTGCCTTCTGCTATTCGTAGAAAAAAGTCCTTTCTGTACATAGTGTTTTTTTAAGATTCTTCTTACAAAACTATCAGTTCTAGGTGTCTGGCATACGTAATCTACAGACAGTATTAAAATGGATTGCCTCAGATTAATTTTGCACATCATGAATCCCCTGTGAGAAATAAATGGATTTAAATTATGTGCTTCAGCATTCACAGTTTTGTAGGCCTTGTAACAAAGTGACTCAAATCAATTCTCTTACACATTCACGCATGAAATATTTTGAATTAGCATTTCTAAACGGGATTTTGAAATGACTGTAGAATTACTTTTTGCCACAAATATGTTTTCAAAAAAAATAATAAAAATAAAATAAACCTCTTACCGCGTTTTATCACACAAATGAATTAATCTTGTTTACACATAAAGATCCTCAATATTTGGAAATATACTACTTCCCGATTAAGTGCCCTAGACATTTAAGAAGCTATAATGTATATTTTAAGCTCCAATGTCTACCATATTTTATAGATCTTGCTATGTCAGAAGTTGTGTTTTAAATCTATGTTTCATTTACTTTCACAAGAACAAACCAATATGTTGAAAATAGGATGTGCTGTAGTGAAAGAAATAATCAAATATTGGCTTTGTTTTAAAATAGGACGCTAATGAGGAAGGACGTGAATTTGTGTAATGTGGTCATGACCAGCCTCCCCTTTCTAAAGTAGAACTTTCTGGTATCTCACCCCAGAAATAACTAACATATGGTGTATTAAAAAATTCATTTTCATAATATACCTACCGATTTTGCAATTCAAATTCTTTAACCAAATTTCCTGCTGAGAGATTAAATCACCACATCCAATTAGACCTATTTAAAACTCATTATAATTTTCATATACTCACAGAAAGAAATTAGAGATCAAAATATTATTAGTTACAGCATTCCACCTGCCTTCTTCCTACACTATTTATTTTCTAGTGACTAGTCAGTATTTTAAATTTCTATTTGTTTCTCTGGTCCTTCTCGTTCATGTTTTCACTCTGACTGAAGCTGTGAGAATAGTTGATACAAAGTTAAAAGTTTGAAAATATATCACAAGGACATATGCCAAATATTCAAACATTATCAGCGGCCCTGGGCATGCAGTAGTTGTACAAGAATATCAAGTGAAATTTATTTTCTCCAGTTGGATATAATGGATCCTTACCAGAATTATCCTGGGGTCTATAGAGGACCTGAATCTTAAAAGGACATATTTTATAAAAGCACAGACTCCAGAGAAGGAAATGGCTAATAGATTATATAACGCAGTCCTTCTGACAACATAGGATCTATTAAATGGTTTGGCCAGTCCAATTTTAAATAACGGAAGTAATGTGGCTACTATCACTTCCCTGATTTAACACTTACACAGGCTGCCTCTACACTATGATAAATTCGAAATTAAGGCAAAATTCTTGGAAAAGGTGAAACTCTATATCAATTACTTTGCTAAGTATTGCAATTATTCCTTATAGAAACTATTCTAATAGAATTCTGCTAAAAATTCCCCCATTACTGACCCTAATTTTTTTCATCCTTTCTCTCCATTTGGCTAGCTTTTTAAGTATTTTGATGGTACTGAGCTACAGAAACACTTCAATATATATACAGACAGCCTGAATCAAAATTCCTGCTCTTAAAACACTTAACATGGAAAAAATTCAATGTGGGGCTTCCATTCTTTTGAGCTCTTCGGGGAGCGCATTGGCTAGTTTTTTTCCTCCCATTGCCTCCTGAGGAAGGCTGGCAAGTTGGTGCAAAGGTGTTCCCTGTTCCAATAAGGCTTTTAGGGGTGGAGGCAGCTGGCTTATATATATATAATGGAGTGAGGTAATATAATGGGATCCTCATTGCTATTGCTATCAGCTGGAGCTACAGACTCCATCAGCACATGCACAGTTGGTAAAACTCACAGGGATATCAGGGTTTGTAATTCCTATGAGTGGTGCTAACAGTGAGAAGACTGTACTTTTCTCACTGCTGTGTGCGTGTACTGGGTTAAAAGCAAGGTAACTGCCACCAACGCTCCTGTAGACTTCACTCATCAGCACCCTCCAACCCTAATACAGCTGCTTTGTGTCGTGTGGGCAAGAGTGAGAAACTGTTTTTCCCTGAAGATTTTAGGAGGTGGGTGGAAGTATGTGGGCACCTTCTTAGAAAAAGGCAATAGTTAGTTGGGACTACATAAAGGAGAGTGCTGGCAGTGACAGAAAAAATGTGGGCAGATAGAATAAATACTATGAATAAGCAATTTTCATAACAACTTTGGTTTAGGCCCACATTTGCACCACTATTCATGTTCCTATAGCTGAATTCTAACACTGCCTCATTTGCCAAACTCTAATTTTGACTTGGTTTCAATCAGCAGATCAAGCTCTTGATGTCTATATGCTGGAGAGATTGGAAGGAAAAGAAGGCAAGGACTATTACTAATTTACACACTGAGAGATCCTCAAGTTCATCGAATCATAGAATCTTAGAGCTGGAAGGGACCTCAGGAGGTCATTGAGTCCAGCCCCCTACTTAAAAGAGGATCAGCTCTATGTAAATAATCCCAGCCAGGACCTTTGTCAAACTGGGATGTAGAAATCTCCAGGGATAGAGATTCCACCATACATCTAGGTAGTGCTCTCTTCTGATTTTCAGTACCAGGATGTGATATCCTTGCTGATTTTATAGTGACTAAATTTTCAGAGGTCAGCAAAATAGTTTCAAGGAGAATATCATAATCACATTACCTGCCTTAAATGATGAAGGAAGAACTCTATTTTCAGCTACGGAGAAGACAGAAACCCTGTATAAAGGGCACTACTCTTCATTTTTTCCACCCAGACTTGAGTTGAGTAGCCAGGCAAGACAAAGAAAGTTAGGTGTGTTGAAGTGATTCTTCAGAGATAAAAATGTCCCTAAACATCCTGCTTTACCTGGTTACAATCACAGTGGAGTACAATAACAACATTTATTCACTATTGAAATGCATGACAGCCAAGATCAGGAAATGGAAACTCTGTCAAATGACTTAAGTCACCCGTTATTAGGTAATAATTCAGGAAAGCATTTAATCACAGGGCTAATTTTAAACACGTGCTTATGTCCCATAACACTTGTTTTGAGAATCAGCACAAAGCCTATCTACCATTTACATCTACTTGTTAACTATATTGAGTGCTTAAGTGGGACAAAAGCAGATCATAAGTTTTCTGCTGGTTGTATAATCACAGTGAATTTCACCCATAGCAAATACTCAGATCCATAATCAGAGCAAACAGCTTGCTGGAACATATTCACAGACCATAATCAAATTATGAGCACATTTATTCATAGGGAAGTTGATTTATAGAAACTGTGCTAGCTAAAAGCGGAGCTGGTAATTGTTCAACAGTAGTCGTGAAGAACCACCTACTCCTCTCACCAATACAAGCGGCTGTGTACAGAAAAACAACTTCTAAAAGTGAGAGCACGTTAAGTAAGAAAACATGAGAAGTTTTGGACATCTATAAGCTTTCTTAAATAGATATTTTGAATATTTCCACATACATTTGAAATGATTGCTCATTTTGTATTAATGTATCATTCCTTCAAATAATACACTATTCTCTCTCTTTTGGGCAACAGTACTTCTGAATGTTTGAAGTTCTCATACTACAGCTTTTGGGTTGACTCTGGGGATTGATTTTCATGAAAAACTTTAAAAACAATATTTTATGTTTTGCTCTGATTCATTGAAGTAACTGGCAGGTAGGAGAGAGTAACAGTATTAATAACAAAATATGTTATTCTTGCATTTACACCCACTTAGACTGAATACACTCCAGGAACAATATCTGTCCTCACTGAAGTCTATGGGATTTTTCAACAGACCCAAAATTTCATCCCCATCATTTTTCCTTAATTTTGAAGAGTGTCCAGCATACACAGAGGCTCAGGATCCCTCAGACTGGCTAAGTATACACAGTAATACATGAAATTATGTCACGTATTCTCCCCTCAAGCTAACAGGCTGGTATGCAATACTTTGAACGCATTTCTATAGAATGATATATAACCCTGAAAATGTTTGTCATGCATTTGTTATAATGTTTGGCAAAGTTAACTATATTTGACCTCTTTATCCATCATTCTCATAAGAATAAGACTACACTTTCCAGTCCTTAAAAATGCAAGGTTAACTAAATTCATGCCAAACACCTTTTGGTTTTATATTGCCAGCCTCTGTTGTAAAATTCATTTCCATATTTTATGGCTGTCCTGTCTTAAAATTTCTTACTAAATCTAATTCTGACTGACCTTTAATTAAAAGGAAATTCTTTTGGTCTTTTAAGGATAAACCAGCCACGTATCTCGTCTGCCTCATGTGCCTTTTAAATTATAAGGATTTCTTCCTACCATTTTGTATTACTGTGGAACCAGCTTTGCTGTCTCCATCTCTCTCTCTCTTTCTCTTTCTCTCTCTCACACACACACACACAGCAGACTGCTTAATAAAGCTAATCAGTGAAGGGCAACCAAGGCCAGTGAGTGGATTGCATGAGTGGCCCTTCTTCATCTCAGAAAGCTCCAAGATTGTGGTAACCAAGATGGTTTCCTGTGATAGGGCCATTTTGCTACATGCACTTGCCTATCTAGAATTTGTAGGGTATGCAGACTGAACCACAGCAGTGCTTTCATTGGATGCAGAGGGAACGCACTCTTGCAGTCAGCACTGTGTACTATCAGCATGCACCTCACTTCACAATACGGGTAGGAAAAAATATGTGGGCAGAAAGTGCAATCTGACAACCTTGCATGTGGGCAATGGTAAACAAAATGTCTTGTGGGTCACACAGAGAAGGCTGATGGGCATGCCAATCTTATTGCTGGCATCCTGCTGACAATGGCTGACTTTATGACCCACAAAGCCCAGTCCTGGCATGAGGCTTTGCCTCAGAGGTCTAATTGATGGAGTACCAGAGTGCCTGATCTGATCAACTGTCTTCATTTAGCAAAACAGCAGTCATGTAGTACTTTAAAGACTAACACAATAATTTATTCGGTGATGAGCTTTCGTGGGACAGAGCCACTTCATCAGATCTATTGACTACAGATCTGATGAAGTGGATATGTCCCACAAACGCTCACCATGTAATAAATTATTTTGTTAGTCTTTAAAGTGCTACATGACTGCTGTTTTGTTTTGTTAGAATACAGACAAACATGGCTACCTCTCTGTTACCATCTTTACCTAAACCAGCAGTAAGAACAGGAAGCTGTCTGAACAATTGGGCTCCATCCTGTGCCAACTCTGCATTTCATGTCATGCCTCCTTGTGTTAGGTCCTGGCATCTGATTTGTTCCTGACCTCAGGTCCTGTTTCTGCCCATATGCTACCCTGACTCAGCCTAACTTTGGTTCCTAACACGTGGTTCTGATCTGCGGTTTGTCTTTGACTTCCATCCTCTAGGTATACAGATTTAGCTGACTCTTGCCTCCAGTCTTGTGTCTGTGGACTCTGACTTTAACTTCTATCCACTGGATGCCCACAACATTGCCATGAACTTTGATTTAAAAGAAACCATTAATTTAAAAACAGGGCTCTAGAACTTATTATGGCAAAGGAACATTTTCAAATTCTGAAATGAGTGGAAATGAACGAAGTCCAATCTGCCATGGGGTACCTTTAGTGCAATCTTAGGCATGATTGTTCCTAAAGTAGCCATGCCTGCACTGGATTTAATCTCTCTGGCACAACTAAATGACAAAGTGAAGACATGGTGACATGGACCCCTGCACGTGCTAGCAATACTAGTGCATAGCCAGGGCTCCAGATATCCCTGCACCGCCCAAGCTGGGCACACTGCCATAGCATCTTTACTGCTATTTTCAGTTGCTCTAGCTAACTCAAAGCTACTTTTGGTATGCCTGTCCAGCTGCAGGTATATCTCTGACTGCAATGTAGATGTATGCTTGGTTTATAGGCTCCCTAGCTCTGAATGACATACTTATCTCTTACTCGGATCAAAAGGGTTTTTAACCCTGAAGAATAATTATGACAAGTTAACTGTCAACACGGTTCATTATTTCACTGCTTATTTAAGAGCATGTAAGAAGGTGGCCATAATATGAAGAGATGCACAAATCTACTTTAATTTTCACATTAATTTCATGGCAAAACTCAGAGGAGACTGGGTTGTGCAGTAAATATTTTCCAGTCAGCCCTCAGATTTGGGTGTATGTTAACTTTGACATCAATTGCTGTAAAATGAAAAAAACAACAGAAAAATATGCCTTCAAATGTACATTTGGAGGAAATAATGATATTATCTTCTTGGAAAAAAGTTAATACTATGTGTCTATTATATGTAAAAATGCTCTATTCCTGCTCAACCAACTTATAATTAGAGTCATATAGGTTTACATACATCAAAAATAAGTTTTTACTAAACATTTTATTCCCATCTAGAGCTGGGAGAAACTTTTTTTCTCAAATAGTAAATTTGCCAAAAATGCATTTTTGAGTGAATTCAGAGTAAACACAGGGTTTTTAAAAGAAAATGGCCACACATTCAATTTCGGCCATTTTGAAATAAATGTTGGGGGAGGGGTTAATTAAAAACTATTGCTTCATTTAGAATGTAGGTGAATTTGGAAAAGGTACAAACAAAATAACAAATAAATATTTTTGTTGAATAAAATGTTTTGTTCAAGCCACAATTTGACATACGCCACCCAAAAAAAAAAAAACTCACAACAAAAAGGCCTTCAAAGCAACACATCACAAATTGATTCATCTCCACCCACTAGCATTTCTATGGAATAAGAACTAAAGGCCATTCTTGAACATTCATAGAAAAAAAAGGTTAAATAGTAATTTCAAGGCAAAATTCTTTCCTGAATTACCTGTCTTCACACAACCCTCCATTGATAAAGAAGTGTAGGGCCCAGTCTAGAGTAGCATGTTCTTTTGAAATAGTTTTCAAAAGGAGGGCCCCTTTTGAAAGATTCCACAGAGTGTCTGAACACAAAACACATTCTTTCAATAGTAACTTCCTCCTTTCAAAACCACTCTTCTATTCCCCTTTCAGGAAGACCCCCTTCTTTTGAAATCTTTCAAAAGAAGATATGTGTAGATGTTCCGCGGGCTGCTCTTTTGAAGGAGGAGTCCTTCCTGGCATCAGCCAGCTGGTGTGTGGAGGCACCTCTGCCAGCACAAGCAGGGCTCTACGGTGGGCATATCTGGCCACATTTAAAGACACAGGGACCCAGAAACCCCATAGCAGGAAACTGAGAGCATGCCAGCTGCAGGATTCCCATGAGCCTCCAGCAGCACACTAGCCCAGTGATGCCGGAGCCCAGTGAGGTGCCCCAATAGCCCCAAGGCTACCACGCAGGACCCTGGTGCCCCCAAGAGGTCCCACATCGACACACCAGAGGGAGTGCAGAAGGCCAGCCAGGGGCCAAAGAAAAGGGCTTTCTCCTGGAGCGAGAGGGAGATTAAAGACCTTCTTGTACTGTGGAGGGACAAGAAAGTGCTTCTCCACACCTATGGTGGGTGCTGGAATGCCATGGGCTTCATCTGGCTGTCAGCGGAATTTACCAACCGGGGCCACCCCCCACACGGATGACAAGGTTAGGTCGAAGGTCAAGGAGCTGTGGCAGGCATACACTCGGGCCCCAGATATGGCCAGCTGCTCGGGGGTAGTGCCCACTGGCTGCCTCCACTACAAGGCCCTCCATAGGCTACTGGGGCTGAAGGAGGCCACTGAGCCAGAGGCTGTACTGCACGTGGTGGTGCCCCAGGTGGAGCCCCAGCTGCGGCTGGACAACTGGTTGGGAGCCATGGCCAGCACCTGGGGCCAGGAGCTGGAGACATCCTTGAACAAGGAGGGAGCCCTGGTGATAGCTGTATACTCTGGCTCCTCAAGCCAGGTTCCTTTCACCCAGGACAGCCTGAAGTCCTTGAACGACCCTCAGGTAGGTAACTTGTGATTTGGACACCCTGGGCTGGGAGTGGAGCTGCCCCTGGCACAGCCAGCAGTGGACGTACCACATGGCTGCTGGCCCAGTCCTGATGTATCCTGGCTGGCTGTGCCCCTCTGGGCCCCGGAGCAGGCTGCATGCAGCAGTCAGTACCCGCTCCTGTGGACAGCACCACAACCCGCAAGCCCAGGGAGGCAGGTGTGGTTGGGAGGGCAGACCACACCAGCCACATGGCCAACCCATGTTGGGACCCCTGGGTTGTTGGATGGGGGCTGGCCACAGGGATTTGGGGATATGGCCCCTAAGACCAGGTCACAGGACTGATGGATTGCCCCGCTCCCGTTTTGTCTCCACAGATTGCCCCTGAGGGTCAGGCAAGCCCATCTAGGGCCAGGGGATACCCCCACAGAATGCCAAGGAGGCTGGAGCACTGCAACTTCCATTGCCTGGGAGGACCTATGCCCAGAGGCTGCTCTGCCACCACCACAAGGAGGAGGAGGAGGCTGTCTTGCAGACCGCAGCCATCCGGCAGTAGACCGTCATGCTCTGGCAGTGGCTGGAAGTGGAGGAGGCAGACATGGGTGGTGGCAGAAAGCCAGGGGCGAGGTCACAGTGGCCCTCTGGCTCCTCACCCAGGCTATCATTGAGTGACTGCCCCCACCACAAGCCACCACCCCTGCCATCTTCCTGCCAGGGAGAGCATGGGCCTGCTTCCATGTGTCCTGATGCTGAAGGGAGGTTGCCAGCCAGTGGCATAGCTCCAGGAATGTCTCGTTCCTCATCCAGAGGTTCTGGGGCCATTTCTTCCCTTCCCACTCAAGGATCACCACCCAGTCCCACCACTCAGCACTGGTGGGGGTAGTGCCACAAGTGCTGGATGGCATGGGGGATGAGGCAAGCATGGCGCCCTGTGGCGAGGGCCTGCAAGACGGGTGGCAGGAGTCAGCCACTGGAGGAGGTAGAGGACAGTGAGGATGATCGTGTCCCACAGTCTGATCTGGTTGTCAGTGATGTCTGTTGGGAAGCTGAAGGGGATCCACGGGGGTCTGTGGGATCCTGGCTTAGCTCTGGGCACAGGGTCTGCAGTGCTGTGTCTTGCAGAATAGTCCTTGGTGTGTGCAGGGCGGGAGTGTTTGAGAGAGGCCCTTTAAGGCAGTGGCTGGCTGTGGGGCCCAGAAGGGCTCATCAGCCACGTGACCCCATTTGCAGCCTATTCTGGCTTGTTCTTTTGAAAGGGAGCCCATTGCTGTGTGGATGCCATCTTTAATTCCACCCCAGAATGTAAACTCTTCCGGATTTCAGATTCCCAGATGCTTGCATGGGCACACTTGAAGATCTGCAGCTGGAGTGGAAACATCTCTGTGCTGCCATCCCAGGCCAGATAACAAGCTGCACAACCCCAGTGAAACTGGAGCTGGCCCACCAAAGCCAGCAGCTCTGGATCTTGGTTCACTCAGGAGATCACTCTGCATCTTCTCAGACTCAGCCTTGTGTTGCGGCGCCAGCCCCGCCCTGTTGGGAAGCTCCTCAGCAAGGCAGCTGCCCTGTTGTCTGGCACACTGCACCTTGGGGCAGCAGTTCCTGCTGAAGGGGAGCCCTCTCTGGGGCAGCTGCCCCATTCCTGGGTACCCCAAGGTGGCACCCCCGCACTGTAGGCGCTCTCTGCCATGGGCTGCCTGTCTCACTTCCCAGCAACTGGCACCTTGGGAAGGCAGCTCCTTCTGCAGCGAAGCTCATCTGTGTGGTAGCTGCCCCATCCCCCCACATACCAGTCCCTGCTGCTAGGGACCCCTGCTAAGGTGTGGCTGCCACATTCCTTCCCTCACCACACTGCTGCAAGGCTGCAAAGCCACTATTTTTGGAACCCCTGCCAAGAGGTTGTGGGGCCCCCATTCTCCACTCCCCCTCAGCAGGAGGCTGCAGAGCCCCCATTCCTGGTGCCTCACCATTGGGCAGTAGCCCCCCATCACTGAGGAACTCTGACAAGACAACAACCCCTCCATCCCTGGCAATGAGGCAATGTGATCACCCTTCTCCTATGGAGCATTTTTCCAAGTAAGAGTCACATTTACCCAAAGTTCCTTTCCTACAGGTCTATCTCGGCAGGTCTAGGCCAGCTATAGTTTCTCTCCTTCAGGGAAAACCACCAACAGCCTCTGAAGGTCCCTGTGTGATCAAAGCCCCAGGAGGCTGTAGCTTACCAGCAGCAGCTCCTATTCTGGAAAGAGCTCTGCTCTAGCAATCTATCTATCTCCAATCTGCCAAAATGGAGCACACTCCACTCTCTCTGCACTGAGCGCTCCTGAAAAAGAGCAGTTTTTCATGCCTCCAGGCCTGACTTCCCCTTGATGGGAGTCCAAAGCAGCCAACAGCCCCCTAGCCTTCCTAAAGCTATGAACAGGAAGCTATCCAAGCAACTATTATTCACCCTGCCATTTTCTTTGACCCCCAGAAATCTGATGTAACTTCAGTTACCAACTTGTGGTTCTCATCTTCAGTTCGTCTCCTGAGTCTTATATCTTGATATCCTCCTGACTCATCTGACTCCTGACTCCCAGTTGTGGTCTCTGGTTTGGGTGTTCATGACTTGGCCTTGGCAAGGTAAAAGGTGTCTAGCCCCTGCAGATGACTCGGAAGGCTTTTTGTGCTTTACCCCCTTCCTCACTTTCACACTGGCTCAGGAAGTTATTTCAGTCTTATGATCCTCTGAATCCTCTAGCGTGGTAGGTAGGTAGAACTATCCTCATGTTACTGGTGAAGAAACTGTGGTAGAGAAGCTGAAAACCATGGGCCAGAAATAAAGTCAGTGTCAGAACTAATAATAGCCTGTCAGTCCCGAGACCAGATTACAGTAAGGTAAACCTTTTCATCAGTTAGCTGGAATTCAGTATAAATCCACTCCTGATGTAGTCTGCAGAATTTTAAGGAAGAATGAGGATGGAAACTCATATAGAATCAGCTGGATTGCTAATTCGGCTCTTTCAAATAAAGTATGTTTTAAAGCACCATTATCATCATCAACAACTATGGGCTCAGTGCCTGTTTGTGTCCAATGCCTACCTCACTATTTCCTTCCATCTTTCCCTGTCCAGTGTGGAGTGGCTTAGTTTCTGTAGACTACCTCCACACCAGTCTACTATATCATCTACCCATTCTCTGTGGGGTCTGCCTCTCCTATCTGAAACATCAATTATGCTTAATACCGGGGTCTTGACTTCTCATTTGTCATTCATTCTGCAGATATGTCCGAATAGCTGTAACTTCCATTGTATAACCTTTTGCAGTAGGTTCTCCTTTGGTTGTACCTTCCTGTATAATTCTTTGTTGGTGACCTTCTGCATCCATCCTATTCTCAGGATCTTTCTATAACAACTCCTCTCAAACACCAATATTCTTCTGTTCAAATCTTTTGTGATCATCTACATCTCATATCCACACAACATGCTGCTGAATACAGGTTTTCAAGATGCTCAGCTTTGTTTCTAAGCCAATTGCTTTGCTTTTCCAAATCTTACCAACAGCCTTCAAACTCGCTCTTGCTTTCGCTATTCTAGTCGCTATTTCCTTCTTACAGTCTCGATCATATGTCATGTTGCTTCACAGATACATTAACTTCTCTATGTTCTCTAGTTCAACCTCATGTACCCTGATCTTCCTTATTTCATTATCTCCAAATACCATTGTTTTCATTTTATCTATGTTAATAATGACTATGAACCACTTCCCTTCTCTTTTAGCACCTGCACCATTCCCACTAGGTTCCCATCACCTTCCTTGATGATAACTATATCATCTGCAAACTTTAAGTTGTTAATTTACATCCTGTGCACAGATATTCCTTCTACCTCCTCCCTGATCTTGTCCATCACTCTCTTTAGGTGTGTGATGAAGCCACTTGGCAATATCGGATCTTCTTGTCTTGTACCTCTACTCGTTCAAAACTAATTTCCCAACTCTGCACATTGTCACTGCTGACTCTGCATTGTCACTGACATCCTTCAACAACTGTATCAGTCTGCTATGCACTCTGCCCCAATCACATTCTGTTCTACACTGTCAAATATCTTTTGAAAAATTGACAAAGCAATTGTAGATGTTCTTTTGTCAAGCTTTCTTCACTGCCAGTTTTAGTACCAATATCTACTGTATGGTACTTCTGTCTTTCCTGAATCCCACTTGCTCATCCACTAGATGTTCTTTTATTTGTGATCTCAGTCTCTCTGTCAGTATCATCAGCAAGACCTTTCTTATATGACTCCTTAGGGCAATCGTTCTGAAGTTCTTGCACTCCAACATGCTTCCTTTCTTGTGTATTGTCACTAGCATGGATCTTGTCCATTCCTTAGTTGTCTTCCCTTCTTTCCACTCTATATTACATAGTCATTATATTTCCTGTATCATCTTATACACTTCCCTGGTTTTACACTTCCCTGATCTTACGCTCCTCTATCTTCACACTGCTCTTCTAACCGTCCATTCTGTCCACTTTCCTTATGTGGTTGAATTTCACTCCATATTGCTGTTCTGACCTCTTGGAAATACCCCTTCTGAACTTCCGTGCTCTATTCCCTTGGACCACTGCAATGTCTTCTGCATAATCCACTTCTTATTGATCTTCTCTTCTTCCAGAACTGCCTGTTCAATTGCGCCTTCCATCACTGTGGCTATCCATTCGACTTTTATCAAGGTCCTTCTCTGTGCCTGCATTCTTGATCTTCCCTTTGAGTGCCGCTGTGTATACTTTCCTTATTTCTTCCTCACCTACCCGCGCTACATCTCTTCTCTCCTTAAACTGAGTCTTATACTTTCTCTTGAGTCTCATCTTGATGTTTGCGACCACTAGATTGTGATCCAAGTCTATATCCACTCCTTGGAAAGGTTGGCACTGCTGTATTGATGTTACCTATCTTCATCCTATCAAGATTGTAGCTATCATGTTCTTGGATTTCCTGTCATTTGCTCACCATGCCCATGTCTTACAGTTCTTTTGTTGGAATCTTGTGTTGCAGATCACCATCTCATGCTCTGTAGCAAACTCTAGTTGTTTCTTGCCTCGTTTGTTTCTTTCTCTGTATCCAAACCTTCCCATGACTCTCTCCTAACCTTTGTTATCTGTTCTGACCTTCGCATTCCAATCTTCTACGATATATGGATCCATATACCTGAATGACAAAGATGTTGAATGGTTTTGCTTCAGATCTTGCTATCATCTTTCCTGCACTCAGTGGTTTGTATCCTAACAATGCTCCTCTAGCTCTTTTGCTAAGATAGAATCCACCTCCTGCCTCATGCTTCATTTTGTTCCCTGACTAAATGACTTTGCAACCACATATCTCTCCTGATGTCATCCAATGCATTTCCACCAGCCCAAGTATATCACATCAGTATCTCTCCATCTACTTTCAAAGCAACTCTAACTTTCCAGTCATCCACAGCATTTGGACATTCCACATTCCAATTCATAGTATACGTGTTAGTTGTAATTTTCTTTAAGTAGTCAACCTAATGACCCAATCCCAATTGCTTGATTGGTATCATGGACCTTGTTTATCTGAGCGACAGCTGAGCTGGCATCTTTTATCAGTTAGTTGTAGTGGCATCAGATTTCAGTTGTATTGTTATTTTGTGATCAGTGCATCATCACTCATCTGACCAACCCTCCTCCTTCATCCAGGCTTGGGACTGGCATGGACCACTAGAGGTTTCATCAGATTTTTTTTACAGTTATACATCTAGGAATAATGAATGCAGGCCTGCTTGCAGAATGGGGAACTGCACCCTGACAGAGAGTGGCTCAGAAAAATATTTAGAGTGACAGGGGACAAACAATTCAACATGAGCTGCCAGTGCAATGCTGCAGCTAAAAGAACTTGTGGGATCCTTGGGTGTAGGAACGGGAAAAGTAAGCAGAAATTGGGAGGTGATTTTACTTCTGTATATGTCATGGGTGACATGGCTAACAGAATGTAGTATACTGTTCAGGTATTCATATTTTTGAAAGGAAGTTAAAAATCTAGTGTAAAAATGTGGTATGAGGGCTGGAAAAAATGCCTTATAGTAAGAGACATAAAGAATTCAACCTGTTTAGCTTATCACAAAGATTGAGAGGTGATATGATTGCATTGTGGAAATGCCTTCAGGGCCGTGTCTACACGTGCCCCAAACTTCGAAATGGCCATGCAAATGGCCATTTTGAAGTTTACTAATGAAGCGCTGAAATGCATATTCAGCGCTTCATTAGCATGCGGGCGGCAGCGGCACTTCAAAATTGACGCGCCTTGCCGCCGCGCGGTGCGTCCAGACGGGGCTCCTTTTCGAAAGGGCCCCGCCTACTTCCAAGTCCCCTTATTCCCATGAGCTTCATTTTGTTCCCTGACTAAATGACTTTGCAACCACATATCTCTCCTGATGTCATCCAATGAATTTCCACCGGCCCAAGTATATCACATCAGTATCTCTCCATCTGCTCTTGGGAATAAGGGGACTTCGAAGTAGGCGGGGCCCTTTCGAAAAGGAGCCCCGTCTGGACGCGCCACGCGGTGGCAAGGCGCGTCAATTTCGAAGTGCCGCTGCCGCCCGCATGCTAATGACGCGCTGAATATGCATTTCAGCGCTTCATTAGTAAACTTCGAAATGGCCATTTGCATGGCCATTTCGAAGTTTGGGGCACGTGTAGACGTAGCCCAGGAGAGTTAATACTGCATTCTACAGGGTTCTTGAATCGAGCATAGAAAGACAAAAGAAGAACTTGTCACTGGAAGTTGAAGCCAGACCAATTCATATGAGAAATAATGTACACATTTTAAAGTGTGAGAATAGAACAAATAACAAGGGAAGTGGTGGATTTTCCATGTCTTGATGTTCTTTACATCTAGCCTTCACACCCCTCTGAAAGGAATGCT
The DNA here is from genome assembly GCF_033958435.1 of Carettochelys insculpta. Taxonomy (NCBI): domain Eukaryota; kingdom Metazoa; phylum Chordata; order Testudines; family Carettochelyidae; genus Carettochelys; species Carettochelys insculpta. The sequence goes on from NC_134137.1 coordinate 140,729,025, forward strand.
TCAGTCACACACAAGACATTGAGCTAATTTCTTGAGTAACTGAGTGCAATTCTGTGCTTGATTGTGCAGGAGGTCAGAGCAGATAATACGAATGTCCTTTCAGGATTTAAAAAAAAAAATCTATGACTATAAATGGATTTATGAAGGTCCACTCCATGTAGTCTCCTGGAACTCCATAAAAAGTGCTTTCAGCAACTTCAAAGACAGAATATGAAGTTGCTGTACCTCAAGAGACAAATTATTATAACGTTGTGCAAAGGGACTGAGGACTGCAAAGGAAGTGATGAATCTGACACTCCCATTCTGTCATTAAGGAGGATAAGTGAGCTGAAGCTGACCTTCAAAGCAAGGACCAAAAGTTGATATCTTACATTGCTGTGTAACTCAGATACAGACCACTGGTCTAAAGTGTTACAATAATCTATTACAAGTCCCCTTCCAGTGTCAGTAAGCAGAGGATATGAATTACTATGGTTCCCGGCTACAGAGCTTTTCAGCTTACATCACAGCAGCTCAAGCTTTTAGCACTGCAAGTCCTCATCCTTGATGTGCTGGCCAAGAAGGCTGGTTGTCTCATATATGCACCCATGAAGGCTGGTCCACAATTTGTTCAAGATTAGGTGAATAATACAGATAACCATAAGAACACAAAGTAGTCATTATGGGGCTGAGTGGGGGGAGGGCTTTAACACTCAGTTTGAGCCTGAAAGTTAAAAGGCTATTATCCCATGAAAGCGCTCATTGTAATCAATCCTTTTAGGAACAATTTGAACCCTGTGGAGCCTGAGAAACATCTTTTCCTGCATGGCAAGGAAATATACTTCTCCTTTCTATGCTGCTTGTACGTTACAATTAGTCATCCTTCCTTTGGTATCTACATCTTTCTTGGTAGACAGTCCTGTTTCCATAAACATCAATTACTGCAGTATTTTGAGACCAGGCACTGGTAGATGTTCAGTTCTGCTTCTGAATCTCACGCTTCTCAAGAGAAGCAAGAGAGCATAATGTCTGTGACTATGTATTGCTGCTGTTTAAGGCACAAAGAGGGAGCTCCTTGCGCTTCCACCACTGTCCTTTTCAGCAGCTGCTGTGCATGCAAGAGGAGCAATCTAACCTTCGTCTCATTCTGTGCTGTCAGTAATAAGACAGTCTTTCAGCTGGTGCCCTCTCTGACATTAAATCCACACTTTTGGAGGGAGATGAGTCTCTCAGGCGTTTTTGGAAAAGAGTGGAGCCATACAAGTTTTCCTGCATATTTCAACAACAGGAAACAATAGCACCTCTCCGAATGAAAAGCAAAACCGTGAAGCATTACGAAAAGTTTGTAATTGGTGATTGTGTTGTGCCTATGATTTTGCTGTAGTTAAATTATTTGTTTTGCAGGTATCCCAACCTTCCATGTGGCAGTAGAATGAAATTTATAGGAATGTATGCTACTTGTGACAGTCATGATTATAGAATATTATTACTTAAATATGAATGTATTAGAATTCAATAATTGGTAAAGTGCAGTGAGAAATGTGTAAGAAATATATGTGTAAAACTTTCAAAATCCTTGTTTCACATAGCCTATAAAGGATGACTATCTACTTTAAAAATATGTATTGCTTTCTATTACAAAGGGCATGTAATTTACTGAAAACATGTTTTCACTCAATTAGAACTGAGCATTGTTGTTTCTATGGTGTCTCCATTTTGTAAAATGTATTTCATTAATCTGATGGTGAAGTATGTCACTTCATAAAGCTTAGAAAAAAGTAGTTTTAAAGAAAAAAATGTTCTTTTAAGTAACCAGAAATACTGTCACCAAGACATGAACATTCGTGTTTGTATTGTCTCTGAAGCAAGTCACACTCGCAAGGGGAATCATGCTAACCACGTTCTGCATATGAACAAGCACTTCCTCTAAACAAAATGTTAGAAAGAACAGAGAAACAAGAATAAACACTAAAATCCTTTCATAAAGTATGAAATCCTGAAGATCACAACTAACTTAACCACAGATGTGAACCACCAAATAAGAATACACAGTCCAAATCTACACCATAAGTAGGATTATAGCTAAGTGATTGTAGTGGGGCATAGCTTATACACATGAAGTGAACAACAGGAAAACAAAAACACAGCTGTAATAACATATCTACTTATTAAACTCTAGGTAAAACCCCAGAGCAACCTAATACATCTTTTTCAGCAAGCAGTTCAGAGTGGTATACCCATGTATTTGCCTATACATTAAACATTTTAAGATGTTTATAATGAGAAAATTGCTATGAGATTGCAAAGAAATCAAACTAAAACAAAGCAAAAAATACAAAAAACAAATGACTCACTGCTGATCTCATAGCTGTCCTGTGGAGAACAAAAGGAAAATGTTGAAATGAAGAATTGTTCTAACTGTATTAAGCTAATATGTCTTAAGAAAATGTGCTTTTTGGGCAGGTAGGCTCTAAAGGAGTGAGTTTAATAAACACTGACACATCTGAATAGCTTGCAGATGTGAGTAAGTCCTCCGATATCAATGAATGTACTCGTGCATCAGCATTTGCAAGATCAGGACCTACTGTAGCCTGCATATCCTGTATAATGTAAAATCCAGTAGCCGTAAATTGAATTTTTACTATCCACCAACGCATGAGGCTTTACCTAAAAATAACAAAGTATAATGCAGTTTGTACTAGAGGATCTTTTATTCTTATTACTTTAAACCTAAACAGGAAAATAAAATTGTCTTTTCCAATCACAACAGCAATGTTCTGCAGTCTATGGGAAATAACTCCGACAAGAGCAATCCTTGTCTGAAACTCCAACGCACAGTGAGAGTGGAGATGTGGTTCCTCCAGAAGTAATTAGACTCATCAAGCTCTGGAATCACCTCAAAAAACAGAACACCAGTCCTGGAACCTTTTCCTGCAACAAAGCCTGCTGCCAGCTTTGTCCACATATCTTCTCTGGAAATACCATCACTGGACCTAACCAGGTGACTCGCAGAATCACGGGCACTTTCTCATGCTCCTCTACTAACATCATATGTGCCAACAATGCCCAGATGCTTTGTATATTGCACAAACTTCTAACTCCCTTAGACAAAGGGTCAATGGGCACAAAACAGACATCAAAACACTCCAGATCCACAAACCAGTTAGTCAACATTTTAATGGAATGGGGCATTCTGTCAATGACCTAAAGGTATGTGTGTTACAGAAAAGGAATTATCGCACCATTCCGGAAAGGGAAACAGCCGAGCTGGCTTTTATATTCAAATTCGGCACATTAACACATGGTTTAAATCGTGATGGGAACTTTCTGAGTCACTATGGGGCTTGTCTGCATACTTGGCTCAATCTAATTCTTCACCTTCCCCCCCACCCCTCCACTCTCTGATTTGCTCACCTTGATTATCTTTTTCTGATTTGTCCTCCTTGCTTACTGTTTTTGGTTCTCTGTGCCTTAAATATTGAGTCTGTTCTGGTCTGGCTATGGTCTGAAGAAGTGGATCTGTCCCACGAAAGCTCACCTAATAAACCATTTTGCTAGTCTTTAAAGTGCTACTTGACTGCTTTTTGTTTTGATTTTGTTTTACCCAGTATCACTACAAGCTGCTGAGAAATTAAAGGGGTTAAAACAGAAAAAAGAAACTTAACTCAATATTTAAAGAGAATTGATTCAATATGCCCAAGAGGGTGAAAGTTGCAGATAGCAGCCACAAATGAAAAAGCCATCTTCCACTGAGAACTATGGAGAGTCCTCAGAAAGGCATGGAGATTATGCAAAGGCTGTTGGGGGTGGAGTCTCAAACTTCACAAAGCTGTGCAAGGGGAAACTTGATCCCTCACATGAGTGAATGAGGGACATGATATTCAACCCCAAAATAAAGGTGAGAAAGCCTAGAAAGGGTGCATGTGTGCAAGGGGTGGGGATGGCAGGGAGCAGGATCCAATAAGGAACTCAATTAAAATACCCAAGTAGAGGTATTTTCCATTACATAGTGATGGGAAGTAAAGTAGACAATAGAATAATGCAGATAATCCAGGGTTACAAACAATGGGATAAATTCTGACAGACATAAAGGATGTGTAAAGTACAGGGGTTATGCCATAACCCATTTGTCACTTCTGACAGCAGAAAGAAAGAAAGAAAGAAAGAAAGAAAGAATTAGTTATGTAATACCAGTGTTAATAGACCTGAATTACTACTGGGACAAGCAGTAGTTATGTTACCTTCCATTCTTTTCTCCCACTTTGAGCAAATTCAAAAATAGGTTAAGTTGTATTCATTTTTTCAATGTATAAAAGCAGCACCACAATTGAGACCCAGGCCCCCGTGGGCTAGGCACTATACAAACACAGGGTAAGAGGCATTTTCTGCTGTACTTACACTCTAAAAGACAACATAAGGTTGGGAGAAAGGAATTATTCCCAGGGTATGAGTCCTCTGGCTAGTTTTGTTCCACATCTTTATTAATAATCTGGGATGGATTGGATTAGCAGTAAATTTACAGATGACACTGAACTCTCTGTTTGGGGAGAGATAAATATGGTAAATAATGGGGAAAGGGTATGAGTGACATAGGCAAATGGGAGGATTGAACTAAAAGAAATCTGATGAGGTTCAACAAGAGCAGAATCCTGCACTTAGGATAGAAGCATCCCACACACACTACGGTCTGGGGACCAACTAGCCACACGGCAATTCTGCAGAAAAGGACCTGGGCATTACATTGGACAAGAAACTAGATATGAGTTGTTGCCATGAAGGCTAATGGCATATTGGAATGCATTAGTAGGAGCACCTCTCTATTGGGCACTGATGAGGCCACATTTGGAGTGCTGTGTGTGTTGTATACTGACAAATAAGAGGAAGTCCAGAAGAGGGCAACAGAAATGATTAGCGGGCTGGGACACATGACTTATGAAAAGAGGCTGAGGAAACTGCATAATTTAGTCTGCAGAAGAGAAGGAAAAGTTGGGGGCGGTGGGGAGTAGAATTTGATAACAGCTTTCAAGCAAATGAAGTTCCAACCTAAATGGTATAAAAGATGGATGTAGTCTATTCTCAGTGGTGGCAGATGACAGAACCAGAAGCCATGGTCTCAAGTTGAAGTGGGAGAGATCTAGGTTGAATATTCAGAAGAGAAAAAAAAACCTATTTCACTAGGAGGATGGTGAAGCATTGGAAGACTTATTTAGGGGACTCTCCATCTTCAGAGCTGTTTAAAGCTGGGATGGATAAAATCCTGGCTGGAATAATTTAATTGTGGTTGATCCTGCTTTGAGCAGGCTAGACTAGATGACCTCCTAAAGTCTCTTTCAAACCTAGTCTTCTATGATTCTATTATTATACACAGCTTACAGATGGAGAATTAAGGCTTAAAGAAAGAGAAGGCCAATTACCCTAGTTAACTTAGAAAATTGGTGGATTTGGGAAATTGAACCCACATCTCTTAAACTCCTGTCCAGTGTCTTAGCCAAAAGGTTAGTGTCCTCTTCTGGTGACCCAAATGAAAACCCATTTAAGTCAATGAAAAGTTTCCCTTGACTCGAATGGTTTTGGATCAGAGTTTTCAAAACGTAATTCCGGAGTCCTCACTCAAGCAAGTGAAATCAATAGCTGATGCTTAGTCTGAGTAAAGAAAGAAGAACTGACCTCTTTAAAGGCCTGTAAATCTGGGCTTTGACATAGGAAAATTTTATGACTACTGCTTATCTCGACAAAGAATTACTGTGTATTTTGTAGCACCACAGCCCTTTACAAATATAAAAATAGAGCATTAACAGATTCAGTTCTGTGACATTTTGTAGAACACTAAATTTCATAAGAGTCTGCACAGCCATTTACATAAGCCATAGCAATGAAAAAAGCTAAGTTTTACACACTAAAATGTCAATGTCAGTTTGGAGTCACATTAAAATGGAAAAAAATAATTCTTTTACCATGCATATGAAAAATCCATGTCAGTTCAAACTTTAAATGGATTTTAACTTGTTCACAGTTGTTGCTTAGGAAAGTGTTTTTAGTGAGAACATTTTCCACAAGTCAGAGACAAAAATATGTATTTCAGATTCATTATACATGTTAGAAAGACTTGCTCTTTCTGAAGCTGGCATTTTGGTTCCCCTCCACCCTATCTGAGGTGACTGGAAATAAAGGAAATAAGTTTTAATGATGCCCTCCTAAGACATGGTAGATTAGTTTCAATTCCTTGCTCCGTCATGGACCTCAGGTGGTCACATAGTCTCTCTGCACCTCAGCACCCCATCTCTAGTATGGGGATTTCAGTACAGTAGTGTTGTGAAATGCACATGATACTAGAAACAGGGAAGAATGGCCAGAGAGAAGAGTGAATTCTTACAATGACTGACAGTTGATAACCATAGCACCCAAAATGTCATGATTTTTCTGGTGCTCGAAGTTGTAAAAGTACAACAGACACCATGAGCCAGATGTTGAAGAGGTGTACGTTCCCAACTGGGCAACCGGATAATCAGCCATTTTAACAAAAGTATTCAGTTCTCCCTGAACATCTGGACATATCACCACAGTTGCTGAACGGTGCTGAACAGTTTGTGAAATCTGACTCTAATTTAGGTGCCTAAATACGTGCTGAACTCTTAGAAATCTAGTTCCCATTGTGTGTGCTCAGAATCTGAATGTCAAGCCACACACCCTCTTACCTGGAGCAAAGACATAGGGCAGATTCTCTGAAGACTGCACACAGCATTACTTTGTAACAGTTGCTAATAGTCCAGAGGCCTCTTCTTTAACATGTGATGTCACCTAAGTGCAGTAGCATCTGACACACCCCATTTCCTTTTACTATACCCTCTACAAGTCAGTGCCAGGGACAAGTAATGCGTAGAATGCATTATGCTAACACTACAACACTGGGAGGATTTTTCTATGTTGGAAGAATCTTCTGCTAGCTAGTTAAAATTGGCCAGTGCCACCAAAACAGCACAAAGATGCCTTAAGGGACTGAATAATCTGAATCAGGGAATTTCAGGTCATGATAATTCCAGCTCCAGCTCCAGCCATGTCCAGACAACCACAGAAACACAAGTTGTAAGATCAGGAGTTAAGTATGTCTCCCAGAGACCTGTGGTTTATAAACCAATAATCAGTACCAATTGCAAGAAAATGAAACCCCATTTTTGACAGATTTGTGGATTGTGAAATTTGAAACTTTTATGGGTAAATATTTTCCTTTGGTGGAAAGAGAAGAAAAGAGGTCAGGAAGACAGAAGAAGAAAATAATCAGTTTTAAAAACAGCATTGTAATAATACCATGCATCTCAAAGGATTCCAAAGCCCTCTGTAATCTATGCACAATATAGCTGAATAACAGATTAATTGTTTCATAATCTAGTGAGATACTGCCACTTCTGATGGGGATCATAGGAGCAAACTACAAATAAACCAAGAAAGACATATACTCCACCATGGCTCATCTGTGAACCTGGTAAGGGTGAGTGAAGTCCCTCTGAACTGAATCTGCTCATTCCTTTTAGATCGAGGGAAGGATTCCATTACTCTATGTCTCTCCAGCTTTCAGAATGCTGAGACTACTTGCTCAGCTTTCTGTGTGCACAGTATCTGCGCTACTTTGCATCTCTCCTGCTCACCATTTTTCTAGTAACCAGAAATGAAGTTTATCATGATTCTGAGAAGCAGCAATGGAAATGAACAAGTCTGGTCTTTGTTTGTTCAACTGAAGATTGAAGAAACACTGAGCAGCAGGATTAAGCACTGGATCTGTCTCTCTGTACACTTAGTAACACAACTCTTATCAGCGATACAGACTAACATGGCTACTCCTCTGTAACTAGTTAGATTCTGAATTTTCTCAGCTGTGGCTGATCACAAAAGAAGTATTACTTAAAATAATCACTTTTAATTAAGGCTGTCCATAAATTACGCAACCCATTAAAGGATGGGTGGGAGAGTCCTTAATTTTGCATGATGGTAAAGTATTACAAGCGAGTGGCTGGATCCTTACAATCACCAAAACTGTGCAACATCTTTTATAGACAGCTCTATACTGGTTTATTGCTGCTGGTTTCTAATAATGGTGTTGACAAGAAGTGCTGATGCCAAGGATTGAAACAGTGTTAAACATGTATTTCTCTCAGACTTCAATACTAAAAGTTCACAGAGTGTTAGAATACATTGTAATATTTTAATTTGATATTTGTATATTTATTGTATTTTTAAAAAAATATTTTCAAAGCTAAACTATGATTCTGTCCAAGTTCAGTTTAGATCTGGAAGCAAATGTTTTAACTCATTCTTATTTTATTTGCAATGGGCTGTTTATAGAAATGACCTGGAGTGAGATGATTTCTATATTAAATTTAATGTGATAGGAAAAAAAAGAGGAGTAATAGTATTCTGTGCAGAATTCCTGAAAAAATGATTCCCCTAGTCAAATTGTTATGCTAACCTGGAAAGCGTACACATATATAACTATGAAATGAAAATATTAAAAAACCCCTAAAAAACAATTTTTACTTTCAACAGAGGGCAGAAAAGATACTGTTTCATTGTCAATTGTCTAAGCAGTTGGATGAATCTCAAATGTTTCTTTCCGGTGGAAACTCAGAGTCTCTTAATAAAATACAAGGTGGGACTCACGCAATGTATTGCTGAATTAAATTTCAGAGCTCACAAAATGTCACCAAAAGCTGTTTTGGTAAGTTGGTCCTTTTGTCAATTATACATTTTGAACAGATGCAACAGTACTTGGATACTTAAACATTAGGGGAAAATGACAATTTGTAATAAAATACTTACTTGAAAAGAGATTACAAATCATAGCACAATTTCCATTTTATTTAATAATTCCCATAAAATGAACCTTTATTGCACATTTCTCAGAAGAGTTCAGAATAGCAAGAGATCAAATCAGATCCCTCAATACAGCTCTGTGATAAGAAAAGATGCATTAAAGAATCCTATCAAAGCAAGGATAAAACTCAGTGTATTTGATGGCAGGCTAGGAAAAGCTGCAACTGACAGAATGAGGCCATTTTGCTGTGGGAAGAAGAGATTAGATACAGTGATACAGAGTAAACTCTAGTCAATTTATCTGTCTCATTTTTATTCCTTGCTACCTTCTGACCTACATATAGGTACCAGATGAGTTTACTGCATTATAAGGGATTATGGAAAGGATTACAATAGACTTGCTACCAAGAGACATTTAAGGAAGAAAACTATAATTTCATACATGGGTTTTGTATGATTCAATAGACTATCTAAACTATTTTCTTTATTTTTGTGTCCTTTCTATAGCTTAAATAAAGATGATGAATAAAAAGATAGTGACACTGAACACTTGAAGTACTGCACCAGTCACAAAAGTGAAGAATACTGGTTTGTTTTTAAACAGAATAATGTTAATGGGTCTGGCAAATCACAAATCTAAGCAAACAAACCAAACGACTTTGGTTACAGGCAAGCAGGTTACCTAGAGAAACATTTCCCTGTGCTTTCTTGATCAGTTACATGTTCTCCCTCCAGTCTCCATATATCTTTTCCTACCTTGCCTGTTTTCAAAGTTATTCCTTCCTATTTCTTGCTACCTATTCCACTGCTAGCATGCTTACTCTGCTATTATGCTACGTCAGTCATACCGGAAGCAATCTTTTTGTCATTGATTAACAAAAGAAGTGAGTTTTATAAGGAAAATATCATTGAGAAACCATCTGACAGAATGGAGGGCCAATCCAAAGACATTTTTAAAAGCCTCCCTCCAACAGTTCTTTGGTAAAAAGGTGTGTATGTTTGTGTGTGCATATGTTTAGCCAAATTCTGCCTCTGATGAGCACAAGCAGCTCTTCTTGAAATCAGTCAGATCATCCACATGCCATATGATGGCAAAGTTTGACTCCATATGCTTATAAACTAAAAGAAAGAAGCCTTGCCTTGAGATTTGAGCTTATGAGTAGTTTAAAATATATATATATATATTTCTAGTGAATATGGGCATTAACACTGCCAGCCATCCAGCAGGGAGCTGAGGTAAGGCCATCCAGGTACAAATAGAAGACAGACAAACAGAAACCAAGCATTCCAGTATGAGTCTTAGGAAAACAAAACAATCTGGGTTGATCTTCTGTCTAAAGCTGTTCAAAGGAAATAAAGAACAGTTTCACTTTATCAAGTCCAAATAGCCATAAAGAAAGAGAAACTGTCTGTAGGAATAATATGGCAACCTCCTTGCCTTCCAGTTAAGGACAAGGAATTAATTGCCTCCTTTTTACTCCATTTCTTATCCTAATCTGGATCTGGGGCCTCCTAAACCACATACCAACAGCAAGCAGATTTTTATTGTCCTAGAACCACCATCCTGACAATCTCTTCTGCTTCCTTTCCATAGTTTTCCATCAGTGAACAGTGAAGACAACAGTTCTCATGAAACAAATAGTACAAAAAAGTTAATGCTATGTCAGTGTCAGAACCCCAAATAACTCTCTTCATCAGCTTCATCTTTCAAACTGTACCTCTCCACTGATACTCTGAACTTCAATAAAATTCTCTGAATTCTTGTGATTTTTTCAGGCACATTCCCCAAAGCTGCGCACAGTAATCGGCACTCCAAAAAGCAAGTTCCTGAAACCACACTTCTAATCTTTATGAAATTCTTTTTGTTCTGTTGGAGAAAGATTAGCAATCCACAAGTAGAATGACTGTAGGTTTATGAAATTAATTTAATCCTTGTTTCCTTTTAGTTTTTAACAGGGAACAGAAAAATTGTTTACTCCAAAAATGAATTACCTTGTTGTGACATGGATAAACACTGAAGTGATTCTAATAGAATTTGTTCCGATTGACTTTGCATTTGCAGAATTAATGTTAAGCAATTAAAATACCTCTGAAATTTATTTTTTCAATTCTTTTCTCACCCTCTTTGATTACATTACTTGAGGCTAGTACAAATTTCTTAACGCTCTGCCATCTGGAGTTTTATTTCATCAAATCACAGGGTTTTCTAGGAAGTCATGTGAGTACATCTAGTATTGGAGTAATCATTTATATTACCTTCTGTCTGCAAAAGCTTTTGGAGTGGGTAAGGTCTCCCTATTTCCATGGATGTCCCTAAACAAGATCAGAAGAAGGTGAAGCCATAGCCTTTTCCTGTGGTGAATCAAGGAGAAGGATGGGTTCAGTTGGGAACAAGCTATCATTTAACTAACACCTAAGAAAATAAGCTGATTGTTAACAACCAGCAAGGATTCGTAAAGCACAAATTATGTCAAAACAATCTGGTAGCTTTCTCTGATAGGATAACAAGTCTTGTGGAAAAGGGAGAAGCAGTGGATGTCGCATACTTAGATTTTAGTAAGGCATTTGATACTTTGAGATACTGCCCCAATCTATAGAAAGCACAGTAGAACCAGAGCATCTCAGAGAGACTTTGAAAAACTGAACCACTGAGCATCAAAAGTGAGACCAATATTGCAAAGGAGGAAGTAGAAAGAGCAGCGAAATGACTAAAGAACAACAAGACTGTGGAAATGATAAGATCACAGGAGAGATGATTAAATATGGCACAGAAAGTATGATTCAGGAATTATGCTGACTATGTAATATAGCATGGAAAGATGGGAAGGCTCCAAAGGAATGGACAAGATCCATGCTAGTGAGAATACACAAGAAAGGAAGTGTATTGAAGTGCAAGAACAACAGAACAATTGCCCTAAGGAGTCATCCAGGCACACTGCTGATGATGATACTGATGGAGAGAATTGAGATCGCAGATAGAAGAACATCTAGAGGATGTGCAAGCAGGATTCAGGAAAGATAGAAGCACCATACAGCAGATATTGGCACTAAGATTGATAGTGGAGAAAGCTCGATGAAAGAACAAGAACATATACACTTGATTCGCTGATTTTCAGAAAGCATTTGACATTTGGTACAGATGAGAAAGTGACTTGGGCGGTGTTGGAGTCATACGGAATGGATAGCATACTGATATGGTTGTTCAAGGACATCAGAGACAATGCAGAGGCAGCGGTGAGAACATGCAGAAAGTTGAAGAGTGTGTTTAGAACGAGTAGAGGTTTGAGACAAGAAGATCCGATATCACTGAGTACCTTCATCACACATTTAGAGATAGCACTGGACAAGATCAAGGAAGAGGTAGAAGGGATATCTGTGCACAGGATAAGAATTAACAACTTGAGGTTCATGGATGAAATAGTTATCATTGAGGAAGATGAGGAGGAGCTAGGGAGAGGGTGCAGGTGCTAAATGAGGAAGGGAAGCAGTATGGACTGATTATCAACATTGATAAAACCAAAACAATGGTATTTTGAGATAAGGAAATAGGAAGGAAGATCAATGTAGGTGGGATTGAACTAGTGAAGATAGAGAAGTTCATGTATCTGTGAAGCAACATAATGTTTGATCTAGACTGTAAGAAGGAAATAGCAACTAGAATAGTAAAAGCAAAAGTGAGTTTGAAGGTGTTGGATAAGATCTGAAAAAGCAAAGCTATTAGTTTAGGAATAAAGCTGAGTATCTTGAGCATCTTGTGTATTTAGCAGCATGTTGTATAGGTGTAAGACATAGGTGAAAATGAAAGATTCAAAGAGAAGAATATTGGTGTTCAAGAAGAGTTGTTATAGAAACATCCTGAAAAAAGGATGGATGCAGAAGGTCACAAATGAGGAATTATATAGGAAGATACAGCTGGAAGAGAACCTACTGCAGAAGGTTATATAACACAAGTTACAGCTTACATATTTGCAGAATGAACAATGAATGAAAAATCAAGACCCTGGTATTCAACATAATGGAATATTCGACTAGGAGAGGCAGACCCCCCCAAACAGAATGGGTAGATGATACAGCAGATTGGTGCAGAGCTAGTTTACAGAAACTAAACCACTATGCACTTGACAGGGAAAGACAGAAGGAAATAGTGAGAGAGGCATCGGACACTGGCAGGTGCTGAGCCTATTGCTGTTGTTGTTGTTAATGATGATGGTGGTGATGATTTGATACGGTTTTGCATAATCTTGTCAATAAACTAGGCAAATACAGCTCAGATGGGGCTACTATAAGGTGGGTGCATAACTGTACAGATGGCCAGTCTCAGAAAGTAGATATTAACAGTTCACAATCATGCTGGAAGAGCATAACAAGTGGAATTCTGAAGGGGTCTCTTTTGGGACCAATCTCATTCAATATTTTCATAAATGATTTAGATACTAGCATAGAGGCTACACTTACTAAGTTTGCCTCCCGAGATGGGAGGGTTTGCAACTGCTTTGGAGGATAGGGTCAGAATTCAAAATGATCTGGACAAACTGAAGAAATGGTCTGAGGTAAATAGGATGTAGTTTAATACGGAAAAATGCAAAGCACTCCATGTAGGAAGGAACAATCGGCTTCATGCATATAGAATGGGAAGCGACTGTCTAGGAAGGAGTATTGCAGCAAGAGATCTAGGGGTCATAGTGGACCATATGCTAAATATGAGTCAATAGCGTGACACTGTTGCAAAACAAACAAACAAAAAAATTCTGGGATTCATTAACAGAAGCTTCATGAACAAGAAACAAGAAGTCATTCTTATAATCTGCTCAGTGCTGATTACGCTGCAACTGGAGTTCTGTGTCCTGTTCTAGGCACCACATTTCAAGGAAGATGTGAAGAAATTGGAGAAGGTCCAAAGAAGAGCAACAAGAATGATTAAAGGACTAGAGAACGTGAACTATGGGGGAAGACTGAAAGAGCTGGGTTTGTTTATTTTAGAAAAGAGAAGACTGAGAGGGGATATGCTAACAATTTTCAAGTACTTAATAGAGGATTATCAGGAGAAAGGAGAAAAATTGTTTTCCTTAGCCTCTGAGGATAGGACAAGTAGCACTAGGCTTAAACAGCAGCAAGAGAGGTTTAGGTTAGACATCAGGTAAAGCTTCCTAACTATCAAGGTGGTTAAACATGGGAATAAGTTACCTATGGAGGTTGTGGAATCTCCATCACTAGAGATATTTAAGAGCAGGTTAGATAGATGTCTATCGGGGATGGCCTAGCCGGTGCTTGGTCCTGCCGTGAGGGCAGGGGACTGGACTCAATGACCTCTTGAGGTCCCTTCCAGTTCTAGTGTTCTATGATTCTTTGATTCTATCCCTAACAAATGACAACACAGACATCACCATCCCTTTGCCCAGGATTCAGAGCCTAGGTTTCAGCCTGAGCAGGAACATTTAAGCAGCTACATCTAGGCCTGCAGCATGCTATAAAATAAACTTGCTGCTGTGGGGTTTCTTTTGATTTTTGCAGCATACACGCAACTAGTAAGGCCATTCCCACAGACAGGGGTTAGACAGAGCCTACAGATGCCTTATTCTCACCCTCTACATTTTGGGTTGAGAGGAGGGTGTCTTCTATACAGGGGAAATTTAACAAGACACTTAAGGGCTATGTCTACACTAGCACACCACATCAAAGTAGCCTATTTCAATGTAAGAACATTGAAATAGGCTACTTCGACGCGTATTGTCTACACGTCCTCCAGGGCTGGTGCCATCGACGTTCAACGTTGAAGTAGCTATGGAGAACATCGAAAGGAGCCGCCCTGGAAGGAAATGCAGAGCGTCCACACACACACAAGTGCTCCCCGTTGAAATAAAGGGCCAGCAAAGCCCCAAGCCGCTCCCTTAAAGGGCCCCTCCCAGACACACTTGGCCTGTACAGCATGAGGTCCACAGAGCCGACAACTGGTTGCAGACCCTGTGAACGCAGCATGGACCCCCAGCTGCAGCAGCAGCAGCAGCCAGAAGCCCTGGGCTAAGGGCTGCAGCACGGGGTGACCACAGAGCCCCACAGGGGCTGGACAGAGCATCTCTCAACCCCTCAGCTGATGGCCACCATGGAGGACCCCGCTATTTTGAAGTAGCGGGACGCGGATCATCTACACACGCCCTACTTCGACATTGAATGTCAAAGTAGGGCGCTATTCCCATCTTCGGATGGGAATAGCAATTCCAATGTCTAGCTGTCTAACGTTGATTTCAACGTCGAAATAGCACACGGCGCGTGTAGACATGACGTGTGCTATTTTGACGTTGTGCTGGCTTCTTCAAAGTAGCCAGCTAGTGTAGACACACCCAAGATATTTTTGTACCCACAAAGCACGTTTGAGAGCTTTCCCATTTGAATTATTCATTTCTGTGCACTGGAGCACTGATTCACCACAGTTCACATACACACCCACACCCACACTCTATAGTTTAAAAGTAAGCGGTGCTCACAAAAAATAAAAATCATGGACATTTTTGATTTTGTAGGATATATTTAATACTGGAGAATTCTGGCTGAATCCCAGAACAAGCTGAACATGCTTGGTTCCTGCCCGCCCGCTGCATTCACCTGGCTACATTGCCCATAATGCACCACACTCCCCTTCTTAGAAGAGGAAGTTAGTGTATCATGAAAGTCCTTGGCCATGGTGCATCATGGAACATATTTTCTGTCTGGCAACCCTAGTATACAAACTGGGAGCCCCATGAGGTGCTACAGTAGAAATTTTCTAAATTGTAGTATCTCATTTTTGGCCAAAATATTTTGATATTTTGGTATTTATTTTTCAATGAAAAACTGAGATCTTGTATGAGAATTGGACATTTTTCTTGAAGAAAAATATCTTCTAAATCCAATTTTATGTCAAAATTTTGATAACTTATTTCTGATTAACCTTCACAGAAATATTTTCAAGAAAAGTTTTTTTTTTTAATTTTTTAAAATCTTCATAGGGTGGCTGTCATTTTCTGTATGGGAGTCAAAATGTTACCTTCTTTTTTTCCACTATGAGCTAAATTTCTCAAAAAAAAAAAAAACAACAAAAAAACCCCAAAAACCTGTACTGCTTTATTCTGTGCCAAAGAGTATGTTATTAAGAAATTGAAAAAGTTGAAGTAATGCCAGTGATTAAAGGGTATTATTTAGAACTGGCCAACATTGCTTCATATAATCATATGATCTATAAATAAGTAACAAGTTAGAGAACGATTTCCATATGAAAAGAATTTATTGACCACATACATAAAACAGCAATAAATTCTATGCAGAATGTAGGCTGTTGTTTGTAGTGTGGGATGGGGAGATAACTTGAGCCACCTGGTTTTTCTGTATTTGTTTGTTTATTTGTTTTCTTTTCATTGTGTTCTTTATTTACGTTTCTTGTTTTCTTGTCCTCTCTTCTCTTTTCTTTAGTTGTTCCCATGTCTTCCAGGCTCACATGTGGGTAATAGCCAAGCTATATTTTTATATCTGATAAAATATTTGAGGCAATTGCATTAATATAGCTAATCTAATTTGTGATATGCCTCAGTTATTATTTGAAAGTTAATTTACAATTGCAAAATTAAAGAAGATATTAATTTATTTATGCAAATCTTATATTTTTCAGATCTTAGATATTATCTTCTCTGTAAATTGGCAATTTCAGTTGCAAAGAAGGTAATAAAATAGAGAGAGAAGTCATTAATAAATGTATTCACTTTGCCTTTATCTAGGTCTCATTTCCTTCCATAGCAACTTCTGGTTTCAAGTCTTCATATCTCACATTAGAAGACCATTCCATGAATGCCATTTTACTGCTTTAAAGGCCATGTTTAAAACAAGCAAACAAACAAACAAACAGACAGACAGAGAAAAAAATTCATTGTCTGTATGTCTAAGTTTGGATGCATATGGAACTGTTAAACTATTCACAAAATGCTATGCTTTTCTATGCTCCAAGGAACTAAGTATGCAAAATACCAATTTGTGGGATGGTGGGATGGGAAGGAAGAGGCAGGAAAACCAAGAGCACGTAGTCATGTCCTGATAACTGGTAGAGTTGGTCATGCTGAAGGAAATGGTAACTGAATCACCCCACTCTGAGAAATCCTTTTTGTTCCCTGCCTGTAAAAGAAACAGATATTTCTTTCATGGTCAAAAGCCAAACCGTGAGGCTGTGTCTTCTGGCAAGCCACCAGTGCTGTCATTAGTGTTGTGTTCTTGAATTGAGGTATAGCATTTTTACTGTAGGGTGTACATATTGGCCCTAGGGCTAGTGTCAGCATTCATCTTATCAAGTATGTCTTGTCTTGTAAGTGACTGTTAGCAATGCTCATTCTGTAATTCATGCACATCACCATCTTGCCCAAATTGTATATTACATATGGTATTATTGATCCAAACTATCCATGGGAGGGCATATGGTTTAAATGGCAGACAGTGAATGTCCAATAGAAACACAAACATGGGTGGGAATATGGAAAAGCCATTCAACAAGGGTTTACCAGATTTGCCAAAAAGTGACACGGAGAAGGTTAACTTGTCTTCAGAATATGATGCTACACCATGCTGAGAGCTTTTGGTATGCCAGTGACAGATATCGTGATGGTATTATGTAATAAAGGAATTACAGTTTTTTTCCAGAGATGGAAAAACTGGGTCCAAATATCACAGAACTAATAAAAAAGTCTGTATCCAAACTGATTGGTTCAAACACGGGGCTAAAACCCTCATATACAAACCTCCAAACCAGGGTGGTAAACTTTGCCTGGATTTGGTCCATGAGGTTCATGGCTTGCCCCACCCTACCCCTTCACCTCATCGGGGGGGCACCTTGGCTGGAGTGCCAGTACTGAACGGCTTGCATCACTGTGTGAGGGAGAGGCCCAAGCCTCACACGCCCAATTCAGGCAAGTTGTGGCTGGATATCACGCACAAGCTCTTCCTGACAAATCACAGCCAATGGGAGAGGTTTAGGGCAGTGCCCTTGGGAGGCACTTCCTTGAAGCGTGCAAAGCCACTTGGAGCTATGTGCTTCCCCGCCACACACCAGAGTTGTGCCTGGTAGACTCCCCCTTTCCCTGTCTTCTACCTCATGCACCCCTTCCCTTCTATGCCCTGAAACCCCATGTTCACCCTCCCTCCGGCCCATATCCCCACACTGATTCTGCACCCACTTTGGGATTCCAGACCCACAATCCCTAGCCCCTCCTGCCCACCCATACCCCTCACCCCCAGCCCATTCATACCCCTTGCTCCCATCAAGGTCCTTCCACTCCAGCCTACCACTTAACCCTTACTCCCACAGACCCCGCATTCTCATCCCCCTCCTGCTCCTGCACCAATCTCCTGCCCTATCCCTTGCAACCCCCTTCTGTGCAATGAATACGTGATTTTTGGTCCCATCCTAGAGCTAGCACATATCTACTAGCCCCAGTCCCCCTAGGCTCTGAGGTGGAGTTTGAGAGTAGTGAGGTGAATGTCTTTTATTTCTGCTTCTCATTTAGAGGCTGCCTTTGTTAGGGCTATTTTGTTTTTATTTTTTGCTTTTCATTTGCTTGTGGCCCCTGATTATTTTTTCTTCAGGTCAGCATCTCCTGACCCAAAAAAGTTTCCCCACCCATTTTCAAAATGATAGAAAAATTCAGGCCAGGTTCAAAATTTCTGGCCTACAGCCATTTCCATGTATTACTACATTGGAAAGGTATATACAATGGAATGTGTCTGCCTTAGACAATTAACAGAATTCCAAAGCATAAAGAAAGGGGTAATGCAAACTCAGTGTGCAGTTGTTTAATGTGATGGTACAGCCCAGTTGCTGTAAGCATCAAAGCAAAATAATCTACAGACTAACTATGTTCTTTCTCAAAGATTTTAATTCCTGACAGCCAAAAAATGCATTAGTTACAATTGCAGAAACAACTGATCTTAAAGTGCCAGAAAACAATGACCACTTTAGTTCTACAATGACTGCTCCAAGGCACCTCCCTCTTGTGTCTCCCAAATCAGCTTTACTATTTTTAAACCAGCATCCTCTCCACCTGCTTCTGGGGAAACTGACTAGCCTGCTGTCTCAAATCCTCCCTATCTTTCCTGAACAAATACCCAAAGGGGAAGGAAACTTTTTTTTTTTCAGAGACAGCTTCATGCCTTGAATCCCGCAGTATAATGCTACTATTTTAAATGAATTATTTTAGGTCTCTTGGAGACTTAGAATAGAATTACACTTTATGAAAAAAAAATAACCTGAAAACTCCAGTGCTGAAAAGAAATGGTCGTCAGCCATTTTAATTCTCATCAATAGTTATAAATTTGTTAATAGTCTTGCCCTACGTTTGGAATACACAAAGCACCTGTGTATAACTTTTGTGTGACTTCTGTCTTCTAATGTCAAACTATCAACACTTCTTTGTGTATTATAATTGTTGATTTCTACCATATGTTTTCATGGATTACCAGTCTCTTGTCACACTAGCTGATAACACCATTCACCATGTTTGAGTTTTTTGAGGTCAGAAAAGGTCAGTTTTTTAAAAAACTTTTTTTTTCACTTTTCACACTCCTGTGACTTAAAAAAGGCTCAAACCTCAGCTAAAGATAATCCCTCTGAGCTAAAACGAAGCATAAGATGTTTCAATGCAAGTATTTCTAAAAGTTATCAGTGACTGCAAAGAGAGGCTTAGAATAGAAAATCCTTCTCAAGTTAGTGTTTGAATCTGGAAGATTTTTTTGGAAATCACTGTCACCCATGAATGAAATACCAGCCCCAGAGCTATCTAGAAACATTGGGCTTGATTGTCTTTTCACTTACACCAGCAACCAAAAGAGCAAGAAGAGCCATTATTTCCAATTTGATAAAAGTTCAATTCAAGAGCTGCAATGAATTTGAATACAAGATGGACCCTAATGAGCAAAGGCAAACCATACTTTCATAACCCCTATTTAAGAACAGTGCACATACAATGATTTGTAATGTGATACATGTTCACTGCAGGATGTTCACAAATTTTTTACATATTCTATTTCCTCACACTTTAAGTGTGTGTTTGTACCACTGTCTTCTGTACCTTCACTTTGTTATCCAAAATTTGAGATCATAAATTGGGTGTGTCTACACTAGCCAGCTACTTCGAAGTAGCTGGCACAACATCAAAATAGTACACATTGCGTCTACACGTGCTGTGAGCTATTTCGACGTTGAAATCCATGTTAGGCGGTGAGATGTCAAAATTGCTATTCCTATCTGAAGATTGGAATAGCACCCTACTTCGACATGCAACGTCGAAGTAGGGTGTATGTAGATGATCTGAATCCTGCTACATTAAAATAGCACGGTCCTCCATGGCAGCCATCAGCTGAGGGGTTGAGAGATGCTCTGTCCAGCCCTTGCTGGGCTCTGTGGTAGCCATGTGCAGCAGCCCTTAGCCTAGGGCTTCTGGCTGCTGCTGCTGCTGCTTGCTGCAGCTGGGGGTCCATGCTGTGTGCACGTGGTTTACAACTTGTTGTCGGCTCTGTGGACCTCGTGCTGCGCAGGCTGAGTGTGTCTGGGAGGGGCCCTTTAAGGGAGCAACTTGCTGTTGCCCCAGAAGGGCTAGTCCAGCTTGTGACCCCGTCTGCAGGCTTTGCTGGCCCCTTATTTCAATGGGGAGCGCTTGTGTGTGTGGACACTCCTCATTTCATTCCACGGCGGCTCCTTTCGATGTTCCCCATCGCTACTTCGACACTGAATGTCGAAGGCATCATCCCTGGAGGATGTGTAGATGATACGTGTCGAAGTAGCCTATTTCGATGTTCTTAGTTTGAAATAGGCTACTTTGATCTAGTGTAGCCATAGCCATTGTTTGCTATTTAGATATGAGCTGTTCATTTTTGGATTTTCACATGTTCACTATTTATTGAAAATCATCAGGAGGGACTTTTTTATTTCTTTAAAGTGTCATCAGCCACAAAGAAGGTCTTGAAGAGCTGCATGCGGCTCTGCAGCCACAGGTTGCAGACCCCTAACTTACATCATTATAAACATTAAGTCACTGGGCTTACGCCTGTGAGAAGTTGGTATAAGTACAAGGAGCTTTGGGACCAATGTTACAGAATTTCCTAATTCTCCGAGCCTATACACGTTATAAAGAAAATCAGGAAAAATAAAGCAACACAGTTATAAGTACTTATTGTTTTATAGTAAAACACATTTCCCACAGCCTTTCTCTGCATTCCATCACAGCCATTTAATTATAGCATCATCTTTTTTAAAGGAAGATACAGAAGAATGGGTGCATCTAATGTAGGGAAAGAGTCTTCAGGGTTATTTTCTCTTTCAAATGAACTGCTTTATACTGTCGAATACCAACATTGTTCTATGAAAGTAAGCATTTTATTGCTATTACTTGATGTTAAACATTAAATTTAAAATGGTAAAAAGGTCTTGTGGTCTCATCAAGTCTTTATTTTCAGTAAAGAAAGCCTTAAATGAGATTTAGTCAAATTTTTCCAGCAAAACATTTTTTTTTCATGGAACACTAGTTTTCCTGACAAACAATTATTTTTTCACAAAATGTCTGCATTCTATGAAAATAATAAAATTTTCATTAAAATTTCCCTCAGGTTGTTTTTGTTTTGTTTTGTTTTGTTTTGTTTTGTTTTTGCCAAAAACCTAAATTGATTCAGAAACATTTTCATACTTTCTCTTGGAAGCTGTACTTTGAGTCTCTTATAAAATAACAAACTTAATCCTCATATAGCACTTTATAGCAATGTACCTCAATGTGCTTTGAGGGCAGTATCAACATGGAAAGTGGGGTCATCTTTCTTCCCAAAACTTACTCTATTTAACCACACTGAGTTATACCCTCCATCTAAAAGAGATCTTCTTTATTTCTCTAGGATTTCGCAGGTAGGTGGATGGCCCTGACCCATGAATTTGTCTGTTTGCTTTTTGCTGGACCTACCAATTGTTCTTGTAAAAGATTGATTAATCTGGCTGTGTGGTGGGTTATTTTTTTTCCCTTAAAACTAAAATTCATCTCCTTTCTTGTTTTTTTTTTTAGCATTGGCAGAGTTCTCCCCTTGTGGTCAGACACAGGACTGTAGTATTGGACCCAAACTCTGGATTTCCCATGCTTCCAAGGTTATTAGCCTGAACAATATTCAGATTCTGTCTCTTAGGCAAGGTCTACACTACACCTTAAAGTTGACTGAAGATATGCAAGTCCAGCTATGGCAATTGTGCAGTTAGAATCAAAGTATCTACTACAGATTTATCTGGCCATCCTCACTGAGGGAGGTCAATGAGAGAAACTCTCCCATCAACTGCCCTTACTTCTCATGAGACTGAGGAGTACGGGGGTCAACTGTCAACCCCAAGAGTTCAATTTCACACATCCCCACTAGGCATGTGAAATCAAATCTTCAAAGATTGGCTTTGCCCGAGTTGCTATCTTGGGTAGGGTAGAGGAACCCTTAGTCTGGCCTGTTTAGCCTAGTGAGTTCAGACTCTGTTTAGAACCCTTGCCTGAAATGTGAGATACCAGGGTACAGCCCCAAGATCAACAATTGCTCCCAGGCCTCCACAATAACTTTAGCATGCCATCACAAAAGCTCCACTGTAGTGTGTACTCTCATTTAAACTCTTTGAGACCTACATGATATTTAAAACAAATAACACAAAGATTTGCAAAGGAAATTCTTAAACACACAGCTTTACTCATAGAAAAGCACAAGCTCTGGGGGTGGGCCGGAAAAAAGGAAACTGCTTCACACAAGACCCTTCCTGAGTTTTGGTTTTTCGTTTTTTTTTTCAGGTCCTGACGAGTGCTCTGATCAGGACTCTGAAGTACCCCTCTCCTCCAGCTCAGTCTTCTGATTCTGCTGACGGTCTTTCCCTTGTATGTGAAATCCTTCTGATTATAAGTAGAGTTTTGGTCAGCTATCCCACTGTGAAATCACATGCCCAAGTTTTGCTGAGTTTACATGTACAATCTCTTTGTTTCAGGGGATGTGATGGAGGTGATAAGAATCATGAGCAAACAAATAGTCTTTGGGACCTAGATGGAAGACTCTTCCTGTGTTAGCTCTTCCAAAGACAAGAAAACCATTTTAAATCAGCTTTGTTTTGCATGTACCTGGGTAAGTTGGCTCTTAACAAAACAACTCTTATAAGCAAAATAGATATGCTAATCCATAAAGCAGTACATCACAATGAGTCTCACAAAATCAAATTAAATTCATAAAATGACCCTTTCTTCAAAATGTTACACTTATAGTAATTTATTGACACACCCTAGGCTGCCACAAGTATTGATTTTTTTCTTCTATATATCTAACTTTTCTCTTCGTCATTTCTTTGATGCATTTTCCTATTATAATTATTTACTGTAGTTTATTCTGCTCTGTGTTGGGGACTGGATTTGGTTTGGTAACATAATCCTCACTAAGTCTCTGCACTAATCAATAAACATTAGACAAAGATTTAATACGGCAACTCATCTTAAAAGGGGGAGCAAATAGGACCCAGAAAATTACAGAGAAGTCAGCCTCATGTTTATACTTAGAACGATATTAAAGCAAATTAGCAAACAATTACATTAAAATCACCTAGAGGATAATTTGAAAAAGCCAACAGAGACTTGCCAGGAACAAATAATGCACAAACAACCTAATTTCCTTTGAAACAATCACTGATCCAGTAGCTAGGAGGAAGCAGAAGATATACTATATTGTGGTTTTAGTCCCACATGACATAAAGGGGAATGTGGTTTAGACGAAATTACTACAAGGTGGGTTCACAACTGGTTGAAAGATCATACTCTAAGAGTAGTTATCAGTGGTTAATTATCAAAATGGAAGAGTGTATTTAGTGAAGTCCTTCAGGGGTCAGTCCTGAGTTTGTCACTATTCAGAAGTAACTGACTACTTGTATAATGGAGTGGAAAATATGCTTATAAAATCCGTGGAAGACATGTGGCTGGGAGGGGTTCCCAGAACTTTGGAGTACAGAGGAAGACTTGAAAATGACCCTGACGAATTGGAGAATTAGTCTGAATTACAAAACATGAAATTCAGTATGGAGAATTGCAAGCCACTTCACATAGGAAGGGAGCACCAAGCGCAAAAATCAAATGGGGAAATACCTGCCTAGATGGAAGGTAGCACTCCTGAAAAGGAACCGAGGCTTACAGCGGATCTCAAATTGAATATGAGTCGACAACATGATGCCACTGAAACAAAAGCTAGTATTTAGGGGCGCATTGCCATGATTATTGCATGTACAAAATAGGTGATTGGTGAAGCCACAGCTGGAGTCCTGTGCCCACTTGTGGGCACCATACTTTAGGAAAGATGTGGAAAAACTGAAGATTATCCAGAGCAGAGGAACAAAAACAATAAAATGTTCGTAAAATGTTTATAAAACCTGGCCTAAGAGGAAAGGCTCAAACCACTGGGCAAACAGCAGCTAGAGCAGAGAGACTGAGTGGGGACCTGAAAGCAATCTTCAAATATGGCAAAAGACACTATATAAAGAAGTGATGATAAGGTGTTCTCCGTGTCCACTAAAGGCAGGACAAAAAGTAATAGATTTTATTTGCAGCAAAGGTTTGGGTAAAATCTGGCTAATTTAAGAGTATTTAAGTTGTGGAATAGGCTTTCAAGGAGGTTGTGGAATCTCCATCACTCTTTCTGAACAAAAAGGTTGTCAGGAATGGCCAGGTATATTTGGTCCTGCTTGAGTACAGGACTTGATGACCTCCCAGTGACCCTTCTAGTCCTACATTTCTGCAGTTCTGTGAGTCACCGTGTTGTTTAAATTATTAATGAGTGCAAAAAGGACATTCATTAAAATTCAACTACATTGAAATCCAGGTAGGAAAGGAAACAAGTATTTATATTCTAGATCCCCATCCACAGCTGAAGAAGGAGGAATCCAGGTATCTTTTGTACTCCCTCAGTCAAGGTATTATCATAGCCTGGCCTCTGTATTACTTTTACATCTTGAACAGTAACAGAGAGGTAGCTGTGTTAGTCTGCATTCTACCAAAACAAACTAGTAGTCATGTAGCACTTTAAAGACTAACAGAATAGTTCATTAGGTGATGAGCTTTTGTGGGATAGACTCACTTCTGGTCTTTTACGTCTTATATATGTGCAATGTGCTCATTGCTGTGAAGAACTGAACTTTGAATTTTAGACCATAAGAACACAAGAAAGGTTATACCAAAGGTCCATATAATCCTTCATTCTGTCTTCCAACAGTAGCCAATGACAGGTGCCCCAGAGGGAATGAACAAACCAGGTGATGCTTCCCTTATTACCCACTCCTAACTTTTGACAAAGAGAGGCTAGGGAAACTATTCATGAACATCCTGGATAATAGCCACTGATATATCTATCCTCCATGAATTTATCTTTTGTTTTTAACCCTGTTATAGTTGTAGCATTCACAACATCCTCTAGCAAAGAAGTTCCACAGATCGACTGTGTGCTGCCCCTACCCCCAGCCCAATCATCACAGCTTCTCCTGGCTGGTTCCTCCCCACCCTTCTAAGGGTGTGTAGCACCTAGAGTGAGCTGCCAGTCATTCTGAGCAGCCTTGGGTTGCAGTAGGCAAAGAGCCTTCCTTGGGGTCCTGATGGGGTGGGCCACTGACCTTATCAAAAGGTTTGGTGGACCAGATCCAGCCCATGGGCCATACCTTGCCTGCCTCAGACTATGGCTTTTTTTAAAAAATAGCAAGCATATGGAGAGAGCTGCATAAAACACACAAATATTAATATATTACAATGTAATGGGTATCTACCATGACAATCAACATTTGCTCTATTTTAAAAAATCTTCCTTTCGCTTTGCAAAATGAATAGTACACGCTTTCGAATATGCAACGTGTATGCTAAAAGGAACATCTGTTAGGCATCTCTAAAGCAGGGGATGCAATTCATTTCATTTTACCATGCAGCCATGCTAAAGTATTATCCATCTAGAATTAAAATTAGAATTTAAATTTGCAGATACAATTTAGCATCTTCACAACAAAATTACAAAATTACAAACTTCAGAAACAATGCATATACCTGAACACTTGATTATATTTTAATAAGCATGTATAATAGCTAGGGATGTAACCATCATGAGCCTGAGGTACTTTCTTTAATCAGGAAAGAACCAGTGAGGTTATATATTCCCTTTAGAATGTAGTAGGCATTTTCTTGAATAGTGAATGCATAATTGGAGTCGTAATATTATAGCTAGTTATACCTAACACCCTACCACTCCTTTCACTACATGTACTTTAAAATCACCTATTTAAAGTACCCCTTTCCATTCAGAACACCCAGCCATAAGGAAAAGCATATTTTCCCCAAGACCATAATCCAAATTCTGCACTAAGAAGCTCTCATGCAAATCTTTTCACTTCCCTGTACATGTTGTGTTCTAGTGGTAGAATTTGCCTTAAAATATACCATCATATCCAATCCAAGTAGAAAAAAAAATCCATAATTCAATTAGAACTTGATCAATGACCACGCCTAACAAGAACTTGAAACATCTGACAGTGGATGAATATTAGATTACAATATGTTTACCACAAGTGATTTTGATGGGGTGTTGTGTTCGTACTACACCAGAAGCAATACAAGATCCAGAAAGGTGGTAAATAGTATACACCCAAGGGCAAATAAGTGATTGCTGTTGCACAGTAGAAGCAGAAACTTGCCTCTGTTCTTTTGCTGTTTCCCCTCAGCTAGGTATAACTGGAGATACACATCTCCTAGAATTGGAAGGAAGCTCAGGAGGTCAGCTAGCCTAGTCCCCTGCCCTTTTGGCCAGGCCAAGCATCATCCCCGATATCTATTTGTCCCTAAATGGCCTGCCTCAAGAAGTGAGCTCATAACCCTAGATTCAGCAGGCCAATGCTCAAACCACTGAGCTACCCCTCCCCCTAGCTACAGGAAGAGCAGTGGGAGCACATTGACTAGTTACCACAGCAGACCCAGCCCTAACGTGTGTCCTGGACTATAAAGAGAAAAATCATCCCCATTTACGTCCTGCATAGGCATACAGTTGATTTTATAATGTAGCCCACAATAAGGAACAGAGTAAAAGTTTGCTAGTTATGAATAAAGCGAGAGTTAAGCAAATACACCATGCATTTGACTCATAAGAGATGATGTGAGGCAAAACCCAGCTGTTATGTTCATATGTCTAAAATATTAACATTCGTATGCATCCACCTTACTATAGAAGCTGCATTATTACTACATTTTGAATATCTTTATTCAAGGAAGACTCAGAGGATTTCAGAAACTGACACAACAATTGTCATATAAAGACAGATTTAAGTGTCATAACACAGGATAATTAGAAAATTAAATGCAGGACAAAGTCCTTCGACTGCATTATGCACTAGTCCAGAAAAAGGATTAGCTATGTAAAGACAGATTAAAAAATAAATAAGAGTATGCAACAGTCTTCCCTTCTAAAACTTCTGTAGAGAAGACACGTAGAGTTTGTATATTTATTCTAAAAATGAAAGTCTCCTACAGAGTCAGTTTTCTGAGATCAGGTTGTTTTCTCAATAGTCTAATCTGTCAATCACCGGTCCAGCTTCTTTTTCATGCATGTTAACAGGCCTCTCAGTGCTACCTGAATATCAGGGTAACTTCACTTAAAAATTACCATCTTGCAAAATCTCAGTTTATTTCTATAGTGCTCCCTCAAACTGTCCCAGATCAAAATGAGGTGCTGCTGCATCGATGCCAATGATGTTTTACATAATTTGGCAATGATTTTAAATGTTTAATAATTGCCAGTATGTATAGCGTTCCATTAGTTTGAAGCTTCATGGCCAAACCCAGCCGGAATCTGTCACTAGTGTAACCGCTCTCTGATGTGCTCATATTTGTCTTCTCTTTCAGCTGCCTTCTGGGTATTCTCTCCACTACCAAAATTCAGTTTTGCTCTCTTTTCATTTTGATTATGCTTTGCCAATCAACCACTTTAATGTAAAACCCTGTCAAAGTAGGTCATGTGCAAAATACACAGCATGCTTCAGGAGGAGATTCAGGGCACAATGTGCATACAGCCCTTGAAGATGCCTCAAAGGTAAATTTCAGCCCTCACTTCCTCCATCACTATCCAAGAAATGGATGATATTCATGCACACAGAGAAGAATCAGCCTCCACCTAAAAGCTGTGGATTTGACTCCTAGTTCATCAGGAAAAAGGAAAGGTACATAGTGTGAATAAGAATACAAGACAGCACACATCTATAAGGAAATATGACAATTTTATGATGGCATAACAAAGGCTATCATATCATGTAATGAGGTCAACAGAAAATTTTAATTAAAAACACAGTTTTAGAAAGAGTTCTAGTGGCTTCACCTAGCAGAGACTCTTTTATGCTAAGACAGCCTTACAAACTCAAATGAAATATGGAACAAAAGTGTACAAGTCTAGAGAATTACTTTCTGATTGCTGAGTGATGTCCTGGCATTTTTGAAAAGATTCTACAACCAGAATTCTACCACTCAACATTCTCAATGAAGTGAAAGGATCTGAATGGTAGATAATTTATAATTTGGTCATATTTGAGCATTCAGCTTCTAAGGAACAACCCACCTAGTGTACTGGTCACCTCTAGCAATTAAGGAGCATCATACAGAATATAATAAAGTAAAAAAAAAAGAGTAAAGACACCATATAAATCAATAACACATATCTGTATACCTGTAAGCTCTAGTTTTGCAAACATATCTAAGCGAGCAGATGTGGTGCCCATGCAGATTTCCACTGACTTCAAATGGGACAAGATATTATCAAAAAGGATGGCCCACATGGATCTCTCTGAAGGCTGGAGTTCACTAGATGGAAATGTGATATAAAATACAGATCTACACATACATGCATACTTTATGGCAAGCATGAAGGCACATGAAATTAATGAAAAATTACTTGATGTTACATGACAAATTAAATATTTCAAAAGTTTAAAAAATTAGGCTTATAACAATAGCAGTTATATTCATTACATAAAATGAATTCCCATAGTCATATACACTGGCATAAAATAAACTAAAATAAAAAAAACAATCAGCTATAATGTACATCTCTCTCTCTCTCTCTCTCTCTCTCTCTCACACACACACACACACACACACACACATATGGAAACAAAGGAAAAACAGCAGCAGCAAAACCAACAACATTTCTGGAAATTGAAATGGGAGCTGAGTTAGGCCAGTGTTGAACTGTTTTGAAATCCTCCCCATACTCTGCTGGTCACTGGATAGTAGCAGATTAGCGAGTAAGTGGGAAATCAAAATTGCTTCTTTATAATTCTGTTTCAATCAATAATATTGTACTCACAGAAAAACAAAACAAAACAAACAAATAAACAAACAAAAACAAAAAACCCTCCATTGTCAAGTCATGAACCATCTACTTTGAGCTTGAATTATACAAACAAAATTCCTGACAAAAATTTACCTTCAAACTTAAAAAAAATGACAGTATATAAAAATAAAACAAGAATCTGGAGGCAATATTTTTATAAAAAAAACCAAAGACTCTTGCTTTATTCAAAAAGGTGCATTATTATTTTTTTCTCTAAGTTAACTTTCATTAAAGAACATGCAACGACGTTCCATGAATCCACCCCTTTGGAACACTTGGTCAGCTCCAAGTATGAACATTACAGCTTGCAAGCACCAAAAGAAATTGTTTTTTGTTTAAAGTGTTATTTGGTTGTATTAATTAAAGTTATAACTGTGTATTTTCCAGATGTAGCGAGAGAACTAACAGTGTTTACTAAGAAATTATATACTGACTAGCTGTGTAATTTTTGTAAATAAGGTCTTTTGACTCAAGATAGATAGCTGTCAGTGCCTAAGCCATTCATAATATATGAATCTTTCTGTCTAGAAATGTGGTAATGATTCCATGTTGTTTTCTATCAAATTTTTACATGATTCTAACTCAGTTATGGATGGATTTTCTTCATATCTATTTGTAAAACAAACAGATTTATATAATTAGAAGCAACTCATGAGTTAAGAGATATAAGCATCTATAAAATGTGGAACATCAGATCCTTTGAAAGGACACTATATTGCATCTATTTCAAATCTGCTAAAAAAATTGTAAATTTAACTCACTCGGTGCTCACATGCCATGGTGTCATTTGCAATGGGGCGTTGTTCCCCTCAGCCTTGGTTCCCTCCTCACTCACTAAGCTTCATTCTGTCTTCCATTTTTTTGCCCAACCTTCAGATTCTTCAGGATATATTTACCTATAGTGTTCAATTTGCTGACAGAACTTTATCGATATATACCCATCTCATAGAGCTGGAAGGGACCTTGAGAGGTCACTGAATCTGCTCCCCTGCCCTCAGAGCAGGACCTATCACCATCCTTGACAGTTTATTCTTTTTAAATCTATTTATTTGCTCCAGATCCCTAAATGACCACAGGCATCAGCTAAGAATAGACAAAACTCACAGCTGTAAGCCAGTCCCAGCTCCCTCATGTGTTACCATAGCTCAAACTAGATTTTAAAATAAATCAGAATGGCTGGGTCTGCACAGACCTGTAGTGCCAGCAGTTTTCTGTTAATAAGCAGCTTCACAATTGCAAATGGCTGCTCATTAGCATAAGTGTGCAGCTAATTAGCATCGCCACATGACACGTTGCTTTCAGCAGAGGCTGCTGCCAGCGGTAAACAGGTCACGTAGAAGATGATGAATTCAGGCAAAAGGGGCTGGCACGAGAGGGGGCTTTTGCCAGTAGAGGCACGTCTAATTGTTTGGCCTGTTTACTGTCGGCAGCAGCCTCTGCTGGCAGCGACATCTCACATGGCTATGCTAATTAACCACATGATTATGCTAATGAGCAGCTGTTTGTAATTGTGACACTGCTCATTAGCATGACGCTGCTGGCAATACAGGTCCATGTAGATCCAGCCAATGTGTTTAATGTCTAAACTTCATGAAAAAAACAAAAACAAAAACA
The DNA here is from genome assembly GCF_033958435.1 of Carettochelys insculpta. Taxonomy (NCBI): domain Eukaryota; kingdom Metazoa; phylum Chordata; order Testudines; family Carettochelyidae; genus Carettochelys; species Carettochelys insculpta. The sequence goes on from NC_134137.1 coordinate 140,759,820, forward strand.
AAAAAAGAGGGATGTTTCATGCACTGTTTTAATTTCTGTCCCCTTGTGTAACAAAAGAGCAAATATTTGCAATCTGTATACCCTTGTAACCCATCAAAAAGGGAAATAGTCTCTTGTAAAACAAATAAAGAACTATGACAGGAAAGTACTAATTCCAGTGCTTGGGAAGCATTCCTCTCTCTGCATCATGAAAGAAAGGACTTATGGGCTATGCCTACATTACAGTGACCTTTTAAAAGAAGTTCTTCTGAAAATGCACTTCTGAAAAAAAACAAAAACCCCTTCTTTTGAAACAGTGCATCCACATACAAAACAACAGCTTGAAAGATCAATCCATTCTTTCGCTAGAGAGCATACACACAGCCACTGCTCTTCCGAAAGACCGGCCAGGGATCGAAAAATCCGGCACCATGACTGTTCTTTTGAATAAAGGGCTCACAGAGTATCTACAAACACTTTTTTTTTTTCAAAAGAAGCTTTTGAAAGGAGTGCTCGTCCTAATACAGGAGTTGAAGAGGGCTTCTGGAAGAAGAGTTACATTCTTTCAATTTCAGATCAAAATACTGCATTGTGCCAGTGGTCACTCCATATATTCTTTTGAAAAAGGTCTGGATTTTCTGAAAGAAATTGTTAGTGTAGACACAGCTTCCTATCAGCGTGGCTTCTGTGAGCAGAAGCTATGAATACGGACAAAAGAAAAGTTGCTTCATCTCCAGATGCTTGGAATCAAACGCAGCAGAATAGCCCAATGAGAAGACAGAGGTTCCACGTATTACTCTGGATAGCCTCAAAAGACTTTTGGGAAACTGGCAGCTTACTTGATCTCTGTTGACTTTCAAAATTATAGACTGTGACCCAGTTTTTCTTCTGTTTTCCCTGCTTTACCCTCTCAAAATAATTTTAATTGCTTTTTCTTATAAAATAAACAGTTTTATCATGGAATTGGTTGTCAGTGTCATATCTGATGTGAGATTGAGGATGCAAATTGATCCAGGGGAATGACTTGTCTATTGGGACAGGTCGTAACCTGAATGTTTTGTGATTTTTAAAATTTATTTTATTTATTTGTTTGTTTAATGGTGCAAGTGACCATTTAGCACATAGCCCAGCCTGCCCAGTGGCAAGATAGATTGAAATGTCTATTGGCTTTTTGTCACTCCATTATAAGACTACAGTAGAGCTTTTGAGTTCACATTTGTTACTAGCTTGGCGAAATCTAATTCTAGAACATACCAGCAGTTTGGGGTGCCTGTCTCGCCTTTGACAGTCTGTCCAGAGATACGGTCTCGCAGTCATCCGTCTCTCCAGACAACGTGACATCTCTAATCTAGTCAGTACAATTCACGAATGTCTTCTTCTGATCTGGTACAATTCTGACAGGCAAGATAATTTGAACTTACAAGTCTCCTTTGATTTGCTTGATTAAATAAACTTCAAAATGTTTGGTGTTAAAAATAAAACACCCTATATTTAAGGCAATTAGAACTTCACTCAAACTATACCTTATTTTATTCATGGAGCACAGAATTTTATTTGCAAAACAACAGCTATTTCAAATTAGTCATCTATGTTGTAAAGTTTTTTGGCCAGTGATTTGTTTCTTCCTTTTTTAAAAAATCTGTCAGCTGCATTGTACACTTATTGTGCTATACAAATAATAATTGGACTTATTAATAATGGCTCATACACAAATAAAGGAATTTTTGGTAATATCTTGTCTTGCCAAACCACTTTTCCTTTGACAATATTAAAGCACTTTATAAACATTGACTAACACAGTTATCACCAGCGTGTAGTACCACATTTTCCTTCAAACACACACAAAAAAGCCACCAACCAAAGGCTTCTAAAATAAAGCTGAGGAGTATTTGAGCTAATCACACAGCTGCATGGAGAAGACATTGAATGGGCAAGAAAAATTAAAGAATCTTTATCACTGCATCATAAGGCATTCATCAACAATTTCTTCCAGGAGATTTTAATAGCACTCCATAAAAGCCAGTTAAAAAGAACATTTAGCATAAAATATTTGGGAAAAAGAGTAAGAAAAAAAAAGGTATATGGAATATATAAGGAATATAGCTCCTATCCTTATGTGACCTTTAAAGCTATTTCTCTCATTCTGAATTCAAGCACCGTGGACAAAACTCTTAACATTTATAAAGTATCTGACCAAATAATTTATCATTCATGTATTTCATCGCTAAGGAGAACTTAATTAGCTACAGCTAAATTTAGGGCTGTTTGACAGTAAGATGATCCAAACCATGGCAAAATCCCTGATGAGGCTCTTAAGACTACTTTTACATTTATTTACATTTTTTATATTAGTCCACTGTTGAGAAGCATCAAAGAAAAGGCACAGCACATCTGCAATCATGGCTACGTCTACACGTGCAGCCAACATCGAAATAGCTTATTTCGATGTTGCGACATCGAAATAGTCTATTTCGATGAATAACGTCTACACGTCCTCCAGGGCCGGCAACGTCGATGTTCAACTTCGACGTTGCTCAGCCCAACATCGAAATAGGCGCAGCGAGGGAACGTCTACACGTCAAAGTAGCACTCATCGAAATAGGGATGCCAGGCACAGCTGCAGACAGGGTCACAGGGAGGACTCAACAGCAAGCCGCTCCCTTAAACGGCCCCTCCCAGACACAGTTGCACTAAACAACACAAGATCCACAGAGCTGACAACTGGTTGCAGACCCTGTGCCTGCAGCATAGATCCCCAGCTGCTGCAGAAGCAGCCAGAAGCCCTGGGCTAAGGGCTGCTGCCCACGGTGACCATAGAGCCCCGCAGGGGCTGGAGAGAGAGCATCTCTCAACCCCCCAGCTGATGGCCACCATGGAGGACCCAGCAATTTCGACGTTGCGGGACGCGGATCGTCTACACGGTCCCTACTTCGACGTTGAACGTCGAAGTAGGGCGCTACTCCTATCTCCTCATGAGGTTAGCGACTTCGACGTCTCGCCGCCTAACGTCGAAGTTAACTTCGAAATAGCGCCCGACGCGTGTAGACGCGACGGGCGCTATTTCGAAGTTGGTGCCGCTACTTCGAAGTAGCGTGCACGTGTAGACGCAGCTCATTAGGAAAGGGATAGACAGAAAAACAGTAAATATCATATTGCCTCTAAATAAATGCATAATGCACCCACCTTTTGAATGCTGTGTGCAGGTCTGGTCATATCTCAAAAAAGACACATTGGAATTAGAATGGGTACAGAATAGGGCAATAAAATGATTAGGGGATGGAATTACTTTTGTAGTAGAATAGTGTAATAAGACTGAGACTTTTCAGCATGTCAGAGAGGCAGTTCAGAGGTGATATGATACAAGAGTATATAATCATGACTGGTGTGGAGACAGTAAATAAGGAAACATTATTTACTTCTTTCATAACAGAAAAACTAGAGGTCACCAAATGAAATTAATAGGAAGCAGGTTAAAAAAAAGACAAAAGGAAGTATTTTTTTCACACAATGCACGGTCATCCTGTGGAACTAGCTGCTGGAGGAAGTTGTGAAGGCCAGGACTAAAACAAATTTAAAAAAATATAAAGAATGTGATAAGTTCATGGAGGATAGGTCCATCAATGGCTGTTAGCTAGGATGGGCAGGGATAGTGTCCATAATCTCTGTTTTCCAGAAACTGGGAATGGACATTAAGGGACGGACTACTTGAAAATTTCCTGCTGTACTAATTGCTTCTGAAGCACCTAGAATTAGCTATTGTCAGAAGACAAGGTTACTGGACTAAATGGTCCTTTGGGTTATGGCCACACAGCCAAGTTACTTCAAGACAACAGCTATTGTTTTGAAATAACTTTGCTATTATCTACACTACACACATGATATTTTAAAATAAATTTGAAATGGTGCATTATTTCAGTATCGGTAAACCTCACTGCAGGAGGAATAGTGCCTGTTTCGAAGTAAATACTTCAAAATTGGTGCTGTTAAGACATGGGATAGCACTTATTTCAAATTAACTATTTTGAAATAATTGCTATTCTCTGAACATAAGAACATAAGAATGGCCATACTGGGTCAGACCAAAGGTCCATCCAGCCCAGTATTCCATCTGCCGACAGTGGCCAAGGCCAGGTGCCCCAGAGAAGGAGAACAGAAGACAATGATCAAGTGATTTATCTCCTACCATCTATCTCCTGCCCTTGTACTGAAGGCCAGGGCACCATACTTTACCCCTGGCTAATAACCTGCAAAAATTTATCGAGCTCTTTTTTAAACCCTAATAGAGTCCTGGCCTGCACAGCCTCCTCCGGCAAGGAGTTCCAAGGAGTTGTGAAGCCCTGTCTACACATGCAAGTAAATTTGAAATTCCCAGACCCCTTTTGAAAGCACATGAGGAGCATCTACACATGCAATGCTTTCTTTTGAAAGAAAATGGGAGGAACATGGTGCAGATTTCGAAATTCCAGAGCCAGTCATATATTAGGAAGATGTCCCCCTTCAAAATTCTCTTTCAAAAGAAGATGTGTAGATGCTCCACAGCCCACTCTTTCAAAAGAGTAGTCTGCCATGGTGCCGGCCAGCTGGAGCATGGAGACACCCTAGCCTATAGCAGTAGGGCTCTACGACCTCTGCATCCGGTTGCTCTTAAAGTTACATGGACTCAGAAACCCCATGGCAGGAATCTGAGAGTTTACTAGTAGCAAAAGGCACAAGCTGCTTGGAGCAGGCCTCCACAGCCACCCCCAGAAGGTCACTACCCAGCAATGGCTAGCAACTGCCCACTGCAGGAGTACCAGGGTCCCTCCTTAGAGCCCTCACAGGGCTCCCAGGAGCAGCAGGGTGAAAAGGAAAAAAATAAAGGTATCCCTCCTGGACAGAACCAGAACTGAGAAATCGCATATGGCCTCAACACCAGGGGACACCCCACATCAAGTCCAGAGTAAAGTAAAGGAGCTCCAAGCCCGGGGTGTGGCTGAATGCTGAGGGGCAGGTCCCTCCACCCCTACTACTGGGAGGTCTGGTCCATCCTGGGGTCCCAGGACAGACACCCGCCATCCTGCACACAGCTGTAGACCTGCCAAAGGAAGAAACCCAGGAGGAGCTGGGACGAAGGAGCTAGAGCCAAGGATGGGACATGACCCTGGAGTAATTGAGTGAGGAAGGGAACTTCATGATCCATGTGTCCTCCCGTTTATCTAGCTGGGCAACTGAGAGCCAGGTGTCACCAGAGTTCGTTGAGGGACTCTCTGGTAAGTCCTGAGCAAGGCATGCACCCCAGCTAGAGAGGCAGGAGTGACACAGCTGCCAGTGGGTCATGCATGTGCTTAGTGGTCCATCCTGGACACCTCCCAGCCAGACGTGGCCCCCAGCATGCCATGACACCTGCTGGTGACAGCGGGTACCTGCTCCTGTGGACAGCATCATAAGCCGCACAAGCAGCAAGAGGTAGGCGGGGCCAGACTGCACCCAGGGACATGGGCAAGGAACCCCAACTCACCCGCAGTACCCCATGGCCCTTGTGCCCCGTGGCCAGGGTGTTGCCCCTGGAGGATGGGTGTTACCCCTGGGAGGGTGGTTGTTGTTCCCAGGGGAACAGCACCAAGGCCATGATCAGGGACTGAAACAGCATCCTCTCATTTCAGCTGTGTCATCCGAGGCCCGAGAGAGTCCCATGCCCTCCGTGGTCCCAGAGAGCCCTCCGGAGGTGGTAGAGAGGGACTAATCCCCCTCGAGCAGTCCTATGTTTCGCCAGTGGTTGGAGTCCTCAGCAGCAGTTCAGGGAGGACACCTCCAGCCTCCACTAGGCCATGGTGGTGAAGCAACACCTCTGGCTGGAGGAGTTTGACATGGCCTGGTGGAGGGTGGCCTGGGACAGGCTAATGTCCAACCTGAAGGACATTAGTGGGACTCTGTGGGAGCATGTGGCCAACATGGCCTGCCTCCTGCCCCCCAGTCTCCTCCCACGAAGTCTGCCCCATGCCAAGCCTGACCCCGCTAATGCCCTCCCATGGCCCTACCTGCCTGTGGTTCTCACCCCATCCCAGCTCTGCCACAGACCTTGAACCCCAGGAGGGACGTGATCCCAGGGCTGATGAGACTCTTGGCCTCTGACCCCCGCCATGAGTGAGCTCACCACCTCCCCTCCAGGTTCAGCTCCCTCCCAGCTCCCCCTCTAGGTTCCTAGGTTCAGCTCCTTCCAAGCTTCCCAATGCACATGGTTCTCCTACATTGTACTGTGGTTTTGAGTTAATTGTGTAATAGATCAAACATAGTATAGCGTAAAATAAAAGTTTTATTTTCCATAGATCCACATGTCCCTTATGCTTGGTGGGGGTGGGTGCATGAATGTGATGGTGGTAGTGGTAGCAGTATGCATGGTGAGGGGTGGGGGGCGTAATGGTGAGGGTTGGCTGTAGGTGGGGGTCAGAGGGGCCTGTGAGTGAAGATCTCATGGAGGACCTATCTGATGCGGATCCCATCACGGTTCGCCTGGCAACTGGGGGTACTCAGCCGCCCACCCCTGGATGTAGGCATCTCCCTGGCCCTCCACAATGCTATTTTGAAATACATTTTTGTGTGTAGCAGCCCTATTTTGAAATAGGTATTTCCAGAATAGCTATTCTGGAATAGTTTATTCTGAAATAAGGCTGCTGTGTAGATGTAGCCTTGGTTAGACCCATCATGGCTGTACACATATGGCTTGAATATTGCTATGGCACAAGCCAATTTTGAATTTTTACTTAGAGGTGAAAAAATGCGCTTGAGAAAACCTCAACTTGCCTGCTGAGACAATCTGTTTAAATTGGATTGTTTTATTGACAGCATATCTCACTAATCAATGGAGTTAGTAAAAAGGACTCTCTTTGAAGTTTCTCTCTCTCTTTGTACTTTCGTACTTTCTTTTTTATATAGGCAACAATGGCACAGTTGTCTCATTTTACCAAAACAGGATGACTGCAAAGTTGCTTCCTAAATGAGAGGAATGCTAATATGAGCATGTCAGTATATGATGACCTGATGGGAATGAACTACAATTCTCTGATCAGCCTTGCTTTTTATTCTGTGTGGGATCTCTTGTTGATACCCAACGCCAGTCATTCAGTACTATTCCTAAATCAGATTTCTCTCTCTCTCTCCACTCATCTGTCAGTTCAGGTACACATGGGACCATGAATCTGATGAATGCTGTGGGTGTCTGAAAGGTACTATCTCCAGAATTAATTGTTTGATATTAGTGAGTGCTAATGGGGATTAAATGAGTGAGATCCATACTTTGGGATGCATTGCCCTTTTTCAGTCTGTGAATGTAAACTCCATGCTAGAGATGAGATGACAATTGTACACAGGTATAGAAGTCTTGAGGATACTTTTCACATTGGTTACCATCTCTGTGAAAGCACTGACAGGCTACGTCTACACTAGCCCCAAACTTCGAAATGGCCACGCAAATGGCCATTTTGGAGTTTACTAATGAAGCGCTGAAATGCATATTCAGTGCTTCATTAGCATGCGGGCGGCCGCGGCACTTCGAAATTGATGCGCCTCGCTGCCACGCGGCTCAACCCAACAGGGCTCCTTTTCGAAAGGACCCCACCTACTTCGAAGTCCTCTTATTCCCATGAGCTATGAGCTATTCTTCTTCTTCCAGCATCATCACCACTAACACCACTAGAAGACATAGCCAAGTGAAAACCCAAGCATCCTTGCAGCAGCTTCTGAATGCAATAAACCATTAATAAGGAACTGACAGCTGCCAGTAAGGTTTTGCGAAATGCAGCTGGCAGTATATTTATGAGAAATTTGCTGCAAGCCACCTGTCACTTTCAAAAACAAGTTAGATGACTTAGTTGATGTTTGGCTCCAACATCAGCTAAAATCCCCCAAACTGCAAACTTTCATCGAGCTATTTCTCATCAGAAGGAAAAAAATAATTACAAAAGGAAATGTAAAAATGTAGTCAATAATTTTAAGCGTCTGCCACCAAATTTCCTGTATAATGATTCCTGGTCATCATAGGTACAGATAGGCATGAGAGGGAAATTAACAACCAGGTAATTTATGAAGTATTTTCTCTGAAAGATTACATTTCTGAGCAGCACTGTGGAATAGGCCAAATCCACAGAAGCATAATGAGTAATCAGTAACTCTTGTTTTTTCCCCCTGGAACTAAGGAGACCATATGTCCCATTTTTGGCGGGACAGCCCTGTATTTCGGGCACCATTCTGGTGTCCCGATTTATTTTGCAAAAGGGGCTGATTGCCCCGTATTGCACAGGGTTAATTATCTTCCCTCACTTGGAGGAGCTGGGAACTGGGAGCCAGATGGTGCGGTGTCTCAACGGCTGCCCAGCTTCCCCCAGTGGGGGCTGGAACTGAGCTGGGGCTGTGGGGCTTGGAATGGGAGCCACAGTGGGTGAACCAGGGCTTCAGTGGGGTTGGATCCGGGGCGTGGGTGGTGGGGGTTGGAGTGGGCACCAGAGCTGCAGGGCACTGAGCAGGGCTGCTGTAGCTGGAGCTGTGCGGGGGTTGGGCCGAGCTGTGGAGGCTGGAGCAGGAGCCCAGGCCGAGGGGAGGGAGGAGTTGGAGTGGGACCGCTGGAGCTGCGGCTGGGTGGGGTCTGGAGCCACAGCTGGAGCCATGGGTGAGTTGAGCAGGGGGTGGGTAGTGAACTGTGGCTGCAGTGGGGTTGGAGCCCGCGCTGCCCAACTTCCCCCAGCGGGGGCAGCTGGGAGCTGGACTCTGCAGTGGTGCTGGCTGCCATCCACATCTCAGGGAAGCCAGGAGCATTGCTGGCAGGGCAGTAGCTCTGTTCCCAGCGCCCCAGAAAGAGTGGCCATCCGTCCTGATCACCCTACCCAGAACCAGCGCTGAAACCCCGCAGCTGTAAAAGGGACAAGTACAGCTCCAGGTTTAAATACATCTGCCAAAAGCAAAAAGGAAATGGAAAGTTTAGTAGCAGAAGTATTACTTCTGTTTCAGTGTTACATATCCTATATTACCCATGATAAGCAGGATAGTTTTACTTACTTGAGCTTTTAAATTACTTTTCCCAATAATTTGATTGATCATTTTATAGTCATAGTATGGTGAGCTCAAAAGCTTTTGTCATTATTAGCATGATGTTTCTAAAGCCATTATTTTTGGTTGATATCACCACTATTTCACCACTATTAAATCTCTTTCTGAATTTAGTAACACTAACAAAATATCCTACAATAGGCCCAATACAATCAGTGAACAATAATTGTCAGACCTTGCTCTAAGCTATTTATACACATCTACACAAAAACACAAATGTTGCTCCCACATTTGGTCTCTTCTTGCAGCTTTTTAACAAACAACATGAAGATTTAAGCCCTAACTACTGAACTAAGAATTAAATGTAACAATAATAATAAATTGATGTTGAGCCTTAAAGCATGATACAACATGGAAAAGTAACACCAGGAAGACCTGTATTCATTGTGGCACAATAACTCATTTAATCAGTTCATGAGTATGATGATGTTCAGTTTTCTTAACTTCCAGTCCCACAAATTCTGAATGTTAAATTCCTGTGGCTTTCTCTTTCTCTCTCACGTATCACCCTCAGTGACATGGAGTGTACAGGCCAAATTCTGCCTTCATTTATGACCAGCAAATCCAATTGTTATACCTGTGTAACTAATTGCTTGCAATAGATACACATAATTGTAACTCAGGACATGATAGCCGTGTCTACACGTGCACACTACTTCGAAGTAGCGGCACTAACTTCGAAATAGCGCCCGTCACGGCTACACGCGTCGGGCGCTATTTCGAAGTTAACTTCGATGTTAGGCGGCGAGACGTCGAAGTCGCTAACCCCATGAGGGGATAGGAATAGCGCCCTACTTCGACGTTCAACGTCGAAGTAGGGACCGTGTAGTCATTGCGCGTCCCGCAACATCGAAATTGCCGGGTCCTCCATGGCGGCCATCAGCTGAGGGGTTGAGAGACGCTCTCTCCAGCCCCTCAGCTCAATGGTGGCCGCATGGAGCGGCCCCTTAAAGGTCCCCTCCCCCTCCCTTCCTGTGCAGGAAGCTGAGGGAACGTGCAGGCGGCAGCCCACACACGCGGCCAGCCTGCACGTCCCTCAGCCACCCACCCAGCTGCGATGGCTGCCCAGCAGCCCCCCCAGCACCCCCAGGGGACCCCTCCCAAGGGGAGCCAGGGCAGCCAGCCCAGCCAGTCGGGCAGCCAGGCTGGGAAGCGGCAGCGGGGCCCCTCCTGGACGGAGGCCGAGCTGCGGGACCTGCTGGGGCTCTGGAGCGAGGAGGAGGTGCTCCAGGTAACGGGGAGCAAGAGGCGGAACGCGGATGCGTTCGCTCGGCTGGCTGACGGCCTGGCTGCCCGGGGTCACCCTGCCCGCACTCCTGATCATGTCAGGAGTAAGGTGAAGGAGCTGCGGCAGGGTTACTCCCGGGACCGGGATGCGGCCAGCCGATCTGGGGCCGCCCCCGTCACTTGCCCCTTTTACAGGGAGCTCAGGGACATCCTGGGCCCCCGGCACACCTCCTCCCCTCCGGCCACCCTTGATACCTCGGCCGATGAGCCCCAGCAGGCCCTGCAGCTGGAGTCCGCCCCGGAGGCAAGCCCCGCACCCCGGGGGCCCCCACCGGAGCCCACCCCCAGGACATCGCGGCAGGAGGAGGAGGAGGAGGAGGAGGGGGGCTCCTCCTCTGCAGAATCCAGCCTGCAGATCCTCCTCCTGCCATCCCGGAGCAGCAGCCGGGCCTCCGCCCCCTGGGGATCTCCGGACCGTGGGAGCGGACCGACAGGTAGGTACCCCCCTCTGGTGTACACCCCTGGGCTTGAGGGGTGGGGGGTAATAGATATGTGTCCAGGGCCCCCCACATGCTCACATGGCCATGGCCCCAAGGACAGCAGGGCCATGGCCCTCACAGCACTGCATCAGCCCCTGCCCCCGCCCCCACCCCGCATGACAGTGCCATGCCCCATCCCCGGGCCAGGGGGGAGCGGAACCTCGAGGGGCCCCCGGGAGGAGGGGGTGGGACACCCCGCAGCAGCAGCATGTGATAGAGTGGGGGGAGTGCAAAAGGGAGACTCAGGCTACATATGAGCAACAAGAGCCGAATAGCTCCCAGGGGCAAAGGAGGATCCTGGGGCTACAGCTGGCAGGTGACACCTCTTCCCTGAACAAAGAGGAGGGAGGAGCCGAGCTGGCTTGGAATTTGGGGGGGAGAGCGGGGGCCACAGGTAGAGGCTAGGGGAAGGGAGAGCTGGAAGGCAGCCAGCCTGAGGAGGGGGAAAGCTGCATCCCAGAGGGGCCCCCCTTGGGGTCTTCTCCCCATGACGGGTTGGAAGGACTGTCTCTTCTGACAGCTGGTGCTGTCACTCCTGCCAGAAACTGGCCATCTGTGGCCTAAGAAACCTCTCCTGCTGTCAGACCCTGCGGGGTGAAGTGAGGGTCGCTCCCACCAGGGGACGGGGTGCAGGGCACGGGGACCCCTGAACCCCATCCGTCACAGCAGCATCTCCCGGGGACGGGGATGGGGAACCTGCAGCACAGGGCTGGGGGGACAAAGGCCACGGCTCGGGGCCCACACTAACGCCTGTCTCCATTCTTCTTCCCCCGCTCCTCTCCTGTGTCCCGCACCTGCACCTTCAGAAGGACCGGAAGAGAGCGCCGGCGAGGCCTCAGTGGTCCCGGAGAGCCCTCCGGGACCATCGCTCCAGGCCAGCCCCTCGGCCGAGGACCGACCGGCCCCACGGCGGGCTAGACAGCGGACTCCGCACCACCACCACCCGACGGCGACGGACCCCCAGCTTCTGGCCATCCACCGACGGCAGCTGGAGGTTGCGGAGCAGCAGCTGCAGCTGCAGGAGCGGGCGCTGGCCTGGCGCCAGGAGGCATGGGGGGCCTACATGGAGACTTTTAACCACCTGGTGGACTACCTGGCCCCCCATGCCGCGCCGGCCGCCGCAGCGCCCGCCCTGCCTGCTCCACCAGCTGCTCCGCCCGTCGCCGTCCCATCCGCCGTCGCCCCGCCACCCACCGCCGAGGGCCGGAGCGCTGAGGGACCCCTGGAGCCACCTGAGACTCACCGGGCATCATATCTTCCGGTCCGGTCCGGCCCGCCACCAGCCAGCCCCGGACAGGGCTGCGACCGCGGCGGGGCTCCCGGCCCGCCACGCCCAGTGCCGGGCTATAGGGGCGAGGGGCCCAGGACGTGCCCCCCCCCTTGTATATAGTTTAAAGTTATTATTTGGTGCCCCCCGTTTGCCCCGTCCCCCCCATGTAAATAGTTCTCCTCTTTATCCTCCCTGGTTTTCTTTTTATTCATGAGGACACTTGCTTCTTAGTATTGTTTTATTTTTGTACATATTAGTTTGTTTCCACATGTTTGTATATAGTTTGTTCTTGTTTCATATATTTACAGTTAAAAAAAAAAGTTCTGAAAGAAAAAGAAGCTTAAGTTCAGCCACAAGTGCGTGCTGTCATTTGTACAGGAAAAGTGGGAGGGGGGTACGGTGGGGTGCTGCATGGTGTGGGCGTTGGGGCAGGAGTGTGGTGGAGGAAGGGGCGGGCAGTGGGGGGCCTGGGCAGAGTTCACCCCGCGGCCTCATCATTGAAGTGGGCCCACAGGGCCTCCCGGACCCGGGTCCCCTCGGGGTCCACCTGCCGACTGGGGGCAGCAGATGGCTGGACGTGTGCCCTGGCGGCCTCCGCAGCCCAGCCCTGCAGAAAGGTCTCCCCCTTGCTCTCCACGAGGTTATGCAGGGCGCAGCAGGCACCCACAATCTGGGGGATGTTATTGGGGCCCGCATCCAGGCGGGTCAGGAGACATCTCCAGCGTCCCTTGAGGTGGCCAAATGAGCGCTCCACCACCTGGCTCGCATGGTTCAGGTGCTCGTTGAAGCACTCCTGGCTAGCGGAGAGATGGCCCGTGTACGGGTGCATGAGTCAGGGCCGGAGGGGGTATGCCGCATCTGCGATGATGCAGAAGGGCACGGTGGTGTCCCCCAGAGGGATCTCCCGCTGGGGGATGTAGGTCCCTGTCTCCAGCTGGCGGCACAGGCCTGAGTTCCGGAAAACCCGGGCGTCGTGGGTGCTGCCAGGCCAGCCCACATAAATGTCCTGGAAACGGCCCCGGCTGTCCACCAAGGCCTGGAGGACCACAGAATGGTAGCCCTTGCGAGTCAGGTATCGTCCTCCACTGTGATGCGGGGCGTGGATGGGGATGTGAGTCCCATCCAGAGCCCCGAAGCAGTTGGGGAAGCCCAGGGTGGCAAAGGCCACGATGGTGGCATCTGGGTCCCCGAGCCTCACGAGCCTGTGCAGGAGCATGGCGTTGATGGCACGTACAACCTGCAGAGAAAGCACATGGGACAGCACCAATGAGGGGTGAGCAGGGTGTGTGTGGCCCTGCCCTGCCCTCCTCTGCCCTCCCCTCCCCTCCCCTCCCCTGCCCTCCTCTGCCCATCCCCCCTCCCCTGCCCTGCCCTCCCCCCGTGGGTTCTCTTACCTCCATGAGGACAGCCCTGACAGTGGCCTTGCTGACACCAAACTGCTGCCCCACGGATCGGTAGCTGTCGGGAGTGGCCAGCTTCCAGACAGTGATGCCGACCCGTTTCTGCACTGTGAGGGCACGCCGCATGGCGGTGTCCTGGTGCCTGAGTGCGGGGGTGAGCCACTGGCACAGCTCCATAAATGTCTGCCAGCTCATCCTGAAGTTCCTGAGCCAGCGGTCGTCGTCCCACTCCCCAAGCACCAGCCGCTCTCACCAGTCGGTGCTGGTGGGGTAGCTCCACAGCCGCCGGCGTGTGAGGCGGGGGCGGGGCGGGGTGCTGCAGGGTTAGGGGTTGAGCCCTGCTGCCCTGGGGGCAGCTCCTCCTCCGGTGTACCAAGGAGGTGCTCAGCTGCCTCCCGCATGGCATGGAGCAGGGCAAGCCCTGCTCCTGCCGGGATGGCTGGGTGGACCTCTGGCTGCTGCTGCTGCTGGGGGTCCATGACTGCGGCGCCCGGGGTCTGTGTGCCTATGGCTCCTCAGACCACGTGCTGTGCAGGCTGAGTGTGTCTGGGAGGGGCCCTTTAAGGGAGTGGCTAGCTGTTGCCCCGGAAGCGCTAGTCCGCCCTGTGACCCTGTCTGCACCTGTGCCTGGCATCCCTATTTCGATGTGTGCTACTTTGGCATGTAGACGTTCCCTCGCTGCGCCTATTTCGATGTTGGGCTGCGCAACGTCGAAGTTGAACATCGACGTTGCCGGCCCTGGAGGACGTGTAGACCCTATTCATCGAAATAGCCTATTTCAATGTCGCTACATCAAAATTAGCTATTTCGATGTAGCGTGCACGTGTAGACGTAGCCGATATGTGACAAGGACCAGAACCTGCTCTCTTCTACAGTGATTTCAGCTTGGCTACATTGTTACCAGAGTACAAAATATTAAAGAAACAAACAAAAGGGATGCTAAGCATACCGGACTGTGTACGCTTTGGTATAGGACCTCTGAAGATGGTTTCCTTTCTCCATATACACTGTTCAGAACAGAAGGTGGTTGTAGGCAATTTATCTAGACATAGTTGAATTATTCTAAGTGTATTAGACATCTTCAGAAATGGTGACAATTGCAGAGACTTTACCACGCTACCATGTACAAACTCTAGGCTGAATATGTAATTAGGTTAACAAGCAGTCAACTAGATAACATATAACATTTATTGTAAATATGTAATTCACCAGCACAATTGAGTCTTTTTTAATTCAGCAGTGGCTTTGGTAGAACAGCAGGTCTCATTTGCAGATTAAATTTAAGGTAAGATATTTTTGAACACTATAGCCAGTGAAATGTCTTTCACATTTCATACACTGAGGTGTGTTTTATAAACTAAACTCTATTACCAGGGCAATTTCACAAGCTGTATGCAGATTAAGACAATGCAATCTAAGAAATATCAAAAAATGAATTTGACTGTAGGCCCTGAATTATGATAGCATTCAAAGCTGTCAGTTATACATATAACAAGGCAGTGGTCCTCTAAATGAAGCTGGGTTCAGCTCTCTTATTCCACTCCAGGTGCTTTCACTTGGGTGAATAAAGGTGAGGTACTACCTGGGGTCTTTAAGAGTCCTGGTGAGACAAAAAAATCTAGTGAATCCCAGCAGATTTGGTCAGTAGTCTGAGTCAAACAGAGAGAAGTAGGAGATGAGAGATGCTAAAACTAGTAAATGATTCTTGGGCAGGAGAGCAGCAAGAGACGTTTGCCATCCCCAAGCCAGCAGGATAGGACTGAAAGGATTAGGCAAGAGGAACAGCAGAAAGCTGAAGGAGGGCTGAAGGAAGGGGAAGCAACTGAAGGTCTTACATACTCAGGTCTCTTTGCTGGTGAGCTGACCCCTGAAGAACAGTGAGTGGGCCAGGGTGAGCGAAAGATACCCCCAGCAGAGATGCTTTAGCAGTTCTTGCTGGAAAGAGTGGGGTTGGACCCCAGATGGAAAGGCTAAGGTTGTTGTCCAGGCAGAGGAGTAGATGTACGACAGAAGCAAGGGTCTTGTGAGAATGAAACGGCATTTTAAGGACTGTATGTTTCGGGCATGATATGGACTGTGTTTTGAGATGTTTGCTATGGCCTGTCATTGTCTGAACTATATGTTTTTTTAATAAATGATGTCAGTGGACCAGATAACTGGCTTCCCTGGAGTTTCTGCAGACTCAAAAGGAAAATTGAGGTGAGGGGTTACCTACATGGTTGCCCCAGGAAACAAGGAAGCACCAAAAGGAGGAGGAGGAGCAGGAGGAGGAGTTCATACTTATACACACATTAACATTTATCAGTAGCTGGAATTGATGAAGGAATTTTCTCCAATATGGTTTGAATCATGCAAAAGCATAATATGCAAAACCATAGTCAATTTTCATAACGCTGAAATAGGCACATAATGAATGTGTGGTAGAGCCTTAAGTGATCTATATTATCTCATCCAAATACATCTTAATATTTTCAGTGTGGTATCATTTGTATAAAACATACCACAATAACATAAGGCTTTTTTCAAATTAGATAGATAGATAGATAGATAGATAGATAAATAGATAGATAGATAGACAGAGATCCATTTAGTCACTGGACATTGATAAGCTTTTTGCAAAAAATGAAAGTGGGTGGTTTGGAATAATTAATGATTATCAGAAACTTTGTGCCAGATTCTCAGCTGGTGTAAATCAGAACATCTCCACTGAAGTAAATTGAGCTATGGTAATTTACACTAGCTGAGAATCTGTATAGTGTAGTTAACATATGAGAGAATACGCCCCTTTATGCACCAGACATCCATCCTTACCTTCTGTAATGTCACTGAAACAACTAGTATAGATTTCAGCCTGCACCATATTAATACTTTCTCAAATTTTGAGGCAACTTAACCAGCGTTTAAAATGCCATGGTTGGATATTTGGGTTGAATGAAAATCTCAGGGCAATCTTTATAACCCTTAATAATATTTGCATGTAAGCAACCTAAGGGCACAGTTTGGAACCAAAGGAAACCAAGGCAGGATTACCAATCATGAGGCCTTTAGAGGTTACACCAAAAGCAATTACAGCTGATGATTCAAGTCACAGATTAATTGCCTGAATACAGCAGGAAGGAAATTCTTTCTTCTTTTATTATAGCATAGCACAGTTGACTTTTTTTCTTCTTTGAAGCATTGGGAAATGGAAAAATGTTAGAGGCAGGATATTGGTTAAAAAGGACCTTTGCTTTGATCCAGTTTGTCAAACAATATATTTGTTTAGCACTGAAGATATTTTTGAAAGTAGGCTCTTTAGTCCTGAGTTGGGCAGCTACAAAAAGAAGTGGGTTGCTTTTTCAAAAGTGCAGAATGCCTGCAGCTTTGCCCTTCAAAGAGCTTTATGGAAGCTCATTAAATCACACCCCTTTATATGTGTGGCTAGATATTAATTTAGGATTCCAGTGTTGGGCTCTCAGCTTAGAAACTTTTGGGGCTTGTCTACACTAGCTCCCTACTTTGAAGGGAGAACGGTAAGTAGGGTTTTGGGAGATTATTAATGAAGTGCTGCGCTGCATATGCAGCACTTCATTAAGCTAATTCTCCCCCACGGCAACTCCAAAGTGTTAACCTTCGAAGTGCCAGCTCGCATGTAGCCATGGTTAACTGACTGGGACTTCGAAGCTGCCCCAGCACTTAGCTGGGACTTTGCTGCTACTTTGCTGGGGCAACTTCAAAGTCCCTTTAATCCTCAAAATTTTGCGAAGAAAAGGGAGTTCGAAGTTGCCCCGGCACTTCCAAATCCCAGCAGGTTAGCTGCAGCTACACACGAGCTGGCACTTTGAAGTTAAACACTTTGGAGCTGCCACAGGGGAGACTTAGCTTAATGAAGTGCTGCATATGCAGCACAGCACTTAATTAATAATGTCCCAACACCCTACTTACCATGCTCCCTTTGCAGTAGGGAGCTAGTGTAGACAAGCCCTTTGTGTTTAGATATAGCTTTAGATATAGATTTAGATAGAGCGAGACAGTGTCAAGAAAGATGAAGAGAATTAGAGACAAGAATTAGTATGTTCAGGGAGTTATATGAAGGTGCTCATAACATACCATTCAACACTGAATTGCCATATTCCAGATTCTTCTTATATTGTTCATTCTAATGTCAGATTTTCCACTTCATTTGACAGGTGTCTGTGAAAGACTCCTCTTCTGGGACAGTGTTTGGGATTTTGTTTGTTTTTTCACTCTAACTGGCAAGAGTAACTGGACTAGCCCAATGTTCCTGAAGAAAGGAGAATTGGCTGCATTGAGGTATCTGCCAAAAATTCTTGCTCAGTGCCAAGTGTGTTAATTAGGTATTCAGAACCAACTAGCAACTGTGTGAAGATTTTCATAACCTGTCAGGAGAATTAAAGCTTTAAATTGTTTCAAACTCCACAAGCTAAGCCATAGCAAAATGGAATACAATACTCCTAGAGGTATCACACTTTGCTACTACGCACTCAGTAAATGAAAGGAATACCTGTGATATTAAAAACATTATAAATCCGTGCTGTGTACTTGTTGTTACCATACCTCATGCTTCATTGCCACAGTACTATCTCCTAGTGCCCAGCACTTCCAGTAAAAAAAGTATCACGAACCAAATGTTAAGGAATAGAACATTTCAAAAACACAGAACCAAGACATCAAATAAGGTAAGACAATGATTCAGTGAATTTTGCACATCTCTAATTTCTGTTTGTCTATATTATAACCAAAATAATAGCATGGAAATGTGATTCATAAACTCAAAGAACAACATACATCATTTCTGCTCATGCTAATGAAAGTTATATCATGAAACATCAATGCAAATTGACACCACCAGTTAGAATGCTTCCTTTAACATTTGGAAGTCTGTGTGAAGCAGGCATTTCATCCTGTCATTAAAAACACCATGGCAACTGATATTAACATATACCATGATGGCAGCTTCATAAGACAGGGGAAGCGCTGAAAAGCTTTGAAGACCTCCCTTTGAGAGCTGAGGAACATAGATTAGGCAGTGACAGCTTCACCACATTGTCACTCTTATGCTACCCTGAGCCCCTCCTCAACACTGTTTTGCTGTGATGCCTACATGAAACTTGACCACCCTTAGGCTTCTAGTATGCATAAAAGACTACTAGTATCTTATTGTTGTAATTTTTCAACTGCCTGTATCTGTTGGCTACCTGTTGTCTTGAGCTTAGATTGTATGGGTCCTGAGTCACTGACCATCGTTTCGTTCTCCGATTGTATGATGCCTCACAGAATGGGAACCTGGTCCATGATTAGGGCTTCTAGGTGTAATGGCAATGCAAATAATAAAACAATAGTTTAAAACAGTGTCTTCTGTAAGAGACAGCACGTACAGTCCACTACCTTGTTTGCTCCCATGAGGTGGCAATTTGTCACTTTAAAGTTTATTAACTGATTCCATGTATCGATTCAGCTCTGGTGACACAGTCAGCCCAATTACCCCTCAGTGCCTACAGCTGAGATATAGGAAGTCTGTCAGATCGCATGTAGGAAGAGAACCTTCCTCCCTGGTAAAACCACCAGACCTGGTCTATACTACGCAGCTTTTGGGAATGTCTCTGCCAACTCCAGGTCTGAAAAAATGAAATCACATCTCCTAGGAAACATAGCTATGTCAGCAACCTCCAGTATAGATGCAACTGTGCCAAATGAAGAGTAATTCTGTCAGCTTAGCTAATGTCAGAGTGGAGGTAGTATTACTGTGCCAGCAGACCTCCTTCTGTCAGTTATGCTGGATGTCTCTTAGGCATCGGTAAGGGGGTGCTAAGCTTCCACAGGCTCTGTAGAGGAGACATGGCATTAATTGGCCATGCAAAGCAGGCCACTTTCTGGGCCTCTGAAGACAAACTGACAACAGCACTACAACACAGGTCTTTTCAAAAAAGCTACATTCACTATTAAAAGAAGATTGTAACCCCTGCTATTCTTGTTTGCTCTCTCTCTCTCTACTTCAGACCTACCACTTTTTCATTGTATCTTATTTCTTTTTGGCTACGTCTACACGTGCACCCAACTTCGAAATAGCTTATTTCGATGTTGCGACATCGAAATAGACTATTTCGATGAATAACGTCTACACGTCCTCCAGGGCTGGCAACGTCGATGTTCAACTTCGACGTTGCTCAGCCCAACATCGAAATAGGCACAGCGAGGGAACGTCTACATGCCAAAGTAGCACACATCGAAATAAGGGAGCCAGGCACAGCTGCAGACAGGGTCACGGGGCGGACTCAACAGCAAGTCGCTCCCTTAAAGGGCCCCTCCCAGACACACTTTCATTAAACAGTGCAAGATACACAGAGCCAACAACTAGTTGCAGACCCTGTATATGCAGCACGGACCCCCAGCTGCAGCAGCAGCAGCCAGAAGCCCTGGGCTAAGGGCTGCTGCCCACGGTGACCACAGAGCCCCGCAAGGGCTGGAGAGAGAGTATCTCTCAACCCCCCAGCTGATGGCCGCCATGGAGGACCCCGCTATTTCGATGTTGCGGGACGCGGATCGTCTACACGTCCCTACTTCGATGTTGAACGTCGAAGTAGGGCGCTATTCCCATCCCCTCATGGGGTTAGCGACTTCGACGTCTCGCCGCCTAACGTCGATTTCAACTTCGAAATAGCGCCCAACACGTGTAGACGTGACGGGCGCTATTTCGAAGTTACTGCCGCTACTTCGAAGTAGCGTGCACGTGTAGACGCAGCTTTTGAGTAATATGAAGTCTTTCCCTAGTTGCATGGATCCTGCTGTCTGGTATATTTTCACTGGGGGAAGAGACTTCCGAAAATCGCCATTCTTCAGTTCTGTATGGTAATGCCTTACAAATCTCTCTCTCTCTCTCTCACTCTCTCTTGTTCAATAGGAAAATTTTAAAAATTAAAACTGAGCATTTAACTTTAGAACAAATCAAAGTGTTGAAATGAAAGTAACACATAAGGAATCCCCCCACCCCCACAAAAGGTATAAAACATATTTGTTATGTGAAAAGGAAAATGATCTTAAAAGCAACCTGAGACAACCTAGATTACTGTATGAAGCTGTCAACAAAAAGGATTCTGAGATGTTCTAGCTGAAAAAAAAAAGATTCTAGGCGTAACATCTTAGTGAATATAAGCCAGCATTTTAGCTGGTCACTGGAAATTAAAAAAAAAAATTCTTGAAAAGAACATTCAGGCTCTTTTTGAGCACTGCTAATTTGGACAGTTTTCTGAAAGCATACCAAAGAGTATAACATCCAGAACATTTCTTTATAAACTAGCATCATGTAAAAGAAGTATATGATATCGAATGTCAAGAGATCCCTATATGTAGCTATTTAATAATTATTTGGATTTGGAAATCTGAATTTGTTTTATTTTGGTCATATGACTTGGGATAAATGAGTTCCCAAATCTTTTCAACATCCTAACTGTAGCAAAGTAGAATTTTACTGCAGTTTTTGCTCAGGAAACCCACTAATCGATCACTAGCAATAGATGGGAGCTCCTAGAATGGTCAAGACACGTGTAGTCTTTTGATCAATCAATTCTAAATATGGTATAATATTTACCATTCCAGCGGACTGAGGCTTGAATTTAGAAATAGGATATTTACAGAGACCTGAAGATACTTAGAAACTTTCTAGAATGCTGAATACCCTGCAGAACTCAGATGTAGTTTATTTATTGTTGCCCATTAATGGTGGAATATAATTGAATACTGTTTTTGTTTCTAGTAAAAGAGAAGTCCATTTAAAGGAGAGAATATTTAAAACTGAAGCATATGACAAAAATCAGAAAAGGCAAGCTATTCTTATCTTCATATTTTACTGTGTCTTTCAGGGGAAGAAATGTAAAACTTTGAATTGCTTTTAGAAATGTGAAAAGGCATTCATCATTTCTAACTCTGAGCACGTCTTGTTTATTACATTAGGCATTTAGTTAAATGCTAGTTTCCAGAAACTCATTTCATATTCCCAGAACACAAGAATGACATGTCAATCTTTCATAAAACACTAAGTTTACATTAGTATATATTGCCTTGTGTGGATGGTCCTGAATATTTTTGTTTCCATCCATATGAAAATACTGCATAGACTGCCTCTAAATTAAACTGCACAAAAATAGCTCAAACAATTAACCTTTTTGTTAATTTTAAGTCTCTTTGGAGCTCACATTCACTGGGGCTCACTTGCACTGTTTCACAAACAAGTTCAGGACTTACCATGTACATGACTCACCACAGGCTAATTCAAATCATTCCAAAACAAAACAAAAACAGCAGTGGCCCCTGTTCTGGCTGTGTCTGCTCCATGCAATATTGAAAACAAGCCATGAACACAAAGGCTGCATCTACACTTGCATTCCTCATTCAAAAGATGAATGCAAATGAGGTGCAGATTTACATATTTGGCACCTCATTTGCCTATTCTTATTTCAAATGAGTTTCTTTGAAAGCAGAAAACCAGTGTAGACACTGCTCTTTCGAACGTAAACCCCATCTTCACAAGAACCCTTCTTCTCTTTTTGTTTTGAAGAGGAATGCAAGTGTAGCCACAGCCAGTGTCTTTGTAGGTAGGGAAGAGAAAGCCTGTTTCTTGCTAAAGCAAAAAAATTCATATTACCAACAGGAGGCATCAACTAAAATTAATACGCTCATCCCCTCTCTCTATGAGCACAGTTGGTTCCCAACTTTGTGCTTGTAGGTGAAAACTCATAAGAGGAACACTAAATTCTCATTAAAATACTTGTAAAATCTCTGATTGGTTTCTAGAGCTGGGCAAAGGCACGGCAGCAGGTGGTGCTGCTTTTGAAAGGTAAGTGAACCTCAGGCTGGGGGGTTGGAGAGGGTTTAAGGCTGAGGGCAGTTTGGGGCCATGAGTGGGAGGGAGGGTTAAAACCTGGTGGCCAGTTGGGTCTGTGAGAGTGGTGTGGGGTTTCAGCCTGCTGAAGGTTGGGTGTGTGGTCCGGTGGGGTGGGGGTCAGGCTGCAGCAGGTCAGGTCTACTGGGCTGGCGGGGGTCAGCTTCCATGGGGCCAGTCTGAAGGGCTGGTGGGGGGCGGGATCTGGCTGCCACAGGGCCACTGGAGGTACAGGGGGAATCATGCTGCCATGGGGCTGGTGGAGGGAGGGGAGATCAGGCTGCCGCAGGGCCAGTAGTGGTATGGGGGGGGATCAGGCTGCCGTGGAGCCGGTGGAGGACGGGGGATCGGGCTGTCATGGAGCCAGCAGAGATACAGCGGGGGGGATAGGCTGCCACAGGGCTGGCAGAGGTACAGGGGTGGGTCAGGCTGTTGTGGAGCCAGCGGAGGGCGGGGGGGGTCAGGCTGCTGTGGGGCCAGCGGAGGGCGGAGGGGGGGTCAGGCTGCTGTGGGGCCAGTGGAGGGTGGAGAGGGTCAGGCTGCCGCGGGTTGGGGCTGCGGGGCTGCCTGGGGGTCAGACTAGGGCTGGTTGGAGCCGGGGGAGGGGGTTAGCCTCGTATTAGCAGGGGAGTTCACTTGTGGAGTGAAGAAAGGTAAGTAAACGTGTCCCTCGTTTAAGTGAGTACTCGTTAGTAAAGTGCTCATTTAATGAGGGATGGGTGACTCCAAAATCCAGATTTACTGAATCTTAAAATCCAAACTTCCACTTTTACTGAACTTCTAGCACATCCTGCACAGTTCCATTTAGCCTACTTTTCCTGTTCCACTGAGTTTATGGTTATCTTAACTGGTTTGCAAAATTGGGATTCAGTTGTAATTGTTATGCAGGCAATAATCCTTCTGATCTAAGTTGAAGCAAAGGATGAGACCATTTTCTCTTTTATCATTTCTGGGTACCTCATTAGGGGTAGATATTGATTAGCCCAAAACCTGAAACAGAGAGGAGTAAAGGACCTCTAATCCCAGCACAACCACATTAGGACTATTCAGCCCGGGGTACCCCAGGGAGTGCAGCTGTTCCAATTCCCCACTGTGATGACGTCAGAGCAAAAACAAATGTAGGCACAACCATTCCCCAAAATGACAGTAAATGTAACCAGAGATGCTAAGAGAAAGTATTTTTCAACCTTTCCAGGCCTACAGTCATCTAATTTACTGAGAGAGCAAGAGGTAGAAGGGTGGATTTTGACTCTTATGCCCTACTTTTCCCTGGTTTTCATATAGGGAGGCATAGCTTGTAGTGATCACTCACACTCAGAGCTGATCCTACCTCTCAGTTTCTCAGAGAAAAAAACAAAAGGATACTCGTCTCACAATGAAGTATTGAGGAACCCTGTCTTCATAGAGATTATGTGCTGCTGTGACCTAACCACTGAGTTGGTCATACAAATGACGTCTGCATTTTACCCAAGGTGGAAGTTTTCCTGTGACATGAGACTTAAAAAATTGCCATCTTCCTTTTTTAATAGGTGAGAAATTGTTGCTAAGTGGGCAGGCAAATTACAGTCTATGAAAGATACAATTCTTTCCTATCTGCCTGGTGTCTACAATCATCCTCTTTCCCGTGTTTCAGGAATCCTACCAATCTACCATGCATATACAGCAATAAAGTTTCCTGTTACAACGGTCTTCTCTACAGCTTATGACCTTTGCAAAGTGACAGAGTAAGCACAGATTTCACAAAACATTCTGGTCATAGTTCAGTGCTCTGGTTACTATGCAAAATTTCATCAATGAGGCAGTACCAAAGTAAATAAGAAAACAAAACAAAACATTACAAAACAAAACAAAACAAACAAAAACCACACGGAAAAAAAAACCCAGATTGGGTAAATCAAAAGTCTCTGTTGCTTAAAACTGATAGAAAAAGCATAGCTATGTCCTTTGTCAGTGTGCAGATTTTTAGAGAAAAGACACTCAAGTAGATAATATAGTCCCTAAATGTCTTCCTCTCTCTTCATTTTTTACAAGATCTGATTGAAATACGTTGATTCATAAACACAGGAAATCTCTGCAATACGTTTTTCCAGGACTATTCATTGTCATGAACTGGGGTTGGTCTGAGTTATGTCACTGTACATTACCCCACAGCGGGATGCATTTTTTTGTCCTACGTTTGATGGAATAATACAGATTGAAAAAAAAAAAAAAGGAAATTCATGGTATGAGAATCTTATCCGTGATGACAACTACAAATTGTATTTCTATAACATCCATCTGTAACAGGCAAATCCACATAGAAAAACCCAAAAAAAGGGACTAAAACAAAAAGTGGGGGGACAGATATTAAATAATTTCAGGTGCTACTGAACTGAAATCTGGAACCAAACAATCTCCTCCTCCTGAATTTGGAGCTGTTGAACATATAGTTCTGATACACGCAACAGGGACACTTCTCTGAAAATAATTAAAATGACTTCATAGCGTTTGCCCGATCACTTCTGAGATCTGAAAAACACTTAAATCCTTTTAAAGTTGCTGGCACTTATTATTGTATTTAATGTCTTGTGTTTTAAATCCATTTATTTTTTTACTGAACATGGATTTTTTATTGGCTTATGTGTTTGAAGAAATGCAGTTTCTTTCTTTTGTTTGCCCACCCAGCATTTATTCAGAATTGTTCTCTGGAGTAGGGGGTGGGGGAAGAGATTTGCTGGGCCCCTTGGCAAAATGGAGCCAGCTGTGCCCTTTCAGAAGGGGCGGGGCCTTGGGCAAAAGGGCGGGGTCTGATCAGCCAGCCCTCTGTGCTGCAGGGAATATAGTACACCAGAACCTCCTCACCTTCAGAGTGCACTGCACGGGGTGATTTATATGGCCATGGCTCTGGCTACTGCCTTGGTAGAGGTAGCCAGGAAGTAGGAGCCTCAAGCCCCTCTGAACTGCTGGGCTCAGGAGCAATATCCTCTTTTCCCTCCTTCTGCATCCTTCTACCATTCAGCAGGTCTGCTCTGCATCTTCCACCCTAAATTGTTCTCCATCCAATATGTTATCAGAAGCTAACAATTCTGTCAAGGGCTATAGTCAGGTTATAAAATGGCACAAGCAGAAGGAAGGAAAAAAGAGCAGTTTTGTTTTCTGAAGGTATCGGGTGCTATATGCATATTCCAAATGGATCTTTTGCCCTTTTAATTCAAACCCTGGCCTTCTGTAATAAAATAATACAATTTGTAGCGTTAGTAAGCTTATAACAAAGTTATATAAGTTAAAATACAGTTATATTTTGGAAACCCCTTACATTTCTTAAACAGATATTGTTTTATATTGCCATGTCCATGAATTGTTCCTCTAAATGTAAAAAAAAAAAGGCTCTTCCCTGCATACCAAGTTAGCAAAGTAAAAACACTTGCTCTTATTTCTCTTCCATCTAAATACAGAAAATAGGAGGCTGCGAAAATATACAGAAGGAAATATGGCAGATTCTCACATTCCTGAGACCAAGAATCATTTTTTCTAAAATATTCACAATCATCTTAATCCCTGAGTAATGTGACTTGTAAGAAACAGAAAGCAAAACATTGCAAAGAGAGCTTTTCAATCATTCATATTTTCTTACACGGGAGAAACCATTGCCTAGGATTAGGAGCACAGTTTACATCCCCTAACATACATATGTGCAGTAAAAAAGAGGGCTCCATCTCCACAGCCATGCACTTATTTTCTTGCTGCTCTTTATGCTTGAATTAGATTGTGTGCTCTTATGTCCCCCAGCTGTATTGTATATCTCTACTGAAGCCTTTTCGATAAATCATAGCTTTAAGTTTTAATGCTGCATCTGATGTTAAGAAACTATTCTTTCATATTTAAAATCACAGGACACATTGAGGGAGAGGACAAGGAGAAAAATTTCCATTATTCTGAGTAGCTGATGATATTTTGTTGCTTGTCTATTTGCTAAACACCATAACCATATCAATAGTAAAACAGATGAACCATGCTATAATAGAAAGCCAAAAACTTTCCTCTATTTGACATTCAGAAGATACGTATACAAAGCTGAGCTGGTATTAACAGACACATAGTAAAGACCACACCTAGAGATATCATTTTAACTTTAAATCATTGTGACTTACCTTATGCGGACACAAATACGAAAGACATGTACGGTCTAGCAAAAAAATTATGTATCCATAGACTATAGGCTTCATAGTTTGCAATCAAATGGGTTGTTCAGGCCCTATCAATGAAACATTTGGCATGAGTACAGGTTTTTTTAATTTTATATTGAAAACTGGAATATGGTCCTTGAATTAGGAGCACGCCACAGTAACAGAGGAAAGAAAAAAGGAGTTTGGAGCTTAATAGTATCATCACTAAAATGAGCCTATTTTATGGAATCTAACATTTAAAAATGATACCAACGCAATGGGGATGTGATTTTGCCCATGTTGGTGGCAGCAAAAGTAACTTCATTCAATATATTAACTTGTGTATGGAGAAACCATTCTATAACATTCATAAAAATGTGTATCATTCCTTAATGTTATAGATCTATTTCATTGCAATAAATCCACTAAAGTGAACACATTCTGTATTGTAATAAAATAATAAAAATCTCCACACAATCAAAACAAAACAAAAGCCCAACAGCTAAACTTCTTTTGTCTCCTTAACACACCTGAGGAGTGATGCTTCCTGTTGAATTTAACCCTTTTTCATATGTGAAATGGAGGCATTTTTTGAAGAAAAACACATACAAATCTGAACTGGTGAAGTCACTGAGCCACGAGCAGTAAAATGATGGTGACATTTTAGATTTTAGAGAATATAACCCCTAAAAAATCCAGTCTTTTTTTGCTGAAGGTGACAACAGCTGTTTACAGTAACAGAAGAATCAACATAGTTCAACTATCAAATGCTACACAAAATATCAAAAGAGGTTTAAAATTAAATGCCGGTAATATGATTAAAATGGGAGCTATCCATGCATAGGTATACTTTCTTTTACAACACAAAATTGTTCCAAATATTTTTAAAAATAAGTTGCAATAGATTAGTGAATACAATCAGCAATAAATGTTTCAATTAAATTAACTATTAAAAAAAAGACTCCATCTAATTACTTCAATGCACATTTAGAGCTTTTCTGTTTAAGAAAGGAGTCACTTACCTAAGACCCCTAGCCTGTAGTTGAGGGTTACAACGATGACATTGCCATAACTTGCTAGAATGCTCCCATCAATCATGTTGCCAGTACCTTCCATGTAAGATCCCCCGTGGATGTAGACCATAACAGGTTTCTTGCTGTTCTGGTCATGAATATCTGAAAAAAAATGCAAGTAAGGAAGACACAATAAAGTGATAAAAAATGAAACATAGTAGGTAGTTGTTTTTTTTCACAAAAGTGCTCTTAAAATAATTTTCCCCATGTTTTCAATTTTATTTACAGCTCTTCAGTTAGCTAGTCTTGCTCTCTGCTTTTACTTACATCACTTCAGAGCGATCAATATCAAATGCTCAGTGGGTTTAAGAAGCTGAGAAAATGGGGTTTTTGGTACTTGTTTGTTATTTCCAAGTACAGTTTTCTTAGCAATTTTCTCAGAACCCTGGGACAGCACTAAAGTATTTCCAAAATTAACTGTGAGATAAATCAAAAGCCTAAGTAGAAAATTAAATGCATAGGAGCTGGGATCATTATTAGAATATTATGAAAACACAACATTCTAACTAATTCATGAAAACCAATGCATCAAAACATAAAATGAAACCACTGATCCAGTCTTCCCATTCCCCCAACAGGAGTCATCTTTGTGGAAAGTACAAAGCTCAATTTCCTACTGCAATAACTGACATCTTAAAATTAAACTATCCAAATAAAAACAAGTCATATTATCTCCTGTACAAAATTGTCTAAGAGGTAACACACTGGAGTAGCCCTGCAGTCAACATCAAGATTTTGGTCCAAAATAAAATGAAGATTTTAATGTCATGCTATGCCTAATCAAAGTGACAAGATAGATGATCTTTTTTGGCAAAGAACTAGACTAAAACACAGGAGTTCTCTGTTCTAGTTTACATCTAAACAGAAGCACAAAACACAGTGATGAATATTTTACTGTGCTCAGTGAAGTACTGGAAAGAGTATTTGCTGAATATTTCATAGGGCCAAATTAGCCCTTGAAATAGAACAGAAACCGAAATGGTATCCATGCCAAAAGAATGTCAAGACAGAACCTAAAAAGCATGAAACTTTGGAAAACAATTTGTTTTATTTAATATTCTCTTATTATCAATCTCTACCTAGAGAGCTGATCTTACACCATTGAAGTCAAAGACTACAGTTACACTACAGAGATCTGTAGACAGAAGACACTTCAGAAGAGATTTCCCGACAAAAATTCTGTTGACAGAGTGCAGCCACACGCAAAAGCCAATTGGAACTGACTGACGGGAATTTTACGATTTGGCTACGGTTACACTAGCGAGTTTTGCAAACCCTGGTTTTGTTAACAAAAGTAGTGGAACGTTCTCACACAAAATGTGCTTTGTTGACAGTTTGTCGACAAAACTCCACACTTCCGCCAGCAGCGTTCTGCCTCTCAACCAGGAGGCATAATGCTGCTATTGACAGATTCCGTCAACAAAAAAAGTGGTGTGGATGCTCTGGGAGCCTCCTCTTGACAGACAGGGCATCCACAACAATGGGCAGCCCTGTCTGCTCTGCTTCTGGGTGCTTGTTTTGTCAAGAGAGAGGTTGGGCAATCAGTCCACTCTGTCAACAGAACAGAAAGCTCTTCCGATTGGCTTTTGTGTGTGGACATGCTCTGTCAACAGAAGTTTTGTTGGGAAATCTCTTCCACAAGTGACTTCTGTCGACAGATTGCTGTAGTGTAACCATAGCCTTTGATATTAATGGGAGGGAGACTCGAGCAAAATGAAGATACTCGGTCCTTCACACTCTGCTAGTCACCTGATTGTATTCAAAGATAGATATATATATCTTATTTAAAAAGTTTGTGAGTTATTTATTCCCTTTTTTGTGGACTGAAGGATACTACTTAGCCACAGAATACAAATTCTAATTAACACAACACTTAGTACTAATAATGTAGTATATATCTACCTTTCATAAATAAACAGATAATATTTTTATTGCTTTATACAATCTTGCATTAGTGAGGTTTCCTTCAGAGGCACTGTGCACAGCTCTGGTTCCCTTATAGGAAAAAAAAATATGACAGCAACCAAGCAGTTAAAATGGAGGGTAAC
Organism: Carettochelys insculpta; assembly: GCF_033958435.1. Classification (NCBI taxonomy): domain Eukaryota; kingdom Metazoa; phylum Chordata; order Testudines; family Carettochelyidae; genus Carettochelys; species Carettochelys insculpta. The sequence continues at coordinate 140,789,457 of NC_134137.1, forward strand.
AGGTTTGATTCAAGGGCCAGAGATTTACAATACTGTACTCTAAAAGGTTAGAGTAAATATAGTAGGACTGAACTCTCAAGAAAATGGAGATTAAGAGTTGACCTCACTGGGATGTACATAATTCTAAAGGAAAGAGAAAAGAGAACACAGGAGGAAGATATTCAATAACATTTATAAAAGGTCAGGTATAAGAGGAATTTGGACTCAATTACTGTAATCTGTAACTTCTCCAACTACGTTCAAACTACCAAAGGCTTTAACATGACCTCAAACTCAGTAATATGCAGGTAATGCGGCTAATTCTGACTCTAAAAAAAAAAAGGAAAAACCCATGATGAGTATTAACATGAAAAATGGATAGTCAGTATAATTTAATTAAGAAGCAAGTATGAATACAAAGAAAAATTACTTGACTTGTTTCCATGTTTAAAAGATCCTAAAAAGAGTCTTTGCCAAAGAAGGAAATAAAACTATCTCACTGTAATAATTTTTGTACTTCCTGTAAACGTTAGCACTTCCTGTCAGTGGATCCAATCCAGGTTGCCTGCAGGTTGTTGAAAAGATACTCACTGATTTCAGTGGGAATTGGGTCAGGCTCAGAAAAAAATATGGCCTAAAAAGATGGCTAATTATAGGAGAAAATAGTGAAGCAATATCAATAGGCTTCCTTTATTTTTTGTGTCCTAGAAATAAAACATGTATCAAGAAAATTGAATAAAAACATCACGGATGAGTTTCAAACCTATTACATCCACCATATTTTTTGTGCATCGGGGGGAGGGAAGGAAGAGTGGTAAAAATAACAGGTGCTATTTCATGAGTTTTATAAACAAAAGTGAACTTACAAAATATATTGCAGGTAGAAAGGAGGAAGAACACATGCATGTTTTTAAATTCTTACCCCTCACCCCCTATGCAGGAGTGAGAGGTGGGGGCAAGCATGTGATTATAAATAATATTTATGCATATGTTACTCACTTCACATGTATTTAGGGATAAACTTTATACTTATCTCTCAAGAGAGCTGCAGTCATCTATATGATAATTTGAGTTTTAGAAAGAAAAAAAAAGGAAAGTGGTTTTCAAACAAGAAGAAAATAAAAAAAAAGCACATTCAAGTGCACTTTTGTCAAATAAGAGGGGGAATCATGTTGAAATAATATTAATAATAAAAAAGAAGTTTATGTTCATGCATTGGGGTTGAGCTTTTAAAAAAAAAAACAAAAAAATACCTTCATCTTCACCACGATCATTATTGGTTATATCATCTGCGCTTTTCTTTGTGTTGGCTCCTGGGGTCATAGTGAGGAGAATAAAGGGAAAAAAGAGAATTCAAAAACAGCAGGTTCTCAAAAATTAAAAAAGTAAAAAATAACCACTAACTCCAAAAATAAAAAGTAGAAAAATGTAACACAAAAAAGTCAAAAGTCTGTTACATTTGAAAAAAATAAAAAATATGCAAACTGCACACAAACATAAGAGGTCAAGAACAAATTCAAAAAATTATTTGAAAAGTATATCGCTAGTATATCCCGCATCAATTAAACTATTTTGGTTAAAAGTCATTGCAACAAAAAAAAGTAATGAACAATTAAAAACTAATATAAATAAACATATTAAATCAACCAAATTATCAGTTTTTCCTAAGAAATAGAGGCATATATATATATATATATATATATATATATATATATATATATATATGTTTCCATAATCTTGTAGAAATTACCATCTTTTAGTCACTTTCTGCATTAACTTAATATTTTAATCATTCTGGTTATGATTTATTAAATATTAGCTATAACTCTGATAAAAATATAAAAAAATACATTTTGAAAGACTCAGTTCAAGCTATGGAACTAGCCCTCATATAACAGCAGAATGAATGGCCTTTACATAATCAGAGATGAACTGAAAATAGTTACTTACCATGACAGTAAAACTATAATTATTTAACATAGACTTACTTAACAATAAACACTCACACGTGCTCAGCAGATTTTATTTTTCTCTTGTGTTCAGAAGTAAAAGACACAATAGCATAGCTAGTTATAAGACTATCTTTCTCCATCCTTAACTCTCATAATGAATCTAAATCTTGTCTTTTAAAAGACATATAACTATTCTGATACTGTGCATCTGATCATCTGTTGGTAACTGTCCAACAAACAGTTCACTGTGACAAACAGTTATCTGCTAGCAACTATAATAAGGTGGAAAATTGATTTCTTTTCTAAGCACAGTAAGAACTGAAATGTGGCTTCTAAAGATGTGGTTAATGGGCTAAATCACCTGCTAACTGGTATATCTCTTTATTGCCTTTATTGGGAGGTATATTTTCTGTTCAGATTGAAGTAGAGATACATATTTTACTAACACAGGCAGAATACATATAGCACAATGAAACATATAATATAACTCACTACAATGATATATTTTCTTTTATAATTTATAATGATTACATATTTGGCTCAGTCCTTGTCCTATTCTATTCCAGGAAACAATCTTAGTAACTTGACTGAGTTAAGGATAAAGGCCTATTTTTTGTAAATATTACTTGTAACTTTACTTTCCATATTGATAATAAATCACTTGAGTATTTTGATGTACTGACAGCTCTGTTTTCAAGAAGATTTAAATGAATGCAATTGAACAAACATATAGTCTACTGTGTTTTGAATGTTTAAGAAATCTCATATCTTTCAAGGGTAACACTGTATTTCTCTTTTACATTTCTTTTTTTTTTTGAAAAGAGAGAAAAAAGATGCAAATTAAGGGTAAAATATTCCAAGACAATAAATGATCACTGCAAATAAGAATGGAATGTACTTAAAAAACTGTTAGTGCAACCAGAAGTGTTAAAACATATCACCTTGCTACCACCTGAAAAGAAAGAAGTTCAGATGTTACCTGTGAATATTCAAGGAGATCTAGTCACATAGGTCTCGCTAGCTGAAAGTTAAAGCCAGATGTTCAAATTAAAAATGAGGCACTAAAAACCCCAAACCAAACCAAACCAAAAACCAATGGGGGTGATTAATTATTGGAATAAACTATTGAGGACAGTGGTGGAGTCTCCATCTCTTGATGTTTTCAGATCAAGACTGGAACCCCCTCTGAAAGACATGCTTTAGTCAAAGATAAATTACTGGAACCAGAACAGGAAAAAATTGGTGAAAGTTCTATGTTGCACAGGAGGTCAGATTAAATGACCTAATGGTTTATTCTGGCCTAAAAACCTGTTGTTCTAGTAGGCAGCTCTCAGATGCAAAGCAGAAATTACAAGTACAAAACTGGGATTTGTATAACCTGTTCTCCAAAATATTTTCAATGACTGTTTTGGAAACATGATTCAGCCAAAAATCTCTTTCCAAATAGTACCAATGATAAAGAGGCTATGGTCAAACATATATACAAAAATTTATTCTGCTAGTGAGATGGAAAATCTGTGAAACCCGTGTCATACATATCCACCTACAGTATGTATTCCAGGGTCAAGATTGTACATCTATACCAGCAGTACCTACAAACTGATGTTAGATAGAAATCATGTGTCAAATACAAATCTGCATACAAACCACAGGAAACTGTATTCATGTCATTGTTAAAAATGCTACAAATTATACACTCTTTAAGTGCTATCTGGTCAGCCATTCAACCATTATTCATTTGTCTGTGGCTTTGAAGGGGGTCAGGAGGGGGACAGAGGAGGCTAGAGTCTCGTAAGATGCATGTGATTGCTCACGTACTATAAAACAGAACAAGGAACATGATCAAAAGGGAATAAGACACTACAGAGAAAAAATTATTTTGGATCTAAGGTGAAAGTTAGCCAATAAGGGACTGGCCAGTGGGGGAGGGGCAAGGGTTGTCTCCACATTCTGAGCAGTTTGTGGTCAGAGGGCACCCAGGCACCAGCCCCAGTGCTAGGGCTGCTGGGCAGCACAGCCACAATACCCCAGCCAGCCCTAAGGATCTCATGGCTGGACAGCACCATGCCCACTGCAGAGGTCAGCCTTGGGTATCTGATGGCCAGGCAGCATAGTGGCCACACTCCCAGCCCCAGTCTTGCCACCCATCCTCCCAAACCCCTGCCCTGACCCACCACCCCAATCCCCTGCCCTTAACCCCTGTACCTTAATCTCCTGCAGTGAGCCACCTCACACCCCATAACCTTGACTCCTGCCTTGACTCCTTCACATCCACAACCCAACCCCTTGTCCCCCCAAATCCCCATCCCCTGTCCTGAGCTCCCCACACCACCCAGCCTCCACCCATATAGCTGTGGTATACCTCCATACCTCCAATCCCCTGCTGTGAGCCCCCCCCCCCAATGCCATCCCACACTTAAATTTCTTATGAGTACTGCCCTATTGCAATGTCCCAACCCCCTGCTCTGAGACCCTCCCTGCCCCCAGGGGCATTGCAATACAATAGTACCTGTAAGAGTGTAAGTTATTTTCATCCCTGTTTTGCATGCAGGACATCTTGGACTAGGGTCAGCTGTGGTTGGTTAAGGTGGCCAGAGGGCTATATGAATAATTCACATGGCACTTGGTAAGGAAATGTTTGATGACCGTTAGTTACATTTTTATGTATTCAGGAATGCTCAAGCCTGGTTCAGACAATGCTAGCAAAACTTCAGCTTCCAGATATTGTCAGGAAAGACCAACTCCACCAAGGACTAGCTGAAAGATTGATGTCTGATACTCATATGATGTGTACAGTCTGCGATGACAGAGCTCTGTGGTGACAGCTGATGTTTCCCTCTTCTTCTTTTAAAACAGAAAACCTGTATCTGCTCTTCCCCCAACTCCCTGGGTTCCATGTACTAATATCTATCAACACAATAATTCTTGATACAATATTTATCCTCTGCCCCAAAGGGCAAAATATATGTGTCCAGATAGCAGGGTATAGGGTTTGGGGCATACTAAGATAAGGCAGATAAATGCACACCAAAACTTGGACCTTGCAAGCAGGGAGGAGTTATCTAGACAAATGTCTTTGTAGAAGGCTTCAGATTTGCTTTAATGACATAGAGATGATAAGGATTAGGCTTCTTTGATCAAATAAGAAACGTGAAAGGATATCAAAGATTTCTTAATCATTTATCCGATAATCATTGAACTAAGCAGCTAGTGCTGCTTTCTTCACATGCTTCTGTGCCTTCCCTGCACACCAGCAACAGGAGAATTTGGCAGTCTGTAAATCAGGTTAACACAAAAATGTGCATTTTTTTAGTTCTTGATCCTGAGCCCACTAAAATAATGAGTTTAGAACCTTATGCAGGCAGTAACAGATGTTGGAGTGATGGTGGAATGATGGAGGATTATGGCACCTGTAGAACTAGAATTGCTTTTCTGGGAGCCAGACTCACCCTCTAGCACATAGTAGCAATAGTCTAATGGTTGATATTAGGGTTCTGGCTGTGGACAGCGTGCAGAAGGTCAATGAATGTCACTGGACAGAGATTCCATTCTGGCATTTTCATATTCTGTCAGAGTAAAAGATGAATTTGACAAGTCTGAAAAAATAAAAATCTTCCTTTCTATTTTGCAAAGTGATAGTTAGCCACTTCTGCTTCCAGCACACTCCAAGAACAGAGAATATAGACACACTTACATCTCCATGTTTTTAGATCTGATGTGAGGCACACACACTCCAGTGCACCTCACAGGACTTCAGCATTTTTTGGAAAATAATGAATATGGAATATGAATTAAGAATATAAGATCGACCACGCCAAACCAAACCAAACCAAACCAAAAGTCCTTCACGCACAGCATCCTCTCTTCCAACAGTGGCCAGTGCCAGGGTCCCCAGAGAAAGGGAACAAAAATGGTCAAACAACAAGTGACTCACCCCATGTTATTCATTTCCAGTTTCTGACAAACAGAAGCTAGGGACCCCATCCCTGCCCATTCTGGCTAATAGGCATTGATGGACCTATCCTCCATGAATTTACCTATTTCTTCCTTAAACCTGTTATAGTCTAGGCCTACACCACATCCTCTGCCAAGGAGTTTTACAGGTTTACCATAGGTTGTGTGAAAACAAAAACAAAAACAAAAAACAAAAAAAGCCCTTCCCCTTTGTGTTAAATATGCTGCCTATTCATTTCATTTGTTTCTATTATGAGGAATGAATAACAAACACTTCCTTATGTACTTTCTGCATAACACTCATGAGTTTATAAACCTCGGTAATACCCCCACTTAGTCATCACTTTTTCCAAGATGAAAAGTCCCAGTCTTACTAATCTCTCCTCATACGGGGGGGGCTATGACATACCTCTAGCTGTTTCTGTTGCCCTTATCTGGACTTTTTTCAAGTTTTCCATAATTTTGAGATGAGGTGAACTCATCTTCAGAAAGCTTTCAAGATGTGGGTGTACCAGGGATTTTGAAGATGCAATATGGTATTTTCTGTTTTATGTTCTAATCCTTTCTTAACGCTTCTCATCATTTTGCTTGATTTTTGATTCCCACTGCACATTGAGTGGTTATATCCATGACTCCAAGATCTCATTTTTGACCTGTAGCAGCTACTTTAGATCCTATCATTTGATAGGTATAGCTTGGATTATATTTTCCGAGATGCCCACTCATCCAGTATTGTGAGATTCTTTTGAATGTCCTTGCAATCTGTGTGGGACTTGGCTATCTTGAGTAGGTTTGTATTACCTGCAAATTTTACCATTTCATTGATTATCCCTTTTTCAAAATCATTCACAAATATGTTGAATAGCAATGGTCCCACCACTTCAGGTGCCTGGGGAGGTATTGCTATTTATTGTTCATTCTGCAAGCTGACCATTTACTTGTATCCTTTGTTTCCTATCTTCTAACCAGTCACAAATCCATGAGAGGACTTTCCTCCTTAACACGACTGCTTACTGTGCTCAAAAGCCTTTGGTGCAGCTCCGTGTCATATATCAGAAGGTAGCCGTGTTAGTCTGGATCTGCAAAAGCAACGAGGGGTCCTATGGCACCTGATAGACTAACAGAAATGTATGAGCATAAGCTTTCTGGGCAAAGACCCACTTCATCAGATGCAGGTGACAATGGGCAGCCCTTGCTTCTGTGTGCCTGTTTTGTTGACAGAGCGGAGCACTCTTCCAATTGGCTTTTGTGTGTAGCCGCACTCTGTCAACAGAAGTTTTGTTGGGAAATCTCGTCCGACAGTCACTTACGTCAACAGAGTGCTGTAGTGTAATTGTAGCCAAAGTGTTTCCATGGGATTTCCACTGCAATGCCTGATTGTTAATGCTGCTCTTTTAAGACGTTTCCATTCAATCATCAGTATAAATTGTAGTTGGATAGTTGCAAACAGGTCCATTGCATACACTGTTGCAGGTGTATTACTTTCCATTTTTACTTCTTTATTTAGCTTGTCCTCTATTTGGGGCAGTGACTGTTTGTCACATGTTTGCCAAGCTCTGAATATATTGTCAGCATTTGGCAAAAACTGCTAATAAAATGCATATTGTAAATTCAGAGAGCATAGATGAATTTCTCATTTCTAAAAGCAACATGATCATCAGAAGAAAAATATGCTGTGATAATACCTGCATGTTGGCTCCTCATTAACACCACTTCAACACTTCAAGCCTGTAAAGTCTATTCTTACCTTAACTCTTGTTCTATACAAGTGTGGGGGCATTCTACATTTTAGGAAGGAAGCATACTCTTTTTTTCTTCACTCAAACGTGAAACCAGAGACTGATGTTTATGTGTGTGAACACGTGCACATATCTTAAGAGAGAGACCATTTATCAAGATCTTTAACGGTCATATTCTCTTTTGCTGAGTTATCTCAAAATGTAGATGCTCTAAATCCATATTTGCAGACAATCTCTCAGAAGATATTTTTCTAAATGGTTATTTTTTTTTTTTTCTCTTTGGCCTCCTTACATCTTTTTCAAGTCTAACACTGAAATCTTGTTGGCTCTCCTGTAGAGCTAGATTGTGTCCTTGTGCACATCCTTTAGTATTGGCCTGGGGCATGCAGTGGGCTGACAGCCACTACGGGCCCAAGGGCAAGGTATGAACATAAGAACATAAGAATGACCATATTGGGTCAGACCAAAGGTCAATCCAGCCCAGTGCCAGGTGCCCCACAGGGAGTGAATCAATGATCAAGCGATTTTTCTCCTGCCATCCATCTCCAGCTTCTGAGGGAGAGGCCAGGGACACCATTCCTTTCCCATACTAGGTAATAGCCATGAATGAACCTAACCTCCATGAATTTATTAGTTCTTTTTAAAACCCTGCTATAGTCCTAGCCTTCACAGCCTCTTCCGGCAAGGAGTTCCACAGGTTGACTGTGCGCTGTGTGAAGGAGTAATTTATTTTATTTGTTTTAAACCTGCTGCCCATTAATTTAATTTGGTGTCCTTTAGTTCTAATATTATGAGAATAAGTAAATAATTTTCCTTGTTCATGTCTCCACACCACTCGTAATTTTATGCACCTCTATCATATCCCCCTTTAGTCTCCTCTTTTCTAAACTGAAAAGTCCGAGTCTCTTTAAACTCTCTTCATATGGGACCCATTCCAAACCCCTGATTGTTTTAGTTGCCCTTTTCTGAACCTTTTCTAATGCCAATGTATCTCTTTTGAGATGAGGAGACCACATCTGTGTGCAGTATTCAAGATCTGGGCATATCATTGTTTTACATAAGGGCAACAAAATAATCTCCATCTTACTCTCTATCCCTTTTTTAATGATTCCTTACTATATTGTTTGCTTTTTTGACTGCCTCTTCACACTGTGTGGATGTTTCCAGAGAACTATTCACAATGACTCCAAAATTTCTTGTAGCTAAATTAGCCCTCACCATATTGTATGTATAATTGGGGTTATTTTTTCCGATGTGCATTACTTTACATTTATCCAGATTAAATTTCATTTGCCATTCATTGCCTAATCCCTTAGTTTTGTGAGATCTCTCTGAAGTTCTCGAAAGCCTGCTTTGCTCTTAACTATCTTGAGCAGTTTAGTATTGTCTGCAGACTTTGCCACCTCACAGTTCACAGTATAATTGCTCCTCTTAACGTCTGTCAGCAGGCCTGATGTTGTGACAAGGAGACCCAGCAACTGACAGATCTTGTCTTTAGCATTTGAAAAGGTTTAAGTCATAACAAAATAATCTTATAACCACAATATCAGCACATTATGCATTACCCCAAGGGATCACATGGTGCAAATTCTTTCTGCTCTCCCCTGGCTCCCTTGGGTTAGTAATATGGTGCTGACTAGTTTGTAAAAGTGATTTTTTTTCTGTGACAGAAGATCATATATTGATCTCATTTTTCATAGTAGCTTTCCTATTTTTCCACAGTGGACCTGTGGCAAGGCCAGTTCCACTCTTAGTCCCCAGAACTCTGTTTGGTCCACAGTCTTGCAGAAGATTTGGTTCTTGCAGTATGGGTTCTGCTTGTCCTTGTTGGGAATGGGGCTTCTGTCCCTTGCCTAGAAAGGCATTGGGTAGGAGCCCCCTGGTCTGCCTGGGCTAAGTAAACAGTCCTTCCCAGCCACCGGCTGATCTCTGAGGTTACCAAGAGGAGGGAGCCCAAACAGTCCTTGTGAGATCTGCTCACCTCTGCTGCTGTGTCTGGTAACGCTGGTGTTCTCCTTATCCACTCTCTGACCTTCTCCTTAGGCTATACTCACCTCACCTCTTTCCAACCTCCTCTTCTGCTCTCTCCACCTCCTCCTACTGAGAGAGATCTGTTTAACAGGTCTGTGGCAACCTCAAGTGGGATCAGCTGACCCTCACTGATTTATAGAAGCCCATTTCCCCCTGCTCCCACTCTGCCTGTGATAACTCCTGATTAGCCAGGGCTGTTTCTGCTTTCTACAGCTGCCTCACTCCCATTTTAAGCTCGTCTTCTGGGCTGACCCTGTCACCTACCAAAAATTAGTTTCTGAAGAATGTTTGATTTTTTTTTCTGGAATGAAAAAAATACCATTTTCAAGGACTTTTTATTTAGAAAAACAACCTATTGAGAATATTAAAATAAAAAAAATCATCCAGCTCTGGTGCTAACCTGTCACAGCAGTGAATTACTGGCCATTGTGTTAAGCCAATAGACCCAAGGCTTTCATCATTCCCTGACATGCCCTAGACGCTACCAGGCAGGTGACAAGTATCAGAGAGATAGCCGTGTTAGTCTGTAGCTTCGAGAACAGCAAGAAGTTTTGTGGCACCTTATAGACTAACAGATATGTTGGAGCATAGCTTTCCGTGGTCATGCATCTGATGAAGTGGGTCTTTGCCCACAAAAGCTTGTGCTCCAAAATATCTGTTAGTCTATCAGGTGCCACAAGACTTCCTGCTGTTCTACCAGGCAGGTGGGAATCTAAGTGGGAATTCAGCAGCCCTTAACTTTGGAGGTCTGGAGCAGAGACCCTAATCACACAAGGAAGAAAGCAGGAATGCAGCCTACACAGCCTAGTACTTGGAAATTTCCAGGTTATTCCCAGAGGAAAACAAAATAAAAAAGAATGCATTTTTCAACTCCTTGTCTTTCCAGTGTACCAACTGAAGACTCAATTACTAATGCATAAAAGGACACGTCACAGAACAGACTCAAGAAGCATGACTTATCCATTTTCTTTTGACATTTTTTCTAGCCAATTAACTAATTACACTAAGGGGATCCTCTCAGCCATTTCTCACGCCTATAGTTTTTAACAACTTGACAGTATGAGAAGAATTGGAACTGTACTGGCAGTAGGGGTGTGGAGAATTTTACATTTGCCACTTTTATTTAGGTTATTTAAATGCAGTATATGTCACCTAGAAAACATTCTAGGCTCCTCACAATCTCTCCTTCCCTTTTTAAGTATAAGGTAACATAAGAAACTTGGGCTGTGTCTAGATTAGCCCCCAACATTGAAGGGGGCATGGTAATTAGGGTGTTGGGAGATTACTAATGAAGTGCTGCAGTGTGTATGCAGCACTTCATTAGCCTAAATCTCCCCCGCGGCAATTTTGAAACTTCTAAGTGCCAGCTTGCATGTAGCCACGGGTCATTTTGACACTTTGAAGTTGCTGCACAGGAGATTTAACCAAATGAAGTGCTGCATGTGCACCGCAGCACTTCATTAGTAATCTCCCAACACCCTAATTACCATGCCCTCTTCAAAGTTGGGAGCTAGTCTCGACATAGCCTTGGTGTTTAAATATATGCAAACATATGAAACACAATGCAACACATTTTTTATTTCTCAAAGGGTGGAGGCAAGTTTCCTGCTTGTTTTTAGTGAGCTTACAGGATGTCAGTAAAGATACAACTTCATCTTGTATCTTTAAGAGAGAGTGAATTTTTCAGTGAATTTAATACTACAAAATGTATACTATTAGAATGAGAAGAATCTATATAATTATTGATGGAAAATATATAGGTCCATCTTGCCCCAGATGTATTCACCAAGGGAAAGAAAACTGGGAGTTATCCATAACTTCTTGTAGCACAGCTGGAGAAATTTTCCAACTCAGAGATCCAAGCTTGTGGACAATGGAGATGAGGGATGGGGTCCAGAGGGTCAGATAAGTTGGAGGACTGGTCCAAAGGAAATCTGAGGAGGTTCAACAGGAAGAAGTGAAAAGTGAAAGGTAGAAAAAGAACCTGGGGATTGCACTGGATGAGAGGCCGGATATGAGTCAACAACATGCTTTTGTAGCCAGGAAGGCTGATGGCATATTTGGGTGCATTAGGAGGAGCATTTCCAGCAGCTCTAGAGAAGCTATTATTCCCCTCTATTCAGCACTGGTGAGCCCACATCTGTGGTATTGTGTCCAGTTCTGGGCCTCCCAGTACAGAAAGGATGTGGATGCATTGGAGAGAGTCCAGCAGAGGGCAACCAAAATGATTAGGGGGCTGGAATACAAGACCTACAAGGCAAGGCTGAGGAATTTGGGCTTATTTAGTCTGCAGAACAGAAGAGTGAAGGGCGATTTGATAGCAGCCTTCAACTTCCTGAAGGGGAGGCTCTAAAGAGGATAGAGAGGCTATGTAATGGAGGGTAATGATGAATGGCAGAACAAGGAGCAATGGTCTCAAGTTACAGAGTGGGAGGTGTAGGCTGAATATTAGGAAAAAATTATTTCACTAGCGCTACATCTACACTAGCAAGTTTTTCTTGAAAAAAGCCAGGGATCTTTTGAAAAATCCCGTGGAGTGTCTACACACAAAATACATTCTATTTATATTAAATTGGAAGAATGCATCACCTTGTACAGCAGCTCTCTTCCTCCCCCAGTAAAAGCACCTTTTTTCTGAATGATTCTTTTGGGAAAAAAAATGTGTGTAGATGCCCTGCAGGCCCTGTTTTTGAAAGAGGTGTCCTCATGGCACCATCTCTGGCCCATTCTTTCAAATAGATGCTCTGTATTGAAAGAGCAAATTAATCTTTTGATCCACTTTTTTGTGTGTGGATGAACGCTTGAGGGAAGGTTTTTTCAGAAGAGATCTTATGGGAATAACTTCTTTCAAAGGATCGCTGTAGTGTAGATGTAGCCTTGGAGTGGGTGAAGCACTGGAACATGTCACTTAGAGAGGTGGTAGAATTTTCAACCTTATAGGTTATGAAGTCCTGGCTTGGCAAAGTCCTGGCTGGGATGATTTTGTAAGGGTTGATCCTGCTTTGGGCAGGGGGCTAGACTTGATTAACTTCTGAGGTCTCTTCCAGCGCTAGGATTCTATGATTCTATGATCTCCAGACACCCAGAGAGGGCTGTGCGGTCTATGTAGCAGCCAAATGACCCAGTGCTGCTCTCTCACCCACCTGAGCCTCCAAGGATAACACATGTATAAGGCAGCAAATCTGCAAGAGCCATACTGACGGTCAGTCCCTCCAGATAATTCACCTGAGGAGAGGGGAAGCCAAAGTGACATAAAATGGGTCCCATGATATTAAAGCTTGAGAATCCTCAACGTATTGAAGTCGAATGACTTTGGAAGGGACCAGGAAAAGAAGAGAATGCTGATGACCCTCTTGTGTCAAGCCCCATCCACTGTGAGTCTGATCTGACATCCATGCCCATATATCTAAAAATGGGACACATGTCCAATAGTAATTTATGCTTCAAATATAAAATTAGTACTGCTGTTGGCTGGTGTCATAAAATTATACAGGAAAGAGGGCTACATTCACAAGAAGAAAGCTTGAATCAAAGGAAATATTTCTCAATATTGAAATATAATATCTATATTCCATACAAAATAAATAAAGAACATTCAAATGTAGGAACTTTACTCCTCTATGTTTGTTTCTTTCTTGCCAGTGTTTCCACCCCTTTGACCACAGCCTCTGTAATTTTTCAAGCAGTCACCTTAAGTGATATCATGGGGTTCTTCAATCACAAATTAGATGCCTCTCCTCTCTCCCTCTTCTAGCTGACAACAAGGCTTGGATCTCTACTGTACTAACTAATATTTAATGATGAAGGAAATGCCAAGATTGTTAGCTCAGAGTTTTACTGAAAATATTTCTACTTTAATTGGATGAATGCATTTTTGAACTACCACCCTGTCACCCAATAATAAAAACAAAAGAAAACAAATTAAAATGGTCATCATTTGATAGGAACCACAAAAATTGCTTTGTATTCCAACTGCTCTCTGTACAGAAGCAGCATTTAACTAATGGGCACTCAATATAATTGGAATTGTGTTCTTTCACAGTAGCACTTTCCTAATGGCATCAGCTGCAAAAGTTTGAAACTCACTGCAATGCCAGACCACAGTCAATTTCAATCTGCTGCTCTCAGCACATCCGTGGAAATGTTCCTCTCCATAGTAAGAGAACTTCATTATGTCAAGTGACAATGTTGTGGCATCCAAACTTGGCTGGAATGAATACATACTGCATTCCTGAAAATTCTGTGCTCAGTGCAGAAGACAGAGATCCACAACATTATTTAAAATACTGCATATATTCTTTTCAGTACAACAGAAAAAAATCACACAAAACTACTTTAAAAATCTTAACACTGCACAGTAAAGCACTAAAAAAGCCAGGAAATAAGGCTGCAGGTGCCCAATCAACTCTTTGCTTATATATTGTGATAGATTACTTATATGGCTACATATTATTTGTTTAGTATTACATCTTACGTCATTCAAAGTATGGGTTAATCAGTGAATAAAAGAGTTACCATATTAGAAGAATTAACACTGAATAATTGTGTTCTCCAAAGAGCACAGAAGGAATTGTTTCTCTTTCAGGTGTGGCTTTGTCAGAAGTCCCTGTTGTCTGTGGTGGCGAATAAAGTGATTTACTGCCTCAGAAGCAACCCAGGAAGCAGACTGTGACTCAGAGACAGTTTCCTGCTGCTCTAAGCAAAGATGTTCATTGAATTATATACATGGTACAGTATGTGTTCCCTCACATGACTAGGCAGTTATGCCAACATATTTGAGATGGGTAGACTCACTCTGTGAAATGTGGAGGCATCATGGAAGCAGGTGCCCAACCCCTTTTTGTGCAGGGTATGGAAGATCTTTGACCTGAGCGCTAACACTGCCATGGTACTCAAAAATGGTCCGGGCTCCTGGAGGGAAGGATGACTTCTACAATTGTGGATATATACAGCAGTTACACACCATTTTGGAAGGAAAAATACACCATTGTGTAGGACGTAATCCTCAGCTACAGACAACAAATACTTGAACCGTGAGCGCGATGGAATAGATACTATCTCTGTGTTACCTTTTATATTGTGCATGGTCCAACAGTACCCTTATCATTAGTAGCGATGTAAAATCCCAATTAATTAGTTATCTGGTATACGTTAAGTTTAGCTGGTTAACTAATGAAATGGGGAGGCGAATGGCTCGGGAGGACATGGGTGTAAGCTGCTCTGGCTGGGCAGAAGAGCCCCATCCTGAGGCACAACTGGAGCTGCTGTGGACTAAGGCTACTCTGGCAGGGTTGGAAAGCCCCCATCCATAGCACAGTCAGGGCGGTTGTTGACCATGGCAGCTCTGGCCATGCTGCAGTGCACCCATGGCACACCAGCACACTTGGGGCTGGAAAAATCCCGATGCCACTTTAGGGTGGGACTTACTCACTAGCCAGTTCTCCACTGAAACATTAACATCCCTAATCTCTAGCTTGGGCCCTCACCACCAAAACCAAAAAGTACCATAAGCAGAAGTGGAGTTACGCACATTTATAACAGCTTAGGAGCTGTCCCTATTTGCAATTGTTTGTTTTGCACTCTTGCTGGGGACTGCGTTGCTATAAACTTTTATTACAAGTGAAATTCAAAGGCTAAACATTTACCACTGTGAAAGAGACCTTCTGATCATCAAAACCAGAGGGCAAAAAGCCTGGGCAACATATGATGCAAATTCACGCATTGTCTTTAAAATAAATACCCACAACAGGCAGGTCATATAAGGTGTGAGCTAAGAGAAGGCACCCTGCTCCATTCAGTGTGAACAATTTTATGTGTTAACAGCTCTACTGTCTCTAGAAAAATCAAATGACTTATACTCAGGTGCTTTTAAGCACCTTGGTGTTAAGAGTTTTAGCTTTGTGATTAGTAAAGCAAAACAAAACAAACAAAACAAAGAGTTGGCAAGGCACCTTGTTGTTTCAAAGTCATGAAGTGTTTGAATCCCCTCTAAAATAGGACAGACTGCTACAGTGTAGATTCTATAAAAAGTGTTCTTGTGAAATAAGTAACTAAGGATATTGTGGCTCCAGTTTTGGCCCCCTGTTGCACGTGTTTTGACTTACTCTTATAACATTGCGATAATATTGGAAAGCCAAAGGAAAGTTGAATTAACCATCCATTATGGCCTTCTCCACTATGGAGGATCTCCAGGTGATATAGAATCAACATGCCAGATTAGACTCACCTCTAGCATTGGACCATGCTCATGGAGTGGCCAGAGCAATGTTGTACTCCTCCAGCCCTCAGATGATGGAACTGGGAGACATTACCAACTAGTGCCATTTAGAGCAGGCAAAGAATAGCTCTCAGATCCTGTCTGCCTGCAGTTGTTTACTCCCACTGATGTACGTAATTTGGTTTAGGACCTGATTTAATAAAATTGCTGCAACACCTCTTCTCCTAAAGTGGATAGTTTAATGAAGGAGTAGGCACTAAGCGGCCCACATGCAGGATGTGGTTCACCAAGGTTAGCCCCTGGCAGGCTGCTAGATTCTTTACTTACCTGACTGCAGATACAGCTGCTCACAGCTCCTGCTGGCCGTGATTCTTCATTCCTGGCCAATGGGAGCTGCGAGTGGCCATACTTGTGGACATGTAACTCAATAAAGCATCTAGCAGCCTGCTGGGGGCTAACTCTGGTAAACCACATCCTGCATTCTGGCTGCTGTATTGACTACTCCGATCTAACACATGCATACGCTACACCTTAAACATTCTGTGAGTCAAACAGATCAAACCAGACCGGCCATACCAAAGACTAAGAAGTATTAAAAGGAGGCATAAAGCTGACTTTGTCACTCTGCTTGGCTGTGCTGGGTGGAATATGGCTACAGATTAGCATTCAGCCCACTGAGTCTTAACAAGAATTAGAAGTGTAAGGCATAGCAATTACACAGACATAATTTGTCCCTAGAGAACACTGCTTGTCATTTCCTTGGATTATCATGAGCTAACAACTTTTTCTTTCAGACACTCCACACGGTGCCTCGCTTTAACATGGTGGCCCCTAGACAATCAAAGTGGATCTCGGACACACAGCGAGCACTACTCAGAAGTGGAGCTCTGCTATTTTACATGGTGCCGTGAGTGGATGCTGAGTTCTGTGAAGGACTTAGGCTGCTATCTTGGAAGCAGTATATCGATGGGATGTAATGTTTCTGCTCTATACGTCAATTATTGGTTTATAGTTGCAGTTTCTGGACCATCGGAGGTGCAGACCCAGAGCACAGGATGTGGGCAATATTTGCAGAGACACCCCGGCCAACTCTCTGCCTAGCACCCTAGGGACATGTTGCTGCTTCGAGGGAGCCAGATAGAACCAGGTAGGGAGCCTGCCCGCCCATAGCCAACTGATCAGCGGAGCTTACCAGAGACGCCAGGGTCCATTTTTCACCACACATTCCGGATGAATGTCTGACACTTGACAATCCTATTGTGAGCGGCTTAGAAAAACATTCGTGCAACTCAGAAGGGAGACCCTGCCTGTGGAGGTCTGTGTAATTGGAGGACTGCAGCTCATCACAGCATCACAGTGTGAGAGGGAGCCCAGGATGGTATGTCACATGGCTTAGCAGTTCTCCAGGTCCGGGTTGCATCCCCAGAAACCTGTCACAATAGAGATGCTATGAAAAGGACCAGGGAGGCTTGTGCAGCCATTTGGCTGCAGTAATTTATGCAAAGTGATTCTGGGCATGGGGAGAAAACCCCTTTCTCATTCTCTGTGTCTCACCCAGCCTGGGTAGTCAAGTTGAATGATGGCTTTAAGATTTTCAATTTAATAAAATCAGTCTTTTTATCTTCAGTTCTTTCCTCAGTGCTCACCATACCAAGAATGATAATGGATGCTACAACCCAGTTTTGTCATATTTTACAGTCATGTGAAAAATCACATAATACTGGACCATTTTATTTAAAGCTCCTGACAAGTAATTACATCAAAATGTCAGTATCCAGCCCTAATGCTTGCAGAGAAAAAGTGTATGATGTGATTTGAGAGAACACTAGGCAGTTCAAAACCATCAGGAAATAATATGATTTAAATTAATTTTGGACCTCCCTCATGATTTCTGAACATGTGGAATTGGAAATGTACCACATATAGGCTACGTCTACACGTGCACGCTACATCGAAATAGCTAATTTCGAAGTAGCAACATCGAAATAGGCTATTTCGATGAATAACGTCTACACGTCCTCCAGGGCCGGCAACGTCGATGTTCAACTTCGACGTTGCTCAGCCCAACATCGAAATAGGCGCAGCGAGGGAACGTCTACACGCCAAAGTAGCACACATCGAAATAAGGGAGCCAGGCACAGCTGCAGACAGGGTCACGGGGCGGACTCAACAGCAAGTCGCTCCCTTAAAGGGCCCCTCCCAGACACACTTTCATTAAACAGTGCAAGATACACAGAGCCAACAACTAGTTGCAGACCCTGTATATGCAGCACGGACCCCCAGCTGCAGCAGCAGCAGCCAGAAGCCCTGGGCTAAGGGCTGCTGCACACGGTGACCACAGAGCCCCGCAAGGGCTGGAGAGAGAGTATCTCTCAACCCCCCAGCTGATGGCCGCCATGGAGGACCCCGCTATTTCGATGTTGCGGGACACGGATCGTCTACACGTCCCTACTTCGATGTTGAACGTCGAAGTAGGGCGCTATTCCCATCCCCTCATGGGGTTAGCGACTTCGACGTCTCGCCGCCTAACGTCGATTTCAACTTCGAAATAGCGCCCGACGCGTGTAGACATGACGGGCGCTATTTCGAAGTTGGTGCCGCTACTTCGAAGTAGCGTGCACGTGTAGACGCAGCCATATTCAGATACAAACAATAAGGTTGCATGTACATGTACACTCTCAGACACACACACACACTCTTCAAAATAAAACAGAACACAAGAATGAGTATATCTCTATAGCTTTGAAAAATATAACTCTTTGGCTACATCTACACTAGCCCCAAACTTCGAAATGGCCACGTTTACTAATGAAGCACTGAAATGCATATGCAGCGCTTCATTAGCATGCGGGTGGCCGCGGCACTTCAAAATTGATGCGCCTCGCTGCTCTGCGGCTTGTCCCGACGGGGCTCCTTTTCGAAAGGATCCCGCCTACTTCGAAGTCCCCTTATTCCCATCAACTCATGGGAATAAGGGGACTTCGAAGTAGGCGGGGTCCTTTCCAAAAGGAGCCCCGTCGGGACAAGCCGCATGGCGGTGAGGCGCGTCAATTTCGAAGTGCCGCAGCCGCCCGCATGCTAATGAAGAGCTGAATGTGCATTTCAGTGCTTCATTAGTAAACTTCAAAATGGCCATTTGTGTGGCCATTTCGAAGTTTGGGGCTAGTGTAGACACAGCCTTTATGTCCTGCGTCAGTTAATACTCCTGCCAACATCCTCTTATTTTTATAGGTTGAAAACAAAAATTAAAAAAGCAAATGCACATTTGTCTGAAATGTAGCATTCACATGTAATTAGTTTATTATATTCAGTAAATCCTCAAAATGTGTGACTTCGAGTTGCACTTAACTGATGACAATGTGAGTTAAGCGCAACTGAAAATCCCGCTCCCCACCCCTGGCCCTGGCTCCACCACCCCCCACACCCCCATATGTCCCAGATCAATGTCCTCCATGTGCCCTTTTTTAAAGCTCCCATGGCCCAGCTCACCATCCCCAGCCCTGGTTCAACCCCCCTACAGCCTGGCTCACCCCCCACCCTGGTTCAAACCCTGTGGGCCTGACTCACCACCCAAACACAGCTCCGGACCTCCACCCCCGCATGTAGCTTTGGCTTCGGCTCACCACCCGCATGTGTGGCTCTGACTCAATCTCCCCATCATGGTTCACCCCCTCCCACTCATGGCTCTTGCTCACCCCTACCCCTCATTCCTCCTGCAGCCCTAACCCACCCCAGGCTTAACCCCCTGCCCACCTCTCACAGCCCCAACCCTTAACTAAACTTAACCCTCTCCAACTGCCACCCTCCCCCCAACCAGGACTCACCTTTCAAAAGGAGCTCCAGGTGCTACTGCTGCTTCCCTGGCTGCAGAGCATGCATTCTGCCAGGAAAGAGCCCCTCCCTGACTTACACGAAATTCAAGTTACACAAAGGTGCACGGGAATGCAACCCTCGCATAACCTGAGCAAGCACTGTATTAGACACTTTATGAAAACCTGGACGATATTTGTGCTCGACTTCTTTTAGCCTGGGGGAGACTGGTGCGTAACAGTTACCACACTGTGTTTGACAAATACAGGGTTTGAAACCTATGACATAGACACCATGATTATTGGAAATCCTGTTAGCTGAAGCCTTCATCTGTCTTCACAGCCAAAACAACATTATATAACAGTTTCCCATGTATTGTGAAGTTATCCTCCTTTTGTTTTGCTGTTGAGAGCTTTTGGCATCAAACTTTGTCTCACTCCTCCTTGACTATTCTACCATGGGTACATGACTCCAGGAAACATTGCTCTTAGGGTCACTGATACATGCAAGACACCCTACCTCTATAAGGTGGTGATCCATGGAGAGGTATGGATGTCCTGATAAATATATCAGTGACCTAAAGCTGTTTCATGAGAACATGAAAGCAACTGTTTTGAATAGTACTGGCTCCTAAAGTGAATCTTTCAAAGTATAAGCAGAAGTCAAACAGTGTTGCAGCATCGCCCCAACCATTCTTGTATATTTTATTGCCATCACTTTTATCTAATTGCTGGGAAGATCCCAGCTGCTACTGAAATCATTTACAGAATGGATGGAGAGCTGTTCAGGCTTAGCAGGCTAAAAGCTAAGAGTAAATTTTCCACCACATCTTTCATGGAACTAACGTATGCTGATGACAATACAGTTTTTGCCCACTCTGAGAAAGATCTTCAAACTATCATGAGCATATCAAAACAAAAAAGCAGTCAAGTAGCACTTTAAAGACTAACAAAATAATTTATTAGGTGATGAGCTTTCATGGGACAGACCCACTTCTTCAGACCATAGCCATATGAGAACAGACTCAATATTTAAGGCACAGAGAACCAAAAATAGTACTCAAGATTGACAAATCAGAAAAAATTATCAAGGTGAGCAAATCAGAGAGTAGAGGGGCAGAAGGGGGTTGGGGGGAATCAAGAATTAGATTAAGCCAAGTATGCAAAAGAGCCCCTATAATGACCCAGAAAATTCACATCCCAGTTCAAACCACATGTTAATGTGTCAAATATGAACATACAAGAGAGTTCAGCAGCCTCTTTTTCAACTGTCCCACGAAAGCTCACCTAATAAATTATTTTGTTAGTCTTTAAAGTGCTACTTGACTGCTTTTTTGTTTTGATAGTACATAGACTAGCACGGCTTTCTCTCTGTTACTATCATGAGCGTGTTTGCAGATGCTTACGCATGTCTTGGTCTCACACTCAACATTAAGAAAACCAAAGTACTCCATCAGCTATCTACAAAGGAGGTACCATTTCCTCCATCTACTAAAATCAGAGGAGAAGTTGACCATTTCCTCTTCCTAGGAAGTCATCTCCCATACAAGGCAGATATTGATGCAGAAATCTGACACCATCTGAGGTATGCCAGTGCAGCCTTTGCTCGTTTACAGACCTGGGTTTTTGAAGATCAGGACATTTGAACAAACACCAAGTTTCTTGTTTATCAAGCTGTTATTCTCCCAGCACAGTTGTATGGGTCTGAAACCTGGACAGCCTACATGCATCACTTGAAAGCCCTTGACAGGCATCACTAATGCTGCCTCCACAAGATCCTGAAGATGAGATGGGAAGACAGATGCACCAACATTAGTGTTCTGGAAGACCCAAAGACCACCCGTATTGAGGCAATGATCATTCATCAGCAAATCCACTGGACTGGGCCCATTGCCCGCATGCCAGCTCATCACCTCCCAAACCAGGTCCTGTTCTCTCAGCTGAGGGAAGAATACTACAGTGTAAGAGGCCAACAGAAACGTTTTAAGGACTTGCTGAAAGATAAGTTAAAAAAATGCAATATTGATATTGTCATATGGGAGACGCCCCAGATTGCTCAAAATGGAGAAAAGTACTATGCAGTGGTCCCCTGCATTTTGAACTTGCTCTCCAACAAACTGAGGAGGACAAGAGACACAAGAGAAAGGAGAGACCGGCTTCCAGTCATGGTCAACAGTCTCCTGAAGTACCTGGAAATGTCTGTCCTAACTGTATTAGCACTTGTGGTTCAAGTATCTGCCTTATCAGCCAACTGAGGACCCACAGCTCCTTTGGAAGATGCTCATATTCAGCAATGAGTGATTGCCATCATCAGACTTCATTCATTAATTCATATATGTTACATATTTAGGGGGAAAAAAAGGAGGGAAGAAAGAAACCAGAAAAGAAACCACTGTTCTTATTGCCTGGTACAATGATCTGTGATTCTAGCATGTTCTCTTCTTTATGAAAAGGAAATAGAGACAAGTAGACTAATTTGGCCCTTGTTTCTTTGTGACACTTCTGAAGTCAAAAGAACAAGTTAGGGAAAAATGTGGCTCATATAGTTTTTAAATATTCCTCCTTTTTATTACTATAGCTTTAGGTTATTACAGCTAAAAAGACATGAACTTCTGTCATTTACTTTTCAGCTAGTTATTTTTATTTATACCTGAATTTCATTCATCCTGAACAAGGAGATTAGACATATCAATTTCACTATTTCTGCCCATTTCAGTATTGGGTTTTCCTGATCTACCATAAGATTATTGTGAAGGATCCACCACAGTGAAGAGGAACTGTTTTACCTATTTAGCACAAAAATTGCTTAAATGCAAATATTTCTTTTTAGAAATACTTATTTAAAATGAAATCAAATTCTGAATATATATTACTGAACAATGAGTCATTTAAAGTTTTGTTCTTTCACATCTTTTCCTTTCTCGTCTTCTTTCCCACTGTCAGGATTACAGAATCTTTATTTTCTTTTAATTAATCAGATCAAATAATGTAATATTGACATGAAGCAAACGTTTGGTATCAGTTTTTATAAGGATTTTATATATAGGTGTGTGTATATATATATTTATACACACACACACACACACACATACACAATACTCACTCTAGTCACTCCACATGAATGGTTCTGGAGCTTAAAAGCTTACAAATGCAGTACATCACTTTGACATAACAGCCTCTAACAGCTCTAAAGAAAGAAGCCATTGTACAGCCTATCCTGCCAGTGACCTCTGGAAGATAAAGTGAGGGTTTCACACACTACCAGTGTTACTCATTCTGCCTTTTTTTTCCCCCTCTTGGGGCTGAACTGAGCAAGGAAGGCTTGTTGTGTGAGTTGTGAAGTATGTTCAAACCCACAGATCTGCCACACAGATAAATATGTGAATTCAAATAGAAGGAAAACTGTTCTCCCTGGAAGAATACCACTTATACAAAGCATTAGCAGTAATTTCAACCAGCCCATCTCTCTCCATTTTACTAGAGATTCTGAGGCAGGTGTAAGTGCCAAAAAATCTTATTTCCATTTCTCAACACAGAGTACTGCTGTGCCAGGGCCCAGTGTGAGAATTCTGCTTATTAAAATTGCTTGCGCCCTCCTTATTATCATAAATTTCTTTCAAAACATGGGGAAGATAATTTTTTTAAGATCAGCACTAATTGCAAATTTATATGTATATGCTTTACAGTGTTGCTCCGTTCCTTAACTC
The DNA here is from genome assembly GCF_033958435.1 of Carettochelys insculpta. Classification (NCBI taxonomy): domain Eukaryota; kingdom Metazoa; phylum Chordata; order Testudines; family Carettochelyidae; genus Carettochelys; species Carettochelys insculpta. The sequence goes on from NC_134137.1 coordinate 140,812,845, forward strand.
GATTAATGTTTGTTTTTTGGAAAATAAAATGACAATGTACATGCTTCATTTAAATCATTGCTCTGGATAGATCTGGGGATAAGGGATTCAGTATGCAAGCTGCCCCAGGGACAGAGACTACCCCAGCTCTCTCTCTCACAATAGCTGCTTGGGGCCAGCTGAAAAGCACGTCTCCATAGCTGCTGCAGCTTCAGCTGGCAAAGCTGAAGGGAGGATGCATATCCCCTAATGGAGGCAGGTCCACCTTTATCCATCCCCTGACCTTTCCAGTGACAGAGAAGAATACAGCAAATTGTGCACTTTTCCCTTGCTCTCTGACAAACGGAAACAGCCAGCAGTGTTCCCATAACAATTGGGCGGGGGGGTTCAGCTCCCTCCCTCAATTCTTCCTACAGGGCACCTCAGGGTCTGAGGCAATCCTGAAAGGTGTGGGGAGGCATACCCAGACAGTCCCTTTCACCTGTCTGGTGATTCTACATCTTTTCTGTATGGTCTTATGAGAAGCAGTCCCATTCCACGCACATCCAATTTTCTTGGTACAACTAAACCCTGACCTTGCTTTAAGTTATGGTAAGAGGAAGCTGTATACTGACTTTGGTGGTCCTAGCTCTTATCATTTTGGAGGAATTCTTGACCAAACAGACAAAGAAACAAACAGATAGACAAACCCTCTAAAATATATAGTACATGTTTTATTCCCGAATTTGACTGTCAGTTTCTTACCAAAAATGTTACATTGCACTCTAATTTTTCACTTTGCATTATTAATTTAAGACTCCATCCTACACAGTCCTGAGTAATCTGGTCTTCTCCAGGTAGCACTTTACATGCCTAGTTGTAAACCTGAGTAATCCAAGATAATAATAATAATAATTATAATAATAATGACAACTACTGATATGCTTAATGATCAGCACTGTGCTTAACTGCTTTATGTGATTGGATCGTGTCACTCAAAATGGTGATATTGGTCAGCCTCCACATGGGGACTGAGTTCTCCAAAGCATAAGTCCATTTATGTTTGTACTTGCACAATGAACACATAAAAACAACTAAAAATGGTTCAGTTGCAATTGATTGCATTCCTACTTACTGGTAGCTCATACATGGAATGTTCTGCAGTTCAGCTTATTAGTTTTGACCTAGATACCTGCCACATTTGCAATAGAAATTTTCTAATAGTGGAACATACACTAAAGTTTGAGATTGCTCCACTTTACAGATAAACAAGGAATGTTCTGTAATAGAAACCAGCAAGTTTGGAATACATATTCGACATAAATGATCACAAAATAGCAGATAAGGTGGTTACTTCAGTCTATTGTGTGAGAAGTGAACAGTTCTGGGAATAATTTGGAACCTTCTCCACTTGTAACAAAAACGTTGACAAGAGCTATGGCGGGGTCGGCAACCTGCATCTCTGAAGCCACATGCGGCTCTTTACGGAGCCACTTGGGGCGCCGAGCGCTGCAGCCACGACTCCTCTTTTGGCTCCAGAGGCTTCCGCCGCTTTAACAAAAATACCAAATTCAGTTGCCTGCCTTTAAACCAACTGAATTTAGTTTTTTTTGTTTAAGCAGAAGCAGCAGCAGCCTTCAGAGCTGATGAGCAGTCAGCTGCAGCAGGGAGCCCTGGAGAAGAAAGCCATGGCAGGGCAGGGAGCCCCGGAAGAGAAAGTCAGCAGAGAAGGGAGCCACCTGCGCTGCACATGGGGGAAGCACTAAACCTGTAGGACATCTGAGGGGAGGGGCATGTTAATCCTGGGGGTGAGGGGGCTGAGAGGGGTTAAGCCTGGGGATGGGGGGCGGGTTTGCTGGATGGGAGTAACTTAACTTTCTAACCAAATTAATTCAATGTGTGCCCCTTGTTCTTAAAATAAGGGTGACAAAAAGTATGGTTTGACATTGTTTATTAAGGACTGTCTTGTACTCACATGCTTTGCAGCTCTTGAAGTATTGATTTTGTAACTGAATTTGAAAAAAAAAGCTCTTCTCACTATTTTGGCTGCAGACCCCTGAGCAATGGCATTTAATCCTTGCCTTGGGAGTACCAATGTGAAAAGAGATAGGTAACCATGTTACTGGAGGTTTTGTTTATACAGAATAACTATTCTCACCAGAAGTGACTTATATGATGGTCTGTTTTTACATTTTTAGAGAACTGTAGAAGAAATTTCACTTTGTCAATAACCAGTAACATAAATTTTGACAGATGAAAGGTTCATAGATTCTAATGTCATAAACGTGACCATGATCATCTAGTCTGAACGTCTGTATTTCGCAAGTCATTTGATATCTTTCCCCCAAATTATACCTAGAGCTCTTTTAGAAAAAAACCCTCAACCTTCATTTAAAGTTTAAAAATTGAGATTTCTTCACCTAGTTGTTCTCAAACATCAGCTGATACTGTACTGCATACTTCTTTTTTTACAGCGATACCTCTTTACTCTACAATTTACTTATTCCTTTTTGGATAAAGTTACTGCATGGATACATTTAAAAGTTCAAATGAGGAAAGGTTAAGATGAAAAAGCATAGGATGGTTATCTGCATTTTATTAGAAGTATTTTAAGAAAAGCAACATTCTACATGGGATACAATAGATAACCACTCATATTTAAAAACATAGATTGAACAAATCTATCACTTGTCATAAAGGCAGAAGAAAATGCTATATACAGCCTATGGACTTAATTCAAATTTAATATGCACTTAACTCAAATTTAACAGCCCAAAATAAAAAAAATGATAATAAAAGAAAAAAGAAAGTGGTAAGGTTGCCCAAATAGATTCAGCTAACTATAGACAATTTATTAGCACTGTAAGTGTAAAACTGAACAATAACTAAAGCTACCAAATAAACAGCATGCTTGCCCCTAAGAGCTTATGATCAAGAATGATATGTGTTGGGATGTTACGTCCAAGGACTGTTAGCAGTGAAAGATACAAATAAAAATATCAGTTTGAAAGCAGAAAAAAAATGCATTCCCTCCTTAATTATGTTGAGCTGAAAATAATCTAAGCCTGCAGGAACCTAAGGAATCTAAGGAACAGGACAGTAAGCAGCAACAAAATGTCATGAATTCTAACAAGGTATCAGGAAACAGATAACTGCCACAGGAAGAAGGCAATTTGCCACAACTACTGTCCTAGTGAAGAAAATATCTTGAACTATAACCTGGGAAAAACAGAACTTGGGACAGAGGCAAGAGCAAATGCCAATGAAAACTAATGACTTCAAGCAAGAGGAAAATTATGCCGATATGAAATAGCCATTAATATTATTGACACAGGGAACACTCTAGGATGAAAACAGCAGTCCATCCCTCTTACTGTGACACAACATTGCGATAAGTGGTGACATTGCCTTCCACATAAAGCCTTTCTAGAATTTTGACTCTCGTAGATCTAGCAACTCTAACAGTGATCCTACATCCTTTAAAACCAGTAAGGTTTCACTCTTCAGCACTAAACAGGATGGGTGGCCAATCAGAGGGTCACAAGGTACTGTTACTCATGGATTCCTTAGATGGTATGTCCTGCAGCATCTATTCTTCACACTGATGCCTAGCTGTGGATTTGCTTGGCCTTGTGGTGGTCTTATGGGAATGACAAGCATCCCGAGTTTCCAGCTCCACGCCCTTACAATTGCTTTTGTGATAACTAACTCTTCTAGGTTTTAAACAGAGTTTAAGGTCGGGATTTTCAGTATTCATGTGCAAAATTCTGCTGCTTTAACTTAAGAAATAACCATATTTACTGGAAGCAGTAGTAAGTTGTTATTCTACAGAAGACCAACTTTTAGTGGCAAATGCAATAACACATCTGCTGGCTTGTTATACTAGCTGTGTTACAGCACACATTTTAGAATTGTGCCTTAAATCTTATTGAGTGATGTACAGCTTTCCATAGGTGTGCTTGCTATCATATAAGAGTTGCATCTAAAATTGCACACGGCATTCCATATACATGATTACATATGTTCTAACTACTTTGGATTTATAGAGATATTCTCTATATTAAGGTGAAAATGCATGGGCAATCTTACCTTCCCTTGGTTTCCTTAATAAATATAACTGAATGTATGCTGCTTGATGATGTTCTGCTGTTATATGTATTTTACTGACTGCCTTACAAAATTAAACAAAGCACAAAACAAAAATACCCTAGTTGTATTTGCATTCAGCTGTCAAAGAGAACACAATGCATATTTCTCTTAAGTAAAATTTAAAATTTATTTCATATTTAAGGAAATGAAATGCAATTGGCAGTTTTGTTCAGGAGAAATTTACTCACAAAAACTAAACTCATTTGTGCATGATAAAACATTATTCAAGATACTTAAGTCTGAAGCTGACTGAGAATAGTTGCAAAGTCATCTCACTAAGCAAAGTGACTGGGTAACAAAATGGCAGATGAAAATCAGTATTGATAAATTAATATACATTGCAAACATAATCCCAATGATGCAGACAAAACGATGAGGCCTAAGTTAGCTGTTAGCACTAAAGAAAGTGATCTTGGAATCATTTTGGATACTTCTCTGCAAACATCCACTCTGTATGCAGTGTCAGTCAAAAAACCTAACAGAATCTTAGAAAGGGAAGGGATAGACTATAAGACAGAAAATATCACAATGCTACTCTATAAACCCAAGGTAGGTCCACATTGTAAATACTGCATGCAGTTCCGGTCTCCCAAGCTCAAAAAAATAAAAAGATATATTAGAAAAAATGAGGTGAAACAAAAATGATTAGGGCTATTGACCATCTTCTGTAGGAGGAGAGATTGAAAAGATGGAGACTGTTCATCTTCAAAAAGAGACTACTAAGCAACAGGGATATGACAAATGTCTACAAAATGATGAATGTTGTGGAGGAAGTGCATTTACCCCTTCAAATAACACATGAATCAGGGTTTGCCCAATGAAATTAACAGGCTGCAGGTTTAAATAAACATAAGTACTTCTTCCCATGACACAGTCAACCCATGGGACTCATTCCATGGGGTGTTGTGAAGGCCAAAAAGAATATCTGGGTTCAAAAAAAGCACTGAGTAAGTTCAAAGAGGATAGATCCATCAATGACTATTTGCCAAGTTGGGTTGGGAATTAATTCCATATTCTGGGTGTCTGTAAATGTCTGACTTGTAGAAGCTAGAACTGGGCGTCAGGGAGTGTATCACTCAATAATATTCCCTGTTCTGTTTTAAATTTGCAACACTTGGTACAGTCCTCTGCTTGAAAGTAGGATACTGGGCTAGACTGACTATTAGTCTAACCCAGTATGTCCATTCTCATGTTCCTAAATCATTTTTGGTAAATCTCATGAGCTATTTTCTGTCAGTTTTTCTTCTGATACCTATTAAAACTCCCCTTTTATGTTTAGTTCCTTGAGCCTTACTGATCAGTTCTAAATGATTCAACAAGCTCAGCTTACCCTGTGACCTTCAGCTCTCCCCTCCACTGTGATGCACAACTCCTCATTTCAACTGAATTAAAAAAAAAAAAAAAACAGTTTCTGCCAGTGCTCTTCACTTGAGGCAAAATTTGAAAAAAAGTACCAGGTGAAAGGTGATATATTCTTTGCCCTTTTGGGAAACAGCCAAAAGGCAATTTTCATCTCTTTCAATGCATGTGTGACATTTGTAATGCTCTCTCTGTTCTTTTAATTTTTTTCTTGGCCTTTTTAACAATACAAGAAAATGCCAAAAGAAAATTCAATGCTCTCTGTTTTCTCCTTCAGCTATTGACACATGTTTCACAGACAAAGTATGATAAAATTTTCAGTGTGGGTTGGAGGGAAAATAAAACAATATCTGAACAGATTTGTTCTCAAAGAAACAGAAAAAGCCCTAGCAATTTAGATCCTGGTGTGTGTGTGTGTGTGTGTGTGTGTGACATTTAGTTTGGTTCATCTTTGTAACAAATTTAGTGCAGCAGCCTCTTGTATGGTCATACTGATGTATACAGATAAAACATCAGTTTGTCATAATATTGTCAAGAGGCATGGTTTGTTTTTGCATACATTTTGCAAAAAGAAAAAAGTCTAATAGTTTTTTGGCACACTATTCATTATTCCTGTAATGTGAAAATGATGGCTGCATTTGCAGGATTTGCACCATGAACCAGAGATGTTCGTTTTCTTTATATAGCTTAGTTAGTCAACGTGAATTACTAAAACCTTTGTTGTCATTTGCACTTGAGCTACTCATAATGAAACAATGTTACTTGTGATCACTGTTAGGTTGCCCTTCTCTACCTCTTACTGAGATTATCACATTTCACCTTAGTATCTCATTCCAACAACACTGCATGGATGCTTTCTTCCCTTTCCTCACTCATCTCTGCTTAAAACAAAACAAAACAGTAATTCCAGTAATGACCTTTCATTTCATATTCAGAGTTTTGACTTTGAAACCTGGTTCCAAATCCATTTAAACTACCATTTCAATTCAAAACATTAGTATAATTAATGAGCCTCCCTCTCTGATCAGTAACTCCAAGATTGCTTCAGTGAGATGGCGATATCATCTGACAAGGGATTTTGCCTCTCTCAGTCTCTCCTTCCTTTTCTCTCCTTTGAGTCCAGCAGCATCATACTCTCCATTCACCATGTTCAGCACACTGAGATGTGCCCGAGTTTCTATTGCCAAACCTATGACTTGTCGTCTTTGCTCTCCACACTGCTCTTCTACTCAACCATTTTTACATGTCCTTAGTCTTCAGACCTAGTTTGTTAGACTTCAACACCATAATTACATCTTCTCCACCCTTTTTGCTTCTATAATTACTGATTTATGTCCTTCCTCTCTTTTGCTTGCATGTTCCTAGAATGTGCATTCCATCTCAGTTGCTTTGACTTCCTCTTATCTAAATACTCTTACCTATTTTTCAAGAGAACTGACCATTCTCTTGGACTACTTGGAAGGTTGAGAGGAACAATTAAGGATGACATAAATGTTGTGGAGAAAATAATTTATATGCAACAGTCTTTGCAACGGAAGGTGTTGAAGGAATTCCCAAAAGGAGAAGGCAATAAACATGAGACATTTTCAAAGACTGAAGTATCAAAAGGCAGAGTTGGAGCTAGAACAAATTATGAAGAGCAGCAAATCACCCAGCTCAAACTGCATGCACCCAAGAGTTCAGAAAGAATATATGAACAACATAGTTGAACTGGTGATGAAGTACTGAAATTCCTAATTTAATGAGGTCATATGCCATGAGACTAAAAGCAACATACATCTCTAATTACTTGGAATAATAAGGGAAATAACTGAGGTATAAATATTGCATTGTCCATCTCTACCATATATAGAATTAGACTTGGATGATCACTCTTTATGTACAGAAAATGTTGAAAAAACATACTTTCATGTAACAAATGCTATTTGTCTTCATATAATACAAGCGAAAGAAAGAAAGCTTTTTATTATCATATTTTTGTAATAACATACACATTACTGACACCAACTGTTCAATAGGTATAAAATAAGATATTTACTAAACTAAGAAGAACATTCATAATGATTTTAGAAATTTCAGGATACTGGACTTAAAACTACAAAGTACTTAGCTTCTGTTCCTTACCTAGCAATATGCTTATATATGAATTTAACTTGAAGCACATAAGCAGTCCCAGTGAAGTCAACGGCACAATTCACCTGCACAATGTTATGCACGTGCATGAAGTGCTTTGCTGTATTGGGGCAGAATGCCCAGCGACATACAGGATTGAGCCCATAATCGCTCAGACTTCAGAGGCAGTGGCTATGTACACACTACAAAGATCTGTCGGCAGAAGTCACTGTCGGAAAAGATCATCCAACAAAATCCCTGTCGAGGGATCACAGCCACTCAGAAAAGTGGATTACTTTGATGATATGCTCTGTCAACAGAGAGCGGCCAGACTGCACAGCCACTATATTGACAGAATGGTCCCAGAATCCCCTCACACGGGATCGCATGGACGGCAATCCCTTCTGGGAGCCGAGGCTAGGCATGCCCTTAAATGGCCCTCACCCCAGATGCCTGTTCCTTAACCATGCTGAATCTTGCCTACCTTGCCAATAGACAGCATAGCTACTGCAGGGCTCCCACACGTTCTGTGAGAGTTTGTGCTTTCCAGATAACTATGGTGCCAGAGAAGCCCCCAAGTTTGCACTGGACCCTCTCATGGTTTCTTGAGCTACTTTTCAACCTCCTCTCAGCTGTTCTCCACCTCGTCTGGGAGGGCACACTTGCCACCATCTTTGAGGAGCACACCCTTCATGCTGTAGGGGCCCACCTGCACTCACTCTCCTCAGGTGATCAGGTGGATCTGAAGGCACAGCACCAGTTCAGACTGGTGGGACCAGCTTGTCATTAAGCAGTGGGATGACCAGCAGTGGCTCCAGAATTTCAGAATGAGAAAGGACACCTTCTTGAAGTTCTGCGTTGGGCTCACCCCCACCCTCTGCAGGCAGGACACTCTGCTGCTGCCCACCATCTCCCTGAAGTAGAGGGTAGCCATCACCACGTGGAAGCTTGCCACCCTGGACAGCTCCATTGAGAACCAGTTTGGCATGGGGAAATCCACTGTTGGGGCTGTCTTCAAGCAGGTAAGTCACTCTTGGGCTGCAGGCCCTTCACAGGAATTGGGAAAAGGGACCCTTGGGATTCATGGTGGGGGTGCAAAGGTCCTGTATGTATCTGCTGTGGGTGGGAGGCAGCCTCACAGGGGAGAGGGTGTCCAGAGAGCTCAGGGGGAGAGGATGGGAGGGGGCAGGGGAGTCCTGCTGGGGCCCAGGGGCCCCCAACTTTCCTGTCTCTGATGTGTGTGTTTGGTCTCCTCCCCCTGCAGGTTGTGATAGCCATCAATACGCTCCATGTACAGAGTGTTGTCCTCCTCACAGACATGGTCATGGTTGTGGCTGGGTTCGCCACCCTGGGATTCCCCAACTGCTTCAGTGCAATCGACAGGACCCACATCCCCATCTATGCCTCAGACCACAGTGTGGCCAGGTTCATCAACCACAAGAGATATCACCCCGTGGTGCTGCAGGCCCTGGTTGACAACTGAGGATGGTTCCTTGATGTTTACGTTGGGTGGTTGGGCTGTGAGCATGACATGAGGATGTTCCACAACTCTGGCCTGGGCCGGAGGATGGAGGCAGGCTCCTTCATCCCCCACCAGGAGCTGGTGGTCAGGGATGTGAACATGCTATTGTGCATGGAGTGAGACACAACCTGCCCCATCATGCCCTGGCTTATGAGGTCATACACCAGCCACATACCCAAGCCAGGAACTGTTTTAACACCTACCTAAAGTGGGCACAGAACCAAGTGGAATGTGCCTTTGGCTGCCTCAAGTCATGTTTTAGGTGCCTTCTGACCTGCCTGGATGTGGGGGAGCACAACATCCCCCAAACAGTGGTGGTATGCTCTGCCCTGAACAATCTTCTGAAGAGAAGAGGAGAGGCCTTCCTTCTGGGATGGGGACGTGGATGCCAGCCATACCTATGGACAGCTGGGTGCAGCCCCCACTCCACCAAGCCCACAAGAATGGGGTTTGTATCTGTGTGGCCTTACAAGAGATCTTCTCCCGTGGCCCCCAGTGACACTCACCAGGGCACCCCCAGTGTGGGCCTCAGGCCCAAAGCCCTACCCAGTCCTCACCATGACCCCTCCCTTTGCTACCCCCTCACCTCTCCCCAACCCTACCTATTAAAGAGGGATGAGGGTGTGGTGAGTCAACATCTCTTACTGTAAAATACAAAAATGTATGTGTAAAATAAATGGTGACATCCAAAACTATTTACAAAGTACAATTATATATAACTATATGCAGTGGAGAGGGTGAGGGGACAGGGTGAGGGGCATCAGTCAAGGATGGGGTGGGGGTTGTGACTCCACAGGGGAATGGGACCCCTATCAACATTGGCCTTGGGACCCACTCCTGCCACAGCTTAGGGGTCCCCATCAATCTCGGTTTGGGCCAGGAGCACAGGGAGGTATGGACGTGTGGGGGTGTGGGGGGGTACAGGTCGTCAGGAGGAGTGGAGATGGGCCTGGGGGCAGGGGGTCCAGACATGTTCATTGCCCACTACAGTATGCCTGTGGGCAAGGGCATTGGGGTGGTGGGAGGCAGGGACATGGGAGCAGGGGTGGTAGAGGGAGAGGGAAGTAATAGGAGGGAACAGGGGTGACAGCTGTGCGTGCCTGGGCCAACAGGTCCTGCCAGACACTGGTTGAAGCAACATATCTGGGCTTCAGTTTGTCCCAGGCCTTCATCTGCAACTTTTATTCTCACGCCAACCACTCCCCTTCATCCTACAGCTGCTGCTCCAAGAGGTTGGTAAGCCTCCAGAGTGCAGCAGTGTGGGCACAAGATGTCCTCATCTGGCCAGTGACAGCCCCCTGTCCATGGCCCATGCTCACTTGTAGCGGGGGGGCAGCTCACTCTGATCCTGGTTCAGAGCTAGCTTGCTCTGGTGCTGGGGTGGGGCTGGCTGGCCCTGCCAAGATGATGGGGCTGGACCAGCTCTCTGATGGTGCAGCTCCCCCCTGCTCTGCCCACCATGAGCAGCAACTACCACCCCTGGGGCCAGGGATGGGGATGTCCCAGGAGCACAGGGATGTGTGTCCTGCATGTCAGGCTCTGCTGCACAGGGACCCCGTGGTGTCGCAGGGGCTGGGCTGATCACTGAGGGCTCCATCCCCCTCTCGATCAATGGGCTAGTGGCTAAGCGGGGGTGTTTGGCCACAGAGGGGTCCCCACATGGTGGTGGATGAGCTGGGTGCAGCCTGGCCCTGCCCAGGCCCCTCCACATATGTGTGGCTCACAGCATTGTCCATGGAAATGGGTGCTGACTGTCACCTGTGGGCATGCCAGCATGCTGGGATTGCATTTCTTGGTGTGTCTGGGGTCAGGCTGTTAACTGTGTGGTTGGCTCACTTCCAGCTATGGCAGGAGCTGGTGCCCCCCCTCCAGGACTTGGGGCTCATCCAGCCTCCCATGGGGTGGCAGCATTCTGGCGCCCATGCCTGGGGGCTGCCTGTTGCCACTGTGTTGCATGTGGCTGTCCTGCACAACCTGGCCTGGTGATCCTTAAAGCACACCCTGTCTGCACTAACCCTCCAGGTCCTGGGGTGTGTGATGCACGGGGTACTTACTGAAGGGTCTTTCAAAGAGGTCCAGGGACACCCTGGGGGTGGCCAGGCTCAAGGGGACTGAGTCCAGGGCGATGGAGAGTGTGCTTCCGCTAGCCTCAGCCCATGTGTCCACATACAGCTCAAGCTGGGTCCTGGGCTGCTACTCTTCTTCCTCTGGCTCTGATGGGGGGTGGGGTCCTCATCCGTGTCCATGGCAGCGGTTGATGGGGAGATGTCTTCGCCCCTCAGTAGCTGGTGAAGCTCCTGATAGTAGGGGCAGGTTGCAGGTACTGCCCCTGACCCCTGGCCAGCATCCCAAGACTGGATGTACTCCTGGTGCAGCTCCTTTGCCTTCACCCGCAGCTGCTCCATAGTGTGGGTGGAATGGCCTCGGTCCACAAAGGGGGTCGCCAGCCAGGCGTATGCAGGCGCATTGTGCCTCTTGGAGGAGAGGTCCAAAATGATCTTCTCCTCCCAGAGGCTGAGGAGGTTGTGTACCTTGGGCCTGGTTCATGACAGGTCTATTTTGTCCCTGGAGGGCCCTGGGGTGGCTGGCTCAGTGGCTGGGTTGCCACTGTACCAAAGAGCAAGAGGGAGCATCTCTGGAAGTGATGAGCAGGGAAGCATGCTGCTGGTCTGCTGCCCCGCTGCCCACTATCTGCCACAGAGTTTCCAGGGCCCCCTGTGCCTTTAAGACTGTCTGGAGGCAGGGAGCATAGAGTGGTGATTGCTGTGGCTGGGGTGTCCCCTGGGGTTAGCTGGCCAGTGCCATGGAGGATGAATTTGTTGCCAGAAGCCCCCCCTCCCCACCCCCCACTACCTTCCAAGATCATCCACTCTGCCTTTCTGTGGATAGATTCTGTTGAAAGAGGTGTTCTGCTTATTGGGGGAAAGTCAGAATGGTGTCGATGGAAGTGCTTCATCCTGTCCATTTACCATTGACAAGACGCATTTGTAATGTGGATGCTCCACAAATTTTGTGCACTAAACGCCAGTTTTGTCAACAAAACTCTCCAGTGTAGATGTAGCCACAGTGTATTCCCCAGCTTGTGAACGCATACTCACAGTAGCTTAAGAGGAGCTAGCATGAGTATAAAAAGAAATGCAGCCACAACAGCATGGGCAATAGCAATGGCAGCATGGCAGTGCGTAGCCACCAGCTGCAGCCACGTTTCTGCTTAGTCTGACCTGACCTGAACTCTGACTGAGGTAGCTCAGGTATATGCTCAAGTACATGAACTGGGGAATCACAGCCTTAGATTGTAGTACAGATAGTGCATGCCAATCACTTTATGGAGTCAGGAATTAAAATCCCATAAGCTTTAGCTACTCCAAAATTATCCACTTCACCATAAGATTTCTTGTACCTTTCTCTGTATACTAGACACTGTCAGAAACAGAAACTGGACAATTACACTGGTCAGGTCTGGTAGAGAAATTCTATCTTCCAAATTCTCTTCTCAGTTGCATCTTAAATTGACTCTCACTTCAGCACAACTACTCAGGATGTAACACTAATGTATCAGAGCAGAAAATAGGCCCTGTGCATTTTGACTGTACTATGTAATTTACGGCGAGGTTTAAATTTAGCTCTATACCAAACCTTTTTAAGGTGTGGAGCATTACCAGTTCAAGAAGACCCCAATACAAGAAATTGCAATAGGGGACTCACAATTCCTCTTCTGTTCCCCATCTTACTTAGGAAACAAAAAAGAGGATGTGATTTTCTGCAGGCCTGAAATGGATGGTGCTTATTTACCCTTTCACCGCAGCTCTACTGATTGGAATATGGGGAAAGATATTCTCAGCAATACTTCCTCGAAGGTGGTACTGGATACAGGCTCCTGCTCCCTGTACTTCCATGCTCCTCACAGGCACCCAAACCACAATGCAAGGAATCCCTACTGTGCATAGGTCTTAAAATATAAATTCACTGGTGAAAGAACTGTTTCTTCCTCTACATGGTGAAGAACATTTCACATAAATATAACAGAGGGGTAATAGTTTCATTACAGTTAAGATTAAGACAAGCTTAAAGCTTAGCAAATACACAGTGTTTTACACTGAAGCTACAGTTAAAAAACAAAAATAAAGCAATAGCTCCCTCAGATTCCCTGTATTTTTGTAATGCTAACTAATAAGTGGAATGGCATTGCTTTATCATAAGTGTGATATTCTCTTCCATCTGTTTTAAACTAAAAAAATATAACTATTTGTCCGAGGATAAAAATATGACATGAATTTAAAAGAAATTTTGAATGCTTCATAATGCTCTGAAAAAAAAAAAACAGAAAAAATGAGTGCAATTTACATTCCAAGAATGATATAGTTTTGCAGAATGAGAAGGCCTATCTGTTATGCCCACAACATCTGACGAAGAAATTCAGAATGTATGTAGTAGTAAATAAGATGGAAGTGATCTGAACCAGAGAAACTGGTGAGGAAAAAGAGAAGCTCTGATCTGTAAACAACTAGTGAGTCCCCAGCGATTCAAAGGCCCCACTGACCAGTACGCAACAGCAGCAGGAGGAATAGATACAACCTACCTAAAAACAGCAACAGCTCTAAAAAACATCTAGATGTAAAGGTAAATGGAACTGGGCAGCGATTCCTTCATGACCTCGGTCACTTGACAATTTGCAATCCAAATCTAGGTGCGTTAACTACTGAAATTTATCTCCACAGTTAAAGATGATCTTAATTAATGACATGCAACATTTCAACATTCAGATTATCCCTTAAATGCTGTGGCAAAGTGACTTCTTTAGAAAACTATGTATGTGGTTTAACGAAAGGGCATGGTGGTCCATTCTGGCAGAAGGGAAGAGAGCCACTATCACCTCCTGGGATAATCGTAGCCACTCCACCAGAAGCAGAGGAGCAGGCCAAGAACAGAAACTATAAAAGACTGGCCCTCTAGCTCAGTAAACTGGTAAACCTCATTCTACAAGAAATAGTGCCCTGAAAGAGGCCGGTCCTATGCCAGAGACTGGAAAGTACTACTGCAGCTGCCAGAGACCAAGGACATTGGGAGGGTGGAGGGCTACTGGGGCTGCCACTTGCCAAAGACTAGGAGTGAGTTGTTGTAAAATTTCCCTCCATTGTTGGGGGCCTGGGCTGGGATGCAGCAGAGCAAGAGGTCTTACATTATTCTGTTCTCGCCCCTCCTGTCACTTTGTAGATAAGAGGCCTGCACTGGTGTGGCCTCCACCCGAAGTAGGGTGCAAGATGATTCGCTGACTCTCTCACCAGAGAGTTTATGACCCTAGATCAGTGGTGTCTAAAAGAAATGGAACCGATCACTACATGCCCCTCACACCAGCCAGGTACCCTACCCCACATTCCTGGTGACTTACTGGAGCCACCACTGGACACAGCTGCACTACCGCAAGCTGTGCCAGCCACCTGTATGGCATGAGCCACCCGAGAGCCGCGTGGCATGAGCCCCAAGAGCCGCGCTGTGTAAGCCACCTGAACCAGCTGCCTGAGCCACCTAAGCCCTGAGCCATCCGTAGCCCAAGTCAGCCATAGGAAGAGACACCTCTTCTGCCATGCTTGTCCCACCAAGTGGTGGAATGCATTTGCAGAGGGACGGAGGGCGCTCCATGTGTGCAGCTCTAACGAGCTGCATTTGCCGCATTACGCTGGCCAGTTCACCACATGTGGCAAACAAACAGCGCATTGGACACTGCAACCCTAGACAGCACTGTTACACTGCCTGACATTAGGCCAGAGCCCAATACCAGAACTGATTATTGCCCTGCCCTGACTGAGGACTCCAGGCATATAGCCCAGGGTAGGAACCTCAGGCCTGCTGGCTGGATGTGCTTCACCAGGGTTAGCCCCTGGCAGGCTGCCAGACACTTTGTTTACCTGAGCATCAGCAGGGAAGGCTGTTTCCTGGCCAATGGCAGCTGCAGGAACTGGTGGCCCAGCCTGTGCCAGTACCCACAATTCCCACTGTGCAGGAATGGTGCACTATGGTCAACAGAAGCTGCACGCAGCAGTACCTGCGGATGCTCAAGTTAACAAGGTATCTGGCAGCCTGCAAGGAGCTAACCACAGTGAACAACTTCTAGCAGGAATGCCAGAGATTCCCAATCCCCACTACAGATTTAGCACTGCTCAGCCTGACTGCAGGCCTGGGACACTAATGCTTAGGGTGACCATATCCCATTATCCCAGATATGTGATAGGGTCACGGGGGACTGGCTCCCTGGCTGTGGCTGCCATAGGGCTGCTGCCTGGGGGGACCTTCCCAGCTGTCCCACATCTCAAGGTAGCAGGAACGGAGTGTCATCTGTGCCCTCATGCTCCCAGCTTCCCCATGCCTTGTGGAGCCAGGAAAGAGGTAGCAACCATGACAACACTTCTCCCAGATCCCACAAGGTGCAGGGAGCTGAGAACCAGGAGGCAACCATGTTGGTGAACAGCAGGCTACCCCGAGGTGCAGGGAGCTGGGAATGAAGCAGGAGTCACCCCGCTGCTCCTCCCAACTCCCACAAGGCACAAGGAGCCATCTGTATGGGTGGGGTCCCTCTGGTGTGGCCAGAAAGCATGTGAGTATGGGCTCTGCACGTGCTCTCCAGCCAGTATCTGTGCCTGCGCTCTAACTAGGGAAAATGTCAGCCAGCAAGGGGCCAAATATGGGGCAATTAGCTCCTTTGTTAAAGTAAGTTGGAATGCCTTCCTGGCACCTGAAATGCAGGGCTGTCCTGCCCAATACGGGATGAATAGTCACCCTACTAATTGTGATATAATTTTGAAGGACTCTAGAAGTGTTGCAGTGAGGGGACATGTTCTCCTGCCGTGACAGATGGAGAGAAAGCTGCAACTGCCTCACATGATGGCATTAAGGGGAAACAAAACAATTGCAGATATCCTGGAGAAAACACAGCATAACAACTATCTATTACGAAGGACTCCTATGGTATATTATGATTGCCTTGCCTGTAACATCACTTTGGGATTAGAAGGGTACTTGCTTCATTTAGTAATAGCATCAACTAAACATAAGTAATTACTCATAGCTCTACAACTAATGTAGAGTGGAACAAGAAAATCCACACGTAACAGAAAGGGAGAGAAAAGTATTGTGATTTCTTTAAATCTCCAATGTATCACGACGCTTACATCATGCTGCGTTGGGTTACATCATGTTTCAACCAGTGATGTAACCCATCGCAATGCAATGCACACATCGCACTCTTTCAGTGACTTTAAGGAATAACACATGATCAGCTTGTTCATATGGTCATTTCTATCAAAGATACATTGTGTGCAGTGTTAATAAAGTCATTGTATTTCTGGGATTATATGAATAGAACTTGTGTTTTTAATGAAAATGGGGAGGTATAGCATGCACAATAAATACATTTCTAAATATGTAACAAATGCAGACATCATGCAAATATGCTGCACCAGCCTCGGAATGAAAAGCTCATCCACCCACACAGATGCTTCAAACTGCATACTTAGGAACTAGTAAGTCAAAAAGGAAAATGTCAAGTTCTGTACTTTCACATATTCATTATAAATATAACATATGTCTTTATGTTCAGCAATGGTTGCATTTATGGAAAGTATGATGACAGAGTGTTAAAATGAGCATGAAATATATATACATATATATGTGTATATATGTATATATATATATATTTACTATATCTAGTGGCTATTGCTGTGAAAATCTGTACTATCAGTATACACTTATAGTGCACTATATATGTGTATTATAGTAATACATAGCTGAATTGATGATTCAGGGGAACCATGGATTTCTTTTATTTAAAAAATATGATGTGAATTGAAGTAGAAGTTAATGACAATGCAGACGCTTAAGTAATTCAAGTATACCTTCTTATTTTGGAATGCAACACCTGTTTCAATGACTGTTCTTATCTCATTTTCCACTGTCCCTCTCAGACAATAGTCTTTTGCTTCCCATCTTTAGTTTTTCTTTTTATTCCAGGGAAATAAGTTTGGTTTGTTTTGCTTTTTGTTTGTTTTTTGATAAACTCTTACACAGTAGTATAGTGGAAAATGAAGAAGTGGGTAACCTAACCCTCAGTTAAACTCCATATTCCCCGATGAATGAGATACAGGTAAACCTTTTTTACTTGCATTTACCCTTGACTATGCTACTGCACTCACACATAGGCTGTGCCTACATGGCCAAAAATTCTAAATGACCATGCTAATGGCCAAATCGAAAGATACTAATGAGGCGCTGAAATGAAGATTCAGCACCTCATAAGCAGGCTGCTGGCTGCACTACATCGAAAGTGCCACTTTCGATCGTGTGTGGCTTGGCTACACAGGGGTCCTTTTTGAAAGGACCCCACAGACCTCAAAATCCCCTTATTCCTATCAGCTTTTCATTCCAAGACTGGTGCAGCATATTTGTATGATGCATATATTTTTATGTATTTTGAAATGTATTTATTGTGCCTGCTTTACCTCCCCATTTTCATTAAAAACACAAGTTCTATCAGATGACAGGAGTAAGGGGATTTCAAAGTCTGCGAGGTCCTTTCGAAAAGGAATTCCGTGTAGCCGAGCTGTGCATGATCAAAAGTGGCACATTTGAAGTGCTGTGGCTGGCAGCATGCTAATGAGGTGCTGAATATTCATTTCAATGCTTCATTAGTATCCTCCGATTTGGCCATTAGCATGGCCATTTGGAAATTTGGGCAAGTGTGGCCACAGCCATAATCTTTCAACTGGGTGAATAAAGAACCACACGTCCACATTCATTCTTTCCTCCATTTCACACTCAGTTTTCTCATCCCAAGATGCATCATCATTTCAAACTAGATTGTGACTATAAAATCTGTCTTCAGCAAATAACAGAGTGGTACAGGATGAACCTGTCTAATCCGTAACGCTCTCATCTGGCAACATCAGTAACCAGCATGATTTCAGCTAGCTGTGCGACCGCTTATCATGGGTGTGGCCAAGTTTCCCACAGTCTCATAAAGTTTGTTTCCAGCCACCATTGCTGGCTCTCAGTGTTCTGTGCTGCTATTTAACGGTAATTCGGCAGTAAGAGCCCAGAAAGCAGTGGAAGTGTTGGTAACGCAGCTAGATAATACTGAACTCCCAAATTCTCTCATCCAGCACTGGTCAGACCATGTTGAATTAGAGAGGTTCAACCTGCATCATGTTTCACCTCAGTAACCTTACTGAGTCACAATCTCCTTTCTAGTTTCCTCACTGTTTCAGTCAGCTGCATACTATGCTAGGGCTATACACAACACACCATAGGTTCTCTGGTTCCCTGGTCATGTGTAGCCAGGGCTCCTCCCTTTCTCAAGCCACTCCTACACATGTATTGACAGGGTGATGTATTGCCTCTGTGGAGCCTGATTCCCCTCCGGGGCTGTTCTAGTTGGTATGGCTACCCCAGAGCAGAAATAGTCCACTCAAGAGGAAAATGGGGAACTCCTTATTCTCCCTTGATCAGCTTTTCAAGCCGGGTCGTGATTCAGTCCTTAATAAGGTATCCATTTAAATGTATGTCTTAGAGATGCTGAAGCAGGTGTATAGTTATTAGTACAAGAGCATACATAATAAGAAATTAAGTCTACACTGAAAACGTACTGGACAAGGTTAAACATATTGCAGTCTTTAACACTTACTCATAACAGAGTTTTGGAAAACTAAATGTTATAGTAACATCAGAAATAGGCCAGATCTTCTCCACCATTCCACACTGTGGTCCTGTGTTAAAAACAGAAACATGTTTCACAGTACTCCAACTCATACTTTCTGGAACCTTCTTCCATCTGCTGTAAGGGATAGGAAGGTGATCACAACACCCCTGCATCTTTTTGCAAATCTCTCTGGTGTCTCTAAAAATGCTAATTAAAGGCCTGATGCTGTTGCCCTGAGGCACAATGAATGAGTGGAATTCCATAATCTATGAATAGTCCCATGGAAAGCTGCAAGTCTGTATGCAGAATATATACCACTCAGCATAAGAGGGAAGTAGCTTCCCATATAACTGATGGGGGAAAAAGTTAAAAATTATGTTCTCTGAACCCAGATGTATAGAAAGAGAAAATGGAATTAAATTAATGTTGCTGGGTTATGTGGCAAATACAGAAGGGCTATGGTTACATTGACCCAAACTGCCAGCAGCAGGATGAAATGGAGGGTCTCAAAAATGCATTTTGCCACTCATTTGCATATTCATTTGCTAACAGAGGCTGCTCCCGGCAGGAAACAAGCAGTGCAAATGTGGTTCTGCCAGCAAACACAACGCCTTTGTTGGCGCTCTCTTATGCCTGGAAAAAAATCAGCCATAAGAGGCTGCCAAAAAGAGTGTGTGTGTTGGTGAGGGGGGTGTTTGCTGGCAGAACCACATTTACACTGCCTTTTTTCTGCTGGCAAGCAAAGATACAAATATGTGTCTATTTACATTTTTGAGACCCCCCCAATTTGCATACTGCTGCCGGCAGTTTGGGTCAGTGTAACCGTAGCCAAGATGGCTTAGAGCAGCAATCAGAATATCACCACTGCTCTACATATAACAATCAGTCAGATTTCCAAGCCACATGCAAAACTGTCTTTCTAAACAAGTTATTGAATTCATTTTATTTTCAAGGAGTAAGGGCTACACTGAATCTCTGAATACAACTTTGAATCAGCCCCACAGAGTAATAATAGACAGAAAACATCCTGCCCCTTATGGCCTTACGTATATTATACAAACCTTGGGTCATGTGTGCTATGGTATCTACTTAAAACCTCCCCACAGTAAACAGATGTGGGGTTGGGGGGAGAGAGAGCACAGGGAATAGACAGACCTTTGGTTCCATCTCCCAACACACCAGCCAGCATGACTGAATTCTAACAAGGGAAGTCTTGATTTGTTGCTGAATCCCTGAAGCAAGAGTGAGTCAGAGAGGGAATTGGGCTTGAAGGATGTCTCTGAGAGGCACAGTGTCTTCCAGCGCTAACCTAGGAGCAGTGTTAATTTTACACCAACCTTCTCTCACCATTCTGCCTAAAGGCACAATCTAGCCACAAGTGATTACATTTATATTGCCTCTGGCACAGATGGATTCTTTTCAGAAACAAAATTGTATAGTTAAGAATCATGTCAGAATCCAGTATGCATTAAGCAGGTTTGAAAAATCTATCTACCTTTATTAGGCCTTTAAAGAAGAAATCTGGGTTAACAGATGTATTTCTTGCTCAAAGGCACACAATAAATGGTCCAATTCCCCCTTTAATTAGTGGAGCAGTTTATTCTGGAATTTTATCCCACATGAAAAAAAATATTCCTATGCCCTACTTCCACCTGAGCAGCAACAAATCATGATGTGACAACCTTAGTAATCATAGCGAGACTTTTGTTAATGAGGGTTAAATATAGTATAGCAATATGAAAATTTCATCTGTTTAATTTGTCACCCACAAGGAAAGTCATTAGCAAAATGCAGTGTTGGCTTGTGATGTTGTAGCATTTGATTTTGTATATGTAATATAAAGGGGAAAATGCTTAACTGTCCGTTCTCATGATGGTGCCTTCTGGAGTGGAAATTCAGAAAATGCAAGCCAGCATATGAAAATCAAATAAGGGCAGACACAATATACTGTTTCAGAGACACTTGAGCCATGTCTACATGGCAGGCACTATTTCGGTATATGGCAGTATCCCAAAATAGCTGCGCACATCTAAGAAATGCACCTGTTATCTTGAAACATTTTTTGGGATAACAGGCGCACTATTCTGGCATTTCTGTACGTGTCATCGCAGGAGGAGTACGGGGATGCCTCAAAATAGCACTTTATTTTGACTTGTGGTGCTGTTTAAATATTTTGAAACCTAGTTGTAATAAGCTCTGCAATTTGCTTAGTGAAAATTGCATAGTTTATTTCGAGGTTAGGGTGCCATTTAGACATAGCCTTGTAGATTAGCAACAATTGGTATATTCACTAGCTGCACAACGCCAATACGTTCTGCAGTTTTAAATAAACTATGTTGGTGGCTGAGAAACAGCAAGACTACCAAGAATCTATTAATGACTTTAAAAGTCTTAGGCCACATTTACATGGGCAGCTTCTGTAGACAAAACTGGGCTTTTTTTGACAAAACTTGCTGAGCGTCTACATGATTAAATTGCTCTGTCAGGAGTTTGTCGACAAAACTCAGTGTTCATCTGGCAGTGTTATACATCTCCCCGATCAGATATAACGCCTCTGTCGACAGTATTTTGTCGACAAGAGTTCCCGTGTAGATTCTTCTATCGACAGAGAGGGCTTCTGGTTCCCCGGGCAGCCTTGTTTGCAGAGCTCCCGGTCAGTCATTCTGTCAAGGGAGGGCAGGACAGTTTGCTTGCTCTATGTCAGGAGAGCAGCTTACTCTTTCGATCTGCTTTTGTGTGCAGATGCAATCTGCCGACTGAGGTACTGCCAAGGTTTCTCTAATGAGAGTGACCTGTGTCAACAAAAGCTACCTATGCAGACATAGCCTTTGAGAGTTTTAATCCCCAGATGAATTCACTGCAGACAATAATTTACTCATGGACCTTGGAAATATGCGATTTGTTTCTTCTGGAGTTTTTCTGGGGACATGGAAAATAATACAATTTAACTGACCGTATTGCTGATATTCTCATTCTTGCAAAGAGAAAATCTCCCTTTCTGTCTAAAAAGTGACAGTCCTCCTGTTTATTGTGTCCAAACACGTGCATTTTAAACATATGGAAATAAACACTGGCATTAGATAGCTAGAGATTAGATTAACTGGTTTATGAAACAACATGTCAGGTTTCACATAAAATAGCATGACCATTATTATAGCACTCTGCAGATGTAATGAGTGGAAGGATATTTTTAACATTCATTTGCTGTAATCAGATGACAACAGAGAGCAAAAAGAAAGGCCTTCAGCAGACTGAAGAAAATGAACCAGAAGAGGCCAGACCTGGAGATCTTGAATAAAGCTGACAGTTATGCTTCCCCAATGCATAGTAAAGTTAGCAGATTTTTCTCTGTAACAAATTCCAGTCTGTGTGCAGATGTGGTAACTGAAATATTGTGTTCTGAAGAGCAGACTCTTACTGATGGTTGAATGAGGACATGAGACATATACATTGCAGTTTTAGAAGCAAAGCAAAATTAAATCCTTTAATCTAGCATGTCTGGGACCAGACAGGTGCCAGATTACCAGATTTTCCGAATTGTTGGACGTCACCATAACCCCCATGCCCTAGTTCAACCCTCCTACCCCGTCACAGCTTACCACCCCCATGCCCAGCTGCAGCTCATCACCCCGCGCATCCACAGTTTCTTCACCACCGCCATAGGCTCTACAGTGCCACTCGCGCACCCAATGGCAGAAGAAAACAAGCATGCACGTGCCCTCTGCTCAATAAGCATGGCCCTGGAGGCCTGTGGAGCTCAGCATGCCCCGGGCCTGTGCCATAGTGCTGGGGACAGTGGATCCGTAGGCTGCTTCACCATGCAGCTAAGAGATACCTGAAAGCCTGGCCCTGCCCTGCATGTGCAGGGCCAAGCTGGTAAGAGGGGCTGGGCTGCACAGTTAGTGTCTGCCGAGTAGGGGAAGAGGGGGCCAGTCTGCACTCTGCTAAAGCGGGCTGAGCCTGTGTGGGGCATGGGCATGGGATCCAGCCGAGGCCACACTTGTAACCAGGGGGCAGGTGCCGGCTCCTTCCATTCCTGTACTCCCGAGGCTGTTCCGGTCTTTGTGTCTCAACACCTGTGCACAGGGACAGAGGGCGAAATGGACAGCATGATAGAACCAGCTTCTTTACCACCCCACACTCAGCCAGCTTCTTCACCCCTCCCGCAACCCTCGTGTATCTTGGGGGACTACAGATGCCAGACCTTCAGGATTTCCAGACCATCAGATGCTGGATTGAAGGAATTTTACAACTTCTTTTTCCTTTTAAAATTTTCAGTTATTTTCATTAGGCAGAAGATTTGGTCTGTACTTTATCCTCACTTTGTATGTATGCAGAGCATGACATTCAGCCAAAGCTTTGCCACAGAAATCTTTTACTTATATATTCATAACTATGATTCCATTTCATCCTAGTGTATGTCTGCACAAAACCCTAACAAGATCTTACATGAAAGATAGACTAACTTTACTTCTATTCACCTGGGAATTGACTCTGGATGTGGCATTATGGCAATGGGCCAAAATTCTCTGTCAGTTACACCATTGCAAATGTAGATAACTTCAACAGTTAGTGCACATTTATGTTATTGTTAATGACAGTACAATTTGGGCATATAATGCAATAAAAGAGTAGGGCATCTTTCTTCTTCTGTCTCTCTCTCTCTCTCTCTCTTTCTCAGAATTGGGTCCCTGGCTTTCCTTGACCTTGCTCACAAGGCTTGGGGCTCCCACCCCCATATTAGTGTCCCTGCCTGATATGGGAGAGGAAGCAACTGGGGGACCAGCAGCACAGAGAAGTGCTTGCTAGCATGCTCCACCCCAGTGAGTCCCACTGTTCAAGAATCATGGACATGGGAGCAATGGGAGAAGGTAGTGGGAGGAAGGGTGGTACCTGGAAGCACAGATCAGCACAGACCTACCTGTGGGAGCTGTGCCAGGTAAGTGCCCTAATCCCCTGCCCCCTCCTGCAACCTCTTTCCCTCCCAGCCCCTGCAACCCTTCTCCCAGCCTGTACCTGTACACTACCTCCCCTGCAGACACTGCACCACCTCCCGCAAACTAAACTGCTCACTTTGACCCCACTATGGAGCCTAGGTGGCCCCCATAAAATTTACTAACCCCAGCCCCCAGAAGAGTTAATCTGTCCCTAGAGGGGAAACCTCAGCTTTGTTCCCCCCTTCACTTGGGGCTGAAATGTGAGGGGAACCCTGGAACCCCAAGATGGATAAGTGAGATGAGTGTAGCACAATGAGATTTCATGAGCTCAATGGAAGATCACAGAATCATAGGAGCACAGAGCTGGAAGGGACCTCAAGAGGTCATCGAGTCCATCCCCCTGCCCCAGGCAGGATCAATTCATCCCAGCCATGACTACGTCAAGCTGGGACTTAAAACCTCTAGGGATGGAGATTCCACCACCTCTTGAGGCAACGCACTCCAGTGCTTCACCACCTGCCTGGTGAAGTAGTTTTTCCTAATATCCAATCTAGTCCTCCGCTTCTGTAACTTCAGACCATTACTCCTCATTCTGCTGTTTGTCACCACTGAAAATAGTTTCTCTCCATCTTCTTTAGAGCCTTCTTTCAGAAAGTTGGAGGCTGCTATTAAATCACCCCTTAGTCTTGTCTTCTGCAAACTAAATAAGCCCAAATACCTCAGCCTCTCTTCACAGGTCATGTGCTCCAACCCCTTTATCACTCTTGTTGCCCTCCACTGAACCTGCTCCAGCACATCCACATCCTTTCTACACTGGGGGGCGGGGCAAAACTGGATACAATATGTCAGATGTGGCCTCATCAGTGCCAAATAGAGGGGAACAACAGCTTCTCTAGATCTGCTTGAAACGCTCTTCCTGATGCATCCCAATATACCATTGGCCTTCTTGGCTACAAGGGCACACTGTTTACCTATATCCAGCCTTTCATCCACTTTAATCCCTAGGTCCCTTTCCACTGTACTGCTGCTTAGCCAGTCAGTTCCCAGCCTATAGCAATGCTTGGGATTCTTCCATCCCAAGAGCAGGACTCTACACTTCTCCTTGTTGAACTGCATCATATTTCTTTTGGCCCAATCCTCCAATTTATCCAGGACACACTGGATCCTATGTCTACCTTCCAACGTATCTACCTCTCCCCCTAGCTTAGTGTCCTCTGCAAACTTGCTGGTATAATCCAGTCCCTCATCCAGATCATTAATAAAGATGTTGAACAACACTGGCCCCAGAACCGACCCTTGGGGCACTCCACTTGAAACCAACTGCCATCCAGATATTGAGCCATTGACCACTACCCACTGGGCCTGACTATCAAGCCAGCTGTCCATCCATCTTATAGTTCATGTATCAAATCCATATTTCCTTAACGTAAGAGAAAGAATGTTGTGGGCGATTGTACCAAAAACTTTGCTGAATTCAAGGTATATCACATCCACTGACTTCCCCATGTTCACACAGCCTGTTACCTCATCATAGAAGCTAATCAGATTGGTCAGGCAGGACTTGCTGAATCCAGGTTGACTACTTTTGATCACTTTCACCTCTTCCAACTGCTCCAAAATGGATTCCTTGAGGATCCCTTCCATTATTTTCCCAGGTACTGAGGTAAGGCTAACTGATCTATAGTTCCTTGGATTGTCCTTCTTTTCTTTATTAAAGATGGGCACTGCATTTGCCTTTTTTCCAATCATTCAGAATCTCTCCCAATCTCCAAGAGTCTTCAAAGATAATGGCCAAAGTCTCCGCAATGATGTCTGCTAATTTCCTCAATACCCGTGGATGTGTTAATCCAGACCCATAGGTTTATGTACTTCTAGTTTTTCTAAGTAGCCCTTCCCCACCAAGGGCTGCCCTCCACCTTCCCATATTGTATCGTCTAGCATCCTTTATACTTATGTAGATACATTTGCTTATCAACATTCAATTTATCCAATTCCTTCAGGGAAGGTCTACACAGCATAGTTATTTCAAAATAATAGCTGATATTCTGAGATAAGTATGTTAGGGTGCATCTATACTGCATTCCACTTTTGAGCCGTGTCTACACGTGCACGCTACTTCGAAGTAGCGGCACTAACTTTGAAATAGCGCCCGTCACGGCTACACATGTTGGGCGCTATTTCGAAGTTAACTTTGACGTTAGGCGGCAAGACGTCGAAGTCGCTATCCTCATCAGGAGATGGGGATAGCGCCCTACTTCGACGTTCAACGTCGAAGTAGGGACCGTGTAGTCATTGCGCGTCCCGCAACTTCGAAATAGCGGGATCCGCTATGGCAGCCATCAGCTGGGGGGTTGAGAGACGCTCTCTCTCGAGCCCCTGCGGGGCTCTATGGTCACCGTGGGCAGCAGTCCTTAGCCCAGGGCTTCTGGCTGCTGCTGTGGCAGCTGGGGATCCATGCTGCAGGCACAGGGTCTGCAACCAGTTGTCAGCTCTGTGGATCTTGTGTTGTTTAGTGCAACTGTGTCTGGGAGGGGCCCTTTAAGGGAGCGGCTTGCTGTTGAGTCTGCCCTGTGACCCTGTCTGCAGCTGTGCCTGGCACCCTTATTTCGATGTGTGCTACTTTGGCGTGTAGACGTTCCCTCGCAGCGCCTATTTCGATGTGGTGCTGTGCAACGTCGAAGTTGAATATCGACGTTGCCAGCCCTGGAGGACGTGTAGACGTTATTCATCGAAATGCGAAATAAGCTATTTCGATGTAGGCTTCACATGTAGACGTAGCCTTGGAGAAGGAATGCAAATGAGGAAGATCAAAAAGACAAATGAAGCGCTGATTTACAAATGTCACGTTTTATTTGCATAACCTCACGTGATCGCGTTTCTGGAAGAAGCTTTTCCAAACACAAAACCGACATGTAGATGGGGTTCCATCAGAAAAAAAAAACCCTTTGAAAGAACCCTTTTTCCTATTTTGCTTCTGAAAGAAGGGTTCTTTCAAAATTTTTTTTCCTGAAGGAACCCCATTGACATGGCTGTTTTTGCTTTCAGAAAAGCCTCTACCAGAAATGTGATCATATGAGATCATGCAAATGAAGCACAAGATTTGTAAATCAGCATGAGATTTGTAAATCAGCACTTCATTTACATTCCTCCTTTGAATGGGGAATGCAGCACTGATGTAGCCCTATTGTCTGCATGACAAAATTTTGAATTTATTTTGAAATAGCAGTTGAGTTATTTCAAAATTGGAAACCATAATTGTATGAGGAATAGTGACTATTTCAAAATAACTATTCCTATACCAATTTTGAAACAGGTGCTGTTAAGACAGGGAATAGCACCTATTTTGAAGAAAGCTATAATGTCTTCAATAGTACTATTTTGAAATAGGCTCCCTGTGTGTAGACAGTGTATTTCTAAATCACTAAGTGCTATTTCAAAATACATTTTTGTGTGCAGAGGCGTTATTTCAAAATCGCTATTTCAGAATAGCTATTCCAGAATATCTTTTTCTGAAATGGGGTTCCCTTACAATTTGAAATAGCGTGAATTGCCTATGGCTAGACTGCTTGCTTCTGCTTCATAGTTAGCACCTTTGAAGTTCACAGGTGAGAGTTATGCAAATGATGTGCTGCATATGCAGCACAGCATCTCATTGCTATTCTCCTATTCGGCTGATTAGCATGCCCCCTTCAAAGGAGGGGGCTAGTGTAGACAAGCCCACCATGTGGTAACTTTCTCAGCAAATTATTCAGTTCCACTGAAATTCTAATGGAATCGTTCAAGGAGAAAGTCATTAACCATGTAGTATGAGCCAGAGAGGAGAACTGATCCCCAATTATTTATATAAAGAATGTTTCCAAAGCTTTGTCTACAGGGAAAGCTGCACCAGTTTAACGGGTGATTTCAACTCAGATCTAATAAAAACCAGAGGAAAAAGCCATGGCAACTTTCCTATGTTGCTTTAGTTGAAAAGGAATAAATCTAAATTAAAGTAAAAGAAACTTAGAGGGTTTGAATCAGTGGTATTAAATTGGTTTAACTGAGCTCATACAAATGTGAATGAACAACTAAATTCAACTTCAGAAAGTTCTAGTGTCACACACAAAGAGCAAGAGCTGTTATCTCTGGCACTGCTCAAACTTAAATCAAAACACTTTCTGGACAAGTATAAAAAGGTACAAAATGACAAATGACAGAAAACATTACATCCCATTTTTATAGGGCAATTTAATTGTCTGATCATACTTTTGCCAGCACAATTTGTACTTACAGTAATGTCTCGCCACTCAACTGCAGGAACAAATATTATTATTTATTGACCTACCCAACTGCAAGTACGTGCCAGGAAGTAAGATATACAACTACTAAATTTTGCACCTGCAATTCATTTGTAGACACAGTCTCTACCTCTAAATAGGGAGCTCAGGCTGAACAGTTATTCTAATATTTCACGATGAAATGTTGGTTGCATTCCAGTTACTGGGAATTTTGCAATTGACTTCAGTGGGGCTATGATTTCACCTTCACGTTTTGAAGGATCTGTGAGCCCTTAAATGTGTGCATGTATATAAATCTTTCATTCATTGAACTCATTGTGATTTCATTATCTACAAATAGTCCAAAACTTTGAATAAAAGATAACATTTTACACGAAATCCTTTAAGTAATACTGTAAAGTAATAACAATTGAGTAGAAATTGGAGCTAATGACCAAATGTTTAAAAATAAATGAATTTCAGTTAGCTTTTAGATAATCATCACCACTGTAAAACATAAAACTTCATTTTAACAATTATTCACTAGGAACAGCATACAAGAATTTCATTTATGCAGGGAAAAAATAATAAGATTTCAGCAAGTGTCTAAAGGATTACCCTCTTTTATTTAGAATCAATTTTTATCAATTATTTCACTAAACACCCCTGAATTTATATTTATGCACCAACTCATGCTAGTTGTCATAAAATTTACCTTTACATCATAAAGGCTGTGGCCACACTTGGCCAAAATTTCAAAAGGGCCATGCCGGAGAACACTAATGAGGCACTGAAATGAATATTAGCATGCTGCCAGCTGCAGCACATCAAAAGTGCCACGTTTCACTCACACTTGGCTCGTCTACATGGGGGTCCTTTTTGAAAGGACCCTGCAAACAGCAAAATCCACTTATTCCTATGATAGGGTTAAGGGGATTTTGAAGTGTGTAGGGTGCTTGCAAAAAGGGCCCCATGGAGACAAGCCATGCGCGACCACAACACAGCACTTTCAAAGTGCCATGGCCAGCAGCATGCTAATGAAGCACTGAATATTAATTCCAGCACCTCATTAGTATTCTCCAATTTGGCCATTAGCATGGCCATTTCGAAGTTTTTGCCAAGTGTGGCCACAGCAAAAGTGATCTCTTTGTCTTGACTTACTCTGTTT
This sequence comes from Carettochelys insculpta, assembly GCF_033958435.1. Taxonomy (NCBI): domain Eukaryota; kingdom Metazoa; phylum Chordata; order Testudines; family Carettochelyidae; genus Carettochelys; species Carettochelys insculpta. The sequence goes on from NC_134137.1 coordinate 140,841,994, forward strand.
TGGATATTTAAGAGCAATTTGGCATTATAAAATGGGAAGGCTTGTGGTTTATTGGCTTAGAAAAATAATTTTATGTGGCAATTTTAATTGAGGTGTATTTGTGTCGACGAACTTTAATCTAGTCACTGAAGCAGACAGGACTAGGTAAGAAAATGCATAGGAATAAAAAAATCAGTTTCTGATTTTCATTCTCTGCTGCTAACTGAACAAGTGACCTTACTATTTAGAGTATATTAAACTTTCACCTTTTTCATTAATTTAATAAGTATTTATTCTAATTACAATTAGCAGGAAAATAGTCATCTTCCTTCACTGTTTAAGAAAACAATACCAGTAATTCACCTCACAGTGTGTCCACTAGTTAAGATCAAAACTTACGAATTTAATACAGATCCTAACCTCCTCCTCACAACTGAAAATAAGTGCCATTGTCATTATGTCGTTAGATCATATAAATGTCTATCAACCATCACAGACTAAAACTTATTTTATTAGGCCTTTTTGGGCCTGACTTCAGAGGCAAGAAGGGTGTATTTTTCCAGAGTGCTTCATCAAATAAGTTCGCTTATAAAGTGACTGCAAGGCACCTCTAGATGTAGCCTAACTTATTTTAAATCATCTTAAAATCTTTCTCTTACAAAAGAGAAAAACCACATCTTTGCACAGCTTCCAGAAAGACACTGTTATATAGAAAGATATTCATCTATAATAGATTTTTCAGGATATGCAGTGAAGATAAAATTCTGCACTCTTCACAGTCACGCAATCAAACTAAAACCAGGGCTATCACACAGGTATGAATGGGCTTGTTGGGATACATCCCATCTTGCATTTACTATTATATGTCTTGATTCAAATTTGACCACCAAAAGTAATTGGTACTGGCACGTTTAATCGTACCTATTGAAATAAAGCTTTCATGCAATTTATCAATTTGACTTGCATGGATTTTGGTATCTTCACAATACTCAGTCATTTTCTACCATGAGATCATCTTATCCAATAGTAAGTGGCTCAAGCTACTCTTTATTCAAATCTTTTGTGATAGCTTCTCATTCATACTTGTTTTCTTTATATTAAATAACATAGTCTTTGTTTCTAAATTTCTATTTTTTTTCATTTTGACAATAATAAGCAGTTGTTCCAAAAAACAACTCTCAATGTGCAGTTTGGTTACAGTGAATTTTCTCCTTCTTGTGACATGTGGAATATGTAAGTTTTTGCAGGGCTGAATTTGATTACACCTAACATAAGGACACCAAAACACTTGTGTCATATCCTGGATTAGCAAAAAATAGCTGCCAGAATGGTAAAGTCATTTTCAGACCTTAATTTTTAATCATCCAGTCTTACGTGGTGTAATCAGAGCAAGCTTCTCATGTCAAGCAACACAATTTCCTGGTTCCAATTACAATAGATAAGAGTCTCTTTTCTGTATAGGTCTATATTTATCTGCTTTAATTAGGGCTTGGGGAGCAAAAGCAATTTGTCTTTTGGCCCTATCCTGCATTAGGTGATATTGGTACGGTTATTTCTGGTGAGGTGCCACATTGTGAACAGAGACTGAAGTTACAGCCACACTCAAGACAATGGCAAAATTCTCATTGACCAAATTGGAGCTAGGCTTTACCATGAGAACTTTTGGATCCCAAATGACAATTACTGGTTAAAAGTTTGGCTCCATTGAAGATATAGAGTAGTTTTGCTATTCATATGCATAGGATCAGAATTTCATCCTAACTCTTCTGAGGTTAGTAAATATTTAGTCTGCTCAGATAGTCTGTAATATTGGTGGTTAAGGCTGCCATGCCAGAATGTGACAGCAGAGTCTCTGTGGTGACAACTCCAATCACCAATTAGTGCCTTATAGCCCCTACTGCTTGCCTCCCAGTTTCAACCTGCCATGTCGTCTGTGCGCCATTCTTAACTCATTCTGCACTGGACAAGGCCTCTCTGTAGCCAAACAGCTCCACTGGGGTTCTTGAGACAATCCAAGTTCCCACTGTTGTGCGTAACCAACAATCATTGTTGAGGAGTTTCTGCTGAGCAAATTCAGCGGTGGGCTCCATCAAAACCCTATTGCTTAGTGTGCCAAATATGCAAATGACGAATAGATAAATTTGCAATCAAAAACCATTTGCTAGATTTTTGTTTTTAAACAGCTGTGTCATTGGGGTTGTTCTGTGCAGGCAAATTTTGTAGGAACTTTCCACAGTAACTAAGCTCCAAAGCTTTTCAGTTATGTGACGCTCACATGCATGGGTACTTTAAACACAGTTTCAGTCTTTGGAGCGATCTTTAACATTCTATTTTAACAAAAAAATTATTATCTTTTTACGGCATTTCAAGATTTTCCATAGTGCTCAACCCTGCAGATGACAGAAAAAAGGCACCGCTCTCTGCCCTAAGAAATATACTCTCTAAAAAATGGACAAAGACCATACAGAAACACAATGGAAATGACGAAGGGATGGTTTTATCTCAGAATGTGAAAATCTCTTTCTTCAGAATTATTTAGATTCTTTTTTGTTTCTCTTTCTCTTTGTATACTCAGGAGTAGCCATTTACTGACCAGAGTGAGCATTACTACCCCCTAGAACAAATATATTTTGAAGGCCTGGGGCACTTGGCACAATGGATGGCCAGACCCATATTGGTGTTACCATGAAAGATGGAACAAAAGTAGAGAGCTGGAAACTGAAAAGGAGGGATTATTAAGGCATAAGTGGTGGACACCAGGACAGACAGGAGACATGACAGGAAGTAAGCATTGCAGAGGTCTTGTTGTGCAGTGAGCTCAGTTCCAGGACAAGAAGTTCAAAGTTAATATGATAGGCAAGTAAGGAAGAGTCTGAAAAGGGGAGTGAGGAGTGTAACAGATACGGCAGTTGTAATCATTGATGGGTACACTCGAATCTGGGACCTCTGAGGCTTAGTGCATGAGTCTCCCTGGTCTAAATTAAAAGTCAGCCGGCTCTCAGCTAGGCTGTAAAGGAGGCTCAGTGCTTCCCTCTGGAAATGGTTTAAGTGTCACTACATGGGACAGCGAAACACACCCTGTAGGTGTGTGGGTTACACAGCATCCTGCAATATCCTTGAAACACCCTAGTGACTTAAAGTTAAGTATCTTTGGAGTCCATTGCATTAAGCACAAAGATTATGTATTATTGCGGGACAGGACTGTCTTATCTCTGCAAGAAAAGGAATATGTTGACATGACCTATAGCTCAGAAATGATTTTCTCACTTCTGGAGGAAGCTGGCACCAGAGGCATGTTATCAAACTAAATGCTAAACAGACATGTCTTATCATTTCTGTGGGCAGGCCACTTCAGTCACCAGGGTGGTGAGAATTTGTTTAAGGCTGGCAGGCTGTCTCCAGGCAAGGACAGGCCTGCCTCCCAAGGTCTGTGAGAGTGAAGGATCATTGTACAGGATGGGTTGCAGATCGCTGATGGTGCATTGGAGAGGCTTTAGTTGGGGGCTGTGTGTTCTGGCCAGTGGTGTTCTCTTGTTTTCCTTGTGAGGCCTGTCTTGTAGCAGGTGGCTTCTGGGTACCAGTCTGGCTCTGTCAATCTGTTTCTTTTCTGATACTAGTGACTGAAGTAATCCATAATCTACAGCATAGGTATAGCATGAGCAGCAGCAGATGTTTTTCCTGGCACTAACATGGCTCAATGCTGATAAGGAGGCAACAATTCCAATGGTTCCATTGTCCATCTCAAAAATGTACTTAACGTACTTAATGTGCTTAAAAGCAAAGAGCATATGAAATAAGTGTTAATTGCTAGCCTTAAATATTATTCCCTATCTTGCAGTCAGATCTGCCCAGGCAGATGGCTGTGGTTTTGCCTCACTGAAGTCAGTAGGGTTCCATACTAGATAGGAGTCTTTATGGAGTCTATTACAGTATTAGAGCCTTAAACAAAAGAGACCCAATGATCCCAAATAACGATGATGATGGTGATGGTGATGGCCTTTGATGAACTGATATGATTATGAAATATTGAGGGAAAAGACAAATTATGATCAATGCCTCAAATGACTGAAAGCCCTACCGGACAAACAGCAAATTAATGAAATTCTATGAAGTGCTGTTAAACTCAGAGCAGTTACAAACACCAGTGATAAATGTTTAACAAAAACAACAACAACAACCAACAACAACAAAACAACTCCAGACTAACAATGTTTGCAATAAATAAACAACATATTCATGGAATAAGAGAATTGTAGGTCTGGAAGAGACCTCAGGAGGTTGTTGAATCCAACCTGCTGCTGAAAGCATGACCAATGCCAACTAAATCATCCCAGCCAGGGCTTTGTCAAGCTGGATTTAAAGATCTAGGGAAGGAGATTCTACCACTTTCTTGGTGAAATAAGTTTTTTCCCCTTATATCCAGCCTAGACCTCCCCCACTGCAACTTGAGACCATTGTTCCTTGTTCTGTCATCTGTCACCACTGAGAACAGCTTCTCTGCATTCTCTTTGGAACCCACCTTCAGCTATTTGAATGATGTGATCAAATTGGCCCTCACTCTTCTCTGACGTAGACTAAATAAGCCCAAATCCGTCAGCTGAACCAGAGTGCCACTTTTCAATCTGTCCTGATCCAGAAGGCAGTGCTTCAATGCACTGCCTCAGGAACAGCCAGGAAAGCAGATTTACCCTCCTATTGTCACAGCACATCACAGGGTCATAATCTACTGAAGGGAAGAAGGAAACCACACTTAATTTAAACTCATAACACTATATATCTCCCATCTAGATATGATGGTCAACACACCAGGCATGGGATGGAGTTCTGTATTTCACCCTCCCTTTTTACCTGTGTAAAATAGATGTGAGAGAGAACTAGCAGTTTTGTGGAGCCTATTTCTTCTGAGTTTTCAAATGGTACAGGGTGCACGTCAGAAAGTAACAGGACATTTTATCACTTACTCCGTTCCTGGTAACAAGCATGCTTACACATTATGATTTCACAGTGAGAATTCAGAGTATGCACTATCATTCCAGAGGCACAAAATATCATGGATACCTTGTAACAGTTGAATCAGCCATACAGACTACTTCATTCTTAGATTCCGAGTGATTATCTCTTTTTAATCTCTACATCACGTGGTTGTTTTTAATTGACAAAACACTTGAGTGGTTCATACAACAGTACAAAAAATGCTAGTGTAAATATAATCATGCATAGGTTTATACTTTAAATGATAGTTATTATGCTTCCCATATACCCAACAGAAATCATAAGACTTTATGATTCTGTAATAAAGCTAAAGCTTTCACACTATAAAGATGCCAACAGTTTATATGCAGTCTTGTAAAAGGCATTTGATTTGCCCACTTTTCCAGATGGTTATAAGCAAGTGAAAGTTTAGCAAACTGCACCTCCTTGCCAACCTTAATTAAATTAAAATTATATTGGAAACAGAAATGTGCTGAATGAAGTGATTTTTGGGATACTTCTGAAAGTGGAATTTCTTGGAGCCTCAAACTTCTGTATACTGTGACAGATCACAGACTGCAGCTGACAAGCACCTGACAGAGGGGGAACATTTTGGGTGCTGAAGGAACCCATTTTTGTTCCCCTCTTAAGTTCACAGAAGGTGCAGTCCTGCAGGCTGGATAGGCAGCTGGGGCTCATCATGAGTCAGCTAGCAAGAGGCCATAAATAAAGCACCTGTGACCAGTTAAGGCCTCCAGGCTTTCTATAAAAGGCTTTCCCCAAGCACCAGGAGAGTGGGGTGGTGACCACCCTTACTCCCCGCATTGCAGCAACATGGTACAGGGGAGGAAAGACCCCTGAAGGTAGTGATGGGTGAAGGGGCCCAGGGAAAGTGTGCTGCTGTGGATCAGGGGCAGAAAGTCCCTACCAGTTCCCTCCTTCCCTAGGGTCCCTGGGCTGGAGTCCAAGCCAGTGGGTGGGAAGGGACTCCCCCTACTGCTTCCCCTGGAGGGCTGGCTAACTGGGGTAAAGCTGGAGCAGCTCAAGGCTGATGGAGAGGGACCTGCTCTACCCCAAATTAGAACTGGCCTTTGATGAGAATGGCTCGGTAAAAGGAGACCCTTGCTGTCAGGAAGTCCCAGGGCAAGGAGAGGGGCCTCCCTGAGTTTCTGAGGCACACAAGGAGCCACCCAGAAGTGCAGAAACTTTAAGGGATGGTCAAGGGGTCCACCACAACACTGGTATTTTTTCTACCATCTAGAAGGTGAACAGCTTTGACTGGAAGATGAGGTATCCTCATAATTTAGGATAGGTTTATTAAAGTCCTGAAGAACTTAACAGATTCCTGTTGTGGGTTACATATAGTCAGGGCCAGATTATCTCTCCTGTGGGTTTGAGACTAGTAGATTGTGTGAGGTACCTGGGGGTTTGGAGTGTGGGAATGGGCTAAGGGTTGGGCCAGGGGATTAAAGTGCAGATGCGGGTGTGGGATTTAGGCAGGAGCTGCAGGGAGGGGCTCTGGGCTGGGGCATGGTTTTTGAGTGGAGGAACAGATGCGGAGTGCAGCCTCAGACCAAGAGGCATTTATCTCAGGTAGCTTCCGGTTGCTGGCATAGCGGGGCTAAGGCAGGATCACTACTTGCCCTGATTCTGAACCACTCTGCTCCCCCAGCTAGCCAGCATGCCTGGTTCCTAGGCAGAGAGGCCAGACCACTCTGCATAGTGCACGCTGCCCATGTCCACAGGTGCCTCAGAGCTTGTCCATGCACTCCCATTGGCAACAAATTAATGCAGGGGATTTAGGGGCTGCGGCCCAGGGCCTCAGGCCAATGGGAGCTGCACAGCTGATGCTGGGGGTCGGCACAGCATTCAGAGATTCCCTGAATGCCCCATGCCTAGGGGCTGCAGGGACATAACAACAAGCTAGTCATCACAGCTCCAGCCATGCGGGGGTGGGAGGCGTCGAGGTCTGGGGACCAGTGTCTGGCCTCCTTGTGGAGAGACTTGCTGCAGGCCTGAGGAAAAGAAGCAGTGGGCTGCTTCTGGCCTGTGGGACCTCAATGTAGCATTGGGCTGCAGCTCAGAAAGCTCCTGGCTTTGTCTACACTACAGCGATCTTTCAATAGAAGTTCTTCCAGAAGAGATCTTTCGAAAAAAACTTCTTTCAAAAGAGTGCATCCCCACACGAAAAAGCAGATCAAAAGATCGGTCCATTCTTTCAATACAGAGTGTCCACACAGCCTCCGTTCTTTAGAAAGAACAGACCATGAGGAAAAATCCAATCCCTTGTGGACTGCTCTTTCAAAAAAAGGGCCTGTGGAGCATCTACACATGCTTTTTTTTTTTAAAGGAAGCTTTTGAAAGGAGGTGCTATTCGTGATCTGGGAGTAGAAGAGGGCTTCTGGATGAAAAGCCGCATTCTTTTGGATCAAAAGAATGCATTTTGTATGTGGATGCTCCACATGTTCTTTTGAAAAATGGCCTGGTTTTCCAAAAGAACTTGCTTGCATAGACACTGGCCGTGTCTACATGTGTCCCAAACTTTGAAATGGCCACACAAACGGCCATTTCGAAGTTTACTAATGAAGCGCTGAAATGCATATTCAGCGCTTCATTAGCATGCGGGCGGCCGCGGCACTTCGAAATTGACGCGCCTCGCTGCCGCGCAGCTCGTCCCAACGGGGCTCCTTTTCGAAAGGACCCTGCCTACTTCGAAGTCCCCTTATTCCCATCAGCTCATGGGAATAAGGGGACTTCGAAGTAGGTGGCGTCCTTTCGAAAAGGAGCCCCGCCTGGACAAGCCGCGTGGCGGCGAGGCGCGTCAATTTCGAAATGCCGCGGCCGCCCACATGCTAATGAAGCGCTGAATATGCATTTCAGCGCTTCATTAGTAAACTTCGAAATGGCCATTTGCGTGGCCATTTTGAAGTTTGGGACACGTGTAGACGTAGCCACTGTATGTTGAACCATCTATGCCTGCAACACTACATATGAATGTCCTCAGTAAAGTCTTTGGGGACATGAACCTGTCAACTATTCAGCACAGACTAAAGACTGCTTCTGTTTCACCCTTCATTAATTTCTGATTTAATTTCTTGTATAAATTTTAAAGTGTCCTCCAGGCATTTTTCTGTTTCACTCAGCCACAAAGCTTTACCCATCTGTCAATATCTGAAAGCCCTGAAATTCTGTTCTGGCATGATCCTGAATTCTTCTTCCTCTATCTTCTTCCTATTGGAGATATACCTATCTATTTCATGAAACTGGAAGGGAGCTTCAGAGGTCATCAAGTCCAGTCCTCTGCCCTCATGAGAGAACCTACCACCATCCCTGAGAGGTTTTTTTTTTACATCTATTTGCTCCAGAACCCTAAATGGATACCTTCAAGGACTGAGCATACAACCCTTGCTTTAGCAGGCCAAGGCATAAACCACAGAGCTATGCCTAATCTCTCTGCCCTGTTGGCCATAAATAATGTTTATTGAAATAAACATGTCTGCATTGAAAGAAACGTCTCTGGTTCCATTTCATGAACATGGAAAGAAAAGTATTCCATTTAATTTTGGTACCAGCATATACCTCTTCTGTCAGTAGATCACTCATAACATCTTTTAGATATCCTAGTTTTAAACCTTAATCTTAATGTCTTAATTGTTCATGGTACAATGGCTCCTGAATCCATTGGCCTCTGGACATTCCAAGATCCTCACTCTGAGGTCATAAAAATCTAATGACAAAGATATGTGACTTGATGGCTGAGAATGTGTTAGAGAGATGGGGAAGAAGCAGCCTACAGAGAATGGTTAACCCAAGTACAAAGAGGTGCCAAGAACCTGGTAGCGGTTACAAGGCATGCAGCATAATGCAGGGAGGGTGAATTTCCAAGCAGTTCTTTATTTTAGAGGATACTATTATTATATGTAGTACCTAGAAGTCTTACTGTACTGGGATTTTACATATGATTAGTCAGAGAGATTGCCTGCAATCAAGAGTTTATAATCTAAGTAGACAGAGAGAAAAGAATTATTATTCTCACCATGTTACAAATGGGGAACTGAATCACAGAGATATTAGATGATTTACTGAAGTACACAGAGGAAGTCTGTGGTAGTGCCAAAGATTGTGCACAGAGTTTCTTAGCTCTAGTCTGCTACCTTAATCACAGAACCATTTTCCCTTCTATTCCTGCCTACATAATTTCTCTTCATATAAAGTTACAACCTCTGGTGTCTATAAATAATAATGAAGACAGAAGCTTGCTTGCATATATGCCAAATATTGATGTGAATATCATTGTTCTAGAATAAAACAATGTCACATCCTTTCAAATCAATTGTCAAGTTTTATTTTGGGGGTTGTGTATTTGTATTTGTTTAGAGAGAAGAGGTGGATGAAAAACATATCAGCAACATTTCCAGTGTATTCTTAGAGGAAAATTTCAGGAATAGAAATTAGGTTATGTCTAGATTGAAGAGGTCTGTCAGCAAAAAAGTGGCAAATTTTTAAAATAGAGGAGAAAATTGGTAGCTCAGGAGATTCCATTTAACGTTCAGCTGTTCGCTGAGCTTGGCAATTAAATTGCAAACATTTCGTTACCAATCGAGGTAACATCATCAGTGCACAATCTGGTTCAATAAAGTCTTCCCCAACTGGTCTTTATATAGTCCTTTTTGTGTGAACCTGACCAATAGTCGATCTTGATTGATTATTTACATTTGACCAATCATTCTTAGGCATGGTTTCCTTGCAAGATCTTTTCCTATTACCTCTTAATCTCATGGGCTCAAACACCGGATACAAATCAACATGCCGGTTGATTGAATCATTACCCAAAAACCATGCTTCTAAAAATAGGCAATTGCCTATTAAATAGGTAACTTGCACAACACGGAGTCAAATGATGGAAAAACACCCTCTGTTGAGACATCCCTTTTTCCTCATGGAACAAAGGCTGAGGCCACACTTGGCCGAAACTTTGAAGTGGCCATGCGACTGAATGCGACTTAGCATTCGTATGCTGCCAGCTGCGGCACATTGAAAGCTCCACTTTCAAATTCGCATGGCTCGGTGCATCTGCACAGGGGTCTTTTTTGAAAAGACCCCGCACATTTCGAAATCCCCCTATTCCCCTCAGATGAGAGGAATAAGGGTATTTCAAAATGTGTGGGGTCTTTTTGAAAAGGACCCCTGTGTAGCCACACTGAGCTGCGCGTTCAAAAGCAGTGCTTTCAAAGCACTGCGGCCAGCAGCCTGTGAACGCTAATGAAGCACTGAATATTCAATTCAGTGCCTCATTAGTAATCTTTGATTTGGTCATTGGCATGGCCATTTTGAAGTTTTGGCCAAGTGTGGCCACAGACAAAGTGTACAGGGATGCCAACAGAAAGCTCCAGACCAGAAGTTTTGTCGACAGAAACCTGCTGTCTAGACATAGCCTTAGAGAAGCAGTTTTGAATCACAGAAAGAAATTAAGTGAATATTTGATACTAAGTGAGACCAACTTGCAGTTCATTTTAATAAGAAATAGATTTACAAACACAGCAGTAGTTCTTGTTGCCTAGGATTTAAAGAAAACTAATTTTGCAGAAACAAAGAAACCAATGGAGCAATGTGAGGAAGTACTGAAATCAGCAAGACTCAGAGAAGACTGGGGATCCTTAAAATACACAATAAACACCAAATAGACTATAATTCCTTTAAATTGTGAAGCTTGCTAAAAAGAAAATCAAGGAACAAAACACAGTCAATGTTGCTACATATTGGGAGTACAAAGAATAATAAAGAAACCTGCAAAGACAGTGGTGAAATTGGGAGGTAAATGAACAGTGTCACCTAAAGTTTACAAGGAAAATAAACAAAAAAGCAGCCAAACAGCAAGAGTTAATGCTAACCAAAAACGCCAGGAATTATAATAAAAGCTTCCACTAAGTATATGATAAAAAGGAGAAGCATAGTATAAAGTAGACCCAGAAACACATAAAAACAGAATGAACTTAAATCATACACGAGAAGTGTTTTTTTTCAGCAAAGCTCAGCTTTTGTTGGAAAAACCTGCAGAGCATCTACACACAAAATATGCTTTGCTGACAGTCTGTCGACAAAACTTGGCACATCCAACAGCAACATTATACCTCTCCCTGTTCAGGTATAACCTCCCTCTCTGCAGTGTTCTGTCAACAAAACAGCTATGCAAACTCTCTATGGCCCTTTTGTCGACAGACAGGGCTTCCAGTTCACCAGGCAGCTGTGTTTGCAGAGCTTCTGGTCAGCTGTTCTGCTGAGAGACAGCTGGGCAGTCTGGCTGGTCTCCCTCAACAGAGTGGATTGCTCTTTCAATCTGCTCTTAGATGTTGACACCATCTGTCCTCAGAAGTTTTGTCAGGAAATCCCACCTGACAGTCACTTCTGTCAATGAATGTTTCTCATATAGATGTAGTCTTAAGGTCTAATTGTTTACTTTAGAAAAAAACTGGTGTGGGCATCTAACAAATAAAGGTGACTACAATATTATTCCAGTTAATAAAAAAGCAGGCAAGAGAAGGTGAAAGAAAAAATGAGTATGAATCAGCATGTCTTTCAGGGAATTATATCAATATCAAACCAGACAGAGCTCCTTTTAAAATGCAACAGAACGAAAGGGGTACAAATGTCTTGGGAATAAACAAATATTTCAGTCATATTCATATAAGGTAAAATGGAGAAGTTCTGGAAGATACCTGATACAGTAAAACAATGGAACAGATATTAAGGAGTAAAGGTCAGATTTTCAAAGGTATTTTTGCAGAAATATTGGGCATTATTTTTAAAAACTTGTGGAGACCAGAAGAGGTCCCAAAGGATTGGAAAAAGGCAAGTATAGTTTCCATCTTAAAAATGGAAAGAAGGAAAATATAGGGAACTATAGACCGATCAGCCCTACCTTAGTCCCCAGCAAAATCATGAAGGGGATTCTCAAGGAATCCACTTTGGAAGGAATATATTTTGGGGCACTTGTAAGAGGGGAAAGTGATCAAATATAGTCAACATGGATTCACCAAGGGCAAGTCATGCCTGACCAATCTGATTAGCTTCTTTGATGAGGTAACTGGCTGTATGGACATGGAGAAGTCAATAGATGTGACGTACTTTGACCTCAGCAAAAATTTTGATACGGTCTACCTCAATATTCTTGCTCATAAATTAAGGAAGTATGGATTCGATAAATGGACTGTAAGAGGATAGAAAGCTGGCTAGATAGTTCGACCCAACAGGTATTGATCAATGGCTCGATGTTTGGTTGGCTGTTGGTTTTAAGTGGATTGCTGCTAGAGCTGGTATTGTTCAACATCTTTATCAATGACCTGGATGAGGAAATGGATTGCAGTTGCGGATGATATTAAACTCGGGTACAGGTAGATACACTGGAGGGTAGGGATAGGGTCCATAGTGACCTAGATAAATTGGAGGATTGAGCCAAAAGAAATCTGATGTAGTTCAACTAAGACAAGTGCAGAATCCTGCAGTTGAGACAGAAGAATCTCAAGCATTGTTATAAGCTGGGGACTGACTGTCTAAGTAGCAGTGCAACAGAAAACAACCTGTGAGTACAATGGATCAGAGTCTGGATATGAGTCAACAGTGTACCCTTGTAGCCAAGAAGGCTAATGGCATATTGGGGTGCATTAGGAGGAGCATTAGGAGGAGCATTTCCAGAAGATCTAGAGAAGTGGTTGTTCCCCTCTATTTGGCACTGGTGAGGCCCCTTCCAGAGTATTGCATCCAGTTCTGGGCCCCACAGTACAGAAACAATGCAGATGCATTGGAGAGGGTCCAGGAGAGGGCCACATAAATGATTAGGGGACTGGAGCACATGACCTATGAGGAGAGGCTGGGGGTTTGGGCATCTTTATTTTGCAGAAGAGAAGACTGGGGAGAAATGTGCTAGCCTTCGACTTCCTGAAGTGGGGTTCTAATGACGATGGAGGGAGGCTGTTCTCACTAGTGACAGAATGCAGAACAAAAAGCAGTGGTCTCAAGTTACAGCAGGGGAGGTCTAGGTTGGATATTAAGAAAAACTATTTCAGTAGGAGGGTGGTGAAGCACTGGAATGCATTATGTAGAAAGGTGATGGAATCTCCATCCTAGAGGTTTTTAAATCCTGGCTTGCCAAAGTTGTGGCTGGGATGATTTAGATAGGATTGATCTTGCTTTGGGCAGGATGTTGGACTTGATAACCTCCTGAGCTCAGCCCTTCCAGTCTTATGATTCTATGATTCTATGAATGATTAAAGAATTAGAAAACCTATAGTCCAGTCATAGATTAAGAGTTTAACAAAGAAGATTACGAGATGTCTTAATCACAGTCTGAAAGTATATACATAGGAAACAAATATTTAACAATTGGCTCTTCAGTCATATTGAAAAAATATCTAACAGTCTAAGGGAAAGATGTTGAAGCCGCCTAATTCAGTCCAGAAAGAAGGGGTAAGTTTTTAACTGTCAAAGTAATTAACTTTTAGGACAATTTACAAAAGGTGACTTCTTCATCACTGACAAATTGCACATCAAGGTTGCATTTTTCTTCCAAAAGATATAGACTATGAATTACTTTGATGGAAATTGTACTTGTGGTGCCATTCAGGAGGTCAGGCTAGATAAACATATAGTTCAGGCTGGCTTGAAACTTTGCAAAGTTGTTGCAAAGGTTAACTTACTTCAGTGTTTACGTGTATATTTTATTTCCATTCCAAACTGTGATGTCATCTATGATGTCAGTGTAGCTAAGAAAATACACTTTGCTAGGTACCTCGTGCCTCTTCTATTGGCGGTAGGGCATGTTATTATTAAAGTAAAATTCATGTGGCATGTTGTATATACAGAATCCATGATTTAAAAAGATTCATCAAGAGATTTTTTTTAAAAACAAACTTAAAATTCAAATTTGCTTCATGAAATAATAATTTTAAAAATAATTAATAATAATAATAATAATAATTCAATAATTTTAGGTCTTATATTGTCTGCTTGAGATCATCCTTAAAGAAACGTGATGTACAGAAGTTACTAAAATCTTTGTCTTATTTGCCATTTTGAGATGCTTTTAATTTGCACTACTGTACATTTACTAAACCCTAGTGGTAGTGACTCATTAATTCCAACCAGCATTGCATGTAAATATGAATAATTCATACTGTAGCTGTTGGACAGATAATGCAGTGGGTTCTCTCCATGTCATATTTTGTCAATTAAAAGCCCTCTTTACAAGGAATTAGAAATAAAAATCTCTTCTGAGTGAGGCACAACAAAACCCATTTATCACAAAACCACACATCTTTGTAATGTCAGGAGCTGATTAAGCATTGCAAATAAACTATTAGGCTATATATTTGCCTGAAGGAAGCTAAATTATATGATAATGTTTCCTTTTGCTATTACTTAGCTCCTGGATTTTAATACATCAGGGTAAAATGGCTGTTAGCATTAGCTCATTTCCTTTTTAATAATTCTTTCCAGCTAGTTATCTGTCTTTCTGAACACAGAGAGCAACATATTGGTAAGTGTTAACTGTACATGAAAAACACTAAGAATGTAAATCCATCTGAATTTCCATGAATGGTATTAGAGTAGAAACAAATGCACTATTGTATATCTAATGCTCTTTCCCTATTTTTTTGTTTGGATAGTTACCATATGACCAGCACAACACTAGAGTATTATTTCATTAGTGAGATATCACTCTTTGGCTGCATCTATACATGCTCCTTCTTCCAGAAAGGAAGAGCAGGAGGCAGATTCTGAGACAGCAGACACAACACTGAGAGAGAGCTGATAGAGATCATCACAAAGTTTGGAAAACAGAAGATTGAGGGCGGACATGATAGTGGTTTTCAAGTGCAGTAAGGTCTCACAGTATGTGAAGTCAGAGTGCGCGAGCCCACTCTTACGCATCTGACCCTGACCCCATCCCCCTGGCTCCGTTTAAACCACCTGCAAGCAGCTTTGGTTCAAGCCACCCCTGACGCCCCACAGGGCTCTGGTGCAAACCCCCTGCTGGCTCGCAAGCTGCCCCACGTAGCTCCGGTGCGACCCACATGGCAGCTTACAAGCCACCTAACCCAGCACAGCTCTGGTGTGACCTCCCCCCCGCCACCGCCAGGTCACAAGCTGCCCACCCCGTGCAGCTCCAGTGCGACCCCCACCTGCTCACATGCTGCCCAACCACCCACCCTGCGCAGCTCCAGCATAACCCCCCTGCCACCTCACACGCTGCCCACCTGCCCGCCCCCCCGCCCCTCACGGTGCCAGTGCAACCCCCACTGCTGGCTCACCACCCAGGCCCAGCTCTGGTTCCAGCTCAACCCCACACAGCCCAGCTCACCACCCACGCTCAACTCCACCCCTCACCCCCCTACAGCCCTAACCCACCCCAGGCTTAGCTCACCCCCCCTCCCACCTCCCATAGCCTCAACCCTCTGCCAGGCTAATAGCAACTTCTGGCCAAGGGACACAGGGTGGGAGGTCTGGGGATCAATTATTTAATGTTATCCTTTTCTATTAAAATGTTCTAAAATACATAAAATGTGTCATGATCTCTGGAGGGATAGTTACTAACAGAATGTTTGGAAACCTAGGAAAGGGTAGAGCAGTCCATACATTTTAATGAATACTGCTTGTTCATCATAGCCTGCATTCTGTATTATTTACTGTGAATTAAACAGTTGGGACCATCCGTAATCAAATTAGCTGCAACCAGTGTTCAGGTTTTTCTGTGACCTTAACCTGTATTTCTCTTGCATTCTCAGCCAACTGACACTGCTTCTACCTCTGAGACACCACCACTCTAGTTAAATGAAAGGTCATGTATACAAATAACACAGCAGATAGATAACCATAGTGTATTGGGGATATTCTCCCTGCCTCCTTTTCAGCAGGAGGTAGGCTAGCCCAGAGAAAACACACAAGAAAGTCGGCATAGGTAAAATAATGCCAGATACAGGGGTTTAAATGTGAGCTGCTACCAAAAAGAACTCAAGACTTCAACACTGTTACCCTGTAATCAATTATAATGGTGTTAAGAATTAATTATTCTGAACCTTTCTGCAAGGCTTCCTCACCTATTAAATTCCTGAAACAACCAGTTGCCCACAATCCTATAAAGTGCCTTGGCAATGGCAACTCTTCCAATGAAGAACACCATTTAGAAATCAGCAGCTAAATCTGAGTTTAGTTCTAAGGATTTAAGAATTTTAGTTTATCTAGATTACAGTCCTGTTCTTTGGTGTCAGAAGGTATTTGTGACAGGTATTTGTAAAAACAAGAATGAAAAATAAGGGTCTGGATTACACATGGCTTTATCCTGCCAGGAGCTCACTGTAAAAGTCAGCTATATGCCTTCTTTTTCACAGATGCTACAGTACTTCTGGATTAGGAGAAACTGATGTGTTGGACCCTAATGGTGGGGAAAATGTGACTTCAGGGGACTCACTTTACCCTTTATCTTTCACAATGGAAACAGATTATAACCACTCCCTTAAGGTTGATGCCACTGAGTGCTGAAAAGGGATTATTTTATAAATCCCATGTTATCACTTTGCATTGTAATTGTTATCTGTTATTAATCCTTCTCTCCTATAACAAAACTGTATAAATCCTTTCCCACAGGTTGTGTCATACTGTTTTTATTTTGTTTGTTATTGACATATAATGTGAGTTGACACACTTGAATTATTTTTTCCCCAGGCAGACAGACAACTGAATGGGGTTAGAATGGGTAAGAGGTTAGAAAACAAACAGGTCACTGACAAAATCTCTTGATTTAATTTTAGACTTACTGTGTTATGCATTATAACCCATGCTACGTTTTGCAGTTTCATTTATGAAAGGATAACTAATTTTACATTATTTTTCTATAGTTTGATCTATTGTGATTTAAGGACAACAACTGGGGTACTCCTGGGGCCAGCTAGAAGTTTTGTCCCGAGACAGAGTGAAGTGGAGGAGACTCGTAGATGAGCCATGCTCGACTTGGAGTACAAGGGTTTAAATCAAGTCTACCGTTTGAGACTATGAAATGGCACACATTGCCCAAAATATTTCCTGGTTTTTCTTATATAAAAAGACAAAACTCCAACCTGGAAGTGTGAAAATAACTTCTGGCCAAAGAGACCCAGGCTGGGAGGCCTAGGCATCATTTTTTTTCCCTATTAAAATGGTTGTAAAATAGAGATGATGTATCATAATCACTGAAACTACAGTGAGAACACCCATATTCCCTGGAGGGATAGGGAATACATTATACTTCAGTTCTTTTAAAATGTAGCTATTAAAACACACTGATAAAGCTGAATTAAGGTAAATATTTGAACTGCTGAAAAATATGGAAATTCAAAATTATGATTCCTTTACACAATATAAAATCTGAGAACATGCATAAGAAGGCGCGAGGGTGAAGTTTACATGCAGCACCAGTCACTTTCATAGCTGCTTCTGTCTAAAAGCAGTGAATAAATAAGTGTGTTAAACATGATGCTGAGAATGCTTGAACAAACAAAGAATATGTGGCTATTCAAACCTGAAACTACGTATCGGCTAGGAGCATTTGTACTAAGGTTTAATTTGGAAGAAGAAAGGTTGCCATAGTTACCTACTTACAGTTCAACTTCCCAGCTCAAATAAAGGTCTGTGACCTCGAGGTCAGATCTGTAGAGCCCTGCATATCTGCTGATAACTGCATCTCCAGGTACGGACATCCATGGATCACTCTTGTGCAACAGGTTCCCCTCGTTCACTTCAAATACCTGTCCCTGAACGGGTGAATACTGCTGGCCCTGCATACCAACCTCCTGCCTGAGGCCACTGAACCTGTGGGAGTCCAGCCCTGGGTCCTGCTGGGGGAGACATGCTGCCTGCCCCTCACCACTCTTCTGGGCTGCCAGCTAGTGCAGCTGGGAATATATATGGGGGAGGTGGCTTGGAGCATGCATGGGGGCTCTAAGGCAGGAGAACCCAGCTCTGCGGGGCTGGAGCTTTGGGAGAAGCAGAGCTGGAACCCTGGCACAGGAAGAGGCAGCACCCTGGGCACTGACTGGGGCACCTGCCTCTATTCCTCCCCATCTCTGTGGGCGCTGAGCCCAATGCTGGGGTGTTGGAATGCCTCTGGGAGCCCCCTACAGGGAGGGTGATTTGGTGGCAACACCAGTAGTTCCTGGCCTGTGGAATTTAGCTGAGGCAGCCAGGGGACACAGGGCACTCAAGGCTGCTGGCTTTTAGACAGCAGCTGGGGCTAGGTGGCAGGTCGGACTCTGGGCTCTCCAGCACCCACTCTCTGCACAGCTTCCCACCAGCGGCCAAAGCTACTCAGGCAGCATTAGCGTTGCTACCATGGCTCAGCCCCGCAGTGCTGGCGATGCTTCCAAACCGCTTCTTCCTGGGCACAGGGAAGGGAGTGAGTAGGGCCTCGGACAGCAGCCACACATGGTGCAACATCCAATCCCTTTCTTTCACCCCTTCTCGAGGCCTTCAGCCTGCCCCCGTCCCGCCCCTTACCCCCGTCCCAGCTCTCATGTTGCCTCTTCCCTGCAAGACCCCACCCTCCCACCTCACTCATCTGGGCTCCCTCCCCTCCAGACAGTCTGCAGTGAAGATGTGGGTGAATGTAAAATCCAGCCAGCAGATCACAGATCTGATGAAAGACTGAGCCTGGTGGACACAGATCAGATGCAAATGCAAAATGTTGGTGTCCGTGAGGGACTCTACAGATCTGCACATGCCTGTTACCAGAACGTGAAGTAACATGAGTATTAAAGGGGTTATTTCATAGTGATATGACAGTAGAGCTTCTATCTGTGTGAAAATATGCATGGTCCAGTTCTCCCTTACCCTGGAAAAAGAGCAATATAAGAGACTTTCACATTAGATATTCACATCTGTGCCACTATTTTTCAAGTTATGAGTAACACAAGATTAATTCAATACTTACTACTAATAGTCATTTAAACTATAATCCATGACCCTGAGCTTGTGTAAACTGGCATAACTCCTCTGACTTTAATGCACACCATTCATGCTTCTGGTCTACCCAAGCCATTCAAAGCCTATATCTTCAGCCAAAGATTAGCACTGATGTGCAAAATTAGAAATCTTAGCCATGTGCTGACCTACATTATACCAGGTAAAGAGGTCAGTGGGAAGCTCATTTTCATTGGACCACCAGAATGAGAATCAGGACATGTGTGTGCACATGACACATAGACACACACAGACCCACACATAATCCCAACATCTATCAAAGGAAAATCAGATTTGGTTGTAGACAAAAGTTGAGTTAAACAGCACATGTGCCATAACAATGTATTAGGAAATAACAATGCACCACTAATTGTACCCTCACAAAGATCTGCCAAATCTGAAATTGCAGCATACAGTGTAAACTATATTTTTATTATACCAAGCATCTTATGCATCCCTTATTTATCTGCTTTTTGTAGTCCATTTATTATTGTTTGTTTGTTTAACCAAAGCTAAAAATACAGCCTTCAGATTCTTATGCCTTTCTTCTCTGATGCTTCAGACTACTGTTGATATTCTGTGATTTGATTAATTTCTAATATTCTGCGGTAAAATATTTTTACTATGCTTAGAGATTATCTTCAGCTCCCTTTCACTGACAAAGAAATTCTGACATTGCTCATTCACAACTGCAAAGTTCCATGTCCTCTTTCTGTTTTCTGTGGCTTTTGTCTATTTACTGTGCCTTAAATGATTCAACAGCCTTCACAACAGTTTAGCTGATCAGAGAGTAATTTGTAGTCCAATTTGAAGGGCATTTCTAGTGGAGTTCTTCAGAATCTGCTATTAGTCAATATATTCATTAATGATTTGGATAAGCGAGTGCAGAGTATGGTTATAAAAACTGTAGATAACACCAAGATGAGAGGGATTGTAAGAACTTTGGAGAACAGGATTAGAATTCAGAATGACCATTGTAAATTACAAAACTAATCTGAATCCAAAAAGATGAAATTCAATAAATAGAAGTGCAAAGTACTTCACTTAAAAAGGAGATGTCAAATGCGCAACTACAAAATTGGGAATAACCGTTTGAGCAGCAGTGCTGCTGAAAAGGATCTGGAGTTTTATAGTAGATCAGAAATCATAAACTGAAAATAAATCAACAATATGATACATCTGCAAAAAGGCTAAGATTTTTGGGGTTATTAACAGGAGTGTCATATGTAAGACATGGCAGCTAAATGTCTTGCTCTACTTGGCATTAGTGAGGCCTCAGTTGGACAACGATGTCCAATTCTGGCTGCCACAATTTAGGAAAGATGCGAACATATAGAGAGAGGCCAGGAGAGTATAGCCAAAATCACAGAAGATTTAGACAGCCTGGCCTATGTGGAAATATTTAAAACCAGTGTGCAAATTTAGACTTGAGAAATGAAGACTGAGGAGACCAGGATATGTTAAGGGCTTTTATACAAAGGATTGTGATCCGTTGTTCTCCATGTCTACTGAAGACAGCACAAAAGAAGTAACGGGCTTGACGTGCAGCAAGGACAATTTTGGTTAGATATTAGTAACATTGGTAAGTAAATAAAGGTAGATAAACCCTGGAATAGGGTTACGTGATGCACTGCTTACCTCACACCAACCTTGACGGCGTTAATGTGGTTCAGAAGGAACAATTAATCAACAGGTTGCACTTTGGAGGAAATTTAGGCTCGGCTGGCAAACCCAAATTAAAGATGGAGCTCCTGGTAAAGGAAGCCTGCAGAAGTCAGCAGTAGGAAAAAGCCCAAGAAAACAGCAGAAAGAGTTGAGAGAGCACAGACCTTGGCTGCTGATTGTAGAATCCCTGGAATGGAAACCAGAGTAGCACGTGGGCCCGAACCCTCCTGTCCGACACTGGGAAACTGGAACAGTCTGGAATCAGAAGACTCCCAGGAATGGCATCCTCACAGCCAATCTGACACAACATTGCTACCTTAGATAGGGAAAATTGTATATTCACCTGGCCAGAAACCGAAGCCATGATGAGTAGTATGCAATTCCTAGAGTAAAAGGGGGCTGTGAACTGACTGAAGGAAGGAAGGAAGGAAGGAAGGAAGGAAAAGATTAATCAGAATGGATCTCCCAATGCAGCCACCAGGATGTGGTTCAGTAGGAAATGAGCCTTTCAAGGGAGGCTGTATAATCCTCATCAGTAGAGTTTTTTAAGAATAAGTTAGACCTATCAGGGGTAGTTTAGGTTTCCTTTGTCCTGCCTCAGTGAAGGAGGTCCCTTCAGGTCCCACATTTCTTTGATTCTCTGATTCTCACACCCCAAAGATAAGTACTTTTTTTTTTTAATTCATCCCTGACACACGTTTAGCTCTTTAGTAGTTGGACACACCCTGGAAGCTCCCTTTGCTCACCACACGCCAAATTATGTTGAGTATATGATGTTACTTTCGACATGTGACTTTTTCCCCTTTTTGGTATGCAGAAAGCAAGGTTAAGCCAAAATGAAATATCTGGGGGTGCTATTTAAATTATGGGTGCTTTTTTATCGTGCCTTGATAGAATGCAGTTTTTATGGTTCACTTGCAGGAATTCAAACTTATTGGTTTGTGGGTTTTGTTGTGTTTGTTCCCATAGTTAGGATAGTATGCTGTAATCCCTGTTACGGCATGCACAGATTCAAATAATAAAGGATGGCGATTAAGCACAGCCGATTAACAGTCTGCGTGCTCTTCAATCTAGCACTCTCACTGTAAATAAAACCCTCTTCAGACTAAAGTTACAATAAACAGACTGTCCTCAATATCATTTCCCTAACTAACCTCCTTAAACCTGACATTTATGTTTTCTTGCAATTACAGGTTCTCAGTAATCAGAAAAGAGACAAATATGTCTGTTTATACTATGCATGTTTTTTATGTAATCAGAAGCCAAACTGAGATACACATAGCTGCTTCCTAGGTAGCAAGTTGAGATAAAAAGCTAACGTTTAATGCAAAATATATAGCTATATTTTGAACTGAATCGTTAAAGGAGAATAAGTAGATTTGACAGTCCAACCACTATTAGAAAGAAAAGTATTTTCTTCCTGACATCTGTTTACCACTAGCATCCATCAGTATTGTGAAAATCACCACACATTCATCATGAAGATACAGAATTATAACGATACTCTTCCTCTTACTGCTTTTACTTTAAATGATGGCAACAAAATCCAACAGAATTTTTCAGACTCTTGTAGTCTCACTCTAATTTAGGCACCGCTCTTATGAATGAGTCCATACACATTGCAGGGCCTCTGCACACACAGAAAAAAATGTCCACATGGATAGAGTTAATAAACAGCCTTCTAAATATTTCACTTTGATTTGGTTCCAACAGGCTACTCTTCTCCTGAAGAAAAAATGTACTATTTTGGGTTGTGAGACAAGGACAATTTACAATTATTTAATTATTTAAGAATAAGACTGTTTGGAATGTTTCTAGAAAGATTATTTCAATTTAGAGTGTGTTTTTCCTTGCTTTTCAGCTGATTTTCAGCAGCATTAAAAAGAATGGCATCGTGGTATCAGTAATAAATTGTAAATCCATTCTCTTTGGCAAGACTTAAATTAAATCCTATACCTAAAAACGAAAATACATTAAAACTGAGGTTTTAAAAATTATTTACCTAACTATTCTGCCTTCCCTTTAACTTCTATAGACTTTATACATTTTGATTTATTGAGTCTTTTACACATTTCAGCAACAGTTATTCAAATTAAGTTATTAGCAATGAAAAATAAAATCTGCCGAGTTCCTGGACCTGATTCTGTTCTCACTCACATTTCTTTCACGCAGGTGAAATCCTTCTGCATTCAGCAAGATTTACTTTAATGTAAATGAGAGCAAAAAAACAGCATAGCCTCTTAAATTTTGATGTTCTTCATTTGAAATGTATAATCAGAGTAGAAATTGTTAGGTTTCCTAAATCAATCTACACAAGAACCCAATGACAGCAAAGCCTATGTGGCCAAGTTGAAGAACTGAGCTGCTTTTTCATGAGCTGTTGCTGGTACTGGGTTTCAGGGAGTAGCAATATCACACAGGACCACAGCTGATGCATTACAGAAGCCCAGCAATTGCTTTTCATTGGCGTTGTCAAAAACAGAGACACAAAATGATTCAGAAATGTTTCCAAGTCAGAGCATTAACAGGGTTTCGATAAGCCTATCCATCTTTTCACATATACACAAAACAGTCCAAGGGAACTTGTAAAGAAATAGGTACATGAGCAAGGATTGAAAATATGAGTTTAACTCAGTCGTTCATTTTCAGACTTCTATTTCAAAAAATAATTTCATGGTCTGTCTCCATAACAACATGGCTTTCTTCTGTCAGCTAAGACTCACATAATGAAGTGTAATGTGTTCAATCAGATTCTATGGACTACTGCTTAAAGGAATTTATCTTTAGTATGATTTGGCAACAGGCTAGCTTGGAAGATAGGTCAGTTCACTTTAATCACGTCTATGAAGAATTACATATTTACTACATGAAAAACACTGAGTTAGATTTAACTTGTGATAATTAAAATAAATTATACAAAAATTTAAAACTGCAACTATTCATTTTGGAATTTCTGACTCTCCTCACAAGACTGTTGAAATACCTGTCATGATGAATAAAATCACATACAAAACCCAGATAATGAAAGTATATCTGAAGCTGCTTGCAACTCTTCCCCTATGGTGACATTTGTGGGTGAAATGGGAGGTTTGGCTTCTTAATAGCCTTTGCCCCAGAGTCCAGTACAAATCTTTGCATAAAAATGTGATATATTCCTCCCTTGGAATTAAATGGGCATATAAATGAACAGTCGATAAGCTGCTAGACAGTGGCACTAGGTGGCTCTTCCAGTTTACAGGTTAACAGAATTATCCCTGGTTAAATATTTTGCAATATCAAAAGCTGAGTAACATATTAGACTACAATTTGATTATGATATAGTGAACATGCTCAATTTTATTCTTCAAAAACAACAAGAAGTCCTGTGGCACCTTACAGACTAACAGATATTTTGGACCATAAGCTTTCGAGGGCAAAGACCCATTTCATCAGATGAATGAATGTTGGAGGGGCCGGGTTCCAGAAGAGGATTTAAAGAGTGGGTCCCAGTAAAGGGGAGGGCCAGAGCTGACAAGGTCTATTCAGTCAGTGTGGAAATGTCTCATTATCAGCAGTTAGCGTGGAGTAGTGAGCATCAAGAGAGGAGAAAACAAGCCAGTTCAGTCAGGGGGATGTGGCCCATTGTCAGCAGAGAAACTGCTTTTGTAATGGACCAACCACTCCCAGTCTCTGTTCAATCCTTGGTTGATGGAGTCAAATTTGCAAATGAATTGCAGCTCAGAAATTTCTCTCTCCATTTTATTTTTGAAATTTTTTTTTTTTGTGTAGGACTGCTGCTTTTAAATCTGTAACTGAGTGTCCAAGGAGATTGAAGCATTCTCCAACAGGTTTTTGTATGTTACCATTCCTGATGTCTGATTTATGTCCATTTTTCTTTTACTTAGAGACTGTCCAGTTTGGCCAATGTAAATTACAGTGGGGCATTGCTGGCACATGATGGCATATACTATATTAGTAGATATGCAGGTGAAAGAGCCTCTGATTTTATTCTTGTTATACAGATATTTGTAATTAACTATTCAAATTTTAAAAGAGAAGAATCCAATTACATGATATGCCAGACTACTGAAAGGTAAAGTGACTGAGCAAAAAAGAAAACACACTTCTGATCATTGTTTTTGCCCTTCTAATCTTCTATATCTCCCCCTTTGTCCCTCCTGGTTCCTTCATTTGAGCAAAACTATCACCAGAATAACTGCAGTAATGTATTTGTAATACACTGTGCTTTAAAATGAAATGGAGACAGGACTGTTCTTCAACTATGAACAAATAAGGCCTTGTCTTATAGAGTTTCCCTAGTGACTAATATAAAGCTGCAGAATCAAACCCACAAAATAAACATGTGAGAGTATTCTGGAGGCCATGACCCATACAGATATCCCGAAACTAAGAAAAGAGGCTACGAGGAGAAAGGTTCACCTCAGCACAGGCATACAATTTGTCTTTTAGACATTTTGCCTTCTGTAACTTATTTGTCTTTGTCTTTCACTAGTCACACTACCCCAGCATCTTATACACTTGTTAGTATTCTGTTTCAGCTGAAGAGAGTAGGAAACTAAGCTGGTATTTTTATAGCTGGCCAACTGCTTGCAAAATTCTGAGTACAGAAGCCAATGACAGCAGAGGTACTATGGCAGCCAGAGTACCAAAATTTGCATATTCAGAGTACGCTTACTGAGAAAATACAATATCACGATTATGCAAATGAAAGGCCCACAAATAGAATAATGAATTTGCATATCTGAGGGAAATCTGCACAGTTATTCATCAGTAAGTAACTGCGGAGGATGAAACAATTGGCTTTCAGAAGAATATGAAATATCATTCCTCATGACATTATTCATTATCTTGTAATATTGAATAAATATTAGTCAGTTGGTATTTGATCAGAAGAAACCTTGTCTTCCATGGGAACAGATTTCACTAAAC
The DNA here is from genome assembly GCF_033958435.1 of Carettochelys insculpta. Classification (NCBI taxonomy): domain Eukaryota; kingdom Metazoa; phylum Chordata; order Testudines; family Carettochelyidae; genus Carettochelys; species Carettochelys insculpta. Next base: position 140,867,524 of record NC_134137.1, read on the forward strand.
ACTTCTCAAGAAACATTCTGTGCACCTCACAAAAATAGACCCTTTAAGATTAAAAGTGAAAATGAGAAGGTTCATAAAACTGTATTACCAAAACACACATTTGTTATACTGTTGACTGGTGCAAAGTAATAATTCCAGAGTTTTTTATTAAACTAGATGAGGGTCAAGAGTTGCATTTTCATGGGTTGTTCTTATGTAATATGTCCAGTGATTGCGCCATTTTATATTTAGTGAATGAAGGACACATAACTTGATAGAAGAGCTAAACAATCATGCAGCCTTCAGGTTGCAGAACTTTACCAATTCTTAGTGAATAAAATCAAATTTAAATGTCATTTCAAAGAGTATTATAACAAAACAAACAGAAAGGGAAATTTCTATAAACAAACTGTTTTCCTTAAAAATTATACTTTATAGTAGTACTTGTATACCTCAGATGTGTGCTATTGTTTCTTGAGGATTTTTTTTTTTAATTTTTCCATACTCTTTGGAATGGTGACCCATTCATACACCAGCCAATGCCTGGAAATATAACTACAAGTTGGTAACAAAAGGATATATGAAAATGAATTCATGCAAGCATGCTTAATTATATACAATTTGTATCTAATTAATATAATGAGAGACATTTCAGTTCAATAGATAACATGTAGAAAGTAGAATGAAGCATTGCATAAACTCCTTATTGAAGCTACTTGTCATGACACAAATAGCTGGTGGGTTGTTTTATGTGTGGTTGAATAAAGTACTTACCATCCTCAGTGGGCACATAGATATTCAAATACAGGCAATCTTCATTTTGGTCTTGCACATATGTCACTACGGTATCCAAATTAGCAGTAAACCAGACCGGCAGCATGTCATTAAGCAATGATCTCTCATCCAGGTACTGTGGGCAGACAGCAGCGAACTGTGTGGCATTTCGAATCCCAGTCCAGGAGGAGGGAGGCTCTGGGGGCTGGAATCGCCTCTCCCCAGTTGGAGGGGAGGCATAGGGAACTCCCAGATACTGTTCCACTGGGCCGAGAATTTCATTGGGCAAAGGTGTTCTGAGGCCACGTATTTTGCCATAATTCGTGGTAACAACAGGGTATTGTGCTTGGCCATCAATGAGGGTAAACCTTATAGCTAGTGCAGTTATCCACAAAAGGAGGTTAGAATTCAACATGACACAGACTGGGCTGAAGATCAAAGGCAGCCATAGAAGTCCCATTGGCCTTGGCATTGTTTATATCAACATCAGCAGAGCTCTGTCTTCCACAGCCAGGGAGACAACAGGGATATGAAGTGAAAGGCAACACGTAATAGTTTCAGGCAGTGAAAAGCCTAAATGTGAATGTGATGGATGCCTCAGCTGATTAACCATAGAAGGATTCCAATGTTAGGACAAGCCAGGGAATCCTTGTCCCGAAGGCCCATCCCCAGGCTCCAGAACTTGTTTAATCCTGGTGGTATTTCCCAACAGACCAAGAAGGAGAAGGTAGTCAGCAGTCCTCCTGCTTCATTGACACAACGATTGCTTCCACTGAATTGCAGCCTGATCAATCAGCCTGTAGCAGGAGGAAGCAGACAATTTAAATTAATGCATTTATTAACATTCACCATAACTACAATATATGCATACACTTCTACAGTGTCTTTAATGCCACAGTCTCCATGTGTTTCATGACTTTCAGTCACTTCAGTGGAAGGAGTAGAACAGTAAATCCCCTTTGGAGATGGTGGCAAAGAAGCTTCCCCACGTTGACAGAGCAAAACACTGGCTGGGCTGAGATATAAACCCAGCTTTCCCAATCCCCTGTCTCTTGTCCCTGTCTCAAACTCTCTGCCCCCATCCAATCCAGACATACCTCACCTCTTTCGTAAGGAGCACCTTCCATGGAATTGAAACTTACAGGCTTAGACAAGCTGAAAAAAACATCCATCCCTTTGCAGTTCTGCTCAAACAATGAATATTTTCTTAACGTTTTGCTGAACGAGATAATCTCCTGCTTCTGTGTATGGTGATTAAATGTGATTACTTAGGACTACCCCAAAAATAAAATGAAGGGATATAAAGAAATAAGGTATAACTGTAATTTTTATTTATAAGGATAAACAAAATTGTTGACAATGCAAATTTATCTTCTACAGAATTATCATAAGAGCACTGACATAAGAAAAGGGGATGCTACAGAGTTCAGGCAGTATAAAATCTGAGATATAAAAGGTCCATATACTGGTTGTTGAACATGTTATACCGAAGTTTTAAAGTTATTATGTATATTCTATTTCTCTGAAACATAAGCAGCGCTATGAAGAAGAATGCTGAGAACCAACATGCTTGATTATGCTTTCACATGTTTTTTTTTCTGCTAGTGCAACTCCATTAACTTTATTGGTGTCACTCTTGAGTTGCACTCATGGACCAGAACCGGGCACTATATCCTAAAACCACAAGAGCAGGCATACTATTTCAGACCAATGTTCCATCTAGCCTGGTATCTTGTCTCCAACAATGCTCAGTGCCACAGTTTGAGGGACGTATACATAACAGGGCAACTAACAAATGATTCATCCCCTCTTGCACAGTCTCAGCTTCTGACAGTCAGAGGTTTAGGGACAAAGGTTTGTGTCCCTGACCATCATGACAAAGAGCCATTGATTAACCCATCCTCCATGACCTTGTCTAGCTCTTGTATCAACCCAGTTGTACTTTTGGCTTTCCTAACATCCCTTGGCTATGAGATCCACAGATTAATTACATGTCATGTGAAGAAAATCTTCCTTACTGCTTGTTTTAATATTGCTACCTCTTAATTTTATTAGGAGACTCATGTTTTTTTTATATAGTGGGCAAATGTTTATAAATTTTCAGTTCACCTTTTTCACACAATTTGTGATTTTGTAGACCTCTGTTGAATCACTTTCAACCATTTTTGTAAGATGAACAGTTAATCTTGTTTTAATCGCCCCTCATATGAAAGCTATTTCATAATTGTGACCATCTTTTGTTGCCTGTCTTTGTAAATGATGAATACTAGTTACCTCAAAATATGTAAGAAAGAAATACAAAGGAACATTGTGTGGATGTATAGTATGCAAAATTATATTTATCTTTAATGAAAAGTTAGGATCCAGATATGCATGCAAACAGTTACTGAGATGAAAAATACTCAGACAATATATTTAAGGGTTTTTTTTTCCAGATCTTGTTCCCTGATATGTATCACAGAGCTAACACTTATCTGATAAACAAAATTGGTGCCATCTTTCCTTTGAGAGGTCCAACATATGAGTTATATATAATCATTCTAGCCTATGCAGTCCATACTGTGGAAAGGCTGTTGGTTCCACAGAGAGATTAGTTCACTGTCACTATCTATGCTTTTTCAGAAATATGTAGCTATTAACATTGATTGTAGATCAGCCACAATTAAAGAACCATCAGTTTAACTTTAGTGTGGGGCCAGGAAGGACCCACGATATTGCAAGGGAACCATACACAACTCAAAATACAAAAATCAGAGAGAAGTAGCTGAACACCAGAACAAGATATGCTCTAATTCTATATTATTTATATAAAGCCGACAATACATGAAGTGCCTTACTGAGAGACAAGACACAGGTGTTGCCAGAGGGCTTGCAATCTAAACATGTCTTCTCTAAACAATTTTTAGAAGGAAAAATCAATGACAGCCCTAAGCAAGAGCCTAACCAGAAATTCCCACAAGGAAACTCTCCCCTCCTTGATCTGCTGCTGCCTGGCTTTTTTAGCTATAACAGTGTGCAACAATAGCACCTGGGGCTGGCTGGTAGTAGCTACTTCTCCCTCACTCTCTTCTAGCTCTGATGTCTATTCACTTCAGAGCCCAGGCAGCAAAGCCATCATCAGTCTAGTTCAGACTGATGCTACATAGAGAAAGCAGCACATGCAGCAGCTGCTCCTCCTGCACTGAGGTTACTGGCATAGTTCCAACAACAAGAAGGGGGACTTGCAAGTGGGGAGAAATAGTAAAAATGGGGAGAGAGAAAGAAGGCAAATAGAAAAACCGCAGGGTGGTAACAAATAGGCAGACAAGAAACTGGGGTGGGAAAGGGAACGATAGACAAAATGAGGGGCAGAAAAAAAGGAAACAAGACAAGAAATGTAAGTGGAGGGTGATAATGAACATGAGAAAGCAAAATAATGCAATGGAGAGAAACAGAACGGACAACTTTAAAAATAACGGGGCTTGATTCACAGCTGGTGGAAATCAACATAGAGATACTGAAGTCAATGTGTATCCGCTAAGGAACTGGCTTAGAACATATCATTTATTGACATTATCTGGCCTGTTTTAGGAGCAGAACTCAGAATATGTTTTTTTTAAATATAAATAAACTTCATCTAAGTACCTAACAATAATTATAGTTATAATAATAACATTTTTTCTTCTTTGACCTGAAGGTAGAAACATCAAATAATTCCTTGCCAAGGGAACCATAGCATCTAACACTGGTTCTGGGTGATCCACCCACCCCCTCTGTTTTGCTTTTCCTTTTAAGCAGACAGGTGCAGGAAGAGCAGAATGCATGTTTCTCCTATGCATATGATTAGACTTTAGAGTCCAATTGTATTTGTACACACGTGTGATATATACTATGTTGGTCAACACACCAGATGCCTTGTGCACATATCAAAATTTATCCTACATGTTGACTACCATGAAAGGACTTGTCCTGATATGTGGTCGCTTGGGCCATTCATCAGCTCCATCCTGTGTGTTAGTATTTGTCTAGCATAAATGTATGTTCAGACACTATAAGTGACAATAATTCTCTCTGAAATTGTACTAAATAAAGAAAAAAATAAGATTAAGTCTAACTTGGGTGGACCTCTCCCGGACATTTAATCACAACTCTCTTACAAATATAAAAACTTAGCATGCCAGTATCAACATAGTAATCAAATAGGCTACAGTTACACAAAAGTGATCTGTCTAAAGAAGTCACTGTCAGAAGAGATTTTCTGACAAAACTTTTGTCGATGGAGTGCGTTCACACACAAAAGCCAATTGGAAGAGCGCTTCGCTTTGTCAACTGAGCAGTTGGACTTCCCGGCAGGTCTCCACAAAATAGGCACCCAGAAGCACAGCAGACAGCGCTGCCTGTTGTTCTGGATGCTCTGTCTGTTGAGAGAAGCCCCTCTCCCATGTCCGAGCATCCACACAGCTTTTTTGTCAAAAGAACCTGTTGACAGCAGTGCTATGACTCATGATTGAGAAGCAGAACACTGCCAGCCAGCAAAAGTGCTGATTTTTCTCAACAAACTGTGAACAAAATGCAAATTTTTGGGAAGAAGGGACCTCTGGAAGAAAGACTTCCTTCCGGAAGCTCCCCTGGGGCTGCGCTTCTACATGGCGTTTTGGAGTCTGGAAGAACAGTCTTCCGGACTCCAAATCACGTGATGTTATGATAATGAGGTGCGGGGAATTTGCATCCACACCTCATTAGCATATTTCGAGCCGTGTATTACCATACCACTTTTGAAGAAATTGGCCTGTGTGGAAACGGCCAAGAAGTCATACTTCCACTCTACTCTGTGCTGGTTAGGCCTCAGTTGGAGTATTGTATCGGAGGGGTAGCCGTGTTAGTCTGGATCTGTAACAGCAACGAAGGGTCCTGTGGCGCCTTATAGACTAACAGAAAAGTTTTGAGCATGAGCTTTCGTGAGCACAGACTCAGACACAGTGAGTCTGTACTCACGAAAGCTCATGCTCAAAACTTTTCTGTTAGTCTATAAGGTGCCACAGGACCCTCAGTTGGAGTATTGTGTCCTGTTCTGGGTGCTGCATTTCAAGAAAGATGTGGAGAAATTGGAATGGGTACAGAAAAGAGCAACAAGAATAATCAAAGGTCTAGAGAACATGACCTGTGAAAAAGGGCTGAAAGAATTGGGCTTGTTTAGTTTGGAAAAAAGAAGATTAAGCGGGGACATGATAGCGGTTCTCAGGTATCTAAAACAGTGTCATAAGGAGAAGGGAGAAACTTGTTCTTCTTGGCCTCTGAGGATAGAAGAAGAAGCAATGGGCTGAAACTGCAGCAAGGGAGGTTTAGGTTGGACATTAGGAAAAAGTTCCTAACTCTCAGGGTGGTCAAACAGTGCAATAAATTGCCTAGGGAGACTGTGGACTCTCCATCTCTGGAGATATTTAAGAACAGGTTAGATAAATGTCTATCAGGGATGGTCTATACAGTACTTGTTCCTGCCATGAGGGCAGAGGGCTGGACTCGATGACCTCTCAAGGTCCCCTCCAGTCCTAGCATTCTATGATTCTATGATATATTGAGCCTGTTCTGGTAAGGCTATGATCTGAAGAAGTGGGTCTGTCCCACGAAAGCTCATCATCTAATAAAGTATTTTGTTAAAGTGCTACATGACTGTTTTTTCGTTTTGATAGAATACAGATTAACATAGCTATCTCTGTCACTCGTGTTACCATAGACCGTATGTTATTTTTTCTTTAAATATTGAAACATGGTAATTATGCCAATCGCTTTTTACATTCTGATCAATAGAGAAGAGAATTTAACAATTCCTTAAAATATTAGATTATTTCTTCCTTCCATTTCAAAGCTTTTGTTTGCTTGTTTGATTTATTCACTTTTTTCAGCAATAGATCTTGCTACAACAGTTTCTTGGAACAATGTCTGAATATATTTAACTCCATGTCAGAGAAGAGTGGGGTTAAGTTTTATTCTGTGTCAGCTTGGTGTGAAATGCTGGCTGCTTAAAGATGATCAGAGTAGTCAGAAGAAATTGTAGTGAGAAGCACTTAAATAACTAAATCACATATGATTATGCAGCAGTTCCTAGATCAGAGTATTTAGAGGTTAATTGGAGGGCTGTTATCTGAAAATGGCACAATAAAAGATACTAATTCTCAAGATCAGTATCTGCTTGCATTTTGCTACCTCTTCAGCAGAATTCAGTTTAAAATTAGGTCACAAAACAGATTTCAAGATATTATTCCACTAGCAGCTTCAAATTAGTTATTAAACCTAGAAACAAAGCAATTGCTTTGTTTTCTTGGGTATAACAACAATTTCAGTAATTTCATGCTACAGCAACCTGCAGTCTCTTTTCTACGATAATTCTCAGTATGAAGCAGAAAAATCCAAGTTTTCTTCTTGTGACTCAGTAAGGTATTGTCACAAAACTTCCCTTTTTACCACCTTTTACAACACTCTTCAAATCTCCCCTCCTCCTGCCTCCACTTCTTGCTCTACATAGGATCTCACCAATTTCTTCCAAGAGAATATTCGTTCCTCACCTTGGCTGACCATTCCATCTTCTCCTACCTCTCTTGCCTTCCTCTACCTTCTCACAGATGCAGAAATATCTTGTTAGCTTTTCTCTTTAATCCATCCACTTGACCCACTGACTCCATCTCATCTTCTGTCTCCCTTGCATCCACTCCTCTGGCCGTTTCCCTTCACGATACAATCCCATCTTCAGAACCTCACTCTGTACCACATATGGCTCTCCAATAACCCCTCCTTTCGAAACTAAAATCCCTGTCTGTTTCTGATTTGTCCTTCTGGATGTCTAATAGCTCAAGCTCACCATGGCTAAAGCAGAGCTCCCAATCATCTCCTCTAAGTCCACCCTGTCGCTTCCTTTCTCAATTCCTGTGGACAACACCACCATTTAGCTTGCCACTCAGGCTCATAAACTGGGTGTCATTTTCAACTCAGATGTCTCATTAGTCCTCACACCTAGGCAATGTCTAAATCAGTCATATTTAGGTTTCAAAGGTTCAGAAGCCAACTTACTGATCAACATCACCCAAAAGAGACATAGTAGTGTGAATTCATTGTTTGACTTACTATTATATATAAACATTTTTACATCAAAATCACCAATCAAGTATTCTACAATTGTCTGATAACACAGTACAAACATCCTGGCCGTGGCTACACTACCCCCCTCCTTTCAGAAGGGGCATGGTAATGAGCCACTTTGGCAGATGCTAATGAGGCACTGCCATGAATATGCAGCACCTCATTGGCATAATGGTGGCTGCATGCATTTCAAAAGTGACACTTTTGAAATGCACACCGCTCATGTAGCCAGGGGCCTTTCGAAAGGACCCTCAAGACTTCAAAAGCCCCTTCTTCCTGAAAACTAAATAGGAGGAAGGGGCTTTTGAAATTGGGGTCCTATCAAAAGGTGGCATGCATTTCAAAAGCAGCACTTTAAAAGGTGTGTGGCTGCTGTTATGCTAATGAGGCACTAGATATCTATGGCAGCACCTCATTAGCATCTGTCAAATTCGCTGATTACCATGCCCCTTCCAAAAGGAGGGGACTAGTGTAGCCATGGCCCTGGATTGGTTAATAGCTTAGATTATTTGATAACCCACAGGCTGTGTCTACACTTGCATGCCTCTTTTGAAAGGCAAATAAGGGAACTCAAAAATGCAAATGAAGTGCAGATTTACGTATCTGGTGTCTCATTTGCATATTTTTTTCAAAAGAGTTTCTTTTGAAGGAAGAAAAGCAGTGTAGACGCTGCTTTTCTGAAAGTAAAGCCCATCTTCGAAAGAACTCTACTTCCCGTAAAAAATCAGTTCTTTTGAAGATGGGGTTTACTTTCAAAAGAGCCATGTCAACACTGCTTTTCTTCTTTTGAAAGAAGCATTTTCAAAAGAACATGAAAATGAGGCACCGGATATGTAAATCTGCACCTCATTCGCATTTTCAGTTTCCCTCATTTGCATGCCTCTTTCGAAAGAGGAATGCAAGTGTAAACACAGCCACAATGTTTTAGTACCATGAGCTGCAAAGAGCCTCATAAGACACAACAAAGAACCACCTGCAGCACAAGTTTCAATCTGTGTATCACTTGTGTACATTTTGCAAATACTTTCTGTGTACTATCCCTCAGACACAGCCTCTCCTCTCCATCCACACTGCTAAAACACTCATCCAAGTTATCATCATTATGCGTCTCAATTACTGCATTCTCCTTTCTGGTCCTGGAAAACACAATCTTCCCTCATAGCCATTTGGAATGCTGCTGTATGGAACATTCTCCTCACCCATCACTTTCATTGGGCAACCCCTCTCTTTGTATCCCTCCACTGGTTACCCTTTCTCTAGAATGGCCATATCTACACTACCCCTCCTTTTTGGAAAGGGTATGTAAATGCAGTAGATCGAAAATGCTAATGAGGTGCTGATATGAATATTCAGCACCTCATTCGCATAATGGCAGCCACTCACTGCATCGAAAGTGCTGCTTTCAAAATGTAAACTATCCATGTACATGGGGTTCCTTCGAAAGGAGGCCCCATTTTCAAAAGTATCCTTCTTCCCAATTTGTTTTCTATCCAATTTGTTCTGGGAAGAGGGGGCTTTCAAAAACGGGGTTTCCTTTTGAAAGAACCTTGTCTACACGGCTAGTTTGCAATTTGAAAGCAGAACTTTCAATGTGGTGAGTGGCTGCCATTATGCAAATGAGGCACTGAATGTTCATATCAGCACCTCATTAGTATTTTCAATCTGCCGCATTTACATACCCCTTCCAAAAGGGAGGGGTAGTGTAGGCGTGACCAATTTCAAAATAAGTCAACCACTATTTCAAAATTATTTTGAAATAGCAGTTGCATATTGCAGATGCTAGGACAGTTATTTTGAAATAACTTTGCTGTGTAGACCCACCCTGTGTCTATCTGTTGTCTTTTGTTTTGTACTTAGGTTATAGGTTGCTTTTTTCTAAGACTTTCTTTTAGTTCGGTCCTTGTACAAGTACCAGCATAATCGGGTCTTTGTCCAGGATTAGAATTCCTAAGTGATGTGGTAATTACATATATTTTTTCTTGTACTTACTATTTGTAATATCTCTAATTCAGCACTATCAGGTAGTGAAGGACAGAAGAAGGAGAGGCTGGAAAGGAGCAAAGAACTTAAATTTTCAAGAAAACAAAGGCAGAGTGATTTAGTGTAGTATAACATTCCACATGGTTTTATGGAAATATGTTTATCATATGAATATGTCATAACTTATATATACTTTATGTAAGATGGCTCTTGTAACATATCATTGGAAAGCTTGCCATCAACAGAATACGATTATCCAGTTTGTTTGCATGCATCATTTTTGTAGATCAAATTAGTAAAATTGAACAATTTATCTGAAATTGCATATTTGCTGCTTTGGGTCCCTCCCCATGATTAGACTTCAGGGTTGTGATGGCCTATTAGCAAGAGACAATGCAGCTTAACATTCATGTGGACCTGTGAGTCTGCCTATGAAGTATGGACACAGGGGCCTTTCAAACACATGTGATCATGTCACCCGACACTGGAATCCATCTTAAACTCTGGAGAAGCTGGGAAGGAGTCAGACATGGAACAAAAGCCTTCTGCCTTGTGCAAATCCTATTTAAGGGTTGTCTGTGAGGTCACGCGGATTGTCAGTTGTGCCTACCGCACCCAGTTTTTTTAAGGAAGAAGGGTGCTTTCAAACGGGTGGTTTCCTTTAGAGGGAACCCTATCTACATGACTGCTTTGGCTTCCAGAAATGGCTTTTCTGGAGGCCAGATCACATGAGGTAAGCAAATGAGGTACAGATGAGGTACAAGATATGTAAATGAGGTACAAAGGAGGTACAAGATATGCAAATGAGGTACACGATACTTAAATCTATACCTCCTTTGCATTTCCATTTGGCCACATTTGCATGCTCCTTTCAAAAGGAAGGGGCCATGTAGATGCAGCTTAAGTGTGCCTAGAAAGTTGCACAGTCAGGTTTGACAAGGTCACAAAATCTACCAATAGGAAACTATCATCACCATTTACCTGCCATAAATGGGCAGCCATTTATCTCTCTCACATTTTTATTTCAGTGGTGTCTGCCACCAGCAACAATTCATATTAACACTTTCTGTGTCTCATACATGAGCTAAAAGAATGATGGGAAATCATAAAGAAAAGGCCATTCAGACATACAAACTCCTTTCTTAAATTGCAGTTGTCTCAATTTTTTTTAAAGTAGAAAAGCATGCAGGTTTACATACCACTCCATCCTCTATGAGGGAATGGTATGTAAACCTCACCCTTTTAACTATATCATAGACAACAGTACTTCAGCTGGAAATATAAATCCAGCCACCACCATGCACATGCTTCTAAAGTTTTAAATGCTGTATATTTCAAATATGCACTTCCATCTTTCAATTTTAAAAATGCAAACAAGTATTTTCTTTGGAATAGACAGATACAGCAATACAATGAAATACCAGATGCAGGCCATGGCCATAGATTTACAAATGCAGGACATGATGGGGTATATTTAATAGGCTTTACTTTCAAGTCTATTACCTTGTAGGAAGAAATCTTGACAGAAATTCAGAGGCTACATAATCTGCAAATGATAAATTTCTACTTGTATTAATAATTTGATAAATATACAGACAAAATGAGATGAGAGAAAAACAGAAGTTATTAAATATATAGCATTTCCAAACCTTTTGTTTCATACCTTCCTAGTTCTTAGTAAGATGAAATATCTTTTGGAATCTTTTATACACTCAGACCTTTGACATGGTTCTGTACAATGGCTTCATTATGATTCCAAATATGCAAAAGGTCAAGAAAGCTTTCCTTGGCAACTGTTTTTGCCACCTGTATTAGCCCCATTTTAACCAGTAACACCTCTCTGGGGATGTCTGTTATCTTTGAGTGACTTGACTTGTCTGTGATTTTCTAATGTGTGGTAAGTGTAGTCTCCTTAACATCTAAACTTGACCATTAGCGAGATGAATTTGAGCTTCTCATGACTGAACAGATTCAGCAGCTACTCAAGTGCCTCAAGCTTACTTGCCAGAGAGGTCATGACACAGTCTTTAAAATGATGTGACGACGTGCTGTGATTGCGAGGCAATGTGATGGGGTAGTGAGCCTTTTTCGTTCAGAAAGCGTACAGTGCATAAATATAACCAGAGGCAAGCATCAGAATACAAATTTCTTGATTTGTTGGTATTTGATTAATTCTGACTGCTAAGCCTAAGCAAATACCACACTCAAAGCAATACCACGTTCAAATATGCATTTTGTGTGGGTACTATTCTTCAAAGCAAAACATACTTGAAGCATGGTCTAATGGAAATCGTATATTCTATTCCTGGTCTCCCTTGTGATGTGCCTTTTGCAAAAGTTGCTTACCATCTTCTGTACCGCATTTTATCTATTGTTAAAAACAGTAGCACAATAACTGTGTACATTATTTCAGATCTGTCTGACAATTCAGATATAGTACTCCAAAAGAAAATATGATAAGGCCAAAAATAAATGTGTTCAATACACACAATGGCTATATCTACATTTGCCCCATACTTCAAAGGGGGCATGGTAATCAGGGTGAATGGAGATTATTAATGAAGTGCTGTGATTAATATGAAGCATTTCATTAGGCTAATTCTCCCCCGCAGCAACTTTCAAGCGTCAAACTTCAAAGTGCTGGCATGCCATGTAGCTGCGGGCACTTTGAGATAATGGGTGAGCTGTACAAGAATCCCTGTACTCCTCCTTCAAGGAGAACTTCAGCAATGCCTAGAAATAGGGTTTTATTTTGGCACCGTTTACACAGCACCACCTCCCAAAATAGCCTATTTTGAAATCTTCTCAAAATAAGCTGTGCAAATTGCATAGCTTAGTTTAAGGTTTGGCTGTTGTGTAGACAAAGCCATTCTATCCAAAATTACTGTATTGCCCCCCCCACACACACACTTTTAGGCACATCATTACCAGCAGAAGATTTTCAACAGCTTGGAAGGAGTGCAGGAAAGAGTGACAAGATATTATTCAGAGGCTGGCAAATGACATGATAAGCTAAAACAAGGAGAATGGCTCCTGTTTCCATTAAACTGAAAGATTATGTCTGGGATTTTCAAAGACCTAAAAGTGCTAGGTGACTTGCAGTGGCTATTGGGTGCCTCTCTGCTGGAGATTCCTTATTAGAGCTTTGGCTAGAATCTAGGGGTCTCAGAATCAGTCCCAATACAAGCAAACCAGGAAAGGATTTTATACTGGAAAGATGCAATCCTTTTCTAAGCTCTCTGGTGCTCATTGGCCGTGTCTACACGAGCCCCAAACTTCGAAATGGCCACACAAATGGCGATTTCGAAGTTTACTAATGAAGCGCTGAAATGCATATTCAGCGCTTCATTAGTATGCGGGCTGCTGCAGCACTTCGAAATTGACGTGCCTCACCGCCGTGCGTCTCGTCCAGACCGGGCTCCTTTTCAAAAGGACCCCGCTTACTTCGAAGTCCCCTTATTCCAATCAGTTCATGGGAAGTAGGTGGGGTCCTTTCGAAGTAGGCGGGGTCCTTTCGAGAAGGAGCCCCATCTGGACGAGACGCGCGGCGGCGAGGCGCGTCAATTTCGAAGTGCCACGGCGGCCCGCATGCTAATGAAGCGGTGAATATGCATTTCAGCGCTTCATTAGTAAACTTCGAAATGGCCATTTGCGTGGCCATTTAGAAGTTTGGGGCTCGTGTAGACGTAGCCATTGAGTCCAGTCTCCTACACTCACAGCAGGGCCTACCACCATCCCTGGCAGATTTTTTTTTAAAAAGTCTATTTGCCCCAGAACCCTAAATGGCCTCCTCAAGGATTGAACTCACAAGCCTAGGTTCACCAGGCCAGTGCTTGAGCCACTGAGCTTTCCCTCACATCACTTTTTGCAATGTGTTCCCTTTCCTCTCTGTCTCCTCCGCAGACCCTCAGGGCTGCATGAACAAAACTGCCTCAGTGCCACTTCATGTAGCGATTGTTATTTTGGTTCTCTCCTATCTGTGTATGCATAGAGGAGAGAAAGAAGAATTAAAGGTCTTTTTGTTTACCTTTAAAATCTGGCCATCACATGACACCAAAGGTAGAGAAAAATATTTTGCGTGAGGCAGTGTAAGCTAGAAACCCATTAGCTACATTGATGAGGTGAAAGTATAGGACTAAATATCAGGAGAAGAGTCCCAAAACTGAAAAAGAGATCTGGAAAACTAAGGAACATGGTATTACTGGCAGAAGCTCTAAGCCAGTGGTTTCCAACCTTATCACTAGTGCAGATCCCCCACCCATTCACAGACCTCCAATAATGCCCTTCATTTAGTTCATGAATCCTCATCCAAACCAATTCTAGATGCTATGTACACTACATTAGGGCCATGTCTACACTATCCCAAAACTTTGAAATGGCCATGCTGATAGGAATAAGTGGATTTTGAAGTTGGTGGGGTCCTTTCGAAAAGGACCCCTGTCTGGATGAGCTGCGCAGTGGTGAGCCGCGGCAATTTCAGAGTGCCGGGGCCGCAGGCATTCTAATGAGGCACTGAATATGGATTTCAGTGCTTTATTAGTAAACTTTGAAATGGCCATTTGCATGGCCATTTCGAAGTTTTGGGATAGTGTAGACGTAGCCTAAGTGCAAAAGGAAACCACAGCATAGATTTTTGAACTTAGCAATTAATAATATTATTGGAAGATATTTAATTGATTGTAACTCTGCAATTTTTTTAAAACTTATTGGCTATGATCATTTTTATTTATCTTTTTTCCATGGACTCCCTACAATATCCTCGTGGACCCACGTTGGGAACCACTGCTCTCATCCTTTAAAAACAGGCTGTAAAAAGTGCTAAAAAGACATATTTCTAGGAACTATGCTTTTCCTCTGGAAAATAAAATTCCACACTGAAAGCATTCTTTTTTAATTAGATGAATGAGAGAGAGGCCATAGATGCTGCCCTTTGTCCCCCAAGAAAAAAGAACAAGTTCATAGGGAAAACACTGTGAATATTATTCACAGTAAGAGTGCATGGTTTTTTTCTGTTTTCTGTTGTTAGTAATAGAGCTAAACCTGTGAAAATGATCTGTTTGAGAGCCTCTATCATTTGACCAAACACATAAAATTTAAAAATGTCATCCTGTGCTTGGTTAATTATATTTTACTGCCTCGGTGAGTATTCAGAACTTTAGCTCAATTTATCATCTTTGCTCCAGCGGTAAAGCAAGTCAGACAGCAGCAAAACAAAAATCCAAAATATGAGACTTTGTTATTTTGCCTTTGTTTTGATGCAAGTTTTCCAGCCAGTTTAAGCCAACTGTGTGACCAAGATATAGCCATCATTTTGGCACCCTGCAGTTCATGGCTAATCTTTGGTTGTGAGCTTTTACTTGGTATTCAACAGTGGTTAAAATGTTAAGTAATGTCCTATCTTTTTGAGTGGAAAGTGTAAAGCAGTTTTCTCCACCTCCTCCGTTTTCTGACATAAGCCCATTGGGCAGCAAAAGCGTGTTAAGACTTTCAAACTCCATTTCAACCACCTTCTATCATGACCTTCACAATGCCTCTGAAACAGATTTGCTCTCTCCCCTCCTTCCCCCGCTGCACAGCCCCCAGTAATCTCCATTCCTCTATCAACCTTTGTGTCATTGTCAAAGCATTACTCTATGGTATCTTCCCTAAAGCAGAGTCATATCTCACTGCACAAGGTTATCAGGTCTTTACCACCATTTCTACCATTAGACTTTGCTAAAACATCACTGATAGTTCTGGGCAAAAACAATATTATATAACGGATGAACAGTTATTCTGCACTCTCCCTGAAGCAGACAGTAAACATAATTCTTTGATGTTTGCAAGAGAGCTTTGTTTCCCTAAACTTCCCTGATAAACACCACTATTTATCAGGGGCCTTTGAATGGCCCCTTGTAGACTGATAACAGTTCATATTATTTAGAACATTCCATCTGTTTTCACACAACAATAAAAACTGCATGTGAGCTTCATAATTTCTAATATATGATGCAATGAGTCCTTAGGCATTTCATGGACTTGTCTGACCATATATCCCATTGTACATACAGCAATATTCATTGCTCTCTGGTGATGAAAAAACTACGCCTTATGTTCCCAAGTGTTACAAGGCTCTGATTCTAGCTTATGCATATTCAAAGGTTCTGAATGTCTTTGGAAGAACAAGGCAAAATAAGTAATGTGCACAATATACATAGGCAAAGTAGACAACAGAGTGAGCAAAAGATCTCATCGGTATAATGTGAGGATACAGCACTACTCCCTTCAGTTTCTTCTGTCTTCCCAAGAGCTCTGTCACTATTGTCTTTCCTTTCCCCATAGCCCCTTCACTTCTTACAAAATCTTCTCAATCATCTCATCTGCCTCCTTTCCTCACTTCAGTTTATCTAATCCCCCTGTCCTTTTCCCACTTTCCACCCACAACTAGCTCATTAATTCTCATCTACTTCTTCCCCAGTCCCTTTTACTATTCTCCTTCCCTCCATTTTCTCTTCCATTTGTCTAGGTTCTTATATGGCTCCCAGGAGCATATTAAATGAGGTCTCTCAGATTTATATATTGTAAACAAAGCTATATGCACCTCTCTCCAGCAGTCTATGCAGCTGCAAGGGATTAATTTTGTGACAGATTGAGGGACTAGCAAGAAAAGTTGATCTCTTTGTCCTGGCTTCAGTCTCCTAATGAGGGCCAGGGTTGAAAAAGTTTAGACCTTTTGCATTGGCACTGGTCCAATAATTACTAGTTCATCATCTCTTTAAAAAAATCCAACAAATGTTAGTAGAACAGGATATAATCTAACAATAACACCCACAAACTGGTACAGTAAATTCACAGAACACAGACAACTAGAACAGAGTCAGAGTAGGCAACCTGAACCTTTTGACAGACAACAGGATTATTCTCCGTCTTACTGGATATCTGTCAATAATTCCTAAGTGTGTACTTCAGTGGCTATCTAGCTAATCACACAGTTGGTTATTTCCCCCCACTCCCCTCAATAGTTCATTCTATAGTTGCCTCTGAGGTAGATCCACTATCTAAAGCCTGCGTTTGATGCTCCTGATTGTTTTCACTGGCAGTGTCTTAGTGGGCACGTTATTAGGTCAGCAACATTCTGGGTGGCCTTGGGAAACAGAGAACCAATGCCCTCTTTGTTTTTGTTTAGACAGCTGCTGCTCCTCTAGTAGGCCTGCCCCCAGAAGAGATGGTGTATCTGTCACCCAGGCATCTTGCCAGCAACTTTATATTTGGAATCTAACAGTCTCTCCTACTTGCAACAGGGAATACTGTCTGGCAACCTTGATGCACTATTCCTCCTGCTCTGATCTCCTGGCATATTGGTATATTAATGATGATTTCCACCATTTTTTAACAGTAACTTCTGTCAGATGCTGGCATTAAAACTGCTAGGTTTTTTGCACATGTGGTTCTAAATGGGTGATACTAAACATTCTTGTAAAGGATGTTTCAAATAGCAACAATATTAAATATAATTAATTCACCAGAAATCCAGTGCCCTTTGAAATTAGTCCTCTGCTGTTATCTTGAATTTACTGATAACCCATCCATTTGTGTGTACCAGGACTCAGAGGTGGCTCATTTGAACTGATAAATGCCTAAATGAAATGAACAAAACAACAATATAGCATTTAGTACAGCTGTCTGAAATTCTCTCAATTATGAATTTACATTGTGTTTGCAAAATTTGTGACAAATTATCTTAATCATTATCAACTACAGAATCACTTGAAAACTTTTGCCATTTTAATTCAAAATATTCATAGCTATTTCAAATTTAGATCTAAAAAATGGGATTATTTTAACACCACGTGAAAGCTATCCGTTTTTCAACTAGCTCTAAAACTTACATTGCAGGAGCATTTGTAGGCCAACAAGATCAGAAACCTATTGTGTTGGTACTGCACAAACATTCCAATGTCCCAATCTATCCATTTGCCAACATAAAATATAAATAAACAAACAAAATGAGAAAATTGTGAAAATCAACCATTAGTAAATGTGTGACCATGAGGCATGAATTAATCAGAACTGAATGCCTGTGATTTATAATTTGTGCTCACCCATTTTCTCTATAAAAGCAACAAGAAATCTTGTGGCACCTTATTGACTAACAAATCTTTTGGAGGATAAGCTTTCATGGGCAAAGACCTGCCCAAAATATCTGTTAATCTAAAAGGTGACACAAGACTTCTTTCATTGTTTGTGTGAACACAGCTTAACATGGCTACCCCACTGATAATTTTCCCTATAAATTGTACAATGCATGATTCTCACAGATGCAGTTGGTGATTGGGAAGTATGTCACTGGACAGAACTTTTCAGCCTGCTGACCTTATGTGTTTACAGATTTCACGACCATCTCAAAATATTAGAATATTGACAGTTCTGAAGTAACTGGTGCTGGAAGAAAAATGTAGGTCACATAATAAAAAATGCAGCTGCAGAGCACCTGAGTCTATTTGTTAAATTTGGTAAACAGTTTCAACTGCACTTTTTATTAAAAGATGTCGCTGGCTGGGATGACTTAGTAGAGGCTGATCCTGCTTGAAGCAGGGGGCTGGACTAGATGACCTCCTGAAGTCCCTTCCAGCCCTATGATTCTGTGATTATGTGAAAAAGTGAAAATAGTTCAGGATTTCCAAAATGAACTGCTGTCCATGTAACTTGTAATTGTCATTTTGTTTAACAATTCATTTCATTGCATATTTTCATTGCTTTACGTGTTAAATTTGACACCAAATTAGTTTTCCATTTTTTTTTTCTATTCTTGGCAGCCACTCAGTAATAAGCAGGATGTCATCATGTCACCCTCCTATTTGAGAGTCCACTGATGGCTGACCAGCCTGATTCTGGAGCTGCAGGTCTTATCACAGAAGGGGTAGGTGTTGGTAGATGTTGGAGGAGCACAGGGCATTTTTGCCACTATTTTTTTCTTCTTTGCCTCTCTTTGTCTGCACTGAGGTGGCACTTCTCAAATTGCCTCACCCCCTCATGGATTACGACTCTCCAATGGGGGATGGTCATAGGCAAGGTTCTCCCAAGTGTCGACATCAGTGCTGCACTTTTTCATGTGTGCTTTCAGCATGTTCTTATATCACTTCTTCTGCACCCCAGCACTCCCCTGTCCTTCCAACTTGGAAAACAGAATCTGTTTTGGGAGGCACTGATCAGACATCTGAACCATGTAACCAGTCCAACGGAGATGTTGATGACTGATAATGGCTTCAATGCTGGTCATGTTCAAGCCTTCCAAGATGCTAGTGTTTGTGCACCTGGCCTCCCAAGAGATATTTAGGATTTTCCTGAGGCAGCATCAATGATATTGTTCAAGTGCTTTCAAACAATGCTTATATGTTGTCCAGGTTTCACATGTCTACAGCAGTATTGGAATAACCACTGCACATTATACTAGGAGCTTTATCTTGGGATAGATGTCCCAGTTTTCAAAGATCCTTTGTCTCAGGTGGGCAAAAGCAGACCTGGCATGGCTCAGATGATGCTGGATTTCTGCATCAATGGTGACTTAAGCAGAAGGATGACTTCCAAAGTGTGGGAGATGCTCCACATTTTCCAGCAGTTCTCAGTTGACTTCAACAGGCTTGTTAATACACATAAGAAAATGTGTCTATATTTCATCACAATTTATTGTTCTAGTCCTCCTGTCTAAACCTTACCAAATTCCCTTCTCTCTTGACAAGTACAGCCATCTTAAGCTGTTTTCTGCTCAACCACACACTCTCAATGCACATGGACAAGGGACATAATCCACCCCAACAACCATGTTCCATCTCCCCACCAGCCATCTGTATCTTTAGCTCCTCCTCTTTGCTGGTAGAAATGAGCAGCTGCTCCTTCAGAGAAGTTAAGTGTTAGCAGTGGAGCTCAAAGTCATAGACATGTTATAGAGATGAGACAAGGGTGAATTTGTCAATATGCTCCACTGATTTAGCTGAACTACCATGGGGATGAGTCAGGTGGTTAGAAGAGATTTCTAGAGGCTAGAGGAATGGTAAAAGCAACCGAAAAAGAACTTGAAATCTGGAGCGTTCCACAAACAGTAGACCACTTGGGAGGTATAATGGTGTGGGTTTAGCACTATGCTGAGATCAATATCAGCATGCTGTATTACAGTGAGAAAAATTCCAATCCCATGAAGTACTTCAAAAAATTCTGTAACAACAACTTTTGCATCTTGTTTAGTCGATTAAGTTATGCATCTGTTTGATCATATGTGGTTGGAGGTTCCTCTTCAACCCAAGCATAACATGGGCTTTACTATGCCAATACACTGTATCTAATAGTATTTCTCTTCTACAGATGTGCCAGTGTTTTGACCACTGTAAGAAAGAAGTTTAATTTACATGTTTAATACTATACAACAGGTTCAACCTCTCTCACTGGTACCCTTGGGACCTGACCAGTGCCAGATGAGAGAATTTGCTGGACCACAGTATCCATATTGTCTAGAACACCAATCCTTTCACTGCTAACTGGGATTTCATAACACATTTGGGTTGAATTACAGCTAACAGCACAGAACACTGAGAGCCAAGACTGGTGGCTGCAAACTAATTTTATGGGACCACAGAAAACTTGGCAATACCCATAATAAATGGTCATCCGGCAAAGTAAAATCATGCCAGATTACAACTGTCGCTGAATGAGAGAGTACTGGGTTGGAGAAGTTTAATCTGTACAATCACCGATTATTTTATATACTCTTTCAATGTTTATGCTGTACTCAGCTCCAGCATCTCTTCTCAAATTCACAGTTCACTTATTTCAAGTGTCATAAAATCATCTACTATGGAAACTTTTTTTATAAAAATTATTAAAAGTCTCAGCAAAGTTTTCTGTTTCTGTAAAGTCATCAGAAATTTCTTCTCTAGCTACATGTTCTTTAATTAAATTTTGGTTTTTCATTCCTTTGAAGTCTACTAAGTATCACCCTTTCCCTCCCTTATTCTGCTAAAAACGTTGGGATGTGCTTTGTTTCCAAATATAATTTAAAGAAATCTGGCTTCTCCCATTGGTTTATATTTGATATTCACTTTTTTAATTAGAGGCTCTTCACAGCTTTCTAACACTGCATTTAAGAGGATAGCTTGCAATAGCCTTGTAAATATTTATTGAGGTTTATCACATTCCAGTTCATTTTTAAACAACTATATTTTGCCCTGTTTATCAGTTATTTCCCAAATAATTCAGTTTCTAATTAATCTGTTAAGCATTCAGTCACATGAATTAGCATTATTATACAGGTCTATAACATGACCATCTTTTTAAAGTTGTTTTCTGAACTGCAATTAATAACAGAATTAGCAATAACATTTTAAATATTTTGGTAGACAAATTGGTTGTTAAGAAGAGGGGAAAACTCAAGCACAGGAAAATACAGCATTGGTATTTTCAGACATTTATAAACATAAAATATCATGAAAAGAAAAGGAGTTTTGGTCTGACCTCTGAAAGGGTTTCAAAATGTATGACAATTTTTTCCTACTTCCAACGTCCTTGGAAAAACTAGCATTCTTTGATAAAAAGCAAAAATAGGTACCCAGTTCTTTTAAGAGGCAATAGTCTTCCATTAGTTGTACATAGTATGCTTGTTACCTTCTAACCAAGTTTTATTGTTAGCCTCTTCCTTGGCTGAGTACACCAAATCAGGCCAAATCACTTACCATTTAAAGGGCAATTGAAAGATTCAGGATTCCTGAGGGTCAGTTTACATTGTCGAAGCAACTAAGTATTATGTCTATTAAAGAACAATTTGTGGGTAAACTAACAATTGGCTTTTATTCAGTGTGCATCCTGACATGCTTTTAATCTGTAACTACCTTATTAGTTTAAAGTTTATTTTACATATTGTTTATTTTATACATTGTTTATTGGCTTTACTTTTTTTCCTCCCAATTCTTGCAGGATTTGTTTATTCCTTTATTAAGTCTACAACTTCTGTTTTGTTTTTTGTTTTCTTCTTAGCTTGCCTTGTAACAGAATGTCACAGGAGCCTGCATTTATTTTCTCCACTGCTCAGAATCACTAAAGTTTTTCGAAAGGACCCCACACATTTTGAAATACTCTTATTCCTCTCAGCTGCATGTGACGTATCTTAAATCAATTTACCACAGGTTCTATACTGTTCAGAAAGTCTCACTTCTATTCTATTTTTAGGAAACAAGCATTGAGATTTTCTGATTTCTATCAGGATTAAAGTGCCTGGTTAGTAGCTGGCATATCACCTGTAATTTTTGGTTAGCATTTCCACTGATACATCATTCAGGAAAATGGTAATACATCCACCGATATTTTCCAGTGCATTTAATTGCATGCTCCAGGACACATACAACAAAAAATGCTTAATTTAACCACTATGGATACATATAGTGAAAGTTTTACCCCAACTCTTCAACATAAACATGACGTGTCCTTTTAAAAAATAGATTGCGGATTAAATGATGGTCTGTGAAGAAGTCACAATCAATGATCTTCTGTAGCCCCAGCTTAACTCCTCCCCCCAGCCCCATGCAGATATGGCTCAACCTCGCCCACCACCACCACAGCCACAGCTCAAACCTCCTGGACCCATGAAGCCCCAGCTAAAACCTCCTGGCTCCGCACGGCCGTGGCTAAACCCCTCATCATTAGTATGACGAAAAAAGATGAAGTGTTCTGCAGAGAGCTCCATGATGTCCAAGTGTTCCACAACCAGAAAAAGTTTGTAAACCTCTGACCTACAGATTTAAATTCCCAGACTGGTGTTGATATTATATTTATGTTAAGAAGAAGACGCAGTCTTAACTTCTTTTAAAAGTGAAATGTTTATTATCCCTGCAGAAGACATAATATATCGCAAGGTGTAAGAGTTATTGAGCTCTTACACTCGGAATAAGAAATTGAATTTATATGGCCACATCCCAGAATCTTCTTGGAGTCTCACTGAACCCAACAGGGCTCCATGTGGCTCGACAGTGATCTGTTGCCAGATTGGGGCCTTTGTCTAGAACCTTATCACTGCAAATGATGGAGCTGCATGTTTGTTTTATTTTATTGTTTCCATCAATGAACAACATATTGTGCTCTTTCAGAAATTAAATGCTATACAAAGTAGAATTAGATGCCATAAGAATATTTACTTTTGTATTGGGGGAACTGCCTAAACTTCACAGAATCATAGAACCCTAGGGATGGATGAGACCTCAGGAGGTCATTGAGTCCAGCCCCGTGCCCAAAGCAGAATCAAACCTAACTAAATCATCCCAGCCAGGACTTTGTCAAGCTAGGACTTAAAAACCTCAGGGTATAGAGATTCCATTACCCCTCTATTATTTTTTCCTAACATCCAATCTAGACTCCCATACTGTAACTTGAGACAATTGCTCCTCATTCTGCCATCTGTCACTATTGGCCATGTCTAGACAGCCTGTTAGCTGCTGCCAGCAGCACTATGCTAATGACAGGTCATGAAATTGCAAATGGAGGACCATCTGCAAACCTGCATGGCTATGCTGTCAGCAGGGGGTGTGCCAGCTGTTTAGAGGCCATGTGGGACATGCCTCTGCCGGCTAAGCCCCCCTCTTAAATTCAGTCACAGGGGATTGGTGACAGAGGGGCTTAGCTGGCAGAGGCATGTCAATACAGCCTCTGTACTGCCAGCACCATCCCCTTTTTTATTTGCCCCAGATCCTTAAATGGTCCCTTTGAGGACTGAACCTGCAACCCTCAGTTTAATGCTTGAACCACTGCACTGTTCCTCCCAACACCAAAATTAACTTCACAAGTTTGAAAATGGTCCTCCATTTGCAACTGTGTGACCTGTCATTAGCATAGCACTGCCAGCAGCAGTGCTGTGCTAAAGGGCCGTCTAAACATAGCCACTGAAAAAAGCTGCTTTCTCCGTTCTCTTTAGAACCCACCTTCATATGGGATAGGAATTTAAACATAAGAGATCTGGATGGGACTGATGAATAGGGGAAAAGGAGGAAAAATAACCATGAGGTGCCAGTCATCTTGTATAGTTTTCTTTCCATAATACAATGAATAATGATGTAGAAATCACAGTGTTTCTATATCCAAGCCAAAACATAAAATTTGCACAGAGATTCACACTGTTCTTCCAGCTCATAATTATAACTTGATCCCCATGACCCAATCCAACTATAAAAAAAATAGAATTATGCCCTACGCACCTAATTTTTTCTCAGGTGATTCACTTTTGCTCAAGGTTCTGTGTCATAGCCACCATTAATGGACATATTGGTGTGTTCAATAACAATAGCTATGCCTCACCTCACACCCATTCCAGTCTGTGTCTTGCCAGTATCTCCCCTATTTGGCACACATAAAAGGTATCTATCCAGCACAGACTGATGCATTTCTTTTTTCTACCCCTTTCACTTGCTTGATTTGGGGTGAAATGAACATATATGACAAACTACAGGTATTGGTGAAAATGCGGCACAAATAAGAATGGAGTCATGATTTCAATTCTGAATTTTGAAGGGCTTTTTGTGTGTATTGCTGTCATATTAAAGGGTTAGATTCTGAATGGTGCAAATGGCTATGAGGAACACAGCTCACCACTGACTTTCAATGGGAGTTAGCCACCTGCCCATGGAGTGCTCCCCCTAGTTTTACTGTCTCAGTATAATTGCTTCCTTCCGCTTGTCTTCAATACCTGACCTAACTTGGCTTTTATGCATATTTATCAAACAAGACCAATCTATGGTGAAGAGATCATAGATCCAAAAACTGTCCCCAGACAAAGCTACCTCAAATCACTGTCAAACAATGCTGTGCTTGAGAGATATTTTTAAGATGCACATTAGTACCCGTATCCATGCTCAATGCTGCCATGAGGCACTATTCTGGGGAGTTTCAACAGAAGACCATGTAAAACTGTTATGGTTTGCTGGGCTCCATCCTACTCTAAATGAATTCAGTGACAGTTTTGTCCTTGACTCCAGTTTTGCTATACATTTGAATGTGTTTCATAGAAATTGTGTTTGTTCTTTGAGGGCAGGAACAGAATTTAATTTTAATAACCAGTATGAGATCAACTATGATCAGGATCAGCGTGAATTCTAAATTATCATATGGGCTCATTTTCTAACAGAGCTTTTTATTCAATTACATTAAATTACAACAAATTGAAACAAATGTGGCTCAGTGATGCAAAGGCACAGGAGTTTTCAGAGCTGTTATTTTCCTCATCTGATTTTTTGCACTTCACATAAGGATACCCTTGGATTTCATAACCAAACTGTCATACCATGAGTTATTGGTTTTTCACAACTTTATCATCATGCCAGAGATATTATTATTCCCTCTCCTTGAGATTAGGACATAGTGATCATATAAAATTGAAATTTCATTGCACTGCAGCCAGGAAAATGATTACTTACAAAAGGCACATCTGCCTGCAGTTCACAAAGCACACAAGGTGAGAAGGAAGATGTATGGAGCACAGCAACTGTATTCTGGTCATTTATCCTTTTCTATTAATAGAAGAGTCAGACTCATCTAAAATTAAAGGGATAGTTGACTTCATCTAACATTCCATTATTGATTTATTTAAGTATATGCTATATATAGCTTTCCTTTGGTAGGCATATAAAATATAGGGGAAATGCCAATACTATCTGCCAGCAGTGAGATCTTGTGCGGCTGTGCTAATTAGCCATGAAATTATGCTAATTACACAATCACAGAATCACAGGGCTGGAAGGGACCTCAGGAGGTCATCTAGTCCAGCCCCCCACTTCAAGCAGGATCAACCCTCACTAAGTCATCCCAGCCAAGACCTTGTCCAGCCAGGACTTAAAAACCTCAAGGGATGGATAATCCACCACCTCTCTAGGCAACGCATTCCAATGCTTCACCACCCGTCTGGTGAAGTAGTTTTTCCTATCTAACCTACACCTCTTCCTCTTCAACTTCTGACCATTACTCCTTGTTCTGCCATCTGACACCATTGAGAACAGTTTCTCACCCTCCTCTTTAGAGCTCCCCTTCAGGAAGTTGAAGGCTGCTATTAAATCACCTCTAAGTCTTCTCTTCTATAAACTAAACAAGCCCAAATCGCTCAGCCTATCCTCATAGGTCTTGTGCTCCAAACCCTTAATCATTTTTGTTGCCCTTCACTGACTCTGCTCCAGCAAATCCACATCCTTTTTATACTGGGGGGCCCAAAACTGGACACAATATTCCAGATGTGGCCTCACCAGTGCCAAATAAAGAGGAATAATTACTTCTCTAGATCCCCTTGAAATGCTCCTCCTAATGCACCCTAGTATGCCATTAGCCTTCTTGGCTACAAGGGCACACTGTTTACTCATATCCAGCCTTTCATCCACCATAACCCCTAGGTCCCCTTCCATCATACTTCTGCTGAGCCAGTCGGTCCCCAGACTGTAACCACACTTGGGATTCTTCCGCCCCAGGTGCAGGACTCTACACTTCTCCTTATTGAACCGCATCAGATTTCTTTTGGCCCAGTCCTCCAATTTATGCAGGTTCCTCTGCATTCTCTCTCTACCCTCCAACAAATCTACCTCTCCCCCTAGTTTTGTGTCCTTAGTGGCCATGTGCATTTGCGAGACTGCTCATTAGCATGAACCTGTCAGCAGTACCCCTCCATGTAGACCCAGCCACAGTGAGGATTATGATTTTTCAAAATAAGCCGACCGCTATTTTAAAATTATTTCTAAATAGTTGCTGCATTCTCTAGACACTTCAAAATTATTTTGAAATAGTGGCCATTATTTCAAAATAACTTCGCTGTATAGACATACCCAAAGTGCTTCACAAAGATTACCCTACTTTACAGACAGGGAAACATACAACCACTTGGAAAGTGATTTTGCCCAAAATCAGGTAGCAGACCAGAGGCAAAGCAAGGCATAGAGACTCAGGTCTCCTGAGTCCCAGTCCAGTCTGTTATTCACTAGGCCACTGGCACCTTACTACTTTGTAAGACAACCACAGATAATCTATGCATGCTAACAGCAAAAGCAAACCGCAGACAATACCAAAGTCAGTAATAAAATACTATCATAAGGAAAATGAGTGTGCTACCCCGGTAGGAGTGGGTGGAAGGAATTGTCTGGGTGTGCTGGAGGAAGGTAGCCCTGCTTTAAGGTAGGGTTGGGAGGTGAGAAGACCAGAAACTGCTGCAAAAAAGTGAGTGATACACTGCTGTGCAGTGCTGACTCACTGCCTGGAATCATGAGGGGCTTTCAAAGGTGGGAGCCCTTGGGTGGGAAGCCCTTGCTCAATGCAGCAAGCCAGGCAGCACCCACATTCTTTCCTCTCAAGGCGTAAATAACAGGTGGGTCAAGATGTGTTACGGGCATTGTATTAGTTGTTTCTTTTCAGGAGGCTGGAAAGGAGTTTTTCCCTCACCATTATATTAGCTTTGGTTAAATGGAGAGTTTTCCCTTCCCCACAGCAGGACCTATTATGGTAAGGAGAAAAGTGGGTTAGGCTATATGTTGCAACTCATTGTGTAAGTGTGGGGTGGATGTTGGATGCAAGTATTCCATTGGGAAAGCATCCAGTAACCAGATAAATGGGCTGGTAAAGGACTTAAAAGGAGATGTTGGTGCAAGCAACTGAAGTCAGGACAAAGGGCTCCTGTGATTGGGCTAGCCCAACAATCAATGTTTGTCCTTGGAGCAAGAAATTCACAAACTGATTCATATACAGCTTTGACAAAGAATTAAATTGTTGTGAACCTATTGTTAACAGTAAATACCACTGCATCGCATTTTTGAGAATACTTCTGTATCTCTCAGTGGGAGGCAGCATGTCATCATTTTAGCTGCAACACAATTTTTCTCCTGTTAAAAAGACACATGTTGTGCCTTTTATTAATACAAATGGTCCTGTCATCTCCAAATATGCCACATCATTTTTTCCTTTTAACTTTCTATAAATGCTAGTTTTGATTAGCTAAGTTTTGCTCTCATTCCCCAAGAATACTATGAGTCAAAGTAAGGCAGAATATTCAGTGCATCACTGCTAAATTGATTTATTTCTAAATCAAACCATCCTACTACCCATACACCAAAACAAAAACAAAACAAAACAAAACAAAAAAAAACTGTACAAGGGATATGTGAGGCTATCAGCTTCCCATTAATTTCTGTTATAACAATCTTCAGCAATATTTTTCTATAGATCTGCCACTGATAGAGAAACACATTTTCAGCTAATTTCTAAGCTAGTTATAGCTCATCATAGCCGTGTCTACACATGCACGCTACTTCGAAGTAGCGGCACTAACTTCGAAATAGCGCCCGTCACGGCTACATGTGCCGGGCGCTATTTCGAAGTTAACTTCGACGTTAGGCGGCGAGACGTCGAAGTCGCTAACCCCATGAGGGGATAGGAATAGCGCCCTACTTCGACGTTCAACGTCGAAGTAGGGACCGTGTAGTCGTTGTGCGTCCCGCAACTTTGAAATAGTGGGGTCCACCATGGCGGCCATCAGCTGAGGGGTTGAGAGATGCTCTCTCTCCAGCCCCTGCGGGGCTCTATGGTCACCGTGGGCAGCAGCCCTTAGCCCAGGGCTTCTGGCCGCTGCTGCGGCAGCTGGGGATCCATGCTGCAGGCACAGGGTCTGCAACCAGTTGTCGGCTCTGTGTATCTTGTGTTGTTTAGTGCAACTGTGTCTGGGAGGGGCCCTTTAAGGGAGCAGCTTGCTGTTGAGTCCGCCCTGTGACCCTGTCTGCAGCTGTGCCTGGCACCCTTATTTCGATGTGTGCTACTTTGGTGTGTAGACGTTCCCTCGCAGCGCCTATTTCGATGTGGTGCCGCGCAACGTCGAAGTTGAACATCGACGTTGCCAGCCCTGGAGCATGTGTAGACGTTATTCAAATAAGCTATTTCGATGTTGGCTTCACGTGTAGACGTAGCCCATATGTGCAAAATACAATGGGATTTTAAAAATCTCCACATATCCTGTTTAAAAGGAGGCATTTTAAACTTTCACTGTCAAATTACATCACAATGAGATCTGCTGCATATATATTATTATTTATAGACTGGGTGATTTATAATGATATAGTGCTAATGATAATATGCCTGCAACAAAACAGAAATAAATTGTTAATGTTCAGTATTGAATTTAGAAGTACTGCACAACTTGTATTATCCTTTTTGGAGTTCAAAGACATTGCAAAACACTAATAGGTTACATCAGTTCTCATCTTGTTATCCCTGAACTAATCAATAAACACAAGCACTTTGTGGATAAATAAAACTTCACAACACAGTAAGGGAATGAAGGTGAGGCAACCTTGTGTTCTGCTAGCTCTCTAATAAAACTGACAAATAGTGTTTTTAAGAAATCAGGTCTATTGCACTGGCCATGGTACAGCACTTATTACTGCAGTACAAACACTTTTTTGCACGTGTGAACAATTTTGTTGTGTAAACATATACTGCGTTCAGATATTACTGCTTCCTTAAATCCAAATATATAGTCTTACTGTAGGCAGCAGACTATTATTATTATTATTATTATTATTATTATTATTATTATTATCATCATCATCATCTAGGTCGATTGCATGTGGGCCTACTTTGATACCCTACCACTGATATCAATTTCTTGTGGCTGTAATCAGCAGACAAATCTGCATGTCAGTAGAGAAAGCTGGCATACAAAGATATATTCAGAAACTGCTGCATTACAATGCAATGAATAAATAACAATGTTTCAGATGGAACAGAGAGTAAGTAGTGTCTAATATTACTGGACAAAGGAACCTTCACCAGCCGTAAGAGTAACAATAGCTGAGTAGCTTCCCATTTCATGGGCTAACTTTCCATCCCACGAGATATTTTACTTGTAAGCCAATAAGTATATATCTCTGGCACTTATATTTGATGTGGAACTGTAAAATAATCCTCATATTTAAAAGAAATCTAAGTACTGTATATTGTCAAACAGACATTGCATTTCCTTTACTTCAAAACCCTTTACTTTGGATCCACCCTCAAGTGGTTTGTTATGCAATGACAAGGATGGGAGAGGAACAGCCAGGAAAGAACAATGGGGGTGCGGCTACACTAGCCAGCTACTTCAAAGTAGCCGGCACAACGTCGAAATAACACGCGTCGCGTCTACACGCGCTGTGCGCTATTTCAACGTTGAAATCAATGTTAGGCAGCAAGATGTCAAAATCACTATTCCCATCCCAAGATGGGAACAGTGCCCTACTTCGACATTCAACGTCCAAGTAGGGCATGTGTAGATGATCCGTGTCCCGCTACATCGAAATAGCAGGGACCTCCATGTCGGCCATCAGCTGAGGGGTTGAGAGACGCTCTGTCCAGCCCCTGCAGTGCTCTATGGTCGCCGCGTGCAGCAGCCCTTAGCCCAGGACTTCTGGCTGCTGCTGCAGCTGGGGGTCCATGCTGTGTGCATGGGTTCTGCAACCAGTTGTCGGCTCTGCGGACCTCGTGCTGTGCAGGCCAAGTGTGTTTGGGAGGGGCCCTTTAAGGGAGCGGCTTGGGGCTTTGCTGGCCCCTTATTTCAACAGGGAGTGCTTGTGTGTGTGGACGCTCCACATTTCCTTCCAGGGCAGCTCCTTTCGAAGTTCTCCATCACTACTTCGACGTTGAATGTCGATGGCACCAGCCCTGGAGGATGTGTAGATGATACATGTCGACGTAGCCTATTTCAATGTTCTTACGTCGAAACAGGCTACTTCAACGTCGTGTGCTAGTGTAGACGTAGCCTGGGAGAAAGTCGATAGCAAGGAAAAATGTGGAACACTGAGGATATGAGGGAAAGGCTCCATCAGGAGAAGTCTGGAGAGAAAAGAACTGGACCTCCAAGATCTATGAATCCATGCCATTGGGAGGAGTAGAGAAGAATTGCGGGTACTTCTGACTCCAAGTAAACAGGAAAAAAGGGAGAAAGAAAGAAAAAGGAGGCACGAGACAAAGAAACTGCAGGAGCACAATGGAGGCCTGTAGACAGGTGCCAACCCACAGTGCCCTTTCGTGGACTAGGATGACACGCCAAGTTCCCTGCCTCAGTTTCACTTTCAGTCCTCAAAAATAATTCATATACATGCAGAATCTTTAAAAAACAATAACTCTCTTCTCTAGGATCTAATTTATTAAATGTCATTCAGATCCCCAAAAAGGCCTTTTCCACCCAGCTTCAATTGTATGGGCTCATAATCTTCTCTGTCAGGACTGCTTCTAGCTCAGTATTCCCTCTCCTTGGAGCCTCTGTTTATGCGTCACTCACCCTTAGTCACCTGACCACTTCTTCATCTTTTCTAGATGGATCTAATTTCCCTAAATATCTGTCTGGGCTGGCTAGGGGAAAGGAGTATCTTGCCCTGCTCACTCTAGATTGGTCTCAGGCCCTTAAAGGAAATATAACCTGGGTTTTGAGAGAATCCTTCCCCTTCAAAATCATTAATATACTTGTAAGCATCTACCACTTATATAATATGCATTTTTGGTTATGCCCTTCACCTGGAACAGAGTAACTGGCCCCTAACATTATTTTAAAGGGCTGGTACACTACTGCGGGGCCAAATAACTGGGTATCCTAATCATATATAACACCAAAGAGCTAGTTCCAGCATAGTTCTGTTAGTTCATGAAACACAGAAGATGGCTAAGAAACTGCTTGAAAAGATACTACCCAATTCCTACATCCTATTGCATTTTAATACTTCCTTTCTCGCACAACTAATCATCAATTAAAAACTACAAGCTCTGGAACACCGGCTGATCCTGGGGCTGGACAGAGGTTACTAGGAATCACAGCTCCCTGAGCTATGTTCTTTTCTCTATAAGCGATACTCTCTGATTTAGAATAAAATTTCAATCTTGACTGAAAACGATTTGTAAGCTACTAAATCTATATCAAAATACTCAGATGAGCATTTTCAGCATTTTTTTACAGTACTCAGCACCTGGATTTCCCATTGCAGGCAGTACTAAAAATCAAGCTGCTAACTAATTTAAAAAAGAAAATTAAAAAATGTGTCCTTGGCACTTGTGCGCTTCAAATTACTCATCTAAAAAAAAAATAACAATTATACTTGACTCCCTTGAGGGACAATGTGGCATACATTTTAATGAAAGGCAACGTATTACAACCTGTGAGCTCTTTTTGCAGAAATGTCATGGGTGCGTCTTTCCAGCATTCAAAAAGTTTGTCATATAAAATAATTTATTAGGTGATCAGCTTTCATGGGACAGACCCACTTTTTCGATCAATCTGTCCCATGAAAGCTCATCACCTAATAAATTATTTTGTTATAGTGCTACTGGACTGCTTTTTTGTTTTGATAGTATATAGACTAGTACGGCTATCTCTCTGTTACTATTCTGTCATATAAATTCTAAAATGATTGATTCATTATTATTTTAATGAAAATTTGATTTGTCATGCTTCTTATACTTCTAAATGATCATCTTTATTTCTCACCATTCCAAATGGATGCAATCTTTCTTCAGTTCACTACCACTTTCATACAAACAGTTTCTGTGTTAGATAACTGATATCCTTTTTATAAAAATCGGGAGTTAGGAGACCTCACAACAACTTTAATAATAAACATATATGTATTTTAATGAACTATGTACCTGAAGTCAAAGCTCTGTAGATTACTATTTCTTGTTAAGCAAAATCTTTCATGCATGTTACCAGTTCTCAGTGATCTCCACTGGCTATCTATGAGATTATAACTTGAATGTGAAGTGTTGGCTTTGATATGTAAATCATCATATATCTTGTGCCTTGAGTACCTGAGACAACAGCTGCTGTGATACTGCTATAATTTTAATCAGCAGAGGCCCCAAAGCTTGATTAACAGAACACTAAAGATTAAGAATACACGCAGAGCTACTACATAGAGTTCATTGCCTTTAATAGGACCTTCCCCATAGGACCAAGAATAAACATTTTGTTCATTTTCTGTGCACAACATAACACTTATTTGTTTAAGCAGGCCCTCCCACTGGGTGGAGGCAGTGATGGGGTGTAGACATCTGGTGGAAGAGTGGTGCAGTTTCGTTAAGTTGTATTGATCACAGGAGATCATGACTGGGGTTCAAGTGATGTGTAGGAGAGGAAAGTAGAAGAAATGTGTCTGTATAATTACTATCTCCTATTTGTGCATTATTTACATTGTATGAAAATGAACATTGTATATCCATTGTGGAGTTTGTGGGGAAAATAAAATGTAAATAATACATAAAACTATTAATAATATCTAGCATTTACACTGAACTTTTCATTTACAGAGCTTACAGAGCTTCACAAAGAAAGTTAACAATACAAGTTTAAGTAATTGCTGGATCAGAAACACCCTTTCCCAATACTTCCTAAAGCCATCTCTCATTTGCAGCCTTTGGTGATTTGTCTGTTTTCAGGCCTTGACCCTTCATGGGACTCCAAAGGGCTCTTTGGGTGCCCAGATTTTGATTCAGTCAAATCTAGTTGAGTCCAGTGTAAGCACATTGAGACACAGATTGTTTCTGCTATCTCCTGATATTGCCCCTTAAATATATTTGATGCTTAAAAACAATGAACAAACAACAGCAATTAAAATATTCCCTAAAATTTAACATTCATAGTGTTTCTTTGTGTTCTTCTAATCATCCTTTTTTATCTTTCTTCTGCTCTTCTTATAGATGCTCCAAATCTCCTTGTCAGACTGTTTTTAAACGATTTTAGATTATACTTTAAACTGTGTACATCCCTGCTTAACCATATTGACCTCTCTTGTCCATTTACAGTATTTGTTTAGACCTAATCTGCATGAGTTGCCATTGCTGTCTTTTCAAAAATTTCTCAAATACCGTACTTACTCTCTCGATGTTCTTAGGACATAAACAATTTGAAAGTTGCATCAACAGCCATATGAAAGGGGGGCGTATCGTACAAAGAAGTCTTAAATTAGTGTTAGCCTGCTGCAAAGTGACTTTGCATTCTTGACTTTTCTGACAGCTGATCTAAATGTAGGATTTTAAATCCTAGAGCCCTTTGCATGCCTTATAAACATGCTTTCCTGAAGTCAAAAATAACTGTTCCCTCCAGAATTTACCTTCATTGTGTATCTCAAAGATTTAATGAAGCTATATAATCAGTGCTTTTTTTGTGCCAGTACTTGCTGGTATTGAGTACAAGCACCTTGGCAGCCGCAGTCATGCGACTGGGTGTGGGGAAAGGATGGGGAGCTAGCTGAGTTTCCCATGGTCCCATAGGCTGTGTCTACATGGGCACAACTCTTTGAAATAACTATATTTCAAAGATTACTAATGAGGCACTGAATTGAATATTCAGCACCTCATTAGCATTAAGACGCTTCCGGCCGTAAAGCGCCACTTTCAAAAGCGTGCGGCTCGGCATGGCTACAAAGGGGTCCTTTTTGAAAGGACCCGCACCTTTCGAAATCCCCTTATTCCGATCAGTGAGCGGGATGAGGGGATTTTGAAAGGTGTGGGTCCTTTCGAAAAGGACCCCCGTGTAGTCGCACCGAGCCGCGCTCTTTCAAGGAGCCACAGCTGGAAGCATCCTAATGCTAATGAGGCACTGAATATTCAATTCAGCGCCTCATTAGTAATCTTCGAAATGGCCATTAGCATGGCTATTTCGAAGATTTGTGCCTGTGCAGACACACTCATAGTCTACATTTACCCTAGCACACTACGTCAAAGTAGCCTGTTTCGAAGTAAGAACATCGAAATAGGCTACTTCGATGCATATCGTCTACAAGTCCTCCAGGGCTGGTGCCATCAATGTTCAATGTCGAAGCAGTGATGGGGAACGTCAAAAGGAGCTGCCCCAGAAGGAAATGTGGAGCGTCCACACACACAAGCACTCTCCGTCGAAATAAAGGGCCAGCAAAGCCTGTGGATGTGGTCACAGGCTGGACTAGCCCTTCTGGGGCAAGAGCAAGCAGCTCCCTTAAAGGGCCCCTCCCAGACACACTTGGCCTGCACAGCACGAGGTCCACAGAGCCAACAACTAGTTGCAGACCCCGTGCACACAGCATGGACCCCCAGCTGCAGCAGCAGCAGCAGCCAGAAGCTCTGGGCTAAGGGCTGCTGCACGTGGCGACCACAGAGCACTCCAGGGGCTGGACAGAGTGTCTTTCAACCCCTCAGCTGATGACTGCCACGGAGGACCTCGCTATTTTGATGTAGTGGGACACGATCATCTACACACGCCCTACTGTGACGTTGACCATCGAAGTAGGGCACTATTCCCATCTTCAGATAGGAATAGTGATTTCGACGTCTCGCTGCCTACCATCAATTTCAACGTTGAAATAGTGCACGGCGCATGTAGACATGACGTGTGCTATTTCGATGTTGTTCCAGCTACTTCGAAGTAGCTGGCTGGTATAGACACACACATAAAGTTTGTTTATGACCCCCAGTCCTGTGGTAGTTAACTGTAACCACAGTTAACTAGTTAACTATAAAAATATCTTAGACTATCACTGGGTGAGAGTTTCAAAGGTGACACATCACTCCTCTGAGTTTGCTGAGTTGGCTTTAGAGCGAGAGAGAACCAACAGGGTAGCTCAAAGTGGCTACAATGCAGAGTCTCGGTTATACCAGCAGATAGCACCAATCCAGAACCCAACAAATACTTCCATAGTCTTAGAAATAAATTCTTATTTCCTCTTTCTTTATCCCCAAGAGAAATTCCATTTATTCTCTCTTCCTTAATGAGGGAAAGGTAACTTCTGTTTTTAAATTCTTAATAAGCCTGTATAGCTTGTACTCACATGGTCAAAATGAAAAGAACTACCCTATTGAACCTTGCAAAAATGCTCCAAAGCGTTATTCAAAATGTGCTCTATATTAATGGACCCAAGGAGACACCTTCATAGAAACAGACCATAATCTGACTACAATATCCTTATTAGGGTAAAACAAATAATATTCTTCTCAAACTGCTGAGTATTTAACACAAACTTTCAACTTCTTATGCATAAAACAAATTGGTCATGTCTACACTTAGGAAAAACTTCGAAAGGGCTATGCTAATGGCCAAATCAAAGAATACTAATGAGGCACTGAAATGAATATTCAGTGCCTCGTTAGCATGCTGCTGGCGATGGCACGTTGAAGTGCCACATTTTGCTCGCATGCGGCTCGTCTACATGGGCGTCCTTTTCTAAAGGACCCCGCAAACATCAAAATACCCTTATGTCCCAGCTGATGGTATATTGATATCTGGTCCTAAAATATCAGTTCAAACATGTAATTTGAAAAGTATTCTTATTATTGCATTTTCCTTTCAGTGGTACCATGTAAATACTGCAGTTATATAATATGGTATACTTGGTAAATAACACACAAGTAAATAAAATTACATGCTTTATTTTCCCCTGCAGTACAAAGATGCTTATAATGTAATCTGGAACTACCAGGGATTACTGTGTACAAACAACAGTAGCCACATTTACCACACAAATAGCGAATCACCTACAGTGCACTTTCCATGCAATTAAACTGTCAAAACTTATCATGTAAATTAAGTCGTTCTCTGAAAACTAGATTTCTTCCTGGAGATCAGTATTCCTGTGAGAGATGTGCTTGTGTGGCTGGTCAGGAGAGATTCAAATGCTGCCCAGATGATTAGCAGAGGACACAATTATTTTCTTTTCTACTGGTGGTGCATATTCCCTCATGCTTCAGTGCACATAAAAACTATTCTGCTCATGGGTGGAACAGACTGTGTGGGGAGTAGGAGATGGTAGAAATTCTTAATGAAAATCTAAATCATCCCCAAAATTCCAACTGAACCTATATCAAACGTCTATTATAGATCAGAACATAACCAAACCAAAATTTTAAAAATGCTTCAGACTGTGACCTCCATATTTTTATGTGTTTTCTTTTCAAATGGTACAGATAAGGCTCTATAGCTGCCAAACTTTAAGGCTCCATAGCTGCCAACTTCAGCATTCTTTATCCCAACTGAATATGAATTATATTGCGGATCATGCTTCATTAATTCTTATCAGACATAAACTGAAGTTTCTGAAATCAAAGTACCAATCACTTAATTATTATGGGCTGTGTTTAAGACTCTTGAAAATATTTTTAAATATATAACTGAAAAAATGTGTCAGTTAAAGTGAGGAAAACAGGGAACAAAATAATTCATTTATTTACTTATTAATTAATAAATAAATTTATTTATTTATTAACTTCAGTTGTTTGGATAGTGACAGCCTGAATAACTGAATACATCATTAAAGGATGATTAGGAGGCAATGATAACTGGTTTAGCACCAAATTAAAAGCAAGAAGAAGTCTTATGGCTTCTAACATCTTCAGCAAAAATTAAGAGCCAGTCAACATAGCTCCCAGTCTGGTCTCTGACACTGAGCCTCCGTGTAACCTTTGACAAGTCAATTAACCACTCTGTGCTCAAGTCTCTTTATCTGTAACAAGGAGATGGTAATGTCTGTTCAATCCTTCTGCAGGTTTTTGACAATGGTGGATGAGAAGTACTACATTCCACAGTGCTAAATATTAATTATATTTCGTAGGCATTTTTAAATGATCTTTCTCTCACTTTATGGGTCATATTTCCCTACTACTGGCGCTGCTCTCTTTGCCCCAATATTGCCAACTCAAAACATGAAAAGTAACACCCAAAATATGAAATAAGATTAAGATTTCATAACATATAAATAATAAATTCATAGTAATAATAATATGCCCTGTATTCTTTTTTTAAAATTAGTCTTCCATTTTTGAGCCTTTTGGTCACACTCAGGGTTTTGGGGTTTTGGTTTTTTTGTTTGTTTTGTTTTGTTCTTTTTGTGTTTTTGTTGACGTCTTTGGTTTTTTTGGTTTGTTTCTTTTTGTCTTTGTTATGTTTTTTTTTTACCCTAACGGCTAGAAAATTATTAAATAAAAGCTGAGATTCTCTCACAGTCACTTTGTCCAAGAGCTGGGGCTGCTAGTAAAACAGCAAATACCATGCATCTGCTACTCATATATGCCAGTAACCAGTAGGAGATACTGGTTTGTAAAGCATCAAAAGTATTATTGACTGGGTTATGTCTAGATTATTACTACTATAATGCAACTGTTATAACAAGAGGTTAAATTAGGTGGAATGCAGGGCAGTTCAGCATCTTCTTTCCTAAATGTGCTGTGTTGACATTTTATGCTTCCTCCCTGTTTTGGCAGACCTCACCACTCTTCTTTGGCTAGAGAGAAGAGAGCTTGCTATGCAGGGTCCTTGAAGTGAGAGCAGCAGCCGCAGCTAGGATCTGGCTGAGGAGTTCTGAGGCATTGTCTATGTTGCAGGTTCTTTCAGCGTTACGTATTTTGACGTACTAATGTCTAAATAAGTAACATTGGAAAAGTATCAGAGAGGTAGCCATGTTAGTCTGTTTCTTCAAAAACAACAGCAAGTCCTGTGGCACCTTGTAGACTAACAGATGTTTTGGAGCATAAGCTTTCATGAGCAAAGACCTGCTTCACCAGATGCATCTGATGAAGCGGGTCTTTGCCCACGAAAGCTTATGCTCCAAAATATGTTAGTCTATAAGGTGCCACAGGATTTCTTGTAATGTTGGAAAAGTGCATTCACAAAGCCACAGCACTGCAAAAGGGAGCGTTCTCATTTACAACCACAGCTCACCCCAGAGATGCAAAAAGCGCCTTCACATGAGCCAACAATAGCTGTGCTTTGCTCACACACGCTTCTCTTGGAACTTGAATGGGAGGAAGGTTCAGCAAATGTTGTTCATGGAGCTGGAGTAATTATTTTGAGGAAAATCCCTCTCAGCTTGAATTGGGGGAGTTTTTTTTGTTTGTTTGTTTGCTTGCTTTTGATTTTGTTTTAAAAAAGTTTCCCCTCCCTGCCAAAAAAACCCAGTGTAGACAAGCCCTGAGTTCCACCCAGAAGCACAGCAGCATGAACTGAGATAAGACTTAATCCAAGGACTCTCCTTTCCTTTAAAATGGGTATGTTCCGAAAGTGGCTCAGCATTCCTTTCATGGAGAGTGGAGACACAATGGGGAAGAAGGAGATCTGTTGCTATCAATAGCTCCCTGGGCAATTACAGTCTTTAATTCGGATAAGCTTCCACTTTTCTTTAGATCTACTTTAATCATGGGCTATGCCTACACAACTTGTCTGGGTTGCTGATTCCAGTTCACATCACATGACATGCTATCAAAACTTGCTGGATCCCATTGTTGAATGAAATATAAACCTAGAAGGAATCAAAGAAGGAAGAAAGCGTAACTGATATTCCTCTGCAGCAAGAGTGGATGGTTTGGTTCTCTTCATCCATAAAGTACTCGGGCAGTCCCGAGGACAATTCTGTGCTTCTACAGCAGAACTGAAAAAAAGGAAAGGGAGTATCTAAAGTTATAAGAAAGGCTGTTTGGATGGAACAAGCCCTATCCCAGACCTGATTCAAAGAAAAGTAGCTAACCCCACATAAATTAAATGTCAAGAAAAAGCTGTTCTGCAGAGAAACTGGGCTGCCAACCAAGATTGTTTCTTTATGTAATGATTTTTTTTCAGTGGCAAAATATATTGGCATGTGAGTGATTAGCTTTTCTTTTTTCAACAGAATTTCTGTCATCCATCTTCAGAAAGCTTATTGGACTGTCCTCTTTCACCTGTAAGGAGCAATGGTTTGAAGTTACACAGGGGGAGGTGTAGGTCCACCTGTAAGGGAAGAGGTTGTGGGAGATTTTTGTAAAATTCAGTCTTCCGTTTACAAATTCAATTGAACAGAGCTTTTCATGACATCCCTTCACAAACGATTATCTTTCCTAATAAAAGATATTAACAAGTCCACAGAGGATGTGCAGGTTTGCATTGCATCAGGACTTACCAGTAACTGTGATGAGTATCAAGTGAATTTTCTCATATGCTAAATAGGAAATAAGGCAGATGACTGCAGATCAAGGTAACAGTGAAGAAATGGATTTATTAGGAAATCTGACCAACCCTAACAGAATAACAATGTGAAGTAAATTATACAAATTTCAGCATAATGAGTTTCAAGAACAGAAAAGGCCCAAAAAGAAATGCAAGACAGAAAACCCAAGCAACTCCAAAACAAAATTTTGGAGAAAAGAAATGTCACTTTGATGTCACTCTGAGCTAAAAAAAAAAATGATTCCAGCTCACTGGAGATCTTGCAAACTGCTGTTACTGAAGTCTGGAAAAGTCAGCTCACATGGTCCATGTCCAACACTTAAGTGAGAATAATAGACATGCTATTGACAAAGCTGATGATGCAGAAAAGGCTGATTTGCCAGATCAAAAGCCTCTTTACTATAAACTATCCCTCAGGGGAACTCTGCGCTAAAGAACATGAAAGACCAGAGAAATACAGTCAAGTAACATACAGTAAAAGAGAAGGAATATTTAAAAAAAAAAAGGAGGGAAATGAAATGCCCACCTAAGGTTACATAAGGTCAAGGAGAAGGGAGGAAAGGGCTCGTCCAGAGTAAAGGAAAAGGCTGGCCTAATCCAGAAAAGAAGAGCAAGGCCAAGCCTGAGATTAAGGAGGAGGAAGGAAAGGACAAGTCTAAACCTAAAGGGAGGAGAAAAAAAGAGCAGTCTAAATCCAAAAAGATGAAGGACAAGCCTAACATCAAAGTGAGGAAGGCCAAGAAGGCTTGAGGAACACGCTGAGACATGTTGAAGCTGAAACAGCAGCTGGACCAAGAGCTCCGCAGAATAACCCTCAGTGAGATGCCCAAGGTTGTCATGGTTTTCACAGATTGTCCATAAACAGCCAGATGAATAGGAGGCAGAATAACTCTTTCTATGTCTTGGAATTCAGGTAATCTGCCCCATCCTCTATTTGAAGTACTGTATATAGTTCACTGTCTTTGGGGCTTTTAATGTCAGTCACTGATTCTAAAGCTAAGAGAGAAAAGATGTACTGAAAGGCACTTAAATATTTGCTGTTACTGTAAGGTTCTGATTACACTCAACCCTATGTTCACTAATTGTGTCACTTTCAGTTTATTACTACTGAAACCACACAGGATTCACAGGGCATACCCAGGCTCCAGTGGATACATTTGGCTTTCCCCCATATGTCAGTTTTAAGAGCCTTCATGTACAATATTCATGATACAGAGGAAGATACACATACCCTAAAACCGGAAGGGACCTTGGGAAGTCATCTAGTCCAGTCTCCTGCCCTCTTGGCAGAGCCAAGCACCATCCCAGACATCTATTTTCCCTAGTCCTAAATGGTCTCCACAAGGATTGAACTCACAACCCTGAGTTTAGCAAGCTCAAGCCACTGAACTACCCCTTCCCAAAACTAAGAGGCAGGGGTGGGGGCTAGAACCCAAGCGTCCTGACTTGGAGGCCCCCTGCTGTCACCCACTAGGCTACCTTGCCCGCCTAAGGAAGTCTTCTTCAAATGGGCACAGGTCCAGCTTACCTAAATGATGTTTAGCACTTGCCATAGTCAGAGGCTGTGCATTGACTGACACAGGTGCTAAAAAGAGCGGTCTAGTGAAGCACTAATTAAACTCTGGTCTACAGTTATAAGAAATGATAGACTTGTGTCATTTATACATAATTTTCTCTAAATTTTTATCTTTGGTGTTACTTGAAAAAGTGTTTCTAACTATTCAAGTAGCAGAACAACCTTCACAGTGTCATGGTGATGAATGTACAGGCAGAGTTTCACCCATCCAGCTCACTATGCAGTAATTTGAAATTACTAATTACAGTCATTTCACCAGCACTGCTGACCTCAGCACTTCTTAAAGGTGAACGAGATTCGTCCACAACTGAAAGCAATTGGTTATTGTCAGGCAGAAAGGAAGTGGCTTGTTGCTTCTTTAGGGTGCTCTCTTCGACTCAATCTTAGAGGGAGGGATGTGGGTCTGGGAAGATGTGGCTGGGAGGAACAGGAAGTCGCCTCACCAAATCAGGGAACGCTGTCCCTCCAGATGCTCAGGAGCAAGGGAATTATTCTGTACCCTGGACAATTCCAGAGAATCCATCTCTCACAGTACTTGGGCTACCAAAATCCTTGTTAGCTATCTTTTAGATCCTGGAGCTAGGAAGGAATTTTTACTTCACCACTAGTTTGGCTAAGGCAGAGTGGATTTTTGTTTTGTTTTGTTTTTGTTTTTGCCTTCCCCACAGAAGATCAAGGAACAAGAAATGGAGATCAAGATATCACAGCTTAGTAAGTTACAACTGTGACAAGCATTCAGTGCAGATACTTATTACAGAGAGGATATAATAAGCTAGATCTGGAATGGGATTTAAAGAAAGACATAGCTTAAGGAAGCTGTGCAAATGGGGCTGGGATGCTTAAGATTTAGTATAATGAACAGACAACTCACTACAGGGGAAGATGATGGGGTCCCAGCAATGGGCTGACTGGGACCAGGCTGGAAAAAGGCAGGATTGACAGTAGCACTCCCAAATAGGTGGAAAACATTTGGCAGACAATGAACTGTAATGTACACCTTATTTCTAGGTCTTCCCAGATATACTATGAGAATAAAACTGTGGTCTAATAAAGTCACATTCATTGCCTCCTGTGTTTCTTTTGAAACAACAAGGCCAATTTCATAGACCTCATCACCTGATTCAGCCGGTCCTTATGCTTAATTTACATGAAAGATTCCTGTTCCAGCACTTTAACTTAAGAGGAAAGGGCAGCTGAAAAAAAGGAATTGTCTCAAGAAATTTAATTCAACTTTGAAGAGCCAAGCAAAAATCCCCAAACATAAAAAGAAATCTTATAAAAAGTGAGAAATACCTCTCAGTGGCCATTTCTACACATACCACTTTCTCACTAATAAACGGGATGCAAATTCCCCACACCTCATTAGCATACGGTCACGTGATTTGGAGTCCGGAAGACCATTCTTCCAGACTCCAAAAAGCTGTGTAGAAGCGTGGCCCCAGGGGGGTCTTCCAGAAAGAAGTCCTTCTTCCAGAGCCCCCTTCTTCCCAAAAATTTTCAGGAAGAAGAGGCCTCTGGGAGAAGGACTTCCTTCCAGAAGACCTCCCGGGGGCCATGCTTCTAAACGGCATTTTGGAGTCCAGAAGAACGTCTTCCGGACTCCAAATCACATGACCTTATGCAAATGAGGTGCAGGGAATTTGCATCTGCACATCATTAGCATATTTTGGGCCATTTATTAGAAACAGCCAGTGAGTGCATCCTGAAATTCAGTGAGAAGTGGGTTCCTAACATCCTAAAGTAGGGGTTGGCAACCATAACAGCAAGAAAAGCCTTTTTTCT
This sequence comes from Carettochelys insculpta, assembly GCF_033958435.1. Lineage (NCBI taxonomy): Eukaryota > Metazoa > Chordata > Testudines > Carettochelyidae > Carettochelys > Carettochelys insculpta. The sequence goes on from NC_134137.1 coordinate 140,910,666, forward strand.
TTTAATTCAATAAAAAAATCAATCGTTCAAAAATATGAATGCACAAAAATATGAGACAGTTCTAAATAATGTCAAACCATAATTTTTGTAGCCCCTACTTTAAGTACAGTGCATACACAATGATTTGTAATGCGATACATGTTCACTGCAGGATGTTCATGAACATCTTACATATTCTCTCAAGGTTTCATTTTTTGTTGTTGGCGAATTTCTCATTGCAAATGAGACATAAAGGGAGCCCAGACAAATTCAATATAAATGCAAAGGACTGGGTCCATTCAGTTTGAAATTCTGTTTTCATCTTTGATTTTCCTCTTTTTTGAAGCTATTCCAACCGCACTCTAATTATGCCAATTGTATTTCACATTTAATTTCAATTTTCTTTCTTAAAATGGAATGCTGCAAGTTTCCTTTTCCTTTTCAAAACCAAAACTTTATTAGCAACACAATCAAAACACAGAAACAGTATCATACCCCACAAAGTGCTACACATATTAAAGGGGGGTTTATCCAACATTTTGAGATCACATATTGTTTGCTATTTAGATAGGAGTTGTTCATTTTTGGGCTTTTAGACTTTCACCATTTATTGAAAACATTCTGAAAGGTGGGGGGTTTTGTTTGTTTGTTTTTTTGGTTGGTTGGGGTTTTTTTTTTTTTTTTCAATTATAGCATTGGGAGCCACAGATAAGTCCTTAAAGACCTGTGTGCGACTCTGGCACCAAAGGCTGCAGACGGCTGGAACTATAGTGAAAATCCTAATCTAAGTTGCTATTGGAATTCAGTGTCTTAAATGTCATTGATCTAAGATGACAAAGATATACACTTTATACTAGATATACTGGTACAACTATATCTGAAGGGAAAATGTGAAGAGTTCATTAAATTTGCTTTTGAAATTAATAACTAATTGTTTTCAGTGAACAAAAACTTCAAGACTGCACAAAACTGTAGCCAAAATAACACCACAGGTTTAGGATTCTGAAATGTTTTTAGAAAAAAAACCCACATATTTTAAACCTTTAATTGGGGTTCCAGATGGTTCCTATGAAGAAACCAGACATTCTGATATTTGCTTAATTGACAACCAACTGGTAAATTACAGTTTTTCAAAATATTTTAACATACATTATGATGTGTATGTGTGTGTACAAGTAGATACATTTCAACTGTAAATATATCCATTTTAATTTCTACCACTATAGTATCTAAACAATTCCCATTTACATTACATCTTTATGAGACACATTGAAAAACCCTGAAGTTACTCTAGATAAGTGCTCAGCAACCTTTATCACCTTGTGGCACACTTCAGCATGCATTATAATTTCACCTCCTACTCCCCCAGAATGAGGCACCCCATCCCCCCACCTCTAACTCAATGCCCTTCCCCCAGAGCCCACCCACCCCTGCTCTAACCCAAACCCCGCCCCAGAAGTAGGCACCCCAGCTCCCTGCTAAAACCTAATATTTATGTTGAGAACATAAATTTCTTAGGTACTGACCTAAAACTCATTGCAGTCGATAGAATTAAACTGACTAATTAATTCAGTGGGATTTGGATCAGGCCTCAGAACCCAATGCCAACTACCTGACAGCTGACCTACCCCAGCAGAATATTCTACAAACTTGTTTAAATTAAATAATGACTTCAAACAGATGGGTAATACTGTGTCCTTCAGTGGGATATGCCATTTCAGGGTGATACATTAAGCCTCACAGGGTTCCTGTGAGGTGTCTAAATATTATCTCAGCTTCACCAGTGATTAAACTGAGGTACATAAGTTATTCCTTGGACACTATTATTCATTGTTACTGCACTTAACATAGAATGCTAACATTTTGCAGACTGCAAGACAAATGGTTCCTTAGAACCATATGTCCATGGCCTCTAGAGAGATACATTTGTCAGACAGGGCTGTTATTCAAAAATAGAGACCTAAAGTAAGGCAACTGAGTGGCCAGGTTAATCACCAGCTCCCACTGACATTAAGTCATTGCAACAATAAAGTCCCAGCACTTGTAAATTGATCTACACCTTTTTGTGTGTGAAAGTCCTAAAAGCTTGCACATCTGTTCTATACTGTATCAATAAAAAAGTAAATTACATGAATAAAGTTGAACAAAATGCAGTAATTTTTCTCAAGGCAAAGGTGGATTTTCTCTACTCCAGAAATCTCTGGTCCGGCAACATCTGTGGTCTCCCATGATTTTAGTTAGTTGGATGACCACTTAAAATGGGTATAGCCAAGTTCCTTGTGATCCCCACAAAGTTTGTTTAAAGTCACCAGTCCTGGCTGTCAGTGTTCTGTGCTGTTATTTGACTCTAATGTACCCCTAAACGTCTTCTAAGAGCCCAGAAAGGAGTGGGCATGTTGGTAATGATGCCATACAATATTGACCTCCCACGGTTCAGCAAATTCTCTGATTTGGCACTGGTCAGGTTGCAAGGGTGCTGGAGTAGAAAGGTTGAACCTGTAACATGAATTCTCTAGGTTTCCTTTCAATTCACATTAACAACATATACAGAAGCATTGCAACATTCAGTACATTATGTGTTTCTATAACCATTATTATTTGTCTAAGGATGCCCAAAGTGTAGAAGTGCTGCAGAGTAAGACAATCCTTATAGACGCACAAATGATAAATGCCTTTCTCACTCTAGCCATCAGCATGTTTTGCTAATTTCAGTAGATTACTTTAATAATTCAGTAAATTAATTTAATAGTTCTGCTCAATATACCAGAGCATGGCCATGGCAAAGGTGGATTCATATAATGATATATAAACTAGCTCCAATATTTTCATGTTACATGAGTCCTGAAATATTTTGGTGAAGATTTTTAAAAGTTGCTTTATTTTGTGCACTCATCTTGAGACCCTTCGAAGGGGCTACTTATCAGAAAATGCAGAGCTTTGTCCCTTTCAATATCTGGCTCCAGTCTGACACGTAGACATCTGACACTTAGGAACTAGACCAATGTTTCCCAATTTCATTTGGCCATGGAACATTTTTAATCTCAAAAGAATTTTGTGGACCTCCTAATAACCCCTTAACCTCTCTCAGCCCCAAATCCACCTTCCCCCATCCCCAGGCTTAACTCCCTTTAGCCCCAAACCTGCCCAAGCAACCTCACCCAAGATGGTGAATGAACCTACCTCTGCTGCTCCTCCAAGGGCACAACGCAGCATGATGCAGGCCTGTCTGACTCCCCTGCCACCAGCAGCAGGGCAGGGAGCCACAGAGGAGTCAGCGGTGGCAGCAAGGCCAGCAGCCACAGGGAGACGCAAAGGAATCAGCGGTGGTCCAGAGCTGCAAATGACTCCTTAAGCCACATGCAGCTCTGGAGCTGCAGGTTGCTGACCCCTGACCACAGAACCCTTACTTTCACTTTGCAGAACCCCGGGTTCCACAAAACACCAAGTGGGAAATACTGCACTAGACTGAGGCCATCACTATATAGTATCCTAAATATGATGAAATGTTATTCTCAAACCAGAGCCTAACTGGCAATGAGCTACATCACTAAAACATGCCGTCATGATTTTCATTATAGCAACTCCCAGAGAAAGGCCAAGAATTTGCTGGAGATGAAGCGATTTGCCCTCGCAACAAGATAGAGTCAGTACTATACATTTTTTATGTTGTGTTTATTGAAAATTAACTTTAATATTATTCATTATTTTTTCCAAAAAGGTCCTCATGCCCAGAAGTTATTTAATACAAAATGTTTTTTTTTAAACCAGGCTTTTAGCAAATGTAAAATTTTAATATCCAGTTCAAATATCAAAAAGACATTTTTTTTTCTTTGAAAGGTAGCAATATTTGATACTCTCCACAACTGTTCACAAAAACTATTCAAAAGAGGACTTTAAAAAAATTTAAAAAAAATTGAGAAATGTTGATCGCTCTAATATACAGATTTAAAGAACCATATACATTGTTACCTCACCTATTTTACCTGTTCTGTGAGTGAAATAAGTTTATTAATATACTGCCTTAGCCATAGGTCACTGTGCATAATTAAATACTAATTAAATACAAATTTTAAATCAATACAACCTCAAAATCACAAATTAAAAGAAACATGATTAGCGCTTACCTATTTTCATTTAGAAACTCAAAATTACCCTCTGCAAAGATGATACATGAAAGTGAAATATTAATGTTGGTCAAAAGGGCTGTGTCAAGACTAGCCCCCAACTTTGAAGGGGCATCGTAATTACGGTGTTGGGAGATTACAAATGAAGTGCTGCGGTGCATATGCATCATTTCATTAGGCAAAATCTCCCCCACGGCAACTTTGTAGTGCCGGCTTGCATGCAGCTGCGGGTCAGCCATGAGTACTTCGAAATGCCCGTGCTACTACACACAAGCTGGCACTTCGAAGTTTCACACTTCAAAATTGCCGCTGGGGAGATTTAGCCTAATGAAGTGCTGCATGTGCACCACAGCACTTCATTAGTAATCTCCTGACACCCTAATTACCATGCCCCCTTCGAAGCTGGGGGCTAGTCTAGACACAGCCAAGCAGTGTTTCTTTCATGTACCCTTTTTCTTAGTTTTATGACCAACCAGACAAAGAGGCTGGCGACCTGCAAAACCAAAATATTTTCTCTACATAGCAAGCATTCTAATTTCCGAGGTGATGTGGAAAAGCACCAGGCGGGCCAAGAATGGAAATAACCATTTATTTCTGAAGTGGCTATACTGCTCTGTCATCTGTGGGGAACAGACTAGTCTATATGAAAGACTGTCAGTTTGGCCATTTTTTTATGAGTGGCATTTTTTCTGAAGTAAAAGTACATGAAAATTATCAAAACAATTAAATTTTCATGGCATCATTTGTGCTCACACATATATTAATAACGGTAATCATACAAGCTTTCATTTTACCCCCATTTTTATTCAATCATAATCTTAACAAATGGTTTCAGAAAGTGTCTGTGATAGCCCCAAAGCCAAAAGTGATTTATTTTCTTTTGAAAGCTTGAAGTAAAAACACACCATCTTTTTGTGTGAAATGGGAAACGTACTTTTTTCTCAAAAAATAAAATAGTTTACCATCATTTCCACTAGACTGGCCTCACAGAAGGTCCAGTTATCAGTAACTCTTTCATATGAGTCTATTGAATCATGAGGACTTTTATTAGTGCCTCAGCTATGGTAATTTTATGGGATACACACAGTGACTTCAGCCAACCGACTTCCATTAGATGACTAAATCTACTCTAATGTTTATCTCATTTGGTACACATAGCAATCTGAAAACAGATGGTGAAGTTTGATCTCTCACACCTCAGCCCTGGCTGCCAGAGTGGCAGTAGAACATACTTATTACAAAAACTTAAGATAGAAACCATCTTAACTACAATGACAAATTCTGCCCCCTCCCACCACTTTATGAATACTCAGCACAAAAAGCTCATGAATACCACAGAGCTTCTGTATCCAGATTACATAAAGTAGTAATAGGAACCCCACCCTAACGATACTCCACCACATGCCAAAAAGTGTTTTCGCAGAGACTTCATACATTTGATGGCCAATGTCCAAGGTAAGCTATTTATTGAGGACTTTCATACTCTATATCTTTTTTTGATATGTCTGTCATCAAGAATTGCCTCCTGATTTCTAGGCATGATTAGAATCACTGAAGGACAGCTCCAGACAGTCCAGAAAGATCTCTTGTCACCAAACAACCAATTGCCATAAACTGCATCAAAAGCTGCTGAGAGGTCCACAAGTCCAAACTGGACAGTTGGCATAATCATTCATAAACCTGAAAAATATGAGCTTAACTCCAAATTAAGGCCAGAGCCAAGGATGTCAACAGTTATCCAACTCTCCCAGAAATGGAATACCAGTCACACAGTCACCTTCCTGAAAAAGGGCAGTATGAAAGTGAGAGTAATTGGCAAGTGTCAGAACTGTCTTGCTGAGAAGGAAATGGACCTCTTTAAAGATGGTTAGTACCTTTCTGTAACTAAGGCTATATCTACACTGCAGAGGTATTTCGGCATACCTGTACACCTGGTTGCAGGAGGAGTAAGTGATGCCTCAAAATAGTGCAGTATTTAGACAACAGGAGTTGTGTAGACAGTGCTAAATGCCCAAATAGCCTATTTCATAATAAACTAAAAATAGAATATGCAATATGCATAGTACAAATTGTGTATCTTATTTTGAGTTTAGGATGCAGTGTAGCCACAGCCTGAGAGAGAAGCTGATAATACCGATCAGTAATTTCACAACAGACATGGCTCTTGCTTTAAGTAACTAAGGATGTGTGAAAATTGCAGGCAGTGAAGGCTCAGAATAATAAAAAAAAACCCTGGGTACCTTCTTCATTAACAAAGAAAAATTTACAGGAGAAAAAAAAAGAGTTAAATGAGTTCAGCCAAATAGCACTTCACTGTGTCCACAGATGAGGATAAGACATATCTGTGATATTCTAAGTGACAACTTTCATTATATGTACACGCAGTCCAGTGGAAGATTTTGAAACAGAGAGAGCTCTGCAGCTTCTCCTTCCTAAACTGTAAGCAAACTACTACAATTCCAAAAGACTTGCTTGAGTTACAACAGTGAATTACTGTGATGTCTGGTCCAAAAAGTGTTGAGGTACCAGGTGGGAATAGGATGCCCAGGGCACTAACAGATGGTAATAGCAGTCATTGAGCTGCTGATAGTTTGTTGGAAAGGAAAAATCAGATGCACTTTTTCACCAGAAGGAAATCACAGATATCTATAACTAAGACTCTGACACCATTATCAGCTCCATTCATATACGTGCACAAGATCCACAGCATGAAAATGTATGATTGGCCACACGCAAGGTTCTTATAAGGAACACATACACAATATTGAGCATATAACCCACACTCTCAGTGTTCTCTTTGATCCTCTGTGAGTTATCATTTCATTTTGCAAAGCACTCTGAACAGTTAAGTGATAAGTGTTATTAAACATGGGCACCTTATCTTAAATTGTGTTAGCACGGAGATATTGGCACAGTGTATATTTCACATGGGCAACGGCATAGCAGCTAGTAGATCAGCTACTGAGTAAAGCATACCAGTGGGATAAAGAAAACAAAATCATAGAACACTAGAGTAGAACGGACCTTGAGAGGTCATGGAGTCCAGTCCCCTGCCCTCATGGCAGGACCAAGCACCATTTAGACCATCACCGATAGATGTTTATCTAACCTGTTCTTAAATATCTCCAGAGATGGAGATTCCACAACCTCTCTAGGCAATTTATTCCAGTGTTTAACCCCCATGACAGTTAGGAATTTTCTCCTAATGTCCAACCTAAACCTCCCTTGCTGCAGTTTAAGCCTATTGCTCCTTGTCCTATCCAGAGAGACCAAGGAGAAAAATTTTTCTCCCTCCTCCTTGTAATCCTCTTTTAGGTACTTGAAAAGTGCTATCATGTCTCCTCTAAGGCTGTGTCTACACTATAGCATTCTGTCGACAGAAGTCACTGTCCACGGATATTTCTCAACAGAGCCTCTGTCAACAGAATGCATCCATGCCTAATAGAGGCTCCCCCTCTCAACACACTCTGTTGACAGAGAGCAGACAAACTGCCCAGCCCTCTGTTGACACGACAGCCAAGTGGAAGCTCTGCAACAGGGCTGCCCAGTGAACTAGAAGTACCATCTGTTGACAGAGGGCCCCTGGGAGCATCTACGCTATATTTTCATCAACAGAATCTGCTGACAGAGGCACTATGCCTTGAACAGTCATGACAGACCTCTGCCGGGAAAAGTGCTGTGTTCTGTCAACAGATTCTGAAGAGGACACATTTGTAATGTGGATGCTCCCTGGTTTTGTCAACAGAAGGCCACTTCCATTGACAAAACTCTAGTATAAACCCAGCCTACGTCTTCTTTTTTCTAAATTAGACAAGCCCAGTTCCTTCAGTCTTCCCTCATACCTCATATTCTCAAGACCTTTAATCACTCTTGCTGCTCTTCTCTGGACCTTCTCCAATTTTTCCACATCTTTCTTGAAATGTGGTGCCCATAAATGGACACAATACTCCAGCTGAGGCCTAACCAGTGCAGAGTAGAGTGGAAGAATGACTTCCCATGTCTTGCTCTCAGCACTCCTGTTAATGCATCCCAGAATCACGTTTGCTTTTTTTTTTTGCAACAGCACCACACTGTTGACTCATATTTAGCTTGTGGTCCACTGTGACCCCTAAATCCCTTTCCACAGTACTCCTTCCTAAATGGTCGTTTCTCATTTTTTATGTATGAAGCTGATTGTTCCTTCCTAAGTGGCGCACTTTGCATTTGTCCTTATTAAATGTCATCCTTTTTACCTCAGATGATTTCTCCAGTTTGTCCAGTTCGTTTTGGATTCTGAACCTATCCTCCTATGCAGTTACAACCCCCTCCCAGCTTTACACTGTAATTTTTTCTACATTTTCTTTCCCAGTAGCAGAACTATTAAAATCCAAACAGTTTTTCCTGAGGTCAGTAAAAGCATCCACTTGGAACAACTAATATGTGCCTACCAGATAGGAAAGAGTTCTAAAGTGCACGTCTGGCCACCACAACATAGACCACCGGAAAGCAAATTCCATAGGTAGCTTTATACAGAATCTAAGATGAGGCTAGGGTTCCCTTACTCTGCACTTACCCTCTTAACCAATGGGTGACAGGTGTCTAATTGCATGCTGAACTTTTCTGAAAATTGATTCCTAAATTAAGAGGCTGGAAAAATCTGCCCTACTGTGTAATGAATAGGAGGGGGAAGGGTGATCTTTCATACAATTTTTTATTAAAACATGGTTGATACTATGATGAAACATGAAATCTCTCGGGCTGCTATGTGTTATAATGTTATAACAGCTTTCAACTTAGGTAACAGAAAAACATCTGTGAGGTTATCCTCCCTCCCAAGCTGAATGCAACACAGAATAAAAGGTGATTTTTTAAAAGAGAATGTTGAACTAAGGACTCTCTAAATCAATCAAAGGGTTGGATACATCCATTTAACTTTGCACTCTTACCATTCAATTTCTGTATTTATTGTTATAGATCTTTGCAAACATTCCTTCTGCACACTAATGAAGACAAAATATTCCTCTGCAAATTGAATAATCTTGCAGCCAAGCAAGCCTTTTTTTATTTTTAATAGAAACGTACTCCTGAGTACAGTTGCTGGGATTTCTAACTTACCTGAAATTCAGTGCTCATTTATTTACAAAGAGTGTGTACCATAAATAATCAATCCTGATGCGTGTCAGAGCAGAAAAACAGATCTGTACAAGGCAATAAAACAGGTTGTCATGGGAATTTTTTCGCTATTTAAATGCATTTCATCCACCTACACACGAAACTTCTACCCAGATAAAAATGAAAGGTGAATATATATTGGAAATTAGCTCACAGTAGGAATTTATATCACTTAAAATAAGAATTAAAAATGCAAAAAGTTACCAAGAGGAAAAGAATTGCTAATATTTAATAAAAATTACTCATGGACAAAGTACGTTTAAAGAGAGGGTGTACCTTAGAAAACTGATATGATTTGTTTGCAGAATTACAATTGTGTTTCAGCACATTATTCACTAAAATGGGACTCATGCTTCAAGGAACTGATTTCACCCTTTACTTGTATCCTTGCCTTCTCGTGGCTTCCTAATGTCACTGTATCAAAAAGGGTAATGCAGGTACAAGAATTTGTGATGGGCCATTCCACTCACATGCACTGGGAGAAACATGTGGTTAGTAAGCAATTTTAATGCATAGTCTACAAAAGAATTTCCTTTACTAAAAAACAGATGCACTTTACATCAACAAAAAAGCATACTATGCACTGTGAATTACTAATTGCAAATGAAGGGCACAAATAGCTTGATGGATATTTATAGGGCCTAAATGTCCTTTTTTAACTCTATATACATATTACATATATCAGATTGGATTCATACTGGTGTAAAACTAGCACTAATACAAGCTCAGTCAGGCATTATATTATATTATATTATATTATATTATATTTAGAGCACCATAACTGCTTGGAAAATAATGTATAGTTCAGATCATATGCAGTACTATGCATAGGGCAAATTCACTTATTAAAGAAATGAATGAGTGCATATGAAGTTTCTTGTACATTCTGAAAATCCCTGCATGAGATTTTCCCCTAACTAGTGCTGCTGTAACTAGGATTGCTTGGGGTGCTCCTGAAACCCCTAGCTTGAAGTAATAATAACAAACACCAAAAACATGGTTTCCACAAGCAGAATCTTCACTATAAAAATTGTTCCTGAACCCATGTCCTGAGCCACAAAACCTCTGTCCCGTGTTTTAAAACAGACACTTTTGGTTCAGTGGATGTTGTTTTAAAAAGTGAGGGGGAAAACAGAGTCTCATAAATAAGAAATAACTCAGAGGGCTTGTCTACACTACCACCTTCCTTGGAAGAAAGGATGGTAATTAGGGTGTTAGCAGTTTACTAATGAAGTGCCACGGTGCATAGGCAGCACTTCACTAAGCAAATTCCTCCCCCGTGGCAACTTCGATGTTTTAAACTTCGAAGTACCAGCACGCATCTAGCCACGGTGCACCCGCCGGAACTTGGAAGTGCCGGAGCAACTTCGAAGTCCCCTTACTCCTCAAAAGTTGCCCCAGCACTTCAAAGTACCGGCAGGTGCACCGCGGCTAGACGCGTGCCGGTACTTCGAAGTTTAAAACTTAGAAGTTGCCGTGGGGGCGGAATTTGTTTAATGAAGTGCTGTCTATGCATGACAGCACTTCATTAGTAAACTCCCAACATCCTAATTACCATCCTTCCTTTGAAGGAAGATGGTAGTGTAGACACAGCCAGAAAGTTTCTGTGAGAGCTACAGTGCAGCTGCATGAACTCCTCATTAGTTATTAAATTAGTGTCTATGAGTGGTGTATGAGTGGGATTCAGGTATTTTTCTTTTTCTTTAGGTTTTATTTCCAAATTTTTCTGTACCAATGGTGGACCTATCAAAGCCCACATAGTTTCAATAAACTTGCTCTTACATAACAAAACCAAATTTCCTCAAAAAGAGATGCTGCATATATTTCCCATTTCCCTCAGTTGTTTTTCGCTACAGCTCATTTTGTCATGTTGCAAATAATAACTGAACCAAAAGAGCATAAGAGGTGATTTATTATACTTGTTAGGAAAAAATGAGTTACAAGGAAAAACATTTCTAAACAGAAACATTTTTAGCTATGGAACATTTGGAAGTTGCTTCATTACAAAAGAAGAACTACCCGTGTGGGAGTTGTGATTATTTTTTAAATAGGAGCTTGAGCTAAGAAATATGTACTAAATCACTGTTCAAAAGAAAAATAGCTTTTATGGTTTCAGAGGATTAAAACCTGCCAGGCAGACAGTGCTGGGTTCCTAAATATTCTGTGGAGTTGTGTTGGTACTAAGAGCCATGTGCTTCCACAGATGGGTTGGAGGAGCTCCCATTATTAAAACCCATGTTTCGGTCTTATATTTGCTACTGTAACATCCTCTTCATGATTAATCTCCCACTACAATCCGACTTTCAGTTTCAAAAATAATCTTCCTCTGCTAACATCTTGAACACCACCCCATTTCTCAAGTTTTCTAAGTCTTTCTGTTCAAGCTCCTTGCACTTAATTCTGAGGCTTTATGATTAACATCCCATTGTCTGTCACTTCCCATCTCATCCCCATGCTCTGCTCTCTCTTTCCCACCATTTTCATGAGAGAAATTTTATGTCCTAACTCTCCTGCAAGGCCCCTTTATATATCTGGAACACGCCACGGGGTCACAGCCTCTAACTAGTGAACAGGTAGTCACACAACCTAGAGTGATGAATAATAAAAATGCCAGTTCCATGGCCAAGCTAGACATTAGAAATGAGGAGCCAGAACAGGAGATACAAGAGATCATCTTGAGATCCCATAACCTCTTTGGAGAATCCAAAGAGAATCCATATCTGACAGAACAGCATCCATATTAAATAGGAGCAAAAGGAGCCCTCCACTCTAATATGTACCAAACAGAACTGAGTTTGCAGAAGAATTAATTTACAGAAGACTGTTGAGCCAGAAGAAATATCTTCCAGGTTGTAATATCTTCCATGTCCTTGTAAAACTGCTGGGGATAGATTCAGCCTAACATGCTCCATCTTCATCATTCCTCCTTCAGAGAAGTTCCTTCTTCCTGCAGCCAATAGGCTTAGTTCTCCCAAACTTTAGGAAGTTCAGCATCTCCAGGCTTGGTTGCATGTCCCCCTATATCCAGCAAATGGTGAACTTTCTAGCATAGTTAAATAGTAGATAGTCAAGGAACCAACAGAAGACAATGTAGTGAATGTAGAAAGAAAAAATATTGATGTAGGTTACTATGGACCAAATATTTATGTTACATATATCTCTCAAACCTTACATCACATCAGGACACCTGTTTAATAGCTTGTTGTTATCTATCTGCTATGCACTAAAAACCCTTCTGATAGACTGAGAGTAAACACATTTATTGACAGAAGAATCAGTATACAGTCCATGCTGTTTGTGCCCAAGCACCACATGCAAGTAGTGAAACCAGGCAAACATCTCAATTAATTTTCTCCACCACCTCCCTTCTTCACTGCCCATTTTCCTTCTCCTCCTGACCCTGCAGACCTGCACATATTTTTTTATGTTTGTGAAGAAAGTCTCACACTATATCTTTACTGTGTTCAGTTCCAAAAAGGCACTGCAATTCAAAACAGAACAGACATTTCTATTTTTATTACATTATTTGGTACACACAAGAATTAGTCAGCGCTATGGCTTTTAACCCTTTAATTGTGAATGTTTCATTATTGTGGTGAGGATTACACCTAGAAACACCAAAAGCAAGCAAGGGAGCTCATGGGATCAAGGATGGTGAAATAGCTGTCTAACTTGAGGCAAGGAAAAGAAAATAGACAAAATTGTTTGTGAGGAAAATACAATGGGATTCTGATCACATTTGGTCTCTAGAGGAAAAAAAAACAACACTGCTTTTGAAAGACAATTCCTTTAAAATGGTCTATGTCATGAGCAACCGGGAAACAAGACTTTGGATCCAAAAGGAAACAGTTTAAAACTCCACAAAGATGCAAATGAAAATGGTGCAGGTGCCCCTGCAATAGGCCCTTTCACCTATGCTTGTGCCAGTGTGCCAAAATAAGTTGGATGTGGGATAATAGCACACACTGGTATGTACTATCTCCCTATGTCCTCCTTCTGCATTGCAACAGTGTTCCAACCCTCCTCTAGAACCAATGAAATCCATGTTTGACGTGCAAAACATCCATTTTCCATTCCTGTATTATACATATCTTACTTTCCTTGTAATTTACCCCTTTGCCTTAGTTACACAAGCCAGTTGGCCTGCATGATTGTGTCTCTAATAGATAACTTGTCAAAATAAAGTGCATGTGTAAACAGTACATTAAATATGCTATAATTCTATTTCAGGAAACATAATTCTTTTCTCTTTCAATCCCTTAATCCAGTTAATACAAATCACATATCAACTGTGGGGAAAAATATAAGAACTTAAAAAAACCTTAGCATACCAATAAAGCAAACAAAGATCTTTCATAACAATTATCAGCTCTTAACACTGTAGCTGTATATTCACAATACTGTCCACTGTAAGTCACTCACCTCACAAATTGTCATCACAGAGATCAGAACAATACATGTCTGTCTACTCAATGGGGCAATATTCTCCACCCTCAGAATGACGCTAGTTTTCAGTGGTGCCAATTGCTAATACTTGATCTGTCAAAATCAGAGATCTGCATCATCCATCCCTCAGTTCTCCACCTGCTCTTTGGAACTCTGTGCACTCAGCATTCCTAATTTGGGCAGCAGACCTACTGCAGGCTGCGTTAATATAATTTACAGCCTCCAGTGTCACATCTTATCTGTCCAGCTGTATATAATTTGCTGCAAGTCCTACAGCTTCCTAACTCCACAGTGTATGAAGAACTCTTCTTTGCTTTCGCATACATGACACAAACTGTAACAGGCAGATATTATAATAATTTCATTAGTAATGAGCTGTTACTGACCATCCCAGGCCTAAAGCACACTACTCTGTCCTAACACTCAGTTCTTATACAGATGACATACAGGAGAGAGCACATGAGCTGGTTAGCAAGTTCTTGAATGACTATACTGAGTCATTTACTGATGATGTTGGGTAAGAGAAACAAATACAGAAGCAATAAATCCATTAACTGCTGGTATCTCATTCTTGGGCTCTACAGGATTACTGACACAATGCCCTTACTCCAGATGCCTGAGACATCTCCAGTCCCAGACACTGAGAAGAAATCGTTTTAAGCAAGGAGCAAGATCAGATTCTCTGTTCTCCATTTTGACAACTATGAAAATAGAAATGACAGATATTGCCAGATTCCCAGTAGAGTTTCACCCCTTCTGCAATGGTTTTATATGATGCTAGAAAGTTTTTCAAAATTTCACGTAAGCTACTGTAGAAGGGGGTGCTCAGGAAAAGCAACATTGTGGAGCAGCACTTGTGTGAAAGTAAGGCAAAACCCTGCTAGTAGAAGCATTGCAGCAGTGTTCCAATTTATTTACCAATGGATCAGTTCTCCAGGCTCCATGTGTTTTATTATAAACAAACCTCAGTGAGACATGGTGCAAAGTTATAGCACCTGCTAAAAAGTAATGCTTATTATTAATATTAGAGCAACAAATAACAAAAGTTTTAAATGCAGAACGAGGATAATATATGGCCCAAGGTATCTGAACCGTCAATACTTTGCAGGCTAGTGAAATTTATGGCTCCCTGCATCTTCATGTCCTGTTCCTTTATAATAGCTTTCTGTAAGAGGGATTGATTTTGCATAAATGAGCTGTTCGAGAGAACAGAATTTTTTCTAATCTTTGAAAGGATGGACTTGGAAGCATTTTAATGAGTGAAGATTAAACCCCACCCAGCAAAGTCCCTCTAAACTTTGGGAACCTGTATATTTTACTCAAATATTCTTCAACATCCACTGGATTTTCCAGGAGTCTCCATTGACTTATTTTTGGATTTTGGATCAGCCCCACAATGCTAATCTTAATTATGTTGATGGCCTATCCTACATCCAGTAAAGAAAAGAATAGAGATAATAGGGGCTAAAGATGGATATTTATTCATTTATTTCAAGACAAAGAATTCTCAAATGTCCAATTGCAACATTTGTGACTTCAGGGTAAGGTCTAAGTGTACTAGAGAATACAGCAGCCCTCTACAAGTTGCACCCTGCAGCCAATAAGTGTTACTTCTCCTAAATAAATGAATCTGCAACTTTTCCTTCACAAGTTTCAACATTACTTAGAACCAAAAGGTTTGGTGTAAATATCAGCATCAAATGAACATAAAAACTACACAAGAAATGAATGTGGCACTTCCAATTTGTTGATTTGACAACACAGCTATCAGTTTTTTTTCCTAGCTTACAGAATATTTTGGCAGCTCAAAACAGTTTTGTATTTTAGGGCAGCAAATTCGATATATAAATCATAATTTGTAGATAATCAAAAAGTACATAGCACTGATCAACACCTGCATCAGTGAATTCTGTCTTGGAGCAGTTAAAATGTTTTTTACAGTTATTACAAGGTGTTTATTTATGGAACAAGGAGTTTAAAATTAGTGAAAAATCTTTTCAGGGAAATTTAACTCATGCTTTAGTAGTTCCTGGGCATTTCCATATATGGCATATCTAAAGAGAGGACAATGACTTACAGAACAGGTTAATTGCCTTTTCTCATTTTCAGAGGGCCCAAATGTAACTTTATGCAAAAGTGAAAGTGAGTTTGGTGCTTTTAACCTATGTCTTTGTTTGCCACACATATGATAAAACTGCCACATGATGGCAACAATCAACACAGCTGGCACTACCTGATTTGGCATGATCACTGACTAGAACAGCATTGGAACAAAGTCTACAAATTATTTGAGCAAACCTGCTGACTTCATGCCCACTTTCTGGCTATGTCTGCTTAGTGCCCAAATGCAACAGGGATGACTGATGTCAAAATCCTTAAATGTTAGACAGCCTAACTAAAATCTATAACCATGAGGCAAAAAGGCTTTGTTTTGATTGACCTACTGGCCTCGCATATTCTTTGAGTTTGGGATGGAAGAGGTGTACCTCCATTTGTGGCAAAAGAAAAAAAGGGTCACTGTTGCTGGAAATGTACAATCTTTGAAATGAGGAATGATTTACATATTTTTTCATTGCATATTCATATTGAACAAATGCAAATCTGAATGAAGCGCTTAGAGAAATCTATTTAGCTACTAACTTATGATAATACAATTATTATAGCTTTAAATACTTGCCAATCCATAGATTATAATTAATAAAGCAATGAAATGGCTGTTTCATTTATTATAACTAATATGAAAATACATTTAGAGAACATGAAAGTGGCTATACAGAGTAGTAAATAAAAGATGAGTTACATCACACTGTGATATGTAGAATACAATATTTATCAGATTAATAATTTCATAACTCAACATAACCCATCAGTTCATTTCTAAAACTACTTATTTTTACTATCTGTCCCCTCCTAATCATCTCATTATAAAAAAATATGTTATTCTACCTAATATGTCCATCACTTTCCAATATGGCCTTGATACATTCTAACCCAGATCCCAAAAATAATTACATTATGATTCCTTTTTAGAAAGTCATTTTAATAATGGTAGGTCATACAGGTTATTCTCCCTTCCTTGGAGTTTGCAGACTGCAATGCTCATTCTAGCATGATAATTTCTGTAATATTCTTCTAATAAACGTTCCATTAATTTTCGAAGCTTACCTCTTCCCAAAGGTTCAATAATCTCAAAATGCAAATCTCAATGTACACATAAAGTGAAAATGGAAAGATCAGCCTAGAAAGTAACACCATCTTACACAGGCTATGAATACATTTGCTAAAACATGTCCTAGCATGTGGTGTGTGGGCTCAAAGCAGAGCATAGAAGACTGTAAGAGCTGTAGAAGGGGATCTCAATTATTAGCACCCATTTTTAGATAGAGTACTATAATGTGCACCTGAACATTTCTGGTTAGGTTTTATTTCATTATGTGACATTATGTGACATATATATTCCATTTGAATAAGCTATTGTAGTGGTCAAATCCTAATACAGATGTAACTGGGGAAGGCAACATCTACTGAAGAAGTTATTACTGTTTCTATAATGACAAATGCTATGGTAGTAAGTCATAAATCATACGGCTCAATATAAACTTTATTTTAAATATAACAATCCAAAAATGTTTTCCTCCCAATCTAATCTATATATAATTAGGGAGATTTGAAATCTTATAAAAAATGATTTTTTTCCTATGAATTGAACCCACTGTTTTTTCCCACCTATACATTTTAAGTTTTTCTCACCCCCACTCAACTTTCAGATTATGGAAAATGGATATTTGTCACCTATCATTTCTATCATTTTGAGGAACAGAGACAGCAAAATTTTTCTTTTCTTTTTTTTCCCCCAAACCAGCAAGCATTTTTTCCTTGAAGTTCAGGTCTGGACTATTAAACCAAACCGAATAGAACTATTAAAAGGTGACAGAGCTGAGTACACAACCCTGTCAGACATAGGGATCAAAACGGCTCGAAATATAAACGCTTTACAAACATTGCTTGAGCACACCTGAGCTGAACTGTGACAGAGACTAGCTGCGGTTTGAAATGAGAGTCCCACTGAGGTGAGTGGCTCATTGCCAGCCTCATGTTTATTCTTGAGTTTTATTAGGTTTTTCTCCTTTTAGATCCACAGTCTGGTGTGCATTTGTTATGATTCTTGGTCACACAAAAGAGATTTTCAACACTTGTGCCTGGTGACAAGTCTTCAAACAGCTCAGTGACTAAACTCCTATGCTGTTTACAGAATGATGCTTTCCTGTCCCACCCAGGTGGATTTGTTCCTGACACTGTGTGATTCAGCTGTCAAAGAACAGCATGCTTCTTTGAAAAGCCAAGGGGAGGCCATATTGAGAACCTGTCAAAAGCAGAAGTACACACCTTTATGCGGTGCTCAATTACTGTTTCTTGTTAAACAAAGCATTTTTCCATACAATTTCTTAATTTACATTTCAATCAAGCAGCTCCTCCTTCTGCCTCTTCCCTTACTTTCTGTCCATTAATGACCTTCAGATGGAATTTGCATATTAAGACAGCCATTTTTGACAAACGCTTTATCACTATTCCTTTGAGTCAAATGGCTTGTTCAAGATCACTAGTCTGTCTAAACAGGCTCAAAACAGCATTTGTGAGAACACAGCTTTGAGCATAGATCCTTTGGAAATTTTTCCCATTTGTCAATTATCATGTTTTAATCCAATATCTAATTGTCCTATTTTATTTAATAGTTTTATTGAGAAGGGTTATTATTATTATTATTTTATATTTTCTAACAAGAATTGTCTTAACTGATCACTCTGCATTGTGACACAGAAGAAATAATATCCTATTCACTTTCCATAATGCTTAAAAGATTTTTTGTGTTTACAAACTATGTACTGGCATTTTTTTAATATTTGACTTTGTGATGTAATATTACAATTTATAGGAGTAACTGGCAAGTCATCAGTTTCTATGAAATCTGTTAGCATTTTGACATGCTAGAAATCCTATGCAGACAACAAAATAAAGTCTGTGAACTTGATTTAAAGCCCTCTGAAATCAATGGAAAATTCTCACTAGTTTAAATGGGCTTTGGATCAGGCTCTATATGAACAGCAGTATCAAAGAAACACAGTTTGAATGCCCAACATACAGTTTCAGTTATGATACCTGGTATGCCCCAAATAAAAACACACTGACTGTAGTTGAAGAAAAAAAAAAACTAATGAGACTTGTAAACAAAGTACAAATAATTCTCAGTTGCTAAGAACCAGTATGCAAGAATTATAGATATCATAAAATACATTGTCATGAAATGTGCTGTTCTAAAACTATGAAAACATTTTGCTTGCAGAAATTAACTACTGATAGCTCAACACATTCATAGTACCTTTTCATACCTATCATATCTAATAATTAGTTGGAATAGATTTGTAACTAAAAGTACGCAACCCTGTATCTAGCAGCAAAACTGTTGAGGATTATGCCAGCTCTCCTCATGGGCATATGTATAGAGAGTTCTATAAAATAAGAAAAGATGTGACAGACATATTTTCCATAAGACAATGAAAATACAATGAAAGATTAATTGACATTGCCCACCTATGTAAATGTGAGTTTTTTCATCCACTGAATTACAATATATGATAGTGATTATAAACTTTCCATGGTAACCCCCCCGCCCAAAAAGTTAGTTTCTTAAAGTAAGACTACCAAAAGATTTTAAATGGCTTACAACAATAAACACAATTTGCATATTACCACCCTTTCTCCAATGCGAAATGATTTAATTTGCAGAAAAATCCATGCTACATTGATGTATATATATTTTTTTTCACATACAGACACACAGAGGATGTTCCTTTAGTGGAACTTGTAACAATTTAATCCATTTGCCCTTGCATTTCCATCCCTCTTCCCTCTTACAGACACACACTCCTAATATTACTAATCATTTGGTGTCAAAATGCTGCCTAGATGTAAAGATTTTTTCCCACAATGCATGACTATGAAGTCAACAAATGATTCTTGCTTTTTAAATACAAAGCATCAAAAGAGGAACATTTGCTTACATAACTGTGGTTATAGCAAATATCAATACCCCTGGTAAAGCCCATGGAGTAAAAAAACCCTGAAGCCGGTAGTGTAAGATTAAATGGCTACATCAGTCTCTGCTTACTGATTTATCAGGACTGCTACAGTTTAATGGCAAACGTGATCTATCTAATAAAATACACAGGACTTTCACATTTCATTCTACTAGCCTACTTTGACAGAAATTGCTGTCACTTTGTCTCAAGCACATCCAGATTCTGCACGTTTTACAAACCCCAGACTAACATAAGTGAAAACTTTTCTTTAAAACCATTTCTGAACTCAGCAAAGGAGACAAACTAAAAGTAGGAAATGCTTCCTGGCTGTTAAACCACTTTAAATCAAGCATGATTTTGTAGTTTTAAAACATACATGCTCTCATGCGGTTGGACTTCTTGGCTACAGAACTGGGATACAGGGAAATAAAACGTTTCAAGCAATTGACCAAATCTCACAAATAAAATTTAAAAAGTCACTAGGAAGTGTCCACACTACCACCTTGTGGAATTTTCTTGCAAGAACAGCACCTGCTTGTTTCCATAAACTTATTTTTCCCCCTGCCTAATATTAAAATTAGCTTAGTTTCAGAGAGAGATAAGAGTTCTATTACTACTAGCTTCTTTTATGAAGAAAGGGGTAGGCCCACAGCAGAGATAATTAACTTATCTCTTGGGTTTCTTTATTTTCCTCCTCTTGTTCTCCCTAAATAATTTCCTTGCCTGTACGGGAGAAAATATCACAATAAACTATAACAATAACTCCAGTGTAGCCTCCGATCAGCGAATCCCAGCACCAAAGGTGGAGGAGGCTCTTTCCTGGAAAACAGAGGAACCACCACTTGTGAAGCCCGCAGCAGCTAGAGGCTGGGGGCAGGATCAGCAAAAGGGAACCCAGCCCAGCTGGAAAGAAGGGCCCTGGTACCCCGAGCTGGGTGTGAGCTCCTCGGCCAGGACTGGGCTAGGTGGCCGGAGAAGTGCCCAGGCCCAAGAGGCAGCTGCAGGGGGCAGGCCCGGGCTCGCAGCCAGGGGGCCCATGGAGCGCTCTGCAGTCCTGGCGAGGAGCTGGGGCCCGGGAGCGGGGCTGAGGCTGACACAGACACACACGAGGCAGCCCCGCCTGCGGGCCGGGGGCGCCGGGCAGCCCAGGCCGAGGGAGGACGGAACTTGCCGGCATTGCGGGGGCGGGAGCGGAGCTGCTGAGCGCGGGGGTTGGGCGGGGGGTTACACCCCCAGCCCCACATCCGCTGCGCTGGGCAGTGCCGGGGAGGGGTTGATCCTGGGGAGGGGTTGATCCTGGGGAGGGGGGGGACCTGGCTGCAGCGGGGAGGGGGCGGGGCTCCCTCTCCGCGCGCCCCCAGCCAAGCGCCGCAGCCCCCGGGGGCGGCGGGAGGGAGGGGGAGGCTGAAGTTGGCGGCTGCCCTGCCGCCGGAGGGGGAGCTCAGCCCGCGCGGCACCCGGCGGCGGGGCGGGGCGCTGCAGTGCGGGCGGTGGGCGGCCGGGGGCAGCCCCGGGGGAGCGGGAAGCAGCCGCTCTGCGGTCCCCAACTTCCCAGCGGAGCGCGGGGCCGGGCGGCAGCTGCACCGTCCCGGGTGCCCAGCGGGGCCGCGAGAAACACAGCCCCCCACCTCCACCCACACCCACACAGAGCGCCGGCCCCGCCCTCGGCCCCTCCAGGCGGCTACTGGCTTCGTTTGCACCCCCGCCCCCCCCCAGCTCCCCCGCGAGCGCCAGGCTCCCGGCCATCACGTGCGGGCAGCCATGCAGCACAAAGCAGGCATTTACCAGCCGCAGCAGGCCAGCGAGTGACTCTCTCCAGCGGTGGGGGGGACGAACGGGGGGGGCGCCCAGGGACCTTCGCCCCAGCCCTGCGTGCCGGGGCTGCAGTTCCCTCGCCACCCCGGCGCCCGCGGGAGGTCCTGCTGCTTCCCCTGCCTGGGAGCGAGCTCCTCGTTCGCGGCAAGAGGAGCTTTGCTCTTTCTCTCTCCCGGTACTGCAGATCCCCCCGCCCCACCTCTCTCTCTCTCTCACACACGCGCGATCCCCCCTCCCCATCACACACACACACGACCGCCCCCTCCATCTCTCTCTCTCTCTCACACACACACACACAACCCCCCTTCCCATCTCTCTCACACACATACACACACGCGATCCCCCTCCCCATCACACCCTCTCTCTCTCTCACACACACACACACACACACACTTCTGTTTATTTGTCTGCTCGACAGAGCTACTTTGTAAACATCTCACAGAGAGCCCCGGAGCCTTTTCAAAAAGCTGATTGCAGCAAACCGCCCCCGAGCACCCGATGCTCCTCTGCAAGCCAAATTCGCGGTCTGTGGCCGCACAGATGACACGCAGCTCGTCTGTGATGGGGGACAGGACAGGGAGAAAAAGTAGCGCCTTGGAAAGGATGGGGAAAGTAAAAGCATAAACGACTGCAGCAACCTGAGCACCCTCTGCCCCAGTATTCACTGCAAGCCCCCGCAAAAATGAGCGTGAACCCAAACCTTCCATTCGCTGTACCTACCTTAACGCGAGAGCCGCACCGAGCTCCTTTCCCCTCCGCTAGATTCACCCAGGGAATCCTGACAAGATAGCAGACAACATGAATTCTTCGACCCCGGCTCCCCTCTGCTTTTTGGAATCCAACGCGATTTTCTTGTCCAAAGGAATTCAACGGCCACAAAAAATAAACATAAAAAAAGCAACGGCGGCGCTGGGTTTGGAGGCAGCCGGTGCTGGCGGTTGCAAACGACCTACATTCGGCAAGAAAATTGCGAATCAGTGCAAGAGGGAGAGTTGGGTTTGTAAGAGCTCTGATTGCCTATGCAGAGACAGGGAGAGAGACTGATCTGCAAGGAAAAGAGAGATTGAAGAGAGAGAGAGGTCCAGGCTGTACCAGTCTCTCTCCTTCTGCTATTGGACCAAACTGAATGAAATTTACAAAGCCAGCAGCCAATAGATCTCTGCAGTCTGCCCCATCACTACAGAAACCGTATCCACATCTACAACCTAATGCAAAGAGCATCTAACTCTACTGCAAACCAGCTGTAGCAAAATTGTCCAGGGTACCTGTATGGTTGAACAGGTGGGTATTTTAAACGTGTAGAAATAAAAACATAGATGCAAATCACGGCAATAGGGCTATTGCATTTTTGTTTCTATTCCAGCAACCTACACAAGTCCATTTTTTTAAACCATTAAATCCCAGCTTGTTATAATGTTGAGTAATGTTTAAAGAGGCAGCGGGGAACTCGTCTATGGTTACCCAACTTACCTATATTAACTTGCCTGTTTAACGTTCCCCGGCTGCTGCCTCTCCAAATTATGACAGCACAGTGCCTATTTACTCAGTGCACATATATTTCTGTGGTGTGTATATTTTTCTAAAAGGTGTAACATGAATGTTTTGATGATCAGAAATATTATTTTGACAGTCAAGTGCAAGGGCTGGATAAGTAGCACTGTGTTTAGTGCTGGTACAACCAAGAGTCTCAGATTCACTTCCTGTGTCTCACGTTTTAGCTCATCAAAGGGACGCAGCTGTGCACAGGGGTGTAAGCTGAATCCTGGAAACCCATATGCTGTGCTTCACTCTGTAGTGACTCCCTCTAGTCAACATAAGAGTGGCACTGATGGCTCACCACAATACAGGGCTTGGAAGGTGGTAATGGGCACTGAAACCAGATGAAATTTGGAAAGTTCCACACTGACCTTTGCAGCAAGAAAATGACAGTGTGAAAAAGGTGTTGAACTTTTTTCATACATTGAAACAAGAAGTCAAACGTGCACGTGGGAGAGGTTTCAAATTAAAAAACAAAGTGATATTTTAGAAATGCCAGATACTTTTGATACCCTAAAATACCAGATAATCAGGCTGTCTAGTTCAAGACTCTATTTGTTCTTCCATAGCTGATTATATCAGACTACTAAATTCAAGCAGAGTGTATCCTGCTTTCTCAGAACTGGAATTTGTCTACAATATTGGTGTTAACATTCCTACTCCGCTGTTTTAAGTGACAATGGGCACTATAGAATCTTCAATTCAGGATCTAACAGAAAACTGTTGGACTAGTTATGCATCTTTTCTGTTACAGAGCTCCTGCAACATCACATCATAAAAGGAATGCTGTGTTTTTAAATGTGATTCAAATTAAAACTACGTACAAGTATACTCAGAATGACTTGGACAACACATTTTAATGGATGCAGTAGACACATTAACCAGTTTGTGCACAGAAATCCTCTTCTTTTGTGTCAAAAGATCATTACATTATTTCATTATGTCTTTTTATTTACTTTTTTAAGTAACTCTTAAACAGGTGCTCATGCAAGTGAATTGTATTATTTTTTTAATGAGACTTCCAAGAATGTACCACCAGCCACACTACTCAATTAATGGAAAAGTTTGACTCATTATTGAAAAGATATAATCTTTTGTTGCCATCTGTCCCAAATTTTGCAGGCCAGTATTTATTTTGACAGTTATTTCATTGATCATACAAGGCAAATTTGGAGGCTATCTATGCTGAATTTAATCTAATTAATGATCTCCCACCTTTGTCAACATACCATGAAGCAATTTATTATATTTGTTACCCCAGGACTAATTTCTAACACAGACATCTCTGCATCTTAAAGGCTCCAAACGTGCATTAATACTAGTAAGCTTTCTATAGACTTTAGATTTATGCAAACTTTACATTTCATGCACCCTCAGTGCACAATAGCTCCTTAGCAGCAGGCAGCAGTATTACATAACAGCCTAGGCCAGAAAGAATGTCTCCTCAAAACCCAAGGAAATGACGGAATGTAAGTGAGCAAAACAGAGTTACTGAAATAGAAATGTGACTAGAACAACAGGGTTAGCATTCACCCACTTACAAAAAATGAACAGATACTTAAAAGATGGGATCTTCTGCATCAGGCTGCTTTTTAGCAGTGTTCAGAGGCACTTTGCTGGTATAGCCTTTGATTAATTTGGCATGCTAAATTACACAATTCATCAGCAACAGGTTCTTTATTCTGGAGACTCCTACCATTCATTCTTAAGAATGAGATTGGGAGTGAGGTAGGTCTACACAGCAAAGTTATTTTGAAATAACTGATTAATTACATAAATAATTGTGTCTACACAATGTGACCGTTATTTCAAAATAATTTCAAAAGAGCAGTTAGCTTATTTTGAAATTGGTAACCTCATTGCATGAGTCATAGTACCTATTTTGAAATATCTATTTCAAAATAGGGGCTGTGTAGACAGGGATTTGAGCCTATTTCAAAATAAGCTGTAGTGCATCCATTGGCTTTATTTTGAAATAGGATCTATGGCTATGTCTACACTGGCATTCCTCTTTCAAAAGAGGAATGCAAATGAGGGGAATTGAAAATGCAAATGAGGAACTGATTTGCATATCACATGCCTTATTTGCATAATCTCTTCAGAGCAGTGTAGACAGGGTTCTTTTGAAAATAAACCCCATCTTTGAAAGAATCCTTCTTCGTATTTTGTTTCAACAACAGTTTTGCCCATATTTTCAAAATAAAAAAAATGGGTAGAAGAAAATATATAGTTGTCTTTTTTGTCAGTGTTAGAAACAGACAATAATAGTAGAAAAATACTAGGATAGAAGCAGGAATTTAGGGTTAAAGCAGGGATTTTGAATTCATTGTCAACTTTAATTATATTTGCCTTTTAGTTGAACAAAATATAAATATCTATAATACAATATAGCTGCGTCTACACGTGCACGCTACTTCGAAGTAGCGGCACCAACTTCGAAATAGCGCCCGTCGCGTCTACACGCGTCGGGCGCTATTTCGAAGTTAACTTCGACGTTAGGCGGCGAGACGTCGAAGTCGCTAACCTCATGAGGAGATAGGAATAGCGCCCTACTTCGACGTTCAACGTTGAAGTAGGGACCGTGTAGACGATCCGCGTCCCGCAACGTCGAAATTGCTGGGTCCTCCATGGCGGCCATCAGCTGGGGGGTTGAGAGATGCTCTCTCTCCAGCCCCTGCGGGGCTCTATGGTCACCGTGGGCAGCAGCCCTTAGCCCAGGGCTTCTGGCCGCTTCTGCGGCAGCTGGGGATCCATGCTGCAGGCACAGGGTCTGCAACCAGTTGTCAGCTCTGTGGATCTTGTGTTGTTTAGTGCAACTGTGTCTGGGAGGGGCCCTTTAAGGGAGCAGCTGGCTGTTGAGTCCGCCCTGTGACCCTGTCTGCAGCTGTACCTGGCATCCCTATTTCGATGAGTGCTACTTTGACGTGTAGACGTTCCCTCACTGCGCCTATTTCGATGTTGGGCTGAGCAACGTCGAAGTTGAACATCGACGTTGCCGGCCCTGGAGGACGTGTAGACGTTATTCATCGAAATAAGCTCTTTCGATGTTGGCTGCACGTGTAGACGTAGCCTATATGTGTAAAGTAAAGATAACAAAAACAACCCTGGGAGAACAGTGCTCTATAATTTCCTTCAAGCACAGTGTATTCTGAATTTCTTATAAGAGGCAAAGACTGTGGATAGCAAATCCAGACAGAATGGGCAGAATTGTGGATGACTTACAAGGGACACAGAGATGGGTGTGAAAAACCCAAAGATCTTCAGTCAAGAAGGCCAGTGATACATCTGATGTTGGTACTTACGTCTGAGGTCAGCAGACAACCTACAGGAAAGTACCAGACAAATCCATAGTTGGATGTTCCCCTTGGCAAAAAAAATCATTTTGTGAGGAACAGCTCAGTCCATGAATGGTAATATTGGTTGGTACACCCTTACCTTAGACCAGAATTCCTGGCAGGGTTGGGAGAGACACTGCCATCAGGCTTAATTGACTGCAGTCACCCATCATCCTTTCCTTCTGCATCCATATTCACACAGGGAGGTTTAACTGCTCAGAATGTAAAATAAATGAACATAATTATCCAACCACACTTTTAAAATTAATACCTGACAACACTACTTAGCATTCCCAATGTATAACATTGGAACCTTCAAAATGCTTTACAGAGGCGTTACCTAATTGACCTTGATAACACTTACCTATACAACAGTGTGCATTGTCTCCTCTCCCTTCACTTTTCATTCCATTTAACTTACTCCTTCCTAACTGAAGCCACAAATAAGTAAATACTTGGGGTGCTAACATGACGTTCGCCACCATCACATTGATTGCTCTGCTTCTGTTATTCCCCTTTACTCCGCCCTTTGATTATCTCTTCTATATAATTTGTAAATAGTTCAGGACTGGACTATCTGCTACACTCCTTTGTACAGGGCCTAGCACAGTGGAACCACTACACTATTGTAATAAGCACAGTCAACAATAACCAAAGGAATTTCTACCTTCCACCTTCCATCTTATTTTTCAGATCGACAGCACTGTCTCCATCAATACTTAATTATTCCCTGTTACATTAACTCTTTCTCCTGTCTCTCGTTGTATTAAAAATATTATTTCAAGTCAGATGAAAAACTTCTCTGGGTATTCTGATTAATAGGTTTTTGTGTGTATGTGTCAAATATCCACAACGATCCTGTTTTTAGTGTGACAAATATGTTTTATAACTATTCCTGGTATTAAAGGCTGAACAAGTTACAGGTTACCCATCCCTGCTCCCAGGCCCTCTTACATTAAGTTTAAATTGCCTCTGAGTCAGCTAGTCAGTTCTTACTAGCTATTTGTAACTCTCTTTAACTTTTAAGAGATACAGAATCTTACAAGTTATGAATGTCAGAATTGTATTATTATTATTATTATTATTATTATTATTATTATTATTATTACAGAATAAGATGTTGTGTTTAACACTACATCAGAAGCACAACTGAAGTTATATATAAATAAGCAATCACATCTTAAGTCTTAACTGGGCTTGAACAAAACAAAAGCCTCTTACAAAAATCCCACCAGAAATACTGTTGAATAAAATATAAAAAAAGTAATGTTGAACACCTAAATACCACATAGCAATGCTATAATCTTCAAACACATCCAAACCAACTTTCCAGATTTTCAGGTTTCATCTACAGCCACAACATTTCAAGATGAGAACTTTCAAAACCAAACCTAATAGCCAAAGGGAAATTTTCTTTGGCACGCAGATGTCCATAAGATGCTGCTTGCAAAAATCTGGATTTCTAAGGCTATGTAATTCTGAGCATTATAAGGCAAGTTCTTCCACAAACATGGCTCATGGAACTTTGAATAGCTCATGTATTCAAGGAATAATTCATGTATTCAAAGATAGCTGATTAGAAGAATATAAATATTTAAATATTCTGCTTCACCTTAGCTATTACATTGCTACACACAATGCAATTGCCACAAAACTGAACACAACCATCTTTTCTTGTATTAATGTACTTTCAAGTGTGGGGGTTGGTGAACCCGGAGTAAAATCAATGCCAGAACCAAAGCCACTGAGCAAAAGTTTGCCCTGATTTCTGTGAATTTGGATCAGGCTCAATCCTTTCAGGGCTGTGTACTTCAGCCAAAGTCTAACAAAACACTAAGGATGATGGTAATAAAATTTATGTTCCTAATGGGCTCCACTGAACTTGACTCCTGAGCTTGCTCATGGGTTGAAAATTACGCATGCACTGAAATGCTTTGTTGGATCAAAACCAGAGTGTCCACACTTGGCAGGACTAACCCTTAATGTTTTATCACTGAATTCCAAAAATCCTTTCGGAAAATGGGACTTACGTCTAATATGAAAATACAATAGATTGATAAGAATGCATTTAATGGATAGCTACATGTAAACATACAGCTGAAAGCAACTGAATTGGTTAAATATGTCTCTCTTCACTACCAAATCTTCAGCTAGGGAAAAGAAGTTTATTGGCAATTTCCTGAAGGGGGAGGAAGCTAATGATAAAACGTGAGCCATTTGTCTTCCCAGCTATTAAAAGAATATCTCACTTTAAGGGTCTTTGGAGTGGCTTCTGCTGCTGTGCCTGTTACAATTTATCAGTGTGTCTGCTCGTAGTATTATCATCACCAGGGGCTCAGGTGGACTTCCATTATCTCTGTCAAAGTCCTCACTAAGAAATAGTGCACAGACCCAGACAGCAGATCTATTGCAACATTGAAAATCTCATCTGCTCTGGTATTTTTTTTTGTGCTAATTATTTTTAGTGAGTTTCTAACATGATTCCCGGGCGAGGCAGACATGGGAAAAGCAGCAATCCTAATACATGCAACAAACCAAATTGTGCCAATCATCATCACACTCATTTACTTGTAGGTCATATGCTTGTTCTCAACCCTTCATGTGTTTGTTTGACATTTAGAATGTGAACTCTCTGGAGCAAGGACTTCCAGCATCTGTGTCCATATACCATCTACCACAAAGCAAACCCAGATCTGGATACAGGCTTTGGAGTCTGTCCTAATAGAAAAGTGTTAAATTATAATTAATGGATACACACTATGTTATATATAGAACTTCATAACGGTGCCTAGCTCACCCCTGCCTTACTCCAGCTTCATGTCAAAGTAACTACAGGTTGAACCTCTCTCATCTGGCACCCTCGGGACCTGACTGGTGCCGGATGAGAGAATTTGCCAGATGACAGGAAATAAATATTTTCTAGCACATTACTAACATTTCCACTGCTTATTGGCCTCTTAGAAGACATTTCAGGGTAAATTACAACCAAATAACAGCACAGAACACTGAGAGCCAGGACTGGTGGCTATACACAAAATTTATGGGCCCACGGGAAACTTCACCACACCCATGATAACTAGTCTAACTAAACTCATGCTGGATTACAGAGTTTGCTGGATAAGAGAGGTCCAGATTAGAGAGGATGAACCTGTAGATTCAACAACAGTCATACACTGCAATATTAGACCAACAAAGTATCACGGTAACTGTAGGACCTTGATCTCATCTTTGCTTTGACAGGCAGGATGGTAGTATAGAGGCATTGCACTACACTATTTAAAAGGATGACCATACTTACACACACACACACACACACACACACACATGTATCATTCTGTCAAGTAAAAGGCCTAAGTATCTCCCGTGGCTGTGTGCACAGCAGTTGGAGTGGTATGGGGTGGGTCCCAGGACATTTAGAAGACAAGGGGAGCAAAATAATAAGTTGGCTGAAAAAAATTAAAAAAAGAACATATTATCTCACCCCCCTTGTCTACCAAAAAGGACTAGATGGTAGTTGAATGAGGCAAACCAACTGGCAGGAGTATCAACTAAGTGTCTTTCAAAGCCCCAAATCCATCCTGACCCTACAATAATACAAATTATTTTATATATATATATATATACACACACACACATATATATATATATATATATATGTTGCACCTCACCAAACTGGATCACAGACATCCCCAAACCAGAGACCCCTGTTGCAGCAGCCCTGGCTTCTAGCCCTGCTGTGGCTGCTGCGACAGCCCCGGAGGCTCTGGTTCCCATCGCTGACACAGTATCAGCCATGGTAGAAAAGGGATCCAGGTCTGTCACAGAGCTGGGAGCCAGAGCCACCATGGAGCTGGGAGCAAGGACCGCTGGGGACAAGGGGGCTGGGAGAGCCCACGGCAGGGCTGGGAGCCAGGGACAGAGCAGCTCAGCTGGGGCCAGAAGCTGGTTAGGGGGCCTGACAGCAGAGGGACCACCGTGGTCTGGCAAAATCCTTCATTTGGGACCAGTCTGGTTCCAAGGGTGCCAGACCAGGGAGTTTCAATCTATATATGATTTCCTGGTGGTAGGTGCAAACATATAACAAAGGGACAACATCTGCCCAAAGGACCTTAGAAACCTAAAATGAAAATGAGACACAACAGGTGGACATAGAAGACAGAAAATAGATAGCAAGGAGACTAAAATGTCTAAAAGTTGTCAGAGCAATCACTTGTCAATTTATTTATAAAGAAAAGCATGTTCATGACTATCTTTTGGGGTTTTTTTCATGCATATTATCTCCCACTTTAGCACTTCATTTTTGCTAGCATGCTTCATGATGGTTCCATGCAATAAATGACATCAGGAGAAAGAATTTGTCCTCATCCAGTGGGTTTGAGGCTCTGCACCACTGTGCCATCTGCTAGGTGTCTTTTCTACATATGAAGGTACAAATGCTGTCTTTTATATGTACTTTAACATGGCTCTTAGAGCCCTGCACTTAACATCTTTGAATGGGTTCAGTTACTTTAAAGACTGAAAAAAATGCAAGCTCTCTCACTTAAACAGTAAAATCTGGCATGCTGGGAAAAAAGATGCAATATTCTCTTTAAATGCTTAATGAGTACTCATTTAATTATTTTACACACATTGAATAATTTAATAGTTCAATATTTAAGCTAAGCCAATCCCCTACTTAATTAATGTGGTCTCTTCTTTAAGATGATAATTTGCACAAGTGACTAGTTGAATCTCAGGTGCCTTGAAATACATGGGAACAGCTAGCTCAGGCAGCATTGTAGCTCTGTTTCTCAGAGCATTGACCATGTAATTTGGAGAAGTGCCATAGTAATATTATTCTGTCACAGTTGGGGGAGGGTGGGTCAATAGACTTGCTGGGTCCCTGGGCAAGGGAGGGGGCAGCTCCTGATAGGAGCTTGGCTTTGGTTCGAAGGACTGGGGCTGGGCATCTAGCCCTCAGCACTGCCTGGAGCATGCCACGTCCCCACCTCCTCAGACTGCCCACAAAGCTTCCTGGAGTATGCAGTGTGGCACTTCAGCAGTGATTTATATGGCCTATGTCTGTGGCCACCACAGTAGTGATGGCAGTGGCCAGGAGCCTGAGGGTTTTTGACTTGCTAGGCGCCAGGGCAGATGACTCTTAGCCGCCCACCCTATCTGCAGGCCTGTTTTGGCACTATATATGTTAGATATGTGCATTATCATTTCAATCTTTTGGATGGGGTGTGGAGAAAGCAGTGGCCTAATTCCCAAGAGACTCCACAATTGCTCCAATGTAATGTCTCATATGACCTCAGTGAAATGTTTGGGTATTTACAGGTATTTGAAAAAAAACATTCAGTCACAGTGAAACCCTGAAGATATTTAGGAGTATGAAGGGAGGTGTTCTTTGATAAGGTCACAGAAAACAAAGTTGCATTGGCATTCATTCACAAGTGTTATTTTGGGCGAAGCTACTTTTAAAACAAAACAACCAAAAGCTGTGAAATTTTAAAACAGAAAACCAATCCTATAAGTACAAGTCCAGTTTTTTATGTCCTTTCATCTTTGAGTATGGAAGAAAAACTGGTTTCTAAGTTATTTTGGAGCAAATTCATTGCTTTTGTGGTATCCTCTTTGGCTGTGGCTACACCTGCACCCCCCTTTTGAAAGGGGGATGCTAATGAGCCACTGTGGCAGAAGCTAATGAGGAGCTGCAATGCACATGCAGCGCCTCATTAGCATAATGGCGTCCATGCACGTTTCAAAACAGCTGCTTTCAAAAAGCACACCGCGGGTATAGATGGGGGCCTTTTGAAAGGCCTCCCCCATAGATTTCAAAAGGCCCTGCTTCCCAAAACCAAATGGGAAGAAGGGGCTTTCAAAATATGGGGGTCCTTTTGAAAGGCCCCCATCTACACCGGCAGTGCGTGTTTCAAAAATGGCAGTTTCGAAATGCATGTGGACGCCATTATGCTAATGAGGTGGTGCATATGCATAGCAGCACCTCATTAACATCTGCCAAAGTGGCTCATTAGCATCCCCCTTTCAAAAGGGGGGTGCTAGTGTAGCCTTGGCTTTTGTGTCCAACAAAAGGATGGGGTCTTACATTTGTCTTGAGGCAGCAGAAGCAGCAGCTGGGAATTCCCTTAATGTATTGCTAGCTCTGTGGCGGCCCTTTTTTCTCTTACATATGTGATGTTCAGCATGGATACGTGGTTTGTGAAAGGCAGTATGTCAAAGGAAGGAAAATCTCTTAAACTGCTTTAGAACGTCTGTTAAACTGCAATAGGGAAATCTTGGCCCTATTGAAGGTAGGGGTAAAACCCTCATTTACTTCATTGGGGTCAGTATTTCAACCAGAAGTTTCAATAGGAGTTAGGACTATTAAAACAAAAACATTCCTAAGGTTTTTTTTTCTGCAAAATATGAGGCATATGCAGAATATATAATAGCATCACAATTAATTATTTATCAGAGAGGTAGCTGAGTTAGTCTGTATCTTCAAAAACAAGAAGAAGTCCTGTGGCACCTTATAGACTAACAGATATGGAACATAAGCTTTCGGGGGCAAAGACCCACTTTGTCACCCATGAAAACTTATGCTCCAAAATATCTGTTAATTAATTGTTTGTATTGCAGTTGCATCTCGAGTTCATAATCAAGATAGGGTTTGACTCAATTCAATAGCAGTCCTTTTCTCAGGGCTCTGTTGGCTCTTCAGAAGAAAAGAAAAGAAAATGGGAGGCCCAGTCTGCACTATCCCAAAACTTTGAAATGGTCATGCAAATGGCCATTTCGAAGTTTACTAATGAAGCGCTGCAGTACATATTCAGTGCCTCATTAGAATGCTGGCGGCCGCAGAACTTTGAAATTGCCACGGCTCACTACTGCGCAGCTCGTACAGATGGGGTTCTTTTCGAAAGGACCCCAGAAACTTCAAAATCCCCTTATTCCTATTTATTCTGCATATGCCTATTGGAATAAGGGGATTTCGAAGTTGCCAGGGTTGTTTCGAAAAGGACCCCCATCTGGACGAGCTGCATGGTGGTGAGCTGCGGCAATTTCCAAGTGCCCCGGCTGCCAGCATTCTAATGAGGCACTGAATATGTATTTCAGCGCTTCATTAGTAAACTTCGAAATGGCCATGTAAATGGCCATTTCGAAGTTTTGGGATAGTGTAGACTTAGCTGGAATGTGGAACAGTAATACCTCAACTTAGAACAAAACTCTAGTTCTTGACTGATCTCATGAGGCCATCTGAATGGTCTGGATCTTCTGCCAGCCTAGGGGAGCCCAAGGTCTTGCATCCTTTCTTTCTGCCCTTTGGAGAGTGTGTTCTCCACCTATACCCAGTCATAATCACAATCTCTCTCACAGACCCTGTTTTATATCCCCTCCCTGGGAACCCTCATCCGCACTCATTCAATGCTGTCCAGCTAGGTTAACGCCTTCTCCAGATTCCCATCACCTGCCAGACAGGTTTTCCACTAGAATATCCCTGGCTGCTCCCTGGTCCCTTAAAAGGGCAGACTGACCTGTTACAGGGATTGGATTTGCTGAGGACTGTACATGCATAATGAAAAGACAATCCCTATTCCTAAGAGTCTACAAGCTTAAATCCTAGTTCAAAGCTTTTTGAAATCAATGGAAAGGCTGCTGCTTAATTCAGTGTAATTTATATTAGGCCCTAAGGAAGAGAAGTATGGAATGGTATATGTGATTGCTTTATTGGCATGTTTTTAAATGACCTGTATAAATCACCTATGGCTTTGTCATTCCTGAGTCATTAAGACTGTGTCTACACTACCTCCCTACTTCAAAGGGAGGATGGTAAATTCTGAAGAGTAAAGGGACTTTGAAGTTGACCAAGCACTTCGAAGTACCGGCGGTTAAGCCGCAGCTAGACACATGCTGCTACTTCGAAGTTTAAAACTTCGAAGTTGCTGCGGGGGGAAATTTACTTAATGAAGTGTTGCCTATGCACTGCAGCACTTCATTAATAAACTCCCAACACCCTAATTACCATCCTCCCTCCGAAGCAGGGAGGTAGTGTAGACAAGCCCTAAGTAAAGCTGTCACAGAAATTTAAACCATTAAATATACTATCACCTAGTTTCTTGTTCTCTCTGTCAGAAATTCCACCTTCCTTAAAACAAAACAGATGTGTGCCATACATAATTTTGTGTTGACATATGTATATGTTGTGTTATATATTCATTCTTGTGTATGTATGTGGTATGTAGACACACATACAGTCTGTCCCTTACACACACAGTCTGTGTTACACTGCTGTCTTTCTGCTTCCTGTGCACACAGTCACTGTACACATACATACACACTGGGTTACACACACTCTCCTCATCTCTGTATGACACACTTTCATACACACAATCTGTGTCATAGTCTCTGTGTCACATACACACACAAAAGTCTTTCTCTCTCTCTCTCTCTCTCACACACACACACACACACACACACACAAACACTAACACATTAGCCCCCAGCTCTGCCCCTTCTGTCTCAGGCTCTGCCCTTTCCAGGGTCCCAGCGCCTAATGAATTCTCAAAATTCATGGAATGCCTCCCTACCTACAAAAATTATTGCTCACCTCTTTGCTAACCCATAATTCCAGTATCTTTGTTCAGTACATGACTCTTACTGTCAGTCATCAGAGTTATGAGTTTAAACGTCCAAGTTCATAATCTGGAAGTGTTATGCTTTAAACATATTCTCCAGCTGAAGTGGTACAATAATATGTCAAACAAAACCTTGTGGACCAAAACAAACCAGAAGGCAATGGAAGTCCAGATCAAGAAGAGAAAATGGCAGTAGGCAGGCCATATCCTGAGTAAGGACTGCGAGGAATGTATCATGAAACAAGAGTTAGAATGGAATCCAGAGGGAAAGAGGAAAAGGGGACGTCCCAAACAAACATGGAGATGAAGTGTTCTGGATGAAGAAAAGCAGATGGTTTAACGTGGGATCAAATCAAGACTATAACCAAGGGTTTCAAGAGATGGAGAATGACTCTAGAGGCCCAATATAGGAGCCCAAAGGATTAAGAAGACAGAAGAATGCTGGCTTCCTTTGATGATGAGAATGGAGAGGTCAGATATAGAGTAATAGCTCTGTGAAAAGTGTTCACCCATAGCTGATAGTATGTTTTCATCTTTTATCATTTTTCTGTGTGCATTCATTTGGGAATATAGTAATTGTCTGGTTTTACCCACTCCAAATGCACACCACTCGGTAACACAAACCACCACACACTGGTAGCAATATGGGGTATCATTAAATTAATTACAACCCTTACACCCTATCCACCGCAATCAGAACTCTATGCTTGTTCCTCCAGCCAGACTTAAAGGTACAGGAGCCCTGGAAACCCTGTACTAGGAAGTAGCCAGCATGCGAGCAGCACAGCCAGCACATGTGCCTGCAGCCTGCTGTCAGCCATACTCTGTGGCCACACCAGCCTCATGGCAGCTCCAGACCACCCCAGGACAATTCCAGCCCATCCAGGGAGTGGGGAGAAGACCCCCCAGGACCCAGCCCAAGCAAGGAAGAGGAGGGCTGTGTCCTGGATGAAGCCAGAGACCTGGAGAGAGGACACCTCCCTTCCCGTGAGCCCCTGGACACAGATGAGGAGGTCCCCTCCCGCTCCCTCTCCCCCCATAGCTGGGGTCCTGCCCAGATAAGCAGTAGCCTGGGACCCAAGGTGAGGCAGAGGCTGAGGGCGACACCAGATCTATCGCCAGTGATGGGACCCTGGTGATTACCCTGGAGTCAGGCCCCTCCCCCAGTCAGGGCACCTCCAGGGCTTCCCTGAACTTATTCAAGGGACTCATTGGGCCCAAACCTTTGGGCATGGGGGGAAGGCATGGAAGGGGCATGCTGTGAGCCCTGCTGGGAGAGGTCAGGTAGGATCCCACCCCACGAGCCCAGCACCTGCACATGTGAGCAAGGCACTGTGTTTCACCACGCAGCCTCAGGACAGAGGCAGCATCCCAATTCCAGCCCCATGGGAGTCTACAAGAGCCCCAGGGGAGGGGGGCCTGCCTGCCACTGACACAACTGGAAGCAGGACAGCCCCACAGGCAATGGCCTGACTTCAGACACATCATGGGGGACTGCATTCCTCAGCTCGTTGACATGCCCATGGGACACAGGCAGCACCCACACAAGTGGACAACTTTCTGAGCAGCATGCATGGGGTGGGGCCCCATGGAGGACTGGGACGTGCCTGGCTCACCCATCACCGCCCGTGGCCACACACTCCCTTGACTGGTGAACCATGAGGGGAGGGTTGAGAGGGGTCATGGGAAATGGACTGAAGCAAGGGTGACCTGTGCTCCCAGGACATCCCCATCCACAGGGCTGGGCATGGGGATGGGGGCTGTTGCTCACAGTGGGGGGCTCACAGGATATGTGGTAGGAAGGACTAAATGTTTCTCCTTCTTGTCCCCCTTACAGCTGCACCATTGGAGGGTCAGGGCAGCCCCACCTCTCCATCAGGGCCAGCCAGCCCCAGGGAGGAGCCAGAGCCAGAGCTGGGTGTGCCACCAGGATCACCAGCACTGGGATGCACCAGTATCCCACCCCATCACCACCCCATGGGTGGACCCATGGCCAGAAGGATCATCACTGGGTAAAGGAGGATCATGGGGACCTAGAGTGGATTGCTGAAATCATGGAGTGGTGGCTGTAGGCTGACAAAGCAGAGTAGGCAAGGGACTAGGAGGGGCAGGCACAGGCATGGGAGCAGCTGATGTCCCACCTAGACAATGTTACCGGTGTCTGGCAGGACCACCTGGCCTAGCCACCATTCCACCTGCCCTTGCTGCTTCCCCCCGGCTCCCCGCCAGACTTCCCCCTAGGCTGTCTTGGACCTAGCCCAATGGATCCTGTCCTCAGCTACCCCCCTGCACCCCTAGGCACTCCTGCTCCCTCCACCAAGCCTGACCCCTCTGCCTCCCAGGTCCTCCCCACTCCCTCCACCAAGCATGACCCTAGTGCAGCCCCTCCTGAACTATACCTCCCTGTGCCCCCAGCCCCAACCCAGCCCTGATGAGGACCCCAAACCTGGTGCAGGAGGGGCTCCAACAGCTGACACCACTCCAGTCCCACTCCCCTTTAGGGTCATGTCCCCTCACCTCCACCTGGACTGAAGCCCACCAACCCCCGTCCCATGCCCCCTCTTCCAAGTTCACGTATCTGTTCCTCTGTCACATGCCTCCCCATTTATATAGTTTGCAAAACATTTACCCTGTATATAGTTAATATCCCAGCTGAGCTTTCACGTTTCATTTTGTTCAAAGTAAAGTTTTTTTTTTTAAATTTTTTTTCACCACCCACATGTACCTTACTATTGTGAAAGGTTTGGTGGGGGGTTTGGGGAGGTGGGGAGGGGTTGTGGTGGGGATGGAGTGGGGCTGTGGGCTGTTGGTGCCCTGGGGTTGTTATTGGGTTCCCTGTGAGAATCTCTCCATCAGGGTCTCCCGGATCCACAGACCATCTTTATGGGCCTGGCATGCAGGCACTACACCCAGCTCTTTATAGAATTGGTCAGCAACCACCTGCAACACCCCACAAGCAGGAGAAAGGCCTTCCCTTTCACCCTCCACAAGGCTGTGGAGGGCACAGCATGCCCCCACAACTTGAGAGATATTGTTTTCCCCCACATACAGAAGTGTCAGTTGGCAGCGAAGGCACACCTTGAGGCACTGGAAGGCACGCTCCATCTACATCTGATCCCAGTTGAAGCAGGTGTTAAAGAGTTCCTGTGTGGGGTTCAGGTGTCTGGTGTACGGCCTCATCAGTCAAGGCATGAGAGAGTAGATTGTGTCCCTCACCATACATAATGGAACATCCATGTCCCCAACGGTCAGCTCCCAGCAGGCAACAAAGGTACCCGCCTCCATACCTTGGAACAGGGTGGAGCTGCGGAATACCCTCATGTCATGTGCCAGTCTGCCTACCCCACATACACATCTATGAACTGTTCACGGTGGTCAACTAGGGCCTGAATCATGGTGGAGTTGTACCCCTTCCTGTTGATGGATCATGCTGCACTGTGGTCTGGGGCATGGATGTGGAAGTGAGTCTCATCGATGGCCCTGAAATAATTGGGGAACCCCAGGGTGGCAAATCTGGCCACAACTGTGTCTGTCAGATGGACAACCCTCTGCATCAGGAGGGAGTTGATGGCCCTCATGACCTGTGAAGGGAGGAGGTGGGACACATGGGTGACAGACTGGATGGATTGAGCCCATGGCCCTGGCAAGTTCCCCATCCCATCCTTCCCCCTCCCAAGCTCTTCAGGAGCCCCCCTGGGTCTTCCCCTGAAGCAACAGGACTGTTTGCGGGGGGGATGGCATGGTCTTCTGGAGACAGGGCTTTCCCCTTTTCCCATCCCTCCCCCTTGCACCTCCTCCCCTACTTCCTGAGGGTCCCCCCTGGGCAGGCCTCCCCTACTCCCCCGTGCAGGGACTGTGGCCTGGGAGTACCTTACCTGCACGAGGACTGCACTAGTGGACCTGCCCATGCCACACTGGTTCCAAAGGCTGGCAGGGGTGGCCAGCTTCCAGAGGGTGATGGTGACCCTCTTCTCCAGGAAGAGGGTGGACTGCAGGTGGGTGTCTCTGGAGGGTGGGGGTGAGTCAGGTGCAGAGCTCCAGGAACACCTCCTTCTGCATGCAGAAATTCTGGAGCCAGTGCTGGTTGTCCCACTGCCCCACAACCAGTCTGAACTGGTAGTGTAAAGCCAGATCCATCTGATTACTCGAGGGTGTGGGTGATGGCAATGCCCTGCAGCAGCGAGGGCATCCTCCTCATGGGTGATATCGGCCCCGCCCCTCTGGAGGAGGAGGAGGAGGAGGATGGCTGGAATGAGATGCAGCAGAAGCTGCAGCAGCAGTGTGTGTAGCCAGTGTAATCCCAGAGGCTGCTCTCGCAGCATGGCTTACTGGAAAAGTCAAATGCTCTTACAGAAAGCCTGGGAGCCCTGAACTAGCTGTGCTGTCCCTCCAGGAGGTATGCAAGCCACGGCATTGGCAGGGAACACAGGTCAGGGGCTTTAAGGATATTCTGGCTGGGGTTCCAGAAGGTACTTGGCATGCATATAAGTCTGTCTTCCGAGTCATGGTGGCCCATTCTGTCAACAGAGCAGTTGGGGTGTGTGGCTGCTCTCTGTCGACAGAGTTGTTGACAAAGTGAGCCTCTATTAAGCGTAGCAGCATTCTTTTCACAGGAGTTTTCTGGGAAGATATCTTCCAACAGTGACTCCTGTTCACACATCACTGTAGTGTGGACGTGGCTTCAAGCTTTTGTTGTGGGGACTGTGTTAGGTATTTAGTGTAGAATTTACATCCTCCCACTCTGTTAGATAAAACCAGAACAAACATATGTCAAACTGACATTCATTGTACGAACAGGGCTTGTAATAACTCTTAACATGAGTGATGTTACTCAGAATATCCCCCCCGCCCCCTTCCTGTCGGTAGCTCTCCTTGGAGCTTTTAGATTGCAGAAAGAATATTTTGCGGCTCAATCCAGCCTTCGTTACCCACGAGAGCAGTCCAATTGGAAAGTGGGATGTAGTGCTTAAATATCCACTGTTCTCTTTTTTCTCCTCAGGAGCCTCCAGTGTATTTTCCCAGTTTCATTATTTTCTCTGCTTCAGACAAATGAGCACTGTGAATTTGTACAATGCTT
Source organism: Carettochelys insculpta (assembly GCF_033958435.1). Lineage (NCBI taxonomy): Eukaryota > Metazoa > Chordata > Testudines > Carettochelyidae > Carettochelys > Carettochelys insculpta. The sequence continues at coordinate 140,950,824 of NC_134137.1, forward strand.
ACTCTTACAATAATGGGATCTTTAATGACCTCAGATACGAATAGGTGCATCTTGAGTCTATATTTTACGAATAAATAATTTAGGGTGAAATTCATCCCCATGCATAAGGCTTGCAGACACTTTCATCCTACTTGTGCTCTCAAAAGAGTGCTGCGTAAGCCTTGAGGTGACCCTTTGCACTGGAGCTAATTTCAAGCACAAAGAATCAATACCCACTGGAAGGCAGGACAAAGAAGTGTGCTTATGTACAGAAGATTTTCAGAGTGAAATACTTTCAGGTAAGATCAGATGGAAATATAAAGAGTGGATTCAAAACAAAGAAATGCTGGACCCACTCGAGCAGTCTCTCCTCTGGCTTCTGCATTGCTAGGGCAGCACAAAGCATCCAGAGAGCTGTCCTAAAGGGGAACTGAGGGTCACCCTAACACAGGAGAATCCTGAGGTAGCACAAAGCTGGAATATCACCGTGCCACTCTTCTACACTCTTTGTGGGAAACAGGGTGAAGTGAGAAAGGGTTATGTCATAGCTCCTGGCACTCTGTTTAATGACCCCTATTTGGCTCTGTGTCTGGCTGCAGCAGCGGTAACTCAAAGGACCTTCAAAGTGGCTCTAAGATACAGTTGGTGCCATTGCAGAACCCCACCAGACCTCTGTGGAGCTTTTGTTGGGAAATGAGCCCACCGTCACTTTCCAAGGCTGAACTAAAAAGCCAGTTTCAGCCTGATGAGATCACACAGCAGAGCTGTAGTGTGCCAGGGCTCCCTCACTAATGACCTGAAAATCAAAATATGTAACATGTCCTCCTCAAGCTTCCCATGTGGCAGCTTTATCATTTTGCCTATTGGTACCAATTCATTAGCTTCATAGTTAAAATGGGGCACCTGCCTAGAGATAGGCTTGTTGCTACCGCCACTAGTATTTAGGAAATGTTTTGGTTGCCATTAGCTTTCATTGCCAAAGTATCCTCAGCTGAAAAAATCAGAAATTCTGGATGGCTTTTTATGATATCCTTTTCTAAACGTTTTTGGAACTGAAACTTGACCCATAAACATATTTCATTTGCTATTCTTAGTCCTGAATCAAATACAAATGACCTTTTTTAGATGAACAGACGTTGAGGTTTTTTTTTTTTTCAATCTGCTTAATAGCTTTGGCATTCCTGATAAAAGGATTGTGCATTTCACAAAACCTCAGAAAGATGAAATCAAACTCCTTCAGTCCAGTTTACTTGTTGTTACTTAATTGTATTTTTCCTTATAAAAATGAAATCTTCTTTCTTTTGTGAATGACCATAAACTGTCACTGTATTATTTCTGTTGAAATATTTAAACTGGATCAATTATCTAATCCTAAAGAATGTTTACATTTTATAATTGGAACACTAATACTTGTCAGACAGTGCCTGAAAGTGTACTAGGATATTCTCCATAGTGAAATAATAGCTTTTTTACCTCCTGCATCCTTCCATTATGTAAAATATGCAAGAACACTGTTAGTGTTTTAATTGCACACAAAGTAAAGACAAATAGAAGGCAGTTTGGATTCTGGTATCCTTCTGCAGCTGTTTCAAAGATAAGAGGTTGACTCTTCAATATGCAAAGTGGGTTAGTGAATCCACCGAATGTTTCTGATTCCTTGTTCAGATTTATCATCCCAGAGCTGCTAGCAGTAGCTTTGTCAATATGGAGTACTCATTGGTACATCAAAATATTACACTGAGAGCTCCTGACAAAGTTAAGTAACTTCTTCAAAGGTCATGCATCTAAAATAAATACTAGTTTTTCATGCCAATGACCAGTATCATAGTAACTAACTCATGGTAAGTATTTTATTCTTAAAATGTGATTTTTGTCTTATCTGTCCAGATAGGAAACTTCTGAGCATAGGGACTCTTGCCATGAATTCTGTACAGTACTTAGGACAATAGGGTTTCAATCTCCATGAGGTCTGTAGATGCTACTGTACTACAAGTAATAAATAAAAACATTTTGGAAATACAGAAGTAGTTGTATGGGACAGGGACCTTACTTATTATTCATACTACAAAACCACTTGAAGGCTACGTCTACACGTGAAGCCTACATCGACATAGCTTATTTCGATGTAGCGACATCGAAATAGTCTATTTCGATGAATAACGTCTACACGTCCTCCAGGGCTGGCAACGTCGATGTTCAACTTTGTCGTTGCGCAGCACCACATTGAAATAGGCGCTGTGAGGGAACGTCTATACGCCAAAGTAGCACACATCGAAATAGGGATGCCAGGCACAGCTGCAGACAGGGTCACAGGGCGGACTAGCGCTTCCGGAGCAACAGCTAGCCGCTCCCTTAAAGGGCCCCTCCCAGACACACTCAGCCTGCACAGCACACGGTCTGAGGAGCCATAGGCACACAGACCCCGGGTGACGCAGGCATGGACCCCCATCAGCAGCAGCAGCAGCCAGAGGTCCACCCAGCCCTCCCGGCAGGAGCAGGGCTCGCCCTGATCCATGCCATGAGGGAGGCAGCTGAGCACCTCCTTGCTACACCGGAGGAGGAGCTGCCCCCAGGGCAGCAGGGCTCAACCCCCAACCCTGCAGCACCCCGCCCCCACCCCCGCCTCACATGCCGCCGGCTGTGGAGCTACCCCACCAGCACCAACTGGTGGGAGCGGCTGGTGCTTGAGGAGTGGGACGACGACCGCTGGCTCAGGAACTTCAGGATGAGCCGGCAGACATTTATGGAGCTGTGCCAGTGGCTCACCCCTGCACTCAGGCACCAGGACACTGCCATGCGGCGTGCCCTCCCAGTGGAGAAACGGGTCGGCATCGCTGTCTGGAAGATGGCCACTCCAGACAGCTACCGATCCGTGGGACAGCAGTTTGGTGTCGGCAAGGCCACCATCGGGGCTGTCCTCATGGAGGTAAGAGGACACACGGGGGGGAGGGCAGGGCAGGGCAGGGGAGGGAAGGGGAGGGCCACGCACACCCTGCTCACCCTTCATTGGGACTCTCCCATGTGCTTTCCCTGCAGGTTGTGCGTGCCATCAATGCCATGCTCCTGCACAGGCTCGTGAGGCTGGGGCACCCAGATGCCATCATCGCGGGCTTTGCCACCCTGGGCTTCCCCAATTGCTTCGGGGCTCTGGATGGGACTCACATCCCCATCCGCGCCCCGCATCACAGTGGAGGACGCTACATCAATCGCAAGGGCTACCATTCTGTGGTCCTCCAGGCCTTGGTGGACAGCCGGGGCCGTTTCCAGGACATTTATGTGGGCTGGCCTGGCAGCACCCACGACGCCCGGGTTTTCCGGAACTTGGGCCTGTGCCGCCGGCTGGAGGTGGGGACCTACATTCCCAACAGGAGCTCCCTGTGGGGGACACCACCATGCCCCTCTGCATCATTGCAGATGTGGCATACCCCCTCCGGCCCTGGCTCATGCACCCGTACACGGGCCATCTCTCCGCTAGCCAGGAGCGCTTCAACCAGCGCCTGAACTACGCGCGCCAGGTGGTGGAGCGCTCATTTGGCTGCCTGAAAGGATGCTGGAGATGTCTCCTCACCCGCCTGGATGCGGGCCCCAACAACATCCCCCTGATTGTGGGTTCCTGCTGTGCCCTGCACAATTTGGTGGAGAGCAAGGGGGAGGCCTTTTTTCAGGGCTGGGCTGTGGAGGCTGGCAGGGCCGACGTGCAGCCACCCGCTGCCCCCAGTCGCCAGGTGGACCCTGAAGGGACCCGGATCTGGGAGGCCCTGCGGGCCCATTTTGATTATGAGGCCGTGGGGTGAACTCTGCCAGGCCCCCCACTGCCCACCCCTTCCTCCACAACACTCCCTGCCCCAACGCCCACACCATGGAGCACCCAACCGCACCCCACCCCCACTTTTCCTGGACAAATGACAGCACGCACTTGTGGCTGAACTTAAACTGGTTTTTCTTTGAGAACTTTGTTTATTTGGAACTAGAATTAAAACAAGAACAAACTATATACAAGATGTGTGTAACAAAAGTAATGTGTACAAAGAAAACAATAGTAATAAAAAAGTTTGTTCACTGAAAAGAAAACCAGGGATGATAAAGGGGAGAACTATTTATATGGGGGGGACGGGGCAAAGGGGGCACAAAAAAAGAGACCTACAACTGTCCATCAGAGTCCTTTTTTAAACATCAACTATATACAAGGGAAGGGGGGGGCCACGTCCCGGGCTCCACGCCCCTAAAGTCCGGCACTAGGGGTGGGCGGCCGGGAGCCCCGCCACGGCCGCAGCCCTGTCCGGGGCTGGCTGGGGGCGGGGCGGACCGGAAGATATGCCCAGCGAGTCTCAGCTGGCTCCAGGGGTCCCTCAGCAGTCCAGCCCTCACTGGTGGCGGGGCGACGGCGGACGGGACGGCGACGAGCGGAGCAGCAGGTGGTGCGGCAGGTGGAGCAGGAAGGGCAGGCACTGTGGCGGCTGGCACGGCATGCGGGGGGCGAGGTAGTCCACAAGTCTGTTGAAAGTGTCCATGTAGGCCCCCCATGCCTCTTGGCGCCAGGCCAGCGCCCGCTCCTGCAGTTCGAAGCGGCGTTGCTCCACCCACAGGCGCTGCTCCGCCACCTCCAGCTGCCGATGGTGGATGGCCAGCAGCTGGGGGTCCGTCGCCGTCGGCTGGTGGTGGTGCGGGGTCCGCCGTCTAGCCCGCCATGGGGCCAGTCGGTCCTCGGCTGAGGGGCTTGCCTGGAGCGATGGTCCCGGAGGGCTCTCCGGGACCACTGATGCCTCGCCGGCGCTCTCTTCCGGACCTTCCGATGGTGCAGCTGCGGGACACAGGAGAGGAGGAGGGGAAGAAGAATGGAGACAGGCGTTAGTGTGGGCCCCGAGCCGTGGCGTTTGTCCCCCCAGCCCTGTGCTGCAGGTTCCCCATCCCCATCCCCAGGAGATGCTGCTGTGATGGATGGGATTCAGGGGTCCCCCTGCACTGCACCCCGTCCCCTGGTGGGAGCGACTCTCACTTCACTCCGCAGGGTCTGACAGGAGAGGTTTCTTAGGCCACAGATGCCCAGTTTCTCCCAGGAGTAACAGCACCAGCTGTCAGAAGAGACAGACCTTCCAACCCGTCCTGGGGAGAAGACCCCAAGGGGTGCCCCTCTGGGATGTAGCTTTCCCCCTCCTCAGGCTGGCTGCCTTCCAGCTCTCCCTTCCCCTAGCCTCTACCTGTGCCCCCCCCCCCCCGATTCAAAGCCAGCTCGGCTCCTCCCTCCTCTTTGTTCAGGGCAGAGGTGTCACCTGCCAGCTGTAGACCCAGGATCATCCTTTGCCCCTGGGAGCTATTCGGCTCTTGTTGCTCATATCTAGCCTGAGTCTCCCTTTGGCACTCCCCCCACTCCATCACATGCTGCTGCTGCTGCTGTTGCTGCTGCGGGGTGTCCCACCCCTTCCTCCCAGGGGCCCCTCAAGGTTCCGCTCCCCCCCTGCCCCGGGGATGGGGCATGGCACTGTCGTGCGGGGTGGCGGGGGGCAGGGGCTGATGCACTGCTGTGAGGGCCATGGCCCTGCTGTCTTTGGGGCCATGGCCATGTGAGCATGTGGGGGACCCTGGACACATATCTATTACCCCCGCCCCTCAACCCCGGGGGTGTGCACCGGGGGGTACATACCTGATGGTCCACTTCCACGGTCGGGGGACACCCGGTGGGCGGATGCCCTGCTGGAGCTCCAGGATGGGATGGCGATCCGGAGCTCGACGTTGCTGGAGGAGACTCCCCCTCCTCCTCCTCCTCCTCCTCCAGTGCCCCGGGGGTAGGCTCCTGGGGGGACCCCCGGGGTGCGGGGCTTGCCTCCGGGGCAGACTCCGCCTCCAGGGCCTGCTGGGGCTCCTTGGCCAAGGTATCAAGAGTGGCCGGAGGTGAAGAGGTGTGCCAGGGGCCCAGGATGTCCCTGAGCTCCCTGTAAAAGGGGCAAGTGATGGAGGCGGCCCCAGATCGGCCGGCCGCATCCCGGGCCCAGGCGTAACCCTGCCGCAGCTCCTTCACTTTACTGCGTACATGATCCAGAGTGCGGGCAGGGTGACCCGGGTGGCCAGGCCCTCGGCCAGCCGAGCGAACACATCCGCGTTCCGCCTCTTGCTCCCCATTACCTGGAGCACCTCCTCCTCGCTCCAGAGCCCCAGCAGGTCCTGCAGCTCGGCCTCCATCCAGGAGGGGCCCTGCTGCCGCTTTCCAGCCTGGCTGCCCGCCTGGCTGGGCTGACTGCCCTGGCTCCCCGTGGGGGAGGTCCCCTGGGGGCGCTGGGGGGTCTGCCGGGCGGCCATTGAGGGTCCTGTGGCTGCTGAGGGACGTGCAGGCTGGCCGCGTGTCTGAGCTGCTGCCAGCACGTTCCCTCAGCTTCCTACACAGGAAGGGAGGGGGAGGGGACCTTTAAGGGGCTGCCCCACGTGGCCACCATTGAGCTGAGGGGCTGGAGAGAGCGTCTCTCAACCCCTCTGCTGATGGCTGCCATGGAGGACCCTGAAATTTCGACGTTGCGGGACGCGCAACGACTACACGGTCCCTACTTCGACGTTGAAAGTCGAAGTAGCGCGCTATTCTTATCTCCTGATGAGGATAGCGGCTTCGACGTCTCGCCGCCTAATGTCGATGTTAACATCGAAATAGCGCCCAACACTTGTAGCCGTGACGGGCGCTATTTCGAAGTTAGTGCCGCTACTTCGAAGTAGCGTGCACGTGTAGACACAGCTGAAGTGAGCCCACACCGTGGACCACTTTGGCACCATGTTCAGTGCTGTGCACACAGAGTACATCCTGAAGAGCTTTACAGCTAGAATCCCAGAAGGGTGGACAAAAATAATATCAAAACACCATATGCAACTTGTTAGAACTCCTTACATTTTTACATTTCCCTCTGGGCCCCATCACCCAATCTTGTGCCATGCCCATTCTACAGTGCTCTACATTTATCTTCCACCTTTTGTATCACACAAAAAGCTGCTGCAGGGACAGTGTGAAAACAGGAGTGGAAAAATAATATCTAAGTAGCTATCTAGAGAGTCTAAATGTTTGCTTTCATATCTTCTCTCTACCATCCGTGATGGGAGAGGTGGGGCAGTTCCTGGTGGCGTTGCCCAAGAGATGAGGTCCCATGTGGAAGGCCCTTTCCCTCGTAATCTCTGGAAGTGGTTCCCAGTTGTTACATCTGCTTTGCCATGTAATGGTGGGAAGAGACCTACCTTCAAGAGTTCTCATATCCAGAGCTTTCACGTTATAATATAGGTACATATGCTAGTGCAGAACTGAAGAAAGGAGCTGACTGTATAACAGTATGCACATCTCAAATCAATATATAGATAATGTAGTTAAACACTTCAGTTTGACATATAGTACTATATATATTAAGGGGGGATTGTGTTTATTTCAGTAACATACTAACATTTTTTAATTTGATTAATATCAGAATAAATCTTTATATTTTTACAGATAACTTAAATATTTAGAGCATTTTTCATCCATTTTTCTCTCTCAAACATATCTGATCCTGGAAGGACAATCAGTTGCATTACCCAGCATTCGGGGCATGGGTGTGAGCTAGATGACTGAGACTGACTCCAGCTAAGACTGACATGATGCTCGTTGGTTAAAGAAGAATATAATTCACAGACATTACTGGAACTATATCTTCCCCTCAGATTAGTATGTCTGCTATTGGGTGCTTGGATATGTAAATATGGCTACATCTACACTAGGGGAAAACTAATGGGCAAATCGGAGAATACTAATGAGGCACTGAAATGACCATTCAGAGCCTCATTAGCATGCTGCCAGCCATGGCACTTGTAAAGTGCCACGTTTCGCTCATGCGTGGCTCATCTACATGGGGGTCCATTTCAAAAGGACCTGCAAACATCAAAATCCCTTTATTCCTATCAGCTTTCGAAAAGGAACCCCCCCCCCACCACATAGACGAGCCATGTGCAAGGAAAATGTGGCACTTTTGAAGTGCCAGGGCCAGCAGCATGCTAATGAGACTCTGAATATTCATGTCAGTGCCTCATTAGTATTCTCTGATTCGGCCATTAGCATGGCCATTTCGAAATCTCCCCCTAGTGTAGACGTAGCGTATGTGTCTGGTGAAACTTGAAAAACAGTGAGTGCAACAAATGGGGAAGTTGTTTTCTCCCACATTTTCATGTCTCCAGACAGCTGACCCCATTTCTTTTTTATATAAACCTAGCAAATGGCACCCATTAGGTTTTCACCTTGAGATTCGACTACTGCAATTTGCTCCATTTTACAGCTACATGGAAATTGTAGCTGGTGAAGAATTTGTAGCCCAGTTTCCTAAGTTATGCTTCCAGCCTGCTCCAAAAAATAAAAACATCACATCTGTGCTCTTGGACCTCCACTAGGTAACTTTTGATTTCTACATTGACTTGAAAAGTGTGGTTTTAACCTATAATTCTACCTGTCTAAGAGACGACCTCTCTTCCCAATGATATATTGCCACAACTGCAGTCAGCTGGTTTGCCCTACTGGTATATATGAAAGGAGATGGTAGGCAGGGCATTCTGTGCAAGTATTTTACACCCTTCAAATGTATTTCTTCTCTCGTTCTGGGACCATCTAACTTGCATCACTAATAGCAGGTGAGAGCAGATCTGATGATTAAAACCCCTGTATCCACCAGCAGTATGTCTTCACTAACATTCCCCTCACTGGCTATGTTTAGATTGCAGGGTTTTGTCAACAAAATGGCCTGGGCCTGGCCAGATTGCAGAGCATGTTCTCTTGACAGTATATCAACAGTATGGAGCAATTGTGTTGACAGCTGTACCCTGCTCGCTACAAGGAAGAACCCCTCTATTGAGAGAGATTTGTCAACAATAGGCAGGTTTGTAAATAACAGAGGGCCTTCTGTCTACCGAAGAGGCCTCCAGGATGCTACACAGGTGTTCTGGTGGATACCCTGTCCACAACAAATACCACTCCATGGTTCCTGCCTCTGGGCCCTCTTGGAGCAGCAGGGAGGCTGAAGAACCCAGGAAGCTGAGTGTGGGAACAGCTGTATGCCACATGTCTCTCTCCAGTGTGCTCGCACCCATACCCGAGAGCACTGTGACTGAGCCACAGGTTGCCCAAGACCCCCCGGGTGCTCAAGAGAGAAGCCTCAGAGGTTCCAGGACCCTCCCCAGGGCTCCAAGAAGCAGGCCCCCTCTTTGTCTGGCCCAGAGATCCAGGCCTTTCCTTCCATACAGGACCTCCGTGCCAGGCTCCATAATGAGGACATCTACGGCCATGTGGCTGAGGCCCTGATCAAACAGGACCATCCACACTGCACCCTTGAGTGAGTGAGAGCCAAAGTCAAGGAGCTGAAGTGGGGATACTTCCAGGCTCATGATGCTGTGGGCTGCTCCGGGCAGAACCAGCCCGATGCCCCCACTATCGTGAGCTCCATTGGATCCTGGGAGAGGGGCACACATCTCATCCTCAGTCTGGATTCAGGGTTCAATGTCTCATCATCTCCCATGACAAAGATGAGCCAGAGGATGAGGGTGAGCAGGAGAAGGGGAGCAGTGGGACCTGGATGAGACTAGCAGCCTCATTATCATCTAGAGCTGGTCCCAGGCAACCAGGTTGCCTCTCAGGCCTCCTCATATTCTGGGGAGTGTTTTTCAGTTGAGTGCCTCTTTTGTCACACATCCAGGACATGAGAGACAGGTGTAGGTGGGGCAGGGTGCAAGCATTGCTCTGCCGGCTCAGGCAGGACCTTGTCTTGCAGTCCCAGCACATGGAACCACATGTAGTATTAGTGTGCACTGCACCCCCCCAGCAGACATCCCCTGAGGATGGGTGGCATTCTGCAGCCAGGCTCGTGGAAGGCTGCATGAGTGTCAGGCCTTGGGGGTGCAGTGGGGAGCCTCCAAGCACCTGCCATGGCTGACAGCAGGCTAGCCACAGAGGCACTGGCAAGACCCCAGACACCTCAAGAGGTGTCACACACAGCACATAGACATGGCTGCCTGTGTCTGGCAGCACTCAGTCCCCCGGGCAATGCTATGAGCCAAGGGGCCATGACAGGCCCCACAGAGGCCAAGCTATGCATGACTCCCTGGCCACCCATAAGGAGACCCCTCTGTGGCTGGACAGCCCACTGAGCCACTAGCCCATCGTCCAGGGGTCGGGGGCAGAGGGCGGCATGGTCCTGTGGGCACCTCAGAGTTCCTGTGTAGGCCACACATGACTTTAATCCCAATACACCTCCCTCCCCGCCTGGAGGGGTGTTGGTCGCTGCTCATGGTAGGGGACACAGCCTCACGAATTGTGTTTACATGAATGAATGACTGTCTCTCCTTCCTTGTGTTCTGTGCAGCTGAACCAGCAACAACCAAGGGCTGAGCCACTCTGACGTCAACACCACACCACCCCCAGGGCTGGACAAAGAGAGTCAGAGTCCACAACAACATTATATGGCAGCATGTGATGGTGCTAAAAGACATCCAGCAGACACTCGTGTACCATGTTGGTGAAGGTGTGGAGTAGCTGTCGCAGGCATGGGACCATCTCATGTCCAGCTGGAATACTGTTACCATAGCGTGGTGGGACGTGCTGGCATAACCACCTGCTGCTGTCCCCACTGTCCTACACCATCCTGCCCACCTGCAAGGTGACCTGGACCCCTGCCTGCTTCCCTGAGTGATGGCTCTACCCAGACCCCACCCGAGCCCCTCCTCATCCATACCTCTCCTTGTTCCCAGCACTTAGCCAGCACTGCTGAGGCCCCAAATGCGTGGCAGGAGGTGGCTCCTGAATGCAAGTTGAGAGGGGGCCCTGAAACAGGCACCACTCAGTGTCCTGCTCCCCCTGGTTTCCCAGCCTCCCTGCCCCCATGTTTTGAGGCCCACCCCAAACCACATCCCAAGTACCCCCATCACCAAGGTCTGAGGACCCCCACTACTCTACAGTCCCAGCCATCCTCCTGCCACATGTTATAAAGAGTCCCATGAACCAGTTTTTTGTCTGACATACAAACAAGTGTCTTTATTATTCAGGGGTTGGAGGGGGTGAAGTGGCAAAGGGATGGGTCATGGTGGGAATGGGCTAGGGCTATGGGTCTGAGGCCCCCAGTGAGGGGTACTGAGGAGGGGTACTGGGGTCCTTGGGAGAAACTCACCCTCAGGGCCTCCTGGACCTGCATCCCATCCTGATGGGCCTTGTGGATGGCTGCTATGCTCAGCTGCTCATAGGCTCACCCCTCACAGCTGGCATCCATCCCCCTACCCTGGGAGGAAGGCCTCCCCTTTTCTCTCCATGATGATGTTGTGTAGAATACAACAAGCTGCCACAACCTCAGGGCTGCCATGTTGAGGAGGGTCAGCAAGCACTGGAACCATGCATAGAGGCTGCCAAAGGAGTGCTCAGCCTCCATCCTCTAATGATTTAGCTGATCACTGAATTGTTCCCTTCTGGGGCCCAGCTGTCCAACATAGGGCTTCATCAGCAATGGCACGAGGGGGTAGACCACGTCCTCCACGATGCAGACTGGCATCTGCATGTTCCCAACTGCCAGCTCATGGTGTGGGATGAATGTTCCCCCTTCCAGATTCTGGCACAGGCTGGAATTGTAGAGCATCTGTGCATTGTGCACCCTGTCCAACCACCCGAAGCAAATGCAAATGTTCGTGAACTGACCACGGTGGTTGACCAGGGCCTGCAGCACCATAGAGGAGTAGTCCTTCCTGTTGATAAATTTGGCTGCACAATGGTCCAGGGTGAGGCTTGGGACATTGGTCCCAATGATGGCTCTGGTGCAGTTTGGGAACCTCAAGGCAGCAAATCCAACCATGACTTGGTCAGCGTCTCCCACATGGATGACTCTCCACAACAGGATCAAATTGATGGAGGTGAAAGAACACACATGACAGGGAATGATGGAGGGAGTACCTGGGCCCTTGGGAGATGCCCATCCCCTACCTGTCCCTCCTTGCCATCTCTCCAGGATCCTTCCCCATGAGTCTCCCCCCCAGCAGGGAGGTCTGTGTGAGGGTGGGATGGCATGATCCCCTGGCGACAGGGATTCCCCCCAACCCTACTCCACCCCTCACACCATCCCAGACTCCACTTCCTGAGAGTCCCTCTTTAGTGGGACATGCCACCCTGTGCAAGGATAGCAGCTTGAGAGTGTGTTATCTCCATGAGGTGGGCCCCGATGGTGGACTTTCCCATGACAAACTGATTGCCCACTGACTGGTAGATGTTGGAAGTAGAAAGCTTCCTGATGGCAATTATGACCTGCTTCTCCACAGGGATGGCGGGCCACAGCTGGGTGTCATGTCTCTGGAGGGCAGCGGAAAGCTAGACACATAGCTCCAAGAAGGTGGCCTTTCACATGCAGAAGTTTTTGAGCCACTGCTGGTCATTCCACTACTCCATGACCAGACGGTCCCGCCAGTCCAAACTCGTGTAGTGCCTCCAGTGCTGCGTGTCCACTGTGGGGTGCAGATGCAAGTCGGTGGAATCTGCAGCCAGGATGATAGTCCCAAAGATGATCTTGGGGTTGACATCACTGAGGAACAAGAAGGCAGCTGCCAGAAAGTGCAGTACAAGCCACTACATGTTTGTGTGGAGCCATTGCAAACCCAGGGACAGCTCCAGCTTCATGGTACCTAGGGACCATCTGTGTTGCCCTCAAACACAGGGCAAGCACAGCAGACACTGTGAGAGCTTTGCTGTCCCTCACAGGGATAGGCAAGCCAACAGCAGGGGCAAGGAACAGCTGTTTGGAGGGGTTCCTTTGAACACGTGTCTCCACAGAGCTCAGGCACCAGCATTGGGAAGGAACTGATGACTTCCAACCCTGGGTGACATGGTTCCAGGGGGTCCATTTTGCTGAAAGAGCATCCCATCTGTCTGGCCACTCTCTGTCAAGGAAGCGGATCACTCTTTCTACGCACATTGGTGTCTGGATGCACTCTATCTACAGAAGTTTTGTTGGAAGATATCTTCTGAAAAAAGCTTCTATCGACAAAACCCTTCAGTGTAGATATAGCCACTGTTACTACTAATACAGCTCAACCAGTGTATTAGTTCATAGAAGGATGAAAAAAAAATTCTAGTGTAGGTAAAGTTACTGACTGCAAACCTAATTAAAGATGGTTGTGCATCCATGTCACAGCTGAAATTCTTGTTCTGTACAACATACAGTAGTGAGATCTCTAGTATATCAGCTAAACAGAAGGTCCAGAAGGGCGAGGTATTCATGCTGTTTCGCTTTCACAGCTGCATGCACACTCAGAAACAAACTCAGCTACACTGAATGGAATCTTATTTCACAAATGGTTAATTTCAATCTCGTATACCAGCATTTCCCAAAGTGTGGTTCACGGCCCAGTACTGGTGCTTGGAAAAAAATGCCAGCCCTTAGGAAATATATAAATTATCACAATGTACTATTATTATTGTAAATAAATAATAAACAGTGAACATTTATTCATTTTTCATTTTTTTATATGTGTTTATATTTTTGGGATGAAAAATAAAGTACTGAAAAAACCTGGGTCCTAACTATATAAAGTTTGAGAAACCCTGTCATATACCGTTCGTGGAGTAGGTGAGAAAGGGCCCCAGAATCTGTTCCACAGTGATTTTTGACAGCAAGAAAAGTCAAGATGACCAGAAGTATGAAATTATGTTAGTCAATGCTATGAAAGCCACAATCATGTAAGGACAAACCAAAAAGTACCTGAGCATCTGACATTTCAAAACCCCTGCTCACCCACTCTCCAACTCTATAGATACCTGTGTACACACTCATTGTCACAAACTTAGGTGCCTTTTACAGATTTAAGAACAGGTGGGTCCCTATCTCATGCATAAGCTGCATCAAACTAATCTTTCCCCTGCTTAGTTTTCTTCCTGGTCTGATGAACACCATAAACCCACACAAAACAGCAGTGGAAGAGATGGTCGTATTGGCACCCTCTTATTTTAACTAGCTAGTTGAAGCACTCACCTGAAGTGTGCACTCACCCAAGCTGATGCAAGAAAGGGATTTTAACTTGGGTGTCCCACCTCCTTAAAATGCCCCAACCACTGGTCTATAGGCTCAGTTTCTCCAGGGACAGCTGTTTCGTTATTGAGTAATAGTTTAATTGTAATTGAAGTGGGGGACTGGGTGAGGAGGAGATTGAGATTGTGTCTCCATATCCCATGAGAGCTTTCTAATCACTGGGCTAAAGGTGGAAACATCATCATCTCTTCTTCAGAAATGTATTTGCATTTTACAAAAAGAACTGTGGGAACATGCAATGCCAAGAGAGGATATACAGCTAAGAACTCCACACAAAGATAGGCATCTGAGTTCGTTAAAGGGATGGGGCTTAGCCTATGCTCTTTACTCATCACCTCTTAATTTCCTCCTGACTTGTTTCGGCAGCTCCCTACTCAAGCTTGCTGGCATCTGTGGATTCCATACTAAGGCAGCTCCTCTCCTCATGCATTGTGTAGGGAGCACAGACACATAACTCAAGGCTGTGGATGGCAAGATATCTAAAAGTTAGGCATGACAACACCAGATAATGCTCAAGTCCCTTTGGCGCTCTAGTCCAGGAAGATTTTCAAAGTATCATAGAATACTAGATTTGAAAGGAACCTAGAGAGGTCATCAAGTCCATTCCCCTGTACTCATTGCCATCCAGGTATTTGTCTAACTTGCTCTTATAAATCTCATATGGTGGAGATTCCCCAATATCCCCGGTCAATTTATTCCAGTGATTAACCACCCTGACAATTAGGAAGCTTTACCTAATGTCCAATACGAATGCCCCTTGCTGCAGTTTAAGCCCATTGCTTCTTGTGCTCTCATCAGGGATTATTGAGAATAATTTTCTTTCCTCCTCCTTGTAACATCCTTTTAGTTACCAGAAAATTGTTACCATGTTCACCCCGCAGTCTTCTCTTTTCTAGACTAGACAAATACAATTCTTCCAATTTTCCATCATAGGTCATGTCTTCTAGATCTTTAATAATTTTTGTTTCTCTTCTCTGGACATCTTCAATTTGTCCACGTTTTCTGAAATGTGACTACAAGTCTCTGTTACCAGACTATCTAAGGGAGCTGAAAAATCTAAGTTCATGTCTAACTAATCACGTGACTAAGCTTCAGGTTTCAGTATTAAGTCTCTTCCATGGTACCCCATTGTCACATGTGTCACCCCAGAAGATAGCTACAGTATTGATCTCTGAAGGAAGAAATTGATATTTCCCTTTTTTATGGAAAAGCCCAAGGCTCTTTCTAAATGAGTTGTGGTCTTTAGGTGAACTAATAGATTATCCTTTGATGGAGCTGCTATTAAGATATCACCTAGATATATTAGCAGTTTTATTCCTGAGGCCATTAGAATTGACACTATGGGTCTTAATAACACTGTAAATGCTTTCAGGGTGATGGAATGACTCAGAAATATTACTCTCCACTGAGGCAAGATTCTGCCTTAGCATAGTCTGTATATCTCCTCCATCACCAGAGTGTCTGAGCACCAGGAGAACCTTTTGTTATTTACATGTTTTGTTTCCTAAATTTTATTTTGCTATATATATTAATTAATATATAACACATAGTCAACAAAAGACAAAGATTAGAAAGTTGGACGAGTTTCATGTTCACGTCTCTAAGAGATAACATGCAGTCGAGTACATTGTTAACCAATGATTTTGATATCCACACTGAATTTTCAAAAGGACCAGATTATAAAAACAAGTAAAAAGAGGATGGGAAAGAGCTACAATCTAGCACTGGATGTTTGCAGACCATCATTGCCTTCCCTGTAGAGACTGGTCCCTCTTTGTAATAAGAGGGTGAACATTATGGCTACGTCTACACGTGCCCCAAATTTCGAAATGGCCACGCAAATGCCCATTTCGAAGTTTACTAATGAAGCCCTGAAATGCGTATTCAGTGCTTCATTAGCATGCGGGCGGCAGCCGCACTTCGAAATTGACGCGGCTCCTTTTCGAAAGGACCCCGCCTACTTCGAAGTCCCCTTATTCCCATCAGCTCAAGCCGCGTCAATTTTGAAGTGCGGCTGCCGCCCGCATGCTAATGAAGCGCTGAATATGCATTTCAGCGCTTCATTAGTAAACTTCGAAATGGCCATTTGCGTGGCCATTTTGAAGTTTAGGGCACGTGTAGACACGGCCTATGAGTGGTAAACAGATACACTTTTATTCCATTCATCAGACTGAGGACAGGAAAACAACAATGAGGGATGTGATATGTGAAGTGACAAAAGAAACAATAAAAAATAGTTAGGCTTGGAGAAGAAGTCTACATAGGACAATGACTAGTTCATAGTGAGTGTGGTCTGGGGCATTGATGGGGATGTGTGTGCTGTCAATGGTTCTGAAGCAGTTGGGGAAGCCCAGGGCGGAGAAGCTGGCCACAGCCACATCCACATCGCTGAGGCGGATGACCCTCCAGAGCAGGTTGTCATTGATGGGCGTCATGATCTGACAGAGAAAGAGACCCAACACACATGTGAGGTACTGAGGGAGGTAGGCCGTGGGCAGATACCTGTCCATCTCCCGTCCTCCATCACCTCCACAGCCCTCCAACCCTCTGCCCCAAGGGCCACCCTATGGGATTGGATCTGTGCAAGAGTTGGACAGCACAGTTCCCTGGGACAGGGTTCTCCCTTTGACCTCCCCACCATGTGCATGGCCTGCAGACCTTGCTGGGACCTCTCTCCAACCCCTCCTGTGCAAGGCCTGCAGACCACGAGTGCCCACTTGCATAAGGATGGCCCTGACAGTGGACTTGTCCACCCCAAATTGGTTCCCAATGGAGCCATAACTATCTGGGGTGGCAAGCTGACATATGGTGATGGCCACCCTCTTCTCACGGGGAATGGTGGGTCACATGCACCTGTCCTCCCTGTGCAGAATGGGGGAAAGCCAGTTGCAGAGATCCAGGAACCTTGCTTTCTGCATTTGGAATTTCTGGATCCAGTGCTGGGCACCCCACTCGCCCATGATGAGGCGGCCGCACAAGTCAGTGCTGGTGGTGTACCTCTACACCTTCCTGATGATCTGGATGTCTCAGTGGGGGGAGTGCCCCTAGGGTATCAGGGTCAGGCCCTCCTATGATAGGATGGGGTGTGGGCCACCAGCACAGGTGTGCGATAGCAGCTGCAATGATAGGGAATAGCTCTTGCAGCTCTGCCTTGGTCCAGGACACGGCCGGGAGCTGTTGTGGCTGCATGGCTGGGTGCATGGCATGGGGCATCTCTCAGGCTGAGCGTGCTCCCTGCACAAGCCATGCTTTCCCTTGTGGGGGTTGCAAAGCTTCTGGTTTTCAGGGAGCCAGTGTTGAGCGAGGGCATTTAAGGGTGCATCTGGCCAGTAGTCCTGGAAAGGCTTGCCAGCCATGCAACCCCATCTGAGGGCTTTGGGGGGCCTGTTCTGCCAAGAGAGTGGCTGGGGCTATATGGCGGCTGTCTGTCAACAGAGCAGCTCGAAAGAGCAATCTGCTTTTGTGTGTGGACACGACCTGTCAACAGAAGTTTTGCTGGAAGATCTCTTCCAACAGTAACTTCTATCGACAGATTGCTGTAGTGTAGGCATAGCCTTCCAGAATAGCGTATTCCAAAATAATGTTGCTGTGTAGACATAGCCAATGAGAGACAAGTGAATCTGGATAAAAAACAAAGTAAGTATAATTTATGAAAAAAAGAATATTTTTTCAGATTTACACTCCCCCCCGAAAAAAAAAACACTGGAGGAAAATTATTTTTAATTTCTCTTGCTTCTTCCCCTATCTTCTATCATTTCTCCTTCTCCCTATTAAATGGCAAAGAAAGAAAAAATATGACCAGGGAACCATCAGAAACAAAGCAAAAACTGGTTTGGCAGCTTGACACTGAAAAAAGGAGTTTTTTTTTCTTTGAAAAAGAAGATCTTTTAAGAAAATGTTTACTGAAAATTTCCTTCATATATGGGAAAAAAAAGTGGTCATTTTCCCACCAAGAACTGTTTCAAATGAAACCTTTTGAGCAGTTCTAGAGACAAGCAACTTACTGATCAGGCAGATCACTTGTGCAGGTCAGCTGCAGCTTCTTACATAGAAGGAAAAAGGAGATTCTAGGCACATCAGATGGAAATAGCAAATTATGGTTACTTGGCAATGTTGGGGACAACACTGAAAAATAATGTAAGGAAATATATAGCAACTCTCCCACATGGAGAAAAGCCAAACCAAAGAGTAGCTCATCTAAAATAAATGTCAGTACAGTCTGGGATTTATTGCAGGACACTTGCAATCAACTCCAGAGTTTAATTATTTAACTCTTGAGACCTGTGCTTCAATCACCCATTGTCTATTTCCAGCTTTGCAACAGATCAGTCCTATGGTCCTAAACAAGTCACTAACCACTGTGCCTCAGTTTTACCTATGCTGTAGTGAAATAACAATACCCACCTCACATGAGCTGGGTCTACACCTTTGCAGGCACTGAAGTTGAGAGGTTTCTTTCCAAGCAATACTTCAAGGCTGTGTCTATACATGCCCCCTCCTTTTGAAGGGGGCATGTCAATGAGGCAGTTTGAAAGATGCCAACGAGGCATTGGCATGAACATGCAGCACCTCATTAGCATAATGGCAGCCACTTTCAAAACACACACTGCCTGTGTAGATCAGGCCTTTCAAAAGGACCCCCTTGACTTTGAAAGCCCCTTCTTCCTATTTGGTTTTAGTATCTTCCGAACTGCCTCATTAACAACCCCCCTCCAAAAGGAGGGAGCATGTGTAGCCCCAGCTTTAACGTGGTGACATGCTTAATTTATTCAATCTTGTAAAGTGCTTTAAACTCCTAAGGAGGAGGAGGAGGATGCAGAAGTACAAAGTATTGTTTCCTGTAGGCTACGTCTACACGTGCCCCAAACTTCGAAATGGCCATGCAAATGGCCATTTCGAAGTTTACTAATGAAGCGCTGAAATGCATATTCAGCGCTTCATTAGCATGCGGGCGGCAGCGGCACTTCGAAATCGACTCTCCTTGCCGCCGCGCGGCGCGTCCAGATGGGGCTCCTTTTCGAAAGGACCCCGCCTACTTCGAAGTCCCCTTATTTCCATGAGCTCATGGGAATAAGGGGACTTCGAAGTAGGCGGGGTCCTTTCGAAAAGGAGCCCCGTCTGGACGCGCCACGCGGTGGCGAGGCGCGTCAATTTCGAAGTGCCGCTGCCGCCCGCATGCTAATGAAGCGCTGAATATGCATTTCAGCGCTTCATTAGTAAACTTCGAAATGGCCATTTGCATGGCCATTTCGAAGTTTGGGGCACGTGTAGACACGGCCATAGTCTTTCTTATGGCTGGCTCTTCTGACTTGCTTTGGTAAAGACTCCTGGAGCTTACACAAACTTGGGTACACAACAGGTCAACTAGAGAAGCTAGGTGAGGAAGCTGGAAAAGGATCTTGTCAGAACATATCTGATTTTGCTTCTGTTGAGATGAGCTTGCATCTATAGAATCAGAACAGAGGCACAGAGAAAGCAGGGCACACAGTGTACAGGCAGCGGGGGAGCTGATGTTAGACTTGATTTCAGAGCTATCAGTTGAATTGTTTGGATGGAAGGGGGCAGCCGAGGGTGCCATATTTTAAAAAGTGCTGAGCTTTCTGCTGGCACCATGCAAGGCCCCTGAATTTTCTGGTTTCTAAAGTGACTGCATAGATGGAAGCAGCCTAAGACCCCCTCTGCCACTGCACATTGGCTGAATGACTCAGGGTTGGGATGCATAATCAGCAAACAAACTCTCTTGTTATGCGGTATTCCCACAAGAAGGGATTTAAGGAAGGAAGGAAGAAAGGAAATGGGTCAAAGCAAGAAGTTCATGCTTAGTCAATATTACTAAAAGTTACAGTGGGATTGCTGCAGTGGAAAGGGCTAGGTGCTCAAATATTATTCAGATAAGCATAGTGTGGAAACATACAGTAAAGACAGACATGCTACCTTCCTATGTCCTGCTTCCAGTTTAGATAGACAGGGTTTCACTCACTAATGCTATTCCTGGTTTTCACTTTAATGCAGTTGCAGGTGCTAAAGAGAACAGTTGCAGAGAGATTCAGTTGAATATGAAAGAGTCCCCCCTCCACATGCCCATATTTAAGCAATATTTCAAGATACTAATAATCAAGACAGAATGAACTGATTGCAGACAATAAGTGAATTAGCTGGAGCCTGTGGACAAGGTCACATATCCCAGTCCCAGACAACAGACAGATTCTGCACTTGACAATGACTGCATGCCTGTCACAGATGGTTTGTAGACTGGCTTACTTGATATATAATGATACTTGCTGTGGTACTTAAAAGTTAGGTGATAATGTCAGGGAAATCAATTAATTATTCATGCAAAAAAGCATCAACTAAATTTGGATGCATAATTAGAAGACTAATCACAGCTTCCAAAGGTGGAGAATTGAAAGATGCACACTTAAGTGGAACCCTGCTCCACCCCAGGTGCATGAGCTTTCCTGTTATATGCACAATAGTTTATTTCTTATTGAGATATAGTTAGGGCCTACCAAATTCACAGTCCCTTCAGATGGACCATCACCTTGTTGTGGTTGGGGGGCTTGCGTGTCTCAATGACCCAGAGAGCTTTGCTGGCTGGAGCTTTACACTCCTGGTAGGGTCTCCCTTGTCAGGCAGGTCAATGGCTAGAGACCAGACAAAGAGTGATCCAACTTCTCCTCAAGGATAAGAGGTTGGCATAGGGCTAACAACCCTGCCCGTAAAAAGAAAACTGTCACAGAAACATCCACAAGGAAAACCTTAACTTGTCATGTCTGGGGAAGAGCAGGAAATCCAGCTGGAATGATTATGAAGCAGGGCAGCGAAAGCTGAGAGGAGGCTGCATTGCAGATGACCCTTCTCTCACCCAGAACTACAACTCAGATTGGAACATGGAATGTTAGAAAAATGTATGAGGCTGGCAAGACAGCACAAATAGCAGCAGAAATGCGACAATACAAGCTGGCAGTTTTGGGGCTGTGCGAAACAAGATGGATAAAATCAGGACAACTGCGTCTAGCAACAGGTGAAACCCTTATTTATTCAGGGCATGAGGAGGAGGATGCGCCACACGCGGAAGGAGTAGGTATGCTGTTGTCCAAGGATGCAGTTGGATCCCTAATTGACTGGACAGCAGTGTCAGCACAGATCATTACAGCCAGGTTTTACACCAAGATAAACAAGATTCTGATTATACAGTGCTATGCCCCCACAAATGATGCTGATGAAAATATTAAAACAGGTTTTCAGGAGACTCTCCAAAGTATTATTAACAAGAAAGGTAAGAAAGATATATTAATTTTGGTGGGTGACTTCAATGCCAAAATCGGAAGTGACAACACAGGAAAGGAGCAGGACATGGGTACAGAAGGATTAGGAAAAGCCAATGAGAACGGCAACCTCTTCAGTGGCTTCTGTGTATTTAATGGATTGATGATTGGTGGGAGTATCTTTCCACACAAAAGAATCCATAAAGCAACATGGGTTTCATCAGACCACCAGACTGAAAATCAAATTGACCATATCTGTATCAACAGCACCTTCAGACGTTCTATGCAAGGTGTACATGCAAGAAGAGGGGTGGATGTGGGATCCGACCACCACCTTGTCTTAGCAAAGTTCAGGCTGAAACTGAAAAAGCACCACATGCAGGTAACAGGTCAGGGCCAAGATGTAACACAGAACTCCTGAGAGATCAGATAACAAAATCACAATTCCAGTTAGAACTGTTAAACAGATATACAGTCCTTAGAGATCTAAGATCAGAAGATGTAGTGGTAGAGCAAGTGTGAGAAAGCTCTAAATCAGCATGGAAAGAAGCTTGTGAGAAAATCCTGGGCAAAAGAACAAGACAGCTCAAAGAATGGTTGTCTCTAGGGACTCTAAGGAAGATAAAGGATAGAAAAGACAAGAAGGCAGTTGTCAACAGCAGCAAGACCAGAGCTATCAAGGCAGAAGCGCTGCGATTGTATGCAGAAGCTAACAAGGAAGTGAAGAAAAGTATAAAGAGGGACAAAAAGAACTTTGTGGAAGCACTAGCACAACAAACCAAGCAAGCCATAGGCCAGAAGAATCTAAAAGAACTGTATAATATCACAAGGAAGTTAGCAGGTGCAAGACAGACGGTAGATCGTTCTGTGAAAGACAAGGATGGGAGAGTCTTGTCAAATCTAGCCGAACAACTTACTCGATGGAAAGGACATTTCAAGGATCTCTTAAACCGCCCAGCACCAATAGATCCACGGCCGCATCTACACGTGCCGGCTACTTCGAAGTAGCGGCGCCAACTTCGAAATAGCGCCCGTCACAGCTACACGTGTTGGGCTCTATTTCGAAGTTAACATCGACATAAGGCGGCGAGACATGGAAATTGCTATCCCCATCAGGAGATGGGAATAGCGCCCTACTTCAACGTTCAACGTCGAAGTAGGGCACGTGTAGCTGATGCGCATCCCACAACAACGAAATAGCAGGGTCCGCCATGGCGGCTATCAGCTGAGGGGTTGAGAGACGCTCTCTCCAGCCCCTGAGCTCGATGGTCACCGCATGCAGTGGCCCCTTAAAGCTCCCCGCCTCCTGCCTTCCTGTGCAGGAAGCTGAGAGAGCGTGCAGGCAGCAGCATTGCCATGCGGCTAGCCTGCACGCTCTTCTGCAGCCAGAAAAAAACCCCAGCGCTGTGATGGCTGCCCCCAGTCCCCTAAGCACCCTGAGGGCACCCCCCCCAAGGGGAGCCAGGGCTCGCAGGCTGGCAGCCAGGTGGGCAAGTGGCAGCGGGGCCCCTCCTGGATGGAGGCCAAGCTTCGGGACCTGCTGGGGCCCTGGCGTGAGGAGGAGGTGCTCCAGGTAATGGGGAGCAAGAGGCGGAACGCGGATGTGTTCGCTCGGCTGGCTGAGGGCCTGGCCACCTGGGGTCACTCTGCCCGCACTCCAGATCATGTACGCAGTAAAGTGAAGGAGCTGCGGCAGGGTTACGCCCAGGCCCGGGATGCGGCTGGCCGATCTGGGGCCGCCCCCGTCACTTGCCCCTTTAACAGGGAGCTCAGGGATATCCTGGGCCCCCGGCACACCTCCTCCCCTCCGGCCACTCTTGATACCTCGGCCAAGGAGCCCCAGCAGGCCCTGGAGGCGGAGTCTGCCCCGGAGGCAAGCCCCGCACCCCGGGGGCCCCCCCAGGAGCCCACCCCCGGGGCACCGGAGGAGGAGGAGGAGGAGGGGGAGTCCTCCTCCAGCAACGCTGGGCTCCGGATCGCCATCGAATCCCGGAGCTCCAGCAGGGCGTCCGCCCACCGGGTGTCCCCCGACCGTGGAAGTGGACCATCAGGTATGTACCCCCCCGGTGCACACCCCCGGGGTTGAGGGGCGGGGGTAATAGATATGACCAGGGCCCTCCACATGCCCAGACGACCATGGCCCCAAGGACAGCAGTGGCATGTCCCTCAGAAGAGTGCATCAGCCCCGCCTCCCAGCACGACAGTGCCATGCCCCATCCCCGGGGCGGGGGGGAGCGGAACCTCTAGGGTCCCCTGGGGGGAAGGGGTGGGACACCCATCAGCAGCAGCAGCAGCAGCAGCAGCAGCATCTCCCGGCGATGCGGATGGGGAACCAGCAGCAGAAGGGTGGGGGGACAAGGGCCACAGCTCAGGGCCCACACTAACAGCTGTCTCCACTCTTCTCCCCAACCTCCGTGTTCCGCAGCTGCACCATCGGAAGGAACGGAGAGCGCCGGCGAGGTATCAGTGGTCCCGGACAGCCCACCGGGGCCATCACTCCAGGCCAGCCCCTCGGTGGAGGACCGACCAGCCCCATGGCGGGGATGACGGTGGACCCAGCACCACTACCCGACGGTGACGGACCCCCAGCTGCTGGCCATCCATCGTCGGCAGCTGGAGGTCGCCAAGCAGCGGCTGCGGGTGGAGGAGGCATGGGGGGCCTTTATGCGGACATTCAACCCTATCGCGGACTACCTGGCCCCCCATGCCGCGCCGGCTGCCGCTGTGCCCACCCTGCCTGCTCCACCCGCTGCGCCAGCCGTCGTCGCACTGCCACCCGCCAACGAGGACCCTTCCGCCGAGGGGGACCTGGGGCCTGCTGACACCCGCCGGCCATATCTACCGGTCCATCCAGCCCCCCAGCCAGCCCCGGCCAGGGTTGAGGCCGAGGCGTGG
This sequence comes from Carettochelys insculpta, assembly GCF_033958435.1. Classification (NCBI taxonomy): domain Eukaryota; kingdom Metazoa; phylum Chordata; order Testudines; family Carettochelyidae; genus Carettochelys; species Carettochelys insculpta. The sequence continues at coordinate 140,975,008 of NC_134137.1, forward strand.
GTCGCGGCCGCCCACCCCCAGCGCTGGACATTAGGGGGTGTGGGGCCCAGGACTTGCCCCCCCCCCTTTGTATATATTCCCCTCAGTTTAATGTTCTTTTGTAAATAGTTTCTATATTAGAGCCCCGTTGTTATGCTGATCCCTGCCCCCCATGTACATTGTTCTCCCCTTCCTTGTCTTCCCCTTTCATCTTATCTTATTTATAATACATATATATAATTTTGATTTTGCCTGTAAATAGTTAGTCATGAAAATAATAATAAGAGTTCTACAGATATTTGATTTGATGAACAAATGTCTGCTTTTATTTACGAGAAAAGTCGGGGGGGTGCTCTTGGGTGCTCTGTGGTGTGGGCGTAGGGGCAGAGAGTGTTGTGGAGGATGGGGGGGTGCTGTGGGGGGTCTGCCAGCATTCACCCCACGGCCTCGTCAAACTAGGCCCGCAGGGCCTCCTGGACCCGGGTCCCTTCAGGGTCCACCTGGCAACTGGGGGCAGTGGCTGGCTGCACATCGGCCCTGCCAGCCTCCACAGCCCAGCCCTGAAAGAAGGCCTCCCCCTTGCTCTTCACCAGGTTGTGGAGGGCACTGCACGCCCCCACAATCTAGGGGATGTTGGTGGGGCCCGCATCAAAGTGGGTGAGGAGACACCTCCAGTGCCCTTTGAGGCGCCAAAATGTGCGCTCCACCACCTGGCGTGTGTGGTTCAGGTGTATGTTGAAGCGCTCCTGGCTGGCTGACAGGTGGTCTGTGTACGGGTGCATGAGCCAGGGCTGGAGGGGGTATGCCACATCTGCAATGACGCAGAGGGGCATGATGGTGTCCCCCACAGGGATCTCCCGCTGGGGGATGTAGGTCCCTGCCTCCAGCCGGCGGCACAGGCCCGAGTTCCGGAATACCCGGGTGTTGTGGGTGCTGCCAGGCCAGCCCACATAAATGTCCAAGAAACAGCCCCAGCTGTCCACCAAGGCCTGGAGGACCACAGAATGGTAGCCCTTCCGGTTTAAGTAGTGTCCTCCACTGTGCTCCGGGGCACGGATGGGGATGTGGGTCCCATGCATAGCCCTGAAGCAACTGGGGAAGCCCAGGGTGGCAAAGCCCACGATGGCAGCATCCGGGTCCCCAAGCCTCACGAGCCTGTGGAGGAGCAGGGCGTTGATGGCGCGGACGACCTGCAGGGGAAGCACATGGGAGAGCACCAATGAGGGGTGTGCAGGGTGTGTGTGGCCCTCCCCTGCCAGGGCCCCCCCGCCGCCAGGGCTGCCTCCCCTTCCCTCCGTGGGTCCTCTTACCTCCATGAGTACAGCCCTGACGCTGGCCTTGCTGACGCCAAACTGCTGGCCCACGGATCGGTAGCTGTCTGGAGTGGCCAGCTTCCAGACAGCGATGCCGACCCGTTTCTCCACACTGAGGGCACGCCGCATGAAGGTGTCCTGGTGCCTTAGTGCGGGGGTGAGCCACTGGCATAACTCCAGAAATGTCTGCCGGCTCATGCAAAAGTTCTGGAGCCAGTGGTCGTCGTCCCACTCTCCGAGCACCAGCTGCTCCCTCCAGTCGGTGCTGGTGGGGTAGCTCCACAGCCGGCGGCGTATGAGGCGGGGGGGGGCAGGGTGATGCAGGGTTGGGGGTTGCGTCCTCCTCCCCTGCGGGCAGCTCCTCCTCTGTGGCAAGGATGTGCTCAGCTGCCTCCTGCATGACATGGAGCAGGGTGAGCACTGCTCCTGCAGTGGCGGCTGTGTGGAACTCTGGCTGCTGCTGCTGCTGCTGCTGCTGCTGGGGGTCCATGACTGTGTCGCTCGAGGTGTGCGTGCCTATGGCTCTGCAGACCACATGCTGTGCAGGCTGAGTGTGTCTGGGAGGGGCCTTTTAAGGGAGCGGCTAGCTGTTGCGCCGGAAGCGCTAGTCCGCCCTGTGACCCTGTCTGCAGCTGTTCCTGGCACCCTTATTTCGATGTGTGCTACTTTGGCACGTAGATGTTCCCTCGCAGCGCCTATTTCGATGTGGTATTGCGCAACATCGACGTTGAACGTCGACGGCAGAAGCCCTGGAGGACATGTAGACGTTATTCATTGAAATAGCCTATTTCGATGTTGCTACATATAGTCAGAGGACTATAATGGTTAGGAAGACCCGCAACACCTGTGCCAGCACTACGGCTGTCTCCTCCACTTGTGCCTGCAGCCAGACAGACTGCCTAACCATGGATGTTTCTACCCAGATCCTGGTGTGGTTCTGCAAGGACTGTAGCTTGCCATTCCCACTTACTGATACCCAGGCTGAGGGGAATATTCAGTGTGAAAGGTGCCTGCTGGTGGAATCTCTCAAGCGGCAGGTGGGGGAGCTACAGGAGGAGGCAGCCAGGTTGAGGAGTATCTGAGTCCATGAGCAGTTCCTGAATAGTATTCAGGTGGAGACTGGGGAGGTAACTGTCCCAGTGCACAGGATGGCTGATAAACCACTGGAGGAGGCGGACCAGGGTGGACACTGGCAGCTGGTTACTTCTCGCAGCAGGCTGCGTCCCACCCCTGCTCAGAACCCTCCCACTGTGGTACTGGAAAACCGGTATGCTGTACTCGACACAGGAGACCAAGAATTACCCCGTACAGACGAGGAGAAGCCTCGTACCCCCAAGGCTGGGAAGCCTACTGCCACCCCTGCAAGAAGGAAACGTAGAGTAGTGGTGGTTGGAGACTCTCTTCTGAGGGGGACAGAGGCACCCATCTGTCGCCCTGACATTTCATCTCGGGAGGTGTGCTGCCTGCTGGGGGCCCGTATCCGAGACGTTACGCAGGCATTGTCGAGGATTATCCGGTCCTCTGACTACTATCCCATGCTTCTCATCCATGTGGGCACTAATGATACTGCGAGGTGTGACGCTGAGCAGGTCAAGAGTGACTTCAGGACTCTGGGGGCTCGGGTCAGGGAGTTTGGGGTGCAGGTGGTATTCTCCTCAATCCTGCATGTCAGAGGTAGAAGCCTAGGAAGAGACAGGTGTATCCTAGAGGTGAATGCTTGGTTGTGTATGTGGTGTCTCCAGGAAGGTTTTGGTTTCTTTGACCATGGGATCCTTTTCCGGGAAGGACTGCTAGGTAGAGATGCGTCCACCTTTCGAGGAGGGGGAAGACCATATTTGGACAAAGGCTGGCTAACCTAGTGAGGAGGGCTTTAAACTGGGATTGACGTGGGCAGGGGAGCCAAGCCTGCAGGTAAGTGGACAGCATAAATACATGGGAGATGAATTTGAAATGGGAGGGAGTATGGGCTACACTGGGAGAGTAAAAAGAGGGCCAGGGCAAAACTGGGAGGCAAGACCAAATCAATGTCTGAGATGCCTATATACAAATGCAAGAAGTATGGGAAATAAGCAAGAAGAATTGGAAGTACTAATAAATGAATACAATTATGATATCATTGGCATCACAGAAACTTGGTGGGATAATACTCATGATTGGAATGTTGGTATTGAAGGGTACAGCCTGCTTAGGAAGGACAGACAGGGAAAGAAGGGAGGAGGTGTTGCCTTGTATATTAAAAATGTACACACTTGGACAGAGGTGGAGATGGACAAAGGAGATGGATGGGTTGAAAGTCTCTGGGTTAGACTCAGAGGAGTAAAAAACAAGGATGAGGTCCTACTAGGAGTCTACTACAGGCCCCCTAGCCAGGTGGAAGAGGTGGATGAGGCTTTCTTTAAACAGCTAACAAAATCATCCAGGGCCCAGAATTTGGTGGTGATGGGGGACTTCAACTATCCAGGTATATGTTGGGAAACTAATACAGCAGGGGACAGACTGTCCAATAAATTCTTGGATTGCATTGCACACAACTTTTTATTCCAAAAGGTTGAAAAAGCTACCGGGGGGAAGCTGTTCTAGATTTAATTTTAACAAATAGGGAGGAAATTATTGAGAATTTGAAAGTGGAAGGATGCTTGGGTGAAAGTGATCATGAAATCATAGAGTTCACAATTCTAAGGAAGGGTAGAAGGGAAAACAGTACAACAGAGATAGTGGATTTCAGGAAGGCAGGTTTTGGTAAACTCAGACAGCTGGTAGTTAAGGTCCCATGGGAAGCTAAGCTGAGGGGAAAAACGGCTGAGGAGAGTTGGCAGTTTTCCAAGGGACATTATTAAGGGCCCAAAAGCAAGCTATCCCACTGTGTAGGAAAGACAGAAAATATGGCAAAAGACTGCCTTGGCTTAACCAGGAGATCTTGCATGATCTCAAAATAAAAAAAGAATCTTATAAGAAATGGAAACTAGGACAAATGACAAAGGACGAATATAGGCAAACAAAACGAGCGTGCAGGAGCAAGATTAGAAAGGCTAAGGCACAAAATGAGCTCAAACTAGCTACAAGCATAAAGGGAAACAAGAAGGCTTTTTACAATTACATTGGTAACAAGAGGAAGACTAAGGAGAGGGTAGGGCCATTGGTCAGTGAGGAGGGAGGAACAGTAACAGGGAATTGGAAATGGCAGAAATGTTTAATGATTTCTTTGTTTCGGTCTTCACTGAGAAATCTGAAGGAATGCCTGACATAGAGAATGCTGGTGAAAAAGGGGTAGGCTTAGAAGTTGAAATAAGAAAGGAACAAATTAAAAGTTACTTAGAAAAGTTAGATGTCTGCAAATCACCAGGGTCTGATGAAATGCATCCTAGAATCCTCAAGGAGCTGATAGAAGAGGCATCTGAGCCTTTAGCAATCATTTTTGGTAAATCGTAGGAGAGAAGAGAGACTCCAGAAGAAGGCAAATATAGTGCCCATTTATAAAAAGGGAACAAGAATAACCTGGGAAACTACAGGCCAGTCAGCTTAACTTCTGTGCCAGGAAAGATAATGGGGCAGGTAATTAAAGAAATCATCTGCAAGCATTTGGAAGGTGGTAAGGCGCTGGGGAACAGCCAGCATGGCTTTGTTAAAAACAGATCATGTCAAACCAATCTAATAGCTTTTTTGATAGAATAACGAGTCTTGTGAATAAGGGAGATGCGGTGGATGTGGTATACCTAGACTTCAGTAAAGCATTTGACACGGTCTCACATAATATACTTATCTCTAAACTATGCAAATACAACTTAGATGGGGCTACTATAAGGTGGGTGAACAACTGGCTGGATAACCGTACCCAGAGAGTAGTTATTAACGGTTTTCAATCTGGCTGGAAAAGTATAACTAGTGGGGTTCCGCAGGGGTCTGTTTTAGGACCGGTTCTGTTCAATATCTTCATTAATGATTTAGATATTGACATAGAAAGTACACTTATTAAGTTTGCAGATAATACCAAGCTGAGGGGGGTTGCAACGTCTTTGGAGGATAGGGTCATAAATCAAAAGGATCTGGATAAACTGGAGAAATGGTCTGAGGTAAACAGGATGAAGTTTAATAAGGACAAATGCAAAGTGCTCCACTTAGGAAGGAACAATCAGTGTCACACATACAGAATGGGAAAGGACTGCCTAGGAATGAGTACAGCAGAAAGGGATCTGGGGGTTATAGTGGACCACAAGCTAAATATAAGTCAACAGTGTGATGCTGTTGCGAAAAAGGCAAACATGATTCTAGGATGCATTAACAGGTGTGTCGTGAACAAGACACGAGAAGTCATTCTCCCGCTGTACTCTGCGCTGGTTAGGCCTCAGCTGGAGTATTGTGTCCAGTTCTGGGCACCGCAGTTCAGGAAGGATGTGGAGAAATTGGAGAGGGTCCAGAGGAGAGCAACAAGAATGATCAAAGGTCTAGAGAACATGACCTATGAAGAAAGGCTGAAAGAATTGGGCTTGTTTAGTTTGGAAAAGAGAAGATTGAGGGGGGACATGATCGCAGTTTTCAGGTATTTAAAAGGGTGTCATAAGGCAGAGGGAGGGAACTTGTTCTTCCTTGCCTCTGAGGATAGAACAAGAGGCAATGGACTGAAATTGCAGCAGGGAAGGTTCAGGTTGGACATTAGGAAAAAGTTCCTAACTGTCAGAGTGATCAAACACCGGAACAAATTGCCAAGGGAGGTGGTGGAATCTCCATCACTGGAGCTATTTAAGAAGAGGTTAGATAGATGGCTTTCAGGGATGGTCTAGAAAATGCTTGGTCCTGCCATGAGGGCAGGGGGCTGGACTCGATGGCCTCTCGACGTCCCTTCCAGTCCTACTCTTCTATGATTCTATGATTCGATGTAGCGTGCACGTGTAGACGTCGCCCACCAGACTTACCCTCAGCTCCTATACCACTACCAATAAATACAGACAGACCAACTAAGGAGGAGATAAGGAAGGCCATTTTTCTGCTGAAAAGTGGAAAAGCTCCAGGGCCAGACTGCATTCCCTCATAAGCAGTGAAGGTGGACCTTGAAACCTTCACAGACATGCTTTACGAACTATTTGGCAGAATATGGGACATTGAGGGAATACCACAAGACTGGAAACGTGGCATATAATTAAAATACCCAAGAAAGGATGTTTGAATGAATGCAGAAACTGGAGAGGTATCACTCTGCTGTCTATTCCTGGGAAAGTCTTTAACAGGATCCTGTTGGAGAGAATGAAAGCAGAGATTGACAGGCTGTTGAGGGATGAACAAGCTGGTTTTCAGAGCGAGAGATCATGTGTACACCAGATAATGACCTTGCGGATCATCATAGAACAGTCATTGGAATGGAACTCCCCACTGTATATAACTTTCATAGACCTTGAACAGGCCTTTGATAGTGTAGACAGAAATACACTGTGGAGACTGTTGCAGTGTCATGGCATTCCCTAGAAGATCATTAATCTCATTCAAGCCAATTACGAACACTCCACTTGCCAGGTTGTACATAATGGCACTCTGATGGAATCTTTCACTGTTCGAACAGGTGTGAGACAGGGATGTCTACTCTCACCATTCCTTTTCCTTATAGTTATGGATTAGATTATGCTACAAACAACAAGTGGACACCACAGAGGTATTCAGTGGACCTTCTCTTGTCAATTAGAGGATATCGATTTTGCTGATGACATTGCTCTCCTAGCCATCAGCATGAGCATATGGACAGCAAAGTTGCAGCACTGGCTAGCGCTGCCTCAAAGGCAGGCCTGAAAATCAGTAGATGTAAAACTAGAACTATGAGGGTCAACCACACTAAACAAGACAACATCACTTTAGTGGGAGAGACCCTTGAAGACATCGAACAATTTACTTATCTTGGTAGTATTGTGAATAAAGATGGTGGTATTGACCAAGACATCAAATTCAGGACTTGCAAAGCCACAGCAGCATTTCAAACTCTGTGGCCAGTATGGAGATCACACAAGATCTCTGTTGAAACAAAGCTGAGAATCTTCAATTCAAATGTAAAGTCCATCCTGCTGTATGCCTGTGAATCATGGCACAACACAAAGTCCTCAACACACAAACTGCAGACGTTTTTGAATAGATGCCTGAGGTACATATTACAAATAAGATGGCAAGACAAAGTCACGAATAAACATCTGTGGACACCAACAGGCCAAGAGCCAGTGGGGATCCAATTAAAAAGGACAAAATGGGCATGGCTGGGACATACTTTGAGGAAATCCCCATCCAACATTGTTCAACGTGCCCTAAAATGGAATCCTCAGGGGAAATGCAGCCGAGGAAGACCCCGAATAACATGGAGGAAATCTACAGTCATGGAAGCACAAGAACTGGTATATTCATGGGGCCAGATTGAAGCCATTGCCCAAGACAGAACCAGGTGGAGGAGCCTTGTGGATGACCTATGCCCCACTTGGGGTTCACGGGTTTAACTAACTAAATTCACAGTCCATTTTGGTCATTTTCATGGTCCTAGGTTTTTTTGGAAATGGCGAGTTCCATGTTATCAGATATTTAAATCTGAAATTTCACCATGTTGTAATTGTAGAGGTCCTGACCCAAAAAGGAGTTGTGTGGGAGTCACAAAGGCACTTGTAGGGGGTTTGAGGTACTACTACACTCCTGTTCTGCTGCTGGCAAGAGCATTGCCTTCAGAGCTGTGCAGCTGGAGAGTAGCAGCTGCTGTTCAGCAACTGAGCTTTAAAAGCAGAGCTACTGCCAGAAGCAGAAATAAAGATGGTGTGGTACAGCATTGCCACCCTTAATCCTGCACTGCTGTCTGCAGAGCTGGTCCTCAGTCAGCAACTGCCCCTCTCTGGCCACCCATCTCTGAAAGCAGCAGTAAAGAAGTAAGGGCAACATATATCTGGTATCATCACCCTTACTTCTGCACTGCTACTGGTGGGATGCTGTCTTGAGAGCTAGATTCCCAGACAAAATTACAACCGCTACTCTTCACTTGCCTAGCTCTGAATGCAAAGCACAGTAAGGGTGCCAATACTGCTGTCCACTTACAACAACCTTGTGATTCCTCTGCAACTCCCTTTTGGGTTAGGACCTGCAATCTGAGAAACTCTGGTCTCCTCTGTGAAGTCTGTATGGTATAGGTTAAAAGCACACCTAAGGTCATATTTCACAGGAGGACACAAGATTTCATGGCTTGTGATATGTTTTGTGTGGCTGTGAATTTGATGAGGACCTACATATAATAGCAGCATGTTTCTCATGTATAATGATATTTTAGTCAAATGAAAGTATTAATGCCAAAGGAGCCCTAAGACTTTGGTGTGGTGTTGCACTAGGATTGGCTCATTGAGGGGGATGCTCATTTTATTTGTTTGTTTGTCACTATCTGGAACCTTCCTGACCCTAATTTTCATGAGCCATCCAGAAAGTCTCTTTTGACACCAACCGTCACAGCTGATCAGCTCTCCAGAAACAAAATCTCCTTTTTGGGATGCAAGTGGTTACACTGCCCAAGGTTGCATGTGAAAAATACTGTAAGTCATAATTCATACTGCTGTCCGTGAGAGTCTTGGTTGTCACTCGATAATGAGCAGTACATCTTCATGTCACCTTCCTATTTGTGAGTCTGTTGCTGTGTGATCAGCCCAATTCTGGAGCTGCAGAGCTTATCACAGAAAGGGCAGGTGTAGATAGCTGTTGGAGGAGCATGGGGCAGTTTTTGAAGTTCTTTTCTTTTTTTCCCTTCTCCTTGCCTGCACTGTGGTGGCACCTCTCAGATTGCACCAACCCCTCACAACCTACTGTTCTCCACTGGGGATGGTCTTGGGCAAGGTTCTCCCAAGTGTCGACACTGATAATGCACTTTTTCCTGTGTGCCTTCAGCATGTCCTTAAATCGCTTCTGCTGGTCCCCAACACTCCTCTGTCTTTCCTCCAACTTGGAAACAGAATCTGTTTTGGGAGGCACTGATCAGACACTTGAACCACATGACCAGTCCAACAAAGTTGTTGATGAATGATATTGGCTTCAGTGCTGGTCATGTTTGACTCATCCAGGACACTAATGTTCATGAGGCTATCCTCTCAAGAATCATAGGGGTAGCTGTGTTAGTCTGTAGCTGCAAAAACAACAAGAAGGCCTGTGGCAACTTATCTGTCAGTCTATCGGGTGCCACAGGACTTCCTGCTGTCCTCCCAAGAGATATTTAGGGTTCTCTTGAGGAAGCATTGATGGTATTGTTCAAGTGCCTTCAAACAATGCTTGTATGTTTTCCAAGTTTCACATGTGTACAGTAGCATTGGAACAACCACTGCACAGTATACAAGGAGCTTTGTCTTGGGATAGAGGTTCCAGCTCTTGAGGAACCTTTGCCTCAAGTGGGTGAGAGCAGGACTTGCTGGATTTCTGAATCAACGTCAACTCTAGCAGAAATATGACTTCAAAGATATGAAAAGTGTTTCACATTTTCCAACAGTTCTCCACTGACTTCAATAGAAGGTACATGAGATTGTCCCATCAGCAAGAGTTGGTGGAGCACCTTGGTCTTTGTGATGTTCATCATGAGGCGGAGATTCGTGTAAGCTTCAGCAAAGGTACTTAAGATGGCCTGAAGGGCTGTGGGAGAAAAAGCAAAAACCATGTTAGCATCCACATACTGGAGGTCCATGGCTGAAGTCATGGAGATCTTGCTCAGTCCCTTGAGATTAACGAGCTCCCTGTTCATTCCATAGACAATCTTCACACCATCTAGAATCTTGCTGTCAATGAGGTGAAGGGTCATGGCAATGAAGATGCTGAACAGTGACGGGGCAATGAAGAAGCCTTGTTTGACTCCTGTTTTGACCTCAAAGGAGTGGCTTTGGAATCCACTGTAGGAGATATACATATCTCACACATCTGGAAGGGACCTCATGAGGTCATCAAGTCCAGTCCCCTGCTCTCTCAGCAGGACCCATCACCATCCCTAAAAGGATTTTTTTTAATCTATTCACCCTAGATGGCATGCTCAAGGATGGAGCTCACAACGCTGGGTTTATAAGGCCAATGCTCAAACCACAGAGCTCTCCATGAAACAGCTTCAAAGCACCAGTGAATTTTTTGGGACAGCTGATCTTTGAGAGGCGGGTCCATCAGGTGCTATGATTGACAAAGTCGAATGCTTTGGTCAGGCTGATGAAACTTGTGTATAAGGTTTGGTTTTGTTCATTGTATTTTTCTTGCAGTAGCCAGGTGGTGAAGATTATGTCCGCTTTTCCTCAGAATGGTCAGAAGCCACGTTGGGATTCTGGAAGATTTTTTTCTGAGAGTGGCAGGAGTCAGCACACAAGGATTTGAGCTAAAATCTTCCCTGCTGTTGCCAAGAGGGAGGTGCTATGATTGTTTCCATGGTCCAACTTGTTGCCCTTTTTGAAGAGACTGATAGTCAGTGTATCTTTGAAAGGTTGTGGCATCTGCTCCCTATCCCACAGCTTGAGAAATAAGAGTGAAAGTACTCCCAATGAAAACACTAATGCTCAGAAGGTATATCACATGGACTGGATGCCACTGATACAGAAATGGCACTTCTGGGAGTGCTGCTATAAAGGGCCGTGTCTACACGTGCCCCAAACTTCGAAATGGCCATGCAAATGGGAATTGAGCTCATGGGAATAAGGGGACTTCGAAGTAGCCGGGGTCCTTTCGAAAAGGAGCCCTGTCTGGACGTGTCGTGCGGCGGTGAGCCACGTCAATTTCGAAGTGCCGCAGCCGCCCGCATGCTAATGAAGCGCTGAATATGCATTTCAGCGCTTCATTAGTAAACTTCAAAATGGCCATTTGCGTGGCCATTTTGAAGTTTGGGGCACATGTAGACATAGCCAAGAGCGGTACTGCCCAGGGTGAATGGGAGGCCTCTTTTGGTTTAGGGATACTGGTATCCTGGGAATTAGTAGGATACAGCCTTGTAATTTGACAACTTCAGCAGGCAAATAGCCTCCCATTCAAGTGAATACTGTATACTGGACTATTCACAATTGGCAGCTGCCTCTCTTAAGAAATGCAGTTTCTAAGCATATTTTATTGGCTTTTAGACAGAGTTCATTTCTACTACACAACTAATTGTTGTTGGCTGGTTCAGCGGCTGATTAAAAATGTTGTATTTATAGTAACCGAACACATACGTGAGTGAAGTATTGTATTTCCTATTGTTTACCAGTGAGTCTGAAGGGCAAGGTGAATAAGAGGTATAAAATCCTTAATACCAGTGTTCTTTTGTGCTGATACAGGCTGGTATGCTGTGCTGGCACAGTGGCAGCCCCCACTGGGATCCCCTGCCAGGAGGTAGATGGACCCCACCAGCTCCATGACTGGGAGCCAGCTTGGGTGCAGAGCCCTGCCAGCAGCTCTAGCCTCAGGAACCTGGCCAGGCTGGGGATCCCCAGCAATCCCAAAGCTGGGAGCCAGCCAGGGTGCAGAGCTCCACCAGCAGCTCCAGCCCTGGGGACCTGGTTGGGGCGAGGGGAACCCTGCCAGCCTTGAGGCTGGAAGCCAGCCAGCACATGGAGCCTAGGCAGCAGATCCTGGTTTAGGGACCTGGCCAGGGCTCGGGGGCGGGGCAGGGGTCCCTGGGAGCCCTGCAGCAGACAGCCAGTTGGGATGCAGAGCCCCACCGGCAGCCCAAGCTGTGCAAACCCTGGTGGGTGAAGGTAGGGAGAGAGGCTGGGAACCAGCTAAGTACCAGCTCCTTTTTTAAAGCACTGCTTTATACTTGTATGGCACTTTTCAACCACAGATTTCAAAGTGCTTTAGAAAAGATTAACAGGTCACAGAGGAAGTCAACACCAGAGGTGAGAATGGAATATACACCTCTTGTCTTGCAGTCCTGAGCTTTTGCCACTGGACAATACAGTCTTCCTATAGGAAAATGTTTTACCTACCCTCTCTTCCATGCGACAGCAAAGTGTTATTACCCGAGTATGAAAAATGTAATAGCAATGATATACAACAATTTGAGGAGAAATTGAAGAAAAATATATCTGTTGAAACTCAATAAGAATTTAAGGAGGCTGAACAAAATTATCTGGATTTAATATTCATTCAAGCCACTAAGATTAACCGCCTTATTAAAGCGCTTTCCATTTTGATACAGTAGCCACACATAATTGGGTTGTTTTTTTGTCTTATCTAGAGGAGGAACATCAAAATCATGGGCTTCTTCCATTACTCTCACTGAGTCGTACCTTATTCTGCAAGAAGTCCCATATGTTTTAATGGCATGTTCTGTGGAGTAAGATACTACTTAACATGACAGAATCCGAATTTATACTGGCAGATGGGGACAATATTGCTTCTGTAGCAGGTTCTGATGCCTTCACTCATGTTTACTCTACTAATGGTCAACCAGACTGTATCCCCCTATCACACAAAGGCTGTGTCTAGATTTGGTCTGGCTGCCAGCAGCATGATACAAATAAGGCTTCGTGAAATTGCAAAGGGTGATTCATTTGCATATGAGCACAGATCATTTGCATATTCATTGAAGAAAACAAGTGGTGTAGACGTTGTTCTGCTGGCAAAACCCCCTTCTGTCACCAGCACCTTATCCCTGATTTTTTTCAGGGATAAAGGGCTGGCAACAGAGGGGTTTTTTGCCAGCAAAGCCACATCTACACTGCTTGTTTTCTGCTGTGAATATGTAAATAAGCCATGCAAATATGCAAACGAGCAGCCATTTGAAATTTTGTGAACCCTCTTTTGCATCATGGTGCTGGCAGCCCTACTGAATCCAGATTCAGCGAAAGAGAAGAATGCTCCTACAGTGTCACTAACACTTTGCAATTCAGGGTTCCTTGAAGTCTTGAAGCATGGTGTAGTATGGATGAGAGGGTAGGTAATAAGTTTTCCTATAGGAAAACTGTATTGTCCAGTGGCTAAAGCTCAGGCCTGGGAGACGAGAGGCATATATTCTATTCCCATCTCTGGTGCTTACTTGCTCTGTGACCTGTTAATCTTTTTTAAAGCACTTTGAAACCTGTGGTTGAAAGTCTGAAGAATGATCCATTGCAAATTTAAGGCCTGATTCTGGTACACTTACCCACTCTGCAGCTGTGGCCACACTACCCCTACCTTTTGGAAGGGGCATGTTAAGAGGGAGTTCAGAAGATGCTAATGAGGCTCTGACATGAATGTCAGTGCCTCATTAGCATAATGGTGGCTGTGCACAATTCAAAAGTGCTGCTTTCAGAATGCACACCACCTGTATAGACAAGGGCCTTTCTAAAGGACCCCACAGACTTTGAAAGCCACTTGTTCCCAAAACCAAATGGGAAGAAGGGGCTTTTGAAGTTAGAGCTTGTGTGTGTTCTGAAAGTTGCACTTTCGAAAATTGCACAGCTGCCATAATGCTAATGAGGTGCTGAATATTCATGTCAGTGTCTCATTAGCATCTCCTGAACTCCCTCTTAACATGCCCTTTCCGAAAGGAAGGGGTAGTGTGGCCACAGCCCAAGGGATGTACACCTTCACAAGAGAAATAAGTGGAACTACTCAGTGGCTGGGTCTACACTACCACTCTCCTTTGAAGGGAGGATAGTAATTAGGGTGTTGGGAGTTTACTAATGAAGTGCTGTGCTGCATACGCAGCACTTCATTAAGCAAATCCCCCCCCCCCGCAAATTGTAAGTTTTAAACTTCCGAGTACAAGCTTACGTCTAGCCGCAGCTCATCCATCAGTACTTTGAAGTGCCGGGGCAACTTCAAAGTCCCTTTACTCCTCAAAATTTTGAGATGCGGCTAGATGTGTGCTGGTACTTCATAATTTAAAACTTCGAAGTTGCCGTGGGGGGGGGAAGGGATTTGCTTAACGAAGTGCTGTGTATGCAGACCAGCACTTCATTAGTAAACTCCCAACACCCTAATTGCCATCCTTCCTTCGAAGGAGGGTGGTAGTGTAGACAAGCCCAGTGAGTATGATTCTACTAAAAAAAGTACAGATATAAGTATCTTCTCTCTACTTCATTTGCAGCACCTTAAAAGATCAGAGCGCACATGCTCTGTTTTCAGACTAAGGACTACATTCTGATTCTGTCACGCTGGCTTGTGCCTTAAATGATGCGTTATCACATTAATTTCAATGGGATACTCAATAAGTGAGGTGCTACTAAACATAAGTAAAGATTCCAGTATTTGACCCTTAATCACTGCCAGCAGCTCTATCACTGTCCATTCTTGATTTAAATTTACTGATTTTTCACACCGTGAAAAAGATTCTAAAAATAACCCTCAGAATTATGTAACTCACTTTGCCATAATTGCACTGCTTTTACCAACATCCAGACTGATAATACCCTGAGCTATTTCTGCTGAAAGCAATATAAAAAGATATATAGCTCCACAGACCCATCTCCTTCATTAAGTTCTTCACTATCGATGCTCCTGAGAGTTATGATTTAATCTCAAGTATCTTGGCAGTACAATTCAGGCACTGGTTTAAGTTGTAAAATCAGTGCTTTAAGATTCACTCCACTAGCAGTAAGGTGCAAATGTTTTCCCTGCACTTTTATGGCACAGATGCACAAAGAAAGTAAAGGACAGCCTACACTTTTAGTATTGTTACAGACCAAATTAGTATCAAAGCATAAGAAACAGAGCTGCAGCAAAGCTTTCACTCAAAGGAGCTAGGGATGCCTTTTAGGTTGCTAGTGATGAGGTCTGAGTTATTTCATTCCAAAAATGGACTTCAGAATACTGTCTGGGAGTCTTAACATCTGACTTACATCACCATCATTAAAGCACTTTCTTACAAACAGTTATTTTTTTTTCCTGTGGAAGGAGAGTATTCAAAAGGTGCCAAACGGCAACAATAGAATCTCAAGTTTCAGCTCATTGTATTGTGGTTGTACAGTATGTTTAAAACACAAACATGAGCACAATGTGCAGTTAAACATCAGATTGGGTTGCTCTAAACAAGAGCTTCTCCTCTAATTTTTCTAGGGATTCATTAACAATTCATGCCCTGTCTTTTAATCTTGTAAATGAATTTTTAAGTACACATTTTATCAATCAGGTTCTCTATTAACTAACACTATTAATAAATAAAATTTTCAGTACAGTATGTCTGTCAAGTGATGAACAAAAATATTAACATATGATAGCCCCCAGTTCAGAGTGCCAACAGTTTTCTAAAATATCACACAGAAACATACTTCTGAAATAAAACATTTGGCAGACATTCCATTTTTTTATTAGTGTGACTGATACAGACTCTTCCCAGCGGTTAGTATTATTCAAGGTCTGGCAAATGTAAGGGATACAACTCCTAGAAGATTAAAAAAAAGAAGGATACCAGGTGGTACCATGATAGTGACATTTATCTTGTAAGCAATGTGTCAACTTTTTCCATAACCAGCCCATCACATATTGTGTGTGTGTGTGCGTGTGTGTGTCCACTCAGCCATTGATGGAATTTCTGTGGTTTTGCAATTTCTCACAATGACACTTTTTGGCGCCACGGTCACAGCTGACAAAAGAGGTCAAAGTGCTGGGTCTTGGTCAGCAATTGAAGGGACATCAAAATAAGCTATGTCATCTTGTATGTTGGGGAGGCACTTTATTTTGTACCAGTGGTTAAGGCAATCCCTGCCATGCTGTATCCGATCTTAAATACACAGACAACAAGGTGGCACTGCTTATTAAAACAGACCTTAGAATAATATTAATTAGAATGCAAGAGGAGCTAGTGCTCCTCAGAAATAAAAATAATTAAAAAAAATCCATAATTTGGACAGCTGGATCTGCTTCACGTAGACTTAAGAATGTTGTTTTACCAAGAAAATAGCCTTCAGTCTCTGAATTCCTATTCATTCATCCAATCTACTAAAATATCTGTTGGTAGGCGTAGCGGTCAGTAGGTTTACAGTACGCCTATCTTCATGCCTCCAGCCTCCATCCCAGACACACCACACGATCCATTGTCTACAGCCAAGCACTAAGATATAACCTCATTTGCTCCAACCCCTCCGACAGAGACAAACACCTACAGGATCTCTACCAAGCATTCTTGAAACTGCAATACCCACCTGAGTAAGTGAAAAAACAGATCAACAGAGCCAGACGTGTGCAACGAAGCATCTTACTACAGGACAAGCTCAAGAGAGAAACCAACAGAACACCACTAGCCATCACCTACAGTCCTCAGCTAAAACCTCTACAGCGCATCATCAGGGATTTACAACCCATCCTGCACAATGATCCCCCACTTTCACAGGCCTTGGGAGGCAGACCAGTCCTTGCCCACAGACAACCTGCCAACCTGAAGCAAATCCTAACCAGCAACTATACACCGCACCACAGTCACTCTAACTCAGGGACCCATCCATGCAACAAACCTCGTTGCCAGCTCTGACCACATATCTACACCAGCAACACCATTATAGGACCTAACCAGATCAGCCACACCATCATAGGTTCATTCAGCTGCACATCTACCAACATAATTTATGCCATCATGTGCCAGCAATGCCCCTCTGCTATATACATTGGACAAACTGGACAGTCTCTACGTAAAAGAATAAACGCACACAAATCGGACATCAGAAATGGCAATATACAAAAACCCGTAGGAGAGCACTTCAATCTCCCAGGCCACACAATAGCAGACTTAAAAGTAGCTACCCTACAGCCAAGAAATTTCAGGACCAGACTCCAAAGAGAAATTGCTGAGCTACAATTCATCTGCAAATTGGATGCCCTCAGCTCTGGTTTAAACAAAGACTGCTAATGGCTGGCTAAATACACAAGCAGCTTCCCCTCCCTTGGTGTTCACACCTCCAGATCAACTGCTCGTAGTGAGCCTCACCCTTGCTGACTGAGCTAACCTTGTTATCCCCACCCTTGCTCTGGCTTATTTATACCTGGCCCTGCAGATTTCCAAGATCAGCATCTGATGAAGTGAGTCTGTGCTCACGAAAGCTCATGCTCAAAACTTTTCTGTTAGTCTATAAGGTTCCATAGGACCCTTCATTGGTATCTCAGGCAGGACACTTAACAACTCCCCAGTCCTCTGCCACCTACTTCAGTCCCATGTACTTGATTTTTCAGTTTTTATTGCCTTTTTCTTTTCTGGGACCTCTGTACTTATGAATGTCAGTCTGTGTTGGAAATGAGACTGATCTGTTGAGGTGGGTCTGTCCCACAAAATCTCATAACTGAATAAATCATTTTGTTAGTCTTTAAAGTGCTACAGTGTTGCTGTTTTGTTTTGTTTGAGTACAGACTAACATGGCTACCTCTCTTTTACTAAACAAAACTAGGACAGCTTTGATTTCTGTGCTATCTTGTGCCATGATTTCTTCCATTTCACTCCTCTTTCACTTTCACAGGCTTAAGGTATGTATTACTTTTAATGCCAATTAGTTTTTAGAACACCACAGTCTTACTTAAGCACAGCATCTTGGTAATAGCAGGTACAGTTTCAATGCACTATGATGGAGTTAGCGCTTTAAAAAATTCCCTCTTCCCCCAGATGTACACTGGCATGTTTTCTGAGCAGAAGCTAGAGATAGATTCTTTGGATTCTTCCAGAAGATTGTAGTTTTAGCCTCTAGATACCCATGGCAGAAGATTGAATGTAAAAGTACTCAGTATGCATGTACTTTCTTGTTGTTTATTAATGACAGCATTTTTCTTCTTAATATTCTGTCCATGTTCCTGTTAACAAGAAGGCTGAATGATGTAGACTGTTTCAAGAAGTCCTTGCCTGCTGATTTTTTGCTTTTTTTATACACATCAGCATGTGATACAATCGAGAAATCAAAGCCTATCTTTGAGATATTGAAAGCAAAAGCAGAGCACTTCCCACCACCACACCTTTCATTTTTCCTGCTTTTCTTTTTGTGAGTAAATGATGATCCTCTTGATCAAGCTTCCTTTTGGAATCAGATTGAATTCAGCTTCTTGTACAGTGTATGTGTGTGATGCCAGCTGAAGGGAAGTCTACATGTACATGACAGCCTCTGTCCACAGTTCAGCTCTTTCCTTTGTGCTTTGACTAAGAGGTTTGCTCTTCGGATTCGTTTTCTGAATCATCTTCCTAAGCCTGTCCATTTTTATCTTCCTGTGGTTAAGATATAGCATTACCATGGCTGGTAACATCAGATCTCCTAGACAATACACTATTATTTCTGATGTGCAGGGATGTCTGCATTTAATGATATTATCCCTCCCTTCCAGAGCAGGAACAAAGTAGAGGGAGTCACAAACTTCAGGACTTTCTGTATTTTTAATTAGAGAATTTGAGTTTTGGATTGCACTTTCAAATACATTTTGAAAGGTCTGGCACAGTTTGGAAGAATATTTTAGGCACGGAGAAACTAAGTGACCCTTTTTCTGGGATATTTATATGCTGGGCAAACCAGACCCACCTTCATTCATTAGACATTAAGCTGTTCAATAGACAGCCCATAATTTAATCAGAACTTTTCTGAATCTCTATGGAAAACAAATCAGTGGAACTTTGGCCCTTAAATCCCTAAGCCTCATTTGAAAATCTCCCCTTGTACTGTGGTGTTTAGCTACATCCCTGTGTTTGGGCAGCGTGTTTGGGGAAGTTATGCACTGCCCCACAGGGAGCTCAGGAAAAGATAGCGAACAATAATGTCTTAGAGGTCATGGGGAATATTTTGCTTCACTTTTTAAACAGGCCGGACTCTGAACTGGTGTGGCTCGGCATATTTCCACTGTCTCTAACTGGGTCACTGTTTAGCTTTACATATACTGAGCTCATAGAGCATATACACCCCTCTCTGTCAACAGAGCACATACACCACTCTCTTTCTCTCAAACCAGCCATGCTCCTTAGTGCACGTACGGAAACTGGCCTCTCCCCTTTGCAGAGGTTCGCACACATTGTTTAATAGAATCCTCACCATTCCTGATTCAACAGTGAATACAACTGAGACATGTTAAGTCATGTTCTCAAAGGAATATGTTTGCATTTTGAGTGATTTCTCTGAACTAGTAGGGGAAAAAAAATCAAATCAGCAATAGCAGCTAGGATCAAGCTTCTACAGTGAAAGTAAGTGGACTGTTTATTTTTACACATGCTCCTCTCCAGCTACTCCTTTGGAGAAGAACTAAAATTTTGCTGCGGAGGAGATGAGGCTAGGGAGAGTTTCAGGGAGCAAGATTTTTATTTTTTCTTTTAATATAACCCTTAGCTTGAGCAAAATTGTGCAATTACTAGAGAAACAGAGGACCTGCTGGTACATTGCCTTGAATCTTGTATTGTCCTTCACCTCTTTGCCAAGCAAATGTGAAATGCTATCTTTCTATTATTCTGATTGTTGGCATTTTATACTTACTTTGCACTCACTTTTAACAGGCGGCAATAGACTGGACACAATGGACAGGACACTAGAGAAATCAGACCCACATAGTTTTAAATTGTTTAGGTAGCTTAACATTCTACTGTGAAGGTGTTTCAGGATAACTACCTGGCTTCTTCGCTGGATGTTGGATACATCTTTTCAACTATATGTCTCTCTCACATGCCAGTGGATAGAGGGGGCATAGGAGGCAAATGTCCTGGGGCTAGGCCATTCAAAATGTCCTGGGGCTCCCTGTTGCTGTCACTGTTACTGTGGAAACAGTGGTGGCTGGAGTCAGGGACCCTTTAAATTGACACCAGAGCCCTGGGCATTGTACCCCAAGGCAGGGTGTTGGAGGTGGCAATGAAGTGTTAGTGGGAGTAGGCTAGCCCCAGCCCTTTCCTTTCTGCCTGGGTCCCCCTCCCTTCTGGAAGCCATGAGTTGGGCCTCCCCCACACCTTGCCAAGGTGGCCTGGCAATTTTGTTGGTCCCTTGCTCTCTCTATATTGGTGGTGGGCAACTTGTGGCCCAGAGGCCACATGCAGCCCACTGGGCCTCGACCTGCGGCCTGTGACCCCCCGCACCTTCGGCCCCCTTCCCCAGTGCTGAATTAGCTGATTCACAGCATTCCACCTCCGGGGGGAAGGGGGAAGAGCAAGGACAAGTGTGAATCTGTGGATCCTTCGTGCTCCTAAAGTGCTAGGAGGGAAAGGGAGGAGTAAAAAGTGCGTCTGTGCTCCATTGTGCAAGAGGCGCGGGCAGGAAGGGGACTGAGAGGGGACAGGGAGTTGCTGTAACCCACTGAGGTGAAGGAGGACCACTCATGTGGCCCACTCCCTATTTTTGGTTGCCCATCACTGCTCCAGATGGTCCCAGGGTAAAAAATTATCTGTAGGTCCTTGAACAAGATGTCACTACAGAGTTCTCAGAACACTTGGCTATACAATGCCAATTTCCTACCTCAGGGGCTATATTAGATCTCGAAGTTACTCCAAGAAACACGACCGCATGTCTACAAGATGCCAGATTTTTCTCTAGGGGAAAAATGTTGAATCTGATTTATAAAAGCTAGGCAAAAAAGAAAATGAATGTTCACTTTGCTCTGTTCTTTCGTCTTATTCTTCCCAGAGATGTTCTTATACCCATATCCCAGTGGTCAGGACACCTGCCTGGGATGTACAAGACTGAGTTGCAAGTCCCTACCCTGGAAGAAGGGCTTGAAAACTGTATACTCACTTCTCAAGTAAATGTCCTAAATACCAGCCTATAAAATCATTTTCTGTCTCAATGGCTGCTCAGTATTTGATTCAAAATGGAATGGCTTCAATGGGAAAGATTGTGATCCATACCTGAACATCATCTCTTCCTCCTCTGGTTTACAAATATAACACTGTTAACTTAACTTCCCCACCCCGCACACCCCTCCTGCTGCCCCGCTGCTCTTCTGATTTGCCAACCTGGATAACAATTTTTCTGATTTATCAACCTTGATAACAAGTTTTGGATCTCTGTGAGTTATATATTGAGTCTCTTCCGTTCTGGTATGGCAATGATCTGAAGACGTGGGTCTATCCCATGAAAGTTCATCACCTAATAAATTATTTTGTTAGTCTTTAAAGTGCTACTGGACTGCTTTTTTGTTTGTTTGTTTTTTTTTACTGTTAACATAAACTTGAATAAAGATCTTAACTGTCTATTGCATCACAAAGGCAATTTCCTCACCTTTGATATTCACATTTCTATATCACATGCTATGAATAGGACAACTCCAACTTAATTTGTTCCACAACTGATCCTCCTAGTAACAGGAAACTTCCTTTGCCTTCTTTTTTTCTGCTATGTATGTCCTGGATTCTGTTATTTCCATCCATCTCATGAAATGGGTTTTATCCATGAAAGCTCATGATCTAAGAAACATATTAGACTTATTAGTCTCTTAGGTCCCATAGGACGGCTTGTTGTTTCTTCTGGTTTAGTAAATGGTGCTTTAAGTCCCCATGTGAATCTACCCTGTTTTTTGTTTGTTTGTTTGTTTTTGCTTTGTCTTAATATATTCAGCAAATTCATTTCATTCACAAACCTCCTTTTTTGGTGAACAAATTCTTCATCAGAACAAAATTTTGCCTGCTCTATTCGCTACAAAATAGAGCTTAATTTCTCTTGTCCTTTAGCCTAAAGGAAGAGTGCTTAGTATTACCAACGACTTTAATCAGATCTGTGATTATCTAAAGCAAGGTTGGGGAACCTCCAGCCCATGGGCTGCACGCCGTTAGTCAGGATTAGCTGCTGGCAGACTGCCAGACACTTTGTTTATCTAAGCATTCACAGGCATGGAGCTTTTCAGTTCCCAGAGGCTGCAGTTCACTGTTCTCAGTCACTGGCAGCTGCTAGTGGTCCTGCCTGCAAACACTCAGGTAATCAAACCAGTGGCTAACCTAATGAACTGCGCAGGGCTAGCCTAGTGGAGGTTTCTCACCCTTGATCTATAGAGCTAAGACTCGCTCATAAAAGCCATTAACACTTTCCCGCATACTTATGTAAATGCGATTTAGATGTGTACAGAATGTACACACACAGCAGCTTTCAGAATGGTTGGAGACAGACTCACAGCTACAGCACTTTGAGAAGATGATAGCTTTTCCAAGAATACAAGCAGGGTCATTTTGCTGTGTTTTGTCCTCTTATATCCCTAGTGGGCTTAATTAAAATGATATCTATATAATGCGTGTTTTGTAAAAAATTGAGAAGCTGGTACTCAGCCGGCTCCCCACCCCTCAGCCCCAGCCAATCCCATGTCTGGGGCTGCTGAGGTACAAACTTGCAGAGCTCCTTATGTGCTTTACAGTCAACAGTAACAAACTAAAATGTCAGGCAAACACGCTTGTGACCTTGAACAGCTGGGGAACAGTCTCTTTTGGGACATTAAACCTATAAAGCAATTCAATTGCGGCAGAGAACTCAGATGCTGTTCTAGTCTTCAGTTAAAGGGAAACAGAAATAGAGAGTTAATTGCTTGAAGAAGTTTCAAGTTTCATTCTCTCCATTTCAGCTGCCTAAGAAATCTGCAGCTGGAAAAGCAGGAAGTGTAAATGAAGTTATGAAATATATCAATAATCACGTTCCTGCATACTCCCATTCCCCAGCAAGTGCTCCACGAAAGCTCTTCTCCGAGGCTGCAGGCAGTCAGTGCAACGTAACAGCTTGCCAGTCAGGAGAAGATCTTCAAGAGGGCATGAATGACACTGGCTGGAGCAACAGCAGCAATAGGACTCGTGGCAGTTTTTGACAAAATGGGAGAACCACTGGGAGCAGCAGCAGAAGCCATGTTTACTTTCCGTTTCCTGAGACAAACCCACACATACACTGGTGGGCTGCTTCACCAGCCCTGGAACAGAAACAAACCTCCCGCCCAAGTCTTTTTCAGTCCAAGGACATGATTTATTGTTTCAGAACAAAAGAAGTAAATGTGAAAGAAAAGCATTGGACTGAGAAATGCTAGACACTATCCCAAAGGCTTTCCCCTGCCTTCTCCTTGGCCCTCTAGGCCCAGCTTTCTTTTTCTCACTTTACCTCAGCAGCTCTGTCCAGCCATTTGATAGCTAGGGGAACATGTACCTGGGGCACTGGTGGGGGAGGTCTTGCAGGAGTGCCCCAGGTAATTCATATATTTGTCTAGATTTACAGTAGGCTACATAAAAGACACTAGTGAAGCCAGTACAAACTAAAATTTCTTGCAGGCAATGGTTTTTTCAGACTGCTTTATATACGGAAATGTAAGTGCAATATTTTTTCCAATTGATTTACAATTATATGGTAAAAATTCAAAAGTAAGTCATTTTTCAGTAACAGGCATTATAGGACCCTTTTGTATTTTTAGGTCTCATTTTGTAAGCAAGTAGGCTTTAAGTGAAGTGAAACTCGAGAGATGCAAGATAAATCACACTCCTGAAAGGCATTTGGGAGCCTGGAAAGGTTGAGAGCTGCTGTCTCACACTTTTCCAGGCTTCTGCTTTGCCTGGTCTCACCAGTTCAGGGAGATTTCAAATGTTCAGATCATTGTAGCTGAATTTATATGTGTAGGTGGGTTCCACTAAGTGTAGGGTGGCCTAGTGGCTAGGTTCCCATGGTACCTAGGGGCCCAAGGTGTAAGTCTTCAGCCCACTCAGAGGCTGCATCTTCTGTTTGGGGCATGGCCCCAAGAGTTAGTTTTCTCTTCCTTGGGGAGGGAGGGGTTTCCCTGAGATCCTCCCCCTTTGTGCCTGGGGGAAGGTTTGGAGGGTGTGTCCTCCTGCGACTGCCCAGGGCAACTCTAGCTCAGGCCCAACTCCTTCCTCTTGGCTGGTCAGCCCTGAACTGAGTTAGCTTTCCTCTTTTCATCCTGTCTCCAGGTCTGACACAGGCTGCAAGTGAAACAGGGAGGGGCTAATTGGGCAAACAGGCTCTGTTTAGCCCCTGCACTGCCAGGACTTCTTACTCCCTTACAATATGCTTTGTACTTTTTGCCCTGGTGGGGCTCCAGGGCCCTAATCCTCTTCCATTGTTGTGGAAAACAAAATAAAACAAAACAAACATGGGTAGGCTAACAAAACAAAAAGCAGTCAAGTAGCACTTTAAAGACTAGCAAAATAGTTTATTAGGTGAGCTTTCGTGGGACAGACCCACTTCTTCAGACCATAGCCAGACCAGAACAGACTCAATATTTAAGGCACAGAGAACCAAAAACAGTAAGCAAGGAGGACAAATCAGAAAAAGATAATCAAGGTGAGCAAATCAGAGAGTGGAGGGGTGGGGGGGAAGGTGAAGAATTAGATTGAGCCAAGTATGCAGACAAGCCCCTATAGTGACTCAGAAAGTTCCCATCATGATTTAAACCATGTGTTAATGTGCTGAATTTGAATATAAAAGCCAGCTCAACTGCTTCCCTTTCCAGAACGGTGCAATAATCTTCTTCAGTAACACACATACCTTTCTGTCATTGACAGAATGCCCCATTCCATTAAAATTTTGACTAACTGGTTTGTGGATCTGGAGTGCTTTGATGTCTGTTTTGTGCTCATTGACCCTTTGTCTAAGGGATTTAGAAGTCTGTCCAATATACAAAGCATCTGGGCATTGTTGGCACATGATGGCATATACGATGTTAGTAAAGGAGCATGAGAAAGTGCCCGTGATTCTGTAAGTAACCTGTTTAGGTCCAGTGATGGTATTTCCAGAGAAGATACGTGGACAAAGCTGGCAGCGGGCTGTGTTGCAGGGAAAGGTTCCAGGACCGGTGTTCCTGGGGTATAGACTGTGGCTGTTAGTGAGGATCCTCATGAGGTTGGGAGGTTGTCTGTAGGAGAGAACAGGCATGTCACCCAGGGCCTTCTGGAGTGTAGCATCCTGATTAAGGATAGGTTGTAGGTCTTTAATAATTCGTTTCAGTGGTCTGAGCTGGAGGCTGTAGGTGATGACCAGTGGTGTTCTGTTCTTGGCTTTTTTGGGCCGATCTCAGAGTAGCTGGTCTCTGGGTATTCGTCTGGCCCTGTCGATTTGTTTTTTTACTTCTCCTGGGCTACGTCTACACGAGCCCCAAACTTTGAAAAGGACAAGCAAATGGCCATTTCGAAGTTTACTAATGAAGTTCTGAAATGCATATTCAGTGCTTCATTAGAATGCGGGAGGCCGGGGCACTTCGAAATTGACGCGCCTCGCTGCCGCGCGTCTCGTCCCGACGGGGCCCCTTTTCGAAAGGAACCCACCTACTTCGAAGTCCCCTTATTCCCATCAGCTCATGGGAATAAGGGGACTTCGAAGTAGGCAGGGTCCTTTTGAAAAGGAGCCCCGTCGGGACGAGACGCGCGGTGGCGAGGCGCATCAATTTCAAAGTGCCACGGCCACCCTCATGCTAATGAAGCGCTGAATATGCATTTCAGCGCTTCATTAGTAAACTTCGAAATGGCCATTTGTGTGGCTATTTCGAAGTTTGGGGCTCATGTAGACACGGCCCTGGTGGGTAATTCAGGTTTATGAATATTTGGTAAAGTTCTTGTAGTTTTTGGTCTCTGTCAGTTGGATCAAAGCAAATGAGATTGTACCTAAGAGCTTGACTGTAAACAATGGATCTAGTCATGTGTGCAGGATGGAAACTAGAAGGGTATAGATAAGTGTAGCGATCAGTAGGTTTTCGGTACAGTGTGGTACTGATCAGGCCATCCTTGATTAGTGCTGTAGTGTCCAGGAAATGTATCTCATGCATGTTGTAATCGAGGCATAAGTTGATGGTGGGGTGTAGATTGTTAAAGTCTCTATGGAATTCTTCTACAGCCTCTGTACCTTGGGTCCAAATTATAAAGATGTCATCAATGTATCTTAAGTAGAGGAGTGGTAATAGGGGACGAGAGCTGAGGAATCGTTGTTCCAGGTCCACCATAAATATATTAGCATATGGTGAGGCCATGCGGGTGCCCATAGCAGTTCTACTAATCTGGAGGTAGGCTAAGTTCCACATTTCTTCACCCTGAACTCATATGGCACAGTAAAATTGGGTATGGCTAGGAGTGAAAACCCTTTTATGGTAGCCACGATGGAGGTAAATGCTCTGAGGGAACCAGAATAGTGAAACAGAGAATATATTAGCAGGTAAGAAAGAATCAAATGGCAGACTGGAGGTATAGCAGGTAGCATCCAGTGCTGTTGTAGATGTGTCTGTCCCAAGATATCAGACAGACTAGAAGGATTTAGTAATGTCTTTTATTGAACCAACTTCTGTTGGTGAGGCTGTGTCTACACAAGCACCCCCCTTTCAAAAGGGGGATGCTAATGAGACACTTTGGGATATGCTAATATGGCGCTGTAATGAATATACAGTACCTCCTTAGTATAATAGAGGCTGCAGCACTTTGAAAGTGCTGCTTTCGACTGCATGCGGTTTGTGTACACGGGGTCCTTTTCAAAAGGACCCTGTGTAGACGAGCCGCAGGCGCTCAAAAGCTGAGCTTTCGAAATGCTGCAGCCGCCATTATGCTAATGAGGTACTGCATATTCATTGCAACACCTTATTAGCATATCCCAAAGTGTCTCATTAGCATCCCCCTTTTGAAAGGGGGCTGCTAGTGTAGACACAGCCTGACAGAGACAAGCCTTTGTGCTTACAAATAGCAGCTCATTGTAAGTTCTGAAGTCTGTCTCTCTCACCAAAAGAAGTTGGTCCAATACAAGATACTACTTCACTTATATTGCCTCTCTAGTAGGCAGCAGACAATTGGAAAGAACAAAGGAATTGCAATATTAAAATTGTCCTTTTGGATCAGACCATCTATTCCAGTATCCTGTTTGACACTGACAGCAGCTGTCATCAGAGGCAGAACCAGGAAATGATCACAAAGAAGATGGGAAAAGTGGAGCCAGATGGCTTCAGCACTAAGCCAGTGATGGTGATCTTGCTGCATCTGTCTATGTCCGCATGGATCAACAACTTACTGTCTACTGTCTGAAAGACCCTGTGTTTTGGCTTTTCCCATCCCTTAAATATTTTTGACAGTTTAGCATTTTTTCTGAATTTCATACTGGGACAGAAACTGAAACTTTAAAAATGGTCACCAAGGGAAAAATGGTAAAATAAATCAGTTCAGGGTAATCAAAATGTTTTGCTTTATTTTAACTTTTTTTCTAATGTTTTCAGGCTAATTAGCTTATGTTTTTAAATAGAGTTGTTTCAAGTCAATAATAAACAATATTTTGAAAGAAAATTTTGACAAGAACAGTTCAAAAGAACTACCTGTTTCAATTCAGATGTTTGTCATAACTAATTCTGATCTGTGAACCATCTTAGTTTTGACAAATTGGCATTTTTCAACCACAATGATCACCATGGTAAAATATTCTCAACCAGCACTACTTCTGACATTGCTCTCAGCACATCTCACAGGCAATGTAAGGAAAGAATTGGTTAATTAACTGCTGCTGAGCTCATCCCATCTCAAATCCTGCCTGTTCCACCTCCACTTTGGAAGTCTTCAAATTAGCCTATGTGTTTGGCACCCAAGTTAGTTTAGCCCACAGAAAAGTTAATTTATACAACTGCATCCTCACTACTGCTGTGCTCTTATGTATCTCACTGCTGTAGCAAGTTGAACTGTTCTATGATTATTTAGTTGCCTGGTAAATAGTGGAAGAACTTGTCTATCCTTCTGAACACATGGTGGGCGAGAAATTGTGAGAATGCACTGTAAGTCTATGAGCCTCAAGTGATTTCATGCGCCTTCTCACTGTAAAGTACGTGGTTACCAGCTACAGTGAAACCAGAATCTTGGCTCTCATCATTAACTCCACCTGTTTCAGAGGATTCAGGGTAAAAAGCAGCACTGAACTGGATGGTGAGGTCTTTGTGTGTGGCTGGGCGTGTGTGTGTGTGAGAAAAAGCATGCCCTGAGTAAGAGCTTGAGCTATGCAGTGAACCCTCCAACCACTTCTAGATCAACAGTGTGTACAGTGACAAAGAATGCATGCAGTAGCACAGCGCCTTACAAGCTGCTGTGCTATTCCAGTTTTCAGAAGGAGGTGGTCATCCGCAGCTTCTCTCAGTCAGGCACTTGTGGGATCTTCAGCTTGGGCTGCCCTGTTAGTTCCTTTGCTCATTTTTTGAGAAACTGGTAAAACATAACAACCATACAGAGATCCAGGGTGGGCTTCATGCCTCTGTTTGGGCAGGCTGTGCCCTTTTTGCTCCAGGCAAAGAAGCTCATGTTGTTATTTACATTCATTTTGGATGGTAAGAAATAGACTCAAGCCTTTTCCATTGGTTTGTTTGCAAATTTTCCTGTTGCTCAGATTGTTACACTAGTTGTAATGACTGGAGACCAGAAGTTTACAAATTTTGACTTCTATGAGAAAACTGATTCCAAGATTTACACTCATTTATTCTGGAAAAACAACAACAACAAAACATGTGGCTCTTGTGTCCAATCATGTGTTTGGCTCTTCCATGGGCTGTGCTAACATGGGTACCAATCACATTGGATGTCTTCATTACCGAATTAGCCTAAATTGAGGTGGAGGTAGAGATTCAATTTTAATCAGATACATATAATTAACTGAGAGCAAACAATCTATATACCAAGAATTATACATCAGAACAATTCATGAACAGGAAAAGAGATTTCATTAGTTATTATGGGTTATTTGCTCATCTGTACTTCTGTTGATTCTTGCCTGACTTTTGCAACATGAATATGCACTGCAGCTTACCTTCTGTACTGGCAGAAAATGCTAAAATACAATACCATTTTACTGTGCATAAATGATGTTTTGGCCAAATCAAAAGAATCAGTCTCCTACAGGAAATACTTTCCACCAAATTTCCACTTTCCAAACCCATCCAGAGGTGTCCAACAAGAGATGTTGAAATCAAATTACTACATGGTTTGTAAGTAAAATTTTTATGGGAAAATAATATTTGCCAAATATTCATGAAAACAGTTGAAACGTTTTTCTCAAACTTACTAGAATATCCAGTCTATAATAGAAACCAGACTTAAAATTTTTCAGCATACAATATCAATATTTTAGGAAGTTATGATCAACTGAAAAAAGGGTCACATTCAACTTTATTTTTAGCTTTCTCTAGTAGAGTCAGGTGAACTTTTACCAATAGTTATTCACTAGTAAATACAGATCAAAGCTAATTTATGGGTAGACCAAAGCTAATTTATAAATTTATGTTGAATTTGACAACTAAATTGTTAATCAATAATTGGTACTCAATTTGTCAGCACCAGGTAACCAGTGATTTATCCATAACCAATAATTAAAAAGCATCATCATAATAATGATACTTTCAACACACAATGCTTCCTTGAATTTAAGTCATTTGAATAATTAGAAGATCATGAGTAAGTTAGTTTTGATTAGCTTTATTAGATAATCAGTTCAACAGCACATGGCAGAAAGAAGTATAATTATAGCTACTACCCAGCTGGAGAACCAAATCCCCGCAGTTGTCTGACAGTTTGCTCCCATCCCCCTTCTAGTTCTGATTGCTTATTTATAACTTCTTATAATTACACTCTTAGTTTTTTAGGCTATGTCTACACTACATAGGGGGTGTTATTTTGCTGTTTGTGCACATACTTGCATTAATTCTCATCCAGCCAGCATGAATATAAGTATCAGAAGAGTCATGCTAGCATGGGTAGCAGCAGCAAATGAACAGCTGAGCTATGCCAAATAGAAACTCATGTGCACTCAGCACAATTCAACCCTGCCTCCACTGATGATAGCAGTGCTACTGCGGCTATGCTATTATTTATACTCATGCTAGAGCATTGAAAGCTAGCAGAAGTAAGTGCATATCAGCTGGGGAATTACACCCCAAATTCATAGCATATACATAGCTTTAGGGCAGTGGTTCCCAACCTGGGGTCTGCAGACCCCGGTGGGACTGTGAGGGTGTTATAGGGGAGCCATGAAAAAGTAATAGATAAATAAAAATTATCATAGAAATAAGTTTTTAATAAATAGCAAAGTTACAATTATTAGTTTTAAATTCAATATTGTCCAATAATGTTATTAATTGCTGTCCAGAAGAGTATGTTGTTGTTTCCTTTTTAACTTAATGAAATGTACCTAGCATCTAGAATTGGCTTTGATGAAAGCCAGTGAACGGTTTGGGGAGGTGATTGGGTGTCTGCAAATGGTTGGGGGAGTAACTGGGGATCTTCACTAGTGAAAAGGTTGGGAACCACTGCTGTAAGGAATCTTCGCTGTCAGTTTCTAATAAGCCTCTTGTTCTGACTCAAATACAGCTTGTTTTTTCAATACATTTCCATCATATTTCACAAATTTCCTAACTACATAATTAAAGCTGTTGCTTACTTATTTTTTGTTGGTGGCACATTATATTTAGACATATATTCCCAACTACTGTGGTTAAGACATTGTTTCCTCAGTCAAAAGAATGGGGCACTGCCAAAGGTCACTGCATCACTCTTAACCAGTTTAGAAAACTTGTATTTTTCTCTTCCCAGAATAACAATAGAGAATTATGAGAAGCTGGATCATGAGCAAGCTATGGGCCATATGTAAATAAATGATATCACTCCCCTCCATCACCTCACAAATACCACATTTGCACCATATAATTTGCTTATTTAATTATTCAGCACCACCAGTAGTCCAAAAACTCAATTATCTCTTCAACTTTTAGTTACTACTGCCCCATCAACAAGTGATAGTGTCAGAAACCAGTAGTTACATCTCTGCTGCTATTGATGTATTTTGCAATCTTGTATTAGTAATGGGATGGAGTGGATAACCTAACCATTCATTTCTAGATATAATGTCTTTGATTCCATTATTCTTTCTGCTGATTACTCAGAAAAAAAGTATACACCCTGCAGTGAGAAATTTTCATGAAATCTACATTAGAATAATTGTTCCCAATAATTTTCTGCAAAAAGAGATTTCATAGAAAAATTGCTCTGTTTCGTTGCTACTACATAATTAATTTTACATTCTAAGTTACAGGATTGTACAGTATCTATATTTAAGAAAACATTACAAAACCCAAGCCATGTAACTCTTATCATTTCATCATATATTCCCTCTGGGTGGCATCTATTCAAAACTATGGTACTGGGGAAATGTCTGTTATATTTCCCAACCCTCAATCTCTGATTAGCGTTTGATGTATTTCCTAAGTGCACATATTATTATAAATGGACACATAATTTAAAAATTAAAATATTCTTTGAAATTATTTTTGACTGAGATATTATTGCCTTTCCTTCTAAATTCTTAATGCAACACTTTCACTAATCTCTTATTGGACACAATTTCTCACCAAGAAAACTTTTGATCTTTTTATTTTAAATTTCCATTGCCAATGCACAATGTCTTTCTAAAGACACTATTATGCATAGTTAATTTACATATGAAAGATGCACCCCAATCCTATTTAATGCTGTAGCAAAACTCCCTTTTACTTCATAGGGAACAGCTCTGGTCCTTAAAACTTTATAAGACAAATTTATCCCAGGTGTTTCTCCACTGATTTTAAAAAGATATAAACTTGGGTTGAAAGTTATCCTTCAAAACCAGATTTATCTAAGCTAAATGGATATTACTCTGAATCACAGAATCATAGAACACTAGAACTGGAAAGGACCATGAGAAGTCATCAAGTCCAGTTCACTGCCCTCTCAGCAGGACCAAACACCATTTATACCATCCCCAATAGATGTCTTTCTAGCCTGCTCTTAAAAATCTCCAGCAATGGAGATTCCATAACCTCCCCAGGTAACATATTCTAGTGTTTAACCACCCTGACAGTTAGCAAGTTTTTCTGGATGTCTAATCTAAACATCCCTTGATGCAATTTAAGCTCACTGCTCCTTGTCCTATCCTGAGAGGCCAAGGAGAAGAAATTTTCTCCCTCCTTCTCTTAAACCTCTTTGAGGCACTTGAAAACCACTACCATGTCCTCTAAGTCTTCTCTTTTCTAAACTAAAGCCCAGCTCTTTCAGTCTTCCCTTATAGCTCATGTTCTCTAGACCTGTAATCATTCTTTTTGCTCTTCTCTGGACCTTCTCCAATTTCTCCATGTCTTCTTTGAAATGTGGTGGCCAGAACTGGACACAATACTCCAAATAAGGCCTAATGAGCACTGAGGAGAGAGGAAGAATGACTTCTTGTGTCTTGCTCACAACACTCCCGTTAATGCATCCCAGAATCATGTTTGCTTTTTTTGCAACAGCATCACACTGTTGCCTCATATTTAGCTTGTGGTCCACTATGACCCCCAAATTCCTTTCTGCAGTACCCCTTCCTAGACACTCACTTCCCATTCCATATAGGTGAAGTTGATTGTTCCTTTCTAAGTGGAGTACTTTGTATTTGTCCTTATTAAACTTCATCCTGTTTACCTCAGACCATTTCTCCAGTTTATCACAAATCATTTTGAATTATGTCCCTATCCTTCAAAGCAGTTGCAATCCCTTCCACCTTGGCATCTGCAAACTTAATAAGCATATTCTATGCCAACATCTAAATTGTTGATGAAGATATTGAATAGAACCGGTCCCAAAACAGATCCCTGCAGAACCCCATTTGTTATACCCTTTCAGTATGACTGCGAACCATTAATAACTACTCTCTGAGAATGGTTATCCAGACAGCTATGCACCCAGTTTATAATAGCCTCATCTAATTTGTATTTGCTTAGTTTATTAATAAGAAGATCATGCAAGACCATGTCGAATGCTTTACTGAAGTCTAGGTATACCACATCCACCACTTCTCCCTTTTCCACAAGACTTGTTATCCTGTCAAAAAAAAAGCTATCAGATTGGTCTGGTATGATTTGTTGTTTACAAATCCATGCCGGCTGTTATGTATCACCTTATTTTCTTCCAGATGAATTCCTTAATTATTTGCTCCATTATCTTTCCCAGCACAGAAGGGCACTATGTTTGCCCCTTTCCAGTCTTCTGGAATCTCTCCCGACTTGCAGCATTTTTCAAAGATGATAGCTAACCTCCTCTATCAGCTCCTTATATGTTCTGGGATGCATTTCATAAGGCTCTGGTGACTTGCAGATATCTAATTTTTCTCAGTAATTTTTAACTTGTTCTTTTTTTATTTTATCCTCTAAACCTACCCCCTTTCCCACCAGCATATATAATGTTAGGCATTTCTGCATTGGGCTTCTTGGTGAAGACTTAAACAGAGGCCTCTGCTACACTACCATGGTCCCATTGGTGGGACCATGGTAATGAGGCAATTCAAAGCAATCTAATTTGGCTCTGACATGCATATTCAGTGCCTCATTAGTATAATGGCAGCCGCATGAACAAATTTCGATTTTCAGATTCACTGTGAAGATGAGGGCGGCTTCAAAATAAGCACCCTGCTTCGACATTCCCTTACTCCCACAGAATTAGAATGGAGTAAGGGAATGTTGAAGTGGGGCACTTATTCCGGAGCTGCCCCCATCTTCACTGTGTATCTGAAAATCGACGTTTGTTTGCACAGCCACCATTATGCTAATGAGGTGCTGAATATGCATCTCAGCGCCTCATTAGCTTGCTTCTAAATGCCTCATTACCATGGCTTCTCTGCCAGGACCATGGTTGTGTACAGCAGCCAAAGAAGTCATTAAGCACTTTTGCCATTTCCAAGTTTCCTGGTATTGTTTCTCCCTCCTCACTCAGTAGTGGGCCTACCTTCTCCTTTGTCTTCCTCTTGCTTCTAATATATTTATAGAACAACTTTTTGTTACCCTTTGGCTATGTCTGCACTAGCACACTATGTTGAAGTAGCCTATTTCAAAGTAATAACATCTAAATAGGATACTTGGATGCATATCATCTACACATCCTCTAGGGGAATGTCGGAAGGAGCCACCCTGGAAGGAAATGCAGAGCGTCCACACCCATACAAACACTCCCTGTTGAAATAGGGGGCCAGGAAAGCCTGTGGACAGGGTCACAGGCTGGACTAGCCTTTCCAGGGCAACAGCAAGCTGCCCCTTTAAAGGCCCCCTCCCAGACACACCCTTTACCCCACATCAGTGGGCCTCGGAAAAGGGTATTACCTGGTCTGCACTTTCTGAAGGACTTGGATGCTCACTATGGTTTTGCAAGATCAGTACTGGCCAATGTGGCTT
The DNA here is from genome assembly GCF_033958435.1 of Carettochelys insculpta. Classification (NCBI taxonomy): domain Eukaryota; kingdom Metazoa; phylum Chordata; order Testudines; family Carettochelyidae; genus Carettochelys; species Carettochelys insculpta. The sequence continues at coordinate 141,009,285 of NC_134137.1, forward strand.
ATTTTGGAGGATTAGATGAGGTCATAGAACAAGGTGGTATGTGTGGAGGGCCTACACAAATTTCTACATTTTGCTAAGTTGAACTCATCAAAAGCAGAAGAGTTTTGCTCTTGTTTGACTATTTTTTAAAAAGAGCTCTGAAGATATGTATGCCACCCCACTTAGCTGAGTTAACTATCTTGATATTTCTTATCTAGAATTGTATCCACCATGCATCATCAGAGGCCCTTCAGTGAAAAAGAATGCATAATTATAAGGCTGTGGCCGCACTAAGCCCCTCCTTTTGGAAGGGGCATGGTAATGAGGAATTTCAGAAGATGATAATGAGGCACTGCCATGAATATGCAGCACCTCATTAGCATGAAGGAGGCCATGCATGATTCAAAAGTGCTGCTTTCGAAATGCATGCTGCCCGTGTTGCTGGGGGCCTTTTGAAAGGACCCCCTGAAAAGAAAGGGCTTTCAAAATCAGGGGTCCTCTCCTAAAGGAGGGGGCTACTATGGCCACAGCCTAAATGTTATGCATAAGCAATATGCATAACATGAATTACATAGTATGTGGAGCCTACTAATAATGTGAAACCACAATTAATTTGATATTAAACTCTTCATTTTGAATTGATTGCACTGAAAGATTCCCCACAACACCTTCCTTATCAAACCACTCTATCATTGTAGAACTTTTGTTCCTAACAAATCAACACTTTCTCATAAGTATAATATCGCTGTCTCAGTCATTATAACCTTCTGTTTTCAGCAGACTTCTCCCACGAATCAAGAAAGGTCACAAACCAACTCATGCATACAGAAATAGCAATTAGAATAAAAAAGATGTATCACTCATCTTTCCTGCCTAGGTGTGGTTATCTGTACATCTAATTCAGATAAATCCAGGTGTCATAAAGGAATCTGAAAGTATAACAAAGAATTTTTTCCTCAGAGAATTCTGCTGTCAGATAATGGATATCCTAAGTTACAACCTAGTACGTAGCAAAAATGATCCAGTCATTAAAAATTGCGCTGAGAGGTTAATTTCTTATTCATCACTTATGAATAGAGTGATTTGGAGTTAGACATTCAAGAAGCATGCAGAGTGCTACAGTTTGGCGGCTCATGTGCCAGTACAGAACTACGTTGGGGAATCTGACATAAATGAGTGTGATTTCTGATTTGTAACACTACATAAAAATTATTTTCCCTATTATTGCCCTTGTATGTATCCACTTCAGGCATAATATGGAGTAGATTTAAACTTAGTTACATATAACTTTTTAGCTATTATTTCATACACAATTAAAAGGACGAAATAGTGCACAGAACTAAGTAAAGAGAAGAATCTGCTGAATTTTAAGAAGTAGTTATGTAAAGATATTTGAATGGGCATAGATGACATAGCCAGTAGCATGGCTGCCATTTTTACTGGTCAGAAAGCTTTGAGCCTCATGCACCACAGATACACTTCAGTTTCATACCAGTGCAATTCCAGTGAAACCAATAGACTACATTTCCCAGTATGTCCTGACTGTTTAATATGGCTATATCAATAGGAAGTAACACAAATCTAATTTACCTGTATAAAGTATATCTATGGCTACTTTGCATCACGGCAGTGCAAAGTAGCCTAAGAGAGTTAACCAGGATGAAATTAGAGTCTTCCCATGGTGAATCATGCCACAGACCTAGTACGGAAACTGCAAATGTTTCAAGTTTCTTTTCACAATTAAATTAACTATGTATGTAGCACCCTTCCATAGGAGACTGTCTGGGGATTAGATTGTGGACCTTCTTGCACACTTGGGTATGAGAGTGAAGAGGAGTAAAGTGCCCCTTTAAGTCTATATGCTGAGTCCTTATCTGAAGAAGGTGACAGTGGCCCCAGCAGGGCTGCAAAGCTTCAATCCATGCAGGTGGGCAGAGAGTGAGCTGCTGGAATCAGCAAATGAGTAGGAGAGGCCTGACACCGTTCTCAAATAGCTCTGGCCAGTGCTGCTGTGCCAGGGGGTCGTACATGACTGCAGATTAGGTTTTCATCAAGGGATAGCCGGGTGGCCCTGCAACAACACAGTGCACATGAAACAGTGCTTTCAGAAGAGCCTTGATTTAACCCTATATAAATTAATAACTTGATAGTCCATTTGTTTATGCCAGTACAATTCTACTGACTTCAGCGGAGATAGCTCTGATGTATGTTTAAGTGAAAGAGGATACAGATTTAATTCTTTTCCAGTTCCATAGCCCGTCTATCTCCCTGGGTTTTGTTAGAATCCCTTCCCACCTCCTCCTGATATTGTTCTGAGGGAATTGCCATTGTGACAAACTAGTCAGAAGTGTCCTAGTGACTTTTCTTGACTTTTGGTGAAGCAGGACCAATTACTAAGGGAACGCAGAAAATGAAATAGGACTGTCAAACAAGCTTTCTGAAGATGGATGACAGAAATTCTGTTGGCACTGAAAAAAATCATTAAAGAAACAAACAAATAAATAAATAAATGCACCACAAAGTGAGCTAAATTACCTTCTACTGTATATTTTAGAGTTTTTGTCTGTACAATTGATCATGACCACTTAAATGCTGGGACCACCAAATTCAGTATACAGATTCCTCTTATCATAACTTAAAGTAACATATGGCAGTGGTTCCCAAGCTTTTCAGTTACATGGCACTCTTCAATGAGACAATTCTATGGCACAGCCATTTTTTCCAGCTGAATCGATTGCTCATAAAAGTCACATTTACTATGGCTACAGTCTTACTAGAGAGGTTTGCAAAGTAGTAGTGAATATAACAAGCTAAAGAAGGATCACATGGGATGTTGAGTAATTGAGTAACTGCTGAAATGTTCGATTACTCATAGGGTGGATGATGAGGTGGGTCCAGAAGGCAGGCTCCCCTTCCTGCCAGCCCACTGGTGCAGGAATGAGGCATTTGAATTGCATCCCAGCCTCAACAGGCTCTCACTCTCCTTCCCTCCTTCCCCACTTTGCCACAGCGGGGTGGAGGGCAGGCTTTCTGCCAGCTCATTCGGGTCAGGAAGCAGCATTATAACTGCCTCCCAGTGTGAATGGGCTCCTGTAAGGTCTCTGTTTTTCCTCACAGTGGCTCTGCAAACACAAGATCCATTTGATGTTCAAATGAAGAGAAGAAAGTGGGGGTAACTAGGCCACACTCTCAGAAAACCATCATCCCGCACACCCCGTCAAGCTCTCAGATAGAACCCGCAAGGAAAATGCAAGAGAAGAAGACTCAGACAAAGTGCAGAAGATACACCGAGACTGAAGGACAATAACTGGGGGAGTCCTGTGGTCAGCTAGAAGTTTTGTTCTGAGAGAGAACAAAGTGGAATAGACTGGCAGATGAACTATGCTATGCCCAGAACACAAGGTTTTAAGTCAAAACTGGCAAAGTTCCTGAGTTACATAAAATTCTTCTGCCTGTCAGGCATAGAGACATCTCAGTCCTCTTGCCTGGGCACCAAGCTCACGCCGAAGCTCTGGCCAGCTTTTCATTGTTTCTCCCTCCCATAAGTCACAAACCTGTAGTTGTCCTCAGAGACTATAATAGATTGGAACCCGCAGATTGGAGCAGTCAGATGAGATGTGAGTGGTAGCCCATACAATATCCAAGTGGTTAGAGCACATACCCAGTACCAACCCTTCCCCATCTGAACTGAGATGGGAATTTGAACCCACTTTTCCCTCCTCTCCTAATTGTGGAGCTATGGAATATCCTGGATGGGTGTTTCTCACAATTCTTCCTACTAAAGCTCTCCCAATTTACATAAATAATTAAATCTTAATTAGAAGAGGGACTTGAGAGGTTGTTTCCCCGGAGCTAAAGGTTATAATTCCCTCTCCAACACACAAAACCACCAGATGCACACATACACACAGACTCCCAGAGTGTGAGAGCTGGCTTTGGAAGAGAAAAAGGTCAAGCTGCAAACTCCAGAAGATTCATGGATGTGATTTTAATGTTGCAAAAGAAAAATTCAACCTGAAGCAGACCCACCCCCTCATGGAAAATTTCAGTTTAAAACAGTTTCGCAATGGCAGTTTGTAATCACTAATATTTATACAGATACTTTTTGTGGCTCCTTTCATGGGTTACAATGAAGGGCAGCAGGTAACTCTAACCCTGTATATTTGGCCACCCACAATTGTCAGCCAGAAGTTGTGGCATTACAATCATGGCTCTTGCCATCTATATTGGCTTTCTTAAAACAGAGAGTTTGGGGCAGGTAAACCTCACTCTCTTTTCTACACCCAGAATTGCAATCCAAGTAGGACAGTAAAATGGTGAATTCACTCTCTCTTTGGCCAACTAAGAACACTGATGATCTGCCCCTTGGAGAATAGGTGCCTAATATATCTTTCCTCAGAACCATATTTCAGTAACGTGGTAACAGCTAATGGCTGCTTCAGCAGATAACTGAGCGCTCTGTGCTGAACAAAACACCAGGCCATCAAATTTCCTGTTCATTAGCACAGTGCAAAACTTGGTTACTGCACTGAGATTTTCCATATAAACCTGCAGGAGGCACATCTGACAGTAAAACATAAACAAAAAACAGCTCTGACTTTATTTTCTTGTAAATGGATACTATAAACACAGAATCAGGCCAATAATTAAAAGAGGCCAATTTTTTGCATACTTTGAAATGGATTACATAATTTTTATTTGGCATTTATGTCTGAAAGGTTTGCTAAACAGGTAGGACTGGGCAACAACCACTACCAATGTGTTTATTTTAAAAGTTGTTTATTGTCTGATAAGTAATGTCAGAGCTTTCTCTCTATCATTCGTAATAATATAGCCAATCTTTGAAACAGTGAATGAATTTGCAGCAGTTCCAGGTATTTTGTAACTATCATGTGCTTGGTATATTTTGCTCTACAGCCTAGAAAAGGCAATGCATTCACAGTAAAACATTACAATTACCCATTTGTGGTTTGTTAAGTAATTTATGCAATGATAAATTGTTTAATCACTAAAAATGAAAACTATGGACACCATAGCCAGATTATTTCAGAAATTCATGTGAGAAGGTGCAACTTCCATGGGAGAAAGAAAAGAGAAAAATGTAATAGGAATGAGAAAGGATTACGAGCTGACACACTTGAGCCTACTGTGAGTCTCCCTCTATACCCTGTTGCTAAATGCCTACAGCTGCCTTCTCTTCCAAATGTAAAGCCTAAACTACCTGAAGAGCATGCAGGAGAAATTTCCTCCAAGTAGACAACCCAAATTGGAGAATTAAATGTCAAGCAGACAGCCACAGAGGAATGAGTGGCAGGCACGCTCCATCCCACCTATACTTCAGGCCATTTGGTAGAGCATTGGACCTCTGCTATGTCACAGCATTTACCTTTCTCCCATGCATCCTTCTCCACTGGAGAACTGGAAAAATATAGAGACTAGGGTGGCTGAGCAGGTGCAGGGATGGACACTTTTGAGGTGTTTCAATGAAACACAGGACTAGAGAGTCATTCTCGCTCTCCAGCCCAATTAAAATTTCATTATTTATGCACAGTAGAAAAGTTTAAACAGAAGATATTGAGCAAGTGCCATAATAAAATGTTCCCAAACTCCGGTCAGGGCACACAGGTAAAAGGTAGAAAGTCTCTATTCAAATCTCTTCACCTCATCAGGCCAATGGGGCTGTGAGAGGGGGATGGAGAGAGATTTTCCATAACTTGGAAGAATGCCCCAAACCACTAGTCTGAAGATTATAAGGGAGGCCTCCTCTTCTCCCCCTGGCCATTTTATGGATTTAGTCATGTCCACAGTACACCTCACAGATTGATCCCCGCAGGAAAGACAGGCAGGACCACTCCTATCTTCTCCTAGTTTAAGGATTACACTTGGGTTTGGTTGTGAGATAAGGCATTTTAGTCAGCAATATACATGTCTGGGGCATAAACTTACCTAATAAAGTTTTACAGCAAAGATTTAGGTAGCGATGTGATCAGGCAGCAGCTGATCAAGTATTTTGAATATTGCAGTGGCACATAAATCTATGTGTACATTATAGCCTATGCCAATATAATTTATATCATTCAGAGAGAAGAATATTCCTTCCCTTTGAAGGAATAAATAACACCAGCATAACATAACATAAATTGCACCAGCATAAGCACACATATGCACTGTGCAATGTGGGTGGGCAGTTTTTCTGATGAGGTGTTTATTTGTTTTAGTGAAGAGAGGAAATCGCCCTCCCATTAACATAGAACATCTTGACTAGATGATCTGTACATCTAGACATAGCCAAAATTTGGGTTTTAGGTAGCTAATAGCTTATGGATCTGGGTCTCAGTCACATGTCAGGGTATTCATTGGGCAGACCATATGGATCTCCACTGATGTCAGTTGACTCAGCAGTCTGCCTACACACACAGCTGATTTAGGACTGGGAGAGAAGTGAGCAAATACATTTTCCAGGTAGAACCTCAAAGGAGTTTATCACTGAACAAACACTAGATGGTTAGAGAGAATACAAATGTAGATGTGTTAACACTCCTCAGGACTGTGACAGAGATTCAGAAACCATGAAGAAAATCCAATATGCATATCTCTTGCTCAGAATGGATTTTCTGTTAAATCCTTGTGACCAGCGTCCTAACAAAATTAGTCTACCAGAGGCCAGACCTAGTAGGCTGCCCCTCCTATGGAAAAACAGTATCTTAGTCAGAGATGATAGAGTCACCACGATTATGAAAATCTTAAAAAAATGTCAGCTTCATCATAAGAACATAAGAACATAAGAATGGCCATACTGGGTCAGACCAAAGGTCCATCCAGCCCAGTATCCCGTCTGCCGAGAGTGGCCAATGCCAGGTGCCCCAGAGAAGGAGAACAGTAGACAATCATCAAGTGATTTATCTCCTGCCATCCATCTCCTCCCCTTGTACTGAAGGCTAGGGCACCATACCTTACCCCTGGCTAATAGCCATTTATGGACCGAACCTGCAAAAATTTATCAAGCTCTTTTTTAAACCCTAATAGAGTCCTGGCCTTCACAGCCTCCTCCGGCAAGGAGTTCCACAGGTTGACTGTGCGCTGTGTGAAGAAAAATTTCCTTTTATTAGTTTTGAACCTACTACCCATCAATTTCATTTGGTGTCCCCTAGTTCTTGTATTATGGGAAAAGGTAAATAATTTTTCTATATTCACTTTCTCCACACCATTCATGATTTTATATACCTCTATCATATCGCCCCTCAATCGCCTCTTTTCCAGACTGAAAAGTCCCAGTCTCTCTAGCCTCTCCCCATATGGGACCCGTTCCAAACCCCAAATCATCTTAGTCGCCCTTTTCTGAACCTTTTCTAATGCCAATATATCTTTTTTGAGGTGAGGAGACCACATCTGCACGCAGTCCTCAAGATGTGGGCGTATCATAGTTTTATATAGGGGAAGTATGATATCTTTTGTCTTATTATCTATCCCTTTTTTAATAATTCCCAGCATCCTATTTGCTTTATTAACTGCCGCTGCACACTGCGTGGATGTCTTCAGAGAACTATCCACCATAACTCCAAGATCCCTTTCCTGATCTGTCATAGCTAAATTTGACCCCATCATGTTGTACGTGTAATTTGGGTTATTTTTTTCCAATGTACACTTACCCACATTAAATTTCACTTGCCATTTTGCTGCCCAATCACTCAGTTTGCTGAGATCTTTTTGTAGTTCTTCACAATCCCTTTTGGTTTTGACTGTCCTGAACAACTTGGTGTCATCTGCAAACTTTGCCACCTCACTGCTTACCTCATTTTCTAGATCATTGATGAACAAGTTGAACAGGATCGGTCCCAGGACTGACCCCTGGGGAACACCACTAGTTACCCCCCTCCATTTTGAAAATTTACCATTTATTCCAACCCTTTGTTTTCTGTTTTTTAACCAATTCCCGATCCATGAAAGGATCTTTCCTCCTATCCCATGACCGCCTAATTTACATAAAAGCCTTTGGTGTGGGACCGTGTCAAAGGCTTTCTGGAAATCTAGGTATATTATGTCCACTGGGTGCCCCTTGTCCGCATGTTTATTAACCCCTTCAAAGAATTCTAATAGATTAGTTAGACACGACTTCCCTCTGCAGAAACCATGCTGACTTTTGCCCAACAATTCGTGCTCTTCTACGTGTCTTGCAATTTTATTCTTTACTAGTGTTTCTACTAATTTGCCTGGTACTGATGTTAGACTTATTGGTCTATAATTGCCAGGGTCTCCTCTGGAGCCTTTTTTAAATATTGGCGTTATATTGGCCGTCTTCCAGTCATTGGGTACCGAAGCGGATTTAAAGGATAGGTTACAAACCACTGTTAATAACTCCGCAATTTCACATCTGAGTTCTTTCAGAACCCTTGGGTGAATACCGTCTGGTCGTGGAGACTTGTTACTATTCAGCTTATCAATTAACTCCAAAACCTCCTCTAATGTCACTTCAATCTGGGAGAGTTCCTCAGATTTGTCACCTAAAAAGGCTGGCTCAGATTTAGGAAGCTCTGTAACATCCTCAGCCATGAAGACTGAAGCAAAGAAATCATTTAATCGCTCCGCAATGGCACTGTCTTCCTTGATCGCTCCTTTTATATCTTTATCGTCCAAGGGCCCCACTGCTTTTTTAGCGGGCTTCCTGCTTCTAATGTATTTAAAAAACATTTTACTATCATTTTTTGAATTTTTGACTAGCTGTTCCTCAAAATCTTTTTTGGCTTTTCTTTCTACATTATGACACTTAATTTGGGAGTTCTGAAAACTCTCTGAAATCTCTTTCTGAAAACTCACTACTGCCAATTCCAAGCATTCGAAATCAAAAGACCACCTTCTCCCCACCCATCTCTGCCAATTTCACAACATTGTTTTAATATATATAAAATTGAGGTGTGTGGCTTTTAAGTCTTTATATTACACTCGGGTCATGGTTTTGAGCTCAGGGTCTGGGCTAGTCCAAAATCATGAAGGCTGTTGGTTTTTTTTTTTTAAATGAAAACTGAGTATCTCAGTGACTCAAGGAATAATGGCTCTAAGAAAAACACCAAATACTGTGAGACACACAATACAATGAAGAGGGTTACCAGTACTGGCAACCACTCTGAAAAATCATTGTTTATTGGGGCTTGTCACAAAGCTATCAAATTTGTTTTTAGACAGAAAAATGATGTTTTGACAAAAATGGGTTTTTGGATTTTAGGGTGATATAAAGAACTTGTTTATTTTTCTTAACAGCTTCTGGGAAGAATATGTATTGGAAAAGTAAACAAGAGGAAGTTTGCTTAAAATATCTGAAGGAAAAGAGCAAAATGCATTACTTTGACAGCAGTGTAAAATGGACACTGTGGTCAGAGCAGATCAAATAAGCCATTTTCAAACTAAAATAATATTGCAGCTATCATTTGGTTTACCATGTTTTGGAAACTGCAAATGGTGATGGCTGCCTATAAAATTAGAACAAATGTTGACAGAAAACACTGCTGAATTTTTATGTTTATTTTCACAAATTAGAAATAGTTTTTGTTATTTACCAAACAGATTGCAAAACAGATTTCCTAGGCATAGAGCTCTTAAAGATCTTTTTGAAAGCGAAAAGCACAGCTGTAACAGAAACCATTTATGCAATCGATAGTTTAGGGTGGAAATAACTCCAATAATGTTCGTCACAGTTAATCAGGGGGAACATGCCTCTGCATCCTCTAGCTATTTGATGACATTTATTGTCTGACTATCTTTAAAAGGAAACATTTCCCTTCTAACCTTTGAAATATTATCTGCATGGAGGTGTGTTCCAGACCAGCCCTCTAGCTGTTGACTTCTATGGGATGTTTGCAAAAAGACCACCCAAAGAGAGTTATTTTTAAACTGAAAGAAAGTTCCTTTCATACATCCTGCACCCTTCCAACTAACAATTGCCTCCTGGCTTGGGCCCAGATATCTGGAATTATTAACGTTTCTAATTCCAATTGAAATAAATGAGAATTAGATGCCCAAGTACCTTTGAACATTTCATAGTCTTCTGGACCAGACGAGACCTCCTTCAAATTGAAAGACAGAAAACCTCAGCCACCCACTTTGATTCTCACTGTCTGCAGATGTACCAGAAAGACTTTACTGATTACATCTACATGTAGCCTATTGGGACAGAGGTCTATGACCACAGCACAAGGTACAAAATTATACAGTAATTCCATTTCAGTCTCTGGGTTAGTGGAAGCATGCATTAAACGACTTCTGTGTTTTATACTGAGGTAGGTCACTACATGTAGCCATCTAGTCTGTACACTGTTATATACACACTTTACATGAGATACCCTATTGAACAAAATGAGCCTAACATTAAGGAAGTGTATACATATTTGGAGATAGGAACTATATCTGTAAATCACTGGGGGGGAGTTTTTAAGGATGAAAGGTGCTCAGTAAATGTTTGCTTTCAGATTTGTCCTTTTACATTGTGTATGATTTTTCTTCAGACCATCTGCTGTTAAAATATCTTTGCCAAAACTGAAAAGCAGTAGCCAGTAAAGTTCATCAATAAATACCTTCAGTGTCTGAACGATCTTTCTTCCACGGACTGCAGATCAAGCTCACTCTTTTTGGGCAATGCCCTTAAAGCCAGTAGAGTCAGGCCAACAGGAAATGTGACCCTCAATTATCTACTTGTACTGAACCAATAAAAACAACAACAACAACAGAAAACCCCACAGCAGACATTTGAACAATCCTACAAAAATCTAAACTTGATCATTAATCCAGGATTCCACAGCCCTAACTTCACTGAAATGCAACCATGTGATGGTTAATATTAAGGTGAATTCCAACATAATAAGTCATATTAGCAAATGTCCAATTCCAACACACCATGAAATTCTGATTTAATTTTTTTAAATAAGAAAAGAAACCGTAACTCCTCTGGGCAAGGAACATGTCTTTTTGATCTCATGTGCACTACAGCAGCATTCAAAGGGCATGAGGTCAAGACTCTATTGTGCCCAGAACTGTTCACACAGTGAGACAATCCCTGCCCTAATTTCTGAATAGACACCTCAGTCAAAAATTGGCAAAATTATGTGGGCCACCATGGATCAGTAGCAGAGCCAGTAATAAAATCCAAGTCTCATATGCTCAGCCAGTACCCGCTCCAATGGGCTATGTTACTTTTCATATGTTCATCTATGTGTTTTTAGTATGCCTAGTGCGGTGCAGTCTTGCATTAGCACATTATAAATATGAGATAATAATTCATCTTCTCTATTAAATGGCTAGGGCTGTTCATAGACACCAGATAGTGCAAATAATGAATGTGTTAAAATATTTGCAGGTAATTAAAAAATAATCAGTTCTGTTTCCAGGATGTTTCCGGCTGGTAATTGAATTTGATACATTTTAGAAAACTCCACAGACTCTTGGCCTACTTGTTTTCTTCACTCTTATTAGCAAGGAAAGGGACACGTCAAAAGAAAATGTAAAAGCAAAAAATCTATGGAAAAATTATCATTGAAAGTGTGGCACTGCAGAGCTGTGGGCCCCTTGGCACAGCTTCTCTCTCAAGAAGCAGCCTCGACTCTAATTTACAAATAATAAGGCCTGCAAGCACAGAGGACTCTTATCAGCACTTAATCAATGGAATGACTAGAAGTCAACTGGGCTTGGATACAGGGGTTAACAGGGGAAACCACAAAAACAATATGAACACTGAAATATGTCTTTTGCTTATAAAAACATGCCACACTGTTCTACAGCATAGGAACTGGTCTCACAGAATTTTTTAGGCAAAACACTGACCTGTGTTATTAAATGGTAGCAATGAAGATAAAGATTATGTTATGGTATTAAGGGGCCACAGCCAATACTGTGCAAGATTATTTTTATAAGGGACAGCATACGGTTTATTTTATTTTTATAAAGGACAGCAAAAAATTAAGTACATAATCTTTACAGTGATTGTAATCAGCTTTACTTACTATCGGCTAACCAGAATCCTGTGCAGATGTTTCAAAATTGGGGGAAAACTTGAGCAGAGCATAGGCCTTGTACTGGCTCTCTGTATTAAATTAATTTATTCTTTGCATTCAGTTTAAGGATAGGCTTGTGTAGATGTGGATTTGTACATGCCATTTAAGTTTTCATATATTCTTCTGCACAATAAATACATTAATTAAAATCAGCCCCTCAGAGTAGCACTAGGGAACTTGGTAGAAACATGACATTTTATTTGCAGGGAGGTAAAAGAGAGAAACTAGTAATAGACATTATTCATTCTATGACCATATTAAATAATTTTGGCTAAAGTAGGGAGAAAAGTGTCAGTTAAAGTCAGATCTTTAACCTTTATTCTCACCTTTTTTACTTAATATTTCACTTTGATAGTTTCAAATGACAGAATTAGTAACCAACTATAAACTATTAATATGTGGCAGACCATCTCAATATAATTTCAAATACATCTCTTTATGCTGACCATCATTTGACACATGTTTTCAGGGATGAGTTTTAATTGTGGCTGTGAAATACATTAAAAGGCATGGCAACTATTCCCTGCAATTTACCAGATAAAAAATAAAAAAGAACTACAAAGACATGGCTTTTTTCCCTATTGATTTATGATGTGGATACATAAATCTGTCCTGTTCAGCATCTGAATTATAGATCTTTCCTATGATTTGTAAAAGCCTGCTAATAAATCTTAAACAAAGTTTTGGATTCAGAAATTGTTTTAAACATCAAATCTTGCTAAAACACGTGTCTTCATAAGTCTTCATAAGTCAGTAAAATGCATTTCCCAGCACAGATTTTTAAATCATACTAATAAATCCTAAATACGTAGTTTTCATTTACAATCATTTACAGGTAAGACATTAGCTGGCAGTTGGAATACAAGTGACAGATTTAAAGCTGTATTGTTATGATGAGAATTATAAACTCTTATTTGAGTATGGTACTCCAGAAATGTGTCTCTTAAGTGCTACCTATCAAGGATCACAAAGTGAAACTGTTTAAAAGACACTTAAAAAGCACCTGTTCTTCAGGTGAGTACTCCAGGAACACTCTGCATATGTAAAATGAGGTATAAAAACACTCATAAAACTGAATTCTTTCCTTTCCAACTTGCTTCATTTTAGAAGAATGCTAAATACTGTACATGGAAAATTCTTTAGTATACCATGTATTTTAGATCGTACAAAAGTACTCTTCAGATACTCAGCAGCTGGCATCATGTGAGATGACAATTCAGGAGACTTGAGTAGAGTGTGCTGAGAACTCTAGAGAGTATCTGCAGCTACTTAGTGGGATCTGAGGACAAGGGTGACTTTCCCACTCTGGGCCAGACTATCTGCTGTGATGTAGTTGTTTTTCATATAATTGCCACTACAAAATTCCCTAAAGTCAATATAGACAGAATAAGGTGACAAGATTACATCATTATGGGACCACACTGATGCTGAGGAAAAGTTGGCCAAGGACACCATCTCCCTGCTACTAGTGTGGAAAGCAAAATGGGATGTTAATGGCACATCTGTATGCTGATTTGATCATCTGCCTTATTTTCAGCTCTTTGGGGCTGCTCACAACCAATGGTAATTAGCGTGGCTTTGGGGATGCTTTCTGTAACCCAGGATAAAAGTTATGGCGCTATGCAGGAGGATCAGGGGAGTTCAAAGGTGAGCTTTAAACCATTTTTGGACACACAAATACACCTTCCTGTATTGTCCTCCAACCTGCCAAACTCAGGTCTGGCCTTTTGGTATATATTTCACAGGCACATTAATTTAAACATCTCCGTCATACTCGGCCACCATAATGGATTTTGTTATCAGTTTGGAACACTTCACTGTAAATTAACTTGAATGCTTATAAGTAGTAATCATGTTTAATAATCAGATCCTTGTTCTCCCCTTTCTTATACAACTTTTTTTTCAGGGTGTTCTGTCAAAGAAAGAGTTAAAGAGATAGAGTTGAGATTTGAGGGGTTATAGTCAGAAAAGTGAGTTGGAAAAGTAACCATAACATTTAACATGTTAGCAACTTATTGTGTAAATCACAACCACTTCCCTGACAAAAGTAAAGTTTCACTCTTGTTAGCACTGCAGAGCTGATTGAGCTATGGCAAGCGAGACCCAGGTTCTACTCAACTTCACGTAGCTGTTGATGACAAATTTTGACTGATGAATTTTTATTACCAATGCCAAGAATCTGCAAAGAAACCAAATAACACAGACTGATTTTCTGATCTTAGATTGAATTTGCAGGTCTGAGCAAATGTACTAGGGAAACCATTCAGCATAAATAAAGAATCCTGCGGTGTTAGGGCCATGTGTACACAGGGACATTCAAGAAAGTTAAAACAAATCTGTGAAAGGTGTGAAGCTAATGCATGAAAATTAGACCATGTTAAACCTTCATGTGAGAGCTTTTATTTGGGAGTAAATTGGCCTAAATTTGCTATGGTTTAATCTTTCTATAACTCTTTACTGCTGAATGAGCAGGCACATGAGATTTTAATAAGCTTTCATGTATGCACATTGATTTCAGACTTCCTTTTCCTCAAGTAGACAAGCCTACAGACACCATTCAACATACAATCACATTTCCAAATAAATGTAGGATTAAATTTGAGAAGAGAACAGATGTTCCCAAAGTTGAATCCCAAACTATGTATAGGAGGCTTGATTCTGTAGCTCTTACACACATGTAACTCCTAGTAAAGCCAGAAATTGTTTCTGTTTGATGACTGCAGAAGTGGGCCCTTAGAGCCAATTCTCACTGCAATTCTAAGTCCATGAAAAAACACTTGCTATATTAATTAAAATATAAAAACATGTGTTTAGGCTGTCACAACTCACAGTTAATAGCACCTCTCGCTGTAGTCTGCTCAAGGTCATCCCTTCAAATCTCAGGCTGCTGGCTAGCATCTCTCTCAGTGGTCGGAGATTCAGATCCCACCCCCTTCAGACCAGGGATTTAAGTTTTCAGTCCCCCTGTTATAAGAGAACTGGACTTGACAGAACTTCAGATATTTTGCATAATCAGCCACCATAACCCAGAAGAGAGAGCACCACATAATCAGGAATAGTATGGCCTTTTCTGAGGCAAACAAAAGAGCTGTACAACTTCATCGTATCGCTAATAATAAAAGATAAAGTGAGCTAGACTTTTATGAATGGAAAAGAGTGTAGAGAGCTGCTTTAGATCCTTGTGTCTGCGTGGATTTTTTTTTTATTAAACATTAAAAAGGTCGTAGAGCAGTTTTTAAACTAAGAGGTGGGGGAAAGCCGATTGGTGCAGGGGAGCACCTGGATCGGAAGGAGACTTCTCTTACACGAGGCTCCATAGATAGGGATTCCCTAGAAGTTAGTCAGATAGGGAACGTGGGAAATAATATATGGGCAAGATCAGATGTGAAACAATCGCATATAAAAAAATCCAACGCGTCTGTGAAAGGCAGACATATAAATAGTGGTAGTTTTTTAACGTGCTTTTAAACTAATGCTAGGAGTCTGTCTAATAAGATGGGTGAACTGGAGTACCTCATATCAAAGGAGGAAGTTGACATAATAGGCATCTCAGAAACATGGTGGAATGAGGACAATCAGTGGGAAACTATCATGCCGGGATATAAATTATATCGGAAAGACAGAACAGGTCGGCGGGTGGCGGAGTGGTACTATATGTGAAGGATAATATAGAATCAAATGAAGCAAAAATCCTAAAGGAATCAAAATGTTCCATAGAATCATTATGGATAACAATTCATTCCTCTAATATGAATATGGCATTAGGAATATATTACCGACCACCTAACCAGGACAGTGATAGTGATGCTGAAATGTTAAGGGAGATTAGAGAGGCTATCAAAATAAAAAACACAGTAATAATAGGAGATTTCAATTATCCCCATATTGATTGGGTGCATGTCGCCTCAGGACGGGATTCAGAGATTAAATTTCTTGATGCCTTAAATGACTGCTTCTTGGAGCAGCTAGTACAGGAACCCACAAGGGGAGAGTCAATTCTCGATCTAGTCTTGACTGGAACGCAGGATCTGGTCCAAGAGGTAACTGTTACTGGACCGCTTGGAAATAGTGACCACAATATAATAACTTTTAATATTCCTGTGTTGGGAAGAACACCGCAGCGGTCAAACACTCCGGCATTTAATTTCAAAAAGGGGAATTACACTAAAATGAGGAAGCTAGTTAAACAGAAACTAAAAGGTAGAGTAATTAAACTAAAATCCCTGGAAGCTGCATGGAAACTGTATAAAGACACCATACTAGAGGCCCAACTTAAATGTATACCCCAAATAAAAAAACACAGTAAGAGACCTAACAAAGAACCACCATGGCTAAACAGCCATGTTAAAAAGGCAGTGAGAGAGAAAAGGGCAGCTTTTAAAAAGTGGAAGTCAAATCCTAGTGAGGAAAATAGAAAGGAACATAAACACTCCCTAATTAAGTGTCATAATGTAGTAAGAAAAGCCAAAAAAGATTTTGAGGAACAGCTAGCCAAAAATTCAAAAAACGATAGTAAAATGTTTTTTAAATACATTAGAAGCAGGAAGCCCGCTAAAAAAGCAGTGGGGCCCTTGGACGATAAAGATATAAAAGGAGCGATCAAGGAAGACAGTGCCATTGCGGAGCGATTAAATGATTTCTTTGCTTCAGTCTTCATGGCTGAGGATGTTACAGAGCTTCCTAAATCTGAGCCAGCCTTTTTAGGTGATAAATCTGAGGAACTCACTCAGATTGAAGTGACATTAGAGGAGGTTTTGGAGTTAATTGATAAGCTGAATAGTAACAAGTCTCCAGGACCAGACGGTATTCACCCAAGGGTTCTGAAAGAACTCAGATGTGAAATTGCGGAGTTATTAACAGTGGTTTGTAACCTATCCTTTAAATCCGCTTCAGTACCCAATGACTGGAAGACGGCCAATATAACGCCAATATTTAAAAAAGGCTCCAGAGGAGACCCTGGCAATTATAGACCGATAAGTTTAACATCAGTACCAGGCAAATTAGTAGAAACACTAGTAAAGAATAAAATTGCAAGGCACGTAGAAGAGCACGAATTGTTGGGCAAAAGTCAGCATGGTTTCTGCAGAGGGAAGTCGTGTCTAACTAATCTATTAGAATTCTTTGAAGGGGTTAATAAACATGCGGACAAGGGGCACCCAGTGGACATAATATACCTAGATTTCCAGAAAGCCTTTGACACGGTCCCACACCAAAGGCTTTTATGTAAATTAGGCGGTCATGGGATAGAAGGAAAGATCCTTTCATGGATCGGGAATTGGTTAAAAGACAGAAAACAAAGGGTGGGAATAAATGGTAAATTTTCACAATGGAGGAGGGTAACTAGTGGTGTTCCCCAGGGGTCAGTCCTGGGACCGATCCTGTTCAACTTGTTCATCAATGATCTAGAAAATGAGGTAAGCAGTGAGGTGGCAAAGTTTGCAGATGACATCAAGTTGTTCAGGACAGTCAAAACCAAAAGGGATTGTGAAGAACTACAAAAAGATCTCAGCAAACTGAGTGATTGGGCAGCAAAATGGCAAGTGAAATTTAATGTGGGTAAGTTTAAGGTAATGCATGTTGGAAAAAATAACCCAAATTACACGTACTACATGATGGGGTCAAATTTAGCTATGACAGATCAGGAAAGGGATCTTGGAGTTATAGTGGATAGTTCTCTGAAGACATCCACCCAGTGTGCAGCGGCAGTTAGTAAGGCAAATAGGATGTTAGGAATTATTAAAAAAGGGATCGATAATAAGACAAAAGATATCATACTTCCCCTGTATAAAACTATGGTACGCCCACATCTTGAGTACTGCGTGCAGATGTGGTCTCCTCACCTCAAAAAAGATATATTGGCATTAGAAAAGGTTCAGAAAAGGGCGACTAAGATGATTAGGGGCTTGGAACGGGTCCCATATGGGGAGAGGCTAGAGAGACTGGGACTTTTCAGTTTGGAAAAGAGGCGATTGAGGGGCGATATGATAGAGGTATATAAAATCATGAATGGTGTGGAGAAAGTGAATACAGAAAAATTATTTACCTTTTCCCATAATACAAGAACTAGGGGACACCAAATGAAATTGATGGGTAGTAGGTTCAAAACTAATAAAAGGAAATTTTTCTTCACACAGCACACAGTCAACCTGTGGAACTCCTTGCCCGAGGAGGCTGTGAAGGCCAGGACTCTATTAGGGTTTAAAAAAGAGCTTGATAAATTTTTGCAGGTTCGGTCCATAAATGGCTATTAGCCAGGGATAAAGTATGGTGCCCTAGCCTTCAGAACAAGGTCAGGAGATGGATGGCAGGAGATAAATCACTTGATCATTGTCTTCTGTTCTCCTTCTCTGGGGCACCTGGCATTGGCCACCATCGGCAGATGGGATGCTGGGCTGGATGGACCTTTGGTCTGACCCAGTATGGCCATTCTTATGTTCTTATGTTCTTATGTTCTTTCTCTTTGCTGGGTGTTGCTTTACTGATGAGTAGTTTTGCGCTTTGATTTGTATGTATTTATTTATTTTGACTGTTGCTAAGGAAATTATTAACATGCTTGGATTATTGTGTGTTAGGTGCTTATTCTGAGCAATTTACAAAGTCATTATTTAGAGAGTGCTGTTTCGAGAAACTTGGGAGAGGTCTCTGGAAAGATTTCCATGAGCTAGGTGATTTACATCTAACTCCCCAGAAGGCAGGCTGGCCTCCAGGAACTTACTGCTCACCACCCAACACCATTGCAGACTTTAGGTAACTAGATTGAGGGTGCTCTAAACCAGGGGTCTCAAATTCATGGCCTGCAGGCCGTCTTCAAATGGACCAGTTGCACAATCCATCTGTAGTACCCAGAGGCACTGAGACCTCATACTATGATGTGGGAAGTCTCTGCTGTACAGCCTTGGCTGAGAGCTAGCTGGCCTCTAGATCCGTCAGTAGAGCACAGGGCTTTAGCCTCTATGCCGGCAGGTTCAATCCCTGGTGCTGGTAACCTGGGTCTGTTTGTGTTACACATCCAAGGAGTCCTGGTGGAAAAGTATCACTTCCTACTCTGAAGCTGTGCCCCTTCATGAGACTGCCCTTTCCTCTCCCCACCAGTGCATCCCATCTACTGAAGGACGTTCCCAGGGGGGCAGAGTGGCAATGGTGGCTGAGCCCATGGCAGTAACCAGGGGGAAGTAGAGCAAGCGGGGATGGGGTGCAATAGGGAGGAATGAGAAGGGGGCAGTGGCTGGATGGGAAAGGATAGCCCCAACAGCCTGCTGGGACTCCAGGGCTGCTTGTGTAATTGCTCCAGCCAGGGTTGGCCTGTGGGTTGTGAGTTAGAGATCACTGCTCTAAACTGTTGCTATGTTAGGAGTGCTCTCAGTGTAGCCAGACAAAGTCTCCCCCTTACAAGCCAGCTTGCTCGCTGCCCCCCCCACTGAGGAGCACACAGGGCACGGAAATGGCTGCTGACAGCACAGTCTTTGATGCCCTCATTGAGGCCCAGATGTGCTAGCTCATCATGACCCTGAGAAGCAGAAAGTACAGATAGAGGGCTAACAGGCCAAACTATCAACATGGGGGGGGGGACCCTCAAGAAATCACCCCAGCTGGCATTGATCGATATGATGCACACACACAACCATCCCAGAAGGGGAAGTGCCCCGCCCACACAAAAAGAATGTCCTGTACTCTCAAATTGCTTATCTCCTGTCTTACAAGTGCAAATTAAGTAAGAAATGCCCTTGTAACAAACTGGTGTCACAAAAGACAGACCAGTATAATCTGGCACCTTAGATAAGAAAGAGAATATGTAACCCAAAAAGGGGTATAAAAGATGGGTCCAGCAGAACTCTAACTTTGAGTGCATTCCACCAACTGCCTGCTGGTCGGGTCAGGTGATTGCCTCCCGAGGTCCACAACTGGGGATGCCCAACCTCGTATTCGACTTTCCGCGGAATTGAGTGATCGATCCGGCTTGGCTACGCTGGTATCGAGAGACGCAGAGAGGGTAAGATACACCCATGCTAGGTCTCCGACTTTTTTGTGCACAGCTAAAGAATTAGAGCTCTGTAACTAGATGTCATTGTATCAAGATATCATTGTGTTAGATGGTAACAGATATCTTTGTATTGGATTGTAACGTAACTTGTTAACACCTGTACTTTTCTAGCATGTAAGAAGTAAACAATAGCCTTTTGTAACCGCATGCTTATAACTGTAGCTTAATAAACTTGTAACTAGTTAAGCTCTAAGCCTGACCCGGTTATCCTTTTGTCACTACAACACAGCCGGCACAACAAAAAGAACTTTAACCGTTTGGTTACTACAGCCTGGCCGTAGGAGTGCTAGCAGCTCCCTGCTCTAACATTAAAAAACTGGGCTGTTTAGGACCCAGGGGAGTACCTCACCGCACATTACCTGGCCACTGGCTAACAGTCAGCTCATTAAAAGTAAGGATTTTGAGGTGAAGGCACTCCTATGTATACCAATCATTCCTCAGCTGGAGGAGCTGTGTCTTCTTTATGTCCTGTCACTGCCTAGAAAGTAAGGATTAATTACCATAATTTTGGGTTCAGATAACCCTGCATAACAATGCTGCAATTCACTGAATTTCTCCCAGTACATCTGACCTTAATCTCCTGTTTTCTAGTGATTAGATATCTTTCACAAAGCAGAGGAGAGTCATTATCGGATAAAACTATTTCAGAGAAAACATATAATAAAACAAAAAACAGGTGACATGCTTGCTCAGTTAATCATGAGACTCTGATAGATTTCCAATCCTTCACATCATTATAGCAGTGTTGCCCCCATGGTTACTATCCTCGTATCAATTTTTGGATTAAATAGAAAGTCCCTGAATTGGTTCACACTGACCCTTTATACCAAAAATGATTTATTTATTGGCTGCCTTCTTCAGTCCAGTCTGTACCAGGATATGAAATTTCCCTGTGGCAATGATACTTCTCTGGAGTAATTTCCCATCCAGGGATTTTCAAAAATTAACCCCACTGATTTTGGTTTTAGGAAGAAAGTTGGTAACACTCCCCCAATCCCCAACAATCCCTAGCTCACAAAAATATACATTTAACACTTTAAGGTACAAATGTTTGATATTAATCCTTGTACTCCTGGCATCCAGTATGTCTTAATTTAATAGTCTACTGACGTTTCCATGCTTCCAGACGCTCATATCATCATCACAAGGGACTGATTCTCATTTACACAAAGACTCTTTAGCAGTATAATGGCATAAAGGGACTTTAAATTAGGTGTAAACATTTCTGCCCACTGTAATGCTCTTTTACGCTTCTGTGGAGATACAAAGTGGCTTTTATATAAATGAGATTTAAGTCCTAAATGAAAATCAAGCCCTGATAATGTTCATTCTAACAAACCAATCAACCAGTCATCCAAATATATATTTTTAGAATCCATTTTTAAAATAATAACATAATTTGTTTTGGTTCTGAACAGAAATTTTCATTCTAATCAATAAACACAAGTGGCTTGTTAATCAATGCTTCATAAAAATTAGATCAGCAGTTACAAATCTGCAATTCCCACTTTAGAGCAGTGTAACACATCTCTTGCAAAATATCTTACAAGTTCCTGTGGCAAGTGAGTGGTATTTTATATCTATTGTTTTTCCTCTAAGATCAGTCAACATTCAAGTATCATCAACTAATACAGTATTCAGAGCTACTTACTCATCCTTCATTTAACAGCAGACATCATGAATCATTTCCACTTCAGAAAGTTTGATGTATCTATCTAGCTAGGCTCAGTTCAGACAACAATCACCCAGTATCTTAGGGCCTTACAGCAAACAACTAATACAAAAGTACACATAAAGTGGACTGTTTGTCTCTTCTTTTTAACACATTGGAGATTTTCCTCCTCTTTTTTCAATGTATTTCTGAATATGAGGTTCTTTTCTTCCCATTCTGAGCCTTTAGTTTTGTTGTTGATCCTGCTGTAGTTATGTGGAGGCTGAAATAAAGAATTGTGATATATTCTGATCTAAAGGCAATGAGGTCTGAGGCCATTCTTACCTCCCTAGTCTTGGGTCAGTTACAGAGAAAGATATTTTCCCTATTTTCATGGGTTTATACTTTGTGGGTGCCATTTCTTCTTTCCTGTGGAATGTTACTGTTGAAGGTGATCTGGGACATTTATCAAGAGATAGTCTGTTAAGTAACTTTATCCATTACTATGGAAAGCCCTAAAGATAAAGACCCTGTGTTTAAATTAACGTGGTTTTGTACAGGGAGGTAGTGTACAATGTTGTTGTTATCGAACAATATATAATGCAATTATAATTATAGTAATGTGGGGTACTGCATTTTAAACCAATTGATGCTTTCTCCTAATTGAAATGCACATTCCCAAGTGCGGTGACTTGAAATAATCTAGCTAGGAAGTCACAAAAATAAAGATAATTATAGTCAGGACATTATACCACAGTAGGAAATATAGTCTTTCTGTCAATCACAATGGAAGAAGTTATTTTGGCAGCCATGACTATTCAGTGTCCAGAAACAGCACGAAGACAACAAGTTCTGTTAATAATGACCTGACTCAGCTAACTGAGAGCAGACTTTACTCAAGAGCGGCAGATATTGTGGTTGTGGCTATCTCTTGGAAAAGTATATTTTTCTAGTAGTGATGCCTGTCTTGCCTGGATTTAAATTTCAACTTGATTACTGCCTTTCATCCACTTGGTGGTCTCAGTCAGATTTTGAGATAATTGGGTGTACTTCAAACAACAAATGTTGTTTGGTGTTGTCTGAATATTGCTGATATTTAAAAACATGTGTCTCATGATTCCTGTCCCCACCTCATGCCTTCATGATCTATGTCAAAGAAGATAGCTGAGGCTGTGTCTACACTACCTCCCTACTTTGAAGGGAGGATGGTAAGTAGGGTGTTGGGAGTTTACTAATGAAGTGCTGCTGTGCATACGCAGCACTTCATTAAGCAAATGGCCCCCTGTGGCAACTTCAAAGTTTTAAACTTCAAAGTACTGGCTTGTGTCTAGCTAGCTCCTCAGGAATAAAGGGACTTCGAAGTACCCCAGGCACTTTGAAGTACCGGCAGGTGCACTGCGGCGAGACGCGAGCCGGCACATCGACGTTTACAACTTCGAAGTTGCCCCGGGGGGAATTTGCTTAATGAAGTGCTGCCTATGCAGTGCAGCATTTCATTAATAATCTCCCAACACCCTAATTGCCATCCTCCCTTCGAAGTAGGGAGCTAGTGTAGACAAGCCCTGAGAGTCTTGAGGATCTCCATAGGTTTGTGATATGGCAACAAAGGGGAAGCTGCCCATCACCACTCTGAGTGAAAAAGGAAGGTTCTCTTCCATCTCAGGCTATTTCTAGATTACAGTGAATGGTTAACAGGAGTTTTTGTGCGAAGATATCTTCCAACAAAACTTCTGTTGAGAGATTGTGGCAGATCGCCGAAGTGATCTGCTCTGTTGACAGAGAGTGGCCAGACTGCCCAGCAGCTTGCTCAACAAAATGGCCAACCAGAAGCACTGCAGACTTGGCTGCCCTGTGTCCTAGAAGCCCTATTTGTTGACAGGGGGCCCCCAGGAATGTCCAGGATGGCTTTCTGTCAACAGATCTCTATCTCATGGGGAGTGGGGTAAAATTGGTGAAAAAAGTGCTGCACTCTGTCGATTTCCTGTTGACAGAATATCTTGGGAATCTGGATGCTCCTGGATTTTGTCCACAAAATACCAGTGTAGACATAGCCTGGGTAATTTGCCATTAACCATTGCTATTTCTGCAAGGCAGAAAAAATAGGTTTTGGTGTCAATATTACTGAATGATACAGAAACATCTGATCATATCTGAATAAATAGCCTCATAATCTATGGCCACAAAGCAAAATTACTTTGAGATAACAGCCATTATTTCAAAACAACTTTGCGAGCATCTACACTAAGCACATGCTATTTCAAAATGAATTCAAAATAGTGTGCACCTTATTTCAAATTTTGTATACCTCATTGCAGGATGAATAATGCCTGCTTTGAAATAGGCTCTATTAAGACATGGAATGGCCCTTTTTCAAAATAAGCCATAATGGCACTGTGGCAGGGTGGGGCCAGGAGGAGAAAGCCATGAATGAAAACAGGGCTGACAATCAAAGTGGGAGCAGCTGAGGGGTAGGCTGCCCTAAATCAATTAGGGCCAGCTGATCCTCCTAAGGGTTACCTTTATAAGACCTCTCCATGCAGGGCAAGTGGGGAGGAGAGTTTGGAAGATTAGTGAGGTGAGGGAAGAAGATTGGGAGGAACACTAGAGACCACAAAAGAGGAGAGGAGCCTCAGCAACTGAGGGGGCTGAGCTCCCCAACCCAGGGGGCCTAAAGCCCAACCACAGACAGTGGGGGACTGGCCAGCTGGAGAAGCCAAACAAAGGAGGGGACTTCCTGCCATGGCCATGACTAGCAGAAGCAGGTACCAGGGGGAATTGACTGGGGAAGTGGCCCAGGGAGAAGGGCTGCAGGGGCAAGGGCAATGGGAGTCAGCCCTCACTGGTAGCAGCCATCCAGGGTCCCTGGGCCGGAATCCAGAATGAATGGGTGGGGACCAGGTTCCCCCCAGACCACCTCCTGCCCCAGCAATGGTATTGGGGTTTGAATGGTGGGGCCAGTGACTGATGAGAGGACCTGGGGCCCGGGAACGAGACTGACCCTGCCACAGGCACTATTTCAAAATAGGCACTCTGTGTCCAACATGCTATTTCAAAATGCATTCTTGTGGGCTTGTCTACACTTTGAAGGGGCTAGTGTGGACAAGCCCACAAGAATGCATTTTGAAATAGCATGTCAGACACATAAGGCCTTCTTTGAAATAGCACTATTGGATGCCATTATGGCTTATTTTGGAAAAGGGATATTTCATGTCTTAATAGAGCCTATGTAAAAATAGCTATTTCAAAGTAGGCATTATTCATCCTGCAATGAGGTATACACATTTCAAAGAAGGGGGCTAGTGTAGACAGGCCCTGTCTGTAGCTGTGTTGTTTCAAAATAAGATATTTTGGAATATCTATTCTGGAATGGATTGCTGCTGTGTACACATCACCACAATAAATTGGGCAAGTGGAGGTTGTCCATCACCGTGATTATTTTAGTTTCCATTTCAAGTCCTGGCCTGAAGCCTGATTCAAGGGTCATAGGATCTGTATGGTGAATAGCCATAGTTAGAGATGGCTTTTGTTTAGATTCCTAAGGAGAGAAAGGGGTTGAATATTGGGCATTCATTTGCTAGTTTCATAACCGCCAGCCAATTTCCTAAGTAGTGACCAACCTACTGTGTATTTTAGAGTGCCTGGCAGGTTTCTTTCGTCACAGGTGGCATTAACACTTTCTGTCAGGAGGATACAAGTAATCAAAGGTTTCTAGCAGTTACTGGGCCATAGGTCTTTTGTGCAGATATCTTGAAGAACTTTACATTTGTTTCTTATTTTTTATGTGGGCTGAAGTGTGTGAATGGCTGAAGGATACATCTTAGTGAATGGTGATTAGTTACTGATCACCAGATTTGGGTGGTCTCCATGAAACACTGTGGCATTTCTTCACAGACATTTTAATACTGTTTCTATGTCAGTGCAAAGCAGTCAGAGTTTATGATGTAACTCACAATCCTGAACTATTTTAGTAAATCATGATTCAGTGACTAAGGAGAATAATTAATTATTTCTGCTTCAGTTGCAATTCTTGATGAGGATTAGAGAAAATTGCACTGGTGTATGTCTGTTTCAGTCTTGAAAGAAGCCATCAAGGTTCAAGTTTCCTTTTCTTGTGCTTCATCTGTTTTAGTCCATCAAAGAAACATGGTGATAAGTGAGGGCAACACTGACAAGGGCTCATTTAAGTGTCAATATGTTTATGCATGTATTTGCTGTAAGTTCTTTTTTTTTCTCCACAAGGCCTACTCTCTTAACTATTTAGTTGGAATAGTTTTGTCTGAGAATGCTCACAGGTAAATGTGTTCCATCATGAAAGAAAATGCATACTCTTCAGACATAACATGCTACAGAGGAAAAGTTTTGGAGTCTCTTTTTTTTATACATGACATTTTTGACATATAAATATACATTTTAAAGATGAAGACCAGCTCCCTAAGAGATATGAAATCTTAGAAAGAGAGAGGGAATGCATAAGCAGAGATGATGGAGAACAGTCCATGCAGTGCTCTGGTGAATGGAAACAGGCCGCGGGAGGTAACTGATTATTTTCTAGCACATGAGGAAGAAAAGGAAGCTTCCTTTGCTCAACAATAAATCAAGGACCATACATAAAGAAAATAAATAGCATGTGTTCTTGCACTAGGTCCCATTGCCTTCTCCTTTGAGAACAACAGTTCACAAAGGACTTGAATCAAAACTCGTAGAAATAAATCAGTGAGTTCCCAGTCCCATATCCTTGCACAGGGATGAGGATCCATTTATGTTATTAACATCTTATTAGACAAACTGCACATTTCACTAACTATTTGGTATGTTGGCATGAGTGGTGGGATTGTAGGTAGGGGAGGGCAATACCTTCCCAAACTGCCTCACTTGGCACTGCCCATGCTTTATCAGAGGCCCCAAGGCAGGCTGAGGACCTAGCAGCTCTGCTCCTAAGCCCCAGAGCTCTGGGATGGGCAGATATGTTGCCTGCTGGCTCCCAGAGCTCCAGGGACAGGGCCTGCACTGTCTGCTGGCTTCCCAGAGCCCCATGGGCTGTGGAGCCAGTGTCCCATTGTGTTTGTTGAGATGAGGGGTTGGGCTATGGCCATAGTGGGTGGTGGAGCCTTGTGTGGAAGGGTCATGGCTGGGGGTCTTGCCTCTCCAGGTCATGGGGATACCCACCACCCATGTACATTGTTTTTATATGGGTCTCAATCCCTACAAATGGTATTTGAGATTTTGAGCCCAAGATACGGGAAGCTATTGGAAACTTCACTGTGATGTTTTCAGACTGTACCAAACAGTAACCAAAAAATGAACCATTTCCCAATTTGGAATCCAACCTAGAGGAAAACACAGAACAATGGGTCTTTGTGTGGACCTTCAGATATGATTCCCTGCCCACTTCAAGCAGAATTAAGAGCTCATTAAATCTGAAGTACCACTAGGACCTATCTTTGTGTAAAATGAAATTTTATTAATAACAGTAAAAATTGTATATCTATATCTATATCTATATCACTAAATCAAGCACTTTAAGGATAATATGAACCAGGGCATACTTTTAATCTAACAGTGTAGGATGGCCTCTGACTTGCAGGTATGCCTTTAAAAAAACTTCCACCTGAGTTTTTGTTCTTTTTTTTAGCTGAAACTGTATTTTGCACTAGAAGATCTACCAATGAACTGTGTAGGCTAATGTCATAATACATTGTCCTTTTTGTCAGAGATCATTTTTAAATTAATTTCCTGAGTGGTTCTGAAAAAGGTAAATTCCACAGATCTCTCTGATTTAGAAAAAGAAGGAAAGAAAACAAGTACCTGAGCTCTCAGGGTGATTTCTTTTTCTGTTCCAAGAATGCCCAGTTTTGGAATACTGTGACAATGCTGTTTTGTTATGTGAATACTTACTAAAAGATGTATTTTGTTGTATCCGAATTATTCTTTTGAACAAGCATTGTTTATGTCATTTCAGTAATGCTATTTATTCATGTCTTATAAGGAGTCAGACTAAAACTTTCTAAGAAGAGGGAATAAGTAATTAGACTATAACTTCCAATTATACAGGAGCACTCTGGAAACAGTATGCTTAAAATTTTAATGATGCATTGCTGTAGTGATTGTGGAAGTATCTGGTACTTTGCTACTGTCTGCAGTAACCTCTTTTGTAACTCTCCATTTTTATTTTATTTAATGCCAACCCCTGCCAGCACCACATAAAATAAAACTTTTTTTAAGTAAATGCTTGAGTCAGGGAATTTATTTTCACCAGAGAATAAGGTTTGTAATTTTGCATTTTCTGATCACTTTAATCCCCTAAAGCAGTGTGTTTCAGTCTATGGTTTGCAGACTACTGAGGATCCACAGATTAAGTTTGAAGATTTCCAAGGCGGTCCACACCTCCATTATAATCTCTTCTGTTTCTTTGGACTACAGGATGAGAGTGGTGTTCCCTTCTGTGAATATCTGCCAGAGTCTCCAGGACTCCCAGTGATGGAGTGGCTTTCTAAAGGGAGATCTGTTTATAGATTCACGCAGAAAAGCAGACATAATAAAGTCCTTTTTTAAAAGATTTCTGCAAACAAAAAGCCACCCCAAGAAAATCACACTGCCATATCTACCTACTGTACTCTTCACTGTTTCATAAGAACGGCCATACTGGGTCAGACCAAAGGTCCATCTAGCCCAGTATCTTGTCTGCCGACAGTAGCCAATGCCAGGTGCCCCAGAGGAGGTGAACCGAAGACAATGATCAAGTGATTTGTCACCTGCCATACATCTCCCGCCTTTGACAAAAAGCTAGGCACCATACCTTACCCCTTGCCATAATCATACTGTATTATTTTGTCTTATTTACTGTATTAAAATATCCTGTGTTTCAATGGTGTTAAGGGGTTCTACATTATTTTGTTCAATGTTTCATGTTTTTAATTCTGTATTGTATAATCTGTCATTATGAAAAGGTGCGCTAGTGAGAAGAGGATAGCATTGTCATAAGTTTGTGGGGTGAAGTTATGAATGCATTCCTTCCACCCCTTTATACAAGACGTAAATATTGCATAGTGTGGTATTATCATCTTAACTTCTGCATTACTGCTTTCAGAACTTGGTGGCTGCAGAGTGGAAGTTGCTGGCTGAAGACCCAGTTCTGAAAGAAGCAGTTCAGAGCTAAAGGTGGCAATAACATACTATGTCACCCCTTCCTTTTATGTGGCCGCAGAGCTGATGACCAGGCAGAAGCCATCTGGCCACCCAGCTCCGATGTCAGTACAGATGTAAAGGTGGTAATACAATGACTCCCCTAAAATAACCTTGAGACTCTCCCACCTCCCCTTTTCGGGCCAGGCCTCCCAGTTTTGTCAACTCTGCTATCCCCTGTGCCATCTTTAAGGAAGATGCTAAAAGAACACAGACAATCAGATGTCACAGGGAGACACAAGATTTCATAGTCTGGTACATGTTTTTCACAGCCATGAATTTGGTAGGACCTTAATCATCAGACTGACTGGACTATGTGAGCAAATCCTGTAAGTGTCAGCAAAATGTTAGCTCCTTGTTGAAGGGATATGTTTAAAAAAACCACAAATATTACAAGCATACAGTGAAGGAAACTGGTAATGCATGGTTTAAATTATCACTATTGGGCGTGTTCTTTACTGTTCATAATTTCTATAAAATGGGAAATTATCCAGAGACTGTACCTATCTCCCATGGGTATGGTGCAGATTAGTTATGGTCTGTACAGTACTTTGCAAATTTAAAGCCCTGTATTAGAAATCTTGCATACATACTGATGACCTTGAGAAGATGCAAAATTAGCCTGCAGGCAGGGGGAGAAGCTAGAGAAATCAAGCACTGGGGTACTCCCAAGACACACTGTGCTTATTTACAAAAGAATGGCTGTATGTGTTCCTAGAGAATCCAGCACTCTGGTTTACTGCCATCACTTCCCAGATGAACAAAACAGAATAGATGGGTTAAATGCCAGATGGCATGCAAAGCTGAAGAAAAGGGAAAGACAACTACAGAATGACTCATGGGATCAAATTGCAGAGGAACCAGAGTTGAAGGATGTAGAATCCCAAAAGCTAAGACAGCCAAAGACAAGGATTGGAAGGACAGGATAATGAATACTCTGAAAGGCTATTCCTCAAGAGAGTAATCATTAATTATTTGACATGTTTAATTAATCAAAATGTCCTCCAGCCAAACAAAAATTCCTTGCAATTTGGTAGTTGCAAATCCATACATTTTGACAGCTAAAGGACAGATTTTGTGGAAGGAAAAGGTTGTAGAAGATCCTAATGAAAACAAATAAAACAAATGTGCAATTCGGTGTTATTATCTTTTCTTTACATTGTGCCATTCTCCATTATTAGATCAATGAGTAAGGTCTTTGTTGTAAAATGCTTTAATGGTGTGACATAACGTCTTTCAGACCTACAACTGCTGCTAACTATAATAATGGCAGACAGCATTTCAGCTTTTAGTAGAAAAGGTGTAACTAGAATTGTGGTATCAACCGTTAGAGAATAAATGTCCATCACTTTATACATATATTAACACAAAATTATCCTGTGGCTAAAAATTGGAGATCAAGTCATTCCAAAGCAGCAAAGCAGATTGACATCTGGTTTGTAACAAAGCTAAATTTGTTTTCATTTTCTCCTGGCTGGACGCCAGTGAATCATCAACTTTCATGACACTGTCACATAAAAACGGTGTGACACTGAGCCAAAAAGAGATGTCCCAAATGCAATTGTTATAGACATATCAGAAAAGAATATAAATAGTAATTAGGGGCATGTCTTATAAATATCTAACAAAACCATGATATCTAAACTAGAGATAGAGCTTTGATATATACACCCGTCTTGTTAGAAAATAAACAGAGAATTTTTAGAGAATTAACAGAGAATAGTCATCATATTTGCCTGTGTTTACCCATGTCTTATCACACCCAGTTTCTTTTCTTTCTTTCAAACAAAGAAAAAAATAAAAGAAAGCAGATAATTTCGACTAATTCATCAGAAAACCCTACCTGATTTGACAGGCCACAGAGAGGATGTTTGATAGTCTTTGACCACTAAATGCCAGTTAGCAATATCTTGAATTAAACAAAATGGGATTTGGGGCTTTCCATGTTTTGAAGAAAAGTAAAAATTTTCCATAGACTAAGCAATCCCATTTACTAGATGAAGAATAAAATGCTACTGTGCATGAATAAGAATGTTGTATTGTAGCCCATTACAGTAAAAGTACTTTGGGGGCAGGAGTTGAAAAGCAAGTAACAGAAATTGTGGTGTTTTTTTTTCACATTAGTAATAACAAGAACCTACAAAAAACTGCCTCAGGGACTGGTCTGAGTATTAACAAGGGAAAGACCAAGACAATGAGGATGACCTGGAAGATGTGGAGCAGCTCACCTACTTGGGGAGTATTATGGGCAAAGACAGAGGAACCAACAAGGATATCAATGCCAGGATAGGGAAAGCAGCAGCTGCATTCAAGGCTGTTCATCCCATATGGAGTTCACAAATAATATCTGTGAAGACAAAACTGCAAATCTTCAACACAAATGAGAAGAGTGGGTTCATATGCATGTGAAACTTGGTGCACTAAAAGGTCTTCAAATGACAAGCTACAGACATTCACAGACAGACACTTGAGGTAGATCCTTTGCATCAAATGGCAAGACTTGGTCATAAATGAGGAGCTTTGGAACAGCAGGACAAGAGCCACTTGACATTCAAATCAAGAGAAAAAAGTGGGGATGGCTGGCCGCACTCGCAGAAAACTATCATCCTGCACAGTGTGTCAAGCTCTCAAATGGAACCCACAAGTAAAATGCAAAAGAGGAAGACCTCAGACAACAGGGGGAAGATCGACTGAGACTGAAAGACAACAACTTGGGTAGTGCTGAGGTCAGCTAGAAGTTTTGTCCCGAGACAGAGTGAAGCAGAGGAGACTTGTAGATGACCTGTGCTCCAAGTGGAGTACAATGGTTTAAGTCAAATAAGTCAATCAGAAGAATGCTGTGATGTTACAGCACCCATGCCTCTGCCACAGTCTTGGAAATGCTTCTCACATGCAGGAGTAATCTGCAGACACTACAAATAGCCACATATATTTTAGATACTGGGTATCAGATGGTCCTAAATTAGTATTTTTTTGATAAAAACCCTATAACTAGTTGAGTTTTTACAGTTGAAAGAGAAAAGTCAATGGGTCAAACTTCAACTAAAATGGAAACTGAAATCAGGGGTTTGGGCTGGAGGCTGTGAACCACCATCATATCAGTTTTGTTCCATGATAATGCAGATCACAAAGTCCCTGATGACTCATAAGGGCTGGAGGCAGAGCATTCTCGGTGAAAGAGATCTTGTTATGAAGATGAGGCAAACACAGAGGCTGTTTCTACACAGGCCACTTTCTTTGAAAGTGGCATGCTAATTCACGGCCCAAAATATGCT
Source organism: Carettochelys insculpta (assembly GCF_033958435.1). Lineage (NCBI taxonomy): Eukaryota > Metazoa > Chordata > Testudines > Carettochelyidae > Carettochelys > Carettochelys insculpta. The sequence goes on from NC_134137.1 coordinate 141,041,451, forward strand.
AATGAGGTGTGGATGCAAATTTCCTGCAACTCATTAGCATAAGGTCACATGATTTGGAGTCCAGAAGACCGTTCTTCCAGACTCCAAAACATCATTTAGAAGTGCAGCCCCCCGGGGGTTCTTCTGGAAGGAAGTCCTTCTTCCGGAGGCCCCTTCTTCCCATGAAGTTCGCTTCAGGCTTCACTAGTGCTATTTATTTTACCTGGATGGTGCTTGGATACTCTGGCATAAGTCACAGTATAAAAGGGAGAAAAAATATTTGTATATTTATATATAAATAGGTCAATTTTTGGCTTTCTTCTATTTTCTTATACCCTTTTTCCTCTATAAAACAGTATTTAAATTTATTAGGTATTTTGCTTCCCTTGCCTCCATTCAATTTCTTTTTAAAATGATTTTTTAAAGCAAAATGAAAGGGCAATGCTCTAATAAAATAAACCATCAGTAAGTATGAGAGGGAGGGCTTGAGTGGACAGATACACCAGGTTTTCAGCCTCACAATGCATCCATACTGTAAACTTACACCTGCTAATATGTATCCCAGTGATGATTTACCAGGAGCATGAAGGATTAGCAATATAAACAAAACTGTGGAAATTGAATCAGCAGGTGCTTCTCTGATGAGCCATTTTGAAACAAAACGTATCACATTTTTATTTACATGAACAGAAAAAAATGCAAATATATTGCAATAATATAAGCCTGGCGTGCCTTTGAGCATGTGAAAATGGAAAATAAATAGTATGACTGGGATTATGTCAGAAAATGTTTATAACAACAGGACAATCAACTACTGAGAAGAAGGGTGGCTAGAAAGAGCCACTGAAGGAAATAGTACAGAAGATGTTTTTGTTATAGTCCCAAACAAAAAATATCATATTAATATAAAATTAAGATTGCTAAATGCCTTATCTACATTGAAATGAAGGTTAAGTCTAAACATTAAAGACAACTTTAGTAATATAATAAGCTACAGAACTGTTAATTATAATCATTATCTTAAAAGCACACATTTGTGAAAATCAGACACAATTATTTCCTCACTTCTAATCAAAAAGACGTATCTCAAACACCATGATTGTGCATAGAGGAGGTTAAATAATGTGTGAAACTCATCCTGGTGCAGAGGGGCGATGCACAGTTTGTACTACTTGTGTGTCACGTACGCACTCAAAGAAGTTGCATAAGATGTAAACTGTACACATTCAGGCTGTGTCTGCGCTACCAATATACTTCAAAATTATTTTTGAAATAAGGCCCCCTTTTGAAAAACACAATGGAGTGTCTACACACATTATGCCCATTTTGAAACTATAATTGAGGCAATGGGCCTGCATTTCGAAGTCCTTCCATTTCAATTGGAGGAGGAATTCCCTATTTTGAAGTATAATTTTGAAACAGGACATGTGTAGACACTCCGTGGTCTGCTCTTTCGAAAGAGCAGGTCATACATGGTGCCGGACTGCAGGAGCACAGAGACCCTCTTGCCGGCACAGGTAGGCCTCTATGGTTACTGTAGGCTGCATGTTAAGATGTACAACCCAGCAACCCATGGCAGGAAGCTAAGAGCATGCTAGCAGCAGGGGGAGCACGAGCTCCCTGCAGTGTGCCCTCCTCTCAATGACAGTGGCAAAAGATATTCCCAGGTGCCAATAGCAAGCAACCAGGAGCCCTGTGACCCCCAGAGATCCCCTGGTGAGTCCAGCCAGGGGTCCCAGGAGCTGAGACAGCCACCCACCAAAAAAGGCCTATCTTGGACTGAGTCCGAGCTCAAGGACCTCCTCAGCCTTTGCAGGAAGAGGAGGTCCTGCTACAAAGCAGGGTCTGGCATTTGAATGCAACCACCTTCACCCACCTCTCCAAGGGCCTCACCACTCAGGGGCAGCCCAGCCGCATGCACAACCAGGTGTAATCTAAAGTTAAAGAGCTGTGACAGGCATACTTCCGCACCCCGATGTGGCCAGAAAGTTGGGGGGTACCAGCTACTCTGCGCCCCCACTACGAACAACTGGACCAACTCCTCGGGCTGAAGCAGGTGGCACCACTGGAGCATGTGGTAGACACTGTGGACCGTTGTCCAGACCCTGAGCTGGAGACAAAGGCATAGGAAGAGGACCTGGGACTGTCGGGAGACACCATCCCCCACCGGAGGGAATGAGACACTGAGGCTGGCAGCGATGATGAGGGTTCCAGTGATGGGACTCTCATCATTGCCTTCCCCTCCGGGTTGTCCAGCTGGGATTCCCCTGATTTTTATGGAGGGAACTGCAGGTAGGCAGAGGGTGTTTGAGATGCCCCAGGGCCTGGGGAGGGGGAGGCCATGCCTGCCACAGCTGGCAGGAGCAATGCACATGTATGGCACTCAGCACCCACACAGCCCCACATGCTGCATGCCGTAGGAGGGTGACCAAACCTAGGGTGAGCCCCACCATGAAGGAACTCCTTCCCAAACAATATCCCATGGGTCCCCTGTGTCATCAGACATGAGGCCAGCACCCTGGAGCTGAGGGCCAGAAGGTTGCTACCCCACCCCATCCCACACCTACACACAACCATCTCTGGGACAGTCACCGTCGCCAACAAGGGGAGGAAGCAGCTGCCAACAGAGTGGCCCTGTGGAACGTGACAGCCGTGCTCTGGGACTGGCTGGTGACAAAGTGGGATGTTTGGGTGTAGGTGGCCAACAGCCTGGATACCCTCACCCAGGCTGTGGCCACCTGCCTCACCCAGCATCACCCTCCCTCAGCAGCCCACCGTGCATCCCAACCACAGTTCCCACCGGAGTTCCCAGAGCTTGGGGCCCTGCTCGTGCTCATCCTCCCACACACCACCTGGCTGGCATTGGGGCTATGGCTGGTGGCCGGCAGCACCTAGGGTAAGCCAGGCCATCCCTCCCCGCTGGCACCCCATCATCCCATGCACCTTGCCAACCCCAAACCTGCTGTACCCCTCCCAATCCCCTACCTCCCCGTTGTCCCAGACCCATCTCAGCCCCAACTGGGACTGTGGACCCGGGGCAGTAGGGGCTCCCACAGCTGCCATGGTTCCTGGCCCCCACCCTGGTGGGTGAATGAGCTGCTCCCCACCAATTACCTTCCCCCAAGTTCAGTTCTTTTTCCAGTGCCACCCCAGGATCCCTGTTGTATATAGTTCCCCCTCCATTCCTCCATGTACATAGTTGAAAGCTCTTGTTTATAACTTTGTGTAATGTTTAAAAGGTTGTAGTAAATGGTCCAACTTTCCCCTCTAACCCCATGTCCCTTTCATATGATGGGGGAGCGGTGAGGGGTGAGGGTACAGGGGGATTGTGGGAGGGGTTTTGTGGTGGAAGGGTGGCTGGGGGAAGGTCACTGTGGGCCCTGGGCAAAGGCCTCACACAGGGCCTCTCTGACCACCACCCAGTCCCTTTGCGCCTGGCAGCATGGGGCAGCAGGCGGCTGCTCATACCCAGCGCCGGTCTGTATAGCCCACCCCTGGTAGAAAGGCTCCTGTTTTCTCCCCACAATACTATGGAGAGCACAGCAGGCCGCAACCACTGCAGGCACATTCGGCAGGCTGACCTCTAACATCATCAGGAGACAGTGAAAGTGCCCACTCAACGGTGTTCCATGCATGTTTCAGGCATATGTTAAAAATGTGCTGGGACAGGTCCATATGTTCTGTGTAAGGCCACCTGAGCCACAGGTGCAGAGGATATGCCGTGTTGGCCATGATGCAGTGGGGCATACAGAGGTCTCTGACCAGAAGCTCCCGTGGGGGGAGATAAGTCCCTTCCTGCATCCTTCATCCCAGCCACGAGTTTCTGAACACCTGGGCATCATGGGCCCTGCCCAAACAGCCAATGCACACATCCATGAACCAGCCATTTGCAGTGACGAGGGCCTGGAGGTACCCCTTTCTGTTTATAAAAGCACCTATGCTATGTTCCAGGGCCTGGATGGCTATGTGCATTCCTTCAGTGTGCCAAAACAGTTCAGGAGGGAAGACAAAAGAGTAAATTTAATCAGGGTTTGTCTTGCTTTGTTGCAGGAGGTTGGGGCTAGATGACTTCCCGAGTTCTCTTACAAACCTAATCTTCAGTGATTCTATGAAATTCATGTACCTGTGTTTATCAGTAGATTAGGATAAGGGTAAGGAGATACCTGAATATTAGTGCTTGGTTATATATAGGCAACTCTACCTCCCATCCTCAAGAAAAAAAAGAAAAAAAAGGTGGCCTGATTTTTCACACTTGCCATCTAGTCACCCTAAATAGGAAATGAGCAACCAGTGACAAAAGCACACTACAGAAGATAAAGTTTGTCTTTATGTTAATAGTGTCAGAATTCAGCCATCCATCCAGAGCTGTACCCCAGGAATATAGTTTGTAATCTACATAATTTAATTTTGTAATATGAATCCATTTGACCTAAACATTGTTATATGGAATAACACAGTGAAATATCATGTGCAGACTAGTTCTTTAGGCTTGTAGCACAGACCTTTTTTTCACTTCAGCTCTCTTAGTTATTTTTATTGCTGTCCTCTGGATTACCTTAAATTTACTGAAATGTTTTGTGTATGGAGATGCCCATATAATAATGTACACCTGATGTCATAACAAGATCCAAGTATCAGAGGGGTAGCCATGTTCATCTGTATCTGAAAAAACAATAAGAAGTCCTGTGGCTCTTTAACAAATATTTTGGAAAATAAGCTTTCGGGGGAAAGACCAACTTTGCCAAATGCATGTAGTGGAGACTCCAGAGGCAGGTCTTATATAAAGGTACTGTTCCCTTCCTCACCTGTTATGAGACACCTCTTATGCAACTGCAAATTTGAAATATTTTTCTGCTGATAGTGTAAATTCTATTTCAAATATATTAATATGTAGGATACAGCAGTGTTCACTATCAACCATAAATAATTTTCTAAACTCTCTTGTGTTCCAAATAAAGACTGAACCTATCTAGTCTGTCACTCTTATCCCACAGCAGTCATCTTTCAGCAAGATTTTAATTAGCTGTATATCCACTTGTCAGACATGTGGCTAAGTTTCCTGTGGGCCCATAAAGTTTGTTTACAGCCACCAGTCCTGGTTCTCAGTGTTCTACGCTGTTATTTAGCTCTAATTTACCCTTAAGTGTCTTCTAAGAGCCCAATAAGCAGTGGAAGTGTTGGTAATGTGCTAGAAAATAGTGACCTGCCATGCTTCAGCACAGTCTCTCAATTGGCACCAGTCAAGTCCCGAAAGTGCCAGAGTAGAGAAGTTCAGCTGGTACCTTTTTTCCTTTGCTGTCTGTGTTTTGCACTTTTTCTATGTTTATTTTCTTCTATTTCCCAGGTTAAATCTCATTTTGTTATTTCTTGTACACATGCTAATCGCCACATTGAACTTAGTGATGGTAGTATGCCCCGTCTTCACTGTTTTCCTGTATCTTCCAATTTATTATTGTCTGAGGGTGTAATATTTGCACCTTTTCATTTCTTCCAGTTTATTAATAAATTTCAAGACACCAGAGCTAACTTTCTTCTCTGTAACACTTCAACATACTGCCTTTTAACTGAAGGCTTGTGCTGTAATACCACACAATAATGTGAGGTTGATGGAAATTTTCAAAACTAGAAAGGGGCTTATATACAGACCTTTTACTGAAGCTGATAGGAAATGTGTGTAAGTTCCCCACACTATGAGGTTAGTTCAGAACTTTCCACCATTAAAGCCTGGTTTGTATTCAAACAAAAAAAAGAAAGTAGTTTGATTTTCAAAGATGTTGACCACATGCAACATCCATTTACTATACTGGTAGGGGTAACACTGAAAGCACATGGAACTGATGCAGTTTTCACTGAGCTTTGCTATCTCTCAGCTTTCATTCCATTGTTACACACACACACACACACACACACACACACACACAGAGCATTGGCACCTGGAGGTAGCTTTTGCCACTGTGTCATGGTGAGGAGGGTATGCTGCAGGGAACTAGAGCTCCGCCTGCTGCTAGCACTCTCAACTTCCTGACACAGGTTGCCGGATGCTACATCTTTTAAAAAAAGTGTCAGTACTCCTGTCAAGCCAGGACCCGAAGCCCCACAGCTGGGAGCAGGGTGGGGCACATAGGCCTGCCAGAAACCCCAGACATAGAAACCCTGGACTGGAGGAACACTGATGTGGAGGTGGCAGTACATGGTACCGGCACATACTAGAAAAAAAGTTGTATTATATGATATACATGTTCCTAGTGCTTTTTTTCTACACAAAAAGGTGCCAGAACTCAAGCTCCCACCAGCCTCACCACTGGCCCACACAGTTCAACACTGGTAGCAACTATGATCTACACGATCATATTTTAATCAAATAACATCGCAAATGGATTGACAGAATTCCTATAAAGGCACCAATATTGTTTTCCACAAAAGGCCAAGCTAGGTGAAGTTATTCCATCAAATTACATGTCTGCCAAAACATGCAGATTTCTGTCATTGAAACATAGAATCATAGAAGAGTAGGACTGGAAGGGACCTCGAGAGGCCATCGAGTCCAGCCACCTGCCCTCATGGCAGGACCAAGCATTTTCTAGACCATGCCTGGAAGCCATCTATCTAACCTCTTCTTAAATAGCTCCAGTGATGGAGATTCTACCACCTCCCTTGGCAATTCGTTCCAGTGTTTGATCACCCTGACAGTTAGGAACTTTTTCCTAATGTCAAACCTGAACCTCCCCTGCTGCAATTTCAGTCCATTGCCTCTGGTTCTATCCTCAGAGGCAAGGAAGAACAAGTTCCCTCCCTCTGCCTTATGACACCCTTTTAAATACCTGAAAACTGCTATCATGTCCCCCCTCAATCTTCTCTTTTCCAAACTAAACAAGCCCAATTCTTTCAGCCTTTCTTCATAGGTCATGTTCTCTAGACCTTTGATCATTCTTTTTGCTCTCCTCTGGACCCTCTCCAATTTCTCCACATCCTTCCTGAACTGTGGTGCCCAGAACTGGACACAATACTCCAACTGAGGCCTAACCAGCACAGAGTAGAACGGGAGAATGACTTCTCGTGTCTTGTTCACAACACACCTGTTAATGCATCCTAGAATCATGTTTGCCTTTCTCGCAACAGCATCACACTGTTGACTTATATTTAGCTTGTGGTCCACTATAACCCTCAGATCCCTTTCTGCTGTTCTCATTCCGAGGCAGGCCTTTCCCATTCTGTATGTGTGACACTGATTGTTCCTTCCTAAGTGGAGCACTTTGCATTTGTCCTTATTAAACTTCATCCTGTTTACCTCAGCCCATTTCTCCAGTTTATCTAGATCCTTTTGAATTATGACCCTATCCTCCAAAGAAGTTGCAACCCCCCTCAGCTTGGTATTATCTGCAAACTTAATAAGTGTACTTTCTATGTCAATATCTAAATCGTTAATGAAGATATTGAACAGAACCGGTCCTAAAACAGACCCCTGCGGAACCCCACTAGCTATACTTTTCCAGCCAGATTGAAAACCATTAATAACTACTCTCTGGGTACGGTTATCCAGCCAGTTGTTCACCCACCTTATAGTAGCCCCATCTAAGTTGTATTTGCATAGTTTATTGATAAGTATATTATGTGAGATCATGTCAAATGCTTTACTGAAGTCTAGGTATATCACATCCACCGCTTCTCCCTTATCCACAAGACTTGTTATTCTATCAAAGAAAGCTATTAGATTGGTTTGACATGATCTGTTTTTAACAAAACCATGCTGGCTGTTCCCTATCACCTTACCACCTTCCAATTGCTTGCAGATGATTTCTTTAATTACCTGCTCCATTATCTTTCCTGGCACAGAAGTTAAGCTGACTGGCCTGTAGTTTCCCGGGTTATTCTTTTTCCCCTTTTTATAAATGGGCACTATATTTGCCCTTTTCCAGTCTTCTGGAATCTCTCCCATCTCCCACGATTTTCCAAAAATGATTGCTAAAGGCTCAGATGCCTCTACTATCAGCTCCTTGAGGATTCTAGGATGCATTTCATCAGGCCCTGGTGATTTGCAGACATCTAATTTTTCTAAGTAAATTTAATTTGTTCCTTTCTTATTTCAACTGCTAAGCCTACCCCTTTTTCACTAGCATTCTCTATGTCAGGCATTCCTTCCGATTTCTCAGTGAAGACCGAAACAAAGAAATCATTAAACATCTCTGCCATTTCCAAATTCCCTGTTACTGTTCCTCCCTCCTCACTGACCAATGGCCCTACCCTCTCCTTAGTCTTCCTCTTGTTACCAACGTATTTGTAAAAAGCCTTCTTGTTTCCCTTTATGCTTGTAGCTAGTTTGAGCTCATTTTGTGCCTTAGCCTTCCTAATCTTGCTCCTGCATGCTCGTGTTGTTTGCCTATATTCATCCTTTGTAATTTGTCCTAGTTTCCATTTCTTATACGATTCCTTTTTTATTTTGAGATCATGCAAGATCTCCTGGTTAAGCCAAGGCAGTCTTTTGCCATGTTTTCTGTCTTTCCTGTGCAGTGGGATAGCTTGCTTTTGGGCCCTTAATAATGTCCCTTTGAAAAACTGCCAACTCTCCTCAGCCTTTTTTCCCTTCAGTTTAGCTTCCCATAGGACCTTAACTACCAGCTGTGTGAGTTTACCAAAATCTGCCTTCCTGAAATCCATTATCTCTATTGTACTGTTTTCCCTTCTACCCTTCCGTAGAATTGTGAACTCTATGATTTCGTGATCACTTTCACCCAAGCATCCTTCCACTTTCAAATTCTCAATAATTTCCTCCCTCTTTGTTAAAATTAGATCTAGAACAGCTTCCCCTCTGGTAGCTTTTTCAACCTTTTGGAATAAAAAGTTGTCTGCAATGCAATCCAATAATTTATTGGACAGTCTGTCCCCTGTTGTATTAGTTTCCCAACATGCACCTGGATAGTTGAAGTCCCCCATCACCACCAAATTCTGGGCCCTGGATGATTTTGTTAGCTGTTTAAAGAAAGCCTCATCCACCTCTTCCACCTGGCTAGGGGGCCTGTAGTAGACTCCTAGTAGGACCTCATCCTTGTTTTTAACTCCTCTGAGTCTAACCCAGAGACTTTCAACCCGTCCATCTCCTATGTCCACCTCTGTCCAAGTGTGTACATTTTTAATATACAAGGCAACACCTCCTCCCTTCTTCCCCTGTCTGTCCTTCCTAAGCAGGCTGTACCCCTCAATACCAACATTCCAATCATGAGTATTATCCCACCAAGTTTCTGTGATTCCAACGATATCATAGTTGTATTCCTTTATTAGTACTTCCAATTCTTCTTGTTTATTTCCCATACTTCTTGCATTTGTATATAGGCATCTCAGACATTGATTTGGTCTTGCCTCCCAGTTTTGCCCTGGCCCTCTTTTTACTCTCCCAGTGTAGCCCATACTCCCTCCCATTTCAAATTCATCTCCTATGTATTCATGCTATCCACTTACCTGCAGGCTTGGCTCCCCTGCCCCCATCGAACCTAGTTTAAAGCCCTCCTCACTAGGTTAGCCAGCCTGTGTCCGAATATCGTCTTCCCCCTCCTCGAAAGGTGAACGCCATCTCTGCCTAGCAGTCCTTCCCAGAAAAGGATCCCGTGGTCAAAGAAACCAAAGCCTTCCTGGGGACACCATCTACGCAACCAAGCATTCACCTCTGGGATACACCTGTCTCTGCCTGGGCCCCTACCTCTGACAGGCAGGATTGAAGAGAATACCACCTGCGCCCCAAACTCCCTGACCCATGCCCCCAGAGCCCTGAAGTCACTCTTGACCTGCTCAACGTCACACCTCACAGTATCATTAGTGCCCACATAGATCAGAAATGAATATTGTTTTCCCAAAGTGTTTTAGTAAAAAAAAAAATTTTGTCATTTTAAAATGTTTTGATTTGAAATAAATTTGTTTAGAATGTTGACCTGAAACAATTTTCTTTATTTTCTTCTTCTTCTTCTTTTTTTTTTTTTAATTTCCAGGAAAAAAATCAGGTGCTTGCACAGCTGTAGCATACTGCTAATGGACTTTCTGACAAGATGCTTTACAGGCTATTTTTTGTTTTTATGAAGAGTTTATTAAACAATGTTCACCAAATATGAAAGTCAAGGATATGATATTTTAATGCATAAATAAAACATGTTTTACTCCCTTTCTTGTCCAAGGAATGTCCTATACAGTATCTTAGTAAATTAGTTTCACTACAGAGACTTGCTTTCTTCCTTTCTTAGATCTGAGGCCTTGAGATCAGATTGTTATAATTTGGAGCAGCCATCCTTTGTTACTCTTCAATTTTATACACAAAAGAAGCTACCACTTAGCTTCTTTGAGCTAGGGTAATGCCAGGTCATCCACATCAGAGACAACCCATTAAAGAAATTAAATTAAGGGAAAGAGACAAATTAAATGTTTGGCGGAGTGGATACAGGACTGCACCATGTGTCTCCTTTGAGCTGAGGAAGAGCAGCAGCAGAGCAAAGAGTGCCAAGGCAGTGGTAAGCAAGTGCTTCAGGAAACATCTCATGGCAGCTGGGCTCTGCCAGCAGAAGCTGGCTCCAGAAGCATCACCAGTCTGTGGCAGACTCCTGTGGGAGGCAGGCAAGAGTGCATCAGGGCGCAGCTTGGAGCTGGGCTGCCCACCTTGCCTGGGGTCCACCTGGCTGGGCAGAAACAGAATCGTTTGGAGAACAACACTACCAGACAGGAGCCTGATTGGATCAACTGACTCCTACCTCATGGCTGGAGGAAACTCTTTTCAAACTGTCAGGTATGCCACACCCCAGGGGTTGAAAACCTCTGTGCCAAATGGAAGGCAGCAACTGAAGGATGGAAGGGGCATGAGCCTACATGTGTCACCTCTGTCCATAATTGCAATAGTCTTCTGATCATTTTTCCATTTCCTTTTCATCAGGTATCACATACAGTCTGAAAATAATATTTTATAGATTTTTAAAGCCTCTGTTGGTCTGTCTTAACACTGCTGCCAATCTTTTCTCCTGCAGTGCTAAGTTAGCACCTCCAGTTGCTATTTTGTTCTGCTGCTCATGCTTCATGCTGATACAGTGTAATAGGATATGTGAGCTGATGGTAGTCAATAGCTGAAAAAGAAAAATCAAATGAACCCAAAGAAACTTTCAAAACAAACTAACAAAAGCAAAGCAAATCAAAACAAAACAAAGAAACCCCACAGGATCTATTTACAGTGGGAACAGATATAGGATACCAAGATACTTAATGAGTGGGCTGACTAAGGCTACGTCTACACGAGCCCCAAACTTCGAAATGGCCACACAAATGGCCATTTCGAAGTTTACTAATGAAGCTCTGAAATGCATATTCAGCGCTTCATTACCATGCGGGCGGCCGCGGCACTTCGAAATTGACACGCCTCGCCGCCGCGCAGCTCGTCCCGACAGGGCTCCTTTTCGAAAGGACCCTGCCTACTTCAAAGTCCCCTTATTCCCATCAGCTCATGGGAATAAGGGGACTTCGAAGTAGGCGGGGTCCTTTTGAAAAGGAGCCCCGTCGGGACGAGACGCGCGGTGGCGAGGCGCATCAATTTCAAAGTGCCACGGCCACCCTCATGCTAATGAAGCGCTGAATATGCATTTCAGAGCTTCATTAGTAAACTTCGAAATGGCCATTTGTGTGGCCATTTTGAAGTTTGGGGCTCGTGTAGACGCAGCCTAAAGGTAACTTTAGGAAACAAGTTCATGAGCGTAACATTTGATTTGGTGGCAATCCTCTTGCAGAAAGTATGCATGTAATACAAATACACTAATTTTTGTCAAGAGCTACAAAATATATCAGTAACATCTGTGCTTGGTGCCTGGGATGGACTGTGCTGAAAATGCCAGAGTCAAAGCAGAGTGCAAGAAAAATTACAGACAATTCCCCCAAATTGTTGGTTCATTCTATAATTGGATTAATTAAACCAATATCAAGAGCTTTGGTAACACCACACTGGTTAACAAGAAGCTAAACATAGTCCTCATTAGGCATTCCACCCCTTGGTTCCCATCCAGACAAACAGGCCTAATGTAGTGAGTGATGACTGAAAATCCAATTCCATATGTGTGGATCTACAAATCCCAAAGGAAGAGATACTTAACCCCAGGTCAACATATATCTCAGATTTTACCCAAATATCATACTGTCAGCCTCGTCTTAGTAATTGAAGATTTTTAATAAAAAGACAAAAAATGAATGGTTAAAGAATTGTATAGCAATGATTTCCAGTACTCATAGCTCAGGATTATAGCAGTGATGCAATAGACTGCTGGCTTTCAGAAGTATCTCTGATAATTTACAAAACATTGGAAAACACCCTTCAATTTTAAATCCACAGCCCAAAGAATTGGAGCAGCAGTGCAAAGCAGTAATGTCACAGTTTGCAATTTATATCCAAGCACAGGTGTCTGGAACCCTAATATGGAGTTCAGGGTTGCGTGACCATGGACAGTTACTGGTAACAGATGGCATTTTAGATCACATGTCCTCACCCTCACCATTTGTCCTTTCATGGCTTGCTAAATCACAGGAGTGGCCATAGATCCCATGTTGTCTCAGGCATTCACAGGAAAGGCCTATTTGGCAGGATGAGTTTCTTCTAGAATGTCCTTAATGGGTCATCAAGAACCTAGGTATCTAATCCTGATATAAAACCACCTAAGGGTTATCACCCAGTAAAACAACATGTGATTGAGATACAGATACAATGGCTAATATTCATAATACCAAATGCAAAGATGATACATGCCTATAAACAGGATTATCATACTTAGGATATCAAAACTTTTCTTTTGATAACTTACAAGACATGCTTTGCATAACATTATTGCAATTTAGTATGAGTAGTAGCAGTAGTAGTAGCATCCTTCAGTCTACGTAGACTATGGATCGTGCCCTTCATAGTTCCGTTTGGCATCCTCATTTGCAGCGTTGGCTGTGACTGTGAAGACCCACACGAGAGTGACAGTCCTTGCTGCATCTGTTGCATATGTAATGGGTGTCTGGAAGGTCCTTGCTGTGCTTTCTGTGGGCTCGCTTCTCCTTTGCTAGCTGTCTGATCCTCAACTCACCCTTCTGAAGGCCCTCGTATAGTTCCTGCCTCCATCTGCTGCGATCGTCTGCCAGATCCTGCCAGCTGTCTGGCTTGATGTTTACTTCCCTGAGGTCTCTCTTGTAAACATCTTTGTAGCACAGCTGGGGGCGTCCGGGAGGTCTTTTGTCAGAGGCTAGCTCACCATACACAATGTCTTTTGGAATCCTTCCATCATTCATCCTGTGGACGTGGCCAAGCCAGCGGAGCTGCCACTGCCTGAGGAGGGTGTGCATAGTTGGAATTCCAGCTTGCTCAAGGACAGTAGTGTTGGACACTCTGTCCTTCCACGATATTCCAAGGATGCGCCTGAGGCAGCGCAAGTGGAAGACGTTCAGGCTCTTTTCTTGGCGGGCGTACAGGGTCCAAGTCTTGCTGCCGTAAAGGAGGATGCTGAGGATGCAGGCTCTGTAGACATGCATTTTGGTGTGAGTGTACAGCTTGTTGTTATTCCACAGTCTCTCGTTGAGTCTCGACAGAGTTGTGGCTGCTTTACCGATCCTCCTATTGAGCTCAGTCTCCAAGGACAGGGTGTCAGTGATGGTGGACCCGAGGTAAACGAACTCGTGGACAACCTCTAACGTAGAGTTGTGAATGCTGATTGATGGAGGTTCAGCAATGTCCTGAGCAAGTACATTTGTCTTCTTTAGGCTGATGGAGAGCCCAAAGTCCTTGCATGCTTTGGAGAACCGATCCCACAGATTCTGAAGCTGGTCTTCTGTGTGTGACACGACAGCAGCATCATCTGGAAACAGCATCTCTCTGATGAGGACTTCCCACACCTTAGATTTAGCTTTCAGCCTTGCAAGATTAAACAGTTTCCCATCAGATCTTGTGTGCAAAAAGATGCCCTCTGTTGAAGATCCAAAGGTGTGTTTAAGTAGGAGTGCGAAGAAGATCCCGAACAATGTCAGAGCAAGGATGCATCTTTGTTTAACACCGCTCCTGATGTTGAAAGCATCCGATAATATGCCATCGTATTGGATGGTTCCTCTCATGTCTTTGTGGAAAGACCGGATCATCTTGAGTAACCGTGGTGGACAACCTATCTTGTGGAGCAGTTTGAACAGTCCATCCCTGCTGACCAAGTCAAAGGCCTTGGTTAGGTCGATGAAGGCAATATAGAGTGGCTTCCTCTGCTCCCTGCATTTCTCCTGCAGCTGCCTCAGAGAGAAGACCAGGTCGACGGTAGATCTCTGTGCACGGAATCCGCACCATGATTCAGGATACACCCTCTCCGCAATCTTCTGGAGTCTGCCAAGGATGACGCGAGCGAACAGTTTACCAGTGATGATTAGGAGGGAGATTCCACGGTAATTGTTGCAGTCGCTTCTGTCTCCTTTGTTCTTATACAAGGTTATGACGTTAGCATCACTCATGTCCTGTGGAACCTCTCCCTTTCTCCAGCACAGGCACAGTAATTCATGTAGGGGTTCCAGGAGAGTGTCTGTGGCACACTTGATTACCTCTGGTGGTATACCATCCTGGCCCGGGGCCTTTCCTACTGCAACGTTGTCAATGGCTTTCTTCAATTCATCCACAGTTGGTTCCTGGTCCAGTTCGTCCATCACTGGTAAGAGTTCGACGGCATCGAGGGCTGAGTTGACCACAATGTTCTCGCGTGCGTACAGCTTGGAGTAGTGCTCAACCCAGCGCTCCATCTGTTTGGCTTTATCAGTGATGACTTCACCAGATTTGGTTTTCAGAGGTGCCATCTTGTTCTGGGTTGGTCCTAACGCCTTCTTGATGCTCTCGTACATTCCCCTGAGGTTACCAAAGTCAGCACTGGTCTGGATGCTGCTGCATAGCTCGAGCCAGTAGTTGCTGGCACAGTGTCTGGCCGTCTGCTGTACTGTTTTTATGGCTGCTCTGAGTGCTTGCAGGGTACTCTGGCTTGGCGAACGTTTGTACTCCAGGAGTGCAGCACGCTTTTTTTTGATGGCTGGAATCATCTAATTGGAGTTAGCTTTGAACCAGTCATTTGTGTTTCTAGCTCTTCTTCCAAACACCGACAAGGCCGTGTTGTACATTGTATCCCTCAGATGCTGCCATCTGGATATCATATCGGCACCCTCAGGGTTGCTGCGCAGATTCTCCTCGTGGGTCGCTCTGAACTTTTCAGCTCTCTCTGGCTACGTCTACACGTGCAGCCAACATCGAAATAGCTTATTTTGATGTTGCGACATCGAAATAGGCTATTTCGATGAATAACGTCTACACGTCCTCCATGGCCGGCAACGTCGATGTTCAACTTCGACGTTGCTCAGCCCAACATCGAAATAGGCACAGTGAGGGAACGTCTACACGTCAAAGTAGCACACATCGAAATAGGGATGCCAGGCACAGCTGCAGACAGGGTCACAGGGCGGACTCAACAGCAAGCCGCTCCCTTAAAGGGCCCCTCCCAGACACAGTTGCACTAAACAACACAAGATACACAGAGCTGACAACTGGTTGCAGACCCTGTGCCTGCAGCATAGATCCCCAGCTGCCGCAGAAGCAGCCAGAAGCCCTGGGCTAAGGGCTGCTGCCCACAGTGACCATAGAGCCCAGCAGGGGCTGGAGAGAGAGCATCTCTCAACCCCCCAGCTGATGGCCGCCATGGAGGACCCAGCAATTTCGACGTTGCGGGACGCGGATCGTCTACACTGTCCCTACTTCGACGTTGAACGTCGAAGTAGGGCGCTATTCCTATCTCCTCATGAGGTTAGCGGCTTCGACGTCTCGCCGCCTAACGTCGAAGTTAACTTCGAAATAGTGCCCGACACGTGTAGACGTGACGGGCGCTATTTCGAAGTTGGTGCCGCTACTTCGAAGTAGCGTGCACGTGTAGACACAGCCTCTGAGTTAGACGTCTTTCTGGCATCGATGCAGGACCTTCCAGTTGGTTTAGAGCGGTGCAGCTTCTTGGGAATCACCTTGAGTTTGGAGCAAACTAACGAGTGATCTGTATCACAGTCAGCACTATGATAGCTGTGTGTCAGAAGGACATTTTTGAGGTTATCATGTCTAGTGATGACCATGTCTAGTTGATGCCAGTATTTTGAGCGTGGGTGTCTCCATGACACTCTGTGCTGTTGCTTGATTTGGAAAAATGTGTTTGTGATGCACAGATTGTGGTACGTGCAAAGTTCGAGAAGATGCTGACCATTTTCATTCATTTTTCTCACACCAAAGTGGCCTAAGCAGGAAGGCCACAAGTCATGATCGGCTCCTACTCTCGCATTGAAGTCACCCAGAATGTACAGTTGTTTGCGAGCAGGTATTTGCGCTGTGGCAGCACTAAGCATGTCATAAAACTTGTTGTTTACTTCTGGTGCGGCGTACAGGGTTGGGGCGTAAGCGCTGACCAGGTGGACAGGACAGGCATGAGTTTGAAGTATGACCTGAAGGAGTCTTTCTGATCCACCCATGACTAATTCCACCATTTATAGAAGGGTGTTTCTGATGGTGAAGCCAACACCATGCGCCCTGGGTTCTTCTCGGGCTTTACCCTGCTAGAAAAAGGTGTAGTCCTTTTCCTTAGAGATCCCGAATCTGTGAGATGTGTCTCTTGCAGAGCAGCAATGTCAACTTGGAGCCTCTTCAGTTCCTCATCGATGACAGCGGTCCTTCGGGTGTCTCTGATGTCCTGAGGATCTTCAGTCAGACCTGTCAGCATGGTCCGCACATTCCAGCAAGCGAGCTTAAAGCTTTGATGGTTTCCTTTTCTTGTTGATTTTCTTATTGGTTTGCCTGGTGCTCAGCTTTCAGGTCACTTGTCAGGTTTGGGAACCTTAAGCCTCACACACCCAGTGAGGCAGGTGAACTGTGGCGGGAGAGTACCCTATTGCCTGGGGGCTGCCTAGCTTGAGGCGGGCGGTGACTGTCCAGTGAGATGCGACGATCTCTCCCACCGTCGGAGGCAACCCCTGGCACTTGTTCTCTATGCCAATCGAGCAAGAGCTTATAACCG
Source organism: Carettochelys insculpta (assembly GCF_033958435.1). Taxonomy (NCBI): domain Eukaryota; kingdom Metazoa; phylum Chordata; order Testudines; family Carettochelyidae; genus Carettochelys; species Carettochelys insculpta. The sequence continues at coordinate 141,058,481 of NC_134137.1, forward strand.
GTATCTGTTACCTCCCATGTTGGTTCAATGCTGTTAGCGATGCTGGAGTGCCTCTCCAGGTGCGAGCTTGGGCGATTATTGGGACCCTGGGCTGCCCAGACGCCAGTGTTCCCCTCTTGGCTTTACTGATATAGTCCAAAGGAGAGGATAACCTCTACGTCTGGTACCAGCTCAGCTGCAGGAGTTGCCGGCTCAATGCCAGAAGTTGGCACAGAACCGCCTTAGGACTCCCCTCCGGATTTTCTGTCAGGGTTTACTCTCTTAGCCTTGCTCCTTTCCAGGATAACCCACAAGGCAGTGGGGTATGGAGAATGTGGGAACGGTTCCACTACCTCTTGCACCTCCCTGGCGCCACATGTCCCCAAAGCTCCCCGTGATGACCACCTTGCCTCCCCAGGACCCTCCTCCCCACCCCTCTGCCTCTCATTGGCTACCATCACCCCCCAGATCCTCCCTCCCTGTCCCCTTTTCCCCCATCCACTCCCATGTCTCCTGACTGCACCACACTGCCCCCTATCAGTTCTCGTTGCCCTCAGGTCCCCCTTCCCCTGGCCCCTCCGCACCTGGCCACATACTGCTGCAGCCCCATGTCCTCCAGGAAGGTGCTGATCTCGCAGCCCAGCCGCACGCTGGATCCCAGCCAAAGCTACCAACTCTTCATCTGGCTACGGCTGTCCCTGGAGCCCCACAGATCTGGTGTGGCGCGTGCATGCAGGGAGCGCAGGACTGGCCCTGGAAGCCATGCAATCTGAGCCAGCACACCGCAAGCAGCCTCCGTGGGTGCTGCCATCCTCACAGCCATACCAGATGCCCCCAAACCACTTGCCCACCACTGACATCCCTCGATCTCGCCCCCCCACCCCACTCCTCATGCTGCAGCAGGTCCCTGAGCTCCAGCCAGCAGTTGGGGATGATGCTGCCTCTTACACCTGAAGTAGTAACTAGCTCCCTCTAAGCTCCCCCTCTAAACTCCCCTCCCAAAACTCCCTCCTGTTAACAACCACCCTGTTCACATGCTCCCTGGTCACTTGCCATCAGGGCTTTAGAGCTCTGGCCTACCTGAGAGAGCCCCTCCCTCTGACTACCGCTCAGCCAATCGGCACGCAGCCTGAGCACATGGCCAGGCTGAGCACATGGCCTTTCAAACAAACAAACAGACAGCACAGCACTCCGAACACCAAACAAACAGACAAACCCAGGCCCAGAACCCCCAAACCCAGGCACCCACACACTCCAGAGAGCCACTTACCCAAAGGTGCTGTAGTTTGCCCCATCCTTCCCCAGGAGAGCTCCTCTCAAAACTCCATCCTGTTAGCAACCACCCTGTTCGCATGCACCTGGTCGCATGCTCCAATTTAGTATCACTGCTGACAGTACTACTGCAAAACAAAGCAGCTGATACAGCATCACATTGTCCTTTTATAATAGGGATAATATCTGAGCCTTTATAACATACACATCTGTCAGACTGCAATAAGTGTGATATAAAAGCCAATGTTTGCACATTTATATGAAACGTAGTCCTTGGTTTTCTGTGGATTAAACTGTCTCAGATGATATTTCCTAGATTACATTAGTCACTCTCCGAAGAGCTCTTGTTGCCTCAGTCAGAAGGCTTGGGAGTAATTATGTACCTGAAATCACTATTCCAAGTATGACTGTAAATAGACACCACTGATTTTATAAGGAGACTGTCAATGTAAGACTGGAAAGGAAAACTGGGACAGCATGAATAGAACAGTAAATCTCAATGTGATTACATTTCTAACTATCCTAAATTAGGGTTGTGGAGTTTTTGCTTAAGCAACTAGAAAATTTCTTTTTCAAAAAATTGGAAACTATCCCTATTATTTAGAGAATATTTATTTTACATTGAAAGGCCCTCAAAAACATCAAGAGCCATTGAAGCTAAGTCTGTGCATGGAACACAAACTTTGCCTGCATGTGCATTATGATACTGATTGCATAACATGGGAGATTTTTCAAATATAGTAACAAACCCCACCATTCAAAATACAATATTTCCTACAGACTTTCTAGGTGCATTTTTACAAATTTCTCTGTGAATGAAGAACCTGGGAATATATGAAAAAGTATGTCATAACACTGCTGAATGGCACTGATAAGTAGCTATATAGCTGTAGTAGTAGTAGGCATCCTTCAGTCTGCACAGACTATGGATCGCGCCCTTTAAAGTTTCAATTTAAGACTTCATTTACAACATCTATTGTGACTATAAAGACCCACATGAGAGTGACAGTCCTTGCTGCACCTCTTGCAGATGTAGTGGGTGTCTGGCAAGTCCTTATTGTGCTTTCTGTGCACTCGCTTCTCCTTTGCTAGCTGTCTGATCTTCAACTCGCCCTTCTGAAGGCCCTTGTGTAACCCCTGCCTCCATCTGCCACGGTCGTCTGCTAATTCTTCCCAGTTGTCCAGCTCGATGTCTACCTCTCTGAGGTCTCTCTTGCAGACATCTTTGTAGCGCAACTGGGGGTGTCCGGGGTGTCTTTTGCCAGAGGCTAGCTCACCATACATGATGTCTTTTGGAATCCTTCCATCGTTCATCCTGTGGACGTGGCCAAGCCAGCGGAGCCGACGCTGCCTGAGGAGGGTGTGCATGGCTGGGATTCCAGCTTGCTCGAGGACGGCGGTGTTGGTCACTCTGTCCTTCCATGATATTCCAAGGATGCGCCTGAGGCAGCGCAAGTGGAAGACGTTCAGCCTCTTTTCCTGGTGGGCATACAGGATCCAAGTCTCGCTGCCATAAAGGAGGGTGCTGAGGATGCATGCTCTGTAGACTTGCATTTTGGTGTGAGTGTACAGCTTGCTGTTATTCCACATTCTCTTGCTGAGTCTGGACAGAGTTGTGGCCGCTTTTCCGATCCTCCTATTTAGCTCAGTGTCCAACGACAGGGTGTCAGTGATGGTGGACCCGAGGTAAACAAACTCGTGGACAACCTCTAACGTAGAGTTGTCAATGCTGATTGATGGGGATTCAGCAACATCTTGACCAAGTACATTTTTCTTCTTTAGGCTGATGGTAAGCCCAAAGTCCTTGCACACTTTGGAGAACCGATCCAGCAGTTTTTGAAGCTGGTCTTCTGTGTGAGACACTACAGCAGTATCGTCTGCAAACAGCATGTCTCTGATGAGGACTTCTCGCACCTTAGTCTTAGCTCTCAGCCTTGCAAGGTTAAACAGTTTCCCATCAGATCTTGTGTGCAGCAAGATGCCCTCTGTTGAAGATCCAAAGGCATGCTTCAGGAGGAGTGCGAAGAAGATCCCGAACAATGTCAGAGCAAGCACGCATCCTTGTTTGACGCCGCTTCTGATTCTGAAAGCATCCGATAATGCGCCGTCATATTGGATGGTTCGTGGAACGACTGGATCATCTTGAGTAACTGTGGAGGACAGCCTATCTTGTGGAGCAGTTTGAACAGACCATCCCTGCTGACCAAGTCAAAGGCCTTGGTCAGGTCGATGAAGGCTATGTAGAGTGGCTTTCTCTGCTCCCTGCACTTCTCCTGCAGCTGCCTTAGAGAGAAGACCATGTCAACGGTAGACCTCTCTGCACGGAATCCGCACTGCGATTAGGGGTACACCCTCTCAGCAATCTTCTGTAGTCTGCCAAGGATGACGCGAGCGAACAGTTTACCAGTGACGCTTAGGAGGGAGATTCCACGGTAGTTGTTGCAGTCGCTTCTGTCTCCTTTGTTCTTATACAACGTTATAATGTGGAAAATAGCATATTGTATTATGTGATTTGAAAAATAGCTTTACCAAACACAAAGGCTGTGGCCACACTTGGCCAAACCTTCGAAATGGCCATGCTAATGGCCAAATGGAAGAATACTAATGAGGTGCTGAACTGAATATTCAGCACCTCATTAGCATTAGGACACTTCTGGACATGGCTCTTAGAAAGCGCTGTTTTCGAATATGTGCAGCTTGGCTCGGCACGGCTATGGAGGGTCCCTTTTGAAAGGATCCTGCACATTTTGACATCCCTTATTCCTCTCAACTCAGCTGTGTTTTCTTTCAAAGCGCCTCTCAGCTGAGAAGAATAAGGGGATTTCAAAAGGTGAGGGTCCTTTTGAAAAGGACCGCCGTGTAGCCGCGCCGAGCCGTGCGCATTCGAAAGTGGTGCTTTTGAAGTGCTGCAGCCAGAAGCGTGAGAATGCTAATGAGGCGCTGAATATTCAATTCAGCGCCTCATTAGTATTCTTCAATTTGGCCATTAGCATGGCCTTTTCGAAGTTTTGGCCAACTAAGGCCACAGCGAAATTGATGAGGTGCCTGTACTCATTCACATTTTTAATTTGTGCTCCTTCTGGCTTCACCAAGGAATCTCTGGAAAAAAAAACAAGGGGAAATTTACTATTTTCATGACATTAGGACAGTGGGATTTCCAAAGTAAGCTGAATTGTCTTGGTTAGGTCATTGACACCAATCAGTTTCAGGGAAATAAACCTTTCTTTCCAATAAGAGTTTATTACTGTTAAACGAACTTTTAACTATCGAAAAAGGTAGTTCACAGTTTTCAAGATGTTCATTTTCTCTTTTTGATTTAATACATTTAAGAGTTTGTCAACTAAAAGCTTTATTTCCCCCCTAAAAATATGTTTAGTAATGTACACACACACACACACACACACACACACACACACACGCATACACTCCTACTGCCACTAACAAATCAGTATTCTATAGTAAAAACTCGGCAGCAAAAAATTTCATTACATAAGAATTCTCATTCAATTAGCTAAAATACATACCAAAAGGTATAGGCATGCTTGATGGATTGGAGGCAGAGATGTATATTTGCTGAAAATAAGAACTATGCTCATTAAAAAGGGTTAGCCTCATTAACATACTTGCCACCTCATTCCTGACTCAGAGATTAAAGTCTTGGTAGAAAAAAAGAAAAAGAGATCAGAGTGCAGTCAAATGTGTGATTAGGTTGTCTTTTCTTTTCACATATAGTTGTGTGCCTGGCACCTGACATCTAGATTTCTATAATATTGTCCCTGGCACAAAAGAGATGGACTTTCTCCTACATTTCAAGTCCTACCATGTTGTAATTGGCGTAGAAGTAAAAGCAAACAGTTTTCCTTCCAAGAAGCTATAGCCAACCTGGAAGGCAGATAAAATAAATGCTCTTTCTGACTCATTAGCTCCATCATATAAAGTCTAAATACACTGGTAAATAAAGTTTGCAGAATTATTTCTGTCTTTAAACAGCCCTTGTCTTGGCAAATCAATATCTGTCCATGGGTGTATTACAAGAAATTGAGAGAAAATGGCATGCCTGTAACTGAGAAATATTGAAGTTCAGATTTATGTGACAAGGGGAGAATTTTTCTGAAGCAGATTGAACCCCTCTAGTCCAGCACTCTTTCATCCAACAATATCTGTAATCTGACATGATTTCAGTTAGCCAAACAACCACCTTATCATGGATATGGCCACAGGGTTCCATAAAGTTTGTTTGCAGCCCTGGTTCTCAGTGTTCTGTGCTGTTTTGAACCCTAATTTACCCCTAACTGGCTGTGTCTACATTAGCTCCCAACTTCAAAGGGAGCATGGTAAGTAGGGTGTCAGGAGATTATTAATGAAGTGCTGCGGTGCATATGCAGCACTTCATTAAGCTAATTCTCCCCTGAGGCAACTTTGAAGTGCCGGCTTGCATGAAGATGCAGCTAACCCACAGGTACTTCGAAGTACTGGTGGGTTAGCCGCAGCTACACACAAGCCGTCACTTCAAAGTTTGCCACTTTGAAGTTGCTCCAGGGAATTAGCTTAATGAAGTGCTGTATATGCACCGCAGCACTTCATTAGTAATCTCCTGACACCCTAATTACTATGTTCCCTTTGAAGTTGGGAGCTAGCGTAGACACAGACAATGTCTTCTAAGAGCCCAGTAAGCAGTGGAAGTGTTGGTAATGCTGCTAGAGACTACTGACCTCCCATGGAAAATTCTCTTGTTTGGCACCGGTCAGCTCATGAGGGAACCAGACTACAGAGGTTCAACCTGTATTAGTTCTCCAATAGCTCTCAATAATTTTACTTCCTGGGACTAATGAATAATGTTTTTTCATTCTTATCTGTTGAGCAAGTGGATCCTGACAGTATGTGTCTCGTACCACATGACTTTTCTAGGGAGAAGTCTTTTTCACAAGAATAATTTGAAGATTCTTTTAATTTCAAAGTGTCTTCCCTTCTGTTACTACAATGAACTTACTCAAGAGAGCTTTCTTTCAGCTAGAAACCATGAGCTGTGCCAAGCCACTAAGATTTTATGATGTGCAATGCTGTAATCTACTCCAGGACACTGTTTACTCATACTATAGCCTTCCATTGCACCTTAAGGGCCAAGTCTATGCTACAAAATAACTTTGCAGTTATACTTCAAAGTAGAACGTCTACACATAAAAAGCACCCTGCCCTACTTCGAAGTAGGCTCCCACCTACTTTGAAGTAAAGTGTCTACACACAATAACCCCTTCTTTAAAACAAGGGGCCAGGAAAAGATGCAGGCATGGGGTCACATGGCCGACAAGCCCTTCTGGGCTTGCAGCCAGCCACCCCCTTAAAGGGCCCCTCCCAACACCCCCCCCCCCGCACGTGCTCAAAGTTGCCTGGCTGCAGACAGCAGCAGAGCATGTGCTGGGGAGAAGAGCCAGAGAACATGCCCACTTACACCCTCCCCAAGGACCATGTCCTCTCCATCCTGGTCAGCCTGCTGGCTATGCTGGTCACCCTATTTTTTGAGAAGCGCAGGTGAGTCACCCTCATGGGACCCAGCCTGCAGGCCCTGGACCTGGCCCTGGCCCTGCTGCCCCTACCCCTGGTCTCTGAATCTGGCACCAGTGGGTCTTCGCCACCAGCACAAAGTGGTGGGAACAGCTTGTGCTAGGGGACTGGGATGATGAGCAGTGGTTGAAGAACTTCAGCTGGCCACCCCCGAGAGCCACTGGTCCTATGGAGCCGGCAAGGCCACCATTGGAGCAGTGCTGATCAAAGTACGTCCAGCCCCCACCACAGACCCACCCTGAGGAGGGGGCTACTACTGAGGAGGAGCAGGGGGAAGGGGGACCTCCCAGTCAGGCGTTCATGGATGTCTCTTCCTTCCCCCCACCTCTCGCAGGTCATCTGAGCCATCAGCATGGGGCTGCTGCGGTGCATCATCACCTTGGGGGACCGGGACACTGCCCTCACTGGTTTTGCAGACCTGGGCCTCCCCAGTTGTTTTGGAGCTCTATATGAGATGCATGTGGTGGTCCATGGACCACAGCACAGGTGCCTATATTAACAGGAAGAGGTACCACTCCATGCTACTCCAGGCCCTGGTGGGTGTGAGGGACCATTTCCTGGATGTGTGCCTGGGGTGGCTGGGCAGGGCCCAGGATGGCTGGGTGTTCCAGAAATTGTGGCTGGGATGGCAAATTCAGGAGGTCACATATGTCCCCCTGTGGGAACTCTTGCTCGGGAACATCACTATGCCCCCCTGCATCATGGCTGATGCCGCATACCCGCTTCACCTGTGGCTCATGTGGCCCTACACTGGACACACCACACTGTCTGAGGACACCTTTAATGGTCTCCTCAACCATGCCAGGGGCACAGTAGAGCAGGCTTTTGGGAGGCTGATGGTGAGGTTTTAGAGCCTCCTCACCAGGCTGGATATCAGCCTCCCAACCATCCCCTTGGTCATCACCACCTGCTGTGCCCTCCACGACCTTGTGGAGGGTTTGCAGGAGCCCTTTATCCAGGGCTGGGCCACAGACCTGGGGACCTGTTAGTTGATGTGTAGCCAGACATGAAGCCCCCTATTTGGCCTTTTCTTCCTCTCCCCCCACTGGAAGAGACAGAGAGAGACATAAGCAGGGGAGACAGGTAGCCTTTGATGTCCTGGGAACGCAGGTGTGCTGTCTCGCCCAGCCTCTCTACGATACACAAAAACCAGACAGTGAATGGGCTAGCTAATGGCCGCCCTTCTGTCTGATCTCAGTAATTGACATGCCTTGATCACTTCCCCAAGAAGGACGGGGAACCCCCTGCCCATCACCTCCAAAGGTGCCCAATTGTGCACAATTCACAGGTGCGAACTGAGCCTTGCACCTTCCCTGGGAAAACCTGGGGTTCAAAACATTCCTCCCAATTGGCCACTTGAGACCAGGAAGAAGCGTATGTGACAAAAGGAGTATAAAGGGGTTTGGCAGCCCACCCCCCTTTGAGTTTCAATCACCTACATCTGCTAGCCAGGTCTGGAATTAACTCCCGAGACTGGGGACGCCTGGTTCGTATCTTCTTGTTCCCAAGGGATTGAGAGAAAGATTCTGGGTCACCCTGGATCTAGGAGGCAGGGGTAAGAATTACACCTGTATTACACTTCTTTCCTATAGGAATTGAGGGAAAGACTCTGGTTCCACCAGGTCTAAGAGGCAGGGGTGAAAACCACACCTGCAACTTGCCTTTTTTGTGTACACATTACTTGTATTAGTTTAAGCTAGCTAGTTTGTCTAAAACTTTTCTTAAGTTAAATTGTGTTGTTTCCCCTTTAAAAACTGCGAGTACTAACTTGTACTTTAATAATTTGTCTTAGTTAAATTGTTTCTATCTTTGTATAAATAAAAAGTAACTGGTAAAGCCTCTCTAAGTGTAATTTTCCTCTTGCTGCTGTACCCAAACTAAACACAAACCAAAGAACCCAGCCTGCCCTGGCTGCTTGGCGTAGCTGCTGGTGTGGCATCACCCCCTTTGCCCCACCGGACCCTTAGCTGGCACCTGGGCATTGGCTCATATGGGCTACGTCTACACGTGAAGCCTACATCGAAGTAGCTTATTTCGATGTTGCAACATCGAAATAGTCTATTTCGATGAATAGCGTCTACACGTCCTCCAGGGCTGGCAACGTCGATGTTCAACTTCGACGTTGCTCAGCCCAACATCGAAATAGGTGCAGCGAGGGAACGTCTACACGTCAAAGTAGCACACATCGAAATAGGGATGCCAGGCACAGCTGCAGACAGGGTCAACGGGTGGACTAGCGCTTCCGGGGCAACAGCTAGCCACTCCCTTAAAGGGCCCCTCCCACATACACTCAGCCTGCACAGCATGTGGTCTGAGGAGCCATAGGCACACAGACCCCGGGCGCCGCAGTCATGGACCCCCAGCAGCAGCAGCAGCAGCAGCAGCAGCAGCAGCTAGAGGTCCACCCAGCCCTCCCAGCAGGAGCAGGGCTTGCCCTGGCCCATGCCATGTGGGAGGCAGCTGAGAACCTCCTTGCCCCAGGGGAGGAGATGCCCCCAGGGCAGCAGGGCTCAACCCCTACCCCTGCAGCACCCCGCTCCACCCCCCGCCTCACACGCCGGTGGCTGTGGAGCTACCCCACCAGCACCGACTGGTGGGAGCGGCTGGTGCTTGGGGAGTGGGACGACGACCACTGGCTCAGGAACTTCAGGGTGACCCAGCAGACATTCCTGGAGCTGTGCCAGTGGCTCACCCCCGCACTCAGGCACCGGGACACTGCCATGCGGCGTGCCCTCCCTGTGGAGAAACGGGTCAGCATCGCTGTCTGGAAGCTGGCTACTCCGGACAGCTACCGATCCGTGGGGCAGCAGTTTGGTGTCGGAAAGGCCACCGTCGGGGCTGTCTTCATGGAGGTAAGAGAACCCACAGGGGGAGGCCAGGGCAGGGCAGGGGGGCCAGAGCAGGGCAGGGGGGCCAGAGCAGAGCAGGGGGGCCAGGGCAGGGGGGCCAGAGCAGGGCAGGGCAGGGCAGGGTAGGGCAGGGGGGCCAGGGCAGGGCCACGCACACCCTGCTCACCCCTCATTGGGGCTGTCCCATGTGCTTTCTCTGCAGGTTGTGAGTGCCATCAATGCCATGCTCCTGCACAGGCTCGTGAGGCTGGGGGACCCACATGCCACTGTCGCTGCCTTTTCCACCCTGGGCTTCCCCAACTGCTTCGGGGCTCTGGATGGGACTCACATCCCCATCCGCGCCCCGCATCACAGTGGCGGACAATACCTCAATCGGAAGGGCTACCATTCTGTCGTCCTGCAGGCCTTGGTGGACAGCCAGGGACGTTTCCAGGACATTTACGTGGGCTGGCCTGGCAGCACCCACTACGCCCGGGTTTTTCGGAACTCGGGCCTGTGCCGCCAGCTGGAGGCGGGGACCTACATCCCCCAGCGGGAGATCCCTCTGGGGGACACCACCGTGCCCTTCTGCGTCATCGCAGATGCGGCATACCCACTCCGGCCATGGCTCATGCACCCCTACACGGGCCATCTCTCCGCTAGCCAGGAGCGCTTCAACGAGCGCCTGAACCGTGCGCGCCAGGTGGTGGAGCGCTCATTTGGCTGCCTCAAGGGACGCTGGAGATGTCTCCTGACCCGCCTGGATGTGGGCCCCAACAACATCCCCCAGATTGTGGGTGCCTGCTGCGCCCTGCACAACCTCGTGGAGAGCAAGGGGGAGACCTTTCTGCAGGGCTGGGCCGAGGATGCCGCCAGGGCACACGTGCAGCCACCTGCTGCCCCCAGTCGGCAGGTGGACCCCGAGGGGACCCGGGTCCGGGAGGCCCTGGGGGCCTACTTCGACCAACAGGCCGCGGGGTGAACTCTGGCCAGGCCCCCTACTGCCCGCCCCTTCCTCCCCCACGCTCCTGCCCCAACGCCCACACCATGGAGCACCCCACCGCCCCCCCCGCCACTTGTTCTGGACAAATGACGGCACGAACTTGTGGGTGAACGTAAATTTTTTTTTTTCTGGCCGAACCTTTTTTTTGGGGTGTAAATAAATATGTGAAGCACAAACAGAAAACTAAGTACAAACGTTCAACCAAAGCAATATGTACACAAATAAAACAAACCAAAGAAACAACTGTGTAGCATATGTAATAAAAAGAAAACCAGGGAGGAGAAAGGGGAGAACTATTTACATGGGGGGGACGGGGCAAACGGGGGCACCAAAAAAACAGGGTCCAACTATATACAACAAGGGGGGGGCCACGTCCCGGGCCCCTCGCCACTATAGCCCGGCACTGGGCGTGCCCGGCCGGGAGCCCCACCGCGCCTGCAGTCTGGTCCGCGGCTGGGTGGGAGCGGGCTGGACCGGAAGGTATCAGTGCCGGCGAGTCTCAGGTGGCTCCAGGGGTCCCTCGGCGCTCTGGCCCTCGCGGGTGGGTGGTGGGGCGATGGCGGACGGGCCGGCGACGGCCGGAGCAGCTGGTGGTGGGGCTGCAGGAGCGGGCAGGGCGGGCAATGGCTCGGCCGGCGCGGCATGGGGGGGGCCAGGTAGTCCACGAGCCAGTTAAATGTCTGCATATGGGCCCCCCATGCCTCCTGGCGTCAGGCCAGTGCCCGCTCCTGCAGCTGGAGGTGCTGCTCCGAGACCTCCAGCTGCCGGCGAAGGATGGCCAGCAGCTGGGGGTCCGTCACCGTCGGGTGGTGGTGGTGCGGAGTCCGCTGTCTAGCCCGCCGTGGGGCCGGTTGGTCCTCGGCCGAGGGGCTGGCCTGGAACGATGGTCCCGGAGGGCTCTCCGGGACAACTGAGGCCTCGCCGGCGCTCTCTTCCGGTCATTCTGATGGTGCAGGTGCGGGACACAGGAGAGGAGCGGGGGAAGAAGAATGGAGACAGGCGTTAGTGTGGGCCCCGAGCCGTGGCCTTTGTCCCCCCAGCCCTGTGCTGCAGGTTCCCCATCCCCGTCCCCGGGAGATGCTGCTGTGATGGATGGGGTTCAGGGGTCCCCGTGCCCTGCACCCCGTCCCCTGGTGGGAGCGACTCTCACTTCACCCCGCAGGGTCTGACAGCAGGAGAGGTTTCTTAGGCCACAGATGGCCAGTTTCTGGCAGGAGTGACAGCACCAGCTGTCGGAAGAGACAGTCCTTCCAACCCGTCGTGGGGAGAAGACCCCAAGAGGGGCCCCTCTGGGATGCAGCTTTCCCCCTCCTCTGGCTGGCTGCCTACCAGCTCTCCCTTCCCCTAGCCTATACGTGTGGCCCCCGCCCTCGCCCCCCAATTCCAAGCCAGCTCGGCTCCTCCCTCCTGTTTGTTCAGGGCAGAGGTGTCACCTGCCAGCTGTAGCGCCAGGATCCTCCTTTGGCCCTGGGAGCTCTTCGGCTCTTGTGGCTCATATGTAGCCTGAATCTCCCTTTGGCACTCCCCCCACTCCATCACATGCTGCTGCTGCTGCGGGGTGTCCCACCCCCTCCGCCCGGGGGCCCCTCGAGGTTCCGCTCCCCCCTGGCCCGGGAATGGGGCATGGCACTGTCATGCAGGGTTGGGGGGGGCAGGGGCTGATGGCTGCAGTGCTGTGAGGGCCATGGCCCTGGTGTCCTTGGGGCCATGGCCATGTGAGCATGTGGGGGGCCCTGGACACATCTCTGTTACCCCCGCCCCTCAAGCCCAGGGGTGTCCACCAGAGAGGGGTACCTACCTGTGGGTCCGCTCCCACGGTCCGGAGATCCCCGGGGGTCGGAGGCCCTGCTGCTGCTCCGGGATGGCAGGAGGAGGATCTGCAGGCTGGATTCTGCGGAGGAGGAGCCCCCCTCCTCCTCCTCCTCCTGCCGTGATGTCCCGGGGCTTGCCTCCGGGGCGGACTCCGGCTGCAGGGCCTGCTGGGGCTCGTCAGCCGAGGTGTCAAGGGTGGCCGGAGGGGAGGAGGTGTGCCGGGAGCCCAGGATGTCCCTGAGCTCCCTGTAAAAGGGGCAAGTGACGGGGGCGGCCCCAGATCGGCTGGCCGCATCCCGGGCCCGGGCATAACCCTGCTGCAGCTCCTTCACCTTACTCCTAACATGATCCGGAGTGCGGGCAGGGTGACCCCGGGCAGCCAGGCCATCGGCCAGCCGAGCAAACGCATCCGCATTCCGCCTCTTGCTCCCCATTACCTGGAGCACCTCCTCCTCGCTCCAGAGCCCCAGCAGGTCCCGCAGCTCGGCCTCCGTCCAGGAGGGGCCCCGCTGCCGCTTCCCAGACTGGCTGGCCCTCTGGCTGGGCTGGCTGCCCTGGCTCCCCTTGGGGGGGGTCCCCTGGGGGCGCTGGGGGGGCTGCTGGCTCGCCATCGCCTCTGGCTGGGTGGCTGAGGGCTGTGCAGGCTAGCCGCGTGTGCAGGCTGCAGCCTGCACGTTGCCTCAGCTTCCTGCAGAGTCAGGGAGGGGGAGGGGACCTTTAAGGGGCCGCTCCAAGCGGCCACCAGTGAGCTGAGGGGCTGGAGAGAGCGTCTCTCAACCCCCCAGCTGATGGCCGCCGTGGAGGACCCGGCAATTTCGACGCTGCGGGATGCGGATCGTCTACACTGTCCCTACTTCGACGTTGAACTTCGAAGTAGGGCGCTATTCCTATCTCCTCATGGGGTTAGCGACTTCGACGTCTCGCCGCCTAACGTCGAAGTTAACTTCAAAATAGCGCCCGACGCATGTAGCTGCGACGGGCGCTATTTCGAAGTTAGTGCCGCTACTTCGAAGTAGTGTGCACGTGTAGGCACAGCTATAATCTTTCATCTGAATTGGGATTGTCATGCCCAAAGAACCGTACATATTAAATGCACAAGACATCATATTTCCAAATTTTAATGAACACCTTACAGCAATACAATCTCAGTCAAAAATCTGAATGATTAGTTTTGAAAAGAGGAGATATTTTTATGGTGGGGTCATAATAGTGATCTTCAAATTGTTGACAGGCCACAATAAAAAAGTTGGAGAAAATTATTCTGTGTTGCCACAAAGGGCAGGACCAAAGGGAATGGGTTCAAATTGCAGCATGGCATATTTAGATTTAATCTCAGTAAGAGTCAGAATAGTAGGCTAATGGAAGGCCCCCACACTGCCAAAGGAGGTTGTGGAAGCTCCTTCATGGGAGGTTTCAAAGAGAGGTTGGATAGTCATCTGTCTTGAATGGTTTAACCATAAACTCTGGTAGCCAGTTAGACTACATGACACTTGGATTTCTTCTAACCCTTTTATTCTGTGAATACTATTTATCATTGCCTATCATAGCCTGGGATTATGACAAAACCTAACATGAGCATAAATAGACAAAGGGAATTTTGGTGGAAGAATGGGTAGAAATAAAGAATATAATTGTAGTTTTCATGTTTATAATAGTCACAGGCAGCCACATCTTAGCTATAAAACACTGGTCACTTTTCATGTATTACTTAACATGCATTTGTGCCATAAAATTTTCTTTCTAAGAATAACAATAATTCAGTAGCATACCATTGTTGCTGAGTCTAGTGGTTAGAAACTCACTTCTTTCCCTTGCAGGACAAGGATAGGAAGTTTTGAGAAAAGATGGATCATCTGGAGCCAGAAAGGATTTCCTTAGCCCAGGCTAACAGACCCTCCTTTGAAATATCCTAAAAAGTGCCTTCCAAATGATACTAATTCAAAGTCTTCCCATTTCCCAAAAGTCTTTCATGAGACCAAAAAGGTAAAAGTCCAAACGACAGGTTCATTGCGCAAGACTGGCCCCAAACCTAAGCATAGATACTTTTTCCCTATCCCATACGGACACTCACACTTTGATTACGCCAGTTATGTCTGAATCCAAGAACTCTTCCCTATAAGGTAGATGTAAAATTACTCTTGGTAAGAAAAACACTCTGAGGCTAAATGAAGACGACCCAGATTCTTTGTATACTGGTCCACTCAAGCACATAGCTTCCTCATAATATCTCAAAACTTGACCACTTACTATCACCTGAAATGGTTCCACAGATTAGGACTTCACATGTGAACAATGATCAATCCATGACATATGTGGTATTTTCATCACCACGTCCAACCTAAAACCAAGATCCAGTGTGTGACTAGCTTTATGTGCTAAGACATAAACCACCGAGGAGAATTTAATGATAAGCTCATTGGAGCAGGAACTCATATTCACTATATATATTGGAATCCCTACAACCTCATACCAAAGGGCTGTACTTTTGGTATTTTGTTTCACCATGTCAGAGCTGACTTTCCCTGGCAGCTGGTATGGAACCCCCACCCACCCTAGCAAACTTTGTGCCTCAACTAACGGGAAAAGAGGTGACAACTGCAGTCCCTGGCAGCCAATCAGAGCTCAAGAGACAGGCAGGCAGCCTTTAAGCAGTCTCTGATCCTGGTGCAGAGTGTTATATGCCCATAAAAGCAAGAAGGAGGCTATTAATAGCATGGTGCAGGGCAAGTTGTGGAGGAGAGGGGCGAGAAGGACTCGCTACATGCAGCCATACAGCACTTTCTCACCCAGCATTTGGCCTGTCTGTGATCTCAGCCTGCAGAAACATCCCAGAAATGTTCCTCCTGCACCAACTCGTCTCTCCTGTCAGCTGGAGTCACTACTCCAAACCTGGGATTTTGGATCCAGAGACCCACTCTGCTTACAATTGAACCTGTGGGTTCCAAACCTTAAGGACTACCAGCCTCATTTCAGAAGGGAACAGGCAGATTAGTCCCTCTCTAGCAATTCCCAGGTAGGACCAGCCTGTCTGTATCAGCCTCTTAAGTTCTCAGCCAGAAAAGAAACTGGAGTAAGAGCACTGTATTATAGATATGTAGCTAAGGTTTGATTTTGCATCATTAAGGCACATTGCATCTGTGAAAGAGATTTCATCTACCTGGTTCATCTAGACCTGCACTGCTGATTTTCAGTGTTTCTAACAGCATCTCCTTACAAGCCTGCAACATGTCTTCATGTGCACCATAAGGGTAGCTGAGCAGCATAGGTTATCTGAACCCAAGAGGACCACTTTTGATTAGGAACACTGGGGAAGATGCAGTCATGTGATCTAGTGTACTTATTGTTGTAGTCTTGAGTAATGAAAAAGCCTTACCGATATGTTTCATCTCTTTAACAATTAAATATTTTAATGATTGTATGCTTCTCTTTAATTAAATCCTGGCATAATTTTTCTAGTTGTTTTAAATTTGTTCACTTGTGTGAATTTGTATTATTTATGAGATCAAGTGTGGTAGTCAGTTCCTTAGAGTGGTTAACTCCTTGTCTCACTGAAGGTGCCATCAAGTAGCTTTATTTGATAGCACGAAAATAGGAGGAATCGGGCACTTGCAAGCAGTAAGAGGAAATGAGCCCAGGTGCCAGAAACTTTGGAACTGTTCAAAGACTGGGCATCAGATAGGTATGAAGATAACACTGAAAGCTAAGGTATAGTTTTGTACAGTATCTAGCATAAGGGGACCAGTATCGGGTCAAGATCCTTAGGAGTAGCCACCAATGAAAAAATATAGTTCATAATTTAGAATTGATCTAGAAATGTCATTATCTGCATCTCCACAGAAATTACCTGGGATGATCAGCCTCAAAAATAACAAAAAACAATTTAAAGGAACTTCATCACTGCACCTGTTAACTGAGCAGTAATTTGTACATCTAAGACGACAATGTTTTATGACCATATCCCAGTATTCTCTCTCTCTCTCTCTCTCTCTCACACACACACACAAATCAAATATTTTAGTGTGAAGCCCCCTTTATTCCAGGTGATAGCCAAACAACAACACTGCAGCATCTGAGCAGAACATCCCTCAGAAGATACTTGAATTCATAATAATTTTACTGCACAGCCAGGTTAAGTGCATTGAGGAGAACCATGCATGATGATAACATTATTAGCCTCTGACCTTGCATTAAATAGGATAAATTGAAAAACTCTCTTGACCTCCCTACACTTCACTCCTAAAAAATGAATCGCTGCCATCTCTATCTCTGCCTCACAACTCACTGTTTCCTAAGCTATTCTCCACAGCCTTCTCATCTTTGCTGGGAAGGATAATTAACATTGTCATACCTTTTGTGCCCTGAGACCTGGTGATGGATGATAGATCAGCAGGAGAGAAGCCAACCTCCCAACAGTATCACTACTCTTCTCTGTCAAATCAGGGCTTAATTACTCAATACAGTGATATAGTTCTCTGTGTTCTCCACAGCAAGACATATGTCTCCTTCCCTCCTGCAACACAACCCCTTTCTCCTTCCTCCAGAACCCCATTACTACGTCTACTCCAAACCACTCTGCATAACATTAGCAAGTACAAATGATCTAAAATAAAGCAATAGTTTAGGGAATGCTGCTCCCACCCATTGTTCTATAGTCTCCAAGGGATTATTGAGTAGCACTACACCGTTTCCATATACCTAACCATTAACGCTTCATGTGAGAAACAGGGCTGAGGAGAAATAAAAAAAAAAACAGATGTAATCCATACACAACTCTTTATACTTCCATTGAATACCAAATGACAGAATTTGGACAGATCTACATTGGCTTGGTGCTCCTGACAAACCTAGTTACATACTTGGCTTTAAAACCATTAACTAAGTAGAATAATGGATGATTTCCAAGAAGCTGGTAGAAAGTGTTAAAGACACTACTATATTTTTGTAATATTTTGGGTTGTTATCATCATAGAGAGTAAAAGATGATCACTTGCTACTTAGAGCTCATAATAATGGTATTTCTGTGCATACAAAATATATGTTATGACCCTATTATTCAGGGGTGGGGAAACTCTTTCATGTTGGAGGTCACTAACCCATAGACAAATCAGTTGGAAGCTACGCAAGTGAGAAACCAAAAAAAAAAAAAAAAAAGGAATCCCTTGCATACCCGCGGCACAGCCTTGTGGGTGGGAGCAGGAAAGTATAATTGTGAGCTCTTCTAATCTTTGGGGTTGATTTGCAAGGATAGTGAGGGCTTTGGTGTGGGAGGGGCCTGCCAGGAAGTGGGCTTGGGGTATGGGATCTGGGAGGGAAGGAGGGTACAGGATCTATCTGGTGACACAGGGTCTGCATGAGGAGGGCGTAGCTTACCTGGGCAGCACTCTCAGCCACACATGGCTCTTTGCCCCTCTCCTGCTCCCAGGCACTGCCCTCTGATGATCTAATTGGCCAGAATTCAAGCCAATCAGAATAGTGGGATGATGCTGCAGGATGCTGGGGGGTGGGGAGTCCCTAGTCTTGGGGTACGGATACAGGCAAGCCACAGTCCAGATCCAAATCACAGGCTGGATGTTCCCCACCCCTCTGTATAATTCAAACTCTTCTCATCAATTTATAACAAAAGATTTTTCATTTCTCCAATATCTCATTATTCTTTTTTGGCAGACATTTTAGAAAAAAAATATTGCTCTGTAGCTTCTGCTCAGTCTTATTGAAAATCTTCTATTGGATAATTTTAGTCTAGTTGTGGGGTTAATACTTACAACCTAAGTAGCCAGAATACACTTTGTTGATGTTTATGCTATATGTGTTGTTTATGCAATCGCTCTCTTCTTTTTGCTCAATTGCTAAACTTTGGCTGCCTTGATTATAAAACACAATAGCCGTGTCTACACGTGCATGCTACTTCGAAGTAGCGGCACTAACTTCGAAATAGCACCTGTCACGGCTACATGTGTTGGGCGCTATTTCGATGTTAACATCGACGTTAAGCGGCGAGACGTTGAAGCCGCTAACCCCATGAGGGGATGGGAATAGCACCCTACTTCGACGTTGAACGTCGAAGTAGGGACCGTGTAGTCATTGCGCGTCCCACAACATCGAAATTGCCGGGTCCTCCATGGCGGCCATCAGCTGAGGGGTTGAGAGACGCTCTCTCTCCAGCCCCTACGGGGCTCTATGGTCACCGTGTGCAGCAGCCCTTAGCCCAGGGCTTCTGGCTGCTGCTGCCGCAGCTGGGGATCCATGCTGCATGCACAGGGTGTGCAACCAGTTGTCGGCTATGTGGATCTTGTGTTGTTTAGTGCAACTGTGTCTGGGAGGGGCCCTTTAAGGGAGCGGCTTGCTGTTGAGTCCACCCTGTGACCCTGTCTGCAGCTGTGCCTGGCACCCTTATTTCGATGTGTGCTACTGTGGCGTGTAGACGTTCCCTCGCGGAGCCTATTTCGATGTGGTGCTGCGCAACGTCGATGTTGAACGTCGACGTTGCCAGCCCTGGAGGATGTGTAGATGTTATTCATCGAAATAACCTATTTCAATGTCACTACATCGAAATAAGCTATTTCGATGTAGCGTTCACGTGTAGACGTAGCCAATTTGACCATCTTCTGCACCATGGTTTGTTGCTTAATTTCCTTTCCACCCACCCCCATGTTCTAACATTTTTATAGTCCACTGATTGATTTCACTTCCCATTCCAGTTTTGTTGATATTATGGTAGAAGACCAAACTATTTTTGTAATTTTATTTCTTTCCTCTAGAAACTGAATTTTGATCACAAGTCACATTTCAAAGTAGGTGTCCAACAGGGCTGGATTAAGACAGACAGACATCATAAACCTATGCTTTCTTTCCAATTCCTACTATCACATGTGAGCAGAATTATAACTTTAAAATAATTCTCCCTCCTGAATGGAGGAAATAAAAAAGCAAGCTTGAAAACATGACTCAGGTGTAACTGACGCCTGTCTGGTTCCAAAAAGCTGAAGCAATGTCTCCAGGAGTTATGAACTGCCCTATTTCATTTAAACCCTGAAGCGTAGAGTGACACTCTGAGGAGGTCAGGACGACGGCACTCCTCTGTGACCATTTAGCGGTTCTATAGCCACAAGGCTCTCATGTGAACCGTGCTTAGTGTCATCCATTTTCTTAATGCAGTCCTAATTCCAACTGTTTTACAACGTGCTAAATTGCATAGCCCTGACAGCAAAACAATAGTCTTTAATATGTTATTGGTATAATGTACAGTCATTAGATATTGATTACAGCATTCCAATTTTCAATAGATTATTGTAACTGGGAGTTAACCACACAGAGACTATTCTGGGAGTTATTTATTCAACGTGTCACTGAAGTGAAAACACACTATACACTTTGTAAATAAGGTTTTAATCTTTGTAAGATGATCTATTCAGCTAACTCACAGGGTTAATGAACTATAGTTAATATTCTTCATATGGCTGATGTAAATGTAGAACAAGAACTACAATTTTACATTTAAGACAGTTAAACCAGACAACTGCTTCCAAAATAGCAGTTTACTGAAGTTATGCCTTGTAGTGAGGAGGTTAGACACCCTCCCCGCCCCCTCCCCCCCGCCACACCCCACTCCAAGCCAAAGAGGGAGGAATCCCCTCTGAAGACAGAGCCAGACATCCAGACATGCCTCACTCCTCCCACCAGAAGTATTTAATAGGAAGGCAAGGTATAAAGAGCAGAAACTTAGGCTCAGTTGGAGCCCAGATGCTGAAGGAAACAGCTGTACCCTATCCACTTCAACAGGCAGAACCTGCAGATGTCTGGCATCTGCCTGAGTCTAGATATTCTAACAGGGCCTATGTAACCCGTGGGCTGCTGAACTGGTTGAACTGTTAGTACAAATCCTGGGTCTCTTTGCTCAGATAGGAGTGTATATTCTTCCCAGAAGTCCCAGCTGGTACTCTTCTTGATACCATCAGTAAGAAGGAGGCCAAACTGTTGATAACAGTTTTGTGTCACAGGAATTTAGATCACCACATTTTAGTCAGCTTCCCTGTATCAATCACGGTGCAGTTTGGCCAGATTCCACCGAAAGATTTTTGTAAATGGAATCATGGGGACTTTGATGCCCTCATGGCTTCTGGGAAAGTTGGGAAGTATTCTGCAGGATGCACGAAGTATACTCCTGCTTTGGAAATAATGGTGAAGTCCAGGTTGTAATCACATTGCCAGCGAGCAGACTGGAAAGTCAATCGCTATTTGAGATAAAAGATCAGTTGCCGATCTTCTGAAGATATTCAGTCCATGAGTTCTTCACCACTGGCTAAATTTACTTCATAGCACAACATGGTGGGGTGGCTGTTAAAGTCAGCAATGTATAGGACAGGGACTGATGCTCTTAGGAATGCTGGTTTCAGCCATTTTCAACTAGAAGGTTTATACAGGGTACAGTACAGCTCCCCTATCCTGGCAGCAGTAGTGTAGGTTACTATTTTTTTCAGCTGAAGGGCAAACATCAAAATCCATAATGGCTTTTTTTCACATACATGGCCAGGACATATTTCTAATGTTAAAAGCTAGTTGTGAGATTATAACCAGGGATATGGCAGTGACTAGCCTGTTATCACAGGTGACATGGTTTTACTGGCACATAATCATGTCAATGTTAAGTGACTTCAGTATGTATTTTTGCCTGGGAAAGTCCTTGATTTTAAGTTGAAGGATCCTTGCTCTTGAGCCTATGCATCTTGGCCTTGAAGATGACCATTGTGGTGGATTATGTTTTTTTTCTGCAGACTGAGAGATCATTGATTGATGGTTAGTAGTTGGACTGATGGAAGCAGTCACGATTTCTCCCTTAATGGAACAGGCAATGTGAAGGCTGCTGTCTTCTACCCCACTGTACCTAATGGCAACGGTCAATAAGTTCTCCAGGGAAAAATAGATGTTGTCTAGTTGTACAGTGTGTTCATTCAGTCCTCCCTTTCTAAATTAGCTCAAGGGCATAGATTTGTTCATTAAACAAAATCTTTGTTTTCTTGCAATGAAAGCTACAATTAATACCAGATAGAAAAAAAATGAAATTGCTTGTATCTGAGTGACTGGAGTGGAATTTTCTGAACAAATGATATCAGCACAAGATGAGATAAATCTTGCAACATGCTGAATGCTTCTTGAAGGCTTACAGTCAAGGGGAAATGAAGTCACAGCCTGTTACATTTCAGAGTAATTGCGTCTTCATTTACTTTCAGTGGTGCAGCAAGGACCCCCATGCTCAGGTTCAAGCGGTTTTTCATATATGGGAACCCTTGTCACATTCCTTTCTGACCATGATATTTCCAAGCTACAGGTTCTCTGCATTTTCTTTGCTGGTCCCAAGAAAGAGGCTGCCCAAGCACATCTGTTTGCATTCTCTTCAGAAATCGTGTTTATCAACAGTTATCAGTTTCCACATAGGTTTATTTTTTCTGTGCAGGCCTATTTCATTATGAAGGTAAAAGCAATACACAGAATATATACTAAAGATAACAAAACATATGTACATGCTAATAAGCTTATCAGAGATCACCCCAACTATAACATGGGCTCTGGAAGGAGGAGTCCTTCAACATCCTACCTAGGAGATTTATTTTATAATCACATATTCAGCATTGTCTCATCTCAAAGCCAGCATACTCATAATTGTTTACTCCACCCTTTATACATTTTATGGATCTTTGAGCCCTCATTTTCAGGAGCAGGTTTTCCTCCCAGGGCAGATCTCTAAAATGGGTGGATTCCAAGAGGGGGGTCATTGTTTCTGTCCACATATTTATAGTTCCCCAAAAGGCCTTTAAAGTTTCCTGATACCTTACAGAGATTGTATTATTCAGGGCTTGTCTACACTTAAAATTCTACAGTGGCACTGCTGCTGTTATCTGAAGAATTCTTCCATCAACCTGGATTTGTCTGCACTGGGGTCAGAACAGTTTAACAATGCTACTGAGAGGTAAAATTTTTTACACCTCTGAGTGACATAGTTGGGTAGAGCTTTCTTCACTGTAGATGAGAGCTGTGTCTCCTAGACCATTTCTACACATGCCACTTTCTCTGAAAGTGGCATGCTAATAAGGGGCCTAAAAATGCTAATGAGGCACAGATGTAAATTTCCGGCGCCTCATTAGCATAGGGTTACATGATTTGGAGTCCAGAAGAAGTTCTTCCAGATCCCAAAACAGTGTGTAGTGGCGCAGCCCTTGGGGGATCTCCCGGAAGAAAGTCCTCCTTCTGGAAGCCCCTTCTTCCTGAAAATTTTCAGAGAAAGTGGCATGTGTAGAAATGACCCTAGAGAGGTTTCATCCCTACAGTTCCACAATAAGACATACACTGCTGCATTTTAATGCAATGGATCCAAAGGTGTTAAAATGAAATAGTGATGAGATGTCTGTCCCCACACTGGCAGGTAAGGTGTAAAAGAGGGCTAGGGAGTCTGTATGGGAAAGCAACCAACAGGAGAGAGGCTGTAAAGAGTAGCCAGTCCAGGCCCAGAAGACTGACATAAAAAGAACCACAGTGCAGAACTAGCTAAGTAGGTTCTGGGAGAATAAATAGAGAAAACACTGTAGCCTGCAACTGTGGAGTACCTTGGATAGAGCAGTCTCAGAGAGGTAGCTGTGTTAGGGTATCTTCACAAAACAAAAAAAGCAGTCCAGTAACACCTTGAAGACCAACAAAATTATTTTTAGGCAATGAGCTTTTGTGGGAAAGACTTACTTTTTCAGATCTGGATAATTACTGAGAAAAAATATGAGGAATCAGCTGCATGAAGAGATTCAGGTAACACAGAATCAGAGGGGTGGCTGAGTTAGTCTGTATCTTCAAATACAACAAGGAGTCGTGTGGCACCTCATACACTAATAGATATTTTGGAGCATAAGTATTTGTGGGCAAAGACCCACTTTGTCAGATGCATCTGAATGAAGTGGGTCTTTGCCCATGAAAGCTTATGCTCCAAAATATCTGTTAGCCTATAAGGTGTCACAGGACTTCTTGTTGTTTTTGAAGGTAACAAAGAAGGCACTCCAGACAGGCTACTGGGAATGAGTAAGTTGCGTTAGCTGTGGGAAAGGGACCAAGGGAAATGTAATGGTTGTCAAGGAAAAGGAATGCAGTAAATGTGGTTCAGATGGTGCCTGAGTTGGGAACCAGAGTAATGAGTGGGCTCCTGGCTCCTCTTCAGTCACTGTTGGAGAAGTGGCTGGAAGGTTGGACTGCCATACTGAATCCAGAAAGTGGGGAGCATAGATGGTGATATGGCCACAGGGACATATCACAGAATCACAGAATCACAGGGCTGGAAGGGACCTCAGGAGGTCATCTAGTCCAGCCCCCTGCTTCAAGAAGGATCAACCCCCTCTAAGTCATCCCAGCCAGGACCTTGTCCAGCTGGGACTTAAAAACCTCAATGGATGGAGAATCCACCACCTCTCTAGGCAACTCATTCCAATGCTTCACCACCCGCCTGGTGAAGTAGTTTTTCCTAATATCTAACCTACAACTCTCCCCCTTCAACTTCAGACCATTACTCCTTATTCTGCCACCTGACACCACTGAGAACAGTTTCTCACCCTCCTCTTTAGAGCTCCCCTTCAGGAAGCTGAAGGCTGCTATTAAATCACCTTGAAGTCTTCTCTTCTGTAAACTAAACAAGCCCAAATTCCTCAGCCTATCCTCATAGGTCTTGTGCTCCAGCCCCTTAATCATTTTTGTTGCCCTAGAAAAGGACGGAAAGGATGCCATGGAAAGGATGCTGCAGTCCTTGGAATGATTGGGTGAAAGCACATGTGACAGTGGTTGAAGCACCATGGGAAACGATGTATCAATCTGTTGAGCTAGTCCCCAGACTAGCCAATAGGAGTTGCTAGTGTGGTGAGTGGAGCCCCATAACATTAATATTTCAGGAAATTGTCTGTTTGTTACTCACACTGCCTGCCTAAAGGTGACTGGAAGCAGATGCATACTATGTCAATCACATTGGCAATGTTTCATGCAATTACATGCATCCAATATTGAACATTGCATTACAATGTATGGTCTTAATGATTCCTGCTGATATTAATCTTATTCTCACTGTGATCTGTTATAATCTGCCCCAGCAACTGTGCTAAATCAATGAAATATTCTGAACTCAGATGGATATTCTAAGACATATTATATTTGGCCCCTTCATTTGACTGGGTAGTGAAAAATATTTGAAATTGTGAAGACTCTGTCAGTAGGAATAAACACCACTCAAAAAGTGGCACTCATTTCTGTATGTTAACCAGTTGCATGATTTTCTGTGTTGTGGCAGAGGAAGAGGAGAAAAATTATATTGCAAAAATAACTATTTAAAGTAAAATAAAAGGCTGAAAGCTGTTATTTTTTTGATGGCTTTAACCTCTATTGAGTCAGATGGACTGTACTGCAATGTAAAGAATGAATTTGACTCCTCAGCTGATGTTTTAGTTGGTCCATTAGCCTTCTCCCCATCCACACCATTATGGATTTTTAATAAACCTAAAAAATTGCATAAAGTAAAACAAAAGGATAAAAAGACAAAGCAAAATGAACAAATGCAGCAGGAAATAAAAAACAAAAACAAATAAAAAAACGATATCCAAACTCTTTACAAAGAGCACAAATTCTTGTGTTTCCAACCTAAACCATAGCCAGTATTCCCTTGAAGAAACTTAATCAGGAATGAAGGAAGAAGATCTCAAATAGTTTCTCAGTAATGAGGTTGGCCAGTGGCTAATTTTGTTCTTTGCCTTGTTTAAATCAACCATGGGTTAAAGACCTGATTTAATAAAACTAGCTTTCTTCCAAATGGAAGACATTGAATGCTCTAAGCTACTCCTGCCCAAGGGTGCTATAGAGCCATTGAAACAAACAGTAAACCTTCTATATGATGGAAAGCACTTTAAGCCTGAGGTTGCAGTAAGCACCTCCAGCACTCCTGGTTCCAGCACTTCTGTTCCTGCCAGTCTAGAGCTCCAAGTTGCTATATTACAACTAGCCATATGCAGAATTCCAGTCATGCCCTCCTTCCCCAGAAGTCCCAAGGTTGCTTCTTATACTTGGGCTTCAGGGAATCTGGGGAAGGAACTACTCTGCTAACAAGTGGAAACATCCACAGAGGGTGATGTAGCTGTTTTCAAGTCCTTTGTGGACAGCAATATAGTACAGGACTCAGGACTGAGCCTTGGGACAACTGAACTTCTGAATCCCCAAAATATTCCTATAGGAGTCTTGTGTCACGATCACTTTCACATTTACTTTACATAACAGAAAATTTTCTTGTAGCCATCAGTGGGAGCACAGTTATGCCAGTGTCGAGATCTTTCAAAAAAATCTCACTTCAGATCTTTGACCAAAGCATTTTATTATTACCATAGATAATGACCAAATAATATGTGTGAAATTACCAAGTAGATTCCCACTCTACCGGCATACTGTCTTGTGAAGTAGATTCTACATCAAAAATAGGCAAGATGATTGTAAATTCTTGGCATTGATTACAACAGCATCATTAATCATCAACTCTGGTGTAAATGAGATCAGAATCAAGTCCTAAGTCTAAACTGTAGACCAATAAACCTGCAAGACCATGGGCTCTCTCACCAGCCCAGAAGTAGCCGAGGCAATGCCTGACTCTGTTTCAGGCCTTTATATCGTGACATAATTGGTTCATTAAACAGCCAACTCAACACCAGCATCAAAACAACATAAGCTTCAGTCAGCCGCCAGAAAACTGACACTCCCCATCCTTTAAATCCACTGCTGGGCCATATGAAAGTCTGGGAAGCCTACAATCCTTTCCTGGTTGTTTTAGCCAGGATCTAATTCATCACAGTGTCACTCCAGAGTAGCTCCACTGCAAAAAAAAAAAGTGGAATTAGACTGGCATAACACTGACATTACACAGGGAATATGATGCAAAACTAATGATGCTTCAAAAATCCAGTATTTACAGATTAGACCAGATTTCCAATGAACCAACAGATCCTGTTAGCTAAATCTTGACTTAAAATAATAATAAATTATTATTAAAACTTAGTTACGTATTTGACCATTGTTTTTCAGAACCTGCAAATACACATAAAAATTTATATCTGATTGTTTTCGCATTCCCTTCCATTAGTATGTTGCTACTATTCAAGTGGAAGATCTTCAGAGCAGAAATGATATGCTTCCGTGTTCATGTTGGTCTCATATCTCTGCGAAGGTTTTTAAATTTTATATATATATATACACACACACAAACACACACACACACATAATGAAAGTTATGTTTTACTTAAGATAGATAGTTGCATAAATTAAGAAAAGAGTAGTTAGAATAACTGCAATCTTATACAGATTATGCATGTTAATTTTATGCTTTATGCGGTAATTTCTATTTGTTTATGGGAGGGCTATTATCTAAATTCAGAAAGTATTAAAGGCAGTTGACCATCTTTTAAATGAAAAGTAAAACAAGGGGAACTAGAATTTTGTAGGGAATAAATCCAATAGTTTATTGGATTATAAATGTTTAAAAACATTCTTGGAATGTGGAATACTTACCACAGTTTTAAGATGAGTGATGCAAGCTGGTTGACATTTGTGGTGTTTTTCTTTGTTTAATTATACCAAAACAGAAACAAGCAAGCATAGTACCTGGGATGACCATGAAAGATGCTGTTTAGCCACCTCAGGCAAATAGATATTTATTTGATCACTGCTCCAAGCCTGAATTTAGGTAAATCTTGTTGGGAATACAGCTTTGATCTTATTTTACTTATCTGGATCCTTTCAAATAGAATTTGCACTGTAAGCAAATGAGGAAATATATTGAATGGGTTATAGTCCTAAATTGCACTCATATTCTGCTTTTCCTTCACAGGGGAAAATTCCTGCAGTGCTTGATACTGAATATCCCCTGAGAAAACCCACCAGAGTCAATAGGATGTCTTGTGGATCAGTGAGATTTAGGACATCAGAGTGGCAGCTATTACTTCTTTTGTATGTGAGAATCCAGCAGCCAAAGGAGAAGCATATCCCAAGAGAAATTTAAATTTAGAGAGGTACTGTAAAATGTGAGTTCAGAGTGTCATCAGAGTTGCCACCAGCGCGGTGCTCTGCTCTCTCCAATGTATCACTCGGCTGCGTGCGTGTGTTCCCTCTGTGTGCTGCCCCAGCTCTGCAGATAGCTGACACAGCAGACTCAAAGAGAACCCCCAATGACCACATAGTCTAGTAAGGTGCGAAGGCACGTCGGCCAGGTTTATTGCCGTATTGGATACAATAGTAGTTCCCTGTAGATTTCTTAGTCTAAGTCAGGGCATACTACAAGTATGCACCCACGGTCAATGGACTCGGCTCAGTCAGTGGAGGGACTTTCCATTGCCCCCTTGGCCGGACCCAGACCACATACCAGGATTACATTCTTATACACAGGTACAAACAACTTACACATCACTCCTGATGTATTGAGGTACACCTCTTCTACGTAGTTAGGTGCCGCCTCCCCCTTTGTACATGTTGGTTTGAACAAAACAACTCTATCCATCACATTATCCTTTTGCCCCTGTCATTGGGATGTATTGGCCATTCTGTCTTACCTGGGGGATGTTCCAGGGTAGGGAGTTCTGGTACCATGTACCTGCCATACTACCCTTTTGCTTCTGTCATTGGGATGGATTGGCCTATTCTTTCTTATCTGTGCAGTGTTCCGGGGTAGGGAGTTCTGGTACCATGTACCTACTTCAATATGCTAGGTAGATATGTTTATGCACCAGCAGCCCTCTTCTTGCCAAATTCTGTGAGTAATGCATTCCTTTAGCTCACAGCTGCACTTTGCTTTCTGTTAGCAAAGTCTTGACCATTACTTTGGTTCAGGCCTAAGGCCTCATACTGGGCCTGTACTTACTACACAGAGTACTGTAATGGTATACATATTCAGAAAATACTCTGAAAAATATTCAAACTCACATCATTTTCAAACAACATTAGGGAAACAGTAATTGTATTCATGCTAATAGTGGATGTGTATAAAATGTTACCTTCATATCCCTTCTGAAACTCAGTTATATAATCATCAATGAGGTAAATAAGAATTCTGTGTATATCTAGAACTCAAGAACATAAAATGTAGATTGATCTAGCTATGTTGCTCAGTTGAATGTGGGGTGGGGGTGGGTGGATGAATCACATTTCTGAGATATAGTTAAGCTGACCTAAGCCCATCTATACACTGCTATGTTGATAGAAGAACATTTTTATTGATGTAACTCCTTACTCTCAAGAGGTCTGATTTGGTACAATGATGGGATAACCCCTGTCTGTTGCTGTAGCAATGGTTCTACAATATAGTGGCATAACCACAGCTTTGCCACTGGTCCAGTAGTAATGTAAACATACCATGAGTTCTGACAGACGAAATGGGAAAAAATATCAAAAGAAGTATAATA
Organism: Carettochelys insculpta; assembly: GCF_033958435.1. Taxonomy (NCBI): domain Eukaryota; kingdom Metazoa; phylum Chordata; order Testudines; family Carettochelyidae; genus Carettochelys; species Carettochelys insculpta. Next base: position 141,087,385 of record NC_134137.1, read on the forward strand.
TAAGAGACAGGGGCCGTGTCTACACTAGCCCCAAACTTTGAAATGGCCATGCAAATGGCCATTTCGAAGTTTACTAATGAAGCGCTGAAATACATATTCAGCGCCTCATTAGCATGCGGGAGGCTGCAGCACTTCAAAATTGATGCGGCTCGCCACCGTGCAGCTCATTCAGACGGGGCTCCTTTTTGAAAGGACCCCACCTTCTTCGAAGTTCCCTTATTCCTAGGGGCAGATGGGAATAAGGGGACTTCGAAGTAGGTGGGGTCCTTTCGAAAAGGAGCCCTGTCTGAACGAGCCGTGCGGCGGCGAGCCGCGTCAATTTTGAAGTGCTGCAGCCCACCCGCATGCTAATGAGGCGCTGAATATGTATTTCAGTGCTTCATTAGTAAACTTCCACATGGCCATTTGCATGGCCATTTCGAAGTTTGGGGCTAGTGTAGACATAGCCAGGGAGTGGGATTTGGGGTTTTTGGCTTTTCTACTAAACCCATCGATCATAAATTTCACTCTTTCCAGGTGAAGTCAATTAATGAGAAAGGTACACAAGTAAAATTGGAATTTATTCTGCTACACTGATTTCTATCTTGTGAGCAGCTATCACATGGTTTGTTCCAGATTTTCATTTTATACAAATAAGAAATTTAATGAAGTTGATTGACTAAATATTGTGGAAGAAAGAGATAAATGTATAAGGGGCCGATTCTTATTCATATTGGCTTAAATCTAGAGCAACTCCAGTGAAGTTCGAGTTACATGGATGTGAAAAACCTTGTAACTGCAGAACTGGATATTGTATAATACGAACCAGATTTAGGATCTGAAAATACCCTTTTTTGAAAATCTTATCCCAATTCTAATTGCTCGACACTCTTGAAAATTGAACTTATTTACCATAATCTTAAATGGTGTGATTCATATATAAATTAACAAACACTTAAAAGTTGGTGGGCCACACTCTTCTTTCACTCACATTAGTTAAATGTCCACAGACTTTACTAGGTACTTCACCTGTATAATTAACAGCACAGTTTCTCTCTCCCCCACCTGCTCCCCATCCCTCTGTTTAAATTCAATCTCCTCAAATATTTGAACAAATCGATTGTGAATTAAATAAGTAACGTACACTTCTAAGGTAAATGAACTATGTGGCCTCTTTCTCCGAAGATTAATCTTTTTCTCGCTCATGTTCAGGAACTTTAGTACTGAAGCAGAACATTCAGACATTCCTTTGCACAGGAAAAGCGATTTAAAAAGAAAATGACAGAATGATATCAAGTGTTTAACCCAGTCCTTGTTCTCAAAAAATCAACCGATCGGTTATGTAAGATGGTGACAACTGACTCTTTCCTTTGAATTTTCAGCAGCAGTTGACAAAAGTGTCTGTCTAATTACACACAATTTTTCCCTCAAGATTAAAATACATAGAGCCTGAGATGAATGTAATTTAAAACAACTTAATGGGAAAGACAGAAACGTATTTTAGCACCTCAGCTTAAACGAAATAACACACAAGAAAGAACATTAGGCAGTGTGGGAGGAAAAAGAAAGTGCTTCTATAGGGAAAACAGTGCACTGCAGTTTTGTATTGCTCTTCAGTTCTGCTAGTGGAGAGAAACTAAATAGAATAGATCTGGGATGGATAATAAGCTGTTTCCTCTCCTTTACCTGACTGCAGAAAGTCCTCCAAAGGGGCATTGCAGGAACTGGAGGGTGACTACAATATGAAGAGGAAATAGAGTCAATGAGGCGAAAGATGATTTCGTCAATATTGGACCCCCTCCAGCCCAAACCTGTAAGAATTTCAATATTCAATATAACCTAGGCCTCAGATTCTTACATGAGTACCCCTCACTATATTGAAGGACTACCTCTGCAATGGTTTGGGGCAGTCACTACTAACGCAATCAGAATAACAAAATTCCAGTTCTAAGACACCCGTATTGTCATGACAAATATAGGTAAAGAGGGCCTGGGCTACTTCACAAATGCACGTGAAGACAGCCCAAGAGCTTTTGGCATTCTGTATCCATATTTTCTGCAAACAACATGTGATCCTTAGGATTTACTCTGAAGTTCTGTTACTTTTACATCCTTTGATTGGAAATCTTGTGATGGAACAAACAAAGAAATCATGAAAAGATTATTCCAGGTGCTTATTCCAGGAGAATGAGGGAACAAAGTTCAGGTAAACTTGAGTCTAAAACCCCCTCACCTCTTCCTCACCACCACTTTCCTTTCAACAGTTATGAATGTTTTATTTAATCTACAGTCCAATCCTCCTGTCCTTAATCCCCATTATTTTGGGGGTGAGTCTTGTTCTCATTAATCAAATTACAAAATATCCCACTGGCATCAATGGAAACAGAATTGGGTCCCTCACCAAACTGAATTAAGGATTGCTTCATATCTTGCAGCACTGGCCTGTTAAATTATATCCATTAGGGGGTAAAACACTTGGTTTCTCCCCAGTGCAATGAAATATACCATCCCCTTCTGCCTGCATATCCTCTGCATGGAACACAAAAGAAAAAGAAAGTGCTCCATTTGCAAACTTCTGCTCCTTCCCTCAGTTTGGCTTTAGGGACCATCCACAATGCCTCTTGGAAGAGTAAAACCTTTCCAAACATGCCATAGCTAAAAGGCCCTTAGCCTACAATTTGTTGTGAGTAGATAGATGCCTCTTTCTTGCAAGGAACCCCATTGACTTACACAGGCTCTACAAAGACACAGGTATCCACTCATATACATGGTACTTCGCAAAGGTCACAGAGATCAATGGAAAGATTCCCGTTGACTTTGAATCAGATTCATAGTGACATGCAGGTTCAGAACTTTAATTTGGAAAATAAGCATTCATCTCCAAGATATCGGAAATGTGTTCCCTTTCTGCAACTTTTCCTTTGTTGCATAACAACTCTTTTGTTATTGTGGTATTGAACTTGCTCAAAAATACAGGCTTATAGCATTTTTGTTTATTTTCTACAACATGCCATTGAAGCCTTTGGTTGGGAAAAAAATTGATGAAAACTGGTGAAGATTATAAACAGAAACCCAAAGGGAGATGTAAATTTAGTTCATCTGTTTTGCTTTTGCCTATTCTGGTAATGTAGAGTTTTAAAGAAATGTTATATTTAGAAGTCCTTTTCATTTCCAACATTATATTATTGTTCCTGATTTTCAAACATATAATTTTATAGTTTGCCTGGTTTGCATGAATGGAGTCCCTACTGCAAGCATGCAGAAGTCCTAAGAGTAGGCGCCAGATGTCAGGGTGTATAAGTAAATCACACCCCAAATTGAACCTTGAAATTATTTTGGAATATATATTTTTTGTTAAAAAAATTAACAGCTATAGTTTCTAAGATATCCTAGCTACACTGCCTAATTAGTTGTTCTTCCATCTTGTTGAGAATAAAAGTCTGAAAGACCTCACTATTCTGAGTCTTGCAAACTCATCAAATCTGTTTAACTTAATCCAGAATAAGACCTATTCTAAGTCATTTGTATTCAGCTATTGTTACTTTTAAATGTCATCCCTTAAAAAAGCATTACAATTTAGATATGACTTGTTAATTTTTCCATACACTATACTAAGTTCTCCACATGCTGCTTACTTATATTTATCCCAATTTAAATTTTAGACAACTAATGTCATAGCAACCATTTTTTCTGCAGATATACATATGTATATTGCAAGAAATATTACTCAGTTCAGAGCTATTGAACTGAGTATGAATCAGAATAGGGAATCCATGTGTTCTGCTCCAAGCTCTGTCAGAGATTCATTATGACTATGTCTGCACTAGACGGTTTCATTGACAAAACTCACAGAGCATCTACATACAAAATGTGTTCTGTCAACAGTCTGTCGACAAAATTCGGCACTTCTGCCAACAGTGTTCTGCCTCTCCGTGATGAGGAATAATGCCTTTGTTGATCATTTCTGTTGAGGAAAAAAAGCCGTATAGATGCTCTGGCAGGTCCCTTTGTCGACAGACAGGGCTTCTGGTTCACTATGCAGCCTTTCCTGCAGAGCTTCCAGCTGGCTGTTGTTGGGAGAGCAGCCGGGCAGCCTGGACAATCTCTGTCAACAGTGCAGATTGTTCTTTCAGTCCACTCTTGTGTGTGTACATGATCTGTCAACAGAAGTTTTGCCAGAAGATCTCTTCCAACAGTAACTTCTGGCGACAGCTCACTGTAGCATAGGTATAACCTGTGTACCCTTGAGCAGGTCACTTAGGCCCCAATCCTGGGGAAAAAAAAATCTGATTTTGAGTGAAGTCAGTGAGGCTCCATATCGGCACAGGAATCTGTCTGCATGCTTCTCTTTGGAGACTTGTTGCCTGAAAAGTGCATTTTTAAAAGCATCACCTTATTTTGGGTCCTTCAGCTTCTGGCAGCCCAATTTTGCACATACTGGGCTTGATTTTCAGACTTATTGAGAACATGTTGCAACTGATCCTTTGTGTCTGTCAGTTGAGATCTATATGACATTTTGAAGCTGCGAAGTGCTAGATATTATTATTTTTAGCTTAACTTTTTTCTCAGAAGGTGATCCCTATAAATTTTCCCCCCTTCACTTTAAACATAAACGAGCCAACATTTATATTCAAGTTGTAACTACTTATCCTGTAGTTAAAAGGACTGCAAAGTAAGATGGTAGAAATTTCAAACTTACCTACTTCCCATTTTTAGAAAAGATTTAAGCAGTTGGGTTTTAATCCACAGGGGGATTTATATTCCCTGCTGCCTAATGGGATCCTTACTATTTATTAGTCACCTCAGGCTTCCAGTGCAATGCACAGGGACAATTAGGCACCTAAAATAATGTCTACACTGAGGGTAGCATATAGGTAGGGTGGTAACACCCATACTGACACACTGCAGTGAAAAGCTCTAGCAGCAAGGAGGCTGTGGGACATTGCACTGCTTTGACAGCAGTGTAAATGTCAGAGGCACTACTTGGTTATGTAGAACGCCTGTGCAAGTACATAAATGTTAGTGTGTAAGTGTGTAGGGTACTTTACTTCCCTCAGCCATGCTTCATCACCTGCATTGGAATTTATAATCGTGATCACTGGCCAGGCAGTGTCCCACCCCACACCCAGGTAAGTGGAGACAGAACTTTTGAAAGTTATGCTCATAAACCAGGAAGTGGCAAGAGAGCCATGAATCCTGCCCTGGAGTTAGGCACACAAGCCAGGTCAGCTCTTTCTTACGAAGAACCAGAGACACCCTCCCCACACCCCATTATAGCCAATAGCCCAAAAGTTAGGGCATTCACCTTGGCCTATGAAAAGAAATCCCTATTGTGCCTACATTGGATAATGGATTTGGATATACCGCCTGAGTACCCTAACCACTGGGCCAGTGTTTCCTTTAAGCTGGTTCCTTGTGTGGCCACTCAGGAGAGATACAAGTGTCACCCAGATGATTAGCAGAGCACCCACAGCTAGATTTTGTGTTTCTCCTGGCAGTGCACATTGACACACACCTTGGTGAAGAGAACAATATATTCCACAAATGAACAGAAAAAATCCACACCTGGATGGAAAAGATTAGCGGGAACATTGCACTGGGCTATTGGGTTTTTGGGGGGCAGTGCCTCAGGTCTTAACTGCATGATCATTTAGCTTGCAGTAAGCCGGGGTGTTAATCTATCCTACATGAGTCACCATGCGCTCACTTTCTGCTATTCAGTAACAGTTCCATAATGCTCTTTGCTCTAGCCCCTTTTGAAATGGGATGGGATCAAAATGCACTAACAAATCTAGCTCAACTCAACAGGGTCCACACAAGAGCGGAATGCTTGTCTGAGGCAAAGTGACACCCCAGCTTGCCAAAAACAAGTTGTTGGAGTAGACAAACCATCAGCCTCACCCCTTGAAACTTTCCCAGTTTTAATAAAATAACTGAATAGTCACTGTGGGGCTTAAACCTCACTTTCTCACCTCCTCAGTGACTGCCCTAACCACTGCTCTGCAGTTAGTCAGTCACTCTCCCTCTCTTCGTGGCATTGTTTCTTAACTGGCTTTGTGCACATCCATCAGCAGAAACATGTGTGTTTTAGGGACTTTAGGGGCCTACAGATCAACAAAAGTTTTGTGAATGCCAGTGAGGTGTAAGTGTTGGACTGAAGAACCTAACTGACTCTTCAGGCACCTAAGTCCTTTTGCATATCTAACAGTAAAAGAGCTTAATTGAAAATAAACGGAACTTAGTTTCTTGTGCCAGAGTCACTTTTAGGCATTCTGAAAATTTTACCCGGGGACTGCAGTATGCCTTTAATAAATTATTTTCATGTATAAATTATTTGTTATGTATAATGTATTTTCTACCCATCTGTGTGGACTTTTTGTCCCCCAATTATTATATCTCTACAGTGTTAAAAACAGTGGACCAAACCCTGAAATCCTTACTTCACCCCTAATACTGTAAACTGTCCTGCTCATAGGCCCCAAAGGCCAATTAAACCCAGCTGTGGAGCACTTGACACACTAAGCAAGGCCTTAGTCCTTATTCTAGTAAGGTCTCCACCAAAGTCATGAAGAACTCAGTAGAACCTAGGTAAGGATTTGACCCAACAAAAATTTAATTACAAAGAAGTTAATTATAGCCATTAATACTTCTGTCTACCCAGCTATTTTTAATATGTTTAAACAAGATGGATTGATTTAAATAACCACTTTCAATCTTGATTTAAATCAGCAAGCAGAAAACCTTGATTTAAATCATCACATTAATTGAGTTTATTTTGCTTTTCAGTTAATTTCCCAAAGAAGGGTTCCTTCTTATTTGCTGGTACAAGCTTTCACTTTGCTAATCAGATGAATACAGGATATATGTGTATATTTTTTCCAGGTAATCAATTTCTACATTTTTATTATTGTCTCAGAATGTGGTGAATGATAGGTTTTTTTAAAATAGTCAGGTTTTCTGGTAACAGTCTTCAAATATGTTCAAGGTTGTTACAAAAAAGACACAGATCATTTTTAATCTATGTCCAATGAAGTTAGGTCAGGAAAGTAATTAACTCAACCTGCAGCAACTGAAATTTAGGTTACACATTAAGAAAAAAAATTCTAGCCTGAAGACTAGCTACATTCCAATGAAGATTGTAGAATCACTGACATTGGAGTTCTTTAACAACAGATGAACGAAACACATGTGAAGGATGCTCTTTGTATGATCTGTCCTGCATCAGCAGAGGAGGCTGGACTAGGTAAAGAGAGCGTGTGTACACATGAGTGTATTTAATAATTAGACAGCCTGACCTCAAAAGAAATAGCTATATTCCCCCCTTGTTCCATATAAAAATCCTAACTTTAACACAATAGCATCTGAGGTGGGATTATTGATTAGGAATATTCATTTTTTCCATGTAAGTAATGTGACTAGAGTATAACAGGGTAAGGCCTTGATGAAGGCTGTCAGAAGTACAAATATTTCAAACAAGTTGATTTTTTCAAAGATAACAAACTTTATATTAAAAACTGATTTTATTTACCCTCTGTTCAAAGTTGCTTACCAAATATACAGGAAAGCAACGTGCTTTGTGATCATTCTTTGCAAGTTTTTTCTATCTTTCATTTATGTTTTCATTGCTAAGAAAGTCAGATTGTTATCTGGAGATTGCTGCAACCATTTGGTGGACATGATTTATTCCTTTGGTGCAGGGAAATTAGCTGAAGCTGTCAGGGCTACTTCAGAAGAATTGTTTGGTGGTTGAAAAAAAAAAGATAGCTAAATCTGTCCTCCAGCAGTTAGGGTTCAGCAGTTAGCAGCTGGATGAAAATAGTAGCTTTCCCCCACCCCATTTTCATGGAATGAGGGTCATACCAGGGATGTAGAAAATCAACTTGGACAGTAGTCATCTTCATTCAAAATAATCAATGTGTCAACCTGTGACAGACAAGGTACTTTTTATCTTTTATCCTTTGTGACATGGTTATGGAAATATCACATTGCTTTTAAAGGGTTTGAGCCTGCAAAAAACTTAGGAACATGCTTTAAGTACTCCAAGCAGTCCACTGGCTTCAATGTGTCAACTAAACGCATTAATTTAAGAACTTGCATGAGTGCTTTTGGGATCAGGGCCTACGACATTATAAAGCCCTGGAAATCCATGGGTATCTGCTTTATATCTGTAGACGCGGATACAAATTTCATAGCCACTCAGGGCTATAGTTATTTAGTAGTATTTTGATCAGGTCTAAAGTATAACTAAATTGTTATTCCCACCTATAAATAAGTATTAACTTGTTTTGTTACCTTTTCTGTTGCAGTTGTTTCAAATCTTACAGGTATAGACAATTTATTTACAATTTACATCACAAACAACCTGTTTTCTATACATCTTTGAGTGTTTATTGAAATTAACAATGGTAATATAGACTACTAATACCACTTGGTCCCAGATTCCCTTGTGACAATACTGCAAAAGAATTTCAGAGACATAGATTTTTGCAATTTAAAAACAAGATGTAAACATTTCACATAAAGGTAGATTAGTAAATTTGTTCTGCTCCCTATTGAAAAGATTTCCTAAATTGAATTGTGTGGTGAGGTGATTCAATAATTCATCACAGATATCAACTAATATGATATAGCAACAAAGGGTGATTTTTGTTCCTGGTGGTTTTTGTGTGCAATTGTAAATTGGAAAATATATTTTCATTGAATAGTGGAACATATGTAATTATCATTCTCAATGCAGCTTGCAGAGTGTGGTGAATATTGGATGTTAGTCACAAAAGTGACGATGAACTACTTACTCTGGGATACGAATAACAAGAAATGTTAACCTATGCCCAGTCATCATCATCATAAATAACCATGGGCTCAGCACTCATTGGTGTCTGATGCCTCCTGGCATCAGATTTCATTCGTATTGTTTCACGGTCAGCGCATCGCCACTCATCTGGCCAACTCTCCTCCTTTATCCAGGCTTGGAACTGGCGTAGAACCCCCAGAGGCTTCATGGTGGAGTTCTATGCCCAGTAGCCCAAGTAAATTAGAATTACAGGCCAACCCCGCCCCCCCTTTAAAATCTATGATCCAAAATTTGCGCCTCTCCTCCCATTGTGCAGCAATTAACTCACAGATTTCTCATCCATCTTGGGTAGGAAGCTGCACTCTGCACTACTTCCTGTCTTCCCTTCCACCAAGATTTGAAGCCTGAGAAAATAATAACATTCCCAGGACAAATTCCGTTACACCTGAAACCTTTCCCTAACAATAGAACATGAAAGGAAACCATATCACATTATACACTAACTAAAGCACCCAAAACAAATTCTACAACAAACAATTTTCATTCTCCTTTCTGTTGCTTCCTAGCCAAGTCATCTGAATACGTCACTAGTATTTTAACCCCAATGGTAACATTTATCCTGAGCCACAATCAAAAAAGGCTGGAGGAGAACTGCAGCCATATAAAAGCAGCTCTACTCACTGATTTTTGTAGAATGGAACTTATGAAGATGGGGTCAAATTGTATCCAGAAAAAGTATCTAGAGGGAAATACCAACCCAGGTACATGGTGGAGGTGATGGCTACATGTTGTATTATAATATGTTACCTAGTTTTTACACCAGTAAGGAAGGATGACAGCAAGTGTTAGTCTATCTATTTGGATATGACATATCTCCAAAATATACCTGAATTTATTTTCTAGTAACATACATTTTGCAAAGATTCCAAGAAGTAGCTTGTGTACTAATTTAGTGTAGATCCACATATTGTCCATTATCTATGACCAATATATGTCCAATATATATATTTTGGAAAATCGTGGGAGACAGGAGAGATTCCAGAAGACTGGAAAAGGGCAAATATAGTACCCATTTGTAAAAAGGGGAACAAGAATAACCCGGGAAACTACAGGCCAGTCAGCTTAACTTCTGTGACAGGAAAGATAATGGAACAGGTAATTAAAGAAATCATCTGCAAGAATTTGGAAGGTGGTAAGGTGATAGGGAACAGCCAGCATGGTTTTGTTAAAAACAGATCATGTCAAACCAATCTAATAGCTTTCTTTGATAGAATAACGAGCCTTGTGGATAAGGGAGAAGCGGTGGATGTGGTATACCTAGACTTCAGTAAAGCATTTGACACAGTCTCACATAATATACTTATCAATAAACTACTCAAATACAACTTAGATGGGGCTACTATAAGGTGGGTGAACAACTGGCTGGATAACTGTACCCAGAGAGTAGTTATTAATGTTTTTCAATCCTGCTGGAAAAGTATAACTAGTGGGGTTCCGCAGGGGTCTATTTTAGGACCGGTTCTGTTCAATATCTTCATTAAGGATTTAGATATTGACATAGAAAGTACACTTATTAAGTTTGCAGATGATACCAAGCTGAGGGGGGTTGCAACTTCTTTGGAGGATAGGGTCATAATTCAAAAGGATCTGGATAAACTGGAGAAATGGGCTGAGGTAAACAGGATGAAGTTTAATAAGGACAAATGCAAAGTGCTCCACTTAGGAAGGAACAATCAGTGTCACACATACAGAATGGGAAAGGACTGCCTAGGAATGAGAACAGCAGAAAGGGATCTAATTATAGTGGGGTTATAGTGGACCACAAGCTAAATATGAGTCAACAGTGTGATGCTGTTGCAAAAAAAGCAAACATCATTCTAGGATGCATTAACAGGTGTGTTGTGAACGAGACACGAGAAGTCATTCTCCCGTTCTACTCTGTGCTGGTTAGGCCTCAGCTGGAGTATTGTGTCCAGTTCTGGGCACCGCAGTTCAGGAAGGATGTGGAGAAATTGGAGAGGGTCCAGAGGAGAGCAACGAGAATGATCAAAGGTCTAGCGAACATGACCTATGAAGAAAGGCTGAAAGAATTGGGCTTGTTTAGTTTGGAAAAGAGAAGATTGAGGGGGGACATGATCGCAGTTTTCAGGTATTTAAAAGGGTGTCATAAGGCAGAGGGAGGGAACTTGTTCTTCCTTGCCTTGAGGATAGAACCAGAGGCAATGGACTTAAATTGCGGCAGGGGACGCTCAGGTTGGACATTAGGAAAAAGTTCCTAACTGTCAGGGTGATCAAACACTGGAACGAATTGCCAAGGGAGGCGGTAGAATCTCCATCACTGGAGATATTTAAGAAGAGGTTAGATAGATGGCTTTCAGGGATGGTCTAGAGAGTGCTTGGTCCTGCATGAGGGCAGGGGGCTGGACTCGATGGCCTCTCGAGGTCCCTTCCAATCCTACTCTTCTATGATTCTATGACTTTAGTGACAGGTTTTCAGTCAGTACTGGGGTAAACTGCCCCCTTGCCCTGCTCATATCCCATACCTTTGCCTCTGTCTGGAGGACTTTGACTTCACTCACCTCTGTTGCACTGGCCAGTTGGTTCATCTCTTTCCCTCCCCTAGCCACAACCAGGCCTGTCAGCTTTAGCTGGGGAGAGAAGCCCAGGCACCCTTCCCTCCCCAGCCACTTTTGCAAGCACTGCCCAGAGCTTTTATCTGTTTTGTCTTCAACTTAGCACCTTCTCAACTGATTTTCAAACTTCTCCTCCTCCCACCTTGACTGGGACGTCTTTTAAACCTTGCCAGCATGCCAGCAGTCTGTAGCCAGACAAAGTCTCCCCCTTACAAGCCAGCTTGCTCACTGCCTCCCGCCCACTGAGAAGAAGACAGGGCACGGAAACGGCTGCTGACAGCACAGTCTTTGATGCCCCTCATTGAGGCCCAGATGTGCTGGCTCATCGTGACCCTGAGAAACAGAAAGTACAGATAAAAGGCTAACAGGCCAAACTGTCAACAAAAGGTGGGGGGGACCTCAGGAAATCACCCCAGCTGGCATTGATGAATATGATGACCACACAGCCATCCCAGAAGAGGAAATCTCCGCCCCCACAAAAAGAATGTCCTGTACTCCTAAATTGCTTATCTCCTGTCTTACAAGTGCAAATTGAGTAAGAATTGCCCTTGTAACAAACTGGCATCACAAAAGACAGACCAGTACAATCTGGCACCTTAGATAAGAAAGAGACTGCGTAACCTAAAAGGGGTATAAAAGGTGGGCCCAGCAGAACTCTAACTTTGAGTGCATTCCACCAACTACCTGCTGGTTGGGTCAGGTGATTGACTCCCGAGGTCTGCAACTGGGGACGCCCAACCTCGTATTCGTCTTTCCACGGAATTGAGTGACTGATCCGGCTTGGCTATGCTGGTATCGAGAGATGCAGGGAGGGTAAGATATACCCATGCTAGGTCTCCTTTCTTTTTGTGCACAGCTAAAGAATTAGAGCTCTGTAACTAGATGTCATTGCATCAAGATATCATTGTGTTAGATGGTAACAGATATCTTTGTATTGGATTGTAACGTAACTTGTTAACACCTGTACTTTGCTAGCATATAAGAAGTAGACAATAGCCTTTTGTAACCACATGCTTATAACTGTAGCTTATAAACTTGTAACCAGTTAAGATCTAAGCCTGACTGCTGTTACCCTTTTGTCACTACAACACAGCCAGCACAACAAAAAAGAACTTTAACCATTTGGTTACCACAGCCTGGCTGTAGGTTAGAGTGCTAGGAGCTCCCTGCTCTAACAGAAAAAAACTGGGTTGTTTAGGACCCAGGGGAATGTGTCAGCCTGTCTTGGCTGCTTGCAGCGACGAGCTCCCTGCTCTCGCAGTTTTAAACTCGGATGATAACAAGGGCATAGTTGGTACCTCACCGCACATTACCCGGCCACCAGCTAACACAGTCCCATCAGCTGGCTCTCATTAATTGATTGCAATTGTTCTCACCTGCCTTACTGTACTGGCTGTTTCCCTCGCTCAGGCTGCCAGCCTGAAGTGCCTTTTTCCCCTTCCTAGCATGGTCTGCTGGCCTCCCTGTTACAACATAAATTGAGAATTATGCATTTCTTAACATATTACAGTGTTTCAGTACAATCTCAGGAATTTTCTGTGCTTACTCCCAGACCAGGAACAATAAAAGTAGCTCTAAGATGATACAGTTGATTCTCATTAAGTTCTTGAAATGACACAGAAATTGCTGGTAATGTGGGTTCAATTCTGATATTCATATACATCATAAGGATTCCTCCTTCAATCAGTATGAGCCATGAACGTGCTAAAGGCAACACTGGTTCTAAATATGAGGCTATGTTTTGTTCTAAAAGAGTTAGAGAGAGTGTTGCTATTGACTTCAGTCGGTATCGTCTCCAATCCTATAGCTGTCTGTTTATTTTCAGAATAACAAATTACAGGCCCAACCCTGTGGCAGCCTGTAAAAATATCATTCATGTCATTTGAAGTAGATCTGAGCCCTAGATAACAAACATTGTTTTACTGTTATTTGTTTGTTTAGAAATGCAATTCGTGTGCTCAAAGAAGTATTGTCTTCCATACAACAAAGAAAAACTTACAGATTATTTTATGATTTTATACAGTACAAGGAAACTCAATGCATGAACCTCCAGGCAGACGTATGTTACATAAATATGGGAAGCCTTTTTCTCTGGGTCAATGCCATTGTTCGCAGCCTACGCTGCAGCTAGGGTTACTGCACTGTATATTAGCAGCACACACTGGAGCAGGAGGGCAGGATTAATTAGCATACTTCAGAATTTAAAGACTTCACACCACCAGTCAATTAATATTTTGGAAAGATGCACATCTCCATTATAGTCATAAAAGTAAGAAGGAGCAGTGGGTGAATTTGTGTGTCAAATGACATTCTGAGGCGGCTAAGAAAAAGTCACTACTTCTTACAAAAAGCTGACTTACAATCATAAATATTATGCCTGACATGTGGTGAAAGATTTAATATTACTGCACTGATGACTTCCACTATTTTTTAGTATGTTGTAGTTTCTGGTGGTTCTTCTGGATAAAATTCCACCATAAAAGTTTTTGAAAGTGAAGTTTACCTAGAACATGGAGCTTTTCAAATACCAAAGGGAAACAGAGGGTTGGGAACTGCTTGTTTAACTCCTGGCAAAGCGTCCAACTGTTAATGTATCATGTTTAAATTTATGCATATTAATGTAGAAAATGGAACAACTTGTCCAAATTTTATGTAAGGTCTGACTTTTCGTGGTAATGGAAGATGACACTTTAGTATGTCTATCCTTCAAGTGCAGTGTTGATACATACATGGTACATACAGCATTTATAATATTTCTTTAAGATTCTCTTAAATTTACAGTGGAGAAAAGGCTATAGAAAGCACAACTGTCTCTTCATCCAGTGAAAGAAAGATAACTGACTTTTTACCATAGATAAAAATTAAAAATCTAGTTGTGAGTAGAGAAAATTTGTGTGGCAAACTTTTAATGCAGTACGGAGGGAATGAGACAAGAATTCTGATTATTGTGTATGGGAATGGCATGCTTAATTCTCTGTGCACTATGCTGAAAATTTACCCTTAGGTTTGCAATTTAAATTTTACATGCATTCATGATTTAAGAGATTTGTCCTTCATTATTAAGAATTCTGACCTTGAAATGTAAATATCAAACCACTCCAGTAACAATTTATTTTTGTGGAGTATGGTGCTGACTAATGATTTGTTTATATCCATCAGAAGGTTTCAAACTCATTTCAGTGCTGTGGAATGAAGGATTTAAAATACTCTTCATCTTTTCTATGGCATTATTCATTGGCACTCTGTAATAAACTGAAGAAGTTTCTAAGAATAACATAAAATACTCTTAATCATGTCTTGTAAATATCTGCGACATGCCGGTATATTGCATTCTAGAAATTAAACAGAACAACAGAAAATACTGTTCATAACTTTGTTCTTGAGAGGCATAAATTTGAATATCTGTTAAAAATACTGATGAAGCACAGCAGCTGCAATCGTGCTCTTTGGGTTTAGTACAGGAGTCAAGACAAATTACTGCACCAAAATGAGCAATATTGAAGAACACCTTAATGGGAGGATACACTGTACTCAGAAACCAATCTATATGATAAGGATCTACCTGCAGGGTGGGGAAGGAATGAATAAAGACATATTGGTGGTTTCTTGGCAATTCAGAGTTTCTCCGATGTGTTATATGAACCCAGCACTGGGCATCGAGGGGTTAAGGAGCAGTATGGACTCAGCTAACCCTCTGCCCCTCCACACTTACAAGAGGGAGTCTGGAGGAAGAGTTGAAAGGGGGCAGAGCAGTCCTTTTGTGGGCAGGCAGAGATCTGGGACCTAGGAGTTGTACTGATCTTGCCATGGGGGTCATGTGCAGCCCACAGCGCCTGCCTCCCCAGACTCACTGGCAGAGCTGCGATGGCAAAAGTGCAGCCAGGCAGCACCAGCACATGCTGCTCTCCAGCTACACCACACGGCTCCTGGGGAGCACAGGGGTGGGCCTGCCACTCCCCCAGAGCAGCCCAAGAGCAGCATGTGCTGGAGGTGCCTTGCTCTAGCTCACACAGCTCAAATGCCATGCAGCTCTAAGGAAGGGGCAGAACCACCCCTGCCTCTTCCTCTGGCAGAGCTATGCTGCTTCCAGTGAGTCTGGGTTTGGGTCCCACCCGGTGGGTCCCACCCGTCTCCAGGAGTGGTGCAGCCTGAGCTGCTTCTAGCTCATGCTGCCCAAAGGCCATGTGCTGCAGGGTTGGCGGGGAGAGGTGGGACCACCCCCAGGCTCATTCGAAGTGGAGTGCTGCTGCCAGAGGGAGAGGGAGGTGGGAGCAAAACAGGGAGGGGGAAGTAGCAGAACAAGGGCAGAGGGGGGTGAGGCTTTCTGTGGAGGGGGCTTGTTCTTCCTTGGGCTGAGGGGGGGCGGGGCACATGGCTGGTGCCCTACCAGGAGCTCCCCTCACCAGCCCCCCCTGCACATAATGAGTTACAGACTTAGCTTCCATTATATTCTCACTTCTATACTATGTGTAGGCCCCTTTTACTACAGCAGCCTCTGACCTTTATTGGGAAGAGCCTATGTGCTGCAATCTAGCCTTAAATATCAGAGAGGTAGCCGTGTTAGTCTGTATCTTCAGGAACAACAAGAAGTCTTGTGGTAACTTATAGACTAACCGATATTTTGGAGCATAAGCTTCCGTGGGCAAAGACCTGCTTCACGAGAACCTAGCCTTGAGACTACATCTCCCATGATCTCTTGGGGGGAAAGGATGAGTGTGGGATTTCTCGCTTCCAGATAGTCCAGCGGGAGCACGTGGTGGGCTTCCCTTTGGGAGAAAAGCCAGATTGCTGGTGTGGAGCTCTTTTACCAGGAGCTGCTGCTAAGAAGCTGGAAGCTGCAGCTTGAGAGTCTCCTGGGGCTTTGATCAACCAGGGAGCTTCAGAGACGGTTGGTGGCTTCCCTGGTGTCTGGGGAGAGATTGCTGCTGTGCTTAGAACTGACTGAGATGGGCCTTTGGTCAAGGAACTGTGAGTAACTGGTAATGAACTGGACAGGCAGGAATTTGGGCTCTCTGTCTGTTTAAAAAATCAAAGAATGCCGGACACGGAAATGTCTGGTATTTTTGTGGAGGACATCTGGCAACCTGAACTTTGGGCAACCAGCTGACTGCCTCTTTTCAAAGGCCGCCCTCTATGACCAGCACAGCAGGACTAGCATGTCCAACACCTGGGCAGCCCTGGGGCTTGCTCCTCTGCCTCTGCCGCCTCCCGCCAGGCCGCACTTAGCTGTGCACTGCCACTGCTTGTGGTGGGTGCCTGGACTGAGGTGCAGGGCGGGTGACAGGGGACATCTCCCTGCGTCCTGCCTCCACAGACTCCTCTTCTGCCAGCACGCCAGGTGGAGCATTGCGCGCGTGCGAGCAAGCAGCTGTGAGGCTGCACTAGTCATTCCCCCGCCCACCTCCTGAGTCATCCAGGGAGTGGCAGCTGGCCCAGCATCCTCCCACCACTCCACAGTCACAGGCACACACAGCTCAGTGCTCTGCTTGCCGCCGTGTGGGACAGTGCAGCCCATACTGTGCCTCCTGCTTGGGGTGAGTCGTTGCCTGCCATGGGCTCGGCCGAGGTAGGCAAGCGACAGGCAGGAGCAGGCAGGGACACCAGGGTTGTACTGAGGGCTTCACTAGCAACCCCTAGCCCTCCTGAGGGGGCCAGCTCCAAGGGGCTATGGCCCAGCTGGGTGGCTGCAATGCCTCCAGCCCAAAGCAAGCTGCATTGTGTGTAACTCCTGTGCAGAGCGCCTGTGTTGGGCCAGGCCGGGCTGGGGCCCAAGGAGGCTGGGACCCCAAAACTAAACAGTAAGAAGGGAAAGGGTTTGGCTCTGGCCCCTGTACCTTCCCCCCACTGCCACCAATGCTTTAGAGAGACCTGCCCATGGAAAGTCTGTGCAATAGCCTTTCATGGTATGACTATAAAAAGCCCAAACTCAACTAGGCAATTAGAGAGCTGGGTCCTCTGAAGCCCTGTTTTCCACAACAGCTAATTTAGCTCTAGTATTTCTCCCTGAGTTTCAGTTTTATGGGGTAAGTGGGGAGGGGATCCCACCCCGGGATCCCACCCCGGGATCCCACCCCTTTTGGAGTTTACATCAGCCGGTTTTGTAAAGTGGAATTTTCCAGCCCTTCATGTGGACATTCAACTTGGGGAATGTAGGAAAACCAAGATTTAAAGGCCAAGTTGTGTCATTTAGAAACCAATTTCTTTGAACGGGGACACCAAAATGTTATGTGTTTGCATTATTAAAAACTAGTTTCTGGTATTTGATTTCCTAGCACACTTGGCACTAATTGTAGTCGAAACTCCCAAAAGTGACACCCACAACTGGACAGAAGTGAAAACTGAATTACGCAATTGGACCCAGAGGTAATCTGCCCAGAAGAATGTGGAGGCACCTTTGTGAGCCACTGTGGAGAAGAAAAACACTGGCTGTACATACTTGTTTGTTGGGTATATGGCTGCACTATCCCGTGCGGTCAGTTAAACACTTTTGTAAGCAGTAAATGCACTCATTTTGTGTCCAGTCAAACAACAGAGGCCTAAAGATTTACGGAGTTAAAATAAAACCATCAAAAAGCATCTCTTAATGCACACTCAGGGCTGAGAAGTTTTGCCCTGCAGAGCAATGCAGTACCCCGAGATGTAAACGCTAGAGAAGTTAGGAACCAGTTGGCTAAGGTTCCAATGGCGACATGTACGGAGCCTCCCTTGCCCATTTTCTAATTTCAGGCTGAGATAGGGTGACCAGATATCTGTTTTTAAAGGGACAGTCCCGATTTAAACCCTCCTGCAGATGTACTGATTTTCAATTTAAAATGGGCAAATTGTCCTATATCTTTCTATTTGTTGCCCCATCAGTACTGGTGGGCCCTGCTTCAGGCCAGATCCCTGCTCACCATCTCCCCAACCACCAGCAGTAGTATGGGGGGTGGTTTCCAGTGGCCAACAATGGGGGCAGGTGTCCAAGACTGGTGGTGGGACAAAGAAGCAGCTTGTGGGATCAGCCACTTCCCCTTGTGGTCCATCAGTGCAACTTCCTCTGCATGCAGCTCTCAGCCAGCAGGGCATCACCGCCATCTTATTGCCCACTGGCACTGGCCATGAGCTGCACTGGTTGGTGAGTGCAGGCAGGCATCAGATGACAGTCGGCTATGTGTTGCCTCGGCCACTCACCCTTTGGCCCTTTACGTGTTCCCCCGCTCACTGTCCTCTCCCTGTTTTTCTCTCCAGTACCGCTGCTCCTCCAAATCCCCCTGGCAAGGTATGTCCCATTCCCAGCACCTGACTGGAGCTTATTAACAGCCTGGCCAGCAGGCTCCTTCCTTCCACCATGGCATCTGGCTGGGCTGGTGCCTAAGAAAACCCAATGCCATCTGGCTCTGGGTGCCAGGCCAGATGGAGCCAAGCCCGGCATATGCCAAAGCCCCACACAGCACTGGCACAGGGAAGTCTCACTGATCCTCAGCTAATCTCTGGAGTGGGGGTGGGGTTGATCTCCAGTCTGTTTGCACCCTGGCCCTGCAGGTTCCCCAGCAGGCCCCAGCAGGGGCTTAGCACCCGTTTCGCACACACACCACCCTGGGTCCTGCTCTGTCCCCTTGGCACCCTCCCTTAGCCACCAGGGTTCACTGAAGCCCTTGCTGTCATGTTCTCTGGGCCCTAGTGCACAACCACAATACATCCTTAGGGCTTGATCAAATGGGGCTGACAGCCACTCAGAGCCTGGGCCAAGGTGAGAGGGGGGCCCAGGTCTATGCCTCTGGAAGGGGTGGGGCCTAGAGCAATCATCTCTTAGTGCTGTTGAGACCACAGCATTGCCTCCACCCCCACCCCCCCGCCCCGCCCCGCCCCGCCCCGGCAGAGCTGCATGTAGTGGCAGAGCAGCACTTCTGCAGCATTTCCAAGGGGCCCGAAATTCTGAAACATCAGGCCCCTGTGCAGCTTCCCCCTTTGCCCTCCCCATCGGCAGTCCTCTTGGGCAGTGTCCTTTTTCTCTCAGCTTCTTAAGTCCAGCAATCTAATTGTCCCCTTCACCTGCCCAACCCTTCTCTGCACCCCACGCACAGTTGCTGCCTTTGGTCAGTGCAAACTCAGAGTTCAGAGGTGCATCCACAAAGTTCACCTCCCACCCTGGGGCGTAGGGTTGCCAGGCGTCCAGTGCTGAACCAGATAGTCCGGTATTTGGCCTCTCTGTCCAGCGTAAAAGAGCAAATAATACTGGGCACGTAAATGTCTGGTATTTTTATGGAGGACATCTGGCAACCCTATGAGTAACTGTGCCTGTTGTTTGGGAAAATGCTTGCGAAGGAAGGAACCCAGCAAAGAAACTGAACCAGAGTTTTGAAATTATTGCTCTGCCCAGTGCACCAGGACCCGGAACTGCTGGCATTGGGAGTGCCAGCTCACATCTTCGAAGGGATCGTGCAGTTTATTTCCTTGTCTGGACTGATTCACAGAATGAGCTGAGTGCCCTCCCCATCTGCAGATTCTCAAGCATGCTCATGCAAGTGTCTCAGACTTTGGAATCCAGAGGGATATACATCATGGTAGTGCAAATGGTAGTAGTGTAAATGCCAGTTAGATATGTTTCATTTCTTACTGTCCTATATTTATTGACTGATCTTATT
This sequence comes from Carettochelys insculpta, assembly GCF_033958435.1. Classification (NCBI taxonomy): domain Eukaryota; kingdom Metazoa; phylum Chordata; order Testudines; family Carettochelyidae; genus Carettochelys; species Carettochelys insculpta. The sequence goes on from NC_134137.1 coordinate 141,107,415, forward strand.
CAACTGCACCCTCTAGATTTAAATTCTGAGTGATATTCATACATTATAGCTCTTGGTATGAATTGGCATCTGATCTACCTGTGTCACAGTACCAAGCAGTGAGCTGACCCCCTCCAGACCTTCCTGTGCAGGACTGCAAACTTTGACAAATAAGGAGTGGCTGAAAGTATCCAGGGAAGGCAGCTGTGATGTTCTTCAGGAGGCCAGACCCTCATGTTACCCTCATGGGGCCCTGGCCTGGAACCTGGGATGGGGAGGACATGGGCTCCCTACCAATCCCTGCCCCCACATATTGAAGAGCCAAAGGCCCTGGCTACTTGGCAACATTCCCCCAGTGTGAGGACTGTCAGCTTCCCACTGACTTCAGTGGAATTTGGATCAGGCTCCACTGTCTTCATTTGGGGTTTACCCAGAACACTTCAGGAAACTCTCACTAGTGCACAGGATCTGGCCCTCGGTCTATTTTTTGTGTGCATGCTTAGTGCTGTTAAAGCAAACAGTTATGTTTAGTGACAGGCAGAGTGGCTGCTCAGCACTTATGGTGGAATCCCTGTTTTCAAGCTAATTGGAGATTATGAAGTTCATAAAATCAAAATGTTCATAAAACTGAACAGCTCATATTTACAGTAGGCTGCAGTATGGCATACTGCGTCTCTCTTGCCTTGTCCTTTAAATCACTGCAAGCAGCCTTTTCAAGCACTGAAGGCATCAGCTTGTGAAAAGATGCTAACTTGTTCTTTTCTGACTTTGCTTTTGTTGTGTGATTTCTCCTTCGCTCTCCCATTAGGAAAAGTGATTCATGTAGCTGATCATTCATGAGACAGGTGTTGAGGTTCTATTGTATGCCAAATTAAACTTGAATTTCTAATAGATGTACACACAGGTCTCCACCACAGCAGACCCACAGGGACTTCCCAGTGAAAGATGCACAAGTTCTGGGCTGTTTGAGTTAGGGTTTTATACTATAGTTGAAGCAAAAAATCTTAGTTGATTCAACTGAGATGCCATCTCCCTTATGCTAGTAATGCTGAAGTTTAGCCCTTCTACCATCACTTTCACTTTGATCATTTGGCCAAACCATCTTACCAGACAGAAAATGAAGTTGTTAAGGCCTCAAAAGTATGTAGGCTCCTACTGACCAGTGAGTTCAGTGGCAGTTAGGAACCTGAGTAGTTCTGGATATAAGGGCCTAAACTTCTTTATCTGAAATAGGCCAACCCAACCCAAGTATTACACATTAAAACCCTACATTCATTGAATGTGAGGGAGGAGCAGCGTTCACTGTAAACTGAGAGCTTGGACAGCTGCCCAGGAGAAATTCATATGCTGCCGAGCTGATTAGCAGAGCACCCACAGCTACGCCCATCTTACAGCCTGAGTTTCTATGAGTGGTGCACATCTGCACATGCCTTGGTGAATATAACAAAATTTATTCCACCCATAGATGGAAAAATACTGGTGGGAACACAGGGGGAGGGAAGAGGTATGATTATGTTCTCAAAAGTCAGGGGGATTGTTGGTAGTTAAGGTGACAGAAAAATATGAAATTCAGTTATTGGATAAATTACATGTGATTGTGTTAAAGGCCATATTGTAATGCGCAACCTAAAAAAGGAAGCATTACACATGTAAGCCAAACTCCGACATTTTTCCAATGATTCTCTGATGTGGCATGGGTGGGTGGAGGGTGTTTGTTTTTTAAGCAATGAGCCGGAAAAAAAAACCATGCACAGTGAGGATGGCAGCAGGAAATAATCCCTGTGATTGCAGCCAGTGGATGCCCTAATTCCTATTTTATACACCTTACAAGGCCTGCATGAGGGATCCCGTTGGCTGTTTACCTTAAGTGGCTTACATGGGGGAGTCCTAAGCTGAATAACATTATGGCTTACCCCTGCTCACCTTACAAAGCCAGGAGCCCTCTCTGAACTCTTCACACTTCACAAGTCTTTTACCTGCCCACAGATACTCCAGCCAACTTGCAGCAACGTCTTTCCCTGCATTTCTCAGTTACAGTCCTTATTAGCCAAGGATAGAAACACCAGTAAACCTTCATTATCTACATATGTTACAAGATTAGAACAGAGTTACTGTGTATGCTCAGTCTGATATTTTCATTTTCACACAAGTAAACAGGAGTAGACTCCAAAATAAGCAATAGTACTTGTTACTAGGTCTATTTCCACAACAGAATTTGACTTTCAACCCTTGTAATGAGAGCCTGTTAAAAGTATTAATTTTCAAGAATCCTGGTATCATTGGAAACTGTATTGTTTCTCTAAAGTTAGACACCATAGTTGTGTCTACACGTTCATTGCTTCTTCGAAAGAGGAAAGTAAATGAGGGAAATCAGAAATGCAAATGAGGCACTGATTTCTGTATCTCACACTTCATATGCATAATGTCTTTCTGGAAGAGATTCTTTCGAAAGAGAAAAAACAGCGCAGATGGAGCTTTTTGGAAAATAAACCCTGTCTTCGAAAGAACCCTTTTTCCTTAAAAAAAAAAAAAAAAAAGTAGAAATAAGCATTCTTTAAAGATGGGGTTTATTTTCAAAAGAGCCCTGTCTACACTGCTTTTTTTCTTTCAAAAGAATCACTTTGAAAAGAGATTACGCAAATGAAGTTTGAGATATATAAATCAGAACCCCATTTGCATTTCCAATTTCCCTCATTTGCATTCCTCTTTCAGAGGAGAAATGCATGTGTAGACACAACTCCTGACACCTCAACTAACTGTGCTCAACTTTCATCTTTAAATATTGGGACAAAGGACCCAATCCAGCAAACACTTATGCTAAAACCAAGTGCATACCTCTCAGTGGTTCCATTAAAATCAATTAAACTAATCATGGGCTCGTAGTTAAGCACATACTTAATTTTATGCATGTTCAGTGCCTTACTTTTTAAATTTTTGGAAAGTTATGAGAAACCATGAACAAGTAGAATGGAAACAATTCTTCAGCTGAAGTGGTTGGAACTACTACCATGACAGTACTATTCACACTGACTAAAAATACCTTTATTTCAGTAGCAATCAAGGCCCCAGTCCTCCAAAATCTGTGTTTGTATGAGTAGCCTTGATTTTCATAATTACCTCCACTGATTTCAAAGGCTTTGCAGGATTGGTGCCAACAAGCCATCAATCGAAAGGGAAGCTCAAGGCTGATATCCCACCATGCATGATATTGACAAAGATATTTGCAGTTTGTTTGCAAATACAGAGTAGGTAAATACAAGGCTATAAAAGCCATATGGCTAATTACAAAAAAGAGTATGTGAACTGATGTTCAGTTTTCTAAGTGGCTAGTGGGAAATGGAATAACCAAGGGGGACAGGTGCAGGTTTTATGAATAATCTTCATCAAAATTAGTCTGCTGCAAATTCACGGTGTTTTTCCCACACGTCTCTCTATTAGCACTGTGTTCCCAGAATTTTTTTTTTCCTTTTAAATTACTTAAATTGCTTTGGATGAATTTATTTGCAGCATTTAATCTTCAGAACTTCAGCGTTTACCAACTTTCAAGACAAAATAGGTGCTTATAAAGACACATAGTTGGAATACTTCCTCAACTGGTATAAATCAGAGCTGCTCCACTGGAGGCAGTGAGGCTGTACCAGCTGAGGACGAAGCCTGTATGTCTGCAGTGCCAAGTAGTTAATATGACAAAAGCTGTAAGTATTTGTAGAATACAGGATTTATTGTGCAATTTGGGCTGATCAGCAGCCAGCAAAGTGAATGAATAGTTCATGTTGACATGCACTCAAAAATGTCTTTGGTCATATTGATTAAATGGTACTGAGATTTCTTGGAACTATGATAGTGACACTTCCTTGATTCTAGATCTCTCTGTGTCCTGCAGCTCCGTTGGACTGGGAATGGTGAACCACAGCCACTGGGAGTTGAAGGGATCTGTGTCTTGGATGCTCAGGTAAACTAACTGTCTGGCAGCCCAGCATCAGCTAACCCTGACAAACTGTATATGGGTGGCATGTCAGAGGTACTGCAGCCTTGCTGTAAAATGTTAGAGCAGCCACTATACATTCATATCGAATTCTTGTATGACATGGAAAATGGAGTGTCTGCTATATGTGCATATTTACATTTATATTTCCTTACAGTGAAAAATAAAAATGGCAGGCTGAGGGAGCCTGTTTTTGTTCTCCTGAAAATGGGGAGGCAACTGAAGCAGCCTGGGGATGCTTTTCCAATGAGCTTCCTAAGAGTAGGAGGACTGCCAAGTAGCTTCTTCTAACATCTGCGCAGAGGGGGTGGCAATGTAGGATACCCATAAAGAAACCAGAAAGAATAAGAAGGAACAAAGAGTGTCATTGGCCTTCCAACACCCATGAGCCATTAAAACCTGCCGGAAGGGTTTAGTGGCTAAGAGGATGCAAGGGTTTTGAGCTGCTACCAATTAAGCAGATGGGGTTTGCATAATGTGAGCACTTAGGAAGCTCATGAAAACCCTACTAGAGCTCAAATCAATTAAAAGAATTTAAGGCCAAAAAGGATTTATGGATGTGATACTGATAGATCAGCTACCAGCTGTTGCCAAGTCTTTAAGCATCAGAAAAATTCATAGCCAGAAACCATACCAACTCACCTGTAGTTTAGTATTGTTCAAAATAGATCTTGGACTTGTAAGGATGCATTTAGTATTTAGACTCAAACACTTGTAAGTTGCCAAATACATTAATTTTACTTGTAATTTTTGTATCCTATGTTTTAAGGCTAGATATAAATTTTGCTTTATAAGTGTAAACAATGTAAACCCAGGCAGGACGAGTGGATTCCCAAACTATCAGAAAGACTGTCAAAATATCTGGGCCATTGTGGAACATCATGATGCAAAGAGTAGATTAATGGTCCTGTCCTACCTGTGAAGATACTACAGACATTGTCTCTGTGATGCCTACTTCAACCTGTAAATACAGCTCACTTCTTTTTCATAGTTAATAAACCCTTGGCTTGCTTACTAGAAGGTTGTTTGCAAGAGTTGTCTTTGTTGTAAGATCAGAGGTGCAAATTGACCTGGGGTAGGTGACTGGTCTCTTGGGACTGGGGCCTACCCGAAATTTTTTTTGTTTTTTATCTTTGGTGTAAATAACCATTTATCACTCAGTCCAGCTTATCATGATGGCACTGTCGAAGTTAAGGCTGTTAAAATGCTTTTGGAGTTAACATTTGTTACTGCCTTGATGAAATCCAGTTATAGAATATAGCACCAGTTTGGGGTATCTGCCCTCCATTTTGAGTCTGCCCTGATGCTTTCACTCACATCCATGAGCCTATCCAGACAGCATGACTATGGTGCACACTCTGTATGTTTGCCGGCTATGCCTTGTCTGGTGGCAGCTCAGGGATTAACATGGACTGAACAGGAATGAAGGGGAGTGCTTAGCACTTAGTGCTCAGGGGAAGAGGCAAGGTGAATGCAGAGCGTCATCTTCAGGAACCAGTAGCACAGCCCCCTGGTAATGAATGCACTGAGCTCCACATTCCTGGCTCCTGCCAAGCTCTTGGCCATGGAGCTCCACAGCCGCCCTGCATCTTCCCTGGAGCACCCCCCACAACCCCACTCTTCCCTCTCCCTCCCTGAGCTTGAAAACCATTAATGGGCTATTTGTGGAACTCCAGAAGCAATGGGGGTGGGGGCAGGGGTGGAGTTGCTGAGCAAGGGGTCCCAGCAACGGGAATTTCAGACCATGGGTGTTTCCAGATACGTGAAGTCCAGATTGTTGAGTTCCAACCTCTACTTCATCCCACCTCAAGCCCATAGCTTCTGGTTGAATTTGAACTCGTCTTTTAGAAAGACATCCAGTTTCGTTTCAATCATTCAATTTCAGGAGAACGTACCACGTGCTTGGTGCTTGGCATTTCTTCATTATTTTGGTTCCAAAACCCAGTCTTAAAAGCAGGCCATAAGATCATGTTATGTTACCCTTCCTGAGCCCCGAAGAATAAAGCATAATCTAGACTTCTGGATATGGATGTAACCATTCAGGCAAAACTATGTATGTTCCCACATCCTGGAAAAAATTAAAATTCAAACTTCCTTTTTATGTTTTAAATGTCATTAATGCCTCAGCCAGTTCTTTGATAGAGAATGTTTTACTATTGGCTAAAATGTATTAATTTGCATCTTTCTTCCCGAAATGACTAGAAAAGGACTAAGGAATATATTTATTCTACTAAGGAACATATTTATTAAAATATGCTTATTATGAAAGTTTATTTACTAAAATTTTCATGAGATACATCTAAGATAGAGTCCCCAGAATGCAATGGAATTTTATTTTAAGTAGTATTAAGAAATGAGGTTTAACTACACAGGCAGAAAAATGCATCTACTTGCTTAATTTTCATGAGACTTAATAGAAACATTAAGCATTCTTGTGATATACAGTAAAACTGAAGGAAAAAGAGATTACATTCTTAATTTTATCCTTCTGATACATTAAACTATCAAATTAAAAGTGATATTGGCAACTTGCATTATTTTTACAGGCACTTAAGTGTTTATTTGCTTTTTGAGTTAGCAAATAAAAAGCTAAATGCAAGCTAGGTTGAACTGTCTAATTCAAAAAACTAGAAAAGCCTCAACCCTGACCAGTGTGGGGATTAGGTAAATAAAAAGGCATATGCAAAATACAGTGTATAGTGTTAGCAGATTACCTGGCATTGCTTGGGATATTAAGGTTTTTTTTTTTATTTTTCTTTTTTTTAAAAAAAAATAGGAAAAAGCACAAGCTTTGATGAAATGGTTGTATTTTTCAAAAAAAAACACTGATATTTTTATTAAGATAATTTTTATATTGGAAGTGATTGTTATTTTTTTTTCTGTTTAACCTTTTAGTAATTTTTTTAAGTGTAAATTCTATCAAGTATGTTTTTCTGCATCCCTATAAATTCGTATAATATGCTATTTTCTTTAAAAAAAGGCTATTGTCAATTTAATTTCCAAGAACATTTTCTTCCAGTTTGTAAACTTTATGCACTATTCCAAATTTCTCCGTATTTATCTCTGTTCTGTAAGGTGTATTGAGAAGCAATCCTATGCTGGGTTCATCCTATTTTTCTGGCTTACCTTATTCCAGTCTCCTTCAACAGTTCCTTACCTCTGTCAGTTCTGGGGACTGTACTTGGTTTGGTGGTTGTCTCTTTTTCTGTTTGGTTTTATAAGAAGCAATCCCATTCCAAGCACATGCAGATTTCCTGTCACAATCAGACCCTAATGTAACTTTAAGAGAAAGCTATACACCAAATTCCATGGTCCTAGCTTTTACTTTTTAGAGGACTTCTTCATCTAATGGTCAGACTGTCTAAAACTACAGTGTCCAATACACTTGAGCTACATCTACACGTGAAGCCTACATCGAAGTAGCTTATTCTGATGTAGTGACTTCGAAATAGGCTATTTCGATGAATAATGTCTACACGTCCTCCAGGGCTGGCAATGTCAATGTTCAACATTGACGTTGCGCAGCACCACATCAAAATAGGCGCAGCGAGGGAACGTCTACACTCCAAAGTGGCCCACATCGAAATAAGGGTGCCAGGCACAGCTGCAGGCAGGGTCACAGGGCGGACTAGCGCTTCCGGGGCAACAGCTAGCCGCTCCCTTAAAGGGCCCCTCCCAGACACACTCAGCCTGCACAGCACGTGGTCTGCAGAGCCATAGGCACACACACCTCGGGCGACGCAGTCATGATGGACCCCCAGCAGCAGCAGCAGCAGCAGCAGCAGCAGCAGCAGCCAGAGGTCCACCCAGCCACCCCTGCAGGAGCAGTGCTCACCCTGCTCCATGCCATGCAGGAGGCAGCTGAGCACCTCCTTGCCACAGAGGAGGAGCTGCCCACAGGGGAGGAGGACGCAACCCACAACCCTGCAGCACCCTGACCCCCCCGCCGCCTCATACGCCACTGGCTGTGGAGCTACCCCACCAGCACCGACTGGTGGGAGCGGCTGGTGCTTGGGGAGTGGGACGACGACCCTCTGGCTCATGAAATTTCGCATGAGCCGGCAGACATTTATGGAGCTATGCCAGTGGCTCACCCCCGCACTCAGGCACCAGGACACTGCCATGCGGCGTGCCCTCCCTGTGGAGAAACGGGTCGGCATCGCTGTCTGGAAGCTGGCCACTCCGGACAGCTACTGATCCGTGGGCCAGCAGTTTGGCATCGGCAAGGCCACCATCGGGGCTGTCCTCATGGAGGTAAGAGGACCCACGGGGGGAGGGGGGGGAGGCAGCCCTGGCAGGGCAGGGCAGGGGAGGCGAGGGGAGGGGAGGGCAGGGGGGCCCTGGCAGGGGAGGGCCACACACACCCTGCTCACCCTCATTGGTGCTTTCCCATGTGCTTCCCCTGCAGGTCGTCCACGCCATCAACGCCATGCTCCTCCACAGGCTCGTGAGGCTGGGGGACCCAGATGCCACCATCGCGGGCTTTGCCACCCTGGGCTTCCCCAATTGCTTCGGGGCTCTGGATGGGGCTCACATCCCCATCCGCACCCCGGAGCACAGTGGAGGATGCTACATCAACCGGAAGGGCTACCACTCAGTGGTCCTCCAGGCCTTGGTGGACAGCCGGGGCCGTTTCTGGGACATTTATGTGGGCTGGCCTGGCAGCACCCACGACGCCCGGGTTTTCCGGAACTCGGGCCTGTGTCGCCGGCTGGAGGCAGGGACCTACATCCCCCAGCGGGAGATGCCTGTGGGGGGACACCACCGTGCCCCTCTGCGTCATCGCAGATGTGGCATACCCACTCCGGCCCTGGCTCATGCACCTGCACACGGGCCATCTGTCTGCCAGCCAGGAGCGCTTCAACCAGTGCCTGAACCACGCGCGCCAGGTGGCGGAGCGCTCATTTGGCCACCTCAAAGGGCGCTGGAGGTGTCTCCTCATCCGCCTGGATGCGGGCCCCACCAACATCCCCCAGATTGTGGGTGCACGCAGCGCCCTACACAATCTGGTGGAGAGCAAGGGGGAGGCCTTCTTTCAGGGCTGGGCTGTGGAGCCCGGCAGGGCTGATGTGCAGCCACCCGCTGCCCCCAGTCGCCAGGTGGACCCCAAAGGGACCCGGGTCTGGGAGGCCCTGCGGGCCCACTTCTATGAGGCTGCAGGGTGAACGCTGGCAGGCCCCCCACTGCTCCCCCATCCCCCACAACACTCCCTGCCCCTACGCCCACACCACGGAGCACCCAAGAGCACACCCCCCACACAATTTTCTTGTACAAATAAAAGCAGACACTTGTTTGTGAAATCAAACATCTTTACTGCAACTCTTCTTACTAATAATAAGTATAGGAACTTCTAACTAACTTAATATTATATATGTATGTATATTAACAAAAAAAACAGGGATAACAAGGAAGGGGAGAACTATTTACATGGGGGGGAAGGATCAGACAGTGAAAACGGGGGTCACAAATAAATAAATACAAACTATGTACAAGGCCGAAAACCAAAAAAGTGGGGGGAATATATACAAAGGTGGGGGGCACGTCCTGGGCCCCATGCCCCTACAGTCCAGCACTAGGGTTGGGCAGCCGGGATCCCCGCCTCAGCCGCAGCCCTGGCCATGGCTGGCTGGGGGCCAGGCGGACCAGAAGATACGGCCGGCGAGTGTCAGCTGGCCCCAGGTCTCCCTCGGCAGAATGGCCCTCAGTGGCGGGTGGTGGGGCGGCGGCGGACGGCGCGGCGACTGGAGCAGCGGGTAGCGCAGCGGGTGGAGCAGGCCAGGCGGGTGCAGCGGCGGCCGGCGTGGCATGGGGGGCCAGGTAATCCGCTATGCGGTTGAATGTCTCCATGTAGGCCCCCCATGCCTCTTGGTGCCAGGCCAGTGCCCGCTTCTGCAAGTGGAGGCGGCGTTGCTCCACCTGCAGCCGCTGCTCCGCGACCTCCACCTGCTGGCGGTGGAGGACCAGCAGCTGGGGGTCTGTCACCGGCGGCTGCTGCTGCTGGGTCCACCGTCTTGCCCGCCATGGGGCCGGTCGTTGCTCCGCCGAGGGGCTGTCCTGGAGCGATGGCCCTGGAGGGGATTCCGGGACCACTGAAGCCTCGCCAGCGCTCTCTGGTCCTTCCGATGGTGCAGCTGTGGAACACAGGAGGGGGGGAAGAAGAGTGGAGACAGCCGTTAGTGTGGGTCCCGAGCCGTGGCCCTTGTCCCCCCACCCCTGTGCTGCAGGTTCCCCATCCCCGTCCCTGGGAGATGCAGCTGTGATAGGGTTCAAGGGTCCCCCTGCACTGCACCCCGTCCCCTGGCAGGAGTGACTCTCACTTCACTCAGCAGGTCTGACAGGAGAGGTTTCTTAGGCAACAGATGCCCAGTTTCTCCCAGAAGTGACAGTACAGCAGTCAGAGACAATCCTTCCAACCCGTCCTGGGTAGAAGACCCCAAGGGTGCCCCTCTGGGGTGTAGCTTTCCCCCTCCTCAGGAAGGCAGCCTTTTAGCTCTCCCTTCCCCTAGCCTCTACCTGCGGCCCCCGATTTAAACCCAGCTCGGCTCCTCCCTCCTCTTTGTTCAGGGCAGAGGTGTTACCTGCCAGTTGTAGCCCCAGGATCATCCTTAGCCACTGGGAGCTCTTCAGCTTGTTGCCCATATCTAGCCTGAGTCTCACATTTGCACTCCCCTCACTCCATCACATTCTGCTGCTGCTGCTGCTGCTGCTGCTGCTGCTGGGTGTCCCACCCCCTCCTCCCGGGGGACCCTAGAGGTTCCGCTCCCCCCTGCCCCGGGGGATGGGGCATGGCACTGTCGTGCTGGGGGGGCAGGGGCTGATGCACTCCTGTGAGGGACATGCCACTGCTGTCCTTGGGGCCATGGTCATCTGGGCATGTGGAGGGCCCTGGCCACATATCTATTACCCCCTCCCCTCAACCCCGGGGGTGTGCACTGGGGGGGGTACATACCTGACAGTCCACTCCCACGGTCGGGGGACACCCGGGAGACGGACGCCTGGCTGCTGCTCCGGGATGGCAGGAGGAGGATCTGGAGCCCGGTGTCGGTGGAGGAGGAGTCCCCCTCCTCCTCCTCCTCCTGCTCCGGTGCCCCAGGGGTGGGCTCCAGGGGGGGCCCCCCGGGGTGCGGGGCTTGCCTCTGGGGTTGACTCCGGCTCCGGGGCCTGCTGGGGCTCCTCAGCCAAGGTGTCAAGCGTGGCCGGAGGGGAGGAGGTGTGCCGGGGGCCCAGGATGTCCCTGAGCTCCCTGTAAAAGGGGAAGTGACGGGGGCAGCCCCAGATCAGCCGGCCGCATCCCGGGCCCGGGCGTAACCCTGCCGCAGCTCCTTCACTTTACTCCAGACATGGTCTGGAGTGTGGGCAGGGTGACCCCAGGTGGCCAGGCCCTCGGCCAGCCGAGCAAACACATCCGCGTTCCGCCTCTTGCTCCCCATTACCTGGAGCACCTCCTCCTCGCTCCAGAGCCCCAGCAGGTCCCGAAGCTTGGCCTCCATCCAGGAGGGGCCCCGCTGCCACTTCCCTGCCTGGCTCCTGCCCTGGGAACCCTGGCTTCCCTTCGGGGGGGGTACCCTGAGGGCGCTGGGGGGGCTGCCGGGTGGCCATCAGGTCGTTTGGGGGTCTGGGTGGCTGAAGAAGAGCGTGCAGGCGAGCCACGTGTTATTGCTGCTGCTTGCACACTCTCTCAGCTTCCTGCACAGAAAGGGAGGGGGTGGGGACCTTTAAGGGGCCACTTCATGCAGCCACCATTGAGCTGAGGGGCTGGAGAGAGCGTCTCTCAACCTCTCAGCTGATGGCCACCATGGAGGACCCAGCAATTTCGAAGTTGCGGGACGCGCAACGACTACACGTTCCCTACTTCGACGTTGAACGTCGAAGTAGGGCGCTATTCCCATCCCCTCATGGGGTTAGCGGCTTTGACGTCTCGCCGCCTAACGTCTGTTAACATCGAAATAGCGCCCAACACGTGTAGCCGTGACGGGCGCTATTTCGAAGTTAGTGCCACTACTTCGAAGTAGCGTGCACGTGTAGATTCGGCTTTGAGATGCATCTACACTATAGCTCTACTTCGAAGTAGCAAGCTCAACTTCGAAATAGCGCTCACCATGTCTACACACGCCATGCGCTACTTCAAAGTTGAAATCAACATTAGGTGTGGAGACACTGAGGCTGTGTCCACACGTGCCCCAAACTTCAAAATGGCCACGCAAATGGCCATTTCGAAGTTTACTAATGAAGCGCTGAAATGCATATTCAGCGCTTCATTAGCATGCGGGCGGCAGCTGCGCTTCGAAATTGACGCTCCTTGCCGCCGCGCAGCGCGTCCAGACGGGACTCATTTTGAAAGGATGCTGCCTACTTCGAAGTCCCCTTATTCCCATGAGCTCATGGGAATAAGGGGACTTTGAAGTAGGCAGCGTCCTTTTGAAAAGGAGCCCTGTCTGGATGCACCGCGCGGCGGCAAGGAGCATCAATTTCGAAGCGCGGCTGCCGCCCGCATGCTAATGAAGCGCTGAATGTGCATTTCAGCGCTTCATTAGTAAACTTCGAAATGGCCATTTGCGTGGCCATTTCGAAGTTTGGGGCACGTGTAGACACAGCCTGAAACTGCTATTGCTATGTGAAGATGGGAATAGCACCCAACTTCGACATCTAACGTCAAAGTAGAATGTGTGTTGATGAAGTAGCATCCTGCTACTTCGAAATAGTGGGGTCCGCCATGGCGGCCATCAGCTGTTAGGTGGATACATGCTGTCCAGCCTCTATGGAGCTCTGTGATCTCTGCACCCAGCGGCTCTTAAAGCTGCACAGACCTGGAAACCTTGGAGCAGGAAGCTGAGATCGTGCAGTCGGCAGCCGTGCCACGCGGTGCCCCTGCAAGCCCACAGACATCACATGCCAGCCAGCCCCACGCCCCCGTGTGCCCCAGAGCTCCCCTCTGGGCCATCCCAGGGCTCCCAGGCCTCCAGCCAGTGGGGCAGGAAGAGGGGCCCTTCCTGGACTGACTCTAAGCTCCATGACTTGCTGGGGTTCTGGGGTGAGGAGGAGGTGCTCCAAATAATGGGGAGCAAGCAGCAGAATGCAGAAGTGTTCACCTGGCTGTCTGAGGGCCTGAGGGCCTGGGGTCACCCTCTCCACACTCCTGACCATCTCGGGAGTAAGGTCAAGGAATTCCCCACAGTTACACTCGGTCTGGGGCCACCCCCGCGGCTTGCTTCTATTACCTGGAGCTCAGGGCCACTCGGGGCCCCTGGGACACCTCCTCCCCCCTGGCTGTCCTTGACATCGCAGCCGAGGAACCCCAGCAGGATGTGGAACCAGAGTCAGGACCGGAGGCCAGCCGTGCACTCCCAGGGCCAGAGCTGGGACCGTCCACCCCACCATTGGAGTGAGATTTGTTATTGTTCCAAAATCATAGTCAGGCATTTTGGTTAGTTAACAAGAATTCACAGTTTGATTTTTCTCAAGTCCCTGTGGTATGTGTGCTTTTGGTGGGGGCAGTGTGCGGGTGTCGGGAGTGCTATGAGGTTGTTGGGGGCATGCTGCAGGAGGCCAGCCAGGAATGGCCGGGGGGCGCTCACTGGGCCCCTGATCAAGGTACTCCCTCAGGGCCTTCCGGACCTGGACCCCCTCATGGTGAGCCTGGCAGCTAGGGGCAGTGGCCAGCTGGGGGTAGCCCATTTCAGCCTCGACCACCCACCCTGCACGAAGGCCTCCCCTTTGCTTTCCATTAAGTTGTGGAGTGTACAGCAGCCACCCACAACCTGGGGGATGTTTGGGAGGCTCACGTCCAGGCAGGCCAGGAGGCAGTGCCACCGGCCCTTCAGGCTCCCAAAGGCCCACTTGACAACTATCTGGGTGTGGTTCAGCTGGGCATTGTAGTGCTCCCGGCTGGCATTGAGGTGGCCCATGTAGGGGCACATCAGCCAGGGCTACAGTGCGTAGGTCGCATCTGTCGTGAGGCAGAGGGGTACAGTGGTGTCCCCCAGAAGGATCTCTCTCTGGGGGATGTAGGTTCCTGCCTCCAGCTGGCAGCACAGGCCCAAGTTGCAGAACGTGCAGGCATTGTGGGTGCAGCCGGGCCAGCCCACATGCACGTCCTGGAACTGACCCCATCTGTCCACCATGGCCTGCAGGACCACCAACTAGTAGCCTTTCCTGTTTATAAAGAGTCCTCCACTGTGGTCTGGGGAATGGATGGGGATGTGGGTCCCATCAAGGGCCCCAAAGCAATTTGAGAACCCCATGGTGGCAAAGCCCGCAACAGCTGCATCCAGGTTCCCAACTCGGACAACCCTCTGGAGCAGCAGGGTGTTGAGCACATGAACCACCCATAGGGAGGGGACATGGACACCTGTGAGGGTGTGCATGGTGTGCCCTGCCCACCCACCCCGGCCCCCTCACCTGGGCTTTTCCCCAGCCTCCCACGCAGACCCCCCTCCCTGACCCCACATCCATGCCCCCATCCCCTGGCCTCCCACCCCAGCCCCACTGTCCCCGGCACACCACCCCCATTTGGGTGTATACCCAGGCCTCCTTACCTCCATCATGATGGCCCCAACTGTGGCCACTGTGGCCTTGCTCACACCAAACTGGTGGCCCACAGAACAGTAGCTGTCTGGAGTGGCCAGCTTCCAGACAGCAATCACGATCCTCTTCTCAATGGTGAAGTGTGTCCTGGTGCCTCAGGGTGGGGGTGATCCACTGGCAGAGATCCATAAATATCTGCTGGCACATGTGAAAGTTTCACAGCCACTGGTCATCGTCGCATTCCCCCATGACCAGGTGCTCTCACCACTCAGAGCTGGTGGAGTAGCTCCAGAGCTGGCAGGGCACCTGAGGGGGCAGGGAACAGGAAGGTCTGATGATCTGGGGTGTCTCCTGTCCCTGGGGAGGGCTCCTGTGCCAGGAGCTGCTGGGTGGCTGCCTATGCAGCGTCTAGCAGGGCACCTGCCCTGCGAGAGATGGCTTGAAGGGCTTCCAGCTCCTGTCCTGTTGCTGCTTCTGGGCATCCATATCTGTGGGCAATGGGTCTGTGAGGCTTGTGTCACCAGTGCAGGACTTGTGCTGTGCTGGCCTCATGTATTTGGGAAGGGCCCTTTAAAGTAGCGGCTTGCTGTTGCCCCAGAAGGTCTAGTGTGCTCTATGACCCCATCCACAGGTTTTGTGGACCCTTATTTTGAAAGGGGCCACTTGTACGTGTAGATGCTCCCTTCCCATGTCTGGGGTGGCCCCTTCTGATGTAGCGCGTCGCTACTTCGATGATGAATGTCGACAGCACCGTGCCTGGAAGGTGTGTGGACACTATGAGTCAAAGTAGCATATTTCAATGTCACTAATTCGCAATATGCTACTTTGAAGTAGCGCTCTAGTGTAGACGTAGCTTTGCTGTGTGCTACATGTGATGAACTGGACACTGTGGTATGGAGATATGTGGCTCCTTAGACCCACACACGTGGAGCACCCTCTGCCCGCTCTGCGCACACACCCCACCACTAGCTGGGACAGTGGTGGCTGTTCTTTCTGTGGCTCCGGCCCTGAGCAGTGTGGCTTGTGTGGTTCCGGGTGTGAGGGGCATGGCTTGTGCTGCTCCGGTGCAACTTGCACAGCTCCAGCCATGGCTGGCATGTTTCCAGCCATGGCAAGTGTGATTCCTGCAGCAGCGTGGCTCACATGGCTCATGTGGCCCAGTTTTGGCAGCTCTGGTATGTTGCCTGGTTTTGAGGGAGGGAGATGGCATTTATTTTGAGCAGGGCAGGTGGGGGGAGAGCTGTGGCAATCCTTAAATTTCTATTGGACACCACTGCTCTAAAATATATAGCAGAAGATGTTCTGGCTCCTGTTTTCTTGCTACTTCATCAGTTTACTGCAGATTATAATTTCCTTGATTCAAGGTTCAGAAAACCCAGAGTGTCGTGATGCTATTAAACAAAAACGTTACTTCTGATTCAAAAGAAGAGTTCCATCAAACAGCCGGAGCGGCTGAATACCCACAGAGAAATATTAATTGTAATAAGGTGACTACTCTGACTTCTGTTCTCTAGAGGCTTCCCTATCCTAGATTATGTTCCTAGAGCTGATAATGGGCAAATTATAGGGTGTGTCTACAGTAGCTCCTTACTTCGAAGGGGGCATGGTAAGTAGGGTGTCAGGAGATTACTAATGAAGTTCTGCGGTGCATATGCAGCACTTCACTGAGCTAATTCTCCCCTGCGGCAACTCTGAAGTGTCAAAATTTTGAGGAGTAAAGGGACATTGAACTTGCCCAGGCATTTCAAAGTACTGGCGGGCGAGCCGCAGCTACACAGGAGCTGGCACGTCGAAGTTTAACACTTCAAAAATGCTGCGGGGGAGAATTAGCTTAATGAAGTGCTGCATATGCACTGCAGCACTTCATTAATAATCTCCTGACACCCTACTTACCATACTCCCTTCGAAGTAGGGAGCTAGTGTAGACACAGCCATAGTGTATTAGCAGGAGCCTTCTCTTCATGCCTACAAGCCTCAGTCAAACAAGCTTATGGCATCATGGCCTGCATTTTCTTACCTATGAATTGGACCTGTTTCTGGGACATTATCTCTACCTCTGTGTGCCTCACTGTAACTTGCTATGATCTCTCATACTCATTCATTCACCCACTTTTTCCCTCCCCCTGCAGGCCCATCAACACTTTTTGCCACTGAATAAAGTAATAGAACAAAATTATTCTCTTTTGTGCACCACATAAACGTCCCACTGCTGCAGCCTGGTTTTCAGACCACTCTTTGAGGTGAGTCAGGGGATGGAGTCAGGGAGAACACATGGGGCTCCTGCAGCTTGAAAGGAGAAGTAGCAGGCTAAATGCATAGAGGTGGTAGAGGAGGAACTCAGCCATCAGCCAGCCCTCCTGCAGCTTCCTCCCTATCCTGGAGATTTTTAAGGGTGGAGGCATGTCCCAAACTCTCTATTGTGCACTCTGTAGACCTACAACGCCTCAGAGGGACTTAGTAGGAAGAAACTCAGGGACATATCAACAAGGCCCCTTTCTGACTCGCACGATCTTGGTAGCTATAGAGCGAAGCGGACAGGGAGCTGCAGCGTGTTGGAGTACTGGGGAGTGGGGAGGCGTAGCCTGCCCACGACTAAAAGGCCCCTCTCACGATGAGGGGGGGCCCACTAAAAAAAAAAAGCCTGATCCCAAATGGATGCGGGGGACAACGAAGGAGAAAAACAGGGGCAGGAGTGAGGATCAAAGGTTTAAAATGAGGGAGCCGGAGGGGGGCACCGAGCAGAGGACCCCGGACAGTGCCCACCGCTCCTCAAAGGTGTCCAAGGAGTTGGTGGACGCCGCCCAGAGGAACTCTGCTGAGATTCGTGACCGGAGGGAAGAATGGAAGTAGGCCCCACAGTCGCAGGTCGCCCCCCCTGCCAGCCTCCTCTCCCTGGTTTTGTAGATTGCCATTTTGGCTGTGGCCAGGAAGAGGCTGACGAGGAGGTCCCGCGACTTTGTGGGGACACGGATAGGGTGTGACAGAATAAGGAGGTGTGGGGAAAAGTGAAGCCAGAGCCTCAAGAGGAGGTTCTGGAAGAGCCGGAAGAGAGGCTGCAGCCTGGCGCACTCCACGTAGATGTGCGCCAGGTTCTCCCTCGTGCCGCAGAAGGTGCAGGTGTCTGGGATGGGGGTGAACCGTGCCAGGTACACGCCCGTGCTCACCGCTTCATGGAGGATTCTCCAGCTGATGTCCCCGGCAGGCTGCGGAACCAAGGTGGAGTAGAGGCTGGCCCACCAGGGCTCCCCACCCTCCAATGGCGGCAAAAGGTCCCGCCACTTGTGGTTGGGGTGGGACATGAGGGTGGGGAAGTAGAGCGTGTGAAGCATGAGCGCGTACAGAAGATGTCTAGGTGTGGTTTGGAAAGGGACCGGCTGCAAGGTGTGCAGCCAGCTGAGGTGGTGGTGGGGAGGGGGGCGAGCAGGATCGCGAAGCCGGGGGCCCACAGAGAAGTCCGGAGGGCTAGGAGTGGGAGGGGGGCGGGGTGCAGCCTCTCGCAGGACCTGACCAAGGTAACTATGAGCAGTGGACGGCAGGGCGACCTTCACCTCCTCAAGTACACAACGGGGGGAGCGTAGGTTGGAGAGCCCCATGCGCCGGGTGAGTGCCGGAACCTTCATCCAGTCCCCCCGGTCGTAGTCCAGGAGGTCTCTGACCCTGGCGATTCCACCTAGGACCAACCTCCGGCGCACCGTGGGAGACTCCGCCGCCTGCACACGAAGGTGGGGGTTGTGTAACAGGGGCTCCGCGAGGAGGTCTTCACCCACGGTGGCCCCTAAGGACCTGGAGGTTGCGAGCAGCCGCCAAGTGCAGAGGAGGTCCTGGTAGAAGGCCGGCAGCTCCGAGAGGCCTCTTGGACGGTCTCTCCAGGATAAATAGAGGAGCTGCCAGTCGTATCGGAGCCCTCAGTAACGGCGGAGGAAAGCGTGCGCCAGCGTGCTCCATGCTGGACTATCTGCACTGTTGGGCTACGTCTACACGTGCAGCCAACATCGAAATAGCTTATTTCGATGTTGCGACATCAAAATAGTCTATTTCGATGAATAACGTCTACACGTCCTCCAGGGCCGGCAACGTCGATGTTCAACTTCGACGTTGCTCAGCCCAACATCGAAATAGGCGCAGCGAGGGAACGTCTACATGTCAAAGTAGCACACATCGAAATAGGGATGCCAGGCACAGCTGCAGACAGGGTCACAGGGCGGACTCAACAGCCAGCCGCTCCCTTAAAGGGCCCCTCCCAGACATAGTTGCACTAAACAACACAAGATACACAGAGCTGACAACTGGTTGCAGACCCTGTGCCTGCAGCATAGATCCCCAGCTGCCGCAGAAGCAGCCAGAAGCCCTGGGCTAAGGGCTGCTGCCCACGGTGACCATAGAGCCCCGCACGGGCTGGAGAGAGAGCATCTCTCAACCCCCCAGCTGATGGCCGCCATGGAGGACCCAGCAATTTCGACGTTGCGGGACGCGGATCGTCTACATGGTCCCTACTTCGATGTTGAACGTCGAAGTAGGGCGCTATTCCTATCTCCTCATGAGGTTAGCAACTTCGACGTCTCACCGCCTAACGTCGAAGTTAACTTCGAAATAGCGCCCGACGCGTGTAGATGTGACGGGCGCTATTTCGAAGTTGGTGCCGCTAGTTCGAAGTAGCGTGCACGTGTAGACGCAGCTTTGGTGTTAGTGTTGAGAAGTCTCTGCAGGGCCCAGAGGCGGAAGACATGGACCTGAGTGCGCATGCAAGTCAGGCCCTGTCCCCCCTCCTCCGGGGGAAGATGGAGTACCCCTGCAGGGACCCAGTGCAGTCCTGGCCAGAAGAACTCCAGGATTAACCTCTGGAGCTGGTCCAGGAACCCCGGGGGTGGGACCAGGGTGCTGAGGCGGTGCCAGAGCATGGACAGGACTAGTTGGTTCAGCACCAGCGCTCTCCCTCGTAGGGAGAGACACTGGAGTAGCCCCGTCCATCTCCACAATCGGTCAGCAACCCTGCCCTCTAAGCCCTGCCAGTTTTCTGGCAGAGAGGGATGCGTGGCGGATAGAAAGACACCCAGATAGGACAGCGGACCCGCGCTCCACCGGATGGCCTGGAGCGCGGGTGGGAGGTGGCTCGTCTGCCACTCAGCCCCGACCACCAGGCCAGAGCTCTTGACCCAGTTGACCCGGGTGGAGGAGGCCGCCGAGTAGATGGCTTGGCAGGCCTCCAACCTCACCAGGTCTCCCGGGTCCTGGACCACAAGGACTACGTCATCGGCGTACGCCGACAAGAGCAGCCGCAGCTCCGGCTCACGGAGCACCAACCCTCTCAGCCTTCGCTGAAGGAGACAGAGGAAAGGCTCGATGGCCAGAGGGTAGAGCTGGCCTGACAGCGGGCAGCCCTGACGCACCCCTCGCCTGAAGCTGACCGGAGCGGTCAGGGTCCAGTTGAGCTTGACTAGACACTCTGAGGCAGCGTACAGCACCTGGAGAAACCCTGATGAAATGGGGTCCGAAGCCGAAGACCTGCAGAGTGCCCAGGAGATACCCATGGTCCACCCTCTCAAACGCCTTCTCCTGGTCCAAGGACAGGAGGGCAAACGACAGACCATCCCTACACCCGAGCTCCAAGAGATCCCGGACCAGATAGAGGTTATTGAAGATGGTATGGCCCAGGACGGTGTAGGTCTGGTCGGGGTGGACCACGTCCTGCAGCACGGACCCCAAGTGAAGGGAGATGGTTTTGGCGATTATCTTGTAGTCCGTGCCGAGGAGCGAGATGGGACGCCAGTTCCGAAGGTCGCGGGGGTCCCCCTTTTTGGGCACCAGGGTGAGAATGGCCCGCCTGCATGACAGGGGGAGGACCCCGCTCTGCAAGGCCTCGGCCCAGAAGCTGAGCAGGTCTGGGCCGAGGACGTCCCAAAACACGGGGTAAAACTCCATGGTCAGCCCGTCCATGCCCGGGGATTTATTGGTGGGCATGAGACGGAGGGCTTCTGAGAGCTTGGCCAGAGTGAGAGGAAGCTCCAGCCGGTCCCGGTTGCCCATGTTGACCGAAGGGAGCTGGTCCCAAAGCACTCTGCAGGCGTTGGCGTCGGTCGGATCCGGGGAGAAAAGGGTGGCGTAGAAGGCGCAAGCCATCTCACGCATCTCCGCCGGATCCGTAAGAGGGGTGCTGTCCTCCACGAGGAGGCGGCAGGGGATATATTTCTCGGCACCCCTCTTTTTCTCCAGGGTGTAGAAGAAGTGGGAGCCGTGGTCCATCTCCCAAAGAAGCTGGATCCATGACTGCACAAAGGTCCCCTGTGCCTGGATGGCTTCGAGGGCCCTGAGCTCATCCCGCTTCTCCTGGTATGTGCCGCAGAGGGATGGATCTCCGGGGCTGGCGGCTAGACGCCTCTCCAGATCAAGGACCTCCCGCTCCAGCTGCCCTATCAACGCATCCTGCCGCCGACTGGCCCCCCGAGTATAGTCGCGGCAAAAGAACCACGCGCGCACCTTTCCCAGATCCCACCACTGCCGTGCCGAGGGAAAGGCGTGCCGCTGCTCGCACCAGGCCAGCCAGAACTCCCGGAAGGACGCCACAAAGCCCACGTCCTCCAGCAGGCTGTTGTTAAAATGCCAGTAGGCCGACCCCCGCTTCCCCGGCGAGAGGGAAGCCTTCACGGCCACCAGATGGTGGTCTGAGAAGGGGGCTGGCCGCACGCTGGAGGCATGGGCCTGGGAGAGATGGTGCCGCGAGATGTAAATGCGGTCCAACCGGAAGTGTGCAGATTTATGGCCCACCACCCGGACATAGGTGAAACCAGAGTCCTCGTCCGGGTGGTGGCTGCGCCAGACGTCCACCAGGGAGCGATGGTTATGAGCTCCCTGAGGACATCCGCAGCCGCCTGGCACTGCTCGGTCCCCGTGCGGTCCTGCTCCTCGAGGGTGCAGTTGAAATCCCCGCCGAGGACCAGGCACTCGCGAGGATCGATGGTGTCGAGGAAGGCCGCCGCCTGCTGGAAGAAAGGTGTTCTCTCCGGGCCGAGTGTCAGGGCATAGATGTTGACAAGGTGGAGAGGCAGCCCCTCCACCCGCACCCGGAGATACAGCTGGCGGCTTGGCACGACCTCGACGCTCCCCAGCACCTCGGGCTGCAGGTCTGGGGAGAACAGGGTTGCTACCCCGGCCCGGTGGGCTGAGAGGTGACTAAAGTGGACCCCGTCTCCCCACTCCAGCTGCCATTTGGCTTCGGCAGCCAGAGTAGTATGGGTCTCCTGTGGAAAGATGACCGAGTACCCCCCCACCCCGGAGGAAGGAGAGCACTCGGCACCTGCGGAGACCCGACCCGCAGCCCCTGACATTTAAAGTGGCAATAATGATCAGTGCCATTTGGAGGGCTGGGGAGAATTCTTGCCAGAGGGAGCACCGACAGTTCCCGTGGGGCCACGCAGCAAGCCGTGAGCAACCCCAAAGGTGACAAGGGCGTCACGGAAGCCGCGGGCCCATTGGTAAACCGCGGCGTCCCTTTTCCCGGTCCCCTTGCCCTCCTTCAGAAGGGCCCTCATGGACTCTAGAATGGAGTGGAAGTCCCCCAAGCACTGGAGGGCGAGAGCAACCTTGTTCTTGGAGCCGCGGACGTCCTCCAAGAATTGGCGCATCTCACCCACCAGCGCATGGGATGCCGAGGTCTCAGGGTCTCGAGAACCCGTCAGCCTCGTGTTCTTTTGGGCCCCACGGCCAGAGAAAAGATTGGAGTGGGGACTGGGGTCTGAGTTTGGGAGGGATGAGGGCAGCAGAGGGAAAGCAGCCCCGGAAGTGCGGGGAGAGGGCAATAGAAGAGAGGCCTCCTGAGGGGTTACGGCCTCGGGGGCAGGTATCAGTGGGCAGCGATAGAAAAGATGAGGAGGGATGGGGGCAGGGGAGGTAGAGATCAGTGGGGAAAGAGAGGGGTCGTGGCAGGGAGGGAAAGGAGGGAGTTGGGGGAGAGGAGGAAGGGAAGGGTTTGGAGGGGGAGGGATTGCGGGTTCTGGAGCGGGGAATAGGCTGGGAGAAGGTATGGCGGGGGTAGCAAGCAGTGAGGCCAAGGTGGGAGCAAGGGTGGAAATATGGGCCAAGGGGGTCTCCAGAGGGGGGGCTTCCTCGGGCACTGGCGGGGGGAAGGACGAGGTGCCGGCACTCCCGGCAGGGGGCGCTGGCGGGTCGGGGGGGGGTCAGGGTTTTCGGTCCCGGGGATGAAGGGGGGGTGCAAGGGGAGCCCTGATTCCCCTGGGGCGTCCAGGGGCTGGCCGACCTCCGCCGGGGGGTCGTCCCTAGTTGAGGGAGGGGTCACCTCTTGGGATGTTTCAGGGCAGAAGGAGGTGGCAATTGAGAGATCACTGGTGGGAGGGGTGATGGTGGGTGGGAGGGGTGGGGGAGAGTCCATAGGCGGCCCACAGGCCTCCAATAGCAGGCCTTCCATATCCAGGGCCACCGGGGTGAGGCCCAGGCCCTCGACCTCCTGCGAGAGGAGGGCGAGGCTGGGGCCCACCTCCTCCGGGCGCTCCGTTACACCCGCCTGGGTAGCGGCCGGAGGGGTGTCGGAGGAGGGCGCGGTCGCAGGAAGGGCTGTCTCGGCCTCTTTTGGCTCTGGATCCGGGGCCGAGGGGGTGTTAATTTCCTCGGCCGCCGCAGCGGCAACCTCCGTCACCCCCGGCAGAAGGTTGGTAGCCGGGGGTTCGGCGGGTGGAGCGGGGCTGGCAGATCTCTTGGGTGCCTTGCGTGGCACCTCCACCCCATCCTCCAACGGGGTGGGGTGCCGGACGCGTGCACCCCCTTTCTTCCTTTTCCCCCCCACCAGTACCCAGCTCTCTGAGGAGGCGGGCTGGGCGGTAGAGGAGGAGGGGCCAGGGGATAGGGCCAACAAGGAGGGAGGGAGGGAGGAGGGGGGTGGGGCGGCAAGGGAGAGGGGCAACCCGCCCTGGGGTGGGCCCTCTTTTGGTCCTGCCACCGGCCTTGCCTCCCTCTCCTCCGCGGACCCGGCTTTTGTGCCCGCTCGGGCGCCGGCGCCCGCTTCTTCTCGCCCGGCACCATGCTGCCGGGCGCCCTCCGACGCCCGAGCGGTGATGGATCCGTCCGGGCCTAGAGGAGGAGGGGCGGTCCCAGGGACTGGCGCGGTCGGGGCGCCGCCAGTCTCATGGCTGACGCCCCCCGGGTTGGAGGAGGTCCCGGGCTCCTCTTCGTGCTGGGCCAGGGGCAATCCCTCCGGACATGCCCCGCTGCCCGGCACCCAAAGCACCGGGCCTCCCCCAGGGTGTAAAAGACCCAGTACTGGGCCCCTTGATAGGGCACCAGTATAGTCCCCTCCTGGGCCACCCCGCCCTGTGCTGCCGCCGGCGGCAGTTGGATCCGAGCCTGCCGGCGGACTGAGAGCACGTGCCGTAGGGCGGGGTCTTTGCAGCCTAGGGGGAGGGGACTCAGGACCGTCAAAGGCAGGCCCAGGGCGGTGAGGAAAGGCAGAAGGGCGGAGTTGGGAAGGAAGGGTGGGATGGATTAGAACACCACCCGCACGCCCAGGTCTTCCAGCGGCTCCAGGGGCACGTGCACGCCCCCAGCTGCCAGGCCCCTCTCCACCGCTTCCTACGCAGCAGCCTCCGAAGGCAGGAAGAAAACGATCTTGGATTGCATTGCAGACAACTTTTTGTTCCAAAAGGTTGAAAAAGCTACCGGGGGGAAGCTGTTCTAGATTTAATTTTAACAAAGAGGGAGGAAATTATTGAGAATTTGAAAGTGGAAGGATGCTTGGGTGAAAGTGATCACGAAATCATAGAGTTCACAATTCTAAGGAAGGGTAGAAGGGAAAACAGTACAATAGAGATAATGGATTTCAGGAAGGCAGATTTTGGTAAACTCAGACAGGTGGTAGGTAAGGTCCCATGGGAAGCTAAACTGAGGGGAAAAACGGCTGAGGAGAGTTGGCAGTTTTTCAAAGGGACATTATTAAGGGCCCAAAAGCAAGCTATCCCACTGCACAGGAAAGACAGAAAACATGGCAAAAGACTGCCTTGGCTTAACCAGGAGATCTCTCATGATCTCAAAATAAAAAAGGAATCGTATAAGAAATGGAAACTAGGACAAATTACAAAGGATGAATATAAGCAAACAACACGAGCATGAAGGAGCAAGATTAGAAAGGCTAAGGCACAAAATGAGCTCAAACTAGCTACAAGTGTAAAGGGAAACAAGAAGGCTTTTTATAAATACATTGGTAACAAGAGGAAGACCAAGGAGAGGGTAGGGCCATTGGTCAGTGAGGAGGGAGAAACAGTAACGGGGAATTTGGAAATGTCAGAGATGTTTAATGATTTCTTTGTTTCGGTCTTCACTGAGAAATCTGAAGGAATGCCTGACATAGAGAATGGCAGTGAAAAAGGGGTAGGTTTAGAAGTTGAAATAAAAAAGAACAAATTAAGATTTACTTAGAAAAACTAGATGTCTGCAAATCATCAGGGCCTGATGAACTGCATCCTAGAATCCTCAAGGAGCTGATAGAAAAGGTATCTGAGCCTTTAGCAATCATTTTTGGAAAATCGTGGGAGACGGGAGAGATTCCAGAAGACTGGAAAAGGGCAAATATAGTACCCATTTATAAAAAGGGGAACAAGAATAACCCAGGAAACTACAGGCCAGTCAGCTTAACTTCTGTGCCAGGAAAGATAATGGAGCAGGTCATTAAAGAAATCATCTGCAAGCAATTGGAAGGTGGTAATGTGATAGGGAACAGCCAGCATGGTTTTGCTAAAAACAGATCATGTCAAACCAATCTAATAGCTTTCTTTGATAGAATAACGAGCCTTGTGGATAAGGGCGAAGCGGTGGATGTGATATACCTAGACTTCAGTAAAGCATTTGACACGGTCTCACGTACTATACTTACCAATAAACTACTCAAATACAACTTAGATGGGGCTACTATAAGGTGGGAACAACTGGCTGGATAACCATACCCGGAGAGTAGTTAATGGTTTTCAATCCTGCTGGAAAAGTATAACTAATGGGGTTCCTCAGGGGTCTGTTTTAGGACCGGTTCTGTTCAATATCTTTCTTAATGATTTAGATATTGACATAGAAAGTACACTTATTAAGTTTGCAGATGATACCAAGCTGGGAGGCGTTGCAACTTCTTTGGAGGATAGGGTCATAATTCAAAAGGATCTGGATAAACTGGAGAAATGGGCTGAGGTAAACAGGATGAAGTTTAATAAGGACAAATGCAAAGTGCTCCACTTAGGAAGGAACAATCAGTGTCACACATACAGAACGGGAAAGGACTGCCTAGGAATGAGTACAGCAGAAAGGGATCTAGGGGTTATAATGGACCACAAGCTAAATATGAGTCAACAGTGTGGTGCTGTTGCAAAAAAAGCAAACATGATTCTAGCATGCATTAACAGGTGTGTTGTGAACAAGACACGAGAAGTCATTCTCCCGCTCTACTCTGTGCTGGTTAGGCCTCAGCTGGAGTATTGTGTCCAGTTCTGGGCACCGCAGTTCAGGAAGGATGTGGAGATATTGGAGAGGGTCCAGAGGAGAGCAACGAGAATGATCAAAGGTCTAGAGAACATGACCTATGAAGTAAGGCTGAAAGAATTGGGCTTGTTTAGTTTGGAAAAGAGAAGATTGAGGGGGACATGATAGTAGTTTCCAGGTATCTAAAAGGGTGTCATAAGGCAGAGGGAGGGAACTGGTTCTTCCTTGCCTTTGAGGATAGAACCAGAGGCAATGGACTTAAACTGCAGCAGGGGAGGTTCACGTTGGACATTAGGAAAAAGTTCCTAACTGTCAGGGTGATCAAACTCTGGAACGAATTGCCAAGGGAGGTGGTAGAATTCCATCACTGGAGATATTTAAGAAGAGGTTAGATAGATGGCTTTCAGGGATGATCTGGAAAGTGCTTGGTCCTGCCATGAGGGCAGGGGGCTGGACTCGATGGCCTCTTGAGGTCCCTTCCAGTCCTACTCTTCTATGAATCTATGATTCTGTAAGGAATAAGACTGATCAGGCCTTGAGTGTTTGTTATATGATGCCTTGACTGGAGCCCAAGCAAGAGCAAAGGCCCACATTTTTCTTAGAACCACTGGTGTGGTGGTGTGAAGACTCCTGAGACAAGAAAAAGGATGTGAAAACCCCTGAGACAACAGGGTTCAGAGTTGGAGCCAAAGACATTTCTGTTGGAGTCTGTTCACCCCTTCTAAAGTTGTGTGCTGGTAGAAGTTGAGAGAGCTGCTATGCCAGGGATGGGGAAGTTGGGGGAAGAGGTGAGCCATCTGGCACCACTTTCTGCTGCTCCCATTTGCTGGGAACGGTAGACCACAGCCATAGGAAGCTGGGGGGCCCAGTACCTGAGGATTCTCAGGCAAAAACAAAGCATCTGGTGACCCACCAGAGGCTAACCTTGATGAACCATGTGTAAATGTAAATCTGAACAAATAAGGTGTGCAAATTATATTCCTTTCAGTAGTATGTAACCTGACGCTGATCCCTCCTTTTCTAGTTCCCTGAGTAATTCAGTCAATGTCATATTTTTTTCAACACATTTTCCACGGTAGCAAAATATTGAATAATCTCACTCAGTTCTGTCTGCTTCAGATAGTTCCTTGAGTGGATGCATAGTGCTAATATTTATTCCAGATAGTCATGACTACACATATATACAGTTTCTCCATTTATGATTTCAGGGCCAAATTAATTTCATGTACTTAAATTAGTAATTAAGTTCTGTGAGTTGGGGGAGGGCAGGAGAGAGGGAAGTTGAGGAAATGAAATTCCACCCCTCAAACTTAAGTTCAACGTGTAGATCTGCAGCAAAGTAATCCTTCCATTGCAGATGGCTGTTTACTTTGTGCCGTGCAGAATGGTTGCCGACTCTATAAGAACATCAGTTCCAAAATGAGAGCCTGTGAGGAATTCAGCTGGTTCTGCAGCAATGCTTGATATTCATGCCATTCACAGGAAGTCTAAGTAGTCAAGCTCTCCCAGGGTACTCCTCTGACTGAGGACAAGTAATATGAGTTAGGTTTTGCCGACAAAGGTCGCTAGACTGATTTCACATAGGTCAAGAATCCCTCTTTCTAATTTATTTCTGGAAGCAGCAGGTGCGCAGTGTGATGTAGAACATCAATAATCAACGCAGTTCATAATTAATTAAAGCAATTTAGCCAATGCTGATGAAGAATTTAACATGGCCTGCTAATTTGCTCAAAGTGTCCAAATTCTGAGTGAGCAGTATGTTATTCAGGGGTGGGGGGACATACAAAAGTCCAAAATGATATCAAAATTGTGTACTTAAAGTTATGCATCTCAAGCCAAAATTGTCCTGACTTTTAAGTGGATTGGTGGTTCTTAGCATTTCTAAACCTCTAATGGTTAAATTGTCAATTGCTCTGCACAGATGTCTCAGAGAGGTAGAGAGAACAATGATCTCTTTTTCCGCCAGCTCCAGCATACCCAGCCATATGTATCGAAGCATACTGATGTACCACTAGATCGCCAAGTAAAGCTCCATCCAATTACAGTACCTAAGTGCTAAGCTGAGGGAAGTTTTATGGCTACACCATTGTAAAAGTATAATATAGGCTGGCTCCTGAACAGTCAAAGCTGTTAGTGTTTTCTTAGAGGGCTCCAGATGGACGATTTAAGCCCAACAGATGTGCCATACAAGCTGTGTCTACACGTGCACGCTACTTCGAAGTAGCGGCACTAACTTCGAAATAGCGCCCGTCGCGGCTACACGCGTCGGGCGCTATTTCGAAGTTAACTTCGACGTTAGGCAGCGAGACGTCGAAGTCGCTAACCTCATGAGGGGATCGGAATAGTGCCCTACTTCGACGTTCAACGTCGAAGTAGGGACCGTGTAGACGATCCGCGTCCCGCAACGTCGAAATTGTGAGGTCCTCCATGGCAGCCATCAGCTGGGGGGTTGAGAGACGCTGCCTCTCCAGCCCGTGCGGGGCTCTATGGTCACCGTGTGCAGCAGCCCTTAGCCCAGGGCTTCTGGCTGCTGCTGCTGCAGCGGGGGATTCATGCTGCATGCACAGGGTCTGCAACTTGTTGTCGGCTCTGTGTATCTTGTGCTGTTTAGTGCAAGTGTGTCTGGGAGGGGCCCTTTAAGCGAGCGGCTGGCTGTTGAGTCCGCCCTGTGACCCTGTCTGCAGCTGTGCCTGGCACCCTTATTTCGATGTGTGCTACTGTGGCATGTAGACGTTCCCTCGCAGAGCCTATTTCGATGTGGTGCTGCGCAACGTCGATGTTGAACATCGACGTTGCCAGCCCTGGAGGATGTGTAGACGTTATTCATCGAAATAGCCTATTTCGATGTCGCCACATCGAAATAGGCTACTTCGATGTAGGCTTCACGTGTAGACGTAGCCACAAAGGGCAACGCAGAAGGATAGCATTCTAGGCCCAGAGCCTCAATGGTACTTGTGCACCTATGTCCCAGTTTTAGGCACTGCTTTGATCCACAAACCGCCCACTCAGCTGCTGTCTGGTACTATAAGTGCCTACTTTTTCTTAGCAAAAGTTCCCTAGGTCCTAAATTTCTGCCCTAGCCAGGCACACTGAAACATTATAAAAGGTACTTTGATACTTTTTTGTCACTTAAGCCCCTTTGGAAGATAAGGTGAAGGGATATTCACCTTATCTATGGAGTCTGAGATAGTTCATGGCCTGTGACCAGACATGCCAGATTAGATCTTAGTCAAAACTAGTTGAGAGGCAGAGGTTCCAAGGTCCACCTTATTACCCAGTGGTTAAAGCACTGAATTGGGATGTGGGATACACTGGTACAATCTCCTTTCCCTGCCAGAGAAACAGAAGGGAGAGCTTCATTCAAATCCTACCTTCTAATCACTGGGATAGCCTGAGGTGGGGCTTTTTCATGTTCTCCTGTTACAGCTATTTCACTTTGGAATAAATATTTATGAACAGGAAAGACTGGAAGCTTCACATCAAAATGTCTCATATCTCACTGGTTAGAGAAATCTCCAAAAAGGTGGCATATTTACTGCCAGCACCACCTTCTGCCGACAGCAAGATCTTGTTCAGCTATGCAAATGGGAAGCCATTTGCAATTTCCAAAAGCCTACTTAGCATAGTTCTGCTGGCAGTGGGGCTGAAGACCGGGGCTATGTATTCAAAAAATGGCATAATTCCTGAAAGCCAATGCGGATTTCATGCTAAGTGAGGCACTGCTGATATGACATTTGCAGCCAGATACAACAGACATTTGCAACCAGATACAATAGACATTGTAGGGAGCAACATCAGGACCTCTAGGTGATCGTCATTGACTTGACCAAGGTATTCGACACCGTCAACAGAAATGGGCTCTGGAAAATACTTGGGCAAATTGGCTGTCCTGAAAAATTTATCAGCATTGTTTGGTCTTTTCATTATGGCATGCTTGGTCACGTCCCAAACATCGGCATCTTTTGAAATATCAAACGATAAAAAGCAAGGGTGCTGTCCTTGCTCCTCTCCTGTTCAACATCTTCTTTTCAATTATGCTGCTAGCTGCCTTTAAGGACTGCCCATTGGGCACACCTATTCAGTTCCAAACAGATGCCCGTATTTTTAATCTCCAGAGACTTCAGGCTCACACTAAAAGTGGTTACTACAACTATCTGTGACCTTGTGTTTGCTGATGACTGTGCATTGTTGGCTCATTCAGTGAAGGATGCACAGGAGATATTTGATTGCTTTGTTCATAGAATCATAGAACAATAGAGCTGGAAGAGACCTAAAAAAAGCCATTTGGACTCACAGTGAGCTTCAAAAATACAGAAGTTATGTCTGAGCCTGTTTGGAAAGAGCCCACCAGTCCAGTGATCTCTGCTGCAGGTACAGTCCTTAAGACTGTTGACAAGTTCTCCAACCTTGGAAGTGTACTTCCCCTTAGTATAAAAGTGGATAACCATGTATCTCCTCAGTTAGCCAAAGGCAATGCTGCCTTTGGAAAAGTGACCAAATACCAATTGAAAACCATGGTATTAAACTCCATACCAAGGTAGCAGTTTATCAGGCAGTTGTCCTGAATAACCTTTTGTATGGCTCAGAGTCATGGACAATATATTGCCACCATATTTTGAAACTCGCTCATTTCCATATGTACTGCCTGAGGAAGATCAACCATGTGAACTAGTGGGAAAAAATTCCTAACACAGAGGTTCTTAAGCTGTGTGGTGTCATGGGCATGGAAGCAATGCTTACGAACAGACTAGTTTCACTGGATTGGTCACGTTATGAGTATGGATGGTACACAAATACCAAAGATGGTCTTCCATGGCCATCTTGCTCATGGAAAGTGCTCTTCAGTGGTCAGAATAAGATCTATAAAGACACCTTAAAGGCCAATCTGAAGTCATGCGGCATACCTCCCAACAGATTGTCCTGGAGTTAAACTACTATATAGACTCTTAATTGCTTTGAGAGTCCGCGTATCCAGGCACTGCAGGAAAAGTGTAAGATCCAAAAACAATGTACACTTGTGGTTGGCAGCTTTTTATGTGACATCTGTAATCGGCTCTGCCAATCAAGGATTGGCTTAACCTCTTACAAACAACATCATAGTAGATGAGATCCATCAATTGACAGCTCAGTCCAATACTTTTCCCAGGTGTGAAGAAGTCTATGTACTGTGACAGACCCCTACCTGGAAGCTGCAGGAACCTTCTGGAAGGAAGGTATACTGGATGGTGGGCTAATGCCTTTTTGTTTCCGGATTAAGCCCAATTAAGACAGGCACCTGGGGCCTCATTAGGAATCAGCATTCATTGGTCAGCTGAGGCCCTGTGCTCCCTATAAAAGGCTCCCCATCTGGTAGCAGGGGGAAGGTTTTGGAAGGCGCACCGGAGGAGCAGAGCGAGAACAGAAGAGCAGAGCTGAGTGAGTGAGAAGGTACCACGGGGAAGTAGTGGGTGAAGTGGCCCAGGGTGAGGTTGCTACTTGGGGCAGGGGTGAAGGCCCTGCCAGTTGCCTCTAGTCCTCTTAGGGACCCTGGTCTGGAGTCCAGGGTAGAGGGTGGGTCTGGATTCCCCCCCACCCTTCCCCATAGGGATTACTCCACTGGAGCAGGCACAGGCCTGCAAGGGGACTGGCTTTTATCCTCCTCATTCTGGACTTGTCTGTGATGAGGATGGCTCACTAAGCAGAGATGCCTGCCTCTGGAAAGGCCTGGGCAGATAAGGGGTCTCCATGAGTCTCTGAGGCACAACAGAGAAACCGCCAGGAAGCGCACGGACCCACAGGGACTGATAAGGGACTTTGTCACAGTACCTAATTTTTTTTTTCCACCATCTGAAGGTGGTCAAATAAAATATATTACCTCACCCATCTGGTCTCTCTCATATTTGTATGACAACACTGTCAGTTCAAGCTAACAATCTTTAGTTGACTGATTAACTTTGAACCTTGCCCTCACAATCTTGGTCAGATTAAGAGAAACTTTTTGTTGTTTAAGAACAACATTTAAAAAAGATCTCATCACTGGGCAATCTTACTCAAGCCTGGATATTCCTCAGCTGCAAATAATCAGTTTGCATATGCCTTTCAATAATTCAGTTAAAAGCACTACCTAAATTTCTTCGGGTGATAAGTAAGTTAATTAGTTTTCCTTCAAGAATTTAGTCTCATTATAATACCTATTAGTAGAATAAGTAGGTTGTATATGTTTTCATGTCCAGCACTCATCTCTACTTCCCAATATCAACTTAAAAGACACAGTCCACTTGACAAGGAGCCACCACTACAGCCTTTTAATATCCTATATCAAAGAAATAATTTATACCCACGTGAATTCACATCATAAACACACCTTATACGTGCAATATTGGTGTTTCTTTGTTTAGATTCAGATTTTAGTTTCTATGAAAACAGCGTCACAAAGTTATTGCTAGGCTGAGTAAGTACACTCATGCCTCACTTACATCACCCTTTTGCTGACTTACAAATACTACAAGATATAATTATACAATGGAACTTAATGGAAAATGCTGTAGTTTTAATTGCAAAATAAATTATTCAGTTCTAATTCAGTTTTTGCTTGTTCTTGTATTTCTAAATAATATCAATAATAATGAATTAGGAGTCAAAAGTTTGAGAAAATTGCATTAGTTTTTATTGTCCCCCTCTAGTGGTTGAACCGTGTAAATGGTTTTATGCCTATCAAAACAAAAAAGCAGTCAAGTAGCACTTTAAATACTAACAAAATAGTTTAGTAGGTGAGCTTTTGTGGGACAGACCCACTTCTACAGATGAAAAAGTGCACTTTTATCAAAACAACAGCAGACATAAAACTGAATAGTAACAGAGAGAAAGCCATGCTAGTCAAGTAGCACTTTAAAGACTAACAAAATAATTTATTCGGTGAGCTTTCATCTGAAGAAGTGGGTCTATCCCATGAAAGCTCACATAATAAATTATTTTGTTAGTCTTTAAAGTGCTACTTGACTGCTTTTTTGGTTTTGATAATATATAGACTAGCACAGCTTTCTCTCTGTTACTATTCAGTTTTATGTCTGTTATTGTTTTGATAAGAGTGCACCATATACTGAATCTGAAACAACAGATGCCCATACCTTTAGATACTGAATGACTAGAAACAGGTTATACATTGTTGGTGTTTATCAGTTATGAATTTAGATTCCTAGGATGATCTGGGCATCATTAAATGTGAATAAAAAGCCAAACCCTCTTCTGCTATGTGTAAAGAGGAAACAAAAGGCCCTGTAGTCACATGTTTTCACAGAGAAAACTCAGAAAACACCATTTTTATGTATCCTAATTTGAATAATTTCTTTAAACACAGCTGACTGACCATTTAACTGATACAGATATAGATCTTGCAATAAGGCCCTGGCAGCCTTAATGCCTGTTTCGATGGACTTTGCCCTAAGACGAGTGACACATTTAGCCTCTTTTAATTTGTTGAATGCCTACAAACAGATAATAGTTTTCACATATTTATTCATTATTTAAGGAGGAGGGTGCACTTTTTTATCCATGGATTATGTGTGAATACTTTGTTGCAATTATATAATGCACAGTATTAAAATTCAATATATTACCTAGTTGCAATTCGTCATGCTATTATGTTCTTGTCTCTCCTGACAATGAGAATTTTACTGTTTTGAGTAGCGATGTATCCCATGTAAAATGTACCACAGTATTTGGGTATTCCTACAT
This sequence comes from Carettochelys insculpta, assembly GCF_033958435.1. Classification (NCBI taxonomy): domain Eukaryota; kingdom Metazoa; phylum Chordata; order Testudines; family Carettochelyidae; genus Carettochelys; species Carettochelys insculpta. The sequence goes on from NC_134137.1 coordinate 141,141,082, forward strand.
TTGATCTTAAATTATTTACTTCCTAATATTTAAACATGCAAGCTTCAAATTTACTTTCTACAAACATTCTTGTAAATAAGATGTAGCATGGAAACTGGAAAATTCACACTGGTGCAAAGCGATAGCACAAGACCATTTAAGTGGTATTGTGCTGCATCAGTAGAGTGAAATTGATGGAGAGTGAAACCAAACACAATATATACACTGTTGAAGAAAGCATGTTTTAATTCAAGATAACATTTCAAAAAATATGTTTTTCAGTATTCACCCAGCTTCACCTTCAAATCCTTCTGCAATCAACAGTATGGAATGGGCTCCCTTTTCCCACTGACTTTGTTGCAGGTGGATGCAGTTTGTAAAAGGCTAGAAAAATTGAGAGTGAAGCAGTATTCTGTTGAGTGGTGGAGCTACCAAGAACAATAAGTCCTTCCTGTGTAAGTACTCTGTGAGGATTAAGAGGAAATTGTGTAAGACTAATGAAATATAGCTCTGTGGTTATGGCCATTGATTGTATTTTAGCAGACATGAGTTCAATTAGCTTCTTCTACATTAGATTTCCTTATCTTGCTTTCCCTTCATTTTTCATCTGCTAAAAGGGAATAACACTGCTTCCCTAACTGTCTGAGGTATTGAGAGGATAAACACTTAAGAACTAAAATATTTGAACGTTGCAGTTATGGGGCCATAAAAGTACCAAAGACAAAGAAGGGTGGTGGTTGTTGTTGTTGTTGCAGTCTTAGGCTACATCTACCTGTGATATACTACTGAGATCTTTTGAAAGAAGCCCTTCAAAAAGATCATTTCCTAAAGAACTTCTTTTGAAAGAGCCTCCACACACAAAAAGGCAGATCAAAAGAGTGATCTGCTCTTTCGAAAGAGACCGTCCACACAACCCCTGATCTTTTGAAAGAACAGGTCAGGGATCAAAATATCAGGCTCCATGAGGACTGCTTTTTTGCAAAAAAAGGCTTGTGGAGCATCTACACACGTTTTCTTTCTAAAGAAGCTTCCAAAAGGGGGCACTCTTCCTGAACTGAGAAAGGTAGAATGATTTCAAAAGGAGCACCACATTCTTTCTATTTACTTTTTAAAGAACTTTTTTGGGTGTAGACGCTCCATGGGATCTTTCAAAAGACCCCCCTTCTTTCAAAAAATCTATCAAAAGAGCTTGCAAGTGTAGGCTGAGACTTAATGTGCCCTTGCCTCATTTTCTCCCAAAGCCTCTGATGGTACAGTACATAAAACATGGTTAGTATGTTTAGAAACATGAAACAAAATATTCTGAAGAAAAATATAAAGGCCCAACACAAATCACAAAAAAAAACCCTTGAGTAGAGAGATATGGCTGATGGATCATAAACAAGCTCAGAACTTGGTTCAATAATACTTGTTTGCAATGAGAATTTTGTAGGTCATTACCACTGATTGATCATTAGTGTTTACCATTGTAATTTGTTTAGAACCTCTCTGTTGTTCTATTTCCAGAAGAAAATGTTCTTTGCTAAGACTTTCTCTTTCTGGGCTCTATTACTTAGCATACCACATATCCCTTGAATTCTGACATAATGATGAACAATGTAAAAATCTAATTTTCTAATGATGGCCCTTTGAGTCATCTGGCATTCCAAACTCAGCTTCTGCAGTAAAGGTAAAAAAATCGCCTGTTAGATTACATTAAAATCGTCAGGCTGCAATTTTATCCCTACAGGACCTACAGATAACTGTGGAATTCAAGAGCCCTTGCTTTTTGCATATTGCTATGTAGTGATGCTAAATGATTGACTCAGTGACATCACACTTAACTTTAGATGCCATCCTAAGTTGCTTTGGAATAAAAAATCCTTGATCCTGTTTTTAACATGCTTGATTTCATCTGAACAGCTTAGCAGCATGGGTGTGAGTCTTGGGTGTTTTTTCATGGTGGCGTTATTTCCATAAGCTAGTCAGTTTTAGCACAGCAATTGTAAGATTTAGGGTATATTTCAAATTTTTATGTCTTACGTGTGTCTTTTTGTCTCCGTGTGCAGTCTTCACACACACACACATACATTGGTACTGGTGATGAACTATGTTGTCAGATACGAGAAAAATGGCATTGGGAAGCATGGTGATGCTGGAGTTTAAGGATGGAATAAGTAAGCTCTGAAATGGCGGGGCGGACTGAAAGAAAAAAAGGTTGTCATAGCACTACAAAGAGTGAGGAATGAATACAGATAATTGCATTTAGAATTTTGTGATACATATAAAGTAGTCAACACTCACCCATAGAAAAACTGTATATTTTCTCCTATGAAAGGAGCTCAGTGATTGCAGAAAATTATCTTCCTTTCAATGGTAAGTTCACCAAAGTTGTGCATTGTTCTACCATATGGAGAGATGCCCACTCAAAAGCAGTATTGTAAAAAATAGTAGATACAACTTGTAGCAGATACATAATCTTATTTTGCTTAGATTCCTTAATTATTTTAAAATCAATGTTATGTAAGCATTCCACAGGACTGATTGATAGTTTGAGGCTAAACTAACTCAATGGTATGGTGGAAAATGTTGATTATTGCTTCAGAATTTATGCTTCACCTGCTATTAAGATTGATTGACCCTGGAAAGATTGTGACTTTTTTCAGCGAAAAGTTGGATTGGAAATGTGGGCAGATGGATTGTTGCTGTGGAGAGTTGCGGTGTTGCTAGGCAGAGTTGGACTGATATTCCAAACAGGTGTTTAATTTTTATATGTATTCCCATTATTGATATTTAATACATCATTTTTTAACCATATACAGCTCATTACTGGTCAGGATGCAAAGGCAAAGATACAGATACAAAGTGAACTTCGGCACTTAGCAAGCACCACTTAGACAATATAGAATACAGAGTATCAGGATGTTTCGGCTCTGCTTAAATCCTATTCAAGTCCTGCTATGAGGATTGAATCAGGATAAGGGCTGTGTATATTTTTACTAATCTCTATTACAGGTGAGTTTCTCTCAGAGGCTGCACCATTATCTTTGAAGACACCTGGAGATCAGGAAAAATCCTGGATGACTGGAAATGGTGAATGCAGTGCCCATCTTTAAGAAAGGAAATAAGGACAATCCAGGGAACCATAGACCTGTCAGCCTTACCTCAGTCCCCAGGAAAATAATGAGGGGGATCCTCAAGGAATCCATTTTGGAGCACTTGGAAGAGGGGAAAGTGATCAAAAGTAGTCAACATGGATTCACCAAGGGCAAGCTGTGCCTGGCCAATCTGAATAGCTGGTATGGTAAAGTAACAGGCTCTGTGGACATGGGGAAGTCAGTGGATGTGCTATACCTTGACTTCAGCAAAGCTTTTGATACAGTCTCCCACAACATTCTTGCACGTAAGTTAAGGAAGTATGGATCAGATACATACAGTATATAATAAATAGTAAGATGGCTTGATGGTCGGGCCCAACGCATACTGATCAATGGCTCAATATCTGGATGGCGGTCGATTTCAACTGAAGTGCCCCAAGGCTTAGTTCTTGAGCTGGTGTTGTTCAACATGTTTATTAAAGACCTGGATGAGAGACTGGATTGCACCCTCAGCAAGTTTGTGGATGACACTAAACTCAGGGGAAGGGTAGATACACTGGAGGGTATAGATAGGATCTAGAGTGACCTGGATAAATTGGAGAATTGGGACAAAAGAAATCTGATGCAGTTCAACAAGGAGAAGCATAGAGTCCTTCACCTGGGACAGAAGAATCCCAAGCATTGTTATAGGCTGGTGCTGACTGGCTAAGGAGCAGTACAGTGGAAAGAGACCTAGGTAATATGGTAGATGAAAGGCTGGATATAAGTAAACAGTGTGCCCTTGTAGTCAAGAAGGCTAATGGGATATTGGGATGCATTAGGAGGAGAATTGCAAGCAGATCTAGAGAAGTTATTATTCCTCTCTATTTAGCTCTGGTGAGGCCACATCTGGAATACTGTGTCCAGTTTTGGGGCCCCCAGTATAGAAAGGATGTGGATGTGCTGGAGCAGGTTCAGCAGCGGGCAACAACAATGATTAAGGGGCTAGAGCACATGACCTATGATGAGAGGCTGTGGGATTTGGTCTTATTTAGTTTACAGAAGAGAAGGCTTTGAGGTGATTTAATAGCAGCCTTCAACCTGCTGAAGGGGAGCTCTAAAAAGGATGGAGAAAAACTGTTCACAGTGGTGACAGACAGCTAAACAAGGAGCAATGGTCTGAAGTTACAGAAGGACAGGCATAGGTTGGGTATTAGGAAAAACTACTTCACCAGGTGGGTGGTGAAGCATTGGAATGCGTGGCCTAGAGAGGTGGTGGATTCTCCATCCATTGAGGTTTTTAAGTCCCAGCTTGACAAAGTCCTGGCTGGGATGATTTAGTTTGGGTTGATCCTGCTTGAAGCAGGGGGCTGGACTAGATGACCTCCTGAAGTCCCTTCCAGTCCTATGATTCTATGATACACTCCAGTGATCTTTTGAACTTTTGAAAGAGCATGTCCATACTCAAAAAATCAGATTAAAAGAGCAATCTGATAGACAGCATCGACACAGCCCCTCATTCTTTTGGAAGAATGGGCCAGGGATCCAAATATCTGGCATCATGAGGACCGCTCTTTCAAACAAAGGGTCCCCAGAAGATCTACATGTGCTTTTTTCCAAAATAAGCTTGCAGAAGAAGGCACTCTTCCTCATTTAGGAGAGGATGAGGGCCTCCAGAAAAAACACTGTATTCTTTCAAAAGGAATTTGAAAAGGTGCATTTTGTGTGTGGATGCTCCTCTTGTTCTTTCAGAAGAGGGCCTGATTTCCCAAAAAGACTTATTAGTGTAGGTGCGGCCAGAATGAATAGGTTATTGTTGAATGATATAAAACCAAAAAGCAGTCAAGTAGCGCTTTAAAGACTAGCAAAATAGTTTGTTAGGTGAGCTTTCGTGGGACAGACCCACTTCTTCAGACCATAGCCAGACCAGAACAGACTCAATATTTAAGGCACAGAGAACCAAAAACAGTAAGCAAGGAGGACAAATCAGAAAAAGATAATCAAGGTGAGCAAATCAGAGAGTGGAGGGGTGGGGGGGAAGATCAAGAATTAGATCGAGTCAAGTATGCAGACGAGCCCCTATAGTGACTCAAAGTTCACCCCACTTAGCATTACTGAAGCCAGCATTTGGCTGAAAGGCAACAGCTTCTTGAAATTTTCCTACTCTTTGGCATGCTCTAAATATAATTCCCAGAGCAAAGATACTTCTGGCCTGAAGAACACTAACTCTCAAATTGGTTTCTGTTCCATCTCATAGGCAGTACTTTAAGGTGTGCTTGCTTCCTGAATTTTTCCCTGTAAGACCCAGCTATGTCTTCACTAGAAGCATCTGTCAACAATAACATCTGTCGACAAAGTTGTGTCAACAAAATCTCTACGGACAGAGTTAATCTACAGACAAAAGTAGATCGACAGAGCAATCTGCTCCGTCAGCAGAGGGCAAACAGATTGCCCTGTCTTGACAGAATGGCTGACTCTACGCTCCGCAAACAGGGCTGCCTGTTGAACTGGAAGCCCTCTAGGTTGACAGAAGTGTCTACACTGCACTTCTGTGAACAGAACTCTGTCGACAGAAATGTTATTCCTCAAATTTTGAGGGATAACTCTGTTGAGACAAATGCAGAGTTCTGTCAAGACTCCGCCAACTGACTGCTTTATGTGTGTGGATGCTCCCAGAGTTATGTTAAGAGAAGGCCCCTTCTGTTGTCAAAACTCTCTAGTGTAGGCTCAGCCAGGGAACATTAATGCAGTAAAAGGGATGTTATGAGGTCTGTGGACTTTAGAAGAGTTTGACCTTTCCTACTCTGGGAAAAGAAAAATAATATTGTGACTTTAACTCCAGGGACACACAAGCAACAATATTAGTCAGTTAAGAAAAGGCTTTATAATGGATATGGATAGTTATCAGGTGGCATTTGACTAGCATTCCAGACCTGTCCTTAGTGCCCTATCTCTCTGAGAATTTCTGTTCATTGAAGAGATGGCAAGAAATATTGTTTTCTGATTTTTATTTTTAATATAATTTTTAGGAGAAAAGTTTTCTGTTTTGCTAATCCTGTGGCGACTACTCTGATTTGTGAGTTCCTGCAAGGATTAGAAATTCCAATTTTGTATTAGGTTAAAGAAAATAATTTCTTTCTTAAAGTGGTGTTTTAACAGATATTTTCTTTTTTGTTCAAGTCAATGGAAAATAAGAGGAAATTAAATAGTTACTTAAGTGGACTATTGCCAATTTGTTTGCTCTGAGATTAGAGAAAGTGATATGCTGATAGTATCTACTTATTAAAGGAAAACATTAAGCTCCAACATTTTATGAATTTTAATTTTTAATGGATTTTTATATTGTAATATTAAGATGCTGAACAATTAGTTTGTTCAGCAATTGCCCAAATCATCATCAGATCTTGTGATGAGCTTGTAGAAGTGACCTTGTTGCCTAAATAAATCACTTCTTGAGACAACAAAGTTCAGTCATACATTTGCTCAGTCTGCTGGATTTTTCCTACTACCTTCAGGGGAAAAATAGATTTCCATAAAGATGACAGAATACAGTCTGATTAGTTGGAAAGCCTGGGGGTGGCTCTACTTTTCTTTCAAAGCTCTCCAGAAGAGGGGTTTGTTATGGGAGGGAGAGCTCAGTGGTTTGGGCACTGACCTGCTAAACCCAGGGTTGTAAGTTCAGCCATTGAAGGGGCCATTTAGGGATCTGGGGCAAATAGATTTTTTTTAAAAGGGTGGTGTTTGGTCCTGCCAAGAAGGTAGGGGACTGGACTAGATGACCTCCTGAGGTCCCTTCCAGCTCTATGAGATGTGTATCTCCATTCACGGGGGTAGGGATAGCTCAGTGGTTTGAGCATTGGCCTGCTAAACCCACAGTTGTGAATTCAGCCCTTGAGGGGGCTGTTTAAGGATCTGGGGCAAATAGACTTAAAAAAAAAAGGGTGGTGTTTTGCCCTGCCAAGTGGGTGGAGGATTGGAATCAATGACCTTCAAAGGTCCCTTCCATTTTCTATGTGATACATATATCCATATATTTTATTATATTTGTTAAATAATGTGTTTCCACAAATTTAATGAACATTTAAAAGTAGTGGAAGAGGTGATAATCTCTAGGTGTATAGTAAAGTAACTAGAATAGGCCTATGTAGCTTTCTTATGGCAACTGATATCATCGATAGAATATTTAAATCCATAATTAAACATCAGCAGCTAACACACAGGAGAGACAGGCAGCATTCTGAAGAACAGTTAGCTGGCAAATAGAGCAGCAGAAACTGTAAAGATCATCTGTGGCAATCAAAATTTCAGGAAGCCTTGGGAAGACAAGATGATTAGAAAACTTTCATGATTATCTTAAATCCTTTTAATTTATTTTTATTTTCAGTTTATTTATTTAGGCGACATCCTGACCAAGCACTAATATGCTTTTTTTTTAATTTATTGAACAATAAAAGTTATAGGTGTGTAATTAAGCATCTGAAAGGCCTACAGATGGGTGGCACCTCAATAGCTTGAGAGCAGCGTAAGTTAACGTCTGTTAGTTCAAAAAACCCATTTCTGTCTATTTATGTGTTAAGGGCGATTGTGTATTAGTCAATATTTATCTTATGGTTATACCCAAAGGCCCGGTTGAAACCGCAGCCCCATTGTGTAAAGGCATAGTAAAGGGAGAAGTCCTATTCTGAAATGCTTGCAATCTAAGGCTACGTCTACACGTGCAGCCAACATCGAAATAGCTTATTTCGATGTTGCGACATCGAAATAGTCTATTTCAATGAATAACGTCTACACGTCCTCCAGGGCCGGCAACGTCGATGTTCAACTTCGACATTGCTCAGCCCAACATCGAAATAGGCGCAGCGAGGGAACGTCTACACGTCAAAGTAGCACACATCGAAATAGGGATGCCAGGCACAGCTGCAGACAGGGTCACAGGGCGGACTCAACAGCCAGCCGCTCCCTTAAAGGGCCCCTCCCAGACACAGTTGCACTAAACAACACAAGATACACAGAGCTGACAACTGGTTGCAGACCCTGTGCCTGCAGCATAGATCCCCAGCTGCCGCAGAAGCAGCCAGAAGCCCTGGGCTAAGGGCTGCTGCCCACGGTGACCATAGAGCCCCGCAGGGGCTGGAGAGAGAGCATCTCTCAACCCCCCAGCTGATGGCCGCCATGGAGGACCCGGCAATTTCGACGTTGCGGGACGCGGATCGTCTACACAGTCCCTACTTCGACGTTGAACGTCGAAGTAGGGCGCTATTCCTATCTCCTCATGAGGTTAGCGACTTCGACGTCTCGCCGCCTAACGTCGAAGTTAACTTCGAAATAGCGCCCGACGCGTGTAGACGCGACGGGCGCTATTTCGAAGTTGGTGCCGCTACTTCGAAGTAGCGTGCACGTGTAGACGCAGCTTAAAGGATATATTTGACCTTGAGAAACATTTTGTTGTTTTTAATCAAAATTCTTAGTCATTTCCCATTCTGTTTGTAGCTAATCTTTGATTTTAGTGCTAGATATCACATTTTAGACACAGGAGAGTCATCCAAAATATTTACTAGGTTATTATTGCGAACTATCTTCTCTCCTCCAGGACCAACTTTGCAGCAATCCTATAAATTCAGAAGCTTTACTAAGTCTAACACTTTCTTACCAATGACACAGAGTACCATCTATATTCAACAGAAAATGCAATAGTTATGTGAAAAAGTAAACTGTTAGACCGTTCTAACGAAATAGATATTTCCTTAGTGGTTTTTCACGCAGTTGGAATATCCTTTAGTTACACTATGTAAGGGTATTACTGTAGATTTCTGATCATAAAGTTACAGATATTAGAAATGGGAAAGTCCTGTTCAGCTGTTTAATCATTTCTCCACTAATGCAAGATAGTTGCATAAAGAATGTTGGCACGAATATTGAATAGTACAAACATTATATACTATGACCTAAGTACTAGGACCTAAGAGTCTGATTTTCAAAACTACCTGAGGGAGTTAGTAGCACGAGCCTTCAGCATGATTTACACTCCTAAATCCTTTGAGTTTGTTAAATCAATTTCTTCAAATACTATAAGAATCTAGTTTTAAGCCATTCAGACAATGCTGCTTTTTGGAATCTACTTCTATAGGATTAATAAAGAACATTGGGGGTAGTCAGAATTTCCTTTACTAATAGCAGGGCAAAAAATATCCTCCTGGCAGCAAAAGGTAGGACAAAGCTCCCAACAACGATTCACTCTAAGTCTGTAACAGACCTCTTGGGATGCTCCTGTATGCCCAGAGCTTGTTACAACTACAAACGTCAAGGTTGGATATTGAAAGTCAGCCTCAACATTTCCACTGAAATAAGTCAGAGAATTTCTTATTTGTTTTAATAAAAGAAAAATGTCATGCTTCCCAATATATTTTAATACTGGAGCCTTAATTTTGTTCATGATGAAAATTTCTTGCCACATTTTACAATTCTACTTCATTGCTCCTCTTTACCATAAGATCTTTCGGATCATGCCTACTTCAATTTCTCCTAGTACTAAATTTCAACACTTTAACATTATAAGACAAAAATGAGCGCATATTTAAATGTATACATTAAAGATACATGATTCTCATGCACCACAAAATCACAATTAATTCTACTGCTCAGTTGGTATACAGCAGTGGAAAATTGGCACATAATTGGTTGTAGTATGGGCCACTCACAGATTTGAATCTGAAGCTGCTGCTGAAAGTAAACTATAAAGGTATTATCTTATAAAGGGTCAGAAGATATATGGTTTTGCCACACTAATAAGAACAGGATTCTTTTCTTATGCCTGAACTAGTTCAGCTGAAGTGTTTCATCATTGATTTCCTTTTTATCATTCCAGCATATTGAAAGGGTTCAGTACTGTACAGAAATCACCACCAGATGTAGCTTTTTTGCCAATGAATTCATACTCAAGGAATCAAACATTTAAACAACAAAGAGTTTATGTAGGTATTCTTAGAAGTGCCTACAGCAGTTAATCCTGGAACCCTCTGTGACTTTTAATAAACATTGGGCATCTAACTTACTTAGACAGTTTTAGATATCCCCCAAGTCATTATCTTCATGTTTTCCTGGTGGAGGAGTATTACAGAATGTTTGGTTTGTTTGATGGGTTCAAGTAAATCATAGGTTCTCAATGGTGTCAAGGAGTTTTGAATTTACATGCCTGGTAAAGAAGATCAGAGAAATGAATAAGGTCTTAAGGAGAAAAATATTAGGATCCTTGGACACAAAAGTAGGAGAAAGAAATGAAAGGGAGTGATGAGGCCTGGAAGGAAGAAAACAAGTTAGGCATGGAGAAAATATTAAAAGGAATTTAGAGATGTAAGTTGAAGCCTATATCTGTATCATCTCAAGATCTGGATAAGGAATTTAAAATTGATATACTTTGTTTACTTGGAATTTCTAGGCTTCTGAGACCAGCTTCAGTTATTTATTTCTATTAAAATGTTTCTATTTTATAAACATTGCATGAGGCCTGGAAGGGGACAAAACAAAGAAAACAATTTTTGTAAACAGTGAATATTGTGGAAATTAAAAGACATAGTACACAAAAGGATCTTATTTAAACATTTGTATTGAATGTTTGGAACAGAATCTCTCATTTGAAAATGTAATGTATAACTTAACTTAGCATCAAAATGTCTTTAGGCATCTTGCAATTGACACAAGAAAAAGATATCTGCAGTTATTACCAGCCAACCTAAGTTTCACTTTTAACAACCGCAGCAGAACTGCTGTTTTTCTGGTTCAGGTCTTGGGGGAGGAAGGGAGATTCCATAAATCACTGAGATGTGCAAAGGCAGGGTTTATTTCTTTCAGACTTTTGTCAGTGTTGTGGATTGAGGGAAAAGTCAGTTAAGTTAAATGAAGCCTACATCTTCCCTTTTCAACCAGCCATAGATCCACAAAGGGGATTCAGCAGTTCAGTATCTAAAATTTAGGTGCCTGGTGGGATCACCATCCCTGTGTTAAGAGTTCAGTTTACCTATACAATGCTTGGGGAAAGATGAATGCCTAATAATGGGGTCCCAAAAAGCCAGCACATGCAGTGGAACCCATCTAAGATAGCCAGTCAGAAATGTTTAGTAGAGAAGTGTCTGCCTTCAAGAAGAACTTTGATACCTAAATCCAGGCCAGAAGGTTTCATAAGAACATAAGAACATAAGAATGGCCATACTGGGTCAGACCAAAGGTCCATCAAGCCCAGCATCCCATCTGCCGACGGTGGCCAATTCCAGGTGCCCCAGAGAAGAAGAACAGAAGACAATGATCAAGTGATTTATCTCCTGCCATCCATCTCCTGCCCTTGTTATGAAGGCTAGGGCACCATACTTTATCCCTGGCTAATAGCCATTTATGGACCTAACCTGCAAAAATTTATCAAGCTCTTTTTTAATCCTAATAGAGTCCTGGCCTTCACAGCCTCCTCGGGCAAGGAGTTCCACAGGTTGACTGTGCGCTGTGTGAAGAAAAATTTCCTTTTATTAGTTTTGAACCTACTACCCATCAATTTCATTTGGTGTCCCCTAGTTCTTGTATTATGGGAAAAGGTAAATAATTTTTCTATATTCACTTTCTCCACACCATTCATGATTTTATATACCTCTATCATATCGCCCCTCAATCGCCTTTTTTCCAAACTGAAAAGTCCCAGTCTCTCTAGCCTCTCCCCATATGGGACCCTTTCCAAGCCCCTAATCATCTTAGTCGCCCTTTTCTGAACCTTTTCTAATGCCAATATATCTTTTTTGAGGTGAGGAGACCACATCTGCACGCAGTACTCGAGATGTGGGCGTACCATAGTTTTATATAGGGGAAGTATGATATCTTTTGTCTTATTATCGATCCCTTTTTTAATAATTCCTAACATCCTATTTGCCTTACTAACTGCCGCTGCACACTGCGTGGATGTCTTCAGAGAACTATCCACTATAACTCCAAGATCCCTTTCCTGATCTGTCGTAGCTAAATTTGACCCCATCATGTAGTACGTGTAATTTGGGTTATTTTTTCCAACATGCATTACCTTACACTTACCCACATTAAATTTCATTTGCCATTTTGCTGCCCAATCACTCAGTTTGCTGAGATCTTTTTGTAGTTCTTCACAATCCCTTTTGCTTTTGACTGTCCTGAACAACTTGGTGTCATCTGCAAACTTTGCCACCTCACTGCTTACCTCATTTTCTAGATCATTGATGAACAAGTCTCTAGATCATTGATGAACAAGTTTCACCTTACTCTGTTTCTGGATGCATAGCCTGAAGCTACAGACTGTATTCACAAAGGCAGATTTTTCAGTGCCTGGGGGACTTTATCATTATCAGAAGAAACATAGGTGCCTAGAGATTTAGGTGGCACCGAAGCATTTAGAGAACCAGAAGTTTGGATTTAGGAACCTAAAGTTAGTTAGATGATAAAACCCCTTTGTGGATCTAGCTCCTAGTGGCTACAAGATGGAGGGATACAAATATGTTTTTAAAAGAAATATAATTTTGCAGCAATCATGGAAGAAAAGACATTTGATTGCACATGTAACCATCCCAGGAATTACAGCCATCAGGCCTTTCCATGATAGTGCAGAAGTCCACAGACTATTGCAGAAATTACAAACTTCAAATTATGAAGAAACAGCAAGGTAGAGGGGTTACCTCACGGATAATATTCAACTGTTTTGTTCTCTCATACGTATTGAACTGATTACATTCCTGAGATTCAACATGTACCCCATTTTCTCAAGAAAAGGACTACGCTTTTGTGATACAGCCTTTGAACTAGTCATAGTACTGTTACACATTATTCTGCCTGGGGCATTAAACCAATCATCTGTTCCACTCTGGCGCCTTCAAGATACCACATCATTTTGAGAACAGCAGTGTTATTAGCAGTATGATAACAAATTGGGGCTTGCTATAATATCTTCCCAAGAATGGAGCCATTGTTACCCATTCAAGCATAATCCTGTTACATTTTAATATCTATCTAATGTACTGTTCTCCATTTAACAACTATTTTTGACAGGAAAAAACTTAAAGCTGTCTGTTTCATATATAGAACTGGCATTGTATAAGACTGCTATTTATAACTTAACCTTGTTTCTAATAGTACAACAGTGTAGAGCTGGCTGCCAGTGACATTGTTTTCCTTCTATCCTGTCACTACTGGAAAGGCAGCTTTTGAAATGAATCATCTGAACCTATGTTTGAGAAATTGCATTTTCATCCTGGAATATTTTTTGCAGAAATAAATGACAGTGTCACCAGTGTTTGTTACTTCCTGGAAGCAGAATTCTTTAGCATTTCTGGTCTGGCACTCTTGTTTCTTTCATCACTCAGATCATCTGTCATATTTGTGGGTAAAAATTGTGATCTAGGCAGAAAAATGGGTGGGGTGGGGTGGAGTGAGGAGTGTCATCTGCAAGTGGACACGGTGTTACTGGAATGAAAAATTCCCACAGAGTCTTTTAGAATATAGAACAGTTCATATGGATTCAAAATACAGATCAGTTCCTTAGCTAAAGACTTCCACTGACTTTAATGGATTTGGGTCATGCTCAAAGATGCAGATTTTCCCCACAGTGAGCAAAAGTGTTCGTTAAACTGGATTTCATCATACCAGTGAAATAAGGTACCCATTGAAGCAAAGTTTATCTAAGAAGGAAACTACTGTAATGGCTGCATTCCATGTAATACTCTCTGTGAATAGAATGAATTTTTGTTCAACTTAATGTTGTTTTCTGTCCTATCAGTTATTTCCTTGTGCAGGTAAAATGACTCATTAAATTTGTCATCAAGAGCAATTTCAACTCCAGCAATAAATAACCAGTTTATATATATAAAAAAAAATCAGTTTTCTAGACTGCACAGCTCCTTTGTACATGTAATTATTAGCGGCACAATGACTTGTTTGGGGGAGGGACATATGAATGTGGTCCCCCTCCCTGCAACCTCTCACTGCATGAGCAGTACTGTGTAGCTAGTGTTTATGATTTTCACACATCTTCTCAGTGTATTAAAGAATGACTAAATAAGTTTGGGTAATTTTAATTGCACTTAACATTTCACAGGGGGCACTGGGGGTGGTGGGGGTGGGGGTGGTGGGAGCAGTGGGGGTGGAGGTGGTGGGGTTTGGGGGGAGGGTCAGCAGGGGCAGTGGGGGGCCAAGAGGCAGGCAACATTGGCCACATGCTCCCGGAGTGTCTGCTCAATGCTCTCCAGGGTGTTAAGCAGCCTCTCCCAGGCTGTCCTCTGCCACTCCATCTCAGCCTCGGCAAGCTTCAAGTGCTGCTTGGCCACCTCAGCCTGGCACCGGCTCTCTGGGTCCTCCTCGGCTGCGTGGGGTGGTGTCCAGATGCCTCTGAGGTCTACGGGGCGGGGGGGTTGCTCTTGGGGACGAGGGATGGCGCATGGGTCTCCCAACCCATGGCTGGTGTGGCTGTATAGAGAGGGAGACAGCATGTCAGTCGTGTGCCCTGGACGGAGGGGACCTGGCTGTGGCCCACCTGCCTGAGCCCCACCATGGGACATTGACCCCCCACCAAGGGGCACTGACCCACCCCTCATGGGCTGGGCCTCCCAGCCCATGGGGGTGCATCCAGGGGTCTCTCGTGCAGGTGGCCCACCCTGCCCTGCGGCATGCAGGCCCCAGGTGCGGTCCGGCACTGACTGGCCACTGCCCCATGTGTGGCTTGCAGTGCTGTCCACTGAAGGCAGGTGCTGGGTGTTGCTGGTGGGCCACCGTGGGGTGTCACATACCATGTGGGGCTGGCCTGTGTGTGGCCCAGGACCACCAGCCCTGTGTGCGGCTGACTAGCCATTGCAGGTGTGCGCCCATCCATGTACATACTGCAGGGTCCCTCGATGACTTCTGGGGATACCTGGCTCCTGGTGGCCCAGCTGGACGAGCGGGAGGAGATGTATATGGCCAGATCCCCCTCCTCACTGGAGCACTCCATGGTTCCCTCACCCTCTGGGGTCTGTGGTCCAGGCTGCTCCTCTTCCTCTGGCTGCAGCTCCTTAGCTGAGGTGTCCAGGTGGGGAACTGTCCTGGGGCCCCAGCATGCCCCAGAGCTCCTGGTAGTATGGCCATGTGGCTGGAGCTGCCTTGGAGTGGCCGGCCTGGTCTCTGGCCCGGGCATAGCCCTGCCACAGCTCCTTCACCTGCTCCATGGTATGCTCTGGGTGGTCACTGGTCAGGATGCCCTGTGCCAGGTGGCTGAAGGCAGCAGCATTCTGCCACTTGACCCCCATCTCGTGCAGGACCTCCTCCTTTTCCTTCCAGAGGCCAAGGAGGTCCCACAGCTCGTGTTCTGTCCAGGAGGAGGTCCTTTTTTTTCCTCCCCTTGGGAGCCCTGGGAGCCCTCCTTGGACTCGGGGGTGGGGCATGGGGTTCATGTGGGGGCTGGCTGCTGGCCATGGCTGAGGCACTGGGAGCATGGGGCTGGAGCACGTGCAGGGGCTGCTCCTAGCACGCTCTTACCTTCCTGCCACATGTTTCCTGTGTGCATGCCACTTTAAGGTGGCCGGACACAGAGATCACAGAGCCCCACTGCAGCTGGTTGGAGCGGCCCCGCACTCCAGCTGACTGGCACCACTGAGGACTCATTTTTGAAAGAGCGGAATGTGGAGCGTCTACACATTTACTCTTTTGATTTAGTTTTTCGAAAGGGGACGATCTTCCTGATATGGGATAGGGGTTCAGATTTTAAAGTCTATGCCCCATTCCTTTAATTTCCTTTCAAAAGACGGTGTTACATGTGTGGATGCTCTGCCTGTTCTTTCAAGAGAGGGCCACTTATTTTGAAGTTTTGTGCATGTGTAGACACAGCTGTACAGCCCCTTTTTTGAAATACCTATTCTGAAATAGGCAGTATTCCTTGTACTATGAGTTTTGTCAATTTCAGATAAAGGCATCCACTATTTTGAAGTTATTTCGAAATAGCAGTTGCATTTCTCACTATCACTGTTCTAAGGCTTCTCTGAAGTTAAGGAAGGAAAGTACAGTTCAGAGAACATCATAACTGGGATAACTGTTTCTATTTACATTACACAAAACCAGGAAGTATCTTCTATGAATTTTTATACACATGGTTAAAATGTGGCTTTAAGTCAGAGCCCCCACACCATAAGGCAATGTGAAGCTGCACTGACCCAGAAAGAGCTGTCTAAGGTAGGCCCAGTGTGGATCTCTTCTTGCTTTCAGAAGTTGCATGATCCACTCCTTTCTGCATATGGTTTGCTTCGCTGGTAGATGGGGAGAGGGAAGCTTCTCTCAATACAGAAGACTATCACTGCTGTAGGCAGGGACTGTAGTATACAGACAAAATAGCACTTAAAATGCTATCTGTAATTAAGCCATTGTAT
Source organism: Carettochelys insculpta (assembly GCF_033958435.1). Lineage (NCBI taxonomy): Eukaryota > Metazoa > Chordata > Testudines > Carettochelyidae > Carettochelys > Carettochelys insculpta. The sequence continues at coordinate 141,157,508 of NC_134137.1, forward strand.
ATTTTTATATGAAATGCTGTTCTAATGTAGTGTTAATTATGTTGGACTGTATTATTAAAACTATGTGTGATTCAGTGTTGTCTCAAATTGACTTATATCATAAAATCAGAATTTTAACCAGGATATGAATCTCATCATTAAGGATAAAAACCTTACAATGCAATCGGTTAGCTCAACCTATAAAACTGGATGTATTTATTAAGGAGTCAGCTCTGCAGCATATTTATATGAGCCACCTGCACCATCAGGGTTAAAAAAGCTTTTCTGATACTCTTATGATGTGGAGCAATTTAAGCCTCGTGATTTTTCTGCAGCAGAGATTAACTTGATTATTTGACATAAAAATAAGTTTTCATCATGACACTGTTCCTAACCTGTCTTGTTGGGGGAAAAAAAATCTTTATACTTGAGATATTAAACCTGTTCTGGGTGATGTGAGAATTTATGCAATTATCATCTTATTGTCCGTTCCCACTTAAATAGATGGTATCAGCATGCAGTGAGTTCAATAACTAATTTAACCTCCAACTTAACGCCTTTGAGGATTTACCAGTCACTTTGCTTTTCACTTCTTGAGTGGCAAGAGCTTTCTCACATCATAGTATGCGTGCAATTCACATAGAAATCATTTCATTTTACTGTAAATATACTCACAACGTTAATTAGCTGATTAACTAGAAATATGACGATCCACAATGCTTAAACCCACACTTTTCGAGCATCTGCGTGTATATGGAGCCAGAATTTCAGTATGGGACCATCTCTCTGATAATCAACATTTTTTCCTGCAATCATCGTGCCCAGACATAGAAGGCTTGAGTGAAACAGTTGATCTTGATTTCTCAGGAATCTCACACACTACTCAAAAGCATGAATCTCCTATAAAAAAGAAAAGAAGTATTTTATTACAAATGTGGCATGTTATCCTGAAATCTCAATTATTAATAGAATGGGGAAAAAACGAAAAAAGAAAACTAGCTGACAATTTTTTAACTTCAGAAATCTCTCACTTCCTGTCAACATTGCAATACTCTTTTCCAGCTATTGCAGAGAATCCGGTCACAAGTGCAGAAGCCTAAGTAAGTGCAGCTAATTTTATGTAACTGCTTGACATGCAAGTGTTAATTCTTTCAAATTTTGCCTAGTCAATACATCATTTCACGCAGTGTCTCAGGGTGATAATGCATCACCACCATTCCCTTAGTGATAAGACCAGGTTCTACAGTTAGATGTTCATTTAAGACATAATGAAAAAAGGAAGTGTATATGGGGGGTGAGGCTGAATTTGGTAAGTGCTGCCTAGTGACAAAAATTCATGGTACTTTCCAAAGATGGAAGGAGAATGCTATTTGTTTCTGTCACTTCATGTCATAATAGCTTATTTTCTGGGAGTGCCCACGTGTCACGCAATAGCTTATTTTCTTGCTGTTCTTGCAGGCAATATTGTGTTAAGAACAAAATATACAACATTTTCTTATTGAATATATATATTTACTGGTAGAATTCTTAGAAGTAGTTGATGGAAGCAAAGTTGTCAGATTCAGCATGTCACACACAGGGCAACATGTGGAAAGTAATTTGGAACAGTTGCAACCACCCAATGAGCATTATGCTTGTTTGTATGTGGCAAAAGGGCAAGATGATGAATAGCTTTTGAAAATTGCTTTTTATATACACTGCTGCGAGAATGCTATGATGTATGTGTTGGAGAGGAGGTGGGTGTTGAAGTGTAGTTCATCTGGTTAGGACAATGTTTCTACCAATTATTGTACAACATTGATACATGCATTCACAATACCATTTCCGGCTGAAACATCGCTTATGTGTTTCTCCCCCATGGCTTAGCTGGTCCTCTGGAGGCTAGATAAAATGCTGTGTAGACCCTGAGGGAGGGACTGTCACATGTCTTTCAGTGGTGGCCTCTCTGGATGATTAAAGATAAAAACCCTGATAAATTCCAAGATGGGGTCTTCCAGCCTTCTTCCTGGAACTAAAAAGCCCTTATGTCATCTCCATTTATCATAACCTATGCTTATATATGGCACAACTATTTTAGGATGGCGACTGAGGTGTTTTACTTATCAATTTATTTGAAAACCCTAAACTGCTAAATTAATTCTAAGTAAAATGTCTGGTTTGACAGAAAGGGGAATATAAAGCAGATTTTTTTCTTTATTTAAAAAATATTCTTAGCAAGCTTCATGTATCACCACTAATTTGGGATATATGACAGATCACTGATTGCTTCTCTGACTCTGAGAAACCACCCCAAGCACCAAACTCCTATCAATAACACAGCATACCATGTCTCACCATTGTTTGCATTTTATACACAGGTGATGAAGTAACAGTGAGAGCAGAAATATTGTTCTTTATTTCTTTGTGGTTCACCTTTAAAGGTCAAATACAGTTAATTTAAACTGATAGTTCCCAAAATGGAAAAAAAACACTCCAGGAGGGAGAGGCACAGAGAAGCAATTAGTGTGCGTAAATATCAATGGGCTTGTATACCATTAAAACTGCTATATTTTTCTATCTGTTTTTGTTCACGCAAAAATGTAGGGAATTATTTTTATAATTATTTATAATCGGATAGAGGGCTAGATCATCAAAGCGACAGTCTGAAAAAAAAAGAAGTCGAGCTTCAAGTAGAAGTACACGAAAATAAGACCTCCAGAGTTACAGAAATCTAGTTTCTCACTATTCTCCCTCAATGAGAGTATGGGATAACAAATTTAAGTAAAGTGTAACAACCAGTTTCTGCTCCTGGGATGTCTCCTCTCTTCTATACATGAGGAAAAATTTGGTTGAAAGGGCCTGATCCAGGGCTCATAGAAATCTGTGGAACAGTCTGACAACTTCAAAGGAGACTGGGCCAGACTGTACAGCCTTCGTACTCAGAAAACAGGGTGTGAAAGTACCACTAATAATAAAATTAATAACACCTTTTGTAAGTGTCATATTCCTCACATGTCACACAGACAATGTCCATTCCCATACCTGCTACAAAAAAAATCTGTGTTTCTTGAGAAAAAAACAAAACAAATAAAAGGCAGAGGTACCCATCCTGCTCAAAGACAGGCCTAACTTCATGGCCACAAACCCAAATAAACCTACATAGGTTTTTTTTTTCTTTTTTTTCATTGCACTGAGTGGGAGGACCCAGTCCTGCAAAATGCAAAATAATCTATACTCAGGGGCTTTGCAGGACTGAGGCCAACATCTGTAGACAAAAAGCCACGCATACGGAATTTCTCACGTTGTTAAGGACTAAAGAAAATCCTGGGCTGCTGTCCTGGTAAATCACTGAGCTACCCAGATTAGAACTAGAGCCAAGCATTCAGAGTCTGTTTGGAATGTGCATTCCTGGACAGACAATAAACAGGAAAATGGAATAAAACAAATATGTATTGCTGGAGAAATAACAAAGCTATCACTCCATCAGCAGGACTCCCTGAGAAATGTTACCTATTACACGCTATCAATTCCTCCTGATATGTCGACGCAAGAAACAGGACAACAATGACTAGTTTTGCTTTGAAATCAATGGCATAAATTAGCCTAATTATGGATGCTAAGGATCCATGACTCCTATTTTGGATGAATTTCACTCCTGAAGAGAGACAACTTAAAATCAAGACACATAAGCAGCTGACATTCACATAGGTTGACTCTCTCTTGCTCAGCACCCTTGGGACCTGACTGGTTCCAAATGAGAGAATTTGCCAGACCACAAGAAGTCAATATTACCTAGCAGCATTATCAACACTTCCACTGCTTACTGGGCTCTTAGAAGTCATTTCGTTTAAATAACAGCTAAATAACACTGAGATCCAGGACTGGTTGCTGTAAACAAACTTTATGAGAGCACTGGAAACTTGGCCATGCACATAATAAGTGGCCATCCATCTAACTAAAATCATCCCGTATTACACATGTTGCCAGATGAGAGAGTGCTGGATTAAATAGGTTCAGCATGTAGCAACTTAATCTTCAATTCCATGTTCATTTTCACATGAACTGTATACAGTACTCACCATTAAAAATAGCTTTAAACACAACTTCCGGATAATTTCCAGTGCGAGTTTTGCATAAAAGCTGATAGAATGAGATACTCAATTACAATGTACATGTCAAAGTATGTATGCTACACTGTTATAAATCTGGAGTAATTCCACTGAGCTCATTGGAGTAACTCTAGACATACAACACTGTAAATTAACAGACTTATAATTCATAGTTCATAGTCTGGAGCAGGATTAGACCATTAAAACCTTTCAGACAGTGTAGAACTGTATTCTGTGCCCTTCACAAACTACCCCCATATTCCTTGCATATTCCCAGCTAAACACAGGACCGCTTGCATTCCATCCCAAGGGACATGGCCCACAATGACAGCTGAATTTACACACTGTTGTGAGAGCCTTGTTTCACAGATTGCTGCTCAGTAGTATATCCCTTATGAGAAATGTTATTCAGTGTATCGCTGATTAATAAAAATTTAACCTTACATATATAATGATTCTTTTTTTCTGTCCTACCCGCTGTTGTTGTAGCAGAAATTCATATGCTGTGGCAACTGGTACATTTGAAGATTACAGTTAATGTTCAAGCAGCTACCATTACAAAGGCCATTCAAGGTGGCAAGTGAACAACATGTGGCAGAATGAACCAAAGAAAGACCTATTACTGGTGTTCATTGTCAAAATGCTTTTTCAAAGGCTTCTTGATATGAATAGTCCCCCACCACCTCCCTGCCACCATCCGCAACACATTGAGCCCCTGTAATAGCATGTGTAGCTAGCTGCTCAAAATCAGCCCTCAGGTGATATACTTAGCACATCACCCTTTGGGAAACATTTCCATCTTGGATTCACAAATTCTGTGCAGTGTACAGCAGGTTGATATGACCATGGGGATATTTTCTCACAGAGGTCTAACCTGCCAAAAAGGCAGAAAGCTTGTAATCTGCCAAAACACATTCAACTACCATTCTGTACCAGTGGAATCTATTGTTGATGTGTTCCTTGCTTTTGTCAATGTTTCCAGTGTCAGGCTTCATGAGCCATGGGATGAGGGGATGGTTGTGTCTCCTAGAATCACTATGAACATTTCCATATCCCCTACAGAAATCTTCTGGTCCAAAAAAGAAAGTCCTGGCATAGAGCCTTCTATAGGAAGGGCAATGTTTCTGAAGATGTATCAATCATATGCCTTCCCTGACCAAACAATGCTGATGTCAATTAAATAAACACAGTGATCTACCAGTGTCTGTAGTGCAATAGAGGATTGTCCCTTTCTATTGAAGTACTCCATTGTAAAGTGATCTGGGGCAAAAATTGAGATCTGTCTGCCATCTATCATCCCACCATAGTTAAGGAATCACATTGCAGAAAAGCTATCTACTACATCCTATACATTGCCCAGAATGACAGTCCTTTACAGGAGGAGGTAATTAATGTCCCTTCATACTTGTATCATCACAACCCCACTAGAGACTTCCTACCTCCAAACTGATTTGTGACTAACCAGTGGCAGACTGGAGTTGACAGCTTCCACAAGATCGGACAGCAGTGCAGGATCCAGCATTTGTTCAGGGAGGGTGGGTGCAAAGTTTACAGGGGCAGTTTAAACATGTCACATAACATAGGTGGAAGACCACAGAATAAAGGGATGGGGAAAACTGCATCATGGGATGGTGAGTTCACTTGCGTGGTGCATGGAAATCCATTCCAAGAACTCCTAGCAGAAGAAGATGGCGAGTTACCCAGTGGGATATCTACCCATGCATCACAGCTTTCTCTGTTGATGAGAGGGCACCAACTATGGACATGCTGCACCAGCACCAGCAGAGTTGTGTCAACATGCACAAGGAACGTTGTTACAATAGTTCATGATCATTGAAATAACTCATGTCAATGTAATTCTATAGTATAGACATAGTCTTAGATTATGAACTCTTTGGGACAGTGTGAACGCATTAATGTGAGCCTTAATGGTTCCCACGTACATGCGTGAGAGAGAAAGCAAGAGTTAATTAATGATGAAGCCCATTTGGAGGGTGATTATAGAGCCATGAAGTCTTCATCAGAAAGGGGAAAAATCTGCCATCACTCTCTGGAAGCTGAAAGAGGTAGGATGTGGGAAATAGCAAGAAGTCCAATAGAGTAGATCTTAACTGCCAAATAAAGATCCCTTGGATGAGAACCTCGAATAGAATGTGGACCTGGGTTCCCTTACTAGCCTTTAGGAATTTGGCATAAAGCCCTCTGATATAAGGGGATAAAGATATTCAAAACTCTGACTAAGGATACATGATCCTTAGATCCCAGAGTTGGTTCTGTTGTAAGGCTATTTGACTGTTATTTGGTACCCTGGAAGGGGAGAACTATATCATAATTTGACTAGAGAGGCAAGTCACAAAAAGGGGAGCACCCCAATTTGTGGAGAGAGGCAAATAAGAGGTCACAGCATGAGTAATTAATGGGGTTAAAGTGAATTCTAAGACCTGGCTGTGAGAAGGTGCTTCTGCAGTGAGCAAAACACTTTACAAATAGGTAACGTCTTTTTGTTCTCTCTTTGCAGAGAGTCTAGCACAATGGGGTCCTGATCTTTGACTATTGTTCTTAGGTGCAAAAGTATTACAATATTAAATAATAACAGACAGTGGCTGACATCAAGAAATAAGTATTTATAAACATACATTCATAATTGTGAATAGCGTTTCATATGGTGCTCCAAGGTACTTCTCCAATTATTTAATTCCTTGTAATTGGGTTCCATCTATGAAATAGAATAGGCATTCAATATTATTTCATTATAATGCTTTTCTTTCCAGCTACTGAGAAGGATTTGTTTTCTTGAAGGCCTGAATTCAACAAGCACTTTGTTGTCTCTTTTTTTCCCAAAAAATTCAGGATCTCAGCCATGGTAAGGAATAAAAATGTGTCTGCTCTTGTCTAGGATGAGTATATAACTACTATTTTAGATTATTTCATGTTACTTAACATGAAGTTTAATTTAAAGTTTTCTGATGCCTTCTGTTAATAAATTAATACCTCCATTGATCTTCACCGAAGGCAGCAAGAATGCAATTATATTTACAAAGGCCTGGTGTTGTGTTGAAAATATTTCAGTCGGGGGTCACTTACATCAAAATCAAATTTTATTGTAAGAGCAATGTAAATATTATATAAGATTTCTCCTCTTCGTATGGTAAGTCCTAACAAAACTAAGTAGTATGTTTAACTGAAAAGAAATACTTATCTGCATGAATTCCAAGTATATTTTAATACTATATTATAGTCACTATCTTGAATAAAGGTGGAATGATAGTAAATATATGTGTGATACTACATATATCTCAATATCCTGAACAGATATACTTCCTCATCATGCCTCACTTACTTTCTGTAATGGGTATTTAGTCAATGTCTTTTACCCAGCCACTGGCCTGAGCTTGAATGAATGCATTTCATTAGTCATGCTCAAAGCCAGAGCAGTCCTGTAATTATAATAATGCATGAGGGGATTTAGATATGGATCTCTGCATGCAAGTGGACAACACTACTATATTCTCAGTTGAAATAATAGCACAACTGTATATGTTACTGAAGTATGGAAACATAACCTGCACTTTAGGCAGATTTCTATGACCTGGAACATACAACATACAACAAAGAAGAAATGTTAGTGTACCTGTTTCATCCCAGAAGGAACCTAAGCAGTTAATTCACAGTCTTTGAGATGATGAACCTTCCTATGCTGATCAAAGTGAGGCACTGCCGTACCCATAACCAGGCATTGCACTGAGTGATGACACAGAAGTTAACATGCTGTTGTTTTCTAAGGGATACCACCCATCTTTTTCTCTCTATGAATAGCTGGAAAAACAGCTGCCTATATCTCAGTAGTTTAGCAGTAGCAGTAGTAGGCAGTACTATATTGTTATAATTCAGTGGATGAAAGATGCATATGTGATTGTGAAACTAAAAAATGTAGTTCAGTATTCTAGGTTTTTAAATTTGAAGGAAAATGGAGGGAGAGAAAACTGAACTTATATCAAAAAAGCCAGACAAAATCTCTATCAAATATTTCAAAATTTGTTAAAATGCTAATGGGCTTTATAGAGAAGCAGGCTATTCACTAAATGCGGCATCCTTTAAAACTGAGATATGGTTTGTCTTCAATATAGTATAGTATACAGTATAGTATATAGTATACAGTAGAGTCTCAACATTCTCCAACCTAGGGTTTGCGAATTCAATTATTTGCAAGTGGCCAGAGCAGCCGCTTCCCCAGGGCCCTGGCAAGACCACTGGCAGCTGTCGCTTCCTCCAGGGCTCCGGGTATGAGCGCTGGCAGCCACTGCTTCCCTAAGACATCAGGCAGGAGCGCCAGCAGACAGGGGCTGCCATATTCATGAAATTCAACATTTGCAAGGGTTCCCGACAGGGAACTCTCATGAATGTTGATACCCTACTATCTATATATATATATACAGTAAATAGTATACAGTATAGAATATATCATGTACTACAAGAATAAGTATTCTTGCCCCAAGTTTCTTCTTTCATCTATCATATAGCTGTGTGGTACAGATCAGTCACTGGGCTTCTGTACATAAGCTCCACTCCTGTAATGAGCTCCTCTCCACGAAGTTCACTGCAGGTTAAGATCCTTCCTCATGGGGGACTACGGCCCATTTCTACTGAAGTAAAGTGGCAAAATTCCCATTGGCCTCAGTGATTACATACTCAGACTCTGAAGAGGTGTTCCCTGGAGGCTGTGTGTCTTGGACTCCCTTTGACTGCTGTGACAGATTTATGCACTTCTGAAAGTATGTCATCTTTTTTTATGTGTGCCTGATTTCTTTTTGTGGAAAAGACTCAAAGTCAGTTGACACACACATACATACTGATAGATGGGGAATGTGCATGCATTCTCCAGGGTCCAGTGAGCACTCAGGGATGACCAATTCCTTCTCACAACCAAACATTTCCTCTATTTTTCCAATCATTCAAATTATTTCCTCTATTTCCCAAGCATTCAAATTATTTCCACACCTGGATTCTTTTTAAATTCAAAAAGAAAGAAAAAAAAAAGAAATCAGCCCCTTTCTCATGATAACTCCTCCATAACCTTTGTGTTGTGCTAGAAATAAGGGAACTTCTTTGACATCTGGTCCCAGTAACAGGGTTGTGATTTGCCTCCTAGGATCTGTGTATGCAATTGCAAAGTAATAAAAACACAAAAATGAGACTGAAGGGTTACATTCCACATATTCAGAGAGAGGGCTGTTAGTCTGGAATTCTAAGGTACATTCATGAACTCTGATAAATGTTGCTGGTAGAGGAAGCATAAGGAATTTTTTGATAGACAAAATATGTTGCTCATAGCCCCCAGTGGCTAAATGAAGCAGACCAGCATATTAGGAAGCAGAAATTATTAGAATATCCACTGGAGCGTGGTGTTTGTATTGTCTTCACACCGAGAATTTATGAAGCTGCAAAATGGAGCAGGTGTAAAATTTCAAATACCAAACTGCTAGAAAAAGCACATAATTGGCAGACTGGTCTTTTGATGTTCAAACAACCTATGGTGCCATATCTGTGAATGATTCAGTTTACTTAACATTAAACATCTCCATTCTGTTCAAGATGGTAGTTTATTCAGTGTAATAATCTTTCAGATAACATGAGGAAAGCTATCCCCTCCCCCCCAGCACTGATATATCCAGTTATTTAATTTCTATTGAACAATGATTGTGCAGGCTGTCACCAAGGCCTGGAAATGACTGAATGATTCAGGCTGCACTACATTGTAACAACTGGCCTGTAGCTGCCCTAGCAGGAGCAGCATGAATCACAGCAATGTGGAGATAAGGTGGCTCAGATATGTTCACAACAATATGGGTGCTGTGAGCCACTGCTCCTTTCTTAACAGCATGACAGTTGTTTTTAAAAGGTGGGATTTTCAAAGGAGTCTTTGAAAGGAGTGCCTGTTCCAGGAAATATATAGTTCTAGCTATAAGGTCCATGAATAACAATACAGAAAACAAAAGAAAGGAGGAAAAATTTTTTGCATATTCAGAAAATTGAAGTAGAAACCTAAAGCTAAAGTGGCATGTACAGAGCTCTGTGCACACACAAAATTTGTATCTGCATCTGCATCTTTATCCACAAAAATGGGCCACAGATATCACCATCCATAGCCTGGAATGAGGATACTTGCAGATATCCACAGATTTGCAGATCTACAGGAATGTAACCACATTGGTGTTTAGAAGTTATGGCTACCTTAAAACTTTTTTGTTCTGAGGAGTGAAGTACTGACTGTTTCAGAAGGAGGAAATGCTGTTGGAGCAGAGAGAGGAGAAGGAGAGTGATAGGAGGAGGGGGGCTGTCTGGCGTTCCCAATAGAAAGATTGTTCCAAGTAGGCTGTCTCAGAGTCAAGCTGCTGATAACCTGTCCAAAGCCTGGCAGGGACAGAACAGCTGTATGGGGACACCTCATGACAGGAGCCAGGAGGAGCACTGTGGCAGGGAGGAATCACCCACATACCCACATGTATGGGACACGTGAGTTTGCTTTGGGAACAGCAAGGGAGCCTATTAGCTAGTTAAGGGAGGAGGTTGTTGTTCTATGTAGTTTTGTGCAGAGAAGCAGAAATGGCCGTAGAGGGTGGCAATCTGGGCAGCAGCGATCATGAGATGGTCGCATTCAGGATCGTGGCCGAAGGAAGAGAGGAGAGCAGCAAAATATAGGACCTGGATTTCAGAAAAGCAGATTTTGACTGCATGAGGGAACTGATGGGAATGGTCCTGTGGGATGCTAACATGAGGGTGGAAGGAGTCACAGAATCTTCGAATACCAGAACTGGAAGGGACCTTGAGAGGTCATCAGGTCCAGTTCCTTGCCCTCACAGCAGGACCAAGCACTGTCTGGACCATCCCCGATATATGTCTATCTCACCTGCTCTTAAATATCTCCAGTGATCGAGATTCCACAACCTCCCTAGGCAATTTATTTCACAGTTTAATCACCTGAATGTTAGGAATTTTTTCCTAATGTCCAAATTAAACCTTGTTCTTTCCTCAGAGGCCAAAGAGAACAATTTTTCTCCCTCCTCCTTGTAACCCCACTTAAGATACTTGAAAACCACTATGATGTCCCCTCTAAGTCTTCTCTTTTCTAAACTAAACAAGCCCAGTTCTTTCAGTCTTCATCTGCTCATGGGAATCTGCTCATGGGAATAAGGGTACTTCGAAGTAGGCGGGGTCCATTCGAAAAGGAGCCCCGTTGGGACGAGCTGCGCGGCGGCGAGATGCGTCAATTTCGAGGTGCCACGGCCGCCCGCATGCTAATGAAGCGCTGAATATGTATTTCAGCCCTTCATCAGTAAACTTCGAAATGGCCATTTGCATGGACATTTCGAAGTTTGGGGCTAGTGTAGACACGGCCAAAGAAAGTTATCAGATTGGTCTGGCATGATTTGTTCTTCACAAATTCATGCTGGCTGTTTCCTATCACCTCATTTTCTTCAAGATGTTTGCAAATGAATTCCTTAATTACTTGCTTCTTTGTCTTTCCCGGCACAGAAGTTAAACTGACTGGTCTGTAGTTTTTCTGGTTGTTCTTTTTTCCGTTTTTACAGATGGGCAGTATATTTGCCCTTTTCCACTCTTCTGAGTCCAGGAGATCTGGCTGTATTTTAAAGAAATCTTACTAGAGGCACAGAAACAAACCATCCCGATGCACAGAAAGAAAAGTAAATATGGTAGGCAACCAGCCTGGCTTCAAAGAGAAATCTTTGATGTGATTAAATGAAACAAAAGAAAAGCTTACAAGAAGTGGAAACAAGGACAGATGACTAGGGAAGAGTATAAATATATTGCTCAAGTATGCACCTGTGTAATCAGGTAAAGCCAAAATGCAATTGGAGTTGCAGCAACCAAGGAATGTGAAAGGGAACTAGAAAGGTTTCTGCAAGCATGTTAGTATTAAAAGGCTGGTCAGGGAAGGCGTGGGACCTTCACTGGATGAAGAGGTAAACTAGTGATAGATGATGTGGAAAAAGCTGAAGTACTCAATGCTTTTTTGGCTTGACCTTGAAGACAAAGTTGGTTCTCAGAGTCCTGCACTCGGCAGAACAGTATGGGAAGGAGGTGGGAAGCCCTCAGTGGAGAAAGAGTGGGTTAAAAACTATTTAGAAAAGGTGCAATAGTTGTATCAAAGTCTATTGGTGACTGGTTAAAAGACGTTCAAAGAAGTTGGAATGATATTATTAGCTTAATATAACAACCTGGGAAACATAATTCAAGATTTTACAGTCACAGCAATATGTGCTCAGTCAAGCCTATTAGAGGTGGCAAGCATAGCTATATAAAAAAAAAAACCAAAAAAACCTATGCAAACCAAAGTCAGTTATCAGCATTTTACAGGAAGAATTGTGATCAGACTTTGAACAGAACTAATCCAAAACTATGGGACGATGTCTTGATGTGGCTTACCTTACTCCCACCTTACTTTTGTACATATAGCATACGAATGCTTTCAAATGAAGAGTGCATGTAGATTGAGCCTTAGATTATATTTTGAGACTTCAGGAGTTTCGCCAAATATCTTTTCCTCTATCAAAAATCATTTTTTTATCCTTGGCTGTGTCTCCACTCGCATTCCTCTTTTGAAAGAGGCATGCAGTTAAGGGAAACAAAAATGCAAATGAGATGCAGATTTACATATCTGATGCTTCATTTGTATATTCTTCTTTTGAAAGAGTTTCTTCTGAAAGAAGAAAAGCAGTGTAGACACGGCTGTTTCGAAAGAAAACCCAATCTTTGAAAGAACACTTCTTCCCATAAAAAGCTCTTTCAAAAGAAGAATATGCAAATGAGGGGGCAGATATGTAAATCTTCACCTAATTTGCATTTTTGATTTCCTTCATTTGCATGCCTCTTTTGAAAGAGGAAAGAAAGTGTAGACACAGCCCTTGTAATTAAATGGATGCTCAGGGTAGATAAAAATACAAATGTCATGAGGAATATTTGTTAAATGCATGTGTTACTTTGGTAACAGATCTGTTGCTCTGTTCAGATCACTAAAACAAAACAAAACCACCAGTTGCTTTACCGACTGGATAGGTTCTATGCATCAGTAAATAATAATTCCCTCTGGGGAATATTCATGAACAATGAAGTTTAGTTATGTCTTCAGAACTGACGTAGGAACACCCCCAGAATAAGTGTTGATGCCCATAATTCATTCTGATTAATTGACATGGTCTTGCTGAATGGTTTCTGATTTTTTCCATTATAAGGGGCTGGTGACAGAGGGGGGGTTTAGCTGGCAGAGACACGTTCACATGTTTTGTTTACTGCTGGCAGCAAGATCTCTCACAGATATGCTAATTAATCCCTTGATTATGCTAATGGAAGCCATTTGCAATTGCAAGACTGCTCATTAGCATGGAGCTGCCAGCAGTACAGGTCCATTTAGATGTGCCCTTAGAGAACCATGGCTTTGTCAACAAGGGGCCAGAGCTGGCCCTTCCGCAATATATAAGAGAGATGGTCTCTTACGCTTCTCGGCATTTAGGCAAGCACCTGCATAAGAACTGAAGTAAGGTAGTGACATGTAATAGATACCCCCTGCCTCCCCATCTTTGCCATATACATTCACATCACTGAAATAGGCTGACGTATATGAGCCCTGTGGCTGGAGAACTTGATCTGTGATGCACTGGTGATCCACTGAGTGGTAGGAATCTGGGAAGTGCAGTTTCTATATCATGATTGTAACCCACCTCTTGAGGGAGAATGCAGGCTGTATGGTGGTGTTCTGGTGCCTCAGTGCAGGTGCCAAGGAGTGGCATAGCTTGTAGAAGTTGTCCAGGTCATGCAGAAGTTCTGCAGCCATGTGGCATCATCCCATAGCCCCAGCATGAGTTGCTCCCACCAGTCTAAACTGCTGAGGTGGCTCCACAGGCACCAGGGTGCCAAATGGTGGGGTGCAGGCTAAGGGGGAGGTTCACATCCCTGGGGGGGCCACTCTGTCTCCTGAGGAGGAGCGGTGGCCATGGCAACCATGCAGACAAGGTGGACAACGATGTCCACAATGTCTGTGTCCACTGCCAGGAACAGGGTGTCATTGGCCATGGTGCTGCTGCGCTGGGATCTGCATCACTGCTGGCAGCTCAGCAGGCCTCAGCTCATGCAGGGCAGAGGAGCTGGGGGAGGGCGGTTTAAGGAAGTGGCTGCCTGCAGGCTCCAGAAGGGCTTGGCAGACATGCAACCCCATCCATGGCTTTGCCACCTTCTTTCTTTCAAAATAACGCTCATACACATGCAGACACTCACTTTTTAAAGAACAGGATGGATCGTCGAAAGAGGGGATCGGACCTGTGATCCACCTTTGCCATGTGGTTGTATGCTTTCGAACGCTGGGATTTCAGTTCCTGACTTTTGATTTTGCCCTTTCAGTGGTGGGCTCTTGTGTAGACACAGCCCTAGAGGCCATTGTTTGCAAGACCACACGGTCTGACTGCTAATTCCCCTGGGTAAAGGAGCCTGTGGCTGGGTGTATCCATCCAGCAGTGAGTCAGAGAAGGCTAATCTGGCTCTCCTGGTCAAGGATGCTTCGTACCTCAGGCCTTCCTGGGTGTAATCCAGCTTCAGGCCTGCTATAAAGGCCTCTGTAGCTAGTCAGTATAAACTGGCTGCTTCAGAGGAAGGAGGTGCTGGGGGAGCTCCAGGAGAGGAAGTACCAACAGACCAGGTCATGGAGTCACTACACTTTCATGAAACTAGAAACATACTCATATAATTTTCCTTGTAATAATACTCATGCTGTCAGACCACTGGTGCTCCAAAGGGGTACCTATTTATTTTAAAGTCATTTAGACCGAAGGATTACCCACATTTTACATGAAGAACAAGCTACTGTGAAGGCCAAAATTATTATTTGTTCTAAGTGTCTAAATCCATACTTAGACACTTAAACAAATGGCCTGATTTGCAAAAGTCCTGAGCATGCAGAATCTCATATTGACTGTAGAGGCAGAGATATTCAGAAGTGCTCAGCATTGACTTGGCTTTTCTCCTATTGAAATCAATGGCAATAGAGTTAGTGCAATGCTGAACACTCTTAAATTCTACTGTAGAAGCTGAAATACGGTTTTAGGAGCTGAAAGCAGGCACCTATATTTGAACATTTTGCCCTAATTTTTAATAAATTATTATTTTAATATTTTACAAGTAGACTGATGACTTTATATTGGTGTTTATAAGCTGTGAAGGCTTGGATAGAATTAGTGGATGTATTACAAATTCAGCTAGTGACCCAGAATATTTTGTACATGTGATTCCTGAAGTGTATCGCTATTTTTATTCTGTTCCTTGAGATCTGTGTTCAGATTGCAGATACCAGGATTACATCGACACAGATTCACTGTTAAATGAACATAATACTCAATTCAGTCTTTGTCATGGATCTTGCATGCAGACCTTGCGAACAATATCTCTGAAGCAGGAAACAATTAAAAGAACACTGCAAGATATAGTCAAGAGGGTAAATCAAGGGAAATTCACTTATTCTTCAGAGGCATTATATTAATAAAAAAATCTGCCTTTAAAATAATTTACTATTTCACTTTAATTACTAAATCAAACATCACATGCCAAGCCCAATGTTGTAGACTTGGCATGATATCACTTCTTATAACTCCTTTAACGCTGAACAAGCACTTCCTCAGTTTCTTACACAGAAAACATCACACAGGCCACGTCTACACTTACAAAAAACTTCGAAATGGCTTTGTTAATGGCCAAATCAAAGAATACTGATAAGGCGCTGAAATGCATATTCAGTGCCTCATTAGGATGCTGTCAGCTGCAGCACTTTGAAAGTGCCGCGGTTCATTTTCCCGGCAGCTCATCTACATGGAGGTCCTTTTTGAAAGGACCCTGCCTACGTCGAAATCCCCTTATTCGTATCAGCTGATGCTGGCAGAGTCCTTGTGAAAAGGACCCTGATGTAGACGAGCCGTGGGTGAATGAACTGCAGTATTTTGGAAGTGCTGTGCCGGTGGCATGCTAATGAGGTGCTGAATATTCATTTCAGAGCCTCATTAGTATCCTCTGATTTGGCCATTAGCATGGCCATTTCAAAGTTTTTTGTAAGTGTAGACACAGCCACAGGAATCATTATTCAAGCAAGTTTCAAACTTCTTCATAATGATCCAGCTACAGTCCTTTTAGGCATCAAACTGCTGTGACAAAACCCACAAATTCTTCTTTCCTCTTTCATTCACGCCAGTACAGTACTTCCCTAACTGAAAAGAAGGCAGTATCTTTCATCAAGAGCTAAACTTGTTAGTGGCATTCAGTGTCCGATTTTGGGTTTCTTTTTAAGAAGGAATATGAAACAACAACAGTATAAAGGTTTCTAATGGGAATTCAGCTGCATGGAAGTGTATTCCTTTTGAAACGGCACACGTTAAAAAAAATTACAGTAATCCCTCAAAAAATATGCAATTTCGAGTTGCGCTTAACTGGCATTAATGCCAGTTAAGTGCAACTCAAACTCCTTCTCACCCTGGTCCTGGATCAGCCCCTGGCACCGCACGGCCGCAGTTCAAACCTCCCCCCAGCCCAGCATGGACACAGTTCAACACCCTTCCACCCCACACAGCCCCCAGTTCAAACGCTCCCACCCCAGGTCAAACCTCCCTAGCCCCAGTTCATCCCCACCCCCAACAGCCCTGGCTCACTCCCCCCATGCCTGGTTCCAGCTCAACTCCACCTCCCCCCACGCGCAGCTCTGGCTCACCCCTTGTATGTGGCTCCAGTTCACCCTCTGCAGGGCTATGGGGCCCTGGCTCAACTCCGCCCCGCTCCGCTCTGCAGCTGTAACCCACGCCATGCTTAACTTTGCACCCCCGCCCGGCTTCAGCTGAAACCCACCACCAGGCTTAACCCTCTCCAGCTGCCCCCTACCCAACCCTAGGACTTACCTTTCAAAAGGAGCTCCAGGTGCTCCTGCTGCTTCCCTGGCTGCAGAACATGCGTTCCACCAGGGAAAAAACCTGCCTCAATTTATGCAAAATTCAAATTACACAAGGGTCCATGTGGCTGAAATCCTTGCATAACTCAACAGACTGCTGTATTCATTTTTCACTTTTTTTGCTTCTTTTGCCAACTAGTTCTTTACATAAAGGTTGAAAGAACAAAATGTAAAAATAGTCCACATTCTTAAAAAGAAAAAAAAAAAATCACAGCTGTTTCTCCATTCAGGAAACAACATGGTTCATGCAGTACCTGGTAATATGAACTGTGAATTCTGTTCCTGATTCTAACTCTCATCTGCTGTGTAAACTAAGGCAAATTATTTCACGTCTATGTCATGCTTTCTCTGCTCATGTATTGGGGAATTTAATTCTTCTCTGACCTTTGTAAAGTAATTCCAGATATACAGATCAACAGCTAAGTCTTATATAAATGTGTAACTGTATATACTATCACTATGATGAGTCCAAATGTTAGATGTACTTATGTGACTTAGCCACCTGTTCTAAACAAAAAACTGTTCACAAACCCATGTGCTACGAGTTCAACTGTTCTGTTGTCGTTCAGGAAAATGGGAAAGGAGATATGAACTAAGGAAGATATTAGATTCAGAGTTTGATATATTACATCTAGAAAGTCCTCTGATATCATGGTGACGGGCACAGGATGAGATTTTGAATTTGAATTTGAATTTGAAAGGGGTAAATTCAGTAATACATAGAAGAGCAGTTATAGATTTTTGAAATAAATAAAATGTCTCCATTACAGCTTTTTTTTCTCTCCCTTTTCTTCTGAGCCTATATAATTTGGAGTCATAGTACTCACTTTTCAAGCAAAGGCATACAAAAGCTGCCAGGAACATATATTTGAGAGTTCTTAAAACATACCTAAGAGCATATCTACTGACTAGGTGACATAGAATATGTGATAGCATGGAGTGACATCAGGGTTTTAACATAAGAATTTTTAATGACCTGAATGCCTTGTAGCTTTGTTGCTTTTGAAGACCATGGCTATCATAAATCCATACAATTCGACCACACGACCATGTTTATGTCTATATTGGTATACTCTGTGTGCGCATATACTTAGATACATTACACAGCAGCAAAATGTTCTTGAAGTGGAATATGGAGGCCATATAAATGTGCAGATGAGAACAGAAAATGATGAATACTCTATCTAACTCAACACTTCTATTAATATTCATAACAGAATATAACAATGCATAAACCTACACTCTAATCAACATCACACATTTCTTTTGCTGTAAATGACCCTGCATAGAAAAAGTAAACCATCCTTTGAATTGAAAACAAAGTTTTCTTTTATCTTTCTCATTTTTAGGCCGACTAATGATCACTAAATCCTAGGCAACTAATGGCATGAAGCAATTTAAGTGCTAATCAGACATCAGAAAGAGGAAAAAGCTTACTGCAAACCTGTGCTGCTGAGGTCTAATCTGCGTTCATTTATTATCAAATTCCACTGTGACTTTCCAGACTTGTCACTGAAAAATTGGGAAATCTCTCATGTGCAGTACTGGAATATCATTTGCATTGTTTTGAAGGCCTTGTGCAAGATCAAGCACTAGAAAAAGGAAGGTATGAGAAGAAATTGAGAACTAGAATGTGTCCCTCTAGATTGTTCCACAGAATTATAAAAGTTACTTAGCTACAGATTGAACCTCTCTCATTTGGCACCCTCAGAACCTGACAAGTGCCAGATGAGAGAATTTTCCATATGATGGGAGGTCAATATTTTCTAGCACATTACCAACTCTTTCACTGCTTACCAGGCTCTTAGAGGACATTTAGGGGTAAATTACAGCTAAATAACAGCACTGAACACTGAGAGCCAGGACTGGTGGCTGTAAACAAACTTTATGGGACCACAGGAAACTTTGCCACACCCAAGATAATTGGTTGTCCAGCTAGCTAAAATTATGCTGGATTACTGGTCTGTCTGGATGAGAGAGTTATGGATTAGAGAGATTCAACCTGTATAGCACAGATTTTTATTCTATATAATGCCAGCCTATCTGATTTGCGCATGTCAATGTTAAAATTTTCAAAACCAAGGGTAGAAAAGCTCAGTTCTGAATCAATTTTGTATGAATTTCTTCTCCCTCTTTCACTGAACAGCTTCATTCTTGACTGCCGTGCACATTATGTAACCCTTTAAACCTGAGGGAAGCATGAAAAAATGAGTGAAAAATGTTACCCTTCTAATACGTTAGAATTTAGAAACACATAGCACAGGTACAAATGACTGTGCAAAGTGCATGGCCGATATCTAACAGGTAGGGACAAGTCCTCCTGGAAGGGTAATTATGAGGTCAAGTTCAATGAAATGCAGAACTAGAGCTCCAAGGGAAAGAGCACATAATGACTTTTCAAAATTAACTCGAGCAGCTCTAAGTATATCCTGCTGCAAGCTACTGTATTGTAATCAAGCTGCCTCAGGCATCTCTAGGTGCCCCCAAAAATCCATTACCCAGGATATCATTGCTATTTCCTTGGAAAGTGCAACAGTGGTGAGGATGCAGTATGGAGCCCTGCATGGAAGTTTTTTAATCCTTCTATCTACTTCCACTTTTATGGCAATAATACCTGTGGGACCTGTGGAATCCCAGACCTGCTACTAATCTTGGCTAGTCTTCCTTGACTGCCTTGCACCTTACGTAAACCTTTAAAACTGTGGGAAACATGAACAAAGTGAGTGCAAAATGTTACCCTTCTGATAAGTTAGAAGTTTAGAAAGACGTGACACAGGTATAAATGACTGTGCAAAGTGCATGGCTGATTCTAACAAGTGCTCCTGGAAGGATAATTACAAGATCAAGTTCAGTGAAATCCAGAACTAGAGCTCCAAGGGAAGCAACCCTAGTCTTGGCTAGTCTTGGGAAGGACTCTCATGTAGTATAAAAAGCAGGGCAGAAGTGAACCATACAGAGTAGCACGTCTTTTATGATTCTCATTGGAACACTAACACCAGGTTTTTAAAATACAACAAAAGAATTGTCCATGTGTGAGAAGTCAGCTCTGTGTAACTCGAACTGGAAGGTCTGATAATTCTTGATCCATCATTAATCATTTTTCCAGACCCTAGACTGATTAAGAGACATGTTGTGGGGCATGGAGAGATAAGGGGCGTGTCGGGAAAGGCATTCAAGGAGCTTACCCACTTCATCCTTGTCCCTTCTTAGGCATCATGCTTGTGGGAGCACATACAGCACTCTTCTTGTGCACCCCCAAGGTCACACAGCACTACTTAACGGGAAGGGAGAAAGGAAAGCCTAGGGCCATGTCTACACAGGGCACTGCTGCTGCTGCACTGCTGCCAGATGTGTGATGCAAATGAGGGTTCTCAAAAATACAAATTGATACTCATTTGCATCTCCATATGACGAATTTGTATAGTCCTGCAAGATTGCCCTGCTGCCAGAGGCTACTGCCAGCAGAAAACAAGCTGTGTAGATGTAGTTCTGTCAGCGAAAACCCCCTTTAACGGCAGCCCCTTATCCCTGAGTTTTTGCATTTTTGAGAGCCCTCATTTGCATTATACTGTCGGCGGCAGTGTGGCAGCAGGGCTCCGTGCAGATGTGGCCTAGGTGTTAACTCCTTTTGCATTGCCCCATGGAATAGAACCAATGCAAAAGAAAGACGTAACATGTGCAGTATCTCTGAACAGTGGCTAGCAGAGGGAAGGATGGTGACTCTGCACTGCCACCAACATGGTACTGTGGAACTCTGGTACTAATTAAAGAGGTCCACTCTTAATAACTCAATTTCAGAACAGAAGAAGCCTGAGAGGTTCCATTTTCAGAATTACTTTCATTTACGTAAGTCATAGTGTTACTTTGCAGTCTTAGGACTCCAGCTGCATTCTCCTCCTCACTGCATGTTTCTGACAGGTGGATATCAATTTCACTGCTAAAAGTGAAAAGCTGAAATCACTAATACTAACGATAGTTATATATAGTATTTCATACCCTCAGACCAGCAATTGTGTTTTTCTCTGGCAATCCAAATGAAAAAGCCTGACATTACAAAATAGCCAGTTTCTTGGTACTTCAAAATAACTTTTATACCAAGGGTCCCCCTTGAAGTAAGGATACCTTTTTGTTAAGAAATAATTTGTTCTAGAGTGGAGAGAAAGCATCATTCAGTCTGGTATTTTCCTGGTCTGTTAATTTGGAGTAAATAGACTGGGCATGAAGACGAGGCCAATTTGCCTGCACTAAGCTATGTATCCTTATTATAAGTTTGGAATCTGAAGTATTGTAGACCCGGAGGCAAGTAATTTTGTTTCTGCTACAGATTTTCAGTCATTGGACTTGGAAGGAAAAGAGAAAAAACCAACCTAAAATAAATGTGAGCTAGCCTTATTTGTATATGCAAATTAATGTGATCTGATTTTGATACTTGAGTTATCCCTTAGTAGAGGCTGCACCTCCCTAGTACAGCACCTTTGGATCTCAATGGGCCAGACTGAAGGAATTTGCTGGAAAAAGAGAGGTCCCTTGCCTCCAGCCACCAAGCTTGCTACCCCATCCCATCACCAGCTCCCCAGTTCCACTTCCTCTCTGATAGCTCCTCTGACTCCCCAGCCCCCCACATCTCCAGCCCCAGTGGCCCTCGTAGCCCTGAGCAGGCCCCTGGACCTGGACCACAGCCATGACCTGCGACATGGCTCCAGCCACTACCCCCATGGAGGCCATCTTCAGCCCCATTCAGGCTGCTGGACGTAACCCTGGTCTGGCCCCAGGGGTACTGGCTTCAGCCCCTCCTGGGCTGCCAGTGCAGCCATGGCCAGGCTGCCAATGAGGCCTCAGCTCCAGGGACACAGGCATTGATGGTCTTCCTGGCACAGGGCTGTTGGCCCCTCTGTTGCTGGGCTCCCACCTGGCAAGGATCACAGATGTTGCCGGACCAGAGAACCCTGGTTTTCAGAATCACATTCTGTACTTATCTATCTTTTTTTACACAGGATGGGGGCAAGAGGGTAGACAAAGGGGTCATTTGCCCCACGGGGTGGTATTTCAAAGGCACACCTCTGCTACTTTGGCAGCAGTGGTATCTGGAGGTTCGTGACCCTTTGAAGTGTGCAGCCCTGTGCTGAGGGCAGCCAGCGCTGCAATCCAGATGGTGCTAACATCTCTCTACCTTAGGCCACACCCTTCCATCCTTGGCCTCATCTTTTCTGTGGGTACAGAGTCAGGGCTCCCTCCCATCTTGCCTCAGGACCCAGAGTGGCCATCAACCCCTCTGACACTGGAATGGGGAAAGCACAGAGACGGGGTGCCTATTATTTGTTTCCACCTAGTTTGCCTACTGTTCCAAACTGCTCTGACTTCATGGTCTGTCCTCTTCTTTATCTACCAATCTCCCAATATTTGTGTCATTTGCAAAATTCATCAGTAATGATTTTGCTTTCTTCAAAAACCATTAATAAAAATATGACATGTTTGAGACCTATGAGCTAGCCAGTCTTTGATCAATGTAATGTGTGCAGTGTTAATTTTACAGCATTCTATTTTTTATCACAATGTTGTGTCATAGCAAGTCAAATCCTTTGCAGAAGTTGATTAGGTGAACACTATTATCTCTACAACAAATGTGTAATCTCATCAAATACGACATCTAGTCAGTATGACAAGATCTGTTTTCCATAATTCCATGTTGCTTTGCATTAACTACATTACCCAAATTTAATACTTTATTAATCAAGTCCCATATTAGTGGCTCCATTATCATCCCTGGGACTAAAGTCCAGATGACAGGCCTAATGTTACTGAGAACTCCCCAATTAATCTTTTATTTTTTTAATGGAACAATAGTTCCTGTCTGCTGGACTTCCATGCTGCTCCTGGAGCTAGTGAAAATCAACTATAACATTCCAGCGACATCCATAGCCATCTCTTTTGAAGCTCTTGGATGCAAATTATCTGGAGCTGCTGATTTTAAAATGTCTAAATTTTAGTATTTTCTGCTTAACATTCTTTACACAGATGCTCATGGAATTAAAAGATTGTCACCATCATCATATGATCAGATTACAACATCTGTTTTTTCCCACGAATACAGATTAGAAAAATTTACTGAACGTCTGCCTTTTATATATTATTATTGACAATTCTAGAATTTTCATCTAATAATTGAACAATACAACTACCACTGCCAGGATTATTTTTATTCCTAATATATTTTAATAACTCATTGTCCATAATTCTGCTGGCAACAGATTTCTTTTTGTGTCCCTTGGCTTTCCCTACTAATTTGTCATTCTCCCATTTGTTTTTATTTTACTTTTTACAGCTGCCATCACTTCCCCATTAAACCAGTTTTTTTTTATTTTATTCATCAATTTATTTCTACTAGCATTGTCTTCTTTCTCAATTGTGAGATCTGGCTATTTGGGCATCTAGTACAGTGGTCTTAAATGATCCCTACTTGTCATTCACATTTTTCAGATTAAATTTTTTATCTGAACAGATTTGGTTCATAATTGTTTTTAGCTACGCAAAATAGATTCTATTAAAGCAAGAAGTGTGTTACATTATGGGTCTGGTATTTATTTTCCCTGGACATTATAAATATAATCAAATCATGATCACCTATGCCTCCATTCATTTTTAGTTTCATGATCAGTTCCTCTTTATGTGTTAGGATAAGATTTTTCTCCATTTTGGCTGCAATAGTTTTTGACTTATGAAACCACTATTTATTATGTTTAAAAATTCCCAGGATGGACAGCATGCAACCTCCAGCATATGTCACTTAAATCGAACTCCTCCATGGTCATCCAGCTATTTTCTCCCTGTACCTTATAGAAAAGTAAAAAAGGAGGTGGTTATATACTCTCTAGTTTGACTAGATTGTCAATTAATAGCCCATCTTGTACTTTTACTCTCAAGCTGCTGACCCAGAAGTATTCACAATTTTTTTTCCAAGGCTATGTCTATCAACTGCTGAAACAAATTTTAGGTATGCCACTTCGGTAGCTAAAATTGACTTCTCAGCAGTCGACTGCTATGGCTGTCTATGCAGAAGCAGGTTGACAGGAGAGTTTCTCCAATGGACCTTCCTTAATCCTTGCCACACATGAGGTGTTCCAGTGTTGACTTTGACCCCAGAAAGCACCATTTCATGCATGTGTGAAACAAAACCCCAGAAGATTGACCCTGAGTGGGTCAATCTTCTGTGGTCGCGTGGCTGTAGGCAAAATTATCTGTTGCAAGGAAACATTTAATGTTAGTTTAGACATAGAGCGCCATCCTCCAGCCCCTTTTTGTCCACTCAGTCCTTCCTACCTAGATTATAACCTTTGCTTTTACCATTCCAGTCTGCAAATCATCCCATCACATTTCTAGTAATATCAACCCTAGATCAAATTTATCATGTGATCTATTCCAATTCCTCTTTTTTATTAAGTCTCATATCACTGGTGTACAGGCAGTTGAAACAATTCTTCTCTTCTTGTCTCTTGGTTCCTATATTAATTTTGTTGTCAATACCTCAGTTTTGTTCTGAGTGTTTATAACCTTTTTAACCTTCCTTTTTTGCTGTTAGTTTAATCTCCCCCTTATTACTCTAGTTAACCAAACCCTGAGGAGATTGGTCCCCTTTCTACTGAGGTGAAAGTAATTTAAACTATACAGCCCTCCTACCCTACAGAAGGTAGACAGCATTCCACAAAACCCCAAACCTTTCACCCTCCACTACTAACCTCACCAGAAATTGACTTCCAGAATCTTCTGCCATTTGTCTTCCTTCATTCATGGGACAGGACACATCTCATAGAAGAGTGCTTGGACGTTCTTTTTTCTCCAGCACATTTTTGAGTTCCCTGAAGTTTTCTGCTGACTGTGAGATATCTCATGCAAACAGATGGACTGATCCAAGTTCTGAGGCATACAACCTTGTGACCTTAATGAGGCTCCCTCATTTCTCAGGTGCCCAGGGTCAAGCAATACAGCCTGTACACAGCAAATCAAAAATCAGTTCACAGACAGACTAAACTCACCAAGTCCTGCTATTTTAAACTCTTTCTCTAACTCCTCCACTCAAAAGTTCCCTGTTAGTGACTCATTTTTACTATTGCCTTACTATCCCCAGGGTGATTACATTTCAGTGGTGCAGAATGTTTAAAAAAATGGTGATTTGTGGTGAAAAGTGGTGTATACACCTTCAGTTTATCTCATTTTGGGAGATATTACTGATGACAATAGCAACAGTCCATCTTAATTATAGGGAATCTCTCTCAAATAGATAAAGCCTTTGGAGAAAAACAGGAAAAAATTGACAATGGTGATAAGTGTACATTTTTGTTTGAAAATTCTTGAGTGAAATTTGAAGTCAGATCACAGTGGCTGTGTTAACACTACCAAGTTCTTTCAGAAAATCCAGCCCTTTTTTGAAAGAACACATGGAACATCTACAAGCAAATTGTGCTCTTTCGATATGAAATCGAAAGAGCATGGCTCTTCTTCTGGAAGCCTTCTTCCACTCCTGGATTAGGAAGGGCACCTTCTTTCAAAAGCTTCTTTTGAAAAAAGTGTGTGTAGACACTCTGGGTACAACTACTTATCTGGCATCTCATCTGCATATTCTTCTTTCAGAAGACGTTATTTTGAAAGAAAAAAACCAGTGTAGACACCGTTCTTATGAAAGTAAACCCCATCTTCAAAAAAACCCTTCTTCCCTTTTTTTATGGGAAGAGGATTCTTTCAAAGATGGGGTTTACTTTCGAAAGAGCAGTGTCCACATTGCTTTTCTTCTTTCGAAAGAAGAATATGCAAATTAGATGCTAGATATGTAAATCTGCTACTTGTTTGCATTTTTATTTCCCTCATTTGCATGCCTCTTTCAAAAGAGGAATCAAGTGTAGACACACCATCTGTGGGCCCTTTTCTCGAAAGAGCAATCCTCATGGCAATGGATTTTTCGATCCATAGCCTGTTCATTTGAAAGAGCAGGGGCTGCATGGCTTCTATCTATCAAAAAAGTGGATAAATCTTCCAATCTGCTTTTTTGTGCGTGGATGCATTTTTCAAAAGAAGTTTTTTTGGAAGCGCTCTTCTGGAAGAACTTCTTTTGAAAGATCTCTGTAGTGTAGATTTAGTCAGTTTGGCCAAATGTTTAACTTCAGTTCTTATATCACCTAGTTATTTGGCCAGTCCCTCACCTAACGATAGTGATGAAAGGCCATGAATCTCTGTTCTCTTCTTTGATTGTAAGTATTTTCCTGTAACGTGTCTATATTGATGGTGCATGTCCCATCAGGAGACATGGCAAACATGCCTCAGCAGATGTGACTAGTAACTGCACCTGTAACAGTATCCCACGCAGCCACCTCCACGGGCTTTCACTTCGCAACACACCACACTCTCTACCTACACTGCCACAGTTTACTGTTTACTGCCACAGTTAGCATTGGTTAATACGCTGAAGTTGCTCCACTAGAACTAAACAAACCTAGCTTGGATGAGAAGCAAGGGAGAAAGACCACACTGCAAAACAATACTCTGCTACTCAGAGTCATGTGACCAGCAGCACAAAGCAATTGCGTTAGCACAATGTTAGGACTAACAGTTGAGGAAATCTAATGTCAAGATGCATAAAATCTTGTGCATCAGCAGCACTGGAGCTCCAGCCCACCACCCTGACAGGGTTGCTCGTTCAAGCTTAAAACACCATTTAGTTCAATCTATAGATTTTTTTTTTTTTAGTGTGGGCCGAAGGTGCATCACAGTAAACTTCAAGTTGCAGGCTGAGCTAGCAATGTAATGAAGACAAACCCTTACTGTAAATTTTTCAGAGAATTACATTGCGTCTTTCACTCTTTTCGCAAGAAAAGTAGTATGTAAGATCCATATGGGTAAAGGAGAGTTCCCAGGTACAGTAATAAAGCTTATCAAATAATGCTAAATGTACAAGGCTTTGTAGTAGTAGCATCCTTCAGTCTATGTAGAGTATGGAACGCGCCTTTCGTAGTTCCGTTTGGCATCCTCATTTGCAGTGTCGGCTGTGACTGCGAAGACCCACACGAGAGTGACAGTCCTTGCTGCATCTCTTGCATATGTAATGGGTGTCTGGAAGGTCCTTGCTGTGCTTTCTGTGGGCTCGCTTCTCCTTTGCTAGCTGTCTGATCCTCAACTCACCCTTCTGAAGGCCCTTGTATAGTTCCTGCCTCCATTTGCTATGATTGTCTGCCAGCTCCTCCCAGCTGTCTGGCATGATGTCTACTTCCCTGAGGTCTCTCTTGCAAACATCTTTGTAGTGCAGCTGGGGGTGTCCAGGAGGTATTTTTCCAGTGGCTTGCTCACCATACAGGATGTCTTTTGGGATCCTTCCGTCATTCATCCTGTGGATGTGGCCAAGCCAGCGGAGCTGCTGCCACCTGAGGAGGGTGTGCATAGTTGGAATTCCAGCTTGCTCAAGGATGGTAGTGTTGGACACTCTGTCCTTCCACGATATTCCAAGGATGTGCCTGAGCCAGTGCAAGTGGAAGACATTCAGCCTCTTTTCCTGGCGGGCGTACAGGGTCCAAGTCTCGCTGCCATAAAGGAGGGTGCTGAGGATGCAGGCTCTGTAGACTTGCATTTTGGTGTGAGTGTACAACTTGTTGTTATTCCACACTCTCTTGCTGAGTCTCGACAGAGTTGTGGCTGCTTTACCGATCCTCCTATTTAGCTCAGTCTCCAAAGACAAGGTGTCAGTGATGGTGGACCCAAGGTAAACGAACTCGTAGACGACCTCTAACATATAGTTGTCAATGCTGATTGATGGAGAAACAGCAACATCCTGAGCAAGTACATTTGTCTTCTTCAGGCTGATGGAGAGCCCAAAGTCCTTGCATGCTTTGGAGAACCAAGCCAGCAGCTTCTGAAGCTGGTCTTCAGTGTGTGACATGACAGCAGCGTCATCTGTGAACAGCATACCTCTGATGAGGACTTCCCGAACCTTAGATTTAGCTTTCAGACTTGAAAGATTAAACAGTTTCCCATCAGATCTTGTGTGCAAAAAGATGCCCTCTGTTGAAGATCCAAAGGCATGTTTAAGGAGGAGTGCAAAGAAGATCCCGAACAATGTCGGAGCAAGGACGCATCCTTGTTTGACTCCGTTCCTGATGCTGAAAGCATCCGACAATGTGCCGTCATATTGGACGGTTCCTCTCATGTCTTTGTGGAAAGACTGGATCATCTTGAGTAACCGTGGCGGACAACCTATCTTGTGGAGCAGTTTGAACAGTCGATCCCTGCTGACCAAGTCAAAGGCCTTGGTTAGGTCAATGAAGGCAATATAGAGCGGCTTCCTCTGCTCCCTGCATTTCTCCTGCTGCTGCCTCAGAAAGAAGACCATGCCGACCGTAGATCTCTCTGTGCGGAATCCACACTGTGATTCAGGATACACCCTCTCAGCAATCTTCTGGAGTCTGGCGAGGATGACGTGAGCAAACAGTTTACCAGTGATGCTTAGGAGGGAGATTCCACTGCAATTGTTGCAGTCGCCTCTGTCTCCTTTGTTCTTATACAAGGTTATGATGTTAGCGTTGCGCATGTCCTGTGGAACCTCTCCCTTTCTCCAGCACAGGCACAGTAGCTCACGTAGGGATTCCAGGAGAGTGTCTCTGGCACACTTGATTACCTCTGGTGGTATACCATCCTGGCCTGGGGCCTTTCCTACTGCAATGTTGTCGATGGCTTTCTTCAGGTCAGCCGCAGTTGGTTCCTGGTCTAGTTTGTCCATTACTGGTAGGAGTTCGACGGCTTCGAGGGCTCAGTCGACCACAATTGTTCTCGTGTGAGTACAGCTTGGAGTAGTGCTCGACCCAGCGCTCCATCAGTTTGGCTTTGCCAGTGATGACTTCACCAGATTTGGATTTCAGAGGTGCCATCTTGTTCTGGGTGGGTCCTAATGCCTTCTTGATGCTCTCGTACATTCCCCTGAGGTTACCAAAGTCAGCACTGGTCTGGATGCTGCTGCATAGCTCGAGCCAGTAGCTGTTGGCACAGTGCCTGGCCGTCTGCTGTACTGTTTTTCTGTCTGCTCTGAGCACTTGCAGGGTATTCTGGCTTGGCGAACATTTATACTCCAGGAGTGCAGCGCGCTTTCTTTCGATGGCTGGAATTCATCTCATCGGAGTCAGCTTCAAACCAGTCATTTGTGTTTCTAGCTCTTCTTCCAAACACTGACAAGTCCGTGTTGTACATTGTATCCCTCAGATGCTGCCATCTGGATGTCACATCGGCACCCCCAGGGTTGCTGCACAGATTCTCCTCGAGGGTCACTCTGAACTTTTCAGCTCTCTCTGAGTTAACTGTCTTTCTGGCATCGATGCGGGGCCTTCCAGTTGGTTTAGAGCAGTGCAGCTTCTTGGGAATCACCTTGAGTTTGGAGCAAACTAACAAGTGATCTGTATCACAGTTAGCACTATGATAGCTGCGTATCAGAAGGATGTTTTTGAGGTTATCACATCTAGCGATGACCACGTCTACTTGATGCCAGTGTTTTGAGCGTGGGTGTCTCCATGACACTCTGTGCTGTGGCTTGGTTTGGAAAAATGTGTTTGTGACACACAGATTGTGGTACGTGCAAAGTTCGAGAAGACGCTGACCATTTTCATTCATTTTTCCCACACCAAAGTGGCCTAAGCAAGAAGACCACGAGTCACGATCGGCTCCAACTCTCGCATTGAAGTCACCCAGAATGTACAGTTGTTCGCGAGCAGGTATTTGCACTATGGCAGCACTAAGCACGTCATAAAACTTGTCTTTTACTTCCGGTGTGGCGTACAGGGTTGGGGGCGTAAGCGCTGATCAGGTGGACAGGACCTGTGTGAGTTTGAAGTATGACCTGAAGGAGTCTTTCTGATCCACCCATGACTAATTCCACCATTTCTAGAAGGGAGTTTCTGATGGCGAAGCCAACACCATGCTCCCTGGGTTCTTCTCGGGCTTTACCCTGTCAGAAAAAGGTGTAGTCCTTTTCCTTTAGAGATCCCGAATCTGCGAGACGTGTCTCTTGCAGAGCAGCAATGTCAACTTGGAGCCTCTTCAGTTCCTCATCAATGACAGCGGTCTTTCGGGTGTCGCTGATGTCCTGAAGATCTTCAGTTAGACCTGTCAGCATGGTCTGCACATTCTAGCAAGCAAGCTTAAAACTTTGATGGTTTCCTTTTCTTGTTGATTTTCTTATTGGTTTGCCTGGTGCTCAGATTTCAGGTCACTTGTCAGGTTTGGGAACCTTAAGCCTCACGCACCCAGTGAGGCAGGTGAACTGTGGCGGGACAGTACCCTTTTGGCTCAGGGCTGCCCAGCTTGAGGCGGGTGGTGACTGTCCAGTGAGATGCGACGATCTCTCCCACCGTCGGAGGCAACCCCTGGCGCTCCTTCTCTACGCCAATTGAGCAAGAGCTTATAACCGGTATCTGTTACCTCCCGTGTTGGTTCAACACTGTTAGTGATGCTGGAGTACCTCTCCAGGCGCGAGCTTGGGCGATTATTGGGACCCTGGGCTGCCCAGACACCAGTGTTCCCCTCTCATCTTTACTGATATAGTCCAAAGGAAAGGATAACCTCTATGTCTGGTACCAGCTCAGCTGCAGGAGTTGCCGGCTCAATGCCAGAAGTTGGCACAGAACCACCTTAGGACTCCCCTCCAGATATTCTGTCAGAATTTACTCCCTTAGTCTTGCTCCTTTCCAGGATAACCCACAAGGCAGTGGGGCATGGAGAACGTGGGTACAGTCCCACTACCTCTTGCACCTCCCTGGCACTGTATGTCCCCAAAGCTCCCCGTGATGACCTCCTTGCCTCCCCAGGACCCTCCTCCCCACCCCTCTGCCTCTCATCGGCTACCATCACCCCCAGATCCTCCCTCCCTGTCCCGCTTTCCCCCGTCCACTCCCATGTCTCCCGACTGCACCACACTGCCCCCTATCAGTTCTCGTTGCTCCCAGGTCCCCCTTCCTCTGGTTCTCCGCACCTGGCCACATGCTGCTGCAGCCCCACGTCCTCCAGGAAGGTGCCGATCTGGCAGCCCAGCCGCACCCTGGCTCCCAGCCTAAGCTGCCAACTCTTCATCTGGCTACGGCTGTCCCTGGAGCCCCACAGATCTGGTGCGGCGCGTGCATGCAGGGTACATGTAAAAGGTCTAGCTCAATACAAATTGGCATTCAATATGGGTTTAGGAGACTTCTACAACAAGAGGGCTTACAGAATATTTAAAGAGATACTGTACTACTCACTTCATAGGAACTATAAACACTAGTTCTTTCATATCAGTTGAAATACATTTTCCAGGCCTCTCCACAAAAATATTTAGCTAAAACAACTATTCCTATTCCTGTTTCAGAGTGAAAGTCTCTTTATTTTTCTACACGTCTTTCAGTGGCTGTATCTGCATTTACCCACATAAAATAAAAGAGACAAAGTCAGGTCAAGAGGAAGGTCAGTCAAAGTCACAGCCTTTATAAGATTCCATGCTGAACACTCACCCAGCTTTTATGTCCACCCTGCTACGTCCATATGCTTCAAGTCTGAGCAGGCTCCAGCACTCTTTCCTAGCATCTGAGGCACACTTCTTGGGCACAGACTCTCTTCTCCTTTTATAGAAAATGGGACCTCATGATATAGCTGCTCTAGATTTGCAGAACCCTACCCACTATACCTCCAAATTGCTTAAAAACACTCTTTCCCAGAAGCACCGCTCTTCGGGGCACTTTGAATTTATAGTTCACTTCTTCAAGAATGCTTGGTAGTTTAAGCACATAGCACATAGACTTTGCAAAAGGTCCCCAAAACAGTCACTCTTTGCTTTACATATTTGTATATTTAGATATTAGATATTTAGATATTAGATATATTTGTATATATATATAGACAAAACACCCTTACAAATTTCTCTTCCTTGGCTTCCTCAGCACTCTTTAATTATTCTTAAGGCAGAGTCCTGTGGGGAGTACAAGATCCTTCCTATCGCCCATGGCCTTTCTTCTTTATTATAAAATGTTGGTCGGTCTGTCTCACTCTCTCTCCTCCAGACAGCTTCATTCCTCCTTGGCAGGATCTACAGGAAAGGAGATCCTCTCAGCTGTTGAAGCAGGCCCCTCTGTTCCTCTCTCCTGGGCATGGTTAGCTCTATTTTATAGTGGGGGGCATTGCTATCTATTTTTGTTTTCCTGTCTGAGCATTTTTCACTTTCCATTTCTTATTTCCTACAGAGAAGATAAGTCATAGTTGTTTTCCAACTCAGATACCCTCTTTGCCATATCCAGACCAGAATCATTAAGGTAAATTACTAGTTTTGTTTATTCTGTAACTTCTTCCAGTTTGTGTGAGTGTTACATAAGAGGGGCCTGTCACCACATGACTCACTCATTATTGGAGCCATATTTCATAAAATTCACTGGAATTCATAAACAAAACAAAGATTTTCGAAATTGTCACCGTCTGCTCTTTTTAAATGAATTTTAAAAAGTTGTTTTGAGCACTATCCTGGACATTAACTCCAGCTGCCATTTTTTGAAGTTTTTGCAATAATTTCTTCCTCCTTCTGCCCTGTGAGACACCTGGACAGAGGAAACTGAGTAAAGTATCACATAGAAACACTAGTCAATGTGCTCCCCCACAAAAAACCCTGAAAAGATAGGGCAAACTTTCTTCTCTGATCTCATTTATTGTAATCTTATGGGTTATTTGTAACTGTAGTGTTACAACATTGTCATATACAAGTGTGATTTATTTTCAGGCAGATTGTTTTGTTAACAACATCTGGTTATATATTGTTGTCCCTTATTGGTTGCTGAAATTGTGGCAATGGTGGTACTCCTTCAGAAAGGAGATTGTGATGGCTTTGAGTCAGATCCCTTATCTTTCCAGCTGATGAGGAATACCTTATTCTGAGAGTAATGTAGTCCTCTTGACCATTGGCCCTTATCTTTGAAAAGACCTGTTGATTGGGGAGGACCTGGACAATTGGAAAAAGGCAGATATGGAGCCCATATTTTAAAAAAGGGAAGAATGAGAACCCAGGGAACTACTATCCAGTCAGCCTCATTCCAGTCCCTGGAACAATCGTGGAGGGGATTCTCAAGGAATCCATTCTGAAGCACTGGGAAGAAAGGAAAGTGATCAGGAATAGTCAACATGGATTCCCCAAGGCCAAGTCATGCTTGACCAATCTGATTGCCTCCTTTGACTAGCTAACTGGTTCTGTGGATGGGGGAAGATGAAGGACATGATATACCTTTAGCTATATAGACTTTAGCAAAGGTTTTGATACAGTCTCCAACAAGATGCTTGCTAGTAACTTAAAGAAGTATGAACTGGATAAATGGACTTCAAGGTGGACAGAAAGCAGACTAAAGCCTGGGGTTCAATGGGTAGTGATCAACAACTCGATGTCTGGTTGGTGGGTTGTCTGAAGCACAGTGCTCGAAGGGTTAGTTCAACATATTTATTAATGATGTGGTTGAGGGGATGAAGTGCATCCTCAGCGATTTCACAGATGAGACTTAGCTAGGTGGACAGGTAGATATGCTGGAGAGTAGGAACAGGAGCCAGAGTGGCCTAGACAAATTGGAGAATTGAGTCAAAAGAAATCTTATGATTCTTTTGAACCTTATGAGGTTCAACAGGGACAAGTTAAGAGTCTTCATTAAGGATGGAAGAATCACAAGCACTGCTACGTGCTGGGGATCAACTTGCTAAGCAGTGGTTCTGTCAATAAGGACCTGGGGATTAAAATGGATGAGAAGATGGGTATGAGTCAACAATATTCCCTTGGAGCCAAGAAAGCTAATGGCATATTGGGCTGCATAAGGAAGGGCTGCCAACAGATCTAGAGAAGTGATTAGTCCCCTTTTTTTGGCACTGGTAAGACCATATCTGGAATATTGTGTTCAATTCTGGGTCCCCCAGTACAAAAAGGATGTAGATGCACTGGAGAGAGTCCAGTGGAGGGCAACAAAATGATTAGGGCGGTAGAGCACATGATTTGTAAGGAGAGGCTGAGATGCATTAACAGGAATGTTAAGAACAAAGCACGAGAAGTCATTCTCCCACTCTACTGATTAGGCCTCAATTGGAGTATTGTGTCCAGTTCTGGGCACCACATTTCAAGAAAGATATGGAGAAATCAGAGAAGGTCCAGAGAACAGCAGCAAGAATGATTAAAGGTCTAGAGAACATGAGCTATGAGGGAAAATTAAAGTACTGGGCTTGTTCAGTTTAGAAAAGAGAAGACATAAGGGATATGATAGTGGTTTTCAAGTACCTCAAAGAGGGTCACAGGGAGGAGGGAGAAAAATTGTTCTTTTTGGACTCTGAGGATACGACAAGGAGCAATGGATTTAAACTGCAGGAAGGGAGGGTTAGGTTGAACATTAGGAAAAACTTTCTAATTATCAGGGTTGATAAACACTGGAATACATTGCCTAGGGAAGTTGTGGAATCTCTATCACTGGAGATATTTAACAGCAGGTTGGAGAAACATCTATTGGGGACGGTCTAGATGGTGCTTGTTCCTGTCATGAGGGCAGAGGACTGGACTTGATGACCTCTTGAGGTCCCTTCCATTCTAGTGTTCTATGATTCTCTGATTTTGGCTTATTTAGTCTCCAGAAAAAAAGAGTGGGGGGATGGATTTGATAGCAGTCTTCAATTACCTAAAGGGAGGTTCCAAAGAGGATAGAGAGAGGCTGTTCTTAGTGGTGACAGATGGCAGAATGAGGAGCAATGACTTCAAATTATAGTCAAGGATGTCTAGGTTGGATATTAGGAAACACTATTTCACTAGGAGGGTGGTGAAGCACTGGAATGGAAAGTGGCTTTTTAAGTCCTGGCTTGACAAAGTCCTGGCTGAGATGAATTAGTTGGGATTGGTCCTGCATTTAGCAAGGAATTGCACTTGATGATTTCCTGAGGGCTTTTACAACCCCATGATTCTATGATTCCATTACTTCTGTATTGATTCAAAGCTTGCTGCAGTTATTTAGTCAATTTACCTTTTGAGCTTTGGATGAGAGTGTAAGGGACGCTGGGTAAGGGTGGCAAAATCTTGCCCTTTGTGGCATGGTTACAAACTTCTAAGTCAAAAGGTAGAATTTCTCTTGAATAGTTATTAATAAAAATTTTCAGCAAACCAGGTCAGAGTGTCCATTGTCTCAGTCTGTCTGACTCTGCTTTGTATCCTTTCTCAGCCAGACTTGTTTGTAGGAAACAAAACACCAATGAAATATCAGCAACCAGCTTAACTCTTTAGAAAACTTAAAACTCAGTTTGTTCTTAAAAATAATAAATTAAAATGTGCTAGCAGCAGTCAGAGGAAAAACTGTGTGCCTGCAGCACCTGCCCAATCTGCATAACGACTTTTACTGGCTTGCACGGGAACATGCAATAAACAGGTCATGGAGATCTGCAATATGCTGTTAAACTTAATATTCCAGTAGGGCTTTTTTAATAAGAAAGTTGAAAACACAATAAGCAGGGGTTGCATCATGCACAGCTCTCTCTGCACCTGTTAGATCCCTCCCAGGACTTCTCCTGTCAAAGTCAGTTACACAAAGGTAGGAGAAGCTGCCTCATGAAATGACCTGTAATAAAACTTTAAAGGCAGTCTGTAGCAGTTGGTGCCTGGGCTTTGGCACTCTGCTAGAGTCTCAGCACTCCATAAGGTCAGTGCCTTTCAGCAAGGGCTCAGGACTGTGCTAAAGCCCAGGGCCCTGGGGCTATGCAGGGCAACAATTAATTGTCAATATGCTCAGTGCCTGGTGTTAGGACTGAGCACCACAGTTTACAAGCCCTAGCCCTGGGGCAGAGCAGGACCACGGTTATTAAGCTCAGCACTGAGCCCTGGGGCAAGGCAGGACAGTGGTTAATAAGCTCAGTGCCTTGCAGCAGGGCTGAGGAACGCATTTTTTAAGTCCCAGCCCTGGGCCCGGGTGGGGCAGCAATCAACAAGGCTCAGCTCCATTTTAACAGGTCTGGACCATCCAAACAGTACACCAGTGGTTTGCCCTGGCACAGGACAGGGTAACAGACACAACCAGAGCCATGTGGGTTGGGAGCGGTGAGGGGCTGCTTCTCTGGGAGGGAGAAGTAGAGGTGTTCAAGCTCTCCTGTGGCCCTAATAACAGCTCACACCAGAAGCCAGTCAGTAACAGAGAGGAAGCCGTGCTAGTCTATACACTATCAAAACAAAAAGCAGTCAAGTAGCACTTTAAAGACTAGCAAAATAGTTTATTAGGTGAGCTTTCGTGGGACAGACCCACTTCTTCAGACCATAGCCAAACCAGAACAGACTCAATATTTAAGACACAGAGAACCAAAACCAGTAAGCAAGGAGGACAAATCAGAAAAAGATAATCAACGTGAGCAAATCAGAGAGTGGAGGGGTGGGGGGGAAGGTCAAGAATTAGATTGAACCAAGTATGCAGACAAGCCCCTATAGTGACTCAGAAAGTTCCCATCATGATTTAAACCATGTGTTAATGTGCTGAATTTGAATATAAATGTCAATTCGTCCACTTCCCTTTCTACAAAGGAGCGATAATTTCTTTTCAGTAACATACATACCTTGAGGTCATTGACAGAATGGCCCATTCCATTAAAATGTTGACTAACTGGTTTGTGGATCTGGAGTGTTTTGATGTCTGTTTTGTGCCCGTTGACCCTTTGTCTAAGGGAGTTAGAAGTCTGAGTCACTTTTTCTGATTTGTCCTCCTTGCTTACTGTTTTTGGTTCTCTGTGTCTTAAATATTGAGTCTGTTCTGGTCTGGCTATGGTCTGAAGAATTGGGTCTGTCCCATGAAAGGTCACCTAATAAACTATTTTGCTAGTCTTTAAAGTGCTACTTGACTGCTTTTTGTTTTGACAGAAGCCAGTCAGTGGGGATCCAGACCAAGACACACTGACTTGGGCTGTGGCAGAGCATCCCCAGGGCTTCTTCCTACCTACATCAGTGCAGGGTCTCACTTTGAGTCCTCCAGAAGATCAGGTAGGTTGATGGCCTCAGGTACCTAGCTTCAGTCAGGTCAGGCCAGTCAGTCATTTCCACGCCATTGGGGTAGTGGACTGGAGGTAGGACTGTAGGCTCAGGCAGGTCTGAGGCCTCTGGATAGCTGGTGGCTGGCAGGCTCACAGGCATGGGCAGGTCTGTGCCCGTGGAGTACAGGGCTTGTGGTGAGCCAGAGGGCTCAGGTAGATCCAGGAACTCTGGGTAGTGGCCCAGCTGCAGCTCTGGGGGTTGGTCCACCTGGCCGATCTGGCCAGTCTGGAAGCCTGATGCAAGTCCTTCAGCTCCTGTTTGTAGGAGCCTGGCCAGAATCTTCTGCTCCGCTTTGCCCTTATAATGAGCCCCAGGCGCTGCCTCTGGCACTTTCAGTTGCAGGTGCTGCTCGCTGCACAGTGGGCACAGGTTCTCTGGGCCCATAGACCAAGGTCTCTGAGAGGCTGCCTCTGCCTCAGAGTCATGAGAAGGCCGTGGCACATTACTAAGTACTCAGCATTTTATCCAAATATTGTGGTACTTTTTTGTAAACAAGCCATTGCAATATAATCTGGTGGTTGGCAAAGATAGCACTAAAGTGCCACAAGCAGTGAGTTTCCCACGTGCCCCCTCCCCCTCATTTTGTTATTTATTGGGTAATTTAGGCTACGTCTACACATGCACGCTACATCGAAATAGCTTATTTCGATGTAGCGACATCGAAATAGTCTATTTCGATGAATAACGTCTACACATCCTCCAGGGCTGGCAACGTCAACGTTCAACTTCGACGTTGGGCAGCACCACATCGAAATAGGCGCTGCGAGGGAACGTCTACACGCCAAAGTAGCACACATCGAAATAAGGGTGCCAGGAACAGCTGCAGACAGGGTCACGGGGCAGACTCAACAGCAAGCCGCTCCCTTAAAGGGCCCCTCCCAGACACAGTTGCACTAAACAACACAAGATCCACAGAGCTGACAACTGGTTGCAGACCCTGTGCATGCAGCATGGATTCCCAGCTGCAGCAGCAGCAGCCAGAAGCCCTGGGCTAAGGGCTGCTGCACTCGGTGACCATAGAGGCCCGCAGGGGCTGGAGAGAGAGCGTCTCTCAACCCCCCAGCTGATGGACGCCATGGCGGACCGCGCTATTTCGATGTTGCGGGACGCAGATCGTCTACATGTGCCCTACTTCGACATTCAACTTCGAAGTAGGGCGCTATTCCCATCCCCTCATGGGGTTAACAACTTCGACGTCTCGACGCCTAACATCGATTTCAACTTTGAAATAGTGCCCAACATATGTAGCCGTGACGGGCGCTATTTTGAAGTTGGCGCCGCTACTTCGAAGTAGCGTGCACATGTAGACGCAGCCTTAAAGTGTCTTTCAAAGCAATTCTGGATCACATCATCTTTCAGGTGTTCCATGCAATACTTTACATCAGCAGTTGTAATACTCCTGAGCTGCAATCCTGTTGGATATCTTAATATAAACAGGATCGGGTTAGTATCAGAGGGGTAGTCATGTTAGTCTGTATCCACTGAAACAACAAGAAGTCCTGTGGCACCTTACAGACTAACAGATATTTTGGAGTATAAACTTTTGTGGGCAAAGACCTGCTTCATCAGATGCATTGACTCAGTATCAGAGACAACCAGTGCTTCCAGAAAAGGGGCTAGTGATCCAGGAAGTGGTAGTCTTCCCTTTGGACCAGGGCTTTGGCATGATGTGAGGATGCACTGAGGTACTGGAGGGGGCATCTTTCAAATGAGACATAAAAATAGAGACCTGTCTGGAGCCTCGAAAACCCTATGCAACCTTTCTAAGAGACTAGGGCCACATCTACACAGACATTTAGCACAGCATTGTGCTAATGACAGTTCACGAAATTGCAAATGTAGGACAACTTGCAAATTCACACAGCTAATTAGCACAGCCGTGTGAGATTTTACTGTTGGCGGGGGGGCTTCTCCTCCTGTTCTAGATTGTTCTACTGAACATATTTTAGCAGCGATCCTGTGGGCAATTTGTAACACTTCTTGAAGCTTTTAAAGCACTTTAGACTTCATGTAAGTGCTTTTACTTACTTGCCAATATTTATGATGGGGGAGGCAAGAGAGAACATGACAGAAGATAGGACTGGCTGGGCCTCCAGCAGCACAGCTGAAATTGGCCCAGGCAAGTGTTATTATGTTAATATTATGCCATTTACACTTACAGGAAACTTCTTATATTAGCTTGCTGTCTGCTCATTTATTGCTTACTGGAGATCTCAATGCTCCAGATGGATGGAGTGAGAAGGAAATTATCCTGACAACTTTCACTAAACCTCCTGATTATACATCCAAAAAACCACTCCCCTAATCCTGGATGATTTATTTACTTTTTTTGTAAAGTGTTGAAGTTTTCATTAAATTTTGAATTACAAAAAGGAAAGGAAAGACAATGCATGACATTTCATTATTTCTATGTTGCTGATATACTGAGAAGAGAGAATACTTTGGAGATTCAGGACCATTCCAAGC
Source organism: Carettochelys insculpta (assembly GCF_033958435.1). Taxonomy (NCBI): domain Eukaryota; kingdom Metazoa; phylum Chordata; order Testudines; family Carettochelyidae; genus Carettochelys; species Carettochelys insculpta. Next base: position 141,197,091 of record NC_134137.1, read on the forward strand.
TACCGAAAGTAGAAAATGATTACAAAGATAATATCACATGATATAGTATTAAAGGAGAAGAAGTACACCAACACTTATAACAGACAAAGGAAAGACAGGCAAACAGAACAAAAGACAAGTCAGAGAAACTTTACACAAGTAGGACAAGGACAAGGTAAGAGCACAAATACAAGCAAACATTCAGAGAGATTGATTACTAGGGGTTGTCAGAAAGACTCTGTGTACTGTGTATGGTCTAACAAGGTATTTTACCTCATTATGTGCAATTACAAAGACTCATACAATGATAGTTGACTTCACAGATATGTTGGAGCAGTGTGACATGAAGAATGTTAGATATCCTTGGTCATTTAACGTAATCCTCGTACATTGAGAGATTGCCAAATCTGAATCAAGTTTACATAGTCAGATGAACAGTATATTTTTAAATCATATAATTTTCTCTAATGGGATAATATTGCTCCTGAGTTTTCTTCCAGTGATTTTACTTGTGGAATGTGAAAGTTTATTGGTAGTCAGAGTCATGCTGAAGAAACATTTCTCTCAGTATTGTTTAAGATCTCTTTGATGTTTGCAACAGGGTGATGCAAAGTCAGGCTGAAGAAGCAAGGTCCGGATCCTGCACTGATATAAATTGGCATTGCTGCATAAATTTTATACCAGATGTGGATGTGTCCCAAGTGCAGAATTAAATAGACTGTAATTAGAGTTTACAAAAACTGAGCATAGTATTTAGTATTAATTTATGTCCCATAGGAATAATTTACATTTACCAAGGATTTGCAATGTGAGCTATACAGTATCTATGTAACTTTAAGGATCTGGGACTACAGGCCTTAATTTTCCTTTAAAAAGAAAATCATTTAAATAACCCCTGTATCTGACTTACAGGTTTATGCCTTAACCACACTGTAGGAATCCCTTGCTTTGATAATAAAACTTAAGTGTCTTATTCTGCTTCCATTGAAATAAATTGCAATATTTTAATGACTTCTCTAGGGCAAGTGAGGTTCTTCATGTAGTAAAGGAATGAAAAGCTGGATTTATTTCAAATGAAGAATTGTTCAAAACTAACAAAAGAAAAAAGTATATGGATGCCTATAACAGTAGTTAAGCCTAGACTCCAGACAAGGCCTCTTCTTCTGTACCCCTTTTCAAAATAAACTACAAGGCTTTTTTTTTTTATCCCTGAGGAAATGGCCATCCTCATCAATGCCTATAAAAACTTGCAGAGTAAGAGATACATAATTAAGAAGTTTCAAACATCTCAGAAGAAAAAACACCTAATGAAGGGTTTTCCCTTATCTCTTAATCATGTCAATTAAACACTGTGAAGCCTAAATTACATTTGGCTTTTGCAAATTCAGGGAGATTAAATCTCTTCCAGCAAATCTCAGGACTAGAGGACTCAAAGTACTGTTTATATATTCCTAGATGATAAAAAATAAATTATTTATTTCCTATAGACAACTAATTGGAATGCTGCGTATACTCAAAGGCTACATCTACACAAGAAGCATTTGCCCACAGAAGTTACTGTTGGAAGCGTTATTCTGACAAAACTTCTGTTGCAGAGTACTTCTACACATAAAAGCAGATTGAGCTTTTGATCTGCTCGTTTGACAAAAGGGCCCCTGGAGCACCTATACAGCTTTTTTGTTAACAGTTTCTGTCAACAAAACACATTTTGGCTACGTCTACACTAGCACACTATGTCGAAGTAGCCTATTTTGAAGTAAGGACATCAAAATAGGCTACTTCAACATGCATCATCTACATGTCCTCCAGGGCTGGTGCCATCGACGTTCAATGTCGAAGTAGCGATGGGGAACATTGAAAGGAGACGCCCCAGAAGGAAATGCGGAGTGTCCACACACACAAGCACTCCCCGTCGAAATAAGGGGCCAGCAAAGCCCCAAGCCGCTCCCTTAAAGGGCCCCTCCCAGACACACTTGCCCTGAACAGCACAAGATCCACAGAGCTGACAACTGGTTGCAGACCCTGTGCATGCAGCATGGACCCCCAGCTGCAGCAGCAGCAGCCAGAAGCCCTGGGCTAAGGGCTGCTGCATGTGGTGACCATAGAGCCCCGCAGGGGATGGACAGAGTGTCTCTCAACCCCTCAGCTGATGGGTGCCATGGAGGACACCACTATTTCGAAGTAGCAAGACGCAGATCGTCTACACATGCCCTACTTCGATGTTGAAAGACGAAGTAGGGCACTATTCCCATCTTTGGATGGGAATAGAGATTTCGACCTCTAACCGCCTAATGTTGATTTCAATGTCAAAATAGCACACGGCGCATGTAGACGCAACACGTGCTATTTCAACGTTGTGCTGGCTACTTTGAAGTAGCTGCCTAGTGTAGACGCACCCTTTGTGTGTAGACAGTCCGTGAGTTTTCTCAACAAAACCCCAGTTTTGTCTTCAAAACTCTCTACTGTAGACATAGCCAAAAGGGAAGAACTGAGAATGTGCTCCAGTTAGGGTGAGTCTACATTAGAAACTACCTTTGAAATTAACTTTGAAGTTAGGCGCTACTTCGAAGTAGCCAGCAGACAGTCTACACATGTTTTTCCCTTACTTTGAAGTGAAACTTCGAAGAAAGGAGCCCAACTTAAAGTTCTTACTCCATTCCCAGGAATGGAGTAGTGCCCTACTTTGAAGTTTTACTTCAAAGTTGGGTGTGTGTAGATGCTCAAGTTCAAAGTTGCTTACTTCAAAGTAAGCAACTTCAAAGTCATTTTTGTAGCATAGACACAGCCTTATTTTTTCCAAGTTAGAGGTTCCCAGCTCTGTTCCCTCAGTCACATGATAATGAGACAAAGTAAGATGCTCTATTACAAAAGAAGAATGTGGGATAGTGCACATCAGGGCAACTGGGTTCTATTCCCAGGTCTACCAATGATACTTTGAGCAAGTTAAAGTTTCTGTGCCTCAATTTAGTCAGCTGTAAAATGGCTATGCTAGTACACAGCCCTTAAGTTTATTATGAAGCTTAAATAATTAAGGTGAAAAATGCTATAAAGACAAAGGGCAAATATTACTTGATTATTTTAATCACTTAGCGTATAAAAAGTTGAGAACTCTCTACATGCAGGTGGAAGATTGGTAACCGTACAAATGACCTTCACACTCTCTTTCCAATATTCCTCCATCTTGATTGAGATAGACCATTTCCACATCATTGTCCCCTCTAATTTTTTTCACCCTTCAGGGAAATGAATTTTATGTGCACAGATATGTTTGGTACACATAACAAAATGCAAGCGGTGGGACTGGGGCTAAGAGGTTCCTAGAGTATGAGGAAGTTGTGAGGGCTCTGGCTGGGGATGAAGGGCTCAGGGCTGGAGCAGAAGATTGTAGTGCAGGGATGTGAGGTCTGGGGGTGGGGATATAGGCTATGAGGTGGAGCTTGGTCCAGGAGAGGTTTGTGATGAAGAAGTGTGCTCCAGAGGAAAGAGGATCCCATAAGCTCTCTCTCCTCACAGCAGTACTTGGGCTGGTGGGGAAAGGCACTTCTCATGGCCCTGGCAGCTCTAGGGCTGGGCCACCCTAGCCAAGGCAGGGTCCAGGACCAGGCCACCATGGCCACAGTAGGATTGAGGCCAGGATTTGTGGTAGTGGAAGGATTAAGGGTGGGTCAGGGCTGAGCTACTATGGCCACGGTAGGGTTGGGCTGTGCCACCATAGCCACAGTTGAATTGGGCTGGGACACCACAGCTGGAGCAGGATCAGTGCTGGGGCCAAGCTGCTGAGGCATGATTATGAGCAGGCTGCTGCAGCAGGGACCAGGATGCCGTGGCCACTACAGGATCAGCTGGTCTGTGGGTCTGGGGCTAGTCTACCCTTCCTGTGGGTAGGTTGGAGGGCAGGCTAAGCTGGGGCCATGGGTGAGTGGCCCTCCACCAGTTGTCACAGGACCCTGCCTGGTGAGGCTTCCCTGAGCACCTGTGCAGCACTAAATGGGCATCTGAACTTCTGTGTAGCCACATAGCTGACATGGATTTTAGGTCTCCATGCCTATATAGTCCTGAGCCTCACTGATTGGATTTCAAATAGCCATTTATCATCAGCCCTGTGTATAGCAGCCTGCATGATACTTGAAGGGAAGAATTTGGAAGAGGTAGCAAGAAGTCAGTTTGTGTGTACATGGCTGGAATAGCTTGTTGAGACCAGGGTGGGATAGCTCAGTGTTTTGAGCATTGGCCTGCTAAACCCAGGGTTGTGAGTTTAATTCTTGTGTTGGCCATTTAGGAATCTGGAGCAAACAGATTTTTTTAAAAAATGGTGCTTGGTCCTGCCAAGAAGGCAGGGGACTGGACTAGATGGCCTCCTAAGGTCCCTTCCAGTTCTATGAGATGTGTAAGAATCTGTGTAAAGGCTTTTCTGAATGAACAATCAGTTTTGTTTTGGATGAATGGAGACTTTTCATGGCAGTGCCCTACATTTGGTATATTAAATATGATGGTGGTGTTCATTCTAGTGACAACAGCAAGGAAGAAAATATCATTAGGACACAGAAAAGCAAAGAAAGCAGCACCTAGAAGCAAACAAACGGCATGGGTGGATTCTGACCACTGGGAATGCTAGATTTTCAGACTAAAAGTCTTATCCAAGCATGGAAGTAAGAACTGATTCTGTGTACAGAGCTGGCCAAGGTCATTTCATGAATACTGTGACTCCACACAGAATGAGACCCCAGAGAAATATTGGTTTTTGTTTTGGTTTTGGTTTTTTGGTTTCTTTTACTTACAGGCCGTGACTACACTAGCCCCCGCCTTTTGAAAGGGGCATGCTAGTAAGCCACCTCAGCATATGCTCCCATCAATATGCAGCACCTCATTAGCATAATGGCAGCCACGTGTGTTTGGAAAGTGCCGCTTTCGAACACACGCTGCTCGTGTAGAGAGGGACCTTTCAAAAGTACCCCCATACTTTGAAAGCCCCTTTTTCCTATTTGGTTTTGGGAAGAAGGGCTTTTGAAATCCAGCGGGGGTCCTTTTGAAAGGCCCCTGTCTACACTGGCAGTGTGCGTTTCAAAAGTGTTAGGTTCAGAATGTGCATAGTTGCCATTATGCTCATGAGGTACTGCATATTCATGACTGAACCTCATTTGCATCTGCCAAAGTGGCTCATTAGCATCTCCTTTTCAAAAGGTGGGGGCTAGTGTAGCCACGGCCACAGTAAAGAGGCAGAAGTGGGGATAGATATATTACAGAGGTGAGAACACTGGCATTGACATGCTGTAGCCAGACAAAGTCTCCCCCTTACAAGCCAGCTTGCTCGCTGCCGCCCCCAACTGAGGAGCCCCACAAGCGCACAGGGCACGGAAACGGCTGCTGATGGCTCAGTCTTTTGAAGTCCCTCATTGAGGCCCAGATGTGCTAGCTCATCATGACCCTGAGAAACAGAAAGTACAGATAAAAGGCTAACAGGCCTAACTGTCAACAAGGGAGGGGGGGAACCTCAGAAAATCACCCCAGCTGACATTGATGGATATGATGACCACACAGCCATCCCAGAACAGGAAGTCTCCGCCCACACAAAAAGAATGTCCTGTTTTCCCACATTGCTTATCTCCTGTCTTACAAGTGCAAATTAAGTAAGAATTGCCCTTGTAACAAACTGGCATCACAAAAGACAGACCAGTATGATCTGGCACCATAGATAAAGAAGAGAATACGTAACCTAAAGGGGTATAAAGGTGGGCCCAGCAGAACGCTAACTTTGAGTGCATTCCACCAACTACCTGCTGGTCGGGTCAGGTGATTGCCTCCCGAGGTCCGCAACTGGGGACGCCCAACCTCGTATTCGTCTTTCCGCGGAATTGAGTGACCGATCCGGCTTGGCTACGCTGGTCTCGGGAGACGCAGAGAGGGTAAGATATACCCATGCAAGGTCTCCTTTCTTTTTGTGCACAGTTAAAGAATTAGAGCTCTGTAACTAGATGTCGTTGTATTAAGATATCATTGTGTGAGATGGTAACAGATATCTTTGTATTGGATTGTAACATAACTTGTTAACACCTGTACTTTGCTAGCATATAAGAAGTAGCCAATAGCCTTTTGTAACCACACGCTTATAACTGTAGCTTAATAAACTTGTAACCAGTTAAGATTTAAGCCTGACTGCTGTTACCCTTTTGTCACTCCAACACAGCCAGCACAATAAAAAGAACTTTACCCGTTTGGTTACCACAGCCTGGCCATAAGTGAGAGTGCTAGGAGCTCCCTGCTCTAACAGTAAAAAACTGGGTTGTTTAGGACCCAGGGGAATACCTCACCACACATTACCCGGCCACTGGCTAACACATGCTTATCACTGAAGACATTAAATATTCCCTACTAACTATTCCCTAGTAACAGGATTGCTTGTGAGACAAGCGATTTGCACTTACAGCTGAGATTATTGAGGAGAATACATCTAACCCTTCAGATGTCCCTCAAAACTGAAAGGGAAGTTAAAGAGCAGTGATACTCATTTCTATAGAACAAATACACAGATTCAGGCTAAAAGGACCTAAGAAGCAGGATAGAGACAGACCAGCTGAGAATTCAGGTATCATGTTGCAGTGTGTGTTCTGTGGAAACTTTCTGAGGCCAGTGAGGAAATGTAGGCAGTCAATTAGAACCTCCATGTAATAAAAAAGGTGCTTTCCCCCAAAAGAATGAAGGCAATTATGTAGAAAAGCAAGTCTGCTACCCATAAAAATAACACCAACAAGAAATCATAAAAAATGTAGAGCTGGGAGTGACCTCAGAAACTAGTTTCCTGTGCTAAGGCAGACCAAATAAACTGAGATCATCCCTGCCATGTCTGTTCTAACCTGTTCGGAAAACTCACCAATTACAAGGATTCCACAACCTTCTTTTGGAAGCCTGTTTTAGTGTTTATCTATCCTTATGGTTATAATGTTTTTTCCTAATCACTGAACTGAATCTCCTTTACTTCATATCAAGCTAACTACTTCTTGCCTTAACTTGAGTCAGCGTGGAGGACAATTGATCATCATCCTTTTTACAGCAGTTATTAACATAGCTGTAAATTTATTAAATCCACAATTTCCTCAAGGCTGAACATGTCCAAGTTTTTCCAGTCTTTCCTCATAGATCTCATTTCTATCATAATATTACGAATATAATAATATAATAATTATATTATTTTTGCTCTCCTCTGGACTCTCTCCTATTTGTCCACATGTCTTCAGGTGCAGTTCCCCAACTAGCACTTAATATTTCAGCTGAGACCTTAAAAAAATCTGAGGGGGAACGACTCCACCCCTGCCCACCATTAGCTTTACCTAGGCTTTAGCTCAGGCAGCTAGAACACTCTCCTGCAATGTAGAGATCCAAGTCAAATGCTGTCTCATCAGGCTGACAGGTAAACTGAATCATGGACTCCCTCATCCCAGAAGACTACCCTAACCACTGGCCTAAAAGTTAAAATGAAGATTTTTCCCTCCATTTTGTTTCTCCCTTCTATCATTTTGTGACTCAAGTCTTTTGCTTTTCTGAAAATGCCTGAAATAGAAACAAAACCTTTCATGTCAGATTGAAAAGTTTTGTTTTGACCTGACTCAAGATCTAGTTTTAACACCAGATTAACAGTAGTGAGCAGTAACTGATATGATGAGTCACCAGAAATCAATCAGCATTTTTATGCAGCATCTCAACATTTGCTAAAAGGGGGGAACACCATGACACACTGCTACCCTGCTACACAGGAACTTTTCAGCTCAGAATTACAGCCACAGAATTTAACAGAATGAAGCTCAAGTGACTCTATAGAAATTGAATGTTTCATGGAATTATTTTTAAAAAATTAAGAATTTTAATAGAGACAAATGTTCCTGTGACCAAATTTTCTATGCTGATTTTAGTATTGTATAGAAATGATATATTTCTTTATCTAATTTTTATATTACTTTTTCAGCAATTATACACTTCAATTTATTTTAATAATACTTATAGTAATTACGTTATACTGTATTTTTCTTTTGTGAATTATCTGTATATTTCTGTTTTCTTATAAGGCATATCTTAAACATACTTTACTTGCCATATAGTAGATTTTTATGAACTTACAGTAACTTTAGAATACTCTAAAATATTTATGTTGAGCAATTTACTGATTTGTCTTTTGAAATCATAAAATATTTTATTCCCTCGAAGATTTCTATTACATAAGCATAGATAGGAAAATCCCATTAATCATACTTCCTCCCTCCTAATTCTGGAGATTCAGTAAAAAATCAGGAAATCAGAAATGAATCAAGAGGCTTTTTTCTAACTACAAAGAAAAAAATGCATAAGGATCTACAATATGTTAAGTGGAAGAATCAGTGTCATAAGCGCTGTTGTGCTTACAACATTTACCTTATAACAGGAATGTGTCCATCGGTTTTTCAAAGTTTTTTTTTTTTTCTTTTGGCTCAGGAAAGAGAGTAATAGTTAGAAATCCTTTCCATGGCAGTTTAATCATTACTTGGATTTAGACCTTGATATTGTGTTGCTGGGGGATATCAGCCAAATATCCAGTGGTAAGGAGTACCCATTGCATTGCCTATCCTTCATTCCTGTCTCTTCTCTTCCTTGAGAAATATCACAGTTAGTACTGTCTTTGATCCCAAGCCTATAGTCCACATAGCTCCCTATCATAAAAATAAATCTAACTTTGTCCATCCAGATCCACCGACGCTACAGTGGTAGTAGTAGCATCCTTCAGTCTACGTAGACTATGGAACGCACCCTTCATAGTTCTGTTTGGCATCCTCATTTGCAGCGTCAGCTGTGACTGTGAAGACCCACACGAGAGTGACAGTCCTTGCCGCATCTGTTGCATATGTAATGGGTGTCTGGCAGGTCCTTGCTGTGCTTTCTGTGGGCTCGCTTCTCCTTTGCTAGCTGTCTGATCCTCAGCTCACCCTTCTGAAGGCCTTTGTATAGTTCCTGCCTCCATCTGCTGCAATTGTCTGCCAGCTCCTCCCAGCTGTCTGGCTTGATGTCTACCTCCCTGAGGTCTCTCTTGCAAACATCTTTGTAGCACAGCTGGGGGCGTCCGGGAGGTCTTTTGCCAAAGGCTAGCTGGCCATGCAGGATGTCTTTTGGGATCCTTCCATCATTCATCCTGTGGATGCGGCCAAGCCAGCGGAGCCGCCGCTGCCTGAGGAGGGTGTGCGTAGTTGGGATCCCAGCTTGCTCAAGGACGGTAGTGTTGGACACTCTGTCCTTCCACGATATTCGAAGGATGCGCCTGAGCCAGCGCAAGAGGAAGATATTCAGCCTCTTTTCCTGGCGGAAGTACAGGGTCCAAGTCTCGCTGCTGTAGAGGAGGGTGCTGAGGATGCAGGCTCTGTAGACTTGCATTTTGGTGTGAGTGTACAACTTGTTGTTATTCCACACTCTCTTGCTGAGTCTCGACAGAGTTGTGGCTGCTTTACCGATCTTCCTATTTAGATCAGTCTCCAAGGACAGGGTGTCAGTGATGGTGGACCCGAGGTAAACAAACTCGTGGATGACCTCTAATGTGTAGTTGTCAATGCTGATTGCTGGAGAAACAGCAACGTCCTGAGCAAGTACATTTGTCTTCTTCAGGCTGATGGAGAGCCCAAAGTCCTTGCATGCTTCGGAGAACCAATCCAGCAGCTTCTGAAGCTGGTCTTCTGTGTGTGACATGAAAGCAGCCTCATCTGCGGACAGCATATCTCTGATGAGGACTTCCCACACCTTAGATTTAGCTTTCAGACTTGCAAGATTAAACAGTTTCCCATCAGATCTTGTGTGCAAAAAGATGCCCTCTGTTGAAGATCCAAAGGCATGTTTAAGGAGGAGTGCAAAGAAGATCCCGAACAATGTCAGAGTAAGGACGCATCCTTGTTTGACGCCGCTCCTGATGCTGAAAGCATCCGATAATGTACCATCGTATTGGATGGTTCCTCTCATGTCTTCGTGGAAAGACTAGATCATCTTGAGTAACCGTGGTGGACAACCTATATTGTGGAGCAGTTTGAACAGACCATCCCTGCTGACCAAGTCGAAGGCCTTGATTAGGTTGATGAAGGCAATATAGAGTGGCTTCCTCTGCTCCCTGCATTTCTCCTGCAGCTGCCTCAGAGAGAAGACCATGTCAACGGTAGATCTCTCTGCACGGAATACGCACTGTGATTCAGGATACACCCTCTCAGCAATCTTCTGGAGTCTGGCGAGGATAACGCGAGCGAACAGTTTACCAGTGATTCTTAGGAGGGAGATTCCACGGTAATTGTTGAAGTCGCTTCTGTCTCCTTTGTTCTTATACAAGGTTATGATGTTAGTGTCGCGCATGTCCTGGGGAACCTCTTCCTCTCTCCAGCACAGGCACAGTAGCTCATGTAGAGGTTCCAGGAGAGTGTCTGTGGCACACTTGATTACCTCTGGTGGTGTACCATCCTGGCCTGGGGCCTTTCCTACTGCAATGTTGTCGATGGCTTTCTTCAGCTCATCCACAGTTCGTTCCTGGTCCAGTTCGTCCATTACTAGTAGGAGCTCGACGGCATCGAGGGCTGAGTCGACCACAATGTTCTCTCGTGAGTACAGCTCGGAGTAGTACTTGACCCAGCGCTCCATCTGTTTGGCTTTGTCAGTGATGACTTCACCAGATTTGGATTTCAGAGGTGCCATCTTGTTCTGGGTGGGTCCTAATGCCTTCTTGATGCTCTTGTACATTCCCCTGAGGTTACCAAAGTCAGCACTGGTCTGGATGCTGCTGCATAGCTCGAGCCAGTAGTTGTTGGCACAGCGCCTGGCCATCTGCTGTACTGTTTTCTGGCTGCTCTGAGTGCTTGCAGGGTATTCTGGCTCGTCGAATGTTTGTACTCCAGGAGCTCAGCGCGCTTTTTTTCGATGGCTGGAATCATCTCATCGGGGTTAGCTTCGAACCAGTCATTTTGTTTCTAGCTCTTCATCCAAACACTGACAAGGCCGTGTTGTACATTGTTTCCCTCAGATGCTGCCATCTGGATGTCACATCGGCACCCCCAGGGTTGCTGTGCAGATTCTCCTCAAGGGTCGCTATGAACTTTTCAGCTCTCTCTGAGTTAGCTGTCTTTCTGGCATCGATGCGGGGCCTTCCAGTTGGTTTAGAGCAGTGCAGCTTCTTGGGAATCACCTTGCGTTTGGAGCAAACTAACGAGTGATCTGTATCACAGTTAGCACTATGATAGCTGCGTATCAGAAGGATGTTTTTGAGGTTATCACGTCTAGCGATGACCACGTCTACTTGATGCCAGTGTTTTGAGCGTGGGTGTCTCCATGACACTCTGTGCTGTGGCTTGGTTTGGAAAAATGTGTTTGTGATGCACAGATTGTGGTACGTGCAAAGTTCGAGAAGATGTTGACCATTTTCATTCATTTTTCCCACACCAAAGTGGCCTAAGCAGGAAAGCCACAAGTCATGATCGGCCCTAACTCTCGCATTGAAGTCACCCAGAATGTACAGTTTTTCATGAGCAGGTATTTGCACTATGGCAGCACCAGGCACATCATAAAACTTGTGTTTTACTTCTGCTGCGGCGTACAGGGTTGGGGGCGTAAGCGCTGATTTGGTGGACAGGACCTGTGTGAGTCTGAAATATGACCTGAAGGAGTCTTTCTTATCCACCCATGACTAATTCCACCATTTGTAGAAGGGTGTTTCTGATGGTGAAGCCAACACCATGCTCCCTGGGTTCTTCTCGGGCTTTACCCTGTCAGAAAAAGGTGTAGTCCTTTTCCTTTAGAGATCCCGAATCTGCGAGATGTGTCTCTTCCAGAGCAGCAATGTCAACTTGGAGCCTCTTCAGTTCCTCATTGATGACAGTGGTCTTTCCGGTGTCGCTGGTGTCCTGAAGATTTTCAGTCAGACCTGTCAGCATGGTCCGCACATTCCAGCAAGCAAGCTTTAAGCTTTGATGGTTTCCTTTTCTTGTTGATTTCTTGTTTCTTGTTGCAAATACCAGCAAGTGATGCATAAATCATTAGTTCACATGAGTATACTACTCTCTTCATAGCCACTTTTGAAAAATCTTAAAAAGCCACAGACATCCATGTCCTTCATCCTTTTTATTATGGTTGACAGCACATTAGTAAACTACAAGGCTATGTCTATACTACAGATGTATGCCTGCTGCAGTTCCTTAACTTTACTGCACACTTGGTTGGCTGTGTGTGTGGAGTGGCCCCAGGAGGTCAGGATGGTCGACAACTGGGAGAAAGCAGTGGCAGTCTGGCCTGTTGTATGCAACAGGAGCTCCTCATCACCCCTCAGAGTCCTAAAATGTCCTTAATCTTAGCCTTGCTCCAGGAGGGGGCCCTCTTCTTTGGCACCTGGCTGGGTTCCTGGGAGCCTCCAGCCATCTGGGATGGAGGATCCTGGGCAGTGTGGGGATCCTGGCTGCTGTCCATGCTGCCACTGGGGTGGCTACTGTTGGTCTGGCATTGCTGGGAAGGTGTGCTGCTGGCAGCTTGTGCTTTCCCTGAAGCCAACATGATCACAGCTTCCTGCCAGGAGGTTTCTGGGTCCTTGCGTCTTTAAATGTGCCTGGTCACAGAGACCATAAGCTCTGCTTCTGCTGGCAGGGATATCTCCATGCTCCAGATGGCCGGCACCATGGAAGACTGGTCTTTTGAAAGTGTGGCCCACGAAGTGTCTACACACATTTCTTTCGAAAAAGTCTTTTGAAAGGGGGTGCGCTTCCTGACATGGAAAAGGAAGAGCGAATTCAAAACGTGGGCCACGTTCTTTTGAAATTCCTTCTGAAAGACTGTGTTTTGTGTGTAGGTTCTCTGCGGGGAATTTTGAAATGGACCCTTCTTTTGAAATTTCTTTCAAAAGTACTTGCTAATGTAGACACAGCCCAAGAGTTTTACCTATGTAAGCATCAGTTTATTCTCCCCTGCCTAGTTTTTATTTTCTCCTATTATTGCTCAGGTTCTTTTCACCACAATAGCTGAGGATTGAAGACTCAACCTCAAATTTGCAGGCATTAACCTCAGTAGAAAAATCAATGGGACTTACTGACTTCTATGATTTCTGACAAACCAATTATTCTGGTTTTACTGCAATGAGAATTTTTGTCCAATTCACCCCATTTCATTTCTATTTTCTATTTAATAATATGCTTTCTGAGATTCTTTTCCCTTCACACATAAAATTTCAGCACTCTGGCTCTTCATCAAAATACTCAACTCAGTCACACATTTGTAATGGTAAAGAAAAACCCTTCATTATATTATTATAAAGCGCCTTGTTATTTTAATATTGGGGGATGAGTTTGAATATGCCTACATCAAGATGGCTGTGCAGCTCAATGTGTCCCTCTGTCTTTCTGTAATTCTGCCACTTCTAATTTTGTTTGTTTTAGACCTTTGTTTTCTTTTGATTTTTCTTCAACATACACAATTTTATTTGTTCTTTTGAATATGAAGGATCACGTATATTCTTAGACCTATCTCACACACTGGAATTTACTTTGTTGCTTGTACAGCTTTGTGTAAGCCCATGCTACCCCAGCCCAAACCACAAACTGATTATTTTCACCGATTGTCTTGCCTGTGTTATTAATTGTTGTGGGATACTAGGTCATGATACTGCAGAGAATTAGCCTTGTCCACACTAGTACTGTGAATTGATATAAATTATGCTCAATAAGTTACTAACTTTTGTAACTTATACTGACTTTTAGAGGTGGCTACACCTCATGGTGTTGATATGATACATTCTCCCATCAGCATAGCTTCTGTTACCCAGCAGGGCCGACAGCCTTGCTGGGCCTACCTGGGCATGGTAAGGGTGGGGCCCCTTCTCTGTGCCTCAGGCAGAAGGGAGGAGGGTGCAGGCAGCCAGCCAGCCCTCAGCACTGTCTGGGCTGGGGCATGCCCCATCAGCCCTCAGTGCTATCCAGAGTGCATCACATCGGGTGCCAGCAGCATTTTGAAGAGCCTGGAACTCTGGATGCCACCATAACAGCAAAGGTTAGGAGATCCAGGCCCTTTTGTATCACCAGGCCCCAGGCAGTTGTTCTCTCTCCTCCCTCTCTCCAACTCCCCTGCCCACTGTTATCCTACACCTAAGACCTGAGGCACTTCAATTCTGGCTTGCCTATAACTATAAATTGACTAACAGTTTAGGTAGTTCAAATGGGCACAAGCTGATGGCCCATCCTGTGGGAGTTGCCAGAATGTAACTCGGCAGGAAAGGGGCTGTCTCTGACCCACAGAGAAACTCACCAGAGTAAGCTAATCCTGCTAACCCCTGGGAGGATATGGATACAGCCTTTGACTCAAAGTACTAACAGACTAGTAGTTATTATCTGAAAACAGAATATTATTAATGAAAAGAGATAGGCATGTATAGAATACGTAACAAAGCAGGACAGAAGGCATTATAGTGTATACAAGGTATGAAGACAGAATAATATTACATTAAGGCAGCTCATCAGTCATATAGTTATTATAATTTTGTGAAAGTGGGATACACTGGCCCTTTTATACATACGCAAATGGCCCTCAGTGGTATAACATTAGGATTGTTACAAAGTACCGTATACATTCCTGATGCATAGCTACAAAATCGTATTAGAATATAACACTGAAACAAGCAAACAAAACAGAAAGCAGCATAATAGAATAAATAGGAGAGTTGTACTATATATGCTCACAATAAAGTATTTAAGATACATACCGAGAGACTTAGACAATGTCTACATGGGCAGCCTCGGTCAACAGAGGTCACTGTCAATAGAGAAACCTCAGCAGTACCTCTGTCTACTGATAGCATCTACACACAAAAGCAGATAAAAGGAGCAGCCCACTCTGTCGACAGAGAGCACCCAGATTGGCTGCCCCTCTCTCAACAGAGTCTGTTTCTACACGTGCCACTTTCTCTGAAAGTGGCATGCTAATAAATGGCCCAAAATATGCTAATGAGGTGTGGATGCAAATTCCCCATGCCTCATTAGCATAAGGTCACGTGATTTGGAGTCCAGAAGACATTCTTCAGGAAAATTTTCAGGAAGAAGGGGCCTCCGGAAGAAGGACTTCCTTCCGGAAGACCCCCCGTCCCCGGGGCCCGTGCTTCTCAACAGTGTTTTGCAGTCCTGAAGAATGTCTTCTGGACTCCAGATCATGTGGCCTTATGCTAATGAGAAGCAGGGAATTTGTATCAGTGCCTCATTTGCATATTCCTGGCCACTTATTAGCGGCATGTGTAAAAACGGCCAGAATGACTGACTGGAAGCTCTGCAGAAAGTGCTGCCCAGGGAACTGGAAGCCCTCTCTGTTGACAGAGGTGTCCACACAGGAACTCTATTGAGAAAACAATGTCGACAGAGGCATTATGCCTGATCAGGGAGAGGCATAATGCTGCTTGCCCAACAGCTGAATTTTGTCAACAAACTCTTGACAGGGCACTTTAACTGTGTAGACACTCAGCAGGATTTGTCGACAAAAGCCCAGTTTCGTTGATAGACGTGGCCTATGTAGACATAGCTTTAGAGTATAGACCTGTTACTATGGAACAGGCATGGGCAACCAGCAGTGCAATGGCTGCACATAGTTCATCAATGTTAGCTGCTGTTGGGCTGACAGATGAATCGTTTACAGTAGCATCCACAGGCACAGAGCCCTTCAACTCCCTGTGACTGTTCTCAGTCAATGGGAGCTGCAGGAAGCAATGGGGTAGCCTAAGCCACTTTCTACCACTCCTATTGTCCAGGAAAGGTTAACAGTAGCCTTTGGGAGGTGCAAGCAGCCAAGCCTGTGGATGATCAGGTGAATAAAGTGTCTATTGGCCCACCAGCAGCTTACCCTGATGAACCATGTCTGGCTCATGGGTCAGAGGTTTCCTACCACTATTGTATGTTGAATCCAGAACAACAGAACATACAAAACTCCATAGACGCATATAAGAAAGCATGACAATATGATGTATAAAGAAAAATACGTATTTCTTAATACTGGCATTCTCAGAGTGTTGTCCAGACAATCAGAGAATGGGTAGGGTGAATTGCACTCAATAGCGGACATCAAGCTTTGTTAGCTGACACACCCAATGAGTCTCTAAGATAAAAAGGCTAACAAAATAATTTATTAGGTGGTGAGCTTTCGTGGGACAGACCCACTTCTTCAGACCATAGCCAGACCAGAACAGACTCAATATTTAAGGCACAGAGAACCAAAAACAGTAATCAAGGTTGACAAGTCAGAACAAAATTATCAAGGTGAGCAAATCAGAGAGCAGAGGGGCGGGGTGGGGAGTCAAGAATTAGATGAAGCCAAGTATGCAAAAGAGCCCCTGTGGTGTCCCAGAAAATTTGCATCCCAGTTCCAACCATGTGTTAATGTTTCGCATTTGTACATGAAAGAGAGGTCAGCAGTTTCTCTTTCCAAAACAGAGTGAAAATTCTTCTTCAATAAGACGCAAACTGTTAAGTCATTAACATAATGGCCCACTCCATTAAAATATAGACTAACTGGTTTGTGGATCAGGAGTGTTTTGATGTCTGTTTTGTGCCCATTAACTCTTTGTCTGAGAGAGTTTGAAGTCTGTCCAATTTCATATTCAAATTCAACACATTAACACGTGGTTGGAACCGGGATACAAATTTTCTGGGACACTACAGGGGCTCTTTTGCATACTTGGCTTAATCTAATTCTTGACTCTCCCCCCGCGCCTGCTCTCTGAATTGCTCAGCTTGATAACTTTTTTCTGATCTGTCAACCTTGATTACTATTTTTGGTTCTCTGTGCCTTAAATATTGAGTCTGTTCTGGTATGGCTATGGTCTGAAGAAGTGGGTCTGTCCCATGAAAACTCACCTAATAAATTATTTTGTTAGTCTTTGAACTGCTACTTTACTGTTTTTTTGTTTTGATAGTATATAGATTAGCACGTCTTTCTCTCTGTTACTAAGATAAAAAGTAAATTAGACTTTCACTCCACCAATCTCTCTGCCTCATCTCAGGTCCTTTTCTTTTGTCTACCTTTGCTGTGATCTTTTCCCATCTCTTGCAGCTGCTTCTGTCTAATTGCCTTCTGTGACTCTTTTCATCTTCTTCTCGTCTCCTCTGATTTCAGACACGCCCATATACTTGCCTGTTAAAGCCTCCTTATGCTCAGTGTCTGGCCTCCTCTGATTGCTTGGACTTTCAGGTTTGGATTAGTATAACCTCCTCTGCTTCTCCCAGTGGTGATGGCAATTCACCAGCCAATCACCTGCTGCTTCTGCTTCCTCTCCCTTCAGATGCTCTGGAGGGAGTTGGGTCATAATGTATTTAAATTTGTTTCACCCTATCTCCTGTCAGCTGTTGGTCAGTTCACACTGTGTCCTCCATCTTTGATATCTTTTAATAGAGAACTGATGTGCCCAACATTTTGAATTTTTGACCACAAACTATCAAAATGTATAGCTTATCTGAAGGATTCAGTCTAAAACTAGCATTTCACTGCACACTAATACATTCTTATGTTATTATTACCTTTGTAATGCTAATTGGGAGAGGTGAATTGTTGATGTTGTTTCTCGTTCTCCCTCTGCTAATTCCCCCACCACCACTGCTTTCAGTATACACAGCCAGAGTCCTGCAATCTGTACAAGATTACAAAAAAGGATTAACATTAAAAATCTCTACCACCACTTCCCCAGACTATTGGACTAGTTAAGTCAACAAGACAGAGGTCTTCTGTCAAGTTATGCCATCTTCACCAGACCAACTAAATCAATACCACTTCATTGATTGCAGAAGCCAATTTAGTCCATAGTGAAGAAAAGGCCTTCTGCAAATATTTAACCTTATGCACTCTGAATAGTTCCATTGACTTCTATGGAGTTGTTCCCTGCCAGAATTCAGCATGTGCATAAGTGTCCCTAGTCACGATCAGATTATTATATTCTGCCATGGCAAAAAATGTCAGAATTATTGGGTCCTTTTTTTTCCAGAATGAGAAATGTACCATTTTAAGACAG
Organism: Carettochelys insculpta; assembly: GCF_033958435.1. Lineage (NCBI taxonomy): Eukaryota > Metazoa > Chordata > Testudines > Carettochelyidae > Carettochelys > Carettochelys insculpta. The sequence goes on from NC_134137.1 coordinate 141,215,074, forward strand.
AAAATAGCCATTTTCATTTCAAATAAATAAAAAGAAAACATAGCAGCCACAATAATAATTATCTGATGAAGTGAGCAAAATAATGTCATTTGGTTTTTGAGAACCTTTAGAAAGGTAATTTTTATTTACCTGTTGGCCAGTTTGGGAAACAATGGGAAGTTTGCCATAAAATGCATCTTTATTACATGAACTGTGCCTCACCAATCCAAGGTTCTGCCTTTCAAGTGAAGGGAAAGCTGCAATAAAAATGACTCAGTAACACTTATTCTTACTTGCTGAAAAGCCACAAGAAATCTCCTTCTGAGCTCTGTAGCTCTTAATTACATACTCACTCCTGTAAAAATGAACACTTAACCACAGAACCTTTTGAGCTTTTAATACCCATCTGAGGTCATCTCTGAGTCATATTTTAAGAGAATATGATTAAAATGATTACTGTACAACTCTTTTTATATTATAAATTAGATTAGAAAAAACATGAAAGTTTACACATGAATGCAACACAAATCTGTGTTAGCAAAATTAATTTCTTCATTTGTATCTGTAATGTTTTTATTACTAGGAATAGATATTGGCACAGAGAATGCACTTATACAATTTACAGAATCACAGAATCACAGGGCTGGAAGGTACCTCAGGAGGTCATCTAGTCCAGCCCCCTGCTTCAAGCAGGATCAACCCCAACTAAGTCAACCCAGCCAGGACCTTGTCCAGCCAGGACTTAAAAACCTCAAAGAATGGAGAATCCACCACCTCTCTAGACAACGCATTCCAGTGCTTCACCACCCGCCTGGTGAAGTAGTTTTTCCTAATATCTAACCTATACCTTTCCCTCTTCAACTTCTGACCATTACTCCTTGTTCTGCCATCTGACACCACTGAGAACAGTTTCTCACCCTCCTTTTTAGAGCTCCCCTTCAGGAAGTTGAAGGCTGCTATTAAATCACCTCTAACTCTCCTCTTCTTCAAACTAAACAAGCCCAAATCCCTCAGCCTATCCTCATGGGTGTTGTGCTCCAGCCCCTTAATCATTTTTGTTGCCCTTCGCTGAACTTGCTCTAGCAAATCCACACCCTTTTTATACTGGGGGGCCCAAAACTGGACACAATATTCCAGATGTAGCCTCACCAGTGCCAAATAAAGAGGAATAACTACTTCTCTAGATCTGCTCGAAATGCTCCTCCTAATGCACCCCAGTATGCCATTACCTTTCTTGGCTACAAGGGCACACTGTTTACTCATATCCAGCCTTTCATCCACCATAACCCCTAGGTCCCTTTCCATCGTACTGCTGCTGAGCCAGTCGGTCCCCAGCCTGTAACAATGTTTGGGATTCTTCTGCCCCAGGTGCAGGACTCTACACTTCTCCTTATTGGACTGCATCAGATTTCTTTTGGCCCAGTCCTCCAATTTATCCCGGTCACTCTGAATTCTTTCTCTACCCTCCAATGTATCTACCTCTCCCCCTAGTTTTGTGTCATCCACAAACTTGCTGAGGGTGCAACCCAGTCCCTCATCCAGGTCATTAATAAAGATGTTGAATAACACTGGCCCCAGAACCGAGCCTTGTGGCACTCCACTTGAAACAGACCGCCATCCAGATATTGAGCCACTGACCACTACCCGTTGGGCTCGACCATCAAGCCAGCTTTCTACCCATCTTATAGTCCAAGGATCCAATCCATATTTCCTTAACTTATGGACAAGAATGTTGTGAGAGACCGTATCAAAAGCCTTGCTGAAGTCAAGGTATATCACATCCACTGACTTCCCCATGTCCACAGGGCTTGTTACCTCATCATAGAAGCTAATCAGATTAGTCAGGCAGGACTTGCCCCTGGTGAATCCATGTTGACTACTTTTGATCACTTTCCTCTCTTCCAAGTGCTTCAAAATGGATTCCTTGAGGATTCCCTTCATTATTTTCCCAGGGATTGAGGTAAGGCTGACTGGTCTATCGTTTCCTGGATTGTCCTTCTTTCCTTTTTTAAAGATGGGCACTACAATTGCCTTCTTTCAGTTATCCGGTATCTCCCCCAATCTCCAAGAGTCTTCAAGAATAATGGCCAAAGGTTCGGCAATGACCTTCACCGATTCCCTCAGTACCCTGGAGTGCATTAAATCCAAACCCATGGACTTGTGCACATCTAGTTTTTCTAGATAGCTCAGAACTTGTTCCTTCCCCACAGATGGCTGCCCTCCACCTTCACATACTGCATCATCTAGGACCGTCATGGGGAAGTTGACTTTGTCTGTGAAGACTGAGGCAAAAAAAGCATTGAATACTTCAGTTTTTCCTGCATCATCTGTCACTAGGTTACCTCCCTCATCCAGTAATGGCCCCACACCTTCTCTGATAACCTGTTTATTGTTCACATGCCTGTAGAAACCCTTCTTCTTACTCTTCACTTCCCTTGCCAGCTGCAGTTCCAATTGTGCTTTTGCTTTCCTGATTACGGCCCGGCATTCTCCAGCCGTATGTTTATACTCCTCCTTAGTCAACTGTCCACGTTTCCATTTCTTGTATGCATCCTTTTTGAATTTAAGCTGACTAAGGATTTCCCTGTTAAGCCAAGCTGGTTGCCCACTATGTTTGCATTTCTTACTACACAGAGGGATTGTTTGTTCCTGTGCCTTCAGTAAGACTTCTCTAAAATACTTCCAGTTCTCTTCAACTCTTTTTGCCTTCATCTTCGTTTCCCAAGGGATCCTGCTCATCCGGTCTCTTAAGGAGTCAAAGTCTGCTCTTCTGAAATCAAGGGTCTGTATGTTACTGCTCACCCTTCTTCCTTTTGTCCGGATCCTGAAATCTACGAGTTCATGGTCGCTGCAGCCCAGGTTCCCTCCCACTTCTATTTCTTCTACTAGTTCTTCCCTGTTTGTGAGCAGCAGGTCAAGTTGTGCACAGCCCTTGGTCAGTTCCTTCAGCACTTGTACCAAGAAGTTATCCCCAATAGTCTCCAAAAACTTCCTGGATTGTCTGTGTGCTGCTGTGTTGGTCCCTCAACATATGCCCGGATGACTAAAGTCTCCCATGAGAACCAGGGCCTGTGATTTGGAAGCTTCACTAAGCTGCCTGAAGAAAGCCTCATCTATCTCCTCTCCCTGATCTGGCAGTCTATAACAGACACCAACTACAGCATCATCTCTGTTACTCCCACCTCTAAGCTTAACCCAAAGACACTCAACTGGATTTTCTCCTTCCTCATGCTGGAGCTCTGAGCAATCATGCTGCTCCCTCACATACAGCGCAACTCCTCCTCCTTTTCTCCCCTGTCTATCCTTCCTAAATAATTTATAACCTTCCATGACCTAGCTCCAGTTATGTGAATCATCCCACCAAGTCTCCATTATTCCAACCACCTCATACTTGTGTGACTGTGCCAGGGCCTCTAATTCTTCCTGTTTGTTCCCCAGGCTTCTGGCATTAGTGTACAAGCATCTTAGAGAAGGGGCCAATTGGCCCACTTTCTCCTCTTCACCCAGGAAACCCACTTGATTGTTCCCTCCTCCTTCCCCATTTACCTCTGGGCTTGTGACACCTTCCCCCAACAAACGTAGTTTAAAGCTCTCCTCACTAGGTTTGCAAGCCTGCTCGCAAAGATGCTCCTTCCTCTTTTAGTGAGGTGGATCCCGTCTCTTCTCAGCAATCCCTGTTCATGAAACAGAATCCCACAGTCAAAGAAACCAAATCCTTCCCTGCTACACCACCTACGCAACCACGCATTTATCTCTGTGATTCAGTGATCCCTCCACGGACCCCTTCCTTCCACAGGGAGGATAGACGAGAAGACCACCTGTGCTCTGTATTCCTTGATCTTTCTCCCGAGGGTTACGTAGTCTGCCGTGATCTCATCAAAGTTGTTTTTGGCTGTATCATTGGCTCCTACATGAAGAAGTAGGAAGGGGTAATAGTCTGCAGGTTTTAGAATTTTTGGCAGCTACTCTGTAATATCCCGAATTCTAGCTCCAGGCAAGCGGCAAACTTGCCGGGATTCTAGGTCCGGGTGGCAGATGGATGCTTCCGTCCCTCTTAGGAGGGAGTCCCCAACCACCACTACTTGTCTTTTTCTCTTGGGGTGGTGGTCATAGAACTCCCATCCCTAGGACTGTGCATCCCATGCCTTCTAAACCATGGGGACTCTTTCAGATACAATCCCTGAGAGGTATCAGCCCCAATTATCTTGGTCGTAACACCTGTGGAGAGGGGCTTAAAGCGGTTACTTAACTCCACTGGAACTGGAGAGACTGGAACTGGTTTTCTCCTCCTGGAGGTAACATGCTTCCAGTTCTCCTCTTTGTTTTGGGTAGCCTGCTGTTCCTGCAGTATTATCTGTTGCCTTCTATCCAGAAAGTCTTCACCCTCTCTGATGGATCTGAGGGTTGATATTTGTGCCTCAAGTCCTTTAACCTTCTCTTCTAAAATGGCTACCAGCTTACACTTGGTATAGAGAAAATCCTTTCTATTGTTCGGGAGAAAGGCAAACATGGCACATGACTTGCAGGTCACAACAACAGACCTCTCACCAGCCACATCACTCTCGATCTTTTCCCTTTTCAGAGATCCCTTATTTGTTTCTAGTGCTGCCTTGAAGGACACAAGAGAAACACTGTATAAAAAAGGTGAAAACAGGTATGGGGCTCCTCCCAAAGGCAAACTCCCAGGCAAACTCCCTGTTAGCTGCTCCTGTTCGCTGCTCACAGGGTTTGCTGGATGATTTATGGATGATACCAAGCAGGGTGGGGTTGCAACTGCTTTGGAGGATTGGATTATAATTTGAAATGATCTGGACAAACTGGAGAAATGGTCTGAGGTAAATAGGATGAAGTTCAATAAGGACAAATACCAAGTAATTTGTTTATGGAACCATAATCAGATTCACACGTACAAAATGGGAAATACTAACAGAGAGGTAGCTGTGTTAGTCTGTATTCTATCAAAACAAAACAGCAGTCATGTAGCACTTTAAAAACTAACAAAATAATTTATTAGGTGATGAGCTTTTGTGGGACAGACCCACTTTGTTACTCTGAAGTGCTACATGACTGCTTTTTTTGTTTTGATAAAATGAGAAATGACTGTGTAGGAAGGAGAACTGCAAAAATAAATTAGGGGTCAGAGTGGACCTCAAGCTAAATATGAATCAACAAAGTGATTTTAAAGTGTGAAATGCTTTTGCCAAAAAAAAAAAATCATTAAGAGAAGTATTGTGAGCAAGACATAAGGACTATGTCTGCACTATGACACTACAGTGAAGTAGCCTATTTCGATGTAGAAACATCGAAATAGGCTACTTCGATGCATATCATCTACAAATTCTCCGGGGCTGCTGCCGTCAATGTTCAGTGTCGAAGTAGCGATGGGGAACGTCAAAAGGAGCTGCCTTGGAAGGAAATGCAGAGTGTCCACACACACAAGCGCTCCCCTTTGAAATAAGGGGCCAGGAAAGCCTGCAGATGGGGTCACAGGCCGGACTAGCACTTCCGGGTCAACAGCAAGCTGCTCCTTTAAAGGGCCCCTCCCAGACACACCCGACCTGCACAGCATGAGGCCTGCAGCGCACTAGCCACATTCTCACAAACCAACACACAGCAGCCATGGACCCCCAGCAGCAGTAGCAGCAGCAGCACCTGGAAGCCCTCCATGTAGTCACCCAGGGAACAAGCACCCTGCTAGGTGCTGCATGGGAGGCCACCCAGCAGCTCCTCACAGGTGGTACACTCCCAGGGGGCAGATGGGGATGCCCCTGACCACCAGAATCCTCTGTTCCTCCCACATCAGGTGCTCTGCCACCTCTGGAGCTACCCTCCAGCTCTGAGTGGTGGAAGCAGCTGGTCATGGGGGAGTGGGACGATGACCAGTGGCTGTGGAACTTCCGCATGCACCACAGACCTTCCTGGAGCTCTGCCAGTGGCTCACCCCCACACTGAGGCACCAGGACGCATGGATGCAGCGCGCCCTCCCCATCGAGGGAAGGGTTGCAATACCTGTCTGGAAGCTGGCCACTCCAGACAGCTACCACTCTGTGTAATGCCAGTTTGGAGTGGGAAAGGCCACAGTCAGGGCTGTCATCATGGAGGTAAGGAGGCCTGGGCACGCACCCACTGGGGGGTGGGGAGGCGTCTGGGTGGGGCGTTGGGGAGGGAAAGGTGCTGGGGAGGGAGGGGCTGGGTGGGGGGTGTACCTGGGTTGGTGCCCAGGAGGGGGACCTAGGGGGAGGGGCCTGGGGCACCCTGCACACCCTCATGGGCACTTGTGTTCCCTCCCCACAGTGGTCTGTGTGCTCAATGCCATGCTGCTCCAGAAGGTTGTCCAAGTTGGGGTCCTGGACCCATCCATCGCCAGATTTCCTGGGATGGGGTTCCCAAACTGCTTCGGGGCCCAGGATGGGAACCACATCCCCATTTGCGCCCTGGACCACAGCGGGGAAAGATACATCAACTGGAGGGGCTACCACTCAGTGGTACCACAAGCCATGGTGGACAGCCGGGACAGCTTCCAGGATGTCTATGTGGGCTGACCCAGCTATACACATGATGCCTGCATCTTCTGGAACTCAGGCCTATGCCGCCAGCTGGAGGCAGCGACCTACATCCTCCAGAGGGAGATCCCTCTGGGGTACACCACTGTGCCCCTCTGCCTCATGGCAGACACAGCCTACCCCCTCCAGCCCTCGCTTATGTGCTCATACACCAGCCACCTCATTGCCAGCCAGGAGCGGTTCAACGCCTGACTGAACCATGCCCACCAGGTGGTGGAGAGGACCTTCAGCAGCCTGAAGGGCCACTGGTGGTGCCTCCTTGCCCACCTGGACATCAGCCTCCAGAACATCTCCCAGGCTGTGGTTGCATGTTGCACTCCCCACAACATTGTGGAGAGAAAGGAGTAGGCCCTCGTCCAGGTGTGGGCAGTTGACGCCGGCATGGGCTTTCCCCAGCTGGCTGCCACACCCAGTCACCAGGCTTACTGAGAGTGGGGGTATGTGTTTGCAAGGCCCTGCACCCACATTTTGATCAGGGACACCCCTGAGCACCTCCCTGGCCTTCCCTGGAGGGCCCACACACACCTTCCACACATCAGTCCCCCAACAAGCACACGTGTCAGGTTCTTTGCAAAAAAAACTGTGAAGACTGGTAAACTGTGTTATGTTCACAACAAAAACTGAAACCAATGTGCAAAGGAGGACAACCATGTACAAGGGAAACAACTATACACAAAGGGGACAACTATATACAAATGGGAGACCAGCAGATGGCTCAGCCGTTGTCCCATCAATCTGGGGTGGGTGTAGAGGGGCGTGGCCCCCAGTGGGTATGGGTCATGGTGCCCCCCTTGTCCACATTCCCCGGCGTGGCTGGCTGGGGGCAGGAGGACTGGCAGGTATGACCGGGATGCCTCCCCTGTCCTGTCTTCAGCCCCAGACCAGCTGGCTGAGTCCCGGGCCTGGGCATAACCCTGCTGCAACTCCTTCACCTTACTCCAGATGTGATCCAGAGTGCAGGCAGGGTGACCCCGGGTGGCTAGGCCCTCAGCCAGTTGGATGAAGGCTTCCGTGTTCTGCCGCTTGCTCCCCATCACATGGAGCATCTCCTCCTCATCCCAAAGCCCCAGCAGGTGTTGAAGCTCAGCCACTGACCAGGAGGGGCCCTGCCTCTTTTTGGACCCCCTTTGGCTGCCAGGGGTGCCTGGGTCCCCTCAGGGTGGGAGCCCTGGGAGCCATCTGGGGGCTGACTGGCTGACATGGGTGGTGGGTGGTGGTTCAGGACCTCTGAGCTGCGTCTACACGTGCACGCTACTTCGAAGTAGCGGCACCAACTTCGAAATAGCGCCCGTCGCGTCTACACGCGTCGGGCGCTATTTCGAAGTTAACTTCGATGTTAGGCGGCGAGACGTCGAAGTCGCTAACCTCATGAGGAGATAGGAATAGCGCCCTACTTCAACGTTCAACGTCGAAGTAGGGACCGTGTAGACGATCCGCGTCCCGCAACGTCGAAATTGCTGGGTCCTCCATGGCAGCCATCAGCTGGGAGGTTGAGAGATGCTCTCTCTCCAGCCCCTGCGGGGCTCTATGGTCACCGTGGGCAGCAGCCCTTAGCCCAGGGCTTCTGGCTGCTTCTGCGGCAGCTGGGGATCTATGCTGCAGGCACAGGGTCTGCAACCAGTTGTCAGCTCTGTGGATCTTGTGTTGTTTAGTGCAACTGTGTCTGGGAGGGGCCCTTTAAGGGAGCGGCTGGCTGTTGAGTCCGCCCTGTGACCCTGTCTGCAGCTGTGCCTGGCATCCCTATTTCGATGTGTGCTACTTTGACGTGTAGACGTTCCCTCGCTGCACCTATTTCGATGTTGGGCTGAGCAACGTCGAAGTTGAACATCGACGTTGCCGGCCCTGGAGGACGTGTAGACGTTATTCATCGAAATAGACTATTTCGATGTCGCTACATCGAAATAAGCTATTTCGATGTTGGCTGCATGTGTAGACGTAGCCCTGGAGGGCATGCAGGGTTATCATGCGTATGTGCTGCTGCCTGCAGGCGCTCAGCTTCCTGCCACAGGAAATCTGGGTCTGCGGTGCTTTAAGGGCTGCTGCACGCGGGGACCATAGAGCCCCTCGGGCTGGACAGAAAGTCTCAACCCCTCAGCTGATGGCCACCATGGAGGACCCCGCTATTTCGAGCAGGACGCGGATCATCTACACATTCCCTACTTCAACGTTCAACGTCGAAGTAGGGCGCTATTCCCATCTTTGGAAAAGAATAGCAATTTCGATGTCTCACCGCCTAACGTCAATTTCAATGTTGAAATAGCTCATGGCGCGTGTAGACGTGAAGCGTGCTTATTAAACGTTGTGCCAGCTACTTCAAAGTAGCCATCTAGTGTAGATGCACCCAAGAAGTAATTCTACCACTCTACTCTGTGCTGATTAGGCCTCATCTGGAGTACTGAGTCCAGTTCTGGAGATCACATTTCTAGAAAGGGGTGCAGAAATTAGAGAGGGTCCAAAGAAGAGCAACAAAAATAACTAAAGGTCTAGAGAACATGAGCTACGATGGATAATTGAAATAATTAGGTTTTTTAATTTTATTTTTGTTTATTTTTATTTTTTTTATTTTTGAAAAGAGAAGACTGAGAGGGGACATGATAACAGCTTTCATGTACCTAGAAGGTGATTGTAAGGAGGAGGGAGAAAAAATATTCCCTTAACTTCTGAGGACAGGACAAGAAGTAATGGTCTTAAATCACATCAAGGGAGATTTTAGGTTGGGTATTAGGAAAAACATCCTATCAGGGTGGTTAATAAATTGCCTGGGGAGACTGTGGAGATATTTAAGAGCCGGTTAGACAAACTTCTGTCAGGGATGATACAGATGGTGCTTTGTACAAAGGACTAGATTAGATGACCTCTCAAGGGCCATTCAAGTTATATTATTCTGTGATTCTATGAATTCCAATTGACAAAAACAATATCCAAAATATTATTTTACTGTCTAGTTACACTGCTGTGTCTAATCCTGTTATGGCTAGTACAGTTTACTGAAGATATGAATATTGTATTGTTATGGCAATGAGTATAGTTTTCTAAGAGGTTTTCTAGGGGCAAATGAAGTTAAATTATTGTGTTTGGATAGGCTCCATCCTCTATACCATGGCATTAGATGGAAGAGTCGCTATTTTGTCTCTTTAACAGAATTCAATATAAATATTTCCTATACTATCCCCCCCCATTGCCACAGTAGTTCAGGTCAGCATGGCACATCTGTCTTCCCTCATTGCCATTTCAGATATCACGTTTCATATGTTGCCCCTAAAGAATGCAGTCCCACAGCTACAGTCAGCTTTGCTACTAGTGGACAGATAAAATAATGTATTACTAATGTTGTCATTGGGAAAGCATTGTGACTTCACTGTTGACATCCTGTTTATCTATTTTGAGAAAAAATAAAGTATTTACATGTATTCCGTGTATTGAAACAATGAATTATAACTGCTAAAGAAAATGTAATACATGTGTTACAGCCACCTCGCAGACAAATTACGATTATGCTGTATGAGTAATATTTTATAAACCCATTTGTCACACAGGAGAGGTGTCATATGCAATCTGATTCACTGTGCGTAATGTATTAAATTAAACTCACTTTGATTTTCTGCAAAGGATATAAAACAACAATAACCAACTTGCATACGAAGACCAGGGACATATATTTCTTTTTAAAATCTACTTGCTGCCACTTGTGTATTTGCAAGGAAAAAATGATGGGAGGAGGGGCGGGGGGCTACATTTCATTTTAATTGGCACTAAGTGCACTGATGGTTCCTAAGTTACAACACAAATCAAAGCAACTACCATATTATAGTTACCAAGTCAACACTGTTTTCTAAACTTTAAATAAATACAGTGGGACAGATGCTCAGCTGCTGTAAATCAGTGTGGAGTTGTTTAATTTCAGTGCAGCTACACTTCTCTGTAACAGCTAAAAATCTGGCCTAGAATATTTTGTCCTTATATGTACAGTGTCAGATCCTCAGCTGTATATTTGGAGTAGCTTCACTCAAGTTAGTGAAACTGCTATGCCGGTTTACTGCAGCCCACAATATGAATGTGATAAATAATTAGTTGTAACAACAGGAAGGATAATATTTTTTACAAGTGTATAAGTGACTTAGGAGTTACCTTCAATATGATTTATTGTGTCAATGGGATAAATTTTTAAAAGTAGCTGCTAAGGATGCAAATAAGAGACTACTGGGATTTTCAAAAGTGTCTGTTGTCCTACTAATGGCACATTTGAATATCCCACTTGGCATGTATCTGCATTTTTATCTTCCTAAATACTTAAAAAATCTAGTCCTAGTTCACTTTTGCATAATGGGAGTTAGGCTCCTGAGATATTTGAGTGCTTTGGATGATTTCACCTCTAATTTTTAATTTGTGAGGAATAAAATGTTATTTTTCACACACAGATCATCACCTAGCCCTTCATAGGGCTATCCCTACGCTGATGAGCAAAGCTACATTTCATGCCCTGAAGAAAGTTGCTAGTGCTTCCTATGAATAGTAACTATCATGTCAGCCTGAAGGAGCGTGAAGCAGGCAATGCTAAGCTGAGTGGAACAGTATCTTCTGGTGGTCCTGAGTGAGAATAGTAAAAGCAATACATGACCAACATACATGTCTTTAAACAGATACAGCTGTATGAAACAAAATAACCATATTATCAACAAATCCCAAGATATGTCCTTGACAAGAATACCCAAACAGTTAATTTGCTCCTACTGTCATTGAAGTGAATGGAAGCTTTGCTACTGATTTTAATGGGAGCAGATTTTCCAGAATATTAACAAGTCAAGCAAACCAAATGACTCCTGAAGCTCTTCTTTCTTAACCTATGCCTCTGGGGCTATGTCTACATGGTGGGAGCTATTTCAGGATACTGCAGTCTGCGCAATGCACCTGCCACTTTGAAGTACTTTTTGAAACAACAGGAGCTCTATTTCAGCCATTCCTGTGCTCCTGGTTGCAGGAGTAAGCACGCTTCAAAATAGTGATTTATTTTGACATGTGGCACTGGTTAGACAGTGCCCAATGCCAGAAGAGCCTACAGGTTAAATTTCTGTAATCCAGAATTCTCTTGTCGAGCAAACTCAGTAATCCGGCCTGATTTTAGCTAGCCAGATGACCACTTATCATGGGTTTGGCCAAGTTTTCCATGGCCCCATAAAATAGGTTTACCACCATCAGTCCTGGCTCTCAGTGTTCTGTGCTTTATTTAGCTGTAATTTACCCCTAAATGTCTTCTAAGAGCTCAGTAAGTAGTGGAGGTTTGGGTAATGTGGTAAAAAATATTGAACTCCCATGGTCTGGCAAATTCTGTTGGCTGGCACCAGTTCAGTCCTGAAGGTGCTGGATGAGAGATGTTCAACCTGTATTTTGAAATTGACTTAAAATAAGCTATGCAATTTGCTTATTACAAATTGCATAGTTTATGTTCTGTTTAGGCTGTTGTGTAGATATACCCTAATAGTCTACAGATTACAGGAAGTAAAACAGTGATTTAGAATCACCTTTGCTTCCTTCCCCCCGCCCCCACCCCATTTCTGTGCTGGGTACAGGAATGTAACAATTCAGAATGGATGCCAGAAAGAATCTTCTAAGGAGAAAATTGGCACTCAACAGTCTTCACCACAGAACAGAACATAACAGGAAAGTGTCACAGAATCCAGAGGTAAAAGTAATGTGAACAGAAAAAAGGACCTGTGTGTCATGTCCCAGCACAAAGGGATCACTGAGGAGTGCACAAATAATGCTCATACCTTTGGTGTGTACGCAAAGTCTGAGGAGTGGAGAGTGAAACAGGGAGGAATGAAAAATGTGGAGCACGAACCAGGAAAACCGGTTCTGAAATGGTGCAGTCTAAAGTAGTAGTAAATCTGCATTAAATTAGGTTGTGTCCATTGTTTCTATATTTTGTTAGCACAAATTTGAAGTGTAGCTGTTGGACACATTATGAAGCAAGGACAACACATACTTGCAGTGGCTAACAATTGTAACCACAACCACTGTAATCAGTATATACTGTCCAGAGGCATGTAGCAGCAGTGTGTATCTGGTACCAATGTGTCATTTGACAGACTATAGGAAATAAAGGTCTATCTGTTACTGGCATTCCTGTCTATCATACTGCATTGCACCTACAATTACCATTCACATCATTTTAAAATTCCTTTTCCTTTATTTGGCTCCTGAATCTACCCAAAAGGTATAGGAAAGGGAGAAGTTTAAGAGGGGCAGTGTTTATGTATCTTCTGCACCCAGGGTTTCCCCTAGGCCAAGACAAATAGTTTATCCTGTCTCATTTCCTTAGTACAACATCTAATAAGCAGGCACAAAGTATAAATTAGGTCACCATAGCCTTAGCTATGTTCTCCCTGTAAGACATACTATTGTGCCTAGCTGCCAAAAACGGATGGGATGATTATTGTATCCTCTCCTCCCATTCTGAATCCACAAAAGGACCATGAAGAGCAAGGTCTCCAATAGAGCTCCAAAAATAACTTTGTAAGACTAATAGCAACATAAGGAGATAAAAATAATTAAAGGCAGATATGTTATCAGATCTGTATCACAGAGCTTTTGCAGAGATAGCTCAAAAAACATCTGGAAATATATCAAAAAACTAGAGTACAGTAGTTCACCCAGCGCCAGCTACTCCCTTGAGTCCCTGTTCTCTTTTTAGCACTACTATTGAGTTCCAAATTCAAATCACAACACCAATGAGCCAGAATAGCTATTGTGAACTCTCAACCCTTTTTTCACAGCACAGTGCCTTCCTACCAGATGGCTTCAGATCAGGCTCTCTCCTCAGTTTTCAGTGTAATACAGATATGTCATATATCCTGGGCTGTTTCTAAACATGACACAGCACAATGCTCTGTTTAGTACATAATTACAAATCATAATCCAAATAAATTGGCGCTTTGGGTTGTAAAATCAATAGCAAATTCAAAGGGAGATTTCATCTGATTTCTCTCTTTCCCTCCCCACTGGTTTCCTATGACCATGTCATTTACTCCCTTCCTAGTCTATCTTGAAAACTAAAGTTATATTTGCAATCATGGAAACCAGGATGCAAATGGCTACAAGTGCAAAAACATCCTTCACCACTTTTGACAAATGCCAAGTGTCAGAGCCATGGTTTTAATTCTGAACATTTGAGAGATGAAATGAGCCAGATTCACATTGCCATTTGCTTTGGATTCTGACTCTCTCCTCAACACACACTGGAGAGTTGTTTGGATCCTTGCTTTTTGTTTTTGAGTCACTTCTCATTAAAACAGTTACACAAAATCAATTACAGTCATTTGAAGTGGGAAACCTGAATGTCTGTAAAGTCCTAAAGCTTATCAAATTAATAAAAGAACAGTTCAATGGGTAAAAAATCACAAATACAAAGAGTGCATACACTTTACTCATGGTAAAATATAATCATGAAGAAATTCCTTATGTTCAGTAACAATTGCCCAGCAGATGTGCTCTTGTTCATGAACAACTGCAAAAACAAAGTCCCCAAGAGATGAGGCAAACAGGTCTTTATTGCCTTGTATCTTTTTAAATTCTGTTAAAGTAGAAAACTGTCATTTACTATTTTAAATATAGGTAGATTGCAATTTTTGGATATTAAGAACATTGGTTCAAATAGACCTTTAATGAACAACATCACATCCATAGGCCTTATCCATAGTCTGAAAGTGCACTGATCTCTGATTTAAGAGTGACAATAGTGTTTCTTGGTGGGTATGAGCTGTAAAGAAAACAAATGTCCATAGCGGAAGGTTTGCTACTGTCAGGGCTTGTCTACACTACCACCCTCCTTCAAAGGGAGCATGGTAAGTAGGGTGTTGGGAGTTTACTAAGGAAGTGCTGCGCTGCATACGCAGCACTTCATTAAGCAAATTTCCCCCCTCCTCCAGTGCAACTTCGAAGTTTTCAGCTTTTAAAATTTTGAGGAATAAAGGGACTTTGAAGTTGCCCCGGCACTTCGAAGTCCGACGGGGTGAGCTGCGGCTACATGTGAGCTGGTACTTTGAAGTTTAAAATTTCAAAGTTGCTGCGGGGGAGATTATGCTTAATGAAGTGCTGCATATGCAGAGCAGCACTTCCTTAGTAAACTCCCAACACCCTACTTACCATCCCCCCTTTGATGGGGGGTGGTAGTGTAGAGAAGCCCTCAGATATCAAGAAATCTTACAATGTGTAAAAGAAGATACTATTTTCATACCTCACTAAAAGACAGAGTTTCAAAGTGCCCAGGACCAATAGCACCCAATGTGACAATTGTGGTCATATTTCAGAAATTGCTCAGAAGCAGCCAGCATGACAAGACCTTTTGAAAATATGACAACTTATTTTAGTGTCTAAATGTGAGGTGAGCTCATTGGAGAATTTGGCCCCACATTAAAGATGTCTTCAGGATGTTCTTTCTGCCATCAAACCAAGCTAAACCAAACCAAAACAGTTACTTGCACTGCTCTGGTATTACCTACAAATAAGAGTGAAAGCACGGAAGTGCGCCAAACAACATCAGTAAGGATCTGTTCTAAACCCTACTGAAATCAATAAGAGTCTTTTTATCAATTTCAATGGATCTTAGCTACGTCTTACTGAGACAACGGTTGTCAGAATTGATTTTCAGGCATAAGGGCCTCATTACTGCTGGTACCACCCACTGCTGAAGGCAAGATCTTACCCGGCTATGCTAATGAGCTGTGGGAATATGCAAATGAGCAGCCATTTACAATTGTGAAACTGCTCATTAGCATGTAGCTACCAGGAGAGTAGCTATGTGTAGACACAGCCTTAGATCCCTGTAATGTTCAAGGGTTTCATTTACAAAGACTACTCTGTATATTTTCTTCTCTTATTTTCATATTTTCCTGCACCCAAGTTTTGCTTATAGTTTCGAATTTCAAGAAACCCCACAACATCAAATTATAATTCAGTTGAAGAAACCATAGAATATTTTATTTCAAAATAGGAACAATGAGTTTTGATGTGCAACCATAAATTATTTCACCCTGACTAAAATTGAGCCCAGGTTCACCCACAAGTTTTGTAAACAAACCTTTCTGGCCAGATCTGATACCCTTACTCACTTTTCCTATGCCTACATTAGAGGGTTTTGTCAGCAAAAAGGCTGTTTTGTCGACTGAAACCATGGAGTGGCCAGATTCCCAAAGCGTTCTATCGACAATAAATTGACAGAACACGACACTTTTGTTAACAGCTGGACCCCACTCTCCAAGAGGAAGAATGTCTCTGTCAACAGAGATCTGTTCACACAAGAACGATCTGGACATTATGTGGGGGAGAGGTTTCTGTTGACAGAAAGGGCTTTGGGGGGCATCAGGTAACCCTTGTCTGCTGTGCTTCCAGTTGGCTATTTAGCCAGCAAAGCAGAGAGGCAGTCTGGCCACTTTCTGTCGATAGAGGTCTTCCAATCTCCCTTGAAGTCTTGCTGCAATTTGTTAGCAGGAGTTTTGTTGGAAGTTATCTTCTGAGAAAAAATTCTGCCAACAAATCCGTCTAGTCTAGACATAATCTCTCTGCATTGTAGTCCCACTAATTTCAGTCACTTACCAATGAATTTGAATAAGGGGGAATAATAATTTGACTCTCAGGAAACATAGCCTGAGCTTGAAATTTACAATGAAACTCAAAGTCATATACAATATTACAATAGAAAAAGTTGCAGTAAAAAGTATACCATCAGTTGCCAGCAGCACTGCTGACTAATCTGTTTCTAGAAAAGAAAATCTCCTTAATTAAATGTCAGACTTCAAAAGCATATCCCACATGAACGAAAAGTCTGATGCAAATAACATATGATTTGTCCATTCTGTGTGTGAGTTGTCATCTGCATGTGTGTACCTTGAGGCAGATGGACAGCTAATGGAATGAATATGAAGGATGCATAAGCTGAAGCAACTGTTTGCTGGTGACAGAAAGTAAACATATAGAAACATAGAGATGAAATGAGAGAAAGAGGAACCCTATGGTTTGTGTCATGGTAGGAAATGTTTGAGCAGCCTTCACTAAAATACTTGCTATGATTACTTTGAGACACTTATTTTAAAATGTTACATATCTTGAAAGAAACATTGCACAGTGGACAGAAATCCACAGAGCATGCACTTTTTTGGCTGAATGAGCAATCAACTGATATTTCCTTTGCACATTTCTTGTATCCTTTCCTCACTGATGAAAGCCACAAACCTCTAACTCCACCTTCCATCAGAAGAAATGGACTACACTCTCCAAATTGCAAAACACTCCCTCATCCATTGCTTATGAAAAATTCACAATTCCATTTTCAGCTGAAGAAATACAACTGATTTCTTCTCTTATTTGCAATACTACAGCTCTTACACCATGAGACAAATTTTTCCCACTCTGCCATATGACAAATTGTGAAAAAAGGCCAATCTCCCACATGGACTTTCCTTAAATGACCTACTTATAAACGTAAGAAACTTTCCTAGACAGAGCAGTGCAAATAATTAAATTTTCAGTACTGTGGATGAATCAAAAACAATCAAGAGAAAAATCTGTTTCATGTGAAACAAAACATTTTGACCGCATATTAAACATTTTATTTTGTTTTCTGCAGATCATTTTAACTATTTAAAAGATTACACTAATAATCAAAATGTAAAGATATTTCAAGATGAAGTTTTGTTTAGAAAATGTTGACCCATAAAGTTTAGATATTTTTTCTGTTTAAAAAAAAAATTGAGCTCATTTGAAATTTGTAACATGTTTTGGTTTATTGGAATCCAGTTCTACTCCTGGATTATCATTTTTTCTGCTTCCCTCTTTCGAACATGCATAAGTGCTGCCCTTTAAGCTGCCACACCCTTTACCTCAATGGCAGCCCCGCATTTTCTGCCCCCAGCTTTGGGAACATTCATAGCGGTACCAAGGCTTAGTGCTCTATTATATGTAAATCCTCATTTAACTATGAACACAATTAATTACAGCTACATTAAGAGTGAGAATCCAATTGTCCTAGTTTTCCCAGAGTTATGTTTATGTATCTGCATTGTACAGATTGCAGCATATTCTAGTATCCTCGCTTCTACTGAGTAGCATCTTACTCGATAAATAATCCCACTGAAATCAGTTGTCTTATAGAGAAGGGTATGAATTAATATGGGTAAAAGTATCAAAATGTGGCACATAGTGAAGTCAGCTCAGGATGGAAGAAGAAATTGAACTCTAGTTTTGTCTCTGTTTTAGATGAAGTCTTTGTTGCTTTTGGCAAATCATGTCACCTCAGCTTCTCTCATCTGTGTAAAAAAGTTAATATTACTTAGTTATTTTCTATGCAGGGGTGTAGATAACATTAATTTATAATTACAAAAAACTGTGCACATGGAAAATATTGTCATAAACAGTAAGCAAAAATACTATAACTCAATGTGGCACAGCTAATGTTGCTTTGGGAACCAAAACTGTTCAAGTACCCAACTTCTGTATTGTTAAAATAACAGATTTTAAACTGTATTAAAGCAGTTTTTCATTTCTAAAATTTTAATTAAATAAGCTGTTCAATCAAACCTAAAATAAATCTAATCAATTTTGGCATTGCCTAAACAAGAAGATAATTAATTTGTGTTGGAGAAATTTTTTATCCCTCTTTTAAATAACAAAACCCAAGAGATACAGATGATTCCTTTTTAATATTCCTGTTACTTTCTGGTATTACCTAAAGCTATCGAGAGATCTGCATCTTCTCAGAATCCTGTCACATACAAGGGGAAAACATATAAGCTCTTCATAAATTGACTTATGTTTTATGAATTTGATTAGTTTACTGTGATAGTTGAAATGTTTTGGATGATGATTGAAGTGGACTGGTACCTCCTGTACTAACCCTATGGCAGGAAATGACCCATATTTAAATTGTCAACCGAATGAATTCCACTCTGAGGCAGGATTAGAGGTTCGATTGCTTTACAAAAGATCGATTTAGAATTGTATGTGCTAACTGAAGTCATTGGTCATTCATTTGGCGTTTTGTATGATTTTAATTCTTGTTCCTATTGATTTATTGAAAGAATTCTATGGGGCAATATATCTTGTATGATATCAAGGGACATCACTTGATGCACGTATGACAGGTTACCATCCCCCCCCCGACACACATACTATGGTGTGACACCTGATATACTGGGGTACCGCTGAGCCTGCATGCTCCACCAGCCTGGGCTCCCTCTCTCTCTTCTCCCTGTCCTGCTGAACCAGGCCCTCTAGCCTCATCTAGCACACATACAAGTAAGGACACACTGAGCTGCAGAAAAGTATAGACACTGAAGTCATCTCTGCATTGGAAGACTCATTGGGGAGCTGCCCAGAACCTGAGTTCAAGCCCAAAATTATATTCTCTTGTACTGCACAGAGAACAGTGCTGTGTAAGCTCATGACATTCACCCTCTCCCTCAATGTGGAGAAAGAGAAGCACAGCCCACCATCCTCCCCACACTGTGAATTTCAGATACTGTTGGTAAAGAAAACAAAAATAAAGATAGTAACCACAAAAGATAGATTTAAGTGATTATAAGGGTAGCAGATGATAAAAGCAGATTACTGGGTGAAAGCAAACTAAATACGTTAAGAAAACAGGTTAAAGTAGTAATTTCTCACCCTACATGCTGTTTTACACATTTCTTCCACATTTTTGAGCCTGGGGTCACTTCTTCTCATCCCCTTTCATCTTGGTTCCTTAGATGATTCCAGCAGTCATCTTGAGTGGGAATTCAATGAAGAAAAAACTTAGATGAACTCACTTCCTTGCCTTATCTAGAATTCACATACTTCAGGAATCCTTTGTTTCCTAGTTTCATCAGCACCTGTATCAGTGGAAAAAATACTAGTAGTCAAAGATGGAATTGAGCACCAGGTGACCTGACCACATGACTCTGCGGTGTCAAAGCAACCCTGGGTCAAGGTTGTTTGCAGCATCCCAGGAAATTTCTCAGGAAGATGGGAAATTAGCATCTTCAAAGGCCTGTTGTTTTCCCTAACTGCCCATCCAGGCTGGCTGCACTCTGTCTGGTGGGCAGTCCTCAGCTATAAACACATTTGTAATAGGTACATAGGCAATATTTCCAACTTAAGGTACATAAATTATACGTGCATACCAATAGGATAATTTTATTCAATACATGAGAGATTTTCCAATGTACCTCACATGACTTCTTTTGCATAAAACACACCTTTCTCATACTCGCATTATAAATATATCTCTATGAAGTATTTGCAGCATAGTGTCACAGCCTATTTATCTTGTGATCCTGTAATTTATATTCTACTGCATGATCTTAATTCAAGATCAACAATACTGCAATGAATACTTTACAAATCATGATATCCAAAAAAGGCACAAGTCAAAGTCAATTATACCATAATTTCAAAGAACAACACTAAGCAGCAATAATGGTCTTTCTAATCTTTTCCATTCATGTGCAGATTTTTTCATCCATGCGCAGAATAATTTTATGTGCACAATGCATGTGTGAAAGTGCACCATCAATATAAACAAAAAATCAATCATCTGGACAGCATTTGAATCTCTTTTGAGTGGCTGCAAAAGTGCATAGCTTACAGGAAACATCGAGCAGCACAGCTAGTATGTCTTGCACAAGTTTCATGGAACTATTAATAAGAAAGGAGTAGCTACAGAGAGCTGCCTACAAGTCGTTACATCTTTTAAATAATACTCAATATTAATTCAGTCATATGTTTTTTCTTACTGTTAGATGATCAATACATATTAGTCATACATTAAAATATAAAGAGCCCTTCCACATTTCCAAACATCTGGTCCTCATCTTGCATTTCATGTGGGGCCAGAAAATACCAGCCACAGGGGGGATGAGAGTTTCACTGTAAGCAAAAGGACACCATTAATTTCATTCTTAGTGATTTATTTTCAGTCCATCATATTTGTACCTGAATGTGTACCTTTCTATTATTAGGACTCAGCCTGGAAACCCAGCTCAGCAATGCACTGAAGTATATACCTAACTTTAACAAAACTTCACACACAAATTCATGGAGCTACTCACAAGTTGAAAGTTAGTGAAGATGCTTCTCTCTTTTCCTGAATCAGTGCTTAGGTTTACAGTAAGTAAAACATCATGAGACATGATAGACTAAATTCTGATACCCTCACACATGCCAAATTAATATCTTACTCTGTTTATAGTCCTATTAATACCAATATAGCTATTTGTGAAGGAAGGTAATGCTCAATATGTGTGGCACATGTGGCTCACAGTTAATGCTATAGCCCTTTTAGAGAGACTTCGTCAGACAAAAAAAAATAGGATGCCTAAATTCTAAATGTAGATGATGGTTCTCACTAGGAAACTCATATTCCCTTTGATTAGTGCCTTACTTGGCTAGTCGTCCTATTGATTTTATGGAGTCTGTTTCAAGTATAGTGAGTAAACATATCAGAATTTGGCCTCATATGGTAGGTGCAAACAAATAATTTTCTTGGCAATTGAGGTAAATTCAGACATGGGTTGGTAACTGTATGTGAAACCAGGTGTATGCACATGATATCTGTTTGTTTCCACAAAAGATTAATATATATATGCATATATCAGACACCAGTTAAAAAACAAAGAACACAGTCCTGTAGCACCTTAAAGACTAACAATATTATTGATTAGGTGATGAGCTTTACTGCGACAGACCCACTTCTTTACATCTGGAGAATTACTCACATCTGAAGAAGTGGGTCTTTTCCACAAAAGCCCATCACCTAATAAAGAGTGTTGTTAGTCTTTAAGGTGCTACAGGACTTCTTTCTTTGCTTTGTGTAGATATTGACTAGCATGGCTACCTCTCTGAGAATATTCACCAGTTAAAAAGTTATCTCTAAAAAATTGCGACTTTCAATCTTAGTGATGTAGCACTTTTATTTTGTCCTCTGCTTAAGAATATTCTCATGTCACTCTCTAGAATGAATTTCAACTGAAAATAATGTTTCTTTGCTGTCCAAATATATCCCCTCTACCAAGCAAACTTCTTGCTTATCATCTTACACCAACAAAACAAAATGACTGGGTAATCTTGTTATGCATCAGACTGCATTCATCCTGAAACTAAATCTCACTATCAGGACCATAAGGGAAATAGGAAGAGGATTATGTTAATAAACTTTCCACAGAAATGGATGATAGGGAATGGAAGCTCATGATTTTTTATATGTACTGACCTTTTTGAGCAGAGGGCAGCATGAACTGTTAAAAGAATATACTCCAGATCTGTGAAATAAAAAGAAAGAGAGAAAAAAAAAAAGATTCCTGTAACATAATATTGTTAACCTAAAATGACAAAGTGTGTGGATAGTTTTCATGCAGTTTAAGTAAAAGCTGCCAAATGTCTGTTATTGAATCAAATTTATCTTCTATCCTTTGAGTAACACGTAGGTGACTGAAAATGAAGAGCCAATAATGGTGATTTGTATTTGATAAAAAATATATTTTTCACACCTGGAAAGACCCAAAGTAACTATCTATTCTTGCATGATTGGTTTTAGATTTTGGCTGATAATCTAAAACATACAAACATAAATCCTCTAACATATACTGTTAATATTTTGTATTAGAAACTCTTCCAATACACTGAACGTAAGTGGACAGAAGAAGGGGTACTAACTCCTTTAGGAAAATACCCTCAAATATTATTTGAATAGAACCATCGTGCACACCGTATTTAGCAGAGAAAAAAAAGATTGAGAACCTTCCCTGAGGAGTTTATAATCTGGATTAGGCATGAAACAGAGAAGGAAGGGAAATTATTGTTTAGAGTGGTCAGATGTGTGAATCAATGCTTGAGATATATATTTTTTGTAATTCTGTGTTATTTTAAAATACATTTAATATTTCTGTGATGAAAGATGAATTCCAACTGTGAGAGGAGCAAAACAACAGATTCCTGGAACTATGGGATTTTGTAAGTAACTAGAAGAAAGTGAGCATGGCTGCTATATACACTGAAAACACAAAGCAGCAGAAATGTAACACTTTAAAGATTAACAGAATGATTTATTCAGTGACAAACTTTTGTGGGACAGATCCACTTCCTCAGATCAATTTCATTTCCAATACAGACTGACATATAAAAGTGCAGAGGACCAAAGAGAAAAAAAAATTACAATTAAAACTGACAAATTAAATAGGATAGAAGGAAGGGGGTGAGAAGTGGGGGGATGTTAATTGTCCTGTCTGAGATAATTATGAGCATCAAAGAAAGGGAAGCTGTCCTTATAATGCGTGGGGCAGTTGATGTCTCTGTTCATACCATGTGGTAATATGTTGAATTTGAATATGTACTCTCACTCAGAAGTCTCACCTTGTAACCTGCTGTTAAATTCTCTGTGTTGCAGGACACAGATTCTCAGGTCTTTAACAGAATGGCCCACTCCACTGCAGTGGTCACTGACAGGCTTACATTTATTGAGTTTCTCGATGTCTGCTCTGTGTCCATTTATTCTTTGGTGAAGGTTTTGCCCAGTC
The DNA here is from genome assembly GCF_033958435.1 of Carettochelys insculpta. Lineage (NCBI taxonomy): Eukaryota > Metazoa > Chordata > Testudines > Carettochelyidae > Carettochelys > Carettochelys insculpta. The sequence goes on from NC_134137.1 coordinate 141,238,160, forward strand.
TGTCCAATATGTATAGTGTCAGGGGGCATTGTTGGCACGTAATAGCGTATATAATATTGCTGGAAGTGCACAAGAATGTGCCTTTGATCTTATAACTAACATGGTTAGGTGCAGTGATGGTATCCCCAAAATAAACAAACGTGGACAAAGTTGGCAGCAGGGTTTTTGCAAGGAAAAGTTCCAGGATTTGTGTTATTGTGGTGTAGGATGTGATTGCTGGTGAGAACCTTTCTCAGGTTAGGAGGTTGTCTATAGGAAAGGACAGGCCTGTCACCTAGAGCCTTCTGGAGTGTAGCATCCTGATCCAGAATAGGTTGTAGATTTTTAATGATACATTGCAGGGGTCTGAGTTGGGGGCTATAGGTGATGGCAAGTGGTGTTCTGTTGTTGACCTTCTTGGGACTGTCTTGAAGTAGCTGGTTTCTTGGTATTTGTCTGGCCTTGTCAATTTGTTTCGTTTACCTCTCCTAGGCTACGTCTACACGTGAAGCCTACTTCGAAGTAGCCTATTTCGATGTGGAGACATCGAAATAGGCTATTTCAATGAATAACGTCTACACGTCCTCCAGGGCTGGCAACGTCGATGTTCAACACACAGTTTGACTTTATTTATTAAGGACTGTCTCGTACTCAGACGCATTGCAGCTCTTGACGTATTGATTTTGTAGCTGACTTTGAAAAAAGAGGTTCTTCTCACTATTTTAGTTGCAGACCCCCGCTATAGATGGTACAAGCTTTAGGTACATTGTAATAGCCGCACCAAAATGGATGGAATCATACACATTTTGAATCTGAAAAGCATTATTCAGGTAGAGGGATACAGAAATTATTCAAAAGATAGGGGATACAAGAGGGGGATGATTTAGCTAAACCTCTCTGCTTTGAAAATATATTTCAAACTTAATATTGAAGTATAATTTAGCATTAAATTCTAATTAAAATACCGGGAAACAGTAATGCTACTGCTAAATCCCAGTGAGTGACATTCCAGTTCTGTGAGAGGGAGCCCAGAGGGCATCTCTCAAATAAATGAATGGGTAGCCCAGAAACAACATCGACAACAAAAAATCACACATACAAAACCTACAGCGAACTAGGAAAACTTTTAATTAGAGAAGTTGGAAGACGGATTGAGAAGCTGGTCCCTAGGGGCATTCTTCAACACCAATCCTCCTGGTCCAGTTAAATACTTCTGTAAATTTTTCATGATGAAAACATATTACAAAAATCAATGCCCTGCATTCACCAACCTATAGATAATTCTAATATGGCAATGGACAGAAAGAGTAAAGAGACCATTGTCACTTTAAGAGAAACATCTTGCTTTCTTTCTGCTGTAAACACATAGCTCTTGCTGAACTCCTTTGCTCTATTACCATTGCTGTACCATTTAAGACTAATGAACAGATTTGGTTCCTGGTTCTTAAATTGGTCCTTTGAACTAGGTGAATTTTCCACACACTGAAAAATAAGATGTTCATTGATATAGTTATTTAGGATTAGACCTTTCTTCATGTCAGAGTAGAAAGAATTGGGCTCCTTGCCCTATCTAGAAGGACCTGCTTGAGAATTTAGGTAGAGAAAAAGTAGTTATCCAAAAGGAAAGCTGTTGTATAAAGCCTCCTCTCAGCCCATTACAATGCAGATGTTAGTTCCGTAACTTTCTGTAAGCTTTGTATTGGAGCAGCTGCTAAATCTATATAGAGTGTTCTAAGTTAGTACGAAATTGTTTATAGATACCGTAAGTCTGTAAGAACCCCTGGCTGTTCCTTTGTAAAAGAAATTGCTTTTTCTGAAATAAGCTTTCCTGTCTGTGAGTGAGGAAAGTGAGAAAGTGGGTGGGTGTGCAATGAAATCAATCCCCAAAGCCAGCCTGTCTGGATGACCAGCTGCCAGCAAACCCTTGAGGGACAGAGAATAATTGGAGCTGACTCCCTGCAAAAGAGCCCACCCGCGAAAGAGAAAGAGACAGTTAGATCAATATTACCATGTGACTCTCTTCACTGTTAATACTATTAGCTCAATTTATGGAACACTAATATAGATAACACAATATCGCCGGTATTTGCTGAGTATAGCGTCAAGCTCAAATACAGAAGTTTGATTAAAGGCCAGTGTGGAAGGGCCATATCTTTAAACTGAATTTATTAGTCTCCAGAGATGTGCCTTATGTAACCCACAATATCCCTCAATGCTCTGCTCTGGCTGCTGCTCTCCAGGTGCACAGGAATTAAGTCACAGGAAGACTAAATTTCAAATCGGGATCAGGATATCCTGTGGCTGTGGGCTCATGTTTGTGTGAGATCCTGGGAAATGTCTTTCTTTCTTTGCTATTAGCACTGTGAGCGCATCTACCCATTACAAATAGCCCCTGCACAGCGTTCGTGGATCTTTCTCTACACTTGGCATTTTTTTCTGCACTGCCTGGCTCCAGCTGCTGTCCCGCCGCACCATGTGACAACAAGGTTGTTGTGGGGGTTGTGCTTGCATAAGAGCCTGAGAAACATCTTCTTAGTGGTTTACATCTTTTCAGTGTGGGCGCCATGCAGTCGAGGCCTTTCCTACGCTTAGCCACATCATGTGAAACAATCGTGCATAAAAAAATCCACCACGTCTGTGAAAGGCGGACATATAAATAGTGGTAGTTTTCTAACATGCTTTTACACTAATGCTAGGAGTCTGTCTAATAAGATGGGTGAACTGGAGTACCTCATATCAAAGGAGGAAGTTGACATAATAGGCATCTCAGAAACATGGTGGAATGAGGACAATCAGTGGGACACTATCATACCGGGATATAAATTATATCGGAAAGACAGAACAGGTCGTGCGGGTGGAGGAGTGGTACTATATGTGAAGGATAATATAGAATCAAATGAAGTAAAAATCCTAAAGGAATCAAAATGTTCCATAGAATCATTATGGATAACAATTCATTCCTCTAATATGAATATGGCATTAGGAATATATTACCGACCACCTAACCAGGACAGTGATAGTGATGCTGAAATGTTAAGGGAGATTAGAGAGGCTATCAAAATAAAAAACACAGTAATAATAGGAGATTTCAATTATCCCCATATTGATTGGGTGCATGTCACCTCAGGACGGGATTCAGAGATTAAATTTCTTGATGCCTTAAATGACTGCTTCTTGGAGCAGCTAGTACAGGAACCCACAAGGGGAGAGTCGATTCTCGATCTAGTCTTGACTGGAACGCAGGATCTGGTCCAAGAGGTAACTGTTACTGGACCGCTTGGAAATAGTGACCACAATATAATAACTTTTAATATTCCTGTGTTGGGAAGAACACCGCAGCGGTCAAACACTCTGGCATTTAATTTCAAAAAGGGGAATTACACTAAAATGAGGAAGCTAGTTAAACAGAAACTAAAAGGTAGAGTAATTAAACTAAAATCCCTGGAAGCTGCATGGAAACTGTTTAAAGACACTATACTAGAGGCCCAACTTAAATGTATACCCCAAATAAAAAAACACAGTAAGAGACCTAACAAAGAACCACCATGGCTTAACAGCCATGTTAAAAAGGCAGTGAGAGAGAAAAGGGCAACTTTTAAAAAATGGAAGTCAAATCCTAATGAGGAAAATAGAAAGGAACATAAACACTCCCAAATTAACTGTCATAATGTAGTAAGAAAAGCCAAAAAAGAGTTTGAGGAACAGCTAGCCAAAAATTCAAAAAACAATAGTAAAATGTTTTTTAAATACATTAGAAGCAGGAAGCCTGCTAAAAAAGCAGTGGGGCCCTTGGATGATAAAGATATAAAAGGAGCGATCAAGGAAGACAGTGCCATTGCGGAGCGATTAAATGATTTCTTTGCTTCAGTCTTCACGGCTGAAGATGTTACAGAGGTTCCTAAATCTGAGCCAGCCTTTTTAGGCGACAAATCTGAGGAACTCACTCAGATTGAAGTGACATTAGAGGAGGTTTTGGAATTAATTGATAAGCTGAATAGTAACAAGTCTCCAGGACCAGATGGCATTCACCCAAGGGTTCTGAAAGAACTCAAATGTGAAATTGCGGAGTTATTAACAGTGGTTTGTAACCTATCCTTTAAATCCACTTTGGTACCAAATGACTGGAAGACGGCCAATATAACACCAATATTTAAAAAAGGCTCTAGAGGAGATCCTGGCAATTATAGACCGATAAGTTTAACATCAGTACCAGGTAAATTAGTAGAAACACTAGTAAAGAGTAAAATTGCAAGGCACATAGAAGAGCACGAATTGTTGGGCAAAAGTCAGCATGGTTTCTGCAGAGGGAAGTCGTGTCTGTCTAATCTATTAGAATTCTTTGAAGGGGTTAATAAACATGCGGACAAGGGGCACCCAGTGGACATAATATACCTAGATTTCCAGAAAGCCTTTGACACGGTCCCACACCAAAGGCTTTTATGTAAATTAGGTGGTCATGGGATAGGAGGAAAGGTCCTTTCATGGATCGGGAATTGGTTAAAAGACAGAAAACAAAGGGTTGGAATAAATGGTAAATTTTCACAATGGAAGGGGGTAACTAGTGGTGTTCCCCAGGGCTCAGTCCTGGGACCGATCCTGTTCAACTTGTTCATCAATGATCTAGAAAATGAGGTAAGCAGTGAGGTGGCCAAGTTTGCAGATGACACCAAGTTGTTCAGGACAGTCAAAAGCAAAAGGGATTGTGAAGAACTACAAAAAGATCTCAGCAAACTGAGTGATTGGGCAGCAAAATGGCAAATGAAATTTAATGTGGGTAAGTGTAAGGTAATGCATGTTGGAAAAAATAACCCAAATTACACGTACTACATGATGGGGTCAAATTTAGCTACGACAGATCAGGAAAGGGATCTTGGAGTTATAGTGGATAGTTCTCTGAAGACATCCACGCAGTGTGCAGCGGCAGTTAGTAAGGCAAATAGGATGTTAGGAATTATTAAAAAAGGGATCGATAATAAGACAAAAGATATCATACTTCCCCTATATAAAACTATGGTACGCCCACATCTCGAGTACTGCGTGCAGATGTGGTCTCCTCACCTCAAAAAAGATATATTGGCATTAGAAAAGGTTCAGAAAAGGGCGACTAAGATGATTAGGGGCTTGGAAAGGGTCCCATATGGGGAGAGGCTAGAGAGACTGGGACTTTTCAGTTTGGAAAAGAGGCGATTGAGGGGCGATATGATAGAGGTATATAAAATCATGAATGGTGTGGAGAAAGTGAATATAGAAAAATTATTTACCTTTTCCCATAATACAAGAACTAGGGGACACCAAATGAAATTGATGGGTAGTAGGTTCAAAACTAATAAAAGGAAATTTTTCTTCACACAGCGCACAGTCAACCTGTGGAACTCCTTGCCCGAGGAGGCTGTGAAGGCCAGGACTCTATTAGGGTTTAAAAAAGAGCTTGATAAATTTTTGCAGGTCAGGTCCATAAATGGCTATTAGCCAGGGATAAAGTATGGTGCCCTAGCCTTCATAACAAGGGCAGGAGATGGATGGCAGGAGATAAATCACTTGTCTTCTGTTCTCCTCTCTGGGGCACCTGGCATTGGCCACCGTCGGCAGATGGGATGCTGGGCTTGATGGACCTTTGGTCTGACCCAGTATGGCCATTCTTATGTTCTTATGTTCTTATGTGGTTAGCACCCAACCTAATAAAAGGATGTGCCTGCCATTCGGCGCTGACCACGCTGCCAGGCTCTAACATGTCCTGCCTTGCATATGGTTAGGGCTGCAAGGGTGGGAAAGATTTCTGGGGGCTTGCTGCCACCAGGGGGAAGTCTCCCCTGGAGGCTAAGATATTTGGGGGGAATAATTCAACTGCCCCCCCACTGAAACCTCCCCATACCCCTAGCACTGGACCAGTGGGGTGCTGCCAGCTGGGGGGGAAGCCCTTCCCCCATGGCTAAGATATTCAGGGGGGACTACTTCAACTACTTCAACATTTCAACTGACTCTGCAGCCACAGACCACCCCACCCGCCCATCCACCAAAAGTATTTTCGGAGGCTTGCTGTCCATTCCAGACACCTGCTGCTTTGATATTTCTGTTACAAAATCTGTTTTCTAACATCTCCTGTCTGTCTTCATGCTTTGACATCCCAAAAAGCACAGGGGGGAGGGCCGGTTGAGATGCCTTTTTCCTTTATAAGTTCAGTGTATGAGATTTCACTGCCATCCCCCATGTTGGCAATGCCTGTGTAGTGAAGAGGGAAGACAAAGATCTTTTTTTTCCAAAACTTTTCTATCCTTTTTCTTACTAACTCTGAGAATATAGTCTGTGTCTGTGTTATTTTCAGGGATCGGATTAAATCACGGGATTGAGAACAGTCAGTGCATGGCCAGTTGAGAATTCAATTCCAGAAGAGGTTTCTGTTAACTTTTTTGACATCTCTGTGGATGCTCTACTTTTCCTGCCTCCAGATGGGAAAAACTGACATTTCCTTAACACGAGAGTGGACTGAGGAATATGCAATGTGGCAAGATGATGTCAAAAAACAGCAACCGTACCCAGAATGCTACGGGAATGAGGGAACTGTGGGATAAGTTCCCACAATGCACTACTTCAACAGTTGATGTTTGCCAGTTGAGGCTAGGTCGAGACTTACCTTGAACATTGCCGGCTGCCACGCACCTTTAGGTATGCCAATTGTGTACCAAAGATCGATTTTGCAGCTGCCGATATTCGTCCCTGTCCTCACTGCAGAATTTCAATGGGAGCCCTCCCATTGGGATTCCTTAAACCTTGCATCTTCACTGTTCACATGCAACTTGCAGAGAGGCATGTCCAGTGACTAGTCTAACAACATGCTGGAACATTAGTTCACTACTAACATTCGTGGTGGAAGGAAACATGCTAAATCATCATAATTTCCTGTAGAGTTCATCTACTCAAGTACTTGTGCAGCCCGTGTTTGGTTCATGCATTTTGACATACCACAAAGAGTTGGTAAGTCAGGAGGTGGAAATAAAAAGGTACAAATAGATATATTGTGAAGGATCTTAAGAGGGAAATAATGGCCCCGGGTAAATCAAGGGGAATTGGCTATTTAATTCCATGGTGACCAAGTAATGGTGAACAAGGTGCTGATGGTTATGGGGAAAGAGAAGAGCTGGTCTGCATCTCTTCAGCTGTTGGTATAGAAATGACAGCCCCTAGTGATGCCAATGGCCACAAAACATACATTTTTTCGCATGCACTTTAAAGCCTAGATAGAAAGATTGATGCTACGTAATCAAATTGGTAGCTTAATTTGTTAATCTGTGTATTGAAGTTTAGTGCATAAACGAGGTTCCGTTCAATTTTAGGCATCCAGTTGCCATCCGATCTCCCAAATGTAGCCTTTGGTGCCCAGGTTTGGAACATATAGGCTACGTCTACACGTGCAGCCAACATCGAAATAGCTTATTTCGATGTTGCGACATCGAAATAGTCTATTTCGATGAATAACGTCTACACGTCCTCCAGGGCCAGCAACGTCGATGTTCAACTTCGACGTTGCTCAGCCCAACATCGAAATAGGCGCAGCGAGGGAACATCTACACGTCAAAGTAGCACACATCAAAATGGGGATGCCAGGCACAGCTGCAGACAGGGTCACAGGGTGGACTCAACAGCAAGCTGCTCCCTTAAAGGGCCCCTCCCAGACACAGTTGCACTAAACAACACAAGATACACAGAGCTGACAACTGGTTGCAGACCCTGTGCCTGCAGCATAGATCCCCAGCTGCCGCAGAAGCAGCCAGAAGCCCTGGGCTAAGGGCTGCTGCCCACGGTGACCATAGAGCCCCGCAGGGGCTGGAGAGAGAGCATCTCTCAACCCCGCAGCTGATGGCCGCCATGGAGGACCCAGCAATTTCGACGTTGCGGGACGCGGATCATCTACACAGTCCCTACTTCGACGTTGAACGTCGAAGTAGGGCGCTATTCCTATCTCCTCATGAGGTTAGCGACTTCGACGTCTCGCCGCCTAACGTCGAAGTTAACTTCGAAATAGCGCCCGACGCGTGTAGACGCGACGGGCACTATTTCGAAGTTGGTGCCGCTACTTCGAAGTAGCGTGCACGTGTAGACGCAGCTATACTCTCCATCTTACTTGAATGTGTGAAGTTGATCTCATATTCAGTTATCTGTGCACTAGTGTGAAAAAGGAAGCAAGGATATGAGTTTTATCTGATTAAAACTAATTCACATCTCTGATTTTGCTTTAAAAATATTCCCTATACTCCTTGCCTGCTAGTGTCATTATTTATTTAGTACCTGGGAAATGAATGCTAACTAAAATAACAATAATACATTATCTGAAAATATCTAAATATAGATTATTTTATTACTTCTCCAAATCAGTCTAAAATAATGCAGTATCAGACAACCTAAATGAGAATTAAGTAACTGAGTAAGTGCCATGCAGTTCGCAATCAGAAGGAATTACAATAATGGCACCCCAACTGCTAATCCTAAGAAATCAAAACAGTTAGGCAGCTGCTAAATTCTATTATAAACTGTAATTATTATTATTAGGCTTCTTGCAGAAAATGAAGAGACAGAAACACTATGCAAGTGCTTAACCTCTGTTAGTAGATGGGTCATTATTCTTTACTCATCTTAAAAATTCTGTGTTCACCTTCTGAAAGCACTGTTTGATTTCTCTCCGTAATGCTTAATTAGAATTATTTTGATGTCTTATCTCATCTCTTAAATCATTATCTTTTAATCTGCAGTAGATTAGACTGAAAACACAGATAAGATGTGCTACAGCGGGGAGATGGTAATAACATCCTGTAATTAGCTCAGCCTAGTGCTCAGTTTATTATGCTATTTTTTGTGATATAGATTGATACTACAACATAAATAGCATATAAATGTACAGTTATGAAAAGAGCCATGATTGTATAATACATCATTTCACAGCCTTACCGTTCTGACTGGATTCCAGTTTGGGTAATTGCATTCTTTCTATTGAAATGCCCCAAAGAGATTTTTACTAGATATATTCCTCTTCACTTCCCCTTCTCAACTAACAGGATTGTTAAGCTGAACTGCTGTTATGCATTGCCCTAGGAGTGCTTGCATTTCAATAAATGGATCTTACATGTAGCTTCTCTTTCTAAAATAGAAGTTTTTGTGTCAGAAGCTCCGTGACTACAGGCCTTTACAAAGTTTTTGGCAGTGTAAATTCCCTCTGGAAAATTATGCCCATTTTAAAGTCCACATACACTGCCAGAATTGTATAATTGAGATCTTGTGCAACTGATCACCTGACTCTTAATATTTTACTTAACTTCCTGGTCAGGATCATCATTTTTTAAATAAGCCATTTGAGCAGATACAAACCAGCCTGTCTCTTACATGGTAACGCACAGCATAATGTTCAGTGTCATGTTCTTCAATATACATTGCCATCTTTACGCCCATGTAATTTCTAGCTTTCCTACATTAGCCTCCATTTAAGCAAAGCAGTCAGGTAGGGGCTGTCACCAGGGCCATGTCTCACCATTACCTAGCAACACATTTTTGCTTGGGGATTTCTACAATTGTTGTTTGATGGAATTCTCTACAAGCACATACTTTTATATCACAGTTCTCCATAATATTGCCTTTTTTTGATGTCCCATTCCTTTTCATTGTCTTTTTGCTAAATTAAATAGGTTCTCAAGATATTTGAACCTGATGAGTACATTAGATAAGTTGTTCTGCTGATCATACCTCTCATTCTAGGTTGAGGTGTTTGTGATTTCTTTCACATTATGGTAACTTTGTTTTCCAGCCAGTTTCTTATCTACCATGTGATCTGTTCACCCAAGTGAATTAGGCAGTAATCTTTCCTGTAGGGACTTATCAAATGCTGTTTGAAAATCAAAATGATAAACATTCATTTTATTTCCTTTCTCTGCTGTAGCAGTAATATCTTGGGAGATCCCTAGCATGCTGAAGAATAAAACCCATCTTGCTCATAAATCCTTGTTGACTGTTTTGAATCAAATCATGCTTTGAGATGTTCTCTCCCTACATTCAACAAATTGTTTCAAATATCTTGCCCACCAGGATGTGAATCTATAATTGCCTTCTATTGATCTTTTTGTTAAATAATGGTATTACTTTCCAGTCATTGAGTACCTGAGATAAGGATATATAAGAAAGAACAGGACTGGAATTTAGAATGCAGAGAAAGACATTGGGATGAAACATTAACTACTCTGATAGGTTTTTATTAGGGCTGAGTGGTTAATTTGATTACTTTATTCAATTAATTTTACCTGCATTATATATTGGGCTTCATCATTTGTCATTTTATCAGTTTCTGTCCTTTAATTTTATTTGCTGGACAATTTCTGTAAATAATTCTGGATCCAAATATTGTTTGTGAACAGTCTGACTCCTTGAGCTCGGAGAGGCCTCTCTCTGCAAGCTGTTGCACCTGGAATTCTTTCTGGTGCAGAATGCCACTATTCTCTGGGAAAAGGCCGATGAATAGTTAATATATTTTAGAGGCTCAGTACTCCTTTCCTTCTCTCTCTTTTTGCCTCCATCTTTTCTCTCCCCACACAGTTTATATCTACTTTTCAGGCTGAGGTAGGATTGCAGTATGGATAGATATAGGTGCATGGCCAAGACTCAAATTAGAAGTGTAGACATGTTGGTAGGGGGTTTAGTACAGGCACTCTTGGGATCCTTGTGTTGCTGCCCATGTCACCATGTTTATGTTGCTATCTTTGACATGAGTTAGATGTAATTGAAGACACACATCTCCTAGAGCTGGAAGGGGCCTTGGGAAGTCATCTGGTCCAGTCACCTGCCCTGTTGGCAGGGCCAAGCACCACCCCTAACATCTATTTTCCCCAATCCATAAATGGCCTCCTCAAGGATTGAGCTCCCAACCCTGTGGTTACGTAGGCTAATGCTCAAACCACTGCACTGCTCATGCAAGTAACACAACATGTGTATGTTTACCTCTGTGGTGATCACACCGAAGCTGGCTATCAACCCCACTGTATGTTCCCTGCTGGTCCATATGCAGACAAACCCCTTGTGAGCAGAGCTAAGCAACTTTGGCTGGTCTTCAATGTTTAGTGGATTTCTTTTCCTCTTCATATGATATGCACTTTCTTACTAGAAAAAAGTTAGACTTACAGAATCATTACCCTTCATTTTCTGAGGCAGGGGAATCAGTACCTTATTTCCTTTTCTCTGCCTCTTTGAGTAGCTTAACACTTCTTTGTGAGTTATCTGCTGTACAGTGGTTTTCTCTGAGAACTTACAATTTTGCCCTGAATAATTGGACAACTTCACTGCAGGATACTATGAAATAATGTGAATGATTATAAAAAATATTTAGATACAAAGCCAAATGAAAAAATATGTAAGGATGTCCACTGTACAATTCATTTGTTAGCTTATAATTTATGTGCCTATTATCTGGACTCATTTGTATAAGTTTGGATTTCCCCTTACCTGTCCTTTACTTGAAAAATAACCATAAAGTATTTCTTATGATCAAACTTCTTTCTTCCCTGTTTCTCTATTTATTATACTATCTGACAGATTTCTGGGGATTTATACCCATCCCTGTTTGCAAGTGCCTTGACACAAGACTGAAAAATGCCATGTATGTTTTTAAGTCTCTCCAAACTAATGAGATGGCTCTTTTCAAAAGCAGTAATGGATGAATTTCAAGAAGGGGAAAAACCATATTTGGAGTACAAAATGTATTTTCCAATGGGCTATAGCTAATTTAATAAAAGCCTAAGCTACTTAGCAATGTCTCTTTAAGGAAAATTAATTCAGTCAACATATTATTTAAGCTACAGAATTCCACTCAGGAAAAAATTGATCAAGAAATCTTATTACAGATAAGAAAAACAAATCTCCAAGAAGGCAAGAACTTCGATTCTGTAGATTTTCTTTGTCCAGATTTTGATTGGGATAACAATAATGCAAAAGCTAAAGAGAAGATTATTCCAAATATGGAGCAGGATTGCTTTTCTTGCATAATTTACTTAAAATCTATGTCAGGGGTATGTAGCATGTTGAGCTTCAAAACATTTCTTCCTGATGTGAAAATGGAAGATGTAAGTGACATAGTATTTATGTATGATATACCAGGGCATCTACACTAGCGTGGTCTTTCAAAAGGAAAATCAAAATCGGGGGCATTTTTGAAATAGTGTGCAGCAAGCCTACACACAAAATGCACCCTTTGGAAAGGGAATGGAAAGAACATGGCACCCGTTTTGAAAGAGCTCCTTCGATCCCAGGTCAGGAAGACCAGCCACTCTCGAAAGAATCTTTTGAAAGAATACGTGTGCAGATGCTCCACAGTCTGCTCTTTCGAAAGAGGAGTCCTCCATGGCACTGGCTGGCTGGAGAGTGGAGATGCCTGGGCCAGCTGCAGGCGGGCTCTATGCTCTCTGTGTCCAGCTGTGTTTAAAGACTCAGGGGCCCAGAAACTCTGTGGCAGGAAGCTAAAAGCATTCCAGCAGTAAAGGCATGAGCTGCAGCCAGCATGCCCTGATGGCCACTCCCTCAACTCTGAAAGAACGTCACAGCCAGCCCCAGCTCCCACAGAAGCCCCAGGCCCCACCCCTCCAGAGCCCTCACAGGGCTCACAGGGGCCTTCACGGGACCCCAAAAAAGGACCCCCTCCGGGATGGAGGCAGAGCTCAGGGACCTCCTGGGCCTCTGGGCAGAGGAAGAGGTCCTCCAGGACATGTAAGGCATCGCCTTCTCCCAGCGCACCACTGGGCTGACTGCCCAGAGACACCCTGCCTGCAATCCTGACCAAATCAGAACCAAGGTCAGGGAGTTGTGGCAGGGCTGTGCCCAGGCCTGTGACTCCACCGACCACGTGTCTTTCTCCTTCTTCCAGGAGCTCTGAACTCTCCTGAGGCCAGGGACAGCCCCCACCCCCACGCTGTCCTGGACACTGTAGCAGACAAGCTGCACCCCATGAACATGGAGGAGGCTGCAACCCCAGGCAGCACCATCCAGCCTGACACCAAGCCACCCACAGAGTGGTCCAGAGAGGAGGACGACCTAGTAATCAACCTCCTCTCAGTCCTGCAGCCAGACAGCAGCCAGCTGGGCATCTCCAAACCTTGGCAAGCGACCCTCTGGTAAGTACCCAGCAGGGTGCAAATCCTGGCTCCCAGGGCAGGGGCACTGCAGCCACCAGCAGCCCACCCACAGGTCCAGTGGACCCAGGATGGACGTGGCCCACCTGGCCATGCCCCCAGCGTGCCATAACAGCAGCTGCTGACACTCAGCACCCACTCCAACAGACAGTACCATGAGCTGCTCATGTGGGGAGGGGATGGGTGGCATGGGGCGGGACCAGACCGGATCTTGTATGGGGCTGGACCTTCCACGAGGCTGGTCCGATGGAGGTGAGGACTCTGTCAGCACCCATGATCCCCCATGACCACCCTGACATTAGAGGCAGGGATGAGGGACTGCTGCCCATGGGGAGTTGGAGATGCATGACCCCCAGGGCACCAGTGAAGGCCTGATGTGCCATCCACCTCTCTCTTTCCATCACTAGAACTGCTCCGCCAGAGGGCTGGGAGAGCCCTGCCCCCTCAGTCATACTGGACAGCCCACCAGAGGCAGAGGATCAGGACTAGGCATCCCTCCCACCAGCACTGTGGTGGACCTGTGCCAGGAGTCCCTAAGGCAATCTATAGACCTCCACATTACCAACATCTGACACCAGGCAGAGGTGGCTGAGTGGCACCTCCTGCTGGAGCAGGAGGACCTAGCCTGGCAGTGGATGGCCTTCGGGGAACTGATGGGACATGGTGGCCACCCTCAGGGAGCTCCTGATCCAGCTTCTCCCCTCAGCTACCCCCAGTTGCCCCCCAGCCACCCACCTGCTGAGCCTGACCCCGCCAAGGCCTGCCCATGATCCTTCCTCCTGATCCTCCATGCCCTATCCGAGCACTGCTGAGGACCCTGAACCAGGGGCAGGAGGGAATCCCAGGGCCAGGGCTCCAGGCACACCACCCCTTCCCTGGGCTATTCCCCCCACATTAAAGTTCCCCTGTCCCTTGCCCCAATGTACATAGTAAGACCCCCATCCCCACTGTAAATAGTTATTAGTATTTTCTGAACAAATCCACATGCTCTTTTGTCAAGTAAAAAAGTTTATTTATTCTCCATCCTCATGTGCTGTGTACTTACAGGGGGTGGTGAGAGGTGAGTGGGCGGGGGAGTGAGTGTGAGGGGGTTCTGTGGAGGGCATGGGATGGTTAATGGGGCTTGCTAGCAAGTGCTTGTGGAGACCCTGTCAGACACAAACACCATCCTTGTGGGCCTGGCAGCTAGGGGTGGTGACCAGCTGTTCGTATCCCAGGCCGGACTTGGCAGCCCACACCTGGTCGAATGCCTCACCCTTGTTCTCCACAATATTGTGGAGGGCTCATCAGGCACCCACTACTTGGGAGATGTTCCACAGTCCCACCTCGAGATGCACCAGGAGGCAGCAGAACTGGCCCTTAAACTGCCCTAAGGCCTGCTCAACTGAGTTACAGGTCTGGTTAAAGTGGGCATTGAAGACCTCCTCTGTGGGATCAGGGTGGCTGGTATAGGGCCGTATAAGCCAGGACTGGAGGGGGTAGGCAGCATCTGCAACCATGCACAGTGGAAAGGTAACATCCCCGAGCAGGAGCTCCCGCTGGGCAATAAAAGTTCCCTTTTCCATGTTCCAGCAGAGGCTGGAGTTTTGAAACACGCAAGTGTCATGCGTGTGGCCCACCCAGCCCATGTATAGATCCATAAACTGGCCCCTGCTATCCACCAAGGCCGCTAACACCATGGAGCGGTAGCCATTTCTGTTAACATAGCAGCCCGTGCTGTGGTCCAGGGTGTGAGTAAGGATATGGGTCCCAACCAGAGTGCCAAACCAGTGCCGGAACCCCAGCAGTGGGAATCCAGTGATGTCTGCATCCAGGTCACCCACACAGCCAAGCCTCTGCAGGTACATGGCATTAATGGGATGGAGGCTGAGTGCAGTTGTGAGGGTGTGATGGGGTGTGCCCAGTCCCTGCCCTTCCATGCCCCTTCCCGGCCCCCGGTTCCCCCATGTCCCCTCTGAGCTTCAGTCACCTATGATCCCTCCCGGTCCCCATTCCCCAATGGTCCCCTTTTCCCAGGAACTCCCTCTCCCCTGGTGGCTGTGTGGCCCAAGCATGCCTTACCTCCATAAGAACAGCCATGACAGTGGCCTTGCCAGCCCCAAATTGGTGCCCAACTGAGTGATACCTGTCTGGGGTGGCTGGCTTCCAGATGACTATGGTGACTGTCTTTTTGAGGGGGAGGGAGAGCCTCATCCTGGTGTCCTGTTGTCCAAAGGTAGAGGTGAGACAGTGGCAAAGCTCCAAGAAGGTCTGCTCATATGAAAGTTCTGCAGCCACCTGTCATAATCCCACTCCCCCAATACTAGCTGCTCCCACCAGTCAGAGGTACTGAGGTGGCTCCAGAGTTGTTGGGGGATCCGGCGGGGGGAGTGCCAGTGGAGTCCTGGGTGGAGTGGTTCCATGGCCTTGGCAGGGGGTCTCACTCCCCGCAGGATCTTAAGGGTGGCTGTGATTCCTGGGGCCGGCAGGGTGACCATGGCATTCGCTATGGCCACCGTGAGTTGCTGTTGTGGGTCCATTGGGCTGTGTGAAAGCTGTCTGGTCTATGCACTGGCTTTTCAGGGCTTATGGCAGCTCTGCAGGCCTCAGCATGTGCAGTCCAGGCAGTTGGGGAGCAGCCCTTTAAGGGAGTGGCTGGCTGTGGCCCAAGAAAGGCTTGTCAGCCATGCGACCCCATCTGCAGTGTTTCCCAGCCCATTCTTTCGAACGGATGCCCAGGGCTGTGTGGATGCTCTCTTTCAAGAGAACAGGCTGGTCTTTTGAAAGAGCAGATTGAAAGGACAATCTGCTTTCTGTGTGTGGATGGGACGTGCTCTTTCAAGAGATGATCTTCCAGAGGGTATCTCCCAGATAATTGCCTTTCAAAAGCATGCTGCAGTGTAGCTATAGCTTTAATGTTTATTTTAGAAATGTCATCTAAAAATATAGCTTTTTATTATACATATCCACCGTCTAATAGAAAGAGTGAAATCAATAAACCAAAAATTTGTGTCTATTTATACTGTCATTCAGATATGGTTGCCAAAATAATTAAGGAATGTGTGTAATTAAATGCTACTGCAGCAGCAGAGTCTTTAGCCTTGTTTTCTCTGCTAAGAAAATGATTTTTTTTTGTCTTAATGTAAATAACAAGCATGAATTATTCCCCACAACACTCAGTGGAGACAGGGCAGTATTCCTATGAGGTAAATTAGGCAAAGTCCTGAGCGCTATATCCTTGCCAGTGGCTGACCTCACTTATTTTAGCTTGCAGTAAAAGTAAAGTGACAGGTCCTCACAGTTTACCTTGGGATAGCCAATGTGTGGGTAGGTAGCCTGAGGTTAAAACATGGCTTTTCTTAGCAATAAAGCCAAAGCTAGTGTTGTAATTATGCCAAAGCTAGTGTTGTGATTATAATAGGAAAAAGCAAACGGCTACCTTGTGCTATTAAGACTCCATTCTGAGGACGATGCATGGAACAGTTACCCAATAGAGCCCCCTGAGACTTGGGACCCAATTCTCTTCTGCCTTGTCCCTTTTGTAGTTATTTACTGTTAGCAAGAGTACAGGCAGGATGCTATTATGGCTTGGGCAGTATTTCACGCCAACCTGAGGTAGCTTTAAAGGCCTGTACAACTTATAAAAGCAATGGAGAACAATGCCCCTTGATTCAAGTCCCCAAGGAACTCAGATCTGCACAGATGATGATGTCCCAAAGCTCTACCAAAGGAGCTTATAAGCAGCGCTGGCTTTTCCAGCACAGCTACTCAAATCAGAAACAAAAGGTGTAGCCTTTGGAACTTCAGTCATATATATGATCCAACACTTCTGGTTCCTTGAGCAAAATTTATTTGGCTCTCGGTGTTTCCTTCTGAGTTTAAGCTCACAAACCTCCATAAGCTAAATAGCTGGAATAAGTTCAGTCACGTATATCTAAAGCTTCCATGCCCCTTAAATCACAGCTAGTTAGCCTCCATGGTTTACTTGTTTTACCATGTGTGTCTACAGACCTTTAAATTCTTTGAACCAGACTAGGATTTCTGAAGCTTATGAACTCTGCTATTTTCACCCATAGAGTTTTCCAGTTCCTTAAACTGGAAATGTTAGATCCAGGAGCTTTTGAGCTTTACTGGTTCTGTCTGCTGAATTTCTTAAAGGCTTGCATCCGTGCTATTTATATGAATTGAATTAGTACTTCAGAAAGTTTTTAGCTCCTTAAATGAGATAGAGAAATATTAGGTTTAAAGGTACTTATAATCTCCATCAGCATAATCAGTGCAATTTATAAACTCTGCAAGACACCTACCACTGGAGAATGCGGGCATCGATCTCACTACTTCTTGTATGCTAAACAAGCACGCTACCATTTGAGCTAATTCCCCTTGGCACACTTGCTATAAGAAGGGAGCTCCCAGTGAACAAGGTGAGCAGCGAACAGGGGGCAGCAGCAAACAGGGAAGGGAGTTTGCCTCTGGGCAAAGCGTCCTAGAGGAGCTTGGGTAAGTGTGGGATTTGGGGGGCTGTGTGGTGAGCTGGTGGGTGAATGTCTGTCTGTCTGTGCAGCTATGTTACTTTGCAGAGAAGGGCAGTTTGATCAGCTCAGCTGCCTGGGTGACTGTGCTTGTGCTGTGCAGAGAAGAGCAGTTTGCAAGGTGTGAATTGGGGGAGTTCCCTGCCAGGTGAGCCTTCAAGGGCTGATTAGACTGGAGGCAAGGCTTTGAGCCAGGCCTGACCAGCTAGCAGCTCTCTCTATAAGAAGGGAGCTCCCAGCAAACAAGGTGAGCAGCAGCTAACAGGGAAGGGAGTTTGCCGAGGGAGGAGCCCCGTGTTTGTTGTCCTTTTCAGGTATGGTGTTTCACCTGTGCCCTGCAAGGCAGCACTACCAGGAAAAGGAGTCTCTGAAGAGAAGAGCCTGAAGAGCAATGGGGGAAGGTGGACCTGGGGGCACTGAGACCAGCTGGGAGGAGAGAGGCCAGTGCAGTGAGGAGGGTAGACATGGGAGCAGATGGGGGTAGTGGGTTGGGGAGGGTCCTATGATGATGGAAGCTGGGGGAAGGGGTGGTGAAAGGTGGGGAGGAGGGTCCTGGGGATATGAGGTCATTGCTCCACAGGGAGCTATGGTGACTCGTGGTGACAGAGAGGTATGAGGTAGTGGGATCCTTAACCACATTCTCCACACCCCACTGCCTTGTGGGTTATCCTGGTAAGGAGAAAGGCTAAGGGAGTAAACTCTGACAGAATATCTGGAGGGGAGTCCTAAGGCGGTTCTGTGCCAACTTCTGGCATTGAGCCGACAACTCCTGCAGCTGAGCTGGTACCAGACATAGAGGTTATCCTTTCCTTTGGACTATATCAGTAAAGCTGAGAGAGGAACACTGGCGTCTGGGCAGCCCAGGGTCCCAATAATTGCCCAAGCTCACGCCTGGAGAGGTACTCCAGCATCGCTAACAGCGTTGAACCAACACAGGAGGTAACACATACCGGTTATAAGCTCTTGCTCGACTGGCGTAGAGAACGAGCTCCAGGGGCTGCCTTCAATGATGGGAGAGATCCTTGCATCTCACTGGACAGTCACCGCCTGCCTCAAGCTGGGCAGCCCCCAGCCAATAGGGTACTGTCCCACCACAGTTCACTTGCCTCGCTGGGTGTGTGAGGCTTAAGGTTCCTGAACCTGACAAGTGACTGAAATTTGGGCACCAGGCAAACCAATAAGAAAATCAACAAGAAATGAGAAACATCAACAATTTAAGCTTGCTTGCTGGAATGTGCGGACCATGCTGACCGGCTTGACTGAAGATCTTCAGACGATCAGTGACACCCGAAAGACTGCTGTTATCAACGAGGAACTGAAGAGGCTCAGAGCTGATATCTCTGCACTGCAAGAGACGCGACTCACAGATTCGGGATCTCTAAAGGAAAAGGACTACACCTTTTTCAGGCAGGGTAAAGCCCAAGAAGAACCCAGACAGCATGGTGTTGGCTTTGCTCTCAGAAACACCCTTCTACAAATGGTGGATTTAGTCATGGGCAGATCAGAAAGACTTCTTCGGATCACGCTTCAAACTTGCGCCGGTCCTGTCCACCTGATCAGCGCTTACGCTCCAACCCTGTACACCACACCAGAAGTAAAAGACAAGTTCTACGACGTGCTTAGTGCTGCAGTAGTGCAAATACCTGCTCATGAACAACCGTACATCTTGGGTGACTTCAATGCAAGAGTTGGAGCTGATTGGGCCTCATGGCCTTCCTGCTTAGGACACTTCTGTGTGGGAAAAATGAATGACAATGGACAGTGTCTCCTTGAACTGTGCACGTACCACAATCTGTGCATCACAAACACATTCTTCGAAATGAAGCCACAGCACAGAGTGTCGTGGAGACACCCATGCTCGAAGCACTGGCATCAACTAGATGTGGTCATCATTAGGTGTAATAACCTCAAAAATGTCCTTCTCACACGCAGCTATCATAGTGCTGACTGTGATACAGATCACTCACCAGTTTGCTCCAAGCTCAAGCTGAGACCCAAGAAGCTGTACCGCTCTACACCTGCTGGAAGGCCCCGCACTGACACCAGAAAGACGGCAAACTTGGAGAAAGCTGAAAAGTTCAGAGAGACCCTCCAGGAAAATCTGCACAGCGTCCCTGGGGGCGCCGATGTGACATCCAAATGGCAACATCTGAGGGATACAGTTTACAACACGGCCTTGTCGGTGTTTGGAAGAAGAGCTAGAAACACGAACGACTGGTTCGAAGCTAACTCCGATGAGATGATTCCAGTCATTGAAAAGGAGCGCGCTGCACACCTGGAGTACAAACTCTCACCAAGCCAGAGTACCCAGCAAGCACTCAGAGAGGCCAGAAGAACAGTACAGCAGACAGCCAGGCGCTGTGCCAACAACCACTGGCTCCAGCTATGCAGCAGCATTCAGACCTGTGCTGACTTTAGTAATCTCAGAGGAATGTACGAGGGTATGAGGAAGGCATTAGGACCCATCCAGAACAAGATGGCACCTCTGAAATCCAAATCTGGGGAAGTCATCGTTGACAAAGCCAAACAGATGGAGCGCTGGGTGGAGCACTACTCCGAGCTGTACTCACACGAGAACGTTGTGGTTGACGCAGCCCTCGATGCCGTCCAGCTCCTACCAGTAATGGACGAACTGGATCAAGAACCGACTGTGGATGAACTGAAGAGAGCCATCGACAGCATTGCAGCAGGAAAGGCCCCTGGTCAGGATGGTATAACACAAGAGGTAATCAAATGTTCTGCGGACACACTCCTGGAACCCCTACATGAGCTACTGTGCCTGTGCTGGAAAGAGGGTGAGGTTCCACAGGATATGCGCGACACTAACATTGTAACTTTGTATAAGAACAAAGGAGACAAAAGCAACTGCAACAACTACCGTGGAATCTCCCTTCTAAGCGTCACTGGTAAACTGTTCGCTCGCGTCACCCTTGGCAGACTCCAGAAGATTGCTGAGAAGGTGTACCCCGAATCGCAGTGCGGATTCCGCGCAGACAGGTCTACCGTTGACATGGTCTTCTCTGTAAGGCAGCTGCAGGAGAAGTGCAGGGAGCAGAGAAAGCCACTCTACATAGCCTTCATCGACCTGACCAAGGCCTTTGACTTGGTCAGCAGGGATGGTCTGTTCAAAATGCTCCACAAGAGCAGCTGTCCTCCACAGTTACTCAAGATGATCCAGTTGTTCCATAAAGATAGGAGAGGAACCATTCAATATGACGGCGCATTATCGGATGCTTTCAGAATCAGGAGTGGCATCAAACAAGGATGCATGCTTGCTCTGACATTGTTCGGGATCTTCTTCGCACTCCTCCTGAAGCATGCCTTTGGATCTTCAACAGAGAGCATCTTGCTGCACACAAGATCTGATGGGAAACTGTTTAACCTTGCAAGGCTGAAAGCTAAGTCTAAGGTGCGAGAAGTCCTCATCAGAGACATGCTGTTCGCAGACGATGCTGCTGTAGTGTCTCACACAGAAGACCAGCTTCAAAAACTGCTGGATCAGTTCTCCAAAGCGTGCAAGGACTTTGGGCTTACCATCAGCCTCAAGAAGACAAACGTACTCGATCAGTATGTTGCTGAATCCCCATCAATCAGCATTGACAACTATACATTAGAGGTCGTCCACGAATTCGTTTACCTGGAGTCCACCATCCCTGACACCCTGTCATTGGACACTGAGCTAAATAGGAGGATCGCAAAAGCGGCCACAACTCTGTCCAGACTCAGCAAGAGAGTGTGGAATAACAAGCTGTACACTCACACCAAAATGCAAGTCTACAGAGCCTGCATCCTCAGCACCCTCCTTTATGGCAGCGAGACTTGGACCCTGTATGCCCGCCAGGAAAAGAGGCTGAACGTCTTCCACTTGTGCTGCCTCAGGCGCATCCTTGGAATATCATGGAAGGACAGAGTGACCAACACCACCGTCCTCGAGCAAGCTGGAATCCCAACCATGCACATCCTCCTCAGGCAACGTCGACTCCGCTGGCTTGGCCATGTCCACAGGATGAATGATGGAAGGATTCCAAAAGACATCCTCTATGGTGAGCTAGCCTCTGGCAAAAGACCTCCCGGACGGCCCCAGTTGCTCTACAAAGATGTCTGCAAGAGAGACCTCAGAGAGGTAGACATCGATCTGGACAACTGGGAAGAACTAGCAGACGACTGCAGCAGATGGAGGCAGGGGTTACACAAGGGTCTTCAGAAGGGCGAGATGAAAATCAGACAGCTAGCAGAGGAGAAGCGAGCGCACAGAGAACACAATAAGGACTTGCCAGACACCCACTACATCTGCAAGAGATGCAGCAAGGACTGTCACTCTCGTGTGGGTCTTCATAGTCACAATAGACGCTGTAAATGAAGTCCTCAATTGAAACTTTAAAGGGCGCGATCCATAGTCTATGCAGACTGAAGGATGACTACTAAAGACATCTGAAGATACATACCAGATCCACTGGGGCTGGGCTCCTAGCCATCAATATGGGTTCTAAGAACTACTAAAAATAAATCAGACCCAAAAGGCAAAACTCAGTTTTCAAAGTGACTATTGCTTTTTTGGTTCCTCCATTTCCAGATGCCCAGGCAAAAAACCAGAAAAGGGTCTGATTTTCAAAGAAATTGAGCACCTACCTCTAAAACTGAGGATCTTTAAAGGTTCTCCAGGGTGGGCATCCAGGAAATGGTGATACTTAAACTCATGAATTTTGAAAATTTAACCTTTGACCCCAGATCCTTGAAGGTATTTAGGCTCCTAGTTCATGCTACAATCAGGAAGAGCTAGTTATCAAAATATCCTTGAAGATCTGGACTTCAGCAACTAACTCCAACATTCTTCATATGTAACCTTGTTAAACATAGGTCTGTGATTGTTGGGCCCAGACCAACATTATACTTATGCATGTGTCTCTAACCTTAAGAACAAATTTAGAGTTAAGTACATGCCTCTTGGTTTATGTCTTACTCAAGACAACTAGATGAAAGAAATCAAAATATCTAAACCAAGGCATTTCTGAAAGATGTTTTTCCATAAAATAAAATAAAATAAAATAAAATAAAATAAAATAAAAAAGTAATACTGTATTTCAAAATCCCATAGCTCAAAAAAAATTTTTTTTAATAACCTCAAACTCCCTCTGGAAAAGTGTCTTCTATCTGGAGACCACACATAAGATGTCAAACATAATAGAGCGCTTCTGAGGACAATGGTTAGAAGGTATGAAAACCATGCCTTTTAATAATGAAACGTGAGTTACACATTGTAGTACTGAGCCACTGCTCTTACTCTATAGTCTGAGGTCAGGGCAGAGATTTGTACAATCTGCTGGAAATAATCACAAGAGCAGTTTGGGCATTTATAATGTTGCAGTTACTGTAATTACGTTCTAAAGTCTATGCATATTCTTATACCATACCCATCACTTTAATATAACACTCGCTGACTTCCCAGCTTAGAGGGCATTTCACTCTCAGGCTATGTTTACGTTAGAGAGTCTACATTCCCAAGGCGTTCTGTTGACAACAGACAGACTATGGCAATTTTGTCCACAGCATTCCAGCCCTCCCTTGTGAGGCAGAACACCTCTGTCAACAGAGATCTGTTGACAGAAAGCCAATTTGCAAATCCTGTGCAGCCAGCTGTCAACAGACGGGGCTTACGGGACACTGTGCAGCCCTGTCTGCTATGCTTCAAGTTGGCCATTTTGTCAAGAGAGTGGTCGGGCAGCCCAGCCACTCTCTGTCAACAGAGCAGATTGCTCTTTTAATCTGCTTTGTAGTCTGGCTACAATCTTTTAACAGAAGTTTGTCAGAAGATACCTATCAACTGTACCTTCTGTCGCTAGATCGCTGTAGTGTAGACACAGCCAAAGAGTTTGGCTACACAACAAGCAGAATCCCACACCAGCCAGTCTCAAAGTATGGACATCTAGACTTCACTGTTCAAACTTCAGCTCAAGTCTGAATATCTACACAGCTCCTTTTAGTGCTGTATCTTAAACACCAGGAAATAAAGTCTGTAGATTCAGCTCTGAGACATGCTGCCCTGGATTTCTGCTTGGCATGCAGGCATGCCCTAAAGGCTGCAGAACTTCTTTTTAAAGCTGGAGGAAGGTGAGAATTGCCAGTACTTAAAAGAAAAGAACTAAAATTCAGAGGACATTGATAAATTGGAGAACAGGGCTACAGATAGCAAAATAAAAGTCAACAAACCCAACATGAGCCAACACTGTGAGGCTTCCATTAATAGAGGCATATCTTGCACGAAAGTGCTCCTCTATATAATGAAGCTTAGGTCTCATCTACAGTACTGTGTGCAGTTTTGGTCACCAGTGTATAGAACGATTATACAGAAACTTGAAAAGGATCCAGAAAGGTCGATAAAGATGATCAAAGGGATGGACCAAAGGCTGAAGTAACTGCATATGCTTAGTTGGGAAAAGAGGAGATTAAGGGTGAGATGATCATATACAAATATTTGAAAAGCTGCCATAAAGAGATGGAGAAAATTGTTTTCTCTTGCAACAGAAGCTGTGGGTTCAAACTACAGCATAGGTAGGATACGGTGGTTTTCAAACTAGAATCCGAAGCCAGTACTGGGTTATGGAATGCCGGGCACTGGGTCACCTTGGCCATGAGGATGCTAAGTCTGGTTTCCTGCCTGTCTTGGCACTGCAGGCCACGCTGCATCCTGGAAGCAGCCAGAAGCATGTCTGGCTCATAGATGGGGGACCACAGAGCTCTGCACAAAGCCTCCCCAAGTACTATTCTCAGCTAAATAGAGCCAGGGGATCATATTCCTGCCAGCGAGAGCAGTGCACAGAGCAAATTGCATGCTTCTTCCTGAGCCAGACCTGCTTCTGAACACTTCCGGGAAACGGTGCAATCCTCAGTGCAGGACAGGCAGGAAGCCTGCCTTAGCACTCCCACTGTGCCACTGACAGGGGAACCACTGGAGGTCAGCCTGCACCCAAACCCAAAGCACCAATCCTATTCTCCATCCCTGAACCCACTCCAAATCTGAAGTACCAGAGATGTGGCTGTGGTAGTCCGTATCCACAAAAACAATGTCTTGTGGCATTTTATAGTCTAACAGATTTTTCGGAACATAAGCTTTTGTGGGCAAAGACTCGCTTCATCAGATGCAGATGCCCCAACCCCTTCATTACTGGCCCCACCCCAGAATCTAAAATGCAAGATGTAGCCCTCACTCCCTGCTCCTTCCCACACCTCAAACTCCTAATCTTCACCCCCCATCCCAGAGCCTGCAGACTAGGCAAAAGATCTAATTACTTTGGTTCTTGGGTATCAACAAATTTCTTCAATTCAGTCATGAATCAAAAAAAGTTTGAAAGCCGCTGGTATGACAGATTTAGATTAAGTGAAGTATCAGGGAAAGCATCTTAACTGTAAGAAAAATAAGATGCTGAAACAAATTGCTTAGGGAAGTCATATAACTTCTAGCAACGAGAATTTCCAAATAAAGGCTGCACAGCTATCTGTCTTGGATGGGTAAGGCACATCAAATCTTGCACCTCGGCAAGAGTTAAACTAGATGACCCTTGTGGTCCCTTCCAATGTAATCAGTCTATGATTCCGAGGGTACAACAACACTTATGGGAAGATTGATGCCCTGGAGGTTGATCTTCCAGAGTTAGATTTAGCGCACTGAGTGGGGATGTGCTAAATTGAACTGCCATGATGTAACCATCAACACTGGTATTCCTGGAAATCCCAAGGAACAAGGGAATTCAATGGGAGAGTTCCACTGGTTGACCTCTCACTATGTGGACAGTGGCAAAACTGATTTTAGATAAGTTGACTCCAGCTATGCAATTCTTGTGGCTGGATTTGTATATCTAAAATTGTTTTTTACCTCATATTGTATACCGAGCCTCAGCAAATATGTACAATTATAGCTAGTAAGAAAGGCTGTGGTTTCTTCCAACAGGCTATGTTGTACAGTAGCAATTATATGTAACCAAGAGATCTTGAAATTCTTTCCCCACTATTAACTGAATACATAGCATGCATGTCTCTTATGGTTTCGACCCTTTTAAAGCATGCACACATACATTAGAGCTTTAAATTAGCTTCACTGGTACCTTGAAGAAAGTCCCATGAAGAACAGTCCAACTCCAATGTCATCATTACTGGCAGCAAAATTCCATAGACCCTAAAAGCGCTCTTATCTGGCACTCAGTTATTCAGAAAGCTCAATTAACAGGCATTTCAGATATCTCCCAAAATAAATCTTCAGTCTAATAACCATGACTTGTATTCTGACCAGCATGATATGCAGTTGTTTATTCTGCACTGTACTTTTATACAAAAGAAGCTGAAGTGTATTCAGCAAGAAGAAATCAGGGATTTATTCAAATTAGCATCTGCCATTTTGTCTTAAAGGCCATGTCTACACTAGCCAAAAACTTCGAAATGGCCGCTTACTTTGAAGTCCCCTTATTCCTATAAGCAGATGGGAGTAAGGAGACTTTGAAGTAGGCAGGGTCCTTTCGAAAAGGAGCCCCATCTGGACGAGCCACGCGGCGGCAAGCCGCGTCAATTTCGAAGTGCCGCGGCTGCCTGCATGCTAATGAAGCGCTGAATATGTATTTCAGCGCTTCATTAGTAAACTTCAAAATGGCCATTTGCATGGCCATTTCGAAGTTTTTGGCTAGTGTAGACATAGCCAAAGTCATTACAGATTCAGCCCTATCTCCTACACCTTCTGCATCTACAATATTTATTGATGTTGTTAGTGACGTGCCTTCTGAATAATCAAAGAAAGATTAAATTATATTCAATACACCTTTAGTGTTAAATGTATTTTAGTCATCTGGGTGTACACCATGCGCTACCTGTAGGGTCTTGAGAAATCCTGCAGTATAGAAAAATTTACCTGTATACACCTATGTGCTTCAAGAAACCAACTACTCTGTAACGCCGTACTATTACTGGATTGGTGAGTACCTAAATACTAGTTTATACTTGTATACATGTTATTGTAGTCTGCTTCTTTGAAAATTGATATTCCATGGGTACCAAATAATGCTTATTTAATCAGAATATTCAATAAACTGGCACCTCTCCTATCTCCAACATACTGGATAACAGTGATTTTATTGTATATCTGTGTAAGACAATGGGTACTATGTCCTTTATTAACTGAAATGTGTGTGCATGTGTTACAGGAGAGAGTTTATTGTAGAAATCAATGACCACTCTACTATCTCAGTAATGGCTGTGTCAGTTGTATGATCATTTATTTTTCTAATGAGGTAATGTATATAGTAAATGCAACATGGATGCTTCTGAAATCTACAGTACTATGTTCTCAGTTTCTACAAATGGATCTCATCTATGCGTATAAGTGACCAATAAATTGCAATGAGAAAATCTGCTGCAGGCACTATGGCAAACATTTGGTGATATATAAACTTTTCTAGTACAAATGCTTTTTTTTCTGTAGTAGATAGGAATACCATATTCAATCAATTTGGAGATCTGTAGGTTCAAAATCATGGGGCAATGATACTAGGGTGATGTACACATCGGAACGTCAGGTAGATTAGGCAGAGAAATATAGATACTTCTTAGTTATGGTACTTCTTACTTGCCTTGTCATTGTCTCATGCTACAGCTAAACTGAGAGCATATTTTTTCAATGTGCAGCTGAACAGTCTCTTGGTCAGAAGGAAACAGTATTCCATACACGTTGTATTAACTAGAATTAACTGGAAGTGTAAGAATTAAAAGTGAAGTATTAGCTTTTCTGTGAAAGAGCTTTCCTTTGACAAAGTTGTTTATTATCTTATATTGGCATCCATATGGTTGAATACAGTTGAATTTGTATTCTTGTGTGCCTCAACTGATAGCAGAGAGACAACATGCATGAGATAATATCCTGGGACTGACATTGTTGCAACTACACTCTGTTCGTCTGGTAGTTTTTATTTAAAACTTCTTCACTTTGATTTCTATAACTAGTTACCCAATTATGAGAATCTCCTTCAACTATGGTTAATAGACACACTTAGGGGAGAGGCCATCATACACATGCAATCTATATTGAAAGTGAATAGCAGAATTTCTTTTAGTCTGAGTGTGACAAACTCCGAGCTCCACATAATCAATAACTGTTCCACCCAATCAATAAGTTTCTTCTCTTTAGAGAGGCAACAAGTCGTTGCGTTCAAACATCAAATTATGTTGAAGACACATGGAACAAGGATACCTTCTGGTTTTGAGTATCGAACCCCTGTCTGGCTTAGAAAGAGTGAGGGTGTTTTTGGTCTGAAAAGTGGAGGATGACTTTTCAACTTTTCTACCAACCTCCTTATGCTACCATAATGTACAATTCTCATCACATAGGATGATATTGATTTTCATACAAGGATCTAAAAGTGTTTTGTAATAATATGTATTTATATAAGTGTTCATCTGAGGTGATTTCCAAATGTGTTACAAACTATAGTTATACACCAAAGATCATTGAAACACAAGCATGACTGGGCATGAAGGTTCAAAAAGGCAAACAACTGATGCTGAGGAGTGCATGGAAGAGGAATTTTGTCAAGTCCTTATTTTTATGAAAAGTGCCATGGAATCCTTAATGTTTATACAGTTAAGATTTTAGTTTGTATGATTTTATGGGAAAGCCCACGTAGTAAGATGTATGGAATTAACAATTTGTGTATGAGAAGAATTGGTTCACATGCTAAATCTACACTATGAAATAAAGTTGAATTCATTAATGTCAACTTTTTACCACTAGATTTTATAAAGTAAAAGTTGAGTGTTCACGCCTGCTCACAAAATCGATTCAGTGTGTCCCCACTAAATCACCAAAGTTTGACTGTTGCAGCAGTGCACTATGGGCACCTATCCCACAGTTTCTTCAGCCCCATTGCATTCTGGATTTTTTGCCTGTGCATAGTGGGAAAAAATGTCCCACAAGTGGTTGTGAGTATGTGATGTTATCTTTCTCAACAGTGCTGCCAGCGTTCTCTCCTCCCCACTACTGAAAACACACAGGCATTTTTCAGAAGTCTCTTTCCCCAGTGAGAGAAATTGTTTTGAGTCATCTTCATTATGGAAACAAGCAGCTTTTACGAAAGAGTTTTTTTCAAAGGAGTTTAAATTTACAGTAAATACAAGTGAAGAGAGGGAGAGGCTGAAGAAGCCAAGTTTGAATGTGTGTTTGTGTGTGTGTGAGAGAGAGAGAGACTTGTGAGCTGTCACCACACAGAAGTGAAGAACAGACATTTTTCAGAAGTCTCTTTCCCCCGTGAAAATACACCAAATAGGAATGGTTCAGTAGATGAAGCCCGTGATACCTAAGTAGAACAAAGGGGTTCTATACAACCAGTTAAAGACTAGATATTATTCACAAGGAAAGAAAGAAAAGTACAGAATCCCAAAGACCATTTGGTGGTTAGTGTGAATATGAAACAGGGAAAGACAGAAAGACATGGGGCATTGGTTTCTATTGGTTAGCACCTCTTCCCCTGGTGAAAATACACCAAACAGGAATCCATGTGACTAGTGAAAGATTTCATATTATTTGCAAGGAAAGAAGATACAAAGAAAAAACAGTAGTGTAGTAGTAGTGTATCTGGCTGAAGAAGCCAGGTTTGAAGGAGAGAGAGAGAGGGAGAGAAATTTGTGGGTTGTTACCACATAGCGGTGAAGAATGCTCTAGAGAGGTCATTGCACTGACACCTCCAACATGAGGTGAGGAGACCATTACAAGTGTTAGCTCCAGACTCATTCTGGATTAACAAGACTAAATAAAAGAGAAGGAACAAATCCCAGAGGTTGTGTCTACACTAGGAACTAACTTCGAAATTTGAAGTAGCCAGCAGAGAGTCTACACACATTTTCCCCTTACTTCAAAGTTAACTTTGAAGTAGGGAGCCCATCTTTGAAGTCCTTACTCCATTCTTGGGAATGGAGTAGTGCCCTACTTCAAAGTTTAACTTCAAAGTAGGGTGTGTGTACATGCTCAGCTTTAAAGTTGCTTACTTGGAAGTTGTACTTCCAAGTAAGTAATGTTGATGTTATTTTTGTAGTGTAGACACAGCCAGAGGGCATAGGTGTCTAGTGGCGGCTGGAAGGAGCTAGGAGGACTAGTGAAAGATTTCATATTATTTGCAAGAAAAGAAGATACAAAGAAAAAACAGTAGTGTAGTAGTAGTGTATCTGGCTGAAGAAGCCAGGTTTGAAGGAGAGAGAGAGAGGGAGAGAAATTTGTGGGTTGTTACCACATAGCGGTGAAGAATGCTCTAGAGAGGTCATTGCACTGACACCTCCAACATGAGGTGAGGAGACCATTACAAGTGTTAGCTCCAGACTCATTCTGGATTAACAAGACTAAATAAAAGAGAAGGAACAAATCCCAGAGGTTGTGTCTACACTAGGAACTAACTTCGAAATTTGAAGTAGCCAGCAGAGAGTCTACACACATTTTCCCCTTACTTCAAAGTTAACTTTGAAGTAGGGAGCCCATCTTTGAAGTCCTTACTCCATTCTTGGGAATGGAGTAGTGCCCTACTTCAAAGTTTAACTTCAAAGTAGGGTGTGTGTACATGCTCAGCTTTAAAGTTGCTTACTTGGAAGTTGTACTTCCAAGTAAGTAATGTTGATGTTATTTTTGTAGTGTAGACACAGCCAGAGGGCATAGGTGTCTAGTGGCGGCTGGAAGGAGCCATTACCCCATAAGAAGTACAAGTGGCTCAAGAAGAGAAAGAAGAGTTAAGGAAGCATTAGAAAATAGAAAAGTTATGGAAAGAATAAAATATGGAGATATACCTACCTCATAGAGCTGGAAGGGACCTTCAGAGGTCCTCAAGGCCAGTCGCTCACCCTCACAGCAGGACCTCTCACCATCCCTAATGGATTCTCACCCTCCCTCCACCATTTGCCCCATACATCTAAATGGCCCCCTCAAAGCTTGAAGTCACAACCCTGGGTTTAGTAGGCCAATGCGCAAACCACTGAGCTCTCCCGCATTCCTTCACCTCTTTTGGTAAAGAAGCTCTAGCCCTAGAAACTGCCTGTGTGCATGCAAGAGAAGGGAGGGAGAGAGCCCATAAGCTCTGTTCCATCATAGGAAATCCTCTCCTAAGCCATATAGTTTGGGAAGGGAGACTACGTATTTACAAAGTATGTCCCCCAAGTCACATTCTGCTTCCATCCCAATGAGGGTAAACCCTATCCGTCAGGGAAGCCCCACACAGGACAGGACATGGTGCTATCTGCAGTTACAGTCAGCACTGCCTAGCTGCCATGCAGAGTGGTTGGGAGGGAGTGACCATATGATGGGGAGGAAGGGGCTATCTCACCAGCTGCATGGTGTCTTGGGGAGGGCAGCCCCATACAATATGAAGCAGAGAAAACAAGTTTCTCAGCCTCTCCTGCTAAACTGTGTGCAAGGAAGAAGTTTTCATCCGTGCAGGGGAGGGCATGGAGCTGTCTGCACATAAGGGCCACACTGCCTAACCACAATGTGATATGGTGGGGGCTAGTCAGCCAGCCGGATGATGCTTTGGGCGTGAGGAGGCTACCTGGTACAAACGTGAAGTGTGAAAACAAGCTGAGCAACCTATCAAAATGGTTCAGTCTGCTGGGAGCTCCCAGACGCATTTGGTAACAAGGTTATTTTTCTTCTTTAAAAAACAATCCTGCCCTGAGCCACACATACTCAATGGCTGTGTCTACACTTGCATACCTCTTTCGAAAGAAGTATACAAATGAGGGAAATAGTAAAAGTACTATTATTGTTGGAAACAAAAGCCTGGTCTCCATGCATAAAGCAAGCAGGAGGGTTTATTATGCACAGTGCTGGTGGAGTGTCACTGTGCTTATTAGGCTCAGCGGACACCGTCAAACAATTAGTTACAATTGATTATATAGGATGCCAATAGGCAGAGAGAAGCAATGGGATAGGTGCTAACAGCAAGACGAAATGAGCACAATAAGAATTCATCCAAAATGAATTCATCCATAGTTCAAATCATGTTTAATCTAATACATAGATACCACTTCTTAACTGTTTAATTAAAGAATGAATGCATGGCAGTCCAATCATGAGTTCAAGGGAGTGATGATGATTCTTTCCAGATAGGTATGATCCAGTGATGCATGTCTAAGGGATTTAAAGCAAAAACAAGAAAGGTAAATGTCAAGCATACTGAGTTTGTTATACCTTGTTCATATCTCTAACAGTCCTGGCTGACAACAGTGGGAGGTGTTTGGGTAGAGAGAGAGAGAAAGAGAGAGGGAGAGAGAGAGAGAGAGAGAATGCTTCCTCTCATCGGTGAGGGTGGAAGCCTAGTTCTGAGCCCTTGAATGAAGCTGCTGCTGGGGTAGTTATCTCTTT
Source organism: Carettochelys insculpta (assembly GCF_033958435.1). Taxonomy (NCBI): domain Eukaryota; kingdom Metazoa; phylum Chordata; order Testudines; family Carettochelyidae; genus Carettochelys; species Carettochelys insculpta. The sequence goes on from NC_134137.1 coordinate 141,270,178, forward strand.
CTCAGATTTTAAAGCACCATTTCTGTTTGCGGCCTTGTTGAGGCCTGTAATGTATGATAAAGGGCAAAGACAGCAGATTTTCACTAATTCTGGCTGCCTATGAATCACGATACATATTATGAGATCATTAGGCCTCACACTAGATTATGAAATTTAGGAATGTTGAGAAGAGGTCTTAACATAAACCATGATATACAAGAGTGAGTTGGGATTTTTACCCTACAATTCTACTAATCTCCAAACAGATGATTTGGCACAGAGATGCTTAAATGATTTTAACCAGGTTAGAGTGGGTTAGCAGAAGACGTATGAAGAGAACCTGTGAATCTCAGTCCCCTTTTCAGACCACTAGTGAACGTCCTTGGCCCATTTTACTGAAATGTACAGAAAGGATAAACAAAATTTATTTTAGATACACAGTGAAATAAGTAAGACTGACAGCACTAATATTTAAAATGCACAGTGAATATTTACTACTTTTTAAGCTGCTAGTTAAATTAAGGTTTTTCTTCATAATGATTTTAACATAATTTCTTTTCATCAAATCTTTGGAGAGAAACTGCATTCACGTGAATGAAGGATATTCATCAATATTAAGTTTTCAGTACTGTAGATGTATTCAATTGCGGAAGCAATTGACTGCAAATGGATTCTTTGCCGGTAAAGTAATTTCAGATCAATGATGTTTCACAGAAGGTGTAAACAAAGGGAATTTAAAATAAAATCATACTAAACAATGAGAAAACACAATTTGTGCCACTGATGAAAATTCAAAGAAATCTGAAAGATCAATCTACGAAAAGAAGCAAACTTATGGAATGTCACATTTTTTTAATACTTATAATATCTTATTGGTATGCAAGTCCCATAAAGAATTTTGCCCTGAAATACAATATGGGTAATGTGGCGATCTATCTATCTATCTATCTATCTATCTATATTTGAATTTATATATACGTAATACATTTCTCAGCAAAAACAGTTATGCCATCTGGGGGCGAAGGGAAAGACAGGGTAAAAGGCCCAATATTCTCCTAATAAAACCATCTGAGCTAAGGTTCAATGGGACTATGCATAGAAGCAAGTGTCTATGAAATCAAGCCTTTATATGTTAAACTTGTTTGTTTGGATTCATATAACCCCCTTTCACAGCCGCTCTCCACAAACTGCTTTATTGTGGTTTATTTATATTTATTTGTATTCTGGCAATAGCACTTTGGTCTTGGTTTTCTGAGCATACATCTTCAACTATAGTCATTGGGATACCTCCAAAAATGAAAACATAAGAACCAGGCATTGGTTAAACAGGCAGACACAGTTCCCGTCTCAAACAATTTACTTTCTAAGTTATGGATCACAACTTATGAAATGTGCTAGTTTCCATGGACTCCAGTGGGAAAACTCATTCTTGTCTTTGCAGGTTTGGAAGATATGGCTGCCCAAAGGTACTGCTGAAAGCCTCGAAAGCATGAAAAATTCAATTCAAATCAGAGAAAAACCAAACTGTTTTCTGGTCTGATTCCCCACTCTCTTAGGGTGCATTTACACTAGCAAGTACATTCGAAATTAGGAACAGAAGACCGAGTTCTTTCAAAAGAAGCCATGGAGTGTCTACACTGACACGACGCTCTTTCAAAATTAACTTTGAAAGAACCCCCGCGTTCTTTTGAAGTTGGTTCTCCGCTCCCGGGATGGGAAAAGTGCCCTCTTGCGAAAGAAAATTTGAGAAGAGAGCAAGCATAGACATTCCACAGCTCTCTTTTTTGAAAGAGGGGGTCCTCCATGGCCACGATCAGCTGGCAGGTGGCGGCACCGCTCCCAGCACAAGTGGAGCTCTATGGCTCCAGCGTCCAGCTGCCTTTCAGCACGCAGGCTCCCAGAAGCCCTCAGGCAGGAAGCTGAGAGCCTGCAGGCAGCAGGAACCCCAGCCACAACAACCCGGGGGAAGTCGCAGCACCTCCGGCACCATGGCCAGAAGCTGGGACTCCTACCCACCCCAGGGACCATCCAGGGACCAGGGGAAGTCCTCCCAGGAGGGGAGCCAGCCCTCCAAGCACCAGGCCCCCTCCAGAACAGAGGCCGAGCTGCAGGACCTCCTCGCCCTGTGGGAAGATGAGGAGGTCCTGCAGCAGACGGGGGTCCAGCGCCGGAATGCCGCAGAGTTCGAGCTCCTGGCCAAGGGCCTCACTGACCAGGGTCACCCCACTTGGACCCCAGACCAGGTGAGGTCCAAGGTTAAGGAGCTCCAGCAGGTGTACTGCCAGGCTTGTGACACAGCCAGACAGTCAGGGGCAGCTCCCACCAGCTGCCCCTACTACCGGGAACTCGACTGTCTCCTTGGGCCCAAGGAGGTGGGAACCCGGCCGTGTACCTGGACACCGTCAATCCCCTGACTGAGCTGGAGGAGACACGGAGGGGGACTGAAGGGGAGGACAGGCCTGGACCACCGGACACCCACAGACTCCCCCGACAGATCTAGGACACGAGCAATGACAAGGGCTCAAGCGAGGGAGCCCTCATCATCCACAGCCCCTCAGGCCCATCCACCCTGGCCCCCTCTGTCCGTGCCTCATCCGATTTCCTGGAGGGACCCACAGGTATGTACTGTGCACGTTGGTGGGAGGGGGAGTGCAGTCCCAACCGGGTGCCTGCAGCCCACCCACAGGGACATCAGCCCCAGGGCATGGGCAGGCCAGATGGCCCTGCTGCCCCAGCCTCACAGGGCTGACGTGTGGCACCCGGCACCATGCAGGCTGGACAGTACCAGACCACAGAGGGACTGAGGGAGGCAGAGGAGAGCCAGTGCTCCTGCAACCCAGAGGGAGACCCTTGATGCGGTCCCTGCAGGACCACTGGGAAGGAGTGGAAGGGATGTGGGGGGGAGTTCAGGGGGTCCTTTACTGGGACTAATGGCCTGTTCCTCTCCTTTTTTGTCTCCACTGCTTCAGCAGCTGGCAGCCGGACCATCCCCGTGACAGGCCCAGGGAGCCCAGTGACAGAGGGTGAGGGGGAGTGGTCCAGGCCTCAGATGAGGCCAGCACAGGGCCATTGCTGGTCTCTCTGCCAGCACCACCAGGCCAGGGATGAGGAGGCAGGGGACACAGCCCACACGGCTGCCCTCAGGGAGGTGACGGGCGTCATGCGGGAGTGGCTTGTCGTGGAATGGCAGGGATGGGACCAGGTGGAGTTCAACTTGGACACCCTCACCCAGGCCGTTGTCGGCCAGCTGGCCCCTGCTGCCACTCCATCGTGGTCACTCCCACACCCACATCCCCCATTGCCCTCCCACCTTCCCCCACACCCACACAACTCCCTGTGCCACAAGCCCCAGTCTGGCCCTGGCCCAGCCCCCGGACACATGGAGGAAGGGACCAGCGTGGCTGATGGGGCTTCTGGTCATCAAGCCCCTGGAGGTGTGAGCCCCCCCAACTCAGGCCCCCCCATTCACCCTCCCACCTCCCATGTAAATAGTTCCCCCTTTCACCATCCCCCCACACGTGTATATAGGTCCCCCGGATAATGAGGGGCACAGTTTTTTCATATAATAAACAGTTTATTTTTATGGTTTATTTACCCTCTGTCCTCCATGCATGTGTGCTGGTGTGTGTGTGTGTGTATGCAGGGTGTGGCTTGAGGGGGTGTGTGCAGTGTTGGGTCAGTTACCGTGGCCCCCACTCAAAGGCCTGGTGCAGGTCTTCTTTTACATACACCCTGTCCTGCTGGGCCTGGTGGCACAGTGAGGCAGGGGGCTGTTTGTACCCGCACCCCACCTCAGTGCCCCACCCCTGCACATAGGGATCATGTTTCACCTCCACCAGGTTATGGAGGGTGCAGGAGGCACCAACCACCGCCGGGACATTGGTGAGACCCACCTCCAGCCTGGTGTAGAGGCATCTAAAATGCCACTTGTGGTGGCCGAACGCCTGCTCCACAGTGTTCCGGGCACGGTTCAGCCGCTCATTAAAGAGGTCCTGGCTCGGCTGGGTGTGCCCGGTGTATGGCTGCATCAGTCAAGCCTGCAGAGGGTAGGCCATGTCCACCACGATGGGGAGCTCCCGCCGTGGGATGAAGGTCTCCTTGGCCATACGACATCCCAGCCCTGAGTTCCTGAAGACCCTCGTGTCATGGGCACAGCCAGACCAGCCCATGTAGATGTCCTTGAACTGGCTGTTCGCATCGACCAGGGCCTGCAGGATCACCAAGTGGTAGCCCTTGTGATTCACGTAGGCCCCGTGGCTGGGACCACCTTGTTGATCACCTGGGTGACCTGCAGGGCATAGGGGGGAGCACTCATGAGTGTGTGGTAGGGTGCAGCTTGCCTGCCCATGCCTGTCCTCATCTCCACCCCTGTCCCCGGGGTGACCACCCTTCTCCCGATGGTGCTTGTCACAAGGCTGCCCCCCCTGCATGCAGTCTAGCTGTGAGCTGGGCAAGGCTTACCTTGATGAGGATGGCCCTTACAGTGGCTTTGCCCACCCCGAACTAGTGGTCGACAGATTGGTAACAGGCCAGGGTGGTCAGCTTCCACAGGGCGATGGCCACCCTTTTGTGCAGGGGGAGTACTGGCCTCAGGTGTGTGTCCTGGTGCTGGAGAAGTGGGTCGAGCCAGTGGCACAGCTCCAGGAATGACCCCTTTGTCATCCTGAAGTTCTGTAGCCACCGATCATTGCCCCAGTCCTCCAGTACCAGCCGGTCCCACCAGTTGCTGCTTGTGGGGAAGCTCCACAGGTGGCAAATGACCCAGGGGACCAGCTGGGCACATTGCACCCTGAGGATGGAGTCCAGGAGTGTGGCTACTGTGGTGGCCACCTGGAGCCACTTCAGCAAGGTGGCCAGGACTGCAGCCAGGGTGCTGGCCATGGCTGCAATGGAGGGGGGCTACAGCTCAGGGCCCGGGATGCCACCTCCTTTGTCTCCCTCTCTCTCTCTCTTGCTAGCCCTCGGAGTGTGCAGGCTGAGGTACAGAGGGGGCCCTTGAAGGGGATGGTGGGCAGCGGCCCCGGAAGGGCTCGTCCGCCATGCAACCCTGCCCATGCTGCTTCCTGCCCTTGCTCTTTCAAAAAAGTGTCCTGGCATGTGTGGATGCTGTCTTTTGAGATTGTTCTGGGGGCCTTTCAAAAAAAAGGACTGAACCTTTGGTCCCCACTGGTGTGCGGACGCTCCGCTTCGAAAGACCATCTTCTGATGTTCTCTTTCGAAACGTTCTTTCAGAACAGAACTGTAGTGTAGACAAAGCCTTAGGGACTCAGCAAATATGTATTTCAGTTTAGGAAATAAACCAGTACTCTAGAAAAAAAAATTGGTTAGAGTAAAACCTAAACTGATTTTTAGTTTCTTACCAAAGTAAAACAAACAGAAAAGTCTTTAAAATCTTCGAATAAAAACAACATTTTATTTGTTTTATTTTGAATGATTTGGGCATTTTTCACAATTTTCATTGGACAAGTTAAAAAAAAAAGAAATGAAATATCAACATGTTTAATTTCAAAAAGGCAGACTGATTTTGATTTCCAGACAAAATTAGCTAATTCAACCCAATTATGCTGACAAAAAAATCACTCACTTCCAATCTTTATCTAGTGTATGCTACCACAACTATATTAAATCAGTGGAATTTTGCCAATGTAAGAATGATGGAACACATTAAAACAAGCAAGCTTCAGATGTTTGTACAAACATCTGTATATCTTTCATAACTCTCAGTTCTTCTGAGTTAGCTCAATCTACAAATAATGGAAACCGATTTCTCCACAGTATTTTTGGTATTTCTTCCACTGGAATGAAGTAGGGAGGAAAGTGAGCGCAAAGAAGATAAAATATGGCTTAGGTCTACAACCTCATATAAGACTGAATTTAGACTGAGATTAAGAAAGCAGTTTGTTTTGCTTCATGCTTTATCTGAACAGATTCATGTATTTTGGTGCTGTGAGAAATAACTCAGATGAGGGTGTTGTCAATTTTGACTATTCTTATCTGGCACTTACTAAAACCTCAACATATTATAACAGATGCTTGTCAAAATTCAAAGCACTGGATAATTCTTACCATTCAGTAAGCAGCTTTCATGCCAAGCTTTTTCCACAGCAGAAAGTCATTTGGGTTTAAAGGGATCTCTAGCAGGTCATTTAGCTTATCCCGCTGTATTGTAGCAGAATTGATTTCCCTGATAGATGGGGCGTCTTGTCCTGCCATAAATAGCTCCAAAGATGGTAATTGCACAGCCTTGCTTGACCGCATATTCTATTTTCTAAATGTTCTTGTATTTATGTAGTTCTTCCTACTATTCACCTACTGTGCTTGTTTCCTGCTTCCGAGTTGGCACATTACTCCTTGTTCTGTTAGGGAGAGAACAGTTGAATTAGAGATTTGTGCTGTTAGCTCTTAAGTCATGTATAAATGCTTATTTGCCAGGCACTTATTTTACTCTGGATTTCCTTTGCCCTACACTTCATTAGCTGCACCACTAACCATTGGAAACCTTCATCAGTCATCTTTTCTGTGTCCTCTCTTAGGACCCAACTGAGGTGCAGCATTGAGCAAAAATTAGACAATTAAGGTACTGCATTTGAGTGAAATGTTACTTTACATAGGCATCAATTTAGTGAAAAGGGTCCACCAAAATGTGAAGAAACATGAAATCACTCATTATTCTTTTGACTGGATGCATCTCAGAGCCAGAATTTTGGAAAGAGCCATTTAGTATGTAGATCTTACCCAGTACGCAGCAAGCTAAAAGTAACCCAGTGCATTTCAGCTGAATAAGCCTGAACTGTATGCTCTCAGAATTACTCAAATAAATGTGCTTTTCATCATTTTCTAAATACAAAGGTTTTGGCCTTTACTCTGTTTCCAATAAGAATACACAACGTACATGTTTTTAACACACACTGTACCCTGCTGGTGCTTTGAATAACAAGGAAACTCAATCTTCTTTTTTTCCAAAGTAAACACAACTAGTTCTTTCAATTGTCAATTCTTTCAATTGTCCCTTATGGATCAGTTTTTCTAGATGTTTAATAATTTTGTTGATCTTCTTTGGGCCTTCTCCAATTTCTCCACATCTTTTTGAAATGTGATGACCAGAACTGGACACAGTACTCCAGCTGAAACCTAATCACTACAGACTAGAGCAGAAGAATTACTTTTCATGTCTTGCTTATAACAAATATGTGTACTTATGAAAATCAGAAGCCTATCTGCCTCCTCAAATGATCCGCTTAAAATATTTCTAAAAATGACATAAAACATCTTTTTCATAATGTCATGATATCTGGCACGGTGTGATCAGCTAGAAACAAGTGTCATGCCCCAATGAAAGAGAAGTGAATCAGAGTTCTCAAAAGAGATTGATAAACAATCGATTTCTAATTCTCATGCTATGCAAAACATTGACACTTGAATTTATCTCTTCACCGTGGTTAAATATCGTCAATGTATCAATTCACAGCAGTGCAGTTGTAGGGAGAAAAGTTTACATTGGAAGAGTAACAGTTTATGGGAGGCTTTTGTGAAGTAGGAAAAAAGTGAAAAAAGTATTTTTAAAGCTGTGCAGAAGTCTGGCACATTGGATGACTTCACAGTGGAAATGGATTTGTGAACACAATGCAAGTGAGACAATGAAAGGGACACAATGCATTTATTATAGTAGTATCACCCTGACATATACAATGTACATTACATTGATAAAGGATCCAAAACCACCAGATTCTGTAGAGAGTTCAAAATTGGAACTAGAACTCTAGATACGATTTTCTTAGTTGAGTCCTACTACATATTGCAAACCAATTCCTCATATTACTCTGTGATTGTATAGCATCTTAGCACAATGAGGACTAAATTCCAGCATGGGCTTTGGAGCACTATCTCAATATAAATATTCAGTGATAACTCACTTCACCCTCCATTGGCATGCAGACAGCTTTGGAACTCTTAACAATGTATGGTCCCACTAAACACTATTTTAGTTAAGCAAGAATATTTTATCTACTTGAACTGGAAGAGGGAACTTTAGGTAGGTACAATGGCGTAACACAATGGACTTTGGTTGTCTCATCCAGACTTTGATTTCTAGGCTATCAAAAATCTTTGGAATGTTTAATGACCCCAAATGTAAAGAGTCTTCACTGGAAATGTTTGCATTTCATACAGTGTGTGTTTAAATTAAAGCCTTTTTCGCTGTTCATAAAATATCAAAAAAAATGGTTGGGTTCATGTTACACTATATTTCAGACAGAACATCATTCCTTGTTTTAAACTCCCTTTTGTCCCATCAATATGAATAACTTCCTGAAACTTGAACTGAACTAAAAGATGGCTCTAGTCTTGAAAATTTGTCAGACCATAATTCCTTCCCGGAGTCTAGGCTCTGCCTTTCCATTGGACTTCTCAACATCTCAGAAAAGCTTTATCACCTTTCACAGGAAAAGTGAAAGTTAGGATTCCCTATTCAGAGCTAGTAAGTTTGAAATAAAGTTGACTGATTGAAGTTGAGTGTGCTTACTATTTGAAACTTAGAATGTGGGCTTTTTATGAAAAAAAAAAAAACCAACACTTTCACACAGAACAAATACAATATCACCTCTGAAGGGTGATGATTATTTCTTTCAATTCAGAGAAAGACTTCAGTAACTCCAAAGCACCACATAAGCAGCATAATAACCACCCTTCACAGATAAGATATCCTGTAGATATAAAATGCACAGTTGTCATCTCTCCAAGTCTTCAGGAAAAATGTTGTGAAGCTGACAAAGAAAAAGTATCAGATTTCCCTTTCATTCAGGCATGTTTTAGTCCTTAAATACATCCCCAAATTTCCTTTCATTGCCTTGAAAGGGCAGATCTATTTTCAGCAGCAGCAGAATAGGAAAAGGCTGTACCGAAGAGGGAAACTGAGAGAGAATCTCCACACACTTTCCTGGGGACCAGTTCTGCTTTCTAAAGGAAGCTCTGCTAGCTTCAGCTCCAGTTCTTAGTATGAGTATCTCCCAGTTAGGCCAACTTGTCTACAGTGAGAGACTCCCTTATAGTTAAGCTCTCCTCTCTGCCCTGAAGAAGTCAAGAATATATGGTGAGGGCATCAAAGACCAGAGTCTCCCCTTTGGTCAACCAAGGAAGAGGGGTGAACAAATTTGCTTTTTCATATCCTCAGTCCTAAAGAATAACCTCCAGAGTAATGTAGAGCAGCTTTGGGGATTTTCTAAACCATGCCTAGTCATCATGCTCCTTCTGTTGAGGACCAGGAGGACAGTGGTATACAGGTCACAAGTGTGATCTAATTAGTTTGTTCAGGAACGTTAAGGCTGTGTCTAGACTAGCTCCCAATTTTGAAGGGGGCATGCTAATTAGGGTGTTGGGGGATTACTAATGAGGTGCTGTGGTGCATATGCAGCACTTCATTAGGCTAAATCTGCCCCCGTGGCATTCGAAGTCCCAGCTTGCGTGTCACCTCGGGTCACCCGTGGGTACTTAAAAGTGCCCATGCTCCTTCAAAGTCCCTTTCCTCCTTACTTCAAAGTTGCCATGGGGAGATTTAGCCTAATGAAGTGCTGCATATGCACCACAGCATTTCATTCGTAATCTCCCAACACCCTAATTACCATGACCTCTTCCAAATTGGGGGCTAGTCTAGACTCAGCCTAAAAGTGACTTCTCTGCAGCTTTGTACTACTATGGGACATTGGGGCCTAAATCTTCCTGATTACTCTGAAAACACCACACAGAAATTTTTAAAACAGTTATGTAATTTTCTTGTTCGCCCATAAGTTTTCAAAGTGTATACTTCGAAAAGTCAGTGTCTTAGTCACAAAATACAGCTATACATTTCTCTTTTTGTAGCCCCTTAAGAGACCCTTTATAGAAATAAATAAAAGAAGAACAGGAGTTCTTGGCTATGACTACACAACAGCAATCTGTTAATATAAGTTATTGTCAGAAGAGATCTTCCAGCCAAACATCTGTCAACAGATCATATCCACACAGAAAATTGGATCAAAAGAGCAATATGCTCTGTCAGCAGAGAGTGGCCATACTGTCTGTTTGCTCTCTCGACAGAAGGGCCAGCTGGAAGCTCAGCAAATAGGGCTGCCTGGAGAACCAGAAGCCCTACCTGTCGATGAAAGGGCCCCAGGAGCATCTACATGGCTTTTTTGTTGACAGAGAACTGTTGATGAAGGCATTATTCCTGAATGCAGAGAGGCACAACAGTGCCAGCAGATGTGCAGGGTTTGATTGACGGTTTGTGTAGACTGTATAGGTGCTCCATGGGTTTTTCCAACAAAACCCCGTTTTTTTCCAACAAAACTCTTATTTTGTCAGAAAAAACCCTCTCATGTAGATGTAACCCTTAAGTTCTAAATCGGTTACTTTATGCCACTCTGGGATTTTGGTCAGAACACCCACATTTTTTCCAGCTGTACCCCATAATAATATTTACCTGCCTCACAGAGGGTGTTGGGGAGATTAGTTAATGTTTGTAAAGTACTTTGAAGATGAAAAGCCCGAAGTAAAATGTTAAGTAACATTTAATCGCAGATCTAGTCCTGGAAAAGTTTTTTTTTTCCATTTTGTAGCCTATGAACTAAAACAGAAATAATGGCTTTTTAAAAAAGCTTTTAGAAATGATTCCTAGAGCCTCACCAAATACTATAGCCACTGTGGTGATTTATGGCTGTGGCATTTTTTAGAACCATAGTAAAATGTGAAACAATTACACATCCTCCCCTCCCCCATGACCTCTACTTTCCTTTGTTGCTTTCATAGAGCTCTGCAAATAATTCTTAGAATTAGAGGACACCATGCAATGAGTGCTCTGTATCTAACCCAGAGGATTTCTCTTCCAACTATGTAGATATTCGAGAGCTCAGATGGCTTGGTGCCATTCTTCTGGAATCACCTCAGAAGGGCACATTCCTTTAAATGGTCATAATACTAAACGATTGAGTAGCTGGTCTGGAACAACAACTTCTTCTTCTTCTTCAGTAAAACTGCAGGATACTTATTTCCAGAAATAAAAACAATTTTCTCGCTTTAGTGGTATTTAATGCCTGACATAGAATACTGAAATATCTAGGGATTAACACCTCATGAGATTTTTCTGGTAACCAAGAATAATGCTACTTGGCTCTTCTTACACTATGCTTTAATGTTAACTTTAGCAATATCAAAATAAAGATAAACATTCCCTCCTACTTGCAAGGATGTTTTTGAAGTGTCGCATAGTATTTGTTTCTTTACAGTAGCAAATCCAAGGGATTAAAGATGAATCAACTGTAGTTAGTTCAGTTCACTGGGTTTCATGTGAATATATTCTCCTTATTCAGTCTGTGTGGATTCAAATTTTCAAATTTTGTTCCACAAAGCCAAATTTAACATACAAAAGCAGTTTCAATAGATTCCATGCCAAATTTACATGGCACTGCACAATTTTACTTGATTTCAACAAAACTCAAGTTTGCCAAGGTTTTTTTAAAAGAGTTAAAAACCTCCCAACAAATTGGCCTCAACATCAGCTTTGCATTTTGTTTCAGATATTTTTCAAGCCTGAATCAAGTGACATTTCAGCCCTTCAATAGCAACATACTTAGTTATCCTAATGAAAAACACTACTTTTTCACCGTGCTTGCCTAATTTAAGTTTATTAACAGTCTGCATTGATAAAATGTTCCCAAAGTCAGTTGTCTAGGAGGTGCAGCATAGAATTACAGCCTATTTCTTAATCTGCTCCAGGAACTAGAGAACCTAGGGATTGTGTAGAAAATAATTTCTTCTGGTGTGACTATAGCAGTATTCCAATGCAGCTCTTCAGCCTGGAATAGCACCTGCAAAAAAAGCCTGGCTCCATGTATCCAGTGCATGGTGAATTGCCTTAGCCCAGAGCAGCCTCTGCAGGGAGAAGTTGGAGCTGGCATATTCTTGGACGAGCCTGCACATGGGGGGTGGCTGCAGCTGATGCAACTCCATGAAAGGTTGAAGGAGCTGGATCTTCTTCATCCTCATGGACACTGGGAGCCCTGGTGATTGAGCTGGAGATGTGTTTCAGCTGAAGACGCCCAGCCCATTGGCAGGGGAGCCAATAGACGTGGCAGGCCCTGGGAAGAAGGATGGGGATGGACAGCCAGCCCTCTGTGCTGTTGGGACTCTGGCATGCTGGCCTCCCCTCCCCAACCTTCAGCGATGCTTGTACTCTGCAAAGGAGGCCAATATCACCAATGCCAAAAAGAGAGGAATAATCACTTCCATCTATCTACTGGCAATACTCTTACTAAGTGCAGTCCAATAAGCCATTAGCCTTCTTGGCAACAAGGGCACATTGTTGACTCACATCCAGCTTCTTCTCATCCACTGAAATTACCAGATCCACCTCTGCAGAACTGCTGCTTATACAGTCAGCTCCAAGCCTGAAGCAGTGCATGAGATTCTTCCATCTGAAGTATAGGACTCTGAACTTCTTGTTGAATTTCATCAATACTATTCAGAAACATTCAACTGAGAAAAAAAGCAAAACAATACAAAATTCCTAATGGATTGAGAGAGCAAAACCCAATGCATATATATTGGATTTTTTTTCTCACAAGGAAACACAGTTAAAGATGACACAATGACTTCAAGTGAACTGACCTATGTATTTCATGGAGTGAATCACAATTTCTGCTTTTTGTCAATGGACATGGCAGAAAATTAACTACACACATTCTGATTCTGCCATGGTGAGTAAAATGGAACTTGGAAGAATAAAATAAAAAAAAGTCTAGTTGAGAAAGTGCTTGGACCATTTTCTGTAGAAAGAGCAACCAAAAAGCTTAGAGAAACAAATTCTCCATTTGCAATTGCTAGTGATGATTCAAATAGAGGAAGCTGAACTTTTGTCTGCTGATTTTTTATGTTAAAAGAGGAATATACAATGTCCTTTTGTACTTTTAAGAAAAAACAGTTCCCATAAATGAGCTTACTTTGGACCTCAAAAATGTCATAGAAACATAGAACTGGAAGGTCCAGAGGTCATCAAGTCCAGTCCTCTACATTTGTGGAAGGACAATGACCCTGTAGATCACTGCTGACGTGTTTATATAACCTGCTCTTTTAAATAACTTCACAGCCTTCCTAGGCAATTGATTCCTGTGCTCAAACACCCCGACAGTTACAAACTTTTTTCCTAATGTCCAACCTAAACCTCCCTTGCTGCATTTTAAGGCCATTGCTCCTTATCTCAACATCAGACTAAGGAGAAGATTTTTGCTCCCACCTCCTTATGTACTTGAAAGCTGTTATCATGTCCCCTGTCAGTCTTCTCTTTTGCAGACTAAACTAACCCAGTTCTTTTAATCGTCCATCACAAATGATGTTTTCTTTGGCCTACCTTAACATCATCCACAAACTTTATAAGCATACTCTCTATGCCATGAATTAAATCATTGATAAAGATATTGGACAGAATCAGTCCCAGCACTGAGCCCTACAGAACCCCCTAATTATGCCCTTTCAGCAGAACTGTGAACCATTGATAACTGCTCTCTGGAATGGATAGCCAATCACTAGGTCAGGAGTGGACAGTAATTTTCACAGAGGGACAAACTCCACAAATTTTGGAGCTGGTCAAGGGCCAATTCTGCCCCCTCCCCCCGGATGTGGCAAGGCCACAGGCAAAAGAGGTGTGGCCATGAGCCTCAGTGAGAAACAAAGAGAGTGTGTGAGTGTGAAAGATGAAATGCTTAGTGTGTGAGAGACAGACTTTGTGATACAGACTGAGTGTGTGCTGCAGTGAATATGTGACAGTGACTGTGTGTTTGGGGGGGGCACTGACTGGGTGCGTGCATGACAGTGACTCAGAGTGTGAGTGCTGGCTGCTGCTAGGTACGTTTCTGAGAGAAGCAACCCTCTGTCTCTTTAAAGGAAATCTGCCCTGCTTCGTTGTCTCCCCTGCTCTGCACTCCTGAGTCACTTACCACTGGAGCAGCTCCACTATGTGTCTCCCTGTCCCCCATCTCTGCTGTGCAGAGATGGGGCAGAGGGACAGGGGAACATCCTGACTTCAGCACTATCCTCTCCTCTGCCCTCCACTCCCCCTCCGCAGGAGAATCCTAGGAGTTTCTCTGCTGCAGATGGAACAAGGTTGGGGGAGTTGCAGCTGAACACATGCTGCTGGCTGTAAGTATGCACACTCTGCTAAGCAGCTGGGTGGGCCAGAGAAAAATGCTTGCCAGGCCAGATCTGGTCTCTGGGCATGATTTAGCCAACCTCTGATCTACACTGTATTTACCTAGTTTCTCTAGTTTGTCAGTGTGTATGGAGCTGACAGCACTTAGGGGAATTATGGTAAGAACTCTGTTTGCTAACCTGATAGTTGTTTGAACACTTTTGGTCTAAGCTAACAGTGACTTTCATATGTTACACAATAATGCAAAAAAGGTTTGGTCTTCAAGGTTTTCAGTACGATTTCTTACAGTGCTAAAAAAAGAGAATTCCTCAAATCCCGTTTCAGTTTGTGGAGCACAACTATCAACTATCACAAAGTGCTTCTGCATATGTACACTCACTGGATCAGCCTCTTTACTGCAGTTGAAAGACATCTGTTGAACTGGCAAGGTATCAAGGTGTACTTCCCAGACCTTGGGAAATCAGACTGGCACAGGATGATTTGGAGATTCATTGAAGATCAACATATGAGTGACAAGTTGACACTTCCAGAGTGCTACATTTATGTTGTGCATTCTGTCATGGACATCTTCCAGAAGTCAAGCTCCATTCTTGAAAAGAGTCTATGAATGCCACTGTACTTTTCAATATGATGTTGGATGCCAGAAACAAGCTGATTGACAAACCAGGAAAGCATGCTTTTTTTTTTTTCAGTTATCAGGGAACAGAGCTTTGCTTCACTTGCCAAAAGAAGCCCAGGAAAAGTTCAGAATGAAGCAAAGATGATGTACAATCAAGCAGTAGCTTATCTGGAGAAATAGTTTTCTTTCAAACACTCTCTTTAAGTCATTTTCATGCACAAGCTTCAAGTAAGTGCCAACATTTGATGACTTAGTGAAGTTGCAAGACCTTTTGAAATTGAGTGCTGCTGCTGTCTTGGGCAAGGATGATTTGTCTCTTATGTACCACTGCCCAGGCTCTAATAGAAGATGACAATCTCCTTGGACCTGCTGATAAATGGCGTGCATTTTTCAGGACAGTGTGAACCCCAAATGTCTTGAAAATTGTTCAGTCTGTGTTCTGTCTGCCAGGCAGGAATGCGCTCCGGGATTGAATTTTCAGTCTGACGTGAAATCTTTTGACTGACAAGAGAAATCACCCAGGTACATTAGATGCAAGCTCAGCGATTCCTTCCTGTGAAAAAGAAATGTCTGGAAATAGGAAAATCAAACAGCAAGTACAAATGCAAGAAATAAATAAATAATGGCTTTTCTTTCTGTATAAAGTTCCAAAATATTCACATTCTAATATACTGTTAAAATAGAGAATCAATGCAGTTTGGAGAAAAAGGGATTTCCATGAAGATGGACACAAACAAAGAAGTTTGGAGAAATGTGACCAAGCCAAGAAAATCAAAAGTACTCTTGAAAATCAGTCTTACCTATATAGTAATAAGTAGTTGTTGATAGGGTTCAGGATGTTGTTGTGTTTTCCTGTCATTGGGGATTGTGGTTGTGGTGGGCTTGCTGTCCTTTTTGTTGCATTTCACATGTGATAACACCAGGTCTAGACTGGGGCAAGAGATAGGCATTATGGCAGACACAGCAAGAATTTAAAGACTCTGTCTAATGAAATTGCTCATGTGCCATCAGTTGCTTCACAAACAAATAGTGGGCTTTGTTCCAGTTCAGCACATAATCATTTCTGAGACTCTCAGTTAGCGATGTGACTAATAGCACTGAAATTGGATCTCCATCCATAGATTATCCTCTTTTTATGCCCCTCTGCCACACCCTCTTCCAGGCATGTGGCCTTTCAATCTTTGCTCATGGCTCCCCATTCTTACCCAGATAAAAATCTATGCATAACAGATACACCCAACACATTCATGGACAACGGCATTGATTATTAATGTAAATGCAAAGATTCTGGTGAATTTATGAGGTCAGATTAATATAAAACTTGAAAGAGTGGTATTTTACTCTTCACTTGAAAATTAAATTATAGAGGTTAAAACACTTCCAGAGTTAGGTCTGCAAGATTGTGTGTTGGTAGCACAGTGGGCAGTTAAGATCTGCAGTATGGGGGAAATCTTTCTTTGCAAGGTTATAGGATAAGACAAAAAGGGACCAGTTTGGGAATGATTACCTGAACTGTCCCTCCTGCTAAATTACATTAAAAAAAAGACAATAAGGACACTTACAAAATTGTATTGGTCTTTATCCTGTGGATCCAACTGTGTAGACCTTAGATTCTAGAACACATGATTTAACAGGTAATCAAAGGACTGAAGAGGAAAGAATCGGGAAAGCTAATTATAACTGTAAAGCCAGTCATCCCATATGTACTGTTATCTTAGCACTGACATCTGATTTGTACAGAGACTGCTGAAAAGGAAATGCTGTGGCTGGATGGTGCTCACAGAACTATTAAATTTTTTTAATAGTAATCATATTATGGAAAATCAATGGCCTCAAAAGTACAGCCCAAATTTGGAATTTAAGAATTATTTAGTGCAATTTTTTTATTTTACTTTAACCAAGAAACCTGGCTTACAAAGATTCATCTTTTTTATCTCCCAAGCATTGAATTTTATGTGGAAGCGTCTGTTAATCATGCTAAAAAGGATAGACCAGTTTGCAGTCTGGCCCTTTTTTATTTCACTTTCATTAAATGAGATAGATATTAAATGCAGAGTAAAACTTATTTTCAAGTTGTTGGTATCACCTTCCCCAGCAAGAATATTTTAGTTGCTTTGGATGCATATTTGCCTTGCTCAGGATCCCCATATTACAATGGTTTACAGTTAGAATTTCTTATTGATATGGTGATTGGTAATTATCCAGTGGCAGAATGACTTATGCCTGCCAAATAGTGGGAGGGGAACGGTGGAGGAAACGTGACAGAGTGAAAGCAGACAGCTTCAGCAGTGTTAGTGAGCACGCTTACTCCAGGTGAGCATGCCCCTTACAAGCAAGCAACAAACCTAGGGAGGGCACAGGACCCCCTCCATGCATCACCTCTGTTCAATGGCACATTTTATTCATTTAATTGATTTTAATGCTCAGTTGTTTGTGGAAGATAAGGAAGTGCCACATTTATTAAATACTACATTTGGTGGTTTCCCAAGAAGGCAGGGGAGAAAAGGAGGAGGAGTTGCAATGTATGTGAGAGAGCAGGGTGATTGCTCAGAGCTCCAGTATATGGAGGGAGAAAAGTTGAGATTCTTGGAGTAAGCTTAGAAGTGGAAGCAACAGAGGTGTTGTTGTGGTTTGTGTCTGCTATAGACTGACAGATCAGGTAGATGAGGTAGACAAGGCTTTCTTATGACAACTAAGAGAATCTTCCAAATCACAGACCCTGGTTCTCATGGGAGACTTTAATCAACCAGATATTTGTTGGGAGACCAACACAGCAGCATGCAGACAATCCAGGAAGTTTTTGGAGAATGTAGGGGATAATTTCCTGGAGCAAATGCTGAAGGAACGGACCATGGGCCATACACAGCTTGACCTGCTGCTCACAAAGATAGAAGAGCTAGTAGGAGAAAGAGAAGTGGGTGGAAACCTGGGGTGCAGCAATAAAGAAATGGTAGATTTCAGTATCCTGACAAAAGGAAGAAAAGTGAGCAGTAAAATACAGACCCTTGATTTCAGAAGAGTGATGGGCAGGATCCCCTGGGAAACTAATATGAAGGGGAAAGGAGTACAGGAGAACTGGCAGCATTTTAATGAAGTCTTATTGAAGGCACAAGAACAAACCATCCCGATGCGCAGTAAGAACAGCAAATATGTTAGGAAACCAGATTGGTCTACATGGGAAATCCTTGGTAAGATTAAACTCAAAAAGGATGTGTGTACAAAGTGGAAACTTGGACAGATGACTAAAGAGGAGTATAAATATGTGGGTGGAGAATGCCGGCGGGTAATCAGGAAAGTGAAAGCACAATTGGAATTGCAGCTAGCAAGGAATGTGAAGGGCAACAGCAAGTGTTTCTACAGGCATTTTAACAATGAGAGTTATCAGGAGGGTGTGGCGCTGTTACTGGATGAGGGCGGTTACCTGGTGACAGATGATATGGGAAAGATTGAAGTACTCAATGTTTTTTTTTGCCTCAGTCTTCATGGACAAGGTTAGTTCACAGTCTACAGCACTAAGCAATGCAGTAGGGGAAGGAGGTAGACAGCTCTCAATGGGGAAGGAACAAGTTAAG
Organism: Carettochelys insculpta; assembly: GCF_033958435.1. Taxonomy (NCBI): domain Eukaryota; kingdom Metazoa; phylum Chordata; order Testudines; family Carettochelyidae; genus Carettochelys; species Carettochelys insculpta. The sequence continues at coordinate 141,288,521 of NC_134137.1, forward strand.
AGCTATTTAGAAAAGCTAGACACACACAAATCCATGAGTGTGGATTTACTGCATCCAAGGGTACTGAGAGAATTGGCAGATGTCATTGCAGGGCCTTTAGCTATTTTCTTTGAAAACTCATGGAGATGGGGAGAGGTCCCAGACAAATGGAAAAAGGCAAATGTAGTGTCCATCCTTAAAAGAATGAAAGAAGGACAATCCAGGGAACTATAACCTGGTCAGCCTCATCTCATTCCACAGAAAAATCATGGAGGGGATCCTCAAGGAACTGATTTTGAAGCACTTGGAAGAGGGGAAAGTTATCAAGAGTAGTCAACATGGATTCACCAAGAATAAGTCTTGCATGACCAATCTGATTTGCTTCTATGATGAGGTAACCATCTCTGTGGACATGGGGAAGTCAATGGATGTGATATACCTTGACTTTAGCAAAGCTTTTGATACCATCTCCCACAACATTCTTGCCCATAAATTAAGGAAGTATGGATTGGATACATGGACTGTAAAATGGATAGAAAGTTGACTTTATGGACAGGCCCAACAGGTAGTGATCAATAGCTCAGTGTCTGGTTGGTGGTCAGTTTCAAGTGGAGTGCCCCAATGATCAATTCTAGGGCCAGTATTGTTCAATATCTTTATTAATGACCTGGATGAGGGGATTGGTTGCACCCTCAGCAAATTTGCAGATGGCACTAAGCTAGGAGGACAGGTAGATGCATTGGAGGGTAGAGATAGAGTCCAGAGTGACCTAGAGAAATTGGAGGATTGGACCAAAAGAAATCTGAAGAGGTTCAACATTGACAAGTACAGAGCCCTGCACTTGGGATGGAAGAATCCCAAGCACTGTTACAGGCTGGGTGCTGACTGGCCGAGTAGCAGTGCAGCAGAAAAGGACCTGGTGATCATAGTGGATGAGAGCCTGGATATGAATCAACTGTGTGCCTGTGTAGCCAAGAAGGCTAAGAGCATACTGGCATTCATTCGGAGGAGCATTTCCAGCAGATTGGCAGACGTTATTATTCCCCTCTATTCAGCACATGTGAGGCCTCATCTGGAGTATTGCATCCAGTTCTGGTTCCCCTAGTATAGAAATGGTGTGGATGAAGTGGAGCAGGTCCAGCAGAGGCCAATGAAAGTGATAAAGGAGCTGGAGCACATGACCTGTGAGGAGAGGGATTTGGGCTTATTTCGTTTGCAGAAGAGAAGAGTGAGGGGCAATTTGATAGCAACCTTCAACTTCCTGAAGGGAGCTCTAAAGAGGATGGAGAGAGACTGTTCTCAGTACTGACGTATGGCAGAACAAGGCTCAATGGTCTGGAGTTACAGAGGGAGAGTTGTACATTGCAGGGTGAGAAAAACTAGTTCACCAGCAGAGTTGTGAAGCACTAGAATTTCTTACCTAGAGAGGTGGTGGAATCTCCACCCCTAGAGGTTTTCAAGTCCCAGATTGACAAAGTCCTGGCTGGAATGATTTAGTTAGAGTTAATTCTGCTTCAGGCAGAGGGCTGGAGTAGATGATCTCCTAAGGTCCCTTCCAGCCCTAGAATTCTATGATTCTATGAAAATAATGTATTCTGCAAGCCAGACATTTCCAGTGATTTACAACAGATTCAGACACAGTTCTAAATGGTGTAGGTGGTCTGACAAGGAGGTTGTCTCTTCATCTGTACTCCTTTAAGAGGGGTTCATATGATTCACTATGTTATAGTCCCTATAAGTTGGATTTGTTTTGCTGATTTTTTCATCCAAGTTAATTTTAGAAGGCTTTATAATAGACTGCTGAAGAGAAAAAAAGTTGGAACATCACATGTCATTATGGAAGAAACTGGAATTTGCTGCCAAAATGAAAAACTCTGCCCATTTTTGGAAACTGGTAACAATCAGTTCCAAGAAGAGCTGTTTATTGAAGCTCTGACCCTGAAGCAAGTTTGGGAGATGGAGCATGTATTAAGTTTCTGTCACTAGAGCCTCTGGAAGCCTTCATTACCTGTAGTTTTCCAGCATGGCCTTCATTATCCAGTGAGGAAATAAAATTTGCTACAGCGCTTTTCTTCTAGAAAAAAATGTGTTGGAACTGAAGCCTCAAACTGCTCCCCCACTCCAGCTCCCAGGCTTAACCCCCTCCAGCCCCAAAACCCCCAAAATTAACCCCCCTGCAGCTCTGCTCCCCCCACAGCCCCAAACCACCCCAGGTTTAACTCCCTCCCACTTACAGGCCCAAACTACCTCCAGGCTTTAATCCTCCCCACAGCCCCAAACCATCCCCAGGCTTTAAATGCTCCCCTTCCCATGGACCCAAACCACTCCCAGGCTTTAACACCCCCCACATGGTTTCTAACGGCACCCAGATTTTAATGCCCCCTGCAGCCCCAAACTACCTCGAGCCTTTAACTCCTGCTTTAGCCCAAACTTCCTCCCTCAACCCCCCACAAACCCAGGATTCTCTTACCTTAATCGGGAGCTGCTGCTCCTTCAGTGGTGGCTATCTTCTCTATTGTGCGGCTGCATGGCTTCCCCCAAGCCCTCTGCCTCCCTCCAGATACATAGCAGCAGGGGCAGCTCCCTGACTTGCCATGCTGAAAGAGCAGGACTCAGTTTAATTGGTTTAACAGCCCTCCTGCTGGCTGTTAATCCAACTAAACTGAGTCCTGCTCTTTCATTGTGGCTGGCAGAGAGCTGGAGAAGGAGCAGCGGCAGCAGTAGGAGCCACATGTGTCTCGGAACTGTCCAGCAGCCTTTTAAAAATGGCAGCATCAGGAAAAAAGGTGTCAGAATGCTGTTCTGCTGCATTTCACTGGGAAAGAAAAAAGCCCTGGTTATTAACAATGTTACAAAAAAGCACCAGCAGCATCAACAGCTACCACATGCCCAGGGAAAGGGTGGGAGGGGCGGGACCAAGAATGGAAGGGGCAGGGCTTAGAACAGTCAGCCCTGCAGCCCCACCCCCGCCCCATGTGTGCCACAGTGGCAGAGTGTTCCACAGCATTTCGAAGGGGCACAGAGCTCCAGATGCCACTGCAGCTACTGGAAATGCTGGGTCCAGGAGCAACACCACACTTTGCCTCCCGCTTTGGCAGGCCTGTAAAGTACTGCTGGAGTATTTCATTTCTGTGGTTAAGGAGAGTATCAACTTGGACAACTGTTTTGGTGAAACATTTTTAATAATTCCAGAATTTTCCCCTCAGGTTGGGCTATCACCATATTTAGTCCACTTCATTTAAAAAAAGTGATGGGAGCAATCTGTGGAATTACTGCCCAATCAGTTTACTGGATGCTGTGTTACAATTTTACACTAGATATATTTTAGGGGGAGATTAGAGGATTGAGCAGTGAAAATCAACCAGCATTTATTTATCTAAATTAGCTTTTGATACTTGGTTACATTTTTAGTAAACTTTTATGGAGAAAGAGTATCTAAGATTAGGGTGGGTTTAGAAAGGTAATTAACTGATTCCAGACTAAATATAAAGGAGGTTCAACTTGGATGCTTTTTTAACCCTCCCCTTTTATATTAGTGATGTTTTAGCATTGAAAATTTTGCCCTAAAATTGTGAATCACCGTATTCATTTTAATATATAAGATTATATCATTCTACTCCCACAACACCACTGGGACTGAAGTGTTTATTAAGTGAGTTCTGTTTATACTGTCAATTGGAGGGCCTCTTGATAAATTATTCAAAAAATTAATGTAATTGTCTTTAGTCAGAGATATCAATGGGCAAGATATTGAATAAATTAGGTCTATCCCCTAGCTGAGTATGTGATTCACATAAAATGGTGTGTGGGGTAAATCATATTTAGGTAACAAAATTCAATGAAAGATGTATTGCACTTTACCTGAACTCATGCGGGGGGCACTTAATTGCACTAGTCCTTTGAGTGTTTGAGTACAAGCTATATACTCAGATATTACAAAAACAGCAAGAAGTCTTGTTGCACCTTATAGAAGCAGGTCTTTGCCCATGAAAGCTTGTGCTCCAAAATATCTATTAGTCTATAAGAGTCCACAGGACTTCCTGTTGTTTCTGCAGATAAAACTAATGTGGCTACCCGTCTGGTACTTGTCACCATGCTCAGATATTGTACCATTCAGAACGATGATGATGGAATGATCCTATGGGACTGGAAACAAATTTCTTAGGAAGATGTTTGGCCTCCCACACCATATCATAGCTGATTTTAAAGTCAAGGCAAATACATCCTCCAGTCTGCCAGAGTGCAATATAGTAAAATTGATTTTTGGCTTCACAGTGATAGCATGTACCTACCGCATTTGCCAAACTTTTACGCACAAAGAGAGCTCATTAGGACATTTTCCTGTAAATTCCCTTGCTAAAAGTGTATTCAGAACTCCTTGCATCCTATAGGTTTCTCAAAACTGGAAATTATTACAATTTGAAAAAAATGAAGTTAATTATCAAGCAGAGAATACAGGATATTAATAAGAAACTGATGTTGATAGGTGTTTCTGTTTGAAATATTACAGCTTCTTTTCCCTTTATAAAAAGGCTCACGTGTATGCCAGATATTTTTGTAATAACATGGCAAAAAGCAAGTGTTGGGGTACCAACCCCCACACTGGGCCACTCAGAGAGGACACGGTGGGCTCAGGAGGCCACATCCCCTTTTTCCTGCAGTGCAGGCTGCAAGTAGGGAACTCAGATAGAAGAAAGCAGCTCAGGCCAATCAGGGCAGGAAATGGAGGAGGAAGGCAGCGCACTTCTGGTTCCTGCTGAGCTACCTGCAGTATTCTTGGTCGCATGGCTTGAGGACCTAGAGCACCTGCCCAGTGACCAAGCAACTGTGAATACCACCCTGGAATCTATGACATCTCAGAAAATCAAATATTTGTTAGAAAGCGATGATGTACCTGATCTGAGGTTTTGCTCTGTTTTCATGGGTAGCTGTCAAAATAAGGAAAAGTCATTTTTGCCATGATCATATATCGCTTAATTCTGTGTGTCCTTTGAATCCATTCTTTTATAATTACTGTATCAGTTTATGATTTTAGATTGAGTTTTACTTTGAGTTTTGCACAGTGGCCTAACTCTAAGTTACTATTAATTAACTCTGTTTTGCTATATCAGCAGAACTCCCTAGCACATACAGTGTATCGTGACAGGAGCTCGTGTGCTAGAACAGGTGAATCACCTCTGAACTACATTAGTTATGGCTGTCAGAAGCTCTCTTCTGTTGACATAGTCACACCTGTGCAGATGGCTTTTCCAGGACCACTGTATTGATTATGGAGTGTGATTCTTGCCACTCTTATCTGACAATGTCTATGCTACAAAGTTTTGCCAGCATAGCTAAGTCTTAGGCTTAGGCTTAGGCTTAGGCTTAGGCTCCCCGGTTACAACTGTGCTACAGCACAGCCTCGACTCTTCAAAACATTTTGTGCTTGGTCTCATCCTGGCATCACCAGCACTATCATCAGCATGGCTATCAACACTCACTTCAAAGGGCATTTTTACACCTGTCTATTACTGTATCTGAACCAGGGATTTTAGAGCTGCTTAGTGTTTCACTTGGGTCAGAGCAAGGGTGAGTATTTCAGCCTTTGTAGAATAGGGGTAGTATTTCCTTCAACAACTCTGTGAGAGATAATCTAAATTCATCAATTTTTATGAGGCACCTGTATTCTTTGCGGATTGTGTTTGAGAAACTCCCATTTGAATCTAAAATAAACAACATATATCCTTTAGGATACTTTATGGATGTAAATCTTATTTACCTAAGTCATACTTAAGACACGGGAGGTAATTATCTTGCTCTACTCAACATTGATGAGGTCCCAACTAGGAGTCAAGTGCTGAGTTCTGGGTGCCACACTTTATGTAAGAGGTAAACAAATTGAAGAGAATTCAGAGAAGAGCAACAAAAATTATAAAAGAAGGTTAGAAAATCTGACCTATGAGGAAAGATTAAATAAACTGGACATCTTTAGTCTCAAGAAAAGAAGACGGGGAGGAGGTGGGGGGAACATTTGATAATAGGCTCCAAATATGCTAAGAGCTCTTAAAGAAAAGAGTGATTCAGAGGATATGGACAACAATCAAAGTAGGAAAAAGAATTTTCCAGATTAATCTGTAGTAAGGGAGATTTATATTAGATATGTGAGGGAAAAAAACATTTGGAATTGAGATAGTTAAGCACTTGAATAGATTGCCAATAAGAATTGTGGAATCCCCATCACTGGTGATTTTTAAAACAAAAAAGGCAGTCCAGTAGCACTTTAAAGACTAATAAAATTATAGGTGATGAGCTTTCATGGGATAGACCCACTTCTTCAGATCATAGCCATGCCAGAACAGACTCAATATTTAAAGCACAGAGAACCAAAAATAGTAATCAAGGTCAACAAATCAGAAAAATTATTATCAAGGTGAGCAAATCAGAGGTGGGGGGAGTCAAGAATTAGATAAGGCAAAGTATGTAAGAGAGTCCGTATAATGACACAGATAATTGCCATCCCAGTTCAAACCAAGCATTAATGTGTCAAATTTGAATATAAAAGAGAGTTCAACAGCCTCTCTTTCCAAACGGCTGTTAAAGTTCCTTTTCAGAAAAACACAGACTTTTAGGTCATTAACAGAATGGCCCACTGCATTAAAATGCTGGCTGACAGATTTGTGAATCAGGAGTGTTTTTATGTCTGTTTTATGCCCATTAATTCTTTGTCTAAGAGAGTTGGAAGTCTGTCCAATATACAAAGCATGTGGGCATTGTTGGCACATGTTAGCATATATGATGTTAGTTGAGGAACATGAGAACATGCCCGTGATCCTGTGAATAACCTGATTAGGTCCAGTGATGGTATCCCCAGAACAGATATGTGAACAAAACTGGCAATGGGGCTTGTTGCAAGGAAAGGTTCCAGGGCTGGTATTCTTGTGGTATGGTCTGTGGTTGTTAACAAGAATCCTCATGAAGTTGGGAGGTTGTCTGTAGGAGAGAACAGGCCTGGGCCTTCTGGAGTGTGACACCCTGATTAAGGATAGGTTGTAGGTCTTTAATAATGCATTGCAGTGGTTTGAGTTGGGACTTGCAGGGTATGTCTTCACTATCCAGAAGATTGACCTGGTCAAGGTCGATCTTCCGGAGCTTCATTTTGCAAGTCTAGTGGGGATGCGTGAAATTGAACTATCAGTGGTTGACTGTTGACCTCTGTACTCCTCATTCTCACAAGGAGTAAGTGAGGTCAATTGGAGAGTTTCTCCTATAGACTTCCCTCAGGCTGTGTCTACGCTAAAAGACGAAATCGACATATAATAAATTTGAATACTTAATCTCGATATTATAAATTTGAATGAAGTGTCCAAAAAGCTTCTTGAAATTTAACCCACCTTTTCTCCATATTGAATCTCTGCATCCCCGTTGGCCCATGCAAGTTCAACAGTGTGAACACTACATTGTGGGTACCTATCCCACAGTGCCTTAGCCCTGGTTGCTTGTGGGTGTTTCATGTTGGAATCCCAGAATTCCAAGCACTGTCCCAGAATGCACTGCATCACTAACCAGACAAAAAAAGAACTGGATATTGCTCTATTTCCTGCTGCAACATTCCAGTGCAAGTATAGGTCCATGAATACTTTAACTCATAGCACAGATCATTTTGGCAACCACAGCAGCTGTCATGCAATTTGGCCTTCAATTCCAAAGCTCAGTGATACTTGGCTAGCCTACTGGTGCTGCTGCTGCTGCTGCTGCTGCTGCTGCTGCTGGTGGTGGTGGTGGTTTGGAACAGCAATTGTGCCAACTGCGGTCAAAGAACTCACAGTGGGTGGCTGCCTTGACTGAATTGCTGACAGTGGAATGGCAGTTTTGGACTCAAGAGACCAGCACACACTGGTGGGATCACATCGTTTTGGAGTCCTGGGACAACCAGCAGTGGGTGCAGAACTTTAGCATGTGCAGGTCCACCTTTATGGAACTTTGGGATGCACTGGTACCCATTCTGAAGCACAACAACACCAAAATGAGGCAGGCTTCAATGGTACAGAAGCGAGTGGCAATTGCACTGTGGAAGTTTGCAACCCCTGACGGTTACCGGTCAGTGGCAAATCAGCTTGGGGTGGGCAGTGGACTCCATGTTGATGGAGGTGGTCCATGCAATCTGTCGGCATCTCCTCAGGAAGACTCTGACCCTGGGAGATGTGCAGGCCATAGTGGATGACTTTGCTGCCCAGGGCTTTCCTAACTGCAGTGTGGCAATAGATGGAATGCACACCCCCATCATGGCCTCAACCCACCTGGAGTTTGAGTATATCAGTCAAAAGGGGTACTTCTCCATGGTCATGCAGGGGTTGGTAGGTCACAAAGGTTGTTTTACTGATGTCAACATTGGCTGGTCAGGCAGGGTTCACGATGTGCACATATTCTGAAATTCGGGACTGTACTGAAAGCTCCAGGATGGGACTTTTTTCCCTGATGAGAAATTCAAGACTGGCGATGTGGAGATGCCCATTTTTATACTGGGCAACCCGGCTTACCCTCTGCTTCCCTGCCTGATGAAACCCTATATAGGAGCCCCGGGCTCCGGCAAGGAAAACTTTAATCGCAGACTGAGCAGGTGCAGAGTGATCGTGGAATGAACCTTTGAATGTCTGAAGGCAAGGTTCAGATGTTTATTGACCCGTTCATATGTTTCTGAAGCTAATGTCCCCACCCTTATTACAGCGTGCAGTGTTTCACACAACATACGTGAAGCAAGGTGGGAGACTTTCCCGTCTATCTGGAATTCTGAAGCGGAGGCCATAGGCAGGGCTTATTTGCAGCCATCTGCACTGCTATCCACTCGTAGCCACACTCAGGCTGCAGCAATAAGGAATGCTTTAAAAAACAGCTTTATGACTGATCTGTAATGCACATGGTACCTATGCGTGTCTCTGCCGTAATGCCAATACATCAAGCATGCCGTAATGAATGAATGCTCTTTTTTGGTGGGAGGAAGTTAAATAATAGTAAATAGAATGTGCTGTGCCTTCAGTGCCCCCCCCGCCCCACCTGGTTCCCTTAACCCCACATCTGCTGTGAACAAGGGAGTTTCACTGCCCAGCTGTGCCTTCAGCGGCACTCCTCCTCCCACCCACCCACCTGCTTCAATAGCCTTTTGCAATGGCCCTTGGGGCTGGAGAGGCAGGGAAGCCTTTCCCTCCCTCCCTGCATGTGGGGACCCCAATGGTCGGGGTTAGTGACTTCTTCTCAGGGACTCTGACCAGCAGGTACCAGCTGATGCCCTACTGGGTTGGGGATCCCTCTGCAACTGAACCAGGGATCACAGGACCTCTGTCTGCTCAGTAACAGCCTTTACGAGCTTCGCTGTGACCTCGATCTGCTTTGCCATGACTTCAGTCTGCTTTGCTGTGGCCCCATTCAGCTTTGACAGTTGCTGCTGCTGCAGGTCAAGCATTCTCTCATTGAAGTTTACTTGACTCTGAAGCCACTCAGCTGTACTGTGACACCACTTAGCAGTATCCTTTGTCAAGTTCTTACACTCTGCCTGAGTGTCTTGTATGTGCTGCAGGATCATATCTTGTTTGCATTTCTTGCATGTCTGGTTTTCTCTGCAACACTGGGCACTGGGTCTGGAAAATGAAGGTCAAAATTAAGATACAATTGACATAATGTGATTTGAAGTGCAATGAATGGGTGTTCTGTGTACTATCAGTGGAAGTATACTTTTGAAGGACACATGGGTTATTAAGGATGGGACAGTACGCGTGCATTTCACAATACCTCACTTGCCATCACTTATCCAGTACATTGCTTTGTGTACATGGTACATTATAAGCAACTGCCCTTCTTTGGTGGGAATGGAAAAGTCTGCAAAGCAGGGGCAGCCACCAGGTGTCCTGGGTGGGTGCCCTGTGGCAGTGACAAATGGATGGCTGTGTGGGGCTTTGATGCACAATAAAAATAATGTAGAAAAAAATATCCAAAGAAAGGCTGGATGTAAAGGGACACGGGAGGGCAAAATCACTGCAGAGCCCAGCAGCTGTGTGCTGCCTGGGAGTCCTGCAAAATCCAAAGAAACACTGGGGGAAGGGGTCTTGGGAGGGGAAACACCTAGCAGAGCCCAGCAGTAAGATGGAGTGGTTGGGGGATCATGAAAAATGAAAATAAATGCTGGTTGGAAAGGAACATGTGGGGGTAACACCCACAGAGCTTGCAAACCATGTTGTAGGGTGGGGAATGGAGCATCCACCAGCTGCTGCAGGCCAAAGTAAAGGAGCAGGAAGCATATTACAAAAAAAAAAAAAGATGTGAATTTCTGTGCTTCTGCAGGTTGCCACACAGCCACACAAGACATCACACTCATAAAACTGATACAGAGAAAGAACAGGTACTCCTGCTGTGTGATCAAAAGCCAGTTACATTTGTTAAAATGCTGTGTGGTACCACAACACCAGATTGCTATTGGTTGCCTGGCATGGCAAGGTGTGCTACCATGAAAGCCACAACAAGTTAGGCCTGACCAAGAATCTCGTGAAAAATTAGAAGAGTGCCTGGATGAGGCCATCAAGGAGATCTCCAAAAAGGAGAAGCACTCTATCCGAAGAAATATTAACATGCTGTTCTGAGTGGCATAGAAGCACAGCTAGCAAACCTGTACCTATGCAAAACCCTACAGCTATACCCACCTGCAACCTGCTTCCAGCATGCAGAATAAAGACTTATCCGAACCGCTTGCTCCAGAGGTCTCGGGGACCAGCATGGAGGTGACCGGCATAGAGGGGCCTGCCCAGGAGAGGCCCGCCATGCAGAGGACTGGTTGCAGGTCTATGGGGAAGAGCTCTGGGCTGTCCGGAACAACTTCTTCTATCCCCTGCTCATTGCTCCCTTCTTCTTCTCCATTGCCCACTTCCTCTGGGCCAAGCTGCTTCTCTGGGCTCTGCCCAAACTCCATACCAAGGCCTCCACAAATGTCATAATTCAGTCCAAATTCAGTGCTGAAGTTGCTCCCCATAAGCATGTGGAGCTGTCGATAATAGTGGCAGGTCCATGGAGCCACCCCTGACCACTGGTTGGCTTCCCAGACTTTTTGATAGACCTGACGGAGTTCTTTTACCTTCATCCAGCACTGCATAGAGTCCCAGGAGTAACCTCCGGCAGCCATCTCACATGACATCTGATCATAGATGGTCTCATTTCTTTTGGCCACCCAACGTCTCTTTGCCACCAGTTGGTGTCCCCAAATGGCAATGAGATCTGGAATCTCCTGGTGAGTCCAAGCTGGGGCTCTCTGGTGAGCCTGAGAAGTGCTAGTCAGATCACTACCCTGAATGCTCATGATTGCAGTACAGGGCTAACAATAATTACTACTGATGCGGTGCTATGACTACCGATGCAGCGCAATGAGATGAGCAAAGGGATTTTTTCATAATGGACGCCCTTTTTATTTTCAGGACTGGACTGCCAAATTCCAATTCAAATTTTAATTCGAAGTCAAATTCAACCAAGATTTCATGGGTTTACTTTGACCTTCTTCCTGCACACCTGACAGCAGTGCACAACAAAGCAGCCATACTTGGAGGGTCACTGCGGAGCTTTGTGGAATACATGTGGGACACTTCTGGCGGCTAACAAATTTGAATTAAGGACATGGTGCTTCCACACTAGCCTTGATTGAAATTCTAAATTCAAAATATACACTACATCCATCCCCTAATATCGATATTCTGTTATCGGCATTATGGCTCAGTAAATCTAGTTAATAGTATTATGTGTGAACACAGTCACATTTTAATATTGAGGTAAAGCCTTGAAATTCAAATTTAACTTTGAGCTAAAGCCTTGAAATTCGAATTTAACTCATAGTGTAGACAGCCTCAGTGAGTATGTCCAGGTAAGTCGATTATAGATAAGTTGATTTCAGCTGCACTTTTGTTATAGCTGAAATCATGTATCTACAGTTGACTTTAAGGTCTAGTGTAGACCTGGCCTAGACAAAAACCTTTTAGAATATATTTGGTCCTGCCTGAGTGCAGGGGGAGGAGGGGCTGAATGAGATGACCTCTCAAGGTGTCTAACATCACTACATTTCTATGATTCCGTCTTGGTTTAGCTAGGTATTGGAGAACTGGCAAGATTTGTATGAACCACTAATTTAGTATGTAAGGTATTCTGAGCTATCTAAATTCTGGGTTATGAAATGATTTGGGTTAATCAGATTTAACTCTGAAATACTGATACAGACCCCAGTGACCCAAATTCCCAATTCTAAAAGACAGCTTTAACAATGGTACCCAAATTGAGTGCCCTAACTGTTTGTCCCAATTTCCTATTTGCACGCACACTCTCACAATACTGATATAGGTCAGAAGGTGGAAACTCATTTCTATCAGATCTGACAAAGCCACCACAGATGGCCCCATGGTTTTGTACACTAATTGTTCTAGTGTCCGTTTTTCTCATATCTGACCTTAGTGTTGTTCTTTTGTAAAGTGTTGTTCTTCTGTTTTGCTCATCCTGCATCTGTTTGTGTATTCAGTGGGAACAATCTTCCCCTTTGTTTTGCCAGCTTTTGGCTTTGATTAGAGAAAGACAGTTTTTAAGTTAACTGGCCATCTGGCAACTTAGCTCTTCCTCAAACTTCTCTGTACAGATACTCATTAAGAAGATGCATGCTAAGCTATTGGCAAGTTATTGACAAATAGAAATAAGAAGGTCAGCTTAGGGTGTCATTAAACTCCCTTATGAGACAGCACAAGAGCAACACTACATGCCCTGCAAGTAGCTGTTTTAGACAAGCTGGAGAAATAGTCTTCAGAACCTAACATATTTCTAGAAGGGTTATTTCACCACAGAGTTAAGTACCTCTAAAATAGAAACAAAAGACAGAGACAGATGAGCACTTTTTCTCCCTTCATTTATATTTTTATACTCAGCTACACAATGCACTTGTTCTGGAAAGAGAACAGGAATTCATTTAAATTAGGCATTTCTAATTACACTCTATTTCTAAGTTAATCACTTTCCCACATGTCAGCAATCTTCCAAAAGCAATGTTCCTTTATGTGTGATTGTTTAATGAAGATGACTAGGGACAAGTATCTTCTCATTGCCTGGTTGACATAGTTTTCTCTTTGGAAGAGTTCATGGTGAATGGAAGATTTAAAATTAAATAAAAATAGTTCTTTCTAGCACAGACAAACAAACGAATAATGTGCATCCAAAATGTTCCTCTAATAGTAAATATGAAATATCCACTAATAGGCAAGAGCATGGATTTAAGAACTGGAGTGGGCCATTCTGTTAATGACCTGAAGGTTTGCGTCTTGCTGAAGAGGAATTTTCACAGCAGATTGGAAAGAGAGGCTGCTGAACTCTCTTTTATATTCAAATTCGACACATTAACACCTGGTTTGAACCAGATGGGAATTTTTTAGTTCATTATAGGGGCCCTTTTGCATACTTGGCTTAATCTAATTCTTGACTCCCCCCCTCACCTTCTGCCCCTCTACTCTCTGATTTGCTCACCTTGATAATATTTTTCTGATTTGTCAACCTTGCTTACTATTTTTGGTTTTCTGTGCCTTAAATATTGAGTCTGTTCTTTATGGCTATGGTCTGAAGAAGTGGGTCTGTCCCATGAAAGCTCACCTAATGAATTATTTTGTTAGTCTTTAAAGTACTACTGGACTGCTTTTTTGTTTTTCGGGATGCTCAGGCAATACTCTACCTAAGTCTTTGCTCTCCTTTTTACCTCAGTTTAACTCACTGCAGTACAGGACAGAGTTCTGTCTTTTCAGAACTTTTCCAAAAGAAAAAAAAAAGCATTATAAAGTTAAACCTCAGGGCCATTTCATATAAATCCCTGGTAAATGGATGTTACTAGTTCCCAGCCAATTTCAAACAGCACATACCATCTGCATTCTCCTTTTTACTAAGACTTAAGATACATAAAACACATCATAAATGTGATTCCAAAAACACTAAACAATATTCTAGCCTGTGAAAATTTTGTAAGCAAATGCTGTTAGACAATAAATCTATTGGGCTGCATCTACACTACAGTTCTGTTTCGAAAGAACATCTTTCGAAAGAGAACGTGAAAGTTGGTCTTTCGAAATGGAACATGCACACACTCCAGTGGGGACCGAAGGGCCAGTCCGTTCTTTCGAAAGGCCTCCAGCAAAATTTCGAAAGAGAGTGTCCACACACACCAAGGAACTCTTTTGAAAGAGCAGGGGCAGGAAGCACCATGGATAGGGCTGCATGTTGGATAAGCCCTTCTGGGGCTGCTGCCCACCATCCCCTTAAAGGGCAACCCCCCGTGCCTCAGCCTGCACATGACAGGGGCCAGCAACCCTGTCCCCAAGCAGAGAGAAAGCGAGAGCAAGAGAGACATTGGAGGTGGCATCCCAGGCCCCCATGGACCCCAAGCAGCACCCTACCTCCATCGCAGCTGTGGCCAGCACCCTTACCACGGCCTTGGCCTCTGTGCTGCAGCAGCTCTGGGTGGCCAGCACAATAACCACCATCCTGGACACCATTCTGGGTGCAATGCCCCCAGCCGGTCTTCTGGGTCATCCGCCGCCTGTGGAGCTTCCCCACAAGCAGCGAGTGGTGGGACCACCTGGTGCTGGAGGACTGGGGCGATGACCAGTGGCTACAGAACTTCAGAATGACTAAGGGGACATTCCTGGAGCTGTGCCACCAGCTCGCCCCAGTCCTCCAGCGCTGGGACACAAACCTGAGGCCGGTGCTCCCCCTGCACAAAAGGGTGGCCATCGCCCTATGGAAGCTGGCCACCCTGAACAGTTACTGATCCATTAGCTACCCAATCCCGTGCCCACGAGCATGCCCCTTCATGCCCTACAGGTCATCTGGGCAATCAACAAGGTGCTCCTGAGGCAGCTGGCTCGTGTCGGGGGCCTAGACAGTGCCATCCGGGGATGCCAGGAGCTGGGCTTCCCCAACTGCTTCAGGGCCCTGAATGAATGGCACCCACATCACCATCTGGGCCCTGGAGCACAGCCTTGGGATTTACATGAATTGCAAGGGCTACTACTCCGTGGTCCTGCAGGCCCTGCTTGACACTGATGGCAGGTTCCAGGACATCTACGTGGGCTGGTCTGGCTGTGCACATGATGCAAGGGTCTTCTGGGACTCAGGGCTGGGACATCGTATGGCCAAGGGGGGCTTCATCCACCAGTGGGAGTTCCCCATCGGTGACATGATGTTGCCACCCTGCATCATGGCAGATGTGGCCTACCCCCTGCAGGCCTGGCTGATGCGGCCATACACCAGGCACACCCAGCCGAACCAGAACCTTTTTACTGAGCAGCTTAACTGTGCCCAGAACACCGTGGAGTGGGCATTTGGCTGCCTCAAGGGGCGTTTTAGATGCCTCTACACCAGGCTAGAGGTGGGCCTCCCCAACATCCTGGCAGTAGTCGGGGCCTGCTGCGTCCTCCACAACCTGGTGGAGGCAAAACATGAGCCTTATATGCAGGGGTGGGCCGCCAAGGTGGGGTGCGGGTATGAACAGTCCCCTGCCGCACCATACCACCACACCCAGCAGGACAGGGTATGTGTAAGGGAGGCCCTGCACCAGGCATTTGAGAGGGGGCCACAGTAACCCTCCCCCACCATGCACACTCCGTCCCCACCCACACCCTGTACAAACACACACACCCACCAGCATACATGCACAGGGGACACAGGATAAACCATAAAAATAAACTATTTACTAGATAGAACTGTGTCCCGCATTTTCTAGGGGGAACTATATACATGTCGGGGGGGGGTGAGCAGGGAGAACTATTTACATGTGCCGGGGGAGAGTGAATGGGGCGCTGGGGTGGGGGGGCCTCACCCCTTCATAGCGCTCGATAGCCGGAAGCCCTGTCGCCTGTACCTGCCCCTTCCTCCCCATGTCCGGGGGCCCTTCCAGGGACAGGTTGGGGCAGTGGCACAGGGAGGTAGGGCATGGCTTGGGCACAGTCCTCATGCCTCTGCCAAGCTGGGCACGGGGGAGCCAGGGGTGCAGGGCTCAGCCTCCATCTGGCCAGCCCTGACCAGCAGGGTGTGGGCTGGGCAGATGAGGCTGGATGGGGGGAGGTTAGGAGGGAGCAGGGCCTCAAGGTCAGGCTCTTTGGGGGGTGGGTGTTGGGGGAGACAGGGGGATGGGGGATTGGGGTATGGGGAAACCACTGGGAGGGATGGGGGGATGCACGGGTGAGGGGAGTGTGGGGGACAGTGGGGGGGCTATGAGGGGTGTGGGAGTGACCCGCGATGGAGTGGCGACAGCGACCAGGTGGCCAACCACAGCCTGGGTGAGGACATCCAGGTTGGATACCACCCAGTCCCATGCTTGCTGCTCCATGGCAAGCCACTCCCACATGATGCCTGTCAGCTCCCTGAGAGCGGCCGTGTGGACCATGTCCTCTGCCTCGTCCTCCCCGGCCTAGTGGCACTGGTGGAGGGACTGGTGGCAGCCCCATGCTGTCCCGGACCGAGGCCTGGGCTGCTCCCCCTTGCCCTCAGTAGTCGGGCTCCCCAGGCCTGTCGCGGGGCTGGTCCAGCTGCTGGAGCTGTGGAGACAAAAGGGGAGAGGAATGGGACATTAGGCCCAGTGAGGGACCCCATGAATCTGCCCCGTGCCTCCCACCCCACCCCAGGGGCCCTGCAGGGACCGCATCCAGGGTTCCCCATCTGGGTTGTGGGAACACTGGCTCTCTTCTGCCTCCCTTGGTCCCTCTGAGGCCTGGCAGCCCATGGTGCTGTTCGGGCAGCATGGTGCTGGGTGCCATATGTCAAACCTGTGAGGCCTGGGAAGTGGGGCCATCTGGCCTGCCCATGCCCTGGGGCTGATGTTCCTGTGAGTGGGCTGCAGCCACCCCGGGCAGGACTGCATGCCCCATTCCCTGGCCCTGTCGTCACCGGCTTCCACGGTTCCTACCTGTGGGTCCCTCTGGGAACTTGGGCGAGGTGCGGTTGGAGCAAGCCAGGCTGGATGGGCTCAAGGAGACATCGATGATGAGGGCCCCCTCTCTCAAGCCCTCATCATTGCTGGTATCCTAGATCCATGGGGGGCACCTGTGGGTGGCTGGTGATCTGGGGCAGTCCTTCCTCTCGGTCCCCATCCCCATCTCCTCCGGCTCGGCTGTGGGGTTGACGGTGTCCAGGTACATGGCTGGGAGTTCTTGAAAGTAGGGGCAGCTGGTGGGGGTTGCCGCTGACCACCTGGCCATGTCCCAAGCCTGGCAGTAGGCCTGCTGGAGCTCCTTGACCTTGGACCTCACCTGGTCTGGGGTCCGGGTGGGGCGACCCCGGCCAGTGAGGCTATATCCGAGATACCATTGACTTCCTGAGGAAATTACAAAACATCAGAAAAGTTCCTGATAAAGCCATCCTTGCCACAAGGGATGTAGAGTATCTGTACACTAATATTCCACATAAAGACGGATTACAAGCAATCAGGAATACCATCCCTGATGCCACCACAGCCAACCTGGTGTCTGACCTCTGTAACTTTGTTCTCACACACAATTATTTCCATTTTGGGGACAATTTATACCTCCAGATTAGTGGAACTGCTATGGGCACCCGCATGGCCCCACAATATGCTAATATATTTATGGCTGACCTGGAACAATGATTCCTCAGCTCTCGTCCCCTATTACCACTCCTCTACTTAAGATACATTGATGACATCTTTATGATTTGGACCCATGGTACAGAGGCTCTAGAGGAATTCCACAGAGACTTTAACAATCTACACCCCACCATCAACTTATGCCTTGATTACAACATGCAAGAGATACATTTCCTGGACACTACAGTACTAATCAAGGATGGCCTGATCAGTACCACACTGTACCAAAAACCTACTGATCGCTATACTTATCTACACCGTTCTAGTTTCCATCCTGCACACGTGACTAGATCCATTTTTCACAGTCAAGCTCTTAGGTACAATCGCATTTGCTCTGATCCAACTGACAGAGACCAAAAACTACAAGAACTTTACCAAATATTCATAAACCTGAATTACCCACCAGGAGAAGTAAAACAACAAATCGACAGGGCCAGACGAATACCCAGAGACCAGCTACTCCAAGATCGGCCCATAAAAGCCAAGAACAGAACACCACTGGTCATCACCTACAGCCCCCAACTCAGACCACTGCAACGAATTATTAAAGACCTACAACCTATCCTTAATCAGGATGCCACACTCGAGAAGGCCCTGGGTGACATGCCTGTTCTCTCCTACAGACAACCTCCCAACCTCATGAGGATCCTCACTAACAGCCACAGTCTATACCGCAGGAATACCAGTCCTGGAACCTTTCCCTGCAACAAAGCCCGCTGCCAGCTTTGTCCACATATCTTCTCTGGAAATACCATCACTCGACCTAACCAGGTTACTCACAGAATCACGGGCACTTTCTCATGCTCCTCTACTAACATCATATATGCCATCATGTGCCAACAATGTCCAGATGCTTTGTATATTGGACAGACTTCTAACTCCCTTAGACAAAGGGTTAATGGGCACAAAACAGACATCAAAACACTCCAGATCCACAAACCAGTTAGTCAATACTTTAATGGAATGGGGCATTCTGTCAATGACCTAAAGGTATGTGTGTTACTGAAAAGGAATTATTGCACCGTTTTGGAAAGAGAAACAGCCGAGCTGGCTTTTATATTCAAATTCTGCACATTAACACACGGTTTAAATCGTGATGGGAACTTTCTGAGTCACTATAGGGGCTTGTCTGCATACTTGGCTCAATCTAATTCTTGACCTTCCCCCCCACCCCTCCACTCTCTGATTTGCTCACCTTGATTATCTTTGTCTGATTTGTCCTTCTTGCTTACTGTTTTTGGTTCTCTGTGCCTTAAATATTGAGTCTGTTCTGGTCTGGCTATGGTCTGAAGAAGTGGGTCTGTCCCACAAAAGCTCACCTAATAAACCATTTTGCTAGTCTTTAAAGTGCTACTTGACTGCTTTTTGTTTTGATAGTGTATAGACTAGCACGGCTTCCTCTTTGTTACCATTCTAAGATAAGGATTCAGCATACCATTTTGTACACTTTGTCAGGGATCCTTCCCCACTCTGGGTCTCCAAGTGCAGAAAGTGAGTCCCCACAAAATCTTTAAAGCACCTTGCCTATACACAGACTTTTCTTTAAAACTTCCCAGGGTCACAGATCACTGGGCCCTGTAGGGTATAGCTACCACCACCCCATTTCTTTAACCCAGGCAAGCATCCTGGGGAATGCCCCCTGTGGGAAAAACTCCAGTTCTGTTCTCCCCTCCCCTGAGGGCTTGACGGCTACATGGTCAATGGACACAGGCAGACCCTTCTTAGGACACAGAGTCAGATCAATTGCTCAAAATTGGTGAGTTATTCACAAAACAAGAGGAAAGTAAATCATGGGTTTCATGCAGAGGAAAAATACTTCCCTGGGAACCAGCTTAAAGGTTACATGGGAAAAATCTCAAGTCAAACAACATAAAAGAAAAAACCAGAGCAGCCAGTCCAACTAAATTCAAAATAACCATAACGTGATTGTGTCTAACTATACATTTCCATTTTACTTACACCTCCATGGCTGGTTTGGCAATGATCAGGATTTTTCTGATTTTTATTTCAATTTCCTGGGAAACATTCTCTCATGGATTTTCTGCTGTTCCACAGGCAAAAGCCCTGAAAGCTGCAATTGTTCTCAGTTTAAACAAAGTTATTTCACTCACATTGGCTCACCTGGACTCAGGTTACATCAGGAGAGATTAATTCCTTCCCTGCACTCCTTCATGGCACTTTAGCACCCAAAGGGAAAAAAATATTTTCTTCTTATCTTTTCTCAGAGATGATTTTAAAGCCCTTTTGGTATAACCGTAGAATGCAGTGTATTATCACCTGGACCCTTCAGACCTTGAGACAGCAGCATCTGAGTCCTATCAAACACTTGAGATTCCTCCCATATGACAAACAATCTAGCAGCATTCCAGCTGCTAAAGAGAAGTCAGGAACCTGCATCCAGAGTGGTACAGGGCCTGAGACCATCATATAAAATAACCATCTCTAGATTGCTTAGGGCTTTCACTCTGTAGGGCACTGTGTTCTCTCCATCAGAACAGATAAGTCAGGCAAAAGTCCACAAATTCTCACCTGCATAGGTGGTGCTCTGTCCTCTTTCTTTGAGTGAGAGAGAATCTGAATTTAGAGCTGGCATCTAAATATAAGTTCCACTCACTTTGTAGTTTCTGGGGGAAACAAATGGTCCTTTCTCCAGTTCACCAGGGAGCTTCTGAACAGGGTGATGGCAAACAGGAGGGAGTTTTGTGAGGGAAATTTTGATGGAAAGTTGTGCAGGAGTTAGTTACTTTTGACATTCTTTAAAACTTTTATGCTAAAAACTATATCCTGAACTATCACATTTAAATAATAACCCCATATATAATCTAATTATTCATAGAAAATGCAGGCAGAAGCCCAGCAGCAAAGTGGGAGATATAGTGTTTATTGCATCAAATCTACACGTATGATTACTTACCCCACAGTCAGGTGTCCTATGCGTGCATTCAGTCCAAGGAGCTCCTGGCCCTCAGAGACCAAGTGCAGGCTTTGGAAGCCAGGATAGCTGAACTGAAGGACATGAGGGAGGCAGAGAGTTATGTTGATGAGGCTTTCCAGGAAGCTGTAGAATTGTCCCACCTCCAGACAGACAGCACCTATGCAGTTAAGGAGGATGAAAGGCTCAAGAAAAGAGAGCAGTCAACGGAAGCAGAGGGAATCCATCCCATAACTGAGACCTCCTTCCACATGAGGTTGTGGTATCATTTGCACTAAGGATGCCTTGCCAGTAAAGGGAATTCCAATCTGTAGGAAAAGGCAGGTGTTAGCAATGGGAGATTCAATCATTAGAAACATAGATACTTCGAAGTCCCTTTACTCCTCAAAATTCAACTACACACATGCTGGCACTTCAAAGTGTGATGCTTTGAAGTTGCTGCGGGGGAGAATTAGCCTAATGAAGTGCTACGTACTTACTGCAGCATTTCATTAGTAATCTCCCATTGCCCTGATTAATATGCCCCCTTTGAAGTTTGGGGCAAATGTAGACCCAGCCTCAGAGACCCAAAACAAGAGCCACCATGGCTTAACAACCATGCAACAGAAGCAATGAGAGATAAAAAGGCATCTTTTAAAAAGTAGAAGTCAGATTCTAGTGAGGAAAATAGAAAGAAGCATAAACTCTGCCAAATTGAGTGTAAAAATGTAATAAGAAAAGCAAAAAAGGAGTTTGAAGAGCAGCTAGCAAAAAACTCAAAAGTCAATAACAAAATGATTCTAAGTACATCAGAAGCAGGAAGCCTGCTAAACAACCAGAATAAAGTTATGTGATTTGTGTGTGTGTGTGGCCAACATATTATTTGTTCAGAAATTACTTTTACTGGGTCTCAGGAAGAAAATTTGTCAGGGAATACTGGGGATAAAGTATACTAATTTTCAGTTTTGGAGGAGAAAACATTTCTATGACAATTTGATTTTCAAAAATAATGAGTTGAAAGTGCTCATTTCTGTGGAACATTAAGTCTTGAGATGAAAGTTGACAGTGTCAGTCAAGGATAAATAAGTTTATCACATCTTTATGGATACATTTGGAAACATCTAATCAATGTGGGTTCCATTACACTGTTCCTTAGCAGAATGCTCAGATGATGTACCCTAATGAATGTGCCAAGTGAAATAGCTCCAAGGTACTTTATATGTTTCTCTTTATGCCCATCTCTGTCTCCATGGTGTCAGCCAGGCTCCTAGAAACCTGACAGATCTACTTAGCAAAAGGATTAACAAACAAACGCAGAGACAACAGCTACGTCTACACGTGAAGCCTACATCGAAGTAGCTTATTTCAATGTAGCGACATCGAAATAGGCTATTTCGATGAATAACGTCTACACGTCCTCCAGGGCTGGCAAAGTCGATGTTCAACATCGACGTTGTGCAGCACCACATCGAAATAGGCACTGCGAGGGAACGTCTACACACCAAAGTAGCACACATTGAAATAAGGGTGCCAGGCACAGCTGCAGACAGGGTCACAGGGCAAACTCAACAGCAAGCCGCTCCCTTAAAGGGCCCCTCCCAGACACAGTTGCACTAAACAGCACAAGATCCACAGAGCCAACAACTGGTTGCAGACCCTGTGCATGCAGCATGGATCCCCAGCTGTAGCAGCAGCAGCCAGAAGCCCTAGGCTAAGGGCTGCTGCACACGGTGACCATAGAGCCCCACAGGGGCTGGAGAGAGAGCGTCTCTCAACCCCTCAGCTGATGGCCGCCATGGAGGACCCCGCTATTTTGATGTTGCGGGACGCAGATCGTCTACACGTGCCCTACTTCGACGTTCAACTTCGAAGTAGGGCACTATTCCCATCCCCTCATGGGGTTAGCGGCTTCGACGTCTCGCCGCCTAACGTCGATGTTAACATTGAAATAGTGCCCAACATGTGTAGCTGTGACGGGTGCTATTTCGAAGTTAGTGCCGCTACTTCGAAGTAGCGTGCACGTGTAGACATGGCTAACAAGTGCAGGATATGACAGCAAAAGGTGTCTTAATGGATGCATTGTGGCTCATCAAGGGCTGCTTATGGATGGCAACTTTGGATCATGGAATATCAAGTATAGACTGCTCTAGGTCTCTGTACCAACACTGGGAAGGTGCAGTTGAGACTAAGAAAAGAATTTCCTGTCAGATGTCATATTGATGTTTGCCAGAGTGGTGATGGACTGTAAGCCTGAAAATCCTGCATCATATAACAAGTAGGACAACGTTGTGGTGATACAGCAATCTACTCTGATTTCCTTGTACTATATTTCTTTGACAAACATGTTTCTGTCTTGACCATGTTATCTTTTTTATCTACAAGGCTTGGATTTTTTTTTTGTTTCTGTGTTTTCCTATCTCTTGCTACCCTACATTGATCATTAAAACTGGTAAAAAATACTGCAGAATTGTTCTGAAATGTCCGGATGCTTTTTAAAAAAAAGAAAACACCTCTTGCCCTTATAGCTGGCCAAAATCCTGAAAAAAATTGTGCAAGCATTTTAAAATTTGAGTGGATTTGGGGTGTGAGGGGAAGCACTTACTCCCTGCCCCCCAAAAAGCCCTCTGAATTTGGAAGATTTTGAGCAGCTAGACTGGATCAGAGACTTGTTTGCATATTGCTGATAGGTGGTGATTTGCAATAAATATGCACCCAGTTTAATATAGTGCAGGCATGATCTTCTGAGTTGGACCCTTTGCTTTTTGATTCTTCTTATTCAAACACTTTGTCTATTGACATATTTTCTAATGTAATTTTTGGGAGGTCATTTATCTTTCATCACACACTAGGATTTCAATACTTTCCGATTTAATTTGGTTTAGGGACATTTCCAAGAACATATATAAAGGATCTGTGTGATTAATCCAAACACTGGCTGTTCCATGGGTGACTATATACTTTTCTTTACTCATCTCAAACTGATAATTTATTGGATGCATTTACAGTTCCTAGAAAATTCACTTCATAAACAGTTTCTCATAACAGCTACAGCAGACTGGATATGATTTTACTGCCATTAATTTTTATTTTACAATATTTCGTACTTTAGATTTATTTGTATGGAGCCATTACTCTTTTATAATCAGTATCGTTCAGGCTCCATTAAGGAGTTATGCTATTTCATACACCCATGCCTAATGATTCCCACAGGTTATATTAATTTATATTGTCTATTTGATTTGTGTTTCTGTGTTCGAGTCTCTTTGTATATGTCAATTAAAGAAATCAGTAAAAATGACTAAAATTAGGTGTATCCTGGCTGAGTTTCTTTGACACATAGTTCAGCCAAAATTGATTATGTATAAAGGAAAAGAATTTGGAAGAGCCATGAATAGAGTCCTACTGCAGGATATTAACCAGTGATTCCTACAGGATATGGGGCAAGTTCTTTAAGGCCAAGCCACGCTACAGTTGTCACTGGAGCGGTGTAGGGATAGGGAGGAGTAAAATAGCTATATCTAGTACCCATCTTCTGTCTGGCCATGTCTGCACTGGCCGCTCCCTTTCAAAAAGGGTGCGTTAATGAGTGAATTCAGAAGATGCTAATGAGGCACTGGCATGACTATGCAGTGTCTCATTAGCATAATGGTGGCTGTGTGAAATTTGAAAGAGCCGCTTTTGGAACGCACGCTGCTCATGTAGCCGGAGACCTTTCAAAAGGACCCCCCTGACTCTGAAAGCTCCTTCTTCTTATCTGAGTTTGGGAAGAAGAAGCTGTAAAAGTTGGGGGGAGTCCTTTCAAAAAGCCCCCGTCTACACAGGCAGCGTGTGTTCTGAGACTGGCACTTTCGAATCATGTGCAGCTACCATTATGCTAATGAGGTGCTGCATATTCATGTCAGCACCTCATTAACATCTTCTAAATTCCCTCATTAACATGCCCCTTTCAAAATGTAGGGGCCAGTGTAGATGAGGTCTTTGGGATTAGGGACAATAGGGAAGAGAACAGTCCCTCTCTAACCTCACGTGAATAAGTAGGGAGGGAGGGAGCCATGGCTCTTCATCTGCTCCCTAATTGTGTCAGAGAGATACACTGGGATGGAAATAAAGCACACCACATAGACAGTGCTGCAAATTACTTCTGCTGACATTCTGAATCACAGTGCCTTCCGATGGCCCCTCCTTATGTTCTCACTATGGTCTTTGAACAAGAGGGAGCATAGAGGCTCAGTCTTGGTCAATCCTTCGTGGCCAGCAGATAAGCAACTGTCATCTCATCTCCTCCAGCACACTCTGAAGGCATGTGCTGGTTGATTGTTTGAGGAGGAGGAGCAAGTAAGGGCTTCAGTTCCACCCTTTTCTGGCAGGCTTCACCAGCTTTGATGATGAAGAGTAATCCAGGTTGGCTCTGCAGACATATTCCTCAGTATCTTCCTAGTGAAGTTTCCAAAAAAAAGAAAAGTGAAATGTATTTTTGTCTTATTAGAATAAACAATTCATTTTTACTAACCTTACTTACCACTTTGCAGCAACATTTATATTCATTAGCAAGAAAAAAGTGTTTCCCTGATATCTGCAGGCTTTCAACAGGCCACTTATAGTAAGGTTTCCAGAGTGATTGTTTGCAACAGCTCTGGTAAATACTCAAAGGGATCATATTCTGGAATATCATGGTTTTTAAATATAATTATACCTCATTCACTTTTCCATAGCATATCCATTTACAGGTCTTCAATAGACTTCATTAGAGAATCTGCACATACCAGCATTAGATTTTATGATTTAACGGAATTTCATTTTTAAAAGTAACTAGTGAAGCTTCATATCGTATCCCTGAGCTACATAATTATATATCAATCTAACGCCAAGCATAGTCAGTCGTATGTCAACAGGAGGGCTTCTTCCATCAAAACAGCTATCACCTCGCAGGGAATGGAGTACCAAGAAAAGCTGTATGTAACACCAACAGACCCAGGTTGTCAGCAAAAGGGATTGAACCTGTGATTAGTGGGGCTAAACCCCCATGCTCTACCACGTGAGCTGAATGCTAACTGGCTCTCAGCCAACGCGGCATAGCAGTACCTCTGCTCTCCCTAGTACATGGGTTTAGCACCTCTGGGGGTTACATATGCATTTCATAATTTTTATATCCCTCTGACACTTTAATTATTTGAGTAATGAGTTCTAAACACACACACACACACACACACTATTACATCCAAGTCTTTTGTTTCTAGTCATCGTGCACATCTGCAAATTACTTTGGTGCATGTAAAAATATCCTTCACAAAGGGATGCAAATATTAGAGGCAACATTGCTCTTGGGAGGAGTCTATGTGACTGTGCTCCCACAGAAAAAGTCAGGGAAACTAATGTGGGTGGAGAACAAGCCTGGTAAAAAGCCTACTCCAAACAGAGGTGAGGCATGAGGGAGACCCCATTTCTGGGTCCTGTTGAGAATTTTGCTCCCTCTGGCTGTTTCTACACAGGCCACTTCCTTCGGAAGTGGCATGCTAATACACGGAGCGAAAGATGCTAATGAGGCACAGGGAATACACATCTACCAATATAATTTATGCCATCATGTGCCAGCAATGCCCCTCTGCTATATACATCGGACAAACTGGACAGTCTCTACATAAAAGAATAAACGCACACAAATCAGATATCAGAAATGGCAATATACAAAAACCCGTAGGAGAGCACTTCAATCTCCCAGGCCACACAGTAGCAGACTTAAAAGTAGCTATCCTACAGCAAAGAAATTTCAGGACCAGACTCCAAAGAGACATTTCTGAGCTACAATTCATCTGCAAATTCGACGCCCTCAGCTCTGGCTTAAACAAAGACTGCAAATGGCTGGCTAAATACAAAAACAGCTTCCCCTCCCTTGTTGTTTGCACCTCCAGATCAACTGCTGGTAGTAAGCCTCATCCTTCCTGACTGAGCTAACCTTGTTATTCCCAGCCTTGCTCTGGCTTATTTATACCTGGCCCTGCAGATTTCCAAGACCAGAATCTGATGAAGTGAGTCTGTGCTCACGAAAGCTCTTGCTCAAAACTTTTTTATTAGTCTATAAGGTGCCACAGGACCCTTCGTTGCTACTTCTGAAGGAAGTGGCCTGTGTAGAAACGGCCTCTGTGTGCTTGGAGCCTTACTGTTTTCTGTGCATCAGTGAGGGCCTGTGGCAGGGCTGAGTAAGGGGACGAATGAAGGAAGGGGTGAAGAGGTGGAGGGCAGGAAGAGGGTGGAAATGGGCAGAGGGAGGGGAATATGGAAGTGAAATAAGGGAGACAGAAAAGGGAAGGGAATCAGGAGTCCAGCCTGTGGCATTTCTTCAGCAGCAGGTGGAGATTGTTCACCAGACCCAGCAAACCTACACCCTGACAATCCCCAACCCCACACCCAGATGAGCCCCCCAACCCCACTTATCCCCAACCATCTGTACCTGGACATTACCCCAGCAAGGCCCATTTCTTCAGCACCTGAACCCTCCCACTGAGCCCTCCCAAGCCCAGTCCCCTCTTTGCTGGGCCCCAATCACTGTTTCCTGGGTACCCAAGGAGTGCATTGCCCCTGCACCCAGAACCCCCCAATATACTGCTGTGCATCCAGGCCTCCCGCTGAGCAATCTGCTGCCAGAATGCCCCACACAGACCCCCTCATCTTGTACCTGGATCCCTCCACACAAAACCCCTCCGCACTCCTGCTGGGTTGATTTTGCCTATCCACACCTTGTGTCTCTGCACTCTCTTAGGGTCAGGTTCAGCTTCACAGCTGAGCCCCTCTACCAGGGGAAGTTGGGGCTTCGGGGTGATCTTCCACCTTAGCATAGCCAGTGGCCTGAGCTCTTCTTGGCCATGCTGGAGCCACATTTATTTATTAACAAATACAATGTGCAGAATTGTAAAATAGCATGGGCATGTTTTTAAAGTTTTAGCAGTGAAGTAGTATTGATTTTTTGGCATAGAATTCCCTCAGAAGTACATCAAGATAGAAACAGTCACACTTTGAACCATAGGATGAGAATTCAAAATGACCTTGACAAATTAGAGAACTGGTCTGAAATCAACAAGATGAAATTCAGTGAAGAGAAGAGAAAAATTAAATTGCATGCACAACGACAAAATGGGGAATAATTGATGGGCAGAAAAGGGTCTGTGGGTTATAGTGGATCACAAAGCGAGTAAGTGTCAACAATCTAATACAGTTGCAAAAAGAAAAGTAAATACTCTGGAGGTGTATTAAGAGGTGAGTCACATGTTAGACAGGGGAGTTAATTACCTTCCTCTACCTGGAAATGTGAAGCCTTAGTTGAAGTAATGTGTCTGGCTCTGGGTGCCACATTTTAAGAAAGAGGAGGATAAACTTGAGACACGATGAAAAGGAAAACAACAAAATTGATCAAAGGTTTAGAAATCCTGATCTATGAGTAAAGGTTAAAAAAAATGGACATGTTTATTCTTGTGAAAAGATGAAGGAGAAGAGGACCTGGTAATATATTTGAAAAAGTCTATGGGTTGTTATAAAGAAGATGGTGCTCTGTTGTGCTCCCTATCTATTGGAGCTAGGAAAAGTAGTAGTCAGCTTGATCTGCAGCAAGGGAGATTAGATTAGCTATCAGGAAAAGCTTTCTAACTAAAGCTTCCAAGGTTGGTTGTGAAATCCCCATAATTGGATGCTTTCAAGGTCTTGCCTCAGGACAGGGGGATGAACTTTTTAACATCCAAAGTCCCTTCCTGCTCTACATTTCTATGATTCTGCATGCCTTTTATTGCTGTTAATTTAAATCAGTTGTTCCAAATGCAGAGTTCATACAAATGATCTCCTTCGGGGCTCCTGACATAGAGTATTTCTGATTACACTCAGAAAACCAAGGACTAAATATATCTCTTTTTAATCAGTTAGATGGCAGAGGGTTTTTCTTCCTTTTCCTCCTTCATGTACAGAATTTAGATACCATTATGAGAAGTAGTTAAGGATAGATGCTAAAAGAGGGCTCCGAAGTAGCAACAGCAGCATGACTTCATTGAGCCGGCCAGCAACAAGATCTGTACAAATGAGTTTTTGGGATCACTGGCCAAATTAAAAATAGTTAAAAGGAATTCATTTTCGGGCAACCAGAAATGAATTTGTGTGTTTGGCCAAATAAATATATAAACAGTTCCCTTTAATCTGGAGTAGGATTTGGTTTGGTGTTTTTCTTTTTGTTTCAGCAATTTAATTTTAATAGTGTTTTAATAAAAAAAACACAAATTTTGAAACATTTTTCACAAAAATACAGGAGCTGGAATAGGTAGTGCTGCCCATCTTGCTGCCTATAAAGCCATGGTTAGAGCACGTTCAAGCTGGGAGCTGGATCCGGGGGCGGGGGGGTCACAGGGATCCTATACAGTATTGACCCAACTAACTGAAGGTGTGTGTCAGCTACAGTTAAATCCCAGGGCTAAACCCAAAATTATCATCAAATGGGATTGGAGCCTTGGAAGTGTAAGTAAAGAATCATGCTAGCTTCAAAGCATAGATCATTGGGTTCAACAATGGGAAAGCCAAAGGTCTAGCCTGAGTTTACTCAATAGAGGGAAAGCTCCTGTTATGATAGAAACACTTTCTAGACTGCTTGCCAGGAAAGACAAGACATGCTCCAAACACAGGAGTTCTTAGATCCCAGGCCCAAGATCAACTGTTAAGGCCACACAATCTGATGCTTATTAATTCTGATTTACAGTAGAAATCCTGTAGCCCTCTTTATGATGTCCACATTAGTATGAATTAGTAAGAGCTCATTCTGATGAATGATATTCCAAACATACCAAGGAGATTAATAAAGATTTGGTCACTGTTCCTGTCAGCGTTTGAAAGATACCTTATTAAGGTAACTTAAATTGCTCTAATGAGTTTTAATTGTTCTATCTTCATTTTTAAAATGCTAATTAGAAAACCAATTATCCAATATCTTTTTGAACCACCAATATGAATCTGGATACAACTGTTCTTTTTCCAGATCACATAGGTTCCTTCCTGATATAGCTAAAATTGCATATCAGCCATTGGCTGCTATGTCTACCGTAGACATCACCTCACACTGCTTTCTTAGAAGTATTGCTGTTGTTTTCTAGAGAGAGCACATTATTTAGCTGTCAGCAACCTGTGGATGACTCATCATCTAGAGAGGGCTGCAGCTACATAGCATCACTCCAAACTTAAGTGTGGAGTCTCTCGAGCTTGTTGTAAGACGTCTGTGTTTTATAACACCAATATTGTCTTTGTGTCAGGGACTAGTTTCTGCACCAATAAACAGGTGTTTTGTCTCAGAAAGAAGACTGCTTGTGCCAATCATTCATTTGAAGGTTGTATCCATGTCCCCTAGGTCACTCCTTAGCCCCCTTAGGCCGTATCTACACGTGCCCCAAACTTCGAAATGGCCATGCAAATGGCCATTTCGAAGTTTACTAATGAAGCGCTGAAATGCATATTCAGCGCTTCATTAGCATGCGGGCGGCAGCAGCGCTTCGAAATTGCCGCGCCTTGCCGCCGCGCGGTGCGTCCAGACGGGGCTCCTTTTCGAAAGGGCCCCGCCTACTTCGAAGTCCCCTTATTCCCATGAGCTCATGGGAATAAGGGTACTTCGAAGTAGGTGGCGTCTTTTCGAAAAGGAGCCCCGTCTGGACGCACCGTGCGGCGGCAAGGCGCGTCAATTTCGAAGCGCGGCTGCCGCCCGCATGCTAATGAAGCGCTGAATATGCATTTCAGCGCTTCATTAGTAAACTTCGAAATGGCCATTTGCACGGCCATTTCGAAGTTTGGGGCACGTGTAGACGTAGCCTTAGAGGCCTATATCAGATGAGAACAGATAAGTGAAAGATGGGCTGTTTAAATGGAAAACCTTTTAAAGGATATTTAAATACATCTATTTTAAGGGGACCTTTGATAGACCAGAATAGAGGACAATAAGTGGGCTACTTTGGAAGAACTGTAAATCTGTTTTGGAGTAGCAATGCCAAGGTCAATCTCTATCTCTAGAAAACAACAGCAATACTTCTAAGAAAGCAGCGTGAGGCAATGTGTACACTAGACATAGCAGCCAATGGCTGATATGCAATTTTAGCTACACCAACTTTGTTGCTAAAATGAACTTCTCAGCCATCGACCTTCACGGCTGTCTTCATGGAAGAAGGTTGATGGGAGCATTCCTCCTGTTGACCTTTCTCTAATCCTCATGGCTTGCAAGGAGTTAGGGGGTCAACACTGACCCCAGAAAGCCTTCAGCAGGTCGATCGTCTGTGGTAATGTGGCTGTAGCTGGAGACATGTCAAAACAGCAGAAAGCAGGGTTGCATAGGCATCCATCTACTCACCATCACTGTTTCCTTTGTCATGTCCGTTAGAGTTCTAAAATAGGAAATTACCTAATTTATAAAATCATTTTTTGTCTTTCAAGTATGCTTTTTTACAGCACTCATAGACAAAACCCTTCAGTAATGTGTAATGGCTTTTCCCTTATCATTCATTACACAATTTCAGTATGTGCTTTTAAGTAATACATTTAAGCAGATAAGGCACAGAAAAAGAAAAAGAAAAGGTGATGGTGAAATAAAAAATACCACCTGATTTAGGTACATTTTACGTGATTTGGGCCTCTTTTTTCAACTGGAATGCCTCTGGTTAGGTACCTACATTTCTATTAATACTTTAGGCATATAACTTTAGGCATGTAATCAGATTCAGCACATCATAACTTTTTGACATTTTGGCTGTGTCTACACTAGCTCCCACCTTTGAAGGGAGCTGGGTAAGTAGGGTGTCGGGAGATTATTAATGAAGTGCTGTGGTGCATATGCAACACTTCATTACATTAATTCTCCCCCCGGCAACTTTGAAGTCTTAAACTTTGAAGTGCCAGCTTGCATGGAGCCATGGCTCACCTGCTGACACTTTAAAGTGCCCAGGCTACCTCAAAGTCCCTTTACTCCTCAAAATTTTGAGGAGTAAAGGGACTTTGAAGAAAATTTGGAGGAGTAAAGGGACTTTGAAGTACCTGCGGTGAGCCACGGCTACACACAAGCTGGCACTTTGACGTTTAACACTTTGAAGTTGCCACGGAGGAGAACTAACTTAACAAAGTGCTGCATATGCACTGCACTTCATTAATAATCTCCTGACACCCTACTTACCATCTTCCCTTCAAAGTTGGGAGCTAGTGTCGACACAGCCTTTGTGTCAGATTTGTTGCAATAAAGTAACAGTAGTAGCACCAATGATCTACTTTTTCAGATTTTAATCAAATAACATCACAGATCCATTCACATGTGAATCAGCAAGGGAGATGGGAATGCCACATGTAGAGAAGAGAAGCATGAGGCCACCTTAACTCTGATGACAAAACTGTAAGTTTGGGTAATTACGAGGAGAAAGAAGACATAAGGCGCCAAAACTTTTTCAAGGACTGAAGTTTCTGAAATATGAATATGGGTGAAAAAAATTTCACCAATGAAGAAAGGGAAGCATGAAATCTTATACTTCCGGGGAAGGTTCTAATTGAAAGGAAGTCAGCCCAGGTTGGAAAGGAAGTCATTGTTGAGAAAAATTACTTGAGTAGGGTATTGTTAAGCATTTTTTTGTTGTTCTACCTTCAATCCCTTACATTTGGTATCACTTAAACTATGTCCTTTTGTTAATAAACTTGTTCTGTTTTTACTCTCAAACAACACAGCACTGTATTTGATTTGAAATGATTAAATCCCATGAAGGCGATGAGCTTTCCATTTGTCCCTCGAAAAGAGACATGCACTTCATTATTTCCAAGAGAGGACTGGAAACTTCAGGGCAGCTGGTGTGAGGAAAATTCAAGACTAGCAGTGTGTTCAGATCACCCTGCAAGTGTTAAGCAAGGCTGTTGGACACCAGCTTGAGGCGTTTGTTTTGTAGATAAGCTCTTGGGGTCAGAGTGCTGAACAAGAACTATGCAGCGCACAGACTCTCACAAAACAGCATGCTAACTCACCTGCTGGCTGTTGGTATCTGAGCTATGAGCCGTAGCATCAGAGTATTTAAGGTACTGCAGGCCAGGTGGTGACACATACTGTCACTGATCTAAATTGCTTGCCAAAAATCACTGGCACAACATTTTAATGGCGGTTTGATCAAATATATATAATGGGCCAAATTGTGCCGTTATAACACTTGAAGATTTTGGTAACGATGAAGTGGATCTACACCCCACACAGGGCTAGATCTTGAAGATACTATACAGGAACAGCAAAGGACCCTGCAATCCCTGGTGCACAATTCAGCCTCATAAGATATGCTCCAAGCTTGATCACCTCTTTAAAAGTAGTGTGGCAAAGCCACAGCCCACCTACCTCACATCATTCGGTGTGACTTCCAACCTGAGGGCATAACGTGGGGTCTCTTCCCTCTAGAAATTTCATGGGGTGAAATACTAGCACAACAGAAGTCAGTGTTAAAACTCTCATTGATTCAATGGGGACAGGTGCAAAGCTTGGTCTTCAGTTGTGTATTAGTCCTGTGATGGGGGCAAAGGAGGATATGATGGGGTGAGCAAAGCCCTCATTAAAAGGGAAGTGGTTAGTGCTGCCATGGCCCCAGGTGGCCTCACACTGTCACACCTGCAAAGCATGCATTGGCTGGAGGACTATCTTAAAAGGGAAACAGACTACTCAGTGGCAGGAAGACAGTTGAGGTAAAGGGACCTACAATCTGACCTCCTGGGAGGGACTACAATAGGAGCTGCTCCTGCCTGCGAGTGTGCTGTGGAAACTTGGTGAAGCCCACAAAGTTGGAACTAGCAACTTTCCACAAGTCTGAGACTTTATATTTGGTCTCAGTTACTTAATGAATTTTCTTTAACAAACCACAGGACGTAACTTCTCAGTTGGAAGGAACTTTAGTTAGGGGTAACACTAAAGAACAAGCTTTCAAAGGGCGACAAATGATAAAAGTAGGGGCAAAACACCTTAGGTGTTTTCCCTTTCTTTCCTTTCTGATCTGTCTTTCAGCCTCTCACACCTCAGAAAATAAAGACACCAGCACTTTGACCTTGGGAGTCAGAGAAATTCTGACCTGAGAAGCTAGTTAGCAATGTTGCTGAGATCATGCAATGAGGATTCAGCTGGGAACCAAGACTAGTTCAAGTTTAGCTGCTAAAAAGTGTTATCTTTATTTCTTTTGTAATCATTTTGGACTTTAATGCCTTATACTTGTACAAAGTTACAGGAGTTAAACAAACTGATTATATTGTTTAATAACTAATTTAGTGTTGTGTTCAAACTGAACTGTTCGGTAAATCCAATTAAGGCAGCAAACTGTTGTATCTTGATCCCTCAAAGGGTCAAAGGAGTTCTAACATCTGAACTGTCCAGAAGAGGGCTGGATGCTGCAGAATATATGCTGTTGGGAGCTTAGTTTATTTTTTTTAAGAAAATTCAGGACTGGGAGTCACCCTGCAAACAGTAGCTGTAGTATTATGTTGCTGACAAATTGCTAGTGTTGGAGTTGTTACACTGTAAAGCTTTGTGAGGCAGTCACAATGGGAGAGCAGGTTGTGGATTGCACCCCAGAATCGGATGAGGTCGTGGTAGTAAGTGATCCAGGAGCAGCAGAATAACACTTTGATGTTGAGCTCTGGATTAGAATCTAGAGGTGGGCCCAGATTTTCCCTACCCACTTTGGGGTAGACCTGTCTACCCCTTGTTCAGGGAATCTAGGTGAAGGAAGTCACAAGGGTCAGGATCATAAGAACCTAAACCAAAGGGAGTCTGAGAGCTACTTGCCTAACCTGCACCATTGCTGAACTCAATATAACTTGAAAGGAGCAGATGCAAATGAGTGATCTGGCCCATCCCTACCAGGTGCCCCAAAAGGAAAGGACCTGCCATGCCTCATCCTAACTACTTGGTGAGTAGACTCCTCAAGCAAGCATAGATTTTGTGCTACTCTCTGCCTTGAGCATTCATGTGAAGGCAACCCAGATTCAGGCGGTATATATATTTTAAAGCTTAGCACACTAAGAAGTGGGTGTATAAGTCTTTTTGTTTTAACTTTTCAGTGTTGAAGTAAAGCACTGCAATGGGAAGCCGTGAGTAATAGAGCTACCCTTCATAACCTGCTGTTTAATTAAGAAAGATAAATCAATGCTAGACTCAGACTACTAGCCTGTAATAAAATATTAAATTACTCTTTTAAGAGTGTTGCTTTCATATATTTCTGCCCTACTGGGACCATTCCTGTGGGGGTGGGGCCCGAGGGAACTCATTCGCTCAGAGTCCTGCCCGACCTCTGCTCCATTCCCACCCTGCCCCCACTGCACTCCTTCCCTTAGGCTCCAACTTCTCCGACCTCTCCCCAAGCCTGTCCTTGCTCCATCCCTTACCCCAGGCCCTCTTCTGACCTGCCCCCACCCGGCCTCCTCCCCTGCCCTCCCCCAGGCAATGCAAGTCAGGGGATTACTTGGAGGGAGGGGCCTGGCACAGGGCAGCAGCAAGAGGTCACACCCCACATATTCACCTGTGGCCAGAGTTGGGGTGACCTGGTGGACTGTTTGGCTCTGCCCTGCCACCCTCTCCCAGCCAACTGCATATGGCTTCACCATGATAGTGACCCAACCCCTGCTGCAGCCCCATGCCAAGCCCCTCCCCACAGGTAATCCCTCCCCTCTCTGCAGAGCAGCCTAGGACAGCTCAGGGCAGCTACCATGAACCCCACATTCCCCAACAGCCAAAGCACAGAAGGTGCTGACAATGGGCAAGATAAAACCTAAGAAGAGAAATTCAGCTACTAAAAGAAGCCTTGCTCATGTTTTTAAATAAACATTAAATAATAGAACACAGAATGCATACTTGAGATCAGTGTTCCAACCTGTACTTCTCAATCTCATGGAGGAGTTTTTAAAGTTGTCTAGGTAGAAAAGAAAAACATAAATACTAAATGTACATTCATTTTTTTCTGGCCCTCCTCTGACATGATCTAAGCAAAACTAGCACAAGCTGTTAGAGACCAAGAAATTAGAGCTGCAGTGTCCAGTGGAAAACTAACTTCA
Organism: Carettochelys insculpta; assembly: GCF_033958435.1. Classification (NCBI taxonomy): domain Eukaryota; kingdom Metazoa; phylum Chordata; order Testudines; family Carettochelyidae; genus Carettochelys; species Carettochelys insculpta. The sequence continues at coordinate 141,324,097 of NC_134137.1, forward strand.
CTTATTGGAAGTCCTTGGCTGGTTCACAGCCAGGGGATGCTCCAGGATGCTAAAAGACAGATGTCTTCTTTTGTTTTGCCATTTGTCTTTTACCATTAATGTCTGCCTCTTCTGCCAGTTCCTGTCAGTTCTCATTTTAACAGCTATTAAATAAATAGTGTTACACATAGTGAAACTAACATAAAGAATTTCACACACCCACTAAAGCATACAGGAGTTAACAAAGTAAGATCAAATGCTCTGCCAATAAGCATCAGGTAAATATCACAGGAATTATGGTGTTGTTAAGGTACTTGACTGCGATCAAGAGGTCTAGGTTCTGTCTTCAGTTGTCTTATAAATTTCTGTTATGTCCATGAGCAAGTTACTATATCTGCAAAATGAGGATAAGTAACCTTCTTGTCTGTACACTGCAAACTGTGCTTATCACTGTGTTGGTTGTTACAACTGCTAACACATTAGACCCCAATTTTGGTTAGAGCTTCTAGATGCTATCATAATACATGTAAATAATTACACTTAGCTCAGTGAAACTATGATGAAAAGTATACAAATGATTATTTTTTCTGTTATGCATACACCTATATTTCTGTTATATATAAATACTAGTCTGCAGAAACAATAGTCCACTCTTTGCAATTTATCGAATTTTGCAAATTTGTATGGATGACATTCCACAGGGTGCAAAGGTGACCATAAGGCCAACCCACTATTGAGATCTCACTGAATCCCTCAAAATAAGGTTTAAGTACAAATGAAGTCATTCATCTTACTTGTGCTAGTCCTCTGCACTTCAGTTTTCAGTTAGGTTTTAACTCTGTAATCTGGCAGCCTAGGAAGAGAATTTATTTAAGATTTTACAGGAAACATATTTTAAAATGGATTTGCCCTGGTAATTTAGTTCCCATGGCAGGGGTTGAATCCTTGAGGGTTTGTTTGCTGCCTCATTGGATGGATGGATGTGGGATGACCAGGTGTTCAACTTTGTGGGAGAGGTAACCTAGGGACTATGTGTTATGTGTGTTTGCTTAGAAAACTCTGTAGCGGGAGCGAACCCAAGTGAGAAAAATTCCTTCCTGAGAAGGAGGGAAAGCCCTTGAGTAAGCCAGTCTTTTAGAGAAGCACAAACAAGGAAGCATCAGAATGCAGAGGGAGAAAGTTCCTGACTAACCTGTCTCACAGAGACTGCAAAGGAGAGCGGTGTATCGAGAGAGCAAAGTATTTGCAAAGCCCTGGACTCAAGTTGTTAGCATTCTCCGCAGCTCCTAAGGAAACCTGTGTACATTAGATCTGCTTCATAGGCTGAGGACCCTCACAGAGGGACATCCAGTTCATGGACTTCTTGCTTTTTTGATTCACCACATCACAGTGTAAGGCAGGTGATCCAGCAAGGCTGTTGGTGGCATGTCAAGGGGAGACACTGCCTGCACACTGTGGCGAGATCCAATAGACTGGTGTCAGGAGTAAGGCCAACTGTATGAAAAAAGGAACCTGTGCAGGGTGAGTACAGAGCAGGCTGGCTTCTCATCCCTTTAGGAACAGGACCCAACCCAACTCCCTTGCTGCGTCGGACTTCTTGGAGCAGAAACTGGCTTTTCCCAACTCAGTTATCCTCACACCACTACTGGTAAGCTAGAAAAATACTATTTATCCCCATTTTGGAAACAGGAAAAGGAGGTACGGAATAATGAAGTGACCTGCCTAATGTGAAGCAGGGAACTCATCTATCTTTAGTGTTGGGTGGTTGTCTCCAATTAGCCCTGTGCTTTCTTTCTCATATCTTCTGCTCTTAGTGGCAGATGGATGGTAACGTATGGGAGAGGGATTTCAAACTTAGGAAGGGTGTTGTGATGCAGCCCCTGTCGTACAGGACTAAATTCCCTGGACAAACCCAATTTAAAATAAGATTGCTGTAAAAGCTTAGTTAGAGGAATGTGACAGGGTATTTGCCTCCACACAAGCCCTCAAGATAGGTGTGCCGATAGGACCAATTGCTCTTATAATTCACTCCTGGAGGAGATTTTGGCTTGACCGAGAACACCTAATGACTGGTGAGGGCAACCTAGTGGAGAAGCTGCCTAGAGGTATAAAGCCAGGACATTTGCAATAGAAAGGGCCTGCAATATAGAGGTCAGCAATGCTTTGAGTTTAGAGAGGGAAAAGGAAGAGAACCCAGGAAGATGAAGAAGCTCTGGGATCCCAGCCTTGAGGGAACAATTTACACAGAGGTGTTGAGAAGGAAGCCCATGGGATGCGGAGTAGGAAGCAGCCTAGAGAAAGAGCAGAAGGACCGGAACTACAAATTATACAGACTTTAGCTGCTGATTGTAGAGTATGTGGGCAGAAACCTGGAATAGAAAGAAGGCCCAGATTCCTCTATCAGCCACTGGAATGGAAAAGCGTTCTGGGGAATGTCAACTAGACAGATGGTCTACGGGACTTTGTTGCCCTGGAAGGTGCAGTCTTGAAGAAAGAGCACCCTCACCCCAGATCACAAGGGCGAAGGGTGGGAAAGCTGTGTGTGGGTGAATGACAGAAGGGGGTGCCACACTAGACCAGAGCTGATTCCCCAGTCATAGCCATGAGAAGGTTCCCGGTGGAGTGTGAACCCTGCTACACTTGGGCTGCATCTACACTACAAAATAACTGCTTACTTCACAGTGGCCTTTTCTACACTAGCCCAAATCTTTGAAATGGCCATGCAAATGGCCATTTCGAAGATTACTAATGTAGAGCTGAAATACATATTCAGCGCCTCATTAGCATGCCGCTGGCCACAGAACTTCAAAATTGCCGCAGCTTACTGCTGAGTGGCTCATCCAGATGGGGCTCCTTTCCGAAAGAACCCCACCAACTTCAAAATCACCTATCAGCAGGAATATCGTGGCTGGGAAGCTGGATGCAGAAGGGCACATGTGTACCCCCATGGGAGCTCCTGCTCAGTGCCATCACGATTCCCCCTGCATTGTGGCTGAGGCAGCATACCCACTTCATCCGTGGCTCATGAGGTCCTATTCTGAATGCACCACACTGACCCAGGACACCTTTAACAGTCACCTCAACCATAACAGGGGCACAGTAGAGTGGGCATTTGGGAGACTGAAGGGGAGGTTTTGCATCCTCTTCACCAGGCTGGATGTTAGCCTTCCAAATGTCCCCACAGTTATGGCCACCTGCTGTGCCCTCCACAATCTTGTGGAGGGCCAGCAGGAGCCCTTTATCCAGGACTAGGCTGTGGAGCCAAAGGCCAGCTATGAACAGCTGCCCATTGCCTTGTGCTGTGAGGCCCAGAGGGATGGGATCAGGGTCCAGGAGGTCTTGTGCCAGGCCTTCATGCAGGGTCTGACCTGACCCTCCCAGCCACAGTCCACACCACAGCCCCCCAATCACCCACCCATCATGCTCCCCCACCAAACACCCCCCCACAACACATGAGAGACACAGGGTTAGAGTGGGAACAGTAAACTTTACTTCAGACAATAAATGTAATTGGACAACTAAACAGAACAATGTGTGAAACTATTTACAGTGCACAGGGGGAATGGTCCACAGGTGGGAAGCGGGGGACTATGTGGGGAGACTGAAGAAGGAGAGGGGGCTGGGATGGGAGAAGGGTCTGTCACCCAGTGGCATGGGGAGGCCAGGAACCATGTTGGTCACAGCTGCCCCTACTGCCCCAGGTCCGGCGCTTCCTGCAGAGCTGTGTTGGGGTGGGGTCCACAGGGAGGTAGGGCTGTGGTGGAGGTGCCGCGAGCTCAGCCTCACCAGGGTGTGCAGGGGAGACACAAGGGCTGGGCCAGGTGCACCTGCCTCAGCCAGCAGCCACTGAGTCAGCTTAACACAGGCAGCTGGTGAGAGGTCCACCACACAGTGGGCAGCTGCCAGAGGGGCAGCTGTGACGGTAGTGGCTGGGGGCCGGGTTGGCTAGGGAGCAGGAGGTTGGGTGAGGCAGGTGGCCAAGGCCTGGGCTATGGCATCCAGGCTGCTGGCCCGCTGCACCCACACATACCGCTTCATCACCATCCAGTCCCAGAGCACCCTGGTCATGTCCCACAAGACCACCCGGTTCACGGCTGCCTCCTCGTCCCTCCAATGTTGTCTCCAGGAGGCCCAGCCACAGCCACGAGGGGATGCAGGCTGGGGTGTTGGGGTGGCCTCCTGATCTCTGCAGCTGTGGCCCATTCTGGTGGTAGGTGGCAGCTTCCCAATGAAGGACCTGTGGAGACAGAAGGGGACAGGGGGATAGCCCATGAATGCTGAATCCCAACCCCAGAGAGGGCCAAAGCCCCTGCTCCACTGTTCCCCACCCCACTCCCCTGCCGCCCAATGGCCCGTGAGCCTTGTGGGATGCTGGATGCCCACAGGTTCCCACCTGGCGAGGGTCGGCCCATGTCACCTCTCCCTCCCCTGTCCCCAAGCATGTGGGCTGCAGGGCTGTTCTGGGGGGGGGCCGTCCCCAGCCCTTGCCACATCTTGCTTGCCCCATACGTATGGGCTATGACCTCCTGGGGCTCGGGTGAAGCTTGGATGGTCAAGGCCCAGCTGGTTGTCCCATAGGGGAGGGCGATGATGAGGGTCCTGTCGCTGGAGCATCTTCATCACCCTCAGTCGAGATGGGCCGATCCTGCTGTAGGGGGCTCATGGTACTGCAGGGGCCAGCCTCGTTGTCGCTGTCCATGGTGGGGGGACTGTCCGTGGTGTCCACAAGGTGCTCTGGGGTGGCCACCTCCCTTAGCCCCAGGGGCTGGTGCAGCTTCCTAAAGTGGGGGCAGTGCACGGGCTGTACCCCTGACCAGCTGGCAGTATCGCGGGCTTTCATGTATGTCTGCCTCAGTTCCTTTACTTTTATACAAACACTGCTGCCAGTGTGGCCAGGATGGCTTCAGGTAGTGAGGCCACCAGCCAGGCAGTCAAAGGCCTCAGAATTGCGCTGACGGGTGCTGGTTTGGCGAAGGACTTCCTCCTCCCCCTCTCAGAGCAAGGAGGTCCTTCAGCTCCCCCTTGCATCAGGGGGTGCCTCCTGGTATGATCCTTGCCCAGGCACTGTGAGCCCTTGGAGTCCTCGCCTGAGGCCCCTGTGGGGGACATGGGGGTCCTGGCATGCTGCTATGGTGATCAGGGGGTGCAGAGGTTGGCTGGTGTGTCAAGCAGGGGCTGTCTGAGGGACAGCTCGTGCTGCCCCTGCTTGTGGCACAGTGTCAGCTTCCTGCTTAGGGTTGCCGGGGACCTGCTTCCTTTAAGGTGGCCGGCAGGGACCATAGAGCCCTGCCTGGGCTGGCCAGACTGCCTCCCTGCTCTGCAGGGGTGGCTTCATTTGTGGACTCCTTACTTTGAAATAAGAAGTGCAGAACGTCTAAGCACACTCTACTTTGAAGTTAACTTCGAAGTAGGGCACTACTCCATTCCTGGAAATGGAGTTGTGACTTCAAAGTTAGCCTCCCTTACTTCAAAGTTAACTTCAAAGCAAGGAAAAGTGTGTGTAGACACTATGCATGATGCTTCAAAGTAGCCCCTTACTTTGAAGTTAACTTTGAAGTAAGTTTGTAGTGTAGATACATCTTTGGTGAGAATTCAAGCATTATGGTCACTCCTGATGCAAGCAGCATGTGAGCAGCCATAGTAGCAAAGAACAAGGAAGAATTAAGGACAGAGCCATCACATCCATAGGGTGGCTTGGGGCAGCCACTTCAGCACCTGTGCTTTGGGGGCTCTGTGGTGACCACCTCCACCATTCTATGAATGGGACCTATGGGATTACTTGGAGGGCCTGCCAGGGGATGGCAGCAAGAGTTTTTTACACACACACACACACACACACGCACACACACACTCTGCAGTGACAGGAGCCGGTGTGACCCATGTTCTGCTCCATCCCTCCCTACTCAGCTCCACCCCACCCGTCTATCCTCTCCCAGCCTTCTGCACTCTGCTTCATCACAGCAGCAAGATGTAGAACGCCCTGGCTGCAGAACCACCTTGCCCAGAAGCTTTTTTTGCACACGGCAGGGGCAATCTCCCAGGTTGGCCCTGAAGTTTATTTTCCTACCTAAGGGTGCAGGAAAGTATCTACAGTGGATCCCAGAACTATATAGTCAAGTCCTGGAAGATCAACGAAGGCAGTGGGAAGAAGAGGTACACTTTAGAGATATTTGCTGAAGCTGCTAAATAGCACTGGCATCCATAGCGACTCTTGTGAAAAAGAATTATCAGAGGCCATGTAGATGAAAACTACAAAACAGGTACAGAAACCAGGAGGCTGAAGACTAGTCAAGCGACAAAGGGAGAGAGAAGAGTTGAGAGGCATGTAAACAAAGCTACGGAAGGGCACTCTGGACCTGGAAAGAGTAAATTCCAGTAGTAGCCAGGAGGAGGCATAGACACAGTGAACGTACAGGAGACTGCATTGAAAACATCTCCTATTACGCTTCTCCAGGATGCAGTGAAAAAGTCCCTTCTGGACTCCTGTAGTGTTCAGCTTATGCCCAGAGGCATGCTAGTGCATTACCATATAATTTCTTGACTACTGCAGTGAGGAGAGAAATGATTGTATAAAATCAAGAGAAATATACAGTAAAATGAATCAGGCTACACATGGGGAGAGAAAGGATGAAATGGGAGTTGTGTTTATTAAATGTTTACTGTTCAAGCTCTGCCTGAGGCTGAGATTCTTGACTGTTAGAGGATTGTACAGTTTTATGGATACCACCATGGGGATTTTTAAGCCATTTTGGTGTGTATTGCAATTCATGTTCAAAGTGTGTATTCTTTGTTTCTGAAGGATGAAATGTGTAAAAGCTCTGCAAGGTTAAAGAACATGATACCAAGAATTACACAAAGAATACAAACCCCTAAAATATCTAAACAGTAACTATAATGAATATGATTCACAAAAAGAAAGAAAGAAAGAAAGAAAGAAAGAAAGAAAGAAAAAGCAGTACACTAGGGCTTCTGTGTTGCCTCTTTACAACTTCTAAGATTTTGCTTTTTTGCCACATAATTCACTGTCTGTAAAGCCTGTGGTTTCCAATGAAGAGACAATTGTAGAGATGAAGGGAGATTTTGGTCTCTACTCATGTTTTTGTAATTACCTCCTCAAGCTTTGCCTTCCATTAGTTATGAATTTATTTAGAAAACAGCCTGCTCATCAATAGTTCAGTAAGCAAAAAAAAATGAAGTGTCTTTATACAGAAAACAACATGCTGCAAAAATCCCATTATGAAGAAAGACGTACTTGAAAGGCCTTGAAGATCACCCCCCCACGACGCCACCACCCACTTCAGTCCCTTTACCCTCTGGCTTTGGTACGAATTCAAGCTCTTTAATCTCTCTCTTTGGGAAGATTCTGCAAAAGTAAGTCATTAGGAAAACAAGGCTGTTGAGTAACACTTGCTCTTCTTCCTCCCGATGTGTCTTGAATCACAAATCATAGCATGTATTGGAGGGGTAGCCGTGTTAGTCTGGATCTGTAACAGCAACGAAGGGTCCTGTGGCACCTTATAGACTAACAGAGAAGTTTTGAGCATGAGCTTTCGTGATCACAGACTCACTTCATCAGATGCTGGTCTTGGAAATCTGCAGGGCCAGGTATAAATAAGCCAGAGCAAGGCTGGGGATAACAAGGTTAGCTCAGTCAGCAAGGGTGAGGCTTACTACCAGCAGTTGATCTGGAGGTGTGAACACCAAGGGAGGGGAAGCTGCTTCTGTATTTAGCCAGCCATTCGCAGTCTTTGTTTAAGCCTGAGCTGAGGGCATCGAATTTGCAGATGAATTGTAGCTCAGAAATTTCTCTTTGGAGTCTGGTCCTGAAATTTCTTTGCTGTAGGATAGCTACTTTTAAGTCTGCTACTGTGTGGCCTGGGAGATTGAAGTGCTCTCCTACGGGTTTTTATATATTGCCATTTCTGATATCTGATTTGTGTGCGTTTATTCTTTTACATAGAGACTGTCCAGTTTGTCCGATAGATATAGAAGAGGGGTATTGTGGACAATGACCCCTCACTTTCACAGGCCTTGGGAGGCAGACCAGTCCTTGCCCACAGACAACCTGACAACCTGAAGCAAATCCTAACCAGCAACTATACACCTGTAGCCAGACATGAACCCCCCATTTGGCCTTTTCTTCTTCTCCCCCCGCACTGGGAGAGACAGAGAGAGAAACAAACAGGGGAGACAGGTAGCCTTTGATGTCCTGGGAACGCAGGTGTGCTGTCTCACCCAGCCTCTCTACTATACACAAAAACCAGACAGTGAATGGGCTAGCTAACGACCGCCCTTCTGGCTGATCTCGGTAATTTATACGCCTTGATCACTTTCCCAGGAAGGACGGGGAACCCCCGCCCATCACCTCCAAAGGTGCTAAATTGTCCACAATTCACAGGTGCGAATTGAGCCTTGCACCTTCCCTGGGAAAACCTGGGGTTCAAAACATTCCTCCCAATTGGCCACTTGAGACCAGGAAGAAGCGTACGTGACAAAAGGAGTATAAAGGGGCTTGGCGGACCACCCCCCTTTGAGTTTCAATCACCTACACCTGCTGGCCAGGTCTGGAATTAACTCCCGAGACTGGGGACGCCTGGTTCGTATCTACTTGTTCCCGAGGGATAGAGAGAAAGATTCTGGGTCACACTGGATCTAGGAGGCAGAGGTAAGAATTATACCTGTGTTACACTTCTTTCCTATAGGAATTGAGGGAAAGACTCTGGTTCCACCAGGTCTAAGAGGCAGGGGTGAAAATCACACCTGCAGCTTGCCTTTCTTGTGTACACATTACTTGTATTAGTTTAAGCTACCTAGTTTGTCTAAAACTTTCCTTAAGTTAAATTGTGTTGTTTCCCCTTTAAAAACTGCAAGTACTTACCTGTACTTTAATCATTTGTCTTAGTTAAATTGTTTCTATCTTTGTATAAATAAAAAGTAACTGTTAAAGCCTCTCTAAGTGTAATTTTCCTCTTGCTGCTGTACCCGAACTAAACACAAACCAAAGAACCCAGCCTGCCCTGGCTGCTTAGCGTAGCTGCTGGTGTGGCATCACCCCTCTTTGCCCCACCACACCTTTAGCTGGCACCTGGGCATCGGCTCACAACACCGCACCACAGTCTCTCTAACTCAGGGACCCATCCATGCAACAAACCTCGTTGCCAGCTCTGCCCACATATCTACACCGGCAACACCATTACGGGACCTAACCAGATCAGCCACACCATTGTGGGTTCATTCAGCTGCACATCTACCAGTATAATTTATGCCATCATGTGCCAGCAATGCCCCTCTGCTATATACATCGGACAAACTGGACAGTCTCTACGTAAAAGAATAAACGCACACAAATCAGATATCAGAAATGGCAATATACAAAAACCCGTAGGAGAGCACTTCAATCTCCCAGGCCACACAGTAGCAGACTTAAAAGTAGCTATCCTACAGCAAAGAAATTTCAGGACCAGACTCCAAAGAGAAATTTCTGAGCTACAATTTATCTGCAAATTCGACGCCCTCAGCTCTGGCTTAAACAAAGACTGCGAATGGCTGGCTAAATACAGAAGCAGCTTCCCCTCCCTTGGTGTTCACGTCTCCAGATCAACTGCTGGTAGTAAGCCTCACCCTTGCTGACTGAGCTAATTTTACCAAAACAAAAAGCAGTCAAGTAGCACTTTAAAGACTAGCAAAATAGTTTATTAGGTGAGCGTTCGTGGGACAGACCCACTTCTTCAGAGTCCCACGAAAAGCTCACCTAATAAACTATTTTGCTAATCTTTAAAGTGCTACTTGACTGCTTTTTGTTTTGATAGTGTATAGACTAGCACGGTTTACTCTCTGAGCTAACCTTGTTATCCTCAGCCTTGCTCTGGCTTATTTATACCCGGCCCTGCAGATTTCCAAGACCAGCATCTGATGAAGTGAGTCTGTGCTCACGAAAGCTCACGCTCAAAACTTTTCTGTTAGTCTATAAGGTGCCACAGGACCCTTTGTTGCTGTTACAAATCATAGCATATCTTCATACCTCAATCAAAGAGAATACAGCAAATTAAGCAACATATAAACATAATCTGTGAAAGAAGTAGAACTAAACTGATTCAATGGGTTATAGCTGCTTGACTGAGGTGTTAATAAATGCACTGAAAAATGACAATTCTGAAATTGTCCTTTTGTATTTAAATATCTATTTACTATTAATATATCTTTGTATTGAAGTAACTTTTTACGGGCCATCTTAAGATAGAGTCCTTACTGTAGTAAGTGTTTTATATAGATAATCAAATAAATGCCTTTGCCTGGGAGAAGGGAGATTTATTATTATGCCTTTCTGGTGATACAAAAGTGAGGCACAAAGCCATTATTTTTCCAAAGTATTCAGGATAAACCTAACTCTCTTCTTATTGAAGTCACTTAGGCTATGTCTAGACTAACCCCCAACTTTGAAGGGGGCATGGTAATTAGGATGTTGGGAGGTTACTAATGAAGTGCTGCAGTACATAGGTAGTACTTCATCAGGCTAAATCTCACCCACGCAGCTTCAAAGTGTGCAAATTCGAAGTGCCAGCTTGTGTTTAGCCATGCAACAGCAGCAGGTACTTTGAAGTACTCACACTACTTCAAAGTCCCTTTACTAGTAGCAATTTACTTGTAGCTGACCTGTGGCTACATTCAAGCCAGCACTTCGAAGTGTCACACTTTGAAGTTGCCACGGGGGAGATTTAGCCCAATGAAGTGCTGCATATGCACCACAGCACTTCATTAGTAACCTCCCAACACTCTACTTACCGTGCACCCTTTGAAGCTGGGGGCTAGTCTAGACACAGCCTTAGAGTTTTATATTGAATTCAATTGGAGCAGAGTTAGATCAAAACTGAAAGCTTTTGAAATAATCACCCTTTAAATGATTTATCCAAGGTCACGTCTGACTTCTGTGGCAGAGTTGAGAACTTAATATAGATCTCTAGTGCCCTGATTATTAACATTAATGTCTTGTCTGTATTTCCTTTTATTGCAATTTAGGTAGGAAGTATTCATTCGATCAAGCTTAGAACATAACTGAAAGATGAAAGGTTTAAACTCCAAGTCTAAATCCATAACTAAGATATTTGAGTTTTATTTAGCTATATCAAAATATGAATTCTGGGGCACTACCTTTTATTACTGCATCCTCCTAGCTAATTTAAAAGGCAGGATAAAGATTTCTTTCAAACAAGAATCATTATTAGTTGCATAGCACTGGCTTACACTTAGTTCCAGGCAATATTATCCAACTGGTTATACTCCCCTAAAAATGTTAAAAGAACATAATTAAAGTCTCAAAGTCAAGTACTCAAAGGTTAGCAAAGGCCAATACTGAGGTTGCTTGTTATACCTTTAATTCAGCTCCTTGTGTGCATGCATTATGATACAATCTACAATTACACATTAATATAAGATGTGCAGCAGCATTAAGTCATGGCTGTGGCACCTCTTGCTGGTCACATCAGGAATTAGCTCAGTTTGTTGGCATTGTGCTACCTTCTGGGTGGTGTCTCACCCATCATTGCTCCAATCTCCTGTCTCCACCCTCTCGCTCAGGATCCATGATGCTCAATTGACTGCAGCATCCTCTTTAGGACACTGCCCTCTGGTAGTGCCAACCACTCCACTCTCACCCTCTTCCAGAACTATCAGCAGTCCTCCTTCAATATACCTGCCACCATGGCCAGCTGCAATCCCGAAGTCTTACCCCTAGTGGCAAGCTGCAGTCTGTAAAGGCCACGTTCCTTGGTGGCAAGATGTGGTACAAGAGGAGAAGGTGGGGAACACAGACTTTTGGCCCTGGCCCAGGTAGCCTCTTGCAGCAGCTTTGCCCTGCCCTTAATTACACTCACTGGGCTACTCTCCCATGATCCTTGAACCTTCCCAGCCCTTTCATCAAGGCCCACAGACTAGGAGGTATGAGGCTGGTACCTTTCTCCAGCTCTGCAGAACCTGCCCAGCCCTGCTCTGTCCAAGGTGCCTCCTCTCCACACACAGCTTGCTCTTCACCCTTACTGATCAGGGCAAAAGTGAGTTCCTCTGAGTTCTGCAGCCTAATAGGGCCCAGCCTGGCCCTGACTAGCTGACTGTTTCTCACACTGATTGACCCAGGTTGTGCAGGCTCCTTCTAGGCTGTTTGTAACCCTCTCCCTTCTGGAGTGGGTATTTTTGTGGAAGAATAGTATTGGGCCCTAGCTTCATTCTCAGAAACAGCTGAACCATTTTGGCTGAAAATTTCCAGACAAACTCAATCTGATGCAGATACACATCATGAAAAAACTTCCAGCTAAACAGTTTAAGACTGGCAAAACCTATACTCCACTGAAAGCCAGTTCTTATAGGGAGAATTGTTAGCCCACTTTAGCACTTGTATCTTTCAGACGTTACAGCTTTGCCTCAAAGTTTGGTCCTATTGCTCTGCTGAGGATGTTGATCAAATCCTCACCATTACAATTGAACCAAATTTTGAGCCCAAGTTGTAATGTCTGAGAAATACAATCATTAATGCTGACCTACATCACAGTATCTTTAAGACTAAAAATTGTGTTTATTATGTAATGAGCTTCTGTGGGAAGGCTCATTACCTAATAAATAAAATTGTTAGTCCTTAAAGTGCTCCAGGACTGCTTGTTTTTTGTGAAGCTACAGACTAACACAGCTCCCCTTCACAGTGTTCCATAAAGATAAATGATCCAGTATAAAAACTGTAAATTCTTGTTCAGGGTGCTCTCTGGGTTCCACCTGTCCCAAAAAAACTACTTATGAATTACCAGTGATTTAATACCAACAGGTGGTTATGCACATTCCACCAGTTCCAGGGCACCTTCAAGTGCATATTTTAGGAATAACTTCATTGCTGAGGTACCTGAGGATATGCAACCAAATTGAACTTGGCCTCTAGATCATACACTTAGTGAAAGCACCCCTGCAACCGGTTTCAAAGAAGACTCCTCATACTCACTTCTTTTGGGTCTAAGAACATCTAAGTTCCCTGCACTGGAAATCTGTGCATGTGTGACACTGAACTATACATTCTTCACAGTGGTATTACTGTGATATGATTATGACATGAATATAATGTATTTTATAAAACGTAAGGCAGATGAGGTATCATTGGAAAAGTTATGATTTGCTGAATACGACTATCCTGTGTGCTTACATGTATCCTTTTTATTCAAAGTTATGAATATTGGCTCTCTGTTTCATATGTATTCACTACTGGGCAACGTCCGCTAGGCAAGTGTTCTCAGTCTAGATGGCTGGCTGGAAAGAGCCCATTCAGGCTATTGAACTATTAGGAAAAACAACAGGCCTTAGCAGAAGCTTATCTCCCACTTGATGAGCCTTTTGTGAAGGCCCCAAACAGACAGTCGGGAGGGCTGCTGTGAGTGACATATGATCACATCACCTGGTTCTGGACTCCACCTTGAGATGTCAGTATTTTTATACCATCTGGCATGGGAAACTGTAGGATGGAAATTTTTGAGGTGGGTTGTGGTATTCTGCTAAAGACCCCCTATTTGAAGCCTAAAGTCTGGAGTAGGCCTATAAACCCATAGTTCAGAAACCCAGTTAGCATGAGTGGAAGGTTACCTCTCTTGGGCCCCCTCCCTCTCATCCACAAGACGAAGGGGAGGTCGTCCCGACTCAGACAGGGCCTTGGAGTTCGGAGGGAGGGATAGATGCCTCGACATCCACATCCCAAGAAGAGGCCCTGTATGTGAGAACAGAGATATGGCTCCTCCCATCCGCTATCCCAGGCTGGTACATATAAATAAATGTGCAAGTGCTATATCCTGTTACTGTCTTTTGCCTTAATCTTCTAGTTACTGCACCCATGGATTACACCTATGCAAATGTGCCATCGTGACTCCTATTGATGTATCATCACTCCAGTTAGACACATAGTTGTCATTAGATGTCTGCTTTGTTTAGGTAACTTGTTAAGGAAAACCCCCTGTACTACAGATAAGGTGTTCTGTAAGCTATGGATGGAGATGCTGTTTAACCTTTTTAGATTGTTATTTTATTGTGCTCATTTCGTCTTCCTTCTAGAACCTAACCAGGCCTGGGAAACACCCATATCATTGCTTTCCTCTGCCCAGCAGAATCGTATATAATCAATTGTAATCTATTGTCTGGCGGTATTCACTGAGTCTAACACCAGCACTGTGTGTAATAAACCCTCCTACTTGCTTCATACACAGTGTCCTGACTTTTTTTCCAGCAGAAACAAGCTTTGAAATAAAGGCTTCCTACCTTATGTTAAAGCTACATAAGGCAGGGGAATGACATAATCCAGATTCTTCACAGACTGCAAACCCAAGAAGACCATTGAAAACACTTGGGGGAAGAGCTGGACCCAGACTAAAAGGGTTTTTAGCCTGTGAATGGAAAACTTGGGGATTCCACATTATAAGTAAGTATAATTTACCCATTAAGAATCTGCAGCCTGCTTCTATCAACATTTGGGGTGAGAAGTTGCTATCCATATCCAATCTATTTAATATACTAAGTTTAGCTAATGATTTTTTTGTTTGTTTCAGAGTATCATAGAATTGTTGAAGATGAGGGATAGAGGAGATCTCAGAAGGTCGTATAGTCCAAACCCCAACAACAATAGATCATTCCAGTCAGGGTTTTGTCAAGCCTGGGTCTTAAAAACTTATAAGGATGGAGATTATTTCACCTCCCTAGGTAACCATTTCAGTGTTTCCTCAAACTCCTAGTGAAATAGATTTTCCAAATATCTAACCTAGACATTCACTGCTGAAACTTGTTCTTTAATCTGCCACCACTCTGAGAATAGACTATATCATCTTTGGGCCCTTCCACTTTCCGTTAATTGAAAGCTGCTATCAAATTACCCCTTATTCTTCTCTTCTTCAGACTGAATAAAACCAGTTCTTTCAGCCTCCCTAGTCATCTCCATTGACTTCTGATGGGATCTCTCCCATTTGTCATCATCTTTTCTGTAGTAGGGGGCCCCAAAACTGGATCCAATATTCCAGAAGTGGCCTCAGCAGTGCCAAATTGAGGGGAATTGTAGGGTGCGAGAAGACATTGTAATGGTTGAGAGCGCAGTCCGACCCCTCTGTGAATCCTCAGGAGAATTCCAAACAGGCCAGTTTGTGCAAGGTAAAAAGCTGCAAAACAAAGGACTCTTGCCAAAACTTCAAGGCTATGCTGGCAGTAGGCCACCAAAGATAGTGAGTGTAATGCATAAGCAATCTTATGTTAATAAGTTAAGCTTTATTAGTTAGTGTTAGGAAGCCTGTTACAGAGCCTCTCCCCCAAGCGAAGCTACAACACGTCAGGTTTTCCCCCACTGGTGACTGCAGCATTTCCGGGTCTCCCGTCACGGGTGTCATGCTTTCAATAAACCAATTATAGCACTCGCCTTCTGGGTGCAGCCTCGTTTCTGGGGAACCCGAGCCTGGTTGGTTACAGGAATAATCACTTCCCTTAATCTTCTGGCAGGGTTCCTACGAATGCAGCCCAAAATGCCCTTAGCTTTCTTGGCAACAGGGGCGCACTGTTGACCTACATACAGCTTTTCCTCAGCTGTGAACCCCCAGCCCTTTTCTGCAGAAATGTTACTTAATCAGTTGGTCCCCATCTTGTAGCAGTGCCTGGGATTATTGCATCCGAAATGCAGGCCTCTGAACTTGTCCTTTGTGAACCTCATCTGATTTTTTGGAGTAATCCTCCAAATTGTCTAGGTCACTCTGGATCTTTTCCCTACCCTTCAGTGTAGCTACCTCTTTCCCCAGCTTAGTGTCATCCATAAACTTGTTAATGGTGCAGTCCATTCCACCATCTGGGTCATTAATGAAGATATTGAACAAAACTGGCCCAGGCCTGATGCATGTGGCACTTTGCTTGATATTGGCTCACAACTAGACACTGAGCTGTTGATCACTATTTGTCAAACTCAATGATCCAGCTAGCTTTCTATCCATCTTATAGTCTGTCCATCCAAGATATACTTCTTTAGCTTCCTAACAAGAATACTGTAGAATACTGTATCAAAAGCTTTGCCAAAGTTAAGATATATCACATCCACCACTTTCCCCATATCCACAAAACCAGTTATCTCATCACAGAAGGCAATTACACACACACACACACACACACACACACACACACATATAATTGTAAGTTGTAACTCAGCAGCATAAAGCTGCTGCATGTGCCTCTCCACACTGAGAGAGGGGAAAAATTTTATGAGCATAAACAGTTAAGATTTAGGTGCAAATCCCAAGGTTAGGCATGTCTAAGGAATTGGGGGTGGGGGTTGGGGACAAAGAACCTGTCCACATGTAACTGAAGCTGGGTGTGTCCATACCTGTACATATGCTGCTGAAAGGACAGACAAGACTGAGCTTTGCAACTTTTCACAGAAGTATGGTATTAAATGGAGCCAAGGCTGGTAGATCAAGGGAGCTCAGCATCACGCTTATTCCGGGTGACACCTCGGGAGCAACTCATCACAGCAGGGGATGCTGAAAAGAAGGAATTGAAACTTACCAAAGTATTCATATGAATGTCTGCAGGATTCTGTTCCCTGCCATCTTTCTACACTATTTTGGAATTTTCCAAAGAAGTTAAATGAGTGGGAAGAACTGAGTAGTTGGGATGGCGTAAAGTTTTAAGTGTTGCCCTCACCTCCTTCCCCCTGCCAACAGATTCTGCTATTTAGTCAGGGTCTACACATCACGAACAGGGTGTATCCATACAGAATATCATCTGAGAAAACAGTCACTACAGTCAGTATCCATTATTTAATTGTATTTTGAGTGGCAACTTGAATAAAACACTTTGGAAAAATAAAAATAAAATACTTCTCTCGGGCTTTGTAACACATCTGCATTTAGTCAAAAAACACTAAATGCTATTTTAAATCTTACTTTTCCAAATCTCCTGTCAAAAGCATCTGCACATTTAAAAGAGAAAAATGATTGTCTATATTTCCTCTGATAGATTTAGCAATATTAGAGACAATAAGGCCACTTCTACAACAGCAATTTCTTTTGGAAAATCAGGCTCTTTTCTGAAAGAAGGCATGGACTGTCCACACACAAAATATGCTCTTTCAATCTGAAATCAAAAGAACGCAGTTCATTTTCTGAAAGCCCTCTTATGCTTCCAGATCAGGGAAAGCTCCTCCTTTCAAAAGCTTCTTCAGGAAAAAAGCCCCTGTAGAAGCTCTGTGGGCCCTTTTCTTGAAAGAACAGTCCTCATGGAGCCAGACTTTTGATCCCCAAGCCTCTCTTTCAAAAGAGCAGGGACTGTGTGGATGCTCTCTATCAAAAGAGCAGACCAATCTTTTGATCCACTTTTTTGTGCGTGGATGCTCTCTTTCAAAACAAGATCTTCCAGAAGAGATCTCCCAGAAGATCATCTTTCGAAAGATTGCCATAGTATAGGAGCAACCTAGGAGTAATAGTGAGGAATAGCCAACAGTTATATTAAAAATAAAAATATGGTTAACAAAATCATGCTGCAATAATCTCTATTACATATCAAATAACAGTGTTTGCTTTGTTTACTTGAAAAAGTCTTTAATTTTTAAATACAAAACTAACATTTCCAGTTCTCCTATAGCAACAATGCTAAAAGTAGTCTGAGGCTTGCATTTCATACATTTCCAGAATATTTCCTACCATTTTAGTTCATTTAATGAGACCTTTCATATCAGTGAACAAAGTAGAATGCAGAAGGGATTTTGTTTTATATTTTTATTTCCTTCTTCAGCTGGACTATGACTGTTGAATATGGCTGGGTTTACACGTGACCCTTCCTTTCGAAAGGGGCATGATAATGAGTGGGTTCGAAAGATGCTAATGAGGCGCTGCAATGAATATGTAGTGCTTCATTAGCATAATGGCAGCCGTGGTAATTTGAAAGTGCAGCTTTTCAAATCACGCACCGCCCATGGAGATGGGACCTTCCGAAAGGACCCCCCCCAGCTTGCAAAAGCCCTTCTTTCGATCTGGTGATTGGAAGAAAGGCTTTCAAAAACTGGGGGGGTCCTTTCAGAAGGTCCCGTCTCCATGGAAGGCACGCGATTCAAAAAGCCACACTTTCAAATCACTGCAGCTGCCATTATGCTAATGAGGCGCTGGGTATTCATTCCAGCACCTCATTAGCATCTTTTGAATTCGCTCATTAACGTGTCCCTTTCGAAAGGAAGGGGCACGTGTATGCACAAGGTATGAGGCTAGATGCAAAAAACGTAACATCTTTTTTTACAACAATATCTTCTCTTTAATGAAGTCATGGGACCTGATCAATTCAACTACAGTAGCAAGTATTTTCTAACGTAATAGCTGACTGTATTATACTCATTGGCTACAGTTACACTAGCAAGCTTTGCCAGCAAAACCCTGGTTTTGTTGACAAAACTTGTGCAGCATGCACCCACAAAATGCATTTTGTCGACAGGATCTGTACAAAACAGCACTTTCGCCAGCAGCCTTCTGCCTCAAAGCCTTGAGGCAGAACGCTGCTGTCAACACATTATGTTGACAAAAAAGCTGTGTGGCCACTCTGGCAGGCCTTCTCTCAACAGACAGGGCATCCAGAACAATGGACTGCCCTGTCTGCTGTGCTTCCATGTGCCTTTTTAGTCGAGAAAGTAGCCAGGCAGTCCGGGCACTCTCTCGACATAGCAGAGCAATCTTCCAATTGGCTTTTGCATGTGGCCACATTCTATCAACCGAAGTTTTGTTGGGAAAACTCTCCCAACAATGACTGCTGTTGACAGAGCACGGTAGTGTAACTGTAGCCATTTTGTACCAAGGTACATTATGAAAATACATATGTGACTTGAGTAGTCATGTGATTATTCACTGGAAGCAATTGTGCATCCGTCAAGTCTCTCTTTTGTGAGACCCTGATCTCTCTTCCTGCATTCCCTGCCTCGCTCACTAGGGAAATAAGGGGAACAAATTAAGGGTGCTGGGAACTGGGAACCTTAAGACTGGCATTTTCCAACTTATGAATACTTTCACCTTTTGCACATAAAAACTGTTCTCTTAACTATAGAGTGCATGGTTACAGCACACACTGGGATAACATCTGCTTCCATCATGAAACTAAAGTCAAGACAGGAGATCAGATTAAGAAGCCATTTTCTTACTCTGAAAAAGCTTTTATTTTTGATTTTTCATAGTTCACCAATGACTGCGTGAGAAGTACTGCATAGATCCATAAACCAGAGCTACACTACATAAAATATGGAAGATAATGACACCATTTGCTTAGACAGAGCTCAGGCACCTGTGTTCATTTATATAGTACTTGATATGTCACATAAATTAAGTCTACATTATAAAATAGGAGTGTTGAAGGCAGTGTATAAATGTCATAGCGGACTTGTAAATGTGTCTGTTGGCAGCTGCTTTTCCATACCTTAGCACGGATTTGGTATATTTTGTCAACAAAAAAAAAAAAACATTCTTCCAGGCATTCTGTTTGATTTCAGCATTTAAGAAAAAAAATGATTTTCTAGAAATGACTTGGATTGGAAACAAAGAAGACAGCTGGTGGATAAATAGGTCAATTTTTCTTACTAAGGTGTGGGAAAAACAGGCTGCTGCATGCTGCCTGCCCTCTCACCTACTGTGGAGAAGGCAGAACAGTCTTATCAGGTAAGGTCATTCTGCATGTTAGTTCTCCAATTTCTGTCTCACCTTTCATTAATCCACAGGGTAACCACAAGAGAGCCGCTGACTCTTCATCAAAGCTATACCCAGCAGCATCAAAGCAGGTTGTCAAGAGCCTCATTTTCAATTCTGTGCGTGTCAGAAAACAATCAGTGTATTTTTTTTTATAAAAAAACTTTTGTTTTCTTACTCGTGTGATTGCTGTTGTTGTGAAGGGGTTAGTCCTTTCCCTGATTTCAGCAGTCACCGCTCTACATTTGTATCCTGTCGGGGAGTAAATTGGAAGAGCGTAGCATAATTTCAGTTTTTTCTTGCTGCTCCAAGACCGAGTTTATAGACTTGGTCATAAACGTCTTTGGTTCCCTGGCTAGGAGTTCAGTGAGAGTGTGGCACCAACTTCTCAAGTAAATAAGTACTCATTGTGATGGGAAGAATATGCTACTGTGAAGAATCAGTTTAAACCCATTTTTATCATGCATTCTCAACCATACAGCCTTTGCATCTTAAGTATTTGATGAACTGGCAGCTCAAGCTAATATTTGGGCAGAAAATATTTCACAGTGCTGTTCAGATTTGGTTCGATATGTCATGTTCAGCGGCTCTCACTAAAATCATTATAATTTTACCTTTCTGAATAGACATCTTATTGTAGAATTGCCTATACTTAATATGGATGTTACCACGGAAATGTTATGCAGATATTTAATTAATTTCCACAGTTTTTGTACAGATTTTGGTAATCAACCTAAGGGATGACTAAAACATAAAGAACAAAATATTAGTAAATTGTCAAACTATTCCCTTTTTGGAATAATGCAGTATTCACATTCATGTTTACTTTTCACCACTTTCTATTCCCTAGTGATAGCGTGTGAATAAAAGAGCAAGCAGCAAAATGACAATTTATCACAACTCTACTAATGCAAACTCCATGTGGTGTTCTCTTCCTCCTTTCTTCTTTACTGCTTCTTATCAGTGTTTCAGAGTGGTTGTCAAAAGCTGTTCAGAAATCTGTTATCCCCAAATGTTATGTAGTTTACCATGCACTATGGAATGCCAGTGAACACTGTGTGAACAGACTTTATCATCCAGTCAGCATATTTGTCTCGAGATAAAATAATAATCTGTCCATTGTGCATTACATATGAACTCTATCTTAAAATCTTGTATAAATGTAAAAAAGGAAGTCCTTTCATTAATTGCAGAAAGGCAATCAAACTGAAAGAGAAGAAATGCAGAAAACATATTTTTAGACTAGGTGTGAAAGAAATTGACAGACAATGAGATGAACAGGAAGACACAGGAATGATATAGCAGATGGCAGGGGCTGCAGAAACAAAGGTGCTCTTTGTTTGTAGGGGAAGCTTCGGTTGGATATTAGGGAAAACTGTTTCACTAGGAGAGTGATCAGGCTCTGGAATGGGTTACCTAGGAAAGTGATAGAATCTTCTTCCCTAGAGGGTTTTAAATTCTGGCTTAATAAAGTCCTCACTGGGATGATTAGTTGAGATTGGTCCTGCTTTTAGTGTGGGGGTTGGACTCGATGACCTACTGAGGTCTCATCCAGCCCTATGATTCTGTGTTCCCTCCAAAAATAATATGTGATTAGATGAACAACAAGCAAAGACCATAGGGACCAACAGATCATCTAGTCAGACCTTCTGTATGTCCCAGGCCACTCTCATAATAATCTTGCAACCAAAATTAGAAAAAAAAAGTATTACAATTTACAGGTGACTAGACCGTTATGCAAAGAGTACAAGAAACCAAGGCTCACCAGTTTATGAGGCCCTGTAACAACAGGGAAATAATAAGTGAAATATCCGGATTATTTTGGGAAATGACCCACACCCACACAGAGCATCAAAACATGACCTCTACCTGCAAGGTCACTGCTAATCTGATGGGTGGGGAGATTGTTTCCAGGCTGTATATGGAACAATATGTTAGACCCTGAGCATGAGAGCAAGAATTAGTCACACAAACTCCTGAGAGTTAGAATGCTCTGTCCTTCCTAATCCATAGTTTCATGGCCAGTTGTGGTCATATCTGATGCATCAGAGGAAACACATAAAAAACTTCCCACAACAGATATCCAGTACACTCACCCCTCCTTTAATGAGTACTCTACTTACGAGTACTCACTAAAACAAGGGATGCATATACTTACCACTGTTCACTATCCAAGTGATCTTCCCCCACTCATACGAACCAACCACAGGGTCCCTGGCCGCAGTGTGGGGAGAACTGCAGCCCCGCGGCTGGAGCTGAGCCCGCCACGGGGTCCCTGGCCAGGGCATGGGGACATCTTCAGTCCTGCCCAGCCCAATCCCAACACTCCCCCTGCAGCAACTCCCTGCGCAATCCCCCACTTCACCCAGCCCTGCCCTGCCCCGCCCAGTCCCAACATTCCCCCAGCCCACAGCTCCCTTGTGCATCCCCCCCGCCCTGCCCAGTCCCGACACCCACCCCGTCCCCTTCCGAACCTCACTGCCTGCTTCACCCCCTCTCCCAGGTACCTCTGCTGCAGCCAGGAGGAACAAGCCACCACCTCCTCCACTGAAGCCACCTGCAGGTTTTAACCCTCCCTCCCATGGCCCTAAACTGCCCCCAGCCTTTAACCATCTCCAACCCACCCCCCAACCCAAGGTTCACTTACCTTTCCAAAGCAGTGCCACCTGCTGTTACTTCTTCGCTGAGTTTGGAGCCTGAGGAACCAATCAGAGACTTTTACATGTATTTTAATGGTAATTTAATGTCCCTCTTGTGAGTTTTTGCCTACAAGCTGAAAGTTGGGAACCAATTCTGCTCGTATAGCGAGGGATGAGTGTACTGCTACTAGACCATTGGGCAGGGAGAACAGAGGGAGAATTGACTCAAAAATGTCTCAGACTCTCAGCTGGTGAATCTAGATCTTTGTTGGCCCCTGGCATTGAGACCCTCCTGTGGAGAAATAAAAGGGAAAGTTAGGTGAAGAACATGAGTAGACTAGGATATACTTGGTTAGAGAAATGAGGTCTGGAAACAAAATTAATTACAATAAACACATTTGCCTGCCACCGTGTCACATTTGTTTCTCTTGCTTGAGTAGCCATAGAGCTTTTTTAAATGTATTTTAAAACTAGCCTAGGTAAAAACCAAACTCAGAATAAAGGAAATTCATGATGGATACTCACAGGTTTCTTTCCAGGAAGGTTCCCTTCACAGAAATAATTCATGATCTTACCAAAAATCAGGGCTGTTGACACTTATAGCTTGAATACATTTAATTACAAATACTTCATTGCCTCGTGGTTTGGAGGGCATAATTAAATTAGTTAGTTCTCTAGATCCCTGGTGGCCAGCCTTAAATCAGTTCAATCCTCAGCATAGGGTAATAGTTTCCTTGGCAATGCAAGATTTACTGGACAGTGTACATTGCAGATTGTTGCATAAGTAGTCATATAATTGTAATACCGGTGCATGTCCATCATACCTTGCAGCCCGTTGTTGTTGTTCGCTCACTTATTAATTCAGTCGGTCACTGAGTATGTTATTTTATTTAACTGAAAAATCAACTGAAATTGGTTTAACTGACTTGAGAGTCCTGGGTTTGAGCTAGGATTTTTGCTTTGCTTACATGAAAGAAGATTCTTTTTCATCAAGGGGTTATTTTCTATCAATTATACAATTTCCACCATTTTCCTGTAATTTAAAGACCTTGAATATAACCTTTAGCTTAAGGGGAGATGCATGGAGAACAAAGGTCAGGTAAATTGCACTGGTGTGAATCTGACTTTAGCATCTTTATTATCTTTAGAAAACATCAGCAAACAGAGTAGTGCTGGGGGAACCTGTAAAATTCAGACTTGGCAGGAAGACCCTGTATTGTTAAGAGGCTTCCTGTGCTTTGCTTGCATATAAGATTCACCCCAAGATACCATGGTATTTGCTTTAGAGGGGGCAGAAAGATGTGAAGAGTTGGGGAGTGTTCGAGTTTATGAAGCTCAATTTGCTATAAAGCACTTCAAGGTGCATCTCGTATGGCTCACAGCTGACCATGCCAATCTCAAGTCACACTGTCAGAGAAGGAGAGTAGACCCCCCAGATCAGCAGTGTGTTCTATTATTAGATTTCTCCAAGCCACTAACCACTGTGCACTCCTGGATTTCTATGTTAGTCATAACACAGCCTGTCAAAGAGTAAGTATCACAGAGGTAATACACTGTTTTTTATTATTATTATTCAACGTACTGTGGAGCTAACTGGTTGTAAGGGAACGATGGCATTATTGCAGGTCTTCTCTTCCCCTCAGAACAGAAGAGCTGTGTCTACACTAGCATTATTTTCAAAAGTCCAGGCTTTCTATCGAAAGACCGCACAGAGCATCTACACACACCGTGTGCTCTTTCGAAAATGAAATGGAAGGAATGTGGCCCAGCTTCTGAAATCGCTCTTCCAAACATGAAATAGGAAAAGCCGCCCCTTTGAAAAGCTTATTTCGAAAGAAGGTGTGTGTAGACATTCCGCGACCCACTCTTTCGAAAGAGCAAAGTCCGCCATGGCGCCGATCAGCTGGGACGTGGAGATGTGCTGCCCAGCACGGGCAAGGCTCTATGGTCTGCGCATGCAGCAGCCCTTAAAGCTGCACACACCCAGAAACCCTGTTGCAGGAAGCTAAGAGTGTGCAGGCAGCAGCCATCGCACATGGTGCCCCTGCATGCCCCAGAAAGACCCCCAGTGGCTACCAGAGCAGTGTGGCCACCAGCCAGAAACATCAGGAGCCCCACCCCCCACCTTCCAAGTGCACCCAGGGCTGCCAGGGGTCCAGCCAGGAGGGAAAAAAGAGAGCCCTCTCCTGGACAGAGCATAAGCTCTGGGATCTGCTGGGCCTATGGCAGAAGGAAGAGGCCCTGCGTGAAATGGGCATGAAGCGGCAGAATGCTGCTGCTTTCACCCAGCTGGCTGAGGGCCTAGCTACTCATGGACACCCTTCCCACACTCCAGACCAAGTTCGCAGCAAGGTCAAGGAGTTGTGGCAGGCGTACGCCCAGGCTTGGGACTCAGCCAACCGGTTGCCCCCCTTTCCCCCCAAGTTTATGCCCATTTTACCAGGAGTTCCACAGACTTCTGGGCCCACAGGACTCCACCTCCCCACCTGCCATCCTCAATACCTCTGTGGAGGAGCCCCAGTCTGAGGACCCTGACAAGATGGGACCATTGGCCAGCCCAACGCCATCAGGGCCAGAGCTGGAGCAAGCCACCAAGTGGTCCAGTGAGAAGAAGTCCTGGTCACTGACCTCCCATCCCACACCTCCAGCTGGGTATCAGCCAGCCAGGCATCCTTTGACCATGATGGTGGACCATCAGATATGTACCTGACAAGGCACACACCCTGGGTCACAGGGCAGGGGCTGCATGCTTACTAGAGGGCCCCGACACCACCAGTGGACCCTGGCCAGCCATGGTCCAGCTGGGCTGTAGCCCTCCGGATAGCTGTATGGCCACCAGTGGCCTTCAGAACCCACTCCTATGGATAGTGCCACGGTCCTCTCCTGGGGGCGGCTTAGGCAGAACTGATGGGCACCCTGAGGGACGTGGCAGGCGCCTTCAGGAAGCTCTTAGACTGGATGCCCCCCTGCCCCACAGCCCCTGCTGCTGTCTCTCCTGCCAGCCCACTGGCGAGAGGCCCCACCCATGAGCCCCACCAGGGAGGTCCCAGCTGGGGCTGATGGCCAAGCTGTGGCAGACCCCTGGTCCTACCCCCACATCCTCTCCTCACCCTCTCAGCCCCTTTGGGGACCCCAGACCAGGATGGTGGTCACAGGGATGCCATGGTTCAAGGCCCTCCATCCCTGCTCTGAAGTAAGGGTCCCCCCAAACAGACCACCCATACCCCCTCCTCCTGTAAATAGTTGTATGCTTACATTCTACATATGTTGAAAACAAAGTTCCACATTGTGTGCAGGGAGCTGGGGGCTGTGTCTGAAGGGTGGCAATAGTGGGATGGAGGGATGTGTCTTGTGGACCCACTGGGGGTTGGCCATGGTGATGCTCACTGGGGCTCCTGGTTTAAGTAATGTTGCAGGGTCTCACGTATGTGGATCCCCTCATGCTGGGCCTGGCGGCTAGAAGCAGTGGACAGTTGTGGGTAGCCTGCTGTGGGCCCACCCCTGTACAAAGGTCTCCTCCTTGCTCTCCACAGTATTGTGGAGCATGCAGTAGGAGCCCACCACCTCGGAGCCATTGAGGACACCCACCTCCATGCATGCCAGGAGGCAGCGGCACCAGCCGTTTAGACAGCCAAAGGTTCGCTCAACCACATTGCGGCCATAGTTGAGCTGGGTGTTAAACCACTCCTGACTGGATTTGGGTGGCCTGTATAGGGCCACATGAGCCAGGGCTGGAGTGGATATGCCCCATTGGCCTCCAGGCAAAGGGGCACTGCGGTGTCCCCCAGCAAGATCTTCCTCTGGAGGATGTAGGTCCCTGCCTCCAGCTGGCAGCACAGGCCTAAATTGTGGAAAACCTGCGTGTCATGTGTGCAGGTGGGCCAGCCCACATAAATGTCCTGGAACTGGCTCTGGCTGTCCACCATGGCCTGCAGGGCTACAGAATGGTAGCTTTTCCTGCTTACATATTGTCCTCTGCTGTGCGCCAGGGTGAAGATGGATATGTGGGTCCTGTTGAGGGCCTCAAAGCAATTTGGGAACCCCAGCACAGTGAAGCCCATGACTGCCACTTCCAGGTTCCTGATGCAGAGCACCCTCTCAAAGAGCATCGCTTTGAAGGCGTGCACCACCTGCGGGGGGGGAGACAGGCACACCAATGTGGATGTGTGTAAGGCATGCCAGGCCCTGTCCTTGCCCTACCCCAGGCCCCACCCAGGCCCCTGGACCCTGGCCCAGCCCCCAGCCCGACCCCACCCCGGGCCCCCTGTCACTGTCCCAGCCCTCACCCTCACCCTACCCCAGTCCCTGGGCCCTGTCCCAACCCTTGCCCCGGCCCCACCCAGGGCCCTTGGTCCTGGGACCCTCCCAACCCCTGATGGTTGTGTGTCCTGGGCCTCCTTACCTGTATCACAATAGCCCTAACTGTGGCCTTGCCCATAGCAAATTGGAATGCCATGGAGCGGAAGCTGTCTGGAGTGTCCAGCTTCCAGACAGCTAACGTAACCCCCTTCTCCACGGGGAGGGTGCACCGCATCCGGGTGTCCTGATGTCCAGTGTTGGGGACAGCCACTGGCAAAGCTCCAAAAAGGTCTGCTGCCTCATTTGGAAATTTCAGAGCCACTGGTTGTCACCCCACTCCCTCATGACCAGGTACTCCCACCACTCTGAGCTGGTGGGGAAGCTCCAGAGCTGGTGGAGCAACCAGTGGCGGGGGGGTGGGGCTGAAGGAACCAAGGGTCCGGGGCATCCCCAGCTGCATCTGGGGAGGTCCTTCCCCAACAAGAGCTGCAAGACGATCACCACTGCTGTGGCCAGCAGGGCAACCACTCTACTGGCAGCAGTGAGCAGGGTTTCCAGCTGCTGCTGGTCCATGCTGTGTCTGGCAGACACCGTGTCTGTGTGGCTGGTAGCAGCTCTGCAGGCATTGTGCTGTGCAGGCCCAGGGTGTTGGGGAGGGGCCTTTAATGGGAAGGCCGGCTGCAGCCCCAGAAGGGCTTGTCTGCCATGTGGCCCCAGCCATGGCATTTCCTGGTCCCTTCTTTCGAAAGAGGGCATGGGTATGTGTAGACTGTATCTTTTGATGGGCCTGCTGGCCCCTTTCGAAAGGGTGGGTGGCCCTTTCAATGGTGCTCATTGACGGCGCCAGCCCTGGTGCATGTGTAGACACTCCACTTCACAAAGGCATCTTTGGATTTGTCTCTTTTGAAAGGCACTCTTTTGAAATGGCACTCTAGTGTAGATGTAGCTAAGATTCCAGATTCTCAGGTGGTGTAACTATCCTAGCAAAACTGGTTGCAAAAGAGCAATGAAGATTTTACATTAGCTGAGGAGAAGGAGAGAGACCTTCAGCTGCAATAGCTTTGTTTAAGCCAATGGAACCATGTCAGTTGACTCCAGCAGTGGATCTGAACTTTGATATTGAGGGGATGGCTCAAGGGAATTTTATTCTCCCCATTATGTCATCTTCCCATTTGCTTTGCTCCCACCTCTGCTGTCAGGTATATTATATTGTGCTCTTACTGTCTGGGACACATCTGGCTCCCACTGAAGATGAGCCTCACAACATCACTCTCCACTTAAGAGCTCCACTCATAGGTTATGTGTACACTAGAGAGTTTTGTTGACAAAACTGGTGTTTTGTTGACAAAGCCCAGGGAGCATCCACATTCCCAAGGTGTTCTGTTGAAAGTAAATCTACAGAAAGCAGCACTTCTGTCAACAGGGGTCTGATGCTCCCCCACGAAGCTGAACTCCTCTGTTTACAGAGATCTGTCAAGAGAAAGCCTGTCTGGATGTTCTGGGGAGTCTTCTGATGACAGACAGGGCTTCCAGGACACCAGGCAGCCCTGTCTGCTGTGCTTCCAGTTAACCATTTTGTCGAGAGAGTGGATGGGCAGGCTGGCTGCTCTCTGTTGACATAGCAGATCACTCTTTCAATCTGCTTGGCAAACTGGCCACGATCAGTTGACAGAAGTTTTGTTGGAATATAGGTTCCAACAGAAACATCTGTCGACAGATCACTGTAATGTAAACATAGCCATAGTGTGGGCTTTCCAGGACATTACAACCAAAGGATAACTTTGCCCTGTTTTTCGTTTAATGGCTCAGGGTAGGTTTGCCATGGCAGAATGATTTTTGCTCCCTTTGAGTCAAGACTTCCATGAAACTGACTTATACTTAACATGTGAGCAGAGAACTGGTTCTGAATATGTACAGTGAGCCTAAGGGGTACTTTTGGTTTGTTTATGTATTTTTGGTTAAGTGCTTACACAGCATTTCTGGTGAGTGGTTCCTTTGCTCTCATTTTTAAACAAATGGTCAATATTGCTTTCTGGTTTGCCTTATATCTAAACAGTGGATTCATTATTTTTAATTTCTCCACCATGAGATTTTTATTTCACTTGTACATAAAGTTGGCTGCTTTTTTTTGGGAGTGATGTACCTTTAAATGCAGCTTCATTGAAGCTCAGATTGTAGCTTCACAATAGACACTTGTATTTCATCTCTGTACTTACCCTCTTAGTGTTCCCCCTCTTTTGGTCTAAATGGGGGAAATTTCCAGACATGTATAAGCAAGAAATCCCTACAGCAGTACCTTAGTGTAATAAGGAAAAAGCACAATAAAGAATGCATCACCTTGAGCTCCCTGACATCATATGTCTTCTAGTAAGGCTCTGTCTTAAGGAGCAGACAACCTAAGCTTTTGGCACAATATAATGAAATAACAATGGAAACATGACAAGCACAGCTTTAGAGGATAGATTTTATGAGACAACACCATTCTGACCGTATTATTCAGGGGGTTTGCTCTCCTGCTCACTCTTTTCCATTTCAGAGGGGGACTCCTCCACAGAGAGTTGGTGGAAATGATGTTAAAGGATACACTGCCTGTCAAGTACACTGTCTCTCTGTCTTAGAATAGGATAATCTCATCTTTTCATAACGTGTGACGTAATACAATCCTTCATTATGCCAGGATTAAGGGGAGGTGGAAGAGAGAACAACAAACCATGTGTGCTCCTGCAGGCACTGTAACCTTCTCCTCAACATACTTTCTCCTCTGACTGAAGGGAAACCAAACCCACCTGGTGCTCTTTTAGATGGAAAGGTTATTAACAACTGCAACATTAACCTACTCAGACCTTATTTCTGTAAGCGTGGAAAGGCTGGCAGGATTAGGCTAGCTAGAAGGAGCATGACGTGATTTAGTTCTATTTGATGCTTCTGCCTTACTAAATGTCAAAAGCAGAGAACAGAGTATTAGTAATCATTTGTGGCCATTGTGCTAAAGGCAGCTCTCCAAGAGGATGTGCTCTGTAACAGCAGGCTCGAAGGTGGCAAGCTCCTACTTGTTTTTGTCTCAGACAAAAAATAAATGCACAGAAGTCTATTCAAAACAGATCTGACAAATGCAGGGTTAAATAAAAACACTGGTATCTATTTAAAAGTAGAGAGGCAGTTCACTGAAGCAGTTATTTCATGTTAATCACTTTGTATTTACTGCAGCTTGAGAAAGACACATTTGTTATGCAGACAGTGTTCATTGTCGTAGCTTGATCATTAATGCAGTGCTGCCAGCAACAAAATGAATTAGCTCTCTGAATACTAAACTGGGAAACCAGTGTTGAACCAGAGTATGGCACAATAACACTTGCAGGATTAAAATATACTACCAGGCTATGAGAGGGTGCATTTGTTACCTCTGCTAACTACCATCTATTTTTAAGATTCATGTTAGTATGAAGCATCTCTGGAATGGTAGAAAATTGTAAGGCAAACAATAGCAATCATTTATTTTCCCATGGGAGTTTGTATTCTTCCTAGAACACAGAGCTCCCATGGATTATTTTCCATGCTTGACCACAGCCATTTTCCTCTAATCAACAATTTATCATCTATCCATTTACTCGCATGCTTTGAATTTCTGCAATGCCTAACATACTGTAGATCCATAGCAGTGCTGTGGAAAATTCATGAATACAAAATGCAAAGGAATCAAAGCCATACTGTGTCTGTGAAGAGATGTCACAGACGTGTGCAAAGGCAGAGTAACAAAAAGAATGCCACCCGTGACTCTGAATTTTCCTACTGCTTTATATGTCACAGTGTCACAACAGTAACAGCACTAATCTTAGAATGATAGGTTGTTACCATTAGCTTTAACCTGTGGTGCACAGGCTAGTGAACTCAAAAGTGTTATTTGATTAAAAAACTGTTAAGCCAAATCCTTTGATGAGTTTATACTACCACTCTTATTCATTTTAATGAGCGCTGTAAGATTTGATCTGTAATAAGCAACGTACCCATTCAAAACGGAGGGCAGCCCTTTCTCTTAGTATATAAGAGTACTCAGAGGAGGTCTTGATCTTATACATATAGATCCCATTACATTCAACAGAAAAAAAAAGAAAAAATAATCTTCCCTAATGCACAATTAAACTATGAAAAGATCAAAATCTCTTTAATAGATGGCTAACAATGCAGGCAGTTCTCACAAGCTGAGTCTTAAGAACAGCAGAATTTAAGCAACTAGTATGGATGAAACAGATTGCAGTGGAGGTTCCTAACAAGTGAAGCCTCTTGCTGGGTAGTGAGAAGGAGTAAAAGGCACAATAATTCCTAAATCTTAGAAAATTAGTTGACTCTTCTGCCTAGCTGTCACCTTCCTATGCTGCGTGAGAAAAGTGTTTCTGCAGGCACAGAAATAAGTGTGGTATCTTATTCGGCATGGGTGGCTAGGCCAATATCACATGCACCCCACGCTGTAATAGCCATCATCACTCATCTGTGTAGACTTGTAATAAGATCATTGCAGAATTGATCTCTATGCTGATTGTTGTGCTTACTTAATATTATTTAAAGCTGACAATAAACTACATGATAGCTGACTCTGTCACTGTGTCCCTTCTCACACATCCTTCTTGCAATCCATCAGCTTTAGGAGGAAATACACAGAAGATTAATGTACAAGATTAAAACAGGCTGGGGGGGCGTAAGGAAAAATGTGGATGTCATCACCAGTATGTGGCTCAGTGATCCAAAGGACAATTATATAATAATAATTGCTTGCATTTGTTATTAAGGTGGCATTTTACAGCTAATTGTGCAGCAGCTTGAAATTATTAAGCACTACATACTGTAAGTGTTAAATATTATTTACATAATATTGTTCACCTGATGATCTCAAAGCATGGTAAATATGATTATTAAGCTCTATGATACTTCTGCAAGGTAGATAAAGGGCCACACAAATCTAATTTCACTGACCACTGAAATGCAGACACACCACGACAAGGCTATGTCTACACTACAGAGATCTTTCAAAATAAATCCTTTCAGAATATCTCTTCCAAAAGAACTTCTTTTGGAATAGTGCGTCCACACATCAAAGCGGATCTAAAGATCAATCTGCTCTTTTGAAAGAGAGAGTCCACACAGCCCATGCTCTTTTGAAAGAACAGACCAGGGATCCAAAAAATCAGGTGCCATGAGGACTGCTCTTTCAAAAAAGGGGGCTCATGGAACACCTAAACACATTTTCTTTCCAAAGAAGCTTTCAAAAAAAGGAGCTGTTCCCGAAACAAGAGTGGAGGGGTGCTTTTGAAAGAGGCGCTGCATTCTTTTGATTTAATTTTGAAAGAATGCTTTTTGTGTGTAGATGCTTCGCTGGATATTTCAAAACAGCCCATTCTTTCAAAAAATATTTTGAAAGAACTTACTTGTGTCGATGTGGTCCAACTGTTTAACAACTTCTGAAGAATTCAGGAAATTAAAAAAAAAATCTAATTAGTTCTAACTACACAGGGAATTTATGTAGGCAGAATATAGTTATCCAGACTGGAATTTGTCAGGACTTTGTGATGAACACACTAATGAAAATGTCCATAGAATATTTGTCACTTGTGACCACAGGAGGCCAGGACCCTTATTCTAGTGTCCGACAAATTAAATGTTCTACTGCAGTGTCATATTACCAAGGTTTGGCCGACACAAAGGTTGTCTCCAAATCCACCAATTGTGGAAGTGGAATGACATGAAATCATACTCACAACCTAGTAACTATTTAGTGTTGTTTTCATTTTTCCAGGTACCCAAAGTACATCATGGTCTTTAGTCATCTTACCTATAGCACTCTGCTAATAATGACAATGACTGCAGTTTCCCATTGAATTTTTTTGTTTGGGAGAGATTTTGCTGTTTCTTGAATGTTGGAAGGTCCCAGTTCCCTCACCATCTGTGAAATTTATGGAAACACGATGACCTTTTTCGATAGTTTCAGATGTGTTTGGTTAAATTAAATGAGACTCACAAGTACAGAAGTGATTCTTATATTTTCTCTTCATTATTTCTGCTGGGATGAAGCTCTATCTTGACAGTGTTCTCTTAATCAGTAGAAGATTTGAAAGAGAAAAATAAGTGTTATCAATAGTAGTTTATTCATGTTTCAAGCCACAAATGAAACCATGTGTTCAGTTTACAAAAGCACATATCAATGGAAGGAGCCTTATCATCATAAACATAAACCCATGTAGCTATGGGAATGCCATTCTTCTGAAGGATGTACAGCCTAGGTATATTTTAAGAAACAGACTTCGTAGCAGCGTCTTCAAAACAGACTGACACTGACACTGACTCATTAGCATCATCCAGTCTGCCATTTCTTAAATCAGTGGAATCACAGAAATTAACGATGAATTATTGGTCCCATTGAAGTAATTGGAAATTTTGCTGTTGACTTCAGTGGGATTAGGATATAACCCTAGATATGGAAAAGGGCTATTGGTTCACCTTGTACTACTCATCCTGTAAGTGAAGAATTGTTATCTACTCAACTTTTACTGAGTCCATAATCAAGTAACTATGACACCATTTCCCTTGGGAAATCATTTAATAGACTCTTTCTTATGAAATTCATTTGATGGTCTACCTAAATTTTGCTTTGATCATTTTTATACCAATGGTTTTCAATATTAGAGCTCAACAAACAAATTCTTCACCTTCATAAGTGTTTGCACGTTTTAAATAGTGAGAGAATGTCAACGCTGATGAGTTTTTCTAAATTATTCATTTTCCTTTTTCCTATTTTTCATGTTAAACAGGAGTTCAGTAGCTCAGCCATTTTATAATCATTTTTGTCTTCTTCTCCCTGCTCTTGCTGTTGTTCCCAACTTTTCTTCGTGTCCCTCTACAAAAAGGAGGCATGGACCATAGATAAGTGCTAGTCTGAGTGCAAAATACCAGAGATCTACTCCTAGTTTTGCCACTGGCTTGCTATTTAGCTTTGGAGAAGCCACTTTATCTGTTTCTCTTTCCACCATTAGTGTCTCTTGCCCATTTAGATTGTTATGTCTTCAGTGCGAGAATTGTCTCTTACAATGTGTTCGTACCATCCCAGAACAAAAGAGGCCTGAAGTTCGCTGAGGACTGTGCATGCTGTTAAAGTAACAAAAGTATTTTTGTTAGTACCTTTTATTTTTTTGTCCTTTTGCAAGCAGAACACTTTCTATTGCTTATATGTTTACAGTTTTAAGGGTCTGATTTTACTCATATTTTTTGTTCACACTGAGGTCAAAGGGTGTAGACATTCATCTAACAGGTAGAATTGAGCACCGACTGTATATATTTTCTTGCTGTCATTCTGCCGTTTAAACTTCTCTTCCCGTACATGCATCTCCTCCATTTTGAGGACATTCTTTGTCATTGTGCAGAGCCCTCTTGATGCAGCATTGGTTATTTCTTGTTCCTTATAGTTTCCTTTTACAATAAAATTGTGGAGCATTACACCTCTCTTTCAGTATGAACTCTGGTAGGAAGCTGCATCTGGCTCCACTCTCCTACATTTTATTACTTCCTCCTAGTGAAACATGCTCACTATTTCTCAGTCTCCCCATATTTTTTTCTTGAAATCTAATGCCTTGTACCCTTTGTGGAGTATATAGGAAGAAAGGGATGGAGGTGGGGGTAAACAAATCTGAACTGTTCAGACCTGATTGGGAAAACAACCATGGAACTAACAAGTCAATCCAGTCTGCCACTACAGAAGCACAGTAGGAATATTTCCATAAGAAGACTCTTTTCAGTTGTTATAGAGGTCTATATTTATAAATGTAAGCAGATCTAGTAAAAATGTATTCATGTATCTCACTCACACCCACCACACACAAAACATGTCCGGCTTTTAGATGGCTAGCTGCCAGATGGAAGGTGGGATACCTGTGTGCCAGATATCCACAGCTCTTTCTGCCGTTACTTCTCACTGCTGATCCATCTCTAAAGCAGCACTTCCCAACCTTTTCAGTAACACAGCACACTTCTATGAGACAATTCCATGGCACACCCACTTTTTTCAGCTGAATTGATTGCTCGTAAACACCATATTTACTACTGTTACAGTCTTACTAGACAGGTTTGCAACATTATTGTGAATACAGCAAGATAACCAAGGGTCAAATGCTACCACAAAATACACAGTCTTACACAGTGAGAACAGACACATTTTCAAAATCTGCTCAGTTCCAAGCTAGGGATGTTGAGCAACTGAGTAGTTACTGAAAATTTCAGCAGCTACTTCACTACTTGAAGGGGGAAGGTGGCTCCAGAGACCAGGCTACCCACCCTTGCCAGCTCATTTGTGCAGGGAATGGGATCTTGCAGTGTCTGCATTTCCCGTCATGGTGGCTCTGAGCAAAGAGTCACTGCTGGGATGGGGAGGGGTTAATGATCCCCATCCCAGCTGGGATGCGGTCAGCCTTGCCGCTTGAGCCCCAGTTGGCACAAGGTCATCAGTTCACACACACACACACACACACACACACAGAGTGGCTCTGCAAAGAGCCACAGTGAGGGGAAATAGACAAAATTTCATGCCCACTTTGAGAGATCTCACAACATACCACTGTGCTGTGGCACACTGGTTGAAAAACAGCTGCTCTAGAACACACAATATGCAAGTGGCTTCACTTGGAAGAGAGATCTAGGGGAACAGGAGGAGGTGGATTAATAATAGATGGGGGCTATGGAGCAATTCCACAGCATAGCTAGGAAACATTTTTTATGCCAACCTTTCTCCTTCCAAATATATCGCTGACTAACAATCCTCGCCTCCACTAATCTAGGAAATGAGGTGCTTTATATTTGACATTTACATAGAATCTCAGTTTTCTCCATTTCACATCACCTGGCCATTTGAAGCCTGATTATTCTGTTTCCTAAAAGACTAATCTAACTACATTAACAATATCATTAGTGGTGCCAACTCAGTGCTAACCCTATGTGAAATTTATTAATTGCAGAAGCTTTCACTTGGCACTTCAAGAAGGCTCTTTCTGTAATGCACTCGTCTCCTAAATGCCAACTGAAGTTGGCTATTAACCTTTCTGACAGAGCTAGAGGTTGCTTTGTTGTTGATTTTATTTGTTTGGACAACTGTTCCATCAGATTCCTGCAACTGGATAATAGTTTACTCCTTGGAGTCTTCTAGTGCTACATATTTAGTTGCTTCTGTTTTGTCCATTGCTCAATTGTATCACAAAACAAGGAAATTAAAGCACAGCAGGTAGAAAAGGCAATATAAATACATATGTAAAAGTCCCCTTCCTTTGATAAATATTGGGTCAGATACTCTGCTGTGGATCTTACCCAGATCTTTACATTAACTGCTTCCACTAGGCTAAAATCCTGTTGGCACCCAACCGTCCTGAAACAAAATGCCTCCTCTAGTTACTCTTTGGAGGGCTTCATTGCCACACAGCGTCTTGTGGTAGGCTATGCCTAAAGACATTGTGGGAGATGGCCATACTGTTCCCTATGAATACGAGTATCATTTCAGTGTACCGCTTGCTACTGTTCTATCTGCTTATATGGAATTAAATCAAAGGGTGTTAGGAAGACCGAGCAGGAAACCAAACAATGGCCAAAGATGAGACATCTGTGGGTAAGCAAATTCAAAAGAGTCATTACAATAATGCCCAGACCATAAATGAAAAAGTTGCTGTTTCAAGACAGCAGACAAACTTACACAGCTTGCTTGCCAATGCTGGGAGTCTAACATCATATAAACCACTTATAGAGTTTTTGAAAAATCTCTCTCAAGAGAGGGAAGTGCGTTCCATTGTCAGGAGTTGTTTGTCAAAGGGATTTGAGGTGGCTAGGCTTGCCCCAGATTTGAGAGAAATAATAAACTGGGGATAAGATCCAGGAAACTAGACCTTTTCCTATTTTAACCCTTTTATCTTCTTGGAATATTCCTTTGGATGAACAAACAATGTTTGTTTTGAGAAGCTATTTTGTATCATATTTCAGTCAGCTGCTGATCACAGGCTCCTGAACAGAACTATCTCGCAGGTGCCCAACAGAGTTGGACCTGTCTTGTTATCAGAGATGGGAAAGAGGGTTGCCACCTATAACTGAACAGTAGTTGAATTAAGTGGGTCCAGGCACAGAGAAGTGAAGGAAGGAAAGCCTGTCACCTGAGAGGTAAATTAGAGATGGATAGCTAAAAGGTCTAAGGCACAGCGTGTTCAGTAACTGCAATATGCAGAGCAATGATGACTTATTTATTTGTTTGCGTTTTCAAACAAATGAAGGTTTTGGTTTTTTTGAGCCATTAAAATCTTGACACGTTTATTCTGGAAACCAACTTTGCAAATGTGGCACTTTAGGAGATGCAGCGTAAGGGCACAGCCTGTGAACACAGTAGTCACTAAGAAGGGTGGACAAACCAAGGCTTCTGAAATAACAACATAAATGATTAGACACTACAATAAATAACTAATTAGAGGTGAGAGCTCATAGCCTAAGATTTTTGCATTTATATAAAATATCTGGCCCAGGACCCTAACTCAATTGATTTAAGTGAGAATTGGGTGCCTGAATACTTTTTGGGAACTGGACCAGGTTATTAGAGAAACAGCAATGGCTACATATGTCATGACCATATAGGCTGAAACTCTCTAATGCGGAACTCTGTCATGCAGCAACATCCGTAATCTGTCATGATTTTAGTTAGCTGGACAACCACTTATCATGAGTGCGGCCAAGTTTCCTGTGATCCCATAAAATTTGTTTACAGCCACCGGTTCTGGGTTTTGTTGTTCTGTGCTATTATTTAGCTGTAATTTATCCCTCAGTGTCTTCTAAGAGCCCAGTAAGGAGTTGGAAGTGTTGATAAGGCTGCTAGACAATATGACCTTCCGTGGTCCAGCAAATTCTCTCATCTGGCATTGGTCGGGTCCCAAAGGTGCTGGATCAGAGACAGTCAACCTGTATTAAGAATTCAACATCAGGAAGAGGAAAAATAAAAGCAAATGACAGTGAAAAGTCAAGTCTTAAAAAAATACAGTCTTCACCAAAGACACCTCATCTCCTCAAGGTTTTGTGACCTGTGCACTAACAGGGGGTGGGGAGGTATATCTCAGTGGTTTGAGCAGTGGCTATGTAAACCAGAGTTCTGAGTTCAATCATTCAGGCTATGTTGGGGGACACATATCTCCATGGTTTGAGCATTCCTTTGCTAAACCTAGGGTTGTGAGCTCAATCCTTGAAGGGGCCATTTATGGATCTGGGGTAAATTAAAAAAAAAGAAAGGGATAGTGCATCGTTCTGTGAAGAGGGCAGGGGATTGGACTCAACATCATCCCAAGGTCCCTTCCAGCTCTATGAGATGTGTATCTTTATTTATTTGTTACTGACATCTTGAAAACTGGTAGGAAGAGTGAGGTGACTGGATGGCTCTGCTTCAGCATTGAAGCACAAGCACAGGCCTTTAGCTCTGCTGCTAACATTGATATTCCCATGATTTAATGGGCATTATCTCTGTTGTGTCATGTTTGTTGTATCGCCAAATTACTTTTCTTTTACAACAGTGATATTTAACACCACCTTTCACAAATATATAAGTACGCCACATGCAGGCTTTGCTGCACACATTTGCCTTACTTACTAACACCTACATGCTGATTAAAGGATGCAAGCTGTGATATCATTCTGATGTCTCCATTTTGTGCCTTACAGATTGCTTTCCTGTTTGTCATCAGTTCTGCAACAGGAAGGCTGTTGGAGACACTGCAGCGTATTCTCTGCATTAATGGAAAGATCGTATATCCCTCAGGTAAATAGAAAGGGATCAGTGTCGACCATAGCGCCTTATCATCATTATACAGAATTTGCTTAATAAATCAATATTAAGCCAGCTGATATCTAGCTATTGATTAAAACTACTGTGCATCCAACAAAAATCCATTTCTGATAAATGATACTGTAAAGGAAGCGTATGTGTAAATTATTATCATTTGGTGGTTGACATTTGCATTATTCCTAAGCTAATATCTCACTACGGTGCATTTTTCAAAGTGTCTCAAAGCATCTCTCTGTTATTATTCCCACCAATGGTGATTTTTATGATATTCATAGATGGCAGTTAGCCACTTGGAAATGTATCTTCATAAGAATGAGTGTGTTATGATCTATTAGAGTGGATCTCAACCTGTGCTCAGTGGCCATCAAAGATCTGCAAAGCCATTCCTGGTGGTTCACTACGGCCTCTCTCTCTTTGGATGTGATCTGAAGAATAAGTAAAATTGAAAATCAGTGTGCTACTTTCCTGTTCCATGTCAACAATATTAATATTATTGGCTGAATTAATGTGTGACTGGGTTTTTTCATTTGAATATGCAGTGGTTACAGGGGAAGAAATACTGTGTGCCTGGACCTCATTATGTCAAATTTTATTTTCTAGCTGCACACCTTTTAATTTCAATTTCTCTTGAGGAGGAAAAGAAATGTTCCTTCTTACCTCACTTGGGCTATGTTTACACTAGAGAGTTTTGTCAACAAAACTCGTGAATTGCCCACACTAGAAAAGCATTGTGTGGACAGTAACTCAACAGAATTTGGCACATTTGTCGACTGCCTTCTGCCCCTCTTCCATGAGGCAGAATGCCTTTCTCAATAGAATCTGTCAACAAAAAAGGCCATGTAGATGCTCCAGGGGCCCTCTGTCGATAGTCAGGGTTTCTGGTTCACCTGGCAGCCCTGTTTGCTGTGCTTTCAGTTGGCCACTCAGTCAAGAGAGTGGCCAGGCAGTCTGGTCGCTCTCTGTCAACAGAGTGATCCGCTTTCATATGTGGCCACAATCTGTTGACAGAAGTTTTGTCAGAAGATATCTTCCAACAGTAACTTCTGTCAACAGATTGCTGTAATGTAAACATAGCCTCAGAATTTCCAAGAGACCTTACAAATACCTTGCTGCTCTAGCTTCTCCCTAAAAGCATCTTAGGGTCACAGATTCCCTCGCCTTGGGATGTGGCTGCCACCATCCAAGTGAGAAACCCCTCTTTAGAACCCAGGAGCACACACTTAGGATGTTTCCCTGTGGGGTAACCCGAAGCTCTTAACTCTCCGTCAGGAGAGAACTTTAAAACAAAAATAAGAACAAACTGCAATCTCAGATAGGTGACCTCTCTGTTTGAGGCATGTGTACACACAGAACCTCCCTAGGACACAGGAATCAAATCATCACCTTAAAAAGGTGATTTAATTAACAAAACAACAAAGACATACTTGTTAGTCATACTTGGTTGCTAGGTGTTATAGAACAACTGAAAAAGGTAGATTAAAACTTAGATAATTACTTCTCTGGGATTCAGTTTAAAAGTTACAGTGTACGGGGGGGTACATCATCCAGCCTGAGAAGTCCCACTCCAAATAAAAAAACAGAATAAAAATAACCTGATCATGTCTGACTAAACATTTCTTTCTACTCACATATCTATCATTCCAAGATTGTTTTTCAGGCCTGGATGTTACTGAGAAGACCAAGCCTGGTTGCAGACTTAATCCATATCTGCATCTCTTCTCTGACCACACAAAGGACTCACTCAGCAGGTAACTGCTTCAATCAAAAATCCCCATCTTTCTTCCTATCGGCTTACCTGGCTGCTTGTTAACACAGGGCCACCATCTCTGGGTCTAAGCATTTACAGGCAATTTAAATAACTGAATACTGGAATGTCTTGAAAAGGGACAGTAACCCTCACATCCATCACATAGACATATCATAGAATCATAGAATTGCAGGACTGGAAGGGACCTCGAGAGGCCATTGAGTCCAGCCCCCTGCCTTAATGGCAGGACCAAGTACTGTTTAAACCATCCATGATAGACATCTATCTAACCTGTTCTTAAATATCTCCACAGATGGAGATTCCACAACCTTCCTTGGCAATTTATTCCACTGTTTGATCACCCTGACAGTTAGGAACTTTTGCCTAATGCCCAACCTAAACCTCCCTTGCTGCAGGTTAAGTCCATTGCCTCTTGTTCTGTCCTCAGAGGCCAAAAAGAACAAGGTTTCTCCGTCCTCTTTATGACACCCTTTTAGATACCTGAAAACTGCTATCATGTTGCCCCTCAGTATTCTCTTTTCCAAACTAAACAAGCCCAATTCTTTCAGCCTTTCTTCATACATCACATTCTCTAGACCTTTAATCATTCTTGTTGCTCTTTTCTGGACCCTATCTAATTTCTCCACGTCTTTCTTGAACTGCAATGCCCACAACTGGACACAATACTCCAGCTGAGGCCTAACCAGTGCAGAGTAGAGCGGGAGAATGACTTCTCGTGTCTTGTTCACAACACACCTGTTAATGCATCCCAGAGTCATGTTTGCTTTTTTTGCAACAGCATCACACTGTTGATTCGTGTTGAGCTTGTGGTCCACTATAACCCCTAGATCCCTTTCTGCTGTAGTCATTCCTAGACAGTCTCTCCCCATTCTGTATGTGTGAAACTGATTGTTCCTTCCCAAGTGGAGCACTTTGCATTTGTCCTTATTAAACTTCATCCTGCTTACCTCAGACCATTTCTCCAATTTATCCAGATTATTTTGAATTATAGCCCTGTCCTCCAAAGCAGTTGCAACCCCTCCCAGCTTGGTATCATCTGCAAACTTAATAAGCGTACTTTCTATGCCAATATCTAAATCATTGATGAAGATATTGAACAGATCCGGTCCTAAAACAGATCCCTGCTGAACCCCACTTGTTATACTTTTCCAGCAGGATTGAGAACCATTAAGAACTACTCCCTGAGCATGGTTATCCACTCAGTTATGCACCCACCTTATATTAGCCTCATCTAAATTGTATTTGCCTAGTTTTTTTGTAAGAATATCATGAGAGACCGTATCAAATGCTTTACTAAAGTCCAGGTATAGCACATCTACCGCTTTTCCCCTATCCACAAGGCTTGTTATCCTATCAAAGAAAGCTATCAGATTGGTTGGACATGATTTGTTCTTTACAAAGCCATGCTGGCTGTTCCCTAGCACCTTACCACCTTCCAAGTACTTGCAGATGATTTCCTTAATTACCTGCTCCATTATCTTTCCTGGCACAGAAGTTAAGCTGACTGGCCTGTTTCCTGGGTTATTTTTATTCTCCTTTTTACAGATGGGCACTATATTTGCCCTTTTCCAGTCTATATGGAAATACACAGCTCATAGAGCTGGAAGGGACCTCGGGAAGTCACCCTGTCCAGTCCCCTCCCCCTTTTTGGCAGAACTAAGCACCCTCCCTTTTTTAA
The DNA here is from genome assembly GCF_033958435.1 of Carettochelys insculpta. Lineage (NCBI taxonomy): Eukaryota > Metazoa > Chordata > Testudines > Carettochelyidae > Carettochelys > Carettochelys insculpta. The sequence continues at coordinate 141,365,996 of NC_134137.1, forward strand.
TCTATTTGCCCCAGATCCTTAAACAGCCTCTTTGAGGGCTGAATGCACAACCTAGGGTTTAGCAGGCTAATGCTCAAGCCATGCTCTCCTTCCCTATAAGGTTTGTCTTTGAGTTATTGCCTGTCATACAAACAGGCTCCAGAACTCATCTCCTTTCCCATGCCTTTGCAATCAAGGAAATCCTTTCTTCACTTCCCCAAGTTTAAATCTACTTGTCATGTTCAGGCTCTTGTTCCTAGCTCTCTCTGTTGGGTGGTACAAATACATAAATCATACAAGCAATTAGGCTTCATTATTGAGTTTGTGTGGGTTTGGCTGCAAGGAGACTAGAAGAATGCCCTGGCATCAGAGGTTATGTGAGATGTCTCTACATGGCTGCAAACTCAAAGCTCGATTTTTTTGTTGTTTTGTTTTGCTAGTGACATTGTTGATTCAATAGAGGAACAAATGGAGAGAAAACACCAGATTGCTCCTTCTTTAACCAAAAATTCACTTCTCTTTTCTTAAAATTATTGTCTCAGGTTATCCCATCTGAACACTGGTGGCTCTCACTCCTGATGTCAGAAATAACATTTTTTTCCTCCCAGCTACTCTATCCAAACATGACACCCACTTAACTTGAGAAACTAGCCATTGGGATGAAGCAGGCCCAAGAAATGCATTGGTTGGAGTTGGGGGATCATTGCTTATTAAAGAGTCCCCCCAACAATTATAATCTCTCCACAGGAACCATAGTCAGCAGTGAGGAATCATACTAATAAATGCTGCTAGTATCATTAGAAATTATGTGAGACAAAACAGTAGCAAACTATTTCACTTTTTACCAAAAAGAGAGAGTCCTTGTGTATCTTCATTGTCCTTGCAAAATTCTTGTCTTAATCCACTTCTGTTCTCGTCATAGTTCTTTTAGCTCTTAACAGGACTTCCCTCATTTCTTTCATTTAAACTGTTTTTTTCCCTATTAGGTGAAGGATGCTCAGACAGCATCACATTAATTTCAGTGGATTCTAAGTGTTATCTAATTCAGCAAGCTGATCTTTGTTAATTGGGCCTCACAGGATGAGTGATTGCAAAGAATGCCTCTAACTGTCATGATCAATACTCACAACACAAGCAGTTCTAACAGTCAATTACTTTTGTTTCTCAGGCGGAAGAAAGGTAGTAGTCTTGTTAACATCCTGTACTTTTCTAAAATCACAAGGCCCCTCAGCCTAGCCTATCAAGTTAAGCCGGTTGCATACAAATAACCTTTTCCCCTTCTAATGCTGCTTCTCCAACTGCTTCAGATTAGCTAGCCAAGAAGTTTCTCTGCAGCCCAACAGAATGTACTTAGCAGTACGTCACATTTTCAAAGCCTGTTGTTTGATATATCGGGAGAGTCAGCACTCTGTCAAAGCCAGCGAAGATTAGCTGTTTGATCCTGGAGGCATGGGCTCTGTTTGATTAGGCCCTGGCAGAATAAGAACGTGGAAGCCAATATAATATACTACTACCCTGCAAGGCTTCAAAGAGAGAAAAATCAACCCAACAACTGACAGTGTTTGCCAGGTGTTTATTTCAATGGGTTTGTCTATGAATAAGAGATCTTCCTGGGCCTCACCAGCACAGCATTTTGAACTTCAGATCCCTCTCCTTATTTTTAACATTACATTTTAATAAGGATGTACCCTTTTCTTATTGGGAGAATGTGAAGTTGTTGTATTTATTATTGAGCTCTGAGGTTAAAGTAAACACAGTACAGGTTGAACCTTCCTAATCCAGAACTCTCTCACACACCAACATCTGTAATCCAGCCTGATTTTAGTTAGCCAAGTTTCCTGTGGTCCCATAACATTTGTTTACAGGCACCAGTCCTGCCTCTCAGTGTCCTGTGCTGTTATTTAACTCTAATTTACCCCTAAATGGCTTCCAAGAGCCCCATAAGCAATGGAAGTCTTGGTAATATGCTAGAAAAACTGACCTCCCATGGTTCAGCAAGTTCTCTTGTCTGGCATTAGCCAGGCCCTGAGGGTGCCAGAAAAGAGACATTCAGCCTGTACGGTAAAAAATTGCAGGTGGCTAGACTCTAGAGTGCTCTCCAGCAAGGGGAAAGGGAAGCAGGAGAGGAAAATGTGTACAGGCTGGAGAGTGCGTAGTTACAGAGAGGTTAGGTAAAAAACTGTGTTCCCTGTAAACCGTGCATGTGGATGGCTATCCGGTGGAGATTCAAACGTCATCCACCTGCTCAGCAGAGTACTCACAGGACCCACAGCTTCTACCAGGTATTTCTACTAGTGGTGCACATCTCTCAGCGCACAGAACCAAATGTGTGTCCACTACATGGATGGCAAATAATAGAGGGAACAAGGACTCGTTAGCTCAGAGGTGGGGTACCTCTGGCCCAAATGCCAGATGCAATTCATCAGGATTAGCCACCGGAGCACTGCCTGGTTTTATTTATTTACTTTTTTTTTACCTGAGTGTTCACCAGAATAGACCCTCATAACTCCCAGTGGTGGCAGTTTGACATGTCTGGCCAATGAAAGCTGTGAGAAGTGTTGTGAGCTGGGCCACCACTTCCCACAGCTCCCATGGGCTGCAAATAATGAATTCTAGACAATGAAATCTGCAGCTTTATGCTTCTGTGGACGCCAAGGTAAACAAACCATATGGCAGCCCACCCTGATAAACTGCATGCGGCTGGAACACCAGCCCCACCCCTGCACTAGCTCTTCATCTCACCTCCTTCATGGCACAGACCATTACATGTCGTCCATTTACCTGAGTGCTGAGCTCTAACATTTGTGTCTGACTGAACCATAAGTATTTGGCCAAACAGTATTCCACAAAGGTCTCGAGTCTTGATTTGACTTCATCACTAGATAGAGGATTGATCTACTATCTGCTCTGGGTAGCTTGTTCATGTGGACAATACTATTCTTCATCCTAAGAGCTTGTCTACACTAGTGAGTTAATCTGAGCCACAGCTTGAGTGTTGAGATGGCAAATTATTAAAAATATGCTAATTTGTAATGCGTGTTAGACACTTCCACTTTTAGATTAATTGCAAAATAGCATTTGGTGTCACACACAATGCAGAGTCACTTAGTAGTTATGCATAAATAGACATAGCAGAATTCTATGACTGAACACAGAATTTTGAACTATACTTTTTGTTAGTAGCAGTATTTGTGTAATAAAAGTAGTCCTTAGACGTTGGTGTCCCATTGTGCTAGATTCTGGGCAAAAACACAATAAGAGGCAGTCTCTGCTCTGAATAATTTGCAGTCAAAATAGACAAGAGAGACAATGGATGAAGGAGAGCAAATATTAAAGTGACTTGCCCAAGATCACACAACTGTCCATGGAAGACAAAGAATACAGCCTGTATCTTAGGTTTCCTGTATGATAGACCGCACATCCTCTCATTTTTCGGTAATAATTCCTTTAAGAGTCTAAATCTACCTAATTTTAAAAGCACATAGCAGGAGTAAGAAAAAGTACTGCCCCAAACACAAGTACATTACAAGTATCTCTATGAATACTTCTTCCTGATGATGAGGATGTTTTTATGTTTTGAATAGGAAGGAACATGTTCATTTTTCCTACAGAAGTCTGTAATTGCCATGATGAATTCAGCTTATAATCAAACTGCCACAAATATGATACTCACTAAGGCTATGCCTACACTAAAGAGATTTTTTTCAAAAAAAGCTAGCCAAAAAACTCACGGAGTGTCCATACACAAAATGTGTTCTTTCAATATTAAATCAAAAAAGAACGTGGGACTTTTTCTGGTGGCCGTCTTCCACTCCTGGATGTGGAAGAGCACCTTTTTTGGAAATAGTCTTTCAGAAATAGCCATGTGGAGATGCTCCTGGGGCCTTTTGTTCAAAAGAGGAGTTCTCCATGGTGCCAGCCAGCTGGAGCTTGGAGATGCACTGGCCAATGCTATCAGAGCTCTATGCTCTCTGTGTTCCACCACCTTAAAGGAGCAGGAAGCCCTGGAAACCCCTTGGCAGGAAGCTGAGAGTTTGGAGGCAACAAGGAGACAAGCTGAGAACCACCATACCCTCACAGCAGTGGACAATCCTATAATGGCCGAAAGCCAGCTGCCCTGCAATGCCCAGGGTTCCCCCAGGCAGCTAGCTACAGGGTTCCAGGAGCCTGCCCAGGCCAGAGGTGGAGACAGAGCTGCCCTCAGATCCCAGGTCCAGGGAGGGCACCCTCATGATTGCCATGCCCTCAGGATCCTCAAGCCAGGTCACATCCAGCAGGGCATCCACAGATCTCTTTGAGATACCCTCCAGTAAGTACCCATCATATTGCCCCCCCCCAGAGCATGGGGGGGAGGTTGCCCACCCCTGCCACAACTGGAAGCAGACCAGCCACATGGCCACTGGCCCCAGCCCAGACATACCCTGCAAGGCTGCAGCTCCTGGCTTGCAGACATGTCCACAAGTGACAGTCAGCACCTGATTCCACAGCTAGTTCCCCAAGCCACAAGCATGAGAAGGGGATTGTGGAGGAGGCCCAGACTGCACCTAGCTTGTGCCCTACCCATGCCGGAACCCCTCAGTGCCTGGGATCCCCCAGGGCCCATCAGACTGGGGGTTGCTGCCCATGGGAGTTGGGTGCATAGCCCTCAGGGCTTGGTGTGGGACTGGCGTACCATCTTGCTCCCCTTCCATCCTTACAGCTGCAGCATCCGAGAGCTGGGAAAGCCTCAGCACACCACTGGGGTCAGCTAGCCCATCCATGTCATTGAGCTGGGAAGTCTGAGAGGAGTGGAGGAGAGGGCCAGGGCACCCTCTCCTACAGCGCCCAGGCAGACCTTCACCAGGAAGACCCATTGGCACTCTGTACACAACACCTACACCTACACCTACACAGCAACCTTCTGCCATCAGAAAGATGGACTTGGTGGGTGCTGCCATGCCAGCCCCTGGCTCCACCTTCTCCCCCCCGCCAAGCCTGAGTCTGCTGCACTGCTCCCACCTCCATAACTCCCTGTGCTCTCAGCACCATCTTAGCCCCAACAGGTACCCAGACCCAGGGCAGGAGGGGATCCTGTGGCCACTGTGGCTCATGGCCCCCATCCCCTGTCTGAAGCCCCACCCAAGTTCAGATGCCTCCACCCACTGTCTCAAGCCCCCCCAGTGTATATAGTTACTCCCCATTCAACACTATTAGCACAATTGGTGTTTAACACAATGTTTCTACAGCTCAGTAAACAGTTTCTTTTTTTCAGCACCCCCATGCCCCTCTTTATTGGTGGGGGGCAGTGAGGGGTAGATGGCAGAAGAGGTCACGGTGGTGGGTGGGTTGGGGGGGTAGGTGGGAGGGCTCATGGTGGGGATGGGGAGGGGCTGCAGCTGTAAAAGCCTGCAGGGTGTGCTCTGGGAATCTGCGAGTGAAGCTTTCCCGGATGGCCTACCAGATCCACACCCCATCATGGTGGACTTGGCAATCAGGGGCTGCACCCAGCTCTTTGTTCCTGGGCCTGGCCTTGGACATCCACCCCAGGAAGGTCTCTTTCTTGCCCTCCATGATATACTGGAGGGCACAGCATGTCCCCCCAACCTGGGGAACATTGTGAACCCTGAGGTTCAGGTGAGTGAGAAGACACCTGAATCATGCCTTCAGCCTGAAGATTTCCAGAAAGGTCTCCCTCCTCATGCGGAAGTTCTGGGGCCACTGCATGTGTCCCTCGCCCATCACCGGCCAGTACCACCAGTCAGAGCTGGTAGGGTATCTCCATATGCACCTGATTGCCTGGGGAAAGCACAGCTGGACCCCTGCCACTGGAGGGGCTGGAAGGTAGCTGCAATAATGGTGGCCAGCAGTTCACCAGGGCATGAATGCCATACTGGCCTGAGAGCTACTGTGGGTCCATAACTGTGAACTACCAGCTTGTGGTCCTTGCATGAGCTCTGCTTTGCTTTGGTCAGCTCGGCAGGCCTCAGCCAGTGCAGGGAAAGGGTGTTTGGGAGGGCTCATATGTGTGAAATTTCCTGTACCGTTCTTTCAAAAGAGAGGCCAGGGCTGTGTGGATGCTCTCTATCAAAAAAGCAGATCAATTTTTCAATCCGCTTTTTGTGTGTGGCCACGATCTTTTGTAAGAAGTTTTTTCAGAAAAGATCTTCCAAAAGAAGTTCTTTCAAAGGATCACTGTAATGTAGACATAGCCTAAAAGTACGTCAACACAGCATAGTTATTTTGAAACAGCAGCCGCTATTTTGAAATAACTATGCGAGCATCTACACTATGCAACCGCTATTTTAAAATAATTTTGAAATACCGGTTGTCTTATTTCAAAATTAGTAAATCTCATTCCACAAAGAATCAAGCCTATTTTGAAGTAGCTGTTTCAAAATAGGAGCTGGGTACACAGGGGATGGAGACTATTTTGAAATAAGCCGTAGTTCATCCAGTGGTTCTATTTCAAACCAGGCTCTATTACATGTAGATGCTCTATTTTGAAATAGGTTCTGGAATAGATTATTGACATAATAGGCATCACAGAAACCTGGTGGAATGAAGACAATGTATGGGACACAATCATACCAGGATATAAAATCTAAAATATATCGGAAGGATAGAATGGGCTGTGTGGGTGGTGGAGTGGCACTGTATGTGAAAGATAACATAGAATCAAATGAAATAAGGATTTTGAATGAATCAAAATGTTCCCTAGAATTACTATGGATAGTAATTCCAAGCTTGACTAAGAATATAGCAGTAGGGATATATTATCGACTGCTTTATCAGGACAGTGATAGGAATGTTGAAATGCTAAGGGAGATTACAGAGGCTACCAAAATAAAACACTCAATAGTAATGGGAGATTTTAATTATCACCATATTGACTGGGTACATGTCACATCAGGATAAGATGCAGAAATGAGATTTCTCAATGCCGTTAATGACTGCTTCTTGGAGCAGCTTGTACGGGAACCCACAAGGAGAGGGGCAATTCTCGATTTAGTACTGAGTGGAGCACAGGATCTGGTCCCCGAGGTCAATATTACAGGACCACTTGGGAATAGTGGTCATAATGTAATAACGTTTAATATTCCTGTGGTGGGAAGAACACCTCAGCAGTCCAACACTCCAGCATTTAATTTAAAAAAAGGGAATTATGCAAAAATGAGGAGGTTAGTTAAGCAAAGATTAAAAGACAGAGTGACTAGAATAAAAACCCTGCCAGCTGCATGGAAGCTTCTCAAAGACACTATAATAGAGGCTCAACTTAAATGTATACTCCAAATTAAAAAACATACTAAGACATCAAAAAAAAGAGCCACCATGGGTTAACACCCATGTAAAACAAGCAGTGAGGGATAAAAAGGCATCTTTCAAAAAGTGGAAGGTAAATCTTAGGGAAGCAAATAGAAAGGAACATAAACACTACCAAATTAAGTGTAAAACTGTAATAAGGAAAGCCAAAAAAAATTTTGAGGAACAGCTGGCCAAAAGCTCAAAAGTCATAATTGTTTTTTAAATACATTAGAAGCAGGAAGCCTGCTAAAAAAAAAGTGGGTCCCCTAGACGATACAAATACAAAAGGAGCAATCAAGGATGATAAAGCCATTGTGGAGAGACTAAATGATTTCTTTTCTTTAGTCTTCACAGCTGAGGATGTTGGGGAGATTCCCAAAACTGCATCATTTTTTGTGGGAAATTAAACTGAGGAACTGTCCCGGATTGAAGTGTCATTAGAGGAGGTGTTGGAACAAATAGATAAACTTAATGGCTGGGTCTACATGTGCCCCTTCCTTTCAAAAGGGGCATGTTAATGAGCAGGTTTGAAATATGCTAATGAGATGCTGCAATGAATATGCAGTGCCTCATTAGCATAATGTCAGCCACGGCGATTCGAAAGTGCAGCTTTTCGAATCGCACGCCTCCCGTGGAGACGGGACCTTCCAAAAGGACCCCCCCGCCAGTTTTTGAAAGCCCATCTTCCGATCACAGATAGGAAGAAGGGCTTTCAAAAATTGGTGGGGGGGCCTTTCAGAAGGTTCCGTCTCTATGGGCGGCATGCGATTCAAAAAGCCGCACTTTCGAATCGCTGTGACCGCCATTATGCTAATGAGGCACTGCATATTAATTTCAGTTCCTCATTAGCATATTTTGAACCTGCTCATTAACATGTGCCTTTTGAAAGGAAGGGGCACGTGTAGACCCAGCCAATGTTAACAAATCACTGGGACTGGATGGCATTCATCCAAGGGTTCTGAAAGAGCTCAAATGGGAAATTGCAGAACTTTTAACACTAGTTTGTAACCTGTCCTTTGGATCAGCTTCCGTACCTAATGACAAGAAGATAGCCAATGTGATACCAATGTTTAAAAAGGGCTCTAGAGGTGACCCTGGCAGTTACAGACCTGGCAATTAAGTCTAACATCAGTTTGGGGCAAATTATTTGAAACAATAGTAAAGAATAAAATTGTCAGGCACGTAGAAGAACAAATTCTATGGGCAAAAGTCAACATGGTTTCTGCAGAGGGAAATCATGTGTTACTAATCTGCTAGGGTTCTTTGAAGGGGTTAATAAACATGCAGACAGAGGATATAGTGGAGGAGACAGTGCATATAGTATACTTAGATTTCCAGAAAGCCTTTGACAAGACACTTCATCAAAGGCTCTTATGTAAATTAAGTTGTCATGAGATAAGAGGGAAGGTCCTTTCATGGACTGAGAACTGGTTAAAAGACAGGAAAAAAAGGGTAGGCATAAATGGTAAATTTTCTGAATGGAGAGGGGTAGCTAGTGGTATCTCCCCAAGGGTCAGTCCTAGGACCAATCCTGTTCAATTTATTCATAAATGAGCTGGAGAAGGGGTTGAGCAGTGAGGTGGCAAAGGTTGCAGATGACACTAAACTGTTCAAGATAGTCAAGATGAAGGCAAACTGTGAAGAACTTCAAAAAGATCTCATCAAACTGAGTGATTGGGCAACAAAATGGCAAATGAAATTTAATGTGGATGAATGTAAGGTAATGCACGTTGGAAAAAATAAACCCACCTATACTTACAATATGATGGCTAATTTAGCTACCACTGATCAGGAAAGAGATCTTGGAGTTATAGTGGATAGTTCCTTGAAAACACCTGCACAGTGTGCAGAGGCAGTCAAAAAGGCAAATAGGATGTTAGGTATCTTTAAAAAAGCAATAGAAAATAAGACAAGGAGTATCATACTACTCATGTATAAATCTATGGTACGCCCACATCTTGAATACTGTGTACAGAAGTGGTCTCCTTACCTACAAAAATATATCCTGGCACTGGAAAAGGTTCAGAAAAGGGCAATTAAAATGATTAGGGGCTTAGAACTTGTCATGTATAAGGATAGGCTAAAAAATTATGACTTTTCAGTTCAGAAATTAGGAGACTGAGGGGGGACATAGAATCATAGAATCAAAGGGCTGGAAGGAACCTCAGGAGGTCATCTAGTCCAGCCCCCTGCTTCAAGCAGGATCAACCCCCACTAAGTCATCCCAGCCAGGATCTTGTCAAGCTGGGACTTAAAAACCTCAAGAGATAGAGAATCCACCACCTCTCTAGGCAACACATTCCAATGCTTCGCCACCCTCCTGGTGAAGTAGTTTTTCCTAATATCTAACCTACACCCCTCCCTCTTCAACTTCAGACCATTACTGCTCGTTCTGATATCCGACACCACTGAGAACAGTTTCTCACTCTCCTCTTTAGAGCTCCCCTTCAGGAAGTTGAAGGGGACTGTTAAATCACCCCTAAGTCTTCTCTTCTGTTAACTAAACAAGTCCAAATCCATCAGCCTATCCTCATAGGTCTTGTGCTCCAGCCCCTAAATCATTTCTGTTGCCCTTCACTGAACCTGCTCCAGTACAACCACATCCTTTTTGTACTGGGGACCCAACACTGGACACAATATTCCAGATGTGGCCTGATCAGTGCCAAATAGAGGGGAACAACCATTTCTCTAGATCTGCTCGAAATTCCCCTCCTAATGCACCCTAGTATGGTGTTAGCCTTCTTGGCTACAAGGGCACACTGTTTACTCACATCCAGCCTTTCATCCACCATAACCCCTAGGTCCCTTTCCATCATACTGCTTCTGAGACAGTCAGTCCTCAGCCTATAAAGATGCTTGGGATTCTTCCGCCCCAGGTGCAGGACTCTACACTTCTCCTTGTTGAACCGCATCAGATTTCTTTTCGCCCAGTCCTCCAATTTATCCAGGTCACTCTGGATTCTCTCTCTATCCTCCAACATATCTACCTTTCCCCCCTAGTTTTGTGTCATCTGCAAACTTGCTGAGGGTGCAAACCAGTCCTTCATCCAGTTCATTAATAAAGATGTTGAACAACACCAGCCCCAGTACTGAGCCTTGCGGCACTCCGCTTGAAATCGACCGCCACGTAGATATTGAGCCGTTGACCACTACCCATTGGGCCCGATCGTCAAGCCAGCTTTCTATCCATGATAGAGGTATATAAAATTATGACAGATGTGGAGAGGGTGAACAAGGAGAGGTTATTTACTTGTGCCCATAATACAAGAACTAGAGGACACCAAATGAAATTAATGGGAGCAGGTTTAAGATTAATAAAAGAAAGTTCTTCACTCTGCACATAATTAACCTGTGGAACTCCTTGCCAGAGGACTAACAAAATAATTTATTAGGTGATTTATTAATAATTAGGTGATGTATTTATTTATACATTATTTTATTAAATTACTTTATTAGTCTTTAAAGTGCTATTGGGCTGCTTTTTTTGTTTTGATAGTATATAGACTAGCATGACTTTCTCTCTGTTACTTGCCAGAGGAGATTGTGAGAGCTAGATAAATTCATGGAGGTTAGGTCCATAAAAGGCTATTAGCCAAGGGTAGGAATGGTGTCTGTGGCTTCTGATTGTCGGATGCTGGAAATGGATGGCAGGAGACAAATCACTTGACAATTGTCTTTGGTTTCTGGGGCACCTGGCACTGGCCACTGTCAGCAGACACACTACTGGGCTGGATGGACCTTTGGTCTGACCCAAGAAGGGTGTTCTTATGTTCTGATAGCTTATTCAGGAATAACACTGCAGTTTAGACACAGCCTAAGACACAATGCACAAGCCTGCAACACAACAGGCAGCCTTAAAAATTCGATACAGAACCACTAAATGATAACAAAATCTAGCTTAAAAAAGATGGAAATGTGCAATGATAATCAGTGGAGGTTTTGACAGTAGTGTCAAAAGTTTCGCATCTCAATTGAAATGAAAGTTTCAATTTTTTTTCATTTAAAACAAATGCAAGTGTATTGTAGGAATTGTATTGTACTATTGTTATGCAAATAATCTCTGTAAAGAGTGCCATTTGTAAGATTTAGGGGTTCCAAATCCAAGCACAAAGTCTTGCTATATTAGAGGTACCTGCTGTATTTTAATGCATGCCTTTAGTTTTTAGAATGCATTTGAAAGGAATGCCATTTTTAAAAATGTAACATAATTCTTGCAAAAGAGAAAATTCAGACCTTCACTGAGACAAAGATAATTAGTTGTAAAATAGGAATAATTCTAATTCAAACTGTGCTCATGTGAAACACGATTCTGTGTCATTCACCTCTGTGTGCCAAAGTGCCCTTTATGGCTGAGGAAACATCCCAGGGCATTTTTAAAAAAGAGAGACTTCAGTGTACTGGGTGTATTTCTCCACAATGGATGAAAGTCCCACTTCTGGGAGAACTGCTTCTGCCACCAAGTTCGTTATTACTGTCAACTACATTTAGACTTACAATCCAGTACGAGAAACTTGATCTCACTTAAATATATACCAGAAAAAATTATCAGCATATTCTTAAGTGTTTTGATGTTACTGGTTCTCATAACAGTTTGAGTCTGGGTTCCAAAGTGGAACCCAGCATGTCAGGAATCAGAAGCTTACACCGATGGCACCATCATGTTTACTGAGCATGGTGGATGCACCAATGAGTTCTCTGACAACTTTCTGATGCATGAGTAACAGTTTCATCCACAGGTAGCACATGCTAGCAAGCCTCTGAATCTGAGCAAGCAGATTCTTTCCTTATCTGCTGCTGGTTATCATGAAGCTTGATCCAGTCATCCTTTCCATGCTTTGCTCCAACCAAAAGCTGACTGCACCAATCAGAGTGGCATTCTGTACTCCTTTCCTGCACATTCAGAGATTCCAAAGAATACAAACATCCAGAATTCTGCATAACCATGCACCTATCTCTCTAGTCACTTTGGCTGTGGCCACACTTGGCCAAAACTTCGAAAAAGCCATGCAAATGGCCATTTTGAAGATTACTAAAGAGGCGCTGAATAGAATATTCAGCACCTCATTAGCATTAGGACACTTCCGACTGCGGCACTTCGAAAGCACTGCTTTCGAACGCTCGAGGCTCGGGGCGGCTACATGGGGGTCTTTTTCGAAAGGACCCCACACCTTTCGAAATCCCCTTATTCCCTTCAGCTGAAGTGTCCTAATGCTAATGAGGCACTGAATATTCAGTTCAGTACCTCATTAGTAATCTTCAAAATGGCAATTTGCATGGCCATTTCAAACTTTTGGCCAAGTGTGGCCACAGCCTTTGGCTATGTCTATACAAGAGTGTCTTTCAGGCAAAACTCAGCTTTTGTCGGAAAAACCTGTGGAGCATCTACACACAAAATATGTTTTGTTGACGATCTATCAACAAAACTCAGCACATCCAATGGCAGCATTATATCATACCTGTTCAGGTATAATGCCTCTCTCAACAGTGTTCTATCAAGAAAACAGCTATGTACATGCTCTGGGGCCCTTTTGTCGAGATACAGGACTTCTATTTCACCAGGCAGCCCTGTTTGCAGAGCTTCCAGTCAGCCATTCTGGCTGCTCTCTGTTGACAGAACAGATTGCTCTTTTGATCTGCTTTTATATGTAAAAACAATCTGTCAACAGACATTTTGCCAGAAGATCTCTTCCAACAATAACTTCCGTCCACAGATCACTGCAGTGTAGACATAGAATTTAAGAGCTTCAGAGAACAGCATACTGTTCAAGATCCTGTAATGCATGATTTGTTTGACGTGTCCAAGCCACATGAATCTTTGCTTACTAACTGATGTTCCCATGTATGACATACCAGCATGATTTAACTACATCCCATGATCTTATCTGAAGAATTTTCTGCAGGCAAATGATATGAAAACTGCTTAGTTTTTTGGTGTGTGTGTGACATAAGTCATCCATGTTTCTAAGACATATAGAAGAGCAGGTAAAATATGTCTCATAAATATGGATTTGCGCTTTAGTTGACAATCTGTTATTATTCCAGGCTATGTCTTGCAAAAGACAAAAGTTGCTGGCTGCTTCTAGCAAGATCAGCATCCAGTTCTGCATCGCTGGTAACAACAGAACCAACCTAGCCAACAGCATCAGGATGAGTACCATCTAAAGTGATGTCTGGAACTGGTTCTGAAGGGCCTTGATGCACTATAACTGTCTCCTTCAAACTTATCACTAGCCCAAAGGTTTTTCATGAATCAGAGAACCTGGTAATAAGATGTAGGGCATTATAAAAGGGTCGGCCTGATCTCGGGTGTCCCTTTGTGGCAGAGGGCATCCCATGCAGTCCTGACCACTGTCTTTGAAGTCCTGAGCTGGGATCTGAGCACCTTGCCCAGGGGTCCACCAGCTCCTTTATCAAGTTTGTGGCCAGTCTCTGGCCACCAGGCCTGGGCCTTGCCCAGGTCAAAGCACAGTGCTCACTCAGGCTGTCCAAGTATTGCTGGGTTCTCTGACAGCATCAGCCTCTGCCTAGGTCAATCTCCTGCAGGGAAGTGTGTGGCCCTAGCCCAGCAGCTTCTTTTATATTGGCCTGCTGGGCCCTGATTAGCTGCCACTAAGACAGCTGCTCTATTGTCCCTGAAGGACCTCTTGTCTGCTCCTCGCAGGGTGTGGCAAGGCCTCTGGCCTCCTCTAGAGGGTGTTCTGGCTTAATCCACACCATCACACTCCTCCCCACCCCAAAGAAGTGTTATGGTCTGGATCACCACCCAAATCGACAGCTGCACCTGCATGGGAGAAGAAATCTGCATTGCCATGTTGTGCCTCAGGTGATGTGCAACTGTGAATGCATAAGACTGCAGAACTGGGTATCACCGTGTGATCCAGGGATCGGAGTCCTTCATTTCATGCAGACATTTCAGTGTGGTATAGTCTGTAATCAGCTGGAATGGTGCTGCTAGTAGGTAGTAGTGTAGCGCCAATGCTGCCCATCGAATGGCTAAGCATTCCCACTCTATGGTGGAGTATCAGGTCTCCCATGGGTGTAATTTCTTGCTCAAATAGTGGGTGGGGTGCTCTACCCCTTGGAAGTTCTGGGAGAGTACAGCTCATAGCCCTCCTGTGTATAAAATAAACAGCAAAGAAAAATCAGGGCAGCTCAGAACCGGTTGGATCCCCAGGATACCTTTTATAGTCTGGAATGCTTCTGGGCAATCCTGTATCCAAACTACCATATTGAGGGCTGAGGCGTTGGTGAAGTCTGACAATGGGATGCCAGAGTAGCAAAGTTGGGAATGAACCAGTGATAATAACTAGCCAGTCCCAAGAAGGCCCACACTTGCTTTTTTGTTGTTGGTACTGAGGTTTTATTTAAGGCTTCAGTTTCACCTTGACAAGGTTGTACTTTCCTCCTCCCTACCAGATCCCCCAAATATCTGGTCTCTTGCATTCCACATTTGCATTTCTTGGGGTTCACTGTGAGCCCAGTTTCCCGCAAGGCTTGCAGGACTGATGCTACATGGGTCAGGTATGATTTCTAGTCATCACTAAAGACTACATCATCTCAGTAGGCCACAGAGAATTGGCCACAGCATCGCATCCCCTGGTCCATGAGGCGCTGGAAGGTGGCAGGGGTGGGCACTCCATGGAGCCCAAAGTGCATAGCTGTAAACTGGAAGAGACCCAAAGGGGTGGCAAATGTGGTTTTCTCTTTGGAGTCCTTTGAGAGTGGTATTTGCCAGTAGCCTTTAGTGAGGTCGAACGTGGTGATGTACCATGCCTTCCCAAGCCAGTCCAAGAGTTCATCTACCTGGGACATGGGATAAGCATTAAACTGTGAGATGGCATTTAGTGCTCTGAAATCCACACAGAAGTCTCCAGGTCATCGTGTGACACAAGTTTGGCCAGTGGTATCCTGGGTCCTGTGTTGGCTGGGATAGCAGGGACTAGGGTTGCCAATCATTGGAGTAGGGTCTTCTGAAACTGGAGCTCTTTGTTGCCTCTCCTGCTGGAGCAGGAGTATCTCCAAGAGTATGTTCTGTTGCCAGAGGGATGTTTGCTGAGCTTCCCGCTGGGCATCCTGCGAGGTCCTCTGTACTTCAGTGGCGTTATGCTGCTGCTGGGCCAGCACTCACAGCAGGTCCTCCATTACCCATTGGATACTGGGGTAGTTCAGAACACCACTTCTGGTACTAGTGTAACAGTGTTGGCTTGCTCTCGGGTGTCCCTCTGTGGCAGAGGACACCTTGTGAGGTCCTGACTACTGTCTCCTAAGTCCTGAGGGTGGGCTCTGATGCATCCTGCCCAGGATGCCATCAGCTCCTTTATCAAGTCTGTGGCCAGTCTCTGGCCACCAGGCCTGGGCCTTGCCCAGGTCAAAGCTCAGTGTTCATTTGGGCTGTCCAAATATATCTGGGCTCCCAGGCCACATAGGCATCTGCCTAGGTCAAGCTCCTGTAGGGAACGGTGTGGCTTTAGCCTGGCAGCTCCTTTCATATTGGTCTGCTGGGCCCTGATTGGCTGCCACTGAGAGACGTGCTCTATCGTCCCTGGAGCACTTCTTGTCTGCTCGTCTCTGGGTGTGGCAAGGTCTCTGGCCTCCTGTAGAGGGAGTTGGGGCTTAGTCCACCCCTACACCGGCATCAACACCATGGCTGTGTCTAGACTATTCCCCCAACTGTGAAGGGGGCATGGTAATTAGGGTGTTGGGAGATTATTAATAAAGTGCTACTGTGCATATGCAGCACCTCATTAAGCTAAATCTCCTGTGCAGCAACTTCAAACTGCTGGCTTGCGTGTAGGCTTAGCTTGCGTGTAGCTGTAGGTTAGCCGCGGGTACCTCTAAGTGCCCACATTCCTTCCAAGTCCCCCTACATGTGATCAGGCACTTTGAAGTTTCACACTTCGACGTTGCCACAGGGGAGATTTAGCCTAATGAAATGCTTCATATGCACCACATCACTTTGTTAGTAATCTCCCAACACCCTAATTACCATGCCCCCTTCGAAGTCAGGGGCTAGTCTAGACACAGCCATCGTGTTGATGCCTGTGTAGAGGTGGACTAAGCCTATGAGTTACAGGGGCTGCATCATCAACCCTATTGATCTCCTTAATCTTCTTCTTAGCTCTGAAGCTTGAAATATTAAACATGCATTCACAGGGCCATTCCTAGTGATGTGTGGGACACAGAACAACCTCCTTTCCCTCTACCCCAGGTCCTGTATCCACCCCATCTCTTCCCACGCCTGCTCTGCACCACCCTCTAAGTGCCACCGCTACTCCCTCTGCCGTACCTCTTATTTTCATATAATTATAATACAATTTTACAGAAACTTTAATCTTATTCTCTCCTTACTGAACGAAGATGTACCTAAATTAAACAAAACTCCACTCCACCAGGATGCTCACTGAATTATCTGGCTTACTTATTTCTACTTACATATTTGCTACAACTACATCTTCTATGCATTCCTGTGAACACCTTCATAAATCAGGATTTTAACAGTTCCTCCAACCTCAGACATTCCAAAATATAAATCAGTCTGCCTTCCAAAATTATGAAATCAAATTATTGGGGGAAGGGCCCAGCCATCTGGTTCTTTTAAACTTTAGTATTCACGTAGTCAAGTTGTTTATTCTGCAGCCAAGTGTGCTAGATATTTAACTTTTTTAACGAAAGCTAAGATTTGCTCATAACCCTATGACTCCAGAATCTATGGCTTTCAGACAACATCAAGTATTTGGGAATCATGATAAAAATCTTGAAATGTAATAATATTGCTCTACACAACTTTGTTTCGATAGCACCTATTCCCAGTGAGTGTCTACATTACAGTGATCCTTCCAAGGAAGGTGTTCCAGAGGACATCTTCCAAAAAAACTTATTTTGAAAAATTGTGTCCTGACACAAAAAAGCAGATTGATCCACTCTTTTGATAGCGAGCATCCACACAGCCCCTGCTCTTTTGAAAAAATGGGCCAGGGACAGAAAAATACAGCACCATAAGGACTGCTCTTTGGAAAGAATCTTTCGAAAAAAGTGATCTTCCTCATCTGGGAAAGGAAGGGGGTTACTGGAAAAAGGGCTGCATTCTTTCAATTTCGGATTGAAAGACTGAATTCTCTGTATAGGTTCCTGCAGGATTTTCTCAAAAAGACACGGCTTTTCCAAAAACAACTTGCTAGTGTAAACACAGACAAGGAGAAATGTGGGAAGGAAACTTCATTCAGGAAAGGCAGGCGCAAGCAAAAACAGAAAAAAATAAAATAGAATAAGAATTTCTGCATGTGTGAGAAGCCGTGTCTACACGTGCACGCTACTTCGAAGTAGCGGCACTAACTTCGAAATAGCGCCTGTCACGGCTACACGTGTTGGGCACTATTTCGATGTTAACATCAACGTTAGGCGGCAAGACGTCGAAGCCGCTAACCCCATGAGGAGATGGGAATAGCGCCCTACTTCGAAGTTGAACGTCGAAGTAGGGCACATGTAGATGATCCGCGTCCCGCAACATCGAAATAGCAGGGTCCACCATGGTGGCCATCAGCTGAGGGGTTGAGAGACGCTCTCTCTCCAGCCCCTGAGGGGCTCTATGGTCACCGTGTGCAGCAGCCCTTAGCCCAGGGCGTCTGGCTGCTGCTGCTGCAGCTGGGGATCCATGCTGCATGCACAGGGTCTGCAACCAGTTGTCAGCTCTGTGGATCTTGTGTTGTTTAGTGCAACTGTGTCTGGGGGGGCCCTTTAAGGGAGCGGCTTGCTGTTGAGTCCGCCCTGTGACCCTGTCTGCAGCTGTGCCTGGCACCCTTATTTCGATGTGTGCTACTTAGGCGTGTAGATGTTCCCTCGCAGCGCCTATTTCGATGTGGTGCTGCACAACGTCGATGTTGAACGTCGACGTTGCCAGCCCTGGAGGAGGTGTAGACATTATTCATCGAAATAGCCTATTTCGATGTCGCTACATCGAAATAAGCTACTTTGATGTAGGCTTCACGTGTAGACGTAGCTAGAGAGAGAGAGACAGAGGGGTGGAGAAAACCCAGAGGAGATAGAGGGGAGTGAGAGGACTGGAGAAGTAGACAATATGGAATGGGGAGTTTCCTATTTGGACCAGAAGTTCAAGTTTATGAAAAAACTTTCTTCCCATGCTTCTCCTGCCTCTACTCAGTCCACTAAAAGAAAATAATGATTAAACAATGACTCAGGATGCACCACAGACAGGATCATAGGATCATAGAATGCTAGGAGTGGAAGGGACCTTGAGAGGTCATCAAGTCCACCAAGTAGTGTCTAGACCATCCCTGTTAGACATTTATCTAACCTGTTCTTAAATATCTCCAGAAACGGAGATTCCACAACCTCCCTTGGCAATTTATGCCACTGTTTGACCACCCTGACATTTAGGAACTTTTGCCTAATGTCCAACCTAAACCTCTCTTGCTGCAGTTTAAGTCCATTGCTTCTTGTTCTACCCTCAGAGGCCAAGAAAAAAAGTTTTCTCCCTCCTCCTTATGACACCCTTTTAGATACCTGAAAACCACTACCATGGTCCCCCCTTAATCTTCTTTTTTCCGAACTAAACAAGCACAATTCTTTCAGCCTTTCTTCACAGGTCATGTTCTCTAGACCTTTGATCATCCTTGTTGCTCTTTTCTGGACTCTTTCCAATTTCTCTACATCTTTCTTGAAGTGTGGTGCCCAGAAATGGACACAATACTCCAACTGAGGTCTAACCAGTGCAGAGTAGAGCAGAAGAGTGACTTCTTGTGTCTTGTTCACAACACACCTGTTAATGCATCCCATAATCACATTCACTTTTTTTGCAACAGCATCACACTGTTGATTCATATGTAACTTGTGGTCCACTATAACTGCTAGATCCCTTTCTGCCATACTCCTTCCAAGACAGTCACTTCCCGTCCTGTATGTGTGAAACTGATTGCTCCTTCCTAAGTGGAGCACTTTGCATTTGTTTTTATTAAACTTCAACCTGTTTACCTCAGACCATTTCTCCAATTTGTCCAGACCATTTTGAATTTTGATCCTATCTTCCAAAGCAGTTGCAACCACTCCTAGCCTGGTATCATCTGCAAACTTAATAAGCATACTTTCTATGCCAATATCTAAATTGATGAAGATATTGAACAGAACTGGTCCCAATACAGACCCCTGCAGAACCCCACTTGTTATACCTTTCCATCAGGATTGAGAACCATTTATAACTACTCTGTGAGTGTGGTTATCCAGCCAGTTTTACATCCATTTTATAGTAGCCCCATCTAAGTTGTATTTGCCTAGTTTATTGATAAGAATACCACGTGAGACCGTATCAAATTACTTACTAAAGTCTAGGTATACCACATCTACTGCTTTTCCCTTATCCAAAAGGCTTGTTACCCTATCAAAGAAAGTGACCAGATTGGTTTCACGTGATTTGTTCTTTGTAAATCCATGCTGGCTGTTCCCAATCAGCTTACCACTTTCCAAGTGTTTGCAGATGATTTCCTTAATTACATGTTCCATTATCTTTCCTGGCACAGAAGTTAAACTGACTGGTCTGTAGTTTCCTTTATTGTTCTTATTCCCCTTTTATAGATGGGCACTGTATTTGCCTTTTTCCAGTCTTCTGGAACCTCTTCTGTCTCACATGATTTTTCCAAAGATGATAGCTAATGGCTCAGATACCTCCTCTATCAGCTCCTTAAGGCTGTGTCTACATGGGCACAAATCTTTGAAACAGCCATGCTAATGGCCATTTCGAAGATTACTAATGAGGTGCTGAATTGACTAGTCAGCACCTCATCATCATTTGGATGCTTCTGGCCACAGTGCTTTGAAAGTGCAGCTTTCGAATGACCGCAGCTCAGCGTGGCTACACGGAGGTCCTTTTTGAAAGGACCCTGCACATTTCGCAATCCCCTTATTCTGTTCAGCTGAGCGGAATAAGGGGATTTTGAAATGTGCAGGGTCCTTTCGAAAAGGACCCGTGTGTAGCTGCCCCGAGCTGCGGGCTGACTATTCAATTCAGCACCTCATTAGTAATCTTTGAAATGGCCATGGCCATTTCAAAGATTTGAGTGCTGGTAGGCACAGCCTGAGTATTCTAGGATGCATTTCATCAGGCCCTGATGACTTGCAGACATCTAACTTTTCTAAGTAATTTTTAACTTGTTCTTTTTTTATCTTATCTTCTAAACCAGCCCTTTCCCACTAACATTCACTATTTAGGTGTTCCTTCTTCAGACTTTTCGGTGAAGACCGAAACAAAGAAGTCATTAAGCATCTCTGCCATTTCCAAGTTTCCTGTTACTGTTTCTACCTCCTCACTGAGCAATGGGCCTACCCTACCCTTGGTCTTCCTCTTGCTTCTAATGTATTTATAAAAAGTCTTTTTCTTTCCCTTTATGTCTGTAGCTAATTTGAGCTCATTTCATGCCTTTGCCTTTCTAACCTTGCTCCTGCGTTCCTGTGTTGTTTGCCTATATTCATCTTTTGTAATTTGTTCTAGTTTCCATTTTTTATATGATTCCTTTTTTATTTTGAAATCATGCAATATCTCCTGGTTAAGCCAAGGGGGTCTTTTGCCATATTTTCTATCTTTCCTATGAAGCAAAGTAGCTTGCTTTTGGGCCCTTAATAATGTCCATTTGAAAAACTGCCAACTCTCCTCCGTTGTTTTACCCCTCAGTCTTGCTTCCCATGGGACCCTACCTACCAGCTCTCTGAGTTCACCAAAATCCACCTTCCGGAAATCCATTATCTCTATTTTGCTGTTCTCCCTTCTACCCTTCCTTAAAATTGTGAACTATAAGATTCCATGATCACTTTCACCCATGCTGCCTTCCACTTCCAGATTACCAATCAGTTCCTCTCTATTTCTTAAAATCAAATCTCGGACACCTTTCCTCGGTAGTTTTTTCAACCTTCTGAAATAAAAAGTTATCTACAATGCAGTCCAAGAACTTATTGGATAGTCTGTGTGTTGCTGTGTTAGTTTCCCAACATATGTCTGGATAGTTGAAGTCCCCCATCACCACCAAATCCTGGGCCCTGCATGATTTTGTTTGTTGTTTAAAAAAAGACTCATCCATCTCTTCCACCTGGGTAGGCGGCCTGTAGTAGACTCCTTGCAGGACATCACCCTTGTTTTTTACCCCTTTTAGCCTAACCCAGAGACTCTCAACACATCTGTTTCCTTTGTCCATCTCCACCTCAGTCCAAGTGTGTACATTTTTAATATGTAAGGCAACACCTCCCTGCTTTTTCCCCGTCTATCCTTCCTGAGCAAGCTGTACCCTTCCATACCAACATTCCAATCATGTGTATTATCCCACCAAGTTTGTGTGATGCCAACAATGTCATAGTTGTATTTATGTATTAGCACTTCCAGTTCTTTCTACTTATTACCCATACTTCTTGCATTTGTATATAGGCATCTAAGATATTGATTTGATCTTGCCTCCCAATTTTGCCCTGACCTTCCCTTTTCTCTGCCATTATAGCCCATGCTCCCTCCCATTTCTGACCCATGTCCCAGGTCTCCATCTTCTCTACTTGCCTGTGGGCTTTGCTCCTCTGTCCCCATCAAACCTAGTTTAAATCCCTCCTTTAAAGGATGTGCATAAGTATGCCCTGATGGTAACAGGATAAGTAGCACCCAACCTTTATTCTCTTGAATTGCCATCTTCTTGTCACTTCCATAAAGTGCGAAGAATTGTTTGCTCACCCTACCCCAATTGTGTGTCTGAGATCTGCATTTAGGCTCACCATTAACATCTTTGCAATTAATGTTTGCGAGTACTTTGCAGTACAGCGTGATTCCTTGTAATAAGGAAGTTATTAGCATAAGGAATAACATTGAATTAACTAGGCAGAAAGAAACAATGGAAAGATCAATGATGACCACCTAATGTTCATAATGTATCCAGGTTGTCTGATGGCTTAAGTTAAATATATATATATATATAGAGAGAGAGAGAAAGAATTGTCATTTGCATACGTCAAGCCAAAGCAAGAATCTGGTAGTTATTAATATATTGTAATTCTTTCCATTCTATCACTAGGTTGAGTAGCCCACATGGTATTTAATGGAGTCAGATATAAAAAGAGGACAATCCACAATCAGAGGTCTAAGAAGCTGAACAGAATCACTTATATTGTGTTCAGAGAGAAAAGCTGGCCAGGCCCTGGCTTAATTGTTTACAAAACAAAATGGAACCCATATAAAAGTATTTGTCCTCTGACAAAAAATGTCAGCTGCAGTATTGTTGCTAAAAATCAGAGGATCTGTAAATTTCAGATTCTGGCAAAGAAGACAGCTTTCATGAAAAGCATATCACTTCCATTGTTTCTTTACTGCGTTATATTTCTCTCAAAGGTCAAAACAGATTCTCTCTCCATCTGTCTCTGTTTACATTGAATTTATATGATGGCATGTTCAATTAGAAAACAAAAGAGCTGCAAATAAATATTACTTTTTAACTGATTAACTGTAACCCAATCTTCTCTCCCGCTACAGGATTTTTAAGGAAAAATAACTACATAAAAGCTCATTTTCTTTTCCATGAACATGGTCTCCACAATATGTTTTCTATTTCCATATTTAAAAAATTGGCATCTGTTCTGTACGATTTTGAATTTTACTTCTACTTGGTATTGATCAACCCAGAAATGATTGTAAGAATAGAGTGCATTTTCACTGTCACTAATGTTGCCTCCTTTTTCTGCATTTTTCTTTTCCATTTCTGGTATCTGAAAACCAGCAGATGAAGTCTTGGTTCTCAGCATAGAGACCGCTATTCTTACATATTATTGAAGTAAAGCAAAAAACAACACAGTACAACAGATGCCTCCTTTGACATTAGTTCGAACTGTTCATAGGACTCAGCTGTTCAGAATGGACACACTGAGAAACTTCTAAATACGTTTGCCTGAAATGATACAGGCCTGTTAAGATTATCAGTCTGATGACCTTGTTTACTGTTTACTTTCATGCTGAGATCCTTACTTGGAAGCAATGATAAAATATCATACATTGCCCCCATACTAGCACCTTTTATTTGGTGAGTCAGATCATTTGACAGAGATTTAACTGAGTTTTACAATGACTCCATAATACTTTTTGCTTTACCCAGTGCTTTTTTGTACTGGTAGTTGCATCACTGAGTAGCAGTAGCCCCTGCCATAGAATTGGCTGGGGGCTGAGGCGGGGGCAGGGAGCCAGCTCCTCCATTTTTACAGAAAAGGCACTGGTTATACAGTAAACTCTTTGATATCCAGCATCCACAGAACAGGGAGGTTGCTGGATAATCAAATATTCTGGATAATAGAGAGTTCCATCCTCACACTGGGTAGGAGTGCAAGAGGAGCCTGCCATCTGAACTCACACACAGCAAGGAGGGATGCCATCTGGACTCACACACAAACCCCAGCTCCATCTCCCTGCAGTGTTCTTCCTCACTCTGTGCTCTGCTGTAGGATGGCCATGGCCTGGGAAAGAGGAGGGAGGCTTGCAGCTGCCATCTCCCAGCCCTGGGCTCTGCAGAGCCCTCCAAGGTGGAGCCACACAGCAGTAGGGGAAAGGAGGGGCACCGCAGGGGGAGCTGCAGCTGTCTCTGGAGTGCCATCCCCTGCCCCCAATCCCAGGTGCTAGCTTTCTCCTTTAAGAGCAGGCAGCTCCCTGCAGACCCCACACTGGCAGCAGGCAGGCATGGGGTTCAGAGGACAGAGGTCCTGCCTGCTATCTACTGAAATTGCTAGCTAACTACCTGACTAACGGGGCTAGATCAAATATGTCTGTTTAGTTTCTTTAGGGAACAGGATGCCAAGACATGAAACATCTAACCGTCCTTCTAGGAGAGCCATTTCCAACTAAACCAATTAGATTTTAATGCTGCCAGCTTATTACAATACATCTTGTGGCCACTGCCAGGGGATGGGGACGGAGAGAGCAGAGGAGTTATGCCGGTTATTTGAGAGTGCCAGTTACTCAAATACCAATTAAACAAGAGTTTACTGTACCTATTGGTAAAATGAGACCCAGAAGAGATTTAGCCTATTCAAATCCACACCGGGAATAAATGACAGACTCGGGAACAGAAACTGTTTTTGTCTCTTAGGCTCTGAGCTGCCCAGCAACGTCCAGCGCCTCCCTAGCAATTTTTGGAAATAGATAACGTACGTGTAGAGAGCACGTAAACACTATTTTAACATTCCTTCACTTTTGCACAAAATTGCTGCTGATCCCTATTGTACATCTTTGCTTGCATCATGCCAAGAATCTTTCTGTAGCTGGCCATGTTTCTACAGATGGTCTATAGACATTTCTGCACTCCCTGGAACATCTTAACAGCTAAATTGCTTTTTCACTTTAGTTTTTATATTTGTTTTGCATGTGCCAAATAATGTGGGAATTACAGCAATAGTTCACTCCATACCTTACAGCATTGGACTAAGTCAAATGTGAGATTTTCCATTCCATATATTATCTATTTATTCATGATTACATGTGCATCCTTCAACTGCATTATTTCACAGCATTTGTAGTCTTTATACTGGAAATGGAAGCAAAGGTACATGTTCTGACTTTCAATACATCATATTTTTTTCCTCACAACATTGGAGAACTACCATTGGCTGAATCTCCAATAAAAGCTTTAGGTGACCTCCACTTTTCTATACTCTATCAAGTAGCTGTTCCTTAATTTTCTTTTTCCTTCTCACTGAAGAGCAAATTTGCTTGGCATTGACTTATTTCACTCTCTTCACTTCTGGCTAGCAAACTGCCAAGGAACATTAATTCACCATATCACTCACCATTACCAGCATTGTTTTTTGTCCCTTTCTTTGAAAATGAAGATCTAATAAACAAGTTAGAACATGCTGATTTCTGAATCAGTCTAGTCTTATAACTCATATACTGTATCTGATTCTCTGACTATGTTATGGACATTAAAGAATGAATTATTAATACATCATGGATATATAATTTGATAGCAGCCTACAAAAAGTCACATATGTACAGCTTTCTGTAAACATCATTATATACACCATTATTATTGACAAATAGCCATTGTATATAGCTTATGAGTTTATAACATGTTCATGGCTCCTTCACCTTCAGCAAGTTAGGCCTATATTAGTTTTATTTCCAAGTACCTGTTAGCTCTCCCATCTAAGATCTCATGCTTTGTTCTTGTGCTCCTATTCATATTGATGATAGAGGCTCACTACAAATTCTTGCCTTTCAAATTAAGATCCACGCTTATTTATTTCTACAAATAAATTAGAGATGGTTAGATTTTTGTTAATGATACTTTTACTGAAAAGTAATTTAAATGAAAAATATGTTAATTGGTTCAAAGTAGACATTTTGCAGAAATATTTAATTTTCAACAAAACCTTGTTTTTCCATGAAAACTCAGATAATTAAAATTGATTTTAACAGAAAGTCAATATGTAAAGAATTACTTTTTACCGAGAATAATTTCTAAAGATATGTTGTCTCTTTGTGTTTGATTTTTGGTTGTGGTTGAAACCCCGACAATTTTTCACAAGAAATGCTGATGAAAATTTCAAAAGTGCATATTCTCATGATATAATGGATATTTTCCCACCACAAAGTATCTGTTTTGCTAAGTCTTCCTGATTTTCCTTTTATCTGTATGATATGACTATTTGTGGTTCCTCTAATTCACAGCAACCAAGTGACAACAAACAGAAAATGTTCTTCTCCTTGTCACACCACGCCATTTCTCTGAATCTCCTGAATGTCTCTTTGGGTTATCAGAGAATGAGTTTGAGGAGCATAAGCCTGCTAACAGGGTAGCAGTCCTCTGCACGCTAAGTAATTCAGCCCCATTGTCTGGTTCTAAAGATAATTCAATAAAAAAGTTTATTTCTTTGGTGTTGCCACCTACTATATCTAGTTTGTTCCTGGATGTCAGTACCTAGCTCACTATGGGAACACGTCACGCTTCTAGGATCTTACGGGCACGGTATATGGGTCATGCATAGACTATGGCTATGCCTACACTACAACATTTGGTTGTCACAAATTGCATCATCTTAAAGCCACTGTAAATAGCACGTCACTGGTGAGTGTGAAAACTTAGATCTTTGTGTCAGCAATACACGTATCCACCAAGATTCCTTGTTTTGATGCACAGTGCAGTGCACCATGGTAGGTGTTCCTGAGTGCAACCTGTCTCCATCCATGTCTCTTCCTTTTGAAATGTTGGCACTATCTGATGAGACTGAAATGAGCTGTGCAAGAGTGACTGGGAGAAAGGGTTCAACTTCTTAGCATTCAACTGTCTCCATCCCATAATGTCAGCCATATATCATAATTTCTACATCTTTTTTGCAAAATCCTTGCAGTCCAGTGACTCTGGCAGAAGAATGGACCCTCCACAACTCCGCACTATTACCATAAGAATTGCAAGCAAAGGACACATGATCTGCTACTATTTAAAGAGCTGTATGAAGAACCAAGTCAGTGGGGAACATGATGATTCCCTGGAGGACAGATTGCTATGGGACATAGCAAGAGCCAGTTCAAGGTTTTCGTTGGCATTCATGGAGAAGGTTTTGTTGGTGGAGTGCTAAGACTGAGAAGCAAAGCTGATTGGTAGGATCACACATAATGCAGGCTTGGGATGATGGTATTTTTGGGTGTGCTAGGCCACATTCCTGAATCTGTGTGCTGAGCTTGTCTCAGTCATCCACAACATGGACAGCAAAAGGAAAGCTACTATCACAGTGGAGAAGCAAGTTGTGATGATACTTTGGAAACTTGCAACACCAGGTTGCAACTATTCACTGGGGGAACTAGGGAAAAAATAAAAAACACTGAAAAGCTAGTTGTCATGCAAGTGTGCAGGTGCTTTGTTCACTTTCTGCTGCACAGGCCTGTGACTCTGGCCAATATGTACGATATAGGGAACAGTTTCACTGCAACGGCAATGATACACAATACACATATTTCTAGTTTGGTACCAAACTACCTTGTCACAGTGTACATTACAGAAAGGGCTACTTTTGCGTGGTTATGCAAGCTCTGAAGGATCACCAAGGGTACTTCCTTGACATCAATGCAGACTAGCCAGGGAAGGTACATGATGCTTGCAACTTTAAGATAATCACTTGCAACAAGATATTCAGAAAGCCACAGGCAGGGGCTTTCTTTTCCAGTTAGCAGATTACTATGGGAAATGTTGAAATGTCTGTAGTGATCCTTGGAGACTTGGTATGTGCCTTGTTCCTCTGGCTCATGAAGCTGTATACCTGCCACCTTGAAAACACCAAGGGAAGATTCAGCTACTGGCTCAGCAAGTACAGAATCACAGTTGAATGTGCTTTCGATAAATTTAAGGGATGGGCTGGCATTGTTTACACACATGATTGGATCTCTGTGAGAAAACGATCCCAAAGTTCATAGATGCCTGCTGTGTCTTGTACAATATCCGTGAAGTAAAGTGGGGAAAGTTGCTACCAATGTGGAGGGCAGAGATACAGCTGCCCTCTGCTAAGTTTGAAAAGCCAGACACAAAGACTATTAGAAGAGTTCAAAGTGGAACTATACAACTCAAGGAGGATTTGAAGCAGTACTTTAGTTGTGAGCCACAGTATTGCATAGTGGTATACTGTGCTGCACCCGGCCTCACTGTTTTGGGACTTTTTAGGAAAGGTGTGCTGATTGGTATACACATGTCAATATAGCACTGTCAATGCCCCTATTAATGTTGTGGGGCAGGCTGTACATTTATGCCTATTGCACTTTGTCACTGATCCCCTGATTTGTGTCACACTGTACAGTAACAAGTAATTGGTTGTTTTCAGAACTCCTAGGCACTTTATAGTGTATGTTCTGCAAATCCATTAATAAATTAATAGAACAGAACATATAAAGAGGAAATAACTTCCATGTGCATTTTAGATGCACATACAGCAACCTGTCTTTAATTTCCCAGAGCATGAAGTGGTGAGTAAAGCGGTGGCTCCTGGTGCTACAAGAAAAGTTGATGAGGGTTGTAAAGGGATGCTACAGGGGAGCTCTTCATGGACTGCAGAGGTGGTCACGCCCAGGATCCTGTAGGTCTACAAGTAACTGCCACATCTGTGTTTGCTGTCAGAGAAGTCCCATTTTGTACTGTCACTTGTCCCTCTCCTTTTCTTGCTGAGACTCCTGGGCATTTGTCCCTTCTCCAGGATGTCCAGATGTTCACTCTCCAGGCCCTGTGCTCACAGTCTGCTACAGGCTTTCAGGATCTCATTGAACATGTCATCCTTCATCCTTTTCTTTGTCATCCTTACATGGCTCAGGCATTCTGAGGATGTAGAAGGACAACCCCTTAAGGCAGCAATGGCAGCAGCTACAGATTAAAAACAGAGAGGTAACTTTGTCAGTATGGTCACAAAGGAAAGCGCACCTTAATTTTCAGTGCTCCCTGAAGCATTTTAAACACAGCATGATGACTAACACTTGTGCTTAGGAATACTTGTGCATGGTGCCATTCACAGCACGAGCCATAGTATGTCTGGGCTCACAGGGACAGGAAAACAAGGAAGGAATTGCTTGGTTGCACTAAACTAATAGGCCGTGTCTACACTAGCCCCAAACTTCGAAATGGCCACGCAAATGGCCATTTCGAAGTTTACTAATGAAGCACTGAAATGCATATTCAGCACTTCATTAGCATGTGGGCAGCTGTGGCACTTCGAAATTGACGCGCCTCGCCGCCGCGCAGCTCGTCCCTACGGGGCTCCTTTTCGAAAGGACCCCGCCTACTTCGAAGTCCCCTTATTCCCATGAGCAGAATGGGAATAAGGGGACTTGGAAGTAGGCGGGGTCCTTTCGAAAAGGAGCCCCATCTGGATGAGCTGTGCAGTGGCAAGGCGCGTCAATTTCGAAGTGCCACAGCCGCCCACATGCTAATAAAGTGCTGAATATGCATTTCAGCGTTTCATTAGCAAACTTTGAAATGGCCATTTGCGTGGCCATTTCGAAGTTTGGGGCTAGTGTAGACGTAAGCAGAGTATAGCAAAAAGGCACTGACTGCGGGCACCATCTTCCACAGTCCGTGGTGCTTATCACACTTCTGCAAGTGACAAGGGCGGAAAGATAGTAGCTGCTGCTGGCATCCCAAAGGTGTCTAGGCCCTTGTGCTCCAAGCCTGTATACTTACTGTGATGCCTGCTGAAATTATCTCTACCTGGTGTGGGAAAGTGTCCTACTCCTTCCTTTAGCCCTACCACTTCACCCCCTGGGAATTAAAGAGTGGGTTGCTGTATGTGCAGCTAAAATGGACATAGATTTTCTTTCTTCTTTATAAGTTCTGTTCTATTAATTTATTAAGATTTGAATGGATTTGCAGAGCCTAGGAGTTCTGAAAGCAACCAATTACTTGTTACTCTACAGCATGACACAAATCAGGGGAAAGTGTGACACAAACCATGGAGAAAGAAATAAGACTGTCCTCCTTGGAAGCCTTTGGGAGAATACTGTGGAGCACCTCAGTGAAAATGTAATGGCAATCTCTCATGAGGATTCAAGGATCATCTTTAAGTACATAAACATACTGCTCTACATGCTCTGGATCCCCACATCTAACTTTATAGGGCAATGAAAAACAAATAATAACTCCACCACTCTTTGTTGCACCACTACTTGTCCTAGTAGGAATAGATTAATAGAAAGTTTATAACTGGATCTTGTTAAGAGTGGGGTGCTGTCACTGCAATGGAACATACTTTTATGCGCTCACCTGGGGATTCTTCCACTAAAACGTGGTCTAAGTACAGAAGCCCATGTATCTACTGGACCACTATAGATCCATTTGACATTCCCTTGCAGAAGACGACATGGACTCCACAGCATGTCAAAATGTGGCTTCATTGTCAAAATGTCTTCAGTTCTAAAAGTGCTTTCCATCAATATGGCCAGCATCATTATTAGTTCTGCCACTGCAACTGCTCATTTTAATATTATTGCTGGAATTACTGCACTGTATTTCTACCTTAATCAATGAAGGCCATTTCTGTTTATCATCTGGATGTTCTATTAGAGCTTGACAGAACTACAGTCCTACTGGGTCATTTGCAAAACCAAAGATCTTTCCAAATAAAACATGAAAATAGATGTTCCAAATGAATGGGTAGCATAATGATGCTCTAATTTACAGCTAGGAGGCTATCCACATGTTGTGTTCCAGCACAGCTTGATGAGATATTTACAGAGAATTCACATAGAAATCCTACATTAAAGTTGTTGTACGAAGTTCTTTTTTTCTGTATGTTAGGAAATAACAACACGACAATGTATTGATTTGGAAAATGGCTAAAAAATAAAAATATTTCATATTTTGGTTTAAAAGGTTGAACAAATACACACAAACATACTGTATCTAAAATTTTTGGCATTTAGAAATTTTGCATGGGAATAGTTTTGTGTACATTCATGGCAAAACTTCATAATGCTGAAAGAGTGGTACCAAAGCTGAAAACTATGTACCTTGACACCTGTCACACAGCGTCTCTCAGATTAAAATGAAACATGGATAAAGTTTCATCCCCAAGAGAGAACTGTTGGTAAAACTATTAGTGACTGAAAAGAGTGACTGGTAAAGGAAGGGAAAACTTATATTGAAGTAATATTAGCACATGATGTTGCAAATGCTGTAATAAACTACGTTTCACAGAACTACTGAGAAAAGACATGTATCTTACACATACCAATTCACTTGGCTAATATCTAATTTAAAAAACTTAGAAACCAAAACTGTTACTAAATCCCATGTACAGATCATACCTTAGTTTAAGCTCTTTGCCACAGGACTTGTTGTTCTGAAAGATACAGACTGACATGGCTACCTCTCTGATAATTCTCATATTGCATCTCAGTCCACTGAAGGTGATTAGCTGGTGTCAACTTAAGTGGTGGGAGAAGAGGATTTAGCACTAGCCCAAGCTGGGGAAAACCAAACCCACCATCACTTCGAAAGTAACAAGTGTGGGGAGAGGCAGGGGACTGAGCAGGGAGAAGGCAAGGGGAAGGACGCAGAGGAGCAAGCAGAAGTGGGGCTGGGGCAACAAAGTGGGCAGAGGAAGAAACCCCACATAAAGCAAAAAGGGGATGCTGAGTAAAGGCAGGCTGGGGCACCTCAACGACTGGCCAACCAAGCAGGGAAAAGGCAAAGGAGGAGGATGGTGTGTGTGCAGGGAGCGCTGAGATGTAGACAGTGAGGGGGAAGCCCACTTTACCCACCCTGGGACAAGGTGCGTGGAGGGAGCCAGGGTGGTGTGAATGGCCAGCAGGGTCCAGAGAAAGGAACTTGCGAGCAGCAGCAGCAGCAGCAACAACACAGAAAATGGGGCTGGATCTCTGGAAAGGGGCACAATAGTAAAACTGCAGGCTACAGCAATGGGAAAAGCCTAAGTGAATGTAATTTGAGCCTCCTCCAAGCAGGTTCACTGGTAGGCGCTGAAGAGCACCTCAGCTACTCTGCCTTCCCAGCAACCACAGAACCTGCCAGAATCATACTTAAAACAGCCCCTAGCAACACATCGAAGTTGGAGGCAGAGAGGGGAGGGGCAGGGCTAGCACACCCTCAGCATTTGGGGGCATGGCTGCAGCCCCTGATGGATGCACCGACCGAGGATGCAAAGTTGAACCAGCGGAGGTACTTGCCCTTTACGTAAACGTTCAGGATGATTTCTTCAAATTTACAAGCAATTATTTCCCCCACTAGTCAAAGGCTTACAGTTATGTGTCAGTTTTACCAAATGCCATTTGTCTTCAGGGGCATTCTCAGTGGTGAATTCAAGTCAGCTTCCTAGCCCCATATTAATATTTGCATAGCCTTTTTTAAAGAATGGTAATTTCTCCATAAACTGTCTAGACTCATGCAGACCACTCAACAGGATATTTTTTCACAAAATCAGTTAAGTGACTACTTGTTCAGCATCAAATTTTTCCTCAGAATGTGGATATGATATTTTGTACTACTTGAAAACTTCCAGGTATGGAGCAATAAAATGTACTGCTAACATAGGAAGACATGAGTTTGAATAGATCTTTTAAATTATAGTGATTCATCAGTACAGAGAATATAAATCACTATGTTTTGATGTGATGGGCAAAAGTAGCAATGAAAGGAACCAAGTGTTCTCTCTTCAGTATATTTTTGTTACTAGCAATTTTGTTGGATGGTCCATCTCCATATTATGCATTTTTTTCAAGGCCCTACTCCCTACTGGTCCATTTTTTCATAGACACTCAAGTTCTGAACTTGATAGGGTCAGCTGTGAATATTTCAGGGATTACCAATAAAATTTCTATAGTGTATAAATTGTCTGTTTTTAATTGAATGCTTTAG
The DNA here is from genome assembly GCF_033958435.1 of Carettochelys insculpta. NCBI lineage: Eukaryota > Metazoa > Chordata > Testudines > Carettochelyidae > Carettochelys > Carettochelys insculpta. The sequence continues at coordinate 141,398,620 of NC_134137.1, forward strand.
AGATTTCAGCACCTAAGGAACTAATTGTAAAGACTCTTTGCTGAGCTGCAAGCCACAACTGAATTGTGTGAAGAGAGGGAACTGGAGTGGGGCAGGGCTCCTTACTGTTTGTACAGGCAGCCTCGTTTTTGTCTCATTCCATGGTGGAAAGGGGAGGCAGAGGCAGTGGGATGTCACTCTCCCTTCTCAGCAACATTGCCTGTAGACTGCACAAATATGAGGAATACCAACAAACTTCAACATACCGTCTGTGCCTCTAAAAGTGCCTTTCTCAATTTCTTCAGTACCTGGGGCAGGCACTATGAGGATCAAGCCAGTGCCCCCCTCACTCTTCATGCAGCGCATACACCCCAACAAATCTCCCCTCCCCTCCCTGACACCCCGTCTTCCTCCCACTATCCCTGATTCTCCTTGTGGGAAATGATTTGGCCACAGCAGCATGGTGGCTGCTTTGCACAGCAGCTGTCTGTGCTGGAAGCAATTGCTTTCTCAGATGCAGTCCCATCATCCCCCACCTGTCCCTTTCTCCCACTTGAGTTAGGGCACATCAGACTCAGTTTTATCTTGAGTGGGAGGTAGGCAAACCTGGGTATGAGTAACAGGGCAGCCAATGACCGCAGTACCAGTGAGTCCCCCCAGTGACACACAGCCCAATTAAATGTGCATCCTGCCAAACATTTTACTTTAATGTAGTTAGGTTACCAATGTAAGGGCCTGAAATTACAGTTGGAATTAAGTCGGAGACATACAGTAATAACTCAAGTAATGCCTACTCCAGTATTCTCATTGAAACCAATGTGAGTAAGAGTTTTTAGGAATGGACTCATGAACAATAAAAAAATGGACAAATGTTCTGGTGTCACTTGGACATGAATGGGGGCAAAATTTGTACCAGAATGTGTCAGATTTCTAAAAAAGCAACATAAGGGCTGTGGCCACACTAACCCCTCCTTTCAGAGGGGCTATGGTAATGTGGCATTTTGCAATATGCTAATGAGGCACTACCTCGAATATACAGTGTCTCATTAGCATAATGACAGCCCTGTGCACTTCGAAACTGCGGATTTTGAAACCCATGCTGCCCATTTAGTTGGGGGCCTTTTGAAACAACCCCCCCTTATTTTGAAAGCCCCTTCTTCCCAAAATCAAATGGGAAGAAGAGGTTTTAGAAATTAGGGGACCATTCTGAAAGGCCCCCAGCTACACAGGCAGTGTGCATTTCGAAAGTGGCACCTTTGAAGTGTGAGTGGCTGCCATTATGCTAATGAGGCACTGCATATTCATGGTAGCACCTCATTAGCATACTCCAAAGTGCCACATTGCCATAGCACCTCCAAAAGGAGGGGCTGGTGTGGCCACAGCCAAGGTGTTAAGACTCCTACTGATGGGTTCTGAATTCTTCTGAGAAATCTGACCCCGGAGTAGAAGCTCATTGCTTTCATTAATGTTAGTGTTTTGGCATTAAAATTTAGGGTCTGAAATAAAGCAAAGCCTGAAGGCTGGGACACAAAAATGGGTCTTGAATGTTTATGAAGGCAGTGATACTGAATAACAGAAAGCTAACTATTATTTACAAGTCACGTTTGAAGAAAATGCAGCAACTATCATGATTTGGTTCCTGACTGCGTCCTCACTAATAGATTTGATTTTACTATTGGAGGTACATCAAAGTGTACAAAGAATTGCCAGAGAGAAACAGCCTCCAGATCATGAATACTGCAGAAATTAAACACTGACCACAGCTCTGCCTATTTTCGACAAGAATTCAAAAGAGATTACTTTTAAGAGCAGTATATTCTCTTCTTTAAAATTAGATATGGAAATGTTAAGAGCACAGGAACAATGCCAAAAGTATATTATCAGCTGAATGCTCCCAGTGGGTGGTTTAAAAGGGGTTTTCAAAACAAAATTAACTTTGAAAGCTCACTTTAGTTGGTATAACCAGAATGGATTCTCCTCCGTGACATTTTCTAACCCCTCCCATCCGCACAATTTAGTTTCCTGTAAATGTAATGGCTTCAGACACAGCATTTAAACAGGATATGTTTGTCCATAACATGTCTACAAACGACAAAAATATAACCAATAAACTACACTATCTCACAATGTGCTGTTGGAAATTGATGTTTGATCATATTAATCTGTTTTCCAAAAGACCTATGTATAACCTTACACAAAACTATTAGGCTGTTTCTACGCAGGCTGCTTTCTTCAAAAGTGGCATGGTAATAAGTGGCCCGAAATATGCTAATGAGGTGCAGATGCAAATTCCCCATGCCTCATTAGCATAACATCATGTGATTTGGTGTCCGGAAGACCATTCTTCCGGACTCCAAAATGCCGTCTAGAAGCACGGCCCCAGGGGGGTCTTCCGGAAGAAGGACTTCTTTCTGGAAGACCCCCCTGGGGCCACGCTTCTAAACAGCTTTTTGGAGTCTGCAAGAATGGTCTTCCGGACTCCAACTCAAGTGACTGTATGCTAATGAGGCACAGGGAATTTGCATCTGCACCTCATTAGCATATTTCGGGCTGTGTATTACCATGCCACTTTCGAAGAAAGTGCCCTGTGTAGAAACGGCCTTAGAGAGTTAGCCATGTTAGTCTGTATCTTTGAGAACAACAAGAAGTTCTGTGGCACTTTATAGACTAGCAGATATTTTGGAGCACAAGCTTTTGTGGGCAAAGACGCACTTTGTCAGACAAAGCAGGCCTTTGCCCACGAAAGCTTATGCTCCAAAATATCTGTTAGTCTATAAGGTGCCACAGGACTGCTCATTTATTTCAGAGGGCTATGAATCAGGACCTGATTGTTGCAAACCTTTTCAGCAAATAGAATATGTGCTTCATTTCCGCATCTATGTCTATATCGGGGTCAGCAGCCTTTCCAAGGTGGAGTGCAGAATTTTGACCTTTTGACCTCTACATACAATCCCAGTGCCAGTGATACTTTTTACTCTGGACACAGCAGGACAGGGTACTACTGTGTAAATGTTCACATTCTTAATGCCCTGCAACAGCTGTTGCCAGAATTCTTATGGCACTGCTGTGGGGAATCTTGCAGCAGAATCATATTGTTCCATTTCTGAGCTGATACAAATCATCATCATCATCACCATTATCCTCAATAACCACGGGCTCAGCTCCCGTTGGTGTCTGATGCCTCTCTCAATATTTCCTTCCATCTTTCCCTATCCAGTGCAGAGTGGAAATACTTTGCTTTAATTCCTCTCCATGGCCAGGCTCCACAGACAGGATTCGCTTTACCCACCACCACTGAAATGCAACATTTTTGGGGGTGGAACACTGCAGTAACTGAGTAACACACACATCAAGGGCACACAAGATTTTGCAGAGGGAAGTGAAGAATACTACTTGTAGCTGAAACTGTTCGTAAGCTTTTAGGGCAGCAGTTGCTCAATTTGGAATTTAGCCAAGGTATGGAGTCTGTGCTCTCTCTCTCTCTCTCTCTCTCTCTCTCTCTCTCACACACACACACACACACACAGACACACACACACACACACACACACACACACACACACACACACACCCTGCCCGATGCCCTACAACTTCTCATGGCTGCTCTGGAGCTGTCAAGAAGGCACCTCACAGCCCCTTCCTCTCCCCAGCTGAGTTGCCTGTTGCAGGACTCCTCTCCCCAGCCTGGGCTCAAGCCCATCCCTCCAAACATTCCCCAAACCTGTGCTGCCCCTCTGCACCATCAAGAATCCCCCGGGAGATCCTCCCCAGATCCCAAGCAGGCAGCCCTACCTCTTAGTTGCTACTGCAGGGTCCCTGCTCCCCAGATGCTCTGGGCTGGGCCGGGGAGGCTGGGGCTGCAGAGCAATGTGCTCTCTAGCACCCACTGCTGCCAGATGGGGAATGTCCCCAACTCCAGCCATGTCCAACTTCTGGCACCCTGGGATGCTCTGGGCAAAGCAGTTGTGGCTGCAGCTATGAAGGGACTTGCTTGCTTGTGCCTGCTGCCACCAGATGAGGAAGGGAGTGGGTGGGGAGTGAAGCTCCCTCCTGCACACACGTCACACTTTCCCCTCCTCCATTGGCTCTGCTACCTCTGGCCCACCCTTTGGAGGCAGAAAACATGGAAGAAAGTCACATGTATGGGGGGAGGAGGGGCAGGGCTGAGCCCCCTGCATGCCAGGAAAAATCTGCTTGAGTGACAGTTTTGGCACATGTGCCAGGGGTTGCCGACCCCCGATTGATATCTATACTATATCTATATCTATATGAATTTAAATCAAATCTGTAAGTAATTATATGACATCTGGTAATGCTGAAATTAAAGGAAGACTTAAAACTGGAAGACCCAGAATTTGATCTCATATTTTCTCTCATTTGATTTCATCTTTGGCAGCAAACTCCATGCTGGAGTTTTTCCTTTAAATACAATAAATACTACAATGAAATTTTAAAAATCTAACTAGTATTATCATGACAAACATACATCTGATAGAGAACAATGAGATGAAAGCACACTACTGTTTTGAGCCTTCAAGGAGTCATAGATGACAGCAAATGAAATCTTCTTAAAGACAAATAAAATTTCTTGGTAAGTGACCTTTACAGCTTTTCTTGCTGCTACTTGCAGAAACATTGACAACCTGTTAGTCCTCCAAATCCGATATCTTCTACCTCCACTGTGTTATAATCTTGTGCAAAATGTCTATTGGGGTCTACGTATCTATTTTCCCATAACATCCCTGCCTCATCCCCAAACCAAAATTCTAAGGGAGTGTTAATAAGAACAGTGCTCTGAAACACAAGCAAATACCTAAATTAACAAGCTAAGTGAACTTAAAGCAAAAAGTTTTTTCTTACTATGTGCTTACCCTGTGACTTCGGCCAGGAACCTTCTCCTATTTCAATAGCATTTCCTTTGCCTGTCAAACATTATTGATGCTGTGCGTAGAGATGAAAAGAAAGAGAGAGGAGTGAATTGGATTTTCTGTTCCTCATTTTATATCTTTTCCTCCCCTTTGAGAATCATCTCCAGCCTGAATTTATGTGACAGACTTTCTGTTTACATGAGAACCTCCAGCAGGTCCATTGCCAAGATGTAAATTTCTCATTCAGACCCTTCTTCTAGCCAAGGAATGGCCACCTCAGCCGCTGACAGTTCATTTGATTTTGTTGATACCTGGCTGTGGCGTCAGTGTTTCTTTTATCTCCAAGGAATTAGTTTGTATCTACTTGCAACACATCTCAGTAAAATCATAGAGTAGAATCTTTTAGCTTTACATACAATGTTGACACCCCTATTTTACCAGGTCAATAATATTCAGCAAATTATGAGTTTTGAAATGATACCTCATGAAGAATGCTTTGTGCACAGTGTATCACAGTCTTGTAGAAAGGAGGTGAATGTAAGGATAGAGACCAAAACTCTGGTTCCCATGACGGTAGTCTACAGCAGCCCAGAAGACAAATGAGAAACTGGAGGCAGAAATGGTTCAGACAATACCAATCTAAGAAAGCAACCTTCTGCAACAAAGGAGGCAAGGACCTGAGGTCACTAAAAGCACACGAGCAGGTCTGCATCCAGCCATTAGCACAATGAATTAGCAAAAGGCAACAGTCCAAATGCAGTATGGTCCATGCACATGAAGTCGCTGCATATTCATTACAGTGGTGGAGTCAAAACTGAAGATAACTGCAGAGCAGAAGTGGATAATTGGCACATCAGTATATACAGAGCCAGAGCCAGGATTTAGAAAAAGCCTCAGCCATCAGCTGGTTTGACATGAGTCATACACAAAATATACAAACGATAGTGGAACAAATAGATGATAGCCAACTGAATGAAAGCAGCAACAAAGTGAAAACAAGTCCCTCACCAACAGTGAGGACTAAAGGGATTTCGAAGTTGGTGGAGTCCTTTCGAAAAGGACCCCCACCTGGATGATCTGCACAGCAACGAGACGTGGCAATTTCAAAGAGCTGTGGCCGGCTGCATGCTAATGAGGCGCTGAATATGCATTTCAGTGCCTCATTAGTAGTCTTTGAGATGGCCATTTGCATGGCCATTTTGAAGTTTTTGGTAAGTGTAGACACATACTTGGAGTTTTCTAATGTTACTACTATCCACAAGACAGAGGACACTGTGCCCTCTGTATATTCTTCTGGAGCAATTATGCCATCTCTCTGTTTATTTATTCAAAGCAAAGGGACATTTTGATTGGGTCACACAACACTTGATTTCAGAAGCAAGACACATTCAGACTGAGGGAGTCCCAGTTATTGCTATAACACAGAATCTCTCAAAGCAACACTTCATGTTGGTCACTGGAAAAAGCTGCATACTGGAAAAGTCAAAACTGGTGAAAATGACCTAGGTCCATAATTTAGAAATGCTAGGCTATTGGAACAGCCTTTAGTTACTGAAAATTAACACCTGGGCCTGAGAAAGGACTTTTAGTTTTAGCATGACTCGTGAAAAATTATTCTTATCCGGGTAAATTCTCTAAGCAGATTAGAGCACCAATTAATTTAGGAACAGTACGGCTTTGCCAGAAAAAAACCCCAAGATGTAAGTGAGATAGTAACGTAAGAAATCAAAGGGAAATCAGGTCATAACTAGAGAGAAGATAACAGTTTATATAGTTTTATATTTTACAGAAAAATGTATGAATAGGAATAAGGGGATTTTGAAGTGGGCAGGGTCCTTTCAAAAAGGACCCCATGTAGATGAGCTGAGCGCAGTCAAAAGCAGCACTTTCAAAGTGCTGTGGCCGCCATTATGCTAATAAGGCACTGCATATTCATTGCAGCACCTCATCAGCATATTCCAAAGTGCCTCATTAGCATCACCCTTTCAAAAGGGGCGGCTAGTGTTGACATAGCCAATTTCTTCAATGAAAACTGTTTATAAGGTGAAAATTTGTAAATCAAAAATGTAGCTGCCAACAGAGCACTGGTTGTACCATGGATGTTTGGATGAAGGTTGGTTCTTCACTGTAGTGAAAAGAGTGTTCATAAATAAAAAAAAAGTATCAATTTACATGGTTCATTGTAGCAAAAATTTGTGAATTGGAAGTTTGTAAATTGGGGGATAGGTATAATACTCCAGATTATTTCATAATACATCTTTCTGTCATGCAGTTTATTAGTATCCTTTATATTCACAGTAAGCAACAAAACATAGTTATCAAGACTACTGCTGTTGGGGGAATTTAGACAGAAATTTACTTACGGTATGTAATGTTAAAAATGTTTAAAATGTTAAGAGAGAGAATCATTAAAAGCAACTTAATGTCAAAAGGATGCCTGAGCTTGCAAAATCACAGTAGTGCCTCTTCCCTGAAAAGCAGTAGCTTATTGAAGATATGGGAGAGTGCCAGATGTTAAACTTCACCTACAGTCTCTGGAGTCAGAAAAGCAATTAGACTTTATCCCTCATCTCTTCCATTGCAGAATCTCATTAACAGAGTTTACAGAAAACTTTGTGCTGTAAATATTACAGGTGCTACTTTAAAAAAAAGGTAGATATTTAAGGAAATACTTTTCAGGAGATGGTGGAATATGGTTTTTATATATTTATACTTATATTCATACATGCACTAGCATACAGAACCAAAAACTATGATAATATTTTCTATGCTCCTGCCTTAGTAGTTGATATTAGTTAGGATTTTTCAGAATTTTTAGTGGCATTACCTCAAAAATCTCTCCAGATCTTTGATCCCATAAACACACGTATTAGTCTGTTTCAGTAAAAAACAATAAGTGCAATGGCACCTTAAAGACTAACATTTGTATTATAGGATAGAGTTTCATGAGTTGCAATTCACATCATCAGATGCATGAAGTGAAAGAAAAAGAAACAAAGGGTAGGAATGCAGAGAGGTGAATGTTACATCAGGACTAATTCAGCCAGCTGGATGTGGATCTGAAGGTCAAAAAACCTGAAGTGGAAAATTACTTATTGTAATGAGAGCCATTCCCAGTCCCTATTCAGACCCTTCCTGTTGGTGTCAAATTTCCATATGAATTCCAGCTCAGCAAGTGAATGTTGCAGCTTTATAGATGTGCATAACTTTATCCAAGTGAGCTATCCCAGTGGCTTCAACGGTGTTATAATACGATTATTCCAGAGCCCTGAGAATTTGTTCCCCACACCAGTCTCCTTGGCTGCCACTCAGCAAGGGAAACACTGTCCTTCTGGGGATGGACATTAACTTAGCCACGGTAACAAGATTCAGAAGTCACAAAGCAGTAGAATCAGAATATCTCCCTATTAGTTGCTGTTCCCCATGGCTACGTCTACACGTGCACGCTACATCGAAGTAGCTAATTTCGAAGTAGTGACATCGAAATAGCCTATTTCGATGAATAGCGTCTACACGTCCTCCAGGGCCGGCAACGTCGATGTTCAACTTCGACGTTGCGCAGCCCAACATCGAAATAGGCGCAGCGAGGGAACGTCTACATGCCCAAGTAGCACACATCGAAATAGGGATGCCAGGCACAGCTGCAGACAGGGTCACAGGGCGGACTAGCGCTTCCGGGGCAACAGCTAGCTGCTCCCTTAAAGGGCCCCTCCCAGACACACTCAGCCTGCACAGCACGTGGTCTGAGGAGCCATAGGCACACAGACCCCGGGTTCCGCAGTCATGGACCCTCAGCAGCAGCAGCAGCAGCAGCAGCAGCAGCAGCCAGAGGTCCACCCAGCCCTCCCGGCAGGAGCAGGGCTTGCCCTGCTCCGTGCCATGCGGGAGGCAGCTGAGCACCTCCTTGCCCCAGAGGAGGAGATGCCCCCAGGGCAGCAGGGCTCAACCCCTACCCCTGAAGCACCCCGCCCCCAACCCCGCCTCACACGCCGGCGGCTGTGGAGCTACCCCACCAGCACCGACTGGTGGGAGCGGCTGGTGCTTGGGGAGTGGGACGACGACCGCTGGCTCAGGAACTTCAGGATGACCCGGCAGACATTCCTGGAGCTGTGCCAGTGGCTCACCCCCGCACTCAGGCACCAGGACACCGCCATGCGGCGTGCCCTCACAGTGCAGAAACAGGTCGGCATCGCTGTCTGGAAGCTGGCCACTCCAGACAGCTACCGATCCATGGGCCAGCAGTTTGGTGTCGGCAAGGCCACCGTCGGGGCTGTCTTCATGGAGGTAAGCGAACCCACGGGGGGAGGGCAGGGCAGGGGAGGGGAGGCCAGGGCAGGGCAGGGCATGGGGGCCAGGGCAGGGGGGCCAGAGCAGGGCAGGGCAGGGCAGGGCAGGGGAGGGGAGGGCAGGGCAGGGCAGGGGGGCCAGGGCAGGGCAGGGCCATGCACACCCTGCTCACCCCTCATTGGTGCTGTCCCATGTGCTTTCTCTGCAGGTTGTGCGTGCCATCAACGCCATGCTTCTGCACAGGCTCGTGAGGCTGGGGGACCCAGATGCCACCATCGCAGCCTTTGCCACCCTGGGCTTCCCCAACTGCTTCGGGGCTCTGGATGGGACTCACATCCCCATCCGCGCCCCGCATCACAGTGGAGGACGATACCTGAATCACAAGGGCTACCATTCTGTCATCCTCCAGGCCTTGGTGGACAGCCGGGGACGTTTCCAGGACATTTATGTGGGCTGGCCTGGCAGCACCCACGACGCCCGGGTTTTCTGGAACTCGGGCCTGTGCCGCCGGCTGGAGGCGGGGACCTACATCCCCCAGCGGGAGATCCCTCTGGGGGACACCGCCATACCCTTCTGCGTCATCGCAGATGCGGCCTACCCCCTCCGGCAGTGGCTCATGCACCCCTACACGGGCCATCTCTCCGCTAGCCAGGAGCGCTTCAACCAGCAACTGAACCATGTGCGCCAGGTGGTGGAGCGCTCATTTGGCCGCCTGAAGGGATGCTGGAGATGTCTCCTGACCTGCCTGGATGCAGGCCCCAACAACATCCCCCAGATTGTGGGTGCCTGCTGCGCCCTGCACAATTTGGTAGAGAGCAAGGGGGACACCTTTTTCCAGGGCTGGGCTGCGGAGGCCAGCAGGGCAGACGTCCAGCCACCTGCTGCCCCCAGTCGGCAGGTGGACCCCAAGGGGACCCGGGTCCGGGAGGCCCTGCGGGCCCACTTTGATGAACAGGCCGCGGGGTGAACTCTGCCCAGTCCCCCTACTGCCCGCCCCTTCGTCCACCACACTCCTGCCCCAACGCCTACACCATGGAGCACCCCACCGCCCCCCCCTCCCACTTGTCCTGGACAAATGACAGCATGCACTTGTGGCTGAAATTAAACTTTTTTTTTTCTTTCCGAACCTTTTTTTTGTAACTGTAAATAAATATTTGAACCAAAAACCAAAAACTATGTACAAACATGTTGAACAAAAGCAATATGTACAAAAATAAAACAATACAAAGAAACAACAGTCCTCAATAATCAAAAGAAAACCAGGGAGGATAAAGGGGAGAACTATTTACATGGGGGGACGGGGCAAACTGGGGGCAGAAAAGAACAGGGTCCAACTATATACAAGGGGGGGGGCCACGTCCCGGACCCCTCGCCCCTATAGCCCGGCACTGGGCGTTGGCGGCCGGGAGCCCCGCCGCGGTCGCAGCCTGGTCCGTGGCTGTGTAGGGGTGGGCTGGACCGGAAGGTACGGTGGCCAGCGAGTGTCAGGTGGCTCCAGGGGTCCCTCGGCGCTCCGGCCCTCGCCGGTGGGTGGCGGGGCGACGGCGGATGGGACGGCGACGGGCGGAGCAGCTGGTGGTGGGGCTGCAGGAGCAGGCAGGGCGGGCGATGTGGTGGCCAGCGCGGCATGGGGGGCCAGGTAGTCCACCAAGCGGTTAAATGTCTCCATGTAGGCCCCCCATGCCTCCTGGTGCCAGGCCAGCGCCCGCTCCTGCAGCTGGAGGTGCTGCTCCGCGACCTCCAGCTGCCGACGGTGGATGGCCAGCAGCTGGGGGTCCGTCGCCGTCGGCTGTTGGTGGCATGGGGTCCGCCGTCTAGCCCGCCGTGGGGCCGGTCGGTCCTCGGCCGAGGGGCTGGCCTGGAGCGATGGTCCCGGAGGGCTGTCCGGGACGACTGACGCCTCGCCGGCGCTCTCTTCCGGTCCTTCTGATGGTGCAGGTGCAGGACACAGGAGAGGAGGTGGGGAAGAAGAATGGAGACAGGCGTTAGTGTGGGCCCTGAGCCGTGGCCTTTGTCCCCCCAGCCCTGTGCTGCAGGTTCCCCATCCCCGTCCCCGGGAGATGCTGCTGTGATGGATGGGGCTCAGGGGTCCCCCTGCCCTGCACCCCGTCCCCTGGTGGGAGCGACTCTCACTTCACCCCCCAGGGTCTGAGAGCAGGAGAGGTTTCTTAGGCCACAGATGGCCAGTTTCTGGCAGGAGTGACAGCACCAGCTGTCGGAAGAGACAGTCCTTCCAACCCATCCTGGGGAGAAGACCCCAAGGGGTGCCCCTCTGGGATGCAGCTTTCCCCCTCCTCAGGCTGGCTGCCTTCCAGCTCTCCCTTCCCCTAGCCTCTACCTGTGGCCCCCGCCCCGCCCCCGCAATTCAAAGCCAGCTCGGCTCCTCCCTCCTCTTTGTTCAGGGCAGAGGTGTCACCTGCCAGCTGTAGCCCCAGGATCCTCCTTTGCCCCTGGGAGCTATTCGGCTCTTGTTGCTCATATGTAGCCTGAGTCTCCCTTTGGCACTCCCCCCCACTCCATCACATGCTGCTGCTGCTGCTGCTGCTGCTGCTGCGGGGTGTCCCACCCCCTCCTCCCGGGGGCCCCTCGAGGTTCCGCTCCCCCCTGGCCCGGGGATGGGGCATGGCACTGTCATGCGGGGTGGGGGCGGGGCAGGGGCTGATGCAGTGCTGTGAGGGCCATGGCCCTGGTGTCCTTGGGGCCATGGCCATGTGAGCATGTGGGGGGCCCTGGACACATATCTCTTACCCCCGCCCCTCAAGCCCAGGGGTGTCCACCAGAGGGGGGTACCTACCTGTCGGTCCGCTCCCATGGTCCGGAGATCCCGGGGGGGGCGGAGGCCCTGCTGCTGCTCCGGGATGGCAGAAGGAGGATCTGCAGCCTGGATTCTGCGGAGGAGGAGCCCTCCTCCTCCTCCTCCTCCTCCTCCTCCTCCTCCTGCCGCGATGGCCCGGGGGTGGCCTCCGGGGGGGGCCCCCGGGGTGCGGGGCTTGCCTCCGGGGCGGACTCTGTCTGCAGGGCCTGCTGGGGCTCGTCGGCCGAGGTGTCAAGGGTGGCCGGAGGGAGGAGGTGTGCCGGGGGCCCAGGATGTCCCTGAGCTCCCTGTAAAAGGGGCAAGTGACGGGGGCGGCCCCAGATCGGCTGGCCGCATCCCGGGCCCGGGAGTAACCCTGCCGCAGCTCCTTGACCTTACTCCTGACGTGGTCAGGAGTGCGGGCAGGGTGAACCCGGGCAGCCAGGCCGTCGGTCAGCTGAGCGAACGCATCCGCGTTCCACCTCTTGCTCCCCATTACCTGGAGCACCTCCTCCTCGCTCCAGAGCCCCAGCAGGTCCTGCAGCTCAGCCTCCGTCCAGGAGGGGCCCCGCTGCCGCTTGCCAGCCTGGCTGCCCTGGCTCCCCTTGGGGGGGGGTCCCCTGGGGGCTCTGGGGGGGCTGCCGGCCAGCCATCGCAGCTGTGGGGGGGGCTGAGGGTGGTGCAGGCTGGCCACGTGTGCAGGCTGCAGCCTGCACGTTCCCTCAGCTTCCTGCACAGGAAGGGAGGGGGAGGGGACCTTTAAGGGGCCGCTCCACGCGGCCACCAGTGAGCTGAGGGGCTGGAGAGAGCGTCTCTCAACCCCCCAGCTGATGGCCGCCATGGAGGACCCGGCAATTTCGACGTTGCGGGACGCGGATCGTCTACACGTGCCCTACTTCGACGTTGAACGTTGAAGTAGGGCGCTATTCCGATCCCCTCGTGAGGTTAGCGACTTCGACGTCTCGCCGCCTAACGTCGAAGTTAACTTCGAAATAGCGCCCGACGCGTGTAGCCGTGACGGGTGCTATTTCGAAGTTAGTGCTGCTACTTCGAAGTAGCGTGCACGTTTAGACGCGGCTCATGTGACTCTGTGGCCACATTTACACTACAGCAGTCCTTCTAAAGAAGGTCTTCCAGAAGATCTCTTCCGGAAAATTTTCTTTCAAAAGGCCACATCCACACACAAAAAGCAGGTTGAAAGATTGATCAACTCTTTCAAAAGAGAGCAGCCACACAGCTCCAGCCACTCTTGAAATAACAGGCCAGAGAACAGCGCAGATGGGGTCACGCAGCCAACAAGCCCTGCTGGGAGCTCTGGCCACGCGCTCCCTTACAGATCCCCTCCCAAACATCCCTTTTTTTCACACTGTAATGTTTGCCCCGCTGCACACAGCATAGCAGAACCCATGCACAGTCCTGAAGTTCACAGCCAAGAGCCATGGACTGACAGCAGCCCCAGACCCTCATGCTCGCCCTGGCTGGACTTCTGGCCACCATCCTAGTGGCCAGCCTACAGCTCCTCCAGTGGCTGAGACCTGGCCTTGGCATCCTCAACCCACCACAGTCCTGGCCACACACCCCCTCCCCACCCCAAGACATCCGGCGCCTCTGGAGCTACCCAACCAGCTCCAGCTGGTGGGACTGGCTGGTCCTGTGCGAATGGGGCAACACACGGTGGCTGCAGAATTTTTGCATGAGAAAAGAAACATTCTTGGTGCTCTGCAGCTGGTTTGTCCCCCACCCTCTGACACCAGGACACTCGAATGCAGATCTGCCCTGATCCTGTAGAAGTGTGTGTCCATCACCATTTGGAAGGTGGCCACCTGGGACAGCTACTACCCTACGGGGCAGCAGTTTGGGGTGGGCAAGTTGATCATCAGGGCTGTTCTCCTCGAGTTAAGGCACACTTGACTTGCTGGCACAGCACAGAGAGGTGGGAAGGGGGAAGGGGGCTTGTGGTCAAGGGGGATCCTCAGGGGCCGGGAGTGCAAGGGAGTGGGCTGGTGGGGAGACAAGGCCTAGCCCTGGGGGACTGTGATGCCTCACCCTCCCACAGGCCTTCTGCCAGAGGGTGGCCTCATGGGAGAGTAAGAGTGGGGCCAGCAGGGGGCAGGGGAGCCTGCCTTAGGCACCTCTTCATGCACTCATGCGTGTGCTCACTCTCTGTCCCCTGAGGGTTGTGATGGCAATCAACACAGTGCTGCTCCAGAGGGTCATAAGCATCGAGGACATGGACATGGCTGTCATCAGGCTCACTGCCCTGGGCTTCCCACACTGCTTCGGCACCATCGATAGCACACACATCACCATCCAAGCTACCACAGTGCAGACTTCCACCTTAACCACAAGAGCTCCTATTCGGGGGTGCTGCAGGCCCTGGTGGACCATAAGGGATGCTTTATGGACATTTATGTGGGCTGGCCAGGCTGGGCCCACGACATGTGGGTCTTTCAGAACTCCACCCTCTGCCAGTGGAAGCTCATGCTTGGGGACCTCACCATGCCTCTGTGCATGATGAGTGATGTGGTCATACACAGGCCACCCTGATCCCACCCAGGAGCTGCTCAACAGCCATCTTAGCCGGGTACCCTACCCAGTAGAGTGTGACTTCGGCTGCCTGAAGGCATGGTTCCATTGTCTCCTCATGCCCCTAGACATTGGGTGCACAATGTCCCTGTGGTGATGGGGGCATACTGTGCCCTCCATAACTTTGCAGAGGCCAAGGATGAGACCTTCCTCACAGGGTGGACAGCTGATGGCAGCCCCAGGTACGACCAGCCTGCTGTGGCCCCAGCTGTTAGGCCCACTGCAATGGGCTCCAGATCTGGGAAGCCCTCTGGGAAAGTTTCTCACAGGGGATCCATTGTTCCTCCTTCTTGCACTCCCCCACAGGCTCCTCCATCCCATAGCCCCACCCATTCACCCCCAACCCTGCCTGCCCATGACCCCTCCCACCCACCCACTTCTCACCCCATCTCCTCCCCAATAGCATGGGACATAGGAGTGTTAAAAAAAATAAACAACTTATTTAAACAAATGAAAACTTTTGAAAAAAGAAAATGAATTTCAGAACAATTTACAGGGGAACTATATACATTGAGGACACTTGGGACAGGGGGTGAGGGCAACTGAATTTGGAGCAGGGGGCTGGGACAGGGGATCAGGAGCCTAGTCCTCTGAGGGGTTGGGGGCCATTAACCATGGCAGCCACAGGTGTCCCTTCCTCCTCAGGTCCAGGGTCCCCACTAGGGCTGGGATCATGGGAGGGTAGAGGCATAGGAGGGATGGAACAGGCTTGGTATTGGTGGGGGAGGCAGAGAGAAGGGCTGGCACAGTGGGGCCCACTCTGGCCAGGAACCACTGGGCAAGGTCCTGTAGGACACCAGGGAGGAGCTCAGCCAGGAACAGGGCAGTGGGGGGAGGGGATTGGGGGTGGCTTGATGAGCCTGAGGGTATAGCAATCATGAGCGTCCCATCCATTGAGTCATCCTCAGAAAGAGCCTCTGACTTCAGCTCTGGCACAGTGGCTTGGCTGGAGGGTTCAGGCTGGTCCCTGTCTAGATCTGGCTCCACCTCTGGTGTGACAGGGTGCTGCTCCAAAATGGTGTAAAGGACAGTGTGGGGTGGGGAGATGCCCTTGCCCATGAGGAGGTCATGGAACTCCCTATAAAAGGGGCAGGTGGCTGGTACTGCCCCAAGTACCTGGCAGTGTCCCTGGCCTGGACGTACCCCGATGAAGTCCAAGGTTTGGGTGAGGCATCTTGGGCAGCAAGTCTGGTGGCCAGCCAGCCATAGGCAGAGACATTGTGCCTCTTCCCTGTCTTTGTCCTGGGGACATCCTCCTCATGGCTGAGCCCCAGGAGGTCCCAGAGTTCAGGCTCTGTCTAGGAGGGTGTCCTCCTTTTGTCATGGGGTGGGCTCCTGGGACCCCTCAGCTGGCCCACAAACTAAAATACCCACCTAAGGAAGTGGAGAAACAGATTGACAGAGTCATATGGGTACCCAGAAGTCACCTGCTACAAGACAGGCCTTGCAAGGAAAACAAGAGAACACCACTGGTCATCACATACAGCCCCCAGCTAAAGCCTTTCTAGTGCATCATCAGTGATCTGCAACCCCTCCTGGACAATGGTCCGTCACTCTCACAGACCTTGGGAAGCAGGCCTGTCCTTGCCTACAGACAGCCTGCCAACCTTAAACAAATTCTCACCAGCAGCTATAGATCACAACATAATAACTCTAAACCTGAAACCAATCCCTGCAATAAACCACACTGCCAACTCTGCTCACATGTCTACACCAGTGATATCATCACAGGACCTAACATCAACCACACCACCAGGGGCTCCTTTACCTGCATATCTACTAATATAATATATGTTGTCATGTTCCAGCAATAAGAACATAAGAACATAAGAATGGCCATACTGGGTCAGACCAAAGGTCCATCCAGCCCAGCATCCCATCTGCCGACGGTGGCCAATGCCAGGTGCCCCAGAGAAGGAGAACAGAAGACAATGATCAAGTGATTTATCTCCTGCCATCCATCTCCTGCCCTTGTTCTGAAGGCTAGGGCACCGTACTTTATCCCTGGCTAATAGCCATTTATGGACCTAACCTGCAAAAATTTATCAAGCTCTTTTTTAAACCCTAATAGAGTCCTGGCCTTCACAGCCTCCTCGGGCAAGGAGTTCCACAGGTTGACTGTGCGCTGTGTGAAGAAAAATTTCCTTTTATTAGTTTTGAACCTACTACGCATCAATTTCATTTGGTGTCCCCTAGTTCTTGTATTATGGGAAAAGGTAAATAATTTTTCTATGTTCACTTTCTCCACACCATTCATGATTTTATATACCTCTATCATATCGCCCCTCAATCGCCTCTTTTCCAAACTGAAAAGTCCCAGTCTCTCTAGCCTCTCCCCATATGGGACCCTTTCCAAGCCCCTAATCATCTTAGTCGCCCTTTTCTGAACCTTTTCTAATGCCAATATATCTTTTTTGAGGTGAGGAGACCACATCTGCACGCAGTACTCAAGATGTGGGCGTACCATAGTTTTATATAGGGGAAGTATGATATCGTTTGTCTTATTATCGATCCCTTTTTTAATAATTCCTAACATCCTATTTGCCTTACTAACTGCCGCTGCACACTGCGTGGATGTCTTCAGAGAACTATCCACTATAACTCCAAGATCCCTTTCCTGATCTGTCGTAGCTAAATTTGACCCCATCACGTAGTACGTGTAATTTGGGTTATTTTTTCCAACATGCATTACCTTACACTTACCCACATTAAATTTCATTTGCCATTTTGCTGCCCAATCACTCAGTTTGCTGAGATCTTTTTGTAGTTCTTCACAATCCCTTTTGCTTTTGACTGTCCTGAACAACTTGGTGTCATCTGCAAACTTTGCCACCTCACTGCTTACCTCATTTTCTAGATCATTGATGAACAAGTTGAACAGGATCGGTCCCAGGACTGACCCCTGGGGAACACCACTAGTTACCCTCACCCATTGTGAAAATTTACCATTTATTCCCACCCTTTGTTTTCTGTCTTTTAACCAATTCCCGATCCATGAAAGGATCTTTCCTCCTATCCCATGACCACCTAATTTACATAAAAGCCTTTGGTGTGGGACCGTGTCAAAGGCTTTCTGGAAATCTAGGTATATTATGTCCACTGGGTGCCCCTTGTCCGCATGTTTATTAACCCCTTCAAAGAATTCTAATAGATTAGTTAGACACGACTTCCCTCTGCAGAAACCATGCTGACTTTTGCCCTACAATTCGTGCTCTTCTACGTGCTTTGCAATTTTATTCTTTACTAGTGTTTCTACTAATTTGCCTGGTACTGACGTTAAACTTATCGGTCTATAATTGCCAGGATCTCCTCTAGAGCCTTTTTTAAATATTGGTGTTATATTGGCCATCTTCCAGTCATTTGGTACCAAAGTGGATTTAAAGGATAGGTTACAAACCACTGTTAATAACTCCGCAATTTCACATTTGAGTTCTTTCAGAACCCTTGGGTGAATGCCGTCTGGTCCTGGTCTGGTCTGGTCCTGGTCTGGTCTGGTCCATCTGGTCCTGGAGAGTTGTTACTATTCAGCTTATCAATTAACTCCAAAACCTCCTCTAATGTCCCACTGGAATTTACATTGGCCAAACTGCACAGTTTCTGTGTAAAAGAACAAATGGACATAAATCAGACATCAAGAATAGCAACATACTTAAACCTGTAGGAGAACATTTCAGTCTCCCTGGACACTCAGTAACAGATTTAAAAGTAGCAGTCCTACCACAAAGATTTCAAAAATAAAATCGAGAGAGAAATCTCTGAGTTGCAATTCATTTGCAAATTTGACTCCATCAACCAATGATTAAACAGAGACTGGGAGTGGCTGGCACCTTACAAAAGCAGTTTCTCTGCGTTGGAAGTTCACACGTCCACATTAGACCCCGACAATGGGCCACATCCCCCCTGAATGATCTGACTTGTTTTTTCTCCTCTCTTGATGTATACTACTGATAATGGGCCATTTCCACCCTGACTGAATAGACATTGTCAGCTTTGGCCCTCCCTTTTACTGGGACCCCACTCTTTACACACTCTTCTGAATCCCACCCCCTACCCACAACTCATGCATCTGATAAAACAGCACTTTCCCACAAAAGCTTGTGCTCCACAATATCTGTTAGTCTATAAGGTGCCACGGGACTTCTTGTTGTTCTCAAAGATACAGACTAACACGGCTACCTCTCAGATTTTGTGTGTAGACACTCCATGGGTTCTTTCAAAAAAGGCCTGGCATTTGGTAAGAACTTGCTAGTGTAGATGCAGCTTGTGTGATATATGCTTAATGGTTGGGGGTGGCCATCATGACAGAGCTTCAAACTAGACAAAGGGTTAAAAGTAGTGTTACATTAGTACAGAGCTTTGTGATACTGATGCAGCTGAGTCAGCTAAATGCTAGTGAATTGATCACTGGCATGTGAACGTGATGTGTTACTTTTCCATAAGAGCGAAATTAAATTCAATATGAGTGTTTGGTCAATATAGATGTAGATATAGATATAGATATAGATATAGATATATCTATTTGGAGACAATTTGGATTTCTAACTTATTCCAACATAAGATACCAAATCTTTGCCCTCCCCCACCCAGCACACTTTGAATCACTCATCTGGTGCCTTTTGCACAACTAGGGTAGTTAGGGAAGCCCTTGGAATAAGTATAGCTTGAATCTCTCTTGTCCAGCAACATCCTGGACCACAGAGTCCCAGCAGCAGGGCTTGCTGGCAGCCAAGACTGGAGCTGGTCTGTTGGTCTGGTAGCCTGCGGGACTGGTGGCTGGTAGTGGAGCCTCTGCAGCAGTCTGGGAGCAGTGGAGTCTGGTGGTTGTGCTGGCAGCAAGGCTGGAAGGGAGCCTGGCTGGGAGGTTGGTGGCTTCCAGAGAGAGCCTGGAGGCCTGACCTCCACTGGTCTGGCAAACTCTGTTGTTCAGGAATGGTCAGGTCCCAAGGGTGCCGGAGAAGGGAGGTCCAACCTGTACTACCGTACTCTGAGATATTTTCCTTTCCCTCCTGTCCCTAGCTCTTTACCTCTAGGTTGTCTGCGCCTGATGTAAATGTGAATGCATTCAATCAGGACAGAGACCTCTTTGTGCCATGAACAATACAGAAAAGTGACAAGAGGATGAACTCAGAGACAAATCTTATCATCCAAGTAAGCAATAACAACATTTCAGAATGAAAGCCCCCTACACAAATAGGTTTTCCACTTAAGCACATGTGGGTTTTACCTTCTCAGAAGGGCAGATTCCTGTGATACATAAATTCTTGTGTTATTGAAAAATGTTTTTTGACATTATCCCACTTTGTTTTTCACATACTTCAATTATTTCTTTTTCTTTGTTACAGTTTATGCTACTCACTTTATTTTATTTACTGGTTTTATCTATACAGACCTCAACTCTGATTTAGTTTAAACAACTTCTAATTCTTAATTTCACCAATTTCCTTCCTTCCTTCTATTTGTGTCAAGGAGGTCATCAAACATTGTGCCTGTCCTTCTGGCCAGATTCCAGGAATTTTTTAAATAACATAATACAATCGATTGCTTATGATTACCTGTTCTGTTCATTCCTTCTCACGCACCTGGCAAAGGCCACTGTCCAAAGAAAGAGTATTTGGCTAGATGGACCTTTGGTCTGACTCATTGCAGCCATTTCTACATTTATATATTCTTGGCTATCCAGACACCTCTACATGTGATCTTGGGTCAGAGGAGGAGGGTGTGTATGCTCTAAATAGTATTCAAATCACCAATAAAACATCCCACTTTCCCTCAGATGAGGCAAATTAGTGTGGACATATATTGGCAAGCAAAAATGAGTAATTAAACAACTGCACAAGCCAGTAAGTAACTTGAAGCTTCAAATCCTCACTGGCAAACCTTATTCTAAAGTAAAACCACCCTTTTTACTCATGCTTTTATTGGAGTTTGAGTTTGCGTTTGTGATCCTTCTTTAGAGATGTTTTAGTAGGTTTTATGTCCTTCTGGAGTTTTGCATTTTTAAATCTTTATATATGTTTATATTTAAATAAAATTGTAAGCCACCTCAAATATTTGAAATAGAGAGCTGGGGTGAATATTTTTATTTTTTATGTTTTTATATTTTTATATATGTATTTTTAAATAAAGAATAATAAATCATAAAGGCGGCATGAAAAAATAATATAAATTGTTACTGTGAACAATAGGATTAATATTTTTAATTTATAGTTACTAGATTTTATATTTTCAATTAATATTTTTTACTTTCTGCCTAAAAACAGAATTTAGCCATATAAGAATTAAATTACACTTAGCTATTGTTTCCTGGACTAGCTAACTGTCTGATCGAATCAGATTATATCCTTTTGTGATTTTATGATGCTGATTTAAAAGCCTGTATCATCAGTCTCTCAATCTGTCTTACTCCCTCTATCACTGCTTTCTCATTACCCGTGCTTTCTGAGACTTGTTACAGCACTTTTTTTTTCTGTTTTAACATTATAGTAATTTCTGTCATAACTGCAGTGCTATAGAGAGAAAAAACACTGTGAAGATGAAAGAACCAAGACTGAACAAAGTAAAACATTTGGTTAGGGAACTAAACAGTGAAACAAAGGTAGATTGAAATGCACAGTCATGTTTCTTTGGCCTAAGTGTAGCATATTTTAGATAATAAACTCATGAGGATGATGTTTTAGTACACTGCTGAACACCTAACTCTTAATTCACTGCTGCCACTTTAAGGAGAGCAGTAAGCAAGTGTGGTGCTTGGAGTTCTGGCTTCCTGCCATCAGTCCCCACTCAGCAACACGCTTTAGCTAGGGCATGTCTATACAGCAGCCTTATTTCAAAATAAGCTATTCTGGAAGGCTACGTCTACACTACAGAGATCTTTCGGAAGAAATCCTTCCAGAAGGTCTCTTCTGAAAGAACTTCTCTCGAAAGAGTGCATCCACGTGCACAAAAAGTGAATCAAAAGAGTGATCTGCTCTTTGGAAAGACAGCATCCACACCGCCCCTGTTCTTTTGAAAGAATGGGCCAGAGATTGAAAAAATCAAGCACCAAGAAGACTGCTCTTTCAAAAAAAAGGGCCCAAAGAGTTTCTACACACGTTTTCTTTTAAAATAAACATTTGGAAAAAGGCACTGCCCCTGAAACGGGAGTGGAAGAGCACTTTCGAAAGGAGTGACACATTCTTTTGTCATTAATTTCAAAAGAACACTTTTTGTGTGTAGATGCTCCACTGGATATTTCAAAGGAGCCCCTTCTTTGGAAAAGTATTGTGAAAGAACTTGCTAGTTTAGACGCAGAATACCTTATTTTGAAATAATGCTGTTGTACACAAAATGCATTTCAAAATAACACTTCACATTTTTACAATGCAGCATCTACACACATACAACCTACTTCAAAACACAGCCATTGGACTCACTATGGCTTATTTTGAAACAGGTGTTTTTCCTCACAGAAGCTACGTCTACACGTGTATGCTACATCGAAATAGCATCTACACATCCTCCAGGGCTGGTGCCGTCGACGTTCAACGTTGATGCTGGGCAGCACCACATCGAAGTAGGCGCTGCAGGGGAGCATCTACATGCCAAAGTGGCCCACATTGAAATAAGGGTGCCAGGAACAGCTGCAGGAAGGGTCACAGGGCGGACTAGCACTTCCAGGGCAACAGCTAGCCGCTCCCTTAAAGGGCCCCTCCCAGACACACTCAGCCTGCACAGCAGGCGGTCTACAGAGCCATAGGCATGCACACCTCGGCGAAGCAGTGTGGACCCCCAGCAGCAGCAGCAGCAGTAGCAGCCAGAGGTCCACACAGCCGTCCCTGCAGGAGCAGTGCTTGCTCTGCTCAATGCTATGCAGGAGGCAGCTGATTACCTTTTAGTCACAGAAGAGGAGCTGCCCCCAGGGGAGGAGGAAGCAGCCCCAGACCCTGCTGTCCTCCGCGCCCCCCCCCCGCCCCCCGCCGGCTGTGGAGCTACCCCACGAGCACCGACTGGTGGGAGTGGCTGGTGCTCGATGAGTGGGACGACGACCACTGGCTCCAGAACTTTCGTATGAGCCGGCAGACATTCCTGGAGCTCTGCCAGTGGCTCACCCCCGCACTGAGGCACCAGGACACCACCATGCAATGTGCCCTCAGTGTGGAGAAACGGGTCGGCATTGCTGTCTGGAAGCTGGCCACTCCAGACAGCTACCAATCCGTGGGGCAGCAGTTTGGCGTGGGCAAGGCCACCGTCAGGGCTGTCCTCATGGAGCTAAGAGGACCCACGGGGAGGGGGAGACAGCCCTGGGAGTGGAGGGCAGCCCTGGGGGTGGAGGGGAGCCCTGGGGGTGGAGGGCAGCCCTGCAGGGGGGAGGGCCAGACACACCCTGCACACCCCTCATTGGTGCTCTCCCATGTCCTTCCCCTGCAGGTTGTCCACGCCATCAATACCCTGCTCCTCCACAGGCTCATGCAGCTTGGGGACCCAGATGCCGCCATCGTGAGGTTTGCCAGCCTGGGCTTCCCAAATTGCTTTGGGGCTCTGGATGGGACCCATATCCCCATCCGAGCTCCGGAGCACAGCAGAGGATGCTTCCTGAACAGGAAGGGCTACCATTCGGTGGTCCTCCAGGCCTGGTGGACAGCCGGGGCCGCTTCCTGGACATTTATGTGGGCTGGCCTGGCAGCACCCACGACGCCCGGGTGTTCAGGAATTCGGGCCTGTGCCGCCAGCTGGAGGCGGGAACCTACATCCCCCAGTGGGAGATCCCTGTGGGGGACACCACCATGCCCCCCTGCATCATCGCAGACATGGTGTACCCCCTCCGGCCCTGGCTCATGCACCCTTACACGGGCCATCTCACAGCCAGCCAGGAGCGCTTCAACATGCGTCTGAACCATGTGCGCCAGGTGGTTGAGCGCACTTTTGGCTGCCTCAAAGGGCGCTGGAGGTGTGTCCTGACCCGCCTGGATAAAGGCCCCACCAACTTCCCCCAGATTGTGGGCACATGCAGTGCACTCCACAACCTGGTCGAGAGCAAGGGGGGGGCATTCTTTCAGGGCTGGGCTGTGGAGGCTGGCAGGGCTGACATGCAGCCACCCGCTGCCCCCAGTCGCCGGGTGGACCCCGAGGGGATCCGGGTCCGGGAGGCCCTGCGGGCCCATTTCGACCAGGCCGCGGGGTGAACACTAGCAGGCCCCCCCCACTGCACCCCCCCATCCTCCACAACACTCCCTGCCCCCACGCCCACACCACAGAGCACCCAAGAGCTCCCCCCCACCCACTTTTCTTGCAAATAAAAATAGACCTGTTGTTTTTGAAACCAAAACACAGTGAATTCTCTTATTAATACTATATATATATATATATATATATACACATATATATACACACACACATATATATATGTATATATATATATAGTGGAACAAAAGGGGGGAACTATTTACATGGGGGTGCAGGTACCATAAAAGAACAGGGGTCTAACACAAAATATATACAAATATAATGGGGGATATGTACAAAGGGGGAAGGGGGGGCCATGTCCTGGGCCCCGCACCCCCTACTGTCCAGCACCTGGGGTTGGCAGGCGCGACCCTCGCCTCGGCCTCAGCCCTGGCTGAGGCTGGCTGGGGGCCACGCGAACCGGCAGATATGGCCAGTGGGTGTCAGCAGGTCCCAGGTGCCCCTTGGCGGAAGGCCCTGGGGTGGCAGACAGCAGTGGGATGGCGGTCAGAGCAGCAGATGGAGCAGCGGGTGGAGCGGCAGGCAGGGCGGGCAGAGCGGTGGGCGGCATGGCATGGGGGGGCCAGGTAGTCCGCTATGCGCTCAAAAGTGCGCTTAAAGGCCCCCCATGCCTCCTGGGGCCAGGCCAGTGCCCGCTTCTGCAATTCCAGCTGCTGCTCGTCCACCCACGGGTGCTGGTCTGACACGTCCAGCTGCCGCCGGAGGGTTGTGAGCCGTCCTCGGATGCTGGTGGCTCTGGGGTTGGTTGGTGCTCCGCCTAGGGGCTGGCCTGCAGTGATGGCCCCAGTGGGATGTCTGGGACCACTGACACCTCGCCGGCACTCTCCGGGCCCTCCAATGGTGCAGCTGTGGAACAAAGGGGGAGAAGAAGAGTGGAGACAGCTGTTAGTGTGGACCCCGAGCCGTAGCTCTTGTCCCCCCATCCCTCTGCTGCTGGTTCCCCATCCCTGTCCCCAGGAGATGCTGCTGCTGCTGATGGGTGTCCCACCCACCCCCCCAGGGGACCCTAGGTTCCACTCCCCCCATCCCCAGGGATGGGGCATGGCACTGTTCTGCTGGGGGGCAGGGGCTGATGCACTCTTCTGAGCGACATGCCACTGCTGTCCTTGGGGCCATGGTCATCTGGGCATGTGGAGGGCCCTGGTCATGTCTGTTGTCCCCGCCCCTCAACCCCGGGGGTGTGCACGAGGGGGGGTACATACCTGATGGTCCGCTCCCACGGTCGGGGGACACCCTCTCGGCGGACGCCCTGCCGGAGCTCTGGGACAGCAGGACAATCTGCAGCCCCCCGTCACTGGAGGAGGATTCTCCCTCCTCCTCCTCCGGTGTCCCAGGGGTGGGTTCCTGCGGGGGGGGCCCTGGGGTGCGGGTCTTGCCTCCGGGGCGGACTCCACCTCTGGGGCCTGCTGGGGCTCGTCAGCCGAGGTGTCAAGAGTGGCCGGCGGGGAGGAGATGTGCCGGGGGCCCAGGATTTCCCTGAGCTCCCTGTAAAAGGAGCAAGTGGCGGGAGCGGCCCCAGATCGGCTGGCCGCGTCCTGGGCCCGGGCGTAACCCTGCCACAGCTCCTTCACCTTACTCCTGACATGGTCAGGAGTGCGGGCAGGGTGACCCCGGGCGTCCAGGCCCTCGGCCAGCCGAGCGAACGCATCTGCGTTCCACCTCTTGCTCCCCATTACCTGGAGCACCTCCTCCTCGCCCCAGAGCCCCAGCAGGTCCCGGATCTCAGCCTCCATCCAGAAGGGGCCCCACTGCCTCTTCCCAGACTGGCTGGCTATCTGGGAGCCCTGGCTCCCCTTGGGCGGGGGTGCCCTGGGGGCGCTTGGGGGGCTGACGGGCGGCCATCGCAGCAGGGGGGTGTCTTGGGGCTGCAGGGAGGTGTGCAGGCTAGCCGCGTGTTACTGCTGCTGCCTGCACGCTCTCTCAGCTTCCTGCACAGGAAGGCAGGGGGCTGGGAGCTTTAAGGGGCCACTGCACGCGGTGACCATAGAGCTCAGGGGCTGGAGAGAGTGTCTCTCAACCCCTCATCTGATGACCGCCATGGAAGACCCCGCTCTTTCGCCTTTGCAGGACGCGGATCGACTACACTTGCCCTACTTTGACGTTCAACGTCGAAGTAGGGCCTTATTCCCATCCCCTGATGGGGATAGTGACTTTGACGTCTTGCCGCCTTACGTCGATTTCAACTTCGAAATAGCGCCCGCCACGTGTAGACGTGGCAGGCGCTATTTCGAAGTTGGCGCGGCTACTTCGAAGTAGACGGCACGCGTAGACGCGGCTGGAATGAGGTTTACCAATTTCAAAATAAGACAACTGCTATTTTGAAATTATTTTGAAATAGCGGTTGCATTTTGTAGATGCTAGGATGGTTATTTTGAAATAATGGCTATTATTTCAAAGTAGCTTTGCTGTGTAGACCTATTCCTAGGCTGTTGTTATACTACATTGATCTGTCTACACAAGTTACTGTTGGTAGAGGTGTTCAGACATGGCATCTACACAGAAAAGCAGCTTGATCTTTTGATTGGCTCTGTCAACAAAAGGGCCCCCTGGAGCATGTACGCAACATTTTTGTCAACAATTTCTGTTGACAAATGCATTTTGTGTGTGGATTCTCCCTGAGTTCTGTCTACAAAACTCGCTAGTGTTAAATGTAGAATCATAGAATCATAGAACAATAGAGCTGGAAGAGACCGAAAAAAGCCATCGATTCCAGTCCCCTGCTCTAAGCAGGACCAAACCCAGTGTATAAATTGGAATACCTACCTAGTTTCATTGAATCCAGTGAGACTACACACAGGCTTAAAGTTTTACTCAGGCCGGATGGTGGCCATAATGTTGGGTCTTCAGCCCTGGTATAATCAGTGATGTTTGGGACGAGATCTAGAAACAACAGAGCATCCACATGGTGCCATTGTGACAAGTACGTAGCATATAGGTGAGAGACCAACTTACAGAGTGAGAGATATAGCTCTAGGTTTGACAACCAATGACAACCAAGAAATAGCATCACAGTAACGGGTAATATAAAAACCAAGGCCAATACGAAAAAATGACACCGCTCTAAGAGCACTGTTCGGGGGAGAAGGCAACTGGTGTTGGATGTGGGCTCAAGAAAAGAGCAAGTGGAGAGAAAGGCTGGCAAATCCCATCCTTTTGGCTCAGTATCATAACTGAAGAGCAGTGCTGGGATTTCATTCAGGGCTTTCTCTTTGCCAGTTGTTAGATCTTTGGACTCACCCTGCCTTAGTATGACCCAGGAACCCCCTTAATTTTGACTGTGTACTGCATTTCTGATCTGTACATTCTGATTCTCTGAAGAATGTTATGTCAGGTCCTAAATAAAAGCTGGGATCGCACTGGTCATCAGTTCTGTTTTTGTGGCAGTACATGCCAGTACTACATACAATCACCTCCTCATCAGGGTTCCCATGGCTGGGGCTGCTGTCAAGGCTCAGTGCCCCAGCCAGCTCTCAGCTGTAGGGCTGCCAGAGCCCCCACTGCAGCAGTGTCAGGCTAGGAGCTCAAACCCCCATCGGCCCCACAGCAGCCTGAGCACTGGGAGCCAGATCCCCCACCAGTTCTGCAGAAGCTCAGTCTGGAAGCAAGAGCCCCCTGCTGGTTCACCAGCAGCCCATGGGCTAGGGAACTGGAGTCTGCGCCAGGCTGGCAGAGGGAAGCTGCCATGGAACCAGGAGCCAGAGCCCCACCAGCCCTGCAGCAGTGCAGGGACTGGGAGCCGGAGTCCCAGCCGCAGGAATCTGATGAGGGGTGAGGGGGACAAGGAGCCATACCAGCTCCTCTTCTTTTACAGTAAAAGCACTGGTGATTATTACTGATGCACAGAGGCTATATAAGGCATTCTGTATGTATACTGAAAACATGTTCTTTGTTGCTGTATCACAGCAAACATGGAGAAACAGGTTTTCTGGTGGACAAAGGATACCCATTCATGTGTCTGTCAGATGTAAATTAAGCTTTGTGAGTTAACTCAGTGATGTAACACAGCCTACTGCAACCAATTATTCTTATTGAATTGACCTACCAGAGGGACTTTCTGTTGTGGTTGCGATTAACTAACGTAACAGAGAGGTAGCCATGTTAGTCTGCATGCCACCAAAACAAAAAAGCAGTCATGTAGCACTTTAAAGACTAACAAAATAATGTATTAGGTGATGCTTTTTTGTGGGACAGACCCACTTCTTCAGATCTATCAGATCTATCTATCTCTATCTTTTTCAAAATGATCTGGATAAATTGGAGAAATGGCCTGAGGTAAACAGGATGAAGTTTAATAAGGACAAATGCAAAGTGCTCCACTTGCGAAGGAACAATCAGTTTCACACATACAGAATGGGGAGGGACTGTCTAGGAATGACTACAGCAGAAAGGGATCTAGGGGGTTATAGTGGACCACAAGCTAAATATGAGTGTGATGCTGTTGCAAAAAAAGCAAACATGATTCCGGGATGCATTGTGAACAAGACACGAGAAGTCATTCTTCTGCTCTACTCTGAGATGGTTAGGCCTCAGCTGGAGTATAGTCTCCAGTTCCGGAACCGCAGTCCAAGAAAGATGTGGAGAAATCAGAGAGGGTCCAGAAAAGAGCGACAAGAATGATTAAAGGTCTAGAGAA
Source organism: Carettochelys insculpta (assembly GCF_033958435.1). Taxonomy (NCBI): domain Eukaryota; kingdom Metazoa; phylum Chordata; order Testudines; family Carettochelyidae; genus Carettochelys; species Carettochelys insculpta. The sequence goes on from NC_134137.1 coordinate 141,426,989, forward strand.
CATGACCTATGAAGAAAGGCTGAAAGAATTGGGCTTGTTTAGTTTGGAAAAGAGAAGATTGAGGGGCGACATGATAGCAGTTTTCAGGTATCTAAAAGGATTTCATGAGGAGGAGGGAGAAAACTTGTTCTTCTTGGCCTCTGAGGATAGAGCAAGAGGCAATGGACTTAAACTGCAGCAAGAGAGGTTTAGGTTGGACATTAGGCAAAAGTTCCTAATTGTCATGGTGGTCGAACAGTGGAATAAATTGCCAAGGGAGGTTGTGGAATCTCCATCGCTGGAGATATTTAAGAACAGGTTAGATAGTTGTCTGTCTGGGATGGTTTAGATAGTACTTGGTCCTGCCATTGGGGCAGGGGGCTGGACTCAATGGCCTCTCAAGGTCCCTTCCAGTCCTAGCATTCTATGATTCTATGACTGCTTTTTTTGTTTTGATTAAATAATGTATGTTTGAGGGTTTAAGCATGATAGCATTATAATACTATGTATCAAGTATATAGGTAATAAGAGGTTTGCAGGTTGAGGCCTGTACAATTTCAGCTTAGCCATGTTGGGCCTCAGGACCAAGGAAGATTGACATATGCAGATGACTCAGAAATAACCCTGTGCCAGGAAAGTTACAAGGTTCCTGTAAAAAATGTGCCAATGGGTTATGTTGTAGAAAGTATGCCATAATGTACTCATCAAAACCTCAGCATTCCCAATTGTAACATGATGAGAATTTCAGCTTTAACCACAGGTAGCCCTGGGGATTTGTTTGTAAAGAGTCATAATGGGAAAAGGGGGGACTGAGTGGACAAACTATGGAAAGCAGAACCTCAAAATTTATGGGGTTTGTAAATACAGAAACAGTAAAGGGGATTGGGCATGGCATATATGTACATAAGGTGGTGGATGTGATTATAATACAGGGTAGAAAGGGTTCCCCACTATGGATAAGGAAGGAGGTCTGCATCAGGAAATCCTCCACCAATGACCACATGTTGAGACATCCACCCAACTCCATGATATCTTGGGGTATGTGAGTATAAGTACATTTCTGAGTATTTAATGTGCTCTTGCAGATTTCATTTATGTATTCATAATTATGACATTGGTTATCTGCTTAATGAAACGTGTAATAGAAGCACAGTTATTCATGTGTAGATGAGCCTGTGGTCACTGTATTCATTCTTGACATGCTCCTTGAGTCTCCAGACCTAAGGGCATCCCGCAGGGTAAGTCTCAGAACTGCAGATTTGAAAACTATAGCAGCACATAAGACAGACTCTCTTACTAGAGGTACAGAGAACTTTTGATTAATGTATCAACTCAAACTAAATAAAGGCTACGCTACTCTGCAAACCATTACAACTGGGAAGCCACTTATTTCTGCACAAGTCTTATTTCTATACAAGAAGCGTTTCAACTTTTCTTTCTTCTTACTAACATGAGAACAGCATAGACATGTTTGAAGGTTTATGAACTGCATGTCATGTGATCATCTGTCACAGTGGATGGCAGAAGTTGGCTTAAATGCTGACCACCATCAGAGAAGACAGACATATCAGCCAGACTTATATAAGAGGAAAGAGTGGGTTTTAGCACAAAGGATGCAAGAGAGGATAGCTAGCCAGCTAGCTCAAGAGAGGCAAGCTAGCAGGGAATCAAAGGAAAGTGGAAGAGCAAACCATATGGAATGACAGCTGGCTGTTGTGGGTGAGAGTCAGCAGATGTGTCCTAACTGGAAGGAGGTGTAGCAGGTGGAAGTGCAGACATTCTACAGCCATTTATTAAAAATATATTTCAGAAAAGGGTGACAAGGGGAGTCCTTGGAAGATATTCCTGATCCATCAGTTGGGTTTCAGACACTTCAGCCAAGTCAAGCTTTGGCATTTCTGAATCTAGTGGCAAAGAAAGAGAAAATAAAATTGGCAATCAAAAAATTGCATAGATTCATAGAACACTAGAACTGGAAGAGATCTCAAAAGGTCACTGAGTCCAGTTGCCTGCCCTTTTGGCAGGACCAAACACCATCTAGACCATCCCCTATAGGTGTCTGTCTAACCTGCTCTTAAATATTTCCAGTGATGCAGATTCCATAACCTCCCTAGGTAACTTATTCCAGTGTTTAACCACCCTGACAGTTAGGAATTTTTTCCTAATGTCTAATCTAAACCTCCCTTGCTGCAGTTTAAGCCCATTGCTCCTTGTCCTATTCTCAGAGGCCAAGGAGAGCAATTTTTCTCCCTCCTCCTTGTAACCCCCTTTGAGGTACTTGAAAACTGCTCTCATGTCCCCTCTAAGTCTTCTCTTTTCTAAGCTAAATAAGTCCAGTTCTTTTAGTCTTCCCTCATAGCTCATGTTCTTTAGACCCTTAATCATTCTTGTTGCTCTTCTCTGGACCTCCTCCAATTTCTCTGCATCTTTCTCGAAATGTGGTGCCCAGAACTGGACACAATACTCCAGTTGAGGCCTAAAGAGTGCTGAGGAGAGAGGAAGAAATCCCCTCTTTCCTGTGAGTTTCTCTGGGATCTGTTTTGAGACCGGTTCTATTCAATATCTTCATCAATGATTTAGATATTGGCATAGAGAGTACACTTATTGGCTGTGTCTACACTTAGTAAAAACTGCTGCACAGCTTGTCTACACCAGGGTCCTTTTCGAAAGGACCCCACCAACATAAAAATCCCCTTATTCCTATGAGTTCTGCACTTCAAAATATCTTCTAGCAAGGAGTTACACGGGCTGACTGTATTCTGTGTAAAGAAAAATTTCCTTTTGTTTTAAACCTGCTAGCTATTAATTTCAATTGGTAACCACCAGTTCTTATTTTGTGGGAACAAGTAAATAACTTTTCCTTATTCACTTTCTCCATACCTGTCATGATTTTATAGACATCTATCATACCACCTACTTAATGTCTTCTTTTCCATGCTGACAAGTCCCAGTCTTTTTAATCTCTCTTCATATGGCACCTGTTACAAACCCCTAAGAGTTTTTGTTGCCCTTTTCTGAACTTTTTCCAATACCAAAGTATCTTTTATAAGATGAGGTGACCACATCTGTACCCAGTATTTGAGATGTTGATGTACTATATATTTATATAGCATCAATAACATATTCTCTCTTATTTTCTATCTCTTTTTAATTTATTCCCAACATAGTGGTTGCTTTTTTGACTGCTGCAGTACATTGAGTGGATCTTTCCAAAGAACTACCCACAAGATCTCTCTATTGAGTGGTTACAGCTAAATTAATCCCCATCATTTGTATGTATAGTTGGGATTATTTTTGCAATGTGCATCAGTTTACATTTATCAACATTAAAATTCACATGCTATTTTGTTGCCCAATCACTTAGTTTTGTGCAGTCCTTTTGGAGCTCCTCACAGTTTGCTTTTTTCTTAACTATCTTAAGCAGTTTAGTATCATGAGAAAATTTTGCCACCCCACTATTTATTCCTTTCTCCAGATCATTTATAAATATGTTGCATAGGTTTGGTCCCAGTACAGACCCTTGGGGAACACCACTAGTTACCTGTCTCCATTCTGAAAACTTACTATTTTGTCCTACCCTCCGATTCCTGTCTTTTAGCCAGTTACCAGTCCATGAGAGGACCATGCGTTTTATCCCATTACAACTTATTTTACTTAAGAGCCTTTGGTGAGGGACCTTGTCAAAGGCTTTCTAGAAATCTAAGTATACTATATCTATCAGATCTCTCTTGTCTACATGCTTGTTGAGCCCCTCAAAGAACTCTAGCAGGTTAGTAAGGCATGGTTTCCCTTTACAGAAACCATGTTTGTCCCCTACAAATTATGTTCCTCTGTGTGTCTGACAGTTCCATTCTTTATTATAGTTTTAATTAACTTGCCCAGTACTGTTTTGTTTCAGGAAGTAGGGTTTTTCAAAGATTTGGTTCATTTTCTAAAGAAACCCATCTACAATCAAAAGAGCCCCATCTACAATCTACAATGCTTTTTTTCTTACAAAAAACTGTCGTCCAAAAAGAGATTAGGCAAATGAAACACAAAATATGTAAATCACCATCTCATTTGCATTTCCTATTTCCCTCATTTGCATTCCTCTTTCGAAAGAGGAATGCAAGTGTAGATGTACCTTTTGAGTTTAAACTACAAACTCTTCTGGAAAGGAGTGTGTCTTAGGGCTTCTACACACAGAAATATTTATTTTTAGCAAGGCAGTGTACCGTGGATTAACACAATGTCTTCCTGTGAACTATCTTATCTTGTAAACATGCCCTTAGTATGTATTTTTGCAGCATCTAGCATAATGGGCCTTTTATCTTGCTGCAGTCTCTGAATGCTATCATAATTTGAAGAATAAACAATGAAGCAAGATAAATGGCATTGGTAATTTAGCATAAACATTTCCATTTGATGCACATTTCATTCTTGCAGATTCCATTTTTATCTGACAAAAATCATCTGATTCAGAGCTCAAGGCTGATTTCATAACTTCTTCTGGAATGTTGCAGAATTTTAATTTTAAAATTCTGCAAATACCACAAATGAAAGCATAGAGAGACTGCGTGTAAAACAGTTGCTTGAGGGACAGTAGGAATTACTGCAACGTTTACTGGACCAGCAGAATTGTTACAAACCAAAGTTCACAAAGATGTAAAAGTGCAAAAGAATTCTAGTGCATGAGTATAAAGTCATAGTTACCATGTTTCTAGGCTGCTGATCATGAACTCCTCAGTATGCTCTTCAAAGCTACTCCATAGCACACCAGAGACAAAGTCAAGGCTGGAAAGTCTTGAGCTGTATGACAAGCAGCTACATTTTGAACTTGAGAACTGTATTATGCTAGTGCATGTTTTCCTACAATGACGGAATTTACTTTTGCACTAACACCACTATGGTTTTGGGTGAGACAGCAATTTTATTATAAGATATCATTTCAGACACATACGTTTTTGAAGGAAATTATTCGTTGGGCTGAAATGTCTTTTGAATTCATTTTTCATACCTCCTACCCACCCCCACCCCATTTTTAACCTGAAAATTTGATAACATTTTTTTTAGTAATCTGTTGAACTTTTTTCTAACTAAAACCTTTCCAGGCCTGTTACAAAAATGATATCTGTCCCATTTCAGTTTAGGAGTCCCTAAGCATCCACAACCAAACACTTGAGGGGACCTTAAAGCTTTCGGTATAAGACTGGAACAGCTGCCTTCACTGAAGCTATAAACCCTTATCCTCCAACATGCTAAGCCCATTCATTAGCGCTTTCAATAAGTTCCAGTATCCTGAAAATGCAGCAGTTTCTGCTTTCACTCACCTCACTCTATTTTTTAGAATTTTGGGGAATTTGCTATATTTTTCTACAATTTTGTAACTCAGTCACATTGGCTACGTCTACACAGCCGTGTCTACATGTGCACGCTACTTCGAAGTAACGGCACTAACTTCGAAATAGCGCCCGTCACGGCTACACGTGTTGGGCGCTATTTCGATGTTAACATCGACGTTAGGCGGCGAGACGTCGAAGCCGCTAACCCCATGAGGGGATGAGAATAGCGCCCTACTTCGACGTTCAATGTCGAAGTAGGGAATGTGTAGTCGTTGCGCGTCCCACAACTTCGAAATTGCGGGGTCCGCCATGGCGGCCATCAGCTGAGGGGTTGAGAGATGCTCTCTCTCCAGCCCCTGCAGGGCTGTATGGTCACCATGTGCAGCAGCCCTTAGCCCAGGGCTTCTGGCTGCTGCTGCTGCAGCTGGGGATCCATGCTGCATGCACAGGGTCTGCAACCAGTTGTCGGCTCTGTGGGTCTTGTGTTGTTCAGTGCAGCTGTGTCTGGGAGGGGCCCTTTAAGGGAGCGGCTGGCTGTTGAGTCCACCCTGTGACCCTGTCTGCAGCTGTGCCTGGCACCCTTATTTCGATGTGTGCTACTTTGGCGTGTAGACGTTCCCTCGCAGCGCCTATTTTGATGTGGTGCTGCGCAACGTCGATGTTGAACATCGACATTGCCAGCCCTGGAGGACGTGTAGACGTTATTCATCGAAATAGCCTATTTCGATGTTGCCACATCGAAATAGGTTACTTCAATGTAGGCTTCACGTGTAGACGTAGCCCACATGCCCCTAACTTCAAAATGGCCACGCAAATGGCCATTTCGAAGTTTACTAATGAAGCGCTGAAATGCATATTCAGCGCTTCATTAGCATGCGGGCGGCAGCGGCGCTTCAAAATTGCCGCCGCTTGCCACCGTGCGTCTTGTCCAGACGGGGCTCCTTTTCGAAAGGACCCCGCCTACTTCGAGGTCCCCTTATTCCCATCAGCTTGTGGGAATAAGGGTACTTCACAGTAGGCGGGGTCCTTTCGAAAAGGAGCCCCGTCTGGACAAGACGCACGGTGGCAAGCGATGGCAATTTTGAAGCGCTGCTGCCGCCCGCATGCTAATGAAGCGCTGAATATGCATTTCAGCGCTTCATTAGTAAACTTCGAAATGGCCATTTGCATGGCCATTTCGAAGTTTGGGGCACGTGTAGACACGGCCATTATCTTTCTAAACCTTCTCTCTTTTTTCCAACTTTGTAATATCTTAGACCCAGAGCAGTTGGCCTGGGAAATTTACCAGTCCGTTTTTTTATCTCTGATGTAAATATATACATAATAGTTTGGGACAGTGACTGTTTTTTGGAACAGGAGCAAGCAAGAACAGGGTTGCTCCATTTAATAAGGCACCTTGGTCTTCTGATACCAACATATTGAATTTCTGCCTCACTTTTTTCCTTCTGGGTTTCAAGGGTTTAGTGTGCTAGGCAGCCATTATCTTACCTGGTCCTTTTTTCTTAACTTTATATTGTAAATCACCACTCAGGAGAAGAAAAGCTTGTGAGAAAGCAGCATATGCAATATGTGTTCTTCACTTTTGTCTCTTCGCTTCTCCTGACAGGAAAGGTTACCCAGCAGTCCCAGAATGGTGCACAGGAAAGCTGCAGAAACAGATTATTTTTCTTTGCTCAATATTTATTATTTTTTTCACCTACCTTAAAACAGGAACTGTAAACAATTTGATTAATGGATGGAAAGGCTGCATAGTTTCACTGCAGCTCCTGTAAGTACCCTGTATCTTTTGCTAAAATGCTATTTTGTAACTCCTCAGAGCAGTGCTCCTCAATGAATCAAAACCATAATGTCAATTCCTCTTCGAGAAACAACAGTAAACTTGGCTATTAACCATCCCAACCCATCTCTCTAACAGACAAATGCACCATGATTTCAAGGTTATGATAAAATCAAGATACTAGGCCTTTACATTGTGATAACCTTTGCTTTTGAATTTAAAATAAAGACTGTCGTTCAAATTTGTAGTTACATCAGACCCTAAAAGAACAAATTTGCATGATTACTTTAGGACTAGATTCTGATGACTTTATAGCTGTGTCTACACGTGCACGCTACTTTGAAGTAGCGGCACTAACTTTGAAATAGCGCCCGTCACGGCTACACGCGCCGGGCACTATTTCGAAGTTAACTTCGACGTTAGGCGGCGAGACGTCGAAGTCGCTAACCTCATGAGGGGATCGGAATAGCGCCCTACTTCGACGTTCAACGTCGAGGTAGGGACCGTGTAGACGATCCGCGTCCTGCAACGTCGAAATTGTGGGGTCCTCCATGGCAGCTATCAGCTGGGGGGTTGAGAGACGCTGTCTCTCCAGCCCCTGCAGGGCTCTATGGTCACCGTGGGCAGCAGCCCTTAGCCCAGGGCTTCTGGCTGCTGCTGCTGCAGCGGGGGATTCATGCTGCATGCACAGGGTCTGCAACTCGTTGTCGGCTCTGTGGATCTTGTGCTGTTTAGTGCAAGTGTGTCTGGGAGGGGCCCTTTAAGGGAGCGGCTGGCTGTTGAGTCCGCCCTGTGACCCTGTCTGCAGCTGTGCCTGGCACCCTTATTTCGATGTGTGCTACTGTGGCGTGTAGACGTTCCCTCGCAGCGCCTATTTCGATGTGGTGCTGCGCAACGTCGATGTTGAACATCGACGTTGACAGCCCTGGAGGACGTGTAGACGTTATTCATCGAAATAGCCTACTTTGATGTAGGCTTCACGTGTAGACGTAGCCTATGATGGTTAGCACCATACTGCACCCGTGGATTTATTGTCTTGAATGATATATCTATCAAATAAGATATAATTGAGCATAAGCTAGGGGATCAGAGTCCAGCTCTTACCTTGTACTTCAGAGATCAAATTCAAACTCCTATTAAATGTATACTTTCTGGCAAATCTCCATATCCAGACTGGCTTCCCTCAGAGTTCTACAAAGTACTTCAGAAACTGCAACACCCTCTACTCCAGCCTGTGATATGAGGAAAACTGATAGCTTCAAATGGGTTACGAAAATTAGTCTAATTTCTCTCACAGCTGTGAAAGATAGAGATGGTCAGCCTTGTTTAAAGTGAGGTGCTATGCTCCCTCAATATGGATATAAAACTGACAAACTCTAACTTCAGAAGCAGGAGATTTTCTTTTGACAATATTTGAAATGTTATATACCTGACACACTCTGACAAAATGTTCACTTGCAATCCGCAAGGCATTCAATGGAAAGAAACATCCATCCATAACTTCAATACCAGGGAAGGTCCATGCATTTTATAAGGTGGGTACAGGAAGTAATCCATAAAAAATTAAGCAATTGCAGCATACTTAATGTAGATTATATTATTTTATGGATTGTAGGTGTTGTCAGGCATATTTCATTTATTTTAATGAGATTTCAGATCAACTTCTGTAAGATACTTTACTTAAAGTACATGGCATTCTGATTTAAAAAGCAATGCAGACATTAAATGGTTTGAAAACAACTGTGTAACTGATAGCTCCAAGTAATTGTAAATGGAGAATCATTCTAGTAGGATTTCACAGGGATCCTGTTCTAGAATGAACGATATTTAATATATTTACATTTTCTCCAAGGTTATTGATAAAATCATTGCTGGTAAAATTTTCAGATGATACATAGATTTGTAGCATACTAAACAATGTTGAGGAAAGGTTAGTGCAGGGGTCTGCATCCTGCAGCTCCAGAGTCACATGCAGCTCTTTAAGGACTTCTTTGTGGCTCCCGACACTGTAATTGCAAAGTAGAAACCAAAAGCCCTCCTGATTATTTTCAATAAAAAGCGAATGTCTAAAAGCTCAACAATGAACAACTCATACCAAAATAGAAAAAAATATGTGATCTTAAAACATTGGATAACTCCCTCTTTAATATGTGCAGTGTATCATGGGATATGATACAAAATCTGTCTTTTGATCGTATTGCTAATAAAGTCTTGATTTTGAAACGAAAAAGGAAGCTTGTGGCATTCCTGCTTGAAGGGCAACATGCATTTTAAGAAAGAAAACTGAAATTAAATGCAAAGTAAAAGTGGCATAATTAAAGTGGGCTTGGTATGGTTTAAAATAGAGGAAAATCGAAGATGAAAAGAAAAATTCAAACTAAATGGCCCCAGTCCTTCTAATTTCTGTCAGGTTCAGCTGGACTCCCTACATGTTTCATTTGCAATGAGAAATTTGCCAACAACAAAAAATGGAACTTTGAGAGGTATTTTCTCAAAACCACGCTACTTTTGCTGAACAGTATCCAGCTGGAGATGCCAGAAAAAAAGCCACTGAGGAGCTGCTGTGCAAAGTAGAGCAAAGTAAGAACAGGTTTGCTAAATGGATGAAATCACCAAGTAGCATAAGTGTGGCTAGTTTTGTGGCAACTCAAGAGATCATGAAACAAGGAAATATATTCACAGATGGCAAACATATATGAGTGCTTTATCAAAGTATGAGAGCAGCTGTACAGTGAAAAATAGTGATACAAACACCACATGTAAAGTGGGAGGAAATAGAATATGTAAAATGTTTGTGAAGATCCCGCAGTAAACATGTATCACATTACAAATCATTCATTTTAAAATGAGTAGAATTAGAGATGGTCCTAAATCCCCTGAACACTTTGGAAATAACTACATCCTGAACCTGAAAGTAAATTTAGATTTTGTTGTCAGGTCCTGTCTATACAATAATTCAAAATCCCAGATACAGGCATTTTTTGGGGAGCTGGACTTCAGGTTTGGAGTTAGTGATCAAAATAAAATTCCTTGGCACATCTCTAATTACAATCATAAATGATCAAAGGAACAATTTTACATTTCAAATTTCTCAAGGCATTTTTTTCCCCTGCCCATGGAATGTAAGTAGCTGCCTTCGAAAGAGGTATCACAAAATAAAACACAGTATCTTCTGACTCCTAATGCACTGTAGTACATAATCTGTACAGTTCTGCCAAAAGTCTGAAGGGTCTGACCTTTCCATATGCTGTGCCAAACAACAGTGTAACATTCAAAATTTTCAGTAAGCTAGATTTTACTGTCAGAATCACACCAAAGTTTTGATGTTTCACTATAGTATAGATAAACCAGATCCAAAATTCCTGCTGCTCACTTTTACCAACACGCAGAGAAAACATACTTACTCTAACATTGTTAGATTGGTGATCAGATAAAGGAGTTTATTACCAGACAAAGGTTACATCTACACTAGCAAAAAACTTCAAAATGGCCATGCAAATGCAAATGGCCATTTCGAAGTTTACTAATGAAGTGCTGAAATACATATTCAGCGCCTCTTTAGCATGCGGGCGGCCACTGCACTTCGAAATTGGCGCAGCTCACCGCCGTGCGGCTCATCCAGACAGGGCTCCTTTTCAAAAGGACTCGGGCTACTTCAAAGTCACCTTATTCCCATTTGCATGGCCATTTCAAAGTTTTTGGCTAGTGTAGACACGGCCAAAGACTGTTGAGGGCAAGGAACTCAGTACTGAAAACTTTATGAACATGGTAAGACAGACCCTAACAGCTGGGCAGGTTGCCCTACGTGAAAGAAATATTATGTAAATATCATCTGATGAAGTGGGTCTGTCCCACAAAAGCTCATCACCAAATAAATCATTTTGTTAGTCTTTAAAGCGCTACATTGCTGCTGTTTTGTTTTGTTAGAATGCAGGCTAAGACGGCTACTTCTGTGTTACTGTGTAAGTCTTTAATCATTTTATTTTAAATGGAACTTGTGATTCAAACTAAGCAGATATTTGCTTTGAAATGGAATATAGTCCTTGACCTTTAACATCATAGTTAACTTTACTTTTAACATAAGAGGCCTTGACCTTTAATACGATAATGAACTTTCACCCATACAGTAAGAGCTCAATCCACCAACGGATATAGGTGTTTAAGCTCAACATTTGGGTTCCACTGAGGCCCTCACAAACCTGTCTCAGCTTCTGCCTAAGTTTCTGCAAACAAGCATGTGCAAGCTGCATCAGGTGTGATGCCTAAGCAACTATTCCACATGTAAGTCACACTGGAATCTTCAAATTAGCCATTGTCTAACCTATCTCACCTGTGGGTCCAATGCAACAGGCATTCTTGGAGAACATCTAACACCACACAAAATGTCTGGAAGAGGCTGCCTCCCTTAGAAGCTTTTGCCCAATGACCAGGGCACTCCCCTGGATTGTGTAAACTGGCATTCAATTACCTCTTCTACCTGATGTAACATAGGGTGCAAATAGCTTTTTATTATTTTAAGCACTGTCGAAAAAGTCCAGCAAGAGACACTGAAAAGGATCCATAGTGCAGTGCTTCTCATCAGGCTGGGGAGAGAATTGAATCTAGGTTTCCCACATCCACAGTGAACAAGATAGTCATTGTAGGGAAGGCTGCCTCCTCATTTTTTGTTCAGAAATAGATAGATAGATAGATAGATAGATAGATAGATAGATAGATAGATAAAGTAGGTGCCCACCTCCACATTTGAAAATCCCAAGCAGAGACAGGTGAGTCCCTTTCTGGCTCAGATTTAGGTAGGAGCTTAATTCCCAGACAGGGGTGGCAGTTAGGTCAGACCTCTTTCTTCAGCATTTCCTATTAACTGCCTGAAGCAGCAGCCCACTCAGTATGCTGGCTTTTGTGCATCACATTCATAGTTATCTAACTCTACCCACGCATTGTGTAGAGCACCGAGGCGTCAAACTCAGGGCTGTGAATTCTACCGCCTGGCAACAAGGTCGTATCCAGCAATATGCAAAATATGCAGCTTCACAGGACACCATGACATTTGAGGCACCAAATTACCAGTTTCATGGTGCCCTAGGCAGCTGCATGTGCAGTATCCCCAGCTCCAGCAGCCAAACCCATCCCCCAGCCAGCCCCCTGCCTGCTTTCAGGCGACACCCAGTAGAGCCCCCTGGTTTGCCCCATCCCCCCTGCCCACTCCACCCCTTTCCCCATGCCTCCGTGCCGATCCACTCCAGCTCTTCTTCTTCTTGACCCTGCTCTGCCCCCTTCCTGTCCTCATTCCACTCCTTCCTGGAGCAAAGCAGCCTGGGAGACTAGCAGGGGGCCTGGTGGCAGCAGCATTCAGGCCCATTCCCACTCTGACTGGCAGCAGTGGGAAGTGGAGTGGCTGCCTCCAGGAAAGGATTCATGTCTGAAAATCATCCCCTTCACTCTGCTTTCCACAGCCAGTGAGTGCAGGGGCAGTTCCATCCCTTCCCCAAGCTCTTTCATTGAACAACTCAGCCGGGAGCCAAGGGAGCAGAGTGGGCTGGGGCAGGGTCACTCTGCTTCCCGCCTGAGTGATATTTTTGTTTTAGCCTTACTTGTATATTACTTTTAACAACATTTATGAAAAACATAGTTTTGAGGGAACAATTTGGGTCAGAACCATAGAGAATATAGCAAATCAGCCAATCTGCCTCTGCGTCTCAAGAGCTTTCCTTGAAGTAATCCTCTAGTTATCCTATCTATCACTTTTTAATATATCACTGTCATAGGATAAAACAGAAACAGAAAAACATGAAGAAGGAGGATCATCGAGCAGACAGCAAATACTTTGTTTATGAAAGTTTTTCCACTTACTGCACAAATAAATACTAGTATTTCATTCTCAGCTTCCAAGCTAAAACATCTGATGTGTGCTACAGACTACTAAATAACTACTATGTACATATAAAGCGCAGCTGGAGATATCCACTGCTCTGGTGGAGGAGGTGGTGGCTCCTCCAGGCTGCACCAGCGGTAAGTCCTTATCTTTCTGAGGGGCCGGGGGGTATTGAGGAATGGTGGTCCATGAGGGTTCAGGGACCAGGGCGGGGCAGGGGGGAGCAGGACAGGATGGTCCACAGGGTTTGGGAGAGCTCTGGGCTGGGAGGGTGTTGGGAGTGGTCCAGGTCAGGCTGAGCTGGAGGGTACAGGGGGATCTGCAAAGTGTGGCTGGAAACACCTGACTGCATGGCTGTAGGTGACCTACCACACAGCTGGAGCTGCTTTGCCACCTGCAGCTGGAGGTACTGGTGTCTCCAGTGAAGGAGGTGGTGGCTCCTCCAGGCTGCACCAGATGTAAGTCCTTAACTTACCTGGGGTAGGGGGAATTCAGGGAGTAGGCCGGATGGGTGTTGGGAGAGGGATGGGACAGGGGATGCAGGTGGGGTCTGCAGGCCAGGGGAAGATCTCAGCGATAGGGGAGCGGGCAGTGGTGGGGAGGATCGGACCAGCCCAGTCCTCTATGCCATGTGTTATTTTTTCTTGCTCACATGGTCCTCCATGAACCCAGAGCAGGGGAAGCAGCAACAGCACCAGTAACCCACAGGTGCTGGACAAGCAGCATGGACCCCTGAGAATGACAGCTAGTGGGAGGCCTGAGTGGCTTCTGCCCCCTCATTCTGCATGAGATGAGGATCTGGGATACTTGGGTCCCTGGATTATTTGGGTAATCCAAATGGCATATGAACCCTGGCTTGATCACTGGCATCCAAGGAAGCATGACTCCTTGTGTCACCCCAGGTAAGACAACCCTGTCAGAAAATTCCACACTGCCTTCTGGGTAGGTTCAGGAGATCCAAAGGCTATGGGAGTAAACCCAAACAGAAAATTGGGAGTGGAAACCCTGAGGCAGTTAGCAGGGAGGATTCGTCAAACCTCCTTTCCAGCATCTCCTTGCAGTCACCTCAGTTCCAAACATACTGACTTCTGTCTTTCCTTTGGATTCAACTGGGATGACCGAGAGGGGGACAGCGCCACTTAGACAATGCACTTGCTCCAAACACTAACCCAGGCAATGCAGCATGTAAGAAGGTGCCAAACGGAGAGGATACTCCATCCTTGCTGGTAACATTGAAACAACATAGAAAGTGGAAGTTACAGGTTATAAACCCTCCTCAAATGGCGAAGAGGAAGATACCATGGGTCACTTTTGTTGGTGGGAGAAGTCATCATGCTCCACTGTTCAGCTATAACCTGCCTCAAGCTGGGCAGGCCCCATTCAATAAGTTGCTGACCTGCCACATCTGCCTTCCTCACTGGGTGGATGGGGATAGACCAAAAATCAAAAAGTAGATGTAAATGACATACCTGCCAGAAACAAAATAATAAATCAACTCAAGCGTACAATACAACCTGAACTTGAAAACCTCATCCCAACTCTTCCAGAAATGTCTGAGCTAGATGCATTTAGTAGATCAGACTATACAGATTATTAACCAAGATTGGCTGCAGATTATTGACTATACAGATTATTAACCAACCCTACTCAAGCTCATAACATCCTTTCACGAGAACATGAAAGCAACAGTGCAATATGATGGATCTACATTGGTACCATTTGCAATGAAGAGTGGAGTCAAACAAGGGTGTGTTCTTGCCCCTACCCTCTTCAGCATATTCTTCTCAGTTCTACTAAATTGCACATTTCAAAACTCAGGCAGCAATGTATTTCTCCCCACAAAATTAGATGGCTCTCTCCACAGCCTGGCAAAACTCAAGGACAAAACTAAGATCAAGAAAGTCCTCCTTAGGGAACCCCTCTTTGCAGATGATGCAGCTCTTGTCACTCATAATGAAGACACGCTACAGTCACTGATGATGGATTTTCTATCCAGAACCTGCAAGCAGCTTTCCCTTGACAGAAGCATGAAGAAAGCTGTTGTATTCACTCAAGGTATACCTCAGTGACCTAATGTTTTTTCTGGATAATGGCCATTAGATGTGGTTCAACAACTATGTTACCTTGTATCTACTGTCACCACAAATCTATCCATAGATGAAAAAGTGAACATCAGAATCGGGAAGGCAGCTACTATTTTTGGTAGGCTTACAAAATGTGCATGGAACAATCCTAAGCTGACAGTGAAAACAAAGATACTAATCTATCAGCCATGTGTATTGAGTATCCTGCTATATAGTTCTGAGGCATGGACCACTTACTCGAACCAGGAATAAAAATTGAACAGCTTCCATCTTCACTGCCTTCATGGAATTATGAATATCAACTGGCAAGATAAAGTTTCAAATGCAGATGTCCTGTCAAGATCTGGCATACCCAGCCTCACACCTTGGTCACATGAGAAGAATGGGTGACAGATGACTTCCCAAACAAATCCTGTTTGGTGAACTGTTATGTGGGTTGAGAACAAGAGGAAGATCTAAGCTAAGATTCAAAGACACATGCAAAAATGCCATGAAAGATTCAACATTGATCCAAAGTCCTGGGAATCTGCATCATCAGATTGAAATACCGGGTGATGATTGCTATGACAGGGCACATCATCCTTCGATGGTATTTGTGCAAGCCACGCAAAAGAACTTTGTCTTAGAAGGAAAAACTCTCAGACTGAAGAATTCGGAAATACACTGACGTGGTTATTGCACTCAACCATGCAAATTAAATATTGGAAGGATAAGCCAAGAGAAAGCTACAGACTCACACACTGTCCATAGATCCTCACTTCCACTGCTAAGCACCATCTTTCGAGATGAAACAGGTCATATAGGCTGGGTCTACACGTGCCCCAAACTTCGAAATGGCCATGCAAATGGCCATTTCGAAGTTTACTAATGAAGCGCTGAAATGCATATTCAGCGCTTCATTAGCATGCGGGCGGCAGCGGCGCTTCGAAATTGACGAGCCTTGCCGCCGCGCGGCGCGTCCTGACGGGGCTCCTTTTCGAAAGCACGCCACCCACTTCGAAGTCCCCTTATTCCCATGAGCTCACGGGAATAAGGGGACTTCGAAGTAGGTGGTGTGCTTTCGAAAAGGAGCCCCGTCTGGACGCGCCGTGCGGCGGCAAGGCTCGTCAATTTCGAAGCGCCGCTGCCGCCCGCATGCTAATGAAGCGCTGAATATGCATTTCAGCGCTTCATTAGTAAACTTCGAAATGGCCATTTGCATGGCCATTTCGAAGTTTGGGGCACGTGTAGACGTAGCCATATACATACAAATAGTACAAATATATTACCACTGTCTACGTATCACCACTCAGAATGGAAGAAATTGTTTGCATGCTTTTATGTCCTACTTTTTAATTTGTTCATTCAGTTAATGGACTAGAAAAGGAAATGAACAAACTCTGAATCTCTGCAACATAGTTCCCCAACCTCATCCGCACACCATGGAGGTCTTTTCATGCATCTGGATTTGCTGGAGGGAAGAAGCTGGAGACCAAACAGGTGACTGGCAGGTGTGGGTAGGATATGAATGAGGTAAGATGAGATATATGATATTCACTCTCTGAGCTTAAGGCATACAGATGAAAAAAGATAATATATTCAGTGCACTTCAACCCCCAAGAAAAGTTCCAACCATGACTAAAACCATCAACAGAGGGGAAAATGTGGTCCTAATTAGTGATATTGATTCTACGTCTGTAAAGGAAAATTGCAGAATATTATGTCCATCTTGCAGAAATTGTCTGCCAAAAAAGCACAGAAAAGAATTACATCTTTGCCATTTGCTCAGATGCCAAAAATAAACTAAAAAGATTAAACCATTGTAATTATCCTACCATTCTGATCTATGGCTGTTCAGCACATTAATTGAAACTTGTAAAGAAATAAGCTTTTACCAAACAGATTTACATTACTTTGTGTAAGTTCAAAAGTGATTCTGGGGCAGTGCTGGTAAACGAAGAAATCCTGATAGCAAGTTTCAGGGGATTTTTCAGCAGAAATTCAAATAGTCAAAAAAAAATTGGCTGAAAAACAAAATATTTCAGTCTGGAATGTTTCTCATGGGACCATAGTGCCTGTACACTGGCAACATGCCTCACCTGCCTGAGGAATTATAAATAATGCCCAAATCAGTCTTTAGCACCTGTCTGTGGCTACATTTATTACTCAAACCGCAGCAGAATGAAACCCAAAAAGAGAGATGGCTCAATGCTTAGTGTACAAGGGCAAACCTTCACATCCCCAACCCATACCTGCTGAGATTTTTTTCTGACTTGGCTTAAGAACCTATCAAAGCAATCAGCTGTGGCCATCATATGATCAGAATGGGAACTTTTTGTAGTATCTCATCAAGACAAGGGGAAAGCCAGTGGAAACATTAATATTTGTGACATTCTCTAATATAGTGACAATGAATGCCATAGAGAAGCCTATGCATAAAAACTGTGGAACAAATACAAATGGACACCATGGATGTTCTTTGCCTGTGTTTATTAGAAAAGTACTTCAGCATGCCCTTAACTGTAAACAGGTGAGTAATCCCACTGAAGTTGATGGCACAACTCACATGCTTAAAAATAAGTGATTTGCTGGACTAGGGGCTTAGAGTTAGATGACTGTAAAAGCAAACCAGTCTGGAATTGTTTGTTTGTTTTTTCATTTGTTTGTTTGCTTGCTTGCTTTTTAAGCAAAGGGACACATGGCATGAGGATAGGTTATCAGGCAAACAATCACTAAAGCAGAAGCAATCTCATCATAACACCTAAGTGAGCTAGGGAAGTCCTATTTCTACTTCGTAGATGGAGAACTTAGGCACAGAACAGTGAATGGGTTGATCTGAAGTTATATCAGATGTGTCTGGTATAGCTGGAAACTCAGTCACATCACATGCATCCAAAATCAAAGAGTTAAGCACAGCATTGCAATTCCCTTGTGATGCCTGAGATAATTTTGGTGATCATGGCTGTGTCTACACTAGCCAAAAACTTCGAAATGGCCATTTGCATGGCCATTTCGAAGTTTACTAATGAAGCGCTGAAATACATATTCAGCACCTCATTAGCATGCGGGCGGTCACGGCACTTCAACATTGATGCGGCTCGCGGCCGTGCAGCTCATCCAGATGGGGCTCCTTTTCGAAAGGACCCCAGCTACTTCGAAGTCCCCTTATTCCCATCTGCTCATAGGAATAAGGGGACTTCGAAGTAGGCGGGGTCCTTTCAAAAAGGAGCCCCATCGGGACGAGCCTCACGACGGCGAGCCGCGTCAATTTTGAAGTGCCGTGGCCGCCCACATGCTACTGAGGCGCTGAATATGTATTTCAGCGCTTCATTAGTAAACTTCGAAATGGTCATTTACATGGCCATTTTGAAGTTTTTGGCTAGTGTAGACATAGCCCATGTCTGTTTTTACTGTTTCCTTCTCCTCATTACCCTTACAGATCTTAAGAAATGGACTTCCTTCAGGGGGAAAATCCCATGGGAGGAGAAGCTGCATGCATGACATGTCTGACTTACAAATTTTCCTTAGGCTATTCTCACCACAGTGGTTTAGGGGCATATAAGATTTGGATCAAGAAGCTATACGTAGAGTGAGTGGTTCCTCACTTCTGTGCCTTCTTCTGAAACTATTTCTGATGCCTCCAATGTCTATACTCATATTAAATATTAAAAACTATGCTTTTAAGGAAAAATTTTGCAGCAGTGCCTCTATCTGTGATAATAATATTTTGGTGTATGAGTGTATCTAACTGCTAAGGGATTAAAAATGAGATATGTGCCTTGCTTATCCGTTAGTGAGCTAAGAAACTTAGAACCAAATGAGTAGAGATCAATAGAACTGCCCTTTCTTCTCTCATAAATTTCTTCTGATAGCCATATTGATCTTCCTCTAAGTTGTTTAGACATCAAAAATGTTGATTGGAATGAGTTAGAACAGTCCCCTTTTGTGGTGGTAGTGCAGAAAGCTGTTTCTTTCACGCAACTCATCAGCATTACTTCTAACCTTGACAGTGACCAAAACCATTTACGCATATTAGCTACATCTACACTGGCCCCTCCCTTGTGCAAGGGGCATGCAAAAGCAGTCGATTGAAGATGCAAATGAGGCACTGATTTCCATATTCAGTGCCTCACTTGTGTAATGATGGCCACTAGCTGTTCCAGAAGTGCTGTTTTCAAAAGCCAAACACCTGTGTAGATGGGTTTATTTCAAAAGGAAGCCCCCCTTTCAAAAGCATCCTTCTTCCTGAAAAAAAATAGGAAGAAGTGTTTTTTCAAAATCGGGGGCAGGGGGCTTCCTTTTGAGGGAACCCTGTCTATATGGCTGTTTTGGCTTTGAAAAACAGAACTTCCAGAAGCCTGAGCAGCTGATGTTATGCAAATGAGGCACCAAATATGCAAATCAGTCCATCTGCATTTTGATCAGCTATATTTGCATGTCCCTTTCAAAAGGTAGGTGCAGCGTAGTCGCAGCCTTTATGTAGTACTATTATCATAGTTTCTTAATACCAGTTACACAGGACAGAAAAGAATCATGTATTAGCACTGTACAAAGCACATCTGCATGCATGAAATTAATATGCAATACTGTTGAAAAATCCTCATCCTGAGGTGATTAATATGTCCCTGGCCATGGGCTGTGGTGTCTGTGTGGCTGTCCCCGCATCTTAACCAAATAGCCTTAGGAACCGAGCATTTAAAAGAAAAATATACATTGTTCCCAGTGGTGACTTTATTCCCTGTCAAACCCCATAAAATTACACAGAATTTATAAAAAATTTACTTTAAAAACTTGTTTTAAAACATTGTATAATCATAGCAATACAAAGTATATATGGGTGACCATCTGAGAGGTCAGTTGCTATGAATATTTATGAAGCTTATTAATATTCATGAGTTGAAGTTTAAAATTCTATAAGCTGATTGGCACACTTAGGATGCTTCATAAATATGTAATAGAGAATGTTACCTGCGGACCTGACAGGCAGAAGTTTTCAACCAGGTCCGTAGCTGCTCCATAAATTTGGGAGCAGACCCCGGGCTGAGTTAGTTGCGCCGGAGCAGCAGACCGGAGCGGATCGAAGAAGAAAGAGCTGAAAGAGACTAAAAGAGCTAATTGAAATCACTGAAGACAGAAGAAAGAAGGTGACAAGCGTCGTGTCAGTCATCGCTCCCCAGCCACCGTGGGACACCGAAGAACAGAACAGGACGACTACAGGAACTCGGACTGAGCGCCCATAGTCATCGAGGGACACAGAAGAGCTCCTGCTTGCCACCATCCTTGAAGGCTCTGGTGTTTTATCCGGAGGGTTTGTCCCGGCAGGTGACGCCGCCTGACGAGCGCGTGCCCTGTGACAGGGACAAACCACAGTAGCGGTCCTGCCCTTCCCCTCACTGACCATTGCCAGTGGCCGGTGATGGGAATTAAAAACCATTTTATACAGGAGATTTTTTTGTTAACCACACTGGTCTTTTTTCCTCCTGTTCTCTGTTCTTCCCTCTTTCCTGTCAGGCCTTGTGCGGCGCCATACAAGCGCGCCTGTGCTGGCCATCACTTCACAGCATCTTTAAGAAGTGATTGCAGGCCCAGCACCTGGAAAGATAGATCAGGGAAAGAGGTAAACTGAAATATAATTGTAATGAGTAATTTAATGTGCCTATTTTATTTTTGTTGTTGTATTTTTGCATGTTGCTGGATGTGCTAGTACAGAACTGTCAGTATTTAAAGAGACAGTAACATATTAAAAGTACAGGACTGGGACTGCCCCAGATCCCTTTTGATGTGGCTCAGATTTTGTAACCCTTGACACACTAGATCAATTGTAAAGCACAGGGGGCTGGATTTAAAAACTAGCCAGAGAAGTATTCATGCCACATATAAGAATAGTTGATTGTATTTAATTGTATCATATTATATTAGCCCCTTTAAGGGGACAGAGCCTATATTAAAATAAACAGAGCTTATAGTATTTAACTTTTAAACTTAACCCTTAAAAGGGTATACCCGTTCCAAAGGTACTGATCCGTAAAAGGTGGTCCTAGGTTTGGGATTATTATACAGGAGTGCCATGAAAGGTAGCCCTAATAGGGAGTTGTCAAAAGAAGCAACCCCAGAAATAGGAGTCACCCAAAAAAGGGACTCCAAAATTGAGGAGTAGTGGATCTGCCGTAGGAGGTAAGCTCTCCACTATACCTCGGGAGCTGTCCTAACGAGGCAGCCCCACAAAATCTGCTCCCCTCTTTCTCGAGAGGGAGGTTGAGCGACCAGAGCAACCGTAAGAGGGAACTCTGGAAAACAGGGTTGAGAGCTAGAAAGCTTTCCCCAACCTGCTTATAGGGGGTAACCCTCCACAGAGGGCTATATATTAATTTATTAAAGCTCTGTATATTAATAATTTTCCTTTTACAGCACGCAAGGAAGACAACAATGACATCCCTGGGACGTGCAGTAAGTAGAAGGATTTAAATAGCGTTGCTGCCTGTTGCAGTTTTTCTAAAGTTCGAAGGCTCTAGTTTTGAAGAATAAAACCCTGTGCTAAACTAGTAGTGTAAGGGAGATATTTAGTTTGTTAACTTAGGTCACTCAATTATTAGTTCTTTTATTTGGCTTGTGTTACCCTAAATAAACCTGTCTTTGTTTTCACCTTTAAACAGCCTTGGTTCTTCTTTTCAGGGAAGACCCCTACTACGCAGATCACAACCCTGTATAACCCCATTGAGATTGGCCACCGTAGACACCGGCCTGAGTTGTGGGGTAAAACTCAGGAGACACTTCCTTTACACCCTTCTTGGGCTTAACGGAATGTCCTGAAGCGGTTCCATTCGAAAAATTCTTATTTCTATAAAGTCGATTGTTGTGCCTCAGTTTACCTAGTTGTACGACATCGCGCCGCTTTGACCGATAAATACATTACTATCTTTATTTTTTTGGCAAGATGACAGTCTATACTAGGAAACCCAGAGGAAGTTGTACTTGCAGACTGCAGCAATGAAGGAACAGTTTATTGATTATTCTGTTGAGATTAATTCATGTTCTTTAACATGCACTGCAAGATGTTTTGTCATCTTGTACTTTACATGTTGTGTGATGCCTGGAAAACTGCCTGGTGAACTGTCAAAGATACACAATCAACCATTTGGCTATTAACTGTTAAACAATAGTAAGCCAAGTGTCCTGACCCTCAGGTGTTTATAAATCATGCTACAAAAAACTCTCATGAATCTAGCTGCTGCACATAATCTGATTACATGTAATGCACCAGAGAGCATTGTAAACATGTCTGAGATGTGTATCTTAAAAAAACACTTTTTCAGCAAAATCTTTTATTCAGAAAAGATTTTACAAAGGAAATCAGCAGCAACACATAACTGGAGCCCAGTTCAGCTTCCATTGCAATCGAGTCATGGTGACTTTAATGTGGGGGCGGGGTAGGGATGGTAAGCATCATCAATTTCATTCACTTTTCAACACCCTTATGCTGACACCCTGACCTTTCTTTGCAAGTTACTCTCCAAGGAACTAATTTTATGCATGAATTTTCCACTAATCACCTGTAGACGAGTTTCTTTTTCCCTCCTCCATTATTGGCAGCTCATTATGCCGAAGGACCAGTAAACTACTCTGGGTTGAAATCCCACCTCTATTTCCCTCTCCTCCTAGTTCTATTTGCATATAAAACAGTCTCTAATTTGAGATATTTGTGTAGGGCTCTTGCTTCATACCAAACATTTGTTTTCTTTGAAGGGAGCAAACTGAAAAACCCTCAAGCCAGTTGTGTTTTTTCTCCTTACAATACTTTGTCATAGACTCAGAGGAAACAGTGAGATTCAGCATCTACAGAAGAGTTGGCTGTCAGTTTTGCATCAGTGTAATTTAATTGTGGCAATTTATGAGCCTGCCTCTTTCAAACTAGCTCTGCCAATTAGTTAAAGCCTCCATTTGAACAGAGAGCTAACAAAAACATTTAAAAAGTGTGGCGTAGCTGACAAAGCTACTGCTTTGCACCTGTTAGGCTCTGGCTCCTGATTTTAAATTCCAAACTGTAGAATCTGTCAAGTGTAAAAATTCCACACTCTGTTGATTACTTACTTTGATATGTTGCTATGATTAATTCAAAGAGAAGGTGCCTTGAGGAACACTCTTACACTCACATTCTCAAGGAAACCCCATGCGTACTGTTTAATGGCTATTTACAACTGGGGTCCTTAAGTCCTCCAGGAGAGTTCATGCAGCTTAGCATACATTTTCTAGATCATTAAAAAAACCCACCACCATCACCATTGTGATGTGAATCTCTTTGTTTTTCTACAGTTTAGTAGGTGTGGAGGAAAGTAGCTGGAAAGAATTACTGAGAGGGAGACATCAGTCTGTGCCTAGTAGTTAAAATAAAACGCTATCTGGATTTACTACAGCTCTGGCCTGCATATCTTTCTAAAGCACTGCTAACACCTCTCCATGCACATCAGAAAATAAGAAATTAGAAGAATAGGAAAATGTCTTCTAACCTAACAAACTGTTTTATGGGTCATTTAATCCCATTCTGCTGCTATTTCACCAGGTACTACCATCAGTCTTCTGCTGAAGAGTGTCCCTGTTTTTATTTATTTATTGATTTAATGCAATCTCTAGGGAGAGAGAAAATGAAAAATCTGAAAAAGCTACTCAAAATCCAGAAAAGCTCCCCAAATGTTAATGAAACAGCCATATCACAACAATGGGCAAATATGGTGAAACTACAGCATACTCTGTTACAACATACTGTGCTCATCGTTTTACAAATCCATTAGAAACATTCTAGAACTTTGTGGATTTACTTCCTGACTGTGCCATCCAGCAGGGGGCTTTTGGAAGTGGACAGGACTTGTACTCTAATTACAGCTCCTGGTTTCTCTGGAGCATGCTGATTCTGGGTCCAGTTAATTGAACTGAGAAAAAGGAAACTGCCTCTGTCTTAAAGCTCTGATTGTCATAGGCAACATAGAGGAGCAAGCCACTGAGGTCACATGAAAGAAAATAAAAGGTGGGCCTGGTGGAAAGCACAAAGGGAGTAGATTGTGGAGGTGGGGGAAGCCTGGGTTGGGGAGTAGGCTGGGACTAAGAACTGAGGAAGAGCCTGGGAGCCAGAAAGGGAAATTGAGCAGGACTTTGATTCACTGGTTGTGTGAGAGGCAAATTGAACAATGAGTTAGGGTGGAGGGAGGCTGGTGCTGGTTACAGATAGAGAGACTAGGTACCAGTGGTACAGAAAGAAAGAAGAGACACATCTTATGGGGAGTCAGGGTGTGGTAGGAGAAGTGGCACTGGCTGGGAAGAGACTGGCACAAAGAGCATTATGAGTTATGAGAGAGGTGTCCTGGGACTGGCTGGCAATGGGCTTGGGGAATATAGAAACATAAGAATGTCCACACTGGGTCAGACCAAAGGTCCATGTCACCTAGTATCCCATCTTCCCAGAACGTCCAGAGGGAGTGCACTGAACAGGTGATGATGTCTTTCCTGCCATCCATCTCCAGCTTCTGACAAACAGAGGCCAGGGACACCATTCCTTACCCATCCTGGCTAATAGGCATGGGGAAGACCGCAGGATGGTAAGATATGCAAAGACTGGGTGAAGAGTAGTAACTAGGAACTAAGAAAAGAAGAGGGAGTTGGAGAGAGAGAGATTGACAGTTGGGGCACGGGGTTCTGGGAAAGGGAGTCCTGAGGAAAGAGACTAGGACTGGGAGGAGAAGCATGACAAGTATAAACTGGCACCGGTGAAATGAGGGGAATGGGAGTGGGATGAGGAACAGTGACAGAAAGAGACAGGACTGGCACAGAGACAGGTTGGAGAGGAAGTTTTTTGTGCTGTCTTAAATTACCCATATTGTGCATTTGATGAAGTCTTTAAATACATGATGACATATTGTTTTCTCTCATGCACAACTGTGTCTCTTTCAGTGCAGAGGATAAACTGGAAGAGAGAGTAAAAAGAGGGTTTTGCAGCGACAGAGACTGCCATCTGTAAGAGATGGTTTAATTTGTTGTTGAAGATGTAAGGAATATGGTTAGGCTTGGCAAAATTAGATTATATATGCATAATGTATCTAAATTATATATAACACTGATTTTAAGTTTAATTTTTTATTTTTCATTGATTATGTTTACTTTTGGGTGACAATATGGGATTTAAGGTTTTTCAGTTTTTATTGAAATGTTCACAGTTGGGGAGAAATATGGTGGGTGTGAAACACCAATTATTTAATGACAGTAGACATTGCATTTGAAAAGTCAAAGCTTTATGATTGTGAAAACACATATGTCTAACATCACGTGAAAATAAATGAACTAAATATCCCTATATCAAACTTGAAAAAGTTTCCAAGGAGCATTTTCTTACTTTGCGTAGTTGTACATTTCAATGGAAATATTTTTTGATCGGTTTGTGTGCATGCTTTGGAATTGATGCTTGCCTACATTCACCAAGAAAAATCTAATAATTTAAAACCTGCATATACTGAATGGGACAGGTAATTGCAGAACAGAAGGAAAGGACAGTCTCCGAATTATGCCATTTGACTGCAACCCTGAAGAAACTGATTCTATCCCTGCATTTCCCAAACGTTTCAAGTGTGAAGCTGGACAAGTTGCAGAAATCCACACTCTTCACTGATGATCACTAATTGTGCCTTCCTCTTTTTCTCGGTGCCTGACTTGAGACCTTTGGTCTCATTTGCCAAAGTGCTGAGCATTCGTGTTGCCACTGAAGTCAATGAGAACAGTGCTTTGAGCATTTTAAGGGCATATGATGCAAAGAACTCTAAAAATCAGGTCCAATGTATGGAGCCCTGAGCTTTAATCTCCAGCTCTTAGTGTGACAGAATAGTGTTACTTCAGGCTGATCAGAAACACAGAAAAGCAGGTTGTCATCTTGCACTCTTGTACTGTGAAGATTGCACAACACATTTAGCAAAACATCCGGAACACCAACTCCTTTCAGTGTAAATCAAAGTGTTGACCTGACGACTGACTCAAAAGCTGCTCTGATTTTTATATCCACTTAATGGCCAAACATCATTGCTGTAAAGACACCACATCTTAAGGAGCGTCTGCATGATTTCAATCAAAACATGAGCAAGGACTGCACCAGGGATGAATAACAATGTGATCAGCCTGTAGTTACCACATTCAGTGCAAGATCCGTTGCCTGTGTACACCGTGATGGCATCTTTCCATTCTGCTGCTACTGGGACCAATGGTCACACTTTTAAAAGCAACTCATGGGGTGTGTCTACACTTGCATTCCTCTTTTGAAAGAGGCATGCAAATTAAGCAAATCAAAAATGCAAATGAGGCATAAATTTACATATTCAACACCTTGTTTGCAAATTCTAATTTTGAAAGAGCTTCTTTCGAAAGAAGAAAGCCAGTGTAGATGCTGCTCTTTGGAAATTAAACCTCATCTTGGGAAGAATCCTTCTTCCCATTAAATAAAGGGAAGAAGGATTCTTTTGAAGATGGGTTTACTTTCGAAAGAGCAGCATCTACACTGGCTTTCTTCTTTCGAAAGAAGCTCTTTTGAAATTATAACATGCAAATGAGGTGTTGAATATGCAAATTTATGCCTCATTTGCATTTTTGATTTGCCTAGTTTGCATGCCTCTTTTGAAAGAGTAATACAAGTGTAGCCACACCCGTGTAGATCAGTGGTCACTGGCTAATGCTTTAGGCACCTGTGAGCATTTTGGGTGGAATACCATTTAGTCCAGTAGCGTATTCATTCCATAATATACAAATAGAATAATTAAAACTACAGGAAGTTCATAACAACTTTATAGCATGATCCAGAATTCATAAAATGCATGGACACATTCTCTACATCTTCATTCCAGGCCTCATGAATGCTTTGCTCATGCTAAACCCAAGCCAATATTTTGTAGTTTCAAAAGGAGAGGGCAGGGGATTACATTTATCCTTCTGACCTTCAAAATTGTGATTTACTCAGAAGCAGACCTGAAAGAAATATTCTGAATGAAACTGGTTTTGCAAGATTCTCAGAAGAATTTAGCAGATTCAGGTCTTTCTTGGATTTGTCAGGAAAGGGAATTATATAGGTGTGAAGGTCATATCCTCAGTCATAGCCTCAGTCTGTATAAATTGGTACAGTTCCTTTGCCTTTTTTACCACCTCAAGATATGATCCACAGAAAGTACTTTTGTGTTTCAGATCTTGAACTTGTGCTATTTATTTCCCCTCTTTGTCTCTCTTTCTAAAAATATACCAGTGACTTGGGTGACTCCAAAGTGACAAGTGGCTCACAGCTGAAGAAAAAGCGGTGACAAGAATTAATGACACTTGGTGAACAGTCAAGAGTTAGTTCATTTTACCATGCTCTTGTCAAACAGAATTCACAGAGGATCAAAGTAAAGTTTTAAAATAAGCTAAATTCATTCATGTTTCACCAACATATCTACAGTTTCTTATGAAACTATGATAGCTCTTATGAGACATTTATTTGATATTACATCACAAATACTGAACAAACCAAAATAATATTGGTTCCATTCTAGAATTCTCTGGATTTTACAAGATGAGAACTGGAAGAGTAGGAAATTAATAATATCTTGAGATTTGCCCAGTTAGCTCAAATCTTGTTGGGTATTGTTAATTTTAGAAGAGCAATGCCCAGATGTGGGATGTTAATGCCAATTAACAAGTTAACGCCCCTAGACAATACAATAAATTTAATGAACTGGAGAAATATCACAAACTTTTAATGGCCTACTTGAAACCTATATGTGAATAGCTCCATTAGTACCCTCAGATTGAAATGTGCTTTATTTTAGTGAAAACTGTAGTCAGCCTTACCAAATCCACTCTCATATTACAGGAACAGCTCTGAACCTTGTAGCCCTTTAGGGCTTGAATTGGTTTCTGATTTTACTCTTTTATTCTGAAAGCGCATACTGACACTACTTGAGTCTTCACTTCAGTCCCTTAAACCTGGCTCCACCAAGGGACTCGGGCATTATGAATGAATTAAATGACTAACTGGGACAGACACAGAGGCCGTTTCTACATGCTAACACACGGAGTGAAAGATGCTAAGAAGGTGCGGATGCAAATTTTTGGGAAGAAGGGTCCTCCAGAAGAAGGACTGCCTTCCAGAAGCCCCCCCGTGGGCCGCGCTTCTACAGGGCATTTTGGAGTCCGGAAGAACGGTCTTACGGACTCCAAATCACATGACATTATGCTAATGAGGCATGGGGAATTTGCATCCACGCCTCATTAGCATCTTTCGCTCCGTGTATTAGCATGCCACTTCCAAAGGAAGTGGGCTGTGTAGAAACGGCCCGAGTGAGAATCACTCTGTAGCCAGAGACTAGAGCACTCACCTGGAGGAGGCAGTGGAAGATCCCTGCTCAAAGACCTTTTTCTCATTATAGGAATGATTTGTACCAGTGGTCTCCCACATCCAAGGGGAGTGCTGTCACCACTAGCTTATAAGGGAGCTGTTTCTGATGTCACCAGCACTGTGTGGAGTTAGGTGGGCTCCAGGCATGCATATTTCAGAGTAGGTCTTTCAGGGGGGTAAGGCAGAGCAGCATCTACCTTCCCCCATTCACGGACCACACAGGCATTTAAGAAGACAAAAGTTGTCTGGTTGTCTAGAATGGGACACTAGTGCACTTGCATGGAGGTAGACACATAGGTACCTATGTACAGCAAAGAACAAATGAGTTTAGGCACCAACAATGCCAGGGAGAAGCCAAGTTGGGGGCTGGTAGATCACAGTAAAAACAGGACTTAGGCACCTAAACCAGGGGCCAAATCACCTTAGCATCTGTGTAGATCCAAGGCTTATCTGATCCAACACTCATTTAAGCCAATCAATGAGAGTCTTCAATGGCTTCAGTGGATCAGGCTGTTAGGCTGTAATGATAGCTAGCAGTCTTTGTACTACTGTTCAGTATCTGTCCAGCAGATGAGCTCTCTCCACTTCTAGCCTGCCCACAGACTACACCCTCTTCCCTCATACTGTCCACCCAAGGGAGAGAGGTAGCTTTTCTGTCCATGCAGGCTGCCTTAAACAGGGGGAGGACATTTCAGAAGTTGAAATCAAGATCAAATCATTTTGAAAAGTAGATAGAAATGGTGCGGAATATAGGAAAGTCCTCAGATTTATGTGTATAAATAAAGGAAGCTCGCTAGTATGAAAATAAATGAAAACATAGGGGCACTGACAATTTTTTATCTGGGGAAAGAGGTTTTCAAAAGTTGTAGACTGTCACTTAATGGCTACGTCTACACGTGCCCCAAACTTCGAAATGGCCATGCAAATGGCCATTTTGAAGTTTACTAATGAAGTGCTGAAATGCATATTCAGCGCTTCATTAGCATGCGGGCGGCGGCGGCGCTTCGAAATTGATGCGCCTTGCCACCGCGCGGCGCGTCCAGACGGGGCTCCTTTTCGAAAGGGCCCCGCCTACTTCGAAGTCCCCTTATTCCCATGACCTCATGGGAATAAGAGGACTTTGAAGAAGGTGGCGTCCTTTCGAAAAGGAGCCCCGTCTGGACGCGCCGCGCGGCGGCAAAGCGCATCAATTTCGAAGCGCCGCTGCCGCCCGCATGCTAATGAAGCGCTGAATATGCATTTCAGCGCTTCATTAGTAAACTTCGAAATGGCCATTTGTATGGCCATTTCGAAGTTTGGGGCACGTGTAGACACGGCCTTAGAGAGCAGAATGTTGATACCTACAATGTCTTGGAGGGAATTAAGACAGGTGTAATGGTGATGGTAAAACCTGAATTTCTAGCATGTTGTATTGTTTTGTTTTTCTGTATTCAGGTCCTAAGGGCCTGGTCCTATATCTGCTCACATGAGCCGAAGTGAACAGAAAGACTACGATCAGCTTTGGTCTGGGTCCTCAATTGTTTACTACAAGAAGCATTTGTTACGTAAGCAGGTCTCACATTTTGTGTTTTTGTGTTTTTAAAACTTTTACTTTAACCCACTAACTTAATGTTACACTTTCAGTGAATATGAACTGCCTTGAAGTTTAAATGTTTGATCCTAGCTGCACCAGTGCTAGGCCAGTGACCAGGTACGAAAGTGAAATTGCTGTACAAAAGTCACCGGCCATCACAAACAAGATACCAATGCTCTCACCATGAATGCCAGCTCTCAACACAAATGTGCATTATAGAAATTTGGTTATGACCACATTTTGTGTTTCAGAAACCTCCTGAAGGAAACCTCTAGCAAACATTTTAAAACATCGGTGTTGGTTGGTTTGGGTTATTTGGGGGTTTTTTGTTTGTTTTATTTTGTGTTTTGTTTTGTTTTGTTTTTTAATTATTTTTTAGTCAGAGTCATTCATCATCATTTAAATTATTTTTTTCTTTAACAAAAGGTGTTATATTTTTGAAGTGATTACATTTTAATTATCATTACACACACAGCTCCTAAATCATTATCTTAATTTAATCTTCTTTTTGTGTTACATTTAGTAAAACTAATGTCTAATTTAGCATCACTAATGTTTCACTGCTTTTATACATTTGTAAAGCTGTTGATTAAGTGCCTATTGCAATGATTAATCTATCTTTTTTAGAATGTTTGGCTATTTAAACAGAAAAGTTTGTTACCCCTCTGAAATGTGTACTTCCCCTCATTATGAGGATATTATATATCATTTCATGGGCATAATATATATTGAAGTGACTGGATCAGTGAATCAACCATAAATCCATGCAATGTCAGTACTTGGCCACCTGTGACGTTGACTCACATTACTTGATGTGAACAGATGAGGAACATCCATCTTCTGCATTTGGTGCTGCATAGCTGTATTTGGCCATCATTCAGGAGTTAATCATCTGGTCAGCAGCTGGAGCAAGTAACCAGAGTGGATGTGGTACAGATGTGCAATGGAGTATAATTGAAAGAAACCCTCTTTTTCACGCCATGCTGTGCCACCACAGGGCCCACTGATGGGAAAACAAAGTGGGCAGTTGCCCAGGGCCTAGAGATTCAAAAGTTACCTCAGCAGCAGTGGTGGCTGGAGCCCCAGGCCTTCTAAATCCTTCTGGGAGTGTTGAAATACCCCATACACACCTTCCTGAGGGGCCAAGAAATTCTGTCAGCCCCTCTGGTTGCCACTTAAATTTTCCCACCAGAAACATGGAAGATATGTACAATGAGCCCTGTTCCATCCCTTTTCTGGGCAACCCATGTTGTGCGTTCTTAGACCCCTGATCACTCCCTGGCAACTAGCCTCTGGGGGATATACTATAGGCACAGCAACGGTTACTAAGGCATTTGTGGGAGCCCCTGGCATCTTCCTCCAGCAGAACTGCAACAATTCTGTTGCTAGAGAATTCGGCTGTCAAAGACATGGAGACAGGATTGGTTCCTTGTTGCAGGGGTGAGCAAACTTTTTACATTGGGCCCCATTTTTCATCCCTGCAATTAGCAGAGTCCCCCCTTCCCCCAGACTATCTAATGTAATTCAAACTGATGCCAGTTTCAGTTATGGTCATATGAAAAAAACTTTTTGGCACTTGTAAGTAGGTAGAACGTAAAAATTTTATGAATGGGTATATAAATGTGAATATACATACATAAAACAGTAACATATTTCAACATTTTTGATGAGAGGTATGAGCCTGAGACCCAGCAGCTGATCGTGCTGAACCCCTTTTATGAAATTTCATGCCCTTCCAAGAGGACCCATCTCCTACTTTGCTCACCTCTGCCTTATTGTATAGAAATGCAAAGAGCAAGAGAAAATATTCAGTACAAAAGAAAAAGTCAAGTGA
The DNA here is from genome assembly GCF_033958435.1 of Carettochelys insculpta. NCBI lineage: Eukaryota > Metazoa > Chordata > Testudines > Carettochelyidae > Carettochelys > Carettochelys insculpta. The sequence continues at coordinate 141,458,801 of NC_134137.1, forward strand.
GATTTTAATCTTTCCAAAATCAAGAAAGTCTAAATTAAGTTTGTAGCTAGCAGTCTTACCTCTACTGCTTCATGTGCATGCACTGTAATCCATGTCCTCTTGTAATAAATAATGTTCTACAATAAAAACGTTGCATAGATTTTTATATTTCATTACCTGCCATATTTTACATGAGAAATAGTTAACTTCCAATGATATGTAAGGTGATACCTTAATAAATTACAAAATTATGAGCAATCCTTTGGGATAAATTTAACGCACTAGTTCTAACAGTGTAACCAGTCAGAAATGAGTATTCAAAGCATGTGGCCTCAATTCAGAAACCATCCTGATCAACAATCCATGTTATAAAATGGATAAACTATGTAAAATGATGCAGAGAGAGTGTTTCCTCACTGATAGAATTCCAAACATGGTATGCACTTTTTGACTACCAGATTTGAATCTGGAGATTTTAGGACAAGATAGAAAAAGTTTTATAGTTCTCACCTGGAAAAAAATGAAATGCCAGCTTCTTGCTTGTTAAAAGATTACAGCATTTCCAACATCGGTTTTACAGTAAAAATAATCTATGCATCTGGAATTCAGTACATGAATAATTTGCTCTGAAAATTATGTTCTGTCTGTCTTACAGCAAATAATGTATATGGTTAACAACGTCTCACTCCAGAAGATTTCTACGAAGTGTCCTCATAAAGTATATCACAATCTCTTTACGACACACTCTCAGGGCACCTGCTCCTTTGTCACTCTCCTTTATCTCTCACTTACCTCACGGACTCCTTGAAATCTTCTTTTTCCTTCACATTTTCAATTTTATCTTCTTGTGGTTCTTTTTCTACCTCTCTGTTAATTTCATTAGCATGCCCTCAAATCATAGAGGCCGTGTCTACACTAGCCCAAAACTTCGAAATGACCATGCAAATGACCATTTTGAAGTTTACTAATGAAACGCTGAAATACACATTCAGCGCCTCATTAGAATGCTGGCATCCGTGGAGCTTTGACATTGACGCAGCTCATCGCCGCGCGGCTCATCCAGATGGGACTCCTTTTCGAAAGGACCCCAGCAACTTCAAAATACCCTTATTCCTAACAGTAGATAGTAATAAGGGGATTTCAAAGTTGCCAGGTTCCTTTTGGAAAGGACCCCCATCTGGATGAGCCGCGCGGCGACGAGCCACATCAATGTCGAAGCTCCGTGGCTGCCAGCATTCTAATGAGGCGCTGAATATGTATTTCAGCGCTTCATTAATAAACTTCGAAATGGCCATTTGCACGGCCATTTTGAAATTTTGGGCTAGTGTAGACACAGCCAAAGTGTTGCCCTATCCCTCTCAAGAATCATGGCATGTCAACTCGCAAAATTCCACAGAACATAGCACCTCAGGCATATTATAAATGGGCCTCACAAGTGACACAGTTGTGAAAGGGGTACAGTAATAATGATAGGACATTTTAGAGCACACTGAGGTCAGGTCTACACTAGGAGGTACAATCAATTTTAGATATGCAAATCCAGCTAAGAGAATTGTGTAACTGGGGTTGACTTATCTAAAATTGATTTTTGCTGCCATCCACACAGAGGGCATTTGATGGGAGACAATCCACCTTCGACTTCCCTTATGCATCATGACTGCCAGGAGTACTGAGATTGAGGGTGGCATCATGACAGTTTGATTTAGAGTGTTCCCACTAAGCTTCTTATTGTCAATCTTCTCATAAGTGTAGACGTATCCTGAGGCACAGATTCTGTTCTCTGAGACAGCACTGTCAGCTTCAAGTAACCCATTCATTGTAATGGCTTTCACAGGATTTACAGAAGTTTAACGGTAAGCAAAATCTGTCCCAGAGTGCTTAAGGGTCTGATCAAACTCCCATTAAACTGAGTGGAAAGTCTTGTACAGACATCAGTGAGAGCTGAATTGAGTCTATCTTCCAGTAACCTCAAGAAACTATTCATTCCTAAGCGGACTGGAAATAAACAGAAAGTGGAAACTGTTTTATTTTTATTTTTAGTAATAGCTTTATTATTTTTCATCAAGTCATGTTTCGCAGGCTGAAGTAATTATTGTTTCAATCCCAGCAAGTAACCTTAGCACCAGATAAGCAGATCTTGACTCATATACAGGTCAATTGTCCTTAATGTTGATTCTTCCAAAAACTGAACAAACCATTAGCTCAGTGGGCAAGAAAAACAAGCAGGGATTGATTTAGTGCAGCATAGCAGAAAGCAGATATTGAGACTGCTCTGATTATTTTTGTGTGGGTCCTTATTTTTGAAATCACTAAAAATTCCTCTTGTGTGAATTTTCAAGCAATCTTTGTTCTCTGAAAGTTGCTTGATATACTGTTTCTGATGAGCCTCTTTCTGTTATTTGAGAGGGTGGGTTATTACTCAGTGAACCTAATTATATGTCAAACTATTTCAGATGTGTGGGCCCAGGGAAGATTGTTAAAGGCAAGAAAAACCTCACCCCTGTCTTTCACTCCATTAATCCACTACTTGGTACTGGCAGACAAAGGGGTGAACGCCAGCTGTGAACACACAAATGGCAAGAAGGCTCTGACTAGCTCCTGTGCTACCTGAAATACTTTCTGAATCTCTTCAGAGGAATGTGTGTTCTATGCCATCAACTCAATGTGGGAGGCTGTCAAGGACATTTAAGAGAGTGCATTATGTTATTGATGTCGGTATTTCATACCTATGCTTGTAAAGGGAAAAGCATTTACATAGAAAAATGGTGACTCTCAGAAACTCTTTTGATATTGCCATACTCAACCTTAGTTTTACAAAAGCTGTATGTGTTGATTATTTATTTAACGGTACTGTGCATGGAATCTTCTGCTTTTTGGATTCTTGTACTTTTGATTGCAGTTACTGAAGGCCAGAAGTGATTCAGACAAAGCTGCCAAGCATTATTTTTTATAGCAACTTGTCATGCATTGTAATAAGCACACAATGTACCAGTTCCGCACTATCCTCAGTTCTAACCTACAACCATTTTTAGTTCACACTCAATTAGTTGTCATCACAGAGGTCAAGGTGCTAAATAATAAACCACCTGAGACACTGCAGGGCATTTTGGTCCCAGTCCTTGAACTGTTTCCATAAAGATGGACCATTGAGCCCTCTTGACTTAAATAGGGCTTCATGCAATTGTAGGGGTCCAGGAGTGGATATCCCTTAGCAGGATCTGGGCCTAAGTGAACAACAAAATCCTCCTCTCTTCTGCCCCATTCTGCTACAATTTGAAAAGGCATAAGGACATCTGGAGAGAAAACAAGTACACACCCCTGGACTCTTGAAGTCAATTGGCTTTGCATAACCCTCAACGTTTCAAGTGATTGAAATAGGACACAATAATACAATATTACGTTTATGAAGAAGGTTTGTTATAGTTCCTATAACAACGTGTTCAAAATAACAAAGGAAATTAAGCCAAATAAATGCTTATTTATCTCTCTTCACCATTGAGAAATAAAGTTTGAAATGACTGCTAGCTACCAGATTTTTATTCTTAATGAGCGGTTTTGGATAGAACAAAAGAAAGTAACCTACAAAAAGGCTGTGTCTACACTTGCATTCCTCTTTCGAAAGAGGTATGAAAATAAGGGAAATCAAAAATGCGTATGAGGTGCAGATTTGCATATCTGTCACCTCATTTACATTTTCTTATTTTGAAATAGCTTTTTTCAGAAGAAGAAAACCAGTGTAGACACTGCTTTTTCGAAAGTAAACCCCATCTTCAAACGAATCCATTTCCCTTCTTTTGTGGGAAGAAGGATTCTTTCGAAGATGGGGTTTAATTTTGAAAGAGCAGAGTTTATACTCGTTTTCTTCTTTTGAAAGAAGCCATTTCAAAATAAGAATATGCAAAAGAGGTGACAGATATGCAAGTCTGCATCTTATTTGCATTTTGATTTCTCTCATTTGCATACCTCTTTCAAAAGAGGGATGCAAGTGTAGATACAGCCAAAACGTCTGTTTCCAGTACTCCATAGCATGTTCCTTTTGGCAGCACAAACTATTTCTGACACATTTCACTTTTCTGCACTATTCAAGTGGAGGCTTTCACTGGTTACACTGCAGGTGGGAAAAGTTATTTGATTTTATTGCCACTATATCACTTAATTTAATCCCAACCAGTGGTACCGCTTTTTAGGCATTGGGTTCTGGTTGCTGGGTGAGAGGATTTTTTTTTTCCGAATGAACTTTTCATGTTGGTTATTTTCCATATCATGCTGAATAGTCTCTTGCTGTGAGGAATTAAACGTGAATTTTACAGGTTTTGAAAACATAGCCAATTTTGCCTAGCCACTTATGGAGTCATTCATTTGAGATATGTTGTCATACTGTTATCATGTGCAAGAATTTCATCACAGATTTGATGACCTTTACATTTGGAAAGCATCAGAGAGGTATCTGTGTTAGTCTATATCTTCGAGAACAACAAGAAGTCCTGTGGCATCTTATAGACTAACAGATATTTTGGAGCATAAGCAGGTCTTTGCCCATGAAAGCTTATGCTCCAAAATATCTGTTAGTCTATTTGGAAAGCAGACGCTCTGTTTGTGGCACACGGATCACATAAGGAAATAGATCAATTAGTACCTCTGCCAGACCCAGCGTTAGGGCAAGATGAACAAGGTGGTTGCCTTGGGCTCTGTACCTTCAGGGACTCATGCTCCCACCAGCCAGGTCCTGCTGTTAGTGTGCCACTGTGGGCCCCACAAATTCTTTGGCTGGGCCTGATCTCTATATCATGGGAAGACGTGGATGAACCAATAGGTGGATTAACAGACGCAGGCTCTTAGGTAAAGGGTCTTCTGTAGGCATTGCATTTTCCATATAATCTTGTGCTTTAAAAAACTGCACAACTTTAAACGATAATGTTTTATATGGCCATGTAAAGATCATATATTCTTTTCTCTGGCATAATTGTTTGCCTCAAAAGCTCACTAACACTTCAGAGTGTAAAAACTGCACAGAAAAGGCCTTGGAAATCTGTTCCATAACATTTTCACGTCTAGCAAACCACAACGGATTGCACATATCTCAGCAGACCATCTTTATTTTGTGTCATAATCACTGGTGCAACAAGCAAAATATCAAGTGCTTCTGTTTAAAGGACTAAGTTGAATTTTTCATGCATGGACAGCACTGCATAAAATGTAAATAATCCTTCACTCACTTACCACTTACTACTATTCTGAGTTCCTCTGGCTCAGCAGCATCTTTCTGCTCTTGTTCATCAAAGGTTCTGACAACTAGGAACACAGTGCATTCCAAGTAGTCGATGGACGTTCAATAGATCTCACCAAAGACAACCAGTGTGTATGCACGTGCCCCACAATATTCTTCATGGAAGTGCTGTAAAATGTCATATATTAATTCAAGAATGTACCTCTTTTGAGACTTCTCTGTAAGTGGTAGTAAATATAATTAATCAAATCCTCAGCATTCACCTGCAGTGATTTTGATGCATGCTCTCCCATTCAGGGCATGAAGCAGCAGGAATACTCCATTGTATACAATCCATGGTTCCTTGTTTGCTTAATTTGTCTTAATGTATTGTTCTGCTTACTGTAAGTGTTTGTAGCATTGTCTGCTGAGTAGCACATTTATTCCAGACAACACTGTGTTTTGACAGCATGTTGATGGCTGCCTCAAATAAGATTTGAGATTTAGTCGATATACTAGAAACCGTACCTAAAAACTCAGCAACTGCTAGGTCAATTTCTGGGTGTTCATATGTAAGCATGCTTGGAAAATAATTCTTGAACTCATCCAGTACCAAACCAAAATATTGTTCATGGTCATCTATCGTACTTTGTATATTTTCAGGTGCTTTAGGTGCAACTGACCCTTGTATTATATGGGTCATTTTGTGGAAGCATCCTCACAGATCTTGGCAATTTTGGAATCTGGGAATATTTTCTTTACGAAAGAGCACAATCTAACGTAGTCACTGCTGATGTAATCTATGCCAGCTGAGTGTGATGCCTTTTTCCTCCCTAGTGGCATCTAGACCATCTAAAGCATGGCTGGGGAACACCCAACAGTCCAGATCTGGAATATGAGTTGCCTAGATCTGGACCTTGAGGATTGGGGCTCCTCTCCATAACATCTAGCCCACAGTGGTGTTGGGAATGTGGCACCCCAAGCCTCATGGGCCACATCAGGCAAGCCAGGGCCAGATTCAGACATGGGCTCTGCCGGGGGGTTGAGGGTCAGGAAGTGGTTCCCCAGCCAGGGGATGGGGAGGAGGGCAGAAGCAGCAGTCTCAGCAGCACTGCCCAGAGGCTTCATACGACTGCTATGATTGGCTAGAATTCCAGCCAATCAGAGCAGCAGAGGGTGGTACCTGGGAATGGTAGAAGGGGGGTCAGAGTAAAGTGCATCCAGGGGTGAGCAGGTAAGCTGTACCCACATTGCCCAGACCCTCTGGCCCTCAACCACTCCTGTGCACCCTCCCAACCAGAGCCCCACTCCACTTCCTTCCTGCACCCTTCCTCCCACTCCAACTCCCCACCCCCACTCTGCTCCTGCCTCCCAGATCCCACATGTCAAACCCTCCAATCCTCTCCTGCCCCGACACCACACTCATCTGCTGCATCTCCCTCCTGCCCAAACTCCACACCTGTCCCCTGCTCCTGGCCCCTCCCTCCTAGACCCTCACCCCCACCCTGACCCCTTCCTTCCAGACCCTGCACCCTAAGCCCTTCTGCACCCTTCATCCCACCTCGACCCATGCTCACAGCCTGCTCCTGCGCCTCCTCCCACCCAGACTCCCACCCCTCTCCCACACCCCTCAGCCGAGATCCCCCAACCACAGCCCACTGCTGCACCCCCTCATGCCCAGACCCTGCCACCCTAGGCCTGCTCTTCCACCCCAGTTAACCCACCTCCAGTCCTCTCCTGCACCCTACTCCTGCCCAGATCACCTGTCCGAGCCTACTCCTTCACCTTCCCTTTCACCCAGACCCCCCAGTTCCCAAACTGCTCCTGCACCATCCCTTCCGTCCTTCCAGATCCCATAGCCCTGCCCCCTCCTACAACTGGGGACCATGTCAGTTTATTTATTTATTTATTGCTTCTCACTTTTGTGGTCCCCAACTGATTTGTCTATGAGTCAGTGGCTCCCAACCCGAAAAAGGTTCCACACCCTGATCTAGAGATTGGTAAGTTCGCTAAAGCCTTAGCTACTAGCCACGTGGTTTCTACTTCACAGAATAGCAGATCCTACACTAAGTTTCAAAGATCCCAGGATCAATCTCACCTGCTGACAGCCAGGGTCTATCAGTGTTATACTGACAAAATAGATGTCACATCCAAAAGTCTTGTAAATAAAGCTTATATTTTGCTACATTTATTTTTGCCTCCACATGCTGGGGGAAAAAGCTGCATGCTTCTCCATGGCAATATGACTTCAAATATCATTGTATCCACCACGACTAAGGGAAAATTCAGCTCTGCGCTACTCTCAAAAAATGAAACATATACCCATCACTTCCATATTTGTAGACAACGGTGCCTAAAAGTTACAACTTTTCATTTTTGTCCTTGGGGTAGCCTAATGTCTGAATCTGCCATTGCTGCTGTTGAGTCTTCTGGTTTTTTGGGTTGGTTTGGTTTTCTTTGTTGTTGTTGCTCACTTATACTCAGATTTATTTTTTAATTATTGGAGACTCCACAGTTCTATAATTCTGTCTGCTACTCATTTTATCACTCTCAAATTGCTTCCTGCCATTTGTGGGTCTCTCTGAACTCTATCTCAAACTAGATCTCTCCCATGACTTACTGTCACAAGTGCTGGGTGCAACAAATAACACATCAGTGCTTCAGGTTGGAGAACAATTCATTCTCATTCTAGATGTACTATTGCCAATATCCCCTCTTTTAAGTACAGGCAATATAAAGGGAATGGGTAAATTGCCTGACATTTATTCTGACTTTACAAGTATACTTGCTTCTGCTTTGTCTCCTTAGCTGTGTCTACACGTGCATGCTACTTCGAAGTAGAGGCACTAACTTCGAAATAGCGCCTGTCACGGCTACATGTGTCGGGCGCTATTTCGATGTTAACATCGACGTTAGGCGGCGAGACGTCAAAGCCGCTAACCCCATGAGAGGATGGGAATAGTGCCCTACTTCGAAGTTGAACATCAAAGTAGGGCACGTGTAGCTGATCCGCGTCCCGCAACATCGAAATAGCGGGGTCTGCCACGGCGGCCATCAGCTGAGGGGTTGAGAGACGCTCTCTCTCCAGCCCCTGTGGGGCTCTATGGTCACCGTGGGCAGCAGCCCTTAGCCCAGGGCTTCTGGCTGCTGCTGCTGCAGCTGGGGTTCCATGCTGCATGCACAGGGTCTGCAACCAGTTGTCGGCTCTGTGGATCTTGTGTTGTTTAGTGCAAGTGTGTCTGGGAGGGGCCCTTTAAGGGAGCGGCTTGCTGTTGAGTCCGCCCTGTGACCCTGTCTGCAGCTGTTCCTGGCACTCTTATTTCGATGTATGCTACTTTGGCGTGTAGACGTTCCCTCGCAGCGCCTATTTCGATGTGGTGCTGCGCAACGTCGATGTTGAACGTCGACGTTGACAGCCCTGGAGGACGTGTAGACGTTATTCATCGAAATAGGCTATTTCGATGTCGCTACATCGAAATAAGCTACTTCAATGTAGGCTTCACGTGTAGACGTAGCCCTTATGTAATAAAAGGAACTTTGAAAAAAAATGGAAATATTTTGGGTACTTACACATCTTTTGTGAGAGAGGGAGAGATGAGGAAAGTTGAAAGCAGAAGTAGGTAGGAAGACCAGCCTTTTCTTTTTACCTAAACTTTGTTGGTAACTCACTGATTGTTCTAGAGCATTGGTTCTCAAACTTCATGGTACTGCACTCCCTTTCTGATAACAAAAATTACTGCAAGACACTAGTGTCCTACGTTACTCTGTTTATATTTTAAATAAAAAGTGTGTGACAAAGCCACATCTGCAAAATGAGTAGCCACTAAATATTTAAATGCACCATACAATTAGTAGATAATATTTATATCCAGCAGTACAAAATAAATATGTACGTAATGGGGAGGACAAGCTTGTGTCAATGAACATAAAACTCCGAAGTGGGGCTCCGAGTGGCTGAAGAAAAGAGAGATCACAGCGAGATGGGCCCTGTCTTTGTTTGTCAACAAAGTCAGTGCAAAGAAACCAAATTCACATAGGTAGGTACCTGAAAATGGAATGAGCTCTTTCAAGGCTGCAGATGGCAACTCTGGATTTTCGTCTTGCACTGAAACCAAGACATTAGCAAGAGGCTGTTCAGAAAAATCTCAGCATCAATGTCTCTTCACAGGAAAGACCCACTAATGTTTCTTTCACTGCAAGTGACATAACAGAACTTAACAGCATTTCTAATCCACACTTCTGTTTTCTGATCATTTTCTCGGAAGTGTTCCTGAACTACAGTTTAAGGCTTTGCAGGTGGCTGATGATAATGGATTGCCAATCATGATTTGGCAAGACACTTTCATCCAGTAAAAATACAAAAAGGTTCAATACTGCTACTGTCTACACAAACATAGCAAAAGAAAAGTTTCTTGATTCAACCTTCAAATCAGGGGGACAGTGGCAGTCCGTTCTCCCCCATCCCCTCCCCAATACACACATCACCTCTTTCCAGGTGTGTGGCTTTGTTTGTTTTTTGTTTTTGTTTTTGGCAGATAATATAGCAATTAGCTGGCAGGAGCACTGTACCTAATTCCTATATTAGAGAAAGAAAATTAAATAAATATTAGATCCACTTAGTTCTCAGGCTAACAGGTTGTGACCTCTTTTGGCAAGTCACTTAAGGGACACGGGTGAGGCTTACAATTTTAATACATATTTTTTGTTACTAATTCTGGGGAGAGAAACGGAGATCCTGTCAGGACTCCTGAGCTCTATCTTATCTCCGGGAGAGGACCGGGGTCTAGTGTGTTACAGCACAGGGTGGATACATCTGGGTTCTATATAAGACCATCAGAATGGCCACACTGGGTCAAACTATTGATCCATCTAGCCCAGTAACCTGTCTTCCAACAGTGGCCAATGCCAGGTTCCCCAGAGGGAAAGAACTGGGCAAGCAATAGTCAAGTGATACATGTTCTGTCACTCATTTCTGGCTTCTGGAAAGCAGAGGCCAGGGACTCCATTTCTGCCCATCCTGGCTAGTAGCCATTGATGGACCTGCCCTCAGTGAACTTATTTCATTCTTATTGGACTCCTGTTATAGTTTGAACCTTTGCTCCCCCACCCCTGCCCCAGCAAAGAATTCCATATGTTGACCATGAACAAGTAATTTCTTTTGTTTATTTTAAATCACTGCCTATAAATTTCATTGGGTGACCTTCTGGTGTTAGGTTAGTCAAGGAGTAAACGGTCTCTTATTCAGCTTTTCCACACCATTCCTAAAATATAGACCTCTAACCCAATGCAACTTAGTCATTTATTTCCAAGCTGAAAAGTCCCACTTTTTTAATCTCTCCTCACATGGAAACTGTTCTTTACCCCTTATCATTTCTTGGTGTGCTTCACTGTACCTTTTCCAAATCCAATATATCTTTTTTAGAAGGGATGATGAGATCTTCATTCAGTATTCAAGATGTGGACATACCATGACTTTATATAGCGACAATATGAAAGTTTCTGTCATCTTATCTATTCCTTTCCTAACCGTTCTCAGTATTCTGTCAGCTTTTTAGAGTGCCACTGCACATTGAGCAGATGTTTTCAGGGAACTATCGACAATGATTTCAAGACTTCTTTCTTGAATAGTAACAGCTAATTTAGACCCCATCATTTTGTGTGTATAGTTGGGATTTTATTTTTCCATGCGCATAATTTTGCATTTATCAACACTGAATTCCAGCTTATGTTTTGTAGCCCAATCACCCAGTTTTGTGAACTCCATTTGCAAGTCTTTCCAGCCTGCTTTGGACTTAACTATTTTGAGTAATTTTGTATCATCTGCAAATTTTGCCACTTCACTCTTTACCGCCCCCCTCCCCGTTTTCAGATAATTTATGCAAAACTTGACCAGCACTATTCCCAATACAGACCACTGGAGAACACCACTGTTTAACTTCTTAACTAGGCTAGGGCATGCACTTTAAGAGGAAATTTGAGAAGAAATTCTTTCTACTGCAATTTTTCAAACTGGTTTCCACCAGAACATAATGGTTCTATTGCTAGGCAACCGTTTCAGACAGCTCTGACAGAAGCATACCTGAGTAGAGGAAGAGAAGCACAGGGCAGGCAATGGTGGGCATCAAGCACAGCAATTGTGAGAAGTCCCATGAAATTAAGTTGCCCAAACTTTGCCTTCAGCCCTCGTTGGCAGGATTTAGGTTTCAGCAGGGCCAGCGTTAGACCTAGTGGGGCCTAAACCAACAAGCAGAAACCTGAGCCCTACTCGAGGCAAAAGCCGAATCCTGAGCCCAGATACCTAGGACTGAAGCCACAGCCTGAACCTCCACCCAAGGTTGAAGCCCTTGTGCTTCAGCTTCTAACTCATATAGCAGGGCTTGGGCTTGGGCTTGGACTTGGGTCTGGGCGTGGGTTTCAGCCCCAAACAGCAAGGCTTAGCCTTCAGACCCAGGGGATGGAGCTCAGATTTCAGCTTTCTGCCCTGGCAATCCCATTTACATGATCTCACAAGCAAAGGTGAAAATGGGCCAATACAGTGAACTAGTAAGAAGTGATCCCTAGTGCTGGCCTATACATAGCTGATGGGAAAGTGCTGCCTTAGTTTTAACATCACTGCCTCTTTTGCTTTTCCCCCTCAGTAGGCCTGCTGGTAGGGTCTGGCAGAACTGCCACAACCACAGTAGCACTTTAACATGCCTGTCCTTTTCGCCCCACCCCAGGTTTGTGATGGGGGCAGAGAAAGGAGAAGCTGTCCCAGGCCCCAGCAATTTAAGTGGGCCTAGGGGGCTTTCAGGCATCACTAATGCAGCCATTAATTACCACTGGAGCCCTAGGCAGCACACTGTGTGCAGCACTGAAAGGCTGGCTGGGGGAAGGCTGAAGCCCCACCCCTTCTAAGAGCTCAGAGCCAATGAGAAGCCCTCGTACTTCAGACAGCCTTCTCTCACCAGTGCTATTTTAAAATTACTTTCACCCATGCTCACAAGCCTCTTTCGGGGTCTCATCACGCAGTTTGAGAACTGTTGTTTCAGAGTTAATATTGCTAGAGGGGTGTCAGGGAAGTTGCTTGGTGGTTTTGTGTGCTTAGTTGCAATCAATATTTTTATGTGCCAGGCTTTGGACAAGAGAGAGCTTAATGGGGCATATCGTTTTTAAATGCCTTGTAGATACATTTCCCATTATTGTTTATTATTATTAAGCACCAAACAATGTGTTTAGTGCTGTAGAAAACAAAAAGGGAGATACTTCCTTCTCTAAAGAGCTTGCAGTTGAATAGCTTTTTTGAAGAAAAAGCAATTCAACATCAGCCTTTTGATCACACTTTATAGGATATAAATATGGGGCAGATCTTCCAGTCTGACTGACTAAAGGACACATAAAAATATTGAAGGAAAATAAAAGTGTCTCTATACCACCTTCATTTCCACCTAGTGCTTGAGGTTGTTTTAGGCCAATTAAAATTGGCACAAATTAAAGCAGTTGCACATCTGTACTAACTTATGTTGCTCTTTAATGAGGCTCTTATGTTGGCGGAAGTCCAGGTTTCCTACATCAAAGTGAGGGATTAAGAGAGAGTGAGGTAGAGTTCTGTTATGCTGATTCAACATTAGGCACAACCTAGCCCAGACAAACTGGGTAATGAGGTCTCAGCTATATTTTACCTCTCCACTTACCTCTAAAATCTAGACACAGGGCTAGATAATCACAGGTAAAATAACATTAGGTGTATCAATGTTTTTGATTTCCTGTTAAAATTTAAGAACCACTCATTGTAGGTGCCAAAATACCTACTTAGGATCTAAATCAAATTGATCAGATTCTCTGAGGTGTTCACAGATACAAATCTGACATGAATTGAAATCTGCGAAAAATCTGGAAAAGGTCTTGTAAATTTGCCTCCACAGTTTTCCCTCTGACTTTACTCATGGGAAAAGGTTTGGGGGCTGATTCATCCAACCTCCTCCTCACTTGTTTTCTTTCCAGGCCTGGTCTTGTAAACTCTATTATCCCCCAAATTTTAATGTTCTTCTCCTCAGGTGTTGATGGTTTTTAGACACTAAGACCGTGTCTATGCTAGCACCCCCCTTGCACAAGGGGGATGCTAGTGAGACACATCAGGATATGCTAATGAGGCACTGCAATGAATATACAGCGCCTCATTAGCCTAATGGCAGCCGCGGCACTTCGGAAGTGCCGCTTTCGATCATGCGCGGCTCGTCTACTCGGGGTCCTTTTCAATAGGACCCCTCTGACATCAAAATCCTCTTATTCCTATAACCATTGGCTTTTGGAATGACCTTCTGTCCTAAATTAAAGATCCCATTATCAGAGATTTTCTCCCTTTGTAAGCATTTCTAGTCCATGAATAAGTCATTTCTTAAAATTCTCTTCAGTACAAAGATAAAGTTGTCTAGTGTATGTTTTCTTGTTTTTGAATCATTCATATGGTTCCTCTTTAAACTCTCTCTGACTTTAACATCCTATAAACACAAACATATAATAATATATTTAAAAGATAGAGGCAATGATTTTGATTAAGTACTACAAAGCCAGAAAATTACAAAGCTAAAAGTCACTGTGCAATTTTGATGCTATGCCCTCAAGTATGTGTGTGTGATATTACTTATACACTGGAAGAGAGTACACTTACAAAATTTGCAGACGATGCTAAGCTGGGAGGGTTTGCTAGCACTTTGGAGAATGGGATTAGAATTCAAAATGACCCTTACTAATTGGAGAATTTGTCTGAATTCAAAAAATTGAAATTCAGTTAAAACAAGTGTGAAATACTTCATTTAGTAAGGAAAGGTCAGACATCCAGCAACAAAATGGGGAATACTGGCTAGGCAGTGATACTGCTGAAAAGGATCTGGGAGTTACAGTAGATTACAAATAGTCTATGAGTCACCATTGTGGTGCACTTGCAGAAAAAAGGCTAATATGCTGGAGTATATTAATAACATTGTTATATGTAAGACAAGGGAGGTAGATGCCATGCCCTACTTGGCACCGGTGAGTGCTCAGATGGAGTATTGTTTCAATTCCAGGCAGCACACTTTAGGAAAGAGGTGGATGTTTTAGAGAGAGCCCAGCGGAGAGCAATAAAACTTACAAAAGTTTCAAAAGGCCTGACCTTTGCGAAAAGGTTAAAAAACATGGTCATGTTTAGTCTTGAGAAACAATGAGTGTTGGGGACATGATAATAGTCTTCAAATATATAAAGAGGACTGTGTTCAATTGCTGTCCAAGACCACTGAAAGTAGAACAAGAAGTAATAGCCTTGGCTATGTCTACATTAGAGCGATCTGTCCACAGAAGGTTTTATCATCAGATATCTTCCAACAAAACCTCTGTTGACAGATTGTGGCCAGATGCCAAGCGTATTACAAGAGCAATTTGCCCTGTTGACAGGGAGTGGCCAGACTATCCGGCTGCTCTCTCAACAAAATGGCCAACCAAAAGCACAGAAGACAGGGCTGCTCAGTGTCCCAGGATTCCTGTCTGTTGACAGATGGCCCTCCCAGAAAATCCAGACAGAATCTGTTGACAAAGGTGTTCTTCCTCATAGAGGAACAGGATAAGGCTGTTGACAAAAGTCCTCTGTTCTGTCTATTTACTGTCAACAGAACACCTTGGGTATCTGGACACTCCTCAGGTTTTGTTGACAAAACTCCAGATTTGTGAACAAAACCCTGTAGTGTAGACATAGCCCTTGGTCTGTAGCAAGAGTTATTTAGGTTAGATATTAGGAAAGCAAGGTCCCTTCCAGCTCTTTGTGTCCATAATTACAGTATTTAATTATGTAAAGCATCATGCTATTTCTCAAATAATACAATGGAATATATGTGTGGTTTTCCTTCTTTTATGCCCAGGTCATTTTCATTACATGTTCATATTCTATATCTTGGCTAACATAGTCCATTGAACAACTGGGCTGAGCAGCAGTTTCTATCACAGGTACAGTGAATTGCCTAAATCAAGACTGAAGGTCACACGTGTGTGAACCAACAACATTGAAACTTAAAACTGGGGAAGAGCCTTCCAGTGAGATGGAGAAGGCGGGGTTTCTTTTCTACTGTCAGGTCTACTTGAGTAATTTATTTGATAAGCTCTGTTCTAAACAGGATCTTTTAGTCTCCTCATCACCATAGTAACGGAGCACCTTCCAGTACTGCATAATATAATACTACTGCCATCTGTCTTATTACTCCTCTTTAAAGATGTAGTGACAGGAGCTGCTACAGATTCTTTGAGATATGTGGGGAGACAGGAAACCATGAATTTGTCTTTACCCTATGCCCAGCAGCCCCACAGAGCAGCTTTTTGCCCTCAAAAGGGGGCAATGACAGACACTTAAGAGATTGGGTGATAAAGACCAAGGATTCTGACCATGAACATAAAGAAGGCCAATCACTTGTGGAAGAGGAGGAAGTGCATTTCCACCTCTGAAAATGTGCAGTGGTTTGCCTGCTCCCCTAGGCAACAGAAAGCTATACATTTTCTTGTCAACCAACAACACAGGCTTTTTGAATGCAATTCAGGGATGACACAAATAATTATGAAGAAGCTAGCTTAGTGTCAAAATTAGGTGGTCCACATATGTTGGTAAATGTTCTCTATTTCTCTGGTGTACATGCAATCTGTTCCTTAGCTGGAGTAGAGAAGGGGAGCTCCATTGAACCATGTCACCTTACACAAGCTAAGAAAGAGGCCGTATAAATGTAGCATGTTCTACAAGTACTGTGTACTTTTTGTATAAAATGATTTCATGTGCTATTTCACTAACACAAATAGGCTGTGGCCACACTTGGCCAAAACTTTGAAATGGCCGTGCAAATGGCCATTTCAAAAATTACTAATCAGGTGCTGAATTTAATATTCAGCGCCTCAATAGCATTAGGACTCATGGCTAGGTGCAGCTACACGGGGGTCATTTTCAAAAGGACCTCACACCTTTCAAAATCCCCTTATTCCTCTCAGTGGAGGGGAAAAAGGGGATTTTGAAAGGTGCGGGGTCCTTTCGAAAAGGACCCCTGTGTAGCTGCGCCAAGCCGCGAGCGTTCAAAAGCGATGCTTTTGAAGCGCTGCGGCCGGAAGCGTCCTAATGCTAATGATGTGCTGAATATTCAATTCATCACCTAATTAGTAATCTTTGAAATGGCCATTTACATGACCATTTCGAAGTTTTGGCCAAGTGTGGTCACAGCCATAGTGGTGCCCACTGTAAAACAAGATATAAACATGTATCTAAGTCTGTAACAGACAATTCCTTTGCATCCTTACTTATATCATTACCTCTTCCACTAGAATGTATATTAATTATGACATATAAATACAATTTAGCCTGATTAGATTATATAATGGGATTATCTGATGATGTAGCATCAAGTTTTCATCATCATTCACTAAGAGATGCCTCTATACCTCACTTCTGATGACAGACTCTATAGGGATTGGTAGTGGCTAGCTCACCACAAAAAGTAATTTTCCCTCTTGGCATTCACACCTGCTCATCAGCTAGTGGGAATGGGCTGCAGGCACCCGGATTCAATTGACCTTCTTAGTATTGGTCCTCCATGTAGTAATATAACACAGCCATTTTTGCATATATATATATATATATATATATATATATGTATGTATACACACACACATCTGTCAAACTGATATTTCCATTTCATGCATCTGATAAAGTGGGTTGCAGCAAACTAAAGCTTATGCCAAAACATGTTTGTTAGGAAAATGATAAAAGACAAAAACACTGCATCATCAGTGAGTGAGCACTTCTCACAAAGCAATCACTCTATTTCAGTTCATGTCCCCAAAGGAAAATGCACAACACCTTCAACAAGCCTGAGAGCTTAAATTCATAACTTTGCTAGACACTAAAAATCACAGCCTGAACAGAGACACTATATATATCACTTGTTACAACAATCTGTAACTCACTGACAGCCACATCCCCAGCTGCTTCTTCCCCCTCCTTATTTGCCTCTGGAGAGGTGTTGATGTACCAAATCACCTTCAATGGTCCCTTGAAATATGTTTTAACTACTTATACCAAAGCAAATATTGGAAGCATAAATACAGGCAGAGAATGGACTATGGTAAAAGAAGGCTCGAGCAAAATAAATGAAAATGGAGAGCACTTCAGGGATTTCAATTCCTTCAATGGATTGGTGATGGGTGGTAGTGTATATCCACACAAAAGAATCCATAAGCTCACTTGGGTTTTGCCAAACTGTGAGTGAGAAAACCATACAGATCACATCTGTATCAGCAATTCTTTCAGAAGATTGATGCAAGATGTCCATGCTAGAAGAGCAGATGTAGATTCAGACCACCATCTGGTCATGATAAAACTTAAGTTCAAGCTCAAGAGGTACACCCCAAAAGTGACCAAACTGGGATTGAGATTCAGCAAAGTGTAGCTGAAGGATTTTGTGACATGAGCCAGTTTCCAAATGGAGCTATGCTACCACGGAACAAATTTGGGAACACAACAAAACAGCCTGGAAAGAGAACTGCAATAAAACATTGGGAAAAAGGACAAGGCATCACAAAGAATAGATCACAGGGGAAACTGAGAAAAGTGAAGAAATGAAAGATCAGAAAAGCAGCGGTCAACAACAGCAAAACAAGAACAGCCAAGGAGGAAATTCAGAAATTGTATTCAGAAGCCAACAGAGAAGAAATGTGTGGAGAACCTTGCACAAGTGAAACAAGCTGCAGGATGGAGAAACTTGAGAAAACTGTATGACATAACACAGAAACTATCTGCGTCATGGCATACAGTGGATCAGCCAGTATAGGATAAGGAGGGGTGTGTACTAACTAACCAAAGTGAGCAGCTCAGTAGATGGAAGGAACAC
Organism: Carettochelys insculpta; assembly: GCF_033958435.1. Taxonomy (NCBI): domain Eukaryota; kingdom Metazoa; phylum Chordata; order Testudines; family Carettochelyidae; genus Carettochelys; species Carettochelys insculpta. The sequence continues at coordinate 141,476,858 of NC_134137.1, forward strand.
TTTGAAGAGCTAGTGGACCACCCTGCTCACATGGAACCCCTGGATTTATCACCTGCAAATGTGCCTTTGAAAATTAACAACAACAGACCTACAAAGGAAGAAATCTGAAAAGTGGAAAAGCACCTGGTCCAGACAACAACCCCACAGAAGCAATCAAGGCAGATGGTGGGACATCAGTCAACGGCTACGTCTACATGAGCCCCAAACTTCGAAATGGCCACGCAAATGGCCATTTCAAAGTTTACTAATGAAAGCGCTGAAATGCATATTCAGCGCTTCATTAGCATGCGGGCGGCCGCGGCACTTCGAAATTGATGCAGCTCGCTGCCGCGCGTCTCGTCCCGACGGGGCTCCTTTTCAAAAGGACCCTGCCTACTTCGAAGTCCCCTTATTCCCATCAGCTCATGGGAATAAGGGGACGTCGAAGTAGGCAGCGTCCTTTCGAAAAGAAGCCCCGTCGGGACAAGACGCGCGGCAGCGAGGCGCGTTAATTTCGAAGTGCCGCAGCCGCCCGCAATCTAATGAAGTGCTGAATATGCATTTCAGCGCTTCATTAGTAAACTTCGAAATGGTCATTTGCATGGCCATTTCGAAGTCTGGGGCTCATGTAGACATGGCCAACATGATGTATAACCTATTTGAGAAAATTTGGGACAATGAAGAGATCCCACAAGAATGGAAACATGGCTAGCCTATCAAGCTTCCAAAAAAGTCAACCTGAAGGAATGCAATAACTGGAGGGGCATTATGTTACTTACTGTCTAAATTGGGAACACAGAGTATTAACCAAGATAGGCTGCCCACTGACCCTACTCAAGCTCATAATCTCCTTTCATGAAAACATGAAAGCAACAGAGCAATACTCATGCATCTGATGAAGCGGGTCTTTGCCCACGAAATCTTATGCTCCAAAATATCTGTTAGTCTCTAAGGTGCCACAGGACTTCTTGTTGTTCCATATCGGAACTGTTTGCAATGAACATCGGAGTCAAACGAGGGTGTGTTCTTGCCCCTACCCTCTTTGGCATATTCTTGTCACTTCTACTAAATTGCACATTTCAAAACTCACACAGCGATGTATTTCTCCACTCAAGATTAGATGGCTTTCTCTACAACCTGGCGAGACTCAAGGCCACAACTAAGGCCAAGAAAGTCCTCATTAGGGAATGCCTCTTTGCAGATGATGCAGCTCTTGTTTCTCATAATGAAGACATGTTATAGTCACTGATGGATTCTCTGTCCAGAGCCTGCAAGGCGTTTCCCTTGTTATAAGCATGATGAAAACTATTGTATTCACTTAAGGCGTACCTCAGCAACCCAATGTCATTCTGGGTAACAGCCCATTGGATGTGGTTCAACAATTCTGTTACCTTGGATGTACTGTCACCACAAATCTGTCTATGGACGAAGAACTGAACATCAGAATCAGGATAGCAGCTACTATTTTTGGCAGACATACAAAACAAGCATGAAACAATCCTAAGCTGACACTGAAAACAAAGATACTAATCTAGCAGGCATGTGTATTGAGTATCCTGTTATATGGTTGTGAGGCATGAAAAAATTCAACATAGATCCAAAATCCTGGGAATCTACAGCATCAGACTGAAATACCTGGCCATGATTGCTATGAAAGGGCACATCGTCCTTTGATATTATGTGCAAGCCTAACAAAAGAACTTCATCTTAGAAGGAAAAACTCTCAGACTGAAGAATTCGGAAATAGACTGATATGCGGCTATTGCAATCAACCGTGCAAATCCAATGTTGGAAGGATAAGCCATGAGAGAAACTGCAGACTAAAACACTGCCCATAGATCCTTATCGCCACTGCTAACCACTGTCTCTCACGACAGAAAGGGGCCATAGACAGACATTCCAGGAAAAGTGTTCAATAGGATTCTGTTGGAGAGAATGAAGTAAGAAATTGATATGCAGCTAAGGATGAACAGGCTGGCTTGCGAAGCAAGAGTTCTTGTAGTGACCAAATAGTAGCTATCAGAATCATCATAGAATAGTTACTTCAGTGGAACTCCTCCTTGTACATATCCTTCTTAGACTTCGAAAAAGCCTTCAATGGTATTGATCAAGACACTTTGTGGAAACTGCTGCGACATTGTGACATCCCATCCAAAATTATTAACCTGATCCGTTCAACATACAAATCCTTGACGTGCCAGGTTGTTCACAATGGCATCTTCACAGAATCCTTCAGCATACTTTCAGGAGTGTGACAAGGGTGTCTATTGTCACCTTTCCTATTCTTGATCAAAATGGACTGGATTATGAGCAGGACAACAGATGGTCATCAATAAGGCATTCAGGGGACACTTTTCAAACAGCTAAAGGACATAGATTTTGCTGACGATGTCACCCTCCTTTCACACTGACACAAAAGCATGGAAGAAAAAGTTGCAATACTAGGTAAAACTGCCTCAGTGACTGGGCTGAGCATTAACAAGGGAAAGAGCAAGACAATGAAGATCAACCAGTCCAACAGCAACACCATCACACTGGGAGGGGATGACCTGGAAAATGTGGAGCAGTTCACCTACTTGGGGAGAATTATGGGCATAGATGGAGGAACAGACAAGGATATCATACCAGGATAGGGAAAGCAACAGCTGCAATCAAGACTGTCCATCCCATATGGAGTTCACAAATAATACCTGTGAGGACAAAACTGCGGATCTTCAACACAAACGTAAAGAGGAGACTCTTGTATGGATGTGAGACCTAGAATACTAAAAAGTCTTCAAATCACAAGCTTCAGCCATTCATAAATAGATGCCTGAGGTATATCCTTCGCATCAAATGGCAAGACTTTTTCACAAGTGAAGAGTTTTGGAACAGAGAAGGACAAGAACCACTTGAAGTTCAAATCAAAAGAAGAAAGTGTGAAAGAAGAAAGAAGAAAACCGTCATCCACCATAGTCCATCATGTTCTCACCTGAAGACTTGTAGATGACATATGCTCCACTCAGAGTACCAAAGTTTGACTCAAGTAAGTCACTTTTAGCAAATATACTAATAAAATCTTGTATTTAGCAGTGACACTTTGAGTTAGTTTCCCATGCCTGAGATAAAGCTCTGTGGCTTAAAAGCTAGCCTCTCTCACCAATAGAATGAAAGATACTACTTCACCTACTAGTTTCTGTAGTTTACAATGTAATCTGAAAAATGTGAACAGCAATTGGATTGGTACAATATGGATTGGTACAGAGAAATCTTAGAAAATAATGTGGAACCTAAGATAACTGGACAGTCCAAGTAGATGGATAGGGATTGTTGTTATTATACAAATAGTCAAAGAGCTTTTCAAATATACTTGGAAATCACCCATCCTGGGGTGGATAGGGGTGTTAATGTAGGTAGAAAGGAGACAAACAACAAAGAACTGTGATGGAATGTTCTGCAAGGTAAGGCTGCATAATCTGTGAGCTGCAAACCATATCAAGTGATTTCACACCCCCACGCATCAGCAGTTCTCAGCACCTCACTCTAAGTGTGTCAGCCATGAAATAAACTCTTTGCAACCTAATCTTCCTCTTTTGTACTGCTTTCTAATACTGGTGGCTAATCCTCTGCCTCTAGGAAAATCAGCCTTCTTGGGACAAAGGACTAAGCATAGCATTGTGTCAGAAGGGCCCATAAAGGGAGAAGCTCAGTTCTGAAGCTGAATCCAAAAACATAAAAGGACAGTAGAGAGACACTTAACCCTCCTAGAAATACATGTGTATTGGCAGAGGGAAGGGCCAAGTGAATGACTGACTGCATTCTACTAGAATGTTATCTATTCTACTGGGAGGCATTTTTTTCAAGCATAATGGTTTGGTGACAAAGGGGCTTTTGGCCAGCAGGGGCACATCCACATGGCCTCTTTACTGCCGTCGCCCCCTCTGCTGAGACTGAGGTCTCACACTGCTATGCTAATGAGCCATGGGACAATGCTAATGAGCGGTCATTTGCAATTTTGAGACTGCTCATTAGCATGGATCTGCTGGGAAATCTGTGCCGTGTAGACCCAGCCATAGCGAAAGACTATCCCCCTTGTCCCACAGAGCACTTTTCCTGTATAGACAAGAGGGGAAACAGACACCAAATTGCTTACTGTCATATAGTGACTTAGAAACAAAACTCAGACTCAAACCAGTTTCCCTGAGTCCCAGCTGCATGCTCCATCTCTTAAACCAGGCTGCCTCCCAGTAGAATAGATAACATTCTTGTAGAATGCAGTCAGTCATTCACTCAGCCCTTCCCTCTGCCAATACACATGTATTTCTAGGCGGGTTAAGTGTCTGTCTGCTCTCTTTTCATGTCATTAGATTCAGCTTTGGAACCGAGCTGCTCCCTTTATGGGCTTTTCTGGCACAGTGCTATGCTTAGTCCTTTGTCCCGAGAAGGTTGATTTTCCTAGAGGCAGAGGATTTTTCAGGCATAAGGATCTGGTGACAGAGGACTTTTTGCCTGTAGGGGTATGTCCACATGGCCTCTTTACTGCCTCCACCACCTCAGTATCTCCCATCCCACAGCAACCCCACTGTGGAATGCAGAAGGTGCTGGAAGGGAGGAGGAGCAGGGAACAGGCACACTTGGGTGCGGGGATCAAAAGAGGCAAGGAAGAGGTGGAGGTGTAGAGTCTGGGGGGATAGGGGCGGAATGGGGATGGGACCAGGGGCAGAGTTCCTCCAGGCAAAGGAAAAAGCCAATACCTCTGGGCCCCACAAACATCCTGTGACAATGAGTTCCACAGTCCAATCATGTGTACTGTGAAAATGTATTTCCTTTCATTTTTTTTCTCCAGTTTTGACCTTGGAAGAGCAATGGCTTACCAGTATACATAAGGGATTCACACTATTCGAAAAACATTCCAATCTCATCTGCAAAGTAGTTGATGAAGCACATCCCAAGCTTTTTTTCCAGCACTGGGTAAGAGATTAAGCTTTGTTCTATCCTACAGTGGCTATGGGGGTATTTTGTATACAACACAAGAACTACATTTTGAAAGGAAGGCAGTATTATCTAGTTGCTAAAGCACTAGTAAGGGACTCAGATCTGCCTTCTGTATTCTGTATTGTACAGTGCCAGCCACAATGTGGGTGGTAAATGATAACAAAAGGGCTTAACTGTTGAATATCACAGTTAAGTGGTCTGATTCTTTGTCAAGGGAATTGGACTGATACTCAGTGAAGGCTGCCATCACCAGCAGTGCAGAAGTTTATGAGTATCTGAACAGGAAAACATAATCTGAAACATGGTTTGCCCTGCTAAATTCCATATTAACTCTCACGTACGACAACCACCTTAATGCATTCTAGTAGACAATACCTCTTTGGAGTCAAGCTGGAAAGCCGGGTCCCCTGAGTTTCACTATCTATCACATTCCACGTCTATCAGATTGTAGTTTGTTATCACCAAAAGAGACTCATTCTTGATTAAATGTATGATGTGCATGTTTCAGCAACTTATAATTGTTCAGGCTGAAGTTTAGTAACTCTCTTCCACTTTTATTCCCACAGCCTGTCAAAAATAATGAGCATATTCTATAAATGTTATTTGCAACCTCCTTTCTAATCCTTAAACATGCAGTGCCACATTCTCTAATTTGTATATTATCAGACTGAGGATACTCTCACAGAATTAAAATGAAACAGAGGACAACATATGAAAAAGAGTGGCAAGCCAGCTTTCAACTGATTTATGCCAATATGAGACATACCTTCATGGAAACCACTTTGCCTTTCAGGTGCCTTTTTGTTACCATGCTGATGCTAGGAAGCATAGTGGTGAAAGGGAGTTAAAATGAAACCCTTATGGAAATGACACATTTTACTTTCAAATTCCTGAGTACACTTATCCACCATGTTCCAAAAAAATGGTGATAACTAAAAAAGCAGATAATGAGTAAGTACTATATCAGACCAATTATAATGAATGCTTAAAATTACCTCTTTACAAACTTTCTTAGCTCCTTCTGTTCATTCCATTTATGTGCCATATGACTTTTTTAATCTCCAGATTTTATCCTTTTTTGAGATGCCCCACTAAGTCTTTTATATTTCGGGGAATTTGGGAAACGGAATTGGTTTTCTTCCTGTATAAAGCAGATTGTACTTTCCCCAAAGATTTTGGATGGCAGTTCTTTGCAGCAAGATATTGCTTTTCCTTGGTGAGTTCCTATAATAATGGACCAGATTATTCTTTATGTTATACTAGAAACTTCTTATTAGGAGATGTAGACAATATTGGCTCATTTTCTCTCCAGAGATGATCTCAATGGCATAACACCACATTAACTGACAAATACTAGTTAATTTTGTGTGTCATGAGGTACATCCCTTTCCTTTTCACTTAAAAAATCTCTCATGCATTTGTGAATTGAAGAGGGTAGAAAAGGTTGTAGACCACTTTCTGGCTGAGAAGCTTGGCAGCAGCTTTCTAAACTTGCAGGAACAAACTTTATGGACTTTTCAGCTTATGGTTTCTAAGAGTGTATACAACTACCACTCTACAGGGAGCTGGAACTGAGGTCAAATGGAGTCTTGCTTGAATAATGATGGCATTACCTTAATCAAACACTGGGGGCACTGATATTTTTAATTATTTATTTGCATTATCATAGCACTTGGCAGCCCCATTTGCAGATCAGGACCTCATTGTGATCATTCTATAGAAACACAGAACAAAAACACAGTCCCTGCCCTGATGAGCTCACAATGTAAGCATTTGAGACAGTGTGATTGTATGCATCTTTGCAAGTGTCTTTTCAAATGTCCTCTCCTCTGCTTTACAAAGTTCTAAATATTCTTTTCTCCCCCTTTTTATTTATTTTTGAATAGCATCAGTGACAAATTAAAGTTTCATTTCTTACAGTTATACAGGGTATGATCTAACTTTTCCTTAAATCAAGAGAAAAAGTCAGTAAGTATCTAATGGCAGGTGGATGAGGCCCATGGGCCCCAATCCATAGGTCTAGCTACAATGACCTTAACTGAGGACCCCGAGTATGGAGGATAAAGCTTTGTTGTTGTTGGTTGTTGTTGTTTTAAACATATATCCCAAATTCTCATTCTGGCACAAGCGAAAGCAGTCTCACAATGGTTGTATTTGATGATCACCACAATAGTCCTGCAGTAGTTGTGGCAGTAACAGATGATTCACTGAAGTGTGATTGGTGGGACTAGTTAAAGGAGGTGCACGTATCAGCAGGATAGAGCTGTGTGGATAACCCTTTTTTTTTTTCCACTTTGGTGCCCAAAACAAGAAGCATCAGAAAATAAATTGTTTCAGTCAACCCAAAATTAAAATGTTTTCATTTTTTTTTCAATAAAACAAAAAATTAAAACCAGAATTCATTTAAAATAAAATAAAGCAATTCAGCCAACCCAACAGACTGGGTAACCACTGGATAACCATTCTCAGAGAGTAGTTATTAATGGTTCCTAGTCATGCTGGAAGGGCATAACAAGTCGGATTCCACAAGGGTCTGTTCTGAGAACAGTTCTATTCAATATCTTCATCAACGATTTAGATATTGACTTAGAGAGTACGCTTATTAAGTTTGCAGATGATACCAAGACGGGAGGGGCTGTAACTGCTTTGGAGGATAGGCTCATAATTCAGAATAATCTGGACAAACTGAAGAAGTGGTCTGAAGTAAACAGGATAAAGTTTAATAAGGACAAATGCAAAGTACTCCACTAGAAATGACAGAGCCCAGAAATATGGCTCTTTCTTGTTCGTAATGTGAGTCAGGTGTTTGGCTTCTTTGGTGTGGCAAACAACTGCAAAATGTCCATGTGTTATACATGGATTACATCTTGTGCCTTTGGGGGGGCACGCATTATTTCTTGAGATATAACTTTTTTTCCACACTTTAGATTTTTTTTTCCTTCCTATCCTGTGCATTCTCTCTCCTTGCCTCAGGGACTTTGTCATAATAACTTTTTTAACACAAGTGTTGTTTATAGTTTTTAACATAGTTCCAGATTTTTCAGTTTGGTACAGACTTTTATTCTGTTATTTGACTGATTTTGTCTATTTTGCTATTTGTGCAGATGTGGGTAGCATTAACTTTCTCTTTACTTGTAGCTGCTGTGGAAGGTTTTTATCAGTTAACCTGGTAGCTAGACTTTCTGATATTTTTGTATTTTGCATTATCAAAAACACTTTGAGCCAACATATGAAGAGCTCATAAAATATTCAGCATATTCCCCTGGTACTAGAATTCTCTGGAGAAGACATACTCTTTCATAAACCACATTTCTCTGAGATATAAACATACCCCAACACCAGACATAGCCAGAACCTTTTCATAGTCCTCTTTCTGACTGTCCTCAGTAAAATCAAAGATTTAAAGTTATGCTCTGCTTGCTTTTCAATAGCATAAATTAAAGAAGACACCTCTATATGTATAATTTCTTTTTGGAGCTTGGTAGCAAGTTGAAATTCTACAAAACAATTGTTTCCAGTGTGTGTTTATTGTGAAGATTTGTGAAAACTGAACTTCAGTAAAATGTTATGTGATCCTGAAACCTTTGTTGTTTTTTCCCTTCTGTTTTTGTTCTCAGTTTACTTCTGTTACCACGTAATTTCTCCTGTACCAGATGCAGACAGGCTACAAAGCTTGTTTGTACACACCAAATGTGTTCATCATAATATCATTTCCTGCTCTGCCAGATACATGTAAGGTTTGGTTAAATAAGGTATTTTACCTAGTAACTGAAATGTATAATATAGGTTTGAATTGTCTTACACTGAAAGCATGTGTTTGCATCCCTTATCATCATAGCTATTAGCTATTGATGGACTTCAGTTCAGCAAAAAATCTTATATATATATGAAGAAGTACTTCCTTATATTTATTGTAAACCTACCACCTATTAATTTCATTAACAGACCTCTTGTTTTTGTGTGAAGGGAGAAATGGCATTTCCTTGTTCGCTTTCTGCACATCATTCTTGATTTATGGACCTCTGTCATATCCCTGCCCACTTAGTCATCTCTTTCTTAGATCTGTGCTCCACGCTTTTTAATCTCTGATCATATGCAGTCTTTCATACCTCCCCAATAATGTTTGTTGGTTTTTGCTGTACTATATGTGTATGTCTGTATAGATAGACATTACGGTATCTGATTAATTAAATTGCCTGTAAAGAGTGTGATGGACCTCTCAACCATCCTTTAAGGGTTTTGTGCTTCTGGGCAGCTTCTCATGTGCCTCAGAGACTCAGAATGGCCCCTCTCCTTGACCTGGGACTTCACAAAGGCAAGGGTCTCCCTTTACCGAGCCATTCTCATCACAGGCCAGTCTGAATTTGGGGTGGAGCAGGTCTATCTCTGCCAACCAGGAGCTGCTCTGGTTCTGTCCCCGTTGGCGGGCCCTCTGTGGGGAACTGGTGCTGGGAGTCCAGAGCCACCCACTACCCTGGACTACAGCCCACAGACCCTAGGGAAGGAGGGAGCTGGTGGGGGGATTTTGCTCCTGCCCCACGGCAGCAAGCTTGCCCTGGGCCTCTTCACTCACCACTACCTTCGGGGGTCCTCTCCCCTAGTACCATGTTGCTGGAGTATCTGGCTGTGCTCAGTCAGCTCAGCTCAGCTCAGCTCAGCTCAGCTCTGTTCTGTTCTCTTCCGTTCCGTTCCGTTCCGTTCCTTTCCGTTCCGTTCCGTTCCGTTCTCCACACCTCCAGCCTCCTTCTCTCTGGGCACCGCTCTACTCTTCTCCTGCTGCTTGGGGTAATCCTTTTATATAAAGCCTGGAGGCCTTAACTAGTCACAGGTGCTTTAATTATGGCCTGTTGCTGACTGACTCATGATGAGCCCCAGCTGCCTCTCCAGCCTGCAGCACTGCACCTTCTGTGAACTTACAAGGGGAACTAAAAGGGTTTCCTCCAGCACCCAAAATGTTCCCCCTCTGTCAGGCACTTGACAGCTGCAGTCTGTGATCTGCCACAAGAGTTAAACCTAGAGATAGTGGGGCCTCATTGGCAAGCAGCTCAGGGAGCCATTTGGAAGTGAAATTGGGATTTTTGAATGGAAGGAGTTGTCTACGGGGTGTGTTTTTTGTGTGACCAGGGGAAAGATACAGGGATCAAGTAAGTCTGAAACCAGGCTTGGAGTTTTCAGTAATATCCAGGCCTAAGGAGCAATCTTAGAATAACAGATTGGTGAGTAGAAAAGGCATGTTTAGTCAGATGTGATCAGGTTATTTTGTTTATTTTGGTTTGGTGCTGGACTTCTCAGTTTGGCTGACCTACCCCCCCATACACCGTAACTTTTAAACTGAATCACAGGGAAGTAATTCTCTGTGTTTTAAAACTTTTTTCTTAGTTGCTTTATAACACCTATCAACCAAGCACGCTTAACAAGTATGGCACACCAAAGAGACGTTTTCAGTGACATATCCATAATGACTCCAAGATTTTTTCTTTAGTGGTAACAGCTAATACACACTCCATCATTGTTAGCCAGTGGCTGGGTAATGTGAGGTGAGGTACCAACTATGCCCTTGTTACCATCTGAGTCTTTTACTGCTAGAGCGCAGGGCTCCTTCACAGTGGGCAGCCTGAGCCAGGCTGACGGATGCCCCAGGGTCCTAAACACCCGAGTCTTTTACTGCTGGAGCAGGGAGCTCCATCGCAGCAGGCAGCCAAGATTGACTGACGGGTGCCCCAGTGGTAGCACTAAGAGCCCTTCCACACCCGAGACTTCAACTGCTGGGACGCACCGTCCCGTCACAGCGGGCAACCAGGATTGGCTGATGGGCACCCCAGGAGTCTGCCCCGTGGCGGCAGCATGACTCTACGCTAGGCTCTTAGCACTCTCACCTACGGCCAGGCTGTGGTAACCAAACAGTTAAAGTTCCTTTTATTGTGCCGGCTGTGTTGTAGTGACAGACAGTAACAGCAGTCAGGCTTAGATCTTAACTAATTACACATTTATTAACCTACAGTTATAAGCGTGCGGTTACAAAAGGCTATTGTCCACTTCTTTATGCTAGCAGAGTACAGGTGTTAACAGGTTACATTACAATTCAATACCACAACGTCTTAATGCAACAGCATCTATCTATAGAGCTCTAATTCTTTAACTGTGCACGCAAAAAGGAGACCTTAATGTGGGTACATCTTATCCTCCTTAATATGGGTATATCTTACCCTCCTTGCGTCTCTCGATACCATCGTAGCCAAGCCAGGATCAGTCACTCAATTCCGCGGAAAGACAAATATGAGGTTGGGCGTCCCCAGTTGCGGACCTCCGGAGGCAATCACCTGACCCAACCAGCAGCTAGTTGGTGAAGATGCACTCAGAGTCAGAGTGCTGCTGAGCCCATCTTTATACCCCTTGGGTCACGTATCCTCTTTCTTATCTACGGTGCCAGATCGTACTGCTCTGTCTTTTGTGACGCCAGTTCTTACAAGGACAATTCTTACTTAATTTGCACTTATAAGACAGGAGATAAAGAATTTGGGAGTACAGGACATTCTTTTGCAAGGGCGGAGATTTCTCTTCTGGGATGGCTGTGTGGGCGCATCACTCCATTAATGCCAGGCAAGAGCAGTTCTCTGAGGCCCTTTGTTAATGGTTAGCCTGCTAGCCCTCTATCTGTGTTTTCAGTTCCTCAGGGTCACGATGAGCCAGCACATCTGGGCCCCTTTAGGAAGGCATCAAAGACTGTGCTGTTTAACTGCTGTTCAGTGCCCTGTGTGCTCTGAGGCACCTTAGAGGGGAGGCAAAAGCTGGTCTGTAGTGGGGAGATTTTGTCTGGCTACAATCATATTGTATTTATAGTTACGATTATGTTTCCAAATGTGGACTACTTTTCATTTATCAATGCTGAGTTTAATCTATTGTGCTCTTGTCCAGCTAACCAGTTTCATGAGAACCTTTTGTAACTTTTTGGAATCAATTTTGGATTTAACTATCTTGAGTAGTTTTGTAGTGTCTCCACATTTTGCTACTTCTTGCTATAGTTTCAACCAATTTGGCTGGTCCTGAAGTGGACAATTATCCATGGATTTCCTTTGATCAGTTTCATCTCATTATTGACATATATCTTTCTTAGGATAATCCTAAACACATCCTCTCAATTTTTTATATTTACGCCCTTAACACACTGGGGCTACGTCTACACGTGAACGCTACATCGAAATAGCTTATTTCGAAGTAGTGACATCGAAATGGGCTATTTCGATGAATAACGTCTACACGTCCTCCAGGGCTGGCAACGTCGACGTTCAACATCGACGTTGCGCAGCACCACATCGAAATAGGTGCTGCAAGGGAATGTCTACACACCACAGTAGCACACATCGAAATAAGGGTGCCAGGCACAGCTGCAGACAGGGTCACAGGGCGGACTCAACAGCCAGCCGCTCCCTTAAAGGGCCCCTCCCAGACACACTTGCACTAAACAACACAAGATCCACAGAGCCGACAACTGGTTGCAGACCCTGTGCATGCAGCATGGATCCCCAGCTGCAGCAGCAGCAGCCAGAAGCCCTGGGCTAAGGGCTGCTGCACACGGTGACCATAGAACCCCGTAGGGGCTGGAGAGAGAGCGTCTCTCAACCCCTCAGCTGATGGCCACCATGGCGGACCCCGCAATTTCGACGTTGCGGGACGCGCAACGACTACACGGTCCCTACTTCGACGTTGAACGTCGAAGTAGGGCGCTATTCCTATCCCCTCATGGGGTTAGCGGCTTCGACGTCTTGCCACTTAACGTCGATGTTAACATCGAAATAGTGCCCAACAAGTGTAGCCATGACGGGTGCTATTTCGAAGTTAGTGCCGCTACTTCGAAGTGGCGTGCACGTGTAGACACGGCTGTAGCCTTCTATTCTTACTTTCTCTTTTATTTAGCCAATGCAGACATTTGAAGCCAAGAAAATCTTTAGCAACAGGAAAGACCAAAAATAATTTAGCCCCATGTCCATTTCTTTTCATCATAATTATTATAACTGTGCTTTCATACAATGTTATCCTCCATGATCTAGACAAAACTAGTCTGACTGTTACGCTTTAAACAAAGTACACGAGATCTTTTATGGGGGAAAAGGCAGTACGCCGCATTTATTGAGAATATAACTGTAGCATATGCTTTTCACACACACACACACACACACACACACACACACACACACACTCACAGTCCTGCCAAACAATGTTATAGTTACCAGTCCAGAGCCTGGATCAATCTAGTGGCCAGCTAGACTGATCACAGAGAGGGAGCAGGGCCTTGTTGGTCACGATCCGATGCTCTCCTGGAGTTGGTGGCAAGATGAACCCAAAATCCCATGGCAAAGCACCCTGCTTTTATAATCCTTTCCCCCGTTGAGGTTTGTTGTGTCAGTCTGTGACTGGTGTGTTATCTTTCGATACCAATCATCCTGAAAACATCTCCGAAAGGCTCATCTTGTAATCGATTGTCCTTAAGGGTGCTTGCTCCCATGCTTTACAGTTGTCAATCTGCCAATCCAATCACTTCTTGACCAGGGTACACACTGATGGTCCTTCTCTGATGCTGTGAAGTCCGTCTTCATCCACGCTTCGCCCCTCCTTCCTTGGCCATCTGGCTCTGGGAACAACCTTCACACCTTTATCTCAACACAGACATACCATTTTCACACATAAACAATTCTTGCAAGGACTCTCAGAGAAAAGCAGAGCAAAGGCGCTGTAAATCAAACAATTAAGGCTTCAGCCTTCAACGTCATCCTGTAATCTTATTCACATAGACATAATACCAAACTGTCTCTTACTTACTAAATTCACTAAACTCTAAAACAGGAGGCATATATTCAATTAAAGAACTTAATTAATAAAATCAATGTGTTACATATGTTAACCTTACATTGCTACCTTGTCAAGCTTAAAATTCAAAGTTTAAGAGAGAATAAAGAGAATAAAACTTTCAACTCCAACATGACAAACAAATAGGAAAGCTATTTAAAATGAATTCACTCTACATCTGAAATGATGGTCCAATGCCTCACTGGCCTACAATAGTTTTTCAATTCACTTAGGCTGTGTCCACACTGGGCCAAAACTTCGAAAGGGCCATGTAAATGGCCATTTAGAAGATTACTAATGAGACGCTGAATTGAATATTCAGTGCCTCATTAACATTAGGATGCTTCCGGCTGTGGAGCTTCGAAAGCGCAGCTTTTGAACACTCATGGCTCGGCGCAGCTACACGGGGGTCCTTTTTGAAAGGACCCTGCACCTTTTGAAATCCCCTTATTCCTCTTAGGAAAGGGAAATAAGGTGATTTCAAAATGTGCAGGGTCCTTTCGAACAGGACCCCCGTGTAGCCATGCTGAGCCGTGAGCGTTCGAAAGTGGCGCTTTTGAAGCTCCACAGCTGGACGTGTCCTAATGCTAATGAGGCACTGAATATTCAATTCAGCATCTCATTAGTACTCTTCTAAATGGCCATTTACAGAATCTATGGGCCAAATCCTGCTGGACTTCATCACACAAGGTACCAGCTGCAATCATTCTCATTGAAACAAGATTTTTGTCTGACTAAAGTAAACGAGATTTGCATATTGACAGGGCTGGCCTTGGTACCACTGAAGACAGTAAGTCTCTCTGTGGAGGCCGGGTGTCTACCAATTTTAATCACATTGGAAGATTAGGACCTAACTTGATAAAAACCAAAAACAATACGAGGAGGAGCTGCATTTGTGGTTCAGTTTCAACTGGTTTTAATGCAATGATCTGTTGCAGCAAACAGAATGAACCCAAAGCTTTGTTCTGAATGTGAAAAAAAATGTTTGGGTTGATTGCCTGAAACGGAGATCTGAATTTTGTCTTTCATGCACACCTGACAAGTAGTACCAGAGGTCCCTTGAAACTGGATTTCCCACACCGTCAGGGAAATCAAGTTAATTGTTTTGGTGGTGCTAACAGAATAGAATCTGTGACATACACCTTTTCTCATCACTGGCTTGGAAGGCTCTCTAAAGTAGACCAACACATGTATTCTCTCACTCTTACAAAGGATGGCTGAAAAGGTTAAAGTTAATAGCAAAGTCAAATTTGAATGAACCTTCGTTTAGGGGCTGGCCACCTGTGGCTCCAGAGCCACATGAGGCTCTTTAAGGAGACACTTGCAGCTCCAAGAGCTGTCCTGCTGAATCCTCTTGTGGCTCTGGAGGCTGCTGCCACTTAAACAAAAAAAACTAAATTCAGCTGGTTTATTTGTTTAAGCGACAGAAGCTTCTGGAGGCACTGAGCAGTCAGCTGCTGCAGGGAGCCCCTGAAGAGAAAGCTGGCAGGGCAGGGAGCCACGCGTGCTGCACATGGGGGAAGTGTAAGACTTCAGGTCAGCTGGGGAAGGGGTGGATGAGCCTGCCCCTGCTGGAGACACATGGAGGAGGAGGAGGCAGGGAGAGCAGCAGGGGCATGGGGTGTCAGCAGCCACAGAGGCGCAGTGGCAGATCTTATCATGAGGCAGGTTAATCCTGGGGATGAGGATGGGTTTGTGGGATTGGGAGGTAAAGCTTGGGGATAGGGGGCAGATTTGAGGACTGAGGTGAATAAAGCCTGAAGATGGGAGTAACTTAACTTTCTAACTGATACTAATGATTATGCGTGTGCTGTTCTTAAAGTAGGGGTGACAAAAAGTACAGTTTGATGTTATTTATTAAGGAACGTCTCATATTCACATGCATTGCGGCTCTTGAAGTACAGATTTTGTAAATGAACTTGAGAAAACCATTCTTTTTGCTATTTCAGTTGCAGACCTCCGGTAAAGGGACAACAAATAACTGAAGGTTTTGCATTTAATGGGGCTAGCCAGAAAGGTACTATCCTAAAGGAAATGAAAAGGGGGAAAAGTCATTTTAATCCTTAAGCCATGTCAGTCTGATTAAGTTGTATTTCATACTCTTTAAGTTAGGAGACAGCTAAGAATCAGTAACTGGTGAATGATTAAACATATATAGAAGCATTAGATTAACCGTGGGCTGAACAGAGAACCCTTTAACCAGATGCATATCAGATCACTGGACAGTAACTGAATGCTCACAAGCAAAAAAGTTGTTTTTATGGTTTGTGTAGAACATATCCTTTTCACCCCCGTTTTAGTGAGGCACATCTGACTGCCTCCTGGTAGAACACCTTGGCTATGTCAACGCTAGCCCCAAACTTCAAAATGGCCATGTAAATGGCCATTTCGAAGTTTACTAATGAGGCGCTGAAATACATATTCAGCACCTCATTAGCATGCGGGCAGCCGTGGCACTTCGAAATTGACGCGGCTCGCCGCCGCGCGGCTCGTCCCGACGGGGCTCCTTTTCGAAAGGACCCAGCCTATTTCAAAGTCCCCTTATTCCTATGAGCTGATGGGAATAAGGGGACTTTGAAGTAGGCGGGGTCCTTTCGAAAAGAAGCCCTGTTGGGACGAGACGCACAGCGGCGAGTCGCATCAATTTCGAAGTGCCGCGGCTGCCCTCATGCTAATGAGGCGCTGAATATGTATTTCAGTGCTTCATTAGTAAACTTCGAAATGGCCATTTACATGGCCATTTCGAAGTTTGGGGCTAGTGTAGACACAGCCATTAAGTATTAAGAAAAATAAGTGGTTACTGTTAAATCTGATGAGTTGCTGATTTTCTGAGTGCCCACAAAGAGATGAAAAATCTTTCCCATCTGTTTGGAAATCAGTGCAGTGCCACACTTAGTCTCCTTTATATATCTTCCAAACCGCCTGACAAATATCCACAGTGATTTATAAGGAAGAATACCTTCAAAGTCTTGATTGTCATGGTTATGAGGCTCTAATAAACAGGTATCTCCTGGAAATGAAGGAAGAAGACCCCAGGAGTTTCTGACAATCTTGGATATTGGTTTTCAGAACACACCGTAATGTGATATATATAAAAGACCCATGCATGGCAGTGAGAAAAAAACACAAAGAAAAAAATAACTTTAAAGACACATATTCTTTTAGGCCTCTGAGGATAGAACAAGAGGCAATGGACTTAAACTGCAGGAAGGGAGGTTTAGGTTGGACATTAGGAAAACGTTCCTAACTGTCAGGGTGGTCAAACATTGGAATAAATTGCCAAGGGAGGTTGTGGAATCTCCATCGCTGGAGATATCTAAGAACAGGTTAGATAGATGTCTGTCAGGGATGGTTTAGACAGTACTTGGTCCTGCCATTGGGGCAGGGGGCTGGACTCGATGGCCTCTCGAGGTCCCTTCTTGTCCTTGTATTCTATGATTCTATGATTCTGTATGCTCTAGCCACCAGTTTAAAGAGTGAGGGGGAAAACTGGAACTTTTACGCATGCTTGGATCGACCTAACTCTACTACCATTAATGCATTTATCATTCCCTTCAACTAGAACAGCATTCTGGTAAGGCTGAGCCCTCCTGAAAATTCCACATCTATAGATTTGTGTCTGACAACTAAGTGCTCACTTGAAGTTTTCCCTGGAGAAAAAAATCTCCCATTAAAAAAAAAAAGAAAAAAACAATGGGAGAAAAGTCTTCCCAGCCTTGCTTCAAAAAATACAGTCCCAAGCCTCCACACAAAAAGATATAAAAAGAGATTGTGGGCATAATTTTCATCTCTCCTGAATGCCTTCATACAAACAAAACTAAATAGACCAGCTCAACCATATGGAAAGAAGCCCAATCACTCACTGTTACGCTTCATACAAACAAAACTAAATAGATCAGCTCAGTCATATGGAAAGAAGCCCAATCACTCACTGTTACATGTGTTACTATTAAACACCCATTACTGTAATAACTGGCTGTACTTCACATAGTTTAAATCAAGGCAAAAAAAAAGAAAAAAGAAAAATCTCCAGTGAAAAGTGTGAATCTAGCAACTCCATGCAACATCTAGCCACCGAACCTGAAAGGATTGAAGGAAGGGACTGCCAGGAGATTAAAGGCCTGATCATGCATAATGCTGGCCTTCCTCATTTCCCATGGACTTCACTGAGATAGCAAGCATACTCAGTACCTCTCGATATCAGGTCATGAGAGGATCAACATTACTTAGTCTTTATCTGTGATCACTTTAGAGTAACTGCTTTGCTGCTGTGGACCACAGCTAAGGGATTGCAGTTTGTAGACAGTTTAAAGCCTTAACAATGCGTCCAAGGAGTGGGTAGACTGCCCCTTCATATTACCTTCCCCCAGTCTGTGCACCACAATAGTTCTGCCTGGTCAATGCAAATGAGCACAAATGCATGGGAAGTTTCCATACAAACACACACACACAAACCCCCACTGTGCACTTGGGACAGCTAGTCAACAGCTACTCTTTCTACACAGGGCATAACTGTCTCAAGTGCACAATGGGAAGGGGAACAGGGAACAAAAGGAAGTTTGCAGTTTGTGTACTCAGTGTAAGAACCAAGGACAACTGCATTCCCTGCTCTCAGGGGTGTATAGGAACTACTCTTTCTATGTGACCCTAAATACTGGGATGAACACAAGGGAGATGTAAGGATGGGGACAGAAACAGCCATATCCCTATTCACTTCAAGACCAGGTACACTGGGGAGGGGCAAGCTTCACCAACATAATTCCTGAATGCACACGATGGAAAGGTATGTGCCAGATTGTTATAGCGAGACACCATTACCAGTGTGGGGTCCAGACATCTGTTCTGCTCCCTTCTGTGCTGATGACCTTTGGCTGCGTGCATGTGCTGTCTTTGGAATGCAGAGTAAACGTATGCCGTTAGCCCACACCATGTACTTCAGTGAGTCCCCCATAACCACAGATCAGGCTAGGGATGAAGGCACTGGAACCAGGTTTATTGCTGATGATTCATGTTGTAGTTTAGGCGTCGACAGTTTTATGCTAGTGCATGCATACGCCACGACAATGACCTCGGCATGACTCAGGGGACAGGAACACCCCAAATATGTCCCCTAAACCAGGTGATAAAGTCCCCACGACATGCACTCTTATACCCAGATACAAACAAGCTATGTGTCTATGACCTATCCCAGGTGCTACTGCTAATTGTAATAAGTTGACACCCCTTGATACAGTCAGATGGCAACCACTACCTTACAGATATTGGCACCATCAAAACAACACTATCCATCACGCTAAATTTTGACCCTGTACTGATCTTGGGGTTGGACCATACCTGGTACTAATCTGTTATCTAGGGGTAGGGTCCTGATACCATGCAGAATGTTCGGTTATCTTCCTAGAATGTGCTTGTGTACCACTGAGCACATGGCACTTTGGGGTAATGTTCTGATGAGCCCTGTCTCTGCCATATTCCTGTGAGCAGCACCTGCCTAGCTCACAGCTTGGCTTTTTGCTTTTAGCTTTGCTCTATGTTAACCCCTTACGCGGTTCAGGCCTTTAGCTTTGCTTTATGTTAACAAAGCATTAACCCCTGTTCAGGTCTTCTAGGCCTCATTGTCAGGCCCTCTCATTATTACAATTGTAAAGTCATTTCTCATTGCCATCAGTGAGATGTTTATCCAGAGATATCTTCTGAACTAGTGGCACTGTTCAGCACACTTTCGTACCATCATTTCTGATTACCAAATAGGGAAAAGCAGGGCTGGATGCTGAGGGCTGTCAATAAGACTGGAATGAGTGAATGAGTGAAATAATGAGTTAATAAATTCTTTAGCAAAATGGTGAAAGTCTTTCAATAAATGATTTGACAAATATTATCCTAACTTTTCTAGCTGGGGTGAAACTGTTGCCACTGTGTCCTCCCCATATTTCTTTTGGCCAGTAGGAGGTTAGGATTACCTTGGTTCTAGCAACAGGAGTAAATGCAGGCATGCAAATGGAGGGGGAATCTGTGTACAGCTCTCCAAGGGACACAGACCGATGTATGATTTAAAATTGAGATCCCAGATCTAGTTGTATTTCTCCACTGATAGAGCAAAGAGAGAAAACATTTAAAATGTATACCTTTTTGTAGCACATCTAAGAATATATGAACCATCAAATGATTAAGTTTTACAATTTATGGAAAGGTTTAGCATTTTCTTACTAATTTAAAATGATGTGATTGATTTTGAAAGGCTAAAATTACTAGGGGCTTGTCTACACTTGCCCCCAACTTCGAAGGGGGCATATTAATCAGGGAGACGGGATTACTAACAAAGCACTACAGCGAATATACAGCACTCATTAGGCTAATTCTCTCCCCCCCCCCACTCGACAACTTCAAAGTGTTAAACTTTGAAGTGCCGGCATGTGTGTACCGAGCAAAATTTTGGGGAGTAAAAGCTCTTCAAAGTAGCACAGGCAATTCAAAGTGCCTGCAGCTACACGCATGCCGGCACTTCGAAGTCTGACACTTCGAAGATGCCGCTGGGGAGAAATTGCCTAATGAGGTGCTGCATATTCACCGCAGCACTTCATTAGTAATTTCCCATCACCCTGATTAACATGCCCCCTTCGAAGTTGGGGGCAAGCATAGACCCAGCCTAATTATTTAATTTTAATCATTCCCAACTAACCCATAAAGTAACACTTTAATAATACTAATTTAATTTAAATTACATTTTAAAATAGTTGGCAAAAAGCACCTCCATAAATCAAGAAACAATATCAAAAGCTAATATCACTGCTCCATCTATAGTAAAGAGATGGCTAATAACTCAATACCAGTGAGCTACGTTTGCATAGCTTTACACATATGTTTATATAAGATTGTGAATAAATCTATCAATGTATTTAACTGATCAATTTATGATTTGTTGATGAATGAACTTCCTTTTCTGAAATCTGTGAGCACAGTCATAACAGGTGCTCAGTCCGGGATTTCAATCTACAAAGGCACTGAAGCATGTGTTTATTTTTAGGAACTGCTAAACCCACTGAAGTCATTTAGACTTCTTCTCTGCCTAAAATGATTAGTATCTTGCAGGATCAAGCCCTAAGGGACACATCTCTAGTATCTCATCTCTCACTTTCCATTTCACCTGTCTTTACCTGAATTTCATTCCATTGTCCTTAGCTGCCTACTCAAAGCTAGGTTCTCCTAGAAATGTCAATTTGCCACTGAATCTTAGAATGGGAAGTGAAATTGAACCTAAATAATGATAAATGCAATGCCTGTAAGTCCAAATCAGCAATTCTTTGACAGTCTATGGTAATGAAAAGTGAGGTAAGGGGCTGAATGCTGTCCAGATATAAATGACAGACTGTGGGAGAGGATGCAGTCTCAGAGCTTGTCTTCAAGCTCAGTCCCTGGAAAAATCATGGAGGGGATCCTCAAGGAATCCATTTTGGAGAACTTGGAAGAGGGGAAAGTGATCAAAAGTAGCCAACATGGATTCACCAAGGGCAAGTCGTGCCTGACAAATCTGATTAGCTTCTGTGATGAGGTATCTGGCTCTGGGGACGTGGAGAATGGATGTGATATATCAATGGATGTGATATACCTTGACTTTAGCAAGGCTTTTGATACAGTCTCCCACAATATTCTTGCCCATAAGTTAAGGAAGTATGTATTGGATACATGGACTATAAGATGGATAGAAATCTGGCTTGATGGATGGGCCCAACAGGTAGTGGTCCATGGCTCAAGGTCTAGTTGGTAGTCAGTTTCAAAGGGAATGCCTCAAGGATCTAGCCCGCACCTAGCCCCCAACTCCACCCCACTGCACTTGGGACGGAGGAATCCCAAGCATTGTTACAGGCTGGGGATCAACTGGCTAAGTAGCAGTGCAGCAGAAAAGGGCCAGGGGATTACAGTGCATGAGAGGCTGGATATGTCAGCAGTGTGCTCGTGTAGCCAAGAAGGCTAACAGCATACTGGAGTGCATTAGGAGAAGCATTTCCAGCTGATCTAGAGAAGTTGTTATTCCCCTCTACTCAGCACTGGTGAGGCCGCATCTTGAGTATTGTATCCAATTCTGAGCTCCCACAGTATAGAAAGGATTTAGATGCATTGGCAAGGGTAAGTGGAGGGCAATGAAAATTATTAGGGGGCTGGAACATGTGATCAAAGAGGAAAGGCTGAGAAATTTGGGCTTACTTAGTTTGCAGAAGAGAAGATGAGGGGTGATCAGATAGCAGCCTTCAGCCTCCTGAAAGGGGGCTCTCAAGAGGATGGAGAGAAACTGTTCTCAGTGGTAACAGATGGCAGAACGAGGAGCAATGATCTAAAGTTACAGAGGGAGAGATGTAAGTTGGCTATTATGAAAAACTATTTCACAGGAGGGTGCTGAAGCACTGGGATGCATTACCAAGGCAGGAGTTGGAATCTCCATCCCTAGAAGTTTTTAAGTCCCGGCTTGAAGTAGTCATGGCTGAGATGATTTATAGGGGGTTGATCCTGCTTTAGGCAGGGGCTGGACTAGATGACCTCCTGAGATCCCTTCCACCCCTAGAATTCTACGATTCTATGAAGGTTGGGTAAGGTGCTCTGTAGTGGCGGAGTTTCTAAACCAGTCTTAGAACCTGATACTGCACACTAAGCTGCAGGTTTAAGCATAATATTGTTGAAAACTGTGCTGTTATAGTGCATCAGTAGGGTCTAAACGCGCGCGCGCACACACACACACTACAATCCTCTGAAAGAGAATAGCTTAATGGCTTGGACGTATGCACACAAAGAACACATATAATGAATAGAGTATGTTGGAACTGTTAATATTTGAATTTATTAATACTAGTATGGGAAACCACCAAATACTATTTTTGCCATAAATTCCTTTATTAAAGGACAAATTACATTTAGACACATACAAGTTCCAGCATGATCAGGCAGGTTTTAGCAATGACCACAATATAGGTATGTCTAGAAACAGAGAGGTAGCCGTGTTAGTCTGTACTCCAACAAAACAAAGCAGCAGATTTAGAGACTAGCAAAATGATTTATTCAGTGACGAAAAAATCATTTTGTTAGTAAAATCATTTTGTTAGTCTTTAAAGTGCTACATTTCTGCTGCTTTGTTTTGTAGGCATGGCTAGAGTTAGTGGGACTCAAGTCAGCTGATCTACGTCAGGGAACCTTGCACTTGAACATTTCTATTACATCTTAAGCTTAGGTTAAATATTTTTCAACCCATGCTTGAATTCTGGCCCTGGCTCCCCGGCTGTACAGCATAGATCTGAGTCAAAGTAACTATCACACAGCACCTAGCCCCCAACTGCCCCCCAGCATCATCACTCTAACCCTACGAATGTGTTACCTTGTGAGAAAACCCTCCTGCCCTCCCTGTCTCCTAACTCTGGCAGTGCTATTGAGGGAGGAGACCCGGGTGCCCATAAGGAAGCCCTGAGGACAAGAAGTGCATAATTAGCTCCTCTGGTGCCTGTCTCAGAACAATAATTTCAGTCTGAGAAGATTTTATACTGAACTACCACCTAATCTAAGAATTTGGCTCTCCACCTCTAGCCTACATCTCACTGGCAAGAAAATACCCATTTGCACCTGTTCCTGAGGATAATTAGCAGATCAGTCTCCGCAGCTGTCAAACGATGAAAATGAAACTTTGCATTTCTGACTGTTTCAGATAGAATGGGCGATGAAGTTGCTTTTGATGAGCAGGGGTTTTATTTTTTGTTTTTGTCTGTTTGCTTTGAAGTTTGACGTAATAAGGAAGGTTTCAGAGGAAAAACGTACTCACACCCTCAGCCTCACTTCTGGCTCCT
Source organism: Carettochelys insculpta (assembly GCF_033958435.1). Taxonomy (NCBI): domain Eukaryota; kingdom Metazoa; phylum Chordata; order Testudines; family Carettochelyidae; genus Carettochelys; species Carettochelys insculpta. The sequence continues at coordinate 141,500,479 of NC_134137.1, forward strand.
GTGGAGCGTTGAAGTGCATGCATAAGGTTTGAGGTTCAGAGTGCTCCAGCACACACAGACACACACCTCCCTTATCTCTACCCCCACTGCATCCTGGGAGAGAGGAAGTTTTGCGACTGGCTCCCTTCACCGCTCTCACAGAGTGCACTACCCAGGTGCCTCTGCACATGTATCCCCACAGCGAGCAGGGGCGGGACTGGGCACAAGAGACAGAGGAGCTAGATTTGTAATAGAAATGCTGGCCCAACCTTTAATATAAGAGAGTTGGCAATTGTGTGCAAATAAAAAAAGAGGGGAAGAACGAGAGAGAGGAGGATTGAGAGCGAAATCATGTCTCTTCAGAGTACTGTGTCAGGGAATATATCTTTTATCACCTGCTTCATTGCACGTCTCCTTACTATCAGGTTGTAGACTGTCACCTGATAACAAGTCACAAGATAACCTTCGTGCAGTGAGACACCATGTTGCATGGTGTGCAAGGCTAAAGAAAACCCATAATATTTCAGAAAGTTCCAAAATCAGGATAATAACTGACCTGACTGTGAACTACTGAGCTATTCTGTTTGAAGACAACCAACAGCATTTGTATGCACAGTAAGTCAAGACCCTTCAACACAATTCCATTGAACTGAAGTATTGTTTCTGGTATAATGGAGGAAATGATCCCCATTCATTGTTAATAAATAATAGTTTATTTTTGTTTTCTGCACCATACTTAACTACTTGTGTATAAATGGAATAAATTATGAATTATGTTTCCTACGTACTAATCTTAATGTAAATTATCTCCCAGCTGGGATCATTGAGATGCACAATTATATTTGTTTTATTTTTATTGCTTAACACTTTGGAAAGGTTTTCTATAATCTACGAACAGAAACGATTTAATAATACAAGTGTTATTTATGTCCAAATAAACAGCTATGCAACAGGACATCATCACAGTGAAATCTTATTTTCCTGCAGAACAAAGTCACTACAATCAAAGTTATTGCTTGAGCAGAAGGTTCTGCCTGAAAAATACACTCTTTTGCTCTCCAGTGAATGGCAATAAGGACAGCCATTTTTTTCTTGCAGCAGAAGTGGGTACTAGCTGCTATGGAAGGAATTATATAAAGACCTATTATGATGTCAGAGGACGGCAGCAATAACAAGAGTCACCAGGCTGATTTGCACTATCCATGAGAAGTAAGTCCAGCAAGTTTGGGAGCAGGAGGTGGGGCCAATTTCTCTCCCTTTCAGCTTTTCCAGAGAGTAGAAGAGCAAGAGTGATGAGCCCCCTGGGAATGCAGCATTCAGCACCTGTCAGGGAGATGATAACTGCTGCTCCAATCTTAAAAAAATGAACAAAGCAGAACTAAGTTATAGCAAATTTAAAAAAAAAATCACTATGGACCATATTCAAAGGTTACTGAAGTCAACAGAAAGATTCCCTGTCAGAAGAGTGATAATGCACTGAAAGGTTCTGAAGCAATTTGGGTCACTTATTCAACTTCACCATGTGAAGTTTCACTGTACCAGATGATTGTAACATGGTTCTACTGTGTCATGTATTACACTGCATAGAAAATGCCTGTCTAGAGGGCACATGTAATAAGACTTGAAACACTAAGAAGTTTGTCATGGCAAGTGAAAATATCCCATGAAGAAGCAGATGAAATTCAAAGCATGTTCCCTCTCCCCTTTTCCCTGCTGTATTATATTTATTAATATTCTGGCATGATGTGTGTGTGTGTGTGTGTGTACATGACGAGTCATAAAAAGACATGCCAAAACATAATAGTCAAAACATTTCAATCGGTTAATAATAAAATGCAATGCAATATGTTCCATCAATTAAGTCAAAACCAAATCTTTTCAACTTTATCAAAATAACATATTTACAAATGTTGGCTATGATGTTTGCAATACTTAGTACATAACGATATAAGACAGCAAATTTCCATCTTGTGCTTAAACAATGCTACCAGAACACATCTAAGCAATTATACTGATGGCAATAGTACTGTACCCCAAAGACAAATCTTTTCATGGATACATTCTTCTCTCTGCCAAATGTAAGCTATCAAGTAAAAATGGAATCTCTCAACCTGTGGTTGTGGAGATAGCCTTCACTCCCAAAATCAATAGATTTCTGTCTTGTTCACTCAGTGGCTAGACAGAGTATAGCCATCTAACGCCTGGAGAGATGTGAATTTCTTTCACGGGAGTAAGATTTTAACTTCAAAAGTTTACTTTTGACCATTTAAATACTAAAGACTGAAATTTTGGCTTTTTTACAAGTCCTGAGTAGATGTTGCTACAAAAACCAGACCAGGACCTTGTCTCTGACTAAGGATACATCTCTGCTGCTATTAAAAACCCAATAATTACACATGTAAATTTAACAAGATTTTTTTTATTTTCTTTAACAGTAGGTTCATTTAAAACAAATAGTTGAATTAATATAAAAGTACAAACTGAGGGATACTGAATAATAGAGAGAGTCAATACAGACTTGCAGACTATATACCTTTTCATTATTTTAGCACAGCACACTGATTATATGGTTTGCATTACAGTTATCACAGTTTATATCTCAGTGAATACAATACTCACACCCTCCCACAGATCCTAAGAGATGAAACTTGCTCTGGTCCATGGGTGGTGAGGAGAGATTGTATGATAGTCATACAAGGAGGTTTCCAGTACTGGGCCAAAAAAAAAAAATTAAGGTGAGGCAAGAGTCTTAGAAACCCTTTGAGGAGCCTCTTATGAGCCTCTTACAAGCCTACTTTTCCCACTTCCAATGGGGTATTATAGTCCCTTTTACGTCACCTTACCTCCACCTTTCCAATACCAAATTAGGCACTGGAACCCTAGGAATGTATGGAATACACAGATGTGATTGGTGACATTCATCTGAGGTGTCATCCTGAATATGCATCAAATGTGATGTCATGGCCTCAAGTGTAAGTTTTGAGAAAAAGGTAAGCGTACTCAGAAATACCACCTTGGCAATCCTTGCCTTACTTTTCCCCAGTAACAGAATGGGTGTGACCTATGGGCTTGATGTTATTGACCTCTGACGCAAGATCTCCACGACAACCATCTCTTTTTTAAGTCTGTATGTGGTTAAAAGAGTACGAGTTGACAATTAGATCTAGAGCCTATGTCAGACTTGCACTGATATGAATCACATTTATGCCTCATATCTGGGGGTAAAAATATGGAGAAAAACAGGAAAAACCCTTACAACTATCTTATTCTTGCAGAGCAGAATATTCTGCAAGCCTCTTGCAGTTGCCACAAAATGGAGCATAACAAGAAAATAAGGTAGCCATTTTCTAGGGTAAGCCAAACATACACTGGATTAACTGCACTGGATTAATACATCTTGGCTATGGTTACACTAGAGAGTTTTGTAAATGTCCTCTCAGCAGACAGGGCATTCACAACAGGGCATTCACAGCTCTGTCTGCTGTGCTTCCAGGTGCCTGTTTTGTCGAGAGAGAGACAGGCAGTCTGGCTGTTCTGTCAACAGAGTGGAGTGCTCTCCTGATTTGCTTTTGTACGTGGTTGCACTCTGTCGACAGAAGTTTTTCGGGAAATCGCCTCCAACAGTGACTTCTGTTGACAGAGTACTATGGTGTAACCATAGCTGTAGAGAAGTTTTAACTCAACTAATAGGCCTTATAAGCTGGTGGCCTAAAGCTCCTAGGCCCAAATAACCTGTTAAAACCAGCATACACTAACATGTTATGTTCTTGTTGACCTGTTTTAAACATGGCTGATTTTTGAAATCTAGACGTGATACTTAGTAGGTAGTAAAGTAGAACATATCTAAGGATAAATAATATCAGTGCTATGTAAATATGTAGAGGAGAAGGAGGAAAAGATCTACCCAGGAGGAAAGTAATCTGCATGAGAGCTAAATTTCTCAGATTTAGTCTAGTGCAGTGATGGGCAGTCTGCCACCGGGGGGCCACACGCAACTCACTAGAGCAGCATTTTCCAAATGGTCGTCCATGGCCCAGTACCAGTCCTTGGAAAAAAAATAGCAGTACTTAGAAAATATACAAAGTATCGCACACAATCCTATTCGTTTGGTACGTTTCGTATTTTCCGCATAATTAAGGTAAAAACAATAAGTTAGGCATTTAAGTACTATTATTGTTGTGAATAAATAATAAACAGTGAAAATTTATTCATTTTTATACATGTTTACATTTTTGGGCCGCAAAATAAGGTACTGAAAAAAAAGTTTCCGACTACGTAAAGTTTGGGAAACCCTGTGCTAGAGTAAGCTGCTGGTGGGCCACCAGACAAATTATTTACTTTGCATCCATATGTACGGCTGCCTGCAGCTCCCATTGGCCACATTTGCCCTTTTCCGGCCAACGACAGCTGTGGGAAAGGGTGCACGCTACAGGGACTTGGCTGCCGCTTCCTGCAGCCCATGGATCTGTGAGTGTCGGTACCTGTGAACCACAAGGTAAGCAACCTGTGTACACTGACGAGCTGTGGCCCACAGGTTACCTGTCACTGCACTAGTGTGCACAGGGCTAACCACGTTTGTACTCCTAAGTCTCTATAACTATAGACCAGGAACCAATACCAACTCACACACTGTTGGGATGTCTTCCTTCACCTTTTATTAGATGGTTCAGTTTATCCATGACAAAAGTGATTCCAACAGCTTAGTTTGGGTGAGGGCAGCGATTTTCCAGATGTCAGACAGAGCCCATCTGAAGTCGTAAGACCTAGATACATATTTAGTTAAGAGAAGTCAATGGAATTATACAAATTTACAACAGCTGAGGATCTGGCTCTGAGGTTTTAGTCTGTATTAACAAACTTCACAGCCACAGTCTAACACTGGATCAGTTTTCACTGGGGGTTGCAATGGTAAAGCAGTACCCTGGCCAGGTGTAAGATATTTATATTACCACTTATTTGACCACAGGCTATCTAACTGGTCTTGTGCTCTTCACAAAGGAAAAACAATTTTAAGAAATTATTTGGACACAGCTGAGTACCAAATAACCATGAGAATGGCATCAATGTACAAAAAGATTTCAGACCTAGCTCCGTACATTCTGCAGCTTTGCCTGGTGTCTGGAAGTTTTTAAGTCACACAACACTGTGAAAACAAAAAGCAGTCAAGTACACTTTAAAGACTAGCAAAATAACACGGTGAGAAACACTGAAAGCTCACAAACTAGTTAAAGGAATACTAACCTATTTCTCTACGTTACACTAGCCATTCTGATTTGGTATTATTTTGCCCTCATTTTGTGCAAATCTAAATGCTACTCATGATACAATGCATCTGAGGAATGGGTCTTCTGAGAAGTAGTGCAGTTCTTCAGTGCAAGGTGCTATCCGGGTCAATAAATAGAATGTTGCAAAAGAAAAAGTGGTCAAGTAGCACTTTAAAGACTAGCAAAATAATTAGGTGAGCTTTCGTGGGGCAGACCCACTTTTTCAGACCATAGCCAGACCAGAACAGACTCAATATTTAAGGCACAGACAACCAAAAAACAGTAATCAAGGAGGACAAATCAGAAAAAAATGATCAAGGTGAGCAAATCAGAGAGTGGAGGGGTCGGGGGGAAGGTCAAGAATTAGATTAAGCCACGTATGCAGACAAGCCCCTGTAGTGACTCAGAAAATTCCCATCCTGGTTCAAACCACATGTTAATGTGCCAAATTTGAATCTAAAAGACAGCTCGGCTGTTTCTCTTTGAATAGCAGTGTGAAAACTTTTTTTCAGTAACACGCAAACTTTTAAGGCATTAACAGAATGGCTCATTCCATTAAAATGTTGACTAACTTGTTTGTGGATCTGGAGTCACTATAGTCACTATATGGGCTCGTCTGCATACTTGACTTAATCTAATTCTTGACCTTCCCCCCCACCCCTCCACTCTCTGATGTGCTCACCTTGATCATTTTTTTCTGATTTGTCCTCCTTGATTACGGTTTTTGGTTCTCTGTGCCTTAAATATTGAGTCTGTTCTGGTCTGGCTATGGTCTGAAGAAGTGGGTCTGTCCCACGAAACCTTACCTAATAAATTATTTTGCTAGTCTTTAAAGTGTGACTTGACTGCTTTTTGTTTTGATAGTCTACAGACTACCACGGCTCCCTCTCTGTTCCTGCTGCAAAAGAAAGTTATTCAGGTCACTCTGACCATGATTTGTTCAGTATGGTGGAAAATACAATTCCTATAATTAAAGATACTTGAACGGATACTGTGCCATAATGGACCTAGCTAGGGTCTGCTTGAAAATCTTCCACCAAAAGTGTTTTTAATGGCAAATAGGATTTTATATTAAATAAAATTTCCACAGAAAGAGCTTGTTTGCAATGAAAAATGTCGAGTTTTGACACATGCTGAAAACCCTAAAACATTCAATTTTTCAAGAAACATTCCAAGTTAAATATACGAGAGAGAGACAGAGGTGGGAGAGAGGGAGGACAGCTTGGACAAAAGATCCTTCTTAGGATGAGTTATGACTGAGAAATAATTTTATGCTGCACTTCTAGGCTACGTCTACACGTGCAGCCAACATCGAAATAGGCTATTTCAATGAATAACGTCTACACGTCCTCCAGGGCTGGCAACGTCGATGTTCAACTTCGACGTTGCTCAGCCCAACATCGAAATAGGCGCAGCGAGGGAACGTCTACACGTCAAAGTAGCACACATCGAAATAGGGATGCCAGGCACAGCTGCAGACAGGGTCACAGGGCTGACTCAACAGCCAGCCGCTCCCTTAAAGGGCCCCTCCCAGACACAGTTGCACTAAACAACACAAGATATACAGAGCTGACAACTGTAGACGTAGCCTACGTGTAGACGTAGCCCCTATCTCCTCATGAGGTTAGCGACTTCGACGTCTCGCCGCCTAACGTCGAAGTTAACTTCGAAATAGCGCCCAACGCGTGTAGACGCGACGGGCGCTATTTCGAAGTTGGTGCCGCTACTTCGAAGTAGCGTGCACGTGTAGACGCAGCCCTAATGTGTTTGATTACAGAAAATTGTATATTAAATAAAATAGGGTTGTGGACCTTTCCTTCTGACTGAAGATTGAGAGTCTCTCTCAACTTGTATTGCCAAATTTTCCAACTTGATTACCTAAAATTATGTCAGGTGTACGCTACTAGAAGCTTGTCTTGATTGCTATACCAACAAACCCTGCTAGTACAAAAACGAAAGATTGCTTTTGGTGATGTAGCTTATATCAGTTTGCCAAAAGCACTGTTATGATGCTACAACTACATCTATCCAGTATAGAAATGTCATAAAACACCACACCCCAACTAACATTCTGATACCATTGAGTTGCCATTTATAAACCTGACCTTAGCTATGTAATTCTTACTTTGTATGTGGATAAACCATCTGAACTTCGGAGCTGCTCTGCACCACAGCTTCCACAGAAATACAGGAGCAGTGGGTGTTCAAGCCCTGGTTATTTATACATCTACACATTTAGGTTGTGACTTCAGGCACCCAAGTTTGGTAATTTGGTCATAAATGCCATTAGATAATTAACCAGACAGATTTTGTTAGTCAGAAGCTGTACCTGATTTGAAAGAGGTGAAAAACTCGTAAGCCCATTGCCAGTTCACACAGCCATCTAGTCTCCTTGTGGATGGATGCACTCACTTCCCACAAGTGTCCCCCGGCTAAGTGGATGGGCCTGCACTCTGTCTCTCTGTTTGTGATGGCTCTTTGGTGACTCAGGCCACCAGCCAAGTTGCACACAGTCTACAAAACAAAGAAAACCCCCCTCCAGGGTACAAGTCCAACAGAGCCTCTTAGTGCCCTCTGCTGTCTTTCAGTTTGTCTTTTCATCTCAGTCACTATAATTTAGTTCTCCTACTCTGGGGTGCCTCACTGTCCAGGCCACTTCAAACAGTAACTAATGGACATCTGGGGGTGGGGGATAGTCCCATCCTCTACTCCAGGTTCCAACCCAGAGACCTTCTAGATAGCATCTGTCTGCTATGACCCTTTAAATTATAGTGTTGTTTCTGTAATTTCCTGGGCCACTTTCCCATGCCTCCTGTATAGTCTTCGCTCTTATCTCAGGGCCATGTCCCAGTGGAGTCCCCACAGCTAGCCTGAAACACCATCTGCTCCGTTCTAGCTTTAGCAAGAAACTGCCCTTGCACTGGTGCTGCAGCTCTCCTCAGGCCCCCGTTGACTGCTTTCCACTCCAGGCAGCTCAAAAGACCTGGACAGCTTGTGGAAGGACCACAAGGCTGACAGCAGTGTGGCTAAGTGCCTAGTTCACGCTGCCACAATGCTGAAAGAAACAGGGATCTTACTCTCATGCAAACATAAATTAACTACAAACGTCTCACTCACAGTAATACTGCTCCACGTGTAAGCAGAACTTTCTCTTAAATATAGATTTTTTGCACAACATGTGATGTTTACAAGATTGCATCTTTTTTCCCATGTTCCAAGGAGATATGAAGATGTTTCCCCGGCCTTGATTAAAATGGGTTATATAATAATATTCACTTACACCTTTGAATTCTATTCAATGTTCTGAAGTTACATAAGAACACAAGAACAACAAGAAGTCCTGTGGCACCTTATAGACTAAGAGCTATTTTGGAGCATAAGGTTTTGTGGGCAAAGACCCGCTTTGTCAGATGCATGAGTGGGGGGTTCCAGAGGAGGATTTAAAGAGGGAGTGTCAGTCAAGGGGAGGGCCAGAGCTGACAAGGTCTGTTCAGTCACAGAGGATGTGGTCCATTATCTGCAATTAATGTGGAGTTGTGAACATCAAGAGAGGAGAAATCCGTTCTGTTCATTCAGGGAGGATGTGGCCCGTTATCAGTAGCCAATGTGGAGGTATGAACATTAAGAGTGGAGAAACTGCTTTTGTAATTGGCTTCTCCTGTCATCCATTTCCAGCTTCCGACAAAGCGAGGCCAGGGACACCATTCCTACCTAGTCTGGCTAATAGCAATTGGTGGACCTGTCCTCCATAAACTCATCTAGCTCTTTTTTGAACCCTAATAAAGCCCTGTTCATAACGGCTTCTGGCAAAGAGTTCCACAGTTTGTGTATTGCATGAAGAAATACTTCCTTTTCTTTGTTTTAAACCTGCTACTTCTTACTTTCATTTTCTGACCCCTTGTTCTTATGGACTAGTTCTGATGCTATAGGAAAAGGCAAATAACTTTTTCTTTACTTTCTCTATGCCTGTAAAAAAAGACGCGGGCGTACCATGCATTCATAGAGAGGCAATAATATATGCTCTATCTTATTCTCTATCCCTTTTTTAATGAACCCTAAGCATCCATTTGCTTTTTGAATGATGCTGCATATTGAATGGATGTTTTCAGAGAACTGTGCATAACTCCAAGATCTCTCTCTTGCATGGTAATAGTTAATTTAGTCCCCATCATTTTGTATGTATATTTGGGATTATGTTTTCTAATATGTGTTACTTTGCATTTATCAGCATTAAAGTTCTTCTGCTATTTTGTTGCCCAGTTATCAATTTTGCCTCCAATCAACACAACATTACAAAAGTGGTAAGGAACTTACTTTTTATTAATAAGTTTATTATTAGAAAGCAATAAATCTTCCATAATGATATAACATTACAGAGTGAGAGTCACAGGATTCATCTACCTGGCAGAAGGAGTACATAGTATATATTCTGAGCATATTGAGTATATACAATAAGGTCTCAGAGTATGCAACCCTGCCCTCATGCAGCTGACCTCCAATGCCTACAGTAAACCCTGGAAATGCGCGATTTCCAGTTGCGCTTAACTCCGTCCCCTCTAGTCCTGGCCCAACTTCCCCCGGCTCTGCACGGCCTCAGCTCAGCCATGCTCCTCAGCTCCACTCACCGCCCATGCTTAGCTCCTGCTTACTGCCCATCCCTGCCTTTGGCTCTAGCTCACCACCCCTCAGGCCAACTCCAGCTCAACCTCCCCAGCCCCAGTTCAACCTCCTGTGCGCAGCTCCTGTTCAAACCCCTGTGGCCCAGCTCACCACCTGAACAGGGCTCCAGCTTGCCAGCCCCACGCACAGCTCCAGCTCAACTCTACCCCTCATTCCCCTGAGGCCCTAACTCACCCCAGGCTTAGCCCCACCCCCCAGCCTGCCTACCACAGCCCAAACCCACCTCCAGGCTTAACCCTCCCCAACTGCCCCCCCACCCCAGGACTTACCTTTCTGCTGCTTCCCTGGATGCAGAAAGTGTGTTCCACTAAGAAAAAAGCTGGACCCCCACTTATGCAAAACGTGGGTTATGCGAGGGTGCTTGGAATGGGACCCTCACGTAACTCGAGAGTCTACTGTATTCAAAATATTATCACCAAGTTACTCATCCTAAAGCCAGAAGTGGCCTTTTTCTAACAACTGCCTAATACTCTGCTAATTCCATTGACTTCAGTGGGTATATACATGGAAGAAGGTACTATTTAATGGAAATAAGAGTATGATTAAGAGTGACAGAATCTAGCCATCAGTGGTAATCTCACTGAAATCAGTAAGACTATGAAGCGTACTCTGGGTTAGCAAAATCAGGCCGACGTCTTTATCTTCATCAAGTTTATTCTTTTATCAAATCCTTAATGCAGTGAGCTTCAATGGATTTCTGTGCTTTGGTTCTGATGATCAGAAATGTCACTTTTCACTTGATGCTGTGATGTGTCATTGATTAAATAGTCTCCATGATGTGTCATTGATTAAATAGTCTCCCTGATAATTTACCTCTCTGCACTCTCCATTCATAATTTTAGGCTTATTGACAGCATGAATATCTGCTATATGCAGAATATTTAAAGTCCATTTTTAAAGTGTCAGCATTCTGTTAGCACAAAGACGCTCCTGACCTATTCAAATACAAAAAAACAAAACAAAACAAAAAAAACCCAGCCAGCTAATGTTCCAGTGTGGTAAAGTAAAGGGAAGAGAATGGCCCTTTTTCATATGTATTGCTGTTTCTTTGAAATGCTCTTGGCATTTTACAGATAATAAAAAGAGCAATGAACCTTCTTTCCTAGCAGAGCTGCAGTTAGAGAGTGTTTCTTTGTCTGCTTTTTTAAAGCAAATATTTACCCTTTGAAAAGAGGCTATTATTACATACTTTCCTTCCATACTATACCAGCTACTCATCCAATAATATGGGCTGTGTCGACTAGCCCTGAACTCGAAGGGGGCATGGTAAGTAGGGTGTCGGGAGATTACTAATGAAGTGCTGAGGTGCAGATGCAGCACTTCATTGGGGTAATTCTCCCCCGCAGCAACTTCAAAGTGTGAAACTTTGAAGCGTCAGCTTGCGTGTAGCCGTGGAGGAGTAAAGGGACTTTGAAGTATCTACACGCAAGCTGGCAATTCGAAGTTTCACATTTCGAAGTTGCTGTGGGGGAGATTTAGCCTAATGAAGTGCTACATATGCACCACAGCATTTCATTAGTAACCTCCCAGCACCCTACTTACCATGCCCCCTTTGAAGTTTGGAGCTAGTCTGGACACAGCCATAACAAGAGATCCGCTTTGGGCAAAGCTTTGCCAGCCATTGCCGTTTTTCCTCAAGCTCCATGCACATATCATAGAATTCTGCTTTCTGTATTTCAGGTATCTTTGGCACAGTTGGTATGCTCTGCAAGGCAATTAGAGCAATAAGAACAGAAGTTTCCACAAGAGATCTGGGAAATCAAAAAAATTATTCACTCAACGCAGTTGTATTTTAACATCTCCATACCTGAAATCTAGAGTTAACAACAGATGTTCTGAAAAATCCCAGGGACATTTGAAATTTCACAAACTATCTGAGTTTATTCAGTAGGGATGCTCGATATGTTCCTCAGGAGCGTGAGACTCTCAGGTTATGTCCCACCAGAGTTCTGTGCTCTCTTTTACGGTTAACCTTGGTTTTCGTCCTCCTGCACCATCTTCAGTGGGACACATCACTGCCATTTCCAACCTAACTTAATTCACTGAAAAGGAGAATTCACTTTTTTAAAAACCTTTTTATGTACATTGATGCTCAGAGATTGTAAAACAGTTTGCCACTACTCTAGGCATAAATATGATACATTTAAAAAAGAGAGGACATTAGATGAGGGGGGAAAGTGACAGCACAGCTCATACAGCTCAGTTGTTGATGCTACATGAATATACTATCTGGTATTAACTCTTGGCAAAAAAAATCTGCTTGTAAGTTAATCAACTTTGTGCTCTTTAAAAATGAGCAACATAAATTGGCCTAGGTCCACGTTCAGAAGCAGATCATTAGTACTGAACTGCAGCTGGCAGAAAAAGGCATCAGTGGAGTCTGCCCTTTCATGACATAGCATCAAATCTTTCTTCAGTCACAACTAAAATCGAGTTGAATGTGACAGCTGGATTTTGAGATGTTTAAATTTGTTAACATTTTTACTTGTGTTCTTTTGTCCATAGTATCATGAGAAGCTCTTACCTAGAATATGTGACACTACATAGAAAGTTATTCAGTGGGCTAACTAGTGCCACAATCTGATACATGTTATTAAAGAATTGAAGTACTAAAGTAGGTAATGTGGGTTAAAAATCATTGAGTGGTTGGACTGCCTGACATTGTGAAACCAGAGGACACTGAAGCCGTGTCTACACGTGCACGCTATTTCGAAGTAGCAGCACTAACTTCGAAATAGCACCCGTCACGGCTACACGCGTCGGGCGCTATTTCGAAGTTAACTTCGACGTTAGGCGGCGAGACGTCGACGTCGCTATCCTCATCAGGAGATGGGGATAGCGCCCTACTTCGACGTTCAACATCGAAGTAGGGACAGTGTAGTCATTGCGCGTCCCGCAACTTCGAAATAGTGGGGTCCGCCATGGCGGCCATCAGCTGGGGGGTTGAGAGACGCTCTCTCTCCAGCCCCTGCGGGGCTCTATGGTCACCATGGGCAGCAGCCCTTAGCCCAGGGCTTCTGGCTGCTGCTGCGGCAGCTGGGGATCCATGCTGCAGGCACAGGGTCTGCAACTCGTTGTCGGCTCTGTGGATCTTGTGTTGTTTAGTGCAACTGTGTCTGGGAGGGGCCCTTTACGAGAGCGGCTTGCTGTTGAGTCCGCCCTGTGACCCTGTCTGCAGCTGTGCCTGGCACCCTTATTTCGATGTGTGCTACTTTGGCGTGTAGACGTTCCCTCGCAGCGCCTATTTCAATGTGGTGCTGCGCAATGTCGAAGTTGAACATCCACGTTGCCAGCCCTGGAGGACGTGTAGACGTTATTCATCGAAATAGCCTATTTCGATGTAGGCTTCACGTGTAGACGTAGCCTGAATGCACTATAACACAAAAGCTGAACAAAACCTTTAAACCTCAAGAATTACCAAGGGTGATTCAAGAGTAATCAGCAAGATTTTGCCCTCCTGCTAAATTAGGAAGTTATTAGACCTGCATGAATCACCTCTGCAAGTGAAAGTGTGCCTGAGTATACTCTGGAAGCACATGAGGGAAAAACAAATGCTCTGTCGATGTTACAAAGTCCTCATGGCATGAAACACTGTTCCAATATTTTTTAAAGTAGAAAAATAATATGATTGTCTTCTTCTCATTGTGAATGTTAAAGGGGAGCAGACAGACTTAAAGCCTGTGCCTTAGTATTTCCAGGCTAAGAAAATAAAATCATCGAATCACAGAACTGGGATGGAGGGTAAGAGGTGTCCTAGTTCAAAGCCCTGCACGCATGGGAGGACTAAGTATTACCAGGGCCTTTTTCCTAATGTCCAGCCTAAGCCACTGTTGCTATAACATAAGCCTCTTCCTTCTTGTCCAATTCTAATAAGTTAAAGGAAATATTTTCTCCCTTCCCCTTGTAACAATCCTTATGGCTGTGTCTACGCTAGCTCCCTACTTCGAAGGGAGCACAGTAAGTAGCATGTCAGGGGAGAATTAGCTTAATGAAGTTCTGCATATGCACCACAGCACTTCATTAGTAATCTCTCAACACCCTACTTACCCTGCTCCCTTTGAAGTAGGGAGCTAGTGTAGACACTGCCTATCTGCTTGAAAACTATTCCAGTAAAAGCCCTTTAATCCAACATACAGGAGTGTACAGGGAGGGGCTGCATGCCACAAACTCTGGGCCAGGGCTTGTATCTGGCAGTGATGGGGTGTAGGAGGAACTCATTGTTTCACTTTGGGGGGCAAACACTAACTTCTGGTGGTCCATGTAAAGAGCTCCCTGTCCCTGTTGCTCCTGGCGGAAGAGGCAGCTGCAAGCAGTCTTACTGCCTCCATCTGCAGGCACCCCTGCCCCCTGCAGTTCCCATTGGCTTGGGGAAGGGGGACCAGAAGTAGCATGGCTGCAGAGCCATCTGGCTATGCGTCTGCCAGCAAGAATCAGGATGGGAAACCACTTGCTGGAGATGCCAGAGGTCAGCACTCCTCTCAATGGGGATTCCAAAATCTCTCCTGCACCCCAACTCCTGCCCTTGACCTCCTGTGACCTTTCTCCAATTTGTCAACATTTTTCCTGAAATGTGGCACCCAGAACTGGACGCAATACCCCACCTAAGATCTAGTCAGTGCACAACAGAGCAGAAGAAGTCTGCTCATGTCTTTCTTACAACATTCTTGTTAATGCACCCCAGAATGATGTTTGGGATTTTTGCATAAATATTGCACTTATGTTAAGCTTGTGATCTATTATGACCCCAGATTACTTTCCACAGCACCCCTTATTAGGTAGACATTTCCCATTTGTATGTGTGCAACTGATTGTTCCTTCTTTAGTGGAGTACTTTTCATTTGTCTTTCTTGAATTTCATCTTATTTACCTCAGATAACTTCTGTTGGCTATGATCATTTTGGCTATTTGGTTTTAGGAAGAAGGGGCTTTCTAAATCAGGGGGTCCTTTTTAAAGGCCCCCATGTATATGAGCAGCATGTGTTCCAAAAGTGGCACTTTCGAATCCTGCACACTGCTATCATGCTAATGAGGCACTACATATCTTGTCAGCGCCTCATTAGCATCTTCCTAACTGCTTCATTAACATACCCCTCTGAAAGGAGGAGGCATGTGTAGGCCCAGCCTTTGAAACCAAATTGCTATAAGACACACAAGGTGTATGTATGCTTCCTAAGCCATTATCTTAATCTCTGATAAAGATATTGAAGAGAATTGGACCCGGAACGCATCCATGTTGGACCCCATGCTAGGTTCCCTTCCAGCTTGATCATGAATCCCTGATAACAATTCTCTGGAAATGGTTTCCCAATCAGCTATGCACCTACCTCTAAAGTAGTTCCATCTAGATTCTATTTCCCCAGTTTGTTTATAAGAAAGGTAATGGGAGACAGCCTTAAAGCCATACCTTTGTCAAGATACAGTACATGTACTACTTCTTCCCATCCACAAGACTTATTACCCTATCAAAGATTACATTTAGTTGGTGTAATATGATTTGTACTTGACAAATCCATGCTGTTATGTATCACCATATTATCTTCTTGCCCTTTGCAAACTGCTTAATTATATATTCCATTATCTTTCGCAATATGGTTAAGCTGACTTCTTGTGATTTTCTGGGTTGTTCTTACTCTGCTCTTCAGAAATGGCGACTATATTTGCCATTTTCCAGTCCTATGAACTCTCTTCCATCTTTTAAAGATGACTCAGATATCTCCATGACGAGTCAAAGATCTACTTCATCAGGCCTTGGTGGCTTGAAGACATCTAACTTGTCTAAATAATCATAACTTTATTTCCTATGATCTTCCTTAATTTTTGTTGACAAAAAAAACATTTAGCACTTCTGCCATTTCCACATTTTCTGTTATTGTTCCCCCTTGTAATTGATCATGTTCTTGCTTCACATGGAACACTATCTTGTCACTATGTATGCCCCTTTTTTGCACCGTGGCTTTTTTTTCAATGTTGTCCCTACGTACTAGCATTATTTATTTATATTCATCCTTTGTAATTTGACCTATTTTCCATTTTTATATGACTTTTTTTTGAACTTCAGATTAATGAATATCTCCTGGTTAAACCAGAGTTGTATTTTGCTATATTTCCCATCTTTTCTATGCAGTGGAATAGTTTGTTCCTGTGCCCTTAATAATATCTCTTTGAAAAGCTACCTAGTCTTTTGAACTGTTTTTCCCCCTGGGGCTTGCTCCCCATGAGATCTTAGAGAGCAGCTCACTGTGTTTGTGTAGCCAGACAAAATCTCCCCACTACAGACCAGCTTTTGCCTCTCCTCTAAGGTGCCTCAGAGCACACAGGGCACTGAACAGCAGTTAAACAGCACAGTCTTTGATGTCTCTCACTGGGGCCCAGATGTGCTGGCTCATCGTGACCCTGAGAAACAGAAAACACACACACAGGGCTAGCAGGCTAACTGTCAATAAGGGGGCCTCAGGACTGAGGTTGTGAGGCAAACGATGCTGTCTCTCCACAATTTCTGCCTGTGCGCGTCGGCGAAAGCATTCTATATATAGGTCCAGACTGTTATTTCTACCCTCAGGAGGAGTCCACCTGGACAGTGATCCCCCACTTTCACAAGCCTTGGGAGGCAGACCAGTCATTTCCCACAGACAACCTGCCAACCTGAAGCAAATCCTAACCAGCAACTATACACCACACCACAGTCACGCTAACTCAGGGACCCACCCATGCAACAAACCTCGTTGCCAGCTCTGCCCACATATCTACACCAGCAACACCATTACAGGACCTAACCAGATCAGCCACACCATTCTGGGTTCATTCAGTTGCACATCTACCAATATAATTTATGCCATCATGTGCCAGCAATGCCCCTCTGCTATATACCTCAGACAAACTGGACAGTCTCTACGTAAAAGAATAAACGCACACATCAAAATAGGCTACTTTGATGTAGGCTTCACGTGTAGATGTAGCCATAGAGAAGCAGCATGGATGGAGAGTCAGCCATAGGACACCCCTGAGTGCTGGTAGGAGAACTCCAAAAGAAAGGGTTAAAAGAAATTTCTAAAGCCAACTCCAGAAACTAAAATGAACCTATTGCAGAGCCAGAAGTCAAACCAACAGAGTAATAACAACATCTTGAACAATCTGCACAAGAATGACAGCGAATGCCACAGTGAAATGAAGACAGTTGAGAGGAATCAGGTTTTGTGACTATACACAAAGGGTGCATCTATACTAGCAAGTACATTCGAAATCCAGGTCAGAAGACCTCTGTCTTTTGAAAGAACCTGTGGCACATCTACAAACACAGCACGCTCTTTTGACAGTAACTTCGAAAGAACAGAGGAGTTCCTTTGAAGTTGGTCCTCCGTTCCCAAGATGGGAAGGGCACCCTCCTTTGAAAGATTATTTCAAAAGAGAGCAAGTGTAGATGCTCTGCGGTCTGCTCTTTTGAAAGAGGGAGTCCTCCATGGCAGCAATCAGCTGGCAGGTGGCAGCACCGCTCACAGCACAAGCAGAGCCCTATGGCTCCAGTGTCCAGCCGCATTTAAGGAAATAGGCTCCCAGAAACCCTCAGGCAGGAAGCTGAGAGCTTGCAAGCAGCCCACACTGCTGCTCAACCCACCAGCACCCATGATGCTCCAGCCAGCCCATCGCTCTTCCCAGCACCATGGTCAGTGCCTCCAACCCCCACCCACCCCAGGGACCACCCAAGGACACCAGGGAACCTGCCCAGGAGGGGAGCCAGTCTCCCAGGCACTGGGCCCCTTCCTGGACAGAGGCTGAGCTGCAGGACCTCCTCGTCCTCTGGGCAGACGAGGATGCCCTTCACCAGTTGGGGGTGCAGCACAGGAATGCAGTAGCATTCCAACACCTCACTAAGGACCTCACTGGCTGGGGTCACTCCACCTGGACCCTGGACCAGGTGAGGTCCAAGGTGAAGGAGCTGCACCAGGGCTATTGCAGGGCCCGGGACACAGCTGGGCAGTCAAGGGCAGTGCCCACCAGCTGCCCCTACTATAAGGACCTGGACTGCCTCCTTGGGCCCAAGCAGGCCAGACCCCTGTCCATACTGCTCGACACGGCGGACCTGGGGACAGAGCAGGAGCCCGAGACAGGGACTGAGGGGGAAGACTGTCCCAGACCTGCAGCCACCACCAGGCGCCTGCAGAGGCTGGAGACCACCAGTGATAACAAAGGCTCGAGCGAAGGGGCCCTCATCATTGACATCCTGTCCAGGCCATCCAGCCAGGCCCCATACGCCCATGCCTCACCCAGCTACCTGGAGGGACCCACAGGGAGGTGGCATGCACACCAGCCACCCCGGGTACTGGGGAGGGGTCATCTGGTCCTGACCAGGGTGGCTGCAACCCTCCCATATGGCCGCCACCCCGGGGCCTGTTGACCCCAGATGGCTGCAGTCACTGGGCCCAGTGGGGGGAGCTGATGCATGGCACTCAACACCACACGGCCGGGCCAGCCAGCCATGGAGAGACCAGGAGGTAGCCGGGGGGAGTCTGTGCCATTGGCAGCCATGCAGCGAACCCTAAACGTGGGCATCACAGGGTCCCTCGAGGGCACAGGGTTCTGTGCCTGGGACCAATGGCCCCTTCCCCTCTCCCTGTCTGTCTCCACAGCTCCTGCAGCCAGCAGCTGGACCAGCCCCACCACCCAGGGTCGGGGGAGTCGCCTGGACCCTGTGCTTTCCCTGCTTAAGCCAACTGCTGGGCCGTCTGCCAGTGCCACTGGGGTGGAGAAAAGGAGGCAGGGGACGCTGTCCACACTGCAGTACTGCGGGACATTACTGGCATGCTGTGGGAGTGGCTAGCCATGGAGTGGCACGCCTGGGACCAGGTGGCAGTGAACCTCGATGCCCTGCCCCAGGCTATGGTTGGCTGCCTGGACCTGGCTGCTGCCTCATCACCACCCACTCCCACAGCCACCCTTCCTGCCCCCACCTTCACCCATTACCCACCCGTTCTCCCACCTACCCCTCTTCCTACCTCCCCCCTTCCCAGTACTCCCTATGACCCCAACTCCCCACAGTGAACCCTCTCCAAATGCCCAATCTTGCTGCTCTTGTCCTGACCCACCTGCTCCCAGCCGACCTTGTTCAGCTGGTCTGTATGTTGCTGGCCACTGCCCCCGTACCACCCCTCACTCCACCTTGCCCCAGTTGTGCCCCTACCAGCCCATGCTACCAGCCCCAGCCCAGCCCCAATGGGGCTCTTGGAGACAGGGGGAAGGGGTGGGGGCAAGCAACAGGGATACTACCCATAGAGCCCCCTGGAGGGCTAACATTGCCCTCCTCCATGGAGGCCTCCCAGGGCTCCCAGGAAGACAACCTGCCCCCCCAAGTAAATAGTTGCCCCTGGCCCCCATTACCTGTTCCACCCTGCCCCTATAAGTAGCCGCCTCAAAAACAGGGCAACACACAGTTTTGTTCAGTGAAAAGTTTATTTTTGTGTTCCACCCCCGTGTTCCCTGTGCAAGTGTGGTGGTGGGGTGTGTGTGTGTGTGTGTGTGCAGGGTGGGGGGGGGTCATTGTGGCCCCCGCTTGAAGGCCTGGCACAGGGCCTCTGGATCTGTACCCTGTTCTGCTGGGCCTGGCAGCAAGAGGAGGTAGGGGGCTGCTTGTACCCACACCCCGCCTCAGCGGCCCACCCCCGAGAGAGCCAATGAAAGCAGACAGAGTGGTCAGTGAATGAGCTGAGACAGCTGCACAATTGCATGTCACTCTCAGGTGGTTGTGATCTAAGCGTAAGCAGTTGATGAGTCATTCTAAAGGGAAAGAGCAGAAGCTAGAATTCAGCCTTGTGGCAATTATATGATGAAAGTTCCAAAGGTCCAAAATTTCTACAGCCAGTTCCAGAAATAAAAAGGAAGAATCAGCAGAGAAAATATGACTTCTTGGACAAGATTCCCAAGAAGGACAGAGCCACCATGATTTGAAGAATGTTGAGAAGAGTAAGTCATATCTGGCTGTAAATCTTGATGGCACTTCAATATATTAATATAGTTCTAAACTTGGTTCAATTATATCGTTCTGTAATTCATGCCATGCAATTGCTTATATCAGTGGTGCACTTGATCACACATGATTAATACTGCTTCATGATAACCCAGAGGGCTTTCCTCTATTTTATTTCAGTGTCACAGAGGTCTATTATTTTTTTAGAGGTGTCAGAGAAGGAAAATCACTTGATTTCAGTATTTCCATTGAGATGCCCCAAAAATATTTTCTACGAAGGTTTTAGTGTTCCTCTTATCAGACATCAACATATTTGTTTTATAAGAATCATAAAACAAATATAGTCCATGAAAATAATCACTTCCTCATACCTGCAGTATTTTACTGCATGGAAGGTAAAGTACATGCTGCTGTTGAGTAGAAGCTACTTGGTTGAGGCAGTAGATGGAAGAGCAGTCTGGAGAATGGGAAGTACAATTACTGTGTCCTCAAGGGAAGAAACAAGACAGTATATCAAGATCTGAATAAGAAAATGCTAGAAAGAGACTCCCAGACTGCTGTGTGTTAGGATCTCACAGTACTTTGTTAACTTTCTACCTCAGTGGCCTGAAATAAGGAATGTGCAGTCACCTCATGAGGAAGGAAGTCTAGTCAATGCAATGGAAGAGGGAAACAAAATTCAGAGCTAGTCACAGGCAGGTTATATAACTATCTAGGAATTTTATGGTATTCATTGTTTTTACAAATAGGGACCAAAGACATATCAAGGGAATAAATGTATTCTCAGAGGTGATAAACTCCATAAAGTATCATAAATCTGGCGATGAATATGAACACATTTTTGTCTATGAGAACTATAATATTTCCCATAAAATATCCAAAAGCATAAAACCCATACCAAATTCTTGGTTATACTGAGCATAAATGGAAGTCAGTCTTGCATTTTATATAAGATTGAGGTCACCTTTGGTATACTGTATTCAGCTTCAATTCTCTTATTCTAAACATGATATTCTACAGCAGAAAGTAAACAACGATTAAGACACCCAAAAGGCCCCTTTGTGAAAGTGGAAAGAAACAGCAGTTAGGCCCGAAATCTATGACAAAAATAATGAGCCTGACAGATGAACTCATTGAGTTATGGGGCGTAAAATTATGAAGGAAGCTTTGGCAAACAAAGTCAGGCTCTGAATTGATTAAGGAAGAATACCATTATATTGAACAGAACCTATGTTCTGAACAGAGAGCACTCAGAGAAGTTAGTGAAATATCACATAAAAAATGAGATAAGTACAGGTATTTGGAGTTCAAGAGTAGATCTGTACCTAGTAATGTTGGCTTCTTCTTCTTCTTCTTAAAAATAATAATAATAATTTGAATTACAATAGAATGTAGAGGCCTTAATGAGATTTGGTGGCCTACCATTTTGAACACCATTCAGAACATACATAGAAGACAGACCTGTCCCAAATATCTTGCAATGCTCTTCTGAATATATAATTTCCTGTGCCCTCTGTATGAAGTAATAAAAGTTTTAGAGAATTAAACAACATATAAATAAAAAAGCAGTCAAGTAGCACTTTAAAGACTAAGAAAATAATTTATTAGGTGATGACCTTTCATGGGACAGATCCACTTCTCCAGATCATAGCCATACCAGAACAGACTCAATATATAAAGCACACAGGTCCAAAAATTGTTATTAAGGTTGGCAAATCGGAAGAGCAGAGAGGTGGCAGGAGGAGGTGTGGGGTAGGGAAGTTAAGAGTTAGCTAAGACAAAGTAAGTAAAAGAGTCCTTATAATGGGCCAGGTAATTGCTGTCCCAGTTCAAACCATGTGTTAATGTCTCAAATTTGAATATAAATGACAGTTCTGATCACTCCTCTGTAAATGATTGCTAAACATTCATAAACCTGAATTACCCACCAGGGCTACGTCTACACTAGCCCACTACTCGAAGTAGCCTATTTCGAAGTAAGGACATCGAAATAGGCTACTTCGACGTGTATCGTCTACATGTCCTCCAGGGCTCGTGCCATCGACGTTCCATGTCGAAGTAGTGACGGGGAACATTGAAAGGAGCTGCCCCGGAAGGAAATGCAGAGCGTCCACACACACAAGTGCTCCCCGTTGAAATAAGGGGCCATCAAAGCCCCAAGCTGCTCCCTTAAAGGGCCCCTCGCAGACACACTTGCCCTGGACAGCATGAGATCCACAGAGCTGACAACCAGTTGCAGACCCTGTGCATGCAGCATGGACCCCCAGCTGCAGCAGCAGCAGCCAGAAGCCCTGGGCTAAGAGCTACTGCACGTGGTGACCACAGAGCCCCTCAGGGCCTGGACAGAGCGTCTCTCAACCCCTCAGCTGATGGCCGCCATGGAGGACTCCGCTATTTCGAAGTAACGGGATGCGGATCGTCTACAAACACCCTACTTCGACATTGAACATTGAAGTAGGGCACTATTCCCATCTTTGGATGGGAATAGCGATTTCGACATCTCACCGCCTAACGTCGATTTCAACGTCAAAATAGCACACGGCGCATGTAGACGCGACGCATGCTATTTCGATGTTGTGCCAGCTACTTCAAAGTAGCTGGCTAGTGTAGATGCGCCCCAGGAGAAGTAAAAAAACAAACCAACAGGGCCAGATGAATACCCGGAAACCAACTATTCTAAGATAGGCCCAAAAAGCCAACAACAGAACACCAGTGGTCATTACCTACAGCCCCCAACTCAAACCAGTGCAACACATCATTAAAGACCTACAACCTATCCTAAATCATAATGGCTACGTCGACACTAGCCCCAAACTTTGAAATGGCCACGCAAATGGCCATTTCGAAGTTTACTAATGAAGCGCTGAAATGCATATTCAGCGCTTCATTAGCATGCGGGCGGCCGCGGCACTTAGAAATTGAGGCGCCTCGCCGCCACGCGGCTCACCCTGACGGGGCTCCTTTTGAAAAGGACTCCACCTACTTCGAAGTTCCCTTATTCCCATGAGCTGATGGGAATAAGGGGACTTCGAAGTAGGCGGGGTCCTTTCAAAAAGAAGCCCCATCGGGACGAGCCACGCGGCGGCGAGGCGCCTCAATTTCTAAGTGCTGCAGCCGCCCGCATGCTAATGAAGCTCTGAATATGCATTTCAGCACTTCATTAGTAAACTTCGAAATGGCCATTTGCGTGGCCATTTCGAAGTTTGGGGCTCGTGTAGACATGGCCAATGCCACACTCCAGAAGGGCCTAGGTGACAGGGCTGTTCTCTCCTATAGACAACCTCCCAAACTCATGAGGATTCTTACTAGCTACCACAGGCTATACCACAATAATACCAATCCTGGAACTTTTTCTTGCAAGAAGCCCTGTTGCCAACTTTGTCCACGTATCTATTCTGGAGGTGCCATAGGCGCCATGCTATTCACAGAATCATGGGCACATTCTCCTGTTCCTCAACTAACATCATATATGCCACCATTTGCCAACAATGCCCACACACCATGGCTGCGTCTACACGTGCACGCTACTTCGAAGTAGCGGCAGTAACTTCGAAATAGCGCCCGTCACGTCTACACGTGTTGGGCGCTATTTCGAAGTTGAAATCGACGTTAGGCGGCGAGACGTCGAAGTCGCTAACCCCATGAGCGGATGGGAATAGCGCCCTACTTCGACGTTCAACATCGAAGTAGGGACGTGTAGACGATCCGCGTCCCGCAACATCGAAATAGCGGGGTCCTCCATGGCGGCCATCAGCTGGGGGGTTGAGAGATACTCTCTCTCCAGCCCTTGCGGGGCTCTGTGGTCACCGTGGGCAGCAGCCCTTAGCCCAGGGCTTCTGGCTGCTGCTGCTGCAGCTGGGGGTCCGTGCTGCATATACAGGGTCTGCAACTAGTTGTTGGCTCTGTGTATCTTGCACTGTTTAATGAAAGTGTGTCTGGGAGGGGCCCTTTAAGGGAGCGACTTGCTGTTGAGTCCGCCCCGTGACCCTGTCTGCAGCTGTGCCTGGCTCCCTTATTTCGATGTGTGCTACTTTGGCGTGTAGACGTTCCCTCGCTGTGCCTATTTCGATGTTGGGCTGAGCAACGTCGAAGTTGAACATCGACGTTGCCAGCCCTGGAGGACGTGTAGACGTTATTCGTCGAAATAGCCTATTTCGATGTCTCAACATCGAAATAAGCTATTTCGAAGTTGGGTGCACGTGTAGATGTAGCCCATGTATATAGGACAGACTGCAAACACTCTTCGACAAAGAATGAATGGACACAAAACAGACATAAAAAAATTCCTAACTCACAAACCTGTCAGCCAGCACTTTACAGGAGTTGGCCGTTCTCTCAATGACATGAAAGTCTGTGTTTTACTGAAAAGGAACTTTAACAATCACTTACAGAGGGAGTGCTCAGAACTGTTATTTATATTGAAATTCGATAACAGCAACGAAGGGTCCTATGGCACCTTATAAACTAACAGAAAGGTTTTGAGCATGAGCTTTCGTGAGCACAGACTCACTTCATCAGATGCTGGTCTTGGAAATCTGCAGGGCCAGGTATAAATAAGCCAGAGCAAGGGTGGGGATAACAAGGTTAGCTCAGTCAGCAAGGGTGAAGCTTACTACCAGCAGTTGATCTGGAGGTGTGAACACCAAGGGAGGGGAAGCTGCTTCTGTACAGATCCAGACTAACACGGCTACCCCTCCAATAATTGAAATTCGAGACATTAACACATGGTTTGAACAGGAACAACAATTACCTGGCCCATTATAAGGACTCTTTTACATACTTTGTTTCATCTAACTCTTAACTTTCCTTCCTCAAACCCCCCTCCTGCCGCCCCTCTGTTCTTCTGATTTGCCAAATTTGATAACAATTTTTGGACCTCTGTGCTTTATATATTGAGTCTGTTGTGGTATGGCTATGATCTGGAGAAGTGGATCTGTCCCACGAAAGCTCGTCACCAAATAAACTATTTTGTTAGTCTTTAAAGTGCTACTTGACTGCTTTTTAGTTTTCATAGAATACAGACTAGCATGGCTATCTCTCTGTCACTATTCAACATATAAATTACTCTGCTTTGGATCTTGGGGTCTTTGTAAGCTGTTTTAGAGAGAGATGGAGATCTAGATCTACATATTTTCCAGGTGCATGATGGTAATGCACTTTATATTATCACATATTGCAGTAAAATTACACTGAAAACAAAACAGAGTGCATTGCTATTATTACTGTCCTTGACATTTAAATACATCTACTGAAAGGCAGTTTCTGATTTTTTTTCTTGGGTGTGAGTGTTTCTGTTTCATTATTGTTATTGCTGACCTTGCTGCTAGTCCTTTTACAGTTTCCGAGTGGTACTGCATTTTAAAATACTGTGTTGTTTGGGCATCTTTCTCCTTTTCTTTTTTTTTTTTAAAGTTCTCTTAAGGTTTCAGTAATACAGAAACAACCAATCAACACAAAGCTGCTGAAGCAGCAGGTTACCTGTGCCAACTGCTGCAAACTGCAGAAGAAAAGACAATTAGGAGCAGATTTCCAAAAGAGGTCCATGATTTTTGGGTGTCCAGTTTGAGATGCCTTACAGGAGCCAACCTTTCACAGGACAAATTTCAGTACATTCTGAAAGCCAGACCACACTGAGGTGTCTCCAGCTAAGCGCCCAAAACCCTTTATCCTCAGATGGTGTAAGATGACCTACCTCTTCACTTCAGTGGAACTACACCATTTTACTTGAGCTGAGGAGTCAGACCAGTTATTTAAAACACATTTAAAACTCTTACGGACCACGAAAGAAAATGGCCCATCTCTGTCTCTGAGTCCAAATCTACTGTCATACAAAACCCTGCATTTTTCTATCTACTATTTATTATACTGTAAAGCTGATTCACTACCAATGCCTCACTGAGTTTCCCCAGAGTTACACTGGTATCAAAGTGAAATAATGTACTGGTGACTCAGGCTGTGTCTACACTATGAGATAAAATCTAATTTAATTCATTTAGCTCAATTTTACCAGGTGACTGTCTTCACTGTAAAGACCATTAGCTCGATTTTGGGCGCACTAATCTCGAGATTACAAAATCACAGTTACCTGATGGGTGTAGTATCAAGCTCAAATTCAGAAGTTTCATTAAAGGCCAGCGTGGAAGTGCCATGTATTAAAAGTGAATTTATTAGCCTCCAGAGGAGTCCCGTATGTAGCCCATATTGCCTCTCTCAGTGCTCCGCTCTGACCGCTGCTCTCCAGTAACGGGAAGACCGTGAATTTCCAAGTGGGAGCAGCGAGCCTTTAGCTGTGGGCTTATGTTAGTATGAAAGCCTGAGAAATGGCTTCTTTTCTTCTATGCTTTTAGTGCTGTGAGTGTATCTGCCCATTCAAATAACCCTGCAGGGAGTTTGCAGCTCTGTCTGTACACTTGCTGTGTTTTCCTGCACTGCCCCCGGCACCACATGTCAACAAGGCCGTGCTGGGGGTCATACTTGCATAACAGGCCAAGAAACTTCTTGTCAGTTGTTTACATCGGTGTGCAAACCCCCTTCCCTCCCCCTCAAGGCATCACACAGTCTGGGTCTTTCCCATGCTCAGCCACATCATGTGGATAGCTCCCAACCCAACCCAGTAAAAGGATGTGCCCACTGTTTGGTGCTGACAATGCTGCCAGTCGTGCTTTTAGGGCTTCAAGGGTGGGACAGGTATGATGGGCCGTGGGGAAGTCTCCCTCTGGCTGTTAAGATACTGGGGGCATTGCTGCCACCGTGGGGAAGTTTTCCGGGTGGTTAAGATACTGGGTGGGGGCTTTGCTGCTGCTGTGGGGAAATCTCCCCTGGTGGCAAAGGGGCTTGCTGCTGCTGGGAAAGGACCACCTCAGCTGGCCCTCCACTGAACCACATCCCCCCTTGACCCATACTGGGGCTTGATGCCACTAGCTCCAGAGAAAAGTCTCCCCTAGCGGCTAAGAAACTCAGGGTTTGGCTGTGGCTGAGTGGAAGGACCACTTCAACTACCCCGCACTGCACCCCCCACCACCACCACCTTTGCCCAAACCAGGGCTTGCTGCCACCAGGGGGAAACCAAACTTCTTTTTTCCTGCATTTTTCTATCCCCTTTCTTCTCACTTTAAAACACAGTCTGGCACCCTGCCTTATTTTCAGGGATCACATGCATGCAATGATGGGAGGTGGGATATTCAATGGATAGCCAGTTGAGAACACAGTCACTTCAGGAAGCCTCATAACGCACTGGACAGCCAAAGACCCTTTCCAATACCAGTATACTGAATGGGAAAACCAAAAATTCTTTTCCCATACACTTTCCTATCCTCCTTTTTCTCACTTAAAAAAAAAAGTCTAGGCCCCTGTATTATTTTCAGGGATCACATGCACGCAATGATGAGATATGGGACAAGAAGATGGCCAGCTGAGAATGCAGTCACTGCACCTGTGTTGGCAATGTAATGTGGGGGGGAAACCAAAAATTTTTTTCCTAGATTTTTCTAACCTCGTTCTTCTAAGTTTGAGGGTCCCTGCATTATTTCCAGGGATTGGCATATTTTCAGGGATTGGGAGAGGAATGAGGAAAATGCAAGTGGGAAGATGACATCAAGATCAGTGAGCATACCCAGAATACTTGAGGACTGAGGGAACTGTGGGGTAGCTTCCCACAATGCACTACTGCAACAGCCGATGTTAGCCAGTTTGTGTGTGGCAACAATGACTCGACTTTGTGGGGCACATGTGAGATGTGAGGATGGTGAAATGAGAGCTTAAAAATTCTAGAATTAGAAATTTGGTATAAATACATTTGAATTTATCTCATAGTGTAGATACAGCCTCAGTCACATTGTCTTCTTTTCAGACTGATCTTCAGTGGAATATAAATAACAGCCTTTCCATTTTCTTGGTCTTTGCATTTTATCACTTAATCTGACTAAAGTTTAAGAAGTAAATGAAAGATCTTACACACAGGGAAAAGAGGGAAACAAATGATGTACTTTAAAATTCAAGAAGAGGGACAGCGAAGTGCACTTCACACTTCTATAGTAGTTTGCATCATGTTCGAAGTGCTATACAACTGTTCATTAACTAAAATGCTTCCTTTTATCCTCCCAAACTAATTAGCAGGAGAATGGGAAAATGTTAGCAGCCTTAATGTGCATGCACAGAGCACAATACAATGCCATTGCAATTTATTAGCTGATAGGAGAGAAGGAAGGGAGGTTTATTGTTATTATTATTGGAAATAGTTCAAGGGAAGGAGAAGCGACATGTGAGGTAAAAAGGTGCTGAGATACTGCAGGGTAAGGAGACAGTGATATGAAAGAGAAAAAATTCTAAATAAAACTGAAGGACATTTGGAAATAGATGCTATTCCTCATGTAATGAGGTTTACCTGTTTCAAAATAAGCCAGCCACTATTTCAAAATTATTTCAAAATAGCAGTTGCGATGCATAGATGCTAGGAAAGTTATTTCAAAATAATTTTCCTGTGTAAACATAGGCTTAGTTTGATACGATCTGCTAATTTAATGTGTCATTATCTAAATCAGAGGTTGGGAACATCTGGCACAGTGATCACATGTGGTTTGTGAGAGTTAGCTACTGACAGTCTGCAAGATTGTTTGTTTACCTGAGTGTCTGCAGGCACAGGTCTCTGCAGCTCCTAATGGCTGCAGTTTGCTGTCCCTGGCCAATGTGAGCTGTGGGAAGTGGCACCTGCTGTGCCGCCACTCCCCGCCCCTCCCATTGGCCATGAATGATGAACTGCAGCCACTGGGAGCTATGAGTGACCATGGCTGCAGATGTTCAGATATACAAACCATCTGCTAGCCCACCAGTGGCTAACCCTGATGAACCTCATGTGACGCAGAGGCCAGAGGCTGTCCACCTCGGATCTAAATTATGGATGAAGCTAATGAACAGAACCTGACTCAGAATTGACCTTAGTGTGACACAATTCGATATGAAAATTAAAAACAATAGTTGTGATTAATTGCTATTTTAATTGTATTGTTGAACAAAAATAGAATGTTATTTATTTTTTTACCTTTCCAACTATATCAATTTAGTTACAACACAGAATGCAATAAAATAAATTGTATTTTTCAATTCACCTCAGACAAGTACAGCCTCCTGAACTGTGATTAATTGACATCCCTAGCTGTCATCTGTCCAATATAAGCTCTCCTGAGACCACAAATTCATTTTTTGTACTCCAGAATTCTGAAGAGCTATCAGACACTGAGGGATCACACCCTTTATACCCAGAAATCATCATGCAAACCTTGTTGCTACGATGTAATAATAACTAACTCATAAAATCAGTAATAAACACAGTTAAGATCTTGGAAGTATGGCCATTTCAAGGATTATGACATCAATGAACTCTGCATATATTTGTGTTCCTGGCCCGCTTGATAGGTTTTCTAAGGAAATCTGGAATTACTAGTGATAATTAATGCAACTCTCCAGATAGTTGAACAAATACCATCCCCCAGGAGGAATTACATATGTTGATTTTGCCTGGATTCATGAAGTCTAGTAAACAACGTCCCCAAACTGTATAACGAGTCAACCTGAGCTGACTCAGGAAGTCACACACTCGAAGCAATAAGTGACAAACTTGTGCGTAATTTGGGTGAGGTAATGTCTTTTATTGGAACAACTTCTGTTGGTGAAGGAGAGAAGCTTTCACCTGAAGAAAAGTTTTGTGTATCTAGAAAGCTCTCATGAGTAGAAGTTTGGCCAATAAAAGATGTTAACTTTCTCACCTTGCCTCATTTACATCCTGGGAACAGCACAGCTATAGCACTGCAAACTTGGTAACAAACCTAGTAGGAACCTGAGGCACAGGGCCCTCGAGGAGGCCATGCAGCAGTCAGAGGTGTAGCTAACCCAGAACAGTGATACAAGTTGTTACTAAGATAGATACAAAATTGTGAGGAGTAAAGGGACTTCGAAGGACCCCAGGCACTTTGAAATACCAACAGGTGAGCCGCAACTAGATGCAAGCTGGAACGTCGAAGTTAAAACTTTGACGTTGCCACAGGGAGGGGGTGGAATTTGCTTTATGGAGTGCTGCATATGCAGTGCAGCACTTCATTAGGAAACTCCCAACACCCTACTTACCATCCTCCCTTCAAAATAGGGAGGTAGTGTAGACACAGCCTAAATTGCAGTAAAAACAAGCGACTAACTAAGAAGGGTTCTGAGTCAAACTCCAGTAACAATCCATCGCATTGGGGTAGTTCTCCTGTTCTTGTGCCATTGACCTCCTCTCCTATTTTCTCAGTGAGCGGATTAATCTGAAGTCAATATGATTAATTTATAATTTAATTTTCAGCTTCCCGTTACACAAAATGCATGCACATTTTGGTGTCACTAAGAAAAAAAGAAACAAACCACTGTTCAGTACGCATATTTTAGCTTTTCAGGAAGCAAAAAGTGAATTCCATTCATATGCTGAAGAAAAGCTGCAGTATCACAAAGGCAAATTGTCACCAATTTAAGAACCAAAGACTACTTCAGCCCCTTCAAATCTGAATGGTAAATAATTACCTCATGTATTTTTCATGATTTTTGCTATTTTCTGCTTGTGAATTTGTAAATGGCAACTTGCATATGACTTCTTATTACTACCAGGCTACGTCTACTTGGGAAGCCTCTGTTGACAGAAGTCATTATTGCCAGAGAAACCTCGGCAGTATCTCTGTCAATAGAGTGCATCTACACATAAAAGTGGCTCAAAAAAGCAATCCAATCTGTTGACAGAGAACAGCCAGACTGCCCTGCCCTCTCTTGACAGAATGGATGACCAGAAGCTCTGTAAACAGGGCTGCCCAGGGAACTGAAAGCCCTTTCTATTGATACAAGTGTGTACGTGGGCACTCTGTCGACAAAGCCCTGTCTACAGAGGTGCTATACCTGATCAGGGAGTTATAACACTGCCAGCTGAACAGCTGGGTTTTGTTGACAAATTCTCAACAGAGCACTTTTACCATGTTGCTGCTCCATGGATTTTGTTGACAAAAGCTGCCCATGTAGACACAGCCTTATAGTGCCTTCTGAATACAAGTATCATCACTTATTTACAACTTCTCAGTCCCTTTATCCACAGCTAACTTTATTCAGAGATCAAAGAGAGCAAACAAATAAACACAAATATTTGGAGTACACAATTTTATTTTTTGTTATGTGCATCTTAATTTAAGTGGTTACTGCCCTAATTCTTTTCAGTGTAATCAGTCTGACAAACTCCCAGTCATTTTCTTGTCTGAAAGAGGCATTTAAAATGAGTAAATCATAAGTTTGGGGAAATGTTAAAATTTCCTTCTTGTTCATCATCTATAAAGGTGCAGAGAACAACATATTTCATTATTCAGCATATTATGGCAAAAGTAACACATTTTTTCTTCTCATTTTGATAAAAACCTGTTTTTATTTAAAGAAAGGCTTTGCTTCAAATATCTATGGAGAAAG
This sequence comes from Carettochelys insculpta, assembly GCF_033958435.1. Lineage (NCBI taxonomy): Eukaryota > Metazoa > Chordata > Testudines > Carettochelyidae > Carettochelys > Carettochelys insculpta. The sequence continues at coordinate 141,531,829 of NC_134137.1, forward strand.
TGAATAGAATAGGCAAGGGACCCATTTCCCTCTGTGACATTTTATGAGCCATTTATTTAAGAGTTACCATACAGAAAAGATAAAAGGATGTGGAAGCCACATTTAAAATAAAATTGAAAACACATTTAGGATTTAAAGTTACCATCATAGATGCAGTATAAAGCTGCAAGAGGTGCTTTCTCTACATTTTAAGAAGATCTGAGAAGTTCCTTTGTTTAATTGTAACCTCACCAAATGTGCACATCTTCCTTGTCTGATAAGGGAAGTCTACCATAAAGACATGATCTGATCAATATTTAGCAGTCTGAGCATTAAAAAAGGAGACTGGGCATACCACAATCAAGGCAGACTGTGAGAAACAGGACAGACAATTCCTAAAAACTGGTTATGTATTCTATAATTAGATTCTTGAAACCAGTAACAAAAGCACTTCTGTGACACCACGTTGGTTAACAAGAAGCCAAACAATCTCCTTTAGGGCTTGTCTACACTTGCCCACAACTTTGTAGGGTGCATGGTAATCAGGGTGATGGGAGATTACTAATGAAGTGCTGCGGTGAATACTTTTGCATAGACAGCCTCAATTTCACTCCAAAGAATTGTAATCTAAAATGCATAACAGTATGGAATTTCCTGTTAACATCTGTCCATAGCTTCCAATTCAAAAGTTTACAGTTCACAGGAAAAAAATTAAAACAGAATAAAAGACTTGTAAACTCACTCTTGAATCTGCAATTCAAGCTCAGTTGTTTCCATTTCAGGTACCATTACTCATTGTCTCCAGTTAGGTGTCCAAGCCTATGTATTGCTCCTGAGAGCTCATAAGCTGCTCAGACTTGCCTACAGGACATGAGGAGTTGCTTAGCTAGGAACAGAGAGGTAGCCATGTTATTCTGTATTCTAACAAAACAAAAACAGTATTCATACAGTGTTTTCTTCAGATCTGAAAAAGTGGGTCTGTCCCATGAAAGTTCATCACCTAATAAATTATTTTGTTAGTCTTTAGAGTGCACATGACTGCTTTTTTGTTTTTTAGTAGCTTAGCTAGTCAATGATACCTATATTTAGCTTAACATTTACTGAGTTCAAATGAGTTACAAGTGACTATATCCACTGAACAAATGAGTCACTGAAATAAAGTTGTCACCGCACTTCTTTTCTTCTTTGTATTCTGCTCACTCTTCAAAACTCTGCCCTTTCTGAAAAGGAGGAAAATCCCCCTCCCCCTGACTTGGACAAACTGCCATCAGAGTCTCCTCTAGTGAAACAAAGCAAGGTTCTCCTTATCCTTAAACCATGGTCTGCGCTCCAGAGTTCTGCTATTTCCTTTGGGATCTCCTGTCACAGAAGCTAGGGCAGGTCTTCTTACTCTAGATTTACTCCCTGAAGCAGCCAGAAACATGGCATATGTGGATTTTCAGTCCACAGACAAGATGCTGCTTGTGTCTACACTAATGACGTAGATGCTCACAAGAGGAATTGGTTTCTCCTGTAACAAATGATAAAGTCCTTATTTTGCTCAATCTCTATCTGGTTTCTCTTGACAAGTCTGGACTAAATATACATGGGAACAAGAATCTGGGTCTCCCACAGTTCAGCTGAGTTCCCTAATCACAGGGCTAGGTCATCTTTCTGACTCTTTCTCTGACACAAACAATAAAGCAGAAGAGCTTAAGTGGTAGAGGCCCACCCTGGAATTGCCCACAGCCAGGGCCAATCAGAGGAGGAGCCAGGAAAGACATTTGGCTTTGGTGTCAAATTGAAAGGAGCCCCCAAATTTAGATAATTGTTAATTTTTTGGCATTTGTTATGTTCTGCAACTTCAGTATATTGAAGCAGGTAAAGAACTATCACCAATCAGCTGTGGGACAAGAGTGTTTGAATGTTTCCACCATGCTTAATATGAGTGGTGGCACTGCATGAAAGCTAGATTTTTCCTTTATAATTCGTACATTTACCCAGAAAAAAGCACTTTTTTGATGCTTTATTTTGTTTCCACATGTCATCAATTTTATTATTTCTATGATGGCTAGAGGCCTCAAAAGCTGGAAGCAGAACAGGCCTCTCTGGATCTCTGAGAGGGACTGCTCACACCATAGTGCCTAGGGTGGGATCACATTATTGCTTCACACCCAGCCAGAATTGGGCTCTGACCTTGAAGCTCCTACATCATAGGTGAGTGCAGCTACCAAGGACTGGCAGTTTGACCTTTTCCTAAATTTTGTGCAAGGCCCAATCCATTCAGATGGGCTCTGAGCACATCTACTGACTCTGCCCCACAGGTAAGACAGGTGGGAAATGCCTAGTAAGATAAGCACCTTTGCGTCAGGGTTTTGGGCAGTTTTGCACCCGCTTAGGGGCAGCTAGAGGGATAATTGAAGTACCTAGATGCTTACAGAGGCAGATAGCATCTGAGGAAGGGTTTTGAGGATCCACATTTTGGATTTAGGTGCTTAGGATTCTAAAACCCTTTATGGATCTAATTTATCATACTTTATATTCAGTTGTACAATGAATGCTGCTGTATAACATATCACATAAGCCCATTTTATCAGGCTTAGTCTATGTCATGCTTGAGAAATATCTCCAAAGTCTGGTAAGCCCAGGTTTTCAGTATTCTTCTAAATGTTGACTCCTTCCTACCAATGTTCCCTCTAATCTTGTATAGCCATGTGCAGAATTATTCCTGATAAGTGCACCAATATGGAGGAGATGTGGACCATATGTGTGGCAGGGCTTAAGGTATGGGTTGTGTGAGGGGATTCAGTGCAAGGGCAGAGGGTTAGGGTCCAGGGTGAGGGCTCTAGCTGTGGATGCAGACTCTGGCGTAGGTCTGAGGATGAGGGGCTTAGGGTGCAGGCTTCCCTAGGGAGAGGTCTGCCCCCAGATCTATCTCACTGAAACATCTGGAGGTCAGGTGAGAGACACCTCTCGACTGCCCCAGAAGCTCTAAGAGACATGGCCAGGGGATGGGCTCTTGTCCTCAAGCTGAGGCAGTTCTGGGTTGGGGCCAGGGGGAAAAGGTGCTTCTGCCACAGCCACAGCCACAGCCACTACAGGTTGGGGCTGGTGGAAACAGGTGCCTTAGCCTTGACCATAGCAGCTCTGGGTTGGGGCTGGCAGGGAGAGGTGCCTAACTCTGGCCATGGAAGCTTTGAAGCTTGGGAAGCAGCATTTCCTCCTACTTACTCCCTGCCCGGGACATAAAAGAAAGCTGCATGGCCATGTGGCTGTGCAGCTTAGTGGGAACTTAGCTTCCTACTTAACATCACGTGAAGTACACTATTCCAGTTTGCATAACATCCCTATGGCAACTACAGCAATTGCTTGTATGGAGAGGTAATGCTAGGAAATTATTTCATATTTTTAGCTACCTTTGTATCTGGAAATCTCACAGGAAAGATAGCATTATGACACCATCCCACTGAAGCTCAGGAAATACTGTTGGATTCACAGTTCAGAAACTGGTGTGTTAAGTGGCTGTGTGGAGCTAATTACCATTTCCAGTCAGCTTTACTTACTGACATTAGCAGCCAAATCGAAGGCTTATTTTGCAATATCAGTCTCAGAAATGAATTTGAAAAAAATGAATTTGAATGAAATATTCCTCAGCCCTGCTCCCACATGTTGTCATTGACAGTCAGTCTATAGAACAAGGCAATTCTCAAAGGGGAACAAAATGTTAATTGTATGTTAAGTAGAGTTCGGTTAGTATATTGCCTCTGCTGATCCACATTCATTCACCAACCTGCTTATGAGTCTCAGAGCCATTATCTGATATTTTAAAAGTACTATAAAGAGACTGACAGTTAAGATCCCTCATATAACCTTGAGCTAAGCAGTTTATTTTCTATTTTTAGGTGATTTCGAAGCAGTAGGTGCCATATGATGACCTAGACAAACAATGGGCTAGATTCTCAGCTTGTGATTTTAATGGCGCTACACTGATTTACACCAGATCAGAATCTGGCCCGTATATTACAACCACTCTCCCCGCAGTTACAAGTAAGAAGATTTTGTTTGTGAAGAGGGCAAATTAGCAAAGATTTTGACAGGATGAATTGGTGTTCTTTTGTATCTTTGTATGATTTATCAATTATTTGTATGATTTTTAGCGTATAGGGTGGATAGACAAGAAACACAACTATAAAAGCTAACCTCTGCATGCATTTTGTGAATTTGTTTTGCTTCCTAGAGGACTTATGAGGATACTGTCCTGAGCAGCAAATAAAACAGCCCTTCTTTGAGAGCACCTGCTATCAAAGGATGTTGGTCTGGAACTGCCCTGGTGTGTCTGGGGCTGCTCTGGCCCCAAGCTGTACTGTGCAGCTAGGGATGCTTGGGCTGGGGCTCAGATGTATGAGCATCTGGGGCTGGCCAAGAGCAACTCTGGTAGTGGGGTGGAGGCAAGGCAGTTTGGGATTTCAAATGGCCAGGGGCTTCTCCATCTGTTGGGGGGGTGGGGTCTGAGGGGTCTGACCACAGGTGTGGGGCCACAGATGGAAGAGGCAGGGCCACAAGGCTAGCCTACCCAAAGGAGGGGGTCTGCCTACCACCCATGGTTACTGTATTACATCTGGAACAGATGACTGTGCCCCACCACGACCACCACCACAACACAGACACAAATGATCCTGGTGGCCAGCCTGGGAACTGAATAATGAAAGACTGATATTGTAATGCACCACATTGGTGTAAACCAAGGAAAGGAATAAGGAAGACCTCCTTCATAGAGGGGCACAAAATGATTAAGTAGATTTAAAGAAAGCCCATGTGGCTGTGGCTACAATATTATTTGAGTTTTTCAGTGAATATTTAAAACAGTCTCTGTTAAAGAGTGTTCTGTTAACCGCAAAGCTATCCTATGCTGTGCAGAACATTACAGCCGCATACTCAGTTGTTGTACTTTGCTGAAGCCAGTCAAGCCACAATGCTGAGCCACAAAGCCTATGCTGAGGCATCTAAGATGAGGTGGGGCTATCTCAGTGGTTAGCACATTTGCCTTGTAAATTGAGGGGTCTGAGTTCACTCGTTTGGGGCGGCAAGTTCTTTAAATGGTCTGGGTTAGGTTAGAGCTTAAAAAAAAAAGACTGTCAGGGATGGTGATAGATCCTGCTGTGAGTGCAAGGGACAAGACTTGATGACCTTTCAAGGTCCCTTCCAGATGTATGAGAGATGTATATCTCTGTGTTTCTGCTTATGTTATATTCAGATAAAGATGGGAGATGACTAACAATTGTGATGGGCATCACTGTTGATTACTAGGGTTGAAGATTAAATGTTGGGATTGATAGAAGAAACAGTGCAAGAGGCATTTTGTATGTATGTCACTTTATTAGGCTTTCAATTACTGCTTCCACCCCTCTCTGTTTGCATCTAACTGAAATCTCATGTGGGTGTATCCATTTTTGTCTTCTTGTTTATTTCCCTGATTTTTACCTGATTTGTTTGCTCTGCTTTTCCCTTTTCCCCTGTTTTGTTTGTTTGCCATGGTATTTTTAGGATTCATGCATTTATTCTGGGAATGGGCTTTGTTTTCTAGGATGAGTCATCTCCATTCTCTTTCTCTCTCACATACACTCGCTAAAATGCAAGAAGACACTGAAATGTTCTTTATTTCTTCCAAGCCGAAAGCCAGCCTCCTGGTAGCATGTAGTTTGTTTTGTTAACAGATCTCTTATCACTGAGGTACAATATGTATCAGCTACTTTCAACTCTTCAGAAGAATTTTTTGTTTTCATTCACTCTGGCTCTGGAGATTGTTTTCCATGTCAACATTTCTGCTCTAGCCAATAGGTGGACGCATGCTTTTCACACTGAGATCAACCGGAGACTGAACGGCTATTTACTCGGATACAATTATTTTTTGGTTAGCCCAGTGTGGTAGTCTGAAGTCACTGGTGTGTTGTCCTGACAGGTCTTCTGCTCCATCAATGACAATAATCATTAGTCAATAATAGTTAATTAACCAACCAATAGTCAGGGTTGCTGATCCCTTCCCTACACACTACTATAATATTTTTGCACAAAATTTTCCTCAAAAGGTATAATTTGAAAATTAGAAACTTGCTGGTCAGTAATATTATTTCTAAATGTCTACAGCAATGTGACTGTAAAGTTATGAACATATGCTGAAATCATAACAGAGACATATTTACCAGACAAGTCTGGGGAGTGAATATACCTGATTGTCAAAAAAGGGGACAAGTTGACACCTCCAGCCAGCTATCAACAAAGCTGATGAACTCTTCTCACCTATCAAGTGGCCATTGGAGGGTGGTGGAGGAACACATAGAAGTGCATCTTTGCAAACAGCACAAAAACCTCTCCCACCAGACTCCATGTCTCCTTGCTCCGACTTTAATACCTCATTAATTGTACTCACTTAAAATCTCTGTTGGTCTCGATCTCTCTCTGAATTAAATAAACTTGGTTTATTCTTTAATTAAAACTAATACAATTTTGGGAATTGCTTGGTTAACTTTACTTAAAGTCACAGATGGTTGTATGTTGATTCCCTGAAAGGGACAACAGATCTAACATATCTGTGGCAGAACAATGTAAAACCCACATTTTGGGGGCGCAGATTCTGAGACTGAGCCTGTGTTGGAGTCACCCTCTATGTACTAACTGAGAAACCAGAGTGTGGCTGGTGTTTGCTAACAAACTGCTGAGGGCAGAGCAGCTATACCTGCCACAGATGTGGCTATACATAAACATTCAAGCTATGTCTAGATTGCCAATAATTGTCAGAAAAAGATAAGCAAATTGTGCAACACATTAGCATATTTCCTTCTGACAGTTCTGTCTGGAGAGGCTTTCCACGTATTTGGCCCGTCCTCATGGAGCCAAAGGTCTGGAAAACCCCTTCTGCTGACACATCCCTTCTTCCTCATAGAACGAGGACTACCAGGATGTCAGCAGAAGGCTCCGGAAGTGGGAATCTAGATATAGCCTTAGAGCATGTGACCCGCATGCTGACAGGCTGTTTGTGAGGAACCCAAATTGGGACCCACAGCACTAAAACACCCTCAGGCACCCCATCTTGCAGGGGTAATGGTGACACAGTCCTTCCCTGACCTGGATTGCACACCAAGATAGCACACTCTCCCCTCAGGAGTTCCTCTTTCTGTATTTATGATAGCACTAATTTTTGAATACAGGTTGAACCTCTCTAATCTGGCACTCTCTTGTCTGGCAACATCCATAATCTGGTATGATTTTAGTTTCTGTATGACCACTGACCGTGAGTGTGGCTAAGTTTCCCATGGTCCTATGGATCTCCCAAATTTAAAATCAATAAAACCAAGTCTCAGTGTCTGGTTAGGCGAGTCTCCTGTTGCTTAGGGAGAAACCATCACCGGACTGGAACATTTTCAGTACACTGTTCATGAAGGCTCACCTCAGGACCCAAACTTAAAGTCCACAAAACAAGGTTGTAAATTTGGTTAGACTAGCCTTTTGGAGCCTGAAGGAAAAAACTACCTTCCACTGCAACCTGCATAGCTAATATTCCCCTCTCTTCTGCTTAGCTTTCCATCTCTGTTTTAATACCTCCATGCACAGTGTGAATGGGCCTCCTTCATCACATCCAGCCTGTGGGGTTGGGGTAGTATAATCCATACACATGCATATCACACACACAATGGGTATATTTTGAAAGGTATGTAAGTATGTGATGAAGTACAAATTAGGAACACACAATGTAGAAATAAATTATTAAGAAACTGACAGAGATTTTAACATCCAGCTCAGCCAGCAGAGCATTTTTGCTTTATTTCTGGCAGAGACATATTTTTTTCCAGGTACCACACTGTTTTAAATTGTAGATATTGACCTGGAATAACAGGTAGGGTTTTTAGTTGTAATTAAATTGTCTAAATTCTCCAAATGATACTTTTTCTTCTTTTCTATGCAATTTCTGCTGAAAACATAGTTCCTGACCTTATCTGCAGTTTACAAAATACATAACATAACCTTTTTGTTCCATTTGAAACCTCCTCGTAAAACATGATTTTTGTTGTTTAAATAGGATAAGGATCTGTTGGGTGGTCACACGTATCTTAAAATGTTACATCCTTTGTTAAAGAACAGAGGCCTTTGCAGCATGCTGGAAAGAGCTATTCTCATGTATATCTACCTGGAGTGCCCCAGGGGTTGGTTCTAGGGCCAGTTTTGTTCCACATCTTTATTAATGATCTGGATGATCGAATGGGTTGCACCCTTAGCAAGTTGACAGATGACACTACGATGGGGGAAAGGTAGTTACAAGGAAGAGTAGAGATAGGGTTCAGAGTGACCTAGACAACCTGAAAAGTCCAAAAGAAATCTGCTGAGGCTCAAAAAGGATAAGTGCAGAGTTCTGCACTTAGAACAGAAAATTCCCAAGTATTGCTACCAGATGGGGACCGACTGGCTAAGTAGCAGTTCTGCCAAACAGGACCTGGGGATTACAGTAGATAAGAAGCTGGATAGGAATCAACAGTGTGCCCTTGTTCCCAAAAAGGCTAACAACAGCAGCATTAATAAGAGCATTGCCAGCAGACTGAAGACACGGATTATTCCCCTCTATTCAGCACTGGTGAGGCCACATCTGGAGTATTGCATCCAGTTTTGGACATCCCCTCTACAGAAAGGACGTGGACAAATTGGAGAATGGGGGAAGGAAGATTTGGTAGCAACGTTCAACTGCCTGAAGAGGGGTTCCAAAGAGGATGCAGCTAGGCTGTTTTCACTAGTGGGATATTTTAGAGCGAGACACAAGGGTCCCAAATTGCGGTGGGGGAAAGTCTTGATCGGATAGCAGGAAAAATACTTAACTGGGAAGGTAATGGAGTTATGGAATGGGTTGTTTAGGGAGACGGTGGAATCTGCAGCCTTAGATTTTTAACGCCAGGCTTGATAAGCCCTGGCTGGAATGATTTAGTTGGTTTTGGTACTGCTTTGAGTCGGATGTTGAACCTGAGGTCTCTTCCAACCCTGATCTTCTGTGATCCTGTAATATACAGTAATCCCTTGATATACGTGCATTCAATATGCACATATCTCACATTTACATGAAGGGGTATGGGGGAAAAACTGGGGGGGTGGGGCAGGAGATCCACAGGCCTGCAGCTGGAAGCTGGCTGGGCAGCACCCATCCAGCTGAGTCAGCTGTAGGGTCCCCATGTGGGGTGGCGGGGAGACCCACAGCACTGTGGCTGGAGCCTTCTCCCTCCCTTCCCCCAGGGAAGCTGCACAGCTGAGGGAAGGGAAGGACAGCCGCATGGCTGGGAGAAGGAAGGGAGAAGGCTCTTAGCCTGGTTACCAGCTCCCCACTTGTGGGAAGACAGGAAGCTGACCTTCCCACAACAAGCAGGGTTCCAGTAATCGAGTGGCAGCCTGGTTCCCAGATTCCCTGTGCTGGCACTACCAGGAAATGAGTCAGTTTCCCATCTCACAAGCCACCAGAGTCTGCAACCAGGCTGCCCCCTGGTTCCCAGTTCCCTGCCCTCTGGGAGCCATGAAACTGACCAGCCCAGTTTCCTGGCTCCTCTTGACTTGCGAAAAAATTCGAGTTACACAGGGATTGCAGGAACAAAACCCCCACATAACTCGAGGGTTTACTGCACCTTGATTTGAATTCTGCCGGGGACTTTCCTGAAAAACATTTGTGCAGAAAGTAAATAGTATTTTACCTTTCACTTTCTTGTTACATTATCTGAGCTTTAGAATCATAGAATTCTTGTGTCCTCTTCAGTTGGTCTATAACCCCACCATTGAAATCTCTATGTCAATTAGATTCTTACAGCCTGATTCTCAATTGTTCTAGCTCCACAATGGAGCTATGATTATTTAAATCAGTTGAAGATATGTCTCCCATAGGCTCAAACACAGACTGAATGTCACTTAAATCTCCTTAGAACATCATTTTGATGTTCCTCCCTCTGAGTCTAACAGAATGTAAGGGAAAACACATTTTCATAATTTACACATGAAAGGTCCAAAGGAGAGAAATGTTGAAGCAGCTGTATCAAGCATATGCATGAGGCCGATGAACAAAAGTCATCTGATGCTTGTTTTATAAGTGCGCATTGGATGAAGTGGGACTTCTCTGCCTTGAGTTCCTCCCTGCTTATTGGCCAAATATTAATTCTAAGATGTGCATTTTGTGTGGAATACATTGGATAGATCAATGGTCCTGAATTTCTTCTCTCATTCACGATACATTTCATAATGTCTCCCTAAATATTTGTCTCACCTTACAGGGTAAAACCAGAACAGCTGCTAAGTTACAAAAAAGTGTGTTTGGCTTCTGTCAACATCTTATGACATGTGTGTATATTGGGATAAAAACCCCATGGAATAATCACTGATATTTAGGCTTGGGATAGAGTTTGAGTTCTGGAACCGTGGGAGAGTGGAGGACTCTAGAGCTCAGGTTGCAGCTGGAGCCCAAACATTTACACAGCAATTTTTAGCTCTATAGCCTGAGCCTAATGATCTTGAGTCAGCTGTCTGTAGACTTAAGTGTTTTGGGTACAATATTCTGGTATTGTCTTGTCGTCTTTGCTTTTCTAAACCATTACCACCAACAGCCCCTCAAAATCAACACACAAGAGAAAATTACATTTGTTAAAAATCGAAACAAAAAAGCAGCCAAGTAGCACTTTAAAGACTAACAAAATAATTTATTAGGTGAGCTTTTGTGGGACAGACCCACTTCTTCAGACCATAGCCAGACCAGAACAGACTCAATATTTAAGGCACAGAGAACCAAAAACCGTAATCAAGGTGGACAAATCAGAAAAAAATGATCAAGGTGAGCAAATCAGAGAGTAGAGAGGTTGGGGGGAGGTCAAGAATTAGATTAAGCCAAGTATGCAAATGATCCCCTTTAGTGACTCAGAAAATTCCCATCCCAGTTCAAACCACGTGGTTTGAACCGGGATAGGAATTTTCTGAGTCACTATAGGGGCTCGTTTGCATACTCGGCTTAATCTAATGCTTGACCCACCCACCCTACCCCTCTACTCTCTGATTTGCTCACCTTGATCATTTTTTTCTGATTTGTCCACCTTGATTACGGTTTTTAGCTCTCTGTGACTTAAATATTGAGTCTGTTCTGGTCTGCCTATGGTCTGAAGAAGTGGTGGGTCTGTCCCACGAAAGCTCACCTAATAAATTATTTTGTTAGTCTTTAAAGTACTACTTGACTGCATTTTTGTTTTGATAGTATATACACTAGCATGGCTCCCTCTCTGTTACTCTTTATTAAAAATGTTATAGTTGTTCTGTTAATCGCCCAAGTCTTGAATTATCAAATTGAAAATTGCAGGCCAGCTAGTCAGTTAGTGTATATCAGCATACTGCCACTGGCTTCAATAAAGCTATGCCAATGGATCTAGGTCAGTTGATATCAACTGAGTACTTGGGCCTTCACCTTTGTCTCCTTCAGTCACTGCTGTCTTACAACATAGATTGGCAATTGAGACAATAGACTATGCTGAGATCAAATAGGAAATCCTCATGGTCAGAAACACTTGATTTTGCAATAAAATAGGGAAATACTGTACTACAGAGGTGTTGCAAGGGATGGGGGGAATAGAACTAAGTCATCCTTTTTCTATTGGGCTGTAAAGGTGAGCAATCAGGGGAGTGAGCAGGGAGACAGAGGAGTCATGGGGAGAAGCAGCAATGTGGGAATGGAGTTTTGGAAGGAGGAGCATCTGAGAAAAAAGGGGTGGGGCATGGGCAGGGCCTTCGAGAGTATAGGTGGTTTGAGAGTGGGGATTCAGGAAGAAGGGGTGGTACAGGAGTGGGACTATGGAGGCAATGTGGCACAGAGGGGCAATTCCATGGTTTTGCAGCCAGTGGCTTCCCCTACTTCAAAAGCACTTCTGCTGCTTCAGCTGTATAGAAAGCCACTTACAATTGTTCTGAATATAAGACCGATCATACTGGGTCAGACCATAGGTTCACCTAGCCCAAAACTGTCTTCTGAAAGTGGGCAATGCCAGATGACCCAGAGAAAATGAACAGAATAGGTAATGACCAAGTGATCCATCCCCCATCATCCATTCCCATCTTCTGGCAAACAAAGCCTAGGGACACCATCCTTCCCATTCTACCTAATAGCCATTGGTGGATCTATCCTCCATGAATTTTTCTAGTTCTTTTTCGAACCCTATTATAATCTTGGCATTCACAATATTCTGTGGCAAGGAGTTCCACAAGTTGACTGTGCACCGTGTGAAAAATGTTTCATTTTGTTTGTTTTACAGCTGCTGTTTATTAACTTCATTCGGTGACCCCTAGTTCTTGTGTTACAAGAGGAAGTAAATAACTCTTTCTTATTTATTTTCTCCATACCAGTCATGCTTTTATAGACCTCTATCATTTCCCCCCTGAGTCATCTTTTTTCCTGTTGAAAATCCCAGTCTTATTAATATCTCTTCATAGGGCAGCTGTTCCATACCACTAATCATTTCACTGCTGTATCTTTTTTGAGATGGGGCAACCAGTTCTGCACACAAGATTCAAGATGTTGGTGTACCATGGAGTTACATAAAGGAAAGAAGATATGCTCTGAGTTATTATGTAGTCCTCTTTTAAATTACTGTCATATTCTGTTGTTTTTTTAGTGCTGCTGCACATTGAGTAGGTGTTTTCAGAGAACTATCCACAATGACTCCAAGATCTCTTTTTAGTGGTAATAGATAATGTAGACCCCATTATGTATGTATAACTGGAATTATGTTTTCAATGTTCATTACTTCTCATTTATCAACACTGCATTTCATCTGTCAGTTTTGTGGGATCTTTTGGTATTCTTCACAGTCTGCTTGGGACTAAACTCTCTTGAGTAGTTTTCTCTCTGCTCTGAGAAATTTCACAGCCGCCACAGTAGAGATAAATTAACCTTTCCTCCTTTGTGGGCCAGCAATTGCATGAAACTTTAGGAAAGTTCATGCTACAGTCTGTCAGACTTTAGTATAGGATGTTCATCATTGGTACTGCAGCCATCTCCCAATCACTTATCTTTCACAGGCTATCCATAAACATTGTGGTGATCTGTGAGGATGAAGCTGATTAGGATGAAGTTAAGGTTGTGCCTGCACTTTCGTCATTAAAACATTTGTTGCTCAGGAGTATGAGGAAAAAAAAAAGTACACTGGAACAGGAAAAGTTTTGATGACAAAGAGTACCAGAGTGGACTCAGCAGAAAATGCTTGCCTGCCAGCAAACTATCACCCCTCATTGGAGGTGGTTTGATTTTGTCAGTAGAAGAGCTCTCTCCTGGTGACAAAGAGAAGCTGTGAAGCTTCCCAAGCTGCCTCTTTGTAAGGTGTACAGTCCAGACATAGCCTTAGACTTTGCCCATCACAAAAGTTATGCTACTTTAATTATTATGCTTTAGTTAAAGCAATATAATCTCCTTAGTGCAGCTGCAGCTATACCAGTACGGGCAAACTTGTTTCAGTGCGGGTAGGAGAGTATTCTATAGCAGCATATGGCAAATAAGCTATACAGGTATAAGGCACCTTCATACTGGTATAACTGTAGCCATTCTAGTAATTGTAGTAGTATAGAAAGATCAAAGCCCTCACTGATTAAACCACTTGAAAATCTGTGTGTAGATAAGGACCCTCACTGAAGCATAAGAGTCTGGAACCTTTGTCGAGGCTAAAAGATAGTCAAATCCTACCAAATCATAGAGAGAGTTTTTCCTTACACACACTCTTAGATCCACGTGGAAACACACTGGTTCCACAAACCTGTGAAAATAGATTATCAAAATATGTCTCTTGCTCCAGTGGGAAAGATGCATTCCAATCCCCCAAACTACCAGAAGCAGTGGTCAGTCCGTGACAAGTTTGTAACCAGTTCCATCTCCTGAACTTCAGTCACATCTTGTAAACAAAATACACCTACATATATATAGAGATTGGAAATACATGGAAGAGAGAGAGAGACAATCCTCAGCATCCAGGAAATCTGTCACTGACATCGAATAATCATCATCAACTGCACAAAATTAGAAGTCAGAAAAAATGATTTAACTATTTAAAAGGAGTCTTCTAAAATGACTGGTGGAGGATTCAGTGACAAAGTCCTCCACAATGCTTTGAAATGCAGAAGTCAAAGAACATTAATTATTATGAGACATTAAATAGTATGAATAGTATGCATGCATTCAAATGAAGCCTGACTTTGTCCCTGAACATGTGGCAGAGATAAAAGAAGCAGAATAATTAAAGATTAAGTATAGACAAAAATAAATCCTTATCTGTGTTAACTATTGCTACTGATCGCTAATCACTGCAACTGAAAGCATTTTAAATAAAGCTTGGAAAACAGGAACCATTTTTCATAAACATTTGCACAAAATAATTGTCCCTTTTGGGATAAAATTTTGTTTTAAATTTGATTTTCCTTTCACTGGCTCTAGCTTTAGCAGCAAATATACCTTTTACTGGTTATGCTGTGCATTTTTTTTCTTTTTCCGTCAACTTTGACAAAATGAAAACAAACCAGTCCATTTGACTTTAGTTCCTAGTCAATTTGATTTTTGAGTATTCACACCTTAGAACAACACTGCTAAGTTTTTGTTAAAAACGAATTAATAATAAACCTATTTTCTTTCATTAATGGAAGCATATTCATTGAGCTCAGTTTTTGTATAATACTGATCTTTCAATTTGTAACCAAATTCTACTTAGTGACGTACTTGTGGAAACATGAAAGGACAATGTGTAACGTCCAGAGAACTGTGAAGGGCTTGAGAGCTCAAACCAGCATGATTAAGATGGGGTGTTTTTTTAATCATAAATCTTCGTGTTTGTTTCTTTCATAAAGTGCTTGGGTAATTGCTTGGCAAAAAGCATTGTGAAAATTCTGATGGGGCTGCTAACAAAAATGAATCATTTAAAGAATATAGTAAGATAATAGATAATAACCAAATTAATCAATACTGAAAACCCACAGGCCTAGAAAATGAAAGAAAATAAAGAAATGAAAAAACAATCAACAAGAAAATTGAAAATCAATGTTAAAAGCAAAAGCCAATATGGAAGTAAGCAAAATATGAATAACAGGGAGATCTGAAATAGTTTAATCTTAGCAACCAAATGAGTAATGCATTGTCCATAGGGTAATTAAACAAATAGAACCGTATCTTATGTACTGATATTTTGAGTCCTTCTTCACTGTAATTTATGATAAGAAAGTGACACCAGATAAGTTGAAACTATGAATGTTAAAGAAAGCCCAAAGGAGGGCCTGGTGCTGCAGTTACACTGCTGCACTCTTGTAATGTCATTTTGATTTCAGGTAGGCTTTGTGTAAATCCAGCAGTCTGCCCATGTGTCTCTGGCTATGGGATTAGGCTCTCCATTTATTTGATGGTTTGGGACCAAGGGGATGTAGATGTACAAAGTCTGAATCCTGGTTGACATTATAAAGTGACAAGTCATTACTATGAAAACTGCTGTTTTGTGAATGCCCCTCTGTATGTGCATCCCCTGTGACCCGGAAGTCTTTTGTCAGCTCTACATCCAACCAAAAGTTGTTAAAGGAATGTCAGTTACTGAAAGATCTTACCTGGAGAGAACAAAAGTAGGGAAAATGCATTCTCTCACCATTCACTCTGCAAGGGGCTGATGTTAGGAGAATGGAAAATTCCCCAAAAAAGACAGATAAATGTGACAAAATAGGGCATTGAAAGGGACACAGAGGTGGAAGATTGTGAGAGACACACAGGAAGTTTGGACAGGAGGAAGGAAGTAGACAGACAGAGAAAGGTAGGAGAAGTGCTGGGAAAGAAAAATCTCCATGGTTATGTCAGAAGAGATTTCCTGACAAAACTTCTGTGGACAGAGTGTGGCCACACACAAAAGTCAATCGGGGAAGTGCTCTGCTCTGTTGACAGAGCGGCCAGACTGCCTGGCTGCTCTCCTGACAAAAGAGGCACCCAGAAGCACAGCAGACAGGGCTGCCCATTGTTGTGGTGGCTGTGTCTGTCGAGATAAGAACACCCGCCCCAGCCCCCGACCATCCACACAGCTTTTTTGTTGACAGCAGTGTTATGCCTCATGGAGGAGAGGAGGAATGTTGCCTGTAAAGTGCTGAGTTTTGTCAATGAGCTGCTGACAAAACGCATTTTGTGTGTGGACATTCCACTAGTTTTCTCAACAAAGCCAGGGGTCTGTCAGCAAAACTCACTGGTGTAGCTGTAGTCCCTGTGTCAAAACACAAGCTGTAAGATGGGTCAGAAGAACTGTGCACAGGCCCAAAATTCTGATTCCAACCCAAAGAATGCTCAGCCGGGGTGAGAAAACTGAGGCAAGGAAATGCTGGTAAGAGTTATGATTTTTGCATAGATCTGTGTGTTTCTTGCATGATAATATGACAAACTTATGCAAAGTACCTCTGTGGTATGTGCTACACTTACAACACACCCCCTTGAAGAGGCAAACCTGTACGTGGAGATCAAGGAAAGAGTTTGTTTAATCTCCGGGGTAGCCTGAGTCATCACTGGCTCCTGGGTCCAGATAGAGGGTGATAACACATAACATCAAGAGTATCTGTAACAACCCCCTCCCCTCCCGACCCTCAGGAGAGGCAATGACTGGACTTTGTTCAAATTTTGGTGACTTCAAGCATTTGGAAATTCGACATCTGAATCCCTTCATGACAATCATAGGGACCTGGGACCTAATCTATGTCAATTTGTTCGTGGGATGCATAACCCTGACTACAAAACTGACAAACACCTAGAACTCCAGACTGGTAATGCAATACTGCCCATCCCCATAGATATTTACAGATGGTACATGGATAATATGATTCAGAGATATTGATGTAAATTTGTCATTTTAGAGAGTTACACAGGCCTAAGCACTGGTGTGGACAGTGCTATGATGGTGGGAGAGCTTCTTGCAGAGGTGGATTTCTTTTGCTGATTTGCAAGCATTCTTCTGTCAGCAAATAGTGTCTTCACCAGACACGGTACCGATGCGCAGCTGCAACCCTGTAGCACTTCGAGTGTAGACTAACCCTAACTTACATGGGAGGATACATGTAGACCAAGACCTCAGCTCTGCATCTGAATGCTGACTGAGATTCCAGTGGCAGTGATAGTCTCTGGCAGTGAGTCTGTTGGAGGGGAAGATCCAGAAAATTAATGTAGGTGCTTTAACTTCTGAAAATATGTCTTTGTGGATTTTGAGGCATTCATACATGAAAATCAAGCTTCCTGCTTCCTTTGTAGAGATTGGAGAACCAATCTCATTTCTTGTTACAAGAATCAGGGAAAACATTCCTTCAGGAAAATTTGTGGAATTTTAAGTCGTTTACATTGAAGTAATCCATAAAAAACAGAAAAGAGTATTTCCTAACATTAGCATGATATATAAACTAATCTCACATGGAGAAAGCGATCAAGAGTAGTCAACATAAGTTCACCAAGGGCAAATCATGCCTGACCAATCTGATTAGCGTCTATGATGAGCTAACAGGCTCCATGGACATGGGGAAGTCAATGGATGTGATATACCTTGACTTTAGCAAAGCTTTTGATACAGTCTCCCATAACATCCTTGCCCATAAATTAAGGAAGTATGGATTGGATACATGGACTGTAAGGTGGATAGACAGATGGCTAGATGGTCAGGCCCAACAGGTAGTGATCGATGGCGCAATGTCTCATTGAAGGTCGATTTCAAGTGGAGTGCCCCAAGGATCTGTTCAAGGGCCAGTACTGTTCAACATCTTTATTAATTACTTGGATGAGGGAATGGATTGCTCCCTCAACAAATTTAATATATGAAGATATACCCTGTGTCATAGATCTGGAAGGGACCTTCACAGGTCATCAAATCTAGTCGTCTGCACTCTCAGCAGGACCTATAACCATCCCTGGAAGGTTTTTTTTTTTTTAACTCTATTTGCCCCAGAGCCCTAAATGGATTAAACTCACAACCCTGGGTTTGGCAGGCCAATGCTCAAAACACTGAGCTATCTCTTCAAGGAACTTGCAGATGACACTAAGCTAGAGGGTCAGGTAGATACATTGGAGGGTATGGATAGAGTCCAGAATGACTTAAACAAATTGGAGGATTTGGCCAAAAGAAATTGGATGATGCTTAACAAGGAGAAGTGAGGAGTACTGCACTTGTGCCGGAAGAATCCCAAGCATTGTTACAGGCTGGAGACCAACTGGCTAAGTAGCAGTGCAGCTTAAAAGGACCTGGTGATTAAAGTGAATGACAGGCTGGATATGAGTCAATGGTGTGCCCTTGTAGCCAAGAAGACTAATGGCATATTGGGGTGCATTATGAGAAGCATTTCCAGCATATCTAGAGAAATTATTATTCCTCTCTACTCAGCACTGGTGAGGCCACATCTGGAGTATTGCGTCCAGTTATGGGCCCCCCTAGTATAGAAAGGATGTGTATGCATTTGAGCAGGTTCAATGGAGGACAATAAAAATGATTACAGGGCTGGAGCACATGACCTGTGAGGAGAGGCTGAGAGATTTGGGCCTATTTAGTTTTCAAAAGTGAAGACCGAGGGACAATTTGATAGCAGCCTTCAACTTTCTGAAAGGGGGCTCTAAAGAGGATGGAGAGAGACTGTTCTCAAATGGCGACAGATGACAGAACACGGAGCAAAGGTACAGAAGGAGAGGTGTAGGTTAGATAATAGGAAAAACTATTTAACCAAGAGGGCGGTGAAGCACTGGAATGAGTTACCATGAGAGGTGGTGGAATTTCTATCCCTAGACGTTTTTAAGTCCTGGCTTGACATAGTCATGGCTGGAATGATTCAGTTGGGGTTGATCTTGCTCTAGGCAGGGGGCTGAACAAGGTGACCTCCTGAGGTTCCTTGCAGCCCTAGAATTCTACAATTCTATGAAATTAAGTGTAAAGACTGCAGCATATGTGAGATTCACAGAAAAAGAAATAAATGTGATATTTCCAGAGAAAAATGGGATGACATTGAAAGAAGTTTCCTATGTAGAAACAGTTTTAAAATAATGGTATATGACCTGATTTTTGCCGTGATGTCAAGTACAAAACTAGCAGTGCATTCCTCACATTGTAAAACATTATTAAAGAAAGGTTACACAAAAGAGGTTTTTCCTTCCCTGATGCTTGGTGTGTAAACCAAAGATCCTAAGATTTAATCATTTAAGACAGCTTTCTAAATGACCTGTATAGTTAAATATGTTTTTTTATAAAGGTCTTTGCCTAAATCAGAATTTGTTTCTTTCACTAACAGCTTCTTTTGCTTCAAGGTCATTTACTGTTTTCTGAACTCTGCTCCTCTTCATTAAAGGCAACTAAATTAGGATACATATTAGTTAGAAACAAGTTTTTCCCTGCACCAAGTGCTTTGAAGACCTCTGTTGACTCATTGATTTCAATTAAGATTTCTTTTGTCAAAGATGAAAACATTTCTGAAGCAGCATTTTCCTTGTCATATTGCTATCAAAAGCCTGGGAATCTTTGTGAGCAGAGAAATTTTTGGAACAGAAAAATCTTTTCAGTAAATCTACTTCTTACAGGTTAACAAAACAAAACAGTAGTCATGTAGCACTTTAAAGACTAACAAAATTATTCATTAGGTGTTGAGCTTTTGTGGGACGGACCCACTTTTTTCAGATCTGTAGCATTTCCAGTCCAGACTCAGTTATATGGCACAGAGTTCCAAAAAATTGTAATAAAAACTGACAAGTTGAATACATAGAACTGCAGGATGGGGGTGAGGGGTGGGGGATGTTACGTATCTTGCCTGAGATAATTACAAACATCAAAGGAAGAAAAGCGGTCCTTCTAATAGTAACAGAGAGGAAACAGACATCAAAACACTCCAGATCCACAAACAAGTTAGTCAACATTTTAATGGAATGGGGCATTCTGTCAATGACCTAAAGGTATGTGTGTTACTGAAGAAGAATTATCACACCGTTCTGGAAAGGGAAACAGCCGAGCTGGCTTTTATATTCAAATTCAGCACATTAACACATGGTTTAAATCATGATTGGAACTTTCTGAGTCACTATAGGGGCTCGTCTGCATATTTGGCTCAGTCTAATTCTTAACCTTCCTCCCCACCCCTCTACTCTCTGATTTGCTCACCTTGATTATCTTTTTCTGATTTGTCTTCCTTGCTTACTGTTTTTGGTTCTCTGTGCCATAAATATTGAGTCTGTTCTGGTCTGGCTATGGTCTGAAGAAGTGGGGGGTCTGTCCCACGAAAGCTCACCTAATAAATTATTTTGCTAGTCTTTAAACTGTTACTAGACTGCTTTTTGTTTTGGTCCTTCTAATGCGTGAGGTAATTGGTGTCTTTGTTCATACCGAGTGTTAATGTGTCAGATTTGAATATGAAACCCAGTTCAAAAATCTCCCTGTATAATCTGCTTTTAAAGTCTCTTTATTGTAGGACACACATTCTCAGGTCTTTAACAGAACGGCTCACTTCATTGAAACGCTCACGGACAGGCTTATGTGTATTGAGATTCCTGATGTCTGCTCTGTGTCCGTCCATTCATTATTTGGTGAAGTGTTTGCCCAGTTTGTCCGATGTACATAGTAGGGGGGCATTGCTGGCACATAATGGCATATATAATATTGGTCAAGGTACATGAGAATGAGCCACTGATCTTGTTATTAACATGATTAGGTTCAGTGATGGTATCCCCAGAATAAATACGTGGAAAAATTTGGCATCAGGGTTTGTTGCAGGGAAAAGTTCCGCAATTGGTGTTACTGTGGTGTAGCCTGTAATTGCTAGTGAGAATCTCTCTTAGGTTAGGAGGTTGCTGATAGAAGAGAAAAGGCCTGTCACGTAAGGCCTTCCAGAGTGTAGCATCATGATCTAGAAGAGGTTGTAGGTTTTTAATGATGAATTGCCAGGGTTTAGGCTGGGGGCTATAGGTAATTACAAGTTGTGTTCTGTTATTGACCTTTTCTGGCCTATCTTGAAGTAGCTGGCTTCTGGGTGTTCATCTGGCCCTGTCAATCTGTTTTTTAACTTCTCCTGGTGGATAATTAAGTTTTATGAATGCCTGGTAGAGATCTTGAAGTTTTCGGTCTCTGTCAGTAGGATCAGAGCAGATGTGATTGTATCTGAGGGCTTCACTATAAACAATGGATAATGCAGTGTCTGCTGGATGGAAGCTGGAGGCATGCAGGTAAGTGTAGCAGTCAGTGGGTTTCACTTACAGGCTGTTATTTTTAGAGCTGATGTTGCTGAAAATTGTGATACAAAGGGAGACCTGTTCAAAGTACAGACAAAATATGTGTCATAAGCTACATCTACACTGGGATGCGACATCGAAATAGCTTATTTTGATGTAGCGAAATCGAAATAAGCTATTTCGATGAATAGCGTCTACACATCCTCCAGGGCTGGTGCCGTCAATGTTCAACATCGACGCTGGACAGCACTACATCGAAGTAGGCGCTGCAGGGGAGCGTCTACACACCAAAGCAGCCCAAATCGAAATAAGGGTGCCAAGAACAGCTGCAGACAGGGTCACAGGGTGTACTAGCACTTCCGGGGCAACAGCTAGCCGCTCCCTTAAAGGGCCCCTCCCAGACACACTCAGCCTGCACAGCACGCGGTCTGCAGAGCCGCAGGCACGCACACCCATCGAAGCAGTATGGACCCCCAGCAGCAGCAGCAGCAGCAGCAGCCAGAGGCCCACACACCCACCCCTGGAGGAGCAGTGGTTGCCCTGCTCAGTGCCATGCAGGAGGCAGCTGACCATCTTTTATTTCAGGAAGATGAGCTGCCCCCAGGGGATGAGGAAGCAGCCCCAGACCTTGCTGCCCTCCCAGCCCCCCCAACCCCCCGGCCGCACACGCTGCCGGCTGTGAAGATACCCCACGAGCATGGACTGGTGGGAGCAGCTGGTGCTCGGCGAGTGGGACAATGACTGCTGGCTCCGGAACTTCCGAATGAGCCGGCAGACATTCCTGGAGCTCTGCCAGTGGCTCACCCCTGCCTTACGGCACCAGGACACCCCCATGCAACGTGCCCTCACCGTAGAGAAACAGGTCGGCATTGCTGTCTGGAAGCTGGCCACTCCAGACAGCTACCGATCCGTACGGCAGCAGTTCGGCATGGGCAAGGCCACCGTCGGGGCTGTCCTCATGGAGGTAAGAGGACCGGGGGGGAGACCCAGGGGGGAGCCCTGGCGGGAGGGGGGGCAGCCTGGGGAGGGAGGGCCAGACACACCCTGCACACCCCTCACTGGTGCTCTCTCATGTCCTTCCCCTGCAGGTCATCCACACAATCAATGCCCTGCACCTGCACAGGCTCGTGCGGCTTGGGGACCCAGATGCCGCCATCACGGGGTTTGCCAGCCTGGGCTTCCCAAATTGCTTTGGGGCTCTGGATGGACCCATATCCCCATCCGTGCCCCAGAGCACAGCGGAGGACGCTTCCTCAATAGGAAGGGATACCATTCCGTGGTCCTCCAGGCCTTGGTGGACAGCCGAGGCCACCTCTTGGACATTTATGTTGGCTGGCCTGGCAGCACCCATGACACACAGGTGTTCAGAAATTCGGGCCTGTGCCGCTGGCTGAAGGCGGGGACCTACATCCCCCAGTGGGAGATCCCTGTGGGGGACACCACCATGCCCCTCTGCCTTGTCGCAGACGTGGCATACCCCCTCCAGCCCTGGCTCATGCACCCCTACACAGGCCACGTCACAGCCAGCCAGAAGCGGTTCAACACGTGCTTGAACCATGAGCGCCACGTGGTCGAGCGCACTTTCAGCCGCCTCAAAGGGCGCTGGAGGTGTCTCCTCACCCGCCTGGATGCAGGCCTCACCAACATCCCCCAGGTTGTGGGCATGTGCAGCACACTCCACAACCTGGTAGAGAGCAAGGGAGAGGGCTTCTTCCAGGGCTGGGCTGTGGAGGCTGGCAGGGCCGACATCCAACCACCTGCTGCCCCCAGTCGCCAGGTCGACCCTGAGGGGATCCAGGTCCGGGAGGCCCTGCGGGCCCATTTTGAGCAGGCTGCGGGGTGAACGCTGGCAGGGCCAGCTGCAGGTGAGACACCCACTGCACCCCGCCCCCATCCTCCACAACACTCCCTGCCCCCATGCCCACACCACAGAGAACCCGAGACCACACCCTCCACCCACAGTTCTGTGCAATATAATGGAATTTTTTTAAACAAAACACTGCAACTTTGTATTAATTATTAACAGACGAAGAAGGAGGGAACTATGTACATGGGGGGCAGGTACAAAACAGGGGTAGAACAAAAACTATTTACAAAGATGGGGGGAATAAGTCCAAAGGAGGGGGCCTTGGGGGGCAACGTCCTCGGCCACACACCCCTATTGTCCTGTGCCTGGTGTTGGGGGGCGCGACCCACATCTCAGCCAGAGGCCCGGTTGAGGCTGTGTAGGGGCCAGGAGAACCGGCAGATAGGGCCGGGCAGATTCCAGAGGCCCATGGTCCCCCTCGGTGGCAGGCCCCAGGATGGCTGATGGTGGAGGGACAGCAGGAGGAGTGGCGGGTGGAGCGGCAGGCAGAGCGGCAGGCAGAGCGGCGGGGGGGGCCAAGTGCCGCACGATGTCCTGGAAGGTGCGCATGAAGGCCCCCCCAAGCCTCCTGGCACCAGGCCAGTGCTCGCTCCTGGAAATGGAGCCGCCGCTCCTCCACCTGCAGGCACCGCTCGGACACCTCCAGCTGACGCTGGAGGGTGGCGAGTAGCTGGGGGTCCGTGGACGCCCGCAGACGGCTCTGCTGCTTTTGGGCTCGTCCTGGGGCTGGTCCGTGCTCCGCCAAGGGGCTGGCCTGGTGGGATGGCCCAGGTGGGCTCTCCGGGACCACAGTAGCACGCCAGTGCTCTCCAGGCCCTCCGATGGTGCAGCTGCGGAACAGAGGCGGGGAAGAAGAGTGGAGACAGCCGTTAGTCTGGGCCCTGACCCGTGGCCCTTGTCCCCCCACCCCTCTGCTGCTGGTTCCCCATCCCCGTCCCCCAGAGATGCTGCTGCTGATGATGATGGGTGTCCAACCCTCTGCCCCGGGGGACCCTAGGTTCCGCTCCCCCCATCCCCAGGGATGGGGCATGGCGCTGTCCTGCTGGGGGGCAGGGGATGATGGACTCTTCTGAGTGACATGCCACTGCTGTCCTCGGGGCCATGGTCATCTGGGTGTGTGAAGGGCCCTGGTCATGTCTCTTGTCCCTGCCCCTTAACCCCGGGGTTGTGCACCAGGGAGGTACATACCTGACAGTCCACTCCCACAGTCAGGGGACACCCATCGGGCGGACGCCCTGTTGGAGCTGTGGGAGGGGAGGGCGATCTGGAGCCCCCTGTTGCTGCAGGCCCCCTCCTCCTCCTCCGGTGTCCCAGGGGTGGGCTCCTGGGGGGGGGCCCTGGGTGCAGAACTGTCATCCGGGGTGGACTCCGTCTCCGGGGCCTGCTGGTGCTCATTGGCCAATGTGTCAAGGGTGGCTGGTGGGGAGGAGGTGTATCGGGGGCCCAGGATGGCCCTGAGCTCCCTGTAAAAGGGGCAAGCGGTGGGGGTGGCCCCAGATCGGCTGGCTGTGTCCTGGGGCTGGGTGTAACCCTGCCACAGCTCCTTAACCTTACTCCTGACATGGTCAGGAGTGTGGGCAGGGTGACCCTGGGCAGCCAGGCCCTCGGCCAGCTGAGCAAACGCATCCGCGTTCCACCTCTTGCTCCCCATTACCTGGAGCACCTCCTCCTCACCCCAGAGCCCCAGCAGGTCCCGGATCTCGGCCTCCGTCCAGAAGGGGACCTGCTGCCTCTTCCTCCACTGGCTGGCAGGCTGGGAGTCATGGATCCCCTTGTGGGGGGTGCCCTGTGGGCGCTTTGGGGGCTGGCTGGATGCCATGGGGTGCAGGGTGGTGGGTTGGGGCTGCTGAGGGACGTGCAGGCTGTGCATGTGGTTGTGCTGCTGCCTGCATGAGCGCTCAGCTTCCTGCACAGGAAATAAGGGGGAGGGGAGCTTTAAGGGGGTGCTGCATGCAGTGACCATAGAGCTCAGGGGCTGGAGACAGCATCTCTCAACCCCTCAGCTGATGGCGGCCATGGAGGACTCTGCTATTTCGATGTTGCAGGACGCGGATCATCTACACGTGCCCTACTTCGACGTTCAATGTCGAAGTAGGGCGCTATTCCCATCTCCTGATAAGGATAGCGACTTCGACGCCTCGACGCCTTACATCAATTTCAACTTCAAAATAGCGCTCGGCACATGTAGACGTGGTGGGCACTATTTCGAAGTTGGCACAGCTACTTCGAAATAGCCAGCTAGTGTAGATGCGGCTATACTTATGCAAACCCACTGTTTCTCAAACTGATACAATTTCCAGCAATGTATACATGGCTCCTGTGTGTCATTTCCATATATGCGTACATTTTAAGACCAGGAAAGATGACTGTTACCATTAAGGCTGATCTCCTGTGCAACACAGACCATTGACATCCCTTAAATCATTCTTGTCTGAACAAGAGCATATCTTTTAAGATGGATAGAAAGCTGACTAGAAGGTCAGGCCCAGAGGATAGTGATCAACGGCTCGATGTCAGGATGGCGGTCGGTTTCTAGTGGAGTGCCCCAAGGTTCAGTTCTGGGTCCTGTTCTGTTCAACATATTTATCAATGACCTGGATAAGGGATTGGATTGCACCCTCATCAAGTTTGCAGATGACACTAAGCTAGGGGGAGAGGTAGATATGCTGGAGGGTAGGGACAGGGTCCAGACTGACTTAGACAAATTGGAAGACTGGGCTGTAAGAAATCTGATGAGGTTCAATAAGGGCAAGTGCAAAGTCCTGCACTTGAGCCGGAAGAATCCCAAGCATTGTTACAGGCTGGGGTCTGACTGGCTCAGTAGTAGTTTTGCAGAAAAGGATCTGGGAGTTGTAGTGGATGAGAAGCTGGACATGAGTCAATAGTGTGCCATTGTAGCCAAGAAATCTAATGGTATATTAGGTTGCATCAAGAGGAGCGTTGCCAGTAGATCCAGAGAAGTGATTATTCCTCTTTATTCGGCTTTGGTGAGGCCGCATCTGGAGTACTGTGTCCAGTTCTGGGCCCCCATTTATAGGAAGGATGTGGATACACTGGAGAGAGTCCAGCAGAGGGCGACCAAAATAATTAGGGGATTGGAGCATATGACTTATGAAGAAAGGTTGAGGGAATTGGAACTGTTTAGTCTGCAGAAGAGAAGACTGAGGGGGGACTTGATAACAGCCTTCAACTTACTGAAGGGAGCCTGCAAAGAGGCTGGAGAGAGGCTGTTCGCAGTGGTCACAGGTGGCAGAACACGGAAGAATGGTCTCAAGTTGTGGTTGGAAAGGTCCAGGTTGAACATTAGGAAAATCTTTTTCACTAGGAGGGTGGTGAAGCATTGGAATGGTCTACCCATGGAAGTGATGGAGTCTCCATCCCTGGAGGTATTTAAGTCTCACCTCAACAAAGCCCTGGCGGGGCTGATCTGATGGGTTTGGTCCTGCTTAGAGCAGGGGCTGGACTTGATGGCTTTTTTAGGTCTCTTCCAGCTCTATTGTTCTATGATTCTATGATTTTAGAAAAAGCATCCAATCTTGAGTTTAACATTGCCAGTGATGGAGAATCCACCACAAATCATGGTATGCTGTACCAATGATTAATTACCCTCAGGCTACGTCTACTGTAGGACACTACATCGAAGTACCCTATTTCGAAGTAGCAACTTCAAAACAGGCTACTTCAACGCATATCATCCACACATCCTCCAGGGCTGCTGCCATTGATGTTCAGCATCAAAGTAGTGACAGGGAACATCGAAAGGAGCCTCCCCAGAAGGAAATGCGGAGCGTCCACACACACAAGCACTCCCTGTTGAAATAAGGGGCCAGGAAAGCCCGCAGACGGGGTCACAGACTGGACTAACCTTTCCGGGGCAACAGCAAGCCGCTCCTTTAAAGGGCCCCTCCCAGACACACCCAGCTTGAACAGCACAAGGTCTGAATAGTGCTAGCCACATTCTTGCAGACCTACCTACAGCAGCTATGGACTGCCAGCAGCAGCAGCAGAACCTGGAAGCCTTCCAGGTAGTCACCCAGGGAGCAAGTGCCCTGCTAGGTGCTGCACGGGAGGCCGCCCAGCAGCTCCTGGCAGGGGGGCCTTCCCAGGGGACAGATGGGGACACCCCTCACCATGGGGCTCCCCTGCCCCCCCCCGCCGGGTGCTCCGCTGACTCTGGAGCTACCCCACCAGCTCTGAGTGGTGGAAGCAGCTGGTCATGGGGGAGTGGGATGACGACATGTGGCTGTGGAACTTCCGCATGCACCTGCAGACCTTCCTGGAGCTCTGCCAGTGGCTCACCCCTGCACTGAGGCACCAGGACACACAGATGCGGCGCGTCCTCCCCATGGAGAAGAGGGTCGCAATAGCTGTCTGGAAGCTGGCCACTCCAGACATCTACCACTCTGTGAGACACCAGTTTGGAATGGGAAAGGCCACGGTTGGGGCCGTCATCATGGAGGTAAGGAGGCCTTGGCACGCATACACTGGAGGGTGGGGGGGCAGGAGGGGGCCGGGTGTGGAGCTGGGGAGAGAGGGGTGCCAGGGAGGGGCTGGGTGGGGGGGTGCCTGGGGAGAGGGGCCTTGAGCACCCTGTCCACTCTCATGGGCGCTTGTGTTCCCTCCCCACAGGTGGTCCAGGCATTCAATTCCATGCTGCTCCAGAGGGTTGTCTGAGTGTGGGAACTGGACACAGCCATCACCAGATTTGCTGTCATGGGGTTCCTGAACTGTTTTGGGGCCCTGGAGGGGACCCACATCCCCATTCATGCTCCGGACCACAGCAGGGGAAGATACATCAACTGGAGGGGCAAGCACTCCATGGTCCTGCAGGCCATGGTGGACAATCAGAGCTGCTTCCAGGATGTCTACATAGGCTGGTCTGGCTGTACACACAATACCCGTGTTTTTAGGAGCTTGGGTCTATGCTGCCGGCTGGAGGCAGGGACCTACATCCCCCGGAGGGAGATCTCTCTGGGGGACACCACCATGCCCCTCTGCCTCGTGGTGGATGTACCTATCCCCTCCAGCCCTGGCTCACGTGCCCGTACACTGGCCACCTCACTGTCAGCCAGGAGCGCTACAAGGCCCAACTGAACCACGTCTGCCAGGTGGTGGAGAGGCCCTTCAGCCACCTGAAGGGCTGCTAGCAGTGCCTCCTTGCCTGCCTGGATGTCGGCCTCCAGAACATCCCCTAGGTTGTGGGCACATGCTGCTTGCCCCATAATATTGTTGAGAGCAAGGGGGAGGCCTTCATCAAGGAGTGGGCAGTTGACGCCAGCATGGGCTTCCCCCAGCCGGTCACTGCACCCAGTTGCCAGGCCCCCCATAAGGGGGTGCGGGTCCACGAAGCCCTGCAAGCCCGTTTTGATCAGAGGGACCCCTGAGCACCTCCCTGGCCTTCTCCGGCAGGCCTCCCACACACTGCTCCCACTGCCCGCACACTGCCCCCACCACCCGCACACCATCCCCCCAAAAAACACATGTCTCAGGTTCTTTGGAAAATAAAACTGTGGATATTGAAGAAAGGTAAACTGTCTTATGTGCAGAACAAAAACTAGAACCAATACACAAAGAAGGACAACTATATACAAGGGGGAAAGCTATATACAAATGGGGGGGACCAGCGGATGGCTCAGCCATTGGCCCGTCAATCTGGGGTGGGTGTAGAAGGGCACAACGCCCAGTGGGTATGGGTTGCAGTCACCCGCCCTTGTCCATGGTCCCCGGTGTGGCTGGCTGGGGGCTGGGAGGACAGGCAGGTACAGCCAGGATGCGTCCACCAGCCGTTCTCAGCCCCAGTAGGCTCCAGTCCTGGGGAGCTGACAGGTGGGGCGGCAAGTGGGGAGGCAGGTGGAGTGGCAGGTGGGGTGGGGGGGTGAGGCAGGTGTGGCGCCAGGGGGGCATTGGGTGGAGCAGTGAGGAGGGCAGCGTGGGGGGCAGGAGCCAAGCGACAGCCTCCCGGATTGACCCAGCTATGTCCCGGAAGATGCCCATGAATTTCTGCCATGCCACCCAGTGCCAGGCGGACTCCTCCTAGTCAAAGCGGAACCTCTCCTTGGCCACCTCCGCCTGCTGCCGGAGAGCTGCCAGGAGCTGGGGATGCACAGGGGCCATCCCCTGGGTCCAGTGGTGGTGTGCCCGTCCTGCTGGCCTTGGAGGTGTCCCCAGGCACTTGTGGTGCCTGACCTCCAGTGTGCTCCTGGGGACCATGGAGGGTGCCTGGCTGCCTGGGGCCTCAGACAGTGCAGCTGCGGAGAGGGAGAGAGGGAGGGGAAGGTTGTTAGTACTGTGCCCTGGCCTTTGGCCCATTCCCCCCATCTCCCCTTGGGAGCTGGGTCTCCGCCCCCATCGGTGGGTGTGGTGTCCCTGTTGGGTGTCCCCATTGCATGGTCCCCTTGCCCACAGGGTTAAGGCACAGTGTTGTCCATGGGTGTGGGTGCTGACGGCGCTGATGGCCATGCTGCCATTCTGGGACCGAGCTGTAGCTGAGAAGTGGTGGGTTGGGTTCCGCTGGGGATGTGTGAGGCTCCCAGTCATGTCTGGTGCCCCTGCCCCATGGCCGGGGGGTGTGTGCCCTGTGGGGTACGTACCTGACCTCCCACTGCCATGGTCGGGGGAACCCCAGTGGGCGGACAACCAGCTGGTGCTCTGGGCGGGTAGGTCTATCAGCAGCCCCTGCTCCTCGTTGCTGGACCCCTCCCCTGCCGTCCGGAGTGGGGGCTCTTCAGGTGGGCCCCGGGGTGTAGGCCTGGCCTCCGGGCTGGACTCCAGCTCCGAGGCCTGCTGGGACTCCTTGGCTGCAGTGTCCAATGTGGCCTGGTGGGAGGAGGTGGCCCAAGGGCTCAGGATGGCCCTGACCTCCCTGTAATGGGGGCAAGCAGCGGGGCAGCCCCAGACTGACTGGCCAAGTCCCAAGCCCAGGCATACACCTGCTGCAATTCCTTCACCTTGCTCTCAACCTGATCCAGAGTGCCGGCAGGGTGACCCCAGGCAGCCAGGCCCTTGGCCAGTCGGGCGGATGCTTCCACATTCCACTGCTTGCTCCCCATCACACGCAGAACCTCATCCTCACCCCAGAGCCCCAGCAGGTCTCGGAGCTTGGCTTCTGACCAGGAGGGGCCTCGCTGCTTTTTGGCCACCTGTTTGGCTGCCGGAGGTACCTGGGTCCCCTTGAGGGGGAGCCCTGGGGGCACTCAGGGGGATGGCTGGATGCCATGGTTCTGGATGGGATGTTTGGGGCCTCTGGAGGGTGTGCAGAGCTAGTACGTTCGTGTGCTGCTGCCTGCATGCTCTCAGCTTCCTGTCACAGGAAATCCGGGTGTGTGGTGCTTTAAGGGCTGCTGCGCATGGTGAACATAGAGCCCTGCAGGGGCTGGACAGAACATCTCAACCCCTCAGCTGATTGCCACCAAGGAGGACCCCGCTATTTTGAAATAGTGGGACGCAGATCATCTACACGTGCCCTGCTTTCACGTTGAATGTCAAAGTAGGGCGCTATTCCCATCTTCGGATAGTAATAGCGATTTCAACGTCTTGCCGCATAACATCGATTTCATCATCGAAATAGTGCATGGTGCATGTAGACGCGATGCAATGTATTTCGATGTTGTGCCAGCTACTTTGAAGCAGCCGGCTAGTGTAGACCCACCCTCAGTGTTAAAATGTATGCCTTATTTATTTACCTTCAACTTCTAGCCATTATAGCCTGATATACCCTTGTTTGCTAGGGAGAAAAGCCCTATAGTATCAAATTTCTGTTTGCCATGTAGGTACCTACAGATTGCAATCAAGCCATCTCTTAATTTTTCTTTGTTAAACACCTAATAGATTGAATTCCATAAGCCTATCCCTATAAGGCATAATTTCTAATATTTTAATAATTCTCATGGTTGTTCTCTGAACCCTCACAAATGTATCAACTTTCTTCTTGAACTATGGAGACTAGAACTGGACACAGAATTCCAACAGTGCCAAACACAAAGCTAATAAAACCTTTCTGTTCAATATTCCTGCCCAGCACACCTACAAGATTAGGCCTCCCTGACAACAGAATTCCTAGTTTGATGATTCCACCAGAGTTCAGGTGTGAGCTGAGAGACAGGACTGAATCAACTTTGCACATGACCCCCAGAGAAAACATAGATTCCTACATGATTGGGTGACAGCTCTGGGGGGATTTTGAAAAAGTATCTTTTGGGTTAACTGAGTTAATCCTTTTGCGGAACTAGCCCTAAATGATTTAACCAAGGTCGTCCAGGAAGTATTTGACAAAGCAGGAAACTGAATCCAAGTCTTCCAAGTCCCAGACTAGCTCTTACCCAGTGAACCATCTCTCCACTCAATTCTGAATTTCTCTTGCCCTAGGTAAATATTTGTCTTTATCAATGCTATTCTTTAACATTCAGTGAATTGAGTCACATGCCTCAATAAGGCTATGTCTACATTAGAACAAGCTGTTGACAGAAGGTTTTGTTGAGAGATCACAGCCAGAGAGCAAAAAGGATTGCTCTGTTGACCCACTCTGTTGACAGAGAGTGGCCAGACTGCCCAGCTGCTCTCCTCACAAAACAGCCATCTGGAACTCCATCAGACAGGGTCACATGGCTGGCAATTCCTTTCAGGTACTCTGGTAAGATGCACCCTTAAAGTTCTGCTCCCTGCCCATGCCAAGGTGTGCCTACTTCCACTAGGGATAGCAGAGCTGCTAGAGCAGGCTTCAAAGTTTTCTGGGAGACAGAGCTCTATCCAATGAGCCATGGTGCCAGAGCAGCCCCCAGGTTTGTGCTGGTTCCATGCAGAAGAGCTTCAGCACCTGCTGCCCTTCCTGATGGCCATCCTCCTCTTCCTCAGGGACGGTGAGTCTGACATCACTTTCAAGGAACTTGTGGCTGCAGGACAGTCACACCTGTGCCGGCCCCTCCCTCCGCCTGCACAGGCATATCTGGGAGCATCACCCCAGTTCTGACTGGTCGGACCGGCTGGTCATGGGGCAGTGGGATGACCGGCAGTGGCTCCAGAAATTCCTCATGTGGAAGGTTAGCTTCCTGGAGCTCTGTACCTGGTTCACCCCTGCCCTCTGGAGACGGGACACCTGGCTGTGGCCTGCCATCTCCCTGGAGAAGTTGGTCATGTTAGCCCTGTGGAAGACTGGCCACCCCCAACAGCTATTGCTCAGTGGGAAACCAGTTTGGTGTGGGGAAGTGCACTGTCAGGGCCCTCCTTCTGGAGGTAAGGCACTCTCAGGCTGCAGTCCCTGCATGTGGGCAACTGGGTGTCCCACCCAAAGTAGACTTTTGGGAAGTGGGGTTGTGGGAGTGAGGGGTGGGGTGGGAAGCCTCATCCTCAGGGGGACTGTGCCATCACACCCTCGCACAGCCCTGCTGCTGGAGAGATGGACTTACGGGGGGCACCCAGAGAGCTCAGGGGGCAGGGGATGGGAGAGGGCAGGAGAACCCCCAGGGCCCAGGAACTCCCTCCCTCAGTCCCTGATGTGTGTGGTGAGTCCCCTACCTCTGCAGGTTGTGATGGCCATCAACACCATCCTGCTGTGAAAGGTCATTCGTATGAGGCATGCAGATGCAGTTGTGGCCAGATTTGCTGCCCTGGGGTTACCAAAGTGCATTGGGACTATTGACAGGATCCACATCCTGATCTGTGCCCTGGACCATAGTGCGGCCAAGTATATAAACCAAAAGGGATATTTCTCCATTGTGCTGAAGGCCCTGATCAACCACCATGGACAGTTCACAGACATGTGTGTTGGGTAGTTGGGCCAGGCACATGACGCATGGGTGTTCCACAACTCTGGCCTGTGCAAGAGGATGGAAGTGGGAGCTGGGACCTGGTGGTCGAGGACATGAACAAGCCACTCTGAATCATGGAGGACACAGCCGACCCCCTCATTCCATGGCTCATAAAGCCTTACACCAGCCAAGTCTTTAATGCCCACCTCAACCAGACCTGGATGCAGGTCAGGTGTGCCTGGTATGGTGTGCCTGGTATGGTGCCTGCTCATCCACCTGGATGCCTGGGAGTTGACCTGGCTGGTGGGGACCAGCTCCAAGCTTATGATGAGGATGCTGCTGCTCACCTTTGAGGCTGTGTCAGTTTTCAGCTCTGGAAGGTTTTGGGACTTGGAGGCCTGCTTCTCCTCCTTCTCCTCTGGGTTTTCTGGATGTGGTGGTGGCAGGTCTGTGGCAATGGTATGGGATGGAGGGGGTGTGTCCCACCCCAGGATGTTGTGTAGCTCCTTATAGTAGGGGCAGGTGGTGGGTTCTGCTGCAGAGTATTGGCCAGCATCCTGGTCCTAGACACCACCCTGCTGGACTGCCTTCACTTTTACCTGGACCTGCTCCATGCTGCAGGAGTGTATGCCAGGGGGTGGCCCCATTCTGCCAGGGTGGTGGCTATCTGGGTGTAGGTGGGGGCATTACGGCATTTCACCTTGGGATCTTGGAATAGCTCCTCCTCATCCCACAGGTTGAAGAGGGTCTGCACCTTGGGCCTAGTGCATGACGGGGTCCACCTCTTGGTGCCAGGGGGTGGCTCCTAGGACCCTCCGGCTGGTCCCTCAAGGGCTTCCCTGCTGGTGTACCATGGAGAACGCAGGCTGGAAAGGAGTTGCTGCAGGGGCATTTGCACAGCAACTTGAAGCTCTGGTCTTTGCGTGTTCTCAGCTTCCTGCCACATGGTTTCCTGGGCTTCCTGAGGCTTTAAGAAGGGCCAGTGGCAGGCACCACAGAGCACTGATTGCTGTGGACCAGGTGTCCCCCAGGGAGGCCTTTTCTATCAACAGAAGGCCTGCTGAAATGTCCAGCCCAGCTTTCTGTCAACAGATCTCTGTCAACAGAGGCATCATACCTGTCCGGGAGCAGGATATGGGTGTTAAGAAAAGTGCTACATTCTGTTTATTTACTGTTGACAAAACACCTTGGTAATCTGGATGCTCCCCAGATTTTGTTGACAAAATGGCCGTTTTGTCAAAAATATCCTCCAGTATCAACATAGCCTCAGGGATTGGCTGTGTACATCCCAGACAAATCTGGTACGTAATAACCACTGGAAAAATTCTTCCTGATTCCAAAACTCCAGCTCAAGGTCCTTCAATTAACCCCAGTGTAGAGCTATATGGCTGGGCCGCGCCAGTTGTCTTTGTGCTAGTCCCACCTATATCAGTATAGAGAATAGCAATCTGAGGGCGAGGGCATGTACTGCCACCATGCATATGCCATGTAGGTACCACCATGCATATGCCACAGCCCTAAGACTCTATGGTTACGTCTACACTAGAAGCATCTGTCTACAGAAGTTACTGTTGGAAGAGATGTTCAGACAAAACTTCTGTCAACAAATACTAACTGGTTTGTGGATCTGGAGTGTTTTGATGTCTGTTTTGTGCCCATTAACCCTTTGTCTAAGGGAGTTAGAAATCTGTCCAATATACAAAGCATCTGGGCATTGTTGGCACATGATGGCATGTATGATATTAGTAGAGGATGCCATCATGTGCCAACAATGCCCAGATGCTTTGTATATTGGACAGACTTCTAACTCCCTTAGACAAAGGGTTAATGGGCACAAAACAGACATCAAAACACTCCAGATCCACAAACCAGTTAGTCAACATTTTAATGGAATGGGGCATTCTGTCAATGACCTAAAGGTATGTGTGTTACTGAAAAAGAATTTTTGCACCATTCTTCAAAGGGAAGCAGCCAAGCTGGCTTTTATATTCAAATTCGGCACATTAACACATGGTTTAAACCGGGATGGGAACTTTCTGAGTCACTATAGGGGCTCGTCTGCATACTTGGCTCAATCTAATTCTTGACCTCCCCCCGCCACCCCTCCACTCTCTGATTTGCTCACCTTGATTATCTTTTTCTGATTTGTCCTCCTTGCTTACTGTTTTTGGTTCTCTGTGCCTTAAATATTGAGTCTGTTCTGGTCTGGCTATGGTCTGAAGAAGTGGGGGGTCTGTCCCATGAAAGCTCACCTAATAAACTATTTTGCTAGTCTTTAAAGTGCTACTTGACTGCTTTTTGTTTTAAGTAGAAAGCAAGATCTTCTGGCATTTCTCAGAAAGGCCCTTTGACTTGGGACATTGTTGATTGCTTCTGGAGTTCAAGTTTGTTAAGCAGGCAGAATGTAAACCTCATCTAGTTTTAATTACGTGTTGAAGAAAAAAGAGAAGAGTGAGGGCTAAAAGATGCTATTTATAAAGAAAGGTTTCCATCAGGATTTGTTGATGATTGCAAGGGCACTATGTAAAGGACACAAGCAGATTACTGTAAATTTTACTTTATGGCAAGGGAAGGGCGAGTACTCTTGGGTAGGCACTTTCCTGTCTATTGAATACCGCAAATTAAACAAAACTGTACAAATAAAGTAGAGCTAATTGCATTGATTTAAACTTTTATATCTCCCAATTCACCAATGCTTAAAATCATCTACTCTAACAGGAAACTCATCTCAAATATCAGTAGAAAGTGTGACAGGAGACTGCACAATCTTTTACTTGGATGTATACCCATACAGTATGAAAAGGGGTCTTTTATATGCCCTATGTGGGCTGAACAAAACTTAAAGTTACCCAACTTACCCAAAGTAACAAAACTTAAATTTATCCAAAGTAACAGGGTTCCAGAAGAGAAGAGGACATTTAATGATGTGCATAAGAGTCAAAGTATACTGTTTTTCACTTAAATTACATTCCTATTGGTCAAGCTGCTGAAGCGGATTAAAAAAATTACAGAAATTTAAAGCTTACATATTAAACCTAACATTTGATTTTTATCTTTACAACAAACAAAAGAAAAAAACCAAGAAAGTGAAACTGCTTATCCATATTTGCTTAATATCTATCCCACTTAGCATGGAATTTTAGGAGTTTCAATTGTCTATAACTCTTATGAGAGACATTCGTCTTTCATTGTAACTACTAATGTCAAATATGAAATGTGTGACCCTTTCATTCTTATACTTTCAGGAGGTCAGGCAAAGAGACAGAATCCTAATTGTGTCAAGAATCACCAAAGCCAATTTAAATTGCGGAAAGAATTAGTTAACATTAGTTTAGGGCTAGTGGATGCCCTCAGAGGATGAAATTGCACATTTAGTTATGGAAGAGGTATAACTTAAGCAACATCAATATACAGCCCCTTCCAATGTAACTTAGCACTGCACTGAAGAGGATGGGGCTCCCCTCATGAGGGTCGGAAGACAGTTTAGTCTCCACTCCTATTCACTTCCATGTAACTGTGCAAAGCTCAGAAACAATCAGTGTAACTCCACGTGCTATAGTGGTACTTCTCTGGACTCAGCTTTTATTAAAAGCAGTATGTCGTTAGCTTTCTGTAAGGTGAAGAAAATCTCAAAAATGCGACCAAACGGTGGCCAACACAAGAATATCTGTATGAATCTGCACAATGCCTAGAAAAATAGTGTGAAACGTATGAACTGCCATTTCTTCTCAGCAGGATTATGAGTTGGATGTCCAGAGTTCAGAATCATATTGGTATTTAAATTAACAATTTATATTTTCATTTAAGAAAGGAAAAGGAGGATCAACCACAGAGATGCACAATTGACCGTGAAACTGTATATTTCCTCCCACTCAAGAAGGCAAGCCCCAGGAAAGCAACCAAGTTCATGGGCATTGTCCACTAAAGAGCAAGCAGTGATCTAAGCAGAGCTCAGAGAGCACATAAGTGCATTTTTAATTTATGCATGGCTGGAGGGGTCTCATCTGAATTTCTCACCTATGTTGGTTTTATTTGTGGATGGATCTGGGGAAGAGTATGAATCTAACATCTGAACCTATAAAAACAGCAAGAAGTCGTGTGTCACCTTATCGACAAACAGAGTTTTTGGAGCATAAACTTTCCTGAGCAAAGACCTCCTTCATTATTCCAATGCATCTGATGAAGTGGGCTATGTCCATGAAAGCTTATGCTCCAAAAAATCTGTTAGTCTATAAGGCACAATAGGCCCTCTCATAGTTTTTGCATATACAGACCAACACGGCTACACCACTGAGATCTGAATCTCTGGTGCTTTTAAGGTTTCTTTTGCTTAGTATTATATTTAAGTACAGAACAAAATTTTGATAAAAGGAAGTCCAGAATAATTTATGTTTTCTCTTTCCAGGAGCCCAGGGGATAATTGACATGGTAAAACCATTACACTGCTAAACTCTCACTTACACTGTGGGGCTTCTAAAAATATTACCATTGGTGAAGCTAAGTGGATGGTTTAAACAATAGGATTCATTAGTTTCTTTGTTTTGGTTCTTTTCTGAAATTCCCATCCATACAAGGTTTTGAAAATAAGGTCGCAGGTCCCACCCAACTAAAAGATTTGCATTTTAGGGCCAGGACTTTGAAATCAGCCCTGAAGTGAGTGAGGATGCATTTCCACTGTAAAGCACAGGGATTGTTTTGTCAATGTTTGCTAGTATAAGTAGTGCCATTGATTGCTGCACCAATCCTCTTTAAGGAAGTTATGTTCAGTGGTAGCTGGGGCAAGACACAGTACTCCAAAGTGAAGATTAAAAAAAAATTATCACTCACAATGGCTAGGAAGAACATAATTTCATGGCCTGCTGAAGACATCAGAAGGCATTTCTCACCATATCAGCAATGTGTGTCCAGGAGCATGATGGGTCCAGAATGAATCAGAAACTCTGGATCACTCTGAGGAATATCCCTTGATTTTAATCTCACCAGTGACAGAGGGCATCAGACTACAGAATCTCAATGTTGTTTCACCCTTTTTACAAACATAATTGTAATTGTTTTTCTGGCACACATTCAGCCAAAGCTTCTAATCAGTCTGCTGATTTCTTCCAGGTGTTGGGACATACTGATTGTACTGGGTGGTCAGCAAACTGTGAGGAGTATCTATGTCAAAGTGAACTAATAACTGGGGAGCTAGTTTCACTCCTTCAGGGATGAACAGCCAGAGGGGAAAGTTGTTAAACTTCAGCAGGAAGTTCTGTATCTTGAAATCTTATCTGCTCAGGAGTACCCGCTAGTTAGTGATCCTGAGCCCTAGTGTCCAACCCACGGTGTCCAAAACGCTGATGTGGCAAATGGGCTTGTTAGAGACCACATGTAGAGTGCCCTCTGCCCTCTACACATGTGACCCACCACTTGGTGGAACACACGTGGCAACAGTGGCAGAGGTGGCTCCTCCTGTGGCTTGCTTGGGCCGTGGAACAGCTCAAGGCTTGGTGGTTTGGGTGGTGTGGCTCAAGGTTTGGGTAGCTCGGGAGGCTGGCTCGGGTGGCGTGGCTCTCAGGGCTGGTGCTGCACAGCTCTCTGGAATGCACGGCTTGGGGCTGGGTGGTTCTGGGGTTGTGGGTCCGGTGGTGGCCCTGGTGAGTCACTGGGGGTGTGGGGGGTAGGGTGCCTGGCTGTGGGGAGAGGAGAAGGGTTCCTGGTTGCGGGGGTGGCACCTGGATGGATGGGGGGAGGCATGTGGGGATCAGTTGACTTGCTGTTGGACACCATTACAATAGACTTTTCCACCAGAAAAGTCCAGCGTTTTGGAGTCCTTTGCCTTGGGAATCTCCCCTTGTCACCATTGCTGTTTGTGTTCATTTGCTGCAACAACCAACATGGATCCCAGGGAGGTGGGGTGCATATACAAGAAATCATACCCATGAGCTGCGGAGAGCAGGGAATAGGAGGCTTACCACTGGGCCTTCATTGGACCATGATTGCCTCATTAAGAGGTAACGCTACTCTTGAGGGGCCCTTTGTGGTCAGTTTGTGGACCAAATTATGGAAGAAGTACTTTACCACCTCCATTTCTATGCTCAAGGTTTGAGCCACTCTTCAACAGCTTCTGGTGCACCTAGAAATTATCCTGCACACGTTGAGGGGAGGACGAGGTCATCATTGGCGAACGGCACCTCTCACTTCTGCATCAGATGGGTCACATGGCTAGATGCTGAAGTCTTTATCATGAAACGGAGAGGCAGAAGGGATCTCTGGACTGCTGGATTCTCTCTATGGTGGAGTGAACTGGAAAGCAGTTCAGAGAAGATAGGAACTTGCGTTAGAGAGGAAATTTAGCCAACAGAAATGTAAAGACTGAAGTAGAGTCTTTAGGTGTATTTTCTATGTAACTGGCATGTGTTTGCTTTTCTTTTATTAGTTCATCTCTGACTCTGTAATTTTTGTTTTAAATAAACTGTTTGTTTACTTTTACCCCAGACTGGTCACTGTTGTGCACACTGTCTGGAGTGTGTGTACCAAAATATGGCAGCATAGCAGTCAGGCACCCAAAGTTGCAAAGGAGACAGGAAGGGAACTCCTTATTGGTCAGGGTAATTCCCAAAACACCACAGTAGCATTAGTAGAACAGCAAGGCTGGCACTAGAATTTTGGGTAAGACTGGAGAATGAGCCGTGATATCTCATTACCTCTCATAGTAGTGTCACACAAAACCCAAACAGGGGAGGGAATATTTACACTTCTATATGGTAGGGATGTTGGTATTAGGGATCGGGTACTCATAATGTCTCTCTATTACTTGCTTAATAAGAGTGAGTGAATCCAGCAGGGTTCAGCCCCATTTCCTTTATCAATTCATATAAGCACTATATGATCAATGGCACACAGAGAGGTCTCCAGCAGCCAGTTTCTGTGCAAGGGTAAGACAATGTCAAACATCCTTGCCAGCAGGGCCATTTTTCTGTTGCTTCCTATTCTGTGGCCCAACCGTAAGGGAATCCAGGATGTTGACCGAAAACAGCTGTTTCCTTGGCCTGGTTACTCAGGGTTTTCAGAACCTCCAACAGGGGCAACTTAACTGGTTGCAGCCAGGATGTGTCAGGAATAAATCAATAGCCACTTGATAAGATTCGTACAAGTGTAGTCTGCCTAAAACTGAAGGTTATTAGATTTAAGCATACACAAACATAGGAGGTTTAGGACATCACAGATATTTACTGAACACCAGGAACTGTACTGATTTATTAACAGAAAGTTTGCAGTGGCCAGTTGCTCACCCACCAGGGAGAAAGGCTTCTGGAAAAATGTCTGTCAAGTTGGCTTTAGAGGACTGCTTCAAAATATACTCTATTAGCTAATATTTTATAACTGACTTTTGCAAAAAATGTAGGTCACAATGACCCTTATTGGTTCATCACTTTTCTAACTTTTAATGGACTTGTTGTATCAGGGATGCTGTCTAGACTCCAGATTTTCCAGCCAGAGAGGTTTCTAGTCTCTGTTGTTTACTTGCCTATCCTCTCCTCCAATTCTGATTATCAGAAACTGCCAGCTAGTTTTGACCTTGCTTCTGAAAGCCTGCCTCCAAATTAACCCTTAACTATGTCATGTTCCATTTTATGAATGCATGGTGGCTAAATATACATAATATGGTTGCACTTGATTTGATCATATTCAGGGGTAAACACACTTCTCTGAGGAGGGCAACAACTCCAGCTGAGTTTGCCAATAATGGTGTTAATTTTGTGCCAAATAGAGTTGTGGATTTAAGAGCTGCATACTTGTCCACTGGTACCTGAACTGAGCCCAGTGTTCATTTTGCATAGACCACAAGTTTTCATTTGCTCCTAACCTAGGCTGATGTTTATCAGCATGCGTTAGGTGAAAAACAGTGTCCCGTGATCTGTTCACAATTCCACCCATCCCTGTCACGAAAGAAACAAATTATTAAAAATTTGATAGCACCCTCGACATGTTTGATACTACACAAGCACATAATACCATTGCTGCCATGTACTTTAAAGTTATAATATTCATAAGGCAAATAGTAACCAAAATTATGCTTCACAGAATAAGGCAATCTGTTAATCTGATTATTAAAATCAATTATTGACCTGCTTCAGGGGAAAATAATCAACTAAAATAAAAACACACTTTCACTCTTCCATGTTTTATGTAAGGAAAACAAAACTAAGTTATTTGCATTACATATATTTTAGTCTGAAGCAAATGAGTGCTGAGGGTTTTGGAATGTTCAAGATAGAGTCATCAATAAGAACAATGTTCTGGGCCATAATCAATAAGTTTACAAGGCTGCACTCATAGGCCACAATGAAATCCATTTTAACTTAATCAGGTTTCCTATTTTTCTGGTAAATGTCCAGCACTTTTGGACTACAGCCAAGCTCTGTCGGCTGAACACAATCATAAACCACTGCACAACAACTTGCATGATCCATATAGAAAGTAGCATATTAGCAAACACATTCTATAAGGCTAGCAAATTTAATTTCTTTTCTTTTTTCCCCCTTTATTTCAGCATGTGATCCATTATTTATATTCCCTTTTCTTCTTCCTGTCCTCTTTTTTTTAGAATGAAAACTGCATAGCCATGCTTGAAATTCTGATGAACTCTTTCATAAGCTTATCACATATACTGTAGGTAGACTACAGCAGTCATAGATCAAAAATATGAAACATCCCCTCAACATAAATGTACAGGTAGCTGAAGACCCCTTCTAAAGGCTGTGGTTTAAGGACATTGCTCACATTACTACTCTGAACTCAATAAGCTTTAAATTCTTTTTTTGGAAGATAAGTGGCTTTTCTGAAGGGTTTTCCCCCGGTGGAGCACTAAACATATACATCCTTCAAGAATTTTGTATGCAAAGTGAGAAGACCAGGGCCCAGTACTGAATACCTAATATCCAGCACCTCATTGAACTGGGGTGTTAAGGAGCATGAGAACTAATTCTCATGTGCAAACAGGAGATAGCAAACAGGGCAGCCACTTGCAGACTTTTATCGTATACATTTTACTAGCTGTGTCCCAGAGGCTGTGTGAAACATCAGGTGGGTGTTTCCTGGCTTGAGAAAACATAGAATTGCCTGTTTTAGCAGGATGCTGAATGTAAAAGTCAGTTCTATTAGCTATGTTTTGATTCCCCTCAAAACTTTTAAAACCCTATTTAATAGACCAGGCCATATGCACAGTTAACAAAGGCAAAAGTTCTTCCCATCATGCAGCTTGAATGACTAAAACTGGGATCCTTTCTCTGCAGAAGCTATACCTACTTTAATCACTTGAGTACTTTTCCTACCTGCAATGCCACAGGCTTTCCCCTCCTTCTGATTGTGAAGTCCGAGGACTGGGGGTTTAGCATTAAGATTATGGCCCAACGCTTCCCACAGTGCACTGTTCCTGCCCACCCTATTGGCATGATCATTTAGTGAGTAAACCCACCCTGTGCAGCTT
The DNA here is from genome assembly GCF_033958435.1 of Carettochelys insculpta. NCBI lineage: Eukaryota > Metazoa > Chordata > Testudines > Carettochelyidae > Carettochelys > Carettochelys insculpta. The sequence goes on from NC_134137.1 coordinate 141,574,098, forward strand.
CCCTTAATTATGCTCTCATTATATACGTGTGTCAGAGTATCTGCCAAAATGCGCGTGGTGTCTGACGCACTAGCCATATGTGGCTATTTGGCTGGTTGAGTGTGGCTAGTTGGGTTGAACCATAAATATATTTTCAGAGTAATGTGGCTACTTCTCTACAGCAGTAGGCACTATACAGCTCTTGCTTCAGAACTGGTTAGATCCCACAAAGCTACACCTTTTCCAGGGGAGAAAGGAAGTGCCTTAGTATATACAGCCAAAATTTGTCACCTGACAATGGATTTTATTTTCATCTCTCCAAACCTCATATCACACAATTATGACAAAAAAACACACCATCTAAGTCACCCTGAAGATTAAACACCAATAACACATATTCAAATGTGAAATTCTTATTTTTTTCACTCCTCACACGTTCCACCTGAGTTCCCTTTGTACTCTTCTTTGTATACTGTGCATGCTATTCTCTGTGCATCTATTTGCTCTCTAATTTAAGACACTTGTAATAAATTGTAAGATGGCCAGGTGATAAGGTGCTGAGTACTGTATTAAATCAAACAGAAGTTTCCAAATTGTATTCTCAAAATCTCAAGTAGTTCCCAAGTGCGTGGCTGGGCCATGATACTGCTTCTAGAAGATGCATGAAAGATGGAATGAGAGATCAAAGGAAGAATTAAAGACAATTCTGTAAGGCTGTGTCTACACCACAGAGCTATTTCAGGAGATCAAGGTATGTGAAATAGCTACTCCACATTTATGAAACGTGCCCATTATTTTCAAATATTTTTGAAAATAACAGGAATGCTATTTTGGCATCCCTGTACACCTCGCTGCAGGAGTAAGAGATGCCTTGATATAGCCCAGTATTTTGACATTTGGTGCTGTGTACCTCTTTCAAAATTAACTTAAAATAGGGTATGCATGTTGCTCTATGCAAATTGCATATTTTATTTTGTGTTAAGGGAGCAGTATAAGCACAGCCTAATACAGGTTGAATCTCTCTCATCTGGCACTCTGGGGACCTGACTGGTGCTGGACTAGAGAATTTGCTGGATTACGGGAGGTCAATATTTTCTAGCACATTACCAACACTTACACTGCTTACCAGGCTCTTAGAAGTCATTGGCTGTGTCTACACTAGCACCCACCTTTCAAAAGAAGGATGCTAATGAGACACTTTGGGATATGCTAATAAGGTGCTGCAATGAATATGCAGCACCTCATTAGCATAATGGCAGCCACAGCACTTCAAAAGTGCCACTTTCGATCGCGCGTGGCTCATCTATATGGGGGACCCCCCACACACACTTCAAAATCCCCTTATTCCTATTTGGTTATAGGAATAAGTGGATTTCAAAGTGTGCAGGGTCCTTTCAAAAAGGACCCCGTGTAGATGAGTCATGCACAATCAAAAGTGGCACTTTCAAAGTACCACGGCTGTCATTATGCTTATGAGGCGCTGTATATTCACTGCAGTGCCTCATTGGCATATCTCAAAGTGTCTCATTAGCATCCCCTTTTTGAAAGGGGGTGCTAGTGTAGACACAGCCATTTAGGGGTAAATCACAGCTAAATAACAGCACAGAACACTGAGAACCAGAACTGGTGGCTATAAACAAAATTTATGGGACAACAGGAAACCTATGCATTCCCATAATAAGTGGTCATCCAGCTAACTAACATCATGCCAGATTATGGATGTTGCCAGATGAGAGAGTTTCATATTAGAGATGTTCAATCTGCACATTTTTTATGAGAACATCTCACTATTGTATTAAAGACAACTAAAACACATACTTTCTTAGTATTAATTTCAGTGTTGTCAGAGGGGATATTGTATGATTATGGAGTGTGGACAAGATAATGTCTCTATTAATAAGTTTGAGAACCCCTCAGAAAAGAGGTTCCTTTCATTTGGCTTCAAACTGGTGGCATGCTCTTCTACTTCATCTCAGTTGAAATGATTCAGTATTTGTTGATCTAGTGAAACTATTTCTCATTCATATTTTTGATGTTATATTCATATGTTTGATGTTTACAAAGTTTTCAAATTATTTTATGCACCATGCTTGCTCTTGTCGGAGGTGATTTGTGTGCGTATCTTTCATTGACTCTGAAAGTCAATTGCTATCCTCTATCATAGAATCATAGAGTTTGAAGGGTCTGCAAGGGTCATCTAATCTAACCCTCTTCCAGGATGCAGGATTTGTTTTGTCTAAACCAGTGGCCCTCAAACATTTTCACTTGTGTCTCCACCTATGCCCAATCTGTGGTCAATGCAGGAACTGGGACAGAGGGAGATGATGAGTGGAGCAGAGTAAGAGAGAGAGGTGAGTGGGAACCATAGAATCATAAAACACTAGAACTGGAAGGGACCTCAAGAGGTCATTGAGTCCAGTTCCCTGTACTCTTGGCATAACCAAACACCATCTAGACCATCTGTGATAGGTATTTATCTAACCTGCTCTTAAATATCTCCAGTGATGGAGATTCCACAACCTCCCTAGATAACTTATTCCAGTGTTTACCCACCCTGACACTTTGTAAGTTTTTCCTGATGTCTAATCTAAGCCTCCCTAGCTGCAATTTAAGCCCTTTGCTCTTTGTCCTATCCTGAGGCCAAGGAGAACATCTTTTGTCCCTCCTCCTTGTAATCCTCTTTGAGGTATTTGAAAACTGCTATCATGTCCCCTCTAAGTCTTTTCTAAATTAAACAAGCCCAGTTCTTTCAGTCTTCCCTCATAGCTCATGCTCTCTAGACCTTTAACCATTCTTGTTGCTCTTCTCTGGACCTACCCACTTTCTCCGCATCTTTCTTAAAATGTGGTTCCCGGCACTGGACACAATACTCCATCTGAAGCCTAATGAGCGCTGAGTAGAGCGGAAGAATGGCTTCTCTTGTCTTGCTCATAACACTCCTCTTAATGCATCACAGAACCATGTTTGCTTTTTTTGCAACAGCATCTTACTGTTGACTCATATTTAGCTTGTAGGCCACTATGACCCTTAAATCCCTTTCTGTAGTACGCCTTCCGAGATAGTCGCTTCCCATTGTAGATGTATGAAGCTGACTGTGTCTTCCTAAGTAGAGTACTTTGCATTTGTCTTTATTAAACTTCATCCTGTTTACCTCAGACTATTTCTTCAGTTTGTCCAGATCATTTTGAATTATAAGCCTATCCTTCAAAGCAGTCGCAACCATTCCCAGCTTGGTATCATCTGCAAACTTAATAAGCGTACTCTCTATGCCAATATCTAAATCGTTGATGAAGATATTGAATAGAACCAGTCCCAAAACAGATCCCTGTGGAACCCCCGTTGTTATGCCCTTCCAGCATGACTGTGAACCATTAACAACTATTCTCTGAGAACAATTTTCCAGCCAGTTATGCTTCCACCTTATAGCAGTACCATCTAAGTTGTATTTGCTTAGTTTCTTGATAAGAAGATCACGCAAGACCATGTTAAATGCCTTACTAAAGTCGAGGTATACCACGTCCATCGCCTCTCCCTTATCCACAAGACTTGTTATCCTGTCAAAAAAAGCTATCAGATTGGTCTGGCATGATTTTTTTTTTTTACAAATCCATGCTGGCTGTTACCTATCAACTTATTTTCTTCCAGATGTTTGCAGATGAATTCCTTAATTATTTGCTCCATTATCTTTCCCAGCACAGAAGTTAAACTGACTGGTCTGTTGTTTCCTGGGTTGTTCTTTTTTCCCTTTTTTATAGATGGGCACTATATTTGTCCTTTTCCAGTCTTCTGGAAACTCTCCTGACTTCCAGGACTTTTCAAAGATGATAGCTAAATGTTCAGAAGTGTCTATCAGCTCCTTAAGTATTCTAGGATGCATTTCATTAGGTCCTTGGGCCTGGCAGACACCTAAGCTTTCTAAGTAATTTTTAACTTGTTCTTTTTGTATTTTATCCTGTAAACCTATCCCTTTCCCACTAGCATGCATTATGTTAGGCATGTCTGCATTGGTCTTCTTGGTGAAGACCAAAACAAAGAAGTCATTAAGCACTTCTGCCATTTCTAAGTTTCCTGATATTGTTTCTCCCTCCTCACTGAGTAGTGGACCTACCCTGTCCTTGGTCGTCCTCCTTCTTCTAATGTATTTATAGACTGACTTCTTGTTACCCTTTATGTCTCTGGCTAATTTGAGCTCGTTCTGTGCCTTGGCCTTTCTAATCTTGCCACTGCATACGTGTATTGCTTGCTTATATTTATCTTTTGTAGTTTCTCCTAATTTCCACTTTTTATATGACTCCTTTTTGATTTGGAGATCATTGAAGATCTCCTGGCTAAATCAAGGTGGTCTTTTATCATACTTTGTATCTTTCATATGCAGTGTTATAGCTTGCTTTTGGGCCCTTAATACTGTCATTTGAAAAACTGTCAACTCTCTTCAGTTGTTTTTTCTCTTAATCTTGCTTCCCAAAGGACTTTACCTACAAGCTCTCTGAGTTTACCAAAGTTTGCTTTCCTGAAATCCATTGTCTCTATTTTGCTGTTCTCCCTTTCACAATTTCTTGGAATCAAGAACTCTATGATTTCATGGTCACTTTTTCCCAAGCTACCTTCAACTTTCAAATTCTCAACCAGTTCCTCCCTATTCATGATAATCAAATCTAGTACTGGTTCCCCCCTGTAGCTTTTTCCACCTTTTAAACAAAAAATTGTCATCCATGCAGTCCAAGAACTTTCTGGATAGTTTGTCCCTCACTGTTAGTTACCCAACATATGTCTGGATAGTTGAAGTTCCCCATCACCACCAAATCCTGTGTTTTGGGTAATTCTGTTAATTGTTTAGAGAAAGTCTCATCCACTTCTTCTACCTGGCTATGTGGTCTGCAGCAGACCCTTCTCATGACCAGGCCCTTGTTTTTCACTCCTTTTAACCTAACCCAGAGACTCTCAACATGTCTGTCTCCTGCATCGACCTCCACCCCCGTTCAGGTGTATACATTTTTGATATATAATGTAATGCCTCCTCCTTGTTTACCCTGCTTATTCTTCCTGAGTAATTTGCACCCTTCTACACCAACATTCTAGTCATGTGTATTATCCCATCATATTTCTGTGATACCAATTATGTCATAGCTCTGTTTGTTTATTAGGATTTCAAGTTCTTCATGCTTATTACCCATACTTCTTGCATTTGTATATAGGTATCTAAGATACTGATTTGCTTTTGCCTCCCAGTTCTGCCTAGTCCCTCTTTTTTCTCTGCTATTATAGTCTTTGATCCCTCCCATTTCCAAGTCAGCACCCAGGTCTCCAAAACCTGTGGGCTTTGGTCACCCGTTGCCATTGAATCTAATTTAAAGCCCTCCTCATTAGGCTAGCCAGTCTCAATCCAAATACATCCTCCCATTCCTCGAAAGGTGAATTCCATCCCTGCTTAGCAGTCCTTCATGGAACAGCATCCTGTGGTTGAGGAAGCCAAAGCACTCCTGGCAACAACATCCTTGCAGCCAGGCATTTACCTCCAGGATGCACCTGTCTCTGCCTAGGCCTCTACCTTTGATAGGAAGGACTGAGGAGAACACCAGCGTGATATGGTGGGGTATGGTAGGATGGGAGGCTGTACTTAGGGCAGGATGGAGGATACAACTGTACTTCTCCATCTTTGTTACGACCGTCTTTCAAATATCTGAAAATCTTCATCTCTTCTTCTCACGTTCCTTGAGCTTTTGTTCACTTGGCTTTTATTCCATCCCTTTGGTCACCTTTGTTGCTCATTTCTCTATCATTTCTTGACCTTTACATCGTTTCTATACTATAAAGATCAAAACTGGACAATGTGCTGCATCCAATGACAAACCAGTGCTAAGTAGAACAGTAATATCACCTCCTGTGATTTGCATTTCATGCCTCTGTTAATGCAACCTACAACTGCATTTGCTTTTCTTGCAACAGTGTCACATTATCATTAATAAAGATATTAAACAAACCCAACCCCCAAACAGATCTCTGTGAAACCCCACAAACTGTCCAAACTGACACCACTCCATTAATAATTACTCTTTGTTTGAGACTGTTTAACCTAGTACTTTAACCTACTTAATGGTAGATTTGTTAAACTCTCATTTCTTTAAAAAACAGATTTGTGAAACTACAGACTAACACGGCTGTCCCTCTGATCACATTTTGTAGCTTACTTATTAGAATATCATGCGGAACTGTGTGAAAAGCCTGGATAAACTCCAAGGATACTATGTACACTGCATTCCCCCCATCTACCAAATCAAGTATTCTGCCAAAGAAAGAAATTAAACTGGTTTGGCAGGATTTGTCCTTAGTAAATGTATGCTGGTTGTTAGTGATTACACCTTCATCCCACATGTATTCACAAACAGACCCTGTGTCTACACGTGCCCCTTCCTTTCAAAAGGGGCATGTTAATGAGCAGGTTCAAAATATGCTAATGAAGTGCTGCAATGAATATACAGCGCCTCACTAGCATAATGGCAGCTGCAGGAATTCAAAAGTGCGGCTTTTTGAATCGCGTGTCTCCTGTGGAGATGAGACTTTCTGAAAGGACCACCCCCTCCTCCCCAAGTTTTCGAAAGCCCTTCTTCTGATCACCAGATAGGAAGAAGGGCTTTCGCAAACTGGGGGGGTCCTTTCGGAAGGTCCCATCTCCATGGGCTGCGCGCAATTCGAAAAGCTGCACTTTCGAATCACCATGGCCACCATTATGCTAATGAGGCACTGCATATTCATTGTAGCTCCTCTTTAGCATCTTTCGAACCTGCTCATTAACATGCCCCTTTCGAAAGGAAAGGGGCACGTGTAGACCCAGCCAGAATGTTCTACACATTGCTTCAGTAACTTGTGAGGTATCAAAGTCAGGCTGATTGGTCAGTTTCTTGTCTCCTTCTCCTATGTTAGCCTTTTCCCCATCTTCCAGGACCTGATCTGTCATCTACAAGTTTGGAACTACTATTATCAGTGGATCTGAGAGTTTTTCAGCTAATTTCTTCAGCTCCGTCAGGTAAATAGAATCTGACCTAAATGATTTGAATTTTTTTGAACTGGTCAAATGATCTCTGACATCTTCTTTAATTGTCCAATTTACATCTCTTCCTCTTTCCTCTCTATGGTAACTTCACTAGTCATCTGGTCATGACTAAAGGGAAGTTGGAAAGGCTTGGCCCAAAAATTAATACCTCCACATATCTGCTGAGGAAGGCAGCTCATTGAGGTTTTTTTCCCCCTTTACTTGTTTACAACCTTTGACCCTGGATTAAGCCACCTTCCTGGATGGCTTCCATACATATGGGAAAGTCTGTGATTCCCTCCTGTTATGGGTTTGCACTTCTCTTTTAAAACCACAGTCTCTGGCTTGGGTAGTACCTATTTATTTGAGCAAAGAGAGTCCCTTATGTCTTAGTCTACAGCCCTCTCCTTATATAGTTTTCTTCTTGCTCCTCTGCTCTAGTTTTTCTATAATTTTTACACTACTAATAGTTTTTGACACCTTGAAAGACTCTTTCCCTGTTCAGTCTCTCCATATGCCTTCATTGCTTAACCAGGTGGCTCCATGTCACATTTTGTATATGCTGGGGTGAGGAATGCTTGCGCTTGGAAGGCCATAGGAAATGGAGCTGTAGTAACTGTAGTGAGAGGAGGCAAAGGAAAAGTCAGCTAAATGTTTTAAAGACTGTCATGATTCTTATGCAATCTCCACAACTGCATTTTTTCTAGTCCTCTCTCAGGTCCACTCCTCTCGCATTCATCCATTGATCGTAATCATGGTGTAATCCTTTTGGCGACGTCTACACGAGAAGCCTCTGTCAACAGAGGTGACTGTTGGAAGGGATTCCCAGCAAAACTTCAATTGACAGATTGTGTCTGCACATAAAAGTGGATCAAAAGAGCAAGCTGCTCTGTTGACAGAGAGCAGCCAGACTGCCTGGCTTTCTCTTGACAGAATGGCTGACCAGAGGGTCTGCAAAAAGGTCTGCCTCGGGAACCAGAAGCCCTCTCTGTTGACAAAAGTGGCCCTGGAGCGTCTACATGGCTGTTTTCTCAACAGAAAACTTTTGACAAAGGCATTATGCTTGAACATAGAGAGGTATAATGCTACTGGCAGATGTGCTGGGATTTGTCGACAAACTGTTAACAAAGCACATTTTGTGTGTAGATGATCCACAGGTTTATCTGACAAAAGCCCATTTTTGCTGGAAAAACCCTCCATGCAGATGTAGGCTCTCTGTTCTCCTCGTCCCGTAACATAAAAACAATAAAAAGTAATATATTCAAAACTAATTTTTGGAAATAATTTTCACACAACATGTAACTAGACTGTTGAAGTCAATACTACAGGATACTATTGAAGCCTAAGCGTAGGAAGATTCAAAACAAAATCAAACTTTTACATAGATATAACAAGTATCTAGAATTATAATAGCAACACATTCTTGAAGAGAGATTAAACCTCAGACATTACAGTTTAAATCAATCTCTAATAATAAGGGAATGGGATGAGACATTTTTCTACATCTTCCTAATATGAGATGTCTTGCCATTTCCTTGGATGTGTTTGATACAGGCCACAGTTAGAGACAGGCTGCTTGAGTAGATGGGACCAGCGTTTGCTCCAATATTTTATGTCCAGGGGCAGAATTAATTTTGTTATGTGTACCACTGTGGAGTGATGCACAGCAGGGTGGGGTGAGGAGTTCAGAGTGTGAGGGGGCGAGGGCTGGGGCAGGAAAGGGATGAGGTCTCTGACTGAGAATGAACGCTTTGGGGTGGGGCTGCAAATGAGGGGATTCTGTGTGTGGGAGGAGACTCATGGCTGGGGCACAGGATTGGGGGCGAAAGCTCCAGCTTGGGGAGTGGGTTCTGAGAGGAGGTACAGGGTTCTGGGAACAGGGTGCAGGATGCTCCAAAGCTGCAGTGAGAGGAGAGGACTTCCCATAGTCCTCTCTTGCTGCAGCAGCTCAGGTCAAGGGAGGGACGTGTCTCCCTGACTGCCACAGTTCTGGCGGGCTGGCTTGGGCTAGGAGAGGGTTGCCTCTGCCCACCTACACACCCCTTGATGGCTGCACAGCTCAAAGGAAATTTAGGATGGGACCACCATCCTGATGTCAAATGGTAATTCCTACATTTCGGTGGTTGAACTGGAACATATCTTTGGAACGATGTCCAATCTATGAACAAATCCTTCAGCGTTTGCCTTCTGCAATTGATTATCAAAATGCAAAGCCTCACAAAAGTCAACTTTCATTTTTAAATTGTTCCAATTCCAATTCAGTGGTTTTGATGTAAGTGAATTCTATGACTCTCCTGCCTGAAACTTTACTTGCAGTCCAAAATGGTCCAATTATAGTCCTGAAATTTCTTCCTCAATCACAAGATAAATTCCATTGAAACTCCTTGCATAACAAAAACACTCCATCCCTGCAGGACAGGAGGAATGTTATTACCTCAGGACTCTAGAATCTCGAAGCAGTTATTTTCCTGTTCATACAGTTGTGTCTTGTCACATCTTGCTGTCCTGATTGCAATCTCAATTCCTAATGACAACAGGCAATTTTCTTAGTGAGAGGTACCCCATAGTGTTGAGGATTTATTCATTCAAGACTTAAGATGCCATATTACTGGCTGTTTGGCATAAGTTACCAGATCATTCAATCACAACAATTGTAGAAATACTTGATTTCACAGTTTTTACTTTGGCTAAACTGGACAGTCTCTACATAAAAGAATAAATGGACATAAATCAGACATCAGGAACGGTAATGTACAGAAGCCTGTGGGAAAGCACTTCAATTGCCCTGGACATTCAGTTACAAATTTAAAAGTAGCAATCCTAAAACGAAGAAATTTCAGAAATCAAATGGAGAGAGAAATCTCTGAGCTGCAATTTATTTGCAAATTTGACTCCATTAACCAAGGATTAAACAGAGACTGGGAGTGGCTGGCCCCATACAAAAGCAGCTTCTCTGCCCTGGGTGTCCACAGCTCCACATTAGACTCTGACAATGGACCATTCCCCCATCTGATCTGACTTGTTTTTGACTCCTTTGATACATACTACTGATAATGGGCCATTTCCAACTTGATGGAATAGACCTTGTCAGCTCTGGCCCTTCCTTATACTGGGACCCCACTCTTTAAATACCTCTCTGACCCCCCCAGACACACTCATGCACCTGACGAACCGGGTCTTTGCCCACAAAAGCTTATGCTCCAAAATAACTGTTAGTCTATAAGGTGCCACAGGAATCCTTGTTGTTTTCAAAGATACAGACTAACACGGCTACCTCTGATACTTGATTTCACAGAAAACACATATCTTACACACAGAATGTTGATGAAATATACAGTTATTAGTTTCCCCTTATTTTGTATATTTTACATTTTTATTATTTTGTTTGGGCCCATATTTGAGAGTGTGAGTCAGTGGCCAGCCCATTATGACTCTAGTTTCACAAAAGCACCCTAGTTAGCACAGCATTTAAGCACACCCTATGCCCCATTACATCAGAGAAATTAAGTATGTAATTAAAAATCAATCATTTGATTAACTGCTGCCCTGAACAGGAATAGACTAAACAGGAATACTTATGTATTTTTTTAATCAGGTGTTATCTGTGTGGTCAAGAATTACAGATTAATGGCCAAGCATGTTGAATCAACTTTTGCCACCACCAATCTCCGTACAAATTTGGATGAAGTCTCCAAATATCCAGATTGCTCACCTGAAGAATGATCTGGTGACAGGACCTGGAGTGAATTTTTCAGCCTAGTCCAAACAGGATTTCAAGGGGAGAAAGAAAACAAACAAAGGAATCAATCAATCAATCAAACAAACAAACAAACCAAAAGACCCCAACAACCCTGTACCCAACTGACGGTGCTGGGGCATGCTGCAGCATCTTAAATTCATACTGGCACGTTTGAGCCAGAGATGGGTGAAAGGAGGTGGACAAATACATATGTCGATGCTTATGGAATTGCTGATCAGACAAAACCATTCACTGTTTCCTTAGATCCACTTGCTATCATCATAATCGAGCTGATTATGGTTTCCAGAGGGATGAGGAAGAAAACAGTCTAACTGTTGCTTACTTTATACTAGTCCTTTGCAGTACTGATGTTTCTGAACCAAGAGCTAGGAGTAACCAGGCTATGGTAAGCAGTGACTACATTTAAGCTGTGTCTACACTACGAGATAAATTCAAATTTAAGGCAGTTAGATCAATATTACCACTTGACAGTCTTCACTATAAATATCATTAGCTCAGTTTTGGGAACACTAATACTAAGATTACAATATCACAGTTACCTTATGGGTACAGCATCAAGCTCGGATTCAGAAGTTTGATTAAAGGCCAGCGTGAAAGTGCCACATCTTAAAATTGAATTTATTAGCCTCCAGAGGTGTCCCATATATAACACACAATGACCTGCTCAGGGCTCTGCTCTTGCCACTGCTCCCCAGTTAATTAGGTAACAGGAAGACCATGAATTTCAAAGCAGGAGGAGCAAGTACCATGTCATAGATTGTGTGTGTTTAGGACTCCAACTGTGGGAAAGATATCTGGGGGCTTGCTGCTGCTGGGCGGGGGGGAAGTCTTCCCTGGCAGTTAAGATACTCAGGGAAGACCACATTAACTGGGCCCCCTACTGAACCCCCACACTCCCATAGCATGGGACCACTGGAGATTGCAGTTGCTGGGATGAAGTCTCCCCTAGTGGCTAAAGATAGCCTGGGGGACTACTTCAGCTACTTCAACATTCCACGTGTCTCTGCTGCCGCAGTCCACAGCACCCCCCGCCCCCACATGCCACCAAAAATAGTTTTGCAAGCTTGCTGTCCATTGCAGACACCTGCTGGTTTTATATTTTGGTTATAAGGTCTTTTTGCTAACATCTCCTATCTTTCCTCATGATTTGGCCCCTCAGAAAGACAGTGGGAGAGTGGGGTGGACGAGATTCCTGCTCGCATTGTAAGTTCAGCGTATGACATTTCACTGCCATCACCCGTGTTGGCAATGTCGGTGTAGCAAAAAGTAAAAAATTCTTTTTCCCTTGACTTTTCCATTCTCTTTCCTTTAACTTTGAGAATAAAGTCCTGGCCCCGGAATTATTTTCAGGGATCACATACAATGATGGGAGGGGGGACACTCAGTGGATGGCCAGTTGAGAACACAGTCACTGCAGCTGTACAGTGTACCAGAAAGCCAAAGACTGTCCCCTCAGCAACAATCTTTTCTGAAAAAAAACTTTCCTACCTTCTTTTTTGTTCAAGCTTTTCAAGGTCCCTATATTATTTTCAATAGAGTCAAAAATCTTTTTTCCTAGACTTTTCTATCCTCTTTCTTCTAACTTTGAGAATACAGTCAGGGTCCCTGTATTATTTTCAGGGATTGGATGCAATCACGGGAGGGGGGATACTCAGTGGCTGGCCAGCTGAAAATTCAGCTACAGAAGAAAGACATTTCTGTAAACTTTTTTGCTGTCTGTGTGGATGCCCTACTTTTCCTTCCTTTCAATAAGAAAAAAAGGATGTTTGCTTAGCATGGAAGGGGAACGAGGAAAATGCAATGTGGGTAGATGATCTCAAAGACCAGCGAGCATACCCAGAATGCTACGGGGATAAGGGAACTGTGGGACAGGGTCCCATAATGCACTACTGCAACAGTCAATGTTTGCCAATTTGAGTGTGGCAGCAATGAGTTGGCTTTGTGAGGAGCACGTGGGAGATGAGGATGGTCAAATTCAAATTTATTAATTCCAGAATTACAAAATCAATATTAATAAAGCAAAATTTAATCTCATAGTGTAGATGTAACCTTAAATGGGCTTTAACTGGTTGATGGATCAGTTTGAGGAGGTAGATGCTGGTGTTGTCAAGACATATACCATTTTGTTTTGAGACCTCAAATACACGCTTGACCTTGCCCTATTGGCTCAGTTTGGTAAATCACCACATTTGACGACAAATCTAGCTGAGCAAAAACTGGCCTGGTTATTACATATGTTGGACATGAAGATCAAACAGCCTCCTACTCAATGTAAAAAACAGCCAAATATTAGACTGTATGTATGGGTTACTGAGCAGGGAGAACTATCAAATGTTTGAAAAGTGTTTCAGACAGTGCTGGAGGATGCTTGAAAGATGTGACTCATCATATGGTAGCAGCCACTGCCATATTCTGGGCCCTTCAGCAGTCTCTGCTGAGATGCGAAGGACATCCACGCTGCAATAAAGCTGCAGATTTAGAGAAACAGAGCGAAGTCAACATTATTGTTTGCCAGTTAAATGAGGACAATGAAGGAGGCTGAAGAGCAGCATATTGATGTTTTGACTCTTGTCATCTTTATGAGCTGTTCCGGTGTTTAGCACATTGTTTCAGCAACATTCTGGATACAAAACATATCACACTAGTAGCAAAGAAGACCAACAGATTGCAAAGTGTGTTTACAAAGGAATGCCATTACACAGTTGCTGGTAATTTGTTTGCCAAATGCTTTGGTGGCATGATAAAATTGCCAATGAAGAATGCATACCAAACATCCAGCTGCATTGTCTAGAATGACACAGACTGATCTTGGTGGTGCTTGACTGGCACAGAGGCTAAATCTCTTTGGGATTTGCTTTGATGACTACTAAGTAGGGAATGAGGCATCCTTTGTTTGGCCTGGTTTGAAGGATTAAAGTCAGGGGCAATCATTTAATTTGAAAGGAGCCTGAGACAGCACAAAAAGCAGCAGTGTGCTAAAAAACTGTGATACAAAATTGGGAGGTATTGCCAATACACAGGAGCACCAGAATATCATGCAAGGAGAGTGGATGATCTTGAAAACTGGAGTAAGAGGAATGGGCTTAAATTTAATAGTGGAAAGTGCACTTAGGGATTAAAAACAAGAATTGTTGATATAAACTGGGGACTTACCAGTTCAAAGTGACATGGGAGGAGAAAGACAAGGGTGCATTGGTTGATCACAAGCTTAATATGAGCCACTAATACGATGCTGCCACAAATAAGACTAATGAACCAGGTGAGGTATTTCCAGTAGATACAAAGAAGTGTTAAGTACCATTATACAAAGCATTGGTGAGACCTCATCTGGACTACTCTGTGCAATTCTGGCCTTCCATGCTTAACAAAGATTAATTCAAACTGGAACAGGTACAGAAAAGTGTTACTCGGGTGTTCCTGAGAATGGAAACCTATCTTATGAGAGAGGCTCAAAGAGCTTGGCTTGTTCAGCCTACCCAAAAGAAGGCCCAGGGGAGATAAGACTGCACTCTAAAAATAATCAGAGGGTCACCTACCAGGGAAGAGAATGAGTTATTTAAATTACGCAGCAATATGGACACAAGAACAAATGGATATCAACTAGTCAGGAACACGTATAGGACTGAAATCAGACACAGGTTTGTAAGCATCAGAGGTGTGAAGTTCTGGAACATCTTTCTAAGGGGAGCAGTGGGGACAAAACTCTGACATTGTTTCAAGACTCAGCTTTCTGGAGGGGATAGTATGAGGAGACTTCCTACAATGGTATACAGCCAAATTATGACAGCTGGCAGTAAATATCTCCCAATGGTCACTGATGGGACACTAGATGGGGAGAGCTGAGTTATTACAGTGAATTCTTTACCAGCTGTCTGGGTAGTGGTCTTGCCCATATGCTCAGTGTTAGCCCATCAACATGTTTAGGGTTAGAGAGGAATTTTCCCCCCGTCTGATTGGCAGACACCGTGCAGGTTTTTGCCTTCCTCTGCAGCATGAAGGATGGGTTACTTGCAGGTTTAAACTAGAGTAAATGGTCTGTAACTTGACATTTTGAAATCATGATCTGAGGACTCCAATAACTCAGCAGAGGTTAGGGATCTGTTACAGAAGTGGTTTGGGTGAGCTACCATGGTCTGCAATGTGCAGGTGTTCAAACTAGGTGATCAAGATGGTCCCTTCTGGCCTCAAAATCTATGAGTTCATGGGATGAAATGGAATAAAAGATGGCAGTAATTGAATGGGATTTACTGCTGAGTTAAGGAGAGAGTATTTTATGTCTATGTTAATTTGCTCAGTAAAAGATGAAATTATGAATTATACCAGAATTAAAGGGAACAAAACATATAGTCATTCAAAAGAATATAAAAATAGTCAGACTTGGTCAAACAAATGGTCCTTCTAGCTCACAGTGGCCCACACTAGATGATTCAGAGGGAATGAACAGAATGGGAAAATCATTAAGTGAACCATCTCCTATTGTCTGGTCTGAGCATCTGGCAGTCTGAAACTGAACCTTTTGCTCTGGGTGCCCCTATGTCCCTGACCATCTTGGTAACAGCAAGGGGTTGCATCCATGACTGACCCTCCACTATCCCATAGTGCAGGGGTTGGCAACCTGTGGCTCCAGAGCTGCATGAGGCTTTTTGGGGAGTCAGTGGTGGCTCAGGGCACTGCCGCTGCTGACTCCTCTTGCGGCTCCCTGCCCTGCTGCCACTGAAATAGTGGAATTAAATTTAATCGATTTAACGCCTGGCAGGGCAGCGGGAGGGATCTGGCCGTTAGACCAATTCAATTCAGTTCCATGATTCCAGCCGCAGCAGGGCAGGGAGCCGCCCGCACGGCAGGTGGATGAAGTGCTATGCCCAGAGGAGAGTTGGGGGGAGGGGAGGCTGAGTCTTCACCTCCTGGACCCGTGTGGCGCTGCTGAGGAGGTGGTGGCTGTGGAGGAGCAGCGGCAGTGCATGCAGCCGGAGGCGCTCGTCGGCTGAGGTGGGTTAATCCTGGGGATGTGGGGGGCTGGCTTGGGACAGAGGGGATTAAGCCTGGGGATGGGGGGCAGGTTTATGGGATGGGAAGTAAAATGGGGATAGAGGAGTGGATTTGGGGGCTGAGGCAAGTAAAGCCTGGAGATGGTGGGTGCGTTTGTGTGTGGGCCAAGACGGGTAGAGCCTGGGAATGGGGTGGGAGGGAGGCATGGTGGGTTGAAGCAAACATTGATCCTTCCTACTTAAGAGCCTAGCCCCAGGCACAGTATTTTCCTTGTCCTCATTTGCTCTTCAACCCAGGGGTGAAAGTAACTTAAACTTTCTAACTGGTACAAATCATTGTGTGTGTGCTGTGCTTAAAACAGGGGTGACAAAAAAGTATGGTTTGACATTATTCATTTAGGAGTGTCTCACATTCACATGCCTTGTGGCTTCTGAAGTGTTGATTTGGTAACTGAATGTGGAAAAAAAATGGCTCTTCTCACTGTTTTGATTTTGCCATAAATACATTTACTCATGTGTGTCTTAAAGTACAGTAAACCTTAGTTTTACATGGCTTCATGTTCTGTGAAACTTGTATTAATGTGAGTTTCGCACAATGTGAAGCTGTGGGACTGTCAGCCTGCCTAGCTTCCCACAGCTGCTGGCAGCTAGGCAGGTTAACAGCCCCTTCCCCCTGCTTTCCCAGAGTGGTGCTAGGCACTGCCCTGAGAAGGTAGGGGGAAGGGTTTTAGCTCACCTAGCAGCCTGCCCCTGCGGGAGCCAGGCAGGATAAAACCCCCTTTCCCTGTCCAGAGCCCCAGGGAAGCAGAAGCCGTGGGCGCTCCCAGCCCTGGAGCCCCGGGGAAGTGGTAGCCATGGGCAGCCCCAGAGCCCTGGGGAAGCAGCAGCCATGGGTGCTCCCGGCCCTGGAGGTCCAGGGAAGTGGCAGCTGTGGGCGCTCCCCAACCGGAGCCCTGGGGAAGCAGCGGCCGCACGTGCTCCTGGCCCTGAAGCCCCAGGGAAGCGGTGGTCGTGGGTGCCCCCTGCTCCCTCCTAGGGTCCCAACCCATCCCCAAGCCCTCCCCGATTTATACGAAATTCAAGGTATGCGATGGTAGCATGGAGCACAACCCCCAGGTACCTTGAGGGATTACTGTATTTGTAATGCTTTGGTGAAAAATGCTTTGGGACAGTACTGTAAATATGGCATATGCCTGGGTTCAGCAAAAAATCTCCAAGTTCAATTGAATATATACTACACTTTGAAAAAAGTTACAGAGTACTAGAGCTTGTTCTATCTAATAAGTTCCCAGTTTAAATACAGCAAGTATAAACTAAAGGGATCCCCAAGACCACCTGTTTTACACTTGAAAGCTCAGAATTATTGCTGTATGGTAACACTTTTTGATATGCAACATTAGCTATAAAGGAACTGTGCAATCATATTTCTGTAACTCTGAATGGCAACAGAGGAGGTAGGATTTACATAATTTGTTGGATTGCAGATATAATATGAATACTCATTAGAATTTCAACACAGGATTATTCAAAATTATGTGCAAAATAATTTCACAGTAAGCAATATTCACTCACCTGCAATTTCAGATCCTTGGATAAAACACATTACAGAGGAAAAGCTATTCTTATATTGCATTTGACAATATTTTTCTGATATCATCCACTTAATAAACTCCACCATAAAGCCTCCGGGGGTTCCATGCCAGTCCCAACCCTGGATAAAGGTAGAGGGTTGGTCAGATGAGTGTTGATGCGCTGACCATGAAACAACAATACAAATTAAATCTGATGCCAGTATGACTAATTGATAAAAATGCCGGCTCAGACATCATCCGGATGAACAAAGTCCGTGGCACCAATTGAGTGATCAGGGTTGGGTCAATAAGTTTGCTACTGAAAGAAAATTAAAACTAACTCGTATACTATCAATTGGAACATGGAACGTCTGAACACTGTGAGCAACTGGAAAGTTATAGCTGCTTCAAAACGAAATGGAGAGATACTGATGTGATATACTTGGACTGGCGGAGATGTGTTGGATGGCATAGGGAGAGATGTGCAGTTGTGAAGTCATTTGGTCCGGGAACAAAACGAAGGATGGGGCAGAAGTCCGATTCCTTCTTAGCAAAAGAGCTAGAGGAGCATTGTTAGGATACAAACCAGTGAGTACAAGAATGATGGTAGTGAGATTTGAAGCAGAACCATTCAACATCTTGGTCATTCAATTGTATGCACCCACCTCGGACAGTACAGAGGAAGAGATTGAACTGTTTTATAAAGACTTGACAAAGACGCTGGAGATACCAAAGAGAGATGTGTTGATCATAGGAGGACACTGGAATGCCAAGTTTGGAACAGATAATGAAGCTTGGGAGAGAGTCATGGAAAGCAACAAGGAAAGAAATGAACGAGGCGAGAACCCACTAAAGTTTCCTACGGAGCACAAGATGGTGATCTGCAACATGAGATTCCAACAAAAGGACTGTAGGAAGTGGACACGGCAATCAAATGAGGCGAAGTCCAAGAACATGATAGATAGGATCTAGGTAAGAAGATGGGTAACATCAGTAGGGCAGTGCTGCTCTTTCCAAGGAGCAGATATAGACTCAAACCACAGTCTAGTGATCACAGATATCAAGATCAAACACTGAAGTTGGTCCCAGAGAAGAGAGTGTTGAAGATCAGAAGGGATGTTTCCAAGAGAGGGGAAAAGCAATAGAGTGAAATGCAACGAGGTAAGGAAAGCAGCCAGAAAGGATAAGGCAAAATGGTTACAGGAGCAGTGTGAAAATATAAAGAGGTATTATAGTAAGTGGAAGACCAGGGAGGTGGTAAGACCAGGGAGCATGCCTTTAGCCATCTGAAGACTAGGTTCAGGTGTCTACTCACACGCCCAGCCAATGGGGGAGAGCAATGTACCCCAAGTTGAGGGGGCCTGCTGGGCCTTCCACAATCTTCTGAAGGGATGGGGGAGACCTTGCTCCCGGTGGAATGCCCATCTGCTGGCAACGCCTATGAGGATCCTGGCATAGCCCCCATTTCCCAGGCCCACCGAGACAGGCTGCACAGCTGGGAGACCCTGTGGGAACAATTCTGCCATGGGGTGACAGAAGGAGAAGGTGTTATTGGGGCCACTGCCCCACTCCATCCCCACCTGGGCCCCTCCCTTTGCCCACCCATCCCTCCATGGCTCCTCCCTAATAATAAGGGACACAGGTTGTGAGCAAATAAACCTCTACTTTTAACAGATGAACATGTGCCAAAAACCAACAAAAAGAACTATTTACAGGGTGCAGGAGTGCTGAACTATGTACACTTTGATCAGGACTTGAAACAGACGGTGGCAGGTCTCACTCTAGGCAGGGGTGGTGGGTTGTGAACCCATGGGAAAGCGGGAGCCATAGTGGGCCTGGATGCAGGATCCCCTCCCACCATGCATTCTGGGTCCCCATTGGAGCTGGGTAGGGACCGGTGACATGGGGAGAGGTGGTCGGGAGGGGTCTGTGAAGGCCAGGACTATAACAGAATTTAAGAAAGAGCTTGATAAATTCATGGAGGTTAGGTCTATAAAAGCCTTTTAGCCAAAGGTAGGAATGGTGTCCCTGGCCTCTGATTGTTAGCTGGAGATGGATGGCAGGAGACAAATCGCTTGGTCATTGTCATTGGTCCACCCCCTTTGGGGCACCTGGCACGGGATACTGAGCTGAACGGACCTTTGGGCTGTCCCAGTATGGATGTTCTTATGTTCATATGTCATGGCAGGGTCAGGCTCTGCTGTGGGGACCTGGGGTCAGGGGGGGGCAAGTTTCAGGCATGGCTGGGGGAGCAGGGGGACCTGAGGAGCGGGGAGGTGGCTGAGATCAGGACCCATCGGGCAAGGTCTAGGACAGCTGGGGGGAAGTCTGGTGGGGGAGGGGCAGCAGGAGGAGGAGAAGGAGTGTGAGTAGTGGGGTGGAGAGGGAGTTGGGGAGGGAGTGCGGGGGCAGCAGAGGAAAGGGAAGAGGTGGTGGGGCAGGTGCAGGGGCAGTGGATGTGGGCAGCTGGGCCAACTGGTTCTGCCAGATGGCAGTGGCACTGTCCAGGTGGGACATCAGCTGGTTCCATGACCGCACCCACCACTCCCAGTCCCTTGCCCATCATGACTTGTCAGTCTGCAGCTGCCACTCCATGATGTTGGTGACCTATCCAAGGGCTACATTGTCCTCCTCAACCTGGTGGTGAGCTCTCCATCCATAGGGCCACCTGCACCACCATGGACCTGTGCTGCAGCTTGGTGCTGGCAGTCCTGAGGTCATGCCTGGTTCCAGCTCCTCTCGGGAGCTGGCTGGCCCTTGCGAAGAGGTGGGACTGGCCCAGCCTGCCAACAGTCCAGCTGCAGGGGAGACTAGGAGGAGAAATGGTGAGTCCTTCCCTTCACATGGTCCCTGAGGCCCTTCCACCCCCCGACCCCTGCATGCATGGAGATTAGGGCACTGTGTACGGGTGTGGGCACTGCCTGTGTCCTGCAGGAATGCCTGCAAGCAGAGGGTCGTGGTCCCCAGTGGTGTGTCTGGGGTTGGGCCCTTGCCTGTGTGGCTGTCCCGCCCCAGCTATGTCGGCGGCAGGCAGCCCCCTACCCTTCCCAGGACCCTGTCAGCCTTCCATGGGGCTGGCGGCAGGCTGGTGCCCATGCCCTGTAGCTGCATGGTTGGACTGGGTGGACCACGGTGCCTTGAGCACATGTTCAGGTGCTGGGTTCGCAGGGTGGGATCCTGCCCAAGCTGGCCTGGGGGGAATCGAGGCATGCCCCACCCTCACCCACCCCTTTGGGTCCCAGGGTGTGTGCCCTGTGGGGTATGCCCTGGCAGAGAGGCCCTGGAGGTGTCCTGACTGGAGGAGGAGCCCAACTCCAGGCTGATGATCAGGGTCCCATCACTGACCAGGGATGCGCTGCCAGCCTCATCATCAGCCTGCTGCTCCCCCGAGTGGGACTCTGGAAGTGCGTGTGGGGGGGTGCCTCCCTGGATGTGTCCAGAGGGCACGGTGTGTGGAGGAGTCCTCCACCCAAAGGTAAAAGGGTTTTCGAAGTTTCTGGTAATAGGGGCAGCTGGCTCGTCGTGCCCCTGAGTGGCAGGGAGCATCCCCAGCACACGTACAGACCCGCCTCTGTTCCTTAATTTTGACCCTGACCTACTCCATGGTCCAGGTAGGGTGTCCTCTGGCTGCCAGGGCTGTTGCAACCCAGCTGCAGCTCGGGGCATTCTGCCTCTTGGCAGCTGGGTCTAGCAGGTTTGTCTCCTCAGCCAAGAGGCTGAGCAGGTCTCAGACCTCAGGGTCCATCCAGAACTGGGGAACATTGCCTCGTGGTCAGGGATGTGTCCTGGGACTCCTCTTCCTGCTCCCTGGTGGCCTGGGCAGCTGCCATTGCCATGGAGTGACTGCAGGGAGTGGCTGTGAGCAGGCTGGAGACACAAGTGCTGGCTGGGCAGTTTGAACACTTCCTACTTTCTGGTATGGGGTTAACAGGGCCCCTGTACCTTTAAGGCTGGCTGAAGGAGCAGAGCATAGAGTTCTCTTGAGGAGCACAAAGCATCTCCTGGCTCCAGTTGGCTGACACCATGGGGGACTCCTCTGTCGACAGAAGAATTTCCACACTATTTTTCTGTCGACAGAATCTGTTGACAGAGGTGCTATGTCTAACAAGACATAACTCTGCCAGAAAAAAGGCTGCGTTCTGGTCGACAGATTCTCGACAGAACTCATTTTTAGTGTGGACATTCCTTAGTTTTGTTGACAGAAGGCCTCTTCTGTTGACAGAAGTTTGTAGCGTAGACACAGCTAAAGTGTGCGGTGGAAATGACAGCAAAATATTTCACCTCTTCTGTTATCTTAAAAGTCCACTTATTAAATAAACATACAAACAGCAT
The DNA here is from genome assembly GCF_033958435.1 of Carettochelys insculpta. Taxonomy (NCBI): domain Eukaryota; kingdom Metazoa; phylum Chordata; order Testudines; family Carettochelyidae; genus Carettochelys; species Carettochelys insculpta. Next base: position 141,595,758 of record NC_134137.1, read on the forward strand.
TCTCATAATTCAACCATTTGATATTGTCACATGCATAATAGGAGGAAACTTCTGATGTTAATCACTGAAATAAAACACTGAAGAACCTGCTTCTTATCTTCCGCATTTTTTTACATTCATTATCTTCATGGAAGAAGTTTTACTTTGATTCTGAGAGTAATTCAAGGCTGCCCACAGCGATTTTTCCCCAAATTTAGAATGTAATCATTATTTCCATACATGAGTCAAGATCCTGTAATTCAGTGTGTTCCTGTCTGATGACTGGGGCAAAGTAGTCATGGGAAGTCAAGACAAAGAAGAGCAGTAAGGAAGAAGAATTTTCACAACTCTAGATATCTTCTACCATGCAAATTATTATGTTTGGTTATGGTAGCAAACACAATGTAGTTCATACTTTTCAAAACAAAAATATAATCACTTTCGTAAAGAGCTCAGAATCTAAAGCTAGATAGAAATGCACTGTGATTAGCAGGAATGAGTATAGTATGCAGAGTGGCAAAGACAGTGCCAGGCAAAATAAAAATAAGCTACAAACAAAAATATATTTTGGTATTACATCAGCAGAAGTCTCTGTACTAAAAAATGATGTAAAGTGGCTTCAGAAAGACTTAACTGTGGAGAAGGTAGTGAGCCTTGTGCATGAATTAATGAAGGCTAATGTGACAACATGAAAGAATGGGAAAATAGCTACAGAAAGGTTTATGTGAGAAGCTGAAAATAGATAGACGAGGCTGGCATTGCTGGGAGCAAAATGGATGGGAAAGATTCTTTGTGAAATGAGACAAGGGGATAAGTAGGGAGTAGTGGCTTTACAGAGGCTTACACAGTGCTCAGTTGAGTTGCAAGAGCATATGGGTATATGAAGCTGACAGTGGGTCCCCCCTGCATCCCATTCCAGAAAGAAGGTCAGAAAAACAAGAGAACAAAGAAAAATAACCTGAAAGCAAAATGAAGAAAAACAAAAAAATCCAACCAGAAGGTAAGAACAGGAAAGACAAAAGGATGGACAAGGGATAGGTGGTAGCAACTTTGCTGAACAGTGGTGGAAGGAGACAGCAGCCTACCTGTAACAGGGAAAATGTTGACTGATCTTGTTTTAAGCAATCTATTATTCAAGCTAACCAGAGCAAAACACTCCATGTTTGAGACAGACTGTTTTTGCAGTTTTGTAAATGCACTGAATGTACATAACATTATACAGGTGGCAAGAAGAAACATTCCTTCCACTTAAGACAAACCAAGAATATCCAATGAAATTTAATAGTAATTCATGAAAGATTTAATTAGCTTGTTTTGTGAAAAAAATGAAAAATTGGTAATATTTTACTTAAATTTTGATTCCCCACTACCCATCTAAGAACATACTGAAATATATTAGCCTTTAGTCATATGGCGGTAAGCCAAACAGTTCTGGTTTAAAGTCCTCCAGAGATTTCAGCACCAGATTTGCATCCTTCGTAAGATCTGGATTCAAATTTTCATCTGGTATCATAACCACTTGCATCCCAGCTGCCAGTGCTGCTTGCACCCCAAGTGGAGAATCTTCAAACACAAGACACTGAAAAATGAGAAAATAAAGAAATAAAGGTGAAAATGCTGTAATTACTTGTATTAGCACAAGAAAAGATGGCACATTTTATATATATATAAACACACATGAAGCCATGTTCAGTTGAGTTAATGAAGTATCTATTGGGCCTGACTGTGCACTACAGAAGTCAGTGAAAGTTTTGTTATTGATATAAAAAAGTACCATTTGATCCATAATGCATAAGAACAGCTGGTCTTTAATGTAAGAGGTTTTCAGTGCAGTTTAGCAATGTATTCTAGTGAATTAGTGAAAAATAACATTTTCTAACCCACAAAGGATCTTGCTCCAACTGACATGCATATTTCCAATGCAGTAGAACCTAACAGTTAGGAATATCAGAATTATGACCAGCTAATCACACACCTTATTTGCATCCCAAAATATACAATCAGGCAGCAGCACAGAAAAAAAAGCAAATATAGTACAATATTAGTGCAATATTTTGTTAAGTGTCAACTATTAACATAGAGGAAACACTTAAAAACTTACAAAGATAAGGAAATATTTTCCATACTAATTTCATTTAAATTAAGATGTTTAAAAGAAGGGTTTTTCCTTTACACAGTGAAATGTCAATGCAGTATTAAATCAATGTTCAGCTGTAGACTTTTGAAAGAACAACTACCACGTTTTGTGCAATTATGAAAAGCCTCCATTTCCATGGTATTCATAACTCCGTCTACTGTAGTTATATTGTGTGCTCTTAAATGACAACAAAGACCACCAAATGTTGTGCTAGATCCTCAGCTGAACAGAGAATTATGATAAGAAAGCCTGGTTCACTGTCTTTAAGCATCATGGAGTCCAATATGTTATGTTCTTTTTTAAGAAGAAGTTGTTACATTCTTGTTTTCTGGGAAAGAAAGGATTGATGCTTCTTGCAAAACATGTAAACACCTGTGGGTTCTGATCACATTCAGCATGATTAGACAAGATTAGCAAGAAGAAAACTGTCAGCATGTTTCGTCTGGACACCTGGGAGCTCTGTTAAGTTCAAAAACCATTGCAGGTTTCGGTTCATACTACTTCTTAGAACAACTTGTAAACAAGTGATATTCAAAATGCATGAGCCACTTCATCTCTTTTCAGATGTGTTTTATACTTAAACAAATATTTTTCTATGCTATAGTAGCTTTCAGTTTTTGGATAGCTGGGTTCCATTTACAGTATAACAAACCATTCAGTAATGAAAAAATCATGAATGTTTCTTCTGCTTAATGGATGTCTCAGTTGGAGACATAATGACATGGAAAACATTAACTTTGGCCAGACACATAAAGCCACACCACAAGAAATAATCTGTGTTGATGGATGTCCATATCTGTGGTTTCAAAAGATTTCAGTTAATGTTAGTTTGCTGTATGTTTAAACCTAAAACCCAGCAAGCCTCACCCCACTGAAGTCAATGGTAAAAATCTCATTGATTTGAGTAAGGCCAGGACTTCAACAGATACTTGTAACAGTAATTTGTCTGACTAATCTGTAGCAAAAAGGAAGACAATTAAGAATATTTAGAAAATTGTTCGGAACAGATTCTAATATACGTGCTTATCTTGTGAACCTAGAAAAGTTATTTGCATGTATCTGTTTATTGCTTAGTAGAGATGTTCTAAAATGGATACAACCTCTATTTTTAATGCAGCAAAGGTTGAGAGAGAAGCAGTAACTCATCTTGTGCAGTAACTCTGGTTCTTTGAGATGTATCCACTTTAAGGGCACATGAAGCTTCTGAGACCTGTATCTGGTATTTTTGGTTAGTGGTGTCTGTTTGGCACACACATACAGCCTCCTTGTACTAGATACCCAGGTTACGTGTGTGGGTGAAACCCTTTTAGTTCGTTCTCCACTCAAGCATACCCAAGCAGCAATCTAAAGTAGAAAGAATGGAGGGCATCTAGCGGAACATCCACAGGACATGCATCTCAGAGAACTGTAATTATGGCAGAAGATAAATTGCCATTTCTTTTTTGACAACTATTACTATGGGTGCTCCTCTTCAGGGCAAGGCTATATTGTAGCCCTAGCTCAAAATACGTTATGCAATTTGCATTGCCCAAATTGCATAAGTTATTCCGAAGCATCTTATTTCAAATGAAACACCCTGAAATAGAAAAAATATAGCCCTAACCCAGGTGACTTCTGAGCAGTATCACCAGATGAAGGATGGCATTTCAGAATAGAATTCAATTCAGAAACAAAAGCTGTATCAGACTTGACAGCATAGATCAGGACATAATATTTCAAAAACATAATGTTGAAGCTCATCTAATGGTTCTACATATTCAGATATTGGTATAGTCTTCAGTAATGCTGAAGAAGTTGCCTGCGATCTGGTTGAATATGCTATCAACTGTTGTGGGAGATGAATGTCCATTGTCTCATAACAAGTGATTATACATTCATAAATCCATTTCAGCAGTCTAGAGCAGAGATCACATAGATCTATCTGAGAAGGAAATGAAAAGCCGAAGTGGCCCATGAGAGCTTATGCTCCAAAAAATCTGTTGGTCTATAAGGTGCCACAGGATTTCTTGCTGTTTTTACAGATACTAACACAGCTACCCCTCTGATACAGGTATAGTGTGTTCTCCTGGTTGCAAAAAGAAAGCACCACATAGTAAATAAATATATTTGGTTGCCAAGCACAGAATTATTGAATTGTAGAACTGGAAGGGAGCTAGAGAGGTCTTCTAATATAATCCTCTACACTGAAGGCAGGAGACAGGTTTTTTCTACACTACTGCAGAAGATTGACCTGTTTAGGGTTGATTTTCTGGGGTGTGATTTTGTGCCTGTGTCAAATCAAGCTCTTAGGGTTCAAAGTCGACCCCTGTTCTCCTCGAATTTCCTGTTAAGACAGATAAGTTAGCCAAGCTTAGATTTGTCGATTTTAGGTACACAACTGGCGTAGTTAAAATTGCATATTTGTGGTCGACTACTATGTCTAGTGTAGACATAGTCTAAGTATTATCTAGACCTTACAGGTGTTTGTCTAACCTGCTCTTGAATATCTCCAGTGCCAAAAATTCCATGGTCTCCCCATGCAATTTATTCCAGCGCTTCATTGCTTAACTATCCTGATAATTGGGAAGTTTCTCTTAAACGTCTAATCTAACCTGTCCTTGTTGCAGTTCAAATCCATCCTTTTTTGTCCTATCTTTAGAAGTTAATAAGAACACTTCTTCTCCCTCCTTATAACAACCTTTCATGTTCTTGAAAACTATTAACCTGTCCTCTCTAAGTCATCTCTTCTTCAGACTAAACAAACCCAGTTTTTTAAACCTTCCCTCATAGCTTACATTTTCAAAACCTTCCATCATTCTTTGTTACTCTTCTCTGGGCACTTTCCAATTTGTCCACATCTTTCTTGAAATGTGGCACCCAGAATTCAAAACTATTCTAGTTGATGCCTAATCTGAGTAGAGTGGAGAATAACTTCTTGCGTCTTGCTTACAACACTTTTTGTAATGCATATCAGAATGTTGTTCACATTTTTGCAACATATTGGCTGCATCTACACTTGCATTCCTCTTTCGAAAAAGGCATGCAAATGAGGTGCAGATTTACATATCTGGCACCTCATTTGCATATTCACTTTTTGAAAGAGCTTCTTTCGAAAGAAGAAAAGCAGTGTAGATGCAGCTCTTTCAAAAGTAAATCCCATCTTCGAAAGACTCTTTCTTCCCTTTTTTATGGGAAGAAGGGTTCTTCTGAAGATGGGGTTTACTTTCGAAAGCCGTGTCTACACAGATCTGCTTCTTTTGAAAGAAGAATATGCAAATGAGGTACCAGATATGTAAATCTGTAGCTCATTTGCATTTTGATTTCCCTCATTTGCATGCCTCTTTCAAAAAAGGAATGCAAATGTAGCTGCAGCCACTGTAATTGTTATTGCAAGGATGGTTACACTGCCTTTTAAAAGTAGAGGGGACCAAAGGACCCCTTTTTAGAGAGCTGAAATTAACAAAGCCCCCCCACCCAAAAAACATGATAATGGATGAGAGGAAATGGCCTTAGTTAATTAGCAGTTTGATGCGGGACAGAAGTGGTGGTGGTCCAAGACTCTGTTCTTAAGGACCCAGTGTGAAGTGAGTCAGGGCAAGCTTCTCCTGCAGCCAATGGGGAGGAACTCTCTGGTGGAGGGCAGTATACTGATTGCCTTTTCCCTAAGAGCAAGGAAGACATTGGCAAGAGAAGGAAAATGGAGTTAAAAGGCTGAACTCCAAAGAGAAACTATAAGAAATGAAGAGAAGGCTTTGCCAGGAGAAAAGGTGTACATGGATGACAGGAGAGCCAGAGAATGAATGTTTGTACAGCAGTGATGCACTTTATTGGCAGGATTGTTTGTCAGCACTAAATCAGTTCCAAGTGGAGGCCCTGAAGAGGGAGGCTGTTGCAAAGAAAACTTTGCCCACAAGGGACTGCTCAGCCAGGTTAGTTACCAGCCAGTGAGAAGCAACCTTTCTGTAAGAAAATAATGTTTTGCATTTGTACTTTTTAGCTAGAACTGATGATGGAAATGAAGATTTCCTGTCTGCTGATTTAAGTAACAACTAAAACTGGAGATTTAAATGGCAGTGACTTATATAAATCCAACCAGCCCTGCTCCTCCCCCCAAAACCCAATAAAATTAAAAACACCCATTGCACTTTTTCTTCTGTTTAATTTTTAGAGTACTGACCCCATGTACATCAATATGTCAATAACAATTTGGAATCAGCTAAAGGAAAGTAAAAAGTGCTTTCTGTGTTAGAAATTCAATAAAATAGGACTTAAAAAATGACTTCCAGGGGGCCATGGGAGTTGCTTTCTAATGTCTTCTTTTGGTAATCTCCAGTATATATTCACTACATTTTCTTAATTTGTTTTTATTTCAGATTGAGGTCTAGTATTTTCAATCTATTGATCATCATCATCACATATAAAGAAGTATCTGGCTAACGTGAGGAATGGAACTGCTGTAAAAACATGGAGCACAGTCCTGCCTGTGGATTTGGTTGTTAACAGTATACTTAGTTTGTGCCATGTATCCTTGTCTCTAAACTCTCAGATATGAGACAACTCTGACACACTCGCTCTTTTTAAGGAATAAGCTTAAATGCAACAAAAAACATAGCTTTAACCCTCACCATCCACAGAAACACACTTCCCTAGTCTGCTTGCCTTCTGTGATCACTAAGCTTGATGTATGAGAGAAGCAGTTGATTCTGGAAGAAAATATGAATAATAGAAAAGCTTAACTAATTCCCTGGAACTAGAAGCAATTACACTCTTAATTACAAAGAAAAAAAAAGCCAGGCAAATGACCCACAATTATGATGGCTCTAATGTTAGAGAAAATAAATGCATCAGGTCTTCCTTCGCATTTCTTGCTGCCGGCATCTATTGTCAGCAGCATGACAACATTTGTAGTGAATGACGAGAGATCTGCAGGTGTTACAGAATGGAATTCATGACTATGCTGTAACGCGATTAACTATCCACTGCCCAGGCCCACCCATGCAGGGGACCTCTCAAATTTCCTTCCAGCCCTACAGTTCTATAATTCCATATACTAAATGTAGGAGAGATGAAAGCAGCCAAGTTCTTCAGTGTTTTGCACTAATATTGCAGTGCCCATATCCTTTCAACATGACGTGATAATGCAGATTTTTGCTGGAAGTTTCAGCATTCTGCCCTACCCCGCATCTTGTTCTGAATGCTAACATCAATGTTCAAGACAATTCTTGTGACATGTCTCAGAGAAGAATACCATTGACAACGTTTTCTTAAAAGAGGTTTGATTTTGGCAGTAAATTAGTGGGCTAAAAATAAAATAAAATAAAATAAAATAAAGAGTATTTCATTCTTTGACTTCACAAATACACAGTTAATAATTTCAAGTCAGAAACAAACAACCAGCAACATAGAACCACATAAAATAAGAAGCTCTAGTGCACACACATTTTAACTGAGAAAGTGAGGTAAGCACCCTAGTAAGGACTTTCAGATAGGGCCTTAGGTTAATATAAAGACAAGTAAGGCATAGCAGGAGCACTCCAATATCCATCCAACAAACACCTGTTACATTTTTGAACCCATTCTAAGTCATTTAAATTTTAACAAGATTAAAAAAGGGTAGGATAAATATATGACTATCAAGACTATCCAAAAGTTGTTAAAATTAATAACACTAAATTGGGAGGGATATTAAACCTTGAGCTTCATGACTTAAACCAGCCTTTATAGAAATTACATCTCAAAGGCATAAGCCTAAGAATTTTTAAAAATTCTTTCTTCCATTATATATATGACATTGCTGTACTGACAACGTGACAAGAGAAAAAATAGACTTTGGGGATCGTGTAATTTACATACATTTTTTCTCTGATAATTAAACACTTTTGATCATCATATCAAAAACATTCACCTCTGAATCTGCCAAGTGCTTGAGCACATGCTTAAGTCCACTATGGCCAATGGGTCTTCTGTTCTTCTTCTCTGGGGCACCTGGTATTGGCCACTGTCGGCAGACGGGATATGGGATACTGGGCTGGATGGACCTTTGGTCTGACCCAGTATGGCCATTCTTATGTTCTTATGTGCTTTTTTTAAACTGAGATCTTATTAATGTCATATCAAATAATTCATTCTCCTTTTGAAAGAGCTAGAAGAACACAAATTGGATATTTGCTGTTTCCTCAATTTTTTCTGTTGTATATTTTATCTTATTTGCTACACCTCCTAGATTTTGTGAGTCACAGGCAATAGATAGAAGTAAGAAACATCCAATCTCTGTCTGAATCTTTTGTTAGTATTGCTACCTGTAGCTTACCACTTGGCCTGCTCAAAGCAGATTCTGACTTGGTTGAATCTCTCTCACTGTAGAAGGCATCCCCTTATGGATACTGCCATCGCATTAAGGCTTAGAATTAAATTAGAATTAAACCCTCTACTGGGGAAATAGTGACAGAATGCCAGGTTCTTTTCCCAGCATGCACAAAACCCATTTCAAAATCTTTTGGGATAGATCAGAAACCCATGTTCTCCTTATAAGAAAAGCCTAATGAAGTCTTGGGGACAGGAGTGCTTAGCCTGCCTTATGATAGTTCAAGATGAGAAGGAGCAGCAGCTTCTTTTACACATCCACACCCACCCACACCCCTTTTCTGAGCCAGAGGAGGCCCGTTCAGTACTTTTTGATGGATCTTTTGACTCTCACACTTCTGCTATTTGCCAGATTTTAGGTTGTAAAAGAAAAAAACAGTGGTTAACCTTCTGTGTGAAACCCCAAGATGCACACACTTCCTGAAGTAATCGTGAGTAGGTGAAAGAGAAAAGTTGAAGAAAATGGCAGCAGAGAGTATCTGTCTCTTTCAGTTAACACGTTCTGCCAAATTATTGCTCAAGTATGGAATCTAGATGGATGTCAAGATGGCACCTATGACAAGAAGGACTTTTTTCCATCTGTGCTTGGTGAGATGTTTATTTGTTCGGAAGTGGTTTTTTACTACAGTTAACCGGGACTTTGTTTACACCCACTAGTACTATCAAAAATACAATAGTATTTATCTTTAAATGAAACTCAAACAACATTCAGTGCACAATACGACACTCCAGTTTTATACTAGTACTTTCTGTAGACTTTACACTATACTTCTGCCCCACAGATTGAATTGACAAGGGTTTTTTCTTTCATGACCCAAATTGATGAGATTCTAAACCTTACATAATATAGAACTATGTGGTTAGATACTATAAGAATGCCTCCCACATCTGACACCATCTACCCTCTGCGCACACACACAAAGCTATACTTAGAAGCGGAATGCTGGCTTTGGCAAGACTTGGGAAGCCAAGTGACTTCAAGGGCTTAGCACTACTATGGGTATGTTGCACCAGAGCAAGAGTGCCTATAGTACACTTTAGGAGGGCAAAAGGTGGAAGTCCTATTTCTGAGACTTTATGCATTCTACAGCTAGGGAAGAGATTCTGATTGCTGGAGTTTCTACAAATTTCTGAAGCAAATTCCTTGTTTTAGTGGAGGTTGAGGCACCAACAAGCAGGTGTTTCATCCATTTGAGATGCTCCAACAAGGCACTGCTGACTTTATGAGATCCCACAGATGACGCTTTCCAACCATCCCTGCTAATCTTATATAAAAGCCTTTTCGTTAGTGCAGGTCTACACTTCCAATGATGCATTAGCACAGCTGCACCAATGCAAATGCATCACTGTATTGCTTTAATGAAGATTCTCTACATGGTGCAATTAATCCAGCACTAGCCAATACACAGCCGTCTGTACTGGCCCTTAAATTGGTGTGTCTCTGCTGCTGAGTGACTTAGGCTGTATCTAGATGGTCACTTTCAGAACTAAAACTTCAGTCATACAGGGGTGTCCCCCTGTTCTCCCCAAGCAATAAGAGTTACAGCATTGAAAATTGTCAGTGTAGACAGCACTGTGTCACTGTGGGATAAATTTACTGCCTCTTTTTCAGGGTGTTTTTTCTTCTTTTTTAATAATGGCTGTGACAGTGCTGTAACATGGGCAGTGTCAACCTACCCTTAGTCATACTGATGCAATTCTGTAGAATAGACCCACTTTTAGTCCTTCTTACAAGGACCACTGGTGAAACTGCCTCTATAGGTTATAATATTAGAGATGCCGCTCAGCAGTTATGGCAATAGCATCGCTAGAATCTACATATCTGCACTCAGCTTACCTGACTGTCTTACTGCAGTCCTTATGTCTCACAAGCAGTACAGTGATTGACTACCAGACATGCTAAATCGAACCACAGATTGACCCTGAGCAGGTTGATCTTCCAGGGTAGTGTACACATAGCCTCAGTGGTTGTAACTCAAACTGATGTGCTCCAACTGGATTACAAGCTCTGTCTCAGAAGCACTTGAAATCCATCTCATCTGTTTCAATGAGCCAGATAGCCCAGGGCTAAAGCATCTCAAGCTACAGACTTTTTGTGTGGAGAGGAGTATGGTTAGAGGAAAAATAAATTATTCAGGTAAAGAAAGGCAGTGAAGAGACGTGCTCAATTACATTATGTATGTATGCACAATGCAGCCTTCTTTATATGTGCATTTATGGCCTCGATCAAAGTGTATTATGAAAATAGAGTCTCTGATGGACTTCAATGGGGTGTAGATTAGATGCTTAGAGTTTGGCTACAAAGCAATGAAACACCCATGACTAAAAGGAACAGCTGATTCAGGCTGTCTGGGCTCCGGCTATGGGGCTGTAAAACTGCAGCCTCACTGGAGCCCGAACATCTACACAGAAATTTTTAATTCTGCAGCCCAAGCCCTGCAAGTCCAAGTCAGCTGACACAGGCCAATCATGGTCATGCTCTGAATATTTTATTTTAGTGTAGAAAATCAAGCCTCAGTGAGCTCAGTGACAAAATCTGCTGAGCAGACCCATCACAAGATTTAAAAACACACTGTTTTGCCAAATTTTCTTCAGAACCTAGTTAAGCACTTCTAATAACTGGAAAACTATTGAAAGATAATTTTTTAAAAAATTATTTATCTATATCTTTCCAATTGTATACATCTTTAAAAAAGTTATTATCTCTTTAGATTGGTAAGTGTATATTTTCACTTTCTTCATGTGCAAAACGGAGAAATATTTTCCCTCAAACTTGTAAACAAAATTCAAATTTAAATAGAGACTGAGACGGAAAATGTCATTCTGGAAGAGGAAAGTTTCATAAAGTTAGATATAGCTGATTAAAGAGGAGAAAAACAAAAAAGTAGTGTTGAAAAATGTTATAATAGCATTGATATGGCTGGATGATGGATAATTGCTATTAATATAACTGTATACATTTACTGCTGTTATACAAGAGTTTTCTGTGCTGAATGTGCTATAGACACATCTAGGGGCACATGTACCTAATATATAAAGTAGTGGGCTGCTCTTTTGCACTTACGTTGATGATGGGAAAAATAAATTAGAAAAATAACAACTATACCAATATCTCACATATCTGTTGGATTATTGTTCAGATCATTTACATTTTTCATTCTTTTTTTCTCTACTCTTTGATGTACATTGTATCTAGGAACAATGAAAAATGTGTTTAAATGACCCATTTACCAGTACATTTATTGAAATATGACTGAATAAATGCATTTTAAAACAGCTTCAGTATTTGCAAATTTGGTGTCCTACTGTTTTAGCTGTCTGCAGGCTTTTTTAATACTACATGGTTTCTCCTTTTTTTGGGTATTTTGTTTAGCTTCTCAGAAGTGTCAGCAAAAGCTTCAGTACCAGTTATTAATCAGAGTTGGTTTTATTATGAGGACACAGGCCAATTCAAATAAACAGGGGAAGGAGAAACTTACAAAGCATTAAATAGGCTGTCCAAGGAAATTATATTTTACGTTAGGGAAAACGAGTACTAGCCTATCATGTTTCTAACTACTTACCAAACAAACAACTCAGCTACCTTTCCAGAATCCTGTGAATGGCAGCATTTTACATCATGTAATGCTCACTGTCAGCCATTATTGCTCTAGGATTTAAGGTTCATATTAACTACAATCAGGAGAAGCATGTGAACTTAATCTTTTTTCTTAATTCATATTTATATTGATTTACTACTATGACAGGTGGGACACTCAGTACAAGAATAAGCTTAGTTACAGCACAGGTGCAAGGTTAAAGAAAACATCACTTGCAGTAAACAGAAATCAGTAAAACAGCAAGGCGAGCTTACATTTGCATATCTTAAATGCCCTTTAGTGAGATGGTAATTAGACTACTCCGCATTCCTAGCTGTGGCATAAATAACATTTTACTTTGAGGCCAAAACCAGCAGCCATTTTTCAAAGAAGGTTATCTAGAGAAGGTAGAAGGGAGTGGGAGAGTTGGGGAGGGGACATACAGGAAAAAAATATCAAATTTCTTGCTTCTATTCAGGAGTCAATCAAGTGAAAGAATGTGCTCCTGTGACTGACAGTTGGACACAGACACTGTGACTCTGTGAAGTAATGAGAAGGTCACATTTACATGTGAGGTTACTCTGATCATTCCGGATGGCTGGAGCATTCTTTTTATAAAGGACTACGTGTTTAGAGGACAACACACTAAGAACTTTGTAAGGCATCTTGTATCACAGGCCTCAAGAAATTCCCAGGCATTTCTGAAACAGTGTTTGATTATACGAACAGCAGAAAACTAACTCAACCAACAGTAACTTGGAATAAAAATAGAGAAGTATTGTTCTTTTGTGGAGAACATGGGGCATACATTCAAGATGCTCACTGTTGTTGATGACCACTGTTACTGACATTTTCTGGTATCTGTCTTTATTGAATTCCGAATCTAGCCTGAAGGAGCAATTCTGTGCAGTGAAATGACTACCAGTGATATCTTCTGTTCCCCATGAAACTAATATGAATACATTTACCCAAACCCCTGAGTTTTCCTAATAGAAAACAATATAAAACTCACACTGTCATTGAACCCTGATTATAACCTCTGTGCTGGATCAGAGCCAGGATAAATTACCTGGTAAATGTAAAATGCAGCCGCAGGCCACAGAAAGGCAAAAATCAGGGTCAGAAGTTGTGGAAATCTTAAGATACCTAGGGAAAGTTGATGTGTAAAAGGTCTGGTCCTTTTACCAGCACTGAATGAAGATAATACCATTAACAGAAGTCTGCCGGCAAGGTTTTCTGCAGAACACTGTCTAACCCAAATCTTCATGAAAATCCCATGACACATAAAGTAATTTAGAAGCTTTTAGGATTTTAGACATAAGAAAACTTCCATTCGGTGGGAGGCAGTGGTCAGACAGGTTCAGAATCTTTAGGAAAGGGAAAGAAAGTACCATAATATGCCTAATGTAAATCCATGGTGCAAACACGGCTTGAATACTATGAGCAGCTCCGGTTGCCCCAGTTCAAACAGGATATAGTAGAACGGGAAATGACGCAGAGAATGGTGGGATTAAAAAATAAAAGATGAAGAAGATGGAGAACAGCTTCCACATAAGAAAACAATAAAAAGAATAGGGTTATTCACCTGAAAAAAGAAACAACTGAGGGGGATATATAACAACGTGAATGATATAGGGAGAGTAAGAAATTGTATTTCCTCCTTTCACATAACACAAGAACTAAGGGCCACATGGCTGGTTTAATACAAACAAACTGAAGTAATTTTTCACGCAATGAACAGTTAACCTGTGGCACTGGCACTGACTTTCTAATCTGTGAGCAGGGTGCTCAATCCCCCTCTAGTAACCTCCCACTCCCACTCTGCTCCTTCCCCCAAGCCCACACCCCCACCCTGCCTCTTCCTGTCTCCTCTACTGAGTGCACCATGCCCTTTCTCTTTCCCCACTCCCAGTGCCTCCTGCATGCCACAAACGCGGATGGCAGCAGCTGGAAGGCTCTGGGAGAGAGGAGAAGGAGCTGACTGATGGGGCTGCTGACAGGCAGGAGGCATAGAGTGGGAAGGGGAAAATCCACCATTTTTACTCCATGAGTTCTCCAACTCCTGAGCACCACTGAGCTGACACGTACGGCCTGTGCAGCTTATTGTTATGGGATGTTCTGATGGTTACAATGTGTAGTACCCAGAGGCACTGAGCCCTCATCTGGGATGAGTGAAGTCTCTGCTCTACAGCCCTGCCTGAAAGGCAGCTGGCCTTTAGTTCCCATGGTAGAGTGCAGGGCTTTCAGCCCTACACTCCCAGGTTCTACTCCTGGGACCAGCAACCCAGGCCTGCTGGCATTACACTGGTGCATTGGCTGGGAAGAGCTGCTGGAAGGTCTCAGAAGCTCAGAATGTGCTTCCTCAGCCCAGGGAAGCAGGTAGTACCCCAAGGCACTGAGACCTCATCTGGGGTGAGTGAAGCCTCTGCTCAACAGCCTCAGCTGAGCACCAGCTGGCCTTTCGCTCATACAGTGGAGTGCAGGGCTTTAGACCCTATGCCCCCAGGTTCTATCCCTGGGGCCAGCAACCCATGTCTGTTGGTGTTACAAAGGTATAAAAAAAAATTAAGTTTATGGAGGACAGAGCCATTAATGGCTATTAGATAAGACGGTCAGAGATGCAACACTATGCTTAGAGTTACCCTAACCTTCTGACAGACGCAAGGTGGGAGGGGAAGATAAGGATGGATCATTCCAGCTGACAAGTTCTGTATACTTCCCTGCAGCACTGGCACTAGGCACTACTGGACACAGAATACTGGGAGAGGTGGCCACTGGTCTGGTCCAGTATGGTTGTTCTCATGTTCTAATTGGGGCCACACTTTCAAAACCCATCCTCAAAAGAGTGGTTGCGGTTTCATACACATATATTAGAGAACCACAACTCTAATTTCATAACCTGATTTAAGGCTAGCTTGAAGTCTGATCTAACTATGATAAAATGATTTGGATTCTCATCAGGGCTTGTCTACACTACCACCCTACTTCGAAGGGAGGATGGTAATTAGGGTGTTGGGAGTTTACTAATGAAGTACTGCGCTGCATACGCAGCACTTCATTAAGCAAATTCCCCCCCGTGGCAACTTCAAAGTTTTAAACTTCAAAGTACCAGCTCATGTCTATCCGCGGCTCAACCCACAGGTACTTTGAAGTGCCGGGGCAACTTCGAAGTCCGTTTACTCAAAATTTTAAAACTTCGAAGTTGCCGGGGGGCAGGGGGGATTTGCTTAATGAAGTGCTGCATATGCAGCACAGCATTTCATTAGTAAACTCCCAACGCCCTACTTACCATCCTTCCTTCGAAGGAGGGTGGTAGTGTAGACACAGCCATCAGTGCAACTCCAGAAGAGTTCTTCTAACTTCAGATTCTGTATACTGTCTATGGCAACATCAAAAAAAAATACTAAAAATACATCAATCCACCTGCCTAGGTACTTCTTCAACCAGAGTGTCCCAGAAACACTAAAGAAATTACAGTCATACACCGAGACACGCCCATTTGGGTTACAAGAATTCAAGTTTACAAGTAGCTTGATTAAGGACCACTATTTTGCCTTACGAGGCATATACTTGAGTTTACAAGTGCCTCAGTGGGACGTGGACATCCTGCAGCTGGAGAAAGTCAGCCCATCCTGGCCCTGCCCCTGACGCTCATTCCTTGAGCGGCTAGGGGGCTGCTCACCTCCTGGCAGCAGTTTCCCAGAGCCCCCAGACCAGCCTTTACCTGGGGCGGGGCTGGTCTGGTCTCCGCCTCGGCGCTGCTGCAGTGGCGTGCCCCAGCCCAGCCGGCGGCCGTGGGCTCCCAGGCACTCCTGGGAGACGTGGCTGCTGGGTGCATAGTCCATCCTGGCCCCACCCCTGCCGCTCACTCCACGGGCGGCTAGGGGGCTGCCACCGCCTGCCCTGCACAGGTGTGCCGTGGACGCTGCTCACCACCTGGCGGCGGTTTTCCAGAGCCCCCAGCCCAGCCGTTAGCTGGGGCTGGTCTGGTGTCTGCCTTGGTGCTGCAGCAGCCGGCGGCTGCTCCCAGGTGCTCCTGGGAGACATGGCTGCTGGGTGCACAGTCCATCCTGGCCCCGCCTCTGCCGCTCGCTCCCCGGGCTGCTAGGGGGCTGCCGCCACCTGCTCTGCGCAGCTGTGCCCTCTGCCAGGTAAGCGTAAGTGGGTGTAAATTTTGGGGATCAGGAACACATACAACTGTTTCCCATTTAAATGAATGGTAATTACATTTTCAACTTACAAGAATTCGCCCTAAGAGGAGTTTTTCAGGAATGAATTACCCTCGTAAGGTGGGGGAAGACTGTATATGCATATTATTAGCACTGTTAGCTAGGTTACCTGGGCAACACTAAAACAGGTTTAATCCTAACTCTTTTTTAACCATGTGATAAGGAAAACACATGTTCATTATGGGTTGGCTTTCAGAGGGACCTCCTGCATGTGAGTGTAAACACCTCTCTGCATAGTTTCATAAGCATGAACAACCGAACGCGCAAGTATTAGAAACAGCTATACAAGAATACAGGTGGCAGTGCTTGAGAAAGCACACAACGTTGCACCTATACAGAGAGAGGGCAACCAGTGCGACACTGTATAACATTTTGTTTTCCAGTCCCTTAAATAGATGCAGCAGATCTTCTTGCTTTTACTACATCATGTTAAACGTCACTCTTCTTCTTTCTTTGCAACAAGAATCTCAAAGAACCCACATCTGGGGTCTGAAGCAGAATCTGATCCAGAAAAAATAACCATAAAACCAAAAACAACAACAAACCAAAAACCACCAGACAGTGTCTTCTACAGAATTCCTTTGTTTGGGAATTTTTATTTATCTCTGTATCACCTTCAGTCCCATCTTCCACAGAAATACGTAATTGTATTGGCTTTAGAGGGTATAGCAGAGGGTTTTGTTCTATATTTGTAATGTTTAGTTTTATTATTACAAAATCTATTTACTGACCTTTCCTGTTTGTCTTTAAAAATAATTACTACCCTTCAGGGGATATTAAATTCTTATTCTGTTTTACAGGGTGCTTTAATTTTATTTCTTCTTTACATCTAGTTCAAAGTCAGCAAGACATTGACATAAACCTATTTTTGAAAACAAGGTGAAAATCTTACATTATTTGTTAAGAGACAAATATACAAAAATGCCAAATTATTATTATTTCCCTCAAACAATACAGAGATAAATAATAAGTAATTTACGTGCCTCTTAAAATCAAAGGGAGCAGCCTTTAAAAAAAGGTTTTCCATTTGTTAGAATCTTGTAGCTTAAGGACAAAGATGTGAACATAGTAAAGGACTTAAACCAGAGAAGTCAAAAATTATGCCTGAATTAGGGATTTTCTCAGGATGGGAAGAACGTGCAAAGAGGCACTTTCACCTTCAAATAGCCTCTCATTGGGTTAGAAAATGGGCATGAGTAAGGTGGGACGTCTATCAGAATATGGCCTTCTCACCAGGACACAGAATGAGCACTGCCACCAGTCCAAACTGCATGAGGAAGACATGTACATTCCCAAGCTACATTTGATATCTTTACCCTTAAGTGGAAAAACTGCTTTCCTCCAATTTTTCCTGGAAAAAAAACAAAACAAAAAAAACTTCTGTCGGAGGCTCAAAATGAAGAATTTCAATATGAAAAGTCAAAATTAAATGCAACTGAAAAAGATTTTAAAATGGAAATGCCAAGGTAACAACTATTAGCTCTCTATGCATTTCAGCTATAATAAACATTTCCTAATAACCTTTAAATTACAGCAAGCAGTCTAATGGCAGAACATGTCTTTCAATGTAGGACAAAAATTAAAACATTAAACTGAAGCAAAAATTACTTGTTTTCATGAAGAGTCTTCTTATCGTTATTATTATTGAGGAATTAGGATATTATATACTAGAATTAGAAAAAAAAAAGGACCTTCAGATGGAAATTGGTGGTTACAACTCTTCAAATTACAAGAAAACTCATTTTCTAAACATATCACTGCGGAATTAAAAACAACAAATATCAAGATTAGATGGGTTTACACCATGATACGGAAACAAACTATGATTGAAAAATTAGTATGAGCTGTCTTGATTTAAAAAAAAAAAAGAAAGAAAAAAAAGACCCCTGTGATGTTGTCAAGGAAATGTTCACCCTTTGTTGAAAAAATAAGATGACGGGCTGAGAAAGAGAAGGAGAGTCAACATTAGGCATATCATGACATCAAGATGAAGAGCACAAGAAGCAGAGACAGACCCAAAAACGCAGTAGAAAGAGAATTAAAATAAAAGCTGCTATAAGAAACAAATGTGTTTATACAGTAAAAGCTTTGTTATCAATCACTTAATATCCAGAAAACTAATTTAATTGGCATCTGCCACAAACAGCAGTACAATCCCCCCTTCAATTAACCAAAAAAATTCTGATAGCTATTCTGGATCATTTTCCAATGTTTGCAGAAGTTATGTTTCTTTGATGGTCCTGAGGCAGTAGAAGAACAGTAAATTACAGTTCTGTATACAGTAATAGTGCCAAAAAGTGTAGTGTTAAGTAAGGTTATTTCAATTCTTAAACATTTTTGCATTTGGTGAAAAGACTTGAGTAACCAGCACATTTGATTAAGTGGTAACCCCCATGCTCCATGCATGCTGGATAACAAACCTTGTACTGCATAAGTTTTCTGAATTATGGCTAAATCTATGCCATTTTTCAGAGGTTTTTCTACAATGAGTTCATTTATATTCAAATTTCTATTTCCACACCAATGTTAACTACCGAAGGGAAAAAATCTGCTGTAAAAGTACCTATTTGTGTCAGTTGGGGGGAGGGGCAGTGAACTAATGGAGAGGAAAGTCTTTAACTTAATCAGTTTTATGTATGATTAGGAAAAAAACTCCATATATTATAGGTAATTAATAGACAACAAAATATTCCCTCTAATATAAAACACCCCTTTACATTTATAATAAAATACATTTAATTCACTGGTTCTGTGACTCCAAAAGGGCAAGTCCATAATTTTGAAACTCTCATTCTGTAAAACCATTTTGAGTGTAAAAGGAAGGCAAATCTCTGAACATTTTTAATACTGAAATTATGGAGAAAGGCAAGACAGACAACATTTATTCTCCCTATGCATACTAAAAGATGGTCTGGTTAAGTCTACTGGATGAAAGAGTAATTAAACAAAATTTGGGCTGTATTCTCTGCTCTGCCATACAATTCCTCCATAAAGTTGCACTTAACCACTCTGGACACCAGTTTTTTTTAATCTGTAAAACAGAACTAACATACATTTATCTCAAAAAGATGATGTGAAGATAATTTTTATGAAGTACTTTGGTGTCACAGACATAACATGCTAGGTAAATAATAAGTATTAGTACTTACTTCATATAGCACTAACAAGGAGGGGGTCTTCTCTCCCCCCCACATATAAAAGCAGATTCTGTTTTCATGCAGACAATGCAAGGGATTACACAGAGCACACATACTGAAATAGTTTATTATAGGCAGTGAATGAATGTCATGAAAATCATTCTTTGACACTGAACCTATATAGTAGGAGTAAAGTTGTATCATACCAGAATGTAAACTGGTTCTGTGTGACAGCCATAACAACTAAATTGGAGATAGATAGATAGATAGATAGATACTGTACCTTAATTGAGATGCAATATCTTGTATTTCAGATGCAACTCTGTTTTGCCTACCATGGTGCTAGTACTGGCTGTATACGGTTGCTTCAAGCAAAAAATTATCGGGAAAATTTTGGCGATGAGAAAATCAAGGATGCAAAGCAATTGATATGTATCAGTCGTTGCAGAAAATGATAAAACTGCTCATTTCCCCAAGTGTTTCCTTTCAAATTCTGTTTCCTACATAAATATTAAAATTCATATACTCTACTTTGAATAATGAATTTACATTTTAAAATATGTTCATATCTTAATCTTCTAATGTTTTTAAAATACATTTTTAACAAATGTTTGGCTAGTAATGTCATCTTTTTACATGCTAGGTTATGAGTGCATAGGCACATGCATGTAAGCATACACTGCTCATTTTCAGCTAGTAAGATATATTTAATTTTCCATTAGGCAAATGTTTCCAGGCGAGAAGCCATCACTGCACTACTGTTACAGTGCCACAAGTTCAGAACCTTATATGGGCACTCTAGAAACAGAATAAGAATTTTGGTGGAGGGATGAAGGGGACAGACAGACAAAGTGAAGACCCCCAAGTAAAAGGAGAAAGACTTGGGACACCAAAATAGGTCAAAGTAGGGGCATAAGGTTCAATTACATACCTAACTATGATGCTAATATAGCACAAACATTAGTATTGGACACAGGGACCACGATAGTAGCCACTTTCAGTTAATAGTCCCTATAGAACTTCCAGTGTACTCAACTTCTTTCAATTACTCAAAAGTTACCAAATAAATGCCTTTGGAGACAATTCAACTATACCTAGCCTTCTTCTGAGTTCGACTTTTGTTTAAGAAAGGAAGTTATTAATGTGTAAAAGACAGTTGATCACTTCCGTAACTGGATTTCTTCAAAATGTGTTGTTCATGTCCATGCCAATGTAGATGCATGTGCACGCACGCACATACTCAGTTGCTGGAAAATTTTTCCCCTAGCTGGTACCCGTTAGGTCTGCGCGGTGCCCAGTATAGGCACTGCCCACCCTGCCCCCTGTGCAGTTCCTTCTTGCTGGCTACTCTGACAATGGGGAAAGGAGGGAGGGTTTTGGAATGGATATGAACAACATATCTTAGAGAACACAGTAAACACCAGTTACGGAAGTAAGTAACTGTCTTTTCTTCTTTGAGTGATTGCTCATGTGCATTCCAATGTAGGTGAATGCAAGCTGACGTTAGAAGGAGGAGGAGGGGCCCTGGAATGACTGTAGTACAGCCCTAACTACTGCAGTGTCCTCCCTAGCATTCAATGTGATTATGTAATGGGCTGAGAATGTATGTATGGAAGACCAGGTGGCCTCCCTACAGATCTCCTGAATAGGGGCATGGGCTAGGAATGCTGCTGAAGAGGCCTGTGCCCTCGTAGAGTGAGCCCTGATCAGAGGAGGGGGAACCCCTGCTAGCTTCTAGTATTCCTTAATATGAGCCATTACCCAGGAAGAAATCCTCTAGGATGAAACTGGAAGGCTTTTCATCCTATCTGCCACAACCAAAAAGAGCTGCCATGACTTCCTGAGTGTTTTGGTCCTGTCCATGTAAAAAGCTAAGGGTCTACAGACATCTAAGGTATGTGAGCACTGCTCCTTTGGGGCAGCATGAGGTTTGGGTTAAAAAACAGGTAGTGAGATATCCGTATTGACACGGAAACAGGAGACCAATTTCAGCAGGAAGGCTGAATGGGGTCTCAGTCTAACCTTGTCCTTGTGGAACACCGTATATGGTGGGTCCGCTGTGATGGCCCTCAGCTCAGAAATCCTTCTGGCCGATGTAATGGTCACCAAAAAGGCTGTTTTGTAACTTGAAAACATCAGGGAGCATGAAGCAAGGAGCTCGAAAGGGGCCCATAAACTTGGCCAAAACCAAATTGAGGTCCCACAAAGGTGAGGGGTCTAACACTGGTGGCCTAACCCTCTCCAAGCCTTTTATGAATCTCTTAAAGAGAAAACCAACAATGACCTGGACAAGGGTGGAAAGCAGAAATACTTGCCATATTTTGATGGAGGAGGGGGACAACCCCACCACAGATAATCCAGAATCAAGGGTATCGTGGCCTGCAAGGAAGATAACTCCTTTTGGGACACCCAAGTCACAAACCTTTTCCACATAGCCAAATAAGTGGCCGTCATTGAGGGTTTTCCACTATTTAATTGAATTTCCCAAACGAGGTCCAAGCAGGAAAGTTCCATGGCACTCAACCATAAAGCTTCCATTTTTTGAGGTGAAAGGAAGTGCTGAAGCTGCCCCTCCTTCTGTGTCAACAGGTCTGGGTGTAACAGGAGCATTATTTGGTTGCACACTGACAGATCCAGCAGAACTGAGTACCAATGCTGGCCCAAGCAGGTGCCACCAAGATCACTGAGCCCTGGTCTGCTTCAATTTTGATGAGGATCTTGTGGACAAAGGCAAGTGGAGGATATTCAGACTGCAGACAGCTGTCCAGGACAAGTCGAATTCATCTGCCCATGATCAAGACTTCGGTTCTCGTAAGAACAAAATGTTAAGCACTTCAAATTGAGGTACGTGGCAAAGACGTCCACCTGATGATAGCTCCAAACTTGGAAAATTGATTGGAGCATGTCTGGGTGAATGGACCACTCATGGTTCATGAAGGACCTGCTGAGGAGGTCAGTTATAGTATTGTGGACCCCGGGTAAGTAGTTAGCCTGCAGGAGAATTCTGTGCTGAATACAGAACTCCTATAGCCTGAAAGCCTCATGACACAGAGGAAAGGAGCATGCATCTCCCGTATGTTGATATAATACATTGCTGTTGTGTTGTGTGTTCACTGACATGCAATTCCCCACTAAGTTCTCTTGAAACACCTCAAACACCAACCTGATCACCCTGAGCTCCCTCACACTGATGTGAAGCTCAATGTCTGAAGTGCACCAGAGAGCCTGAGTATGGTGCTCCCCTGAATGGTCTCCTCAGCCCACATCTGATGCATCAGTTATTAGAGACAGGGAAGTCTGGGGAGGCCTGAAGGGTACCCCTGCACACACTGTCTGAGTGTCCAGCCACCAATGCGGGGTTAGCAACACCTGCTGCAGCAATGTCACTAATGTGTCTATATTAGTGACATATACCAAGGTGAGCCACAACTGCAGGGGACACAGATGAAATCTGGTGTATTGTACGACGAACGTACAAGCTGCCATGTCTCCCAGGAACCTCATGCAACACCTGGCTGTCATGGCAGGGAACTTGATTAAGTTGTTTATGATACTGGCCATAATCTGGAACCTGCTCTCTGGCAGGGAGACCCTGGCAAGCATGGAGCCCAGGAGAGCCCCCATGAACTCTTTTTTGAGTGGGGAAAAGCATTTACGAAGAGGCCGAGACTGTCGAAGGTTTGGTGAGCGAACTTTATATGTTGATGAGCCTCGGCCTGTGAGCTCTCTTTCATTAACCAGTTGCCCAAGTATGGGAACAACTGGATAGCATGTGGGCGGAGGAAGGCTGTGACCTTGGCTATGCACTTGGTGAAAACCCTTGGAGCAGCTGACAAGAAAAATGGAAGGACTGTGAAATGACAACGTCCCCCATTCACCAAAAACCTGAGAAACCTCCTGTAGGGAGGGTAGATGGTGATGTGAAAATATGCAACCTGTAAGTCGAGAGTGGTAAACCAGTGCCTCGGATCCAGCAACGGGATAATGAGCCCAAGACACCATGTAAAACCTAATCGTTTTTACAAATCTGTTCAGGCCTTGCAAGTTCATGATGGGTCTCATCCCTTCTTTTGATTTCGGGATTAGGAAATAATGGGAATAAAACCCCAGGCCCCTGAATTATGGGGGAACCTCTTCTGCTGCTCCCCAATGGAGCAGCTACTGACTCTCCTGCCTGAGCAGACTCTCATGAGAGGGGTCCCTGAAGAGGGATGAGGAAGGAGGATTGAAAGGTGGGTAAGAACTGAACTGGATAGCATATTCCCTTTCTGCTGTGCAAAGGACCCACTGGTCTGACATAATATGGCACCAAGCCTGGTAGAATGGGGATAGGCAAAACAAAAAAGTAGGATGTGCTGGATCTAGAATGGGGAATGGTGTGGCACTCTTGAATGCACTCTCAAAAGTTAGACTTAGGACCCAATGGGGGCTTCTGGTGCCTTGGCCAGGCAGGTGAGAGTGTCTTCTGTTGCTCCAACCTCTATGTCTATTCTGATCCCTAGGCTGCTGGGGGAATTGCCTAAGGGGAGGAGAGGGTGTAAAATGCCTGCAGTGTGTGGCATGGTTATGGAGTTCCAGTGACCTCAAGGTAGCCCTGGAGTCTTTAAGGCTATGGAGCCTTTTATCAGTTTTCTCTGAAAAAAAGGTTGGACCCTCAAAGGGCAAGTCCTGGATGGTGTGCTATACTTTGTACTGGAGGCCAGAGACCTGAAGCCATGCACCCCTTCTCATGGCCACACCTGATGCCATCACTTTTGTTGCCGCATCAGCAGTGTCCAACACAGCCTACAAGGCTGCATGGGAGATAAATGTGTTCTTCCATCAAGGCCATAAATTCAGGTCTGGCATCAGGTGGATTCAGTTCCTTAAACTTAGAGAGGGATGAAGCCATATTAAAAGAATATCTACTAACAGGGACCTGTTGATTTGATATGCATAATTGTAGGCTGCTCGTTGAATAAGCTTTTCTACCATAAAGACACAAGCATTTGGCCTCTGTATTCTTCGGGATGACCCATGGAAACTTTGTCTCTCCCAGTGCTTAGCCATGTCTACTATCAGGGAGTGGGGTGTGGGGTGGATAAACAGCTGCTCATGCCCTGTAGAAGGAACAAAGTATCTCCTCCTCACAGAATCACAGACTCATAGGTCTGGAAGGGACCTCAGGAGGTCATCTAGTCCAGCCCCCTGCTTCAAGCAGGATCAAACCCCACTAAGTCATCCCAGCCAGGACCTTGTCAAGCCGGGACTTAAAAACCTCAAGGGATGGAGAATCCATCACCTCTCCAGGCAACACATTCCAATGCTTCACCACCCTCCCGGTGAAGTAATTTTTCCTAATATCTAACCTACACCTCTCCCTCTTCAACTTCAGACCATTACTCCTTGTTCTGCCATCTGACACCACTGAGAACAGTTTCTCACCCTCCTCTGTAGAGCTTCCCATCAGAAAGTTGAAGTCTGCTATTAAATCACCACTAAGTCTTCTCTTCTGTAAACTAAACAAGCCCAAATCCCTCAGCCTATCCTCACAGGTCTTGTGCTCCAGCCCCTTAATCATTGTTTCTTTTCGCCACAGGAGGAGGTTATGCTGGGATCTTGCCAAACCAACTTGGCTGTCTTGGCAGTGGTCTTGATAAGGGGTAATGCTACTATAACTAGTCCCATTTTAGTCAGGATGAGGACAGGATATCTGTCATAGCATGAAACTCACCTTTGACCTCTTCTGTCTGCACCCTTAGGCCTTGGGCCACTTAGCAGAGCAACTGTTTATGGGTCCTTCTGTCTTCTAGGGCTGGAGAGGGAGAAGACCCCACGACCACTTCCATCTGGGGATGAGAAGGAGGATGCTCCCATTTGCATAGGATAACCCATTTCCATGGTACCAGTAAGATCAGGTTCACCTGCCCTCTGCCCCAAGGGAAATGACTCCAACAATTGCCTTGCTGACACTGAGCCCACATGGATTGGCACTGAACTTCCCACAGCAAGAGGAAGGGCCATTACTGAAGACGCTGATGGGAATTCACCAGGCCTTATAGGTGCTGGCATGTGCGGCACCGTGGCAGATGACACCAAAGGAAATGGTGTCAAAACCACTGGAGCCGATGTCAAAAGCGTCAAGGGGGTCAGTGTCAACGCAATTGATGGTGCCAATGAGGTTGATGCCATAGGCGGCAAATGGTCCGATGAACCATCCCATGAAGGGGCTCCCAACGAGGCTGACAGCCCCGACCATGGCACCAGAGGGATCTCTGATGCCAATGATGGGGCCCGGGATGGAGGAAAAATCAATTGCCCCGGCTCTTGAGATATGTCCCCCAGAGTCCAGATTGGCCACTGCAGAGCCAGCTGCCAATTTGAGAGCCACTGTCCTGGAGCTCAAAGCTGATTCTTTCTAGATGAGGAGTGGGCACACCTATACTCCTATTAGAGCTGAAGTGATAGGAATCAGGTTCTGAGCCTAAGGCCTCCGAGGCTGAAGACCAAGATGTTGCCACACCTGAGGATGCTTGCGTCGACACCTGACAGGATGGTACTGCTGCTATGGTCACCAGCGGTGCTGTAGACTTATGTGCTAACGTGGAGGGCTTGCCCTCAGAAGGGGGACAACTAGGCACCTGCCTCGGGAATGGATTCCTCCTCAGCAGAAAGGGCGCTGTAACCTGAAGAAGGCTTTATGCTGCCTGGAATACTTCTGGTGTCAAAGGCAGCTGCACTGGAGAGTGAAGACTGGACTTCTGGACTGTTGAAGCCCGATCATTTGGGTCCTGCCCTTGGTGTGCATTTCCCAATGCCACCTGAGACGTCTCCCTGAGTTTTGAAGAACCTGGAGAACGACTCCTGTGATGTTGTCTCTTTTAGTGAGGCACCATGGACTGGGACTTGTGCCTCTGAAGAGGCTGGGCTATCAGCCTTTGATCATGGTGCTAAGCCCTCTTCTCCTTTGTTGACGCCATGACTGAGCTCAGTGCTGGTGCACTCTGCACTGAGGACGTGTTGGGTCCTGGGGCCAGGGATTTCTGCGGTTGAAGAGGTGCCTCCACTAAGAAAACTTGAGGTATTGAGCTCTATCTTTCAGAGTCCTCAGGTTGAAGGTCTTACAAACAGGGCAGTGATCCTGCTGACGACTCTTGTATAGACACTTTAAACAAGCATAGTGAGGATCACTCTGCATGCGCTTCATGCAGTCAATGCAGATATTAAAACCAGGAAACCTTGCCATCGTTCCTCAGCAGCAAGGCCTCAAAGAGGGGAAACAACCACCCTACTTGTAGCCTGACGATTAACACTAACTACTGACAATGGAAAACAATTAACACTTAATGAGATCTGTTAACAAATTATGGTCTAAGAGCTACCAGCTAACTATAAAGATTGCTCGCACAAGCTCAGGGAATTCCAGAACTGTCACAGCGGCAAGAAGGAACTGAGCGGGGTGGCAGGGTGAGAAGTCCCTACGTTGGGTGCCATAAGGGGGGTGCTGCTCCAACCTGACAGCTACTGGGTAAGGAAAAAAATTTTCTGGAAACTGAGCATATGCGTATGTTCACACCATCATTGGAATACACATGAACAATCCCTCGAAGAAGAACTGGTGGGTCCTATGTGTATTCCACTGTGGGTTTCTGCATGTACACTATGAATCTGGCTCAACTTGTGCCTTCGACTGAGTTCCTTCTCGAGTGTGAGTAAGAGAAAAATTAAGGATGAGGGTCAGTGGAACACAGATAGGAACCACATACATCTAAGCACCTCCACTTACACATCACTAACTTCCTCTTCTTCTGCAAGTGATGGCCCTAATTATATTCCAGTGAGGCAGACTGACACCCATTACTTAAGCAGGATGAAGATGCCAGGAGGTAGACAGTACAGCTGAGCAGAGGACAGCAGTCCCAAAGGAGACATCAGCATAGAACTTGTGCACCAGGACATGATAGCTGTGTCTACACGTGCACGCTACTTCGAAGTAGTGGCACTAACTTCGAAATAGCGCCCGTCGCGGCTACACGCGTCGGGCGCTATTTCGAAGTTAACTTCGATGTTAGGCGGCGAGACGTCGAAGTCGCTAACCTCATGAGGGGATCGGAATAGCGCCCTACTTCGACGTTCAACGTCGAAGTAGGGACCGTGTAGACGATCCGCATCCCGCAACGTCGAAATTGCCGGGTCCTCCATGGTGGCCATCAGCTGAGCGGTTGAGAGATGCTCTCTCTCCAGCCCCTGCGGGGCTCTATGGTCACCGTGGGCAGCAGCCCTTAGCCCAGGGCTTCTGGCTGCTGCTGCGGCAGCTGGGGATCCATGCTGCAGGCACAGGGTCTGCAACCAGTTGTCGGCTCTGTGGATCTTGTGTTGTTTAGTGCAACTGTGTCTGGGAGGGGCCCTTTAAGGGAGCGGCTTGCTGTTGAGTCCGCCCTGTGACCCTGTCTGCAGCTGTGCCTGGCACCCTTATTTCGATGTGTGCTACTTTGGCGTGTAGACGTACCCTCGCAGCGCCTATTTCGATGTGGTGCCGCGCAACGTCGAAGTTGAACATCGATGTTGCCAGCCCTGGAGGACGTGTAGACGTTATTCATCGAAATAGCCTATTTCGATGTTGCTACATCGAAATAAGCTATTTCGATGTTGGCTTCACGTGTAGACGTAGCCGATGTCTCTCAAATGTGTAAACAGAGCCTCACGTTGTCTGGTTAGAGATAACAAGGAGGGGCATCACTTGAAATAATGCCATAATTATTGTTTGTGCTCTTGTGGAATCAGCACTTATCCCATTTGGGGTACGAGGAGGTTTAATACCGGATAAGATTTCTCTCTGAAAATAAGTTTGAGCTGGTAGGATGAAGCTGAAGCTGTGGAGTTTGGTGGTGGAGGTTCTGACCAGCATCATATGGTGGTGAGAAGGAACTGGAGAGGGTTGGTTCACTCCTTCTTTTATTCCAGAGGTGACAGCTCCATGGGTGCTCTGGGGCTTGAGCACTCACAAAGAAAAATCAGTGGGTGCTGAGAACTGACCGAGAGACAAACTGTCTCCTATATCTCTCACCTGCTGGTGGCTACGTTGACCAGTTCCTCTTCCTCCCCCCTTTTATTTCCAGAGAACCATGAACAGCTGATTAGCAGTGTTCTGGTACCTCCAGGAGGGACGGGGGAGAAATAGGGTTAGGAGAAGCTAGGAAAAGGAGGCAGGAAAGAGGTGGGGCAGGGACTTGGGGAAAGGGATAAAATGGGGGCTGAGGCCTGGGGGGAGAGGGGTGGTCAAGCACCCCCAGCAAGAGAGAAAGTAGGAGCCTGTGCTTTAACTTTTAGCCAGAGATACAAAGTTAGCCAGGATGCATGCACAGGATAAAGGACACCACTTTCAAATTCTCCAGCTGAGGAAATACGGGGCACCCCTTCCTCCCATTAGTCTATTAAATCAAGGGTTTACTGCAGCTAAAACATTTCCCATTTAAAAATATAGAGTCTAAAATAATTTACCATATGGTTTGATTTGTCCAAAATATGTAATAATAGTTCAGAGATAGGTAGTCTGGAAATGAAATATTGTCAATTTAAAGGTAAAGATAAAAAAGAGGAAACATACCTGCAAAATATACTGCTAAGTACCCATTAGAGTGCTTATGACAGGAGTATAAATCTTCCCATTAGAAGATGGGTCCATCTCCTTAAAACCAAGAGAGTAAGTGCAGTATTTCCCCAATCCTGCTAATTCTTATTGACATACTTCTTTTGGAAGTCAGTCAGATCAGAAGTTAGCACATGTGTATGTGTTTGGATGATTATGACCTATGTATGCTTTGGAAAATAAGCTAAATTTGTTTAAAAAAAATCCATGCAGATCACCATACTTGATAGACGAGATAGTGGTAGCCTATTTCATACAGTAATTTTGCATGCTAAGAAGCATCACCACACTTGAACTGAAAGACACCATTTCTATTACATCGGGATAATAAAGCCCTAAATAGACACTGGAGAGACACAAATACTGACAGCAAGCCTGATAAATTGACAGGCAGCCCAGTGGTATTATAAAGTAGAATTGGGCTGCTAACTTAGAACCCTGCGACCACAGGGGAAAATAAGGATCCCAGGAGGAAATCAGCTTGCTGCTGGTATGTCAAGATGACAATATATTGAATACCCTGTGATCCATTCGCAGGGCTCTACTGGCAACAGGAGAAAATCTGTGATAGGAAAAAAAGGGAGACAGGTTGTCTAGTGGAACACAGGAAGAAAAATCCCAAATGTCTTGATTTTGTACACAGAAAGCAGCGTAGATACTTTTGCAAGCCATGTGAGAAAAAATTTCTAATTAAGTTCTGTTTTTATCATTTATTATACCATGTTCACTTGTTTTTAAAACTGTGCTCCAGAATGAGATTGGGTATGCCAAAGTCTAAGACACCTTCTCTGGGGATGGCAGCGCAGGATCCTAAGATGACTTGTATGTTGCAATGAACACTTGCTGGAGTTTTAATTCCGAGTAGGGTCACCCTGGCTGGGAGTTGGAAGACAAGCCAACAACCTATCTTCCTAATAAAATTAAGTTACAGATAAACAACAAGGTTGCCATTCTTTGAAACAGTATGATCAACTGGGATGGCAGCCCCTTGTTTGTGCCCTGAATTATGTCTGATGGCACAAGAAGGTTTTAGGCTAAAATTGAAGACTGGAGAGATGTCTGATCCATCTTAATACACTACCGGTGAGATTCGTAGCTAGTGTGAACTGGTCCCACATTAGTGTGGCTCCAGTGACTTCAGCTCAGGCGGCAGTCCAAAATTCTCTTTGCTGTAGCAAACTGTAATAGAAATGGACCATTTCTCATGGTAATGACATCGGAAACTTCCACAAATTAAGAAATTACAGTTAGCTTAAGAACAGATATGTCCACAGAGAAGTCCCCCTCCAATTTAGAGGCTGTGAGATACAGCGATTTACAGATATCCAGTACACCATAGCCAGCTGTCTCGAAAGTAAACCCCATCTTCGAAAGAACTCTTCTTCCTATGTGAAAAAAAAAAAAGGAAGGGTTCTTTCGAAGATGCGGATTGCTTTAAAGAGCCACATCTATACTGCTTTTCTTCTTTTGAAAGAAGAATATGCAACTGAGGTGCCAGATATGTAAATATGTGCCTCATTTGCATTTTTTATTTCCTTCATTTTCACACCTCTTTCGAAAGAGGAATGCTAGTATAGACATAGCCAATGACTTCTTAGGCTATGCCTACAATATAAGCTCTATATTTAGCATGGCTAAACCATGGATTTGCTGCTGCTACCTGTGCTGCTATGGATATATTACTATTTGTACTCACACTAGCTTAATGAGAAGTAACCCGAGTACATGTACATGAAAAGGGAAATCACACATGCACCTCACAGTATAGACATAACCTTGGAATGTATTTTAGCTCATATGCCTTGCTCAGGTGGGGTAGCTGATGCAGGTATTAAGGTCCGTAACCTTTGAATTAGCTCCTTTATCTGCTTACTGACCACAGTGGGACAGAAATTTGGAGGGTAATGTTGAAGATGATTGTCAGTGCCTCTCTGAGGATAGTTACGATACCTCCATTTCAGAAACATGGTTTTAGGCCTTTGAACCAACTCATCAATTTTTAGTAAGGAACTGGTAGCTCCAGCAACATCATGATTTCTCAGGTCTCCTTGACACCTGTCAAATTGGATTTAAGACTATATATGATACACAGATTAGAAGAGCTGTACTGGGTGATGATCTACAGGAAGATTTTTTTAAAGCTCTTCACAGAAACGATGGCTCATGCAGTATTTTAGAAGCTGTACTAAATATAGAAATCCATGATAGGGCGGGGAGCAGAAGAGGAGATGAAGCTCAAGTCAGACATCCTGCTTTTTCACTCTTTTCCATGATGTTATTATTCCAATGTTTGGTCTGATCCTAAAGCTACACAGTATGACACAAGCATTATCACAGTAACTGAAATCCTTTTATTAAAATACAGCATTCTAAGATGAATTTCTTCACCCTTGGAGTGACACTGAGCCTGAAGCCCCCACTAGTAATCACTTTACACAAAGCCAGATCATGCACTCAGCTCAGATAGTGATTCTGTGACTCAATTCACAGATTTTTTTAAAGTTATATGAAAGGTGATGAGTTTGAACTTGCTCTTTAAAAATGAAATGGATATATTTTAGAACTGGAGGCAAGAAACTATATTTGGGGATGTTCATGGCTGTTTTTGAATAACCAACTTACCACAGTACTACTTAACTTTTTCTCTCCCTCCGTCCTGCCCGCAACCCTCACGCTGCCTAAAGAAACTCAGTTTAAAAATTATTATTATTATTGTTACGATTAATAATCGACTTATTTTTTGATGGATAGAAAACCTGTCCCACACTTGTATGTTAAAAATTAAACGGTACTTAACATAGTGAACATTAATCATCCTTAGCTAACGAAGTGACAATCTAATGTTACATGCTCAAACAGAAGGTGTAACTGTGACTTTTTAAAATAAATTTACAGACAAATTAATTTAAAATACCTATATTAATAGAACAGCTCTTCTAATGCACTCCCATCTGACAATTTAAAAGCAAACATCAACTCTGAAACATGCTAGTTGCTTTCCACTTTCTAGCTGGATGTATGAGAAAAGAGGACAGGAACAAGTTGTTAGCTAAGCAACTGACAATTACTATCTAATACAAGAGGGTGAAACAAAAGCTCAAACCCCCAACACTAAAACCTAGAGACATTTTTCAGACAGAGAGGTTTGTACCTCAGAGTGTCACCTGGCAACCTCCTGCCCCCATACTCATCATTCTTTCATAATTACAGTATGTTTTGCACAAAGTGTGACTTGTGGGATATCATTTTAAAAGCTTTGATCTTTTGAACATTAATATCCCGATGGATTGAATGTGCTATTATTATAGGCGAGGCCATGAAGCACTGCTGTATATGTTACTGACATATGTTGTGAGCTTGGGAACACCCAGAACCAACCTAACAGATAGAACAATGGAGTAGCCAGGTATGCTGATGGACCATTAAAAGGAATTCACACTCCCAATGTCTACCCCAGAAATATCTCAGGAACAGCACATGGACAATGGAGACTGCTTAACCAAGGGTGGGGGATGGAAACCCATAACACAATTATATACCTACCTCACAGTACAGGAAGGGACCTTCAGAGGTCACTGAGTCCAGTCCCCTGCAATTACAGCAGGACCTATCAGCAACCCTGACAGTTTTTTTTTAGTCTATTTACCCCAGATCCCTAAATGGCCCCCTCAGGGGCTGGGCTCCCAAACCCAGGCTGAGCAGACCCATGCTCAAACTACTGAGCTATTCCCGCCTCCACTGACAGCACACTTCACAAACACAGATCTTTCAAGCAAGTGAGAATCATAAGCATTACCTGGCATCCCTCCCTTCCCTCCAACTCAGCACTTGGAGGAACCTCTTAAAGACAAAGACTGTGAACTGAGGAGGGTGGTCCCAGGCTGTAAAAGATTCCAAGTCAGTGTACTGAGGACCTTTGACCCGTTTGCACCATCTGTCAGGGTGATACACAGGCTGGTTCAAATCCTTTTTAGTTTGTAGAACTCAGACAACAATTTTTTTTTTTATGTCTTAGGTAACCAACTTTGATCTCTAATCTTGCTACTTCTAATAATTTATAATCTAGCTTTTACATTTCACCTAGAACACTGTTTTGAATGAAGTGCCTGGGAAATTTCATTTCAGTTTAGAAAACAAATGTGTCTTCAGTTCCACTTACTGTCCAAGTTTCTGACCAGCGCAAGACTATAGTTCTGGGGTGCATGGCTGGGAGATCCAGGAGGAACAGATGAGAAACTCTCTGTTGTTGGTTCACATACAGATGGTAAAACTGTTTTTGCCCTGCCTGTGGATATCTGTGTAAGACCTGTATCTGCCAGACATTCATGACTTGATATAGCATCACTGAATGACAGTGGTACCTCAACAAAAAACCAAAAGACACACTTAGAGGCACAAAGGTGTCTTTTAAAATGTGGAAGTTAAATCTTACTGAGGAAAAGAGAAAGTAGCATAAATTATGGCAAGTCATGTAAAAATATAATTAGGAAGGCTAAAGGAGAATTTCAAGAACAGCTCGCCAAAACCTCAAAGAGAAAGACACATTTTGTCTAAGTGTATCAGAAGCAGGAAGCCTGCTGAATAACCACTGGGGCTCCTGGATGATTTGGATGCTAAAAGAGCACTAAAAGGGGTAAAATCACTGTGGAGAAACTAAACGAAATCTTTGCATTGGCTTTCACAGCTGAGGATTCCCAACTTGAGCCACACTTTCTAGGTAACAAGTTCTGTTCCACTTATTCATAAATCATCTTGGAAAATGGGTAAACAGTGAATTGGAAAAAAAATCTGCAGATGATAGCAAATTACTCAAGATAGTGAAGTCCAAAGCCGACTGTGAAGCGTTAAAAAAGGGATCTCACAAAACTGGGTGACTGGGCAAGAGAATGGTAAATCACATAAATGCAAAGTAAGGCAGACTGGAAAACATACTCCCTAAAGTACCGTAAAAGC
Organism: Carettochelys insculpta; assembly: GCF_033958435.1. Classification (NCBI taxonomy): domain Eukaryota; kingdom Metazoa; phylum Chordata; order Testudines; family Carettochelyidae; genus Carettochelys; species Carettochelys insculpta. The sequence continues at coordinate 141,629,741 of NC_134137.1, forward strand.
TTGATTACCTGGCATCCCTGGGGAACAGGGATTGACGGACGATCAAATTTTCCAATAAATTGAGTAAGGCCATAGGTGACCCAGGGGGACGGGGGAAAGGAGGAAGCGGGCGCACCACTGCGAAGGACAGGGTGGGGGTGGAGTCGGCTCACTCAGCTGGACCCAAGCAGGGGGTCTGCTGAGGGGAGGTTGCACCACGGCAATTGGTTCAAGACAGGAAGCTGGTCCCATGACAGCTGCCCCTGGTCTGGTGAGTTGCCCCATGGCATTTGGCTCCAGCCCAAGGGAGTCAGCCCTGCTCAACTGGAGCCAGTCAGGAAGACTACACCATGGCAGCCGACCCTGGCTAGGAAGCCAGCCTTGCTCAGCCCTGAGTGGCAGTTATCCGAGTTCCAGATAACATGGCTTTTACTGTACATATAAAATAATGTGGTCCAAATTAGCTGTTGCTGCTCACAGAAAGAGCTTGGATTCACTGTGGCTAGTTCTCTGGAAAAAAACAAAAACAAAAACAAATCCACTCCATGTGCAGCAATATGAACTAGATAAGATATGGAGGATGGAAACGCCAAAGGCTAGAGGCCAGGATGGGCAGGGATTTTGTCCCTAGCTTCTCTGTTTGCCAGAAGCTGGGAATGGGTGCTGGGATAAATCACCTTATGATTGACTGTTCATTCTGTCTTCAGCATGTGGAATTGGCCACTGCCAGAAAACAGGATACTGGGCTAGATATACCTTTTGTGTGACCCAATATGGCTGTTATGTACTCCAGGTTGGTGTGGGGAGAGAGCTCATTGTTCCCGCTGTCCAGGTTGCACCCCAGATCCCATTACAATGTTGTAGTATACATCCTCAGATGGCACTTCTTTCCATATCTTACGATTTTTTTATTTAAACATGCAACATCTTTAATATTTAAAGAGAGTCTTTGGACTAAACGTGCTCATCACCGTGCTTAGAACATACCTAAAAAGAGTGGGTGAGGGGAACGGGGTTAAAATGGTAAGATGGGTTTATTCTTATTTTTTCATCAACACAATTTTCTCTCTTAGCTTTTCACAGCTGATCTACATTCAGTACACATTTCACGTATTTGATTTTCCAAAAACCTTTAATGTTTCATTAGTTATTATTACATCCACTTAAAGGAGTTTGCCATGCCTAATGTACATACTGAGACTTTGAATTTGTTGGCCATACTTTAAATAAAGTAAGGGAGTTACAAAGGTATGAATAGACTGTCATTGTTATATACTGTTACTGCAAATTAGAACCCCTGGTGTTTAAATTAGGTATTTTAGAGTCAATCATTGTTAATCTGCACTTTTTCTGTTTGTAAATAAATGGGATTCACTCATTTTTGAATGTTTGCAATTCACAAATTAGAGATTTTATTTGTTATTAAAGTAACAAAATCTGCATGTACCAAAAGACAGAAATTTTCACGGTAGAATACAAAGTTGTGGCAACAGCATTCTTTTCAAAATTCTTCTGTTCCTTTTTCCTTAAATAGATATCAGTTGTGATTTTTGCCTCAGCTGAAGCATGGCTATAAACAGGAATGCTTATTATAAATCTTTATGTTGTGTACGTGGCATATAAACTCCTGAGAGTAGACTATTATCATCATCATTACCGTGAAGGCCACGTCTACAGAGCATGCTGCTGCTGGCTGGGTCATGCAAATGAGGGCACTCAAAATGCAAATGAAGTGCTAATTTACAAAGCATGTGCTTCATTTGCATACCCTCATGTGATTGCTGCCCTGGCAGAGGCTTCTGTTACCACAAAACAAGTCCCGGAGACGGGGTCTGTCAACCAAAACCCCCCTGTGGACAGCCTCTTTTCCCCTGACAAAAATGAGGGATTAAGGAGATGTTGACAAGAGGGAGTTTAGTTGACAGAACCCTATCTACACGGCTTTATTTATGGTGACAGAAGCCTCTGCTTAGCCAGAGATCACGTGACAGTATGCAAACGAGTCACATGATTTGCAAATTAGTGCATCATTTGCATTGTTGAGTGCCCTCATTTGCATGACCTGCCAGCAGCAATGTGCCATATAGACGTGGCCCAAATATTTTATCACCATACTATTATGTGCAACCACTTCCAGTTTCAATCCCTGGCCAATGGAGGTATTGAGTTCCATTTTCAAAATACCTGGCTGCCCGGACTGCATTCATGCATTCCTTCGTCCACATGGCAAAACGACTCACAGATATATATGGCCAGCTGGCTGACTGTGGACTGCTGTAATATGTTCTGTACGATATTGCCTACAGACAGGATCCATAAAATAAGGAAGTGAAGACTATGATGCCTACTTACTATATGGACTTTATGTGGAGAGTGTGAAACGGTGTTATATAATATTCACTATAGTATTCCAGTAAATTTCCAGGGGAAATTCAAAATCCTGTCACTGACTCACAAAGCCTTGACTAAATGTAGCCTGGTTAGCTAGGCACCTCTTGACTTTCCATTCTCTACAGATACAATCGCTACTACTGAAGGTGTAGAAGATAGGGTTACTTCAGTCTGAAAGGGAGGAAACTCCTGGTGCCAGGATTTTCACTGCAGGGCCCTTGACTGTGAAACTTTTTTTTTTTTCCTTCTCCTTCTCAGAGCCTGAATTTGTTGTTGTTCTAAGTATAATGCAGATCCCCAATTGTTTTTTGTAGATATTTGAGAAGTAGATGGGTCTGGGTTTTTTTTGGATTTTTCTTGTTTTGCAACTGTTACTGGATAATTAAGACAAGAGTAATATGCATTTAATTGAGCTAAAAATAAAAAAGTGAAGCTACCACCTTGGATATAATCTGGAGAAATCTAAAGAAATAAATTATTGTTTATGTACATTTTTCCAGCCTATGTACACATAACCACAATTATTTCTTGTGCAAAAGTATAAAACAAGTGCTTATAGACCACAGACATTATGAGAATTAGGCTTACTTTGGGAAATTCTATATATACAGAGGGTGAATTTGGACATGCACGGAACTTGTAGTTGCTTAGCACTTTAGCAGTTGTTCTCTTTGTTAGTTTCTCAATAAGCTGGAGTAGAGAGTGAGGATCCGCTGTACTGACTGCAAATGGCTCAGTCAATAGTTACTTGTGTTAGCATATGTAGAATGCTTCCGCTGACGTGCACAGGCAGAAACTGTAGAAAGCAGCATCGCTTGCCCCATAACCTCAGCTGTGCAGAACACAACGCCATCAACAGCCTCAGAAACAACTCTGACATTGTCATCCAAGAGGCTGAAAAAGGAGATGCTGTTGTCATCATAAATAGGAAAGACTACCAAAAAGAGGCTGCCAGACAACTCTCCAATACCACATTCTACAAGCCACTGTCCCAGGATCCCACTGAGGAGTACACAAAGAAACTACAACATCTACTCAAGACCCTCCCTATAAAAACACAGGAACAAATCTACACAGACACAACCTTAGAACCCCAACCAGGTTTATTCTACCTTCTACCTAAGATACATAAACCTGGGAATCCCAGATGCCCCATCGTATCAGGCACTGGCACTCTCACTACAGAATTGTCTGGATATGTGGACTCTCTACTCAGACCCTAAGTTACCAGTGCTCCTGGCTTTCTTCAAGATACCACCAACCTCCTTAGGAAACTACTATTCTTTGGTGACCTTCCTGGAAACACCATCCTGGCCATCATGGATGTAGAGGTCCTTTACACCAATATCCCACAGGTAGATGGACTTGTTAGGAACGTTATCCCTGAGGAGACTGAGGCACAAATGGTGGCGAAGCTTCGTGACTTTGTCCTCACCCACAACTAGTTCAGATTTGAGGATAATTTATACCTTCAAATCAGCGGCACTGCTATGGCACCCGCATGGCCCCACACCAAAATTTTTATGACTGACCTGGAACAACACTTCCTCAGTTCTCAACCCCGAGTGCCCCTCCTCTACTTGTGTTACACTGATGATATCTTCATCATCTGGACCCATGGGAAGGAGGCTCTTGAAGAGTTCCACCGTGATTTCAGCAGTTTCCATCCCACCATCAACCTTAGCCTGGACCAGTCCACACAAGAAATCCACTTCCTGGACACTACTGTGCAAATAAGTGATGGTCACATAAATACCACCCTATACATAAAACCCATGGACCACTATGCTTATATACATGGCTCCAGCTTACATCCAGGGCACACTACAGCTGTGTCTACACGTGCACGCTACTTCGAAGTAGCGGCATTAACTTCGAAATAGTGCCCGTCACGGCTACACGCGTCGGGCGCTATTTCGAAGTTAACTTCGACGTTAGGCGGCGAGACGTCGAAGTCGCTAACCTCATGAGGGGATCGGAATAGCGCCCTACTTCGACGTTCAACGTCGAAGTAGGGACCGTGTAGACGATCCGCGTCCTGCAACGTCGAAATTGTGGGGTCCTCCATGGCAGCCATCAGCTGGGGGGTTGAGAGACGCTGTCTCTCCAGCCCGTGCGGGGCTCTATGGTCACCGTGTGCAGCAGCCCTTAGCCCAGGGCTTCTGGCTGCTGCTGCTGCAGCGGGGGATTCATGCTGCATGCACAGGGTCTGCAACTCGTTGTCGGCTCTGTGTATCTTGTGCTGTTTAGTGCAAGTGTGTCTGGGAGGGGCCCTTTAGGGGAGCGGCTGGCTGTTGAGTCCGCCCTGTGACCCTGTCTGCAGCTGTGCCTGGCACCCTTATTTCGATGTGTGCTACTGTGGCGTGTAGACGTTCCCTCGCTGCGCCTATTTCGATGTGGTGCTGCGCAACGTCGATGTTGAAGATCGACGTTGCCGGCCCTGGAGGACGTGTAGACGTTATTCATCGAAATAGCCTATTTCGATGTCGCCACATCGAAATAGGCTACTTCGATGTAGGCTTCACGTGTAGACGTAGCCTACAAGATCCATTGTATACAGCCAGGCACTAAGTTACAACCGCATTTGTTCCAACCCCTCAGAGGCTACGTCTACATGTGCACGCTACATCGAAATAGCTTATTTCAATGTAGCGACATCGAAATAGTCTATTTCGATGAATAACGTCTACACGTCCTCCAGGGCTGGCAATGTCGACGTTCAACTTCGACGTTGGGCAGCACCACATCGAAATAGGCGCTGCGAGGGAACGTCTACACGCCAAAGTAGCACACATAGAAATAAGGGTGCCAGGAACAGCTGCAGACAGGGTCACAGGGAAGACTCAACAGCAAGCCGCTCCCTTAAAGGGCCCCTCCCAGACACAGTTGCACTAAACAACACAAGATCCACAGAGCCGACAACTGGTTGCAGACCCTGTGCATGCAGCATGGATCCCCAGCTGCCGCAGCAGCAGCCAGAAGCCCTGGGCTAAGGGCTGCTGCCCACGATGACCATAGAGCCCCGCAGGGGCTGGAGAGAGAGCGTCTCTCAACCCCTCAGCTGATGGCCGCCATGGCGGACCCCACTATTTCGATGTTGCGGGATGCGGATCGTCTACACGTGCCCTACTTCGACGTTCAACTTCGAAGTAGGACGCTATTCCCATCCCCTCATGGGGTTAGCGACTTCGACGTCTCGCCACCTAACGTCGATTTCAACTTCGAAATAGCGCCCAACACGTGTAGCCATGAAGGGCGCTATTTCGAAGCTGGTGCTGTTACTTCGAAGTAGCGTGCACGTGTAGACACGGCCAGAGAGAGACAAACATCTACAAGACCTTTACCAAGCTTTCCTGAAACTATAATAGCCATCTAAGGAAGTGAAAAAAGAGACTGTCAGAGTCAGATGTGTACCCAGAAGCACCTGCTACAAGACAGGCTCAACAAGGAAAACAAGAGAACACCACTGGCCGTCACATACTGCTCCAAGCTAAAGCCTCTCCAATGCATCATCAGTGATCAACAATCCTTCAATCTCACAGACCTTGGGAAGCAGGCCTGTCCTCACCTACAGCCAGCCTGCCAACCTTAAACAAATTCTCACCAGCAACTATAGACCACAACACAATAACTCTAAACCTGGACTCAATCCATGGAACAAATCTCGTTGCCAAGTCTGCTCACATGTTTACACCAGCAATGTCATCATAGGACCTAATATCAAGCACACCATCCAGGGCTCTTTCACCTGCACATCTACTAATATAATATATGCCATCGTGCCAGCAACGCCCCACTGCAATTTACATTGGCCAGACTGGACAGTGTCGATGTAAAAGAATAAATGGACCTAAATCAGACATCAGGAATGATAACATACAAAAACCTGAAAGAGAACACATCAATCTCCATGGACACTGAGTAGTAGATTTAAAAGCAGCAGTCCTACAACAAAAAAAAATTAAAAAATAAAGTGGAAAGAGAAATTTCTGAGATGGAATTCATTTGAAAATTTGACTCCATCAACCAAGGATTGAACAGATCCTGGGAGTCACTGGCCTATTACGAAAGCAGTTTCTCTGCTCTTGATGTTAACACCTCCACATAGCATCTGACTATGGGCCACATCCCCCTGACTGAACTGACTTGTTTTCTCCTGTCTCGATATTCACAACTTCATGTTAACTGCCAATAATGGGCCATATCCACCCTGACTGAATAGACCTTGTCAGCTCTGACCCTCCCCTTTACTGAGACCCGCTTCTTTAAAATCTTCCTCTGAAACATCCCCCACCCCCGAACTCATGTATCTGATGAAGCAGGTCTTTGCCCACAAAAGCTTATGCTCCAAAATATCTATTAGTCTATAAGGTGCCACAGGACTTCTTGTTGTGTTAGTACTGTGAGGTGACTCTACTAGCACATAGCAGTAAGAGAGTCATTCAGGAGATATATTAGGTAGGTATTAGCTGAAAAAAACTCATATGAATGGCAACTTCCTCACAATTGTCATCTTTCCCCCAAAAAGGAGGCTAAGGGAAGATTCCTGATAGATCCTTGCTATGGCATTATTCTTACTCATTCCATGCCCTTGGACCACCTGCAATTCTTAGACAATATAGTATGTATTAAAATATTAAGTAGAACTATTAATACATCAAAACCATACAGCCTAGCAATCCCCTCTAAAACCCACTAAAAACAACTCTAAGGATAAGTCTCCACCAGCAAGATCTTTCAGAAAATCTGGCCCTTTTTCAAAAGAACACGCAGAGCATCTACACACAAAATGCACTCTTTCGATTCAAAATCAAAGAACATGGCTCTTTTTTCAGAAGTCATCTTCTGCTCCCGGATCAGGAAGAGTGCCCCCTTTCAACAGCTTCTTTCAAAAAAAGCATGTGTAGATGCTCCATGGGCCCTTTTTTCGAAATAGCAGTCCTCATGGAGCCAGATTTTTCCCTGGCCCGTTCTTTTGAAAGAGTGGGGGCTGTGTGGATGCTCTCTATCGAAAGAGTGGATTGATCTTTCAGTCTGCTCTTTTGTGTGTGGACGTGCCCTTTCAAAAGATGTTTTTTTGGACGAGAACTTCCAGAAGAGCTTCTTTCAAAAGATTGTTGTGGTGTAGATGTAGTCAAAGAGTGTAACAAAAGAGATGTGATTTCCAACACAACCCCAAATACTACAGTTTGGAGCTTTATGGATTGAGTTTCAGAAGAACAAAGGACACTGCACTAAAAATGCCATCGCTCCAGTCACCTACCTTTTAAAAGCTGAGCTTGGTCTGGCGCTTCACCTTTTTTCCGCCCTGTTGTAAGACATAGATTGGGAAGTAACCAGGATCCAAAGATTTGCTAGAATTAAACTAGAAGCCAGTGAATGCTATGAAGCACATGCAAAATATGCTTCCTTAAAAGATTTCCTTTTTAATACTATAATCTGGAGATGACAGAAACATGGACAATGATGATGACAGCCACATCTGAAAGGTAAAGTTACACTGTCCTGGCTAAGAATAGATGCTAACAAGCATGCGCTGTTTTGCAGGCAGTATGCTATGTACAATAACTACAATAAATAGCATTTACTCTAATGCTGTAGCTTCAGCTCCGTGTGCTGCCATTTGAGATGCCTAACTTCAGGAATCAGCTTGTGATGGACTCCTGTTTAGTACATCAAATCTTTTAAAATTTAATTTAGACTTTCTTTCCTTCCCTTCTTTCTCTCAGACTGTGGACACATATGGCCAAAATTTCGAAATGGCCATGCTAATGGCCACATAGGTGAATACTAACGAGGTGCTGAAATGCATATTCAGCAGTTCATTAGCATGCTGCCTGCCACAGCACTTTGCAAGTGCCGCTTTCGATCGCGTGTGGCTCAGCTACACGAGGCCCTTTTCGAAAGGATGCTGAACATTTCGAAATCCCCTTATTCCTATCAGCTGACACTTTTGAAGTGCTGTGGCTGGCAGCATGCTAATGAGGTGCTGAATATTCACTTCATGACCTCGTTAGTATCCTCCGATTTGGCCATTAGCATGGCCATTTCAAAATTTTGGCCAAGTGTGGCCACAGCCACACTGTGTGATGGGGTGTAGTTTGGGAGCTGGGAGGATTAAGCCCAAAACACTAAAAGATAGGATATGAGTTAGCAAATTTTCATCCTGGCTAATAATACAAATAGGGTGCAGATTCTTAAGGAACAAGCTGCAGTCGCTTTGAAGCTTGGAATCTCCTCCACCATTCCATTTTTGTTTATTTGTTTGTTTATTTTGTTTTGTTTTGGAGCTTCTCTCAGGTGTTGAGCTGTGGGTAGTGAAGAACAACCAGTAACATCACTCTCTGCCTTATACAGCTTTAGCATATGGTGTAGCTCATATCTTTATCACTGGAGAATATGGGGTGCAGTTTCACAAACTGCAGTATATTTTACAGAAATTTTAATTGAAAAAGATGACACTCTCATTTTACAAGATTTGCTAGACCTGCCAGTGGGCTCCACACACAATCAAAATTTAATCTGTCCTTTGAATACTAGTGACCACAGTCAAAACCTCCATGACACTAACCTGCCCCCCTTACCCACTTGTTTTTCCACCAGGTTCAAAAAGATATGGTTTGCAGCGTTCCTGGAAACCGAACTAATTCAGGTGATGATTCACAAAAGAAATACAAACATTGTAATGAATTATCTTGTCACTGGTGGGGACAAATACCAGATACAGTACTTCAGAAGCTAGTATAAGCAACCCCGAAGTAGGCAATGCAGGAATGACTTGTGCATAAGAAAACTTGTTTCCTCATGCACAAGACATAAGAGTTTGTCTTATGCCCTGCAATATTACAGTATAGAATTTTATAATTGTATATTGTTTGTTCTTTTTAAATCATAGTTGATATAACTCTATAACTGTGGATTCCAAGCCTGGCAACCCTTCAAGGGGAAAAAAAAAGTCCTGCTTGCAGTCCCCTCCTCCTTAAAGTCAGGAACCCTCTAGCTTGCTTGCTGTTGTGTCAATATCTCACATGGAGAGAAGTGATCTGAGGTAACCAGGTCTCAAACTATTTAGGATTTTATAAATTAAAACCAACACCTTGCACACCACCCAGAAGCTTATAACTAGGGTGTGAAGATCAGAGGACTGGCGTAATGTGCTCTCTGCGTGATATACCACTTAATAAGCAAGTGGGTGCATTCTGCATCAGCGTCTGTTTCTAAACAGTCTCAGCATGCAAACCCTAATTTATGCCTTCTAGGCTGGAACGTGACCTCTGGGGTTGCAAAACTTAATTTTTTCTGTGTTTGTTGCAGCAATGTGGCAGGATGGAGAAATAGCAATAGACTTGAGACTAATGGGATGAATCTTTAATGCCCTTGTACAGTTTGGACTGTCATCAAAAACAGAGATGGAAGTAAACTACATTTAGGAATGTAGGACTTTAAAGGATGTGATATAAACATTATGTCCTATAAAGGATTTTTAATGTTTAATTTGCAAAGCAGCCAAAGCAAAGATTAAATTTCTTTCAAACCTAAAATTTTCAGTCTGTGTGGTTTCTTCCTCTCCTTCTTCCACACCCGTGTAAAAGTAAAACAAGATGTTGCATAGTTTGAAAGCAATTTAGTCTTAAGTATTCTACGCACTGAACTGCATGTTTGTCTATGGATGTATTTGTTTTATGGAGATGAAAAAAGTCATTCAAATTTCATCCAGCAATAATTCGGTCAAGGTTTTTTCTTTCACTTTTCCCATCCTATGATTGTTGAAGGAAAGGGAGAATTGTAATTGGTTCTTATTATTTGGAGTACCTGAGTTTTAGGGGAAAAACCCTTGCATTTGACTTGATAACATACCAAATAGTTGCTAAAGGACTTGATGAAATCTCATGCAAAGTAATAATATTATGTTCTGCCTCCTTCATTCCTTCCTCATGATATGGTTGCATAAACACAAAGCCTACGCCTATATTAGCGAGTTTTTCCGAGAAAACTGGATTTTTGTTGAAAAAGCTCGCAGAGCATCCACACACAGAACGAATTTTGTCAACAGTAGGTTGACAAAACTTGGTACTTTTTTGATCACTTTTGTATATGGCCACAATTTGTCGACAGAAGTTTTGTTGGAGGATCTCTTCCGACAGCAACGTCTGTCGACTGACTGCCATAGTGTAAACATAGCAAAAGAGACTGATACATCTACATGTTCAAAAAGCATTATATTTAGATTATCAGGTCACTGTAGCTGTGTTACTAATTGTTTTAGGGAATATACGGGTATTATCACATATTAATTATGTATGGTAAGCAGGGAATAAAAGGGGGGGAATCCTTCTTTTATGATAAGCTGCTCACTGAGATATCTTTTTTTCCCCTCTTCAAGACCTTGAGCAATTTTTGGAGATACCAAACAGAGTAATGATTGAATAATTAGATTTGAACTAACAAGCATTTTCATTAAAATGGTTTAATGTCTTCTGGGTTACAGCAAACAAGGAATAAATCTGCTTTCAAAAGATCTAGTACACTGATTCTCTCTGTAGATCAAATTATCTTTGCAACCATGCCAGTGCCTGTCATAAAAATGCTTTTTGGCATTTTAGAACAAAGACTAAAACAAGCTATTGAATTCTTAAAGATATTTTTGCTTCTTTTTAATTTGTTAATTTTGAAAGAATTGAAGAAATCATCAAAAAACACAGTGTATGTCACTTCATTCTTGTATACACTTTTAATTTATTTTTAAATTACTCTCTTGGTCATGAAATATGAAACCACCGAAAATTTTCAGGGATATGTTTTTCAAAAGACCCTACCCCCCTACCTCCCACTTTATTCAGTTGTGAGATCAGGGCAAATTTTTAATGTTCTTTTGTTAGGTTTTTAGCATCATTTCAGAAAATCTGCATAATATGAGGTGATCAGTTACCACTGGCAGATTATAGATTGCTTTATAGCGTGAGGAATTTTATGCAGTGATAGTACACTCATTGTTACATCATGATATAAGTGCACTTTTAAGATGATTACAGAATCTACTCCATAAAGATGTGGGTTTGGAAACATGTTTTTATTTTGACTGATTAGTATTATAAATACAAAAGACCATGTAATACCACAGGAAAGAGCTGGAAAACAGACAGGTTTATCTGTTAAAGAATGCTTAACAGTTCCATTCCAGGATTACATTATTTTATAACAAAAGTCAATGTGTATTCAAGATGGATACAAGATAGATAGAAAGTCTGGGCAATGCTGATGTGCTGCCGATTGGAAGAAGGAAACACTTCCAAGGAATAATATAGATGCCGTTCTTCCCTTCCATCAGAGATACCTTTCACTTCCTATCAGTCATAATAATGCAGAATATAGGAATTGCTATTTTGGATCATGTAGTCTAGTAGCTTGTCTCTGACAGTGGCTACCCCCACCACAGCAGGCCAATTTGAGATAATCTACTTTTTATATTGCATCGCATCGTGCTCTTTAACAGCTAGAGATTGGCTTAAGTCCTGAAGCATGAGGCTTAATGTATTTTTCAAATTCGTTATTAATTACAACTCTGGGCACTCTTATCTATACACCCGTCCAGTGCCTTTTTGAATCTTGTTAAGTCCTTGGTATCAGTAACTTCCTGCAGCAATTAGTCTAAGGTTTAATGACACATTTTCTATGTGTTTATGTTTTCTACCTTTTAATTTAACTGAATAACGCTTTGTTTGTATGAGAGAAGGAGACCAAAAGTTCATTCTACCTCCTCCAGAATATTTATTATTTTATAGAAGTTATTCATGTCCCTTCTTCTTTTTTGCAAGGTAAATCATCCAAGTCTTTTCAATATTCGTTTATGTGGCTTATTTTTTCCCAGCTCTCGATCATTCTCACTGCTGTTCTCTGAACCCCCTATAGCTTTGCAACATTCTGTTAGATGGGATGACAAAATATTTACAGGACGCTGCACCACTGATTTATGAAAAGATACTCTGTGTCATAATATTCTCCATATTATTTACCATCCCATTGCTTTCTGAATCTGAAATCTTGTTCACTTTTTCGACTGAACCTGTACATTCGGGTCTTTCTTGAGTTTTCTACAGCAATGTCTGGTCCCTTTTCACGAGTTGGTACATTTTATATGGAACCTTGGAAGATGTACAAGTAGTTTAATGATTTCTCTCCAATGTGCATTATTTTTCATTTGTCAACCATTACATTTAAATTCTCACTGTGTTGTTCATTCACCTAACTTATTTAGGCCCCTATGAAGTTTGTCACATATCTCTGATACCTAGCTTTCTGTTGTTACCAAATTCTACTATTTTACTATTTGCTCTCTTTCTGGTTCACTAATAAAGATACTTTAGCAACATGGGGACAAAGGTATGTCTGAAGTACCTTCAGTTAACTTTAAGATTTGCTTTTGTTAGCCTTTGCCATGATGAAAGCTGACTGGGTAATTTGACTATTTAATTTACTTCTTCTTTCTCCTAGTCATTCTTTTTACCCATAACAATATTTTGCAGAAATCGTGCTAGTTAAGCTTTTAGGTATTTTGTTGTCCCATTTTTAATTAGAGTTTCCAAAATTACCCATGTATGGACATTATACTATGTGATACTGTGTCTAAACACCACACTGACTGCCTCAGAGGTCCAGTTAGATCAAGAGTGTTATGTAGGTGGGTTAGGTTCGGGGAGAAGTTAAAAGGAAGGAGTTTCCCACATTTGTGAGGGAGAGACCTAGGTTAGAGATGGTTTAGAGTTTATTTTTTGTGGAAAAGGCCTGACAGAAGCCAGGTGTGGGGAGAAACTCAGATGGACTAAAAACTCAGGGCCAAGGCTCGCAGAAGTTGCTTAGTTGTATTTTGATGGTTTTAAGGGCTACAGTTACACTACAGAGATCTGTCGACAGAAGTGACTGTCAGAAGAGATTTCCCAACTAAACTTCTGCAAACAGAGTGCAGCCACACACAAAGGCCAATTGGAGGAGTATTCTGCTCTGTCGACAGAGCATCCGGACTTCCCAGCTGCTCTCTCGACAAAACAGGCACCTGGAAGACAGGGCTGCCCACTGACCTGGATGCCTTGTCTTTTTAGAGAAGCCCCCTCACCCCCCAGAACGTCCACACAGATTATTTGTTACAGAATCTGTCGATAGCAGCTTTGCGCCCCAGGCTGAGGCGCAGAATGCTGCCAGTGAAAGTGCTGAGTTTGTTGACAAACTGTCAATAAAATGCATTTTGTGTGGCTGTTACACCAATTTTGTGGACAAAACTGGGGGTTTGTCAGTGAAACATGCTAATGTATTGAGAGACTCCATTGAGAAGCCCTGCTAGCTACTTTTTCCTGAAAAGGAGACATTGTATTAATTACTATTTTGTCAGGAAACCTTTATTTGGGACAGAGATCTCCTGGAACGGATGGAATTATAGTTTACCTGGCTGTAGGGCCACGTTACCCCCATAGAAGACCACCACAGTCATGAGGAAAGCAGAGCAAAGCCACCAAAATATTGTTTTACGTCACAAGCAGGGTGCTCCGTGGTAGTGACACTGAGAAGCATAGTGATCTGTTATTCCATGGGTCACACCAAGTGCTTTTGTTAACATATAGCTACAACATTTGTCACCCTTCTGTTCTCTAACAGAGCAGCTGTGTTTAGTGAGATTCTGCAGACTTTGTTTGGCAGTTCACCCTATTCATAGTTAAGCTGCTTCAAAACCTCAGGGTTTTGTTGGCTGGTGTACAGTGTAACATCAGTAGCAGCTGCTGCCGTTTTGACTTACAGTGAAATGTGCTGGGAGCCAGGTTTCAGCCTATGAATTCTAGTCCCACATTTTCTACTAATTATTGTTGTTAATCCATTGCATTTCACAGACCTTTCGTTATTGACCGAGACCTCTGAGCCCCACCTTTGGAACAAGACAGTATAATTCCTACATTTTCTAAGTGAGGTAACAGAGTTTGCATTTCTGACAGACTTGAGAATAGAACCAATCATCTGTATACTAGCTCAGGGCCAGAATCTGTTATGCCTCTCACAAGGTATGATTTAGAACACTGTTCCTCAATGACTGGTCTGTGGGCAGGTGCTACTGTATGAGACCTTACTGTCACAGGAAGGCAGCAAACCTCATACTGGTATCAAAATGGTTGAGAAATATTGGTTTAAGGAACACGTGAAGGTGGTTTTAAGCAAGACAAGCTTCAGCAGTAGCTCAGCAATAGGGCAATAAGTGCAGGGAGGAGAACGTGGAAAAGATTCATGAACAGTGTGTTTTAAAGAGGTTTCTGAAGGAGGATAAAGGGTATGTGTAGTTGTTGAAGTGGAGATTGTTCCAGGCATAGAGTGCAGCATGATATAAAGCAAAAGGCTCAAAGAGGAAAGAAGCGATCAAAAGAGCAGTTAAATGAGAGAATAAGCAAGATATTTAATAATTGTGGATACAATGACTAAGACCTTGTGAAGGTAAAAGAAGAAGCCAAGTTTGTGGCTGTATTAGGCATTAATAACAAAGTGAATAATATAAATTCATTGTTGTTTGGCCATCCTAAGCAATACATCATATCTAAAAAAGATGTGACACGGCAGTTCCTTCACACTCTCTTTTTCTTCTTCATAAGTTACAAATTACAGTGTGGTCAGGGGTCCTTGAATTCCTATTACTTTTTCACCTTTTCTTCTGTAAAAATAATGATCTAACAAACGTCTCTTTTGGGGTTGGGGGAAGAGGAAAACACAAAAACAAATTGAAAGACAAACCTTAATGCAATCTGACCAATCTGAAACACTCTATTGAACGTTCATGGGAGGCAACACAGATGACTCTTCATGATTCTGGGCTTAATTGGGCACAAACTACCAAAAGGGGAGGGCACTGCAAAGCAAAGTAGAATTATTTAAAGTAACTGATTTTAAGGTTTTGTATATTTAAAAAAATGTGCTCCTTCAAGGTTAGGTTAAAAGTAAAAGCCTTCCTAATTTAGTTCACTGTAAAGGAAAGTATCACTCTCTATAGTATTTGAATTTCACAGAACAATTGTAGGAAGGAAGGTAGGTAGGAAGACAGGCAGGGAGACAGAAAAGAAGAAACAGAGGCTCTAATTCAGCACACATTTAGGGTGAGTCTACACTAGGAAATTAGGTCAAATTTATTCAGGTTGACTTCTTAGCACCCAATTTTGTAAAGTTGAGGGCGTGTGTCCACACGAGCACATGAAATCAATGGAGTGTGCTCCCATTAGAGTGAGCAGCTTTGACTTTGTCGGCAATACACTGTGGGTACCTTTCTCATAGTTCCTGCTGCCCCCTTGCATTGTGGGTTAAACTCCCAGTGTCTGATGGGACAAAAAATTGCTGTGGGTGGTTTTGGGTATGCACTGTCAGCCTCCCTTAGTGCTTTTCTCCTCCCACTCCTGCAACCTTTTTCACTGGGTATCCATGCAGATGCTATTGCAAGGCTAGCATGGACCCTGTCCGCCTATTGTGAACACCTCATACCTTACGCTGCGGTACACGCAGAGCCTAAGCAGCAGCTGCCAGAACAATGGAGACTCTGAGAAGGACATGGACATGCACAGACGTGAACCACTGGAGAAGAGGAACAGGGAGATGCTGGCTGCACTTAATGCTTTGTAGACAATGGAGCACCAGTTCTGGTGCAACGAAACAAGCTTAGACTGGAGGGACTGCGTTGTTCTGCAGGTATGGGACAAACAGCAATGGCTACAAAACTTCCACATGCATAAGGCAACTTTCATGGAACTTTACATATTGCTTTCCCCCAACCTGAAGCGTAGTGATACCAGAATGAGACCTGCTCTGGCAGTTCGGAAGTGGGGGACAATAGCTCTGCAGAAGCTTGCTATGTCAGACAGCTACCAGTCAGTGGGTAATCAATTTGGGATGAGCAAATCTACAGAGGATCATCTGCTGTCATTCAAATAACCAAGGGAATCAACAGCTTTCTACTAAGAAGGACATGGACTCTGGGAAATGTACACGACACAGTGGATGGTTTTGCCATTAAGGGGTTCCCTAAATGCTTCGGGGAGGTAGATGGAAGATGCATCCCTATCTTGGCACTAGGCCACCCTGCCACAGAGAATATAGTGTAAGTATATTCAAACTCATTGTCCTATTGAGCTCAGTTGGACTACTCATATGATGAATGTTTACTATCCTTGAGCTTTTCATGATCCCCTCACAACTTTTCCTCCATAGTGAGGAATAAAAACAAAGGTCAATTTTTGTTTCAGAATGGTTATAGAATCATGACTCTCTTAATCCTACAGATAAACCTCCCCAAAGATGGTTTCTATCACAGAAGCTCACTCCCTGACATCATTAGACACGCCAAACTCCTAGATGGTCTTATTCCATTTGTCTCAAATAAATTTCTACAGTATTTCCTTTCTGGTGTTTCATAATTGCACTACACAACTTTTAGACATTTATTTTACATTAAATCCACACACACACAATTTTTCAGTTATTAAAGCAGTCAGAATATATTGCACATCTATTTTTGTATCAATATGCAGCATTACAAAGTGTAAATATATATTTATTAAAACAAACACTTTATCTGGAAAGATTACTTTCTAATACTATCATGTTCAAATTAAAGTTAAAATTAAACAAACAATCCCGCCTCCCCCAAAATAGGACACTCTACAATATACACAGAATAAAATGTATAGTTTTTCTTTTTAAAAAAGAACCTTTAAAATGAACTGTCAGGACTACCAGCTCCTCACTTCTTGCTCTAAATTGAGGTTACAGCCTTTCATGACATCATTATTGAGACTGTTCAAAACTTACATCCATTCCTGCAAACACTTAGTTATACAAGACGACGTTATGCATGCAACCATGGTTCAGTGTGTACTACACATACAAGAGCTACTTGCATGAATAAGGAATTGCAAGTCTGGGGACTCCTCTGTTGTTTAGCAAAAAGAGGGAAATCAAGGTCTGGCATTCAATGTCATCCACAGGTACAAAAGAAATATAAGCTTCATCTCTGTCTCTCTTTGTCCCTCTCTCTCTCACACACACACACACACACAAAACAAACCACTATATCTTTTGCTATGCAATCTACCTCAAATGTGAAAGTTTTAAGTTTTCCCCCCAGTATATACAGTTGCAAATAGTAAGTTAAACAAACATTTGAAAATGGACCTACATTTAAATAATATTCCTAAACTTTGAACATAAGAACACAGCTGTCACATTTATATATGTAGCAGAAACCACTGAACTTTCCTGCGGTAAATTAAATGTGATCTGCATTATAAAACATTATACAGTGAATAAACAGGATGATTTCCAATAATTTCCTGCTTCTATAATACTATACTGTGTGTGTGTGTGGGGGGGGCCTCCAGAAGAAGGACTTCCTTCCGGAAGACCCCTGGGGGCCGCGCTTCTAAATGCCGTTTTGGAGTCCGGAAGAACGGTCTTCTGGACTCCAAGTCACGTGACCGTATGCTAATGAGACGCGGGGCATTTGCATCCACACCTCATTATAATATTTCAGGATGTGTATTACCATGCCACTTTCGCAGAAAGTGGCCTGTGGAGAAACGGCCAGTGTGTGTAAGTGAGTGAGTTATTTCCGGGGGGTGAGAAGGTGTTTAAGAAACTCTACAGCGAAGAATTAAAAGCTTGGCGCACAGTATTTTAAAATTCTGCATATTTCTGCAAATTTTGTCAAAATAACGCTACATAACACCAGTTTCAATTATTTTGGTAATTTTTTTTTCAAATACCTGTCAGCAAGCATGTCTGTAACAACAGAAATACACA
The DNA here is from genome assembly GCF_033958435.1 of Carettochelys insculpta. Lineage (NCBI taxonomy): Eukaryota > Metazoa > Chordata > Testudines > Carettochelyidae > Carettochelys > Carettochelys insculpta. The sequence goes on from NC_134137.1 coordinate 141,647,924, forward strand.
AAAATACAACCTGTAGCCCCCATCCCCTGAAGTCTAGACACTTCCATCCGTACTCCTCAGGGCTCAGCAAGCCAGAGGGAGAAACAGCTTGAGGCTGGATCCCAGGCTTGTGTGGAGTTCTTGCACATCACTATCTCCTTCCTGAAGGGTACATAGGAGACTGCAGCTGCTAGAAATTTTCTCGTTCCTTTCCCCTTTCCCTGGCAGTATCATGTGCAAGTTGGGCGCTGCTGGGTCCAGAGACCCCAAGTGGTGGCCAGCAGCACTACAGCCACTTTCCATGAAGGAAAGTAAATTCTGCATGCACATTAATTTCTGCAAAATTCTGTACTTTGCAGTAGTGGAGAATTTCCACAGTGCTATTTTTACTTGCTACTAAATCTGCATTTCTGTTAAACAACTGGTTTAAAAAAACTAACACATTTATTAGTTTATTGCTGATATTTCAGCTAATTCAATTCCTACCTTTTCTGGAGGTGGTGGAGGGTGAAATCGCTTTGCACAAACTAAAAATATATCAGGATGTGGCTTGCTGTTCTTCACATCTGGGTCATCTCCCAACACAATATGATGAAATAGACTGAAGAAATCTTTGTGTTTGCTTGTTTTCATCTGAAATGTCATTCCAGCTGAGCTAGTGGCAATAGCTATGGGTACATCATGCTGGTGCAGATGACGGATCAGCTTTTCAACCCCTAAAAGACAAATTAACAGGCATTTTAACATTCACGTCCTATTTACAGTACTTCAGGCTGTAGCGTAATAAAGTAGTTTTACTGAATATAATATGGGTTCATTTTTCCTCCCTCACTCTTGAAAGGAATTCTTATGAAGCTTATGTCTCTACTGGAACTTGCAATAGAACTGCAGCACAAAGTAGACATACCTGAGCTGCCTTTGATCGACCTAATTTAAATAACAGCAGCAGCAAAGGTACATCACCATGGGTGGGACTGCAGAAGAAGACTGCTAAAGATCCTGTGTACTTACTTCTGTGGCTAATCCTTGCTCTCGTGGCTTCACTGCTATTGTTATTTAAGCTAGTCGAGGACTGGTTATACATGAAGTCATACCTCACATAGCGTAGGCAAACCCTACGAAATATCTTTGCTCAACCAAAAAAAAGAAATAAAAAAAAGGGAAGTTATGGCATCAAATGCCATCATTCCCACACTGGCTGATGTGATAGAAAATGGAAAATTACAGGTCTGAGGGCATGAACTCAAGTTTGATTGCAGAGGAACTATGGAAGCTTTTTCTCACTTCAGCTGCTATGTGCATACTCAATCAACTAGACAATATTTGTTGTTTGTCCCTTTATTATTTGCTCATCTGACATGCATTCACAACAACTTACGACGCAATACTGAGATCCACCATTTTGTTTATAGCATCTTGTCACAACATTTAAAGAACCACCTGAGACATTTTGGGCAGCCTATAAAAACAACACAAAACAACAAAAAAGGCAGTCATGTAGCAGTTTAAAACACTAACAAAATAATTTATTAGGTGATGAGATTTTGTGGGGCAGATCCACTTTTTCAGATCTGCATTTGGATCTCTATTTCCAGATCTAAATAAGTGGTTCTGCTCCATGAAAGTACATCAACTAATAAATTATTTTGTTGGTCTTTAAAGTGCTACAGGACTGCTTTTCTGTTTTGTGAAGACACAGACTAACACGGCTACCTCACTGACTATGAAAACAGCAGTCTTGCTTGAAATGCATTCCTTCCACAAAGTATCCATATGCCCAGGAATCTTGAGGAACTGGAATTCTTTTTACTGTTAGTAAAGTGGATATATTAGCAAATAGTCAATCACCTGACCCATCCATCTGGAAACTCAGTTAAACTGTAGACGTGCCTGTCCACAGTTTTTTTTTTGTGTTCTCCAGAATTTAACCTGTCAGTTAATAATTAAAATTTCTAGATTCACTGTTCCTGAAGACAGATTTACTATGCAAATGAATTCACATTTATCTTGTTAAATTTCTAGACAGAAATAAAACCATAAACAGAAGCATAAACTTCCTCCTTTAAAATCAAAAAAGCATTAATGTAAAAGTCTAGCTTTATCCCCTTACCCGTCTATGCTAACAAAAAGTCTTCCTCAGAAAAATGTCATGATTTTATCTCACTGAAATGTGATTATAAATACAAATGAACTTTTGATTCTGAAAATGTATGTGAAGTTGGGGCCAAGAGTAAGAAAACAGATATTTAAACTGCTCCTTATGTTCAAATCAGAAGTTTTACTTCACATGAGGTTTAATGTAAATAACCAATAGCATTTTACAAATAGAATTTTTTCCTATAAATAAATACATCCAACGATATTGCAATTTTTAAGTCTGTACATATCCCATATGTCCTACTTATCAAATGGCTAATTTTCTCCTATTTGTGACCTCTTCAAGTGGCTTGCTTTCTTCAATCACATGGCAACACTGTTTCAGCTCAGCAGTCACAGGATATATGTATTCAGTTTTCACTAGAGCTAGCTGGCTAAGAAAAAGCACTCTTGTGGAAAGGTTACCTCTTCAGGGTTCTTTCTCGAATTCCCCTAGGGCACATGTCATAGTATGAGTTTTCTCCCTTTTCCATTTTGCCTTTATTAGATTTAAAGGAGCCTGATACTGTTAGATCATAGCTATCTCTAATAACCCTATTGGATATGCTACTTAATTTGGTTTCTAATAATTAGGTAGCATACTGGACTCTACACCCAAGAATGAAGGCAAGTTCCAAAAACAGGACTTTAGGGAAAACAGCTCTCTCTCTCCCCTCTCCCCCTATATGGGTATGTCTACACTTGCATTCCTCTTTTGAAAGAGGTATGAAAAAGAGGTAAATCAAAATACAAATGAGGTACAAATTTGCATATCTGACACCTCATTTGCATATTATTTCACAATAGCTTCTTTCAAAAGAAGAAAAGCAATGTAGACACGGCTCTTTCAAAAGTAAACCCCATCTTCGAAAGAATCCTTCTTCCCTTTATTTAATGGGAAGGATTCTTTTGAAGATGGGGCTTACTTTCAAAAGAGCTGCGCCTACACTGCTTTTCTTCTTTCGAAAAAAGCTATTTCGAAATAAGAATACACAAATGAGGTGTCAGATATGCAAATGTGCACATCATTTGCATTTTGATTTACCTAATTTGCATACCTTTCGAAAGAGGAATGCAAGTGTAGATGCACCTTCTATGTATAGAGAGATAGATAGATAAAACAAAGTGTGCTGTGTATCCATGTACAGCTGCAAATTCATGTGTACTCACAACATTGAAACAGGTAAAAATAACACTACCAGAAGTTTTCACCACTCCTATTTTTTCCTTCCAGATGTTTTTCAAAAATTCTAAATCAAACTGATTTTTATAAGAATCAGTAAACAATGAGTGGTTATTTACAATGAATTACTATATTCAGATAACAGTGCAAATATTACCCTGATTCAGCCATAAGTACTCATTGGGAAGATATAATTTGGATAACTTCCTTACATTATTATTATTTTGTAGATAAAAATCAAAATACATACCAAATGGGAAAATAAATTATATTAAAATCTATAAGAAGGCCCCAACCTCAAAATTTCTTAATGTTAACCAAATTACGATTCTACCAAAAACAAATAAATCCATCAGAAACCCTGCTACCACCAAGTAACATGCTAAAAATTCATGTGAACTCATCCTCTTTAATCTCTAATTTAGGGGTCCAGCACCTGTCGTCTTCCCACTAAACTCTTCCTGTTTGCTCCACGCCCAAGTGACTCAGTGAGATGTTTAAATCACCCTCTGAGGATGGCCTCTGAGTGCATCCAGGTTCATGTGAACCCTACATTTGATCTTCCTTCAGTGATTGGCTCACATATTTACCCCAAAGTAACAGCCAATTTAAAAAAATATCTTCAGTAAAACCAGGTTTATTTAACTAAGTGAGAGAATTAAATTTAAGTTAAACAAACATCTTCCAACAGACCATTTGTCCATCTTCATCCAATTCACTCTACACAAATATGCTTCAAAGTTCAGACGTAGACTACTATATTATTCAGTTACCACACAAGCAACAAAGAAATCAAAATGTCTTTAAACAGGTTTTACAATTTCACTTGTAATCAACAACTTCAAACATTTCCAAAGATGAAGCTGTACTAAAAAAAAGCCCCGTTAGAAGGGTGGTAAGTGGCTATATGGAATGAAGTTAAACTCGCTTTTGAGATCTTATATGATGATGTTATTTTACTAATTTACATTTACTTAAGAAAGGATGGACTACTACTAAATGTGAATACAGGTTGAGTCTCTCTCATCCAGAACTCTCTCATCTGGCAACCTCCATAATCTGGCATTATTTTAGTTGGCCGGATGACCACTTATTTATCATGGGTGTGGCCACCTTTCCTGCGGTCCCATAAAATTTGTTTACAGCTACCAGTCCTGGCTTTCAGTGTTCTGTGCAGTTATTTAACTGTAATTTACCCCTAAATGTCTTCTAAGAGCTCAGTAAACAGTGCAAGCACTGGTAATGTACTAGAAAACATTGACCTCCCATCGTTTGGCAAATTCTCTCATCCAGCACCAGTCAGGTCCCAAGGGAGCTGGATGAAAGAGGTTCAATCTATAGCTATCTAACTTCCCATTACTAATCCTTTTCACATTTTAAACCATTTACTTAAATATATGAAACTAACATTCCTTGATATACCTACACTGTAGACATCTTCCTTTATGTTTTTCTCCTTTCAGTTTTTTGTATATTCTAAAATCAAGCAAGTAAATACTGTAGGTAGGATTTTGCCATGCTTATGTTTTCTCCCTCTTTTCCCTTTTACACAATCTTTCTTCTTTCTGTCCTGCCCTGATTATTAAATCAAAAGTTTAAATTTAATCTCGTTTATACAAAATATTGAACAGACAATATTTAATAATTCCAATTTGGAACAGATAACCAGGGATTAGATCTTCAAAGTTAACACCTAGCCAGGCTAACTGAGGAAAATACATTAAAAAAATACTATTGTCCCCTTTGTAGTGGTGCTGTAGCTCACTCCAACAAGGACAGAGTTAAAAGCAGGTGAGAGGAAGACTGTGCAAATTCGGCCAATCCGGCCAAGGAGCAATCAATCAATCAGGTCCTGGCTGAGCCCTATAAAAGGCTGAATAGCTCAGAGGAACGCACACTTGCCCTGATCAGCAAGGAAGATGCAGCTGGGTCCTAGGACGGGAGGAAACCAGGAGCACCTTGGAGGGCTGGGCAGGCTCAAGGGAGCAGGAGACGTGCTGTAGCCGGATATCTGCCAGGCTCTGGGTTTTTATAAAAGGGATAAGGAAGTGACCCACAGGGAGCATGGCCAGCAGAGGGAAGAGAAGGGCAGAACATGGAGGCTGGCAGAGGGTCCCTGGGCCAGGAACCAGAGCAGTGGGTGGGCCTGGGTCTGCACCTTGCACCACACCTTGCCACAGTGGAGCATGGCCATGATAGACTGCGGCTTGCCACTGAGGCAAGGGGCTAGACTTTGGGGCTGAAGTTGGCCACTGGGAGCTGGAAGACTGCTGATACTTCAGAAGGCAGCGATCAGAATGCGGGAACTGACAGAAGGCAGAGGACGTTGTGGATCAAAGGAGTGATGCGGGTCAGAGTTAGAGAGTAGAGACAGGAGAAGGCAGTGACGACAGGTGAGACACTGACCGAAAGGTGGCACACTCCACTAATTCCCTCCCAGACTCACCAGCAGGAGGCACTGCTGCTATAAGTCCAATGAGCTATATTCTTATATTAACCAAACATGGTGGTAGATAGAGTACCAAGATTTGTACTATGTGGTATGGCATGGTACACAAACCATAACAGAATGATGCAATATATCACAAAAGGGGAAGCAATTACAGCATTATCTGAAGTACATGTCATAATATGGTATTATTTTGTATCTATGGATGTTCCATGTTTTCCAACCAACTGGGAAGTTCTGTTAATTTTTCTTGCTTCTTTTTTCTTCACCTTTTTTTTTCAAATAGGAAATAACTATTATTGGTAACGGTTGTAAATACTGACTACTGGATAGAAGATGAAAAGCAAAATAAACAAAAAATAAAACTGAAAAATGATCTAAGAGAAGCAAATTGAAATGGACAAGAATCAACTTCAGATGTCTTCATCATTCATCACTGACTGACTAATCATAGATGTCAATGAAATTAACAAATTTGAAACAAACAAACAATAAAAAATGTGTGTACAGGATGCAAGTATTGGAAACATAGACACTTCTTACAAGACTAGTTCAAGATTTTCATTTAAAGTTATCTAAAACAGCACAAATTAAAGCAGAATTTTGTCCATATTCCCTGGATACGTCTCTTCAGTCCCAGTGGATTCCACTGAAACCTTGGTGACAATAATTAGTTCAATTGGCTGACAAGCTAGGGATAGTTTTTACTGAACAAGATGTTGCTACTGTGTCCTCATTTGCTTTTTTTGATCAATCACAACATAACCTGAAGAAGTTCCAGAATAAAGAAAGTTATTATGACCTGACTGGAGACAGCATGTCCCTCCTTGATTGTTCTAGGGATTGTGTGCTATTATTTTGTACGGGGCCTTTTATATAAAGTTAGCTATCATGCTTTAAAGCCATGTGATGTCATCTATTCATTCTGGTGTAAAACTAAGTCTGAAGTTCCTGGCTCCATTTAAATCAATGGTAAACTCACATTGCTCATCCAAAAAAGAACAAGGTGGAAAGTAATTTATTTCATATTTTCTTCAGTCAATACTATCTTTGCCAGCAGGACATATTCAGAATGGAACACTTAAAACAGTGCTACAGCTGCCAAAAGGAAGAATTTTTTATTTATTTTAATATAAGTTGAGTAAATATTTGGAGAAATAAATGATTTTGTAACAACTAAGCACACAGGATCTGATTAGGAAACAAATATTTTCTGGTGTTCCTGATTGAGCCTATTCTTCCAATTCTTTAATCTTTTGTAAATATACATCAGATATTTTCTGAACAACAATCTGCTAAGACTGCTAAAAGGATAAAGTGAACTTTTTCTGCAGTAAAATCCCCTTAAAAATTAATGCATGTTTCAGAGACCTTTTTTGAAGGATAAGCGAAGTGACATCCCAGGAAAACTGAGATGGTATTATTCCCCATATATATTTAAAAAGTGAAGCCAGCTCCTTTCTAGGTCAGAAGTCCCAAATTGAACAAATGATTCTTTGGATGGCAAGTCACAATATGAAGACCACGACACACACTGATACTGCATTACCTGCTCGCTCCTTGCATGAGATCCAACAGTGTAGCAAAATATGCAATAATATTGCTCTCTGAGCATTTTGTGCTTATGACAAAAATCAGTACTGTAGGTCTTCTATTAAAAAAAGGAAACTGCTGGAGCTCATTGTTGCAACTATAGCATTCTGGAGTTAACCTTTTCTAGAACCAGGAAGAACAATTAAAAGAAAAAAAATAAACGCTCAATGTGGGCTCAATTTGGGGCCTGTCTTTCCTGACAAACAACCTTTTAGGACATCCAGCTGACATTCATCTAAGACAGGGGTCTGCAACCGAACTAGTGAAAAGAGACATTTTTTCTAATTCAGTTACAAAATCAATACTTCAAGAGCCGCAATGCACATGAATATGAGTCAGTCCTTAATGTCAAACTGTACTTTGTCACTCCTAATTTAAGAACAGCATGCATATAATGATTTGTCACTTAGAAATGTTACCCCATCTCCAGGCTTTACCCACCTCAGCCCTCAAATCTGCTCCCATCCCCAAGTTTTACCCCCATCCCGCAAATCCGACACCCCCCCCATCCCCACGTTTAACCTCTTCGGCCTCAATCTGCCCCCACTCTATCTCCAGGATTTACCTGCCTCAGCTGACGAGCTCTGCATGTTACTGCTGCTTCCCCTGCCGCCTTCTTCTCCCTGTGGCAGCACAGCTTCAGCAGGAGCAAGTTTGTCTGTCCCTCCCCCCAGCTCTCCTGCAGGCTGACTTCCCTCATGTGCATTGCGTGAGTGGCTCCCTGCCCTGCCGGTTTCCCCCCTCTGCAGCTGACTGCTCCACTTCCACAGCCATATGTGAAGTCAGTGGCGGCTGTGCTCAGAGCTGCAAATGGCTCATTAAAGAGCCGCATGCGTCTCCAAAGCTGCAGGTTGCCGACCTCTGATCTAGAAAAGTGAACCCAATGCAGAGATAGTTTAAGGTAATCTAGAACATTTGGTCACACAAGCACAAGACCTTCCCTGTCCATTTCTGAACAAGTTTTGTCATAGACAGAAAATTACAGTGATAGAGAGAGAGAAATTATGAAATGGTCTTTCAGTTTTTTTACTTGGTGCCATGACAACAAATACTTTACCATCTACCTCACTTTAAAAAATCCCTTTTAAAATGTTATCACACTTGAATTAAAATATAAGCACCAACTGTAGTCAATTAAAACAAATTATTCAATAGGGAATTTGTACAGATTAATCCAAGAATATTTTCAGATTCAGGTGAAAGGTAAAGCTGAGCAGTTACAGAAAGCCTTAGGGCTATATACATGAAAAAAAAATGGTGGAGGCTGCACATTATCTTAAGTTTGTCCAAACGTTTTATTTTCTCTTCTTGATTTCTTCCTTTTTTAAAAAAAGCCAAAAAGCAACCCCTTTTTAAACCAAAAACATGTAATTTTAAAATACTTTTCTATATACTTTGAGAATGTGAAGACATATTTTAGTAAAGAATATTCTATTTTGCATCTTACCTATTATCTTTGTTTACCTTCTCCCTGCAACTGCCTATTGTTAATCAGACTGATTTTAAAGCAGTCTAATTGGTGGCATAGCAATCACGTGACAAAATAAGACATCTTTACCATGTGCTATTATTCTTAACATAGATACAATTGGACATATAGCATGAAGTGATTTACAACTAACAACAGTAGATAAAACTAGAGTTAAGATAACTTAAATTCCTATTATAACTCATTGTTTACATATGCTAAGTTTCCAAAATATTCAATTTTTGGACTCCTATATGGCTTTGTGTGTCCAAAATATATTACACATACATATACACACACACAGATGTAGTGTATGTGTCTGTGTGTATACAAACACACCACACCCTTCTCATGAAAGGTAAACACACACACACACTTTTCATGTCAGGGATGCGGTATGTTTGTACACACACAGACACATACACTGCATCTTTCATTCTTCAGAGACTTGACTAACTTGACTTAAACACTTGTATTCTGGGTGGCACATAGGTCATTACAAGTTTCTGCCAATTTACTGTCTCAGGACAAAACTTCTAGCCGACACCATGAGTAATCCAATTGTCCTTCAATCTCAGTAGATCTTCTCCACATTGTCTGAGATCTTCCCCTTTTGCATTTTCCTTGTCAGTTCCATTTGAGAACATGACGAACTATGCTGGGTGGTGCTTTTTTGAGAGTGTGGCCTAGTCATCCCTGCATACTTCTCTTGATTTCAATGTCAAATAGTTCTTCTGCTCTGTTCCAAAGCTCCTCCTTTGTGACTGAATGTTGCCATTTTATATGAAGGACGTATCTCAGGCAGCTGTTTATGAATGTCTGTAGCTTGTGATTTGCATCCATACAAGAGCACACTCTTCACGTTTGTATTAAAGGTCTGCAGTTTCATCTTCACTGATTTTTTTTTTTTTGTGATCTCCATATGGGATGGAGAGTCTTGAATGAAGCTGTTGCTTTTCCTATTCTGGCACTGATATCCTTGTCTCTTCCTCTGTCTCATAATACTCTCCAGGTAGGTGAACTACTCCACATCTTCCAGGTCATCCCCTGGAAGATGGATGGGAGGGAGGGAGGAGGAAGTTCCCCTTAAGCAAGTGTTCTATTATCAGTGGCTGCGTGTACACTACAGTAATCTTTCAAAAGATGATCTTCCAGATCTCTTTTGGAATCTCTTCTTTCGAAAGAGCATGTCCACACACAGAAAAGTGGATCAAAAGAGCAAGCTCCACTTTTGAAAGAGAGCATCCACACACACCCCACTTTTTCGAAACAATGGGCCAGGGTTCACAAATCCAGCACCATGAGGACCACTCTTTTGAACAAAGGGTCCTGGAGCAGAGAAAGAACCCCCCCCCCAGTTTTCAAAAGCCCTTTTTCCTATCTGGTAATCAGAAGAAGGGCTTTTGAAAACTGTTGGGGTCTTTGGGAAGGTCCCGTCTCCACGGGCAGTGCGCGATTCAAAAAGCTACACTTCTGAATTGCCGCGGCTGCCATTATGCTAAGGAGGCACTGCATATTCACTGCAGAGCCTCATTAGCATCTTTCGAACCCGCTCATTAACATGCCCCTTTTGAAAGGAAGGGGCACGTGTAGACACAGGGTTCAAGAGAATCTTATTGGACAGTTTTCCTGGAATAGACAGGAATGTGTCCAGTTCTTGCATTCCTTCAAGTTGCCTTTCTTGGACACTTAATAAGGTAGCCATATTTCTAGTCTTGTGGGATCTACTAATTGACCTAAACATATTATACATCATGTTGACTGATGTTTTACTACCTGCATTGATTACTTCCGTGGAGATGCTGTCTCGTACAGGTACTCTTCTGCTTTTCAGATGGGCAATGACTTTCCTGATTTCTTCTTTTGTAGATCTGTTGCTGTTAATTTACAGAGATATATTTTCAGGTAGTAATTCCAGAGGTTCCATGAGGGCAGGTGGATTCAGTAGGTCTGCAAAGTGTTCCTTCTATCCACTGAGCTGCTCACTTGGGTTTCTTAGCTCATACCCATCACTTGTCCCATACTGGCTGATCCACTGTAGACCATAACCCAGAGAGCTTCCTTGAGATGTCATACAGGTCTTTCAAGTTTCTCCATCCTGCAGCTTGTTCTGTTTCTTGTAAAAGGTTTTCCACAAAGTTATTCTTGTCCCATTTTACAGCCTTTTAAACTTTTTTGTTGGCTTCTGAACACAGTTTCTGGGCTTCCACATTGGCTGCTCTTATTTTGCTCTTAGTGGTGAGGTGGCTTGTGTCTCTCCATGACCCAGAGAGGTATGCCAGCAGGAGCTACAGCTCCTGGAAGGGTCACCTAATCTAGACAGGTCAAAGGGCAGAGACCATACAAATTTGGATCACCTCTCCCCGAGTTGTTAGGGTTAACAACTCTACCCACAAAGATCAAAAGTTACAGAAACATCTATACAGAAACCGACAAGGAAGGAGCTGGCAATCTGTGTGGATTGAGTATGAAGTATGGCAGGGAAAGTCAAAAGGAAGATGACCTGAAGATGACCCTTCCCTCACCCAGGAGAGCCACCCAGTTTGGTACTTGGAATGTTCAAACTATATATCAAGTGAGGAAGACAACAGAGATAGCTGCAGAGATGAAACATTATGAGCTTGCAGTTTTGGGCTTGTGTGAGATAAGATGGACACAATTTGGGCAGCTATGCCAGGTGAAACTCAGTACATCACATGCGGAAGGTGTGGGCTTGATGTTATCAAGAGAGGCATCTGGTGCTTTAATGGAGTTCACAGCACAATTACTATGCACCATCACAGTCAGACTCTACAACACAGTGAGAGAGGTACTGATTGTGTAATACTATGCACCAACCAATGAAGCATATAAGCAACGTAAAACAGACTTCTTTGAGAAATCACAAAGTGGTGTGAACCAGAAAGTGGAGAAGGGTATCTTGATTTTGACTGGTAACTCCAGTGCAAAAATTGGAAGCATAAATACACAAAGAGAACAGACTATGGGGAAAGAAGGCCTGGGCAACCTGAATGAAAATGGAGAGTGCTTTGGTGACTTTTGTTCCTTCAATAGATTGCTAGTGGTAGTGTTTTTCCACAGTCAAAACATCTATTGGAAGAAAGATGGGAACTCACTCCCCTTTCCTTCCCTAGCCTCACACAATTAAGATTGCAAATGCAGAGCCTAATCTGCATCTTTGCACATTAATTCTTATTCATAGGAACAGTTTCCTTTAAAAAACAAAGCAAAACAACAACAACAACAACAAAAACCAAATAACACTATGCATAGGTAACTACATGAAATATTGCTTTCACAGGAACATTTTCTGTTTCAACTTTTTAGAATCTCAACATTTTAGAGAAAAGGCTGAAAAACAATGAAAACATTTCATTGCATTCTAAATTTGTCATAAAAATGGGATTTATTTTTTCATCTACCCAAAATTTCCTTTTCTCATGATGTATCATACTACTGTATGGGCTTGTCTACACTGGCCCCCAGCTTTGACGGGGCATGGTAACAGGACGACGGGAGATTACTAATGAAATGCTGAGGTGAGTATGAGGAGTAAAGCGACTTCGAAGCAGCGCAGGCACTTCAAAGTGCCCGTGGCTACAGGCATGCCGGCACTTCAAAGTTTGAAGCTTCAAAGCTGTCACGGGGGAGAATTAGCCTAGTAATCTCCCCTTGCCCTGTTTAACATGCTCCCTTCAAAGTTGGGGGCAAGCGTAAACCCAGCCCATGTGATCCATCTAAAAGTCTAACATTCTTACTGTGATATTTTGCTTATTTGTGCTGCTAGCTCTTCTCCCTGCCTCTCATTTTATTCCCTTTTTCTGTCATCCTTCACAATTTTCTTGCCTTCCCCTGTCCATGCTGCATGCATCCTTGGCCTCCTACACACTCACAAGCCCCTTTTCCTTGCACTGCTTCTCACCATTCATTATTTTTATGATGCTTCTCCCTCTCACATTCTTTCTGACTAGGTTTTCAAGCCACATCCATCACCATAGTAATCTAAATGCTGGTCTTATGCTGCATCTTCCCCCCTTCCCTCCAACCTCTTTCCAATGATTTTACTGGGTTCTTCTGCTACTTCTGAGTGTGCCATCAGCACAGTAAGGTGGACTAGACTCCTGATCCCTGAAATACCAACTCTTTTCCATCTCACTCTGACACTAGAATGACCCAGTAAACCAAGCAGTTTATGAATACTGTGTAACTATTGGAGGGAAGCAGAGATCACTGAGTTAAAAAAATACAACAGATTGTGAATACACACTGTACTGTTTAGGGTACCTACTTAACCAAGTGTGTGTTACCCATTTCTTTCATGAGTCATATCCAGTGGTGCATGAATAGGCGCCTTGAGGACAAATATAACCTCTTCGTGCAAGGGCTGCCTATCTCTATTTCCAAATCATTTGTAACTCATACACTGAATCTGATGTCAGGAAGCTCTTCAAGATTTCAGCACCCTTTTTAATAAAACAAAAGGTAACATTACCACTCAGACCTCTGGCAACTTGATTGAATTTATAGTTGATTTGATCATAATCCTTTAAGACTACAAAAGCAATTCTTCACTAGAAACCTTTGTTGCTTTTGAGCGCAAAAATGTGCTCAAAGAAAATAAAATATTCATTCCACCTAGGAAGGATGAAGCAGACAGTGTAAAGAATCAAATGGATTTTTAAAATGTTTTTGGTGTAGCCTGATGCTCTGCAGTCCTGGGAATCACAAATCATTGCCTCAATCCTCAAGAGAAACTGTCATGACAATGATGACTGGGAAAGTAGAAAGGTTGGAGGAGCTATTTACCATTTGTTGTAACCGCTACAGACCTAGTGATCAGCAGCCCTTTGGAAGCATGCTTTATGTTCAAATGTTTCATTTGTAGTGTGAAAAATACTTTAGGAATACTATCAGTAATGCTACATTATTAACTATGAGTCAACAATCTTACTTTGTTGCTTCACAAAAAAAAGTGAACATCCTTCTGGGATGTACGAACAGGAGCACTTTAAGAAGACACAAGAAATAGAGGTTACTTATCTTCAACTGGAGGTCCTATGAGATGTGAGGTCCCTCTCTGCATTTCTCATGTGGGATACAGACATATACTATGCACCCGAGTCTGCAGTATTTTGTAAGCAGTCTGTTGGCTCACACATAACACAGTAGCTTTCCATGTGCTCTGAACTGACACCACCAAAAGCAGTGTGGACCTACACCTCTCCTCTTTCCCATTCATACTACAATTCAATCTGTAGCAGAGGACATTGAGAGAGGTTAGGGACCATGCATAGGGACCATGAATCTCAAAGAATGCCCAGTTACAGGTAAGTACCCTCAATTCATTTTTCAAGTGATAGCCCCCATCTGCATTCTATGTGTGGGAGATTAACAAGCAGCAGTAACACAGGAGCAGCTGTGAGGATGCAGCACTGATAGCTGGCTGTGGTACTGCTGCCCCTACAGCTTTAGCCACAGTGGACGAATTGACCAGAGCACAATGTCTTGTGAAGGTATGCAAAAAGCTCAAGCTAACTGCCCCGTACATCTCTAGGAATGGTGAGTCTCTCAGAGCTAGTAAGCTAGTGGAATGAATCCACATCCCTTTAGGTTTTATATATTTATAGTCTGTCATGTCCGACGATGACATCTTGAGCTTGCACAGGCTCATCGGTTGTGGACTCACACGTGGCTGAGGACTCCAAGCTTTGAACGACATGGGCGCTCACAGTAGGGGCAAGGGAATTGTCCTGGCTCTGTTGGTGCAGCTGCTGCTGCTGCTTTCTTCCTCTCACGAGCATCAATGAGGCGTACGTTGTCATATGCGTGTCCTTTAGGAATGGGAGATATACATACATATCTCATAGAGCTGGAAGGGACCTTGAGAGGTCATCAGGTTCAGTTCCCTACTTTCCCAGCACAACCTTTCACCATCCCTCAAAGGAGGTTTTTTTTAAATCTAAACTGCCCTAGAACCTTGAGAGGCCCACCTCACACACTGAAATCATAATCATGGATTTAACAGGCCAATGCTCTCACCACTGAGCTCTCCCTCCTAGCTGGTAACAAAGGGTAATACAATCTGAGACCCATTTTGAAAGTATCTGAGTCAATATAATTTAGCCCCTCGATTGCTCTGCTTTGGAAGCAAGTAGTTTAGGTATTTTTTTAATATCTTTTGTTCTTTGCACATAAAAAGCCCAAGGCCTTCAAACATGCAGAGAATGCTGCCATCTCACTTCATGACTGCGTCTACACTACAGTTCTGTTTTGAAAGAACGTTTTTCAAAATGGAACATCAAAAGATGCTCTTTCGAAACAGAGCGTCCACACACACCAGCGGGGATTGAAGGTTCGGTCCCTTCTTTCTAAAGGCCCCAGGCACACATGCCAGCTCACTCTTTCGAAAGAGCAGGGGCAGGAAGTACTACAGGCAGGGTCTCATGGCGGACGAGCCCTTCCAGTGCCATCATCCGCCATCCCCTTAAAAGGCCCCCTCCCCTGGACCTCAGCCTGCACATGCCAATAGCCAGCAACCCTGTCCCCAGGCAAAGCGAGAGAGAGAGTGAGCGAGAGGCAACAGAGGTGGCATCCCGGTCCCCCATGGACCCCGAGCAGCACCCCCCCCGGCCGCAGTCCTGGCCGCTGTACTGCAGGGCTCTGGGTGGCCACCACGGTAGCCACCCTTCTGGACGCCATCCTCAGTGTGCAAGGGCCCCAGCCAGTTCCCCGGGTCATCAGACGTCTGTGGAGCTTCCCTACAAGCAGTGACTAGTGGGACCGGCGGGTGCTGGAGGACTGGGGTGACAACCGGTGGCTACAGAACTTCAGGACGACCAAGGGGACATTCCTGGAACTGTGCCACTGGCTCGCCCCAGTCCTCCAGCACTAGGACACACACCTGAGGCCAGCTCCCCCTGCACAAAAGGGTGGCCATTGCTCTATGGAAGCTGGCCACCCCGGCCAGTTACTGATCCATTGGCCACCAGTTCAGGGTGGGCAAATCCACCATCGGGGTTGTCGTCATCGAGGTAAGCCGTGCCCAGCGCACACCTAGACTGCTTGTGGGGGAAGGAGGGCAGCCTGGCGATGGGCAACATTGGGAGAAGGGTGGGCACCCGGGGTCAGGGGCGGGGATGGGGACGGGCACGGGCAGGCATGGGCATGGGCGGGCATCCTGGGGCCAGGGGCAGGGATGGGGACAGGCTCAGGCGGGCACCCCAGGGCCAGAGACGGGGATGGGGATGGGCACAGGTGAGCAAGCCGCACCCCACCCCATGCTCACAAGTGCACCCCCCTATGCCCTGCAGGTTGTCTGGGCAATCAACAAGGTGCTCCTGAGGCACCTGGTGTGCATCGGGGACCTGGACGATGCCATCTGGGGATTACAGGAGATGGGCTTCCCCAACTGCTTCGGGGCCCTGGATGGCACCCACATTGCCATCTGGGCCCCGGAGCACAGCCGTGGGGCGTACGTCAATTGCAAAGGCTAACACTCGGTGGCCCTGCAGGCCCTGGTTGACGCCAACAGCCGGTTCCAGGACGTCAATGTGAGCTGGCCCGGCCGCACCCACTACACAAGGGTCTTCTAGAACTCAGGGCTCGGACATCATATGGCCGAGGGGAACTTCATCCCCGCGGTGGGAGCTCCCCATCGGGGACACGACGATGCCACCCTGCATCGTGGCAGACGTGGCCTACCCCCTGCAGGCCTGGCTGATGCAGCCATACACTGTGCACACCCAGCCAAGCCAGGACCTTTTCAATGAATGGCTGAACCACGCCTGGAACACCATTGAGCGGGTGTTCGGCCACCTCAAGGGGAGATTTAGATGCCTCTGCACCAGGCTGGAGGTGGGCCTGCCCAATGTCCCTGCAGTGGTCGGGGCCTGCTGCACCCTCCATAACCTGGTGGAGGCGAAATGTGAGGCCTATGCCAAGGTGGGGCGCGGGTATGAACAGCCCCCTGCTGCCCCGTGCCACCAGGTCCAGTAGGACGGGGTGCATGTAAGGGAGGCCCTGCACCAGGCCTTTGAGTGGAGGCCATGGTAACCCCCCCCACACCCCCCACCCAAACCCTGAACACACACACACACACACACACCAGCACCAAAGCACAGGGCACACAGGGTAAACCACAAAAATAAACATTTATTATAACAAAAAAAGCCGTGCCCCTCGTTATTCAGGGGAAACTATTTACACGTGTTGGGGGAAGGTGAATGGGGAGAACGATATACAGGTGTGGGGAGAACTATTTACATGGGAGTGGGGAGGTGATGGGGGCTGGGATGGGGGGGCTTCACCCTTCCAGGGGGCTCGAGGGTTGGGAGCTGCGTCGCCTGCGCCCGCCCCTTCCTCCCCGGGTCCAGGGGCCCTGCTGGGGCTGGGCCGGGGCCAGTGGCACAGGGAGGTAGGGGCGTGGCTCGGGCACGGTTCCTGCACCTGTGCTGGGCTTGGCACGGAGGAAGGGGGTGTCTGGGGGCTCGGCCTCCCAACTGGCCAGCCCTGGCCAGCAGGCTGTGGGCCCAGTGGATGAGTCTGGGCGGGGGGAGGTGGGGAGGGATCTGGGCCTTCAGGTTGGCCTCCTTGTGGGGGGGGGTGTTGTGGGGGGAGTGGGATGGGGGATTGGGGCTTGGGGGGGAACCGCTGGGGGGGGATGCACGGGTGAGGGGGGTGTGGGGGACAGTGGAGGGGCGATGAGGGGTGTGGGTCCGGGAGTGACCGCGATGAAGCGGCAGCAGGGTCCAGATGGCTGACCATGGCCTGGGTGAAGTCCTTCAAGTTGGATCCCACCTGGTCCCATGTCTGCTGCTCCATGGCAAGCCACTCCCGCATGACGCCCATCAGCTCTCTGAGGGCAGCCATGTGGGTCGTGTCCCCTGCCTCCTCCCCCACAGCCTGGTGGCGCCAACAGAGGGACTGGCAATGGCTCCATGCTGGCCCTGTCCGAGGCCTGGGCCGCTCCCCCTTGCCCTCCGTAGTAGGGCTCCCTGGGCCAGTCGCGGGGCTGGTCCGGCGGCTGGCTGCTGGAGCTGTGGAGACAAAAGGGGAGAGGAACGGGCCATCAGTCCTGTTGAGGGCCCCTGAGCACACACCCCCATCCCGCCCACTCCACCCCGGCAGTCCTGCAGGGATTGCATCCGGGGTTCCCAATCTGGTTGTGGGAGCGCTGGCTCTCTTGGTCCCTCTGCAGCCCGGCAGCCCGTGGTACTGTTCGGCCTGCATGGTGCTGGTTGCCACACGTCAGCCCTGTGCAGCCAGGGTGGTGGAGTTGTCTGGCCTGCCTGTGCCCTGGGGGTGATATCCCTGCGGGTGGGCTGCGGGACTGTGTGCCCCCTCCCCCGACCCCGTGTCCACCAGCTTGCGTGGTACATACTTGTGGGTCCCTCCAGGAACTCGGATGAGGCGCAGTCAGAGGGGACTGGACTGGATGGGCCTCAAGGAACACCAATGACGAGGGCCCCCTCACTTGAGCTCTCATCATCACTGGTGTCAGGGATCTTTTGGGGGCACCTGCGGGTATCTGGTGGTCTGGGCCAGTCCTTCCCCTTGGTCCCTGTCCCCATCTCGTCTGGCTCGGTTGGGGGGTCGGCAGTGTTGACGTACACGGCTAGGGGTCCTGCCTCCTTGGGCCCAAGGAGGTGGTCCAGTTCTTGACAGGAGGGGCAGCTGGTGGGCACTGTCCCGACCACCTGGACGTGTCCCAAGCCCAACAGTATGACTGCTGGAGCTCCTTGACCTTGGACCTCACCTGGTCCAGGGCCTGGGTGGGATAACCCTGGCTGGTGAGGCCCTTGGCCAGGTGCTCGAAAGAGGGCGTGTTTCGGTGCTGGACCCCTGTCTGCTGCAGGACCTCCTCGTCTTCCCACAGGGTGAGGAGGTCCTGCAGCTTGGCCTCTGTCCAGGAGGGGGCCCGACGTGTGGGGGGCTGGCTCCCCTCCTGGCAGGACTTCCCTCTGTCCCTGGACGGCCTCTGGGATGGGCAGGGGTCCCGGCTGCTGGCCATGGTGCCTGAGGTGCTGCGGCTTCCCCCGGGGCATAGCAGCTGGGATCTGTGCGGGCGACAGTGTGCGCTGCCTGCTGCCTGCACGCTCTCAGCTTCCTGCCTGAGGGCTTCTGGGAGCCTGCGTGCTAAGACGTGGACGGACGCTGGAGCCATAGAGCTCTGCTTGTGCTCTGAGTGGCACTGCCGCCTGCCAGCTGATCGCAGCCATAGAGGACCCGCTCCTTCGAAAGAGGGGGATGCGGAGCACCTACACTTGTTCTCTTTCGAAAGTGTCTTTCGAAAGAGGGCGCCTTTCCCATCCTGGGGGGGAGGACCAACTTCGAAAGAACGGGGGAGTTCTTTCAAAGTTAATTTTAAAAGAGCGCCGTGTCAGTGTAGACGCTCCGCGGCTTCTTTCGAAAGAACTTGGTCTTCCGATCCTAATTTCAAATGTACTTGCTAGTGTAGACACACCCAAGAAGAGGCATGTGATTGTGGCAGAAATACTAGAAGGTGGCTTATTAAGTTAACATGAAATTCTGAAACTACTTTAGGAGTTAATCCAGGGTGGGTTGTAAGGAGAGAGAAGTACGTGAGCATTCCCAGCTTGCTGACTCTGCTGACTGACACTGTAACAACTAGAAAAGCTAACTCCATAGAAAGACAGGCCCTTGGGCATGCATATTTTGGAGGTTTAAGGGGAAGCGGTTAATGGCTACGTCTACACGTGCAGCCAACATCGAAATAGTCTATTTCGATGAATAACGTCTACACGTCCTCCAGGGCCGGCAACGTCGATGTTCAACTTCGACGTTGCTCAGCCCAACATCGAAATAGGCGCAGCGAGGGAACATCTACACGTCAAAGTAGCACACATCGAAATAGGGATGCCAGGCATAGCTGCAGACAGGGTCACAGGGCGGACTCAACAGCCAGCCGCTCCCTTAAAGGGCCCCTCCCAGACACAGTTGCACTAAACAACACAAGATACACAGAGCTGACAACTGGTTGCAGACCCTGTGCCTGCAGCATAGATCCCCAGCTGCCGCAGAAGCAGCCAGAAGCCCTGGGCTAAGGGCTGCTGCCCACGGTGACCATAGAGCCCCGCAGGGGCTGGAGAGAGAGCATCTCTCAACCCCCCAGCTGATGGCCGCCATGGAGGACCCAGCAATTTCGACGTTGCGGGATGCGGATCGTCTACACGGTCCCTACTTCGACGTTGAACGTCGAAGTAGGGCGCTATTCCTATCTCCTCATGAGGTTAGCAACTTCGACGTCTCGCCGCCTAACGTCGAAGTTGGTGCCGCTACTTCGAAGTAGCGTGCACGTGTAGACGCAGCTAATGAGTGACAAAGAAAAACTGATGTCCTACTGAGGTGCAAACTTCAGCACTGTTAAAAAGATCTGACAATCCCCTTTCAGAAATCTAGTTGTGACAGGATGAATGAATATGCTATGAGTAGTCACTAAAGGACAGAAAGTGCTGAGATAATTGATCAGGAGACTCAAAGATTTATAAGTTGATACTCTAAGAGCAGGGATGCCAGATGATTCTGGAGGCAAACTGAGCTGATGAGCTCAAGGGGAGAAATATCTTTATTTTGCTGAACAACAGCTTCTAGTAGTCTCTGGGTTTTTTGTTTTTTTGTTTTTGTTTTTTCGGTGCATCCACTGCGCTCTGTTCAGCAACATGGGGCTAGTCCTCGGTGGAAGAAAGGAGAGCTAGGTGGGTGCAATCTGGATGACTCACACTCTGCCTTGGCACAACTTCCACATAATCTGCAGCATCAGTGGGATGGGAGAGAAAGCATACTCCAGTCAGCTCTTCTAACACACCAAGCTCTCATTAATCTCACTGGGGAGTTTAGCACTCCTAGTAAATATACTGTTCTATTACATGAATGTTGATGTACCGATTACAGAAGGTGATTGCCTGTATGCATAGAGAAATCTTGCTCCTTCCCGCTTGTTTGTATCAAATATCATTGTTTGTTGTCCAATAATATTTGGATATATCTAGACGAGATGAGTGGGAGGAAGGTCCCACAGACCAGACAGATCACTGTGAGTTCTAGCAAACTGATATCCACTCTAGACTCTTGTGGGGTCCAGTCACCACATGAATGCTCCAATCCAAGAGGGAGACACTGATAACTACTGTTGCCTAGTCACTGGGAAATGAATTTTCTCATAATCAAAGCTGTTCCAGAGTTGCATTCCAAACAAGAGAGCCCACAGCTTTGGGCGGAATTGTCACCTTGTCCTTTATGTTGTGCTTCCACAGTAAGTACACAGAGAGAAGCCAGGCTTGTAGACAGTGAAGATGAAGCCTGGCAAACAATGTCACACATGTGCATGAGACCACATGACCAGGAAGGCAAAGGCAAGTTCTGATTGACTTCCTGGATCTGATAGTGACTGGATGTGTGAGATACAAATGTCTCCAGAAGTAGATTATGTCGTGCTGTTGTTAAATCCAAGTCATCTCTATAAAATGTACAAACCTTGTGGCATGCCAGGTGGACTTTTTCTGTGACTGATGCAGACAACCTGAAGGCTGAGCAGGACATAGGCTGCTTTCTGAAAAACTCTGTAGAACAATTTCCATTTTTGGGATGCAAACTGCAGAAAATATGTGGGTAAACTGGGGAAAGTTTGGAGGAGAGCAACAAAAACAACTAAGAACTGAAAATATGACCTACAAGGAAAGATTAGTAGAGTAAGCCCGGCTTTTTCAAAGAGAAGACCAAGCAAGGGTAACAGTCTTCTAGTAGATGAAAGTTTCTTATAAATAATAGGGTGAGAAACTATTTAAAGCTACAGATGACAAGACTAAAAGCAACGGATTTAAACTGAGACAAGACAAATTAACATTAGAATTTGTAACTCTATGGGTAGTTAAGCACTGGAACAAATTAGTGAGGGAGGATGTGGAATCTCCATCACTGGAAGATTTAAGAACAGGTTAGACAAACACCTGTCAAGATGGCTGTGAGGAATGCACTAGATAACACTGGATCCTACCTAAGTGCAGGGGGCTGGGGGGTTCCTCTGAGTTCTACATTTCTACTATTTCAGTGACTATTCTTATGATCAGATATTTTACAAAAATAGAGCTGAAAATTACTAATCCATTTCCAAGTGAAGAAAGTAACTGACTGCTAGTAACTAATACAATTTTCTCACTTTCCTGAACTTGAAACTGCAGCAAAGATTCTTCTCAGAGTGTAGTTGTGTCCACATTCCAAGTAGTTTTCTTCCCCAATGAAACACTTCTTCAGCTATGTATACACCACAGTGATACTTCGAAAGAAGTTCTTCCAGAAGATCTCTTACCCCACCACACTCTTCATTTTGAACAACTCTTCTTTTGAAATAGTACATCCACACACAAAAAAGTGAATCCAAAAAAATCGATCCACTCTTTCAATAGAGTGCATCCACTTAGACCCCGCTCTTTCAAAAGAATGGGCCAGGGATTGAAAAATTCAGCGCCCTGAGGACCGCTCCTTCGAGCAAAAGGCCCCCGGGGTGTCTACACACATTTTTTTCCAAAAGAATCTTTCAGAAAAAGGTGCTCTTCCAGCATCTGACGAAGTGAGTCTTTGCTCACGAAAGCTCATGCTCAAAACTTTTCTGTTAGTCTATAAGGTGCCACAGGACCCTAGATTAGAAGTAGACATCTTGAGGTTTAATGATCTGCTTAAATAAAAAAATCCATTTTTCACAATGTGCCAGCTTATATATTAACATGTACATAAAGGGCAATATGAGAATGTTCCTCGCTGTCACACATGGAACCCATAAAGTTAAGCCTGCTTTATACCAACTATGTAAGAAATAACTATACACAAGTTTGGGTGTTTGAGCCTAGCATAATGAATGCTTGGAAGTTGTCTACCTATTTAAAAGTAGCTGGACAAAGGTATCTTGGCAGCATGTTAAATTGCCTACAATTTTTGTCTAATCAATGTGAACATTTTCAGAGATCTAGATATTTATTGAAATAATATAAATATAACAATTATTTTGCTTTTCTTTTAGGACTCTCCTAAGCTTTGAAGAGATTTATAATTTCTGCCTGTTCATAATTTGATCTCACTATGGTAAACAACATTTTTGGCTGTTGAAGTTGCCAGACCTCCAAATGCTAATTTTGGGGTTTCTTTTATTAAAAAGGTAAAATCCTAAAAAGCTTTGACATAGATCAAAAGTAAAAGGTGATGGATCTGTGATAAGGGACATGATTAATAAAGATTTTAAAAAGGCAATATAACTGATGCCAATCAGCATGGCGTTATGGAAAACGGATCTTGTCAAACTAACCTGATATATTTTTTATGATATTATAAGTGTGATAAGAAATCATAACAATAAAAATTAACATGGATTACATTAAATTGATTAAAAATTAGTTAATTGGTCTCAAAATGTAAATATAAATAAGGAATGATCATTGAAAGAATGTGCTTTCGTGAGGTCCCACAAAGATCAACTCTATGCTATTTAATATTTTTATCGATTAGATGTGGAAGAAAATGTAAAACCATCGCTGATGAAGTTTGGACAAGTGGTAAATAATAAAGAGGTCAGATTACTGATACAGAATAATCTGGATTATTTTATAGACTGGGGAATAGCAAACACTGTATACTACAGCCAAATGTAAAGTCACAGAAGTAGGAAAAAGAAATAATGGAGGACAGATAGATAGCATGAGAGAGTTTATCTTGGGAAGCAGTGTCTCTGAGAAAGATGTGGAGGTCATGGGGGCTAATCAGATGAATGTGAGCTTTGAATGCAATCTTGCGGCCACAGGGCTAATGAAATCTCTGAATATATTAACAGAGACCCCTCGAGTAGAAGTAGAAAAGTTGTATCACTTCTGTATTTCACAGTGCTGCTATTGCTACTGGAATACTGTGTTCAACTCTGGTATCCACAATTCATAAAAAGTGTTCAAAAATTGGAAAGATTTCCGAGAAGAGGCATTAATAATAATTAAATGATTGGACAGTATACTCTAAAGTGAATGATTCATAAAACATAATCTCTTCAGAACGAGGAACTGAAATTTGATAATAGAAGGCTCTTAAACGAACAAAGATATCCAAATACATAAGATCCAATGGTTGGAAGTCAAAGCAGGACAAATGCATACTAGAAATAAGGAACGGAGGGGTAGCTGTGTTAGTCTGGATCTGTAACAGCAACGAAGGGTCCTGTGGCACCTTATAGACTAACAGAAAAGTTTTGAGCATGAGCTTTCGTGAGCACAGACTCACTTCATCAGATGCATCTGATGAAGTGAGTCTGTGCTCACGAAAGCTCATGCTCAAAACTTTTCTGTTAGTCTATAAGGTGCCACAGGACCCTTTGTTGCTGTTAGAAATAAGGAAGTGTTTTAAAATGTAATTAACCATTGCAAGAATTAATCAAGTGTGGTAGATTCTCCATCACTAGAAATTTTTAAATAAAAAATGAATGTATTTATAAAAGAAATGTTCTCATTCAAACAGAAATTAAATTGAGGGAAGTCCTATAACTTGTTATGTACAGGAGGTTAAGCTAGATGAACACAGTGATCCATTCTGGCTTTATAAACCAATAAACTATGGACTTATGGTATTCTGGAGCTCCATTGTGAATAGCTTTTTATTGTAACTACCCACAATTAATGAAAATAAATTCTCACTGAAACAAAGACATACAAACTCATGGAATAAAAAGCAGACATGTAACACTTTAAAGACTAATAAAAAATCTATTAGTTAATTAGCTGTTGTGGGACAGATCTACTTCAGATCTGGAGAGCGTGGTCTGTCCCATGAAAGCTCATCACTTAATAAATTATTTTGTTAATCTTTGAAGTGCTACATATCTGCTTTTTTGTTTTGTGGTGATACAGACCATTGATTAGACTCCTAAGTGTCTAAATGACTTCTGAGATTTTAATATGTAGCCTATTAACTATAATTTAATTATCTTTGCAATATAATTAAAATAAAGCACAGAAGAACTGTCTTACACTGTATACATCTTGCTTTTCAGTTTCACGCACTTTTTTTGTAGCTTCGTTTTCTTTTTGACGAAAATAGCTTTTCTGCAGTAGACCTTCCTGTTCCTGATGAGGGAACTAAGAAGCTCTCCATGTTTTCCTCCTTAACTCTCAAGTTGTAATGTTATAATGCCATCTTGAAGAGCATCCTTGTGGAGTGGTGGCTCCTCAAAGGGGTTGCTCCTAGACAGCTCAGCGAGTAGGAAACCAACATTGCTAATAAACCACGTTCTCCCTTATCCTTCTCAGATATTGAGAAGCTATCTATCAGCTTGATATTCAAATCTGTGCAGAATATTTTAATAAGTCGACTAGATGAGATCCTTTCCTATCATTTTAGACAACATGTATCCTCATGTATGTGCTATGTCAGACATTTTCAGTCTGCATTCATAGAAATTTGACTATTTCACCTTCATCTCTGACCCCCAATTGTCTTAATGAAAATTAATTTTACAATTTTAAAGAGATAAAGGGATGTAGAGACATTTCAGATTCCTGTACGTTTTTTGCCGAACGGTTCCCCTTTATAAGAACTCACTTATTCCAAAATCCTGACAACAACTGACCTTCTCATTACTTGAATAAAAAAGCCAAAAAGCCACTGTTTTGATCACTTTCCAGTTAACAAGATCCAGGAGATCAAAGCTATCCTTCCCTTCAAAACAGAAAAATTAAGCCAAGAGCAATTTGATGAATTCCAAGTAAAAAAACAAAGAGCAAAAGAAAAAAAAAAGATAAGATAAAAATGTACACGTCTGTTTCTGGGGGTTTAAAAGGTTGTTTAAATTATTTATTTGCTTAATTTGCTTTTATGTTATGTTCTATGTTCTCCAAGTTTGAAAACTGCTATCAGAAACGAACACTGTTCTCTTCCCGAAGACAAAGGAAATATTGTATAGGCTTTCCATATCAAATTAAAAAAGTAAAACAAATGAAAGCACAAATTCTCACCATCATATTAAATGGTTCTTGGATAGGTGCAACCAAGAGATAAAAGTGGCAAAAGAATTCCAGTTATAATATCTTGTGTTTACATGCTCAGAATGTTCCAAAGTGCTGATACCTGGAATTGAAATTTTCCATGTTTGATCTGTCTGGGAACTTTTGCCTTAGAAGTTTGATTAAAGTATCTTCAGATATATTAGTTCAGTAAAGTTAAAAAGTCAAAAAAAAGAAAGAAAGAAAGAACATGAAAAAGACAGAAGAAAAAACAAAACTTTCATATTGTATAAAGTTGTAAGCACACAGACACGTTTAGTGAGGTCAACAGGAAAAAAAAACTACTGCACCTTGAAAACTAATGACTGTAATTCTCACTGAGGACTAGTCACTTCTTTTGGTCTGAAAAAATGGTTCAATTAAAAACTGAATTCGAAGTGTACACTATAAAAACTTCCTGGATAAATTCCTGACTGGTGAATTAAATATCAATATTCTTATTGACTTCAATGGGACCATTTTTTTACCCCTTAAGTCCACAAGTACATGTAAACAGTACATAGGCATCCTGGTACAGTAGACTCCTGACTTGCGCGGACTCAACTTACACGTATTTTATATTAACATGAGTTGAGTAGAGGGGGACCTGCTTCCTTGCTCCCTGCCTTGCTGTGTATCCCCGTGGGATCCGCCACCAGCAATCCACTGCTGCCCAGCTTGGGGGCTTCTCAGGAGGCAGCTCCCACCTCACAGTTGCCCAGAGCTGCAGTGCCGGGGCGAGGAAGGGCAGGCGCAGCGGGCAGAGCACATGGCTGAATGCTGGAGAGGGCTTGTAGGCCTCCTGCTCCAGCCGGCAGCTCCAGCTCCCTCTGTGGGTGGGAGGGGGATGGATTAGGGGAGGGACGGGGCTGCCTCCTGATCCAGCTGGTGGCTGCAGCTACCCCCTACCGGTTGGTGGACAGGGGCTGGGTTGGAGGAGGGACGGGGCCACCTCGTGCTCCAGCCACCATACTCTCAGCGCCAAGCAGCCATGGCACCCCTGCCGCTCCCAGCCCCCGCCTCCCTGTACATCCTTTAATGGCTTGAACCCTACAGTGGTTAGCAGGAGCAGAGCAGCCCCAGTGTCATACATGCTGAAAGTGCATGGCATCACTCCAAGTGAGGGAGAGGAGCGGGTGGCCCTGTGTGCACATGGGACCGAAGGGCATGGGGGGCATTGGGTCTGCCTCCTCCTTCTTAAGCCTCCAAGAGCAGGGGCTGGGTTGGGGCTCAGCAGGAAGCACGGAGTGCTGAGCCCAGGCCAGCTCCCAGCCCTGATGCTGCCAGGGATTCCCTCTGCCCTAGCAGATACCTGGGGTTGGAGCTGGTGGCCCCGCCCCCATCTTGAGTTGCAAGAAAATCGAATTACACTTGGTTCCCCGGGAACGTAATTCTCTTGCTAGTTGGGGGTTTGCTGTATTTGCTCACTCGGGCTACATCTACACAGCAGCCTTATTTCAAAATAAGCTGCTCCAGAATAGTTATTCTGAAGGATTCTTTGAAGATGGGGTTTACTTTCAAAAGAGCCTTTTCTACACTGCTTTTCTTCTTTTGAAAGAAGCTCTTTGGAAAGAATATGCAAATGAGATGTCAGATATGCAAATCTGTACCTTGTTTGCATTTTGATTCCCCTCATTTGCATGCCTATTTTGAAAGAGGAATGCAAGTGTAGACACAGCCAGAGTGCTTATTTTGAGATAACACCTATAGCTATTTTGAAATAGGTGCTTTGAAGACAGGGAATTGCGCTTATTTCAAAACAGCAAAGCTATTAAGAAATAACAGCTGCTATTTTGAAATAACACAGTTGTGTGGCCATAGCTTCACTGATTTCAAGAGCTGAAAAACTAGTGGAACTTGTAAGGTGTTTAAAATGAAAAAAGGAAAAAAAAGAAAAAAGAATTCACATGCTCTGTAGGCCAAGCCAGCTTGAGTGTTAGCTTAATCCCCTAATTATATCCAGAGTTGTTTTTTTTTTTTAATTTGTTCTCCTCCTCTCTCCATAACCCCACATATATACTGGTTTTACCCCCAAACCTCTTAAGATATTTGGAAATTAGATATAGATATGCCACCCCAATTTTTTCCAGATTACTTGTAGAGCATCATATAGGCTGAAAAGCCAAACACTGAAAATGCAGAAAGTTTAAAAATTCATGGTTGTTATGGTTACATTAGGCTCCTTTGCACATATCTAGAATTTGTCAGTCTGGTCTCTTGCATTATACTTTACCATAAAGTACAGATGTTTGTCCAGAAACTTTAACTTTAAATTGTAAATCAGTCACAAACTTAGTTTAAGATTTTTGTCTTTTGCATGCCCAATCTTATTACATAAAGGTTTCTCCCTATCTCCACTACATTACAAAACAAAACAAAACAAAACAAAAAACAAAACAAAACAAAACAAAAACACTAATGGAACCAAGATCACAAGTTAAACCACTCGGAACATGTAACGTGTATACATGGACAGGCACATAAATCTAACCACATGTGTAAAGGCATGCATGTTGTTTATTTTACACAAATACATCTCAAAACAAACTTGTTGAACTACACAGGGGCAATCAAAAATTATCAAGGAAAGCCTAGATCATAAAACGTATACATTCCATGCATACTTATCCTGTCCACGTATTTTTCCGTTTTTAAAAACCTGTATTAAGAGCGGCTGTTCCATAACTGTGTATGAAAAGCGGTCAGCAGCCCCAGCAGCTTTCGATCAAGTAAACAATTTTTAACTAAACTTTTCAAATCAAGAGCAAAGAAATCAGGGCTTTGACCGTAGGCAATTTGTGAAAGGAGATTTTAGAACCATATAGTCGTCACAGTATTTAAATAATTTCATATGCAGTTATTTAAATATTGAAGAGAAACACCTGGCATCAGTGCAGCATTAGGAAATATTTTTTCCTGCTTTATTTTACTTTCATGCAGTAGCTCCTCTTTGGTCATTGGAAGATCAAGTACGTCTCGAATAATCTGTGCTCCCTCCAATGCGTTTTTACCCATGACTAATGATTTCACATCCCAGGTATAGGCTTTGTCAAAGCGTTCACAGATTTCTTGAAAAACCACAGTATAAAGATGTTCAGTGTCTGGAAAAAAAAAAGAGAGAGAGAGAGAAAGAGAGAGAAAATTAATTTGTAATAGGCAAGGCCAGAACTAGTACCAAGCTCTTACTTCAAGAGCACACAAACTTTACAAAACAGGAGGGCCACAATGACAATTTGTCAGATGCTATAGGGGCACACCTAAATGAAACATATCACAGCTGTCCACTCTCGCTGCAAAACAGAAGCACAGAGAGCCTTCCAAGATCCACACAGCACATCAACATTAGGTATTATACTTCAAAGGCAACACTTCCATGTGAGCAGAAAGTCCAGTGTGTCATGACAAAGAACTATACGAACCTGCAATTTCTACCCTGCCTAGGCTACTGCCTAATACATGTAAGATAAGCAATCTTAATTAAGACATCATATATATTCTTCAGTTGAGGTTTTATCTATGCTATTGCCAAAGTCAAATGGTTTTCAGGAACACAGAACACTTCCATGAGACAAAAAATTCCATGGAACAACCACTTTTTTCAGCTGACTTAATTTCACATAAGACTCACATTTACATACAGATACTATGGTTATGGTCTCACTAGATTTGTGACACAATAATGCACACAGCATACTTAATAAGGATCACCACAGAATACACCATCTTGAACACTTTTAACTTAATGCTTTCTAACTTTTCATCACCTTAAATCCATTCCACACGCAGCAGCATTCAGTTCACATGTCTGAATTTTGCCATTTCATGTTAAGAATTTCATATCTGTAAGAATATTTTTAAAAGTATAATTTTTATTAAATAATGAAATGGATAAATAATTGAAATTCAGTGGATCAGAGCAAAACACGAAGTAGAGTAAATAGAAATTGTGTGGGTTAGCGGAATACCCGGGCCTGAGAGTGTGCAAAAAGGTGGGGGAGGTGGCTCCAGAGAGCAGACTCCCACCTCCCCTCCCCACCACACCAGCTCATTGGAGCCAAAGGGCAGCATTTAATCCACATCCCATCTTCAACAGGCTCCTGTACTCTCCACCTCTTGCCAGACCCAAAGTGTGAAAACCTCTCCCCTAGCCCATTTGAGCTGGGAAGCAGCATTTTAGCTGCCTCCCAGTGTGAATGGGCTCCTGTGGGGTTGCCACTGCCCCTTGCAGCAGCTCTGCAAAGAGACACCTGGGGGGAAACTGACCAACCCATGCCTGCTAGGACTCAGGCAGCTTTGCTGCTTGAGCCCCAGCTGGCACAGTCATCAATTTTCCTCCGTGCTGGCTCTGCAAAGAGCCACTGCAAGGGGAAATTTACAAAATTTCACAGCACACAAGTATGTCAGGGGATACTGGTTGAAAACCACTGGCTTAAGTCAAAGTCAGTTCTGTCACTCAAAGAGTATGAAAAAGCCAGCCCTCTTGGTGACTTAAGGTACAATGACTTTAAGAGATGTCAATACCTGCTATGCAGCATCTGCCTCTTATTGAGGTGGAGTATTGTGCTGATGGGAGAATGCTCTCCCATGGCACAGTGTCTTCTCCAGATGCACTACAGCAGTATAGCTATGCCGATGAAGCACAGTAGCGTAGACTAGCCTTAGGAAAGAAAAACAGAAGAAAATCTGGTATTTGAGGGATATAATTCCAAATTAAATTTACATTATAAAAATAGTTTATTTTAAAACTTATTTTAATGCCTTTGCACTTAATTTGAAGGGTTACTTTGAACGATATATTCTTATGGGAATTCTGCTGCAAAAATGTTTACACAGTTATTTTAAAATTCTGCACAATCCTGCACATTTTGTTAAAATACTGAATGGATAAAGAATGGGAGAATCCTCAATACTTGTTGTCTAATAGTAATGTAGCTAGGTGTGAACCTTTATTTGTAGTTAGTCAACGAATACAGACAACCCTATGTTCAGTGCTACATCATAGGCAAATAAAGAGCAAGTGAGAGAGGGGGAATCAAACCCACAATTTATACTGGGTAGTGAAATGTTAGCAGCAAATAGTTCATGGACCACATTTTGATAGGAAATTAGCCCACAAAAGCCGTGTCTACACGTGCACGCTACTTCGAAGTAGCAGCACTAACTTCGAAATAGCGCCCGTCACGGCTACACGTGTTGGGCGCTATTTTGATGTTAACATCGACGTTAGGCGGCGAGACGTCAAAGCCGCTAACCCCATGAGGGGATAGGAATAGCACCCTACTTCGATGTTCAACGTCGAAGTAGGGACCGTGTAGTCGTTGCGCGTCCCGCAACATCGAAATTGTGGGGTCCTCCATGGCGGCCATCAGCTGGGGGGTTGAGAGACGCTCTCTCTCCAGCCCCTGCGGGGCTCTATGGTCATCGTGTGCAGCAGCCCTTAGCCCAGTGCTTCTGGCTGCTGCTGCTGCAGCGGGGGATTCATGCTGCATGCACAGGGTCTGCAACTCGTTGTCGGCTCTGTGGATCTTGTGCTGTTTAGTGCAAGTGTGTCTGGGAGGGGCCCTTTAAGGGAGCGGCTGGCTGTTGAGTCCACCCTGTGACCCTGTCTGCAGCTGTGCCTGGCACCCCTATTTCGATGTGTGCTACTTTGGCGTGTAGATGTTCCCTCGCAGCGCCTATTTTGATATGGTGCTGCGCAACGTCAATGTTGAACATCGACGTTGCCAGCCCTGGAGGACGTGTAGACGTTATTCATTGAAATAGCCTATTTCGATGTCTCCACATCGAAATAGGCTACTTCGAAGTAGGCTTCACGTGTAGACGTAGCCAAAATTAGCCCAATTCTAATCACTGAAGTACCATAAGTATTCATAAGATTATGCTTTACACCATTCTGGGAATTTAAAGGAGCCTGTAAAATTTTACACCTTTTTTATACTCATAGGGGAATTCACAAAGACAATGGGAACAATTCACTAAGCAAGTAGGTAACTATATTCTGTTCTGCCTAGGGGGGCACAGCGTGCCACACGCCCGCCTCCTCAAAAATGCCCCAAAGCCCTTTGCTCCATGTCAAGCATGCTGCAAAAGCAAACGAGAGGGACAGAGTATGTCTGTCTGTCTGTCTGTCTCTCTCTCTCATGTGCATAACTGCACAGCCACAGTGATTGACATTTCTACTAGCTGCTTTGGGCAGGGATTCACATATCTACTGGTGGCTCCTGAGGTTCAAACCAACCTCCCAGAGTGGGATATGGAACTACTTTGCAGCTTCCCTTCGCTTACCCATCAGAAGTTATTCTTTTGCAGGAAAACAAAAATATCTGTGGAGGAACATGAGTTATGAGCATATATAGTGACACAGAATTTCCCCCAGAATAAAACAACAAAAAGTCTTGTGGCACCTTCTAGACTAACAGATATTTTGGAGCATAAGCTTTCATGGGCAAAGACCCGTTTCATGAGATACATGAGTGGGGGGGTGGTTTCAGAGGGGTACTTAAAGAGTGGGGCCCCAGTAAGAGGGAGGGCCAGAGCTGATAAGGTCTATTCAGCAAGGTGGAAATGACCCAGTATCAACAGCACTTATCAAAAGAGGGAAAAACAAGTCAGATCAGACAGGGGGATGTGAGCCACTGTCAGCGTCCCCATTAGACTAGGAGTGGCTCGCACCTGAGCTTGATCCGGGACTATCCAATGTTCATGGCAGACGGGTATTACTGGCACATGGCAGCATATATCACACTGATGGATGTGCAGGTATATGAGCCCCTGCTGGTATGGCTGATGTGGTTAGGTCCAGTGATGGTGTCTCCAGTGCAGGTATGTGGACAGAGCTGGCAACAGGGTTTGTTGCAAGGAAAGGTTCCAAAGTTAGTGTTTGTGTGGCATAGCACATGGCTGCTAATGAGTATTTTACTGAGGCTGGGTGGCTGTCTACAGGAAAGAACAGGCCTGTCACCCAGGGCCTGTGAGTGAGAATGAGAGACCGTGTTCCAATATGGGTGCACATCCACTAACTCAGGCATCAAGGATTTGAATATGAAAGCTTATTACCTAATAAATAAAACTGTCAGTCTTCAAGGTGCTACAGGGCTGCTTGCTGTGTTTTGTGAAGATATGGGCTAACGCAGCTATCCCTCTGATAATATTTATAAGTAGAATCTCTTGAACCCTATAGGCTGCTTTCATCCCATGTTCTCATTTTTCCTCCCTTTTACACTCTCTGGCTTAGGAATGTTTCATCTTCTTTTAACGTAATCAAAGGTAAAAGTAAAATAAACATTTTCATTTAAGTACTTCTTATGTGAACAGATTACAGCCAACACCTGGGGAGAAAGCTGTAAACGCATTTTCAAATTCAGTGACACAAATTAAGAAAAGAGACTCTTTCAAAGGGCCCAAGTTAGAATATGGTGATGTTTTTGTGAAACCACAGAACATTTATAGAAAATGTTTCCCCTTACTGCAGCAGCTCACATGCTCTTAAGAGAAGTTGACAATTTTCCACTTTTCTAATATATTGATTAAAATAATCGATAAAAGTTAACAAATAAGAGAGATGTTAGAAAGGTCTTTATATATTATGGGCTGCAGTGTCAACATAAACATGCCTTACTTTGCATGTGTTTTTCACCTGCAGCTTATTTAAAACTGTCATGAACTGTAGTTTGAGCTTCACCTTTCACTACAACAGATCCACTGACATGCTGGAAGATTTTCTCCAAACAATTTCTAGATTGGCTCCTGTTAAAGAGCAGTTCTGAATCCCCTTCAATCAGCATTGACAACTATACGTCAGAGGTCATCCATGAGTTCGTTTACCTCGGGTCCACCATCATTGACACCCTGTCCTTGGAGACTGAGCTAAATAGGAGGATCGGTAAAGCGGCCACAACTCTGTCCAGACTCAGCAAGAGAGTGTGGAATAACAACAATCTGTACACTCACACCAAAATGCAAGTCTACAGAGCCTGCATCCTCAGCACCCTCCTTTACGGCAGCAAGACCTGGACCCTGTACGCCCGCCAGGAAAAGAGGCTGAACGTCTTCCACTTGTGCTGCCTCAGGTGCATCCTTGGAATATCATGGAAGGACAGAGTGACCAACACCGCCGTCCTCAAGCAAGCTGGAATCCCAACCATGCACACCCTCCTCAGGCAGCGTCGGCTCTGCTGGCTTGGTCACGTCCACAGGATGAATGATGTAAGGATTCCAAAAGACATCCTGTTTGGTGAGCTAGCCTCTGGCAAAAGACCTCCTGGATGTCCCCAGTTGCGCTACAAATATGTCTGCAAGAGAGACCTCAGAGGGGCAGACATCAAGCTGGACAACTGGGAAGAACTAGCAGATGACCACAGCAGATGGAGGCAGGGGTTACACAAGGGCCTTCAGAAGGGCGAGATGAGGATCAGACAGCTAGCAGAGGAGAAGCGAG
Organism: Carettochelys insculpta; assembly: GCF_033958435.1. NCBI lineage: Eukaryota > Metazoa > Chordata > Testudines > Carettochelyidae > Carettochelys > Carettochelys insculpta. The sequence continues at coordinate 141,682,196 of NC_134137.1, forward strand.
CGCACAGAAAGCACACTAAGGACTTGCCAGACACCCACCACATCTGCAAGAGATGCAGCAAGGACTGTCACTCTCATGTGGGTCTTCACAGTCACAGTAGATGCTGTAAATGAAGTCCTCAATTGAAACTATAAAGGGCGCGATGCATAGTCTATGCAGACTGAAGGATGCCTACTACTACTACTAAAGAGCAGTTCCTATTAAAGGTTACACTTAGGCTATCTCTACACTACAAGATAAATTCATTTGTATTAAAATCGATTTTGTAACGCTGGGTTTTATAAATTTGAATTTGAGTATCCTCACCTCCCCACAAATTTGACTTACTGCTGCCGTATTCAATTGCCAAACATTGTCTGTTGTAGCAGTGCACTGTGGGAACATATCCCACAGTTCTCTCAGCCTCGTAGCATTCTGGATATTTTCACTGGTGCGGCATGGCAAAAATGCACTGCAAGTGGTTGTGGGTATGTGATGTCATCTTCCCACACTGCACTGCCCTCATTCCCCTCCTGTTGAAAGAAAATGGCCATTTTTCCAGAAGGAAAGAAGGAAAAGTAGGGAAACAAAGATCACCATATTAACTGAAATTTCTTACTGCTATAACTGAATTGCTTTTTATAACTGAATTATCAAAGATTTTACAAAAAGCAGCAGGTGTCTGTGTCTTCTCAACTGGCCCTCCAGCCAATTTTTCCGTTTTAAGGAATTTGTCAAAGCTTGAAGAAAGAGAAGGATAGAAAAGGTTAGGGAAAAGATTTTTGGCTTCCTACTACACAACACAGAGTTGTCTAACATGGAGGATGGGGTTCACCAAGTTTCAATGGGCAGTGTTGCTCAATTGGGGGGGCAACCCCAACTGACTGTTAGGGGGCTGGCCCCCTCATCCCATTTGGGGTGGTTTCAGGATCAGTGGATGAAGCACCAGTTGAGATGGTCCCTTCAGTGTTGTTCATGTGGGGAGGGGCCAAGCCCTCAAAAATCTTAGCCATCGGGGGAGACTTCGCTTTGTCGGTAGCAAGCCCCTCAAAATCTTTCCCACCTTTGGAGCCCTCACAGTGGGTAAGTCAGGACATGGTGACGCCTGGCAGCATGGTCCGCACTGAACAGCATGCATATCCTTTTATTGGGTCAGGGGCTAGCCATGTGATGTGGTTGAGCATGGGAAAGATCTTCAACTGCATGGTGCCTGTGGTGGCAGGGGAGGGAATGTAAACAACAGGAAAGAAGTTTCTCAACCTCTCATACAAGCACGATCCCCCAGCAGCCTAGCTGTCACTTGGTGTGGTGGTGTAGGGGCTGGCACCACTGCTGAAAAGAAAACAAAAATCCAAAAAAGTCAGCTTACAGAGGTAGACACAGAACCATGAACTCTGTTGTTGGGGCTATTTTTAATGGATAGATGAGCTCACCGCACTGACAGCAAAGAAAGAAGTTTCTCAGCATCTCATACAAGCATGACCTCACAGCCATGGGCTTCCTGGTGCCAAATTCAAATTCGCAGGCTTCCTGTTACCTAATTCCTGTGCACCTGGAAAGCAATGGAGATGGAAGCAGCGAGAGCAGACGACAGTGGGGCATTGCGTGATACATATGGGACACCTCTGGAGGCTAACTAAGTCTATTAAAAGAGCTGGCATTTCCACACTAGTCTTAATTTGAACTTTTAAATTCAAACTTAATTCTATGTTGAGTTGTTGCTTACTGTGTTATAACACCCACATTAGTCCTGCCTATAATCAACCTAATTCAATTTACAGTGACATGGTAAAATTGAGCTAACTGCCTTAAATTCGACTTAATCATGTAGTGTACACATAGCCTTAAAAACTAGCTCCCTTTATTTTGGGAAATTATTTTTAAAAGCAGAAAAACAAAAAGGAATGAGTTGAGAATGAGAATGTGTTTCACTCTCTCTTGATAAGCATCATGGGGAAAGAGTAAGTTTTCAGAAATATTCTAAGCTTTGGCATCGCAATAGCCAAGAGAACTGACTAAAGAAGTGGGATCAAGCAAACACAATACAGCCCCTGTTCTCCACAGCATTCTAATAAATGGCATGCTCCTTTGCTGCTCAACTCCACTTTTCTTGAGACCAGCAGATGGTTGTAGCAGAGATCAATGAGAAACATATCGAATATTTCCTATCAGCTTAATAGAAGCAAGTGAATATGAAGAGTTGAACAAAGGATATTGCTGACCGCCAACACATTTGGGTTTTTCCATTCTATATCAGTAATTAGAAGACAACCTGAAGTTCACAAGGGTTAAGTAAAGGTCCATTTCAGTTTCAAGGTTTGCAGAATTTTAGCAGAAAGGTCAGGAAGTAACATTCAGCCAGAAGATCTGTAACATTTGCTGGAAGAGGTGCTTAAATAATTCAAATATGGAGGAGGGAAGGGGCTTAAGGGCACTACTAATTTAATCACAGGTGCCCCCCCATCCCCAGCCCAAGGCAGACAGGCTATATATCACAATACTGCTCCAGATCAGCACACACGTAACTGAATTGGCACTGAAAGGTGTCCAAATTGATAGCCTTAAAAAGGAGAAAAACTGTTCACTTGAAATTACCAAGTGGTGCTCTCAGCAAGTTGAGTTTGAGATGAACTGACAATATAATGCTGAAGATGACACGGTGTCTGTTTTCACTTAGTTTTCTGATACACTGAGAATTTAAAACAAATATAAAATTGAGATAAACTAAGAAAAAAAAAAGGAACCCAAACTTTGATAAAATTGAAAATTAATTCCTATCCACTTCAACAATCTATGGAAAATTATATGAAAATGAGGTTAATCAGGAAATCAGTGAACATTACAGAAGATTAACACTTATACACATTTTTAAAAGAAACAAGTTTAAACTATTTATACATGAATATTCAACATTACAGGTAAATAGTCTAAAGTTTAAAAAAAAATTACACATCCCAGCTGCGAACAGCTGTTCTTTAGTCTAAAGAACAAATTAAGATCATCCAGATTGTGGACTTAAAAACAGATAATTGCAATTTATTATAATTTTCAGACTGAACAGCATTTCATGAAAAATTCTGCACAAACACTTTATAAAAATATCTGATAATTGTACATAATTACGATTTCATTACGGTAGTAAGACTCAAACGAGAATCAAGGTTTCTGAAACATGAGGCACTGAAATAAACAAGTAGCAAATAAGTTGATCCATCTCACCAAACACCAGTTTAGCAAGACGTCTGTTTTAAGCATCTAAGTAATTCCCACTGATTTCAATGGAACACTTCTCATACTTAAAAGATTAGGTTAAGTATCTTGTTGAACTGGGGCCTCAAATTGCTTCCTTCTCTTACTTTTACCATTAAATTATTTGACAATAAGAATTTGCTTATGGAGATCATGATTTTTGTTCCAAAGGGATTATGCTACTTCTTAGTTGTCACATGAATTTATAAAAACTGGGCACTGGACAACTGGCTGCAAAGGAATTTCTAAGAATCTCTAGTTTCTTTTGTCATACTTCAGGTAATTTTAGGAATATTAAGAAACAAAACCACCCTTTCAATCTGATCTTTTTATGATTAAAGAATGTAGAAAGCTGGCTGTCTTTCTGGTCCCAAAGCTGCAATTTGGAAAGGTCTCTCCCAGAGTTGTGGAAGTTTTACTCCCCTGGGCAAGCCTGTAGGACTATAGCACAATTAATAAAGTAAAAAAACAACCTGGACTTAATCTTCAGTCATAATCTGGAGTAACAGCTAACCTACTATGTATTTGAGTTTGTGAGCAAGCAGGTCTATCGGTCCATCTGTTTGTTCAAAAAATCCTCCTAAGTGGTAAGAACTAGGATCAACAAATTTGCCATGCAGCTAACTTTTATCATAGCTTAAAGCAAGGTCAGTGTTTGGCTGTTGCAGGACAATGGTATGTGCCTGGAATGAGACTTTTTTTTTTTAAACATAGAAAGGGAAGGGGATGCTAGCATGGAGTTATACTGTGCAATGATCACCAGAGGCAGGAAAAGGCCACAGATGTGACTGGAACAGCTGTAACCTCTTTGTACCAGCAGGAGGCAGGGGTGGAGGTAAGCTTCACACCCACCACCCAGGCAGCATGCCCTTTGTCATGCCAAGCCTCAGGGAGCTGCCACCTGGGCAGCCTAGCTCCCACTGCAGCCAGTCCTGGGAAGCTGCAACCCAGGCAACATGGTCGCTACCAGCTGCTGAACCTCCAACACTCCCAAGCCCCCTACCCCAAAGCTCCTCCTGACCCCCAATCCTAATTCCCACCCCCCCACACTTAGTCCCTTTCCCTGAGCCTCTCATCACCCACGCCCAAACTTGTTTGTCTAACCTGGTTCGTTTGTACTGCTGTCTACAATGAATTTACATATTCATGGTTTGTTCCACCCTACCCACAACGAATCGGGTTTATCTCTTGAATATTAACTATATTTGTTATTTTAACTATGCATTTTATAAATTAAAAAATTAGCAAAAAGATTAGTCCCAGAATCTAAGTTCCAAAAAGCTTAGAGCGTTTTTTAGGCAGGGAACCAGAAGACGGAAATGCAAAAAAAGAGGGGGGGCATGGAGAAGGGAGACATATTTGTTCAAATCAAATGTTTCAGGTACCCCTACAATTCTGTTAGAAAATATGATCCAAAAGAGATGAGGACTTATTTTTGGCTTCCATTTATCCAAAGAGCTGGTAGTAAATTAGAGACTTTAACCTATCAGAAATATATTGGAAAAGTAAAACAGCAAAACACATTTTTTCTAGTAAGTTCTTGGAATGTACTGGGGACAACTTTTTATTACTGAAACAAGAGGAAACTAACCAAGGGGAAGCCATTTTATATTTAATTTAGACCAACAGTTAAAAATTAGTAGCAAATATGAAAATGAAAGACAATTTGGGTAAAAGAGACTACAGAATGATACACTTCATGATTCTAAAGAAAGGAACGAATGAGAAGACAATGAATTTAACAAAATTAGACATTAATAAACTCAGAAGACTGGTAAGTGAAGTCCCACAGGGAGAAAATCTGAGGGAAAAAAGGAGTTCAAGAGAGATGGTAGTTTCTCAGTGTGACAATATTAATTGCAATCTGTCCTGAGGTGAAGGAAAGACAGGAAATAGGAAGCCAGTACAGCTGCATCAGAAACTCTTTATTGACCTGAAAATCAAAAAGGATTCCCACAAAAGGCAGAAATATGAACAAGTTTAGCCATAAAATCATAAAAATATAACCAAAAATAGCATCCGTATCAAGAGTTTGTTCCCCCCACCCTCAGCACTCAAGGTAGAAACAGATATTATTGCAGAGCTCTTTAGAGTTCATGATGAGAACCACTTTCTGTTTTAAAGGACATCTCTAAAAGTGTTCTAAAACCTGCATACTTATTTTTATTTCTTGAAATATGCTGTGCCACATGGGCTACATCTACACGTGCACGCTACATCGAAATAGCTTATTTCGATGTAGCGACATTGAAATAGTCTATTTCGATGAATAACGTCTACACGTCCTCCACGGCTGGCAAAGTCGACGTTCAACTTCGACGTTGGGCAGCACCACATCGAAATAGGCGCTGCAAGGGAACGTCTACACGCCAAAGTAGCACACATCGAAATAAGGGTGCCAGGAACAGCTGCAGACAGGGTCACGGGGCGGACTCAACAGCAAGCCGCTCCCTTAAAGGGCCGCTCCCAGACACAGTTGCACTAAACAACACAAGATCCACAGAGCCGACAACTGGTTGCAGACCCTGTGCATGCAGCATGGATCCCCAGCTGCCGCAGCAGCAGCCAGAAGCCCTGGGCTAAGGGCTGCTGCACACGGTGACCATAGAGCCCTGTAGGGGCTGGAGAGAGAGCGTCTCTCAACCCCTCAGCTGATGGCCGCCAGGGCGGACCCCGCTATTTTGATGTTGCGGGACGCGGATCGTCTACACGTGCCCTAGTTCGACATTCAACTTCGAAGTAGGGTGCTATTCCCATCCCCTCACGGGGTTAGCAACTTTGACGTCTCGCCGCCTAACGTCGATTTCAACTTCGAAATAGTGCCCAACACGTGTAGCCGTGATGGGCGCTATTTCAAAGTTGGCGCCGCTACTTCGAAGTAGCGTGCACGTGTAGACACGGCCATGGGGATGCAAAATAGAATTAATGTCCCTAATGTGCGGTCACTTGAACAAATTAAGATAGAAACACAGTGACAGAGAGAGGAGGAGGTTAGGTTAGGAGATCATGGACTGCTCAGTCAGACTGGGTGGGCCAGGATAATGGCAGGAGAGGCCAGGACAAATCAGGGGCAGAACTCAAGTGGAAGATAGGCGCTGGCTCAGTCATGGGTTGTATAGCAAAGTAAGCATGCTACTCTCCAGTAAGCTGCTGCCTGTGATTTGAATTCAGAACAGAGGACATTAGACAGCAAGGACCTAATTTTTAAGTGTTAATGGCTTGATGGGGTAGGAATGAGCAGGTTAGCTGGAAATGCTGGCCAGGGAAGTGGGAGTGGAGAAAACAAAAACTAGCAATCATCTCTCTTGTGCTCAAAAGTTACTGTAACCACCACATAATAATAATTTAAAAAATTATGACTGGGGAACACAGCTCATCCCTGCAATATCACTTCCTACCCTGCTATCAATGACACACAACATTTAAACACTGTACCGTACCCATTTTACTTTAATAAAATCAACAAGGTGGGTGGAGGAGTTGGATCTATTAGGAATCACACAGCAATCTTTACTTTTAGCTAACCATGATACCACCTCAAATGCAGCCTTCAAACTACTCCTGCCTAAATGACCACGACCTCCTACAAAACCAAACCAAACATAAAACCTGAAATACCCTCTATTCCTCATCTTTAAGGGAAATTCACTGACATACAACTAGAGTTTAAAAAAAAAGCTGGTTGGTGGTATCGTCTGTTTTTTTTTTCCCAGAACATCAGGTTAAACAAAACTCAATTGATTGCCATCACCAATTTTTTAATACTGATGTAGATTTCACTGTCAGTCAGCTGTCACGACACAATACATAGAATTAACAGCCTTAATTCAAGAGAGGCTACAATTAAAAAAAAAAAAACCCACACAATACAATAAAGAAACATTTACAAGGTAGAGGAAATTCTTTTTGAGTGAACTTCATGGGTGGGATTTATATTTTGTCATAAAACACATTCATTCATTATAAAGCATATTTTATTAAGTGCACAGAGTGCATTTCAAAACAGTGAATTAAATATACTATTAAAAAACACAGATCTGTGTACCTAGTTGTGACGTTATGGCACTGTAATATGGCCATACAGATCACTGATGCAATCAATCAGTGTTATACAGTTGCAACAAAACTTGTGCCAAGCAGGACACATGAACAGAAAGGGTTAAACAATGCCAGACCACATGACCAAAAGGCATCATGAACAGTTATGTGAGAAAAATATATAAATGGTAATTGAGGCCATTCAATACTAGTTCAGATAGAACTTTGAAATGCAAACCGGTATTGTTAGAAATTAGAAGTAATACTGTTTATATCTGTTTGTTTACTTATAGAGCTAACCATATAGACAGCTCCTGTCTAACCTCCTGGTTCAGAGATCAAAAGGGAATAACAACATTTAGATGAATCTTGGGTGAGATAATGTAATTGTCAAGCTGTCTCTTTAAAATATGCGATAAACTGCTTAATGGATACGTTTTTATGGCTAATAATTACTATGACTAGTAAAAACTGGGATTTTGTTGGGAAAAACTGGTGAGCTTCTACTAGCAGAATGCACTTTGTCGACAAAACCCAGCACTTCCTCTGGCAGTGATATACTTCTCCCTTTGCAGGTATAACTGTCTCTCTCGACAGTGTTCTGTTGACAAAACAGCCACGTAGACTCTCTGTGGCCTTTTTGTCAACAGACAGGGCTTTCGGTTCACCAGACAGCCGTGTCTGCAGAACTTCTGGTCAGCTGTCCTGTTGAGAGAGAGCCAGGTGTCTAAAAGAGTAATCCACTCCGTTGACAATCTGCTTTTCTGTGTAGATGCAATTTGTTGACAGAAGTTTTGCCTGGAAATACGTTTTGACAGTGACTTCTGTCAAGAGAGGCTTCTCATGTAGACATAGCCTTTATGTTTAGTTCTGATGTGGTTATATCAAAAGACTGTTGTGTTCTCCCAGGCCAAGGGGCTGCAACAAATGTATGAAGGCCCTTGGGCCCTAATCCTTTTTGTCTCATATTTGCTTGGATGCTCATGGGAAAAGTTGCAAGACATAAGAAAGGTGAACCCAGGATATCCTGGTGCCCCTTTAATGGACATTGCCTTTGGGTCTCAGATTTGCTTGAGGTTTCATAAAGAAGAAACCTAAACCACAAGGACTAAAATCCCAGTCATCTTCTGGAATTACCCTGGATATGGACTTTGGACTATAACCATGGACTAAACTCTAAAAGGACTTTCTGCAACCACATGATCACCATCTTTGTTATGTCAGTGAACTCAAGAATTGAACTCATGTCTGTATAGTAACAGAGAGGGAGCCATGCTAGTCTATATACTATCAAAACAAAAATGCAGTTCAAGTGTCCCACGAAAGCTCACCTAATAAATTATTTTGTTAGTCTTCAAAGTCCTACTTGACTGCTTTCATGTCTGTATGCATACTGATCTTTTAACCAAAACTATCTCCTTTTAAAATAATGTTTAGTCTAGTTAAAGAGAATGGACTGTAAGTATGTATTTGGGATAAAGTCTGAAATATCCATTCATTTAGATGGTAATGTGTTCGTCCCTTTGGGATTGGTAGAACTTTGTTTGGCGGGGGAATGTCTGGGTGGTGAACAGAAACTGGGTAATTAAGGGAACTATGTTGTTTGGACTTCTCATTGACCCATAAAGTAATGTAAAAGCTGTTCTGTGCTGTCTTGATTAATACAAATATTCGAATAACCACTAACTTTGGGGATTTGTTGTCCCATTTTTTGCAGTGCTCCCCGACAGAGTGACTTCAGATAGCTCCCCTGGAATGTAGCACAACACATGAGTAACTGATCTCCTCAAAGAATTTGAGTTTCTTGCACATTTTAAAAGTTATACATGCCAGCTGTTTCTCCTTCTATCCCTATTGATGGAAGCTATTCTTAACTGGGGAAAAACCTAGCTCCAAGAGGAAGGCATATTATGTTATAGGAAGTGGGGCAGGGCAGTAAAGAGAGAGATTAAGGATCAATATATTAAACAGTAATACGTGATTAGGATGATATTTGCTGAGTTCTGAAGGTACAAAACTACTAACTCTGCTATGTAACCTATCACTTAAATCAGCCTCTGGACCAGATGACTGGCAGATAGCTAATGTGATGCCAATTTTTTAAAAAAGGCACCAGAGCTGATCTTGGCAATTACAGACTTATAAAACTAATTTAATGTACCACATAAACTGGTTAAAACTATAATGAAGAACAGAATTATCTGATGCATAGATAAACACAATATGTTGCAGAAGAGTTAACACAGCTTCTACAAAGGGAATTCACATCTTACTAAACTATCAGAATTATTTGATGGGATAAATAGACATGTGGACAAGGGTGATCTGATAGCTATGATGTATTGGACTTTCAGAAAATTTTTGACAAGCTCCTTCACCAAAGGCTCCTAAAAGAAGTAAGCTATTATGGGATAAGATAGTTACCTGATAAAATTTAGAAAACAACAGGTAGGAATAAATTACAAATTTTCAAAATGCAGAGAGGTAAGCAGTGGCATTCATCAAGAATCTGTACTGGGACCGGTGGTGTTCAACATTATATTTGATCTGGAAAAATGGATAACACTGACGTGGTGAAGTTTGCAGATAACACAAAATTGTTCAATCTAGGTAAGCCAACAGATGATTGCAAAGGGTCACAAAGAGATCTCAGAAATTAGGAGACAGCAAAAAAATGGCAGATGAAATTCAATGTTCATAAACACAAAGTACTGCACATTTGGAAACACAATCCACTGCTGGGGTCTAAATTAGCTATTACCAATCAAGAAAAGATCTTAGAATCCTTGCGTACATTTCTATAAAAACATCTACTCAATGAGCAGCAGCAGCCAAAAAAGGTAACAATGTTAGGAACTATTACAAAATGGATAGGCAGTTATTTTTATGTTCTTAGGATGATCTTTTTTAGCAGAGTGTTCTACAGGCCTATGGGCAGAGAGTTTAGCAGGGCTTCTATGAAGATAGTGTAATGTATGAGGAAGAGAATTAAGAAGTTGACAGTTCATTTGTTACAGAAGAATATAGCTGAGATCATCAGTCAAAATCATGGAGAGTAGCTTGAACTAATTCAAGGGAAGGTTTTGAACAACAATTGTATTTTGACTGAGGAGTTGGTGTGGTGGAGAAATGGACAGGTAGTAGACACAAACAGTGTAAGAGGACTGGAAATGTGATTTACAAAGTTGTGTATGATTATCACCATTTTACAGATGAGGCCACAGATACAGTAAAAGAACACGTCACCTCTGCTATTCCATTGCTAGACCTGCATTGAGCAATGACTGTTCTGTAACAGATCTTTAACAGGTTCAAATGGACATTAGGATTTAGTAGTAAATCACCACATTAGCTGCTGCCTGTGACCCAAATATGATCTGCAATTAATTCTCTGGTATTTTCTGGCTAGAAATTGTGCAAAACAGGGTCTCCATTAGCATTTTGGTACATCTGTTTCTGGATCCTTTCTTCTATTCTAGACAGTGAAGTAGTAAAACTAAATTTCTGCACTGGAACCTGGAGTTTGCCCAATATGCAGTCTGTACAGTACACATTCTAGAAACTGTGCATCACTCCATACAAATACTAGAGCCACTGAAATAACCCTAGGTGATCTCTGCCTGTCCACCACGCCAAACAACAAAGATCTAGGTGTGCATGTGTGCTCAAAGCCCCTCAGTATTATTCTGCCTGTCCAAAATCTAATTTAATACTCTGGAAGAATAGCAAATGAAGAACAATGAATATGGTTCTATGGAAACAACACGTGGCAACTCCAGGCATGGCTAAGTCATAACTTATTTTACTCATAACATTTTCTCTGAAAATTCCCTTTCTAGCATCTGCACAGTCTTTTTATTTTTCCTCTGTCAACAATGAAACTCCACTCACAGTAGAAATTATGGCAATATTAGTGTAGACAGCACTAACATGTTTCCTAATACATCTTCAAGACCTAAGAACAGTGCTAAAGGACACAGGAGTAAACAGAAAAAACAAGAGAAACAAAACAAGAGAACTTCACAGACAGCAATGAAATTGTACGAAAATCACTGAAATTGCAGCCAAGTACTCTACCAAGGAACAGCAACCCGAGAAGAGGAAAGGTGAGTTTCAAAATTCAAAATGATGTCCTCCTAAAAATGGTATGTATTCAGCTCCAATAGTGAGACAGTAGGGTTGAGTGAAGGACACACACCAAGTGCAGACTTCCAAATCACCACATTAAGGAAGCAAGGCACAGAAGCAAGCACAAGTGTTTTGCAATAAGAGAACTGTACATATGTAACATACACACCTGTGTGTGGTTTACTGTCCCATACAGAGAAAAAATGAGTGTCCTCTACAACCCAAGCTGAGAGCCAGCTGGCCTTCAGCTCAAGCTGCACCAGTGCCTGTACTAAGCTCCAGGGGTCCCCAGTTCAAGTCTTCCTGTGAGCAGTTACATGTAGACACTCCCCATTCTCTCTTTTCCTCTGTGTAGATTCATCATAACTTTCCTAAAAGCAGGTGCCACTGTGCCCTGAGGTTTTCTGGTATTTGAGCCTCTTATTTGATCGCAACAAGCCTGAATATAAACCCATATAGAGTTGGCTTTAACACGACTGCATTCTAATCCATTTATACAATGTAGGAACAGAGAATGGCTTTTCCCTTGTCTTCTTCCCAAATCGTATGAACAATCCGGGCAATTTTCGAAAGAAGACATTACGTATTAAACAACAGTGTTTTTCATATGCAGATTTTGACAGCTGGTCTCATGAGACAGATCATGTTGATGGAGGAAGAAGAGCAAAAAGGGTAATTGGCTGGCTGATTTGCAATTCTGACATTACCTTGGGGTTAGAAATGAGATTATACCAGAAACACAAAAAGAGATGAAGGCAATGGAATATCACTTTGACATTCTGAAAGCCACTGCAAATGCTAGATAGTCCATTCGCAATGGCAATCAGCACAACATGGCTGGGTATAAACGAGCCCCTTCCTTTTGGAAGGGGCGTGTTAATGAGAGGGTTCAAAAGATGCTAATGAGGCACGTCCATGAATATGCAGCACCTCATTAGCATAATGGTGTCCATGGCGATTTGAAAGTGTGGCTTTTGGATCGTGTGCCGTCCATGGAGATGGAGACCTTTTGAAAGCAGCACCCAGTTTTCGAAAGCCCATTCTTCCTAACACCAGATAGGAAGAAGGGCTTTCAAAAACTGGGGGGTCCTTTCAGAAGGTCCCGTCTCCACAAGCGGCATGCGATTCGAAAGCTGCACTTTCGAATCGCTGCGGACACCATTATGCTAAAGAGGTGCTGTGTATTCATGGCAACGCCTCATTAGCATCTTTCGAACCCGCTCAATAACATGCCCCTTCTGAAAGGAAGGGGCTCGTGTAGACACAGGGCGTAGGAATCTACAGAACAACAGAGTGTATAGTGCATGCTGCGCAGAGTATGGTCTGATTACCACAACAGCAAGGGGTTTGAAGAAACAGGTCCATATCCCTTCTGTATCAGCATCACATATTATCAGAGCTGCCATTTCCCAGGATTTTATAACAAATCTGGATAAGCCCCAGCTGCTGGAATCAACCATCAAAAAGAATCTCAGCTTTCATTTAAAAAAAAATAAAGTTTATACTACTCATAGCTGTGGAGAAGTACTTGCAAAGATGAAGAAATGCATCCAAAAGGCTAAAAAACAGAAGGTAAATCACTTTATAATCTTTAAAATGTCCATGATTTTTGAACTTCTGCGGTAGACCAGAGTGCAGACTCCCACTAGGTAATTTGCCTGAACTAGTCATTAAGAGATGTAGCCCCCTCACTGTTCTGCATCTTCACCACCGAGACCCTTCACCCCATTGATGGCAAACTTCCAAATAGTGTGAAGATTGAAAAGCTTTCTATGCATTCCATATACAATCTCAGGAGACTGAAGGCTAAAAGCAAGACTTCCACAACCTTGATCATGGAGCTCCAGTATGCGGATAACAACATGGTTGCTGCTCTTTCTCCCGCAGCCCTTGAGACCATCTTAAGTGCCTTCACCAAAGTATATGAGAACCTTGGCGTCACACTGAACATCAAAAAGACCAAGGTGCTCCACCAACCCTCACCCACAGGACAAGCTCATATACCTTCTACTGAAGTCAGCAGAGAACTGCTGGAAAACATGGAGCATTTCCCATACTTTGGAAGTCATCCTTCTGCTAAAGTCAACGTTGACGAGGAAATCCAGCATTGTTTGAGCCATGCAAGCTTTGCTTTTGCCCAACTGAGACAAAAGGTCTTTGAGCACTGGGACATCTATCCCAAGAAAAAGATCCTTGTATTCTGCCCAGTGGTTATTCCAACTCTACTGACCATGTGGAACCTGGACAACATACAAATATCATTTGAAAGCACTTGAACAATATCATCAACACTGCCTCAGGAGAATCCTAAATATCTCTTGAGAGGATAGGCACATGAACACCAGCATCCTGGAAGAGTCAAAGATGACCAGCATTGAAGCCCTTATCATTCATCAACAACTTCGTTCGACTGGTCACATGGTTTGGATGTCTGATCGATGCCTCCCAAAACAGATTGTTTTTCACTTTGAAGGAAGGATGGAAGAGCCTTGGGGGCTGGCGGAAGTGATATAAAGGCATGCTGGAGGCACACATAAAAGTGCAGCGCTGGAGTAGACACTTGGGAGAACCTTGCCCAGGACCATCCAGGTGGAGAGCGGTAATCCATGAGGGGGTGGTACAATTTGAGAGCCCCTCCCCCCTTGCAGTGCAGATGAGGAGATGTGGAGAAGAAGAAAAGAGTGGCAAAAACTGTCCCATGCCCCTCCAACAGCTACCAACCCCTGCCTCTTCTGTCATAAGACCTGTGGCTCCAGAATTGGGCTGATCAGCCACCAACAGACTCACAAATAGGAGGGTGACATGAAGACATCCTACTCATCAGTGACTGCTGGGGTAGGGGGGGGAGAGAGAGAGAGAGAGAAACCCAGGATTGTTTTACCAGATGTGACACTCAAGAGAGTCTGTTAAAAGGCATCTACAGTAAAAGCTTTGTTATTCAGCATGCACAGAGAATGTGGGTTGCCAGTTAATCAAATGTGCCAGTTACTCAATCTTTTTCACCAAACTGAAAAAAAAAAAATTAACAAATGAAATAACCTTACTTAACACTACGCCTTTAACACTACTACTGTAGACAGTATCGTAATTTACATATCCTCTCCTGCTTTAGGGTCAAAAAAATGCAACTTCCATAAACACTGGAAAATGATGTTGGATAGCTATCAGAATTTTTCTGGCTAACTGAAGGGGCTGAATTGCCATCTATGGCAGATTTTGGTTAATCAGGTTTTCCAGATGTTAAAGTGCTGGGCAACAAAGTTTTCTTTACACTCGTGTGTGTGTGTGTGTAGATATATATATTTGGTTTTCATGCAGATAGGAAGACATTGTCCCAACTTGGAAATTAGCAGCATTTCATTCATAACATTTGACGCCTCTGCTGGTGACATACCACATCTGTCAGCTAAACAGAAATACTAGCCAAATGCTCACAGTCTGACATGGAAAAGCAGACAGTCAATCTCTGGGTGTCTAAGTACAGTAAAGTCTTGCAATGTGCAATTTTGAGTTGCATTTAACTCGCATTAACATGAGTTAAGCGCAACTCAAAATCAGGCACCCCCCAGCCCTGGCTCAACCCCCCCGCGGGCCTGGTTCAACCCACCCCCGGTCCCAGTTAACCCTCCGCGGCCTGGTTCATATCTCCCCACCCCCGCCCACCTAATAATAACTGCCGACAGCCCAGCTCTGGCTCAAGCCCCATCATGCAGCTCTAGCTCACCCTCTCCCGCCGGGGACCCTGCTCAACTCCACCCCTCCCACCCGCCCCTGCAGCACTCGCCCACCCCAGGCTTAACACCCCTTCCCCCCTCCCATTGCCCCAACCCACCACCAGGCTTAACCTTCCCCAACTCCCCCTGCCAACACCAGGACTCATCTTTCAAAAGGAGCTCCAGGTGCTCCAGCGGCTAACCGAGCTGCAGAACATGCACTCCACTAGGGGAAAAAAGCGCCCTCCCCCTTACTTACGCAACATTTGAGTTCTGCTAAAATGCGCGGGAATGCAACCTTCGCATAGCTTGAGGGACTACTGTACAGAGGATGTGGCAGAGGCTGTTGTTGAATTAAAAGATAATGCAGATGTCAGTGCACCTACTGCGGACAGACAGTACACCAGTTGCAGTTTGTGGCAGGCACCTTGCAATGAGCCTCAGAGAGACCAGCTTCTCAAGCTGGCATCTCAGCAATCTCACAAAATAAACAAAAAGCAGAATAAAACCCTCCAGAAGCTACTAAATACTAAGTCTTTGTCTCCAATTCTGAGTTTAAAGCATTGCTGCAGTGGATCATGGCACCAGTGCTAGGAGACAGGCTCTCCTTGTGCTCTAGGTAAACCAGCTCCATGGGGTATGTGTGTAATTAACAGTCCTGAAAGCCAGCACATAGGCACTTTAGAATGTTGTAATTTACTGCATCCAGGTGGGTTGTTGTTCACACTCCTGAGTGAGACAGTTACGGCTGAGTAACTTGGCAGTGTAGACAAGTCCCAAGAGCTGTCCACCTACAAGCACTTGTAACTGTATAGAAGGGGTGCAACTTACCCAGAAACATGGAAAAAATATGTGAAAAGGATGCTAAACAGGACAGAGGACACGAACAGTGGGAGGGGTTCGTGACTGTGGCCTTTTTATATCCTTTATTGAACACCAACATTTAGAAATTTAGCTAACTAATTTTCATATCTGGGTGAGTTCTTATTTTTTTCCAAACCAGTTCATACAATCCTAACGTAAAAGCATATTACAAGAGTAATGTGATGGCTGAGGAGAGTACAGTGCCGAATGCTCAGTTACTGATTTTTTAAATTGTTTACAGCAGAGCAACAAGAAAACTAGAGGGACAATTGAAAATGTAAAAATGTACGTTCTGAAAAAAAAAAAATAAGATTCACATGGAGTATTACCAGTAACGTGACATTATTCAGTCCATTACCAGGACACTTCTTCACCATCAGTGGATATTTCTCTTTCCAGACTAGTGTTTCTATTTCCCAATACTGAATAAACAAATTAAAAAAAAAATATATATATATATACATTCTGGGGTGCAGCTAAACCACCAGTTTCCCCTGCTGTTTAAGAACAGGTGAGGTTTTGGTTAAGAGATTACAGAAACAGATGCACGTGAATCATTCCAGAAAAGCAGAAAGTTGAGATGTTATACAAGATGTGTTTTGGATTTTGCATTGTTGAGCTGATCAATGTATAAGGCTTGTAACAAAGAGTTCCCCTTATAAAACGTATGCTTACCTTTCAATTTAAAAATAAAATCGCAGCAAAATTAAAAGCAACTGCTGAATAATGACTCATACTACCATAATAGTTGCTTTAAAATTAGAAGCTAGTTATACGTGTTTTACAGTGAAGTATTCAGTAAATTACCTCACATGGCTGTTAAACTAAGCTTCTGAAAGCTAAAGGAAAAAATAATGAATATGATTGCTGAGAATTAAAATTACTGCTGCTAATTTAATTGAGCGATGATTTGCAAATTAATTTTTTTGATTAGCACTTAGCATAATTCACTAAAATTATCTATTATTCATCATAATAGGGAGCAGGTAAGAAGTCTGTTTTAGGCTCCAATTTTTGCAAACCTACATTACTAAAGACTTTTTTCTCGTAACAGTATGTTAACATTAAATGATACATGAGAGTGTTGTACAACAGTTACTGCAACAGGGCTAAAGAATCTCTACTGTGGACTAGACTAAATTCTGCAAGACTTCTTACTCCTCATCTGTGGCACATCCTGCTGGAAATTCATGTTACTGCTAAGAGGCTTACTATGAAATTATGTTTACAATGACCAAAATAATAAATGCACAGAACTAATCGCAAAGGATGCTGAAATTTTCTTCTGAGGGCTTGTGTCACTTAGAGAATTTTTCTATGGAAGAAACAGTTCAAGCTGACTTTGTTTTACATGCAAAGAAATATTCTGTGCCCAGAGGATAAAAGAAGTCTGCTGACAAATACGAAGGGTCTCCTCATCTACAGTAAAAGACATACCTATATTTTTTTAAAGAAGAGTGTTTCTACTGCACTGTAGTACACATCTTATTCCTATCTATTACGTCACACACAGAAGTAACCCCCAAGAACATACCACCAATCACACACACATTATTCAGATGCAGAGTTGTACATATGTACCGAAGTTACAGCTAGGCAAAACAAGTCACAGACTGTGAAATCTGGTGTTCTCCCCTGAAATCTGACCTTTTGTTTGCTTTTTCCCCATATGATGCAGATTTCACTGGGAAGACCAGTGTTTCTCGAATTGACGGTCATGACCCAAAAGGGAGTATCAGGGGCATCACAAGATTATTTTAAGAGAGTCATGGTATTGCTACCTTTACTTCTGCGCTTCCTTCAAGCTGGGCAACTGGACAACTGTGCTTATAACATTATATGGATGCCCAGCTCTGAAGGCAGCACGCTGCCAGCAGCAGTGCAGAAGAAAGGCCGGTAATGCTATACCATACGGTATCACCCTTACTTCTGTATGGCTGCTTTCAGCACTGCGTGGCCACAGAATTGCTGCTGCTGACTAAGGTTCCAACTCAACAGCAGCAGTGCAGCAATAAGGGTAGCAATACCAAACCATCTGCTGTCAGCAGCAGCAGAGAATTAAGAGTAGTAGTGCTGCAACCTCTCCTCCACACGATAACCCTGTGGACCTTGCACAACTCCTTTTTGGGGCAGGATCCTGCAATTACAACACCCTGAAATTTCAGATTTAAAATTAAAAAAAAGCTAGGAACATGTCATTCTAAAATGAGACTCAGCTGGTTTAGAAGATGGAGAAAAGCTAGCATGAATCAGAACTTACTAGGACTTTATTCTGGGAACCCAGGTATTGCTAGGCTACTACGTAACTCATCAATGCACCAAATGTTAATAGAAGCATACAGATAAAAGTCAACAAGAACTTTAGACTTGCCTGCTGGGGCAAGAACTGGCCAGAAAGGAGATGGTTACCTAGTGTGGGGGTGAAGACTAGTCTTCGAGTGTGTATGCTGTCAATAGCAGCACATGGTACTGTTGTAATAGACAACAATATCAACATGAGAACTGCTCCTGCTTAGCAAGGCAGTAAACTGTTCCTCACTGAGGACTATGAAGCATATTATACGGAGTTTTGCCTTATCATTGCAGGAGAACTCTTGTACTAGATATGTTGCTCACAACACAGGGCTCCTTGACTGGCTCGCTCCTAAGACAGTAAATCCTCGATTTTGCACACACCAATTTAGTGCATTTCAGGAACAACGGACATCTGCCAGCCCCTTCATGGTTCCCCAAGTCTGCTTAATCGGGGCCTGTAAAATCCTAAATCCTGCCTCCCCCCACCACTCTCCCAAAAAAGTAAGGTGATTTGACAGAGCTACTGCTGCTGTACCCTCCACAGTGGCCTGAATTGGTGCCAGAGCTGCCATGGACTCCTTCCACCTGGTGGCGGTGGTGACAGCTCCTCCAGCCACACAGCTTCAGCCACATGACAGTGGGGTCTCAGTCACATGGCAGACTGGCAACTTCAGCTGTGCGCCATGGGGCAGCTCCAGACACATGGCAGACCAGCAGCTCCAGCCGCTCACGGTTGGGTTCCGGCCACATGGCAGGCTCTGGCAGCTCCTCAAGTGGCAGCGGCTCTGGAGAGGTGCCAGCATTTTTTTGGAAGGGGGCGTGGGCAGTAAACCCTCAAATTTAACAGACTTTTGGGTTTAATGCACATCCATCCCCCCCATTAATCCATTAAATCCAGGGTTTGTTGTAGTGCAAGGCAGATCAAATTGTGATTTTTAAATGGGACACTCCAGTAAACTTGGACAGTACTATTCTGTGAAGCAAGTGAGGAATGTAAAGAAATGGCTTAATATGCAGGCATAGAATCAGCAGAGGCAAAATTAATACATACATTCTTTTTAATGTGCATTCTGTCCCTGAAGTTTTCCAGGAGTTTTCTGCCTTTGCATGAAACTATCCACTGGAATTACACAAATTATTAACTCCCCAGCTAAAAAGGGCAGTACAAGAAACTCCTTTTTTAACAGGATAGACAGCAAGAATACTCAGAAGCCGGCACTTTGGAAAATCCTATTCAAAGTATCCATTTGATTTCTATCATTTGGTTATATTTTAAAGGTTGCCTTACATCAAGGACAAAATGAAACAGTTTCTTTTCCTGCACAGCAGTGGATAAAATTCAGACTTAACTGCACTGTAGAGAGATAAACACCACTACAAAGGAGAATGCAGACCTAGCAGCTAATAACAAAAAAAAAAAAAGAAAAAAAAGAAAAAAATCTTTGGTTTCTCTTTAAAAAAAAGTTCGAACATTTGTTTACTTAGTAAATATAGTGATGATGTTAATGCTAAGACATCTACCTTCTCTCTTGATTTGAATCTCCAAGGCTGTGTCTACACTTTACCCCAACTTAGAAGTGGGCAAAATTTTGAGGAGTAAAAGGACTTCGAAGTAGCGTGGGCACTTTGAAATGCCTGTGGCTACAAGCATGCCCACCCTTCGACGTTTGACACTTCAAAGTTGCCGCAGGGGAAAATTTGCTTAATGAAGTGCTATGTATTCAACGCAGCACTTCATTAGTAATCTCCCTTGGCCCTGATTACCACGCCCCCTTTGAAGGTGGGGGCGAGTGTAGACTCAGCCCAAGAGATAGACTATTTCATATTGGCTGACTGCTGATGTTCAAAAGGAAAAGTTTCAATGTAAGAGGGTCCCATTATATTATTTATTTTAAATAGACTTATTGCAGGAACATCTGACCCAAGCCAAAGCAGCAAAAGGAAACCAGGCCTTTGGGATTTGTGTGGTAAGGAAAACAGAGCAAGAAGAGAGTTGTGATGTATGAACTATATCAGCCCTTCTTTGAAAAGCTAAAGTCAAACAATAAAATGTCCATACCCCAAAATGACCTTAGCACCCCTATGGTACGTCTACACAGCTGTTATTTCTAAATAACTTTGTTAATGTCTACACAACACAACCACTATTTTGAAATGCTACTTTGGCTTATCAAAGTAGGGGCTGTGTAGACAAGGAACAGAGACTATTTCGAAATAAGCCATAGTGGCTATGTCTACACTAGCCCCAAACTTCGAAATGGCCATGTAAATGGCCATTTCGAAGTTTACTAATGAAGCGCTGAAATACATATTCAGCACCTCATTAGCACGCGGGCAGCTGCGGCACTTTGAAATTGACGTGGCTTGCCGCTGCGCGGCTCGTCCAGACGGGGCTCCTTTTCGAAAGGACCCCGCCTACTTCGAAGTCCCCTTATTCCCATCTGCTCACAGGAATAAGGGGACTTCGAAGTAGGTGGGGCCCTTTAGAAAAGGAGCCCCGTTGCGATGAGCTGCGCGGCAGCGAGCTGCATCAATTTCAAAGTGCCGCGGTCACCCGCATGCTAATGAGGCACTGAATATGTATTTCAGCGCTTCATTAGTAAACTTCAAAATGGCCATTTACACGGCCATTGCGAAGTTTGGGGCTAGTGTAGACACAACCAGTGTGTCCAATGGTTTTGCTCCGAAATAGGCTCTGTGTGTGTAGACGCTGTATTTCGAAACAGCTAAGGGATATTTAGAAATGCATTTTGTGTGGAGCAGTGTTATTTTGAAATAAGCCATTCTGGAATAACTCTTCCAGAATAGCTGACTTCAAAATGAGGCTGTTGTGTAGACATACTCTTAGGATCCTATTCTTTCACACAGGATAGTGGGGAATGTTCACGCTAACCTTTTCTATCCTGATGTGCAATAACTGTTTATGTCCACCACACACATATGAATATGAATCACTAGAAAAAACAAACAAATGAAAAAGCCTCACTGTGGGCGCTTGCTAATCAGCCGGGCAACATTTGAATCTCGTTGGAGCAGCCACAGTGGGAGTTCCGAATTTGAAATCACAGAAAAATCCCTGGTGAGAGCCTCAAAGACTGCTCAACTGTCACAGCCCATTCTGGAGTTGGAGTGCTCTCTGTTAAGCTTATTAGCCTGTGTGCAAGTTCTTTTTTGTTTGTTTTTAATATGTTTTCTCTCTATTTCTTTCACCTTAAAGTTAAATATGCTTGCTTAGAAAGAGCTGTGTGGTAGATTGTTAACAATTACACTAATAACTGTCTCTGAAAAGAAGGCAGAAGTTTTACAATGTCTGTCTTCTGCTGGTGATATCACAGTACAGAAAAAAACAAACAAAAAAAACGAAAAAGCATTCACCTCAGATACAAGGGACTGAGAGCCAGATCCCCCATTGAAAACTGCAGATAAATCAGACAATGGGAAAGTGCAATGGTGCATTGCCATATTGTGCCTAGAGGAGAAATCACCCCTCTCTGTTCTGGTGTGCGTGCTAGTTGTCCCAGACAACATGCAGGGCCAGATAAATTATATATTCAGGGAACTGCTCAGGGTGGAAATATCATAGTCAGAAGGGCAAGACTCATGGGCTTCCAACAAAGATGGCAGCAGTTGGGGAACTGGACACAGAGTGGGTTCCCTTGGTGGAGCAGAGTGGGAGAATACATGTGTATTTTTCCTCTACTCTGATACCATGTTATACGTATCTGTTAAAGAATAAATATCATCCTCTTCGTGGAGCCCAGTAATAGGATATATGTGCTTGAGAAGTTCATGGAGATAAGCAAGACACAGTTTTTCTTCATCCTCAGATAATGAAGCTGCTGCACAGCTCTTACTCACCAGCCCCTACAACAATTCCCTGTGAGATCTGGTACAGTCATTTTTGTTCTATCAACAAGTCCAAGCAAGCATCTACCCACAAAGCTCAACACACAGTAAAAACATCATTATAAAACCATCTGTATTGCACAAAAGACTCATAATAATTCAAATTCCAAGTCATGAGGGAGTCAAATGAGACAACTACAATGTGTTTATATTTTTTCTAAAAATTCTCCTTTGACTTATATGACATACAATAACCCCTGCACTCTATCCAAGATTTGCATACTTGTTGAAAGTATGGAGAAGTACATGAGCATTTCTCTCACATGCTCTCCAATAATTTACGCAGTGCACAAATTGTGTTAGTTATTTCAAGGCATCTTATTTTGAACTTCCCACTAACCCTTGTACAGCTGTAGAGATGCAATCCTAATTTTAAAAAAATCAAATCCAATTTAACAAATAGGGATTCACTTGTTTCATACACTGTTCAAATAAAAGGCACACTTTTCAAATAAAAAATTCAATCACTCTCATAGAAGTCTGAAAATATGAAGTTAAAAGGAGAATACTAAATTTATTTTTTCCATCTCAGGATTTTTTTTTGGAAGAGATAATTGATCTATCTTGTTTCTAGTCTCTAATAACTCTATAAACCTTTCATAGCACTGTTTTAAGCTAAGCCACTATTAAAACAAAAAAAAAAAGAAAAAGAAAAAGAGCTATGGAAACATGAACTGCACAAAGGACTATATATTTCATAACGAACAATCTCTCTTCATTCGGTTATACTGTGAGAGACAGAGGCTGACCAGGAAGTCCAGCCAGAAGAGAAGAATAGGAACATAAGGCAGCATTTAAAAGTTCAAATGTTTTTGTTCCAAATACAAAATATTTAGGTGTTGAGACAAAGCAGCAGTGTTCCTTGTAAGCTGATCCATTGGGCAGCCACCCAGGAGAGATACAGGTGTGACCCAGCTGATTAGTTTACATGAGAACACCATTAGCGAACTAGAAGCTAGCGAGCTGAATTCATGTGAGGACTGAAGCACAATTAGAGTGCTGAAAGAAGAATTTGTGACTGTTGCTGTTAGGACTATACTTGCAACTATCTCAGAGGAGACAAACTGTCTTGTATCACTAGAGAACTGTTCTGAGCATAATTGAAATGTTATGTTATGCTTGTGTTTTGAATACAACAGCTTAGAGTTACAAGAACACTGCTGTGTATCCTATTATATGAAATGAAAAACACTTGTACAGAAACTGAAAAGCTAGAAGAAACGGCATTCTATCATTTCATTCTTCTGTGTGATTGATTGATATTGCTGAAAATAAAACGAACAGATATTGCAAACTGGCTTTGGTGTCATTCTATTATTGCTCATTCAGTTGTCCTTCCTATCTCACTGTTGCAAACAGAAGTCAAAATTTACATCTTGAGAGACAAGTAGCTTTGCTCACTTGCAGTTTAGATTTACAAAGCCTAACATTAGATTACTCTGGTGTCGGGCCCTCAGTAATGTATTATTGCAAATACTGCTGGTAACACCTAGGGTGGCAAACATAAGCCTAATAGAGACGAAAGGAAGATATATTTTTTATTTTCTTTGTTCTTTAAAATTAAAACAACAGTGTAACTGCTCCAACAAGCAAAAAACCAGATTCATAGATATGGCTTGGTGGTCCTCTTACATCTCTATAAATAAGGAGCAACCTAACTGAAATTAATGATACTGCACTGATCCCTGTGAGAAGCCATTTGTCATGAGTGTGTCCAAATTTGCCACAGTCCCATAAAGCAGTAACATGGCACACTTCAATGAGCTAAACAATTCCCTGGCACATCCACGTTTTTCAGCTGAATTGACTGCTCATATTTATGTCACATTTACTTACATTTACTATGGTTACAGTCTTACCAGGGAAGTTTGCAACACTAGCGCATACAAGCTAAACACGGACCAAATGCATTAACGTTTCAAATCCACCACAGAATAAATCACTTTAGACAGCGAGCACAGATACATTTTTAAAACCTGGTCATTGCCATGCCAGGGATGTTGAGTGAACCAGTAACCACCGAAAGCAGGTTCCACCACCAGCTTGTTGACGTGGCATTTAAACTGCATCCCATATCCAACAGGCTCCTGTCCTCCTCCTTTTCACCTTGCCACAGCAGGGAGAGGGAGCGGGCTCCCAGCCTGCTCATTCAGATCCGGAAGCAGCAGTTCAGCTGTCTCCCAGCGCAGGGTGTCAGCATTTCAGCGTAGGATGGCTCTGCGAAGACTTTTAAGAAATTACAGCTAAATAATAGTACAGAATACTGAGAGCCAGGCCTGGTGTCTGTAAAATGAAGAACCGCGTGCCAGCTGAGACACTGCTTGAACCCCAGTTCCCATCGGATCATAACCCCGTTGTCCCCCTGGGGCTGCAAAAAGCCACAGTGAGGGGAAACTGACACAATTTCATGGCACACTTGCGCAGTTCTCGTGGCACGCTAGTTGAAAACCACTGCCATAAGTTTGTTTACTGCCTCCAGTCCTGGGTTTCAGTGCTCTATGGTGTTATTTAGCTGTAATTTACTCTTAAATGCCTTCTAAGAGCACGGGAAGCAGTGGAAGTGTTGGTGATGCTGCTAGACAATACTGACCCTCCATGGCTTGGCAAATTCTGTGGTTTGGCACCAGTCAGGTCTCAAGGATGCTGGGCTAAACAGGTTCAACTTGTATTTGCACCTGCACAGGACTCTATAAACTAACTTTGAAAAAATACACAGGCTGAGACACAGGCTGCTGATGTAATTAGCATCTTTCCAGACTGCATGCTGCTACACTCCATTCTATCATATGAGTCAAGCTTGCAATCAAGAAAATAAAGTTGGTCATTCCATTTATTAAATATTCTGAGCTGAGGCCATGAAACTTACCTTACAGTTCTGAAAGAGGACGACAGAAACAATACTACAACTTTGAGTCCAGTATTTATCAACAAACGTTAAAATTGCCAGGGAACGTACAATTATATCTCAGAAAATTTTGAGTTGTACCTCTTATCAAGTATGGTTACCTTTGGTACCAATCCTTTCTTTAGGGCACAGAGAAGAATTAAAAAGCATGAAAGTTGCTAAGGAAAGAGATGCCAGCAGCCAAATGATTTTTTTCTGTAAAAAGCCTGTCTGCTCTCTACTAGGACTGCACCAGAGGTAGCTATCCTTTAGACTGTCTATTTCCACTAATGAGGCCTCTCAATGGTGGCTTTAAAAAGATGGGAAATTCCAGCACAAAATAGGAAATCTAGCATATGATTCCATTAAGTTGTTTTAGTATTATGAGTTCTTCTGTGTGAAAGGCAAACCAAGTTGTAATATGACAGGGTCTCTGGGTACAGTTACGGAAATCAATCCAGGGTAGCATTGCTTACATCTGGACCACTTACAGCCCAGGCTGTGATTTCCTCCTCACTCAGGCACAATACTGAAGTAGCCAGCAGAGAGTCTACACACATTTTCCCTTACTTTGAAGTTGGGAACCCAACTTTGAAGTCCTTACTCCATTCCTGGGAATGGAGTAATGCCCTACTTTGAAGTTTAACTTCAAAGTAGGGTGTGTGTGGATGCTCAGCTTCAAAGTTGTTCTTCAAAATAAGCAACTTTGAAGTTATTTTTGTAGTGTAGACACAGCCGAAGAAAAACCTGAACTCTTTGGCCCCAACCTGTAGTCCCTTCCTGCATCCCAAACGCCTCATTCCTGGACCTACCCTAGAGCTGGCACCTGAAGCCCAGAGCCACCACCCCGTCCCACACACCAACCCCCTGCCTCAGCCCAGAACCCCTCCCACAATCAAACCACCTTGGCCTCAGCACAGAGCCATCTCCTGCACCCCAATCCCTTTATCTCTGACCACAATCCAACCCTAAGGCCAGCAACCCCAGCCAAACTCCTTACTCCTTCACATACCCTAATACCTGCCCCAGCCTAGTGAAAATGAGTGAGATACGTTAGGGCAGAGCAAGCAACAGAGAACAGGCAGGAAGGACTAAATGGTGGGAGAGGCTTCGGACATGTGGCAGGAGTTGAGTGGAGCAAGGGTGTTAGGTTTTGTGCAGTTAGAAGACTGGCAAGCCTAAGAAGAAGGTAAGCAAAGGCACAAGGTTTCACTTCAGACAGAGGTCAGCAACAGAAATAGCAAGAAGAGCCATGTTTTTCAATTCAATAAAAAACGCAATAATTCAAGAGCCACAATGCATGGAACTATGAGATGGTCCGTAATAAATAACGTCACACCATACTTTTTGTACCCCCTATTTTAAGCACAGCACACACACAATGATTTGTAATGTGATACATGTTTACTGCAGGATGGTTACAAATCATAGAATCACAGAACCATAAAATCACACAATACTAGGACTGGAGGGGACCTCAAGAGGTCATCGAGTCCAGCCCCTGCTCTCATGGCAGGACCAAGTGCTATCTAGACCATCCCTGATAGACATCTATCTAACCTGTTCTTAAATATCTCCAGAGATGGAGATTCCACAACCTCCCGAAGCAATTCATTCCAGTGTTTGACCACCCTGATAGTTAGGAACTTTTTCCTAATGTCCAATCTAAACCTCCCTTGTTGCAGTTTAAGCCCACTGCTTCTTGTTCTATACTCAGAGGCCAAGAAGAACAAGTTTTCTCCCTCCTCCTTATGACACCCTTTTACATAGCTGAAAACTGCTATCATGTCCCACCTCAATCTTCTCTTTTCCAAACTAAACAAGCCCAGTTCTTTCAGCCTTCCTTCACAGGTCATGTTCTCTAGACCTTTAACCATTCTTGTTGCTCTTTTGTGTAAGGCCCCATAAACCTTAAGGATAGCTCTGTGGGTTAGGTTTGAAATTTTAAAGTATATTCTTACTTTGTTACTTATTCTTGAACTGAATTAAAACAACTGTAGAAAAATCTAGTTTACTTTTTATCCGTTAGGCTGCCTGCTTTTTTTGCAATTCACCAAGCATGGAATAGTTCATTTAACTTTTGGAAATATCTGACTATGGTAGGCTTATATGGTATCTGCCTGGAGTTGTAAGGGGTGTAACCATATTACAAAAATACTTTGAACAGTAATGAAATTGACATTTTAAGTCACTTTCACAATATTGCCAACCTCAAATGTTTGAAGCTCATGAGTCAGGCTTACCAAAAATCATGAGATTAGGTTAACAGTAGAACTGCTGTTCTTTTTATTTGCCTTCCACTCTCTGAGCCTTTAGTGTGCATTGGGACCACATTTGGAAGCTTTCTTCAGTGCTGCGAGGGCTAGGGATTTCATTTTTCCTTAAAAATGAATGCTGAAATCATCATGTATCCACTTGATTCCAGGAGCAGGGGCTTAAAAGAAAACTATAATTACCATGAGAATCATGACATCTTCTGTTTAGAAGCTAGTTACTTTCCAGAAGGCACCTAAACACACCAGTACAGAGCCTCAGTTGCAGATACCACATAAAATATTTAAAAATAAATACCATTAAAATATCACTTTTGAATACTGAGGAAAAATGGGTCTTCTGAGATCTATCAGGATCACTTCAGGCACCAAAGGAAAATAGATACAGGAGCTCTTCTTTTAGAAAATAGTAAAATAAATAGATAAATAAATAAAGGAAGGTCAACTCTTCCAGTCCATATTCAGGCAAAACTTATATTGTCATCAGTCTATCCACTCACAGATATAAACATATGCTAAATAACTATATACTTCACACAACTATCTCAGCCTCACTATCCAAGCACACACACTGGCTCAGGAATTACATTGTCTGGCATATTCTGAACAGTGCTGAGCACACAGATGGTGCCCAGTGAATAATACAAATCATGACAATAATCATCAACTTTATGGATTCTGTGGATGTAATTTTTGTTCTTTTTTCTGGTGTTGGCCTGAATTCTGCCAAAACCCCAACATCTGATGTATAATCACATCTGACATTTATACAACAATTTTTCGTTCCTTCTTTTTCCCAAACTTGGAACAAAACAATAACAAACCAGTTTTAATTTAAAGTTTTACAACAGCTATTGCTTTACAACCCAGCCTGGGGCAGAACCTGCTACCACTTTGGGAATTAAATAATCTCCTATCATCTTCTCTCTTTCTTTATCTTCCCATCCTCTGAACTGCTTTTCATGCTGTCAACCATCACATCTTCCCCACTTGTCTGGGACTGCATGCTAGAGTCTCAAAAACCTGGCCTTCTTAATTCTGCTCCCATTACATTCCTTATTTCTGCTGCCTTGAGCAAAGACAGAGGCTAGTGTATGGTTAGAGAGCGAGTCCCAAGAGACTTGAATGCTACTTCCTGCATGACCTCAGCAGAGTGACAAAGGAAGGGAATTTCAAAGGTTTTGAAGCACCCAAGATGCCCCAATTTCACATTTCTTCCACGTTACACAGGAAGTTAGAAGAAAAGAATATGAGGAGACATTATTCTATCTTCCAAAAAAACAGGGGCAGCTCAGGGCAGCAGAGGTGCCACAAAGGGCTTAGGCTTCCCCTAACTGGCTGCAGTGGAACTTCATTTGGCCACAGTGCAATGTGGACTACTTCTCTCTTGCCCTTCCACAGCACAGGGCCAGCAGGCTTCTCCCTGTCCCTGTCCACCATACCCAGTCTCTCCACCTACTCACTCCTCAGCCTCCAGGCTGAAAGCTTCAGCTTCAACTTCACTCCACCACTCTCCAGGAGCCTGGAGTAGCATGGACTATCACTGCCAGAACAGTGGCCTGGACTACCATGGCATGGATCAGAGTGGAGTCCCTCCAATACTGTCCCTCCAACACAGCTCTGATACTCTGTCGCTGGCAGAGCTTCTCAGGGCTGGGCTAGGAGTGGAAATTTAGACGTGAGAGTCAGGGAGGGTGGAGCCTGTGGCACTGGACTGGCAGCAAGGGGGGACCGCAGCAAGGCTGGGATTGGGTGAATACCCTGAGAAGCTAGGAAAAAGGAAGCAGACAAGCTCCAGGTAGGAGGGGTAGGGCCAGGGACATCAGGAGGAGGGAGGAAGGAATAGGCTGAACTGGGATGGGCTAGATGGGGAGGCAGTAAAGACCGATTGGAGGGAGGCATGCAAAGACTGAGGTTTCCTTGCTTTATTTCTCTTTGTGCTGTTGCTTGTATGTGTTTGCACTGGTGAATCGGTTCCTCTTCTTATTAAACTGCAGAACCTAAGCAATTGTTTACTTTTCAGGCTTAGAGGGAAATGCTTTATTTTAAGGAGAAGAAAAGACTCTTTTGGAGGCAATGGCCCACAGAAGTGGCAGGTAAGGCCTTAAGGTCTAGATTCAGCCATTGGTATCAGCTAGTTCTGTCATCCAAATGGATTTTGGATTATGGCTGACAGACCAGCCATCGTATAAGATACTTCCACAGGGCCTTTTGACATGCTCAGAGATATTTCACTGCCACATACCTGCCCTAAGGCAGTAGGGGTAATGGGTATGTGGGTGGGAAGGGGCTACTGGACAAAGGTGTGGGTGTTGCTGGGCATAAGGGGTGGGGTGACGTGCAGGGGGGCAGTGTGGCATTGCGGCATTACATGCTGCTAGCACACAGCTAGGGTTCGGGGGTGCAGGCAGAAGGCAAGCACAGTGCAAGGAGTAGTAGGGAAGGGGAGTGGTCGGTCCATGGCACTAGGGTAAGTACAGGGTATCCATGCCCTCTGGTGCTAGGAGTACCATTTTACCTAAGGCTGGCTCTATATAAACGCAACACCATTGAGACTGGTAATACTGTACCTAATAGTTAAAAGGGAAACATTTTAAGCTATCCTACTGCCTCTGAAGTATCTCTCTCTCCTGCCCTAAGTATTTCCTGTGACGCCTTCTTCATTACATCCCATGCTAGTTGTTCCCAAGGATGAAAAGGGAAGAAGTCCAGTCTAATGTTCACCTCAAAAAATGCACCCACAATAAACTGTGAAGTGCATAATACTGTAAGGTCGTTGAGAAGTTAAACCTTTCAACAAATAGAATTCTAAAATTTCATTAAATGTCATATAAAAACTTTAAAAAAACAGAAAGGAAAGTAAAAGTAAATGCATTAGACTAAGTGACATTTCCCAATGCTCTTCATTACTCCTCATTTCCTCACTCACAGAAAATTAAATAATTTAACTGAAAAAAAAGGGAGGGAAAGAATAATACAGATGATCTGCAGCAACAACAACAATGTAATCTGTGCAATGAAGCCATGATTGGATATTTTACAATACCTTAGTAAATTAAAATATTTTAATTTTCCTGAGATATGTTTGTCATAAAATGTTGTTTTTAATTTAAACAATTGAAATTTAGCATGCTGTGATCTGCTCCTTACTTCTGCCTCTCCCCAGAGCTCAAAGAACTAAAGCAAAGATTGTTGCATTAGCATAAAATGTTACTATTCCTTGGAACAACAGACCTGTAGTGGAAAGTCAGTGATGCATCATCTTAGCCATCTATCTGTGCACACAGCAGCCTAATCTCTTGCTTTGGGGCATACCATGAAGTCAAATGTGCATATTCCACAGCAAAACAATTCCAGAGTAAATTAAATATCATTTTACTTGCCATTACAAAAGATCTTTACCACTACCACCTCAGACTGTACATATGGGAAAACAAAAAAGCAGTCATGTAACACTCCAAAGACTAACAAAATAATTTATTCGGTGATGAGTTTTTGTGAGGCAGACCCTCTTCTTCAGATCTGGAGATAGCGTACACATTTCAGAATGATGTTCCATGCTTAACACTGAACTTCCTTCCTTTCTATCAGTCTGATACACTGCTGATCCCAAGGCAGATACCTTTCCCTCAGACAGACTGCCTTTGTCTCCATTCTCTTCCCACTATTACTTAAATTCCCTCTCCATCAGAAACATGCCTGAATCACCAATACTACTTCTATGCTCAACCCAAACCGTTCTCAAGACTTCTCTTAAAGATCAGGTAGCAAGGGAACAAAAGGCAAACAAAGCAAAATGACACTACTTTAATGGGAGATAGGTGTTTAAAGGACTCACTCTTGCACAGCAAGTAGCAATTAAGAGAATACCATTTCAAACAGAAAACATCCAGAATGTGTTTCCCAGCACGTGACAACAACTGCAGAGCTAAATCACTAGGGCTGCAGATGGACTTGTCATTAGGGATGTAAAATCCCATTTAACTGCTAGATTTTATTGGTTAACCGACAAAAGGAGGGAGCTGGACAGGAGTCCCCGTCATGCCAAGGAGTGGATCTGCTCCAGCCAGGCCAGAGCACTCTGTTCGTGGTGCGTCAAGCACTGGAGCTGCTCTGCTATGCTGGAGCATCCCTGACCGTGGTGCCACCATGGGCAGGGGGGTGCTCCAACAGGGCCAGAGCAGCCCCTGGCCGCAGTGGCCCTGGGCATTCCATTAGGCAGGGGTTCTCTAGCCGGGCCAGAGCAGTCCCAGCCTGCAGCAGGGGGCTCCCCCAGCCTGGCTGGAGCAACTTCCCCAGCTGCCCTTTCTCTCTTCCATATTGCCCCTCCCACTGGTGCTGCTGTGGATGGGGTTACTCTGTCTCCAGCCATGACAGCCCTGGGGGGCTGAAGCAGCCTCCTGTCCACCGCGGATGGAGACCTGGCTCCAGCCTCTACTGGTTAAACTGTTACACTTTAACATCCCTATTTATCATTCACAGGTTTTAAGCAGTGATCAAACATCCTGAAGTAAAAACAGCTGCTATAAGGAATGGCACAATGAAGGCTGCAAGGACTGTGAAGTTTGGAAAAGGCACAATGTCCTTATTTATAAATCAAGATCTTAAAAAAAAAATCACTACATACTTCAGCTCTTGGGAAAAAATATGGAGGGAGGCTTAGACTGTAGCTGAAAATCACTTAAATAAAGGAAGCTGAACTCAGTTAAACATGCATATCCAACTACACCAGAACCTTACACCAAAGCATATAGTAAGTTTAAACAACAGATGTGGGACATGTGGAAGACAAATTGATACTGATATCCTGGAGGAACTTTCAAGAGCTAAAGATAGACTTCTCTCAATGGAAGGTCCTAGATGGACTTCCCACCAGATGACTATTTCACAGAGTCCTTTCACCCAAGCAAGCTCTGCGGCAGACAAGAACATAAGAATGGCCATATGGGGGTCAGACCAAAGGTCCTTCAAACCTAATATACTGTCTTCAGACAGTGGCGAAGATAGAAAGAAGGATATCAAAGTAATAAACTATTTAACTAAACTACTAATCCATATTAACTATTTAATAATGAAGAAACTAGATTAAGCTCTGTTTCATAAACAAAATAGGATTCTATGTCACCCTTCCAGGTGCCAGGACAACTTATGGTAATAAGATATGGACGCCTAAAGAATGATAAATCATTCCTTTTACTTTTAGTCCAAGATAAAAACAAGCAAGCAAAAAAGAGATAGAGTCTCTTCAGAGATATGGTAAAAGAAATGAAGACAACAACAAAGCAGAAGATTTTAATTGTCTCCTTTCTGCTCAATTACTGTATACCAACTGAAGGTTGCATCAGAAGATTAGATAGAGGCATCAGCAAACATTTAGAGACAAATGATCTATCCAGACAAACTTTAAAAAAATAAAGAAAAATGCCTGTAGCTTTTTAAAAAATGAAGTGGCAGATGTCTTTGGGTTTAATAAACTATTTCATAGACTCTCTATGTTGTATGAAATCCAAATGTACTTAGAGATGAACATGGACATAGGCACTCAAGACTGATTTAAGGATTGTAACAATGACTTAGAATATATGGGAAACATCACACTTGAAAGGAGATTAAGTTGTCTAGTGGCTATTTAACTTCTTCAGTAGTAGTCCAAGGGAAAGCATAAACAACATTTTAACAAATTCTGTGACAAAGTCAGTCTTGTTCCTGGGCTTCTGGCCTCTATTCAGTCCACTGCTACCACTTAAGGATCCAGTTGTCTTCACTGGGGTGAGGGGTGGTCTGGGGGAACCCAGCCCCTGCCCACTCATGCCAGGTTCCAGCCCACAGGCCCTGGGAGGCTGCTACTGGGCAGGGCTGACTCCCTTGGTACAGCAGCTCTTCTCCCTGGGCCACTTCCTCAGCAGCAAGTCCTCCCTCTTGACCTGCTCCAGCTGGGTGATTGGTTCTTCCCAACCTGTTTGAACCCAGGGTTATCAGGGCTAGGAAATCCACACACTCATTGCTGAAACTCCTCACCCTCCCTCTACTGTTTCTGGCGTTCCTGATAGTCTCCTTTTCCACTCTCAAACCCCCACCCCCACCACCACCCTTCCCCCTGTGAAGGGTTTTTAAAGGCCTCTCATTATGCCAGTCATGGAGTCAGCTGGCTCCAATTAGGCTGAGCTGTCACTCACCCAGCTGCCTGTGATTGCCCTGCTAGTGCTCCACAGGCCTGTCTGCTTGTTTGGGCTCCCTCTGCAGAGGCCCTCTGCTCTGGGGCTGCCACAATTCATTCAATGCGAAACTCGGAGGAACTGCAAACATCTGTGTGGCAGAGTAGTAAAGGGACTTAAGTAGCTGACAGCAAATGAGATGGAAACTTGCAATGAGTTAGGGCAGCAAGGGACAGCAGTACAGTTTTGGGCTGTGTATATGAAGGAAAGTGGTAGAAACCTTGTGGCTTGAACATTTTGGGAGCAAGATGAACTAAACTTTAAGAAACTTTTACAAGGGTGAAAAAAATTCTATCGGCAGAGTTTAACTAGTTGGTGTAAAAAAAAAAAGAATGATTGGACAAATATCTACACAGGAGTGAAAAAGGCCATACTGTGTAGGGGAACAAAGATGCTCCTGCTACAAAGACAAGTGATATTACATCAGGTTTTGGTCTCAAACACAGTAAGTAGTAATGCCACGTATCAGACTGAAACTGTGAATAGGAGAATGAAAATGAAAGAAGATGGTGTGTTGCTATATGACTGAACTATAACAATATATGTCATTTGCACTGCCAGTAACAATAAATATTATATGAAACATGCCACATAAGGTGTCAATGGAGGCACTATGATTTGCTAAGTATGATTATTGTGCCTAAATCCAGGTTCTGGAATCCACTGTATCTGAAGTTATGCATATATGCTATGTATATGTAACGTGTTATTCTTGGGGTAACACGACCAAAGTATTGTGCATCCAGTCAGGCCAAATCATTGCAGATGGACTATTCAAGTTTGAGGGCCTATTAAAGGAAATGTCACAGAAGAAGCACATCTGGCCTGGTGGGCATTCCTGCAGATGCCCTAGCCAGAATATGGAGCCAGCAAACTATGTGAGCCAGGAAACTATGTGACGGCATATGATTTGTTCATATGACACTGGATTCCAACTTGTGCCAGCAATGGTGTTGTGAGCTATGTTCTACGAAATAAAAACTCCAAGAACATGGCACAGCACATAAAAAGACCTTTGCATAATCTCCATGTTTTCCTCTTTCCTGCTCTGATACTCTGGACTATGGGTTTACAATTAAAAGGATTTTAATCTGTCTGAGGGCCTTCCAGTCTCTAGACCTCTACATGGATATCCACATATGATCCATAATTTGCAAAAATAGTCCATGGATATAAAGTAGGTATGCTTATACTTGCAGGCTCTAGATATAAAAATTGGTATATGTATCCAATCCATGTATTCATGGATCTGCAGGGCTCTATCAATATTTTGTAACTTAACAGGGACTTACTAGCCAGCAGTTCATTCCATCACTGAATCAAACATGATGCAAGAACTTTGCAATGGCTTTATGTATATGATTAGAGCCCTAAAAATCACAACCCTGAAAAAATGTGCCATGGAATATAAAATCTGGTTTCCCCCACCATGAAATCTGGTCTTTGTTTACTTTTAGCACATACCACAAAGACGTACTATATTTCTAAAGCTGAGGCTCCCAACCTAAATGGAAGTTCTGAAGTGGGTAGCAAAAGTATTGTAAGCAGATTGCAGTATTGCCTCCCTTACTTCTGTGCTGCCTTCACATATGCACAGTCAGCCTGTAGTACTCTTTGCCAGAAGATGTTGTGAAGGCCAAGACTAACAAGCTTCAAAATGAAATTAGCCAAATTCACGGAGGATAATCCATCTAAGTCAACAAGCCAGGATAAGCCAGAATGATGTCACTATCTCTGTTTGGCAGAAGCTGGGAATGGGCAACAGGAGATGAACCACTTGATGATTACCTGTCCTGTTCTCTTCCTCTGAAGCACCTAGCATTGCTCATTGTTAGAAGAGAGGACACTGGCCTAGATGGACCTTTGGTCTGACCCAGTATGTCTTTTATGTTCTTCACGACTGGGTGGCTAGAGAATGCCAGCAATGAGTCAGATGCCCATCTCTGAAGGCAGCACTCCACTACAGCAGTGCAGAAGTATGAGTGCTAGTGGTTCCCATAACCTGAGCGCTTGGGTAGCTACCTAGGGGAGATTCAAATGACACCCAGCTAATTAACACGGCACTCAGGGTTGGCAGAAAGGAACGGACAGGCTCCTCTCCCTCCTTCCCTTCCCTTGGTACGCTGTAGCCAGACATGAACCCCCCATTTGGCCTTTTCTTCTTCTCCCCCCCACTGGGAGAGAGAGAGAGAAATAAGCAGGGGAGACAGGCAGCCTTTGATGTCCTGGGAACGCAGGTGTGCTGTCTCGCCCAGCCTCTCTACTATACACAAAAACCAGACAGTGAATGGGCTAGCTAACGACCGCCCTTCTGGCTGATCTCGGTAATTGACACACCTTGATCACTTCCCCAGCCTTGATCACTTCCCCAGGAAGACTGGGGAATCCCGCCCATGACCTCCAAAGGTGCCCAATTGTCCACAATTCACGGGTGCAAATTGAGCCTTGCATCTTCCCTGGGAAACCTGGGGTTCAAACACTCTCCTCCCCATTGGCCACTTGAGACCACGAAGAAGCCTACGTGCCACAAGGGGTATAAAGAGGCTTGGCAAACCACCCCCCGCTTTGAGTTTCAATCACCTACACCTGCTGGCCAGGTCTGGAATTAACTCCCGAGACTGGGGATGCCTGGTTTGTATCTACTTCTTCCCAAGGGATTGAGAGAATTTGGGTCACACTGGATCTAGGAGGTGGGGTAAGAATTACACCTGTATTGCACTTCTTTCCTATAGGAATTGAGGGAAAGACTCTGGTTCCACCAGGTCTAAGAGGCAGGGGTGAAAAT
This sequence comes from Carettochelys insculpta, assembly GCF_033958435.1. Classification (NCBI taxonomy): domain Eukaryota; kingdom Metazoa; phylum Chordata; order Testudines; family Carettochelyidae; genus Carettochelys; species Carettochelys insculpta. Next base: position 141,718,525 of record NC_134137.1, read on the forward strand.
CACACCTGCAGCTTGCCTTTCTTGTGTACACATTACTTGTATTAGTTTAAGCTAGCTAGTTTGTCTACAACTTTTCTTAAGTTAAATTGTGTTGTTTCCCCTCTAAAAACTGAGAGTACTAACTTGTACTTTAATAATTTGTCTTAGTTAAATTGTTTCTATCTTTGTATAAATAAAAAGTAACTGTTAAAGCCTCTCTAAGAGTAATTTTCCTCTTGCTGCTGTACCCGAACTAAACACAAACCAAAGAACCCAGCCTGCCCTAGCTGCTTAGCATAGCTGCTGGTGTAGCATCACCCCCCACTTTTTGCCTCACCAGACCTTTAGCTGGCACCTGGGCATCGGCTCACATACGCCTGGGCCAGACTGCAAAACTGTCTGGAGATGTTGGGTTGAGATGAGTTTGAGACCCTTCTTCTACACTGGCAATGTCATTATAGCAATTTTCAATACTGTACATAACAACAGTAGAATATTAAATTTGTATTTAGTTTTCTGCAAGGATTTTACTATAAGGGCAACTTAAATAACTTAACTGGGGTTGAAAACCCCTACTGCTAACAAATAAGCAACCATGCTAAGACAAGAAAAATACTGAAAGGAATTAGAAAAACAAGTTCCATTATTCCACAATAAGAATCTCCACACACAGCCTTATGCTGGTAAACCTACAGCTGTACAATTTATACTGGTAAATTTCCTCATGTTGCCAAGCCCTCAGGTACTCTTGAAATCCCAGCCTAACAATCTGGTAAGAGCGCTTTTACCCACAAGTGACTACCTGTATGACTAACCGCCTCTCAATACAAATGTTGCAGAACTGGGTCCGAAGGATAAAATTCCAGTCCTCCTGAAGTTGGTGACAGATCTTCTACTGACTTCAATGGGGGCAGGAATCCACCCAAGTTCTTTATCACAAACCACTCTTCTGTGAATGACTAACATATGAGGGTGTCTGTAGCCAGAGAGAGCCCCCCCCCACCTTTTGCTATACTCCATCTTGCTTCCCTTAGGTGCTTAAGGCATGAAAGGGTTAAAAGGAACGGCCCTGTCTTGGAATGCCCGAGAGCACAGATGTGCTTATCTCCTAGCACAGGTCTTTGATGCTCCGGAGCAAGAGCCAGACTGACCCTGAACGGGCCGAAACCAGACAACAAAGAACAACGGACTAACAAACCGCCAGGACCTCGGGCTGCCCTTGACTGGTACCGGTGATTAATACATCCGCTTGGTCCCAGATGGAGGAATCTCCGGCCCATTAAGAAAAAAAATGCCCTAAATTGTTAAATTGTCTCCACCTCACAGGTGCTAACTAAGCCCTTGAACTCCCCGTGAGAACCAGCATCACCGGGCAATTTAATTCAATTGGCACCTTTTAGATAAGGGAGAAGCGTACGTGACCCAAGAGGTATAAGAGGAGGGTCTGGCAGACCCCTTTTTGAGCTCCAATTATCTTTTCCTGCCGGACAGAGGATTATTGTCTCCTGAGGTCCCATGGGACGCCCGCCTCCTCGAAAAAAGGGAAGAAGACTTCTTCCCAAGGGATTGAGAGAAGACAGGCCACGCCACGTTGGTAATGCAGAGGTGAGAATAAGACCTGCCAGGTATTTTACCTTTTGCTTTTGCGCACATTTAACAAGTATAGATCTATGAATTAAAGGGTATGCTAGCTATTTGTAATCAAAGGATAAACCTTGTAACATTGTAGCCACAAGATCTTAACTCGTTAGTTAAATAAACAAAGTAACATTGTAACCACAAGAGCTTAACTTGTTAGTTAAATAAACAAAGTAATTGATTAAGTGGTAACCTGACTCCTCCTGTTACTGTGCAAACCCAAAACAAACAAAGAACCCAGCTGCTTTTCAGCTGTAACAGACTGGTCACTGGTGAAATGTACTGACAGCCAGTGTTGAGTCGTGCGGCCTCCATGGAGCAGGCTCTTGGGGCACCCGTCAGCCAACCCTGGCTGCCCGCTACGAAGGGATTTTATCCTAGCAGTTGAAGTCTCGGGTGTAGGCGGCTCTCAGTACAACCTTGGGGCACCCGTCAGCCAACCCTGCCTGCCCACTGCGAAGGAACTCTGTTCTAGCAGTAAAAGACTCGGGTGTTTAGGACCCTGGGGCATCTGTCAGCCTGCCCAGGCTGCCCGCTGTGAAGGGGCTCTGCCCTAGCAGTTGAAATCTCGGATGAAAACAAGGGCATAGTTGGTATATCACCTGACCATCGGCTAACAGTGTTTCACTGTGGTTTTTCAGTAATTGTAAACATTTGTAATTGCCTATCTTTTGCTAATTCACACAATAAATTCAAATGCCCTTACTCAGCATATTACATCATTTTAATTAAAAATAAATGGAAAATCAGGGAAGGGGGTGGTATATTATAACATGAAATTCCACAAACTGCCTCTCTTTTCATCAGATTCAAATCTAACCAGGACCTTTGTGTTTACTGCATCTTCTGTTTATATCTAAAAGCAAAATAATTTGAAAATTAAACACACAGCGCATAAGAAGTTGTAAAAACAGACCAACACTATCACCTATGATGGGGTGCGTTCCCGAAATCCATGCTTAAACATTAATAAATGAGGCCTGATTTTTAAAATCATGAGCACTCACATATCTCACTGAAGTCAATAGATGCACACAGTCTCAGATGGGTAGCCATATTAGTCTGTGATATATGCCATCATGTGCCAGCAATACCCCTCTGCCACATACATTGGACAAACTGGACAGTTTCTGCACCAAAGGATGAATGGATAGTAACCCAACATCAGGAACTGGAATGCACATAAACCTACAGGGGAACACTTTAACCTCCCTACACATTCATTAAAGGATTTAAAAGTAGTCATTCTTCTACAAAGGGATTTTACCAAAAGATTGCAGAGGGAAACATCTGAAGTGGAATTAATTTGCAGGTTTTACACATTCAACCCCAGGCTTAACTGAGACCTCAACTGTCTTCCTTTTTACAAGGGCAATTTCCCCACCTTTGATATTCAGAGGAATGGTACACATTCCACTTAATTTACTTTTTCCACTGGTCCTTTAACTGAGAGGTGGCCCCCCTACCCCCGCCAGCTTCCTTCCCACCCTTCTCACTCCTTCCCTCTGCCCCCCGCTACCTAAATCCTGGATTCTAATTAGCTACTTCAATCTGAAAATCTGAAGAAGTGGGTCTTATCCAAAAAAGCACATTTCCTGATAAATAATTAAACCTTTAAGGTACTACAGGGCTGTTTAAAAAAAAATCAAATAAAAAATGGCACTTGTAGAACAGAGAAGAGTTTTAGAAGATTACAGTTATAGCCTATGAAGATTCATTCCTGAATCCAAGCCATGAAAAAGAACAAATTGCAGAGGACTCATTGCTATATGCTATTTTACAGGAGAAACAGGAAAGACTTTTGATGTCTCATTCATATTATTAAATAAAAGTGTACACATAAGTGAGTTCCACTGCAGAATTCCCATCAATGTCCTGTTTAAAATAATCTCTTAGGCTATTTGGGCATGAAGTAATAGATATAGAAAGGGTAAGCATTAACTCTCTGTCCTGGATTAATGTTGATAAAGTTGCCAAGAAACCGAATATGAAAAATCACGTGAATGGAATAACAATAACAGTTAATTTTTTCTGTGCTTTAGAAGCAATAATCCCTCCCTTTCAGCTGTTCTTCCAAGCTGTCTACATCTGCACAAAAGATTGAAATAAGTGGCCCTTTTCCGAAAAAGCAGGAGGAGCATCCACACGTGTAAACCTGTCTTTCAAAAGAAAATCGAAAGAACGGGGCGCAAACTTCGAAATCCAAACCCCGATCCTGTATCAGGAAGATCGCTCCCTTTCGAAATACTAAATCGAAGAAGTACATGTGTAGACGCTCCACAATCCGCTCTTCCGAAATACGGGGCACTGGTGAGCTGGAGCGCGGGGAGGCTGCAGCCCGCAGCAGTGGGGCTCTATGGTACCTGCGTTCGGCTGCCTTAAAACCGCACGCACGCAGGAAACCCCTGGCAGGAAGCTGAAAGTGTGCTAGGAGCAGCCTCTGCAAATGCTCCAGCTGCACGCTCCAGCGTCAAAGCATGGGCAGCAGCCAGCCCCCCTGAGAGCCCCATGGGCCCCCCTCCTGAGCCCCTGCAGGGCTCCCAGGTCTCCCCGGGGGAGGAAAAAAAAAAGGGCCCCCTCCTGGACAGAGCGGGAGCTGTGGGACTTCCTCAGACTCTGGAAGGATGAGGAGGTCCTGCACCAGATGGGGGTGAAGCGGAGCAATGCAGCTGCCTTTGCCCACCTGGCACAGGGCCTCCACAGCAGGGTCAAGGAGCTGCAGCTGGGTTATGCCTGGGCCACGGACCAGGCCAGGCGCTCCGGGGCAGCTCCAGCGACATGACCCTACTACCAGGAGCTCTGGGGCATCCTGGGGCCTTAGGAGAGCTCCCCACCCCAGGCATTCCTGGACACATCCGGCAAGGAGCTGCAGCCAGAGGAGAACCAGCTCGGACCGGGGACCCAGGAGGCTGAGGGGACCACTGAGTGGTCGAGTGAGAAGGGGACCTCACCACTGTCATACCCTGCCACTCCTCCAGTCGGGCGACCAGGAGCCAGACATCCCCGGATGTCACCAAGGGATCCTCCGGTACATACAGGGAGGGGCGCACACCTGCTCCATAGGGCGGGGTTCACGCAACGGTTAGTCACCCGCACACAGGACTGGTGGTCCTGGGCCGCACACAGGCCACCCTCCACATGGGATGCAGCACCCTGTGGTGGCGCACCAGCGATGCCCAGCACCCGTCCTCAGTGGACAGCGCCGCAAGCTGCATAGGGGTGGCGGCCGGTCAGCACCTGGGGCCTGCATACTGCAGGCCGGAAAAGGCCACCTGCATGAGAGACCCCTGGATTCACCCCCAGGCTGGGAGGCCCAGCCCATAGGGGGATGGTCAGTGCCCCTTGGGGGGGGTCAGTGTCCTTTGTGAGGGCAGGGGCCCCATGGGGTGGGCTCAGGTGGGTGGGCCACACCTGGCCCCCTCTGTCCAGGGCACATTACTGACATGCTCTCCTCTCCACACAGCTGCACCGTTTGTGGGCTGGAAGAGCCCCCCTGCAGCCCTCGGAGGTACCCGGATTCCACCCCAGGCAGCACGCCATCGGGGCTGTGGCTGGAGGGCCCCCTGCTAGGCCGAGGAGGACCCAGCCAGCCAGCATCAGGCCGGGGTGGCCAAGCAGCACCCGAGGCTCACCAAGGGCAGCATAGAGTGGAGGAGGGCAGCCTGGGAGAGGCTGCTGACCACCCTGGAGGACATTGGCCACACCCTCCAGGACCATACGGCCACTGTTGGCTGCCTCCTGGCCCCCCGGCAGCTCCCCCGCTGAGCATGCCCCCCACACCCACTGAGCCCACACCCTCTGCCCCTACTGCGCCTGCACCCTCCACCCCCACCAGGCCCACTCGCTGGCAATACCTGCCAGTGCTACCCACACCCTCTCCTCCCCGTCAGGGATCCCTGCCCCAGAATGAGTGCCTCACCCCCCACCAAGTTAGGTCCCGACCCTCTGTACATAGTTAACAACAAAAATAGTATAGATAAAAGTTTATTTTATTGTTCACTACTCCATGCTGTGCTCCTCAGGGGGATGGTGGGTGGTGGATGTGCGGGTGCAGTGCTGGTGGGGGTAGGGGTGGCAGATGTGTGTGGGATGTGGGTGTGCATGTGGGTCAGAGGTGGCCGTCAGCAAAGGCCTGCCTGAGAGCCTCCCGGATGCCACGGCTGTCCCATTGGGCCTGGCGGATGGGGGTCGTGCCCGGCTGCTCACAGCCGGTGCTGGCTGGAGGGCCCCTCCCCCCGGGGACACAGGCGTCCCTCTTTCCCTTCACAACATTGTGGAGGATGCAACAGGTGCCCACCACCTGAGGCACGTTGAAGACCTCGACTTCCAGCTGCATGTGGAGGCACCTCCACTGCCCCTTTAGATGCCTGAAGGCCCGCTCCATGATGTTGTGGGCGTGACTGAGGTGCTGATGGACTGCCTCCCGGGTGGGGTCGAGGTGCCCCATGTACGGCCTCATGAGCCACGGCTGCAGGGGGTATGCCACATCTGCCACTGTGCAGAGCAGCATGGTGACGTCCTCCGCCACCGGGATCTTCCCCTGGGGGAAGAAGGTGCCAGCCCCCATGTGCCAGCAGAGGCCAGAGTTCCAGAAGACCCGGGCATCGTGGGTGCAGCCGGCTCAGCCCACACAAATGTCGGTGAACTGGCCCCTTGCGTCCACCAGGGCCTGGAGCACCACTGAATGGTAGCCCTTCCTGTTCACGTACTGGCCGGCGCTGTGTGGTGGGGCACAGAGGGGGACGTGTGTGCCATGCAAAGCAGCGATGCAGTTCGTAAAGCCCAGGTCCTGGAAGCCAGCGATGGTGTTGTCCAAATCTCCCAGGAGGATGACCCTATGGAGCAGCATCGCATTGATGGCTCTGATGACCTGCAGGTGGGGGAAGGGGGACATGTGCTCTACTGAGGGTGTGGCAGCTGTCTCCCCCCGCCTTGGGCCCATTCTGTCTCGCTCCCATCCAGCCCCCTGCCTCCCTCCCATCCAGCCCCAGCCTCATCTGGTCCCTTGCAGAGGAGGGCACCCCTTGCCCCAGCCCCCCCTCCCCCCAACTGGCCCCACCCTACCTCCATAAGTACAGGCCCGACAGTGCCCTTGCCCACTCCGAACTGCTGTCCCATGGAGCAGTAGGGGTCCAGGGTGGCCAGCTTCCAGATGACAATTGCGACCCGTTTCTTCAGGGTGAGGCCTGGCCGCATGCAGGCGTCGTGGTGCCGGAGTGTGAGGGCGAGCCAGTGGCAGATCTCCTTGAAGGTCTGTTTCGACATGTGGAAGTTCTGCAGTCACCTTTCCTTGCCCCACTCCCCTAGCACCACGCGCTCCCACCAGTTGGTGCTGCTGGGGTGGGTCCAGAGTCATCAGGGCACCCAGGGGGACGCCCAGTGGTGCTCCGGGTGGGGTAGCCCCACGGCCCCAGGGGGACTGCCCAGACACCCGCTGAAACTGGGTGCAGCTGCGGCGATGGTGCACAGCACTGCTAGCAAGTCGTCCATAATGAGGGTGTCCACCTGCAGGTGTCGCACGGCCGCCATCAAGGGCATGAGTGGGCTCTGCCAGGCTGGGAAAGGCTGGGCAGCACTTGGCTCGTGTGGAGGGGAGGGTGGAGGGAGGGGCCCTTGAAAGAGGGCAGCTGGCTGTGGCCCCAGAAGGGCTTGTCGGCCATGGGACCCCATCCGCAGTGTTTCCTGACTCCCTTGTTTCAAAACAGGGCTTGGAGCCATGTGGAAACTCTTTCGAAAGATCGCGGCAGCACTTCGAAAGAGTGGATTGAAATGCCGATCCAAAAAATGGCAGCGGGTGCTCCCTTTCAACGGCCGCTATTTCGACCATGGAACTTTGATTTTCACCCTTTCAAAAGGTCGCTCACGTGTAGACCCAGCTCTAGAGATCTGCTAGTTTACAGTGACGCAGCTTACTGCCAGGTCAACTTATTATACCTTGTGAATAGTAAAAGGAGTACAACCAGGTACAGAACTTTAGAACAAAAGTGTATGTTTCCCTGCACTGCTGCCCAGCTCTATGATTTCATGAGGACACTATAAAGGACCTGCTTATGCACAAAACATTGCAGGATCAAGACAAAACACATTTATTTGAATGCTCTTCCCTAGACAATTTTTTGAAACATTTCTGTTATTATTGTGAATAATCTGACATTGTTTAAAATTATTGGTTAGACACCGAGATGGGCTGATAAATAAACCCATGTAAATGTATTTGGCAAATTCCACAATATTCCTGAATAAATTGTTCCAGTTGCTTGTGGTTTATCTTCAAATATTAGCTCAGCTTTATGCATTATTACACTGCCCAGACTGCAGAACTCATATTTATTTAAGAGGAACAGGTGATTTATTTAAGAAGAACGGGTCATTGCAAATAGGAGGGAGTTTTAAGAGGATGTTGTCCAGGTGAGGGAGGAGCAATTCACAGGTCCTCGGGGTAAGTGGCTGTCTGGAGTTTGTGTGTTTGGGGTTACTTGTGGCTGTGTACTGGGCAACTAAAATGATTAAGGGTTTGGAATGGGTCCCATATGAAGAGACATTAAAGAGACAAGGAATTTTTAGCTTAGAAAAGAGGAGACTATGGGGGGATATGACAGAGGTATATAAAATTATGAGTAGTGTGGACAAGGTGAACAAGGAAAAATTATTTACTTGTTCTCAGAATATTACAACTGGAGGACACCAAATGAAATTAAAGGACAGCAGGTTTAAAACAAATAAAATGAAGTTCTTCACATGGAGCACAGTCAGCCACCTTGCCCCAGACCTCCCACCGCCAGGCCCTGTCTTCCTGCTCCATGTGGAGTTCTCCTGGAGGATGGCCATCTGCTCCCTTATGGAAGCAGTGTGGGCCGCTGTGGCCTCCTCCAGGTCAGAATGGAACTTCTGCTCTGTCTCAGGCTATGTCTACACTAGACATAGAAGTCGACTGCCAAGATGCAATTTTAGCTATGTCAATTGTGTAGCTAAAACCAATTTATCCACAGTTGACTTCCATGTCTATCCACATAGCAGAAAGTTGACCTTCCTTATTCCTCTCCTGTCCTGAGGAGTACAGGTGTCAATTTTGCAAAATGAAACCCTGGAAGATCGACCCTGAGTGGGTTGATCTTCCTCTGTAATGTTGCTCTAGCCTGAGGGGCAGAACCTGCTCCACAAAGTCCACAGGGAGGAGAGGGATAGATTGTATGGAGCCACACTATGGCGATTGATCCATGGGGGACACAGCAGGTCTAATAAAGACCAACTAATTTGCCCATGATCACTTACACATCAACTATTGTGTTCCACCACAAGAAGATGAGTTAAGGGAGCTGATGTGAGTTTCTTCCACCAATCCAATGAGCCATGGAATGCACAGTAAGCAGATCTAAGCTATAGTGGGCTGGTCAGTTTCCTGGCTCCATGAGTGTTGGGGAGCTGGGAACTGGGGAGAGCCTGGTTCCAAGTCTCCCCACGGCTTGTGGGACCCGAGAAACTGATCAGCTTATGGCCTGTCAGTTTCCCAGATCCCACCAGTGCAGGGGAGCCCTGAACCTGGCTACAGATTGGTTCCTGGCTCCATGCCACTTGCAGGACATGGGAAACTGAGCAGCTCATGAACCAGGCTAAGAGACTTCCCCTGCATGACTGGGGGAAAGGAGGGAGAAGGCTCCAGCCCCAGGGCTGCAGGTCTCCCTGCCCCTAGCTGGGGACCTCACAGCTGGCTCTGCTGGCAGGGCGCTGTTCAGCTCGCTTCCAGCCACAGGCCTGCGGGTCTCCCTGCCCCCTGGTTGGGGACCCCACGGCTGGTTCTGCCAGCCAGGTGCCGCTCAGCTGGCTTTCAGCTGCAGGGCTGCATGTCTTCCCTCCCTCACTTCTCGCCCACAGCACGGCCCCCCACCCCTCGCGTAGCATGAGATACACACATGTTGAATGTACCTATTTTGGGGGATTACTGTACCTATATCATCCTTATCTCTACAGGGAGGTAACAATTTAGACTGTGAAATACACAGATAGCTAGATGATCTTCTAAATTAGTTACTATTCGACAATTCAAAAGACACTTCTTTCTGGGGCTGTAACTACACTACAGACTTCTGCCAGTATTACTACCCAGGTCAGGGGTGAGAGGAGAGGTGATTCCTAGCTAATGCAGTATGGTCAGCCAAAGTAGCTAGTCTAGAGGCAGCTATACCAACAATGCTGTGCTTCTCCAAATGCAGCTTGTTTTATTCACATATATAGTTTTACTTTCTGGTATTGTAGCCAAAGAGAATCCCCCTGCTCTACTTCATCTTACCCCTCTTAGGTGCCTCAGAGCACAAAGGACAAAAGGAAACAGCACAGTCTTTTGATGCCTGGAAGCACAGATGTGCTAATAGCAAGCACAGTCTTTGATGCCTCAGAGCACAGATGTGCTGCCTCATCATGACCCTGGACAACGGAAGAACACAGATAAGAGGACTAACAGGCCAGTTGACCAAAGGGCCTGAAACTGCCCTTGGCTGGTACCGATAATTGATATGCCTACACATCGTCCCAGGAGAGGAATCTCCTGCCCATACGAAAAGAATGTCCTGTCTTAATGATTTAGTTATCTCTGTCTTACAAGTGTAAATTAAGTCGCAACTCCCTTGTAAGAACTGGCATCACAAAGGCGAACCAGTACAATTGGCACCTTTAGATAAGGAAGAACGTATGTGACCCAAGGAGTATAAAGAAGGGTCTGGCAGCCCACTCTAACTGAGCTCCAATTACCTATACCTGCCAGTCAGGTAAGGTCATTGCTTCTGGAGGACCCAGGGGATGCCCTCCTCGTACTCTTCTTCCCGAGGGATTGAGTGAAAGATGCTGGTTACGCTGGAGTCAGAGGACGCAGTGGTTAGACTTATACCTGCAATGTATTTTTTGTGCTCATTTAGTAGTAAGAGCTCTGTAAGCTAAGGTGTTTTGGCCTTATACGTGTAACTTGTAATCTAATTGGTATGCCATATGTATCATCCTACCAGTAGTTGAGAAGACAGAGCAATAATCTTGTAATCACTAAGATTCTTATTTCTGCCTTTTAATAAATAGTAACCATTTAAGCTTCAACCTCACTCCTTCCAGTTACTGTAACTCGGCCAAACACAAACAAAGAACCTTAGGCGGTTTGGCTATATTAGCATGGTCAGTGGTAAGGTGCAGTGAGAGCTGAGCGCTGAGTCATGTCGCCACCACGGGACAGACTCCTGGGGCACCCATCAGCCACCCTGTCTGCCTGCTGCGAAGGGAAAGTCTGTCCTAGCAGTTAGAGACTTGGGTGGAATAAGCTCTCTGCATCTTTGGGGGGGCATCTGTCAGCCACCCAGGCTGCCTGCTGCGAAGGGACTGCCGGTCCTAGCAGTTAAAGACTCGAATGTAATGAGGCTCACAGACCACTCCTTACCCAGCCATCGGCTAACAGGTATAAAGTGCAGGGACAGCTGTGTCCATACTTGGAGTGCCCAATATAGAGTACCACTATTGCTAGGTCACTGGATCTTTTCCCTAGTGTAGGCATGGTCTTGGAAAAGAAATCACAGTGTGAGGTTAGCACAATACTTTTTAAAAATGTAGGCTGAAACATAAACATATAACAACATGAATTTATTTCAAGCCTCCTTAACAAAATTCTTATTAGGTGAATGGCAGGGGGAAGAAAAGGGTGTGTGGGGGGGAATATCTGCCTCTGGGCATAACAGGAAACTGCACAAAAAATCAGCTTACCTTGTTAGCTTGACAAATTACACTATGAACACAAATGACCACTGGACCTCATTCTGCAAACACTTACATGTGTAAATAACTTTACTCAATAAGCAACAGTTGCAGGATTGGGTCCTAGGCTTGCAAGTGCAGGAATCTGATCTAGAAGTAAAACAACAATGGACTAAATTCTTTTCTCCCTTCTTCCAGTGTGTATCAGAGATAGGTTTTGGGTTTGTTTGGTTTTTTTTTTTTTTTTAAAGAAGTTACACTGGCATAAAGAGATCATGAGAATGAAACAAGCTCCATAATTCTACATAAAACCCTTTCAAATGTGGCTCTCCTGGGCACTGGCATAATGTTTTCAGTATGTACATAATGAAACAAAATTGTTGTCTAGATTAAGACTGCTGTATTCGAGATACATCCAAATCAATTCCAAAAACTTGTTTCTGATAATGCTGGTCAAGTCACTTTAATGGTTTTAATGTCACCTGAAAGGATTTTCCAACTGTTCTTTAGTCATCAGATAGATGAAAGCAGATGTTGGTTACTTTTTCGATTTTTTTGTTTTGTTTTTTTGCCTAAGCTTTAAAAGGCCAAACAACAGTATTCTATTAACATACCAAATAGTAACTATTCTGTTTTAGCTACTTAAGCCAAATGCTTAGTCGTATCAGATGGTAAGAAGACTAATATAGAACAACATCAAAATCTATACACAGGCTGCGTCCACACTATTAGATAAATTCGAATTTACAGTATTTATCTTGATATTAAACCATCACTGTCTTCACTGTAAATACCATTAGCTCGATTTAGGGAGCACTAATGTTGATATAATATTGTCGGAACCAAGTGGGTGTAGCATTAAGTTCAAATTTAAAATTTCGAATAAAGGTCAGTGTGAAAGTGCCATGTCTTTAAATTGAATTTATTAGCTTCCAGAAGCATCCTATATGTATCCCACAATGTATGGACACTTCCTTCTCCTCTGTTCTCCATCCAGGTGTGCAGGAAGAAGGTCACAGGAAGCCTGCAAATTTTAGATTAAATCGGAATTTGAATTTATCAGCACCCATGCATGCAAATGTAAAGAGCACATACAATGAAAAAATTCACTTACCCATCGCATTGCATCACACTGCATTGGTAGCCAATGCACTGCACTGGTAGCAATCACATCAGTAGCCATCTCCTGCAATCATGAACACTCAGGGTAGTGAGCTGCCTAGTAGTCCTCAGGCTTGCAAGAGAGCTCCAGCGTGGGTCCATCACAAGATTCTGGATCTTCCTGCAGTTTGTGGAGATGAATCAGTGGCAAGCAGACTTAGGGTGGCCAAGAGAAATGTGGTATCTATGATCACCTGTTGCACAAGATGACTGCCAGAGGTTACTCCTGGGACTCTACGCAATGCCGGGTGAAGGTGAAAGAATTCCGGCAGTCCTATCGCAGAGTCAGGGAAGACAACCAGTGATCAGGGTCATCTCCACAGATCTTCCACTATTATGAAAAGCTGCACATGCTTCTTGTGGGGGACCCCACCATGGAGCCCAGTATGAATTACGACATTCGTAGAGGCCCTGATCTGGAGTCCAGGGATTCAAGAGAAGCTGGAAGCCAAGGAGGAAAAGGCCAATGGGTAGGAGGAAGGGGGCAACAACAAGCAGGGACCTGAGGACATTGTTTCCGACAGCTTGGACCTCTTAACCCTAGAGATGGAAAAGGTCCCCTTTGTGCCAGTCCTGGGACCATGCTGTTCTAGTGAGTATTTTTTTCTGAATGGTAGAAGCGGGTTGCAGGCCAGTACAGGTATAGACTTGGATATAGGTTTGTTAAGGATCTGTGCCCCTCAGGACAGTGTGTTAATATTTCCGTGGATGGAGCATTTCTCCTTTTCGGAGATCTCCTTGACAGCCTCATCTAAGCAGTCTTGTATTTTTTTGCACAAGGTTTTTGATCAGGCCTGACTCACTGCAGCTTCCACGGTAGCGTACCTTGCCACGCCAGGCAACCAGATAGCAATCTGGTGTCATGGTGCTATGCAACATTTTGGCAAGTTGTCCAGGCTTGTGGTCACACAGGATGAGCAGCTGTTCTTTGTCTATATCTATTAGTTTTAGGAGGGTGATGTCATCTTTGGCAACCTAAAGAAGCATGGGAATTTGGATCAGAATTTTTTCCCCATGCATCTGGCCTTTTTACATTTCTCTGAAGCACACTGCTACACTATGTGGCTGACAGGAGCTCTGGTTCCTACCCTCCCCCCTGATGCGGGTTGCAGGTCTCTCCGGGCCCTCTCCCCTTCCATGTTCCTTCCCACCCCCAGCATCTGTTTTTACTCTATAGGGATCCCTCCCCACCCAGCCATCCATGTGCCTGAAATCGAACATCTCACGCTCGTCATGTGGCTGCCAGGCTCTGAGGGCCCTGCTACCACAAAACAGCACATGCAGCACACGTGGCTTTGCCCTCCTTTACATGGCCTTTTTTCCCTGATCAGGGCTGCTCCAGTAAGCACCAATAAAGTTTTTCCCCTGACCCACCAGACAGCAGGAAAATCCTCCTCCCCACAGCATTTTTTTTTAAACTTTACAGGGATTCTCCCCAACCCAGCCATCCATGCAGGTGGAACAGAACGCTTCCCCACCATCCTCTCTTGCCACACAACTGCCAGGCTCTGTGTGCCTTGCTCATAGCGGAAGATTGGCCAAAAAAGTTCTTCCCCTGGCTGAGGATACCAGATGGCTTCCCCTGCTTTGCAGCCCTCTCCCTTCTCCTAAAGAGCAGACAATGGCTTACCATATCCACAATGAAATGTTCTAGACAAATGATGGTAACTGGTAGGTCGAAGAATGCACACCTTGAATGCCATCCTTAATAAGCCTTAAAGCGGCCTTGCAAAAAGAAACCTTCCCTGATAGGAGAGACAGAGACCCATTCATTCCATGGGGAAGTGCTTTGTGTGAATTGTACCTCAGTTTTGACCTTCACTTTCCAGCTGCTATCCCCAGTGTGGGAGACAGGGTAAGGAAGCAACAAAGGTGCAACCAGGATCTCATCCTGCAGCACGTGGAGCAGTGTCAGGGAGAAACCAGTAAGATGACAAGGGACACAACTCAGTGGTGGCAAACAATGTTTGAGTTCCAGCAAGAGCAAGTGACAAAGCTCATAACAGCAGCGAGCAACCAAATGGAAGTCCCATGCTCCATGCTGCAGCTGCAGAGGTACTCCCAACATAGCAATGTGGGCTCTGCTCACTGCTGCCTGATGTTCCCTGAAGACAGGTTGCCCACCCCACTCTTGTCCTGGTCCCCAAACATCAGGAGCGAGAGCAAGGACACCCTACCGTGATAGGCCCAAGGGCCACTGAAAAAGGCTATTCCAACACCCTTGACAATGCTTATTTTCACTGCTGCTTAAACCTCTCCTCCCCCCCAAAATAAACTTATTCTTTTGAGCTTGGTGTGATTTCTTGGCATGCATGAGTGATAGGGTACACAAATCATTTCAGAGAACCAGGAGGGGTTGGAGAGGGCTGATAGCACAGCTGCCCACCGTTATGCCAAGATGCGCAGAGGACTTGCGCCCGGTGAATCCAGGCATTGGAGGGTAGTGGGCTGAAAGCACAGATGCCCACCGCTAAGCCAATGTCCACTGAGGACTCATGGCAGACAGAAATGGGCAGGGTGGAGGGCAGAGGGCTGAAAGAACAGGTGCCCATTTTTTTTTTTTTAGGAAAGTAACCCTCCCTCCACATCCATTCTACTTCCTGCAACTTAACCCCCTCCCACCAAGTAAAAGTATTCTTTCAGTAAGACGCGATCTGATTTATTGGTTCACATTTGGTGGGGAGGGCAAATCAGTTTGGGGAGTAGGGCTTCGTTGGTAATACACCAGAGAAATAAATCACTACCATGTGCGTGACAGATCATTCATGGAGCTGTTTTAAAGAGTCCCTTATTGCTGCTGCTTCTACATGGTTATTCGTGAATGGCTGTGCAGATGGCTGCGAGTAAGACCTGCTCATGGCCTCAGCATCAGGATTCCACGTGGATGGGAAATTCTCCTGCCTAGACTCACAAGTGTTATGCAAAATAATGCACACTGTAATCACGGTGGGGACATTACTTTCAGAAAGGTCCAAATGGGTCAATAGGCATCTGAACCTTGCTTTTAAATGGTGAAAGGTACATTACCCCAGCATTCAGCACTTGCTGAGTCTATGATTGAAGGTTTCCTTACTGGAGTCCAGGGCTACTGTGTTGGGTTTCATAAGGCAGGGGAGCAGGGAGTAGGTAGGGTCACTCAAAATAATAATAGACATCTGCACGCTGCCAATTGTGATTTTCCAGTTTGGGGAAAAAGGCCCCATCAA
Source organism: Carettochelys insculpta (assembly GCF_033958435.1). Taxonomy (NCBI): domain Eukaryota; kingdom Metazoa; phylum Chordata; order Testudines; family Carettochelyidae; genus Carettochelys; species Carettochelys insculpta. Next base: position 141,734,235 of record NC_134137.1, read on the forward strand.
GGAGCTTTCTGTACAGCCCAGAATTTCTGAAGATGCGCACATCATGAACCCTCCCCGACCACCCCATGTAGATGTCAGTGAAATGACATTTGTGATACACCAACATCTGCAAAACCATGGAGAAGTATCCCTTTTGGTTTATATACGCAGAGGCCAGGTGGTCCAGGGACACAATGGGGATGTACATGCCTTTTATTGCCCCACCACAGTTATGAAACCCCATGACAGCAAAGACGTCCACTGTGGCCTGTACATCTGCCAGGGTCAGTGTCTTCCTGAAGGGACACCAACAGATTGCATGGCTATCTGCATCACCATGGACCCCACTATAGATCTGCCCACCCCAAACCGATTTTCCACTGACTGTTAATGGTCGGGTGCTGCAAGTTTCCAACATAGATACCCTTCTGGTCATATTATGCAAACTGTTGTATATTTTATGCTAATTCAGTAGACTTTTTCCCCAGTTTCCATACTTTAAATGTCACATGTTCAAAGATGTCAGAATCAAAAGAGACATCATGCTCTAAGAATCATAATAGGACCAACTATGTGTAGGTGTGTGACAGCCCCAGCTTTTATTCTTTGGCTTTTACTTTAGCCAGCTACCCACACAGTAAGTGATGAACAAACATATATGTGAGTAGAGATTTGATCCCATTAGTTTCCTGCAATTGTAAAAAAGTAGGTCTGTTTAGGCAAAGACTAAAGGATCCTAAAAATAACTTAACCTATAAGACCTAAGCATTTATTATTAGGAATCAAATATTCTTGATTTAAAGAAAGCATGTGGTGATTTTGCACTATAAAAACACTAGACTTTTTTAAAACTCTAAAGCTGTACATCAAAAATTAAAGTGTAGTTATTTCTACTCCCTGCGGGTTATACTACACAGTGAAGTCTGCATCACTTTTAAACTGCTTTACTAAACTTGCTGCCTATGTAAAATAAAAGAGAAGCTTTAAACAAATATGACTTCTACATATAAGAACAGTGACTGTGTGTTCCACTATAATTAATTAACTGGTAGTTTCCAATAAAAATGCAGTTTATTTTATTCATATAGGGAAATTCTGCAGCTACTGTGCATGTGATAAATCATGTTAAAAAAGACAAGAGGAGGGCACATTCTAAAATTTTATCCAGCAGCTCCAGGGTAAAGAGAAGACAATCTAAAAAGAAAGAACTGCTGAAGAACGAGAACTAAATTTATGGAAAATGCATTGTGCTAAAGGAGAAAAGCTGCTCTGCACAGTGATTTGACTAGAGCAACTAAGACACTCAGACAAACAGGTGGATTTCCATAGATAGTTACAGGCAATAGATAAGCTGCTGCCCCAGTCCAATTCAGATTGCATCTGACGATGGAAATCAAAAACAACTTACCAAACTCAGGAACTTGCAGGAGAGAAAAGCACTAAGGTCCTGAGAGCAGGCATTGGTACATTTCACTACTATTGTTGTTCCATGATCAGTTGCAAAGCAAGTTTAATTTTCCAGAAATTACAACTCCACTGTTAAAAATTTTCTCACTAAATCTTGGAAACCTTGTATACCAAGAGTTTCAGCTTTAGTTGCTTACAATTCTACTAATAGTTTCAACATAAAAATAGGTGCTTAGATTTTTCAAAATGATGAGCACTTAGTAGTTCCAATTCAATTTAATGGGATTAGTAGCAGAGATAAAACTGTTCTAGTCTATATATGATCAAAACAAAAAAAGCAGTAAAGTAGCACTTTAAAGACTAACAAAATAATTTATTAGGTGAGCTTTCGTGGGACAGACCCACTTCTTCAGACCATAGCCAGACCAGAACAGACTCAATATTTAAGGCACAGAGAACCAAAAACTAATAGAAAGATGATGTCCGTCTGGATCTGGGCGAGTTGCTTCATGTAGCTGATGGATCTTTATGATTTGGACCCATGGTATATAGTTTCTGAATTCCACAGGGACTTTAACAATCTGCACCCCATCACCAACTTATGCCTCAATTACTGCATGCGAGAGAGACATTTCCTGGACACTACAGTACTAATCAAGGATGGCCTAATCGGCACCATACTCTACCAGAAACCCACTGATAGCTATACTTACCTGCACTCTTCTAGATTCCATCCTGCACACATAACTAGATCTATTGTTTACAGTCAAGCCCTTAGGTACAGTCACATTTACTCTGATCCTACTGACAGAGACCAAAAACTACAAGATCTTTACCAAATATTCATAAAACTGAATTACCCACCAGGAGAAGTAAAAAACCACATCAAAAGGGCCAGCCAAATACCCAGAGACCAGCTACTCCAAGATAGGCCCAAAAAACCAAGAACAGAACACCACTGGTCATTACCTACAGCCCCCAACTCAAACCACTGCAATGCATTATTGAAGACCTACAACCTATCCTTAATCAGGATGCCACACTCCAGAAGACCCTAGATGACAGGCCTGTTCTCTCCTACAGACAACCTCCCATCCTTACGAGGATTCTCACCAACAGGCACAGTCTATACTGCAGGAACACCAGTCTTGGGACTTTTCCTTGCAACAAAGCCCACTGCCAGCTTTGTCCACATACCTATTCCGGAGATACCATTACTGGACCTAACCAGGTTAGTCAAAGAATCACGGGCACATTCTCATGTTCCTCAACTAACGTCATATATGCCATCATGTGCCAACAATGCCCAGATGCTTTGTATATTGGACAGACTTCAAACTCTCTCAGACAAGGAGTTAATGGACACAAAACAGACATCAAAACACTCCTGATCCACAAACCAGTTAGTCTACATTTTAAGGGAGTGGGCCATTCTGTTAATGACTTAAAATAATGTGACACGGGAAGGCGACACAAGCCCAGAGGTAAGTGGGGAAGGAGGCGGGAACAATCAAGTGGGTTTCCTGGGTGAAGAGGAGAAAGTGGGCCAATCGGCCCCTTCTCTAAGATGCTTGTACACTAATGCCAGAAGCCTGGGGAACAAACAGGAAGAATTAGAGGACCTGGCACAGTCACACAAGTATGAGGTGGTTGGAATAACGGAGACTTGGTGGGATGATTCGCATAACTGGAGCACGGTCATAGAAGGTTATAAATTGTTTAGGAAGGACAGACGGGAGAAAAGGAGGAGGAGTTGTGCTCTATGTGAGGGAGCAGTATGATTGCTCAGAGCTCCAGTATAAGGAAGGAGAAAATCCAGTTGAGTGTCTTTGGGTTAAGCTTAGAGGGGGAAGTAACAGAGGTGATGTTGTAGTTGGTGTCTATTATAGGCCGCCAGATCAGGGAAATGAAATAGATGAGGCTTTCTTCAGGCAGCTTAGTGAAGCTTCCAAATCACAGGCTCTGGTTCTCATGGGAGACTTCAATCATCCAGACATTTGTTGGGAGACCAATACAGCAGCACACAGACAATCAAGGAAGTTTTTGGAGACTATTGGGGATAACTTCTTGGTACAAGTGCTGAAGGAACTGACCAGGGATTGTGTGCAACTTGACCTGTTGCTCACAAACAGGGAAGAACTAGTAGAAGAAATAGAAGTCGGGGGGTGGGGGGGTGGGGGAACCTGGGCTGCAGCGACCATGAGATCGTAGATTTCAGGATCCGGACGAAAGGAAGAAGGGTGAACAGAAACATACAGACCCTTGATTTCAGAAGAGCAGACTTTGACTCCCTAAGAGACTGGATGAGCAGGATCCCTTAGGAAATGAAGATGAAGGGGAAAAGAGTTGAAAAGAACTGGAAGTATTTTAAAGTCTTACTGAAGGCTGTGGAAGTATAACATTGTATAAGTATAACGTTGTATAAGGGGACATGCTGGATACATTGTATATGAGAGGGCATGCCAAAACATGTTACAAAGTATCTGAGGGAGCACATGTAGGGACAGTTAGCTTTTGAATGGAGAAGCAATTAAGATGGAGCCAGCACGTCTAAGAAGCAGGCATCAGAATGAAAGGTGTGAAGGGCAATTAGTTAAGTTAACTGGAAGCTGTTAAAGGAGATTGTTAAGGGTGGCAGGTAATTGAAGATACCTGACTGGTCTCAGGGATCTCGAAGGGTGGTGACTAAAATCTTTTTCTTCTTTTGTCTGTAACTTGTCTGTAACTTGTTCTCCAAAAAAGCTGTATAAATTAAGAGACACAAGCCCCACTCGGGGGGGGGGGGGGGGTGTCACTTCTAAATGTATTAGCAGAGCGGCTTTGCTAATAAAACAGAGTGGTCTGATAAATTGTGAGTCTGAGTCAAACTTTGACAAGGCACAGGAACAAACAATCCCGCTGCGTAGTAAGAAATGCAAACATGGTGGGCAACCAGCTTGGCTTCACAGGGAAATCCTTTGTCAGCTTAAATTCAAAAAGGATGCATACAAGAAATGGAAATGAGGACAGCTGACTAAGGAGGAGTATAAACATACAGCTGGAGAATGCCGGGCAGTAATCAGGAAAGCAAAAGCACAATTGGAACTGCAGCTGGCAAGGGATGTGAAGAGTAACAAGAAGGGTTTCTACAGGCATGCGAACAATAAACGGGTTATCAGAGAAGGTGTGGGGCCATTACTGGATGAGGGAGGTAACCTAGTGAAACATGATGCAGGAAAAGCTGAAGTACTCAATGCTTTTTTTGCCTCAGTCTTCACAGACAAAGTCAACTTCCACATGATGGTCCTAGATGATGCAGTATGGGAAGGTGGAGGGCAGCCATCTGTGGGGAAGGAACAAGTTCTGAGCTATCTAGAAAAACTAGATGTGCACAAGTCCATGGGTCTGGATTTAATGCACCCCAGGGTACTGAGGGAATTGGCAGAGGTCATTGGTGAACCTTTGGCCATTATCCTTGAAGACTGTTGGAGATCAGGGGAGATACCGGATGACTGGAAGAAGGCAAACATAGTGCCCATCTTTAAAAAAGGAAAGAAGGACAATCCAGGGAACTATAGACCCGTCAGCCTTACCTCAATCCCTGGGAAAATAATGGAGGGAATCCTCAAGGAATCCATTTTGAAGCACTTGGAAGAGGGGAAAGTGATCAAAAGTAGCCAGCATGGATTCAGCAGGGGCAAGTCCTGCCTCACCAATCTGATCAGCTTCTATGACGATGTAACAAGCTCTGTGGACATGGGGAAGTCAGTGGATGTGATATACCTTGACTTAAGCAAGGCTTTTGATACGGTCTCCCACAACATTCTTGTCCATAAGCTAAGGAAATATGGATTGGATCCTTGGACTATAAGATGGATAGAAAGCTGGCTTGATGGTCGGGCCCAACGGGTAGTGGTCAATGTCTCAATATCTGGATGGCGGTCTGTTTCAAGCGGAGTGCTGCAAGGCTCGGTTCTGGGGCCAGTGTTATTCAACATTTTTATTAATGACCTGGATGAGGGACTGGGTTGCACCCTCAGCAAGTTTGCAGATGACACAAAACTAGGGGGAGAGGTAGATTCATTGGAGGGTAGAGAGAGAATTCAGAGGGACCTGGATAAATTGGAGGACTGGGCCAAAAGAAATCTGATGCGGTTCAATAAGGAGAAGTGTAGAGTCCTGCACCTGGGGCAGAAGAATCCCAAACATTGTTACAGGCTGGGGACCGACTGGCGCAGCAGCAGTACGACGGAAAGGGACGTAGGGGTTATGGTGGATGAAAGGCTGGATATGAGTAAACAGTGTGCCCTTGTAGCCAAGAAAGCTAACGGCATACTGGGGTGCATTAGGAGGAGCATTTCGAGCAGATCTAGGGAAGTAGGTATTCCTCTTTATTTGGCACTGGTGAGGCCACATCTGGAATATTGTGTCCAGTTTTGGGCCCCCCAGTATAAAAAGGGTGTGGATTTGCTAGAGCAAGTTCAGCGAAGGGCAACAAAAATGATTAAGGGGCTGGAGCACAAGACCCATGAGGATAGGCTGAGGGATTTAGGCGTGTTTAGTTTACAGAAGAGAAGACTTAGAGGTGATTTAATAGAAGCCTTCAACTTCCTGAAGGGGAGCTCTAAAGAGGAGGGTGAGAAATTGTTCTCAGTGGTGTCAGATGGCAGAACAAGGAGTAATGGTCAGAAGTTGAAGAGGGAAAGGTGTAGGTTAGATATTAGGAAAAACTTCTTCACCAGGCGGGTGGTGAAGCACTGGAATGCATTGCCTAGAGAGGTGGTGGATTCTCCATCCCTTGAGGTTTTTAAGTCCCAGCTGGACAAGGTCCTGGCTGGGATGACTTAGTGCGGGGTTGATCCTGCTTGAAGCAGGGGGCTGGACTAGATGACCTCCCGAGGTCCCTTCCAGCCCTATGATTCTGTGAATGTTTTTCCGATTTGTCAACCTTGATTACTGTTTTTGGCTCTCAATGCCTTAAATACTGAGTCTGTTCTGGTATGGCTAATGTCTGAAGAAGTGTGTCTGTCCCACGAAAACTCACCTAATAAATTATTTTGTTAGTCTTTAAAGTGCTATTTTACTGCCCTTTTGTTTTAATTTAATGGGAGTGACTTGAGTGCTCAATAATTATGAAAGAACAAGCCACTTCTTTTGGTGACTAGCCAAGACAGAGGCTTAGTTTTAGTTATGTGTTCCTGAAATTTAGGCCATGTTCTTTGAAAATGTTGTTTTGTGCTTATTTATTTGGCATTTCAAAGGGTGCATATAATTTATTTCTTCAGTTTTCATATGCAGTGCTTAAAGATATTTTCTTTTTTAAAACTATTAAAGTTAACTTAGTTTTCAAGCGCTTCTAGCCAAAATTAAAGTTCATACTTTGATTTCACTGCATGGTTATGCTAATATAACTGTGTAGCTCATCCTTGCTTTGAGCATTAACAGGGCTAAGCACATAACTAGATGAGAATATCCTAAGTCTCTGGCCACTTATTTCTCTTCCCCCACCCCCCAAAAAAAAAAAAAAAAAGGAATTTAATTCTACCAGGCATTTTTTACGATTTAAAAGAAAAACCACTATGTTGGATCAAATTCTGAATATTGCATTTGTCAAAATAATGCAGCAGCATCACTCCAGTTTCACTTATTTTGGTAGCATGTTTAAATTGCAATAGAGAAAAAAATATAAAAGCATAATAATTGATCAGAATTTCCTAGTCACACAAAAGTTAAGTTACAAATTCTTGATAACCAAGACCCTGTATTTCAGTTATAAACCTGGATTTTCATTTCAATTCCATTACTTTATTTTTGGTTTGGTTTGGTACTCTGTAAAGTTGCTTAAAACTGCTCAGGTTTTCACATAAGAAACTCACACAGTTTTATTAAAGGTTATCCTGTACTTTTTAATGAATAAGTAAAATAGATCCTGGGCTATAATCTAATCACACTGTGCCTTTCTGGCACAGGGAGAAGGAAGGGTTTTGTTTTGTTTTTTTTAAGTGCACAAACCTTCCTAGCCAAGGACTCAGCTGTTGTCATTTACAATAAAGCTTCTTCACGCTACTTTGGCAAGGTATAAAAGCCTTAATCGGCTAAGAATGGGAACAATTAACATTAGCAGCACTGCCTATTTAGCTTCCAACACTTCTGCTCTGTCTCAGGCTATGTCTATACAAGAAAAAGTTGACCTTTCTTAGACCTTCCTTATTTCTTGCCTGTCCTGAGGAGTACAGGTATCAGTGTTGCAAAATGAAACCCCAGAAGATTGACCCTGAGCAGGTTGATCTTCCTCTGCAAAGTGGCTCTAGCTTCAGGGTTAGAACCTGCTTCACACAGCACACAGGGAGGAGAGGAATAGAGTGTATGGAGCGATGTTATGGCGAATGATCCATGGGGGATTTAGCAGGTCTAGTAAAGACCCACTAATTTGACCATTATCACTTGGATGTCAGCTTTGGTATTCCACCATAACAAGAAGAGTAAAGGGAGTTGACATGAGAGTTTCTGTCATCAATCAAGTGAGACATGGAACACACAGTTAGCAGATCTGAGCTACGTCGACTTGAGTTAAGCTACTAACTTGACTCAAATTGAATATTTTAGATTAGCTTTTCTCCACAGTGTAAGCCTGCTCTGAGTCTCTCTCTCTCTCTCTCACTCTTTCGCATGCAGGCAGAAGCCCAGCACCACTCCCTTAATTTAATGTAAATCCATAGACACATGCAGGCCTTCTTCCTTCCTGAGGTTATCTGCTCTCTGCTGCCAGAAACACCTGAGCTGCTGTAGAAGTGGCATATGTTCCCCACTAATTTCTCACCTCTTCTGCAGAAAAATGGGGGAGCCAAGGCACTGTGGGAAGTATACATTCTGTGCCCCAGGAGTAAATGTTGAAACAAGACATATGCCTCTGATACCTAATTTATAAGGAAAAAGAACTGGTTCCCCATTTGGTCATTGCCCCGCCCTTCCCTGCTGGCCCAGCCTGGGCACCAACTCAGCCACCTGTTCCAAGTTGGCAAAGGGAAGGCGTTGTTTCCAATTGCACCCTGGCAATAAGTGGTACGCGAGGACTCCCACCCCTGACAGTCCTCACATGCCTCTTATTGCCAGGGTGCAGTTGGAAGCAACACCTCCCCTTTGCCAACTTGGAACAGGTGGCTGAGCTGGCGCACAGGCTGGGCCAGCAGGGAAGGGTGGAGCAATGACCAAATAAGGAACCAATTATTTTTTCTAATTTATAATGGTGTACACTAATACAGTCATTAAGTGTGGCATCCTGATATGCCTTACTCTGGAAGACATTAAAGTATGTTTTAATCTTAACAGTGAATATTCTAGTTTTCCTATTACCACTGCACTATTTTTAAAGCATTTCTGTGTGAACATTTCCTTCATTTTTAAAAGGGAACCATTAGTATTTTCATGTAACAATTACTGAAACATTCAATTTAAATCTGAAAACTACTTTAGAATTCGAAGAAACGATAAAAGTAAGCCTTAATCTAGCTGGCTTGCGCACCTTACTAACTCAGAGCATCTATACAAGATTTTGTAGCTGAAATCTGACATTTAAGAAATTCAGAAAGTTACACAAAACCTGGGGTATTTATCCCTAACTGCTTGGAAAAGATTAGTTTAATGACAATAAAGAAAATGTTTAATACCTGAAGTATCCCAGTATCACCAAGCTCTGGTCTTAGAACTGGGGATCTCTTGTTATTAAACTCCCCAGTGATGCACAGCACACATTCTAGGGCAATCCTAAAGTTCCTTCATTATATGAACCCCGTGGGTTTGGGGCATTACACAAGACTAAGAAGACTAATTAATTTCATTCTGTGGTGCCCAATACAGACAGAATCTCAAGTATTTTGGGCTATGTCTACCCTAGCCCAAAACTTCGAAATGGCCATGCAAATAGCCATTTCGAAGTTTACTAATGAAGTGCTGAAATACATATTAGCACCTCATTAGCATGCAGGGGGCCGCGGCACTTCAAAATTGACGCGGCTTGCAGCTGTGCGGCTCGTCCAGATGGGGCTCCTTTTCGAAAGGACCCCCCGCTACTTTGAAGTCCCCTTATTCCCATCTGCTCATAGGAATAAGGGGACTTTGAAGTAGCCAGGGTCCTTTCAAAAAGGAGCCCCGTCTGGATTAGCCGCAAGGCGGCGAGCCGTGTCAATTTCGAAGTGCCGCGGCCGCCCACATGCTAATGAGGCGCTGAATATGTATTTCAGCGCTTCATTAGTAAACTTTGAAATGGCCATTTGCATGGCCGTTTCGAAGTTCTGGGCTAGTGTAGACACGGCTATAGGAATGTTATTTTTAACTACACATGGCACTTTCTCAAAAAATGACTTTGGAAACTATAATTTAAAAAAGCAACCTTAAAAACACTTTTACAAGAGAAACAGAGTGAAAAATCAATGAAACTACTCATGAGCACAAAGTTATTCATGTACATAAGTATTTCCAAGATCAAAATCCACGCATGTTATTAGACTTTTTCACTTGGGGCTTGTCTACACTATCTCCCTACTTCCAACAGAGGATGGTAAGCAAGGTGTTGGGAGTTCATTAATGAAATACTGTGGTGCATATGCAGCACTTCATTAAGCAAATTTCCCCCTGTGGCAACTTCGAAGAGTTGAACTTCAAAGTGCTGGCTTGCATCTAGCTGCGGTTCACCCACTGGTACTTCGAAGTCCCTTTACCCTGCACCATTTTGAGGAGTAAAGGAACCTTGAAGTTGCACAAGCACTCTGAAGTACTGGTGGGTGAACCGCAAATAGATATGATTGGGCACTTGGAAGTTCAACACTTCAAAGTTGCCGCAGGGGGAAATTTGCTTAATGAAGTGCTGCATATGCACCTCAGCACCTCATTAATGAACTCCCAACACCTTATTACCATCCTCCCTTCGAAGTAGGGAAGTAGTGTAGAGAAGCCCTCGGAGGAGCATCTCGACCACTAGAAGTTTGTAAAAATGAACTATTTACATTCAAAATATTAACAACTACACAGAAAAAAAATCCTAAAATTTAGCATCACTAGAAATATTTCCATTTAAAACAAACAAACAAACAATGAAATCAGTTGGGTTTAGATAAATTTAGAACTTGTATGTGAAATTGAATACAACTCATTTTTTTCAGGAAGAAGTGTGCTTTTGAAAACAGAGTTTTATTGCAAAAGAACCCTGTCTATACTGCTGTTTTTCTCTCAAAAATGTGATTATGAAAATGAAGCATGAGATATGTAGATTGGTGATTCATTTCCATTCCTGGTTTGCCTCATTTGCATTCCCCCTTTCAAAGTGGGACTACAGTGTAAACAAAGACAGGTGAGCCCACAGAAAGCACAGCAGGACCTGCCAGACACCCATTACATATGCAACAGATGCAGCAAGGACTATCATTCTCATGTGGGTCTTCACAGTTACAGCCGACGCTGCAAATGAGGATGCCAAAAGGAACTACGAAGGGCACGATCCATAGTCTACGTAGACTGGAGGATGCTACTACTACTACTATCTCCACTGATTCACACTATCCATGAGAGAAATACAAAAAGTGAACCAAATGCCTAAATAGTAACAGGTTGATGAGCCTTTAAATATTCTTTCTTGTCTTAGATAATGTAACGTACTATGGAAAATACAGGTAGATAAAATTGTTTGCACAATATTTTCAAACTGATGTCCCTTTAAAGTAAATGAAGAGTTAATGAACATGCAAAGGTAAATGTAGATATCTTTCAGAAGGAAACAGAACATTTAATTATTATGGTGGGCTAAACTGAAAGGACCACCTCTGTCTCTCTTTCCTCACCCTCTGGGAGAAAGCACTCACATTGGTTTCCAGAATTCTTCAAGGTGAAAATTTTGTTTCCTAAATTATGACCTGTCAACTACTTATCTAAATCCATATCCATTCATCGACAGCAGTGGTTCTCAACCGGGGTACCTGTATCCTTGGGGGTACTCAGAGACCTTCTAGGGGGTACAGCAACTCATCTAGCTATTTGCCTAGTTTTACAATAGGCTTACATAAAAAGCATTATCGAAGTCAGTACAAACAAATTTCACACAATGACTTGTTTATACAGCTGTGTTCCACACACTGAGATCACAGTGCAATATTTATATAACAATTCATTTATTTTATAATTTTATGGTAAACATGAGAAGGTAAACAATTTGTCAGTAATAGCATGTTGCAACACTTTTGGTTTTTTACAGTCTGACTTTGGAAGCAAGTAGTTTTTAAAAGTAAGGCACAACTTTGCTCTTGCATGTTCCCATCAGGTTCCTGAAAGGCTACATTTGTCTGGAAGGGCTGAAACTCACTGCTCCGTAATATTCAGGCAACTATTCAAAAAACATACTAGTCAACATACTAGTCACACTACACTGCAATATAACTGCCTCTGATACACTAGAACAAACGCGTTGCAATGATAGAAAAAAATTGTGTGTCTGGAAATTGTTGTTACTGCGGGTACCTATAATTTTTTTTAAAGTGGTATGTTGTAAAAAAGGTTGAGAACCACAGAACAACCAGAGTCCTGTGGTACCTTATATAGATAGAGTTAACAGATATTTTGGAGCAGAAGCTTTAATGGGCAAAAACACGCTTCATCAGCGGCAGGTCTTTGCCCGTGAAAGCTTATGCTCCAAAATAGCTAACAAGACAAAACCGCGGTCCTGTGGCACTTTAAAGTCTAGCAAAATGATTTATCAGGTGATGCGCTCGGCTGGGGGAGGGGGGTGACCCACATCTTCAGAGCTCCAAAATATCTGTTAGTCTATAAGGTGCCACAAGACTCTTGTTGGTGCTGAAGACACAGACTGACAGCGCTACCGCTCTCATACTCGCACAGCGCAAGGCACTGAGCTGCAGCAGTGGTGCAAAACAAGGCTCGGGGTCTGCAGGCACTTCCGCACCTAACTACCCGAGCAGGCTGATGAAATCCTCATGGCCCAGAGTCACAGCCCTGCTACAGAGCTGGAGCTGTTCCCGGCAGCACTGGGGCCCGGGGCTTTTTATTTACTCCCGGCCACCGCCCCGCAATGAGCTCAAACCCCCACACCCTCTGCCCACAGCTCGGCTAGCAAGCGCCCAGGTCTCTCCTCAGGCCTTGGGATCTCGAGGCCAGGGCTCACTCACGCATGGACCGGGCTGCAACCCCACCCCCAGCGATAGGTCTTCCCCAGCGTGCCGGGCACAGCCCGAGACACAGGGGGAGGCGCTGGCGGGGTTGGGTGAGGCGCCCTAGCGCCGCCGGGCTCAAAAGCGGCTGCGCCAGGACGGTGAGGGGGCGGCCCGGTGCAGCGGGGCCGTGGGCTACGCACCCAGCAGGAGGCCGTCCATGTCAAAGAGAAGGTGGGTGGCGGGCCGCGGCGGAGCGGGGCGGCAGGGAGGCGCGGCCATGGCTGGGCGGCGGGCGGCGCGCGGCGCAAGCGCGGTCAGGGAAGAGGAGGAGGCTGCAGCGCCCTGGGCGGGAAGCGCGGGCTGAGCCCGGGCCGCTCCAGGGGATTGCGCGGCTTAGCCGCAGGGAGGAGGGCGCAGCACACCCCTGTGTCTCGCTCCGGCCGGGCGTCCCGCCGGGAAAGCAATCGCCGCGCGCGGCCCGGGAGCCCCATTCAGCGTCCGGGTTCGACCCCGCAGTGCGGGGAGGTCGCGTGCTCGCGTCTCCCCCGGAGCGGCGCTAGGCTGGAGCAGAGCTGGGCACGTTCACGCTCGCGGGGGCGCAGCGGCAGGTGTGCAGAGCATCCGCGCCCGCGGGGCCGTAAGCAAGGGCAGAGTAAGCTTGCGAGGGGCCTAAGGCTAGTGGGAAGGAAGTAAGGAAGGGCCCATGCGCCAGTTACACATTGGGGGAGGAAAATGTCATCAAACGTTTCTGTGCACACGTTTGGTTTGGGTGAAGGTAAGTGTAGTCCGCTGTTCCTACCCCCGGCTCTGCGGATCCTTCGGGGCAGTAGGAGGGAAGCTAAGCCAGCCTTTTTTTTAGCCCTTCTTCCCCTGGCTACCCACCTCCTGCTTGTACCCTCAGATCTTCAGGGGCACAGTGCAAAGCCTAGCCTTGCAGGTGTCTTCCCGAAGCTGTGGACTCAGTCTGCCTGGCTTTGACTCCAGTCTGGGAGGCAGCTGGTTGTTATGTGCAAAATAAAATCAAAGCACCTGTTGTGTGAAATCTGCTGAAGTAGAAAGGAAGTAGTGGGAAAATTACATTGGTTGGCATTGTATTTTCATCTCTCTTGCTCTGAAAGCCACCTCCCAGTGTTGTGTTGGCTGAAAACAATAATTCGTGTTTTCACATTGAACCCAAATATTATTTGGGAGATGATCTCCAGTTTGTGTAGTTAATTTCCAGCGATTCAGTATTTTCAGTCTGTCTGTCATCAAGCCCTTCCACAACTAGAATCCTAGAATAGAATCATAGAGTGCACAGGATCTCAAGAGGCTGTCTAGTATGGTCCCCTACATGCATGGTGAAATTAAGTATTGTTGAGCCTAGAATGTGTATCAGCAGCTCTGACACGATGCTTCTTCGAGCGTGAGTTCTGTGTGCACCAGCCCCCTATGGTTTGCATTTGTTTGCTTTAAGCTGTCTTTCAGAAAAAGATAGCTGGGAGTAACAGATCTTTAAATAGTTGCTTCCTGGCTAGTCATAATATTTAGTATATCCCTACAATGTTATCGTTTCAGAATCATTGCAAAAACATTAAACTTAATCAGCTTTCAAATAACTAGGAGTTGACAAAACAGCTATTCTGTTTTTTGTTTTGTGAAGAGACAGACTAACACAGTTACTTCTATGAGACTATCGAAACAAAAAGCAGTCAAGTAGCACTTTAAAGACTAGCAAAATAATTTATTAGGTGAGCTTTCGTGGGACAGACCCACTTCTTCAGACCATAGCCATGCCAGGACAGACTCAATATTTAAGGCACAGAGAACCAAAAACAGTAATCAAGGACTAATCAGGAAAAAAAAATCAAGGTGAGGACATCAGAGAGTGGGGGGGGGGGGGGGGGAAGGTCAAGAATTAGATTAAGCCAAGTAATCTAATTCTTGACCTTCCCCCCCACCCCTCCACTCTCTGATGTGCTCACCTTGATTTTTTTTCCTGATTACTGTTTTTGGTTCTCTGTGCCTTTAAATATTGAGTCTGTCCTGGCATGGCAATGGTCTGAAGAAGTGGGTCTGTCCCACGAAAGCTCACCTAAAATTATTTTGCTAGTCTTCAAAGTGCTACTTGACTGCTTTTTGTTTTGATAGTATATAGACTAGCACGGCTCCCTCTCTGTTACGATTCTCTGTAGTGACACTTGTTACATTAGGTCTGATGTTTAAGGCCAGTGTAGAAAGAAGGATCAGACAGACTACTTTTTTCCCTCCGGAGTTTAGGGGAGGAAAGGCAATGGGACTGTGTTTCTACCAGGTGTGGGGGAGAAAAACAGAAGGGACAAACAACTTTGTGTGCAAAAAATATTCCCCCTTTGAAGTCAATAAGGCTATACAAGTGTAACTCAGTAGGATTTGGCCTTCTTTTTTTCCTCTCATTAACTTCTCAAATCACACACATTCCATGCTTACTCAACCTTTTTCCACTTAGAAAATAAGTTAGAGTTGGGGCAGACAAATGGGGACTAACTTCAGGTTTATTTCACTGCTGCAAAATTTTGGAATGTAATTCAAAATAAATCAAATGTGAGGTACTTCTGTGATTGTTTGAAATTCTAGGCCCTGTCTACACTTGGCCAGAATTTCATAAGGGCCATGTTAATGTCCAAATTGGAGAATACTAATGAGGCACTGAAATGAATATTCAGTGCCTCATTAGCATGCTGAGGGCCGCGGCACTTTGAAAGTGATAGGAATAAGGGGATTTTGATGTTTGCGGGGTCCTTTTGAAAAAGGCCCCGTTTAGACGAGCCACATGATTGAAACATGGCACTTTAGAAATGCTGCAGCTGACAGCATGCTAATGGAGCACTGAATATTCATTTCAGCGCCTCATTACTATTCTCCAATTTGGCCATTAGCATGGCCCTTTAGAAATTTTGGCCAAGTGTAGACCTGGCCCTAGGGACTCAGCAAATGGATAGAGCCCTATCCTAGCTTATTCAGCCAGGCTTTCTATCCTAGGCTGCTAAAAAGTGAATTTGAAATCATTGAGGGAGTGGGGAGAGAAACTTACAACACTATGGCTGTGTCTAAACTACAAATTAACTTTAAAGTTAAGGGGCTACTTTTTGAAGTAGCCTGCAGTGTCTACACATGCTTTTCCTTGCCTTGAAGTTTAACTTCAAAGTCACAACTCCATTCCCCAGAATGGAGTACTGCCTTACTTCAAAGTCGGATGTGTAGAAGTTCTGCACTCCTTACTTTGAAGTAAGGGGTCTGCCACCCCCCCACCCCCACCCCCCGGAGCATGAAGACACTCTGGACAACCTAGGCATGGCTTTGTGGTCCTGGCCAACCCCCTGACAGGAACCAGCAACCCCAGGCAGGAAGCTGAGAGCATGCCATAAGCAGGGGCAGCACAAGCTCCCGCTTGGACTGCCCCTGTTCTCAAGGCTCCAACCAGCAACTGCACCGTCCAGCCACCATGACAGCATGGCAGGCCCCCTGTGCCCCTCCCCCTGGAGGCCCCAGGCAGTGAGTCCGAGGGCTCACAGCACCCAGAGAAGGGGTGTGCCAGGAGGGGACCCTCCTGGACCGAGGGGGAACTGAAGGACCTCCTTGCCCTCTGGGGGGAGGAGGAGGAGGTCCTTTGCCAAAACAGCACCCGGCAGTGGCACATGGAGGCCTGTGACAGGCTGGCCAGTGGGCTTGCTGCCCAAGACCGCCCAGCCATGATGGGGACAGAATCCAGGTCAAGGTGAAGGAGCTGAGGCAGGCTTACTGCAAGGCCTGTGACGCTGCCTGCTGGCTGGGAGCGTGGTCTGCACACTATCCCTGCTACAGGGAGCTGCATAGGCTCCTGGGGCTGAGGGAGGTGGCTGCCCTAGAGCACCTGGTGGACACCGCCACCTGCCCCCCGCAGTGGACACCAACAAGGAGGCAGGCCCCTCTGGCACCGCTAGCCCCCAGCATGGGGACCGGCCCACCAAGACTGAGGTTGATGACAAGGGCTCCAGTGACAAGATCCTCATCATCACCCTCCCCTCCTGGATGACCAGCCGAGCCTCATCCACCTGAGCATTGCCCAAGATCCTGGAGATTGTAGCTAGTAGGTATGTGCAATCAAGATGTCACAGAGCCTGGGACAGGGCCCTGCTGGAGCAGTCCCACAGCCCACATGCACGGGGAAGGAGGTGGGCACTGAACATGGCCTGACCCTCGCCAGGTGGGTACCCCTTGGCACTCAGGATCCCACAGGCCATCAGATGGCAAGGGAGGGAGTGGAGGCCAGCAGAGCGGGGGCCCCCATCCGTGGGGACCCAGCACTCACGAACCATCCCCCTGTCGTCGTCTTTCTTCACAGGCCCATCATCGGGGAGCCACCACAGCCCATATGAGCAGGCTGCAGCCATGGGGGGCTGGGAGGCTGCCCCATCACCCCAGACACTGGCTGGTGATGGAGTGGGAGATGTGGGAGCAGCTGGCTGGCAGCAAGGACACTATATGGCTCAAGCCTTGGCAGCCTACCTCAGCCAACCTCCACCCCAACCAGCCTCCCTCTGCATCTGCCCCTCTGGCAGCTGCACCCGCCCCCTCTGAAGGTGCCCACCACATGGCGGACCTGTCCCCAGCTGCTTGTATCGAGCTGGCTCAGTGGCTTGTGGCCAGGGCAGGTGTACCTTCCCCAGCCCCAGTGGCCCCCACACCGCACACCCTGCAGAAGCTGAGCCCATGACAACCCCACCTCCCCCTTTGTAGCCCCACAGGGTCGACTGAGCCCTCTCCCATCCCAGCCCCTCTCCAGGTTCAGTCCCCCCACCCAGCCCTTGCTGCCCCTCCATGGAGCGTTCCTCCCATCCACTGTATATAGTCTGACATGTTCTGTTTCATTGAATACGTTTGTTCCCACCCTAGCCCTGAGTCCCTGGTTCATGGTGGGAGAGTGGTGATGAGGGGAGTGGGAGGGGGTGCGCTTGGTGGGGGATCGTGAGGTGTGGGGAAGTAGAGGGGGTTGTGACACAGAGTGTGGCTGGTAGGGTCACAGCAAAGGCCTGGCGCAAGGCCTCCCAGACCCTGACCCCATCCCTCTGTGCCTGGCAGCATGGGACAGTGAGCGGCTGTTCATGCACTGCCCCTGGGTCCATGGCCTAAGCCTGGTGGAAGGGCTCCTGTCTACCCTCCACAAGTGCACAGCATGCAGCGACCACTGCAGGGACAGTTGGGAGGCTGACATCCAGCCTCGTGAGGAGGCTGGAAAACCTCCCCTTCAGCCTCCCAAACACCCACTCTGCTGTGCCTTGGTATGGTTGAGGTGGCCGCTGAAGGTGTCCTGGGCTGCATGAGCCAGGGATGCAGCGGGTATGCAACATCAGCCACGATGCAGGGGAGCATCGTGATGTCCCCGAGTTGGAGCTCCCACAGGGGGACATGCATGCCCTGCTGCATCCAGCATCCCAGCCACGAATTCTGGAACATCTGGGTGTCATGGGCCCCCGCCTGGCCACCTCGTGCACATGTCCAGGAAATGGCCTCTTGCATTCACCAGGGTCTGGAGTACCACCGAGTGGTACCCCATCCTTTCAATGTAGGTGCCCCCACTGTGGTCCAGGGCTCGGATCGCCACTTGTGTCATGTCCAGGGCTCCTTGAGCACATGCAGGGTGAGGGTGTTGGGAGGGGCCCTTTAAGGGGTCAGCTGGCTGCAAGCCTGGAAGAGCTTTTCGGCCATACCACCCCTGCCTGCATCATTTCCTGGCCCCTTACTTTGAAGTAGGGACTATAAGTGTGTAGATGCTTTACTTCAAAGTAGAGGGACCCTACTTCAAAGTAAAGGAGGGCTGCTTTTTTTTGTGTGTAAACGATTTACTTTGAAGGACAACTTAGAAGTAAGCAACTTCGAAGTTATTTTGTAGTGTAGACATAGTCTATATGTTGAGCTTCCTCACGTGCTTTTTGCAACCTTTTAAAAGCACAAAGACCTGTTGGCCTGTGGAACTAGGCTTAGCCTAAGGAAAGGCTACAGCTACCTGTGCATTTCAGTACATACAAACTTTTTCTTTGATGTATTTTTCTTTCTTTTTTTTTTTTTTCTTTCTTTTTTTTTTTTTTAAGTACAGTTCAGGTCATTAGTGGACGCAGAGCATTTTCCTATAAATGTCTGGGAATTCATTTCTAATACATGGGCGGGTCAATACATTTTGGCTGTAGCTGATTAGAGTGTGTGCTTGCTCTATGTAAGCTTTCCAGGCTACTGCTCTGGTACTGCGTCTACTCCTGGCTCTCTGCTCCATAACTCCTCTGTCCTGCCAGCCCCCCTCCCTCAGGCACTCACAGATTGTTCAGAAATGGGATCCAGAACCCACTAGGACCATGAAGCAGCATATTTGAGCTTCCTGTCAGTCTCAGCAGAGGAAAGGGTCAAATGGAGCCTGACCGTTCGACAGAGCTTCAGGGAAATTAGAGTGAGAGGGGGCAGGGACAGAATATCTTAAAGTTGGCTGGTGTGGCTTCCCATGGCTTTTAATGTCTGGTGACACATGTTAACTGGATATCTGGGAGACAGCAGTCAGGAGGGGACTGCTTTGCATTTTCTGCAGGTCAGAGCGCTCCAGAAGGGCTGTGTGAGCAAGCTTGCTCCTGCTCACCTAGCTGTGGCTGAGCCCCAGCCTAACGGGTGTGTATGGCTAGGGCCTACCTAATTCAAAGTCTATTTTGGCCAATTTAATGGTCATAGAATTTTTAAGATAGCAAATTTCATGATTTCTCCTATTTAAAACTGAAACTTCAGCATATAATTGTAGGGTTGTATTGTTAACTGGTGGGGGTTGGGTGAGGGGGAAGAGCTACCCTAAATTCTGTGCTGCTGCTGTAATCAGAATGGCCTTCAGAAGTGGGCAACTGGAGAGCAGCACCTGCTGGACAAGAGCCCAGCTGTAAAGGCTGACCCACCACCAGCTGCAGTGCGGAATTAAGAATTATGTTTGTGATGGTGCTGCCTTCAGAGCTGGGTATACAGCCAATAGCTAGCACACTATGGCTACCTAGCTCTGAAAACAGTGCAGAAGAGTGGCAATACTGTGACTCTGCCCTCCTCCCCCACCCCACGCAAAAAAAATAAATAAATAAATTGGGGACCCCCTACCATGCAACTTTCTCTTGGGTCAAGCTCCCCAATTTCAGGAATGCTTTTTCCACCCTAAAGCTGTATAGCATAGGATAAATGCACATAAAAGATCCAATTTTACGTGGACAGACCAGATGTAGTTCATGATGCGTTTTGCATGGCCATGAATTAATAGGCCCAGGCTCTAGCTAGGACCCTATAACTTAATCTGGCCTTGGACATAAGCTATGTTGGAACAAGAAGCTCTTCCATTAATATAGCATGCTTATGACGCATAAACACTTATGCCACTGCAATTTGCGATACTTTGGGTGCTCAGGATCATGGAATATTCACTTGCAAGAGTGGCATAAATTTTGTCAGCATAGGTGATAGTGTAAATGTAGCCTGAGCAATTGCTTAGGGCTCAAATTATTAGTGTATATTAGTATTAGTTCTGAGTGGGGAGGGAGATATTCCTGTTTAGGGTCCCAAATAGGTAAGCTCCAGCACTACTAATACAGTATGATACATTATTATCTGTGAAAGAAGGATATAGTCGCAATAGTCTCTGCTTATGCTTTGGACATGTGAGGTGGGTTCGTGTTGGCATTGTTGATGTTTTAATGTCTGATCTTGCAAATGTGCATATAGAACTTTAAATGTTATTTATAAGAGGGACTTTAGATGGGACTTAGTGCAGGGTCAGAGCTGTAAATGGTCCAAACTGGTTCAAACCTACCTGAATGTTTTCTTGAAGAAATGCTAGATGTCCCAATATTTGGGTCTTTGTCTTTTGTAAGCAACTGCTGCTTTCTTCCCATCCTGATTTTTCACACTTGCTATCTGATTACCCCTATTACTTAAAAAGGCAACCATAGAATGGAGTTAGTAAAATTGTATAGACTAGTTTGCTTACATGGTGGTTTCATATATGCTGACTTGCTTGCTGCAGGAAATGCTTATTAGGGTTTGTCAGAAGTGCAAAGAGGTTGCAGAAACACACCAGAATCTTCTCGCAATCCGGGGAATTGCTGTATGTGACTTCTATTCTGGATTTTCTTTTGATTGGTGAGTTTTGAAAGGACAGAATTGTTGCCATCCTTTTGGGCCTTTTCTTTTCTGCATTTGGAAAGCTTCTGGCAGCTTACAAAGCATGTAGGAGGTGTCAAAATCAATATTACATGGACAAGCATCATTACCGCAAAGTGACATCGTTGTTGTTTAACTCTATTTCATGATTTTTGATTGCATGGAGTTGGCGGTACAGCTTTAAGCTTTGTCTACTCTGGAAGAAATTGTGCTCTTTTTATAGTATGTTGGCTTCCACACAGCTGTGCACAGTGTATAAAATTAGTCTTTTTCCAGATCATGACCTGAGTACATACTCATGTGGCCTTGCTGAATGGGTATTTTAAGAATGTTTGCAGTATCTTCCTCTTCTGAAAAAATAATTGTGTTGTCACCAGACAGAATGTTTTAACTTTAATCTGTTCAACACTGTGGAGTTAAACTGATGCAAGTCAGCTAATGTTGATCTAACTATGGAGGTGTCTAGGCTTACATTTTGCTCCTACTAACATAACTGCCCCACTATGCCCATTTGATTAAACTCACCTCCAGGAAAGGTGTAGAGTCAAAACTGGTATAGTTTGGTCAACACTATATTAGTATAACCACTGCATTGCTCCCATCAACAGTTACTGGCTTGCAGGAGCAGTCCCATAATGCCCCACACCGACATGACAATCAGTACAAGTGCTGCTGTTGAGGATGCAAACTGCCAACATGAGGATCAAAGCTACAGTCCAACACAATAAAATCCTTCAATATAACTAGACAAGACTCTTTGGGTTTATTCAGTATAATTACGTCCATTTAATGGGCAAATGGAAAGGGGGAATATGCAAAAAGAAACCACGATCATAGCATAGTAGCCTCACAAACAGCTAAATAGCTAATTCAAAATGTATTGGATGCCATTACATAATTTGACTCAAATATCACAGTAGTGTTTTCTTATAAGGTTTCCACTCACCCTCCCCATTTTTAACTGCCCTTATTTTAACTACTTTAAAATTAAACATTTCCATGTGGTGTTATGAAGCATGACCCATTTAAATCACTCGATCCATTGGGATTTCAGGGGACATTCGGTGGGGTGCAGTGAGAACCAGCAGGCCAGAAGGAGTCATGGTTATTTACCTATAGTCTTCTTGGTGAGAAGAATGGACATAGGTTCCAGGGATACAGTCACGTTGTTCCACCCTGAACCTGCAAAGATGAAGCACATGCTTAACTTTGTGTACTGTGAATAGTCCCAGTGACTCACAATGCGATTAGCTAAGCCATGTGCGTAAGTCTTTACATCAGTGGTTCTAAACAAACAGTATGTTGACCCATCCAGAGTTCAGAGATTTTCCAGGGTATATATTTAGTTTTACAACAGGCTGCCAAAAAAAAAAAAACAAACTGAAGTCTGTACACATTAAAATATCAAATAACCTGTTTATATTTCTCAGTACATTCTACACACTGAAATATAAATATAGTATTTATATTTTTTATAATAATATGGCAGAAGTAAGGAAGTTTTCAGTAAGTGTGGCGTGACCCTTGTGTATTTATAGTTCTGATTTTTAAGCAAGTAGTTTTTGAGTGACGTGAAGTTTGGCTAAATCAGACTCCTAAACGGGTAAAGAAGTCTGGAAAGTTAAGAGATGCTGCTTTATCAAATGAGGAGAGTGCATGGCTTGTGTGCATGCCTCTCACTCCTGGCCCATGAGGAGAGAGTTTGGAGCAGTCTTCTCAACCTTATATAAAAAGTACCCCTTTCCAAAGTACAACCAGACTTCTCTCACGTACTTCTAAGGGTCCACGTAGCGAGAAACATGGCCCTAAGATAATCTGAGGTCTTAAAACAAGTGCCATTCAACCTCTCCTGACTACTGCACCCTTTTCAGGGGACAGATTTGTTTCGCATACCACCAAGTTATGTCTCACTTAAAAACTACTTACTTACAAAAACAAGAATAAAATATCACAGAAGACTACTACTGAAAACTTGCTGTTTTTCTACCATCTTATTATCAAATAAATGAACTGGAATGGAAATATTGTAACCTGGTTGAGAAACACTGGGTTAGAGGAGTAAACAGAGGAACAGGAAAAATAGCAAGCGATGTGTCTGTATTTATGGCTGCTGCCCCCTCCTTCCCAAAATGGTCCCCTTGAGGGGAAAGCATACTTCTTATTTTTTTTAAATACCTCGCCTCCCAAAGAGAGCAACCTCCTCAGATTTTTGTACAGGCAAAGTGAATTTCATCTGTAAGCAATGTCATTTGAGATTGTTCAGGTGCATTAGAGTGCCCAGTTAAGGGCATGTGAGCCAATTTTAGGTATGCAGTTCAAGTACTTTTTTTTTTCTTTTCTTTTCTCTGTTATAATGTTACCTCGGGATCATTCCCTAACTCAGGGCCTGGGTTCTGATTCAGGAAAGAATTTAAGCATATATGTAACTTTTAAGTCAATGAAAAAGTGATGTGTGTTTTTTTTTGTTTGTTTGTTTTTACATTGGATTTAAGCGTGTCTTCAGATTTGTGTAGCTACTCCTGCAGTCACTTTGATTATGCCCTTAAATATCAAGGAAAGATTAGCGTAGTTTTCCTAAGATACTGTATTCTGAAATGCATGGATGAGAATGTGTGTCACCATTTTTGAAATTGTGTTTTAAGACCACAGACTGTCCAGAAATGTGGTTTGAGTAATAACAGTCTTTACAAAAGTGATAGAAACACATTACACTACATGTACCACTCTAAAATTATTTCTGTTTTTCGTGTCATCCTGAAGGCAGCTGTGGCAAAGTGGATAAGCTGATCTGAATCTACTTTTTAAAGGAGTCTAAAGACAAATAACCAAAAAAACAAAAAAAGTAACTTAGAAGCCTGCATAATGATTTGAATAAAAACTTGTAAGAGACTGGGGGATAAGGCAGTGTTGCCTAGTGGTCACATTTGGGCAGGTGTCCACAAATCAAGGATGGTCAAAGGGCAGCATTCAGAGAGCAGGAATTAGAGTTATCACTAGAGCTGAAGCCAATATGCAAGAATCAAGCTGAGTTAGGCTGAGGTAAGAGATCAGTGTTATTTGACAGGCTGGAATCGGAACGCAAGAACCAGGGTTGAAGTACTCCCAGGGCAATTCTGTGCCAAAGGATTAAAAACTCTGCAAAACGTATGTGTCAAAATAACACTGTATAACCAGGACAGTTTCAATTATTTTGGTAACTTATTTCAAAATATTTGTCAGAAAAGTAAGCAGTTAAAGAAAGCCCTGCAACTCAGTTCCTGTTTCTGTGTACCAGAGTTCAGCCATGCCCCCCATGCCAGCCGCTCACACCCCTCCCCCAGGAGCACATTTATGGGGTTCCTGGCCAAGACACTCACATGCTTTCCCTTCCCATCTCCCAGGCCCCAGCCACATGCACCTCAGCCCAGATACTCACATGCTTTACCTGCTGCCCGTGATCCCTGGTCTCCGGGAGGT
This sequence comes from Carettochelys insculpta, assembly GCF_033958435.1. Taxonomy (NCBI): domain Eukaryota; kingdom Metazoa; phylum Chordata; order Testudines; family Carettochelyidae; genus Carettochelys; species Carettochelys insculpta. Next base: position 141,758,384 of record NC_134137.1, read on the forward strand.
AATACAGACATGGGAAGGCATTGACTTTCCAAAACTGCCTACACCCACTCCCTAGCCATCCAGAAAAGTTGGCGCCACAGCAGAACAGCCCAGCTCTCCAGCCACCAGGGATGAGTGCAGCCCTCCAGATGTCCAGGAAGGATCAGGCTGGGGTCAGGCAGGGCTTGGCTACACAGGAGGGGAGTGGGAAGGTTGCTGAGGGGTGGGGCCTCCAATGAAAGGGGCAGGGCTAATGGAGTAACAGCCTGATGCTGAGTCCTAGGCTTTCACAGAGTTTCTTGCATGTTGCTGCATCATTCAGGGAAAGCTAGCAACTTCCAAATCCCTTTTCCCTGGCTTTGTCTTCTGTTTGACAGCTGGGTTCTGTGAGATCCAGCAGTCCCTAATGGTGGCCAACATATCTGCAGCCCATTTCTGTGAGGGGGAGAAATGGAAATTCTGCATGCACAACTTTTTTTTTTTTTTTTTCCAGAATTGTGGAGAGGTGTAGCATTCCCCAGAAGCAGGTCTGAGTCAGGCTGGGCTTAGAGACTGGAGATCTAAAAAGCAGAGTGAGAATTGGCCTCACAGCAGTCCAGAAGCATAGGTGGTATCCGGACGATTCCCTAGCACATATACCAGGGTTAAATAGTGAGCATGAACCAATCGGAGTGCTACAAGATGCAGTCATTCTGGATCATTTGAGAGGTACTTCCTGCAGTGCTTAGTCTGATCAGTGCTTGTTAGATAACAGCTCTGCATGACCCATACTGGTGAAGTGGGAATCTCAGCAATATCTAATTTTGCTGGTTTGGATTCTCATCCCATAGCTTGCTTTTTTTTTTTTTTTTTTTTTTTAAATGAAAATATTTACCCACATTTACCTACTTTCCTTGTAAGACAAAGGCATGTTCCCAAAAGAGCATAAATTTGGTTACAAGATTGACAGCTCACTAGATTCAGGTGTCTTTACAAGTAAGTAGAAAGAGATGGGACCTTTATCTAACCCATCTAAATCTAATTCTAAAATGCAGAGGAAATTTGCAGATTGCAACTCTCTTTTTTTCACATCAGCGACTGAATTCAACTGGGCTACGCATGCTGCTCTTCAGCATAACGGTATGAGAATCTAATACTCAGATGCCAAGATCCTGGGTGTTTATCTTTCTGCTTCACTGTCTGACCCAAATCTCACTTGCTGTTTTCAGTATTTCCTGTCACAAGTGATAGTGTGTGTTTTCTGAGGACATTTATATAATTAAAAAGCATAAAGCCATGTCTTTATGGGCAGCTATTGCCCATTTAGTTTGTAATTGAAATTTTAAATTTAAATATTACTCTTAATTAAAAGAGATCTGGGAATAAATATATAACACAAAGAATAAGTACTTAGTATAAATTGAAAGGGATTTGTGCAATCTCCAAGTATGAGAAATGAATTAATAATGAATCTGATGCAGCTATCTACAAAACAGGTTACAGAATGATTTGTTGTGTAATTATTTAACAGAAGTTAGATGTGTCACTTAAACCTGTTGGCACCACAATCTATAACAGATTAGTGTTGTGTTAACAACTAAGTTTGACAGTCTTAGCCCATAATCCACTGCAAAAGTTTTTAACTCCAATGTTTAGCCTAACAAATGTGCCCCCATCTGAAATAGCAAAAATATGTTAGTGAAATTTCCTAAAACTTAATAACAACAATTAAAACATTAATAGTAATATATGTTCTCATTACGTGAACAATGCCATGCTGAAATGAATGTCATGTTGGGATCTGGCCTTGCATACTGCACAGGGTTAAAATGACTCGGTTCTTGTGTGAGAGAACTCTCAAGAAAAAAATTGCTATAGGAAGCATTAGCTTTGATTCAGTAGGTGCCACTGTTGTCTCTAAATCTGTACCCCAGTGCCAGCACTGGAGGTCTCAAACTGAACTGCACCATATCCCTCTTCTGACAACAAAAATTACTACGTGACCCCAGGAGAGGGAACTGAAGACTGAGCTCATCTGAGCCCAGTCTCTTCAGGTGGTAGGTCCAAAGCCCAAGTACCATAGCCTTAGGCTGCACCGTCCCCCACCCAAAAAAAAAAAAGAAGTTCACTGGCTTCAGCCCCAGACAGGGGGCTTGTGATCTGAGCCCTTCTCCCCAGGGCTGAAGCTTTGGGCCTGGGTGGGGCTCAGGCTTTGGCTACAGGTCCAACCTTGGGCCTCAAAGTCTAAGACAGCTCTGGCGAGCCCATTAAAATGGGGTTGTGATCCACTTTGAGGTCCCAAGCCCAGTTTGTGAAGTGCTGTTCCAGCATCATGTTGGAGAACCCCTTCAATTAGAGTAGAGACTAATTTGCAGTTATTGAAAATTTCATTAATAAAAGCAGATATATATATTCTGGTAACCTCAACAAATTCCGATTAGGCTGGGCTTTTATTTTGGTATTTCAATGTAAATATAAATTCAGGTGTGTAAATTATAACATCCTTCTGGTATTTAGGTATCACAATGATAGGTTTTGTGTATTTTAGGATACAGATTGCTGAAGTGGTGAGAGATTTTTTTTTTTTAACCTCGTGTCTAAGAAGCATTATATACTTTTTTCACGTGGATACAGTCAACTTTATATCTGTTTTCATCATTTCCCTTTTAAATGCATAACTCACTCTAGCTAGCATTAGACACAGCCACTACAAAAATGCTAAATCTGTTGAGATATCTGAATTCTTTCATTACCAAGTTGTCCAATGAATACCTGTAAAGGGTCAAACCCAGAGAGAGTAGGTTCTTTTTTGGCAAGCAGCCAGGTGAGCCAATGGGAAGAAAAAGGGGAATTTTTTTTAATTGAAGCTGTTACCTGCTGAAAGAGTCTTTCTTTTGAGTGTCCAGAGCAGAAAGAGACAGACATGGTTTATGTCTGAACCAAGTTTGGAGGATTTGGTAAGTATGTGTGTCTTAAAAGCAATCTGGACATACAACTATGTCAGTACGTAGAAAGGAAAGAAATGTTTAGGGCAGACACACTCAGGTTACTTTTTATTTTTGGGTTTGATACAGGACTTCTCAAGCTGGCTGATGTGCCCCCATACATTGCACATATCTTTTTTGTTTTGTTAATCACCTTTTTTGAAGTCAATGATTTGATTCCTATGTCCTAGAGAAGGGTCTATGTATATGCATGCCTAAGACTGAAAGGTCAGTTATCAGAGATTGCAGTATAATTTCTCCCTATTTATTTTCCAGCTCTCTCTGATGGGAGGGTTAGGAGCTTGGGGTTACCCTGCAGGGTTCTAAAGAGGGGTTTTCTCACTTGAACAGTAGTAGCTCGCTCCAAAGGTCAGGGAATCTGACTTTGGAAAACTTTTAAGCAGGAGCCTTCTTAGGCAAGATAATTGTAAGGTTTCTTGCAGGCCCTCATTTCTTCATTCAGAGCATCAGCGTGAGGAACAGCCTTGAGAGCAGTACAGGTGAATATCATCACACCACATCACAAGTTCTACAGGCTCCCACTGGGATTCAGATTGTAGTTTTAGTCTTGTTATTCAAGGAATTCCCAGAGTTACCAAATGTTCCAGAAATTCTTTCCACAATATTCATTGGTGAATATTTTCCATAGACTGATGCTGATAGATAGACCCAGGTTCCAACTATTTGGTGATGAAAACATAGTAGTCCATAGAATTATAGGGCTGAAAGGGACCTCAGGAGGTCATCTAGTCCAGCCCCCTGCTTCAAGCAGGATCAAACCCAACTAAGTCATCCCATCCAGGACCTTATCAAGCCGGGATTTAAAAACCTCTAGGGATGGAGAATCCACCACCTCTCTGGGTAATGCATTCCAGTGCTTCACCACCCTCCTGGTGAAATAGTTTTTCCTGATTTCCAGCAAACTCCTCTCATTCTGTAGCTTCAGACCATTGCTCCTTCTTCTGCTATCTGTCACCCCTGAGAACAGTTTCTCTCCATCCTCTTCAGAGCTCCCCTTCTGGAAGGTGAAGGCTGTTATTAAATCACCCGTCAGTCTTCTCTTCTATAAACCAAATAAGCCCAAACCCCTCAGCCTCTCCTCATAGGTCATATGCTCCAGCCCCTTAATCATCTTCGTTGCCCTCAGCTGAACTTGCTCCAGCAGATCCACATCCTTTTTATACAGGGGCCCCAAAACTGGACACAGTATTTCAGATGTGGCCCCATCAGTGCTGAATAGAGGGGAACGAACACTGCTCTAGGTCTGCTCTCAATGCTCTTCCTAATATACCCTAATGTGCCATTAGCCTTCTTGGCTACAAGGGCACACTGTTTACTCATATCCAGCCTTTCATCCACTGTAATCCCTAGGACCCTTTCTGCTGTACTGTTGCTTAGCCAGTCAGTCCCTAGCCTATAACAATGCTTGGGATTCTTCTGTCCCAAGTGCAAGACTCAACACTCTAGTTCTTGGTTTTAAAATTCCTATTACTCCTCCCCCGGCCCCCAGAGATGTCAGAGTAAGGCCACAACCCATCGAGGTATAAAACCCACTTTTTCCTCATGTTTTGGGTGTGTGGTTTTTTTTTTTTGTTTTAACTCTGTAGCCAGACACATCTTTTTGTTTCTTCATTTGTTTGCTTTAAACCATAGACGCGCACAGTCCAGGAGAGCAGTATGAAACACTTTTTGCCCCTGTTTAGGGGTTCTGTAATTATATACAGTATGGTTTGAAAATACCCATCCATATTCCTTAGATTTCAGTATGACAGAAGCTTTTAAAAGTGCAGAAATGTGAAAAGACGTAAACTAAAGGAAATCTCATTCTGTATTTAACGCTTTTAGTAGCTTGGGTTTTTTTACACCTCTGTTCAAGACAAGAGAAGCATGTGTAGATGTATTTGCAAATCCTGTAAATCAGGGGTTTTCAAACTCTCTCTTGGATCCTGCATGTTAAGTAAGATTTCCTTTTGGGTGCCCATAATTGAGGAGTGTGAAGGTAAAATTAATCCAGTTCTGGCAAGGAACAACCTCCGGCGGTAACTACTTATGAGGTTTGTGTCTTCATTGACACTGACACCATTGGCACCAGCGTTGGCACACTACTTATGTTGGGCTCTTGGATCTTTTTCATAGAGGTGATGCTTGATCTTTTATCAGTCCCTATGTAAAGGGTAAGCAGCTGGCAAGCCACAAGATGTTTTGCTTACCTGAACACTCCTTGAGAAGTTTGCTATTAAGGAAGACAGACTGGTATGGTACGTAGCTGACGTGCAATGTATTTACCAGCAAAGTCACTCTTGCTGAGGCATAGAGGTAACACAGTGGCTCACATCTCTTGGGTATATGCAGCAGCACATTATGGAAAGGAGCAGAGTTTTTAAACAATCGTTGCTAGGCTTTTCATTTAGTGGATTTTTTTTAACAAGAAACTTCAATAACAAATTGTTTCTAACTTCAATAACCATGATGGAAATTGTGCTTTGACTCTTTTTTAAAAGCAAATTCTTACATTTCATTTGTGACATTGCTGGGACTCCCATGTGATTCTTACTTGACGTGCTGAAATACCACCAAATTTCAAATTCTGCCCTTTCAGGCTCCCCTAGTTCTGTCCTGCTGAGCCAGGCTCTCCTCCAGCACTGACAAAGGTGTAGGTCACAGCCTTTTGCAGTATAATACAGATGCTGAGATCAGCACAGTTCTTGGAATGCTCAGCTAGGAGGACATTCCTTGGCACCCAAATGCATAGCCTCAAAGGGATCTGAACGCTGCATAAATCCCTCTTACTCTTTATAAAGTGTTTTTTTACAAAGTAAGCTCATGTTCACCATCTTTCTCAGGGTAAAGAAAGAGCTGTATAGACTCCTTTCCATCTCCTCACATAACATTTACTTACACTGGGTTTCTTAATAAACAAAAATGATTTTTTGAAGTGTAAAACATGGGAGATTTAAGTGGCCATGAAGATAGCAGACAGAACAATGTAGGTTACAAAAAGTGAAACAGAGCACAAGCTAAGCTTAATACATAAACGCTTCATCTAGATGGGGCGCTGCTGCTGTCAGTGTCATGCAAAGAGGGCACTTGACAATGCAATTAGGCACTAATTTGCATACTTGGGTGAGATCGCGGTCACAGCAGAGGCTTCTGTCTGTACAAAACAAGCCATGTAAACTGGGTTCTGTCAGCGAAAACCCCCTTGTCGGCAGGAATAAGGGGGCTTCTGACAAGGGGGGTTTTCCACCAACAGAACCCCATCTACACAGCTGGTTTTGTGCCAACAGAAGCCTCTGCTGGGATAGTGATCTTGCATGAGTATGCAAATGAGGTGTGCCTATATGAATTAGCAGTCATTTGCATTGTTGAGTGCCCTCACTTGTGTGATGCTGCTGGCAGCAGCACTCCACCTAGATGTAGCCTAGGACACTGGTTACATGTAATATCTGAGTTGTTCTGATATGCTTATTTCATGGACAGGAAAGCCTCCCAGTCTGGGCTCAGTCCTTCCCCCTGCTGCAGTCATCACTGGTGGGGTAGCGAGGAAGAATTGGCAATCAAGATTACCTCACTTCCCACCCTTAAAATAGGTTTTGTATAAGATGGGGGTCCTTTGTTTCCAGTTCAAACTTCTTTCACACATTCAGTGGAAAAATAGAGCAACCAAGATGGGTCGCAGCATCAGATGACATGGCCTCTGTCTTGGTGGGCCCCAACTCCCAGGCTTTTAGGAAAATGACATCTGTTCACAGTCCACTGTTCTGATTATTGGACCATTAAGTTTCTTGAATACTACTAATGGACCTCACTTAGGATAACTATAATAGTTATTCAGGTTTACACTTCATATCCCTAACTTCATATACAGAGATGATGCTTGCATATAGAAGTGAGAATTGCATTCAATAGATCTTAACTTTTCCAGTTATATCTTACATGAGGTATTTTTCATAAGGTAATTCCAGTTTTGTTATAGTCATATTCCTAGACATATTTTCATAAAGTATATGGAATGCCCTGTCATAGTGATGTCTGTAGGCTATACTTAAAATAAGACTGCAGCTTCAATTTGTGTATGTATGTGAGTATATGAGCACTAGGGCTGTCAAGCCATTAAAAATTAATTGTGTGATTAATCATGGTGTTAACTAATAATAGAATAGCATTTATTTAAATATGTTTGAGTGTTTTCTACATTTTCAAATGTATTGATTTCAATTACATCACAAAATACAAAGCATACAAATATTTGCATTGAAACAAACAAAATAGTATTTTTCAGTTAATCTAAAATGAATACTGTTGTGCAGTCTCTTTATCATGAAATTGGGACTTATAAATGCGGTATATGTACAAAAATTGCCTTCAAAAATAAAACAATGTTAAACTTCAGAGACTACAAGTATTCAGTCATACTTTTTTCAGCCATTTATTTAGACAAACAAATTTTGTACAGGTTCAGGAGACAATGCTGCTTTCTCCTTATTTACAATATCACCTGCAAATGAGAACAGATGTTTGCATGGCACAGTTGTAGCTGGCATTGCAAGGTAGTCTATGTCTACACTGGCGTTTTGTCAACAAAACCTGGGGAGCATCCAGATTCCCAAGGTGCTCTGTCAACAGTAAATCAACAGACTGTAGCACTTTTGTTGACAGTCTTATGCCGCTTCCTATGAGGCATAACATCTCGGAGGACAGATCTCTGTCAACAGAAAACTGGTCTGGACGTTTGGGCTACATCTACATGAGAGGCTTTTCCTGGCAAAACTGGGCTTTTGTTTGGAAAAACCACGGAGCGTCTACATGCAAAATACACTTTGTTCGCAATTTATCGACAAAACCTGGTACATATGTCAGCAATGCTAATCCTCACCCCGTTCAGGTATAATGCCTCTCTTTACAGTATTCTGTTGACAAAACAGCTGTGAGGATGCTGTGGGGACCTGTTGCCTACACAGAGGGCTTCCGGTATGCTGGGCAGTCTTGTTTGCTGAGCTGATGGTCAGCCATTCTGTCAAGAGAGGGCTGGGGAGTCTGGCCGTTCTCTGTCAATGGAGCAAATCGCTCTCTTGATTGCATCTATACATAAAAGCGAATCTGTCGACAGAAGTTTTGCCAGGAAATCCCTTCCGACAAAGTGTTGACAGAGGCTTCTCATGTAGACATAGCCTTAGAGAGGCGCTCTGTTGACAGACAGGGCTTCTGGGACACTGGGCAACCCTGTCTGCTCTGCTTCCAGTTGGCCATTTTGTCAAGAGAGTGGCCAAGCAGGCCAGCCACACTCTGTCGACAGTGCTCATCTCTCTTGTGATCTGTTTGGTAATTTGGCCACAATCTGTCAACAGAAGTTTTGTTGGACGACCTCTTCGAATAAAATCTTCTGTCAACAAATGCTGTAATATAGACTTGCCAGATGAGCCAAGGATTTTTATGTCCATTCATTCAAGAGCGCGTACATCCATGCTGGTGATGTGTTCTTCTCAGTAAGAATCCAAAGCACTGCAAATTAATGCATGTTTTTATTTTCATCTAAGCCAGATGCCACCAAGAGAAGATTGATTTTTCTATTCTTGGTGGTCTGGATTTTGAAGTTTCTGCATCAATGCGTTGCTCTTTTAATATGTCTGAAAGCCTGTGCTCCACATCTTGTCCACACTCTGAGGTTTTGAAAGGCACTTCAGATTCTGAAACCTTGGGTCAAATGCTGTGCGATCTTTAAGAATCTGATATCATTAACATCTTTTGGGTTTTGTCAAGTCTGCGTGAAAGTGTTCTTAAATTTAAACAATAAATGCTGTGTTGTCATTTGAGACTATATAACAGCACAAAATATATGTCAGAGTGCAGGTAAAGCCATGAAGCAGAAGATAGACAATTCTTCCCCCTCACGCCTGTCCAAAGAGGTCAGTCGCAAATTTAATGTAATGCATTTTCTTTTAATGAGTGTCATCAGCATGGAAGTATGTCTTCTGGAGTGGTGGTTGAAGCACGAGACATAAATGTTTAGCATATCTGACACGTAAACACCTTCAGTGCTGGCTTCAAAAGTCTTATGTAAACACCTGCTCTCACTTTCAGAAGACATAAAGAAGCAGCAGGCAGCGTTATTTCTCGTGAATGTAAACAAACTCATTTCTTTTAGCTATTGCCTAAACAAGAGGCAGGATTGACTTGTAGCCTCTAAAGTTTACATTGTTACGTAACTGCACTCCTATAACAAGACAAAGAAGCTTGTTTGTAAATTGTACTTTCGTGATAAAGAGATTGCACTCTGGTATAGGTTGAATCTCTCTAATTCAAACCTTCTCATCCCACAACACCGTAATCCAGCATGAATTTAGTTAGCTGGATGACCACTTATCATGGCTGTGTCCAAGTTTCTCCTGGTCCCATAAATTTTATTCACAGCCACCAGTCCTGTCTGTGTTCTGTGCTGTTATTTAGCTGTAATTTACTCTTAAATATCTTGTAAGCGCCCAGTGAGCAGTGAAAGTGTTGGTAATGTGCTAGAAAATATTGATCTCCCATTGTATGGTAAATTCACTTGTGTGGCAGCAGTCAGATCTTGGGGTGGGAGCCTCACCTAGTGGTTAGAGCAGTGCACTGGTAGAGAGGATTTCTGGGTTCTGTTCCCCCTCTGGGAGGGAGGTGAGAATCTAGGGCTTAGAGTGGAGGGAGGCTGGGGAGCCAGGACACCTGGTTCTATCACAGCTCTCAGAGGCCCTCGGATGCCAAATGAGAGTTTCAGCCTGTCCTTGTGTGAAGTTAATTGGAAAATAACTAATTGTTTTGGCCATTTTTAAAGTGCAAATAATTGTAATCAAAAGTAATATAAAATAAGAACTATATACTTTGTATTCTCTGTTACTATGGAAAAAGTAGGAAAATATCCAAGAAAATTTAGTATAGTTCAATTGCTATCCTACTTTTAACAGTAATTAAAAGTGTGATGGATTGTGATTGATATTTGAATCATAATTAATTTCTGACTTAATTGGTGAATTAACTTTGACAACCCTAATAAGTACATGTGCATATGTGATTTTTTTTTTTCCCACTTTGATTTACTTTTAATTGATTATCTTTGTAAAATTAGTGGCAGGAACAGCAAAATAGCTGTTAATTGCTTTAGTCAAAGGAGGAGGGGAAGCTATCAGTCTGCCTGATCTTTCATATCAGGGTTACCAACTCTCAAAATTTCCTCATGAGTTTCTTGGTATTTTTTTGTTGTACATTAGTCCAGCTCTTCAGTCTTGAAATCATTGCAATATGTGAAATTCGGAAGAAAAAAAAAAAGCCTCAGATCAGAAAGAGCCCTGGCTTCTTGTGTGTGTGGTTTTTTAATAAAAACTCACTGGTGTAGACATAGCCAGCGACAGAAGGATCCAAACACAGATGGACTTGTGATTTTGATTCGTTGCTTTATGTCTCCATAACTAGCTAAATGATAAGAATACACCTAACTTAGACTTTTGCAGGCAGGCCTGAATATCTGTACTCTATCAGGATGTACCCAGAAATATATGCCTACCATGGAATTTTACAGAGTTGCACCAAGAGGCATCCATTCTGGGGGGGGTGGGAATTGAGAGGGAGAGCATATTTGTGTCAGCATATTAAAACATTGTGTCCCCAAAAGCATCATAAACGGGGGGGGGGGACATAACTAGGCAGTGCATTCTTTGCTAATTACCAGGTCCAATGTGGGAGAAGACATAATAGAGCAATGAGACTTACAAAAAGGTGAAGCGAGGGGTACCATAGGCAAGGGGTTGGAAGCTTTGATAAATTGGAGAATTGATCTGAAGTTAACAAGATATTATTCAATAGAGACAAGTTCAGCGTATGTCACTTTGGAAGGAGATATCAAATGCTCCAAATGGGGAATTAATGGCTAGATGGTAGCACTTACTATTGAACAGGATCTGAGATTATAGTGAAGCACAAACTGAACAAGAGCCAACACTTCAATGCAGCTGTGAGCAAAGATTAATCATTCTGAGATGTATTGAGTAGTGTTGAAAGACACATCAGGCTATTGTCCTGCTTTACTCGACATAGGAGGCCTTACCTAGAGCAGTGGCTCTTAACTGGGGCATGCAGAGGTCTTGCGTTGGGTAAGTCATCCAGATATTTGCTTAGTTTTACAACAGACATCATTTAAAAAGTACCACCAAAACCAGCATAAACTATAAAATTTCATACAATGATGTTTATTTTTCTCTATATATTCGAGACTGAAATAGTCTCAGGGGTAGCCATGTTAGTGTGTAGCTGCACAAATAACAAGCAGTCCTGGACTACCTTAAAGACTAGCACATTCATTAGGTAACAGAGAGGTCGCCATGTTAGTCTGTACTCCAACAAAACAAAGCAGCCGAAATGTAGCACTTTAAAGACTAACAAAATAATTTGGTGATGAGCTTTCATGGGACAGAGCCACTTCAGATCAGGTCAGTTTATCACTTTACCTAATAAATGATCTGAAGATAATGAGCTTTTGTGGGTAAGACCCACTTCCCTTACCCACTTCTTACCCATCAAAGCTTATTGCCTAATAAATGTGTGTCTTAAGTTGCTACAGGACTGCTTGTTGTTTGTATCGACTGAAACGCAAGAGTAATATGTATGTTCCAATTTATTTATATTGTAGTTATGTGGTAAAAATAAGAAGAAAGCCCTTTTTTCAGTAATAGCACTGTATGACACCTTATTTTGTGTGATTTTTTTTTTTTTTTTTTTTTTTTTGTATCCAAGTATATGGCCCCTTTTTTTGTCTTGAGAGATGGTTAGCAGCAGCGCTGAGGATCTATGGCCAGTGTATGAGTCAAGTAAGTGAGGTATAACGTGGAGGTAGCCAAGACAAATTAGACTCTTGAAAGGGGTATAGTAATCTGGAAAGGTTGTGAACCATTAAGTGAGAAATCTGTGTTTGGTTTTGGGGGCCATGCTTTAAGAAGGGTGTGGAGAGGTTGGAGAGAGTCAAGTGGAGAGGAACAAAATGCTAAAAGGTTTGAAAACCTGACCTATGAGGAAAAGTTTAAAAACCTGGGAATGTTTGGTTTTGAGAAAAGAGTACTGAGGGTTGGGTAGTGACCAAAAACAGTCTGCCAATATATTATGGTCTGCACTAAAGAGAACAGGGTTCACTTTTTCTCCATGTCCATTAAAGGTAGAAGTAGTAATAGACACAATCTACACTATGGGAGATTATAGTAGACTTTTTTTAAATCTTTATAACCATAACATCTTTTAAGGTCTCTCGAGTTACAAGTGAGATTGTGGAATCCCATTTATTGGATGTTTTTAAGAACAGGTTGAACAAATACCTTTTTGTGTTTCTCAAAATGTATTGGTGCTACTTTAGTTCAGAGAGCTGAGCTGTATGACTTCTTGAAACCCCTTCCAGTCCTGCATTTTTATAATCACTCCTATACTTGCAGATGGCCACATGGAGACAAAGGACTTGTCTTGATTACTTAAAAATTTTCTTTTTCCTGGAATAATTAATAAATATGACCTATACTGAAATGAAAACACAGTTAAGATTACTATTTTAGTTTCACTGCAGAGTAAATGTGTTTACCTCACGGTGTAAGTAGGTCTTCTCTGTCTTTTTACCTCAAGATAACTCATGAATGTTAGTGACTCTAAAAGTGGCCCTCAACTGCGTAAGAAGAGTCCCATACACAGTTAGTGCTGGAGGTTTTAGAAAAGATAAAAGGACTTCAGAAGCTGAACAACATGGGAGTAATAATGCTGCGAATTGTAAGTAGGACCTGTACAGGGATGTGGAGTTTCTCTGTGATAAAACTGAAGACTTAAAAAATAGGACTAGTCTCATGAACAGGCACGTAGCTGGTGTCCCTGATGATACTGAGGGAAAGTGAAAATATAATTTCCTTTGTCCAAAACTCAATGAAGGATATTTTGACAAAGGATAAAAAAATCCCTCATTGTTGAATTCAAACACACTTGGAGTGTTTCAGTCCAGATAATGAGACCCCCAAGAGCAATTATTGAGAAACTGCTCATCTTTTAGAAAAAAATACTAAGGGAGAGCCAGACAATTGAAGAGGTATCTTTTCAGAACACTCAGCACTTGTTTTTAATGCCTAAACATTGGGGTCGAAACATTCAGAAGGTAGTGAATTAAATATAATGATAATCTGATGAAAAACAAGGCTTGTCCTGCTGCGTAGGACCTATCCAATTAATCTTTATAAGTTAAGGAAGGACGCACTTCCTTAGCACTCCTCAGGAATTTAAAGATTTCCTACATTCTCCATACAACCTCTTCAAGAAAAGATAGAAATAAGTATCTGGATTTCTCCCTACAAGCGCCACAAAGTCTTCTGACGCATCCTTGCTTAGATTTTAGTTGTTCTGTATTGGTCTTGCTATTAAGAACCTTGCGCCTGCAATCGGTATTCTAAGTTTATTTGTGTCAGATTCTGTAGAATACAGTGAGCTTGTGGAACCTCCTTCTTTTGTATCGATAGCTGATTTAAAAAAAACATGCAGAATACATTGTTGCAGAGAGAATTTTTAAATACTTCAGTTTTTGTCTAATCCTATTCTGTTTCAGTTGTGTTCCTCAAATGTTTTGCTTGCTTAAACATATTCATTTTTTACCTTGATGTTAGAGAGAGTAACTAAATGGGTCCTACTGCACAGTGACTTTTCTCCTCTACTAAGATGTTTTACAAGCAACCTTTTCCTGTGGAAGCTTTGTGTAGTTCTTTAGTCTGTTTTTTGGTGTGCATATGTTGTTTTTCAAGATACATGAAACGGTGTATTGCCTCCCAGTCTGGATTTTTTTCCACAGTGTTAAGCCATGACTGTGTTTCCAAATATGATTCCCATTATTTATGTCTGACTTTCAAGAGTGTTCCTGGCTTTTTGTATTGTTTATGGGTGCAATCATGATGCAGCATGAGCAATTTTACAGATGTGCATAATGGTTTGTAGGATGGTATCCATAGTAATTTAAATGTCGTTAGCAAAACCAACCTATTTTAATACAATACATTATTATATTTTCATTTTGATGTTAATGCCAGGAACAGTGAATGGAAGAAATCATTCCTCACAGAGGCGCTGTTCCCTTCCTGCTCTTCCATTTGCCCAGAAAAATTGGGTCGTGGGTCCAGATCCTCAAAGGGAATTGAGCATTGCAACCACTAACATCACAATACCTAACTTTTAGCCACTGAAAAAATCACAGAAACAATGCTGCTGTTCGTATTACCTGACTTAGGTGCCTAGGCTCCCTGTGCAAGGAATGGGGAGAAATCAGCACCTTATGCTATAATACACAAAAGCTAGCATGCTAAGTGGAAAATGTCAGGGAATGCATGCTTTGACACCTGACACACAAGACTCTTTGGGGCCAGCAAGCTCCCACATCCTGCCCACTGACTTGCTAACAGGTATCAGGATAGAAGCTCAATTCTGACTGGATTCCAGTCCCTGTATCTGATTGGCAGAACACTGGCAGTCTTAATTGGTTCACAACTTCTGTTTAAACCAAGCATAGGTACAGATCCTCTCTTCTTAGGACCTGGAGATTACCCAGGAATAATTGTGAGCAAGGATCACAAAAACTCATGAGCTTTGTTTTGACAGAGTTTCAGCTCTTGGACTTGCATTTTCAAAACGTTTTTTTTTTTTTTTTTCCAATGAAAATCTTAAGAAAGTTAGTGGGGGAATCATTGGCCTTTTAGATAGGGCAGCCATATCTTCCTGCCCCAAATACGGGACAGTGAGATATGGGGACGAGGGAAGTGGCTCCTCCTGCCTGGGAGCCCCAGGGAAGTAGCAGCCCTCACCCCCAGCGCCCAAGGGCCTAAATATGGGACAGTTCATCCCTTTTAAAAAATAAGTAGGGATGCCTTTTTGGTGCCACAAATATGGGACCATCCCATGAAATATGGGACTGTTAGTCACTCTATTTTTAGACCATCATCATTGGTTATTTAGACCACCAGACCCAGCTGTGTATTTTAGTACCCTACCTTCCATTCTGGCCACAGTTCTGTTTATGGATTTGGTGAAATTTAGAAATACAATAAAACTCACCATCTAAATTTTTTGACTATTTTACTTGAGGATTTTTTTAAAATATCTTGCTATATTTTGGTGTTTGCTTTTATTTATGGTGGTATGGAGGCTTCTTCATTTTTCCCTACCTCTGTTCCATCAAGATTTAAGGATGGATTTTTATTTTAATAAACCTTCTTGAAACCCTGTGAAGAGTTCAACAGAGATGGGCACAAACCAAGACTGTGGATCCAAACCTTACATATTTTAGTGAAGGATAATCATTAAAATCTCTTATTGGTCGTGATTTATGATTTGAAGGTTGTACAGTGTCTGGGATGGTAAGGAGGATGGTGTATCCTGCTCTAGCAAGTACACAGAACCCCAAGAAGAGAAGTTGACAAGCACAAGTGTGAAGGGGAAGGGGCATTAGGAACGTTAGAACACGTAGACTACATCTACACTAGCTGGTTTCCCCCCTCCCCCAAAGAAAAGCCATGGCTTTTTCAAAAAATCCCCCAGGACATCTGTATACAAAATGTGTTCCTTTGATGTTAAATTGGCAGAACATGGCATTTTTCCAGCAGCCCTCTGCCTCTCCCAGATGGAGAAGAGCATCTTTTAAAAAAGAAGATTCTTTTTGGGGGATAAAAAAAAATGGCAAGTAGATGCTCTGGGGGCCCTTTTCTCAAAGGAGAAATCCTCTGTGGTGCTGGGCACCTGCTGCTGGGAAACACCCTGTCCAACCCAGTGACAGCTCTACAGTCTCTGCCTCTGGCCATTTTATAAAGGCTCCAGGAGCCCCAGGAATGCTGTGACAGGTGGCTGTGTGCCTGGCTGCAATACAGGCACTGCCCATGCCCCTCCACACTCTCATGGTTGCACTCTCTTTGACAACTGCACCCATGGCCAATAGCCAACATCACCACAGCCCCCTGGTGCCCTTCGGGGGCCACTGGAAGGCTCTCCAGACTCTCCTGGGATACAGTACACAGAGCTCTGTTCTGGACTGAGCCTTTGCGAAGACCAGGATATTGTAAGAGAGACCATGGGGAAGAGAAGGTGTGCTCCAGCATATGCCCGGCTTGGCACCATTTTGGTGGCATGTGGTCACCCCACCCAGACTCTGGAGCAGGTCCAGGCTAAAGTAAAAACTCAGGCCAGGGATGTGGCCAGGAGATCAGGGTCAGGACCCTCCCCCTGCCGCTATTATAAGGAGTTCCATACCCTTCTCGGGGGTGAGGACAGCTCCCTGACAGAGCACCATCCTGGACATGGCTATGGAGGACCCCATTTTGTCACTGGAGCTGGGGCCCGAGGCAGAAGAGGAGGAGCAGCTGGACACGTCCTTCCCATCCACTCTGGTGGGGCTGGAGCTGCCCTCTGGTCCAGAGTCCAGCAACGGGACTCTTGTCATCACCATGGCCTTGGCATCCTCCAGCCAGGTAGTGGGGAGCAGATCATCCCTGGACCAGTTCAAGGCCTGCTCCTGGTAAGCATTGTGCAAACTGGGGCCTGGTAGGGAGCCACCCATCCCTGCCGTGGCTGGAATTGGGCCAGCCACCAGGTCACTGGCTCTACCCCAGACACACCCTGAAAGCCCGCAGCTCTTGGCTCAAGGGCATGACCACAGGTGACGCTCAGCCCTGTTCCTGTGGATAGCTCAGTGAACCACATGCACAAGTGGGGCAGGGGAGGGAAGGCTCACACCACGTTCGGAGTGCCACCACTGTGGGAATCTCACAGTGCCTGGAATCCCCCAGGTCCACTGGCTCATTGGATGGGTAGGAGGTTGGGGGACTGCAGCGGTAAGCCCACTCCCACAGGTACCACAGGGTCCCTATGTGTGGCAGGGACAGGGCACTCTGCAGGGCCCATCTGCTTGTGCTATCTGGACATCCTCGGCCTGGGGGCATGGGGACTGCTGCCCATGGGGTCGGGGGCACAGCCCTTGGGGCTGTGCTGCAGGAATGACTTACTATTTCTCTCTGCCCCCACCCCCATCCTTACAGCTGCGCCTTCCCAGGGCTGGACGAGCCCCACTGCACCACAGAGGCCGGCCAGCCCCATCCAGGTTCTGGAGCCTTGAACTCCAGGAGCACTGGAGGAGAGGCCTGATGCACCACCACCACTGATGCAAGGGTGGGCCTGCACCTAGAGGGCCCGTTGGCATCCCCAGGATGATGCCTTGACCTAGGTGTCTGCCGTCAGGCGCCAGAATGACCTGGTGCAGCAGCAGCTATGTGTGGAGTAGGCAGATGAGGCATGGCAGTGGCAGGTTTGGGCTGGGCTGTTGCCCCATTTGGGGACAATCAATACTATCCTGCGGGAGCAGTCGCCCCAGCCTCACCGGTCTCTGCCACAACTCACCATCAGGCTTCATGGACTTTGCCCACTGGCTGATGGCCCCAGTGGGTGCTGCCATGCCAGCCCCCCAAGTCCCTCCCTGTTGACCCCTTTTCTCCTGCTAAGCCCAAGCCTGCTGCACGCCTCCCACCCCCAGACCTCCCTGTACTCCCAGGCCACATCCCAGCCCTGTTTAGGGACCCCGACCACAGGGCAGGAGAGGATCCAGTGGCCGCCATGGCTCATGTCCCCCCACCCCCTATCCCAAGCCTCTCCTGTCCGAGTTCAGGTACCCTCCACACACACTTGTCCCAAGTCCCCATGGCCAATGTGCATAGTTTACAACATAGCATTTTCTTGTAAATAGGTTTGAGTTTATTTTTGAACAAGTTTGCACTCAAACTCAAACCATGTCCCTCATGATTGTGGAGAGGCAGGTGAGGGATGGATGGGCAACGGGATGGGCCTTGGTGGGGAGGGTCATTGGGGTGCTTGGGAGAAATTCTCCTGGAAGGCCTTCTGAATCCGCATCCTGTCCCTGTGGGCTTGGCAGTTAGGGGCTGTGCCTGGCTGTTTGTAGCCAGAACCGTTGTTGGCTATCCCTCCTGGGAGGAAGGCCTCCTCCTGGCTCTCCACGATGTGGTGGAGGGCACAGCACGCCCCCACAGCCTAGGGGACACTGTGCTCTCCAATGTCCAGGCAGTGGAGGAAACACCTGAACAGAGTGTTCAGGCAGCTGTAGGCACACTCCACTGGGTTGTATGTTCGGTTGAGGCATCTGTTAAACAGGTCCTGGGTGGGGTCCACGTGGCTAGTGTAAGGCTGCATGAGCCAGAGCTGGAAGGGGTAGGCCGCATCGCCCACAGAGCACAATGACATGGTCACGTCCCCAACAGCAAGCCAACATAGACATTCATGAACCATCCCCAGTGGTCCACCAGGGTCTGCAGCACCACTGAATGTTAGCACTTCCTGTAAATGTACCAGACCACACTGTGGCCCAGAGCACGGATGGTGATGTGGGTGCCATCGATGTCCCCCAAAACAGTTGGGGAAGCCCAGGGTGGCAAATCCAGCCACGGCCATGGCCAGGTCACTGATACAGACAACCCTCCAGAGCAGGAGTGTGTTGATTGCCCTCACAACCTGCATGCAATGGAAAGTGAACACACGTGAGTGCATGAAGGGGTGCCCCTGGGTTCCAGTGGGCTCCCCTGCCCCTTCCCAATGCACCCAAGCCCTCCGCTTCTGTCCCCCAGCAACCCTGCCCAGGAGCCCTCTCCCACCTCCCTGTCTGCAACCTGAGCATGCCTTACTCCATGAGGACAGCCCCAATTGTCAATTTGCCCAACCTGAATTGGTTGCCTACAGACTGGTAGCTATCCAGGGTGGCCAGCTTTTACAATGTGATGGTAACCCGCTCCTCAAGATGGAGGATGGGCCACAAAGCAGGTATCCTGGTGTTAGAGGGTGTGGGTGAGCCAGGTGTAGAGCTCCAAAAAGGTTGTCTTTCTCATCCAGAAGTTCTGGAGCCACTGCATGCTGTCCCGCTTGCCCATGACCAACCAGTCCCACTAGTCTGAACTGGTGGGGTATCTTCAAACCCGCCTGATTGCCAATGGGTGGACATGGCTGGGGCTATGGGGGAGTTGGGCTCCTCAGTCCCCTAGCAGGTCTGTCCCACTGGATGGGATGGAGGGTGGCCACAACCACCATGGCCATCAGCCCAACCACACTGGGGCTGCTGTGGGTTGATGGCTAGCAGCTTCTGGTCCCGGTATTGGCTCTGCTGTGCTTTGTGGAGCAAGGCAGATCTCAGTGTGAACAGGGAGGGAGTGCTTGGGAGAGGATGTAGTGTAGACTTAGCTCTGGTGATTGGATATTGGGGGATCCTATTGTAGGGTGGAGGGAGGATGAAAACCAACGAGACCCCTGTTGGGTAGAGAGAGATTAGCTGGACCTTGCTGTTGGAGAGAATGGTGGCCAACAAAATTGTACCAGGAGAGTGATTGGTCGGGAGAGAGCGTCAGGGAGGCCCTGAAATGGAGAGGGATGAGAGGGTGGCACCCAGGGAACTAACGTGGTGGACTGGAGCAATGAAAGGAGCATACAGTGTCCATAGTAAGCTCTACTGACAGGAGTTGTGAAGCGTGCACCTTTCCTAGTATACAAATATTGACTCATAAATTCACCAGACTTTAATAATACATAATAATCCTTATTAAATAACAATTGTGAAAGGGGTAATTTTTTTAGTTAAATATAAACATAGTTTATCATTAGAAGAATGAAAATCATCTAAGAAGAGGATCTAGAGTGATACAGAAATGGAATAATAATGGTGATGTGGGTGCCATCGATGTCCCCCAGAACAGTTGGGGAAGCCCAGAAGACTGATTCTGTAGTCCGTTACTTATCAGATGATGTCAGAAGATACATCAGAGACGGCTAATCTGTAAAATGAATGATGAAATAATTGAATAAGTACAGCATTAACGTCAGAAATTATTCATATGCATTAATAATATAGACTATGCTGCTATTATCCTGTTTCATGATTCCAAAGCCTACATTTTGTCCCCCCCGCCCATACTTGGTGAGAAATTGTGTTTTTGCAAAGTCATCTGAATTAAGCATGTTTTGCTTAAAGGGACATCTTTTTTTGTTTCTTTGTTTTCTTTTGTTTGTTTGGGATTTTTGTCTGTTAGAACTACATATCGAAATATTAGCCCCTTATTAAATCAGTTGAAAATCAATTTTGACATACTTTTCATGTATATCGCAGAATATTTTTGGAGCATCTTTAAATGTTTAATTCAGCATGTGAAACATTTCATCGAAGGAGTCTGTAGATTTCTGTACAAGAGGAATAGTTTGTAAATAAATCACTTAAACTGAATAAAACTGTAGGGAGGTTATGTGTGTGAAAGGTTGTTAGCAGCAATTATAGCTACAGCTGCTGCATGTTCTTATAATAATCAAGTTGATGACAAGTAGCTAATTGGTGAGGAAAACTGGGCATACGTCTAATTCTGCTAAGAGAAATAAGACAAATCCTCGGCTTCTGCATGAGGTGTTAAAATATATTGTGCATAAGACAGAACACTTCTAATGAAAAGAAATGTTTGGTAGATCCATGTGAAGTGAAAATAGCTATGCATCTGAATTTCTATCGTTAACTTTTTCTTAAAAAAAAGGGCTTGTGTGTGTGAAATGAAATCTATACTTCTGAAAGTAGAAACATGAATTATGAAGAGAGGTAATATTTAGATGAGTACTTTTTATTAAAACAAAAATATATTTTGATTATTTTAAACTATATGAAATTTATACACTTTCATAAAATGGTATTTAACTTGATTATATTCAGGTTCAAATAAATAGAGCTCCAGTGTGTGATACGATCTATTTTAGATTCTTACATGGTCCCCATTACTGTAAACACCCTGTGACGAATTGCTGTTTATAGTAAAACCTTTATTTTTTTTTTTTTTTTTTTTTTTTTTTTTTACAGACCTCCAATTTAGCAGACTTTGGGAACAATGGATGTCCACCAACATGCCCTCTCCCCGCATTGGTCCTGAAGCTTGCTTAATTGGACCCCACAAAATCCTACAGACCCCCCGCCCCCCGCCAAAAAAAAAAAAAAAAAGAGTAAGGGACTTAGCAGGTCCACTGTGGCTGAACCCTCCATGGTGGCCTGGACCGCCTCCAGAGCTGTCAAGCACTCTTCCCACCGGGGTAGGGTGTGTACGCAGGCAGACAGCACTCGCATACATGCCCCACACTTGGTGAGGGAAGCACATAGCAGCTCCAGCCATGCCTTGGTGGGAAAGCTACAGATGTGCGCCAGCGGGGTCTCAGCCACAGTGGGAAAGCTCCAGCCGTGCATGGTGGAAAGGGTCCAGCCACATGTGCCAGCACAGTTCCTCCAGTCATGGGCATTTTTGGTGGGGAAGGGGGAAGCCTTGGGGAGCCTGCCATGGGTGGGTGGGCAGTAAACCCTCTATTTAACAGACTTGCCACTGTAACGGACACCCTGTCCCCATTAGTCTGTTAAATTGAGGGTTTACGGTATCCCCATTTTATGCATGAGGAACTGGGTTATAGAGGATATGTTATGTGATCAGAATAACACAGGAAGTGTGTAGCAGAGCGGGGACATAAAACAAGGCCTCCCTAATCCAAGACTAATGTTCTATTTGCTGTCCAGCCTTCATCCTTTAATTTGTTCAGTTAAATGTAGTTCTCAGATACTACATTCTGTGTTCTTACTGGGTTTTGCTTTTATATGTATCTTACGCTGAAATATCCAGTCCTCATCATCAACAGCCAGAGGTATTTATGAAATCAATGGAAGCTAGGAGTCTAAACACCTTTCAGGAACTGGGCTTTGATTCATCATCACATCATCAACAAACATGGGTTCAGCGTCGGTTGGTGTCCGATGCACCTCTCATTATTTCCTTCCATCTTTCCCTTTCCCTATTGTATCATCTCCCCATTTTCTGTGGGGTCACCTTCTCCTATTCAAGCCATCCATTATGCTGAATACCAGGGTCTTGACTTTTTGCTCATTGTTCGTTCTGAAGATATAGCTCTAGCTTCTGTTGTATAATTTTCTGTAGTAGGTTCTCTTTTGGCTGTATCTTCCTATGTAATTCCTTTTTGGTGACCATCTGCATCCATCATGTTCTTAGGATCTTTCTGTAACAGCTCCTTTTGAACACCAATATCCTTCTCTTTCATCTTTATCATCCATGTCCCACATCCATGCTGCTGAATATACACACAGTCAAGACATTCAGCTTCATTCTTAAGCTAATTGCTTTGCTTTTCGAGAGCTTATCCACCACCTTCAAAAATCGCCTTTGCTTTCACTGTTCTAGTCGCAATTTCCTTCATACATCATGATACTTCCTTGACAAAAGAATATTTTATAATTGCTTCATTGATTATTGAGAAGGCATTTGACAGTATAGATCAGAAAGTGACTTGAATGGTGTGGATAGCAGATTGATACGATTGTAATATCCAGTGGTCTTCTATAAACAAATTGTCCACCTTAATATTCTATGTTTCTAAAAGATGGGATTCCAGGAGCCTAGGCTGCCTTTTTAAGGGAGTCTACCATGAGTGAAAATCTAATCCCATTGACGTGAATGGGGCCACAGTTTTACCAAGTGTTTATTGCTGAACTGAAGCTGATGCATTCTTTCAGTTGTGTGATTTTTCTATTAAAGTCTGAAACTTAACAGCACCGCTCTTATCATCACATAAGGAACCTCTTTCCCCTATTAGAACTTTAAATTCATGTATAGGCATTGCCATGGTGTATATTGCTGTAGTATTTGAATGTCTAGATATCACAGGCATATTTGTCAATCTCTGTTAAGTATTACAAAGGACGGTTCTCATAAACAAGGAATGAGTGAGAGACAAGTTCCATGATCCAATGGGTATCTGACTATGCATTCTAGTGGATTTTTGAAACATTTATTCTCCACCGGTGCATCTATTTACACTTGTGCAAAAGTGAGCTTGAAACACCATTGGCTCAGAATAGTAGAATGTTACACCCAATTTTGTACAGTTGTAAATGAATATACAAGACCATGCAGAATCAGATTCTAGATATTTTCCTCTTGGACAAATATAAACAGAACTGTTAAGTGTTTCTTCTTTTGGATTCTTGCTTTTCTTGGAAAGATTGTACTCCCCATCTTAGTCCACCAAACTCTCATACCTCTACTTCCTCTTCCTCCTCCATGGTTCCCCTTTCTTCCTCCACTCCAAAGACCTCCCTTGCCACTCTCAACTTGTCTAGTGTCATTTTTTTTTTCTTGTTTTCATGACCATCATGTGTTTTTCTTTCGCCTTGTTTTTACTGCCCATTTCTGTCTCTTTTTTTTTTCTTTTTTTTTTTTAATACTCTCTTTCAGGAAAGAAGGAGAGACTGCTCTTACTGGGACTGATTGAATCAGTATTTATGTTCATTTCCTGTCACATCATGAATCACAGATATCATCGGAAGCAGAAAAGAAGCCCTGCCCATGAGAGTAGCTGACAAATGTATTCAGACTGGAGCTGCCCTAGACATTGAAGCACCACAGTGGTTAGGGATCGGAACAGTCAGAGAACTAGGACAATGGCTGAGGCTCCCTCATAAGGAACAGATTTTCCAGGCTGATACCAGCCAAATTGGAACTTCTAGCGAATGTACAAAAGAAGATGCTCTTAAAATATTTCCAAGGGAGAAGCTATTGCCACCTCTTTCTTATAGGCTCTGTTTCAGAAGTAGGGGTATGAAGAAGCTGCTCGCTTGGACTCCCTCTTCCACTCCCGTTGGTGGGCCCACATGGTACGCCTCCTAGAAGAGCGTAGCGTTTTGTGTTGAAAGTTCAGTTTCAGTGATTAGAAATTATTTTACCGTATTATGGGGTTTACTGTTTTAAGTTTCTATCCAGACTCAAGATCTTCCTGAAATAGAGATGAAAGATAGTGGTCAGCCAACTTCTACGAAGTTGCCTTCATTTATTGTACTGCTTTGATACAGTAAACCCAAAACACCGTCCACATTTGGGATTTTCATTAACACCACTTTGTTCTGTTTACTGTTGGCTAAAGACCTCACTAGAGATTTGTAAAGGGTCTCTTATTCTGGATCGTGTATTCTACCTAAAATTCATGCTTGTGTGTGGTTTTTTTTAATTAGCTTAAACCTTTGAAATACAGCATTTGTAAAAGTTGTCAAAACATTCCCTGAAGTTCTTGATTTCATATAAAATGATGTTTGTCAGTGAAGCCAGTGCACCTCTGGCTTTTAATATCGTAAGAGTGGTTACATTACAGGGGGAAATCAAAGAGGGTAAATAATGTTTAGCTGATTGCTGAAGCATGAATAATTTGCAGAGCTTGCATTTTCACCTTGTTCCTTCAACTTATATTTCTCAGCATGCCACTGTAGTTTCACCTGTATAGGAACACATTAGGTGTCAAGCTGGCCAGGCTTGCAATAACACCAGAGCACCCCAGAATTAGGTTGTGCCCCCTAAACTGTTCAAATGATGCTGAGTTGTCTTTCAGCAAGGATCCTTGTGACATTAGGGAGTGGAGAGTGAAAAATTATGGTAATTCTCACATGGGTTGATAATAATTCTACTCCCTACGGTTACCATATAAAAAAGAGGACACCCCTGAGACAAGATATCTGTATCAGTATCTACGAGCTCACCTTGTGTTAATGTGTTATAGTGTGTGTGTATATATATCACATCATTACAACATTAGTTGTTAGATACTGATACAGATACATTTCCATTTTAGCTGCAGCTTTCCCAACATATTTACCAGAGGCAGAGATGCAGCACTGAAAATTTCAGCCTGAACGGGTAGTTTGGCAAATATGTAAGCAACTGAAAACAGGGTCTTACGTGTTGGATGGGTGACTTAATAGATGTTGTTACAGACCATGTTGGTACCATTATGGTGAATCTATGGACGCTCCACCAGCGCTGTGTGTAATAAATCCTCCTGCTTGCTTATTCCCCCAAATGACATTTTATTAGATATTTTAAGTAGCCTGTCTGAGCTAGGATGACCTTCCTCAGCAATTGTGGGATCTCCCAAGCTGGAATAGAAACTTAATTTCTCATAGATCCAGGATCCAAAGTGACTTTCAGCTATTAGCTACCTGCCTTAAACTGCGATTCTGCTTCTGGTAAGGAAACAAACAAGGTAGAGGTCAGTGAAATAAAGGATGTAAGTCACTTACCTGGTTCAGCTGGGCTTTTAGGGAAAGGATAGTGCTCTAGTGTGTGAGGCTGCTGTAGATATAGAGGAACTGGATATTCCATATGTTGTCTTAAGAACCTGTACAATTTTTGCTTTGGGAAAGATTTCTTATCTGACCACAAACAGGGCAACCAGTTCAACTCTCAACAAAGAAGTCAATGCTGCTTGCTAAAAGAATTGCTCAGCAGTCTTTCCGTTTGCTAACAAGGCAGATGTGTTTGGCTAAGGATTGAAAGAGACTGTTGTTTGATTCCAGTTTGAAGGATCTGCACTACACGTAAGCTATGGGTGGAGGCATTATGTAAGTTTTTTAGATGATTGGCTTATGTCTTGCTGCTAGCACCTATCGAGGGTGCTCAGGGCCCAACCCCCCCCCCCCCATTGCTTCCCTCAACCCATCAGCATCTTATGTAATCAGTTGTAATCTACTGGCTGTCAATGTTCACTGAGCCTAAGAAGCAAAGTGACACTCCACCAGCGCTGTGTGTAGCAAAACCCTCCTTCTTCCTTATTCCCCAAATTGACATTTTATTAGATATTTTAAGTATTCTCCAGGAATCTGAATAATTTTGCCTGGACTTACTATCTCCTTTCTCCTGTCACCATACGCTTGCCCTGAACTTTTAGCAAACAGTTCACTTTCATAGACTCTTTACTGAAAACAGTCTCTCTCCATCCTCTTCAGAACCCCCTTTCAGGAAGTTGAAGGCTGCTATCTAATTGCCCCTCAGTCGTCTCTTCTGCAAACTAAATAAGCCCAGATTTCTCAGCCTCTCTTTGTAGGTCATATGCTCCAGCCCCAGCATCCACATCCTGCCTATACTGGGGGCCTAGAACTGGGCGCAGTACTCCAAACGTGGCCTCACCGGTGCTGACTAGAGGGGAATAATAGCTGGAAATGCTTCTCCTTATGAACCCCAATATAGTGTTAGCCTTCTTGGCCACAAGGGCACACTGTTGACTCAAATCCAGCCTCTCCTCCACTTTAATCACCAGGTCCTCTTCTGCTGCACTTCTACTTAGCTAGTCGGTCTCCAGCCTGTAATAAAACTTGGGGGATTCTTCTGTCTCCTTTGAGTATAAATATATGGCTGGAGAATGCCAGGCAGTATTCAGGAAAGTGAAAGCACAATTGGAACTGCAGCTGGCAAGAAATGTGAAGGATAAGAAGAAGGATTTCTACAGGCATGTTAACAATAAGAGGGTATCAGGGAAGGTGGGGGGCTGTTACTGGATGAGAGAGGTAACCTAGTGACAGATGATGTAAGAAAAGCTGAAGTACTCAATGCTTTTTTTGCCTCTGTCTTGACAGACAAATACAGCTCCCACACTATGTTGCTAGCCACAGTATGGGAAGGTGGAGGGCAGCCACCTGTGGGGAAGGAAAGAATTAAGAGCTACCTAGAAAAACTAGAGGTACAGAGATCCATGGGTCTGGATTTAATGCACCTAAGGGTACTGAGGGAATTGACAGATGTCACTGCTGAGCCTTTGGCCATTATCTATTAAGACTGTTGGAGATTGGGAGAGATCCTGGATGACTGGAAGAAGGAAAATCCAGTGCCTGTCTTTTAAAAGACAGTCCAGGGAACTATAGACCAGTCAGCTTTACCTCAATCCCTGGGGAAATAATGGAGGGGATCCTCAAGGAATCAACTTTGGAGCTCTTGGAAGAAGGGAAAGTGATCAAGAGTAGTCAGCATGGATTCACCAAGGGCAAGTTGTAGCTGACCAACCTGATTAGCTTCTATGATGAGGTAACATGCTCTATGGACATGAGGAAGTCAGTGGATGTGATATATCTCGACTTCAGCAAAGCTTTTGATGCAGTTTCCCACAACATTCTTGCCCATAATTTGAGGAAGTATGGATTGGATCCATGGACTATAAGATGGATAGAAAGCTGGCTTGATGGTCAGGCCCAATGAGTAGTAAATGGCTCAATATCTGGATGATGGTCGGTTTCAAGCGGAGTACCTCAAGGATCGGTTCTGGGGCTGGTGTTGTTCAATATCTTTATTGATGACCTGGATGAGGGACTAGACTGCAAGTTTGCAGATGACACTAAGCTAGGGGGAGAGGCAGATAGGATCCAGAGTGACCTGGATAAATTGGAGGATTGGGCCAAAAGAAATCTGATGCAGTTCAACAAGGAAAAGTGTAGTCCTGCACTTGGGATGGAAGAATCCCAGGCATTGTTATAGGCTGGGGACTGACTGGCTAAGAAGCAGTACAGCAGAAAGGGACCTAAGGTTTACAGTGGATGAAAGGCTGGATATGAGTAAACGGTGTGCCCTTGTAGCCAAGAGGGTAATGGCATATTAGGATGCATTAGGAGGAGCACTGCGAGCAGATCTAGAGAGGTGGTTGTTCCCTTCTATTTGGCACTGGTCAGGCCACGTTGGAAATATTAAGTCCAGTTTTGGGGCCCCAGTATGAAAAGGATGTGGATGTGCTGGAGCGGGTTCAGTAGAGGGCAACAAAAATCAAGAGGCTGAAACACATGACCTATGAAGAGAGGCTGATGTTTTTGGGCTTATTTAGTTTACAATGGAGAAGACAGAGGGATGATTTAATAACAGCCTTCAACTTCCTGAAGGGGAGCTCCAAAGAGGATGAAGAGAAAGTATTTAGTGGTGACAGATGGCAAAACAAGGAATGGTCTGAAGTTACAGAAGGAGAGGAGTAGGTTGGTTATTAGGAAAAACTACTTCAGCAGGAGGGTGGTGAAGCATTGGAATGCATTGCCTAGAGAGATGGTGGATTCTCCATCCCTAGAGGTTTTTAAGTCCTGGCTTGACAAGGTCCTGGCTGGGATGACTTAGTTGGAGTTTATCCTGCTTGAAGCAGGGGACTGGACTAGATGACCTCCTGAGGTCCTTTCCAGCCTATGAGTCTGATTCTGTGATTAGTGTCATCTGCAAATATGCTGAGGGTACAATCCATCCCCTCATCCAGGTCATTAATATAGATGTTGAACAGTACTGGCCCCAGAACCAATCCTTGGGCCACTCCACTTGAAACCAACCACCAACCAAACATTGGGCCTGTCCGTCAGGTCAGATTTCTATACATCTTACAGTCCATGTATCCAATCCATACTTCATTAACTTTATGGGCAAGAATGTTGTGGGAGACTGTATCAAAAGCTTTGCTAACGTCAAGGTATATCACATGAATTGACTTCCCCATGTCCACAGAGCCAGTTACCTCCTCATAGACATTAACACATCAACAGACATTTTCTTCAGATTCTTACTTTTCATGCATGCATGTGTGTGTGTAAAATTTCATTTGACAAGCTGTGTTATCTGTGTGTGACATGTGAACCTATAAATGTCAACTAAAAAGGGGCACAGAGGGAGTTTGTAGGGGTTACGGGAATCTCCTGAGCATGCCATGAGTGTCATGTAAGGTCTCTAATAAAAGCTTTTTTCCACTGGGGAAAGAAGGACTTGGCAACAGCAACTCCAATGGAGTCCTGCCACTTATGAAACGTGTGGAGCATAAGCTTGTCATCACAAATACCTTCTTCTGCCAGAAGAACAGATTTACGACCTCCTGGCAACGTGCTTGACTGAAGCACTGGCACCTCATAGACGATGTCATTCTCCACGCTCAGGGTCAGCTTGATGTCCTTCTGAGACATGCAGTGACTAGTGCTGATGACTGCTGGACTGATCACCACCTTATTCAATTCACAATGGCAATTAGGATTGTCATCAAATGGAGAAGTCAGCGGAAACAGATTCAATGAAAAATCAACGTACAGAGCTTGAAGAATCCCATCAGATGAAGTGACTTCCAGATAGCTCTCCAAAGGAAGCTGCCAACAGTACAGCCTGAAGATGTGAAAGAGCACTCGTTTTAATTGAAAAATGCCATCGTTGGAGCTTGTGGACAATCCATTGACTACCAGTCCAGGAAACATCAGGACTGGTTTGATGAGAACAGTGTGGAAAATGAATGCCTGATTAAGGTGAAAGTCTTTAGGCCCTGGCAAACTGACATCTGCACAATGAAGATAGAAGTGTATGCTGAGACCTAGGCAGAAGTTCAACGTAAAACAAGAACTCTGAAAGCCAGTGTTGGACTGAGAAGGTGTGAGAACTCCAGCATCTCGCAGACATCAATGATGTAAGAAGTTTCCTCACTGCTAGTAAAGCTGTTTATGGACCAAGAAACCATGGAATCAATACCCTAAGGTAAAGAATCAAAGACAATGATGCCATTGCTTCTTGCTGGAGGGAGCACTATAATGAGCTCTTGAACCTCCCCTCCACCGTAATTCTAGAATCCCTTAACGAAATTCCTCTACAACAATCTAAGGATGATCTTGCAACACTTCCTACCCTGAGTAAGGTCCAAGCTGCCATCCAAACGATGAAGTGCCACAAGGTACCAAACTAGATGGAATCGTCACTGAAGCCTTCAAAGAAGGCAGACCAGAGCTTCACAAACGATTCCACCTCCTGATTTTCAAGATCTGGGATAGGGAGCAGATGATGCAAGATTTCAGAGACACACTGCTTGTTAGTCCCTTCAAGAAGGATGACAAGTCCAGACTGTGGAAGCTGTGTGGTATCTCCTTGACAGCAGCAGAGAAAATTTTAGCAAACAGACTCCTACCATTCTCAGAAGAAATTGGTCAGAAGCCATGCTGGGATTCTGGGACATTCTGAGTAACAGCACACATGATTTTCACCTCCTGGCAACTGCAAGAAAAATATTGTGAACAAAACCAAGCATTATACCTGAGTTTCATCGATCTGACCAAAACATTCAATTCAGTCAAGCACAGCGCCCTGTGGACCATCCTCTCAAAGATTGGCTGCCCCCCAAAAAATTCATTAGCATCTTGAGGCTGCTTCCTGACAATATGACTGCCACAGTATTGAGCAACAATGAATCCCAAAGCAATCCCTTTGAAGCCAAAATGGGAGTCAAACAAGGCTGCGTCATTGCCCCATCACTGTTCTGCATCCTCATTGCCATGATCCTTCAGCTCATTGATGACAGGCTTCCAGATGGCATGAAGATTGTCTGTCTGTCTGTCGAATGAATGGGAAGCTTTTCAATCTCGGGAGACTGAAGTCGAAAAACAAGGCCTCCATGATCTCCATCATGGAGCTACAGTATGCAGATAACAAAATGGTTGCTGCTCTTTCTCCCTAAGCCCTTCAGACCATGTTAAGTGCCTTTGCTGAAGCATATGATAATCCCAGCCTCACACTGAACATCAAAAAAGGCCAAAGTGCTACACCAAACCTTGACAATGGGACAATTTCATGTACCTTCTATTGAAGTCAACGGAGAACTATTGGAAAATGTGGAGTACTTCCCATACCTTGAAACTCATCTTTCTGCTAAAGTCAACATTGATGTGGAAATCCAGCATCGTCTGAGCCATTCAAGTTCTGCTTTCACCTGCTTGAGACAAAGGGTTTTCAAGAACAGGGACATCTATCCCAAGACTAAGCTCCTCATATATTGTGCAGTGATTGTTACAGTGCTACTGTACATAGATGAACCCTGGACAACATATAAGCATCATTTGAAGGCACTTGAACAATATCATCAACGCTTCTTCAGGACAATCCTAAATATCCCTTTGGAGGATAGGTGCATGAACACTAGCATCCTGAGAGAGTCGAACATAACCAGCATTGAAGCCTGATCATTCATCAACAACTTTGTTGGCCTAGTCACGTGGCTCAGATGTCTGATCAGAACCTCCCAAAATGGATTCTGTTTTCTGAGTTGGAGGAAGAACAGAGGAGCATTGGGGACCAGTGGAAATAATTATAAGGACATGCTGAAGGCACACATAGAAAAAGTGCAACATCAGTGTCAATACTTGTAAGAACTTTGCCTAAGACCTGTCCCCAGTGCAGAACAGTAAGCCATGAAGTGGTGGCCCAATTTGAGAGGTTCCACCACAGTGCAGTGAGGAAGAAGAAAATAGCATAACAAGTTGTTGGAAGGAAGTGGGGCAGTTATCAATACCTGCCCCTTTTATGATAAGACCAGCAGCTCCAGAATCAGGCTGATCAGCCATCAATGGACTTACAAACAGGAGGGTGACATGAAGACATCCTACTCATTGAGTGACTGCCAAGAAGAAGAAGAAAAGCCTTTGTCACTCTCTGGTCATCAATATCATTGTGAAATGTATATATAGATTTTGTGTGTGTGTGTGTGTGTGTGTGTGTGTGTGTGTGTGTTCTAAAATGAAGTTCTTAAAGTCTGTTTGTAGAGACTGGTTACCAGCAACAATTTAAAAACAGTTTTTTTTGGTCAGACAAGGTAGTTGTATCTGTTTTATTGTTTAAATGTAAATTAAGTATGTTTAGTTCACAATGGGTTGCCAGTCACCAGTCTGAACAGATTGCGAAGGAAACACTGAGAGCATCAAAAGAGAATCTAACGTGAAGTGATAAAACGGGTTTGGATTGTGGAGGAACCACCTGGAAGTAGACATCAAGGTCTGATCTAGTGTATCTTGGGGATAAAGAAAACACACTACCATCCTGTACTGAGGAAACAAGTAGACAGCAAGTCTACTTATTGAAAAAGTCTCATCCAGGCTTGGCATAAAATGTCAGATAATTTTGTGTGATATACAGTACATTTCTTTAACATGATGGTTAACCTGTTAGCTAAGTTTAATTCCTATAAAGTATGTTATGATGTTTTTGTGTAATCATTTATTTTCAGCAGTCGTACTCACTATCAATTGACCCTCTCTGTTCTTTAATAATGAAATTATCCTTGTTCTTATTTTTGTAGTTTTAAATCACTCTATCATATCATAAAACTGGAAAGGACCTTGAGAGGCCATAGAGTCCAGTACCCTGCTCTCACAGCAGACCTGTCACCAGCCTTGACAGGTGTGTGTGGTGTTATTTTTTAAATCTAACCTGCCCAATACGCTTGAAAGGTCTCCTGAGGACTGAACCCAGAACCCTGGGTTTACAACTAACCACTGAGCTATTCCTCCCACCTCTTTTAAACATATCTAAGTCTTATAGCACTAAGGAAAGTGGAGCTCTTACAAATTAGCACGTGGTATTTCTTTGTGATCAGGAGTTCTTGTAATTCTATTAGTCTTCAGTTGGACAGGGACCGGCCAGTACAAGAAACTTTCCAAGGACTTAGGAATTGGTATATATATCTATTGCAGTCTGTTCAGAGAGCAAGTTTTTGCAGGCCTGGATGGTGACTGTACTGGTGGTTTTGGGGAGCTGATTAAAACAGGCATAGGCAAGATGTCCTCAGGCTAGGGCAGATGGTGGTGATGCGCCTCACAACCCTGATATACTGGGAAATACCACAATATTCATTTGCAGGAGTACAAAAGGGTAAATTTCATACTGAAATCCTAGAGTGTGATACAGATGTTATAATTTTATTTTCATTCAATGTATATCTACATCAAAGAGAAAAAAATATGATGCCAGCCTATAAAAAGGAGAATAAGGATGACCCAGGGAATTACAGACCAGTCCACTTGCCTTCAGTACTTGGAAAGATAATGGAACAAATAATCAATCAGTTACAAAAACCCAGACGAAAATAAGCTAAGTGACAGTCAACATGGATTTGTCAAGAAGAAAATTATTCAAACCAACTAAATAGATTTGACATGGTAACAAGCATTGTGGGTGGGAGAAAAGGTAGATGTGATGTATCTGGACTTTAGCTTAGCTTTTGATATAATTCTGCATGTTTATCTCATAAAACAAATTAGGGAAATACAGCCTATTTAGAGCTACTGTAAAGGTTGGATAACCATTCCCAGAGAGCAGTTTTCAGTGTTTTACAGTCAAATTAGAAGCACATCAAGCAGGGCCCTGCAGGGATCAGTCCTGGGTTGCGTTCTGTTAAATATTTTCAATGACTATTTATTTAAATAATAGCATAAATAAAATACAAAGTTTGCAGACGATACCAAGCTGGAAAGGGTTGCAAACAATTTAGAGGACAGGATTATAATTCAAAATAATCTGGCCATACTGGAGAAATGGGCTGAAGTAAGTATGATGAAATCTAAGAAGGACAAATGAGGGCTGGACTGTATGACCTTGTAAAGTCCCTTCCAGCTCTAGAATTCCATGATTCCATGAAATGCAAAGTACTTCACTTAGGAAGGAACAGTCAATTGCAGACATAAAAAATGGAGAATGACTGACTGCATAGGAAGGAATACTGCAGAAAAGGATATGGAGGTTACAGTGGATTGGCTCTTGAGCTAAAAATGGATCAACACTAATAAAAACATGATTCAGGGATGTATTAGAGTGTTGCGATCAAGACACATTAAATAATTCTTCCACTCTAGTACATGCTGATTAAGCCTTAGCTGGAGTAAGAAGTCCCATTCTGGGCACCAGATTTCAGGAACATGTGGACAAATTAGGCAAGTCCGGAGGAGAACAATAAAATTGATTAAAGTATTAGAAAACATGACCTATGATGAAAAATTGCGGGGGCGGGGGAAGTATTAAGTTTGGAGAAGAAAAGGCGGAAACTTGGATATGATAACCATTTTAAAGTGCATGAAAGGCTGTTACATTGGGAAGGAGGGTGAAAAACGGTTCTGTCTAACCACTGAGGATAGGCCAAAAAACAATTGGCTTAAACTGCAAGCAAGGATGGCTTCGTTGGACATAAAATCTTCCTAACTTAAAGGCAGTAAAGGACTGGGATAAATTGACTTGGGATGTTTGTAGAATAACCATCACTGAAGGTTATGAAGACTAGATTAGGTAAACGCCTGTCAGAAATGGTCTAGGTATTATGTAGCCCTGCTTTAAGTGCAGGATAGAAGCGAAGGTCATCTGTTGAGGTCCCTTCCAGCTCTAAGCTTCTATGAATGTCATATCAGTTGAAAGCAGTTGTGAAACACCAGAAAGGAAGAGCTCAGTGATAAATTTACTACCTGGTAGCTCTTATTAAAAAAGTAATTTAAAAATACTTCAAATACCATTTGCATTTTTAACTATATGTTAAATATATGCTAAAAAACGGAATGGTCCTCTGTCTTGAAATGAGATTGGGAGCTTTTACTCGTACGTGAGAAGGATTTTGCATATCATAGGCCCTGGTTTGATTCTACACAAAATTCCCTGAAAGGTCATGAAAAAGATAAAACTTTAGTGTGTGCCTCAATAAAGAATTGGATGGAGGTTCCAAAAAGGGAAATGTAATAGGAGCTGTATATAACCTGCCTCCATCATGCCACCTCTTGTCCTACTGCTCTCTTTTGTCCCAAAGAGTGTTACCTCCCTTAAAACATACTGGAATTTTTGCTGCTTAATTCTAAAGCATTGCAAGTCCTTACATTATCTGTAGCATGCCATGTATACCACAACTCAGAGGCAAATATTTATGGTGTTCCCATATGTAGGTAACAGGTCTGGCATTCCCCAGTAATCACTCAAACTCATGTTTAAATGAAACTTGTTTCATGGTGTAGGACTGGCATGAAAACTAAAAGTTGCAAATACTCTAAATAGAAAGGCCTACCTAAACAGTTAGGCTATGGTTACAATAGCAAATTTTGTAGACAAAACTGGGGTTTTGTCAACAAAATTTGCGGAGCATCTACACACACAATGTGTTTTGTCAACGGAAACTGTCAACAAAAAGATTTATAGATGCCTCAGAGGCCCCTTTGTCAACAGAGCAGATCAAAAGATTGATCTGCTTTTATGTGCAGACATGATCTGTCAACAGAAGTTTTGTTGGAACATCTCTTCTGACGGTGACTACTGTTGACCGATTGCTGTAGTGTAACCTCTTACAGCTCAATGTGAGCAGTAGGGTATTTTTTGAATGAGTCTCTAGGGCTAGCCCAATGGATAGGCAGTGCTCTTAGTCTGGTCTCTCTCTGTTAAAAGGATCTATGAATTGTAAATAGGAACTTGCAAGTCTCCAGACCAGGTTAAGTTAGAGGTGTATTTCTCACTGTGGCCTCTTCACTAGGGCTCCCTTCCCAGTCAGTGCTGCTCCCTGAGTCCCAAAGAACTGCATCCCTCTGTACATCTAGAAGCCGTTCTCTGTAAGCAGTTATTCAAGATTTTTCTCTGCAGTTTTTGACCGTCTATGCCACTGCCTCCCAAAATTGTGCTTTCACTTTCTGGTTCAGGTTCCCTTCTCCTACTTCCTGAGGAAGAAGAGGATATGTAGTGGGGAAAGGGTTGATGGGAAATAGTAGTTCATGGCAATATTTTCTTATTGTCTGGATTTGTAAATAGTTAAAGGTGTTAGGACTCCATTTTGAATATCCCTTATTGGACTTTAACTCAGCTGAGTAATGTGAAGACTTCAAACTGTCTTGTCTTCAACAGGATTGTCATTAAAGTTAATGAACTCAAGTTAAGATTAGTTATTTATTCGTTTATTTATTTATTCATTCCTTTATTTGTTTTTCAATGGAGACAAGGCCTTCATCTTAGTACCTTCTCCGAGGAGCAGTTTCTCAGTCTGCTTTCTAAGAAAACACAACCACCACCGTTTTTGGCATGTGTGACTCTGTAGAATTTCCACTTTTCATTGTGGCGGGGGAGGTGTTGTTTTCAGCCTCTTGCTCACAGCTCTCTGTTCAGATTAAATTCCATTGGGTATCAGCTTCCCTGGAATTCTCTGT
This sequence comes from Carettochelys insculpta, assembly GCF_033958435.1. Lineage (NCBI taxonomy): Eukaryota > Metazoa > Chordata > Testudines > Carettochelyidae > Carettochelys > Carettochelys insculpta. The sequence continues at coordinate 141,794,162 of NC_134137.1, forward strand.
GCTGGCGAAAGTGTATTCACATCTGGCAGCACATTATGAAAGTAATCTGTCTTAGTTTTTAAAAAAGGTTAACAGTATAGCCAAGAAATAGGGAAAATACAGTTTTTCCAGTTGTTACTCCTGTTAGGCCAGCTGTGGCAGTAGTATTTTTGATAGCTCATTGTGATCTCACATCAGATAGACTGACATTTTACTATGACCCCTCATGTTTAAACCATTTATGTAGAGTTTGTTTGTCTTTTAGTAATTCAGTTTAATAATTCATTAATACATCTGGTCACGTCTTAACCATAACTATATATCCCTTGATGAAAATACTTACATGTTGATAGTATTTTGCTATCAAAATTGTTTACATCAGATACTGAAACCTCTGAAAGCTTTTCCCATCAATCAGTGGCTAAAAAGCAGTTCCTAAATATTCTTTTTGTAGGTTTCTTAATTTTTAATGGTTATTTGAAAATCTTCTCATTTTGTGTACATGCTAGTTTATGGCTAAGGATTACCTTTGTACGTTTGAATGCTAGCACTCAGATTTTTTTTAAAAATTTTGTTATAATATAACACTAGTGGATTTGTGTTAGAGGCACCAAATCTAAGGCATATAGGCTATGGTTACACATCAATGATCTGTCAACACAAGTCACTGTTTGAAGAGATTTCCCAGAAAAACTTCTGTTCACAGAGTGCTGCCACATATGAAGACCAATCAGAAGAGCACTCTGCTATGCTGACAGAGTGGTCAGACTGCCCGACCACTCTCTCAACAAAACAGGCACCCAGAAGCACAGCAGGTAAGGCTGCCCATTGTTCTGGATGCCCTGTCTGTCGAAGGAGGACACCCATGGAGCGTCCACAGAATTCTTTTGTCGACAGAATCTGTCAACAGCAGCATTATGCCTCATGGCTGAGAGGCAGAACGCTGTCAGTGGAAGTGCTGAGTTGTGTCAACAAACTGTCGACAAAGTGCATTTTGCATGTGGCCGTTCTACCAGTTTTGTCAACAAAACTAGGGATTTGTTGGTAAAACTCACTAGTGTAACCATAGTCAGAATAAAGTATGTGCTTTAAAAAAAATCAAATTTTCCACTTTGACATTAATATGAGTCAGTGTAAAAGCCATAATTGTTTTTCCTTCATCTTTTATTCTAACTATAATAATTGGGGAAATGATGGTGCTGAACTAGAGGAGCTGATGAATCCTACGAAAGCTCGTCGCCAAATAAATCATTTTGTTAGTCTTTAAAGTGCTACATTTCTGCTGCTTTGTTTTCTTAGAGTTATCATTGTGAAGACAAATAATGGTCTTTTATCTTTAATATTTTCTACCTGTTCACCACTACTAGGAGGAAGATGAGGATCCTTGTATTTCTGCTATTTTACCACTGTGCCACAGAGAATGCCAAAAGTTATAAAACATCAAATCCCAACTTTATTTTAATCATGGTTGATGACCTTGGCATTGGAGATCTGGGATGTTATGGAAACAAAACTTTAAGGTTTGGAGGATTGTGGGAGCATATCATAGCTATGTATAGAACGTACTGTGTGCTTACAGGTTTTAAACTATTTTAAATACAGTTGGTGCTTCAGCAAAGTTTATTTTGTACAGAAAGATTAATCCTATTTTAGCCTGTTATATGAAGAAATGTAGATAAATATGCATACTCTTCCCACATGCTAAATCACAAACTAACAAACAAACAAAAATCAATACAAGTAAGATTGTGGTCCAAACAATTAAAAATAGATGATTTTTCTGTCAACAGAATTTCAGATGTGTTACATTTTTGAGACTTCAAAATATGTGTACATTTGACAATAAAGCGGCGTTGTCGCTAGGTTAGCTGAGATGCTACAATACTGGAGCAAAAGGCAAGTAGGTGAAGCCTCCACATTTAAATAAGTGTGGTTTGTTTTTTTTTGAAGGCCGCAAATCAAAACTGGAATAGAACATAAAATATAAAGGCTGTTTTCTGTAGAGTGAGTGACCGCAGCACTTGCTAAACTTAGCTAGTAAGGAGGGACCTCAGCAACTTGTGGAAGGAACTCAGCCCTTTGCAGAATACAAGCAGAAACCAAATTTCACAGCTCATCAGGTCATCGCACAAAAAGTCCAAAGTATAAATCCTTATATAGGAGAATATATTGAACACTGAACATTCATATTGAAATAATACAAAACTGGGGATATTTAAAATATGAAAGATATCAGATATATGTTAAAATCATACAAATCAAAATTATAGCTATACGTTTTAATCATGTACAAAACATATTTACATATATATATATAGTTTGTGATGTGCGTATGTCTATATATTTTCAATGTGTGTATGTCTGTACACACACACTGTACAGTCTGTATATATTTGCTAACAATATATTGTCAATGTATGTGAACAGAGGACTACTGTGTTGCAGTACTCCAAGATCAAAGGTCTGGATGTACATTTAGTGTATTCTCAAAGTTGTGCCAGAACCTTTATATTGGCCATGATAATTTTTTTCAAAAATTCTTAAGTGACTGATGTGAGAGCCTAAGTCTTTTTGAAAGTCCAGTTCCAATCGGACTCCTAAGACACTGAGGCAGTTCTTAAAATTTTACCCATAAACTTTGATTTGACCAAGTCCTTTTCCAGGTAACCAACATGAAATTATTATATGCATATGTAATATTTTTTTTCCTCTAGAACCCCTAATATTGACAAGTTAGCAAAGGGAGGAGTGACATTTACTCAACACATAGCAGCATCTCCACTGTGTACTCCAAGCAGAGCAGCTTTTTTGACAGGCCGATACCCCATCAGATCAGGTAAAATTCATTAATATTTACTTACAATTTTATGTGTAATGTTGTTGCCTCTGACTGGAACTATTTTGCTTATTTTGTCTTCTACCCTGGTCCTGGACGGATGTATCTTTCTTATTACCAGATATTCACTCAAGTGCTCAGTGAGGCTGTGTGCTTGGGGAAAAGAGAGTGCAGAATCCACGCCACAAAGCATGTCCCTGTCACATCCTCCTCTTCTCTGTCATTTTAAGAATCATGCAACTTTAACTTTGGAAGTTCTTGCTTGTCACTTACTTTAGTGGGCTTTGGCTGAGACTCTGGGTGCTTCACCATGACACCTTAACATTCCCAAATGTGTTTATTCAGCAAGGAATGTTATATTAATCTGATTGATTGTTCATTAATGATAACACATTTCCTGTTCTTGCATCTAAGAGTGAAAGCAAAGTATGGCTCAGGGTCCTGCTTAATAAGGGTATGTTCATTCCAATCAAGTAACAAGCTGCAGCAGTCAGTGTAACCTGCGCGGTTCACTCATTATTTTTGTTATAAAGGAATCTAATGTGTGTTTATTACCAATGGCACCTGCTACATTTAAAATTGCACACAGCTTTCCATTGTGACCCTTGTTTTCGTATATTTGTGACTTTCTGAATAATTTATTTTTTGAGCTGAAAGTTTCACTGATTGCCCTGCCCTGAGTTTTCTTGAATGTCTTTATGTATTGGTGAAGAGGTAAACATTCCTTTTTTGTTAAATACATAAAAGCTGCACAGTGAGTACTAACTTCAAATACTAGTGGAGACGGAACTAATAGTAAAGGACCTCCTGTTATCAGAATCATGTTCAGAATATAGCGAAGTGAGAGTCAGTTTGCAATAATTTTAAATGTAAAGACCTAGCTCCCAGGCAACATGAGTCAGTAGCATCAACTCCTGTGCCCAGGAAGGTACCATTGAGTCTGTCACAGAGTGACTCTCCAGTAGGGCAGAGCCAGGCAGAAGTCTTCAAGACACCCTCCACCCCAGATGTTTCTGAGGCCGCCACGTACCTCATTGACAGGACCTAGGTCAGGGACAAGACTCCAGGACTGGTTACACCAGTATTGTTCCAAGGCAAGCCCAACGTGATGTGGCACTGAGTCACTGGACCCCCACCATTCCTGACTGGCATCAGCACATGGGTCCATGGCACAGTTCTCTGTGGCAGCATGCCTGGCGCTGGAGTCACAAAGCTCCATCTCCCTGGCACCAACCACACATCAGCACTGCTCGATAACACCTCAGTGAACGGTTCCACAGTGCAGAAGCCAATCTTGAGCACCAGACACTGCACCCATCTCCCTTGCCAGAACATCAGCCCCAATGTTCAGTTTGATTGGGGTGGCACTGCTCCCCAGACTCATAGGCACAGCACTGCTGGACCACACGCTGCCGTGGTCATCACCCTCAGGCTCTTTGAAGTCTGTTAGAGGCTCTTCCTATTTGAGGTGCAACTGGCATAGATCCAGTGGGCACCAAAGAGACTCATGGGTGGCTAATCACAGTGGCCAACCCCATCACAATTGCCCTTTTAGTTTACCATCAGGACCAAGGCACCTCCTCCAGAGGCTGCAGAACAGTGACCTCAGGATGCCCTCCTTCCCAGCCACCGAAGGACAGAGCAGCTCCAAGGGGTGCAGAAGTGGGATTCTCCAGATCACTCCCACAGACCAAGGAGGTGGTCACAGAATTTATCCAGGATGTACCAGCATCTCACAAAACATCCACCGCTGAGGAGCTAGTCATGGAACTGGGAATGGAACAGTTGGCATCCAGACAGCTGGAGAGTTGGAAGGGGGGTGGGTGGGGTGGTTCCTGTGTCACTGGTGGTAATGTCATCTTCACCTGATGAGGCAGTAGTGGGGGGTATCAGCCTTGGGGCCTCTCCCCATTGACCACAGGGCACACCAAGACCTTCTCCATCCCATTGCTCACAATGTGGGCTTGCAGGTGAAGGAAGTGGTCAAGGCAGAGGACGAATGCTGGACATTCTCACTCCAGAAGGGCCTTCTAGAGTGTCGGTGCCATTAATAAAGACTAGTCAGACCACTGACAAAAGTTTGTAGCAGACACCATCCTTCATCCCACTTGCTGCCAGCAGACTTGAGGGGAAGTACTTCATGCCCTCCGAGGGCAATGACTACCTCTTCTCACACCTCTATCCTTGCTCCCTGGTGGTGGTGGTGGTGAATGAGAGAACATGTTGGGGTAGCAGGCACCAGACCCTAAGCTGCCTAAGGGAAAATGCATGGACCTTCTCAACCAGAACATGTATGCTGCTGGGAACCTCAGTCTGAAGATAGCCAATCAGCTGGCTGTCCTTGGCAGGTACAACTTTAATTCTTGTCCATTGTTGACTAACTATAAGGAGCTATGCCCACCAGCCAGAATTCTCAGCTTGGTGGAGGAGAGGAAGGCATTAACAAGGGCCTCTCTATAGGCTTCCCTTGACTCAGTTGACTCTTCAGGGCTGTTCGTGACTCTCCAGGACCTTCCCTTTCACGGTGCAGGGCTTTCTTTTCTGACCAGACTGTCTCTGGGCTTCATAACCTTAAAGACGCTAGAGCCACTATGAAGTTTCTGGGAATGCACCTGCTTTTTACCTGGGGCAAACACTGTAATCCCCAGCCACTGCAGGAGTGTGGTATCAAGCGAAGCTGAGACCAGATTGCTGCTGCTGCTGCTGCTGAAGGGATAAGACTAACAGGTGCAAGCCTTCAAATCTACCTTCAGGGCATGGACAGGGAATGAGCAAGTTATCATTATGCTCCAAAACAGGGTTTTGAAGGTGCTCTCAAAGATGGTGTGCCTTCCACTTCATGGATCTGTTCCCAGGCTTTTGGAATTGTCTGTCCCATTTCTACCATGCTTGGTGGCAGGTAACATTGAATCATTGCTCGCTCCTGAGGTGTGATATTCTCTCCAGTTCTACTCCCCACTTTTCCCTCCTCCTCCCATTTCCCTGTTCCATCTTCAGGGTCCCTTCTCACAGCTCACATTAACTGCATGAAATCTTGAAGGAAGTCAAATCAGCAGTTTGTGCTGGTGGGAGACCAGATGAAGTGACCTCCGATCTCTTCACAACACTCAGAATCATATAAACATGTATTTAGAAGAGACCTCAGGAGGTCAGCAAGTCCAACTCCTGTTCAAATCAGGACCAATCCCAATTAAATCATCCCAGGGCTTTGTCAAGATGGGACTTAAACCTCTGTGGGTGAAGACTGCAGCACCTCTCTAGGTAACTTATCCCAGGGCTTCACCACACTCCTAGGCCGTGTCTACACTAGCTCCAAACTTCGAAATGGCCACGCAAATGGCCATTTCGAAGTTTGGAGCTAGTGTAGGCATAGCACTAGGCTGTGGCCACACTTGGCCAAAACTTCGAAATGGCCATGCTAATGACCAAATTGAAGAATACTAATGAGGCGCTGAATTGAATATTCAGCACCTTATTAGCATTCACATGCTTCTGGCCATGGCACTTTGAAAGCGCTGCTTTCAAATGCACACTGCTCCATGCGGCTACACGGGGGTCCTTTCCAAAAGGACCCCACTAACATTGAAATCCCCTTATTCCTCTCAGCTGAGGGGAATAAGGGGATTTCAAAATGTCTGGGGTCCTTTAGAAAAGGACTCTGTGTAGCCATGCCAAGCCACATGCGTTTGAAAGCGGCGCTTTCGAAGCGCCGTGGCCGGAAGCATGTGAATGCTAATGAGACTCTGAATATTCAATTCAGCACCTCATTAGTATACTTCAATTTGGTCATTAGCATGGCCATTTCGAAGTTTTGGCTGAGTGTGCCCACAGCCCTGGTGAAATAGCTTTTCCTAATATCCAACTTAGACCTCTCCCACTGCAAGTTGAGACCATTGCTTATCTTTCTGTCCTCTCTGAAAGTGGTGAAGTCAGGGAAGTGGTGACAGAGTTCAGAAAAAAGCTCTTACCATGAAGCCAGTGTCTAACTTGAGCCAGAGCTGAGCCCCAGCAACTCTAGGCTTGGCAGTTCAGAGCCCCAGCATTCCCAGGCTTGCAGCATCTATTCTGAATGCAAAATGCCAAACTTCGATGGGAAGTGAGTTTGGACATCTACAGAGTTCAGCAAGAGCTTTGCAGATGTAAGTGGAGCCAAAACTGGGACTTAGTACTTTTGTGGATCCCACCCTTAGTACCTGGTCCTCAGAATTACAAAATTATTCCTCGGAAATGTCAGTTAACCAATCTGCACGTTACCATGAGAGAGACAGTATTACATAATTTTACAGGTGTGTAAAAAGAGGCAAAGAGATACTGAGTTACTTGTCAGATTCATACAGGGAGTCATTTCTGAAAGTAGAACATCCGAGTCTGAACTGCTTGTCCCCTTGTCTAAGCACTACCTTGTGGTCCCTGACTCTTCAAAATGAAGAAACATTAAATCGCACAATACCAAATTGTGCAGTCAGAAGCAAAGATATGTCATATCAATGACTACAAAAACTATCTGTTTGGCAGAGCCCCCCTGTAATTTGAGATTATTCTCCCACTTTACTTATCAGCTTTGCATAAAAGTGAAGAAATGACCTGAATCAGATGAAATAAACAATTTTCTGACACTTGCTGCCATAGCTGCTGATAGAAAATTGTCATTCTAGTGACATAACTTTTTAAAAAGATATAGAACTGATGAACGAAAATTGTTTCCCTTATTATGCTAATCAAAATTAACTTTTGTTTTATTTAGGAATGGCTGCATTGTCAAGTGTCGGTGTATTCTTATTTTCTGCCTCTTCTGGTGGTCTTCCCACTGAAGAAATAACTTTTGCGAAACTTTTGAAGCAGAAAGGTTATTCTACAGCTCTTATAGGTACAACTATAGATAGATATAGCAACAACTGTTATATAATAGAATGTGTTATTCATTTAAATAAAAAGTGTATTCTCCACAGTGCAAGAAGTATTAAATCAGTGACACAACATTTTCTTCCACAATTACCCCTGTAACACGTTATGGCTCACCAGAACTGCCACGCATTCGGGGAAACTTTATGCATATGTGGAGCACTAATAATTTAGATATTTCTTCTTATTAATCTGTATTAACACCAATGCATAAAGTCTGAAACATGGGTTAAAGCTCCACTGTAAATGTAATGTACAGATGCACAAGAAAACAAGGCCCCACACAGCTTACTAAGTTTAAAATGTAAAAAGTAGATGCAGTATATTGACAGGTAACACAGAATAACAGTAGTCACTTCACATTAGGTGATTTAACTGATGCTATTATGGTGACTATATAACCAGGACTAATATGGTTAAACAGGTAAAGATTGTATAAGGTTATAATAATTTACTGTGTTTTAAATGTGCTAAATTTAAATAATATGATATGTTTGCTTTCTTGACTTGGGGAGAAAGCCACTTCACCCTGGTTATGGAAGGAGGTTTCTGTGAGCTGAGCCCAAATGAAGTTGTATTTTGATTTTTTTTTCCATTTGTTGTCTTTATCTACATGCCAGTCATTAACAGCATAATTTTCAAAAGTGTCCACAAATCTGTATACCTCAATTTTCAGGGTACCGAATACACACATGGGGCTGAGTTTTTAGGGTTACTTGATATCGTTTGTGTTTATGAATGCTTAGTAGTTCTAAAATCAAGCCCAAATGTATTCCAGCTTTTAAAGAAATAAAATGATAGATCATTGTCAAATTCTTTGAAACAAGGTGCTGTGTTCTGACAAATTAAGATTGGGCAAGTATCTGATGTGTTATTTAATACAAGCTATGCTGCAAATACAGTAGCACCACTATAATTCACGAAGGGCTCATGAACACTAGCCCCATCCTTTGAAGGGGGCATGCTAATCAACCCAATCGGAGGTGGCCAATGGGTGCTGTGCTGCATACACAGCACCTTTATTAGCATAATTTCTGCCACACCAACGTGAAAGTTGCTAACTTTGAAGCAGCGGCAAGCAGTGTAGCCATGGGCACTTTGAAGTACCTGCACTACTTCGAAGTTCCCTTAGTCCCAAATTCGGAGTTCAAGTTCCCTTGCTCCCACTTATTAAAACAACCTCCATTAGTGATGCATTAATATCTTCATGCTTCCTTGCACCAAGAAACTCTACAGCTGTTTTTAGTCCATTGGGGCTCATTTCTTTTCTCCTTGGTGTTTTTTTTTTTTTTTCTCCCCCCCCCGCCCTTATTATCTTGTATTTTGTTTTCCCTCTCACTTTTTTTATGTTTTTTTTTTCCTTTGGTGTAAAATTCTCTTGCTTTTCAAATGAATAAATATATTTTATATGTACATTTTTATACTTCCTTTCTTATGCCCCATCACCTCCAGAAGGCAAAATATACTATTTTTTTGATCAGAAATAGTTCTTGGTCATTCCATAGATTGGAGTTGTTTGTGGTCCCATTGAACTCAGCTCAGCTTTGTAATGATCAAAGACTCTTGAGCTGACAAGCTGGAAGCTGAGTCTATAACCTCCTGTGTGTGAACTGTTCCCAGAGGTAAAGTTCTGCAGCAGACAAAAGACATTCTTTGGTCCTGCCCCTTCCTCGTTTCTCCATCTTTTGCCCCACAGCTGACTAGTCTAGAGCTCTCAGTAGGGCCTGTCACCAATGCTGTAAAAGTTCAGTTGCTAAATTCAAGTATCATAACCTTCAAAATGAGAATCTGCAATATCTGGAGACCCCATATGCTGGAGATCTGGGTGACCTGCTGAGCTCACAAATGAAGTTAGTAATTTAGCATATTGGAATACATAAAAATCTTGCTAAGAACAGCACACTTTCAAGCTGTTGTCGTACACATCTTCACAGTTCGTTCATCGCGCTGATTTATGTATTTGAATTCATAAACAATAGCTGTAGCATCAATCTTATGTGTTAGGCAACTGTCCAAGAGGTAAAGCATACACAAAATAATTTTGAAAAACCTCATTTTCTACCAGCTCTCTTTTCAACAGCCTAAGAAAAGAGGGAGAGTATGGGCTTTGCCATGTGCCCAGAAGGTTATGATCTGGGCTCTGTCTTGTTGGATTAAGTTGTAACCTGTCAATTCTCAATCATAGTTCACCTTCATATAGACACTAGCTAATTTGTTGCATTTAATAAAATGTTTTTAATTAAAATTGCTTAATTTGTGCATACTGTTCAACTTGGAAGAGCTCTTGAAGATGGGATGTACCATCTTTGTTTTTTTACACTTTTCTAGGTGGTTGTGATTAGGTAGGTAGTGAAACTAACAGATTAAAGTATAGATTATTTGAAACGGTTTAAATATTCTTATGATTATAAAAGTATAATTTTACTTCAGGTATCTCACTTTATGGAAGGAACTTGCTGCTCAACTTGCCATCTATCTGGCTTTAAGACAATTTTCTATACCAAACAACAATCAATAATCAAGAAGAATATACTGATATAATGCTATAATTTCATCAATTTCACTTCTATTGGTTTGACTGAATCCTTGGAAAACTTCAGATCAATCAAAGGAACTAGTGGTAGACTCTCTGAAGGAGGCCAGAAAACTACGGTAGTAGGTAGTCCATCGTGCCCAGTGATGACATCTTGAGCTTGCACAGGCTCATCGGTTGTGGACTCGCATGTGGCTGAGGAGACCAAGCTTTGAACGGCGTGGGCATTCACAGTGGGGGCAAGGGAATTGTTCTGGTTCTGTTGGTGCAGCTGCTGCTGTTGCTTGCTTCCTCTCATGAGCCTCAGTGAGGCATACGTGTCGCTGCTCCTCAAAGTTGTCATATGCATGTCATACAAGAGCACGCCAGCCTGTTCGGTCTTTTGCATGCTGCTCTAGCTGATCTGGTTTTAAACCAGCATGAGCAATGTTGGCCTTCACACAGTCTTTATATCTCTTACGAGGCCTACCTTGATTCCTTTTACCCTGGGAGAGCTCACTGTAGAGGAGTTGCTAAGGGATTCTAGACTCCTCCATTCGTATGACGTGCCCTGTCCAGCAAAGCTGGCCTTTCAGAATCATGGCTTCGATGCTCATGGCTCCTGCTCTGTCCAGGACTCCCAGGTTCATAACTCTGTCCTGCCGTTGAATGTGCAGTATTGACCTCGGGGTGTGTGTGTGGAAGTGCTCCAGTAGTTTTATGTGTCTTTTCTGTACAAGGTCCAGGTTTCACAGCCATACAAGTCAGGACTACAGCCTTGTACATTTTCAGTTTAGTGGACAGTCAGATATTGTGCTGATTCAACACTTGCGGTCTCAGACATCCTAGTGCCCGGCTGGCCTGGCAGATTGTGGCGTTGATTTCTTTGTCAAGGGAGCCATCATTGGCTATCACACTGCCAAGGTACTTGAACTCCTCCTCTACTGTTTTTAACTCTGTTTCTTCAATAAAGATTGAAGCGGGGAGAACAGCAGATCCTGGAGAAGGTTAACACAGTACCTCTCTTTCCTAGGCTATGGTCAAACCAAAGAGGCAAGTGGGCATGAGCAAACTTGTTGACGGTGAGCTGGAGATCAGATTCCTTGTGTGCCATAAGTGCACAGTCGTCAGCAAAAAGGGCTTCAAAGATGAGCCTCTCAGGTGTCTTGGTTTTAGCATTCAGATGACGAAGGTCGAAAAGTGACCCATCGTCTGTATTTTACGTAGACTCCACGGTCCAGGTCCCTAACTGTGTGGCTGAGGAGGCACGTGAAAAAGAGGTTGAATAATACTGGGGCCAGCACGCACCCTTCACACCATTGGATATCTCAAATGGATCTGAGGACTCGCCATTTGAAAGAACAAAGCCAGTCATGTCATCGTGGAACAGGCATATGAGGTTAATGAATCTTCTTGGGAAGCCAAGTTTTGACAGGATAATCCACAGGGCTTCTCTGTGGGTGTCACATGCCTTGGTCAGGTCTGTAAAGACAGCGTACAGATCCAAGTTCTGCTCTATGCACTTTTCCTGGACCTGACGAACAGCAAAGATCATGTCAATGGTGCTGCGGCCTGGGCAAAAGCCACACTGGGCCTCTGTTAGATTCTCCTCTGACATGCTGGTGATCAGACAGTTGAGGATGACTCCAGCCAAGATCTTCCCAGCAGTACAGCGAAGGGAGATGCCCTGGTAATTTCCCCATTCAGCTTTGTTGCCCTTGTTCTTGAAGAGCGAGATGATTGTGGCATCCTTTAAAGTGTTTGGGCACGTCATCTTCTTCCCAGATGCTGATCAAGATGATGTGAAAGGCTTCAAGTGACACTGGTCCTGCCACTTTGAAAATTTCAGCAGGGATACCATCCATCCCAGGGGCTTTGCCAAACCTGGTCTGGCTGATGCACTTTTTGACCTCATCCATTGTAGGGGGCAGGTCAAGACTGTATGACAAATGTGAGGTGGCTAGTGCCTAGTGCGTAGGAAAAGAGAACTATGGTACAGTCATATCTGTGCTTCTATTAGCAAGAACTGAAATGTGGAGCTTCACCATTTCAGCCTTAGGTACATGTGCCACTGTGGAAAATATCTAGACATACAGTACATTTGGCCATAGACTTTTTTTTTTTTGGTAGCTTGTCCTGTTTAAAGTACATATATTGGTCCACAGCCATAGTTACGAACAATATTCTGTCTTTAGAGAGCCATGCGCTTTTGGGGGTTAAGGTGGCTATCTTGATAGCAAGGGATGTTGCTGGCAATATATTGAGCCATAAATACTTGAAGTTGACTGGATGCAAACCCCATGAGCAATGCCTGTAATTATCAAGCTATGCAGGTCTTAAATCCAGGTCACTGGAGTCGTTACATTCTAGGGCTTCACTTGACAAATCATGAACTTCAGTAGGGACCAGCAGCTCAACTGGGGCATAAGTTTTTTTTTGTCATAAGTTCTACATGGTTTAAGCTCATAAATCATCAACACGAGACACAGTCTTCCTCTGTGTACGTTCAGAAGTTGTGTGATGGAGGATAAAAGTTCCACCCGTCATCTGTTCTCCCAAGTTCCGTGCTAGCACATCCTTCAGAAAGTTGCTCCCTTGTTTCTTTATTGATGGAGATCTGCAAATGGAAACTAGGGTGTTTGCCTATAATGCAGTATTCATCCCAGCTCTTTTTTATGGAAGCAAGACATGGCTGACATACCAAAGCCATCTTAAGCATCTGTAGTGATGCCAACAGTGCTAAACTTAGATTATTTCAAATGGGAAGATCTTCACACCCTTTTCTGCGGTCTCTTTGCAGCTAACATCACCAGTGATAGGACAAAGATTATGTAACATCATCTTCTCTGGGCTGATCATTGTGTACAGATAGCTGATACTCGTCTCCCCAAGCAAGTCCTCTTTTCTCATCTTAGCCATAGTAGGAAGACCCATGGGGGCAGAGGAAATGATACAAGGACTCCCTGAAAGAATGTCTTAAGAAGATAGGCCTTGATCCCATGAACTGGGAAGAGATGGCTGACGCTGGAATGTAAGGACATCACATCAGACATCAAGGCTTAGCCTGGTTAGAAGAGAATTGCCTTGTTTAAGAGGCTAAGGCTCTATCTACACTACAGTGTAAAATCAAATTTATTAATATTGATTTTGTAACTGGAATTTATAAACTTGATTTTGACTATCCTCACCTCCCCACATGCTGCTCAAAGTCAACTTGCTGCTGCTGCACTCAATTGGCAAACATTGACTGTTGCAGCAGTGCAATTTGGGAACCTATCCCACAGTTCCCTAATCGCTGTAGCATTCTGGGTATTCTTGGTGAACTTGGACATCATTGTCCCATACTGCGTTTTCCTCATTCCCCTCCTGTGCTAAGCAAACATCCATTTTTCCCCATCAGAAGGAAGAAAAAGTAGGGCATCCACAGAGATGGCAAAAAAATTAACAGGAATCTTTCTTCTGTAACCAAATTCTCAACTGGCCATCCACTGTGTCCCCCCCGCACACATCCCATGTTTGCATCCAATCCCCGAAAATAACACAGGGACCCTGAAAAGATTGAAAAAAAGAGATGAAAGGAAAGTTTTTGAAAAACAGAGTTGCTGGGGGGTGGAGGGGTCTTTTGGCTTTCTGGTGCACTATAAGCCTTTTGTGCACCGGCGGAATATAACAGAGGCAGACTGTATTCTCAAAGTTAGAAGAAAGAGGATAGAAAAGTCTTAAAAAAAAGATCTTTGTCTTCCCTCTTCACGTCACAGACATTGTGAACATGGGGGATGGCAGTGAAATCTTATACACCGAACTTATAACAGAAAAAAGCATCTCAACAGGCCCTCCACTCTGTGCTTTTTGGGGGCTCAAAGCATGAAGACAGGTAGGAAATCTTGGGAAAAAGACTTTATAAAAGAAGAGTCAAAGCAGCAGGTGTCTGCAATGGACAGCAAGACTCTGAAAATATTTTTGGCAGGTGAGGTGGGAGTGGAGAGCGCTGTGGCCTGTGGCTACAGAGCCAGTTGAAACGTTGATATAGTTAAAGTATTGCCCCCTGATTATCTTAGCCCCTGGGGGAGACTTCCTTCTGGTGGCAGCAAGCCTCACTGGTCCCTTGCTAGGTGCGTTGGGGGATTTCAGTGTGGGGGGGACAGTTGAATTAGTCCCCCTGAGTGTCTTAGCCACTGGGGGGAGACTTTCCTTCAGCTGCTGCAAACCCCAAATATCTTAGCTACTGGTGGAGACTCCCCTCCCCGGTGGATTCAAGCCCCTGAAATTCTTTCCTGCCGGGGATACTCCCCCCTGCCCACTGGCGGCATCAAGTCCCCAGATATCTTAATCACTGGGGGAGACTTCTCCCCGGCAACAGAAAGGCTCTGAAAATAGTTTGCGGGGGGGCAGTTGGAGTAGCCCCCCACCCCATCCCCCGGACTATCTTAGTCACCAGGGGAGATTAGCCCTTGGCATCTTCCAGCTTCTATAATTCTTTCCCACCCCTGGAGCCCTTACTGCGCACAAGCTAGGACATAGTGCTGCCAGGCAGCATGGTCATCACTGAACGGCAGACATATCCTTTTATTGGGTCGGGGGCTACCCACATGATGTGGCTCAGAGCAGGAGAGACCCCGACTGTGTCATGCCTGTGGGGGAGGGAAAGAGGCTTGTTCATGCACAAATCTAAACTGCTGAGAAGTAGTTTCTCGGCCTCTTATGCAGGCACAACCCCCACAACAGCCTTGTTGCGATGTGGTGTGATGAGGCAATGGCTGGCACCAGTCAGTGCAGAAAAAAATAACAAGTGTAGAGACAGAACCACAGACTCTATAGCGGGGCTGTTTGTAATGGGTAGATGTGCTCACGGCGCTGACAGCAAAGAAAGAGAGACATTTCTCAGGCTCTCGTATAAACAGGAGCCCACAGCCACAGGCTTCCTAGTCCCAGTCTGAAATTTATGGTCTTCCTGTTGGAGAGGAAGAGCAGTGGTCAGAGTGGAGTGCTGAGGGGCATTGTGAGTTACATATGGGACACCTGCGGAGACTAATAAATTCAATTTTAAGATGTGGCACTTCCACACTGGCCTTTAAATGAACTTTTGAATTCAAGCTTGACACTATACCCATCAGGTACCAACAATATTGTAATATCATTATTAGTGCTCCCTAAATTGAGCTAATGGTATTTACAGTGAAGACAGTCACACGGTAATATTGAACTAACTGCCTTAAATTCAAATTTATCTCAGTGTAGATACAGCCTGAGAAATGGCAGAGGAGGAAGGAAGCTATACGACATCCCAGTCAGCAATTGTGCTTTCTCCAAGCAACCGCATGTCACATGTCAAAATACATGTAGGGCAGGAATTGGACTCCTAATTTATCTCGGATCTCATCAATGACTTTTCCTTCTGGCAGACATCATCCTCATCCTCATCCTCATCTGGAGTGACAGCCAATGATGGTTGTATGGAGGCAATGCTGGAGCCCTGCCTAGAACATTTTTAAAAGTCACAATTTACACTGCTGTGAATTTACAGATCATTTTTAGAGATTTGATTACTTCAAAATTGTCATGCACTTGAACATTGAGATATGTTCCTTAAAATTTTATTCTTACTCGTGACAAGTTTTAGATGCAAATCTTTGAAGTTACAAGGAATAAAAATGGGTCAAAGAGTACATTAGCCCTGTCTAATGATTGGTTTTGATTCAGTTCAGTTATTTTGGTGTAAATTCAGAGGTATTGTTGATTTACTGCAATCATACCCATTGGCTCCAACCAAGAACAGAAGTAAATTGTGCAAAGAACTGCATAGACACATAGCAAGGAGTATGATTTGTCCTGAAAAGTTGTCTCTATGAATAAAGTGTCTCATTTGGCATGGAGGGGTGTTACACATAGTTCGGAGCAGTGTAACTTAGAACAGAACCTGGTCCATTCTCTTCCTATTTTGATGAGTGCTGAAACATAGGAAAAAAATCGTGTGTCAATTAAATGCAAAGAAAATAGTTTAAGCTATGCATGGGTCTGGATGTTGGTATTTGGAAAAAGATAAGGTGAGGGGATCTTTTCATGCAAATATAGTGATTGGCATTTTAAACATTGTATGCTCTGTTGTATACAAAAACTTATTTGGAACTGCTACAGTTACTATGTTGTTGTAGTTACAACAAATCCGCAAATACCATTGTTGAAAAACTGGTAGAGACTATTATAAATAACTATTTGATTAAGGGTCTTGGCACACATGAACAGGAGCAATGTTTTCCAAGTTAACTAACTGTTTGGGGGGGGTCTGTTGATCTATGGTAGCCTCTCAAGGACACTTAATGATCACTTTAGGAACTTGATGCTACATCTTAAGCGTATGAAAGTACAAACAAGGGGTGGGAGAGCAAAAAGGATCTAAATAATAAATGTGGGAGAAATGCTAGTCCAAAAGTGGTAGTTTCCGTTATAACTTGCTGTGCATGCTACAAATAGGGCTGTTAAACTACATAAATTTTATGTCCATGTTTCTTTATAGGAAAGTGGCATCTTGGGCTGAACTGTAACAGCGGAAATGATTTCTGTCACCACCCCCTCAATCATGGATTTGATTACTTCTATGGTCTCGCCATAACCAATCTTAGAGACTGCAAACCAGGGGAAGGCAGTGTGTTTGTGGCAGGGTTTCAGTCCTACCTTGCCACTCTTCTTCAGCTCATTGGCATTACTTTAATCTGTCTGGAGATGCTGCATTATGTTAACCTCTTCAGAATACCCTGTGGAGCCAGAGGCTACTTTGTTTTCTTATGTACATTTGGGCTTGGACTTTCACTCATTTTCCTTTATTCCTTTCGATATCTAAATTGCTTCTTGATGAGGAACCACCAGATTATCCAGCAGCCACTGTCCTATAAGAATCTTACTCAAAGATTGACAGAAGAAGCTGTACAGTTTATCGGGAGGTAGGTTGGTCTAGTCATACCAATGTTTTTCTGTCATAGCGCTGCTTAAAAACACACACATAGACTGGTGGATGAAGGAAACAGCATCATTATGTAATATTATTGTGTTCCTTTAAATTTAACAGGTTACTAGGAATCTCATGTTTAGCGAAAGTGAACCATTTAACAATTGGATGCCTTAATAACAAAATTAATGCCTTAATTTTGGATGGCACATTCATAAGCATAAATTAATTTGTATTTTATTATATGTCACACTAGTGTTCAGAATTGCCAGAGAAGACAAATCCAGATAATCAGTTGGTCCAATTTTGCATAATATTGATTTAATTGGCACTAAGCTGATGAATTGAGGAACTGTTCAGCTGATCAATAAAATTCCCAATAGAAAGGTGTTAAGTTGGAATTAATAGCACATTTAGGTTATTTAGGATAATTTATGTTCTGACTTTAAACTCTGTTACTCTTATGTGCAATTAGACATTGTCAGAACCAATGTGTGAAATCAAATACTAGTTTTGTTGCTGATACCAACTGATACACTGGAGGGTAAGGAAAGGTCCAGGGAGACCTAAGAAAAATTGGATGATTGAGCCAAAAGAAATCTGTTGAAGTTCAGCAAGAACAAGTGCAGAGTCCTGCACGTAAAATGGAAGAATCCCAAGCACTGCTACAGGCTGGGAACTGGCTGGATAAGCAGCAGTTCTGAAGAAAAAGGACCTGGGGATTAAAGTAGAGGAGAAGCTTGATATGAGCCAACAGTGTGCCCTTGTAGCCAAGAAGGCTAACAACATGGTAGGGTGCATTAGTAGGAGAATGGCCAGCAGATGTAGGGAGGTGATTGTTCCTCTTTATTTGGCACTTGTGAGGCAACATCAGGAGCACTGTGTACAGTACTGGGCACCCCATTACAGAAAGGATGTGAACACACAAGAGACTCCCAGGGATGCCAACAAAAATGACTGTGGCTGGAGCACATGACTTGAGGAGAAGCTGAGAAATTGGGCTTATTTAGTCTACAGAACAGAAGTGTGTGTGGTAGTGGGGAGCAGCATTTGATAGCAGCCTTCAGCTACCTAAAGGGGGGTTCAAAAGAGAATGGAGAGAGGCTGTTCTCAGTGGTGACAGATGATAGAACAAGAAGCAGTGGTCTCAAGTTGTGGTGTGAGAGGTGTAGGCTGGATATTAGGAAAACTGTTCACTAGGGCTGCATCCACACTAGTAAGTCCTCTCAAAAGATTTTTCAAAAGAAGGGAGCTCTTTCGAGAGATCCCGTGGAACGTCTACATATGAAAAGCATTATTTCAAAAGTAAAGCAAAAGAATTCAGTGCTTCTTTTGAAAGTGCTCTTCCACTCCTGTTTTAGGAAGAACACCACCTTCTTTTGAAAGCTTCTTTTGAAAGAAAACTTGTAGATGCTCTGCAGGACCCTTCTTTCAAAAGAGCAGTCCTCATGGCATCTGATTTTTTTCAGTCCCTGGCCCATTCTTTCAAAAGAGGGGGAACTTTGTGGATGCTCTCTATCCAAAGAACAGATCACTCTTCAACTGCTTTTTTGTGTGTGGATGCACTCTTTCAAAAGAAGCTCTTTCGGAAGAGAACTTGTTGAAGGGCTTCTTTCGAAAGATCCCCGTAGAGTTGACGTAGCCTAGGACAGTGGTGAAGCTTTGGAATGGGTTATCTAGGGAGGAGGTAGCATCTCCTGCTCTAACTGTCTTTTAAGTTGCAGCTTGGCAAAGCCCCGACTAGGATGACTTGATTGGGAATGGTCCTATTTTTGGCAGGGGATTGGACTCAATGACCTCCTCAGGTCTCCTCCAGTCATATGATTCTATGATTCTTTCTAATTCGGTGGCATAACAATTTTGATGGAAAACTTTTGATGAGCTCAAGTCAGTGTGTGCTCAGAGCATTAAGATGTCTTGTTTTGTTTTTTCTAAAAGCTATGCTCTAGGAAATATTTTGGGCAAGATCTATTGCCTATTATATGCAGGAGGCTAGATAAAATGATCATGCTGGTCTGTTCTGGCCTTGGAATCTATGAATCCTCAGCCAGCAGAAGGGAGAGAGAGTTATTACCACAGAGCTCTCATGGAAGCAGCCAGAGCCAACAATAAGGGAGCAAAATGGACAGATGCATAAGTACAGTGGAATAGTTTAGGATTTTTTCTTTAGAACAAATATGGATATTATGGCAATTCCTTTCATTAATGGACTTTAGACAGGATTTCAGCTTTTTAGGGCTGAAAAGGAGAATCTTCTTAATCCAAACTGTAAAGGTTTGTTTAATTGTTTTTGTTACTTGATGCCCCAATATGGGTTTTTGGCTCAGAACATTAACACGTTTGGTTTGGTTTAGTGAGAGGGGTGATTTTTGTTTTTTAACCATCAGAAGTTCAATAAGTACAAACACTATGGTATAGCGAAATGTACCAAATAGAACAAAAAAATGGTCTGACCTGTATGTTGCAAGGTGTCAGTCTAAACACACTATACCCTAGTTCCTGTTATGGTTCAGTTGAAACTGACAATGTGTGGAAAATCATAACAAATTC
The DNA here is from genome assembly GCF_033958435.1 of Carettochelys insculpta. Lineage (NCBI taxonomy): Eukaryota > Metazoa > Chordata > Testudines > Carettochelyidae > Carettochelys > Carettochelys insculpta. The sequence goes on from NC_134137.1 coordinate 141,813,884, forward strand.
AACTAGTCATTGTTAGTACTTTGAGTAATGTTTCCCACACTGGGATTTTAATGCGAAAATCCATACTTATCTGAGCTTTCCCTTCACAGCCTTCTGGATTAAGAGATATATATTTTGTCAGATTCCATGAAGAGCAAAACTGAAGCTCTGTTGTGGGGTTTTATTTTTTAAATTAGAGAGTAATCCTATGAAGAAACATCTTGAAATGAATGGAGGGAGCTCTGTTACCAGAAAAACTATGCTTTTCTACATCTCTTTTTTTTTTTTTTTTTTTTTTTTTTTTATATCGGGCATAATTTTTGTGATGCTATTATCTTTGGTTCAGAATGATACCTATGTATTTTTGACTCCAATTTCTCACACCAGCTCCACGGCAATCCCAGCACCCCGGCTCTGGGGTCCCTGCAGCCCACCCCCTAGGAGTGTTCAAGTGATTTACTTTTGGAGGGTTTTTTGTCATTTTTATTTTTATTTATTTCAGGAACACTGATGCACCATTTCTTCTTTTCATGTCATATCTTCATGTCCACACTGCTCTCTATGCATCAAAGGATTTCAAAGGAAAGAGCAAACATGGATTATATGGGGATGCTGTAGAGGAAATGGATTGGAGCGTAGGTATGTCGCACATTTATGTTAAATGAGCTTAACATTTTTCAGAGATGTTTCTTTTAATCGTTATTAGAAATGTGTGATGATGACACTGTGCTCTGGTAAGGGAAAATGTAATAGGCTAGTTGTGCCCTGTCATTGCTTGGGGTGGGACAGAGTAATTACTTCCCCCTGGTTGCATCCTTACATGCAGTGCAGCACGGCTCAAGGGCTAGAGTCAATCACAGCAGCCTTTGCCTATAGGATGGTGTGGCCTAATGGCCAGAGGCAGTATCATGGCCCCTAATGCAAAATAGCATGGCCCAATGGGCAGAGTCTATAGAACAGCCCTCAGATGCAGGACAGTATGGCCCAATGGGCAGAGTCTATATAGTAGTCTCTAGAAGCAGGACCCTGTGCCCCAGTGGCCAGTACCTGGAGCATAGGATGGGGCTGCCACCAGAAGGATGACACCTCAGGTAGGGAGGACTGAGCCTGCCCATCTTCACTGGGCCTCAATCAATGGCCTGACAGTGACAGAGTGGTCCACTGCTGGGTCATTAGGGATTTGTACCAGAACACCCTTACTTCACTTGGGTGGAAGGTACCACTCCAGCACCCTCCCTGGGTCACTTCCTACCCCACTTCCCCACGCTGTAGGCCAGCGGTTCCCAACCTGGAGTTTGCAGACCCATGGTAGGGGCGTGGTCTGCGAGGGTATTGCGGGGGGGGTCTATGAAAAAATAAATAAAAGTGATCATAAAAAATAAGAAGTTTTTAAATAAATTGCAAAGTTACAATCAATTATTAGTTTTAAATAATGTTATTAATTGCTGTCTAAAAGTGTGTGTTGTGGTTTCCTTTTTCATTTTGTGAAGTGTACCTAGCATCAAGAACTGACTTTGGTTTGGGGATTGATTGATAATCCTGCAAATGGTTTGGGGGGTTGATTGGGGGTCTACACCAGTGAACGGCTGGGTCTACACTTGCCCCCAACTTTGAAGGGGGCATGTTAATCCGGGCAACGGGAGATTACTAATGAAGTGCTGTGGTGAATATGCAGCACTTCATTAGGCTAATTCTCCCCCGTGGCAACTTCAAAGCATCAAATGTCTAAGTGCCGGCATTTCTGTAGCGCAGGCACTTCAAAGTGCCCATGCTACTTTGAAGTCCCTTCACTCTGCATGCCGGCACTTAGATGTTTGATGCTTCGAAGTTGCTGCAGGGGGAGAATTAGCCTAATGAAGTGCTGCATAATCACCACAGCACTTCATTAGTAATCTCCCATGGCCCTGATTTAACATGCCCCTTTCAAAGTTGGGGGCAAGTGTAGACAAGCCCAAAAGGTTGGGAACTGCTGCTGTAGTCCCTCGTATTTCTTGGGCTCCTCAGTGCTAGTGCTTCCCTGCAGCTCTGTCAGCCACAGCCATCTCTCTGGCTCTGAGTCTCTGGTTTCTGCGGGAAAAGACTGTGAGGGCACCACACCTGGAGTCTCTGCCCAAGGTCCTTCCCCTCTTGTCAGTCAGCCCTGAATGAGCTGGTTCTTTTAATAGCTAATCTTGTGTTTGGAGCATGTCCAGCAGGTCTGTAGTGGCATGGCCTCCACTTCGCAAAGTGTGATGTCAGCCCTCTCAGTACCAGTGTGGGACAGGTACTCCCTGTCACAGGAGAGAAGACTAAAGAATTAATCTGTATTAATACTGATTATTTAGATGCTCAGATTCAATTGATACTGTGTGTCTCTCTTGGTGTCATGAATTTAGTGTAACTTCTGTATGCTGTAAGGAAAGCTGTGGAAATCTGTGTTAAGGAGATTTCATAGAGCTGTCATGAGGAGAACAAAAGATAAAATAACTGCAAATTCTTAATGTATACTGTTGTTGCTATTTCTTGTAAGCACAATATATAAGGAGTAATTCTCCTTATTGGTAAAATCAGTCAAGTGGGATATACTTCTCTGAGCATAACACAGCCAAAGGCAAATTAGTCACCCCTTAAGGCACAGACCCACTGATCTCACACTAAGCTGCAAGTCATCAAATGATTCAGGGAGCCTGCTTTACTTCTGGTGATATTGGAATGACACTCCATTTCTGGAGGTAATCACCTGTGAAAACAACTCGAAGTTCATGCTTGAAACAATCAGGCGAAAGAATAACAATACTAAAAGATAATGATTATCTTGCGTGCCTCCTCCCCACCTACCCCAAGCCAATTCTGGTTTTAGTAAAGCCAAGTACAAAATTACTTTCTTCAAACAAGTAGTATTTGCCAAATTATTATAAACAGACTTTCATCTCAATATTAGACACATGCCTAATAATACACTTTCAAACAATGTGTTTTGATTTGAGAGCATGTAGAGTTCAACTTCATCCATATTTCTCTTCATATTAGCGTCAAGGTATTCTGACTACAGATAGCAAGGGATGAATGGGCTGCAGAGATTGTTCAACATGACACATAAAGGGAGGTGTAATATGCATCGGGCAATGTTTAAATACACAGGTAAATATGTGGAAGTTGTGAATAATTTTAAACCGGATGAGTATCCTGCTTGTAAGCAACTGGCCCTCAAAAACTGCTCTCTGCATGAAGATTATTTTAAGTGAGGAAGACTTGTACTGAACCTTCCTTATTCCCTTAACTGTCACCACCCCTCCTAGTGTCATGATGACCACTATGACTAAGTTGGTCATTTTACAACAATCTTAGCTTTAGACTCCCATATGTTTGAACATGTAATGCCTTCCAAACCATTAACATGTCTGTGACATCATGTCTTTTCCTCTACCCTTGCTTCCAGTTTGGGGTCTTCATACACAGGGGTATAGGCTTGGCCAATCTCATTCACTATGTGCTGTAGCCATTTGTCACCTTCATTTAACTTTGTTCACTTGTGGAGGCAGTTTACAGTTGCTGCCACTGAGTACAGCCAGCTAGTTGGCGAGAGAAACAACAAGTCTATTCAACACGTGTGTTTCTGAAGTGCTAGTATTGTAGAGCTGTTTTATAGAATGAATGTCACTACTTATATCTGAAGGTACCACTGGACTTTCAGGAAATACTTAAACACACCAAGCAGCAAGTGACCACATCAAAAAGATATAGTTAAAACAGTTTGGGATATACCAGAGAGAAATGTTCTCTCTATGATTTTCCATCCATGTGCTGAATAAATTTTTATGTGCACCAAGACATGTACAAATGTATGTCACCAGGGGAAAAAGGAAAAAAACAAACAAGCTGCAGGCACTCTGATAATCAGCTGAGTGGCCTTTGAATCTCTGAATGGCCACACAAGCCCACAGCCTATAAGGTATGCCGAAAGAGAGCCAGGATATGGCACTATTCTTCTAGATGTTTTGAATCATATGTAGTCTATAGTCGTCAGAGCTAATTTCAGACAAAATATAGTAAGCAACAGCTGTTGCTCTTCAGATTCTGTTGAACTTTTCTTTCTTTTCTTTTTTTTTTCCATTTCCTTTACAATATGTCATAAAGGGATTAAGAGCAGAAAAGTTACACACGCAGAGTTAGATCCTCAAATATTGGCATTCTAGCAGTTTATCCCATCTGAAGATCTGTTCCATCAGTCTGATTCATATTTGAACTTAATTATAAAGGGTTGATTCACAGAAGGACTTAGGAACCTAACTGCCACTTTCAGCACCTAACTCCCATAATAAGGCTCTGGGTCTGCCAAACACTGTAGGCTTCTAAATTAAATTTTTGCTGTAAAATTTCCCTAAGTGCCTTTGCTTTTGGTGTTCATGCACACAGCAGTCCCATGCCAGTCAAAAGGATTCCTAAGACCCAATATGATGCAAAATCAGGGAAATATAGGTTTCCTCCATCTAACTTATCAGCATGGACCCATCTGGTAAGCATGCTCTGAGCTTCTCTGTAGATAATGTCCTTATGCAAAACAGACAGGAATGTGGGGAGGAAGAGATGGGCCTTCCTCATAATTTTTAAACCAGTGATTAGTGTACTAACCTGGGATGTGTAAGACTCGTGGTTCAAGTCCCCACTTTGCTTCATGGGGAGAAGGAATCTGCAGTGTGGTCCAATGCCTGTCAGGCTTGACCTGCTGGCCTATGGAAAATTCTCAGATGAGGTTCCCTCAGCCTCTTCTTTTGAATATGTTTCACTGTGGGTAAATAATTTAAGAAAAATGAAGCAAGGGAACTGGACAGTAGGTTTCCCTTCTCCTAGGTGAGTTTACCTACCATGCTATACAGTCATTCTCATGCTTACTGCTCCCTCTCTGATCCAATGACTCCTTCACTGTTTGTGCACAATGGAACAACTTCAAATGGAAAAACCTGAGGGAGCACTCTTTGCTCTCCCCTCAGAATATATTCTAGTCCAGTAGCTAGGGTACTTACGTGAGAGGTGGCATGTCCCAATTCATAGTCCTCTCTGTTTAGGCAGAGGAAGGATTTGAGTGTCTTAGCCACTGAGCTAAAAGTTGTCTCCCTTCTCTCTCACATGCCTAACTTTCTTTGTGACTATAACTCAAAATCTTTAAATTAAAAGGAAATCTAAAGATAGCTAGGCTCAGTCAAATGGAAAGGATAGAAAATCACATTAGAGCACTTCACCTGAAACTGGATACACCACCCTCAGCTGAGTACTGGAAAAATGTATTGCTTCTAGTTTTAAATTTGGTCATCCATGAGCTGCTCAGTCTGAAGAAATGTCACGGAAAACCTTTGTTGATGGATAATGAGAAAGTGAGAACAACTGCACTGCAGTTGTGATTGATGGTGTCCAGAGATTAAGAGCTTCTGTCAAAAGCAGAAGCATGAAGCTGAATGAAAATTGCTCTGATTTTTGAGGGAACCCAGTAACTGAGAGGAAAAAGAAGGACTTCACTGTCATAAAGTACTCAAAGTTAGAAGGAAGCTTCCTAGTTGTGTCCCTCTAGAGTGAAAATCTTTAATCAAGGAAAACTATTCGAACCCCGTCCTGCTGCAGTGTTTCAGCATCTGTGTTGCTCTGACTGGGACCTTTTGTCCCAGCCCTGTGCCTTGACTGAGGGGCTGTGTCTACACGTGCCCCAAACTTCGAAATGGCCATGCAAATGGTCGTTTCGAAGTTTACTAATGAAGCACTGAAATGCATATTCAGCACCTCATTAGCATGTGGGCGGCAGCGGCGCTTCGAAATTGATGAGCCTTGCCACTGCGCGGCGCGTCCAGACGAGGCTCCTTTTCAAAAGGGCCCCGCCTACTTCGAAGTCTCCTTATTCCCATGAGCTCATGGGAATAAGGGGACTTGGAAGAAGGTGGCGTCCTTTCGAAAAGGAGCCCCGTCTGGACGCGCCGCGCGGCGGCAAGCCTCGTCAATTTCGAAGCGCCGCTGCCGCCCGCATGCTAATGAAGCGCTGAATATGCATTTCAGCGCTTCATTAGTAAACTTCGAAATGGCCATTTGCATGGCCATTTCGAAGTTTGGGGCACGTGTAGACACAGCCAGGGAGACCAGAGCTTCTGGCCTACCATGAGGGGTGGTGGAGTGCCCCAGGGAGCAAGTAGGTAGGCTTAGTGGCATGAGCAGGACAACAGGTGACTGCCCCAAGAGCACCTCAGTGATTGAACTCATCACACCATCTATTAAAGAAATAAAGTTTATTCTCTTAATTTTAACAGGGGAGTTGACACAAAGGCAAGTGGATGAAATACTTTTAAAAATGTTTATGTTTGAAGCATGTTTAATTGATACTCAATGTCTATGATTACAATCAATTTCCTAAGTACTAAGTACAAACTGTATATAACAGTATACAATTTTAATGCCATTTCATATGACATACCTTGGATTTGCCCACCTTGATTACACTCTTTCTGATTTGTCTACCTTGATAACAATTTTTGGTTCTCTGTGCCTTAAATATTGAGTCTGTTCTGGTCTGGCTATGGTCTGAAGAAGTGAGTCTGTCCCACAAAAGCTCACCACCTAATAAATTATTTTGTTAGTCTTTAATGTGCTACTGGACTGCATTTTTGTTTTGATAGTGTAAAGACTAGCACGGCTGTCTCTGTTATGTTGGAGATTTATTCTCTGACTAGTCAATATTTTAAATTTGTTTCAATGTAGGCCAAAATATCTTAATATTTATATTAATTATCTATCGGAGAGGTAGCTGAGTTAGTCTGAATCTTCAAAAACAACAAGAAGTCCTGTGGCACCTCATAGACTAACAGATATTGTGGAACATAAGCTTTCATGGGAAAAGACCCATTTCATCAGATGCATGAGTGGGGGCAGTGGGTGTTTCAGAGGAGGGTTTAAATATATGGGCTTATGAAAAAGAGGGAGTCTCAGCCAAGAGGAGGGCCAGAGTTGACAAGGTCAGTTCGGTCGCAGAGTATGTGGTCCATTATCAGCAGTGAATGTGGAGTTGTGAACATCGAGAGGAAAAACCAGGTCAGTTCAGTCAGGGAGGATGTGGCCCATTATCAGTAGCTAATGTGGAGGTGTGAACATCCAGAGGAGAAACTGGTTTTGTAACTGGCCAGCCATTCCCCAGTTCACTAAATCAGGGTCCATAAAATGGAGCGTTTACTGTACCAGCTATATTGTGTCGGAAGCCTAACACCAGTAAATTGTGATCCTTACATTGTGTGTCTCTGGGATTATAAAAAGTCTCCTGTGAATTTCCAAATAAAATGAAGAACAGACTCTCCCCTTGCTCACAACATCCCTAAGGAGCGGTTGTCAGTAAGGTGCAGTTATGACGCTCCTTGAGAAACGGGGAAGGAGAGAAACCATTTTGCATGTGAAATTTCTGTTTGGGAATCTCCTTAACAGTGTGGGTATTTGTCATAGGTGATGCAGGGCTACGTGCACCCTCCAGCTTTGTGCTTTCCCCCATGCACTCAGCATCAATGCCATGCTGCTTACGAGGAGTACAGGAGCAGTCCCACTCCTCCCCTGGAGTGGTACGGCCCAAGAGCAAGGGAGGGTGAATGAATGGGGGGATAGAAGGCAGGGGAGAATGAATGAGGGGGGTGGTATATAAATAGGGAGATGGAGGAGGTGGGGTGTGGTGAGGCAGATGCACATGGTTGGTGCCCCTCACCCCCCAAATCCTCATACCACTCACTTCTGATAAGCTATTGTAGAAATAGGTGGTGCTACCTACAGTCAGTTCACATTTAGAAATTGAGATGTGTGGGTGTAATAGAATTCAAATTTGGAAAAACCCTTGGTGGATCACAGGAAAATATAAGCAAGATACCGTTATTAATCTTTGATGTTGACAAACAATGGGCATGGCTTTACTGTCTTGGACATTACTGCTCTATTGAGCAATATTGGCATTTTCTTGGTGCATGCTGAGCAAATGGGATGTTAAATGGCTGGGCAGAATCTGGTTAAGGGGCATGTAGGAGAGTCAAGGGACAAGATTTTCAAAAGTGTTTAATTATTTTGGGTGTCCAGCTTGAGACATCTTAAAATGACTCTGAAAGTGCTGAACTTCTACCCGCTGATAATCAAGCTACTTTAAGACGTACAGAGCTATCAAAATTTTAACAAATAACAAGCCGTCCTGTGGTACCTTAGAGATTAGCAATGTGTCACAGAACTTCTTGTTGTTTATGAAACTACAGACTAAGATGGCTACCTCCTTGAGACAATCAGTATTTATGGCACTCAGAATGACTAAGGGGTGCGATCCTGCCTGGTTCATACCCATCTGAAAAAACCTTCTGTCGACAGATCATTGTAGTGTAGACATAGCCAGGGGCTATAGTTACATTGACCCAAACTGCTGGCAGCAATATGCAAATGGGCATCTCAGAAATCCTTAGGAGTCTGCAGACAAACCAGGGGGGCGGGGTGGGAAAAGTGAGTTTCTGCAGCAGACCCAGGTTTACAATGCTTTTTTTTTGCCTGCAGCAGCCTCTGCTAGTGAGTGAATATGCAAATGAGCATCCATTTGCATTTTTGAGACCATCCATTTACATACTGTTGCCATCAGTTCTGGTCAGTGGAAGCATAGCCATAACGTTTCCACAGTGAGGTGGGGTTTTTTTGTTTTGTTTTTGGGTTTTTTTCCCCAAACTCTGAAATATTGTCACCCATTTAAAAAAAAAAAATACCACTTTTTCCTTTTAGTGGTGAATTCAGGTCATTTATTTTTTTCAAATATGTAGCTGAGGCACCAGAATATTAAAAGCCATCTTTCGCTGCAGATTTTTGTTTAGCCAAAATTTGACTGATCCAAAAGGAAAAGTTGGAGTTCATCCTTAAGCTCATAGATGCAGCAAAGAAACACTCCCTGTGATAACTATCTAACTTCTGTATGCAAATGGAGGTTATCAAATTACAAGCCCATTTCATTACAGAAAATGGAAAATAATTTTCTCTGTAAGGGTCAAGCTTTAATACAATTCACTATTCGTATTGCATCATTCAGAACTGTATTTTGGTCTCAAGGTTCTTTGCAGCAAGAGTTCCATGATGAATCATGCACTGTGTAAATTTCATGAGGCACAATATTTAGAACTTTGGCCCTGAAACCCTTATGTCCCATCATTGCAGCGGTACCATTTGTAATTTCAATGACACGGTTACACCAGAAACAATCACTGGCTTTAAAAAATTCATCCACAGTATTGAAAATATCTTTCCCATAGTGTCCCCTTCAAGTGATTTGCAGAACAAGACAAAAATGTGGTTTTTTTAAGGCTTCAGCATATTTCCCACCATGTCCAATTTCACTCATCTTAATTGCAGCTGGAAGTACTAGTGTTTTTCCCCAATGTTACATGGCTTCATTGTCTTTGTAATCAGATGAGACACTTCAAAAGATGTCCTCTGAGCCCTTGACGATACTGTTACATATTTATCCATGACATTTGCACTTGTCTTCTGCTATTCTTGATGTTGTTTTAAAAAGGCAATGTCTTTATTTTGTGTTCAGGGTGCATGGCGATGAAGTGGTGTAAGTTTTGTTGTTTTCATACTGTCATTGGGTAAGATAGTGGAACAGAGCAAACAGTGTGGTTGTTGCTCATTATTCACCATTGTCCATGAAAATCCATGTTTAAGATACTCTTCTTATTTTGCTACTGGAGGATTCTGTTTTCACCTTTGTATATTCTGTTGTTTTGAAATTTTCAACACTTTCATGTAACTTTGGCATTTTGGGGTGCAGATCATCACTTGATGAATATGTAGAAACTTTAGAATTTTCACCAGCTATTGAAAGCCACTTATCCATATCCAGGGCAAAACAAAAGAAAACCATTGTTACTGATGCACATTTAACAATCTGCTGATTGTCTATGGTTTCTTTTGAACGCTCCAGAGAACCATGTAAAAGGCAAGTGACAGGCAGCAATTTTAACTCCGCACCATATTTTGAAACAAATAAAATAGTGGTTTGGATGACCAAGCTGTTTTTTTCTTCCCCAGCACATATATGTTGATGCCACATGGTTATGAACAGGTGGTATTTGGCCTCCTTCCTATTCCTAGGATTTGGAATTCCTAAATTATGTGAATTAAGCATTTTTATAAGCGTACAAGGGATTTTGCTCACTGCTTTGTTAACATGGAAGTTAGGCAATGCTGATATTTATTTCAATTTTAAAAAGTAAACAAGAGTGTGCTTTGAAATAAAGCAAACTAAAATGAACAGAGAAAAGCATGTTCAGCGTACACATGACCTGTATATTATCCACACACACACAATGCACAAATTAACATGCAGAAATGACTGGCCTAGAAAATGTTGTCTTTTTTTGTTTGTATACAAGCATATTTTTGGGAGTAGGTTCCCTCGCTCACTGTATCCTCTTCTCCTCTTATGTTAACTATACATTAGCAGTAACGGAAATCAGTCAACACTAGGTCAAGAGCTCTGGCTCCTGTCAGTCTATGTAAGTCAGCAATATAAACTGCAACAGTACAAGGATAATGAACACGTAAACCAAAGCCTTACTTACACTGTTTTGATCTTGCTCCAAAGGCCAGCACTGACACCTACCTTGCTGCTGCTAGGAAAGACGCTGACACACAGCACCAAAGGGAAAGTCAGCCCTGCTCTGAGAGAGACCCAAACAGCCCCAGAAGTGAGTGGTGGTTTCACAAAAGCAATGTTCCATGCTCCTTTGGTGATGGCGGGGGGGGTGGAGGCTGCATCGGTTTGGGGGGAGGCAGCAGAGGCCTCAAACGAGGCAGGGGCAGAGGCCAATGGCAGTGTACCCCCTTTATGAAATTCTGTGCCCCCCAAGAAGGTGCATTCCCCCATTTTATACACTCCTGGTCTAGTTATACTTGATCCTGTCTCAGTGTAGGAAACTGGACTGGATGACATGTGGACATCCCTTCCAGCTCCACAGTGCTATAATTCTAAGGAACTGATCAAAAACAGCATATGTAGTGCATCCACACTTTATTAAGAGAAACTCTTTTGGCCAAAGAAACTTCAAAATTAAGTTAATAAACAGTAATATTTTTAAACTGCAGAGACTGTGTCTAATGAAAATGCCATCAAAGGTCATGATTTTATTTTTAATTTTAAACTACTCTGCACTGAAACTGCATTCCTAGTAAATATTTTTGCAGCTTGCTATCTTGTTTCTAGTAATAACTTTTTTTTTTCTAATTCTGCTGGGAAATTACAACGTTCAACTAAATCTATTAAAACAGGCCCTTTCTTTAGTCATGATATATGAGCTACTATTACTGTGACTCTCTCAGCCATATTTTACTGAGCAGGATTGATATGCAATCAGCATTTATTTACAATCCCATTCTATTAGTTCCAGCATGTGAAAGAATTTTAAATCAGCCATTCTTTAGCAGTAAAGTAGGAAACCCTGGGTTATATTAAAAAGAAATAAAAATAGAGAATAATATGAGAAACAAAAACAATATTCACTTATACTTTAGGAAAAATGAATGAAGCACTCGTAATTTGTTGCTCTCAATTGATTCCTTGTAGCAGAGTTCACGGAAGAGCTATATGCTGAGTGTGGGGTGAGGAGGTGGATTATTTTTTCATTGCTTTGTATCTTCCTAAGTCACGTGTACTTGTGGATGTAAGGTGCTGTTGAGTCAGAATGATAGCACAAAGTGAAAGACAGCACATAATCATAGCCTGGATTTTAAAATTCAGGCAGTTAATCAAGATCACAGCACAAACAAAGCAGACTCAAGCAACTTAAAAGTGGCAAACCATAAGAGGATGAAATAGGTGAGATAAGAGGTTATGTCAGGGTTCTGCAGCAAAAGTAGCGAGAAGAGCCATTGTTTTTTTGTTTTTTTTTCAAATTCAGTTACAAAATCAATACTTTGAGCCACAACGCATGTAAATATGAGACAGTCCTTGATAAATAACATCAAACTGTACTTTTTGTCACCTCGTTTTAAAAACAGTGCACACACAATGATTTGTACCAGTTAGAAATTTTAAGCTACTTTCACCCCTGGGATTGAAGAGCAAATGAGGACAAGGAGAATATTGTGCCTGGGGATAGGCTCTTAAGCAAGAAGGAGCAATGTTCGCATCAACCCTCCTCTACTTATTGCCTTGACCTCAAACCCACCTCCCCAACTCCAGGCTTTTTCCCACCTCAGCCCCCAAATCTTCTCCCTATCCCCAAGCTTTACCTCCCATCCTACAAACCTGCCTCTCCCTATCCCCAGGCTTAACCACTCATGGCCCCAACCCCTCCCCCAGCTCCATCCACAGGTTTAACCCATCTGAGACCTAAGCCTGCCCCCCGCACCCCCAGAATTAACCTGCCTCAGCCAACAAGCTCCTCCAGCTGTGTGCAGGGCAGGTGCTTGCCCTTCTTGCCCAAGATCTCATACAGCTTGAACTGCAGGTGCCCTTTGTACTGGCTCTTGCACTCAGTCTGCAGGAGGCGGTATCGTTTGGTCAGCTCCACATAGGATCATAGAAGAGTAGGACTGGAAGGGACCTCGAGAGGCCATCGAGTCCAGCCCCCTGCCCTCATGGCAGGATCAAGCACTTTCTAGACCATCCCAGAAAGCCATCTATCTAACCTCTTCTTAAATAGCTCCAGTGATGGAGATTCTACCACCTCCCTTGGCAATTCGTTCCAGTGTTTGATCACCCTGACAGTTAGGAACTTTTTCCTAATGTCCAACCTGAACCTCCCCTGCAGCAATTTAAGTTCATTGCCTCTCGTTCTATCCTCAGAGGCAAGGAAGAACAAATTCCCTCCCTCTGCCTTATGACACCCTTTTAAATACCTGAAAACTGCTATCATGTCCCCCCTCAATCTTCTCTCTTCCAAACTAAACAAGCCCAATTCTTTCAGCCTTTCTTCATAGGTCATGTTCTCTGGACCTTTGATCATTCTCATTGCTCTCCTCTGGACCCTCTCCAATTTCTCCACATCCTTCCTGAACTGCAGTGCCCAGAACTGGACACAGTACTCCAGCTGAGGCCTAACGAGCGCAGAGTAGAGCGGGAGAATGACTTCTCGTGTCTTGTTCACGACACACCTGTTAATACATCCTAGAATCATGTTTTTGCCTTTTTCGCAACATCATCACACTGTTGACTCATATTTAGCTTGTGGTCCACTATAACCCCTAGATCCCTTTCTGCTGTACTCATTCCTAGGCAGTCCTTTCCCATTCTGTATGTGTGACACTGATTATTCCTTCCTAAATGGAGCACTTTGCATTTGTCCTTATTAAACTTCATCCTGTTTACCTCAGCCCATTTCTCCAGTTTATCCAGATCCTTTTGAATTATGACCCTATCCTCCAAAGAAGTTGCAACCCCTCCCAGCTTGGTATCATCTGCAAACTTAATAAGTGTACTTTCTATGTCAATATCTAAATCGTTAATGAAGATATTGAACAGAACCGGTCCCAAAACAGACCCCTGCGGAACCCCACTAGTTATACTTTTCCAGCCGGATTGAAAACCATTAATAACTACTCTCTGGGTACGGTTATCCAGCCAGTTGTTCACCCACCTTATAGTAGCCCCATCTAAGTTGTATTTGCGTAGTTTATTGATAAGTATATTATGTGAGACTGTGTCAAATGCTTTACTGAAGTCTAGGTATACCACATCCACCGCTTCTCCCTTATCCACAAGACTTGTTATTCTATCAAAGAAAGCTATTAGATTGGTTTGACATGATCTGTTTTTAACAAAGCCATGCTGGCTGTTCCCTAGCACCTTACCACCTTCCAAATGCTTGCAGATGATTTCTTTAATTACCTGCTCCATTATCTTTCCTGGCACAGAAGTTAAGCTGACTGGCCTGTAGTTTCCCGGGTTATTCTTGTTCCCCTTTTTATAAATGGGTACTATATTTGCCCTTTTCCAGTCTTCTGGAATCTCTCCCGTCTCCCACGATTTTCCAAAAATGATTGCTAAAGGCTCAGATGCCTCTTCTATGAGCTCCTTGAGGATTCTAGGATGCATTTAATCAGGCCCTGGTGATTTGCAGACATCTAATTTCTCTAAGTAAATTTTAATTTGTTCTTTTCCTATTTCAACTTCTAAGCCTACCCCTTTTTCACTAGCATTCTCTATGTCAGGCATTCCTTCCGATTTCTCAGTGAAGACCGAAACAAAGAAATTATTAAACATCTCTGCCATTTCCAAATTCCCTGTTTACTGTTCCTCCCTCCTCACTGACCAATGGCCCTACCTTCTCCTTAGTCTTCCTCTTGTTACCAATGTATTTGTAAAAAACCTTCTTGTTTCCCTTTATGTTTGTAGCTAGTTTGAGCTCATTTTGTGCCTTAGCCTTTCTAATCTTGCTCCTGCACGCTCGTGTTGTTTACCTATATTTGTCCTTTGTAATTTGTCCTAGTTTCCATTTCTTATACGATTCCTTTTTTATTTTGAGATCATGCAAGATCTCCTGGTTAAGCCAAGGCAGTCTTTTGCCATGTTTTCTATCTTTCCTGTGCAGCGGGATAGCTTGCTTTTGGGCCCTTAATAATGTCCCTTTGAAAAACTGCCAACTCTCTTCAGCCGTTTTTCCCCTCATTTTAGCTTCCCATGGGACCTTACCTACCAGCTGTGTGAGTTTACCAAAATCTGCCTTCCTGAAATCCATTATCTCTATTGTACTGTTTTCCCTTCTACCCTTCCTTAGAATTGTGAACTCTGTGATTTCATGATCACTTTCACCCAAGCATCCTTCCACTTTCAGATTCTCAATAATTTCCTCCCTCTTTGTTAAAATTAAATCTAGAACAGCTTCCCCCCCGGTAGCTTTTTCAACTTTTTGGAATAAAAAGTTGTCTGTAATGCAACCCAAGAATTTATTGGACAGTCTGTCCCCTGCTGTACTAGTTTCCCAACATATACCTGGATAGTTGAAATCCCCCATCACCAAATTCTGGGCCCTGGATGATTTTGTTAGCTGTTTAAAGAAAGCCTCTTCCACCTGGCTAGGAAGCTATCACTGCTCCTCCATGTCCCCTGCCTCCCCCACCTCCTCTTCCTACTTCTCAGTGGGGCTGTGCAGCTCCAGCAGGGGTAGGCTCAGCCATCCCTTTCCACCAGCTCTCCTATGGGCTTACCACTTTACCCACCTGCAGCACAGGCAGCTCCCTGCCCTGTCACCATTGAAACAGTGGAATTAAATTTAATAGGTTTAATGGCTAGACCTCTCCTGCCACCTGTTAAACAAATTAAATTTAGTTTCACTGTTTCACTGGCAGCAGGGCAGGGAGCCACAGAGGAGTCAGTGGGTGACAACAGCTGGAGTTGCAAATGACTCCGTGAAAACCCATAGGTTGCCGAGCCCTGGGCTATGTCTACAGAGGTTTTGTCAACAGAGCACACATCCAGGCTGCAGGTCTTTCAGAAGAGATCTGTCAGTCAGGAGCATTCTGTTGACATCCCTGTACACCTCAGTCCATGAGGAAGATGGGATGTCTCGACAGAAAGGGGGTTCCGACACTTGGCCCCATGTGGACAGGCCAAATGTCAGAAAAGCCTCTCCTGACAGAGTTGTTGGCAAAAGATGTGCAGTGCATTATGCAATTTGTGTGTCTTTTGCCGACAGTTTTCAGCAGTCTAGACGTAGCTATAGAGTTAACTTTGCATTTCTTGGCTTTTCATTCATGTGTGTCACAACCCTGGTATTCTAATAGAGTTGTGGGCGACCGAGAAGGTAACCCCGAGCCAGCAAAACCACTAAAATCCTTTGTTGGCCCAAGAAGCGGGACTCCTGTCAACAGGGGATGTGAAGAAGGGTTAGCCAGTCTTGCACTGGGAGGAGAGGGGTTGAAAAATGAGTCATCTGTGAACTCACCCTTCAGGGATGGCATCTGCCCAGTGTGGCTTCCGGCTGCTTTGGCCCGTTGTCTATCACTACAGTATCCTATGTTACACACATCCGGATGTTGAGAGGCACTTCTTCTGCAACACCTTGTTCCTTCCTATCCCTAGTGCTTCTTGATTGTCTGCCCTGAGCTGGGCTGTGGTGGGCCAAATGAACTGATCTGGCAGTCTAGATATGCCACCTACCGTACCAGTTCTTTGATTAGCATCTCTAGGAAATGCAATTTTCTAACAGTCCACAAGGATGGCAGCCGTTTCAAGAGTAAAGACCTTCCTCACACTGTTCTGGACGTCTGCTTCTGCTTTAATGTTTGTAAGACTGTTCTAGGGCTGAGAAGGTAGTTAAAACTCTAGATCTGTTGAGAGTCCAGGTCTTTTTAGTCTTTGGCATTGCTGGTAAGATTGTCAACAAAGATTAGATATGTAAATGGTGCCTTCTGAAGGGTGGATGCCTTCCACCCTAATATGGGCTAAGGCCCAAAGTCATTTCACATGTCATGAAACAGTAATGACTTTTAGTGACTATTGACTGGGGCTGTGTTTAAGAGGCAAGTTTGTGATGAAAGATTCCACATCTCAATTCCATTACAATAAGCCGCCTGAGTCATCTAATTCCCCCTTACGTGCAGGTTTTTATAGGTAGCATTTTTATTTAAAAAAAAAAAAAAACTCAGCTGAAAACATTACTTAAATTTCAAAGTACGTAAGTAGCCATTTCCATAGTATTTTTTAATCAGTCAAGTTTAATTATGTTGATTAACATCCAAGTAGAGTGCTCTACAGTGGAAAACTCCCATGTCAGTGTTTCTTGAAATGTTTTGAGACAACAGAACACCAAACAATAATACTTTTATGCAGACCATCTAAGAAAATTTTCTTCAAAAAATTGTTCTCAGACCAAAAAAAAAGAAACAGCAACGTATACAGTAGGGGCTCCCTGTTCCCTGGGGAAGCAACATCTGTGGGTGCTCCCTGCCCGGAGCCCAGGGGAAGTGGCAGCTGCAGGTGCTCCCTGCCCAGAGCCCCTGGGATGCAACAGCCGCTTGTGAATAATTGAATTCGTGAACATTCAAGTCGCAAATGTCACAACCTTGCTGTTTGGCAAAAACAAAACAAAGTAATTTAATCAGGTATCTTAGCAATGAAGAAGTAACACTGTATCTGGTTTTAATAACAAAAATATATACCATCAGTGTGTGATATCAAAAAAGTGTGATTAGTGCCTTTTATGTTGTAAACATGATTTGTGTGCATTCCAAAATTATATTTCATCCAACATTATGAAGCTCTGAAAACTGCCATTCTAAAAGAAACACTGAAATAACTAACTTTGTAGAGCTGTGAATGGAAAGGCTGTAATCAGCTAGAAAATTTATATTGCTCTTGAGAAGAGCTGAATTTTCCATAACAGAAAACAAAACAAAAACAAGTAAAATGACAAGAAGAAAAAGCAGCAGCAAATGCTTGTATCAGGCCACCTAGGGACAAAAGAAACCCACCAACTCCAGGAAAGCCTCTCCAAACTATAAGCATCCAGGCCGTGTCTACACTAGCCAAAAATTTCAAAATGACCATGCAAATGGCCACTTCAAAGTTTACTAATGAAGCGCTGAAATACATATTCACTGCCTCATTAGCATGTGGGCACCCGCAGCACTTCGAAATTGATGTGGCTCGCTGCCGCGCGGCTTGTGCAAATGGGGCTCCTTTTCAAAAGGACCCCGCCTACGTCAAAGTCCCCTTATTCACATAGCCCCAAAGTTTTTCAAACAACAACTTTCTACCAACCACAGTCTTTCACAGAAAAGCAAGTTATCCTGAAGATTAATCAGTCATTGAGCTGAAATAATAGGATATTGGTACTTGCATAAAGTGAGTGGGAAAACTAATTACAAAGGGCAATCTAGATAGCAAAGATAACTTTGACCTAAATTCACCACAGGATTTTTTCCTGGCTTTTTCATATACCTTGATGAAGGCTGGTGATGGCACAAGCTGTACTAGGTGGAGGGAAAGTTGTAAACAGAGCGACTGGAGAGAGGCCAGCATTCCCAAAGGGTGTGTGGTTCTGGCTGGGAAGAATATATAACCAGAGAAGCTTGAGCATGAGATGGTCCAGTGCATCACCTCAGCAGTCTTGTTAGCAGGGGTTGTTTGAAGCTGCTGTCAGGAATTAAATCTGCTCTGTTCCAACAGGAAGCTTGCAGAAAAGCATTACAGATGAGTATCCCATCCAAGGGAAGAAGCCAGGCTGGCACAGAGAGATGTGATTTATTCCTTACTATGCCAGCTTTGGTGAATGTGTCTCTTTTGTGAAGATGAAACCTCTTGTTATTGACTACGAACATGAATTTATGATCCTTTTCCTTCAGCATCTGGCAGTAGCTCTTTAGGTATTTATAGCTCACATAAGCACTGTGCTATAAAGAATGCAGTTGAAGATTCAAAGATGCTGATATATAACTTACATCACTTGGGTTGAGAATCATAGAATTCTAGGGCTGGAAGGGACCTCAAGAGGTCATCTAGTCCTGTCCCCTGCTTCAAGCAGGATCAACCCTAACTAAGTCATTCCAGCCAGGATCCAGCTGGGACTTAAAAACCTCTAGAGATGGAGAATCCACCACCTCTCTAGGCAACTCATTCCAGTGCTTCACCACCAGCCCACACCTGGAACAAAGACTCTCAGAAACTTAAGATGAACAGACTTATTAAGGCATTTCAGCCATTTTTCCTGTGATGCAAGATAGTGCCTATAATGGCTTTTCCAGGAGACTTGAAGTTATGGCACAGCCTGTAAATAATTAAACACAAAAAGCAGATTAAAATAGCATGAACTCAAGCACTCAGAAGTTAGGGAATGCACAAATCAAAGTTGCTTGTGCAACCTTATTCCCGCTATCACGCATATACACATTATAATACAGTGTTTACTTGTGTTACCATATACTGCTTTGTCCACAGGACCCACCTAATCCAGCACTCAGGATAAACTGTGCTCACTGAATGAGTACCTCTTCGATAGTTTGCTGTCTCCTCGTTCAGGATTTGGTCTTGCTGCACTGCAGTCACAACCTGTTCTGAATGCAGAATTATTAATTGCTTTGTGGACTTTTCTGCAGCTCACATGATTAGAATGACTGAGTTTTTCACAAACATAAATAAATTAATTTTCCCAACCCCCCGTGGGGCAAGGGGATATTACTACTCCCATTCTTCTGATGGGCCACTCAGGCACATTAAGGTAACAAGCATTCATTAATATTGTGAGTCTAGTTTGAGAATCCATCTCTACAGCATCCCGTTCCCCCATTGCACCTCCTACCCTAATGGGACCCTGCTGATGCATATACCTCCTGTTGCCACCCCACCCCCGCCACTTGTTGCCTGCTATGGATCAGCTATTTATTAGCATGAGGGGGCCCAGTGGAGGAAGGGAAGAGAAGAGGGAGAACATAGGGGTTGGGGGCTGTGGGGCCTAGATGTAGACATCAAATTTTTTCTGCTGGGGGTTGCACCACCTGGCTCTGCCCAGACCCCATCCCCGCTCCACCCCTTGCTCCAGTCTCAGCACCACTCAGCCTCTTCCCTCTCTTGTACTCCCCCTCTGGCAGAAGTTCCTGCGGAGCAGAAGGTTCTCTGCCTGCTGTGGACCACCTGCTGCCCTATGCACTCCACCCCACTCCCTATGCATCTCAGAGCCCTCCTGCTGCCCCCAGGCAATTTAAAATGGCCCTGGGGCCCCTGCCACCACCACTAGCAGGAAAGTGAGGCTAGAGCAGCTTCCGGGTGCTTGCTCCATGTGTCTGCTGGCATGTGAGTCCCTGCAGCCCCCGGGTGTAGTGGGAGGGTGTCTCTGTGTGCTGCTCCCCCACTGAGGGACTGTAGAGACGCACATGCCAACAGCCACATGGAGCAAGTGGGTGGAAGCTGCCCTAACCGTGCTCCCTTGCTGGTTGTGATGGCAGGGGCCTCAAGGCTATTTCAAATCACCTGGGAGCAGCAGAAGGGCCAGGAGTGGGGGTGGATTGGACTGCACAACAGTGGCAGGCAGGTTCGGGGAGAGACTCAGCCCTGAACTGTGGTGGAGCTGGGCTCTGGGCCATGAATATTTCTGGTGCCCAGGCTCCCACAGCTCCATATAACTCACCACCTATTCTGATAGAAAGTAATTAGGGTAGGATGGAGAACAACAAGTCTTGTAGTACCTTACAGATTAACACATATTTTGGAGCATAAGCTTTCGTGGGCAAAGACCCGCTTCATCAGATGGAACTGATGAAGCGAGTCTTCGCCCACAAAAGCTTATGCTCCAAAATATCTGTTAGTCCGTAAGGTGCCACAGGACTTCTTGTTGTTCTCGAAGTTACAGACTAACACGGCTACCTCTCTGATACTAGGGTAGGATGGGTGAGTTTGGGTTTGGTGGGGAAGAACTGTTACACATCTCATTTTTGTACACTTGACATGCCTACGGACTGGAACCTTTGGAAGTATGGGGACATTTCAACATGACTAGCACCTTGTCAGGACTTCATGCTTGATTACCTGCTTCATGCACACTCACCCTTCTGTCTGCGACAATAGACCCTGCACTTTATTTTACTTTAACAATGGAGAAGGAGGGCAACTCCAGAGCTCATGGCACAAGCCTGGGATTTGGGAAACCTGATTTCAATTCCTGGACTTCATATATGACTTGGGGTCATTCTCTGTGCCTCAGATCCCCATCTACAAACATGGGCCCAGTACTTCACAGAGGTTAAACTTCGAAGTGCTGGTTTCGTGTAGCCGCTGCTCATCGTCCGGTACTTCAGAGTGCCCGGCCTACTTCGAAGTCCCTTTATTCCTTAAATGCACTGCAGCACTTCATTAATAATCTCTCGACACCCTACTTACCATGCTCCCTTCGAAGTTGGGAGCTAGTGTTGACACAGCCAGAGTTGTTGTTAGGCTAACTACACTATGGATTGGGGCATGCTAGGCTTTTACGGTTACAGGCACTGTATATGTGTATGTATATGTATCCTTGAATTTATTTATTTATTTATTTATTTGCTGAAGAGTACCACCATTTAAAAAAAAAACAGAACAATATCATGTGAAGAATAATTTAAAAATTAAATGTGCATTAAATTGAAAGGAATTTGAGGGACATCATGGTTGTTAAATATGAATTTCTGTTTTCTGTAAACTCGTGCGTAACTTAATCCTGGATGTTCTTTTTTTAGAAAATAACGCAGGGTGTCTTGGCATTTTTAGCAAACTAAATAGCCATGTTGACTGGTTAAAATACTTAGCTTGACAGGTGCAGGTCTGCTTGTTATTCAGATTGGAATAGATTTTTTACATCATAAAGCTACAGATATGTCAAACAAATGATCAGTCGGTAAGGGTTCACATGCTGTTTTCTTATATTTACAAAATAATATGAACAGATTTAATTTGTCCCTGTCTACAAAATCTTCAGCACATGCAGAGGCTTTCAAAATGAATTTAATAATGAGTAATGAATCAAAGAATACAAAGAAGATACGATGAATGGTTAGGAACTATTGGTACTATATTTTCAGGTGAAAAATAAGAAAGCAGACTGAAAAAGTCCATGCTTCCTTGGTTCTGAACTTTATAGATTTGAAGTTAGATTTTCCCTGACAGCAAGCCAGACCTATAGAGTAGTTTCTTCTTGACATGTTGCATCAGTAATGAGCTCCTAATGAATGCGTTTATACATTTGCTTTGGGGAGTAGGATAGTAAATAGCATTTTCTTTAAAGCAGGAAGAGGGGATCAAAGGAAAATAAGCTACTCTGACACTACCAGAAGCTTTGAAAACTGGCTTTTGAAAACAAAACTGTTATGTTTATGAAACTTGATGCATGCATAAATTGGTTGTTTGAGCTATTTTGTAAATAAGAGAGGATAGGAAGGAAATAAATCTATACTATATGGATTTCAACAGACAATCTAGAGATGTATCCTGACTATCTAAATACAGAAGTCTTTTTTTTTTTTTTTGGTGGTCCATTTTGTGTCCCCAAATGTAAGAGCGAACCTTTATTCACATGAAGCATCCCACTAAAAACAATGAGACTGCTTTTAAACCACTTTGGACATAGCTCAATGTCTAGGACCAGGGGCAGACTTTGTCCTTTTTCAAGTATGCTACTGTCTTCAAACTATCCAGAATATCAATGTTGACTGGTTAAAATACGTAGCTTGACAGGTACAGGCCTGCTTGTTATCCATGCAAAGGCAGAATCTGACTCTTGCTCTGTTCACTATGCCGTGGACTGATCATCCATCTGTATTTTCTCTTTTCAAATGCTCCCAGTGGATTACCATCACTCTTTTACTCAAACTACTTCTGACATCCACTCCTGCAATGTTTCTCATAAGGTCCTATTTATATTGGGGTATTAGAGTGTTTCTGTCTAAGCAGTTCTGCAGAAACCAGATAATGTAAACATGAAGAACCAATGTAAGAAAATTGTAGTACGAAGAACATGCAGATCTGAAGATATCTTTTTTTAGGGGTCTAAACAGTTTTCTTTGTGGCTAATGAGAAGTTTCTTTGATGCGTGTAAGTATCGTCCCTGTCTGAGATGCTCAGTTATTCATTATTCTTACCAATCGAGTAGAAGAAGGCATTCTGAGAAATCTATGTGGAAAGAGATTATCACGTGTATGTTTTTACTTCTGAGTTTTATTATAACTGTAGAAAATCCCTCAATCTGGTGAATATTCAAATATTACTGAGTATTTATAAAAGATCGTTATAGTGCCTTTAAAAATAAAGATACCTTATTAAACTACAGGATTCTCTTGGGGAAAATTCGTGGGCCATTCACTTTAAACACTGGGCTAGATGAAGCTCCACGAGTCAGTGGAACAATGCTTATTTACATCAGCTGATGATCTGATCCATTTTAAAAACAAACATGATTCTATTGTTTTAAGAAAAGATTGTAAATCCCATTTTGTTGAAACAGAGAGTAGCTGATTTCAAGATCTAGGCACAAAGTCTGTGGTGGAACAGACAAACAGTACATCTTTTGGGCTTCATCTTCAGGGGCTTCTTTGAAGGGGACATAGTAATCAGTTGCGTGGATACTTCTGAGTGCCCACAGCTAAACGGCATGCCAGCCCTTTGAAGTTTGCAACTTCATCGCAGCACTTCATTAGTATTCTCCGATCAGGCTGATTACTATGCCCCCATCAAAGAAGGGGGCAAGTGTAGACACAGCCTCTGAGATGTTCAAGTTCTGTGTCTTTCAGATATTGGCAGGGAAGAAAGGAAAACACAAAAGCTTTGTGCCAGCAGAGAACAACACACCTAATGCTGTCAGCAAGAAGTTAAAGTGTTATTTGCAAAGGTGGAAGAGAACAAAAGCATATGTACAGTATGATAGTTGTGCAGCTGGAGTTAGGGAGAGGTTTACTCCTGCTTGTTTCATCTACACTAACCCGCTCCTTCAAAGAGGGCATGTAAATGAGCCTGATCGGAGCATAGCAATGAGGTGCTGCACTGCATATGCAACACATCATTAGCATAGTTCCCACCATGCGGACTTTGAAGTTGCTAAATTCAAAGCAGTGGCAAGCAGTGTAGTTGCAGGTACTTTGAAGTGCCTGAGGCTACCCTGCTTGCCAGCGCTTTGAAGTTAGCAACTTCAAAGTTCACATGGTGGGAATTATGCTAATGAGGTGCTGCATATGCAGTGCAGCGCCTCATTGCTATTCTCCGATTGGGCTCGTTTACATGCCCCCTTCAAAGGAGGGGCTAGTATAGATGAGACCTTTATGTCTTGATTTGGGACCAGCCCCTTTAACCCCATTATATAGCAGCAGTCTAATGATGAATCAGAGGGTAAAAGTGCCACCTCCCTGAATCATCAGCACCCCTCCCTGCAGCGCCTCTCGGTCAGTAGTGAAGCAGTATCCTAGCCTTATGTTGTCACCAGCTGCAGGTGACTTTTCTCCTACTTGGATAAGAGTAAAAACTGATACGTGGTCTTTAAAAAGTCACTACCATATTTCTTTTTCACTAGAATGAAGAGTTACACTTGGCATATTTGCCTCCCCCCTCGTTAAATTTCTGATATAACCACTTCCTGCATTAAGCTGTTGCATAGCTGTGTTTTGGTGGTTTTTTTCAAACACACTGGTTTCGATTTACTCCTTAGTGGTTTCGTGTCAAAGGTGATTCCCATGGACATGAGTTAAACAGATCTCTGGGGTTACACACTTCTTATGTTCCCCATTAACCCAAGGTATGTGGAAAAAGGGTACAAGAAGTAAAGATAATACAAACAACTAATATTATATTTTAAATATACCATAAACAGAAGTGTCTATACTTAAACCCTGAATACTAAAGTTTGTATATATGTAGCACTGTGTAGATGAATGATTACAGTCAACTTCTGGGTATAGAGCAATTGCATTTTCTGTAGGCTGTGAAAATAAAAAGCCACTTGACAGTGTACTAAAACCACTGTCCTGGTGATACTGAAACTGCAGTGTGTTGTGGACAGATATGTATGTGTTACTGGGAAGAACAGAGATTTCAAGGCTCACTTGCTTGTCATCCATCTGTACACAACTCCCACAGATTTAAGTTAGTGTTACATGTGCAGAAGGAAAGCAATAGCAGGTCCCTGAAAAGAAAATCTTGTACCTTTCCTCTGCATGCACAGAGGCACGTTTAACTCAGGATTGGAGCAGTTCCACTGTGCAAGAAAGGTGGCTTTCCATGGGGTGCTTCCCTTCTGTGCAATGGGGATTTCAGCTCGGCAAGGGCTCCAGTAATGTATGTTAGTTACTAGGCTGACTGCATCTTTGATTCTGCCTGGTCTGTTTGAATGCAACTTGTTCAGATCTCTGGCCTAAAAACCTCTCTTCTACTTTGGGGTAGAATCACTCAGTTTTCTTACTTTCGGGAGTTGTCTGCACTGCATCTACTAGGTCAGGTTAGTATGTTTGAGTTACTCCACTCAAGCTAGCCCAGCTTGAGCTAACCCAAGTCCAGTCCATGAAGGTAGCCTAACTCGAGTGAGAGCAAAGGGAGAGTGACCACTCAGAAACAACCCTTAACCTACACAGTGTTGGAATTAGTTGTTGCTGCATCTGTGCTGCATTGCTAACTCAAGTGACAAGAGCCCTAAAGTTTCAAGCCATTCCTCTAGATCTTACGGTCCCACTTTAGACTGAGCCAGGATCTTTGCAGTTAACAGGCACCAATTTAGAGGCAAAACACCAATTATGGCATGATCCAACAATGTAGTGTAGTGTAGCCCTTCACTTTGGGCTTTAAGCACATTCCCCATGTGCTGACTATTGTGAGTGTATGAGGTAACCCCAGCAGTTCTTTTCTCCCTGGAAGTAATGACAAAGGTAACCGAATAGCTTCCCTAAAGCAGAGTGTTATCTGCTTAGAACAAAAGCATTTAAGGGAAAACAAATCCTAAAGCAACAAAACAGACTATAGACATGTCTAGTTTACAAGATATCTAACCATCTTCCATATGGAGATCATAATGGATCTAAGCTCCCTGTAGACCCCAGCACCTCTAGGGTCTTGCTGGTACAGTTCAGTCTCTTATCTCACATACTATTTATCTTCTGTGCTTCATAGAGGGACCCATTCAAGAGCTTTTCAGTCCTTTTGATGTCCAGGTTCCCAGCCTGGCAAAGCATGCTTATATATTCCCTGTAGACAAGGTCCTTGAAGCTGATAGTTTTGCCCACTGCCCTTCTAATATGTTCTGGAATATTTATAAGTGGGGGTATTGCCTTCTTCCTGTTCTTTCTACCCACAGCCCCTACTAAACAGGAATCATACATGAAAGTCTTGCAGCCCAATAAGAAATAACTTTCCCTCACTAGCCATGCCATGTAAAGTGTTAACAGAATTACTATATCTTAGATATCACTTATCAGGTCCATATCGATCACACACCACTGAGTATACAGGGAAGAGTTAGAGTCCAAGGCAGGTTATATAAGAAGAGCAAGAACAGTCTCAGATGAGCTAGTACTATGTTGTATTCCCACCTTGCTTTTCTTTGGGGCCATGAAGCAGTTCTACATGTAATCTAGTCTAGGAAGGATCAGAAGTATTTCTCTTTCTCCACAAATCAGAACAGTATTTTTTCTATTTGACATATTTTCTGCAACTGACTGTATGAGAAGCACTTTCAGAATGTGACTGGGTAAAGTTTGTAAAGCATCCGGGTCTCATTTTCAAAACTAACATGGACATTTAGGCTTTTAACTCTCATTGAAACTCATTGAGACACAGGCTTCTTAGCTCCAGAGCTTCCAAAGTAATTCCTGTTGATTTCCTAAATGACCAAATCTGAAGAAATGTGTCTTACCCACCAAAGCTCATTACTTAATAAATAAATGTGATCATCTTTAAGGTGCTACAGAATTAGTTGTTTTGTTTCACTGTGTATCTGCACTGAAAAGCAGAAACCACACGTCAGAGACAATATTTGTTCAGAAAGTCTCATATGACTTATTAATATGACCTACAAAATATTTTTTTCTTTTTTATTTGAAAACTTTCCTTCAGAGTTTAATTTGCATGTGTGTGTAGAATGCTGACACAGTCATTTTCCGAGCCAAAAACAATAAGGGATAAACTGTATATTGTTGAACAATAGAGATCTATGAGATACTTATTTTTTTCTTCCACTGTTTCTACTTAAATCCAAAATGTCATCCTGTGAGACAGAACAAAGTTTGCCTCTGTTCTGCAAGGCTCAGTTTCTTATTGGTATTAACTTCTCTGTGAGGAGATTCATTTGCATCTTACCTTGTCTGCAGATAAGTGCAGAGTTGGCTTCAAATGTCTAACAGCATTAGCAGATACAAAGCCAGTGCTCGAAAGTAAAGCAGGAAATACAACAGCAAACATGCAAACTGAAGGTCACATTCAGAGAAAACAAAGCGAGTCTCCTTTTCTTCAGCTGAGTGAAATGCAAGCCAATTGCATTCGTAGAAGATTAGGTTTGCACAGGGGAAAGTCAGGAAATGTGGAGAATTAAGATCCCAATAGCAATGTTAATTCTGTCTTGCTGAATATCTTGTTTATTTGGCAAGAGGCATTTTACTACACAAATCCAACTTGAGAGTGCAATGTAAAAGACCTTATCCCAGATGACAGTGAAGAAGGTCATATTTGGCCAGTGGAAGACACTGTGAAAAGCTTGGCTTCTAATGTCAGTCAGCTCTTTTTCTTAAAAATACATATTGGATTAGAAAATTGATATAAAAAAAAAGAGGGACAGATAATTCAACTGAAGTTTTGAATGCAGCAAAGGATGGTTAAATTTCTGCACTGCTTTGAATATTTCAAACTTTAATCCTACATACTTGCGGCACAATACATTTGGATCAAAATATCTAGGATGATTTGAGGTGATATGTAAAAATTGAGTTTAGAATTTTATTACTATATTGAGCTCTGAAGTTTATAAAGAAATGTACTTAACCGTCTCTTTTCATTAACTGAGCATAGAAAGCATAGTTTTAAACACTATGGCTGTATCTACGTTAGCAAGTTCTTTCGGAAAATCAAGTCTTTTTTTGAAAGAACATGTGTAGCGTACACACTCAAAGTGCACTGTTTCTATCTGAGATTGAAAGAATGCAGATCTTCTTCCGGAAGCTGTCTTCCACTCCCAGATCAGGAAGAGCACCTCTCTTCAAAAGCTTCCTTCAAAAAAAAAACATGTGTAGACACTACCTGGATTCTTTTTCCAAAAGAGCAGTCTTCATGGTGCCGGAGTTTTTGATCGCTGGCCTGTTCTTTGAAAAGATCAGGGGCTGTGTGGACCCTCTCTATCAAAAGAGCAGATTGATTTTTTGATCCACTTTGTTGTGTATGGATGCCCTCTTTTGAAAGAAGTTTTTTCGGACGAGATCTTTTGGAAGAACTTCTTTTGAAAGACGGTGTAGTGTAGGCGTAGCCTGTAAGGGCTCTAATAACTGAAAATAGGCAAAGTCAATGGAAGTCTATTTGTTACGTCAGCTGAAGAAATGGCCCAAAGCAGTGGTGCTGGAACAGTTTTTGGAGAGGACGACTGAACTACTCCTCTCTTACACCCCTCACCACTCCCTAGGGCTGGAGGTGGAAGTCAGCTGGGACCCAGGGGCCAAGCGGTATTCAAGACGCAGCCAAATGGAATCCAGCAGAGCCCCCAGGCAGTGACAGGCCTGGAAGCAGGGACCCCGAGCAGCCAGGGCTCAGGGTTGGGATGCCCAGAACCTGGGGGTGTTGCAACATGCCCTTCACCCCTGCTTCCCATGCCTGTGGCTCAAACTATAGTTTTCATGAAAATAAAAAACATGGGTTGGTGTCATTAAAATTTGCAAACAGTCTTAGCCAAAAGAAGTGTTTCCAATATTTATAGGGAGAAGCATCCATGCTATTCATGAGAGAGTTTGGTGCAGGACAACAGACAGTATGTTGTATATTGAGTACATTTGGTTGTATTTTACTCTCAGATGCTTGCAGAATGATGCTGTAAATGTACCAAAAGAAATTATCTCAGCAGGCATGTATAAAATGCAAATACAATAGACCCTTCTAAAATTACAAGACTGTTGCTGTGTCTATACTAGCATTCCTCTTTCAAAATAGGCATGCAAATAAGGGAATCAAAAATGCAAATGAGGCACATGTTTACATGTCTGTTACCTCATTTGCATATTCTTCTTTTGGAAAAGCTTCTTTCAAAATAAGAAAAGAAGTGTAGAGTCTCTCTTTCAAAAACAAACCCTGTTTTTGAAGGAACACTTATTCCAAAAAAATAAATATTTTCAAAAGACCTGCATCTGTACTGCTTCTCTTATTTCAAAAGAAGCTCTTTCAAAAGAAGAATATGGAAATGAGGTGCCAGATATGTAAACATGTGATTCGTTTGCATTTTCAGTTTCCCTCATTTGCATGCCTCTTTCAAAAGAGGAATGCTAGTGTAGACATAGCCTGTCACTTGTATTTTGCATCATAAGTGAGCTAAAGGCTAAGAAATGGTGAAGAAAGGTAAGTGTAAAAAAGCTTCTTAATCGACATATTAATTAATTAATGTACATACTGACCAATTAGCCATAAAGCAGCCATCCCAACTGTGCTACCACTTATATAGTAACCATGTATTTATGGAATCCTTGCCATCCGATATTGGCTATGGTGCAGTCACTCTTAAAGGTCCCTGTAACTCTCATTAATTCTGTCCTATCTCCAAGCTTTATTATATGCCAGAGACTGAATAGCACTTTTTGTACAGGAGTAAAACACATCATTCCAACAATTAAATTTACAAGGTAATCTGAAACCTGCATTTAAAAAAAATACATATATATAGCGTTCACCTGTAGATCGCACTTCACCCCTTTCTTATGTATAATTGGGTTTGGGTGATTGTTCAAAACAGCTCAACAGTGCATTTCTAATCTGTTCTGTGCTATTCTGAAAGTATAACTTGAGTGTCTGACAGGCAAGTTGTCTTTATGAGACTGAATAAATGGCCGCAAGCCTGCATCAGATCTAAATTATAGCACACACAAATCTGAATGCAGCAAATTGATACTAATTCCTTAGCTGAACACAGCAATTTAGCTGTAGTAGTTATCAAAAGACAGCAAGTCCCCAGTCCATACAGGAAAATTCTGCTTTTGCTGACCACAACTGAAGCCCAGGGTAACACCACTGAGAAAATATATCTTGGTTTTGAAGACCATCTCTTCAAATTAGAATTGAAGAGGTAATATGAGAAATCTATCAAAACAACCTAAGCTGACATTCATTCTTTGGGTAGGTCTACACAGCAAAGTTATTTTGAAATAACTATCCTAGCATCTGCACAATGCAGCCTCTATTTTGAAATAATTTTGAAATGGCAATTGTCTTATTTCCAAATTGTTAAACCTCATTCTACAAGGAATAGTGCCTATTTCGAAATAGCTATTTCAAAATAGGGGCTGTGTAGAGAGGGAGGCTGCATCTACACTTTCAAAAGGGGAATGCAAATGAGGTAAATCAGAAATTCAAACAAAGTACCAATTTACATATTTAATGCCTCCTTTACATATTCACTTTTTCAAAAGAGAGTATTTCAAAAGAAAAACAGCAGTGTAGATGGGGTTCTTTCAAAATAAAGCCCTGTTTTTGAAAGCACCCAAATGAAGCCTGAGATATGTAAATCAGTGCTACATTTGCATTTCTGATTTACCTCATTTGCATTCCCTTTTGAAAGGGGACTGTAGTGTAGATACAGACAGAATAGAGCCTGTTACAAAATAAGCCATACTGCGTCCAATGGCTCTCCTTCGAAATAAATTCTATGTGTTTAGATGCTGTATTTTGAATTAGCTAAGTGCTATTTCAAAATGCATTTTTGTGTGTAGCAGCGTTATTTTGAAATATGCTCTCCCAGAATAGCTTATTCTTCTTCGAGTGTCCCCGTGGGTGCTCCACATTAGGTGTCGGGCTCTCCCGGCGCCGCAGATCGGATCTTCCAAGCAGTTTCTGCCGGACCATGCATGCGCCGGTGCGCGCCGCTCCCTTGCGCGCTCCTGGCCACGTGCACGATCCGGTCCCCGCAAGTTCCTCTTAACCGCCATCGGCTGCAGACGGAATCTGACTAGGCTACGGCCAAGTTAGCGTATTCAATGGTTTTAACTGTTTTTCTTTAAAGTTTTCAAGTTCTTAGGCTACTGTTAAGTTAGCCAGTTGTTATTTTCAAAAAAAAAAAAAAAAAAGAAACAACAAGCGGGATGGCATGCAGTCCAGTCCTAGTAACAAGCGGAGCACCGGAGGCCAGGAGCCTAGGGCCATTAGCCCTCCTGCCGCGGCAGGCTATCGGAGAGGGGGAAAACAGCACAGAGAAGGTGCTAAGTACCCCATTAACAACTAAAAGACTCACCAACAATGTCCTCTTCAGGATTCAAGAAATGTGAGTCTTGCCGAGAGGCAATGCCAGCGTCTGATGGGCACAGTCACTGCATAAGGTGCCTGGGGGAGTCCCATGTCACGCAGAAATGCTCCTTCTGTGCAAAATTAACAGCCAGAGCAAGGAAGGACAGGGAGATGCGGCTTGAAATGCTGCTCTTTGACAAGGCTCTCCAGCCAGACGTGCCGGAGCGGCCGCAGCAGGAGGGACCCTCCGGGGCCCATAAAAGGAAAGCCGCCTCCCTCACCCCATCAGCGCAAAAACGGAGGAAAGTCTCCCCAGCCCGATCCCTGCCAGCAGCAACAGTGAGCGGGACGGGAGGAGCGCACAGCCCCCAGCCGCAGCAACAGCTGATCGGCGGCGGCACGGAGAGCCACGTGGAGGCGGCTCAGCCTCCAATAATCAAACAGCCGCCCCGCACCGCAGGCAGGGCGGCGGCTAAACAAGCGCCGGTACCGGCGGCACCACAAGCAGCGGCACCGACCCCGGGGAACCGGCGGTGCAGAGCGCGCAGGCACGTAGCCTGCAGGCACTGGAGGACACCGCCCATGCGGCACCGCCCATAAGCGTGCCGAGCACGGTGCGGACGGGGCCGAGATCTCCTACATGTCAGGGGGCGGAGCTACCGCCTCAAGGGAGGGGGAAGGCTGCACACAAAACAAGGCACCGCAGCCCCTCTCCAGACAGGGCTGCAGAGTTGCTTTCTCTCACCCCTCCGCTCATGCTGCAGACTCCAACTAGGAGGCAGGGGTCCCCCCTAGCCTACCCGGAGCCCCCGTCTCCATTTTTACAACCAGCCTCGCCCTGGCTGGGATCACCTTCACCCTTCCTGGGGTTTGAGCTGCTGGAGTACTATCACAAATCGCTCTCTCCAGTGTCCCAGGTCTTTCAATGATCTCGCTCCCCCGGACGCAGAGGGTATGCACCAAGGGAGTGGTCCAGGTCACCTTCCCAAGAGCAGTGCCCATGCTGCCATGGTCGCCCCTATCATGCGGGCATAGACACCACCGGCAATCTACCAGGGAAAGATCCCCACAGACGGTCCCGTATCCCCGAGGGCAATCGCGAACGGGGACAGAGACTCAAGTATCTCAGGGGGAACTGGTTATGGAACCCCGAGATTTTTCCCTTGCAAGCTTCCAGCGAGTGGATGTACCATCACCAACAGGAACCGGAAGGGTCCAGAGAGGCGTACCCTAGTGGTTCCTCGGTCTCCTCCCCGGACGAGGCTACGGCCCCGGGGGACGTCCATCCTCCGGACGATCTCATACAGTTCCAAGAGCTGTTTTAAGAGGGTGGCCTTCACGCAAGGCATCCAGACAGCAAAGGTGCAAGAGAAACACCATAAGCTCCTCAAAAATCTGAGACCTCCGGCCTCCTCCAAAATAGCAATACCGCTTGATGATGCAATCTTGGAGTCCGCCACTATGATATGGCAGACCCCTGCGACTATTCCGCCTGTCCACAAGAGAGCGGATAAAAAAAAAAAAATACTTCGTGCCGGCGAAGGGCATGGAGTTCCTGTTCAGCCACCCACAACCAAATTCCTTGGTTGTGGAGTCGTCGCAACAAAGATCAAAGACATCTCAATTCAAGACAGAGGAACAGACAAAGATGCCAAAAAGCTTGAGCTGTTCAGCAGAAAGGTCTACTCCTCCTGCACTCTACTGTTGCTAATGGAAATTACGCAGCGCATCTAGCGAACCATAATTTCGACAACCACACTAGGTTAACCTCCCTCATGGACTCGCTTCCAGAGGGCAAGTGCTCAAGGTGCTCAAGGCCATCGTGCAAGAAGGCTACGCGGCCTCGAGGACGGGAGTTCAGATCGCCCTGGATGTTGCGGACACAGCAGCACGCTCCACAGCTACGGCAGTGGTGATGCGAAGGGAGTCCTGGCTCCAGACTTCGGGTATACCGAGGGACCTGCAGACAAAGATAGTCGATCTTCCCTTCGACTCACAGAAGCTGTTTGCTGAATCAACTGACTGGGTCCTTCATTCCAGTAAAGATTCAAGAGCCACACTTAGGACCCTGGGGATTTACACCCCTCCATACAGAAAGAAAAAGTACTACCCTCAACAAAGACGGTACCAGTACCAGCAACAGTGTCCCCAGTACCACAGGGGTTACGAGCAAGGGCGACATCAACAGCACCAGCAGTACAGAACTCCCAGGCGACGTTCCCAACAGAGTCGTGCGTCCACGGGGCAGGGCCAAAGGCCACAAGTTTGACACACAGATCCAGGGCTGCGCCATCACTAATATCGCACAAGGTCATCCGAAGCGGTTATTCCACCATCGCCTCCGACCATTCTATGACCAGTGGCAAAGGATCACCACAGACAAATGGGTGCTGGAGATCATAGCCACAGAGTACGCCATCCCCTTCCAGTCGCTCCCACCGCCACGACATCCACCCAGGCCCAACCTCCAGGAGGCTTCCCACGTAGCGAGGCTCAAGCAGGAGGTAGACCATCTCATGCTCTTAGGGGCAGTGGAAAGAGTGCTGGAGCAACTGCAAGGGAGAGGGTTCTACTCGAGGTACTTCCTCACGGAGAAAAAGACAGGAGGCTGGAGGCCCATCTTAGATCTTCGAGGCCTCAACCGGTACCTGCGCAAGCAACGCTTTTGGATGATCACAATCGCCTCCATCCTCACGGCACTAGATGATGGAGATTGGTTCGCAGCCCTCGACTTACAAGACGCGTATTTTCACATAACTATCCATCCGGCTCACCGACGATTCCTCCAGTTTCATGGTAGGCAAAGAACATTTTCAATACAAGGTCCTACCGTTTGGCCTCTCCTCGGCCCCCAGAGTCTTCACCAAGACCTTGGCAGTGGTGTCAGCCTACCTGCACAGACAGGGGGTATTTATATTCCAGTATCTGGACGACTGCCTACTCAAAGGGGCCTCGAAGGAGGAGGTACTACGCATGATCCGCGTCACAGCAGGCACGTTCTCTTCGCTCGGCCTGGTTATCAATCTGACAAAATCAAAGATAGACCCCACACAGGACATAGAGTTCATAGGGGCACGCATAAATTCTATTACAGCGAGAGTGTATCTACCAGAGACTTGCTTTCGGGCCATCGGCTCCCTTGTGCAAGTCATCACCTATAGCCCTACGGTGCCGGTTCTGACGTGCTTACAGCTGCTGGGCCACATGGCAGCAGCGACGTTCGTAGTACAGAACGCCAGGTTACACATGCGCAGCATGCAGCATTGGCTGGCGAGCGTATACAAACCGGCAGCACACACCGTTCACAGGGTGGTGTCACCCACAACAGAGGTGCGCAAATCCCTGCAATGGTGGGTAAACCCCAAGAACCTGCTAACGGGTACCCTTCCACCAACCACAAATATCGGTTTTTCTTACTACAGATGCCTCCCTCATAGGGTGGGGAGCACACATGGGCGAAGAGGTGACGCAAGGGCTGTGGTCCTCCACGGAGCAGTCACTGCACATAAATATACTGGAGCTCAGAGCAGTGTTCAACGCCTGCAGACACTTTCGAGACCATATACAAGGCAAAGTAGTCGGGATCAGTACAGACAATACCTCCACCATGTTTTATATAAATCAGCAAGGAGGAGCTCGGTCCCGTGCCTTATGTGCGGAAGCCGTCCGGTTGTGGAACTGGTACATCGCCAACAATATAACCTTGAAAGCCTTGTACTTACCAGGCGCTCACAATGTGAAGGCAAACCAGCTGAGCAGGCGTTTCGCACTCACGTACGAGTGGCAGATCCGTCCCGATCTGCTGCAACCGATTTTTCACGCATGGGGTTTTCCCCAGATAGGCCTGTTTGCTACTCAACACAACAAGAAGTGCCCACGATTCTGCTCCAGGGCAGGACTGGGACGGGGGTCCCTGAGGGATGCTTTCGCAATCTCCTGGAGGGGCCCCCTGCGTTACGCTTTCCCTCCCGCAGTGCTCATCCACAAAGTGTTGCAGAAAGCCCGGAGGGAAGGAGCCTGAATGATCCTGATAGTCCCAATGTGGGATCGACAGCAATGGTTCCCCCTACTCCTGCGCATGTTGGACCGGCCACCGATGCCCCTTCCGGTGGCGCCGGATCTGCTCATGCAAGCCCAGGGGTCCATAGTGCATCCGCACCCCCAAGGCCTGTGACTACAAGCGTGGTTATTCCATGGCTCAGCTCCCTAGAGAGCACATGTACGGAGGAAGTGCGGCAAGTCCTAGAAAGTAGCAGGAGGACTTCCACCAGGAAGACGTACAAGCAGAAATGGACTCACTTCATGGCATGGTGTTCTACCAAACAGCTAGCCCCCCTTTCGGTGCCTATACCTGTGATATTAGAGTATTTACTGGACCTCAAGAGAGGAGGACTCTCAGTATCCTCGTTAAAGGTCCACCTTGCCGCCATTTTGGCGTTCAGACATGAAGAGGAAGGGCACACGGTGTTCGCCCATCCCATGGTTACCAGGTTCCTCAAAGGGTTGGTAAACCTATACCCCCCTCGGAAACCGCTTCCACCTTCATGGAACTTGGACCTGGTGCTTAATGCGAAAACGGGACTACCATTCGAGCCTTTGGCCACGGTTTCCCTCCGCCTCCTTACGATAAAGACGACCTTTCTTCTAGCAATCACGTCAGCTCGCAGGGTGAGCGAGCTTGCGGCAGTTATGGCAACGCCACCCTGCGCTGTTTTTTCCAAGGAGGCGGTAACCATACGGCTGCATCCAGCCTTTGTTCCTAAAGTTTCTTCTGAGTTTCATATTAACGAACCTATTGTTTTACCCTCGTTTTATCCAAAGCCTCATAACTCTAACAAAGAGGCGCACCTACACCTCCTGGACGTGAGGAGGGCGCTAGCCTTCTGTATAGACAGGACCAAGTCCTTCCGGAAAACGGATAGACTCCTAGTCTCTCTCGCTCCCAAATCAAAAGGAGAATGTCTCTCTTCGCAGAGAATCTCGAAGCACATCGTATCTTGCATAAAAATGTGCTACGAACTCAAAAAGATTCCTTTACCGTCCACGCCCAGGGCTCATTCCACTCGGGCAGTGGCGGCATCAACAGCCTTTTTCAAGGGCGTTGCGCTAAAAGACATTTGCAGAGCGGCGACCTGGTCATCCTATGACACCTTCGCCAAACATTACACCCTTCACAGGGTATTCCAAGAGGATACCCGTCTCTCGACAGCGGTCCTCTCGGGGACAAGCTGCACATAATCCGATTACCCACCTCCTATCTTGGGTTACTGCTGGGTAGTCACCTAATGTGGAGCACCCACGGGGACACTCGAAGAAAAAAGAAAGGTTACTCACCATAGTAACAGTGGTTCTTCGAGATGTGTCCCTGTGGGTGCTCCACTACCCGCCCATCCTCCCCGCTTCGGATCTCTGTTTAGTGTTTTGCAGGAGCATCTGAGGCGGTTGGTCAAGGAACTGGCGGGGACCAGATCGCGCACGTGGCCAGGAGTACGCAAGGGAGCGGCATGCACCGGCGCATGCGCGGTCCGGCAGAAACTGCTTGGAAGATCCGATCTGCGGCGCCGGGCGAGCCCAACACCTAATGTGGAGCACCCACGGGGACACATCTCGAAGAACCACCGTTACTACGGTGAGTAACCTTTCTTTTTTTAATAATGCTGCTGCGTTGACATACCCTTTATCATCACCCCTTATATCTGTCCCTATAATAAAAAGAGAAGTGTTTATTTTTCATAGAACAATCAAGAGATGCAAAGATGCATGCAAGAGATAACAATACAAGGAAACTGAAGCTACCATACATACAAAACATATGAAAGATTATTGTAATCACATAACCACATGAGGAATGTTCACTATGGGTAAGTGGAGGAATTATCCACAGAGCTAGAGAAAAAGGAGAGGAGAGAACATCTGAAGTGTGCAGGGATGCACTGAGTGTCAGTTATTGTATTTACAGTGCAAAAATCTGCTAGAAATAACCCATCCGTCTGGATAATTGCAGATACCATCAAAACACAGGTTGAGAAGCAATACAGTACTTTAAAATGTTTGGGTTATGTTCCACACCCAAACACAGTTCTAGGGAAATGATTATACTATACATTTTAATAATTAATGTATTTTTATATGCATCACCCAGCTTGTATCAGGTACTTGAGGCTGATCCTCAGGTTGTGTGAATTATCATAGCTCCATTGAGTTCAGTATTACCACTGAGATATTATCGCTTGCCACCTCTCATTACCATAGTTTCTAAGCACCTCAAGGAGTTTATAGATCCCCTAATTTGTTGTGCTTGGGCAGATCTAACACATGCAGAGAGCTCCACTGAAATCAAATTATATATGTCTCTGGGATGTTTCATATATAGGTCAAATCCTTACCTTGTTTATATGCATCTCTTTAGCAGCTATTATAAATGTATCTTATTGTACATGAGAACCAAACAAGCAAACCTCCTTAACAGAAATGTTACTAGTTGTCTCTGAAGGCCTGATTTCTCAAAAGCATCTGCGGTTTTCATTGATTTCATTTGGAGTTGTTAAGACTCAATATCTCTGACAGCCCAGTTTTCAGGGCGTAGGGTGCTATCATAATGTAACTACTAAATTATAACATTAATGAATCAGAACTGAGACAGGGCTTCCCCAACACACTACATTCTTTTTCATGTTGCATTATTCTATTTGCACATGTTGTTCTGAAGAGGCTCAATGTTCTTGCGGATAGAGTCTACCCTGAGTCTCAGGGTGGGTTCAGAGCTGAATGGTCCACCATAGACATGGTTTTCTCTGTTAGGCAACTACAAGAAAAGTGCAGGGAGCAGAACAAACCTCTGTATGTTGCCTTCATCAACCTGGCCAAGGCATTTGACCTCGTCAGCAGAAAAGGTCTGTTCGTGATTCTGGCTAAGATCGGCTGTCCCCCAACTGTGCTCCTCATTATTAGGGCCTTCCATGAAGGCATGAAGGGGACCGTCGTATACGACGGATTCACATCTGAACCCTTTGAGATTCTCAGTGGAGTGAAGCAGGGGTGTGTGCTGGCTCCAACACTGTTTGGCATCTTCTTTGCAGTTTTGCTCAAATATGCCTTCGGAACTGCTACAGAGGGCACCTCTCTCCTCACGAGAACAGACGGCAAACTGTCAAGGCTTAGAGCGAAGACCAGGGTGCTTATGAAGCATCTAAGGGAGTTCCTTTTTGCTATTGCTGCTCACACTCAGCAGGAACTGCAGTCACTCATAACTCACTTTGCGGATGCATGTATGGAATTTGGCCTCACAATCAGTTTAAAGAAGACCCAGGTGATGGGCCAAAACGTGGGTAATGAGCCATCTATCAAGGTGCTAGACTACGAACTGGAAGTCATCCATGAGTTCGTGTACCTCGGCTCGACGATCTTCGACAACTTGTCACTTGATAGCGAGATCAACAAGCACATTGGAAAAGCCGCCACAACATTCTCCAGGCTGACGAAGAGAGTATGGGCTAACAATAAGCTCACTGTACACACCAAGGTGCAGGTCTACACAGCCTGTGTTTTGAGCACACTGCTGTACGCCAGTGAAACATGGACTTTGCGCTCAAAACAAGAGCAGCGGCTCAACACATTCCACATGCGCTGCCTTAGGAGCGTACTCGGTATCTCACGGCGGGACAAGGTCCCCAGTAGCGCAGTGCTTGAGAGGGCAGGCACCGCCTCCATGTTCACCCTTCTCAAACAGAGGCATATGCGCTGGCTGGGCCATGTCTCACGCATGACGGATGGCCGAATACCGAAGGACCTCCTCTTCGGCGAACTGGCGTCTGGAAAGAGGCTGAAAGGGCGACCTAAATTGCGCTACAAGGACACGTGCAAGCATGACCTCAGCGCTCTCTCTATCAGTGTGAACACCTGGCATTAGCTCGCCTCAGACAGGCATGCCTGGAAACAGGGAGTGAAGGAAGCTCTTGTTATGTATGAAACTACTTTGGTGAAGGAAGTGGAAGACAGGAGAGCCCTCAGGAAGATCCATGCCCATGATACCAGATCGACATCTGCTTACTGCTGCTCACAGTGCGGAAAGGACTGCCACACCCAGATTGGATTGCACAGCCACAGAAGACGCTGCTCGAATCAGTCCAGCTGGGGCACAAACCCATGATCCCTCAGGATTGAAGGATGCCTACTAGTAGTATTCTATGGATTAAAATGTCTTCATTTTCAAAACTGATATAGTAAAATATGGAGGCATGATTTTTAACCAGTCCATATTCTTGACTTTCTTGAGGAACTATGTATGTATTCTAAACAGGCATTTAGATCAATTTTTTTTCCTGACTATCACCTTGCAGAATCAGGAGCATATTTTGCCTGTATGCAGAATCATCTGTCTTCAGTGGGTTCTATTGATTGATGTCATGGCACATTATCTGTCCAATCTATTGCCTCTTTCCAAAATCTCAATGTTTCATTTGCAATGTTGCAGCTCTGAATGCTAAACAAGCATATGCAATGTGCATATTGTTCACTGTATATGCTGCAACTTCTTGCCTTAATGTGAGTGGTTTTGTTATTTTTCATCTTTTCCTCTCAAGTGTTGTGCTCAGTGACTAAATCTGAAAGTGCTAATTTCTTCCCCATAGCAAAGACAGACTGATTTCCATATTTATCTAGGGGAAACTTGATGGCTCTGAGCTTATCACAGAAATTTGAATATTCATAACCTGAAATCTACAAAAGCTAAAACTGAAACATGGATGTCTAGGTTTTAGTTACTGTATTTGGGCATGTTTTTAAACAACATCTAGATTTTTCTAGGTATTTGGGGTAGATCCTCAGGTAGTGTAAATTTGCTTAGCTAATAAGCGGGTTTTATATGAGACCAACATATTAAACTCTTTTCATAATACTCATTTCAAAATCAGCATGGAAAGATTTAATTCTGCTAAATTGATTTTTAGCTTGGTGATGTTTGAATGCAGAGGTTGCAACATATATTTTTCGTAAGGAAAAATATTACCCTTCTGAGCACAAAGGTGAGGTTGAGCTGTGGAATTACCTTATAATTTAAAACCGATGGCAGTAAGGAGGCTGTTCCTTCAGAGATTATTACATACTGTCTACAAAGCAGTCAGATGCCATCACCTGCTTAGGAGTGAGTCCTGGATTCCAGCTCCCTAAGACAATGGGGATGTTCGCAGGGCGTCTGGCACATGTTCAGAGTCTCCCCATTTCCCCAGACATTCAGTCCTGTCCTCGCAGCTGATTGTGACTCCTCAGTTGTGAAGTTTAGAGATGGTGTTCAGCCACAGGGCATGGAGCCAGCAGATGTCTCTGAAACAGAGCTGTTAACCAAATAAATGACCTGTCCCATGTTGCCAAACCACTCTTTGCTTCCCTCTCCCCAGATGTCCCCTGAAGGGTCACTACAGACCCAGGGAGCTTCAGCAGAAAAAGAGGACAAGGGGAGAGGGATAAGGTAGATTCAAGATGGATTCCAGTACCAAGTGGCATGGTCACACATCTCTCTAGGACCAGCCATAGTTTGGATGTACAGGAAAAATAAAACTGTTTATAGATCATTGGCTCAAGTGCAGGGCCATTAATGTCCTAAAGTATCCCTAATGGCCTACTAACAAATTTAGAATGAAAATTATACTCACGCTTCTTATTACATGCACAATAATAGCTGCATCTACACTAGCCGGCTATTTCGAAATAGCCATGCCAACTTCGAAATAGCGCCCGCCGTGTCGACACGGGCCGAGCACTATTTCGAAGTTGAAATCGACATAAGGCGGCGAGATGCCAAAGTCGCTATCCTCATCAGGAGATGGGAATAGCACCCTACTTCAACATTGAACGTCGAAGTAGGGCACGTGTAGACGATCTGCGTCCCGCAACATCGAAACAGCGGGGTCCTCCATGGCGGCCATCAGCTGAGGGGTTGAGAGGTGCTCTCTCCAGCCCCTGAGCTCGATGGTTGCCGCGTGCAGCAGCCCGTTAAAGCTCCCCACCCCCTGATTTCCTGTGTAGGAAGCTGAGAGCACGTGCAGGCAGCAGCACAGCCACATGCATAGCCTGCACGTCCTCAGCAGCCCCAACCCACCACCCTGCACCCCATGGCATCCAGCCAGCCCCCCAAGCGCCCACAGGGCACCCACCCCAAGGGGACCCAGAGCTCCCAGCCTGCCAGCCAGCGGGGCAAGAGGCAGCGGGGCCCCTCCTGGATGGAGGCCGAGATCCGGGACCTGCTGGGGCTCTGGGGCGAGGAGGAGGTGCTCCAGGTAATGGGGAGCAAGAGGCGGAACGCGGATGCTTTCGCTCGGCTGGCCGAGGGCCTGGCTGCCTGGGGTCACCCTGTCCGCACTCCTGACCACGTCAGGAGTAAGGTAAAGGAGCTGTGGCAGGGTTACACCCGGGCCCAGGACACGGCCAGCCGATCTGGGGCCGCCCCCACCGCTTGCCCCTTTTACAGGGAGCTCAGGGCCATCCTGGGCCCATGGTACACCTCCTCCCCCTCAGCCACCCTTGACACCTCTGGCGACAAGCTCCAGCAGGTCCCGGAGATAGAGTCCGCCCTGGAGGCCATCCCTGCACCCCAGGGCCCCCCCCAGGAGCCCACCCCGCGACACCGGAGGAGGAGGAGGAGTCCTCCAGCGACGGGGGACTCCAAATCGCCCTCCCCTCCCGCAGCTCCAGCAGGGCGTCCGCCTGATGGGTGTCCCCTGACTGTGGGAGCGGACCGTCAGGTATGTACCCCCCGGTGCACACCCCCGGGGTTAAGGGGCAGGGACGAGAGACATGACCAGGGCCTTCCACACACCCAGATGACCATGGCCCCGAGGACGTCAGTGGCATGTCCCTCAGAAGAGTCCATCAGCCCTTGCCCCCCAGCAGGACAGAGCCATGCCCCATCCCTGGGGATGGGGGGAGCGGAACCTAGGGTCCCCCGGTGGGGAGGGGGTTGGACACCCATCATCATTATCAGCATCTCCGGGGGACAGGGATGGGGAACCAGCAGCAGAGGGGTGGGGGGACAAGGGCCACGGGTCAGGGCCCAGACTAACGGCTGTCTCCACTCTTCTTTCCCCCCCCCCCCGTTCTGCAGCTGCACCATCGGAGGACCCGGAGAGCACCGGCACGGCATCCGTGGTCCCGGAGAGCCCACCTGGGCCATCCCACCAGGCCAGCCCCTTGGCGGAGCACGGACCAGCCCCAGGACGAGCCCGACAGCAGCGGAGCCATCCGCAGGCATCCACGGACCCCCAGCTGCTCACCACCCTCCGGCGTCAGCTGGAGGTGTCCGAGCGGCGCCTGCAGGTGGAGGAGCGGCGGCTTGACCTCCAGGAGCAAGCACTGGCCTGGCATCAGGAGGCTTGGGGGGCCTTCATGCGCACCTTCGATGCCATCATGCGGCACTTGGCCCGCTCTGCCCGCCGCTCCGCCTGCCATCTCTCCACCATCAGCCGTCCTGGGGCCTGCCAGCAAGGGGGACCATGGGCCTCTAGACTCCGCCCGGCCCTTTCTGCCAGTTCTCCCGGCCCGCATCCGGGGGACCATGGGCCTCTGGACTCCGCCCGGCCCTTTCTGCCAGTTCTCCCGGCCCCCATCCGGCCGAGACATGGGTCGCACCCCCCCACACCAGGCACAGGACAATGGGGGGTGCGTGGCTGAGGACGTTGCCCCCCAAGGCCCTCTCCAGCCCCCACTTTTGGACATATTCCCCCCATCTTTGTAAATAGTTTTTGTTCTACCCCTGTTTTGTACCTGCCCCCAATGTTCATAGTTCCCCCCTTCTTCTGTTAATAATTAATACAGGTTGCATGGTTTTGTTTAAAAAAAATTCCATTTATTGCACAGAAGTGTGGGGGGGTGTGCTCTCGGGTTCTCTGTGGTGTGGGCGTGGGGGCAGGGAGTGTTGTGGAGGATGTGGGGGTGCAGTGGGTGGCTCATCCGCAGCTGGCCCTGCCAGCGTTCACCCCGCAGCCTGGTCAAAATGGGCCCACAGGGCCTCCCGGACCTGGATCCCCTCAGGGTCAACCTGGCGACTGGGGGCAGCAGGTGGCTGGACATCGGCCCTGCCAGCCTCCACAGCCCAGCCTTGGAAGACGGCCTCTCCCTTGCTCTCCACCAGGTTGTGGAATGCGCTGCACGCGCCCACAACCTGGGGGATGTTGGTGAGCCCTGCATCCAGGCGGGTAAGGAGACACCTCCAGAGCCCTTTGAGGCGGCCGAAAGTGCACTCGACCACCTGGCGCGCATAGTTTAAGCGCGTGTTGAACCGCTCCTGGCTGGCTGTGAGATGGCCCGTGTAAGGGTGCATGAGCCAGGGCCGGAGGGGGTACGCCACGTCTGCAACGAGGCAGAGGGGCATGGTGGTGTCCCCCACAGGGATCTCCTGCTGGGGGGGATGTAGGTCCCCGCCTCCAGCCGGCGGCACAGGCCCGAATTTCTGAACACCCGGGCGTCGTGGGTGCTGCCAGGCCAGCCAACATAAATGTCCAGGAAGTGGCCCCGGCTGTCCACCAAGGCCTGGAGGACAACAGAATGGTAGCCCTTCCTGTTGAGGAAGCGTCCTCCGCTGTGCTCCGGGGCATGGATGGGGATATGGGTCCAATCCAGAGCCCCAAAGCAATTTGGGAAGCCCAGGCTGGCAAACCCCGCGATGGCAGCATCTGGGTCCCCAAGCTGCACGAGCCTGTGGAGGAGCAGGGCATTGACTGCGCGGATGACCTGCAGGGGAAGGACTGAGAGAGCACCGGTGAGGGGTGTGCAGGGTGTGTCTGCCCCTCCCCACCCCAGGGCTCCCCCCCCCCCGGGTCCTCTTACCTCCATGAGGACAGCCCCGACGGTGGCCTTGCCCATGCCAAATTGCTGCCTTACGGATCGGTAGCTGTCTGGAGTGGCCAGCTTCCAGACAGCAATGGCGACCCGTTTCTCTACAGTGATGGCACGTCGCATGGGGGTGTCCTGGTGCCGTAAGGCAGGGGTGAGCCACTGGCAGAGCTCCAGGAATGTCTGCCGGCTCATTCGGAAGTTCCGGAGCCAGCGGTCGTTGTCCCACTCGCTGAGCACCAGCCGCTCCCACCAGTCGGTGCTCATGGGGTATCTCCACAGCCAGCAGCGTGTGCGGTGTGGGGGGCGGGGAGGCTGGGAGGGCAGCAAGGTCCGGGGCTGCTTCCTCATCCCCTGGGTGCAGCTCATCTTCCTCAAATAAAAGATGGTCAGCTGCCTCCTGCATGGCACTGAGCAGGGCAGCCACTGGTCCTCTAGGGGCGGGTGTGTGGGCCTGTGGCTGCTGCTGCTGCTGCTGCTGCTGCTGCTGCTGCTGCTGCTGCTGCTGGGGGTCCATGGTGCTTCACGGGGTGTGCGTGCTTGTGGCTCTGCAGACCCATGCTGTGCAGGCTCTGTGTGTCTGGGAGGAGCCCTTTAAGGGAGCGGCTTGCTGTTGGCCCGGAAGTGCTAGTCCGCCCTGTGACCCTGTCCGCAGCTGTTCCTGGCACCCTTAGTTCAATTTGGGCTGCTTTGGTGTGTAGACACTCCCCTGCAGCACCTATTTCG
This sequence comes from Carettochelys insculpta, assembly GCF_033958435.1. Classification (NCBI taxonomy): domain Eukaryota; kingdom Metazoa; phylum Chordata; order Testudines; family Carettochelyidae; genus Carettochelys; species Carettochelys insculpta. The sequence goes on from NC_134137.1 coordinate 141,858,270, forward strand.
ATGTAGTGCTGTCCAGCGTCGATGGCACCAGCCCTGGAGTATATGTGGACGCTATTCATCAACATAGCTTATTTCGATGTAGCATCCCAGTGTAGACGTAGCTAATAAGATATCCAGATACAGGATATTGTAACTTTAAAATTTGTACGTTACATGGTGCATTTTGCACAAAGCACCTTTGTTATGCATGTTCATAAACCAATTTCTATAAAGCATGGCCAGGATGATGACACCCACCCTCTCTCCTATACAGAAAAACTTCAGCAGGCGCTCTTCCAGTGTCTTTTGTAGCAATCTGTGGATGGATCACTCTGATGCAGAAGTGCCTTGTATAGGGGGGAGTAGGAGCGCTGCATGACTTCTTAGTGTTGTGCCAGGTGAGTCAGGATTAGGTCCTATAGTAGTTTTAACAAGCCTCTGTGTTATTTCAAACCGACAGATTTACTTTTTAAATTGTATGGAAAACACTCCTGAATTATTCATTCTAAATGAAAGTGAGTGAATTCATTAAACAAATACATGTATATCATACACTTGAATTATATTTCTCTTTGAAATATACTCAGAACTGAGTACAGTGGGAGATTTGCTTGATTCAGGGCTGCAGTACTGGGCAATGTTAAAGGAACGTTAAAAGTCGTAGTTCAATTTAGGTAGCACTGAGTTAACCTGGATAAGACTGTAGAGATGGAATCTTACATTCTCAAAGTCATCACAAAGAAAAAGAGAGACGCTCCAATCAACTGTACTCTATCACTCCATATAAATTCATGACATTCCACATTAAAACCTTTCTAGAAGACAGCACCTACAGATCTAACACCTTACAACATTAGTTAAAGCAAAAATGGAGCAGGATATAAAGATAATTCTGGTAGGACATTTTCATATGGGGATTTCAAGAGAAGCTTTAGCTGGACTTCAGAGCATTAATGCTATTAATTAAACTAATGTCAAACCTAATTTTTAATGACTTCATTAATGTATCTGTAAATTAAAAAATAAAAATGATATATGTGTACCCAGTGATCTGGTGACACTGTGCTATATTGGGAATTACCTAGGTTTATGTACAAAGCAAATCAAACTCCTGAGGTGACAGTGGAGGGAGAAACTTAGCTTTGTATTCTAACTCCTCAGCAACCTTTCAGAAACTGTAGGGCTCTTTTAGTGTCACATTGGCTTCTTGATCTTGGGCTCCATCTGACATACCACATTCAGGTCAATCAAGAGCCCTGCAATAAAATGATATGTGCCCAGGGAGCAAGGACTAAGAAAAGTCTTAAGTTTTCCTGAACACAGTTTTCAAGTGGATGTCCTCAACTGATGCTCCTGTCATTTGTGTAGTCACAGAAGGCCACAAGTGTATGCAGTGGGTAATGTCCGTGTCCTGAAAAAAGAGGTAACAAATTCACTGTTGGCTCAAGAGGGCTATTTTCCCTTATTTCTCAGGGTCACAAAAATTGATTATATTGCTTCCTTGAAGCTGCCACAATGCACGTTCGTACTTCTTCCTATAACCACAGATAGAAGTGATTTCTAACTCTAGCTGCCCTTCTGGCACATATTATGTAAATTACATTTCCCTGTACAATTAAACCTACAGTAATCCATCTTGGCTTTTTTTTTTTTTTTGAGCTTCAGTTAAATCTACAAAAGAAACAAGTCTGAAAAATGCAGATTCAAAACAAATGCATTTGAGAAAAGGCTGAGCAATTGAAAAAGAAGGGTTGTAATGGAATTTTTATTGTATTTGTATTAAAATGGTGACTAGAACAATAAAGAAATCCATGTATTACAAGGGGAGCAACCACTACCAAGGGTTAAAACACAAATTTTATTTACCACTTTAATACAATTCAGAGACTGGTAGGGTAGAACAGGGCAGGAACTGGATTTTGCTTTTTGCACTTTTATTTTTTGGCCCTATTCTGCAACAGAAGAAAAGGAAAGAAAAAAAAAAACCATTCCAAGAAACAAATTAAAAAAACATTTAGATGATATCAGAATATTTTGTTTCAATTACATTTAATACCATTATTTATCTTTTCAAACATATACAAAAGGAAAACAACATTGAACAAAATTTTGAAATATTCTAGTCTAAAATATCAAGTAGGATATTTCAGCATTATCAAAATGATTTTTCAACAAAACGTAATCAAAATCTACATTATTTGAATGTTCTGATTTTTGTGAACTGGAATTTTTTAAATAAAACTATTTAACCAGAGCCATGTGTGGCTTATATTAACAGTAAGCACGTCATTCAAACACCCTTTAGTATTTCTCATCTTACAGTAAAATGTATTTTATTATTTATTTATAGTGTGTTCATTCCAAAGATGTCAGCGTTCAAGGAGGAAATAGAAGTGCAAGTTCTGTTTTATTTTTGTGGTACCTAATCTCCAGTCGCAGCAAAGTCTGTTATTTGGAATACTAAAAACTTATGTTGCAAGAAAAAAAGTTTGTCGTTTTATTATTTATTAACTGTGCTGTAAAATAATCAGCCAAATGCTGCCTTTGTTTTAGCTTAATGTCCCTAACCAAAAGCCCTTAGGTGCCAATGGGAATCTTTTAATTTACATCAGTGGGCTTTGTATCACACTCTATAAGCAATCTCTTGCCTTTCTGGAATAGATGCAATTAGCATGGCCTTTAGACTTAGTAGTGATGTTCAGACTGGGTCACATATGTAAATTGCTTGCCAATAAATAAATACTTGAAAAAACCCAGAGTGCATTGGGAAGGGGCATTTCAATTTGAACATTGCCTGTTTTGTTCCTGCTCAGGAATTAAAATGATTGCAAATGAGAGAAGAAAGCCCAAATCTCACGCTCCACTTGGTGTGCTCTTAATTATTTCTTTTAGTATTATCTATTACATATTATTAATTATACTTTTTTTTCTTTTACATGCATATTATGTCATAGTCTGGGGTTCTTAAACTATGGGGAGAGTCCTCCATGAGAGGCACAGGAATGTGTCAAGGGAGGTGTGAATTGTGTCCTGCTTTTTTTAAAGAGCTCTGGCTATCAGCCTGGGTCGATGGAGCTCATACAGAAAGACCAAGAATATCCAGGAGACAGTGATAAAGGGGAGCACTAGAGCTCCACCAACTGGGCTTTCACTCCCATCCCTCCACCCCATCCTTCCACTTCCTCTTTGAGGCAGCTGCATCTGTCAGCCCTGGAGTGATAAGGGTAGCAATGGGATGCTCAGTCTACTGTGAAATGTGATACTGATGAATACCACTTTTCACATTGCCACCCTTACTTTCATGTTGCTGCTGGTGAGGTGCTGCCTCCAGATCTGGGTGCCACTGCCCATCTCTCTGCCTTGCCTTCACAGATGGGTGGTGGTATAGGTAGTTGGCGGGGGGGTGCAAATGACAACAGAGACAAGGAAAGCGGAGGGGGAGGGACAATCAACTAAATTGAGAACCACTGCATTACAACGATTCTATAATCCTCATGTACTAAATAGAAAAGTATATTAGAGTAGGTCTACACTTCTTTGGAAGATCGACCTGCTCAGGAACAGTCTTCCAGGGGTTGGGGTCAAAGTCAACACCAGAACTCCTTGCATTTGGCAAGGATTAAGGAAGGTCAGTGGTAGAAATGCTCCCATCAACCTTCTTCTGTGCAATTGGCATAGCTAAAATTGTGCATCAGCAGTCAACTGCTATGTCGAGTATGGGCATAGCCTTAGAGTAGATCACCTCCTCTGTCCTTCACTTTTTTTAAGTCATATGTACCCACACAATGTCCAACCTAACTTTCTGACTGCATTACCCCTGGCTTAGCAGCAGATAATACAGAGTTTAGTAAGCATAACCAATGGAAATTGTCCCTTTGTTTGGCACTTAGCCTACTTGTGTCAGCAAACAAAATAGCTTGTCAGATGGAGCTATGTGAACTAAGTCCTCCCCACAAACTACCAGCATTAAAAGGTCAGCCTTTGTAACAGATTTTCCACAGCTCTGTTGGGAAATTTCTAATCCCACCAGGTTTCGGAATTTATGTAAACAAATTCTCCTATTTATACATAGATGCATTTCTACTACTTTACAAGCCAAAACAATACACACTGCTTATTTAACTGGTTGTATCCATTTAATTAGAGTCAAGTCATTAAAATCAGTAGGAGATGAATGTGGTCAACACCTTCCAGGAGGTGCTCAGTACATTACTGAAATGTGATTTTAGTGAATTGCAACTTGCAAAGAGGTTGGTGAGCAAAAGGGTGCGGTAACTGCTTCTAAGCCAGAACAAGCCCATAATAATAGAAAGCCCTTAAAATCTGAAAACTGGTTAAGTGGCCTCACTCCTGATGAAATGGATTCTGTATTTCTGGATTCTTACATTGTGCTACTTAATATGGTAGGAATGCTTCAAATGAGTAGCCAATTTTTAGTGGACAGATAAACAAATCAAGATAGCCACCCATACTGCCATATATCTGGACAGGTTAAGCAGAGAGGGAGAATGGTCCCAGAGGGGGAATTATCTTTATGTTGTATGAATTTTCTGAAGAACAAAGTTAAGGTTCATCAGCAGGGCAGTTTTGGGAAGGGGAAACTTATGGGGTTTTGTGCTGTATCTTTTCCATGGTCTCTTTCCAGTGACAATAGCCCTACATTTCTTTCCTTAAAAAAAGGTACTTTAGCATATTTCAAAAAACAAAAAAACAAAAAAATGTGAATCACTTTACATTAAAGCTTCTGTACAAACTTTGAGTCTTAAAACTGGTTTCAATGTTACTTATGCCCCTTACTATGCCCCTAGACAGCATTAGAGTATTGAGCCCTCTATAAAGAAAAATTAGCCCCAAAGTGCTTTTACAGTTTCATAGCATATCCAAAGCCGTGTCTACACGTGCACGCTACTTCGAAGTAGCGGCACTAACTTCGAAATAGCTCCCGTCACGGCTACACGCGCCGGGCGCTATTTCGAAGTTAACTTCGACATTAGGCGGCGAGACGTCGAAGTCACTAACCCCATGAGGGGATGGGAATAGCGCCCTACTTCGACGTTGAACGTCGAAGTAGGGACCGTGTAGTCGTTGCGCGTCCTGCAACTTCGAAATAGCGGGGTCCACCATGGCTACCATCAGCTGAGGGGTTGAGAGACGCTCTCTCTCGAGCCCCTGCGGGGCTCTATGGTCACCGTGTGCAGCAGCCCTTAGCCCAGGGCTTCTGGCTGCTGCTGCAGCAGCTGGGGATCCATGCTGCAGGCACAGGGTCTGCAACCAGTTGTCGGCTCTGTGGATCTTGTGTTGTTTAGTGCAACTGTGTCTGGGAGGGGCCCTTTAAGGGAGTGGCTTGCTGTTGAGTCCGCCCTGTGACCCTGTCTGCAGCTGTGCCTGGCACCCTTATTTCGATGTGTGCTACTTTGGCATGTAGACGTTCCCTCACAGCGCCTATTTTGATGTGGTGCTGCGCAACGTCGAAGTTGAACATCGACGTTGCCAACCCTGGAGGACGTGTAGATGTGTTGCTACATCGAAATAAGCTATTTCGATGTAGGCTTCACGTGTAGACGTAGCCCAAGTGAGCCAATTCCTTTTAAATATATAAATTTACATTTTGAAACTTTTTCTCTAGTTTACTTTACTGTGGATCTGTTTTGATATGCCCAAGAGCACTGGTCCAGCTGTGTTTGACTGGCAGAGTTAGATAATGAAGTTGTATAGCTTCTAGTGGCATACCTTCAACTTCTTCTGGTACTATTGCTCTTTTAAGCATGCCTTATTCTAGCACATATGTTAGATGACCCAAGCCTGTTCTGAAGTTTTCCACGTGGCAAAAGTAGTACATTGTTAACTGTGACTCCTTCAGTTATGATCAGTTTTTAGAAACTCCTTGTTATGGTATCGCTGCTTTTCTGTGGAGCAGCCCTTTCCTCTAATGTGTACGCAGCTTCTCATTGTGTACATCAGGATGGCAAGCAGCAATCAAACCAGTCTTCACAGCGGCACATACTTTGTGGTATACATCTTGTGTGCTCTGCATGGTGCCAGTTACTATATGTAATAATGTTTTTAATGAAAAACATTTGAAAAATTAATGAGGGCAAAAATGCGTATTTCTTTTAGGTTAAACATAGTTTTTTAAATCATTCTGTTTGTTTGTTTGTTTTCAGGAAAGATTCTGGATGTGCTAGGGAAATGGAATTTGAATGATAAGACTCTTGTATATTTCACATCTGACCAGGGGGCTCATGTTGAAGAAATTTCCAGCACCGGAGAAGTCCACGGGGGATATAATGGAATTTATAAAGGTGAACTGTTTGTAATGATTTTTCGAAATGTATCAAAATTAGCTAATGACTCTGCACAGTTTGTAATATGTTGCAAGTCCAAAATGTTCAAACCTGGGTATTTAACTTTAAACTTCTAATTTCCATAATCCTAAATCCATATTTAGGCACTTAAATATAAATGGCCTGATTTGTCAAGACTGGTGAGCATCTGTAATGACTTTGTAGGTGTTTAGCACTTCTGAAAAAATGTTTCTATCTAGTCCAGTGAGCCATCCAGGAAGAGATGTCAGTTCAGCAGACTGAGACGCATGATTGGGTAATAGAAGACAGGAGAGGAGTGAAGAGATAGCTGTGTGTCATCAGTGATTGTAGGCTATTGTTGAAGCCAAATAAGTAGGTGAAGCTACACAGAGCAAGGGTGAAGAGAGAGACAAGGACAAGGTCACAAGGCGAGCGTAAGACTTCCAGGGACAGCAGCAGAGGAGGAAGAATCAATGAAAGATCTGCTGTAAAATATCAAAGAGGTAGGAGGAAACCCAGGTCAGAACAGTCACTGGAGTCAAAGCTGAAAAAGATTTCATTGGGGGATGGGAAGTATGATTAATGGTGTCTAATGCACATAGATTGATTGCTTTTCTCACAGTACAGCTCTTGAGACAATATATGCGTACTTCAAAATCAAGTAATTCCAGAGAGGCTTTAAATTATTGGTAAGTTTACCTTGTGATCAGACCTGCTCTCCATGAGGTCACGCTGCAGGAGAGGAGAATAATGCTTTTACCAGAATAAGGTGCATGTCAGAGGAGGAAATAGTCTAGCTGAACAGATGAACACTTTTTTGCTTTTGTCTGTTCATATGTTCCTGACTTGCTGTCACTCACTGACTCATTTCATGTCAACCAATAGCAATGTAAAATATGCAGATGAGTTAGGTAACTCATTTCAGACAAAGGGGTTGTGATAGACACATAATTGTGGAGGACAAGGTGATTCTGAAAATGAAGGTAATGAGAAGAGAAGGATACAGAGAGGGAGGGAGAGGATGATTTCCCTTTGATATCATAGTCCCACTCACCCATAAATAGAAGATGGAGATGATGGGGTTAGAAGGTAAAGAAGAGGAACAATGAGAGAACTGTTACAGTTCCACTGCTTCATGGCCTATGTCTACACTAGAAGCATCTGTTGACAGAAGTTACTGTCTACAGGGAAATCTTGACAGAAGCTCTGTCAACAGATTGCATCTACACACCACCTTCTCTATCGACAGAAAACTGCCAGACTCCACTGCCCTCTGGTGCAAGAAAGCAGAATGGCAGCTCTGCAAAGAGGGCTGCCCAGCAACCGGATGCCCTCCCTATTGACAGAAGTGGCCACACAGTACGTCTTTCGACAGTACTCGGCAAATAGATTGTTATGCCTCAAATTTTTGAGGGATAATACTATCAAGGCAAATGCGGAGGTCTGTTGAGAAGCTGTCAACGGAACGCTTTAAGTATGTAGAAGCCCCCTGAGTTATGTCAACAGAAGGCCCCTTCTGTCAACAAAACTCTGTAGTGTAACCCAGCCATGAAGTTTTCATTAGTACCAGTTGCTCAAACAGGGCCTGATCGTCAGCATGGGAGGGTGGATGTGCATGAAAACTTAGCCTATGATGACAAAAGTGAGCTTGACTTCCTCAGAATGAGGTGCCTGGTTCTTGTATGGACAGATTTAGATAGTAACACTCTTATCAGAGAATATTATGTGCAAATGGTTCTTTAGTTTTCCTTTGCCTTCGTGTTCAGGGAGTGGAGGGAGAGATTTGGAAAATCAGTCCATAAACTTGCCAGCTATCATTTTATAAAACAGGCAGCACCTTGCTTATGAGTATGATTTTATAGAACCTGAATTAGAACTATATCAATATTTTGTCCTTATATAACACTTGCCATATTCAAAGCACCATAGGATTACATATCTGTAGCTGCGTATCAGAGAGGTATCTGTGTTAGTCTGTATCTTTGAGAACAACAAGAAGTCCTGTGGCACCTTATTGACTAACAGATATTTTGGAGCATAAGCTTTTGTGGGCAAAGACCAGCTTTGTCAGATGCATGCAAGCTTATGCTCCAAAATATCTGTTAGTCTGAAAGGTGCCACAGGACTTCTTGTTATGCCTGTATCTGGAAACTCTAAAAATTTTAGCACTTCAAAATGTCAAATGTAAGGTGGGAGATATACTAAAAGAAAGAAGATGAGTAAATCTGGAAAATGTACCTTCCTTTTGGAATTTTGACTAAACATAGAGTATTATATTTATATAATAGTGAAGAATTTGAAACAGATTTTTTGTTGAATCTATACATATGTGATAGCTAATGTTGCCTACAGGAAAAAAAAACAAAAGACCATTTAAGGTTTTTAGAAAGGGATTATTAAGTGATTTACAGATGCCCCTTATGTAAGCTGGTAAATGCACTAATATTATGGATGAGAAAATAAGCACTGTAATAAAATACATTTATAAGGAAACTAAGATGTTTAAAATACCTGTGAAATCAGTTTAATTACTCTAACTGATTGAAAATGTAACAGATTGAATTATGTTTTATCTTTCACAGCCTCTTCTAGAGCCCCAAATCAAAAAGCATCTTCTTAACATTAAGATATATCATGCTTGATTATAAAAAGGTCAGGAGGGGAACTGGACCATTAGACATAAAGCTACACGTAGTTATATTTATGAGTGAAGACCCTCTTTGCATGCACAATCCTGTACATTTGCATGACTGACCTCTGAAAATCAGGCCTGTTAAATCCTAAAATATCAAACATTTGACATTAATGTATGTAGAAAATTAACAGGACTAAAAACTGTTCCTGTTGCTTTTGTGGCTTTACATATCTATTGACATTCAGTGCATTTAGTTTGTAGGAATTAAAAGTAATGGGCATACTTTCTGAGAGGAGTATCTCAGTGTCTGTGCTGGGGAATCTCAATAAAATATCTTTCTGTATATGAAAGTGTGAATAATGAACCTCTTGACCCTCTTATCAAAGATGTAGCAGTCTATTCAACAGTAATTGTTTCTGCAAGATGTCAAAGGCTCCCAATGGATCTTCACAATTTTACCTCACTAGTTTGTCTTGATACCCAGTTAGATCAGTACCAGTACTAAAAGTTAAGGGCTGTTTGGATGCAGTGGCTGGCAGTAGCTAGCTAGCTAGATTGCAGAAAGATGAAATCACTGTTGTTATTTCCTGAAATGTTGTGTTCTGGTTATAGAGTTATAGAATTCTGAAAAGTTGGTTAAAATGCAAAATTAAAACACAGCATTGACACTGTAGTTAAACAGCTCTTTGATGCTACGGGAAATAAACAAATCCTACTTACATCTTCTCTGTCCTCTTTAACTGGGTTAACCTGAATGCAGTTACACAGTGATCTAGGCAACCTAGGCTACCAAGTGGCCCTCCTTCATCTCAGTGGGCTGCAAGAGTGTTGCAGCCAAGAGGGTCTCCCGGAATAGGATAGATTTGCTATCTGTGATTATGCACCTAGCCTTTGTGGGATGTGTCAATTGAACTGTAGCAGCGCTTTGATGGGCTGCAGAGGGAGCTCACAGCTCTATAGTCAAATGTTGTGTGCAGTCAGGCCTTATGTGCAAATGACTTTAGTAATACTGGTAGGAAAAATTACACAGATGGAAACCAGCAATATCTAGCAACTCTGCACATGGGCGACTATAACAAAATGTCATGTGGGCCACCCATAGACCATGATGGGGGCTGCAAGGTGCCTTGGGGCTACAGGTTCCCCACCACTATTGTAGATTTTCCAGACATTCTAGCATTAACTGTTGCTATGCTGGATATTCTTCTTGTCCATGTAAATATCCAGTCTCTCTCTGAACCTTGCTAAACTCTTAACCTAAGCTGCATTCTGTAGCAATAAGCTCTGCAATGTGATTATTCAGTGTATGGTAACATACATCGGCGTATCATTTTTGTATTTGGCACCTTTCAGTGTAATTGAATATGCTTTTGTTGTTTTGTTATGAGTGTGTGAAAACAAAAGATCACACTATGCCTTCTTCAGGGCCATCCCTAGGGAGGTGAGGGTCCTGGGACAGCCCCCCACTGGCCCAGGCCCCTGACTGCATCCCCTCCCGCAAGCTCCCAGTCTGCTCCCTCCCCACCCTGCCTGTTTTTATCATTGCTCTGCCACCTCCTCTTCCCTACTCCACTCATTCCCCAAAGCCCTATCCCCCAGGCAACAATGAGAGCTGGCAGAGCAGAGCAGGGTGGGGCTGGGTCACTTCGCTTCCCACCATGAGTGGTGAGTGCAGAGGTGGTCCCAAACTCTGCTGGCAGCACTAGACCTCAGCTCATTCCCCAGGCCACCCTTGGCCCTGTGCTTCCGCATCGCCCTGAAGTGTGCGGCTCCCCAAAGCACAGGCTCAGAGTTTTCCCTCAGTGGAGCCAACAGTTTCCACAGGCCCCCAGGCAAGGTGTGGAGGGGGCCAGCTCTGGGACCTTGGAAGGGGCAGGACCTAGGGCAGAAGGGGCTGGACCAGACAGCCAGCCCTCAACTCCCCCCAGGCCATGGCACTTACCCCTCCCGTCTGCCCTCAGAGATTTGTGGCATCTGTTCCAACTCCAGTGTAAAGGTCTCAGTGCTCTAAATGCTGCCACTGTACCAGTGAACTGTTGAGCCCCATGACAACTACCCCTTTGCTCCGCCGGGCTCTGTAATTGAGCCTGATTGCTCTGAACCATTCTGTGGATGGGACAACGTAGGTCTTCTGTTCACCACCCATGGTTTTATATACTTTTATCATGGCCTCTCCTCATGTCTTCTTCAGAAAATAATCAATCCCAGTCTCTTGAATCTCTCTCCATACAAGAGTTTTTCCTACTCCATAGTTGCCTAGTTCTTTAGAGGCCTTTTCTGAGGGGCCTGTCAAAAACCTTTTGAAAGACAAAATATAGGCAGAAGATTTGCTCCCCTCTAATCCTCCAGTACTGTAGCTGAACATTAGATTTGTACATCTGGATGTGGTGAATTACTGTTTGTATTCTTTCTTTTTTTTTTTTTTAATTAGTCATTTCTTCCAGCACCATTTCAGATTTCTCAGTCTTTGAGGCTATTACACCTTAATTACGAGAAGTGAGTTGGTCAAAATCTATATCAGCTCTCCTAATTTCTCTTTTACACACTGGCTGCCATAAATTATTCTTCTGTTTATGGGTTTCCTAAGGTTAAAGTTCCAATGTGTTTCATCTGAATAGCTTCCTGAACCTTGTCATTTAGCCAGGGCAATTTATTTCTGGACTTCCTAGTTTTGGTTTTGTTCTGAGCTGTGCAGAACTCAGGCATTGCTTTCCATTTGAAATGTAAGCATCTTACTTACTTCGCTTTTGACTTTGAGGGCCTTATTAACTAACTTCCTAATATTGATAGTCCCCCTTCTTTATTACTGTGTCAATATTTCGTACTTTGCCTTTCCTTAGGATTATATTGTGGTCACTGAAAAGTACACAGCAACAGATGTGCACAGGCTAGCCTATGCAAATTATCTTGAATCCAGCTAGGGTAGGAGCTGGCAATCACAATAGTAAGAAGAGCCTTTTTAATTCGGTAAAAATCTCAATAATTCAAGAGACACAATGCATGTGACTACAATAAGGTCCTTAATAAATAATGTCAAACCATACTCTTTATAACCCTCTTTTAAGAACATTGCACACCCAATGATTTATCATGTATGCAATGCATGTTTACTGTAGGACATTCACCACTTATTGAAAATAATCAGGAAGGTTTTTTTTGTTTTTTTCTTAACTTCGAAATATAGTGTTGGGAGCTACAAAGTCCTTAAAGAGCTGCATGCAGCTCCAGAGCTTGAGATTTCAGATTCCTGAGCTAGGGCTCATCTGGCTATGTCTACACTAGGCAACATAAATCAGCCACAGATGTTCAAGTCTAGCTACAGCTGTCATGCAGCTAAAACTAACGTATCTGCATTCAGCTAATTTGTCTGTCTATACAGGGGAAGGTTGGGGGGAGGGTTTCTCCCATTGACCTCTCTTACTCCTTATATCTCACAAGGAATACAGGCATCAGCTGCAACCTCTAAAAGGTCGATTTCACATGGCCATACTGGATGCTTGAAATTGAACCATTGAAGTTCAACCCTGAGTGGGTCAATCTTCTGGGGTAGTGTAGACATAGCCTAAGAGCAGCAATGAAAACAGTGTAGTGTCACTTTCAGGGTAGATAGTACAAGCTCGACTCAGGGCCTGGCTATGTACTTAGCTAGCTAGCCCACTCTGAACCCAACAATGAGCGAGCTGTCTTCACTCCTGGATTTAATGGGTCATCTTTTCTGTGCACAGCTTTTGCTAGAGAGACATATATGCACTAACTGTGGTTGAACTAGTAAGCTAAAAATATCAGCTGCCCCAATTATATTCCCACCCAGAACGCTAGGTGCTTAAGATGAGTAATACCCCATACCACCATCCGTGCTGCTGGAGCTCCACTCCTATTTTTAGCATGCAACCTCAATTAAAACAGCATGGGTCTGTGTACCTGATCTGAAAATGACACTGTTTGCTTGGTTAAAGACATAGCCTATGCTAGGAATAGTGTCTCCATTGGTGTGTGTTCTAGAACTCGCTGTTTCAATAAAGCAACCACTTAAGCTTCATTAGAAGCACTGCAGTGCTCCAGTGTACATCCTCGCTACAGCAACAGGAAGGGTTTGCTTGATGATGTAGGAAATATACCTACTCAAGGGCCGTGTCTACACTTACAAAAAACTTCGAAATGGTCATGCTAATGGCCAAATCGAAGAATACTAATGAGGCTATTAGCATGGCCATTTTGAATTTTTTTTTTAAGTGTAGACGTAGCCAAGGTGGGTAGATGCCTTCATTAACAGAACAAAAAAGAAGTCAAGTAGCACTTTAAAGACAAACAAAATAGTTTATTTGGTGAGCTTTCATGGGACAGACTCACTTCTTCAGACCATAGCCAGACCAGAACAGACTCAATATTTAAGGCACAGAGAACGAAAAACAGTAATCAAGGTGGACAAATCAGAAAAAATAATTATCAAGGTGAGCAAAAAAATCTGATTCGCTCACCTTGATAATTTTTTTCTGATTTGTCCACCTTGATTACTGTTTTTGGTTCTCTGTGTCTTAAATATTGAGTCTGTTCTGGTATGGCTGTGGTATGCAGAAGTGGTTCTGTCCCATGAAAGCTCACCAAATAAGTTATTTTGTTCATCCTTAAAATGCTACTTGACTGCTGTGTTGTTTTGATAGTATATATACTAGCACAGCTTTCGCTCTGTTACTACTCATTAACAGAAGAATTCCTCTTTCAAACTAGCACTGTCCACACCGGGGATTATGTCAGCCTAGTTACATCACTCCAAAGTCTGGACTTTCTCTCCTTAAGCACCATGGCTGTGTTGACGTAACATTGTAGCTTAGATCTCACCTTAGAGTGTTATGTGATTATTCTCGAAACTTTGACCTACTGAGCCATTTTACCTCTTTATATTTATACAGCTGAATTCCTCCATTATCATTTTGTTGGGGCTGATGTAAGTCAGATTCACCTCGGTTTCTTGTTTTGTTTTTTTTTTAGTAAGGTCCCTTTTTCATTTATTGGTACTCACTCTGTGCCATTGGTGCACAGCTTGTGGCCTTTAGGCCATGCACCCCTTGTCAGTGTAAGCTGCTGGTGGACTGCCAGACATGTTGTTTACCCTGTGTCTGCAGGTATGGTTGCACACAGCTCTCATTGACTAGAGTTTGTGTTTCCAGACAATGAGAGATGCAGGAAGCAGCAGTGAGCAAGTAATTCATTGCTGGATATTCTCCCTTCATTCACCAGAATAAATAGGCTCTGGGAGGCCACTTCCTTATGTGCATGGGTAGGAGATAAAAATTAGCCTGATTAAATTCCAAAGATAGAGAGACAGAAAGATCTTAAACAGTTTTGATCATTCTGTGAGTCCCAACCCCAAATATTAATGGAGCTGTGCAATAGAACCACAGAATCCCTACTGCATCTTTCATACGAATCCTATTACAACATTCTTTATAAAGTTAAATAATAATAGTTAGTATGAATTAGAGGCAAGGGAGAAAAATTTAAGCTATGATTCCGTGTAAGCCATTAATTACAATGTTTGGTCATTTTTTCCATATATATTTGTGTCAATCGCATCCCTTTAAGTAATGGATATGTATGTTATCTGTATAATAAATATATCCTGGACTTTCACGTTAGACAGGGAAGACTGGATGACTGTGGCAAAGATGGGTATCATGGAATCTAAAAGAGTAAACTATGTGTTTATGAGTGGCATGTTAAATGCACTCAGTCTGATTATTTGAATGGTAGAATTATAATTATTGTCACTTAAAAAAGATCTTAAGGGCATCCACAAATTGTTTGAAACCATTGGACACCTTCCTGATGGGCTGAATTTCAGAATTCAAGGAAGAGGTGGCTTTTAGCGCACGTGGTAGAGTGCAGGGCTTTAGACCCTATGCTAGCAGTTTCTATCCCTGGGGCCAGCAACTCAGTTTAAGAATCTTTTTTTCTCCCTCTGGAAGCCGTACCGCAGCAATTGTGATACAATGTTGTCAACTTTTCTCTGTGTTCATGCCTCAGACCTGTTCAAATTGCTACCTGTATTTCTGTGTTGAATTGAACTGGCACATGCCTTTGTGCCAGAAGAACCAGGGAGAACATTTATGAGGCATTATTCCACACACACACCCACTGCAACTGTCTTTGCATTTTAGCTATGTGTATAGACAGTATTATATTAGTGTGCCAGAGAACACAGAGAAAAATCAGCTGAGTAAAGGAATATTGCATTTAGTGCAAATAATGTAATCAGTTGGCAAGGATGACATATAAAGATGAAACAAAATTGTTGTGATTAAATGTAATATCTGATGGAGAAATGGCTTTCTGCGACAAGTCATCTTCACTTTTTCAGGTGGAAAGTCTACAAACTGGGAAGGAGGTATTCGTGTGCCTGGTCTTCTTCACTGGCCAGGAGTGGTACAGGCAGGTTTCAGAATTGATGAGCCTACAAGTAACATGGATATATTCCCCACAGTTGTTAAACTTGCAGGGATACCATTACCCAAAGACAGGTACAGTATACAGTTTCTTGTTTTGTACAAGGAATTTTGCGTGGATATTTTCCTGTTTGCTAGACTTTAGGCCTGTTTTTATTGTGAGAGAAGTATGGCAAAGTCTGGATTTCATTAAGTAATAGTCATTATTTTACCATTGTTTACAATAGTAAAAATTTGTTTTTCATAGAGCTGTTACAGTGCATTTCATAGCCATGTTGTCTGTGAAGACAAATCTTATGGAGTGCTTTTCCTAAACTAGGTCATATAATTAATTTAATAGATTTTTTTTTATTTTAAATAAACTTTAAATTCCATTTCTCTCTCCATCTTTTCTTGGGTGATCCCTTTGTGGGTCCTATTTCCTCTCTTACTACAAACCTCCTGATGAATCCTGCCCCATTCATGTAAATGGAGGCAGTGCCGTGGAGATAGTATGGCCTAGAAGATAGTGAACCAATTTGGGACTCAGGAAACTGGGTTCTGTTCCTAACTTTGCCTTTCACCTGGTGAGTGACTTTGGACAAGTTGTTTCCCCTCCATATGCCTCAGTTTCCCCAGCTATAAAATGGGGATTATGGTGCTGAGCTGGTTTGTAAAATGCTTTGAGCTCTATGGATGGAAAATTCTATCAAAGAGCCAGCTGTTATTCCATGGGTACAGGACCAGGTTCCATGCTCTAGATCATACTCCTACTATTTACCTTTCAACTGTCACCGCCCTTATGCTTTACAAAAAACATTTAGAAAAATCATACAAAACCATGAGTAGCTCTGTAAGAAACAGGTCTCTTCCTGCAAAACCAAAATGGAGTCAAGTAGCACTTTAAAGACAAGCAAAATAATCTATTACCTGGGTGAGCTTTCATGGGACAGACCCACTTCTCCAGATCATAGCCATACCAGAACAGACTCAATATATAATGTGCAGAAATCCAAAAATTGTTATTATGGTTGACAAATCAGAAAAATTGTTATCAAGGTTGGCAAATCAGAAGAGCAGAGGGGCAGCAGGACAGGGGTGTGGGGTGGGGAAGTTAAGAGTTAGATAAAACAGAGTATGTAGAAGAGTCCTTATAATGCATGAGGTAATTGCTGTCCCAGTTCAAACCATGTGTTAATGTCTCGAATTTCAATATAAATGACAGTTCTGAGCACTCCCTCTGTAAATGATTGCTAAGGTTCCTTTTCAGTAAAACACAGACTTTCAGGTCCTTAAGAGAATGGTCCACTCCATTAAAGTGCTGGCTCACAGGTTTGTGAGTTAGGAGTTTTTTATGTCCCTTTTGTGTCCATTCATTCTTTGTCGAAGAGTGTTTGCAGTCTGTCCTATATAAATGGTGTGTGGACGTTGTTGGCACATGATGGCATATATGATGTTAATTGAGAAACAGGAGAATGTACCCGTGATTCTGTGAATAACATGGTTAGGGTCAGTGAGGGTATCTCCAGAATAGATAGGTGGGCAAAGTTGGCAAGGGGGCTTGTTTGCAAGGAAAAGTTCCAGGATTGGTATTATTGTGGTATAGCCCTTCCTGCAGTTTCACAGTCTGAGATCAATGGGCATTTAAAAAAATGTAATTCATCAGCAGGAATTTTAGAATAAAAAAAGGAAGTAGTTCTTCTAACCCTTATTTCATTTCAGCACAGTCTTAATAAAGCACCTACTTTTTGAGTAACCACGCAGTTCTCTCTAATCTTTGTTCCCTGTATTTACATCAAGTTGTGAAGTGGCGCTGCATCATGTTCTGTGATGCAACATGGTATAGGAAAGACAGTAGGAACAAGGGAATAAGCATATCTACGAGGAGTTTGTGCATGTAGTCATGCAAATTACTGAGCCTTATTGGAGGATAACCTGGAGTTCTGCACTTTTTTCTGCAGGAGGGAGTGCCAGGAGGGGCAATGGGAACAGACAGAATCTTTCTGCTCTTCCCCAGAATCTGCAAAGGGATGTCATCAGTTGGGGGCAGTGTCCTGCTTTTCTGCTGGTCAAGAGGGAGAGGTGGAGGCTCTTTTTATTCCCTCCTTCAGAGGGGAGGGAGGGAGGAGCAACAGTGAGCAGCAAGGGCCATTCTGTTTTTCTTGTCAGATGCCAGTGTTCTTTCCCTAGTGGGAAGAAGGGTTGGAATCCCACAAACTCACCAGCCAGGCCTCAGCTCCTGCTCCCACTCCAGATTCCCTTATCTGATGAGTCCTATGTTACCAGCCAGGAACTTTGAAGGAGGAAGATGAGTTGATCTGCCCTTGGTTTGGGAGAGGGACTAGAAGGGAACTTTCCTTCTGCTTTCATGAGGGGAAAGTTAACTGATCTCCCATGTGCCCCCCATTACTTTACATTTAGCTTTAAATAGAAGCTGAACATTCAGTAAGTAGAAGGATACATCATATAAACATCTATGTGAAAGGATCTCTGATCCTTCAAACATTTACATACATACTAAGCCTTACACCCAGGAGATGTTTCAGTGGGGCGTTACCAGATAGGTTTTTCCTTCTCTTGCAAGTTCTGTTTCAGG
The DNA here is from genome assembly GCF_033958435.1 of Carettochelys insculpta. NCBI lineage: Eukaryota > Metazoa > Chordata > Testudines > Carettochelyidae > Carettochelys > Carettochelys insculpta. Next base: position 141,876,207 of record NC_134137.1, read on the forward strand.
TCACTCTTCCAAATACTCACCAGTTTTTAACAAGGAGATGCATATGCAATAAAGATCTGTTGCAAATGAGCTAAATCCATCTTCCACTGAAGTCAATGGCAAAACTTCTTCTCTTCTAAAAGAAACAAGAATTCCTTTTTTATCCATGTACTCTTTCCTTACTTTAGCCTGTACTTAGGATGCAATCAGACTTTCCCTGATACCTGAGAATTGCATTTGTGTAAATACAGGTCCCCTTCTTTGGAAGATTTAAAGATAGTCCTGATTGCATCTATCATTTTATGTTGCTCACTCTTGGGCTTGGTCTACACTAAACCTTACAGTTGATTGCAAATACTCAATACTAGCTACAGCAATTGCATAGCTAGAATTGATGTATCTGCAGTCGACTGTAAGGTCTGTTCTTACTGAGGGAGGTCAACAGGAGTGTATTGTTGACCTCCCTTACTCCTTCTGAGAAGAGTACAGGGGGTCAGCGGCAGACTCCAAAGAGATCGAGTTCATGTGTTTTAACAGACGCACAATTGAACTCTGGAAGATTGACCATGAGTGGGCCGATCTCCCTTTATATATAGATATACCCTTAGAATACACAAAAAGTAAATTCATGTCCTGGGCTTTGACATCCTTTGACATCCTGGACTTCACTGAATATAGAACTTAAGTCGTTCTGAGTCCTATAAGTGTTGCTTTAATTATAGATACTGAAGTACTGGAAAAAGTTTAGCACATATAGAACAAGTAGTACAAAGGTTTTAACAATCTTACTTAAAATATCAAGTAGACAGCTGGCCAAGATAGCAGTCATCTCAGCAAGTGTGTAGGGAAGCAAATTTGGGCTGCTTGCACCTCTGTCACGATAAATGGACAACTGGATCAAATTTAAGAGGTGCTGGGATCTAATGATCCACTTGCAACTACTCCTCATTCAAATTTGGCCCTCGGCTTGTGAGACAGAGGCACACTGAAGTTTTGCCTAGGGTATCAAATTGTCTTGAGTAGCTTCTACTTAGGATCATTAACTTGCAAGGCTGGAGAGACGTGGAGAACTGGGAAGTATCTGTATGATTGTTTGCTTACGCTGGGTCCCTCACTGTTGAGCTAGACCAAAATGGATTGTTAAAGGAATCCAGCCAGAAAGCTAAAACAATGAGACAGCCAAGAGTGATGTAGGAAACAATGGAAAAGCTGTCTGTTGGAATGCCCTGACCTGTCTCCACTTGGCTAGCACTGGTTTAGTTTTTCAACAGTACTTTAAGGAGCAAAGGGAGATGTTAAGGCTTTTTGGGAACTCAGGTCTTGAAAAAGGAGAGCAGGAGTTTGGGCAGTGTCAGTGAGAGCTGACAGCCATGTAAGGAGGCACACACAGATGAAGAAAGCGTGCTGCAAGCAAGACAGTCTGAATCTCCCGGTCAGAGACAGTTAAGTAGGATGTGGAAGAGTTATACAAGCAAAGAAATACTAAGAGTTAGGTAAGGGGAAATCTGCATAGAGACCTTCACTGTTTTTATCCTTCAGTCTGTGTGCTATGTACCTTTGAGTGAAAGAATAAATTATGTTTTGTTTTGGAGAAGCTGTTTTCATGTCATCAGTTAACCTCTCAGCCTCCTGATGGAAAAGACTGGTGGGTGCCAAACGCAGTTGGGCCTGTCATAGGGTTGTCAGTTTCAGCTCGTTGTGTTCCTGGAGGTTTCTTTGCATGAGGTGATCTTAAGTTAAGGATTCATCTTTCATTACTGAAGGCCCCAGGCCAGTCCTGGAGGGCTGGCAATCCTGAGCTGCCAAGTTAACACAGAGACACACTCTAAGGGTTATTTGACCATGACGTTTCAGCCAGAGTGAGGTGCAGGAAGCAAAGTTGTCAGTTGTAGTGTAATACTGAGAACATCATGCTCTAATTTTCCTTCTTCATTAGGAGAGGTAGATTTAATTAGTTTGTGTTCCTGCCTTTCTTTTGATCAGTTCATAGGTGCTAATACACAGTTCCAAGGATATTCTGTTTTTACTAAACAAACTCAGTAAGTCATCAGCTGTGAGGAAGCTCTCTTTGAAATGCTGGAGAAGTACCAGTCAGTTTGCTGCTGTTCATTTTGATCACGTTAAATTCTAAATGTGCACTTGTTTAACTGAATTCCATGCAGCTTTCCACCAGCACCTCACTTGGCAGTCCTAGGCAAAATAATAAATACAAGTAATAAAATATGAACAACTCATTCACAAGCATTGTACCAAGGCGATCTTATGAACCTAGCAAATTCAAATATCCTCCTGCAAAATCTGAGTGAAAAACAAAGAAACATTTTTGGAAACTGCAAAAGTTGATGCCCGAGATCAAGTTTGAATGTTTGATGTACTGAAGTTCTGGAGTAGTTGTGTCAGAAGAGCACAGCTTTACCAAAGAGAAACACATTGCTATTTTGTCTCAAGACAATCCCACAGAAGGGAGCGTGGTTCAGGCAATCACAATTTCCTTTCTGCTTTCTCTTTGTCCCTCAGAAAAAATAATTTACTGCTGCATATAGCACAAATGAATACTCTGATAGTACACTATATGGGCTCTGTAAACTGGTGTGCTGAGGGGACAGACTAAAATCTCTGTCCTGCCCAGGCTGTATCACCTCAGCTTCTGGGCAGATAAATCCAATGGAAGGGGCATAGGTTCCCATGCAGCCTAACACTTCAGAGCCACCTGAGATTGTTTGGCATTAATAGTATTCATCAATACAGATTATCTGATGCTTTAATTAAAGTGATGTTCAAAATTAATAATGACTTTCAGAGTTAGAAAAATTTTAAGTTTTTCCATGGAAAAAGCAGGAAGGAATATTGTCACAATTCTCATCCCAAACTACTTAGTGAGGTGCCTATTTTCAAGTGTCCATTAAAACTTGATTGCTGCAGAATTAGTTCATCATATGTTGTTACAATATTCAAATGACTCTGAGTTCAATAAAGGTGAGTCACTTTTTAATTTTACATGGCAAAAAATGAGCACCAGCTGATACGCCAGATTTGGTATTGCCTCCGAGCTGCACTGAAGAGACACTCAGCTGCTGATGATTTATTGAGTATTGTAGGAACAGACAAGACAGGTATCAGGTATGAAAAATTACAGGCTTGCCCTGGAACAGCCATGCCAATCACTGTTTCAGACCATTGGTGGCCATGATTTGTGCAGATTTTGTGAACACGGATCTCATGCTCTCTGAGTGAACACTAAGCCCCTAAGAATGTTTTTGTTTAGTTTTTCTTATTTTCACGTGATGCCTTTGCACTAGTTTATCTGCTTTAATCTCTACCACCAAATTGCTTTGTTGTCACCGCAGTGCTAAGTGAGGAGGAGTGGAAAGAATTTCATGCCATAATTACTGTTCCACAATATCCGAAAGCAGGTTATTGTGACTAGCATGATGCACCCCAGGGGCTGTTCCACTCATCGGCAGGCCTCTGAACTCTGGCCAGCAGAAGAAGCCAACAGATAGGTTTACATCTGGAGGAAGTTACATAACAGAAGGAAGACCTACAAATGAGGTTCTAGGAAGGGAAAGTTAGCAGAGACCATCCCCTTCTAACTGTAGCCAAAGGTTGAAGGGAAGGATTACACAGAAGAGGAATATCCACCCTTAGCAAGGAGGCTGTAAGGAGAGGGGAGAAGAGACACCTTCTACTCCTATGCTCATCATTGCAGCAGCCAGTATGTAAGAAAGGACTGAATAGGAAGAATTTCCCCCGTGAATGGTGAGATACTTCTGAGTCTGCCTACATCTGTAACAGCAACAAAGGGTCCTGTGGCACCTTATAGAATAACAGTTAGTTCTGTTAGTCTGTAAGGTGCCACAGGACCCTTCGTTGCTGTTACAGATCCAGACTAACACGGCTACCCCTCCAATACTTGCCTACATCTGATGAGTCATCCCTGCGTTCCCTCTGCAACCATGTCCATGTTAGCATTTATGTTGGCAAAACTTTTGTTCCTCAGGGGTATGAAAAGGTCCTTCAGGTTATGTCTGTTTCCGTGATACACAGCTCTTGTTTAAGATTATGTCTGCTGCTGCCTCGGCTGACTATTGTGGGACTCTGATTCTGTGAATCAGACTTGAGGACCCTAGGGTGTGGGAAAGGAGTTTCAAATTCTATCACACACTTCATAGACTGGAAGAGAAATAAAAAGGGAACCCTAAGTGGAGACCAGGAACAACACTGTGGCAGGATTCCCAGTGTCTTCTCCCTCCTCATCAGCTGGAGGCATGTACTGAGCTCCGTATGGTGGGAGTGGTCGAGCACCTTTTTTTTCCCAAACCTTTTCTCATCAGTTTTTGCCCAGTAGGTTTAATTTCCCAGTGGGTAAATCCCTGGCAATTTATATAGTAAATAACATTTACACAGAAACTTAAAAGTTTAACTGTTTTAAAATCTGTTTTTACAGCATGTCTTTCAAAAAGCTGAAAGAATAATAACTTTGCTGATCTGTGTATGTGTGTGTATTAATCTCTTCTACGAGCTGTTGTAAAACTCATAATTCACACTGTGTCAAAACTGTAGATTTTGATTATTTTTTCCTGTCAGTTCATAGCTAGCAACTTGATGGCTTAATGAATGGAAACAGTCATGTTTTGCTGATTATATAACTCTTTTTCCAGCTAACTGGAAAGATTCCTTCAAAGTATGTTCAAATATGTCCAGCCACTGTTAGAGAACTCTTTTTTTTAATGTGGTGACCATGCAGGTCATCCCCTAATGTGTAATTTGAAAATAGTGCATTTCAACTTTGGATCCTTTGTGTTCATGTTTAGTTCAAGTATCAGAGAGGTAGCTGTGTTAGTCTCTAGCTTCGAGAACAACAAAAAGTCTTGTGACACTTTATAGACTAACAGATATTTTAGAGCATAAGTCAGATCAGACAGGGGGATATGAGCCATTGTCACCGTCTAATGGGGAGCTATCAACACCCAGAGCAGAGAAACTGTTACCCATGGATTAAACAGAGACTGGGAGTGTCTCGCAGAATACAAAGACTGGCCAAACTGGACAGGCTCTCCATAAAAGAATAAATGGACATAAATCAGACATCAGGAACGGTAATGTACAGAAGCCTGTGAGAGAACACTTCAATCTCCCTGGACACTCAGTGGCAGGTTTAAGGGTGACAGTTCTGAAACAAAAAAATTTCAGAAATCAAATGGAGAGAGAAATCTCTGAGCTGCAATTTATTTGCAAATTTGACTCCATTAACCATGGATTAAACAGAGACTGGGAGTGGCTAGCATCTTACAAAGGCAGTTTCTCTGTTCTGGATGTTGATAGCTCCCCATTAGATGCTAACAATGGCTCACATCCCCCTGTCTGATCTGACTTGTTTTTTCCTCTTTTGATAAGTACTGTTGATACTGGGCCATTTCCACCTTGCTGAATAAACCTTGTCATCTCTGGCCCTCCCCCTTTACTGGGACCCCACTCTTTAAATACCCCTCTGAAATCACCCCACTCATGCATCTGATGAAGCGGGTCTTTGCCCATGAAAGCTTATGCTCCAAAATATCTGTTAGTCTCAAAGGTGCCTTAAGACTTCTTGTTGTTCTCATGTTTAGTTCAGTGTATCGAACATATTCAGGTAGTACTCCCAAGGTTACTAGTCATGAAAGATAGGACAGAGCCAATGGCATGAAATGAAGGTTTCACTTCCCTGTCCCCCAGCTACCAAGTAAAGTTAGTCTTGTAAGTAGCATTAATGATGGTATGTGTTTATCAAAACAAAAAAACAGTCATGTAGCACTTTAAAGACTAACAACATAATTTATCAGGTGATGAGCTTTTGTGGGACGGGCCCACTTCTTCAGATCAATGTATGCGTTTATGTGTGCCTAGAGGACCACATTCCCAAAAATTTATGGATACAGCTTATCTAGTCCCAGACCCAATTTAGAGAGAATGTACAGAAGCCAACTATCCTCAAAACGCAAAATGCAAAATTAATATCTCTATGAATAATGTAGAACTCAAGGAGAAGAAAAATGCCTGCAGGTTTTGCTCCAAAATCACCAACTTGTTGTGTCATTTCAAGTCTTGGAGAGAAAAAAAAAAAACTAGCTCTAACACTTCAGCCCTCATGATGGAATGGCGCTTCTACTGTCTATTAAGAAATGGAAATGCAGTTAGTTTCTTCTCAGCCAGCCAAGGCTTGGGTTATTCTCCCTGACTTTGAAATGCTTTCTTATTCAGAATTATTGATGGACGTGATCTGATGCCCTTGCTTCAAGGGAAAATTCTCCAATCCGAGCATGAATTTCTCTTCCATTACTGCAATGCATATTTAAATGCAGTGCGCTGGCATCCAGGAAACAGTAAGTAAACTTGCCTGTTCACATTTTAAATATTTCATATAATTTTTATTGCAACTTGAAAAGTATCAGAAAAAAGCCTCAGGCTATGGTTACAAATAAATTGCTTAAAGTATTGAATTTTTTCTTTATCATTTTATACTTTTCTCCTTTTTTATCCAGAAAACACACCTGTCTATGCAGCCAATTTATTATTTGACATTAATGTGTTGCTGCAGAAGAAAGTTGTACATCAACCCACTGCTGAGACCTATAGTGACTACAAAGATTTTCTAAATTTTTATTTGTTTAGAACAGACTTTCTGTTATATGATTTTACAGTTGAGTCAGGACCTGATAATACTTTTTTTAAATAAAATTTACAGCTAATAGGAATGTTAGAATGAATAGCTTAGTAGGTATTATGCTAACTTGACAATTTTTTGCTATTGAAGACAGCACATATAAAAGCACCACTGGGACAAAGTCACAAATCCCAAGAGAATTATTACGCTTTCCATGCTTTTATGAGCACTGTAATTGTGCTTCAAAGGAACTAAACATTGCTCACTGATCTTTTTTTTTATTATTATTTTTATCAGCTAAGTTTTCATGGTGATAGCTGCCATACTAACTTCAACATGTTGCCCTTCCTATAAAAATCCTTTTGCTGAAGGAGTCACTCACTAATTTAGGTGACAGTCTGTAGTACTTGTCCCAGGTCAGTTCACACCCAGGATGTCAAATTATAAAAAGGATTCAGAATAGTGACATGACAAAAACATTTTGCATTAGGCATTGCCATGTCAGTTTCAGAGGTTTTCAGCAGGTTTGTTAGCCTGTCAAAGAGGGGGATTTAAACCTCAGCTAATTTGGAGGTTTGATATGAATAACCATACTATATACTTCTGGAGGTTTGCCCAAAGTGTTTATGATCATCTTGTACTGAATACAGGGATGAAAATCCTGCAGAATGACAGGACTAATGCAATTAATAACAGATTGTGAGTTGCTATGCACATAAGTAAGGCTTTGAGAGAGAAATGTGTGAACTGTTACATTGGAGGAACAGTATATGATCAAGAAGCTAAAGGGTATTGTAATGCACAATCAAGCAACATAAAGATGTGAGTATACCATTAGTTACAACACTTCTTACTGGGCAGGGTATAACTAAATGGCCCCAAATGGAGCAGGGGATGCAGTGTGTTTCTCAGAATTCCCAGAGATACAGAGGTTCTTTGTGAGATGCTGTATTCAATATATGAGACCCTTTACAATATTGCTGATATCAATATTATAAAATTGCAGTGAATCATACGAGATAGGTCATGTGAGCCATCTGTGAAAATGTTAGAAGTTGCCAAGACTGATAATCTTCTTTAGATGTTTGTATCATCTCTGTATTATAAGTTGTAGCTATATAGGGTGTTTCTCTGTTTCCAAACTTGTGCAGTGCTTCTGGGTCAGGGGTCTGCAACTTGCAGCTCTGGAGCTGCATGCAGTTCTTTAAAGACTTCCTTGTGGCTCGTGATGCTATAATTGCAAGGTAAAACAGAAACAAAACAAAAAAAAACCCTCCTGATTATTTTCAGTCAACAGTGAATGCCTAAAAGCTAAAAAACATCAACTCCTATCTAAATAGCAAACAATATAGCTATGTCTACACTGGGACGCTACATCGAAATAAGCTATTTCGATGAGTAGCGTCCACACATACTCCAGAGCTGGTGCCGTCGACGTTCAACATCAACGTTGAACAGCACTACATCAAAATAGGCGCCGCAGGAGAGTGTCTACACACAAAAGCAGCCCAAATAGAAATAAGGGTGCCAGAAAAGCTGCAGACAGGGTCACAGGGTAGACTAGCACTTCTGTGGCAACAGCAAGCCGCTCCCTCAAAGGGCCCCTCCCAGACACACTCAGCCTGCAAATCACGCAGTCTGCAGAGCCACAAGCATGCACACCCCGTGTAAGTAGCATGGACCTCCAGCAGCAGCAGCAGCCAGAGGCCCACACACCCGCCACTGGAGCAGTGGCCGACCTGCTCAGTGCCATGGAGGAGGCAGCTCAGCATCTTCTATTCAAGGAAGATGAGCCGTCCTCCGGGGATGAAGAAGCAGCCCCAGACCATGTTGCCCTCCCAGCCTCCCCCCACCGGACACGCCGCCGGCTATGGAGGTACCCCACTAGCACAGACTGGTGGAGTGGCTGGTGCTTGGCGAGTGGGACAGCAATCGCTGGCTCTGGAATTTCAGGACGAGCAGACAGACGTTCCTCGAGCTCTGCCAGTGGCTCACCCCTGCCTTACGGCACCAGGACACCCCCGTGCGACATGCCCTCACCGTTGAGAAACGGGTCGGCATTGCTGTCTGGAAGCTGGCCACTCCAGACAGCTACCGATCCGTAGAACAGCAGTTCGGTGTGGGCAAGGCCACCATCGGGGTTGTCGTCATGGAGGTAAGGGGACCCCAGGGGGAGGGGGAGCTCGGGGGGGAGCCCTGCGGGGAGGGGGAGCCCGCGGAGAGGGCCAGAAACACCCTGCACACCCCTCATGTGTGCTCTCTTGTCCTTTCCCTGCAGGTGGTCCACGCAATCAACACCCTAATCCTCCACAGGCTTGGGCGGCTTGGGGACCCGGCTGCAGCCATCGCAGGGTTTGCCAGCCTAGGCTTCCCTAATTGCTTCAGGGCTCTGGATGGGACCCATATCCCCACCTGTGCCCCGGAGCACAGTGGAGGACGCTTCCTGAATAGGAAGGGCTACCATTCCATGGTCCTCCAGGCCTTGGTGGACAGCCGAGGCCCTTTCTTAGACATTTATGTTGGCTGTCCTGGCAGTACCCACGACGCCCGGGTGTTTAGGAACTCGGGCCTGTGCCACCGGCTGGAGGCGGGGACCTACATCCCCCAGCGGGAGATCCCTCTGGGGGACACACCGTGCCCCTCTGTCTAGTCGCAGATGTGGCGTACCCCCTCCGGCCCTGGCTCATGCGGCCCTACACGGGCCACGTCAATGCCACCCAGAAGCGGTTCAACACCTACTTGAACCATGCACGCCAGGTGGTCAAGCAGACTTTTGGCTGCCTCAGAGGGTGCTGGAGGTGTCTCCTCACCCGCCTGGACGCAGGGCTGCCCAACATCCCCCAGGTTGTGGGCGCGTGCTGCACACTCCACAACCTGGTGGAGAGCAAGGGAGAGGCACTTGTCCAGGGCTGGGCTGTGGAGGCTGTGCCAGGGCCTACGCCCAGCCACCCGCTGCCCCCAGTTGCCAGGTCAACCCTGAGGGGATCCGTGTCCGGGAGGCCCTGCGGGCCCATTTTGAGCAGGCTGCGGGGTGAACGCTGCCAGGGCCAGCTGCTGGTAAGCCACCCACCGCCCCTCCCCACAACCCTACCTGCCCCCACGCCCACACCACTGAGCACCAGAGAGCACACACACACACATTTCTTTTTTGTAAATAAACCAAAACCTTGTTGAAATCAAACAATGAACTCTTGCATTAATGGGGGAACTATGTACATGGGGGGGGACAGCTACGAAAGGGGGGTGGGACAAGTCAACTATTTACAATTAATGGGGGAGAATATGTACAAAGGGCAGGGCCTGGGGGGCTCAGTCCTTGGCCTCCTTCGCCCCGACTGTCCTGCGTCTGGCATGGGGGGGCGAGACTCACGTGTGGGCCAGAGGCCCCATCGAGGCTGGGTGGGGGCCAGGAGAATCGCCAGATATGGCCGGGCTGGTTCCTGAGGCCCACAGTCCCCCTCTGTGGCAGGCGCCAGCACAGCTGGCAGAGGGCGGCTGAGAGGGACGGCAGGCAGAGCAGTGGGGGGAGCCATCTGGTCTGCGATCCACTTGAAGGTCCACATGAAGGCCCCCCAAGCCTCCTGGCGCCAGGCTAGTGCTCGTTCCTGCAGGTGGAGCCGCTGCTCCTCCACGTGCAGGCGGCACTCCGAGACCTCCACCTGACACCAGAGGGTGGCGAGGAGCTGGGGGTCAGCGGACACCCGGGGATGGCTCCGCCACTGTCGGGGTCATGCTGGGGCCGGTCCCTGCTCCGCTGCTGGGCTGGCCTGCTGTGATGGACCCGGTGGGCTGTCCGGCATGACGGACACAGCGCCTGTGCTCTCAGGGCCCTCAGATGGTGTGGCTGCAGAACAGACGGGCGAGGAACAGAGACAGCCGTTAGTCTGGGCCCTGACCCATGGCCCATGTCCCCCCACCCCTCTGCTGCTGGTTCCCCATTCCCTGTCCCCCAGAGATGCCAATGATGGGTGTGGTATCCCCCCTGGGGGGACCCTCTGGTTCTGCTCCCCCCCATCCCCAGGGATGGGTCATGGCACTGTCCTGGGGGGCAGGGGCTGATGGACTCTTCTGAGGGACATGTCACTGCTGTCGTCAGGGCCGTGATCAGCTGGGTGTGTGGAGGGCCCTGGCCTTACGTCGATTTCAACTTCGAAATAGCGATCAGCACATATAAACAATGGTTGATGGTGGGGTGTAGATCAACTTATGCCTCGATTACAACATGCAAGAGATACATTTCCTGGACACTACAGTACTAATCAAGGATGGCCTGATCAGTACCACGCTGTACCGAAAACCTACTGATCACTATACTTATCTACACCCTTCTAGTTTCCATCCTGCACATGTGACTAGATCCATTGTTTACAGTCAAGCTCTTAGGTACAATCGCATTTGCTCTGATCCAACTGACAGAGACCAAAAACTACGAGAACTTTACCAAATATTCATAAACCTGAATTACCCACCAGGAGAAGTAAAAAAAAAAAAAACAAATTGACAGGGCCAGATGAATACCCAGAGACCAGCTACTCGAAGATCAACCCAAAAAAGCCAAGAACAGAACACCACTGGTCATCACCTACAGCCCCCAACTCAGACTACTGCAACGAATTATTAAAGACCTACAACCTATCCTTAATCAGGATGCCACACTCCAGAAGGCCCTGGGTGACATGCCTGTTCTCTCCTACAGACAACCTCCCAACCTCATGAGGATCCTCACTAACAGCCACAGTCTATACCCCAGGAATACCAGTCCTGGAACCTTTCCCTGCAACAAAGCCCGCTGCCAGCTTTGTCCACATATCTTCTCTGGAAATACCATCACTGGACCTAACCAGGTTACTCACAGAATCACGGGCACTTTCTCATGCTCCTCTACTAACATCATACATGCCATCATGTGCCAACAATGCCCAGATGCTTTGTATATTGGACAGACTTCTAACTCCCTTAGACAAAGGGTTGATGGGCACAAAACAGATATCAAAACACTCCAGGTCCACAAACCAGTTAGTCAACATTTTAATGGAATGGGCCATTCTGTCAATGACCTAACAGTATGTGTGTTACTGAAAAGGAATTATCGCACCATTTTGGAAAGAGAAACGGCCAAGCTGGCTTTTATATTCAAATTCGGCGCATTAACACATGGTTTACATCGTGATGGGAACTTTCTGAGTCATTATAGGGGCTCGTCTGCATACTTGGCTCAATCTAATTCTTGACCTTCCCCCCACCCCTCCACTCTCTGATTTGCTCACCTTGATTATCTTTTTCTGATTTGTCCTCCTTGCTTACTGTTTTTGGTTCTCTGTGCCTTAAATATTGAGTCTGTTCTGGTCTGGCTATGGTCTGAAGAAGTGGGTCTGTCCCACGAAAGCTCACCTAATAAACCATTTTGCTAGTCTTTAAAGTGCTACTTGACTGTTTTTTGTTTTGATAGTGTATAGACTAGCACGGCTTCCTCTTTGTTACTAAGATAAAATAGTCTCTCTTGATCCTGGAGTTCAGGGACTGCACTTTTTCTTAGCACTCAGATGTGACAAACAAAAGCGGCAAGAAGTCTGTTTTCACCCTCCCTCCATGCTTCATAGCAAAACAAGGCCAGGCAGAGTCTGACCATAAAGTTTGCTCAATGTCATTTTTGTACTGAAGTGAAGTAGTTGCCTGACAGTCACTCAGTGTTTCATTCTGGGAGCACAAGCAAGTGATTGGTAAACATTCTTCTTCTCTCCCTTTTTGTGTCAGGCTCTCTGGAGAATGCTCAGTTGTCACTTCTACCACTCTTTCCTAATCCCAGCAATTCACAAATGCCTTTTCTGTGACAAAAATAGAAGAGCACACATAAAGATCTTTGCTCAAGCTAGTAAAATGTCCTTCAAGTTGCTTATATCACTCCAGCATTTTACTGCTGTGTAGAACTAGACTCTGTATACTCCTCTAGGTTGTTTCTCTCAGATGCAACTGATGTAATCAGCCTGGCTACAGACACTCACAGGGCACTATCTGGTATCTTCCTCACTTCTCACCTCTCTGTGGCAGTTCTGTGACATTGTAAGAAGTACCTGATATATTCAAAATACAGTATATTACTAATTAATTAGTTATTGCACTTTAATCTCTCCCAACTGTTCTTGTTGGCATTTTAACCAGTGGTTTCATATGCAATTCTGAATTTTATTATTATCATTTATGATAAGCAGGGTCCAGACAGTCACCCCAAAAAGAAGCAGTTGAATCAAATGATTGTACACAATATTATTGTGTGATAAAAACTGACAATGTGGTAATCATACTGTTTGATGCATGTACAGGTGGTGTGTAAAGAGATATACACTTCTACTGAAAAAATGTTCTTAAAATATGTTGTGGAGGCAGATTTGATAAAACAGTTTTTACTAAGCAAAGGAACGTTGTTATGACTCTGTCTCCATTGTAAATGGAACAAGGTGATTCCAGATAATTATGTAGAAGTCACTGGAGGAATGGGAAGTCAACAGCTGGTAGGAAGGACTTTAGCTGTGGAGACACTTCAAAAGAATACATTCCCAAGGGTTACTGGACTATAAAAAAAGGAAAGAAAATTAGTTAATGGGCATCCTTAAAAAGCCTAGAAACCTATAAAATGCTGTCCTACAATAGTCAGCTTTGACCTTCTTTCACAGTGGCCTGCATATGGGCACAAACCCAAACCTGCATAACAAAAATGAAGTGTAGATGTAACACTGACAGACCTGGTACCTTACAGGCTAAAGCCACAAGCTGCTACCTCATGAGCTGAAACTGGCCTTTAGCTAAGGCTGTAGAGCAGACTTCACTCTCACTTCACAATACTTCCCACAGCTGAGGAAGCACAGCCCGAGCTTCAAACGCCTTTCAGAAATAATTCCCCACTTCACATGCCAACAGACCTGGGTTGCCAGCAGATAGGATTGATCCTGGGACTTTAGGTGGCTAAAGCAATGAGTCTCTACCACATGAGCTAAAAGCTGACTTCCTCTTACCTCAGACTGTAGAGCAGACATGAGTCTTCCATTTCAATAGTCTCATTGCCTCTGGGTTACCTATGCAAGTATCAAAGTATTCTTTTCTTTCTTGTCTTTGTATTTTATTTACTGTTCAGAAAATGCACTACAGCCTCGTCAACTCTTCAGAGTCAGTAATGCCTACTCCTGCTAGGAATGGCATTTGGCCAAAAGCAAGCACTTCCACCAGCATTTGTTCAAGAGCAAAATTTTGTAATGCTTGCCCACTCAAGGTTCCAAAATGCTAGCTGCAAAATATCTCATGTATGCACTCAACACACACACACACACACACACACACATATGCCTGACTAATGTATTTAAAGAGTTGCAAGTCCCATATGACTGTGTATAGTGCCTGCACACCAGAATGCCACTGGTCAAGTTTTATTTGAACAGGATTTCCAAGAAAAGAACAGCCAGTTTCTTTTTCTGTTAATAAAGGGATGCTCAGAGAACTAATGCTAATATAGAAGAGCCCTGAGTTAATCTCCACTGCCTTCCCTTTAGCTATCTGGAGCTGTGAAGGATGCTTGAATTACTGCAGATCTATGTTTTACCATATGGAGGGAGACACATAGTACCTATCTGGACAAAGGGAAAATAAAGATACGTCATTAGACCTTTTCCTTAACTAAACTAAATCCATTGCTACAAAAGACTTAATATTTAAAACTGTAGCAGTTTTCACGCTGTCACCCAAATGGATATTTTGGATATATGTCTCATCAAGTCCTAGATGGTTAACCAGCTTGATCTACGAATAATACAGAGGATAGTCAGAGAACCTTTCTATACAAGAGCTCCATACTTTGATGGATGATCTTCCCCTCAGTGTATTTCACCAGGACAAAGTTATTCTGAATCGCTTTACAGCCCCGCTTCTGAGGTCCACCTAAACTAAGATATTTGTCTCTGTGTTTTCATTTTAAAACTCCTTTGTCAGACAACAGAACCTCAGTTCCTAGATCGAGTGTTACTATTCAATTTTGCTATTTTTCATGAAGGTTCTTATACTCAGGCCACTATGCTGGTACCAGCATGCCTTTTACTAGTGTGTCACATGATTTGACTAGCATCTGCCAAGTGTGGTTCTCTACTTTTTTCCTGTCTTCCTCCCAGGGAAAAAAATAGGGTTTATTTGTATTCTTCAATTTTTTTTAAATTATCATTTGTTTATTTAGGAAAGACTAAGACAACTGGAAGTCACTTAGAATGTTTTGTAGCCTTTGGGAGCCAGTCAAAGGAAATGTCATTTTCACTCAGTGCCTGGCAAGACAGATCAAATTATTCAATGAGACATATTATGCTTTAACTGGAAATCTGACAGTCTCTTTACTGGGGTTATGGTGGCATCAGGGGCTTGCCTCCATTAGGATTCCATCATAGAAAACTGCTACCAGCTGCTCTAGGGCTGCTACCAGTTCCACTCACACATTTATACAGCACCTTTATCATCATGTCATACATGTGTGATGCTCATTGGTGGTCAGAGAGGGAGTTTGGCCGTCCTTGTTTAATTAGAACTCCTGAGCCTACCTTCTTGGGCCTTGTAATGGTAAACAGACTCTGACAAATGTGAATATGCACAAGAAATTGTGCTTTCCAGTAACTGTGGTCACTGAGAGCATTGACATGTTCACACTAATTGCTGACCATATGTAATTCTCTCTAGAATACTGAGGTTTAATGGAAGGAACTTACATGGTTCGGGGTGGGAAAATTCATGACCCATTATCAGCTTGTCTCTGAATGTTCAGAACCACGAAGACATGCTTGTATGATTCCCAAGGGCTTTTGTAGAAGACCCCTGTAGCTCAGTGAGTCTGGGGGGCTGTATAAATATTCTAAAGCAAGACCTTTAAAAAATTCTTATTCCTGATATTTAACCTGTCTTTTTGCCTAATTAGATGTCATCTTCAATGCTCAGAATTTTAAATCATTAAACATTTACACTTTAAAAGAGCATAATCAATGACAATGTAGCTTCCATTTTTAGAGACTAAACCATCCAAGATTTTGCATAATGTTCTGGCCACAATGTTCATCAGAATATGCCTTGGCCTAATTTAATTTGATCAAATACTATTGTTCTGATGAACCTAAGAGACTGTTACTTCTGAACTGTGGATAGCTCTTTATTGTTAATCTTACAATTTACATAAAAGAATTCTGTAAAAAATTCCAAGAGCTGCTTCACTGGCATAAGAATTAGTGTGACTAAAAATGCATTGTGATGACAATATGATTATAAGGACAAAAAGTATGTCTGTGCCCACACTGTTACAGGCTGCAAACTCAGAGGTCAGTTCTCTTCTCATTGTAGCCATGATTCCATTAATATAAGTGGTAAATACGCTGTGCGGGAAATACCTGTGTGTCTTACAAACAGTCTGGAATACAACACAGCACATTACATATTATAAAGGAATAACAATCCTAATACTCTTTTAACACTATAAGTAAAGATTTATTGATAAATATTGAGATGATTGCAATAGCAATAGTTCAGCTTTTCTGTTATAAATCATGGTTCTAGTGCTACAAAGGAAACTGCTATTTTTATACAGTGAAGAGGAAAGAGGTAAACAATAGCTTCATTTTTTTATTTAGTAGAAATGTTTACTGACTTATCTAGGATGAACTAGAGCAACTCCTTCTTTTTTTTTTTTTTTAACTAGAAAATAAAGTAATACTCAAGATGGAGGAGAAGAATCTACTAATTTCAGTACTGCATTGCCTCTAGTGCTGAGACAGAGTAAAGGAAAAATGCCCCAAGTTAAAGAGGAGTCTTCCTTGTCCTTACCAGTGTATTTTTGCGGCTGGTACTTGCTGGTACTGAGTACCAGCACCTTGACAGCCCCAGTGGTGGAATTCCCTCGCCAGATGGTGTGGGAACCCCACCAGCAGCCCCAGCCAGGGAAACCCAAGGGGATAGGGAGCTGGCTGAGTACTAGCTTCTCTTTTTTACAGAAAAAAATCACGGGTCATTACAAATAATAAGTAGTTCTGCTAGGTGTGAGCAAGCGGTACTCTAGCACCTTAAAGATTAACAAATTTATTCGGACAGAAGATTTTGTGGGTAAGAACAGTGGATTTTCTGAGACCTCATGTTAAAAATAGTGATGATTTTTCAGCTGTCAAACAGAATCTTTAAAAAAAGAAAGAAAATAAACTTGTTGATGTTTTATTGAACTATTTTTTAAAGTCCATGGAAAAAGTTTGGCCAAAATCTGTTCTCAGCTACCCAGCTGCTGTTTAAAATCAGCAGAGATAAGTACATAAGACTGGGCATACTACTTTTGACCCAGACTCCATTTAACCCAGTAATTGGCAATATATCTTCCTCTCTAACTCAGTTCTCCTAAAATATTTTTGGGTTAATCTTGTAAAATCTTGTCAAAATGTAGTATCAGACATCCACAGAACAAATAAGCAATTGTTTTCTTTCAAATGAAGAGGAAAAGCGAATTGAAATATCTACTGAGACCTTCCAAATAGTTTTTCCCACAACTTCTTGTAGAAGAAATAATATTGGTCAATGTTCTTCTTCCTTTTTGGTGAATGAGTGCTATTGCAGCTTTATATACGTGAAAAGTCAAATGTATTTCTATACATTATTTTAGAACTAAAGCTTTTTTTTTAAAATTGGAGATACACATCTCCTAGAACTGGAAGGGACCTCTAGAGTTCATCTAGTCCAGTCTCCTGCCCTCCTGGCAGGACCAAGCACCATCCCTGTTATCTATTTGTCCCAATCCCTAAATAGCGTCCACAAGGATTGAACGCACAGCCCTGGGTTTAGCAGGCCAATGCTCAAACCACTTGAGGTTTGCCTTGTATTTTTTTTTTGCTTGCTTTGTTGAATGCTTTTTTTATATCAATATTGTTTACATTTTCTTACATGAACAAATGAAACAGGGTAGGTCTACACAGCAAAGTTATTTTGAAATAATTTTGAAATATCAGTTGGCTTATTTTGAAACTAGTAAACCTAATTCTATGCAGGATACTGTATTTTTGAAATAAGCCCTAGTGTGTCCAATGTCTCTATTTTGAAATAGGCTCTATGGCCGTTTCTACACATGGCACTTTTTCCAAAAGTGGCATGCTGTTAAACAGCCCGAAAAATGCTAATGAGGCACTGATGTAAATTTCCAGTGCCTCGTTAGCATACAGTCATATTATTTGGAGTCCGGAAGAAGCTCTTCCGGACTCCAAAACAGCATGTTGAGGCGTGGCCCCTGGGGGATCTCCCAGAAGGAAATGCTCCTTCCTGAAGCCCCTTCTTCCTGAAAATTTTGCATCTAGGGGGCACTTCACCCCAGGCACCTAGTTCAGCACCACAAACCACAGTGCTGGGGACTCAAATCAGAATACCCGAACTCCCTGCACTGATGGGTGTGGAGAGTACAATGCCCTCGTCCTCTCCAGATGACGCATTGGCTGGGTCCTCTGCATCCCTGGTAATGGAGTATGAAAGAGCATACTGCCAGTTATTGAGAAAGGTGGCTCAGGGTCTGGGGGTACAGGCAGAAGAGGTTAGAGACTAAATAGACCCGGTTACAAACATTCTTTCAGCATTGGAACCTACCAGAGTGGCACCACCCATTATAAAGACAGTTGCCAACAGGGCAAAGACAGTGTGGCATACTCCAGCCTCAGCTTTACCCACGGCTAGAAAGAGCGAACGCCGGTATTTCGTCCCAGCCCAGGACAATGAACATTTGTTCACCCACCCTCCCCTTGATTTCCTGGTCATAAGATGCTGTGAACAACAGGGAGAGATGGGGGTCCAAGGCCCCTCCCCTAAAAACAGAGGGGCACATGCTTAGACCTGTATGGCAGGAGAGTTTATTGCACAGGTGGCCTTCAGTTGAGAATTGCTAACCAGCACGCCATGGTTAGCAGATTTGCTTCTGCTTATTATATGGCCGGCTCCATGGACCACTTTGCTGAGCTACTCCCACCAGAGACCAAGTCAGACTTTACAGCCCTGGTAGAAGAGCAGAGACTCATATCTAGAGCAGCACTGCAGGCTGCACTAGATGCAGCACATGCAGCCACCAGGGTCATAGCCTCCAGTATAGCCATGAGGAGGGGAGCACGGCTACAGGTCTGAAGACTCCACTATGAGGTGCAGCAATCCATACAGGACCTTCCCTTTGAGGGGCCCTCCTTTTCAGAAAAGACTGACAAGAGGCTTCATAGCATGAAGGACTCAAGGGCCACCCTACACTCGCTGGGTCTACATACACCGGCGACCCAGAGGAGACACTTTACCCTGACACCCTAGTTCAGACAATTCCCACAACACTGGGATGGTAACAGGAGAAGGGGCCTCCATAATAGGAGACATCAGGGCTCCTAAACACAGAACCAGAGCCACCAAAACCCCCCACTGGGGTCTAAACATCAGTTTTGATGGGACGGTTGGGAACGACACTGGC
This sequence comes from Carettochelys insculpta, assembly GCF_033958435.1. Lineage (NCBI taxonomy): Eukaryota > Metazoa > Chordata > Testudines > Carettochelyidae > Carettochelys > Carettochelys insculpta. The sequence goes on from NC_134137.1 coordinate 141,895,310, forward strand.
CACCCCCTCAGTTCTAGCTCAGCATTTATTTTCATCCCACCTATCCCCCTTCTACCATGCATGATTCAGCATAACGTTGGACAAGTGGGTCCTCCGCACGGTAGAAAAGGAATATGCTATCCAATTTTCTTCTTACCCACCTTCCCACTCCCCCTCCCTGTCCCTTTTCAGGGACCCCTCTTATGAGACTTTTTTAGGCAGGATGTAAAGTCCCTCCTACGAAAGGAGGCTATAGAGGAAGTTCCCCAAGAATTCCAGGGCAGGAGTTTTATTCCCGTTACATCCTAATTCCAAAAGCAAAAAGGGGATTATGGCTAATCTTGGACCTGCGAAACCTGAACAAATTCATGAAAAAGATAACATTTCATGTGATATCCCTGGGCATAATTATCCCACTGCTGGAACGAGGGGACTGGTTTGCTGCTCTCGACTTACAGGACACGTATTTTCACATAGCAATCTATCCACCTCACAGGAAGTTCCTCCAGTTTGTGCTAGGGAAGGACAATTACCAGTTCACAGTCCTTCTATTTGTCCTCTCCTCGGCCCCAAGAGTCTTTACCAAACGTATGTCAGTAGTGGCAGCCTTCCTATGCACAGGGGGTGCACCTCTTCCCGTACCTGGATGACTAGCTGATCCAAGGTTGGTCTCAGCGACAGGTAGCGCAACATGCAGTTGATACAACAGACATTCAACATACTTGGAGTTTGTGGCCGCCTGACTAGATGCAGAGCAAGCCAGGGCCTCCCTGCTGCAGAGCAGCGTCCAAGCCATGGTGTCTTGCATCCAAGAACTAATCAGGTTCCCAACCACAATGGCCAGGAGATACCTCCGACTGTTGGGCCACACGGCAGCATGCACAGTCGTAGTCCAGCATGCCGTGTTGTGAATGCACCCCTTCTAGCTGTGGCTTGCATCAGTATACAGCTCTGTCAGGGATAATACAGACAAGTTAGTGACAGTCCCCCCACGAGTGTTAACAGCATTACACTAGTGGCTAGAGGCCTGGTCGGTCTGCATGGGAGTGCCCTTCAGTCCCCCACAACCCTCCCTCTCCCTAGTCACAGATGCCTCGGACCTGAGCTGGGGAGCACACTTGGGGAACCGCCAGACCCCAGCCCTGTGGAGGAAGAGCAGTGCTCAGCTCCACATAAATGTGCGGGAGCTCAGAGTGGTTCAGCTGGCATGTGAAGTGTTTCAGAGCGACCTGAAGGGGCAGTGTGTCACAGTCAGCACAGACAATACTACAGCAATGTACTATGTAAACAAACAAGGGGATGCAAGCTCATCGCCCCTGTGTCTCGAGGCCCTCACGCTCTAGGACTTGTGCATCCAGTACCAGATTCTCCTGAGAGCATTCTACCTACCAGGGACTCACAACTCCTTAGCAGACCCTCTCAGCAGGTCCTTCAGGGACCATGTGTGATCATTACACACAGAAGTACTGAATTCAATTTTCCAGCATTGGGGATGTCCCCAGGTAGACCTCTTCACCACCCATCTGAAAACAAAATGCCAGATGTTCTGCTCTTACCAGAACCGGAGCCCAGGCTCTTGGGCAGATGCTTTCAGCATTTGTTGGTCAGGACCTCTGCTCTATACCTTCCCTCCAGTACCTCTCATCCACTGAACACTGTTAAAAATTTGGTCAGACCGAGCATCGGTTATCCTGGTGGCCCCAGCTTGGGCTTGACAACACTGGAGCTCAGGTCCCTTGTGGTGGACCCACTTTATACGGTGTTCCACAAACATAAGGTCAGGCTGAGACCCCACCCAGCATTTCTGCCTAGGGTGGTCTCCCCCTTCCACATTAACCAAGACATCACCTTACCAGTGTTTTATCTGAAGCCCCATGCCTCCCCTAGCGAGCAGAGCTTACACACTTTGGATGTCTTGAGGGCACTGGCCTTCTATATGGACAGGAGCAAACCCTTCCAGAAGTCACAACAGTTGTTTTTTGCAGTGCCGGACAGGCTCAAGGGGCACTCAGTCTCCTCTCAGTGGATCTCCTCCTGGATAGTGGCCTGTTTCAGAAAGTGCAACAAACTGGCGGGGGTTCCCCCTCCCCCAATCATCGCTCACTCCACCAGGGCACAGGCGTCCTCTGCGGCTTACTTGGGCAGGGTTCCTATCCAGGACATCTGCAGGGCAGCCACTTGGTCTTCCATTCACACATTTTCAGCACATTATGCATTAACACAGCATGCACGGGAAGACACTGCAGTGGGCAGGGCTGTCCTGCACTCCTTCCGGGTCTCCGACCCCACCTCGTAGGCATTACCTTACACTCACCCAAACAGGAATGCACATGAGCAATCACTCAAAGAAGAGAAGACAGTTGCCTGTTCTGTAACTGGTGTTCCAGATGTGTTGCTCATGGCCATTCCAAAACCCTCCCGCCTTCCCCACTGTTGGAGCAGCCGGCAAGAAGGAACTGAGTGGGGGTGGGTTGGGCAGTGCATATATGGGCGGCTATACGGGCGCCATTCCAGGGGGAGCCGCACTGACCCTAGGACTACTGGCTAGGGCAAAAAGCTTCCGGCAACTGGGCATGCGCCAGCACACACCCAAATTGGAATGGACGTGAGCAACACATCTCGAAGAACACCACTTACAGAACAGGTAACTGTCTTTTCATGCACCTACCCTCCTAAGAGATATTTAGGATTCTCCTGAGGCAACATTGATGATATTGCTTAAGTGCCTTCAAACGACACTTGTATGTTGTTCAGGTTTCACATTCATGTAGTAGTCCTGGAATAAACACTGTGAGGTATACAGGGAATAATAAGAATACCCTGGCAGTTGTAGTAAAATTGATTTAAGAACCTCCCAGTGAAGGAGCATGGTGAATGTTCCTAGAAAATGACATTCTCTTCCTCAGCTCTCCTTGTGAACATACTACTTTACTTTTCCCTCATATAAAAATTGCAGCCGTAACTAATCCATCTCTTGAATCCAAGGCATCCTAACCTAGATTATCACAGTTCTTAGGGAATAGGAAAAGGTTGACAGATTTGAATGATCATATAAAAGAAAAGACATTTTAAAGAGGCTAATTTAGTACCATTTAAACGTCAGCTAATTTAGTACCATTTAAACGTCAGCTGTCAGGTATTTTACCATATATTTGTGATAGTTAAAGAGTCTTGAGGGTTCTGACCTGTAGAATTTATATCCATGGCTTAAACAGAAAAAGGGTATAACTAGCACAGCTTTCCCTTTTTAAATAAACCATCTGTTTGGAAGGTGGGCAGGAGACACAAGGAAAGTACATGTTAATAAATATAAAAAGTCAACAAAAATTATGTTTCAACCTTCAAAAGTTGATGTCTGCTCACAAAATAAGTTTAAAAAAATGGGTTGATATATCTTTAAAAATCTCCAGAGCAGGGCACTTCCAAAAATAGCTTCAGTTCAGTGCTGGTTTGAGCCTGCAGCATCCTGCATATTCAGAACATAACTCTGATTCGTTCACGTTTAAAACTGGATTTAAATGACATATACTGTTATAGGCAGTTGCTTCAGGGAAGGAGTTACTTCATATCCTTGTTTCCTAGTGTATTCAGTGTGCCTGACCACCTGGTTCCTCTTTCTCCCACAAAGTGCTTGTTTCCCAAAAACATTCACAATTAATGTGATTGCCTGGAGTTGGCTAACGTAGCATTACTTTATTGAGAATACTGTTGCGGAGGAAGGGGTGCCATAAAAGAATCAGAATGAAAAGAGCGTGTGGAAACTAAGGCATCTAATCAGTGTTATAGACTCAGAGTCAGAATGACCAGAAGAGTTGCAGAACAGGATACTCTGCTGCATGTACTGGCCATAACAGACATGCACGTAGCTAGTGAAGGAAAATAACCATCCTCTTCCTCCTGACAACAGAAGGTAGATAGATTCATTGGGAAGCCCCTTTTGCTTTTATCACAAGCAGCTGGTTTTTTTCTTCCTCTGTGCCTGACTGTGCAGGCAGGTACCTCCCCTCCCCCCGACACCCTTCTTAAATCTTGGGGTTGGTTGACTCTAGAAGAGAGATTCAACCTAACACATGCAACTCGAGCTTCGAGACTTACATAACTAGAGTCAAAGTACCATGGGTCAGATTTCCAGCAAAGCCCTACTTCGGGGGGGAAGTGGGGGGTTGATGGGACAAACTCTCTTGTCAACTTCCCTTACTCCTTCCAACAGTACTGTGCTCGATGGGGGAGCCCTCAGGCTTCCAGTTATCACATTCCTACTAAGTGCACTAAATTGAACCCGGGAAGAGCAACCACAGCACCAATCTTCCCATAATTGTAGATATATCCTTGGTCTAGGTGCTTGCACCTCTGTATGAGGCTCTTACAACATAACTTATTACATTTTCCTCCCAATATATTTGTTAATTATATAAGGCTTCAATACTTGTAAAGCTTTCTGAGAGCTTCTATTTATTCTAAGTCCTTTGACTTTTTCTCCTCAACAGAAATATGAAAATCTCCATGCAAATAGAAAAGGGAGCTAAGCCTAGTAAATAAATTGTTTGCTGAAGACATTTCTTTCTGCTTTTAACTAGAAATACAAGCTCCCTGAGATCAGATGAAGCAACAGATTGTGACTTTTTGCAAATGTATTCTTTATTCCAAACTTTCAATTTAGGAAAGAAAAAGATCTTCAGCTGCAGATCAGTTCTGAGGTTGTGCCTTTAATCTAGTAATAGAATTTAGATTTGTGATTCCATTGCAAATACATAGTTGAACTTTACTCTCCGTGACTATATTGCTGCTTCTTTTATGACATCAGGATGTCATTCAGGGTCTAGAATACAGTGGCGGTTTTGCAGAGAAAAACTGCACCAAGATGCACCCTCGATGATATAAAACAAACAAACAAAACCAATGGAAGGAATTCTACATTTATGTTTCAAAACACTTGTGAATTTTCATCTGGCCTTATGACTTTTTTGAGTCTTAACTCATCATTTTTAAATGCAAGGAACTGGAAATGCTGCAGTGGGCGGACTCCAAACCCTTTTCTCCTGAGTCAATGTTAAGCCTCCAAACATACATTAGAATGCTGCTGCCCTTTACAACCCATTTAGAGTTAACTCTTCATTTTGTGAGCAGAGGTGTTTCTGCTGTTCCACACATTTCACGCAGTTTGAAGTCATTGAGGTAGAATTGCTGTGGACCCCAGTGCCAGCTTTTCTTGTAAGCTGTTTCTATCAGACAGCGCTCTTTCAAAAGGGTAAAATTTGAATCATAACATTAGAATTTTAGCCTTTCTGAAGAGTGTGGATACACACAAAAAGTGGATCAAACCCTCAATCTGTGCTTTTGAAAGACTGTTCCGTCCTTTCGAAAGGGAGCATCCAAACAGCTCCAATCTCTCTTTTAAATGCATAGAGCAGGAAATGCCGTGGATGGGGTCACAGGGCAGATAAGCCCTCCTGGGGGTCTGCAGCCAGCCACTCCCTTAAAGGGTCCCAACACCCTTGCCCGGCACATGCTGAGGCCTGCTGAGTTGCCCCACACGAAGCAGAGCCCATGCAGGAACAGGAGGGCCAGCACTCAGCCTAATGGAGCCCCAGCAGCTGCTCCTGGCGTTAGACAGCGCTGTTCTGAGCACTGTGCAGGCCAGGCTGTGCACAGTTGTTGCGGCTGCCTCCCACCTCCCTGGGTGGCCAAGGTGTTCTGCCAGAGTCCTGGAGTCCCCCCACCCTGGATCCTGCCAGCCTCCCCCTGACCCCCCCTCCGGGTGCCCCTGCACCTCTGGAGCCACCCCAGCAGCTCTGACTGGTAGGAGCAGCTTGTGTTGGGAGAGTGGGACAATGCCAGATGGCTGCGGAACTTCTGCATGAGCAGGCAGATCTTCTAGGAGCTCTGCCACTGGCTCGACCCAACACTCAGGCATCAGGGCATCTGCATGTGGCCCACCCTCTCCCTTAAAAAGAGGGTCACCATAGCAACCTGGAAGCTGGCCACCCCGGACTGCTACCACTCCATGAGGCACCAGTTTGGGGTGGGCAAGGCCACCATTGGGGCTGTCCTCACGGCTGTAAGGCATGCTTGGGTCACGTGCCCGCCGCAGAGAGGGGAAGGGGGTTCCCAGGCAAGGGGGACCCTTGGTGGTAGGGGGCCAGGAGGGGACAGGGTGTGGGGACTGGGAGGGGGCAGTTGCCAGCCTCACTGGGATGGGGTCCGCATCAGGAAGACCCTCCATGGGAGCTTTGCTCATGGGCCCCACTCACCCCCACCACAGCAACTCCTCACCATCCCCCTCACACACCCACACATCACCATCCCCCCCCACCAGCACACCTACACATCATCCCCCTCCATCCCTCTGCAAAGAGCATGGAACACGGGGATCTTTGAAAAACAAGACGTTTACTATAAACTATGAATATGCAACTGTTATCAAACAAAAAATATGTACTATGGGGTGAGAGACAAACTATGTATATTGGGGGTCTGGGAGGGACCGGAACCTGGGGAGGATGGGGGATCACCCAAAGGCAAGGATGGAAGGCCGCAAACCCCGTCAGCCCAGGGATCCCCTCCATCCCCAGTTTGGGTTCGATGCGGGGCTGAGATGGGGTGGGCTCCATGGGCAGGTAGGGCTGTGGGAGGGCTCCAGCAGGGTCGGGCTCTGTAGACAGGATAGCAGGGAGGGCGAGAAGGTGGGCCACATTCATCACGTGTTCCCAGGAGACACCTGTTATGCCCTCCAGGTTGTCAAAGAGCCTGTCCCAGGCCACCCTCCCCCAGACCATGTCAGCCTCCTCCAGCTGAAGGAATCACTCAGCCACCTTGGCCTGGCAGCTGACGGCCTCCAAGGTTTCCAGCCGTGGGCCCACCATGGTCCCACTCAGGAGAGTGCCTGGGCCCTCTCCACCTTATCACGGCCCTGAGTACCATGCCCCTGGGGACACATCCCCCCATTGGGGCCACATCCCCCTCAGAAGGGAGCATGCCCCATCCAAAGGCACGGTAGCCATGGGATATCACGAGTGCCGAGAGGTCCCCTGCTCATGTGGGGCAGTCTCCAGATTCAGTCTGGCCCCACCTACTTTTTGCTGGAGGTGCAGCCCACAGCGCTGTCCATAAGGGCGGGTGTTGAGTGTCTCTGGCAGCTGTCATGGCATATTGGGGGTCACGGCTGGCCGGGATGTGTCCAGGCTGGAACAACGGGCATGTGCGTGTGGCCACTGGCAGCTGTGTTGTCCATGCCCCACAAGCCGCGGTGTGCACCCCACCGGGTACTTACCACATGGTCTTTTGCTGAGGTCTGGAAATGCCTAGCTTCTGGTCGCCCAGCTGGATGACCGGGAGGGCACCTCGATGACGAGGTCCCCTTAGTCACTGGACCACTCAGGAGGGGTACTGCTCCTGGCTCTGGCTCTGGCTCTGTGGTGCTGGCTTCTCCTGGTCCTTTGCCTCTGGCTGGTCTGCAGATGTGTCAAGGGCCACAGGTGGTGGGGAGCTGTCCCAGGGACCTAGGTTGGTCCAGAGCTCCCTATAGTAGGGGCAGGTTGCAGGACTTGCCCCTGAGCGGCTGGCCTCATCCCAGGTCTTGGCATAGCCCTCCTAGATCTCCATTTTAGTGTGGACTTGGTTCAGAGTCCACTCAGGGTGTCCCTGGTTGGAAAGGCCATGGGCTAGGCGGGTGAAGTCTGTGGCATTGCACCACTTTACTCTCGTTTCCCACACCACCTCCTCCTCCTTCCATAGTCCCAGGAAATCTCTCAACTCTGGCTCAGTCATGCCCTGGCTCCTGTGAGCACTGTGAGGGCTCTGAAGAGGGGCCTGGGGCTCCTGCAGTGTGTGGCTGGTGGCCATAGTGGTTTTTTTCAATTTTGGGGTGTGAGTGCAAGGGTGTGCTGAAAGCAGGTCATGGCTGTGCTGCTAGCGTGCTCTCAGTTTTCTTCCACGGGGTTTCTGGGACCATACAGCTTTAACGCAGCTGGACACAGAGATCATAGACCCCTGCTGCTGTGGGACAGGGCATCTCTGCGCTCCAGCTGGCAGGTGCCATGGAGGACTCCTCTTTCGAAAGAGTGGGGCTTGGAGCATCTACACATGTCTTTCAAACGAGTCATTCCAAAAGGTATACTGAACCATGTTCCTTCAATTTCTTTTTGAAAGAACATATGTTTTGTGTGGACGCTCCTCGCGTTTTTTTGAAAGAGACAGATATTTTGAATGTACTTGCACATGTAGACCCATCTGTTTGGAGAAAGATCAGGATAATTTTGCTATGCAGAATCTCCTCATTGTCTTCATCTCTATTGGCCAGTCCAGTTTACTGAGACTTCTCCAGACACCTAGAAATACTGCTTCCTCATATAATTGCAATCCTTAATGAGAATTGAGATGATTCTCGGGCAATTCTTTTTATTCCCTTGTTATCTTCTTAGCTTGCGAGAGAAGTAAAAATTACATGGTACAGATTGAACCTCTTTAGTCTGGCACCCTTAGGGCCTGACCCCTGTCAAACCAGAGAATTTGCTGAACTCTATTAGAGTTGCCAACACTACCACTGTTTACTGGGCTCTTAGAAGACATTTACAGCTAAATTACAGCTAAATAACAGCACAGGACACTGAGAACCAGGACTGGTGGCTGTAGACAAACTTTATGGGACCACAAGAAACTTGGCCTCACCCATGATAAATGGACATCTCAGCTAACTAAAATCATGGGAGACCACAGATGTTGCCAGACAAGAGAATGCTGGACTAGAGGGGTTCAATCTGTACCTTTTCATGGAGGCAAGCAAAGAGTGTTGATTAAGCATTTGCTACAGCTACTAAAAGACTCTAGTGTGCAAACACAAGGTATAAAACACAGCAAGAAAAACAGAAAATGAACCAAAGTTAGATATAGTCACTTCATGCACAAGAGTATTTTGAGCCTAGATCTGCAAAATTAAATGAGCTGGAAATTCCAGGAAAATAACTGTATGCAAAGAAATCTAACTAAATTCACAAATCATGGCACATTTCTCCTGAGAAATGTCTTGCCACTGGTGTCTTGTTAAGTGGACCAACTGTCTACCTCTGATCTATCATTCATGTTCATATCACCCACCTAAAGTCCCCCTGCAGTTTCTTTTAGGTAGAATTATTCATTTCTAACATAATAGAGTGTCACTTTGAAACAAATATTAATTAATGCTTTGAGACCACATTATCTTGCAACCCCAGAGTTCTTTAATGTATGTAGAGGCCTTACAACGCAACACCTATTTCTCTAGAGCTGGTGACAGGCCCTGAAACCATTTTCTTTCGTTTTCTGTCTCACATTTCTCAAATCAGAATTACCTGTAATCAAGCTAATGAAGGAGGGCAAACTCACCAGAACCATGTACAAATGCTTGACGATATTCACATAGATTTTCCACCGTTGAAAATACAGCTATAAGTGATCCTTGTCTATAGATATTTATGAAGTAATTCAGGATCCTGAAGGATGAAAGATACTGTATAATATTATGTATCATTTATTTTTGTTTACATCAGTGTTTCTCAACCTTTTTGGGAGGTATCCCTTTTTTAAAAAATGTTATACATACCCCGTACTTCTCTTGTGTACCCCTTAAGATACACATATCACCATTTGAGAAACATGGGTCTAAGAAAATCTGAGGTCTTGAAATAAGTGCCATTCAACCTCTTCTGATTACTGTACCCTTTTCAGGAATCAGATTTGTTTGGTATACCACCAAGTTACACCTCACTTCAAAATTACTTACGAAAACAAGCAAAAAATCACAGGAAACTATTATTGAAAACTTGCAGACTTTCTGCCATCTTATTATCAAATTAATTAATTGGAATAGAAATACTGTACTTACATATCAGTGAAAGGCATATGAAGTAGTAGAAACAAGTAATTGTCTGAATGAACTTTTAGATCATACTGACTTTGCTAGAGTTTTTTTAATGTAGTGTGTTGTAAAATTGGGTAGATATCTAGATAAGTCAATGGACCCCTGGAACACCATGGTGTACCTCCAAGGGTACATGTACCACTGGTTGAGAAACACTGCTTTATACAATACGGGTGCTTACCTATTTAAACTGATTGTTTTACATTTTAAGCTTGTCCACTTCTAGACTGGGGAAACTGTGCAGTATATGAAACAATGTATTTTGTCTGTTTCCCTTTTCACAAAACTAAATCATTTCCATTCCAACATCTCAGATGCAGGTTTAGAATTATGATCTTCTGTTATAGAGAATCATGCTAGCAATTCTGTAATAAAATCTCTAGAAATGTGCTTGTATTGTTTATAGCTGGCAGTGATTCAGGGCATGTATTATGTACTGGATTCTGAAAACACTGCATGTGAGCAAACCTCATTGAAGTGGGAGTTGTTTACACACAATTGCTGTTGCAGGCTGAGACTCTGAGTACATATACCTTTAAGAAGAGTAGCTGCTCTTATAATCAGTGTGCTTGAATCAATTTTTCGATGGCAGTTAGGGAGATGCAGAGAAGCAACACAGCGTTAAACAAAATACTAGAGTTTATTCAATGGTTGAAGTCAGCTTCCTCAGTAAGGGCCAGTTTTACTTGTAAGAATGCAAGTACCAGCCACACAAAGATGAGGCAGGTCTGAGCCAAGTGCCTTGACAGCAGTGTTTTGCAGTAACTACTTTAAACTTGCTTTAAAGTCTAGAAAGAAAAAGTTAAAACACAGATTTTAAAGAATTCTGATGTGTTTAACAAGTTCAAAGCTAGAAGCAACCAAATGAAAAAAATGTAGAAAGTGCAGTAATCAGAAGTTGTGTACTCCTGAAAGTTAGTGTCTGTGTTGGACTTGGTATTCCTGAAAAACTAAGTAAATGTAGAGGGCATATAAAATCCTTCTTTTGCCAGTTTTGTTTGTATTGATTAGTTGTAACATCTTGAAAATCATGTTGAGACTTTATACAGAATTATATTGGTCTAAAAATTCTGTCTTTTTCCTCGAGTTTGGGTAGATGCCAGTAAACTTCTACATGCTTCAGCTGCACAAAAGACCTCACAAGATATGACAATTTTCTAGTTGTACTAAATGTAATAATAGTTAAGCAGAAATATGATTATTGTGGTATTTTGTAGATAGTCCTATCCAAAGACTTTGCATTCTGTAAAATGCATTGAGATACTTAGTTTAGTGCAGAAATAAATCTGGCATAAAAATGACACAGCTTTGGGACAAGTCACTAGAAACTTGAGCAGTTAACGAATGAAATTGCAACTAAAATGATAAGATTATTTTACCCAGGTAACTATTCTGATACTGGAAATTTAAACGAAATACTTGTTGCTTGTATTTATACCTCACTCACCAGAAAAAACATGACCCCTAACTGAATGGCTAGAATGTGCCAGGAGTTATAGAAATCTCAGAGCTACTGGGCAGAGAAAGAGACCAAGGGACAAGTAAATCACAACATTTACAAAAATACCTCGTAAAGAAATAAATATATGTATTTTAAAAATGTATGCAATAATCTGATTTAAAGTTTATTGTAGTCCTTGGTAAATCTCTAGATATAGGGTTAATTTCCTTTATAAAGGCCAATGTATGTGTGCATAGCAAAAATGCCATGAGGAGGCAAAGTGAGCCATTTGCCCCCAGTGAGCTAACATTTTCCTGTCACTGTCCTTGCTCACCAAGATTGTTCAGTGATAGTATGAAAACTGTTAGTTAGCATGTGCTAGCTAACTTGTTTTAAAACACAACCTGTTGTCATAGTCTAGACCTGGCACACTGAGAACAACAACTGCGGTCTATACACCATTTAATTACTTTTAATTAAATAGAATTTGCATTTTTATTCAAGTAGGAGAGAAATTTGTGTTATCCCAGGCCCAGGAGCCCTAGGCATGGGCCAAGACCTCACTGCTTTAGGTGCAGCGGACAATATTAGGGAACATGACAGTGGTCTGTAGCATTCTAGCAGCATACTAGCATTCTGTAAATTGCAACTTTGATCTGTAGTTCAGATACTGGGCAAAACTTGGTCTCCAGTTTGTATGCATAACTCCTACTGACACCACTGAGAATGGCATGTGTGTATCTGGCGGCAGGATTTCATCCATGGCTGTTAACTTTAGCTTTTGCAAATATTGTTATAAAAGTTTGCATGACTTAGAGCAGAGGAAAGCAGGAGGAGTTTCTGGAGGCTGAATAATTCTGAAAATCCAGTCCTGTATTGCTTCACTGTTGCCTCAAGCACCAGGTCAGGTATACTGAACACAACAAACTTGAAGTGCCACTTGATGTTTCAAGTACAGCATGGCATTCCACTGGGATATCTGAACATCAGGATAGAAGTACAATAACACAGTAGCTGAACTAAAAGATTATTTCCTTGTTCACATGAATCCTGTATTCTTTCCAAGCAGGATTTGGTAAAGAAGATTGTTACATTTGATACTCAGCTTTGATATTTGTTATGTTTTCCAGCTTGTAGAGTGCTTGTATTATAAAAAGTCTTCATCTTTTGAAGTCTTGAAATCTTTCGTGACACTACAGAAAATAGTGTTTTTGGCAAAGATTTTAATTTGTGCCAATGTGTTTGTGTGTAATGAAGTCGCATTTGGTTTTGGCAAACAACTGACGGGGCAAGTCGCATTTGGTTTTGGCAAACAACTGACAGGGCAAAGATTTAAAATGTATTTAAATATTTTGATGTTAGTAACCTGAATTTAAAAAAGGGTAAGTGTCATGCCACCAGGAATCCATAGTGTACTTTTTGAAAGATACATTTTTCAAAAGCATTTATTCTGAGTCAAAGGTAAGAGCTGTGGAAAATCAGCTATAATGGAAGGGAGGAGAAAGAAGTGAAACAATGAACTCTTTTTTTCAAGTCTAAACTCTCCAGTAATGAAACCAGAATATAGAATTTGAATGATTTAGACTCTCTTCAGAAAGCATTTGTTGCCATTAATGGGTTTCTAATGTAAATGAATTAACAGAATATCGAAACACTTCACAACCCCACTTCACTCTTAAAAATGCAAAAGAAAGCTATCTCCCATAAATCTGGATTACTAATCCAAAGGTACTTTAGAATTATACCCCATGAAATTCCAGCATAATCCTTCTTCTCGGACTTTAGTTATTTCTGTGGTTATTCTACCACAGCACAATATCTAGGCTACATCAAAAATTTAGAGTGTCCTAACTATATCACTCAGGTGTGAAAAAAATCATACTTCTGAAAGATGTAGTTAAGATGACCTAAGCCCTGCACAGGCACCATTAGACTGAGAGGACTTTTCTATTGATGGCATTGCTGTCTCTCAAGGGGGTATGTTTACTACAGCACCAGAAATAAATCCTTCTCTTGCTGCAGCAATTGACTATACAATACATTTTCCTTTGTGACACTTGTAATTTAGACCAGTTTTTCTCAACTTTTTATTAAGTCCCCCTTTTTTTAAAAAAAGAACCCCCAGACCTCTCTCAAGTACCCCTAAGGGTACCCAGACTACCAGTTAAGAAACATGGTCCTAAGGTAATCTGAGGTTTTGAAACAAGTACCTTTCAGCCTTTCCAGATTATTGTACCCTTTTCAGGAATCAGGTTTGTTTTGCATACCACCAAGTTATACCTCACTTAAAAACTATTTACTTACAAAATCATGCATAAGTATCACAGAAGACTAATATTAAAACTTGCTGACTTTCTACTGTCTTATTATCAAATAAATGAATTGGAATAGAAATATTGTACTTACATTTCAGTGTAAGACATATGAAGCATTAGAAACAAGTTATTGTCTAAATGAACATTTAGGTTGTACTGACTTTATTAGTGTTCTCATGTAGCCTTTTGTAGAACTAGGCAAATATCTAGATGAGTTGGTGGACCCCCTCGAAGACCGCTTTGTACCCCCAAGAGTACAGGTACTCCTGGTTAAGAAACACTGATTTAGACAACCTAAGATAACTTTCCTTGTTTCTCTTAATTTTGGAGCCCTACCTAGCCCCTGAGATCCCTACTGTCCTGGCATATTCCTGTTTCCTTATATCTCAAAAGAACGATGAGCCAGATGTACCATTGAATCAACAATATCCGCTTAACACTTCCTAGCAGGGTCAACACGTACTAACAGGATGATGTTTTCAGGCAAACACTGCCAGCCTGAGACTCACATGTGAACCCAGTGGGTTTAGAAGTCATAAAAACCCAATGTCAGCCTAATGAAAAAAGCAAATATCAGTAGTTTTGGAAAAATATTCTCCACATATTAATAGATAGTTTGGAGGAGTGGGATGAAAATGCTATAAGATAGGGCTATCTGGCATGATATTTGTGTCCTGTTATTGGGAAATCAGTTATAAATAACAGAATATTTAGAAATACAGTACAGATTTATTTTTATATATTTCTCAAGGCCTGTTCTTAAATTTTGAGCTTTGGCAAGGCAGCCAGCATAAATATATGAATAACATCTAGAAAAGGAAGCATGAGCACTGAATAGCTTGGGATGATGGACTTTAAATGAATGTTTCTTTTTTGTTTGTTGCTACCCTTTCTGCTGTCACAGATCATCAAGCTGTAGAGACTATTTTTGGCAAAGCAACTTGCTACAATCGAAAGATGGGGATTGTGCTTGCAAAGCGACAATTTAAAAATTGAACATAAGCCTGGTTTAAATAAATAAAACAACCCGAACCCAGCTGTCTTGTATTTTGGGACATCCTTTGAGTGCTATCATCACTGATAACAACAGTAGGAAGATGTATATAAAATTCATATATTATCATGCAATGTCAAAAGCATTTTCAGTGCTTGGGGAGATGTTACAAAACACAGCTCTCAATGACTTTCATCTTCAGTTGTTGCTTATTCTGTTTATTTATATTTCTTATGTAAATAATTGATTAAACCCCTGACCCTGCAATCTGACCACCATATGGAATTGATCAGAAAATTTCTGACAAAATTTGTCATTGGAATATGGCAGTTTATTGAATCTGAAACTTGTTGCAAAAATAAGTTCAGTATGAGAAACTTCCCCTGAGGTGAAGGCAGGGTCTTGGCAGAACCCGCTGCTGGAGAGTTCCACTAATCAGACTACCTGGGTGCTGAGGGGTCATAATTCAGGGGCAGCCCCACCACTTGTTCTCCAAGGGACAGATTTGGTTTCAGAAACATTGTGAGTTGATTTGTTTCTGACACAACTTCAAAAAAAAATCTAAGTCATGAGAAACTTCTGCAAATTAGGTTTTGTTTTGAGTTGGAATTAAATTGAACTTCAGAATTGCTGAAATTTCTCACAGACTGTGAATCCTGAGTGCTGGCTTGCTGTAGCTATTTGGGCAGACTGCAGTAACACACAGCCCTGCAACATCAGGCTGAAGGCAGGCAGAGTAATATTGGACAGGATGTCCAGACTACAGTATCAAAAATTGATAATGAGGAGTACTAAATAGTTACTGATTTAATAATCTTCACAATAATGAGGATTTAAACACTGAAATGCTATTTTATGTTTGAGAGTCAGGAATGTCTGCTTGGTGAGGACCCTATCCTCAGACTTGAGAGACCCAGGTTTATATCACTGCTCTGCCACAGGCTTCCGGTGTGCCTTAAGGTGAGTCACTTGGGGCATGATCCAAAATGACTGATCTGGATCTTTGTGTGTCTGGGCCAAAATTGTAAAGATATTTTGGTGCCTAATTCCCTCTGAAAATTAATACAAACTCTGTAAAAATCTGGGGGTTTGTGCCTCAGTTGTTCATCTGTAAAATGGGACAAATAATACTTCCCTACTTCAGCATGCTGTTGTAAGGATAAATACATTACAGACTCTCAGGTGCTCAGATAGACCACTACTGAGGTAAAAGAAGCGGATAGATATTGGTCACAGCCTAGAAAATCAATTGAAGACTCATACGGCATTGAGCAAACATGCAAAAATTGCATATAAAACTATAAAAAATTAGTTTTATTTCAGTACTTAGGAAGCTGTAGAGCACAACACATAGATCAATACAGCACTGTTAATGTACCTTTGATTAGTAGAAGTTAGTAGAAATGCTTAATTGCTTAAATCAGTGTCAAGGGTTTGAAAACGACATGTAATATAGGCATGAGAACGGGGTAAATGGAGAAAGCAATAAACAGAATAGCTAAATTTTGAAAGAAGTCACTTGCACTGCAGTCATTGTCACAAGTGGAGCAGAAATTCATAAGCAGGAAAAAATGTATTCTGAGCATTTGCAGGATACAAATTAAATGCCATGCCAATAAAATATGAGCATCTTTGTCTTCCTCAGTAAAGGAAGTGAATGATGGTAGCACAAAACCCACTATAGAAGACACCATTCCTCAAGGTACAGAACTAGAAAAGATAGGGTAAAGAACAGTCATGCACTGGCAGGGAGATGAACCAGTTGACAATATTTTGTTTTGTTCCATCTTTCCTTCTATGATCACATTTTCTTAATTGCTACATTATGCATAACAGACAGAGATAGACATTCCATAACCAGAAGTGCATCGGGTATATGTGCACAATGGATCTCCATTTCCCATCATCTCAAATCTACGGAGCTTATCAGCATTTGATAAGAGCACCTATTTGACCTTTGTCTGTGGGATCATTCACAAAAGTACTATATAAATACACTTTTAATAGTATTTCTTTCAACATTCTCACTGGCTACATCTACACTAGACCGATCTGTTGACAGAAGTTACTGTTGGAAGAGGTGTTCTGACAAAATTTCTCTTGACGGATCATGTCTATACATAAAAGTGGATCTATCTTTCAGTCTGCTGTTTCAACAAAAGGGCCCGCAGGAGCACCTGCATGGCTTTTTTTGTCAATAGTTTCTGTTGGCAAAACACATTTTGTGTGTAGCTGCTCTGGGACTTTTGTAGACAAAACTCCAGTTTTGGCTACAAAACTCTCTAGTGTAGAGATTGCCACCAAGTTGAATGAAAGGCAGAGTAGAGGCTTCTGCAATGTCAGAGAGTTTGGATGACACACCAGGACTGGATAACAGTGTGTTCCAGAAGTGATGCAGTTTATAGACGCACAGGAGAGATTACTGGTTCACCAGAAAGACTGATATTGTGTGGTAACTTTTCTGCAAAGTCATACCCACAAACTTCTTGCTCAACTGTTGTTTATATGGCACATAAGTGCCTCAAAAATGCAGTCTGAGACTAAATATGTTCAATGTGTAAAGAAAATAGATTTTGAAGACATTATGGGAGTAGCCAGCTTATCTGAAAAGAGAGGAGATATGCAGAGCATCATGTGTTTTGTGAGGACTGAGATGTGACAATTACAAGAGAAGAAGTGTTGTTTAGTGGTGGCATTGTCAGGGATGGCAGTAGCCTGTATAGTGCTAATATCACATTGGCAACCGCACATCTGCACCATTAATTGCTGTCTTTCAGGCCACCTATTAACAAGCATGCGGGGACTCAATACACTGTATGGAATGCTTTGATGGTATTTGCATCCTCTGTCGACATAGTGTAGTCCAGGAACATAGTATTTGGAGCACTCGTGGGAGATTCAGGCTCAGCTTTCCCACTCTGCCTGGTGTGGAAAGAAAATTTGACCATGGGACTCCTGTCTGTCCAGTGAGTGCCCTAACCACAGAACTGTAGTCATTCTCATATTCTTTTTGACACATGGGTGTTTAATTTTTAAAGTAACAGAGAGATAGCCATGTTAGACTGTATTGTATCAAAATGAAAATCACGCAGTACTTTAAAGACTAACAAAATAATTTATTAGATGATGAGTTTTCATGGGACAGACCCACTTCTTCAGATTTATAGCCTTACCAAAATAGCCTCGATGTATAAAGCACAGAGGTCCAATAATTGTTATCAAGGTGAACATATCAGAAAAATTGTTATCGAGGTTAGCAAATCAAATAGAAGAGCAGAAGGAGGTGGGTGAGGGTGGGGAAAGTTAAGTGTTAGTTAAACATCAAAGTATGTGAAAGAGTCCTTATAGTGGCTCAGGTGATTGCTGTCTCTGTTCTAACCACATGTTAATGTGTCCAATTTGAATATGAATATTAGTTCCAAACATTCTCTCTGTAGACAGTTGTTAAATTCTCTTTTCTCCACAACACAAACTCTCAGGTTTTAACAGAGTGGCCCACTCCATTAAAGTGCTGGCTGACAGGTTTGTGTATTTGGAGATTTTTGATGTCTGCTCTCTATCCACTCATTCTTTGGCAAAGAGTTTTTGAAGTTTACCTAATGTACACGGTATATGGGCATTGCTGGGGAACGATGACATATATGACATTAGTTGAGCAACAGGAAAATGTGCCCCTGACTCTGTAATTAACATGATTAGGTCCAGTGACGTTATCTCCAGAATAGATAAGTGAACAAAGTTGGCAATGGGGCTTGTTGCAAGGAAAAGTTCCGGGATTAGTGTTATTGTGGTATAGCCTGTGGTTCCTAGTGAAAATCCTTATAAGATTAGGAGATTGTCCATAGGAGAGAACAAGCCTGTCACCTAGGGCCTTCTGAAGTGTGGCATCATGATCTAGGAGGATAGGTTTTAGGACTTCAATGATGTGTTGCAGTGGTTTGAGTTGGGGGCTGTAGGTAATGACAAGGGGTGTTCTGTTACTGGCTTTTTTGGGCCTATCTTGGTGTAGTTGGTTTCTGGGTATTCGTCTGGTTCTGTCAATTTGGTTTTTTTTTGTTTGTTTGTCTGTTTTTTTAAACTTCTCCCGGAGGATAATTAAGGTTTATGAATGTTTGGTAGAGATGTCAGCCAACACTTTAGTGGAGTGGGCCACCTGAGAGTTTGTGTTGTGGAGAAAAGAGATTTTAACAACCATCTACAGAGAGAATGTTCTAAAGAACATTCATTTTCAATTCGATACATTAACACATCATTTGAACAGGAACAGCAATTATCTGACCCATTATAAGGGCTCCTTCACATACTTTGATGTTTGACTAAAACTTAACTTCCCTACCCCACAACCCCCTTTTTCAGCTTTTCTATCTGATTTGCCAACCTTGATAACAATTTTTCTGATTGGTCAACCTTAATAATTTTTGGACCTCTGTGCTTTATATGTTTGAGTCTGTTCTGGTAAGGCTATAGATCTGAAAAAGTGGCTCTGTCCCATGAAAGTTCATCACCTAATAAATTATTTTGTTAGTCTTTAAAGTGCTATATGACTGTTTTTTTGTTTTAATTTTTAAAGTATTTCATACACACTGAAACAATCAGAATAGGAGACGGTGAGGAAGCCCCTCTCCAGAAAATCTTATAGTGCAATGGCTAGGGTGTTAGTGGAGATGGTGTGCTCTGAGAATATGTACTAGATTAAGGCTACATCTACACTATCTGAGATAAATTCACATTTAAGGCAGTTAGCTCAATATTACAATGTGATTGTCTTCACTGTAAATAACATTAGCTCAATTTAGGGAGCAGTAATATTGATATCATAATATCGTCGGAACTGGCTGGGTGTAGCGTCAAGTTCGAACTTAAAAGTTTGAATAAAGGCTGGTTTGGAAGTGCCAGGTCTTAAAATCGAGTTTATTAGCTTCCAGAGGTGTCCTGTGTGTAACCCACAATGTCCCACACTGCTCCAGTCTGGCCGCTGCTCTCCAGATGCGCGGGAATTAGGTAACAGGAAGACCGTGAATTTCAATTCAGGACCAGGAAGCCCTTGGCTGTGGGGTCATGTTTGTACAAGAGGCTGAGAAGCATCTTTCTTTCTTTATTATTAGTGCTGTGAGCACATCTACCCATTAAAAAGAGCCCCACCATGGTCCTGTCTCTACCTCTACTAGCTGAACATTTGGTATTTTTTTCTGCACTGCCTGGCGCCAGCCGCTGCCCCACTGCAGCACGTGTCAGCAAGGCTGCTGTGGGGGTTGTGCTTATATGGGAGGCCAAGAAACTTCTTCTCAGCAGTTTACATTTGTGTGGCCTCACTCCCCCGCAGGTGTTATGCAGTCAGGGTCTTTTCCATGCCCAGACACATCACATGGTTAGCCCCCAGCCCAATAAAAGGACGTGCCTGCTGTTTCATGCTGACCATGCTGCCAGGCAGGACCATGTCCTGGCTTGTGCACGGTGAGGGCTCCAAGGCAGGAAAGAATTCTGAGGGCTTCCAGCTGCCCGGGGTGACTGCTTTAACTGGACCCACACCAAAAATATGTTCGGAGGCTTGCAGCCACCCAGAGAAGTCTCCCCTAGTGGTTAAATTTGTTGGGGGGGAAAAATAACCCTCCTGGAATAGCTTCAGTCAGCATTGGTAACCTTAGTGTCATTGTGTATTCAACTCAGACCAGACCCACTCTGTCAAACCACCAGGAGGAACAGGCTTTATTCTGTAAAGAACATAGAACAGGATTACAGTTCAGCAGCCTCCTCT
Source organism: Carettochelys insculpta (assembly GCF_033958435.1). Classification (NCBI taxonomy): domain Eukaryota; kingdom Metazoa; phylum Chordata; order Testudines; family Carettochelyidae; genus Carettochelys; species Carettochelys insculpta. Next base: position 141,915,689 of record NC_134137.1, read on the forward strand.
CTGCTTGCCACCTAAGCGCTCCCAGCTGTGTCAGTCCAGTGAACCTGCTGGGGAGCAGAAGGGACTTCCTGCTAGGAGCAAAGAAGCTCTCCCCACATGCTGCGTAAGGTTGCCAACTGGCACACAGAGCCAAACACCCCTTCCTCATCCCTTCCCAGAGGCTCTGCTCTTTGCCCAGTCCCTTCTCTGAAGCCCTGCCCTGCTCACTCCACTTCCACCCTCCACTGCTCATTTTCCTGCACCCTCACTCACTTTCACTAGGCTGAGGCGGGGGTGGGGGCTATTGAGGTGTAGGAGTTTGGAGTGTGGGAGGGGGCTCTGGGCTGAGCCTTGGATAAGGGGTTGGGTGCAGGAGGGTGTGTGGACTTTGGTGGGGAGTTTGTGTGCAGGCAGAGACTGGGGAAAGAGGTGAGGGGTGTGGAAGGGTGGTGGGGTGCTGGCTCTGGGAGGGGGCTCAGGGCAGAGGCAGGGGATTACAGTACAGGAAAGGGGCTCTGGCTGGGCAGCATTTAACTCAGTCAACAGCACAGCAGGCCTAAAAGAAGCTTCCCGCTGCCTGGCCTTTCAGCAGTTTGAAAGTATCCAGCGTGTCCCTGCAGCCCCTAGGGGTAGAAGCAAGGGGGCACCATGTTTTGCCCCCCTCATGCCACATGCCAACTCTGCAGCTCACAGTGGCTGCTTAGCCTCACTTTGCCCCCAGATTTTTGGCACCCGAAAATCTCTCCATTTGGTTTCAACAGCCTCCAAGAGATAGAGTGATATTCCAGAAGGCTCCCACTGACAGCGGGAGGGTTGTCAGACCTACTGCTGCTGTTTGTGGTTCACGACTTGTAGTTTGCATGGCTTTTGCTGCTGCTGCTGCTGAAGCACAGTAGACTTTGGAATACAATTTGCTCTCTCTGAACACCATTTATTGTTTATGTTTGAGATTATTCTCCCTGCTGCCCCAGGTTGTAAGTGCATACACTGAGACATCCTTTTTATTCCTTTTCCATCCATGTACTCTTCTCTGGCACCACCAGACCATTGTCCTTCCTCCCCACAACTCCTTTAATGTACAAGTCCAAAACAAGAGAAAGCTATGGAAGTCCCACATTTGCTCTTCCAGGTTTCAGTTGGGCAAGTCAGTCACCACAGCTGGAGGAATCAGAGCAGATACCAGTGCAATTTAGCTAAGCTGCCTCATTATGCATTTTAATTTGTTATTTTGATGATCATGGCAAAGCAGCTGCAGCTGAATTTGTCTGACACACTTTGGGCATTTTATTTGCTAAGTGTGAAATTACAAAACTGCCAAAGGAGAGGAACGTGTTGCTAGTCTGTGCAGATACTATAACAGTCTTAATATCAAATTCAAGAAAATATTGACCGAATCAACAGATGAACGTTTCTGCTAACAATACATTATGTGCAAATGCGTTTCCCTGACAAGCATGGCAAACAGCCTTACGGTATTTTATTAGTGCTGCTCTGTGATAGCAGAGACAGAGTTATTGTTATGTTTTCACCTAGAGCTATTTGTACCCCACAGCACTGAGGTCTCCATTCTCTGCTGGTATTCTCCCATTCACGCCAGGAAAATATTTTAAGAACAATTAAAGCAAATTAAACTGAATCAGATGTCTTATATTGCTCTTAGGAACATTAAAGAACAAATTCCAGGATATTTGAGCTCAGCTGGAATGATTTGCACAGCTCTTTCTAGTGAAAAAGGTCTGCCTCTTGCAACAGGTCTTTATAGAGGGAGAGTTCAATCTTTATGAGAATCAGAAGATCCAGTTTATACTCCTGTCTGTACCATGAACTTCCAGTGAAGTCATTAGCAAGTCATTTAGCATCTTTGTGCCTCTGTCACACCCTTTTTGTAAAATAATGGCAATAGAAAAGAATGAAATTAAAAAAAAACCTAGGCCTAAAGTTGTGCTTTGATATCTACATTTAGGCACCTGAATAAAATAATTCATTCTGAACAGTACAAAGCACCCAGTCACTCTCGCTGGTCCGCTATTTCTATCTTTGAGGAGCAATGAGAAACCTATTTCTTTAATATCTGTAAAACATTTTGGCTGCCTCTAGACTGTTATTTAGCACAGCGCTGCTGCCAGCAGCAGTCAAGACGCAGCCTTTGAGTCCATTGTGTGGTAGATAGAGTGAGAAAAAGAAAAAAAAAAAAAAGAGAGAGAGCTTAAAATCATGGCAGGAATATAGTATACTCAAAAGCCAGCAGGCAAAGAAAAAACTTTTTTCCAGCTTGCCCCATGCTTTTGAATGCTTGCTTGAGGTTGGCAGTGGTGTATGTTGGGGACGTACTCCTCTAATGTAAAATATTTCTGATAAAAATTGATATTTCAGCTACACGAAGATGTGCTCATGAGGAAAACAGGTTATTTTTTAAAGGGATTAGTCATTTACATGGTAAAGCTAAAGAAACCAAATCTTTGTTTCTTTGCACTCTTCTGTCTGTGGTGCTTACCTGTCTTTAATCTTTTACTCTGGCTGTAACCTTTTTGAGCAATGACTATCACCTTTTCTGTGTGTTTGCACAGTGCCTAGCACACTGTGACCCTAATCCATGACTGGGGGCCCCTGAGCTGCTGCAGGCAGAAGAAGCAATAAAATAATTAGAGGATGTTGGCCCCTGTCCTAACAGTTCCAAAATCAATAGTCTCCAACAGAGGGCTTTAAAATGGATTTAAACTGGAGACAGAGAGCCAGAGATTGATTATCCTCCAACTTGCTGTATGCAGTTGGATAACTGATTTTCAAAAGAAAATTTTGAATACATATTTGACAGTGGACGGAATTGAAGCCTGGTCTCACACATGCCAGATATTCGCCTAACCACTTCATCCGTTCCCTGCGACCCAGCTTTTTGGTCCAAAACTATTTGGACAATTTGTGCCAAATTCTTTAATCATTTTGGGCCAGCCAAAACTGCCTTTTTCATTTAAACAAACTGTTCCTCCAAAAAACTTTCCCAGCTTATACACACAGCTCAAGCATGCCATGTCATGAAAACACCTGCAAATAGTGAACCTTTGGACCTTTACCTAGATTATAAAATGGCTGTATATCAGCCAGAAGTACTTGAGGAAATAATGTTGGAACAAAGTCTGGCCACTGTGTATGAAGCAAGCAGGAGGGTTTATTACACACAGCACTGGTGGAGTGCCACTTTGCCCATCAGGACTCAGTGAAGCACTGCCAGACAATAGATTACAATTGATTATATAGATTATTGATGGGCAGGGGGAAACTACAACATGGGTGTCACGCCTGGATAGGTTCTAGCAGCAAGACAAAATGAGCACAATAAGCCAATAATCTAAAAAGGTTACAGAGTATCCCACCCATAGTTTATAAAACATCTCATCTCTAGTACAGGTGGTTTTCTCTACATGTTAAACAAAAGAGATACACAATGACCCGTTCATGTCAAGATAGGACAGAGGATGTGACGATGCCTCCACACTGGTGCATCCGGGAGGTTTATCTAGCAGATTTAAAGCACAAGCCATTAACAGCATACAGCACTAACAATTGGTTTTCACATGCAGGGCCTCTTTTGGAATGTAGTTGCTGAGGCAGCTGTTCCTCCCTTCAGACTTCAAGGCGCTTCCTGCCTGAGCTGGGATGTCCTCCTCTGGGTCTTGTGAGAGAGATAAGGGAGAAGGGGGCCCAGCGAGGTATCTTTCCACTCATGCTAGCTGGGGTTCTATATTATAGGCCTACTCCAGACTTTAAGAATTGAATAGGGAGTCTTTAGCACAAACCATGGCCTGCCTGCGGAATTTTCACCCTACAAATAACAAACGTGGAGCAACTTTCCCCCCACAAGAAAGTCATGAGAACAGCAAATGTTGTATCCATAATTTGGCAGTGGGATTTTGGTTTGGAGGGAGTTCCATGAGGCACTATCAAGAAAATCTGCCTTAGACAACAAAGAAATTGAGTCTTTTATAAAGGTGACTGTAATTTGCCTGATATCAAACACTGGTGAGGGCTCAAGAGCAAAACATTTTAAACGTCTTGTCTGAGTCAGGCTTTGTAAAGTTGCTGCTTCAGTTCACTACACACAATAGTGCATTGGCCTGCTAAACCCAGGTTTGTGAGCTCAGTCCTTAAGGAAGCTATTTAGGGGTCTGGGGCAAATAGATTAATTTAAAAAAAAATTCTGTCGGGGTGGTGCTTGATCCTGCTATAAGAGGGCAGGGAACTGGACTCAGTGACTTCCTGAGTTCCCTTCCAGCTCTATGAGATATGTATTGCCATAGGTTATTAAATAATTTCTACTGTGTGTATTCATATTGTTCCCTCCACTTATTCGTGGTCAGGTTCTTCTGTAAAAATATATTTACCTTGCATAGTTCAAAAAATAAAATTCTGCTGTAAGAATTATTTCAGAAGATGCGCTTGCTGAATTAATGCTGTTGTTCTGTTGCTATGTCTACACTTGGTGCTCAGCATGTGATTCCCAGCACAAGCAGAATTGAGTTTGTAGCCTGGGTTTTATCAATCAGTGGCTCCGTTCATATCACTGCAGTGGCGGAGTGGTACTGATGCAGCTGTACCATCGCGGTGTGGCTGGTGAAAATAGTGTAGCTGACAGCAGAGAGCTCTCCTGTTGGCATAATAAAACTATCTAAGCAAACAGCAGAAACTAAACTGGCAGGAGGAGCTCTCTGGCTGACATAGCACTGTGCACACAAGTGCTTATGTCGGTGTAACTTGCACCCCAAAGAACATCAGTTATGCTGACATAAGCTGTAGTGTAGAGATGGCCTTAGTGCCAGTTCGGCCCTGATCCACCCAGTTACAGTCCCAGTAACTAACTTATTTACCCCAGCCTGCCCCCCTGTGGCTTTTAGGGGGAATGCAACTTACTAAAGCCCATCAGAGGGTGCAGTTTACTTCATACCTCTCAGGTAGTGAGCTGTGCTGACAGGATAAGACAGAAACAGAAGCAAGCCTCCATCCACCCCTCTATCTTTTTTACTTAGTGGCTCATAGGGGGGAATATCCAGAAATAATAGAATGCTACACACTGTAACAGACTTGCATCCCAAGATCATAGGAGGCCAAGAAAGGGAACCCTCCACTTCAGTGATTAAGACAAAGGTCTCTAGATATCATTTTGGTGCTTATCAGAGTGATTGGAAATCCTTGGGCTTTCAGACTCTAGTTCTGCTTTACAATCCACACAGGCCTTCTGTGCCAATGTAGTTCCATTACAGTAGCAGGATATTTGCACTACAGCTCCTTCCTCAGAACAAGTTCACGTAAGATTTCCAACCCTCCCTTCTTGTTGTCTATTGCTAGAACATCCTTTGTCATGGTATTTCAGTTCTTCTACTGGTCCTAGCCAGAACATCTTCCCAACCTTCCCCTCTAAATTTAAAAACTTCCTCTCTATATTTATTCAAGAATTTAGAAAAAAAAAAATCCCAATTGCTAAATTGCTAAATTGAACAACTGCATATATATATCATGAATATATAATAATACAATCCATAAGTGTGTTTCTAACAATATACCCAAAAAGAGACAAAAACCTCAAGCCACAACAAAGATGAGCTATGATTATTACAGGCTGAGCTTCTCTAGTCCGGCATTGTCTTGTCCAGCATTATCCATAATCTGGCCTGATTTTAGTTAGCCAGATGACTGTTTATCATGGGTGTGGCCAGGTTTCCCACAGTCCTGTAAAGTTTATTTACAGCCACCAGTCCTGTCTTTCAGTGTCCTGTGCTGTTATTTAGCTGAAATTTACCCCAAAATGTCTTCTGAGAACTCAGTAAGCAGTAGAAGTGTTGGTAATGCTGCTAAGTAATATTGACCTCCTGTGGTCTGGCAAATTCTGTCTTTTGGCGTTGGTCAGGTCCCAAGGGTGCTGGACTAGAGAGGTTTGGCCTATACTAGATTCTGTATAGAAATAGATTAGAGAATGAAATGAGTCAGAATGGGAGAGCTCACAGTGAACATAATGGACTTTCTGAACACAAAGCAAATGGAATCTCTTTGAGCAGTTCAAATTAATTCACTAGATGTATATAATCTGGGAACTAGAAAGTCAAGGGCAGTCAAACAAATTCCCTCATTTACACAAAAAGGTGATGGAGTGTGTTGAATTTCTCCCTCTATAGAAAGAAGTTTAAACACCTCAAAGCCGCTAACAAAGGAAACAGCAGCATACTTATAAAGCTGCCCTCACAGAAATGACTCAGAACACCGTAGAATAAAATATGAAATCAAGGCTGAATTTTCACTTCAGTTACACAAATATAGCTTCCTTTCACTTCAACACCTGTGTGTCTCAGAACAAGTAATACCAGGACAAAAATCACATACACATGTACAATCCTAACCTCATTTTTGGAAAGGTATATTTTATTGGTAAGGTTTTATTTCTAAAGCATATATTCTGTTGTTACCACATAGCCTTCAGAGTTAATCTGGTCTCCCCTGAGTGCAGCTGAATGCTGGAATGAAAAGGCAGTTTGTTGTAGTGATAAGCAATCTGCGAGTAGAGTTGAGGGTTATGGTTTTTTGTGGTATTAAATGTGAACTGTGGTTGGTCTGATGTTAAAGCTGCCTTTATTGGGTGAGTTCTTTGTGTTTAGTGATCATGTTAATAATAGGAAATTCACTTGAACAGCTTGGGTATGTCTGCTGAGGAGCATGCCTGCCAGTCAGGATAGCCAGACATGCACTAAGTCTGCTTGGGCTAGTGTGCTAACAATTGCAATGTGGATGTTATGGCCTGGGCAGCAGCATCAGCTAGCTACCTGAGTACCAACCCAGGGGACTGGGTGAGCTATAGGGACCTATATGTGACATATGAGGGTGCACAGGGAGCCACAGGCAGTTCCTAGTATTGCCCCCCCACCCCCCCTGCATCCACCATCAGAGCTGCACCCCTTCCAGTAACTTTAGGGGCTTCTCCCAGAGTGCAGTAGAGGGCAGTGCAAGTTTCCTAGCGCCTGCTAGTCCTAGGCTGCGCCATTCCAGGAGGGGCAGTGCACGAGCAGAGCCGGGGCCAGTTGAAGAAGGGTATAGGTGAGGGATTGGTGAGGCATGGGCTGAGCATTGGTGAGGAAGGGTTGTGGTAGGAGCAGTGCCTCCCTTAAAGCCCCTGCACTGGTCACCTCTGTGGGTGAGCTTGCCCTTGGGTGCTAGCCCATGCTGCTGTTCCAACAGTGGGATGTACATCAAATCCATGGCTGACAAAGTCAGCAGCAGTGGCAACAGTTTCCATCCCAAGGCCATATCAGGTGGTATCAGACTTGGCTTGCCTCTCAATCGCAGACTCTCCACTACTTCAGAAGTTCTTTGGTGCTATCACATCTCCTGGCTCATCCTCCATTGAGCGTCTGGCGCCTTCAAGTTGTATCATAAAGGCACCGGATCCAACAGTACTGCAGTTTGCACCACAGAGTAAGGAGTCAAGGCCTGGCCTAGCAACAAAGGCCGCCTCAGTGCTAATGCATCCTTAAGCACAAACATTCTTTTGGTGGCAGTTCCCAAGATTAAGTTCAGTGCCAGCCTTGGTACTGTTGTCTCTCCTGGTACAGTACTGGGCAGGAGTGTATCCAGTCCCGCACTGGTCCTGTTTCCGCACTTCTCTTCAGAATGTATGCCTCATCTTTATTGGGTTTCAGATGAGTCTGATGGTGTGTTTGCCACATTAGGTATGGTTTCCCCATTGTCATCACTGAATCTTCAGGATTCCTCAAGAACCAGGTCAGGTAGTTGTCCTTGTTAGCTAGACACCAGAGATGGTCTATGGATCAACTACTAGTACTGAGATTTGTATCTGGTCTGGGCTGTTGGCCCATTGCCTTACAGGTTGTCAGTGCTTTACCCATGTGCCCAGTAATTTCTTTGCAATCCCTGCAGTGCTCCTCAGTCTGTTCCCCACAGGGCCCACAGGGGTCTTCTGATTCTGTAGTGCAAGAACAGGTCTGTCTTTGGCATATAGCAGACTACTTTCTTGCTCTCTCCAGGTGACACTCTTGTGCTCCTCTTCCTTTCCCTCAGTGCTCACTTCCCTGCAGCAAACCTTCCAAGCCGAAGGAGGTTACTTAACTTGTCGTGGCTGAGAAGGACTACTAGCACCCTTCTTATGTGCCCTGGGTTTTCAGCAAAGGCGTGATTATGTTTGCAGCAAGCCCCAGAAAGAGGGTAATCCATGTCTTCTCATAACTGGAGAATTGGTTACTGAAGGTCAAGCTCAGAGAGGAAGTCTTCTCTGATGTTGACTTTCACACTACCCCTACTCGATTGTCAAGATCAACTTGGCTCCAGCCCAAGGAGTCAAATCCATTGGGGATCCATGAATTCAAGAGAGTTCCTGTTGACTGAGAGAATCCATTCGTTTCACTATCTATGTGTGGAAGTCTACCAGTATTCTTCACTAAGCCTCATTTGACCCTGGAGGAGAAGCATCTTCGCATACTGAATTTCAGTTGCTGACTAACATTTCACCCAGCTAGAACTAAACCTTTGCATTTCTCACCTCACCTGTTTGTTTCACATGCAGACTGGGTGACATCTCAAGATATCTCCTCATAGTCTTCAGTTGGATAACTTCCTCTATCATGAGCGCATATGTACTGCAGATTTACACCTACTCAAGGGACACAGATTCCTTCCACAAAAGCTCTGGTGATGTCAGTAGCATTTCTAAATGATGTTCACCTATTAGACTTTGGCCGAGCAATCACGTGTTCCTCCTGTTTACTTTTGCAAACCACCATGGCATTATAACTTCTTCGAGTGATTGCTCATGTGCATTCCAATTTGGGTGTGTGCCGGCGCATGCCCAGTTGTCGGAAGCTTTTTACCCGACCTGATAGCCCTAGAGTCGGCGCGGCGCCCCCCTGGAGTGGTGCCCATATGGCCGCCCATATATACACTGCCTGCCCCGTCCCCAGCTCAGTTCCTTCACACCGCGCTGTCGGTTGCTGGAGCTCCATCTTTGTTGAGCTGGTAGTCTTTGTTGTTTAATTAGTTGATAGTTAGTGGAAACAGTTGTAAATAGTTTAGATAGCTGTCTTTCATCTGTAAATAGTTCCACTTAGCACTTAGTGAGCTGAGGTGGGACTTTAACCCCCCTCAGCACCTCAGCGCCAGCAGATGCCTGGCTCCCCGGGCTTTAAAACCTGCTCAAAATGTGGCCAAAAGCGACCACATATTGAATGCCCAAAAACGACCCACATAGGGCTTGCCTGAGTTGAGTCGGTTGCCTCCAGGAATGCTGCTCTATTTGCTAGGCCTTCAAACCTAGGACTTTGAAAGACAGAGCTCAGTGACTGAAGGTATTACTAATGGAATCAGCCTTGCACCTGCACATTTCCCTGGTGGAAGCTCAGAGCGCTGCATCGTCCATGCAGAGCACTCCAGCACTGTCAGTGCTGTCAGAAAGCTCCCAGCGCAGGCAGAAGGACTCGGCACCTAGCACCTCCCGGTGCCATAAGAGCCAGTTCCTGGTGCGTAGCAAGAAGAGGAGACAGGACCAGGGTTAGGGTTAGGGACTCTCCTCAGGAGAGTCCGCCAGATCGCACCATGACTGGGATCATGAAGTGTGGGCGTCGACTCCAGCGCAAGGTGGGAGCCCGCACTCTCCCAGACTGCCCTCGACACCGGAGGCCTTTAACACAGCGCAAGGCTTCCTGGAAATCACGATGCTGCTGCAGACGCTGCACTAGGAGCCTTCATTGCCCCAGATGCGGGCATCTGAACAGTCTCTAGGGGCCCCTACAGGGTTCCTGATGCCATTGAGGCCCCCACAAACGGTTGCCGCCCTCGGTGCCTCGCAGTAGTCAGTTGAGGGCAGGAACGAATAGGAGCCACAGGACCCTTGGCACCGCTGTGGTCGTCAGCATCAGAGTCCGCGTTGGAGTCAGACTCTTTTACTCTGTCTCAGCTCAGAACGGGAGTATAAGATCATCCGGACGCAGTAGGGGAGCGGCAAATGCCCCCGCAAGGTGCCCCACCATGGCCTTTCTAGAGTCCGCGGGCGATCCATGAGGCACAGGTGCAGGCTGTGGGACTCCAGGCTAGGGCGCCCGGCACTCCCCAGGTGCCGAGATAGGCATTAACCACTTCGTTGGGAGCCCCTCTGAGACAGCAGGTGGAGTCATTGTCACCGGCACCAATGACAGTGGCGACACTGGCACCGGTGCAGATGGCACCGACCCAAACATGGGCACTTCCCCTGCAGGCACTGGGACCTAAGGTACAGTGGGCGCTGGCACCAACAGAACCAATGCCATCCCAGGTGCCGAGTGGGTCTGTTGTCACAGCACCTTACCATGGGCCACAAGGGGGCCCTTCACCCGAGGCACCAAGCACGGCACCACAAACCATGGTGCCGGGGACTCAAACGGAGGTGCCTGAACCCCATACACCATTGGGCTTGGAGGGCACAATGCCCTCATCCTCATCCTCCCCAGATGAGATGTTGGCTGGATCCTCTGCATCCCTGGTAATGGAAGATGGAGAAGCGTACCAGCAGATATTCAGATGGATGACCCAGGCTCTGGGGATGCAGGCAGAATAGGTCAAAGACGAAATAGACCCTGTTACAAACATTCTCTCAAAGTCTGGACCTGCCAGGGTGGCACTGCCCATTATAAAGACAATTGCCAACACAGCAAAGACAGTGTGGCAGACTCCAGCCTCAGCCTTGCCCCCGGCTAGGAAAAACAAGTGCCGGTATTTTGTCCCAGTCCAGAGCAATGAACATCTGTTCACCCACCCTTCCCCTGACTCTCTGGTTGTGGATGCTGTGAACAAAAGGGAGAGGCAGGGGGTCCAGGGACCTTCCCCTAAAAACAAAGAGGCCAAACGCTTAGACCTGTATGGTAGGAAAGTTTATTCTACAGGTGGCCTCCAGTTGAGAATTGCTAGCCAGCAAGCCATGGTTAGCAGATATGAGTATAATACTGCCAGCTCCATGGACCGTTTCACTGAGCTGCTCCCGCCAGAAACCAAGTCAGAATTTACAGCCCTGGTAGAAGAGCAAAGACTCATATCTAGAGCGGAACTGCAGACCACACTAGTTGCAGCGGATGTGACCACCAGGGTCATGGCCTCAGGTATAGCCATGAGAAGGGGGCCAAGGCTTCAGCTCTTGGGACTCTTGTAGGAAGTGCAGCAGTCCATTCAGGACCTCCCCTTTGAGGGTCCCTCCTTATTTTCAGAAAAGACTGATAAGAGGCTTCATTGCATGAAGGACTCACAGACCACTCTACACTTGCTGGGTCTCTATACACCAGTGACCCAGAGGAGACACTTTACCCCCAGACCCCAGTTCAGACAGTTCCCACAAAAGCACCAGGATGGGAACAGGAGAAGGGGCTGCCATAATAGGATACGTCAGAGCCCCCAGACACAGGAGCAGAGACACCAGAAACCCCCACTGGGGTCTAAACACCAGTTTTGACTGGTAGCAGCAATGAAGGGTCCTGTGGCACCTTATAGACTAACAGAAAAGTTTAGAGCATGAGCTTTCATGAGTTAACTCACGAAAGCTCATGCTCTAAACTTTTATGTTAGTCTATAAGGTGCCACAGGACCCTTCGTTGCTACTACAGATCCAGACTAACACAGCTACCCCTCAGTTTTGATTGGGTGGTCAGGAGCAAAACACCGGCCACCCCCACAGTTCCGCTCAATATGTATTTTCATCCCGCCTGTCCCCATTCTACCATACATGGTGCAGCATAATGTCAGACCAGTGGGTCCTCCGCATGGTAGAAAAGGGATATGCTATCCAATTTTCTTCCTACCCCCCTTCCCACCCACCCCATCCCTCTTCAGGGACCCTTCTCATGAGACGGTTCTCAGGCAGGAGGTAGAGGTCCTCCTACAAAAGGGGGCTATAGAGGAAGTTCCCAAGGAATTCCGGGGGCATGGGTTTTATTCCTGTTATTTCCTAATTCCAAAAGTGAAAGGGGGATTATGGCCAATCTTGGACCTGTGAAACCTGAACAAATTTGTGAAAAAGGTAAAGTTTCATATGATATCGCTGGGCATAATTATCCCAATGCTGGAATGAGGGGACTGGTTTGCCGCTCTTGACTTACAGGACGCGTATTTCCGTATAGCAATCTATCCACCTCACAGGAGGTTCCTCTGGTTTGTGCTAGGGAAGGACCATTACCAGTTCACAGTCATTCCGTTGGGTCTCTCCTCGGCCCCAAGAGTCTTTACCAAATGCATGGCAGTAGTGGTGGCCTTCCTATGCAGGCAGCGGGTGCACCTCCTCCGCTACCTAGACAATTGGCTGATCTGAGGTCAGTCGCAGCTACGGGTGGCACGACACGACACGCAGCTGATACGAGAGACATTCGACACACTAGGCCTCATAGTGAATGAGGCAAAGTCCGTACTAGCTCCAACTCTGGTCATGGAGTTTGTGGCTGCCCTACTAGATGCAGAGCAAGCCAGGGCCTTTCTGCCTCAGAGCAAGGTCCAAGCCACGGCATCTTGCATCCAAGGCCTGGTCAGGTTCCCAACCACAATGGCCAGGGGATGCCTCAGACTGTTGGGCCACATGGCAGCATGCACGTTTGTAGGACACTATGCCTGGTTGCAAATGCACCCCTTCCAGCTGTGGCTCGCCTCAATACACAGCCCTGTCAGGGACAATATAGACAAGTTAGTGACAGTCGCCCCAAGAGTGTTAATGACATTACACTGGTGGCTAGAGGTCTAGTTGATCTGCATGGGAGTGCCCTTCAATCCCCCGCAACCCTCCCTCTCCCTAGTCACAGATGCCTCAGACCTGGGCTGGGGAGCACACTTGGGGGATCGCCAGACTCGGGCCCTGCGGAGAAAGACCGACGCTCAGCTCCACATAAACCTGTGGGAGCTCAGAGCAGTTTAGCTGGCGTGCAAAGTGTTTCAGAGTGAACTGAAGGGGCAGTGTGTTGCAGTCAGCACAGACAATACTATGACAATGTATAAACAAACAAGGGGGCCCACAGTCATCACCTCATGTCTCAAGGCCCTCATCCGCTGGGACTTCTGCATCCCACACCAGATTCTCCTGAGGGCATTCTACCTGCCTGGGGCTCACAACTCCCTAGCGGACCATCTCAGCAGGTCCATCATGGACCACAAGTGGTCACTGCACATGGAAGTACTGAGTTCAATTTTCCGGAGGTGGGAACGTCCCCAGGTAGACTCCTTTGGCACTCATCTCAATGCAAAGAGCAAGCTGTTCTGCTCTTACCAGAACCAAAGCCTGGGCTCTTGGGCAGATGCTTTCAGCATTCATTGGTCGGGACCCTTGCTTTACTCCTTCCCACCGATACCGCTCATCCACTGAACACTGCTGGAAATTCGGAGGAACTGAGCATCAGTTATCCTGGTGGCTCCAGCTTGGGCTTGACAACACTGGTACTCGACTCTCTTGCAGATGTCTGTTCACGACCCGGAGGAGCTTCCACTATGCCCGGATCTGCTGACAGAGGAGGAGGGGAGACTGCGGCACCCCAATCTCCAGACACTGCATCTAACAGCATGGAGGCTCCGTGGCTGAGACTGGTTGAGCTGGCCTGCTCCAATACAGTCAGGGAAGTATTGCTGAACAGGAGGAAGCCCTCTATGAGGGCAACATATGTAGCCAAATGGGGTTTACCATATGGGCCACTCAAAGGGAGTTATCTCCGGGGGAGGCCCCAGTACCTCATATCCTAGACTACTTGCTGGCCCTAAGCCAGCAGGGCTGTCACCATCCTCCCTGAAAGTACATGTGGCAGCTACTTTGGCATTTCACCTAGGGACCGGGATGTCATTGGTCTTCTCAGACCCAGTGGCGAAAAGGTGCATGAAGGGTCAAACCGCAGATTCAGGCCCCCCCTGCCAACATGGGACCTTAATTTGGTTTTGTCTAAGCTTATGGCTCCCCCACTGGAACCCCTCCCCTCCTGTTCTGTGTTATTCCTTAGTTACATGACAGCATTCCTGGTGGCCATTACCTCAGCCAGAAAGGTGTCAGAGCCCAGGGCCCTGACAGTGGACCCACTTTATATGGTGTTCCACAAAGATAAGGTCAGGCTGAGACCCCACCCAGCGTTTCTGCCTAGGGTGGTCTCCCCCTTCCACATTCACCAAGACATCACCTTACCAGTGTTCTGTGCAAAGCCCCATGCCTCCCCTAGGGAGCAGAGCTTACACACTTTGGATGTCCGGAGGGCGCTGGCCTTCTATATGGACAGGACCAAACCCTTCCGGAAGTCGCAACACTTGTTTGTTGCAGTGGCGGACAGGATGAAGGGGCACCCAGTCTCCTGCATAGTGGCCTGTGTCAGAGAGTGCTACAACCTGGCGGGGGTTCCTGCTCCCCCAATCAAGGGTCACTCCACCAGGGCACAGGCATCCTCTGTGGCATACTTGGCCAGGGCCCCTATCCAGGACATCTGCAGGGCGGCCACTTGGTCCTCCATTCACACGTTCTCAGCGCATTACGCAGTAACGCAGCATGCATGGGAAGACACTGCGGTGGACAAGGCTGTCCTACACTTCTTTTTGGGGCTTCGACCCCGCCTCCTAGGCATTGGCTTGCATTCACCCAAACAAGAATGCACATGAGCAATCGCTCGAAGAAGACAAGACAGTTACCTGTTCTGTAACTGGTGTTCCAGATGTGGTGCTCATGTCCATTCCAAAACCCTCCTGCCTTCCCCTCTGTCAGAGCAGCCGGCAAGAAGAAACTGAGCTGGGGGCAGGGCAGGCAGTGTATATATGGGCGGCCATACAGGCACCACTCCAGGGGGCGCCGCACTGACCCTAGGGCTACCGGCTAGGGCAAAAAGCTTCTGGCAACTGGGCATGCATCAGCACACACCCAAATTGGAATGGACATGAGCAACACAAGTCGAAGAACACGTTACAGAACAGGTAACTGTCTTTTCCTCCAGGTCAGATGCCAACTCTGGGAAGGCAGTCCTGCAGCCCTTCTTTAGATAAACCCCATGCCCCACCTCCTCCCAGTACTGCCTGAGAGTTACCTACATGGAATACACAGTTAGACCTCCTTGAAGAAGAACAAACAGTAATCTGTCTGTAACCCTTGTTGTTTGAGGTGCAATGCAAACGTGTATGGCATAACTTGCCCTCAGTCCCCATCACCATCAAGTCTGTACTGACATTCAGCATAGTGGAACTGAAGGGGTGGAGTGGCACCTCTCTCATGTGGTCAGGGGAGGCCCCATGGGTGCAGGGTTTGAGTGCCACCCATATGGGTAGTGCAAGGCTATGTTTTTTGGCTCTGAATCAAGCACACACCCACTGTTACTACATTCTGAGGAACAACAGTTACAGGTGAATAATAATTTTTACGCTGGCTTCCAACGAGGGGACATTAAAATGATTACTCTGAGGAAACTGGATTGTAAGCACCGTAGGGCAGGGACTGTCTTTTTGTTCCATGTTTGTACAGCACCTTAGCACACTGCAATCCTGCTCCGTGACTAGGACCCTGAGTTGCCATACAAAATAATTTATATTAGTTAATAACATCCCACACTCTGTGAATCCATGCCAGGATGCATAGCCATGGGGGAAAGCCTTATGCTACAGCCATAGCCCTAGTCTTCATTGTAGTTGTAGCTTCCATAGAGGTAAGGGTATGTAGTAATCCCTATATAAAATGAGGCATTACTAGCCAGATGGTTTGGAGAACAAAGAGATTGTTAATTACTGAGAGATTAATTCAATCCTTGTGGCTAGCCCTCTGACAAAATGAGATTTTGTAACAGATGAGAGAGGCAGAGAGAGTACTCTTCCTTTTTCATGTCCAGCCTTGTGCAGTTAATCAACTTTACAGATTACAAATCTGACAGCTCTTTGTCTCCCAGCATATTATATTGGCTCTTTCACAGGCACGGAATCTGACTGGTATGTTTTACTCTTTTATAACGATCTGGAAGTCAGTAGACAGACTCTGCACTTGCTGTTCTTCCAGCAGTACAGCCATGTTCCAGAATCACACGGGAATGCTACTGCAACAAAGTGAAACGCCATGAAACAAGAGCTGACTTAGCTAAGCTCAGTGTTTTTTCCGAAAACACCTGTTATAGTAAAAAGCGGTGAAATTCTTAAATTAAAATTATTCTGAAGTATTTACAACAGTGAAACTAGCCAATGCTAGAAAATTCAAGTGTAATATACCAACTATCAGAGAGGTAGCCAAATTAGTCTGTATCTTCAAAAACAACAAGAAGTCCATGGCACCGTATAGACTAACAGATATTTTGGAGCATAAGATTTTGTGGGCAAAGACCCACTTCATCAGATGCATTAGCTGCGGAGGGAGCTCAGAGGAGGATTTAAAGAGGGAATCTCAGTCAAGGGGAAGGCCAGAGTTGACAAGGCTCTTCAGTCATGGAGGATGTGGCCCATTACCAGCAGTTAATGTGGAGTTGTGACCATCAAGGGAGGATAAATCAAGTCAGTTCAGTCTCCTCCATGACTGAACAGACCTTGTCAATTCTGGCCTTCCCTTTGACTGAGACTCCTTCTTTAAATCCTCCGCTGACTCTCCCCCACACCCCCACTTGTGCATCTGACTGAGCAGGTTTTGCCCACGAAAGCTTATACTCCAAAATATCTGTTAGTCTAAAGGGTGCCAAGTGTAATACAGTGTCTCATGTTCCATCCTTAACATATGCAATTGCAAGACGGTGGTTGTAAGGTACAGATGAAGTGTCAGAGTTCACACTGAATGCTCTTAATTTTGCTTGTTTGTCTTACAAATGGTATTTAATTCATTTCCATGTCTTTTTTTTTTCAAACGTATGTGTTTACTTGAGTTACCCTACATAAATGCTTTCATTATTCAGCACATTGTACTTGATATTTGTATGGCTAAATACTTGACTTGGCAGGGGGATATGATGCCTAACAATGATGGAATTGGCTTTAGGTTTCTTTTCAATGTTATTCTGCTCAAATGCCCTGTCAAAGACAGATGTGTGATCAGACAGCATGACCTCTGCAAATTCCCCACATGAATATTTTACTGGAATTTTGTCCTCTTCTTACTATCTTGATAGTTATGTAAATTTTCATTTTTTTAAACCTCGATTTTTCAGCTACAGTCTTAAACACCAAATGATGTGGAACACTATGGACCAGATTCTCAGCTAGGGTAAATCAGCTTAACTCTGGTGTGTGGTCCTATGCAGGAAGGCCTCATCATTCATGGGGGTTCTGTTCCAGAGAAAGCCACATATGGTGCAAACCGTAAATACTGGCAGATGGGGGAAGGTATTTGCAACACAGAAACAACACATTGCTTGCAAAGAATGTTTTATTGCCTGCTCTCTAAGAGGCAACAGGCAAGTTTAACTTAAAAGCAGCGAATGAACTGCCAAACTGGAGCACAAAGATAAAGCGATCACCTTCAACCTTATTCACCCAACATAGTTCTTTGAAGTTGCTGCCTGAGAATCTTATTGTTGCTATGGAAGAGGAGGGTTAACAGGGATGGATTCGCACAGGAGCATCCTGATGGGAAGCTGTTTCATCTTGAGGAATGTCTACACTATGAAATTAGATTGATTGTGTGGCACCCAATTTGGTTAAGTTAAGGGCACATGTCCACACTGGCACATAAAGTCAATGAGTTGTGGCCCCATTAGTATTGCCAGTTTCAGTGCACTGTGGGTACTTATCCCACAAGTCCTGCTGCCCACATGCATTATGGGTTAAGCTCCCAGTGTCTGATGTCACAAAAATGTGCCTCTGGTGGTTCTGAGTGTGTGTCGTCAGCATCCCATAGTGCACTTATCTCCTTCCCCTCCCTTTGGAAAGCAATGGCAAAAAGCATTTTTGCACCCTTTTTTCACTGGGTACACATGCAGATGTCATTGCAAGGCTAGCATGGAACCCGTCCAGCTTCACGCTGTTGTGGCAGGTATTATGAGCACCTCACACATTGTGCTGCAATGTGCATGGAGCCTAAGCAGCCATTTGGAAACCCAAATGCGGCGTGCCCTCCCCCTCGAAAAGAGGGTCATGATAGCTGTCTGGAAACTGGCCACTCCAGATAGCTACTGCTCCTTGAGCCACCAGTTTAGTGTGGGCAAAGCCACAGTTAGGGCCATCATCATGAAGGTAAGGCAAGCTAGGGTCACACACCAGCCAGGGGTGGGGGAAATCCCATGAAAGGAGGCCTACTGGAGCCTGGGAGCTGGGAGGAGCCTGGGGGGGCACCATGAGGGACAAGGAGGGGCCTGGGGGCAGCCGGCCTACACTCCCCACACACCCTCATGGGTGCATACATGCTCCATCTCATGCAGGTGGTTCAGGTATTGAATGCCATGCTCCTGCAAAGGGTGGTCCGTGTGGGGGACCTGGACATGGCCATTGATGGCTTCACGGCACTTGGGTTCCCCAACTGTTTCGGTGACCTGGAGGGGACCCATATTCCCATCCGCCCCCTAGAACACAGTGGGTGCCACTATGTAAACAGAAAGGGATACCACTCCGGTGATCGAGGCCCTGGTGAACAGCAAAGGCTGTTTCCAGGAGATTTATGTGGACTGGCTTAGCCACACCCACGATGTGCAGGTGTTTAGAAACTCTGGGCTGTGCTGCTGCATGGGGGCGGGGACTTACATCCCCCAGAGTGAGGTACCACTTGGGGACACCATGGTGCCCCTGTGCATGGTGGCAGATGCCACCTATCCCCTCCAGCCTTGGTTCATGCAGCACCACAACCCAGGCCAGGAGCACTTCAACACCCAGCTATACTATGCCCAAAACATGGTGGAGCACACGTTTGGGCAGTTGAAGGGTCAGTGGCTCTGTCTCCTGGCACACCTGGAGGTCCACAACACTGTGGAGAGTGCAGCAGGCACTCCTGAATGTCCCTTAAGTGGTAGGTGCCTGCTGCACTCTCCACAGTGTTGTG
This sequence comes from Carettochelys insculpta, assembly GCF_033958435.1. Classification (NCBI taxonomy): domain Eukaryota; kingdom Metazoa; phylum Chordata; order Testudines; family Carettochelyidae; genus Carettochelys; species Carettochelys insculpta. The sequence goes on from NC_134137.1 coordinate 141,934,617, forward strand.
GAGAGTAGCGGGGGGGGCCTTCGTGCAGGGGTGGGTGGCTGAGTCCAGGATGGGCTGCCAACAGCCAGCCACTGCCCCTAGCCAGAAGATCCACTGTGACGGGGTCCACATACGGGAGGCCCTGCATGTGCACTTTGCTCAGGGGCGCCAACTGATCACTGCCCCAGCCATCCCCAACATGTCTCCTGCACACTCCCCTCCCCCCCACACACATTCCCCATCTTCACACCTCCCCCCCGTCCCAAGCACACAGCATACAGGGGACGTGAGGAAAATAAAGTATATTCTGTTCCACAAAACTGTGTATTCTGTATATATTCTGTATTGACAACAACTTAGAACAGAACCATATAACTCTATACACATGGGGGAGGAGGGAAAACTATTTCATTAGGACAGAGGGCATGGGTGCACCTCATGGGGGGCCTTATTTCAGGGAAAGAGTGGAGGGCCTTGAGCCACACTGTCCCCAGGATCCACAGCTTCCCCTGGTTTGGGGTCCCCAGTAGGGCTGGGATGGGGTGGGGAGGAAGGGCTGGGGCTCCACCTCAGCAAGGGAAGAGACCTTGATGAGGGCCTTTTCAAAGGGGTGGGTGGGGTGGCCTCTTGAAAGGTGCCCACCACATCCCTGAGGGTCCCCATCAGCTCTCCCCAGGTCACCCATCTCGGCCTCCAGGCCGAGGCGCTGCTCCTCAAGCTTGACCTGGCGCCAGATGGAAGTGGTGAGGTGCACGTTATCTGCGCTCTTCCTCTGGCCCCTCCCGGAGCAGGGACACCCTGGTGCTTGTGGTGGGGCTGCCTGGTCCTCTGATGGCACAGCTGCAGCAATGGAAGAGAGGGACAGGCGGTGAGTCCTGAATCCCTGCTCTGTGGGCCACACTCTCCCGTCCCCCCTATGGGCAGCAGGTCCCCATCCCCTGTCCAATGGCAGGACGGCCCTGGGGGATCAAGGAGGCAGAAAGGGTCCCTGGTCCCAGGGAGGGCGATCCCCTTGCAAGGTCTGGCCCTGCCCAGCCCCTCCCCATGGGAACGGAGCGTGGTGCTATACATGTGAGCAGGCGCTGAATGCCGCTGGCAGCCATGACGCTGTCCTGAGGGCCATATCCTGCTGGGCTGTGGCCAGCCAGGGTCCACAGGTGGGTGTGGGGGGCCCTCTGGCAGGTATGGAGCCCCCCGCCTTGTGATCCAGGGTGTGCACCCTGTCAGGTACTTACCAGAGGGTCCACTGCTGAGGTCAGAAGATGCCCACCTGGCAGAGGCACAGCTGGGAGGCAGGAGTGGATGTCGATGATCAGCTCAACCTCATCACTCTCATTGCTCAGTCACTCTGGAGCTGGCTCTGGCTCTGGCTCTGGTCCCGGTGTGGTGGGACTGGCCACAGGTCCTGGCACCTTGTCTTCCCTGGAGTGGGGCTTCTCGGCAGTGGTGTCCACTACGGCAGGGAGGTGGTGTCCCTGGAACCAAGGAGGCTCAGCAACTCCTTATAAATGGACAGGATATGGGAACTGCCCCGACCGGCTGGCCGAGTCCCTGGCCCGGGCATATCCCCACCACAGCTCCTTGACCTTACTCCTGACCTGGTCAGGAGTGTGGACATGCTGGCCCCGGGAGGACAGGCCATCAACCAGCCAGGCAAAAGTGCCCATGTTCCACCCATTTCCTGGTGGACCTTCTTCTCCTGCCAGAGGCCCAGGAGGTCCCTGAATTCACGCTTAGTCCAGGAGGGGGCTCACTTTTTCCCTGCCTGACTGTATCCCTGTGAGCCCTGAGCACACGCGGGGGGAGGGGCCCTGGGGCTCCTCATGTGCCTAGCTGCATGGTGCTCCAGGAGATGCTGGGGGTTTCTCTGAGGTATGCAGGGGCAGCATGTGCAATGGCAGCTGTGTGCACGCTCTCCGCTTCTTGCATCAGGGTTTCTGGGTCCATATGGCTTGAAGAGCTGCTGCACACACGGACCATAGAGCCCGGCAATGGGCTGAGCAGCACGTCTCCATGTCTCAGCTCCCTGGCACCATGGCGGACCTGTTCTTTAGAAAGAGCAGATTGCAGAGCGTCTACACACGTTTTCTTTCAAAAGAGCCTTTCGAAGGGGGTTGGGATTTTCCTGTTTCCAGTTAGGAAGAGTGATTGTAAAAGCTGGGGCGCATTCCTTCGATTTTCATTTCTAAAGACTGCACTGTATGTGTAGACACTCTGCACTCTCTTTCAAAAGAGGACCTGAAATTTTGAAAGTCCTTGCTGGCGTAGATGCGGCTACAAGAAATAGAGCATAATTCGAAATAAGCAGTAGTGTGTTCAATGGCTCTATTTTGAAATAGGCTCAGTTATGTGTAGAGGCCGTATTTCGGAATAGCTGAGGGCTATTTCAAAATGTTGTGTGTAGCAGTGTTATTTCGAAATAAGCTATTCTGGAATAACTCTTCCAAAATAATTTATTTCAGAATAACATTGATGTGTAGACATACCTTCAAATAGCTTGAGATCAACATTGGTACATGACTGCAATATTCTGTCCCTGTGCTACTTGAGCAAAGTATTAACCATTTCTTGGTAGGCGTTTTTCCTGTTGACTATACTGGGTTTCCTCAGTACTTGTATTTAAGCCACATCTGCATCAGCTCACATTTGTTTTCTGTGAAAAAAACCCAAAAAAATCAGTCAATTTTTAAGTTACATCAGTACATATCACTCGCTCCTTGCGCAAAACAAAATGAGTTGTTTATCAACATATTTAGAATTAAAGACTAACTTGATTCTCATTTGCCAAGGCAGTGTGTCATCTGAAGATGACTGCCATATTTCAATTCACTTTCATTTGTATAATTATTAGTAATACTATTACAGTAGCACCGAGAACCGTGGTGAGCAACCTACAGCCTGCAGGCCAAACGTGGCCCATCAAGGTAATCTGATTAAGGGCCACAAGACATTTTGCTGACATTGACTGTCTGCAGGCACTGCCCCTAACAGCTCCCATTGGCCATGGTTTTCTGTTCTCAGCCAGTGGGAGTGGTGGATGTGATTCCTGCAGGTGAAGGTGCAGAAGGGACGTGCTGGTTGCAGGTCACCCATAGCTGTCCTGGAGACAAATGGTAGCTACAACAAATATATGGGCTACTTCTGCCCTAGTGAGTTTTTTTTTTTATTTTAAAAAAAGTTACAGCTCTTTCAAAAATCCCATGGAATGTCTACATGCAAAATGCATTCTTTCAGTCTTAAATTGGAAGAATGCAGCAGTTTTTCTGGCAGCCCTCTTCCTCTCCCAGAAGCATAAGCCTTTGTGCTCCAAAAAATCTGTTAGTCTATAAGGTGCCACAGGACTGCTCGCTGTTTTTTCGGCCATAGACACTGGCTTCTCATCTTGCCATGCCATGCTCATTAAAATTAAAATCAAAGTACCCTGGTGGGTACTTACCAGAGGGTCCACTGCTGAGGTCAGGGGATGTCTGGCTGGCAGAGGCACGGCTGGGGAGCGGGAGGGGAGGTCGATAACCAGCTCACCCTCGTCACCCTCATTGCTCAACCACTCCGGAGTTGGCTTTGGCTCTGGTCCCAGTGTGGTGGGACTGGCCGCGGATCCTGGGTCCTCATCTTCCCTGGTGTGAGGCTACTCAGCAGCGGCGTCCACTGCAGTGGGCGGGGAGGTGGTGTCCCTGGACCCAAGGAGGCTGCACAACTTCACCCCACCACTCCACTCCAGGCTCTGCCACCAGTCCCTCCTTCCCCCAAGCCCATCCCTGCCCCATCTCTTCCCTGCCCCCTCCCCTGGCCATGCGTTGTCCTTGCTCCTCCTCTTCTTTCCTGGAGCTTGACGCCACAGCTGTTTGCAGCATTCTGGAAGTACTGGGGTAGAGGTTAGTAAGTGCATGGCTGCTATCACATGAGAGGCATGATTCAGGGAGCTTAGTGCTGATGGATGTGCAGCCCTGGAGTACCTACGGAGTTGCCACCTATGTTTGTGAATATTTCTGACACACTCCTGTGCAGAGGGGTGGCATGAGCATAAGTGTAAAGGTGTTTTTAAATATCTATGATATGTGTTAATTAAGAATAAGAAGTGACTGTAATTTCTCCATATAGGTACGGAACATTGTCAGAAACTTTTTTTTGTGATTTTCTGTATTTTGTGCACTAATACGTCTCCTGTAAAACTTGGAATTAATGACATGGTAAGTGGTTTGATTTTCATTTTCACAGGCTGTAATAATCACCTGTTGCTTCTTTTCATTCCAGGTGAATCTATTTGGAAAGCTTTTTTCTTCACTCCAAAGTTTAAACCAGAAGGCTCCAATGGTTGCTATAATTCCCATGTGTGCCATTGCTTTGGAAGTTCTGTCACACCCCATAGCCCACCACTACTCTTTGATCTCTCCAGAGACCCCGAAGAGAAGAATCCGCTGACACCACAGACTGAGCATCGTTTCTATGAAATCCTTGATATCATTCAACAAGCAGTAAACAATCATACCAAATCATTGCATGGAGTCTCCAACCAATTATCATGGGGGAATATCCTTTGGAAGCCATGGCTTCAGTTATGTTGCTCATCTGTCTTTCTGTCTTGTTACTGTGACCATGAATCAGATGAAAAACTGGGCTTGCCTTAGGCTTGTTGCTGCTGTAACACCCACACGTGATTTCTGAATGAACACCTGCAACTTTACTGGAAATACTTGGAACAAGCAGCGGTCAAGCAGCACTTTAAAGACTAGCAAAATAATTTATTAGGTGAGCTTTCATGGGACAGACCCACTTCTTCAGACCTTGGAACAAGCAGTATGGGTAGGTTGTTTTGCTGGAACCACTACAATATCTAACCTTTACAATGCCAGTGGGGCTCTTAGGAGTCTGGCACAGGGTCTGTAGTAATCTGCTCTAATGCCAAATCCTACTGTAGGGTAAGCCATCTTATAAATACATCATTGCCAAATACTTTTGGGAGAGGGAAAATTATCCTGGACCCTCCATTCCAGAAGAAAAAAATATGTTCTGGAGTTTATACCCTGGGTTTAGTGCTTTCTCATGCAATGCTTGCATGATGCAGGGGTCCTGCCACATTCACAAATGGCCAAGCTGTAGTCACCCTGCACATAAAACTGTTTCCTAAGATCTGACTCCAGCTGTGCTCACAAGTTTTGAGGATATGTAACTCCACGTTCCAGTTGCGTCTTTCACACATTGCTCATGCAGGCATTGGTAACTGTCATCTACTGTCATGAGACTACTACAAGAAGGGGAAAAATAAAAAAACGATACAACGTGATGAGGATTGCAGAACTACCTAGTAGGTGGTAGCAGAAAAGGACAGCTAAAGGAATGATTAATAGCAGCATTCATGACAGGCAATTGAGGCTGCTCTGAACAATAGTTTTCTGACTATGCAATACAATTTGTGGATGACTAAACAGTAACAGCTGCCCATATTTAATGGGATTACCAGATGACACCCTTTGCATACACCAGTTTCCGTGAGGGCAGATGGGCACGCTGAGCTGCTGACACTGGGAGGCAGGGAAAGAGTGTGTCGTAGGAGGCCTTGTACAGATACTAAACGTGGAGAAGTCCAGCTTGACCCAGTCAACTGGATCCATTTTACTTCACAAGCAAGGTCCATAATAACAATAGCCAGTCCCAAACAGGGTCTAAACACTGAATGGCCAATGCTGCCCAATCCTTATGGCCAGACTGCGAACACAGGCCATGCCATGGGGCTGTCTCTCTCTCTCAGTGGCTGCTGTGCAAACCAGATTTTTCACTCATGGCAGAGAACTGCACTTTTTTAAAGTCTTGCTTCCAATTTTTTAAATTATTTGCTCTGAAACACCCCCTACAAGGGCTGCGGTTTTCTGAGAAGCCTAAACAAAGTTGACCTTGAACACTGAAATTTATTGAAGGCTGAATGTGTATATACTGTATTCTAATAAGCCCTCCAGAAATCTACAGCATTTATGAGCTAATTTCAGTACCAGAGTTTACCCTGGATCTTGTTCACTCACATTGTCTTCTCATTCTGCAGAAAAATTAATTTATTATTATTATTATTATTATTATGGCAGATATTATAAGCAGGAAAACATATTTGTGCTAACTAAAATTATGTCATGCCTAACAATAAAAGGAGACTTTCACCCTATCACAGAAATCTATTGAATCCCTGTTTATCCAACAACATAATGCGCTAGGGCAAGGGTTTGCAAAAGGAGGGTTGCAGACTGTCAGCCCCCAGTCAGTGGAACTCTGGTTGTCAGCTCTATGCATGGCTGACAGCTGGATCTTCAGCAGTGTAGGGCTGACCGCCAAAGCCCGTGCATGCACCCAACTTTAAAGGCAACACTGCCGTCAGCAGCTACAGAGAATTAAGGGTGGCAATGGGGTACTAAATATTCCATGAAAAGTGATACTGACAAAATTCCTTTGTCCCCACGCCCATTCTACTGATCAGTAACTATCTTTCAGAGGTGGAAAAAGCACCCCAAAAAGTTACTTAAGTAAAAGTGCAACTGCTCGGGGGTGAATGTACTTAAGTGCAAGTCACCGGTGTCCCTCTGGAAAACTGTGTGTGTAGAAGTACACAGATGCACACACATGCAAACACAGACACACACACGTCACAACTGTACTCAAGTATCCAGAAGTGAAAGCAGCTGCATTTTTTACTCAAATAACTTCATGGGTACTTTTCCCACCTCTGCTATTTTTTAAATAACTTCATGCTTAGAACAATAATTCAGGGAAATGTGTTTTAGTCTGAGCTTAAAAGTCATGAGAAAAGGTAAATTCATTTCAATAATAGGTTTATAAAGTTAGTATTTCGTATTCATAAGGGGGGTCACTTTCAGAGACTTATGTAAAAAGGGTTACCAGCACAAAAAGTGTGAGTATCACTGCGTTAGGGGTGTTTGATAGCATTAGCAAGTCCCTGAAACACTATGATCCTTGCTGATATTAACATTCAAAAACTGTATTTAGCTAATATTAAAGATGTGATGCAGGATCTTTTGAGCCAGCTAGCATAGTAACCTATGTTTTGATCTAGAATTTAGCCGATACGATTTTAGAATTTTCCTATTATAACATACTGTTTTTTGCGAAAGGGCGGGTTGTTCTTGATGTTTTAAAAAAGCTCTTGCAATGAAGCTCAAGATTTCACAGATTTATCCATGCCATCCAGACGTTTTCCTGGGATACATGTTGTCATATTTCTCACATTCCCTATTTGGGATGATTCATTGCAGATTTATCACTCTGCAGTTTTTCTAAATGTTATGCCACGCATGCCATCTGTAGGTTGACAATAACATAGCACGATCCTGCGTATTGTGACAACTAAGGTCAGATAACTCCCTGATAACCAAATTAGGCAGTATTACAGCTGACAGGCCATGAGATAGCCATTCAGCTTGGTTTCCTGTCTGCTTCATTTAATCACAGTGAATATGTGATAAATTTGGCAACAAAAAAGTCTGGTAAAGCTTGTTGTGTTGCACGTATTTTTCTACTGTTGTCTATGTGAAATTTTCAAGCATGACTTAAGGAAATATTATTTGTTGTCATGCATTTCTTGCTTACTATGAAGCATAGGCATTGACTTCCCTCTAGCTGGAAGGTGCTACCCCCCACTCCACCCCAGGCCTTCCCCCGTTCTATTCCTTTTCCCAAGACTCCACCCCACCCTTGCCCCATTGTATCCCTTCCCCAAGCCCTCTACCCTACCTTTTCCTGCCTCCTTCCCCAAGTGTACCCCATCCCTATTCTTGCCCCCCCGCCAGCTTCCATAAGGACACAAACCAACTCTTTAGAAGTGCAAGCTTAGCACCCACTATCTTTTACCCATGGGTGCTCTACCATTTTCATCTTGTCTCCATGTCTATTCTAGTCACTACAATAAAAAGAAATCATTTTGAATTGATGCAGTTTTCTGAGCTTTATTCCTCTGCTTTTTAGTTAAGGTTTCAGTTCCCTGTATATTATAACCTCAGACTCATTTAACAAAACATGGAGAGTTGAAGTTCGTTCTTGTTTCTGCCAGTTTTCATATTTACAACAGTAGGTTATAACACAGCATTTAATTTTTGAAACTGTGAATAAAATCTGCAATCTAATTTTATAATTATTACTTCAATAAAGATTTGATTAAATATAACACTTATTCTTCCTCAAGTATCAGAGAGGAAGCCGTGTTAGTCTGTATCTGTAAAAACAAGAAGTCCCGTGGCACCTTATAGACTAACAGATATTTTGGAGCATAAGCTTTTGTGGAAAAAGACCTGCTTCATCAGATGCATTTTTCAGCAGTAACATTGGATGCTATGTTGGTTAGTGCTTAATAATGTAATTACCCCCACATTATAGTTGCATTGTACCTTTCAGAGGATATCAGATCCTGGTAATTAAAACTGTCTTGTTTATATGCAGAACAAAAATGAAAAACAATGTGCCATTTTGAATAGTAGCATCATCTACACTGATAAGACCAAGTATGTTTATCACAGTGGTTTGGTCATATCTCATGCATAAATTCTATTATTTATTAATGAGAAATGTGCAAGGAAAGCTTGCACTTGAGACTGGCACTTCCACCCCTAAAATTTAGTTATCTTATCTGTACACATACTCTAACATGGTACAGGGTGGCAGTCTAGGTCAGGGGTGAGCAAACTGGGGGGCCCCTCAGGGGGGCACGAAATTTTGTAAGGGAGGCACAGCACAGTTGATTGCTATGTGTCAGGCTCACCCATCTCATTTAAAATAGTGAAATATGTTACTGTTTTATGTGTGTGTAACCACATTTATATACTGATTAGTAAAAGTTTTTACTTTCTACATAGTTATCTTCTTACATGTGCTGAAAGGGCTTTTTTTTTTGTTTGCTTGTTTTTTCTGTATGACCATAACTGAAATTTCCATCTGTTTGGATTACATTAGTCAGGGTGGGGGGTGGGCCTGCTAATTATAGGGATGAAAAGTGGCACCCGATGTAAAATGTTTGCTCATCCCTGGTCTAGGTCAGTCTGGCTCCATCTATACAATAGAGTTATGAGCTGTGTCTACACTAGCCTGTGGCTTCGAAAGAGCAGGCCCCACTTCGAAGTAGCGCACGGTGTGTCTACACACGCAGTGTGCTCTTTTGAAGAAGAAATTGACAGTAGGCGCTGCAGGAATCGAAACTGCTCTTCCAAACAGCAAATAGGAAGAAGCTGCTCTTTCAAGGTCTTTTTTCAAAAAAGAAGGCAGGTAGATGCTCCACGTTCCACTTTTTCGAAAGAGCAGGGTCTGCCACGGCGTCAATCAGCTGTTAAGCAGAGACCTGATGCCCAGCACCTTCAGGGCTCTATGGTCTGTGTATGCAGTGGCTCTTAAAGCCGAACGGACCAGGAAACCCCACTGCAGGAAGCTTGGAGCATGCAGGCAGCAGCCATCACACGTGCTGCCCCTGCACATCTCAGTGCTACCCTGAGCAGCTGCCAGACAGCCATGGCCAGCACCCGGGCAGGTCAGGAGCCCCAGCCGCGCCCCCCTCCGAGTGCACCCAGGGGTCCCAAGGGTCCAGCGGGGAGGGGGAATGCACCCCCTTTCTGGACCGAGCACAAGCTCCAGGACTGGCTGGGGCTCTGGCAGGAGGAGTTGGTGCTCCAGGTGATGGGGAGCAAGCAGTGGAACACAGCTGCCTTTGCCCAGCTGGCTGAGGGCCTGACTACCCAGGGACACCCTGCCCGCACTCCTGACCAGGTCAGGAGTAAGGTGAAGGAGCTGCGGCAGGGTTACACCCAGGCTCAGGACTCAGCCAGCCGCTTGAGAGCCGCTCCCACTTTCTGCCCCTATTACAGGGAGCTCAGGATCATCCTGGGCCCCTGGGACACTTCCTACATGCCAGCCTTCCTGGACACCTCAGCTGAGGAGCCCCAGCTGGGAAAGGAGCAGGAGCCAGGACCGCTGGCCAGCCCCACACCACCAGGGCAGGAGACTGGTCCAGCAAGGAGAGGGACCTGGTCATTGACCTCCCCTCCCACTCCTCCAGCCGGGCATCGTCCAGACAGCCTCCCCTGACCTCGGTGGTGGACCCTCGGGTATGTACCCAACAGGGCACACTCCCAGGGTCATGGAAAAGGGGCACCATACATGACTGGGGGCCCATGAGACAGGGAAAATGGGCATTCCTCTGTCTAACTATTATGGAGCCCAGTCTAGTGTGTTCTCACAGCTCACCTACCTGATTGCTCCCTCTCTGGGTGAGTTCACACAAAGGCTGCCTCGACACGAGCGAGTTCTTTCTAAAGATTTTTTGAAAGAAGGGGCTCTTTTGAAAGAGCCCATGGAGCATCTACGCACAAAAAGTGTTCTTTCAAAAGTAAATCGACAGAATGTGGTACGCCTTTCGAAATCACTCGTCCTTTCCCGTTTCAGGAAAAGCGCCCCCTTTCGAAAGCTTCTTTTCAAACAAAACGTGTAGATGGCCCTCCTTTGGAAAGAACAGTCTTCATTTTTGATCCCTGGCCCATTCTTTCACAAGAGCGGGGTGTGTGTGGATGCTGTCTTTTGAAAGAGCAGATCACTCTTGATCCGCTTTTTTGTTTGTGGGCATACCCTTTCAAAAGACGTTCTTTTGGAAGAGATCTTCCGCAACAGCTTCTTTTGAGAGAGCTCTGTAGTGTAGATGTAGCCAAAATGACCTGCATGAATGGGCAGAAAGAGGCATGGTATCAGTTCCTCATTCTTTCTAGCTCAGGGGATAAGACATTCACCTGGAAAATGGAAGATGCCTTGCTTAAGTTCCTCCTCTATCCCAAGGGGGAGAATGGATTTGACCCCAGCTCTTCTTCCTCTAGTGTGAGTAGGGAGGATAGTTAGGAGAGCCATTTGACCTTCCCCTCAAGCTCAAAGGGACCCTCACATTTAGACACGTTAATATTTTGGCATTCAATAAGTTTTTCAACTTGTTTTTATGTGCATCCCTCAGTAATTTGTGGGTTTGCGCAGATAAAGGCTCTGGATGGTTAGTATTCAAATATTCAAATTATGCCTCACTTTTTGGTGACTTCTTGTTTACATAGGGTCTATAATTTTTTATTTTTATTATGACTGCGGATCTGGTGCTCAGGCAGGGCGGCATGTGGTGCTTCCCTGATTGCCCCTGCACCAAGGTGCTACGGGAGCAGGTTTGGAGCTTCTGGCCTGTAGCAAGGAAACTTTCTGCAGGCCAAAAGCTTAAGTGCCCAAGGTCCTCTGCGGACCTCTGAGGGGCCCTAAGTGTGAGTGCCATAACTTCTGAGCTATAGAATCATCTCATGGTGGGAATCCCGTCTGTTTCTCCTGCTGAATCTGTTACTTTTCCTGCTACCCCACTGCCCCTTCTTGCAAAAACATCACAGGCACCTAACACCAGCAGAGGGATTGCAGCTGAGAAACCAAGAAAGAAGGAGGAGCCTTGCCGCAGCCCAGATGAACTCTCTAAGGCCGCATACACACTAGCAGTGCTTTCAGAAAATTGGGCCATTTTCTGAAAGCACACACAGAGCATCTACACCCAAAATGTGCTCTTTTGATCCAAAAGTGAAAGAATGCGGCTCTTCTTCTGGAAGCCCTCTTCCGCTCCCGGATCAGGAAGAGCACCTCCTTTTGAAAGTTTTTGAAATAAAGCATAAGTAGATGATCCGTGTGCCCTTTTCTCAAAAGTGCAGTTCTCATGGCGGAGGATTTTTTGATCCCTGGTCTGTTCTTTCAAAAGAGCGGAGCTGTGCGGACGCTCCATATCAAAAGAGCGAACTGATCTTTCGATCTGCTGTTTTGTGTGTGGATGCACTCTTTCGAAAGGTTTTTGGGAAGACATCTGCTGGAAGAAGTTCCTTTGAAAGATCACTGTAGTGTAGCCTGAGAGTCTGGGGTTTAGGCCACATGCCTCATGTTTGCATCTCCTATCGGTTAGCTTAGGTGCGGAGCTACCTAGCATGCTGGCTTTTGTGAATCCCATTGTGAGTTGTCTGTCTCTCCCCATTCATTGTAGAGAGATCTTAGGCACAGCACTCAAGAGATGTGAATCTCAATCATTTTCCAGGTGCCTAAAAGTTAGGTGTCATGGACAAGGCTATCCCTACCTACAGGCAAACAACACAGCGGCGTGGGGAGGATCATGAAACATGGGCCACCAAATTGTCCCAAATTTCATGATACCCTATCAGCTGCATGGTACATATTGGCTCCAGCTGAGCCTGCATGTTCAGCACCAGCTCCTGCCAGCAGACCCATTTCCTGGCCAGTCCCCCACTGGCTGCATCCAGCCACTGCTCACCAGGCAGCACAAAAGGAACTGCTGCACCGCTGGCCAGAGAGAAACAGCCATTTCTCCTTCCACAGCAGAAGGGGGAACCACCTCTTTTCTCTGCCTGGCAGTCTGGCCACCTGCTGCTCCTCCTAAGCCCTGCATCCAGCAGGCTCACACCACTCGCTGATGCCTATGCCTCTCACGTGATGCCAAGGCTGCAGGTGAGCCTCCCTGCCCTTCAGTGCTCCCATGCTCCACAGCTTCTGTCCTTGTAGCCCCTTCCCCCAGTAGAGGCAGGCGCTGGGCTGCACAGGGAACCACCATTGCTGGGGATGGCCCTGCCTCATGATGCTCAGTGTTCTCACACCTAAGTACCAGTGTCGGTCTGGGCAATATGGGTTCAGAGAGCAAATTTAACCACGCAGTGATACCTGTAAGCGAACAGCCTTCAAGGTGCTTCAGGTCTTGCCCTGCTGAATAAGCGGGCGTCCTCATATTGCACAAGCTAATGCTACAAGTAGCTCACGTTGCAGTAATGTGTGCAAGAGTCAGACACGCATAACGATATGGAGAATTCTGCATGGGAGAGATGTGCTCTTGACCTCACGGGCAAAGACAGGTTCTTCTTCGAGTGTCCCCGTGGGTGCTCCACATTAGGTGTCGGGCTGGCCCGGCGCCGCAGATCGGATCTTCCAAGCAGTTTCTGCCGGACCGTACATGCGCCGGTGCGCGCCGCTCCCTTGCGCGCTCCTGGCTACGTGCGCGATCCGGTCCCCGCCAGTTCCTCTTAACTGCCGTCGGCTGCAGACGGAATCCGAACTAGGCTAAGGCCAAGTTAGCATATTCAATGGTTTTAACTGTTTTTCTTTAAAGTTTTCAAGTTCTTAGGCTACTGTTAAGTTAGCCAGTTGTTATTTTCAAAAAAAAAAAAAAGAAAAGAAACAACAAGCGGGACGGCATTCAGTCCAGTCCTAGTAACAAGCGGAGCACCGGAGGCCAGGAGCCTAGGGCCATTAGCCCTCCTGCCGCAGCAGGCTATCGGAGAGGGGGAAAACAGCACAGAGAAGGTGCTAAGTACCCCATTAACAACTGAAAGACTCACCAACAATGTCCTATTCAGGATTCAAGGAATGTGAGTCTTGCCGAGAGGCAATGCCAGCGTCTGATGGGCACAGTCACTGCATAAGGTGCTTGGGGGAGTCCCATGTCACGCAGAAATGCTCCTTCTGTGCAAAATTAACAGCCAGAACAAGGAAGGAAAGGGAGATGCGGCTTGAAATGCTGCTCTTCAACAAGGCCCTCCAGCCAGACGTGCCGGAGCGGCCGCAGCAGGAGGGACCCTCCGGGGCCCATAAAAGGAAAGCCGGCTCCCTCACCCCATCAGCGCAAAAACGGAGGAAAGTCTCCCCAGCCCGATCCCTGCCGGCAGCAACAGCGAGCGGGACGGGAGGAGCGCACAGCCCCCAGCTGCAGCAACAGCTGATCGGCGGCGGCACGGAGAGCCACGTGGAGGCGGCTCAGCCTCTGATAATCAAACAGCCGCCCTGCACCGCAGGCAGGGCGGCGGCTAAACAAGCGGCGGTACCGGCGGCACCGCAAGCAGCAGCAACGACCCCGGGGAACCGGTGGTGCAGAGCGCGCAGGCAGCCAGCCTGCAGGCAACGGAGGACACCGCCCGTGCTGCACCGCCCATAAGCGTGCCGAGCATGGTGCGGATGGGGCCGAGATCCCCTACATGTCAGGGGGCGGAGCTACCCCCTCAAGGGAGGGGGAAGGCTGCACACAAAACAAGGCACCGCAGCCCCTATTCAACAGGGCTGCAGAGTTGCTTTCTCTCAGCCCTCCGCTCATGCTGCAGACTCCAACTAGGAGGCAGGGGTCCCCCCTAGCCTACCTGGAGCCCCCATCTCTATTTTTACAACCAGCCTCGCCCTGGCTGGGACCACCTTCACCCTTCCTGGGGTTTGAGCCGCTGGAGTACTATCACAAATCACTCTCTCCAGGGTCCCAGGTCTCTCGACGATCTCGCTCCCCCAGACGCAGAGGGTATGCACCAAGGGAGTGGTCTAGGTCACCTTCCCAAGAGCAGTGCCCATGCTGCCATGGTCGCCCCTATCATGCGGGGCATAGACACGACCGGCAGTCTACCAGGGAAAGATCCCCACAGACGGTGCCGTATCCCCGAGGGCAATCGCAAACGGGGACAGAGACTCAAGTATCTCAGGGGGAACTGGTTATGGAACCCCGAGATTTTTCCCTTGCAAGCTTCCAGCGAGCGGATGTACCATCACCAACAGGAACCGGAAGGGTCCAGAGAGGCGTACCCTAGTGGTTCCTCGCTCTCCTCCCCAGACGAGGCTACGGCCCCGGGGGATGTCCATCTTCCGGACGATCTCAAACAGTTCCAAGAGCTGTTTTAAGAGGGTGGCCTTCACGCAAGGCATCCAGACAGCAAAGGTACAAGAGAAACACCATAAGCTCCTCAAAAATCTGAGACCTCCGGCCTCCTCCAAAATAGCAATACCGCTTGATGACGCAATCTTGGAGTCCGCCACTATGATATGGCAGACCGGTGCGACTATTCCGCCTGTCCACAAGAGAGTGGATTAAAAAAAAAAATAAATAAATAAATAAAATACTTCGTGCCGGCGAAGGGCATGGAGTTCCTGTTCAGCCACCCACAACCAAATTCCTTGGTGGTGGAGTCGTCGCAACACGGGGGAACACACAAAGATGCCAAGAAGCTAGAGCTGTTCGGCAGAAAGGTCTACTCCTCCTGCACTCTACTGTTGCGAATGGCAAATTACGCAGCGCATTTAGCGAACCATAATTTCGACAACCACACTAGGTTAACCTCCCTCATGGACTCGCTTCCAGAGGGCAAGAAACCGGTGCTCAAGGCCATCATGCAAGAAGGCTACGCGGCCTCGAGGACGGGAGTTCAGATCGCCCTGGATGTTGCGGACACAGCAGCACGCTCCACAGCTACGGCAGTGGTGATGCGAAGGGAGTCCTGGCTCCAGACTTCGGGTATACCGAGGGACCTGCAGACAAAGATAGTCGATCTTCCCTTCGACTCGCAGAAGCTGTTTGCTGAATCAACTGACTCGGTCCTTCATTCCAGTAAAGATTCAAGAGCCACACTTAGGACCCTGGGGATTTACACCCCTCCATACAGAAAGAAAAAGTACTACCCTCAACAAAGATGGTACCAGTACCAGCAACAGCGTCCCCAGTGCCACAGGGGTTACGAGCAAGGGCGACATCAACAGCACCAGCAGTACAGAACTCCCAGGCGACGTTCCCAACAGAGCCGTGCGTCCTCGGGGCAGGGCCAAAGGCCACAAGTTTGACACACAGATCCAGGGCTGCGCCATCACTACCATCGCACAAGGTCATCCGAAGCGGTTATTCCACCATCGCCTCCGACCATTCTATAACCAGTGGCAAAGGATCACCACAGACAAATGGGTGCTGGAGATCATAGCCACGGGGTACGCCATCCCCTTCCAGTCGCTCCCACCGCCATGACCTCCACCCAGGCCCCACCTCCAGGAGGCCTCCCACGTAGCAAGGCTCAAGCAGGAGGTAGACCATCTCATGCTCATAGGGGCAGTGGAAAGAGTGCCGGAGCAACTGTAAGGGAGAGGGTTCTACTTGAGGTACTTCCTCACGGAGAAAAAGACAGGAGGCTGGAGGTCCATCTTAGATTTTCGAGGCCTCAACCGGTACCTGCGCAAGCAACGCTTTCGGATGATCACAATCGCCTCCATCCTTACGGCACTAGACGATGGAGATTGGTTCGCAGCCCTCGACTTACAAGACGCGTATTTTCACATAACTATTCATCCGGCTCACCGACGATTCCTCCGGTTTCATGGTAGGCAAAGAACATTTTCAATACAAGGTCCTACCGTTTGGCCTCTCCTCGGCCCCCAGAGTCTTCACCAAGACCTTGGCAGTGGTGTCAGCCTACCTGCACAGACAGGGGGTATTTATATTCCAGTATCTGGATGACTGCCTACTCAAAGGGGCCTCGGAGGAGGAGGTACTACGCATGATATGCGTCACAGCAGGCACGTTCTCTTCGCTCGGCCTGGTTATCAATCTGGCAAAATCAAAGATAGACCCCACACAGGACATAGAGTTCATAGGGGCACGCATAAATTCTATTACAGCGAGAGTGTATCTACCAGAGACTTGCTTTCGGGCCATCGGCTCCCTCATGCAAGTCATCACCTTCAGGCGTACGGTGCCGGTTCTGACGTGCTTACAGCTGCTGGGCCACATGGCAGCAGCGACATTCATAGAACAGAACGCCAGGTTACACATGCGCAGCATGCAGCACTGGCTGGCGAGCGTATACAAACCGGCAGCATACACCGTTCACAGGGTGGCGTCGCCCACAACAGAGGTGCACAAATCCCTGCAATGGTGGGTAAACCCCGAGAACCTGCTAACAGGGGTACCCTTCCACCAACCACAAATATCGGTTTTTCTTACTACAGATGCCTCCCTCATAGGGTGGGGAGCACACATGGGCGAAGAGGTGACGCAAGGGCTGTGGTCCTCCACGGAGCAGTCACTGCACATAAATATACTGGAGCTCAGAGCAGTGTTCAACCCCTGCAGACACTTTCGAGACCATATACAAGGCAAAGTAGTTGGGATCAGTACAGACAATACCTCCACCATGTTTTATATAAATCGGCAAGGAGGAGCTCGGTCCCGTGCCTTATGTGCGGAAGCAGTCCGGTTGTGGAACTGCTGCATCGTCAACAATATAACCTTGAAAGCCTCGTACTTACCAGGCGCTCACAATGTGAAGGCAGACCAGCTGAGCAGGCATTTCTCACTCACGCACGAGTGGCAGATCCGTCCCGATCTGCTGCGGACCGATTTTTCACGCATGGGGTTTTTCCCCAGATAGACCTGTTTGCTACTCAGCACAACAAGAAGTGCCCACGATTCTGCTTCAGGGCAGGACTGGGACGGGGGTCCCTGAGGGATGCCTTTGCGATCTCATGGAGGGTCCTCCTGCTTTACGTTTTCCCTCCCACAGTGCTCATCCACAAAGTGTTGCAGAAAGCCAGGAGGGAAGGAGCCTAAATGATCCTGATAGTCCCAACGTGGGATCGACAGCAATGGTTCCCCCTACTCCTGCGCATGTCAGACCAGCCACCGATGCCCCTTCCGGTGGCGCCGGATCTGCTCATGCAAGCCCAGGGGTCCATAGTGCATCCGCACCCCCGAGGCCTGCGACTACAAACCTGGTTAATCCATGGCTCAGCTCCCTAGAGAGCACATGTACGGAGGAAGTGCAGCAAGTCCTAGAAAGTAGCAGGAGGACTTCCACCAGGAAGACCTACAAGCAGAAATGGACTTGCTTCACGGCATGGTGTTCTACCAAACAGCTAGCCCCCCTTTCGGTGCCTATGCCTGTGATATTAGAGTATTTACTGGACCTCAAGAGAGGAGGACTCTCACTATCCTCGTTAAAGGTCCACCTTGCCGCCATTTTGGCGTTCAGACACGAAGAGGAAGGGCAGACGGTGTTCGCCCATCCCATGGTTACCAGGTTCCTCAAAGGGCTGGTAAACCTATACCCCGCTCGGAAACCGCTTCCACCTTCGTGGAACTTGGACCTGGTGCTTAATGCGAAAACGGGACCACCGTTCGAGCCTTTGGCCACGGTTTCCCTGCGCCTCCTTATGATAAAGACGACCTTTCTTCTCACAATCACGTCAGCTCGCAGGGTGAGCGAGCTTGCGGCAGTTATGGCAACGCCACCCTGCGCTGTTTTTTCCAAGGAGGCGGTAACCATACGGCTGCATCCAGCCTTTGTTCCTAAAGTTTCTTCTGAGTTTCATACTAACGAACCTATTGTTTTACCCTCGTTTTATCCAAAGCCTCATAACTCTAACAAAGAGGCACGCCTACACCTCCTGGACGTGAGGAGGCACTAGCTTTCTATATAGACAGGACCAAGTCCTTCCGGAGAACGGATAGACTCCTAGTCTCTATCGCTCCCAAATCAAAAGGAGAATGTCTCTCTTCGCAGAGAATCTCGAAGCACATCGTATCTTGCATAAAAATGTGCTACGAACTCAAAAAGATTCCTTTACTGGCCACGCCCAGGGCTCATTCCACTCGGGCAGTGGTGGCATCAACAGCCTTTTTTTCCAAGGGCGTTGCGCTAAAAGACATTTGCAGAGCGGCAACCTGGTCATCCTGTGACACCTTCGCCAAACATTACGCCCTTCACAGGGTATTCCAAGAGGATACCCGTCTCTCGACAGCGGTCCTCTCGGGGACAAGCTGCACATAATCCGATTACCCACCTCCTATCTTGGGTTACTGCTGGGTAGTCACCTAATGTGGAGCACCCACGGGGACACTCGAAGAAGAAAGAAAGGTTACTCACCGTAGTAACGGTGGTTCTTCGAGATGTGTCCCCGTGGGTGCTCCACTACCCGCCCATCCTCCCCGCTCCGGATCTCCGGTTAGTGTTTTGCAGGAGCATCCGAGGCGGTTGGTCAAGGAACTGGCGGGGACCGGATCGCGCACGTGGCCAGGAGCGCGCAAGGGAGCGGCGTGCACCGGCGCATGAGCGGTCTGGCAGAAACTGCTTGGAAGATCCGATCTGCGGCGCTGGGCGAGCCCGACACCTAATGTGGAGCACCCACGGGGACACATCTCGAAGAACCACCGTTACCGGTGAGTAACCTTTCTTTTGAAAAGACACTACTGGCTGTGCTCACAGGCTGAGAATGCAGGGCAATTTGTGGGGGGTTCCTGCACTTGGAGGCCTCTAACAAGTTGTAGGCATGAGAATTCTATGAAAGGGGCAAACAGCGGCTCCAGCACACCTTCTGTCCGGTTTGTCCTCCCCACTAGCATCACCTAAATCAGCTTCACAACTTAAGGCTTGGCCAAGCCTTCTGCAGGCAGAGAAACTGAGTGGTCTGGACCTGAGCAGCATACTAAATGCACTGCAGCTCAGTTTGCCTCACTAGCTAACCTAATGACAGAACAGAGCCCTGCAGCATGAGTTGTGAGAGAGACCAGGCACCCTCTGGAACCGTTCAGAATGGCAAACAGCATGCCACTGACGTGTGAGTCCATCAGCACCTGCCAGAGACTGCAGATGCACTAGAGGACACGGGTGACCTCAACTACTTAGTGTACCCTGCCAGGTTGTACCTCGGTGCAATAGTCTTGTGGGGAGTGACTGTGATGGTCTCAAAGCAGCGGCAGGGAGCCTTTTTTTTCCTATGAGGGGCCATTGACCCTCTGAAAAAAAAAATCTTGAGCTGCACACAACTCTGTGGGGGGAAGGGTGTGGAGGTTCAGGACTTCCCTGAGGCTCTGGGGTGGGACCGGGGATGAGGAGCTTTGGTTGCAGGAGGGGCTGCAGCTGGGGCCAAGGGGTCTGGAGTACAAAAGCAGGCTCAGGGCTGTGGGAGAGGGTTGGGGTACAGGAGGAGGTTCTAGGTGTAGTCTCCTGTCAGGAGTTAAGGTACAGAAGAGGGTTCTGACCTGTGACAGGGCTGAGATGCAGAGGAGGATTCAGAGTGTGGGCTCTGGCTGGGCAGTGCTGACCTCAGGCAGCTCCTGCTCCGTGATGCAGAGAGGTTAAGGCAGGCTCTCTGCTTGACCTGGCTCCACACTGCTCCCTGAAGTGTCCAGCATATGCGGTTCCTATGTGGAGGTGCCTGGTGTGCCCTACCTGAGCACTCAGGGCACCGTCCTTGCAGCTCCCATTGCGTATGGACCTTGGCCATTGGGAGCTGTGGATTTGGTGCTCAGGCTGGGTAGCATGTGGAGCTTCCCTGAGTGTTCCTGCACCTGGGGGCTAGAGGAACACATCTGGGGCTTCCAGCCAGTAGCGTGGAAACTTGCTGCATGCCAGATGAAATGAAGCAGAGGGCCAGATCCGGTCTGTGGGATAAAGGTTCCTCATCCCTGCCTTACAGTCTGTGTGTGTAGTTAGGGAGGACTCATGTGCTCCTTGGTCCCTGGCTCCAGGGCAGCCACCAGGCAGACTGCCTCAGAGCCTGGTCCCTAGGAGCTCTCAGATAGACCGCTTCAAAGCTGGAAGTTCTCACAGCTTCCAGGTATCTACCTCCTCAGTAGCTTGGAAGTCCAGGATCCCCAAGCTACCCCGCTTCCTAGCTTCCCATCTGACAAGGTGCCGAGGCTCAGGACAACTCAGGGACCCTCCATGATAGAGTAGATCGACCCAAATGTTATTTCCAGTTTTTCAAAACAAAGTGTTGGTGTTCCCATACCATTAGAAATTCTAAAATTTATTTATTTTTCCTTCCAACGCAGGCTTTTAGTTTAGTTTAGTATAGTTTTAATTTCTTGTGGCATGGGAATTCCAGTTTCTGGAAGGCTCTGATACTAAGTGCCTATATCACTTTGGCTATGTCTACACTAGCCCCCTTATAGCCTTATAACAGGGTGGTGCAACAGCTAAATACCTTTAAAATTCTTCTCCTAATTCCTGTCAGTGCTAATTAGACTAGGTTCCCTGGCTTAAATTGCTCTCTCCTGTCACACAAAAATAGAATAGGGCCTAAAGCATTTTTCTTTATATTTAAAATTAAATTTGAAATAACAAATACAAAATATAACCACGTTCTGCTAAACACATTTTTAAAGACTTTCCTTTCTTCTTTACCTATTAAATAGAGAACCATTTTTTTTTTAATCTAGAGAATATTGTATCATCCCTGGCTAGGATGAACAAGATTATGAAACTGTTGAAATTATAATTCAGTGCTCTTTTTTGTGACATGGACTGTAAGAAAATTTGGTGCAAACTTGCTATTTTCAGCAATATTTATGATAAAAGGATGGAGCAAGAAAATGTCAAGTGCTTAGCAGCCTTTCACTGGGCTAACAAGGGAATATTTTTGCTTAATATGCTCTCATCACCATTGAATTAAACTAAGCTAAATAATAAAAATGAGTTTTCCAGTCTGCTAGAGATAAAAAAGATTGCTCTAAGCATGTTCCTTATGCAAGAACATCTTTCATTCCCCACCCCCCCATATTATCTTCTGTGCAGTTCCTCTTTACAAAAAGACAACATAACTGGGGTTAAGAAAACCAACCTGCCATCAGCTACTATGTGCTGATTGCCCTGTAATAGTCCATCTCACACAATCTTTGATAACACATTGGGAAGCATTTGATTAATGCTGCTGTCCAGATAACTGTTTAAGCTCTAGGGAGTTGGGTAGAGAGGAATTTCAGACCCTAAAATCTCTCTGTCTGGTACATATGGAAAGTGCAGTTCTCCAGTGTCATCTCATCACTCACTAGGCTTTTAAAAAACATTGCTTTGCAAAAGGCTCATCTGGATGCCCTAGCCTTCTCTCTTTTGATGCTTGCTAAAAATAAACGGAGATCCTCTCTGACACTAAGATTAATGCTGCTGAACAACACCCCTCTTTCATTATCTCTCAATGAAATTCAGTCATGAGAGGCCACCCCTAGAAGCTAGATGGCATTCTGCCCTTTCTGGAAATTAATGACAATGACAAAAGTAGGTTGCCAGCACTCAGGCAGCTGCATTAATGGTCATGGTGTGAATGCTGCAGATACTTCATTTTGCCTATCATTTTTAAGTACTCGCAGAATATATGAGGCACTTTTCTTCATAGCTAGGCTCAGTTCCATTCCTCTAGTATGACACTCTCTTTTTGCAAGAGGGGTTCAGTGTCACACAACTACTGTTCAATTTACGGCTAGAAAAACATAAGCTCTGTTAAACTGTGTTTCTGCTACTTAGATATTTAAATGTATGTTAGAAAAGCAGAGATATCTCTTTGCAAGACCAGAGATTACCCTACTAGAATAATGTAATATTTCACTCTGGCAGACTTGTTAAACTTCTCATTAAAGGCAAGACACTGGCTTAAAGCCACGGTGCACATTGTGGGTAGGGCCAGACCATCGGCAGTAACAGCAGGAACGCTTGGAGGAATTCTGGCCAGTCCAGGCTAATATTCTTCTTTAGGCTGCAGCTCTGCCACTCACTGAAAACACACTGTGTCCATTCTCCACTCCTTCAGCTACCTCTGCTGGCAACTGCCAAGGGAACTCTGGGGCTCAAACCTTCTTTGGCAGTGACCTTAGCATGAAGGGCAAGGACTATATATGTGGCTACTCACGGCACCTGGAAGATCCTTGAATTTTGCACCTCATAAACATGTTCAGACCCCTCCGGTTCCCGCAAAGGGACCATTATGATCATACCCTGACATGGCAGGTTCTCTAGTGTAAGCAGGATTTTAGGAGACCTACAACCTATCCTAAATCATAATGCCACACTCCAGAAGGCCCTAGGAACAGGCCTGCTCTTTTGTATAGACAACCTCCCAACCTTATGAGGATTCTCACTTGCAATCACAGACTATACCACAATAATACTAATCCTGGAACTTTTCCTTGCAACAAGCCCTGTTGTCAACTTTGTCCACCTATCTATTCTGGAGATACCATCACACTGGACCTACCCACAGTAATTACAGAATCACAGGCACAGTCTCCTGTTCTGCAACTAACGTCATATACAGCATCATGTGCCAGCAATGCCCACACACTTTGTATATAGGACAGACTGCAAACACTCTTCGACAAAGAATGAATGGACATAGAACAGATATTGAAAAATTCCAAATACACAAACCTGTCAGCCAGCACTTTAATGGAGTGGGCCACTCTGTTAAAACCTGTGAGTTTGTGTTGTGGAGAAAAGAGACTTTAACAACCATCTACAGAGAGAATGTTTGGAACTAACATTCATATTCAAATTCGACACATTAACACATGGTTTGAACAGGGTCAGCAATGGACTCTTTCATATACTTTAGTAGTAGTAGGCATCCTTCAGTCTGCAGAGACTATGGATCGCGCCCTTTATAATTTCAATTGAGGACTTCATTTACAGCATCTACTGTGACTATGAAGACCCACACGAGAGTGACAGTCCTTGCTGCATCTCTTGCAGATGTGGTGGGTGTCTGGCAAGTCCTTACTGTGCTTTCTGTGCGCTCACTTCTCCTCTGCTAGCTGTCTGATCCTCATCTCGTCCTTCTGAAGGCCCTTGTGTAACCCCTGCCTCCATCTGCTGCCGTCGTCTGCTAGTTCTTCCCAGTTGTCCAGCTCGATGTCTACCTCTCTGAGGTCTCTCTTGCAGACATCTTTGTAGCGCAACTGGGGGCATCCGGGAGGTCTTTTGCCAGAGGCTAGCTCACCATACAGGATGTCTTTTGGAATCCTTCCATCATTCATCCTGTGGATGTGGCCAAGCCAGCGGAGCTGACACTGCCTGAGGAGGGTGTGCATGGTTGGGATTCCAGCTTGCTCGAGGACGGTGGTGTTGGTCACTCTGTCCTTCCATGATATTCCAAGGATGCGCCTGGGGCAGCGCAAGTGGAAGACGTTCAGCCTCTTTTCCTGGCGTGCATACAGGGTCCAAGTCTCACTGCCATAAAGGAGGGTGCTGAGGATGCAGGCTCTGTAGACTTGCATTTTGGTGTGAGTGTACAGCTTGTTGTTATTCCACACTCTCTTGCTGAGTCTGGACAGAGTTGTGGCTGCTTTTCCGGTCTTCCTATTTAGCTCAGTGTCCAACAACAGGGTGTCAGTGATGGTGGACCCGAGGTAAACGAACTTGTGGACAACCTCTAACGTATAGTTGTCAATGCTGATTGATGGGGATTCAGCAACATCCTGACCGAGTATGTTTGTTTTCTTCAGGCTGATGGTAAGCCCAAAGTCCTTGCACGCTTTGGAGAACTGATCCAGCACTTTTTGAAGCTGGTCTTCTGTGTGAGACACTACAGCAGCATCGTCTGTGAACAGCTTGTCTCTGATGAGGACTTCCTGCACCTTAGACTTAGCTTTCTGCCTTGCAAGATTAAACAGTTTCCCATCAGATCTTGTGTGCAGCAAGATGCCCTCTGTTGAAGATCCAAAGGCATGCTTCAGGAGGAGTGCAAAGAAGATCCCGAACAATGTCGGAGCAAGCACGCATCCCTGTTTGACGCCGCTCCTGATTCTGAAAGCATCCGATAATGCACCGTCATATTGGATGGTTCCTCTCACGTCTTCGTGGAATGACTGGATCATCTTGAGTAACCGTGGAGGACAGCCTATCTTTTGGAGCAGTTTGAACAGACCATCCCTGCTGACCAAGTCAAAGGCCTTGGTCAGGTCAATGAAGGCTATGTAGAGTGGTTTCCTCTGCTCCCTGCACTTCTCCTGCAGCTGCCTTAGAGAGAAGACCATGTCAACGGTAGACCTCTCTGCGCAGAATCCGCACTGCGATTCGGGGTATACCCTCTCAGCAATCTTCTGGAGTCTGCCAAGGATGACGCAAGCGAACAGTTTATCAGTGACGCTTAGGAGGGAGATTCCACGGTAGTTGTTGCAGTCGCTTCTGTCTCCTTTGTTCTTATACAACATTACAATGTTAGCGTCACGCATATCCTGTGGAACCTCACCCTCTTTCCAGCACAGGCACAGTAGCTCATGTAGGGGTTCCAGGAGTGTGTCCGTGGCACACTTGATTACCTCTGGTGGTATACCATCCTGGGCCAGGGGCCTTTCCTGCTGCAATGCTGTTGATGGCTCTCTTCAATTCATCCACAGTCAGTTCTTGATCCAGTTCGTCCATTACTGGTAGGAGCTCGACGGCATTGAGGGCTGCATCAACCACAACGTTCTCGCATGAATACAGCTCGGAGTAGTGCTCAACCCAGTGCTCCATCTGTTTGGCTTTGTCAGCGATGACTTCACCAGATTTGGATTTCAGAGGTGCCATCTTGTTCTGGGTGGGTCCTAATGCCTTCCTCATACCCTCGTACATTCCTCTGAGATTACCAAAGTCGGCACAGGTCTGGATGCTGCTGCATAGCTGGAGCCAGTGGTTATTGGCACAGTGCCTGGCTGTCTGCTGTACTGTTCTTCTGGCTGCTGTAAGTGCTTGCTGGGTACTCTGGCTCGGTGAGCGTTTGTACTCCAGGAGTGCAGCGCGCTTCTTTTCAATGACTGGAATCATCTCATCGGAGTTAGCTTCGAACCAGTCGTTCGTGTTTCTAGCTCTTCTTCCAAACACCGACAAGGCCGTGTTGTAAACTGTATCCCTCAGATGTTGCCATTTGGATGTCAGATCAGCACCCCCAGGGCCTCTGCGCAGATTTTCCTAGAGGGTCTCTCTGAACTTTTCAGCTTTCTCCAAGTTTGCCGTCTTTCTGGCGTCAATGTGGGGCCTTCCAGCAGGTTTAGAGCGGTACAGCTTCTTGGGTCTCAGCTTGAGCTTGGAGCAAACTAGCGAGTGATCTGCATCACAGTCAGCACAATGATAGCTGCATGTCAGAAGGACGTTTTTGACATACTTTGATATTCAACCTAACACCTACTTCCCCATCCCTCCCCCCCTTCCCCCCGCTCTTCTATCTGATTTGCCAATCTAGATAACAATTTTTCTGATTTGTCAACCTTGGTAACAAGTTTTGGACCTCTGTGCTTTACATATTGAGTCTATTCTGGTGTGGCTATGATCTGAAGAAGTGGGTCTGTCCCATGAAAACTCATCACCTAATAAATTATTTTCTTAGTCTTTAAAGTGCTGCATGACAGCTTTTTTGTTTTCCCTGAACAGGTTTAAACTTCCCCCTTGCCCACATTCAGAGAAAGAGCTTAACAGGCCTCATTAGCAACCTCTTTGTTCTGTTAAATGCTCAAATCACTGAGGAACTCCATTGGGGTAGTAGAACTGTGTTTATGTCCTGCCTACTAAGAGCTGAAAATTACTAAAAGCTGAAATCACTTGAGATGGGGCAGTGTTTCTGCCCAGCCTACAAACAGAAGAGAGTTAGTAAGGGCTTCTCCAGGAAGATAGACGTGGTCAAGGTTGATCTTCTGGATTTCGATTTTGTGCATCTGGTAAAGACGTGCAAAATCAATCTGTCTGGGACTGAAAGTCAACGCCTGTACTCCTCGCTGTCATGAGGAGTAAGGGAGGTCAATGGGAGAAATACTCCCATCAACCTTCCTTAATGAAGACAGTAACATAAGTTGATTTCTGATACATTGATTCTAGCTGTGCAATTGCCGTAGCTGGAATTACATACCTGAAATTGTAACAGAGAGGAAGCCGTGCTAGTCTATACACCATCAAAACAAAAAGCAGTCAAGTAGCACTTTAAAGACTAGCAAAATAGTTTATTAGGTGAGCTTTCATGGGACAGACCCACTTCTTCAGACCATAGCCAGACCAGAACAGACTCAATATTTAAGACACAGAGAACCAAAAACAGTAAGCAAGGAGGACAAATCAGAAAAAGATAATCAAGGTGAGCAAATCAGAGAGTGGAGGGGTGGTGGGGAAGGTCAAGAATTAGAATTAGTGTAGGCTCGGCCGAAGAGACTGCTGTTCAGAGGTCACAACAGGGAGGCAGCAAGCAGAAAGTGACAGACAGCTGCTAAATGAGTGACTGGGCAGGCAGAGAGGCATAATGAGTAGCTAGTGGGATGCCTAGTGGAGAGGTGCAGGAAGTAGGCAGCCAGCAGTATGGCTGACAGAGAGGGGCAGCGAGCAAGTGCCCGAAGTGCAGAGCAAATAAGGTGCCTCTTCACCAGCTCTCCATGCAGAGTGTGAGGTGAACTTTGCAGCTGCACCTCTGGACTTTGGCTCTGCACTGACAAAAGACCCCAACTGTGAGTAGAGAGCAGAGAAGTATCAGGCATATGAAAGGGACTTTAGGTGCACTAGACTTAAGAACCCAAGGAGAAGAAGACACAGCCCAACCTACTTGGGAGTGGATCTTTCACTCATGGTTTATGTTTATTAACTCTATTTGGAGTGTTTTCCTAAATTAATGCAAAGTTACTTCCCTCCTTGCATTAAAAGTTTCTCTTCGATGTGCAGACTCCATGCTTGTGAGTGGGGAAGTATTGCCTCTCAGGGTTGTTGTGTGAATTTCCCAACTTACTGGTAGAGTCTTGAGCCAATTCTGTGTTGTACCTGTGGAAAGGAACCGCTAGATATTGAACTTGGCCCCAGTTGCTGCTGGCAGAAGTGTTACACTAGTGCAAAGAAGATAGAGGTTTGGGCCTAGACTATTGTCTTCAGGAGCTGAAAAGATGGAGGTAAGAGAAGTGTGCCTGCTATTTTAAAGGAAGATCTATAGCGAGGGCATTCCTCTGGCAAGGAAACAGTGGCTGCTGCTGCTAGCAGAAAAAGACCCTCCATTTCCTGAGGGATTGCTATGAACGCCTTCTTGCACGTTTTTTGCATTTTCAAGTTTGTATTCAAAGCCTAGAGGAACCAGGCGTCTCTGTGAAAGGACTTTGAAATCCGTGGAAGTTGGGTGCCTAAACAGCTAGCTTTAAAAGGGTGTCTCCTATTTTGGGGGAAGGACTTTAGCACCTGGGATTGCCATCCTTGCATATTCATGCAGAATCAGCTGTGATTTAACCCGAAGCATTTTGAGTTCCAGTAGCCTCCAGCATCCACTGTAACTCAGTGGAAAAGTTACAACTGACAGAATTTTAAAGAACTGCCACTGTTATACCGGTCAAGCAATTTATTTTAAGGTCATAGTCATCATTCTGTATGCCAGCATTTTAATTATTGTACTGAGATGAGATATTTCAATTAGAATGGAGTTCTGCCAGCAGTAAATTAAGCTGTTTTCCAATTTACATTTTCTGCTAACATCAGTTATAAATGTGCAATGTACTGAATTACTTGGGTTAGAAGTACACAACTGAACTTCTGTGAGGTGCCTTTTAACACACAAATGCCCACACCATGAATACTGTATTCTCACACTTCCCTCATCTGACAAAGTAGCACTTTGCCCACGAAAGCTTATGCTCCAAAATATCTGTTCCTCTATAAGGTGCCACAGGACTTCTTGTTGTTCTTACAGAAACAGATTCTCCTTGGGCTAGCAAACAGATAGACTGCAAGGCAGGTTCTCATGAGAGAGAGATTTTTTTAGGGCTCAGTCTCCTGAATGTTTCAGTTCAGACAGTTTCTTAGGGCAAGTACAATTTGTTTAGCGTACAATAAGGCAGCATGAGGCAATGTAGGGTCTTCATTTGCAGAGCCTTTCTAGGAATTTTATGGTATCATTTTCTTTTTTCCATTCAGTATTGTTGCTTGATTGAGCTCAGAGGGACTGCTGCGGGAATTGGGGGGTGTGGAGTACAAGGCACCTGCCCCTGCTCTGCCCATGTCCCACCTCTTCCCTGGCCATGTCCCAGCCCCTTCCACCCTGAGCCTGATGTGCCCCTTCCTCCCCAGCCCCTGCTCCCCCATGCCCCCCACTTCCGGTGCATGCAGGGGAGTCCAGTGCCCCCCCACCCTCCCCTGAGCGCCATGGCCTAGGAGTAACAAAAAACTAGGAAGCTCATGTGACCCTCAAGCTGCCCTGCTCTGGGGGAGGTGCTGCACTCATTGGAAGTGGCATGGCACTGAAAGCGAGCGCGGGGTGGACAGGTGATGCTGGTGTGTGTGTGTGTGTGTGTGTGTGTGTGTGTGTCCCCATGTACAACCCCCACACATCCCCTATGACTGAGATCCCAAGGTTATTAAAACAATGGCCAGTATGGTCCCAGTCCAGCAAAGCGCTTACGTGCATATGTAACTGTAAACGTATGAGTCAGCTCATTGACATGCTCAAACACTTTGCGGGATCAGGGCATATATTTCCAACAGGAGAAAGTAAACAAGCTCACTGTGGTGTTCCTGAGACAAAGCGCAGATCTTCAGTATTACTATTATTACTTCAATGTCGTGGTCGATCTCCCAGAGTTCGATTTAGCGTGTCTGGTAGGGTTGTGTTACATTGAACTCACAGGGCTCCTCCCCCCGCTGTCAGCACCACTACTCCTGTTTCTTGCAAGAAGAAAGGGAAATCAACAGGAGCATATACTCCTGTCAACCTCCTCACAGTGGAGATGGTGCGAAAGCTCAAATTACAGTAAGTTGACTCCAGCGACATAATTAAAGGAGCTGGAGTTGCAGCTCTTAATTCAACCTTCCCCTTTAGCATAGACCTAACCAAAGTGGGTGTGGTATTATCTCTTGTTGGGCCATTTCCTGTAAAAGATGTTATCTTACCACCCTTCCTGCTCTAATATCCTGCAACCGGCGTTGCTGCAACTACATACAGCCATGGAAAATGTGGTATTACTGTTACTTTACTTCAATTGGTTAATCATTTTAAGTACTCTAAAATGAAAAGCTCTTTAAGTTTTAATTTCCAAATTTCTCCCACTTTCAGGGGACACTCTTAAACCATTGGTTTCTTCACTTCCCATCTTCTCCTGGGAAAAATGCAGAAGTAAACCAAAGTTTTCAAAAAGTCCCAGCTCAATACCCTCGTTTCTGTTACTAAGATACTGTTTAGAGGCACATAGATAATGATGAATAAATTGGTAAAAATAGGCTTTTGGTAAAGGATAATTCCAAACAGAGCAGGCAGCAGCAAAGGTCAGCCACTATCCAGCTATAAAATGTACCTTTATTAATAAGTCACAGCAAGGAACACTGAATCTGCTAACCAGTCCCCAGAGGAAAACAAATATTTAAATGAAAAACAAAGGTACCCTTTTACACATGCATAGCTAGGAACCTGCTAAAGCCCACATTTACCATTATTGCAATGGTTTATTGCTCACTAGAAGTAAAACATAGTTGACTCTGCAATGAATAGATTAAACATAGCATAAAATGGATAAAAGAATCACATAAATATCAACGGAAGATTTTTTACTGCAGCCCTTCATGGAATGGAAAGAAAGAAATGACCAGAAATAAGAAAAAAATGCAACTATTTCTTTGTGTACAGTAACTCCTTACACAATATTGCAGTTAAGTTCCTTAAAAATGCTACTTTAAGTAGAATTATGTTAGGCTAATCCAATTTCCCTATAAGAATTAATGTAAAACAGGGGGTTTAGATTCCAGGGATACGTATATGCACACACAACACAGGTTGAACTTCTCTAATCCGGCACACTCTCCTCTGGAAAACTCCATAATCTGGCATTATTTTAGTTAGCCGCATGACCACTTATCATGGGTGTGACCACGTTTCCTATGGTCCCATAAAATTTATTTACAGCCACCGGTCCTGGCTGTCGGTGTTCTGTGCTGTTATTTAGCTATAATTTACCCCAAAATGTCTTCTAAGAGCCTAGTAAGCAGTGGAAGTGTTGTTAATGTGCTAGAAAATAGTGACCTCCCGTCATCCAGCAAATTCTCTCATCTGGCACTGGTCGGGTCACAAGGGTGCTGGATGAGAGAGGTTCAACCTGTATAAGTTTTTAAACAATTTTAAACAGTCTGATACTGTACATGGCAGTGATGAGTGTGAAGCCTGGTTGAGGTGAAGTCAGAGAGTGTAATAAATTCCAAGGAATGTCTGGCTAGTAAACGATGAAATAGCTCTCTATTGAACCCTCAGCGGCTAACGTTGTTAATGTGGCCTCACACTGTAGAGGCAGCATGGACTGAAGAAGATGGGTGGAAACTTAATAGATGCATGGCAGTGCCCACCAGCACTTCCCTGAAGAGCCCACGCTATCCTGCTGGAGTGCACCTCTCTCTCCTCCAGACCATGTGTTCCCCTCTGCAGAGTGCTAAGGTGTGTGTGAGACAGAGACACTAACACTGGGTATGAGAGAGACAAACATGCTGTGTGTGTTTGACAGACAGACAGACAGACAGACAGACAGAGATGTGCATTTCCACTTTAAGTATGCAGATCTTACGTCACGTACACTGATCTTCTAAGGAGACCAGGAAGTCCAGACACAGGACTCAGTAGCCATGATACCCTGCTTTGAGAGATGTAGTGTGGAGCAGAGGGCTTTATGGGAGGGAGGAAGGGAGGGGGGACATCCTCATATCAGATCCCTTCAACCCCTTCTCCGATACAGCAAGTAGGACTCTCCTGAGAGTAGCTCAAAGGCAGAGGGCAGGAGCAACATGACGGGGGTTGGGGGAGAGAAAACAGCTGAACTGCTGCCCGTCCAGCTGTGTATCTTACCGGGAACTTACCAGTGCTGATGGAGGGTGCCAGCCCACTCTAACTCCAAAGACCAACAAGGACAGGCTCTTTTTTCCAGAAAATCCTGCAACTACTGGACAAAGCAGGCAGCCGAATGACATTATAAGGGAACACTGCACACCGAGCATGTGCTCGAATAGATAAGAAACATAACAATGAACTATTAACCAAGACAACATGAAGTAAGGCGTTACTGTAACATCTCATGACGGAATCGTTATCATTTTGTTGCTCCAGCCAAGGAAGACACACGCCTGTCTTGACATTCATCGTTTTTGCTACTGTGTTACTAAGAAGAGGGTTAAAATAAAGGACTTAGAAGACCTCCCACTCTGCTGCCTTTTTATATGGGAATATAGAACAAAGATTAGAGCTTCATGAAGGACAGAGCCAGCAGAATGTCTTGTGTAATTAGTCCTTCTCTAGTCCCTGAACAAAAAGAAATAATTATTTAATCACCATTTAACCAGGCCACTCAGGCTGATTTTTAAATAGGGCAGGTTAGATAACAAATAATGATAGTGCTAATTAAGTCTCATGATGTAAGGTGTGTGCTGATTGACTGTTGGGATTAGGAAGGAATTCATAACCTAATGTCCACTCTACCTACTTTCAGAACATTTTATACTTGGGTGGATGACTTATTTTTGTTTGTTTTGCTCTTGTCATGCTCTGAAGAAGAGGTATTAGGCAGTGCCAAAGGCAGACTTGCTGGACTAATGCTATGAGCCAGGATGGCAAATCTAATATGCCTATGTTTCTGAGAATAATATACAAACAGAACTGAAACATTTTCAGAGAAGTTCCAAGTACTTATAGCACTTCAGGCAAGAACAAGTATTTGTCAGTGGATTAATAAACATCCCTTCTTTCAACAAAATTATTATTTCCCTTTTAAACAGAATGAGGAAAAGGGCTTGTAAGAACCCTAAGGGTTTCCGTCATGGCTTTTCTTGGATCCATTCAGTGTTTTCCTCACTGTTCCCTACAGGCATTTCCTGCCGTGCCTGTTATATCTTGAACTTGTACCCTTTGACAAACATTAAAATCTACATCAGCCTCCAAACATTCATTCTAGCATTCCTAGTCCATACACACTGGATCCAAAGCAGCATACCAATTGCTGTCTCAGGCTACATTTTTCAAGACACTGATGGGGAAGAACAACAGTAAATTCACAGACTCTATGCCACAGCCACCACCAGACCAGGCACCTGCTTTGCAGAAAGCAGATCCTTTCTGTGTATGTGCAAATATACGGATGTCCAGTTTTCAAGCACTGATACTGGAAATAATTTCAAATTTAGTTATTTATTTTAAAAACATAGGGAAATTCCATTAAAAATATGACACAGTCACATACCCTCTCAAATACTATCATGCATTTTTATACAATTTTGACAGGTTTATCAAGTGTAGTCGATCAAGTGCTCACTGATTAAGGCAAAGGCTCCACAATAGGCAAGTGTCTAGTTGACTATGCATGTTATGCAATACACCTTACATTTTATTCCCATAATCATTCCAGGTAGGGGAAAAAAATAGTTTCTGATTGGGCAACCATGTGCTAATCCTCAGAAGGTGTAAACTGAGATAGCTCCACCAAAGTCAATTCACTCCTCTGAAGGGTAGTTTCAAACTAAGCTCAATGAAGCTACACAATTTTGGCCCACAATTGTAACAGGTCATGATGACCTTTTAACAGAATTATGCAGAGTTTTCCTATGTTTTTTATGAGCTATTAACATTATTTTCATACCAGGGTTTCATACCTCATTCACCAGAATACAGTTGTGTTGCCGTGTGCCTGAAAAGTGATCCAGATTTATGTTATCGGCAGGGGCACGAAGCCAGTCTGGCCAGGATGTTAAGGAGGGATGAGTCTGGAAATCACAGGGAGCTCATAAAGCAAGGTAAGGAGATACATCTGGCAGGCTGGATCAGACTGCCAGCTTACTTGAGTTTGGCCTGAGGCTAGGCTCGGGGCTCTCCCCTTGTAGTGGGGCAAGCCAGTTCTGTATGTGCTCCAGGTTTGTGGCAAGTCTGAGCACCAGAGCCCCAGCCTTCCCCATTGGAAGCCTGGGCAGTGACATTTGTTTTGTTTAATTTTTGTTTGGATTGTTGGGAACCACTCAAGTGAGTGGGTGGTTTTTTTTTTTTGGTTTGTTTGTTTGATTGTTGTTGTTTCTTCTCACTTATGTGCGACCCCCAACCAATTTTTCTGTGGCTCATGGGCCCCCCAACTAAAAATGGTTCTCCACCCCTGTCATGAAGCATATAGGGAGAAGACCACTGGAAAACACACACAAAAATATACATATCTCTGAGACTTTTAGTCTGTATATCTCTCTAGTCCCCAGGTGACAGTAAAGGATTTCAGTGTGTGAGCAACAAACTCTCCACTTCTTATGTATTTATCTTAACACAAATAGCATGGGTGCGTCAAGATTCATTACAAATTTTAATAGCATATTAATTTATTTAAGGACTGTCACACCATGAAGCCTGCCCAATATAACTGACTGTTTTGAAGAGATAATTTACCGTCTACAAGTTCCACTAATCACCTCAAATGAAAATCATGTCTAATGATCACAGACTCAGTGCCTGGTTACTTAAGCCATGTTTCAATATTCATTTACATTTGTTTTTCCTAATTGGAACTAATTGGAATAAATATGTGTCAAACAGTTACAAAGGCAGTAACCTAATTTTGGAGGAAAATACATTGCATTCACCCTGAAATGTTTTCCCATGTTTTTATTCGGCTGCTTTTGCCCTCTGGCCTTTGTTTAGAATCTATGACAATCATCAACTGCTCGACATGCCCTTGCCTTGTTCTTAAAACCATTAGCTATCCAGGAACATGTCCACCTAACTTTATTTTATTTTACTGTTAGAATA
Organism: Carettochelys insculpta; assembly: GCF_033958435.1. Classification (NCBI taxonomy): domain Eukaryota; kingdom Metazoa; phylum Chordata; order Testudines; family Carettochelyidae; genus Carettochelys; species Carettochelys insculpta. The sequence goes on from NC_134137.1 coordinate 141,968,886, forward strand.
AGTGAAATGACTAATATAACAATCCTGGAAAATGTGAATGATTTATAAATAATCAGATCATGTTATTAAGGGTATATAGAATGGTATAAAGGCTCTGACTTTTACAAGGGTAGGACCAGTTGTAAAGTCCAGAACCAAACAAAGACTAGGCAAGGGTTCTCTTAGCCAAGGTAAAGACCTCTGCCTATGCATTCCTGGAAAAATGAGTTGCCTGCCCTGCTTTTGTGCGGCTGAAGTGAAGAGCAGTTGTTTTGTTTGTTTTCATTGTCAGTTTGACTGGCCAAAATGTTGCAAAAGTACAGGACATGAAAGGAGATTTAGCTTTAGAAAAAGAGCATGGGAGAAATCAGAGGGGCATGAGAGAAAAGTTTTCCATGTAAACTGTATCCATTAATTTCTCCCTCTTTTTAAGTCATAGTCGCTAAGTCTACACTAGCACACTATGTCAAAGTAGCCTATTTCAACGTAAGAACATCAAAATAGGTAACTTCGATGCGTATTGTCTACACATCCTCCAGGGCTGGTGCCATCGACATTCAGCATCGAAGTAGTGATGGAGATCATCAAAAGAAGCCACCCTGGAAGGAAATGTGGAGTGTCCACACACACAAGTGCTCCCCATCAAAATAAGGGGCCAGCAAAGCCCCAAGCCGCTCCCTTAAAGGGCCTCTCCCAGACACACTCGCCCTGCACAGCACGAGAGCTAGAGAGCCGACAACCAGTTGCAGACCCCGGGCACAGAGCATGGACCCCCAGCTGCAGCAGCAGCAGCAGCCAGAAGCCCTAGAGCCCCGCAGGGGCTGGACAGTGCATCTCTCAACCCCTCAGCTGATGGCCGCCATGGAGGACCCCCACTATTTCGACGTAGCAGGACGTGGATCGTCTACACACACCCTATTTCGACAACGAAAATAGGGAATGGTAGGCATGGAAGGTCAGATTAAGGCCTGATTTCTGCTTTGTTTGCTGGGTAATATTGTGAAAAGACGCCATGCCTGTAAAATTAAATTGGGACTTTATTAAGAGAATTGATGCTGTCTTGGCCTTTTCACAAAGCAACTCTTATTCTTGAAAAAAAAAAAGAGGTTTACAGGATTCTTTCAAAAAAGTTTTTTTTTTCAAAAGAATCCTGTCTATTCTATTCTTAGTTTCAGAAAATATTTCTTCTGAACAAGTGATGGGATGAGATTATGCAAATGAAGTGAAAGATTTCTAAATCCCTGCTTCGTTTGCATTTTTCATTTCCCTCATTCGTGTGTCTCTTTTGAAAGAGGAATGTAGTGTAGATGCAGCCTATGGGTAAGTGTACACAGCAGCCTTATTTCAAAATGCACTATTCCAGACTAGCATATTTCAAAAAAATGCTACCACGCACAAAATACATTTCAAAATAGCACTTAGTTGTTTCAAAATACAGCATCTACACACATACAGCCTATTTCAAAATAGAGCCATTGGACGCACTATGGCTTATTTTAAAATAGGCTCTGTTCCCTGTTGTAATACACCTATTTACAAACAGGTGCTGTTCCTCATGCAATGAGGTTTACCAATTTCAAAATAAGCCAGTCACTATTTTGAAATTATTTCAAAACAGCAGTTGCGTTGTGCACTAGGATAGTTATTTCAAAATAACTCTGCTGTGTAGACATACCCTATGAGAATTTACAGAGGTTCTGCAAATGCAGCTAACAATCATAGCCCAGTAATGCCCACTGGCTTCCCAGTGCTTCTCCAAAATCCTCCTTCTGCATTTTGTGCTCCTCTCTCCAAGTTCCTGGCAGGTATTGTATTAGAAAGTCTGTGCAGATTCAATGTAATGGATTTGAAACTGTTTTTACTATGCTCATACAAGTCTGTAATGAAGATGCCCTTAAACTAGTTTAAAAGCCAGCTCACCTCAGTTTTCTATGGTAGTGGCTTTTTACCTCTGTAGTTACACTGATTTTTAATTCAGTTTTATTCCAGCAACACAGATGTTCAAACCTAGATCAGTCCTAAGAGAGGGGAGTGGGCAGAGAGAGAGGGTATCTGTGAGGGTATATGGAGTGGACTCCAGGCCTACAGAATCTGGGAAAGCTGATGTTTTCACACTGCCACTGGAGACCATGCAGAGCCACAGAAAGTGAGTAGATTCTGCAGGAAGTAACTCTCAAGGAATCCAGAGTAACAGTACCCATGACTCTCTGTGTGTCCAAGTGTGCTGCTTGCCTCCAGCCAACCACACAGACCAGGGCCTGCTGTGACTCCAGATTTTGGCTTGTTCCAGATTTCCAATCTCCAAGTCCAGGCTGACTCTGACCCTGACTCTGGCCTGGTACTGCCTCTCACCTCTGGTCTCTGACCCCAGCCTGACTGGCTCCAGTTCTTGCTCACTGAACCCAGCTCTTGCAATTTCTTCAACACCTGCTCAGCAACTACTGCCCCCGATGTGCAGACCCAGGCCTGCCGTGATCAATAGACCAGCCTGCCTATGTCCTGGCCCCATAGAGCATACGGTGAGAAGGAAAGAGCACAAAGAGCTGGAAGAGTGATGGAAATTAATTAAAGAGGTATAGTGGCATGAAAGTAATGAGGTAAATGTGAGAGCTAAACATTAAGGACAAAAAGGCCGCTGAGATTAAAAAAAAAAAAAAAAAAAAGATCTCCCAGAGTACAAGAAATAAATCTGAGTATCAATATAAGAAATTTATTCCTTCAAACTTCAGCCTTTAAAGGTTTTGCACACTTTCACATTAGTCCTACAAATGCTGTCTATTGTCCACAGTGGAGCCATGATGCATCAGAAGCCTTATGATGAAAATCAATAGCACCACCTACTGATAGTGTGGTTTTGTGTAACGCCAGCAGACCCCTGTTGTCTGGAGGGGGAATTGCACTTGGAACTTTGTACATGAGCCGCTACCACATGAGCTAAAAACCAGCTGGCTATTATCTAAGGCTCTATAGGAGAACCATTAATCTCTCTGTAAGTGCTCACATTGCTACTACCTGGGACAATATACCATACCCAGAAAGTGTGTGGGTGACAACTGGACGCCACTGCAGACCAGACAAAGCCAGCACTTGTAGATCCTTAAATTCTGTTTGGTGTTCAGAGAGAAGCTCTAGAACTTCCTGTGCTCCTTGGAGCAATCTGGAAAGTAATCGCCGAAGTAGTTGTATAAGTTTATTCAATGTGAACAGCCTTTTTTAGCACATGTGCTAAGGTCATTTTGAGAAGCAGTTCATTCAAATGCTTCAAGTATGCTTTTACCTTCATCATGATAATATAACACTGACAGTGCAAGGGCAATAAAACCTTGGTTAACTTGTGTGGATGTATCAAACAATCCATGCCAGAGCTGGGTTGAAGATGTTGCATAACAACCTAATCCTTTGAACTGAATCTATACTTTATCTTGCACCTCTTGTTGCCATGACACCCAGATAAAGCGTTTCAGATATTTTTCCCTATGGGTGAACCAACAACTAACATATTCCAAGGAGGTGTCTCTGGGTGTACTTTTCAGTTCTGGAATACTGATGTGCAAACTCTTTTCAGAAGCATGTACATCAGTAAGTTCTCTTTGTAAACCTTCAGAAAATCTTGCAAAAACAGTACAGGCTTGAATCTCTGAAAATCCTTTAAGCCGACTCTTATAACGTTTACTTTGTTAACTTTTAAGATTTCCTTTTCCACAGCAGCTCTTAAATTGTTTCCACTGAAGCTCTGAGAGACATGGGTGACCCTTCCAATATGTACATTATTATCTACGTGCCATTCCTATAGTGGAAAATGATTCTAATAACTCTTCATCACTAATTAGGACATTTTCTGAGGTATCTAAAGGTCCCTTGGCAATTATAATACGTAACATTAACTGAGAAGGTAGAACAATGCAGCACACACATAGCTCTTTCCCTCTACTCAGAATTTTTGGAAGACTATAAACACATTTGTTACTAATTGGGAAAAAAGTGGCTTTTCAATGGAGACCTTGCTCTTTATAACAAAAGGAATTTCATTTGTGCAATTTAAAGTGGTTAGATCAAACATTATAGAAGGCTGGAGCTGCAGAACACAATATAGGATTTTGCAATATCATGTGGGACTTCAAACTGATAACTTCTATTTTGAAGTGAAATCCTGCAATGGTTTTGACATGTTAAACTCATTAGGATAAACAACAAGCAGCCCCGTAGCACCTTAATGACTAGGAAATTTATTTATTATGCAATGAGCTTTTGTGAGTAAGACAACTCTAGGATATATCCTGAGCACTCCCATTATCTTGAAGAGCCCAGCCCCCCAGAGCAGAATATCCATCCACAGGTTGGAGGGTTGGCTTGTACAAAATGTGACTGTTGCACCACAGGACACAAAGACTTGCTGCATCCCATGTATGACATTCACCACTGAGGCTAGATGTACTCTAGGGTAGCAAGTCAGTTTCCAATACACAATTCTAGCTATGCTATTGGCGTAGCTAGAATTGACATATCAGAATCAACTTTCTTGCTTATTGTAGTCTGGGACTCTTCAGGCTTGTGCTGACATCCCTTACTCTACGTGATAGCGTAGACTACAGGGGTCAATGGCGAAGCCCAAAGAATGGATTTTGCCATGTTTTAACACACATGGCAAAAATCGAACTCCAGAAGATTGACTGCAGTGTGGCTGATCATCTGGTAAGTGTAGATTCACCTTGAGCCTTTTAATGCAGTCTGAGTCAATTTTATAAGATGCTTTTCTTTGCAGTATTCCAGAGAAATGTAATAGGGAGTAGAGGAGTCTAAAATTGTTTATAGGAAAATCCTGTTATTGAAACATAACTATTTCAGTGCTTCTCAGTTCTGGATGAATACTGTGGATCGTGCCATTCTCTGGTGGTTATATAATACATGGAATGGCTCATAAAGGTGGGTGCCAACCTCAAGGCACACTGTTAGCAACCAGGCACAAACTGGTTGTGTGTTCTGTAATTTGAGTGTATCATACGAGTATCAAATGTGTACTGCTCAAGCACTATAACAACCTTAACATGGTGTCATGGACAGTTATTTCGGGAACTATGATCTAGCTTACTACCAAAGCAAGCCTGTTTTGGGACTAGATGGTCCCTTACACCAAAACTCACAATAATAATAATAATAATAATAATAATAATAATAATAATAGCCTTCAGGTTGTTTCTAGTCACAAAGGAGCAATTACTTTCTCCAGGACAGTTGTACCTTAAATTTCTCACCAAAGACAATGCTTGCAGCCAATCCCATGTTAAACTAAGTAAAGATTTATTAATTAGGAAAAAGAAATGTGTTATTTAGAAGGTAAAAGTTGGTACATAGACACACAAATGAGTTACTGTCTTTGTTATTAAAAAAAAAAACCTGCTCTAATGTGGAAGATGTGAAAATGTGATCCTCTTTTCTTGCCCAAGCTTGGGACAGAAGGGCAGCTCCTCCAAGGTTTTTTTTTCCCTCCCTTCACAGGCCTGTTGATGCAGAAAAGAGAGGAGGAAAAAGAGGAATGGCACAAGAACAGAACATCGCTAAGCTAGTCGGCTTTCTGCTTCCTCTTGCCTAGTGTGTGACAAATTATATCAGATGCTACCTTTCTGCATCTCCTGCATCCAGAATCTTCTGTTGCCTCTTAAGGGTTGGAGGAGATCTTTGCCTACCTCTCACAGCATGTCTGGTTGGCTGCTCTTTTTCTAGGAAGGCGAGAAGAGGGTAAAGACGTGGGGAGGCAGATAAAAAGAGGTCTAAAGCATAGTTAAGACTATGGAGTGAGGTCTTGGAGAAGATGGAGAGAGAATTCTGCAATACGTAGGCAGGGAGACAGTGAACAGCCTTTCACAGAAACAGAGCTCAGAAAAAAAAAAGACCAAAAATTAGTGAAAAAACACAGTGAATTCAACTTTAAGGGAGTTTCCTTCTTGATGGTTGAGGTAGTTATACAGCAGGGAGTATTTAATATTTTTTCTGAAACCAGTGTGGAAGAGTAACTATGGAAGTGAGAACTCTAGTTCATTCACATTCACCACTGTTTCTCAGATCAGTGGAGTGCACTTATCCCATTAAATTGGAGTGACTGTGTGGTGAGCAGGGGTGTGCACTGAGGTAATTGTACTGCTAGTAAGAGCTAAATGTGGGGAAAGAGCCGCTTGATTTCCAGAGTGATAGAAGATGCTAGATAAAGAGGAATTTGTGTTCAAACTCTGAGAGTGGAGACAGCCACAGAATGAATGCGTTCTGTAATGAAGTTGGATATCAGCGGGAGTCGTGCTGAATGGCAAACAGAGCTGGTGACTAGCAGGTTGAGTTAACAAGGATATATAATTCAAAAGCCTCATTTTAAGTAAATTTGGCCATGCAATTGCATATATTATTTGTATCACTAATTCTTCCAATTTCACAAGGAACTCAGGCAATTGTCTGCACAGTTGGCTAATGGTAATCTGTATGCACAATTAACTGCCTTACATGCAAAATCACAGCAAATGTCTGCACAAATTCAGACTTATTTAAAACTGTCTGTAGAAGTGTTGTCCTAGTAGTGAGTGTGAGAATGCAAATGGGAAGTAATGGAGTAAAAGAATGCTTTGGTTCTATGGTTTCTTCTCATTCCATTGTCCAATTTGGGCACCAGTGTGTTATTTCGGCTGAGCACATAGCAGATGTCCAAGGTTTTTCAGGTCAGTTTTCCAATGGAGGAGAATTCCTGACCTATAGTCTATGTATTCAAAGGGCTCATCTACACTAGCCCACTCCTTTGAAGGGGGTATGTAAATGAGCCTGAGCAGTGAATAGCAATGAGGTGCTGTGCTGCACATTGTTAGCATAATTCTCACTGGGAGTACGAGAGCAAGGGAACTTTGAAGTAATGTGGATACTTCAAACTGTTTGTGACGAGACTGCTTGCCAGTAGTTCAAAGTTTGCATGGTGAGAATTATGCTAATGAGGTGCTCATTGCTATTCACCACTCAGGCTCATTTACATGCCTACTTCAAAGTAGGGGCTAGTGTATAAAAGCCCAAAGTGTAATTTGCTTTATTTACACATATATACAAGTTCTGAAACTGGATGGTTAAACAGCATGCAAGGGTCACCCCTTCCACAAGGAACCTTTGCCCGATGACCCTAATGAGAGGTCAAGGCCTGCTAGTCACACAGCACCCTGTCTTAAAAGGCTTGCCTAACCCAAAACTAGCAATACTGCTTTTCTTCCCTAGTGTCAAAACTTGTTTGCACATTAAAAAAAACAAGACAGACTATGGATAACAGCACCACCTGGTGATGGCTACCATAAAAGTACTAACAGATTCCCACTAATAAAGATATATTTCTGAAGTAAGAAATCAATAACTGCCATGACAAATAGCTACATAAGAATAAAGGCAGCCCAAAGACTGCTGAAATAACTATTGCTTTTAAAATATGAATGTCAAAAACCTGATTTTAGTATTGCTCAGAATGAAATTTACCCTGTTTTTATTTCCCTCAAAGAGACATTCATTTCCATCTCCAGAATTTATTGACATTGTAATTACTTTCAGACAATGGACCACAGATTTGCGAACACTATACTTTTTTCTAGCTGCTTGGAATTCAAATTTTATTTGCTACATATCTGACAGAGCATGGGCATCTGTATTCAAATCAAAGCTCCAAGTCTACTCATTTCACATGGAAATGTGAAACAAAATCCTTTTTGGAATACGCTCATTCTCAGACTACACTCCTACACAAGCTGCCTACTAAGTGGAACTGTTTTGTGTAACTGTTATTGCTTAAAGATTATAATAACAACTAGTAAGCGCTTCACTATAATCTAGTGCTTTTCAGTCATAGACCCCTGAGCACTTTAAAAAGGAGGCCAAAATAATGTTCTCCATTTTATAGATGGTGAAACTGAGGCACAGGGAGGTGAAGACATGGCAGGTAAAACTCTTCTGAGATCTAGAGTTTGAGACAAAAATGAGCACTTGTGAATGATATGGGCTATACTCTGGTATTGCTCAACAAATAGGCTTCATGGTAGAGTCAATGAATGTCTGAATATTCAAGCCATGTTTGTGTCTTTAAAATTACTCGTATTTCACAGAAAGCATCCTTCCTGGATGTTGTATTAGATTTAAAAGGAAAGGATCCATAATCAGGTTAACTTTGTCCCTTTCATAGATATTTTTTAAATTAATGGACATGAGTCTTCTAAAATTGTATTGGTCTAGAAGTAAAATGGATTTAGTTTTTAAACGTACTTCTCCTGATATGTCATCATTAGGGTGACTTTTGCAAGACTCAAGGTCATCCATGAAGTTCCACAGAGAAAAACCATATGAAGGCAATGGTTATAGTGATGAATCTTTCATGTTTGACAGTGCTTTTCTGTGTCAAAATAAAACAGTCCCAACATATTTTTAATTTCTATTTGCAGTCACACAGATTAACAAATGTAGGATATGGTTGGGCAGAACTCGATTTGCAAATGAGACAATGTTGTGCTGTGCTAAAGATGCTTATGTTAATTAAGCAGATTGCATTAAATCTTATGTTTCCGAATAATATGTATGCTGATTCCTCTCAGTTTTGTTTCTTTTGCAGCTTCCTTTTCCCTATTTCTAGCCAATGTCTTTAACTGGATATATTACATTTCATAGTGATAAATATGGTTAAAATTAAATTTTAGTTTTAGGCTTACATGCTTCATTTTCCAGCACTGAATATAATATTCATTTCAGTTGTGCAGAAATAGAAAGGTACTATGGTTGTCCTAGACTGAGTCACTAAAATAGCACATGACACCTCAGAAAGGGGACTGTAATGGACTCACACCAGGAAACTTGAAGATCTAGAGCTTGCAGATGACTTAGCCCTGTCTGCAGAAAAAACGAGAGCATTTGCAGGGAAGATGGCTGCCCTACAGGAAACAGCTGAATGAGTGGCCCTCATGATCAATCAAGAGAAGACCAAGTTTATGTGCATTAACAACAGACAGGAAGGCAAACTTAGAATTGAAGAAAAAGCAGTGTAAGATGTTGACCAGTTTGTATACTTGGAGAGTGTTAGCAAGAATGGGGGCACTGAAGAGGACATCAGTGTGAGAATATGAAAGGCACAACAAGCCTTTGCCATACTACAACTAGTCTGTTGTTCAAGGGCCATTTCAACAAGAACCAACTTACGTATTTTCACTTCCAATGTGAAATTAGTGCTGCTGTATGGCTCAGAGACATGGCGCATTGTCCAGAGCAACACTAAGAAAATTCAGATGTTTGTCAATAAATGCCTTAGACACATTGGGTACGTCTACACTTGCTGTCCTCTTTCAAAAGAGGCATGCAAATGAGGTGAATAAAAATGCAAATGAGGCATATATTTTCATACTTGGCACCTCATTTGCATATTCTGATTTTGAAAGAGCTTATTTCAAAAGAAGAAAGCCAGTGTAGATGCTGTGCTTTTGAAAGTAAACCCATCTTCAGAAGAATACTTCTTCCCATTAAATAAAGGGAAGAAGGATTCTTGTGAAGATGAGTTTACTTTCAAAAGAGCAGTCTACACTGGTTTTCTTCTTTCAAAAGAAGCTCTTTGGAAATAAGAATATGCAAATGAGGTACCAAATATGCAAATTTATATCTCGTTTGCATTTTCAATTCACCTCATTTGCATACCTCTTTCAAAAAAGGAATGCAAGTGTAGACGCACCCATTCTCTAGCTAAAGTGGTATGATAGAGTGCCAAACAAAACCTTGTGGACCAAAACGAACCAGAAGCCACTGGAGGTCCAGATCAAGAAGAGAAAATGGCAGTAGGCAGGCCATATCCTGCATAAGGACTGTGAGGAATGTATCATGAGACAAGTGTTAGAAAGGAATCCAAAGGCAAAGAAGAAAGGGGGACGTCCCAAACAAACATGGCAACAAAGCTTTCTGGACGAAGTAAAAGCAGCTGACTTAACATGGGATCAAATCAAGACCATTGCTAAGGATTGCAAGAGATGGAGAATGACTGTGGAGGCCTTATGCTCCACAAGGAGCCCAGAGGATTAATCTTCATGGTTATTATTATTTGAACTACAGTAGTGCATACTGGCCCCATTTGAGATCAGGGTGTTTTCTGTGAACTTCTTTACAATATAGTATCAACTTATTATTTGCTTGAGTTATTTGTTCAGTTGCCAGAGAGTTTATGCTGTTTGTGTATGTATAAAATTATATTGACTACAAATGCTGCTATAAATTGTGGCTCATGGCTTCATCATTTACTTGGTTTGTAATTATTGTCTTTGCAGTCTTCATGTTTCTCCATTTTCTAGCTGATCAAAACACTGCTTCTCAGTTAACTCAGTGCTTGCCCTCACTGATTTAATGTTATCTTTTTTTAATATTACACCTTGCAGCAAGAGATAGCATGAGCAATCCATGAACTTGAGAATCCAATGTAAATTAGACCTGCATGAAAGTTTTTGTTACAGAACTTCAAAATATGTGAAATGTAGCTCTCTGACTAAGTTCATTGGAAGGCTTGGGAAGGTTTGAAAACATTTTGGAGTACAGCTGTGATAATTCTGTAAATACTACTGAAAGGGAGTAGAAATGTAGGAAAGAGGAAATTATAAAGTAGAGAGTATTCTGTGGCATTAAGGATGGACTGAGCATAATACTTGCTAACACCTCTTGTTGGAACATTCGACATGTGAAAAGACAGCCCTGGCTGTGGGGAGTGGTAGTTGCTGAAACAGACAGAGAAAACATGGCTTGTGTGGATATATCTTCAAACGGGCTTTTTAAAAGATTGTCAAAATATCAACCAGGAAAAATAATAACTGAAGCTGTTTATTTCGAGCAATGAATACCATTATTAAGGGAACCCAAACTCAAGCAATACATATGCCAGGAGAGACTGTAGGGAACACCTCTATGGGGGCATCTGATATGACAGTAAGCTAGTTACAACAAACTTGGGTATCAATTAAGAAGCAGAGGAGACTTGAAATCAAAGGTTGACTCTGTGATAGGCTCACTGCCTTAAGAATCAGAGGGGAGCCAGGTGAATGTACTTTCTACAAAATGTAAGAGATTGTCTATACTGTCACTAAATCCTGGGTGAACCTATCTTTGATTGGGTTACAGATGAGAAATGTTATGTTTGAGCTATTCCTTTCTTTAAATGTGTTTTCTTATTTAATCATGGTTTGCTCCTGTCATTTGGCTCTGCCCTGAGAATTGCTTTGACAATACCATGAAGATATTCAGCTTTTCAGCCTCCCAGAGGTAGCAGTGCGGGAAAGATTTCTTGAACCAATTCTTGTCAACCTGGGGGTGGGGAGAGTCTCACAATAGATGCACACTGAATAGTCAAGTAGCTATTCTGCACTTACCCTCGATGAGAATGCTCTTACAACAAACCCAGGGTGCTTCTAGACTTGCATTCCTCTTTCGAAAGAGGCATGCAAATGAGGTAAATAGAAAATACAAATGAGGCAAATATTTGCATAGTTGACACCTCATTTACATATTCTAATTTCGAAAGAGCTTCTTTTGAAAGAAGAAAGCCAGTGTAGATGCTGCCCTTTCGAAAGTAAACCTATTTTCGAAAGAATACTTCCCTTTATTTTATGGGAAGAAAGATTCTTTGGAGGATGGGGTTTACTTTCGAAAAAGCAGTGTCTACACTGGCTTTCTTCTTTTGAAAGAAGCTCTTTCGAAATTAGAATATGTAAATGAGGTGCAAACTACGCAAATGTATGCCTCATTTGCATTTCAATTTACCTCATTTGCATACCTCTTTCGAAAGAGGAATGCAAGTGTAGATGCACCCCCAGGGCTTGTCTTTGAGGCCGTTTCTACACAGGCCACTTTCTTTCAAAGTGGCATGGTAATACATGGCCCGAAATATGCTAATGAGGTGCAGATGCAAATTCCCCGTGCCTCATTAGCATACGGTCACATGATTTGGAGTCCGAAAGACCATTCTTCCGGACTTCAAAATGTTGTGTATAAGCATGGCCCCGGAGGAGCTTCCGGAAGGAAGTCCTTCCGGAGGCCCCTTCTTCCCAAAAATTTTTGGGAAGAAGGGGACTACAGAAGAAGAACTTCATTCTGGAAGACCCCTGGGGGCCGCGCTTCTAAACGGCATTTTGGAGTCTGGAAGAATGGTCTTCTGGACTCCAAATCACGTGACTGTATGCTAATGAGGCACGGAGAATTTGCATCCACACCTTATTAGCATATTTCGGGCCGTGTATTACCATGCCACTTTCAAAGAAAGTGGCCTGTGTAGAAACGACCTATGGGCCTGCAGCTCAGATTATGTGGGTTTGGACTGCAGTGCACACTAATATGTTGTGCTGTAACTCCCGTGTGAAGTTTTTGATACAAACCAGTCTATGTTAATTCAGAATTCATTGAAACTGGTCTAAGTTAACTCAAACAAGGCACTTTTTAGTTTGTGACAACAGTGTCCACACAGGGGAATTACAGTGCAGCATTCTAGATGTGCTGCAGTTCACACCCTCTGTATTGCAAACTGTGGGCCATGCACACATGCCCTGAAAGTACCTCTTTGGGCATAAACTTAGCATTCAATCGAACGTCCATGAAGGGTATCAGTAACAATTTAAATTCACACTCTAGCTCACTGAGCCCCCTTGTAGAAAAGCCCTTAGCTTCCCTCAGACCCTGGAGAGAAGGAATATGGACCAAGGAGCTCTCATAAGATGTGGTGTTTTCTTAACTGCCTTCTAAATGCCACACATGAAAAGACTGAAGATCCCAGAAGAAAAGAAAAAAAAACACCTCAGTTAAGGGACCTTATTAACACAGCCTCAGTTGACTCTTATGCAATTAAACTAGGTGAAGCTGAGCAATTTCAGTTGAACTTTACTTTGAGTTTAGCTGAGCTCAAAACCCAAGAAGGTGAGAGTATGGGAGTAAAAATTCACGAGTAGCAAGTAAGAAAAGAAGAGCTTTATGTAAGGGCCTGCCAATCAAAACTGCATTATTTTGCACATTCCTACTATTAAACCCATGTGGCTACGTCTATACAAGAGGCTTTTCCCAGTAAAACTGGGCTTTCGTCAAGAAAAACTGTGGAGCGCCTACATGAGAAATGCACTTTGTTGACAGTTTGACAAAACCTGGAGCATCAACCGGTAGTGTTAAACCTCTCCCCGTTCAAGGATAATGCCTCTCTCAACAAGGTTATGTCCACAAAACAGCTGAGTAGATGTTCTGGGGCCCTTTTGTTGATAGACAAGGCTTCTGGTTCCCTGGGCAGCCTTGTTTGCAGAGCTTCTGGTCAGCCATTGTGTCAAGAGAGGGCCGGGCAGTCTGGCTGCTGTCTGTCAGAGAGGATTACTCTTTCAATCTGCTTTTATGTGTAGATTCAATCAGTCAACAGAAGTTTTGCTGGGGAATCCCTTCCAACAGTGATTTCTGCCAACATGTTTCTCATGTGGACATAGCCCGTATGTTTGTGGAATCTGGTTCTTTTTTCCATGTTCTCTCATAACTTATTTCCTGCAAATAACACTGTAGCACTTTTCCCTTCATGTTTGCCATTTATCTATTTATGCAGACACTTATACTGTATTCATCATAATGATACTTGGATGCCTCATCTTCTATTACACATTTTCATTTCATTTTTATGGACTTCCCTCTAACTTCAAATATGCACAGTTTTGATTTTAGTTGTCTTCAAGTTTCAGGGCTTGAAGAAATGCACCCTAGAATTCTTAAAAGATCTGTCTGAGGATCAATCTGAGCCATTAATTATCTTTGAAAAGCCATGGAGGACCGGAAAGATTCCAGAAGACTGGAAAAGGGCAAAGATGGTGCCTACCTTAAAAAAAAGGAATTAAAGGAGAACCCAGGGAACTACAGACCAGTCAGTTTAGCCTCTGTACAAGGAAAGCTAATGAAGAAAATAATTAAGGAATCCATTTGCAAAAGAATCTAAAAGATAATAAGGGGATCAGTACAGGTCAGCATGGATTTGTAAAGAACAAATCATGCCAGAGAAACTGGATAGCTTTCTTTGGTAGAATAATAAGCTTTGCAGCTAAAAAAGAAATGGTAGATGTGGTATAACTATATTCTAGTAAAGCATGTGTTACAATCCCACATGAACAAACTAGGAAAATAAAACCTAGGCGGGGGTACATAAGGTGGGTGCATAGTTTTAAGGGTTCACAGTCATTCTGGAAGGGTATAATGATTGGGGTTTGGCAGGGATTAATTTGGGGATCAGTTCTATTAAATTTGTTCATCAGTGATTGGGATTGGGGTGGAGAACATATATCCTGTTGTCAGCTCCTGTCTCACAAAATCAGGTGGCCACAAACAAGTGAGGAGGAAAACAAATGCAAAACACACAAAAAAAATCCCTTAGTGACCTAGCCCCTCTCCTATAGCATGGTACACTGGGGCTTCCTGCTTGTGCCAGGCCAGGTGGTTGAGGAGAGCAAGGCTCAAAGACTTGTTACAGGGCTGGAGTGTGGTGCTGAATCTCATGATGGTATGGATCAAGAGCTATGTCTACACTGGGACGCTACATCGAAATAGCTTATTTCGATGTAGCGAAATTGAAATAAGCTATTTCGATGAATAGCGTCTACACATCCTCCAGGGCAGGTGCCGTCGACATTCAACATCGACGTAGGACAGTGCTCCATCGAAATAGGCGCCACAAGAGAGCATCTACACACAAAAGCAGCCCAAATCGAAATAAGGGTGCCGGAAAAAGCTGCGGACAGGGTCACGGAGCGGACTAGCACTTCCGGGGCAACAGCTAGCTGCTCCCTTAAAGGGCCCCTCCCAAAAACACTCAGCCTGCACAGAACGCGGTCTGCAGAGCCACAAGCCCGCACACCCCGTGTAAGCAGCATGGACCCCCAGCAGCAGCAGCAGCAGCAGCAGCCAGAGGCCCCCCACACCTGCCCCTGCAGGACCAGTGGCTTCTCTGCTCAGTGCTATGCAGGAGGCAGCTGACCATCTTTTATTTCAGGAAGATGAGCTGTCCTCAGGGGATGAGGAAGCAGCCCCAGACCTTGCTGCCCTCCCAGCCCCCCCCCCGCCCCCGCCGCACACGCTGCTGGCTGTGGAGATACGCCACGAGCACCGACAGGTGGGAGCGGCTGGTGCTCGGCAAGTGGGACAACAACCACTGGCTCCGGAACTTCCGGATGAGCTGACAGACATTCCTGGAGCTCTGCCAGTGGCTCACCCCTGCCTTATGGCACCAGGACACCCCCATGTGACATGCCCTGACAGTAGAGAAATGGGTCGGCATCACTGTCTGGAAGCTGGCCACTCCAGACAGCTACCGATCCGTAGGGCAGCAGTTTGGCGTGGGCAAGGCCACCGTCGGAGCTGTCCTCGTGGAGGTAAGAGGACCTGGGAGTGGAGAGTCCTGTAGGGACGGGGGGAGCCCTGTGGGGATGGGGGGAGCCCTGTGGGGAGGGCCAGACACACCCTGCACACCCCTCACCGATGCGCTCTCATGTCCTTCCCCTGCAAGTCGTCTGCGCAATCAACGCCCTGCTCCTCCACAGGCTCGTGCGGCTTGGGGACCTGGATGCCACCATTGCGGGGTTTGCCAGCCTGGGCTTCCCAAATTGCTTTGGGGCTCTGGATGGGACCCATATCCCCATCCGTGCCTCAGAGCACAGTGGAGGATGCTTCCTCAATAGGAAGGGCTACCATTCCATGGTCCTCCAGGCCTTGGTGGACAGCCGGGGCCGCCTCTTGGACATTTATGTTGGCTGGCCTGGCAGCACCCACGATGCCTGGATGTTCAGAAATTCGTGCCTGTGCCGCCGGCTGGAGGTGAGGACCTACATCCCCCAGTGGGAGATCCCTGTGGGGGACACCACCCTGCCCCTCTGCGTCGTCGCAGACGCGGTGTACCCCCTCCGGCCCTGGCTCATTCACCCCTACACGGGCCACATCACAGCCAGCCAGGAGCAGTTCATCACGCGCTTGAACCATGCACACCAGGTGGTCGAGCGGACTTTCGGCCACCTCAAAGGGCGCTGGAGGTGTCTCCTCACCTGCCTGAATGTAGGCCTCACCAACATCCACCAGGTTGTGGGCATGTGCAGCGCACTCCACAACCTGGTGGAGAGCAAGGGAGAGGCCTTCTTCCAGGGCTGGGCTGTGGAGGCTGGCAGAGCCGACTTCCAGCCACCCCCTGCCCCCAGACGCCAGGTCGACCCTGAGGGGATCTGGGACCGGGAGGCCCTGCGGGCCCATTTTGACCAGGCTGCGGGGTGAACACTGGCAGGGCCAGCTGCTGGTGAGCCACCCACTGCACCCTCCCATCCTCCACAACACCCCTGCCCCCACGCCCACACCACAGAGCACCCGAGAGCACCCACAACCCTACACTTTTCTTTGAAATAAATGGAAATGTTGTTTGAAACAAAACAGTGCAGCATTATTATTAACGGAAGGAAGGGGGGAACTATGTACATGGGGGGGCAGAACAAAAACTATTTACAAGGATGGGGGGAATATGTACAAAGGGGGGGCAACGTCCTCAGCCCTGCACCTTATTGTCCAGCACCTGGTGTTGGGAGGCACGACCCACGTCTCGGCTGGAGCCGTGGTCGAGGCTGGGTGGGGGCCGGGAGAACCGGCAGATAGGGCCGGCTGGTGTCTGCAGGCCCATGGTCCCCCTCGGCGGCAGGCCCCAGGGTGGCAGATGGTGGAGGGACGGCAGGTGGAGTGGCGGGCGGAGCGGCGGGTGGCATGGCGGGCAGAGTGGCGGGCAGAGCAGTGGGAGGGGGGGCCAGGTGCTGCGCAATCTGGTGGAATGTGCGCATGAAGGCCCCCCAAGCCTCCTGGCCCCAGGCCAGCGCTTGCTCCTGGAGTTCTAGCCGCTGCTCCTCCACCCGCAGGCGCTGCTCCGACACCTCCAGCTGATGGTGGAGGGTCGCGAGCAGCTGGGGGTCCGTGGCCATCCATGGGTGGCTCCTCCTCTGTCGGCCTCATCCTGGGGCTGGTCTGTGCTCTGCCAAGGGGCTGGCCTGCTGGGATGGCCCCGGTGGGCTCTCCAGGACCACGGACACCTCGCCGGCGCTCTCCGGGCCCTCCGATGGTGCAGCTGCGGAACACGGGGGAGAACAAGAGTGGAGACAGCCATTAGTGTGGGCCCTGATCCATGGCCCTTGTCCCCTCACCCCTCTGCTGCTGGTTCCCCATCCCTGTCCCCCGGAGATGCTGCTGCTGCTGCTGCTGATGATGATGGGTGTCCCCCCCCAATGGGGGACCCTAGATTGTGCTCCTCCCATCCCCAGGGATGGGGCATGGCACTGTCCTGCTGGGAGGCAGGGGCTGATGCACTCTTCTGAGGGACATGCCACTGCTGTCCTTGGGGCCATGGTCATCTGGGTGTGTGGAGGGCCCTGGTCATGTCTCTTGTCCCCGCTCCTTAACCCTGGAGGTGTGCACCGGGGGGGTACATACCTGATGGTCTACTCCCATGGTTGGGGGACACCCATTGGGCGGATGTCCTGCTGGAGCTCTGGGACGGGAGGGCGATGTGGAGCCCCCTGTTGCTGGAGAACTCCCCCTCCTCCTCCTTCGGCGTCCCAGGGGTGGGCTCCTGGGGGGCCTCTGGGGTGCAGGGCTTGCCTCCGGGGCGGACTCCATCTCTGGGGCCTGCTGGGGCTCGTCGGCCGATGTGTCAAGAGTGGCTGGGGGAGAGGAGGTGTGCTGGGGGCCCAGGATGGACCTGAGCTCCCTGTAAAAGGGGCAAGTGGCGGTGGCGGCCCCAGATCAGCTGACCGCGTCCCAGGCCTGGGTGTAACCCTGCCGCAGCTCCTTAACCTTACTCCTGACGTGGTCAGGAGTGCGGGCAGGGTGACCCTGGGCAGCCAGGCCCTTCGCCAGCTGAGTGAACGCATCCGCGTTCCGCCTCTTGCTCCCCATTACCTGGAGCACCTCCTCCTCACCCCAGAGCCCCAGCAGGTCCCAGATCTCGGCCTCCATCCAGGAGGGGCCCCGCTGCCTCTTCCCCCGCTGACTGGCAGGCTGGGAGCTCTGGGTCCCCTTGGGGGGGTGCCCTGTGGGCGCTTGGGGGGCTGGCTGGATGCCATGGGGTGCAGGGTGGTGGGTTGGGGCTGCTGAGGACGTGCAGTCTGTGCACGTGGCTGTGCTGCTGCCTGCACATGCTGTCAGCTTCCTGCACAGGAACTCAGGGGGCGGGGAGCTTTAAGGCTCTGCTGCACGCCGCAGCCATAGAGCTCAGGGGCTGGAGAGAGTGTCTCTCAACCCTTCAGCTGATGGCCGCTATGGAGGACCCCGCTATTTCAATGTTGTGGGACGTGGATCATCTACACGTGCCCTACTTTGATGTTCAACGTCGAAGTAGGGCGCTATTCCCATCTCTCATGAGGATAGCGACTTCGAAGTCTCGCTGCCTTACGTCGATTTCAACTCCGAAATAGCGCTCGGCACCTGTAGACGCGGCGGGCGCTATTTCAAAATTGGCATGGCTACTTTGAAATAGCCAGCTAGTGTAGACACGGCTAAGGTGAGCCAGGGGCCAGATCTAGTGCTGAAGCCATAGGTTCCCCATTCTGATTTAGATAATGGTGCAGACAGCATGTTTATAAAGTTTGCGGATGATACTAAACTGGGAGGGGTTGCGAGTGCTTTGGACGATAGGGTCAGAGTTCAAAATGATCTACACAAAATGGAGAAATGGTCTGAGGTAAATAGGATGAAATTCAGTAAGAACAAATGCAAAATATTCCATTTAGAAAGTAACAATCAGTTCCACACATACAACAGGGGAATTGACTGTCTACAAAGGAATAGTGTGGAAAGCAATTTGGGAGTCATGGAGAACCAGAAGCTAAATATGAATCAACAGTTGAAAAGATCCAGAGAAGAGCAACAAAAATGATTAAAGGGCTGGAAAACATGACCTATGAAGGAAGATTGAAAGAACTGAGCTTGTTTAGTCCAGAAAAGAGACGATTCAGTTGGGACATGATAAGAGTTTTCAAGTACCTAAAAGATTATTACAAAAAGGAGAGAGAAAAATTATTCTCCTTAACCTCTGAAGGTAGAAGAAGAAGAAAAGGTCTTCAGTTGCAACAAAGGAGGTCTAGCTGGGCATTGGGAAAAACTTCCCAACTGTCAGGATGGTTAAGCACTGGAATAAATTATCTAGTGAGTTTGTGGAATGTTCATTATTGGAGAGTAAAAGCCGGTTAGACAAGCATCTGTCAGAGATGGCCTAGATGATCATGTCCTGCCACGAGTGCTGGGGACCGTATTTGATGACCTCTCAAAATTCCTTCCCGTTCTAGTATTCTAAGATTTTCTTGTCTGATTTGATGGTGATCACTTGTTACCAAGTATGATCATGCTCCATGGAATGTCTGGATCCTCATGGGGCTGATAAGACCTATCCTTGAAACATGTGGCTGATAAGACCTATCCTACGGTGAAGATAGATGTTTCTAGGTATGGAAGGAGGCTGTTGACCATGACTGAAAGCCAGTGTCTCCTTTCTCCTGCTCCTCTTGTCCACCTCAGCTTTTGGCTGGCAAGTTCAAACTGCAGGGGACCATCATGTATTACTTCTTTCCATTTTAAGTGATCCTGGGTGAGTGTCTCCCAAATGTCAGTATTGCACTTCTTTAATTTTTCCTTCAACAAGTCTTTATAAAACCACATCCATTATCTTCCTAAATTATGGCACCCTTCTTTCAGCTGAGAGAACAGGGCCTGTTTCAGGAGGCAATGGTCAGGAATCTGGACAAGGTGACCAGTCCAGCGGAATTGCTGGCAGATGAGCATTGCCACAATACTGGTGGTTGTTACCTCTTCCAGAACACTCATATTGGTGCATTTGTGTTCTCATTTGATCTTCAAGATCTTGTGGAGGCAGTGTTGGTAATGCCTCTCAAGGACTTTCAAGTTATGCCTATCGATTGCCCAGGTTTCAGATCCATACAACTGTACTGGGAAAATAATGGCTTGATAAACAAGAAGCTTGGAGTCTGTTCAAATGCTGTGACCTTCAAAAACCCTGTGGTATAAATGAGCAAAGGCTGCACTGGCACAGCTCAGAGGGTGTTGGATTTCTGCATGTGGTATCTCCTTTGGAGAGGGCTGATGGAGCACTTTGGTCTTCTTCATGTTGGCTACAACTACACTAGCCAAAAACTTCAAAATGGCCATGCAAATGGCCATTTTGAAGTTTACTAATGAAGCGCTGAAATACATATTCAGCGCCTCATTAGCATGCAGGCGGCCGCAGCACTTCAAAATTGACACAACTCGCCGCCACGCAGCTCGTCCAGATGGGGCTCCTTTTCGAAAGGACCCCGACTACTTCAAAGTCCCGTTATTCCTATGAGCAGATAGGAATAAAGGGACTTCGAAGTAGCCGGGGTCCTTTCGAAACATTGCCCCATCTGGACGAGCCATGCGGTGGCAAGCTGCATCAGTTTCGAAGTGCTGAGGCCACCCGCATGCTAATGAGGTGCTGAATATGTATTTCAATGCTTCATTAGTAAACTTCGAAATGGCCATTTGCAAGGCCATTTCGAAGTTTTTGGCTAGTGTAGACACGGCCGTTGAGTGTGAGACCAAGACCTGTGTAAGCATCAGCACACACATTCAGGATGATTTGAAGATCTTCCTCAGAGTGAGCAATTACTGCATTGTCATCAGCATACTGAAGTTCCACAATAGAGGTAGTGGAAATCTTGCTCTTACCTTTCAGCCTGCTAAGCCTGAACAGCTTTCCATACATTCAGTAAACTATTTCAGTGCCAGCAATTAGGTAAAGAATGATAGAAATAAACATAAACATGGGTGGGATGATGCAGCCCAGTTTGTACTTTGAAAGGTTGCCTCTGACTCTGGGAGTCAGTACTACTCTCAACAGTTGCTTTAATGTCATGAAGCAACTGTAGGACACTGATAAATTTACATCCAATCTTCAAGAGTACAATCCAGAGGGCACAGGGATTCACTGAATCAAAGGCTTTAGTTATACCAATGAAAGTCTTACACAAGGGCAGAAGGTGAGTTGCAGGAATCCGTGCCACAACTTTACCTGGGCTACGTCTACACGTGCACCCAACTTCGAAATAGCTTATTTCGATGTTGCGACATCGAAATAGGCTATTTCGATGAATAACATCTACACGTCCTCCAGGGCTGGCAACGTCGATGTTCAACTTCGACGTTGCTCAGCCCAACATCGAAATAGGCACAGCGAGGGAACGTCTACACGCCAAAGTAGCACACATCGAAATAAGGGAGCCAGGCACAGCTGCAGACAGGGTCACGGGGCGGACTCAACAGCAAGTCGCTCCCTTAAAGGGCCCCTCCCAGACACACTTTCATTAAACAGTGCAAGATACACAGAGCCAACAACTAGTTGCAGACCCTGTATATGCAGCACGGACCCCCAGCTGCAGCAGCAGCAGCCAGAAGCCCTGGGCTAAGGGCTGCTGCCCACGGTGACCACAGAGCCCCGCAAGGGCTGGAGAGAGAGTATCTCTCAACCCCCCAGCTGATGGCCGCCATGGAGGACCCCGCTATTTCGATGTTGCGGGATGCGGATCGTCTACACGTCCCTACTTCGATGTTGAAAGTCGAAGTAGGGCGCTATTCCCATCCCCTCATGGGGTTAGCGACTTCGACGTCTCGCCGCCTAACGTCGATTTCAACTTCGAAATAGCACCCAACACGTGTAGACGTGACGGGCGCTATTTCGAAGTTACTGCCGCTACTTCGAAGTAGCGTGCACGTGTAGACGCAGCTCTGATGTGGTATGGAGAGCAATACCATGATAGTTTCCACAGTCTGCTTTATAATCAGGACATTCCTCATTTTACTGGGTATCTCTTCCTTTATCCAGATGTTAAGTATGAGCAGATAAAGATGCCAATTTAGTTCTTGGGCACCATCTTTAGCTATTTCCATGGGGATCCCATCTGGAGCTGCTGCCTTGTGCTTCTTCATCTCCTTAAAGGCACTGTGCACCTCATGTAAACTGGGAAGGTCTCCAATCTCATCCCTAGAAGGTCATTGAGGAATTTGCTCCAAGACTTCCTTTGCAGCCATGGAGTTACTGTTCAGATCTTCAAAATATTCTTTCTAGCAAAAATTGATAGTTTAATTGTCCTTCAGAAGTGTGGTTCCATCCTTAGAGCGAAGGGGATTCATGCCACTTCATAAAAAGCTGGCCCATAGACAGCCTTAATGACACTGAAGAAACCATGTGTGTTGTGGATGTTGGAGTTTTTGTTCATTCTCAGTCTGCCATTTGTTGTTCAGCTCTCTGGTTTTATGATGGACTTCCACCCTCACCTTGGCATGGGCTTCTCTCTTTGTGTTACAGTTTATTATTCTGCCAGTCTTGAATTGCCATTCTCTTCTGAGTTGCTTGGTTTCTGCATAATTCTCATTAAGTCAGTACTGAAGTTTTCTGCTTTGGTAACCTATGCAGGTTCCAGTGCTCATGCATTTCTTCAGGAAACTGCAAGCTTTCCTTTTAAAAGACTGCTCAGAAGTGGTCAGACTTAATGGGTTACTTCAGATCTTGAAACTTCAGCTTGCTCCTGACCTTCTTCTTTGTTTTTTTGCATCCTACATTTGGGGTGATCTTAATTTTCACTGTAGATCAAATGAGGCAATGATCAGTCCAGCAGTTATTGGTGCTTGTCATTGCTCATGAGAAGTAGTCACTGCAGTATCAGGGATGAACTATGACAGTCAAGATGACAGTGCTTTGACCATGGAAGTCTCCAAGATGTTTTGAACTTGTTCTTTTGTTGGAAATGGGTGTTTGTGATAATAAGTTCATGTTCAGTCACACTTGGTCAAAAGCAGAATTCCATCTGAGTTACTTTTGCCAACTCCTTTTTTCCTGAGTGTTCCTTTCCACAAGTCTGATTCTCGTCTAACACGTTCATTGAAATCCCCCAGAAGGATGATCTTATCTCCTTTAGGGGTCTCTGATAAAGTGGCTTCCAGCTGAGAAATCTTCCTTTACAACCTCATCAGCATCCAGCATTGGCATATATGCACTCAAAATAGTTGCCTGCTGGATTTTAGTGAGCCTCATCTGTAGTGTCTTGAGCCACTCATTAATTTCAACTAGTAACTTGGAGAGGCACCTTACGAGCTTGTTCTTTACAGAAAAGTCCACTCCATGCAACTTAGGTACATCCAAAGATTTGTCCCTTACAGAAATAGAGGTATCCTCCTTTCTCCTCCCTCACCTGATCCTTATCAGCTTTTTCTAGTTTTGGACTGGGTAGAAATATTGACGTGAAACAGACTCCATTCATGAGCAATGATGGCTGTATATCAATATGGTCAGTCATTGCCTGACTTGTCCTTCAGTGTACTTACATTCCAAGTTCCAAAATTAAAAAACTTCATACATTTTCTACAGCTGGGATGGTGACTCTGCTCGATGTGGCTATCCAGCAAAGAGGAACAAAGGCAAGACTATTTTTAAGGCACCCTTTTTAGCTCCCTCCCCAAGTGGGGTGAGCAGAGTGCATCCTAAAAGGGACTGCTCACTCACAGGTACAGCTGCTGACATGCTCAAACTGCCTCAGTCAGTCCTTAAGCAAGACAACTGAATCATACACCCACTGCTTTTGTGTGGGTCTGTGAGTAGGAACTTCTGGATCTCACTGTTCTGCTCCTGTCACCAATTGACACTGGGGTTTTGTGCAAGTATTGTTTTCCCAAAACACGAAGATGCCTGCATGGGACTTTTTAAAGTGGAGAGACTGAGGCACAACAATCATACTATTCTTGACAGACAGAAGACTGGAAACCAATGACATGGACACCATAACTGGAAATCCCCTATCAGCTGCAACCTTCAATTGCCTACACAGCCATTAGAATTACAGTTCACCTCCATCGTGCAGTTATCCTCCATTTGCTTTGCCATTGAGGACTTCTTGGTTCAGTCTTTGTCTGAAGCTTTGTCCTTGACCATTTTGACTCAAAGGGAAATGACTACAGGAAGCATTGCTCTTCGGGTCATTTAAACACACAAGCCTCTCCACCACTACAAGGTGGTGATTCCTAGGGAGGATATTATTTAAACATACATCTAAATAATTTTTAAGAATAATGTGTATTGCATGTCAGTGGTTCTCAGCCTTTGCAGACTAACACACTATTTTCAAGACTCTATCTTGCGTACCTCCAAGTTACATCTCACTTAAAACCTTTCTTCCAAAACCAGACAAAAATACCACAGTATCACTTCCCACTGTTACTGGAAAAAAAGGAAAAATAAAGAAAAAAAGAAGGAAAATCCCTGATGTTGTCTTCTACTTCACTGCTGTACGTGGTTCGAGAGTGACAAATTAATGGTGTCAGGAAAGAGGGGAGGACAGCCAGAGTGGCAGTGAAGGGCTGAGTGCCATCTTCTCACTACAATAACAGGAATTCCTCAGACAGAATGATGATACATCTGTACTTGCCAGAAAATTGACCAAGTTAGTGTCACTATTCCAGGGTTTGATTTAGCATCTTCCCTTTAGGAGTGCTAAATTGAACCATAAGCACTCAGTCAACCCTGTTACTCCTTATTCTTGCGAGAAGTAAGGGAGGTTGATTGGCGAGTTTCTCCCATTGACCTCCCTCTGACAAATCAATCTTAGATATGTGGATTCCACCGACACAATTATCATAGCTGGAATTGTGTATCTAAGATTGACTTTCAGGTTGAATGTAGACCTGTCCTGAGACCTATCAAGGCCAAAGAGCACCTGCACGTTTACACAGAAATGTACAGGCACCATTCTATCCCCCAGATGCCAAACTGCTACCAAATTCTTCTCCTCCTCCAATTTCCCATAGTGGAGCAGGTGGAATGGGGCAGGAGAAAGAGAAGCTGATTCTCCACAAATTCCTAGTAAACTAGCTAATTCTTAGGGTTTTATGAGGTAGTCACTTCTCCTTTACCATGGTTCCCTCTTTTCTCTACCAATATCTCTTTGTAGGAGCTATTTTCACTGCATCATCATCATCATCATCAATAACCATGGGCTCAGAGCCCATTGGTATCTGATACCTCTCTCACTACTTCCTTCCATCTTTCCCTGTCCAGTGCAGTGTGGCTTAGTTATCGTAGGCTAGCTTTGCACCAATCTACTATATCATCTATCCATTCTCTGTGGGGTCTGCCTCTCCTATTCGAAGCACCCATTATGCCAAATACTAGGGGCTTGATTTTTTGTTAATCGTTCATTCTGCAAATATGTCCAAATAGTTGTAGCTTCAGTTTTATAACCTTCCGCAGCAGGTTCTCTTTCGGCTGTATCTTCCTATACAATTCCTCATTGGCGACCTTCTGCATCCATCCTATTCTGCCAATATTCTTCTTTTCGAATCTTTTGTTATCACCCATGTCTCACATCTGTACAACATGCTGCTGAATACGCACATTTTCAAGACTCTCAGCTTCGTTCTTAAGCTAATTGCTTTGCTTTTCTAGATCTTATCCATCACCTTCAAACTTGCTCTTGCTTTCACTATTCTAGTCACTATTTCCTTCTTACAATCTCAATCATATGTTATGTTGCTCCCCAGATACATGAACTTCTCCACATTTTCTAGTTCAATACCATCGACACTGATCTTCCTTCCTATTTCCTTATCTCCAAATACCATTGTTTTTGCTTTATTGCCATGTGGCACTAATTCCTTTAGTTTGGCCCCTCCTTTGGTGGAAGGGAACAAGGGCAGGTCAGAAATCTTGAGACCTGAAAGGAGCTCTTCTCAACTCCTAGTCATAGAGCAGCCATTCATACCATTTGTGCCTTCCTGAAGATTGCTCTGGATGCCCTAGTGTTCCCTCCAAAAGGGATATAAGGGCTTTTGGAGACCTAGAGAAGTTGGCATTTGTAGAGTTCTCTTATGCAGGAAAAAATTCAGACCCTGAAAGTACATGTACTAGAATTGGGTCAGGTCTACAATAAGGGAGAAAAAATCATTTTAAGATGTACAGCTCCAGCTATGTGACTTCTGTAACAGGAGGCAACATACCTTACATCGATTTTCTACACCATCCCCACAAAGGGAAGTCAATAGGAGAAGTTCTCCCACTGACTTCCCTTAGTCCTTGCAGTTATGAGGCATACTGGGTTGACGGGGCCCCCTGAGCATTCCATTTATTGTGTGCCAACTAGACCTGCTAAATCAAACTCCACAAGATGAACAGCCAGAGCGTCAAGTCTCCAGTAAGTAAGTATAGACAAGTCCCGAGGGATGCTTGGCCTTCTGCAGCAGGGTTTAAAGTCATGTAGGGGCGTTATAATTTGGTTCAAAGGCTCCCGACACCTGCACTATAGAAATTGTTCCAGCACCCCTGCTTGAAAACAAATATGATCTGTATCCACATTTCCTCAGCCCCACAAACACACATGCCAGGCCCTTGTGTGACTAGCTCGCTATTTTATGATTGCTGAATGCTCAGGTTTGACAATAGTGTGACTAGCTCTTCCCCTTCTCATTCTTTGTGGGGGCTAGTCATGCAGGCCATATGCCCCAAATCTATCCACCAGTCTTGTGTGGGAGAGTAGGGTCTGCTTACTATCCTTTGTCAATGGCCACTTCTGGGTTTTTAAATATCTTGAAACCCAAAGAACACTGGTCTAAGGACATTTATATCAGCAACAGCAAATGATGATGAGCAAATCTTTATGAGGTGACTAGCCATAGTTAGATAAAATTATCTCAGGTTTCCCAATACTTCATTAAAATTAGCTCAGGGAATACTTCAGATACCACAGTCAAACTATTCGCTCATCTATGGCAAATAACTCAGTAAGGAACCCAGTTTATCCATGCTAGCTGACCATTTCTCTTTTAGATTCCCCCACCCTTTACTTTATACACAAATGTGTAGGATGCACAATTCATTGTCAGTTTCTGAGTAGTAACGTTATAAAAAGGCATAGTATCATTTCAAGTTCTTGTTTACATTATTGTAATACAACAGAGAAGCACATTTCTATGATTAAGAGCAGGCGTTCAATCTGTGTTTTCCCATATCTGTAAATGTTAACATTGTTAACTCTTTCACGGATCATCAAAGACTGTAACACAGGAGAGGGAGCATCACAATGTGAAGAGTTGCACAGCGTACTGTGAGTGAGTTCGTTTTTGTGCCATGAATTTATTGGCTTGGGAGGACACTCACTCCCCCCCCAACTGCAACTCAAAGAGCTCTGCAAAGCATCCAAATGTATTAAACATGGAGCCAACCCCAAGAGGTTCAATATGCCAGCCAAGTTCCACAAAGGGGAAGCTTAGCCCAAAGTAGTTTCAGGCCCTCTTTAGGGTGAGTCAATCCCAGGAAGCCCTGGGACCCCTCACAAACGTAGTTTAAACATTTCTACAGTCTACTGGAAGTGGCCACTGATTTGGGTAGGGTATATAGAATTATGACCACCCTCTGCTTTCCAATTCATCTGAAGATGAGAAATAAAGACTTGCACTATTATTTTTCTTTTTGGGCTTTATTTACCTTTTCTCCTGAACCAAAGTGTGGCCCATCTCAATACAAAAGGCTGTATATTCTCACACTTGTTTGTTTATCTTAGTAACCACTTAGAGTCAATGGTCCACATAATAATCATATAGAATTTAGAGATTAAAAATAGCTATTCTGTCAAATTGCCTACAAATGTGTGATTGTGCCTTTCCGTACATAGACCAGTGTATTGACTAGATTTAAGTCGCGCAACTGTTTGGACATCTCTTTGGAGATTATTCCTTAGAATTATGCATCTCACTACCTGAAAGTTTTTATGGTGACCAAAATTTGCCACTTACGATTTTTTGTCCATTTTCCCTTGTGCTTCTATGTGTATGCTCCTGTATAGTATCACCCCAGCCAATGAACCAAAGTACATGATTTAAAGCAATTCCTCCTTCTTGTGTTTATTTCCTGCCCAGGGGATAGAATTGAATATTAGAAACAGGTGGCACTAGCTGAAGACCTAGAATTTGCTTTAATATTTTGTGCATTTACAGCTTTCCTATGTGACAGTCTCATTTACTCAGTGCTAGAGGCAATCTCTGTGTATGTCTAAAAATAACTTTAACAGCTCTACATAGGGAACAATCAAGAGGGAAAAGTGCACAGAAGTAAAAGATAAATTAGAAAGGCAACAGATCCAGCAGTTTTCAAGGTTGGGGTACTTTCATTAGCTAAACGTGCTTTCACTTTGTGGGTGGGCTGTGACTGCTTCCATGGCTTCTAATTCGGTAGATATTTTATCCATTGTTACTATTTCTTTACAATGGTCTCTCAAGAGGCTACCACATTATCACAGGTTGCTAATCTGAGGGAAGCAGTGTTAGAAATAAAAATGGGTTCATTCTCTTTCTCTCTCAAAAAAGAAAAAGATACCACAGAAGGCCAAGCACTGCTTTACAAACACAAAGCAGTATCTATTATGTAGGGGTATAATATATTCAGGAGGAAAGGTGAGTTCGTATAGTTCACCCATAGAACCAAGAATGGTGTGAAAGGAATATTTCCTTCTCATATTGACAATAAAAAAAAAACAAAGAAATCCCATCTGTGGAGATAATGCCTTCACTAGAATAAACAGAATGTTATCTTCCATTCCTACTGGTCCCTGGAAGATGAAAATTCCATGCATATTGTAAAGCCCTCTTAAATAGCTTGCGTAGTTCCTTTACCAATGCACTAGTCCAATACAAGGGTTAGATTTGGATAGCAACATGTGAAAGAGCCTAAGAGGCTGCAAGGTAGGGAGGGCTTTCCCTGAGCCAGCAGGTTAAAGAAAAGCATTGGGTCTTTTAATAGCCCAATCCCCAGTTGTTTTCTCTCTCCTTTGTGGGCATTCACCCACCTGCTGGCCGATTAATTGGATGCAAAGGCCAGCAGAGGGCCCATGGTCTCTTTCTGCATGCCTGAGATGCTGTTCTGTTGCAGGAGAAAATTGTTCTCACTTTCTTCCTTAACCTCAGGTTCAGGTCTTAGGGCTGTAGTAGGATCAACCTCACTCCAAGGCCCCAGCCTATTGTTCTGCCTACAGTCCTGCAGGTCACTTGGGCCCCACATGCTTTCGTGTGGTTTGTCCCTCTGTTCCTTGGCTGAAGGGCGCGCTCGCTTAGAGGGAGGGGAGTCCAAACACTCTGGCTATGTCTACCCTACAGATGTTTTCTGACAAAACTTCTGTTGATAGAGTGCTTCCACACACAAAAGTAGTTTGAAAAAGTGATCTGATCTGTCGACAGAGTGGCCAGACTGCCTGGTCCTCTCTTGCCAGAATGGCCAACCAGAAGCATAGAAGACGGTAACCCAGAAGCCCTGTCTGTTGACAGAGGGGGGCCCCCTGGAGCATCCTCACGGTTTTTCTGTCAACAGATTCTGTCAAGAAAGGTGCACTGCATTCAGGACATGGGGCAGACAATATTTCTGTTTTATCCTCATTGTTCTGTATGTGTGTCCCCCACCCCTGGAAGAATAGGGCAGTTCTAGAGAGAGGAGATGGGTGGCGCATACAAAGACCCAAAGAAAGAATTTTGGAGGGGTATAGAAGGAGTGAACCAAATGGGTAGGTATACATGTGAGTGAATTTTGTTCAGTCATCAAGCATGGATCAAAGACGCCATAAAACTGATAGAAAAAATTGTCAGACCTGGTAAGATAACCATGATCTCAAAGTTCGTCTCAAAGTAAACTAGTAGATAATCCATAATTCAGCTTCTAAATCAGGGAGGTGTAGTAAATTTACATAATTGTTTATTTACATGCTACCCTCCCTTACCCACTCTCTACAGGTTGAACCTATCTGTTCCAACACCGGTGTTTTGTGCTGTTATTTATCTCTAATTAACACTTAAATGTCTTCTAAGAGCCCAGTCTGCAGTGTCAGCATTGGAAATGTTGCTAGACAATATTTGCCTCCTGTGGTTTGGAAAATTGTCTGGTTTGGTGCTGGTCAGCTCCCGGGGTGCCGGGCTGGAGAGGTTCAGCCTGTACTACGAATTATCACTCTTCTTGGAAGACTCCTTTTAATAGGGTAACAGTACATCAACTCACTGCTAAACAAGAACAGAATCACTCATGATTCAACACCACATTTTTGTAACACATTGAATAGTTTACTAACAAATAGTAATTATTAATGTTGTTAAGAGTTATCCAGGCACATAGCACAGAAACAATATACAATGACAATATATTAAACTGGCAACATATGTGCAGATTGTTTATATTACATACTCTCATCTCCGAAGCTGTATTATATACCTAGTAGGAAAGTTTACTTTCTAGGTGTAAGTAATTACTACACAGAAGACCGACCCAGTCAGGGTCAATCTTCGAGGGTTTGATTTCACACACTTAGTGGGGACATGCAAAATCAAGCTATCAGAGATCAACAGTTGACTTCCATAGGTCTCAATCTCACAAGGAGTAAGGGAGGTCAACAGGATAATTTCTCCTGTCAACCTTCCTCAATGAGGACGGCCAGGTAAGTCAGGCGTAGATAAGTTGATTCCAGGTATTCAATTGCTGTAGCTGGAATTGTGTATCTACAATTGACTTTAATGTCTAGTGCAGGCCTGGCCTAGGTAGGGACAAGGCTGTTTGGCCTACCATGAAAAAAAGTGGTGTGTTCTACTGTGTTCTCCTTGAGATTGTAACGTTTGTGCTTCAGTTTACTTTCCTCTCATGTTCTGTTTATTCCGTTACTTTTGATCTTTGAAAACGTTGGCAGCATATACCAATAACAGAGATGCTGTATGAAGACCGTGGAAAGCAATTTTTCTCCAGTGATGGATGATTGCCAAGCATTACAGCTGATGTATGTAGGCATTGCCATAGCGGATAAGACCAGTGATACGTCTAGACTAGTATTCTGTCTTCACTAACAGCCATATCAAAAAATTCGAGGGCTGCCCATGAAAACTTTTAGCACATAATTAATGAATAAGCTCTCCTCTTTCTACAGGCTTATGGCCTTAAATATGGGATTCTGTAGGCGTCTCTTTTACAATTTTTTTAAACCTAGATGATGTATGTGGTCGTGCAGGTCCTCATTATCCAGGTATTTGAATGGTTACAGATCCCAGGACAGAGAGGCTATCTTCAAGGCTGAAGGGATGGGAAATTTGAAATTTAACAACAACTAAATATTTGGTTAACAAAAATACAGACATCAATAATTTCTCAGCTGGATATCAGTTAAATAATACTAGTTAGTTCTAAAAGGTTGAGTTTTGAATTAAAAACATTTGCAGAAGGTCTGCCATAAGAAATTTGCATTGCAAATAAGTGACATTTGGAAAGGGTTATATCACTTTGTCTGTGTTTCAACACTTCTGAGGTTTAATTTATGTACTGTCATTGCAAAGAGGGAAATATAATAGATTTTTAATTATCAGAAACTACAAAGAGCAAAGGGAAGGTGGTTCCATTCCCAGACAAAGCAGGAAGAGTATTAGGAGTTATGAAGAGCAAATTACACAATCATTGCCTATTAAAGTCTTCCAGGACATGTGGTACTCCTGTATTTTAAAAGGTGCACATTAATTTCCATACTCATTTTCAAATTACAATATTTAAACCCTTAAATGGGTAAGAAGGTTGAACATAGCAGATCAACTTTGGTTTATTTATTTTCATACAATTCAC
The DNA here is from genome assembly GCF_033958435.1 of Carettochelys insculpta. Lineage (NCBI taxonomy): Eukaryota > Metazoa > Chordata > Testudines > Carettochelyidae > Carettochelys > Carettochelys insculpta. Next base: position 142,000,564 of record NC_134137.1, read on the forward strand.
TCATCTCTCCCACCCCAGCTTTTGGGTAAAAAGGCAGTGAGTTTACATTCCATGTGAACATGGCAGAATTTGGTAATGAAACTTGTAATTTCATGACTTTTTAGATTCTGGAGCTCAGGGGATGGAAAAGCACCCATAGGAAAGTATTTTGGTCCCACTTAGTGTTATTAAAAATGCATCATTGTTTGGAGGGCTTTTGAAACACAGTTAAAATAAACACATGGAGATACAACTATCTCACAGAGCTGGAAAGGACCATAAGAGGTCATCAAGTCTAGCCCCCTGCACTCATAGCAGCACCTACCTCTTTTTTAAAGAGTCTAACCTGCCCTAGAATGGCCTCCTTAATGATCAAACTCACAACTGTCGGGGTACGAAGTTAAAGGGCTAATCGCTAAGCTATTCCTCCCCTCCAGCTACTTTTTCCACAGCTGCCTACATACCCATCCAGCCATCCACCTTCCTATCATTTCCTGTGCCAGTAAGAAAACAGGCAGGGGGCTTCCTTTTTCACTGAGTTGCACCTTGTGTAGTTTTTTACATTTGTACAAGGTGAATAGTGTATAAAACTCTTCCACTCAATAACACATGTTTTCAAGAGAGCTTCTGGCTCTTCTTTTCCTTTTCACTAGTGAGCTCATCCAGTGCTTGTTGAATCAATGAGACTTTTTCTGTTCCTTTCAATAGGTAACGAATTAGGCCTGCTTAGGTAAGCTACCCCCTGTCACACACATCGAGAATTTTGGTTTCCTTTTTGTTTTCTGTAATATAAATGTCTCCTCAGGTTCTTTTTCTTCACTGTTCCTGCTGGTTGCCATTGAACACACATTTGTCATGGATTTTCAATACAGCTGGTTGAATTGCAAAGTGTTCAGAGTTTTAGGTTCAGTTCCTATAAGCATCCTTGCATGTTTTGATGAATTGCCAAAGTTTATCTGAATTGCTTGAGCCTTCTAAACAAATGCGGGGATTTCATAATAGGCTTTGTTTGGAAATATCCAGAAAGTCTGCTTTTGGTTCTGTTATACTGCAACAACCTCTCTATAAGTATTTCAGCACTTCCAATTCTATCTGGGACTCAGAAGGACAAATGTACATACATAAACATAAATTCTTACTTGAATACTTAAGAGTTTCTTTATTCATTCCAAATGTAAACAAAGATTAAAACTCGTGGGAACATCTACATTTTTTACCTGCACTGTTTATCCCCAATTCTCATCAGAAAGATAATTGACTTCTCTGGGGATAAAAGGAAAATAATTAAAATTCTACTGTTTTGTAGGGGAAAAGATAAAGAGCAATAATGGCTGAGGAAGCAAATGAAGTGTATTCAAAAGATCAGTGCTTTTGAGGGAGAGAAATGTAAGTCTTTAAAAAGGAGAAACTTATATAGTCAACGTTCTAACTGTTTCTTTATTTTGTTCTCTGTATTTTCCCTTGTATCATACAGTACAGACTATGCATTTCTAAATGGTTTCCCTAAACACTGCACTATATGTTAATTCTAGTGGCAACAAACTTTGAACTGTAAAGACAAGGAAATGTGTTCATTATTGTATTCGAAAGATCTGAAATAGACAGAATTTATTGGTTTTAAGAACAATATTGTATTTGATAGGTCAAAGATGCACTTTGGGTCCTTTGGAGTATTTTGGTGTCTTGGGAGCTACTCTAGTCTTGTGCTTGGGTAGAATTGAACCATGTGTGGTCACACTGAAGGACCACTTTCCTTGTGTTATGAACTATTAGAGTACTGGTTACATTATTTTTTAGTATATGAGTAGTGTGTAAGGTAGTTGGTTCCTTTCCTCAAATTAAATTTAACAACAATTTGACTTACAAACTAATAGCCCTTTAGATGTAACATCGTTTATACCATAAGTGCACCCAACACCTCAGAGACTGTGACCACGTCTGCTACCAAAACATAATATAGTATGACACACTCCATGGTGAACTTAGAGAGGAAATATCAAACTGTATCAAGTTCTTTAACTCAACATGATCTAAAATGATGACATAAGAAAATCTACCACTGTGTAATTGTTATCCATAGTATCAGATGTAACCCCAGGACCTGACCAGTGCCAAATAAGAGAATTTGCCAGACCACAGGAGGTCAATATTTTCTAGCACGTTACCAAGGCTTCCAATGCTTACTGGGCTCTTAGAAGACATCTGGGGTAAATGAGAGCTAAATAACAGCACAGAACACTGAGAGCCAGCACTGGTGGCTAGAAACAAACTTTATGGGATCACGGGGAACTTGGCCTCACCCACGGTAAGCGGTCATCTGGCCAACTAAAATCATGCTGGATTATGAATGTTGCTGGGTGAGAGTGTGCCAGACTAGAGAGGTTCAACCTGTACCACTTCTCCAACTCCCTAGTGACGGATACAGCTCTTTGCCAAATGAAGAAACACTCATTGCAAAACAAACTGGTTTGTTCCTGATGGCAGACAATGTGCAAGAGCAGAAGACATAAAGGTAGATAAGGCAGAAGCCATACTCAGAAGAGTTCCAGTCAGTACTACATTGAATCCAAAGCAGCTCTGAGGAGATGATACATGAGGGAAATGTGCAGTGTTTGAAAATAGTAAATGAAGCTTTATCTTCCAGAGAGCTTACAGGACAAAGGAAAGAAGGTCCTCCTTTGTAAGATTTGGTGTGATATCAGAATGTTTTGTGGACTGCAATAGAGTTGTCTTTAAAATTTGCCATTGGAAAAAAAGCAGGGGTGAGGGAGAAGAAAATAATGATGGAAAGGGATACACACACACAGAGCCTTAATATGTAATAATGGGAGGAGTATTGGCAGCTATGTTATATTTCAGTCCACTGCAACCAGCTACTATATTGCCAAGCCCTGGCAAGATGTAAGAGGATAAGAGACTAACAAAGACTAGTGCAGGCAGTATGGAAAATTAAAAGTGCATTGCACAATAACACATCATAGCTAACCTCAGCTAGGTGAGAACTGTATCTGTTTATATAAATATTTGTTGCTAAGGGAAGGAAACTGAGAGTGAGCTGTGAATTAGGTTGTTTGTACCCAGAAATGTTTTCAATCAAAGAACTGCTAAATAACAATCACGTTCATCTGTGAACTGTGAGTATATGTGCTAGGTCTGCCAAGCAATGTGCTTTAAAAATTTATCAGGCAATATATAACAATGCACATAGAACCAAATGAAAAGACAGTAAGTATAGGAGCTGTAAAGAGATAGCTTTAAAACATTAGCTCAGGTCTGCAATCCAACAGCTTCCTGAAACACCTATTGAAGTCAAGTGAAATTAAGCTTCACTGATGCCTGCACCAGGCTAGCACCTACCCCACACTCTCTGAGCTCCAAGGGGCTGGGAAGTGGGGTTCCCGGCTTCCAGGCTCAGAGTGCCAAGTAACAGCAAAAAGAGTAGTTGGAAAATTTTCCTACCCCCAGAGATGCTGTCTCACCAAAGACATTTTCAAGTGCATTGGAGCTGATTAGGAGAGAGGATTAGGTTAGCTGGGGTCACAAGACTGGTGTCAATGGAGATGGACTGAGTCTAGAAGAACTAGGAAATAAGAATAAGGGATGATCTAAAAAAGAGCCACTAGCCAATGTGCTTGCAAAAGTAAAAGAGAGTCTCATCAAATAAACCAATACAATTTTGAAATGGAATGAAAAGCATCAAGGAAGATTGGGTTGGAAACATTTTCAAACATAATTTTTCAATAAATCTTCTGAGAATATATGTATATTCCCTAATAAGTTCTTCTACTCTTGATGGGTTCCTTGGGGACATAGACACTAGCAACCTCCGTAAGCAGGAAGATACAGCTAACATAAAGAGCTGAGGAATGAGAGATGAACATCATCATAAGGAGAGTTTACTTGCATAAATTACTCAAGGGGAGAGGAAGACAAGGGTGGAGATAATGTATGGAAAATTCATTGGAGAAGTGTGTTGATCATCTGTCCTGCAGTTGTGATGGCAGATGCATCCAAGTGAATGAAGCTAAATGAATGCTTAGTAAGAAATGAATCCCCAACGAGGCCCTAAGCTGCTACAAACACACATGGTGTCTTTTCAAACAGACAAAGAAAGAAAAAGTAAAGTCAGTCTAGAGCTTCCATTTATTTATAAGGGTCAGATTATTCATTTTGCTGCAGCTCTGTTTTGTGTAAGAAAAAAGAGTGAAGAGTTAAGGGAAAGATATATTTAATCTATTCATATTATGGGGCCATTTCAGGACTGACTCAGCTCTTGCCACAAACCAAAGCATTCTCAGGAAGGGAACAGCAGGGAAGAGTATTATCAAAAACTCTTAGATGAGATTTTTTTTCAGTCTTGTGCCTCTTTTCAGATCCCTTATAACTCTTTCTTGTACAAGTTTGGTTTATTCAGTTAAATCCATCTGCCATTGCATGTGAAAGTTGGATAACCAATACAGTAGTACCTTGATGTATGTGAGGGTTCCATTCTCATGCACTCTCGTGTAACTGGAATTTTGCGTAATTCAGGGGGTGACTTGTTTTCCCCACAGAACACACGTTCTACAGCTGGGGAAGCAGGAGCACCTGGAGCTCCTTTTGAAAGGTAAGTCCTGGGGTTGGGGTGGGTAGTTGGGAAGGGTTAAGCCTGGTGGTGGATTTGGGCCGTGGGACAGAGGCAGAGGGTTAAGCCTGGGGTGGGTTAGGGCTGCAGGGGGGCAGAGGGGGAAGGAGTTGAGACTGAGTTATGCACGGAGGGGGGTGGTTGAACCAGGGTGGGGATTGAACCAGAGCTGTGTGTGGCACTGGTGAGCCCAGAACCATGCAGGGGGGAGGGGGTTTGAGCCAAAAATGTACGTGTGGGTGGTGAACCAGAGGTGGAACCGTGCACAGGGGTTGGGAGTGAGCTGGAGCCATGATGTGTGGGGCTGGGGGGGGGTTGAACAGGGGCCACGCAGGGGTCGGGGGACTGAGCTGGAGCTGTGCATGAGGGGTGGTGAGTGGGGCTGGGGGCTGGGGGCAGGGGGAGTTGAACCAGGCTGATGGGTATTGAGCTGGGGCAGGGGGAGTAAGATTTTGAGTTGTGCTAACTTGTGTTAATGCAAATTAAGTAAAGCTCAAACTCTCACACTTTGAGGATTTACTGTACACTTGTATTCAGCACAGGGAATATTCTTATGCCAAAGGAACCCTCCTGTGTTTTTTCCAACATCTGAAGATTGTTTGAGAAGCATAAAGGGTTCTGTGACTCTGCAATATGCCCCTTTAATGGCCTAGGGGAAGGGAGGATAGGATGCAGCAGGGAGAAGCCCTGAAGGCCTCAGCCAATACAGCTGAATAGTACCTCATGATTGGTCCACTCAGCTGGGCAGTAAAGGAAGACCCATCTCATTGGTGCAGGTAGGAAGGGAGAAAAGGAAAAGAAGAAACTGGGAGAGAGTAAGAAATATATTCTGTCACCAGAGCAGGAAGCTCTGTGGATCTCCCCCACAGCAGAGTTGGGGAAGGCCTGCCCTGCCAGGTAGCTGCAGTAGTCCCAATACAAATCCCTCGCCAATTTGTTATTTTTGCACTTTGTTTCTTTCCTTGTGGAGATATTAAACAGACGTGTGAAAGAATGGACAGAGACTAAGCTGGACTTGGCTAACACCTTGTCCCTAGTTGGTGATTAGAGCCACTAGCTAACAGGGACACAGAAGAGAGTATAACTCACTGTATTTTGCTCTTGTAATGTTCTTCAACTAGTGGAATGGGAGTAAAGTAGCTGACATTTTAGTTTTCATAACGGAATGTGAAATTGGACAAAAGGACACAAAGTACTGATGATTTTGTACTTGTTATTCAATGGAGGAGTCCTGTGAAAGGGCCAGCTAGTCAGGAGAACCTGATGTTGTGCAACAAGTATCCAAAGTCCAAAGTCATGAGAAATGAACCCTTCAATACGAGGGTTTCTAAGAGGCTTGTTATAGTTATGAACAAACATATTTTTATTCTCTCATCATAATCTGCCAAAGCAGTTCTGCTTTGAGCTGAAGAAAGTAAGAATTTAAACTGAAGCTGTTTCTTGATAGCTGTGATTAAATAGCTTTGTCTTTGATGAACACTTCTGACAGTCAATTATTACTTTACCTGGAAGACTTCCTTTTTCATAATAAGGTCAACACAGGAAGTTGTGTGGAAATGAACAGAAGGAGCTAACTGTCACATCACAGTATTTTGTTTTAAATGAATTATTAGGCCTTTATGCCTAGATTATGATAATACAAATAGGTCGTATTAGGGAACTTTTTTAAACTTCTTTGTAACATTTTTATGAATTAAACACTTGGGTTCAGATCTTTTAAGATATTCGACTATGGGAATTAGGCTCCTAAACATCTTTAAGAATCTGAGCCTCAGATACTGTTGTGTCTGACTGGTGGATAGTTGCAAAAGTAGATGAATAATAATTGCATTGCATATAATAGTGTAAAATGCTGCACTCTGGTAATTTTCTGGAGATTTTCTCATCATATTATGCCATACCACATGGTCAAACATGTCAAAATTACCTTGTGAGTCTGGCATGTAGATTTGTTATCTGGATTTTTGCTGAACCCAATGCTCTTGATAACTTTTCTCTTTGTGAGAGGGTGTCAGGAAAGAAATCAATGGGGACACATCTATCTGGACAATAGATAGATGATGCTAGTGGGAATACAAAAGTGCTTTCACGCAAAACTTCTATTTGATTTATGCAGCCCTGCTCAGGTACAAAATTTATATTTTCAGACGCAGATAGCTGTGGACATCAATCCAATATCCATGGAGCTGCAGGGTTTCACTGGGAACTGCTACAGCAAAACAGCATCACAGAGGTAGCCATGTTAGTCTGTACCTTCGAGAACAACAGTAAGTCCTGTGGCATTTTACAGACTAACAGATATTTTGGAGCATAAGCTTTCGTGGGCAAAGACCCACCTGGTCAGATGCATGGGGGTGGGGGGTTGGGTTCAGAAGAGTATTTAAAGAGTGGGGTCCCAGTAAAAGGGAGGGCCAGATCTGATAAGATCTATTCAGTCAGAGTGGAAATGGCCCATAATCAGCAGTGTACATCAAGGAAGGAGAAAAAACAAATCAGATCAGTCGGGGGATGTGGCCCATTGTCAGATTCTAATGTGGAAGTGTGAACTTCCATCACCGAGAAACTTTCACACCTCCACATTAGATTCTGACAACGGGCCACATTCCCCCCTGACTGATCTGACTTGTTTTTTTCTCCTCTCTTGACATATACTACTGATAATAGGCCATTTTCACCCTGACTGAATAGATCTTTTCCACTTTGGCCCTCACTTTTACTGGGACCCCACTCTTTAAATACCCCTCTGGAAACCCTCCCCCAACTCATATATCTGATGAAGCTGGTCTTTGCCCATGAAAGTTTATGCTCCAAAATATCTGTTAGTCTATAAGGTGCCACGGTACTTCTTGTTGTTTAGCAAAACAGCAGTACATCAGACCACTGGCCCAACCCTGCCCCAATACCTACCCACCGTGGTGGGCATGAGGGTCACCTACAGCTGTCCTTAGTCATACTAGTGTGAGCAAGCAGCTTCCATGCCCCCAGTCATAAGATGCAGAATGCTGTGTAGAAGGGACTCCTGCCCTGATATGTGTGGGTCACTTGCACACAATAGCATGACCAGAGACAACTGCCAGTGAAACTGGTGCTTTCCCAGTGGGGCGGGGCTGAGAGTGGTTGTAGGGTAAAAATTTCCTCAGGCAGGCCATGGTTTGTGCTAATGACCCCCTATTCAATTCTTAATGTCTGGAGTAGGCCTATAATATAGAACCCCAGCTAGCATGAGTGGAAAGATACCTCGCTGGGCCCCCTTCTCCCTTATCTCTCTCACAAGACCCAGAGGAGGACATCCCAGCTCAGGCAGGAAGGGCCTTGAAGTCTGAAGGGAGGAACAGCTGCCTCAGCAACTGCATTCCCAGGAGAAGCCCTGCATGTGAAAACCAATTGTTAGTGCTGTGTGCTGTTAATGGCTTGTGCTTTAAATCTGCTAGATAAACCTCCCGGATAAACCTCCCAGTGTGGAGGCATCGTCACATCCTCTGTCCTATCTTGACATGAACGGGTCATTGTGTATCTCTTTTGTTTAACATGAAGAGGAAAACACCTGTACTAGAGATGAGAGGTTCCATAAGCTATGGGCGGGGATGCTCTGTAACCTTTTTAGATTATTGGCTTATTGTGCTCATTTCATCTTGCTGCTAGAACCTATCCAGGCGTGGGTGACACTCATGTAGTAGTTTCCCCCTGCCCATCAACAATCTATATAATCAGTTGTAATCTATTGTCTGGCAGTGCTTCACTGAGTTCTGATGCATGAAGTGGCACCCCAACAGCGCTGGGTATAATAAACCCTCCTGCTTGCTTCATACACGGTGTCCAGACTTTGTTCCAACAGAGGTAAAGTCATGACAGAGGTTGGCCTGTGTGGCACTTGGGCTTCTGTAAACGGCAGCCCAATGCGCTGTTGCTTTCACTACTGCAGTTCCTGGTAGAGCCCTGCAGCTGCACAGATATCTGATTTATACCCACGGCTGTCCATGTAAGTGGATACAAATTTTTATCTGTGCAGGGTTTTATTTAGTTTCCAGAATTTGTACTCATCCAGTAGACATTAGTAGAGTAGCCCAAATTGCCTTCCCCCGCCCCCCCACCCCCCCGCCATCATATTTACTCAGGGTCTTGAAGAAGTCTTTGGTGGCTAAAGGTAGACATTCAGCGCTCAATCTTCTCTCTGCAGGGGAACTTCAGAGAAGTCCAAGTGGTCACCAAGCCCAGGGCTCTTCCTCTTTTTAAATCCAATTTCTTACAATTACAGTTTATTCATGAAAAATAGGGCTAAGGAGAAGCTAAACTAAATGTGTGGTTTTCCAGTCCGCAGTTTTCCAGCCTGCAGTGTCAAATTTGTCATCAGTTAACTAGCTGTATCTTACATAGAAATACATAATTATTGCCAGACTTTCCATTTTGCAAAACTGCATGCTTCAGCAGAAAGCTCAAGTCATGAGGACATATGGCCATGCTCAGGAGTTGGCAACCAAAATAGCAAGAAGAGCCATCTTTTCCAATTTAGTAAAAAACTCAGTCATTCAAGAGCCGCAGTGCATGTGAATACAAGATGGTCCTTCATGAATAATGTTAAACCATACTTTTGTAACCCCTATTTGAAGAACAGAGCACACACAATGATTTGTAATGTGATACAGGTTTTGTGCAGGACTATCACATTATTTACATATTGGGTGCGGCTACGCTAGAGTGCTAGTTCGCAGTAGCAGGCACAACTTCAAAATAGCGTGCATCACGCCTACGCAAGCTGTACGCTACTTTGAAGTTGAATTCAACGTTAGGCCCAGAGACGGTGAAACCGCTGTTCCAATGAGAAGATGAGAATAGTGCCCTACTTTGATGTCTAACATCGAAACAGAATATGTGTAGACATTCTGCATCCCTCTACTTTGAAATAGCGGGGTCCTCCATGACGGCAATCAGTTAGGACACGGAGACATGATGTCTAGTCCCTGCAGAGCTCTATGATCTCTGTGCACAGTGGCACTTAAAGCTCCATGGACCTGGAAACCCTGTAGCAGGAAGCTGAGACCACGCAGGCAGCAGCTGTGACACAAGCCACCCCTGCACAGTTCAGACTGAGGTGACGGCAGGCAGCCAGCCACCCAAGTGCACCCGGGGCTCCCCTCCTGACCCCCGAGCCATCACAGGGCTCTCAACCATCCAGCCAGTGCAGCAGGAAGTGGAACCCCTCCTGGACCGATGTGGAGCTCCGCAACCTGCTGGGGCTCTGGGCCGAGAAGGAGCTGCTCCACATGATGAGGAGTAAGTGGTGGAACATGGTTGCGTTCACCCAGCTGGATGAGGGCCTGACTGCCTGGGGTCACCCTGCCTGCACTCTTGACCACATGGGGAGTAAGGTGAAGGAGGTGCAGCAGGGTTATACCCAAGCATGGGACTTGGCCAGCTGGTCTGGGCTACATCCACTGCTTGCCCCTATTACCAGGAACTCAGGGCCATTCTTGGACCCCAGGACACCTCCTCCTCCCCAGCTGTCCTTGACACTGTGGCCAAGGAGCCCCAGCAAGACATGGAACTGGAGCCAGGACTGGAAGCCAGCACCGCACCCCCAGGGCCAGAGCTGGAGCCAGTCACTAAACCATCTGAGTGGTTGAGCGAGGAGAGGGAGCTGGTGATGGATCTCCCCTCCCACAGCTCCAGCTGGGCATCCACCAGATGGGCTTCCCCTGACCACAGCGGTGATCCTCAGATACATGCTCCACAGGGCACACAACCCCAGGGCATGGGGCTGGTGCACCATATGTGACTGGGGTCACCCCCCGCCTCCAGCAGACCCCAGATCACTAGGGCCCAGGCAGACCATGGCCCTGGGACAGCGGCATGGCCACCAGTGCCAGTCAGCACCCGCTCCTGTGGACAGTGTTGTGCCCAGTCCCTGGAAGGAGGGGTGTGGGGTGTGCCACACAAAGGGGCCACCCACAGGGCCCCCACACCCATGGTCGGGGGACAAGGGGACGGGGACCTGGTGCCCACAAGGGGTTGGGGGAGATGGGCCACGGGGCAGGCCTTGGTAATCATGGCCTTCCTCTCACTTTCTCCCTGTTTCTGCCGCTGCATCATCCAATGACCAGGAGAGCATGGCACTATCAGTCATCCTGTACAGCCCCTTCCCCGCCTCCGGTTCCATGGACTGTGACCACCCAGGGGCACGGTCAGAGCTGGAATGGGCCCACCCCCACTGGAGCCAGGGGTCAACCAGTGTGGACCCTGAGATTGCTGCCACCCTCTGGCACCAGGCAGACATCTTGTAGCAGCAGCTGTGCTTTGAGGAGTGGGAGGCTGCCTGGTGCCGGGAGGCCTGGGGGGCCTTCATAGCCACATTTAACAGGGCGGCCACCTCCTTTGAGGAGTTAGTGGCCCAGCTGTCACCTGCTGCTGCCACCCACTGCTGCATCCCCTGTTGCCCTGTTGTCACCTGCTGCCCCACTTGCCAGCCCTCCAGGACAGGATCCTGCTGGAGTTGATCACTGGGCTGAGGACCTGCCCCAGCTGTACCTTCCAATCCTCTCAGTTCCCAACTGGCCTTGCCAGGGACCCAGGACCAGGGGTGGGGTGGGCTGCAACCTGGACCTGGCAGGGGTTGCACCCATCCACCCCTGCCCTGGAGTGATGGGCCAATGGCTGGGTCATTCATGTGCCCCACCTCATATACATAGTTATCCCCTCCCATGTATATAGTTGTGATCATTTTTTTTCCAAAATCATACTCAACACATTTCAAATGGTTAACTATATATTTACAGTTTTATTTTTCCCAAACCCCTGTGTAACGTGTGCTCATTGCAGAGGCAGTGTGTGGGTGGTGGCGGCAGTGTGCAGGAGGCCCACCGGGGGTGGCCAGCTCAGTGCTCACTGAGGCCCTCCATCAAAATATTTCTGCAGGGCCTCCCAGACCTGGACCCCCTCCTGGTGGGTCTGGTGGCTACGGGTAGTGGCTGGCTGTGAGTAGCCCATTCTGGCCTCAGCTGCCCACACCTGCATGAAGGCCTCCCACTTACCCTCCACAAGGTTGTAGAGCATGCAGCAGGCTCTCACAATCTGGGGAACATTGGGAAGGCCGATTTCCAGGTAGGTCAGGAAGCAGCACCAGCAGCCCTTGAGACACCTAAAGGTCTGCTCAGCCACCTGCCAGGCATGGTTCACTTGGGTGTTGTAGTGCTCCTGGCTGGATGGTGAGTTGGCCTGTGTATGAGCATGAGCCAGGGCTGGAGCGGGTATGCTGCATCTGCCACCAGGCAGAGGGGCACTGTGGCATCCCCTAGCAGGATCTTCCCCTGGGGTATGTAGGTCCCTGCCTCCAGCTGGTGGCACAGGCCTGAGTTCTGGGACATGTGGGCATTGTGGTTGCAGCCAGCCCAGCCCACATATACATCCTGGAAGCAGCCTCAGCTGTCCACCATGGCCTGCAGGACCACCACCAAGTGGCAGCCTTTCTGTATATAAATAGTCCACCACTGTGCTCCAGGGTGTGGATAGGGATGTGGGTCTCATCAAGGGCCCCAAAGCAATTTGGGAACCCCATTGCAGTGAAGCCTGCAATGGCTGCTTCCAGGTCCCCGACTTGGATGACCCTCTGGAGCAGCAGTGTGTTGAGTGTGCGCACCACCTGCAGGGAGGGGAGATAAGCACCCATGAGGGTATGTGAGGTCCACCCCAGACTCTTGCCCCAACCTTCCTCCCTCCCTGCCCTTCCCAACTGCCAGTGGGTGTGTGCCTGGGCCTCCTTACCTCCATGATGACGACCCCAGCTGTGCCCTTGCCTACACCAAATTGGTGACCAACAGAGTGGTACCTGTCTGGCGTGGCCAGCTTCCAGACAGCTATTATGACCCTCTTCTCCACAGGGAGGGTAAACTGCATCCAGGTGTCCTGGTGCCTCAGGGTGGGGGTCAGCCACTGGCAGAGCTCCAGGAATGTCTGCTGCCTCATCCAGAAATTGCTGAGCCACATGTTGGTGTCCCACTCCCCCATGACAAGGTGGTTCCACCACCCAGAGCTGGTAGAGTGGCTCCGGAGCAGGAGGAGCACCTGGCAGGGTGGGGGCAGGGACAGGAGGGCCCCAGGGTTGGGGCATTCCCTTCTGCCTCTGGGGAGGGGTCCCTTGCCAGGAGCTTCTGGGTGGCCACCTGTGCGGGGCTTAGCAGGTGGCCTGCTCCACTGGTGGCAGCCTGAAGGATGTTGAGCTGCTGCTGCTGCTCTGGGTCCATGGCTGTGAGCACTCTGTGGGGAATGGGGCAGATCTGCAGGCCTCATGCTGTGCAGGCCGAGTGCCTTTGGGAGGGGTTCTTTAAAGGAGTGGCTTGCAATTGCCCCAGATGTGCTTTTCTGCCATGTGACCTCATCCGTGGGCTTTCATGGCTCCTTATTTGTGTGCGTGGATGCTCCCATTTGTTGACATTACGATGTGCCACATTGCTATTTTGATGTTGCACGTCGATGGTGCCAGCTCTGGTGGGTGTGTTGCTACTTTGAAATACACTACTTCGAAGTAGTTCTCTAGTGTAGACATAGCCATTCTGTTTCCTCACACTTTATGGCCATGTCTACACTAGCCCAAATCTTCGAAATGGCCATGCAAATGGCCATTTCAAAGTTTACTAATGAAGCTCTGAAATACATATTCAGCACCTCGTTAGACTGCTGGCAGCTGCGGCACTTCAAAATTGACGCACGGCTTGTTCAGATGGGGCTCCTTTCCAAAAGGACCCCACCAACTTTGAAATCCCCTTATTCCTATCTGCTGTTAGGAATAAGGGGATTTTGAAGTTGCCAGGGTCCTTTCAAAAAGGAGCCCCGTCTGGACGAGCCACATCAATTTCAAAGTGCCGTAGCTGCTGGCAGTCTAATGAGGTGCTGAATATTTATTTCAGAGCTTCATTAGTAAACTTCGAAATGGACATTTGGATGGCCATTTTGAAGTTTTGGGCTTGTGTAGACACAGCTTATGTGTGTTTGTACAACTGTTTTCCTGACTTTCACTCCTGAATAATCTCTCTGGAGGGTGCTAGGGGCAAGTTATTCAACATTTAGAGATCACATATCATTTGCTATTTAGATATGAGTTGTTCATTTTTGATCTGTTAGACATTCACCATTTATCAAAAATAATCAAAAGTTTTGTTTTGTCTTTTTCTTAACTTTGCAATTAGAGCATCAGGAACCACACAGAAGTCTATAAAGAGCCGCATGTGGCTCTAGAGCAACAGGTTGCAGACCCCTGTCCATGCTTATTCCTTGTGATCACTCATTTTCCTTCTTTCCTGCTCTGTTAGTTGTGCTAAGGCTGCTACAAATGCCATACAAGTGCTTTCAGCAATAAATGTAATATTTGGTATTCCACCTCCAGGCAGCAGTATGAGCATCTTTCTGGGTTAACAAATTTCATTCTAATAGATAGAAATTCTGATAATTGCAAAGCTCCAGTTCTTTTTACTAAAAAAAAAAAAATTGTTCATGCTAGATTCCAATAAAAACTGGCAGAATTACACATAGATACAGTAGACCTCCAACCCATGTAAGTCAAATTTTGCAGGCAACTTGAGGGGAGCCAGTAAACTGACCAGCCTTGGTCAGTTTTCTGGCTTCAGTGAGTGGAGGGGAGCTGGGGACCACGCAGAAGCCTGGCTTCTGGCTCCCTATTGCTGGCAGAGCTGGGAAATTGAGGGCTGCTGCCCTGGTCAGTTTCCCCTCTTCTGTCAGTCACAGCAACTGAAAGCCTGACTCTTGACTGCCACCTTTGACAGGAGCAGATAATGCCCCATCAGGAGTGGGGAAACTGACCAGCATGTATCTTGGGGGTCTACTGTATATATATTTAAATATGAAAAGACCAAGATACTAGGTAGTTCACTCTCACAGTGGGAGCCTGTCTCTAAATCCACATCACAGTACAGGTTGAACCTCTTTCTTCTGGTACTGGATGACATGAGGTCAATATAGGGTAGCACATTACCAACACTTGCTGCTTACTGGAGTCCTAGAAGAACTTTTGGGGTAATTTACAGCTAAATAAACAGTACAGAACACTGAAAGCCAGGACTGGTGGCTATAAATAAATTCTATGGGACCACGGGAAACTTGGTCACACCCATGATAAGTGGTCATCTGCCTAACTAAAACCATGATGAATTACGGAGTTTGCTGTACAAGAGTCTTCCTGATTAGAGGGGTTGAGCCTGTACTACTAGTCCATTCATGAGACTGAAATATGTTATTTTAACAGTTTACTTGTCTATCCTGAACAAAAAGACAATTCTTCTGTAGACGAAGAATTAAAACTGTGCAATAAGTAGATGTTTTATAGACAGATACATTTTAGCCTTTCTCTGATAAGTTTTATACAGCAAAATGGAATTTTATCCATATGTGAGATGAGGAAGGAACGGAATCAATCATTCAACTCTTCCTGGATATTAACTATATCTTCTTTTCCTGTTAATTGTCTTGATCTAGCAAATGAAGATATTCTATACTTTTCTGTAGGCACATAAAAGAATTAACCAAAAGGAAATATGTGACTGCTAAAAACATAGAGGATGTGGCTACACTACTCCTCCCTTTCAGAAGGGGCATGTAAATGACCGGGATCGGAACTGTTTAATGAAGTGCTGATATGAATATTCAGTGCCTCATTAGCATAATGGAGGCCAGTCACACTTTGAAAGAGATGCTTTCAATATGCAAACTGGCCATGTAGACAAGGGCACTTTGAAATAAATCCCCGACTTCAAAATGCCCTAATTCCCAATTCGTCACCAGATGTATTTAATCAGAAAGTCACCAAACTATGAAAGAAAAGAATGGTTCTCTCTCAAATAGTCTTTTCAAAGTAATAATTTAACAGAGCCTGAGCTCTGGGACTCTGCCACCTCACAGCATCCTGGAGCCCAGGATCAGCCCTGACCCTGCAAGATCACACAATAATGAAAAAGCACCTAGTCTGAGCCCTGTGAGTCCAAAGTGGGGGCACAGGCCAGCTGGAGGTGCTTGTTACTGTGCAGAGATAGCCATTGCATCGAGGAGAAAATCAAATACTTTACAAATAACTATTGTGGCAGGATCAGTACCACTCCTTGACCTCAGACCTCTATTCAGTGCACAGTCCCATGGTATGGGGCCCTCTTACCCTTGCTGGGGTTCAGGCTTCAGTCCCCTGGCTCAAATGGCAGCGGGTAGGAGCCACCTAGTCTGATCAGACAGAGTTACCAGTCCTTCCCAGCCTCTGGCTTAGCCCTGAGGTTACCAGAGCCAGGGAGTCCAAACACTTCCTCACCTCCCCTGCTGTATTAGATATTGTTGGTACTCTCCTTCACTACTTCTGTCCACCTCCCCCACGCTCTATTGAGTGGCAGGCAAGGGGAAGGCTTTTTAAAAAGCCCACAACACCCTGGAGTGGGATCAGCTGGCCCTCAACTGATTTATGGCTGCTACCACTCTGCCTGTGAAGATACTTGATTAGCCAGGGTACTGTCTGCTTTTTAGAGCTGCCTCTGGCCTGACTCTGTCATATTATGCACTTGCTCATTTTATTTTATTTTTAAAGCGCTAGTAAATAGAATTGAGCATGGTTGTATGTTTGATCTAGGAATATCTTTGTCGTTAATAACAATAGCTCCAGCAACTGCTACCTGGAACTGAAAAGGCCAGAAAACAAATGAAAGACAATAGTATGAGTCTGGTCAAAGCAAACAATATGGAAATTATATTAAATAACCATAACTATTAATAATGGACCCAAATTCAACAAGCTCTATAGATTATTTAGTGTCAACCAGCACTGAGTTCAACATCTCAGCTGTTACTATTGCTGTCAAGTAAAGTAAGGCATAGATCTTTTCCATGGACTGATCCAAAATCCATTGAAATCAATAAGAAGTCCTGTGACATCTTGTAGACTGACAGATATTTTGGAACATAAGCTTTTGTGAGCAAAGACCCACTTTACCAGAGCTGCATGTGGCTTTGGAGCTACAGGTTGCAGATGTTTGGCCTTGCTTATTCCTCATGGATGCATCTAACAAAGTGGGTGTTTGCCCATGACAGCTTATGCTCCAAGATAGCTGTTAGTCCATAAGGTGCCAGAGGACTTCTTGTTTTTGAAGATACAGACTAACTCGGCTACCCCTCCGATAACTGAAATCAATGAGATTCTTTCTCGCTGACTTCAGTGAACTTTGGATCAGGCTTCTAGATTGTAAAATTGTAGACAGGGATGCAGCCTATTAGGGCATGATAAATAATTCAGCAAAACAACTCCATTAGAATGTCCCTAGTGCTAGTTAGCAGCAATATTGTTGAAGTAGGCTATCATCTCTGTTTTGCTTTCTCTAGAAAATAATCCTTAAAATTAGAGGCTGCCATCTGACAACACAGCACTTGTACGTGTTGTGACAAAATGTGTTATTCAGCCAGTTTCTATAGAACTCCATCTCTGCAATGGAAAATGGAGGGGGAAACACTTTTGGAAGAACAGGTCAAAAAATTGTACTGATTGAGCCTCTCAAATCCAGTACTCTCTCGTCCGGCAACATCTGTGGTCTGTGGCAGCATGGAGTCCGGAGCCAGAGCCTCTGCCTGCCCAAGACAACTGGGAGGAGCAGTAGCCATCTGGCTGCCTTACACGGCAAGGAGGGACAGAGGCCTAGTCCCCTGGCTGCCCTATGGGAGCATGGGGCTGGCTGGAGCTACCAGCGGCCTTGTGGCAGCTGGGGAGTCAGGGGCTGGTGCCCCATGGCAATGCTGGGGAGACCAGGCTGGGGCCAGAGTCCTTGGGTAAGGAGGCTGGAGGTGCAGCAGCCTTGGGAGAGCAAGGCTGTCTGGGGGCAGAAGTCCTGGACCAGCAAATTCTCTTGTTCGGGGCCTGTCAGGTCCTGACCATGCCGCCCAAGAGAGGTGCAGCCTGTATACTCAGAATGCTGATGTGTGACAGGAAAAGTTTTAATGGCTCTCTCATTCTTTCTGTTCCATCCAACTTAGAAAATCTCTTCTCTAAAGCTATCTGGTAATGGTTATAGGTCACATAAATCTGTCCACCGCACCAGGATTCTAATGTTAATCCATCCAAAATAGTGTACATCAGCCTAGTAAAATTCTGCCTACCTCAGGCAGCAATTTATTTTGACGAGTAATTAAAATCTCATTAGACTTTTCATTAGCATAATAAGGGTGAGTGAATCAGTTCTGAGCCTTTGCTGTTCAATCTTCATGTTGCATTTGCAGTTCTGCCATACTTGCCCTACTAGTCTTGTTCAAATCGTGCAGGAAATGGGATCCATGGGAACACAGATTGATTTTTTTGTTAGTGTTTTCCTTGTGAAGGACTGGAATGGTTTATGCATTGCTGAAACTCCAGGTATTACGTGCCAATCTGTGGCATTTAGTAATATGCCTGAGTGGGAGGTAAGTCTTGCTGTACATCCCTACCTTAATCTGAAGGAGTTCCATTCCATGCTGAAGCAACATGGCCTGCTGGGGGCAGTGTACTCCCTTGTTGCAGATGGTCCACTCTGTAGTGTCACCTGCTTTCTACTCCTTTTCTATTCCCTTTGGAGCAGGCCATGGAAACAGTTCCTATAGTCCACCTTGTGCAGGAACTACACCTATGACACTACACCTATGACTGGCACTTGCATGGCTGTGGAACTGGATGAAGGTAAAAGAAAGTTACTCGTAGTGTCCCTTTGTAGACCTGCATAAAAGCCTGTCAGAATTCGGCTCCAGCTATCAATGTGTACAAGTCCTTTCCTACGGTCTTACAAAAGATGCTCTCATTGATTAAATACATATGATCTTATAGGTGGAGGGCAACATGGAAGATCAAGATTGTTACCCAATTTATCGGAAAGAATGTGTTAATTGTGGTTTGTTATCTCTTCTTTATCATTATTGTCTTCTCTAATATGGAGATATACCCCTATGTTATAGGGCTGGAAGGGACTTTGAGATCAATCCCCTGTACTCACAGCAGTTACATATCACCCTCCCTTGCAGTTTTTTTTGTTCTTTAAGTCTATTTGCCTAAATACTAAAATGGCCCTCTCAAGGATTGAGTTCACAATGCTGGGTTTAGTAGGCCAATGCTCAAACCACTGAGCTATCCCTGCCCCGAAGGCTCACACTATATATATATATATATACCAATGTGTCCGGAGTAAATTTTGAATGATGGAACACCCAGATAATAAACTTCAATTGCTCCAGTAGGCCAAAGATTTCAAAAGCAGGTGCCTACTAAAGTTAAGCTCCTGAAAGTAGGCTTGATTAAGGATTTGTCTGGGGCATGCAAACAAAGCTAATTATCACTGAGCATCTTATTCCTCAAGTGGGAGTACATTCAAAGTACGTATGGAGGGCATGAATAGAGAGAGAAATGGGTATAGATCCTGTTCTGTAGGTTATATCGAAGACATTATTTTGAAAGGTTAAACAGCTAGAAGAGCCCAGATCCTCAGAGGTATCAGGCATCTAACGTTCATTGATATCAATGGAAATTTTTTATTGTTGCAAGTGAGTGACACATAGATACTTAAAAAACCCGAAGGAGTTCCATGGCACCTTAAAAACTAATCATTTTACTAGGACGTAAGCTTTCTTGAGTTGCAACTCGCTTTGTCAGATGCACAGGTGGGGATCCAGGGATGGGAGTGAGCTAATTTAGTCAGGATGGGTATGGTCCACTACTAACAGTGATAAGAAGGTGACAATACCCAAAGGGAAAAATTACTTATTGTAAGGAGCAGCTGTTCCCAATCTCTATTCAGATCCATTCTGGGGCCTTCAAATTTTCATGTGAATTCCCGGTTAGCAGTTTCACAAAGCAGTCTCTTTTTGAAGGGCATTTTTTGATTAAGAATAGCAAATATTCAAGTAGGTTTTTAAGTCCCAGCTTGACATAGTCATGGCTGGGATGATTTGGTTGGTGTTGATCCTGCTTGAAGCAGAGGGCTGGACTCGATGACCTCCTGAGGTCCCTTGCAGCTCTGTGAAATTAGGGACCTAAACAGCTTTAAGGGACCAGGCCAAGCAGTTCACATATTGGTTTAACTTGACTGTAGGAATCATCACTTGTCTATTTGGAAACAGTATAAATAGTGCAACGAAGGGTCCTGTGGCACCTTATAGAGTAACAGAAAAGTTTAGAGCATGAGCTTTCGTGAGTTAACTCACTTCTTCAGATGCTGGTCCTGGAAATCTGCAAGGCCAGGTATAAATAGGCCAGAGCAAGGCTGGGGATAACGAGGTTAGCTCAGTCAGGCAGGCTGAGTTGTATTGTCATCAGTAGATCTGGAGGTGTGAACTCCAAGAGAGGGGAAGCTGCTTTTGTATTTAGCCAGCCATTCA
Organism: Carettochelys insculpta; assembly: GCF_033958435.1. Lineage (NCBI taxonomy): Eukaryota > Metazoa > Chordata > Testudines > Carettochelyidae > Carettochelys > Carettochelys insculpta. The sequence goes on from NC_134137.1 coordinate 142,020,533, forward strand.
CAGTCTTTGTTTAATCGTGAGCTGAGGGTATTGAATTTGCAGATGAATTGTAGCTCATTGAATTCCCCTCTCTTGGAGTTCACACCTCCAGATCTACTGATGACAATACAACTCAGCCTGCCTGCCTGAGCTAACCTTGTTATCCCCAGCCTTGCTCTGGCCTATTTATACCTGGCCTTGCAGATTTCCAGGACCAGCATCTGAAGAAGTGAGTTAACTCACGAAAGCTCATGCTCTAAACTTTTCTGTTACTCTATAAGGTGCCACAGGACCCTTCGTTGCTCTACAGATCCAGACTAACACGGCTACCCCTCTGATAGTATAAATAGTGGCACTTCCTTCTTGCGAATAGTAATAATCCTCTGTATTTTACTTTGCCATCAAGTGGAGACTTCACATCCCAATTACTAGATTCGCTAGGAAACCTATTTTATCCCTTAATTTGAATGCTTTCAAATCCCTATGCAAAATGTAGTTTACGTACATAAGTGCCATGTGGGGGTGCAGACGGGGCAAGGCACTTCCTGCAGCCTCCCTCCATCCCCACACTCACCATGACCACCACACTATTTTTGATGAGTACGGGGTCAGTCCTGCAGTGAGGCCTGAAAACAGATGAGATTGACACTCCAGTGCTGTCAACCCCATTCAAGAACCCTGAATCAGATCCTCTAAAACTGCGTGATCTAATTTAGGATAATATATTTGGGGTTTTTTTTTCTGGTTTTTGGATAGGAAGAAGGACCTTTTGAAGTCCAGGGGATCCTTTCAAAAGACACTTTCAAATCGCACGTGGCCGCCATTATGCTATGCAGCGCCTTATTAGCATCTTCCCAACTCGCTCATTACCATGCCCCTTCCAAAAAGGAAGGGGCTAGCGTAGATGTAGCTGGGATATTTCAAAATAAGCACTATTCCTGTCTTAACAGCACCTGTTTTGAAATAGTTATTTTGAAATAGGCACTATTTTGAAATAAACTCTGGCTGTGTCTACATCACAGTGTGTTTTTGAAATGCAATCTTCCAGAAGGCATCTTTTGAAAGATTGGGTTTTGAAAGAGCAGGCATACGCCCAAAAGCGGATCAACTTTCCGATCCATCATTTTGAAATTGTGAGGAGCTCTTTTGAAAGGGAGCATCCACACAGCCACAGGAGCCCTTTAGAAAGAACGAGCCAGGAAACGCCACAAAGGGGATTCCGTGGGAAACAAACCCTTCTGGGCCCTGCAGCCAGTCGCTCCCTTAAAGGGCCCCTCCCAAACACTCCTGCCCTGAACACGCCAAGGACTGCTCTGCAAGACACAGCACCACAGACCTCATACGTGGAGCTAAGCTAGGATCCTGCAGACCCCCATGGATCCCTTCCAGCTCCCCAGTAGGGATGCCACAGACGACTGCGTCAGACTGATGGCCATGACTGTCATTGCAGTCCTCAGTCTCCACCAGCATCCGAACCCCCCCATCCTGTAGGTCCTCTCCATGGGGTGCCATCCACACCCCATCTCCCGTGCCATCTGGTGCTTGTGGTGTTACCGCACCAGCACCGAGTGGTGGGACTGGGTGGTGATGCGTAAGTAGGATGATGAGCAATGCCTCCAGAACCTCTGGATGAGGAAAGAGACATTCCTGGAGCTATGCCACTTGCTGGCTTTTGCCCTTCAGCACAATGACATGTGGATGACAGGCTAGTGCTCCCTTTGGAGAACAGGGTTGTGATCACCATATGGAAGCTGGCCACCCTAGACAGCTACTTCAAGGTCATCCAAGCAATCAATCCCATCCTCCTGCAGAGGGTCATCCAAGTCGGGGACCTCGACACTACCATAGAGGGATTTGCTGGCCTGGGCTTCCCCAGCTGCTTCGTGACACTGGATGGGACACATATCCCCATTAGGGCCCTAGACCACGGTGTGGGGCGATATGTCAGTAGAAAGGGGTACCACTCTGTGGTCCTCCAGGCCCTCGTGGATGCTCAGGGCTGGTTCGTGGATGTTCATGTGCAATGATCAGGGCAAGCCCATGATGCCCTGATTTTCCACAACTCCTGGCTTGGCCGCAGGAGGCAAGAGGGGACCTATGTCCCCCCATGGAAGCTCCCCACTGGGGACACCATGCCCCCCCTGCATTGTAGCTGATGCTGCCTACCCACTGCAGCTGTGGCTCATGTGGCCCTACGTGCGATAAACCAAACCCACACATGATCTGTTCAATGAGTGCCTGAACGGGGCCTGGGGCCTGGTGGAGTGGGCCTTGAAGGGGTGCTTTCCGTACCTCATTACGTGGCTGGAGGTCAGCCTCTGGAATGTGCCTGCAGTGGTGGGTGCATACTGCGTTCTCCACAATAGTATGGAGAGCAAGCATGAGTGATTTGTGCAGGGGTGGGCCAGCAAGACTGTGGCTGCATATGAGGAGCTGGCCTATGCTCTGTCCTGTCAGGTGAACTGGACAGGGAGAGGGTCAGCGAGGCCCTCAGGACAGCCTTTCCCAGGGTGACCCAAAGACCATCCCCCAGGGAGCCTCCACCACACAAACCCCACCACTGCCCACACACAGATGCCCCTCACCACTGCCCCCAACCCCTTCCCCTCCCCCCACCTATCACATGGGACACAGGGGTATATGGAAATAAACATGTTAACTCTCAAAATGAACCATCTTTGATCAACAACAAGAATGAGGGGGGCTATATATGGGGTGAAATGGAGGAACTATGTACAGTGTGTTGGGAGGAGGGTGGGGGCACATGAACCTGGAGGTGGGAGAGGGGGCCTCAGTCTTCCACAGAGGTGGGAGGGCCATGATCCATGATGGCTGTGGGAGCCCCTATCGCCCCGAGCCCAGGGTCTCTCGTGGGGTTGGGACGGGGATGGGACCATGGAGAGGTAAGGGCGTGGTGGAGTTGCTGCAGCCACAGGCTCAGTGGCAGGGGCTGGGAGGGTATGTGGAACTGGCCTGGCATGGCCCACCCTGGCCGTGAGCAGCTGCTCCAGTTCCAGCAGGGCAGGTGGAGGGACATTGGGCAGGGGCAGGGCAGTAAGGTTGGGGGTGGCAGGGGAGGTGGTAGGAGGGACAGCAGAGGGGACGGTGAGTGGTGAGGTGGGTACTGGACAACAGCCTGGGTTAGGGCCTGAAGGTCCCCAGCCGCCTTGCCCCAGGCCTCCTGCCACCACTCTATGTCTGCCTCCTCCAGCTCCAGCCACTGCCAGAGCACAGAGTTCTGCTCCTGGATGGCCACAGTGTGTGAGGCGGCCTCCTCCTCCTCCTCCCTGTGGCAGAGGTGGCACATCCTCTGAGCGCAGGCTCACCCAGGTGGCAGTGGTTGCGGTGCTTTGGCTCCCTTTGCACTCAGGGGAGTGGCTCCCTGGTCCCGGACAGGGCTCGTCTGGCCCTTGAGTGGTGGTTCTGTGGAGACAGAAGGGGAGAGGGGGCAACCCATCAGCCCCATGATCTGGCCCCAGGGACCATGCCCCCCACCCCCTCTGGCCAGCTCCCCCCTCAATGGTCTCTGGGCTCTAGGGGATCCTGGGCACTCGGGGTCCTTGCATGGGTGGGCGACATGCTGGTAAGGTCCATCCCCTGGTCCCCCTCCCGAGGCTTGTGGGTTGCAGTACTGTCCATAGCAGGGGGGTGCTGAGTGCCATGTGTGGGCCACTCCATGGCCTGTGTGCTGTGGCCAGCTGGGATGCATGGGATGGGGCTGGTGGCCGTGTGGCTCATCTGATGCTGATTGTGCCGCAGTGCCCTCACCTTCAGCCCAGGGTGTCTGATTCACTAGTTAGCTACATGAGGGTCCCTTGAGGACTTTGGAGGTGGCTTGGGTGGAGGTGTTCTGGCTTGAGGAGCCAGAGTGTGTCACAATCACCGGGGACCCTCCTAGTCTGATGGCATCTCCAGCTCCTGGTCCCGTGTCCTGACTGTGGCTCCCAGCTGGTCCTTGGGCAACAGTTGAGGCTCCGCCTTGGGCACCACTGTGTGTAGCATGTCCTCTGGCTCAGCTGCATCCTTCGGTCCCTGATCGAGGGCTTTGTAGTGGGGGAAGCCAATCTGCGCTGCCCATGAGCGGCTTTGTCTGCCACAGCTCTTCCACTTTTGACCTTGCCTGGTCGACTGCATAGAGGGGGTGTGGCCAAGAGTCCTCAGTCCTGTTGACAGCTGGACAAAGGCCGCAGCATTCCAGCACTGCCCATTGGTATGGAGAAGCACCTCCTTGTCCCCTCACGCCCCCCAGTCCTAGGAGGTCATTAATCTCTCCCTCACTCTAGCAGTGGTCCCTCTTCTTCAGCCCCTGGCTGTCCTCTAGGGATCCCTCTGGTGGGTCAGATGGTGTTTCTGTGGGGCACCAGGGTCCTGGGAGCAGGCCATGGGGCCGGAGGGGTGCCTTGCTGGGCTCTGGCATCACTGAGCAAGCCTGCTGCTGGATGCTTGTGGGGTTCCTGCAGCCAGCACACTTAGCTTCCTCCTGTGGGGTTTCTGGATCCTTGCATCTTTAAATCAGCTGGACAAATGGACCATAGAGCCCTGCTTGTGCTGGCAGGGGTGCCTCCACACACCACATGGCTGGTGCCAGGAAGGACTGCTCTTTCAAAAGAGAGGCCTGTGGAGCATCTACAAATGCCTTCTTTTGAAGATTTTGAAAGGAGGGGCTCTACCTGAAACTGGAACAGAAGAGCTATTTTGAAAGAAGCGCTGCGTTCTTTCGAAATTGTTTTTGAAAGAATGCTTTTTGGGTGTAGAAGCTCTGGGGGATCCTTCAAAAAGGGCCGTCTTTTCAAAAACTATTTCAGAAGAACTTGTTAGTGTAGACATGGCCTCTGTGTGTGCAGACTACATACTTTGAAATAGCTTAGTGCTATTTCAAAATACGCTTTTGTGCATAGCCAGCCTATTTTGAAATAGCTATTGCAGAATAGCTTCTGTCAAAATAGGGCTGCTGTGTAGGCATAGCCTATAGGGTGACTCGTGTTATATGATCCTTTTCACTATTTGTAGCAGTCATTTTGGATTTGCTTTTTTGAGTATGGCTTGAATTTTCAAATGAGTTTAATGTCTGTAGGTGCCTAAATTCTGCTGAGTTTCAAGACAACCTAAATTCTCTATTTAAAAGGGTTAGAAAATCATATATTTTTCTTTCTCTTTGGAAGTGTGACATTCTGTACAGACAATATAACTTTAGCCCAGACACGATGTCAATCAAGTGAAAGATTATGTCATGTACCATGTAGCTTCCCAAGCACAGTTGGCCAGAATGTTCTCTCAAAATGACACCTAAAGAGATATCTATCTCATACTCTTTGGCTACAGTTACACTACAGTGCTCTGTTGACAGAACTCATTGTTGGAAGTGATTTCCTGACAAAACTTTTGCTGACAGAGCACAGTCACACACAAAAGCCACTCAGAAGAGCCCTCCGCTCTGTTGACAGAGCAGCCGGACTGCCCGGCAGCTTTCTCAACAAGAGAGGCATGCAGAAGCACAGCAGACAAGGCTGCCCATTGTTCTGGATCCCCAGTCTCTTGAGAGAAGGACCCTCCAGAACATCCACACAGCTTTTTTTTTTGTTGTTGACAGACTCTGCTGACAGCACCATTATGCCTCACAGCTGAGAGGCAGAACACCACTGGTGAAAGTGCTGAGTTTCGTCCACAAACTGTCAACAAAAGACATTTTGTATGTGGAAGTTCCACCAGTTTTGTTGACAAAACTGGGGTTTTGTTTACAAAACTCAGTAGTGCAACCGTAGCCAAGGGCCCTGGTTTTGTCGACAAAACTGGTGGAAGTGCGTTTTGTTGATAGTCTGTCAGCAAAACAGCGTTTTCATTGACAGCTTTCTGCCTCTCTGCCACGAGGGAGGACATTTTTGTTGACCTAGTCTGTCAACAGAAAGTAAGTGTGGATGCTCTGGGTGGGACTTCTCATGACAGACTGGTCCTCCATGGTGTCAGCCAGCTAGGTGGGGGTACTCCCTGTCTATGACAATCATAGCTCTGTGCTTTCTGCCTCTAGCTTTTAAAGCTGCAGGGAGACCCAGGAGTTCTGTGACAGGAAGCCGATAATATGTGATCAGCAGCATGCTGCCAGGCTGTCCAGCACACCTCAGACCCATCAATGAGGACCTGTGGCTGAGTGTCAGGCACCCTGAGACCCCCCAGGGCCCTTGAGAGGACAGCCTGAGGGATCCCAGGGCCCACTTCAGGGCATCACACATGGAGTCCTGTCATGGACCTGGCCTGGAGCTGGGGGACCTGCTCAGCCTGTGGGACAAGAGGCCATTCTTTTAGATCCCAGCACCAAAAGGTGCAATGCCCCATGGTATGCCCACCTCACCTCAGCCCTAGGCAAATGTGGACACCCTGCTAGCATCCTGGGGCAGGTCTGAGTGAAGGTCAAGGAGCTGCAACTGGGTTATGTATGGCTCAGCATGCACAGTGCAGATCAGGAGCAGGGACGGCCACCTGCCCGCCCCTACTACTTCCAACTGTACCAGCTCCTACGGGACCCCCAGCACAGTAACTATTGACATGGCCAAGGAACAACCACCCCCCTGCCATTGCAGCCGGAGCTGGAGCTGGAGCTGGAGCTGGAGCTGGAGCTGGAGCTGGAGCTGGAGCAACTGGGAACCCCACTGGAGCCCCAGACAGAGCTGGAGTCAGACCCTGAATCCAGCCAGGAGACTCCAGTAATTCATAGAATCATGGAATCATAGGGCTGGAAGGGACCTCAGGAGGTCATCTAGTCCAGCCCCCTGCTTCAAGCAGGATCAACCCCGCACTAAGTCATCCCAGCCAGGACCTTGTCAAGCCGGGACTTAAAAACCCCGAGGGGTGGAGAATCCACCACCTCTCTAGGCAGCGCATTCCAATGCTTCACCACCCTCCTGGTGAAGTAGTTTTTCCTAATATCTAACCTACACCTCCCACTCTTCAACTTCAGACCGTTACTCCTTGTTCTGACATCTGACACCACTGAGAACAGTTTCTCACCCTCCTCTTTAGAGCTCCCCTTCAGGAAGTTGAAGGCTGCTATTAAATCACCTCTAAGTCTTCTGTTCTGTAAACTAAACAAGACCAAATCCCTCAGCCTATCCTCATAGTTCTTGTGCTCCAGCACCTTAATAATTTTGATTGCCCTCTGCCGAACCTGCTCCAATACATCCACATCCTTTTTATAGAGTGGGGCCCAAAACTGGACACAATATTCCAGATGTGGCCTCACCAGTGCTGAATAGAAGGGAACAACTACTTCTCTAGATCTGATCAAAATGCTTCTCCTAATGCTCCCTAATATGCCATTAGCCCTCTTGGCTACAAGGGTGCACTGTTTATTCATATTCAGCCTTTCATCCACCATAACCCCTAGGTCCCTTTCCATCATACTGCTGCTGAGCCAGTCGGTCCCCAGCCTATAACAATGTTTGGGATTCTTCTGCCCCGGGTGCAGGACTCTACACTTGTCCTTGTTGAACCACATCAGATTTCTTTTGGCCCAGTCCTTCAATTTATCCAGGTCACTCTGGATCCTATCTCTACCCTCCAATGTATCTGCCTCTCCCCCTAGCTTCGTGTCATCCGCAAACTTGCTGAGGGTGCAATATAGCCCCTCATCCAGGTCGTTAATAGAGATGTTGAACAACACTGGCCCCAGAACCTCGCCCTGTGGTACTCCACTTAAAACTGACCGCCATCCAGATATTGAGCCATTGACCACTACCCATTGGGCCTGACTGTCAAGCCAGGATTTGGGCCCCTTGAGTGAAGCAACGTCTAGGGCTTCACCAGACCTCTTCAGGGAACTGCCTAGTGAATGCCAGAGTTACACACCCTGGCTTGTTGGGTGGAGGGTGCAGAAGAGGTGTTCCGTGTGCCTCACCAGGCTGGCTTGGGCAGAACCCCAAGCTGCAGGCTCAGGATGTGCAACCATGTATACAGCAGTGTGTCCCATCCAGATTGCGCTGTCAGCCCCACAATGGGCCACATGAGCCCCAGGACCTGGGGGGAGGGGCGCTGTGGAGGAGAGTGCCTGGCACATGGGCATGCCCACAGGCCACAGTCAGCACCCATCCCCTGTGGGCAGTGCTGCAGGCTACACATGTGTGAGGGCCCTGGAGAGGCCCAGGCTGAACCTGATTTGCCCAACATCCATGCGGGAGCCCCAGTGTGGCCAGATACACACCCTAGGATGCTAGCCTGTTGCCCAGAGGGGTGCAGCAGTCAGCCTAGTCCTCAAGGCACCATGGGGTCCTATGCAGCAGTGCCTGCCAAACAGGGGGCACAGGCATACACTCCTGTCCCATGACTCAGGGGTGGGGGCTGCTGCTCCCTACTTCCCAGGTTTCCAGACCCCCACCCACCAGTCCCCTCTGGCCCCCAGGCTTTCCCTGCTCCACCCACCAAGCCTGACACCACTGCAGCCCTCCCCACCCCATCCATACCTCCCTGTGCTCCCAGCCCCATCCCTTCCCCGATGGGGACCCTGGACCTATGGCAGGAGGGGATCCTATGACTGGCACTGCTTGGGGGTCCCACTCCCTTGTGGGGTCATAGCCCCCCATTTCCTCCCTAGACTGAGGACTCCGCGCCCTGTTCCATGTCCCCCCAGTGTATACATGTTAAAAATTGAATTCTGCTTTTCTTAACAGTTGGATTGCACAAGTTTTTCCAGTTTCCTAGTAAACAGTTTATTTTTTCACCACCCCACTTGTCCCTCATTACTGGGGAGGGGTCAGGCAGGGGTCAGGGAAGGGTGGGTAGGGGAAAGGAGGGGACATGGTGGGCAGAGGTAGGGCTGTGGGCCCAAGGACCCCACCAGGGGTGCTCTGGGGAAGGTCACTGGGAGCCGTGGGAGAAGCTGTACCTCAGGATCTCCCAGATCCACAGCCCATCCCTGTGGGCTTGACAGATGGGAGCCAGGCCTGCCTGATCATAGCTGTGGCTGTCATCAGCCCCACACCCCAGAAGGAAGGCCTCCTTCCCCTTCACAAGGTAGTGGAGGGCACAGCAGGTGGCCTGGGAGACATTGTGCTCCTGCACATCCCACTCGGGGAGGAGGCACTTGAATCATGCCTTCAGATGGCTGAAGGCACACTCAACCTGGTTCTGCGCTGAGTTGAGGAGGGTGTTGAAAAAGTCCTGGATGGGGTTCTGGTGGCCAGTGTAGGACCTCATAAGCCTGAGCATGAGGGGGTAGGCAGCATCCCCCATGATGCAGAATGGCATCTGCATGTCCCTGACCACCAGTTCCTAGTGGGGGTCACATAAGTGCCCACCTCCATCCTCTGGCACAGGACAGAATTGTGAAACACCAGGGCATCATGTGCCTGGCCTCACCACCTGACGTACATGTCCAGGACCTGTCCCCAGGAGTAGACCAAGGCCTGCAGCACAATGGAGTAGGACCTCTTGCAGTGGATGTATTGGGCCGCACTGTGGTCCAGGGCATGGATGGGGATGTGAGTCCCGTCGACGGTGCTGACGCAGTTGGCGAGCCACAGAGTGGTGAAGCTGGCTACAACCGCATCCAAGTCTGCGATGCAGATGACGCTGTGGAGCAGGATGGTGTTGCATAGGGCGGAGACTGAACACACACATGAGAGGGCTACAGGGGGTGTTTTTGGGCCCCAGCAGGCTTCCTTGTCCCCTCCTGTCCCCCTTCCCTTCTTCGGGCTCTTTGACCACCCTTCCTGAGAATCTGCCACCCAGCAGTGAGTCTGTGTGGCGGTGAGATGGCATGATCTCCTGGGGACAAGGCTTCCCCTCCTCCCCAGCTTGACTCCTTGCACTTATGCCCCTGCTCTCTGAGGTTCCTCTCCCCCCTGTGCAGGGCCTGCAGCCTGAGAGTGCCTTGCCTGCATGAGGACAGCCCCAGTGGTGGATCTCCCCATGATGACCTGGTGCCTGACAGTGGTAGCTGTCAGGGGTGGCCAGCTTCCAGAGAGTGATGGGTACCCTCTTCTCCAGGGGGATGGCGAGCTGCATCCAGGTGTCCTGTCTGAGAAGAGCATGGATGAGCCAGGTGTACAACTCCAGGGAGGTGGCCTTCCTCATGCTGAAGTTCTGGAGCCCCTTCTGGTCATCCCACTGTCCCATGACCAGCTGGTCCCACCGGTAGGCACTGGTGATGTACCTCCAGACTTGTCTGGTCTCCTGAAGGGGAAGGTACAGGTGCAGGTGGGGCCCTGGGTCATGGAGGGCATGCTCCTTGAGCCCGGTGGCAGGTCTGTCCCACTGGAGGAGGTGGGGGATGGCTGCAGTCATGGTGATTAGCAGCTCGATCAGCTGGGAGTGGTTCTGTCCATTGCAAACCCAGAGGCTACTCTGGCACCACAGCTATCTGGAAAGACAAAACTCTCTCACAGAAAGTGTGGGATCCCTGTAGTAGCTTTGTTGTCCCTCAGGGAGGTAGGCAAGATTCAGTATGGGCAGGGAATGCAGGTCGGGATGCCCTTTAAAGGCATGCCTGGCTGGGGCTCCCAGAATGACGTGCTGTCTATGCGACCCTGTCTGCCACAGTTCTGGGGCCTGTTCTGTTGAGAAAGTGGCAGGGATGTATGGCTGCTTTCTGCTGACGGAGCACATCGCTTTTTTGATCTGCTTTTGTGCATGGGTGCTAATTGTCAACAGAAGTTTTGTAAGGTCTGTTCTGACAGCAGCTTCTGTCGACAGATTGCTGTAGTGTAGACAAAGCTTTTGTGAAGAAGATGAAACAATACGAAAAGCTGCACCTGAAAAAGGTCACAAACCTGTTCACTTTTCATTTACACCTACATGGCATTATTTATTTGGACACAAATTATTTTGAACTGTTTTAATTCCACAAGCAGACACTGAACACAGGATGTTCCTCTAATTTCTTTTCAACTGGCTAGTTTTTCAAACTGCTACTTCCCTTTGGCGCACTGACAGGTTGTCATCTTGTCAATACAGAATCTAAGTGTATATGCTAAAAAGGTGCACTTTGAAAGCCATTTAACTGCTTGGAGTAAATGTTGAACATAGGAAAGATGAAGGCCACATAGCTGAACTCAACACTCATTTGTGGCAGCAGTCTGGAAATGAATCACTTCACATTTGAAGAGCCTATTATTAGCATATTTAGAACTTGTGCAGACAATATTTTTTTCATTTAGGATATATTCTCCATCCATATGTTTTGCAAACTCATCTCTCTCTTCTCACATTTCCCAGGATGGCTCTCACTCTACCTGAGAAAGAATGTGGTTTCCTGACACTTTGAACAATGAGCTGCTACTTATTTTCTTACCCATGGTTTATGTAGATTGATTCAATTTAGACTCCAAAAGCACTTAAGACTGTTTAACCAAATTCTAGACCACAGAATGTAGTCTGAATGGCTATGCTGTACACTATGGATCTGCCTGGGGTATAGGAACGGAAGGGTCCATCACACAGCTTTGGCTCTGCTGTTTTAGGCAAAATCAGATTAAGGTACACATGCTGTGGACCTATGTCTTGGGCTCCTTTGGTGTCAGGTGATTGCATCAGAATCTGAGCTTTCATTTAACAAAAAGTAGCTGATGTGCTTTGGTCACCCAAGTTTATTGCGCACACAGGATCTCTTTCCATTCCTACGTCCCCCTCCTCACAGGCCACCCTCACAGCTTTTCTCTGTCACAGGGACTCCTGAAAAAAAAAAACTTAAAAAAACAACCTCCTTTTGGTAGGCATTCTGAGTGCCCCCATTCACTTCTCTTTCCATGCTCGGGTTCTCTACCTTGCCCTGGGAGCGTGTCTCTGTGGGTAAGCCCATTCTCACTGCCACGCGTGCCACTTGCAAAACTAGTAATGGATATATGTGAACCCTGGCAGCATTTTGTGTGCTGTTGAGGCCCACCAATATCCCCCAGTAGTTTTATATGTGTCTCCATTTACCTTTATCCCCTGGCCTGGGATCTCCATTGCTCACCTCATGAAAGGGACTCTGTGCTCCCTCTATGCCACATTTTCCCCATTAGAGGCTTTAGGTGCCTCACTCCTCCATCTCCCTAGGGTGATGTGAGGGTTCCCCATTCTCCATCCCAAGCCACGGCTCCCTGTCCCATGCTACAAACAGACATTGAAGTGCCATCAAATTGTGTGTAAGGCCTTTGCGAAGAAACCAAAATGTTGTATTTTATTTAAAAAGCATGATTTTAAACCAAATTCACAATCTCTTGGGGTTGGCAAGAGTAGAGGCAGCGCCTGGCTTACGACAGTGGTAAGAGCTTTCTTTTCTATAAGTTAATTGGCATCTTTTGATCTGAGCAGCTGGTGATTCAATCCTTCAAAATATATACGGTATTGAATTGTCAGCTGCTCACAGTCATTATTTCTCCATGAAACTCAGCATATGAAAATGAGTTAGTGTTTCTGTGATTCAAAATATAGGACAAGGTGAAGTAAAAGACTGGAGTGGAGTTAAGTCACGTAAGGGTCTCCAGGGAGGTGGCACAACACACCATATTATTTTTGCAGTAGTTTCCTGATGTCAAGAGCTAATTATTCCATAAATCCTCTGCTGTACTGAGATCTGTATAAGAAATCTGCTGTATGGAATGTAAATATTCCTGATAATTGTGCATTTTTAAAGAATTGATTAATTGGTTCCTCTCACTGATGTCATTGTCCTTATGGCACTGGCTGCCATTATTAAATGGTCTGTTTTAACTTAGAAGTGAATGCGAAAGATAAGGCAATAGATTATTTCTGCTAACAGGTAAAAAGACACAACAGTGGACATAACTGGTAAATCGTAGCTTAATAAAGTAAATGGCATAACTCCACACGATCAAGATTTCATTCCACATTTCCCCCATCTCATGTATTTTGCAATACAGTGTTTTCATGAAATAATGAAAAAAATACGGAACAGGCCTGGTGTCACTTTTTGTAGCATCATCAATGTGGACGACATTAAATCACTACGGCTATGTCTACACAGAAGCCCAACCTTGAAATAAGCTACGCAATTTGAGCTACACAAATTGGGTAGCTTATTTTGAGTAGATTTCAAAATAAACTCTTTTGGCATGTGGAGCTGTCTAAATGGTGCCACATGCTGAAATACAGCACTGTTTCAAGGTATCCCTATAGTCCTCACGTGATGAGGTTTACAGGGACTCCAGAAGAGTGTTTCTGTTACCTTGAAAACTGTTGCATAGACGCGGGCAGATATTTTGGGATACTGCAGTGTCCCAAAATAGCTCCCACTGTGCAGATACAGCTTATGAGTGCACCATGGATTGTTCTCAAATAGTAGTTATCGAGGGTATATTGTCAGACTCAGAGTGGCATGTCTAGTGGGGTCCTAGAAAATCGACAAGCTGGGCTGGAATCAACAAGATGAAATTGAATGATGGCAAGTGCAAAGGATTTAGAAATTAAAAATGAAATGCACAAATCCAAAACAAGGTAGTGACAGATTAAGTGCTAGTACTGCTGAAAAGGTTCTGGGGGCTATAGCATACCACAAATTTAGCATTAGCCAACAATATCATGCTGTTCTGGACTACAGTATCAGGAATTGCATGTTTTGGACACAGAAGGTAATAGTTCTGCCCTACTCCACCCTGGTGAAGACTAGATGAAGTATTGTGTCCAGTTATGGATACCACAGTTTAAGAAAGATGTGCACAAATTGGAAAGAGTCCAGGGGAGAGCAACAAAATGACAACAGAAAAATCCGACTGGTGCAGAAAAAGCTTAAAAAACTGGGCATGTTTAAGCTTGAGAAAAGCAGTATTAGGAGGAAACCTGACAACTTTTTCAAATAAGTGAAAGACTATTAGAAACTGGAATGCGATTGTGACCCTTTTTCAGGCCACACAGGATTGAGAGTTGCCATGTTAACCTCCTGCCTCAGCCAGAAAGACTTACTGCTGCTAAACTGGGTGTCAATTCCTTTCCAAATCTCCTTATGGTTCTACTCACTTTTACTTTGCTTTGCACATTAGTACTTGGTGTAGTGCAAGCCCCAAGCTCCTCAGAAGCCTCTCTCTTTAGTGTCCAGCCACTTCACTGTACACTAGTACCAGATGTAATATTATAGGGGGGTTCTGGGCACACCTAGGAGAACCAACCCTGGCTAATTTGCTTAAAATTCGGCTCCTTAGAGCCCAGGATGTGACTTCCTTCTTGCTAAGGCAAATCAAACCAGCCACAAAAGTACCTCTCCCAGCTTCACTGACCATCCAGAAGCCACACAAGCAAATCCACAGATTCTCTAGCTGCTTCTAATGCTCAAAACAGCAACCCTCCTACTCAGGTGAGACGTTATTAAACCTATTTCACCAAATCCCCACAGATTTTTCCAGGCCCCAAAGTATCCAGCCACATCCCCAGGTCATTACATATTTAGATCTTACCCAAAGCAGCAAGCTGCACTATTCCTTTAGGATCTCAAAGCTAAAGGTTTCTTAAGAAAGAAAGAATGGACTGAGAGAGAAAAATTGTTAAAGTGATCTATTACATACACCAATTAAAACTATTGATGCAGGTCAGCTGTGTTATATGCTGATTTCTTGAGAGTCTCTAAAAACATACGCCATGGGACCTCAGTTCACATAGGCTTAGTTCATGTCATCTGGAGACAAAGAATGGTCACTAACAGGGACATCTTATAGCTTACCATCCAGAGGGAAAAATTCCTCTCTTCTTCCGTAGGCAATGGAGTACAACCTCATCAGGTGGGCTGTTGCAGCACTCTGCCATTGGTTGCTGCCAGCAAGTTAGCAAGCCCCAGCCCATCTATCTAGCATGTAGAATCGAAGTCTGGGCATCTGACCTCTCTCCTTTTGTTCATCTTAGGTCATCTGATGGGGGAAGTGATCACACCTCCCATTGTGAATCTGAGCCCTAAAACATATCTATTTTAGGTATAAAGCCAATATCTATAACTTTATATACAAACATGGCAGAGGTATACAAGTTGCATAAACTGATTCAGGGCATTACCAGATTTCATTAGGCACCTCACTTGGTCCACTTGGCCCAGGATTTGATGCCACTATATCCAGTGGTGATAGAAATGGCTTTCATACTTAATATAAAAATCCAGTAATACCACACCAGGTAAGTGATCTCTGACAGAGAAATGCACACACAACTTGTTTGGTACAACTCAGGATCACATCCTTTATAAGAACACAACTCTTTAATCTATGTATAGTGGAAACAAATAAAAGTTTGTTATAACAGATTAAGATGAGAGAGTGAGCATAGAAAATAAGAACAACTTGTTAAAAACCCTCCTTACAGTATAAACATAAGCTAACAGGCCAGGACCTCGTCTAAAAAAAGTTTGTCTTATCCATATGTCCTTTACAATGCTTTCAGCCAAACCCTAACTGAAATCTCTTTTTCATTAATGTAAACACACTGACCACTTACTCCCTGGTTGCAGCATAAAATAGGAATCCTTTTGCTTTCTTTATACCACAAGAGTTCAATGCCTTTTGCACCCCAAAGAGAAGACCAGCCCCTGTGGTATTTGTCTTCAGTGTCTTCCCATATTGACTGTACATACTCCTGTTGAGTTGGAATGCAAATATTGCTCCCATTTTGTCTTCCTTATAATTCTTAATCTTCATCAGCGACAGGAATAGCGAATGCATTGTCTGGCAGAAAAACCTGTGCGTCAATTCTACCTCGTTAGATGATTTAAAACTCTGTTTTTAGTACATGCACAGAACTCCTTAACTATCACCCATTCATTCCTCCTTGTAACCATATTAATGGCCAGCATGGTGCTGATTTTCATTTAAGAGCTCACTTGACGTTCTGTATAGATATACACTATGACATGTATGTGTGAAATATTGTGTGTTTTTCAGGCCTCTTAGGAACAGCCGACGCAGAATAGTGAACACTTGCCAGCGGATACCAATAGACCTATGTCATAGTGATCAATTTATCTCTATGGCCACCAAAGGCAGGACAAGAATCCATCAATGTAATCTGAAGCAAGGGAGATTTAAGAAAGAAATTTCTAGCTAGGAGAGTAGTTAAATACTGGAAGCCATTTCCAGTGGAGTTTGTGGAATAACCATCACTGAAACTTTTGAAGAACAGGTTAGACAACACTTGTCAGGAGTGTCCTAGACATGTTTGGTCCTGTCTTAATGTGGTGGGATGGACTAGATGACCTTTAAAGGTTCCTTTTAATCCTACATATCTATGTTTCTGTGATTAGAATCCTTACAGGGATCTGACCCTCTATCTCAAGCTGTCTCCTTTCAAATCTTATTAGACACCTGGACCTTCTATAACTTAGGCCTATCCAACTCCCAGTGAAGTCAGAGTCTTTAGTATCTATTCACCATGTAGAAAGATACAAGCTGATTTTGCTAGAGAAAAATCTCTCCAAGCAAGGGTCCCAGGGCAAGGACTGCTGACTACTCTGTGTTAGTATTTTGCCTAACTCAGTGGGGCCACGTTCTCGGTCAGTCCTTAGGCATTACATAATAAACATGATATCAATAGTAAATATCAACTTTATATTTATAGAAAGTATAAATTATTGAGAAATATTGTGGAAATAATACGGAAATGTGACCTCTGAATTTCAAAGTGGACCAGAATTCACAATTATTTTGCAAGGTGTTAAAAAAATCTTGATTTTTCCTGTGGACACTTTGCAAAATGAAAGTGGGTGATATGCACAGCTCTAAAGAAAATCCTCACTTTAAAGCTGTGTTTACATGTGCAAAAAACTTTGAAATAAAAGGCCCTTTTTCTAAAGAGCAGGAGGAGCATCCACATGTGTAAACCTGTCCTTCAAAAGAAAATTGAAAGAATGGGGCACAGTCTTCGAAATCCGAACCCCGGTCCCGTATCAGGAAGATCGCTCCCTTTCAAAATAATAAATCGAAAGAGTACACATGTAGACTCTCCATAGTCCACTCTTTCGAAATACAGGTCTGCCGTGGCACTGATCAGCTGGAGCGCGGGGCTGCTCCAGCTGGCTGCAGTGGGGCTCTATGGCCCCTGCGTTTTGCTACCTTAAAGCCGCACTCACGCAGGAAACCCGTGGCAGGAAGTTGAGACCGTGCTTGGAGCAGCCTGTACACACACTCCAGCCTGACGCTCCAGCAGATGCATGGCAAGCAGCTGCCCCGCCCCCCCACCCCGCAAGCCCCACAGCCCCTCTCCAAGCCCCTGCAAGGCTCCCAGGGGGAGAAAAAAAAAGAGCCCCCTCCTGGAGGGAGCAGGAGCTGCGGGACCTCCTCGGCCTCTGGCAGGACAAGGAGGTCCTGCACCACATGGGCGTGAAGCGGCACAATGCTGCAGCCTTCAGCCACCTGGCAATGGGCCTCCACACCAGGGGCCACCTGGAGCGTACTGCGGAGCAGGTACTCTCCAAAGTAAAATTGCTGTGCCAGGGATATGCCTGGGCCAGGGACCAGGCTGGACGCTCTGGGGCAGGACCAGTGATGTGCCCCTTCTACAGGGAGCTACGGAGCATCCTGGGGCCCCAGAAGAGTTCCTCCCCCGACATGGCTTTCCTGGACACCTCCGGGAAGGAGGTGCAGCTGGAGGAGGAGGAGGAGGAGCAGCCTGGATCGGGGACCCAGGAGGGCGAGGGGACCACGGACTGGTCGAGCAAGGAGGGGAAGCTGACCGTTGTGATCCCCTCCCGCTTCTCCACCTCGGAGACCAAGGGCCGGACATCTCCGGACGTCGCTGAGGGACCCTCAGGTATGTCCAGGGAGGGGCGCACACCTACTCCACAGGGTGGGGGTGACGCAACAGCTAGGCACCCACACACAGAACCAGCGGTCCTGGGCTGTACACAGGCCAGCCCCCACATGGGATGCGGCAACCCCTGGTGCCACACCAGCGAGGTCCAGCACCTGCACCCAGTGGACAGCACTGTAAGCCGCACAGGGATGGCAGCTGGTTGGTGCTGGATGGTGCCTGGGGCCTGCGCACCGCAGGCTGGGAAGGGCCACCAGCAGGAGAGACCCCTGGAATCACACCCAGGCTGGGAGGCCTTGTCCTGCGGGGGGGGAGGTGATCGGTGCTCCCTGGAGGGGTCAGTGTCCTTCGGGGGGGGTGGGGGCCCCAAGGGGTGGGCTTGGGTGGGTAGGCCGCAGACAGGTCCCCTCCATCCGGGGCACACAACTGACATGCTCTCCTCCTCTCCACACAGCCGCACCATCCATGGGTCAGGAGATCCCCGCGCCATCCCTCATCCCGGAAAGCCTGACTGCAGCTCTCAGAGGTGCCTGGACACCACCCCAGGGAGTGCACCTTCGAGGCCGTGGCTGGAGGGCCCCCCACCGGGCGGAGGAAGACCCAGCCACCCAGCGACAGGCCAAGGTGGCCAAGGAGCACCTCCAGCTCGCCGGGGCTGACATGGGCTGCGTCTACACGTGCACGCTACTTCGAAGTAGCGGCAGTAACTTCGAAATAGCGCCCGTCACGTCTACACGTGTTGGGCGCTATTTCGAAGTTGAAATCGACGTTAGGCGGCGAGACGTCGAAGTCGCTAACCCCATGAGCGGATGGGAATAGCGCCCTACTTCGACTTTCAACATCGAAGTAGGGACGTGTAGACGATCCGCGTCCCGCAACATCGAAATAGCGGGGTCCTCCATGGCGGCCATCAGCTGGGGGGTTGAGAGATACTCTCTCTCCAGCCCTTGCGGGGCTCTGTGGTCACCGTGGGCAGCAGCCCTTAGCCCAGGGCTTCTGGCTGCTGCTGCTGCAGCTGGGGGTCCGTGCTGCATATACAGGGTCTGCAACTAGTTGTTGGCTCTGTGTATCTTGCACTGTTTAATGAAAGTGTGTCTGGGAGGGGCCCTTTAAGGGAGCGACTTGCTGTTGAGTCCGCCCCGTGACCCTGTCTGCAGCTGTGCCTGGCTCCCTTATTTCGATGTGTGCTACTTTGGCGTGTAGACGTTCCCTCGCTGTGCCTATTTCGATGTTGGGCTGAGCAACGTCGAAGTTGAACATCGACGTTGCCAGCCCTGGAGGACGTGTAGACGTTATTCATCGAAATAGCCTATTTCGATGTCGCAACATCGAAATAAGCTATTTCGAAGTTGGGTGCACGTGTAGACGTAGCCATGGAGTGGTGGAGGGCGGCCTGGGATAGATTGCTGGACACCCTTGAGGGCACTGGCCATGCTGTGCAGGAGCACACGGCCACTGTGGCCCTCATCCTGGCCCCCCCCAGCATCTTCCCCTGTTGGCCCTGCCTCCTCCGCCCCCTCTGCCCTCAAACAGCCTGTCCCCTCTGCCCTCACCGAGCCTGCCTCCTCCTCCCCCACCAGGCCCACCTGCTGGCAATATTTGCCGGTGCTACTGGCATCCTCCCCCACCTCCCAGGGACCCCGCACCCGGGGGGGCAGGGGCTCCAGGGGCCGACGGGGTTTGCGGCCCATCACCCC
The DNA here is from genome assembly GCF_033958435.1 of Carettochelys insculpta. Lineage (NCBI taxonomy): Eukaryota > Metazoa > Chordata > Testudines > Carettochelyidae > Carettochelys > Carettochelys insculpta. The sequence goes on from NC_134137.1 coordinate 142,039,918, forward strand.
TGCCCTGGAACGAGCTCCTCACCCCCCCCTCTGAGTTAGGTTTCCCCCTCCAAGTTAGGTTCCCCCCGCCCCCCTCCAGGTTAGGCTTCCCCCATACATATTTATGAACACCCAGTTATATAGACATTTCTTCATTATTTACTGCTCCGTGCTGTGCTCCTTGGTGCCTGGTGGGTGGTGGATGTGCAGGTGTGGTGCTGGGGGGCGGGGTGGCATGGATGGTGGGTGACAGATGTTCATGGGATGTTGGCGTGCGTGTGGGTCAGAGGTGGCCATTGGCAAAGACCTGCCTGAGGGTCTCCTGAATGCGGTGGCTGTCCCGGTGGGCCTGGCAGTAGGGGGCAGCTCCCGGCTGCTCATAGACAGTGCCAGCCGGAGGGCCCCCCTTGGGGACATAGGCATCCTCCTTTCCCTCCACAATGGTGTGGAGGGCGCAACAGGCGCCCACAACATGGGGCACTGTAGTGAGTCAGTATGGCCTCCTGCTGACTCAGAGGCAGAGGAGGCTGTGCAGAGGCCCTGGTGGGCGGGCCCAGAGCCAGAACACCAGAGGCCCACCCCTCAGAGGGTGGGGCCCAGGGCTAGAAAGGCCAAGGGCAGGGCTCGGGGCCCATTAAAGTCTGGGCCTCCGGGCAGGGAGGAGGTGCCTGCACGAGCTCCCCGGTGCCAAGGGCAGAGGGCCTGTCGCCGCCCGGCCAAGCAGGAGGAGCAAGCCCCCAGCGGCCCCGAACAACCCCGGATCCAGATGCCCCAGGGGGATTACCCAGACTTCCCAGACCTGCCAGGACCCTCACGCCGGCAGAGAACCGCCTTGGAAGAAGCCCCAGGAGCGGCCTGCCCCAGAGTCCCGGCGGACCCCAGCAGCCCTCAGGCCCAGGATCGCCTCAGGCCCACCGTGCTACCGCCGCCCGACTATCCCAATGATATCGACATGAGCGACTGGCCGGAGCCCCCGAAGGTGGACGATTTGGAGGAGACAGACCCCGCAGGACGCCCTGACCAGATGGACTGGGACCTTCCGCCGGTGGAGGTCAAGGTAGGAAGTGGCCTGGGGAATGACGCTCCCGAACCCATGACAGTGTGTTGTGGCCTGGGTCCCCACTGCTGTGGTCATGTGTGAGCGACCCCCAGGGCCCCAGGCCGGGTCGCAGTGGGGTGGGAGGGCCTGCGACCCCCTACCCCCACCTTGACAGGGCCAGCCCACGCTGGGCCTGTGTTCAAACCCTTGTGCTGTTGCTGCGCCCCAAACTGAGGGCTGGGCCTGTGCTCAGATCCGTGTGCTGCTGCCCCGCCCTGCACTGGGGGCTGGGCCTGTACTGAGTTGCAATTGTGAACTGCTGCCCTGCCCTGGACTGAGGGCTGGGCCTGGACTGTGGTACAACGGTGAACTGCTGCCCTGCCCTGAACTGAGGGCTGGGCCGGGATTGTGCTACGACTGTGAACTGCTGCCCACCCTGAACTGAGGGCTGGGCCTGTACTGTGTGGCAATTGTGAACTACTGCCCCGCCCTAGACTGAGGGCTGGGCTTGTATTGTAGTACACTGGTGAACTGCTGCCCCGCCCTGAACTGAGGGCTGGGCCTGGATTGTATTGCAACGGTGTCATAACACTTTTTTGATTGCCGCCCCACCCTAGGCCAAGGGCTGGGTGTCCCAGGACACTTACAGGCACACTGGGGACCCTGACCTCCAGCCGTGTGAGGAGACATCTCCACCGCCCTTTCAGGCGCCCAAAGGCCCACTCCACCACGTTGCGGGTATGGTTGAGTCACTCATAGAGTGCCTCCCAGGTGGGGTCAAGGTGTCCCATGTAGGGCCTCATGAGCCACGGCTGCAGGGGTACGCCACATCTGCCACCACGCAGAGCGGCATGGTGACATCCTCTGCCATGGGGATCTCCCTCTGGGGGGACGAAGGTGCCAGCCCCCACGCGGCGGCAGAGGCTGGAGTTCTGGAAGACCCAGGCATCATGGGTGCGGCTGGCCCAGCCCACGTAGAGGTCAGTGAACTGGCCCCTCACTTCCACCAGGGCCTGCAGCACAACCGAATGGTAGCCATTTCAGTTGATGTACTGGCTGGTGCTGTGTGGCAGAGCGCGGATGGGGATGTGTGTGCCATCCAAAGCGCCAATGCAGTTCGGGAAGCCCAGGTCCGGGAAGCCGGCGACGGTGTTGTCCACATCCCCCAGGCAGACCACCCTATGGAGCAGCATCGCATTGATGGCCCTGATGACCTGCAGAGGGGGAAGGGGGACATGTGCTCTAGTGCAGGTGTGGCGGCCATGGCCCCCTGCCTTGGGTTCATTCCGCCCCCCTCCCATCTGGCCCCTGGCCCGTGCATCCCCCGCCCCCTGTCATCCAGTCCCTGCCCCATCTGGCACCTCGCAAGGGAGGGTTCCTCTTGCCCCAGCCCCCACCCCCCCGGCCCGATCCTCCCTTACCTCCATAAGGACAGCCCTGACGGTGGCCTTGCCCACCCCGAACTGCTGTCCCATGGAGCGTTAGGAGTCTGGGGTGGCCAGCTTCCAAATGGCGACTGCGACCCATTTCTCCAGGGTGAGGGCTGGCTGCATGCAGGTGTCATGGTGCTGGAGTGCAGGGGCGAGCCAGTGGCAGATCTTGTCGAAATTCTGCCTCGATATGTGGAAGTTCCATAGCCACCTTTCCTCACCCCACTCCCCTAGCACCACGGTGCTGCTGGGGTGGGTCCAGAGGCGTCGGGACACCCGAGGGGGCACCCGGTGGTGCCTCGGTGGGGGGATCCCCATGGCCCTGGGGGGACTGTGCAGCCACCTGATGAGCTTGGGTACAGCTGCGGCGATGGTGCACAGCACTGCCAGCAGGGTGTCCATGATGAGGGCATCCTCCTGCAGGAGCTGTTGCTGGGCCTCCATGGTGAGCATGAGTGGGATCTGCCGGGCTGGGACAGGCTGGGCAGCACTCGGCTCGTGTGGCGGGGAGGGCAGAGGGATGGGTCCTTTAAAGGAGGTGGCTGGCTGCAGCCCTGGAAGGACTTGTCAGCCATGGGACCCTGTCCACGGAGTTTCCTGCCTCCCTTCTTTCGAAAAAGAGCTTGGAGCATGTGGGTGCTCTCTTTCATAAGACCTCGACGGCACTTTGAAAGAGCAGATCGGAACAGCAATCTGAAAAATGGTGGCAGGTGCTCTCTTTCAATGGCCGCTTTTTCAAATGCCAAACTTCGATTGTAGTCCTTTCAAAAGGGCGCTTACGTGTAGACACAACTTAAATGAAACAAATGCACACTTTATCTGGGGATCTATTTTATCTTTCAAGGTGCTCCTTGTCCACTTTCTTATTTATTGTTAGTCTTGCAACCACTCGTGGATGCAATGTGAATAGTCATCTTACAGGTAGTGGCACTACACACATGAGCCTGGTTGTTCACATACCTATTTGCAGGATCACAACAGTAGTTATTAATGACTTGCATTCCTCTCCAAATAATTAAAGTGCCCCTCCCTTATGTTGTGCTCTGTTGTGCGCTTGTTAGTCTTTCATCTGTTTCCATCCCTAACTAACTCTCTTCACACATACATGCATGCAGTTGCTGCTGGTTCTTTAAGGGAATTCATTCTCCCACTGTGATCTATTTACACATATCTGATACCACCTGCCCCATATGTAGATGTCTACACATCAAATTATTTTGAAATAGAAGCCCACTATTTTTAAATAACTTTGCAAGCGTCAACACAACACAACTGGAGGGTTATTGGGGTTCATGGGAAAATTGATCCTGCAGAGCCTCTTGGATGCGCAGCCCATCTTGGTAGGTCTGGCGAATGGGGTCTGCCCCAGGCTTCTCATAGGATCGGCCAGTGAGTGGGACCCCCAGTGGCAGCAAGGCCTCTCCCTTGCCCTCTCGAAGGTTGTGCATGGCAGAGCAGGCCCCCACAACTTGGGGTACATTGCCCACCCCCACATCCAGGCAGGTGAGTAAGCACCAGAACCAGGCATTCAGAATGCCAAAGACATACTCTATGATCAAATGGGCCTGGTTCAGGTGTGAGTTAAAGAGTTCCTGGGTGGGCTCAAGATGTCCATTATAGGGCTGCATGAGCCATGGCATTAGGAAGTAGGTGGCATCCCCCACCATGCACAGAGGCATGTCCATGTCCCCAAGGGCCAGCTTCCGGCAGGGGATGAGGGTGTCCCCCTCCATCTTCTAGAAGAGGATGGAGTTCCAGAACACCCTTACGTTGCGTGTGTGGCTAGCCCACCCAACATACAGGTTGTTGAAGTGCCTGCAGTGGTCCACCAGGGCCTTCAGCATGATTGAGTGGTACTGCTTCCTACTGAAAACCGTGCCTTACTGTGGTCTGGGGCATGGATGGGAATATGGGTCCTGTCAATGGCCCCAAAGCAGTTGGGGAACCCCAGGGCCTCAAATCTAGTGACTGCAGTGTCTACCTTGTCCAGGCAGATGAACCTCTGCAGCAGCAGGAAGTTGATGGCCCTCGCTACCTGCAGGGGGAGGAGGAGGGACACTTGGGTGAGGGACTGGGGTGATCAGGCCATTGGTCCCAGAGTGATCCGTATCACCTTCAGCCCACCCTGCCCCTTCAGGCCCCCTCCAGGGAGGTCACGCCCCCCCACGCAGCTGGGCTGTGAGTGAGTGGGACATCACAGTGCCCTTGGGATGGGGCTTCCCCACTTCCTGTTCCTTCTCACACCTCTGCCCCTGCTCCCAGAGTGACCCCCTGGGCTGGGACCCCTTGCCCCCACCCTGGGTAGGGCCTTCATCTCAGGAGGACCTTATGTGTATGAGGACGGCACTGATGGTGGACCTCCCCATGCTGACCTGGTTCCCAACAGATCGGTAGTTGTCAGGGATATCCAGCTTCCAGAGGGCAATGGCTACCCTCTTTTCTAGGGGGATGGCAAGTCGGAGGTGGGTGTCCTTTCTGTGGAGGCCGGGGGCAAGCCAGGTGCATAGCTCCAGAAAGGTATCTTTCTGCATGCGGAAATCCCAGAGCCAGCACTGGTCATCCCACTTGCCCATCACCATCTGGTCCCACCAGTCTGAGCTGGTGGTGTAGCACCAGACAAGCGTGCTGACTCCAGGGCGTGGGCGCTGTCTCAGCAAGGCAGCAGTGACGATGGCTTCCTCCTCATGGGAGGCGTCAGACTCCCCCTCCTCCTCCAGAGAAGAAGGAAGGCAGGGATGACATGTTGCAGAAGCTGCAGCAGCCATGGGTGTACTCAGCGCAAGACTGGGGACTGCTCAGGTGGCATAGATAACTAGAAAGTCCAAAGTCTTTCTCAGGAAGTCAGGGAGCCCTGCACTTGCTTTGCTGTCCCTCCAAGAGGTATGCAAGCCTCAGCATTGGCAGGGAATGGGACCCAGGGTACACACTTTAAGAGTGGGCTGGGCTGTTCCTTCAAGAAGGGCTCAGCATCCATGCAACCCTGACTTCCGGGTCATTGGAGCCCACTCTGTTGACAGAGCACTCAGGGTGTGTGGATGCTCTCTGTCAACAGAAGCAGTGAAAAGAGGGAGCTTGTATTAGGTGTGGATGTGTACTATAGACAGAGATTCTGTCAGGAAAGAGCTATCGACAGTGACTTCTGTCGACAGAACTCTGTAGTGTAGAAACCGCTATGGAGTATGTGTCTATACATGGGTTCCTTAGGACAAATTAATCCCTAATGTAACTTCATTGATTGGTAATTAGCAACATTTCCTTTTGGGACTAGCAGGGTTTTTTTTTAAATAGGTGCTGACATTTTTAGAAGACATTTGAGTTCAGAGTTACACTGCTTTAGTCACAAAAGTGGCTGCCCCTTGGCTGCCGTAGGAAACAGATGGTAGACTGACAAGATCTATTTAAGATCTGCCTGCCTTGAAGGAAGTGGAAACAGTAAAGGTACATAATTAAATACATGGCAAGGGTAAATCACTGCTTCTTTAGCATAATTATAAAACCAGACTTTTATCCTAGGAATGAAATTTTGAACATATAAACCTGTGCTCCAGACTCTAAAATACTATTATTATGTTTCAAAAGGCCACCACATGCAGCCTCTCTCTCTTTAAAGCAACCATCCTCTCACTTAGTTTGCATGCTTCTAGACTGTACCCATCACTAGGCTTTAAAATGTGGCTCTGTTTTCTGTGACTTTACACATTTGCATTCCACCTTTCCCTTGGATGATGGATTATGGCCAGGGTTTAACTTGGCTGATCCATGTCATAGCAAAGAACAAGTGTAGGTCACTTTTATTTAGAGCTATTCACCAGCAACTGGTGTGTGACAGAAAGAGAAAATATTTACAAAGAGTAAAAAAAGTATTTTCTGCCAATGTTTACTTGAGTCTTTTCAGAGGAGAACACAATGCATTGCATTCATATTTTTGATGCAGTTCTTATATGGAAAATGATTAAAGGATGGGAAAAATAATATTATGAAATTTCTCTCAAAAAATAATGCAGTTTGTAATGAAATGTAATATTTCCTAATGTTTTGGGTTAATTTTTCCCTGTAGTAAGCTAACTGTTTGAATTCCATGGTGTTTACATTACAGGTGATATCCCTGGAAAAGACAAGAGCTGACTCTGTGTCCAGAATACATGTATTGGGAAATTGACTAGTACCAGACTCCTACACTTACAGATGAGTAAATCATTATGTTGTTCTCTGATAAAGCGATTTTTATTTTGCAAATGATTAAAAGCAAAGAAGGGAAAGGAGTGCTAGCATAAATCATGTTCTTTAAATAGTTATTCGTTGTGTGAATACTGAAGATAATACAGTTGGTCTTGAATGAAGGTATTAAATAATGCCATATATTGTGTTTTTCTTATGCAAATGCAATTTCCAAGAAAATCAGTAAGAGTTTTACGCATGTGTCATTTAAAGTTAATTCTGTGATGACTCCCATCTTGACTGACAACATGGTGACCAAATCATGTGCCTTCCGAGCTTTACAAACACGAGTCTTGACAATTTCAGATCCACATTCAGTATCTTAAACCATCTGATTTCTTTTGGGGACCAGGAACAGATAGATAACTTACATTGACCACAAGAAGTCCTGTGGTACCTTAGAGACTAACAGATATTTTGGAGCATAAGCTTTTGTGGGCAAAGACCCGCTTCATCAGATGAAGATCAGGTAAAGCGGGTCTTTGCCCATGAAAGCTTATGCTCCAAAATATCTGTTAGTCTATAAGGTACCACGGGACTTCCTGTTGTTCTCGAAGGTGCAGACTAACACAGCTACTTCTCTGATACTTGTTACATTGATGAGTGGCTTATTTGCTTCATTTTGTTAGAGGAACCCCTGAAGTCAGCTAGTGACAATGTGCCTAGAAATATCCTGTTTCTTGACTCTTCATATTCTTGGGGACATCCCTAAAGAAAATTGACATGATTTGCAATACTATCTTAGAAAAAAGAAAATGGATGATTTACCTTATGACATCACTGCTAAACTTAGTCCAATGCATACATCTTAGAACACGGAAATCAGGAAAGAAAATTACACAAAACATGCTTGTGTCTATGACAAAAGATTAACGAGACCGGGTCTTTTCGTCCTGGAAAAGAAATGATTAAGTCAGGAAGCTATGACAGAGTTCTTTGAGATCATGACTGTTATGGAGAGAGTAAATTAGAAAATGTTATTTACTCCTTTTCATAACACTAGAACTAGAGGGCACTAAATGAAACTAATGGGCAGCAGGTTTGTAACAAATAGAATAAAGATTCTTCACACAACATTTAGCCAACCTGTGGAATTCCTTGCCAGAGGATGTTGTGAAGACTAAGAATTGACAGGTACCTTCTTTGTATGTTGCTGCTATATATACTCTGAATTTTGTAATTTCCACTTCAACTCATCTGATGAAGTGAATTTTACCTATGAAAGATTGTGACCCAATTAATTTGTTAATCTCTAAGGTCCCGTAGGACTGCTTAGGGTTCAAAAAGGAGCTAGATAAGTTCAAGGAGGACAGGTCCATCAATGGCTATTACGCAGGATGGTTAGGGACGGTATCCCTAACCTCTGTTTACTGGAAACTGGGAATTGGCAACAGGAGATGGATCACTTGGTGATTACTTGCACTTCTCATTCTTGCTGAAGCAGCTGGGGCTGGCCAATGTCAAAAGATAAGATACCAGGCAAGATGGGCCTTTGGTCTGATCCCATTTGGCAATTCTTATGTTATGTTCTTATATTAGCTTTTTGTATACCAGATGCAGAGCGGACATGCCTGTGTGGTAAATAGGTCAGTTATGCACTAATGAAACTCCAATGAAATAAGGTCTATTTAACTTCCAAACAGCCTGTGAGTAGCTCTCAGCATGAAAAATCAAAAATCTGTAAAGGTCAAATTCTACTACAAATTATACCTAATCAGTGGAGTTGAAGGAGTATCATTAAAGGTGAAATTTGCCTATAGGTAATCACTAAAACTAAAACAAGTTCAGATACAGTCAGCTTTTTATTAAAGCCCTAGTGCAAGTGAACTGGGACCACCCCACAACCTAAAGCCTGTCTCTCCTTTAAAAGACATTTTATTTTATTTTTGGGTACAGTTATTACATGTCAGACACTGTAAAGATCCAACAAATCACAAGACATTCAAAAATATATTATGAAGAAGAATTTCTTCTTATTAAGAAAATTTCTTGAGTGGCGCAATGCATTGCATACACTGGTCAAAGAGTTATTTAGCAAAATAAAATCTGTCAGCCTAAGAAAATGCTTAGGGAGAGAGGCAAAGTTCTTGAAACGAGAATACAGCTAGTTTGCTCACTAAAATTTTATGTGATTATAAAAGTGCTCACATTTATATGTCAGAGAGTTTTTGTTGACAACTTCTTTTTTTTTTACTGGAAAGGCTCAATAAACACTAAAGCAAAGTTTTTTTTAAGCTGTTAATTTGGATTGCATTAAGAACAACAAGGAAGAGAACAAGTAGTGACATTTAGCATCCCTATCTACCAGCTACACTTATTTCAATTATAGTAACAGAGAGGGAACCGTGCTAGAATATATACTATCAAAACAAAAAGCAGTCAAGTAGCACTTTAAAGACTAGCAAAATAATTTACTAGGTGAGCTTTCGTGGGACAGACTGAAGAAGTGGGTCTGTCCCACAAAAGCTCACCTAGTAAATTATTTTGCTAGTCTTTAAAGTGCTACTTGACTGCTTTTTATTTAAATTATGTGTGATTTTAATCCAAGATTTAAGGTTACCAGGCTGCACGATCATATTCTTAAAATATCTTAAGACACAGTTAGTTATGTTTCTGTCATATATTTTATTGCTTTCAAATCCATATAACTTCCTTAGTCTGAAAGTTGCTTTCTACCATATTAATATGCCTGGTTGGTATATTTATGACTTGATAAGATTGAGAACAAGTTTAACAATACTTTTACATGAAAGACCTTATGCAGGAACATATTAGTTTGGAGTTCAGTATGCATAATGCTGTTGAGCTTAAAATTAAAATTATAACAATTAAAAAATAGGTATACAAGTTATCTATTTGAATATCATAAGGTTAAGTCTTGTTGTGAAAACCAGGCCCATTTGAAGTCAATGACATAACTTCCACGGATTTCACAGAGGCCAAGATTTCACCTTCCAGATATATAAATATTGTAGTGTATTATGACAGGGTGGAAGTTTCAAATGAGCCCAGGGGCTTTAGGCACTGAGATCCCATTGGGTTTTACCTACTTGTATTTGAAAATCTCACCCACAATCCTGCAAATATTATGTATTAGTTTAAGGCAAAGCACATATATAGTCACTTTGAAATCTGAGGACTATAGTCTTAAATCCACAATCTGGATGTGGAGAGAGAGAAATCTTGGCCAACTAGATTAATAAACCAAAACTAAATATTAGGATGTCGGCATTCAGAAGAATGTTTGAAATTGTGCCCTGAATCCTGGTTTATTAAAAAATGCAGCTGCTGATCTGTTGTTTTGTGTCATCGCTATAGTATTTGACAACACAATCTATACTTAGAACGATGAAAATGGATTCTTGTCTGGCTCACTTAGTTTCTCAGTGCCACGGCTGTTACTAGTAGGTACTGGGGAATTTTTCAGCCTGCTATGTCAGGCAGCATCTCTCTTCACATAAAACACGCCACTCCCCAAGAAAATAGCTGAGTGTTTGAGCATAAAAATTACTTTCTTCTGAAAAGTTTAGGGAAAGTGAACATAAACATTGGGGTAAGAAAACAGCTAAAGCAAATTTTTACATTTGAGCAAATATTCCTGGAAGATACTGGGTATTATTTACCCAGCTCTAGTACACATCCACAAATACTGCATCTATCTATATATTATTGAATCCTTCTTACAAATCTTTCATCCCTACGTCACATCTCTTTGCTGACAGCAGGGGAAGATGTGAGTCAGGGATACCAGGTTCCATTCCAGGCTCTTGGGGGGAGTATGATTTAATGGGCTTCCACACACTCCAAATTAGACCTTTCTTCCTCCAATGCGCACAACTAACCCGGTCCCTGTTTCTGGCTCCTCCCCACAGTCGCATTCTGCTCGCTTAGCCAGTCTCAACTCCCCAGGCTTCTCATTTCAGTCTGTCTTCTTGCCCAGCCCTCAGGGTTCCACAATTCCATCCGACTATCCTAGTCCCAGTTTTCTTGTCCAGCCAGGTGCAGACTCTTCTTTCCTGTCTGTGGCTCCCAATTGCACTCTTCCTTCTCCCTGCCTCCTGTCAGCTTCCCATCCTGGTCTCCCAGCTTCTTTTGGCTGCTTGAACTTACCTACTCTGGGTCTCTTCCCACCCCTTGATCAAACTTTTGTCTCCTTAGCATTTGACTTTGACTTTGTCTTCTTCCACATTGCCAGCACACGAGCACGGGGTACCTGAGAGAGCAGGAGAGATAATCTATTTTCATATCAGGTCCACTGTGACCTGAAGAAGTAATGGCAAGGAAAGTCGTGTTTAGCTGTGTAGTAGTGGGCTGGAGCATGCTCAGTTGCTCTGTCAGAATAGTGCACACACAACCCAGTCACACATAGAGCTGTGACAAACCTAAAGCAGGCTCAGTCTTTGAAGAACTTAGTTAACAGATACCAATGAAATTCTACTGAGCATGCATAGATATCTTTTTAATGCTTCTAACCTGGCCATATTTGGGCAGATGTCATGGATACAGCAAAAGGCACATTCCTGGCACAAAGGCTTCTACAAGAAGGCAAGGTCCATCTCCAAAACACTGGAGTGCTTGAGCTTCTCAACCAAATAATTTTAAGGAATGTTTTCAGTGTAGGCAAAATGATGCATTGTCCATCAGCATCAGCCTAGAAATGGCCATTGTATTTCGGCTGAAATTTGAAAAGAAAATAAAAAAAAAGAAAAGCCTAAAGCAGATTCTTGGAAAATTTCATTTCAAAGTTTCATACAGTGATAAGCAATTAATAACAGGTCTTCTAATGGAAAGTGTTAATCAATATTAATAATACATCGTGCTATTGGCTCTGTCCGTAACACTAAAGCTGTGTGAATAATGTCTTTTTGGTAATTCCAGAATCAACAACAACAATTATTCAGGTAAACCCAAAGATAAACATTTCCAACATTCTCAGCAAATGAAAGTAAACATTTAGTTTCATCTGACATAAATCATTTTATTTCTACTTTGTAGTAGTAGTAGGCATCCTTCAGTCTGCATAGACTATGGATCGCGCCCTTTAAAGTTTCAATTGAGGACTTCATTTACAGTGTCTATTGTGACTATGAAGACCCACATGAGAGTGAACCTTTATAAAAATGTTTTATAAATAAACTAAATTAACATAAATGTCAAAATCAAGTAATTTTGAATTGAAAAATCAAAGCATTTAATTTCAAAAATATCAAAAACAAATCTTTTTTTAAAGCCTTTATTTTTTGTGACTGAAACAATTTGACAAAATCAACAAAGATTTGCAAAACAAGTCAGCATCTCCAAAACTAAATTTTTCACCAGAACAGTTTTGATGAATACTTAGGCCAGATCTACCTATAAAAAAGTTAGCTCTTTGAAAAATGGCCATCAGTTGAAACGCAAAACTTATATCTGACTATAATTAGCTCTATTAAAGATTTTTTAACTTGTTCCACTTACCATATGAGTTGGGTAGCTTATGACACAAAATGAGGGAGCTTTGCTGTAATATTATTTGGTAACAATCCCTTCAACTGTATATTTGTTTAATAAATAGTGTGGTTAGTACAGAAGTGTTTATAGGTTTATTTATTATTCACATTTTTTAAAAAAAGATAAAACTGCATTTCTACCATGGAGCTAACAAGATAGTGTCAATAACAATGGGGCATTTAAATTACACTACTTGTTCAAGTGTACACCTGTCTCCTTCAGAGCCCGCACTAATGGTATTTTGCTTTGCACACTAATCCATATAATCTACATTGTCTCAGAGCTTCATAGCAGCAGGAAGAAATACAGTGGAGTGAAAGAAAAGTAGAGCAGTCTGATTCTATCTATGAACTGAGAAAAAAACCTGCACCAAATAGAATGGCAAGTAATAAAGTTAGATACCTTTTGCATTAGGCCTAATTGCTTAATGGATACTTGTTGCTACATGCTACCCGTGGTCTAACTGATACTAGGCTAGGCTAAGAACATATCTTCCCTACACACCAGATCAAAGGTCAGTGACTGATTCAGTGGGGGTTGATTTATCGCAGCCAATACAGACATGATATTGGAGGCAAATAATTGACTGCTGATCACTCTCCCATCAACTCCGTATTCCACCAGAATGAGAAGCATTGGAAAGCGATGGGAAAATGTCAGCTGTCAATTGACTGTGGTAAGATTCTGTGGTAAGTACATCAACTTCAGCTACATTATTTGTGTAGCTGAAGTTGTGTTACTTAGACCAACAGCCCACAGTAGTGCAGACTAGGCCTAAGAGAAAAGCTGCTAAGCCTGGAAATACAGGCAGACACTTCTTTCCTAAGCAGAGTATTGGGCAATAGATGATTCCTGGGAACACTCTCTCCCATTGCCTGTTTCCCCCAAAAGCAGTGTTAAGTGTAGAATAGGCTCAATTCCTAAGTGTATTACATAGTACCAATCTTTTATTTCTATGGGTCTATATCCACAAAGAGGCTATATATGCATTTATGCACCATATACCCCCTTAAAAACTTAGCTGCAGATTGGGACACCTTCCAGAGTGCAAATACAAATCCCTCCCCCCGCCCCGTCCTTACCCCCTCCTTTCTCTCTGCCCATTGTGCCACAATTAATCTAAGCACCAGACAAGACTTCTTGTATTTTAGGCCCTATCATGCAAACCTTCCCAAAGGTAGATCCCACCTCCTACATGCACCTCCTTTAAAGTCAGTGAAGAGTCCACGAGGGTAGAGGAGTCTCTGTGAAATAACTTAATGGATCAGGGCCAGAAGCAACCAGAAATTTAACAAAAGAAAAGTCCTGAAACAGAAATGTCTCATCCTAACAAAGACCAACAAGCCATTCTACACACACAAGATGGGAAAACAAAACAAACAGTGGGTCTAGGTGGATAGCAAGAAAGGATCCATCAAACAGGAACTAAATGCTCAGTGAATTGAAAATAGATACCTTCTACTCTTGATTTTATATTACATAAATGCCATTGGAGAAAGAAGCATATTGCAATATTGAGTATAAACTGAATATAGAAAATGAATTACAGAATGAAACCACATACACACACGGTACACTTAACAGAAATGTAACTATTCATACAACGCTGATATTATTTATTCATGTATATTCTAGGAAAACTTATAAAAAAGCTGTATCCATGGCACCTCTGTGCTACTGCTGCTACGCTCCTTGAAAGGGGAAGCATTTGCTTCCTCATATAAATAAGCCCTGGTTGAGATGGAACAGGGCAAATACTACACCCTGACCCCTGATATCTCAGAAGCACAAAGGCTGAAATCATGGAGAATTTTCTGAATTTCGTTCCATCCTTTGGACATTTGCAAAGAGTCAGCCACAATCCACCTCTTAGTGGGATTAGCTACGTTATGGCCGTATCTACACTAGAACAAATCTTCAAAATGGCCATGCAAATACATATCCAGCACCTCATTAGCATGCCGCCTGCTGTGGGTCTTTGAAATTGCTGTGTTTCGCTCCTGCACAGCTCTTCCAAATGGGGGCCCTTTTCGAGAGGACCCCGAGAACTTCAAAATCACCTTATTCCTCTCAGCAGATAGGAACAAGGGGATTTTGAAGATGGCAGGGTCCTTTTGAAAAGGGGCCTCATCTGGACAGGCCACGTGGGAGTGAAACGCAGCAATTTCAAAGAGCCATGGCCGGCGGCATGCTAATGAGGCGCTGAATATGTATTTGAATGGCCATTTCGAAGCTTTGTGCTAGTGTAGATGCAGCCAACGTGTAAGGTCCCAGTCTTGCAGATACTATCTGTAGAGTTAAGCACATGTGCAGTATAAGTGTTTGCTAGATCATGGCCTTAGTCCGAGACTGTTTTAGAAAACGCAGATAATATTAACAATAAAGCACTTCATGTTATGTGATTGTGGGGTTGTTTTTGCTCTTGGTGTACTCAGTTAAATGATTTTGTGTATGCATTACAGCTGGTCAAAACAAAACAAACAAACTTACAAAAACTTACGAAGATGTTACAAATATTTTCACTATATTTGTTGCACACATTTTTACCTGCCCAGAAAACAAAATAAAGCAAACCTCCGACAAAAACGTTCCACCAAAAATCCAAATGAGAAACAAACAGCTGTAATTTACACATTTTCCCACATCTCAAAATACATCCTGCTGTTATGTGTCCAGAGCTTTCTTTTTGCCCCTTATCAGTCTCCATAATGTCTCTTTCAACTCTGAAACAGAACTTTGCAGAAAAGGTGCCCTGGGATCTGGATCAAACTGTGAAGAGCTAGCTGTCCGCTCCAATTAACACATGGTCGCCTCTGCTTGTGAATGTGGAAGGAGTATGAGTCCTCGTGAAGTGGTAGAGCATCTTTTATTCTTTCCCAATGAAACTATTTGTTCATAAAAAGACTGTCTTTAATGTGAGTGTTCTAAAAGCTTCTATTGCAATCAAGGAGAATTTTGAAGTCATGTGGGTTCAGAACTAGGTTGTAAGAGATTTCTGCCACAATTTCAATAAAAAATAAATGT
This sequence comes from Carettochelys insculpta, assembly GCF_033958435.1. Classification (NCBI taxonomy): domain Eukaryota; kingdom Metazoa; phylum Chordata; order Testudines; family Carettochelyidae; genus Carettochelys; species Carettochelys insculpta. The sequence goes on from NC_134137.1 coordinate 142,055,098, forward strand.
TGAAACTTCAGCACTCCAGAACCCGCAAAGTAAACTTCAATAGTGGAAACAATGTGTCTCCCAATGCAGATTTTGCGAGGAGTAGCATGAGAAAAAAGTTACCCTCATCTTTAATGGATCAGTCTCTTACATTTTTGTCAACTCCCAGTACTTTATTGTTAATGTCATGATATCTGGGTGTTTGTCTTAAAGCTCCAGCTGCTGTGAATTGTCAACATTCTCAACATTTATTTTCAAAAACAAAATTGAGTGTCTAGTCCTCATGGTTGCAGGGAAATGTTCAAAAATTAGAATTTGAATGTAACTAAAAAGACCCAACAAGCCAATCTCATGGTTTTTGAATCCTTGAGGGTGGCGACACTGCTAATATAATACTCACTGAGCAAAAGAACTGTCGTGTAAACATGCACACAAGTACAATAATTAGGACAAAGACATTCACATCTTTTGTAAATTTTAGGTTCTAAATATGCAAATGCTTCAGTGATAAGCTCAGAGCCATCCGGTTTCCTCATGATAAATATGAAAATTAGTCTGTTTCTGCAATGAGGAAATAATTATTACTTCTAGACCTAGTAATTGAGCACAACACTTTAGAAGTAAAGAAAAATAGTAATAAAACCACAGAGAGTAAATAGCTGGTGCTCATTGACTTTTTATCTGCCTCCAGTATGTTTATTATTCAGTAATTCTTTAGTAATTTTAGCTGTATTAAATATAAACAATACTGTAGACATAACACATTGTTTTCTTTCTTCTTAAATTATCCCTTTTAATTTTTTTTATGGTGCCAAGAAGGAAACTACGTTTGTACATTTTGTGATTTTTCTGAATGTTGCTATTATAGGCTTGGAAGTGGCCAGTCCCTGTGAAGGTGGGAGATGCATAAAGGGCTGTAGAAACCAGACCTTAAAGACATTTACGTCCCTAACTTTTAGTTTTATTTTGGTGTTATTTAGCTGGGCACCTAAATACCTTTGAGAATCTGGGAATCATATCCTTCTTCTGCTCCACACTGGAGGTTAGCTACAATATGGGTGGGAAGGGAAACCTCTAGAGACCTGAAGCTATCAGAAAGGGGGAAGTGGTGTGTGGACATTAAGCAAAAGCCCTGCTGCATTGAATAGAATAAGGTAAACTTTCTAGAGACTTGTGTCTCAAAGCTGGAACTCTACAGGGTTGTTAAAGCCCTACAAAAAGGGTTTCATGCTCTATTAAACACTATACATTTTCAGCATCATTTGTATTTTGTCCTTTTATTTCTGTAAAAGCCTTCAAGTTTCTTTCCTGTTAAATCCTGCAGGAATTTGTTCACAAGGGTAGGGTGAGGCAAACAGCAGAACTCTCTAATGCACCGAGGAAGGAAAACCATGCTGTCTTTCTGAGGGTCTTATAAGCACTATTTCCTTGGGAGCTGCCAGAGGGAACTAGAAAAATTTCTGCATCCAGGCTGAGGTACTGCTGAAAATTCATTCAAGACAGCTGCTCTCCACTCCAAAACCCAAGAAGCAGAATCCTATCTATCTATCTATCTATTTTCAAATGTGTTTGTGTCTCCTTTCATCTATGGGTCTGTGTGTTCATTTGTTTAAGAATTCTTCCTAAACCATGGCCGTGTCTACACTAGCCCCAAACTTCGAAATGGCCGCACAAATGGCCATTTCGAAGTTTACTAATGAAGTGCTGAAATGCATATTCAGCACTTCATTAGCATGTGGGCGGCCGCAGCACTTCGAAATTGACGCGCCTCGCTGCCGCGCGGCTCGTCCCTACTGGGCTCCTTTCGAAAAGGAGCCCCATCGGGACGAGCCGTGCGGTGGCGAGGCGCATCAATTTCGAAGTGCTGCGGCCGCCCACATGCTAATGAAGCGCTGAACATGCATCTCAGCGCTTCATGAGTATACTTCGAAATGGCCATTTGTGTGGCCATTTCGAAGTTTGGGGCTAGTGTAGACGTAGCCCATATGAGCTAAGAACATCACATTTAGTATGCAGCTTCCTCTTATTCTAACTTAAAGCAAGGTCAAGGTACAATTGTTCCAGGAAAACGGGAAGTGTCAGGAATTTGATGGTTTTCTTGAACATGGAAATGGAGAGGCACAGAAAAGAGGGATGACATGCCTCGGATTCACCACTGGGGGTTGCGGGGACAGGGAACAGTTATACTTCAGCGTGACCCCTGGAGGCAGCTACAGCAGGAAAACAGTGGCCAGCTGGGGATGGCATTCTCCACTCTCCTGGATCCCTGGACAAGACAAATGCTCCCTGTTGCAAACCCTCTGCACCAGCCAAGTCATAGCACCAGACGGGGTAACCCTGCTGGCTCCAGCCCCAGGCCTAGGACCCCCCTCCAGGCAGAGTCCAAGAATTGCATCCCTGTCCCCACCTGTGGATGCTGGAAGCAGCAACACCAGGTACATCTACTAGTACAAAGACAAAAAGAGATGGTTTGCAAAATAGATGTAAACACCTTGACCTGATATTAATTAACAGAAAAGGTATCTGTATATTAGTTACAGCTGGTTAAACTCTGTTTTTATGTTTCATGGGAAACTGGTTTTTTTGTAAAACTGTGCACTTTCTGTGAAAAGAATATTAATCTATATCTCTGTATTTGCTTTAATAAAAAATGTTGTGTACCAGCCCTAAATTGAGGTCCCCAGGGCAAAGGCATTGTGGGAGTAATTCACTCTTACCTTGAGGACTGAACCAAAATCTGCCTTGCTATTCCTATTTAAACTGTGCTAGTTGGTCAATGTCTATATGGTAGTGAAACCCAGTTGTGAGGTAAGAGGGTTGGAAAAAGAAGGCACAGTGATTTTTGAGGCTGCTGCTATGCATGAGAATCATTGTCTGTCCTAGAGCTCGCAGCTTGTAGGGAGGAGTCTATCCTCTTGATAACTATGTAGAATGCCCATGCAAAGGCTTTGCAAGTGGAGAGCAGATAGATGCCTAAATATCATGTCTCTCAGACCCCCTAATGGGCACATTGTTACAACACAGGTAATCTGCATTTTTATGCACTAAATCATAATTGTCTTTCATTTTTAATTAGTAATTCATCATTTGTTTATAGGGCCAGCGTGAAGGTGTGCCTGACACTTTGCATAAACCATCAAAACAAAAAGCAGTCAAGTAGCACTTTAAAGACTAGCAAAATGGTTTATTAGGTGAGCTTTCATGGGACAGACCCACTTCTTCAGACCATAGCCAGACCAGAACAGACTCAATATTTAAGGCACAGAGAACCAAAAACAGTAAGCAAGGAGGACAAATCAGACAAAGATAATCAAGGTGAGCAAATCAGAGAGTGGAGGGGTGGGGGGAAGGTGAAGAATTAGACTGAGCCAAGTATGCAGACAAGCCCCTATAGTGACTCAGAAAGTTCCCATCACGATTTAAACCATGTGTTAATGTGCTGAATTTGAATATAAAAGCCAGCTCGGATGTTTCTCTTTCCAAAACAGAGCAATAATTCCTTTTCTGTAACACACATACCTTTAGGTCATTGACAGAATGCCCTATTCCATTAAAATGTTGACTAACTGGTTTGTGGATCTGGAGTGTTTTGATGTCTGTTTTGTGCCCATTGACCCTTTGTCTAAGGGAGTTAGAAGTCTGTCCAATATACAGTCCTGGAACCTTTCCCTGCAACAAAGCCCACTGCCAGCTTTGTCCACATATCTTCTCTGGAAATACCATCACTGGACCTAACCAGGTTACTCACAGAATCACAGGCACTTTGTCATGCTCCTCTACTAACATCATATACGCCATCATGTGCCAACAATGCCCAGGTGCTTTGTATATTGGACAAACTTCTAACTCCCTTAGACAAAGGGTCAAATGGGCACAAAACAGACATCAAAACACTCCAGATCCACAAACCAGTTAGTCAACATTTTAATGGAATAGGGCATTCTGTCAATGACCTAAAGGTATGTGTGTTACAGAAAAGGAAAAATCGTTCCGTTTTGGAAAGAGAAACATCTGAACTGGCTTTTATATTCAAATTCAGCACATTAACGCATGGTTTAAATTGTGATGGGAACTTTCTGAGTCACTATAGGGGCTTGTCTGCATACTTGGCTCAGTCTAATTCTTCACCTTCCCCCCCACCCCTCCACTCTCTGATTTGCTTACCTTGATCATTTTTTTCTGATTGTCCTCCTTGCTTACTGTTTTTGGTTCCCTGTGCCTTAAATATTGAGTCTGTTCTGGTCTGGCTATGCTCTGAAGAAGTGGGTCTGTCCCACGAAAGCTCACCTAATAAACCATTTTGCTAGTCTTTAAACTGCTACTTGACTGCTTTTTGTTTTGATGGTGTATAGACTAGCACGGCTTCCTCTTTGTTACTATTTTGCATAAACCAGTTATGGTCCCTGGACTAGGACACATGAGACTTGGGGTATGGCTATACAGCAAAGTTATTTTGAAATCCACATCTCAAAGAGCCAGCAGGGACCTTCAGAAGTCATCTAGTCTAATCACCTGCACTCACAGCAGGACCTATCACCAGCCCTGACAGATTTTTTAAATCTATTTTCCATGGATCCCTATATGGCCTCCTCATGGACATGACCCTGGGTTTAGCAGGCCAATACTCAAACCACTGAACTATCCCTGACCCCAGATCTAACCTGCCTCAGACCCTTGGAAGGTTCCCTCAAGAACTGAGCTTCCGACTTTGGGTTTACAAGGCTAATGCTCTATCGACTGAGCTATCCCTCCCTTACTTTACGGTCCTTATTTTGACATAACTTTTGAAATTTCTTTGCTAGCATCTATGTAATACAACTACTATTACACATGCCACTTTTGGAGAAAGTGGCATGCTAATAAACAGCCCGAAATATGCTAATGAGGTGTGCACGTAAATTCCTGATGCCTCATTAGCATAAGGTCACATGATTTGGAGTCTGGAAGACAGTCTTCCGGACTCCAAAATGGCATGTAGAAGCGTGGCCCCCAGGGGGATCTTTCCCTGGACTTCCTTCCAGAAGACCCTCCCACACCAGGGCTGTGCTTCTACACACCATTTTAGAGTCCAGAAGACTGTCTTCCAGACTCCAAATCACATGACCTTATGCTAATGAGATGCTGGGAATTTACATACATGCCTCGTTAGCATATTTTGGGCTGTTTATTAGCATGGTGTAGAAACAGCATTTCAAAATAATTTCAGTGGGCTTATTTTGGAATAGATAAACCTCATTCCATGAGGAATAGTGCCTGTTTCAAAATAGAGGCTGTGTAGACAGAGAATAGACTCTATTTTGAAATAAGCCATAGTGTATTCAATGGTTCTGTTTCAAAATAGGCTCTATTGTGTGTAGATGCTGTATTCCAAAATAGCTAAGTGTTATTTCAAAATGCAGCTTGTTTGTAGCAGTGTTATTTCAAAATAAACTCTTCTGGAATAGCTTATTTCAAAGTAAGGTTGTTGTGCAGACATGCCCTTAGATTCCTTGGGTTGTCACAGAGAACCCTATGGCTATGTCTACACTAGCCGCAAACTTCAAAATGGCCATGCAAATGGCCATTTCGAAGTTTACTAATGAAGTGCTGAAATACATATTCAGCTCTTCATTAGCATGCAGGCGGCCGCGGCACTTGGAAATTGATGTGGCTTGCCTCTGCGCGGCTCGTCCAGACAGGGCTCCTTTTCAAAAGGACCCCACCCTACTGCAAAGTCCCCTTATTCCCATCTGCTCATAAGAATAAGGGGACTTCAAAGTAGGCAGGGTCCTTTTGAAAAGGAGCCCCATCTGGATGAGCCACTCGGTGGCGAGCCATATCAATTTCAATGTGCCACGGCCGCCCGCATGCTAATGAGGTGCTGAATATGTATTTCAGCGCTTCATTAGTAAACTTTGAAATGGCCATTTGAATGGTCATTTCGAAGTTTGGGGCTAGTGTAGACATGGCCTATGTGAATTTAGGCAAGTCACCTAGCCTAAGTTTCAGTGTCTCCCCTATACAATGGTGACAACCCCACTTCCCTATATTGCAGCATTCTTCTGAAGATAAAGTATTAAATTTGTATTTGTTGTTCAAACTCTAATCAGATTAAGGCCATGTAAGTACATAAAGCATGGGTGAAGAACCTCTGGCGCACAATCCCAGACAGTCCAAACCAGACAATACAATTACCTGAATGTCCTTAGGCATGGAGCCTCACAGTTCCCAATGGCCAGGAACAGCAGACTGCAGCCACTGGGAGCTGTGGTACTCTATGCCTGCAGACGCTCTGATAAAGAAACCATCTGGCCGCTAATCCTGACGCCCTGTAGGCCCCTGACATGGCAGAGCAGGGATGGGCAGCCAAAATAGCAAAAACAGCCATTTTTTCCAATTAGGCAAAAAAAATAATTCAAGAGCCACAGTGCATGTGAATACGAGATGGTCCTTAATAAGTAACATCAAACTATATTTATTGTAACCCCTATTTGAAGAACAGTGCACACACAACGATTTGTAATGTGATATATATATATATCTGCAGGATGTTCACAAATGTTTACATATTCTGTTTCCTCACACTTTACAAGTATATGTTTTTTATCAGTCTTCCTGACTTACCTGACCTTCTGTCTCTCTCTCTCGAAGATGCTTGATGTCATCTGCTTCCACCTGTGAAATACAGTATGAATATAGAGACTACAGTTATGTAATTTCAAACAAATACACTGTTAATGTGCATTCATATCAATGACATGGGACAGTTAATTATTTTTGGCATCTTAACTATACACAGGACAAGTTTTCAACTTATCAATATTTTCAAAAATACATATACTGATGTGAGTTCATATAAATGAAATGGGGCATTTAATTATTTTCTGCATCCTAAGTACACTGATAAAGTGTTCTGCTTACCAATATTTTAGTGTGATTCTGCTTTTGAGTTTCTTTGGAGAGTGATTCAGTGTTTGGAGAGTGGGCTGTTGTTTTTACTGTCAAGCAGGACTGTGGACTTCCATTGTTCAGTTGGCTTCTCAGTTTGCTTTTTATGAAATTCATATTTGAAAACACTTGCTCGCATGTGCAAGTGGATCCAAAGAAGGACAAGATACCAAATGCATATCTCTTTATGTTACTATAGGAATCTCGTGAAGAATTCCAAACTTCAGACACCATTTGGCCTTGCTTTTTAATATCAAGCCTTTCAGTCCTTCGATGTTCAAGTGCCAGGGTAGATTTCTGCCTATGTAGATCTTCAAGTTCAGTCACCAAGCCTCTGAATTTAGAAGTCCACATGTCCTTGTTCTGCAAATCAGACAATTTCAGTTCTGCTCACTCCACTCCTGTAAATGTTGAAAAGTTGAGTGCAGAGATACCAGCTTCAAGGGGTTTCTAAACAAGTGACAAAGTTGCCTTTTCTTGTCAAAATTCCTGCATTTGCCCCACAAAGGCTTCTTGTACTTTCAGTACCATATTTTTTAGGTTCGCAATTTTAAGCTCATACTTTGTTGCCTCTTTGAATTGCTTTGGTAACAGGAAATGGAACAGCGAACCTGTCTCAATCTCTCTCTCTCAAATAATGTTAGTTTTCACTTAAATGATAGCACCTCTTCTAAAAGCAAGAGAGCTGTGTTTCCCTTTCCTTTTAGCCTTCTCTTAAGGATGTCCACTATGAAGTGAAATTTCTGTAGCCACATAGGATGAGCTCTGCATATTCACAGTTCTTTTCCTTTAACAACATCATGAACACCTTTCACTTCTTCCAGACAGGCTGCAAAACATGCAAGCGTGTTTCCCCTCATTGTGCTGGAGAAGGTTGGAATATTGACAACTGACCTCTTCAAGACATGCAGAACGGCTGGTGGTTTAAATCTTTTGCCATTATTTTGTTGACGATCTGCATTACCAGGGTCATCACATCTGTAATCTCAGGTAAAAATGTTTGTGCACAGAGTGCTTCTTAATGAATTATGCAGTGAAATAATCTCTTTTGGCAGTCACTCAATAATGAGCAGGATATCATGTCACCCTCTGTTTGTGAGTTAATTGCTGGCTGAGCAGCCCAATTCTGGAGATGAAGGGGAAGATGTTAGTAGCTGTTGGGGGGGAATGGGGCAGTTTCTGATGCTCTTTTCATCTTCTCTATCTGTCCTCATCTGCACTGTGGCGGGACTTCTCAAATTGCGCCACCTCCTCATGGATTACTGTTCTCTACTGTGGACAGTCTTGAGCAAGGTTCTTTCAAGAGTCAACACTGATGCTGCACTTTTTCATGTGTGTCTTCATCATGTCCTTATATTGCTTCTGCTGTCCCCCAACACTCCTCTGTCTTTCCTCCAATTCAGAAAACAGAATCTGTCTTGGGAGGAGCTGATCAGACATCTGAACCATGTGACCTGTCCAACAAAGTTGTTGATGAATAATAATGGCTTCAATATTGGTCATGTTCTATTCTTCCAGGATGCTGGAAGTGTTTGTTCATGCACCTATCCTCCCAAGAGATATTTAGGAGTGTCCTGAAGCAGCATTGATGATATTATTCAAGTGCCTTGAAATGATGCTTGCATGTTGTTCAGGTTTCACATGCATATAGTAGCGTTGGAACAACTACTACACGGTATGCAAGGTTCTTCTCTTGGGATAGATGTTCTGGTTGTCAAAGACACTTTGTCTCAGGCTGGCGAGAGCAGAGCTTGCATGGCTCAGAGGATGCTGGATTTCCGCATCAATGTTGACTTTAGCGGAATGATGACTTCCAAGATATGGGAAATGCTTCACATTTTCCAGCAGTTCTCCATTGACTTCAGTAGAAGATGCATGAGATTTTCCCATTGGTGAAGGTTGGTAGAGTGCCTTGGTCTTTTTGATGTTCAATGTAAGGCTGAGATTCTCATGTGCTTCAGCAAGGGCCCTTAAGATGGTCTAAAGGCTGTGGGAGAAAGAGCAACAACCATATTGTCGTCTGTGCACTGGAGCTCCATAATAGAGGTCACAGAGGTCTTGCTTTTAGCCTTCAGTCTCCTGAGATTGAAAAACTTCCCGTTCATTCTATACACAATCTTCATGCCATCTGGAAGCTTGCCATCAATGAGTTGAAAATCATGGCAATGGAAGTGCAGAACAGTGACGAGACAATGATGCAGTGTTGCTTGATAATATCACATTAGGATCTGGCATTTTCTGCAACAGAGAAACAAATCCCTGATATGTCCCTTTCATACTTCATATCCCATCAGTTGTGACTGAATGATATGGTGGTGTTTATTTCTTTCATTTTTAGGCAGTTGACAACAGCTGAACATAAATCTTCTCTTCTTGTTTGACCTTTAAGTGGCAACAACTTAATAAATTCCTCTTGGGTTCCTTCATAATTTCCATACCTGTCAAGAAGGGCAACTTGTGCAATGTCATTGACAACACTTGACTCATCACAAGCAAGAGAGAAGCCTGGGTCTGTATTAATTTCTTTAATATGCTGGTTGGAGATATCTGTGACCATGTTTAGGGTTCTGTCCCTCACCCCCTTTGCAGATAATGGCAGAGCTCTAATTTTCTGAACAATTTTGGTTTTGGGTTTGAAATCATTGAACAGCTGCTCTGATTCATAGAAAAAGCACTCTTACATTTTCACATCCATGAATAGCTTTCCTTGTTTCATGATCTCTTGATTTGCCACAAATCTAGACACGATTATCCTACTTGGTCATTTTATTCATTTAGCAAATGTGTTCTTGCTTTGGTCTGCTTTGTGTAGCAGCTCCTCCCTGGCTTTTTTAATCCCCCCGGCACCTCCAGCTGGCTACTGTTTGGCAAAACTAGTGTGTATTTTGAGAAAATGCCTCTTGAGGTTGCATCTTTTGTTGATGACTTTTTCACTGCAAATGAGTCATAAAGGCTACATCTACATGGGGGAGTTTTGTTGACAAAGCTCATGGAGCATCCACATTACAAATGCATTCTGTTGATAGCAAACTGACAGATCATGCCACTTTTGTCAAAAGCATTCTGTGTGCTCCCAGGAAGCAGAAGGCCTCTCTTGACAGAATCTGTTGACAGAAAGCAAGTGTGGATGCTCTGCAGGGCCCACTGTCAACAGACAGGTTTCTAGGTCACCGGGCAGCCCTGTCCACTATGCTTCTGGTTGTTTGTTCAGTTGAGAATGTGCCTAGGCAGTCTGGCTGCTTTCTGTCAACACAGTGGATCTTTTTTGATCCTCTTTGCTGTCTGGCCACAATCTGTCGACAGAAGTTTTGTGGGAAGACATCTTCCAACAGTAACTTCTGGTGCTAGATCGCTGTAGTGTAGACATAGACAAAGGAAGGCCAGCCAAATCGAATATATCTGTGAACAAATGGGTCCATTCAGTTTGAAATTCAGTTTTCATATTTGATTTTCCTCTTTTTGAAGCCATTGCAACCCCATTTTAATTATGCCAATATTATTTCATGTTTAATTTGAGTTTTCTTTCTTTAAATGTGTGTTGCCCTTCACAACAAAAATGCTATAAGCTTCCTTTTCCTATTCAAAATCAAGACTTTATTAACAACACAATCAAAACACAGATACAGTATAATTTCCCAAAAAGCACTGCACACATTAAAGGGGCCATTATCCAGCATTTTGTGGTATGTGGGTCATATCTGTAAAACTGATAAATATGCCACTTTTCTCATTCTCAGTTTCATTAATGATGAAGTGAAACAATATTGGACAGAGAAATTTCTCTGTTGTAACCCCCTGAAAATCCTTGCCATTTTTATAGTGCACTGTTAATCAAAACTCTGTGAATTGAACTTCTGAGCTGTTTCTTTATTAGCTGTAGCAATTGGATAGCAGTTTCCTGGGGCAGCTTGCTTCTGCTCTGCAGGGACTACAATGACATTTTATTAATTTGCTCTTTTGAATTAGCGAATCCCTTTGTCTCTTCAGGACCCATTTTCCCCCCTTCACCTCTTCTCCCCATGTCCTGTGTTTTATTTTTTCTCTATCTCTGGCTCTTTCGTATGCACCTGCTAAATCTGTTTCATATCTGACACTGTCATCTATCAGAGCTTCCTGATATCCCACCTTTTTGGCAGCCAACCTCTGTCCCTTCCAGCTATTACTGTAATAGCTTTTTTTCTTTCTTGCTCAACAGCTAGGCACTTTTCACAGATATTAATGAACTTACTCAGTAGAGAAAAAAACACTGTGGTCAAAATCATTTCCTTCGTAACTTACAGGAGATAGAAATCCTACTGGAATTTTCACTAGATCCAGATATGGGTCAGGGATGCGCCAGACACATCATCATCATCACCATCATCATCATCTAAATGCCTACATGCTGCAAAATGTCCAAATCATATTGAATAGAATACTGTATTACTAAAGAAATGGGACTTTCTGGGCAGTGAGTCTGCATTCTTATAGGTAGAGTAGACATCTAGTCTGCTAATTTACTTACCAAAATTTGGTCAATGAATATTGAATCCCAATCAAAACTCTTATGTAAATGAATAGTGTGGATGCAAGCCTAAAAAAAGCAGGTCTTTAAGACCCCACAGAGTACAGATTGCTACAATAGAGGTAATCTGAACAGGTTTTCATTTATTTTGTTATATGCAACAGAAAGAGCACAAAGGAGTTTCTATTTTAGCAGCAAGATCCCTCACATTCAAAGCTCAGAAGGGACACCATCATTTGACATTATGACAGAGTTCAAATGCTGTTACAATTTAGAAGGCTGCTGGGCTTGTCAAAGGGTATCATTATGTTCATCGTTTAATATAGTGCTTTTAACAAAAAGCTGACAATGAGCACATTTCAATTCACTTTACATTTTTCTGGCTGTTACCCCTAACAAAGTCATTGGCTTTAACCATAAAGAACATTTTAAATACCAAATACTTTGAGAGACGTGCAAAAAGTCCCACAATATGCATGCTATGATCTGCCAAAAAAAGAAAATGAAGGTCTTTAATGTTGCTGTACATACTACAAAAAATTCTTCCCAGAAATGTCTAATTTTTAGGAAACCATCTTGTTTGGTACCTTCCATTTGGCTGCATGTGAGAGAGCTCTGGAACCTTCAGGAAAATATTTCACACATCTTACAATTGATTGTTTCCCAGTAATACTTCCAGTTATGCACATTGCTATTGTGGTTCTACTGAAATACATAAGTCTTACTGAACTATTTTCTTATTAATGCTCAAGGGCTGTGAAACAAAGAGCTGCAATATTTTCTCAGTTTCAACCCCCTTTTTTCTCAGTTGCTCAGAACATTCTCCAAACAATTCCATTTGTTCCTAATCATTCCTCTGAGGCAAAAGGTAATTTTTATTCCTGGAAAGTCTGCAAAAAGTGCTCAGTCATTGCTGAGTTATCTGAGGGTAAATGAAAAATGCGTTGTCTGATTGAAGTTATATGTTGTTGCACAACTAAAAACTGCCTTTTTTGTCACTTCCATGGAGGAAGAAAAAATACAGGAAGTGGAAGACATCTGTTTAGTAATTTTGGACTGACTGATACTTAATACTTGGATGTTCTCATCTGGGCTTTTCTGAGACAATTTTAAATGAGTCTGAACATTAAGGGTGTGTCTATACTTGCATTCCTCTTCAAAAGAGGTATGCAAATGAGGTAAATCAAAAATGCAAAATGAAGCATAAGTTTTGCATATTCAGCACCTCATTTGCATATCCTGATTTTGAAAGAGCTTCTTTTGAAAGAAGAGAGCCAGTGTAGACAATGGTCTTTCGAAAGTAAACCCACTTTCAAAAGAATCCTTCTTCCCATTAAATAACAGAGGTGCTGTTGTGGCTGATTGGATTTGTTTTAGGAAATCCCAGCCTGAGGCTGTAAGTAGCCCAGATTTTAAGCAAAGGTACCCTGGACTGATTTCTCTATCTGTGTCCAGAAACTCTGTCCTATCATACCCATGCATTCCTTGTGGGGTGGGGACATTTCTAATTCCACTTTAAAATTACAAATTGAACCTCTCTAGTCTGGCAATCTCTGGTACAGCAACATTCATAATCTGGCGTGATTTTTAGTTAGCCAGATGTCCACTGATCATGACTGTGGCCAAGTTTCCTGGAGCCCCATAAAGTTTGTTTACAGTCACCAGTCCTGCCTCTCAGTGTTCTGCACTGTTATTTAGCTTTAATGTACCCCTAAATGTCTTTTAAGAGTTCAGAAAGCAGTAGAAGAGTTGGTAGTGCTATTAAACAATATTGATTTCCTGTCATCCAGCAAATTCTCTCACTTGGCACTGGTTAAGTCCTCAGGGTGCTGGATTAGAGAGGTTCAACCTGCACTGGTAAACTGCAGCTTCTTGCAACTGCAGAACATAGTGGTTACAGCTACACTAGCGAGTTTTGCCAGCAAAAACTTGGTTTTGTCCACAAAACTTGTGAAGTGTCCACACACAAAAAGCATTTTATCGACAGTTTGACAACAACAAGACGCAGCACTTTTGGTCTCAGACATGAGGCATAATGCTGCTGTTGATAAATTCTTAAGACAAAAAAGCTGTGTGGAAGCTCTGGGGGGGCTTTCTCTTGTTGGACAAGAAATTCGAACAATGGGTGACCCTGACTGTTGTCCTTCTGGGTGCCTGTTTTGTAGAGATGGTAGCCAGGCAATACGGCCACTCTATCGACAGAGCAGAGCACTCTTCCAATTGGCTCTTGTGTGTGGCTGCACTCTGTCAACAGAAGTTTTGTTGGGAAATCTCTTCTGACAGTGACTTTTGTCAACAGATTGCTGTAGTGTAACTGTAGCTATAGACATAACTTCTCAATAGTCTTTGACACCAAGAATCAACATATGCTGTGTTTAAAAGCAAAGACTGAAATTGGTTGCCATTGAATAGTAAAAGAGAGGGAGCCATGCTAGTCCATATACTATCAAAACAAAAAAAACAGTCAAGTAGCACTTCAAAGACTAACAAAATAATTTATTAGGTAAGCTTTCATGGGACAGACCCACTTCTTGGCTACGTCTACACGTGCAGCCAACATCGAAATAGCTTATTTCGATGTTGCGACATCTAAATAGTCTATTTCTATGAATAACGTCTACACGTCCTCCAGGGCCGGCAACGTCGATGTTCAACTTCGACGTTGCTCAGCCCAACATCGAAATAGGCGCAGTGAGGGAACGTCTACACGTCAAAGGAGCACACATCGAAATAGGGATGCCAGGCACAGCTGCAGACAGGGTCACAGGGCGGACTCAACAGCAAGCCGCTCCCTTAAAGGGCCCCTCCCAGACACAGTTGCACTAAACAACACAAGATCCACAGAGCTGACAACTGGTTGCAGACCCTGTGCCTGCAGCATAGATCCCCAGCTGCCGCAGAAGCAGCCAGAAGCCCTGGGCTAAGGGCTGCTGCCCACGGTGACCATAGAGCCCCGCAGGGGCTGGAGAGAGAGCATCTCTCAACCCCCCAGCTGATGGCCACCATGGAGGACCCAGCAATTTCGACGTTGCGGGACGCGGATCGTCTACACGGTCCCTACTTCGATGTTGAACGTCGAAGTAGGGTGTTATTCCTATCTCCTCATGAGGTTAGCGACTTCGACGTCTCGCCGCCTAACGTCGAAGTTGGTGCCGCTACTTCGAAGTAGCGTGCACGTGTAGACGCAGCTCTTCAGAGCATAACCAGACCAGAACAGACTCAATATTTAAGGCACAGAGAACCAAAAACAGTAATCAAGGAGCACAAATAAGGAAAAAATGATCAAGGTGAGCAAATTGGAGAGTAGAAGGGTAGAAGTCAGGGGGGAAGGTCAAAAATTAGATGAAGCCAAGTATGCAGACGAGCCCCTATTGTGACTCAGAAAATTCCCATCCAGGTTCAAACCACATGTTAATGTGCCGAATTTTAATATACAAGACATCTCAGCTGTCTCCCTTTGAATAGTAGTGCAAAAATTTTTCGTAAGTAACATACAAACTCTTAAGTCATTAACAGAATGGCCCACTCCATTAAAATGTTAACTAACCAGTTTGTCGATCTGGAGTGTTTTTATGTCTGTTTTGTGCCCATTAACTCTTTGTCTAAGGGAATTTGAAGTCTGTCCAATGTACAAAGCATCTGGGCATTGCTGGCACGTGATGGCATATACGATGTTAGCTGAGGAACATGAGAATGTGCCCGTGATTCTGTGAAAAATTAGGTTAGGTCCAGTGATGGTATTTCCAGAGAAGATATGTGGACAAAGCTGGCAGCAGGCTTTGTTGCAAAGAAAGATTCCAGGACTGGTATTCCTGGGGTATAGACTGTGGCTGTTGGTGAGGATCCTCATAAGGAATTTTCTGAGTCACTATAGGGGCTCGTTTGCATACTTGGCTTCATCTAATTCTTGACTTTCTCCCCCCCCAACTTCTACCCCTCTACTCTCTGATTTCCTCACCTTGGTCATTTTTTTCTGATTTGTCCTCCTTGATTACTGTTTTTGGTTCTCTGTGCCTTAAATATTGAGTCTGTTCTGGTATGGCTATGGTCTGAAGAAGTGGGTGTGTCCCACAAAAGCTCACCTAATAAATTATTTTGTTAGTCTTTAAAGTGCTACTTTACTGCTTTTTTGTTTTGGTTGCCATTGAGTGTACTTGTTTAGGTTGTTGAATCCCAGGTATGGGTTGGAACTCCTAATCTGAAAATCCCCATTATTCCAATAGGGCAAAATCCCTTTTGTCCTCAGGATCTAAAAAAAAAAGGTCCCTGTTATAGGACCAGCTTATCTGAAGGATTTTGTCTTGCTTTATGCCCTACCAGAGAACTGGAGTTTAGACTTGTTGACCATTCCAGAAGAAAAAAATCCCAAAAACAAAAACTCAGTTTAAATATGATTAAGGCTCGTTAAGTGAACTATCTCCCTCCATGCAAACTGTAAAAAACATGGAGATAAGTAATTCTGCAATACATAATTTTACTTGCATACTAATACCCCCACAGAACACTTCCACTGACAGACTCCATGCAGTATCATCCCAAGGACCTTCCTTCTGCTTCTCAATGATAAGGAACAAGTGTAGACAATAAATTAATCTCCCTCCCATAATTACAGATTTATGCTGCCCCATTCAGCACATAACATATGATACACTTAACTTGCGCATATGCATCAAGAGTTGAATAGTTACTATGTTGCTGAGGTGCCATTTTAGTACGGTTTTAATCTCACTGAGTAGCTTCAGTCACATTGCTAATAATGGGACATGGCAGCCATGCTGATGTAAAGAAAGATTATTATTATAATGGAGAAGTAGGGAGAAATTAATAATTTTACTAAATTAAACCCTATTTTTTCAAAATTCACACTTGAAGCTAATTGGCCATGAGTTTTATCTTCATGGTAAGTGTGAATAATAACAAACCAGCTGTTTGATAGCAAAAAAGAATAAAATTAAGGCACTGTTGAAAAATTTTGTAATGGTGTCAATTCTTAATTAATTTTAATTCATAAACTAAGGAACAGATTTAGGTGAAAATCTCCTAAAATCAGACATTATGGCCATGTCTACACATTTTTGGATGGGGCATGTAAATGACATAGATCGGAACTAGCTAATGAGTCACTGATGTGAATATTCAGTGCCTGATTAGCATAATGGTGGCAAGTCACGCTTCAAAAGTACTGCTTTCAAAACGCAAACTGGCCATGTAGATGTGGCCACTGCAAAATAAACCCCAGATTTAGAAATTCCCTTATTCCCAATTTGTTTTGGAAATAAGGGAATTTTGAAGTCTGGGGTTTGTTTCTATGTGCCCGTGTCTACATGGCTAGTTTGCATTTCAAAAGCAGCTCTTTCAAAGTGTGACTGGCCGCCATTATGCTAATAAGGCACTGAATATTTATATCAGTACCTCATTAACCAGTTTCAAGTCACGTCATTTACATGCCCCTTCCAAAAGGAAATGGCACGTGTAGACACAGTCTTTGTATTGTACATTCAGGGAATATAGAGTGCATCTGTCATTGCAAACAAAAAAGTGCAAAACTGAACGAAGCCTAATGGTGATAGAGCTCTCGTCTCTCTAATATCTTAATTTATAGCAGATAACATCTTTCTTGTTATCATCCTGATTCTTTGGAACATTTATCCCTTAGATGTAACAATCTGCCATACTATACATTTCTTTCAACTTCAGGGTGGAAGTCAATTAGCTATTAGGTGCATGCAAGGTGGTGGAATTTGTTTATTAAGTTTGAATAGTAGCAGAGAAGGAGCCGTGCTAGTCTATATACTACCAAAACAAAAACGCAGTGAAGTAGCACTTTAAAGACTAACAAAATAATTTATTATGTGAGCTTTCATGGGACAGACCCACTCCTTCAGACCATAGCTATACCAGAACAGACTCAATATTTAAGGCACAGAGAACCAAAAATAGTAATCCAGGTTGACAAATAAAAAAAAATTATCAAGGTGACCAAATCAGAGAGTAAAGGGGCAGAAGGGTGGGGGGGAGTCAAGAATTAGATTAAGTCAATTATGCAAAAGAGCCCTTATAATGACCCAGAAAATGCACATCCCTGTTCAAACCACATGTTAGTGTGTCAAATCTGAACATAAAAGAGAGTTCAGCAGCATCTCTTTCAAGACTGTTGTGAAAATTCCTCTTCAGTAAGATGCAAACTTTTAAGTCGTTAACAGAACGGCCCACTCCATTAAAATGCTGGCTGACAGGTTTGTGGATCAGGAGTGTTTTTATGTCTGTTTTGTGCCCGTTAACTGCTGCTGCCAGCTTTGTCCACATATCTGTTCTGGAGTTACCATCACTGGACCGAACCAGGTTATTCACAGAATCATGGGCACATTCTCATGTTCCTCAAATAACATCATATATGCCATCATGTGCCAACAATGCCCAGATGCTTTGTATATTGGACAGATGTCAAACTCTCTTAGACAGAGAGTTAATGGGTTCTCTGTGCCTTAAATATTGAGTCTGTTCTGGTATGGCTATGGTCTGAAGAGGTGCGTCTGCTCCACAAAGGCTCATGTAATAAATTATTTTGTTAGTCTTTGAAGTGCTACTTGACTGCTTTTTTGTTTTCAGTAAGTTTATTAAAGTTTATTAACTCATTTATTAAGTTTATTAAAATTGTATGAGGTAGTCCTCTGGATATTACATTTTTCTTGTATATCACATTTTTCTTGATATGTATGATATATCATCATATCAAAGTTTTCTAGGGCCAATGAAAAGAAATCAATGATTCATGAAACTAGTAACCTAGTGTATAGAATGCTGAGCAGCATGTCTCTGACTTTATTCTGCTGAGGGACAAAAATGCTGCTTCACGTACTACTACATCTTTGCAATGAGCACATATGTAGCACTAATGAAGATGCCTGAGCAAGCTTAGACAAAAGGATTCAGAGCAGACATTATCTGGGCAGTTTAGAAAAACCTTTGTTACTTTTTTACTGTAGTTACATATATATGTGTGTGGGGTGTGCATGAAAATGATCATGACTTTTCCTTGGTGGGCAGCACTCTGTTTTGCCCTTGAATCAATAGTATGGTAGTGTGCAACATGTCCAGTGCTATCATTTGGGTCTGTTAAGAGTTTTGGTTTCTATTTGATTTAATATCCACACAGATAGCATCATGGTAAACTACAGTGATTCGTTCACCTTTCCTTAAGACTAATATAAAATACTTTTCTTCCTCACTGATTTTCGTATATATTTTACAAGACAAAATAATCTGTAGTTTTGTTCTGTAAATTTTAGTACAGCAGCATAAAACTCTGCGTGATCAAATAGATAAAACTGTTCAATTATCTCAATCAAATTATCTTAAAATAATAACATGAAGTTAAACCAGAAGTGCGTACAAATCTCTGGCATCCAAGAATTAAGATAATTAACACAATAATTGTCCATGGTAATTTTTCTTAGACCTGTGTTGTATTTTTTTCTCAAGAATCTAAATCTATTTAATTTGCATTTTTGTTGTTGTTTTTGTTCCTTGTTTTTAAAACTCATTTTGCTCCAGGTGGCAGGTCAGTATTGCTGGAATTTTTTTTTTTAGGTCTACCAATTGCATTGGGACTGCCTCACCACTTCTGGTTGGTGCAAGGGGGAGCCCCTCACCTCCATTGAAGTGGCAAAGCCTAGGAGTAGTACTTTTGAGCTGGGCTGCTGTAGGGAGGAGCAGGACTGCCCCCATGCTGATTGGATTGGCAGGTAAAATTGCAAGGCACATAGAAGAGCACGAATTGTTGGGCAAAAGTCAGTATGGTTTCTGCAGAGGGAAGTCGTGTCTAACTAATCTATTAGAATTCTTTGAAGGGGTTAATAAACATGCGGACAAGGGGCACCCAGTGGACATAATATACCTAGATTTCCAGAAAGCCTTTGACACGGTCCCACACCAAAGGCTTTTATGTAAATTAGGCGGTCATGGGATAGGAGGAAAGATCCTTTCATGGATCGGGAATTGGTTAAAAGACAGAAAACAAAGGGTTGGAATAAATGGTAAATTTTCACAATGGAGGGGGGTAACTAGTGGTGTTCCCCAGGGGTCAGTCCTGGGACCGATCCTGTTCAACTTGTTCATCAATGATCTAGAAAATGAGGCAAGCAGTGAGGTGGCAAAGTTTGCAGATGACACCAAGTTGTTCAGGACAGTCAAAACCAAAAGGGATTGTGAAGAACTACAAAAAGATCCCAGCAAACTGAGTGACTGGGCAGCAAAATGGCAAATGAAATTTAATGTGGGTAAGTGTAAGGTAATGCACATTGGAAAAAATAACCCAAATTACATGTACAACATGATGGGGCCAAATTTAGCTACGACAGACCAGGAAAGGGATCTTGGAGTTATAATGGATAGTTCTCTGAAGACATCCACACAGTGTGCAGCAGCAGTTAGTAAAGCAAATAGGATGTTAGGAATTATTAAAAAAGGGATCGATAATAAGACAAAAGATATCATACTTCCCCTATATAAAACTATGGTACGCCCGCATCTTGAGTACTGTGTGCAGATGTGGTCTCCTCACCTCAAAAAAGATATATTGGCATTAGAAAAGGTTCAGAAAAGGGCGACTAAGATGATTAGGGGTTTGGAACGGGTCCCATATGGGGAGAGGCTAGAGAGACTGGGACTTTTCAGTCTGGAAAAGAGGCGATTGAGGGGTGATATGATAGAGGTATATAAAATCATGAATGGTGTGGAGAAAGTGAACATAGAAAAATTATTTACCTTTTCCCATAATACAAGAACTAGGGGACACCAAATGAAATTGATGGGTAGTAGGTTCAAAACTAATAAAAGGAAATTTTTCTTCACACAGCGCACAGTCAACCTGTGGAACTCCTTGCCAGAGGAGGCTGTGAAGGCCAGGAATCTATTAGGGTTTAAAAAAGAGCTCAATAAATTTTTGCAGGTTAGGTCCATAAATGGCTATTAGCCAGGGGTAAAGTATGGTGCCCTAGCCTTCAGTACAAAGGCAGGACATGGATGGCAGGAGATAAATCACTTGATCATTGTCTTCTGTTCTCCTTCTCTGGGGCACCTGGCATTGGCTACAGTCGGCAGACGGGATACTGGGCTGGATGGACCTTTGGTCCGACCCAGTATGGCCATTCTTATGTTCTTATGTTCTCATGGATGTGGTGCAGCGCTCACGGTGAATGTGAGGGAGGTGTCAGCAAGATTCATATAGCACCCTTCAAACCCAGCACAAGTTGCCTACAATTTTAATTAATGATTAAAACCTAGTGTTAGAAGATTCTTTCATACTGTTAGAAATCATATTCTCTTTCCTCCCTAAGCAGCCCTGGTCTTGCTGCGTCTAAAAATAAAAACATTTCTAAACATAACTCTGAAGAGTTTTAAGAAATGGTATAACACCACACATTACATCATTTTGACATTGCTTCTCTATGTCTAAAAAAATGCAATCTCGATTTAGATTCTACTGTTAAACTGATAATAATCTCACAGGATCATTGTATCTGAAATAGACACGCTTTTCTCAGACTTCTGAAATTGGTTCCTCTCTCTTATTGAAAAATAACATGGCAATGGAACAATGAAATACTGTCCGAAACATCCAGATAGTATGTGGTTCAGTTAAATAAAAGACAATTGCTTTTATTGCCACTTGAATGGTACAGAGATTTTACATACTTGCTCAGATGGTAGGATTTCATTTATTGAAAGAAACTATCAGGGGCTGAACCAGCATTCTGATCCTCATTGATGTCTACTGAGACAAGCTACTATGAATATTCTTTTTATATAGTAAAGTTAGTTTGACATAGGACTTTTGCATCATCTCCCCTGAAATCTACCAGCTAACAAATGAACAATACATACTTTCCTTCTGATAACAGAAATTACATATTTTTGTTTGTAAATGGAAAACATTCTGTGCACCTGGTTTCATAGTAATTTTTACTTTGTAGCCTGAGAAATATTTTGTCATTTCAGAACACACATCTATTTTTACTGTTTTTTCTAGGAAGTGATGAAATACATGATTATACTTGTTCTGCTAGCTTTATTTGAAAGGTGACACTCTTATTCTGAACACCATATATTGTATATTCACTTCCAAGGGTCTTATAAGTGCATATTACAAATGGGAAGAATATATATGTAGCATTCTGTGTGCTAGAAATGATTTGTATTCACAGTCTGCACAACTGCTACAGATTTTGGTACCTGTTACAACTGGACTTTTCTGCCTCAGTGCTTTTTAATTGTGTAGTCTCACCTAATTTTTAAACCAGAAGTGTTGCTCTGGTGCAAAATGATGTATTGGTGTAAAATGTTTTTGTATGTTAAGTATTCTTAGTTCTGAGTAACCACTGAAAGATACTGTAATATGTGCCTAGAACGCATCCTAACCCCAAAATGCCAGGATGCGCTACGGAACCAATAAACACTGTTATACAAGTAACTTCTTTTACTACTCATTGTAAGCAAGCAGCATTTGTGTATCTGTCAGTCATTTGTACTGCCAAGAAACTCTGGTCATCAGCAAACAGGATCAAATTTGCCAGCTCTGAAGTTTGGTGTATAAACCTCTTTTTCATGAACTAAAAGTCATGGGCCTGTAAGCTGAGGCTACGGCAGACTCATTATTTGCTAGGTAGTCTCGGTGTCACTAGAGGGTGACAGAGCATGCACACCAAGCAGGCACAGTTACGTACGGTCCAAAGCCAGTTATATCATGCTGGTGTGCAATGGGAGCCTTTACCTCAAAGTGTCTGTGCAAAGTGGCAGATCTGTATTGAGTGCTATTAGCTGACTTTGGCAACAATGGTCTAATGTGGTGAATGTTAGCACTGAGGAAATGAATACAGCCCTGAGGCTGTGAGACAGATCCTTTACTTTCTAGTCACCGTGAATGATTTGGTTCCAGCACACATCGGTGTAATCTGCTGACAGAAGCTATGCCAAAATAAGCAATGAAAGAAAGAGACCCATGGTCAGTCTTACTGGTGTTACACTCAGCTGCTGAATAAACTCCATTCCAGATAAGAATGAGAAGCAGCTTTTCTTTCAAGACCTAACTTTTCTCCAAGATATATATAGAGAGGGGGTATATATTAATTAACTTAACTTAACTTAATTTATTCCTTCCATGGGTCCTATTAATGACAGGTGACTTCTACCTCCCACCCTGCTTTTATTCTCCTTCTTCTTCCTCCCTCCGCTGGATTCTTATGTGTTTGCTCCAAATCTGATGATGTGGGTCTTACCCACTCAAGCTCATTACCTAATAATAAACAAAATTGTTAGTCTTTAAGGTGCTCCAGAACTGCTTGCTTTTTGTGCCCCACCTCTGAAACTAACTCTTATCCATTCATAGTGCCATCTTGTGAAATCCAGTCATGTAATTTTCAGGCAGTACAATAACATTAACTAAATTCTAATTGTGAACAACTTGTTTAGTCCCCTTGATCTTCAAATTCTTCCCCCTTTCATACTTGTGCAGCTATGCTGAAGAAAATAAGAGTTGCATAGGTGCACTTCTGGGAGCTGGATGTAGAAAATAACATGCCATAAGTATGCAGTGAGGATAGAACCTGCACTGCAGAGTCTTCAGTACTTGATGATTTAGGTCTTCCTTATGATTTTATGGTAAGAAACTTTGGTGTTTATATTTCATTTTATTATTCCCTGATGTCTGCATGTAAAACTTTATTCCTCTCCAAATTTTTCCATAGTAGTATGGCAGGCTGAGAAAAAACAGCATGAAAACCTGGAGATGTTGTATGTTTAAAGGGAAAATATAAAACCAAAGTGTAATTTTAAAGAGATTATTAGAAACTTATACACAATACATATAATAGAGAAAAATAAATGAGAATATTATTAAAAGTACAATTACACATAGCATGAATGCATATTCACTTTTAAATTTACAGTTAAAAATTCCTTATACTTTTTAGATTAGGAAATCATTACAGGGCTACATACACAGAACAATTCTAACTGTACTATGCTTGAAATCCTCTTTCAAATTTGAAACTCATAAACGTGGTATTTACCCAACTGAACAAGTTATCATTGGTAACAATGTTTCTATCACCAGTCAATAAATTTCACAGCAGCGCTGATATGTATGGTGAAGTTTTCTGTGTGTTGTTAATCTTTTAAGCACTCTAGTTAGTCAAAGTAGCAATAAAGCTAAATTTAACATCCATCTTACCTGTAACTTTTCACGTGTATTTATTTTTCTAATATAGTGTTATCCTGTATGTAGTATTACAGTGGCTCAAAGTTGCTGACATTAACAATATTATTTACTTCTTATATTGGTGTTACAGACTTAGAATTTACAAGTCTATACTGTTCTGCTTCACAAATGTTAAAGTGTATGGGACAGACATTTTATCGTTTGTTTTATTGATTAAAATGCACTACAGATGCCTTCCATTTCAATGATACTTTAATGATAGTAGAAGTAGTTATCATTCATTGGATGTATATTCAAAACTGATTGCCTCAGCAGTATAGTTAACAGGCATACAAGTACATTTGATGACAAGCCTTTCACATTTGGATATGAAGTTTCATTTCCAAGTTTCCAAGCATAAGAACAAAAATTGTTGGATTCTAGCAGTTACGCGTGGAACAGAAATGGCAAATTGCAGCTGCCTTAAAATGTTGTCTCTATTTCTCCTTCTTGCTTTCATGTGTCTTTGAAAGGCACAGTGGGTGAGGTAATATCTTTTATTGGACCAGTTGCCGAGAGGGACAAGCTTTCGAGCCGCAAAGAGCTCTCCTTCAGGTCAGGGAAAGTTGCTCAGAATGTCACAGAAAACACAAAGTGGAATAAATTGTTTAGCATAAATTGTAAACTCATATTGTAGGATTCAAAGTGATGCGACCAGTTAACACCTGTGATCATAGGACAAAAGAAAAGGTGGCTGAGTAGCTTACTGAGTGTTGTAATAAGCCATAAGCCAGTCTTTTTATGAAATCCATCATTTTTAGTTTCTGTCAAAGTTATAAATTTAATGTCATAGACTCATTTTAGTGTTGTTTAGGATTCCTTTGAGGATGAGGACTGAAATGATCACCTGCACTTTATGAGGTACACCACAGATATGTGTGGTTGTTAAAGCTGTATTTGAATTCTGTGAGCCAGTTTGGATTAGCTGTCCTGAGGATGAAAATATCAATGTATTCCAGTATTTCATTAGTGTATTCAGGTGTTTCATTCATTCTGTGGCACAGTTGGTCAGAAATTCTTCCTCAAAGTAGCCCTGGAAGCAGTTGTATTGAGAAGCCATTGTAGTACATATGACTGTTCTGATGGTTTGGACAAAAAGTCTGTTGTTGAATGTAAAATTATTGTGGGTGTGGATGAATTGGATGAGTTGGCAAGATGCTTAGGTGGGTATCTGAGCGCTGTCTATTGCTTGATAGATATTTGAGGCAGTCATTTTGAGAGATGTCGGTGTATAGGGAGGTGACATCCATGGTGGCAAAGAGGATGTTCTTGGGGCGTGGGGGGCTGTTAATGTTGCAGTTTCTAGAGGAAGCAGATACTTTGTGGACCAGCCATTAACTATAAACACACGATAGTGTGGGCTATTTTGCTACTTGGCTTTAGGGTGGATGCTAAGAGCTAGTATTCTAAGTTCTCTATAAGAGGACTCTGTGAGAGGACACATGCAAGACTCCATCATAACTATATACAGGGCGACTGAGGAAGCAGCATACTTAACATTGAGGGGGGGGTATGTCTTACATTGCTGTCTAGTGGCCTTACAGGTGATGCAAGGAAGAGCCTCAAGAGTATTCAGTGAGCTGCAGCATAGAGACTCTTATGGAAAATGAAGTGGGGTGGGGGAATGAAAGAGCTCTCTTTGGTTGGCTAGAGGGGAGGAACAATGGTGATGTGACTCTTACACATCTAGGAATGTGGAGGCCAGAAACAGGAAGACCAGGCCACATAACAAACATAGAATGAACAACGTTTTTATTAACTGGTATGTAGGCTGTGCTAGGATACAATACTTCATAAGCTACCCATACTTTTTTGCTTTTGCTTTATTCAGTGACAAATTGGATGAATTCAGGGTAGGATGCAAGTTGAATATTGTTTATCATTTCATTAACTGTTTTTGTTTGTTCTTGTTTCTGTATTATTTTTCTACAGTTAAAGCACTTAGCTGCCACGTTGACTGCTGCTTATAGAAAAATAAAATAAATAAACGAGACACTTATCAAGGCTTTCTATTAAGCCAAAGTCATCTATACTTAACAAGAAAGAGCTGTGAACCACTAACAAGGACATAACATAGAAAACGATACATGATTTTCACAATATCTAGGTAGCAGTCTTCAGCTTATTTACAGAGAATACTTCTGAACCACTGCAACGCCATCGATATATACCACTAAATATTTCCTCCTTATTCAGTGTGCATTAACCTTCATAGTTCACTGTTTCATGGGACCTAATCTTCACAAGGTCAGGCAGTCACAGATGGCACAGTTGCATATTCAAATGTATAAATCTATAAATGTATAGCTGTCCCTTTGGATATGCAAGTGCCCAGTTTCTATGCACAATCATAGGAATGGCGCATGTCAATTAGGCACACAGCTGCATGCTTATCGTGTCTTAAATACTTGGCTCTTTTAAACTCAGTCCCCTAATATCAATGTAACCAAAGGTTCTACACAGAAATGAACTGCGTGTCTGGGTTGCTGCGGAGATGCCATGCTGAATTCTGTGCTCCAGCCAACAGGCAAATTTGCATTAAAATAATCTGGTGTTCTAGGCTCATTACAACTTGGGACCGCCACTGATTATGTGCCACAACCCTGTCTCCCTGAAGCTGCAGAATCCCTGGAGCAGCCTTCTTAAATAGTCGGGGCAGTAGCATCGGACCACTACTCCTCATTTGGAGAAGCAGCAAGGGCTCCCATCCTTCTGGGACCATCAGGAACCCATCTTCCCCCAAAGAGACAAAGGAGGTAGAAGAGTCATGCCATGGTATTTACCATTGCCCCTGTTGTATATGTGCTTATGTGGAAACTATAGGTCTCTTGAACTCTTCCTTTCTTGTTGTACAAAGAGTTCTATCTTGGTGTGGTATTGGTAAGGCAGTGCTGAACAGAGACTCTTGGAGTTAACACATCATTGCACTTCCTGGGGCAGTTCATCCCTCTTCGAGCTCTTGGTTCAGGCTGTATGGAGGTATAAGCACACCTAATTGCTTTGGCTATACTGCTTCATAATTCCAAATGTTAGTTCACAGCAATTATGACTAGATAGTTACTTTAAAAATGAAAGATGAGATACTGAGATAACCATGTGAATCCAGGTGCTCAGCCCCTTGCCAGGGGCTTGTAGCATCCATGCTTTAATCTAGATCTTGCAAAAGTAGGTGGGCTTTACATGTCATCCCACCAAATGAATTTTGCTCTCTTTAGCAAGGGGAGGGATATCTCAGTGCTTAGATGATCGGCCTTGTAAACCCAGGGTTGTAAGTTTAACTCTTGAGGGGACCTTCAAGGGTCTGCGGCAGTTAAATTTAAAAAAAATCTGTCAGGCATGGTGACAGGTGAGTGCAGAGGACTGGGCTCAATTACCTCTCAAGGTCCCTTTCAGTTCTGTGATATATATATATATATATATATATATATATATACCTGCATCTTCATTTCTATTGCAAGTTTTGGAAGACCAGATTAAAACAATAGTTTAGTTCTCTTGAGATAGGTTACATGAGGTGAAAAATCATATTTGCTTTAATATTTGTAATTCAGTGGCATCCATTCAGCACATTGCTGTGGGTTTTGTGCTCCTTGGCATTAGGGTGGCTGCTAAGATCTAGTATTCTAAGCAGGCCCATAAAAGGCCTTTTAACACCCAGTACTACAAAAGGCTTGCTACTATATCCAGTGCTAAGGCTGCAGCAGTGGCTTTCCCACAGCCATATCATGAGTAGTCAAAATTCTTCTGCACTATTAGCTCATCAGGCTGACACCATTAATTTACAGCAGTTTCATAGGCCACAGGACACCAGAGAGTGATGTAACCAACATCACATCCAACAGCCTTTGGCTGGCCCTGCATGGTGCATCATCTGGATGAACTGGAAGTTCCCTTTCAGTGTGTGATCAAGTGATACTCAGATCTGTGCTCTTCAGAAGTGTAGACAAACACCCTAGCCATTTAGCCACCAGAAGCAAATAGTGGAATTTCTATAGCAAATGATTTTGAAATTGACAGCAGAACTCCAAATCATATCTGGCATCTCAGCAGTATGCCCTGCAGGGTGGGGGAAAACAGATAGGCTTCAAGTAAAACAGCAAAAATGGAGGAAATAACATACAGCAAATCCTATGCCATCAACACTCCTGGTGAGGTGGCCTATTATAGATCTGAACTTATCTCTAAATTGATGGGCAATAGCTGCCATCCTTCTGTAGACAAGTTTTCTCAGTCTTGCTCTGTCTTGTATAAGGATACATGCTGCATGCTTGTGGTTTTGCTGGTGCAGTTGCAGGTGACCTATGTGAAGAAATTGCTGTTTTATGTGTATGTCAGATATGCCTTGGTGATTCATGTACCATGGTCTTCATGGTTTTGCTGTGGTTTTGGTTAACTGCTAACATTCATAAAGTCTGTAAATATTGCAATTTTTCTGGGTGCAGTTTGGCATGCATTCTTCAGTTACACCCTGGAGGATTTGGAATGTGTGTG
The DNA here is from genome assembly GCF_033958435.1 of Carettochelys insculpta. Lineage (NCBI taxonomy): Eukaryota > Metazoa > Chordata > Testudines > Carettochelyidae > Carettochelys > Carettochelys insculpta. The sequence goes on from NC_134137.1 coordinate 142,083,255, forward strand.
TGTCTCACCAAAAACCAAGACATATATTCAGAAATACTTTAAAGATCTTAGTGGTTCTTTGATTAGAATATGTTATAAGTCAGCAGTGGAGAGGTTGTGTGTGTGATTGTGATAGCCTCCTATCTTTTGGTTTCCCAGTGGGTATGGCTAGTATCCACCTTTAGCTATGATATAAAATGTGTTTGTGCTCATGCAGTAACATTGTGTCCCTTAATTTCTGATTGGTAATGCTGCTTGTCAGTAGTTAACTGTGATAGATATCTGTGTTCTAATGTGTTTTAATTCTGGACTTTTATGCACTTGCTATAAGAATAAATTATATTTGTATTCCTGGACTAATAACTCACTGAAAGAGCATGAGGAATCTGCCAGATATCATCCATTACAGATATTGATTGGGTAGCATAAATGCACATGGAAACCAGTCTGAAAGTGCTTTTGGGAGGTTGTTAAAATAATGACTAAAGATGCCATTTTCAGTGAAGGGATGTGAAAAGTAGCTGACTTATAGTCCATACATTTTGGATGATTCAGACAGAAATCTGTATCACTCTGCTATGCCTTACTCTGGGATATTGCACTGTCCAAAACCCAGTTGAGTTGCAACTAGAAAACAATCCAATCAAAATTAGGGATGATGCTAGGAGTTAATATAAGCAAACTTGACTGCCTCTGTCAGAGAGACAGATGCCATAGGGAAGAAGGCAACTTTGATAAGCAACTGGTCAGGAACAGATCTTTGCAGTCATGTTGCAGGTACAGGGTGAACCTCTCTAGTCTGGAACTCTCTCTTCTGGCAACATCCATAACCTAACATGATTTTAGTTAGCTGGATAGCCACTTATCACGTGTGTGGCCCAATTTTCTGTGGCCCTATAAAGTTTGTTTACAGCCACCAGACCTGGCTCTCAGTGTTCTGTGCTGTTATTTAGCTGTAATTTATCCCAAAGGCTGTGTCCACACAGGCACAAATCTTCGAAATAGCCATTATTAGCATTAGGATGCTTCCAGCTTATCCTGGGATTTTGAGAGGTGCAGGTCCTTTCGAAAAGGACCCCTGTGTAACCGCGCCAAGCCGTGCGCTTTCAAAAGCGGCTCTTTTGAAGCGCTGCGGCCAGAAGTGTCTTAATGCTAATGAGGCGCTGAATATTCAATTCAGCGCCTCACTAGTAATCTTTGAAATGGCCATTAGCATGGCTATTTTGAAGATTTGTGCCCATGTAGACACACCCTAAATGTCTTGTAAGAGACAAGTAATCAGCGGAAAAGTTGGTAATGCTGCAAGACAATATTGACTTCCTGTGGTCCAGCAAATTCTCTGGAGACTGCCTGGCTGCTGTCTCAACAGAATGGCCAACTGGAAGCACAGCAGACCGGGTTGCCCGGTGACCTGGAAGCCCTGTCTGTCTATAAAGGGCCTCCCTGGAGCATCCACATGCCTTTTTTGTTGACAGATTCTCTCAAGAAAGGCATTCTGCCTCATGCAGGGAGAAGCAGAAGGCTGTCAGCAAAGGTGGTGATTTCTGTCTGCAATATGTTGACAATTCATTTTTAGTGTGGATGCTCCATGGGTTTTTTGACCTAACACTAGTTTTGTCGACAAAACCCTCTAGTGTAGACATAGCCCCACAGTATATTCTTTTTCCTCACATAAATCTAATTTTAACTACTACAAATGGAACTTTAGTCTGGTGATTTGAATCTGGAGTCAATGACTGCTGAGCTAGTGAAAGTAAAATAAACTTTACTGAATGATGCTAATTCCTTTTGAATGAAATTTAGTACCTTTGGGGTCCATTGTATTAAAAATGCTGTTGTGTATGTACTATTGTATGTACCTTCTCTAGTAAGAAGGGGATGCTAATGTAACGTGTACATTATTTTCTCTTTGAAGCCACACCACTGGTGAGGCAATGCTTACACTAGTTGGGAGCACAGGTGGTGTTCTCCTTAATCATTGCTGTCCAAGGTAGGGGCCCAGGCAGAGACATGTGCATACTGGAGGTGAATGCCTGGTTGCGAGGATGGTGTCACCAGGAGCGCTTTGGCTTCCTTGATCACGGGATGCCATTCCACGAAGGACTACTAAGCAGGGATGGAATTCACCATTCAAAGAATGGGAAGGATGTATTTGGATTGAGCCTGGCTAGCCTCATGAAGAGGGCTTTAAACTAGGTTCGATGGGGACAGGTGACCAAAGCCCACAGGTAAGTGAAAAACCTGGAGACCTGGGAGTTGTATTGGAAATGGGAGTGATAATGGGCTATAATAGCAGAGAAAAAAAAGGGACTAGGCAGAACTGGGAGGCAAGGCAAATCAATATCTTAGATACCTATAAACAAATGCAAGAAGTATGGGTAATAAACAGGAAGAACTTGAAATCCTAATAAACAAACACAGTTATGACATAACTGGTATCCCAGAAGCTTGGTGGGATAATACACATGATTGTAATATTGGTATAGAAGGGTACAACTTACTCAGGAAAGATAGGAAGGGTAAACAAGGAGGAGGAGATGACATATATATCAAAAATGTGCACACCTGGACAGAGGTGGAGATGGATGCAGGAGATAGATATGTTGAGAGCCTCTGACTTAGGTTAAAAGTGGTCAAAAACAATGGTGATGTCATGATAGGGGTTTACTACAGACCACCTGCCAAGAAGAAGAGGTGGATGAGACTTTGTTTAAACAATTAACAAAATTATCCAAAACACAGGATTTGACAGTGATGAGGGATTTCAACTATCCAGACATCTGTTGGTAAACTAACACAGTGAGATACAGACTATCCAGAAAGTTATTGGACTGCATGGATGACAAATTTTTATTTCAGAACGTAGAAAAAGCTACTGGGGGGAAGCAGTTCTAGATTTGATTTTAACAAGTAGTGAGGAACTCATTGAGAATTTGAAAGTGGAAGGTAGCTTGGGAGAAAGTGACCAAGGAATCATAGAGTTCCTGATTCTAAGTCATAGTGAAAGGGAGAACAGCAAAATAGAGACAGTGGATTTCAGGAAAGCAAATTTTGGTAAACTCAGAGAGCTGGTAAGTAAGGTTCTATGGGAAGCAAGATTAAGAGAAAAAATTGAAGAGAGTTGGCAGTTTTTCATAGGGACATTATTGAGGGCCCGAAAACAAACTATACCACTGCATAGGAAAGATACAAAGTGTAGTAAAAGACCACCTGGGCTTCTCCAGGAGATCTTGCATGATCTCAAAATCAAAAAGGAGTCATATAAAAAGTGGAAATTAGGAGAAATTACAAAAGATGTATGTAAGTAAACAATACATGTAGGCAGGAGCAAGATTAGAAAGGCCAAGGCATAGAATGAGCTCAAACTAGCTAGAGACATAAAAGGTAACATGAAGGCATTCTATAAATATATTAGAAGCAAGAGGAAAACCAAGAGCCAGCTAGGCCCACAACTCGGTGAAAAGGGTGAAAAAATATCAGGAAACTTGAAAATGGCAGAGGTGCTTAATGACTTCTTTGTTTCAGTCTTCACCAAGAAGGCTGATGTAGAAATGCCTAACATAATGTATGGTAGTGGGAAGGGGGGAGGTTTAGAGGATAAAATACATAAAGAACAAGTCAAAAATTACTTAGAAAAATTAGATGTCTTCAAGTAATCAAGGCCTGATGAAATGCATCCTAGAATACTTAAGGAGCTGATAGAGGAGGTTTCTGAGCCTTTAGCTATCATCTTTGAAAAGTCCTGGATATTGGGAGAGATTCCAGAAGACTGAAAAAGGGCCAACATAGTGCCCATCTATAGAGTGGGAAAAAAGAACAACGCAGTAACCTACAGACCAGTCAGTTTAACTTCTGGGTCGAGGAAGATAAAGGAGCAACTAAGTAAGGAATTCATCTACAAACATCTGGAAGAAAATAAGGTGATAGGTAACAGCCAGAGTGGATTTGTAAAGAACATATCATGCCAGACCAGTCTGATAGCATTTTTTGGCAGGATAACCAGTCTTGCGGATAAGGGAGAAGCCATGGATGTAGTATACCTAGACTTTAGCAAGGCATTTGATATGGTCTTGCATGATCTTCTTATCAAGAAACTAAGCAAATACAAGTTAGGTGGGGCCACTATAAGATGGGTGCATAACTGGCTGGAAAACCATTCTCAGAGAGTAGTTATTAATGGTTCGCTGTTATGCTGGAAGGGCATAAAAATAGAGTTCTACAGGGATCTGTTTTGGGACCAGTTCTATTCAATATCTCCATCAATGATTTAGATATTGGCATAGAGAGTATGCTTATTAAGATTGCAGATTACACCAAGTTGGGAAGGCTTGAAAGTGCTTTGAAGGATAGGCTCATAATTCAGAATGATCTGGACAAACAGGAGAAATGGTCTGAAGTAAACAGGACAAAGTTTAATAAGGACGAATGCAAAGTATTCCACTTAGGAAGGAACAATCAGCTTCATACATACAGAATGGGAAGCAACAGTCTAGGAAAGAGTACAGCAGAAAGGGATTTAGGGGTCATAGTGGACTACAAGCAAAATATGAGTCAACAGTGTGATGCTGTTGCAAAAAAACCAAACATGATTCTGGGATGCATTAAAGGGAGTGTTGCAAACAAAACACAAGAAGTCATTCTTCCTCTCTACTCAGCACTCTTTAGGCCTCAATTGGAGTACTGTGTCCAGTTCTGGGCACCAAATTTCAAGAAAGATGTCGAAAAGCTGGAGAAGATCCAGAGAAGAGAAAGAAGAATGATTACAGGTTTAGAGAACATGAGATGTGAGGGAAGACTGAAAACTGGGCTTGTTTAGTTTAGAAAAGAGAAGACTTAGAGGGGACTTGATAGTGGTTTTCAAGTACCTCAAAGAGGGTTACGAGGAGGAAGGAGAAAAATTGTTCTCCTTGGCCTCTGATGATAAGACAGGGAGTAAGGGGCTTAAACTGAAGGAAGGGAGGTTTAGACTAGACATTAGAAAAAACTTCCTAACTGTCAGAGCGGTTAAACACTGGAATAAGTTACCTAGGGAGGTTGTGAAATCTCCATTTCTGGAGATATTTGAGAGCTGGTTAGACAGACACCTATCGGGGATGGTCTAGATGGTATTTGGTTCTGCTGGGAGGGCAGGGAATTGGACTTGATGACCTCTTGAGGTCCCTTCCGGTTATAGTGTTCTATGAGTCTATGAAACTGGATTTTTCAGGGACCAACATAGATTCCACAACAAAGATAGAATTTGGATAAATATCCTTGTTTTAAACTTGCACAGGGCCTTCTTCCTAATCCAAAAATGCACAAGACCACTGGGCTGGATAGACTTGGTGTACTGAGGTCTGGGTATTAATTCTGAGCTCAGGCTGTCATGAACAGGTGATCCACAGAAGAGTCCTTTTTGTGGGGCTTTGAAAGATTGTTTCTACCAGAACTCCTGCTGGAGCTGAGGTGAAGTCTGATAAGCTTATTAGTATGCGTGTAGGTTCTTTTTTGGTTTCAAGATGTTTTCACTTTAGTGTCTTTAACTTAAGAATAAGATGAGCTTGTATTAAAAGAGTTGTCTAGTATATAAAAGTCTGGACAGTCACATTAGTAACTATGTCTGTGGTAAGCAGGAAGGTAAGTGTGGGCAGCTTTTTTCTGCTGGAAGTAACACAGGAGAGGCAGTTAAAGCTTTTTTCTCACCCTACTGGATACTGCAATCCTTAGTATATAGGCTTGTCTGCTAAACTTGGGCCAGTCTCCTCTCTTGGGCTGGGTCTACACTTGCCCCCAACTTCGAAGCGGGCATGGTAATCAGGGCCGTGGGAGATTACTAATGAAGTTCTGCAGTGAATACGCAGCAATTCATTAGGCTAATTTTCCCGTGTCAACTTCGAAACGTCAAACTTCGAAGTGCCGGCTTGCATGTAGCCACAGGCGCTTAGAAGTGCCCATGCTACTTTGAAGTCCCTTTACTCCTCATACCAAACTGCACCTCAAAATTTTGGGGAGTAAAGGGACTTCAAAGTAGCATGGGCACTTCTAAGCGCCTGTGGCTACACACAAGCCGGCACTTCGAAGTTTGACACTTTGAAGTTGCCACAGGGGAAAATTAGCTGAATGAAGTTCTGCGTATTCACTGCAGCAGTTCGTTAGTAATCTCCCATGGCCCTGAGTATCATGCCCCTTCGAAGTTGGGGGCAAATGTAGACAAACGCTTGGAGTCTTCTCCATCTTCTCAGCATCCTAGTTGCTTTCAGCATACGTGGGGGAGGAAAAAGGTCAAGCATCCATTTCTTGTGTTTTGTTTTATACCCTGAGTCTATGTGTTTGAAGAATACAAGTCAAAGCACATCTCATGGGCATTGCTGAGTCCCCAGTTGGAGTTCATCAGTTGGAGCTCCCTTGATGGACAAAGGCTGATGATAGGTATTGGACACCCACTTGGACATCAGTTACTTTCTTGGCTGTTGTTTTTGGGGAGGTAATGTCTGGTTAATTCACCAACTTACAGTATGTTTTAGTGACACCCATACAACACATTCCCATAACTTCATACGCACTAATAACACACATATTTAGTTAGAACAGTGATTTCCACAAGATCATAACTTTTCCATGATACTTTATAGGCTTGCTTTATAAGAAGGTCCCAGTTACATAAAAAGGAGGAATATGGGGAGTCCAGAGTGCTCCCCCAAGTACAGACTGTCACAAAGGGTTGCTGCTATGTGCTCCTTGCCATCCAATGTGGCTGGGATTCTGTTCTTGCACAGTGAGTATATGATGATCAAGAAGAGATTTCCAAACTGACTAGACAGCCAGATTCTTTCATTTGTCAGCAGTGTGAATTATCACATGGACAAATGCTCTTTTATTTGAGCACAAGTCGTAATATCAAGACCAAAAGCACAAACATTAATCAACATGAACTTGTTTAACAGGTATACCTCTGACAGGTATTTTGCTACAGACTACAAAGCCTGTCAGTCAATACTGATCGTTTACAAGTCACTTCAAAAGGAGCATAACCGTTGCATGCTGTGCTAACTATTCCATGACTTGTAAAATCACCAGCAGGCAGTAAGTGTGCTGCAGACATTTCAATCAGTAGTGCTGCTGCAAAATTCCGGTCATCTGTATAACACACAATTTTAGTAATACACAGCATGCAAATGTTTTACCTCCACGCAGATGAAGGCATAACTATGAGGAAATGCGATGACAGTAAGAAGGAGAAAATACATGCTAAATAGCTGGATAAATTTCCTGACACTTTGATCTGTTGGCTTGTGAAATATTTTCTTAAGGTAAAGGGTGAATGCTTTATTGGTACTGAGGAGTTGTGTGGCAATCAGACGAGTGATCAACAGCCTCACAACAAGCAGGCAAATAAAACTGCTGAAAAATGGAGGGGTGGGAGTCTTCTGGAGGAGCAAGCAGGCTAGAGAGGGAAAGTCCGACTTGCAAGCTGGTGAGAAGTTATCCAGAGACAACACTGCAGAGAAAGAACAACTGGAGCTACAGGCTGGGGAAGCTTACAGAGCTAGTTAGGAAGGAGCTCAGGGCAGAGCAGGTGGAATTGTTGAGGCTTAATTCTACATCTTTTAAGGACCTTGAATGGAACCCAATGGATCAGTGGGGCTTGGTTCCTCTTACTAATCCCTACATTTATGAACCAAAGAGGTTTCCAAATCGCCTGTGAGATGTTATATGATTAAACTATGGCCACATCTATCATTCTTACTACCACAAGTGCAACAGATCTTATAGAAAGTATCTCCTGTGAGCTGTCAATGGAAAAGTTATGATGTACTGAATATAATTCAGTATAGTGTTTGTGTGCATATATCACTTTTGTATTTGATGTTATGAATACTGACCATATACCAGTATTTTGACTCTGCTTGCTTCCATAACACCCACCAAGTGGTTTACATCCAGTCTATCCAGCTCATTGTGAATGACCTGTTCAACTGATGGCCCATCATAGAGCACTTAGCTCCCACAATGGACACAGAAGCAGTTCATCTCTGCCTGACATGCCATCCAGTGGTGGCCTAAGCCAGAATATGGTTATTGGCTCCTTCTATGACTCATCAAAGCATGTAAAGGCATGCGACTTGCTCATATGACCCTAGATTCCATCTTGTGACTCCTGAGATTGTCCATGAACTGAAATTCCCTCAATATGGGAGTGAAAATAGAAGGACCTGGAAGCACCTCCATATGCCTCTTTGCTGCTCTGATCTCTGGACCATCCATGGATTTACCCTAAAAGGAGCATAAGAGAGACTATACACATCAGCAGTTTATCTCATCACTACTACAAACCTGATCCAAGAACTTTGCAATGCTGGTTTTTGATTCCTATGACCATTTCAACTCTCTCTTCTTTCTCTTTATCTGATAAATATACCTTTAGATGTTAGATACTAAAGAACTGACAACAGCATAACTATAGGGTAAGATCTAAGTAGTTTATTGACCTGGTTATGTGACTGATCTTTTGGGATTAGAAGAACTCTTTATTTGATGAAATTGATTTTCAATAATGCTCTTCGTAGAGTCTGTTGTCTGGGTGGTAAAACAAAGGCTGGAACACATAAGGAGACTGCATTTCTGACTTCTTGTTAACCAGCATGATGAGACAAGTATTTACATTTGTTACTGGCTCAAAATAACTTACAGAAAACTAAGCACAATTCTCAGCAGTTTGTCCTCAGTTGGGTATTCTCAGCTGTGACCCACTGAGACATGGTGCCATCCTGCCACGTACAAGGAGAGAACCTGCACACCTCAGCAGGACTGAGAATAACACCCTTTAATGTCCAGAATGGAACTGTCCCAGGGAATCAGGTGAGAGGAGCTGACTGGGCCATCTCACCAAGCTGAGTGGACTCTGTGCAACACTCCATCTAACCAACAGCATGTATGTGTGTTGTTGAATTAGCACACTTGCCCACAATCACATTTAAAACTAGATTTTACAAAACATAAGTTAATGTACAATAGGGAATAATCCTTCATCACCAAAACTAGACAAGATAATACGTCTTTCCTATCTCTAACTTCTACAATGGTTTACATGCTCAAATGACTGCTCATTGGGTAAAGTTCATCAAACCGGTAAAGCTGGTTAATGAAATCTTTTACATTCTCCCTCAGCTCACCAGTTCAAGAAAGCTTTGACACTAAAGTATTCCATTGTCCATTAGTAACTGGCAAACCGTGTAAAATGTCCCAGAATTAATAGAGGAAAGGAATATTCAATGCAAGTCTTCCCCCTTCCTGTACTCAGTTCATTTATACTCTATTGTCATAACACATGGCAAATGTAACCAAAGCATAATAGAGAAAGACCCCTCAAATGTATTCTGGCCATGGATTTAACATGAATTGAACATTTTCACAAAGTACTAAACCAGACCTCCATTTTTGACAGCAGTGTTTCTGAAGAGATTCTTCAGTGTGCTAATGATTTACACCTGGTCATACCACCAGCTCTGGATGAAGTACAAAAGGCTGTTAACCAGATAAAATCTGGGAAAGCACCTGGTAGTGATGTAATTCCATGAGAAATTTATAAAGCTCCTGGTGGCCAGTTGATGTACTGTCTCACCCATTTATTTAGTGTCATTTGGGAGAAGGAGCTAGTCCCTTAGGACTTCAAAGATGCCCTGGTTGTACACATATACAAGAGAAAAGGTGACCATGCATCTTGTGATGACCATTGGGGTCATCTCTCTGGGTTTCTGTAGCTGGTAAGATCCTGGCCTACATCTTTTACAACTGACTTCCACTAAGTGGCATCATTCTTGAAAGCCAGTACAGATTTTGTGCTGGTCAAGTCACTGCCAATATGATATTTACAGTCAGACAGATAAAAGAGAAATGTAGAAAGCAGCTTCTATGTGAGCTTCATTGACTTGACCAAGGCATGCAACATGGTCAACAGAAATCAGCTCTGGAAAATATTTGGGTGAATAGGCTGTCCTGAAAAATTTATCAATCTTGTTTCATCTTTTCATGTCATGCTTGGTTGTGTCCTAAGCGAAGGAGAAACTTCAGAATCTTTTGAAATATCAAATGGTACAAAGCAAGGATGTGTCCTTGCTCATCTCCTATTAAACATCTACTTTTCTGTGATGCTGTTAGTTGCTTTTAACTACTGCCCATTGGGCATACCTATTCTATTCTAAACAGATGGCAGTATTTCCAATCTCCGGAGACTTCAGGCTTGCACTAAAGTGGTTACTACTCCTTTCAGTGACTTTCTGTTTGCTGATGACTGTGCATTGTTGGCTCATTCAGTGAAGGGTGCACAGGAGCTTTTTGATTGCTTTGTTACTTCTGCTCACTGCTTTGGACTCACAGTGAGCCACAAGTAGGCAGAAATTATGCCTCCGCCCCTTTGCAAACAGGCCAGCACTCCAGTGATCTCTGCTGCTGGTACCATCCTTAAGGCTGCTGGCAAGTTCTGCTACCTTGGAAGTGTACTTTCCTCTGCCATAAACGTGGATCAAGACGCATCTGCTCAGTTAGCCACAGCCAGCACTGCTTTTGTAAAATTGACTCCATGCCTATGGAACCAACTCGGTCAGTATGGCTACGTCTACATGTGCCCCAAACTTCGAAATGGCCACGCAAATGGCCATTTCGGATTTTACTAATGAAGCACTGAAATGCATATTCAGCGCTTCATTAGCATGCGGGCCGCCGCAGCACTTCGAAATTGACGCGCCTCGCCGCCGCGCATCTCGTCCAGACGGGGCTCCTTTTTGAAAGGACCCCGCCTACTTCGAAGTCCCCTTATTCCCATGAGCTGATGGGAATAAGGGGACTTTGAAGTAGGCGGGGTCCTTTCGAAAAGGAGCCCCGTCTGGACGAGATGCGCGGCGGCGAGGCGTGTCAATTTCGAAGTGCCGCGGCGGCCCGCATGCTAATGAAGCGCTGAATATGCATTTCACGCTTCATTAGTAAACTCCGAAATGGCCATTTGCGTGGCCATTTCGAAGTTTGGGGCACGTGGAGACACGGTCTATAAGTGCTACAAAGACATCTTAAAGGCCAATGTGAAGTCATGTGGCATATCTCCCAATGCTGTAGAAATTCTAGCTGAGGACATATTGTCCTGGTAGCAAACCACTGTACAGACTCTTAATTGTTTTTAGAGTCAATGTATCCAGGCACTACAGGAAAGGTGTAGGATCTGAAAAGAACATACAATGCCTGCAACTGGTGGCTTTTTCTGTGACATCTGTAATCAGCTTTGCTGATCAAGAATTGGTCTTGTCCCTTACCAATGGCATCATAGAAGATTAGATCTGTTGATCGATGGCTCAACCCAAGAAGAAGAATCTGTGCATGACTTCACCTTCTGAAGTGTGTCAACTCCTGGAATGCATCAGTAGACTGAACCTCTAAGAGATGTATCTGATGTGTTACAATGACACTAGCTACACAATCTTAAAATGCAATTTCCCTGGCCACTTAGAGTCTGGGTCAGTGACAGAAAAGACAGGAAACTCCTGCAAAAGCTAACAGAGAGGCTTCTAATGGGGTCATTTATACCAAGAAGTTGTTGGGCCAGTGAGGAGGCAGGGGGCAGGACTGCTCAGTTGCATGGTGGATGGGATATCCTGACCCAGAGATAAAGGGGCTAGTTTAGTTTCAGATTTGGAGATTTTGACATACATATGAAGTTGGAGCTGAGGTTTGTAGTGCAATGATGAATATTGGGAGGTGGAGGGATTTCTTCTATTGTTAATGATTTAGCATTTTAATAAATCTTTCCTTCCTAGGCGCTTCTCTTTTCCTATATCCAATAGACTCTTCTTTTTATATTGTTATTTTTGGGTTAGTATTTAATTTGTTTTGGATTTGTATGGATATATTTTGCTGTTTATGAATAATGGACCATACACTTTGTTAAGAGTGATAACCTCAGTCATTTTCTCAAGGGACAGTACGCCTTTTGTCCCAGGCACTGAGATGCAGTACCTGGGTGCAGGCACCAGATGAAAACATCAAAGAAGCCAGGACTCAACCCATGTGTGAGTGAGGGACATTAGCAGGCACCCAGGAGGAGACTTGAGCCACACCTTTCTTTTTTCTTAAAAATCTCTGATAACTTCTGTTAATTTAAGAAAATATCTTCTTGACACTCCCTTGGATTTTTGGACTTTGGAATAGAAATTCTCTGTATAGATTAATTTCTCCTCTACTCCATTGATTGCGTGGTCACACCTTTATGAGTTTACATTGTACTCATGCCTTAGAATGCTTAAGTTATATTTTATGAGACTCTGCCCTTGCATTGTACCTTCCACTATAGTGAAGTAGTCTGCTAATGTGATAGCTCTATATAGAGACCTGTTACAGTTTATAGCTTGTGGGACAAGGGTCCCTCTTACCCAGACCACTGCTTGGTCTGTTTCTCACCCCTTTTCCACAGAGGCTGGGGTTTTGCAAAGTGTCACTGTCCTAGGGGGCCCAGCCACTCTGCCTGGGGTTCCCTCTCCTGATGTTCCTGAGCTGGAGATGGTCTGACTCCATCTCAGGCTCCTGTTCTTTGGCTCTTTTGCTCACTGTCTCTCCTATGCCTCTCCTCCCAGCCGCTCACACTCTCCCCCAGCTTCCAACTGTTGAGAGTTTTTAAGGGCCTCCCTCAAAGCCAGCTCCCTCCCAGCTGCTTGTAAATTGTCCTGCTACACGCTGCTTGTATTTAGCAGGTCTTTTTTCCCTTTTTGGGCTGCCCCTCTGCTGGGGTCCTGTGGTATGACCTTGCCACACTTGTTACCTTTTTTGCTTTGGTCTTTCCAGTATCTTATACATGTGCATAGTGGGCCTTGATCCCCTCTCTTGAGCTTTTTGAGATTTGGGTTGGAGGCTAGCATTGTCGAGACCAGAGATTTATAATATTTAGCCATGTCTAATGCTTTTGTTTATATTTATCATTTGACCATGGACTGTTTCATGATGGGGGGAGTGCTTTGGTTTAGAAGGCACCAGAAATTAAGCATTCTTTCTTCTGGGTGACCTTGGGAAGGACACTGGTAAAGTTCTGTTCCAACCTCATTGTTACTTTGGGTTTCCTGTATATTTGTTTGCAGAATTGTTTTAATCAGGTCTATTTTGTTTCCTGAATTTAACTTTCTGAAGCTTTTCCTTTCAGTCCCTGTAGTTTGATAGGCCTCTTCAGGAGACTGGTTTTAATGGTGACTCCATTCTACTTGTTTCTTCTAACTATGACCTTGAGTGTTTTGTTGTTGTTGTTGTTGTTATTTTTAATTTGCCCCTGGTTGTTTTCCTTTATAGACGTCTTTGAAGTATTCTGTTCTGATTTTACCAGTATGAATCACTTGGCATGTTTTTTTTTTTAATTTGCTTTCAACTATTTCTATGCTTGTCACATACAATTAGTGCTAGTTTTTCTGTCCTGTCCTGTGCTTTGATTTTTATTTTTGATTTAGCATTGATTTGTAGAAGCTAAATGTTGGATGGTGAGCAACATGTAAGTTAACATTTAGAGGTCCTTTTTGTTTCACGTTGTATTTCTCTTTGTTTATGGCAGCCAGTATCAAACCATTTTTCTTTTCTTTCTTTGAGAGCTGCCAGGGTAGTGCATTTGGGATTGCAAAGCATTCTGTGAGCTTTTGCTGTTTTGTGGTTTATAGTACTGGGATTTTTTTCTATTTTTGTCAGGATTTTGTGGCCTGAGGCTGTTACAAGCACCAGTTCTGTGTCAGCCTCTGTTTCATTTTCATTCTAGGAGCTTATGCTGCTGCAGTTTCTAGTTATTTTTAGGATTCCTACGTCAGCCCTTTAGTGAGTGAGCGAAGAAGTAGCTCCAAAAATCTAGGAAATGTTCACTTCTTTGGATCATCATTGCATTGGTTTAATGATACATGATACTGGCTACTTCTACACGAGCCAAAAACTTCGAAATTGACATGCAAATGGCCATTTCAAAGTTTACTAATAAAGCGCTGAAATACATATTCAGTGCCTCATTAGCATGCGGGTGGCTGCGGCACTTCAAAGTTGCCGTGGCTCGCTGCCGCGCGGCTCGTCCAAATGGGTTTTCTTTTCAAAAGGACCCCGGCTACTCTGAAGTCCCCTTATTCCTATGAGCAGATGGGAATAAGAGGACTTTGAAGTAGCCAGGGTCCTTTCGAAAAGGAGCCCCGTCTGGAAGAACCGCGCGGCGGTGAGCTGCGTCAATTTCGAAGTGCCGCGGCTGCCCGCATGCTAATAAGGTGCTGAATATGTATTTCAGCGCTTCATTAGTAAACTTCGAAATGGCCATTTGCGTGGCAATTTCAAAGTTTTTGGCTAGTGTAGACACGGCCACTGAGTGATTTCCCCTCTTCCTTTTGAGTTCTCATGCAACTCTTTTATTTTCTTGTCTGCCTATATAAGTTGTTCATCTCTTTGCAGTCACCTCAGTTCCAAATGTACTGACTTCTGTCTTTCCTTTGGATTAAACTGGGGTTAAAGGGGGGTGGATAGTGCTGCATGGGCAATGCAGTTGCTCCAAACACTAGCCCAGGCAATGCAGCAGCAGGTAAGAGGGTTCTGAAGGGAGACAACACTCCATCTTTGCTGATAGCACGGAAACAACATTAGAAGTGGCAGTTCAGACTCAAACACTGCCCATAGATCCTCACCACTGCTGCTAAGCACTGTCTCTCAAGATGAAAAGGGTCCATAGACTTAAGTTGCTACTGTGATCACAGAAGGCTTCATTCCACATGTGGCGGGGTGACTGGGCTCTAAAGCCCTTTGCTGGAGGCGTTGTGGCCTTGCCATGCTCCACCCCAGAAAAGGATGTAGAGAGGTTCTCCTTGCTACCCAGACTGGCTGTGTGGGAAGCAGCTAACCAGAGGCCAGTAGGTTTGTATATAGAGCTAGATCAATTACACTTTAAACAAGCTCATTGACCCTTGTCCTGCTTTTCTTCCACCCCTCTCTGGTACACTCTAGAGTGAAAAAAAACGAGCTGCATGAGGTGATTACAGACAGAGTCTTTGCTTGAATCGGGGCAAGATAATTACAGACAGCATCTTTGCTTGAATTGGGCTGTTTCTGTGACAGCATTGAAATGGGAATGGAAGCAAATGGGCTTTGAGCCCACCTCTTTGGGTTGCCTGTCAAAGAGCTGAGGGTGACGGCTGCTGGTGTTCATTGAAAGCTTTGGTGACTGCAGGACTGTCTCTTTTTTCTTCTTGTGAAAGCCTGTTTGCTGCTACAGCATTCGGCTGCCAGGGAGGGATGCGCTAACCTTACTTTGCACTTCTTATTAACACAATCAAAGCAATGCAAATTCCATAGTTCAGCCAGCAAGAGTGGCTTCTTATGGTTTGCTAAAATAGATCACTGCAGTGTGTGTGTGTGTGCGTGTGCGTGTGCGTGTGTGTGTGTGTGTGTGTGCCCTTGTAAAATAGAGATGAAGCAAACAGCCCTCCCTAGCCATAATGCTTTGTGGGCACATTTAACAGTTTTATGTAGTAACCCTACTTGTAGAAGCTGAGTGAGAACCTGCCTTATGGGATCATAAAGTTCAGAGATTTCTGATGATTGATAGAATGGAACAGGGCTTCAAACTCATGATGTGCAATGTGGCATAACTCCAAAAGAGCAGGCTGAGGGGTGGGAAGTAATACTGTGGCTGGGCACTAAGCCAGTATGCAGCATCATTGTAATTGCAGATGAAATAATAATTATTTTTGATAGCTTGCTAATCAGTGAAACCACGGAAAAGACTGCTGACAAGCGCTATCAAGGTAATTAAGGTGAAGCATTGAATTTGCATAAATTTACACTTTGATCATTGTTCACAAGATACTCTGTCTAGAAATAGACTTGGCTGGATTCAAGATGAACACTGAATCAAAGCAAAGGAAAGCAATAACTGCAAAACTGCACTAATACTTACAAAATACAGATCCACCTTACATAGACAAGTATCTAAAGAATCTGTTGTCTTTAATCAAAAAATTGTGCTCAACTTTTTCTATTAGTTAATATTCTTAATTAACATATGTTTTCCTAGGTATGGCTTAATTAAAACTCTTCAAGGTACTAAAGCATGGGAAACTTGGAGAGAATGACTTATTATACTCCTTGATAACATATCCTTGCTGAATGATAGCCTAGCTAAATCTGAGATGCACCATGCGTTAAGCTGAATGAGTTGTCATTGACCCTCGAGATTAGCCCCCATTGACATGACAGAAAGTTCTGCCCACACTCCATCCAGAACCTCTCTGACTGTACTGCACCCACTCTCCTCTGACCCATTCTACTGCATAACCATTTCTCCTGCAATAAGGAGCAGCAGGAGAACCAAGTCATCATTTCATTGCTCCATGTTTTCCATTTACTTCTGCTAAGAATAGGAGTTAAGAGGCAACATGATGGTGAGCTGCCATGGGCAGGTGTGGGAAGCCCTGTGTCAGCGGCAGTGACACAGAGCCAAGTGGTTCTTAGAGCATCTCCCTGTCCTCACTCAACTCCTGGGATGATATTGCTAGCATCACACAACAGGAGTAGTAGAGACACAGGCACAGGTGCATGCAGAACATTACAACTGTGTCGAGCACAGCAAAGTGTAGGCACTTGGCCTGAGTATAAAGAGCATGTGTGAGCATCTACATGGTCTAGTACTTCAGTATGCTTATCAGTGTAGACACAGCCTATGCTGCGCACAGTATCTGCATCTACACTAAGAGATAAAATTGAATTTAAAGGAGTTAGCTCGATATTAAAACTCCACTCTCCTCACTGTAAACACAACGAGCTTGATTTACTGAGCTCTAATACTGATAACCTAATGTTGATGTTATGGGCTGGGTATTGCATCAATTTTGAATGTAAAATATCAAATAAAGGCTAGTGTGGAAGTGCCATGTCCTTAATTCTTAATTGTTCTTAATTCATGTCCTTAGTCTGGAAGCACCCTGTCTTTAAATCGAGTGTATTAGCCTCCAGAATCATCCTGTATGTCTCCCACAAGCTACACAGTGACCCTCCTTTTATGGCCACTTCCTTCTCCACTGCTGTTCATCCAGGTGCACAGGAAGGTCACAGGAAGCCTGTGAATTCTTGATTGAATTAGAATTTGAATTGGAATTCAGCAATGCCCAAGCTTGCAAATATAAAGGACACCCATGATGAAAAAACCCTTTGCCTATTGCATTACATTGCACCGCATCAGTAGCCATCACGCTGCATTGGTAGCTATTGCATTGCTAGCCATCTCCTGCAATCATAAGCACTCAGGGTAGTGATCTGTCCAGTACTTCTCAGGCTCACAAGAGAGCCCCAGCTTGGACCCACCAAGCGATTCTGGATATTATTGCAATTTGGAGAGACCAATCGGTGGCAAAGAGACTTCGGGTGGCCAAGAGAAATGCAGCAATCTATGATCAGATGTTGTGTGATATGACCACCAAAGGTTACTCCCAGGACTCTATTAAATGCCGGATGAAGGTGAAAGAACTCTGGCAGGCCTATCAAAAAGTCCAGGAAGCCAACCAACAATCAGGGGCAGCTCCACAAACCTGCCACTGTTATGAAAAGCTGCACATGTTGATGGGGAGTGACCGCACCACAGAGCCCGATCTTAATTACAACACTTATGAGGCCCTAGTCTGTAGTTGAGGGTGACCTGAGATGAGGTGGGTGCCTTGGAGGAAGAGGGCAATGGAGAGGAGGAAGGGGGCAATGAGCAGGGGACTGAGGAATTTCTTCCTGACAGCCTGGAGCTCTTCACCATAGACCTGGAACCGGTCCCCTCCATGCCAATTCCCTCCTTGCTAGTCCCCGAGCCCCCTGGACCAAGCTGTTCAGGTGAGTTTTTATTCCGCATGATAAAAGCAGGTTGTGGGTAGGTATAGTATAGGTTAAGGTATAGGTATGGGATACATACAGGTTTGCTATGGCTCTGTGCCCTTCAGAACAGTGTGTTAATGTTTCTTGGGATGGAGCACTTCTTTTTGGAGATCTCCTCAAAGGCCTCATCCAGGCACTCTTGCATATTTTTTTCATGTGTTTCTTGGGCAGTCCTGAGTTCTTGTGGCTTCCATGGTAGCACACCTTGCCATGCCAGACAACCAGATAGTGTTCTGGTGTCCTGGAGCCACACAGCATTTTGGCAAATTTTCCAGGCTTGTGATTGCACAGCATGAGCAGATCTTCCTTGTCCATATCTGTTAGTTTTAGGAGGGTCATGTCTTATTTGGCAACCTACAGAAACACAGAACTTTGCATCAGAATTTTTTCCATGCTTCCTGCCCTTTTACCTTTCACTGCAGCAGCTTGCTGGTGCTCTGTTCCTCACCCACCAATGCAGTTCGCAGGCTCTGTGGGGCATCTCTTTTTACTTTAGAGGGATCCCCCCAATGCATCCATCCATGGAGCTGTAATCAAACCCTTCCCCATCATTTCCTCTTGCCACATGGCTGCCAGGCACTGTGTTCCTTTTTCAGTGGCTAGGATTGCTCCAGCAATGGCTGAAGAGCTTTATTCCCCTATCCCAGGGTACCTGATGGCTTGCCCTGCTCTGCAGCCCTCCTCTTCCCTTGAAAAACAGACAATTGCTTATAGCTTACGGTGTCCCCAAAGAAATGTGCTGGATAAGTGATGGTAAATGATCTATTGTGAAACACACACTTAGAATCCCATCCTTAATAAGCCTTTAGCGGCCTTCAAAAGAGAAACTTTCCCTGATGGTAGACACAAAGACCCATTCGTTCCATTTGAAAGCACACTGTGTGAATTTTATCTGTGTTTTGACCTTCACTTTCCAGCTGCCATGCCCAGCATGAGACACAGGTCCAGAAAGAGAAAAATGGTGCAAGCAGGATCTCATCCTGCAGCACATGCAGTAGAATGAGACAGAACACAGTAAGCTGACAAAGGACACTGATCGCTGGCATCATATTACAGCTCAGTGGTGCCAGAGTCAAGCTGAGTTTCAGCAGAGAATGCTTGATTTCCACGAACAGCAGGCAGCAAAGCAGAGTGAGGCTGCAGCAAAGCTTGTAACAAGAGTTATGGAGCAAATGGAGGTCCTGCACCCCTTGCTGCAGCTGCAGAGGGACTCCCAACACAGCACTGCAGGAGCTGATACCTGTTGACTGGAGTCCGCTGAAGAGAGGTTGCCCCCCCCCCCACCCCCCCCCCCGTTGTAGTCCCAGAACATGGGGAAGGAGGGCAAGGATTGCCTGCCACTTTAGCCCCAAGGGCCACTACAAAAGGCTACTCAAGCACCCTTAACAAAGCTTCTTTTCCCTGCCACTTAAAACTCTCCTCCCCTGTCTCCCCCAAATAAAATCATTCCTTTGAGCTTGGTGTGATTTTGTGGCATGGTAGTGGTAGGTTACACAAATCATTGTGGGGAACTGGGCAGGTTGAGGGAGGGCTGAAGGCACAGCTGCCAACCACATGCATCTACTTACTGCAACTAAACCCCTCCCACCAAATAAAAGCATTCATTCATGAAGACATGGTGGCTGTGTGTACACATGCCCCTTCCTGCAGAAGGGGCATGGTAATGAGCAGCCTGGAAGATACTAATGACACATGGATGCAAATTTCCAACAGCTCATTAGTATGTGGCCATCATAGCGTGGAAGAAGCTCTTCTGGACTCCAAAACAGAGGTGTAGACATATGGCCCATGGGGCTCTCCTGGAAGAAAACCCTCCTTCCAGAAGCCCCCTCTTCCTCAAAATTTTGAGGGAGCTTCCAGGAGGGTTTCCTTCTGGGAGATTCCTGTGGGCTGCGTATCTACACATCTATATTGGAGTCCAGAAGAGCTTCTTCTGGACTCTGAATCATGTGGCCATATGCTAATGAGGTGTGGGAAATTTACATCTGTGCCTCATTAGTATCTTCTGGGCTGCTCTTTACCATGCCCCTCCTGCAGGAAGGGACATGTGAAGATGCAGCCATTATGATTTATTGGTATTATGACAGAGAAATACTTCAGTAGCATGTGTGTTACAGATCATTCATGAAGCTATGTTTTAAAGCGTCCCTTGTTAATGCTGCCTCAGTGTGGTTATTGGTGGATGGTTGTGCAGGTAGCTGCGAGTAAGCCCTGCCTATGGTTTCAGCTTGGGAATTTCAGATGGATGGGAAAGCCTCCCACCTGGATTCATGAATTTGTGCAAAATAGCACATGCTGTAATCTTGGTGCAGACATTAGTTTCAGAAAGGTCCGAACAGGTCTGTAAGCATCTAAACCTCACTTTTAAATGTGCAAAGGTGCATTCAACCACCATTCTGCACTGTTGAGTCTCTGAAGTTTTCCTTTCTGGGGTCCAGGGCTCCTGTGTAGGGCTTCATAAGGCAAGGGAGCAGAGGGTAAGCAGGGTCACCCAGTATTACAAGAAGCATCTGGTCTGGGAAAAAAGTCCCATCCAGGAGCTTTCTGTATAGCCCAGAATTTCAGAAGATGCACACATCTTGAACCCTTGCTGACCATCCAGTGTTGACGTTGGTGAAACAATGTTTGTGATCTACCATCTCCTGCAAAACCATGGAGAAGTACCCCTTTCAGTTTATATACTCAGATGCCAGGTGGTCTGGGGCCATGACGGGGATGTGCAAGCCATCTTTTGCCCCACTGCAGCTAGGAAACCCCAGGGCAGCAAAGCCATCTACTATAGTTTATATACCACTCTGGATCATGGGTCAGAGTCAAGTTCTTGAGGAGACACTGACAGATTGCATGGACCACCTGCATCACCACGGACCCCACTGTAGATCTGCCCAGACCAAATTGATTTGCCACTGAATGGAAACCATTGTGCATTGCAAACTTACGCAGTGTGATTGCCGCTCACTTCTGAATTGTTAAAGCCGGCCTCATTCTTGAGTTGCTGAACTTCGGGGCGGGTGTCAGCACATCTCAAAAGCTACATCTACACATGTATGCTACATCGAAATAGCTTATTTCGATGTAGCGACATCGAAATAAGCTATTTCGATGAAGAGCGCCTACACGTCCTCCAGGGCTGGTGGCAGAACCATATCGAAGTAGGCGCTGCAGGGGAGCGTCTACACGCCAAAGCAGCACACATCGAAATAAGGGTGCCAGGAACAGCTGCAGACAGGGTCACAGGGCGGACTAGCACTTCCGGGGCAACAGCTAGCTGCTCCCTTAAAGGACACCTCCCAGACACACTCAGCCTGCACAGCACGCAGTCTGCAGAGCCATAGGCACGCACACCTCATCAAAGCAGTATGGACCCCCAGCAGCAGCAGCAGCAGCAGCAGCCAGAGGTCCACGCAGCTGCCCCATCAGGAGCAGTGCTCGCCCTGCTCAATGCTATGCAGGAGGCAGCTGATCACCTTTTAGTACAGAAGAGCAGCTGCCCCCAGTGGAGGAGGAAGCAGCCCCCGACCCTGCTGTCCTCCGCCCCCCCCCACCCTTGCTGCACACGCTGCCGGCTGTGGAGCTACCCCACGAGCACCGACTGGTGGGAGTGGCTGGTGCTCGGCGAGTGGGACAATGACTGCTGGCTACAGAACTTTCGCATGAATCGGCAGACATTCCTGGAGCTCTGCCAGTTGCTCACCCCCACACTGAGGCACCAGGACACCGTCACGCTGCGTGCCCTTAGCGTTGAGAAACGGGTCGTCATCACTGTCTGGAAGCTGGCCACTCCAGACAGCTACCGATCCATGGGGCAGCAGTTTGGCATGGGCAAGGCCACCGTCAGGGCTGTCCTCATGGAGGTAAGAGGACCCGCGGGGGGGAGCACTGATGGGGGAGGGCAGCCCTGGGGGGGTGGGGAGGGCCAGACACACCCTGCACACCCCTCACTGGTGCTCTCCCATGTGCTGCCCCTGCAGGTCGTCCTCACCATCAACACCCTCCTCCTCCACAGGCTCATGCAGCTTGGGGACCCAGATGCCGCCATCGTGGGGTTTGCCACCCTGGGATTCCCAAATTGCTTCGGGGCTCTGGATGGGACCCATATCCCCATCCGTGCCCCGGAGCACAGCGGAGGACACTTCCAGAACAGGAAGTGCTACCATTCTGTGGTCCTCCAGGCCTTGGTGGACAGCCAGGGCCGCTTCCTGGACATCTATGTGGGGTGGCCTGGCAGCACCCATGACGCCCGGGTGTTCAGGAATTTGGGCCTATGCTGCCGGCTGGAAGCGGGGACCTACATCCCCCAGTGGGAGATCCCTGTGGGGGACACCACCATGCCCCTCTGCCTCGTCGCAGATGTGGCGTACCCCCTCTGGCCCTGGCTCATGCACCCTTACACAGACCATCTCTCAGCCAGCCAGAAGTGCTTCAACACGCACCTGAACCATGTGCGCCAGGTGGTTGAGTGCACTTTTGGCTGCCTCAAAGGGCACTGGAGGTGTCTCCTCACCCGCCTGGATGCAGGCCCCACCAACATCCCCCAGATTGTGGGTCCGTGCAGCGCACTTCACAACCTGGTCAAGAGCAAGGGGGAGGCATTCTTTCAGGGCTGGGCTGTGGAGGCTGGCAGGGCTGACGTGCAGCCACCCGCTGCCCCCAGTCTCCAGGTGGACCCTGAGGGCATCTGGGTCCAGGAGGCCCTGCGGGCCCATTTTGACCAGGCCACGGGGAGAACACTGGCAGGCCCCCCAGTACACCCCCCCATCCTCCACAACACTCCCTGCCCCCACGCCCACACCACAGAGCACCCAAGAACACCCCCCCCCAACTTTTCTTGCAAATAAAAATAGACCTGTTGTTTTTGAAACCAAAACAAAACAGTGCATTCTCTTATATTAAAATACTAACTATATATATATATATACACACAGTGTAAGAACAACAGGGGGGAACTATTTACAAGGAGGGGAGGTACCATAAAAGAACAGGGGTCTAACACAAACTATATACACAAACATTATATGATGGGGGATATGTACAAAGGTGGGGGGGGGCTACTTCCTGGGCCCCGCACCCCCCACTGTCCAGCACCCGGGGTTGGCGGGCGCGACCCTCACCTTGGCCTCAGCCCTGGCCGAGGCTGGCTGGGGGCCGGGCAAACTGGCAGGTGCAGCCGGCGGGTGTCAGCAGGCCCCAGGTCCCCCTCGGTGGAAGGCCCCGAGGTGGCGTACGGCAGTGGGATGGCAGTCGAAGCAGTGGGTGGAGCAGCGGGTGGAGTGGTGGGCAGGGCGGGCAGAGTAGCGGGTGGCACGGCATGGGGGGCCAGGTAGTCCGCTATGCACTCAAAAGTGCGCATAAAGGCCCCCCCTGCCTCCTGGCGCCAGGCAAGTGCCCGCTTCTGCAATTCCAGCCGCCACTCGTCCACCCGCAGGCACTGCTCTGACACCTCCAGCTGCCGCCAGAGGATTGCCAGCAGCTGGGGGTCCGTCTCCGTCCTCTGCTGGTGGTGGCTCCGCCATTGGCCCCGCGCTGGGGCTGGTTGGTGCTCCGCAAAGGGGCTGGCCTGAAGCGATGGCCCCGGTGGGCTGTCCGGGACCACTGACATCTCACCAGAACTCTCTGGGCCCTCCGATGGTGCAGCTGCGGAACACGGGGGGAAGAAGAGTGGAGACAGCTGTTAGTGTAGCCCCCGAGCCGTGGCCCTTGTCCCCCCACCCCTCTGCTGCTGGTTCCCCATCCCTGTCCCCCGGAGATGCTGCTGTGCTGCTGGGTGCCCCCACCAGGGGACCCTAGGTTCCACTCCCCCCATCCCCAGGGATGGGGCATGGCACTGTCGTGCTGGGGGGGCAGGGGCTGATGCACTCTTCTGAGGGACATGCCACTGCTGTCTTTGGGGCCATGGTCATCTGGGCATGTGGAGGGCCCTGGTCATCTCTGTTGTCCCCACCCCTCAACCCCGGGGGTGTGCACCAGGGGGGTACATACCTGATGGTCCGCTCCCACGGTTGGGGGACACCCCATGGGCGGACTCCCTGCTGGAGCTCTGGGATGGCAGGATTATATGGAGCCCCCCCATCACTGGAGGAGTATTCCCCCTCCTCCTCCTCCGGCATCCCCGGGGTGGGCTCCTGGGGGGGCCCCTGCGGTGCAGGGCTTGCCTCTGGGGCGGACTCTGCCTCCGGGGCCTGCTGGGGCTTGTCGGCCGAGGGGAGGAGGTGTACCGGGGGTCCAGGATGGACCTGAGCTCCCTGTAAAAGGGGCAAGTGGCGGGGGTGGCCCCAGATCGGCTGGCCACATCCCGGGCCTGGGCGTAACCCTGCTGCAGCTCCTTAACCTTACTCCTGACGTGGTCAGGAGTGTGGGCAGGGTGACCCCCGGCTGGCCAGGCCCTCAGCCAGCCGAGCAAACACATCCGCATTCTGCCTCTTGCTCCCCATTACCTGGAGCACCTCCTCCTCGCTCCAGAGCCCCAGCAGGTCCCGGATCTCGGCCTCCGTCCAGGAGGGGGCCCGCTGCCTTTTCCCAGGCTGGCTGCCAGGCTGGGAGCCCTGGCTCCCCTTGGGGGGGGGGTGCCCTGGGGGCGCTTGGGGGGCTGGCAGGTGGCCATCACAGCGAAGGGGTGTCTTGGGGCTGCAGGGAGGCATGCAGGCTAGCCGCGTGTTACTGCTGCTGCCTGCACATGCTCTCAGCTTCCTGCACAGGAAGGCAGGGGGCGGGGAGCTTTACAGGGCTGCTGCATGCGGCGACCATAGAGCTCAGGGGCTGGAGAGAGCGTCTCTCAACCCCTCAGCTGATGGCCGCCATGGCGGACCCATCTCTTTCGATGTTGCGGGACGCGGATCGGCTACACGTGCCCTACTTCGACGTTCAACGTTGAAGTAGGGCGCTATTCCCATCCCCTGAAGGGGATAGAGACTTGGACGTCTTGCTGCCTTATGTCGATGTCAACTTTGAAATAGTGCTCACCCCGTGTAGACGTGGCGGGCGCTATTTCAAAGTTGGTGCGGCTACTTCGAAGTAGCCAGCACGTGTAGACGTGGCTAAAGTTCCATAAAAGTAGACTTGCACATGTGAAAGTTCTTCAGCCACTGCTGGTCATCCCAGAACTCCAATACGATGTGGTCCCACCCATGTGTGCTGGTCTCACAAGTCCAAAACCACTGCTTCACTGTCAGCAGTGCATTCAGGGCAGCCAGCACCTCTAAGGTCTTGGACTGCATTTGGGAGATACTGAACCATCACTGAGCTTTGTAAGTGAAGGCAAAATTGTGCGACAGCCCGTGTGGTTGCTGAAATGGTGTGTGCTACGTGCTGAAACATTTGGGGATCCATGCTTGCACTGGTAGAGAAAATGCCACAGGAAATGGTGCAACCTCCAGTTCATTTTCACATGGTCACCGGGTGCTCTGAATTCTGGGACAGTGCTTTTCATTCTGGGATTCAAACATGAAACACCTACAAGCAACCAGGGGGCTAAGGTGATGTGGGATATGGACCCCCAAGGCCCTGCTCAGACTTTTGAACTTGCATAGGGCAATGGGGACGCAGAAGCTCGACACAGAAAAATGGTGGATCGAATTTCAAGAAGCTTTGTGGACACTTAAATTCAAATTCAGAAGAATGACGTTAAAAATCGAATTTATTAAAAATCAAATTTATCTTGTAGTGTAGACATAGCCAGTGTCACAGTGCAAATTACAGTCTGACTCCTATTAATGTCTCCAAGCACACTGCCCTCCGCCTCTCAGGACTAGACCAAATACCTGTATCTCAGGTGATTCTCCCACTATCATGTTGGGCCCTGGGCCCATAGTCCTTTGTACCAACTATGATCATGTCTGCTTTGAGGAGGCTGATTAATCCTTCTTAGCACTCTTGTTGCCTGGGAGAGAACAGAACAGTAGGGTCTGAGCCTGAGGCAAAGCATTTACAGCAAAAGCATTTCAGTGAAAGACATTCATATGGTTCATTGTATGTTTTCTAGATAGTCTAACTCCTCCCTAAGGCATACCTTTC
The DNA here is from genome assembly GCF_033958435.1 of Carettochelys insculpta. Taxonomy (NCBI): domain Eukaryota; kingdom Metazoa; phylum Chordata; order Testudines; family Carettochelyidae; genus Carettochelys; species Carettochelys insculpta. Next base: position 142,109,121 of record NC_134137.1, read on the forward strand.
CCTAAGGCATCTAGGAGAACTCTTCTGCTTACACTCCCTCTGCCAGACTTCTCTTTCTGTATCATTCTTTGTCCCTGGACAGCTGCCAACAAGTCATGCTCTTCTATCCCACAGAATATTCAATGCCTTAGAGTGCTTTGAGAACAAGAAGTCCTGTGGCTGCTCATAGACTAACAGATATTTTGGAGCATAAACTTTCATGGGCAAAGCCCCACTTCATCAGATACATGAGTGGGAGGGGGTGGCAGTTTGCTTTTAAGCCTCCCAGATTCAGCCAAATGGGGCTTACACCCTATTGAAGATTGTAAACAGGATTATTGACATTAATATTGTCATCTGTTCTTTCAAGTGTGCCAGGGCACCTGTGCGCAGGTCTATTGTGTTATTTGCTCCTTTGTTAGCAACACAAAATATTTACATCACAGTATGCATAGATTAGCATGTAGCAGTTCCACAGCCATCGCGTAAAAGCGGTGCAGATAGTCAAAGGCATACTTGCTAACAAAGAGCTTGTCTACATAGGGAAGTTAATGTGTAGTGTGAATTTCAAGTGTGTTAGCTACTCCGCTGTAAATCCCTGTGCACTCTTACTACATACAAAGAGTCATCTCTGGCATTTTAGCTTAATGTATTTCCAAAATGCGTAAAGCAAATATATTCAGCTATTTGCAGTGGAACGTAAGAATGTCCATGCAGGGCACTAGTTTGCACAAGCTTTTGAGTGCTATTTCCTTGTATAGAGAAGCCCTGAGTTGGCGGTGGGTTACTGTGCCTTTTTATTTCCTCAGCTCTAAGGATGCTCACTCTGATTCCTTGTACCCGCTTACATTCCCCCTCAGTACACCTACAAGATTGCTACATAAAGTCAAAGAAGATTAACATATTTTTTTAATCTTGTGAAGTTCATGGACTACATTAACTCAACACTGTTATTTTTCCCTAGAAAATCTGAGTCCTGCTGATATTTTATGTTTATTTTTATTATTTCACTAAGTCATTCAGTTTTGCTTAGATATGAAGCCCAGAGAGAAGGCAGGAAATGTATTTGTCCAGCACAGCATGTGCTAGGTACATCTTCATACTTGAATTATTTGGATGGATGATCTGTTACAACTGTCATTGACACATGCAAGCAGTACATAGAGTTTAGTTTTCCAATATGGAAATAAACACACCCACTGATGACCATGAGATACATAATTTCACTAAAAGACTTAAAACACTAGAGGTTGAACCTCTCTAGTCCAGCAACATCGGTGGTCCAGCATGATTTGACTTGGCTGGATATCCACTTATCATGGTTGTGGCCAAGTCTCCTGTGGTCCCATAGAGATTATTTAAGGCCACCAGTCCTGGCTCTCAGTGTTCTGTGTTGCTATTTATCTCTAATTTACACCTCCCCGGCCATGACTTCTAAGACCCCAGTAAATAGAGGAAGTGTTAGTAATGCTGCTAGACAATATTGGTCTCCTGTGGTTTGGCAGATTCTCTGGTTTGGCACTGGTCAGGTCCCGAGGGTACCAGAGTAGAGAGGTTCAACCTGTACTTCATACAGACCAAAGAAATCCTAGATTCCGTGCACTTCCAACAGTGTTATTATTTGAGAGTCAACCATGCTATTAAATGTATACATAAGGTGTGTTTATGTTTTTGTTTAGTAATTCAAGTCCTGTTGAATGCTGCATAATCTTTTGGATTTTGGTACTTGCTAACCATTTTTCTCTTCTTATTTATAATAACACATAATGTGGATCGCATCACAGAACATCACAGAGTGGCGGTAGTTGTTGCATATGAAAGTTTGAAGCTAGCTGCTCGTTGCCATGCTGTCTAAAGTGGCTCACAACCACTGCAGCCTACCTCAGGTTAGATTGTGAAAAAAAAGGGCAGACACCCTAAATTGGTGGCATGTGCGATAATTAGATTTCATCAAACCAGTACCAAATGTAGATTCTCAGAGTGTTCCAATACTCTTGTCATGTTGCCCTTCGAATCTTCAATCTATCTTGCTACCCAGCCAAGATATGATGAGTCAATACACCCAATGATGCTTGCTTTGAAATGTGTACTTTCTTATTAGTTTTTTTATTTGCATTCTGCAAGATTTCTTTCTGATATAATGGATTATTTAGGTAGAGGGGTACATACAATATGAATGTTTGCTGTTACATTAAAACAGCATCCAGATAATTGAAACCAATGCGTGGGGTATCACATTAGTTTTCACGGCTTTTAAAAATAAAACACATTCTTACACGTTTTAACAATCCCTTTGATTTATACTAATACACAAGTGCTTTGGCCTTTCTTCCAGTTATAAATCTGTAAGTCTTCAATGTGGCTTGGGCTTCGACATGAGCTAGCATCTACCAGCATCACACCCATCGTAAGCTTGATAATTCTGTCTCACACACACAATTTCTTCAAACCTCAGTCTTCTTGAAATCCCAAAAGACACTTCTCCTCTCATGCTAAATTTTCTTCGGATAAATTTGGTCAAATTAGGCCTCAAGTTGAAGTTCTAGAACAAAATCTTATTGCCATTAAAATCAATAAGGAAACTTAAATTGACTACACCGGTGGGAAGATTTCTCCCACCCACTGTCAAAAGTTGTACCTGAAGTTCAAATTAGGTTTTTTGTTTGTTTTCTATTTTTCCCTTTGTTTGTCCTATCTACAAAATGGCTCGGTCTTGTTTTGTTTGTCTTGTTGAAGCTGCTTGTGGTGACTTTTGACAGAAGTGGCAGAGGAGAAGGTGAAATGGAAGAAATTAAAAGACCCCCTCAGCATTTTGTGGTACTTCACACTAAGGTAATGGAGGAAGGTGTTAACTGAGTAAGAATTCAAGCAGGGTTTGAAAAAAAGGACTCAGTGGAATATTAGGAGAAAAATGAAGACTTTTCTTGACAATCCATGTTAGAAAGAAGGAGTTGGAAAATTTAAAACCATACACTGTTTTGTAAATTATGGATTGTTTTTCCCCTATGTACTGGACAATTGTCCTAGTACCAGGCTGCTTATTAACCTATAATTTGACGCTGTTGGAAGAAGGAGATTGTTAGACATCTCCTTTTTTTATATTGCTTTAAAAAAAAAGAAGAGCTAGATATTCATGTCTAGATTGCAATATAACCAATTATTTAGGTGCTATGGAGTGGATATGAGAAATGCCACCATGCTAGGATTGCTTGGAATATCAATCCATGAGGTGTTCCACGGCTTGAAGCCTGTTTCCTCAGCCACAAATAGTACTGTGCCGTAGTCCCCATTTGCTAAGAAAGTAGGCACATTTGCCATGTGATGTGTGGATGAAGTTCAAATGGGACAATATTTTCTTTGTGAGTGGTGGGGAAAAAAAACACTGGAACCTAAAGCTGAGTCCTTGAATAATGTGTTTATTAGGAAGAGTGGTGTTCTTCCACTTTACCTGCCATTGATATTTGGACATGGGACCCCAAGTCTTAGAGTTCTTACACCACAAATCAAACAGATTTTCTGGATTGAAGGCAGACTATCAGTGTGGGATACCTGAAGGATACTCAGACCATCGTTAATTTGTGGTGGGTAAATGTCAGCCAGTGTGGAAAGTCATGATTGTGACATAGCAATACTAAGTTGACAGCTGGCAGGTGATGTGAGGGAGCTAGGCATTTAGACGCATGACAGTATTCTCTGTTAGAGTGGACAAGAGCCAGGGAAGATGCCCAGCCAATTTTGCAACAACACCTCAGGTCATTACTGCCAGTTTCTGGATAAGATTTACATGCAATTTTATTTTGTCCTGGATATTTTTTAGGTTCTATTGGTATGTGAGGCTTTGGTCTACTGCCTTGTTTGATCTACTGCCACAGGAGTCCATGGACAGTTCTTCTCTAGCTTTAATATTGTTTGGGTGGAATGCTGACACAGCAGTCTTGGTAGAGTTTGGTTTTAGAGCTAAATATAAGAAATATACGTGCATAGTTTTGAGGTTCTTTGGTTGGGATTTGTTCTCTGACAGATAAATTCCATGCCTGAGTAGTTAGATCAACGCAATTGACATTGACAAATTTCTATGGTGATGTTTGGGGAAGGTCACTGGGGTAAATATTGCATAGAATCAGTACTATGACTGGTCCTTGTGGCAGGCTAACATTGATAGTGCATGGCCTGCTGACCTGATCCACAAGGGACATGTGAAAACATCAGTATTTCCCAGAAGAATTGTAACATTGCATTTCATGGAATATTTACCTTGGATTTCAGGACAAGGCCAGTCCTTCATACAGTGCTGTAGGCATCAGGAATCTAAGAAACTGCTCTAGTCTCGAGTTTTTACAGGAGTCTTGTCTTAGTGTGTATTACCAAGTCTAATATTTGACTCGTGCATCTGTGGCCTAGTCAGAAACCCACAAGTTCATTTTGTAACCTTGCGTCTTCAAACTGCATGATCAAGGTCTTGGAAGAAACCTGATTCAAGGATGACATTCAAGAATTACCTTGCCTTCTTACTGGCTGCAATCATTTTACATTCCTCCACCATCCAAAATATGGCCTTGCTATAGACATCAATAAAGTCATTAAGGATTATGACATTATGCCAGGATACACTTTATTATCTCATTGAGAATTAGTACAATAATGATAGGTAATTTGTATAAATCAATGCATAATTATTTACCTTCTCCCCTTATCACCCTACGATATACATTGGTGGTTTCAAAGGCCATCACACGAAGTGGGGCTGTAGTAGCAATGATACATTAGGCAAGGCAGTCATAGAATGGTCATCAGACAAACTGATGCAAGACTATTACCAACGAGGCATCCTTAGAGTCTTCTCTCTGAGATGCCATGGATTCTTGTAGCACTTGCTCAGTAGGAAGTTAAGCTGTCTTTCTGTTTTCCCTTTTGCTGCTCTACTGCCTAGAGATGATCCAGGAAGGAAGAAGAAAAAAAATGCAAAAGGGGAAGTGGTGAGAGGTACCAAAGTCTTGTCTCAGTCATTCCATCCAATGTCTCTCACTCCAATGCTATTTTGCCTTAACACGATCTGGTCTTCCCCTCACTTCCCTGATGGCTAATTTATCCTCTTCCTTAAGTTCAGGGGTGGGGAACAGTGATCCCTGTAAGCTGTGTGATGCTGTAGCCAGTCAGAGATTCAAATGCCCCCCAGCTGGTTAGTGCAATGCCCACAGTTAGGCTTTTTGTTTGTACTGGTGGTGCACATTTACACATGACTCAGTGCACATAAAAAGTCAATTCCCCACATGGATGGAAAAGATTAGAAGAAAACATCGGTGGAGAACCTCTAGCCCATGGGCCAGACCCAGTGTGTTAGGGTTACTTGCTGGCAGGCTGCCAGATACTTTGTTTACCTGAGTGTCCTTTGGCACAGTTGCTTGCAGCTCCCAGTGGCCATGGTTCATCATTCCCAGCCAATGGGAGCTGTGGGAAGCGTTGTGAGCTGGGCCACTGCTTCCTCCAGCTCCCATTGGTCAGGAATGGTGAACCACAGCCACTGGGAACCACGAGGCCCTGTGCCTGTCTGGCAGCCAGCCAGTAGCTCACCCTGATGAACTTTAATAGTAACAGAGAGGGAGCCATGCTAGTCTATATACTATCAAAACAAAAAAGCAGTCCAGTAGCACTTTAAAGACAAACAAAATAACTTATTAGGTGAGCGTTCATGGGACAGACCCACTTCTTCAGACCATAGCCATACCAGAACAGACTCAATATTTAAGGCACAGAGAACCAAAAACAGTAATGAAGGAGGACAAATCAGAAAAAAATGATCAAGGTGACCAAATCAGAGAGTAGAGGGGTAGAAGGGGTATGTGTGTGTCAAGAATTAGATTAAGCCAAGTATGCAAACGAGCCCCTATAGTGACTCAGAAAATTCCCATTCCAGTTCAAACCATGTGGTAATGTGCCAAATTTGAATATAAAAGACAGTTTGGCTGTTTCCCTTTCAAGAGTGATGTGACAATTTTTCTTCAGTAACGTGCAAACTCTTAAGTTATTAACAGAATGGCCCACTCCATTAAAATGTTGACTAACCAGTTTGTGGATCTGGAGTGTTTTTTTGTCTGTTCTGTGCCCATTAACTCTTTGTCTAAGGGAGTTTGAAGTCTGTCCAATATACGAAACATCTGGGCATTGTTGGCACATGATGGCATGTATGACGTTAGTGGAGGAACATAAGAATGTGCCCGTGATTCTGTGAATAACTTAGTTAGGTCCAGTGATGCTATTTCCAGAAAAGATATGTGGACAAAGCTGGCAGTGGGCTTTGTTGCAAGGAAAGGTTCCAGGGCGGGTATTCCTGGGGATAGACTGTGGCTGTTGGTGAGGATCCTCATAATGTTGGGAGGTTGGTACCAGATGCTTTTGTACAATGCTTGTACAATATTCCTCATAGGTAAATATTATATGATTAAGGGGTGAGAACGGGTGCTATATGAAGAGAGGTGAAAAAGACCAGGGTTTTCAGCTTAGAAAATATACTAATGGAGGGGAGGGAGGGAATATCAGAGAGGCCTATAAAATCGTGACCGGTATGGAGAAAGTGAATAAGGAAAAGTTATTTACTTGTTCCCATAATGTAAGAACTAGGGATCATTAAATGAAGTTAATTGGTAGCAGATTTAAAACAAACTAAAATACAGTCAACCTGTGGAACTCCCAGCCAAAAGATGTTGTGAGGACAAGGACTTCAACATGGTTCAAAAAGAACTAGATAAATGTATGAAAAATAGGCCCATCATTACTTATTAGCCAGGATAGGTAGGAATGATGTCCCCAGCCTCTGTTTTGTCAGAGGCTGGAAATGGATGACAGGGGCGGGATCATTTGCCCACTTGTTCTGTTCACTCCCACTGGGACATCTGTCTTTGTCCACTATCAGAAAACAGGATATAGACTGACTTTGGTCTGAGACAGTATGGCCATTCTTATGTTTTTATGGCAGCAATGTGTTACGTGTAGTGAATTTGTCAGGCCTGAGAGGAGTTGGTGCTATGTGACTGTGAACCCTTTGCCAGTGAACACTGAAGGGCTCTTAGGGTCACAGCAAGTCCACCAATCTTTGTGGTATTAACATTTTCTAGCAATGATGTCTTCTTCCGCATCATGGATAAAGATAACATTGGATGAAAGACTGATCTCTATAGGACCCCAATAGCAGCATGTCTCCATGCCATGATGAGTCTCCCATTAATAATCATATTTCTAAGAGCAAGCACTTAGACACTATATGATTTTTATGATTTTGACTATTGATTTTTGCATTGTGCTACTTTTTGAATCAGAAAGGTATATAGTACAAAGTCGAATGCTTTGAAGCAGTCTATATTATACTGACATCATTGCCTTTATTACTCAAATTTGCAATCCTATCAATTATATGATATGTTCTTACTTTGTGGAACCCTAAACATGTTCAGGTTTTGGCTGTGATTCATGACACTTTTTTTTTCTGCAGTACTTCACTAATCGATAATAATTACATAAGAACATCCTCATACTGAAGTATGTAATTTACTCACCAAAGATAATGAATCTTAACAAATGCTACAGACAGGAGCACACTGCCTAATAGAATATCTAATACAACCCTAGAATCAAGAAAGTTCAGAGTAACTATGCCTGACTAAACATTCGGGGAGACATGCTTAAACATGAGACACAATCAAATACAATTAAAAATATATACTGTACAAAGTGTTCTACAGCATAAAAATAATGTCAATGTGTGTTTCCTGCACCTTCTGTTATTTAATTTTACAAATAAAAGTGAAAAGAGTTGTCATTCCAGGAACATCAAAGCGACCTTTTGCTGCTGTTCCTTCCAAGCACTCAATTGTTAAGTTATCATTCCAGCAGACGTTTGTGTTGGTGGCACATGTGTTTCGTGGGCTTGAAATCGTCTTGCAATGATGCCTCAGATCCAAAGAGCAGTCGTATTACAGAAAATAATTCTCACTCTCTCACCTCCCCTCATTCTGCTAATTTAACCAAGCATGACACAAATGCCATGATTCATCAAACTGACACTATCGAAAGAACAGCTTGCTAAAAGCTGTTGCTGAATGTTTAAAAAAACCACACACACCACTTTACATTTAAGGAGATTTAAACGAAACTTTAAAGCACTGCAAAATGGTGGCTTGGAAATGGGAGATAGCTTTCTCCATTTAGGCTAGTGGTTTGACCTCAGCACTTCTGAGGGATGAACCAAAATCATTGCTATTTGGAGGATCTATGAAATAAACTGCTGGTCTGACTTTAGTTTTTCTTGGAAACAAAAATGTCTATCCCATGTTAATAACCACCATAATTAGCACAACCTGGCATTCTCAGCAGCAGGAGCAAGCGTTGGCTATTCATGAAGATGCCAACCCAGCATGCAGTAAACATGCCACATAGACAAACCGTGACTTCCTCTAAGAGACAGAATTGGACTTCAAAACTGCACTGAGGTACACAGCAGGACTCTGTCAGTGTTGCAGTCTAAAGTTATCTCAGGTTCGACACTGGGTTCTGTGAGTAACAAAGCACGCTGACAAGATATTTGTTAACCACAAGCAGTTTATTGCTCTGACCAGCTTTCGCAATAAACCCTGAACCTAAAAGCAAAAGCATTATAGGAAAGCAGCATCTCACATCCTTTCGGCAAGATGGGGACCCTGGTCAGCTGCGAACAAGTGGGAGTTCTCTAGTCTTCCAAGGCACCGGCGCCATGGCCTGTCGGTGAGGTCCAAATTGCATTGGTTTATGTGTTGGTTATATACTGTTTTTCTCCCTCATTATACAGTTCCGTTAGGTCACTCATTACCATTGATGATATTTCCTTAGGCATCACTTATTGACCAGTTATTGGTTCTGTTACTTCCTGTTCTTTAATCCTGCTTCCATGTTTACCATATCTCCTCATACAAGATTGTTGCATGTCTCTGCCCTCCCTCTTATCTCTATCTACAAATTTTTCTGCTACAGTGCCACCGCTTATCTTGTTTGGTAGTTTTTCCCTGAGGTTTGTTCCTGGCTCACTAGACATGTGGAGAAGGGGGTGTGCCTCACCACCCCTATGCTTTCACATACAAAGTTCTTCTGCAATTGACTACTGAAGTCAGTCTACTCTCTCTGATACTACTCCTACTCTGAATGCACATCACTATCATTGGTCAAAAAAATTTCCAGTGGAATGGCTGATTTGAGAAAATTGAGACATTTCATGGGAACATTTCCAGTGACAATGATGGGTTAAATTGATAATTGCAAATCCATTGCAATCATTGGTATGCAAGCTTCTTTATTCTTACATCTTTCCAGAAATGCAGCAAAATTATTTCATATTTTAAAATTGATACAAATTGAACATCTTTGAAAAACATCTATTTCTAGAAAGTTAATTCCTGTAAAGGTAAGTTTGGGGAGAATATAGATAGATGAAATTCTCATCTTCCATAGACTTCTGTAGAGAATTATGATGCTTTCTATCAGTGCCAGAATCATTCACGGCCATCATAGAGTTTGCTTAAGCAGTATATTATCTCTAAATGAGCATGTTCTACGGGTATGTCTACATTTCAGTGTACGCCCAGGATTAATAGGACTCAAGTTAGCAGATATTTAAGTTTGTTGACCTAGGGTTTGACGAGAGACCTTAATTTCTAATCCCAGGTTAGAAATTGTTGAGTCGGATCTCTAATCAGAGCTCCCGCATCTACACTGCCTTAGGTGGGCCCAAGTCCAACCACCTATATTCCAGACTTCTGAGTGCCCTCCTAAAATGTGGTTGCTGAAGCCCTTTGTTCATGGTGTAATGAGAGAAAACTGGAATGCCCACCAAACTTCATTGTGGAAATAAACACAACACCACCAAAAACACCAAACAAAAAGAAAGTTGGCTTGTGGTACTGTGCAATACTTTGACAGACTCCCAGAGCAACTACACTACAAAGCAATAGGGCTTGAGCTGACTCCCTATCACAAACTGGGACCCTGCATACAAGCCTCAGGTTGCTGTGATTTCTGTATAGATGGATGGGGATTAGGCTTTGGCCTGAGTTTGAACTCTAGACTTAAACTGCAATGTAGACATATCCTAAAATGACCTATAAAACTGACTTTTATTTTTGAAGTGCAATTGGTGTGGATAATAGTACAGCAAACTTTGTGGGGTTGGTAACTTAGAGTTTACTGATACTTTGAATATGGAAAAGAAGGGAAAGAGGTAGTGAAAATATATCTATTTACCCTCAATGACTTTTGTCTAAAAAAAAAAAACGTCATCGCTATAGCTGTTGATACCACAAAATAATGTTTATAAAATAAGAAAGATTCATGAATATCTGAAAGAAAACAGAAAAAACGTCATTCATGTTACACTGTTACATGAACTGTGGACATACACACACACACACACACACAAACACACACACAGTGGTGAGACAATATTTCTGGGGTGTGTGTAGTGATAGTGGAGGGGTTGGGGGCACAGGGTTGATGATTTTAAAGCTATAAGATGATGGCTGGTGAAGAAAGGCTGAAAGCCCATAGAACTTGTGATTCTCGCAGAGTTCCAGGCCAATTCAGCTATGTATTAGCATAGATCAAATTGATAGTTAAATGCATAAGTGTATATTTGGTGTTTAAAATTAATGAAAGCTAGTGGGATTTTACCTGTATTGCTATCTTTTCCTGTGTTCTGTTATAATGTAGAAGCAAATATTTACTAAACATAACTAAATAACCCACCCAGCAAGAAAAAAGTCTTTTGACAAGAAAATAAAGAACTTTTGCAGAAAAGTGCTCATTTCAAAGTGAGCAGTATTTGTGTGCGATGATCATAGATCAAAGACTCAGAACACATTCCTTGATCTCAATCCTCAAAGGAAAAGCCCACATGCATAGTGACACTGTCAACTTGTTTTCCATAGGGAAGAAACAAAAGAACCTGAATTCTTTGGCTCTTTGGAATCTTACCGAGCAGTGTACAACAGGCAAAGTGAAGATCCCCTGCGACAGTCTTGGTACTGTGAAAAGACTATAGGGAAACTGGCAGTTTATTTCACCACTACCACCATATGGAATTACAAACTGCATCTCACCTGTGCATATTTTTACCCACTTTCACCTTTCAGTAACTTTCATCTCCTTTCCTTAGCTAATAAACTTTTAGTTAATTTACCGTAGAATTGGCTTCCTGTGATGCCTTTTTAAGATCTAGGGTAGCAATTGATGTGGGATAAATGACTGGTCTGTTTGGTACTGGGAGCTACTTGATTTGGTGTGATTTTTTGACTTTTTATCACAAATTTCAGTCTGTCTGGGTGGCAAAATATACCAAAAAGTCCAGAGAGAATGTCTATGACTCGATGGTACCACTGATGTAGTGATCCAGGAGTTCACATTTGTTATTGGCATAGTGAATTTCTAGCTAGGCTATGTCTAGGTTGCCAAGAACTGTTGGCAAAATATACACAAATTACGCAATGCATTTGCTTATCTTTTGCTGACAGCTCTGTCGGGAGATGCTTTTCCAACATTTGACCCGTCCACAGAGAGCCAAATGTTGGGGGGGAAAAAAAAAACACCCTTTGCTGAGACATCCCTTCTTCCCCATGGATTAAGGTATACAGGGATGCTGACAGAATGCTCCTGACTGGCAGATCTCTGCCAGCAGATCTGCAGTCTGGACATGCACACTGTCGACAAAACTTCTGTCAACAAATATTTTGTTGGCAGAAGCCTGCAGTTTGGACATAGCCTGATAGAACAGAGCATCTGTTTGGGATATATGCCCTGTTTTTCGACAATATCCCTGAAGTTAGGCACAAATGACCACGAGCAACTCCAGTCAGCATGGTAGAACTATTCTGCAGTTCCCCATCATGCAGGCAGACAGAGTGTGTGGGTCTATGGTATACAGAATGTTAATTTCCAAGTGTTTTAATTTAGCATAAATGTTTTGTATCTATTGCACAAAAGGAATAATTAAAAAGCAATTAATGTTAATGCAGTGTTTTGTTTATAGTAATAGTAGTGTTAGACGTTGAACAGCGATTGGATAATTATCCATGGTGTGATTATAAACTGCATAGATGGGAGGATTTAAATATAAAGACAAAGAACAAATTCTGGCTTTGAATTTTAATTATGTTTTGCTTCATTAAAGTTGTTATTTATCTTTAAAAAAATGAGAAACTTGTTTTCTTCATCTTTTGGTGGCTTGTGATTTGTTGACTTTGCTATATATTTATGTTACCTGAGCCATAGGTTAAAGTGATGTAAATTTTCTCTCTACAATAAGTACATACCCTTCAGCTCACTCATCACAAGTGATTGGATAACTAAGCCTAACAATAACCTATTCTTATACCTGTAAATTTCTCATTGAGAGATTTATAGAAAGTCAACATTTTTGATAAAGAATGCTCTCCATCAATATATATTTACTCTTAGGGTTTACCTCAGTGAAGGAGCTTCATCAACTTCTCATTGATAAGGAATAATTATTTGTGTTTCAATAGTGCTTACAGACCAATGAGTAGGTCAGCACCCCATTATGCCTGGTGCTGTACAGCAGTATAGCTCATTCCCCACAGAGCTTACAATCTAAAAGGTCTAACAGGTGAGAACATACTAAGCTGCATCATTTTCTAAAGCCACTAAAATGGTTCAAAGTGAGATAATATATTAGCCTAACAGAATCTCAATCACACTTCTGTGCATATTCATGGAGTGTACCTCCGTGATATGGTTGGAAGATAGTTGACTGCAATGTAGGAATAAGTGGATTTAGAATTGCCTCAATCATATTGTTTCTACAGGTGATCTCAGAAGATGTTAACTTTAGGACAGTAAGGGACCCCAAGAGGCCATCTAATCCATTTCTCTGTAATCAGGCAAGGCCTAAGCATTACCTAGACCGTCCCTGACAGATGTTTGTCTTAACTGTGATGGAGATTCCACAACCTCTGTAGACATTTATTTGAGTAGCTAGCTACCCTTACAGCTAGAAAGTTTTTCCTAATGTTGAACCTGAACCTCCCTTGCTGCAATTTAAGCCCATTGCTTCTTGCCCTGTCATCAGAAGTATAGGAGAATAACGTTTCTCCTGCCTCCTTTTAGGCACCTTAAAGCTATTGTTGTGTCCCCTCTGATTTGTCGCTTTTCCAGACCAAACAAACCCAGTTATCTACTAAATGTATATGAAATGCATGACCCATGATATTATCACTCACCCACCAAAATTTATTTTGTTCTAATTTTAAATTTCCCTGGAGAAAATGGAAGTGACAGCTAACTAGACAAAAACATAGTATCTATTTATAGGAAGTGAAGGAAAAGCCCATTAATCCTTTCTTGATCTGTCTTCTCTTCTAATTTGTGATGTCACAATATGTTAACATTTCATAGATTCATTGGGTGAGCAAAAAAGAAACAGAGTCTTGTGAGTACAACAGATATGTCTAGAATAATCCAGCAATTAGGACACAGCATTCTTATTGTCACTTGAAACAGGGATAAAAGAGAAATTAAATTTGTTAACCAATTTGCTAGCCCTTAATCCTTCCTAACAGAAAGTAGAATAAAAAACTCAGGAGAGACAACCTTAGAACTATCTAAGTTGCCCAACCAAAAAAGCTTAAAGTTTACTTTGCACAGAATTCACAGTATTTTGCATACATTTGCATAGGCTCACCTGATAGGGAAAGTACACATTCTTTTTTTTTAATTTCCACATTTGTGGGTAGGGGAAGAGGTTAGAGGCCTTTACTTCACTTATTTAAGCTGCAAGGATTTTTGAAGGTTTCTAGTCTTTGTAATAGGTCTTTACCTTTCAAAAGCAGGGCAAATAAAATGGGAAAATTAAAAAAACGAACAAACAAACAAACCAACAAACACTGCGCATTTGCTGTTCATGCATAGTATGTTTGCAAACCATCCTGGATTTCTGGAGGACCATCCCTAGTGGAGAACAGTAATCTGTGAGTAGGTGGCACAATTTGAAAAGCTGTGCTGTAGCGCAGACAAGGAGAGACATAGAGAGAAAGGGAAAAGAGTGGCAAAAACTGCCCCACCCTCCTCCAATAGCTCTCGACACCTGCCCCTTCTGTGATAAGACCTGTGGCTCCAGAACCGGGTTGGTCAGCCATCAAAGGACTCACAAATAGGAGGGTTACAGGAAGATGTCCTACTCCTTAGCCAGTGACTGCGAAGAATACTCTAAGCACATTAATATGGACTAATCCTGGGTGAAACAAGAGCTTGAGAATTAGGACTCATTGCTTGTGTCTATACTGCAATGTAAGCTCAAGACTACCAGAATTCCAGGTAGCAGATTTTGGGTTTGTTGACCTAAGGCTTGAGCATCTATACTCATTTGTAACCCCACCTTAGGAACTGTTGAATCTTGGGTCTCAACCAGGGGCTTGCTACATTGCATAATGTGGGCCAAAGTCCGAAAGCTTGTATCCCAGACTTTCTAGCTACATCCCAAAATATGGTTGCTCTAGCCCATTGTTCACAAAATAGCATGGGAAAACTTGACTGTCCTCCCAGATTGGCTGTTGAGAAGACAAAGTGGAATTGTAGCATTATGCAATACTTCAGGTAGGCTCCTAGAGCATGAGTCCACTAGAGCTGAGTCTAGACTGCAGGGCAATAGAGCTTGAATTCCGGAAAACATAGTCAGGGATGTGGAATACCTACACAGTTTTGTGGACCTAACTCTTGTGGAGATACTGCTATGTTGATGAGCTGTCCCACTGATATAGCAATTGCCTCCAGTGAAGATGACATGCATATGTCAACAGGAGAAGCCCCTGTCAGCATAGGTAGCATCTTCACTGAAGTGCTGCAGCCTTTAAGTGTAGGCAAGGATGGAGTTTGAACACTGACCTTACACTGCTCTGTAGACATACCCCTTGGGGTCAGATCCTTAGTTAGTGTCAAATCTTCATAGCTCCATTGACTTTAATTTGCTATCATAAAGACTTGAACCAGCTGTAATTAGTAAATTAAGTCCCCACACCAGCACACTCACAATATAGATAAGCTGTTTTTTGTAAATTCAACCTTCACAGGAAGAGAGTGAGGAGAAGAAGCCTCTTGTGCTATTCTTTGTATTCGGTAAGAACTGCCATTGCTTACTTGGCAAATCCAAAAACATAATCTCCACCTCAGAGGCTATGTCTACACATGCACGCTACATCGAAATAGCTTATTTCGATGTAGTGACATCGAAATAGTCTATTTCGATGAATAACGTCTACACGTCCTCCAGGGCTGGCAACGTCGACGTTCAACTTCGACGTTGGGCAGCACCACATCGAAATAGGCGCTGTGAGGGAACGTCTACACGCCAAAGTAGCACACATCGAAATAAGGGTGCCAGGAACAGCTGCAGACAGGGTCACAGGGCGGACTCAACAGCAAGCTGCTCCCTTAAAGGGCCCCTCCCAGACACAGTTGCACTAAACAACACAAGATCCACAGAGCCGACAACTGGTTGCAGACCCTGTGCATGCAGCATGGATCCCCAGCTGCAGCAGCAGCAGCCAGAAGCCCTGGGCTAAGGGCTGCTGCACACGATGACCATACAGCCCTGCAGGGGCTGGAGAGAGAGCG
Organism: Carettochelys insculpta; assembly: GCF_033958435.1. Taxonomy (NCBI): domain Eukaryota; kingdom Metazoa; phylum Chordata; order Testudines; family Carettochelyidae; genus Carettochelys; species Carettochelys insculpta. Next base: position 142,124,742 of record NC_134137.1, read on the forward strand.
TCTCTCAACCCCTCAGCTGATGGCTGCCATGGCGGACCCCGCTATTTCGGTGTTGCGGGACGCGGATCGTCTACACGGTCCCTACTTCGACGTTGAACGTCGAAGTAGGGCGCTATTCCCATCCCCTCATGGGGTTAGCGACTTAGACATCTCGCCGCCTAACGTCGATTTCAACTTTGAAAGAGCGCCCAACACATGTAGCCGTGACAGGCGCTATTTCGAAGTTGGCGCTGCTACTTCGAAGTAGCGTGCACGTGTAGACGCGGCCAAAGTGTGACAAAGTATACCTACAAAATACCACTCTAAAGGATAGATCCACAAAGAGTAAACAGTTCCTCCTTAAAATCATCAACATTGCAACAAACACCTCTTTTAGTCAACCAAAACCACAGCTCCTAACCATCATCTCAGGCATTGTCACCCTAACCACAGGATTGTCTGGATATGTGGACTCTCTACTTAGACCCTATGCTACCAGCACCCCCAGCTTTCTTCAAGATATCACTGACTTCCTCAGGAAACTACAATTCATTGCATGGTGACAAGTATCAGAGAGGTAGCCGTGTTAGCCTGTAGCTTCAAGAACAACAAAAAGTCTTGTGGCACCTTATAGACTAACAGATATTTTGGAGCATAAGCTTTTGTGGGGAAAAACCCGCTTCATCAGATGCATGAGTGGGGGGATGGTTTCAGAGGGGTATTTAAGGAGTGGGGTCCCTGTAAAGGGGGAGGGCCAGAGCTGACAAGGTCTGTTCAGCAAGGTGGAAATGGCCCAGTATCAACAGTACCTATCAAAAGAGGAAAAAACAAGTCAGATCAGACAGGGAGATGTGAGCCATCCTCTTCTGATAAGTACTGTTGTTACTGGGCCATTTCCACCCTGCTGAATAGACCTTGTCAGCTCTGCCCCACCTCCTTTTTCCAGGGACCGCACTCTTTAAATACTCCTCTGAAACGACCCCTCCACTCATGCATCTGATGAATCGGGTCTTTGCCCATGAAAGCTTATGCTCCAAAATATCTGTTAGTCTATAAGTTGCCACAAGACTCTTTGTTGTTCTACAATCCATTGGTGACCTTCCTGAAAACACCATTCTGGCCACCATGGATGTAGAGGCCCTTTACACCAATATCCCACATGAAGATGGACTCCAAGCTGTTAGGAACATTATCCTGGATGAGACTGAGGCACAAATGGTGGCAGAGCTTTGTCACTTTGTCGTCACCCACAATTATTTCAGATTTGAGGACAAATTCTACCTTCAAATCAGTGGCACTGCTATGGGCACCCAAATGGCCCCACAGTATGACAACGTTTTTATGGCTGACCTGGAACAATGCTTCCTCAGAGCTCGTCCCCTAGTGCCTCTCCTCTACCTGTGCTACATTGATGGCATCTTCATCATCTGGACCCAGATGATGGGAAGGAGGCTCTTGGGAAGGAGGCTCTTGAAGAATTCCACCGTGATTTCAACAGTTTCCACTCCACCATCAACCTTAGCCTGGACCAGTCCACACAAGAGATTCACTTCCTGGACATTGCTGTGCAGCTAAGCGATGGTCACATAAATACCACCCTTTACTGAAAACCCACGGACCACTATGCTTATCTACACGCCTCCAGCTTCCATCCACGGCATACTACACGATCCATTGTTTACAGCCAGGCACGAAGGTACAACTGTAGTTGCTCTGATCCATCAGACAGAGACAAACACCTACAAGACGTTTACCAAGCTTTCCTCAAAGTACATAAGGAAGTGAGGAAACAGATTGTCAGAGACAGATGGGTACCCAGAAACCACCTGCTACAAGACAGGCCTTCACAGGGAAAACAAGAGAACACCACTGACCATCACTTACAGCCCCCACCTAAGGCCTCTCCAACGCATCATCAGTGATCTGCAACCCATCCTGAACAATGATCTTTCACTCTCACAGACCTGGGGAGGCAGGCCTGCCCTCGCCTACAGACAGCCTGCCAACCTTACACAAATCCTCACCAGCCACTACAAATCACAAACCAGTGGCTCTAGGCCTGGAACCAGCCCCTGCAACAGTCCTTGCTGCCAACTCTCCTCACATATCTACACCAGTGACATCATCATGGGACCTAACACCAACTATACCATAAGGGGCTCCTTTACCTGCACATCTACTAATATAATACATGCCATCATGTGCCAGCAATGCCCCACTGCAATTTACATTGGCAAAACTGGACAGTCTTTCCATAAAAGAATAAATGGAGATAAATCTGACATCAGGAACAGTAACGTACAGAAGCCGGTGGGGGAACACTTCAGTCTCCCTGGACCCTCAGTGGCAGATTTAAGGGTGGCAGCCCTGAAACAAAGAAATTTCAAAAATCAAATGGAGAGAGAAATCTCTGAGCTGCAATTTATTTGCAAATTTGACCCCATTAACCAAGGATTAAACAGAGACTGGGAGTGGCTCACAGCTTACAAAGGCAGCTCCTCTGCCCTGAGTATTAAGATCTCCCTGTTAGACTCTGACAATGGCTCCTATCTCCATCTGATCTGACTTACTTTTTCCTCTTTTGTTACCTACTATTGATACTGGGCCATTTCCACCTTGTCGAATAGACCTTGTCAGCTCTGCCCTGCCCCCCTTTTCCTGGGACCCCACTCTTTAAATACTCCTCTGAAACCAGCATCCCCACTCATGCATCTGATGAAGCAGGTCCTTGCCGACGAAAGCTTATGCTCCAAAGTATCTGTTAGTCTATAAGGTGCCACAAGACTTCTTGTTCTCAATGCTCTTAAGCCTTTATCTTTATTTAACAGGCAGAAACAGTGATGGAGATATTAAAAATGCAGATAGATAGAGAGCTAGCTGTTCGCCAGGTGCACTACAATACAGAACAGTAACCACCATTTACATTTAATCGATCCTATTGAGCCAAGAACAGTATTTTAGCAAATACCTTCATTGTTCTGTGACAGAGGTGTTAACTGGGTGAATAGGATCGATTAGTGATGAGATGAAATGTAAATTGCTGTTAATGCTCCACTACCAGCAGAGCAACACAAAGCAAGAAGTGTGATGAAAAGGGTAGAGTTACCCTGCTGAACAACATTCTGGTCCTGCTACTGTGACGATTACTAATGCAGTCTTATCGATTCCCCAGGGGCAGAAAAGCAGCTGAAGAGATAGATGGCTGTGGTGTTGAACATCCACCATCTGGAGAGCAGGAAGCCTCTCAGGAGAATAGCAGGTGAATCTGGAGGGCCTCTCTAATTCTCCGTTTTGTATTAGGTTATGGAAATAAGAAGCATTTCAAATCACAACTAACTTCAGCAAACGAGAGGAGGCAGAGTACTGAGTCCAGCAAGGTCAAGCTGTTCAAATAAGTGTTGCATACAAAATTAATAATGTTCCATGCGTATTTCATTCAGGCTCTATAGAAGCTCTCACTACAGCTTAATTGTTAGAGAGCACATTTATTTGGATAACAAGAATAGCCAGTGTTAGGGTATAACATGGTGTTAGGGTATAACATTAGCAATAAATGCTAATAAAAAGAGCATGGGGAGTGGGGCCTGAAATCTTGTGTTTCCAGGTGTAAAAGGATCTCTATCTGTTAGGGAAAAGGAAGAGGTCTTCCTGGGAGACTAACAACCCAGGGCCATAAGCAGGGAGGGCACACTGGGTGTGAACACACTCCCCCCATGCGCCATGGGGCCCCGTGCACCCCCAAGCTGCTGGCCACACCCCTGTCTCACTACGCTGGCCTGGTCCCCTACAGGTCCCCAACAGCCTGGCCAGGGATTTAACAGTACTGGGGAGGCTGTAGGGAGTGACCTCCTGAGACTGCCCCTGGTGCCTTCTGCTTGCACCCTCACCCTTATGCTGAGCAGGGGGCAGTGGTGGGGGGGAGTGTTCAGGCTGAGCAGGAGGTGGGGAGATCTTCAGACTTAGCAGGGATGGCAGGGCCAAACTGGGAGTGGCCCTGCCAGAGGCTCCAGCTGCCCCAGTCCCAGTGGTCCCAGCTGTGGTGGTAGCCCAGCTCCAATCTGGTCCCAGACCCAGTGGTCTGGGCCCCAGTGGCCAGGTAAGATAACTTGGCCCCAGGGTTGTTGCCCCTTCCCCACATGCAGTATATCCCACCCGCCACTCCCAGTGCCCTGCCCTGCCTCCTGTACGCCCCATCCCACCCCAATGCCCTGCCATGAGCCCCTCATGAACCTTGATGCCTTGCTCTGGGCCCCTCACATGCCCCAACACTCACTCCTGAACCCCTGACATCCCCAGCACCCTACCTTAATATCTGCATCCCCACACATTGCAACCCCCTGCCCTGCGCCCCTCATGCACCTCAACCCTGCTTCCTGTAGCTCCATTTCCCCAGCACCCTGCCCTAACGTCTGCACGCTTGCACATGCCAGTCCCATACCCTGACCACCTCATATACCCCAACCCTGACTCCTGCACCCCCACAGCCCCAGCCCACTGCCCTGAGCCTCCCACACTCCAGTCATATTTTTTTTTCCTGGAGTACTTCTAATTGACTCATAGATTTGTTTAGCATCTTAAAATTGAGCTATGTGTGCATAATAGGTATGTAGGTGTACTCACGAGCTTGAGTGGTTATAAAGGATGATAATACCGGTGATCCTCAAGAAGCGTTCATTTTCTTTTTATTTGATTTCATATTTATGCAAGGTAAGCATTGCTCCTTGTTAATTATCCCTTATTTAATATATTTTCTTCCGCATCTATGAAACATTTACAATATATATATTTCTATCTAGGTTTTCTGTTCGTATTGATGGTGCACATCCACACACTACCTTGGTATTGGTGTTAGACATAATAAATTTTAACCCATCCAAAAGGAAATTCAGCCCATCCAATGATGGAAGATCTTAGAGGTAACACTGCTTCCCTGCCCTAAGTGCTATTAGGAGAGCCTTGGTGCATGAGCAGGGCTGAAGGCAGCCAGGAGGGCCTGTGGTTGTCAGGACCCCAACATGTGGCGAAGGTGGCTGTGGGGGAGAGGGGTAGAGCAGCAGGGAGCATGGTGTATGTGAATGTGGCTGCCAACATCAGAGATGCTGGAGGAAAGGGGCAGGGCCAGGCTAGCTGGAAAGGGAGCAGAGGCAGGGTAGGGCCAGCTGGAGGGGTCTGGCAGGGCTGGGCCAGTTAGAGACCCAGGGATGGGGGATGAAGGGCAGGGCCTGCTATGGGGTTGGTCCACATTTACAAAAGAAGGACACACCTCTAGAAATTCCTGCACATGGGCCTGCAACCCCAAATCTGCCTATTGTATTGGCTACTCTCAGAGGTAGGACACTGGACTCGATGGACCAGGAATCCTGTCCAGTATAGCAATTCTTGTGTTCCACTGCCATCCCTGAATTTAAAAGCATTTCACTCTGGAGTTTGGATTCCAACCATCTCAAGGTATAATGGTCAGTCTGAGAGCACGACATCTCTGCATTCTGCTCTGAACTGGATGTTTATCTCCAGGTGCAATCCTAAGCATTGGTGATACACATCTCACAGAGCTGGAAGGGACGTTGAAAGGTCACTGAGTTCAGTACCCTGCTGTCTCAGCAGGAACAAGCTCCATCCCTTTCTTTTTTCCTTCCCTCCTCTCCTATTTGCCCCAGCTCCTTAAATGGCCCCCTAAGACTCAACTCACAACCCTGGGATTAGCAGGCTAATGCTCAGACCACAGAGCTATCCCTCCCTCAAGCTATACAGTTCTATATGGCCTGGGAATTAAAATATCTGAAAGATTAACTATTTTTCTTTACCTTGCTTTGGGAATTATTGTCCACTTGATGGCTGTCACAGTTGTTCCTGCAACAGGTTGTGCTCCTTAGAGGAATCATACCATAGCCCATCACAGGCAAAATTTAGAAAGTTTCAACACAATGAATTTTAAAAATTTTGTGGATTTTTTTATGTATTTGTATTTTTCCTGGTTCTTACAGAGGAACATTGTGCCTTTCCCTACTCTGGTATCACAGGCTATTCATTTATGTGCAACTCCTCCCCCCCAAAATTTTTTGTACTCATTCTTAACTGTTCCTGCTGTATGAAACACACTTCTCAGAATAGTCTGGATGGCTACTGCCTTCTCCCTCAAGGACACTTCTGCTGTGATGCTACACAAAATTTCCAGGTGATGGTGGCTTGATGTCATGGTTTGCACCAGTGTCCTCTTTCTAGACTCTCTGACTGTACCCCTTCAGGCATTTGGCTTCGTGTCCTGACCTGTCTGGGGTAGAATTTTGTAATTCTCTGGATCCCAGACCAAATCTGGGTGATACATGCTTCAAGCTAACCACTTATTATTGTGCTGATCCACTCGGACACCTGAATTTCTGATCTTTGGGAGTTTGTGACCATGGCTGTAATGCTAAATCACAATCTTAAAACAAGTAGGTTTATTTGCAAATGTGATAAAGTATCATGGACACAGGAATTAGGATGCTGCCAAGCATGCTTGCTTTCATTAGGGCTTACATTTTGGTTCAATGGCTCGCAGCATTCCCAATAGTCAAATTATTCTAGTATCCCTGCCAAGATTTAGACCAAATGATTTGAGAAGAACAGCCTATGCTCACATCTAGACCCATGTCATTGTACACTTCACTGAAAGCTAAATGACATAGGCTTTCCTTTTGAATTACAAGAACACAAGGCACCTTACTTTCATTTTTCTAGCAAACCGAGGAGCTCGTGAGACCCAGCCTGGTTTCCTTTTCTTCTTGTGTATTCCCTTTCTCTCCCATCTCCTTTTACCCACTTTGCTTGAAGCACAACTCACCCCGAATTGCCAATTAAAATATTGTTCAATGTCTTTTCTGATGGGGCCTGGATTTTGAAGTTGTCCTTCTGCCTCAACCTGTTTTTTTTTCCCCTACTTGTCCAGACAGACTAAGATAGTGCCCCTCTAATGCTTACACCCTGTTTGGCAGTTAGGGAGACAAGGTGGGTGAGGCAATATCTTTTAATGGATCGGCTTCTCTTGGTGAGAGAGAGAGAAACTGTATAGCCAACTTCAGATATTCAAAAATCATGAGTCAGACTTGCCAACGATTGTGAGATTGGCTTTAAAACAATGAGATTACATAAAAAGAATGGATGTTTTCTTTATTTGTTTTATGCTTTTTAGCCTTTAGGATGCACTGGGACCATACTTTGAAGCCTTTTTTACACCCACAGGGACTAGAACTTTTTTTTTCTTTAAGGCTAAAGTGTGAAATCATCCCATATCACTTGACTCCAGGAGTAGGGGCTTTAAGGAAAACAATAATTCTCATGAGATTCATGACAAAATCTATGGAACTGACAATGCTCTTTTGAGCTAACATTTAGCTCTTCTTCAGGTCTGTGAAAGGTGTTCAGCATGTCACAGCTCAATACAAGATGGAACAGATTGCTTAGCATAAATAGTTAACACATGATCTAAGGGAGCATTCAAGGAAAAGTGGACCATTAACATCTCTGCCCTCATGGAACAAAAAATGAGGAGTTAGTGGGTTACAGATTGCTATAATAAACCATAATCCAGTGTCTTTATCAAGTCTATGATTTTTAGTGTCTATCAAAGTTATGAATTTAAATTCCCAGGCTCATTTTTTTTGAAAGTGATGAGGACTGAAAGGTCAGACTTTGACTTATGATTTTGTGGAAAGCGTTTGCACATGGTGTTTTGGTCTTTTATTCTTTTTCTGCGTAAGTTCAATTGAGAATGTTGTGATTGTCTTATTTCACCCATATGGTTGCTATTGGGGCATTTAGTGGACTGGATGAGAGCTATGGTTGAAACTAGAAAATCATTATGATCTCAAATGAACTCACACAGAAAACTGATAAAAGAGAAAAACACCTTATCACAGGACTTATGACTCTAGAAGGTGTATATACTGTAACTGTCTTCTCTCCCTGACATTCTGACCCACCATCTCAGAAATCCTGTACATTAAAACTCATTTTCAACTATCAGAGTTCACCATCAAAAGCCCCCACTTCCACTGCAAAAAGTAGAAGACCAGAGGGAGACCTAAATACTTTAAGTAGTACTGCTAATTATGCTTTGTTTTTACATTTTCCAAATGTAAACATGCCAGCTTTTTGTTGGCAGCTATAGGTTGTTTTTTGTAATAAGCAAAAAAAGGGTCACCAGCATTTTCCTATATTAAGCTGTATTATAATTAGAACTTCAATTATAAGGCTTTTCAAAAAAAAAAATGTTCGTTGAAGTCATGGGAGTTTTGTATGAATAAGAACTGCAGGATTAGACACTTTGGGTACATATTTCTATTCTAATATTGTTCTCAGCATCAGTTTGTTGGCTTTCTAAATTCATACTTAAACTCATATTCCACTTATGTGTGTTTGTACTAGTGTTAGGCAGAAAATCATTATCAAAATATATGTCCTGCTTTCTGAAAAACTCTAATAAATAGGTTCATGTGAATGTCTGCAGCTATATTCAGATTTCAATTACACCTTTGTAAATCCATTCATGTCACCAGAGTCCTCCAGAGCTACACTCATGTAAGTGAGATTAAAATCAGACCAACTATTCATAAGGTTAATAACAAGCTTGAAGAATTTCTTGCAACGTAGGCTTATATTCTCTTATCTAAATGGAAGCAGAGATGTTCGAATAAACAAAAGGTACAGGAGTTAGCTATAGCAGATCTGTGCAGTGAACTGGTATGGCGGCCCACCACTGTATTTTCACAGGGCTTTCCACCTCTGGAAGTTACCAAAGCTCCCCCATCACCCTATCCCACCGATATGCTGTGCTCACAACCAATCCTGTCAGCCCTATTGGCAGGAGGCCCTTTCTGGGAATCTGACACTCACGTTTAACAAATACACACAAAATGTTACTGTGTCTGCTGTCATTTGACAGTGGTTTCCAGTTTCTGTTGTATAGTTGTTTCATGTTCCTTATCCCTAGTTTGCTGTCATGTTTTATCTGGTATTAGTGCTGTAAAATAAAGATATTTTATTAAAAGTTTTCCGGAGACTGGGAATTCTTGCTGACCAGCAATCAGACAAACCTTATTTCCAATATAGTGGCTGGGAAACCCCTGTGGAAGGGTTGGAAAATCTTGATCTATTAGGGCATTATATATGTGAAGGTGATCTCTGGTATGCTTTTAACCTGTGTGTGAACGGAAGGACATAAGAACAGTCTTACTCGAGAGAGGTAACATCTTGGGGAGGTACAAACTGGGTTTTCCACAGAGGAAAAGACAAAAAAAAAGGTTGTCTGTAAATTGATTCAAGACCTTCTTTCTGATCTGGCAAAGGGACAGGACCTTCTATCCATGGGGTGCCCCAGTTCTTGCAGAAGGGTTTAAAAGACTGTGGTTAGTTACGGTCCAAAAAGAGTGATTAGTGACCTCCGGTCAACTTTCAATTTGGAATAATCTTTCTTACTTTTTAATATGTTTTCTGTATAAAACTTGTACCTTAAGAACAGCGTGCTTTCTTAGAAAGAGCCATGTGGTTACTGGTAATTGCTGGCAACACTGTTCAGATCCTTCAGAGAGAAAGCAACATGTAGGTTCTGGCCAATAGCCACACTGGCTTGCTAGGCCACTGTTCACTCTGAAAGTCCCACAGTCAGAAGTGGGTGGAACAAGGGTTCTGTTTCAGAGACGGGTGACAGCTGGAGACCTGACATCTGACTGAGAAATCCTGGAGTGAACCACTGGGAGGAAAGGTGACAACTACATGTTAATTGTGTTATAAAGCATCAAAGCTGAGACTAATAGTTTATAATTCACTTGGGTGAGCAAAAATCAAAGTACCCTGAATGGAAACTTGCTGAACAAAGAGGCTTAGTTACAGTTGGGCTTGGCAGAAATTTTATTTTTATTTTAATAATTTTGTCAAATAACCGTGATTATTTAAGCACATTTTTATAATTATTATTTAAATATTCATGATTGTGTGCAATTATGAGGAGGGCAGTGGTGGTCAGATAATAAGGTTGCTGCACCAGAATTATTTACTAACAGTAGACACTGAGTCTGTGTCTACATGTGCTGCTTCTTCCAGAAGTGGCATGGTAATGAGCTATCCAGAAGATGCTAATGAGGCACATATGCAAATTTTCCATGCCTCATTAGCATATCAGCACATGGCTCTGAGTCCGGAAGACGCTTACAGCTTTGAGGAAGAAGGGGCTTCTGGAAGGAGGGTTTCCTTCTAGAAGATCCCTGTAGGCCGTGCGTCTGCACATGTACTTCAAAGTCCAGAAGAGCTTCTTCTGGACTCTGAATCACATACCAATATGCTAATGAGGCATGGAAAATTTGCAGAAGAAGCGGCACATGTCAACACAGCCTCAGATTCAAAAAATTAGCTTTATACCCATTAAAACACAAGAGCTGCGTCTACACGTGCACGCTACTTCGAAGTAGCGGCAGTAACTTCGAAATAGCGCCCGTCACGTCTACACGTGTTGGGCGCTATTTCGAAGTTGAAATCGACGTTAGGTGGCGAGACGTCGAAGTCGCTAACCCCATGAGGGGATGGGAATAGCGCCCTACTTCGACGTTCAACATCGAAGTAGGGACGTGTAGACGATCCGCGTCCTGCAACATCGAAATAGCGGGGTCCTCCATGGCGGCCATCAGCTGGGGGGTTGAGAGATACTCTCTCTCCAGCCCTTGCGGGGCTCTGTGGTCACCGTGGGCAGCAGCCCTTAGCCCAGGGCTTCTGGCTGCTGCTGCTGCAGCTGGGGGTCCGTGCTGCATATACAGGGTCTGCAACTAGTTGTTGGCTCTGTGTATCTTGCACTGTTTAATGAAAGTGTGTCTGGGAGGGGCCCTTTAAGGGAGCGACTTGCTGTTGAGTCCGCCCCGTGACCCTGTCTGAAGCTGTGCCTGGCTCCCTTATTTCGATGTGTGCTACTTTGCCGTGTAGACGTTCCCTCGCTGTGCCTATTTCGATGTTGGGCTGAGCAACGTCGAAGTTGAACATCGACGTTGCCAGCCCTGGAGGACGTGTAGACGTTATTCATCGAAATAGCCTATTTCGATGTCGCAACATCGAAATAAGCTATTTCGAAGTTGGGTGCACGTGTAGACGTAGCCAAGGTGTCAACATCGCATGAGGTGTGTCTACACGGGCACAAATCTTCGAAATAGCCATGCTAATGGCCATTTCGAAGATTACTAATGAGGCGCTGAATTGAATATTCAGCACCTCATTAGCATTAGGACACTTCCGGCCGCAGCGCTTTGAAAGCATGCGGCTCGGCACGGCTACACGGGGGGTCCTTTTCAAAAGAACACTTCACCTTTCGAAATCCCCTTGTCCTGATCACTGATCAGAATAAGTGGATTTCGAAAGGTGCAGATCCTTTCAAAAAGGACCCCCGTGTAGCCGCGCCGAGCCGTGCACTTTTGAAAGCGGGGCTTTCGAAGCGCTGTGGCTGGAAGCATCCTAATGCTAATGAGGTGCTGAATATTCAATTCAGCGCCTCATTAGTAATCTTCAAAATATGGCTATTTCGAAGACATGTGCCCGTGTAGACACAGCCATGGTGTGTAAACAAAGTTTAATGTTAATACAATGATGTTGCATCCTTAAAACAAAAGTTCTTAAGCAGCATTTTTCTTTTGTAGCCTATCTGTATATTTTAATTATTATTGATAGAAAAAATGTGTCCATTTGGGTCTGCAAAGTGAAATCCATATTTACTGACATTTAGAGACTAAAATACCAATTAGACCATGCCTACTGCCAAATATTAGGAAAGAGAGGAAATGTGTCTCTCAGCTTCCAAACACTGAAAAATCTTGAGCACAAGAGATAAATAAAAGCTTCAGCAGAGTTCAGTCTAAGATAGTTTTAATTTAACCAAGTGTATGAGGAAAAATACCAAACAATTGTTCACTGTGAGAAATCGAGTCTCAAAGGTAAACTGAGAATTTAAAACCATGCAGAGGGTAACAGTGCTACAGCTGCATGCCTGCTTTCTCAACTGTCCATCAATGGTGATGTACGGAGGTGAGCAGGTGCTAGAGAATGTGAATATCCTGACACTCTTCACTGACTAAGGAGCAGAATAGACAAACTGAGTAATGACTATATTGCTGTCTTGCATCAATTTAAACTACCTCTTCTTCAGCTCCTTCTGTGCAGGACTGTTTGACCAAATAACTTCATGTTCACTCCAGGCAAACAGCAAGTTAAGATCTATCTCCTTGGACTCCAAAGTCAGTCTTCATTTGTGACTGTACAGAAAAGATCTAATCTTAAAGTCAGATTGTGGGGCTCTAACCAGCAAGTTTGCAGGGATTCAAAGTAAACAACAATTAATCAAATCCTTGTTCTTTTTTGTTTTCAGTGGCTTGAATTGTTTTGAGAGGCTTGCTTTGTTAAATCGATAAGAAAATAGGGAATAGTATTAGGAATCCAAGCATAATATTTTGGGGGAAGAAACCTGAATTCTTTTCCACAGATGAATAGGTCCCCCGCTGTGGTAGACATAATGCCATTGTTCATGGAGGGGGAAGATTTAGAAATGCCACCCAGAAGCACATACAGTAGATACAAAACATGGCTCCATAAAGGTGCTTTGCAGCATGTGTGCAGGCAATGACAAATGGGGACAGGACAAAGATGGACACTCTGTTGCTGGAACAAGGTTGCTCTTGTAATTTTTCCCTCTCACCTGGAGGGAGTGCATTAGGTTTGCACAGACGTATACATCCTCAAGAGCTGTGGAAATGGCTGCAAAGTGGCTTGGTGGTTGCCATGGAGACTGAGATAAAGATTCCTTTTCCTTGTGTCATTAGCCCAATATTCTGTTTGTGACTTGGATAGGAGGATATGAACTTTAAAAAATTCTTTTAGCCATTGCCAATTCAAGAGTTTTGAGTGTGATGTGTAAAAAGAATAAAGAGCCCGGGGATGATTTATATGCAGCTTTCATTTAAATATAAAGACCAAGATTTGCAAGAACTACTACCCTTTATTTGCCTTCCCTTACACACCTAAAAGGGGTATAATTTTCAGAGGCCAGCTGCTCAGTTTGTAAACCAAAGAGCAGCCTTGACTGAGAGAGACCGTTGTAAAAGATGACAAGTAAAGGCAGGAAGAGATTAAATCTAAAGCGAGGTGCCCAACCAGCAAACAAAAGGGACTTAAAGGAAACATTCTCCCATGGAGCAGGAAAATAAAGCAAGGGAAGTGCAATGATCCCCGTGTTTCCTGTCTGTTACCTTGGAGGGTAATAAGGAGGCCACTGCACATACCTACCTCCACTAGCCATCTCCAGAGACTGGGAGGTTGGCGGTAAAGAAGTATGGAGGTTTCTCCTGCTGAGAACCTCAGGAGGTACCTATTGAGATTCACTGGAAATGGAAACCATTCAATGCACATTAGGATATAGTTATGCTATCAGCAAATGTTGGTATAGTTAAATAGAGAGATTTGCCATATTGACTTGGCTTTTGCTTTGTAGCCTTAGAAAGCTGGAATGGTGATCTCTCTTCTACTACACCGGCTACAGCTCCTGACTCCATATGCTTTCCCCACGTTGCCAAAGCCAGAAAAGTCATATGCGTGATGGGAGAGAGGAATACAGTTTTAGTATTCAAAGTACATGCTTCCTGGGTGATTTGAGGGCTTGTTTGTTTTTGGTTTTTGGTTTTGTTTTGTGTGGGAGATAGAAAATGTATTTTCATGGATGATACATGGCTTGTAGAGACTTAAAAAGTTTTAGGCAGGGAACCAACATTTCCCTTGTTGAGATAATTATGCAAGAGTACAGGTTTTGTTTTACACAGACTATGATGGATAGTATCTCACTTTTACAGCTCTTCCTGGGCCTGGATCTGGTTTTTATCTTGAGAGCTCATGTTTGCCAGACCTGGGAAATTAAATATGGGAACTTAGAGATAGGTGTCCTGGGCATTGCATAGGCTTGGCTAGGTCATGCCACCTTTTCAATGGGCTAGACAGAGATTCAAAGATCCTGTAAGTCCCCTCTCACCACAATGTTCCCAAAAGATAGAGCAGGGTCAGCAACCTTTCTGAGGCAGAGTGCCAAAATTTAACCTTTTGACCTCTATGTACAGTCAAAGTGCTGGTGATGTTTTTTCGAAGTCACTAATAGTCCTAGTGACAACAGCTTCATTCATAAATAAACTAAGACACAGAGTTTTAGCATTTGGTTGGCAGCATTAGCTGGTCTTTTGTTAATCCACAAGCAGCGTGGCTTTGAGCAAGCTCCCGGCTGCGTGTGGGGGGAGGGGCAGGGCTGAGCTCCCACCCTGCATGATACTCTTTGCACCCATGCTGACCCCTGAGGTAGAGTATGATTTTTCTTTTGCATGACTGTCTTCTTCGGTTGATGATAATGTCTCCCCTTCCCACAGACAGGTCAGTGTATTGACACCAAGTGCTCTTAATGCTGTGTGGATTCCTTTGCATTATGCATGCGCCTAGAGAAGATCCTCTGTTTACTGTGGGTTTATGCATTCTGGACAGTGCCCTCACTCAGAGGTTCCATATCCCTCTTGTATAATTACAAATCTGCAGTCTGTTTCAGGAGGCAAACATAAATCATATAAACCAATACACGTCAGTGTTCTGGGGGCAGACTATACTGTGAGTGACACTGATGGGTTGCTTCTGTGTTCAAACATTTGCTTCACCAGATCCGCAAGCCACAAATGACTTTTAAGGGTAGTGAGATTTTTGTTTGTTCCAGGCTCTGCCAAACTGGCTATTTAAAAACAGCGCTGGGAAAAATGACCATTTATCTTACATTTGTCTGGCAATCAAAGCATGAGAAACCTGTCTGCACTACGTTGCACTCTGTGTGTGTGGCACAGGGGGACAGAGTTGTGTCAGTGTTTCCATTAATAACTCTTTTTTTCCAAGAGTTTTGCAACACAGTCTGTACAAATATGCTTCAGGCTGCTTGGAATATGTTAAAATGATTATTTTAAATCAATTATCATTAGATAAATGATTATCTAAATCAATTAGACCAATACCTAAGTGTATGTGAATTTCCAAAGGTAGAAGTAGTTGCAGTTTAAATTGACTCTTTTTTTTGGCATGTGCAATTTAAAAAAACCTTCAATTTCAAAATAAATGTAGGTGCTAGCTGTTAATATTATCAAATTGCTTTAGGAGTAGATGTATGAAGCAGATACCTATTTTAAATGCTGTGATATTAAAGTTTTAAATTAGGTCAGCCCAGGGACCCAAAAATAACGGTGTGTTTCCAAGTAGAAGAACCAGGTTTGAATTATAGATTCAATTTCATGTTCCCAGGAGTTGAGTGCACCTGGAATGATACATATTACCATAATATCACTTGGATAACTCTCTTAGTCGGCATTTTCAAAACATTTAAATATCCATTTCTGTTTATTTTTTGAGGGTGGGGTAGTGGCTGAGAGGACCTAACACACAATGTATGCAGCGATGCTCAACTCTGATTTTTTTCTCCAGTTAAAACTATGTAAAGGCAATTTGCATTATAATACCTTTTAGAGTCCCCACCCAAGATGAAGATGTTGTCCATGAGGTAAGAGAAAATCTCTGCACTTATAATCTTAATAAACAAAACAGACAAAAAGTTACAGGAAAAAGTTATTATTACTCATTTTACAGAGGCAGAACTGGGGAACATTCAGCATATTCTGCATATGCCTAATTATTTGCTGAACTTTAAGGCCTGGTCTATTCTAAAACCTTTTTCTGATATAGTCATGTTGTTGAGAGGGCATGACTTTTGTGTGCGAGTGGGTATTTTGGGGTGTGCACGTGAGAGAAAAAGAGGTAGAAAATGTCTTTCATACCAGCAAGAGTACTACTGTAGACACAGTTATACTAGCATGCTTCTAGCTTCTATCCTGCACACATAACTTAGATCCATTGTTTGCAGTCAAGCCCTTAGGTGCAATCGCATTTGCTCTGATCCTACTGACAGAGACCAAAAACTACAAGATCTTCACCAAATATTCATAAACCTGAATTACCCACCAGTAGTAGTAGTAGGCATCCTTCAGTCTGCATAGACTATGGATCGCGCCCTTTATAGTTTAAATTGAGGACTTCATTTACAGCATCTACTGTGACTATGAAGACCCACACGAGAGTGACAGTCCTTGCTGCATCTCTTGCAGATGTGCTGGGTGTCTGGCAAATCCTTAGTGTGCTTTCTGTGCGCTCGCTTCTCCTCTGCTAGCTGTCTGATCCTCATCTCGGCCTTCTGAAGGCCCTTGTGTAACCCCTGCCTCCATCTGCTGCGGTCGTCTGCTAGTTCTTCCCAGTTGTCCAGCTCTATGTGTACCTCTCTGAGGTCTCTCTTGCAGACATCTTTGTAGCGCAACTGGGGGCGTCCGGGAGGTCTTTTTCCAGAGGTTAGCTCACCATACAGGATGTCTTTTGGAATCCTTCCATCATTCATCCTGTGGACGTGGCCAAGCCAGCGGAGCTGACGCTGCCTGAGGAGGGTGTGCATGGTTGGGATTCCAGTTTGCTCGAGGACGGCGGTGTTGGTCACTCTGTCCTTCCATGATATTCCAAGGATGCGCCTGACGCAGTGCAAGTGGAAGATATTCAGCCTCTTTTCCTGGCGGGCATACAGGGTCCAAGTCTCGACTTTTCCTTCCAACAAAGCCTGCTGCCAGCTTTGTCCACATATCTATTCTGGAGATACCATCACTGGACCTAATCAGGTTAGTCACAGAATCACGGGCACATTCTCATGTTCCTCAACTAACATCATATATGACTTCATGTGCCAACAATGCCCAGATGCTTTGTATATTGGACAGACTTCAAACTCTCTCACACAAAGAGTTAATGGGCACAAAACAATCATCAAAACACTACTGATCCACAAACCTGTCAGCCGGCATTTTAATAGAGTGGGCCATTCTGTTAATGACTTAAGAGTCTGTGTCTTACTGAAGAAGAATTTTCACACTACTTTGGAAAGAGAGGCTGCTGAACTCTTTTATATTCAAATTCGACACATTAACACGTGGTTTGAACCAGGATGCGAATTTTCTGGGACATTATACGGGCTCTTTTTGCATACTTGGCTTCATCTAATTCTTGCTTTCCCCTCTTCCCCCCTTCTGCCCCTCTACTCTCTGATCTGCTCACTTTGATAACTTTTTTTTCTGATTTGTCATCCTTGATTACTATTTTTGGTTCTCTGTGCCTTAAATATTGAATCTGTTCTGGTATGGCTATGGTCTGAAGAAGTGGGTCTGTCCCACGAAAGCTCACCTAATAAATTATTTTATTAGTCTTTAAAGTGCTACGTGACTGCTTTTTTGTTTTAAATCAATGGCCTTACCCATACGCTGAAAATTAATCATGTGCTGAAATACACTGCTAAGTCAAGTCCTACATTACTTGGCCAAATTCCCAGAGTAAATTTGTGATACAAGCAAGAATTGAACCCCATATCCTAAATTTCAGTCTAAAGTATTATTAGACTTCCTTTCCCTTCTAAATAAAACAAAGTTCTTTATATTTGGCAGTTCTACTCATAATACATAAGACTACCAGAAGCGTGCAGAGTTGCAGAACAAAATTCATATGTACAGTCTAATATTTCATGCAGAAAGATACAGAAATGTTATTCTCTGAAGTGACTTGCAAAATAAGAGCATGAGACTCCATTTTATTGGCTCTATTTTCCATATGAAATATGTGCTGTATGCGCTGCAGGGCTCTGGAGCTAAAGAAACACTATCGACATGAGTAGGAATAATTCAGGAGGTAGCATATGTAGTAAATACAATTCTAAAAGCCTGTTTATACAGATTGTGCACACACAAAAACCCCATATGGTAAAAGAACATTATCAAGTTTGCAAAATCAAGTGGTCATAGGTTAAGAAATGTCAGAATTAAGACTGCAATTAATTATACTTTAAGTACATGATCACAGACAAAATACTTCGTTTATAATAGTTTTTTTTCCTGTGTGTAATTTCCCTCCATCTCCACACTCCTTGTCCTCTTTCGCTTTCGTTTCCAATTTTCCCACCTGGGCTCCTCATCCAATCTTAGAGTCCCCACACCCCCCAGCTTCTTGACCCATTCTTTTTGTCCAGTTGACCCCAGTTTTTCTCCAACCCTGCACCCTGTCTCCTCATCAGATCAGTCTGTCCCCCACTACTGGCACTCATTCCTC
The DNA here is from genome assembly GCF_033958435.1 of Carettochelys insculpta. Classification (NCBI taxonomy): domain Eukaryota; kingdom Metazoa; phylum Chordata; order Testudines; family Carettochelyidae; genus Carettochelys; species Carettochelys insculpta. Next base: position 142,142,928 of record NC_134137.1, read on the forward strand.
TCCTTCCTGTTTTCCTCCCTGGTGAGTTTCCTGACCCAGCCAGTCACAACCTATTCCACACCTCAACTCTCAGTCGCAGTTCCCTTTTCCTCACCAATCAGTCTTCAGGCATAGCTCCCATCTCCCTCCCACTCTCAAGCAATTTTCCCCCCAAACTCACATGCACACACTTACCATCAGACAGCTTCCTCCTCCAATTGATGGCATTTCTGAAAGCACAGGAAAGACAGGCTCCTACTCTCAGTTCAGCTGCCCAGTCTGGACACACAGTAGCCCAGACATATAATTGTAGGAAAACTTCTGCTTATCCCCAGACTTATGCATGCCCAGCTGACAGAATCTTCAGGGAATACAGCTGCCAATATAAGTCACTATGAGCATATGTGCTCTGCAATTTTTCAAAGGACTAATGTAGCCAAATTTGGACAAAGTTTTACAGGGTTGGCTAAAACCACATAGCTAATACACGGGCCACCTCCTTGCCAAATTTCAGCACACTGACACAAAGCATGCTACAGCTTTTCAAAGGAAAGGTTCACATATATTTTTAACAGGCAAAATAATACATTAGCCTTGTTCATGGAAATGGTTGAACCATTTCGGCTGAAATTTTCCAGAGGTACTCAGCTTGGAGCAGCCACTCAATATGAAAAACTTCAGTCTAAATGACTGAAGACTGGCAAAGTTCTAAGCAACTGAAAATATAGGGTCTGGGCCACCTTTGATAAAAGTACAATCCATAATTACATTTATTAGCTGGGACATATCCAACAGAAACAGACATAACTGAAGGAAAGCAGCTGGGGCTGGAAAATTTGCAATGAGCCTCTTAAAGTTTTCCTTCAAGCATTCCACAAGATGAATTCTTCTCTAGTCCCCAGTTCAGTGAATGGCAGGCTAGGCAATCATTCAAAACCAGAATCTAGCAGGTGGATCAGAGTCATGGAGGTTTACTAACGTCTTTAGGCCTCTTTTTTCCTCCTCTGTTGGCTCACTGAGAGTGTGGCCTACTGGAACCATGCAGCCAGGGAATTGGTGTCCAGTTGTTGTTCTTGGGGATTCCCTTGAAATGGGTTCCCCCGTGGCAGAGGGTAGGGTGCATACGGCTGTATTATTTTTTCATTGGCTCTTATGTGGGGCTTGTGGGAAGCGGGAAAAGAGCCTACCCTGCCACTGATAACTGACTTCAAGGAAGCAATATGTTGCTGAGTAGGTGGCTTTGAGAGATGAATGTGGCAGGAACCCACTGTGCTTCTTTGAGTGTGCAAAGAGTTTGGATTCTCAGAAACTCTGATGTTTAAAACCACATATATTTAAACCCTCACTCTCTAAGGATGCTACATTACATTTACTTTCCCATCAGGAGATGACACCAGCTCTTTAAATCACTGCTTTATAGAGCTTTAAACACCATAGCTTGGAACCAAAACCTGGGGTCCCTCTACTCCGCACAATCCTTTTGCTAGCGTGTAGGGTGCACACTCTACACATCTCCTCGAGCATGGGTATGAACAGCAGTGTAAGTGGTGTGACATTGCTTGAATGAGTAGAAGAAGGCCATGCCTGAACCTCGATGGAATGTGCCCCACTCAACCAAAGTAGTACCCTCCCTGCCTACAGTAGTGTTGCTAACAGTGTAGTTCCCACTGACTTACTGTTGCTGCGCTGTCCCAGCCTCAGTGAAAGGCTCCAGCAGTGCGAAAAGACTTCAACAGCAGTGAAGAAAAGCTCCAGCTCAACTCCTTGCCCCCAGAGACTTTCTCCCCCCGGCAGAAAAATGCTCCTGCACTGGAGAGCTCCTGTTACCTTTCCCTGCTTCTCTGAAAGTCCCTGGCAGTGTGGCAAGGCTCTGGAAGCGCCTCACTGCCATTGGTGAACCTTTCTCCATTACCTTCCACTCCCAGACCCTTTTACTGATACCTGTGTCTACACACCATGTAGACACAGCTTGCTTTCTTCACAGAAGTGTATAGCTAGATGTTGCCCAAGTACTGCCACAAATTGTAGCCAGCCTGAAGGACATGAGAAGAAACACATAATGCTTTACTTTTCCATCTTGCAAAAGGCAAAAACCAAACCAAACAAAAAAAACTGTCAGTACAGTGGGTAGAAAAGTTTTTATCAAAACTTTTTCTTTTAATTGAATACTAGCTTTTCAACAAAATATGTAAACTTGCAAAGAAACATGTAATTTGGGCAAAAAAAAATCTCTATTCTTTTTCAGAGAAATACCCAAAACTAAAACCTGGACATTTTTTATTGAAAAATAATAATTGTCAACTTTTGGTTCAAGTTTATTAAGACAAACCCGAACATTTTCATGGATTAATTTTTAAAGGCAAAATTTCTTCAAAAATTCCTTAAAGGGAAATTGCATTTTTTGGATCAGTTCAAATTTTTATTTATATATCAAACTTACACATTCAGGTTTAACTTCTGTATAAGTCGTCAGCTAATGGCTTGGGATCTCATTTTAAAACATAGGCTGACTTGTTCACATTTACAGGTTGAAGTTGAGCATCTTTATTCTAAAACATCCTTAAAATACATTGCTAAGATGACATACATTTCCCAGCTTTGGCTGGCTTGTATCACAACATTAATATATTTATTCTTTGCATATGATAATGTTAATCTTCAAAAGCCCCATGCAAATGTGTTCATTTTGCACACCATATATGACCATTATCTGCTGTCCTTTCCTTAGGCCTGTGAGTCCGTCTGTTGCTTGGTTCCCTGCTAAGGGCACATTTGACATAATGCTCTTTACTTCTGAGGTCTGTTTTTGTCACAGAAGACTTACAATCTGCTTTCAAATGTGGTAGCCTGGAAGTGCTGGATAAAAAGCAGTCATGGAGCTACAGCACCATCAAGTGACAATTACCTCTGTCAAGTTAAGCTCTATTTTATGAGACGGCAGGGGTGGCGTGGGGGGGATGGCTAGGCAGATACACACCTTCCTGTCACGTTTGCACACTATCTTTGCCACGTGGCATAGTACACTCACCCACTTTTTTTTTTTTTTACCTCAAGTGAAATTCTTTATCTTTTATGCTGCCCTCTTAGGACATCATGCTGTAACCCCATCTGCTGATTAGAGGATGTTACGATGTGAGTGTAGATTTACTCATCCTAGCACATGACACACAGCTTTTAACCTCAATAGAATAATTTACCACACATTCAGGGTATTTTTCATACATTTGCGTAATTGGCATATACATAGCTTGGCAGATCGGCATTTAAAGACACAGGCTATGTCAACACTAGAGAGTTTTGTTGACAAAACCTGAGAGTGTCCAGATTCCCAAGGCGTTCTGTTGACAGTAAATTGACAGAATGCAGCACTTCTGTCAACAGTCTTTCCCCAACACCATGAGGTATAATGCCTCTGTTGACAGAGATCTGTTGACAGAAAGCCAGTCTGGACGTTCTGGTGTGCCTTCTGTTAACAGAAAAGGCCTCCAGGGCCCTGGGCTGATGCCCCAGGGGACACCCTGTCCACAGCAACCAGTGCTCTATGGTTCCTGTCTCCAGACATTCTTAAGGCCACCAGGATCCTGGGAAACCCTGTGGCAGGAAGCTGAGAGTGTGGAAGCAGCAGAGCTACAGATTGCTTCTCCTCACACCCTTGCAGCCACTCCCCGAGACCAAGCTTTCCCAGACTGCAGACAGCCAGGCACCTTGAGAACCCCTGGGCCCTCGAGGAACCAGACAGAAGGGACCCAGGAACCACCCCTCGCACCACATCCTAGAACCCCAGGCCAAGCAGGAGAAAGCCCCCTCCTATGCCTGGATGGCCACCCCACTTGCAGAATGGGGTCACCCCACCAGCAGCGTGGGGCAGATCTGGACGAAGGTAAAAGAACGTTGGCAGGGCTACGTCCAGGCCTGCAACACTGACCAAAGACCTGGGGCAGGACCCAACACCTGTCCCCATTTCCGGGAGCTGCACCAGCTCCTGGGTGGGGGGCACACCACCTCTGACCTCCCCCATTGACAGGGAACAGGACCACCCCCCCCCGGCCCCACTCCCGTACAGCCGGAGTCCCAGGAGGAAGAGGAGGAGCAGCATCTCAAGACCCAACCCCCTCTGGAGGCAGACACAAGGTCTGAGGTGAACAGCAGCCCCTTTGTGATCGTCCTGGAGCTGGTCCCTGCCAGCAAGGCCACCTCCAGGCTGCCATCGGGGCAAGGCCAGGATCCCTCCAGTAAGTAGCCTTTGTGTCACACACCCCAGGGCGTGGGAGGCAGGCACTGATGGGACATGCTGCAAGTGTTGCCGAGCCAGCTTGGGAAGGACCTTGTCCTGCAGTTCTGGCACGTGGAGCCACGTGCCAAGTAGGGTGTGCCACCTGGACTCAGCAGGCAGTCCCGGGCCTGGGCACCAGCCTGCTGCCAGCCTCACATGAGGCCAGACAAGCCCCAGCACCCAGGGATCGGCCCTGACAATACCTACCGTGGCTAGAAGTGGGTTAGCTAGAAGGTCAATGGCCTGGTCTCAGACCAAGCAGTGTGGCTCCCAGCATGTAGGCATGCCAGCAGGTGAAAGGCAGCACCCACACCTGTGGACACGGCTGTGAGCTGCACACATGTGTGGGGCTCTGGGGAAGGCCAGGCTGCTCCTGGCTCACCCGCCACCTTGCGGGGACCCCTTGTGTCCAGACACCCCTCTTGGCAACCAGCCTGTTGACTGGACGAGGGGCCTGCAGTGGTCAGCCCAGTCCTGGAAGTACCTCAGCAGGACCCACTGTGCAGCTACACATGGCTTTGTCCCAAGGACATTCCCATCCTGTGGCCTGGGAGGCGTTGGTTGCTGCTCATGGTGGGGGGCAGGGCCTCAGGGGCTGTGTTGTGTGAATGGCTCACTGTTTCTCCTCCTTGTCTTCCGTACAGCTGGATCCACACAACTCAGGGCAGGGACACCTACACATCACCACTGGGATTAGCCAGCCCCACCTCCACACTGGAGCAAGGCAGCCCCGAAACACCAAAAGGGAAGGCCCACAGCCAGAGCAGCTGTCACCACAATGCCACCCTCTGGAGGCCATGGACCGCCTGGGGCAGCCGGCTCAGGATGACTGGGAGTAGTGGTCGTGGGCCTGGGACCAACTCATGTCCCACTTCAGTGCCACTACTGGTGTCTAGAAGGACATGTTGGCCCAATCACCCCGGCTGCCATCCCCTGCCACCACTGCCACCCCACTGCCCTTGTCCCTCCTGCCGCTGCTCCTGCCCCTGCTGTCCTGCCCATGCTGGCCATCCCACATGGCATCATCGACCTCTGGCAGTCGTTGTGAGCCATGCCAACCACCTGCTCCTCAGGATCCCTTGCTCCCCCTGCCAACCTGATCTTCAGCCATGCCACCTCCATACCTCTCCCTGCTGGCTCCAACCCAGCCCCAATGGGGAGGGTCCCTGAACCCATGGAGGGAGGGGACCCCGAGGCTAATGCTGGTTGGGATACTGCTCTCCCTACGGTTCACGGTCCCAACCCCTTATGGACTGAGGCCCTTCACCATATCTCAAGGCTTGCATCCAAAGTCGCCCCCACTGTACATTGTTCATTGTTTTTGCACTTACCTCTGATGTAAATAGCTCTTTACTGCACCTTTTCTGATCCACACTATTTTTTATTTGTTTTAAGTGAAATAGTTCTTCGAGCACCACTTCCTCATCCCTCTTTATTGGGTAGGGGTAGGGAGAGGAGTGAGGGGGTAACTAATAGGGCTGTGGGCCTGAGGCGTCCCCGGGGATGCCTTGGGATGTTCATTGGGGACCTTGGGAAAAACTCTTCCTCAGGGCCTCATGGATCTGCAGCACATCCTGATGGGTCAGGTGGATTGCAGCTGTGTTTGCTTGTTCATACCAGAGGCTGGCATCTGCCCCCAACCCATGAAGGCTTCCCCCTCCCGCTCCACAATGTTGTGCAGGGCATAACACACTGCCATGACTTGGGGAATGTTGTGCTTCCCCACATCTGGGAGCCGGTGGTGGGGGGAAGGCACACTCCACCTGCATCCTGGCTTGGTTGAGGCAGGCACTGAACAATTTCTGGCTGGGGTCCAGCTGGCTGGTATACAGCGTCATCATCCAGAAGCATGAGGGGATAGTATGCATCCCCCATGATGCACTGTGGCAAGTGCACGTCCCCAATGGCCAGCTGCTGGCCGGGGATGAATGTGCCCACCTCCATCCTCCAGCACAGGCTGGAGTCGCTAACACCCACACGCTGTGTGTCCAGCCCAACCATCTAATGTAAATGCCTGAACTGTCCAACCCTTTCTGTTGGTAGACATGGCCGCACTATAGTCTGGGACTCAGGTTGGGATGTGGGTCTCGTTGGTAGCCCCAAAGCAATTTGGGACAGCCAAAGTGGCAAATCCGGCCATGGCTGCATCTGTGTCTGCCACCCTCTGCAGCAGGATGGTGTTGATGGCTATCATGACCTGCAAAGTAAGGGGACTGAACACATGTCAGGGAGTGAGGGAGGGAGTCTCTGGGCCAGAGGGATCCCGAGATCTCTCTTGTGCCCTCCCCTGAGCTGCTTGCGATATCGTCCTGTGAGGCTGGATCTCCGGGGGCAGGTCTGTGAGAAGGTGGGAAGGAAGGCACAGTCCCCCCGGGGATGGGGCTGCCCACCCCACCCCCACTCCTCGCACCCCCACTCTGCTTCCTTAGGGTCTTCCTTTGGTGGGACACTTCCTCACCTACCTCCCCTCCCATGCAGGCACTGCAGCCCAAGAGTGCCTTACCTCCAGGAGGAGGGCCACGAGAGTGGACTTCCCCACACCAAACTGGTTTCCCACTGGGCGGTCGCTGTCAGGGTTGGCAAGATGCCAGAGGGTGACTGCAACCCACTTCTCAGCGGGGATGGCAGGGCTCAGCCAGGTGTCCTGTCTCTGGAAGGCAGAGGAGAGCCAGGCACAGAGCTCTGGGAGGGCGTCCTTTGGCATGCGGAAGTTCTGGAACCTCAGCTGGTTGTCCCACTTCCCCGTGACTAGCTGGTCCCACCAGTCAGAACTAGTGTGGTGCCTCCAGATCCTCCTGTGCACCCCAGATGCAGTTGCGGGTGTGGGTGGAACTATGTGGCAACAATGGCAAGTTTCTCAAAGCTTGTGTCTGGCTCGCCCTCGCTGGGGAAGAGAAGGACTGTTGTGAGGATGTGCAGCAGGTGCTGAAGCACCTCTGGGTGGGGTCAGAGCAAGCCCAGGAGCTGCTTTGGCACCATGGCTAGCTGTAAAAAATGCTGTATCACTTGAAGCCCTGTTCTAGGAGCTGTGCTGTCCCTCGTGGAGGTAGTCACACCTGAGCATGAGCAGGGAACAGGCGTTGGGGGGCAGGCTTTAAGGGTGCGTCTCACCAGGAATGGATTGCCACCCTTGCAACCCTGTCTGTTGGTGTTGAGAGAGTGTCTGGGTAGTCTGGCCTCTCTCTGCTGACAGAGTGGATTGAAAGAGTGATCCACTTTGTTGTCTAGCTGCTAAATGTTGACAGAAGTTTTGTCAGAAGATATCTTCCGACAAAAATTTCTGTTGACAGATCTCTCTAATCTCGTCATAGCCATAGGTTGTTATAGTGGTCTGAGGAGAGGGCTGGAAGACAGGATATTGGTATTTTACTTCCACAGCCATTGTGCAACATTGCTACACTGCGTACATCATTGAACTCATGTGTGCTTCAGTTGTCCATCTGTAAAATGCGGAGATTAACATTTGTCTGTCTCTGAAAGGGACTGCTGTCACCCTTGGGTGACAGATACTATATCAAGTCAAAGAATGATTATATATAGATTTTCCAGTTCTGTTAATAGGGGTGCATTTTGAGTAGTACCTGGGTGGAAAGGTGAACAGTTTGGTTTCCCAACTCATCTGTGTGGCCATGCAGGGGTCTGTCACAGTAACTCCCATATTCTCTCTGCTCTGGGGAGCACACGAACTTTTCTTTCCTCCTGTATTAAGAGAAAGGCTCTGAAAAACATAGTGAGAAATGAAAAAAAAAAAAAAAAAAGCTCTGGTCCTAACTCTTCCTGCATGCCAGCTCATGGAGCCAGAGCTGATGACAGATTTTTCCAGGCCTTGGGCAATATGTGAAGGAGACAGGGCCCAGGGGCCCCTGGAAGAAGTGAGGCTTTGTCAGAAGAAGTGGAGATAGAGGCAGCCATTTCTCAGCATGCATGATCTGGAGCACGTAGTGTGCGGCTCTGGCAGTAATTTAAAGGACCTGGGGCTCCTGCTGCTGCTGTGGTAACAGTGGCCCAGAGCCACAGGCTCTTTTAAACCACTGAACACAAAGGCAAATCCTCCCCACTTGACACCTTTGTTGACAGCCCTGGTTAGAACAAGAAGTTTACTGAGGTACAATATCTCCAATGTGCTGCCTAAGATGGAATTCCACTCCCTATTCAACTGCATTTAGTGCATGGAGAATCCACTGGCATGGCTCATGGTTACAAATGACTATCTAGCAAAGCCATATCCAGGTCAGGATAAGTAGGAACAAAGCTGTGGGGGCAGGAAATGGGGCAGTAAACAATGAAAAAAAAAAAACAGTAGCAGGCACACAACTATGCTTGCTTGCCCCCGCAAGTGCTAAAATGTTTGGTTATGGTTCTGCAGTCTAGCCCAGAGGGCCATGTCCTTTTTCCCTACTACAGTCACAGAGCTGTTGAGGATATGGAATTTCTGTTTCATGAGACTATCAGTGATTTTAAAAATTGTTTTGATTCCCCATCAGAGCAAAATTCCTCTTCCACTTTCCATCATAGAAGTGGCACAGAGGTAATCAAGCAGGGACCCAGGCTCAATTAATTTCAAAATGATGTCTGTTTTTATACGCTAGGGCTATCTCTACACTACAGAGATCTTTTGGAAGAAGCCTTTTCAAAACAGTGCTTCCACACACAAAAAAGAGGATCAAAAGAGTGATCTACTCTTTCGAGAGAGAACATCCACACAGCCCCCACTCTTTCAAAAGAACAGGCTAGGGATCAAAAAATTAGGCTCCATGAAGACTGCTCGTTCAAAAAAAAGGGCCTGCGAAGCATCTACATATCTTTTTTCAAAAGAAGCTTTCGAAAGGGGGCGCTCTTCCTGAAATAGGCTCTGGGTGGCCATCCTGGTGGCCTCCCTCCTGGAGGCTGTCCTGAGGGCATGATGCCCCCACCTGGTCCCCTGGGCCATCTGCCACTTGTAGAGATTCCTCTGAAGCAGCGACTGGTGGGACCAGCTGGTGCTGGAGGACTGGGATGAAAACCGGTGGCTACAGAACTTCAGGATGACCAAAAGGACATTCCTGGAGCTGTGCCAGTGGCTCGCCCCAGCCCTCCAGCACTGTGACACCTGCCTAAGGCTAGTGCTCCCACTCCAGAAAAGGATGGCAATTGCCTTCTGGAAACTGATCACGCTGGACGGTCACAATCCTTTGGGCCCCAGCTCAGGGTGGGCAGGGCCATCGTTGGGGCCGTTTTCAATGAGGTAAGCCATGCCTGGGTCACATCCCCACTGCATGAGGGGGACTGGGAGCTGTGGGGGGGGGCGCTTCCTGGCAAGGGCCACCATCAGGAACCAGAGGGTGGTCCCACCACAAAGATGGCAGAGGGGACAAGGTTGGGCAGGCATGCAGGGAGATGGTGCCCTAGGGAGGTATGCCCTTTAGGGGATGGGGACAGGCAGGCACGCTGATCCCTACCCCACACTCACAAAAATGTTCCCCCCCGTGACACCCTGCAGGTCATCCAGACCATCAACAAGGTCCTCCTACGGCAGCTGATCCATGTTGGGGACATGGATGATGCCATCTGGGACTTCAATGAGTTGCGGTTCCCAAACTGCTTCAGGGTACTCGACAGCACACACATGGTTATCTGGGCCCCAGAGCAAGTGGCGGGTCCTATGTGAATCAGAAGGACTGGCACGCCATGGTCCTGCAGGTGCAGGTGGACACAAACGGATGGTGCCAGGACACCTGCATGGGTTGGTCCAACTGTGCCTACTATGCCAGGGTGTTCCAGAACTAGGGGCTGGGCCACCAGAGCTGCGTCTACACGTGCACGCTACTTCGAAGTAGCGGCACCAACTTCGACGTTAGGCGGCGAGACGTCGAAGTCGCTAACCTCATGAGGAGATAGGAATAGCGCCCTACTTCGATGTTCAACGTCGAAGTAGGGACCGTGTAGACGATCCGCGTCCCGCAACGTCGAAATTGCTGGGTCCTCCATGGCGGCCATCAGCTGGGGGGTTGAGAGATGCTCTCTCTCCAGCCCCTGCGGGGCTCTATGGTCACCGTGGGCAGCAGCCCGTAGCCCAGGGCTTCTGGCTGCTTCTGCGGCAGCTGCGGATCTATGCTGCAGGCACAGGGTCTGCAACCAGTTGTCAGCTCTGTGTATCTTGTGTTGTTTAGTGCAACTTTGTCTGGGAGGGGCCCTTTAAGGGAGCGGCTTGCTGTTGAGTCCGCCCTGTGACCCTGTCTGCAGCTGTGCCTGGCATCCCTATTTCGATGTGTGCTACTTTGACGTGTAGACGTTCCCTCGCTGCGCCTATTTCGATGTTGGGCTGAGCAACGTCGAAGTTGAACATCGACATTGCTGGCCCTGGAGGACGTGTAGACGTTATTCATTGAAATAGACTATTTCGATGTCGCAACATCGAAATAAGCTATTTCGATGTTGGCTGCACGTGTAGACGTAGCCCAGGTGGCCAATGGGACCTTCATCCCCTAGTGGGAACTCCCCAGTGGGGACACCATGATGCCACCCTGCATCATGGTGGATGCAACCTACCCCCTACAGGCCTGGCTGATGAGGCCATATATGGGACACATGCAGCCTACCCTGGACATTTTTAATGAGCAGCTCAGCCAGACCTACAATAGAGTTGAGCTGGCATTTGGCCACTTGAAGGGGCATTTCAGATGGCTCCTCACCAGGCTGGAGGTGGGCCTCCACAACATCTGGCAGTGGTTGGGGCCTGCTGCATCCTGCACAACTTGGTGGAAGCCAAGCAAGAGCCCTTTGTGCAGGGGTGGGCAGCTGAGGCAGGATTTGGGTACGAGCAGCCCCTTGCCGCCCCATGTTGCCAGGCCCTGCAGGATGGGGTACAGGTACAGGAAGCCCTGTGCCAGGCCTTTGCCCAGGGGCCACAGTGATCCCCCCCACCCTGCACACACACAACCCACCCCCAGACACACACGTCCCCCGCCCCACCACTCCTACACATGCACAGGGGACAAAGGGTTAAACACAACAATAAACTGTTAATTTAGCACTTTACACCTGTCTGTGCCTCTCCATAATCGTGGCAATGATTTGCAGGCAGATTCGGAGAACTGCAAATCAGTGGCTGGGGGCAACTACGTACAGAGGAGCCAAGGGGACTACAAACGAGGGATTGGGGGAACCACAAACCAGGGATCTGGGGGAACTATTTACAGCAGCGGTGTGGCCCAGGGTAGGTGGCCTGCAAAGGCCCAGATGACCAAGGGTTGGGGTGTAGGCCTCACCCCTCAATGGGGGTCGATGACTGGGAGCACCATCACCTGTGCCTGCCCCTACCCCCCACTGTTTCCAGGGTCCCTGTCAGCGCTGGGCCAGGGCTGGGAACACAGGGAGGTGGGGTGCAGCTGGTGCTTGGCCCCTGCAGACTTGCTGGGGTTGGCATGGGCAAGGTGTGGGGGAGAGGGGCTCAGCCTCCTCCTGGCCAGTCCTGGTCAGCAGCATGTGGACCAGCTGCATGAGGCCATGTTGAGGGTGGTGGGTTGGGACCAGAGCAGTGAGGTCGGGCTTGTGAGGGGAGGGTAGTGCAGGTGGGGAATTAGGAGGCGGGGCTGGAGCTGGAGGGAGGCTGACGAGAGTGGAGCCAGGGGGAGAGGTCAGAGGCGGGGAGGTGGGAGGGCAGCCAGGGGATAGGGGACAGTATGGTGGGGACAGGAAAGGAGGGTGAGGGCGTGGCTTTCGAGGGGGCAGCAGCCAGGGCCAGATGGCTGGTCACAGCCTGGGTCAAAGTGTTCAGGTGGGCCACCACCCAATCCCAGGCCTGCCACTCCATGGTGAGCCACTCCTGCAGCATGCCCGTGAAGTCCCAGAGGGTCCCCTGCCTTCACCTCACTGGCCTGGTGGTACCAGCAGATGGCCTGGCAGTGGCCCCATCCTGTCCCCGGTCGGGGTCTGGCTGGTCCCCTTGCCCTCAAAGGTTGGGCTCCCTGACCAGTGGATGGGGCTGGTCTGGCTGCCAGCTGCTGGAACTGTGGAGACAGAAGGGGCAAGAGGAGTGGGCTGTTAGTCCCATGTGATGACACCCATGTCCCCACCCCTCCTCTCCTCTCCCCATTCTGGGGGCCCTGAAATGACCATGTCCCGAGGCTACCTCCATGGGTGGTACAGGTGTGGGCTCCCCTCTTCCCCCCCAGCCCTCCATGACCATGTGTCCTGTGGTGCTGGCCTGGCCATGTGGTGCTGAGTGCCGTGCATCATCCCTCCAGGTCCCAGGGAGCACGGCCATCCAGATTCAACATGCACCAGGGCCAGTGGCTGTGTGAGTGAGCTGCAGCCACCTCAGGAAGGACTGAGCTCCTCGTCCTTGGGCTCCGGGGTGATGGGCATGCACGACACCTATATGCGGGTCCGTCCAGGAACAAGGGTGAGGCATGGGTGGAAGAGGCCTGGCTGGATGGCCCAGAGGTGATGTTGATGATGAGGACCCCCTCGCTTCAGTCCTCATCATTGCTGATGGTGTCAAGTCTCCAGACTGTCTGTGGGCGCCTGGTGCCAGCTGCTGGTCCTGGGCAGTCCTCACTGTCACTGTCTCTGGCTCCATCTCTTGCTCAGCAGAGTCCAGGATGATGGCTGGGGGATTCTGCCTCCTTGGGCTGGAGGAGGTGGTTGAGCTCCTTAAAGTAGAAGCAGCTGGTGGGCGCTGCCCCCAACCATCCACCATGTCCTGGGCCTTGCAATACCCCACCTCAATTCTTTCACTTTTGACTGGACCTGGTCTGTTGTACAGGTGGGGTGGCCCCAGCCAATGATGCCCTTGGAGAGCTGTTCGAAGGCTGTCTTCTTCCCATAGGGAGAGGAGGTCCCGGAGCTTGGCCTTTACCCAGGAGGGGGCCCAGCACTTAGGGGCCTGGCTCGCCTCTTGGGAGGACTCTCTGGTTTCCGTGGGGGGCTTCTGGGATGGGAGGGGGTCTAACTGGCTAGCCATGGAGCTGAGGAGCATGGGAGGCTGGCAGGGGCATCATGGCAGGCAATGGGTTGTACTGAAGTGTGGGCTTTCTGCTCCCTGCACACTCTCAGCTTCCTGTGGGATCCTGCATCTTTAAATGTGGCCAGATGCTGGAACCATAGAGCTCCGCTTGTCCTGTGAGTGGCGCCGCTGCCTGCCAGCTGATCGGTGCCATGGAGGACTCCCTCTTTCTAAAGAGCTGTCTGCGGCACGTCTACACTTGCTGTCTTTCAAAAGAGTGTTTCGAAAGGGAGTGCTCTTCCCACCTCAGGAACAGAGGGCCAGCTTCCACAGAACAGTCCCATTCTTTCCAAGTTAATTTTGAAATATCTCGGTTTGTGTGTAGATGCTTCATGGGGAATTTCAAAAGATGGCCATCTTTCAACCTTACTTGCAAATGTACTTGCTAGTGTTGACATGGCCCTGGAGAATAATGACCTTCTTCGCTCAGAATCAGAGCTGCCAGTTTGAACAAGTTGTGTTTAAACTCTTTTCTTTTCTTCTTTGAACACTTGTGTGACTTTATTATTTTTCCTCTCCCACTATATTTCTGGGGAAAAAAGCCCACTTTTATTTGCATATTCAGATGTGAAGAAAGAAGTCTATGCACAAGCTAGCATGTTCTTCTATGAATTAGCACAGTGGTTCTCAAATTTTTCTATTGGCAACCCCCTTCAGACAGCAAGCTGTTGAGTGCAACCCCTTTACAAATAAAATTTGGGGGGGTAATTTAGTTTAAATGTAGTTTTAATTTAAGGGGACTTGGAGCTGTCCAGCCTCTGTGGATCTGACATCTTACACCCCACCCACCCCATGCAACTATCTCATGATATTCTGAGGTGTTGCAATCCCTAGTTTAAGAATCGTTGGATTAATATATTTGCACCAGAAGCTCTATCTTCTACTTAATGTATGATTGCTTGGTCAAGCTATAAAGTCTGAAATAAATATAATATGAAATGTGTTTGAAACCCCTAGACCACCACTCTTTGGAGACGGTTTTGCTTTGCCACATCAGCGATGATTCTTATTACACCAAATGGCCAGTCTGGAAGAAATTTTTCTTCTGTCACTGACATTTGCTGTTTTTCTAAATACACATCTCCATTGTGAAGTAGAATTATAACAAGAGCATCCTAGGCAAGTCAGCAGAGAGTGAAACTAGCACTATGGACCATAAATTGAGGAAACACATTAATGCCATGGGCTCTATCCATAGACAGTTCTGAAATATGCATGATTTCAAAAGTCAGAGTGAGGCATGCTTACTGTGCTTAATGGTTGTTGGAGGTACTGTCGACAAGTAAATAATGTAAGACTTTTGTATTTGGTTCCAAAGGTCAAGCACTGCAATACTGGCTGCATTCCATACCACCTATTTTAAAGCAATAGGATTGCACAGTTTGTAACTCAGAAGTAAATGTATTTGCATGTCTCTCATTTTCCTTGATGGCAAGAGCTGAAACATAACATAGGTATAGCACTTGGGGTGTGGTTGCATGAGGTAAGGATGGTACCTTAAATTACTCAGCAACAGCTATTAAGGGTTAACACTGGCAGTCTATAAAAGGAATCATATCCAAGCCGTTTAAAACAAAAGGGTTTAAAATGAAATCTTGAAAAGGGAGAGAGTCTTATTATTTCAAGGGCACTCAGTATATGTGTGAAACATGAAAGACTCAAATCCCTTTATTTCCTGGGGCAAGCTAGTGAATGGGTGTTAAAATCTTAGAACTCTATTGACCTACTCTGTCCAGGTGTCAGCTGGCAAAAATCCATACTCTGATTCTCACAAACTCTGTGTGTGTTTTCTCAGAAGTACATGGTCCAGCCAAACTTACAATCTGCTCTTACATCTGGTCACAAACAATGATTTGTGATTTTAATATGGCTGGTAAGACATAAGCTAATAAAATTTTCTCAGTTGGAGCTAAAAACATTCACTGCAAAATATTAAAAACCCTCTAACAACTATAAGGAAAAAGAGGGAGGAATAATTTTGTACACCAACTGCCTTGTGAAATCTAACATATTTTAATCTTGGTGTTCTAGATATTCCTTAGTAGTGTCTTATATTTTCAGCCTTAAAGAGTCCATGCCTCAGAGCAGAACTAACATTGTTGCAACCATCCTGTTGAGGGAAATTTATGCCTGTTATTGCTTCTACTTAAGGTGGTAAAATTTTGTGTATCTGCAGTAAGTTAAAAAAACAAACAAAAAACAAAAACAAAATGCAAAAACAAAAAAAAAAGGTTTTTTTCCAACTAAAAAAAATCTTTCCAGGGTTACGTGCATATATCAGAGCTATTTCAGGATACCTCCACATCACCAAATGCCAAAATAGTTTATTTTGAAATAACCTTGAAATAAGATACGCAAATTGCATTTGCAAATTGTGTATCTTATTTCAAGTTTAGGATGCTGTGCAGATGTAGCTCAGGTGTCCTGGAAGTTGAGAGATTATCAGTTTGGTGTGAGACAATTTAGTCTACCTGTCTCACACACAACCATCATGGGTCACTGCACATGCTATCTGATCAGAAAAATAAACTGATACTTATAATCTGGTATAAGGGGAATATGCTACTTTGGTTTTGGATGATTTTACTAAATGTAACTCAGTTCTGAAACTTGCAGTGAGTCTGTGCTAAACTGATACCTTTCTTTCAAAGGGAAGTTCTTCACCTTCCTCTGTTTTCCTCTTCATTCACTACCACCTTACAAAAAGTCAAATGAAACAAAAGAGACTTTTAAATGGAGAGAGAGAGAAAGAGAAAACAAAACAAAAAACTAAAAGTCTCCTCATTTTGAGGCTTTGTCTATAAGTAAGACACAGGTTGACCAAGCTGTGTCACTCAGAGAAAGACATAGTTAAGCCGGTCTAAAACCTCAAGGGTGTTAACAACAGTGACAGAAAAACTCCTTCTGTCACTTATCTGCAGCTCTGCAGTTGTGCCACTCTAGTGCTTGACACACTCTGATGCTGCCACCACATATGGCTAAGAAGGGAAGAAATCATAGACATGCAGTACCAGTAAAACAAATTCTCATTTAATAAAGGGAAGGGTGGTGAAATGGATCAGTGCTTGCAGAACTTCCATTAAGGAGAAGAGAGAATATTGAATGGAATCCTAATTCTAGGCATACACGGGCAGATCAGAGTTGAGCAAAACAATGGGTCAGATTTTAATTTAAGTGGCTGTAGTGTAAATTCAGATTAACAGCACTGAGGTTGATGATAACAGAGAGGGAGCCGTTCTAGTCTATACACTATCAAAACAAAAATCAGTCAAATAGCACTTTAAAGACTAACAAAATAATTTATGAGGTGAACTTTCGTGGGACAGACCCACTTCTTCAGACCATAGCCATTCCAGAACAGACTCAATATTTAAGGCATAGAGAACCAAAAATAGTAATCAAGGTTGACAAATCAGAAAAAAATGATCAAGGTGAGCAAATCAGAGAGCAGAGGGGCAGGGCGGAGGGGGCAGTCAAGAATTAGATTAAGCCAAGTATGCAAAAGAGCCCCTATAATATCCCAGAAAATTTGTATCCCTGTTCAAACCACGTGCTAATGTGTCGAATTTGAATATGAAAGAGAGTTTAGCAGTTTCTCTTTCCAAAATAGAGTGAAAATTCTTCTTCAATAAGACGCAAACTCTTAAGTCATTAACAAAATGGCCCACTCCATTATAATGTAGACTAACTGGTTTGTGGATCAGAAATGTTTTGATGTCTGTTTTGTGCCCATTAACTCTTTGTCTGAGAGAGTTTGAAGTCCGTCCAATATACAAAGCATCTGGGAATTGTTGGCACATGATGGCATATATGACGTTAGTTGAGGAACATGAGAATGTGCCCGTGATTCTGTGACTAACCTGGTTAGGTCCAGTGATGGCATCCCCAGAATAGATATGTAGACAAAGCTGGCAGCAGGCTTTGTTGCAAGGAAAAGTCCCAGAACTGGAATTCTTGCAGTATAGACTGTGGCTGTTTGTAGAATCCTCATAAGGTTGGGAGGTTGTCTGTAGGAGAGAACAGGCATGTCACCTAGGGCCTTCTGAGTGTGGCATCCTGATTAGGGATAGGTTGTAGGTCTTTAATAATTCGTTGCAGTGGTTTGAGTTGGGGGCTGTAGGTGATGACCAGTGGTGTTCTGTTCTTGGCATTTTGGGGCCTATCTTGGAGTAGCTGGTCTCTGGATATTCGTCTGGCCATGTCAATTTGTTTTTTTATTTCTCCTTGTATGTAATTCAAGTTTATGAATATTTGGTAGAGATCTTGTAGTTTTTGGTCTCTGTCAGTTGGATCAGTGCAAATGCGATTGTACCTAAGGGCTTGACTTTAAACAACGGATCTAGTTATGTGTGCAGGATGGAAGCTAGAAGGGTGTAGGTAAGTATAGTGATCAATGGGTTTCCAGTACAGTGTAGTACCAATCAGGCCATCCTTGATTTGTACTGTAGTGTCCAGGAAATGTATCTCTTGTGTGGAGTAATCGAGGCATAAGTTGATGGTGGGGTGCAGATTGTTAAAGTCTCTGTGGAATTCTTCTAGAGTCTCTATGCTATGGTCCAAATCATAAAGAGGTCACCAATGTATCTTAAGTAGAGGAAGGGTAATAGGGGACGAGAGCTGAGGAATCGTTGTTCCAGGCCAGCCATAAATATATTAGCATATTGTGGGGCCATGCGGGTGCCCATAGCAGTTCCACTAATATGGAGGTATAAATTGTCCCCAGATGAGAAATAATTGTGGGTCAGAACAAAGTTACAGAGGTCAGACACTAGATTGGTTGTGTTGACATCAGGGATTGAGTCTGTTCTGGTATGGATATGGTCTAAAGAAGTGGGTCTGTCCCACGAAAGCTCACCTAATAAATTATTTTGTTAGTCTTTAAAGTGCTACTGGACTGCTTTTTTGTTTTGAGGTTGATGATGTTATCCAGTCTTATACTGGTTGAACTATCAGATTCTTTTCTTCCAATTAGAAGCTGCTGGTATTGCCTCCTCAGCTGACCACTGTTATGGTCTAGCTTCATTTTCATTCCTAAGAATGCTGCATCTTTTCTAAGAGAGCTATGAGCTATTTCATTTTTCCTGCTGTCTTCTGTTATAATGCAAATGTAGTCTGAGGAAATCATAAGGCTTCTACCTCTAGCCAACAGAAAAATACTGAATAGGTGTTATAAAGTTTCTTCTTCTCCCACAATGATGATCATGATGGAAGGTATTATCATAGCTAACTTTTTCCCTCGTGTACCTAGTGTTAGTGTTTTTCTTTTGGATTCTATTCTTTGTTGCTTAATTCTTTGTTGCTTAATTCTTTGTTGCTTTAAACCTTCAATACGCCTCTTTATTTGTTCCTTTAAGCCAGCTGTTCTGGATTTCATCCTTCTCTTAATCTCTGCACTAAAATTTTCTGTTCTGTTCATTTACAGCTAACATGTCTCTTAGTCTCCCTTGTCTTGTGTATCTTTTTCTGAAAAGACTGTTAGCCCTTTCAGTCACCTGTCCATATCTCTTGGAACAGGCCACACTTACAGGGTTCCTTTTGCTTTAAACTGGAATTTTCAAAAGGCTCCAAGGACGTTGGGCATCCACTTCCCTCTGAATTGCCAAGGAACTTGAGCATCTGATGCCCATGGTCTTGTTGAATATCATGGCTACTGTATCGAGATGCCCACTTATTTGTCCCTTGCTGTCTAACATCTACATTAGAAATCTATAATGGCAATAGTGTAGTGATGATGGTGATCACTTGTTACTGAGTATAATTATCTTTCATGGCAGTTGTGGATCCTGTGTAGTGAGAAGAGGTAGTTAGAGCAATGGAAGATATTTTTTTCCTGTCTACTCTGGAGTTGGCTTAGTGATGTGTCTCTTCACACCCCCAAGCAGTGTACCTTAATTTCTAGTGTAGCCCATCTTTCTGAATTCCAGGCTTCTGGGAAGAGCTTTAATTCTAGGGTGGGACTTTTAACTCTTTTTGAACCTTAAAATGTCAAAGGCAGCTTTTGCCAGTGCATCATCTGTCCTCTTAGGCAATTCAGGATTTAGAAAACATAAGAATGTGAATCAATAGTTTTGCTTGTTCATGGCATGGGACTTGCTGTTCAGGTCTAGGAAAGGGCATTAAATACCATCCAAAAATCTAGCTTCCAACCCATAGCAGCTGAAACTGTGCATTTATCATGAGAGGCTCTTCCTGCTGTTTTGGGATCCTGAAGATAAAAGAAGACCTATTGATGACAATAGCAATGAGGATAATTGATTCAGATGTCATTGTAGAAACAAGAAATAGCCAGAATTTAAGTTTCTCCATATAACATTTTTTTCAATACCTATGTATCTATATATTCAATATCTACTTTAAAGCTAATCTTACAAGATAATACTCTGAAGTAAATGGGGGGATGTGCAGTTTTATCTGAGAGTCCATATCTGAAAACAGAAGGGCGTACCCCCCTTCTGTTAGCATGGTCTATTTTTATACGACTTCAGCTTCATTTAACACACACAGAAATTTTGAGATAGGTGAGTATTCAGAAAATTTCCACACCCAGAGAATTCTGGAAAGCTATGGATTCTGATTACTGTACTAATCAAGCAAGTAGAAAGCATTAAATAATTTATAGTGTAGTTAGGTTTATGAGAAGTATTCCTGTAGATTTTTAAAAACAACTTACTTGTTTCTGCACTAAATCACTCCCAAAATATGAGCAGCCCTGTGGTTTAGGAAAATGTTTCCTGTGAACTAAATATATTTGTTGAAGTTGACATTTCTGCAGACCCTTTAGTAAGCCTTTATCATCAGGAACCCCCTGTTTGGTATAGGAAAACCAACCATGAACTTTGACCAAAGGCCCAGCTACAAACCATGAATATCAAAATACATCTTCCAGCTGTAGAGAAGAGAGGACACTGAAAAATAATTGAGATTTTCTGGCTCTGACCCTTGCTCCCTGACCCTGGCTCTGGTCCTACTCCTGCCTTGGGCTACCACTCCCCAGCCTTGGCTCTGGCTCCCCAGCCCAAGCTGTGGATGATTGAAGGTTGCAGTTTCTCAGCCCTGACAAAGCCCCTGGCTCCCCACTCCACCACAGCACTGCTCTCTGGCCCCAGCTGTGGCTCCCTGGCCCCGCTGCAGGCTATTGCATCCCAGCTCTGGCTGCAGTTCACCACTCCCTAGCCTTGCCACAGGACACTGCACTCCGCACTGGTGAGCAGCAGATTGCAGCTGGGGCCAAAGAACAGAGGACCACAACGGGACCAGGGATCTGTGTCCCACAGCCAGGGCTAGGGAAGGGGTAACCCACAACAGGGCCTAGGAGCTGTGGCAGATGCTGCTATCTCTCTGTCTCCCAGCCCCCCAACTCTCAGGTGTCTGCAGGTTTCTGCTCCATCAATATCTGTGGTTGTGCCAGGAGGATTTTAGAGGTCCAACCTGCAGGTTTTTTTATTGTTAGCTGTTTGTTAGAGTGTATATAGCTATATTAGTTAGAGCTAGATAGTTCTGCCAAGGTTCCCCTGACACCCCAGTTCATGGAGATTCAAGTCCAGGCACGACTGGTCCCACCATTCGGCTCAATGGCCTCCACAGTGGCAGAATGCAACACAGTGGCTTTTCATGGCTTTTCATCAGTCTCAAAGGGGTTTCCAGGAGCACTGCTTGGCATCATGCTCATTTTTTTCTTCTGACATTGGAATCATTTCATGCCACACTTTCTGGGATTTAAAACCTACCAGGACTGCCAAAAAGTTACCCACTCTCCTCCTGTTTACATTGTTTAGGAAAGTGTCACCAAACAGACCATTGCTGCATCCTCAGAGGGTTCAGCCCTAGAACTCTAAAAGACAGAGAACTGCAGCTTAAAGTAGTCTTGATGGAGGAAGCACTGTGTCTGTTATCTGACCATGGGGGCTCGAAGCTGAGTTCTCCGTCTTCAGAGCATAGCACTCCAGCACCATCATCCTTGGCATCTAGAAAAGATGCCTTGAGACACCACCGTGCATCATCCAAAGGGACATCGGGTGGGCAGCATTCTAAATCACTGTTACCACAAAAAAGGAGGAAGCCAGATGGCCATCCCACCTCTACATCAGGGGAAGTGTGACCCTGAGAGGACCATTCCACCAGGACATCACCCAGAAAAGCATTGACTCCCCCCAGAGAGGGCAGGTCAAGTTCATAGGGACAGTTTTACATTTGGCCAAGACAAGGGCATTCCTTCCTGTGTCATGGATCCAGATCTTGCATGAGGCTCCTAGAGCATATGGCAGCATGCACTTATGTAGTACAGCATGCCACACTAAGACTCCAACCCCTCCCGTCTTGGTTAGCGTTGGTGTAGTGACCAGCCTGGGATAAATTGGACGTGAGTGTCACCCTTCCCCAGACAGTCTTATGCTTTTTTGTGGACTGACCCACCACAAGTGTGCTCAGGGGTTCCATTCCTCAGCCCCCAACCATCTATAGTTTTGATCACAGATGCCTCCAATGTGGGGTGAGGTGTACATTTGGAAGATCTCAGAACCCAAGGTCTCTGGTCTTAAAGGGACCTGAGTCTGCATATCAATGTTAGAGAACTTTGAGCAGTGAGACTAGAGGGTTAGATGTCCAAAGATAACCCAATGGACCATTGTGTGTCAGTCATGATGAACAACACAACAGCAATGTTCTTATATCAACAAATGTGGAGGGAGGAGTGTACACACCTCTCCCCTGTGTCAAGAATCCCTCAAACTCTGAGACTATTGTGTAGAACAGTCAGTCCTCCTGCAGGTCTCTTATCTCAAAGGGGTGTATTACGATCTTGCAGTCCATCTCAGCAGGTCCTTCTACAAACACAAGTGGTCCCTTTGCCTGGAAGTGGCTGTATCAGTTTTCCAGAAGTGGGCTTTTCCCACATGGACTTGTTTGTGACTTATCACAACAGAAGTGCCAGTAGTTTGCTCCTTCAGGATTTTAGTCAGGGCTCCTCTATGGATGCACTCATAATCCATTAGCAAGGCCCAGTGCTGTATACTTCCCCCCATCCCTGTACTCCAGAAGGTACTTCTGAAGATCAGATGGGATCATGTCCAGGTCATACTTATCATTCCAGTATGGCTTTAGCATTTGTGGTTCTTGATGCTTCTTGACACATCAGTGGAGACACCGATCTCACTGTTGCTCCACTGTGACCTCCTAACACAGGACAACAGTCATCTTCACCACCCTAACTTGGAGTTGCTTCAGCTGACAGTGTGGAAGCTCAGTGGCTGAATCCCTCTGAACTCACCTGCTCAGAGAAGGTTAGACAAGTCCTCCTCAACAGTACAAAACCTTCCACAAGATCCACATACCTTGCTAAATGACAGAGGTTTTCAGTCTGCACGGCTCAGAGGCACACCCTGCCCATAAGAGCTTTAATTCTGTTTATTCTGGACTATCTTTTTCACCTTAAACAGATAGGCTTTTCTATCCCCTCCAAAAGGGTGCATTTGGCTGCTAGCCCTGTATTTCACCCTGCTGCTGAGAACCACTCAATTTTTACATATCCTCTAGTTTCTTGGTTCCTTAAAGGTCTGCATAGGCTATATCCTCCCATTCACCAGCTGGTCCCAGCTTGGGACTTTAGCCTTCTCCTCAGCATCTTTTTGGGTGCACCTTTCTAACCTCTAGGCTGTGTCTACGCTACAAAAAAACTTTGAAGCAAGCAGCTGCAAATTTGAGAGTCTACTCACACCCTACTTCAAAGTTCTGCTTGGAAGTAGGTCACTACACCATTCCCAGGAATGGAGTAAGGACTTTGAATTTGGGCTGCCTAACTTCGAAGTAAGGGTAAATGTGTGTAGACTCTCTGCTGGCTACTTCGAAGTAGTGCCTAACTTCAAAGTTAACTTTGAAGTTCGTTCCTAGTGTAGACACACCCCTAGTGAGTTGTTTCCTGCTCTGCCTCTCCTACCAGTTACCATTTTTAGCTGTAATAACATCAGCAAGAAGGGAACCAGAGATGAGAGTCCTCATCACAGAACTACCATCCACTGTTTTCATTAAGGATGAGGTATAGCTTAGGCCACATCCACCCTTCCTTCCTAGGGTGGTTGCCTCACTTTCATGTTAACCAGGACATTTTCCTCCCAGTGTTCTACCCCAAACCATACTCTGCCCTCAGTGAACAGAGATTACACGTGCTCATTGTGTTGTGTACTGGCATTCTACACAGATAGGACTAAACTGTTTCAAAAATCTGTCCAGTTGTTCCTAGCTGCAATAGACAGAATAAACAGATGGCCAGTATCCTCATGGATAACTCTTGTATTAAAGAGTTCTACAAATTGGCTGGGGTTCCACCTCTGCCTATCACAGCACACTCTACTAGAGCTCAGGCATCCTCCACAGCCTTTTTAGCTCAGATCTCTATCCATTAAATCTATTATGCTGCTATGTGTTCTTCAGTCCAGACATTCTCAGCCCACTATGCCATTATGCAGTAGGCCAGGGATGATGCTGCATTTGGACATGGCAGTATTACATTCATCTGCTAACTCTGACCCCACCACCTAACTTTGGCCAATTGGAATACACATGAACAAACATCAAAGGACAAAAGACGATTATGTACCTTCTCGTAATTGTTGTACTTCAAGATGTGTTGTTCATGTCCGTTCCAATACCCACCCTCCTTCCCCGCTGTCAGAGTAGATGTCAAGAAGGAACTGAGGAGGGCATGGGTAGGAGGGGTGCTATATTGGTCACCATAAAGGTGCCACTCCAGAGGGTGCCCAGACCAACCCAGCGCTGCTATGGGAAAATCTTTCAGCCACCTTGCGTGTGCACATGGAATAGACATGAACAACACATCTTAAAGAAAACCATTGATAAGAAGGTTTACTGCTTGAATCCTGGGTTGGGTCTTACATCCAAGATCAGTGTTATAATGAATAACCTTTTTCTTTCCCTGGCCCTCTAACTCTTTCATTATATTGCCACAATGGAACAGCTTCAACAAGTCCCACATCAAAATATCCTAAAGCTTCGTAGTTACAGTATTCACATGAGAGGTGGCAGAAATGTACTGAAATAAAGAGGAAGGATTTGAACAGGTTGTCTCTCCCATTTTGGGTCAGTACCTGAATCACTGGGTTAAAAGTTATGGAATAGGTTCTCCTTCCCATTTCAGTTTATGCTGCATAAACTCTTTTATAAGAGCTCAAACCGGTAAGCAGCAGCAGGGGTCTCTTCATGGATTAGGACCTGCAGATGAGTTAGGTTGAAGAAGATATATCTTTCCTTGGTTTATATGTTGCTGTAGGGCTCAGGCATTCAGAAGCCTAGAGTGAGGCTTCAGTGTGCATATGCAAAAGCAGAAACATAGATACCTAGGGAACTTTTACTTCAAAACTTCAGACACTGAGTGGGATCTGAGCAGGCTTTTGTGAATCCCAATGAAGCATGAATCTGGGCTGTAGGCATCTACAGAGCTCTAAGTCAACACAACTGGGTATGTGCACTCCTTTCTGAAAAAGGTGCAAAGAGTGGGATAGTGAAATGCTAAACAAGTAAGCCAGCCTGGCTTCTTATAGGCATCTCCTTAGGCTGATCTAAGCATTTGTATTTTTCTTTCATCCCTAACACAGGTTTCTTTCCTTCAGTTGGGAAAAAAAAACGGCCAAGAGTTTTGAAAGTAATTAGTGATTTTATGTGGCTTGGTTGTGAGGAGCTTTACTTTATAGGCCATCATTTTCAAAGGTGGATACTCAGCACTTTTTAAAATTTCGGCTTTTGTCAGGTGCTTCAAATTTGAAACCCTCACAAACCCTGAAACACAGGAGGGCTGCAATTTAAATTCTATAGCTCTTGTAATTTGTGCTGTAAGCTTTTTTTGTGGTGCTTTCCCCAAACATTTGGTTAGCAATATATGGTTTCTGTTATTAGAAATAACATTGGTTTAAAAAGATTTTGAATATTGGTAATACAATCAATTGTTATTCAGACACCGTGGGACTGGGAGGATTTTGCGTTTGCTCCGAACTGCTATCTTTTATTGCTCAGTGTTTTGTACCTGCACCAGGTGGATGAATTTCTAAATAACCCAAAATATACACTCCCTTCAGCTTGGCTGTCAAGTCATGAAGAGTAAGCATCAGCAATTTCACCAAACTGAATGCCTCTCAAGCAATTATTTCAGCAGCCAGCTCTCACTACCCACAGCTGGCAACCCGCCATAGATTATATTTTCTGTTACACAGTGTTTTGCATTTTAATGTCCACATTGCTCTCCAAGGAACTGCTGCCTTTGCTGATGTGGTTAGAGATAGAGGATTTGATTCTGCCTCCAGTATAATGAGTGGGAATTCCTCCAGGGGCTACATTGGCAGCACAAGTGGGGCCGAAATTTGCATACCTTTAGCAGTTTGGCAGGATCTATGAATCTGTGTGCAGGGCTTTTCTGTTGCTCCATCTCCTTTAAATGGAGTTCGAAAGATATTAAGCTCTTCTGGCTCATTGTGAAACATGGGGATTTCCCTTCCCCCAGGATGTTAGAGAGGTATGTGTAACCCTCTGGTTAGGAAGAACTCTGGCAAACCCCTTGATAGCTGATGGCCGGGTAATGAGTGGTCTGTGAGCCTATTTTACTTCCGAGTCTTTAGCTGCTAGGATGGCCCATCCCTTCACAGCAGGCAGCCAAGATGGCTGACGGATGTCCCGGAGATTCACCCGAGACTTTAACTGCTAGGACAGACTCTCCTGTTGCAGTGGGCAGCCAGTGTGGCTGATAGTGCCCCTGAGATTGGTGCAGAAAGCTTATGCCACCCGAGTCTTTGACTGCTAGGACAGACTGTCCCTTCGCAGTGGGCAGCCAGGGAGGCTGATGGGTGCCCCCAGGAGTCTGTCCCGAGGAGGCAACACGACTCAATGCTCAGCTCTTACTGCACTTTACCACTGACCAGGCTGGTATAGCCAAATGGCTACGGTTCTTTTGTTTGTGTTTGGCTGAATCACAGTAACTTATAGGAGTCAGGCTGAAGCTTAAACATGGTTGCTATTTATTAAAGCAGAAAGGACAATCTTAATGGTTACACAGTTATTGCAATAAAAATCTTAATGGTTACAAGGTTATTGCTCTATTTGCTTAGCTACTACAGTAGGATGATAGAAATGACATGTCAATTAGAGAAAGTTACTCATTTGAGGACCAGACGCCTCAGACTAAAGAGCTCTTACTATTAAATGTGCACAAAAACATTGCAGGTATAACTCTTATCCCTCTGTCCTTCGACTCCAATGTAACCAACATCGTTCACTGAATGCCTCGGGAAGAACAAACGAGGAGGGCCTCCCCTGGGTCTTCGGGACGCAAAGACCTTACCCGACTGGCAGGCACAGGAAATTGGAGCTCAGTTAGAGTGGTCTGCCAGACCCTTCTTTATACCCCTTGGGTCACGCACATTCTTCCTTATCTAAAGGTACCACTTGTGCCGGTTCGGCTTTGTGACGCCAGTTCTCACAAGGCAGTAGCAATTTAATTTACACTTGTAAGATAAAGATAACTAAATCATTAAAACAGGACATTCTTTTCATATGGGCAGGAGCTTCCTCTTCTGGGACGAAAAATGTGGGCATAGCAATTATCAGTACCAGCCAAGGGCAGCTAGAGGCCCTGTGGTCAACAGCTAGCCTGTTGGCCCCCTTATCTGTATTCTTTAGTCCAGGGTTGTGCTGACACAGCACATCTGTGTTTTGAAGCATCAAAACTGTGCTTAAGATAAGCTCATCTGTGCTTTCAAACATTCTAAGACTGTGCTGTTTCTTTGCTCTGGTGCTTTGAGGCACCTAAAAGGGGCAGGATGGAGTAGAGCAGGGGGACTGTGTCTGGCTACACCCCTACCCCAGGAAATGTTTATAGATCATGTACTGAGTTTTTGGAGCAAAGCGAGAAGACAACCTGCTCAGTGTAATCTAATACTAAATGATTTTAAGTTTAGTCTCTGATGAGCTGGCCAGCAGGGTGCTCTGGAGCTGATGCAAGTCTGTGGGAGAAGGCATAACAAAGACAGGTGTCATGGCAGTCTGACTGAGCTTTCTGAGCACCTGATCCCTCCATTGGACATTATAAAAAGGACAAATACTTGGAATGCCAGTTGCTCCTAGGGAAGTGTTGCTTTACTGTTGGTTTTAAAAGGTTTCAGCAGGGATTCAGTGTATTCAGAGATGACATTTGTATTGGCCCAGTGGTTTATAGAGTATGTTAGCCAATCTGTTAAGAACATAAAGTGAAATGTCAGTTTGTGTCTTTGTTTTGGTAAATTACCTGATGAGTGTGGTGGAAAGCACAAAGGATACTTGCCTGTTATCACCCAAACCATTGAATTCTATGTGGTTCATCGAAGATGCTACAACCAGACACAGAGTATGAACAACGTCAGAGATTGAGGGCAGTAGTCTCAGCAAGATGTATTTCAATATCCCCCTCCATTAGGAGCCTAGTCGACAGAGGCATTTATTCTGGTTCCTATTTGTGGTGAGACTTTGGGTGTATGATCTCCTACTGCTTTAAATGGTTGGATTGGATATATTCAGAGGAAAGCCTCACTTTTGTTTATTTTCTGTTTTGCTGCCAGGAACAATAAAGCTACCACAGCACATGGCTGTGCTTTAAATCAGCACCCTCTGTGTCGCTATCTCCTTCTGTGCTGGCTTCAACTATTATATCGGTGAAGAGGAATTTATATTTCAGTGCTCCCAATGCCTCAACAAAGAGATGAAAAAGTAAATATTAATAAAAGGGAGAGAGAATCTCCCTAGAAACAAAAGTTAGCAGGCTGCTGGCTTTGCAGCTTTTACTGGATTGTGAGCCAGCTTACAAGAAAAGGCAGAGTAGACAATTAAATGCAATACACAAAATGAAGTGGCTGCCAGATCTGTTGCTGAGCTTCTCAGAGACAGAACAGCCATCTTGGCAAGCTAGAAACTAGGGTGAGCTGTCTCCCAGTTATCTCTGAGATAATGGGAGCCTTCAGCTTGCACTGAAAGTTTTCAGCTAGCAGAGGGAGCCAAAGATATCCTTTAATTGTTTCAGTAGTATAAACCCACAGCCAGCAGAAGGAGTTCAAGCTCAGACAGAGCAAGACCTGACGGTTTTTCCTGAGGAATAGAAGGCATTCAGGAGGGTATGAAGAGAACAAGAGAGGATGAAATGGCAACTTTTGTGGGCACTGTTAGTGAATGTGATGAAACCTATGAATCATGGGTGACATACCTTGAGTATCATGAGCCAGTTGTAGCCTGCACCTGCATAGCAAACAAGATTCAGCCTTGCTGACAGGAGTGGTCCACAGGCATCCTTATCACTGTGTGACCTCTTGTCTCCAACTATGCCTGGAAATGCCATGTAAGCTGCAGTTACTGCAGCAATACAGAAACTTTTTTCTCCTACTCCATCAGTGGTAGCAGAATGACATCTATCAGATCATTGTCACATGGGACAAAAATTAAGTGATGCTCTTTGTGATCAATTTGTCCCTATATTGTGCAATGACTGGAAAAAGTTACAGGCTGTTCCAGAGCTTACATTCAAGAAGCTTGATGTGGTAGCTATCTCCATGCAAATCATGGGAAAGGATTCTCTGGAAGTTAGTGTGAATTGGCAAGCCAGAGGACCACAAATGTAAGGAATTTCCACGTGGCCCTTGTACACAAAGGATGCGTGCTGAGGAGGATCACTGGGCAGGCAAGATCATTTGCAGAAAATGTCAAAACAAAGGACACATTCTTGTGAGATGTTGAACAGTTCAGAGATCAACAACATAGAGCAGCCATCCATCCAAGAGTACATATGATGAATACTTAACCCAAGAAAAAAAGTTAGGAACTCACAATGTGGAAAAAAGAGAAAAGCTCTAGTTTCACTAACCAAGACCTAGCACTGCACAGGTTATCGGACACTGGAGAAAGAAATGACATGTAGGTCACATCCTTGATTCAATGGAGTTTCTATGAGAAGGAAGTGTGATACTAGAGGTGGAATATTACTGATTTCTGCATCTACCTGTCGTAAGACTTTGTCACAAGTTCCTCTGAAAGAAACCTCAGTGATTTTGAAGATTTATACAAAAGAAAATTCAGTGCCAACTGAAAGATTTGCTAGATGGAGAATCTAGTTCAACTACATGGACAGTCATTTTGCCCTTCTATGTGATGAAAGGAAAGCATCTTGACAGAACTTGGCTTGAGAAGCTCAAGGCAAATCTGATGAAGATCAAGACAACAAAAACAACAGGAAACCTTCAGGAAATGCTGGACAGACACACCAAAGTGATTTTAAAGAGCTTATACATATGAGGAAAAAAGCAGGAAACTGTCAGCAAAGCTCACTCTTTGGCCTGCCAGCCCGTCAAAATATTGCAAGTCCAGATTTGTGCCTTACGCTCTGAAACCTCTGGTGGAGGCTCATTTGGACCATTTTGTGAACACTAAATGGCACCAGTCTTGTCATCATTTTCACACAGCTGGCTACATCCATCAAAGTCATAAAAAAGGGTGGTGGCATCCAAATTTGTGGAGATTTCAAAATTACACTGAGTCCAATGTTAAGTGCAGACCAGCAAAATCCTGAATATATCTGCACATGTTAAGCTTGTTCCTTCTCGCCCAGGCAATTATTAAAGAGTAGTGAGGGAGGTCAAAGAATAAATCCCATTCAAGGTAATGGTGTGAGGTTGTTCAGTTCATTACTTTTATTATTACTGAGTGTATTGTGTGCTGTGAACACTGCAGGGTTGGTGCTCATTTCTCTCTCAACACAGCAGAGCACAGTGGTGGTAGCAATAGCATATTAATTCCCTCGATTATAAAACTGCGACAAGGGCTCTAGCACAAATCAGCTTTGCTTCACTTCATCCATTTCTCAGTATTTTGGATATAAAAAATGCTAAGGCTGATATCAGGAATGACCTTGAAACCTGCAGCTTGCAAGATCGAATCGACTTAGCATATTGTCTCTCTTTTCTGCTTTTGCAGGTAATGGATTAGGTTCTAGACAGCTCTTGCAAAAATGGAGGGCCAGCTTCTCACCTGGTGCAAATCAGCATCATTCCTCTGGCTTCAGTGGCATCATGGTGATTTCCACCGGCTGAGGATCTGACAATTGTTCATGACATCTCAAAAATACAAATGGTGCTCATACACACTGAGCCAGAAACAGTGCTGTCTTCCTCCAGTTGTGCACTGGGAATTTCACTGATTTCATTTAAGTTACACTGACATAAAAGAAGGGTGGATCCTGGTTATTCATCTCACACACTCCTATTGCTGTAAAAATATATGAAGACATGACTACAACATAATTGTGTATCAACTAGTTTTCTTTATTTTTCCCAAACTTAAAATCCCATGTTGACCACTTTGGAACTGAAATTAATGTTTTATTTGTAATATGAATTTATATTAATTATTTCAATTATTTATAAGCTTACATCTCTAGTAACTTTATCTTTTCAACAGCAAATGCATTTAGGGATGAAAGAACCACTGACTGCATTGCTATTAGCCGATAATGCAAGCTTGCCACTCTAAATGCTATCACATCCTATTTGCCTCAACCGGGGAAATGTTATATTCCACTTTTAACTTTGAGACTATGTTGCAGCAGCTGCGGATTATGGATTTTTGTAAGGAAGCTCAACATAAAATAGTCCGTAAGTGTGATATATTTATTCCAACAAAGGAAGACAGTAACTTTAAGCATAGTTTAGCCACTTCTACACTAGCAAGTACTTTTGAAATAGCAGGGCCCTCTTTCGAAAGAGAACACAGAGCATCTACTTGCACAGTGTGCTCTTTCAAACGGAAAATCAAAGGACTGCATCCCAGCTTTCAAAATCACTCTTCCTAACTGGAAAGAGGAAAATCCTCCTCTCCTCCTTCAAAAGGCTCTTGTGAAAGAAAACGTGTGGACGCTCTGTGACCCGCTCTTTTGAAAGAGCAGGTCTGCCATGGTGCCAGGCAACTGTGAGGCAGAGACGCTTTGCCCAGCGCCTGCAGGGCTCTATGGTCCATATGTGCAGCAGCCCTTAAAGCCTCACGGACCCAGATACTCCGTTGCCGGAAGCTGAGAGCTTGCAGGCAGCAGCCATTGCACATGCTATCCCTGAATGCTCCAGAGAGATCCCCAAGAGCACTACGGCCAGCAGCTAAGCATGCAAGGAGCCCCAGGGCCCTCCCTCCAAGTGTGCCCAGGGTTAATAGTGGTCTAGCCAGGTAGGGAAAAAAGTGAGCCCCCTCCTGAACTGAGCATGAGCTCAGGGACATCTTGGGCTTCTGGTAGGATGAGGAGGTCCTCTGGGAAAGGGACACAAAGTGGCAGAACACAGACACTTTTGTTCAGCTGGCCTACGGCCTCTCCTTCTGGGGCCACCCTGTCCACGCTCCTGACCAGGTCAGGAGAAAGGTGAAGGAGCTGTGGAAGGGATATGCCCGGGCCAGGGACTCGGCCAGTTGGTCAGAGGCAGCGTCCACCTTCTGCCCCTTTTATAACAAGCTGCGGAGCCTCCTGGAGCTCAGGGACCCCACTTCTCTGCCCCCTATGCTGGACACTGTTGCTGAGGAGCCCCAGCCCGGTGACCATGAGGAGCCGGGACCCGTGGTCACTCCCATCACACTTGACCCAGAGCTAGAGCCAGAGTCAGAGCCAGAGCCAGAGCCAGCTCCGGGCTGGTCCAGCAAGGAGGGTGAGCTGGTCATCGACTTTCCCTCTTCCCTCCTCCAGCTGTGCCTCTGCCAGCCAGACATCCCCTCACCTCAGCAGTGGACCCTCTGATAAGTACCTGACAGGGCGCACACGCCAGATCAGAGGGTGGGGCCTCCATACTCACCAGAAGGCTCCCCCCTACATGCACTGTGGACCCTGACTAGGCACAGTCCAGCCTTGGGATGGCATCATGGGTGCCTGTGGCCTTCAGCACACACTCTCATGGATAGCACCCCACCCACTCCCAGGGGGTGGGAGTGAGTGGGGCTGGACTGCACAAGGGGGCCACTGTCAGGGGGCCAGGGAATCCTGCTGCCTCCTTGATCCCCCAGGGCCACCCTGCCATCAGATGTGGGGATGGGAACTTGTTGCCCATGGAGGGATGGAGGTGTGGCCCGTAAGGCAGGGGTTCCAGACTCATGGCCTGTCTCTCTCTTCTCTTCCATTCCTGCAGCTGTGCCATCAGAGGGCCAGGAGAGCCTTGCTCCCTGCATGGTCCCAGACAGCCGCCTCAGAGGCGAGAGACAGAGAATGGCCAACCTCACCATCGGCACCAGGGTGTCCCTGTTCCAGGAGGGGCCAGAGGCAGAGTGCAGAGGATGCCCACCTCACCACCTCCATCTGCCACCAGGTCAAGGTCATAGAGTGGTGCCTCTGCCTGGAGGAGGCCAAGGTGACCAGGCATTAGGTGGCCTGGAGGGAGCTGATGGGGACCTTCAGGGATGTGGCAAGCACCTTCCGGGAGCACCTGGCCCAGTTGCCCCCCACACCTGATGCCCCTCCCACTGCCCTTCCTGCTGCCTCTCCCACTGTGCCCCCTCTTGAAGAGTTCCCCATCATGGCCATCCCCCTGCTGAGGCAGACCCCCAGCCCTACATCCCCATCCTCCCTGCCCCATTGCAGCCCCGCCAGAGACCCCAAACTAGGGGAGGTCACAGATCTGGGGGGTGGCATGGTTCAAAGCCCTCCACCCCTTCCCTGCAATAAGCCTCCCCCATGAGGTGCAACCCTGTTCACCGCCCTTATGTAAATAGTTTTCCCCTTTCCCACTGTGTATATAGTTATATGGCTCTATTTTATGTTGTTAATAACTGCAGTTTTGTTAAACAGAATGTACTCTATTTTCCCCACATGCGCACCATGGGTGCGGCCAGGCCAGCCCACATAAATGTCCTGGAAACAGCCCCTGTTGTCCACTAACCTCTGGAGCACACAGAGTGGTACCCTTTCCTGTTTATATATTGCCCCCTCCACTGTGTTCTGGGGCACGGATTAGAATATGGGTCCCATCCAGGGTGCCAAAACAGTTCGGGAGCCCAAGAACATCAGAGCCAGCAATGGCCATGTCCAGGTCCCCCACACAGATCATCCTTTGCAGGAGCATGGCATTCAATGCCCAAACCATCTGCATGAGATGGAGGACATATGCACTCATGAGGGTGCATGGGGAGTGCCAGGTCCCTCCTGGCTCCTCCCAGCCGACCATGCCACTCCCTGTCTCCCACCCCCAGGCCCCTCCCAGCCACCCTGCTCCCCCAGGCCACCCTCACACCCCCATGCCCCTCCCAGCTCCAGGTCCTCAACAAGCTCCCTTTCCTGGAATCCCCCTCCCCCTGGTGGGTGTGTGGCCAGAGCTTGCCTTACCTCCATGTCAATGGCCCCAACTGTGGACTTGCCTGTGCCAAGCTGGTGTCACATGGAGCGGTAGCTATCTGGAGTGGCCAGTTTCCAGACAGCTGTTGTGACCTCTTTTTGAAGGGAAGGGCACGCCACTCCTGGGTGCCCTGATGCTGCAATACAGGGACTATCCACTGGCAGAGCTCCAGGAACTTCTGTCATCCCATCCAAAAATTCTGGAGCCTCCTGTCATCATCCCAGAAAAAAAAAGGTTTTATTTTCCAAAAAGCTGGAGGTGTGTGCTTGTTGGGGGGGTGGGGGGTGGGTGTTGGGGGCGGTGTGCAGGCTGTGTGTGTGTGGGGTCTTCTGGGGAAGGCCAGAGAGGTGCTCAGGGGTCTTCCTGATCGAAGTGGACCCTCAGGGCCTCGCAGACCCGTACCCCCTCATGGTGGGCCTGGCGGCTGGGTGCGGCAGCCGGCTGGGGGAAGCCTGTGCCGGCGTCGACCGCCCATCCCTGAATGAAAGCCTTCCCCTTGCTCTCAACGATGTTGTGGAGTGTGCAGCATGCGCCCACAACCTAGGGGATGTTTTGGAGGCTGACGTACAGTTGGGCAAGGAGGCACCGCTAGCGGCCCTTCAGAGAGCCAAATGTCCTCTCCACCACCTGGCGGGCATGGTTCAGGAGGGCGTTGAACCGCTCCTGGCTGGTGTTGAGGTGGCCGGTGTACGGGTGCATGAGACAGGGCTGGAGGGGTTAGGCTGCGTCCACCACAAGGCAGAGGGGCACGGTGGTGTCTCCCAGAGGGATCCCCCTCTGGAGGATGTAGGTCCCTGCCTCCAGCCGGCGGCACAGGCCTGAGCTCCTAAAAACACGGGAATCACGTGTGCAGCTGGGCCAGCCCACGTACATGTCCTGGAAGTGGCCCCGACTGTCCACCATGGCCTGCAGGACCAAGGAGTGGTAGCCCCTGCAGTTTATGTATCTTCCTCCGCTGTGGTCTGGGGCACGGATGGGGATGTGGGTCACATCCAGGGCCCCGAAGCAGTTCGGGAACCCCATGGAGGTGAATTTGGCAACAGCTGCGTCCAGGTCCCCGAGTTGGATGACCATCTGGAGCAACATGGCATTAAGCGCACGGACCACCTGTGGTGAGGGAACATAGGTGCCCATGAGGCTGTGCAGGGTGCCCCAGGGCCCTTCCTCCAGGTCCTCCTCCTGGGCACCTCCCTGGGTACCCCCCCAACCAGCCCCTCCCTCCCTGGTGCCTCTCCCTCCCCAGCTCCACACCTGGCCCCTCCCTCCCTCCCCATCCCATCCCCCCCTCCCCCCCCAACCCCACACCTGGCCCCCCCGGCCCCCAGTGGGTGCGTCCCTGGGCCTCCTTACCTCCATGACGATGGCCCTGAATGTGGCCTTTCCCACTCCAAACTGGTGTCCCACGGAGCGATAGCTGTCTGGAGTGGCCAGCTCCCAGACGGCTATTGCGACCCTCCTCTCGACGGGGAGGGTGCGCCGCATTTGGGTGTCATGGTGCCTCAGTGCTGGGGTGAGCCACTGGCAGAGCTCGAGAAAGATCTGCCGGCGCATGCGGAAGTTCCGGAGCCACATATTGTCGTCCCACTCTCGCATGACGAGCTGCTCCCACCACTCGGAGCTGGTGGGGTAGCTCCAGAGGTGGGGGAGCAGCCGGTGAGGGAGGAAGAGGGGAGCCCGGTGGTCAGGGGCATCCCTTTCTGCCTCTGTGGAGGGCTTCTCTGGCAGGAGCCACTGGGCAGCCTCCTGGGCAGCACCTAGCAGGGCTCTTGCCCCCTGAATGACTACCTGGAGGGCCTCCGCTTCCTGCTGCTGCTGCTGCTGCAGCTGCTGCTGGGTGTCCATATCTGATGTGAGTTGGTCTGCGGGAGAGTGGCTACTGCTCTGCAGACCTCGTGCTGTGCAGGACTGGTGTGTCTGGGAGGGGGCCTTTAAAGGAGTGGCTTGTTGTTGCCCCTGAAGAGCTAGTCCAGCCTGTGACCCGGTCCGTGGGCTTTCCTGGCCCCTTATTTTGAAAGAGGGTGCTTGTGTGTGTGGACGTTCCGCATTTCCTTCCAGGGCAGCTCTTTCTACGTTCCCCATCACTACTTCGACGTTGAACATCGACAGCACCAGCCCTGGAGGACGTGTAGACGATACGCGTCGCAGTAGCCTATGTCAATGTTCTTACTTCAAAATAGGCTACTTCGACATAGTGTGCTAGTGTAGACGTAGCCTATAAGAGTTATGGTAGACAGCATTAGCATGCAGAAGCAAGGCATTTCATCATGAGGGTCTTTAGGAGTTCATCTATCGCCTTAATGAAGACACTGTAAGATTTAATGATAATAATCTCTAATTTACTGCAGTATCTATTACAGACAGTAAGGTACTGGTTTTAAATAATCAAACACTACAGTTCTCAGTCTCCGCAATGTAAAGATTTTTAAAAGCATATTTGAGTAAGCAGTGGCAAACGGGTTTCTGGATGGATGACAGTCTAAATTATTTCAATTGGACATGTGTTGCAAATAGCATCACATTAAGAAACATTAACTTCATGGGAAGAATAGCTGAGGCAGCAAAAATTAAATCAGAGATGTGCTGAATTAACTAAAATAAAATACAGGTGGGAGGGAAGAGTTTCTTTTAGATGTTTCAACCTGGCATATGAATGAAGTCTCTTACTGACCTGCACTGTTTTACATGTTCCACAGAATTACAACATTCAATTCTAGTTTCATGCCCTGACATCACACTTTAACTGGGATGAAGTGAACATGAATGACTTACCCATACAGACAACCTATGAGGTCTGCCAACTTTTTCCATCACACCTGGAAACATATCTTCCTGAAACTGATATTTTTATGAATATCTGAGATTCGGCCAGCCAACAAGCTGACAATCTCAGAAGTTTTGATGAGAAAAAGGTCATCAAATAATCACATTATTTAAAACTGGGGGGGAGCACGGTCCATAGTGGTTTGGAAATAAATCATCTGAGCAAAATATTCAACCTATTCTGAGAAATCTAATTCATACAATCTAATCTAGATTCATCTCTCAGGGGTGGTTTAGATGATGCTTGTTGCTGCCGTGAGGACAGGCGACTGGACTCAATGAAGTCTCAAGGTCCCTCCTAGTTGTAGTGTTCTGTGATTCTCACAGAATGTCAAAAGCTAATGGCAAAAAAAGTGCTATTTAATATAGCTTTGGATATGTTCATTACACTATTATAATCTTGAGAAAGTATGAAAATCAACACAACTGTTTATCATTCTTCCACAGCACCATATGTTAACCTTCCTCAAAATTTCAGATAATGAAGTTGGCCTCCTGGGTTAGGTAGAATCAAAACACAAACAGCATTAATGTATGCTTCTCTGAAATATTTAACATTTGATTTTCAGCCCTCACTTGTTCTACACACAAAATCGTGGAAGAACTTATAAATGTCTATCCTTTGCAAGGCCAAACACTTACACACTCAATAGGTTAATATAAACAGCTGAGCACGCAATAAAGTTAACATTTACACTCAGAAAATCCATGTTTTACAAACCCACCTCTCAGATGCAACTTTTATGACTGGAAAACATGCTGGTTCAACAGTATTTCAAGTGTTCCTGTAGGTGTTTGTACCTGGAATATGTCCAATAAAAATCAAACAGACCATGTTCATTGGGACAATGACAATACTGCAGACCCTATTTTTAGTGAATTTAGTCTTCTAATTTTTTAGATATTTCCATACTATAATTTAAATACAGTAGGTCTGATTATTTGACCATATACACCTGAATGCTTCTCCCATTTTAATCAGTGGAGACACTCCTGTTGACTTTATGATGCAGGATAGAGCAAAAATGCAAGGAAACCATGTTTGATATGGTGAATAAAATCAGATAACTAGGAAACAGTTCCTTTTACTATAACCCAAAGCTTGTGAAATATTTATTTACACCACTTACATTTTCAATTTGACTTCTATTTCTTTATGTGTGGACAGATGTTGATGGGGTCTGATACAGTTTATAGATCTCCAAAATTCAATAAACACAGTTAAAAGGTATTTTGACATATCTCTTGATTTTCTTCCATCTCCAAGGTCTATATACTCATGTGACACCAATAGATGTTCACTGAAGGTACATCTACACTTATCAGAAGATCAACATGATGGTGGAGGTTGACCTGACTTTGATTTAGTGCACCTAGTGAGGCTGCTCTAAATCAAACAATCAGGGCTTCACCATCAACCTTAGTAATTCCTTACTCTTATGAGGAGTCAGGGAAGTGGATGGGAGAGTTTTTCCTATTGACTTCTGCAGTGGGGTGGCCAGAAAAATTGATTTCCAATACATCAGCTCCAGCAATAAAATTCATGTAGCTAGAGTGGGATATCTTGTGTTGATTTTTTGCTGCAGCATACATCTGGCCTCATTATAGTCACTTGGGTCATGGCAGTTTATACTGCCTGAAAATTCAGGCCATCTACTCACCAGGTGTCTCACTTTACTCTGATTTACACATGTACATGGTAGAAATATTTATTAGCACTTTTACTCTCTTGTAGTACATGACGATTTAAATATGTACTTGGAAATATATGGGACTGTGTGTTACCAATGTTCTGTAGCCTTCTTTCATATTAGGGTGGTCCAACACAACAATTAATATTCAACAGTCACAGAGTGATAAGGCATTGCCATTAGTGTCTAAATATCTTTTCTCCTCTTTATAAGATACAATAGCTTAGAAAGTTCACATAATCATGGAGGAGTTGGGACAATTATAGGTTTCTCTTGATGTTTTATTTTCTTAATGAATAACTAACTTCATTGAAATGGACCAGCCTTTAACTAGAAATGTAAATCTTATGGTTGGTTGTTTTATTAATTGCTTGAACCATACTCATGGACCTTGTTAATTCACCCTAAGCAAGGACTACCTGTAATTACTCTTTTTCTTATTCCTGACATCATGCTTTACAATTATTGGCTCTTTTTTGCCAATTAAGTATTTTAATCTTTTACAAACTAGCATGCAAATTGCAAAGCCACTGAAACAATTTTGTGTTGAAGAATTTTCCTGGAGGTGTGGGGGAGCAATTCTATAATTGTTCAGTTTATTTGCATGAAAACTAGCAATGAATATTTAAGATGGCATGCCATACTTTTCAAGTGAGTCAAAACAGTTGGTTCCTGGGGCTGTTGATGAGATGGGCTACCCCCATGAGCACACTCTTCTGACTGACAAGCCAAATCTTGGACAGGTGCATTTTGTAAACCTTAAAAGCATGTTAGACACTCTGTGATGATCCCCATTGCACAATACTTCTAAGTATGACTTTCATTTTTCAGACCAGGCAAGTATATGAGAGGCTGATCAGACAATTTGGCTGCGGCTACACTGCAGTCCAATTTCGAAATGCTGGCTTTCAAAACTCATCTTTGGAAAGCATGCATCCACACACAAAAAGCTGATCATGACCACAATCCACATGTTCAAAAAACCAGCCCCCATCTTTCAAAAGGGAGCATCCACACTGCCCAGGGTGCTCTTTCAAAAGAAAAGGCCCAGAAATGCTGCAGACAGGGTTGCACAGCAGACAAGCCCTTCTTGGGGCTGCAGCCTGCCACTGCTTTAAAGGGCCTCTCCCTGGCCCCTGCTGGCCTGCACATGCTAAGGTCTAGTTTGCTATCCAGCGTACCGCAGACCCCAAGCAAATGGAGGAGACACTTTTGGGCACACCATGGACCCCAAGCATCTCCCTGATGCCATACTTCTCAAGGCCGTGACCAGCCTGCTGCCCATGGTGCTAGTCACCGTCCTCCAGCACTCTGGAGGGGCACCCTGACGGCTGCCCCAGTACAGGAGGCCCTTGCGGGGTGACAGCAGCGCCCCCCCCAGGTCATCCGGAGTCCGTGGGTCTACTCCACCAGTAGCGAGTGGTGGGATTGGCTGGTGCTGGAGGACTGGAACGATGACCAGTGGCTCCAGAACTTCTGCATGAGCAAGGGGATAGTCCTGGAGCTGTGCCACTGGCTCACGCCAGCCCTTCAGCACCATAATACCTGGATGCAGCCTGTGCTGCCTCTGGAGAAGAGAGTCACCATCATACTATGGAAGTTTGCTACCTTGGACAGCCACCAATTTGTGGGCCACCAGTTTGGGGTGGGCAAGGCCACGGTCAGGGATGCCCTCATAGAGGTAAGCCATACTCAGGTCACACAACCACCACTGGGGGGGCGGTTCCAGGCAAGGGGGACCCACAGAGACTGAGGGTGGGGGCCCCCTGGGGAGCAGTGGCTTGGGGACAGGGGAGGAGGGCCCTAGGAAAGGGGCTTGGGGATGAGGGAGCAGGGGAGGAGATGGGGACCCATGGAGCACTCCGCCACACACTAACATGTGTGTTTTCCCTCCATTCCATGCAGGTGGTCTGAGTGATCAACCATGTTCTACTTCACTGGGTCAGCTGTGTCGGGGACCTCGATGCCACCTTTGTGTGGTTTCAGCAGCTGGGCTTCCCCAACTATTTTGGGCTCTGAATGGCACTCACATCATCATCTGGACCCTGGAGCACAGTGCAGGCACCTTCATAAACCGCAAGGGGTACTACTCTGTGGTGCTACAGGCCCTCATGGCTGCCAAGAGGCTGTTCATGGATGTGAGTTTGGCCTGGTCTGGGTGAGCCCACAATGTCAGCATCTTTCAGAACTCATGGGTTGGCCACAGGAAGCAGGAGCGGACATACGTTCCCCCGAATAGGAACTCCTCATTGGGGACACCACCATACCTTCCTGTATCACGGCTGACATTGCATACCCACTTCATCTGTGGCCCATGAGGCCCTATAAGGGACATACTAAGCTCACCCACAACATTTTTAATGAGTGTCTCAACTGGGCTCGCAACACGGTCGAGCGAGCGTTCAGCCATCTCAAGGGACACTTTTACTGCCTCCTCACAAAGCTGGAGGTCAGACTCCCCAAAGTTCCAGCAGTGGTGGGGGCATGCTGCATCCTCCACAACATCGTGGAGGTGAAGCACAAGCCCGTTGGGCAGGTGTGGGCTGACAAAACCATCCATGGCTTCGAGCAGCTGTCCACTGACCCCTGCCACCAGGCACAGCAGGATGGGATGAAGGTCAGAGAGACCCGTGGGAAGCCTTCGCCTAAAGGCCCCTTGTGACACCCCTCCCATGCACCCACAATGACAACCCTCCTCCTGCACACCCACCCTTCATTGCTCTCCCACCTTGAACTCCCTCCCACTGAC
Organism: Carettochelys insculpta; assembly: GCF_033958435.1. NCBI lineage: Eukaryota > Metazoa > Chordata > Testudines > Carettochelyidae > Carettochelys > Carettochelys insculpta. The sequence continues at coordinate 142,183,798 of NC_134137.1, forward strand.
CAGTGCCCCACTGCCCCCTCTCCATACACCAGAGACACAGAAGAGGTGGCAAATAAACAATTTACCGATATATTCTCAAACTATTACAAACTGAGAAAGGAAGGTTTTTTTAACTATTTACAAGAGGGACTGGGGGAAATATATACAATGGGTCCTGGGGTGAGGGTGTGGGAAACAGAACTTGGAGGTGGTCTGGGGGTGCTGTACTACTGCACCACAGTCAAGCGCTGGGACCAGCTGGCCATGGGAACCCCTACTGCCCAAGGTCCAGGGTCTTCATTGGGGCTGGGATGGGGATGGGAGTACAGGGAAATAGGAGTGCAGGATGGGTCCTGCATACTTGGGCTCAGGCTTGGGCTGGGACTCACCAGGAAGCATAGGGAGGAAGGGAGAGAAAGCTGAGGAGAGAAAAGGGGGCTGTCTCACCCTGGGCGCACTGGCTGTGAGCCACTGGGCCAGTGCCAGTTGGGAGACTGGGGTGAGATCAGGCAGGAGAAGGTCTGCAAAGCCTTGGATCACAGGGGGAGCTGTGGGGGGGCTTGCTGTGGAGGACTGTTGCGGGGGCTGTAGGAGTGGCTAGCAAAAGACCAGCAGCCTGAGTCAGGTGGGTGCCCACAACGTGGATGAGGGTGTCCAGGCTGCCCGCTACCCACTCCCAGGCCACCTGCTCCATTACCAGCCACTCCTGCATGAGGGTGGTCATTTCCCACAGGGTGGCGGTGTGGACAGCATTGGTGGCATCCTCGTCCTCTCCTTGGTGATGTTACTGCATGACCTGGCACCAGCTCTGCTTGGCCACTGGTTGGAGTGTGGTCCCAGCCCCTTCACACCTGCCCCCCGGTGCAGGGCTCCATGGCTGGTGAATGGGGCTCAGCCTGCCCACGAACAGTGGAGCTGTGGTGACAGAGGCGGACAGAGGGATAGGACATCAGTACTGCACCCTGGCCCTGGGGGCCATGCCCTCCTGTCTTTTCCCAACCCTCCTGTCCACTGCCACAGGGGCCCTGTGGGATCCAGGTACTGGGGTACCTGCAGAGCTGGGGCATATGCAGGTGGTAGTCCCCCCACTTCCCCTCTTGGTGCATGGCCTGCAGTGCTATCTACTGGGGCAGGCAATGAGTACCATGCACAGCCCCTGATGGGGCCTGTGGAGGGCACACACCCAGGGAGCATCCCAAATAGGACTGCCATCTATGCGAATGGCCTGCTGCCAGCTGTGGCAGAGGTGGGTGTCCCTTCCCCATGTACCAGGGTGCCCAAAACACATTGGACCTACCTGTGTGTCCCTCCAGGAGATCAAGGGAAGGCCTGGGTGGCGGGTCCCAGCAGGGTGGCTCAGAGGGAAGTGCAATGATGAGGGCCCCATCACTTGAGAACTGGTCATTGCTTGGGACCTCTGTTTCCAAGCCTGCTGGGGCTGGGAGGAGCTGCTGCCTGTGGCAGTTGCCAGCACCTCCTGGGGTTCACTCTTGGGCTCCAGGTCTGGACCAGCAGTGTCCAGAAGGTAGGTGGGTGGGGCTGCTTACTGGGAGGTGTAGCTCCTTGTGGGTGGACAGATGGTGGCCCTGCCCCTGAGTGGCTGGCTGTGTCATGACCCCGGCAATAGGCCTGCCACATCTCCTTAACCTTGCTCCACACCGGTTCTCTGGTGCAGGCAGGGGTGGCCTCGGGAGATTAGCCTGGTGGACAGGTAGTCAAAGGCTGCTGCATTGTGGCACTGCCCATTTGTGTACAGCAGCAGCCCTTCATCCCCCCAGAGAGCCAAGAGGTATGTAATCTTGACCTTACTCCAGGAGAGGGCCCTCTTCTTCTGCCCCCAGCTGCTCTGATGGGACCCCTCAGATGGGGTGGAGGAGTTCCCTGGGGGGCATGGGGCTCCTGGCTGCTAGCCATTAATGCTCTGCATGGGCTTGGGGATCCTTGGGCTGGTGTGGAGGGCGTCCTGGTGGAAGCCCATGTTCTGTCTACTGCCAGCACCCTTTTAGCTTCCTGCCCAGGGGTTTCTGGGTCCCTGAACCTTTAAACATGGCTGGCAGCATGGAGCATAAAGCCCCACTTGTGCTGGCGGAGGTGTCTACACGCACCAGTTGGCCAATGCCCTGGAGAACCTACTGTTTGGAAAGAGCAACCACGCACAGAACATCTACACAGATTCTCTTTCAAAATAGCCTTTTGAAATGAGGTGCTTTTCTTGAAACGGGAAGGGAGTACGGTTTTCAAAATGAGCACTGTGTTAATTCGAAATGACTTTCAAAATTATGCATTTTGTAGGTAGACAATCCATGGAGCCTTTCTAAATAGCCTCTTCTTTAGAAATGTGTTTTGAAAGTAAGTACAAGTGTCAACATGGCCTTTCTCTCTTTACTAGGGAAAAAAGGGTGCTTTTTCCTAACAAGATAGCAGATTAATGTAAATCCAATGGCCCCATATAGTCCTTATCTACCAATGTGAAAATTACATATGGTCTTCACTATGTCTTGTCCTCGTTATGGCTATGTCTACACTACAGCGATCTGTCGACAGAAATATCTGTCAGAAGAGACATTCTAACTAAACTTTTCTTGACACAGTGTGTCCACATGCAAAGTGGATCGAAAAAGTGATCTGTTCTGTTGACAGAGAGCGGCTCGGCCCTCCTTTCACAGAATGGCCAACCAGAAGCAGAGCAGACAGGGCTGCCTATTGATCCGGAAGCCTCGTCTGTCAACTGAGCCCCTTCATAAACCCCTCCCCCCCTGGAGCATTCACATGGCTTTTTTTGTCAACAGATTCTATCAAGAAAGGCATTATGCCTCATAGCAGAGAGGCAGAAGGCTGTTTATGAAAGTGCCGAATTTTGTTGACATACTGCCAACAAACTGAATTTTGTGTTTGGACGCTCCACAAGTTTTGTCCACAAAACTCCGGTTTTGTCAGCAAAACTCTCTAGCGTAGACACAGGCTATGATTTTTCCTCATGTTAGTTTACACAATTTAGCTAGCTTGTAGTAATACACTCTTTTCCTTATGCATATGCATGCTCTGAGTTTTATTCACGGGCTGGGCTTCTGGATTTACTCTATATATCTTCTTCCAGGAGATGCATAAAAACAACTAGCAGAGGAGTAGCTGAGTGAGTCTGTATCTTCAAAAACAACAAGAAGTCCTGTGACACCTTATAGACTAACAGATATTTTGGAGCATAAGCTTTTGTGGGAAATGACCCACTTCATCAGATGCATCTGATGACATATCTGTTAGTCTATAAGGTGACATAAAAACAAGGTTCTGATACTATTCATGCTTAAACCCTAAACATTTTCCCCAATGGTAAAGGGTGATAGCTGCAGTCTCTCCCAGATTGGAAGTATTAACAGTCTGTGTGCCTCTACGCTCACTGCAGTTGCAGTCTGTTATGATATTCCTTTTCCCTTACAAACCTAAGCCACATACCACACTCTGTTAAACAGCTGCCTCTGGCCAACTCAGGAGGCTTCTTTTCAGTGGCATGTGAAATTATCCCTTTTTATACACCATTTGTCAAGTTGATTAGGGATACTTTGGGGAGAAAGCAAAGCCCTAGATAAACACTAAAGGAGCATAGAGTTTATCAAACATAGCTAACCAATGTTCCATAGAGCATGGCATTCTATTCACAGGACAGTGGGCTCTCATATGTTCCTCTCTCACCCCCATCAGCACCACTGCTAACTTTGTGAGGGTTACTGTACGCTATACAGCACTGACGTGAGATGCCTTCCTCATCCTTACTGCTCCCTGCATCACAACTAGAAAAGATAATGGGACTCATGATATTTTCAGGCTTGAAATTTCAAGATACAACATTCTTTTGGCTTTGAAAAACAGGGAAAGGAAATCCTGCAACATGTCTTGTTTTGCAAAATGTTGCTACAAATTAACATTTTTGTACAGAATCTACATTTTTAAGACTAAAAAGAATTATGGATTAGTTTTGGAGAGATAAGAGAACAAACTCATTTTGCTGGTTCTATTATTATTTATTGCTATTAAGTTCTGTTATCTCTGTTGATTTCTTATGGGTTGTATGTGTAAATATCAAAGCATTTTACCAACCCCACTCAAAAAAAAATAGCAATATTTATTGATACTTGTGAATCACAGAACCAGCAGAACTGAAAAATCTAACAAGAAAGGCATTTATTATGGACACTACCAGCTTCTGGGATTCATTCCAGGGCTCCTTGTTGGTAGTTCTTGGGACCGTACAATGGAAATGCAATTATTTCTGCTAATTTTCCAGACCAGTTGAGTCATATTAATTCTCAATCTTGACTAACCCTGTGTGTGTTAAGTTGCATGGAGTGAAGTGAGGACAATATCCATTCACAGGGGCTCCAGTACTATAGATTTCACAACCTCGTGGCATTGAAGTAAGACTTTTGCAGTCTCTTAGGCAACTGTAATTAATTAATCTTATTGATTGTTTTGAACACCCTTTGTGCAGTGTATGCAAGAAAAGCCATTCAATCCAGGGATGGCAGAATGATTTAAAGAAATACGTGAACAATTAGTAACTTAAAATATTAATTCCCTGTTTGACATGGCCTGCTTGTGCAGCCACCACATGAGTTTCCAAAGTAGGTGAATGTAGAATGTATAACCAGTAGGCACCGTACAAGGCTTGTCAGGAAACACAGAAGGTAAGATTTTCAAAATCCCTAAGGGATTTAAGAGCATAAGTCCTCTTGAAAATAAATGTGATTGGTGCACCTAAATTCCTTACTCATTATTTAATCTTATCCAGAATGCAACTTGCCTGAATCTCATGCTTTTTGAGGCACTGTGTAACTTAACAGTGCATGAAGTCTGCAGCACTTGGCTAGGGAGTCTGAATTGTAAGCCACATGGGACTCATGAGAGCTGCAAGTGAAGAGTTTTGACATACATGACGTACAGAAGAAATAAAACATTCACCATTTCACCTTGCCATACAAATTTGTGGTTACTTATTATAATATAAGACAATCTGTCAACTATACCTCAACTATACATACACAAGTAGATGTGGACAAAGGCATTGGGAGAGAGAAAAACAAAAAAACAAGTCAACCACTGCTGATGAAGCATTGGTATAAAATTGGTAAGAATAGAATGTGTGATTATGAAATAGCACACATAGTAGATACACCAGCACTTTTAGTGTCACAAAAGGATAGAAGAATTTTGTTCCATCTGAAAGCCACAGCTGTCCTGGCAAATACCCACACGTAAAGCTGAAGACACTGTAGAAATTATATCATGATTCACCTTGTGAACTGCAAGAGTTATCCCTAAGCCACACAGGATACGCGAACATGAGAAAGTTGTGATGCCCGGAAAGATATGTAGCGAGGACCGCATTCACCACTGAAATCACAGGATGCAGCTCCGTTGATTACATCTGAGTTGCACTTAGCTACGTTAGCAATGTTTTTCTGGATGGCTGACACCCTAGATAAGGTAGATAGGGTTAAATGTTTTTTAAATTACAACTGTAAAAAGTGTGTTGGTTAGAGCTAAAAAAATTTACAGATTAGTAAGTGCTTTCTCAGCTCCTTTGAACCAAAGTGATAGGAGATTATCAATTAGAATTTTTTCTGTAGTACTCATTGTTTAAGATACCATCAGATCATAAGATGCAATGCATTTTCTAGTCAAAGCATTTTTCTTACTGCTACTTTTTTCTACATCTGGAGTACAAAAAACAAACAAACAAACAAAAGAAACAACAGAATCCTCAGGGTTATACTTAATACTAAACAACGAAAAAGGATTGAGAGAGGGAAGCTACAAATGTGTGTTTTTCAGGAAAGGAAGAATATATTCTATGAAAATACAAGCAACTAAAGATACAGGAAGACATAACTGCTACTGTTTCGGGGATGGCAGACTGTTGTGCAAGAGCTGTTAAGACACATTCTACTCTCAGTCAGTGTTCTCTCTATTTTTTTCCATCTGTGGGTGAAATAAATTTTGTTATATGCACCATGGTATGCATGGATGTGCATCACCAATAGAGACACATGTTGCCCACTGTGGGTTGCTGTGGACACTCTGCTAATCAATTGGATGGCACCTGAATCTCTCCTGAGCAGCTACCCAAGCACTCCTCGTACAGGGATCTCTGCTCTCAATCCACCATTGAGAAACTTGCTCAGTCAGAACATGACTATAGTTATTGCACTGAAGGATGTGAAACAACATTTCAGAACATAAAACATTAGTTGGTTGAACCTGCTGCTATGTACCATAACAACAAACACTGAGGCTGGGTCTACACATGCCCCTTCCTTTCGAAAGGGGCATGTTAATGAGCAGGTTTGAAATATGCTAATGAGGTCTTTTGAAAACTTGGCGGGGGGTGTCCTTTCAGAAGGTCTCATCTCCACAGGAGGCGCGCGATTCAAAAAGCTGCACTTTCGAATTGCCGTGGCCACCATTATGCTAATAAGGCGCTGTATATTCATTGCAGCACCTCATTAGCATATTTTGAACCTGCTCATTAACATGCCCCTTTTGAAAGAAAGGGGCACGTGTAGGCCCAGCCTATAATTTTAGTAGCTACCAGCTCCATTGGCTTGGGGAGAATGCTAAGAGAGAATCAGTGAGCAAAGCATTATTTCATATGCTGGTAGCAATGTATCTGATGTGGAACGGAAAGGCTGATAATGAAAAAAGCACTACCTGTTTCTTGGGATGAAAACATTTTCATGTTTAACTCCTGCATAACTGCAGATTATGAAGTATAGCTTTAATGTTAGAAAAACCAAAAATGAAAAACCCTCCAACAATAAAAAGAAGACACAGAAGGCAAGTCTCTGATTCTGAGATGCTTCAAAATCAAGGCAAAAGAAAACAACCCTGCAGCTTATTTGGCCACATACCCATGCCACACAGCTTCATAAAACTTGCATTGAAAAGGAATGCATCGAATATATTTTTTCAAGCCATGTGCACTAGAGTATGTTTTGGTTGAGATTGGTTTAGGTTCACAACATCTCTCAGCTATGATCAGTTCCACCTGGTATTACGGACTGAGCCCAGCTAGGCAACGTGAGAAGAGGTACATTTTTTGGTGTCTGAGGAAAATATTAAATAACAATTTTGGAACATGCATAATTTGTAAACTTCCCATTATGATGCATGACAATGTTGGATGATAGAAACAGATGCCTGTGAAATTAGCTGTGTCCAGTAAATGACTGCATTAGTAGATTAAGGCTAACATTGCTGAAGTAAAAGAGAAGGAGCTGTATCATCAGACAGCTTACAAAAGGGATATATAATAAAGTATGCAGTGAGGTTGTTAGAGAAATCCAGCTTGACCAAGTGGAAAACAGACTCCTGATTGACCAGATTATTTTGGTAAGAGGACGTGATGATGTGCAAGTGTGAAACTGGTGAGGCCTGGTCTACACTAGGAGGTGAGATAAATTTAGCTGACTTAGATACATCTTCTAAGCATTCAGACCACACTACAGGGTCCATTCCACCAACTTTAAGGGCTCCTAAGGTCAACTTTTATCAACATGCTTTTCATGAGGAATAACACCAAATTTGACCTTGCATGGTCGACTTTAGGGTAGTTCAGACAGAGCGTTGAGAAATATAATGCTTTTGGCCTCGTGGTGGTATTCCACAGTGCCCAAATGTGACCACTCCGGCCATCACTTTGAACTCTACTCCTCTGCAGGGCTATGTCTACATGGCGCCCTAACCTCAAAATAAGCTACACCATTTGCACTACTCAAATGGAGTAGCTTATTTCAAGTTGATTTTGAAAAAGGCCATTTTGGCATGTGGTACTGTTTAAATAGCAACCCATGCCAACATAAAGCCATGTTTTGAGGCATCTCTGTACTCTTCACGTGATGAACTTTACAGGGCTGCTGGAACAGCAAGCCCTTTATCTTGAAAACTCTTTCGAGGCAACAGGTACATTGCGTAGAAGAGTGCAGCGCTTTTGGGATACAGTTACTTTAGTATCCCACAACAGTGCCCATCATGTAGACATAGCCCAGGTATGTAGAAAACAGCCCAGGAAAGTTTGAATTTTATTTCCTGTCTGGCCAGCATAGTGAGCTGAGCATACAGCACACTTCAGCAGCACCTCTAGCCCAGGTTCACAGATCATATGGAGATATACCTATCTCATAGAACCTGAAGGGACCTTCAGAGTTTATTGAGTCCAGTCCCCCACTAAAGCAGGACATATCACCATCCCTCACAGATTTTTTTAAATCAATTTGCCCTTGATCCCTAGATGGCCCCCTCAAGGGTTGAACTCACACCTCTAGGTTTAGCCTGCCCATGCTCAAACCACAGATGAGCTCCAGCATGGAGCATACAGCAAATCCAGGACCTTATTACTGTGGGGAGTGGGAGCTTGGGGGAATGAAGCTTTGCTGACAGAACTGGGAAGCAGCAAAAGAAATACATACATCTATGCCAAGATCTCACAGGGCCTGGTGGAAATAGGATGCACCAGGGGTGCCCATCACGGTCATATAAAAATAAAGGAGCTCAGGCAGGCGTACCAGAAGACAAAGGAAGCAAACTGGTATTCTGGGTCATTGCCAGAAAAATGCTACTTCTGTGATCAGCTGCATGGGATTCTAAGGGGGGGGACCCAACCACTACCCCGAGTCTGTGGATACTTCCCAAGAGATTCCTCAGGCAGCCTCTAACAACTACATGGAAGACATGGAGGAGGAGGAAGAGGAGGAGAATGACAGGGTTCAGCAGGTAAACATAGCAGCAGACCTCACGGACAGCCAGGAACCTTTTTTTAACTTTGGATCTCATCTCCTCCTTCCAGGATGTTTTGAAGCTGGACCTGGATGGTGAGGAAGATAACCTCTGGTGAGGTCTCCTTTTTAACCATGCTACAAGTGAGGTAAGGCAATTGGGTGTGATCCGTAGCAGGTGCTGTACCTACACAGCCCAGCTGGCCACCCCAGAACAACTTGTTAATGTGACTGGGGACAGAGTGCTGATCCTCCCTACACACTTCCGTAAAGCTTTCAGAAAGATACTCTTCTTAGTCCTCCTCATGAGGTTTTTGGGAGGCCTGTCTTATTCTGACCTCCTTGGCAGGATACTTTTCCATGCCGAGACATCGGTAGGTAATCAGGTGGCATTCCACCACAGAGCAGTGCAGCATGCCGACCAGCCGTCTGCCCACATTCAGTCAGCATCTGTCACTTATCAATGTGTGTTACTCTAAGATGGCTGATATCTCTAATTACCATCTAGACGAAGCAGGGGAAGGAGAATTAAACTATGATAGCACAAGCTGCTCCACCATGCCAGAACCACTCCCCACCCCTCTGTTCCCTGGGTTCCTGGGGGAAGGGAAACTTTCACTGTCCCAGCTAAGGGTAGGGGAAGAAGCACATGGCACCTGTGAGACACACACACATAGCCCCGAGGAGGAAAGCACATGCCTGTCTGTTCCCCATCCCTGGGCTCTTGGGGGGAAGGAAACTTTCACTTTCCCAGCTAAGGGTGGGGGGAAGAAACACAAGTTGACTGCAAGAGCCTCACAGCCCTGATAGCACAAACCACACTACCACACCTGCCCCTGCCCTCACTTCTTTGTCCCAGGCCCCTGGGGTAAGGGAAACTCTCAGTGCCCCAGCAAAGTGGGGAGGGGAAGCAAGCAGGGGGTCCACCACTGCCACAGCCCTAAAAGCCGCTATGACTTCCCACCTGCTTTCAGTGTACACAACTGCAGAAACTGCTTTTGGAATCACAGGCTCGAAAGCATGCCTCAGTCTGTGTCTTACCACACCCGGAAGTGAACCGAGTTAATCAGGTCCCTTAAGATCTCTGCGCAGTACTTGCTGCACAGTAAGTGCCAAAATTTGTCCCTGTATATAACACACCCCAATTGTTTGCCACAGAGGTTCACTCATAAAATTGTTTTGTGTGTTGTAAAACTTATCTCATCTACACTAAATGCATTCCCTAATGTCTGGCCTTCATTTATGTACTGTTGCAGGGTGTTCAACAATGGGCTCATTGACCACTGTTCCCCCTCCCCCCACCAGCTGTTAGACTGGCACAGATCCACAGGAGAAAATGCACACAGGAAGATATGTTTCTATAGCACATGCAAGCCGTACACTCCAACAGGAGACAGTTAAATGCCTGGAGGGCAACCATGCTGGAGAATACAAGGGTGGATTAGGAGGACAGGAGAGCGCTCAGTGAGTGTGAAGTCCATACCTAGGAGAAGATGTTGCAGCTGATGAGGCCAGTACAGGAGCACAGAGCCCCACTGCAGCCCGTGATGAACCACATTCCTTCCTCACCATGTTCTTTGCCTTTCCCACATTGGTACCCCAGAACACAGAGAAGGGGAGGGGTACAAGGACAGCCTCCCATTCCACTTGCAAGGATGCTTCTCAGAGCAGAAGGCTAACATGCCCCACCTGTGATGGCAAAACAGCTCTTGCCCTTGCTTACCGGCCCCCTGCCATGAAGGATTTACTGTCCCTTGCATAAAAATGGTTAAGACTGCAAAAAAAACCAGTGTCTTTATTGCTTCTGTTGCCTTGGGGTGGGTAGTGCTTTACAGGGTTTACAAACCAGCACACATCATACAGAGAGGACTTTCGTAAAGAGGGATGGACATGACTGTCATTTTGCTATCTGGCCATGCATAAAGCTATTTTTCAAAGCCCACCTTATTATGAGTGCCCCTAGCTGTGCTCTCCTTATTGCCCTGGTCTCTGGCTGCTCATATTTAGTGGTCAGGTGATCTGCCTCAGCCCTCCAGCCTGGCATGAAGTTTTCCCCCTAACTCTCACATAAATTATGGAGCACAGAACAGGCTTCCACCATGAGGGGATTGTTTCTTTTGCTGAGGTTTAACCAAGTCAGGAGGCTTCAGAACCTGGCCTTTAAATGGCCAAATGCACATTCTGCTACCATTCTGCACTTGCTCAGCCTATAATTGAACTGCTCCTTACTGTGGTCTAGACTGCCTATGTATGGCTTCATGAGCCAAGGGAGCAAGGGTAAGCTGGCTCTCTCAGGATCATTGTTGGCATCTCCATGTCTCCAGTGGTAATTTTCTGGTCTGGGCAGAAAGTCCCATTCTGCAGCTTTCTGAACAGACCACATTTCCTAAAGAAGTGTGCATCATGAACTGTTCCCAACCATCCCATGTTTATGTCAGTGAAATGTCCCTTGTGATCCACCAACACTGGCAATACCATGGGGAAGTATCACTTGCAGTTCATGAACTGTGTGGCTGGGTGGTCTGGTGCCAAGATAGGGAGCTGCAAACCATCTATCACTCCACTACAGTTAAGGAACCCCATCCTGGCAAAACCGTCCACTATGTCCCACACATTTTTCAGAGTCCGTTTCTCGGCAGAAGGATGTTGATTGCCTTAGCTACCTGGATGATGTAGCTTCCACTGTAGACTTACACACTCCAAATTGACTGTCCACTGATTGGCATTGCAAGCTTCCACAGAGCTACTGCCACCCACTTCTGAACTGTCAGAGCAGGTTTCATTTTGGTATTGCAGAGCTTCAGGGCAGGGGAAAGCAATTTGCAAAGTTCCATGAAAGTGGCCTTACACAGGTGGATGCTTTGTAGCCACTGCTGATCATACCATATCTGCAGAAGATTGTGGTCGCACCAGCCTGAGCTTGTTTCAAGGCACCAGAACCGAAGCTGCACTGTGTACAAAGCACCGAGTGCAGCCAGCATCTCCCCATTCCTCCTCTCTAGTGTTTCAAATTTGTGTACGTCTGTGTCCTCCTCAGAGTCTTCATCCCTCTGATGGCTGCTTAGGCTCTGCACATACCGCAGCACAATGTGTGAGGTGCTCATAATACTTCCCACAACAGTTTGAAGCTGGACATGTTCCATGCTAGGCTTCATGGTGCCTGCATGTGTATCCAGTGAAAAAAGGGCACAAAAACATATTTTTCCTGTTGCTTTCCAAAGGGAAGGAAGGAGAGATGTGCACTATGGGAGGCTGACAACATGCGCCCAGAACCAGCTGTGGCACGTTTTTCCTGTTAGGCACTAGGAGCTGAACCCACTATGCAAGGGGGCAGCAAGAACTGTGGGACAGGTATCCACAGTGCATTGCTGACACATCAAAGCTGCCATTCTGAATCGGGAACACTCCATTGACTTCATGAGCTAATGTGGACATGCACCCTTGACTTTACAAAATCGGGTGCTAAAAATTGACCTTAACAAATTGGACCTCATTTCCTAGTATAGACTTACCCTTAGAAATGTATCAGTACTTGGGTAGGAATATACTTGATTTTTCAGACATGGTTTTATCTGGATTCTGCAAGTGTGAATAACATGATGGAACTATCTGTAACCCATGTCTGCTTGTTGTGGTGTACTGCTCCATCTAGAGGCAACTAGATGGGTTAGAGATTGAAAAATCTGCTGTAGGCTTGGCTTAATAAGGCCTGTCTTTTGTCGCAGGCAAAAGTATTAAAGTATTCTAGTATTAAACTGTGACGGACCCTGGTTTGATCCCTGCACTAACTATGAGTGTCTGTCAGTGTTATATGTAACAAGGACAATCGCAGTATCAAAATGCATCATATATTTTCAGAACAAGATCTATCAACTGGCGAGGCAAATGACAAACGTTCCACAGATGGGATCACAAAATTGATTTTTATTCTGATTGCGACAGGAAAAGAGAGCTAGCCAAGGGCATTGGGAGGAAACTCAAAGGACTGGAACCGGATGTGCTTTTTGCAAGACAAAGTGTATGTTGTGAAGGACATTCCTATGTACCCAGATTCCTTCTGAGGAATCAAATATCTTCATTAATTACAGTACTGCAAACGCCAGATCAGAAATAATTTAGATGATTTGAACTTTAACTTCACATTTGGAAACTGACTAATTTTATCTCGTGTGGTAATACCAGACCAGGTTCTACCCTTTGCACATTCTCTCCAGTATAGCGTTTCAAATGTAACATTTAAAGCTACATAAAATAATATTTGTCCTGCTCAGACACTCACTTCCTTTTAACACTGTGGTGGGGGCATCCATGCATGGATTCACCCCCACCTCCCACCTGCTATCTTTCAGAACATGAGAAGTCAGTGATTTTTATTGTATTGCCTATCTTATACCACGCCAGAGGTATTTTCAGTGGGAGCCTTAGTGAGAGTTGGATTTATCTCGTGCTGAAAGCCAGATATTGCAAAAAAACATATTATTTTTAAAAACTCATGATGAATAGTGAACTGGGATCAAAAATGTTCTGTGGTGATCCCTGTAGGGCATGGGGGTCCTGGGAGATCGCCATGAGGCCGGGGCAGTGCCTTGCTGGGATGTGGAAGCAGCTGCAAAGCGTGTGGCTGGGAGCCTGTGTACCTGTGGCTGCCGGCACAACCCCATGCAGGAAGCTGAGAGGGATCCCAGGAGGGCAGCCAGGGGCAGAAAAAGAGGGCCCCATCCTGGATCGAGGTCAAGGAGAAAGATCTGCTTGGCTTCTGAGGGGAATGAAGAGGTGCTCCTGAACACGAGTGGCCAGAACAGGAATGCTGTGGCTTTCACCCAGCTCGCTATGGGGCTCTGCAACCATGGCATCTCCCCATGCATGGCAGAGCAAGCCTGCTCAAAATTAAAAACTGTGGAAGGCCTACTGCTGGCCAGAGACTCAGGCAGCCACTCAGGGACAGGGGTCACCACCTACCCCCACTATAAGGACCTCAAGCACCTCCTTGGCCTCAAGGATGCAGCTGATCTGGAGTTCCTGATGGACACAGCCGGGCCCAAGCCAGAGTCAGAGCCCCAGGACCAGCCAGGGTCCTCAGCCAGGACCTCGAAGGAAGAGCTACAGGTATCATCAGACAAGGAGGGCCCCTCATGTTTGCCATCCCCCCAGCTCCTCCAGCCAGCCCTCCTCGAGCTAAGCCTCCCTCAATGTCTTTGTTGGACCCCCAGGTAGGTAACTGGAGACTTGGACACCCCAGGCTGGGGTGGGTGGGGGGTTGCCCTCCCCTGTTCCAGTTAGCAGCAGGCAAGTCCCAGGCAGGGTGGCACCTGTCCAAATGCATCCTGGATGGCCACATCCCCTGGACCACAGGGGATGGAGATGGGGGGAGGAGGCAGATTGCATCTGGCACATGCCCCAAACATGTGGCACCCCCTGGACACCCAGGATCCCCAAGGTGGTTGAGCCAGTGGATGGTGGGTCAGGGGCTGGCTTGGAGATGTGTGGGGTGGGGCCCCCAGGGCCAGGTGGTTGGACTGATGGGTGGCCTCTCTCTCATCTTCTGTCTCCACAGCTCTACCATCCAAGGGCCAGGAAAGTCCCATCCCGGGAGATGGGAGCCCTGCACTGGTTGGCCAGGGTGCCGGGGAACCCCCAGCACCCTGGCACCAGCACCAGGACCCTGATGAGGTGCCAGCCACCCACACCATTGCCATCAGGGAGCAGACTGCTGTCCTGAGGCAGTGGCTCCACATGAGGAGAGAGGACAGGGCCTGGAAGAGGTTGGTATGGACTGAGAATGCTGTGGCACTCTGATGCATTGTCCGGTCTGCCCTGGAGCGGCTGCCTGCACCTCCCACGACCCACCCCACCGCCCCTCTTTCAGTCTCCCTGCCATCCCTCCTGCTGCCCCCCTCTGACCCCAGACCTCCCTGCCCTGATCATGCCCAACCTCCCCCTAGCCACCCGCCTTTCACTGGCCCAGTGGATCACGACCAGCTCAGGCCAGGGCAAGCCAGGACCCCTGCCCCCTCCAATTCCCTGCCCCCCCCCACCTAGATGGTGGCTGTAGCAGCCCCTCCCAGCCCCTATTCTCCCCATAGTCCCCACCCCATCCCATCACTGATGGGGACCCTGGACCCAGGGTGGCAGGGGTGCACACACTCAGCAGGGGTGACAGAACTCTACACCTGTGAAGGAACAAGTCTTCCCTTTCCCCTGGAATGCCCTCCAACGTCATTGCTCCTACCCTTTCCACTGTGTATAGTTTGCCCCCATCAATGCCATATTTAGCCCCTTGTTGGAACAGAGTGATAAATTCCTTGTGTTAGAGAGGTTTAATTTTAGTGGATTTTTGTGAAGTTAGAAGTGTTTTATAGTTAACAATGAGAAAACAGTTTATTTTTGTTTGCTCCAGTGTCCTGTGTGAGTCCTAGGGCAGTGGTGCAGAAGGGGAGTGTGGTGGACAGTGATGTGGGGTGGGTGTGTGGTGGGCAATAGTGCCAGGTGGGTGTGTGGTGGAGGGTATTGGTGGAGGGTGGGTCACTGGCACTCCTGAGCTAAGGCCTCACAGAGGGCCTCCCTGATGCACATGCCATCCTGGTGTGCCTGGTGGCATGGGGCAGCAGCCAGCTGCTCATAGCCAGGGCTATCTTCCACAGTCCACCCCTGCAAGCACCGTTTGTGCTTGCTCTCCACAACATTGTGGAGAGCACAGCAGGCCGCAACCATGATGGGCATGCTGGGGAGGCTGCCCTTGAGGCATGTGAATAAGCACTGAAAGAGCCCCGTCAGGGACCCAAGCACCCACTTGGCAGTGTTGTGGGCATGATTCAGGAGCTTGTTAAAAAAGGTCTTGGGTATGATCTGTATGTTCCATGTAGGGCTGCATCAGCCATGGCTGCAGGGGTTAGATGGTATCAGCCACAATGCAGGGTAGTATGCTGAAGTCTCCAACAGGGAGTTCCCATGGAGGGATGTACGTGTCCTCCAGCATCTGGTGCCTGATCCAGGAGTTCTGGAAGACCCAGGCATCATGGGCTTGGTCAGACCAGCCCACACAAATATCCATGAAATGCACTTTGGCATCCACAAGGGCCTGAAGCGCCATGGAGTGGTACCCCTTCCAGTTGATACACCACCCTGCACAGTGGTCTGGGGCCCAGATGGCAATATGGGTCCCATCAAGTGCACCAAATCAGTTGGGGAACCACACTAGGACAGTGTTGATTACTTGACGACCTGCATGGGAGGGAGGGCATCTGCTTTTGTGGCTGACCGGCAGGGTGCCCTGTAGTCTCCCATGCTCAAGTCCAGTCCTTGGCAGGGCACCAAGCCCTATCCCCTGCAGGGCCCCCTGGCCCAGGAGTCCTCTCCTGCCTCCCCATGATGGGCGTGTGACCTGAGCCTGACTCATCTCCAGGAGGACAACCCCAATGGTGTCCTTGCCCATCCCGAAATGGTGTTTGATTGATTGGTGGCTGTCTGGGGTGGCCAGCTTCCACCACACAATGGCTACCCTCTGCTCCAGGGGCAGCGCGGGATGCATGTGGATGCTGTGGTGCTGGAGGGCTGGGGTGAGCCAGTGACATAACACTAGAAACATCCTCTTGGTCATGTGGAAGTTCTGTAGCCAGAGGTCATTGTCCCATTCCTCCAGTACCAGCCAACCAGTCAGCACTGCTAGGATACCTCCAGAGGCACGGGATAGGATAGGAGATGGGTGTGGACAGTGACCTGTGGCAAGGGCCTGCAGAACTGTCCCAGCAGGAGTTGTGGGCTGGAGGGCCTCCACAACGACGAGGACCACTGAGGCTAGTTGTGCCATGGGGTTGTGGGGGACATCATGGTCGGGCAGCCTCAGGGGCTCCATGCAGGTGGGAGTGAGAAGGCTTTCGATCTGGGCACAGGCTCTGCACTGCTGTGTGTAGCAAAGCAGCCCTCAGTGTGTGCAGGTTGGGTGTGCTTGGGAATGGCCCTTTAAGAGAGCAGCTGGCTGTGAGCCCCAGAAGGGCTGGCCAGCCACGTGACTCCATCTCTGGCATTTCCTGGCTCATTCTTTTGAAAGGGCACCCACTGCTGTGTGGATGTTCTCTTTTGAAAGGATGCCATGGTCTTTCAAAACAGTGGATCGGAGATGCGATCCGCATTGGGCATGTGGACGTAGTCTTTCGAAAGCTGATCTTTTGGTACGTACCTTTCGAAATTATGGTGTAGTGTAGATGTAGCCATCCATAGTGCCTATTTAGAAATAGTGCTATTCCCTGTCTTAACAGTGCCTATTTTGAAAGAGGCACTATTCCTTGTAGAACGAGGGTTATCAATTTTGAAATAACTCAACTGCTGTTTCAAAATTGTTTCAAAATAATGCTTTGTGTAGACCTACCCAGAGCTGTTATTTTAGAATAACCTACCTGTAGAATTTTTGCAATTAGGGCATAATGACAAGGAGGATCTAGAGATTTACAAATATACTCTCAAACTTATTTAAATTCTGATATTGAAGCCTATTTCCCTTCACTAACATGAGTTTTTCTCCAGGGCAATACACTGACTTCAAGGCCATGATTCCTGATGTGTATCATTTTAAAAGACAGAGTATAAGGGCCACTTTGTTGTGTGAAGCATAGATATTTCTTACAGCAGTGGGCTCTTTCCAAATTATTAGCCTTATTAAATACAATGCTCCTCTTGTCTCTTTTTCCAATCTAGCAGCTATAATAGTTATTATACATATAGTATCGTCCAGGCATCACAGTGTAGCATTTGATTTAGTGCCATCCTATTACTACAAACCAATTTTTGGCCGGATGCTTACAGCCATCAAGAATCACTTGCTACAATCTACAGGTAGACAATTATGGTATCTTCTGATAATATGGAAAAATGTTACATCATTCTGTAATAGAGTCTCTGATTTATATGGTGCTTTGAAATTGTGAAAGAAGCAAAACAGAATCAAAGCATACCAATGTGCAAAATCTGTGTACAATGAAACAGAATCTCATTTCTGCAAAATGAACACTGGTTTTGATGCACGCTGTTTGCTTCCCTATAAGCCCTGTTGAGTACATATTTAAATTATACTTTTTCTCTAAATATGACACCCATAAAATACCTCTTTTTCCAGATTATGCTATACTCCTTCTATCAACAGATATTACAAATGTTTGAACATAAAAAAGCAATTGCATGGTACATCTAGTGCTTTTCTTAGCCCACAGAGCAACAGTAATTCATAGTTACAAATAAAACTATGCAAGACCATTTAAAATGCCTAAAGATATAAAAGAGATAAAACTGCCACCATTCTTCTTGGCAAGTTATTTCAATGTAGATTTCTTATAACATACAGATGTTCAGTATATTCTTCTGCATACAAATATTTTGCTCACATGGTTTTGCTATTTCTTAAGCTCTCGGCTGAGGCTTGAGGGTACAGTTTAGATTGCTCAATTTAGATAGTTTCAAAATACACAAAACAACGCCTATGTCATGAGCAAGTTTTGAAATGGTAATTAAACCAAGTACATTTACAGCATGGCCAGCTAAGGACTCTCAATAACTTTTTTACTAAGTACAGAACATCCCTCCTCTTTTCAGGATGTGATCATTAGTGTCCTTTCGACTGTTTCATAAAGATCAGAAGGTGCTGAATTTAATTTATTTCACATACTCCTTTCCTCCACTTCACGAAAATACTTAATAGCCCTCCCCCACAAACATTCTCAAAAATCAACAAATGGGATATTATCTCTTCAGGATAAATTATTCTATATCCTTCTTATCATTGTTTGCTAATATAGGTCCCAATTCTCAGGTACACCCAAAATGTATTTGGGAAAAAATTGCTTATTACCATCTTGCGTTTTCTAGATTGTGGGCTAATTTCTGATGGAAAATAGAACAACTGGTATTCTGTAACGCTATCAGTTACCAGCAGTTACTGGGTCTACCCCAGAAGCCAGGGATCAGATGAGTGTAAGGGAGTAGGAGTTTAGGTGTCATAAAACTCACTGCAGTGACTCTGGAGGGGAACTTTTGCCCATCTGGATGTCTGAGGCTCTGAGTCAATTAAAAAGCAGCTCCCACAAACAAGCAAAGTGAGTACATAGCTATCAAATGTAAGTAGAATTGTGGTGGCCCACTTTAGTTGTTGCTGCCTCTGTCTCAGAAAATTAAGAATTGTTAGATGAAAATTGCATCGTGCAAAATGTTTAAGCACCCTCCATCCCAGAGGGAGAAAGTTTGGACCCTGACATTTTAATTTCCTAATGCAACAGGTTGCAATGTGAAATAGCACTGAAGTTTCAGAAGGAACACAAAGTTGCAGATCTTATTAATCTTTGCACAGTAGTGCTCAATTCAAAATTGCGGTCTTATTGTGTTAGGATTTAAGTAATCATAGATGAAACAATGCCCCTGCTCCGAATAATTTATTCTATAAATAGAAAGGAAAGAAACAGAAAAAAACTCTCTTTCACTGACACTGCCTCAAGGATTTTTTTTTCATAGCAAAACCGACACAACCAACAACCATCACATTCCTCTCAACAATCGTAAAAAAAAAGAAATAATCAGTTGACTGAATGCCCCAGCAGATAAGACCCCACAGTGTATCACTATATCACCTGTTTCAGGAAAATAATTACCTGTGAAATCCACAACAAACTTTATACCCATAATAATCTTGCTACCGCTAAGAAGGCAATTATTCAGTACCTAAAATCCAGTGACCAGTTAGTGATCAAAATAGCAGACAAAGGGGATGCCAGTGTAGTCCTTAATCATAATGAGTACGTCAAGAAAGTCAGCAGACTGCTCTTTAACACTACCTACTATAAAACACACAAAGAAGATACCACCACCCCCAACACAATTCACACTATGATATAAAGATACCATCAAATCCTTCAACTAACAACTACAAGAAGAACTATGTAACCCCATGAACCAAACCCAGACATCTCCTACACAAAGGGAATCTAGGCAGACCTGGGCCTCAGCACAGTTACTGAAGAAATACCAGGACTGGCATGGCTCCCTGATATCACAATCTTTTCATGGATGACCAAAAGGAAGATTTTAAAAAATATGCACCACAAATCCAATGGTATAACTGAGACACATTGATGTCATTTTTGTCCTCTGGATCGGTGATCTAAACTCCTTCATACATTTTCACCACAACTTTAACTACAGCCACCCAACCATCAAACTCTTTATAGAGCACTCCCACACCAACATCAGCTTACTGGATTCTAGAAACAGCTTTAACTGCAGTACTCTACAGATGACTAGATAGAGGAAACCCTGTTAATCACCACACTTATCTCCATATACCCAGAAACCATCCCAGACACACCAATAAATCTGATATCTGTACACAGCTATCCAGATACAACAGAATTTACTCCAGAGAGAAAGTCTGGAGTATATACCTTAATATACTTTAAACTGCCTTCACCAAACAGAAGCATTCCACCAGAAAAGTCTTTTACCTCATGAAATGGGTCACACACAGACCTATGGTGAACTTGCTTCAATACAGAAAAAATAAAAACACTGACCATAGAAACCTACTTTTAAACTATCACCCGACACAATAATCCACATGGGCTGCATCTATACTACCAAGTTCTTCAGAAATATTTTTGGAAAGAAGGGGGCTTTTTCAAAAGAGCCCATGGAGCGTCTACACATAAAAAGTGTTCTTTCAAAAGTAAATCGAAAGAATGAGGCACTCCTTTTGAAATTACTCTTCCCTTCCCATTTCAGGAAGAGGTCCCCCTTTCAAAAGTGTCTTTCAAAAGAAAACATGTGTAGACACTCCACAGGGCCCTTCTTTTGGAAGAACAGTATCCATTTTTGATCCCTGGCCTGTTCTTTCGAAAGAGTGGGGACTGTGTGGACACTCTCTTTTGAAAGAGACGCTCACCCTTTTGATTTGCTTTTTTGTGTGTGGATGTTCTCCTTTGAAAGAAGTTTTTTCAGAAAAGATCATCCAGAATAGTTTCTTTGAAAAGATCTCTGTAGTGTATATGTAGCCATGGTGTGTCTACATAGTAGTTATTTTGAAATAACGGCCACTATTTTGAAATAACTTTGCAAGCATCTAAGCAATGCAACCACTAGTTTGAAATAATTTTGAAACGGCAGATGGCTTATTCTGACTTTGTTAAACCTCATTAGCTATGTCTACACTAGAGTGACATTTTGAAAAGGGACCTTTTGAAAGAGAGTAATCGAAAAATGCCTTTTCAAAACAGAGCATCAACACATGGACAGGGGCTGGCACCACTGATGCATGCTGTCGAAAGGGTCAACTGCCCTTTTGCAAAGGGTCAGCGAGCCCATCGAAAGAGAGTGTTTACATGTACCCATGCTCTCTTTCAAAAGAGTGGGACAGGAAGTGCTGGGGCTGCATGTCGAACAAGCCCTTACAGGGCCGCAGCTGGCCTCCTCGTTAAAGGGCCCCTCTCTATCACTTTTGGCTTGCACAGTACGAGGTCTGCAGAGCTGATATCAGCCCCAATGACACAGTACCCTCCAGACAGAGAATAGATCGGGGCAGTCGGGGATGCCCCAGACCCTTACCTCTTTGTATCCACCCCTGGGTGCTCTGCTGGATCTGGGGCTACCCCACCAGCTCAAAGTGGTGGGAGCACCTGGTCATGGGGGAGTAGGATGATGATTGGTGGCTCCAGAAATTCCAGATGTGGCTGCAGATCTTTCTGGAGCTGTGCCAGTGTGTGACCACCTCACTGAGACATCAGGACACCCGGATGTGGCGCAACCTCCCTGTGGAGAAGAGGGTCATGATAGCTGTCTGAAAGCTGGCCACTCCAGACAGCTACAGCTACATGGGACACCAGTTCGGTGTGAGCAATGCCACAATTGGGGCCATCATGATAGAGGTAAGGAGGCCCAGGGCAGGCACTCACCAGGCGCTGTGGGTCTCAGGCCTGGGGTCCTGGGGTGGGAACAGGCTGGGGGCTGGGGGACAGGACAGGGACAGAGAACCTGGGGTGGGGCCAGGATGGGGGCTGACATGCCCTGTACACCCTCACAGTTGCACCTGTGTCCCCCACTGCAACTGGTGTGTGCCCTCAATGTGCTGCTCCTTCAGAGGGTGTTCTTCATCGGGGACCTGGACACGGCCATTGCAGGCTTCCCAGCATTTAGGCTCCCAAATTGCTTTGGAGGTGGGTGTCCTCAATGTCCCCCAGGTCAATATTGTGGAGATCAAGGGGGAGGCCTTTGTACAAGGGTGGGCAGCCGAGGCCAGCACAGACTACCCCCAGCTGGCTGCTGCCCCTAGATGCCAGGCCCACCATGAGGGGATCCATGTACTTGAGGCTCTGTGCCCATACTTCGACCAGGGGCCCCAGTGAGCACCACCCCGGCCATCCCCAGTGGGTCCACCACACATACAGAATGTAAGCATACAACCACTTACAGGTGGGAGGGGTCAAACTATTTACAGGGGGAGGGGGACATGGGTGGCTTACTTGGGGGGCCCTTACTGCAGGGCAGGGGTGGATGGCCTCCAACCACAGTGGCCCCAGGACCCATGACCACCCAGTCCGGGGTCCCTGATAGGGCTGGGAGGGTGCGGGAGGACAGGGAGGAAGGGCTGGGGATCTGCCACAGCTAGGTGATTAGTCCCAGATGGGGCCTCTCCAGGGGGGCTGGTGGGTGGGACCTCTGCAGGGATAGTGGGAGGGGCTGCAGGGGGGACAGCAGGTGGGGCTGCAGGGCGGGCAGCAGGAGGGGGCATTTGGGCCAAGAGCTCCATGAAAGTGCCCACCACATCCCTCAGGGTGCCCATCAGTTCAGCCCAAGCAGCCGGCCTCCAGGTGGCCTCACCCTCCTTCAGGCAGAGGTGCCCCTTCACCACCTCTGCCAGCTGGCAGATAGAATCGGTGAGGTGGAGGTCCTCTGCCACCCTCCTTTGGCCCCTCCAGGAGCAGGTTCACCCTGGTTCTGTAGGTTGCACTGCCTGGTGCTCATCCCTCGCTTCCGGGGGGCTGTCGGCCACTACAGATGGTGCGAGGTTCTTCCAGCCCTTGGATGGTGCAGTTGCAGGAATAGGAGGGAACAGAGGGACAGGCCATGAGTACTGACCCCTGCCCCATGGACCATGTCCTCTCATCACCCCGTTGGCAGCAGGTCCCCATCCTCTGGCACCTGTAAAGTAGCAGGGTGGCCCTGGAGGCCCATGGTGGTGGTGGGGATCCCCATCCCATTGGTGTGGCCCTCTTATGCAGTCCCGCTCCTGCCATATCCTCCCCCCAGGAGGGGGCCATGGGGCAATCCATAGGGATGGGTTCTGAAGGCCCCTGGCCATTGCGCTGTCTTCTCAAGGGCCACAGCCTAGCTGGGCGGTGGCTGGCCAAGGTCCACTGGGGGTGTGTGGGGCCCTCTGGCAAGTTTGTAGCCCCCCGCCCTGTGGCCTGGGGTGCATGCCCTATTGAGTGTGTACCTGATGGCCCACTGCTGAGGCCAGGGGATACCTGGCTGGCTAACGCCTGGCTGGAGGTGTGGAAGGGGAGGTCTATGACCAGGTTCCCCTCCTCAATTGTCCAGTCAGTGGCCAAGGATGGCTCCGTCTCCAGTGCTGCTGATGTGGGGCTGGCTGCTGGTCCTAGCTCCTGTTCCTATCCTGGCTGGGACTCTTTGGCCAAGGTGTCCCAGGGGCCCAGGATGCTCCTGAGCTCCCAGGCAGTGGGGGCATCCTCTGATCAGCTGGCTGAGTCCCAAGCCCGGGTGTAACCCTGCCACAACTCCTTCACCTTACTCCTGACATGGTCAGGAGTGTGGGCAGGGTGACCCTGGGTAGTCAGGCCCTTGGCCAGCTGGGTGAAGGCAACCATATTCCAGTATTTGCTCCTCATGATCCCAGATCATCTCCTTTTCCTGTCAGAGCCCCAGCAGGTCCTGAAGCTCGTTTGCACTGCAGGAGGTGGCTCGCTTCCCATCCCCCCCGGACCACTGGGAGCCCTGGGTGAACTGGGTGGGGGGCATGGGGCTCGTTATGTTCCTGGCTGGTGGTTATGCTGTTCTGGTAGCTGATGAGGGTCTGGCTGAGACATGCAGGGGCACCATGTGCAATGGCTGCTGCCTGCACACTCTCATCTTCCTTCTACGGGGTTTCTGGGTAAGCGCATCTTTAAGGGCTGCTGCTCACACAGACTATAAAGCCCTGCAGGTACTGGGCAGCACATCTCCGCATCCCAGCTGATCGATGCCATGGAAAACCCGTTCTTTTGAAAGAGTGGGTCAAGGAGTGTCTACACATGCCTTCTTTCAAAATAAGCTTTGGAAAGGGGCGGCTTTTCCTATTTCATGTTTGGAAGAGGGATTTCAGAAGCTGGGCCACATTCCTTCCATTTCTTTTATGAAAGAGCATGTGGCGTGTGTAGACATGCTGTGCCGTCTTTCGAAAGAGGCCCTGGACTTTCAAAAATAATGCCTAGTGTAGACACAGCTATTATATGAGGAATGGCGCCTATCTCAAAATAGATATTTTAAAATATGGGCTGTGTAGACAGGAGCTATGTCTACACTAGCCCCTTCCTTTTGGAAGGGGCATGGTAATGAGTGAGTTGGGAAGATGCTAATAAGGCACTGCCATGAATATGCAGTACCTCATTAGCATAATAGAGGCTGCGGGCAATATGAAAGTGTCACTTTTCAAACATACTCTTCCTGTGTAGATGGGAGCCTTTCGAAAAGACCCCCTGGGCTTTGAAAGCTCCTTCTTCCTATTTGGTTTTAGGAAGAAGGGGCTTTCGAAGTCTGGGGGGGGGGGGGGGGGCTTTTCAAAATGCTCCCATCTACACAGGCAGCGTGTGATTTGAAAGCGGTGATTTTGAATCATGTATGACTTCCATTATGCTAATGAGGCACTGTATATTCATGGCAGTTCCTCATCTGCAACTTCCCAACTTGCTCATTACCATTCCCCTTCCCAAAGGAAGGGGCTAGTGTAGACATAGCCAGTATTTTGGATTACAGCTTCTGGAAACATTGCTTTCAGGGTCCCTAATCTAAAATAGGCTCTATTGTGTGTGAACACACTATTCTGGAATAACTTTTGCTTATTTTGGGTCTTCGCTGTAGACACATTATTCCAGAATAGCTTATTTTGGAATAATAACTCAGAAGTAAACTATTCCGGAATAACTCTGTAGTCTAGACATATCTATATAGGGTATCTTCAAACAATTACAACACACATTTGATGCAAACCATTTCCTAAAAGAAAGCTGTCCCCCTCACCACCACCTCTTCTGGCCTTAAAAACAACTCCCCAACGTTGCCAAAGTCATCATCATTTGCAAGCTCCACACAGATGAAGACGCCAACTGAACGTAGCATTACAGCCTGCCACAACAGATGCAAAGCCTGCTGACACGCTGCCAATTGCACCATGTTCAGTACCCTGTCCCACAGCACACTTTTCAAGATCCTCAGGTCTCACACACCTCTGTCTTATGCAGAGTACCTCATTCAGGACATCAAACACCCACATAACAGCAACAGGTGAAGCCAGACAGATAATCAGTATGCTCATGAACAAACTCTCACATAAAAATTATACATGACAAAAAATACCCTTTCACCATGGGATAAGTATTTTTCAGAAGATGACCGCTCTATATTTGACCTCTTAGTTGTCATTTTCAAAGGAAGTCTGCACAACACCTTCAGAAGATAATTCTGTGACCTTATATTCATAACTCTGCTGGACACTAAAAGCCATTAACTCAATAAAGACACTGGTTTTATAGTTCATTCAAACAATTTATAACGCACACCTCTGTCTGTTTTTTCTTACTAGCTCACTTCATTTAAGTGGTCTTCTATAGTATGTATGAACCCTTTCTACTTAACAATCTGTCCTTGCTGTTATTTAGCTCGGACGTGATGTTTAACTTCTGCAGGTCTGAAGACGAGCTCTGTGAGGCTCGAAAACTTGTCTCTTCCACCAGCAGATACAAGATATTACTTCACCTGCCTTGTCTCTCTCAGGTTGTGTCTACACTTACCTAAAACTTCAAAATGGCCATGCTAATGGCCATTTTAGAGAATACTAATGAGGTTCTGAAATGCATATTCAGCACCTCATTAGCATGCTGCCGGCTGCAGCACTTTGAAATTGCTGCTTTTCATTCCTGCATGGCTCGTCCAGACTGCGGGGTGGGGGGTTTCCTTTTGGAAAGGACCCTGCCAAATTTGAAATCCCCTTATTCCTATCAGCAGGACTCATAGGTTCATGACCACTGCCTGCTTCTATACCTCCTTTTCTTCGCTCCCACTGTCCACATAATTTGGACTCTAGACATGGAATTTGGATATAGTCAAACAAATAAAACTAAACAAAACAATGCTTATCAAGGAGGAAAAGATGCATAACATTCTCTCCACTAGCTGAAACTACTTAGAAACACTATCTCTCTCTCTCTGTCTTGTTCTCAGTAAATATATTAAAAGGGACAAAAAGGATGATCCTGAGCATTGGATTCCCTTCACTTTTCTTTCCACAAGCAAAGAAGAGGCTTGCTAGCTTCACAGAAGATTTTTTAAATAATTATTTACCTGGGGAATTCAAAGTACTTTCCTTACAATAAAAAATGGAATGCAGCAACAGCTAAAAGAAAAAGAGAGACTGTTTACTCAGATCTGAGGGAAAAATTGAAGAGGATACTAGTCCAACTTTGCCATTATTTCAAGTTTTGTGAGCATATCCCTAAGCATTCTACATGTATCTTGCAGCACCCTTTACAAGAAGGCAATTTGCTTGAGTGCTTTCCTGGGGCTCTACTACGTTTTGGCTGCTCCTTATGCTTATTTATAATGTTTTGCTTTAGTAATTCATCTGTGAAACAGTACTGGGTTTCTTTAGCTAGATGTTTACACTTCTACAGGCTTCTGCGTACCAATAGTCTGTCAGGCTATGTCTACACACGCCCCTCCCTTTCAGAAATTGGAAAGAAGGGTGCTTTTGAAATCAGGGTTTCCTTTCAAAGGAATCCTGTCTAAATGACTAGTTTGCAATTCAAAAGCAGCACTTTCGATGCTCCAGGTGGCCAGTATTATGAAAATGAGGCACTGAATATTCATATCAGTGCGTTATTAGCATTTTTGACCTGCTTCATTTGCATGCCTCTTCCAAAAGGGTGGGGCATGTGTAGACATAGCCCCATAGTTTAACTAGCCTCCTAAATGAATTCAGTGCCAGTGAATGTCAGTGATAACCTGGTAGGGAATTAACACAGAATTGAAGGATAACAGACAAAAGTGGGCAATGCTTTTATAAGCATCCACATTTTGAGGTGCCTATCTGAAGTAAATATATTAGTTCACTTGTTAATGATATAGATTGGAAACTTGGTTAGCTTTTTTTCAGTGTTGCTGTGCTCTACTTTGACTTTCCTTACTCCTCATGACTGCTAGGGCCACACTAAATCAAATGTTCAGAGTGCCGCCATCAATCTCAGTACTCCTTGAGACTACTGATGATGGCATCTTGAGTGTTTGATTTAGTGCAGCCCTACTAGGTACGCTAAATCAAACCCTGGAAGATTGACTGCCCTCACTTCAAACCAGGTGCAAGTATAGACAAGCCATTAGTTCTGTTTTAGGAAACATTCCACTGTTCCAACTTCTACCTTCCCCTCAGTCAAGAGAAAGGAGTATCTTCTCATAGCTTGAGCAAACCCGTTGTCCCAAAGGCTGTGTCCACACTTGCACTCCTCTTTCGAAAGAGGTATGCAAACGAGGGAAATCAAAAATGCAAGTGACATGCAGATTTGCATATCTGGCACCTCATTTGTATATTCATATTTGAAAGAGCTTCTTTCGAAAGAAGAAACCAGTGTAGATGCTGCTCTTTCAAAAGTAAACCCCATCTTCAAAAAAATCCTTCTTCCCATAAAAAAAGGGGAAAAGGATTCTTACGAAGATGGGGATTGCTTTCGAAAGAGCAGAGTCTACACTGGTTTTCTTCTTTCAAAAGAAGCTCTTTTGAAATAAGAATATGCAAATGAAGTGCCAGATATGCAAATCTGCACCTCATTTGCATTTTCAATTTCCCTCATTTGCATACCTCCTTCGAAAGAGGAATGCAAGTGTAGACACAGTCCATGTATTTCAAGTTAAATAAGTTGTCAACGAATTCTAAGAACCCATCATTGTTCCTGGTTTGGCAAAGAGATGATGGAGCTTTGCCAACAGTAGTGGAGTCCATATACTGGTAGAAAGATGGGTGTTTATCAAACACCCATTTTTAAAGCAACAGCTTTACAATAGCAACGAAATTCATACATGGTACAGACCACCATCCCAAATTATCCCAGTCCCGTTACATTTTCCTCTGAAACTGGATCCTGTATTTGGGATGCAGGGGCTTCCTCTTCAAGGTATTATGTTGGTGTTATAAGGCACATAGTATTTATTTGGCCACTGTATAAATAAAGCTATGCAATATTCCATGTATATTAAGTATAGTGAGCACCTCTGTAAATTTGACATTTAGCACCCACATTGGTAGCTTTTTCTGCAGTATTTATAGTATTTCATAAGTACAAGAATTCTATTTCCAAAATCAATTCAATGGTGCCCCACTGGTCATTGTTTTATTATTGTTACCGATACATGATTAATAATAATGAATATCTATCTCTTATATAGCATGTTTCATCTGCAAATTTCAAAGCATTTTATAAAGATGATTGGCCTCTATGTTATTGTCACTATCACAATATAATGTTAAACATCGCAGAAATCAGTTAATAACGCAACTTCTACACTAGCTTGGAAGTATGACCCACTCAGGGTTGATGTTCTAGGGGTCACTTTTGTACATCTACTAGGCTGTGTCTACATGGGCACAAATCTTCAAAATAGCCGTATTTTGCAGACTACTAATGAGGCACTGAATTGAATATTCAGTGCCTCATTAGCATTAGGATGCTTCTGGCCGCAGTGCTTTGAAAGCGCCGCTTTCAAAAGCACGTGGCTTGGTGCAGCTACAAGAGCTCCTTTTCAAAAGGACCCCTCCGCTTTCGAAATCCCCTTATCCCAATCACTGATTGGAATAAAGGGATTTCGAAAGGTGAGGGTCCTTTCAAAAAGGAGCCCCGTGTAGCCGTGCCAAGCCACGCACTTTCGAAAGCGGCGCTTTCAAAGTGCTGTGGCCAGAAGCGTCCTAATGCTAATGAGGCGC
This sequence comes from Carettochelys insculpta, assembly GCF_033958435.1. Classification (NCBI taxonomy): domain Eukaryota; kingdom Metazoa; phylum Chordata; order Testudines; family Carettochelyidae; genus Carettochelys; species Carettochelys insculpta. The sequence continues at coordinate 142,212,757 of NC_134137.1, forward strand.
TGAATATTCATTTCGGCGCCTCATTAGTAATCTTTGAAATATGGCTATTTTGAAGATTTGTGCCCGTGTAGACACAGCCCTAGGGACATGCGAAATCAACCTCTCAGTGTTCATAGTTGACCGCTGTACGCCTTGCAAGAAGCAAAAAGTAAGGGAAGTTGACTGAAGACGCTCAGTAGGGACAGCAAGTAAGCTGAGCATAGATAAGTTGATTCTAACTATGCAATTGTCATAGCTAGAATAGCATATCTGTGCTTGACTTTGCCCAGTGTAGACATAACCTCAGGTATGTTAGTTAAACATCAACAAAACTGGCAATGATTCAATAGCTGGTTTGCTGTGATCCCTCTATTTCATGCTGACCAACGTTGTTTCAGTGTTTCCTTGTGACCTTCCCCTCGCTTTCAGATTGCATGAGCTTTGGAGCAGTTTTTTTATGTGTTTGTACAGCACCTACTGCACTGGGACCCTGACCTTTAAGCACAACCATAGTACAGATAACAATAATGCTGGTAAAAGGTCAGCTTTTGATACCCCATACATGTGTCTGTTGAACAGAAATGGAGAAAAAAAGAATGTAAACCCAGATTTTAAAGCCAAACTTTCACAGTCATTAAAGAAAGTTATAACTTGGCTATACTTTTAAGCCTTTATATTTCATTGCAAAATTTTCCAGCTGTAAGCAGAAACATAACTGCTGTAGGGAAGAAATAGTTATCTAATTCATAAAGTTGTAACATGAGTTGCAATTAGAGCCTTTTCCTTGCTACTGAGCTTATTCAATGCCAGACCTGAAATATTGTTCTGCCTGCACCATTGCCCACTTACAGATGACTATGCTGCAAAAATTGTCATTGTTAGTGAATCAGGAGCATAATGTCTGGTGGTTTCTGCCTAACAATGAAATCCCAAGTGGGGAAAGTGACAGCTTGGAAAAGACTACAGTGGCTAGTTCCTGCAGAATTTTGTATAATAGAGGTGAAGTACAAAGGATGCTCAATGAAATCAATTAGGCTAATGTTCATTGTAAGGTAAATTCATTATCACAGGTACCCATAGTATCTCTGAATGTCTCTTTTAGTCTTCACTGTTTTAACAGACTACTCTGTATGATAGATCTATCTATCTGTCTACACCTTCTGTCTGATTTCTTTATGTGCCTTTGACATTATTTTGATTATGTGACTGAGGCATGGGTGAGACCCCATCACCCGGTCCAAAGAGAAATATAAATATAAAATGCAGGATGTGTTTTAATGTTCTTTGTACAAATGTATCTTCTAGTCTTAAGCATTCAGGCCTGCTGATGGCTGGGAGGACAAAAGGAAGAGTAGTCTCAGGGCCCAGCAATTCAAAAGCGCCTCAGGCAACAGGTGCTACTGCTGCTACTCTGGCAACAGCAGCAGCCAGAGCTCTGGGCCCCTTTGAAGTGCTCTGGCAGTGCTGCTTCACTGCTTGGGGCAGCTGTGTGTGTGTGGCAGGAGGGTGGGCAGTGCTGTGGTCTGGGCAGTGTGAAAGACTGACGGCGCTAAACCCGCTCCCTTGATCTTTGGCCCCACCCCTTCTGAGGTTCGGAGCCAGCCCCCCTCCAACCTTGTCCCAGGGCCCATGGTGGCTGTCAGCCCTGCTGTAAACATTTCACACCATTGGGTAGCACTGATGGCGTCACACTTGAATGAGACCACTTTGAATTTGTGCTAAGTCACTGAGCTGAATCCTTTTGTATTACCTCTTCTTGGGAGCGTCATGCTGGAATGTCAGGAGGGAGGAATAAGAGGAGGCAGGGGCTGGGAACATGCCTGGAGAAAACTGGTTATGTGGGCTTACCTATGTGAACAGCCTCTGAATCCTAGGTGCCAACTCTGTGGATGTTCCAGGACTGGAGTCCACTCAGAATAGAGTAGTGGGTGCTCAGCACTTACCAATCGTCCTCACTGATCAGCTCCTTCCCTTTCCTCCCAGTGCCTTATGCCCACCCAGGATAGGTTGTTCAGTGACTGGCATGAGATGCTGTGGCAGAGGGGGAGAAGAGAAGGTGGAGCAGCAGAGTGGGATGTGGAGAAGTGGAACGGGGCAAACCAGGGACTGGAAGATGTGGGGTGGTGAGGAGCCTTGGGGAAGGGGTACAATGGAGGTGTGGCCTGCGGCAAACTGGGGATCAAGTACACCCCTGGAAAGTCAGAAAGCCAGAGCTTCTGTTCTGAATGCTTTCTGAAGTATCCTAATTAGACAGACCTCATGCACTGCATGCTGGCTTTGAAAGGCTGAGTCCCATGGTGCAGTCGCAGGTACCCTGTGGGATTGTACTGAGCTTGGATAAGGTACAGAAAAGGATGACATAAATGATTAGGGATACAGAACAGCTGCCATATGAGGAGAGGTTAATGAGATTGGGACTTTTCAGATTGGAAGAGAGTCACTTAAAGGGGGATATGATAAAAGTCTATACAACTAGGATGAATGTGGAGAAAGTAAATAAGGAAATGTTACTTTTTCTCATAACATGAGAAGTAGGGGTCACCAAGTAAATGTAATAGGCATCAAGCTTAAAACAAACAAAAGCATGTTTTTTCACACATTGTGCAGTCAACCAGCGGAACTCCTTGCCAGAGGATATAGTGAAGACCAAGACAACGTGGTTTAAAAAAGAACTGTGTAAGGTCCTGAAGTATAGGACCATCAACGGCTATTAGCTAAGATGATCAGGGACAGTGTCCCTAGCCTCTCTTTGCCAGAAATTGGAAATGGGTGACAGGGAAGGATCACTTGATGGTTACCTCTTCTGTTCTGTTCTGTCTTTCCCTCTTGGGCACCTGGGACTGGCCACTGCCAGAAAACAGGATACTAAGCTACATGGACCTTTGCTCTGGCCCAGTATGTCCAGTCCTATGTTATGAACATAAACAATGTTTATGGCAATAAATACCCAAAATAAAACCAACACAGTTTTATTTACAAGATATCCTAACAGCATGAAATAAAAATGCAACAGATTAATTTAGATTAAATTATTCTATTGATGTTACCTCTGTATGTGCAGCTGCAGAAGCTCAGCAAATGGCAGCAGTTTTCAACAAGTTGTAACATAAATCTTAGTAAAACTCCTGGCATTACACACAGATCCACTCAATTCCAGGATGTCCCTTTAACTTTTAGATTTGGGCCTCTTCTTTCACTGGCATGCTGGGTGAGTGGGAGTTCAAGCCAGCACAGTAAATCTCACAAAGGCAGTCCAGGTGAAACAAGGAGTGAGGAAGTTTTGTTCTATGACCTGCTTAGGTTGCACAGTGCTAGCTGATGGGGATGGATGTTATGTTAGAGAGCAACAACCCAAGGTACATTCTGGAATTGAGCGGATCTGTGTGCAATGCCAAGGGTCACTCACCCTTTGCTCCAGTGTAAGCCAAATTCAGATCTGTTGCACAATGGACAGTGTCCAGCCTCCACTCTCAATGACTAGGTGTGAAGCAGGATTCCATGATGTTGGAGTTACCAACATGTCAAATGTTGTGGCACCCTAACTGGTCTTAACATTGGCAACTCAATAGCATGGCCCATCCTGTTTGTCCTCAGGGTGGCCCCACTATAGGTTAATAGCAGTTCTCCATTCCAGCTCACTTCCCACAAAGTGGAGTCTGCTGACCCCGTTAGCAGTCTCTGGCCTACCTGGAAGCTTCAGGAACCTCATAGAAGAACGGTATACTGGATGGTGGGCCAATGCTTTTTTGTTCCCTGACTAGGCCCAAGCCCTCATTGGTCAGCTGGACCCTGTGCTTCCAAAAAAAGGCTCTCCATTTGGTAGCAGGGGGTAAGGTTTTGGAAGGTGCACTGGAGGAGCAGAGCAAGAGCAGAGAGCAGAGCAGAGTGAGTGAGCGAGCGAGCGAGCGAGCGAGCCGTGGGTACCACGGCGAAGTGAAGGGTGAAGTGGCCCAGGGTGGGGTTGCTACTTTGGGGCAGGGGTAGAGGCCCTGCCAGTTGCCTCTTGTCCCCGCAGGGACCCTGGGCCGGAGTAGATGGGACTTTAGGCTCCTAGTTTTGAATTCCTGGCATACACAATCAAGCCTCACAACACTGCTTTGAAGTAGGTAAGAGACACGGGCAAACCACTTCACTTTACATCAGCCATAATGCACCAACAAACACCAGTCCTGTTAGGAATATGAATTTAGCATAGCTCCATGTTTCTCAATTTATTATGGTAGCTTCTTGTGGTCTGTTGAATGAAATATACTGATAATTGAACAAAGGGCTTTTTGAGACTGGGGTGTGGAATTAGTCATTTAGAGAGTGTATCTTACAACAGAGTCTGTAGAATTTAACAGTTAAACTAAATTGCAAGAGGAATTTTGAGACAGGAGATTGCAATTATATGAACTGAAATTTTGTAAGGACACTAGAGTCAACATGGTATATCAAAACCACATGCTGTGATGCTGGGATTGCAGACCCTACAGGATTTTTGTTTGTCCTGCTATCTATTTTGAAAAAGAATTTTTGCAGGTAGAATCTTTTCAATAAACAGAGAATTGTCATGTGAAATAATTAAAATGAAACATATTTTAATGTGTTGGTGTTTATTGTACATTTTTTATGCTTTTCACTAGCATAAATGAGATTTCTCTCAAGAAGAAAAAAAAGAAACACATGCTAACCATCTATTTTCCTACTATCCTCCTCTAGGCTTTCTAATGATGTTCTTTTCTATTTTTCCTGCATGCTGGACAGCTCCATTTGATTTTCTCTGCATGTCTGTCAGAGGGATGCCGGTCGATTTCAGCATTCACCTCTGCCACTTTTAATGTGAGCTACAATAGTCCCCATATATGGCATTGCTGATGGCACTATCATAATTTTCAATGTGATCCTATATTTTGCTCTAGGTGTGTGACTAGCAAAATCATACAGAGAGACTGTATACCCCGGCAAGCCTTACTTAGCTCGAGGCCATCATACTTTCCTTTTTACTGTTTTAGAGCCAAACAGCTTTTTTTTCCGATTATACTGTAGAATCTGTTCACAATTCCTATGTGTTTATGTTTTATTCCTTACAATGCCATCATTTTGACTCAAGGAGCTTACACAGTAGCTGTTCAATAGTAAGGTTAGACATGGAGTGGCTTAGGAGTGGAAGTTTCAGGTAAAATAGTTTCCTCTTGTACCTCTTGTTAACCTTAACCAGAGAGCTCCTTTCAAGAAGCCAGTTGGAAGACTCTACTTTCAGCATAGCTAATGCTGCACTCATTAGAGAGAGCTCATGTAAGTGATGCATGGTGGGATCAAAATTAATTTCTTCTGTTTGAAACTCCCACAGGCCAAATCAATCCACTGAAACATGGAGAAATCTCTAGGTACAGATCTATTGTCCCACACTTTTAATGCCAAGTTCATTGTGGGAGGCATAGATTCTCACTCATTTTTGTGGTATGATTCTATGCTGTGATGAGTATCCTCTAATCACATTGAAGTCAGAGAGTGTAAAGGGCTTTCACTACCTTACAGAATCAAGTCTTTAGCAATATATTACACGGTTATGATTCCAGTGAAATATATTGATTTTACTGGAACCCTGAAAAAGTCTTTTGGACTCTTAGTACAGTGATCAGTAGAGCCTATTTGTAGCCTACGTCTTCTTCCAGGATCAACCCCAGATCACCCTTGTCTGGTGACAACTGTAGCATTTTTAAGATGGGAATCTAAGGCATGAGCCCTCCCTGCAAATTTAGGCTTAATCATTATTTGACTCTATTGCATACATTTTAGATAATCACTCTCACTTTTCATTCCTCCTTATATAACAGAAAAGAAACAAATAAGACAGAACTGGTAGGGCCTCAAGTTACCATATTCTAGAGCACCAGGATGTTCTCTAGCACTTCATTATGGTTGTCTCAGTCTCTGGTCTCTTTTTATCTGGTTTTGGAGTCTCTGACATAGACCTTTGAGCACGTGTTTCATACCTTTCTTTATCGTATATTCATAAGCTTTTTTCCAATCGGTGTTAAGCCTTGTGTTTTATGTAATCCAGACATGTGCACAAGCTTCAATTTCCATTGTTTTTGTTCACTACACTATTTTCATGTCATTATGTTTTCATGTCTCCGCACATCTGTTTTGCTCATTTTGGATACTTTTTAGCATCATGTTTAGTATATTGTATTAGACACACTTTTGTACATCTTTGAATGATATCCATTGCATAAACAAAACATCTTCTTTATCATGTCAGATGAGATGTGATCTAAGTGAGTTTATGCAAGAGAAAGATAACACTCATGTCAAGTAAAGGCTAGGAACCCTTGGAATAAGTATTACTTTGGCCCAAGCAAACTCATTCACTACACATAATCATAAACTATGGACCTTAATCTAACAAAATAGAATGCTTACTTGTACCATTCAGCAATTTTTTTTATCTTTGTAGATCAGAATCCAAAACATTTGTGCCAGCCTAAATTATTTATTCACCTTTTATTTGAGTGGCAAAGTTATGGAGAACCACAAGACCTCAATGTCAGCATGTAATTACCCTTTCCACAAATACATTTTAGGGGACTTTTTGCTCAAAGTTTAGCACTGTACTGCTAAATCATTAAAAAGTTATGTTATGAGACTCCTGATGCAATTTAGGGCCTATCTGCTAAATTGTTTCTTAAAGACAGTGGTTTTAAGTTCTTTTGATTACCAATCCTGTTAACTATGGAAAGGTAAATCCACAGCAGTATGTTGTAATACATTAAATTACACATCAGTTTGTTCAGGTTTCAAGTTTAGTAGTGTGTCTATTTGTGCGTTCACTCTGATAGAGTGGGTACTTCTGGTCTAATGCATTGGTGTCCAGAGTCCCTTGAACTCCTACTCGAGGCAGTGGGAGCTGATAACATTTTATTCTTTGAAACACAGGCTCCTATGATGTACAGTCTCTTGTGGAGACATACAAGCCTTTTCCTTTGTATCTAACAGTGAAAAAAACTGGTCAGTACATATCTGGGGTGAAGTTTTCAAAAGCATATAAATGTCTTAAGAGCCCAAATCATATTTTCAAGGGCTTCTTACCAGACTCTTTTTTGTAACAAAAGAGGAACCTGTACTCAGCCAGCTTCCCACCTTACCCTCCTCCAGGCAGTCCCATGGCTGGGTCTGCTGAGGTGCTGGTACTCAGTACCAGGAAGTACCAGCACAAAAAAAGCACTGCTTCTTACCATATGTTACCGAAAATACCATTGAAAAGTGCAAATATGAATACACATTGAACCACAAAAAATATTGTGAAATTTCTGTGTTGGGGTCCAGTGTGAAGGCATTCCAATTAATCTCTTCTACTCAGATATATATTCTGTGTCATAACAGTCTGAAAATAGAAGCCAGGTATTGCTCTTAATTATAATCCTGACTCTGTGTTTTGCTGAAAAGGCATCAGGATGCCACTTGGCCTGGACTAAAAATATTTTCCTTTACAATAAATACTCTAACATGATTGGAACCCTCTCTTACTACTGATGTAGCTTGTGTAACACACCTTCAGTCATGTTTCCTGGATATGTTGTATCATAAGTAGGAGGCTAGACTATAACTTAACCAGGTCATGTGCTTTAAAGGTGTTAATTTTCTCTGCATGAAGTAACTCATTTAAAAAAAATGCCTCTCTGGCCCTTTTCTCCTTCCCCCTGAAGTAGACATGGATGCTAAATGCTTGTCTAGACAGGGATAAAAAGATTTGTGACAAGACAGCGAACTTAGGTTTCACAGGGCTCAAAATCACTGGTATAGATGTTCTGACTTACATTGGAGACTTGCTGTGGGACCTGCAGGGGAACAAAATTTGGCCACAGCTCAAGCCTAAAAGTCTACATCAAAATTTTTCAACCCCAGAGACCATTGACCTGGGCCAACCATGCTTTTTTTTATTCCTGTGTAGACATACCTTAAGTGCTGAAAACATAAGCTTAAGTGCCAAACTTTAGGCATACAAGTTTGAAAGTTTTCGCACTGAGCTCTAACTTAGATTTCTTATCTTTAAAATAGCTTTTCCTCACCAACAGGGGGGAGGGATGACTCAGTGGTTTGAGCATTGGCCTGCTAAACCGAGGGTTGTGAGCTCTATCCTTCGGGGGGGCATTTAGACATCTGGCAAATAGAAAGGGGCAGGGAAGGATAGTGCTTGGTCCTTTTAAGAGGGCAGGGGACTGGACTTGATGACCTCCCAAGGTTCTTTGCAGCTCCATGAGATGTGTATCTCCACAGGGTTAAATGCTTCAGAGATTAAAAGCATTGTGTAAATATTAAGAATTACTGCTGGATTATACTGAAAGGCTATGTCTACACTACAAAGATCTTTTGTCAACAGATTGTGGCCATACATAAAAGCAGATGACTGTTGGTCTGCCCTGTGTGGCCATACAACCTGGCTCCTCTCTTGACAGAACAGCTAAACAGAAGCACAGCAGACAGAGGGCCCCCTAGAATGTCGACATGGCTCTTTTGTCCACAGATTTAGTTGAGAAGGGTGTTCTGCCTTGTGAAGAGAGGCAGAAGGTTGTCAACAAAAGTGATGAGTTTTGTCAACATGCTGTCAACAAAATGCTTTTTGTGTGTGGACACTCCACAAGTTTTGTCAATGAAACCCCAGTTTTGTCAGCAAAACTCTCTAGTGTAGATGTAGGCAAAGTGTTTGAGTAACAGAAGATCAAAAAGATGAGCAAAACCATGTACTCTTGAAAATACAACGAAACTCTCTCCTAAATAATATTTTATATGTTTTCCTATAATATACTTTTGAAATACTTGTTCCAGATGTCTTGCCTGTGCCCCTCTGCACTACATATTCAACAGTGAATAAGGCATATAATCATAAAATAAGAACACATTTTTGTTTGGTAAATTATAAGGGAGTCTCAAGAGTTGTTGAGAATGAAATGAAACAAGAAACTGAAATCTCTCCAGTAAATCAACACATAATTATTGCTGGCACAACAATTGGGAATTAAAGGATGCAACAGCTCTCTTCTTCTGTCTTCTGTTTAAAGCTCTATCAATCAATTTTGTACAATGACCAAACCCAGGAAATCCAGTCTTGAAACCAAAACATCCTTAGCTGAACATTTGTCTAACCAAGAACCCCTGAGGAGAAATTAATTACTTCCACCCAACCAAAGAGAGCTTGATTATGTAGTCCTTGGGTTAGGAACCATTCCCGAAACAAAAGGCACCATTTCTCTGGGGAATCCTAGCAACATTTTTCACAAGTGATCCTGAACAGCTTTGTGACCTCATTAGACACTGTGTGAAATGCATGGTAATGGGCAGCGCAGAAAGGAGGCTGTGCACTAAGGTTAAGCTTGACGAATTCCTTTAATCTTTTTGACTTCAAACTGCCCAAACTTGGAAGATTGATTTATTCTGTACTCTTGCTGGATTTTCAGGAAAGCCGCCTGAGTGATGCTCAATTCAGTCAACTTGGGAGCCCAATCAGAACAGCCAGACAACAGTTGCAAGCAGAGGGGTTAAAGTAGCAGGACTGTGATTTATCCAGAAAGGAAATTCAATCCCTCTGACCGATTACTATTCAATAGTTGCTATTTTGATAATGGTTATGCCAACCCACGAGTGGCACAGGTTTATAAAACACTTTATCATGTTATTATTTCTGGCACCACTACTTCTGATGGGCCTGAAACTGAAAAGGTACTGAGCACTCATTGCAGTTATAGGGCTCAGAGGGCCTGTTTTAGGCTATGTCTACATTACTCTGGAAGATTGACCCACTCAGGGTTGATCTTCTGGGATTCGATTTCACACGTCTGGGAGGGATACGTGATATTGAGCTCTCAGAGGTCACAATCAACCTCTCTACTCCTCACAAGACATGAGGAGTAAGGGATGTCAATGGGTGAAACTCTCCCATCGACCCTTTCCCAGTATGGACAGCCAAGCTAGACAAGTGCAGATATGTCAGTCTGAGCTATGCAATTGTCATAGATAGAATTGCATGTCTGTGGTTGATTTACTTTGCCTAGTGTAGACATAGCCTTAGTTATGGCAGGCAGTAACATTAAGAACAGCCCACAAGCACAAGCCAAGAGATACCCTGATATCTAGCAAAGAGTTTTAGGTGGCTTAATAGCCCCATGTACCCATACTCACTATTTTTTCCATCTGTGTCTAAAAGGCATTATGTAATATGTCATGGTGAAGATTATAATTCACTGGCTATTAATAGCATAATGTAATGTAGATGTGAGCAGCTTATGAAAAATTATGGACATAAACTGAAATTACATCTGAAAATGTGTTTGCCAGTCAAACAGGACCTACTTCACCTTAAACAAAGAAATGTGGTTACTACACCAAGACTGTTACTTCCAAAGCACTTTGAAAAACAATGGGAGTTTATTTTTATGTCAGATAAACAAAGCGATCCAGCTACCAAGCAGTGGGGAAGTGGCACTGTGGCAGGGAAGAGAAATTTAATCTTAGCTATAAAGATGGCAGGGTAGGTGTCTTTTAAGAGTGCCTGTAACACACTGGCGATTAATAGCCTTTTGAAATGTATGTATTAACACTAGAAGGGGAATTATGAATACTCATTTATTTAATGTTCTAAAGTGGAGGACTGGAAAAAGGAAGGAACAGATTCTGCTCAGACAGGAGGGGGTCAGCTATTAACCTGTCTCATGCGTAAATTAAGCAGGATAGAATCAAAACAAGAGATACCCCATTTACATCCAGGGAGAAGGGAAGCTCATAGGAAGAGAACAACAACATGACTTTGGCTTCCTGGTGGACACAGCAAGTTGGGAACACAGGAGGGCTTCTGCCTTGCGAAGCAAGGTCATTGCACTTTGGGAGATACATGCAAGGACTGAAACTATTTTAGGCATCCCTCACTAGATAGACACAAGGGAACAGAGCCCTCAGAAGCTGAGAAACAGAGGTTAATGTCAACCAAGGGGCTGTTGGGGAGTCTGGAGTCTCATGAACTGATTACAGATGAGAAACTTGCTTAGATAAACATCTTCCACCTAAAAATATAAGGGAAGTAAGCACCTTCTACTTTTGTGAATGTTCATGACTAAAGGAGAGTCAGCCATGGCTGTGAAGAAAAATGACTAATGAGAGAAACCATCTTGAACAAAGCTGGTATCATGTTAGATTAAGTTATATACACTAAGAGGCATTTTCTCTTTTCTGTACTTGTTACCCTTTCAAACTTTATCTCTTAGACTTGAGCTCACTTAAAAATGCTATCTTCTTTTATTAATAAACTTGCTGTATTACTAAAATTCACCAACAGTCCTGTGTTTGAACTAAAGTGAATGTCAGCTCCAATTAATGTAGCACACTAGTGTGTTTTATCTCCTTACAGGAGCAAATAGACTATGCTATGCCTCTAAATGTTGCAGAGCAGGGCTGGACATATCAGAGCACAAGGTTCTGGGGACTGACACAATGTTGGGGTCACTTGCTAATATTAACTGTAACTCTTCTGCCAGAATGAGTCAGCAGCAACCAGGGCTGGGTTCTACATCTAGGGGTTGCTTTTCATCCATATCACATAGAATCAGCTTGAGCCCCAACCCAGTAGCCTGGGAAATTCACACACGCCTGGGTGCCTCAGAGAGGCAACGCTTCCCCACTCGGAAGCACAGAGGCTGAGTGTAGAAAAGAAACTTTTAATGAAAGAATCAGAAAAGTTATGTGGCATAAGCTTATGGAAAATACCACACCCAGAGTTCATAACCAACCCTCAAGTAACTGTCCCAGCTCATATAGATTGAGCAGTGTCCTTTGCCTCTCAGGCTCACTAGTCCAATACTGTAAACAGCCAATCCTCACACCCAAACTTTCTCTGTACCCCCTTTCAAGTGTCCCACTTACAACACTGTCCAGTCCGTGCAGGCCCTGACACATAACCTTCATGCATTCCCTCGCCGAACCTGAAGCAATGCCATCTTTGCACTGGTCCAGTGTTCCTCCTACCCCCTTGCCAGCTAACCCCTGGCCACCGTCCAGTCACTCCTGCTTCACCTGCTCCTATCGGGCTTTGTTCACAAGGCATTACGTATGCACACCTTTGCATTTTCATGAAAATTATCTCTGAAGGACACATTCCCCAAATCCTTCTTCAGTATTGAGCTCCTGCAGGAGCATTTCTTACGTAACCAAGTCTGGTAAATACAAAATTGTGTCTGTTATAACTTCTGGCAAGCTGTCGGGTTAAAAGTGGTGGAATCAGTGTTATGTGGCATGCTGAACAGCAGTGCACACTGGCTGCGGGCCATGTGAACGTTCTGGATGAGGAGCCACAAGTAGAAGAATTGTTTTGTGCTCCTCAGGGTTAAAATGCAAGTGGTAACAGAACCTCTCACTGGTCTGAATTCTACCCCAGAGTGTCACACAGCCTTTAGGAGCTGCACAGTGGGCATTGCTAGAGATCCTGTAGTGTTTTATAATGCTTGACCCATCCCTGTCATCCCAGCTATGCACTGTGTTTTAAGACTTACAATGGGTCCTTAGAAGCAGGGGCACATTGTCAGATTTTGGGTGAGACAACTACAACTATGATTCCAGGAATTACATAGGCACATGAAAACTCTAGGTTTTGGCAGATAATTTAGCAAATGCATCATAGAATCCCTGTATCTAATCCCTCTACAAAAGAAATAAAATGAAATGAATAATAGAACATAAGAATGGTGATAGCTGGACAGACTAAAGGTCCATCCAGCCCAGTATCTGGTCTTCCAACAGTGACCAGTGTCAGATGATTCAAATGGAGTGGACAGCATAGGTAATCATTAAATGATCTATCCATTCGCGTCCATTCCCAGCTCCTGGGAAACAGATGAAAGCAACATGCTTAACATAGTGTTGAATCCCTGCCCACCATGACTGTCTGTGTCTACACTATGAGATAAAATAGATTTAATTGAAATCAGTTTCTTAATGCTGGGTTTTAGCCAATCAGTTTTGAGCATCTTCACCTTCCCACATGCTCCCCAGAAAATTGGCTTACTTCTGCCACACACAAGTAGCTTAAATTGAGTTTAAATTGAGTGCTGCTGCAGTATATTGTGGGAACCTACTCCACAGCTCCCTGAACCCCATTACATTCTGGCCCCTCAAGTAGATGTGGGTATATGATGCCATTTTCCTACATTTCATTCCCCTCTTTCCCCTTCCATGTTAAGTATGTTTAAGCAGACACAGGTGCTACACTGAAACAGCGTGCCTAGGCTTTATTTTGGGCTTGGATATTGATTTACATCTCCCAGGAAAAAGGACTCTAAGTAGACACGGGTGCTACACTGAAACTTGAATGAATTATCAGTAATGGCCCATGGCGGGTAAAAGACAGCACACTTTTGACAGTCACAAAAATCAAGACTGCCCACGGAGGCCCTTTCAGGAACTTGAATCTGGATTTAGGCCACATGTGCCTTATGCTTAAGTAGGCACAGTTCTTACACTGAAACTTGAATGAATCATCAGTAATGGCTCGGGGTGGCTAAAAGACAGTACACTTTTGACAGCCATGAAAATCGTGACTGCCCACGAAAGCCCTTTCAGGAACTTTTATCTGGATTTAGGCCTCCTACCAGAAGAAGACCCTTACGTCCAAGTAGACACAGTTGCTACACTGAAACTCGAATGATTCATCAGGCTAAAAGACACCAGACTACAGACAGGTTTGCACCTGGAAAAGAAGACCCTATGGAGAAGAATATTCCCTGCTGCAAGCCTTACTTCAACAACTGTGGTAATTGTATAGCTAATACATTGCCTTCAGTGAAACATATATGGCTTGGGGCAGCTAAAAAAGCCCTGGCTATAGCCAGCCGCCAAAAATTGTTACTGCTGAGGGAGAAGTCCCACAGTGGCTAAAAGAACCCCGGCTAAACCCAGGCCCCAAAAATCGTGACTGCCAAGAAAGATGTCCCCTGGGTGGCTACAAGACCCTCAGCTACAGTCAGCTCCTAAAAATTGTGACCATGGAGGGAGACGTTCCCTGGGTAGCAACAAGACCCCAGCTACAGCCGGCCCCCGAAAATTGTGACCCTCACTGCATGCAGTCTGCCTGGCGTCTTGCACAGCATGTCCTTTTATTGGTTCGGGGTCAAGCCACATAATGTGGCTGGGAGCAGGAATGTTCCAGACTGTGTGGTGCATCTGGAGGGAGGGGATGAGGGGGTCAGGACAATATATAAATGGCTGAAAAGAAGTCTCTCACACTACCAGACAAGTACAACCTCCACCCTCAGCCTAGCTGACAGATGGTACGGGGGCCATAGGCTGGTGCCAAGGCAGCGCAGAAAAAAAGGCGGCTAGCAGGGGTATACCCGGAATCACAGACCCCACAGCTGTGCTCCTCGCAAAGAAAAAGAAAGAAGATTTTTCAGCCTCTGATAACCTCACAGCCACGGGCTTGCAGGTGCTGAATTGTTACGGTGTTCCTGTTGCCTAATTCCTCCGCAACGGAGAGCAGTGGAGATGTAAGAGGCCAGAGCAGAGAACTGTGGGGCATTGTGGGGCACTTACAGGACATCTGTGAAGGCTAATGAATTTATTTGCTTTAAAGACTTGCTGCATCCTCATTACCCTTCTTTCTGAATTTTAAATTAGAATTGAACTCTGCACCCATCGGGTTACTACGGTTTTAGGATTTGGATATCATGTCGATTTTAGTGGCCCGTACATCAAGCTAACAGAATTTACAGTGAGGACAGGAACTTCAAAAAAATCAGGCTAACTGACTTAAAATCAATTTTATCTTGTAGTATAGACGCAGAATCATACTCATTGAAAAACCTATCTTCCACATACTTATCTAGTTCTTTGTTTAATCCTCTAATAGTTTTGGCCTTCGAAAAGTACTGCAGGTGTCCTGTGAAAAAATACTTTCTTTTGTTTGTTTTAAATTGGTTGTTTATTAATTTCATTGATTCCTAATTCTTTTCTTATGTGAAGGAGTAAATAATACTTCCTTATTCAATTTCTCCTCACCATTCATGATGTTACAGACCTCTGTCATTTCCCTCTTTACTCATATCTTTTTCAAGGTAAAAGGTCCGTATCTTTTTAATCTCTCTTCATAAGCAAGGGATTCCACTCCTCTAATGATTTCTGTTGTCCTTTTCTGTACCTTTTCCAAAGCCAATGATTTTTTTGAGATGGGGTGAAGATATCTCAGTGTTCATTATCTGAGGGGTTCCAGAGGTAAGCCAGGGCCAGAAGAGGAGGGGCCCCTCCTGGACAGAGGCCAAGATTAAAGATCTTCTCAGCCTCTGGGCAGAGGAGGACGTGCTGTTGCATAGCACTGGGCAGCCCCTCAATACAGCAGCCTTCAAATGGCTTTCGCTGGGGCTGCAGAAGCGGGGCCACCCCCAGCACACAGCTGATCAAGTGCTCTCAAAAGTAAGGAGCTGAGGCAGGCCTCTAGCCAAGACAGGGATGCCTGCAGGTGATCGGGGGCAAGGGCCACTACAAGGTGCCTGCACTACCACATGCTGGACCAGCTCCTTGGCCAAAGAATGCCCCCAAGCCAGTAGCTGTGTTTGACATGGCCATCCCCAACTTGGACCCCGATGTGGGCCTGCATGACTGGCCAGGACCATCACACCAGACCAGGGCAGCGAAGCCAGGGAGCAGCTGAGAGGACAAAGTGCCCCTCATCATCAGGGTCAGGACCTGTTCTCCAGAGCCCCAGGTAGGTAGTGGGTGGATTGGGCAGCCTGGAGGGTCGCCTCGTCCTGTGTCCCCTGGCACAGCAGCATCCAGCACCCACACCAATGGACAGTGCCCCTACCCTCCCGAATGGGAAGAGAGGTAGGAGCCAGACCACAGCCAGTGGGTGCCCCACAGATGGGGTCCCTGTGGCCACACAGGATCCCCCATGGGGGTTGGGCGAGCAGATGCTGCACTGGGAGATGGTCATGGTGATGGTGGTGGGGGAAGAGCAGGTGGGACCCTTTGGGCCAGGCGGCAGCACTGATATGTGGCCCCTCTCCCCTTGTGTCACCACAGCCTCATCCTCCAAGAGCTGGACCAGTCCTGTCCCAGCCACCAGCACACCAGCCCCACCATCTGACAGGGCTAGGGAACCCCTGTCCCTGCCACCCAGACCGCTGCCCACCGAGACCCGGAGGGCCTGATGTCACCATCGCTTCAACCCAGAGGAGGCCATGGTAGCCCACACTGCTGAAAGCCAGGAGCAGACGGCTGTCCTCCTGGAGTGGCTCCAGATGGAGCGGGAGGACATGGCCCGGCAGAGGGAGGTCTGGGGCAAAGTGGACATGGCTCTCTGGTGTCTTGACCCCCCTGCCCAGACCCCCTGCTGCTGCACCCTCTGCCCCACCCCACCACCCCTCCTTCCTCCCTGGTCCCCATGCCTGCTGCCCCCGAACTCACTGCCTTATCTCGGCCATTCTCTCACCTGCTACCTGGGTCTCACTGTGCTGTTAATCACCAGTGCTAGCTGGGGGAGCCTGGCCCGCACCCTTTCCAGCACCCCCCCACTCTCCCGCCCCTCACAGCCCCTTCCCAAGCCTACTTCCCCATCATCTCAGCCCCATCCCAACCCCAGCAGTGCCCACACACCCAGGACAGCAGGGGTCCCTGCACCCCCTGAGGGTCCTGCATACTGCAGAAGGGTGTCCATGTGCTGCAGGGCAGGTATGAGCCACTGGCACAACCCCATGAATGTCTGCCTCAACATTCGGAAGTTCTGGAGCCACCTTTCGTCATCCCACTGGCCCAGTACCAGCCGCTCCCACCAGTTCCTGCTGCTGCGGTGGCTCCAGAGGTGCAATAGGGGACAGGGAATGGGTTGCAGCAGTTGCCCTGTGGTCAGGGTCTACAGGACCCCCATGGGGGGATTCGTGGGCTGCAGGGCTTCCACCATGGCCAGGATAACCATTGACATCTGGGCCCTGGTGTCAGTGGAGGCATCAGCCTTGGGCAGCTGCTGGTATTCCATGTGCAGTGACCTTCCCAGAGCATGGTCCCTGCAGTGCTGTCTGCTGCTGTGCAGTGCTCTGTGTGTGCAGGGTGGGTGTATTTGGAAGGGGCCTGTAAGGGAGCTACTGGCTGCAGGACCCAGAAGGGCTTGTAGGCCATGTGACCCCCATGCATGGTGTTTCCTGGCTTGTTCTTTCAAAAGGACTTGCTTTACTGTGTGGATGTTCCCTTTCAACAGACTTGGGAGGCTCTTTTGAAATAGCGGACCAGTACAGTGATCTGCTTTGTGTGTGTGGCTATGTTATTTTGAAATCTCGTTTTGATTTAGATTTTTGATGTGCTCCCTTTTGATGTTTGTGTGCAGTGTAGATACAGACTTGGAAAGGAAACCTGAAAATAAATGTTCCCAAAATTAATGTCTTGTACAGCAAAATCATCTGTGATTTGATTGGTCCTCAGGTGAGAGTTTCATTTTATTCTTTCATGATACATGATTACAGAATAACTTTATTCCTGGAAACCCATCAAAGTATCATTAAAAAGCTAACAGAAGTGGTTGTGTATTGGATTTTGTTCATTTTTTAATAAAAGAAAGACCTCACTTGTGCTCTGCCTGAAATACTGCAGCCATAAATGAATGTAATAAGGTTTGAAAACTTGCTGGTTGTTTCCTGTTGTGAAAATGTGCATTTGTTCTGCAGTTACTTTATTCAAGTAGGTGCATCCTAGTTAGAAATCAAGGACCCATTCTCCATAATGCTAAAACACAGTGGCTGTGTCTACACGTGCCCCAAACTTCGAAATGGCCATGCAAATGGCCATTTCGAAGTTTACTAATGAAGCGCTGAAATGCATATTCAGCGCTTCATGAGCATGTGGGCGGCAGCCGCGCTTCGAAATTGACGCTCCTTGCCGCCGCGCGGTGCGTCCAGACGAGGCTCCTTTTCGAAAGGATGCTGCCTACTTTGAAGTCCCCTTATTCCCATGAGCTCATGGCATCCTTTCGAAAAGGAGCCCCGTCTGGACGCGCCGCGCGGCGGCAAGGAGCGTCAATTTCGAAGCGCGGCTGCCGCCCGCATGCTAATGAAGCACTGAATATGCATTTCAGCGCTTCATTAGTAAACTTCGAAATGGCCATTTGCATGGCCATTTCGAAGTTTGGGGCACGTGTAGACGTAGCCAGTGAGATGTAAGATGTTGTTGCATGAATCTGAGCAATATTTGATTTTATGTTTATTCCATATTCGTTGTGTTTTTCAGGAAATACGTTGCGGTGGAAGATAGTTTTGTCAAATAACAATAGGTGTCAGTAAGTCTCTTGAACTTGTTATATGAACTTGTCTAGAGAGAACATTACTATACACCCTCTAGTATTTGAGGCCTGGGTTCTGTTATGGAAGGCCTTTACCTTAGGTTATTGTGAAGACCAAGGCTCTACAATAGGGTTTAAAAAACTGTTAGATAAATTCATGGAGGATAGGTCCATCAATGTCTGCTAGCCAGGATGGTCAGGGATAGTGTCCCTAGAACATTTGCCAGAAGCTGGGCATGGGTGACAGGCGATGGATCACTTGATGATCACTTGTTCTGCTCTTTCCCTCTGAAGCACCTGGTACTGGCCACTTTTGAAGACAGGATATTGGGCTACACTGAGCCTTGGTCTGACTCAGTGTGGCCAGTCTTATGTTTTGTTATTGCTACAATATTATTACTTCAATTTCTTTTTAACAAAAAAGTATCTGGAGGCAGCACAGCATACTGGACAGCAATACTTTACATATGGTTTGTACTACTCCTATATACTGGCTGCTCAAGGCCATGGTGGTGAGATTTCCCCATCAGAAGGAGGCCTCTCACTGCTGATTCAGGTTTGCCCCCTTGACCCCTGTGTCAATACACGGGGAGCAGTCCTTTTTTTTCTAGTAAAAAAGGTGCCAGAACTCAAGTCTGTTAATTCCTCACAGGGGTTAAAATGTTCCATTTTAATGCCCTGGTCCCGGCACTGCTGCAGGGCAGTGGGAACTCCTGCCCCATCCCCATGCTGCTGCAGAACCAGCAGTGAATTTTTTTTCTAGTATTCTAATGGAAAAAAGGTGCTGGAACCCCTTTTTGGTGTGCTCCACCAGAAAAGAAGCCCTGAGGGGGAGTAACATTGTGACTTGGTGAATAGGAGAGGGAGGCAAAGGAATCATAATGGTGGCACTGGGGCAAATATTGAACATTACTGCAACAGGCCGTATGCTATGTTGCAACAGAATTCACTCAATTTTTGCATTGCTACTCTTCTAGCATGACAGAAGGGCCAAGAGGTCAAACCTGATTTTTTTTTTTTTGTGACTTCTATATACCAAAGTCACAGCTGATCTACCTGCACTTCTTGGTAACAGAAAGCAGCATTGACCCAAAACTTAGAATCAGGGTAAGATGAGGGTTTGAAACGGCGGGGGGTGGCAGCAGAGGCTCCAATCAAGGCAGCTTCTAGGAGGGATGATATAGGGACTCACGGGTTGCGGAACAGAGTGCATAGCAATTTTTTCCCCCTGTCTGGTGGATTGGACTCTGAACAGTGAGACTGTAGAACTGGATTCTACTTCTCGCTCTGAACTGACATTGTGTGCGACCTTAGTCATGTTACTTAATAAAGCTGCATTTTTTTCTCCACTTCCAGCCTTTGCCTGCCATTACTATTTCAACTATAAACTCTTCAAGAGAAGGGCAGTTTCTTGCTCTAAGTTTGTATTGTGCTTAACACAATGCGCTCTTATTCTCCTCCCGTTGAGTGTTACTGTACCAAATAATATTATGGTTATAGGCCAGCCTTAAAACTGTGGAAGGCCAGATTTTTAAAAGAGCTCAGAAACTAACAGCTTCCACGTAGACACTTAAACAGTTGCTTTCAGTGAGAAATTCACGCACTGAGTACTTCTGAAAATTTGACCGTGAATTTAGTGCCTGTCATTTGGGCTGCATGGTCCTGAATATATGACATGATGAGTGCCAGTCAGCATGATTTCAGTGGAATGTTTTTTATCAGCAGTTCATCAGATGGGCTATCCTGGAGCTGAGGTTCCTTAGGTTTCCAATCTATTGGCTCGTCGGTAGTCCACCTGGCAGATTACCACAGAACTGGGGAGTCTTGGGCTCAAATTTTATTTCATAAACACCAAAATCTTCCCATGTCAGGGAATACATCAGTGTTTCTGAAAGGAAAACAAAACAAACTTTTGGTTCTGCAAAAAGTGAATGTTTTAGATTTTCATCCTGGTATAGGGATGAAAATGCTTCCAAATCTTCAATTCTGGAGAGAATTTGGAGTCTATTTCCCTGATTTAGATATAAAGATGTAAGACACAGATAGTAAGCTAAGGGTTATCAATAAAAACAAGTAAGGATCTTTTAGTTACTCTGGAGGAATGGTGCATCCATTGACTGTGATGACTGATGTTTTATTCCTACCAAGGTCAGGCTATACAGAAGAAAAATTCTGATGGCATCTTTAACTTTCCCCCCTGGGGAGCTACATTGTTATGAGCTCAGCTACCCCACCACTCCTCTAGTTAAGAGCGGTGCTGCAACAAACCTATATGCACACGACATTTAACTTAGGGCACTCTTGAAAATGCCTTTCAGTCCTGTATTGGTTTTGATAGATTTTTTTTTTTTGCAGATGAAAGTGTCCTTGTGGTTCAGTCACCTGGTACTAGAGTGAATGGGGATGGATGATCAGTAGGACAGTGCTGTTAAATTAGGTAATGTCAATGAAATTAGGCTACAGTTAAATTATTATATTGTAAATGGATTTTATTTCATGTATTTTCAATGCAAAGCAGTTCCACAGGTTCCCCCAAAAGGAAAACTGCCAGTGGCAGTGAAAAAGCAATATCTAGACAGTTTGACCACATTCTGAGAACCAAATTACACAAAACTTCATGAATAAATAAGAAAGCTGTGGTTTTCTCCTGGTGGAACCCTCTGTTCTAATTTGACATGAGATGAGTGAAGGCTCTTCCTTTTAATTATTAAAAACGTCTGTCTTGTCTCTGTTGCAACTTAAGCTCTATAGTGCCTCTTGATCCAGCCAGCAAACGGCCTGCAGATGTGTGGCAAAGTGTAATTTTAAAAAAGCCCCAAGCTGTGTGACGTTGCTTTTTTCGTTTTAGTATGGCAACTTAATATCAGATTTATATAATAAAAGATTCATTCTTTTTAACTATATAAAATTAAGTACTTTAATAATATAGTACTGGGATTTTCCCCTCATCTGCCCAGGACCATATCTTTATACGTCATGAATAATTTATTACTGCATTTTTTTCTCAAAATATTCTGT
The DNA here is from genome assembly GCF_033958435.1 of Carettochelys insculpta. NCBI lineage: Eukaryota > Metazoa > Chordata > Testudines > Carettochelyidae > Carettochelys > Carettochelys insculpta. The sequence continues at coordinate 142,234,040 of NC_134137.1, forward strand.
GTTTTGAGATCAGAGGTGTACGTTTCTTTTGTAAAATCATTTAAAAAAATAAAAGACCTCAATAAATAGGCCTGCTGGATGACTAGCATTAGCACAGTTCCCAACGATTCAGCTAATATTTTAAAACAGATGTTTCCACTGTAGTTAAGATTCTTTTGATGCTTAAATGATCTTTATTCTCCAAGAACTTGTTAATGGCATGCTTTCGAAAAGCACCTTATCTTCTTTATAGGGGCAGAGAACAGGCTATAGACATTTTTCTCTGTTCGATTTAAGAGGCTGGAGTTCTAATGCAGTCAATTCTCTTTGCAAAACAGGAGCGGGGAGTAGAGATGAGGGTGGGGGAGAATTTTAAGATAATGTTAGAGTTGATAGTTTATATGCACAAAAGTATGATATTCAAACAAAATGATCACTACCACAATCAAAAGTCAGTCCTTATGTACACATGAAGTATTTTATTACTATGTATCATGTTAAATACTTATCTTAATATTTACACACAATATCATCAGTTTAGTTGGCCACCTTACCTTTGTGTGTGTCAGGTTATTTATTGAATCAGAGTGTGCACTGATGTTACATAGAATGGTAACGAAACATTGGCATTTTAGTTGCCAAGCTCAGTGAACAGCCGTCTATTAAATAGAAATATATTTCTAGAGCTTTACTGAAGTAATCTGAATTATTTTTCTTACCATCTGAGGAACTATCAGTTTAACTTGTATAGTTAACTGACCCTTGTTGTCTCAGATTGTCCTTTATGGAATGTCCATGGGAGAGCATAATTTAATTCCTCGCAATTATGCACATATTGAAATAATGTCCTTTTTCAAATCCCTCTAATTTTTCATTCCTCCATGATTTGATTACCTGTGGTGACTTACTTTCTTCTCCTCTCAAGATGGCCACATAAACGTAGTTATTTTTAAAGCCTTCCCATACATGATCTAAACATAACCAGTGTGACTGTCTAATCTTTCCTGCTTCATATATATGTATATATATATATATATATATATATATGGTTTTGTTCAATCTTTTAACTTTATATCATGTTTTAAGTGCACTGTTTATGAACTATGATGACACATGGCTCACATTTTCTCATATGTAATAGACACCAGATGCACAACCCTTTAAAATTTACAATGGGTTGCACTCCATTCATTCTGACATCAGTTATCAGGTGCTCTTATTTAATAACCATAAGTTATATTTGAGAAGCATCTGACTGACAGAAGCTGGAAGTGAATGATAGGGGTTAGGTCATGTGATTATGGCTACGTCTACACTAGCCAAAAACTTCGAAATGGCCATGCAAATGGCCATTTTGAAGTTTACTAATGAAGTGCTGAAATACATATTCAACGCCTCATTAGTATGCGGGGGGCCGCGGCACTTCGAAATTGACATGGTGACGGGGCTCCTTTTCGAAAGGACCCTGCCTACTTCGAAGTCCCCTTATTCCCATCTGCTCACAGGAATAAGGGGACTTTGAAGTAGGCGGGGTCCTTTCGAAAAGGAGCCCTGTCGGGACGAGCCGCATCAATTTCAAAGTGCCGCAGCTGCCTGCATGTTAATGAGGCACTGAATATGTATTTCAGTGCTTCATTAGTAAACTTCGAAATGGCCATTTACATGGCCATTTTGAAGTTTGGGGCTAGTGTAGACACGGCCTATATGTTCTATTTGTTCCCCTGAAATTCCTGGCATTGGCTTCTCTCAGTAGACAGAACACTGGGCTATATGGACCTTGGTCTCACCCAGTGTGGTCATTCTTAGGTTCTGCAGAAGCAGGTATTTTATAGACAGTCAAGACTGGAATTGTAACATTTTATATGTCCATCATTAGTAAGAAGATCAATGTATTTTGTGCATAATGGAACCATGTTTCATACCCAGTGAAATGTGTTTGTTACTGTTAAGTAGTCATTAAAAATTTGGGGGATATTCTTAGGTGCTCAGAATTAACTGATATTATTCATGGTGAGACAGCTGAGTCAAAAGTAGACAGCAATTTTATTTTATTTTTTTTTAAAACCATACCATGCTGTCCTGGATACTGGAGTTCGGTTTGAGTCACTCACACTCATTATAGCTGTAAATTCAGCTCTAGAGAAATAACTTTTTTCCAGTCTGAAAAATTTGCAGTACTGGTTGCTTTAAGTAAGTTGATCACAGTCCATTATTTTCAGTGAAAAGCCCGAACAGTTTAAATCCTGCTTCCTGCTCTACTCCAACAAAACTCATGTCTGTTGATTTTCCAGGCACACGGTTGTCTAGTCTCCCAAGGTTTTCATTCAGAGACAGTGTTTTATACTCAGCAACAGTGAGACTAGGTAGCATGGCAAGGCTAGCCTCGCTTCTGGGCTCTGGGCCTCTGTTTAATCCACTAACCCCATAGCCCTTCGTGAGATGGTCGGGGGGGAGATGGTGCTTTTGGGAGAACCCAGGCCCCACCCACTTGTTCCAGGTTCCAGCTCAGGGACCCTCTGTGGATCCTAGTGGTAAGGGAGGGCTCCCCTCTTTATGAACAGCACAGCTCTTCCCTGGGCCACTTCCCCAGATGATTCCTCCACCCCATACCTCCTTCAGGCAGTGGCAGCTGCAGCAGCAGCACATTCTCCCTCCAGGACTGGCTCCTCATGTGTGGTTAGTCCACTTGGCCTTACACCAAATCTCAGGGCCTCCTGGGCAGGGGCCTTAGCCCCATGCGGCTGAACACTGGACTACACTGCACTGCACGCCATGCCTTGTGCTTCTAGACCAACTCTTCTCACTCTCTATCACTCTCCTCTTCTCCTGTCCTAGTGGGCAAAGGGCTCTTTTAAAAGCAGGCTTAACTGGAACCAGCTGGCCCCAATTGGCCCAGGATGGCTTCCTCCCCAGCTGCTCACACTCGGCTTGTAAGCCAGCCCTGCTTTTCCCTCTTGATCTCACCCCCTCCCAGACTTACCTTGTCACAGTAGATACCTCTTGAATTAGACACAATGGCTACATCTACACTAGCCAAAAACTTCGAAATGGCCATGCAAATGGCCATTTTGAAGTTTACTAATGAAGCGTTGAAATACATATTCAGCACCTCATTAGCATGCAGGCGGCTGCGGCACTTTGAAATTGACGTGGCTCACCGCCGCGCGGCTCGTCCAGACGGGGCTCCTTTTCGAAAGGACCCCAGCTACTTCGAAGCCCCCTTATTCCCATCTGCTCACAGGAATAAGGGGACTTCGAAGTAGGCGGGGTCCTTTCGAAAAGGAGCCCCGTTGGGACGAGCCGTGCGGCGGTGAGCCGCGTCAGTTTCGAAGTGCTGCGGCCGCCCACATGCTAATGATGCACTGAATATGTATTTCAGCGCTTCATTAGTAAACTATGGCCATTTGCATGGCCATTTCGAAGTTTTTGGCTAGTGTACACATGGCCAATGAAAACACCTCTTGCATCCTCTTTTTTCTAGGGCAGTCTGTCCACAATATAGATTTTTTTCCTCCAGGGGTTAGTGTGATTCTTTCTTCTGTGACCCTGTTGGCCAGCCAGCATCTCTAACATGGCTTCTGGAAGAGATATCTTAAATTCCTCCTCCCTCCTGTCCTTGAGAGTTCGTGGCCTCTTTTCATTAGGAGAGTGAAATGGAATTTTTTATTTTTGGGGGCATGCAGGTCATGGTTACAATCAGCATTTCAGTGGGGGCTTGGGGAAAGGAATGGAGTGGGACCACAAGCGCGCCAAGAAGAGGCCACGTGAGGGCAGAGTGTTGCAGAAGGGGTGGAGTGGGGGTGAGGCCGGGGACAGAGAGGGAGGTCAAACACTCCCTGGCTGGAGGGGAAGTCAACTCCTTTGACAAGGGGGACATGCCATTTTCTTCTGGGACGTGCATGGAGCTAGACAGTCAGTGTGGCCAGACAGGGAGCTTGCCATCCTCATACCACCTGGACTTTCCACAGACGAGTCAGCAGTGCTGACTAGAGCCACCCAGGTCTCTTTTTTCACCATGTTTTCTCGTCAAAAACTGGATGTGTAACAACCTTACAGCAGGGAAGGTATTTAAAGGGAAACACAAATTGCTTCACAGCTATGCCCATGTTTGAGGGGCAGTGTGGGAGAATGCAAGAAGGTGCTTGTCTGAAAATTTAACAAAAGAGTGATTAAGGCTGTTGTCACTTGCCCCTCCCTGGACATGCATATTTTAATGGCTCAGAAAGTAGTTCACCAAATCAGCCTCTATATCCCTCTAATAGTCTCCAGAGATTTGCTTTTCATTCTGACATGCAACATCCTTGAAATAAAGTTAGGTGCACACCCTACTGATTGCCAAACCTAGGAGCATTCAGAGACCTGCCTGCTTCATATGCTAATAGGGACAGCCTAAGCTTCTGAGAGGCCTTATGATCTTCTTCTTCTCCTCACAGGAGCCAATCCTTGAAATTCAAACCCCTAAAATCTGGAGAAAGGGTTGTCCAGGAGTCCAAACCTCTGTGCAGTGGGGCTGACAGCCACCACAGGCCCCAGGGCCAGGTGAGAAGGGGACCTGGCTCTGTGAACCGGAAGGGGTGGGGTCAGGAGCAGATGGGGCATAGCGTAGGGCAGTCAGCCCTTAGCACTGCCTGGCCTATAGTCCTAGGCTCCTCCTCTCCCTCACAGTCACCTGGAATGGCGCTGCTGCAGCAATTCTAAGGCGCCCAGAACTCAGGCCTCCACCCCTGCCAAAGCTCCAGGCCCCCTGTGCAACTGCCCTGCTCAGCCCTGTGTGGGTGGGCCTGCCTCTGTGTCTATGCACCAAGCAGAGTGTGTTCTTTTTGGCCTTTATCTCATCAAAACCCGCTCATGAAATTTTGCTTAACACTTTTCCAATGACTGTATCTCCTACCAAACAATTTCCAGATCAATGCAGTTCCTGCTCCACAAAGACAAACATAATTGGCAGAGAAGATGAGGGAATTGATGTCTCTACAGGAGATGATATGTGGCATTACAGGCCTTCAGTGTCAATGAGTAGTCTGTGTGTGATGAAGTGACGCGGGGGAAACTAGGGGAGGGACACAGCGTCATGGCTGAACTGTCTAAAGCAACGAGCCAGGAACATGATCTTTTCAGAAGCATTTTGAATGGATATAAGGGGAGCAGCTCTGCCTTTGTCAGGGACAGAAAGGAGGAGGTTGCAGTATTTAATATAGAACATTTCACAACTGGGACATGGGTGGTTTGTAGGGTTATCACATTACCCTGTGGCAAATATGGGACACCATCCTACAGGGATCGGAGGCTGCTGTCCCATGTCAAGGCTCTGTGGCGATGGGGACTGCTGCCTCACAGTGAGGCACCAAGGATGGGGGTTCTGCAGCCTCACGGTGATGGGGGAAGCAGAGGACAGGGGCTCTGCATCCTTCCGGCAGGGAGACACTGAGAATAGAGGCTTTGCAGCCTCCCAGCAGGGTGGACCAGCTAATGCAGCAGCCACCATATGGCAGGAGTACCTGGCAGCGGGAACTGCCTCCCCTATGCATGGGGCACCAGGGAAATGAGGCAGCCACCCTGTGGCAGAGATCACTGTCAGTGGGGGCTACTGCTGTGGAGTTCAGGGGAATGGGGCAACTGCCTCATGGAGGAACTCCCCTGAAGCAGGAGCTGCCATCCCGAGGTATAAGGCACTGGGGAACAGTAGCCCTGCAAAATACAGGACAAGTTGTCCATTTTCTTTAAAAAAGTTGGGATGCCTGTGAGACAGCTTAAATAAGGGACTATCCCAGTAAAAACAGGATGGATGGTCACCCAAATGATTTAACATGGGGTCACAGCAGGATTCAAGAACCAGGCATTGCTGGTTTACCAGGAAACCAGAGTGTGAGGCAGGCCAGAGAGCAAACATCAGTTTCTGGAGGTGGCAGGGCCAGATTATCAGGAGAACAGAGTGAGGCAGTAGGAGCCCGTACACCGGGGAGGCTGTTCTAAGATAGACAAAGAGCACTGCATACACAAATTCCTGTTCCTTTGCTATACATAGGAGCTGGGAATCATTTAGGATCCCAAGAGTTCTGATGAGGAAGATCCTCCAAATGATGGACTGCAAGAGTGAATAGAGATGAAGGAGAAAGGCCAGGCATGGACAGTCACAAAACCTGAAGAAGGAGAAGATACCAAGATCATTTTTGACAATGTCAAAACCAGCCAATGGCTTGATGGTGGAGTACTTGTTTCAGCCGCCTTTGGCTAAGGAGCCAAAGGACATAAAAGATGTTGGTGAAAAACATTGCGCTTGGATACCAGTAGCAGAAGATGGATCAGAAGAGGGGAAATCCAGGCAGCAGTATAAACACTATGCTCAATGAACTTGGAGATTAACGGAAGAAAGAAGCTGGAGTAGTAGTGGAAGAGACCAATGAAGGGATCAGCAAGGTTGACAACCTCCCTGGGCCCTTCTGCAAGGTGGGGAGGGGGCACGTACAATTACATGTACAACATGATGGGGTCAAATTTAGCTACGACAGACCAGGAAAGGGATCTTGGAGTTATAGTGGATAGTTCTCTGAAGACATCCATGCAGTGTGCAGCGGCAGTTAGTAAAGCAAATAGGCTGTTAGGAATTATTAAAAAAGGGATAGATAATAAGACAAAAGATATCATACTTCCCCTATATAAAACTATGGTATGCCCACATCTTGAGTACTGTGTGAAGATGTGGTCTCCTCACCTCAAAAAAGGTATATTGGCATTAGAAAAGGTTCAGAAAAGGGCGACTAAGATGATTAGGGGTTTGGAACGGGTCCCATATGGGGAGAGGCTAGAGAGACTGGGACTTTTCAGTCTGGAAAAGAGGCGATTGAGGGGTGATATGATAGAGGTATATAAAATCATGAATGGTGTGGAGAAAGTGAACATAGAAAAATTATTTACCTTTTCCCATAATACAAGAACTAGGGGACACCAAATGAAATTGATGGGTAGTAGGTTCAAAACTAATAAAAGGAAATTTTTCTTCACACAGAGCACAGTCAACCTGTGGAACTCCTTGCCGGAGGAGGCTGTGAAGGCCAGGACTCTATTAGGGTTTAAAAAAGAGCTCGATAAATTTTTGCAGGTTAGGTCCATAAATGGCTATTAGCCAGGGGTAAAGTATGGTGCCCTAGCCTTCAGTACAAGGGCAGGAGATGGATGGCAGGAGATAAATCACTTGATCATTGTCTTCTGTTCTCCTTCTCTGGGGCACCTGGCATTGGCCACTGTCGGCAGACGGGATATTGGGCTGGATGGACCTTTGGTCTGACCCAGTATGGCCATTCTTATGTTCTTATGGCAGCTCTGTGCCCCCAGGAGCGGTGGGACCTCAGACAGAAGGGATGATTCCGGGAGCAGCCATCCCTCCATTGCACCTAGATCACGGCACATCAACCCCAACCCTCCGTGCTGCCTGGATTGTGTAATGCAGCATTTTGGCAGCAACTTAACAGGGCTGTGGCTCTGTCTGCCACCACTGCTGTAGTAGCATCAGAAATGACTGTGAGGCCTGGGCCCTTTTATATCACCAGTGCAACCTCCCCTTTTGCTCTACCTTACCCCCAGTTAGTGCATGCAGAAGTGATGCACGCTTGCATTGTAGGAAGAAGAAGTCTGAGGAGAGGTGGAATAGTAAGGAGGGATAAGAGTGTAGTGAGGGAAGGCAGAAAATGGGACAGGAGGAGGTTTCTGGGTCAGGGGAGGAGTTACAGAAGTGTCATATCTGTTCTCTATCAGTAGCAGGGAAGAACATAAGAATGACCACACTGGTTCAGACCAAAGGTCCATCTAGCCCAGTATCCTGTCTTCTGACAGAGGTTGACACCTGATGCCCCAGAGGGAGTGAGCAGAACAGGTAATTGCAAAAGCGATCCCCCTCCTGACGTCCATTTCCAACCTCTGACAAACAGAGTCTAGGGACACCATTTCTACCTACCCTTGCTAACAGCCACTGAGGGACCAAACCTCCATGAATTTATCCAGTTCTTTATGGAACCCTGTTAAGGTCTCGGTCTTCACAACCACTTCTGGCAAGGAGTTCCACAGGCCTACTATGCGCTGTGTGAAGGAAAACTTCCTTTTGTTAGTCTTAAACCTGCTACCCAGTAATTTCTTTTGGTGCTGTCTAGCTCTTTTGTTATGGGAACAATTAAATAACTTTTCCTTATTCACTTTTTCCACACCAGTCATGATTTTATAGACCTCTGTCATAGCCCCACTTAGTTCTCTTTTTTCTAAGATGAAAAGTACCAGTCTTTTTAATCTTTCTTCATACCCCGCCTTTCCAAGCCCCAAATTATTTTGCTGCCCTTTTCTGAACCTTTTCCAACACCAATATATTTTTTGAGATGAGGAAACCACATCTGTACACAGTATTCAAGATGCGGGCATACTGTAGATTTATATAGAGGCAATAAGATATTCTCTGTCTTATTCTCTATCCCTTTTTAAACGATTCAGTTTGCTTTTTTGACTGCTGAAAGAGACAGTCGTGGGAGTGGGAGACTTCTCACACAGGATGTTACTTACACAGGAGCAAAAGAGGGGCATTATTATCATGGGGAGTGCATATGTGTATTTTGTCTTTGGTATTATCATCTGATAAAGAAAATTTGCGGAAGCAGAGAATTTAGAAAAGACATCCAGTTGGTTACATTTTGCCCTTGCTCTTTTGGGGGTTTGTGGAAGCTGCCATTGATGGTGCAGGAGCCTTTGCTGAGGTACCAGTCAGCTGCTATGGCTATTCCTGTGTCAGCTAGGAAGAAAGAACAACCCTCCAGTGCCTTGGCAGAATGAAGATTATTATACAGCAGTCAAATCAAGAAGAAAGGCAATGGCTAAAGTGAGACGACCATTAAAATTTCAGGATTTGATAGATTAGAAAAGGAAGCATTCCCAGGCTGGGAGGGTGATTAGAAGATATAAGAAATCATGCTGATAAAACTGCTGTAGCAATATTAATCACCAGGCTTCAGTAGAAAAGTCAAGGAATAAGATAAGATTAAAAGGCTCAATAGGAAAGAGGTCAGATCATTTGCAAAACCTACTTTAATTAAAGGTGAAACTTCTGTTGCTTCAAATATACAAAAAAAGTTAACATGCTGTACAAGAGATTTATTAATGTTAGTGATGACAATAACTATAAAGGTGATTTATCTGTGTCAGGAAACCTTTTATTTGTTTAATTTATTTATTTGGGGGAAACGTGTAATTATATTCTTGGAGAACTGGATGAGATGTTTAATACAGTAATGTGAGTTTGTCAGTTAATTAACTTTTAATTATATACATCTAGCATAGGAAATATAATTTATGAAAGCTTACACATATAAATCACAAATGAACAATGAGAGCAGTTTACTGTAATTATTATTCTACTGCTGCACTGTAACTAATTTACTGAAAAAAATAGAAACCTATTTCTCTTAATATTTTCAAAGAGGAACAAAATTCCCTTCCTTTATGGAAAAAAACTCCTGTGAATTTAGACAGGGAATTCAACTTTTTGCAGACCTTAAAAATCCCTCATACAGAGGTTCTTTACTATGTTCTATAAGCTGGTTAAAAAATTCAGTCATAACAACATCACTCTCTGTTACAACAGATAGTTTTAAAGAGCATTTTCTCTGGAACCCTCTTGAATTCCTACATGACTATTTCTGAGAAGACATTATACTGAATTATGGAGCCATTTTCAGAGTGATTCATCCATCCTCAGTCCTGAAAAAGAACCCAATCAAGTATAAGCACTTATTCATATAGATCTTTTTGCGAGATCAGGACCTAAGTAAAAAGTCAGTATCATCCTTATTAAACTGCTTCAAAATTAAGAAGAACTAAGGTGGGTTTTGTTTTGTTTTTGTTTTTGTTTGAAAAATTAAAACTTTCCTTCCCTTTTATTTTCTGTTTTAAAGAAATTAAGGGATTTCATTCACGGAATAAGATCCCTTGCTTGTCCATGTGATGTGTGAGATATTATATGCAAAATAAAAGAGGAGTTTTTAATTATGTTGAATAAGCAGTTGCAATATAAAAAAGATTTTTAAACTGTGTTTTTATGGGTTGAGCAAACTATATAGTTTGTATATTACATTCATACTGAGAGGGAAATGTGACCTCCCATCTTGTAATAATTTTCATAGTTTATAAAACATCGTCGCTTTTTTCTGACCATCTCCTAATTTTTACTAAGGGACCTATAAATTCAACGGTACCACAATTGCATGAGCAATAATTCATATACTATAGTTGAATCTAAGACAAAAGTATTTATGATTAATCTTAGCTAAAGTAATTTCTTATATTTTAGATTTTGCAGTAAAATGTAATTTTTGCTATCAGAAAATTTTAATATTTCACAACTTATTTTAGTTTCTAAAAAAATAAAAATTTGGAATTACAAAATTTCTTGTGGAATGGAAATGAAAGTGAAATATTAATAAAATGTTTCAACATTATCACAATGTAAAGACAAATACATTTTTTAACATTTTACATTGAAAATGTAATTGAAATCTGATATTCCCATGAAATATATCTAGGTTTAAAAACCCAGGTTAAATAAACACACGTATAGTTCTGTGAAACCCTTTGTAAATAACTTTATTTAAATCTCCCTCATTTATTAAGGTCTATACCAAACAATGCTCCTGACTTTTTGTTTGTTTCTCTGTTTGTGGATTTTTCTTGAGAAATTAGATTCTAATCTTTGCTCAGAGTGGAAGCCTTTAAAATACTTGAAAATTTTTCTCGTAAGCTAACAAAGTGTTGCGTATGAACTGAACTAATATTTTAAGATAAAAAGTGGTAGCTTTTTCTTCACTCGATGCTTTATTGTCTACTGATCCCATACAGCAGTGTTACCTTTAATTTAGTGATATCAGTTTTTTTTTTAAAGCTAAATTGGCAAGATCTTGTCATGCAGCGATTAACTTTAGATGACAGCTATATTTGTTTAATCTGGCTTTGTTCTTTCGAATGGTGAGTCCTCAGATCCATTTGAGATACTCAATGGTGTGAAGCAAGAGTGGATGCTGGCCCCAGTGCCATTCAACCTCTTTTTCATGTGCAGATTCAGCCACGTAGTCAGGGACTTGGATCATGGAATCTACATAAAATACAGGCTTGAGGGGTTACTTTTCGACCTTCATTGTTTGAATGCTAAAACCAAGATGCTTGAGAGGCTCATCCTTGAAGTGCTTTTTCCTGACAACTGTGCACATATGGCACACGAGGAATCTTATCTCCAGCTTATTGTTAACAAGGTTGCTGAAGCCACTTGCCTCTTTGGTTTGACCATCAGCTTAGGAAAGACCAAGGTACTGTTTCAGCCTGCTACAGGATCTGCTGATCTCCCCATTTGAATCTCTATTGAAGGAACAGAGTTAAAAACAGTGGACGAGTTCAAGTACCTTGGTAGAGTGACAGCCAATGATGGCTCCCTTGAAAAAGAAATCACTGTCAGGATCTGCAAGGCCAACCGGGCACTAGGACATCTGAGATCACTAGTGTTGAACCAGCACAATATCCAGAAGTCCACTAAACAAAGTGTACAAGGCTGTAGTCCTGACCAGTCTCCTGTATGAATGTAAAACCTGGACCTTGTGCAGAAGACATGTGAAACTTCTGGAGCGCTTCCACACATGCATCCTGAGGTCAATACTGCACATTCAATGGCAGGACAGAGTCACAAACCTGGAAGTCATTGACAGAGCAGGAACCACAAGCATTGAAGCCGTGATTCTGAAAGCCCAGCTTCACTGGACAGGTCACATCATATGAATGGAGGAGTAAAGAATTCCTAAGCAACTCCTCTGTGGTGAACTTTCCGAGGGTGATCGGAATCAAGGTAGGCCTTGCAAGATGTATAAAGACTGCATGAAAGCCAACATTGCTCATGCTGGATTAAAGCCAAAGCAGTTAGAACACCATGAAGAAGACTGAACAGGCTGGCGTGCTCTTGTACGACACGCATACGACAACTTTGAAGAGCAGCGATGCATATGCCTGATTGAGTCTCGTGAGAGGAAGAAAGCAACAGCAGCAGCTGCACCAACAGAGCCAGGACAATTCCCTTGTCCCTGCTGTTAATGCTCATGCCATACAAGGTTTGGACTCCTCAGCTACGTGCGAGTTCACAGTTGATAAGCCTGTGCAAACTCAAGACGTCACTGTCAGACATGATGGACTACCAAGAAGAAGACCGAGAAAGGCTTGGAACAGGGTAAGGTGAATCAGGGCCCAGAGGGTCAGATGAATAGGACTGATGGCTTTTTCAAGGGATCATTTCTGGTGAAGCCAGGATTTCCCCTCCCTAACTCCAGCAACCTATCCCAGGCAGGAGCACTAACTTGACAATACTAGCTTTCCAGAAAGAATCACTCTAACATCCAAATGGCATTTTTGAGATCAACATTAATTTGTTTTCTTTTAACCCTAGAAGGAAAATGGACAGAGAATTGACCAGAATGGAAAATTGGGACACAGAGGCAGCAGATTACTGCAGAGCCAGGACACAAAGGGGCCCTAGGGGGGAAAGAACCTCTGCACTGCTGTGTCCTGGTTCAGAAATGATCTGGAGAAATGGATAAACAGTAAGGTGGCTACGGCTGTAAACGACATAAAATTACACTAGATGGTTCAACCCAAAGCAGTCTGTGACGAGTTACAAAGGGGTCCGCTAAACTGTGTGCCTGGCCACCAAAATGGCAGATAAACTTCAGTGCTGATAAATATAATGTACATACATTGGAAAACATAATTCCAACTGTATATGCAAAATGTTGGAATGTAAAATAGTTGTTAACACTCAAGAAAGATATCTTGGTGTCTTTGTGGACAGTACTCTGAAAACATCTGTTCAATCTGCAGCTGCATTGAAAAAAGCTAAGAGAATTGTAAGAAATGTATGGAAAAGGATAAAAAGACAGAGTTTCACAATATAAACCCATGGTATGCCTACATCTTGGATACTGCATGCAGTTCTGTTCATCCACCTCTCTCTGTCTCTCTCTCTGTCTAGTGACAAACAGCTTGACTGTCCCTAAAGGGTCCTGCACTTCCAGGCAGCTCCTTGTGGGCCTCAGAGACTCAGGGAGACCTTCCCCTCCCCCCGTTCCCCTGGGACTTCCCAGAGGCGAGGGTCTCCCTTTACTAAGCCATGTTCTTCATAGGCCAGTCTGAATTTGGGGTGGAGGAGGTTTCCTTCTCCTCCTGCCTCGAGCAGTTCTAGCCCTACTCCAGTTGGTCAGCTCTACCAGGGATAGTGGAGGGGTGGGGGGCAGTATAGTCCCACCCACTGCCCTGGACTTTGGTCCAGGGACCCTAGGCAGGGGGTAGTTAGTGGGGCTTCTTGACCCTGCCCCACAACAGCTCTCTTTCCCTTGGCCTTTTCATCCCACCACCATCTTGTGAGACCTTTCCCCAGTACTGTGTTGCTGTGCTGTGTTGTGCTGTGCTGTGCTTGGGTCTGGTCTGGTCTCCACTATCCACAGCTCCAGCCCTGTTCTCTCTGGGCACCATGCCCCTCCCCTCCTGCAGCCTGAGGAAGACCTTTCATAGAAGAGCCTGAAGGACTTTATGAGTCCCAGGTGCTTCCACTCCAGCCTGATGTTAGCTGCCCCGATGAGCCCCAGTTGCCTATGCAGCCTGCAGGACTGCACTCTCTGGGAACTTACAAGGGGAACAGAAAGGGGTTCCTTCAATGCCCCAAATGTTCCCCTTCCCCTGGGTACTTGTTGGGTGCAGACTGCGATCTGTCACAATAGATAGATAGATAGATAGATAGATAGATAGATAGATGAAAGGATATAGAGAAGAACAACATAAATGATTAGGCATATGGAAGAGCATCCCTATGAGAGATCAAAAGAGTGTGGGACCTCCTCAGCTTTAAAAGAAATGGGTAAGTGGGGGGAATATAACAGAGGTCTATAAAGCCAAGAATATGGTGGAGAAAGTGTATAAGGAAGTTTTATGTACCCCTTCACGTAACACATGAACCCAGGGTCACCCAGTGACAAGGTTTATAAACAATCAAGAAGGAAATCTTTCTTCATGTAATGCACAGTCAAGCTGTGGAACTCATTGTGCAGATGTCATAAAGGTCAAAGGTATAACTGTATTCAAAAAAGAGTTAGATACGGTATGGACCATCTTCTATGAACCTAATACATACATGCTAAACAAATCACACTATTTTAGTAGTTCTCCTTTTTCTCGAGCATGCCAAAAACAGAACACATCAGCTATGGTTACACTAGCGAGTTTTGCCAACAAAACTCTGGTTGGCTACGTCTACACTAGCCCCAAACTTCGAAATGGCCACGCAAATGGCCATTTCGAAGTTTACTAATGAAGAGCTGAAATGCATATTCAGCACTTCATTAGCATGCAGGCAGCCACGGCACTTCGAAATTGATGCGGCTTGCGGACACGTGGCTCGTCCCGACGGGGCTCCTTTTCAAAAGGACCTCGCCTACTTTGAAGTCCCCTTATTCCCATGAGCTGATGGGAATAAGGGGACTTCGAAGTAGGCAGGGTCCTTTCGAAAAGGAGCCCTGTCGGGACGAGCTGCGCGGTGGCGAGGTGCGTCAATTTCGAAGTGCTGCGGCCGCTCGCATGCTAATGAAGCGCTGAATATGCATTTCTGCGCTTCATTAGTAAACTTTGAAATGGCCATTTGCGTGGCCATTTCAAAGTTTGGGGTACGTGTAGACGTAGCCTGGGAGACCCTTTTGCTGACAGAGAGGATCAAAAGATCATTCCATTGTTATGTGTAGATGCAAGCTATCTACAGAAGCTTTGTTGGAACATCTCTTCCATAAGTAATTTCTGTAAGCAGATGCTTCTAGTGTAGACATAGCCTAGGTGAAGATCCCTTAGGTACAGAGGGCCACTCCATATTTGGACTGCAGGCTGAGTTGATATGTTGCCATTAGGGTGAACGCAGGGTGCCTTTGCACAAAGCAGCTCCATGAAGCAGGCACATAGGGTATAGGTAGTGAGGGATGGTCTATAATGTAGATCCACATAGATCAAAAGGGCTTCAACAGACCATGGAAGGAGTCGGTAGTAACTGTGGGGAATGCGGGTGGCTACCCTGAAGTCCCCTGCCCTAGACAAAAGTCTCCCCAGTCCTGCAACACTTCACCTGAATAAAGACAGGCTTTTTTGTTTTGGTGAAGTGATTTCTCCCACTGAGAGGTATGTAAATTAAGTAGGCAGAGTAATATGGACAAACTAAGGATTTACAATCAGTAGTGCATGGAGATTTAGTCTCATGCCTTCTATTCTCCTTCATACAGAAGATGTATGACAAAGGATGGACCTACTATTTATCAGTTGTGAAGTTGCTCTACGTATTTAATTTTTCTTTCATAATATTGAAAAAGAAAAAAATCAAAAACTTACCCAAAAATCTGAGAGTCAGTCACTAGTGAGTTGAAGCCCTGTGAAAGAGCACAGCACAAAATGAGGAGGAGGAGGAATGCAACACTCAGGGAAAAGTTTAATCAGAAGCATAAGGCCAAAAAGTACCAGGTACAAAAATCCAGTGTGGTAACCCATGCACGACCACGTAAGAATAAGAGTCTGGTCAGGCGTCCTCAGGAACAAAGACCACTGCAAACTCCGAGCACAACAGTAACAGAGAGGAAGCCATGCTAGTCTATACACTATCAAAACAAAACGCAGTCAAGTAGCACTTTAAAGACTAGCAAAATGGTTTATTAGGTGAGCTTTCATGGGACAGAACCACTTCTTCAGACCATAGCCAGACCAGAACAGACTTAATATTGAGTCTGTTCTGGTCTGGCTATGGTCTGAAGAAGTGGGTCTGTCCCACAAAACCTCACCTAATAAACCATTTTGCTAGTCTTTAAAGTGCTGCTTGACTGCTTTTTGTTCCGAGCACAATGTGTAGGGTGCGGCATATCTGAAGTTCATTACGAAATTCAGAATCACAAGAGTTAAACACATTATACTAATCCAGATAAGATTCTAAAGCTTGACATTTACCTCAATGAACAGAGTTTAGGGAATGGAAACTCTTTTGAGTTTACCAGATGATATTTCAAAATCATCATCACAAACATCACAAAGATGGACACCGCTCTTTGCACCGATGGAGAGATGTCAACAGGACATTTCCAATTCCTCCAGTGTTAATGCGATTCAGGCAGAGGACTGCTTCCATCACAAATCAACACAAGTTCCCACCATCTTCACCAACACTCACCCTCATAAAATTTCATCGTCCAGCAGCACAATCTACCTTAAGTACTCTTTTCAAAGAGACTTTGGTAACATGGAAAGCCTACACCACCACTATTTTCATACATAATGTCATTGAAAATGAGTTTATAGTTCAAATGATATTATAATACCCAGAATGAGAAAGATGAAATCTTCAGAATTTCAGAAAGATTTTCAATGTTTCAGCAGATATCACTAATGGAAATTTCTAGGGCACATCTCTGTGTCATTAGTTAAAATATCAGCTACAGCAGCATGCAAAAGACCGAACAGGCTGGCATGCTCTCGTATGACATCTTTGAAAAGCAGCGACGCGTACACCTCATTGATGCTCGTGAGAGGAAGAAAGCAACAGCAGCAGCTGCACCAACGTAGCCGGGACAATTGCCTTGCTTCCACTGTGAGCGCCATGCTGTTCAAAGCTTGGACTCCTCAGCCACATGCTAGTCAACAACCTGTGCAAGCTCAAGACATCATCATCGGACATGACGGACTACCTACAATAGAAAAGATATGCATTTATTTTCAAGAAACTCTAATCTACTCAGGGAAAAACTTTGGCTAGTACTTACAAATTAGACTTTAAACAATTTCCAGCCTTTCTTTACCATTTACTACTACTATTAGAGGGTTAATCAAGGAGGAAAAAATTGGATGATTGATTTCTCATGTGTATTCAAATGTCTGTGTTTGATCTCCAGAGAATACAAAGTTCAATACCAATTAATAGAAATGCATATGTACAACACTGCAGTGGAGAATGATGAAACAGTATATAAATAATTTTATATTGAACTTTGTTTCCGTTCTTAAAAGATTAAAACATTTGTGTGTCACACACACACACAAAGGAGCATATGTTTCCTGGCATAACTATGTCCACTTAAGCAAATGAAGATTTGAGCAATCAGGATCTTAATGTATTACACTGGATACTGGTGTGTCAGTATTTTTATCCAGCCAAATTAAGAGGGTTTTTAAATATGGCAATAAAAAGGTATAAACTGGAGATAATTTTTTTGCCTGAGATTATGACTGTGAGATTAGTTTCTCCCAACTGTAATTAACACAGTCCAAAGAGGGTTTGAGAAAAATGATCATTCACTCTGATTGGTCAAAACTCAGTCAGTGATTATGGCCTCCAGGCCTGCAAATCATGTGCAAGGAATGTGCCAGCAGGAGCTCAGTACTGCTGAAGGATTTGGGGACTATGTCCTTCAGAGATCATTTGCAGGAAAATAAAAAGGTGTGCTTATGTGATGCCTTGTAAACAAAGCCTGATGGGAGCAGGTGAAGCAATGACGCTTTGTCTGTTGTACACAAGATGTTGTTGTGAAGTCACAATTTATGCTATTGCCCAGCATAAGAATTGTGGAGTCTCACCAATGCTTGAAGTTGTTGTGGGGGGTACAGGACAGTCATCACTGCTATGTAAGATATGGATTGCAGAGGGCTCCCTCCATCTAAGCATTGTGAGGGGAAAGGAGGGGGAGGGATAGTAATTGAACCAAATGTCTAGAAGCCTGTTGGATGTATAGCTGTAAGGCTGGTTTTACTAGTCCCACCCACCCCGGCCACAGTTCAAAGGTAGACCTGAAGATAGGTCTATAGTTATTCTGTGAGAATCCATCTTGGTGGATACTGAGATGCTGTGGCTAGCCCAGAGCAGAATGCCACTGTGAGCTGAAATCACTGGTAGCTGAAGCTACGGAGAGCTGGAATCACAGGGTTTTGCATACAGCAAAACCTGCAAGACAGCAGTGGGCAGCTGGCAGGAGCGACCAGCGGCTGGCCAGTAGGAGAAGCAGCAGGCAGCTGGCAGGAGTGACTGGCAGGTGGCCAATGGGGCAGCTGGCAGGGGCAAGCAGAACGCTGGACCAGCACAAAGGTGGCATTGCTTCAGGTTCAATGAGGGAATGCACCAGAGTGATGTGTCAGGGCCTGCATCAACTGGACTGAGTTGCAAGTGGGGCATTTGAAAGGGGTACAGAGAAAGTTTGGGTGTGTGGATTTGCTGTTTACAGTATTGAACTGGTGAGCCTGAGAGGCCAAGGACACTGCTCAATCCATTTGAGCTGGGACACTTGCTTGTGGGCGGGTTATGAACTCTGGATGTGGTATTTTCCCAAGCTTATGCCATATGACTTTTCTGCCTCTTTCATTAAAAGTTTCTTTTCTACATTCAGACTCTGTGCTTGCAAGTGGGGAAGCTTTGTCTGTCTGAGGCACCCAGGGGTGTGTGAATTTCCCAGGCTACTGAGTGGGGGGCTTGAGCCAGTTCTATGTGATATGGATGAAAAGGAACCCCTAGATACTGAATCCACCCCTGGTTGCTGCTGACTCCTTCTGGCAGAAGGGTTGCACATGGAAACACATGCTTAACTATAACCATGTCAGTGGCCCAATTAATTTAATAAATTAACAGATTTCAACAATGAGAATCAGTTATAACCCCTCAAAGTCAGTAGCTGCAGACTGACGTAAGAAAAAGAATTGTTTTGTTCTGAGTAGGTGTCACATAGAGAGGGAGATAGATGGCGAGAAACCTCACAGGAAAAAATAATCTTTTAAATGTATCCGGTAGAAACTTCTCAATATACAGCCATTTGGGGAAATGGTACAGTTATACACACAGGAAATGACTAAAATTACAATTAAACTGCCAATGCCACAGGCCCTTTTAGGAGTGCATAATGTAAGGCTATTTGATCAAAGTAGAGTTTGAAAAAGCCTGGCATATTGCATTTAGCTACTATGCTTACTCATTTCGAAAGCCTTAATATTCTTTAACTGACAAATGATTTGCCAAAGTCTAAAATTATCTTTGCCACATGGAGGGGGAGACAAACACCCAAACTCTGCCTCATATAACAGGAAAAAGACAAACAAAATGTAGTTTTCTGTCTATTTTTCATGAATGGAGTGAAGTAAAACATGCAGAAAAATGATACCATAAACTGCAGCAAACTTTTAATGTTTTTGTTTTAATAATTTTTTTTAAATGACTATTAACACTATTTTAAGGTGTTCAGTAGTCAATATGCGCTTACTTGCTTAGTCATGTGCATATTTATAACATGTATTGTACTCACTGCAAATTGTTCTTTTGTTTATGTTTTTTCTCAGGTTTATATACAGAATGACTATGGTTACACTAGTGAGCATGGTAGATAAAATTAGAGTTTGTAAACCTCTGGCATCTGGGATCCCATGGGGCTCACGGGCCATCAGGCGGCAGGGCAGCGGGGCAGGGGGCAATGGAGCGGGGACTAAACTCATGGAGCATGCACACAAAATGCATTTTGTCAACACGAAATGTCGACAAAGAAGCTATGTAGACAGTCTGGGGGCCCTTCTGTCAACAGAGTGGATCAAAAGATCGATCTGCTTTTATGTGTAGACACAATCTGTCAACAGAAGTTTTGTTGCAACATCTCTTCCAACTTCAGTAGACAGATTGCTGTAGTGTAACTGTAGCCAATGAACAAGGAAAAAAAGGATGGTTGTCTTTATTTTGGCATGTTTCAGGGATAGCATACTAGGGTGATATTTGTGTGAGCATTCTAGCTGAGAAAGGAGTGTGTTTACCTAGCACAGAATGGCATTGTTTGCAGACAGCTATAATGCTGCTCGTGAGAAAGAAGCAAACATGAAGAAGCAATCAAGCAAAAAGAAGGGAAAGTGGATTCATGTTTTGGTTCAGAGGAGTGGATTAGTATTTTGTGTAAACATGGAGTAGAGTTTGTTTAGAAGATCTCTCATCTATAAAGATATCGGGTCAAATCCTGCCCACAGCGAAGTCAAGAGAAAACTCCCTTTCGATCATCAGAACCAAGATTTGGCTCAATTTGTTTAAATACACTAACATGTTTGTCCAGGACTGAAAGTTGGCACTGCAAGACAGTTTCAACATTTTGAGTTTCCTAGATATCAGAATTGTTGTTGAAGAAAATGGGGGTAGGTGTATATGACATATGATAAAAATTTGGGTTCGTCAGAAACAAATATGACCTGCTTCATAGGAGCCTGAGTCCACAATCATAGCTAGCAACATCTACTAAGCAAAATGAGTCTCTTCACTGAGAGCAGACTGAATGGTTAGGATGGCAAAATCTACGGATAAAACAAAGCTATTGGGGTGAGTCTCGGGCCGAGAAGACTATGAGGAAATTCAGAGTTGAATAACACTATCTGGGAGTATATTTTCCCCATATCAGATACAAATTTATTATTTAACAAAAAAAGAAACAAACAAAACTGACAGAAAACCTCTTCATTCAGAATAGCATCCTGGCATCCTGTCTATACAGAAATTGCTGCTTAGCTTTAAATAATCTAATTACAATACCCCATCCCAGCCCCCCTCCCAGTTCTGTGTCCCCACCTAGGCCCCCTCCCACTTCTGTCCCCAGCATCTAGGCCCCCACCACGCCCCTGTTGACTGTTCCCCCGTGCACTATAAATAGGTTAACACATACAATTGTGTTTTTTCAAATACATTTATTTCCCACAGTAAAGTTCATTGTTCCCACCCTAACTCTGTGTCCCTGGTGCTTGGTGGGAGAGTGATGATGGGGGAAGCATGAGGGGTGTGGGAGTGGGGTGGTGTGTGGTGCGGAGTGTGGCTGGGAGGGTCAGGGCAGGCCCTGGTCAAAGGCCTGGCATGAGGTCCCCAGACCCTGACCCCATCCCTCTGGGCCTCACAGCACAGGGCAGCGGGCAGCTGCTCATACCTGGCCCTTGGCTCTGCAGCTTAGCCCTGGATAAAGGGCTCCCAGAGGCCCTCCACAAGGTTGTTGAGGGCACAGCAGGGAGCAATGGCTGAGAAGACGTTTGGGAATCTGCCTTTCAGCCTGGTAAGGAGGCTGCCAAACCTCCCCTTCAGCCTCCCAAACGCCTGCTCTACTGTGCCCTTGGCATGGTTGAGGAGACTGTTAAAGGACTCCTGGGCCAGCATGATGTGTCTAGAATCTAGAGAGAACTGCTATAGAGAGACTAGTCTGCAACAGGAACAGAAGATATGCAGTGGAGTTAAGGCCCACAGTAATATCACTGTGTTGCCTCTGTGTGGAGAAGGATGATGTGCCCATTTAAGGAAGCAAAGAAAACGTGTGTGTGGTGGGTATTTTCTATCGTCTAGTAAAACAGGGATCACGGATTCAGCTTTTTTTCAGCCTTTTTTCAAAGCTCACTCCTAACACAATTGGCTTTTCAGATGCTGGGGCATGGCCAGTTTGGTTAAGCAGGTTCCAGAGGATCCATCAGACCTCCTGGTTTACATTAGAAGTCAGAGAAGAGACAAGTTAATACCCTGCCTTTTACAATGGGAGCTGCAGCTGAGGATGTGATCTTTTCTTAAAATATCAAAGATGCTCAGATAAAACAGATGGATGTAGTTAAAGAAGAACTGAACCAGCATTTCGTGCTATGCCACAATGTGGTTTTGGGTGGGCATGATTTTCTCTTACACAAGCAAAGGAAGCATGAGTCAGTTGAAGGTCTCATAACAGCCCTAAAGCCTCATCCAGCTCCATGATAATGGGGAGATGAATGAAACGGGCTCATTTTATGAGTCAGTCATGGTTAACTCTTAGAAAGACTGAAAATTGATCCTAATCTCACACTAGAAATACTGAAGAACATGGACCTCAAAATTCAGTTCATAAAGAAGCAAAGGCTTCAGGAATATGTTTGAGCGGGAAGAAGATAAAAACATAACTGCTATACTGGGTCATAACAAAAGTCCATCTAGCCCAATATTCTGTCTTCCAGTAGTGGTCAATGCCAAGTGTTCAGAGGCAATGAACAGAACAAGTAAATGTCCTGTGGCCCATTCCCAGCATATGGCAAAAAGAGGCTAAGAATACCATCTCTGTCCATCTCGGACAACAGCCACTGATATGCCTATCCTCCATGACTGTATTTAGTTCTTTTTTTAACCTTGTTATATCCTTGACCTTTATAACATCACCTGACAGGGAGTTCCTCTGGCCATTCTGTCAAATCCTTGTGAATACTGTACCCAGAAGATCACTTCTCGGTGAAGATCTCAAGAAAATGGGGTGGTGACAGAAGCCAGGATAACCTGTCAGAAGTGATGTTACCTTGTAGTATCACCTGGCAGATCTCCAGTGCTCCAGGACAGGGGCATCAATTATGTGTTTTAGTGTGTCAAATGCTTGCTGTTGGGAACTTGCCCATTTCCATTCAGCATCTTGCCTTGTGAACGTGTATGGGCTCTGCTGCTACAGCCAGGTGTGGAAGAATGGGGACTGAAAATGAATCATTCCTAAGATGCACTGTACCCCTTTTCAGATCCACTGAAGCAAGCATGTCTCTGACAGTGCTGACCTTGTTAGGACTTGCTTTCAGCTTTCTCATTGTGAGCAGATATCCAATATATGTCACCTTATGCTGATTGAGTGCCCAGTAAGGTTAGCAGCACTGATGGTAAAGATTCTAGCTCTGGAAAGTTCTGTTGACATTTATTCCATTGTGGGCTGGTGACAGAGGCATGTTTTCAATGCCTGGTTCAGTGCCCTTGACCCTCTGCAGATAATAATCTTCAAGATGGCTTCTTTATCACCTGCTACGAACTCAGGTTGCACTGGCCTCTTCAGATACTATAATACCCCTGATCTGCAGACTTCTGATCTGCTTGTGCTCTGGCTCATGCAGAGCCACTGGAATTTTCTGTAGTGGTAAGCACTGAAGTTAACTTCCAGTTGCAGCTTTCCTGCAAGGTATGAATTGACTTTGAAAATATTTCCATTTTTTTAACAAGGGTTTCCATTGTCTATGGTTCTCCCTCTTTTGGTGCTTCCATTTAACTCTAAAATTCTGATGCTGCATCCTGATCACAACCATAACTTGTATGGCTATATTCCTCTGAGAGGGCTTTGTAGTGCTTACCATTCACCACCAAGGACTTCACTTGGTAGCAGCTGTTATTTTTTCAGATTAGTTACTGTGAGGTCACTTTTCCTGGATCACTCTCTAATTATTAGACTGAATGTTTTGTAATGGGCACGTTCAAGGCCAATCTGCTGCATGGAATCACATTGAACATGGTCCTCTTACCCAGCTGAAATAGCATGGGGCATTTCTCTGCTAATATTATTGCATCCACAAAGATTGGCATTGTTCTTTATTGCTTTCCTTTCCTGACGTCCTGAATCTGATTTGCTCTTGGACTCAAGCAGGGAGTCATGATATCACTGATGTCTGATGTGTTATCTACTTCTGGCTGATTCTTTCTTGGATCTGCCCCTGCTCTTTCACACAGTGAAAGAAGGCAACTTGCTTCAGTCCCACCACTGCTGTCCAAGTGTGGGGAGTGCCTTTACCCAGTTACTCTGCCACAGTAAATGCATCTGATTATGGGTCTGGAGCCCCAGTTACCTGCTCTCCTAATATCATAGTACTGTAAAGGGCCTTGAGAGGTCATAGAGTCCAGTCCCCTGCCTTCACAGGAGGACCTATCACCATCCTTCATCTAATCTATCCCAGACCCTTGAAAGGCCTCCTCAAAGACTGAGCTCACAAGGCAAATGCTCTAACCACTGAGATATTCTCCCCCTGCTTCACATATTACTGGGAGTGTTTTCTCTCCAAGGGCTCTCATCCTCTCATGAGGCTTGTACTGCAAGCCACATGTCTAACAATCTGTCTAATGTGAGATTAGACTTAAACTGCAGCAAGGGAGGTTTAGGCTGGACATTAGGAAAAAGTTGCTAACTGTCAGGGTGGTCAAACACTGGAATAAATTGCCCAGGGAGGTTGTGGAATCTCCATCGCTGGAGATATCTAAGAACAGGTTAGATAGATGTCTATCAGGGATGGTCTAGACAGTACTTGGTCCTGCCATTGGGGCAGGGGGCTGGACTCGATGGCCTCTCGAGGTCCCTTCCAGTCCTAGCATTCTATGATTCTATGATTCTACCCTGGAGCAGTGGCTCCTGTAGGTGGTGGCCCCAACTGCTGCAGACTGTCCTTTTGCAAACCAGGGAGTCTTTCAAGTCCCCAAAAATACATGTAGCCATCTCAGAGAGGTAACTGTGTTGGTCTGTTGCTTTACAAAACCAAAAAGAAGTCCAGTAGTATTTTAAAGACTAACAAAAGGATTTATTGGGTGATGAACTTTTGTGGGACAGACCCATTTCTTCAGATCTGGAAATTCTGACAAAAGTCAACTGGCAAATGAGAATTTAACAGACAGATAGAAAGAAAAAAGAAATAAAACTGACGAATCAACTACATAGGACAGAAGAAGGGGAGTAAAATTGGGGAGGAGTGGTAAGAAATTTATTTACTGCAAGTGTCTATTAAGTTAAGTCAGTTGCCTGAACTCACTATGAATATCAAAGATGGTGAAACTGTCCTTGTAATGCTTAAGGTAATTGATATCTTGATTGAGACACAGGCTTAAAGTGTCAAACTTGAGAATAAACTTTAATTCAGATGTCTCCCTTGTTTCTGTTTTTGTATGCAGGTTTTCAGGTCTTGTATGCTATGGCCTGCTCCACTGAAATGCTCACTGATAGGTTTACGTGTAATCATATTCCTAATGTCTGATTTGTGTCCATTCATTGTTTGGCAAAGTGATTGTCCAGTTTGTCCAATGTACATAGCAGAGGGGCATTGCTGGCACATGATGGCATATATCACATTAGTGGACATGCAGGAATATGAGCCCCTGTTTGTGTAACTGACATGGTTTAGTCCAGTGATAGTGTCTCCCGTGTAAATATGTGGACAGAGTTGGCAATGGGGTTTGTTTCAGGAAAAAGTTCTGGGACTAGAATTTCTGTGGTATATCTTGTGGTTGCTAATGAGAATTTTCCCGAGGTTAGGTGATTGTCTGTGGGTGAGCACAGGCCTCTGACCCAGAGTCTCTGAGAATGTAGTATGCTCTAGTATAGGTTGTAGATTTTTGATAATATGCTGGAGGAATTTGAGTTGGGGAGTGTAGGTAATGACAAGTGGTGTTCTGTTATTGACTGACTGTCTTGAGCTTATCTTAAGTAGCTGGTTTATAGGTATTTGTCTGGCCCCTTCAATCTGGTTTTTTATTTCTCCTGGTGGGTATTTAAGTTTTACAAATGCCTAGTGGAGATCTTGAAGTGTCTGGTCTCTATCAGTAGGATCAGAACAGATGTGGTTGTATCTAAGGGCTTGATTATAAACAATAGATCGTGTGATGTGCCCTGGATAGGAGCTGGAGGTATGTAGGTAAGTATAACAGTCAGTGGGTTTCTTGTAGAGAGTGGTATTGACTTGGCCATCAGTTATTTGTACTGTGGTGTCCAGGAAATGGATCTCTTGTGTGGAATGGTCAAAGGGGAGATTGATAGTGGGGTGCACGTTGTTATCCACAGAGGTTTTAAGAAGAAGAAGAAGAAGTGGGTCTGTCCCACAAAAGCTCATCACCTAATAGCCTTTAAATTGCTACATGACTGCCTTTTGGTTTTATGTAGCAGCCAATATGCTTTAGGCAGAAACATGGGCTCATATCCCCTCCCCTTCAGAACAGTCTCATGAAAAGCTTGTCACTCCACCATTGCATGCTGCCTTCGAAGCAACACTTCCCCAAAGCCCCTAGGACTGCTACGAGGCATAGGGCAGTGGCGATCTTCGGTGCTGCAGCCTCCTCTGTCTTGCTCCCCAATAAGTTAAAGTAGCTGTTTTACTTCCCTCCTGTGGTTGGTCTCCCACACAGGCAGGTCTGCATACAGCTTGTAGAGCTCCTTTCACTACATCTAGTGCTAGGCTAGCTTTGTGCCTGCAACATCTGGGACTCTTCTCAGAATTCCACAGCTAGCAGGGTTAGCCCTTCAGAGAAGTCATTGCTCAGGAGCTGCCACCATCAATTATTAGCACAGGGAAAAGCTGGAGGCAGGTTAAGTTGAAGAAGTGAAATTTTATTAAACCCTGGAACTAGCCTGTTCAGTTGGCTGAATTGCTTTCCCGTCTAATTCTCCACAGGCCTGTTCTACTGGTATTACATCAATAACAACAGGACTTCCAGCAGGGCTGGCAACAGACACACTGGGGGCCTCAGCAAGTTGGGTGGGGGAGTGACCCTGGGGGCTAGTCTCCCCTCAGTGTCACCCAGCTCCCACAACTGGGGTTCTGGCAGTGATGTAAAGGACCTGGGGGTCCGGACATTGTTGCTGCCAGCTGGGACCCTGGGGCCCTTTTAAATCACCTGGCCGGGGGGCAATTGCCCCCTTTGCTTCCTGCCATCAGTGGCCTTGCTTTCAGGGAACAGGAGACTCGGACAACAGTTCCACTGACCATGCATTGCCAGAGAAAAGTCCTGGGCTAATATTTTGACAGGGTTCTGCACATCTGTTTTACCCACAGCTATCAAGATTACTGTGTGTTCCTCTAAAACAAAATCTAATGTAAAGGATTTTGTAAGGGATGTTAAATACTTTCTCTCCCTATATCTGTTGTGACATGACATAGTGAAGCATGAGAAGAGATGATTACCTATTGTATGCAAGCATGGGAATTTCATAAGTAATAATGTTACATTGACATAGATGTTCTGTGCTCTCAGAGATGATTGCTGGCAAGTCAAGCTCTGGTTATATGAATCATAAGTTTAACATACCACCCAACATCAGTTATACCACACTGGTGTTTTTTGGTTATTCAACCACAAAGTCGGAAAAGGGCCTCAGTTTCCTTTTCTGAAATGTGTCGCTAACGGTGGATATAAGAAATCAGAAATTGACTCTAAATGCATTTGGGTGGTTATCTCTTTTACAGCACTAGGCAAAGTTACCCAGTGGCCAAGCAGCTGGATATACCATCCATCAAACAGTCTGTGTTCAGGTATCACAGATTTACAATAAATTCATAGGATAGTTCATATTTACTTTGATATTTCAAGTTCTCTTGCAGTGATTCTCACTGTTAACAGCAGCAATCACCACAACACAAAGGAGATGGATATTAGTGATCCTGAGGGTAGACAGGCTAATCTATGTCCCCTTTCTTTCACCAGGGTCAAAGATAAAACACAAATGCGTTTGCGGGTAATGATCCACTGATGCTTGCTTATCAAAAGCTGCATTTCTTTTCATGCAGAGTGATGAATGTGCTCTTATCTATCAGACCAAGTTAAGCTAAGTCACACAGGCTGCTAGGAACATTGATTTTTCTTGCTCTCAGCAGGATCTGGAGGACTGGAGTAGCATTCACAGAGAGCAGAGTTTACTTGAAATGACAGATCATTACTTTGATTGTGGCATCTAGGTGGTGGCGCTGATCTGTCAAATCTTTGATCCACTCCACACAGTCACACCCCTGTGCAATCATGCAGTAAAGATCACCATCTGACCCTGACTAATCATGAGGTATCATCATATGTTCTTACTTCTCCCTTCCACTAAAGTATGGGACCCCGAGTTAGGAAAGAATCTTTGCATTCAAGTATAATGATTGTAATGCATGAAACTCCTATTTTAAAGTCACACTGAGCATGCACGAGGTCGAGCATAGCTTCACTCTGCAATATATATTCCACCACGAGAGAGCTGAACTAGAACTGAGTCACATACCAAAAACAAACTGAGAGACGCTTGCTACCATACAGGGATGGTCATTTCAACCTGCAGTAGCCTTCTGTGAACTGAGTGGATGCTGTGTCTGAATAGCCTAGACTGCTTTGGAAATCTTATGAGCTGGACTTACAATAGGATATAGGCACCACCAGGCTCACCAACGGGGGAGTGGGGAAAGGGGGCAGTTGCCTCAATGTGCAGCCTTTCCAGGGGGCCTGGAGTTCCAGGCCTCTTTGAAATGCCAGTAAAACTACTTTACCACTCCATTTAGCTGGGGTGGGGGCGCTCAGTGCTTAGCTTACAGCACTGTTAGGGGTGACTGCCCTTGACCACACTCTTTCTGCCCTTGGCCTCACCCCTTCCAGGCACGGAGCTGGGCCCTCCTCCCATTTTGCTTCTGGCCCGCAATGGCTGTTGGCCCTGCTGGGCACCACTGACATTCACAAAGCCCCCACATAGCTTCCATCTACCCCTGGAGATGTCTAATATCACTAGGTACCTAAGAGAATAACAAGAAGACTTGTGGCACTGTATAGACTAACAGATATTTTGGAGCATAAGCTTTCGTGGGCAAAGACCTGCTTCATCAGATGCATGAGTGGGGGCGGGGGTGGTTTCAGAGGGTTCTTTAAGGAGTGGGGTCCCAGTAAGAGGGAGGGCCAGAGCTGACAAGGTCTATTCAGCACGATGGAAATGGCCCGGTATCAATAGTCCTTATCAAAAGAGGAAAAAGCAAGTCAGATCAGACAGGGGGATGTGAGCCTTTGTCAGACTCTAATGGGGAGATATTAATGCCCAGGGCAGAGAAGCTGCCTTTGTAAGCTGCAATCCACTCCCAGTCTCTGTTTAATCCTTGGTTAATGGAGACAAATTTGCAAATAAATTGCAGCTCAGAGATTTCTCTCTCCATTTGATTTTTGAAATTTCTTTGTTTCAGGGCTGTCACCCTTAAATCTGCCACTGAGTGTCCAGGGAGATTGAAGTGTTCCCCCACAGCCTTCTGTACATAACCGTTCCTGATGTCTGATTTATGTCCATTTATTCTTTTATGGAGAGACTGTCCAGTTTGGCCAATGTAAATTGCAGTGGGGCATTGCTGGCACATGATGGCATGTATTATGTTAGTAGATGTGCAGGTAAAGGAGCCCCTGATGGTATGGTTGATGTTAGGTCCTGTGATGATGTCACTGGTGTAGATATGTGAGCAGAGTTGGCAGCGAGGGCTGTTGCAGGGGCTGGTTCCAGGCCTAGAGTCACTGGTTTGTGATTTGCAGTGGCTGGTGAGAATTTGTTTAAGGTTGGCAGGCTGTCTGTAGGCGAGGACAGGCCTGCCTCCCAAGGTCTGTGAGCGTGAAAGATCATTGTTCAGAATGGGTTGCAGATCACTGATGATACGCTAGAGAGGCCTTAGGTGGGGGCTGTATGTGATGGTCAGTGGTGTTCTCTTGTTTTCCCTATGAGGCCTGTCTTGTAGCAGGTACCTAAGTTTCCACCCTCTGGTGGCCTTTGTTTTGGAAGCTGGGCTTGTGCTCAGCTACCTATGTCTTCACCTCTTCCCAGTAGCTTGGCACCTAAGCCTCATCAGGATTAGCAAACATGTAGCTCTGCCTCTCTTGCCCATAAAGCCCAATCCACTAGAGCTGCGTCTACATTACAAGATAAAATGGATTTAGCCTGTTTTTCAAAGTGCCTGTCATCACTGTGAATTCCATTGGCTTGATTTACGGACCACTCAAATCAACGTGATGTTGAAACCTAAAATCATAGCAACGCAAGGGGCGTAGCATTCAATGTGAATTTAAAGTTCCGAATGAAGGATAGTGAGGATGCGGCACGATTTTAAATCAATTCATTAGCCTCCACACATGTCCTGTATGTGCCCCACAATGTACCAGGGTTCTTCGCTCTGGCCTCTTACATCGCCACTGCTCTCAGTTGCAGAGGAATTAGACAAAAAGACTGTTACAACTCAACACCTGGAAGTGGGTGGCTGTAGGATCATAAGAGGCTGAAAAATCTTGTCTCTTTTTCTTTGCTAGGAGCACAGCTGTGGGGTCTGTTGTTCTGCGTATACCCCTGCTAGCCGCCTTTTTTCTGCGCTGCCTGGCGCCGGCTGCTGGCCCCCTGTGCCATGTGTCAGCTAGGCTATGGGTGGGGGTTGTGCTTGTCTGATAGTATGAGAAACTTCTTTCCAGCCATTTACATGTTGTCCTGACCCCCTCATCCCCCCTCTTCCCTCCCCCCGGAGGTGCCACACAGTCTGGAACATGCCTGTGCCCAGCCACATCATGTGGCTTCACCCCAAACCAGTAAAAGGACATGGTGTGCAAGGTGCCAGTCAGATTGCGTGTGGTGAGAGTCACAATTTTTTTGGGCTGACTGTAGCCAGGGGACTTGTAGCTGCTTGGGGGATGTCTCCCTTGGCAGTTATGATTTTGAAAGGAGGAGACCACATCTGTACACAGTATTCAAGATGTGGGTGCACTATGGTTTTATATAAGGGCAGTACGATATTCTCCATCTTATTCTCTATCCCTAACATCCTCTTTGCTTTTCTGACTGCTGCTGCACACTGCATGGCTATTTTCAGAAAACTATCCAGGATGACTCCAAGATCTGTTTCCTGATTAGTTGTGGCTAAATTAGCCCCCATCATACTGTATGTATAGTAGGGATTATTTTTCCAATGTGCATTACTTTACATTTATTTACATTAAATTTAATTTGCCATTTTATTGCCCAATCACCCAGTTTTGTAAGATCTTGTTGAAGTTCTTCACAGTCTGCTTTGGTCTTAATTATCTTGAGCAGTTTAGTAAACTTTGTCACCTCAAAGTTTATCCCTTTCTCCAGATCATTTATGAATAAATTGAATAGGATTGGTCCTGGGACTGACCCTTGGGGAACTCCACTACTTACCTCTCTCCCTTCTGAAAATTTACCATTTATTCCCACCCTCTGTTTCTTGTCTTTTAACCAGTTCTGAATCCATAAAAGGATCTTCTCTCTTATCCTACAACAACTTAATTTACTTAAGAGCCTTTGGTGGTGGACCTTGTCAAAGGTTTCCTGGGAATCCAAGTATACTATGTCTACTGCATTCCCCTTATCCACATGTTTGTTGACCCCTTCAAAGAACTCTAATAGATTAGTAAGACATAATTTCCCTTTAAAGAAACCATGTTGACTTTTGCCCAATAAATTATGTTCTTTCATGTGTCTGAAAATTGTATTTTTTACTATGGTTTCAACTAATTTACCTTGTACCGACATTAGGCTTTCTGGTCTGTAATTACCAGGATCGCCTCTAAACATGCTGTGATTGGTCTGGTGATCTGTAACTCAATCATGACATAATAAGTAAAAGATGGTGTCACTGTTCACTAAGCAGCGTGCATTATACCAGTATACTAGTAGCACTGAGAGCTGTTACCACAAATGTTGAGAGAGGGACATATATGTATATAGGTAAAGCAGACTGATGGCTAACAAGTATTTTCCTGTGCCTATACCAGTGCTTAATTTTTGCCAAGGCCAACTCCCAGCACCTCAAGGTTTAGCAGTTCATAGTTCTGGCACCTCTGGACCTTCTTTTTCTGCTATGAAAGTAAAAGAAAAAAAATTACTTGAGTCCCACTACTTCTTTTATTACAAATTAAGTACTGGCCTGTGCTTAGCGAACAGGAGCAGCTAACAGGGAGTTTGCCTCGGAAAGCATCCAAGAAGAGCTCAGGTGAGTGTGGCATTTGGGGTGGTGTGTTGTGAGCTGGTGGATTAAATGTCTGTGTGTGTGTCTGAGCATTTGTTTTGCAGAGAAGGGCAGTCTGAAAGCGTGTCTGACAGTTTGGCAAGTTTGCAAGGTGTGAATTAGGAGTGTTTTGTTCCAGGTGGATCTTCAAGGTCTGATTAGATTGGAGGCAAGGCTTTCAGCCTGGCCTAGCCAGCCAGCAGCCTTATAAGAAGGCAGTCACAGTGAACAGGAGCAGCGAACAGGGAGTTTGCCTAGGAGTTCACCTTAGGGGGAAGCCCCATATCACTTTTCCATTTTTTATAGGTTTATTTCTCTTGTGCCGTTCAAGGTGGCTACTGAGAAGTGAGCTGTAGTGACCTGCATGGCATGTGCCATGTTCGTCTTCCTCCTGGATGATAGAAAGAATTTTGTATGTACCAAGTGCAAGCTGGTAATCATTTTGGAAGAGAAGATTAGAGGACTTGAGGCCCAAATATCAACCCTCAGGTCCATCAGAGAAAGTGAAGACTTTCAGGATAGAAGACACCATATAATACTGCAGGAACAGCAGGCTATTCAAAACAAGGAAGAGCACCGGAAGCATGTTATCTCCAGGAGAAGAAAAACAATTCAGGTCTATCCAATTCCAGTGGAGTTAAGTAACTGCTTTCAGCCTCTCTGCACAGGTGATACAGTGGAGATAGATGGGTAGGTTTCCTGGGTGAAGAGGAGAAAGTGGGCCAATCAGTTACTTCTCTAAGGTGCTTGTACACAAATGCAAGAAGCTTGGGGAACAATCAGGGAGAATTAGAGGCCCTGGCACAATCAAAGAAGTATGAGGTGGATGGAAAAATGGAGACTTGGTGGGATAATTCACATAACTGGAGCATTGTCATGCTGCTCACAAACAGGGAAGAACTAGAAGGGGAAAGAGAAGTGGGTGGCAACCTGTGCTGCAGCAACAATGACATGGTAGATTTCAGGAAGCTGACAAAAGGAAGAAAGGTGAACAGTAAATTACAGACCCTTGATTTCAGAAGATCAGACTTCAACTCCCTGAGAGAACTGATGGGTAGGATCAGTTGGGAAACTAAGATGAAGGGGAAAAGAGTTTAGGAAAACTGGCAGTATTTAAAAAAAGTCTTACTGAAGGCATAGGAACAAACAATCACTCTGCATAGTAAAAAATGCAAACATGGTAGTCTACCATCTTGGCTTAACAGCAAAATCCTTGGTCAGCTTAAACTCAAAAGGGAGATGTATAAGAAATGGAAACATGGACAGTTGACTAAGGAGGAGTATAAATATATGGCTGGAAAATGCCAGGCAGAAATCAAGATGGAAAAGGCACAATTGGAACTGTAGCTGCAAAGTGATGTGGAGGGTAACAACAAGCATTTCTACAGACACGTTAACAATTAGAGGGTTATCAGGGAAGATGTGGGGCCATTACTGGATGAAAGAGGTAACCTAGTGATAGGTGATGTGAAAAAAGCTGAAGTACTCAATGTTTTTTTTTCTTCAGTCTTCGTGGACAAGGACAGCTCCCACACTACAGTGCTAAACAATACAATATGGGAAGGCGGAGGGCAGCCATTGGTGGGGAAGGAATGAGTTAAGAGCTACTTAGGAAAACTACATCTACACAAACCCATGGGTCTGGATTTAATGTACCCAAGTGTACTGAGGGAATTGCCAGATGTCATTGCAGAGTCTTTGGCCATTATCTTTGAAGACTCTTGGAGATCGGGAGAGATCGTGGATGACTGGAGAAAGGAAAATGTACAGTCTATCTTTAAAAAAGGAAAGAAGGACAATACAGTGAACTATAGACCAGTCAGCTTTATCTCAATCCCTGGGAAAATAATGGAGGAGATCCTCAAGAAATTCATTTTGGAGCACTTGGAAGAGGGGAAAGTGATCAAAAGTAGCCAACATGGAGTCATCAAGGGCTAGTCCTGCCTGACCAATCTGATTAGCTTCTATAACAAGGTAACAGGCTCTGTGCACATGGAGAAGTCAGTGGATGTGAAATACCTTGACTTCAGCAAAGCTTTTGATACAGTTTCCCACAAAATTCTTGCCCATAAGTTGTGCAAGTATGGATTGGATCCATGGACTATAAGATGGCTAGAAAGCTGGCTTGACAGTTGTGGTCAATGTGTAGTGGTCAATGGCTAAATATCTGGATGGCAGTTGGTTTCAAGGGGAGTGCCCCAAAGCTTGTTTCTGGGGCCAGTGTTGTTCAACATCTTTATTAATGACCTGGATGAGGGACTGTATTGCCCCTCAGCAAGTTTGCAGATGACACTAAACTTGGAGGAGAGGTAGATATGTTGGAGGGTAGAGATAGGATCCAGAGTGACCTGGATAAATTGGAGGATTGGGCCAAAAGAAATCTGATGCAGTTCAACAAGGAGAAGTATAGATTACTGCACTTGGGAAGGAAGAATCCCGAGCATTGTTATAGGCTGAGGACTGTCTGGCTAAGCAGCAGTAGAGCAGAAAGGGACGTAGGGGTTATGGTGGATAAAAGGCTGGATATGAGTAAACAGTGTGCCCTTTTAGCCAAAAAGGCTAATGGTGTATTAGGATGCACTAGGAGGAGCACTGAGAGCAGATCTAGAGAAGTGGTTGTTCCCCTCTATTTGGCAATGGTGAGGCCACATCTGGAATATTGTATCCAGTTTTGGGCCCCCACTATAAAAAGGATGTGGATGTGCTGGAGCAGGTTCAGCAGAGGGCAATAAAATGATAAAGAGGCTGGAGAACATGACCTATGAGGAGAGGCTGAGGGATTTGGGCCCATTTAGTTTACAGAAGATTAGACTGAGGGGTGATTTAATAGCAGCCTTCAACTTCCGGAAGGGGCGCTCTAAAGAGGATGGAAAGGAACTATTCTCAGTGATGACAGATGGCAAAACAAGGAGCAATGGTCTGAAGTTACAGAAGGAGAGGAGTAGGTTGGATATTAGGATAAACTACTTCACCAGGAGGGTGGTAAAGCAGTGCAATGTGTTCCGTAGAGAGGCGGTGGATTCTCCAGAGGTTTTTAAGTCCTGGGTTGACAAGGTCCTGGCTGGGATGACTTATTAGGTGGTGATCCTACTTAAAGCAGGGGGCTAGACTAGATGACCTCCTGAGGTCCCTTCCAGATCTATTATTCTATGATGTAGGTTAGTGATTTCCATTCACTTTCAAGCCACAACATCATTAGGGCTGAGTTTCAATGTTATGTGTTTATTGTGACCTCCTCTGCCTTATTCTTATTTAATATTTCATTTTATACCTCTAGTGTTATTTTGGTTTAATGACCTTAGTCTATGTTGTTGCCTGGTGGACACAGTCATATTAAATACCCAGAATTACCTTTACGCTAATAATGAAGCTTCTCAGCTATCACATTTATATATATGGAAGAGAGAGAATATATGTTTGTAAGCAACTGATTAAATATAATATTGTATAGCTTTCTAATGCTGAATAGAGAGAGAGAGAGAGAGAGAGAGAGAGGAACTAGGTCTCAGTAGGCAGTATTAGAGAAAAGAAATTGGCTTGTTTAAGTAGTAGCCCAGAGAGCAAGCTCAGCTATGAAAGGTGGCAACAGATCCTCAGGCATCTACTTCTTCTTCCTGCTCTCTGATACATTTAATGTTGTGGATACCAGGATAAGAATAAAAAGATCATTATTGCCCACTGGTGGAGATACTCAGATATGCTATCCAAAAGTAATTGTTCGCAAAAGTTACTGTTGGGATGAAAAAAACCCAAATGCAGAGAACTTTTCACATCAGTTTCAAAGACCAGAGGGAATATCAAGATCCTCACATTCTTAGCTTGACCCAATGTTTTGATCATGTATATCCCTTTCAGTCACTGATGATTGCAGTTCACATGTGCAAGTTGTTTCTGGCTACAACACAAGGGCTACGTCTACACGTGAAGCCTACATCGAAGTAGCTTATTTCGATGTTGTGACATCGAAATAGGCTATTTCGATGAATAGCGTCTACACGTCCTCCAGGGCCGGCAATGTCGATGTTCAACTTCGACGTTGCTCAGCCCAACATCGAAATAGGCGCAGCGAGGGAACGTCTACACGTCAAAGTAGCACACATCGAAATAGGGATGCCAGGCACAGCTGCAGACAGGGTCAACGGGCGGACTAGCGCTTCCGGGGCAACAGCTAGCCGCTCCCTTAAAGGGCCCCTCCCACATACACTCAGCCTGCACAGCACGCGGTCTGAGGAGCCATATAGGCACACAGACCCCGAGCGCCGCAGTCATGGACCCCCAGCAGCAGCAGCAGCAGCAGCTAGAGGTCCACCCAGCCCTCCCGGCAGGAGCAGGGCTTGCCCTGGCTCATGCCATGTTGGGGGCAGCTGAGCACCTTCTTGCCCCAGGGGAGGAGATGCCCCCAGGGCAGCGGGGCTCAGCCCCTACCCCTGCAGCACCCCGGCCCCCCCCCGCCTCACACGCCAGCGGCTGTGGAGCTACCCCACCAGCACCGACTGGTGGGAGCGGCTGGTGCTTGGGGAGTGGGACGACGACCACTGGCTCAGGAATTTCAGGATGACCCGCCAGCCATTCCTGGAGCTGTGCCAGTGGCTCACCCCCGCACTCAGGCACCGGGACACTGCCATGCGGCGTGCCCTCCCTGTGGAGAAACGGGTCGGCATCGCTCTCTGGAAGCTGGCCACTCCGGACAGCTACCGATCCGTGGGGCAGCAGTCTGGTGTCGGCAAGGCCACCGTCGGGGCTGTCTTCATGGAGGTAAGAGAACCCACAGGGGGAGGCCAGGGCAGGGCAGGGGGCCCAGAGCAGGCCAGGGTAGGGCAGGGGAGGGCAGGGGGGCCAGGGCAGGCCAGGGCAGGGGGGCCAGAGCAGGGCAGGGCAGAGCAGGGCAGGGCAGGGCAGGGCAGGGCAGGGTAGGGCAGGGCAGGGCAGGGGGGCCAGGGCAGGCCAGGGCAGGGGGGCCAGAGCAGGGCAGGGCAGAGCAGGGCAGGGCAGGGCAGGGCAGGGCAGGGGAGCCAGGGCAGGGCAGGGCAGAGCAGGGCAGAGCAGGGCAGGGCAGGGTAGGGCAGGGCAGGGCAGGGGGGCCAGGGCAGGCCAGGGCAGGGGGGCCAGAGCAGGGCAGGGCAGAGCAGGGCAGGGCAGGGCAGGGCAGGGCAGAGCAGGGCAGGCCAGGGCAGGGCAGGCCAGGGTACGGCAGAGCAGGGCAGGGGGGCCAGGGCAGGGCAGGGCAGAGCAGGGCAGGCCAGGGCAGGGTAGGACAGGGTACGGCAGGGCAGGGCAGGGGGGCCAGGGCAGGGCCACGCACACCCTGCTCACCCCTCATTGGGGCTGTCCCATGTGCTTTCTCTGCAGGTCGTGCGTGCCATCAACACCATGCTCCTGCACAGGCTCGTGAGGCTGGGGGACCCACATGCCACTGTTGCCGCCTTTGCCACCCTGGGCTTCCCCAACTGCTTCGGGGCTCTGGATGGGATTCACATCCCCATCCGCGCCCCGGACCACAGTGGAGGCCGATACCTCAATCGGAAGGGCTACCATTCAGTCGTCCTGCAGGCCTTGGAGGACAGCCGGGGATGGTTCCAGGACATTTACGTGGGCTGGCCTGGCAGCACCCATGACGCCCGGGTTTTCCGGAAGAAATCTGGAAATCCGGATCCGGGAGATCCCTCTGGGGGACACCACCATGCCCTTCTGCATCATCGCGGATGCGGCCTACCCCCTCTGGCCGTGGCTCATGTGCCCCTACACGGGCCACCTCTCCGCCAGCCAGGAGTGCTTCAACGAGCGCCTGAACTGTGCGCACCAGGTGGTGGAGCGCTCATTTGGCCACCTCAAGGGACGCTGGCGATGTCTCCTGACCCGCCTGGATGCCAGCCCCAACAACATCTCCCAGATTGTGGGTGCCTGCTGCACCCTGCACAACCTCGTGGAGAGCAAGGGGGAGAGCTTTCTTCAGGGCTGGGCCGCCGAGGCCGGCAGGGCACACCTCCAGCCACCTGCTGCCCCCAGTCGGCAGGTGGACCCAGAGGGGACCCGGGTCCGGGAGGCCCTGCGGGCCCACTTCGAGCAACAGGCCGCGGGGTGAACTCTGCCCAGGCCCCCTACTGCCCGCCCCTTCCTCCCCCACACTCCTGCCCCAACGCCCACACCATGGAGCACCCCACCGCACCCCCCCACTTGTCCAGGAGAAATGACAGCACGAACTTGTGGGTGAACGTAAATGTTTTTTTTGTCTTAACGAATTTTTTTTTTTTGGTAAATAAATAAATATATGAAACAGAAAACAGAAAGGAGGGACAAACGTTCAACAAAAGCAAGATGTGCACAAATAAAACAATATACAACAACAAAGCAGAGAACTGTGCACCATCAACCAAAAAGAAAAGCAGGGAGGAGAACGGGGAGAACTATTTACAGGGGGGGACGGGGCAAACAGGGGCAGTAACATAAAGCAGTCCCCAAAGTCTGTCCAACAAGGGGGGGCCACGTCCCGGGCCCCTCGCCCCTACAGCCCAGCAGTGGGCGTGCCCGGCCGGGAGCTCCGCCGGGCCTGCAGTCTGGTCCGCGGCTGGGTGGGAGCAGGCTCCACCGGAAGGTAGTGGCACCGGCGAGTCTCGGGTGGCTCCAGGGGTCCCTTGGCGCGGTGGCCCTCGCAGGGAGGTGGTGGGGCGACGGCGGACGGCCCGGCGACGGCTGGAGCAGCTGGTGGTGGGGCTGCAGGAGCGGGCATGGCGGGCGGTGGCTCAGCCGGCGCGGCATGGGGGGCCAGGTAGTCAACCAGCCGGTTGATGGTCTCCATATAGGCCCCCCATGCCTCCCTGCGCCAGGCCAGCGCCTGCTCCTGCAGCCGGAGGTGCTGCTCCGACACCTCCAGCTGCCGGAGGAGGATGGCCAGCAGTTGGGGGTCCGTGGCCGCCTCCGGTAGCAGGCGCGGGGTCCGCCGTCTGGCCCTCCACGGGGCCGGTCATTCCTCGGCCGAGGGGCTGCCCTGGAGCGAGGGTCCCAGAGAGCTCTCCGGGACAACCGAGGCCTCGCCGGCGCTCTCTTCCGGTCCTTCGGATGGTGCAGGTGCAGGTGCAGGACACAGGAGAGGAGGGGGGAAAGAAGAATGGAGACAGGCGTTAGTGTGGGCCCCAAGCCGTGGCCTTTGTCCCCCCCGCCCTGTGCTGCAGGTTCCCCATCCCCGTCCCCGGGAGATGCTGCTGTGATGGATGGGGTTCAGGGGTCCACCTGCCCTGCACCCCGTCCCCTGGTGGGAGCGACTCTCACTTCACCCCGCAGGGTCTGAGAGCAGGAGAGCTTTCTTAGGCCACAGATAGCCAGTTTCTGGCAGGAGTGACAGCACCAGCTGTCGGAAGAGACAGTCCTTCCAACCCGTCGTGGGGAGAAGACCCCAAGGGGGGCCCCTCTGGGATGCAGCTTTCCCCCTCCTCTGGCTGGCTGCCTACCAGCTCTCCCTTCCCCTAGCCTCTACCTGTGGCCCCCGCCCTCGCCCCCCAATTCCAAGCCAGCTCAGCTCCTCCCTCCTGTTTGCTCAGGGCAGAGGTGTCACCTGCCAGCTGTAGCGCCAGGATCCTCCTTTGGCCCTGGGAGCTATTCGGCTCTGGTGGCTCATATGTAGCCTGAGTCTCCCTTTGGCACTCCCCCCACTCCATCACATGCTGCTGCTGTGGGGTGTCCCACCCCCTCCGCCCGGGGGCCCCTCGAGGTTCCGCTCCCCCCTGGCCCGGGGATGGGGCATGGCACTGTCATGCAGGGTGGCGGGGGGCAGGGGCTGATGGCTGCAGTGCTGTGAGGGCCATGGCCCTGGTGTCCTTGGGGCCATGGCCATGTGAGCGTGTGGGGGGCCCTGGACACATCTCTGTTCCCCCCTCCCCTCAAGCCCCGGTGTGTCCACCAGAGAGGGGTACCTACCTGTGGGTCCGCTCCCACGGTCCGGAGATCCCCGGGGGTCGGAGGCCCTGCTGCTGCTCCGGGATGGCAGGAGGAGGATCTGCAGGCTGGATTCTGCAGAGGAGGAGCCCCCCTCTTCCTCCTCCTCCTCCTCCTGCCGCGATGTCCCGGGGATCGCCTCCGGGGGGGGCCCCCGGGGTGCGGGGCTTGCCTCCGGGGCGGACTCCGTCTGCAGGGCCTGCTCGGGCTCGTCAGCCGAGGTGTCAAGGGTGGCCGGAGGGGAGGAGGTGTGCCGGGAGCCCAGGATGTCCCTGAGCTCCCTGTAAAAGGGGCAAGTGACGGGGGCGGCCGCAGATCGGCTGGCCGCATCCCAGGCCCGGGAGTAACCCTGCCGCAGCTCCTTGACCTTACTGTGGACGTGGTCAGGAGTGCGGGCAGGGTGACCCTGGGCAGCCAGGCCTTCGGCTAGCCGAGCTAACGCATCTGCGTTCCGCCTCTTGCTCCCCATTACCTGGAGCACCTCCTCCTCGCTCCAGAGCCCCAGCAGGTCCCGCATCTCGGCCTCCGTCCAAGAGGGGCCCTGCTGCTGCTTCCCAGACTGCGTGGCCCTCTGGCTGCCCTGGCTGCTCTGGCTGCCCTTAGGGGGTGTCCCCTGGGGGCGCTGGGGGGGCTGCTGGGCAGCCATGGCCGGTGTCAGGGGCTGAGGGCTGTGCAGGCTCGCCGCAGGTGCAGGCAGGAGCCTGCACGTTGCCTCAGCCTCCTGCAGTCAGGGCGGGGGAGGGGACCTTTAAGGGGCCACTCCACGCGGCCACCAGTGAGCTGAGGGGCTGGAGAGAGCGTCTCTCAACCCCCCAGCTGATGGCCGCCATGGAGGACCCGGCAATTTCGACGTTGCGGGACGCGGATCGTCTACACTGTCCCTACTTCGACGTTGAACGTCGAAGTAGGGCGCTATTCCTATCTCCTCATGAGGTTAGTGACTTCGACGTCTCGCCGCCTAACGTCGAAGTTAACTTCAAAATAGCGCCCGACGCGTGTAGACGTGACGGGCGCTATTTCGAAGTTGGTGCCGCTACTTCGAAGTAGCGTGCACGTGTAGACGCAGCCAAGAGGTATTATTATACTGCTAAAGGTCACACATTCTTAGAACATCAAAAACTTTATAAAGGAAAGATAACTGAAAATCATTTCAATTATAAATAAAGATTTGAAAGTATTGTATCCATTACAGTGATTCTCAGGAACAGAATGTTTCTTATGCCCATAATCACACAATATAAAATATAGGTGATTAGTGGGCAGAGTGAAGATGCATAAGGTCAAGGTGCATGTAATATTGAAGAACCACGTAATAAATGTGATGGTGGCATCCTTATCATACTGACATTGCACATATGATATTAAACATACTATAATTGTTAAAATTGCTTTGTTTTCCAGAGTCATGTGCTAGTTAATCAAATGGCTCTGCAATTTGCTATGCACCTTTGAATCTTCCTCTTTCAACGGAATTAAGGTGTTTTGTTTTGTTTTGTTTTGTTTAAAAATCTCAGGCCTTTATTGAGAATCTGGGGGCATGTAGTAACTTTTAAGCATATGCAGCTTTAAAAAAGTTTAAATCCATTGTGGTCAACTGTATATATAAAGTGATTTCCATGCTAAAATAAAATCAATTCAAAATATAAAGATGATTGTCACATTGTACATGTTGACAACTGAATGAAATGTGGTGTTAATGGTGTCTTGCTGAAAAAGGAAGTCTTTTTTAAAGTGACTGATTCTAAATGATAGAAAATGAACCTGAACAGCGTGCAACCTCTCCTATAGCCATAATTATTGCCTTTTCCATTTTAAATCTTTTCTGGCTTATTTCACGTGATGATTGAATCTGAATGCTAATTCTCACATGTCCTTTTATGTTCCAAAGTGCCATTTTGTCCCATTGCTGCTTAAGGGATCCGTGTTTTAGCCTTTTGAAAGTGCCAAATAGTAAAGCCTTGTCTTTAAAACTGAACCTACCCACTAAAGAAACTAAAAACAGCCCTTCCACCACAACTCACCAATTCTCACAATTTTGATCTATAACGAATTCAAAATACAGTGATAACCTTCAGCTTCATCCTGGTTGCAGAAGCTATATGCCTGTGATATTTATAAAGTATCTCTTGTGACAGTGGGGGAGATATGTCTTTGTAAACATACAAATTATGCTTTGTTTTGTGAATTCAAGTAATTATTTCAATCTCCATTGTCTATTAGAGCATTCATTTTGTAGCAGAGGCTTGACATTTAGTGGACAGACTGACAAGTTGTGATAAAGCAATCAAGGGCCATCAATATTCCTCATAGACATTAAAGCCAGAAGGGACCACCATGATCATCTGTTCTGACCTCCTGCACATCACAGATCACAGAACCTCACCCAGCCACTCCTGTGATAGACCCCATGGCCTGCGACTGAGTCAATGAAGTCTTCAAATCTTAACTTAGATTTTAAGTTGTAAGGAATCCACTATTTACTCTGGGTCAAACCTCCATACGAGCCACACCCCACACTGTAGAGGAAGCAACTCTACATCCACAGGGTCTCTGCCTATCTGACTGGTTATTTTTACAAGATGGTCACCAGGGAAAGAATTATTTGTTGTAATTCAGGCTATGTCTACACTAGCAGGTTTTGTCAGCAAAACAGCACCCAGATTCCCAAGGCGTTCTGTTGACAGTATGCTGACAGAATGCAGCCCTTTTGTCAACAGCTGGGCCCTACTCCTCATGAGGGATAACTTCTGTCGACAGAAAGCTGGTTTGGACATTCTGGGGACCCTCTGTTGACGGGCAGTGCTTCCAGGACACCGGGCAGTCCTGTCTGCTGTGCTTGTGGTTCTGATTCTTAAAAAAAGGCCTGACTTTTCTTAACAAAATACCTGTAATCTAGATATAGCCCAAGGGCCCTCCTCACCTAATGTCCCATTTCTGGTACTTGGAGATATTTGTAACAGTAATTGCAGATGGGCTGTATCCATCTGTAGGCAAACTTATCATACCATCCTTCCATAAACTTGTCAAGCTCAGTCTTGGAACAAGATAAATTTCTTATCCTCAGTATTACCCTTGGAAGCATTTTCCAGAACATCACTCTGATGGTTAGAAATCTGTGTCTGGTTTCAAGCCTAACATATTGGTGGCCAGTCTATAGCTATTTGCTGTTGTGTTAACATTTGGCCTTAATGTAAATAACTCTTCTCCACCCCTGGTAAGTTGTAACATGCTTCTTTTGTAGCAAAAAAATTCCATATTTAAATATTACCAGAAAATTGAAATCTGCAATTTACTAGTTATTTTCAGTGGAAAAAATGTATGTAATGTAGGTCTTATTGAGTTTTTTTATAAAACGAAAATAATTAAAAATAATTTATGTATATATCTACTATATAT
Organism: Carettochelys insculpta; assembly: GCF_033958435.1. NCBI lineage: Eukaryota > Metazoa > Chordata > Testudines > Carettochelyidae > Carettochelys > Carettochelys insculpta. The sequence continues at coordinate 142,276,934 of NC_134137.1, forward strand.
TTATAATATAGAAATTATATTTAGAATACATACGCATAATTTGTGTGTGTGTGTGTGTGTATATATATATATATATATATATATATATATATAAATGTATTTTAGAGAGTTTATTTAATCAAGAGCTCCTAAATGGTAAGAGCTAGGATCCCCAAATTCAGCATACTACTTTCCCTTATAACTTAAAGCAACATAAGGCTTTGGTTTTGTCAGGAAAAAGGGGTGTACCTGGTATGGATTTGCTTCTTGTAAAACCAAACATAGAAGAGACATAATCACCAAATCAAGGGCTGTCCTGACAACTGACATAAATGAGGGAATGTTGACAGAAAGAGAATCCTTCTGATGTATTTTCCCAACAAGTCCTATTTTTCCAAATTCTATCACTTTTATTGGTCTTCTGCTGATTCTAACCTATCTACTTGTTCTTGAAACATCAGCCCACAACACTGAGCATGGTACTCCAGTTAAGCCTCACTAGGGCCACGTCTACACGTGCATGCTACTTTGAAGTAGCGGCGCCAACTTCGAAATAGCGCCCGTCACGGCTACACGTGTTGGGCGCTATTTCGAAGTTGAAATCGACGTTAGGCGGCGAGACGTCGAAGTCGCTAACCCCATGAGGGGATGGGAATAGCACCCTACTTCGAAGTTGAACGTCGAAGTAGGGCACGTGTAGACGATCCACGTCCCACAACATAGAAATAGCGGGGTCTGCCATGGCAGCCATCAGCTGAGGGGTTGAGAGATGCTCTCTCTCCGGCCCCTGTGGGGCTCTATGGTCACCGTGTGCAGCAGCCCTTAGCTCAGGGCTTCTGGCTGCTGCTGCGGCAGCTGGGGATCCATACTGCATGCACAGGGTCTGCAACCAGTTGTCGGCTCTGTGGATCTTGTGTTGTTTAGTGCAACTGTGTCTGAGAGGGGCCCTTTAAGGGAGCGGCTTGCTGTTGAGTCCGCCCTGTGACCCTGTCTGCAGCTGTTCCTGGCACCCTTATTTCGATGTGTACTACTCTGGTGTGTAGACGTTCCCTCGCAACACCTATTTCGACGTGGTGCTGCCTAACGTCGAAGTTGAACGTCGACGTTGCCAGCCTTGGAGGACGTGTAGACGTTATTCATCGAATTAGACTATGTCGATGTCGCTACATCAAAATAAGCTATTTCGATGTAGTGTGCACGTGTACACGTAGCCTAGAAGAGAATGGCTACATTGTTTAACATCTGAAACACTCATTAGTAGGGGTGGAAGAGGCCAAAGTTATGTAGACCCACCTTTCAATGCCAACCCCAGGCTGTGTCAAGTTCATTAGCTGAGTCACAGATCCAGTCAGAGCCTTTTTCCTACACCACCTTACTCTTTACTTGTTTTAACACAAATTACAGAAGAACAAATACTGTGTCTCTCTTTTGGGTTTGAGGGATGAATTACTTAGCCATCCCACTTAGTAATCTCCTTAATTTAAATTGCATTTGTTATGTTATTGGGTGCATAATTTCAAGCACTGAATAAATTTGATTCACGAATACTAAGTGGCAAAATGAACTGAATAAGCAATTCATTAAAAAAAAAATCTCCCAGCTCTTGTTAAAACCCTTTTGAAGAAAAATCAGCATGGTTGCCAAGTGTTACCTTTTGGTGTAGAACATTGATTTAAATCTTTTTTTTTTCTGTTAGGTGTATAATTCTTGGTCCATCTTTCATTTGAATGAGTCGTAGAATATAGGGTATTCCACAAGAGTGCTGACTGAACCTTAACAGCTATAATTTTGCCATTTACTAGAGGAAACAGCTTCAAAGCGTTGAGCAATGGACTGTACCTTTGACACTAGGTAAGTTGTCAACAACGGCTAGAGCATTAGCAATCTGGACAGTTAAAATGTGAATGCGTTCCTCAGACACTCATGACTTCTTGATTATAGTAAGTGGGAAAGAGCTCTTAACGGCTATCCATGAATGCAAAGCAAAGTTGCTTTCACCAACAGGAAATAAACAGTAGAAACACATATCAGCTACCGATTGAGTGAAATGTGTTTGGAAACATTATGTCCTCCTGACCTTTTAATCTTTCAAAAGTTTTAGCCTATGTGCAGTGTGTGCACACACAACACAGAAAATAGAGATGGATGAGATCTGTTGTAATATTTAGTCCCTGCCAATGTTAAATTGTTTCCTACATTATAATGGATCTGGCTTCTTATGCTGTGTCAAAAATATTTGCTCATCTAAAGCTGAACTGACAGTCAGATAAATGTGGGCTTCCCCCACTTCCTGTGAGTGAATATCCCACTGTCAAATTGTGTACATTATTCCTGACACTTTAAATTTGCCTTTCATTTACTTCAGCATGTCAGTGATACCTTTTCTGCTTTCTTTAGCAACCATTCCTTCTGGTGCCCTCTTATTTTTCAGAATTCTAATATACTTTCAACTATCTCCCCCAAACTTAAACAAAACCTTCCCCCCACCACCGACATAAAGTAAAAGATGCTCCTCATATTAATAGCAAAATGGACAAGGAAAAGTCACAGCAGTACTGTAACATCCTACAACAAGACCTCAATGTCAGTGATTATGCCCCAGGTGCTCGGGTGAAGTGGGAGCAACTGACGAGCACAATGCTATGATGCAGCTCTGTCAGTGTTAGGGAGGAAGAAGAAAAAAGATCAAAGATTGGTGTGACATGTTCCAATGTGTTGACACCAGTCATTGGCTATGTCTACACTACAGAGATCTTCTGATAAAACTTCTGTCAACAGATTGTGGCCACACACATGAAAGTGGATCGCTCTGATGACCCGTTCACTCAACAGAGAGTATCCAGACTGCCTGGCCACTTTCTTGATAGAATGGCCAACTGGACACAGCTGATAGGGCTGCCCGGTGACCTAGAAGCTCTGTCTGTCAACAGAGGACTCCCCAGAGCATCCACATTGGCTTTCTGTCTACAGATTATGTTGACAAAGGCGTTTTGCCTCCTGAGGAGATGGCAGAATGCTGATGGCACAAGTGCCAACTTCAGTGAATTTACTGTCCACAGAACACATTTGTAATGTGGACATTCTGCAAGTTTTGTCCACAAATCTCTCTAGTGTAGATGTAGCCATTGAGCCCAAATGTGCAGACCAAACCAACTACAAGAGAGATCCAAATGAAAAGCCCTACAGGCACTGAGAGTGGCAAGAACCCAAGTACAACAAATTGATGCACAAAGGGCAATTGGCTGACCTGATGCAACAGCATCCAAGTAGCAGTTGATGCAGATGACATCAGAAACATGTATGATGGGTTCAAGAAAGCCTTGCGTCCAATGTCAAAGAAGACTATCCCACTGAAATGAACAAGTGGGGAAACAATCAACAACTGCACAAAGCAGATGCTTTGCTATGTAGAACATTACTCAGAGCATTAAATGAACATATTGTTATAGATGCAGCCAACAATGCCATCAAAAGCCTTCCTGTTGTGAACAAACTTGAAAATGAGGAATTTAACCTTGCCATAGATGGAAAGGCTCCAGCTAGGAAAGACTGCATACCATCAGAGATCATAAAATGCAAACACCTATTGTATCACAACATCTTCAGAAGCTATGCGGCCTTTTTTGAAAAGGAGGTAAAGTACCACAAGAAATGAGACCTCAATATCATCACTCTGGCTGTGTCTATGCTAGCAAGTTCTTTAGAAAGATTTTTCAAAAGAAGGGGGCTCTTTCAAAAGATCCCACAGACCATCTACGCACAAAAAGCATTGTTTCAAAAGTAAATTGAAAGAATGTGGTGCTCCTTTCAAAAGTGCTTTTCCACTCCTGTTTCAGGAAAAGCACCTTCTTTTTAAAGACATATGTGTAGATGCCTCTCAGGGCCCTTCTTGCGAAAGAGCAGTCCTCATGGCAGCTGATTTTTCAATCTCTGGCACCTGATTTTTCAATCCCTGGCCCCTTCTTTTAAAAGATCTGGGACTGTGTGGATACTCTTTTTCAAAAGAACAGATCACTCTTTTGATCCACCTTTTTGGAGCGTGAACTCACTCTTTCAAAAGAAGTTCTTTCGGAAGAGATTTTCTGGAAGGACTTCTTTTGAAAGATCTCTGTAGTGTAGATGTAGCCTCTCTGTAATAACAAGGGTGACAGTTGCAACTGTAACAACTGTAATGATATTACCCTTCTTAGTATTATGAGATAATCCTTTGCCTGAATTGTCCTGAACAGACTTCAGATCCTGGCAGGCAAAATCTATCCTGAATCTGAGTCACCCTGAAGCTTTAGAGCTTAAAGGCCTACAATTGACCTTACTTTTTCACTGGAACAGTACACAAGAAATACAGAGAACAAGAAAATCCACTCTACACAGTCTTCATCAATGTCAGAAAGGCTTTTGACTCTGTCAATAAAGAAGAACTACTCATACATTTAAAAACAATTGATTGTCCTTCCAAGCTCTTAAGCATGATTCAGTGCTTCCATGGAAACATGTACAGTGCAGTCCAATACGAGGGCTCAATCTCTGAGACTTTCCAGATTCAAAATAGAGTTAAGCAGGATTGTGTACATACCCCAACTCTACTTGGGATCTTCTTTTCCCTGCTACTGAAATAAGCATTTGGTTTCTCAACTGTGGGAATCTACTTGTACATAAGATCTGATGGGAGCTGTTAAATCTTCCAAGACTCATATCTAAATGCAAGATTCTAAGGAGATCATTATCCACCACCTCTTTGCTGATGACACAGCCACAACAACCCACACAAAAGCTCATTTTCAAGGCCGAATAGACAGCCTTTCAAGACTGTCAAGATTTTGAGCTTAATGTAAGCCTGTAAAAGACAAACAATGTGCGAAGAAGTTCAGGAAGCATGCTCCACCAAGACCCATGCTTACGAATTTGAAGTGGTGAACCAGTTCACTTATCTGGGTTCCACTATCACAGTCAACCTTTCACTTCAAATGGAACTCACTATCTGTATCAGATACACGTCTGGACAGAAGAAAAGTGTCTGGCAAAATGACAAATCACACAAAGATCAGTGTGTATCATGGATGTGGCATCAGCATGGGTCTGTGAGTGAGGCATGGATCTTTCACTATCATGAAGAAAAGAAGCTCAACAGCTTTCATCTGCATTACCTTAGTTGAATATTTGAAATCTCCTGGAAAGACAGAATCACCAACATTGAAGTGATCAAATGGGCCACTATATTCTATATGCAAACACCCCCAAATAGAGAGGCCTCTGCTAGCTTTAGCAAGTGTGCTGAATGAATGATGGGCTCATCTCAAAGGACATCCTCTACAGTGAATTGACATCTGGAAAAAGACCCAAAGGATGACCAAAATTGTATTTCATGGGTATGTGCAAATGAGACCTTAAAGAAAAAGACATGGATGTAGACAAATGGGAAGATCACACGCATGACCACAGTCCTTGGAAACAAGAACTTAACAAACGTCTCCAGTGTTATGAAAGGAAGCAGCCCTTCATAGCATATGTGAAAAGAGCTTGCAGAAAGCAAACCCAAAAGGTTGAAACATCACCTTTAGATGGGATAGCTGTGGTAGATTGCCTCTTTCATGTGGGTTTCTTCAGTCACATTTGTGGGTCGCCATAAAAACAACTGAGTAAATTCTTTACTGCTCATGGCCCATACCCACAGTCACAGTAGACTGAAGGATGCCTAATACTATTTATCTCCCCTAAGGTCTTCTTTAGCCTTACTGCTTTCCAAGCATCTGTCTCCAGAGTATTTTTTGCTGAAATAACTAGCAGGTGTCTCTGTTAAATATGACTTTATTTTTAACCTTTGTCCACTTTGTATTATATCTGTTTTCACTGATGTTAGCAGGTTCTTCCAAGTTAGTATCAAATGTGATTTCAATAAATATTTTTATTTACCCCTTTTTCTAGGTCACTAAGATGTAAAATAAAATCGAACAATTTCAGTCCCTGGAGCATGAAAGTGCATACCTCCTCAAGTCTAACACATTGCCCTTTGTCGTCCTCCAGCTATACTATACTCTCTGAAACAGTGCCCAGTATCCAAGCCAATTTTATTTAATATTTATAGTCAGGTGCTCCATCAAATCCTCCATAGCAGTAATATTACTGCAGTCCTGGAATGCTAATTCACCAGCATTTCCTCCATCTAATTCTATCAGAGTACAGACAAAAATCAGATTTGTCTAACAAGATTTGTTTTTCTAACAATGAGCCCATGCTCAGTCCAACCTATTCCCACTGAACTTTGAGAGCATACAGAGCAGGGTTTACAGGACCGTGGCTTTTGCTTGCTGAGTAGAATATTAACTGTGAGTAATTCTCACAGCTTTAAAGTGTTCTGTTTCTTTGCTGGGATTTTTTTTATTATCTATCTGGAATGTATACTGTCTTCCCAATTATTACTCTTTATATTATCATATTATGTAGGTGCCCGTGTCATTGATCAAGGAACACTTTTATGGTATGTGCTATGCAAACACAGAACAAAATAATATTGCTCCTTATTTTAGTAGGCTATTATTTAGCAGGACAGTTCTTTTCCTATTGTTAAAGTTTAATAACAGGGTTCTGCCACAGCAAATGCATGTGTGAATACTACTTTGTCAGCAGGATCGCTTTCCTGTTGACATAGTGGAATCCATTATTTGGGGATGGAAATATTTTGTCCGCATAAGTGCTGACAAAAAGCATTCACACATGCCGACTTTTAGCAACAGGTCTGTGTCAACACAGCCATGCCACTAAAAGCTGCTTAGTGTAGACATATCCACAATCAGAGAAGCTATACTTAATCCTGGCATTATGATCTTCTCCCACGCTCCTGGGAAACATCACCAGGATAGATTAGTTATAAGTCAGCCATTGTATACTGATATTTACTTCTTGTGTAGCTACTACTACTAAGAACAACTCAGTCTCCTCCTACCACCAGTCACCACTAACACTGCCTTCATCTGAGTGAAGAATTGCAAAAAAGTGATCTCTTGAGTCATTGATGATGCTATGCACCCTCTCATACTCACACAAATTCATAAGTACTTCTGTTACCTACCCCCTAAACATAAAATCAATGGTTATATCAGCCAATCAACACAAAGTCAAGCAATTCCTATAACTAAGTAGCAAACATAGGCGTAGTTTCCGTCTCTATGTCATCTAGCCTCCTCCAACTCCCCCCCCCAAGCCCGGTTCATTTCTGCTTTTCTTGTTAGTGATTTATATCCTCACTGTGCGCCAATTAGCCTCTGTTAGACAGCAGGAGTTAATCTGAGGGGAAGGGAAAACGATATTGACTAGTTTAACTGTCACTGGGCTTCTGGCAAGTGGACATGATTTTAACCCTTCATTTGTAAGAACAGAAATGAGTTATCCAGGCAGTCACTTATGATTTAATGTTTTGACCAAAAGCTACATAACTACATTTATGATTATTACATTACCATGCACAGGCTCCAAGTGCAGCATGGAAAATCATTATCTCCTTTACTCACACAAACCTCAGCACAATTAGTAGGGTGATTGTGCTCAGCCTCTGCAGTCATCATTTCATCCTGCATTTGGCAGTGGAAATATTAGCTTTGAACCAATGGTTAAGATAGGTGAAACAGCTTTCAAAATGACAAATTCTCAGTAATGGTATCTTAAGTGCCATCATTGTAAAGACAGTTGCACAGCTACTTTGATTTTACCCCAGCAAAGCAATTTATAATCTTGCCTTTCTATATTTATGCTACACTGTGGGTGTCTCAGTAAAATATGTACCCTATATGCTGGTTTCAGAAGCATAGGCGAGAAGAGAAAATTATAGCTCATTATCTTTGCTTTCGTTTCCACATGTAAGTTGGCTTCCTAAACCTCACGTGTGTTTTATTCTTCTGTGTGGATGCAGGTCAATTTTCACCTTATAGTGTAGTGGTTATTGTGCTCAGTTTCTCCCCATATGCTTTAACAATGGCAACAACCAAGTGTTGACATTAAGTTCTTGTTTACAAGGATGGCAGCTTTTTCATTGTTCTTTCTCTGATGTTCAGGCTCCAAGATGAGTATTAGATCTATTTGCCATTTATAGTTCATTCATCTTTATAGTATCTGGAGACTGACTAGCCAGATGAGGTTTGCTGTGTTATAGCCATGCTGGTTACAAGATATGAGAGAGACAAGGTGGATAAGATTACATGCTTTATTGGTGGTTATTTAGCCTAAAAACTACATAACAGCTTTATTTGTGGAACAAACATGATGATTATCACTTTCTCACTGATCATCCAGCTTATGTGCATTACCACATCCACCTACCTTGTGTGTGTCTTGTCTATTCAGATTGTGAGAGTGAAGGTTGGTCAGTAGACCCTGACTTACACAATGACAAGTGTAATGTGGTTTAGTTCTTGGTTAGTCCCCAGTTACTTGTCTTAAACCCTTGTACCCCAAGCCTACATGACTGCAGGTTTGCCTTGTATTCCAAGTGGAGCATAAATCAATTACAAGTCTCCTCCACTTCACTCTGTCTCGGTACAAAACTTCTAGCTAACTCCAAGAATATCCCAGTTGTTGTCCTTCAATCTCAGTAGATCTTGTCCACATTGCCTGAGGTCTTCCTCTTTTGTGTTTTCCTTGTAGGTTTGATTTGAGAGCTTGATGGACTATGCTGGATTATGGTTTTCTGAGATTGTGCTGGTGCCATCCCCACTTTAAAATCTCAATTTGAACATCAGATGGTTCTTGTCCTGCTCTGTTCCAAAGCTTTTCATTTGTGACAAAGTCTTGCCATTTGATGCAAAGGATGTACCTCAGGCATTTGTTTATGAAAGTCTGTAGTTTGTGATTTGAAAACTTTTTAGTATGCCAGGACTCACATCCACACAAAAGCACACTCTTCACATTTGTATGGTAGATCCACAGTTTCATCTTCACACATATTATTTGTGCACTCCATGTGGGACTAAGAGTCTTCAATGCTTCTGTTGCTTTCCCTATCCTGGCAATGATATCCTTGTCTGTTTCTCCATCTTTACCCATAATACTCCCCAAGTAGGTGAACTGCTCTACATCTTCCAGGTCATCTCTTCCCAGCATGATGGTGTTGTTGTTGGCCTAGCTGATCTTCATGGTCTTGGTCTTTCCCTTGTTAAAGCTCAGTCCAGTCACTGAGGAAGTTTTGTCTAGGGTTGCAAACTTTTCTTCCATGCTTTCATGTCAGTGTGAAAGAAAGGCAACATCATCAGCAAAATCAATGTCCTCTAGCTGTTTGAAAAGTGTCCACTGAATGCCCCATTGATGGCTATCTGTTGTCCCGTTCACAATTCAGTCCATTGTGATCAAGAACAGGAAAGGTGACAATAGGCACCCTTGTCACATTCCTGACAGTATGCCGAAGGATACTACCAAGACACCCTTGTGAACAACTTGGCATGTTGAGGGTTAGTATGTTGAATGGATCAGGCTAGTAATTTTGGATGGGATGCCACGGTGTTGCAGCAGTTTCCACAAAGTGTCTCTATCAACACTGTCAAAGGCTCTTTCAAAGTCTATAAAGGCTATGTATAGGAAGGGGTTCCACTCAAGCAACTGTTCTATGATCATTCTGAGAGCTGCTGTTTGGCCAGTACAAGATCTCTTGCTTCAGAAGCTGGCCTGTTCTTCCCTGAGCTGTCTATCAGTTTCTATCTTCATTCTTTCCAACAGAATCCTATTGAGCACTTTTCCTTGAATAGACAGAAACATGATGCCCGTCCAGTTCTTGCATTCCTTCAGGTTGCCTTTCTTTGGAAGCTGGTAAGGTAGCCATGTTTCCATTCTTGTGGGACCTCCTCAGTGTCCCAAATTTTCCCAAATAGATTATACATCGTGTTGATTAATGTCTCACTACCTGCCTTGATTGCTTCTGCAGGGATGTTGTCTGGACCAGGTACTTTTCTGCTTTTCAGAGTGGCAATGGCTTTTCTGATTTCTTCTTTTGTAAGTCTGCTGATGTCAATTTGCAGAGGTATATTTGCAAGTGGTATCTCTAGAGGTTCCATGTGGGCACGGTGGTTCAGTAGCTCTTCAAAGGTTTCCTTCCATCTACTGAGCTACTTACTTGGGTTTTTTAGCACATGCTTCTCCTTGTCCTGTACTGGCTTATCCACTCTGGGCCATGACCCATCTAGCTTCCATGTGATGTCATACAGCTTTTTCAAGTTTCTCCATCCTTCAGCTTGGTCTGCTTGTTTAAGGTTTTCCCTGAAGTTCTTCCTGTCCAATTTTACAGCCTTTCTAACTTCTCTGTTGGCTTCAGAATACAGTCTCTGAGCCTCTGCCTTGGCTGAAATTGTTTTGCTGTTGTTGAGTGCAGCTTTTCTGTCTTGTCGTTACTTCACTTTTCTCAGAATTTCTGCTGCGATTCATTCTTCGTGGTGCCTTGTCATCTTTCACAATGTTTTATTGCCAGTCTCTTGCCAGGCTGTTTTGGTGCATTCCCAAATTTGTTCCATGGTAGCATCTTTCGGGCTGAGGTTTGTTAAAAGAGCATATCTGTTGTACAGTTCCACATAGAAAGCTTCAGCAGCTCCATGTTGACTCTCAGTCCCGGATTGGTCACTTTTGTGGTGCCCCTCTTGAGCTTGAACTTGAGTTTTGTCATGACTAAATGGGGGTCTGAATGTATTCTGTTCCTGCATTGATCTGCTGCATCAGATTAGTTAGCTCCTAACAGCTAATATAATAAGCGAAAAAATGTAAAAATTCTTACTCTCTAGAATTTGGCTGTTTATAATTCTTATATCCCTGTGAGAAATTATTGATCTGATAAATTCCAGGTTCTCTATGCCCCAGGTTCAGGTACCTATCACCACCAAGCTTCACACTTGGATATTCACTATGCATCACTCTCTTATTCCAAGCACCCAGTTCCCTGATAGAGATATTGAGTGTCATCTGAAGGTTCCTACTGGAAAGCCCAATTACTACATCCCCACTCTGGAGCCATTGTAATTAATCAAATAAAAATTCATTAAAGTACATCCATGAATGATTTAATGTAAAGTCACTTCCTGACACTGTCAGCCAAATCCTAGAAAACCCACCCTCAGCAGGCCAGTCTCTAATCTACTCCCCACCCCAGTCTTCAGTTCCAACCACTCTGCAATGGTGAATCCTAGCAACCAAAATGGCCTTTGCAGAGTCCTCAGGTGTTACATCTCTGTCCCGTGTCCCACCACAGGTTTTTCTTCCGTCCCGGTGAATACTTGAGCAGCTGGTCCTGGGGCTAGCTGATTGGACAGCTGTGAGATCAACTGCAGCTGCAAAAGTCATTGAGGTTGCAGCAAGTCATGGAGTCTGTGATTTTGTCACCTTCCATGAGAGACACAGAGTTTTATTCAACATCCCCCAACAGAAAGTGGTTAGCTTCTCATAGCAGAGCTAGAAGCCTTTTACATGCTGCACCCACACCAGTGACAAGGGTGCTACTAACAGCACACTGTCACAAGTCCCAGTGGAGCTTTTCTTTTGATCTGTAATTTATAATGGACAGTCACAAACCTCCACAACCAGGCTCTGCTGGGACATTGTCTAGGACTAGAATGACAGGAGATATGCTACATTCTGAAAAATGTCACCCCCTTTCTCTAATTTCACAACTACATCCCCAGCGATTGAATTTTTTCTCTACAATGTGTCTTCACTCAAATGCCAAGATGGTCTACATTATGGTAGTTCAGTTTCTTGCTTATAAAACATGAAGAGAGATCAGTTTAGAGAGAAAACAAACTTCCCAGGACAGGGATGATCTTCTGTCACAAACAGACAATTTAACATTTAATAAAGAGCTTGACAAAGTCAGCCAGTTGTAATGGTCACTCTGGAGTGCACTCCAGCATCCCCCAATTTATCAGAATTGTTATGCTAGTAGTACAGAAAATCAATCCTAAATCAGGCCAACCTGGAAAAGATTATAAGTTTCAAGGACATAAAACAAGAGGACCAGAATCACTTAGAAAGGGGATACATTCCATGTCAATAGATAAACCATTTAGTCAGATGGTGTTGCCAGAGATGTCCCATGATGTGATAACTCCAACATCAGCCCATATATTTTGGAGTAAACTAGACTCAGGTCATGTATTTGTGAATTCCACCTTGTCACAGTCCAATATATATAGCCCAAGGACCAGTGTGCTTCAGCAGCAGTCTTGGGAATTACAGGTTATGGACCACAAACTGCAGCATGCTGGGAGAACTTCCTAGTTTCTGCCAGGATGTGCTCTCTGCCCCCAGCAGGATCTTAGCAGAGACTGTGCTGGGAGCAGCATGCGGGTGGCAGGCAGAGAAGAGGGGCTGCTGAACTATGGTCCTGTCTTCTGCTTTTTTTACAGAATAAAGCCTGTTCTTGGTGGTTTATCTGAGTGGGTCTGGTCTGAGCTACACACACATTAATACACAATGCAGAGAACACTAGGGAGCCTCAGACCTAGTCTCTCCCAGCTGTGTAAGAAATCACAAGGCTTCCCCTACACTGGATAACCTCACACTGGGTTAGTGAACAGGAGGGGTTGCACATGCTTTAGGAAAGCCAAGGTATTTCTTTTAATCGCAATGATTTATCATAATTGCTTATGAGCATACACCACTGAATAGCTCTGCACCAGCCTTTCTCTGTTCAGAATCTAGACTTGGATCTCAGCTTGTCTTCACTCTTTCAGGGCTCATCCTTATGGGACCTGTGTCACACTGTCTGCAGCGGCTTCTTGGCTGGGTATACCTCATGGCAAATTGTCAAAAAGCAAGGCAGACTTTCCATGCTGGTGGTGCATTTGGTACCTAGATATCACCAACCCCCGAACAAATCAAAACAAAAAAGCAGGCCCGTAGCCCTTTAAAGACTAATAGAATAATTATTCCAAGGTGGAATTATTCTGTTAGTCTTTAAAGGGCTACTGGACTGCTTTTTTGTTTTGATAGTAGATAGACTAGCACGGCTTTCACTCTGTTACTACCCCTAACAAATGTGAACTCCTAGAACACAATAAATGTTGCTGTTTTTACTTGATTTACCAATAAAGTCAACACCTCAGAAAGAGATAAATTTGGACTAAACATTTTCTGTTCGAAGCAGGGGCTGGAATTTCACCTTCACTAAACTCTTGTTTAACCACTATTTGGGCTTGGCTACACTACCACCTTCCTTCGAAGGAAGGATGGTAATTAGGGTGTTGGGAGTTTGCTAATGAAGTGCTGCCGTGCATAGGCTGCACTTCATTAAGCAAATTCCCCCCCCGCGGCAACCTTGAATTTTTAAACTTCCAAGGACCGGCACGCGTCTAGCCGCGACTCACCCGCTGGTACTTCGAAGTGCCGGGCCAACTTCAAACTCCCCTTACTCCTCAAAATTTTGAGGAGTTGCAGCTAGGTGTGTGCCGGTACTTTGAATTTTAAAACTTCAAAGTTGCTGTGGGTCGGGGGCGGGGGGGGGCGTGGAATTTGCTTAGTGAAGTGCTGCCTATGCACGGCAGCACTTCATTAGTAAACTGCCAGCACCCTAATTACCATCTTTCCTTCGAAGGAAGGTGGTAGTGGAGACAAGCCCTTTGATTAATGGGCACACTCGAATAACTGGCATGACTCATAGCTGGGCAAATATGGTAGAGTCAGGGCTGGGGTTTGTCCACAGAGAGGGAGAGTAAAGCCTGGCCTCTAGGAGGGAGGGAGTGAGGGGCAGCTGTCTCGTTGCTGCCCTGCATCCCTCCATGCTACTTCTGAGTGCGGGCTGGCAGGATCCTCTGCTCTCCCACCCAATTTAAGTACTCTGGATTATCCAGGAGATTTGATTATCTGGCAAGCTCCCAGTCCTGTGGATGCCAGATATCAAAGAGTTTACTGTACTTACAATGTGGCTGGGAGACCTTTTGGTCTTCCCTTTGACTACAACCATTTTATGTTTGTTTGTTTGTTTGCTTTTCCAAAAAGGGAAAGATAATTACTTTGGCGAAAGCCATTTAGGTGAAAATGCTCTAAACTTAAGTTAAAAAACATTCTGTGGATTTTATCTATTAGTTTATGTATTAGTAGGATCACAGGAAAGACAGATTAAACAATCTAACAAGTTATTTGACCCATTGCTGGTCTGGTGTTTCCAGCTTGCAGTGTGGTATTTATTTATTTTTTCTCAGCAGTGCATTTCAGCAAAAATGACAAATTTCATCAACTGTTTGTATTTTTAAGCAACTAAATTCTTTGAATGGAAATGGTTCTACATTTTTCTGAGCAGATCCACACATGACATGACTACCCTTTATTTTTGAGAAATCAAACCATCAGTCCAAGAATAGTCAACGCCACTCCTCTACAGAGGAGATAAATGACCTCGTAATACATGCCTATACCCCAAGAATCTTCTGTCACTCAGAACAAGAAATATCCCTTGGTACAGTTTAAGCAATGCCGCTTATACTTATGCCCTACAGCTAGCCTTGGGCAGAGACTCACTGTGAAGGCTTTATGAGGAGAAAGAAGAAGAGAATAGCCTGGGTAGCAGAGTACATGAATGCATTTGTTTTATGAAGAATATCTTTGACTATCTTGCTCAGAAACTTCTCTTGGCAGTATATCTGGTAAGCTGCGTGCTTATGTAAGCCACACACCAAATGGGTGTGGTTCACTGTCCCATGTAGTGGCATCTAGACCACTTACACAGAGAAAGATTGAGTCTCCTCTACAGTTTTAGGTGAGAGGTGGCTGGCTTTTTGTTCAAATTGTAGAGGTTCACGCGCCAAGCTCCAGAAGTCTGTGGTTCCAATCTGCCTGTGGGCGGATACTCATGTGCAACCACTCCAGTGAGATTCAGATGCTGCCCAGCTGATTAGCAGAGAGCCCCCAGCTAGGTTTGTGTTTCAGTTGGTGGTGCACATTCATACATGCCTTTGTGCACATAGAAAAGTGCATTCCACACACAGATGGAAAACACCTGCATATGGATGGTAAGGATTAGAGGGAATGTTGCCTCTTGGCATGGCAAAATCTCCCCTCCATGAGACTCAGGAATATATTCAGTATAAATTATTGCTCTCAGGCTGTGTCTAGATTGAAGAGATCTGTCAGCAAAACATATGCAAATTGTGCAACACATTTGTGTATCTCCTCCTGGCTTTCCCTACATTTGACCCATCTACATGGGGACAAATGCCAGGACCACCTCCCCACACACACTCCACAGGCACATCACTTCTTCCTCATAGAATGAAGGTGACCAGGATGTTAGCAGAAGGCTCCCAAGGGGCAGACTTCTGTTGGGAGACCTCTGGGCTCTCGACAGAAGCATTCGATCTAGACATAGCCTCAGTTATTTGCTGCATCCCATGCTCAGTAGGTACAGCAGAGATAGAAGGGGCCTGTCCTTTAGGAAGCTAATGACATTTCTACACTTCACCTTCTGGTAACAATCCCTTACATCTGCCATCTGGGGACATCCAGAGACCACACACTGCCTCTTCCTCCCCACATGCCCTGTATTGGGAACTGGGTGACATAGAAACAGACTATACCAGCTCCTACAGTAACCAATGATTCATTACCTATTAACATCAGATTCTGCTCCTGTTGTTCCAGCATAGGACAAAGGGAGTGAAATGATCTGGACTAGAACCTGACTATTTCTTTAACAATAAGTGAATTAATTAAAACTTAAAATAAAAGAATTTTCTGCCCCTCTAAATTCCCATCCCCATGGTAGAAATATTATTTCTGATTCCCGCTATGTTTCTGGAAGTTAGGAGACACAGATGGTTAGTATGCAGGTCCTGGTGCAAACCACAGGAGGAAAATAATTGGGTAGGATTTGCCCCTAGCCCACTGTGGACATTTGACTGTATCACAAAACTGCTAAATACTGTGAAGTTTAATACAGAACACCAACTAACTCATTACTTGAAGACCAAAATATGTGTGGTTAGAACAGAAGTTATTTAACAGAGCTCAATGGAGAAGAGTGAATGCTATTGTTTTTGTAAGCAGCTGAGTAAAACCTTGTTAGTGGATCATAGTAAAACCTCATTGAGGTTGATAGGTGTGAACAGACCCTTCTATTAACATAAGACTAGTCACTACCCACTCTCCTAAGTCACAAAGTACATATGAACTCGGTCAGGGCTATTGTCTGAGTATTGTGTCTGGGTAGGGGAATGGGATGCAGAATGAGACAGAGATCTCACAGAAACTGAGGCTTTATCTACTCCTGGCAGCCTTTGTTACAACAACCTGTGTGGCTACTGCCGTGCTGCTAAAAGTCATGCAGCAGAGTCACTGTTTCTCCACACTTCTGCTGACAAAATCCCT
Organism: Carettochelys insculpta; assembly: GCF_033958435.1. Lineage (NCBI taxonomy): Eukaryota > Metazoa > Chordata > Testudines > Carettochelyidae > Carettochelys > Carettochelys insculpta. Next base: position 142,293,236 of record NC_134137.1, read on the forward strand.
TCCACTCATGGAACTTCCACCCATGGAACTTCAACTTTGCTGCCAGGAAAGCGCTCCTGCTGATGAAGTGCAATTCACACCAGTGCTTCTCATCTGCAAAATCTTTGTCTTTTAGAGAGGATAGGGTTTAGGGCTTGGTAATGACAAAACTTTTGTCACTGGGACGCCAGTTTGGGCACAGCCTGAGAACAGACTAGAAGAGAGACAGAGAGAGGGAGAGAGAAAGAAAAGAAAGCCAAGCAGAAGGGTGTGAGCAGCTGAGTGGTATGACCCTGGAAAAAAGCTAAAAAGAGAGTCTCTGAATCCAGTGTTCATTAGAGATGTGTGTTCCATTTGTTCTTCATTCTTTCTGAATTCAAAGATAGGGGACTTTGTACTTTCCTTGTAAATAAACAAGATTCGGCAAAAGAATATACCAGACTCCATTAAGATCTACTTCGAACTGGAAATTATCCAGGGCCCCAAACATTAACTAGCTGCTAGGGTCAAAAATGGGCAACATTATTAAGAATATTTAGGCACTGCAAATGTACTGGGAAATACACAAGACGTGGGTGATTATAGGAATTTGGTATTGCTGAATCATCAAGTGCCAGAGTGAACATGTCCATCATGTGTTGCATCCAAATCTGCCAGTTCCAGAATCCAGGATTTGAAATGTTTGTCTGAATCTCACAACAGAAGAGAAATGCTCTTATGCCAAGACAGCTGGATTGGGCTGTCTTCCAGTTTGTTGTTAAATGATATTACCATAAGATGTGCAGGGAAATTGAAACTGACCTTTCTTCTTTCAGTTGCAGCTCAGATGAGGGAAACAGAAACATGTTCCTTCCATTGCTAAATGAGGCTCTTGATGATAGTAAGGAGTGCAATGACATTTTGTATCAATGCTCCTTGGGCACAGTCACTTATTGAATTTTGAGGTTAACCGTCTACTCGCTGCTCCACAAATGGAGATCAGATTCCATGTGTTAACTAAATAATAAGTACAGCCTGATGCGGCTAAAAGATACAACTAGAAAGGTAGTAGAAGATTAGAATGACTTGCCTATTAACATTCACCTGTATTTTTAATGAGTTCACATTGTCTATTTTTAGGCCTTGCTGTGTCCACTTTGTATTTGCAATCAAGTTCACAGATACACAAACATGGGCAATGGACAAATATAAGTATTTGCAGAAATAAAGTACTGAATGCATATGTGTGAGGGTTCACACTAACAGAGTGCATGCACTTGTGCAATCATGGTAAAGATCAATACTTATCCAACCAATCATGAGTGAACACCACCACCCAGGGAGCATCTATACCAAATGGTGATAAGTTCCATTGGTTATTAACCCAAATGAGAAACAAGCTATTTTTAAATTGTTATGATTCATCTGTGCATGGTTTCATCTGGTCTTACTGAGTCACAAAGGAGAAGTTTGGGTGTTGTGCCATGTCTGGGTCACAGTTTCTTAACAGTGGAATGAATCTTTTCCAACAATGATATGTGTACATGGGTTTGGGGACTGCGCCAATGGCATCCAGTTTTGAGCATGGAATTGCGGCAGAATAGTTTACTGTTGATCACTGAAACCAATGTATAATCTAAAGCTATGCCAATAATCAAGCAGACAAATAGGAACACACTATTTAATTTCAATGTTAGTTTTAGCAGCTAAACTTATTCTGAACTGCAATACATAGCACACTTGGCCCTTATAACAGTGGTTCCCCACGTTTTCAGTAAGACGACACTCTTCAATGAGAGAAAAAATACCAAGGCACACTCACTTTTTTCAGTTGAATCGATTGCTCATAAATATCACATTTACTTATATTTACTGGTTACAGTCTTAGTAGAGAAATGTCCAACATAGTAGTGCATACAACAAGCTAAACAAGGACCAAACGCATGAATGCTTCAAATCCACCATCTTAGACAACGAGCACAGACATTTTTCAAAATCTGCTCAATGCCATGCTAGAAACATTGGCTAAATGAGTAACCACTGAAAGCAGGCTCCCTGCCCCGCCATCCTGTTGGAATCAGGACGCAGGATTTAGACCACTTACCATCTCTGACAGGCTTGCTGTCTCCCTCCCTCCCCCTTGCCACAGCAGGACGTGTGGGTTGGCTCCCCACCAGCTCAGTTGAGCATGGGAGCAGCATTTTAGCTGCTTCCAAGCACAAACGGGATCCTGTGGGATTGTCAATTTCTCCTCGTGGTGGCTCTGCAAAGAGCCACAGTGAAGGGAAATTGATGGAATTTCACAGCACACTTGGACAGGGCTCAGGGCACACCAGCGTGTCACAGCACACTGGATGAAAACTGCTGCTTTATAAGCAGGGCTTTTTTTTCTGCTGGCACAGCCCAGAATGGCATTCCAACACCTGTTTTCAAAAGCCGGCTGGGTGGCTGCATCCACGTTGTATCTGGCCCCGAAGAGGCATTTGCAGCTTGGGATGCAGCTGCCTCTGGATGACCCCTCCTCCACTCCCTCCTTCCTCTGAGATGCCGGCAGACAGGAGCCATGTGGAGGAGGCAATGGCAAGGTAGGAGGTGAGGTACGGTGGGTGAAGGGAAAGGGGAGTGGGGTATAACCTGAGGGGTGGGTTATGGCCACGTCGGGGGGGGGGTTGAGACACATGGGGTGGAGTTGGGGCTGTGCAGTAGGTGGGGCTGCACAAGGAGGCAAGCCACTGGGGGTGGGGTTTGACCCATGCAGGTTGATTTGGGCCCTGCTGGGGGCCAGTTCAGACCCTGTGAGGGGGTGGTTTGGGCCCTCTTGGGGGGCAGCTTAGGCCCCATGTGGGGGCCAGTTAAGCTGCTTGGGGGCAATTTGGGCCTCCCCGCGGGTTGGTTAAGCCACCAGGGGTCAACTTGGGCCCTGCTAGGGGGCAGATTGGGCCCCACACAGGATGGTTTGGGCTCCGCATGGCAGGCGGTTAAGCTGCTGGGGGGTAGCTTGGACTCCATACAGGATGGTGTTTGCCCCACTGGAGGACAGTTAAGCCATCCAGGAGCAGCTTTGGCCCTGCCAGGGGCAGTTAAGCCCCTTGTGGTGTGGTGTGGGCCCTGCATGGGGTGGTTTGGGTCCTGCATGGAGGGATTAAGCTGCCAGGGAAAAATGGGGGTTGGGCCTCAGGGCTGTTTGGGGCGATTTGGGACTTGAGCTCTGCCACCTCTTTTTCTAGGGAAAAAAATCACTGTTTATAGGTAAACTGGACAGCTGTGCTGTGTGAAGTCCTTGTGTTTCATCTGTTTCAGCAGAATGTAATTTGAGATTCTGGGCTTAGTTCTGATCACTTTCTGGTTCAACTTTTCTGGTGTAACTTTTCTGAAGTCAACAATTATAGGACATAAGTGAGAAAGGAATGAGACCCACCATTTCATCACTATATTTGCAAAGCAGTAACACGAGTAAAATAAAATAATACAAAGTTTTGTTTTGGTTTTTCTTGAAGAAACCTACAGCCTTCTCCTTTTCAAAGCAACTTATGTATGATGGAATGAAGCCCAAGCTCAACTTCAAGCTGCGCCTTTTCGTACAATTTCAGCACTACAGGCACTTTGGAAAGAAGCACCGTCTGGTTTCCTCTCTTTACGTTTTTTTTAAGGATAGTACATTGTAAAAAAGTAATTTACCATGCAGGTTATATGAAATTCAGGCATTGCTAGTCTTCAGAAAAATGAAATGCAACATATGTACAGTTGTCTTTATTTATCTTTGCAATTTCATTACAATATACATGTAGCAGTATGAATCCTCAGCTGAGATGAAACTAAGCTTTTCACACATACATAAAAGTACAACCTATTTGTAGATATGTAGCCTCTTCCCTCTTTTGCATTTTGAAGTTCTTCTACTTGTGAATGCAAAAGTTATTTTTTATAAAGCAGGCCTTAAAACACTGTATTTCTACCACATATGCCCTCTATATTCTGCGAGTTGTTTCAGTGACTTTTAAATAGTTTATAGAGCTTGCAGTATGAGGGTATGAGCCTCATCTCCATGCACATGCTCCTTGTGGCCTCACATCCTCTCCAACCCCAGTGTAGTTGGAAAGAAAGGGTTTCCAAGTTGGGGGAATTGGTGATATGTATGAAGGAAAGAGTGCAAGTGGAGACAAAGGAAAACATTGGCAATGTAGGAGAGTAACAAAGAACTGAGGGGCAGAGAATTAGGACACCCCTGAGAGGGAATGTATCTGTATCAGTATCTACCAACTTACATTGTATTAATGTGCTATATATACTGTAACAGATTAATACAAGATGAGTTGGTAGATACTGAAACAGACACATTCCCTCTCAAGGGCATCCTCTTTTTTGAAAAGTCAAATACGGTAACCCTAAAGACATCATGACTAAAAGGAAAGACTAAGAGGTGGGTACAATAATAAATATTGTTTCCCACCTTACCCTTTCTCAGCTGTGTCTACACATGCACACTACTTCGAAGTAGCGGCACTAACTTCGAAATAGCACCCGTCGCGGCTACATGCGTCGGGCACTATTTCGAAGTTAACTTCGATGTTAGGCGGCGAGACGTCGAAGTCACTAACCTCATGAGGGGATCGGAATAGCGCCCTACTTCGACGTTCAACGTCGAAGTAGGGACCGTGTAGACGATCCGCGTCCCGCAACGTCGAAATTGCCGGGTCCTCCATGGCGGCCATCAGCTGGGGGGTTGAGAGACACTCTCTCCAGCCCCTCAGCTCACTGGTGGCCACGTGGAGCGGTCCCTTAAAGGTCCCCTCCCCCTCCCTGCCTGTGCAGGAAGCTGAGAGAACGTGCAGGCTGCAGCCTGCACACGCGGCTAGCCTGCACCACCCTCAGCGACACAGCCAGCTGCGATGGCTGCCCGGCAGCCCCCCCAGCGCCCCCAGGGGACCTCCCCCAAGGGGAGCCAGGGCAGCCAGCCCAGCCAGAGGGGCAGCCACGCTGGCAAGCGGCAGCGGGGCCCCTCCTGGACGGAGGCCGAGCTGCAGGACCTGCTGGGGCTCTGGAGCGAGGAGGAGGTGCTCCAGGTAATGGGGAGTAAGAGGCGGAACGCGGATGCGTTCGCTCGGCTGGCCGATGGCCTGGCTGCCCGGGGTCACCCTGCCTGCACTCCTGACCATGTGCGCAGTAAGGTCAAGGAGCTGCGGCAGGGTTATGCCCGGGCCCGGGATGCGGCCAGCCGATCTGGGGCCGCCCCCGTCACTTGACCCTTTTACAGGGAGCTCAGGGACATCCTGGGCTCCCGGCACACCTCCTCCCCTCCGGCCACCCTTGACACCTCGGCTGACGAGCCCCAGCAGGCCCTGCAGCCGGAGTCCGCCCCGGAGGCAAGCCCCACACCCCGGGGGCCCCCCCCCGGAGGCCACCGCCGGGACATCGCGGCAGGAGGAGGAGGAGGAGGAGGAGGGGGGCTCCTCCTCTGCAGAATCCAGCGTTCAGATCCTCCTCCTGCCATCCCGGTGCAGCAGCAGGGCCTCCGCCCCCTGGGGATCTCCGGACCGTGGGAGCGGACCAACAGGTAGGTACCCCCCTCTGGTGGACACCCCTGGGCTTGAGGGGCGGGGGTAAGAGATATGTGTCCAGGGCCCCCCACATGCTCACATGGCCATGGCCCCAAGGACACCAGGGCCATGGCCCTCACAGCACTGCATCCATCAGCCCCTGCCCCCGCCCAACCTGCATGACAGTGCCATGCCCCATCCCCGGGCCAGGGGGGAGCGGAACCTCGAGGGGTCCCCGGGAGGAGGGGGTGGGACACCCCGCAGCAGCAGCATGTGATGGAGTGGGGGGGGTGCCAAAGGGAGACTCAGGCTACATATGAGCAACCAGAGCCGAATAGCTCCCAGGGCCAAAGGAGGATCCTGGGGCTACAGCTGTCAGGTGACACCTCTGCCCTGAACAAACAGGAGGGAGGAGTTGAGCTGGCTTGGAATTGGGGGGCGAGGGCGGGGCCCACAGGTAGAGGCTAGGGGAAGGGAGAGCTGGTAGGCAGCCAGCCTGAGGAGGGGGAAAGCTGCATCCCAGAGGGGCCCCCCTTGGGGTCTTCTCCCCACGACGGGTTGGAAGGACTGTCTCTTCCGACAGCTGGTGCTGTCACTCCTGCCAGAAACTGGCCATCTGTGGCCTAAGAAAGCTCTCCTGCTCTCAGACCCTGTGGGGTGAAGTGAGAGTCGCTCCCACCAGGGGATGGGGTGCAGGGCAGGGGGACCCCTGAACCCAATCCATCACAGCAGCATCTCCCGGGGACGGGGATGGGGAACCTGCAGCACAGGGCTGGGGGGACAAAGGCCACGGCTCGGGGCCCACACTAACGCCTGTCTCCATTCTTCTTCCCCCCCTCCTCTCCTGTGTCCTGCACCTGCACCATCAGAAAGAGCGGAAGAGAGCGCCGGCGAGGCCTCAGTTGTCCCGGAGAGCCCTCCGGGACCATCGCTCCAGGGCAGCCCCTCGGCCGAGGACCGACCGGCCCCACGGCGGGCTAAACGGCGGACCCCGCGCCTCCAACCGCCGACGGCGACGGACCCCCAGCTGCTGGCCATCCACCGACGGCAGCTGGAGGTCGCGGAGCAGCACCTCCAGCTGCAGGATCAGGCGCTGGCCTGGAGCCAGGAGGCATGGGGGGCCTACATGCAGACATTTAACTGCCTGGTGGACTACCTGGCCCCCCATGCCGCGCCGGCCGAACCATCGCCCGCCCTGCCTGTTCCTGCAGCCCCACCACCAGCTGCTCTGCCCGTTGCCGGCCCGTCTGCCGTCGCCCCGCCACCCACCCGCGAGGGCCGGAGCGCCGAGGGACCCCTGGAGCCACCTGACACTCTCCGGCCCCCATACCTTCCGGTCCAGCCCGCTCCCACCCAGCCACGGACCAGGCTGCAAGCGCGGCGGGGCTCCCGACCGGCCACGCCCAGTGCCGGGTTATAGTGGCGAGGGGCCCGGGACGTGGCCCCCCTCTTGTATATAGTTGGACCCTGTTTTTTTGGTCCCCCCGTTTGCCCCATCCCCCCCACGTAAATAGTTCTCCCCTTTATCCTCCCTGGTTTTCTTTTTATTATTTATGGCAGACAGTTGTTTCTTTGGATTGTTTTATTTTTGTACATATTGCTTTTGTTGAACGTTTGTACCTCGTTGTTTTCTGTTTGTGGTTCACATATATTTATTTACCTCAAAAAAAAAAAATTTTCGGAAAGAAAAAAAAAGTTTCGGAAAGGAAAAAAAAAATTTACGTTCAGCCGCAAGTGCATGCTGTCATTTGTCCAGGACAAGTTGGGGGGGGCAGTGGGGTGCTCCATGGTGTGGGCGTTGGGGCAGGAGTGTGGGGGAGGAAGGGGCAGGCAGTAGGGGGCCTGGGCAGAGTTCACCCCGCGGCCTGTTGGTCGAAGTGGGCCCGCAGGGCCTCCCGGACCCGGGTCCCCTCAGGGTCCACCTGCCGACTGGGGGCAGCAGGTGGCTGGACGTGTGCCCTGCCGGCCTCTGCAGCCCAGCCCTGCAGAAAGGTCTCCCCCTTGCTCTCCACGAGGTTGTGCAGGGCGCAGCAGGCACCCACAATCTGGGGGATGTTGTTGAGGCCCGCATCCAGGCGGGTCAGGAGACATCTCCAGTGTCTCTTCAGGCGGCCGAATGAGCGCTCCACCACCTGGCGCGCACGGTTCAGGCGCTCGTTGAAGCGCTCCTGGCTAGCGGAGAGATGGCCCATGTATGGGTGCATGAGCCACGGCCGGAGGGGGTAGGCCGCATCTGCGATGACGCAGAAGGGCATGGTGGTGTCCCCCAGAGGGATCTCCTGCTGAGGGATGTAGGTCCCCGCCTCCAGCCGGCGGCACAGGCCCGAGTTCCGGAAAACCCGGGCGTCGTGGGTGCTGCCAGGCCAGCCCACGTAAATGTCCTGGAAACGTCCCCGGCTGTCCACCAAGGCCTGCAGGACGACAGAATGATAGCCCTTTCGATTGAGGTATCGTCCGCCACTGTGATGCGGGGTGCGGATGGGGATGTGAATCCCATCCAGAGCCCCGAAGCAGTTGGGGAAGCCCAGGGTGGCAAAGGCGGCGACGGTGGCATCTGGGTCCCCCAGCCTCACGAGCCTGTGCAGGAGCATGGCGTTGATAGCACGCACAACCTGCAGAGAAAGCACATGGGACAGCCCCAATGAGGGGCGAGCAGGGTGTGCGTGGCCCTGCCCTGCCCTGGCCCCCCTGCCCTGCTCTGGCCCCCCTGCTCTGGCCCCCCTGCCCTGCCCTGCCCTGCCCTGCCCTGCTCTGGCCCCCTGCCCTGGCCCCCCTGCCCTGCTCTGGCCCCCCTGCTCTGGCCCCCCTGCCCTGCCCTGCCCTGCCCTGCTCTGGCCCCCCTGCCCTGGCCCCCCTGCCCTGGCCTCCCCCCGTGGGTTCGCTTACCTCCATGAAGACAGCCCCGACGGTGGCCTTGCAGACACCAAACTGCTGGCCCACGGATCGGTAGCTGTCCGGAGTGGCCAGCTTCCAGACAGCGATGCCGACCCATTTCTGCACTGTGAGGGCACGCCGCATGGCAGTGTCCTGGTGCCTGAGTGTGGGGGTGAGCCACTGGCACAGCTCCAGGAATGTCTGCCAGCTCATCCTGAAGTTCCTGAGCCAGTGGTCGTCGTCCCACTCCCCAAGCACCAGCCGCTCCCACCAGTCGGTGCTGGTGGGGTAGCTCCACAGCCGCCGGCGTGTGAGGCGGGGGGTGGAGCGGGGTGCTGCAGGGGTAGGGGTTGAGCCCTGCTGCCCTGGGGGCATCTCCTCCCCTGGGGCAAGGAGGTGCTCAGCTGCCTCCCACATGGCATGGGTCAGGGCAAGCCCTGCTCCTGCCGGGAGGGCTGGGTGGACCTCTAGCTGCTGCTGCTGCTGCTGCTGCTGCTGCTGCTGGGGGTCCATGACTGTGGCGCCCGGGGTCTGTGTGCCTATGGCTCCTCAGACCGCGTGCTGTGCAGGCTGAGTGTGTCTGGGAGGGACCCTTTAAGGGAGCGGCTAGCTGTTGCCCCGGAAGTGCTAGTCCGCCCTGTGACCCTGTCTGCAGCTGTGCCTGGCATCCCTATTTCGATGTGTGCTACTTGGGCGTGTAGACGTTCCCTCGCTGCGCCTATTTCGACGTTGGGCTGCGCAACGTCGAAGTTGAACATCGACGTTGCCGGCCCTGGAGGACGTGTAGACGCTATTCATCGAAATAGCCTATTTCGATGTTGCCACATCGAAATAGGCTACTTTGATGTAGGCCTCATGTGTAGACGTAGCCCTCATGTCACTTTTTCATTCTGAAGCAGGTACCTTGCTGGAACAAGAAAAAACAAACAAACAAACAAAAACCAGAAGACTTTCAGTCCATGTCCCCATCATGAAACCAGTCCATCCCTGTGACCACTATAGCAATCTGGTCAATCAGAATGATACAGGAAGGTGGCTATGATATTAGGGTATTGTACTTATTTGCTGAACCAGGTGCCATTGAACATAGCTTTAGATCCTTCATTTGTAGAGGTTGAACCTCTCGTCTGGCACCCTCAGGACCTAACCAGTGTTAGACGAGACAATTTGCCAACCCATGGGAGGTCAATATTGTCCAACAGCATTACCTACATTTCTGCTGGTTACTGAGCTCTGAGAAGACATTTGAGGGGTAATTAGAGCTAAGTAACAGCACAGAACACTGAGAGCCGGGACTGGTGGCTGGAAGCAAACTTTATGGGACCACAGGAAACCTGGGCACACCCATAATAAATGGTCATCCAACTAAATAATATCATACCAGATTACAGAATAGAGAGGTTCAACCTGTAGAACCCTCATTTTCCGCTACCTCTCCCCCACACCTTTTGCTTAATATTATTCCTTACTATGTTAAATATAACGTAGGTCCTAATTCTAGGCTAGCACAATATCACTGAAGTCAAAGGGAGTTCTCTGGGTGTCATAGAAGAAAGAATGTGGCTCTTAAATTGAAAGTCCAGGACCTCTGAAAGAAACATGGGTATACCTACGGATCTGGGTAATTACTGTTGTAATAATATGTACACAGCAAGATTTACTTCCATAAAGATCGAGGCTGCCCAATTTTGTTTTTAAATTGATCACTATCCCATGGAAAAGTGCAACATGTATGTTATCATGTCCTGTACAATTACAATCATGTCTATGTCTACAGTACAAAGGTTAGCCAACAAAAGTTATGGCAACACCCAAACCTGACAAAAGAAAAATCTACAGAGGGTGTTCACATTTGTCCCCTATGTCGGACCATGTCCACATTGGGGCCCCATCCTCAATAGTGTGAGCTATGCACTGTGGATGTGTATCCCACAGTGCAGTCTTGTAAAAGGGTGGAGCTGATCTTGGGATTCCCTCCAACTTCTCTCACAGCCTCCTCAGCTCCTGGGAACAACATCACGCGTAGTTCTGCGAGCTCGCTATGCTGAGGAATGTCAGAGCCGTGCAGCAGCCTCTCCTCCTCCTGCTGCAGGAGCAGTCTGCTGGCCACTGTGCTCCTAGTGCAGGGCAGAACAGGAGCTCTCCAATGAGTTGCTCTTTGTTCCTCAAAAGGAGTAGCTTATTCAGCTGCCAGATACTTCCCAAACCTTGAAAGGGGAGGGGTGCATGGCTGCAAGGCAGCAGACTTCAAAACACTTAGCAAAGCCCTTAGGTGAGGCATTGTGGGAAGCCAGTTCTGTCAACAAAAAACAAATGAAAAAAACCAAACCAAAACAAAAAGCAGTGTCTACAAAGTGGCTTTCTGTTGACAATAAAATGAGAGGGAAAGAAAAAACTGTCTCCTGGGGTGAGTATGTTGTCACTGAAATTGGACATTATCCCCTACAAAAGTCACATTGCAGTGTGTATGCGCTCACTGTCTTCTTGCCAATAGCCATTTTTTGGCAAAAAAACAAAAAACGTGGTAGTGTAGGTAAAGCGTTAGTCTCTGACACACATGGGCTGTTTAAAATGATTGACAGAGGCACAGACAAAAATAGAGGCAAAACACTGTTTCTCTTTACCATGGTCACAGACAGACTTTGAGATGCTATTATGATGGATACTTTTGAAATCCAGGCAGATCTATAACTAGCAAACATGATCTCTGCAATTAAAAGCATGCACTGGGGAAGTAAATACCAGTCCATCTTGACTATCATATGCATTCTATATTTAAAAAAGAAAGAGAGGAAAAGTGAGTGTTAAATGGCAATTATATCATCAAGAAATGACTATCACCCAACTTCATAAATATTTATGAATTTGCAAATTACAAATAAACTGCTCTGGCAGCTGGTGAATTTTCCTGCTTTATATTCATGCCATGCAGTTTTGTAACTGTAATCTAGTAACTTTTATGGGACCTATTATTTAAGCGATGTGCAGGAACCCTGCATGCTAATCTTGTTAAATAAATAAAGGGTGTGTGCAAGTAATTCCCACGAACAACTTCGGAAACAAATTCCTTAAATACTCCATTTCCTATGCATGGTGACTAGCAGTGCCATACAGTATCCTCCTGTATGAACAGAACCTTTTCTACATATCATAGACAAGCTCTAGCAGGTGACAAGTGCAAATCTGCTTTGGGTTTTTGTTACAAATGGTAGATCCATATTTATTTTTCATGTTTTTAAATGTAGTATTTGTCATAATAAAACTGACGCTGTCTCACTTACCGGAGAGCACTAATCCACTCAATTCTCCAGAGAGTCTAGGATTTAAGTATTAATCATAATATATCATTAAATATATTATTCAAGGGGTTTTTTTCCTGTTACTTTTGTTTTCTCTATAGTATCTAAGTCACTATAATAAGTCTATTTATTTCGGATAAGCACAATTCATGACAACAGGTGAGAAGACTGCCCAATAGGTACAAAACAAAACATGATCTCTGGCTTAGCGGGACAGACTAGTAGATCATGACATTCTGGTTACTGGGTGTTACTGAGGCAGGGATATGTAGGATCTGCTCTTACAGACAACTGTCTGAGGGTACAGTGAATGAACAGTTGCAAAAGCGGTACTGAAGATAATGTGCCATGCTTCATTGTGCTGCCTCTAGTCCAGAGAGTCTGTACTGCAGGGTGGCAGCAAAGCCTATGGAATACCTTGTCCTGGGCAGTCTGTCAGGAGCCCACCACCACACTCTGCCTGACCACTGCCTCCCACACAATTCCACTTGCCTCCCTCACACACTGCCCCCAACCATTTACCACACAGTCCCACCCTGCTTGAAGCCCCTGTCTCCCTCACTATGAAGTCTCAGATATGCTCCCCACTTCTCTTCTTTGGCGGGAGGGATGGTTCAGCTCTGCTTTCCCAGTCCCCTGCTCCCTTTTCATGGTATCTGGACTTTGGTGGTTCAGAGCAACAGCTGAGAAGCCCCAGAAAGTGTAAGGTACAGCTGGACTAGGACCTCTCCCTTCCTCCTCCTTCACTCCATCTCCTCTGTAAGAGGCACACAAGACTCCACCCAGCCCACTGGTCCCATACCTCTCAAAGCAGAGCTCCAAAAAGGTGGTGATGGACAACCATGGCTCCTAAACATTTGTTTCTCCAGATCTCCTTCTTGCTTCTTATTGTGTTGCATGCTGTTTGTTAAATCAAACTCATAAGGTAAATGCAGAAAGCTAGATGGCCCCTTCTCTACCTCCAAAAAATGAGGACACAGTGGATGTAAAACTCTACCAAATCATGATTTTTCACACTGGTTTTAGACTGAATTTTACACCAGAGATGGCACTTTCCATCCTTTACCCATGCAGCCAACCAGGCTCGGGTTCCCCAGAAACGAGGCTGCACCCAGAAGGCGAGTGCTATATTTGGTTTATTGAAAGCGCATGACACCAGTGATGGGAGCCCCGGAGACACCGCAGTCACCAATGGGGGAAAACCCCATGCGTCGGAGCTTCGCTCGGGAAGAGGCTCTGTAACAGGCCTCCTAACACTAGCTGATAAAGCTGAACTCATTAACATAAGATTGCCTAAAATTGCCTATGCATTTCTTATCACTATCTCTTGTGGCCTACTGCCAGCGTAGCCTTGAAGTTTTGGCAAGCGCCCCTTGTTCTGCAGCAGTTCCCATGGCAGTTATTTTGCAGCTTTTCACCTTGCACAGACTGGTCTGTTTAGATTCTCCTGAGGATTCGCAGAGGGGTCGGACTGCACTCTCGACCATTACAATGTCTTCTCGCACCCTACAACCCAAGAATTAGTGACTAATTACATCAGAAAATAGTGGGAAATCAGACCTTTGTATTCATAATGCAGTTGGGCTCCTGAGCTGTCTCGTCCTCATTCCCCCTGATTCTACTTATACAGCTTATGGGAAGGCTCTTTTCCTACAAAAATGCCATCAAATCTTGCCTCAGGGTGGGATATATAAGTATGTTTTCATCCAGCCCTTCAGTGCTTGGGATGGTTAATGAGACAAAGCTGGACTGTGGGCTATTCATCAACTACAGATTGCTATGGATACAACTGCTGGCACTAAGGATTTGCACTGCATTATCCACTTGCATTCAGATGCAATGTCTGGAAAGCTCTTTGGAGGATGCTTATTTACAAATGCACCTTCATAGTGGCAGGCATAATTTTTGCTGAGTGCAGCAGTGCCCCTCTTTGAGAATGTTCACCAAACACAAACATCATTTGCACCTCCACTGTGAATGCAAGGGCTCACTTTCGCAGTCCAAACCTTTGGAAAATTTAGTCCCACAAAAGTGTCTTTGTTTAGGAGACAGAGCTGACACAACAGCCTTAAAACCTGCTGTTTCTCTGAAGTACATAATATGTACATAAACACACAAAGCCCGCATGAAACTGTGATGTGCTTGGTATGCATTTTATGTTTTTATTACTGCTGATTATCAAGAAATCATCATCATCATCATCACCATCAACAACCAGGGTTCAGTGCCTGTTGTTGTCCGATGCCTCCCTCACTATTTCCTTCCACCTTTCTCTGTCCAGCGCAGAGTGGCTTACTTTCTGTAGACTAGCTCTGCACCAATCTACTATATCATTTACCCATTCTGGCTAAGTCTACACAAGCACACTATGTCAAAGTAGCCTATTTTGACGTAAGAACATCGAAATAGGCTACTTCGATGCATATCGTCTACACATCCTCCAGGGCTTGTGCCATCGACATTCAACGTCGAAGTAGCAACAGAGAACATTGAAAGGAGCCGCCCCAGAAGGAAATGTGGAACATCCACACTCACAAGTGCTCCCCATCGAAATAAGAGGCCAGCAAAGCCCCAAGCTGCTCCCTTAAAGGGCCCCTCCCAGACACACTCGGCCTGCACAGCACGAGATCCACAGAGATGACAACTTGTTGCAAACCCCGTGCATGCAGCATGGATCCCCAGCTGCAGCAGCAGCAGCAGCAGCAGCCAGAAGCCCTGAGTTAAGGGCTGCTGCACGTGGCAACCATAGAGCCCTGCAGGGGCTGGACAGAGCATCTCTCAACCCCTCAGCTGATGGCCACAATGGAGGACCCGCCTATTTCGACGTAGCGGGACGTGGATCGTCTACACATGCCCTACTTCAACATTGAGCGTCAAAGTAGGGCGCTATTCCCATCTTCAGAGAGGAATAGAGATTTTGACGTCTCACCGCCTAACATCGATTTCAACATCGAAATAGCTCACGACATGTGTAGACACGACGCATACTATTTCGACGTTGTTCCAGCTACTTCGAAGTAGCTGGCTAGTGTAGACGCACCCTGTCTATGGGGTCTGCCTCTTCTGTTTGAATCATCCATTACGCTGAATACCAGAGTCTTTGTTTTTTGTTTGTTGTTCATTCTGCAAGTATGCCGTAATAGCTGTAACTTGCATTGTACAGCCTTCTGCAGTAGGTTCTCTTTTGGCTGTATCTTCCTATATAATTCCTCATTAGTGACCTTCTGCATTGATACTATTCTCAAGAACTTTCTGTAAGAACTCCTCTCAAATGTCAATATCCTTCCCTTTGAATCTTTGGTTATCACCCATGCCTCACATTCATACAACATGCTGCTGAATACACACGTTATCAAGATGCTCAGCTTTGTTTCTTAGCTAATCACTTTGCTTTTCCAGATCTTATCCATCACCTTAAAACATTCTCTTGCTTTCCGTATTCTAGACACTATTTCCTTCTTACAGTCTAGGTCATACATTATGTTGCTCCCCACATAAAGAGAATTTTTCAATGTTCTCCAGTTTGATCCCACCTACACTGATTTTCCTTCCTATTTCCTTATCTCCACATACCATTGTTTTTGTTTGATCAATGTTCATATGCTTCCCTTCATCTTTTAGCACCTGCACTATTCTCACTAGCTTCTCTTTATCTTCTCAAGTGGTAATTATATCATCCGTGAACCTCAAGCTGTTGATTCTCATCCAGTGCACATATATCCTTTCTACCTCTTGTGCCTAAACTAAAGTTGTCTCTTTTCTAATCAGCTTGTTCCTTCCAATTGATACTCTAAATTACTAAGTATTGTGGTTTCGAGTTAATCCAGTATTTCCTTTGTTTGGGTAGAAGATGCAGAAAGCACAACAGTAGGTACAATTCAGCAATATATGTGTCAGCAAGTATACATAATGAAGGGCTCTATCCTGCTATGGACTCAGTAACTGAAGCTATCTCTACACTAGGCAAAGTAAGTCAACCACAGATACAGAACTCTAGCTGTGGCAATTATGTAGCTAAAATCAACCTATCCCTGCTCAGATAACATGGATGTGCATACTGGGGAAAGTCGATGGGATAGTTTCTCCCATCAACATCCCTTACTCCTCACATCTTGCAAGGAGTACAGGGGTAGACTGAGACCCCTCAGAGGTTAATTTTGTACATCCATACTAGACACACAAAATTAAACCCCAGAAGAATTACCCTGCAGGAGTCGATCTTCCCGTGTAGTGTAAACGTAGCCTGATTCTCAGGTTGGTGTTATGGTTGTGTGTTGCAGTGCAATTTTCTTTTCTTTGACTAATGGGAAAAGAGAGAGAGCACTCTTGAATGTGAGTAAATGTTTTAGAGGGCATTAGAGTATTGAGGTGATGAAATGCTGTGATTATAGCAGACTAATGCTTGCAGATTAGCATTTTATTGGATATGATTCTCTTACATGTCATACATTTGAGTGACCTTAGCTCAAGTTAATGGGCTTTTGTGCAAGACAATGTCCTAACTTTAATAACTAACTAACTAAAGACCCGTGGATCCCTCAATGTCTTTCTGAGGGTTACACTCTTGCACCAGAAAGCTGCACTAAAGGATCTAACTGCAGAACCAGAGGTATAAAGACATGTTCCCTGCTGAAAGGATCTTATAGTTTATTAATGGGTGCACAGGAAGGGTTATCCAGCAGTTTACCCACATTAGTGCAATCTTTTAGCATAGATGTGCTGCCCATAAGTAAACTGTGACTTGAGCCAGTATGAAGTGGATTTTCACTGGTTCAGTGTATGTGCACTGGGAACTTGAACCATTTTATTTACATCATCATAGCTACACCAGTAGCTAAAACCTGAATGCTGACAAAGGGTAAAATTTTCAAACAGCGTAAGTGGCTCATGAGTCTGCAAGTGAATGGAACCTAGACTCCTAAGGGCTTAGGTCATTCCTAAAAACTGGACTCGGGCTCCAAAGTCTTTTAGACACTTTTGAAAATTTTATCCGATGTCTAAAAGAGGGAGGAAACAAAAGACAGCTCAGAAAAGGGGCCATACAATGGAATTATTTGTGAGGAGAACAAGTCAAGAAGGACTTCTGCTAAAAATTGGTTTTGAAGAGGGATTTAATGAATGAGAAACAGGAGAGGAATGCAGGCTAGGAGATGAAGTCCAACTTTTCCTTTTTTTTCTTGTTTTGTGTGTTTCTGTTTCTTGCTCTCCCAATCCTCAACTTCAGCAGCAGAGATAATTTCGAAAGATTAGGTTTTTTCCCTCTCTGAAATAGATACATGGGCCTTAGCACATTCCAAATCCTTAACAAAAACTGCTCTACGTATCGTCCTGGAAAAATATTTTCACCTCAGGCAAAGCTCTGGCAACAGTGGTGTTATACCAAAGACAGAATTTTATCATTTGTCAACAGATATAAAAAGCCTTTGTAAAATGGATAGTATAACTTTCATTATTAAATGGGAAATGTAAAGGTCTTCAAAGGGTAGGCATAATCTTTTGACAATCCTAATGAATAAAGAAGAAAGTAATGAATTGCTCTGGTAATTTCCATTAGCAGCTGAGTTTACAGTTGACAATCATTAAATACATCTTTAGGAAGCTGAACAAATTTCTAATGTAGGATTTCAACATTAATATACTATTTATGCTAATCATAATTTATGACTAATAATTCATTCATGTCTTCTCTTCTAAGTAAAGAACCTGACTTAAATTTTAAAATAATATCAAATGTATTTGCAGCAATATTTAGACTCATTAATAGCAATAATTTGCACCAAGCCCAACATTACAGTAATGATTAATAACTTTGCTGCAGGGTAACTTATAAACATGGGCCATTAGCTACTGACTTCTAGTCTACAATTATTCTTTAAATATTCATCACTGTCAACATAACAGTTATCATATATTTAAATAATCTCCACATTAATTTGTTTCACTAAAGGTGTGTAACTAGGGATTCTGTGATTATTTTGAGTCAAGCTGTCCTTCGGAGACCAAACTTATCATAGAATCATAGAAGCACAGAGCTGGAAGGGACCTCAGGAGGCCATTGAGTCCAGCCCCCTGCCCCAAGCAGGATCAATCCCAACTAAGTCATCCCAGCTGTGACTATGTCAACCTAGGACTTAAATACCTCTAGGGAATGAAGATTCAACGACCTTTCTCAGCAACACATTCCAGTGCTTCACCACCCTCCTGGTGAAGTAGTTTTTCCTAATATCCAACCTGCTCCTCTCCTTCTGTAACTTCAGACCATTGCTCCTTGTTCTGCTGTCTGTCACCACTGAGAACAGTTGAAGGCTGCTATTAAATCACCCCTCAGTCTTTTCTTCTGCAAACTAAATAAGCCCAAATCCCTCAGCCTATTGTCATAGGCTATGTGCGCCAGCCCCTGAATCATTTTTGTTGCCCTTCGCTGAAGCTGCTCCAGCACATCCACATCCTTTCTATACTGGGGGGCCCAAAATTGGACACAATACTCCAGATGTGGCCTCACCAGTGCCGAATAGAGGGGAACAACAACCTCTCTAGATCTGCTTGGAACGCTCCTCCTAATGCACTTCAATATGCCATTGGCCTTCTTGGGTACAAAGGCACACTGTTTACTCATATTCAGCCTTTCATTCACCATAACCCCTAGGTCCCTTTCCGTCATACTGCTGCTTAACCAGTTGGTCCCCAGCCTATAACAATGCTTGGGATTCTTCTGCCCGAGCTGCAGGACCCTACACTATCCTTGTTGAACTGTGTCAGATCTCTTTTGGCCCAATCCTCCAATTTATCTGGGTCACTCTGGAACCTATCTCTACCCTCCAATGTGTCTACCTCTCCCCCGAGCTTGGTGTCATCTGCAAACTTGTTGAAGGTGCAATCCAGTCCCTCATCCAGGTCATTAAAAATGAACTGAGCCTTGGGGCATGCCACTTGAAACTGATCGACATCCAGATATTGAGCCACAGACCAGTACTCCTTGGGCCTGACTGTCAAACCAACTTTCTATACATCTTATACTCCATGGATCCAATCCATGCTTCCTTAACTTATGGACAAGAATTTTGTGGGAGACTGTACCAGAAGCTTTACTGAAGTCAAGGTATATCACATCCACTGACTTCCCCATGTCTACAGAGCCTGTTACCTCATCATAGAAGCTAATCAGATTGGTCAGGCACACCTTGCCCTTGATGAATCCATGTTGATTACTTTTGAGCATGTTCCCCTCTTCCAAGTGCTCCAAAATGGATTCCTTTAGGATCCTTTCCTTTATTTTCCCAGGTACTGAGGTAAGGCTGAACAGTCTATAGTTCTCTGGATTGTTCTTCTTTCCTTTTTTAAAGATGATCACTACATTTAACTTTTTTCAATCATCCAGAATTTTTTCCAGTCTCCAAGAGTCTTCAAATGTAATAGCCAAAGCCTCCACAATGACGTCTGCCAAATCCCTCAGTACACTCGGATGCATTAAATCCAGACCCATAAATTTGTGTACATCTAGTTTTTCTAAGTAGTTCTTAATTTGTTCCTTCCCCTCCAAGGGCCTCTCATTGTAAACATGTCTCTAGAAACCCTTCTTGTTACCCTCCACATCACTTGCCAGCTGCATTTCCAATGGTGCCCTTGCTGTCCTGATTACTGCCTGCCATTTTTCAGCCATATCTTTATCCTCCTCCTTAGTCAACTGTCCATGTTTCCACTTCTTATATGCATCCTTTTTGAGTTTAAGCTGATAAAGGATTTCCCTGTTAAGGCAAGCTGGTTATTTTCATTTCTTACTATGCAGCAGGATTGTTTGTTTCTGTGCATTCAGCAAGACTTGTTTAAAATATTGCTAGTTCTCCTGAACTCTTTTCCCCTTCATCTTTGTTTCCCAAGGCATCCTACCCATCAGTTCTCTCAGGGAGTCAAAGTCTGATCTTTTGAAATCAAGGGTCTGTATATTACTGCTCACCTTTCTTCCTTTTATAAGGATCCTGAAATCTACCACCTCATGACCACTGCAGCTCAGGTTGCCAACCACTTGATGTATCCTACTATTTTTTCTCTGTGAGCAGAAAGTCAAGTCATGCACGGCCTCTGGTTAGTTTCATCAGCATTTGTACCAGGAAGTTATCCCCAACATTCTGCAAAAACTTCCTGGATTGTCTGTGTCCTGTTGTATCAGTCTCCCAACAAATGTCTGGATAATTAAAGTCTGTCATGAGAACCAGGGCCTGTGATTTCGAAGCATCACTTAGCTGTCTAAAGAAATCCTCATCTACCTTATCTCCCCCATCTGGTGGCTGATAGCAGACACCAACTACAACATCACCTCTATTGCTTCCTCCACTAAGCTTAAGTCAAAGACACTCAACTGGATTTTCTCCGTCCTTATACTGGAGCTCTGAGCAATCATACTGCTCCCTCACATAGAACGCAACTCCTCCTCCTTTTCTCCCCTGTCTGTCCTTCCTAAACAGTTTATACCCTTCCATGACCGTGCTCCAGTTATGTGAGTCATCTACCAAGTCTCCATTATTCCAACCACTTCATACTTCTTAGACTGTGCCAGGGCCTTTAGTTCCTCCTGTTTGTTTCTCAGGCTTCTTGCACTTGTGTGCAAGCACCTTAAAGAAGTCACTGATTGTCTCACTTTGTCCTCTACACCCAGGAATCCTACTTTGGTGTACCCTACTCCTTCCCCACTTACCTCAGGACTTTCCTGTGCTCTTATTATATTCTATAATTTTGCTATTTTTTCCAGCTTTTTCTCACTGCTTGTTTTTGCTAGCCAGAGGAGTTGTTTTACTTTGTCCTTTAGGTTTTGTGGCTCTGACTGAAGGGAGGGAGAAAGGAAAAGAAACAGCCATGTGGAAAAAAGACTGATTCTATTTATCCAATGTGTGCGTCACCCCCTTTTCCACACAACCTCCAGTCTGTCTTTAACATGATGTGTTGGTGGACCTCAACAAGATCACTGAAATACAGTCCCCTTTCCTTTTCACTCTCAGAATTTCCTCACCGCCTCAAGCACAAATATTTCTAAACTCATCCCCTGGCATAGTGGCATAACTCAATTAGAAGAATTAAAGCTCAAATGAGAATCCTTGAGAGCACTAGGAATTACATGTTAACCCTCCAGCATGCTTTTTAAGCAGCACTTCTCCTCAGAACAGTTCTTTAACAACTGCAATTAGAAATAACACTTATAATTAAATAATAACACTTACCGTTAATCTATTAGCTGAGCTGAATAGACTATGGACTGTTCTTCCCAGAGCACTACTTTTCCATAGTAAGGTTTAGAAAGATGAATAATTAGTGCAGCTTAATCTGATGCAGGTGGATTCGTACTGTGACCTGTAGATAGCGGGAGATTCACTGAAACATTCACAGTCATTTTAATTCCTTTTTCCAGGTTCTGTACTAACTAGAAATGGCTGCAGAAGTGTTTATTTTTATATTCTTAGATGATACTGGCTCAAAATAACATGAAAAGGTGTTGATAGGTTGTAAATGTAAAGTGCACATTTTATGAGTGACTATTACTTTTCATTGTTACCTTAGAGTGTTGACCATATATATATATATGCACATGTTGGAAAATTTTATCATGCACATGTTGGAAACATCTATGTATCTGGTCAAGTAACTTCCTCAGTAATTTGGCATTAATTACTTTGATTCTTTCAGTGCAGTTTTACTCTGAGAAGTAGCTGTGTAAAAATAGTTTCCTCTTACATATCAGACCCTTTTGCCTTCAGACACCAATCTGATGACATAAGAACTGTTATAAAATAATAATTGTATTTTGCTCCTGATAATGCTGTAGAGTGAATTGAATTCTTTTTCATCTTTACATCATCAACAGAATAATTTATTGAACTCTAATCAATAACTCCTTCATACTTCCTTGGAGTAATTTTTTTCTTTTCCATGGGCTACAGTTCCATGTGCATCAGGAGGAGTAATTAGAATCATAGACCATTAGAACTGGAAGGGACCTCAAGAGGCCATCAAGTCCAGTCTCCTGCCCTCATGGCAGGACCAAGCACCATCTAGATCATTCCTATTAGATATCTATCTAACTTGTTCTTAAATATTTCCAATGATGGAGATTCTACAACCACCTTTTGATTAATTGAAGATTTTTACTTCATTTGATTCTACATTTTCTTTCACATATAGTGCCACTTCCCAACCTGTATGACCTGTTCTGTTCTTCCAACACATTTTATACTCTGGCATGGAGTGTGTGTGTTTGTGTTTGGAGGTTACTTGTGACTGTGTGCTGGGCTTATGTTTGCTTGTTTGTGTGTTTGGAGATCCATGCGCTGAGCTATTTGCTTGTTTGAAAGACCATGTGCTGAAGCTAGCAATTAGGATTTGAAATCTAGAACCCTCTGCTCAGTGGTCAAGCTGTAGCCAGGGGACAGGGCTACCAATCAGGAAGTCCAGAGCTTATAAAGCCTACTAGTAAGCAACCAGGGTAACTTGCTAACAGGGTGATTGCAAACAGGAAGGAGTTTTGAGAGGGGGAGTTGAAAGGAGAGCTAGCTCCTTTTGACATTCTCTAAAACTTTTATACTAAACTATACCCCTAACTACCACATTTAAATTACCCCATATATAATCTAATTATGCATAGAAAATGGAGGCAGAAGTCCAGCAGCAGAGTGGAAGCTATCCTGTTTATTGCATCCATTGTAGCAGGTACGATTACCTGCCATGTAGCCAGGTGGCATATGCGTGCATTCGGTGCAAGGAGTTCCTGGCCCTCAGAGACCGAGTGTGGGCTTTGGAGTCTGGGGTGGTTGAACTGGAGGAGTTGAGGGAGGCAGAGAGGTATGTTGATGAGGCTTTCTGGGACACTGTAAGTTTTCCACCTCCAGTCAGACAGCACCTGTGCTGTTAAGGAGGATGGAAGGCTTGGGAAAGGAGAGCAGTCAATGGAAGTGGAGGTAAACCACCCCATAGTTGGGACCCTTCTTCTAGATGACATTTTGGTATTCTCTTGCACTGAGGGTGCCTCCCCAGGGGAGGGACCTCCAGTCAGTAGTAAAATACTGGTGTTAAGAATGGGAGATTCAATCATTAGAATCATAGATAGCTGGGTTTGCAGTGTTTGGGAAAAATATATGGTGAGTTGCCTGCCTGCTGCGAAGGTTGTGGATCTCTTGAGGCATCTAGATCGCCTTATGTGTGGGGCTTGGGAGAAGCCAGTGGTTGTGGTACATGTGGATACCAATGACATAAGGAAGGGTAGGAGAGCTGTCCTGGAGGTTAAATTTAGGTTACTACGAAAGAGACTGAAATCCAGGACCTCTGTGGTGGCATTCTCGGAAATGCTTCCAGTTCCACACACAGAGCCAAATATGCAGGCAGAAATTCAGAGTCTCAATGGGTGGATGAGATGATGGTATAGGGAGGAGAGGTTTAGAGACTTTTGAGATAGCAGGAGCCTATACAGGAAGGATGGACTCCACCTAAATCAAAGTGGAA
This sequence comes from Carettochelys insculpta, assembly GCF_033958435.1. Lineage (NCBI taxonomy): Eukaryota > Metazoa > Chordata > Testudines > Carettochelyidae > Carettochelys > Carettochelys insculpta. The sequence continues at coordinate 142,316,388 of NC_134137.1, forward strand.
CCAAATGCTGGCACTTGCCACTAAAAAGGTTGCAGAGCAGTTTTTAAATTAAAAATGGAGGAAAGCTGATTTGTGCAGAGGAGCATGTGGATTGGCCAGGGACTTCTCTTAGAGGAGAGTCTATTGATAGAAATTTTCTAGATTTCATTCAGGAGGAGAGAATGGAAGAGGATAAAATATGGGCTGGATCAGAAGAGAAATAATCCCATGTAAAAGGATCAGGAAACAGCAGACAAATAAACAGTGACAAGCTTTTAAAGTGCTTATACACAAAAGCTAGAAGTCTAAATAATAGGTGTGAACTAGTGTGCCTTGTATTACAGGAGGATATTGATATAATAGGCATCATAGAAATCTGGTGGAATAAGGATAACCAATGGGACACAATCATACAGTGGTAAAAAAATATATCAGGACAGAACACATCATGCAGGTGGGGTAGTTGTATTACATATGAAAGAAAATGTAGAATCAAATGAAGTAAAATCTTAAATGAACCAAAAGACTCCATAGAATATCTATGGACAGAAATTCCATGCTCTAATAAGAATATAGCAGTGGAAATGTACTATCAACCCTCTGACCAGGACCATGATAGTGACTATGAAATGCTAAGGGAGATTAGGGAGGCAATCAAAAAAAAAAAAAAAGAAACACCTCAATAATAGTAGGGATTTCAATTATCCCCATATTGACTGGGTGCATGTCACCTCAGGACAAGATGCAGATATAAAATTTCTTGACACCTTAAATGATTGCTTCTTGGAGCAGCCAGTTCAGGAACTGACCAGGGGAGAGGCAAATACTGATTTAGTTCTGAGTGGAGTACAGGATCTGGTTCAAGAGGTAACTGTAACAGGACCACTTAGAAATAGTGACCATAATATAATAGCATTTAACATTCCTGTGGTGGGAAGAACATCTCAGTAGTCCAATACTGTGGCATATAATTTCAGAAAGGGGAACTATGCAAAAATGAGAGTGTTAGTTAACCGGAAATTAAAAGGTACAGTGACTAAAGTAAAATCCCTTCAAGCTGCATGGAAACTTTTCAAAGACAGCATAATAGAGGCCCAATTTAAATGTATACCCCAAATTAAAAAACATAGTAAAAACCCCAACAAAGTGCCACTGTGGCTTAACAACCTTGTAAAAGAAGTGAGAGATACAAAGGCATCTTTTCAAACGTGGAAGTCAGATCCTAGTAAGGAAAAATAGAAAGGAGCATGATCACTGCCAAATTAAATGTAAAAATGTGATAAGAAAAGTCAAAGAGGAGTTTGAAGAACAGCTAGCCAAAACCTCAAAAAGCAATACCAAAATGTTTTTAAGTACATCAGAAGCAGGAAGCCTGCTGAACAACTGGTGGGGCCCCCTAGACAATCAAGATACAAAAGGGGTACTCAAAGATGAAAAAGTCATTGCAGAGAAACTCAATGAATTCTTTGCTTCAGTCTTCACTACTGAGGATGTTAGGGAGATTCCCAAACCTGACCTGTCCTTTTTAAGTGACAAATCTGAAGAACTGTCCAATACCGTGGTTTCGTTAGTGGGGGTTTTGGAACTGATTGATAAACTTTAGAGTAAAAAGTCACAAGAACCAGAAGGCATTACCCAAGAGTTCCGAGAGAATTCAGATGTGAAACTGCAGAACTGTTAAATGTGGTTTTTAATCTATCCTTCAAATCAGCTTCTGTACTCAACGACTGGAAGATAGCTAATGTAACACCGATATTTAAAAAGGGCTCGATAGTTGACCCCAGCAATTACAGACCAGGAAGTCTAATGTTGGTACTGGGCAAATTAGTTGAAACACATAATATAGTATAAAAGTGTCAGACACATAGAAAAACATAATTTGTTGGGTCAAAGTCAGCATGGTTTCTCTAAAGGAAAGTCACTTCTTATTAATCTATTACAGTTCTTTGGAGGGGTCAACAAACATGTGGATAAGGGGGATCCAGTAGATATAGTGTACTTGGATTTCCAGAAAGCCTTTGACAAGGTCACTCATCAAAGGCTCTTATGAAAATTAAGTTGTCATAAGATAAGAGAGAAGAGCCTTTCATGGATTGAGAACCTGTTAAAAGGCAGGAAATGAATGGTAGGAATAAATGATAATTTTTCAGAATGGAGAGGGGTAGTTAGTGGTGTTCCCCAAAGGTCAGACCCAGGACCAATCCTATTCAACTTATTCATAAATGCTCTGGAGAAAGGGATAAACTCCGAGGTGGCAAAGTTTGCAGATGACACTAAACTGTTCAAGATAGTTAAGACCAAAGCAGACTGTGAAGAAGTTCAAAAAGATCTCACAAAACTAAGTGATTGGTCAGCAAAATGACAAATGAAATTTAATGTGGATAAATGTAAAGTAATGCACATTGGAAAAAATTACCTCAACTATACATACAGTATGATGCAGTCTAATTTAGCTACAACTCATCAGGAAAGAAATCTCAGAGTCATCGTTGATAGTTCTCTGAAAACATCCATACAGTGTGCAGCGGCAGTCAAAAAAGCAAACAGGATGTTAGGAATCATCAAAAAAGGGATAGCGAATAAGATGGAGAGTATCTTATTGCCCTTATATAAAACCACAGTACATCCACAACTCTAATACTATGTAAAGAAGTGCTCTCCTCATCTCAAACAAGATATATTGGCATTAAAAAGGGTTCAGAAAAGGGCAACTAAAATGATCAGGGGTTTAGAATGGGTCCCATATGAAGAGAGATTAAAGAGACTAGGTCTTTTCATCTTAGAAAAGAGGAGACTAAACGGGGATATGATACAGGTATATAAAATTATGTGTGGTGTGGAGATAATGAACAAGGAAAAATTATTTACTTGTTCTCATAATATCAGAACTAGAGGACACCAAATGAAATTAATGGGCAGCAGGTTTAAAACAAATGAAAGGAAATTCTTCTTCATACAGCACACAGTCAACTTGTGGAACTCCTTGCCAGAGAAGGCTGTGAAGGCCAGGACTATAACAGGGTTTAAAAAAGAACTAGATACATTCATGGAGGTTAGGTCCATTAAGGGCGATTCGCCAGGAGGGGTTAGGAAAGGTGTCCCAAGCCCCTTTTTGTCAGAAGCTGGCGATGGATGGCAGGAATAAAATCGCTTGGTCGCTACCTGTTCAATTCACTCCCTCTGGGGCACCTGGTATTGGCCACTGTTGGCAGACAGTATACTGGGCTGGATGTACCTTTGGTCTGACCCCGTATGGCCATTCTTATGTTTACCCGCGGTAATTCATTCCAGTAACTATCCATATAATTAACCAATTCTTATGGGGGAGTACTCTTTACAATCTGAAACATCTAACACACCCTATTTTTGTTGAATGTGGTCTTGATTTCCTGGTTAAAGTCACCTATAATGTGCACTAGTATGCTTGTCACATGGCAGATTCGGTACCCACTGAATTAATTGATTACAGTTACATGTTTTCTTTTTAGTCAAATGTACATAAAACATAATGGCTACGTCTACACTAGCCAAAAACTTCAAAATGGCCATACAAGTGGCCATTTCGAAGTTTACTAATGAAGCGCTGAAATACATATTCAGCGCCTCATTAGCATGCGGGCCGCTGCGGCACTTTGAAATTGACACGGCTCTCTGCCACGCGGCTTGTCCAGACAGGGCTCCTTTTCGAAAGGACTCCAGCTACTTTGAAGTCCGCTTATTCCCATCTGCTCATAGGAATAAGGGGACTTCAAAGTAGCCAGGGGCCTTTCGAAAAGGAGCCCCGTCTGGATGACCCACGCGGCGGCGAGCCACGACAATTTTGAAGTGCCGCAGCAGCCTGCATGCTAATGAGGCGCTGAATATGTATTTCAGTGCTTCATTAGTAAACTTCAAAATGGACATTTGTATGGCCATTTCGAAGTTTTTGGCTAGTGTAGACACGGCCAATATCTGCTGAAAGAAATCAATCATAAGTACATACATACAGACATTTAATAAAAATACGAACAGGGATTGTTGGTAACGCTTATGCCAGAGCACAACAAGCTAGACAGAGAAACCAGATTGAATCAAGGCTGGCAGACACTGTGATATCTAGTGATTAGGGCGGATTGGATACAAATAAGGCAAGTCAGCTGATTCTCGAGATCTGAAAGGACCTGTTGAACTCTTTATTCACCTCACTGGACATAATAAAATACCTGGGATTGTGATGGGATGTACCAACCCTGCACTAGCCAGGGGTGTGGGGGGTCCAGGCTTGCTGGATGGAAAAGGCTCCTCCCCCATGGCCCTGCTGAGAGTGGCTTTGAAGTCCGCTTCTCAGTTGTGGGAGAGATGACAGTGTGTCCTCCCCAAATACCAACCTAGTTCATGAAAAGGACTAACATGTCAGCATGAGTGATGATGTCCACTCCTCGCAAATGCCAATCTGAGCCCAGAAATGGGTGACATTGATAATTGTATACTATTGCCTATGTTAAGTACGGCTTATTGTTCCCTTTGTCTCAAGACCATACAGGAGTGTTCCTATGGGAAAACCTGTCAGGAGGTGCCATCTGCCATTTCTAAATACCTGGAAGATAAAACCTGAAGGATAACACCTGTGTATTAACAGACACATAAAGCTGAGTCATGGGCAGAGCATTCATGTAATCTTTAGACTGTTGTCTTATGGTGTTCATTATGTCTTGCTGCTAGAACCTATCCACGGGCTCTGGAACTCCCACCCCGTTGTTCCTCTCTGTCCATCAACACTCTATACAATTCATTGTATTCAGGTGTTTGTCAGTCTCACTGAGCCTAGCAAGTGAAGTGTCACTTCACCAGCTGTGCATAATCAAGGCCTTGTCTTTTAATCTACATGGTATCAAACTTCTGTTCCTCCAGAGATGTCCAGGAAAGAGATAACAGGAGATGACCTGAACTATGTCATGTTAGTCTTTCTTTCACTGGACTCATAGATTCATAACATTTAAGGCCAGAGGGATCACTAGACTATCTAATCTAACCTCTGGTACATCACAGGTATGACACAGAGGTTGCTTGGCGAAGTTCCCTCATTCTTCACAAATGACATTTGTCTCGGACTTGGCAAAATCACTACACCAAACACATCATAACGCTTAGTGTATAAGGTATCCATAAAGGGCTCATGATTTATCAACACAGAATCATTGCAAGATATAACATTTATGAACACAGAAAGGGCCATACTGGTCAGAACAATAGCCCATCTAGCCCAGTCTTCTGTGACTAGCACCAGATGCTTCAGAGGGATGAACAGACCAGGGCAATTTAGCATGATCTATCCCCGTCATCCAGGCCTAGCTTCTGGCAGTTGGAGGTTTAGGAGCACTCAGAGCATCGGATTGCACCCCGGCCCCCCGCCCCACATTTTGGCTAATAGCCATTGGTAGAGCTGTCCTCTGTGAACTTCGCTAATTCTTTTTTGAACCAACTTATAATATGGGCCATCACAACAACACCTGGCAACAAGCTTCATAAGTTAATTGAATGAACAGTGTGAAGAAACATTTTAATTTGTTGTTTTAAACCGGATGAATAAAAATTTACTTTCTCCACACCACTCATTATTTAATACACATCCGTCATATCCTGCCTCAATAGTTTTATTTCTAAGCTAACAGTCCCAACCTGTCTAATTTCTTTTTGTTTTGAAGTTGTTCAATACCTTTAATCATTTCTATTGCCTTTCTCTGCACCTTTTCCAATTCTAATAAATCATTCTTTTTTATATGGAGTGACCAAAACTGCACTCAGTATTCCAGATATGAGCATACCATGGATTTATATAGTGGCATGCTATTTTCTGTCTTCTTATCTATCCTGATGGTTGCTAATATTCTGTGACTGACCTTTTGATGGCCACTCCTGGAAACCTGAGGGTCCTATCAGACCCCTCCTCAGGAAAGGAGCAGTGAAGGTTGGTCCTCCAGGCCTGACTAAAATATCTGCAGGAAAACAGCCAATCAGAATGCAACAGACTTAATTAAAAGGTTTTACCAGGCATGAACAGCTCAGTTCCTGACAGGGACAGAATGGGGAAGGAGGACTGGAAGACAAAGAAACTGTCCATGTGAGACAATTGTGGGCAGAACCTTCTCACAGTGGGATAGAACTGAAAAAATCTTCAGGCAAGGAGGCGTGAAAGAGGGAACAGAGAAACCAGAAAGTTGATGGCACTGAGCAGGAAGTAGCCCATGACTGTATAAAGGGAGGTAATGCATGACTGCTGGTTATAGTGTGTGATAGCACAGGGTTTCTGGGCACAGCTAGAGAAATCAATCCAGGGTACCTTTGCTTGAAATCTGGGCTACTCACAGCCCCAGGCTGAGATTTCCTTCTCTCTAAGGCAAATCCAAACAGCCACAACAGCACCTCTGCCAACCCCTTGGCCAGCCAGAAGCCACACAAGCAAATCCACAGGCTTCTCAGCTGCACTACCAGCGCAGACCAACAACCTCCAAATTCAGATGAGAGGCTCTTAAGCCTGTTTCACCAATTCCACACAGATTCTTCCAGACCCCAAAGGGCCCAGCCCCAGTTCCTAGTCTATATATTCTTGGATCTTACCCAAATCATCACGCAAAAGCCAGATCCTTAGATCTAATATCTAAGGGTTTATTAATAAAAAAAGAAAGAACAGGGTTAGTGAGAAGAATTGTTAAAGCAATATTCTAATACAGCAATTTAAGCTACTGATGCAGGCCAGAAGTGTTATTTATAGATTCTTGAAGTCTTTGCAAACATCCTTTGGAGGGATGGGCCCCCAGTCTGGACAGGCTAAAATCATGAGGACTGAAGAACAAAGAAAGTGCTTGCCAGGGCCCATTTTATGGTTTTTCATGTGCAGAGGGAAAATTCCATTCTTCTGCCATAGGCCTTGGCTTACCCCCAACTTGGTGTGTCACTGTGCTGAGTTTCCATTCATTGCAGCCCCAGAAGGAAAACCCCACCATCACATAATGGGTGTTGGCCGTCTGAGCCTTTGCTCAGTCTATTTCCCTGGCTGGAGTGCTGACTCACCTCCCATTTTGAACCTCAACACTGGAACATTTCTAATATGGCTGCAGAGTTAAAATCTATAACGTTACATACAAGCATGATACAATCATATAAGTAGTGTACATATATTCAGGGCACCATTAGCTTTCCTTAGACATCTCACGTGCTCACCCCCCAACACAATAGTTGGGGCCAATAGCAACACTTGGCATTAAAATGGCTTCCAGACCCAATATAAAAATCCAGTCACCTGGCATAGGGTCCCTGAGTTTGAAGCAGGAGAAGTGAATGGGACCAGGATCCTGCTACTGTCCATGGGAAAGTGTCCTAAGCTCCAAGCAGGGGATAATGCCCTGTACAAAGAAAGAGGAGCGAATACAATTTAAACATGCCCAGAAATAGGTCTGTAAACCATGAAGAGGGCCAACCATTTGGTGGAGTTGGATACACCAGAAGGCAACTCTAGCAAGGTATTCTAACAAGAGTGACACTGACAATGCAAGACACTTTTGATGATAGCAAGATAGTTTCCTGAAGAAGAAGAAACCCTTTACTGTTTATTTTCAAAATCTGTTTAATAGCTCACATCTTAGAGAAGCCAGGATCTTGCTGTAGGTCTGACATCTGGTAGTGCATAAGTTCTGACTTCTAACTCTGTTCCTATAAATGAATCACCACCCAGCCCTTAGGCAAGTAATAACACTGTCTTCTATGTCTCAGTTTCATTTCCTTTTTCATCTATAAAAGAAGGGCAGAGAGCATAGCCTCCCCCACAGGCTCGCGTGCACGTAAATTACCTATTGTTTGCAAATGATGCCAAAGTTTTAAAAGTCTAAAAAACAATTAGGCTATGTATACACTACAGCGATCTTTCGAAAGAAGTTCTTCCAGAAGATATCCTCCAAAAACACTTCTTTCGAAAGAGTATGTCCACAAGCAAAAATGCAGATCAAAAATTGATCCACCTTTTCAATAGAGACTGTCCACACAGCCCCCGTTCTTTTGAAAGAATGGTCTGGGGATTGAAAAATCCAGCGCTGTGAGGACTGCTCTTAAAAAAAAAAAAAAAAAAAAAAAAAAAAAGCGCCTGCGAATTGTGTACACGTTTTTTTTTTTAAAAGAATCTTTTGGAAAAAAGGTGCTCTTCCTGATCTGGAAGAAGAGGGCCACTGGAAAAAGTGCTGCGCTCTTTTGATTTCAGATTGAAAGAGTTCATTTCATGTGTAGATGCTTTGTGGGTTCTTTCAGAAAAGACCCATTTTTTCAAAATAACTTGCTAGTGTAGAAACAGCCTTAGTGTTTTCATATGCATGCCTTCCTCTGCAGAGGATAGCCTTTCAGCAAAGAATGTTATGGCACAACCATTGCAATAAAATCTCAGATTTTTAACTTTTAATAGAGTTGAATATAATATTAAAATGATGGCAGCAGCAGCAAGGAAAAATGCATTAGTCTTCTGATCCAGGACAGGCTGATGTGTCCCAGTCAGTCAGAAACTTCATTAAAGTAGGACAGAGCACCACTTGTGCTCATCTAAGTGAAAGTGTATATGGGGGAGGGGACACATCTGAATGAGTAAGCGCTTTTTCTTTAGAAATGATCTCCCAGTGTTTCAAGAATGCCAAGACTGTGGAGTACTAACTATAGATGGTGAATACACGCAGCCCTTTTCAATCCTTAAATATGGGACGGCAACACCACATACAAAGGTATGGAAAAGCGATACTAACTTATCATTAAATTCAAACTGCTACTGATCTGCTATCTACAGCACAGTTCAAAGTCTGTATCGTGATTATGTCTCTGATTATAGTATTTTTTTTCAGTTAATATCTTGCATAGGATTTCCAGTTAAACTGCTTTTATTTTCTGGCTGATGCCCTAGAAAAGTCAACTCTAAATGAACATGTCACACATGGAGTTGAGTGCTACACATAAGCACTTTGCATTAAATAGAGTTTGTTCCTTAGTAGCTACAAAACAAGAACATAAACCTGATATGTTAGTCCTGATCAGTATGCCCAGAATAAATCTTTGTCAAATCTACTCTTGCTGTGTATACTGCAATAAAAGAACGGATAAAATCAGCTGTGACATGTAATAAAAGGACTGCAGCATACTAGACCTGTTAATAACATTAACAAATAAAATACTTCACCATCTAAACCAGGCCCAGATTGTTTTTTATAAAAGGGTTGACTTGCAAAGTTATGCAGAAGCATTTGGATTGCTTTTTAATGGTGGAATAGAAAAAAAAGATTAAAAAAAAAAAGTAAAGGAGTTGAGAGGGAAAGGAGAGTGATATCTTAATTTCCCGCTGGTAGGAATTACACAAAGGTTTCCTATCAGTGATAACAGCCACTTCCTTATTTTTTTTCCTTATTTTTGGGAACACCCAGTCATCTTGAATACTCTCAGACTCACAGACATAGGGCTGCTAGCTGAGGCTATGTCTAGACTGCAGGATTTTGTCAAAAGGATGCTCCTGCTTCCATGGGCAGCGCTGAAAGTGGCAGGTGTGCGTGTGGGCCCTGGGGAGGGCTAGGCTGCTCCTGGCCCACCCGCCACTCATGAGGGGACACTTTTGCGGCCACACACCCACTTGGCTGCAGGGGTGGGTCACTGTGGTCAGCATGATCCCAGAAGCCAGGCAGAGCCCCTGTGCAGCAGGGACTGATGCACAAGCCACGCATGGCTTTGCTCCTTGGACATCCTTGTCCCTTGGCCATGGGGTGTTGGATGCTGCTCACAGCAGGGGGCTCAGCCTTAGGAGCTGCACTGCATGAATGACTCACCATCTGTCCTCACTGTCTTCCTTACAGCTGGACCTGCGCTGTCTGAGGCCGGGCCACCTCCACCTCACCACCAGGCCAAGCCCACAGCTGCAGAAGCCAGTGGTGCCTGCATCAGGAGCTGTTGTGGGACCACAACACCACCACGTGGGCCATCCAGGGTGCCATGAAGTGCTGGCTCAGGACCAACATGGAGTGGTGGCTTCAGGCCTGGCCCAGCTCATGTCCCATTTTGATGACATCCCCAACATCTGGTAGGACATACTGTTCCTGCTCCCCATGGCCACTCCCGCACCCAGCACCCACCAGCCCTCCCACACTGTGCCCTGGACCCCCACCTGATCTCCTGGGCAATGTCCATGGCCCCTCCCCCACGCACCTGGCTTTCCTGCCCCAAGAACCCCCTTGTTCACCTGGCCCACAGGCCCTCTCTGCACCCAGGCCCCCACTCCCTCTGCCCCCAAACCCCCTTCCTCCTCGCTTCAGCACCCCCCCAGGTCACCCTGTTTACCCCGAGCCAACTGCAGCCCCTCCCCACTCATACTTCCCCATAGTCTTAACCCCAGCCCAGCCACAATGGGGGCCCCAAACTCATGGTGGGAGGGGATTCTGAGGTTGATGCTGCTTGGGGTTTTCACCCCCCATCTGCTCCAAGTTCTGATGCCACCCACCCCATCAAATTCCCCTCCCAATGTACATAGTTCATTGTTTTTGCACTTGCCTGTGATAAAATTGCTCTTTATTGAATGGTCCATAGTGGTCAATTAGGGCCTGCAGCACCATGAAGAAGTAGCCCTTGCAGTTGATGTACTTGGTCTTACTATGTTCCAGGGCATGGATCGGGATGTGCATCCCATTGATGGCCCCAGAGCAGTTCGGGAACCACATGGCAATGAATCTGGCCACAGCTTCATCAAGGTCTCCCAGATGGTTGACACTCCACAGCAGGATCATTGATGTTAATGGTGGTCATGACCTGCAGAGGGAAGTGCCCAAACACACATGACAGGGACTGAGGGAGGAAGTCCCTGGGTCCCTAGGAGGTTCCCAGCCCCTTCCTGTCCCCTCCCCCTGAGCTCTCCAGGAGCCCCTCCTGTGAGGCTGCCTCCTCCTCCAGCAGCAGGGCTGTGCTAGGGTGGGATGACACGGTCCTCCAAGAATGGGGCTTCTCCCCCCAACCCCAACCTCACACCTCACTTCCCCAGGGTTCCCATGTGGTGGGACACCCTACAATGCAGGGACTGTAGTCAGAGAGTGCAATGACACCATGAGGAAGGCCCCAACAGTGGACTTCCTCACTTCAAACTGGTTACCTGAGTTTCATTAGTTGCTCTACCACTGGAAATCCTTGAATAACTAACTGCATGCATGCTGGTCACACTGAGGGGAATAGTTGGCACAGAAAAAGAACACAAACTCAGTCACACAGCATTTTTGACTAACGCGTTGCTAAACAATAGGGAAATTACACATTAGGAAAGAGCAGGAGGTTGCTGAATTTCTGCAAATCTGTGAAGCATAGAAGGAATAACTGTGCTACTGAGATTTCATCTAAGGCATCTTCCGCTTGCAATGTGATTTCCCTAAGAAGTAGGGGACATTTTGTAGTGAGACGTTATATCTACACAACAGCCTTATTTTAAAATAACACAACCACACGCAAAATGCATTTCAAAATAGCAGCCAGCTGTTTTGAATTAGCAGTTCCAAACACATAGTGCTATTTTGAAATATGCCATCAGAGCCCATTATGGCTTATTTCAAAATAGTGATATTTTATGTCTTAGTGGTGCCTATTTTATAATAGCAGTTTTGAAATAAACATTATTTTTCATAGAATTAGGTTGATCAGAATCAGAATAATGCACCCACATTCTGATTTTATTTTGAAATACCATATGCATAATTTAGATGCTGCCAAAGTTATTTCAAAACAACTGCTGTTATTTCAAAATAACTCGGCCATGTAGACATAGCCAGAGTGAGCCATGGCAGGGACACTATGGACTACATATTTATGTTTTGCTCAGTGTCAGTGGAAACACATGGCTAACTCAGGGGCAATTCAGCAAAGAGGGAGGATGTGAATCTGAAGTACAGTCTCCCTTCTGGCTCCCCACTCTTCTATGGGGGGAGATGGCTGATGTACTTTGTGGTGCTCAGTACAGGGTTTATTCATTTTTTCCCATTTTCAGACCCTCTTCTTCACCTACACAAAGGTCAGAGGATGTAATGGTTATGCAGGAGTCTGCAATGCCACACAAGTAACTACCCTTAATATATACAGCAGTGAATACACGAGACCAGCAGAATGTTTTACAACTCCTTATCTTGCTGAACAAGATGGGCCCCGATCTGGATGCTTTTGTTATTCAACTGTTTTGCATTTTTATTTTGAACAACTCTTGAATATTGACAAAAAAAAGAAGAATTTGACCCATTTTTGATCAGCTATAATTAGTGTTTGTTATTTTCTTTATGGATAGAATTCAAAGACCCAGAGTGGGACCCCGTTATTTTCAATGTTTTATAGAAGTGCGTTAAAGGACAGTCCTTGTCCTAAAATACTTGTAATTGAATCAACATTTTGCTCTCTTCGTGCAGAGTTATGACAGTATTCAGTCATAAAACTTAAAGCAATACCCTAATAGGTTATGCGATTAGCTGCTGGTAGTAATCACAATACGTTACAAACACTTAATAGCACAACAGAAATACAGCCATTTGGGAAGCCAGGGATCTACTATTACTGAAAGCTAGCAGGCCAGATGTCAAAGAGGATGTATGGTATGTACATAATAGCAATTAGTTTAATCTTTTGGAAAAAAGCAGATTACTGAGGGAGATAGTAGCATCCTACGGTCATGCAATTAACTATTATGCCTATAAAAATAAGGTATTGTGCTTGTATGAAATATAATCACACTAGGTATTTTAAACTATATATAACTGTAAGTATTAGGTGGGGTTTCTTTTTACAAAAATATAAATATGAAATTGTGAAATAATCTAATTTTTATTCCACTCATACAACTAATTTTTAGGAAATTGTTTAAAGAATTGTCATATGACCTTTTAATATAGACAGAGTCAAATTCTGCCCTCAGAGTTCTAGATATACGTGATATAACCCCTTCTTTCTGCGTTGTTTTGGAACTCCCATAATCATAACAAACCTTGAATGTAATCATTTTTAAGCTTGTCTCTGCAAAGAAAAACTTACTTAAAAATCAGAACTTTAGCCTTGAAGTATAAAGGAACTTACTCTGCTCTTATCCATACTGCCAGTTACTATTTGGGAAGTGCACCTGTGTAACTGACAGGATTTATACCCAAAATCGCATAATCTGACATCCAAAGATGTTTATGTGGAATTGACGTACCACCAGCCTGGAAGTGAGTTTGTGGCAAAAAGAGCAGATTGTGAAACAGGAAAAGACAAAGTTGTTGATATGAGGCCGGCTTCTCCTGTTTATAAGACTGGGAGTCCCAAAGATGACTGGAAAGTGCTCATTTAGCCATCCATGCTGCATGTGTGCACATACTGAGCTTCTCAGCCAGGGAACACAAAAACTGTCTTGAGAAGAATTCTCCGTAAATCCCAAATCTTAAAGACAATCAACACAAAGCATTCTCTGTTTGGGAGAATTGCATTAGTTATAAGCAGAAGCAGTGCTTCCACCATCAACATAACACTGAAGTTGAAAGAAAAACCTGTGAAATGATGAACAAGTGATGGGAGAACAAAGGAGTTCTAACAACTCTCTAGCACCCCAAGGATTCTTCACTGCCACCTAAGCATGCTAAAGATCCACCATGCAAGGACTAACGCTCCTTGGATCTACGGATGGAGTCAAATTCCTTAAGAACAACAAATACTTTACAGCAGGATGGCAGGAATGCTTTAAACAACACCTGAATTTGAGCTCCAATGCAAACAAACATCTTTGGCTTAATCCTAAAGATCCAATCAAGAATGACTTTGAACACCACCAACAGTCATTGTGGCAAAGAAAGCCAAACAGATGAAAAACAGTAAGGCATCTGGACATGATGGAAGCTACGATGACATCTTCAAAGAAGGAAGAGAAGAACTAGCTCATTTAATCCTCTAGATCTTGAATTCAGAAGAAATTCCATCCAATATTAGGGATTTTGTGGCTGTGATTATCTTTAAGAATGGAGACAAAACAGATTTTCAAAACTATCAAAGAATTGATCTAGAAAAAGCCACACTAGTATTCTCCTTAATTAGTTTCTACTTCTTGTGGAGAAAATTTACCCAGAATCACAAGTGGATGCAGACCATTCTGAGGTGCCACCAGCATGATCTTTATTGCTCACCAACCTCAGGAAGAATGACGTGAACAACGGCTTCTGTACATGGCTTCATAAAAGCATTCAATACAACCGTGAGGCTCTCTGGAAAATTCTTCTCAAAGTCAAAACTTACTGGCATCTTCTGATTCCTCCATAATAATATGTCTGTGATGATCAGCAATAGCCAGAATGGTTCTCCTCCTAGCCCATATAGGAATCAAACCATATTCTGCCACCACTCCAACCCTCTTCTCCAGCTTCCATGCTGTTATCCTCCTTATCTTTGCTGATAAATTTCCCTCTGGACTTGACATTCAATAGAATGGACAGAAAGCTCTTCAACCTCAATTTTCTCTGACCCATGACAAAGACTATTAAAAATTCAGACTTCAAACTTCAGTATGTTGAAGATGGTGCCCTATGTGCTCACTTGGAACAAGATTGTCAAAAAACTTTTGGCTTCTCTTCTGAAACCTAAAACCAGCTCACACAGGCCTCACACTCAATACTAAGAAAACTGGCATGCTCCACCAGAATTCTTTTAATCAGCATGATCCTGCTTACACTGTTAAAATCAACAAAAATAATGTTAAGCACTTCCCCTAACGAGAAGATTCAACATTGCTGCCAATATCCCAGTGCAACTTCCAGTTGCTTGAGAAAACATGTGTTTGAAGATTGTGATGTCAGGAACCGAGCCAACTGTCTTGTATACCAGGTTATTGTCCCTGCTTTCCTGCATGGTGCTAAAACTGGGGTTACAAAAATAGATACCTTGAAGGCTTGTGAACAACTCCATCAATGGTGGTGCAACAAGATCTTTTGAATTAAGTAGGATGATCAACACACTTGTATTAGCATTCTGTACCAAGCCAAAACCCCCAGCATTGGAACTATAATAATCCATCATGAACTTTGTTGGGTTTGTCACATTCTCTGAATGCAAGACAGCAAGAAGAGGTCATGTTCTTTCAATTGAACCCTGGTCAACAGATTAGTGAAGTGGGTACGGAGTGGGAGAAGCACTTCAAAGACATCCCAGAAGGTAACAAGAAGTGTAACACCAAAAAACTTATGGGAAAGCCAAGCCCTTGATCAACAAAAATGGAGAAAGGCATTTTGGCAAGGATCTCAGGATTCTGAGACCTTCCAAAGACCACAGAAAATGGGGAAGGAGATAAGAACATGCTTCAGCCAGACTCCAATAATCCAGATCCACCCCTCCCAGTGGGAAACAACTTTCTCAACCATGATAAGATCTCTGGATCCCAAATTGGTTTTTATTAGACACCTGCCAATCCACCAATGAAACTGCCACTTCATGGACGATTATTGGTCTCAAACTCAGAGAGTTCGCCAATTACCCTACTTATAGCATGCCATCTGCTAGTTGCTTTTCTTCCTATGTACACGTACACACACACTCTCGCAAACCCCACACTACTGTTCAGCTACTAGATAATCATTTTGTACAACCACTATAAAGCCAAATAGCTGAAAATTATGCTACTTTACTATTTGTACCCAAAACAAAAAAGTAGTCCTGTCGCACCTTAAAGACTAACAATATTACTTATTAGGTGATTAGCTTTCATGGGACAGACCCACTTTAGATCTGAAGAAGTGGGTCTATTCCACAAAAGCTCATTACCTAATAAATAATATTGTTATTTCTTAAGGTGCTACAGGACTGGTTTGTTTTTTTTTGAAGATACGGACTAACGTGTCTGTCTCTGAGACTATTTGTACCCACTTTCTCCTATCTTCTGATCAATTTACACCCATGAGCTCAACTGTTATCTCACAATAGCTTTGTACTGGTGTAATTTTGACTTTAATTGCATGAACTCCATTTCATGTCAGTTTAATTGAAAGTAGTATTAGGCCCAACACATAGGGTGCGTCTACACTAGCTGGCTACTTCGAAGTAGCCAGCAAAATGTCGAAGCAGCACACGTTGCATCTACACACGCTGTGCGGTATTTCGACATTAAAATCAACATTAGGCAGCGAGACATCAAAATCACTATTCCTACCCAAAGATGGGAATAGCGCCCTACTTCGACTTTCAACATTGAAGTAGGTCATGGGTAGAAGATCCGTGTCCCACTACTTCAGAATAGCGGGGCCCTTCATGGCAGCAATCAGCTGAGGGGTTGAGATGTGCTATCCAGCCCCTGCAGGGCTCTATGGTTGCCGCGCACAGCAGCCCTTAAAGCACGACTGACCCTGGTTTCCTGTGGCAGGAAGCTGAGAGTGTGCAGGAAGCAGCACATGCATGTGCAAACCCTGCACGCTTTCCAGAAGCCCCGATCTGCACATCCACCAGCCATGGCATCGAGCCACCGCTCAGAGAGCCCCCAAGGCTCCCCCCCGAGGGGACCCAGGCACCCCCAGCAGTCAAAGGGAGGGGGCCAAAAAGCGGCGCGGTCCCTCCTGGTCGGAGGCCAAGCTCCGAGACCTGCTGGGGCTCTGGGGTGAGGAGGAGGTGCTCCACATGATGGGGAGCAAACGGTGGAACGCGGAAGCTTTCGCCTGACTGGTCGAGGGCCTGACTGCTCAGGGTCACCCTGCCTGCACTCTGGATCATGTCCGGAGCAAGGTGAAGGAGTAGCATCAGGGTTACACCTGGGCCAGGACTTGACCAGCCAGTCTGGGGCCACCCCTGCCACTTGCCCCTATTACAGGGAGCTCGGGCCATCCTGGGCCCCTGGGACACCTCCTCCCCCCAGGCCATATTGGATACTGCACCCAAGGAGTCCTAGCAGGCCTCAGAGCTGGAGTCCAGCCCAGAGGCCAGACCCGCACCCTGGGGCCTACCCGAGGAACCACCTCTCAGGACAGTGGAGGAGGGGTCCAGCAGTGAGTGTGGGGGCTTCTCATAGACCTCCCCTCCTGGAGCACCAGCTGGGTATCCACCCACCGGGGTTCCCCTGACCACGGTAGTGGATGGTCAGGTACGTACCCCACAGTGCACACACCCCTGGGCCATGGGGCGGAGGCACCAGGTATGACCAGGAGCCCAACACACCCACAGTGGACCCCAACCCACAACTGCCCAGCCACAACACAGTCCCAGGATGGCGGCATGGCCATCAGCACCCTTCAGCACCCACACCCATGGACAGCACTATGCCCTAACCTCGGGGGCAGGGAGACCAAGCAATGGGGATACCCAACAATGACACCACACCCACCTAAGGGAACAGAGATCCAGCACCCAAGGGGGGATGGGTGGAATGGGCCACTGGCCAGGGCACAGTACTAACAGCCTTCCCCTCCCTCTCCACAGCTGCACCATCCAAGGCCCCAGGCAGCCACATCGCCTGCCTCGCTGCCTGCCAGCCCCCCAGGACCGGAGCTCACTGGGGCTGAAGACCAGCTGGTTGAGGCATCCCACCCATACCTGCCGGTCCTCCCAGCCCCCAGCCAGCCATGCCGAGGTCCGCAGATGGGGGTGGGGCGTGATCTGTACCTGCTGGGATTGTGCCCCTCTACACCCACCCCAGATTGATGGGCTGACGGCTGAGCCATCCGCTGGTCCCTCATTTGTGTGTAGTTGTTCCCCTTGTATATTGTAGTCCTCCCTATATATAGTTGCCCACCTTTGCATATTGGTTCCAGTTTTTGTTGTGCACATAAGACAGTTTACCAATTTTCAATAACCCACAGTTTTATTTTCCAAACAACCTGAGAAATGAGCTCATTGGGGGGATGGTGGTGCAGGCGGTGGGGGCAGTGTGCAGGAGGCCCTCTGGGGAAGGCCAGGGATGTTCTCAGGGGTCTCCCTGATCAAAATGGGCCCACAGGGCCTCGTGGACCCATACCCCCCTTACAGCGGGCCTGGAGACTGGGTGCAGTGGCCAGCTGGGGGAAGCTCATGCCAGCGTTGACTGCCCACCCCTGAACAAAGACCTCTCCCTTGCTCCCAACAATGTTGTGGAGTGTGCAGCATGCACCCAGAACCTGGAGGATGTTCTGGAGGCTGACATCCAGGAGGGCAAGGAGGCACTGCCAGCGGCCCTTCAAGTGTCCAAAGATCCTCTCCACCATTGGCAGGCATGGTTCAGTTTGGCATTGTAGCACTCCTGGGTGGTGGTGAGGTGGCCAGTGTATGGGTGCCTGAGCCAGGTCTGTAGGAGGTAGGCTGCATCCGCCAAGAGGCAGAGGGGCACGGTGGCGTCCACCAGAGGGACACCACTGTGTAGGTCCCTGCCTCCAGCCAGCAGCACAGGCCCAAGTTCCTAAAAGTGCGGGCGTCGTGTGTATAGTCGGGCCAGCCCATGTAGACATCCTGGAAGCAGCTCCGGCTGTCCACCATGGTAGCCCCTCCGGATGATATATCTTCCCCCGCTATGGTCCGGGGTGCAAATGGGGATGTGGGTCCTGTCCAGGGCCCCGAAGCAGTTCAGGAACCCCATGGCAGCAAATCCAGATGACCCTCCAAAGCAGCATGGCATTGAGAGCATGGACCACCTGTGGGGAGGGAACACAAGCAGGGTATGCAGGGTGCCCCAGGCCCCTCCCCCCAGGCCCACCTCCCGGGCACCTTCCCAGGCCCCCCCCACCTGGCAGCCCTCCCTCCCCAGGATCCCTTCCTCCCCTGCCCCACACCCAGCCCCTTCCCTCCCCAGCACCTCTCCCTCTCCAGCCCCACACCCAGCCCACTCCTGGTCCCCCTGCCTCCCAGTGCATGTCTGCCCAGTCCTCCTTACCTCCATGACAACGGCCCCAACCGTGGCCTTTCCCACTCCAAACTGGTGTCCCATGGAGTGGTAGCTGTCTGGAGTAGCCAGCTTCCAGATGGCTATTGCAACCCTCTTCTCGACGGGGAGGGCGCACCGCATCCATGTGTCCTGGTGCCTGAGTGTGGGGGTGAGCCACTGGCAGAGCTCCAGGAAGGTCTGCCGGCGCATGCGGAAGTTCTGCAGCCACTGGTCGTCGTCCCACTCCCCCATGACCAGCTGATCCCACCACTGGGAGCTAGTGGGGTAGCTCCAGAGATGGCGGAGCACCCAGCGGAGGAGGAAGAGGGGAGCCTGGTGTTCAGGGGCGTCCCCGTCTGTCCCCTGGGAGGGCTCCTCTGCCAGGAGCTGCTGGGTGGCCTCCCGTTCAGCATCCAGCAGGGTGCTTACTCCCTGGGTGACTACCTGGAAGGCTTCCAGGTGCTGCTGCTGCTGCTGCTGCTGGGGGTCTATGGCTTCTGCGTGTCGGTCTGCGAGAGTGTGGCTCACGCTCTGCAGACTTTGTGCTGTGCAGGCCGGGTGTGTCTGGGAGGGGCCCTTTAAAGGAGCGGATTGGTGTTGCCCTGGAAGGGCTAGTCCAGCCTGTGCCCCCGTCCGCAGGCTTTCCTGGCCCCTTGTTTTGACAGGGAGCACTTGTGTGTGTGGACGCTCCTCATTTCCTTCCAAGGCAGCTCCTCTCGACGTTCCCCATTGCTACTTCGATGTTGAACGTCGATGGCAGCAGCCCCGGAGAATGAGTGGACAATACGCTTTGAAGTAGCCTGTTTCGATGTTGCTACTTCAAAATAGGCTACTTCGATGTAGTGTCCTAGTGTTGATGTAGCCACAATGTATATCACTTTTCAGAGTTCTGAGGAAGTTGAATCTCCTTATAGTAGGTCTGCATTTGTTTTGATATTTTCAAATAAAATCAATGGTCTTATCAAATTCAGCTACATCTAAAATACATACACACAAAAACCCACCTGATGTTAGCAAATAGAGATGGAAAAACTACAGCAGGGATTATATTAAACAAGGTAACATTTTCAAGTTTTAGGAGTCTATAAAATGGTGGATAATGTTAGTGAAGGTAAATTACTTGACAGTATTCTTTTAGCATTCTCTACTGGTATGCGTTCCCAGTTCTAAAAGAGTGTTCATTTTATGGAAGGTAAAATGAAAAAGAGAGGGAGGGAAAGTAATATGAAGTACTTAAAAATGGAGTTCAAGAAATTCCCCTGACAGCTAGAGAAATAATAGTGTATTTTGCCATCAGATACAATGGATGTAAGTATATGTAACTGAGATTAGAAATCAGTCCCTATTTTTTATACCTTATATCATCTGTTTCTACCCAGAATATATTAAAATGCTATTAAACCTTAACAAGAAATTCCACCACTCTTTCAAATCATGAGGACAGTACCGAGCACAGATTATCAGGTGTAATCATATTTACCTAATTGAATGTACATTTCTTACATTAGCTGTTTAAGATGAACTCATTACATTTACAAGTAACTGTCAGTGAGAACTAACTTCATCCTAGTTGATTCCAAAGGAGCTGCACAAAGGATGAATTTGTTCTCCAGTGCTCAAATATTCGGAACAAGTTCCCTTCTCACACATTTTTATATTTATTTAAAAGCTATATTCCACTAAGATATCTGATGAAAAAAAATGATGATCCCTCCACCTCAGCACTGATCTATAGCGGCAGAAAAACATTACTGTGGAATGGTTGTTGGGTTGTCTAAACAGGCTCCCACTCCTGTTCCCAGAAATCCTGGCTGATAAGTCATCTTGGTGAATTAAACAACACAAGCAGTATATCGGCGTATTCTAAGTATCTCTGTTATTGTTTCTCCCTTGCTCTCCACGTGCACCGTAAGTAGCACAGCAATAGCTGAGAAGAGCTGCCTTTCTTGCTCCTTAGCTTGGATTTATTTACTGCTTACCTTCTTCATTCAGTTATTCAGCTGTTCAGCTAATTACCTCCTCAGGATCTCTACAGGTATAAGTGATCCCTTTTACCTTTCTAGATCTGCTCAAACTACTTAACTCCTCCTATGCTAGCTACACCCCAGTAGCCTGAATGTTCTAAGCATATGTTTGCACTGCAGTAAAAGACCTGTGGCATGGTCACAGTTGGTGTGTCTCAGCTGACTGGGGACCAGGTGATAGAGCTATATAATAATGCTTTTGCATTGGGGCTGGAGCCTGGGCCCCAACACCCTCCCCCTTCCTTGTGGGGTCTTGGCATCCTGAGTGCAAATGTTTACACTGCCATTTTATAGCCCTGCAGCCCAAGCTCAGTTGACCTCCGCCCTGACATTGGCGTCACAAGTTTTTTCTCACAGCGTAAACATACCCTAAGCAAACAGAATCCTGGCTTCCACAAAGTTCTACTTACAGCTATTTACAGCACTATGTCACAGGTAGCTTGTGTGGAATGAGTTTGGTAGTTTGCATCTAATTTCCCTTGAACAAATGTCCATCTCACAAAAACACCATTGGGCTCGTCTACACTAGCCCCCTCCTTCAAAGAGGGCATGTAAATGAGCCCGACTGGAGAACAGCAATGAGGCGCTGTGCTGCACACGCAGCACCTCATTAGTTTAATTCTTGCTGCGCGAACTTCTAAGTTGCTAACTTTGAAGTGCTGACAGGCAGTTTAGCTATGGGCATTTGAAGTACCCATGCAACTTCGAAGTGCCCTTACTCCCAAAACATTTTGGGAGTAAGGGAACTTTGAAGTTGTGTGGGCATTTCAAAGTGCCCACAGCTACATGGCTTGCCAGTGCTTCAAAGCCAGCAACTTTGAAGTTCGCACAGCGAGAATTATGTTTATTATGTGCTGCATAGGCAGCGTGGCACCTCATTGCTATTCACCACTCGGCCTCATTTACATGCCTCTTTTGAAGAAGGGGAGTAGTGTAGACGAGCTCCATCAGTATTAGCACTAATTGGTAGTCACAGAAGAAAGGTGTAGGAATGAAAGTACATAAAAATGGAACTACCCTCACTGATTTGTTTTCTCATGTTTACTGCAAAATCGGAACCCTAACCATAGCATGACAGGGTTATGATTTGAGGCAATTGGGGGGGTAGTACTGGGAAATCTTACACTGTCATTGATCATGTTTTACTTGTTAAGTCTCGAGGGCTGTTGATCTAGTATCTTTCGCATAAATAAAATCACAAAAATATCATTTTAAACAATTCCATTACAGAAACAGAAAAAATATTGCATCTCACTAGACTTGGTGCAGCACTCACTTTGCAGGAGACATTCGTCAGTGATTTCTAAATGCATATTCATCAATATTTCCTCAGTAATTTATTACTAAAGAGTTAGTGGGAGTTAGGTGTGAAATTGTAAGCAATGACAAAACTCACACTAACTTCAACAGGGGCTGAATTTCATCTTTAGAATTTTATCTGAACATTATATGACAAAACCTGAATGTCCCATTAAAGAATACACTGTGATCAGTATCTGGGTTGAGAGCTTTTGTATTATATGTCACTCAACAATACTAAGTAGAAGTAAGATAAATGCTTATGAGTAGCAACATAAGCAACATAAGCAGTAATGAGAAGTGTCATCTGACCAAAGGCATGTGAAGAGGTAAGAGTGTTTCAGGAGGCATAGGGCAGTCATTGAGGTAGAAGGAGGTGGTGTCGGTGTGCTGTTAGAGAACTTGAAGTGTGTAGGGGAACCCCCAGCCAACAAAATGGCTGAGCAAAGCCAGATGCTGGGAAGAAGCTGAGGGTGCTTCATGTTCTGCCCTGGCACCATGTGCAGCCTGAAATGGAAGAGGCAGCAAAGACAGGAGAAGGGAAGATGACAAGCCACCGACCTGAGGTGGGAGGTCCCCACCCCACAGTGCAAAACAGCACACCCACACTTTGCCACTGGCCTTTAAGAGACATCTCAGAGAGAAGGGAGAGGGGGATCCCTGATACTCTCCACTGCAACTGAGCAACCAGCTACCTGCAAGTCAGATGCTAAGTAAAGGAGGAAGAAACCTTCCAGCTGCACCTCTGGATTGGTTTTGTCTACAGGATTCATTTTGTTACAATTGTCAGCACAGATGGAGCATCGCTGGAGGGTGGCAATGGTGAGAAAGTTAGAGTGAATAGAGTACTGACAGTTGTCAAGTATTTTTACTACTGAGTTGGCTGGTCTTGCTAGAAGTAGGCTTAACAGAAATGTGGTAACAAAACCAACAGATATTGATTCTATGTCTATTGCAGTGTTCCCACTAATCTTTTCCATCCATGCGTGGAATAAATTTTTATGTGCACCAAGACGTGTGAATGTGCGCTGCCAGTTAAGACACAAAACCTAGTTGTGGGCATTCTGCTGATCAGCTGGGTGGTGTTTACATCTCTCACAATACAAGCGCCGAATTTTCAAGGAACACTGGTCCAATGGGGGGAATCTCCCATTGTTATAACTTTTACAACTACACAAATAACAACACTGGGGTGATATTCAGGAAGCAGCAGAATTCTTTTATCCACAGAAACATTATAAAGCATAATAAAATATATTCCTAAAGGAGGCTTCCATAAAGAAGGATGTTTTCAACAACTTTGTCAGAGAGAAGGGTATATCAAAATGAAAAAAAATGTATTAGATGTCCTAATCTTCTATTTTAGGAGCTTTTTAAATGAAATATTCAGAAATGCATTTATATTTGGTTTGCTTTATATGCTGTTTAATTTTTCTCTAATGCCTTTTTACATTATCAAAACAAAAAGCAGTCAAGTAGCACTTTAAAGACTAGCAAAATAGTTAATTAGGTGAGCTTTCGTGGGACAGACCCACTTCTTCAGACTTTTTACATTATTAGGGTGAGCTAATAGCTCAGCTGGACCAAATTCTGTTGGTGAGGGAGAAGCTTCTGAACTTACACAGAGCTCTGCAGGTTGGGAAAAGCTACTGAAGCATTTATACACTTGAAATGTAGCATTTAAATGTAGACAATACAAACAGCAACAGCAGGTATTCTCCCATCAGTATAGGTAATCCACCTCTCTGACAGGTGGCAGGTAGGTTCAAGGAAGCAATCGTCTGTTTACAGAAGGGGATAGAGCACCTTAATTCAGGGTTATAGTTTTTTCACAACCTTAAACTGTGCGGCTGAGTCAACCTAACTTCATAGTGTAGACTGCACCTTAGATTGCCACAGCTAAATAAAATGTGTAACAGACTTTTGCATAGGTAGTTAACTCTTATTTCAATGTAAAGTAGCTAGTCAACACCTCTCCTGTCAGAGGAGAGAAAGGAGGGAAAAATTTGTTTGGAGGATGAAAGGGGTTCTGTGTGTTATCCATTATTGTAATAAGGGATAAATCCAGTGTTTTTATTCAGTCTAGGTGCGTCTACACTAGCCGGCTACTTCGAAGTAGCCAGCACAATGTTGAAATAGCACCCATCGCGTCTACATGTGCCATGTGCTATTTCAGCGTTGAAATTGACGTTAGGCAGTGAGACGTTGAAGTCGCTATTCCCATCTTCGGATGGGAATAGCGCCCTACTGCAACGTTGAACGTCGAAGTAGGGTGTGTGTAGACAATCCGCATCACGCTACTTCGAAATAGCGGGGTCCTCCATGGCGGCCATCAACTGAGGGGTTGAGACTCTCTGTCCAGCCCCTGCAGGGCTCTATGGTCCCCGCACGCAGCAGCCTTTAAAGCACCACAACCCCGGATTTCCTGTGGCAGGAAGCTGAGAGCATGCAGGCAGCAGCACACACACGTGCTAGCCCTGCATGCCCTCTCCGGACCCCAACCCAAGCACCCAGCGCCATGGCATCCAGCCAGCCCCCCGAGGACCCCCAGGCAGCCCCAGCAGCCAAGCAGGGGCCCAAAAAGAGGCAGGGTCCCTCCTGGTCGGAGGCCGAGCTCCGAGACCTGCTGGGGCTCTGGGGTGAGGAGGAGGTGCTCCACGTGATGGGGAGCAAGCGGCGGAACACGGAAGCTTTCGCCCAACTGGCCAAGGGCCTGGCTGCCCGGAATCACCCTGCCCACACTCTGGGATCATGTCCGGAGCAAGGTGAAGGAGTAGCAGCAGGGTTACGCCTGGGCCACGACTTGGCCAGCTGGTCTGGGGCCACACCCACCACTTGCCCCTATTACAGGGAGCTCAGGGCCATCCTGGGCACTTCCTCCCCACCGGCCACCCTTGACACCATGGCCAACAAGCCCCAGCAGGCCTCAGAGCCGGAGGCCAGCCTGGAGGCCAGCCCCACACCCCGGGGCCTACCCGAGGAGCCCCCCCTCAGGACAGCGGAGGAGTGGTCCAGCAGCAAGGAGTGGGGGGCTCCTCATCGACCTCCCCTCCCGGAGCACTAGCCGGGCGTCCACCCACCGGGTTTCCCCCGACCGTGGCAATGGACAGTCAGGTACATACCCCACAGAGCACACACCCATGGGCCACAGGGCGGGGGCACCAGATACGACCGGGAGCCTCACACACCCCCAGCAGACGCCAACCTGCAAACGCCCAGTCACAGTACAGTCCCAGGATGGTGGCACAGCCATCAGCACCCACACCCATGGATAGCACTCAGCCTTAACCCCGGGGGCGGGGGGACAATGCTGTGGCAACAGTCAACAGGGACATCAAACCCACTGACAGAGACAGAGACCCAGCACCCAAGAGGGGGCGGGGGGAACGGGCCACGGGCCAGGGCACTGTACTAACAGCCTTCCCCTCCCTCTCTCCAGCTGCAGCATCCGACATCCCAGGCACCCAGGCACCATCCGTCATCCCCGACAGCCCGCTGGAGGTCAGCCACTGCCAGAGGCCGAAGACACCACCAAGGGCAGCGGGACGGTCCCGCCACCGCTGGACTCTGGGGATGGCCCCTGTGGACCCACAGCTCCTGGCAGCTCTCTGGCAGCAGACAGAGGTGGCGGAGGAGAGACTGTGGTTTGAGTGGGAGGAGTCCACCCAGTGGTGGGCAGCATGGGAGGAGTTTATGGGGGTCTTTTGGGACATAGCCGGGTCGATCCAGGAGGACGTCGCCCGGCTCCCACCCTCCGCTGCCCCCCAGGCCGACCTCCCCGCTGCTGCACCTGAGCCCTCCCTGCCGCACTGCCTGCCACCCCACCTGCCTCACTCCCTGCAAGCTCCACAGAGCCCACAGGGGCTGAAGACTGGCCAGTAGAGGCAACCCAGCCATACTTCCCGGTCCTCCCAGCCCCCAGCCAGCCATGCCGGGGACTGCGGACACAGGGGGAGGTTGCGAGCCGTACCCAGCAGGGGTCGCGCCCCTCTACCCCCATCCCGGACTGATGGGCCAACGGCCGAGCCATCTGCCGGGCCCCCATGTGTATAGTTGTCCCCCTTTTTGTATATTCGTTGCAGTTTCTGTTTTGAACAAAACAAGTTTTCAGGTTTCAGAAAAAAAAGGTTTTATTTTCCAAAAAGCTGGAGGCGTGTGCTTGTTGGGGGGGTGGTGTGCAGGTGTTGGGGGCGGTGTGCGAGCAGTGCAGGCTGTGTGGGGGGGGATCTTCTGGGGAAGGCCAGGGAGGTGCTCAGGGGACTCCCTGATCGAAGTGGGCCCGCAGGGCCTTGCGGACCCGTACCCCCTCATGGTGGGCCTGGCGGTGGGTGCAGCGGCCGGCTGGGGGAAGCCCGTGCCGGTGTCGACCGCCCAACCCTGGACGAAAGCCTCCCCCTTGTTCTCAACGATGTTGTGGAGCATGCAGCACGTGCCCACAACCTGGGGGATGTTTTGGAGGCTGACGTCCAGTCGGGCAAGGAGGCACCACCAGTGGCCCTTCAGATGGCTGAATGTCCTCTCCACCACCTGGAGGGCATGGTTCAGGCGGGCATTGAACCGCTCCTTGTTGGCGTTGAGGTGGCCGGTTTACGGGAGCATGAGCCAGGGCTGGAGGGGGTAGGCCACGTCCGCCACAAGGCAGAGGGGCACAGTGGTGTCCCCCAGAGGGATCCCCCTCTGGGGGATGTAGGTGCCTGCCTCCGGCCAGCAGCACAGGCCCAAGTTCCTAAAAACACGGGCATCATGTGTGCAGCCGGGCCAGCCCACGTACAAGTCCTGGAAGCCGCCCTGACTGTCCACCATGGCCTGCAGGACCACGGAGTGGTAGCATCTGCGGTTTATGTATCTTCCTCCACTGTGGTCCGAGGTGCGGATGGGGATGTGGGTCCCATCCAGGGCCCCGAAGCAGTTTGGGAACCCCATGGAAGCGAATCCGGCGACAGCTGCGTCCAGGTCCCCGAGTCCGACAACCCTCTGGAGCAACATGGCGTTAAGCACATGGACCACCTGTGGGGAGGGAACACAGGCTCCCATGAGGCTTTGCAGGGTGCCCCAGGGCCCTTCCCCCAGGTGTCCCCTCCCGGGCACCTCCCCGGGTACCCCACCCACCCAGCCCCTCCCTCCCCAGTGCTCCTCCCTCCCCAGCCCCACACCCGACCCCTCCCTAGCCCATACCTGGCCCCTCCCTCCCTCCCCCCCAACCCCAAACCCGGCCCCCCCAGCCCCCAGTGGGTGCATGCCCGGGCCTCCTTAACTCCATGACGACAACCCCGACCATGGTCTTTCCCACTCCAAACTGGTGTCCCATGGAGCGATAGCTGTCTGGGGTGGCCAGCTTCCAGACGGCTATTGTGACTCTCCTCTCGATGGGAAGGGCGTGCCGCATCCGGGTGTCGTGGTGCCTCAGTGCTGGGGTGAGCCACTGGCAGAGCTCGAGAAAGGCCTGCCAGTGCATGCGGAAGTTCTGGAGCCACATATTGTCGTCCCGCTCCTGCATGACAAGTTGCTCCCACTACTCAGAGCTGGTGGGGTAGCTCCAGAGGCAGGGCAGCAGCCGGTGATGGAGGAAGAGGGGAGCCCGATGGTCAGGGGAGTCCCTGTCTGCCTCTGGGGAGGGCTCTTCTGTCAGGAACCACTGGGTGGCATCCCAGGCAGCACCTAGCAGGGCTCTTGCCCCCTGAATGACTACCTGGAGGGCCTCCTCTTCCTGCTGCTGCTGCTGCTGCTGCTGCTGGCTGTCCATATCTGCTGTGACTTGGTCTGTGAGAGAGTGGCTACTGCTCTGCAGACCTCGTGCTGTGCAGGCTGGGTGTGTCTGGGAGGGGCCCTTTAAAGGAGTGGCTTGCTGTTGCCCCAGAAGGACTAGTCCAGCCTGTGACCCGGTGCGCGGGCTTTCCTGGCCCCTTATTTCAAAGGAGGGCGCTTGTGTGTGTGGACACTCCACACTTCCTTCCAGGGAGGCTCCTTTTGATGTTCCCCGTCGCTACTTTGACGTTGAATGTCGACGGCACCAGCCCTGGAGGACGTGTAGACGATACGCATCGAAGTAGCCTATTTCGATGTTCTTACTTCAAAATAGGCTACTTCGACATAGTGTGCTAGTGTAGACATAGCCTCTGTGTTTTCTAGTATGTAGCAAATTTATGAATTTGAATTCCCAGGCTTGCCTTTCGCAGCTGTTGTGCAGGTTTCCTTGGGGAGGGGGACTGAGAGGTCAGATACAAGTTTCCTTTGGGAGTTCACCTATGAGACTGTCTATAGAACACCACCAGTGAGTATCCAATTCCTGGACACCACTATCAGATTCAGCAGTGGAACTCCACACACAGCTATATACAAGAATCCAGACCTGCGGTGTCCAGTACAGTTGCACTTGCCCCATGTGATGAACTGGACACTGCAGTGCGGCGAAATGTGGCTCCTTAGAGCTGCACATGTGGAGCACCGTCTGCCTGCTCTGCACAAGCTCACCACCACTTCGTGGGGCAAGCATGTGGCAGCAGCGACCGTGGCTCTGGTGAGTTGCTGGCAGTTTGTTGGGGGGTGCCTGGCTCTGGGGGAGGAGGTGGGCACTGTTAGAGCAGAGGGGGCTTGGGGTACCTGTCTTTGGGGGAGAGTATTGTGAGAATGGGTGGGGGCAGGGAGTGCCTGGCTCTGGGGTGGGGGATTGGGTCAGAACAGGGAGGGTGGGGGGTTGCCTGGCACTGGGGGAGGGGAAGGGCATTGTTAGAGAGGGGGGTGGAGGCTGTGGCGAATAAGAAGGACAACATCCACAAGTGTGGAGATCCTTCAATTACTATTGGACACCACTGCCATAGACCCCCCTCCCATGTCTACCTCCACCGAGCCATTAACTACCCTCAAACACATAGAGAAATCTGTTAGCTTCAATCAGTCGCTCAGGTACCACTAAAATGAACTGAGGACACATCTCCAGAATATACATCTTATGCGTATAACCGCTTTTACTAAACAAGGACACTCCACCAGAGAAGCACATTGCATCATGGAATGCATCATCCTCACACCCCAAAAGAGCCTTCTTCACTATGGAAATAAAGCCCCCTGCCCACCACACATGTCACCCACTACCTCTCACTGGAACTCATAAGGGGTTATAATGAACAATTACAACTCATGCTCAAAGCAGACCATATCCTGAAAGAATTTTTTCCTAAAGCCTCTTCTGACCTTCAAACACCCTTCAGCCAGCCTAGTCTCATCATCAAAAGCAAGTTCCTCACAGGCCAGTACATGTCAACTCAAAATGGCACCAGACACTGCCAGAACTGCAGATGTAAAACCTAGAGACGTGCTTCCATTACTACCAGATCAACCCTTTCTCAACACACCCTTGAAGACTCCCGGGTCTTATGGATTCTTATCTCAACATTGTGATGAAATCTGTAAAGGATCTCTCCCAAGGATGAAAACATCATAAATGTTTGGTATTGGTTTCTTAGAGCTTTTGTTCAGAAATTCTTCCTCATGGTCACCCATGACAAGGTTGGCAGGTTGGAAAGCCATTCTAGCATCCATGGCTGTTTCCATGGCTTGGAAAATTGTTTTGCTCTTGAATGTAAAAACATTACGGGTGAGGATGAAATGGATGAGTTTGGAGGTGCGTTTGGGCTGAACATCTGCATGTCGTCCATTGTCTTGGAGATATCTGAGACAGACAGAGATCCTGTTGTGAGGGATGTTGATCTACAGCAGGGGTGGGCAAGATACGGCCCCCCAGATCCAACCCACTGAGTCATTTAACCCAGACTGTAGTTCACTAGTGTGGCATGGAACAGCGTCATTCAAAGCGGCCTGCTGCTCCCTCTGGCTCTCTGCTCTGCAGGGTGGGAGGGAGGAGGGGAAGGGCTTTGTGTACTGCTCCCACTCAACAGCAAAATTTCTCAGCTCCTATTGACTGGAGAGCAGTGAATGGGTGCTGAGAGATTTTCCTAGGGAGTGGAGGCAGCCTGTGAAGCCTCCTTGCACAGCACAGAGAGCCACATGGAACAGCTGTGGCTGTGCATGGACTAGGACTGCTGGTAGGCAGGAAACCTGCCTGAGAGTGCTGCTGGCTGGGAGCTACTATGGTAAATTCCTGCCAGCCAGACCCTGCCTCTGGCACCCCATTCCCTCCTACATCCCAACTCCTCTCCAGACCCTGTACCCCTTCCCACACTCATTCCCCAGATCACAAGCCTCTCGTGCACCCATATTCCTTCTTGTATCCTGCACCCCAGTCCTCTGCCCCAGGTCACCACCCAAACCCTCCGCACCCTCCTCCCTCCCACCCCAGGTCACAACGCCCTCTCAAACCCTGCACCTGCTCCTACATCCCTCCTCCAGGCCAGAATCCTCTCCTTCCCCTCACACTCTCCAAGTCCCTGCACCACAACACTCCACCCCAGGTCACATCACCCTCCTTCACCAAAATTCGCTCTCTTACCCCACACCCTCTCCTGAACTCAGTCCCCTTTCCTGAACTCCCTTCTGCACCCAACCTCCATCCCAGACCCCCCACCTCTCTGTAGGAAAGCATGGCCCTTGACCACTTACCCAAACGGCTCTCCATCAAAAATCTTTGCCCACTCCTGGTTTATAGGATGATGTTATCCATGGCAGCAAGGAGTTTATGGAGGAAGTCAGTTATCTTGATGTTGTTTCCTCACCTACTTGAATTTTATCATAGCCGCCATGGATATGTCACCATGACAACAGAAGCACAGCTAATGATCTTATTGAGAGTCATAAATAATACAGTATAAAATACACTTTAATATAAACTAGTCTCTTCCAGCCCAGGAGAAAAGGGAATATTCTGAATCCCAGACACACAAATACAAATATAGTGCATATTTAGCTATGTGTATTAATCCGTCTCTTATCTGTGAAATACATGGACATCTAATACAAAGGTTTTGTTATTATGAGTTTGGGTCGTCACTTCACTTACAGCTAATGAAAGTGTAGCTAAGTTGTCCACGTCATCCCAAAAAAGAGTTTTAATAACGCTTTATACTGCCCTGCACCATCATATTTTTCCATATACGACCTATATTACAGAAAAGCTATTTTTAAATATTTTATTGTGTCTGTTTTATTGGGTCTGTTTCTGCTTCACTTTTCACAAATTCAATTTAATTAAAATGCCTTGCCAAATGACCTGAAATAGATTTCTAAATGGAGCAAACAAAAAAATTTAACGCTTGAGAACCTTGGGAATGTCAGGTATCCCCATGAGAAGCTGAGAGTTAACCATTTTTGCCAATAAGCACTTATCAGTCCAGGAGCACAAGATATCAGTCATTAAAGTTGTGACATTTTTATGTATAGAAAACCTGCTGCTGCCCCAGTGTAACGTCTTCCCAGCCCGAGCTACATCCTCCACTTCTTGATGAAATCTTGCTTAAACCATCAGTGCTTTTTTGTTTGTTTGTTTGTTTGGGGTGGATATAGAATTCTGTGTTTGGAGAGCTGGAAGAAAGGAAAAGCATGTCTATGTCTACACTAGCAAGTTCTTTCAGAAAATTGGGTTCTTTTTTGAATGACCACGAGGAGTGCACATGCACAAAATGTGCTCTTTCAATTCGATTTGAAATTGGAAGAAAGCAGCTCTTCTTCCAGAAGCCCTTTCCACCCCCAGATAAGGAGGAGCACCTCCTTTCAAAAGCTTCTTTTGAAAAAAAGCATGTGTAGACACTCCATAGGCCCTTTTTTTGGAAAGAGAAGTCCTCTTTTCACTGGATTTTTCATTGCCTGGCCTATTCTTTCGGAAGAGAGCAGTCTGCATGGATGCTCTCTATCGAAAGAGTGGATCGATCTTTTGATCTGCTTTTTTGTGTGTGGATGCACTCTTTTGAAAGAAGATCTTCCAGGAGGGATCTGCTGGAAGATTATCTTTCGAAAGATTGCTATAGTGTTAACGTGGCCCATGAATTTGACAGACTGAAGTGAAGAAATTGCAGGTGTATTACTTTCTCCAGGGTTTGAAATGATAAAATAAATCCTAAAGAGACAGATTAATAAATAGAAAACAGGTGAGGTGGTCAAAGTTGAATGAAATAAATTTTACAGGCATGTGATAAATCACTTATCAGGGCTATTATTCCACATATGGGGCAGGGGACAAAGTGAGGTGATGAATACCATTAGCTGCTATATCCTCTCAACTAGTTAAATCAGTTCATACTTACTAAGGTTAAGGAATATACAGATTACAATTAGATGCTTACCCGCTGTGTGTAAAGAACACAATATACATGCTAGATCAGTTCTAAAAATGTCAGAAAACAAAGTCTCTCTTAATATAGTTTTGCAGTGATGTAACTGCACTGACTCTAGAAGTAGACTTAAATATGCCACTCTAAATTAAACCTTTCTCTAACATCACACAAACATTCTGTAAAAGTCAAAATGTATCTAGATGAGAGGAAAATGAAGTTTCATTGCTGTGCCTGAAGTACAGATTATATTATTTGATGGCTAATAGTTTAGTAAATGCTGATTTAACCGGGTAAGGCGCACCAGTGTTTTTTGAAGAATTATTTATAATTTGCAAAGTGCAGAGAAGTACACTGACGAACAGAGTGGAGAAAAAATTCTGTTTTAAACTGGAGCTTTTTCACAGACCAAAGAATCATAGTGTCTCTTCATGGTTTTGAAAATTAGATATTTCAAAAAGTATTTAAAACAAGAAGGTTCTTGTATTAGGTATCATAAGCCCACTGTTTTATACATTATACACATCGATTTATTACAGTACGTAAGTCTTTGTACTTAGACAAATATAGTTAGGGTTTCGTGTGGTGTAGGGGCTTGGATGGGAAGGATAAAGACCTGATGGAGCTGTAAATGATAACCTTTATTGCTTATTTTTGTGATTTATTATTTATTGTTCTCTTAGGCTATGTCTACACTACACAGATTGTTGACAGAAGTCATAGTTGGAAGAGATCTTCTGACAAAACTGCTGTTGACAGAGTGCCTCCACACATCGAACAAGTGATCCACTCTGTCGACAGAGAGTAGCCGGATGGCTCAGCCCTCTCTTGGCAGCATGGCCAACCAGAAGCACAGCAAAGGCTACCCAGTGACCTGGAAACCCTGTCTGTCAACAGAGGGCCCCCTGGAGTGTCCACATGGTTTTTTTGTCAACAGATTCTTTCAAGAAAGTCATTGTGCTTCATGGGGGAGAGTCAGAAGGCTGTCAAAAAAATTGCTGAATTATGTTATGTAGTAAGGCTAACCTCATTCCTGGGCTTCAGGCCTCTGTTCAGTCAACTAGCCCCACAGTGAGGATGCCCTTGCCCTTCTAGAGATGGTGGGGGATGGTGGTCTGGTGGGAATCTGGGCCCCGCCCACTTGTTCTGGGTTCCAACCCAGGGACCCTGTGTGACTGCTACTGGTGGGGAAGGGCTCCCCTCGCCATGGATACTGCAGCTCTTCTCCCTGGGCCACTTCCCCAGATGATTCCAACCCCAGCCCCCCTGTACCTCCTCCAGGTAATGGCAGCAGCAGCAGCTGCAGTGCAGTCCCCCTCCTGGATTCGCACCCCCTGTGTGATCAGTCATCCTGGCCTCCCGCCGAATCTCAAGGCTGCCTGGAGAGGGTCCTTAGCCCTTGGCTGCTGAGTTCTCCTCCCCTCCTCTGATGTTTCTAAAAACTCCCCTTGCTTCTCTCCTCTCACCTCCTATACTCTCCCCTATCACCCTCCTCTCCCTCTGGGCAAAGGGTTCTTTTAAAGGCAGTCTTAAGTGAGAAGAGCTGGCCCCAATAGAAACAGGGCAGCTTCCTCCCCAGCTGCTCACGCTCTGCTTGTTTGCCAGCCTTGCTTTTCCCTCTTATACTCACACCCCTGGCCTTACCCTGTCACAGTCAACAGTATGTCAACAGAATGCATTTTTAGTGGGATACTCCATGGATTTTGTCAATAAAATGCCTGTTTGCATATCTTATTTTGAAATAAGCTATCTCGGCCTTTGGGGCTGTGTAAACAGCACCAAATATTGAAATGCTCCAATATTTCAAGGCATCCCTTACTCCTCCTGCAATGAGCAGTACAGGGATGCCAAAAGAGCATATTTTGAAACAACAGGCACGTTTCAAAGATGCGGAGTACCAAGGTATCCCAAAATAGCTCCGCCATGGAGACATAGCCACACTGTCAGTGTGGGACCTCCTGGCACACACTAAAACTTGTGTGCTACTTTCATCCTGAGCCAGAAGGCTCCCACATGGACAGTTTGTGTGCACTGTGTTGACACACACACTTAGGCTCCTCAATTACTTAGGCTGTTTGGGTAATTTTATCCATGGTCTGAGTTTGCCTCACAGAAGTCTGAAGTACTTTTGCTATTGAATTCAGTAGAAGTAGGACTTGGACCAACATCCATTACATTTCTTTGTTTTGTTTATAAGATTAAAGTTATTATCCTTACGTTTAGCTTGCGGCAGTTTTATTGGGATTCTAATAATCGGTAGAGCTTGCAGCATCTTTGGAAAAAGTGTGATCATAACCTCAATGCATATGCAAAAGGGCACCAAATTAGGGATGTACAAGTACCTTGACACCAGCATATTCTAATTTGTGAGTGTTTGATCCAGCAACTTCAATGATTTTTTACTAGCAATTTTTGTGGTGATATACAGTAAAAGATGATGATGACTTGAATATTGCTGTGCAATTAGATGTTTTTGTTAATTTGAAAGCAGCACAGCTCCATTGCCTCTGGGAGAGTTCAACTTCACTCCTATTTCTCAGACTTTGTCAGCCTCTGGGCAGCTTTCTGCTAGAGTTTGCTCTTTCTAACCTTGGTGTGTTGAAGAGCCTATTATAATGTAATTAAATTGTTGCAGAAGATGTCAGTATCAACTTTCCATTTGGGTAATATTATGGTTGCTCAGAAGATTGTAAATACAACAATAATTTTTTTAACAAAAATCCGGCTATTTAGAAATATTTTTTATAAACTTGAGAAACACATAATGCTAGTTATTATCAGGGAAACTGGTAATGATCCCCTTTATCTAGACTGTCTATTACTTTCTGCTGTAAAAGATTCTTGCAATCCCTTTTAAAGAATCTTTAACACATACACTGTTTGTAGCAGGCCTTTGACATTCAGCAAGGGGACAGCACTTATTCATTCCCCTTACAGATATACATTATTTGATATAGCCTTTAATGACACTATCTCATACTATTTTTTCACAGCACCCTTGTCGTGCTAGGGGGCAAGAATTACCATAAAGCTGGCACATCCTAGATTTCGAGTGCTTGCTTTTGGCACCTAAGTACTATTCTTTTAACAGTTTTATTACATGTAATTTTATGTATAAATCACAGTATTTCTTCACCACAGCATATTGGAATTGGAAAAGGTTCAGAAAAGTGCAACAAAATTATTAGGGGTATGGAACAGCTTTCATATGAGGACAGAATAATAAGACTGGAACTTTTCATCTTGGAAAAGAGATGACTATAGAGATAAGATAGAGGTCTATAAAATCATGTGTGGGCAAAGTATATAAGGAAGTGTTATTTATGCCTTCTCATAACACAAGTGCTAGGCTTTACCAAATGAAATGAATAGGCAGCAGATTTAAACCAAACAAAAGGAAGTATTTCTTCACGGCACACACAGTCAACCTGTGGACTCAGAGGAGCCAACAGCTTTGCCGGTCCCGGGACAAGGTGCGGGGAAGCCGGCTGTACACTCCTGGAAGGGGTGGGGCCTTGGGCAGAAAGGATGAGGTCGGGGGAGCCAGGTTGTGAAGGCCAAGTCTCTAGCAGAGTTTAAAAAGAGCTAGATATATTCATGGAGGATGGGTTCTTCAATGGCTATTAGCCAGGATGGGCAGGGATGGGGTCCCTGGCTTCTGTTTGTCCACAGCTGGGAACTGGTGGCGAAGATCACTTGATG
Organism: Carettochelys insculpta; assembly: GCF_033958435.1. Taxonomy (NCBI): domain Eukaryota; kingdom Metazoa; phylum Chordata; order Testudines; family Carettochelyidae; genus Carettochelys; species Carettochelys insculpta. The sequence continues at coordinate 142,352,459 of NC_134137.1, forward strand.
TTTACCTCTTCTGTTCCTTCTGGAGCACCCAGCATTGGTCACTGTCAGGAGAAAGGATACTGGGCTAGATGGACCATTGATCTGACCCATCATCAACATTCTTATGTTCACTTGTGTCTGGGCTTGTTCTGGAGTTGTTCCAATGAAGTAGCAGAACAGCATGGCCCCCATAAACTCTCATGTGTTTCATTTTAGGATCTTCACTACTTGGACCTTCTGCAATCTCTTATAGTACGCAAAGGCTTTGGCCTGGGTAGAAAATTTCTATTTATGTGGGATGATCTTTGTTCCCTGTCTCAGGGGTGAGCATACTTGTTACGTTGGGCCCCACTTTTCATCCCTGTCATTAGCAGTGGCCCTCCGACCTCTCTAATGTAATCTAAACTGTTGGAAATTTTGGTTATGATAATATGAATAAAAAGCCCCTTCAGTGCATGTAAGAAAATAAGTAGGTAGAATGTAAAAACTTTATGAATTGATATAGAATTGTGAATACACATACATAAAAATAGTAACATATTTACATATTTCAACATTTTTAATGAGATGAATGAGCAGCCAATCATGCTGCACACCCCTTCCAACCTTTCACCTCCCCCAAGGAAGCACATCCCCCACTTTGCTCACCCCGCCCTATCTGACTTCAGAGAGTTCCACATGCACACAGCTCATCTGCTAATGTCAGTGGGCTTGTCTACACTTACCCCCAACTTCGAAGAGGGCATGTTAACTAGGGCAATGGGAGATTACTAATGAAGTGGTGCAAGGAATATGCTGGACTCCATTAGTCTAATTCTCCCCTGCAGCAACTTCGAAGTGCTGGCATGCGTGTAGCTGTGGGCACTTTGAAGTGCCTGCACTACTTCAAAGTGCCTTTACTCCTCAAAATTTTGATTAATATGCCCACTTTGAAGTTGGGGGCAAGTCTAGACCCAGCCAGTGTGTCTTGCGCTTAGGTGCAAATGAGGAAGCAAATGGAGTTTAATTTTGTAGAGACCCCTGAGAAATTTAGTGCATTGATGCAATGAGCTCCACTCTTTATTCTCTTAGGAGTTAGTAATGAACTGTGCCTGAATTATTACAAAACTTTTCAGAACATCTCCCAATGAAAAGGAAGAGATGAAGTTGTGCTCTATTGATTTGCATCTTGATACAATTGAGTTGTAGAAAATGCATGTCATATATTTCCTCAGCATGTAGGTGAGGAAACAATATTTCAGAAGTCTATAGATTTTATTGAAGGATCAAGTGGAATAAGCTCTTATCAAGCTTGATAAGTGCTAGCTGAATATTTCCAAGCAATCAGAGCAAAGTCATTTCCTGGACAACCACCGACTTTTTTTAAGGTTGTTCAAGTTGAAAGGAAAAAAATGTCAGCTTAAGCCAGGTGTTACACGGAGATATAGGGTAAGATTGGGTTGAAGTGGCAAACAACAAACTTCATTAAGTAATAATTTTATGCTACTCAATACTCGGGTGCCATTTAAAATTACAGAGCCGAGAGCCTTAAAACCTGGTATTGTGTTACCTTGAATACTTCTGGGACAGATATTTCGCTCAGTGAAGAATCAAATTGGATAAGAAGCAGAGGTTTGTACATGTCAGGATAAATGCACAGATTCATTGGCAATTAAAGGTTCCTAAGTTCTTATGCCTATATGCAACAAGCCGTTACAGGTGAGAGATAGAGACTGCACTCCTGCCTCCTCTGAGCAAGCAACCATATTGCTGTCTGCCAGCTTCTTTCATCTGCACTGCTGCAAGCAGCTGCCCAAAGCACCATTGTCTCAACACACCATTTAGAATCTTTGTTCTGAACTCATAAGAAAGTAACGTAAAGATACATGAGATACATAGCCTTCACTGTCTTGGCGGTTCTCCACGTATAGATTAGCTGACATTGATTTTCCTTGTGGTTTGCTAAATTACACACATTGTAGGGGAAAAGGGAATCATACTTTTATTTTTTACAACAAGAAGATAGGTAAGATAATAACTTTTATTGGACCAACAGCTTCTGGCGGAAGAAAAAGCTGCTGAACTACAAAGAGCTCTTCTTCAGCTCATTGTGGTCTACTTTTTTTAGTTCTTGGCTGCAGGTAAAGAATGGTAGGTGTACATGCACCTTGGGCAAGTGAAAGTCATAGTTTCACTTAACCTTGTTATTAAAATAACTAGAACTTGCTCTACCTTTGCAAGCAGGAGATTAAGAGTCTTATATGAAAGACTAATTCTTACTACTGTGTAAGTGACATCTTTTGTTCCTGTGTTTGTATAGATGACTAGGGCTCCCATGCATTACTACAATAAAATAATAAATATTTCTAAAAATAATTAACTATGCAGTGGGTTAAGATGTAGTTTATAATTCATATACAATAATTAAGAGGAAGCTTGCACAATTTGACCTTTTAACATGATTGTGGTATATAGTGTGTTTATGGTCATGCCAACAGTCATCAAGCATTTTGTAGGCATCAAAGGAAAGGATTATTTTGAGGTGGGATTTGAAGGTGGAACATGAGGTATCTTTGCAGATGTTTACAGGGATTGCTTCCTGTGCATGTAGAGAGCATGGGAGAAAATACAAAGGGGCTTGTTTGTAAACTTAGCAAGTGGCATTATTGACTGAGGGAGGCAAGCAATAACAGGACATGACAGGTGAATGACAACTGATTGATAGAATGGAAATCGATCATGAAGCATGTTTGATGCCATATGAAACGAGTAGAAGGACTCAAAGAGAAGGGTGTTTTATCAAAACAATGGTCTTGTCGAAATATTTTTAGGCACATTCTGAATGCATATAAACAGGGCCCGATTCCATTTGTCAGGGCCAAAGACAGAGATGCAGTAACTGGGATGCAAAATGATGAAAACATGGTTAACCACTTTAGTTGTATGGACAGATAGGAATTATCATATTTTAGAGCTGGTGACCTCTCTATGTGTTTACAAAAAGGCTGAGCTGAAGATGATACCCAGTTTCCAGGTCTGAGTAACAGGTTAGCTGCATTTTCCAGAGTGACAAAGGAAAGAGGTAGCCAGGTCATTGAGGTGGGAATCGGCATTAAGAATCTATTTTGGACAAGTCGAGCTAGAGCTGATGGCTAGACATCCATGAGATGATGTCAAAGTCATGCCAAGATAGTTAATTTGAATAAGGGTGTATCTCGTCTCCCATTGAAATTGGTAGCAACAAGGGATGAGTTGTGTTCTTCTTCAAAAATATAACAAAAAACCAGTTCGACCATAGTGACCACAGACAGTTACATACAACCCCCAGGTGTCTCTAAGAGGCAATACTTTCCTTCTCACAAATAAATCTGAGTGTAGGAAAGGAGGGAAGTAGCTCAGAATTTATGTGGGAATATGCCGCAAGCAAGATTTACAAATGTAAAGCCTTAAGCAAACCTCCACCCTGCAGGGCATTAGTTGGCATCCTTTTGCCTCAGGTTCTTAAGTCCAGCAACCAAAAGTCCCCTTTAGTGTCCATACCTTCAGGGGCAGAGGGGAGTGGAAGGTGCCTTACTTGCGCCACTGCCCTGATTGATCACATCTTCACCGACTACCCTGCTGCCCACCCTCTGTACTCCAACTCCAATCTTCGGGGCTCACCACTTAACACCTCTCTCAGCAATTTCAACTGTTATTCGGGGACTCTCACGGCTGGTTTATACTAGGTAGCATCTGAATTCACAAACACCTTCCTCACACTTAGACCTACATATTACTGATGTTAGTTCTGCAGTGTATAACAAGCCTTTCAATTGATTACGTAGCTTTTATTACAAAATGAAGAAAGGAAGTCTCAGATAGCTCCAGAGACCCGTACATACTTATCCCCATCCTTTCTCAACTCAGCACTATGGAAATCATGTCCCCTGCCTTGTGAGTGACATTTAGTTGTGGCTCAGAGTCTCTCAATCAGGTTATGCCAGATATAGTTCTACTGCCCTGGACTCACACAACAAAGCAAAAAACCTGTTATTACTCATGCCCCCAAACCAAGGAAAATATGGATCCATTATCAGCCAAAAGTGAACAAAAATGCTGGAAGGAGGGCATGAAGCACATTCTTCAAGGGACACATTGATAATAATAGACCCAAAGAAACAATGTCATTCTGTGCTGAAGGGCTTCTGCCAAAAATGTCTTGAAAACCTTGAAGGCATTTATAGGTGTTTGCCAGGCTAATGTGATTTTTCTCACACTGAACTTGCTTCATTAATTTGATGCATAAGAAATAAATATTTTACATGCAATTAACTGGAGGTTATTATGAACATAATGAAGCCTTCCCACACAAAATGATGCTTAGCCATTTGAATGCATAAAAAGCACTTCAGAACATGGAAAACAAAATTAATCTGTAGGGAAAGAAAATTGTTGAAACATTTAATTCGGGAACAAAATGGTTGCGCATTTAATAGTTTTGACATTGGTTAACTGCTTAGTGAAGAAAGTACACTAGTGCCAGGTGTGCTTAAAGGATAATGGACTAGCTACAGAAAATTAAATTGAAGTTGCAAATTAAACTGAGGTAACAGACTTCCCTCACAAAGTACATATACTGGAATCCGAAAACATCGCAGCCTTTGGCCGAAGTTCTAGATGAGGGGAGCTCTGCCAGCCATCAGCCCCACTGCCACGGCTCCCATGGAACCACCCCATCAGGCCAGACAGAATGGTGCTCCCCCTGCCCAGAAAGGTCAGGGCCTGGAACTTCAGCCACTACCACCCCATGACAGCCTGGGGCCAGGACCAATGGCCTGCCTCCCCCGCCTCACCACAGGATTCACTGGGACCAAGAAATGTGGCTTCCCCTCCCCCCAAAAGGACACAGCTGCCAGGAATTTCAGCCTGTTCCCTGCTTCCCAGAGATGATGCCAGGGCCTGCAACTGTGGCCTGCCACCCACAAGGAGATACTGGGGCAGATAAATGCTTCCCCTCTTCCCCAGAAGATGCCGGGGTTAGGAACTGCAGTCCCCCCAGAGGACATGCTAGGGTCAGGCACCACAGCCCAGTCCCCCAGACCAGTACCACCTTCACCACAATGGGTGGCCCCAGTATGCCCCCACATGTTCCACCCCTGCCTTATGCCCCCCACCCTCTGCCCCAAGCCTCACCACAAACCCAACTCTGTACCCTGCATCCCCACTCCCTATAGTGAGCCCCCAACCCCTGTCCTGACTTCTGCACCCTGAACACCTGGCCCTGAGTCCCCTGAATCCTGCTCTAGTTCCCTAACCCCATCCCTAGCCTGAGCCCCACCCACCCCTTGCCTTCACTCCAGACCACCCTCTCCCCTTTAACGTCTTTACCTTCCCAGCTCCTGCCCTCCCTCCTGCACCCTCCACCCCCTGGTCAGAGCCTCCTTGCACCCAACCCTCTACACCAAATCCCCAAATCCTGCCCTGAGCCCCCTCCACATCCAGTCTCCTGCCCTATACAATTATTTACATACGACATGTTCATTTTCCTTTTAATTAAGGAGAGAGAGAGAGAGAAAGAGAGAGAGAGAAAGAATGACATTCGTACACTTAAGTACCCAAACAATGCTGGGCACATCTGCTAGTTAGAAATGAAGCCCAACTGCGGAGAGAGGGAATTCTTTCTATAAAACTCTGGACCAAAAAACAAAACAAAACAAAACAAAAACAGCAGTCCTGTAGCACTTTAAAGGCTTACAAATAATGTATTAGGTGATGAGCTTTTGTGGAACAGACCCACTTCTTCAAAAGAAGAAGAAGTGGGCCTGTCCTATTAAAACTCATCACCTAATAAATTATTCTGTTAGTCTTTGAAGTGCTACAGGACTGCTGGGTTTTTTTGTGAAGATACAGCCTCATACGACTACCTCTCTGTGACCATACAGCTCTGGATGAGAGCAGTAAGGGCAGAGACGACCTGGAGGACAGAGCTTTTTTATCCTCTGTGACCCAGCCTAAAGAAGGCGGAGAAGCATAGTATAGAGGCTACTGCAGGGATGAGCTTGCAGTCTGACTAAAAACAACTGCATTGAGGAGCTGTAGTCTACCTGTAACACAGACAGCAACGAAGGGTCCTGTGGCACCTTATAGACTAACAGAAAAGTTTTGATCATGAGCTTTCGTGAGCACAGACTCACTTCGTCAGATGCTGGTCTTGGAAATCTGCAGGGCCAGGTATAAATAAGCCAGAGCATGGCTTATTTATACCTGGCCCTGCAGATTTCCAAGACCAGCATCTGACGAAGTGAGTCTGTGCTCAAGAAAGCTCATGCTCAAAATTTTTCTGTTAGTCTATAAGGTGCCACAGGACCCTTCGTTGCTGTTACAGATCCAGACTAACACGGCTACCCCTCCGATAATGTAACACGGAGCGAGTGTAGGACTGTGCTAACTGCTGGAGAAGGGGCTTGATGAAGGTATAAGAAATTGTGAAAAGGTGTGTGGATGAACTATGCAGCAGATGAAGTATGTTTGTGAGGAAGAGAGGTTAGGCTGAAGGTTTAGTTTTGTTTACATTTGTTATTTCCGGTAAAAGGATGCTGACCCCCAGAAGGAGCAGGACTTCACAGAATCGTCTATCTAGAGGGCTAAGACATTCTTACAGCCAGAGGACAGTATCGTGATGCTGAGGCAAAAGTCGCTGCTGTGCCACCAACAGTGGGGGGTCCAGATGAGGTTTCTCAACATTCTTTCCCTTCCTAGAAGTCAATCATGACATTTTTGGTATCTCAACTGTTATATATTCTTCCCAGGCTCTAGGAAATTGCATAGTTCGAGGAATAACTAAACCTTTTTCCAGGGGCACTTGTTTGTTTAATAAATGAGCGCACCCATTTATCTCTTAGCTGTGAGAGCAAGGATAATCAAGATCCCATATAGTTAGGGGTAGAAGAATGCAATATTAAACTCCTTCATATCCCCTCTAATTTATCTTCTCAATCTCAATTGCTGTACTGTATTTTCTATTCCACTGCCTGTAACACTCAGCAGACACTGATCAGGAATTTAATTTGTCAGGATAGAAGGCACAGTACTGATATATATGAGCAACCCTAGATATTTTCATTCTTCTATTTTAATCTAATGTTGCTCAGCTCAGAGGAAGGCTACTCTGTGTTCTGGAAACACCCTGTTCATATTCATCATTCCAGACATTAGCTAAACCATTCCCATGCTAACTTTGCATCTCTTTCCCATGTTAGTGACACAGAGTGGGATTCACAAAAGCACTTAAGAGACCCTTAGATTTGTAAGTGTAAGCAGGGTCTAAATAAGTTTTCCTCTGACATTTAGTGATGAGATGAAGGAAAATACTTTGGAAACTGATCTTGTTTGCATAGACATGCCTACTCTGTCAAGGTGTGCGCCACGATGGAGCTGCTTTGCCCATATGATCACTTTTGGCTTGTGGCAGATTGCAAATCACTATGGCACTGGGTACAGTGGTGATGAAAAGTTTCTGTCTTTACTCTTCTGTACAAATTGACATTGACATCATTTGACCCTACATCTCTCCATGTTTAAAGGACAGAGCTGCTTGGGCTCAAAAGAGTTTTCTATTTTGTTAAAAGATAAGTGACCTTAAATCTCTGATAAACAGGTTCGGGGGGATGACAGAATCACCAGGCCCCTGAGCTAGATGTGCATGGGGGACCCAGCTCCATGGTCCTGGAAGGGTGGGGCCTCAGGTGAAAGTGGCAAGGTGGGGCTAGCCACCCCTGGAGCAGTTGTCTCCCCACACACCCCCTCAGCAGGCCTGACCCAGTCTAAGTGATAACCCTGAGTTGCTGGGGCATAGTGTTTTCAGTGAAAGTAACTGCCCAGCCAGAATAGGGAGTGAGGCTGAGATATTAACACAGGCCAGCTGCCAACTCCACCTGCCAGAAGGGTTACATAAGTCTGGGTTTAGGCACCTCAGTCCCAGTTTTAGACACCACTGCAGGCTACAAAATCCCTGTTGAACTCTGTAGTAGCTTCAGCTCAGTGGCTACATCTACATGAGAAGCCTCTCTTGACAGAAGCCACTGTCAGAAGGGATTTCCCAAAAAAACTTCTGTGGGCAGACCACATTTATACACATAAGCAGATCAAAAGAGCAATCTGCTCTGTCAACAGAGAGACACCAGACTGCCTGGCCCCCTCTTGATAGAACAGCTGACCAGAAGCTGTGAAAACAGGGCTGCCTGGTGAACTGGGAGCCCAAGCTGTCGACAAAGTGCATTTTGCATGTAGATGCTCCACCTTTTTCTCCCCAACAAAAGCCCAGTTTTGCTGGCAAAAACCTCTCATGTAGACGTAGCCAGTAACTTTCTGTCCCTGGGCATATCCACTGCTGCCTCACTCTAGGCATCTCTCAACTGAACACTACAGATATCCATGGACTTATGGGCAAATACGTATCTCACATGCAGGGTCTGATACAGTCTTTGGTCTCGAATCTGGCTGGAGAAAGAGGACATGGTATCTTATCCACCTTTAGCTCAGTGGTGGGAGCACTCACCTGAGAGATGAGATCCCTGTTCAAATCCTGTGTCCCTTGTGCTTGATCAGGGAGAAGTACCTGAACTTGGGTGTCTTACATTCCAGGAAAGTGCTCTATGTACTGAGTTATAAGATGGGTGGCACCTTCTCCCCCAGGCTCCTTTGTATAGACCGAGACAGGTACCTCACTATCAAAAAAAAAAAAAGTGGGCATCTAAGCAACCTGACTCTGGGACGGGGGTTCAGGGCTGTGGACAGCTGGCAGAGATAGGTGCCTCCTGCAGCCTGGGCTTGAAAGCCTATCTCCATGAAAGGGGAGGGGCTTAGCACATACCCCTGTCACAGACATCTTCCACTGGATGGCTCAAATGTCTCTCTGATTAGCATTCTCTCTTTGGGGACTAATCTGTCTCTACCCCTAGCAAGGGGTCTAGGCACCTAACTCAGGTTTTATGTGCATACTGCAATTTGAAACCTGTGACTTGCCCATGTCAGGTGACTCAGGTTCGTGAGGCTCTGGACTTCAGGGCAGTTTAATTGCAGAGGCTTGGGTTTGGCCTGGAGCTTTGGTTTTGGGACCCTGTGAGGGGGAAGTTTCCACACCTCAGGCTCCAACCTGAGCCCAGATGTCGACACAACAATTAATCATCCCTGTAGCCTGAGCCCCACAATCCCAAATCAGCTGGTGCAGACCAGCACAAGTGTTTTTATGCAGTGTAGAAATACTCAATGTGGGTGTTTTTTTTCTTTTTCTGTGACTTTCTAGGTACCTAAAAATTAGACATTGCAATGCTGTGTCACAGTGCCTAAATCTCTTCAGCTGTGTCTACACTACAAAATAGCTTTGAAGTTGCTTACAAATAAGCAACTTCCAACTAGAGCATCTACACACAAAATGCACCCTCTTTTACTTCGATATAGGCTTTCCCCTCTTCGAAGTTAAGCGTCTACACACAATTAGCCCCTACTTCAAAGTAAGGGGCCAGGAAATGATGCAGGCAGGGTCCGCATGGCCAACAAGACCTTCTGGGCTCACAGCCAGTCGACCCCTTAAAGGTCCTCTCCCAACACCCACACTCTGAACATGCTCAAGGCTGCCAGGCTGCAGAGAGCAGCAGAGCACGTGCTGGGGAGAAGAACTAAGCAACATGCCCGCTCCCACCCTCCCCGAGGATGAGGGCCTCTCCACCCTGCTGGTCACGCTGGTCACCCTGCTCTTCCAGTGGCATGGCCAAGTCATCTGCTTAGGACCCAGCCTGCAGTCCTTGGCCATGGCACTGCTGCCCCTCCCCAGGCCATGCCAATCTGGCACTGGTGGGCCTTTGCCACCACCAGTGAGTGGTGGGACCGGCTGGTGCTGGAGGACTGGGATGAAGAGCAGTGGCTGGGGAACTTCAGAATGACCCGCTGGATGTTTGAAGACCTTTGCCACTGGTTCACCCCAGTCCTCCAGCACTGAGACACATGGATGCAGCCAGTGCTCCCGGTGTAGAAGAGGGTGTCCATTGCCCTGTGGAGGCAGGCCACCCTGACAGCCTCTGGTCCATCAGCCACCATTTCAGTGTCAGCAAGGCGATCATCAGAGCGCTGATGATTGAGGTAAGTCTGGCCCCCACCATTGACCCACCCCAGGGAGAGGGCTACTGGACAGGGGGCCCCAGTGGGCAGGGGGCAGTGGGATGAGGGGCCCTGGTGGGGAAAGGGGAGGGGCATGGGGGCCTCCCAGTCTGCCATTCATGGATGAGTCTTCCTTTCCCCCTTCAGGTCATCCGAGCCATCAACTGGGTGCTCCTGCCACAAGTTCTGACCCTGGGGGACCTAGACACTGCCCTCACTGGGTTCATGCATGTGGGCTTCCCCAGTTGTTTTAGAGCTGTGGATGGGACGCATGTGGCAATCTGGGCTCCAGACCACAGCTGGGGTGCCTACATTAAAAGGAAGGGGTCCCACTCGATGGCACTCCAGGCCGTGGTGGACACAAGGGGCCATATCCTGGATGTGTGCATGGGGTGGCCAGGCAGGGCCCACGATGCCTGGGTGTTCTGGAATCTGTGGCTGGGACACTAGATGCAGGACAGCACGTATGTTTCCCCACAGGAGCTCCCGCTCAGGGACATCATGATGGCCCCCCCACATCACGTCCAACACCGTGCTCCCGCTGCACCTGTGGCTCATGCGGCCCTATACCGGATGCACCATGCTGGCCCAGGACATCTTTAATGGTTGCCTCAACCATTCCAGGGGCACAGTCATGCGGTCCAGGTGGCCTTGGGTGGTGAGCCCACTGGCCAGCTGGTCAAAGGCCTCAACGTTGCACTGGCGGGAGCTGGTTTGCTGAAGGACCTCCTCCTCCCACCACAGAGTGAGGAGGTCCTTCAGTTCCTCCTTAACCCAGGTGGGTCCCCTCCTGGCACGGCCCTTGGTTGGGCACTGTGAGCCCTCAGGTTACTTGCCCAGGGCCCCTGGGAGGTCACAGGGTGTTGGTGTGCTGCCATGCTGGCCAGGGGGTGCAGAGGCTGGCTGGTGCTTCGAGCAGGGTCAGTCCGAGGGAAAGCTCATGCTGCCCCGCTTGTGGCACAGTGTCAGCTTCCTGCCTGGAGTTGCGGGGAGCTGCTTCTTTTAAGGCAGCCGGCAGGGACCTCAGAGTCCTGCCTGGGCTGGCCAGAGTGTCTCCGTCCTCCAGGGAGGGCTGCCTCCTTGGTGGACTCCTTACAGAGTGTTTACACACACTTAACTTCAAAGTTGATCTTTGAAGTAAACCACTACTCCATTCCCAAAGTAAGAGGAAGTGTGTGAAGATGCTCTGCATGTTACTTCAAAGTGTGAGTCAGAACCACCTTTCCTACTTTCATAGCTCAGAATCCTAAGATTTTTTTCCTTCTCTTCCCCTTAACTATGTCCTCCTGCATTTCCCAGGGAGTGTTTTGTTTTCTTTCATATTTATTTATGTTCTCCACCCTGTTTCTTTTACTTCTCTTGGCCAAGCGGTGCATGGATGTGCTAGCTCCTTCTCTACTTTTCCCCTTCCTCCAATAGTTTCTAACATCTTTTTTAAAAATGACTGTTTAAGTAAATTATGTCACTAGTGGGTAAAACACATAGCAATGATCTATCAGGTTTATTGAGTCTTTTGTCTCCATATCCTTGGAGCTGGTTCCCCATTGATCATATACTTGAGGAACTGGTGTTTGTTTAGGAAGAAGCATATTATGGAGGTGACACTTCACCCTTCCCTGCAACTGTGCCATGTAACTAGATCTGCAAACACATACAGAAGTTAGCTAAAGTGACTCGGCTATCATTTTAGTTGTTTTAAATACAGACTGTGTAGGATAAGATCCATATGACACTGTATAGTCTCTCCTCAAATCACTCTTCCCATGTCTTAATGTAACTTGTCCAGAAACCACTTGGATTAAAAATTTGGCAAGTCCAAAAAGAAACATGTCAGTCACATTTAAAAAAAAAGATTTTAAAGAAATCTCAAAATAAATTATGTGCACTGTGTGAGCTGTCAGTTCTACATCCTGCTTCAAGGGCAACCAGTAGAGCTGATCTGCATTTAAAAGTCCTGGTTTGTCCACTGACAGCACCCCCCCTCGCTCCCACCCGCCCCATCCCTCTTGAAGACAAAGATGAAAACTTGACTCAATTTCTTTTTAAATGCTTTAAATGTTAATTGTTCCCCATAGTGCAGTTTGGGAACATCCCATATTAATCAGACCTGTACACTCAGTTCAAAGTGTAATAAGGGAGCAATTCACTGAGCAATGTGATTGGCGTAATTTAACAAATTAGATTTGGTGAGCAAATTATAATTTTTTATGCTTCTTAGTGGACTGTGTTAAGGAAATGGAATCTGTGGGCTCATTTTGAATTTCCATATTGGGTCAGATGTACCAGTCAGTAAATCAATGCAACCAGAAAGTATGGACTACATATTTAAAGCTATTAATGCACTGTTTCGTACTCCCAGCTTGGGCATACAACTATGAGAATGGCACAAAACTTCTCACATGGGTTCCTGGCTCTGCCCCTTCCCTTTACACAAGCTACCCAAGACATTCAGTCACTGTGTGGAGAAAGCCCTGAACCACTCTGCACTGTGGATCATCAAGAAGGATGAGGCTTCTGCTTGGATATCATAGAAAGAAAATGGCTTGGTATTGACCCTGATAACCTCAGTATATTCCCTTTGTTTCCGTAACATGGAGCAGTGAAGTGTAAATGTAAAATAACAATGAGGCAAAGACAACATGGGCCAAGAGAAAAATGAAATAAAGGGGGAACCACATTTTTTTAAATGAAGCTGAGGCCATTTTATGTGCCTTTTTCCCTGTTCCTGCCCCACATTTTCATGGAAAATGCAGGTCATCACCTCTGGACATTATTTGGTCAATCCATAGATATAAAATGAAAACCTCTTCACAATATACACTTATCCCTCGGTTTTAAAACTTTCAATTTATGAATTTTCTCTACATCAGATTATGTACATTTATACCTATTTTTCAATTTATGAACATATTTTCACTACAAAGACGAACCAACCTTTGTGCAAGCATAAGCTTCGTAAGTAACAAACATGGAGGAATACACCATGATGCAGTGTGAGGCTGTCTCATTTCCCTCAGCCACCCAGCTCTCCTCAGTTGGTTTGCATTCTTCGCTGTGTTCATGTCTTCTTGACTGTGAATGGCTGCGTCTACACGTGCACGCTACTTCGAAGTAGCGGCACCAACTTCGAAATAGCGCCCGTCACGTCTACACGCGTTGGGCGCTATTTCGAAGTTAACTTCGACGTTAGGCGGCGAGATGTCGAAGTCGCTAACCTCATGAGGAGATAGGAATAGTGCCCTACTTCGACGTTCAACGTCGAAGTAGGGACAGTGTAGACAATCCGGGTCCTCCATGGCGGCCATCAGCTGGGGGGTTGAGAGACGCTCTCTCCAGCCCCTCAGCTCACTGGTGGCCACGTGGAGCGGCCCCTTAAAGGTCCCCTCCCCCGCCCTGACTGCAGGAGGCTGAGGCAACGTGCAGGCTCCTGCCTGCACCCGCGGCGAACCTGCACAGCCCTCAGCCCCTGACACCGGCCATGGCTGCCCAGCAGCCCCCCCAGCGCCCCCAGGGGACCCCCCCCAAGGGCAGCCAGAGCAGCCAGAGGACCAGCCAGTCTGGGAAGCGGCAGCGGGGCCCCTCTTGGACGGAGGCCGAGCTGCGGGACCTGCTGGGGCTCTGGAGCGAGGAGGAGGTGCTCCAGGTAATGGGGAGCAAGAGGCGGAACGCGGATGCGTTCGCTCGGCTGGCCGACGGCCTGGCTGCCCGGGGTCACCCTGCCCGCACTCCTGACCATGTGCGCAGTAAGGTCAAGGAACTGCGGCAGGGTTACTCCCGGGCCCGGGATGCGGCCAGCCGATCTGGGGCCGCCCCCGTCACTTGCCCCTTTTACAGGGAGCTCAGGGACATCCTGGGCTCCCGGCACACCTCCTCCCCTCCGGCCACCCTTGACACCTCGGCTGACGAGCCCGAGCAGGCCCTGCAGACGGACTCCGCCCTGGAGGCAAGCCCCGCACCCCGGGGGCCCCCCCCGGAGGCCATCCCCGGGACATCGCGGCAGGAGAAGGAGGAGGAGGAGGAGGAGGGGGGCTCCTCCTCCGCAGAATCCAGCCTGCAGATCCTCCTCCTGCCATCCCGGAGCAGCAGCAGGGCCTCCGACCCCCGGGGATCTCCGGACCGTGGGAGCGGACCCACAGGTAGGTACCCCTCTCTGGTGGACACCCCGGGGCTTGAGGGGTGGGGGGAACAGAGATGTGTCCAGGGCCCCCCACACGCTCACATGGCCATGGCCCCAAGGACACCAGGGCCATGGCGCTCACAGCACTGCAGCCATCAGCCCCTCCCCCCCGCCACCCTGCATGACAGTCCCATGCCCCATCCCCGGGCCAGGGGGGAGTGGAACCTCGAGGGGCCCCCGGGCGGAGGGGGTGGGACACCCCGCAGCAGCAGCATGTGATGGAGTGGGGGGAGTGCCAAAGGGAAACTCAGGCTACATATGAGCCACCAGAGCCGAGGAGCTCCCAGGGCCAAAGGAGGATCCTGGGGCTACAGCTGGCAGGTGATACCTCTGCCCTGAGCAAACAGGAGGGAGGAGCCGAGCTGGCTTGGAATTGGGGGGCGAGGGCGGGGGCCACAGGTAGAGGCTAGGGGAAGGGAGAGCTGGTAGGCAGCCAGCCAGAGGAGGGGGAAAGCTGCATCCCAGAGGGGCCCCCCTTGGGGTCTTCTCCCCACGACGGGTTGGAAGGACTGTCTCTTCCGACAGCTGGTGCTGTCACTCCTGCCAGAAACTGGCCATCTGTGGCCTAAGAAACCTCTCCTGCTCTCAGACCCTGCGGGATGAAGTGAGAGTCGCTCCCACCAGGGGACGGGGTGCAGGGCAGGGGGACCCCTGAACCCCATCCATCACAGCAGCATCTCCCGGGGACGGGGATGGGGAACCTGCAGCACAGGGCGGGGGGGACAAAGGCCACGGCTCGGGGCCCACACTAACGCCTGTCTCCATTCTTCTTTCCCCCCTCCTATCCTGTGTCCTGCACCTGCACCTGCACCATCCGAAGGACCGGAAGAGAGCGCCGGCGAGGCCTCGGTTGTCCCGGAGAGCCCTCCGGGACCCTCGCTCCAGGGCAGCCCCTCGGCCGAGGAACGACCGGCCCCGCGGAGGGCCAGACGGCGGACCCCGCGCCTGCTACCGGCGGCGGCCACGGACCCCCAGCTGCTGGCCATCCTCCGCCGGCAGATGGAGGTGTCGGAGCAGCACCTCCGGCTGCAGGAGCAGGCGCTGGCCTGGCACAGGGAGGCATGGGGGGCCTATATGGAGACCATCAACCTGCTGGTCGACTACCTGGCCCCCCATGCCGCGCCAGCCGAGCCACCACCCGCCATGTCCGCTCCTGCAGCCCCACCACCAGCTGCTCCAGCCGTCGCCGGGCCGTCCACCGTCGCCCCACCACCTCCCCACGAGGGCCACCGTGCCGAGGGACCCCTGGAGCCACCCGAGACTCGCCGGCACCACTACCTTCCGGTGGAGCCCGCTCCCACCCAGCCGCGGACCAGACTGCACGCCCGGCGGAGCTCCCGGCCGGGCACGCCCACTGCTGGGCTGTAGGGGCGAGGAGCCCGGGACGTGCCCCCCCCCTTGTTGGACAGACTTTGGGGACTGCTTTATGTTGCTGCCCCTGTTTGCCCCGTCCCCCCCTGTAAATAGTTCTCCCCGTTCTCCTCCCTGCTTTTCTTTTTTGTTGATGGCGCACAGTTCTCTGCTTTGTTGTTGTATATTGTTTTATTTGTGCACATCTTGCTTTTGTTGAACGTTTGTCCCTCCTTTTTGGTTTCTGTTTCACATATTTATTTATTTACAAAAAAAAAAAAATTCGTTAAGACAAAAAAAACATTTACGTTCACCCACAAGTTCGTGCTGTCATTTCTCCTGGACAAGTGGGGGGCGCGGTGGGGTGCTCCATGGTGTGGGCGTTGGGGCAGGAGTGTGGGGGAGGAAGGGGCGGGCAGTAGGGGGCCTGGGCAGAGTTCACCCCGTGGCCTGTTGCTCGAAGTGGGCCCGCAGGGCCTCCCGGACCCGGGTCCCCTCTGGGTCCACCTGCCGACTGGGGGCAGCAGGTGGCTGCACGTGTGCCCTGCCGGCCTCGGCGGCCCAGCCCTGAAGAAAGCTCTCCCCCTTGCTCTCCACGAGGTTGTGCAGGGCGCAGCAGGCACCCACAATCTGGGGGATGTTGTTGGGGCTGGCATCCAGGTGGGTCAGGAGACATCGCCAGCGTCCCTTGAGGCGGCCAAATGAGCGCTCCACCACCTGGCGCGCACGGTTCAGGCGCTCGTTGAAGCGCTCCTGGCTGGCGGAGAGGTGGCCCGTGTAGGGGCGCATGAGCCACGGCCGGAGGGTGTAGGCCTCATCCGCGATGATGCAGAAGGGCATGGTGGTGTCCCCCAGAGGGATCTCCCGCTGGGGGATGTAGGTCCCCGCCTCTAGCCGGCGGCACAGGCCCGAGTTGCGGAACACCCGGGCGTCGTGGGTGCTGCCAGGCCAGCCCACGTAAATGTCCTGGAACCGTCCCCGGCTGTCCACCAAGGCCTGCAGGACGACTGAATGGTAGCCCTTCCGATTGAGGTATCGGCCGCCACTGTGGTCCGGGGCGCGGATGGGGATGTGAGTCCCATCCAGAGCCCCGAAGCAGTTGGGGAAGCCCAGGGTGGCAAAGGCGGCGACAGTGGCCTGTGGGTCCCCCAGCCTCACGAGCCTGTGCAGGAGCATGGTGTTGATGGCACACACGACCTGCAGAGAAAGCACATGGGACAGCCCCAATGAGGGGTGAGCAGGGTGTGCATGGCCCTGGCCTGCCCTGGCCTGCCCTGGCCCCCCTGCCCTGCCCTGCCCTACCCTGGCCTGCCCTGCCCTGGCCTGCCCTGCTCTGCCCTGCCCTGCCCTGGCCCCCCTGCCCTGCCCTGCCCTGGCCTGCCCTGCTCTACCCTGCCCTGCCCTGCCCTGGCTCCCCTGCCCTGCTCTGCCCTGCCCTGCTCTGGCCCCCCTGCCCTGCCCTGCCCTGCCCTGCCCTGCCCTGCCCTGCTCTGCCCTGCACTGCCCTGGCCCCCCTGCCCTGCCCTGGCCCCCCTGCCCTGCCCTGCCCTACCCTGGCCTGCTCTGGGCCCCGTGCCCTGGCCTGGCCTCCCCCTGTGGGTTCTCTTACTTCCATGAAGACAGCCCCGACGGTGGCCTTTCCGACACCAAACTGCTGCCCCATGGATCGGTAGCTGTCCGGAGTGGCCAGCTTCCAGACAGCGATGCCGACCCGTTTCTCCACAGGGAGGGCACGCCGCATGGCAGTGTCCCGGTGCCTGAGTGCGGGGGTGAGCCACTGGCACAGCTCCAGGAATGTCTGGCGGGTCATCCTGAAGTTCCTGAGCCAGTGGTCGTCATCCCACTCCCCAAGCACCAGCCGCTCCCACCAGTCAGTGCTGGTGGGGTAGCTCCACAGCCGCCGGCGTGTCAGGCGGGGGGTGGAGCGGGGTGCTGCAGGGGTAGGGGCTGAGCCCCGCTGCCCTGGGGGCATCTCCTCCCCTGGGGCAAGAAGGTGCTCAGCTGCCCCCAACATGGCATGAGCCAGGGCAAGCCCTGCTCCTGCCGGGAGGGCTGGGTGGACCTCTAGCTGCTGCTGCTGCTGCTGCTGCTGCTGGGGGTCCATGACTGCGGCGCTCGGGGTCTGTGTGCCTATATGGCTCCTCAGACCGCGTGCTGTGCAGGCTGAGTGTATGTGGGAGGGGCCCTTTAAGGGAGCGGCTAGCTGTTGCCCCGGAAGTGCTAGTCCGCCCGTTGACCCTGTCTGCAGCTGTGCCTGGCATCCCTATTTCGATGTGTGCTACTTTGATGTGTAGACGTTCCCTCGCTGCGCCTATTTCGATGTTGGGCTGAGCAACGTCGAAGTTGAACATCGACGTTGCCGGCCCTGGAGGACGTGTAGACGTTATTCATCGAAATAGTCTATTTTGATGTCGCAACATCGAAATAAGCTATTTCGATGTTGGCTGCACATGTAGACGTAGCCAATGATATTAATCTTCAAACATCTTTACTATTTGTGATTATCACGGATCCTAGATGTGAAAATATTTTTTCGAGAGATGTCACTAAGGCCAAGAAATCAAGGAAAGCCATGCCCATGGCTACCAAAAGAGAAGTTACTCACCTGTGTAGTAACGATGGTTACTACACAGGTGAGTAACTTCTCTTTCTTCTTCGAGTGGTCCCCGTGGGTGCTCCACAGTAGGTGACTACCCAGCAGTAACACCCCCCGAAAAAGGAGGTGGGTACCTGATTTATGCGCAGCTTGTCTGTGAAAGGACTGCTGTCGACAGGCGTGTATCCTCATCAAGCATCCTGTGCATGGCATAGTGCTTGGCGAAGGTGTCATAGGAAGACCACATCGCTGCTCTGCAGATATCTCTCAGCGCAATCCCTTTGAAGAAGGCCGTTGATGCTGCTATCACCCTAGTAGAGTGGGCTCTTGGCGGAAGTGGCAAAGGAGTCTTCTGAAGCTCGTAACACAGTCTTAGGCAAGACACAATGTGATTTGAAATCCTCTGTGAAGATAGCGCTTCTTCTTTTGACCTGGATGCAATGGACATGAGCAGTCTGTCCGTTTTCCTGAAAGGTTTAGTTCTATCAATGTAGAAGGCCAGTGCCCTTCTTACGTCAAGTAAGTGCAACCGTGCCTCTTTATTTGAGTTGTGAGGCTTAGGGTAGAACGAGGGCAGCACTATTGGTTTGTTAATATGAAAATCTGAAAAGACCTTCGGAACAAAGGCTGGGTGTAATCGTAAGACCACCGCTTCTTTTGAGAAGATCGTGCAGGGTGTTGTGGACATTATGGCCGCGAGCTCGCTCACTCTGCAAGCTGACGTGATTGCCAGGAGGAAAGTTGTTTTACTGGTGAGTAGTCGAAGGGGGACCGTAGCCAATGGTTAAAAGGGCGGTCCCGAGAGGGTGTGTTGAACTAGGTCTAAACTCCATGACGGCGGTATTGGTTTCCGAGGGGGGTACAGATTCACCAACCCCTTTAGGAAACGCGAGACAACAGGATGGGCAAATGTGGTTGATCCATCCTCTTCATGCTGAAATGCTGATATAGCCGCCAGATGCACCTTTATAGAGGATAGCGAAAGTCCCTTTTGTTTGAGTTGTAGCAAATAGTCCAGAATTGTAGGTATGGTGGGCTACGTCTACACGTGCACCCAACTTCGAAATAGCTTATTTCGATGTTGCGACATCGAAATAGGCTATTTCGATGAATAACGTCTACACGTCCTCCAGGGCTGGCAACGTCGATGTTCAACTTCGACATTGCTCAGCCCAACATCGAAATAGGCACAGCGAGGGAACGTCTACACGCCAAAGTAGCACACATCGAAATAAGGGAGCCAGGCACAGCTGCAGACAGGGTCACGGGGCGGACTCAACAGCAAGTCACTCCCTTAAAGGGCCCCTCCCAGACACACTTTCATTAAACAGTGCAAGATACACAGAGCCAACAACTAGTTGCAGACCCTGTATATGCAGCACGGACCCCCAGCTGCAGCAGCAGCAGCCAGAAGCCCTGGGCTAAGGGCTGCTGCCCACGGTGACCACAGAGCCCCGCAAGGGCTGGAGAGAGAGTATCTCTCAACCCCCCAGCTGATGGCCGCCATGGAGGACCCCGCTATTTCGATGTTGCGGGACGCGGATCGTCTACACGTCCCTACTTCGATGTTGAATGTCGAAGTAGGGTGCTATTCCCATCCCCTCATGGGGTTAGCGACTTCGACGTCTCGCCGCCTAACGTCGATTTCAACTTCGAAATAGCGCCCAACACGTGTAGACGTGACGGGCGCTATTTCGAAGTTAGTGCCGCTACTTCGAAGTAGCGTGCACGTGTAGACGCAGCTGTGGTGTCCTGGGGTATTAGTTGCCTGGAGGAGCACAATTCAGAAAAACGCAACCATTTGTGCTGATAAGTCTTTCTGGTAGAAGTTCTCCGACTACATTCAAGGACTTGTTGTACTCCCTCTGAGCATGTAGTTTCTAAGGCGCTTAGCCATGGATTAACCATGCTTGTAGCTGAAGTCTCTTCGGGTGCGGGTGCAGTATTGACCCCCGAGCCTGAGTGAGAACGTCCTGTACTGTTGGTAGGGGAAATGGCTGATGCTGAGCCATGCTCAGGAGCAATGGGAACCACTGTTGCTGGTCCCAGGTTGGGACTATGAGTATCAAGCGTGCTCTCTCCCTTCTGGCCTTCTCCAAGACCTTGTGTATAAGTGTCGTGGGAGGGAACGCATGAAGTAGAGGGCCCTTCCATGGGATCATGAAGGCGTCCCCCAAAGACCCCTGTCCCATGCCCGCTCTGGAGCAGTACTGGGGACATTTCTTGTTGTCTCAGGTGGCGAATATGTCGATTTGGGGAAAACCCCATCTGCGGAACACTTGGTGAAGTAGGTCTGAACGGATCTGCCACTTGTGAGTGGGCGCAAAGTGTCTGCTGAGCTGGTCCGCCTTGACGTTGTGGACACCCAGTAGGTATGAAGCCTTTATGGTTATATTGTTGGCAATGCACCAGTTCCACAGTCGGACCGCCTCCGCACAAAGCGTACGAGACCTGGCTCCCCCATGTCGGTTTATATAAAACATGGTGGTGGTGTTGTCGGTATTCACGCCGACTATTTTTCCGCGCAGATAATTGTGAAAATGCCTGCACACATTGAACACTGCTCTGAGCTCTAATATGTTTATGTGCAGCATCTTCTCGGTGGGGGACCATAACCCTTGAGTGGTTTTGTTGTCCATGTGAGCCCCCCATCCCATATGGGAGGCATCTGTTGTAATGAACATTGTAATTTGTGGTTGGCGGAAGGGCACCCCTGTTAGAAGATTCTTGGGGTTTCCCCACCATGTTAGTGACTTTCGTGTCTTTGTTGTAAGTGACAACCTCTTGTGAACGGTGTGGATTGAGGGTTTGTATACGGTTGCCAACCAATGCTGCAATCCCTGCATGTGCAGCCTGGCGTTTTGCACCACAAACGTGGTGGTTGCCATATGCCTCAACAGTTGTAAGCATGTAAGAACTGGAACAGTGGGGCTGTACGTTAGTAGTTGTTCGAGAGACTCGATGGCACGAAAACGAGCCTCGGGTAAATACACCCTTGACGTGACTGAGTCTATCCGAGCCCCTATAAACTTTATATTTTGCGTGGGGTCGGTCTTTGACTTTGAGAAGTTGATGATGAGGCCCAATGAGGTGAATGTGTTTGTGGTGATGTGTATCATCCGTAATACCTCTGCCCGGGAAGTTCCCTTTAGCAGGCACTCGTCCAGTTACGGGAAAATGAAAACGCCCTGTCTGTGTAGGTATGCTGTCACCACCGCTAAGGTCTTGGTGAAGACTCTGGGCGCTGAAGACAGGCCGAAAGGAAGGACTCCGTACTGAAAATGATCTGTGCCCACAATGAACCGGAGGAAGCATCTGTGGGCTGGATGAATTGCAATATGAAAATACGCATCCTGTAAGTTGAGGGCTGCAAACCAATCGCCGTCGTCTAGTGCCGTGATTATCGAAGCCATCGTAGTCATCTTGAAGTGCTGTTTGCGTAGATACTGGTTCAATGCACGTAGATCCAAAATGGGTCTCCACCCTCCTGTCTTCTTTTCCATCAGGAAGTACCTGGAGTAGAAACCTTTGCCTTGAAATTGCTCCGGTACTCTCTCCACCACCCCTATGGATAGGAGGTGGTCCACCTCCTGCCTTAATTCCGGTAGGGGTCTCTGAGAAGGGGTGTGGTGGGAGGATTTGGTGGAGGTAACGACTGGAAGGGGATCGTGTATCCCGTGTTTACAATCTCCAATACCCACTTGTCCGAAGTGATGCTTTTCCATTGTGGGTAAAATGGCTTGAGTCGATGATGAAACATGTACTGAGACTGGCACTGAGATACGGTCTTGGCTTCGCGGCCCTCGACAGACCTGTCAAACCTGCTGTCTTGCACTTTGCCCTGTGGAGGCGTTGCCCTGCTGAGGTTGGCGCCTAGGGCCCTTATAATGTGTTTGTTGATGACATCCCTGATCATACCCCCATTGAAATTGGGTACGTTGCTGTTGGTAACCATAATGGCATTGCTGAGGATAAAACTTCTTCCTTCTGAACGGTGGGGTGTATATCCCCAAAGTCCGGAGTGTCGCTCTGGAATCTTTGCTCGAGTGTAGGACTGAGTCGGTTGATTCAGCAAACAATTTTATTTTGTCGAAGGGGAGGTCTGCAATTTTGACTTGTAAGTCCTTTGGAATGCCGGATGTGTGAAGCCATGACTCCCTCCGCATTACCACCGCAGTGGCCACGGCGCGGGCCGCCGTGTCTGCCACATCCAATGCAATCTGGACGCCCGCTCTAGAAGCCGCATAGCCCTCTTGTACAATTGCCTTAAGAATCGGCCTTTTATCCTCCGGAAGGAAGCCCATGAGGGCAGTAAGCTTGGAATAGTTGTCGAAATTGTGGTTCAACAAATGAGCGGCATAGTTGGCCATGTGGAGCAACAGAGTAGAGGAGGAGTAGGCTTTTCTATCCAGGAGATCCAGCTTCTCTATGTCCTTGTCCAATCCCCCAGATTTGTACTGGGACGATTTGGACCTGTGTTGGGACGATTCAACCACTAGCGAGTTTGGCTGTGGATGACTAAATAGAAATTCCATACCTTTCACAGGGACGAAGTACTTTTTGTCCGCTCTTTTGTTGGTAGGAGGAGCGGATGCTGGAGTTTGCCATATATTAGTGGCTGCCTCCATGATTGCATCGTCCAGAGGAATAGCTATCTTAGAAGAGGATGGAGGCCTGAGATTTTTAAGGAGTCTGTGGTGTTTCTCCTGCACCTCCGCCACTTGGATATCCTGGGATTGAGCTACTCTTTTGAACAGCTCCTGGAACTGTTTCAGGTCATCTGGGGGAGAAATGTCTCCAGGGACCACAGCCTTGTCTGGCGAGGATGAGGAGGCATCACTATGGTATCTCTCCTCCAATTCCTCTGGATCCTGGCTGTATTGGTGTGATTGCCTTTGTGAAATTTCGAGGTGGGGTTCAATGTCTTTAGACCCAGCCTCTGATTGGGGAACTTGTGGTGTTCCCCCAGGTGGAAGCTGAACACTGTGGCGTTGAGGGGGAGTCGGCGGAGATCCACGGTGAGACGTCGACCTCCTATGCTGACGCCCTGCATAATGATGGCAGTCGTAGCAACAGGGACAGGGGCCTGGTGATGGGGACCTGGACCATGACACAAAGATGTAAGGGTGGTGCATGGAATGTCGAGACCGTCGAGATGATACCGACATATGGGGAGAGCCTCTGTGGGAATACTCATAGGGGTCTCTGCTAGGTGATGGAGAGAAGCATGCAGCCCCTTGAGATGGACTCCGAAGAAAAGGAGAAGGACATCTGTGGCAGGCTGAAGGTGTTGCTGCCCGTCGAATCTCCGGTGGTGATCGTGGTGACAGAGGCAGTGCAATTACCTCAGGAGAGGGGCTGTAGTGCCTGGTCTTTGTTTTAGCCTTCACCCTCTCGGGTGGTCTTATCGGTAAGCTTGGTACCGTAGCAGGTGTCATGCTGATTTCCACTGCTCCCAGTGCTGTCGTCGCCAGTGCCGTCGTTGCCGGCGCCATCGTCCTCGGTGCTGTTGTTTCCAGTGCCGACGTCCTCGGTGCCGACGTCCTCGGTGCCGACATTTATGGTGCCGTCGTCCTCGGAGCCGTCGTCTCTGGTGCCTCTGGGGGAGCCTCGATCGGTGCCGCAGTAGCTGGTGTCGGACTGTCTAACGCCTGCACAGCTCTCGGTGCCATCTCCCCACTAGCTGTAGGGCCTTGAGCGGTTACATGCACCGCTGCTTTACCAGTAGAGGAAGCCAGCGTGCGTGGGCCCTTTGTTACACTCATCCTGCTCCGAGAGGTAAGGGGCAGGGATCGAGTAGGCGAGGCTCTTCTTTTCTTCTGCACAGAGGAGGTTAAAGAGGCAGCCTTCCTCTTGTGTGATCCTGAAGAGCCCTCCGCATGTGTTGTCTCTGATGAGGCAGGTTGAAGTGCTTTGTCAAATAGCAGCATCTTCAACCTCATTTCCCTATCTTTTCTAGCTCTATTAGTCAACTTGGAACAATGGGAGCACTTCTGGGGAACATGTGTCTCCCCGAAGCACCGTATGCATCTGCTATGGCCATCCGAAGCAGTCATGGCCTCCCGGCAAGATTCACACTTCTTAAAGCCGGGGGATGACATTGTTAAAGTTCAACTCTGAGTCCTTAGGTGCTAATAGCACACTTAACAGACTATTAGGTGATGTTAATAACCGTTGGCCTTTAGAGGCTTGATGACAAAAGTTGCGGGCCCGCCCGCAGGCAGCCACTGCAGTCTTTAAGATAGTCTTTAACTTTTAAATGAACTGTTAACAAGGTAACTAAACTATAATAACTATAGCACTGCTAACTATGAACTATTAAACTATTAACATGAGAAAAAATAAGATTTATCTGTCTCGGGCATTGGAGCCAGAGAGGATTCCGTCTGCAGCCGTTGGCGGTTGAGAAGGAACTGGCGGGGACCGGATCGCACATGTGACCGTAAGCGCGCGAAGAGCCGACGCGCATCAGCGCATGCGCGACTCAACGGAGACTACTAAAGAATTTCCGAGCTGCGGTGCCGGGGCGAGCCCGACACCTACTGTGGAGCACCCACGGGGACCACTCGAAGAAGAACTGGAAGTTATTAAAATAATTGAAGGGGGCCAGCAATCAAAAGACATATGTTTGGCAAGGAACTTGGTGGCATTGACAGTGCGTACGACCTTTGTGCAAAAAAAAAGGTAAAAGAAATGGCAGAAACATACATTGGTGGAGCTAAACGTTGCATTGAATAACAAAGTCCAGAGGTGCAGTAATGGGTAAACTTGAAAGACTTTTAATGCATTGGATCAACCGCCGTAATGAACGCAACATGCCTTTGAGCTTCCTCATCATAAAGGAGAAAGCCCTGCCTTGAGGACCTGAAGAAGAAAGCTGAGGAAGAGAGACAAGTTGGGTCCACTTAAGTAATGTTCAAAGCAAGTCACGGTTGGTTTAAGTGCTTTAAAGTGCCTTCACATTATCATAGTCTGATCGTTACAGGAGAAGCAGCATCTGCTCATATTTAGGCAGCTAACATTTTCCCAACCCCATTGCAACGAATAATTGATAAAGGTGGATTTTCTTCAAAACATATCTTTAATGTTGATGAAATTGGGCTCCTCTGGAAGAGAATGAATGTATTTTCGCATACCTTTATTTCAAGGGATAAAACAGAAGCCAAGAGGTTTCAAGGCCTCGAAGGATCGACTGACATTACTTCGTAATCAAAATTTGGAAGTAGACATGAAGTTGAAGCCTCTCCTTGTTTACCATTCAGAAAATCCAAGGGCACTCAAAGGCTTAAACAAGGCATGATTACTTGTGGTCTGGCATTCTAATCTAAAGGCACAGGTGACAAATCAGCTTTTTGCCGATTACATAACAAGCTACCTTTCATCATTCATCTCTAAATATTGTGCTGAAAATAATCTGGATAATAAATGTCTGCTGATCCTTGATAATGCTTCCAGTCATCCTAACAATGTAGAAGATTATGGTGACAACATTTGAGGTTTTTTTTTTTTGCCCCCAAATACCACTTCCATCCCTCAGACAATGGATTAAGGTGTCATTGCTACATTTAAAGCTTACTGTCCACATCTGGTGATAAGGTATCTCATACCTGCAACAGATGGAGAAGACAAACCAACAATTAAGCAGTTGTGAAAGAACTACAGCATCAAGATGGATATAGAAAATATCACAACTGCATGGAGCAAAATCACTCTAAGTATCCTGACTGATGTCTGGAAAAAGCTGTTGACAAAATATGTTCAAGATTTCCATGGTTTTGAGGGTGAAGTGAAAGACGCTCAAATTCTCTCATGTAACTAGCAACTCAAGCAGAATTCAATGAAGTAGGCACGGATGATGTTCAAGAGCTATTATTGTCACATGGTGAGGAACTGACTAATAAAGAATTAATTCAGCTGGATGCAGAAACGTTATCAGAAAAGGAGGAGGAAGAATCGGATGAACCCTAAAAAACGCTGGACACTAAAACACTCTCAAAATTCTTCAGTGCATTGGAGGCAACAACACAAATTCTTGATGCCAATGACGCAAACTTAGAACAGAGTTCAGAATGCAAACTGCAAATTCATGAAGCCGTTCGATGCTATCAGGAGTTGTATGATCGGAAGAAGAGGACTGCAGTACAAACTTCAATTCTATCATTTTTTTCAAACCTCAACCTCATCACCTCATCATGAAAAGTTAAAGCTAGCAAGTGAATGAAGAAAGAAAGTAAGTGAAGCCCTTTTTCATTAATTGCACACAATCCACATCTGTGCAGAGATCCTAAATTTGCTCTAAATTACACTGGTGTTACTTTAAAGTAGGCCCATTTCGCCATCACTTCAGTAGGTTCTTCTGTAGATTTACACTGTTTCATCACTAGTCACAATTCAACCCGTACGCTGCCAGAATATAGTAAGGAAATAAAATATCAAGCTTCATATCATGTTTATAATAAGGCCACTAAATGGAATTTCAGGTATATTCTCAGAAAATACTTAATCTTTCCTGATATGAAATTATTATGAACTGTGTACATATATGTATTTTTGAAGAAGATAATCTGGGGTTGGCAGAAGTTGATATAATAATTTATGTATTACAGAGATGCACAAGAAGATCTTCAACTTATCTGATTGGAACTTTTGCAAATTGCTGCTAAGATTTCCGTTGCCAATCTGTACACTTAAGGGTCCTGCTGAGGAGAGCTCAGCATTACTTTACACTGTTTCAGGTATGCTGAACTATCAATGAATTTAGAAGAGGATGGTATATATATCTTGGATAGCTTCCAATTTATGGCTATATTATTCCATGTAGACATTGCCTACTCACGGACAGAGTGGAACTAAGCTTCCACTTTCCCAAGAAAAGCTTCTGGAGCACATGTGCCTAAAGAAGCCACAATATCTCATTGACTGAGCAGCTCTGCATACTGAGTGAAATTCCAGGTTGTTTTGCTCTTTAGAATGCAGTCTGATCTTAATCTAAGGGACTGGTTCTGCTCTGTGGGTTGGCAGTGTGGTGAGCAGCTAAGACTGTTGCCTTAATTTGCCACTGATACCTTTGAAATGATGTGTGCCTGGGAGCAAGTGTCTGCCCATTTTTCCCAAGCAAAAGGATTGTCATTGTCCTTAGCAATTGTTCATTGGCAATTGTTCTTGGCCTTTTGCCCATGCCCACACAATGGCCCTTACTAGGATAGTCCTATGTGTTAATAGCTATGAATTCCACTATGTAATGTTTTATAACTATCTTATTTCTTAACTAGTAAAAACTCTGCAGTTTTTTAACACTTGGTATTTGATTAACAGTATATTTCTTATTGACATAACTATAATAATTTATTTTCCCATAAACAAGTGTTAATAATTAAAAGCATTATCTTCTCAGCTTTCACCATGTAACAATGGTAGTAGCCAGATTTTCAAATGTCAGTGCTTAAAGGCCCAGACCTATTCTTACTGAAATAACTGGGTGCTGTGCCAGATTAAACAACTTGTCCCAGGTTACACCAAAAAACGTTACCAGAAACAGGAATAAGCCTCTGATCTCAGTGACACAGCAACTTTCACCTGATGTAGTTCAGTTGTATTTAATGCTCTTTCACTTTCACACATGCACACACTATTTATAATCTGAATTAAGAAATTCTACCATTTCCAGGAACTACTGTTCCCACAACAAACATTCTTTGAATCCACAGACATATTCATTGATTCAATCTCCTGTTACATTCACCTGCAGTAGGCTATAATTCAGCCACCATGACAGAAGAGAGTTGTGGAAATTAAAATGTCGTCATCTAGCTCATCACCAGACAGCATCTGAGATACTGCTCTAAGAACAAGAACTAGTTGTGGTGACTCCACTGCCCTAGTGGGGTATAAGATGTCTATGTGATGGTGACTATTAGCTTTGGAAGAGAGAATTATGCAGAAGTGGGCGTGGGCTGGACTGGATAGAATCTCCTCTTAATTTCCAGGTAAGAGTTCTGGAACAACTTCTGTTCCAGCCTCTTGAACTGGACTGGTGAGGACAGCTCTGGCAAATCCCTTACACAGGTTTACGGAAACTGGGTCCATATAATCAGACCCAACGTGTTTTCTAAAAAACTACTTGTTCACTGGCCTTTATGTAGTTTCATCTGACAGCATCATTGTCAGGTGCAAAACTGATGCAACATCCCCTGTAAAACTGTATGATAACCATCCACTTTAAAGCAGAGCAGTCATGAAGGTTCATTGGGTTAGAAGTATTCTGGGACCTCTGTTATATGAATGACTTTCACCCTTGCTTTTAGTTCACAGCTGGAAAATCTGCCTTAGCTCATGAGTGTACAACATCATGGCCATATCTACACTTACAAAAAAAATTGAAATGGCCATGCTAATGGCCAAATCGAAGAATACTAATGAGGTGCTGTAATGAATATTCAGAGCCTCATTAGCATGCCACCAGCTGTGGCACTTCAAAAGTGCCGCGGTTCGCTCACTTGCGGCTTGTCTATGCAGGGGTCCTTTTTGAAAGGACCCTGCCAATATCAAAATCCCCTTATTCCTATCAGCTGATGTTGGCAGGGTCCTTTCAAAAAGGACCCCCATCTAGAGGAGCCATGGGTGAGCAAACCATGACACTTTTGAAGTGCCAAGGCTGGCAGCGTGCTAATGAGGCGCTGAATATTCATTTCAGCACCTCATTAGTTTTCTTTGACTTGGCCATTAGCATGACCATTTTGAAGTTTTTTGTAAGTGTAGATATCGCCAATGGGACACATCAGAATTCATGGCTCCCTTCTGCACATTGCTGCACCAGTCAGGCAAGCCCTCAGTCCCTTTGAAAGCCAATGGCACCTAGGCTCCCAAATTACACAGGCATTTTTGAAAAGTTTTATTCAACATGGCTTGAAAATCTTACAAAGTAATTTCATATTAGAACTTGTCAAATAAAGTCAGAAAGTCGTTAATTTTTTCCTGAAAAACCATACATTGAAATGTCAATTCTTCTGAAAAATTTGGACGATCTTTAGTTAAAATAAGGCAGATCAAAAATCACTAGGATACAGTATGATACTACCCGCAGTTACAACCTGTTGAACACTTGTGTCCCCTTAATTCTCTACCCTGATGCACTTTCACGCAGTTTTGCCCTCAGAACATCTGTTCCGTCAGCATCCAAAGTCACTCACAGCAAAATTATAGGAACACTCTGGCCAATCACTCTTGAATCACATACAGAGGTGATACCCACAAATTGCTGGATGCAGCCTTGTCTCACCAGAAACGAACATCTCATACTGCTCTGTTTTTCTGAACAATACAAACTCAATGAGAATTAATCATTTAATCATAGAAAAATTATAATGCACCACCTGTGTATTACCACAAACGGAGTTTTCCCCACTCTCTAATCCAAACACACTGGCTCAGGGAAAACAATAGGTTTGTTAACTACGGAAAGATTGCTATGAAGTGATTGCAATAGTGATAGTAAAATGATCAAGACTGGTTACAAAAAGATAATAAGAGAGAAACACAACCTAATGCTGCACTTAACAAGCTAAGTGAACTTAAAAGCAAAAAGGTTTTGTCTCATTGGGCAATAAGGGGTTAAAAAAGACAACACAAGAGGCAGTCAATCACAGACAGGCTTACAGAAATAATAATCACAGAATGGCTTATAGTAGCAGCCAATCAGCGACAGTCAGGCCCATATAAGAAAGATGCGGGGTAATCTAGAGTTCAGTAGCTGTCTGAAGCTTTGGGAGCAATAATCAGGCTCCCAGCAGGAGGAAGAGTAGCAGCCCCTGGAGAGAGCAGTGCTACTGGTTGTAACTGAGGGGAGCTAAAAATGGCTGCTGATTGGCAGTAGGAGTTTTTGGGCTGCGGGCAAGATGCAAGGGCAAAGATGAGGTTGGTGGCTGTGGAGAAGTGAACCGTAGAAAGCTTCTGAGGAGATGCAGCATGTGGCTGCCTTCTGCAGTGTCCCTAGGCCTGAACCCAGACTAGTGGGCGGTGTCTTGGCTTCCGCCTTCTCACTGAGGAAGTAGGTGGACAATTGGCTGCAGTAGTAGTCCCTGGAGGAAGTGGCTGGTCCACGGCCTGTGATAGTAGCTGCTGGAAGGGGTGAAAGAGCACAGATGTGGCAAAGCCAAAGAGCTGTGTCCTGAACAGAATGCCATGGTCCTTAGAGTGACGTGAGTCCTGGAGCAAAAGTAATGGCATTAAGGCACCATCAGAAGAGTGTGCATTGGGAAACAGCTAATTCTTAGGAAAGCCAGCAGGAGGTGCCACAGTGGTGAGTGAACCATGTCATAGGCAGACAATAGAAAGAGTGAGCAAGAGCTGGATGCATTAGGTGTTAGGGCAGGTGGGACTGGGATATCAGAAAGATGAAGATGAAAGGTTCTGAGAATGATGCAAGAACATCCTACACTTCCTAATCACCAATAGCAACATTGCAGCATGGGTCTTGGAGGAAAAGGGAGAGAGGTACAGGTTTGGTCAAACTGGACCGTCACTTGAATAGTAATTACAGCAAGTTCAGAATGTGGTGTTATGCCTTCCCTCCAGAAGAGAGCACTTCTGACACTGTGGTATCAGCCAAGGAGTCCGAACCAAAGTTTGAAAAATGACATAACAGGCCCATCTTTAAAGGGAGGTACTTCTAGAATTGGCAATCAGTGGCATCAAACAGTTTGGTAATATAAATAATAAAATACCTGACTTACCAGTGGGACGTTTCTGTTCAGAATATCCTAGCTTTGGATTTTAACCAAACTCTCATCAAATGTCTCAGAAATTCACTAATGAAAATGTATTTAAATGAAGAAATAGAATGTCACACTTCAAGTGTTCAAAAAGTTTACTGACTCTTAATAGTCTTGACTATTGACTCTTACTATTGAACTATTCCAAACTTAAAAAGCAAGTCAAAAATACTCCTGCCATTATTTCCTACTACTCAACCTACACAAGGCACAAATTAGAGAAGGAGATTCAAAGAGCAACTTGTCATCCCAGGTATCACGACCCTGAAAAATACTTCAGACAAATCTTGTCAGCCACACTTCAAATAATAATGAGTCGGATTTTATTCACAGACTATTGCCAGACAATTAGTAAACAAACTGAACTTCAGCTTGTCTGCCAGATTCCTTCTGAAAATATATCACATCCATTTTGTTATACAGAGAAAATAAAAGACTTAATATTCTTGTATCTCCAGCAGAGCTGTCAAAAATAAATAGGATACTGGAGAATTAAGAGATAGATGGAACATGCATTGCAGAAACTATATCAGGAGATGTATCAGAGAGGTAGCTGTGTTAGTCTGTATCTTCAAAAACAAGAAATCCTGTGGCACCTTATAGACTAACAGATATTTTGGAGCATAAGTTTTCATGGGCAAAGACCCGCTTCGTCAGTTGCAAGAGTGGGGTAGGGGGATTCAGAGGAGGGCAAGTTTTTCAGGAGGTTGATGGATGGAGATGTATGTAACATTTATAAGTCATAGAACCTATATGGATTTATTTTATGATACATGAAAAGCAAACCTTAGTAATACTTTTAAAATTGCTGTGTAAGACCTAAGTACACAACAGATAAAAGTAAGGGTTGCCATTATTTTAGGAGAATATTGACAGTATATCTTGTAAATACCTGGGCATTTTGCCAAGCCCCCGAGTGAACAATAGTAAGATGCATACCATTCTAAATAGTATCTGGAAATTGATTTTAGCAGTGCATAAGCTGCACGAATAACAAGTTGTACAGAAGGAGTAATTACTTTCAATAATTTTTACAGGCCACAGTTTTACTAAATTAGCAGAAAACTTAAATGATCTTTGTATGTCAGCAAGTGTGCAATAGCCAAGACAGATGCTGTTTCTGACCTCTATTTATTGGAATCTGACAGCTAGTTTAGATACCATCTGCCACACTTTCGGGATGCTCACCTAAGAGAGCAAGGCTGTTGCTACATCATTTTGCCAGGTGCTGCCATTTATCAGGTGCAGTGTCTTTGGCTCAGCAAAAGGAAACTGAGCTTGAATGCAATAAAGAGTCTATAGTAACAAATGAGATGCCTAACCTGACTAGTTTATACACTATAGATATCTAAGTGTAATATTTTAGAAGTGGGAAAGACTTATGTTTCAAGCACAAAAATGAAAAACTACTGTGGTGTCCTGTCTTCCATCCTAGGAAACTGGCCAATTGCTAAAAATACCCCAAATTCTACAGCATTAGAAGTTTGGGGCCTTTCATTAGGTACAATTTTAACAGAAGTACTGCCGTCTTTTTTTGTGTTGAGCTAAACAGTTCTTTGGAATGATAAAGCCATGCGCCACTCCTTTTCCTCCATCATTTTCTATCTAGAAAACTCCTCGAAGACCACAAGAATGCAGTGGGAGAATTAGCAGAGTTAAGAACCTACACTGAAATCAATCTTTTACAGACAATAGGCTTATCTTCAATAGAAAATTAGGTCCTGTTAGACCACAACCCAAGGGAGTTTTGTTAACTAACATGACATTAAACAAGGACAAATAGGCTATGTCTACACTAGGACATTACGTCAAAGTAGGCTATTTCGAAGTAACATTATCAAAATAAGCTACTTCGACATGTAAGCTATGTCTACACGTGAAGCCTACATCAAAGTAGCTTATTTCGATGTAGCGACATCGAAATAAGCTATTTCGATGAATAACGTCTACTCGTCCTCCAGGGCTGGCAATGTCGATGTTCAACATCGACATTGCGCAGCACCACATCGAAATAGGCGCTGAGAGGAAACGTCTACATGCCAAAGTAGCACACATCGAAATAAGGGTGCCAGGCACAGCTGCAGACAGGGTCACAGAGCGGACTCAACAGCAAGCCGCTCCCTTAAAGGGCCCCTCCCAGACACAGTTGCACTAAACAACACAAGATCCACAGAGCCGACAACTGGTTGCAGACCCTGTGCATGCAGCATGGATCCCCAGCTGCAGCAGCAGCAGCAGCAGCCAGAAGCCCTGGGCTAAGGGTTGCTGCACACAGTGACCACACAGCCCCGCAGGGGCTGGAGAGAGAGCGTCTCTCAACCCCTCAGCTGATGGCCACCATGGCGGACCCCGCTATTTCGATGTTGCGGGACGCGGATCGTCTACACGTGCCCTACTTCAACGTTCAACTTCGAAGTAGGGCGCTATTCCCACCCCTCATGGGGTTAGCGGCTTCGACGTCTCGCCGCCTAACGTTGATGTTAACATCGAAATACTGCCCAAAACGTGTAGCCGTGACGGGTGCTATTTCGAAGTTAGTGCCGCTACTTCGAAGTAGCGTGCATGTGTAGACACGGCTGTAAAGTCCACACATTCTCTGGGGCTGGTGCCATCGATGTTCAACCTCAAAGTAGTGATGGGGAACATCGAAAGGAGCTGCCTTGGAAGGAAAAGCAGAGTGTCTACACACACAAGTGCTCCCCATTGAAATAAGGGGCCAGGAGAGCCCATGGACAGGGTCACAGGCTGGACTAGCCCTTCTGGGGCAACAGCAAGCTGCTCTTTTAAAGGGCCCCTCCCAGACACACCCGGCCTTGTTAGCTGATGGCTGGGGTGAGGTACCACGTGTGCCCTTATTTCATCCGAGTCCTTAACTACTAGGACAGACAGTGCCTTCTCAGTGGGCAGCCGGGGTGGCTGACGGATGCCCCAGGGTTTTACCACCTGAGTCTTTAACTGCTAGGACAAAGTCCCTTCACAGTGGGCAGCCAGCGAGGCTGATGGGTGCCCCAAAGATTGTACTGAGAGCCTCCTTCACCAGAGTCTTTGACTGCTAGGACAGAGAAGTCCCTTCACAGCGGGCAGCCAGGGAGGCTGACGAGTGCCCCAAGAGTCTGCCCCATGGAAGTGGCACGACTCAGTGATTAGCTCTCAGTACCCCTCACCAATGACCACGCTAAAGCAGCCAAAAATTGACTGGGTTCTTTTTATTTGTGTTCGGTTTGCACAGTAACAGGAAGAGTCAGGTTAAAACTTAAAGAGTTACTAGTTATTTGATAAGAACTTAACTTTATGGTTACAAGGCTTATATGTTATGTTCTTTGATCACAAATAGCTAGCATATAACAGAAAAGTACTTTTAATCCATAGATCTATTATTAAATGCGCGTAAAAGCAAAACAATGACACATAGCAGGTCTTATTCTCACCCCTGCGTTACCCAACGTGGCATGGCCAGTGTCTCTCACTCAATCCCTTGGGAAGAAGCAGTATGAGGAGTGTGTCCCCTTGGACCTCGGGAGGCAAAGACCTTCCTGACCGGCAGGTAGAGGTAATTGGAGCTCAATTAGAGGGGACTGCCGGACCCTACTTTATACCCATTGGGTCACGTACACTCTTCCTTATCTAAAGATGCCATTTGTGTTAGATCGCCTCCTGACACTAATTCTCACAGAGAGTTTCAAAGGCTTAATTCACACCTGCAAGGTGGAGATAATTTAGGCATTCTTTTTTTATGGGCGGGAGATTCCTCTCCTGGGACGATACGTAGGCGTATCAATCACCGGTACTAGCCAAGGGCAGCCTGAGGCCCTGGTTGTCTGCTAGCCCGTTTGTCTTTTGTTGTCTGGTTTCGGTCCGCTCAGGGTCATGATGAGGCATCCTCTCTGTGCTCTGAGGCATCAAAGACTGTGCTTGAGATTAGCACATCTGTGCTCTCAGGCATTCCCAGACTGGGCTGTTTCTTTGGCCCTTTGTGCTTTCAAGCACCAAAAGAGGCAAGATGGAGTAGAACAAGGGGAATTCTGTCTGGCTACAGGCCTGCACAGCATGAGGTCTGCAGAGTGCTAGCCACACTCTCGCAGACCAAGGCACAGCAGCCATAGACCCACAGCAGCAGCAGCAGGAGCAGCAGCATCTGGAAGCCTTCCATGTAGTAACCCAGGAAGCAAGTGCTAGCCAGGAGCGTTACAATGCTCGACTGAACCATGCCCACCAGGTGGTGGCGAGGACCTTCGGCCACCTGAAGGGCCGGTGGTGGTGCCTCCTTGCCCTCCTGGACGTCGGCCTCCAGAACATCCCCCAAGTTGTGGGTGCGTGCTGCATGCTCCACAACATTGTTGAGAGCAAGGGGGAGGCCTTCATCCAGGCGTGGGCAGTCAACACTGGCACAGGCTTCCCCCAGCTGGCACCGCAGTCAGTCACCAGGCCCAATTTGAGGGGGTACAGGTCCACAAGGCCCTGTGGGCCCATTTTGATCGGGGGGCCCCTGAGCACTTTCCTGGAGGGCCTCCCGCACACCGCCCCCACACCACCCCCACCACCTGCACACCATCCTCCCATCAAGCATACATCTTGGGTTCTGTGGAAAATAAAACTGTGGATTATTGAATACTGGTAAACTGTCTTATGTGCACAACAAAAACTGGAACCAATATACAAAGGGGGACAACTATATACAAATGGGGGACCAATGGATGGCTCAGCCATTGGCCCATCAATCTGGGGTGGGGGGTAGAGGGTCATGACCCCTGGTGGGCATGGGTCGCCCTGCCCCTTGTCCGCGGTCCCTGGCGCGACCGACTAGGGGCTGGGACGACTGGCAGGTGTGGCCAGGATGCCTCCACCGGCCAGTCTTCAGCTCCAGTGGGCTCCGGTCCTGGGGTGCTGGCAGACAGGGTGGCAGGTGGTGTGGCAGGCGGCGCAGCAGGTGAAGCAGGTGGGGTGGTGGTGGGGGGCATCGGGTGGAGTGGCGGGGAGGGCAGCAGGGAGGCGGGTGGGGGGTGGGAGCCAGGCAACAGCCTCCCAGAGTGACACAGCTATGTCCTGGAACACGCCCATGAAATCCTGCCATGCTGCCCGGCACCAGGTGCACTCTATGTGTTCAAAGCGGAGCTGCTCCTCAGCCACATCCGCCTGCCGCCAGAGAGCCTCCAGGACCTGGGGGTCCACAGGGTCCAACCTCTGGGTATGGCGGTGGCTTGACCGTCCTGCTGGCCTCGGTGGTGTCCCTGGGCACTGGCGATGCCTGCCCTCTGGCGGGCTCCCGGGGACCATAGAGGG
This sequence comes from Carettochelys insculpta, assembly GCF_033958435.1. NCBI lineage: Eukaryota > Metazoa > Chordata > Testudines > Carettochelyidae > Carettochelys > Carettochelys insculpta. The sequence goes on from NC_134137.1 coordinate 142,388,724, forward strand.
TGCCTGGGGCCTCAGACGGTGCAGCTGCGGAAAGCAAGAGAGGGAGAGGAAGGCTGTTAGTATTGTACCCTGGCCCGTGGCCCATTCCCCCCATCCCCCCTTGGGTGCTGAGTCTCTGTCCCCCGTTGATGGGTGTGGTGTCTCTGTTGGGTGTCCCCATTGCAAGGTCCACCCGCCCCCCAGCGTTAGGGCACAGTGCTGTCCATGGATGTGGGTGCTGACAGGCGCTGATGGCTGTGGTGCCATCCTGGGACCGTTCTGTGGCTGGGCAGTTGCAGGTCGGGGTCCGCTGGGGGTACGTGGGTCTCCTGGTCGTGTCTGGTACCCCTGCCCTATGGCCTGGGGGTGTGTGTCCTGTGCGGTATGTACCTGACCATCCACTGCCATGGTTAAGGGAACCTCGGTGGGCAGATGCCTGGAGGGTGCTCCAGGAGGGAAGTCTATGAAGACCCCTCCCTCCTTGCTGCTGGAACCTCCTCCACCATCCCGAGGGGTGGCTCCTAGGGTGGGCCCCAAGGTGCAGGGCTGGCTTCTGGTCTGGCCTCTGGCTCTGAGGCCTGCTGGGACTCCTCGGCTGTGATGTCCAATGTGGCCTGGGGAAAGGAGGTGCCCCGGGGGTCCAGGATGGCTCTGAGCTCCCTGTAATAGGGACAAGCAGTGGGGGCATCTCCAGACCAGCTAGCTGATTCCTGGGCCCAGGCGTAACCCTGCTGCAACTCCTTCACCTTGGTCTGGACGTAATCCAGAGTGCGGGCAGGGTGACCCTGGGAGGCCAGGCCCTCAGCCAGTCAGGCAAACACTTCCGCATTCCGCCACTTGCTCCCCATTACATGGAGCACCTCCTCCTCACCCCAAAGCCCCAGCAGGTCTCGGAGCTTGGCCTCTGACCAGGAGGGGCCCCACCACTTTTTGGCCTCCCATTTGGCTGCCGGGGGTCCCTGGGTCCACTCAGGAGGGAGCCCCGGGGGGCACTCAGCAGGCTGGCTCGATGCCATGGCACTGGGTTGTCGGGTCGGGATCCATAGAGGGCATACAGGACTAGCATGTGCATGTGCTGCTGCCTGCATGCTCTCAGCTTCCTGCCACAGGAAATCCAGGACCGCGGTGCTTTAAGGGCTGCTGCGCGCAGTGATCATAGAGCCCCACAGGCGCTGGATAGCATGTCTCAACCCCTCAGCTGATTGCTGCCATGGAGGACCCCGCTATTTTTAAGTAGCGGGATGCGGATCGTCTACACATGCCCTACTTCAACGTTCAACATCGAAGTAGGGTGTTATTCTCATCTTTGGATAGGAATAGCGATTTCAATGTCTTGTCACCCAACATCGATTTCAACATCGAAATAGTGCACAGCACGTTTAGATGCAACGGGTGCTATTTAGACATTGTGCTGGCTGGCTAGTGTAGACACACCCATCATGTTTAGCCTAGTTTTGGTTGTGAGTAAATCCTTACCTTAGTAAGGAAAAGAAGGAGTACTAGAATTAATAAAATTAGGCAATAAAAAGGGAGAAATCCACACATACATGCTTTAAATAATAATTTTTAAATTTTCAATGAAATCTGTTGAGTGATCTGTGGAAAAGAATATAGACAGCACCAAATGTCACTTTCAATGGAGTGTTCTATGTGTCTGTGGGCACACTTTGCTTAGAAAGCTTAGGGGCAGTTTATTAATAAGCATGAACATAACTCCATTGAACTCAATAGCAGAGATGTAATTATTTATGCCAGCTGAAGATCTATTTCCTAAAATTTAAGGTGGTAATTCTGAATAATTTTTGAAATGCCCTTTTTATTTTTTTGCATAAGAAATTCTTTGCAGGCATTTTCTGTAAGTGTTTTTTTAAGTAATTTCTTTCACTTCATTGCTAGTTTCCCAGAACTCCATCTTTCTCCCTTCGTGCTTAGTATCCTGGTCCTATTCAAAAAGCTATTTAGCTATGCTATTTAGCCATAATTGTTTTCTCACATAGGATGTGTGACACTTCTTCAATACTCTTTTCTGATTTCATTTACTTCTTTCACTGCTTTTATGAACTTCACCCAAATACAGGTTGAACTTGTCTATTTCGGCACCCACTGGACCTGACCGGTGCTGACATAGACAATTTGCTGGGCCATGGGAAGCTGATATTGTCTAGCAACATTACCAACATTTCCACTGCTTACTGGGCTCTTAGAAGACATTTAGGGTCAAATTACAACTAAACAACGGCACAGAACACTGAGAGCCAGGACTGGTGGCTGTAGACAAACTTTATGGCTGGGTCTACACAGCCCCTTCTTTTTGAAAGGGGCATGTTAATGAGCGGGTTCGAAAGATGATAATGAGGCACTGCAATGAATATGCAGTGCCCATTAGCATAATGGCAGCCACAGTGATTCGAAAGTGTGTCTTTTTGAATTGAGTGCTGCCTGTGGAGACAGGACCTTCTGAAAGGACCTCCCCCCAGTTTTCAAAAGCCCTTCTTCCTAACACCAGGTGGTGTGCAATTCGAAAAGCCGCACTTTCAAATCGCTGAGGCCACCATTATGCTAATGAGGTGCTGCATATTCATTGCAGTTCCTCATTAGCATATTTTGAACCCACTCATTAACATGCCCCTTTCGAAAGGAAGGGGCTTGTGTCGACACAGGGTATGTGACCACAGGAAATTTGGCCACACCCATGATAAGTGATAGGTCTGGCTAGCAATGCCAGATTAGGGATGTTGCAAGATGAGAGAGTGCCAGACGAGACAGGTTTTGTACATGTTAATTGCTTTACCCCAATTTATTTCTCCAGTAGGTCATCATTAGATTATAATTAGTGAGAAAATTGAACATTTTCCATAGAAAGGGGACAAACCTAAAACCTATAGCTGCTGCTCTGTGAAAGTTGGCCCCCCCTATCTGAGGGTAGGGATAGCTCAGTGGCATGTGCACTGGCCTGCTAAACCCAGGGTTGTATGCTCAATCTCTGAGGAGGCCATTTTGGGGTCTGGGGCAAATAGATCAACAAAAAAAAAAGATCTGTCAGGGATGGTGCTTGATCCTGCTAACAGAGCAGGGGACTGGACTTAATGACCTCTCAGGATCCCTCCAATTCTATGGCTATGTCTACACGAGCCCCAAACTTCAAAATGGCCACGCAAATGGCCATTTCGAAGTTTACTAATGAAGCGCTGAAATGCATATTCAGCGCTTCATTAGCATGCGGGCTGCCGCGGCACTTCAAAATTGACGCGGCTTGCCGCCACATGTCTCGTCCCGACGGGGCTCCTTTTCGAAAGAACCCCGCCTACTTCGAAGTCCCCTTATTCCCACGAGCTGATGGGAATAAGGGGACTTCGAAGTAGGCGGGGTCCTTTAGAAAAGGAGCCCCGTCAGGACGAGACGTGCGGCGGCAAGGCGCGTCAATTTTGAAGTGCCGCAGCCGCCCGCATGCTAATGAAGCGCTGAATATGCATTTCAGCGCTTCATTAGTAAACTTCAAAATGGCCATTTGCGTGGCCATTTCGAAGTTTGGGGCTCATGTAGACATGGCCTATGAGATATGTATCACTGCACTTTACTTAACTTGGGTTTGAAGGTTATTATTTGATTTCTTGATTTTCTGTATCTGGCCAATGACGGTCGTCACAATCATCATTCCTCCTCCCTCCAGTCATTCTTTCCTGTTTACATCCATGTCACTATACTTCCCAGTATTTAACTTAAACCTGCAAAAGGCAGAAACATCTCACCAGAAAAATGGTAGCCAGCAAATGCGGCTCATGGTCACTGTTCCCTGGAACTTCCATGCTTGTGCAGTCACTCAGGAAAGTTTAAAACACCACCCAGCTGATTAGCAGTGACCCCAGTTAGTGTTTTTGTTTCTGTTGGTGATGTACATTCACACATTCCTCAGCACACATAAAAATATATTCCACACACAGCTGGAAAAAATATGCACGTGGAGAAAAACATTAGAGGGTCATTGATCATAGTAATTCTGCAAATATCGATAAATGTGCATCTGAATTCCATGGTGTTTGCTGCCTAAAGATATAGGTCAGCCATTATGCAGATAGAGAAAAGGATCTCTGTTCTAAATAATGGGTGTCCTTAATAAAGGATAAATATGTCTCCAACTATTTGCCTTCGCTTCGTCTTAATGTTGTCATCTGTGTATTTCCAGCAACCTTGTAAGTGGAAAAAATACTTTCTGCTTTGGCATGCAATATACTGCAGAAGGCAGCAATTTTCAGTAGCCTCTGAAATGGCTTTTGTAAGATTACTTAGGACTGCTTGAAAAGTCACAGGACTTTTGGTATGGCTACAGCTATTCATCATCTACCTGCCAAGAATGTGGTATCCGATAGAAAAGGAAATTATTTCGAGCTGATCTGTGCAAACACAGGGGGCAAAGAAGACAGTTCGTGAATCTCTGCACCCCGCTGTCATCAGAATAAATATGAAGTACTGTGTAATCTGCTTCCCTGATTTTTAAAACAAGAAACATTAAAATTAGACTTCACAAGTAACAAGAAGTCCTGTAGCACCTTAAAGACTAATAAATATATGAGGTAATGAGCTTTAATGGGTAAAACCCACTTCTTCAGATTATAGGAGCAGATTATTAGAATCCAGGGTTTACATAGCAGGGATGGAGAGAAGGGGAAAAAAGGGGCTGCTTGTCACACAGCTACCCCTCTGAAGCTGGGTCTACACTTACCTTGAATAGCAACAGCTGCTATGCAGTTTCAGTTACACCAATTGCCCACTAAAAATCAGTTTTGCAGCCACTGATATTCATCCCTGTCCCCACTGCAGAATGCCGATGAGAGGGCTCCTCCAACTGACATTCCTTAATCCTTTCAGCTCACAGGCAGTTCCAGGTCGACATTGACCCCAGAATGCGCCATTTTGTTCATTCACTACACAGCACCCTGGAAGATCGCACCTAACTGTTCAATCTTCCACGGGCAGTGTAGACCCATCCTGAGGCTAAAATCAGCCTTGTTCAGCTGAATGGCAGAGATACAAGTGGAACACGCAAGGGCAGCCATGATGAAAGTTCCAGGTGTTCTAATTTTCCATCTAAGCATATATGTGCATCACAGACTCAACTGTGGAGCAGTAAGTACAATCTCACAGCATAGGTGAGGCTGGACTTCAAATCCCATTTTTTTAACCAATTGCCATGGCAGTAGTGGGCAGCAAACTGAGCAGAAACTGTTATTCCGTCCTTGCTTCAATATATTAGTCCAAAATATTCTAAGCAGTAAAACCAGGAAACGCTGAGGAGTGTGCTGAGTGAGAACAGATCCATCAGAACTGGGTTCCAAAAGGACAACGCTTTGTGACCACCCACATTAGCAAATCATGAGAGCCAATTCAGAAAGGAGAACTGTGTGTAAATCAAGGGGAGATAAGGTAACAATGAGTGAGGAACCTGGTTGCCATCCATATTCTAAATGACAGCACAGAATGAGTTCTGACACCTGAATTCATCAGTTATATACTACAGAGTATAAACAATAACTCCTGACTTCAGAAGTTGGATGTATCAGAGGCATATCTGTGTTAGTCAGTGTCCACAAAGACAACAAGAAATCCTGCGGCATCTTACAGACTAACAGATTTATTGGACATAAGCTTTTGGGGACAAAGACTCTGCACCTGATGAAGCAGGTCTTTGCTCATGAAAGCTTATTCTCCAATAAATCTGTTAGCCTATAAGGTGCCACAGGACTTCTCGTTGTAAAAGTGATATGGTTATTCAGCTCTGGAGGGTATCTTGAATACTCAATATGCCCACAAGGTACAGGTTTGTGTCTACGATTACACATTATATCATATGTGTGCACACTGATCACATTGTTTATTCTCACTGCTGGAACAAAGAGAAATTATTTAGCAGCATTACTTTTATCTATTTCGAATTACAGGAGCAGCTAGAGGCTGCTACTAGGGTTGAGCTCCATTGTACAGTGCACTCTACAAATCCATAATCTGAAACAGTCCCTGGCCTGCAAAGTTTATAAACTAAAAAGACAAAACAGGGGAAGGAACTGCTTTCATTATAATTTTACAGAAGATCTAGTGCAGCACAAAAATACCAAGTGGCTTGACCAAATTATATATCTACAAATTATATGAATATTTTGGCCTTCCTTCACAATAGAACTTACCCAATACCTTCCCTCGATCTTTTTCTATATTTCTGTAATATAGTGGGAACAGGAAACAAACTGGATCATAATAATAGTGGTTGTTTCAGAAGCTTAGTTTGACCTACTTATATGCATCTGAAAGAGGAAAGCAACTTGTGAAACAGTGTGATTATCACAAATGAAGAAAAGCTGAATTATTCATATGTGCTATAGGCATAAGTGAATAAAAAAATCTTTCCCCAGGAGTGAAGAAATTTAATTGCAGTATGTTGCATGCTGCAAAATCCACAGGCCATACTAACTGTATGATTTTCATACAGGGATCATTTTCTAATGATAATATAAAATTGCCTACACAGTAGAAGTCCAATGTATTAAAAGGATTCAGGAATTCAAATCATTCTCTGCAGCAACCCACCAGTTCATCAACTCAGAGGAAAGAACCTTGTCCTTCGTAAAATACAAAATGGAGAAGACACAGGTGTTCATGAGAGAAAACACTATTATTTTTATCTTCTCCCACCTCTCCAATTTCTTCCAAACTATTATCTAATCTGACATTTCATAGGTCAGCTTTTTTTTTCCTTTGAAGAATTTTCCAAGAGAATTTCAGCAATGTACCAACTATCTCTGGAGAAATAAGGAACTAAGAACATCAGAAGAGTCTGTGTCAAGGCCTCTACTCCCAAAGCACAGAGACAGAAACTGATGCTGTCAGTGAATGGCTATTCATGTGCAACGTGTGCACTCATCCAGGGGAGAGTGGAGAGACACCGTGACACAGAAACTCAAAATTTAGTCATCATTTTTTTCTTTCTGGGTTGCCCCTCTGAACTATAGCATAGCTGGCAACCAAAGCTCATGCTGTGTAATCAAAACCAAGACATGATTTGTCATTGGGAAACCTCACGTTTATCCTGGTATAACTCCAGTCTTGTCACCTGAGTAAAATTAATATAAATTCAGTGTAACAATATGCAGAATCATTTGTCTAAACATCTAGGAATACCTGAAATTATGCTGAAATATCATTCTGGCTATTTGTTTAATATTATTCTTTCTCATCTAGTACCTCATCCTGACCAAGGTTTGTGTACTGGATAGTTATACTTCATCAGGCTTCTGCAAGCACACTAAGGAAGCGATCTGTTTGAGCACAAATCATTTTACAAATGCTTTTTCAAAATACTGTTTCTTCCACTTGTGGGCTCATGGGGGATGTTGTTTTAAAGTTTTCTTGATGTGATTTGGAGTGGGACTGAATATGAAGTTTGGATCTAAACCAAAAAGAATAAGAAAATATAGGACTGGAGCTTCAGACAAAATCAGCATTAAAGATTTATAGCAGTTAAGCAGCTGGCCCCTAAACTTTACAAGTCGCTTACAAATTATAAGACAATTCTACATTTCAAAGACTGTGGCAATTGATAGAAAAAAGTAAGTTAACAAAATTAAATTGAAAAGGTAAAAATAAAAACGACACCCACCATCTATACTGCAAACAGTGTCAAACCCCCAGTTACATTAAAAAGGTCTGCTACAAACAGTTATGCTAATATGGAGCCACTAGAAAAATTCTAACAGTTCTGACATCTTCTTCTTATGTATGTGCAGAAAATATGAATTAAATATAAAGGGAAGAATCATAGAACACTAGGACTGGAAGGGACCTCGAGAGGCCAGTGAGTCCAGCCCCCTGCCCCAATGGCAGAACCAAGTACTATCTAAACCATCCCTGATAGACATCTATCTAACCTGTTCTTAAATACCTCCAGTGATGAAGATTCCACAACCTCCCTTGGCAATTTATTCCACTGTTTGACCTCCCTGACAGTTAAGAACTTTTTCCTAAGGTCCAATCTAAACCTAACTTGCTGCAGTTTAAGCCTGTTGCCTCTTGTTCCATCCTCAGAGGCCAAGAAGAACAAGTTTTCTCCTTCCTCATTATGACTCCCTTTTAGATACCTGAAAACCACTATCATGTCTCCCCTCAATCTTCTCTTTTCCAAACTAAACAAGCCCAATTCTTTCAACCTTTTTTCATAGGTCACATTCTCTAGACCTTTAACCATTCTTGTCACTCTTTTCTGGACCCTCTCTAGTTTCTCCACATCTTTTTTGAACTGCGGTGCCCAGACCTGGACACAATACTCCAGCTGAGGCCTAACCAGCGCAGAGTAGAGCAGAAGAATGACTTCTCGTGTCTTGTTCACAACACACCTGTTAATGCATCCCAGAATCGTGTTTGCTTTTTTTGCAACAGCATCACACTGTTGCCTCATATTTAGCTTGTGGTCCACTATAATCCCTAGATCCCTTTCTGCTGTAGTTGTTCCTAGACAGACTCTTCCCATCCTGTATGTGTGAAACTGATTGTTCCTTCCCAAGTGGAGCACTTTGCAACTGTCCTTATTAAACTTCATCCTGTAGAAGACTAAAGTTGGAAGAAACCTCAGGTGGTCACCTAGTCCAATCTCCTGCTCAAAGCAGGACCAACCTCAACTAAATTATTCCATCCAGGGCTTTATCAAGCCTGGTCTTAAAACCTCTAAGGATGGAGCACTCCCTCCCTCGGCAATCCATTCCTGCGCTTCCACCAACCTCCTAGTGAAAAAGTTTTTCGTAACAGCTAACCTACATATCCCCCATTGCAACTTGAGACCAAAGCTCCTTGTTCTGTCATCTCCCACTACTGCAAATAGCCAGGCTCCATCCTCTTTGGAATCCCCCACTTCAATAAGATGAAGGCTGTTATCAAATGCCACTCACTCTTCTCTTCTGCAAACCAAATAACTCCAGTTCCCTCAGCCTCTCCTCTAAGGCCAGGTGGCCCTGCCCCATAATCATTTTCATTCTCCTTGCTGGACTCTCCAGTTTCTCTCCAGAGCGACCAGAGGAGTGAAGCAAACAGGGGGGCTGCAGACAGGGGAGTTTAAGAGGAAGTTTAACAGAGGGAGGCCTACTATGGTCAGGAAGACCCGCAACACCTGTGCCAGCACTGCTTCTGTCTCCTCTGCCTGTGCCTGTAGCCAGACATACTGCCTTACTATGGATGCCTCTACCCAGATCCTGGTGTGGTTTTGCAAGGACTGTGGCTTTCAATTCCCACTTACTGATATCCAGGCTAGGGGGAGCATCCAATGTGAAAGGTGCCTGCTGGTGGAATCTCTCAGGCAGCAGGTGGGAGAGATATGGAAGGAGGTGGCTAGGTTGAGGAGTATACGAATCCATGAACAGTTCCTGGACAATATTCACGTGGAGACAGCTGAGGTAGCTGTCCCAGTACACAGGACTGCTGACCCTCCACTGGTGGAAGAGGAGATGGCTCAGGGTGGGGACGGGGAGCTGGTTACTTCTGGCAGCAGGCAGTGCTCCACCCTTGCTCCCAACCCTCCCACCGTGGTACTAGGAAACCGTTGTGCTGTACTTGATACAGGAGACAAGGAATCTCCCCATACAGCAGAGGAGAAGCCTCTCACCCCCAAGGCTGGAAGGTCAGCTGCCACCACTGTGAGGAGGAAACATAGAGTGGTGGTGGTCCGTGATTCTCTTCTGAGGGGGACAGAAGTGCCCATCTGTCGCCCTGAAATTTCATCTCAGGAGGTATGCTGCCTGCCCGGGGCCCATATCTGAGACCTTACGGAGGTGTTGTCAAGGATTATCAGGACATGTGACTGCTACTCATCCATGTGGGTACTAACGATACTGTGAGGTATGACACTGAGTGGATCAAGAGTGACTACAGGGCTCTGGGAGTATGAGTGAAGGAGTTTGGGGCACAGGTCGTATTCTCTTCAGTCCTTCCTGTCAAGAGTAAGGGCCCAGGCAGAGACAGGTGCATCCTGGAGGTGGATGCCTGTCTGCGTAAATGGTGTTGCCAGGAGGACTTTGACTTCCTCAATCACAGGATGCTATTTCAGGAAGGACTGCTAGGCAGAGATGGTGTTCACCTTTCGAGGAGAGGGAAGACCCCATGTGAACACAGACTGGCTAACCTTGTGAGGATGGCTTTCAACTAGGGTTGACCGTGACAGGGGAGCAAATCCCACAGGTAAGTAGAGAAGATGGAAACCTGGAAGATGGGTCAGAAATGGAAGGGAGCACGGGCTATAATGTGAGAGAAAAAGGAGGGTCAGGGCAAAACTAGGAGGCAAGATCAAATCAATATCTTAGATGCCTATATTCAAATGCAAGAAATATATCTAATAAGCAGGAAAAACTGGAAGTGCTAATAAATAAATACAACTATGACATTGTTGGCATCACAAAGACTTGGTGGGATAATACACATGATTGGAATGTTGGTATAGAAGGGTACAGCTTGCTCAGGAAGGATAGATGGGAAAAATGTGAGGAAGTGTTGTCTTATATATTAAAAATGTGCACACTTGGACTGAGGTGGAGATGGACATAGGAAACAGATGGTTTGAGAGCCTCTGGATTAAGCTAAAAGGGGTAAAAAACAAGGGTGATGTCCTGCTAGAAGTCTACTACAGGCCACCTACCCAGATGGAAGAGGTGGATGAGGCTTTCTTTAAACAACTAACAAAATCATCCAAGGCCCAGGATTTGGTGGTGATGGGAGACTTCAACTATCCAGATATATGTTGGGAAACTAGCACAACACCACACAGACTATCCAATAAGTTCTTAGACTGCATTGGAGACAACTTTTTATTTCAGAAGGTTGAAAAACCTACCGGGGGGAAGCTGTCCTAGGTTTGATTTTAACAAACAGGGAGGAACTGACTGAGAATCTGAAAGTGGAAGGCAGCTTGGGTGAAAGTGATCATGAAATCATAGAGTTCACAATTTTAAGGAAGGGTAGAAGGGAGAACAGCAAAATAGAGACAATGGATTTCAGGAAGGTGGATTTTGGTAAACTCAGAGAGCTGGTAGGTAGGGTCCCAAGGGAAGCAAGACTGAGAGGAAAAACAATGGAGGAGAGTTGACAGTTTTTCAAAGGGACATTATTAAGGGCCCAAAAGCAAGCTATTCTTCTGCGTAGGAAAGACAGAAAACATGGCAAAAGACTGCCTTGGCTTAACCAGGAGATCTTGCATGATCTCAAAATAAAAAGGAATCATATAAAAAATGGAAACTAGGACAAATTACGAAGGATGAATATAGGCAAACAACACAGGAATTCAGGGGCAAGATTAGAAAGGCAAAGACACAAAATGAGCTTAAATTAGCTATGGACATAAAGGGAAACAAGACGACTTTTGATAAATACATTAAAAGCAAGAAGAAGACCGAGGACAGGTCTTGCTCAGTGAGGAGGGAGAAAGAGTAAAGGGAAACTTGGAAATGGCAGAGGTGCTTAATGACTTCCTTGTTTCAGTCTTCACTCAGAAGTCTGAAGAAGGAATGCCTAACATAGTGGGAAAGGGGTAGGTTTAGAAGATAAAATAAAAAAAGAACAAGTTAAAAATCACTTAGGAAAGTTAGATGTCTAAAGGTCACCAGGGCCTGATGAAATGCATCCTAGAATACTCAAGGAGCTGATGGAGAAGGTATCTGAGCCATTAGCTATCATCTTTGGAAAATCATGGTAGACAGCAAAGATTCCAGAAAACTGGAAAAGGCAAATATAGTGCCCATCTATAAAAAGGGGAATAAGAACACGCAGGAAACTACACACCAGTCAGTTTAACTTCTGTGCCAGGAAAAATAATGGAAAAAGTAATTGAGGAAATCATGTGCAAACACTTGGAAGGTGGTAAGCTGATAAGGAACAGCCAGCATGGATTTGCGAAGAACAAATCAGGCCAAACCAATCTGATAGTTTTCTTTGACAGGATAAGGGAGAAGTGGTGGATGTGGTATACCTAGATTTTAGTAAGGCATTTGATACAGTCTTATTGATATTATTATGAATAAACTAGGAGAATACAACTTAGATAGGGCTACTATAAGGTGGGTGCAAAACTAGCTGGATAACCGTACTCAGAGAGTAGTTATTAATGGTTCTTAATCCTGCTGGAAAGGTATAACAAGTGGGATTCTGCAGGGGTCTGTATTGGGACCAGTTCTGTTCAATATCTTCATTGACAATTTAGATATTGGCATAGAAAGTACGCTTATTAAGTTTGCAGATGATACCAAGCTAGGAGGGGTTGCAGCCACTTTGGAGGATAGGGTCAAAATTCAAAATGATCTGGACAAATTGGACAAATAGTCTGAAGTAAACAGGATGAAGTTTAATAAAGACAAATGCAAAGTGCTCCATTTAGGAAGGAGCAATCAGTTTCACACATACAGAATGGGAAGTGACTGTCTAGGAAGGAGTATGGCGGAAAGGGATCTAGGGGTTATAGTGCACCACAAGTCAAATATAAGTCAACAGTGTGATGCTGTTGCAAAAAAAGCAAACATGATTCTGGGATGTATTGACAAGTGTTTTGTGAACAAGACATGACAAGTCATTCTTCTGCTCTACTCTGCACTGTTTAGGCCTCAGTTGGATTATTGTGTCCAGTTCTGGGCTCTGCATTTCAAGAAAGATGTGGAGAAATTGGAAAGGGTACAGAAAAGACCAACAAGAATGATCAAAAGTCTGGAGCACATGACCTATGAAGAATGGTTGAAAGAACTGGGCTTGTTTAGTTTGGAAAAAAGAAGATTGATGGGGGACATGACAGCAGTTTTCAGGTATCTAAAAGGGCATCATAAGGAGGAGGGAGAAAACTTGTTCTTCTTGGCCTCTGAGGATAGAACAAGAAGCAGTGGGCTTAAACTGCAGCAAGGGAGGTTTAGGTTGGACATTAGGAAAAAGTTCCTACCAGTCAGGGTGGTCAAACAATGAAATAAATTGCTTAGGAAGATTGTGTAATCTCCATCGCTGGCGACACTTAAGAACAGGTTAGATAGATGTCTATCAGGGATGGTCTAGACAGTACTTGGTCCTGCCATGAGGGCAGGGGGCTGGACTCGATGACTCTCAAGGTCCCTTCCAGTCCTAGCATTCTATGATTCTATTCCACATCCTTTCTGTAGTGGTAAAGTGACCATCCCTCCTGTTTTTGCTGGGATAATATTTCAGGCATCAGGCAGCTGTCGCAACTTATTTTATCAAAAGGGCTAATTGTTTTGTATTCAACCCCCCTGCTGAGCTTCCCTTTCCCCAGGTCAGCGCAGTCACAGCTGCAAGTACTAGGTGCTGGCTGGAGAGCACATGTAGCACGTACTGGCCAGCCAGGTATGCAGGCAGAAGCAGGAGAGGGAGCCAGCAGGGGTCATGCCAGAGGGTAAGACAGGGTATATGATAGGGTTGGGGGTGCGGGTTGCTGCCCCAGAGGCACGAGAGCTTGTAGCGAGCCACTGTGGCCTTCTGCAGACTCAGAGGTGGAGGAGGCTGCTCAGAGGGCCTGGTGGGCGGGCCCTGAGCCGGAACACCAGGGCCCCACCCCTCAGAGGGCAGGGCCTGAAGCCAGAAGGGCCAGGGGCGGAGCTCGGGGCCTATTAACTGTTAGGCCGCTGTGCTGGGAGGGAGCTCCTGCTCGCGCTTCTGGGTGCCAAGGGCAGAGAGCCCCTGGCCGCCTGGCCTGTCGGTGAGAACTTCCCCCAGCTGCCCAGACCAGCCTGGGCAGCTACAGATACGGATGCCCCAGGAGACCTACCCAGATTTCCCAGATCTACCAGAGCCCTCGTGCCGGTGGAAAGCCCCCTCCCCAGAGGGTCTGCCAGGCCCAAACAGATGGCCTGGGCCTAGCCACCCAGAGGCCCCAGGAGTGGCTGACCCCGGAGTTCCTCCAGACCCCTGCAGTGCAGAAGGCCCCGACATCCTTGGACCCACCGTGCTGCTGCTGCCAGACTACCCCAATGACGTAGAGATGTCGGACTGGCCGGAGCCCCCGAAGGCAGACGACTTGGAGGGGACCTACCTGCCAGGACCTGCCGACCAGACTGACTGGGACCCTACCCAGATGGAGGTTGAGGTAGGAAGTGGCCCAGGGAACCCTTCAGCGGAACCCACGGCGGCGTGTTGCAGCCTGGATCCCCCCCGCCACGGACAGGTGTAAGCGACCCACAGGGCCCTGGGCCGGGTCGCAGTGGAGTGGGAGGGCCTGCAACCCCCTACCCCCTCCCTGGCGGGATCAACCCTCGCCGAGCTAAAGCCAACCCCACAGAGGGGAGAGCCAAACTCTTCTGTAACTGCTGCCCCACCCTGAACTGAGGGCTGGGCTTCTCCCCAAACACTATAACTGCTGCCCTGCCCTGAACTGAGGGCTGGGTTTTTCCCCAAACACTGCAGTCTTACCTGTCGCCCTGCCCTGCCGCAAGGGCAAGGGCCCTCTGAACTACTTGCAGGCTGCCTGCTGCCTTGCCTTGAGGGAAGGGTGAGCCTTTGGGGCTGCCCCGCCCGGGTCACAGGCAGCCTCCCCAGCTGGGGCCGACCACCAGGCGGTTCCTTAAAGGAGCCAGAGCCCGGGGCCATTAGGATTGCGGGCAGCTGTGATAGCCCGTGGCGCCCAACAAGGGGAGCTATTGTAGCACGGGCATCTACAGGGCTCCTCCACATCCGCCTCACACTGGAGGATGCCCTGGCTGTTCCATGTTGCAGAGTGCTGGGAACTGGATGCCTCGCTGCTGCAGGGGAGCTTCCTGGCTGCCCTGTGCTGCCTGCAACTGGGGCTCCTATCCTGCAGGGGAGCTCCCAAGCTCCAGGGGTGTTTACCCTGCAGGAGCTACCACCCTGCAGGCAGAACACTCCCCACCTGCCCTGTAACGCACAGACACAGCCCCTGCTGGCTCCCTCTCCTGCTGCTGCCTGCACACCTGGCCGGTCAGTATGTGCTACACATACTCTCCAGCCAGCACCTGATATGCAGCTGCTACTGCACTGACCTGAGTAAAGGGCAGCACAGCAGGAGGACTGAATATGGGATAATCAGCCTTTTTGTTAAAATAAGTTGGGGCGCCTTCCTGTTGCCTGAAATATTGGACTATCCCCACCAAAACGGGACAGATGGTCACCTCTAAGAAATGCCTCCCATCATCCAGGTCATTAATGAAGACAATGAACAAAACCAGACCCATGATCGACCACCAGGGCACTCCACTTCATACTGACTGACAGTTAGACACAGAGCCACTGAATGCTACCCACTGAGCCCGAATAGCTAGTTAGCTTTCTATTCACCTTCTAATCCATTCATCCAAGCGCTTCTTCTTTATCGTGGTAGCAAGAATCCTGTGAATACTGGCATGAGATCATGTTGGCAAACAAAAATTTTTATAAGGAAGCTTCAAGGTGTCAGTTCAAATGGAACTTCATTTTACGACATGCAATATTTATTTATCCCTTTCTATTTTTAAAATGAAAGGCAAAGAAACTGTACCGTTAATGTAAAAGAATCTCTGCTGCTGTGGGTCACCTGAAATTTGCCACAGTAACAAGATGACTTAAGGAAAAGAGGCAATTTTAATATTCTTTGAATGCTTACTGGTAGCTTTTAGAGTTGTTGTGAGAGAGACAAGCTTTTGAACCTACACAACGTTCTTCTGACAGTTAGTAAATTTAAAATCTTGTTTCTGATTAGTTTAATAAAGTTATTATCTCACCCTCCTTGTCACTTTAATATTCTGGGACCAACACAGGTACAACACCACTGACTACAACAATGGAAGATACTGAAATTTGCCTTCTGAAATAGAACATCTACGCCAGGATGGAAAAGGAAGCAATACTCAACAGTAACATCTACTTTCTGGGAAAACGCCTGAAAGAAAACATTATAAAAGGTTTCTCAGACACTACAAAGATCTCTGTAAGTTCAAGAGTTTCTCTCTTTCATCAACAGAATTTGGTTTAGTAAAAGCTATTACCCTACCCACTTTGTCTCTCTAATTAATGGGTTAGAACCCTCAGCATTTTTTGCTAGTTTAGCTAAACAATGTTGTGTATAGAACATTTCAATTCGTTTGCTGATTCGCTTAAAAATTGCCTATGTGCAGTTTACTTGATCTAACACTTGTCTAAGAACCTGAATTACTTCCCCTGCTGGCCCATCTGTTTCCTAAAGTGCTGCTGGCTTCTCTACAGGGACAGGAAATAGGTATTTAGTCTGTTCTCTGTGAACATCTGTGTCTTTGTGCCAGCTGAGGATAAAGCTATAAGGCTTGGATTTATGAAAGACAGATACTAGTTCTCAAATCCCTGTTTGAATGAGTGAATTAAATGCTGACAAAAGGTAGTGCATTGACACCACTGGAAACTATATCCCTCAATTTATCTACAGGACAAGTACAGCTTGGTAGAGGCTTTTGTGTCACCTGTACAATAAGCCTTAAACCCAGTTTACTTTTTCCTCTCCCATTCATTAATCATTTCTTCAATTTATGAATCAGTCACAGGGGCATTAGCTCTCTCTCTCGCTCTCTTTCTCTCTCTGCATTAACTTCTTTTCAGAGCTATCAGGCCAGCACCTGAAGGATGAGACACCTGAGGGCTCTCATTAAAGTCACTTAAAACATGAAATAAGATATATGACGTTGTAGCAGCTCCAAGCTCTCAAAAGCCAGGCACTCTTTTCTTTCTTCCTTTCCTTTCCTTTTTATAATCAACAATGAATATTTTCTTCCCTGGCTTGATGGTGGGGAAAGGAGAAACACACTTTGACTTACGGGAAGCCTCGGGCAAATCAAGAAATATGTTCATTTTTTCAACTCCTGGAAATGCATTTAGGCTGGGTCTGCACGTGCCCCTTCCTTTCAAAAGGGGCATGTTAATAAGCACGTTCAAAAGATGCTAATGAGGTGCTGCAATGAATATGCAGCACCCCATTAGCATAATGGCAGCCGCAGTGATTCAAAAGTGCGGCTATCCGAATTGTGCACCGCCTGTGGAGACGGGACCTTCCAAATGGACCCCCCCCCAGGTTTTGAAAGCC
This sequence comes from Carettochelys insculpta, assembly GCF_033958435.1. Taxonomy (NCBI): domain Eukaryota; kingdom Metazoa; phylum Chordata; order Testudines; family Carettochelyidae; genus Carettochelys; species Carettochelys insculpta. Next base: position 142,405,759 of record NC_134137.1, read on the forward strand.
ATTCTTCCTATCTGGTGTTAGGAAGAAGGGCTTTTGAAAACTGGGGGGGGTCCTTTCGGAAGGTGCTGTCTCCACAGGCGGCACGTGATTTGAAAAGCCACGCTTTCGAATTGCTGTGGCTGTCATTATGCTAATGAGGCGCTGCATAGTCATTGCAGCGCCTCATTAGCATCTTTCGAATGTGCTTATTAACATGTCCCTTTAGAAAGGAAGGGGCATGTGTAGACACAGGGTTAGAGATCACCAGCCAACTGAAAAATCAATTTTGATAACCCATTTCTGTGTTTTTATTGGGCAGATCCAAATTTGCAAGCAAGACAGTATCAGTGTAAGTATTATGAGTCCATCATTCATGAATAATCATGAGTCTACATTCATCAACTCAGCCTCAGTAACCACTAAAGATTTAGATATTTATGTACAGGACAAATTTTGGTTGCTGGTTGTTGTAATCTTCTGACCCTAACAACCATGTTCTCCCCTGTCCTTTCAAACTGTCTGTAAAAACTTCTTGGAATCAGTTTTCTACTTTTAATAGTCTGCTGCCATGGATGCAAGGCAATATCAGTAGGATATCAATGCTCATGGTCTGATTTGTGAAGGAGTGGAACACCTGCAATTCCCATTGACTTTAATGGGGTTTCCGGGTGCTCAGCATCTTTGAAAATCCAGGCCATCTATCTTTTCCAGTTGACTGCAAACCAGTGACATTCACTGGGTTCCTAGAGCTATTGACAGTGCTTCAGGCCCCAATCTGCACCTTGCTTCCACATCATGCTGTACTGCTGAAACAGCCTGGCCCATTTTTAGTGAAGACTCAGCCTACCTTCTGTGGAGGTCATGTTCCCTTTCCTGTAAAAGAAGCAATGGAGTTTCTTGCTTAAAGCCTATATAGGCCTCTTAAGAGTGTTAGCGCCATCAGTTTTCCCTCAGTGCAAGGGGCCAATTTCCTTCCTCTCCACCATGGCCTTAGCCTGTTTCCCCAGGATTCAACACCACAAAAAAATCAGTTCATGCCCCTATTCAAGGCACCAATTATTAGTCATGCTGGCGGTCATTCGCAAACTCCCAAATAAAATATTTTGACATTGGCTCTGGGTTACATATTTTTAGTAAATACTAAATCAACTGAAAAAAAGCATTTTTCAGGGCACCGTAATTGGCAGGCTTCTTGCTCTCCCCCACAGTCTCTGGGACTGGCAGCTGTGCAAAGCTCAAGACCCTCAGGAAGAGCCCAGCCTTGCATGTGCCAAAGCGCCATGAAGCACAGGGGCATGGAAGCTTCTCAACCCCTCAGCTAAGCTCTGGAGTTGTGGGAAGGATGGCTGCATGTTCACAGAAGGGGCACAGCTGAGGCCACATTGCTTTCCCCATTTCCTCACCAACCTTCAGAGCTGCCCAGAGTGCATCACATGGTCCTGTGGCCATTGCCTCCTTTGCCCTCCCACCCCATCAGTGGACCTGGCTCTGGGACATAGTCTTGAGCTAAAGGAGAAACTGTCTTAGTTGAGACTATGTCTTATGACAGGTCTTTTCCCAGGCATTATCTTTCCAGCAATGGACAATTGAAGTCCTGATGAAGCATTTCAATAACACTTGTAAAGTGCCTAGTTGGATTAAAATTGAACAGAACAAAGCACTTCTGTCATCAGAGGTTGATGGCATTGATACCACAACAATCTCAACATCCACTGCCCCCCATAGCCCAACTCAGACCAGTTCTGATGGGTTTTGGTACCTCTCTCAATTTTTCATTTTAGATAAGGAGCATCCAGAGCCTCATCTGTATTGTTCAAGAAAATCTGTTCCTTCTGCTTAGGACTGTGCCCTCCATAACTGCAGTACCCGTGGGAACAGGACAAAAACTTTTTCATATCCTTGTTGATTTATCAAAGTTTTGAGGAGACAGACCCCACAGGCCCTAATGGAATGTGATTCAGAACATTACAGAGAACAGAAAACCTATTGCATAGATAAGAAAACAGAGTAACAACTTCAAAAAGGAAGGAAAATGAGCAAACCACAAAGCCTTCCTCTGAGAAATACAGTTAAAAAATATGTTTAGGGGATCTTTTCATTTCTACATCACAAATATCTAACAACTGCAGCATCAAGTGCTTCGAATGAAGTTTTTGCTCATCCAGATTAGGAATCTCAAGAAAATGAAGTCATTTGTCCTATTGGTTATGATTTCTTATTTTATGCAGTTCACAGGTAAGAATCTTTTTCTGAAGTGTTTGTGCTGTGAATTAATTTAGTGTTAGAGTTATCAAAGAACTGTTGTTTTATGGAGCAAAATGCAAATGTAAAAAGAAACTCAGAGAGATAAAAACTTTACATCGCTTGATAAAAAATTTAAAATAACTTCATTGTTGAGTATGGTACCTAATTTTATGTTTTAGCTAACCTTCTACTATATCAATTCATATTGATTTATATTACTAACTCTAATTTGATAGAGCATTTTTAGTATGTTATTAGATAACTGACACAATTTAATAGAACATTCCAATAGCTGTTCATCTTGTTAGTTAGTGCACATTTAAAATGCTGTCTGAGATTTTTCTAAGCCTGAGTCATCTATTTCACTTCACTACATGAATTAACCTGAAATTGGATATGATTTTCTAATATTACCAATTGCATATATTGTTTTCTGATTATAATCTGTGCTGTCTTTAAACAAGGAGGATAAATGGGGACAGGCCACACATCTGCTTTTCTAAAGTTTGATTTTTCCTTTTAAATATTTAATGCAAGTTTTACTACATTAGACTTCACTAAAGAGAGCCAAGTGTCTTTCAAGTACAGTACAACAGATGTTATCACTTTAACACATGCATGTTTCTTAATATAAATGCATGTATTCAGGTGACAAATTCTTCAAATAAAACTACCATCTGCAAAAACTACTACCAGCTTTAAATATGTCAGTCATTTTCATTTGTTTTGTTACATTTTTCAAAAGCATATTTCCATTGTGATTAGGAAAGATGGGATTCCTGGAATTTTTCTTTGTTTTGGGAATGAATATATTAATATAGGTCTAAAACTAAAGGATTAATCTTATTTACTTGAAAAATAACAAGAGATATGAACATGTTTATTAATGATCTGGATGAGGGGATGGATTGCACCTTCAGCAAATTTGTGGATGACACTAAGCTAGGCGGACAGGTAGATATATTGGAGGGTAGGAATAGCGTCCAGAGTGACCTAGATAAATTGGAGGATTGGGCCAAAAGAAATCTGATGCAGTTCAACAATAAGTGCAGAGTCCTGCATTTTGAATGGAAGAATCCCAAGCATTGTTACAGGCTGAGGACCAACAGGCTAAGTAGCAGTACAGCAGAAATGGACATGGGGATTACAATGGATGAGAGGCTGGATATTAGTCAACACTGTGTCCTTGCAGCCAAGAAGGCTAATGGCATATTGGGGTGCATTGGGAGGAGCATTTCCAGCAGATCTAGAGAAGATATTTTCCCCCTCTATTTGGTATTCGTGATGCCACATCGGGAGTATTGCATCCAATCCTGGGCCCCCCATTATAGAAATGATGTGGATGCATTGGAGAAGATCCAGTGGAGGGCAATGGAAATGATTAAGGGTCTGGAGCACATGACCTATGAGGAGAGGCTGAGGGATTTGGGCTTATTTAGTTGGCAGAAGAGAAGAGTGAGGGGCAATTTGATAGCAACCTTCAACTTCCTGAAGGGGAACTCTGAAGAAGATGGAGAGAGGCTATTCTCAGACGTGATGGATGGCAGAACAAGCAGCAATGGTCTCAAGTTACAAAGGGAAAGACATAAGTTGGATACCAGGAAAAACTATTTCACCAGGAGGGTGGTGAAGCACTGGAATGCATTACCTAGAAAAGTGGTGGAATCTCCATTCCTAGAGGTTTTTAAGTCCCAGCTTGACAAAATCCTGGCTGGGAGGACTTAGTAGGGGTTTATCCTGCTTTAGGCAGCGGGCTGGATTCAATTACCTGAGGTCCCTTCCAGCCCTAGGATTCTATGATTCTATGAATTTAGCAACGCTTCCAGTTCTGATTTGACGGTAAAGAGGACAGAATTAATTTGAACTCTAGTTAACAGACCTGAGGTGAATAACGGCAGAGAGGGGGCATAAGTGGCTGTCACTTGTCCTACTGAAAACAGCCAAGGCAAAACAAGTTAGAGCAGTCCTGAGGCAGTTCTAATTTACAGAGATTGGAACAACCCCTTGACCTAACCCACTGATCCCAGACTGGCTGAGATCAGTGCACTCCAGCTTTATTCCTTACAACATTTGATACACTCCAGTTTTCCTATTGGGATGAAGGAAAGCAAGTGTAGCTCTTATAGTCTGTTATATTGATTGTGTTATTCAGATAACCCTTTATGCAAGTAGTATAGCTTTCTGGATACGTTGCACTGCTTAACAGCAAATAGATATGTGAGCCAGAAAGCTATGAATGTTCTGTACCTTGTACCTAAAATCTTAATTTAATTCATATTCTAGGATTTTTTTAGTTTGAAACACAGTGTATATAATCATTTCAGGTACGTTCACTCCCCATGTCTTACTGCTACATTGTGCGTCTATGCACAAGATAACAATGAAAGCACCCACTATTTCGCACTCTGTGTACTTGTATTGTGTGCACACACACGCTAAAGAAACATCCATACAATACAGAACTGTTGCGTACTGACTTAAGAGAGTTAACAAAAATTAAGACTTTTGGATGTGACATCATTAAGCACTGAAAACTGAATAATGGCAATGACCACAACCAACATTGTCTACATCATAGCAATAAGAAGAGGTCATCATACAATCAGTCTGTGTTCTCATTTTAATTAATTTTATTACACCACCAGTAACTCTGCATTCCCATTTTAATTAATTGTATGACACCCACCAAAAATGTTATTAGTAGAACACAGACCAGCACAAATACTACCGCAGTGCGTAAGATAATTCTCCAATAAATATTTCATGTGCTATATTTAATCACGTGCTTATTTTCCAGGATGACCTCCCAAGAGAAGGTGGGAGATTCTGTTCCTCTATAAATAAAATCTATCTTTATTCTTTTTTATAATGTTGCATTAAGATAAACATTTTCCCCTTGGTTTCACCTACCTCTTAAATGTGGTCCTGGCTTTCTTTTTAGCACATACAAACAGTCTAATTATAACTGGTATCATTTCTCATGTCCGAATCAAATTTTCAGAGTGTGGATTTTTCAAACTGTTTTCCTTAAAGTAATACAATTATCAGTGACTTATCTGTTCCAAATTGTAAACCAAGACTACAGAACCAGGAATGGCTATATTGAGGTAAAATTATGTAATTAGAGCTATTCCTTATGAGATGTATGTCTCAAGGGGTTGCATGATGGTCTGCAAAAAGACTTTTTTTTTATTATGTCATGGCATTTTCTTGTTTTACCATAACTTAGTACTTTGTCACCCCTCAGAAATTTTCATATAAATACTAACACAATTTAAATATTGGTGTCCACTGAACTGCTTTTGGTAGCTAATCATCCTAACATGGTATGTCATGGCTGAGAGATTATTTTACATATTTAATAATGTGAGCTAAGAATGCTTGGATATGAAGGGAAAAACACCATCTATACAGGGTAACCATATTTTATGTGTGTACGCATACATGAATTTTTTAACCAAACCTGTTTTGAAGAAATATGTAGGTTTGAGACAACAAAAATAGTTTGTCAATCTGTATCAATTTCAGTAATTATATAGACAACATAAAAAGTAGGGCTATCAATTTAATTTCAGTGAACTCACTAGACGGACTCAAAATTAATGATGATTAAAATAACATGATTAATCTCAGTTTCAATTGCACTGCATTGTAATGTAGAATATCAGTTTAAATGTATTAAATAGTTTTGGATATTTTTCTGCATTTGCAATTACAATGCAGATTACAAAGTATAAAGTGTTCACTTTATATTTGTATTACACGTATTTGAACTGTAAAAGCAATTGTTATTTTTTCTGTTTGCTGCATACGAGTACTGCATGGTGATCTGTTTATCAAGGAAATGTAACTTACAAATGTAGATTGTTCCACAAATGCACTCAAAAATACAACAATATACAACTTTAGCACTTACAAATCCAATCAATCCTCCTTCTTGTCCACTCATACCAAAAAGTTTGTTTACATTTGCGAGAGATGCTGCATCTCTCTTCTCACGTACGATGTCAGCTGAAAGTGGGAACAGCTATTCGCACGAAACCTTTGTAGCAGGCATTGCAAGATATTTACATGCCATGTAAGCTAAACACTCATATGCCCCCTTGTGCTTTGGCCACCATTTCAAATGACAAGCTTTCATACTGATGCAAAAAATTATGCATTAATTAAATGTGTAATATGACTTCTTGGAGGAAGAATTGTAGGTTTCCCGCAGTGGAAAGAAAAGGTACCAGAGTGAGATTAACTCAAAGTTTAAAAGTCTGAAGTGTTTACCAAAATTTGATGGACATGGTGTGGAGCACAGTTTCAAGTCTCAAAAGAGCACCACTCTGATGTGGAAACTACAGAACCTGAAGCACCAAACAAAAAAGAATCAACCTTTTGGCTAGTGGCATCTGGCTTGCCTAATGAAAATGAATGTGTGTTGGTCTGAACTATTTTGAATACTTATCAAGCAGAATGACTGAGTTATCATCAGCAGGGGTGTATATCCTCTGGAATGTTGGTTCAATCATGAAGGCATGCATCTTGAGCACTTGCTGTACATAAGTATTTTGTGATGCTGGCTACAACAGTGCCGTGTGAATGTCTGTTTTCACTTTCAGATGACATTGTACACAGGAAATAGCCAGAATTATTTCCTGAGAATATAAATAAACTTGTTTGTCTGAGTGGACAAAAAGTAAGACTGACTGAACTTATAGCCTCTAAATTATTACATATTTATTTTTGAGTACCCATTTTCTCTACATAATTCAACATGAAAGTTCAATTTTCATGACAAAGAACTTGTACTACAATACTTATATTAGGCAAATCGAAAAATATTATTTCTTCAGTTTTTTATAGTGCAAATATTTGTACATCAATATAAAGTGAGCACTGTACACTTAAGCTATATCTACACTACAGAGCTCTTTCAAATAAGCCCTTCTAGAAGATCTCTTCTAAAAGAACTTCTTTCAAAAGTGAGTGTCTACACACAAAAAAGTGGATCAATAGAGTGATCTGCTTTTTCAAAAGAGCATCCACACTGCCCCCACTCTTTTAAAAGAGCAGGCCAAAGATCAAAAAATCAGGTGCCATGAGGACTGTTCTTTTGAAATAAAGGTCCTGTGGAGCACCTACACACCTTTTCTTTTGAAAGAAGCTTTCTGAAGAAGACGCTCTTCCTGGAACAAGAAAAAAAGACCAATTTCAAAAGGAGTGTCGCATTCTTTTGATTTACTTTTGAAGAACGCTTTTTGTGTGTAGACAGCCCATGGGATCTTTCTAAAGAACTTGCTAGTGTAGACACAGCCTCAGTGTTGTATTTGAAATCAATATATTTAAAGTGAAGAAAACACTCAAAATATTGAAATAGTATTCTATTATTGTTTTACAGTGTGATTAATCACAATTATTTAAAATCACTTAATAGCCCTAAAAAAGTAAAGCAACATGTAAACAAACAAAAAAATTCTAATTTGATTTAAAATGACTTTTGTTTAGAAATTTGCCCTTAATTTCATTTTAAAGTACTTTTAAAGTTAAAAACTGCAAAATAAAGTAACATTTAGTTTGTCCCCATAATATTAATATTATTTTTAGAATTGCTATGTTAAAAAGTGCACTATTCACACAACTCTACATGTTGGTACTTTCTAAAAAGATGATATACTAAGAAATGCACAGAGGTCATACAAAATTGAATCTGGACATCCCCAAAGCTTGGATATACTATGATCTATACTTTTGTCCCAGACTATGATAGAGAATGAGGCCAGTTATGGAATTCTGATTTGGCTCCAAACTTCATGCAGATTTGAGTATGTTCAGTTGTAACATTCTCGTTTAGCTCCATCTCTACTTATTTTACATAGTTACCCTTTATTGGAACTGATATTCTTAGAAGTCCAAAGTAATATGAATATTACATACAAAAGAAAGTTTCCTCATAAGAGCTGCAATGATTTGTGTTTGAAATCCTGACTCCCAAAAGCCAAAGGCAAAACTTCCATTGATTTCAATAGGGTTAGAATTTCACCCAGTATGTTAATGGTTGGAGGTTTTCTGTAATGGCGGAAGCCTATCCTACACCTATGTTGAGCAGACCAAGCTTCTGTCCTCACTCATAGTATTTAAAAGAATCACTAAATGGTTTGTGTGTGGTGCCCATGTCAAAAGAATGTAAAAACTCACATACTCTCACTTCATTTCCATCTTACAGTGGTCAATGGAGCAGAACCTTCAGTTGTACAGTATCCCCAGGACATCAACGTTTCTCTTAATTCATCTATTTTGATACTGTGTGAATTTGACTACCCAGATAAAACCACAGTTGATACAGAGGTGTACTGGAGGAAAGGCCCTAACTGTAAACAGCCTGGGCTCCATCCAAGCACAAGTACCTCTCAGGTTCAAAAATCAAAGCTGCGTATTGAAACAGAAGAGTCCAAAAGATTTTCAATCTTGCAGCTGGACAACATTCAGCTGGATGATAGTGGCATATACTTCTGTGACTTAAGTCTAATTGATCCACCACCAGTAAGGCGCAAATGTGGAAGTGGCAGCAGAGTGACTGTACATGGTAAGAAACATTTGTGAGTCCCAGAAATGGACTTGGGTATATACAGAGATAAGTCAAATTACACTCCAGCTGTATTGCTTTCTCTCCCACACGCCCAGAACATTGCTTTTTGCCTGAACTAAAAATCTGGGTAGGGGTGGAAAAGGACTGGCTGGAGTTATAGGTTCACGCATGGAACAATGACACAAACAGCAATACATTCCAGAATTTTACAACAGACTTTGGCTACAGTTACACTAGTGAGTTTTGCTGACAAAACTGGTGGAACATCCACCCACAAAATGTGTTTTGTCAACAAACTGTCGACAAAACTCAGCACTTTTGCTGGCACCATTCTGCCTCTCAGCCATGAGGCATAACACTGCTGTGGACAGATTCTGACAATAAACAAGCTACGTAGATGCTCTCAGGGGCCTTTTCTCAACAGAAAGGTGATCCAGAACAATGGGCAGTCCTGTCTGCTGTGCTTTCAGGTGCCTGTTTGGTCAAAAGAGCCAGGTAGTTTCACCACTCTGTCAACAGAGTGGAGCGCTCTTCTGATTGGCTTTGTGTGTGGCTGTACTTTGTCAACTTTGTCAATGGACGTTTTGTCAGGAACCTGGATAAACTGGAGGACTGGGCCAAATGAAATCTGATGCGGTTCAACAAGGAGAAGTGTAGAGTCTTTCACCTGGGGCAGAAGAATCCCAAGCATTGTTATAGGCTGGGGACCAACTGGCTCAGCAGCAGTATGATGAAAAGGGACAGAGGGGTTATGGTGGATGAAAGGCTGGATATGAGTAAACAGTGTGCCCCTCTAGCCAAGAAGGCTAACACCATACTAGGGTGCATTTGGAGGAGCATTTCGAGCAGATCTAGAGAATTAGCTGTTTCCCTCTATTCGGCACTGGTGAGGCCACATCTGGAATATTGTGTCCAGTTTTGGGCCCCCTAGTATAAAAAGGATGTGGATCTGCTGGAGCAGGTTCAGCAGAGGGCAACAAAAACAATTAAGGGGCTGGAGCACAAGACCTATGAGGACAGGCTGAGGGATTTGGGCTTGTTTAGTTTACAGAAGAGAAGACTTAGGGGTGATTTAATAGCAACCTTCAACTTCCTGAAGGGGAGCTCTAAAGAGGAGGATGAGAAACTGTTCTCAGTGGTGTTGGATGGCAAAAGAAGGAGTAATGGTCTGAAGTGAAGAGTGGGAGGTGTAGGTTAGATATTAGGAAAAACTACTTCACAAGGAGGGTGGTGAAGCACTGGAATGCATTGCCTAGAGAGGTGGTGGATTCTCCATCCCTCAAGGTTTTTACGTCCCAGCTTGACAAGGTCCTGGCTGGGATGACTTAGTGGAGGTTGAACCTGTCTGAAGCAGGGGGCTGGACTAGATGACCTCCTGAGGTCCCTTCCAGCCCTATGATTCTATGATTCAATGAAATCTCTTCCAACAGTGACTTCTGTCAACAGACCACTGTAGAGTAACTGTAGCCTATCTGTATTTATTTTTTGCCATCCTCCTGCCCTCATGGGTCAATTCATAGATTTTAAGGCCAAATGGAACCATCAGGATTATCTAGTTTGACTTCCTGCACATTGCAGGCCATCCACCCTCACTTGCCAACTCCTGTAATTGACCCACAATATCTGGCTGTGTTACTGAACACTTCAAATCAGGTTTTAAATACTTCAGGTTACATCCATTTACTCTAAACCATGCATCTTACTCTTCTTACTTGTACTTTTACAGTAAATATATACCATGATAACACAGTACAATCTGTGTATTTGAAGAGGTTGACCCTGAAGGGTCAAGGGCAGGGAGAAGAGAGTGTCTTTGCTTTCACTTGTCATGATATTTTCAATGGTTTGTGACACTTATCCAACTGAGTTTCATGACCCTCCTAGCATCCATGATCTACCAGTTGAGAAACACTCTCAGACACAGATCTTTCACCCATCTGCATTCTCTAAGCAAATCTGACTGGAGGGTAGGCGAGCTCAGGTGTGAGCAAAGTTGGGGGTGGGCCCCCCCTCTGGGAGGGCATGAAATTTCCAAAGTGGGGGCACAGCACAATCAGCTGCTGGGTCTCAGGCTTATCCATTTAATTTAAAATGTTGAAATATATTACTGTTTTATGTATGTGTGATCACATAAATATACTGATTAATATAGATTTTACATTTTACAGACTTATTTTCTTACACGTGCCTAAAGGTTTTTCTTCTTTCGTATGAACATAACTGAAATTTATATCAGTTTATATTACATTAGACAGGTTGGGCGGGGAGGGTGAGGGGCTACTAATTGCTGGGATGAAAAGTAGAGCCTCACATAAAATGTTGGCTCACCCCTGGGCTAGCTGATGCAGAACAACTGCAAAACATTAGGGCTGTGTCTACACTAGCCCAAAACTTCAAAATGGCCATGGAAATGGCCATTTCAAAGTTTACTAATGAAACACTGAAATACATATTCAGCACCTCATTAGAATGCCAGCAGCCGTGGCACTTCGAAATTGACACGGCTCACCGCCACGCAGCTCATCCAGATGGGGCTCCTTTTCGAAAGAACCCCAGCTACTTCAAAATCCCCTTATTCCTATCTGCTGTTAGGAATAAGGGAATTTTGAAGTTGCCGGGGTCCTTTCGAAAAGGAGCCCCACCTGGACGAGCCGCACAGCGGCGAGCTGCATCAATTTCGAAGTGCTGTGGCTGCCAGCATTCTAATGACAAGCTGAATATGTATCTAGGTGCTTCATTAGTAAACTTTGAAATGGCCATGCAAATGGCCATTTCGACGTTTTGGGCTAGTGTAGACATAGACTAGATTCCACATTATATTCAGCAGAATGTCCATCATGGGGGAGGGGGGATGGGATAGCTCAGTGAGGGGGCCATTTAAGGATATGGGACAAATAGATTAAGAAAAAAATCTGTCACAGCTGGTGGTAGGTCCTGCTGTGAGAGCAGGGGACTGGACTCAATGACCTCTCAAGGTCCCTTCCAGTTCTATTAGATAGGTATATCTCCACATATTATTATTATTTTGTATTTTGCTGAGGCTCCCTCAGCTTTCAGTGGCTGCTGAGATAAATTCTCTCGAATAGTAGAGCACAATTACCCCATGACTTCTGTTTTAGAAAAGAGTTATCTGAAATTAAGTAGCGTTTGTCATGAAAGGGGTTGTTTTCTTTATTAGAGCAATATTTTGTCACATTTCAAAGAGGTTTCAGAGATTTTACTCTTACTTGGATGGATGTTCATCACTCACGATTTTAAAATCTAGATTGGATGTCTCTTGAAAGCAATGACACATGAAATATTTTGGGGAAGTTCATTGTCGGGAGGTGGCCAAGCAGTAGCTCATGAGCCACACAGGGCTTTTTTACAATTTAAGTGTGGCTCACAGTGATCGCTATATTCCCTTCTCATTCTCTGCCTACCAGACGAGGGAGGGGGTAGAGCTCAGGGCTTCTGCCCTGTGGTGGGGTGGTGGGGTTAAAGGTTTCTGCTTAGCAGGGAGAAGGGTCTTGGAACTTCAGCCATGTGGAGTGCACCTGCTGGAGATTAGGGCTTCAGCAAGAGTGTGGCTAAAGCCCAAGGCCCAGATAGGCATCTCCCATGAGACTGAAGTTGCAAGACTCCCCACCTATCTGTAGGGCTGATGCCCCAAGCCACAGATGGTACTCCCCGCTCTCAAACTTCTGAAGATTTTCACGAGGTTCAGTAAGTTTGGCCACCCCAGTTTGTGTTATACGGGAGGTCAGAATAGGTGATTGCATTGTTTCATTCTGGCCCAGGAATATGTGAATTCACTTGAAATTTAGAAATCCATCCATTTTATAATGGGGTTATCATTCTGTTCACTGTTCTTACCTACAGCCTGGAAAATTTGTGAAAGAAAATGTGATAAATATGAATAGAAAGTCAGTCATGAACAAACCCCATCTAACCCATCACATACAACACTCATCTGAAAAGCAAACATATTTCTGCTTTCTAGATACTTAAATGTTCTTTTCTTTATTTCAGAGTCCAAATGCAATAGCAATATCAGGCATGAAAAACGGTCGTGGGTATGGTTCTTTTTGCTTGGATACAGCATCTGTTCTTCCATTATTCTCATGAGTGTCTGTGTAAGTAACTATACAAAAACAAGTATTTAAAACTAAATATGATACGGGGATGTTTCTGCTGGAATATGGAAGTGAGTATGTTACAAACCTAGATAAAGGAACTCCTTAATTTCAAACAGATTAAGAGCTACAAGTAGAATCCAGATTCCTTGCTCATTTCATGTGTGATCTGGAGGAAAGACAAGGGAATATTTTTAAAAGAAATGGAGTGGTGTCACCACCTGCCTTGTTACCTTGGGTGCTTTTAGGCTGTGTTGCTTTGGCTCACAGCCCTGACACCAGCAGCATCACCATAGAATAAAAGACTCATTCAGAGCTTCCACCAGATACTCCTGGACTAGATACAAACAAAACTAGCACATTTCTAGTGTATAACTTAATCTTAGCAAACTGTAGCTTTGCCTAACACAGTCTCTGACTCACGCTAAATGGTGAGCATTCTCCAGCTTGATTTCCCATCTTCCTTAGCTACAAAGAGCTGGCTCCCTCTATCAGCAAGGAAGCAGCTATTTCTGGGTGGTCTTGGTTCTGTCCTTTGGTCCTTGGAGAGCTTTTCCCAGTCAGACATGAAACTATTCATCTTAATCCTGCTTCTCTCTTCCCAGCTCCATCTCAATTCACAGGAACTCACTAGACAACAGTATCAACAGAATGCCAGTCCGTAAAGATAGAGAATGTATTGCACCTATGCCTGCCCTGAAGGGACCAGAACTGCTAGTGACATTTCTTGACTGTACATCTCTTTCCAAGGCTAGGTTTAAATATATACTAGTAGATGTTCAAAGACAAAACTTTACTGGAAAAAAAAATCAAAAGATTACCCCGCACTTCCCCAACACCCCTGCTTAAAGGGTTTGCGTAGTGTACCAATTTTGAAGGTCAGTACATTCAAGCTATTCTGGACAAAGATAAAGTGTTCAAAAATATAAAGGCTGTAATGGACAATGCCTGCAAGGCAGTTGCTCCTTCACTTTTATATTGAGGCTGTTTCACCTATCTTCACCTCAGCCATAGGAGCATTACATGAAGAAAAAAAAATCTCTCTCATATAGGCAGATCCCAATTTAGATGTGAGGCATGCACTTTTATTCCCAACAACCCTATCTTTCACCTGTTCACTTTGCACTATTTGAAGAGAATGCAAGAGAGGTCCCTGACCTGGCACTGTAGCAACAACACTTGTCTGCTACTGCCAGATGAAAAGGGACTTGAGTTTGTAATCTCATTCGCAAACAGTGGAGTCAAGAGAGAAAACACAACTGAGAGTTAAAAAGACACTGATTTTTATCTAAACCACCACCTTAACAGGCTAGATGTTTTCAAAAAAGGGTTTGTATCGGTTGCTGTTGTTATCAAACTGCAACAGAATGCAACAGTTTTTTTTTTAAAGTGACACTGAGCATGTATAGCGGAAGAGATGGGAATGCTTTGTGACACCAGGTCAGGAAATGCTTTGATAAACAAGTACAACCCATGGAAATCAGCTTCATATTTGAATTTATAAAAGAAATCTGCATAATCACTCCCAAATTCAGCCATATGTCACCAGACTAGAGTAAATCATAATGTAAGTATAAGGGGAGAAAGAAATAATAACATGGGGAAGGTATTTATAACTTTTAGAAGTCATTCTTTACCTGATTGATAGGTATCCTATTTCATGCCAGGAAAAAGTATGTATCAAAATAAGAGTACAGCCCATTATTAAGGATCAGTTTAGGGAACCTGATAATCTTATTACTCTGCCAGATTTAAAGGTTACATTTACCCATTGCTTAAAGGAACTGAATATCTCATTACACTTGTCATGTGCCTGAGAAAATTTCAAGTGCTGGATGAACCTCTCTTATCCAACCTCTCCTATCAGGAGAGGACATGTCCTCAGGACATGACAGGTGCTGAACCAGAGAATTTCACGGTCCACAGGAGGTCATACCTAGCAGCATTACCATATCTAGCAGCATTACCAACACTTCCACTGGTAACTGGGCTCTTAGAAGACATTTAGGGGTAAATTACAGTGAAATAACAGCATGGAACACTGAGATCCAGGACTGGTGGCTGGAAATAAATTTTACGGGACCATGGAAGCTTGGCCACACCAGGTTAAGTTGTCATCCAGATAACTAAAATCATGCTGGCTTACGGATGTTTCTGGCTGGATTGGAGATGTTCAACTCGTAGCATGGAATTCCTCAAAAGGCTCTGGGGGAACATTCTTATTTAGTTAATCTGACATTCTCTAAGAAAATAGTGTATTTGATGACAATAAATTATTTACTGCTTAATGATATTTTTAATAGGTTCTTCAGTACCGTAAAAAGTGTAGGCCCATGGCAAGAAATGCAGAAGACATCTGTACTTTGCCAAGTGAATGGCTTTATGATAAACCATCCAGGACTGTTAATAATAATCAAGAATATGAAGATATGACATCAGTGAGGACTTTCACTCATAATGGAAGTAAGATATGAGAAAAGTGGATGCGTTCATAAATGAATGACATTAATACATGTAGCAAGAACTTTTCTAATCACACAAAAAATTGGTTAACTTTGAGTTAGTGTTGCTTAAGAGTTTCATACCAATATGATCACTAAAATCAAAGAAACCACCACTTAAGGCACCATGAACATCAAAACCCATCTCCCTGTACATGTAGGGGTGGGTACTCTTTTTTCAGTTGAGGTCCAAAGACCCACAGAAAAAATGATTCAGGGCCCAAGTGAGAAGAAAAACCTAACCAGACCAAACTCACTGACCTGGTTCCCAACAAGCAAGCAGAACAAATTAAACCAAAAACCAAATAACCCTCCTCCCCTCTCCCCCACAAAAAGTCCCTCACTTAACTCCCAACTGAGAATCAAAATAGAAAAAGAGAGCTCTCCCCACTCACATTCCATTTGGGGTGCTACGATTCTGCTCATACTCCAGTCCTGTGGGGCTGGAGTGAGGCCACCAAGGCTTTTCCCCAAGAGCAGAGTAGCTGGTAGTCATGCTCCAGCCCTGTAGAGGGTTGCTGAAGCTCAGAGACTTGCCTTGGGGCTGGAGCATGAGTGATGGCTTGCCCCAGTTCAGGGAAAGTCCTGAGACCCAAAGTGGGCCAGATCAAAGTTAGTTGGGGCTAGATCTGGTCCACAAGCCCTAGGTTCCCCCCTCCTGGTATGTGTCTTATCACCCAAAGACACTTAGAATCCTATGACAGAGCCAATTCCTCTTCATCACAAGAGCAAAGGTACAGCATAAACTCTCATCTTCATTTAGATTAAGTGTGAGCACAAATGTCATGGCAAAACTTGCAGCAACAATTAGAAGTCTTATATCACCTCAGAGACTAACAGCTTTATTAGGGCACAATCTTATGAAGTGGGTTTTACCAACAAATGCTTATGCACCAATAAATCCATTAGGCTCTAAGGTGCTGCAAGACTCCTCATTGTTTCTACAAACTCAGACTAATGTGGCTAGCCCCCTGAAAATGTGTTGTGTTATTTGTCCATTGAAAGGCAGGATGTCACACTGAGAACGGTGAGTTGGTGTTTGGGAGGAATTCCCATACTTATCCCCAACCCACTGTGTTGCTCACCTCTATTTCCCTCTTTTGTCGTCTCTTGGCTCTGTTCAACCTCTCCCAGTCTCAGATATCCAGCGACTTCCCCCTCTTCTCTTCTTGCATAAATATACCACCTAATAAAAGAAAACAACAAAATGTAGCTTGTGTGGGTGGAGGGAAAAACACTTTAAAAATACTGGAAACATACTGATATGCACATAATGTACCTGTGTAAATGAATGAGCTCATTACTGTAACCCTGGTCCTCTCTTCCCCAATCCTCCTTCCTCACTTAGGTATCATGTATAAAATTAGGATGCCAGCTCTTCTGGATAAGAACAACGTCATTTATATTGTCTAAGGTACCTGCCACACTTATAGAAACAATATACATAATGTAGTGAGGCTGCATAGAAACTTGAGGGTGTCCTAGAACAGAATGGATAATGGTTGTGTATTAGTGATTTGGGGTAATTAACCCTTCTGGACAAAATCTACTAAAATCGCCTTGCAAGATAGAGCAACATTCTTCCATAAGCTGATGTTCAAAGTTCAGTATTCTGTTGACTCATTATTGAGGAGCAGATATCACACCAAGGAAAAAATAACCATCTTGGGTAAAAGGAGGAACATAAGAACGCCCATACTGGGTCAGACCAAAGGTCCATCTAGCCCAGTATCCTGTCTTCTGACAGAGGCCAATACCTGATGCCTCACAGGGAGAGAACAGAACAGGTAATCACAAAAGTGACCCTCTCCTGACATCCATTTCCAACCTCTCACAAACAGAGGCTAGGGACACCATTCCTACCCATCCTGGCTAATATCCATTAATGGAGCTAACCTCCATGAATGTATCTAGCTCTTTTTTGAACCCTATTAAAGTCTTGGTCATCACAACTTCTTCTGGCAAAGAGTTCCACAGGCCTACTATCCGCTGTGTGAAGAAACCTTCCGTTTGTTAGTTTTAAACTTGCAACTCATTAATTTCATTTGATGACACCTAGTTCTTTTGTTATAGGAACAAGTAAATCACTTTTCCTTATTCACTTTTTCCACACCAGTCATGATTTTACAGACCTCTATTATATCCTCCCTTAGTCTCTTTTTTAATAAACTGAAAAGTCCCAGTCTTTTTAATCTTTCTACAGATAGTACTGGTTCCAAACCACTAATCATTTTGTTGCCCTTTTCCAAACCTTTTCCAATACTAATGTATCTTTTTTGAGATGAGGAGGTCACTGGAATGGCAGAAGATATCACAGATATTCTTTTTAGAATGTCTTCTTCTCACCAGACTTTCAGGCCACTTCTACACAAGCCAAAATTTTGAGGAAGATGGGACTTCCAGAAGGAGGATTTTCTCTTGGGAGATCCCCGGGGGCCATGCTTCTACAAGTCTCTTCCACACTCCAAATCATGTGACCATATGCTAATGAGGCACTGTAAATTTACATGTACATCTCATTAGTATCTTCCAGGCTGCTCATTAGCATGCCACTTCTGGAGAAAGTGGCATGTGTAGAAATGGCCTCAGAGTGCTGTGTTTTCTGAGCAGGATAAATAACTAAACAAATCTGCAGCATGCTTTAAATCATGGTGATTCTGCAATATTTCAAAATATTAAATTTAATGACTGTCTACCAAGGGATTCTGTAATACTTGTCTGCACACTTACATGTTTATCTTTTATTAAATCATCGTCTATTTGTAAATTTGCCAAATAAAAAACAAAACAAAACCTTTGGTTTGAGCCAAACTAAGCTGAGAATTTGTTAATGAGGAAAACTGCTATGTGATATACTCAGAAGAAAAGGAACTCTTATTTTAGGAACAAGAAGAAGAAAAAGAAGAAAACTTTTTCTAAGCAGTGGGTGATAGTGATGGAGAAGACTTATCTTCTCCAATGTAGTACCAGGCAAGTCACACCATCATGAGTGAATGCCCATAAAGAGTTAAACCCAGACTATGTCTCGATCAGGGGGATTTGTCAGCAGATCGTGGCTAGACCACAGGGCGGATCGAAAGAGCTAACTGCTCTGTTGACAGGGAGCATTTTGACTGCCCGTCTGTTCTATCAATAAAGCAGCCAACTGGAAGACAACAGACAGGGTGGTCTGGTGTCCCTGAAACCCTTTTCTGTTAACAGAAGACTCCCTGCCCCCAAAACATCCAGACTAGCTTTTTGTCGACAGATATCTGTTGACAGAGGCATTCTTCCTTGTGGCGAGTGGGGTGCAGCTGTTGAGAAAAATGGGGCACTCTGTCAACAGAATGCCCTGGGGAATCTGGATACTCTATGGGTTTTGTTGACAAAATGGCCATTTTGCTGACAAATCCCTCTAGTCAAGACTTAGTACCAGAGACAGTGGGTTTTCTCTTGGCAAACAGTCAGGTGAGCAAATGGGACGAGAGAGGGATCGTTTGAACTGAAGCAGTTACCTGCTGATGGTCTTTCTTTTGTGTGGTCAGAGGGAAGAGACACAATGTTTTTTAAGCCTGAATAGGGTATAAGGAATTCAGTAAATATCCAGGCCACAAGGAAATCTGGGTATACAGCTATGTATGTATAAGTAGAAAAGAGATGTTTAGTCAGATGAGATCAGATTTTTTTTGTTTTTTTATTTATGGTCTGGTGCAAAATTCCTCAGGCTGGCTGATTTATCACCCTGTACACTTAACCTCTAATTTAAATCCTAGGAAATTAATTCTTTTTGCTTTTATCTACTCTTTTTTAGTTGCTTTATAACACCTAGCAACCAAGTATGTTTTATGACTTTATTTGTGTACTCTGTCTTTTGTTAATAAATCACCTTTTTTGCTTAAAGGCAAAGATTTGATTCCTATGTCCTAGAGAAGGCTTGATGTATATGCATGCTTAAAACTCAAAGGTCAGCTATCAGACTGCAGCTTAATTTCTTCCTCTTTGTTTTCAACGTCTCTTCTAAGGAAGGGTTAAAAGCTTACATTTACCCCATGGGAAGACATCCTGAGTTTATAAAAGAGTGGGTTTTTTTTTCCCTCACTTGGGTGGTGTCACAGTTTAGGAAGGCTTATCTCATCAGGAGCCAATACCAAGACTCTTGACAACAGACCAAGAGACATGAGATCTGTCTGATCCACCACACAGTTAGCTCCTGGCTTCTCACAGGCTCTACAGAGTTCAGCATGTCACTTGCTTTTTTTCCTCAGCCATTTGCATTTTCCTTATCCCAAATCAGATGCTGCTTGCTGAAACCTTCTGAGTGAAATTCACTACTGTGCAAAGAGCACACAAACCTCAAACTAGTTCTCTACACAGAGATGAATGTTCTGCCACAGAGGCTACGTCTACACGTGCACGCTACTTCGAAGTAGCCTATTTCGATGTGGCGACATCGAAATAGGCTATTTCGATGAACAGCGTCTACACGACCTCCAGGGCCGGCAACGTCGATGTTCAACTTCGACGTTGCGCAGCCCAACATTGAAATAGGCGCAGCGAGGGAACGTCTACACGCCCAAGTAGCACACATCGAAATAGGGATGCCAGGCACAGCTGCAGACAGGGTCACAGGGCGGACTAGCGCTTCCGGGGCAACAGCTAGCCGCTCCCTTAAAGGGCCCCTCCCAGACACACTCAGCCTGCACAGCACGCGGTCTGAGGAGCCATAGGCACACAGACCCCGGGCGCCGCAGTCATGGACCCCCAGCAGCAGCAGCAGCAGCAGCAGCTAGAGGTCCACCCAGCCCTCCCGGCAGGAGCAGGGCTTGCCCTGCTCCGTGCCATGCGGGAGGCAGCTGAGCACCTCCTTGCCCCAGGGGAGGAGATGCCCCCAGGGCAGCAGGGCTCAACCCCTACCCCTGCAGCACCCCACCCCACCCCCCGCCTCACACGCCAGCGGCTGTGGAGCTACCCCACCAGCACCGACTGGTGGGAGCGGCTGGTGCTTGGGGAGTGGGACGACGACCACTGGCTCAGGAACTTCAGGATGACCCGACAGACATTCCTGGAGCTGTGCCAGTGGCTCACCCCTGCACTCAGGCACCAGGACACTGCCATGCGGCGTGCCCTCACAGTGCAGAAACGGGTCGGCATCGCTGTCTGGAAGCTGGCCACTCCAGACAGCTACCGATCCGTGGGCCAGCAGTTTGGTGTCGGCAAGGCCACCGTCGGGGCTGTCTTCATGGAGGTAAGTGAACCCACGGGGGGAGGGCAGGGCAGGGGAGGGGAGGCCAGGGCAGGGCAGGGCAGGGGGGCCAGGGCAGGGGGGCCAGAGCAGGGCAGGGCAGGGCAGGGCAGGGCCATGCACACCCTGCTCACCCCTCATTGGTGCTGTCCCATGTGCTTTCTCTGCAGGTTGTGCGTGCCATCAACGCCATGCTCCTGCACAGGCTCGTGAAGCTGGGGGACCCACAGGCCACCATCGCGGCCTTTGCCACCCTGGGCTTCCCCAACTGCTTCGGGGCTCTGGATGGGACTCACATCCCCATCCGCGCCCCGCATCACAGTGGAGGACGATACCTCAATCGAAAGGGCTACCATTCTGTTGTCCTCCAGGCCTTGGTGGACAGCCGGGGACATTTCCAGGACATTTACGTGGGCTGGCGTGGCAGCACCCACGACGCCCGGGTTTTCCGGAACTTGGGCCTGTGCCGTCGGCTGGAGGCGGGGACCTACATCCCCCAGCGGGAGATCCCTCTGGGGGACACCACCAGGCCCTTCTGCGTCATCGCAGATGCGGCCTACCCACTTCGGCCGTGGCTCATGCACCCCTACACGGGCCATCTCTCCGCTAGCCAGGAGCGCTTCAACGAGTGCCTGAACCATGTGCGCCAGGTGATGGAGCGCTCATTTGGCCGCCTCAAGGGACGCTGGAGATGTCTCCTGACCCGCCTGGATGCGGGCCCCAACAACATCCCCCAGATTGTGGGTGCCTGCTGCGCCCTGCACAATTTGGTTGAGAGCAAGGGGGAGACCTTTTTCCAGGGCTGGGCTGCAGAGGCCGCCAGGGCACACGTCCAGCCACCTGCTGCCCCCAGTCGGCAGGTGGACCCCGAGGGGACCCGGGTCCGGGAGGCCCTGCGGGCCCACTTCGATGAACAGGCCGCGGGGTGAACTCTGCCCAGGCCCCCTACTGCCTGCCCCTTCCTCCCCCACACTCCTGCCCCAACACCCACACCATGGAGCACCCCACCGCCCCCCCCTCCCACTTGTCCTGGACAAATGACAGCACGCACTTGTGGCTGAACGTAAACTTTTTTTTTTCTTTTCGAAACTTTTTTTTTTTTATGTAAATAAATATGTGAACCACAAACCAAAAACTAGGTACAAACGTTCAACAAAAGCAATATGTACAAAAATAAAACAATACAAAGAAACAACTGTATGCCATAATAAAAAGAAAACCAGGGAGGATAAAGGGGAGAACTATTTACATGGGGGGGACGGGGCAAACGGGGGGGAGAAAACAACAGGGTCCAACTATATACAAAGGCGGGGGCCACGTCCCGGGCCCCTCGCCCCTATAGCCCGGCACTGGGCGTTGCCAGCCGGGAGCCCCGCCGTGCTTGCAGCCTGGTCCGTGGCTGGGTGGGAGCGGGCTGGACAGGAAAGTATGGTGGCCTGCGAGTGTCAGGTGGCTCCAGGGGTCCCTCGGCGCTCTGGCCCTCGCCGGTGGGTGGCAGGGCGACGGCGGACGGGACGGCGATGGGTGGAGCAGCTGGTGGTGGGGCTGCAGGAGCAGGCAGGGAGGGCGATGTTGCGGCCGGCGCGGCATGGGGGGCCAGGTAGTCCACCAGGAGATTAAATGTGTCCATGTAGGCCCCCCATGCCTCCTGGCACCAGGCCAGCACCCGCTCCTGCAGCTGGAGGTGCTGCTCCGCGACCTCCAGCTGCCGACGGTGGATGGCCAGCAGCTGGGGGTCCATCGCCGTCGGCAGTTGGAGGCGCGGAGTCCGCCGTCTAGCCCGCCGTGGGGCCTCGCCGGCACTCTCTTCCGGTCCTTCTGATGGTGCAGGTGCAGGACACAGGAGAGGAGGGGGGGAAGAAGAATGGAGACAGGCGTTAGTGTGGGCCCCGAGCCGTGGCCTTTGTCCCCCCAGCCCTGTGCTGCAGGTTCCCCATCCCCGTCCCCGGGAGATGCTGCTGTGATGGATGGGGTTCAGGGGTCCCCCTGCCCTGCACCCCGTCCCCTGTTGGGAGCGACTCTCACTTCACCCTGCAGGGTCTGAGAGCAGGAAAGGTTTCTTAGGCCACAGATGCCCAGTTTCTGCCAGGAGTGACAGCACCAGCTGTCGGAAGAGACAGTCCTTCCAACCCGTAGTGGGGAGAAGACCCCAAGGGGTGCCCCTCAGGGATGCAGCTTTCCCCGTCCTCAGGCTGGCTGCCTTCCAGCTCTCCCTTCCCCTAGCCTCTACCTGTGGGCCCTGCCCTCGCCTCCCAATTCCAAGCCAGCTCGGCTCCTCCCTCCTGTTTGTTCAGGGCAGAGGTGTCACCTGCCAGCTGTAGCCCCAGGATCCTCCTTTGCCCCTGGGAGCTATTCGGCTCTTGTTGCTCATATGTAGCCTGAGTCTCCCTTTGGCACTCCCCCCACTCCATCACATGCTGCTGCTGCGGGGTGTCCCACCCCCTCCTCCCGGGGGCTCCTCGAGGTTCTGCTCCCCCCTGGCCCGGGGATGGGGCATGGCACTGTCATGCGGGGTAGGCGGGGGCAGGGGCTGATGGATGCAGTGCTGTGAGGGCCACGGCCCTGGTGTCCTTGGGGCCATGGCCATGTGAGCATGTGGGGGGCCCTGGACACATATCTCTTACCCCCACCCCTCAAGCCCAGGGGTGTCCACCAGAGGGGGGTACCTACCTGTCGGTCCGCTCCCATGGTCCGGAGATCTCCGGGGGGCGGAGGCCCTGCTGCTGCTCCGGGATGGCAGGAGGAGGATCTGCAGGCTGGATTCTGCGGAGGAGGAGCCCCCCTCCTCCTCCTCCTCCTGCCGCGATGT
Organism: Carettochelys insculpta; assembly: GCF_033958435.1. Classification (NCBI taxonomy): domain Eukaryota; kingdom Metazoa; phylum Chordata; order Testudines; family Carettochelyidae; genus Carettochelys; species Carettochelys insculpta. The sequence continues at coordinate 142,429,202 of NC_134137.1, forward strand.
CCCGGGGGTGGCCTCCGGGGGGGGCCCCCGGGGTGTGGGGCTTGCCTCCGGGGCGGACTCCGTCTGCAGGGCCTGCTGGGGCTCATCAGCAGAGGTGTCAAGGGTGGCCAGAGGGGAGGAGGTGTGCCGGGAGCCCAGGATGTCCCTGAGCTCCCTGTAAAAGGGGCAAGTAACAGGGGTGGCCCCAGATCGGCTGGCCGCATCCCGGGCCCTGGAGTAACCCTGCCGCAGCTCCTTGACCTTACTCCTGACGTGGTCAGGAGTGTGGGCAGGGTGACCCTGGGGAGCCAGGCCGTCGGCCAGCCGAGCGAACGCATCTGCGTTCCGCCTCTTGCTCCCCATTACCTGGAGCACCTCCTCCTCGCTCCAGAGCCCCCGCAGGTCCCGCAGCTTGGCCTCCGTCCAGGAGGGGCCCCGCTGCCTCTTCCCAACCTGGCTGCCCTTCTGGCTGGGCTGGCTGCCCTGGCTCCCCTTGGGGGGGGGTCCCCTGGGGGCGCTGGGGGGGCTGCTGGGCAGCCATCGCAGGTCTGTGGGGCTGAGGGTGGTGCAGGCTGGCCGCGTGTGCAGGCTGCAGCCTGCACGTTCCCTCAGCTTCCTGCACAGGAAGGGAGGGGGAGGGGACCTTTAAGGGGCCACTCCATGCGGCCACCAGTGAGCTGAGGGGCTGGAGAGAGCGTCTCTCAACCCCCCAGCTGATGGCCGCCATTTAGGACCCGGCAATTTCGACGTTGCGGGACGCGGATCGTCTACACGGTCCCTACTTCAACGTTGAACGTCGAAGTAGGGCGCTATTCCGATCCCCTCATGAGGTTAGGGACTTCGACGTCTCGCCGCCTAACGTCGAAGTTAACTTCGAAATAGCGCACGACGCGTGTAGCTGCGACGGGCGCTATTTCGAACTTAGTGGCGCTACTTCGAAGTAGCGTGTACGTGTAGACACAGCTAGAGAGAGGCAGAAAAACTGGCAAGAGGATATTTCATGGAAGAAGAGACCAGCAGAATGTGGTGAATATCTCTGTTGTCAATTGATAGTTGCTGCTCTGACAGGTGATATAAACCAATGCGACTACTTGTTCCAGAGCATATCTATTATTTCTTTATTTATGGCTGAACCTCAAATAATTTGTTTTGTAAGAACCATTCGTGCAGCATAATATCACAGAAGGCCAACATAAACCTCTCTGAGCAATTCATCATTTATTTCTTGTGCATCTTATTCTGAGACAATGAATGTACGTACTAAGTCTCAGTGACAAATTTAGTTTAAGGTAAATAGTTCCGTGTGCAGTCATGTTTAACTTGAAAGGTAAATGATCTCGAAGTATTTTCAGTTTGTTCACTGAGATGACAGTGTAGTGCTATTATTTAATACCAGAGCAGTCTAAGGAACAATAAAATATAGGGATTCAGGACCAGATGATTCCCTTTACTCCCATTGGTGAATAATTATTTACTTGGGTATTCTACTGAAGTTAACGGGATTATGTAACTCATCAATGTCAAAATGTAGTCCTGGTTTAATCAGAACATTGTGAAACAACAAGCTCGAGCAGTTCAGAATTTGTAACACAAATGTATAGGTACAAACACATTTATATAAAAGAGAAGTAAAATTCAGTCTCACCTGTTGTTAAAGCTAACCTCTATTAGACTTTATTTACTCATTTTCTGGCTGTGTTATTGATGGGCATTGTGACAAACAAGTTCAAAATAAAGTCAATCCACAAACATAGTTCTCTGGCTGGTTCTGACAGTTACAGCAGTTAAATGAGAGAATGTGAAATCTCTGCATTTGAGGGCACTTTGCATTCGTCAGTCAAAAAGAGTAATTTTGCTTGAGGGAAGGAGGTGAAATTCTTTTGTGTGGCTCAGTTGCGAACACAGGAGGAGGTGGCTAGGCTAAGGCGTATCCATCTCCATGAGCAATTCCTGGACAGTATTCATGTGGAGACAGTTGAGGTTAAGGTAGCTGTTCCACCACAAAAGACTACTGACACACCATCAGCGGAGGAGGAGATGGCTCAGGGACGGACACTGGTCACTTGTGGCAGCAGGCAGTGCTCCACTCCTGCTCTCAGCCCTCCCCCTGGGGTACTAGGAAAATGTTATGCCATTCTGAATACAAGAGATACAGGAGATAAGGAATCACCCCCTACAGCAAAAGCAGAGAAGCCTTGTACCCCCAAGGCTTGGAGATCTGCTGCCACCACTACGAGGAGGAAAGGTAGGGTAGTGATGGTCAGAGATTCTCTTCTGAAGGGGATGAAGGCACCAATCTGTCACCTTCACATGCCCTCTCAGGAGGTATGCTGCCTGCCAGGAGCCCATATGCGAGACTTACAGAGGCACTGTCGAAGATTATTCGGCCTGCTGACTACTACTCCATGCTACTGATTCATGGGAGCACGAATGATACTGCAAGGTGTAACCTTGAGTAGATCAAGTGTGACTACAGGGCTCTGGGAGTTTGGGTGAAGGAGGTGGGAGCACAGGTGGAGTTCTCCTCCGTCATTCCTGTCAAAGGTAGGGGCCCAGGCAGAGACAGGTGTACCCTGGAGGTGAATACCTAGCTGCGAGGATAGTGTCATGAGCAGCATTTTGGCTTCCTCAATCACGGGATGCTATTCCAAGAAGGACTGCTAAGTGGGAATGGGGTTCACCTTTTGAAGAATGGGAAAGCCATATTTGGATCAAAACTGGCTAACCTAGTGAGGAAGGACTTAAACTAGGTTTGACGGGAACAGGTGACCTAAGCCCACAGGTAACTTAAAAAACCTGGAGACCTGGGAATTGGGTTGGAAATGGTAGGAATCATGGGTTATAATAGCAGAGAAAAAAGAGGACTATGCAGAACTGGGAGGCAAAAGCAAATCACTATCTTAGACGCCTATATACAAATGAAAGAAATATGGGTAACAAGCAGGAAGAACTTGAAGTCCTAATAAATAAATACAACTATGACATAATTGGTATCACAGAAATTTGGTGGGATAATACACGATTGGAATATTGGTGTATAAGGGTACAGCTTATTGAGAAAGGATAGGCAGGGTGAACAGGGAGAAGGTGTTCGCTTATATATTACAAACAATATATATTAAAAATGTGCATACCTGGACTGAGGTGGAGGTGAATGCAGGAGATAGATGCATTGAAAGCCTCTGGGCTAGGTTACAAGGGATAAAAACAAGGGTGATGACATCTGGGGGGGTCTACTACAGACCACCTACCCAGGTAGAAGAGATTGGTGAGGCTTTTTCTAAGCAACTAACAAAATCATCCAAAGTGCAGGACTTGGTGGTGATGGAGGACTTTAACTATGCAGACATATGTTGGAAAACTAACACAGCGAGGCACAGACTATCCAGAAAGTACTTGAACTGCACTGATGACAATTTTTTTAACTTCAGAAGGTGGAAAAAGCTATTGGGGGGAAGGAGTTCTAGATCTGATTTTAATAAATAGGGAGAAACTGATGGAAGAATTTGGAAGTGGAAGGCAGATTTGGAGAAAGTGAACATGAAATCCCAGAGTTCATGATTCTAAGACATGGTGAAAAGGAGAACAGCAAAATAGAGACTGGATTTCAGGAGGGCAGATTTTGGTAAACTCAGAGAGCTGGTAGGTAAAGTCCCATGGGAAAAAAGACTAAGTGGAAAAACAACCGAAGGGAGTTGGCAGTTTTTCAAAGGGACATTATTAAGAGTCCAAAAGCAAGATATACTGATGCATAGGAAGGATGGAAAGTATGGTAAAAAACCGGCCTTGCTTAGCTAGGAGATCTTGCATGAACTCAAAATCAAAAAGGAGTCATATAAAAAGTGGAAATTAGGAGAAATTATAAAGGATGAATATAAGCAAACAATACAGGTATTCAGGGGCAAGATTAGAAAGGAAAAGGCACAAAACAAGCTCAGACTAGTGAGAGACATAAAGGGTAACAAGAAGACATTCTATAAATGTATTAGAAACAAGAGGAGGACCAAGGACAGGGTAGGCCCACTGCTCAGTGAGGAGGGAGAAACAATTTCAGGAAACTTGGAAATGGCAGAGGCGTTTAGAGACTTTTCTGTTTCAGTCTTCATGAAGAAGTCTGATGCAGAAATGCCTAACACATTGAATGCCAGTGGGAAGTGGGTAGGTTTAGAGGATAACATAATAATAAAAATAAAGTTAAAAATTACTTAGAAAAATTAGATATCTGCAAGTCACCATGGCCTGATGAAATGCATCCTAGAATACTCAAAGAGCTGACAGAGGAGGTATCTGAATCTTTAACTATCATGTTTGAAAAGTCCTGGAAGTCCAGAGAGATTCCAGAAGACTGGAAAAAGGCATATATAATGCCCTTCTATAAACAGAAAAAAAGAACAACCCAGGAAACTACAGACTAGTCAGTTTAACTTCTGTGCTAGGAGAGTTAATGGAGCATATAATTGAGGAATTCATTGCAAACTTCGGGAAGAAAATAAGGTAATAGGTAACAGCCAGCAAGGATTTGTGAAGAACAAATCATGCCAGACCAATCTGTCAGCTTTCTTTGACAGAATAACAAGTCTTGTGGATAAGGGAGAGGTGGTGGATGTGGTATACCTAGATTTTAGTAAGGAATTTGATATGGTCTTGCATGATCTTCTTATCAATAAACTAGGCAAATACAACTTAGATGGGGCTATTATAAGGTGGGTGCAGAACTGGCTGGATAGCCGTTCTCAGAGATAGTTATTAATGGTTCACAGTCATGCTGGAAGGGCATAACACGTGGGATTCCGCAGGGGGGGGTCTGTTTTGGGGCCAGTTTAATTCAATATCTTCATCAACGATTTAGATATTGGCATAGAGAGTATGCTTATTAAGCTGGCAGAGGATACCAAGCTAGGAGGGGTTGCAACTGCTTTGGAGGACAGGGTCAGAATTCAAAGTGATCTGGACAAACTGGTGAAATGGTCAAAGGTAGCATTTCCCAAAGTGCAGTCTGCAGACCAGTACCGGTGTACATTAAAAAATACCAGACCCTGCTCCAGAGCCCTGGGAAGTGGCAGCTACCAGCACTCCCCACCCGGAGCCCCAGGGAAGCAACAGCTGCAGCGCTTTTCCCTATGAGTCCTGGGGAGGGGACAGCCACAGGCGCTCCCTGCCCAGAGCCTTGGGAAAGTGGGCTGTCGGCGGTCCTCCCTGGGAGCCCTGGGGAAGCAGCAGCAGTGGGCGCTTCCTGCTGGAAGCCACGGGGAAGCAGTGGCTGCTGGTACTCCCCACCTGGAGCCCTGGGGAAGTGGCAGCTGCCGGCAATTATTCAAATTATCACACAATCCTTATAATTTGGCACATTTCCTATTTTCCTGCCTGCTGTGCACACGCTTTCATGTGGCTGAGCCTGTCAGTGGTTTTCATGTCACATCACAGCAATTTCGGTTTGTTTCTGTGTGGTGCAACAATGTGTACGTCTTTTTATGTTAACTGCTTGTTTTCTTAATTTATTTGCAATTAAATACCCTTTTGTTTTTCATCTTCAATATGGGTAAATGGCTGAAGAATGCGATTGGAAATACAACTAACAAACATTCAAATGATGTGTAGCCTTATACAAGTAAGACTAAGAAAATAAAAACTTCTTGGACCCGCAACTATGCTGACAAGTATTTGAAATTTGGTTTTATAAGTGTTGGTAGTGATAATCACTTGCCATAATGTATAATCTGTCATGCAGAACTATCCAATGAGTGCATGAAACCAACAAAATTGAAACGCCACTTGGAATGCAAACATCCACAATATGCAAGTAAACCCATAGATTTTTGAATTATCCTTACTAAAAAGAACCATGAAAAGTGCACTTTCTATGTGTTCTTCAAATAAAAACTTTTTGTTGGCTTCACATGACATTTCAAAATTAATAGCCAAGACAGGTTATCCACATATTGTTGGCGAAAAGTTAATAATTCCTGCATTGCATATTATTACATCCCGTATTTATGGACAAAAAAAAAAGAAATCAGTTGGGTTTATTGTTTTTATCCAATAATGCAGTGAAACATAGAATTGAAGATATGGTGAAAAATATTGAGGAAACTCTCGTACGTTAAATACAGAATAGTCAGTTTTTTGCATTACATGTGGATGAAAGCACTGATACAGCAGATGCTGCCAATCTGATGTGTTTTCTTAGATATGATTATGAAAGCTCCATTCAAGATCTCTTATTTTGTAAACTACTTCCAACAAGAACAATGGCTGATGAAATTTTTAAGCTAATGGATGATTTTATTATTCAAAGAGATATTGATTGGAAAAAATGTGTTGGACTGAGTAGTGACGGGTTTTGCACAATTGCAGGGTCTTGCACTGGGCTTGTTTCGCGGATTCGAGCTGTAGTCCTAGACTGTGCATGGGTGCATTGTAGTATTCACGGAGAGGCACTAGCTGTGAAAACTATGCCATCACTTTTGAGTTCCACTCTTCAAGAAAGTGTGAAGTTTATAAACAATTTAAAATCTCATCCTTTGAATTCCAGAATTTTTACTGCTTTGTGCAAAGAATTAGGAAGCGAAAATGAACATCTCTTATTACACTGTGAGTTTTGATGGCTATTGAAAGGAAACATTTTGAAACAACTCTTTGAAATGAAAGATGGTTTTACTGTTCTTGGAGTGACACCTTCCATTGGCAAAAGATGTTATATTTAAATTTAAGGACAGGTTTCATGAATTTGATTGGTTAATAATGGTGGCTTATGTCACATATTTTGTCCTTTAAATGAGTTAAGTCTCAATTTACAAGGTACTAAAATTAATATTTGCAATGTTCATGAAAAAGTTGAAGCAACAATTAAAAACTTTGTTTATGGGCATGACGAGTTAACAACGGAAACTTTACATTTTTTGTACTTTAACTGAATTACAAGAAAAATATGCTGAAACTTTCTCAGATGCAATTTCTGCAGCAATCAAATATCTCTTGGGGCTAACATCAAGCTTTAATAAATATTTTCCTCCAACTGACGCCAGTAAAATGTGGATTAAGACCCTGTTAACTGTTGACACTGAAAATGAAGAAATATTAGAATTGAATACATAGAATTGGATTCATTAATTGAACTGTCTTGTGACTCTGCCTTCAAAGAAAACTTTGATAAACTCTCCTTGACTGATTTTTGGTTGAGTTGTAGAAATGAATATTCATGTTTATCTGAGAAAGCAGTCACATTCTTAATGCCTTTCGTCACAATACACATGTGGGAAACTAGTTTCTCGTCTTTAGTTTTCTTCAAAAATAAATATAGAAATAGATTGAATGTCAAACTAGATTTGAGGATAAAAATTCCCTCTTTTGCTCCTGACATAAAGTTGCTATGTGATGCAAAACAACATCACCTTTCCCATTAGTTCTCTTTTTAGTTATTTAAAAGCTATAATGTACACCCATAATGAATGACTTATATTCAACTCATTAAATTATAAATAAATAAACTTTATAACTGTTAAAATTCTACTGGTTAAATTGTAGATAAGGAAATAACAGTAAGTTAGGCACTTAAGTATTTTACATCAAGGTTTATATTTTTATGTACTATTATTATTGTGAATAAATAATAAACAGTAAATAGTTATTCATTTTTCATATGTTTATATATTTTCAGGCTGCAAAGAAAAGTACTGAAAAAAAAATGGGTCCCAACTATATAAAGTTTGTGAAATCCTGGTCTGAGGTAAACAGGATGAAGTTTAATGAGGACAAATGCAAAGTACTCCACTTAGAAAGAAAATCAGCTTCATACATACAAAATGGGATGCGACTGTCTAGGAAGGAGTACTGCAGAAAGGGGTTTAGGGGTCAAAGTGGACCACAAGCTAAATGTGAGTTAACAGTGTGATGCTGTTGCGAAAAAAGCAAATATGATTCTGGGATGCTGTAAGCAGTTCCCCCTGATGGCAGGGCACGTAGTGGCTAGACCCTTTGTGGAGCCTAGCACTCTGGAGTGTTAAGTCTGCAGCCCACCCCATGGGCTGTGGTCTTAGTTTGGGGCATGGCTCCAAGAGTCTATCTTCTCTTCTGCAGGAGGTTGGGTCTCTGGGGTTCCTCCCCCTCTCTGTGTGGGGAAGGGTTCAGAGGCTCCTTACCCTGATGGCTGACCTGGTGGCAGCTCTGCCTCCAGCCCTGCATGTGCCAGAGCCAGTTCTTGCCTCTTGGCTGGGCAGCCCTGAACTGGGCTGGCCTGTCCTCTTTTATACTCCCCCATAAGCCTGACACCGGCTGCAGGTGAACCAGGGTGGGGCTAACTGGGAAAACAGGCTCTGTTTAACCCCTGCCTTGCCCAGCCTTCCCTTACAGATACATTAACAGGAGTATTGCGAGCAAGACACAGGGACTACATCTACACTAGCCCAAAACTTCGAAATGGCCATGCAAATGGCCATTTCGAAGTTTACTAATGAAGCGCTGAAATACACATTCAGCACCTCATTAGAATGCCAGCAGCCGCGGCACTTCAAAATTGACACGGTTCGCCACCGCACGGATCGTCCAGATGGGGGGAGGGCCTTTTTGAAAGGACCCCAGCAGCTTTGAAATCCCCTTATTCCTAACAGCAGATAGGAATAAGGGGATTTCGAAGCTGCCGGGGTCCTTTCGAAAAGGACCCCCGTCTGGACGACCCGTGAGGCAGCGAACCATATCAATTTCGAAGTGCCGTGGCTGCCTCAGTGCTTCATTAGTAAACTTCAAAATGGCTGTTTGCATGGCCATTTCAAAGTTTTGGGCTAGTGTAGACACAGCCAGGAAGTCATTCTTCCACTCTGCTCAATGCTCATTAGGCCTCAATTGGAGTACTATGTCCAGTTCTGGGCACCACATTTCAAGAAAGAAATGGAGAAATTGTAGGTCCAGGAAAGACAAACAAGAATTATTAAAGGTCTAGAGAACATGAGGTATGAGGGAAGCCTGGAAGAACTGGGCTGGTTTAGTTTAGAAAAGAGAAGACTTAGAGGGGACATGATAGTGGTTTTCAAGTACCTAAAAGAGCATTGCAAGGATAAGGCAGAAAAAAATTTTCTCCTTGGCTTCTGAGGATAGGACAAGGAGCAATGGGCTTAAACTGCAGCAAGGGAGATTTAAGTTGGACTTTGGAAAATATTCCTGACTGTCAGGGTCGTTAAACCTGGAATAAAGTGCATAGGGATGTTGTGAATTCTCCATCACTGGAGATATTTAAGAGCAGGTTAGATAGACATCTATTGGGGATAGTCTAGACAGTGCTTGGTCCTGCCATGAGGGCAGGGGACTGGACTCAATGACCTCTGAAGGTCCCTTCCAGTGTAGTGTTCTATAATTCTATGATTAATACTCTACAACAATTCAAAAGAAGATAGAAACTCCATCTGAGCTTATCTGAGTATCTGATTTCTTGATATACTGGGCCTACTCTCTGATCTTTTTTTCTTGGAGGTTTTGTCTCAAACGCCACATGACTAAACTGAACTTCTCTACCTCCCTGCAAAATCCTCTTTTACATTACCCCTAGCAATATCCTTCATGACTCAAAGGCTAGTAAAGAAGTTACATGTGTTCACTTCTTGCTCCGCTTCCTCATCAAGACTGGTCGGGGATTTGCTCTGGTATTCCAAAAATATCATCTTCAGCCAGCACTTGACCATGTTACATCTAGATTATCCTCAGCTTCAAAGCCCTTCACAGCTCCTTTTTTGCCTCTATTCCCATCTTTTTTCATTGCCCCTCTCTCCACCTAGCCGCCAAAACTAAACATTTATCATTCCCCTCTCCCATTCTTTATATGGCTTCCTCCCTGCAGCTGTTTGTGCATGGAAAACTCCTGAAATCATCTGACTCTCCAGATTAGATACCATAATAAGAATTGCATATATTCCTTTGAGTGTCAGTTTTCCTACTTATGTACATCTTCACTTCCAACGGTTAAACATTTATCTTCCAGGCCCATAGGCTGGAACCTATTAAATCAACTTGTATTAGTTTAACACTTTACACTCAGTTTACTTTGATTTTGAATGTTCTCTCTCAAAGAAAATAAAATGAAAGAAAAATGTAGAGAGTCAATATTTTTGTGGTTTTGGAACAATGTTTGAAACATATTATAGACAGAAATCTGGATGTAAAAGTGACACAAACTGCTTTTCAGTAAGATCAGATCTTAGGAAATTTTAAAAGCTAAAAAGAAAAAAAAATGCTTAAGATCCTCTGGATACAATCCAAGAAACTTCAGCCATATTACTGGAGAAAAACAAACAAACAAACAAACAAAAAAAATCCCATAGCCCATTCCCAAAAGCAACTTTTCTAAGTACCTACAGTTACCTGTACATGCCTACCTCTAAACAATCAATTCTAGGTTTAATTCTTGGTATCATATGCAACTGAAGAAGTATTTTGAATTAAATATTAATGTTGATATCTGAAGACATTTTTATATTTTGAAAACATTGAAGTTTTATTGTCAAGATATTACAGTTCCACATTTTAAATATACTGATTGGCATCACAGGTCCATTGAAATTGGCAGTAGTTTTGTCAGCAATATACAGAGGATGTGTCTAGACTGTGGGGAACTGTCAGCCAAAGATACATAAATTGCATACTAAAATCTGTGTATCTTTGGCTGACAGTTCTCTCAGGAGAGGCTTTTTCTGACACTTGGCCTATCCACGCCCTGCTTAGACAACACTTCTGTCTCATTGCATGAGGTTCTCAGGGATGTCGACAGAACACACCTGAAGTGGCAGACCTCTTCCGAGAGATCTACAGTCTGGATGCGCGCTCTGTCGACAAAATTTCTGTCAACAGATGTTTTGTCAACAGAAACCTACAGTCCAGACATAGCCAGACGGAAGAAGTAAATGCACAGATACAATGAAATTATTATTTTAAACAGTGCCATAATGGTTGAAAGAATGGACTATAGCCTCAAAGATCTGGATCCCATTTTGAGTTCTAGCCCAAAATTTCTGTGTAATTTTGGCCACATATTTATAATACATTTATTGTTAATTGTCAGAGCAACTATAGGCCAGCAATTTCTGTCCTTCTCCAAAGTTTTCTTTATTTAAAAAATCAACCCAACTCACTATAGCTCTTTCCTGAAACTCCGTATCTGCCTCCACACCTTTTTTCCAAAGCTCCTCCCCATTTAGGCCTGTTTCTGCCTCTATCTCCTAGTACACTTTCCACTTGCCAGAGCATAGAGGACAAAAGCTCCAAAACCAAGCCAGCATCATTCTCTGACTGAACAGGTCCCCTCCTCTTCTTGTGCTGCCTCCAAACAGTCAGGATGCGTCTACACTTGCATTCCTCTTTCGAAAGAGGTATGCAAATAGAGTAAATCAAAAATGCAAATGAGGTCAAATTTGCACATTTGGCACCTCATTTGCATATTGATTTCAAAAGAGCTTCTTTCAAAAGAAGAAAGCCAGTGTAGACACTGCTCTTTCGAAAGTAAACCCATCTTTGAAAGAATTCTTCTTCCCTTTATTTAATGGGAAGAAGGATTCTTTCGAAGATGGGGTTTACTTTCGAAAGAACATCATCTACACTGGCTTTCCTCTTTCGAAAGAAGCTCTTTCAAAATTAGAATATGCAAATAAGATGCCAAATGTGCAAATTTATACCTAATTTGCATTTTCATTTTACCTCATTTGCATACCTCTTTTGAAAGAGAAATGCAAGTGTACACACACCCTCATTGAACTTTGGTCACCTGACACAGTCAGACAAAACCTTCACACAGGGCTTTTCTTTCACACATATGTACATGCTCCATGACCAGAGACCTGTCACATCTATTATAAACAGAGGAAAGGAATATTAACCGCCATCCTGAAGAGCAGTATGAGGCTTCACTAAACAGAGGTTATGAAATAAAGTGAATCTTGAGGGCCAGTCACTAGAACTCAAAATTTCCTGGATCTGAGCACAAATTTACATTCCTGCTAGGTCAAGCAGTGGAAAGTTGTCAGAAGTGTTAACAACTCATGCTCAATCAATTAGATAAACACAAAGGATGAATCAAAAGCAATTGTAATTGGAACATTCAATGGTTCAGTAAAGACTCTTTTCCTGCCAAATTCTAATGTTCTGCTTCATCCTCTTCAGCACTCTGGCTCTGCACATAAAGGTCACCAAAACATTTCTGAATGGGGAAAGTGTACTTTACAAGTGGCTTAGATGACAGTAATCATGAAATGCTGGTTGTAACCTGACTGCAGTATGGATTTTGATACAGTCTTATATGACCTTCTTGTAAACAAACCAGGGACACCTACATTAGAATCTACTCTAAGGTGGGTGCACAAGTAATTGGAAAAACCATACTCAGAGTAGTTATCAAGGGTTCACAGTCAAACTGGAAGGGCATATCGAGTGGAATCCCACAGGGACCTGTCCTAGACCAAGTTCTATTAAATACTTCCATATGTCATTTGTATGATGACACAGAGGCTGCATCTGTGCTATGAGATAAATTCGAATTTAAGGCAGTTAGCTCGATATTTCTGTTACTGTCTTCACTGTAAATACCATTAGCTTGATTTAGGGAGCACTAATATTGATATATCATCATCGGTACCTGCTGAGTATAGTGTCAAGCTCGAATTCAGAAGTTCGATTAAAGGCCAGTGTGGAATTGCCACATCTTAAAGTCAAATATATTAGCCTCTATAGGTGTCCCGTATGTAACCCACAATGTCCCACAGTGCTCTGCTCTGGCTGCTCCTATCCAGGTGCACAGGAATTAGGTAACAGGAAGACTGTGAATTTTAAATTGGGACCAGGAAGCCTGTGGCTGTGAGCTCATGTTTATATGAAAGACTGAGAAAAGAAAGGTTACTCACCGTAGTAACGGTGGTTCTTCGAGATGTGTCCCCGTGGGTGCTCCACATTAGGTGTCAGGCTCGCCTGGCGCCGCAGATCGGATCTTCCAAGCAGTTTCTGCCGGACCGCGCATGTGCCGGTGCGCGCAGCTCCCTTGCGCGCTCCTGGCCACGTGCGCGATCCGGTCCCCGCCAGTCCCTTGACCAACCGCCTCGGATGCTCCTGCAAAACACTAAACAGAGATCCGAAGCAGGGAGGATGGGCGGGTAGTGGAGCACCCACGAGGACACATCTCAAAGAACCACCGTTACTATGGTGAGTAACCTTTCTTTCTTCTTCGAGTGTGCTCGTGGGTGCTCCACATTAGGTGACTACCCAGCAGTAACCCAAGATAGGAGGTGGGTAATCGGATTATGTGCAGCTTGTCCCCGAGAGGACCGCTGTCGAGAGACGGGTATCCTCTTGGAATACCCTGTGAAGGGCATAATGTTTGGCGAAGGTGTCATAGGATGACCAGGTCGCAGCTCTGCAAATGTCTTTTAGCGCAACGCCCTTGAAAAAGGCTGTTGATGCCACCACCGCCCTAGTGGAATGAGCCCTGGGCGTGGCCAGTAAAGGAGTCTTTTTGAGTTCGTAGCACATTTTTATGCAGGATACGATGTGCTTCGAGATTCTCTGCAAAGAGAGACCTTCTCCTTTCGATTTGGGGGCGAGAGAGACTAGGAGTCTATCCGTTTTCCGGAAGGACTTGGTCCTGTCTATATAGAAGGCTAGCACCCTCCTCACGTCCAGGAGGTGTAGGCGCGCCTCTTTGTTAGAGTTATGAGGCTTTGGATAAAACGAGGGTAAAACAATAGGTTCGTTAATATGAAACTCAGAAGAAACTTTAGGAACAAAGGCTGGATGCAGCCGTATGGTTACCGCTTCCTTGGAAAAAACAGTGCAGGGTGGCGTTGCCATAACTGCTGCAAGCTCGCTCACCCTGCGAGCTGACATGATTGCTAGAAGAAAGGTCATCTTTACCGTAAGGAGGCGGAGGGAAACCATGGCCAAAGGCTCGAATGGTGGTCCCGTTAGCGCATTAAGCACCAGATCCAAATTCCACAAACGTGGAAGCGGCTTCTGAGGGGGGTATAGGTTTACCAACCCTTTGAGGAACCTGGTAACCATGGGATGGGCGAACACCGTGTGCCCTTCCTCTTCATGTCTGAATGCCGAAATGGCGGCAAGGTGGACGTTTGAGGATAGTGAGAGTCCTCCTCTCTTGAGGTCCAGTAGATACTCTAATATTACAGGTATAGGCACCGAAAGGGGGGCTAGCTGTTTAGTAGAACACCATGCCGTGAAGCGAGTCCATTTCTGCTTGTAGGTCTTCCTGGCGGAAGCCCTCCTGATACTTTCTAGGACTTGTTGCACTTCCTCCGTACATGTACTCTCTAGGGAGCTGAGCCATGGATTAACCACGCTTGTAGTCGCAGGCCTTGGGGGTGCGGATGCACTATGCACCCCTGGGCTTGCGTGAGCAGATCCGGCGCCACCGGAAGGGGCATCGGTGGACGGTCCGACATGCGCAGGAGTAGGGGGAACCATTGCTGTCGATCCCACGTTGGGACTATCAGGATCATTCAGGCTCCGTCCCTCCTGGCTTTCTGCAAGACTTTGTGGATCAGCACTGTGGGAGGAAAAGTGTAAAGCAGGGGGCCCCTCCAGGAGATCGCGAATGCGTCCCCCAGGGACCCCCGTCCCAGTCCTGCCCTGGAGCAGAATCGAGGGTACTTCTTGTTGTGTTGAGTGGCAAACAGGTCAATCTGGGGAAAGCCCCATGCGTGAAAAATCGGTCGTAGCAGATCGGGAGGGATCTGCCACTCGTGCGTGAGTGCGAAACGCCTGCTCAGCTGGTCTGCCTTCACATTGTGAGCGCCTGGTAAGTACGAGGCTTTCAAGGTTATATTGTTGGCGATGCACCAGTTCCACAACCGGACTGATTCCGCACATAAGGCACGGGACCGAGCTCCTCCTTGCCAATTTATATAAAACATGGTGGAGGTATTGTCTGTACTGATCCCGACTACTTTGCCTTGTATATGGTCTCGAAAGTGTCTGCAGGCATTGAACACTGCTCTGAGCTCCAGTATATTTATGTGCAGTGACTGCTCCGTGGAGGACCGCAGCCCTTGCGTCACCTCTTCGCCCATGTGTGCTCCCCACCCTACGAGGGAGGCATCTGTAGTAAGAAAAAACGATATTTGTGGTTGGTGGAAGGGTACCCCTGTTAGCAAGTTCTTGGGGTTTACCCACCATTGCAGGGATTTGCACACCTCTGTTGTGGGCGACACCACCCTGTGAACGGTGTGTGCTGCCGGTTTGTATACGCTTGCCAGCCAGTGCTGCATGCTGCGCATGTGTAACCTGGCGTTCTGTACTACGAACGTCACTGCTGCCATGTGGCCCAGCAGCTGTAAGCACGTCAGAACCGGCACCGTAGGGCTGAAGGTGATGACTTGCACGAGGGAGCCGATGGCCCGAAAGCGAGTCTCTGGTAGATACACTCTCGCTGTAATAGAATTTATGCGTGCCCCTATGAACTCTATGTCCTGTGTGGGGTCTATCTTTGATTTTGCCAGATTGATAACCAGGCCGAGCGAAGAGAATGTGCCTGCTGTGACACGTATCATGCGTAGTACCTCCTCCTTCGAGGTCCCTTTGAGTAGGCAGTCGTCCAGATACGGGAATATAAATACCCCCTGTCTGTGCAGGTAGGCTGACACCACTGCTAAGGTCTTGGTGAAGACTCTGGGGGCCGAGGAGAGGCCAAATGGTAGGACCTTGTATTGAAAATGTTCTTTGCCTACCATAAACCAGAGGAATCGTCGGTGAGCCGGATGGATAGTTATGTGAAAATACGCGTCTTGTAAGTCGAGGTCTGCGAACCAATCTCCATCGTCTAGTGCCGTAAGGATGGAGGTGATTGTGATCATCCGAAAGCGTTGCTTGCGCAGGTACTGGTTGAGGCCTCGAAGATCTAAGATGGGCCTCCAGCCTCCTGTCTTTTTCTCCGTGAGGAAGTACCTCGAGTAGAACCCTCTCCCTTGCAGTTGCTCCGGCACTCTTTCCACTGCCCCTATGAGCATGAGATGGTCTACCTCCTGCTTGAGCCTCTCTACGTGGGAGGCCTCCTGGAGGTGGGGCCTGGGAGGAGGTCGTGGCGGTGGGAGCGACTGGAAGGGGATGGCGTACCCTGTGGCTATGATCTCCAGCACCCATTTGTCTGTGGTGATCCTTTGCCACTGGTCGTAGAATGGTCGGAGGCGATGGTGGAATAACTGCTTCGGATGACCTTGTGCGATAGTAGTGATGGCGCAGCCCTGGATCTGTGTGTCAAACTTGTGGCCTTTGGCCCTGCCCCGAGGACGCACGGCTCTGTTGGGAACGTCGCCTGGGAGTTCTGTACTGCTGGTGCTGTTGATGTCGCCCTTGCTCGTAACCCCTGTGGTACTGGGGACACTGTTGCTGGTACTGGTACCGTCTTTGTTGAGGGTAGTACTTCTTCTTTCTGTATGGAGGGGTGTAAATCCCCAGGGTCCTAAGTGTGGCTCTTGAGTCTTTACTGGAATGAAGGACCGAGTCAGTTGATTCAGCAAACAGCTTCTGCGAGTCGAAGGGAAGATCGACTATCTTTGCCTGCAGATCCCTCGGTATACCCAAAGTCTGGAGCCAGGACTCCCTTCGCATCACCACTGCCGTAGCTGTGGAGCGTGCTGCTGTGTCCACAACATCCAGGGCAATCTGAACTCCCGTCCTCGAGGCCGCGTAGCCTTCTTGCACGATGGCCTTGAGCACCGGTTTCTTGTCCTCTGGAAGCGAGTCCATGAGGGAGGTTAACCTAGTGTAGTTGTCGAAATTATGGTTCGCTAAATGCGCTGCGTAATTTGCCATTCGCAACAGTAGGGTGGAGGAGGAGTAGACCTTTCTGCCGAACAGCTCAAGCTTCTTGACACCTTTGTCTGTTCCCCCTGTCTTGAATTGAGATGTCTTTGATCTTTGTTGCGACGACTCCGCCACCAAGGAATTTGGTTGTGGGTGGCTGAACAAGAACTCCATGCCCTTCGCCGGCACGAAGTATTTCTTATCCGCTCTCTTGTGGACAGGCGGAATAGTCGTGGGGGTCTGCCATATCATAGTGGCGGACTCCAAGATTGCTTCATCAAGCGGTATTGCTATTTTGGAGGAGGCCGGAGGTCTCAGATTTTTGAGGAGCTTATGGTGTTTCTCTTGCACCTCTGCTGTCCGGATGCCTTGCGTGAAGGCCACCCTCTTAAACAGCTCTTGAAAGTGTTTGAGATTGTCCAGAGGATGGACGTCCCCCGGGACCGTAGCCTTGTCCGGGGAGGAGAGCGAGGAACCACTAGGATACGCCTCTCTGGACCCTTCCGGTTCCTGTTGGTGACGGTATATCCGCTCGCTGGAAGCTTGCAAGGGAAACTCTCGGGGTTCCATAACCAGTTCCCCCTGAGATACTTGAGTCTCTGTCCCCGTTCGCGATTGCCCTCGGGGATACGGGACCGTCTGTGGGGATCTTTCCCTGGTAGACTGCTGGTGGTGTCTATGCCCCGCGTGATAGGGGCGACCATGGCAGCATGGGCACTGTTCTTGGGAAGGTGACCTGGACCACTCCCTTGGTGCATACCCTCTGCGTCTGGGGGAGCGAGATCGTTGAGAGACGTGGGACACTGGAGAGAGCGATTTGTGATAGTACTCCAGTGGCTCAAACCCCAGGAAGGGTGAAGGTGGTCCCAGCCAGGGCGAGGCTGGTTGTAAAAATGGAGACGGGGGCTCCGGGTAGGCTAGGGGGGACCCCTGCCTTCTAGTTGGAGTCTGCAGCATGAGCGGAGGGCTGAGAGAAAGCAACTCTGCAGCCCTGTCTGGAGAGGGGCTGCGGTGCCTTGTTTTGTGTGCAGCCTTCCCCCTCCCTTGAGGGGGTAGCTCCACCCCCTGACATGTAGGGGATATTGGCCCCGTCCACGCTGTGCTCGGCACGCTCATGGGCGGTGCTGCACAGGCAGCGTCCTCCGGTGCCTGCAGGCTACGTGCCTGCGCGCTCTGCACCGCCGGTTCCCCGGGGGTCGGTGCTGCTGCCTGCGGTGCCACCAGTACCGGCGCTTGTTTAGCCACCGCCCTGCCTGCGGTGCAGGGTGGCTGTTTGATTATCGGAGGCTGAGCCACCTCCACGTGGCTCTCCGTGCCGCCGCCGATCAGCTGTTGCTGCAGCTGGGGGCTGTGCGCTCCTCCCGTCCCGCTCACTGTTGCTGCTGGCAGGGATTGGGCTGGGGAGACTTTCCTCTGTTTTTGCGCTGATGGGGTGAGGGAGGCAGCTTTCCTTTTATGGGCCCCGGAGGGTCCCTCCTGCTGCGGCCGCTCCGGCACGTCTGGCTGGAGGGCCTTGTCAAAGAGCAGCATTTTAAGCCGCATCTCCCTGTCCTTCCTTGCTCTGGCTGTTAATTTTGCACAGAAGGAGCATTTCTGCGTGACATGGGACTCCCCAAGGCACTTTATGCAGTGATGTGCCCATCAGACGCTGGCATTGCCTCTCGGCAAGACTCACATTTCTTGAATCCTGAAGAGGACATTGTTGGTGAGTCTTTTAGTTGTTAATGGGGTACTTAGCACCTTCTCTGTGCTGTTTTCCCCCTCTCCGATAGCCTGCCGCGGCAGGAGGGCTAATGGCCCTAGGCTCCTGGCCTCCGGTGCTCCGCTTGTAACTAGGACTGGACTGAATGCCGTCCCGCTTGTTGTTTCTTGTGTTTTTTTTTTTTTTTTTTTTGAAAATAACAACTGGCTAACTGAACAATAGACTAAGAACATGAAAACTTTAAAGAAAAACAATTAAAACCATTGAATACGCTAACTTGGCTGTAGCCTAGTCGGATTCCGTCTGCAGCCGACGGCGGTTAAGAGGAACTGGCGGGGACCGACTCGCGCACGTGGCCAGGAGCGCGCAAGGGAGCGGTGCGCACCGGCGCATGCGCGGTCCGGCAGAAACTGCTTGGAAGATCCGATCTGCGGCGCCAGGCGAGCCCGACACCTAATGTGGAGCACCCACGGGGACACTCGAAGAAGAATGTCTTTCTTTCTTTGCTATTAGCACTGTGAGTGCATCTACCCATTACAAATAGCCTCAGTGTGGAGTTTGTGAGTCAGTCTCCACACCAGGTATTTTTTTCTGCACTGCCTTTCGCCAGCCACGACACCACTGCACCATGTGGCAGCAAAGGTTGTTGCGGGGCTCGTGCTTGGAAGAAGAGGCCGAGAAACTTCTCCTCAGCAGTTTACATTTGTGCGCCTCCTCCCTCCCCCCACAGGCGCCACAAAGTCAGGGTCTTTCCCGCGCTCAGCCGCGTCATGTGATTAGTCCCCAAACCAAAAGGCCGTGCCTGACGTCTGGTGCTGACCGTGCTGCCATGTTCTAACTTGCAAGCGGTTAGGGATCCAAGGGAGGAAAGAATTTGGGGGGCTTGCAGCTGCTGGGGGAAAGTCTCCCCCCAGTGACTAAGATACATGGGTGGACTACTTCAGCTGGTCCCCCACTGAAGCCCCCTCATGCTTCATGCCCCAACAAGGACCTGGGGGGCTTGCTGCTGCCAGGTGGAAAGCCTTTGCCAGTGGCTAAGATTTTCAGGGGCTTGCTGCCACTGGGGGGAAGTCCCCTCTGGTGGATAATATCTGGAGGGACTACTTCAATTCCCAGCCCGCAGATTTCCCCCTGCCCCCATTCCTCGCGGTAGCTAAGATATTTGGAGGCTTGCTGCTGCTGGGGAGGAGGAAAGTCTCCTCCACAGCTAAGATTTTCAGAGACTGTGGAACATTCAACCAGCTCTCCAAAGGCAAACCACAATCCACCCCACCCCCCAAAAAATTCCAGGAGCTTGCTGCTCATTGCAGACACCTGCTACTATTTGCAAAATCTTTGATATTTCAGTTTTTAAATATTTTTCCTAACTTTTCCCGTCCTCTTTCTTCAGTCTTTGACACCTCCCCCCCCACAGCAAAAACACAGAAAACAATGGGTGAAGAGCCAGTTGAGATTCCTGTTTCTGTTATAAAGTCAGTGTATGAGATTTCGCTGCCATTGGCCTGTGTTGGCAATGTCCATGTAGTGAAAAGGGAAGACAAAAGTCTTTTTTCCTAGACTTTTTCATCCTCTTTCTTCTAACTTTGCACCCCTTCACAAAGGGAAGAGTGGGTGGAGCGCCAATTTAGAATACAGACTGTGCACAGAAGCTGTATAATGCACTGAGAAGCCAAATACCCTTAACTCAGCAACTCTTTTTTCAAAAACTTTACTATCAACTCTTTCTTCATGCTTTTCATCGTCCCTGTGTTATTTTCAGAAACATGATGCAATCATGGGAATGAGGACAGTCAGTGGATGGCCAGTTGAGAAGACACACACTTGCTGATTTTTATGAAATCCTTGATTTAGTTACAGAAGAAAGAGATTTCTGATAACTTTGCCATCTCTGTGGACGCCCTACTTTTTCCTCCTTCCGACTGGAAAAATGGATGTTTGATTAAAACAGGAGCGAGACGATGATGTCAGAAAGACAAGCGCACATACCCAGAATGCTATGGGGATGAGGGAACTGTGCGATAGGTTCCCCACAACGAATTATTGCAACAGTTGATGTTTGCCAATTGAGTGTGACAGCAACAAGCTGACTTTGTAAGGAGCACATGGGGAGGTGAGGATAGTCAAAGTCAAATTTATAGATTCCAGAGTAACAAAATCAATATTAATAAATTCAATATTATCTCATAGTGTAGATGCAGCCAGAGTACATTTCTTACATCTGAAGATACCAATGGGATGAATGCATTCTGGCACGCAGGAGAAATGATCTGAAATAAATGCAAAGCATGACACTTCGGAAGGAATAATCAACTACACAAATACAAAATGGGAAGTCATTGCCTAGGAAGGCATGCTGCAGAAAAAGATACGGGGGTTATACTGTAGAGTAAACTAAATGAGCTAATTACATAATACTGTTGAACTACTATTCATGGAACCTTTTCCACATTTGGGAAGGGCAAAATTTGTTGACTGAAAGAACATAAATGTAACATTTATATGGATTTTTAAGCAGGTATTTAAGCAAATGGCATTTTATTTCTAGTGACAGTAATGCCTTTGTGCTATAAATAAAGCAACACAAAAAAAGCATTTAAATTTTATTATTTTATACCTTCCACATATTATTTGCAGATTCCAGTTTCAATTAATCTAAGTTTCAATGTAAATTTTGTGATTGTGCAATTTTCTTTGCTAGGGTTGAGTTTATAAACAACTGTAGTGGATACTTCCAAAGTCTCATCTATATATTTTCCATTACAAAGACTGTAGGGCACGTGTCACTGTTTATTTGATCTCTACAATTTACACAGTTTAAAATGTATAATGCAAACAGACTAATCACTGCACGTGACCCAAGCCAGCTTTTTTTTGAAAAAGGAATGCTACTAAAAATACAAACAAATATAAAAAAAAAGACTTGCACAATCATTTTCCAATATATTAGAGTCTAAGAGCTTGATCCTTCACACCATGAGGTCAATAGAAAACCTTTCAGAATCTTAAACTTCTATTTATTGAGCTACACATTCTACCTTCCTCAACTGGCACCCTCAGGATCTGAGTGGTCCCATATGAAGGGATTTGCTGGATGACGGTCAGCTGCCTAGAGGCAGGGGCCCCACTGCTGTAGATCTCCTCTGTGGGGCTGCCAGTCTCACCCCATGAGGGGTCCCTGTGGCTGCATGGCTCCCAGCCTCAGGGCTGCTGGTGCTCCCTCAGCCCCAGCTGGGGTCTTCTCTTTGTGATTGTGGGACTGCTAGCTGGGCTTCACACTCAGCCAGCTCCCAGACATGGGGCTGCTTGAATTTCCTTGGCCTTGATCCCAGTCCCACGGCTACAGGGCTGCTCCTCGCCCAGCTGGCTTCCTATCACAAGGCTGCTGGGACTTCCCTGGCCAGAATCCCCACAGCTGTGGGGCTGTTGGGGATTTTCACTCCAGCCAGCTCCCAACAGTGGGGCTGTGGCAGTTTCCCTGGACAGGGCTCCCCCAGCCCAGCCTGGGTCTCCACAGCTGCAAGGCTGCTGGCAGGGCTGGGTGCCACAGCCCAGCTCCCCCTTGCCCACCAGCAGGGTTCCTGGGTGAGCTCCCCAACTCCAGCCAGGCACCTGGTAGTGGGGCTCTGTGACCTGGCTCCCTCCCCTGGGACTGCCCCTGAGACTCCCCAGAGCAGGCTGCCAGCAGGGCTCACTGCCACTAGCAGGCACAGCTGGAGATCTCTGGTCCAGCTGTTTTCTCCTCCAGCAACATCCATTTTCATGCCAGACTAGAGATGTTGTCAGGCAATGGAGTCTCAACCTGTTCCTGAATTCCCATTAATTCCAAGGGGAACTGACTCACTCAGGAAACGGCATTATATCTCTACCCACACTATCAAAATAGATCTTATTGGAAAAAAGGCCATAGTAGTCATGCTTTTAAAGGGTCTCTTGTTGAAATCAATTAAAATTATCTTTAGGTAGCCTCATGTCAAACAGTATTTTAAAGATGCAGATACTGATCCTGGATTATAGGTGGACATGTATGACTTGAATCTCTAAATATTAACATTTGAGAAACATGCTGATCTCACAGCGACAAGTATCAGAGAGGTAGCCATGTTAGTCTGTATCTTCAAAAACAACAAGAAGTCCTGTGGCACCTTATAGACCACCAGAAATTTTGGAGCACAAGCTTTCATGGGCAAAGACCCACTTTGTCAGATGCATGAGTGGGGCTTCAAAGGAGAATTTAAAGGGGGGTCTCTCAGTGAAGGGGAGGGCCAGAACTGATGAGGTCTATTCAGTGCAGGTGGAAATGGCCCTAAATAGACCCATGCATCTGATGAAGCGGGTCTTTGCCCACGAAAGCTTATGCTCCAAAATTTCTGGTAGTCTATAAGGTGCCACAGGACTTCTAGTTGTTTATGCTGATCTCAGAAGAACATTTCACATTAGGTCTCCCAAAACGTTCTCTCCCAATTTCTGTAAGTTATTCACTAACCTGTTATTATGGACCCTTCTATGTCTTATGCCCTTGGAACTTCATTCTGCACCCATTTAAGTAAATGGAAAATCTTCCATTAGCTTCAATGGTGCAGTACCATGACCTTAGTGACCACACATTTATGCAAACTTTTTTTCAAAAACAGTGATTATTTGTTCAGAATGGATCTATGAAGTGTAATAACATAACAGATTTAAAACAAAATAACTACGTGGCAAAGTTCCAAACATAAATTAATTTATTAAAATTCAGTAGCTAAAGAACCACCACATAAAAATATTAATTATATCTGGCTCAATCGTCTTTCCAACATATTTTATAGAAAAAACATTTTTTTAATTTCGAAAGAGATGAGGTGTTTCAGGATTTTAGAAGTCTTGGAAGCAATCTGAAGGACAAGAAGTTCTAATAGCAAAAAAATGTATGTATTAGAATTCTAGATATAGAATTAAACTGTTTTGTTTCTCAGTCTCTGTAATTAGAACTTATGCTTGAATTATTACAAACAGTCAATTAATGTGCAAAAATAGGACTAACAGGGAAAGTACACAACTATCTAAAGCTTAAGAGAACTAGATACAGTGCACATTTCAGGACACAACATGAATAAGTATCTCATATATGATTCATGTCAGCATGACATTTTCAGTATTTCAGGAAGTGACACTAGTCTGTACTACGTATCCTACATGCAGACCTTTTAATTTTAATAGATATTACTAATACAACTATTTGAAAGAGCAGATCCTTTTACCATGAAAGTACAGTTTTCCATTTTGACAAGCTGATTAATATCAGCCAAAACATCTACATATTTCCTTGACAGATGTAATACTTACGGCATTTGTATTTTAATAAACAAATATGGCAGCAATCTCTTGGGCTCTGCATAACATATATACTTAGTTTTGACAGCTATCAGACATAGTTAATTTTCCATAATCTATTCAAACCAGTTTTCCTTTAACAGAAAATGTAAAGCATCATCAAATCCATCTTGGTACAGTGATTCCATCTTCTTCTGGCTTGGAGGGAATAAAGCTTGATTAAGTCTTACCAAGTTGGCTACAGACAACTGCAAAAGAGAAATAATTTAAGTTAAGTAACTGGGAGGAGAAGGTATTATATCTGATATATCTGGTAGTTTTTTTTAACGTGCTTTTACACTAATGCTAGGAGTCTGTCTAATAAGATGGGTGAACTGGAGTACCTCATATCAAAGGAGGAAGTTGACATAATAGGCATCTCAGAAACATGGTGGAATGAGGACAATCAGTGGGACACTATCATACCGGGATATAAATTATATCGGAAAGACAGAACAGGTCGTGCGGGTGGCGGAGTGGTACTATATGTGAAGGATAATATAGAATCAAATGAAGTAAAAATCCTAAAGGAATCAAAATGTCCCATAGAATCATTATGGATAACAATTCATTCCTCTAATATGAATATGGCATTAGGAATATATTACCGACCACCTAACCAGGACAGTGATAGTGATGCTGAAATGTTAAGGGAGATTAGAGAGGCTATCAAAATAAAAAACACAGTAATAACAGGAGATTTCAATTATCCCCATATTGATTGGGTGCATGTCACCTCAGGACGGGATTCAGAGATTAAATTTCTTGATGCCTTAAATGACTGCTTCTTGGAGCAGCTAGTACAGGAACCCACAAGGGGAGAGTCAATTTTCGATCTAGTCTTGACTGGAACGCAGGATCTGGTCCAAGAGGTAACTGTTACTGGACCACTTGGAAATAGTGACCACAATATCATAACTTTTAATATTCCTGTGTTGGGAAGAACACCGCAGCGGTCAAACACTCTGGCATTTAATTTCAAAAAGGGGAATTACACTAAAATGAGGAAGCTAGTTAAACAGAAACTAAAAGGTAGAGTAATTAAACTAAAATCCCTGGAAGCTGCATGGAAACTGTTTAAAGACACCATACTAGAGGCCCAACTTAAATGTATACCCCAAATAAAAAAACACACTAAGAGACCTAACAAAGAACCACCATGGCTAAACAGCCATGTTAAAAAGGCAGTGAGAGAGAAAAGGGCAGCTTTTAAAAAGTGGAAGTCAAATCCTAGTGAGGAAAATAGAAAGGAACATAAACACTCCCAAATTAAGTGTCATAATGTAGTAAGAAAAGCCAAAAAAGATTTTGAGGAACAGCTAGCCAAAAATTCAAAAAATGATAGTAAAATGTTTTTTAAATACATTAGAAGCAGGAAGCCCGCTAAAAAAGCAGTGGGGCCCTTGGACGATAAAGATATAAAAGGAGCGATCAAGGAAGACAGTGCCATTGCGGAGCGATTAAATGATTTCTTTGCTTCAGTCTTCACGGCTGAGGATGTTACAGAGGTTCCTAAATCTGAGCCAGCCTTTTTAGGTGACAAATCTGAGGAACTCACTCAGATTGAAGTGACATTAGAGGAGGTTCTGGAGTTAATTGATAAGCTGAATAGTAACAAGTCTCCAGGACCAGATGGCATTCACCCAAGGGTTCTGAAAGAACTCAAATGTGAAATTGCGGAGTTATTAACAGTGGTTTGTAACCTATCCTTTAAATCCACTTTGGTACCAAATGACTGGAAGACGGCCAATATAACGCCAATATTTAAAAAAGGCTCTAGAGGAGACCCTGGCAATTATAGACCGATAAGTTTAACATCAGTACCAGGCAAATTAGTAGAAACACTAGTAAAGAATAAAATTGCAAGGCACGTAGAAGAGCACGAATTGTTGGGCAAAAGTCAGCATGGTTTCTGCACAGGGAAGTCGTGTCTAACTAATCTGTTAGAATTCTTTGAAGAGGTTAATAA
The DNA here is from genome assembly GCF_033958435.1 of Carettochelys insculpta. Lineage (NCBI taxonomy): Eukaryota > Metazoa > Chordata > Testudines > Carettochelyidae > Carettochelys > Carettochelys insculpta. The sequence goes on from NC_134137.1 coordinate 142,454,986, forward strand.
ACAGGCGGACAAGGGGCACCCAGTGGACATAATATACCTAGATTTCCAGAAAGCCTTTGACACGGTCCCACACCAAAGGCTTTTATGTAAATTAGGCGGTCATGGGATAGGAGGAAAGATCCTTTCATGGATCGGGAATTGGTTAAAAGACAGAAAACAAAGGGTGGGAATAAATGGTAAATTTTCACAATGGAGGAGGGTAACTAGTGGTGTTCCCCAGGGGTCAGTCCTGGGACCGATCCTGTTCAACTTGTTCATCAATGATCTAGAAAATGAGGTAAGCAGTGAGGTGGCAAAGTTTGCAGATGACACCAAGTTGTTCAGGACAGTCAAAACCAAAAGGGATTGTGAAGAACTACAAAAAGATCTCAGCAAACTGAGTGATTGGGCAGCAAAATGGCAAATGAAATTTAATGTGGGTAAGTGTAAGGTAATGCATGTTGGAAAAAATAACCCAAATTACATGTACTACATGATGGGGTCAAATTTAGCTACGACAGATCAGGAAAGGGATCTTGGAGTTATAGTGGATAGTTCTCTGAAGACATCCACGCAATGTGCAGCAGCAGTTAGTAAGGCAAATAGGATGTTAGGAATTATTAAAAAAGGGATCGATAATAAGACAAAAGATATCATACTTCCCCTATATAAAACTATGGTACGCCCACATCTTGAGTACTGCATGCAGATGTGGTCTCCTCACCTCAAAAAAGATATATTGGCATTAGAAAAGGTTCAGAAAAGGGCGACTAAGATGATTAGGGGCTTGGAACGGGTCCCATATGGGGAGAGGCTAGAGAGACTGGGACTTTTCAGTTTGGAAAAGAGGCGATTGAGGGGTGATATGATAGAGGTATATAAAATCATGAATGGTGTGGAGAAAGTGAATACAGAAAAATTATTTACCTTTTCCCATAATACAAGAACTAGGGGACACCAAATGAAACTGATGGGTAGTAGGTTCAAAACTAATAAAAGGAAATTTTTCTTCACACAGCGCACAGTCAACCTGTGGAACTCCTTGCCCGAGGAGGCTGTGAAGGCCAGGACTCTATTAGGGTTTAAAAAAGAGCTTGATAAATTTTTGCAGGTTAGGTCCATAAATGGCTATTAGCCAGGGATAAAGTATGGTGCCCTACCCTTCAGAACAAAGGCAGGAGATGGATGGCAGGAGATAAATCACTTGATCATTGTCTTCTGTTCTCCTTCTCTGGGGCACCTGGCATTGGCCACCGTCGGCAGATGGGATGCTGGGCTGGATGGACCTTTGGTCTGACCCAGTATGGCCATTCTTATGTTCTTATGTTCTTATGATACCTTGTTCCTTTGTCTTTTCATCTCCCCTCTCCCTCTTTAGGGCACATAAATTATGTCTCCAAAATTTAAGGACTATTCAAGACCCCAGTTGATCATTCTGGTTGTATAATTATGGTGGCTATAAGTTCGCTCTCCTTCCTCATTTTATAGATTCTTTAAGACTATTTTATTTGTAGACAATTTACTACTATAAATAAACAACTAAAATATTCAATTATATACTGAATATTTATTAGTCTCAGAGGTTTAGCTGTATTAGTCTGTAGTGTCTCAAAATAAGCAGTCCTGTAGCACCCTAAAGACTAACACATTCATTAGTAACCGAGCTCTTACCCATGAAAGTTCATTACCTCATAAATAAATTGGTAAATCTTTAAGGTGCTACAGGACTTCGTGCTTTGCAAATATTTATTAGTTTGAATAATTAACTTAAAAAATATGGCAAAATACATATAATTAAATTAAAATTATGTTTTCTTTGAAATAATCAAATTTTGCAACTACGGTATGATCAAGCATCTGGAGCTTTGTCTGAGTTGAAGAGGGCAGTTCAAAACTCTCAGAATTATTGTTCCAAGCTGTCTAGAAAGGCAAAGGCACAAAATGAGCTCAAATTAGCTACAGGCATAAAGGGAAACAAGAAGACATTATAAATACATTAAAAGCAAGAGGAAGACCAAGGACAAAATAGGCCCATTGCTCAGTGAGGAGGGAGAAACAGTCATGGGAAACTTGGAGATGGCAGAGGTGCTTAATGACTTCTTTGTTTCGGTCTTTACTGAGAAGTCTGAAGAAGGAATGCCCAACATAGTGAATGCTAGTGGGAAAGGGGTAGGTTTAAAAGATAAAATAAAAAAAGAACAAGTTAAAAATCACTTAGGAAAGTTAGATGTCTAAAAGTCACCAGGGCCTGATGAAATGCATCCTAGAATACTCAAGGAGCTGATGGAGGAGGTATCTGAGCCATTAGCTATTATCTTTGGAAAATCATGGGAGACAGGAGAGATTCCAGAAGACTGGAAAAAGGCAAATATAATGCCCATCTATAAAAAAGGGAATAAGAACAACACAGAAAACTACAGACCAATCAGTTTAACTTCTGTGGCAGGAAAGATAATGGAACAAGTAATTAAGGAAATCATCTGCAAACACTAGGAAGGTGATAAGGGGATAGGGAACAGCCAGCATGGGTTTGGAAAGAACAAATCATGTCAAACCAATCTGATAGTTTTCTTTGATAGGATAACAAGCCTTGTAGATAAGGAAGAAGTATACCTAGACTTTACTAAGGCATTTGATATGGTCTTGCATGATATTCTTATCAATAAACCAGCCAAACAGAACTTAGATGGGGCTACTATAAGGTGGGTGGAAAACTGGCTGGATAACCATACTCAGAGAGTAGTTATTAATGGTTCTCAATCCTGCTGGAAAGGTATAACAAGTGGGGTTCCACAGGGGTCTTTATTGGGAATGGTTCTGTTCAATATCTTCATCAACCATTTAGATATTGGCATAGAAAGTACACTTATTAAGTTTGCAGATAATACCAAGCGAGGAGGGGTTGCAACTGCTTTGGAGAATAGGGTCAAAATTCAAAATGATCTGGACAAATGGTCTGAAGTAAACAGGATGAAGTTTAATAAAGGCCAATGCAAAGTGCTCCACTTAGGGAGGAACAATCAGTTTCACACATACAGAATGGGAAGCAACTGTCTAGGAAGGAGTAAGGCAGAAAGGAATCTAGGGGTAATAGTGGACCACAAGTTAAGTATGACTCAATAGTGTGATACTGTTGCAAAAGAAGCAAACATGATTCTGGGATGCATTAATAGGTGTATTGTGAACAAGACATGGGAAGTCATTCCTCCGCTCTAGTTTGCGCTAGTTAGGCCTCAGCTGGAGTATTGCGTCCAGTTCTGGGCACCGCCTTTCAAGAAAGATGTGGAGAAATTGGAAAGGGTACAGAAAAGACCAACAAGAATGATCAAAGGTCTAGAGAACATGACTTATGAAGAAAGGTTGAAAGAACTGGGCTTGTTTAATTTGGAAAAAAATAAGATTAAGGGGGGGACATGATAGCGGTTTTCAGGTATCTAAAAGGGTGTCATAAAGAGGAGGGAGAAAACTTGTTCTTCTTGACCTCTGAGGACAGAACAAGAAGCAATGGGCTTAAACTGCAGCAAGGGAGGTTTAGGTTGGACATTAGGAAAAAGTTCCTAACTGTCAGGGTGGTCAAACACTGCAATAAATTACCTAGGGAGGTTGTGGAATCTCCATCTCTGGAGGTATTTAAGAACAGGTTAAATAAATGTCTACCAGGGATGGTTTAGACAGTACTTTGTCCTGCCATGAGGGCAGTGTGCTGGACTCGATGACCTCTCAAGGTCCCTTCCAGTCCTAGCATTCTATGATTCAGAAACACATCTCTGCATCAATTTTCCTGTTTTACGTTTTAAGAGTTGTCTCCATATAAGGGTAGAAAATATTTTAATGACTACTTTGTGAAGGAACAATCAGTTTCACACATACAGAATGGGAAAAGACTGTCTAGGAATGACTACAGCAGAAAGGGATCTAGGGGTTATAGTGGACCACAAGGTAAATATGAGGCAACAGTGTGATGCTGTTGCAAAAAAAGCAAACACGATTCTGGGATGCATTAAGAGGTGTGTTGTGAACAAGACACGAGAAGTCATTCCTCTGCTCTACTCTGCGCTGGTTAGGCCTCAGCTGGAGTAGTGTGTCCAGTTCTGGGCACCGCAGTTCAAGAAAGATGTGGAGAAATCAGAGAGGGTCCAGAAAAGAGCGACAAGAATGATTAAAGGTCTAGAGAATATGACTTATGAAGAAAGGCTGAAAGAATTGGGCTTGTTTAGTTTGGAAAAGAGAAGATTGAAGGGGGACATGATAGCGGTTTTTAGGTATCTAAAAGGGTGTCATAAGGAGGAGGGAGAAAACTTGTTCTTTTTGGCCTCTGAGGATAGAACAAGAAGCAACGGGCTTAAACTGCAGCAAGGGAGGTTTAGGTTGGACATTAGGAAAAAGTTCCAAACTGTCAGGGTGGTCAAACAGTGGAATAAATTGCCAAGGGAGGTTGTGGAATCTCCATCACTGGAGATATTTAAGAACAAGTTATACTGATGTCTATCAGGGATGGTTTAGACAGTACTTGGTCCTGCCGTTATGGCAGGGGGCTGGACTCGATGGCCTCTTGAGGTGCCTTCCAGTCCCAGTATTCTATGATTCTATGATACTTGAGATTCTAGAATGCTCCAGTCTGTAGAGTGCCTGTGGACTGAGTTTTAGATCACTGCCTTATAGTGAAAGGCTCAACTAGCTTAATCTGGTTAATTCATCAAAAATAAGATTGAAGGACGACACCACTATGAAGTGTAGAGATAAAATACTTGATACCAAAGGGCTAGCAGTCTAGTGGAGAAAGGCACAAAAACCAGTGGTTGGAAGCTGAGGTCACAGTGAAGTTGATTAACCATTTGAACTGTGTACCAAAGGGAGTGGGGGATCTTCTCTCACTTTAGGTCTTAAAGTCAAACCTGGATGCCTTTTTGGAAGATGTATTTTAGCCAAAGAGAATGTCTGCTTTGGTTAACAAAATATCTAGGTTCTATACCAATGGGAAATTATGCGGTTCTATACAAACAGGAAATTAATCAGAAGTCCAATTGTATGGGTTCAGGATCATTCTGGGTGTCTTGGATGTTTGTACCTCAGCAGCAGCAACCCTGCTGACATAGCTACTACAGAATAAGTCCTTGTGTGGGCACTATTATGGAATAGGAATCCCTTTATTTTGGTACAGTTACTCCACTTTGGAAGCTGTATGACATACTGTCTAATCTTTTCCCAGTCCTTTACTGGAGAAAATGAATTATGATAGACGATATAGAAGTTATCCTATGTCTAACATTCCTGTATGGTGTTTGCAGTCTATTTACAAAAACTGCTCATGCCCACTGAGCACATTTTATCAGTCAAACTGAAAATCAAACACTTCATGTTTTGAACATAAAGAAAAAACTTTAGGGACTCAATTCCTGAGAAAAGTCAATGGAAGTTGGGTGCTGAACTCTCTCAGCTGCTCTTGAAAAGAGTCACATAAAACTAATTATTTTATTTTTGCTAGCAATCAGAAAAAAATATTCAAAAACAAGTCACTTACCATTAGATCTTGCTTTGCAACTTTAATATAGAGATCTACACGTCCTTTGTCTTGGGGACAGATATCTAATCGGCCACTGAAAGGAGAAACAGTGACCGTTCGCCCCACAGGCAGAATAGGGAGGCCATTGGTTAGTCCACCATCAATCCATTTCTAGTGGGGGAAAAAAGTTAAACTTTGTTATGTGCTGACTGCAACTGAGTGAACTTTATCAGAGTGGATATTTCATTAGCTGAAAATGCAGTTTTGGTCAATCAAAACTATTCGTGAATTTGGCACGAATTCACTGAATACTCTTCTTAGATATAGTTTTCTGGATGGAGGAGGAGGAGGCAGCCTTTCCTTTACCACTGTCACCCAGCAGTTTGATCATTCACTTGGGTATGGGAGACCACTGCCACGCAGACTGATATTGAGAAGGCATTTGTTTGCTCTCATTGCAGAAGTGATTTTTGGACTATAGAATACTCAGAGTAGATATCTCATAATCTTTCCTACTGTGAATAAATAATTAAGTAGTCACTGGAGCAGGGACTTGAATTCGTGTTCTAACTACCAAAACTACCAAGCTACAGTGCTATTCCAACAGTTATGTACACTACTGCAATCTTTCAAATGATGATCTCCCAGAAGATCTTCTTTTGAAAGAGTGCATTCACACACAAAAAAGCAAATCGAAAGATAGACCCATTCTTCAATAGAGCCTCCAAGCAGCCCATGCTCTTTCAAAAGAATGGGCCAGGGATAAAAAAAAAATCCAGTAACATGAGGACTGCTCTTTCAAAAATAGGGCCTGTGAAGTGTCTACACATGCTTTTTTTTTTCTTTTTTTTTTTCCCAAAAGAAGCTTTCAAAAGGAGGTTCTCTTCATGATCGGGGAGCAGAAGAGGGCTTCTGGAAGAAGAGCTGCATTCTTTCACTTCTGAATCGAAAGAGCACATTTTGTGTATGGATGCTCCACGTGTTGTTTTGAAAAAGAGCCTGATTTTCTGAAAGCCCTTACAGTGTAGACGCAGCCACAATGAATGGTGCCTGTGCCAAAAAGAGAGTATCTCTGTAGTCTGGTCGTTAGTGATGCAGGAGATGTGAAACAGATTTTTTATTATTTGCAAGAGTTTTTGGTTTTTTGGCAAGTTTTGAATTCACAGTTTGACCCACAATAATATATATATATATTTTAGAACTGTTCACAAACAGAAAAATTAAGTATTTGCCCCAGCTCTAGTGGCGAGAAGAGTTGAACCTCAGAGATTTTACAGAATTTAGAATACCAATAGCTTACAATTTTTGCATGCTGATATAAAATGCATATTTGCATGCGTGCATGTATATAAGTAATAGAAATGTTTTATATAAATCTATATAACAATTCTAAGATCTAATATGGTATTATATAACAATTATTCAAAACAAAAGAAAAAAATCATCACACTTACACAAATATGTAGCATAAATATAAGGATGCAAGAGAACTCTTCGCAGTAAGTTAAAATATACAACTGGAATTCCAGTTTCAGTTATAAAAGATAGAACTCCTACCTAATTGAGTGTTTTCATGTAACTCTTCTTTTATTTAAGCAATTTACTCTTTATAAAAGACATGTTTGTTCAACTAGTTAGCAAGCTAAGTAATCAAACAACAGAAGGTACCGCTTGCACTTTTTATTTAGGAGGGCTGCGAGCAGCACACTGCACAAAAGCTGTAGAAATATTTGGTTAAACCACTGTTATAGTTAAGGCAACTATAAGAACTTGTCTGTCAAACTCACAAGAATTCTCATTATTTTCAGAGGAGCAGCTCATTGATACCTATAATAGACACGACGTATATAAAACACCCCTGGCTACTAATGTCACAGTCCTCTAATAAACACATTAGAACTCACAATCAAACCAATATCAAGTTTGGACATACCAATACAAATTCAGAAGCAGATTCATGATTCACAAACAAATAATTGAACACTGACCAGGCTGCAGATATCAAAAGTCCAGCATTAACTATTAAATTAGCTACTGAAATGATCAATTTAAGTTAAACCTCTACATAAAAAACAATACACTAACCAGGTGGCACATTATTTCAATCTTTAAAGAAAAAAAGGTGGTATCACATTTACTCTTTGCTTGCCCAATACTAGGACAACTTAGATAAGACAATTCAAGGGACAAAAGCACTCACTCTCTGGCTATGAAAATCAAGGGCAGAATGCTGATGGAAGATGAACAGCTAGACTTCAAAAAAAGATTCTGAAAAATGTCACACAATGGTGATGGTAATAATAATACATTAAGTTTCCCAATCTAATTACAAAAATTTGTTTTTTACTTTAACAGTGTTCTGAGTTACCATGAAGTTAATACTTGTTCCTGCAGGTACCTGCTGTGGAAACAAGGACATTTTATAATTTTCTGCCATTAACTAGCATTATCCCGACAGGTTAAGCTTTTTAGTGAAACAACAATTATTAGTTTCAATAAATTGATGTCTAAACAACTACAGTATTTAAACATTATCTTGGATTACAAGATTGTTTACTTTAATTTGGCTGCTAGCATGCTTCACCTCTTAATCTATGCCAAAATATATGGATTTGCTAAATTAAATTGCATTTGTTGTTGTGTACTTTGAGGGACATATGAGTAAGGCTCTGACCCCACCCTCCAAATAAAATAAACAAATTTTGCATTTTTGAATTTGGCTGAAATAATTTTCAAAACGTTTTAACTTTGTTATTTTGCGAACTGTAAATTAAATTTCTACAAAATGACAAATTACTAGATGAATGAGCTGATGGCACATACGCCGCTATAAGTGCCCATTATCCAAGTGCAAAGCAACTGTATTTATAACAAAAATCTCACAGCCCATTTTCTTAAAATTCTGATTTTTCTAACAGTTCAATGTCTCTCTTTGTACTTTCACAAATCTTAAACATTTCAACCTTTTTCTAATTCCGTTTATTGAAAAATACCGTCCTTCAAAACTGATTTTGTCTGTGAGACTAGATATATAACTTCTAAATGGGGCTGAATTATGAATAATTTATCCCAGGCTTATGCACAGCACTTCCTATTTCAGGTACTTTCCATGCCAGTACAAAATATCTTTGGAGCTATGATCAGTGACTGAAAATGCAAAAACTTCTGAATCATTATGAGACTCAAAGTGCAAAGACAGGAGAAATTTTGAAACAGTGTGCAATGAAAACCAATCCAGAAATTCAAATTGAGGATGTAAAGCATGGGGGCTGGGCTTAAAGGAATCTACATATACCAGTAAATGCAATTCTCTAAATATATTGCACCTGCAGAGCCATTCTTTAAGAGTTACATCCTTTGCTTCATCAACCACAGAATCATCATCAGGTAGTAACATTTTTGCATGTCTCATCCGCTTTTCAAGCATATTGGAACAGAGGGTGAAAGTCCCTGCACTCTCTAATTGCCCACAAATTCCCCTCACTATCAAATGCAATAATCTCTGAAGAATAGGCGAGAGATTAGTGTGGATATGAAGACCTGCTACATTTGGATGGCTACATTTTTTGCTAAGTAGCCATATATCTCCTACTTAAGAAATTGTCTCTGCAGCTCTCCCTTTTTCATCACTGATAAGTTTCAGAAGGAAAACTAAGCACTCGTAAACAACTGAAGTACTACTACCCGTGAATCATTCAAAGATTTAGCTTGTGAACTGAGAGAATGGAGCTAATTAAAAGTGTGAGTTGATCATGAAGCATTGGCTGTGCACATTTAAGTAACTTGCACAATATATTGGCAAGTAGCATTGGCTGCCCATCCTCTAGTGCAGTAGCTCTCCAAGTATGTGTTGGGTCCCCAAAGTGGGTTGTTAAATCATTTTAACGGGGTCACCAAGGCTGCAGTTAGACATCCTAGGGCCCAGGGCCAATGCCTGAGCCCAACCACCCAGGGCCAAAGCCTGGTTTCACCTTCCCCACCTGGGGTCGAAGCCATTGGACTTTGGTTTTGCCTCCCCACCAGGGGCAGAAGGGGTTGGGCAGACTCAGGTTTTGCTTCTCTCTCCTGGGCTATTTTTGTCAGAAGGGGGTCAACAATGCAATGAAGTTAGAGAATTTCTGTTCTAGTGTAATGGGATCTAATTCTTCTTGAACAACACTAAGTCATCAACACTAGGTAACTTCTGAACGAAGTACCCAGCCTTTTAACTTGTGAAACTTTGAAAAAAACTAAGGTACATCCACACTTCAAACTTCTTACAGGTGTGTGTAGAGCATATACATACCTGGACCCCTAGCAGGGGATCAAGAACAGCGTAGACAGCGATGGGCTGATTAAACACATGCCTGAAACCTGTGCTTATGTAGCCAAATATATAACCCACATGCCTTTCTAATTGCCCAAGCAGTGCCTTTGAATCTACAGAGCTTTTTTTAGCAGTGCAGCAGCCTGGTGTCTCACCACAGCTGGAGTCTTTTGACATTGTAGTTGACTCTAATAGTAGGGAAAGACTCTGCCAGCTCACTCCTCCCAGAGCCTTTCCCCACTGCCTCTCTCAGCCAAAGATTTACATTGACAGTGTGGATGCAGGCTGTTTTTTATTATGGCATGTGGCTACACATATCCTACGTGCAGCCACAAGCGATATGCAGCACAGATGTAGCCTTGCATTAACAGAGATTTTATCCCTTTCAAATGATACAGAATGCTTCCAACATCCAGTGTATGCACCCTGAATTGTGTAAACAAGATCAACATCCAAGTGACTCCATCATGCAAAGTGTGAGTCTGCTATTAAACTTCTGGGGGACCTCTCACTTTAGTCTGACCCCTCTGACTCAGGTTACTGGCCCAGGTGGTGCTCTTATATAATGTCAGTGGAACTGAATTTTACAGGAAACTGCTATATACATCATTCCCACAACCAGCCAGATGCTTGGCACAGGAAATGAATGGAAGCTCTCTTTTGGCAGGCTCATACTCTCCTGCCAAAGATGAATGTATCACAGTAACGGGCAAAACGATGTATCTAAACTTATTCTGGAAACGATCTAATGGGAAGAAAAACATTAAGGCTGCGTCTACACGAGCTGGCTACTTCGAAGTAGCCGGCACAACGACAAAATAGCACGCGTTGCGTCTACATGCGCCGTGTGCTATTTCGACATTCAAATCGACGTTAAGCAGCGAGACGTCGAAATCGCTATTCCCATCAGAAGATGGGAATAGCACCCTACTTCGACTTTGAATGTTGAAGTAGGGTGTGTGTGGATGATCCGTGTCCTGCTACTTCGAAAAAGCGGGGTCCGCCACGGCAGCAATCAGCTGAGGGGTCGAGACGTGCTGGCCAACCCCTGCAGGGCTCAATGATCTCTGTGCCCAGCGGTTCTTAAAGCCACACAGACCCGGAAACCCCGTAGCAGGAAGCTGACAGCGTGCACGCAGCAGCCCTGCCATGATGTGTCCCTGAACAGCCCAGAGGGACACCCTGGCAGTCAGCCAGCCTCCTGAGCGCCCGCAGAGCTCTCCCTCCGGACAATCCCAGGCCTCCAGCTGGAAGGGTAGGAAGCGGGGCCCCTCCTGGACTGACACTGAGCTCTGTGACCTCCTGGGGCTCTGGGTGACGAGGAGGTGCTGCATATCATGGGGAGCAAGCAGCGGAACGTGGAGGCGTTCACCCGGCTGGCCGAGGGCCTGGCTGCCTGGGGTCACCCTGCCCGCACTCCTGACCATGTCAGGAGTAAGGTCAAGGAGATGCGGCAGGATTACGCCCGGGCCTGGGACTCAGCCAGCCAGTCTGGGGCTGCCCACGCTGCTTGCCCCTATTACCCGGAGATCAGGGCTATCCTGGGCCCCCGGGGCACCTCCTACCCCACAGCCACCCTTGACACCACGGCCGATGAGCCCCAGCCGGCCTTGGAGCCAGGGTCAGGTCCGGAGGCCAGTCCTGTCCCCCCCCCAACAGCTAGAGCAGGACACTCCACCCCAGCCACCGAGTGGTCCAGTGAGGAGGGGGAGCTCGTGCTGGACATCCCATCCTGCAGCTCCAGCCGGGTGTCCGCTAGATGGGCATCTCCTGATCCTGGCAGTGCACCGTCAGGTACGTACCCCACAGGGCACAGACCCTCTGAGCATGGGGCGGGGGAAACACTTGACAGTGGGCCCCCCACATCCCCACAACACCCCAGCCTGACCTGGCCCGGGGATGGTGCCACAGGGATGGTGCCACAGCCACCAGTGCCCAGCAGCATATCCACCCATGGACAGTGCTGTGCCCCACCCCTGGTGGGAGGGGAGGACCACTGGACCCACCAACGGGGGATGGATGGGGCGGGGACACAGGTCCTTGGGGGGATGGGGGGTGGGCCACGGGTCAAGGCTGGGTACTCACGGCCTCCCTTCCCCCTATTTCTGCAGCCACACCATCCGTGGTCCCAGACAGCCCTCTGAGACCACTGGAACACCAACACCCGGGGTCACTGCCTGCCCCGGGACAGGCCCACCCCCGCCGGAGCCACTGCTGCACCACATATGACCCCGAGGTGGCTGCGGCCCTCCAGCGCCAGGCGGCCCTCATGGAGCAGAGGCTCCAATTCGAGAAGTGGGAGGCCGCCTAGTGCCGGGAGGCCTGGCGGGAGTTTATGGCCACCTTCAACCAGGTGGCTGACACCCGTGAGGAGCTGGTGGCCCGTCTGCCCCCCCCGATGTCCTCCGTGCTGCCCTCCCCGCCTGCTGATGTCCTGCCTACCACCCTGCCTGCTGCCCCACCTACCAGCTCCTCAGGGCAGGACCCACCTCGGCCATACCTCCCCGTCCTCCCAGCCCCCAACCAGCCTCGCCGGGGACCCTGGCTGAGAGGGGGACCCGCCAGCCAAATGCGGCAGAGCTTGCACTCTTCCATTCCCCGCCCCAGAATGATGGGCTGATGCATGGCCTGCCCACATCTCCCACCCCTGTACATAGCTGTCCCCGCCCTTGTATATAGTTATTTATAGTTGACCCTGCATACATAGTTTACTAGAGATGTCCCCACTTGTACATAGTTATTATTTTCATTGAATCTGTTTTATTTGCTAATATTATATGCCGAAAAGTGGCGACATTTTTGTTCCTGTAAATAATGAGTTTTATTTTTCCAAAAACCTGTGTCCCGTGTGCTTTTGGTGATGGTGAGGTGTGGGTGCTGGGGTGGGGTGTAGGGATAGCCAGGGGGTTGCTCACTGGGCCCCCTGGTCAAAGTACTCCCTTAGGGCCTCCCGGACCCAGACCTTGTCCTGGTGGGGCTGGCAGCTCGGAGCGGCGGATAGCTGGGGGTAGGCTGTTGCGGCCTCCTGTGCCCAGCCCTGCACGAAGGCCTCCCCCTTGCTTTCCAACAGGTTGTGGAGTGTGCAGCAGGCCCCCACAACCTGAAGGATGTTTGGGAGGCCCAGGTCTAGGTGTGCCAGGAGGCAATGCCAGCAGCCTTTCAAAGGCTCGCTCGACCACTTGTTGGGCATGGTTATGTCGGGCGTTGTAGCGCTCCTGGCTATCAGTGAAGTGGCCTGTATAGGGCCGCATAAGCCAGGGCTGGAGGTGGTATGCCGCATCCCCCACAAGGCAGAGGGGTACGGTGGTGGTATCCCCCAGAGGGATCTCCCTCTGCGGGATGTAGGTCTCTGCCTGCGGTCGGCAGCATAGTCCCGAATTCCGGAAAACGCAGGCGTCGTGGGTAGAGCCGGGCCAGCCCACATAGATGTCCTGGAAGTGGCCACAGCTGTCGACCATGGACTGCAGGACCACAAAGTGGTAGCCCTTCCTGTTGATGTAGCGGCCACCACTGTGGTCTGGGGCGCGGATGGGGAGGGGGATCCCATCAAGGGCTCCAAAGCAGTTGGGGAATCCCATGGCAGCAAATCCCTCGACAGCCGCGTCCAGGTCCCCAACTCGGACAACCCTCTTCAGCAGCAGGGCATTGAGTGCACGCACCACCTGTGCAGAGGGAACATGGGTGCCTATGAGGGTTTGCAGAGTGTGACCCCCTCACCCAGGCCTCCCTCCTCAGGACCCCCTCCCCAAGGCCCCCTCACCCAGGGGGTTCAGACCCAGGCCTCCTCACCTCCATCAGGACAGCCCCAACTGTGGCCTTTCCCACTCCAAACTGCTGTCCCACGGAGCGGTAGCTGTCTGGAGTGGCCAGCTTCCAGACAGCTATTGCGACCCTCTTCTCGATGGTGAGGGCACACTGCATCCGGGTGTCGTGGTGCCTCAGTACAGGGGTGAGCCACTGGCAGAGCTCTATGAAGGTCTGCCAGCTCATGCGGAAGTTCCACAGCCACTGGTCATCATTCCATTCCCCCATAACCAGGTGCTCCCACCACTCGGTGCTGGAGGGATAGCTCCAGAGTCAGCAGGGCACCTGGCAGGGGGGCAGGGAGGAGGGCCCAATGGTTCAGGGGCGTCTCCTGGTGCTCCTGGGGAATTCCAGAAGTTGCTGGGCAGCTGCCCAGGCAGCATCTAGAAGGGCGCCTGCTCCGCGGGAGGCGGCTTGGAGGGCTACCAACTTCTGCTGGACGTCCATGTCTGCAGGCTCGAGGTCTGCAAGGCTTGTATCACCAACGCAGAGCTGCTCATATGGTGCAGGCCGAGTGTGTCTGGGAGCGGCCCTTTAAGGGAGTGGCTTACAGCTGCCCTGGAAGGACTAGTGTGCTCTGTGACCCGGTAAGCGGGCTTTCCTGGCCCCTTATTTCGAAAGAGGGGGCTTGTGTGTGTGGACACTCCACGTTTCCTTCCAGGGCGGCTCTTTTCGATGTTCCCCGGTGCTACTTAGATGTTGAACGTTGACATTGCCAGCCCTGGAGGACATGTAGACGATAATCATCAAAGTAGCCTATTTCGATGTTCTTACTTCGAAATAGGCTACTTCAACGTAGTGTCCTAGTGTAGACGTAGCCTAAATGTAATGTTAGCATTTTGGTACATCCCAGCTAAGACCAGTGCCTAAGACTAGGTAAACATGTTCTTTTAACATTTTAAGAATGCTGCTTTCAGGTCACTAACACTTTCAAAGGTATCCTGTCTCTGGTGTTCACTGTTTGCATAAGAATGGACTGCACTGACTTCCCCTAAAGCTCTTTTCATGTGCAGAATTAAATAAGTAACAATTGCTATGCAACAAAACAATGGACATGTGATTCTTCCCCATCTCCCATGCCCCAAAACCCAACCTGAAATTTTGATGACATACATTAAGAGTGCTTTTTGCAATTAAATGCCCAAGTCCTCAAACATTATAGTATTACCTCTCCTTTATATTCTACTGCTTTAATTCCTGCATACACTGGCACAAAACTGCTGGCTAAGAGGACCTAAACAGAGGAAAAGAAAAAAAAAAAAGGTGACATTAAAATTAATCTGAAAATATTAGCATTTGCTTTTCTGTGTCATTTAATCTTCACTAGCTAATGCAACAATCATTATTCAACATGTTAGTTCCACCTACTTCAAAATACCTGTTTAAAACATACTAATCTCAATGTCTATTATGTATTGCATGTCACGTGATTAACAGTTCAGGACTTTTATTTTACTTAAGATACAAATGGCAATCTCAGACAGCACACATTGTACAAATCAATTAGGTTCGCTTCAGAAGAATCAGAATTAATTTTATATTTATTCTTTTGTGTGCTGCAAAATCTCTATTTCGTAATATAAAGTTAAATCTATGTTGACTATAACCAAACTGTATTATGCATGGTTATATACTGAAGACAGAAACTACAAATGGCAAAAGACAAGCATTTAGCACATACTTTGACACAGAATTTTTCTAATACATTAGGGCTTTTTTCTGAATAATCACACAACGTCCTAGCAATTTCAGTTTCATAAAGGACAGCCTTAAAAATCACAGCCCTAAAACTTTGCCTATTCTTTTTTCTTGGAGTGCTGAACTATGATGGAATGACAGTAATAAGTTACTTTTTGGTCTTAAATTAGGTTAGATTAAATAACCTGGTTCTTGTAAAAGAGATAAACAAAGATTATACTCACATGTGCAAGTATAACTGAATGTACTACAAAACACTTTAAAAAACAGTCTAAAACAATAATTTTGCATTCCACTAAGCAATTTTTGTGCTTATGATGTTCAATCGTTACAATACTTTCACTGATAACAGTGGTTTACAATCATCAGGGCCAAAGTGTTACGTTCATGTCAAGCACATAACTCGTCAACAGTGACAAGAGCAGTGCAGTTCCCAAGGCAACAGTTAGTAGTTTTCTAGCTTAGAGCAATACACTGCAATGCAGCATGCCTACAGAACTGACTACACTTTTCAGCATTGGCTTCTGTAACAGCGAACATTCACTGCAGACTGTTGTTCACCTGTCTTCTCTCTAGAACAAAGGACATCACTATTCTACATACATTTTTATACTGCACTCACCACCTTAGTATCTGAGTTCCTTCTAGCAGCACATTAAGCAATATGACTACCCACTTGTCACATTATTCAGTCTCTCGTCCACTCTAGGGATAGAAGCAAGTGCACTGGAGTGTCTTGGCAAGATATTTTTCCTATATAAAGATACCTGTTGCTATGTGTTTATATTAGAGAAGGCAAAACAAACGAAATGTGCCTTGCACAAAGAGCAGAAAGTGGTGAAATGTGTGATTCTCCACGGCTTGCATTCCACATTCCTGCCACCCAAGAAAGTCCTAACTTCCTGCACAGATGAGCTTAACTCTTACTATTGAGAGTTATACTCACTCCATTCCTGTGGCATATCGACCATAAGCTTTTTGACATCCCACGCCATGGAGTGTTTTGAAGAGAAGGAGTGAAATCTAAATTTCACACAAAAATCTACGAGAAATCAGTGAAAACGGCACAGGACAGTGTGATATGCTCACTATAGCCTGTGGTGCTGACAAAATGATATGTACTTTTTATACTAACATCTGGGTGCTGTGACAAGTCCCTTTGACTGAGACTTCCCAGAGCTGAGCTTATCTCAGTGTCTGTACTACTAGAAATAGACACCACCTCTGAGTCACTGCTGGAGAAGGCCGAAGGATCTGGCTCAGCAAAACAGAAGTGAAGGAGGTACCCAGGAAGGTTGATTCAGTGGTATTTCAGCACATAAAGTGACAGTCTCAAGGGGATTTCTGTGACTGAAGCTATCACAATGGAAACTAGGGATCACCAGAGGAAATTAACAGGCAGCAGATTCAAAACAAACAAAAGAAAACAACAACACACAGACAACCTGTTTAAGTCATTGCTATGGGGTATTAAGGCCAAAACTATAACTGGGTTAAAAAAATAGGTGAGTTCGCAGAGGATACACCCCTCAATGTCTGCTAGACAAGATTTAAAGGGATGCAGCCCCATGCTCTAGATGTCCTTGAACCTCTGACAGAAGATGGCACTTGATGACAGGCATTGCTGTGCTATATTCATTCCCTCTGAAGCATTTGACACTGGCCACTGTCAAAGACAGGTCACAGTGGTAGACGGACCACTGGTCTGACCCATTATGGCCAGTCTTACGTACAAGAGTTGATTTTGAAAGCCCATAAAATGCAGGAATGGAAATCTTGTAGACATTTTTCTGTACTGTTAATTCACCCTGTAAATCATGTAAATACTCTTCTCAGTTTGGGTCTCCCAAAGATTTAGTGGATGTCATAAATCAGTTTGGGTAAAACACAAAAGATTGAGATAATTTATCTGCAACACATCAATAGTTTGAGCTACTGGTCTGTACAAGAATACACCATCTGGAACCTTTTTGAAAAAATATTTTGTTTTGTTTTGTTTTTCAGGGTTTGTATCCCAGAAGTCCTATCTCAAATTTGGGTAACTAATACTACCCTGCACCATCATGAGGCGCACCAAATTTGAAAGGAATCTGCTTAAGCATGTTGATTTTACAAGACTCAGAATCACAGATCTTTAAACAGAAGTTGTGACAACCTAACCATAGTGGGGCTGCTATGTCTCTACAATGCTGTGTGCCTTGTTTCAGTGTCAGTCCTACTGAAGCCAGTGAGATTACTCAAGTGAGTAAACAAACAGGATTATTCCAATTAAATTAAAAAAAAAGATGCCCCAGACATTGGGACACAGGCATACGTTTTCATTTTCAGAGACCATATGCAACTTTGTTACCTTAATGAGGTCTTCCCTGGAAGGAAAATTTGAAATCAAATGATTTTTTCCATTCTTAGTGTTGGTGACTGATACATAGAGACGATTCTGTGCTATCTCATGAGCATTAGAAGGAAGAAAAGACTCTATACCTGTCCTATAACAAAGAAAATGATTAAGATTATTTGCCAGTGATTACTGAAGAGTCTACGAAGATTTCAGAAACAGGAAAAACTGATTTTTCCATAATACAAATAGCCTTCTATGCTTCCTCACTATTTTCATTTATTTTGACTTTTATATAGAATTGAACTTAGAAAAAGATACATACCTAAGCCTTGTCATGAAATCATACCCCGGTGTTATTGCACCAAAATACAGTTTTCTAATTTCCTCTGCAAACTTATAGGTAAACTCCTGGCATTCCTGAAAATTAAAAACATTTGGTATGTAAAGTTCTGAAATTATAAAAATACATGTCCACCTGAATTACACTATATAGTAATTATTAATAAGTGTAGTGTAATAGCCAGTTTACCCACTGCATATTAACTTATGAGAGTTTACTTTACCAAAAATGAATTACAACACAACTAGGAAGTCTATGTTTCCTCATGTCCCATACTAGACAAAGCAGATGTGGATAAGGAATTACTTCTGCACATCACGTCATCTTACTTGTTCATTGTGTGAAATAATGTAAGAATAAGTTATATACGTAGTACATGTTTCCAGGTGAAATTAAAAAATATCTATGAATACCACACATTATATGAGGAATCAACTGACATGTAACATTGCAGAAGTTAGCTTTCACATCAGGGATTGTCAATGGAAAGTGACCTCTTAAAATTCACGTAAACAATAAAACTAGAGATGATGTACTTTAATATAGCTTCACAAAAAGAAACACTGAACAGGTATGAAAAGGATCCTTCATCACTGATGCAAAATCCAACATCTCTGCAGCTACTGGAAGAAATCAGCAAATACTAGTGACAAGGGAAATGAATAGGTAAAACTGACACTGACTCTGCAGTAAACAACAAGCAATTTACAATGGAAAAAATGTAACATTGTATCTGACCCAGAGGAGACTACCTATGTATCCCTAAATACTTCCATAATTCTAATACCGTCAAAACACCCCTATGATTTCTTTCCTAAATGTAACTACGGACCAGATCTCTGAAGCTTCTGAACACAATTACTTTATATACAATACATTTATTTTGAGGACAACAACATGTTAAATTCATCTTTGCATGCATATATTGAATACATTGCCATCTCTCAACATTTTATTAACAAATCTTGTAATAACTTGCACTTTTCTTAAAGTCCAAAACCCTGATGCCATATTATAAAGGGAAGAATAAGTATTTTTTTTAAATTGCTAAACCTCAGAGTTGCTGATCAAAGCTTAGGAAAGCCATACCTTAAAATATAAGCAGCTCAAGTGTCAGAAGGCAAACAAAAGCAACCCAGTACTTATTTGCTTTTAAAATGATTTTCAGGGGGTTTAATTTTGGACTTTAAGTGCTTGATATTAGAAAAACTGTAACTATAAGAAGTCTAATGCCATTTTGTGAAAAGAGTTGTTTGGATTCTAGAGTCTTGAAGACCCTGCAATCCAGTTTTCAAAACTGATTTTCAAGGAACACGTTGTACCTAAATGAACTTAAGTATTCAGTTGTCTCTTGGTGGACATTCAATAATGAGTAGGACACCTGCATGTCACCCTCCTATTTGTGAGTCCACTGATAGCTGATCAGCCCAATTGTGGAGCCACAGATCTTATCGCAGAAGACGCAGGTATTTGTAGCTTTTGGAGGAGTACAGGGCAGTTTTTGACACTCTTTTCTTCTCCATCTGTCTTCATCTGCACTGAGGCAGGACCTCTCAAGCTGAGCCACCCCATCACGGTTTACCATTCTCCACTGGGGATGGTCCTGGGCCAGGTTTTCCCAAGTGTTGATACTGATGCTGCCCTTTTTCATGTGTGCCTTCAGCATGTCTTTACATCACTTCCACTGCCCCCCACCCAATGCTCCTCTGTCCCTCCTCCAGTTCAGAAAATGGAATCTTTTTTGGGAGGCGCTGATCAGACATTCGAACCAAGTGACCAGTTCAACGAAGTTGCTGATGAATGATAATGGCTTTAATGTTGGTCATGTTAGACTTGTCCAGGACGTGAGCGTTCATGTGCCTATCTTCCTAAGAAATATTTAGGATTCTCCTGAGCCAGTGTTGACGATATCGTTCAAGTGTCTTCAAATGACTCTTGTATGTTGTCCAGGTTTCACATGCACAACCACTGCATGGAATACAAGGAGCTTTATCTTGGGATAGATGTCCCAGTTCTCGAAGACCCTTTGTTTCAGGAAGGCAAAAGCAGAGCTTGCATGGCTCAGATGATGCTGGATTTCTGCATCAGTGTCATCTTGCAATACTTCCTACTTTGCTGAGGGATTTGGTCAAGGGATTCTAAGACCATGGTGGAGAGGCAGGTCAAGAGCTTTTTATAGTGCTCCTTCCAGCTTCGTTGCCTTTCAAGAGTTGGGTACCACCCTTTGATCTCAGAGGACTGATTACATGGTTTGACAAAGAAAAAAAGATCAAATCATGTTTAGTTGTACATTAGAGTTTTCTATATATTCTATTGAGAATTCTTGGTTAATAGTTCCCTGCATGATAAAATACCGAATTTGTTGCGATAAATAAATAGTCTTGGATCAGCCACTTGAAGACATCAGATTACAGATGGTGTTTGCTTTGGTTCTGTATTATAAAATCAGTGCTCAGAAAAGGTAAAGACTGATGGTCCTGAACAAAGAAGGCACCTGATCCACAGATAAATGGATATATATGTCGTTGACAACAGTAAAATTTCCCCATGCCTCTCCTGTATTAAATCTATTGCTCCCCTAAGCAATCAACTAAGTGACAGAGGACAATTCAGTCTCCCTGCACAAGCTCTCTGTATCAATTGCCTGTATGTGTGTGAATTAATGCCAGCCGTGACAGTTTTATACTAGAAACAAATCTTCACTTTAAACATGTCTGAGACCAACTTATTTCTCACGTCAAATAGGCGTCAGATAGGAACTACGGATGTAAATTGGGTTATATAAGGTATTACTAATTCCAAATCACCTGTTCATTTCAAGTGAATAGATGTGGACACACTAAGTGAATTCAATATTATGGTTATTGTCTCATACACTTTCTATTCACAATACAAGTTATTCATTTTTGCCCATCAAAAACAATCTCCTTTATACTCAGGAGTTATGATTGTGAGATATTAGTTAAAAATTTCAAAAGAATCAATGCAACCTAGGAACCTAAGCTCCATTTTCAACAATAACTTAGTATTGAGGTAAAAATGAAGAGATCAATGGCACCAAGTCTTCAAGGTGCCACAGGACTCCTTGCTGTTTTTGCAGACACAGACTAAAACAGCTACCCCGCTAAGACTTCGGCCAGTTCTGCACTAGGTCAAAAAACTTGATCTAAGATAAACAAGTCCAGCTATGACAATTGCATTGCTGGAATGACATATTTTAGATCAGTTTTGCTGGCCGTCTACACAGAGCAAGGTTGATGGGAAAAACTCTTCCATTGACCTCCGTCACTCCTCAAAACAATGGGCAGTACCATGGCTGATTGAAGGGTCCTGATTGTTCAATTTAGTGCATCCACATTAGGTGCAATAAATTGAACTGCAGAAGATTAGCCCTGAAGGAGTCGATCTTCTGGTAAGCGTAGACATACCCTTAGGCACTTTTGAAAATCCTGTCTGGCCCCTCATATATCCTAAATTAGCGCTCTACCCATGGGCTAAAGCTTACATGTGAGGTGAAACCAGCACCAATTTTTAAAGCTACCCACTTTGTGAACAGGGTCCTCCTTTCCTTTGTTTTTATCGAAAAGACTGAAAGTAAAAATGAATTTTTTCGAGTCAAAGCATTTTGTTTTGACATTCCTGAAATGTTGTGATTTTTGGGAAATTTTCAAAAAGCATTTTCAAGTAAATGCAAAACATAGGTTTTGGTTTTGTTTGTTTGGGGGTTTTCTGTTTGTTTTATTTGTTTTAATTTTCAGCAAACAAAATCAATCTATTATTCACCATGCACCAATTACAGCTGACCTCATTTTTAGACTCTTTCTTCAGATACAGAAAGCAATGTAAAAGCTCTGAAATTAGGGTAAGGAGAGAGCTCTTATTATGACTTGTCTAATGTAACCATATTTGAAAAACACTATTTCTAACCAAGTTGTTTTTATGGATATCAAATATTTCTGCGTTGGACTGTTTTCTTAACTTTGTTCCTTTTTTGTCTCAGATGGATTTTTTTTTTCTTTTTGATAATGATAAAAATACAGAATCACAGTGACAGAAAATTTGAATAGAAATTTCATCAGAAGTACAATATTTGAATGAAATGTTCAATCTAGAATACTGAGCTGTCTTTGGTTAACATCCATAGTAACTGAGAGATAGT
This sequence comes from Carettochelys insculpta, assembly GCF_033958435.1. Lineage (NCBI taxonomy): Eukaryota > Metazoa > Chordata > Testudines > Carettochelyidae > Carettochelys > Carettochelys insculpta. The sequence continues at coordinate 142,477,113 of NC_134137.1, forward strand.
AGGATCTCAAGAATTACGAATATCTTGGTAACAGAGGTTGCTCCTAATTCTAAAATATTTGTAACTTAAAACAAAATGTTATGGTTTCAAAGGTTTACAACTCAATATTAATTTAATACTGATTTGAAATTTTACAATGCAGAAGAAAAATGCTCCTATTCCCCCCTTTTTTCAGTTCATGGATTCAGCTGACTGAGCCCACACATGCGTCCTAATTTTCCACTTGCCCTTGGTGAGCAGCAATTTCAGTCTCTGTGCACCCCTAGCGTGTGCAACTTATCAACAGAAGACTAAAATCCCTCTTTAAGGAGGAGAAAGAGATCAATTTTATTGTGTCATCTGTTTTCTATAGTCTGCCAACGCTATCCTCTCTTTGCTGACGTAAGCCTGACACAAACAGCCCTTTTTCAGGTCCCAAACTTGGTAACAAAAGAGAAAAGCTAATGTATTGTGACAGACTTTACTTTCCATCTGACCTCTAAAATCAGATTTTTCTGACATCAAAACTGGTGTTTTATAACTGCTCTACACATTGATGTAAAAATGTTAAATCATGTCAGTGTTTAGCACAGTTATATTAAATTATTTCATAAATAAGTCAGATAGACAAAAATACACTGTTGGAAGTTATATATACCAAAAACTGAATCATTTCAGGCACATCTAAAGAGCAGTTAAACACCCATGGTTGTCCTGGATTAGCTGATTCGGTTTCTAAGAGCTGTAAAATCTCTGCATAGACATTCGGGCTAGCTATGGTTCCCGTGTTCCCTGTCAGGTTTGTACACCTGCTGCCACAAAGGATTCATGTGCTGCCCAGCTTATTGGCAGAGCACGCATACCTGGCAGCATGTGTTCAGGTGTCCCTCCTACCACCCTCCTCCCGAGAGGGACCCTTCTGCTACTATAGCTGTGCACAACTGGGCCCAGGGGGTTAAGAGAGAAGGGGAAAACAGCGCTGCTGTCACGTCCCGCTACCTGTGTAACCTATCTCCGCACAGCTGGTCTGTCTTCCTACAAATTCACTCCCTCCCACAAAGCAGTCCTTGGACAAAATGAAAATTTAAAGCCTATAACTGTATACATTACCTTCTTACTTGATTGATATTAATCATCTGTCCCTTATATCTCCTCTCTTAAAAAGAGAGACAGTAATGAATGTTTCTGAACAACTAGCCTAGGAAAGAAACTGATTACTTCTCCACAGAAAACTTAAAAAAATTAGAAGCATATCACTAACACAAATCTCACGTACTTCTTTACTATTTGTAGTGTCACCTAAATCAGAGGTTCTCAACCTTTTTCTTTCTGAAGCCTGTAAAATTATCTGACTGAAATATCAGAAATCTAATTAAAATACAGCACATGGCCAGAAAGGATAAACCAGCTCCTAGGACCGAAGGTTGACAGTTAAAGGTTTGTTGGAAAGATGCTAGATAAGTGGGTTGACACATAAGGCTGGAATATTACTCTGAAATGCAAACTTGCATTGTTAGGGCAGTAGACCAGTAAAGTGGTAGGTGTTTATTCAGGTCTTATGATGTGAACAAACAATCTTTGTCTGTTGTTGTCTTTAAGACTAGAAAAGAATATTAGCATTGATGATGAAAACTTAACTGAAATAGTATTATTGTTTATATGTCTCTTTGAAGGTTGTGGTAAACTCCCATGATGTTTGGGAAACAGAAGTTTATCTCAAAAGCTTATTATGAACTCCTGGGCTTAGAGACATAGGCAAAATGCACAGTTCAGTTGGACAGGATACCTTTTCATCTTATATCTACTAAGATGCTCATGGGGAAAGCTGAAAGCCATAAAAAAGGAGATTTCAGGATATCCTGGTGCCCCTTTAATGTACAGTGACTTAGGATATCAGATTTGCTTGAGGTTTCTTACAGGGGAAAACTAAAACAAATGGACTGAGATCCCAGTCATTGGTTGAAATCGTCCTGGATATGGATTTTGGACTATAACCGTGGACTAAATTCAAAAGAACTTTTTGTATTTTTGTTATGTAACTGAACTCTGGAATTGAACTCATGCCTGCATGTACACAAATCTTTCAACGAATACTCTCTTTTTAAATAAAATTTCAACTAGTTAATAAGAATCAGCAATAAGTGTGAATATGGGGTAAAGTCAGATATATGTATTGACCTGCAAGGTAATGTGTCTGATCGTGTGGAATTGGTAAAACTTTATTTGGCTGGATGTCTCGGTGGAGGCCCCAGGCTGGTTTCTTTAAGGCAATCACGTTGTTTGGGCTCCTAAGTGACTAATAAGGTAATACAGAAACTGTTTTGTGATGGCTTGGTAAATATAAATCTTGGACTAACCACCAGCACTGGGAAGAGGCCATTCTATTTCTTGCAGTGCAACCTGAGTGACCTCAGATGGCTCCCCTGGGACCCCATATATCACAAGGCCCCAATAGCATGCTGCGGGGTGAGGGACTTGAAGGGGTTAGGTTTGAGGGCTCTAGGCTTCAAGAATATATGGGGGTGCCTATGGGCATCTGCCCTGCAACGGCATCTGGCCACTGGACAGAGACCTTGGGGATAATTATAATTTGACTTCCACTGCAGGGAAGACAAGGCCAGGAAGCACTTGGGTGATCTAGCCATAGACAGGGCCAGATAGGGAAATCTACCTCCACCCCCGACTCACCTTACCAGACCACCCAGCTTGTTTGGGTTAGAGGTGGTGCAAACCAAAATGATAACTCAAAGATTGGGGGCTCAGCTCAAAAAGGCTAAAAACTGATCAGAGTCCAGTGAGAGGTGTGCTAGGGGTTATGTGCAAGAAGGGGATAGTTCAGAGAACAAATGTAGGGGTAGCTACAATCTGTGCCAGAAGGCCACCTCCAGCCCCCCGGTTATGCTTGCTGAAGGCTCTGATGGAACCAGGTCCTCACACCAGGTGACACTAACTGGTCGTGCAAGCAGTCAAAAGGGGCTGAGAGTTAAGGAGCAGCCAACCCTGCACACCAGGAGGATGAGATGAGGGAATGCCACACTATGCCCTCTGTGGCACCAGCTAGAGTAGCAGCCACTTCACACTACCCAGCTCCGGCCTGGCGGGTGGCAGGGTTTTGGGCGATGGGAAAGGAGAGGGAGAGGTTTGGGGAGCAGTTGCTAGCATAGCCCTGCTCTGATTAAGGCACTTCTGTTTGGCAATCAAAGCACTCCTGAATCTCACTCATTTTTCTTGGGCCTAGGGTTTTTGCTCTACAGGGCACAAGGGCTTGGGTCTTGCAGACCTGCTGAAACTGGTTCATGGACACCTACGGAACCACAGGTCCCCAGTGGATAACTGCTGTCCTAAATTACAGGGATTCAAATAGTATATATATGTGCACACATGTATATATGATTTCACATACCTCAACCTTCATACATATATGACTTTAATAGATACAGCTAAAATACAATCTTTTGATATAGATGGGGCATACACTTCACTAGCTCAAATATTTTTAAAAATTGTGTGAAAAATATACACACACACTTTCTACGTGAGGGAGAGCGAAATGCTATGAGTTCTGTTCCTAGAGAAGAACTTAAATTAAAAACAATTTAAAAAAATCCTTGTGCATTTCCAGCAAACATTATATGTGCCTTTATGTGCCAACAATGCCCTGCCACTACATATATTGGACAGAGTGGGCAAAACATCAAGAAATTCAATACACGTAAGCTGTTCAGTGAACACTACAAGGGAGTGGGCTATTCTGTTAAAGACCTGAGAATCTGTGTCAATTACCTCATGCATCACAAGAACTGCTTTCCTTCCTCTGATGCTCGGAATTATCTCAGACAGGACGATCAATATCCCCCGCCCCTCATCCCCCATGTCAGTTTTTATTGCAAATTTTTTTTTTTTTTTGGTCCTCTATACTTATGTCAATCTGTACTGGAAATGAGATCGATCTGATGAAGTGGGTCTGTCCCACGAAAGCTTATCACCAAATAAATCATTTTGTTAGTCTTCAAAGTGCTACATTTCTGCTGCTTTGCTATTTTTTAAACGGTCAACCAAATAAAAATAACATGAATCTAAAAACCTTACTTGAAGAATTTAAGTTGAAAAAAAAAACTATGCTCAAAACAACTTAGTCTTCAATTACCTCTATGTTTTCTGGCATTGTTAACAGAACTGTAGCAACGAGCGATCCTGCAGAAGCTCCCGCAAAAGCCTTCACAACCTTCAGTAACTTCTTACCATGCCTGTACAGAGCAGATGCTGCCCCCAAGTGGTATATACCCAGAAACCCACAAGCTGCAAATGACAGGTTGAGGTGTTTCATTTTTGCTGAGGAAAGAACATTTTGCAGTTAGGAGATGGGGCAGTTAAATTATTTAACATGTTTATTTCTTGCTATATAACATATATAAGCACAATATCTAAAAAAGGCTGCTTAATTTCGAAGGAGCTGAGGAGCTTCAATCCCTAATTAATTCAATAGGAGCTTGTAGGTGCATTGCATCTTTGAAATCCAGGGCAAGTGTGTTCAGAATAATGCTTGACCAAATACTGCTGCCTTTCTATTGTTGAAACTAGGAAATTATTTTTATGCACAATAAAATATTAATTTTTAAATGAATTCTGTATTCCTTTGTTAAATTAAAAAATTAACACTGTATATTGAGTGGATATATTTTCCTATTATCTGCCAACTTAAAAAATAAAGACCTCCAATGATTCTAGTCACTTTCCATAACTATTTGATAGACTGATACAATTTAAACCTATTTTGCCTCTGGCTGAGATGGTTAAAATTGCTCAGAATCGTACCTAATTATATCTGGTCATCATAGTCCCTTTAAATGTGCTGTACTGAATCTAAAATAGTGCTCTTGGAAAAAAACTTCCCCCTCCTCTTTCATTATTCGAATTTATTTACTTTAAAAAAATGTTATCATCACATGCAATAATGTAGAAACACATTTATGTAAAAGGTATTTCTTATTCAGAGAAAGGAAAAAGATGTTATACTTGCAATCATGAGACAACATAAGAGACAAATGAGTTACCAAAAAAAAAAAAAAAAATCAAAAACTATGCACCTGAGAGGATTGGGGGAAATTCAGGGTCTGATTTAAACTAACAAAATGCAAAGAAGAATTAAGCAGAAATTTAATTTTTAACTATCTTCTTGTGCACAGACATATTATCTTGGATTTTTGCAGAAACAGTGGAGGTATGAGAAGCAAGGTGCCTTGTATTCATTTACAGTAAACTCCTTCATATGCGGCAGCCCCAGGACAGGGAGGTTGATAGATATTCGAATATTCTGAATAATAAAGAGCAATACCTAGCAATATGTACCTCTAAAGAAATACAAGATTAGCTATTAAGAAACAAACCAAAATACATGCAGAATACTTTACTTACCAACAACAGTAGTATTGTACACTGTAAATATGCTGTATTTGCTGTATTTATTGGTATTTACTTTCACTATACTTGTAGTTTTCAGAAGTGCAACCTATATAATAACATGGCTGTCAAGCCTCAGTGTGCATCTTAAACATACAGTCATATAAGGTTACAGAGTCAGCACAGACAGACTTGTTGGATTCTCAGTATCTGAAGTAATAGCTGAATGTTCTAGGAATTAAAACTCATTGTTTCCCCAAGCTTAGCTTGCATCACTCTAACACATCCAATGTGTAAAGCACAGGTTTCAGGTGAGTTGATGTAGTCCTGTGATTAATGACCAGGAAAACAAAGAATTTTGAAAGGAAATCCCTTAAAAGAAGATTAAATACATTGTTATTCCTTCCTTTCGTATAGATTAAAAAGCAGACAAAACAGGAAGATTTCCTCTTGTACAAGTTTAAAAACAGCTAAAAAAAGCTCTTATCAAAATCTACAAAAAAGCACCAATACACTTTCAAGAATTAATCAGATACATTTTAAATACTGAACTCTGTAGCTTGTTTAAACTTATACATTGAATCTCTTCCACCCAGACTTTATGAGGTATCACAGAAGTTAATCAGCAATGTATGGGGAACTTTTTATTTAAAGTTTTAAGATTTTTTTTAATTAAGCATACCTTTATATCGTGTTAACTGGACGTCTCTGAAAAATAATTTCTATCTTGTGTCTTAATGTTTTGGTGTGGGAATACATGTATAACTTAATCCACTCTGGCTACAACTGTACAGTCTCCTGCCCCCAGCAGGAGGGAGCAGCTATTTAACAACATACAGTAATATAACCAAAAATGGCTCAAGTTCCCCCCAAAACTCCATTGTAACTACTCTGATTGTTCTCATTTCCTACATGGAAAGCAAAAATGAAATCCCTGATCCACTATAAGGTTAATGGCAAGATTTAAACAGATTTTGAATCTATCACCGTATTTGTATACTTGTTCTGATTTGCATGACAGGAAGAAATTAAAAAGATGGAGTGATAATTATCTGTAGGTTTTAACTCTGTTTTTTCCTGTACAGAACTAGCTCAGTTATAACTGTCATATTTAATTCCCAGAACTTTATTTTCTGTGGCACAAAGCACCAGTGTGAAGCTGTAATTTACAAAATAAGAGATATGTATATCAAGAAAGGTGAGATATACTGTAAACCAGTTAGATGTAGATTTGCTTGTTATACTACATATTTTAGAGTTTGGCTGTTTTGTCTGCGTGATCAAGAACTCCTCCTAAAGACTAGCAAAATAGTTTATTAGGTGAGCTTTCGTGGGACAGACCCAGAAGAAGTGGGTCTGTCCCACGAAACCTCACCTAATAAACTATTTTACTAGTCTTTAAAGTGCTACTTGACTGCTTTTTGTTTTGATAGTGTATGGACTAGTACGGCTTCCTCTCTGTTACTATCCTCATAAAGAGTAAGAGCTAGGACCATGAAATTCAGTAAACAGCTCCCCTTTTCATAACTTGAAGAAACATAAAAGTTTGGTTGTGCCAGGAAAATGGGACTGCTTCTTATAAAACCTAACAAGAAAAAGAGAACCAACAAATCAAATGCAGTCCTCAAAACTGACATAACACTGCTAATTTGAAAGAAACTGAACCAAGTTGAGCCAGAAAAATATAACGAACCTGGAAGAGGACTGCTTCTCAATAAACCTTACAAGAAAGAGATAAAAGAGAGAAATTTGGAGTAGCGCTGTTTTTGCACAATCCATGTTAAAGTCAGAAAACTAGAAGAAAATGATGCAGTAAACCCTCAAAATGTGTGGGTTTTTTGAGTTGCGCTTAACTCGCATTAATGCGCAACTCAAAATCCCACTCTCCGCAAGCCCTGGCTCAACCCCCACCCCTGCCCCAGTTCCAACCACCCATGCACAGCTCCAGCTCAACGCCCCCACCACGTGTGGTTCCGACTCAGCACTCTCACCCCCGTTCAACCCCCTGGCCCCAGTTCAAACCTCCTGGTGTCGACTGTTCTATTTGAGTACGTCAGATACTTGTTGCTTGCCAATGTTTTTAAAAAGAACTTAACTGCAATTAAGGTAGGGGTGAGCAACCTTTTAATGTCAGGCCCCACTTTAAATCCCTGCAACTAGTAGGGCCACGCCAACCTGTCTAATGTAATCCAAACTGACAGAAATTTCAGTTATGTTCATATAAAAAAACAAAACAAAACAAAAAAACCTTTAGGCATGTATAAGAAAATACGTAGAATGTAATTTTTTTTATTAAATCGGTATATAAATGTGGATATGCACACATAAAAACAGTAACATATTTCAACATTTTAATGAGATGGATGAGCCTGAGACCCAGCAGCTGATAGTGTTGCATCACTCACCCATGAAATTTCACGCGCCCCTGAGGCCACCACCTTGTGCACTCTTGATTTAAGAGATGCACAAACGGGTAAATGTAACTACTTGTGACCCTTCAGAGCCAAATCCAGGATTATTCTATTTGCTACCCAAAATCCATAAACCTGGAAACCCCAGACACCCTATAATTTCAGGTATTGGCACCCTTACCACAGGACTATCCAGCTACATGGACTCCCTCCTTCAAACCTATGCTAGCAGCACTCCTAGCTATCTCTGAGATACCACTGACTTCTTGAGGACATCACAGAACATCCAAAATCTTCCTGAAAATACCATCTTTGCCACCGTGGATGTAGAAGCTCTTTGTATCAACTTCCCACATGAAGATGGACAACAAGTGATCAGGAAAAATATCCAAGATGTTACAATGGCACATCTAGTGGCTGAGCTATGTAACTCTGTCCTCACCCACAACTATTTCTGATCTGGGTAGACAATTTATACCTCCAAATCAGCAGCACTGCTACGGGCACCCGCATGGCCCCCCAGTATGCTAACATTTTTATGGCTGACTTAGAACATTGTTTCCTCAGCTCCCGCCCCCTATAATCCCTCCTTTACTTACGCTACACTGATGATCTCTTTACCATTTTGACCAATGGCAAAGAGACCCTTGAAGAATTCCACAGGGATTTCAACAACTTGCTCCTCACTATCAATTTCAGCCATGACCATTCTACATGAGAGATCCATTTCCTGGACACCACAGTAGTAATCACCAATGGTCATATCAATACCACTCTATACCAGAAACCCACTGACTGCTATTCTTACCTACATGCCTCCAGCTTCCATCCAGGACACATCACATGAGCCATTGTTGATAGTCAGTCCCTAAGATACAACTGCATCTGCTCCCTACTGACAGAGACCAAAAACTTCAAGAGCTCTACCACGCATTCTTAAACTTAACTACCCACTGGAAGAAATAAAAAAAACACAAACCAAACAGATTGACAGGGCCAGACGAATACCCATAAACCAGCTACTTTTAGACAGGCCCAAGATGGTTAATAACAGAACATCGCTTGTCATCACCTATAGCCACCAATTCAAACCTCTCCCACGCATTATCGGCAATCTGTCATCGTCAGACACGACGGACTACCTACAACCTGTATTGGAACATGATACTGCACTCTCACCGGCCCTGGGTGACAGGCCTGTTCTCTCCTACAGACAGCTGCCCAACCTCAGGAAAATTCTTACTAGCAACCACATGCCACACCACAGAGATACTAATCTTGGAACCTTTCTTTGCAACAAACCCTGTTGCCAACTCTGTCTACATATTTATACTGGAGACACCATCACTGGTGCTAACCACAACAGTTACAAAATCAAGGGCTCATATTCCTGCACTTCCATTAATGTCATATATGCCATCATGTGCCAGCAATGCCCCTCTGCCATGTATACTGAACAAACTGGACAATCATTTCACCAAAGAATGAATGAGCACAAATCAGACATTAGGAATCTGAATACATATAAACCTGTAAGTGAGCACTTCAGTTTGGCAGATCAGAGTATCCAATACTTAACGGTGTGCATTTTAAAACAAAAAGATTTTCACACCAGATTACAAAGGGAGACATCCGAATTGGAATTTATTCTCAAGTTTGACACTTATCACCTCAGACCCAACAAAAATATCAATTACCTTACATATTACAACGACACATCTTTGATACTTCCCAGTGACCTCAGGTATCCTACTTAATAGACATCTGCAGAAACTTTTTTCTTACACCTTCACCCTCCTTCCTTCTGTCCTATCTAGCTCATTTGTCAGGGTTTTGGGTTTTTTTTCCTCAGTCTTTCCTTTAAATTCTTTGTCTCATATATCAGGATTCTTCAGATCTGAAGAAGTGAGTCTGTCCCATGAAAGCTCATCAACTAGGAAATTATATAGTTAATATTTAAGGTGCTAGAGGACTGCTTTTTTTGTTTTATGAAGATACAGACTAACCCAGCTACCTCTCAAACTAATTGGTGCCCATTACTCAGAACGCCTTTGGGCCACTGCAAATGCAAGGAGACGAGCTCGTCTTGGCCACACACCCTTTCACTCTCAAATCAACTTTTTCCACCTAAGCTAACGAGAAAGGGTACCTACACAATGTCAAGTCTGACATTCTCAACAGGTGGGCAAGAGCACAGAGAAGGTGATAGCATGCCCCAACAGAGTCCTAGGGTACAAATCTGGATAGAAGAAAGCCAAACAACATGGGTTTATAAATCTGTAGCACTGGGCTAGTTAAAATGAAAACCACTATTGCTAAGCCTTTGGTTTTTTAAAGTTCTGTCCCCTTCCCTCTGCCCCAAAATGTCTATGTACCAAACCAATTTAAATTTAGAACTAACCCTTCTTCTCTTTCCCCATTCCCTCTACCCACCCCCAGAAAAAAAGTTTAAAACTTCCTAAACGTTTAAAACTTCCTTTATAAGATCAGCAGCAATTTTACCTGGCTTTTTTGCTGATTACTCGACCACTGACCAATAAAAGGTAGTTGCTACTTCAAAATTCCAGTGCTGCAAATAAAAGGCTGGCAAGTGCACACAGAATTCATTGTCATGGGCACAAAAGAACTGATTTTGCTCCAACTGCTACAAAAAGCCCTTTTCTTAAATGTTTCATAGACTGGATCTACACTACCAAGTCCTTTCAGAAAATCACACCCTCTTCCAGAAGAACAAGCAGAGCATCCACACAGAAAAATGTGCTCTTTCAAACTCCTTTTGAAAGAATGCTGCTCTTCTTCCAGATGCCCTCTTCCTCTCCCAAATGAGGAAGTGTGCCTTTTTCCAAAACAGTCTTTTGGAAAAAAAGACTGTGTAGATGCACTGGGGGCTCATGATTTGAAAGAGCAGTCCTCATGATGCCGGATTTTTCGATCCCTGGCCCGTTCTATCGAAAGAGCTGGAGATGTGTGGATGCTCTCTTTTGAAAGACCAGATTGCTTTTTTGATCCACTTTTGTGTGTGTGGATGCGCTCTTCTGAAAGAAGATCTTCCAAAAATCATCCTTTGAAAGATCACTGTAGTGTAGACCTGGCCATAGAGACCCTAAATCAGGGGTCCCAAAATCATGGCCTGGGACCCATCTCTTGCCCGGACAGTTCCACAATCCAGCCCCCTTACAGCTGCTGGCATACGAATCTCTACGCCCTCCCATCTCACCCCTTCCTTCAAGCCCCTTCCCCCAAGGGACGTGGTTTTGAGGATTACCAGGAGGTCTGTGGCAACAGAAGCAGTGGAGAAGCAGAGCAACACAGCAGCCCCTGTTTTGCTGCACCACTTTCTCCCAGGCCAGCCTGGTTGCTCTGCTTCACTGTGGTCATGGGAAATAGAGTGCCCCAGCCCCATGGCATGCTGGCTTGAGAGAGGACAGTGAAGCAGAGCAGGCTGCCGCAGAGCTCTGCTTCCCTGCAGCTCCCAAGGGCATTTTGAGTGCGGGCGGGGGCTGAAGCCCTACTGCGAGCTCCAGCCCACATAAGGCCCTACAGGCTGAGGATGGGGGACCACCACATCCACAACACAGTTGGGGCAGCCACCACTAGGGCCCTAAAGCAATCATGTAATGGATTTACACAAATCTATACTCAAACTAGAGCAGCTTTCCAGAGACTGTAAATAAATGTCAATTACTAAGCACAAAGAATTCATATGGGGTAAATACTGAAGCAAGTCTGCCTGTGGTTTATCTTCAAAATCAAAAAAGCCCCAAGTTGGTGAGCTGCCTCAAATACAAAGGCTCTGATTCAGAAACTAATGAAGTCCATGGCAGCCCTCTGACTGAATACAATGTGTGTTTGATTGAGACCAAAGTACACACAAGGCCCTATTACAAAGTCACCTCATGCTACCAGTACAGAAATTAAAATTATCTAGTAAAGAACAATAAAATAATACCAGAATATGTCTTCGTCATTTAATAGACTATTCCTGCTTCTTCTCAAACACCAGCCAAGTTCCAATAAAAAAAGACTTCTGCTGACTGCAACATGATTGGACCAACAGTATATTGGGTGAATGAAACTGGGATTTTTGAAATGAAGACTGTACCTCAGTGATTCGTGATAATTATTATATCGTAACTTGATGACAAAAAAAAAGTATTAAATACCTTCCATAATGAGCTGTTTTCCATCATATGTTGCTTTGGGCCCTTTCTCATGGGCTGTTTGAACTTCCTCAGCACCAACTGCTGTTGACATGTCCATTATCAACCAGTGATTATGTACCTGGGATACCCATATTTAGACAATCAAAGGTTAATCTTTTGAAGAAAATAATGAAATAAATGATTGCAGCAAAATTTTAGCTTATTTTTTCTGAAATATTTAGAACAATGCTGTGAAAAATTATTGCATGGTCTTTAAAACTATCTGGGTATGCTTTCCTTAAAAAAATGAATAAAAGTTCCATGTCATTTGCATGACTCAGTGTTGTTATTAATAACACAGGTCGAACGTCTCTAATCCAGTACTCTCGGGACTTGACCAGTACCAGTGAGGGAATTTACCAAACCAAGTGAGTTCAATATTGTCTAGCTGTATTACCAACACTTCCACTGCTTACTGGGCTCTTAGAAGACATTTAAAGATAAATTACAGCTAAATAACAGCACTGAGAACACTGAAAGCCAGAACTGCTGTCTGTAAGCAAACTTCATGGGACCATGGGAACCAGGATACACCCATGGTAAGTGCTTGTCCAGCTAACTAAAATCATGTAAAATTACGAATGCGGCCAGATAAGAGTGTGCTGGACTAGAGAGGTGCAACTTGTATATGCCATCATTTTAACACAAAACAGTATGTAGCAATTTATACTTTCAAAGCTAAAATTAACCAAAGCAGATGTCTAAAACTAGGTACAGTACACTTTGACAGTTACAAGCAGCTTCTGTAGAACAGTCTGTTTCTTTGCACATCATGAGTTTATAATTTCAATTATCTTTTCCACTGATTCAATCACGTTTTCACAGCCTTAGATTTTTTTTCTCTTTTTTGTATGTTCCATAATCACACTCATGTTCTGTGGAATACTTCCCTTCACGAGTAGATCATATTACCTCAGTCCATACCTCTCCTAAACACTAATCTCCTTCACCTAGTCGTTTACTAGTTATTATCTTACTTTTCTTACCCTACCACTAGGTTTTATTTTTCTCTTAACAAAACTACAAGTACAAGAAATCTACATGGCAAGTCACATATTTTCTGTTACTTCTCTACTTCTACCCCTTAATTCTTATCTACACTTACTAGAAGATCATTGAGGCAAATATCAATCCCACAGAGGTCGAGTTAGCAGATCCAGTAAAGACATGCTAAATCAACCACTGATTGCGCTCATCAACTCCTCCAGAATAATTAGTGTACAGGGAGTCAATGGGAGAGTTTCTCTTATCAACCATTTCAGTGGAGATACCATGGTAACTTGATCTCAGGTACATCAACTTCAGCTATGTTATTCAAATACCTGGACCTGCATATTTTAGTTCAGCATTGTCTCCTAGTATCGACCTGGCTTTACTCTGTATGTTTGGACTCTAACAAAGAAAAATGACCACTCTCTTATGTAAGTAAGTCTCAATTCATTAAACCCTAAGGACAAGTCAACACTAAAGAAGAAATTCAACCTAAGGTACGGGTGACAGAGGTACTCTCCAGATTCGATTTAGCATGTCCCTGTTAGACACACTGAAGTCAACCTCAGAAGATCAACCTCCAGAGCATCTATCTTCAGGTAAATATAGACATGCCCTAAGAAAGTACATTGTGAAAGGAAGGGATCTGGTCTTGCTGTTGAACAGCATCATGCATACCTATACCACCAAAGAAAAAAATAAATTAAGTATATACTTACATTATATGTTGATTTAACGTGTGTGGCTCTCAAATTGCAGTAACCCAGAACACCAATCCGAAACTGCTGAATTTTTAAAAATATGCAACCATGCAGCCCATCCTCCTTCAGTGGAGGCCACTGCCTTTGGATACGACACATGCGTTTAGTGGCCCACATTCCTCTGGAAAGTAGTCCCTGAATCCAGATGGTGTAACAATACATGGATGTGCTCAGAGCAGGTTCATTTCACTGCCATACACTTACAATGAATGAGACAGCTCTATTACCACCACATGAGTTTACTGCTGGAAGTTACAAGATCATGTAAGGGAGAGGTCTCATCATCCAATAACAATCTTTAAAATACCTGGTGAAAACAGACAAAGCCATCATCACTGAAAGGTAAAGAGAAGCTGTATATCAAGGCCCTAACCCTAAAATGAGAGCCATTTGGAGTCCAAATGACATGGTTAACTTTTAGAGTAGTTTGACATAAATGTAATAGTTGTCATCTAGTGGAGAAACACAATAAATGCATGCAGCTGCAGAAAAGCTGTGTTTCACTCTACATGTATTTATCTTGGGCCCCAACCCTACAATAAGGTTTACACGGGAGGAAAGTTTGTACTTCTGTAGAGTTTATTGTTCAGGCAGAGTTAGGCAAAAGTACATTTGCAAAACGAACTCTTAAAAGCCATTTCTACATATGCCTCTTCCTCGGGAATGGGCGTGATAATGAGCAGCCCAAAAAACGCTAATGAGCGACAGATGTAAATTTCCCACGCCTCTTTAGCATATGGCCATGTGATTCGGAGTCCAGAAGAAGCTCTTCCAGACTCCAAAATAGCCCTGTAGACACGCAGCCCATGGGCATCTCCCAGAAGGGAACTCTCCTTCCGCTAGCCCCTTCTTCCTCAAAATTTTGCAATTATGGAAATTTTTTATGTAGATCTCCCTCAATCTCTTCTAGTGAAGTTGGTCCATTTTAAATGTTAATGTGAAGAATGATTATTTCCAGGTGATTCAAGCACTCACTTCTAATCATCATCCAGAAAGGAATTTGCACCTTACAAGTTAAAGTTTAGAAAAGCACCTCCACGACACCATTATTTTGTGTGAACTCACCCTAGAGGGGCCCAGGGTAGGAAGACTGAGAGCATGCCTGCCACATCACATCAATGGCCAAATGCCTATCTCCTCTGGTTTGCAAACTGCTCTGGATCTGAAGCTCTTAGGGGACCTCGAATGAGGCAGCAGTGCATTATGCCCTACAAGCAAAAACATTCACTTAGCACCGAGGCACCAAAAAGGTTAGGCAGCAGCTGTGTGGGAGTTTTGCAGATCACACTGATGCTTAAAAATGAGGTTTCAGTATTAAGATCAGGTCTGGGTCACATCTACCATGTATTATGTCCACCAGCAGCAATTTAAGCACTGGTCCTGTAAACACTGATGCATGTACTTAGTGGCTGTGCAAATGATTATTCCCGTTAACTTCAACTGAACTATTCATGAGTAAAGTTTACAGGACATATGCTTAATCTGGAAAACTCAAGACTGTAGGGCAAGATGGACACACAAATTTTCAGACTTCCAATGTTATCAGTAACACATCACACGATTTGATCCATAAAGACCCTGCTTGCATAGGTTAGGTTGCAGGATGGGGCCATATTCTGCAAGTGAAAATACAAGGTCTAGAGCACAAGCTGAGTACAGAAATTTTACCTTTGGACTTCTATATACCTGTCTGAGTGCCAGTGATACTTCTGGCAGGCAGCCCCACAGGCTGGAAGTGGATCTGCCAGTGGCCCGAGACAGAGAGCCCCGGTGGCCAGGAGCACGGAGCTGCTGCTGCCCCTGGGCAGGGGACCACCACCAACTGGGGCAGGGGGCAGTGACAATGCCGTGGTGAGATACGCAGTCCCCCCCATCCAGCATGCTTCCGTCCCCTTCTCCTGCCCAGACCACTCCACCCTGCTCCTACATCCCTCCTGCGCAGACCCTCCCTCCTCTACACTCAGCCTGTTCTTCCACCCTATCTCCCACTCAGACCTCTCACCTCCAGCCCACTTCTGCACCCTTCCTCCCACCCAGACCCCAAACACCCACATCCAGCTCGCTCCTACGCCGTCCCTCCTGGCCAGAGCCTGCACACTCATCCCCAGCCCAGAGTGGGAGAAAAAACAACCTGCAGCAGATTCTGCAGGGCTCCAGCCCCCGGCCCATGATGGAGCCTGTGCAGCAGGAGCCCCCACAGTAGGGTTCCAGCCCCACACCAGGGTGGGATCCTTGGCCCCAGCCCTGTACCAGGATCTCCAAGGGGAGACTGGTCCTGGTCAATCTCTCAACAAAACAGTCACTGGGAAGCACAGCAGACAGGGCTGCCCATTGTTCTGGATGCCCTGTCTGTAGAGAGAACCGCCCCGCCCCGCCCCCCGCCCCCACCACACAGCTAATTTGTTGAAAGAATCTGTGAACCCGAGGGGTGTCTGGATTCAAACAGAGCTCTGACACTCCCCCGCCAGGAAGAGCGCCTCTGGCAAGAGAAAGCTGGTGAGGACGCTCGGGGGGGGGAGAGGGGGCCTCTGCCCACAGACAGGGCTTCTGGGACACCGGGCAACCCTGTGTGCTGTACTGCCCGTCGACCATGGTGTGGACCGCGACAGTTGGCAGTCTGGCCCGTCTCTGTCGACAAGAGTTTCTCCTGAAACCACCTGCTGCCGACAGATGGCACTAGTGCTGACGCAGCCAGCCCCACCCACCGCGCGCGTGCTGGGATAACCCTGGACTCGGGACCCGTAACGGCTGCAGCGACAGAGGCTCTGCATCACGCACACAGCAGGGCCAGGCCAGGGCGAGGCTCCCGCCAAGCCGTCAGGAACCGGGCTCCGGGGGAGTCACAGAAACGCAGCCCCTCCCCCTTGGGATCCAACATAGAGCGCCGCGGTCCCGGCGCGCAAGGCCGCTCAGCGGGAGCGAGCCCCATTGTCCGGCGCTCAGGAGCCTCACCCAGCCACGCACCTCGGCTCTCCGCACGCGCGAAGCCGGCGGCCGCTGACGTACATATTGTTCTACAGCGCAAACGCAGCGCCGAAACGACTGACAGCCGCTGCCTCTCGTGAAAAGCTCGCGAGAGCGGACTTCTCGCCGGGCTGTGGAGGGCGCGTACTCCGGGCGCTGGAGTCGCGCGCATGTGACGCTTAAAGGGGCGGAGAAAAATTAATGAAGGAAGTTGGAGGGGCGCGAAAAAAGGCGCGCATTAGGCCAGCGGGCCGGCGCCGGCATGAGCGGCTCGTGCACAGGCTGCAGGCCCGGAGCCGAAGGCCGGGCTGCAGTCAATGAGACGGCGGCGTGGCAGTGTATTTCCGCACTGCGTGGGGACGAGCAGCGCCCGCTGCTGGAGCTTTTCGGGGCCGTCCGTGGCCCCTGGCGACGCGGCTTTGGCACTTCTGCTTTGAAATTGATCAGCTGTGCCCGTGTCCTTGGCTCCGTCCCAGCTGGTGGAGGCAACATAGCCCTGAAATATTATTGTCCATTAATTAAATTCTGTTGATGATAACAACAGTTCTTCTTAGGGGCGTTTTAAGTGCCGCTGAGATGTTCGTGCGCCTCTTTCCCCTCCCACACGAGTGCAAATGCAACGTACAATACACAGGGGCTGGCAGATTTAAGAAAAGTTGTATGGAACATATGGCGCCCTGCTGGCAGCCTCACTCCTGGGATCCCAAGCAGAGGGGTGGGGGGCCCTACTGCTGGGAGCTGGCTGGGGTGCAGACCCTGACCAGCAGCTGCAGCTGTGGGAACCTTGGGGGGGGGTCAGAGAATTTCCATGACAAGATGTGTGCCCCATTTATGCAAAAATGTCCCCCAGGGCTGCCAACGGCCCTTCACCCCCAGGTCCCTTGTAGCAGGGGACCTGGTAGCGATGGGTACTTCTGCAGCCCCACAGGACATTTTTGCATAAATGGGGTATGCAGGACTAGTCATGAAAACGTTATGAAAATTGAATATGCCTGGCACCCCTAAGTACACAGGTGATAGATACTTGGGATGATTTCCCATTAGATTTTTGAACATATAATGAAATGTGAGTCTTATTTATGGCCTCTGTTGGTCGATCTTATTGTGCATACTGTGGACTTATCAAATAGCAAGCAATTCTAGAGCACCTTTGAGACTAAGAAATTATGAGGTCATGAATTTTCCTGGGTAAAACTAACTTCCTCAGATGAATGGAGTAGAAAAATGTCCTCTCTCAATCTTTGGACTCTTGGTGTTCCAAGTGGGGATGTTTTAGGTTAACCAATAAAACTCATCCTAAATGGACAAGGCTTTCCAGTTCTGGTTAACTGGGTGTGGGCAGGGGTTGCTCCAGCCAAGCAGAGCCTTCCCAGATGTCCCCCTACCCACAGCATGCTTTGAATGGGTGCTGCTCCAGCCTGACTGGAGTGCCCCTGCCTGCTGCGCACCAGGGAGAGGGAAACTCCAGCTCCATCAGAGCAGTCTGGGGAGGGGGGTGAGAGCAGTCCTGGCATACTATTGGGGTGGGGTGTGACTCGGGAGGTGGCATCAGTGGTCTCCCCAGCCGTTCCCCACTTATTAGGTTAACCAGTTAAGGATAGGTTTACCTACAATTTAACCAGTTAACAAATTAACTGGGATTTTACATCTCTATTTCCTAGTCTATTCCTAATCCCTCAGATTTCCTCTGTGTTACATTCCCAACTCACTCTTTTTCAGGGACTTCCTGAAATTCACTCTAATCTCCCCTTGGCATATGCATCTCATTCACTCTGACCCTCACAGTCTTTTCAGTGACTCTTAACCCAACCCTGACATAGCACAATGGCTAGGATTGCCCCAGACATCTATGTCCTGGGAGGAAAATGGCCCATGGGTGGTCGTCCACCTCTGTGCAGCCAGTGACCTGTATTTCCCACCGCAATGTTGGTACCTCCACATATATTTTTGACAACATTTTTTAGAATTTTACAGTATTTTGCCCTTTTTTTTTTTATCTCTTTGTACAGAATTCTTTCCGGATTACCAGAGCTGTGACTAATCAGGCTTATCCCTTTTTTTCCAGCACATGTATGAACAGATTGTATAGCACTTGTCCTAGTACAGGTCCTGTGGGAGAAACCCTGCTATTTATCTCCCTCCTGTATGAAAATGGATCATTTGTTCCTCGTTTTGTTTGTTAAAACAAAAAGCAGTCAAGTGGCACTTTAAAGACTAACAAAAGAATTTATTAAGTGAGCTTTCGTGGGACAGACCCACTTCTTCAGACCATAGCCAGACCAGAACAGACTCACTATTTAAGGCATAGGTTCTGTATATTGAGTCTGTTCTGGTCTGGCTATGGTCTGAAGAAGTGGGTCTGTCCCACAAAAGCTCACTTAATAAATTATTTTGTTAGTCATTAAAGTGCTACTTGAGTGCTTTTTTGTTTTAATAGTATATAGACTAGCACGGCTTTCTCTCTGTTACTTTTGTTTGTTATATTTTATCCAGTTACTGATCCATGAGAGGACCTTCCCTCTGATCTCACAAATGCCTACTTTGCGTTTGAGCAGGAGTGGGCAAAATATGGCCTCCATACCACATCTGGCCCACCAGTCCATCAGCTGTGGCTCATAGGTGCATCCTGTGTGTCCCACCCCTGCATGCTACTGAGAGCAGGCAGCTGCTCTCATCCATGTGCATCTGAACGCTGCAAGAGCAGAGGAAGGGGGAAAGTCTTTGTGTGCTGCCCCTGCCCCCAGCACCATCTTGCAGCTCCCATGGGCTGTTTTCTGGCCAATGGTAGCTGCCTGTTTGCAGGACTGTGACTTTGTGATAAAATCCTCCCCTCCAAGGCTTGTGGTGCTCAGAGACATACATGGCTGAGAGCAGCTGCATGCATGGGCGGGGCAGGCAGGGAGCCTGGCTGAGCCTGGGCTCCTGGCCACGGGGAGCCAACCAGGTAAGCGCATCCTGACCAGAGCCTGCCTCTGGCACCCCAGCCCCTCCCTCCCTCAACCTTTTGCACCCGATACACCCATTACCCCCTCCCATTTCCTGCACCCCAATCTCTTATACCAGTCACTACCCAAATCCCTGCCCTCCCCTCCCTCCATCCCCTGTGCACTCCTGCTGCAGGTCACAAATCCCTCCCAGGCTCTGCATTCCTTCCTACACACCTCCTCCAGGTCAGAATCCTCTGTTGCACCCATGCCCCCTCCTCTCCTCCTGCACACTCCCCCGCAAACCATTCTCCTGCCTGAGGTCACATCCCTCTCCTTCAAAATCCTTCCCAGATCCTACACTCCCTCCTGCACCCCATTCCCTTACCTCAAGCTGCCTTCTGCACCCAGCCTCCCTCCCAAACCCCACGTCTCTTTCAGTTACATAATGGAAGAGTGTGGCCCTTGATCTTTACCAGATTCTTGGAGTAGCTCCCCACATCAAAAAATCATTGCATACCTCTGCTATCAAGGTGTTCGTGTGGGCTTTGTCAAAGGCTTTCTAAAGATCTAAGTAAACTATGTCTATTGAATCACTTTTGTTCAACTCCTCACACACACACACACACTCAAAGAATTCTAATAGATTGTGAGGGGGTATGATTACCTGTTTGCTTTTAAATAAAGCTGTGTTGACTTCCTCAACAAACTGTGTTCTTCTGTGTGTGTCTGACAATTCTGTACTGTAATTTCAACTGGTTTACCTAGTACTAAAGGGGCGCGGGAGAGGATGGAGGGGGTCACAAGGGCTTGTGCCGGGGTGGCCACACTGGCCAACAGCCACCATGCCAGTTCCAGGCTGTTGGCTGGGGAGAAGTCCGCCAGGATCAGGGCAGCACTGAGGGGGGAGCACCAGCAGGACTGAATGGGGAGCTGTGGAAGGGGCTGCAGGGGGTGCCGTGGGAGGGCCGGTGAGGGAGGGGGAAGCTGGTTGAGGCAGGTGGCCACAGCCTGGGTGAGGGTTTCCAGGCTGTCTGACACCTGCACCCACATCTCCTGCTCCGTTGCCAGCCACTCCTGGAGCACGGACATCGTGCCGCACATGATGGCCTGGTTCGCTACTACCTCCTCCTCCCCTCGTCGGCGACAGCATCTGGTCTGGTGGTGACTCCACACAGCCATGGAATGAAGCGGGGTTGTGGCCTCCTGTCCCTCGGCAACTGGGGGCAGCGGACCTGTGGAAACAGAAGGGGACAGAGGGATGACCCATAAGTCCTGTGTCCTGACTCCAGAGGCCGGGGCCCTGCTCAAATTGCTCCACCCCCCCCATCCTTGATGGTCTGGGGGGTCCCATGGGATATTGGATGCAGAGGGGTCCCTTCATGGTGGGTCTCGCGCTGGGGTTGGTAACCCCCCATTTCCCCTTCAGCTCTCTATGCCTTAGTTACATTATCTACCATTGCAAAGTCTCTGTTCTTTCAGCAGGATAAACCACCCTGAATAGGACCATGCTTTTCCTGCAAGCCTTGGGCAGGGGGAACGTGGAGCTGTGCAGGGGGGTGGGCACTGAGAGTCATGCGGATGCATGGCCCCCTGCCTGCTGCTCCCTCCAGGAAGACTGGAGACGCCCGGCTGGAGGGGTCCTGGCTGAACAATCTGGAGGAGATTACGATGACAAGGGTCCCATTGCTAGAACCCTCATCATTGCTGTTGGCCTCTTGGTCCTGTTCCCCTGGGCAGGGGATGGTGGCACCTGAGGCTCCTGGCTCTTCCTCCTCCATGGGTGCCTTGCTCTTGGTCTCAGGCTTGGAGAGGTGGGTGGCCATGTCTAGGAGGTGCTCAGGGCGGGGGTACCTGCTTGGGCCCAGGGAGGTGGTCCAGGTCCTCGTAGTGGGGACAGTGAGTGGGAGGTTCCCCCGACTGGCTGGCAGCGTCTCGGGTGTGGCAGTACGCCTTTTGACTGCACCTGGTCTCCGGTGCAGCTGGGGTGCTCCCTGGCACTGAGGCCCCTGGAGAGGCAGTCAAATGCATCCATGTTGCGGCAACGCACCCCAGTCTGGAGGAGACGCTCCTCTCCCCTGCCCCACCAAAGGCTGAGGAGGTCCTTGCACTCCTCCTCGGACCAGGAGGGGCCCCTTCTGCCTCTGTGCTGGGTCGGCTCCTGGGAGCCCTGGGCGGCCTCACCAGGGGACCCATGGCGAGCACAGGGCTCCTGGCTACTTGCCATTGGCATCAGGGGGTTGGCAATCACTGCTCTGTCGTTGGAGGGAGAATGTGCAGCTGAGAGCTTGTGCTCCCCTCGCTCCTAGCACAGACTCAGCTTCCTCTCCCCGGTTGTTGGATGCGTATTTCCTTAAACGCGGCCAGCAGTAACCATAGAGCCCGACCTGGGGCAGTCAGAGCATCTCCAAGCTCCTGTGGGCTCCTGCGGGCTCCTGCAATGGTGGACCTGCTATTTTGAAAGTTACGCTTTGAAATAGGCTGCTATTCCCAATACAGGAATGGAAGAACAACTTTGAAATGTGGCCCCGTTACCTCCATCCCAATTTCAAAATAGCATATACCGTGTGTAAATGCTCCATGGTGATTTTCAAAAGGGGGCCTTATTTCAAAATTATTTTCAAAATAAATTGCTAGTGTAGACACAGACAGTGTGTCAAAGTTTCCATTGAATAATATTTAGGAATTAAGTACACATTCATTATGAGCTATTAAATACAGGAGAAAAATCAAAATGTCAATCAATTTTGATTTTACCATTAGAGATGTCCAAAAGGTTATTAATTCTTATTTTATTTCCCTAGTTCTGGATCTCTTCTGATCTACACTCACAAAAGTTAGAAAACTGATAATTTTCAAATTACCTTGTTTCCTATGAACATTTTTGGTATAGGTTACCAGGTCATTTAAGTGATTTCCAGGTACTCTTTTAGTGCACAAGGCAATTATGTATACGGTCTCTAATTCAGAAAAAATAACGTTGGGGCCATTTTTTCTAGTCATTGGATTTTAGCCAAGGAAATCACTCAAGTCCAGTGAGTGCACTGCTGTTGTTAACATTATAGCCACATGCAACCAAAAAGTGATATACTGTCAATTTCTGTATAATTGTGACACTGTTTTCAAAGCTGTTTTCCCCCAGGTTTGTGGCCAGATGGTTGATCAGGATTCTCAAATGCTTCAAGGCATACTTTGTGCTATGTTTGGAAAGTTTTTTTTGCTTCACTGCCAACTGGTCCATGAGCTAGTGACTGTTTCTGGTTTTGCCTTATTTGTTACATCTAGAAAATGTGCATAGCATTGATGTGCGATGGTGATGTTGCACAGCGTGCCTGTATATTAAACACATGTCTAAGAATAAATCATGCACAGGATGGGGTGATGGGGTGGTGTGAAGAACCTTTTGCATCAAGCACAGATTGGAGTCACCACTATTTTATTTTTTTTTTAGAAGGCATCTGGTGGGTGGACTTTATTCATTACATGAGCAGAGTCTTTGTCTGTTCTTTAGGCCTGCAAAGACTACAGTTTTGTACCTGTAACCCCACTGGATCAGGCCAACAGTTTGCCTGTCCAAGGCTCAATGATTTGTTTCCCCTACTCCCACATCCATCATCAGACTGTTTAGAATCCCAATTAAAAATAGACAATGGGGTATAGTGTAAACACTTTAAAAGATTTATTAAATGAAGGTAGTTGAACAGAAAAGATAACTAAGACCACCAAACTAACAGGACTAAAATATAGAACCCCCTTGGCTGCTTGACCCATATATGGGTATAAAGCCCAGGCCCAAGCTATTTACAGAGGTAGACAATAGGAATTACAAAGATGACACAATACCACATCTTGATGACAGGAACAACAGCGGAATAGGAGCACTGGATATTTATAACTAGACATGACAGGAGCTCGAAGACAGGATTTCAAACAGGGAAGCAGGTCTTTCCCCAGTGGACCTTCCTCACAAAAACAGGGCTCTGATGAGGTACCACAGCCTTCTCCCATGGGTCTTCTTCCTCTGCAGCATTCTGTGTGCACATGAGATGTGGAGACAGATGACAACCAGTGGACTGCTGTCCTATGAGCAGGTAAATAACCCTAACCCAAAACCAAGAGACGTTATGGGCTTGGTCTACCTCATGGGGTACAACCCTATGCAGGTGTTCCACATCTACCTCGCAGGTGTCAAGATGTAGGTGACCAGGAAAGTGGGTTTGCGTAATCTCCTGTTGCTGAGTGAATTAGCCAGTCACATGGTCTTCTAACTTCCCACCTTTTACTAAAAGGGTGCCAAATTAGTATGAAAGAAGGAGAACTAATATGGATTCCAAAGAACAACTATAAGGATCCTAGATGACGACTGTGAGGGAAATGAAAATAAATAAATAAATAAATTCCTCACACAACCACTGAGTAGGGGTTGTTTTGATTTTTCATATTAATTCAATAATAAATGATGCAATAATAAGTGAAACTGTGGGCAGTAAATGTGAAAAGCTTCCACCCAAGCTGTTACTCAGTAAACTGAAACTACTTGGTCTCCACATAACTTTCTGAAAATATATTAAATTGTAAAGTCTTGCCAATGCATGAACAAAACCTGCTACTGATTGCCAAGGAGACAGCTGTCTCCTAAGTAGCCATGAAGACCCCCAGTGAAAACAAGAGGTTTGTGTGTCATGATTTTTATCTGACATCCTGGGGCTTTCATCAGATGCAGCCCCGTGATTCATACTGCTATAATAAGCCCGGTCAGTTGATGTGTTCGGATGTTTCACGTGACTGGATTTTTATAATGGGTCTGGAAGCCATTTTAATGCCTAGTGTGGCTATTGGTCACAAATATTGTGCTGGGGGGGCCGTGTGAGATGTCTAATGAAAGCTAATGATGCCCTGACTCTATGTACACTACTTATATGTCTATCTCATGCTTGTATATAAGCTTACAGATTTTACCTCTGTAGCTATATTAGAAATGTTTCAGTGGTGAGGTTCACAATGGAAGGTGGGTCTCCATCCCAGCCAGGACAATAGACTGAGCAAAGGCCCAGATGGCCAACACCCATTTGAAGGTGGGGTTCTCGTTGTGGGACTGCATCGAATGGAAACTCAGCACAATAACCTACCAGGTCAGGTGGTAAGCCAAGACCAATGACAGAAGAGTGGAATTTTCCCTCGACATATGAAAAACTATAAGATGGGCCCTGGCAGGTACTTTCTTTGTTCTTCAGTCCTCCTGAGTTCAGCCCATCTGAACTAGGGACCCATCCCTCAGAGGGGTAATATGGAGTTAGCAATGTCCACCTTGGATCTTTTGTCTTGTGGTCTCCAAGAGTCCAAGTCTCAGCATGTGGACCCCAGTGGGACAGATCTAAACTGCACCAATGACTGAATCTAAGTAACCTGAAACGAACTTTCAGAGACTTTCAAGAATCAGCAAATAACATCACTGGTCTGCATTGATGACTGGAATTGATGTATGTAAATTATTGCTTTGCCAATTCTTCTTTCTCACCCTGTTTTTTCTATTTTATTAATATATGCTTACATACTAAATCTAAAGATGTGGCTTTTGTGTAGTGATTTGGGTAAGGTCCAAGTATATATTGACTGGGAGCTGTGGCTGGGCCCTATGGGGTCTAGGAGAATCTGTGTGGTGTTGGGTGAAACTGGTTTAATAACCTCTCACCTTAGTTCAGGGTTGGTCTGGGCTGATACAGCAGCTGAGAAGTCTGTGGGCTTGCTTATTTGGCTTCTGGCTGGCCAAAGGGCAGGCAGAGGTGTTGTTGTGGCTGATTGCATTTGCCTCAGTGAGAAGGAAATCCCAGCCTGAGGCTGGATTTTAAGCAAAGGTACCTGGAATTATTTCTCTGGCTGTGCCCAGAAACCCCATCCTATCACAGAAGGTGTCACTGTAGTTGTAACCTTTGTCATTTTAGGCCACTTTGCCTCTCCGCAACGTTGTAACCACTGTTTGTAAATTCCCATGGCTTTGCTTTGGAAATTCTGCAGCATCATTTTAACCACTGTCCACTTTGCTGTGTAACCCCTACCTCTGAGTTGTACAATATTCCACCTGGCCAAGGGTGAGAATGTGCAGAGGGAGCATGGAGCATGGGAGTGACAAGTGGGCAAGTGGAGCATGGATGGGTCTGGGTGAAGAGAAACTGCAAGATTGCAAACTTGGAGCCAGGAGCTACATATTTGTCAGCGCCCGGTGGTTTCCCCCCGCGACAGATGGCCAATTAAAGTGCGGGCGAGCCGAGGCCAAAAACCCAGGGTCCTTGGAGGGGGAGTCCCACAGTGAGGGGAGGAACGCAGTCACCAGCAGGAGGCAATGTAATCACACCTAAGGCCCACCCACTCCCTGACAGGTAGGAGCCCAGACCGAGAGAGAGAAAGGGAAGCAACACAGGTATAAAGTGCAACTAGTAAGGAATTTATTAACAGAGATAACTGTTGAAAATTCCTCATTCTGAGGTGATTGATATGTCCCTGGCCATGGGCTGCGGTGTCTGTGTGGCTCTCCCCACATCTTAACCAAATAGCCTTAGGAACCAAGCATTTAAAATAAAAATCTGCACTGTTATCAGTGGTGACTTTATTCCCCATCAAACCCTATTAAAATTAAACAAAATTTATAAATAATTTACTTCATAAAGTTGTTTTAAAACATTGTATAGGGATATATAATACAAAGTATATAAGGTGACTGTTAGGGAAGGTCAGTTAACATGAATATTTATAAGCCTCATTAATATTAATAAGTTCAGGTTTAAAATTCTATAAGCTGATAGGTAGATTTAGGATGCTTTACGAATATACATTAGGGAACGTTACCTGGTTGCCGGGGCAACCAGGATGCAGACCTGACAGGTTGAGGTTTTCAGCCAGGTCCGTAGTAGCTCTATAAATTTGAGAGCAGACGCCGGGGTCAGGCAGTTGTGCTGGAGCAGCTGACCGGACCGGATGAAGAAAAAGAACTGAGAAGAAGAGCTGAAATCACTTGAAGACCGAAGAAAAGAAGGTGACAAGCGTCGTGTCAATCATTGCTCCCCAGCCGCCGTGGGACACCGAAGACCAGAAGAGGACACGTGGAAGAGCTCCTGTTTGCCACTAGCCTAGAAGGCTCCGGTGCTTTTTAACCAGAGGGTTTGTCCTGGCAGGTGCTGCCGCCTCACAAGCGTGAGCCCTGCACGGGGACAAACAGCACCAGCGGTCCTGCCCTTCCCCCCACCGACCACAGTCTGTGGCCGGTGAAGGGAACTAAAGGCCACCTCCCACAGGAGGTTTTTTGTCAACCAAGTCGGTCCTTTTTTCCTCCTGCTGTTTTTTCCATCCTCTCCTCTTTCTGTCAGGCCTTGCGCGGCGCCATAAAAGCGCACCTGTGCTGGCCATATTTTCTCAGCTCTCGTGTCAAGAGACCTGCAAGCCCAGCGCCTGGACACAGAGCGGGAAGAGAGAGGTATAAAAATACTGGTTAAGAATAGAAGTAATTAAGTTATTGTAGAACATGAGTAAGCTAATGTGTATTCTTTATTGTTTGTGTTGTATTTTTGTATGCTGCTATATGTGCTGAGTATTTGTATAGAAGACTATAGCAAAGTTATAAATTTAAAGAGACAGTAACATATAAAACTAGTCGACTGGGACTGCCCCAGACTCCACTCATTGCAGCTTAGATTTTGGAACCCAAACTCACTAGGTTTATTGTAAAGCACAGGAGGCTAGATTTTAAAAGCTAGCCAGAGAACTATACATACAACACAGTAGAATAAAGTATAGAATTTAATTGCATTGTATTTGTATTGTATTGTACTATCCCTTCATGGGAATAGAACTAATGCTGAATTAAACAGAGCTTATAATGTTATTTTGTAAGATCTGCTCCCCCATCTTCCAAGGGAGGTTGAGCGACTGGAGAAAACCCTCAGAGGGCAAACTCCGGAATAGAATTTATCTGTAAAATTTAACCCTTTAAGGGTAGATAACAAAATAGGAGAAAACCCCTGAGGGAAAATTCCATTTAAACAGAAAAAGGGCTCTGCCATAAGAGGCAATCCCAACAACTGGGGAAAACCTTAAAAAGGAAAACCCCGGGTAAGAAAATTGAGCTATAAGCTCCAATTAAATTAAAACCTGCTCCCCCCTTCATCGAGAGGGAGGTAGAGCAACTGGAGATAACCCCCAGAGGGCAAACTCCAGAATATTGGGTTGAAAGCCACGTGCTTTCCCCAAACCTGCTCGCGGGGGATAATACTCCACAGCAGGATTTCTATAATTAAAGCTCTGTATATTGATTATTCTTCCTTTTCAGCACATGATGAAGAAAGCAATGTCAACCCCGGGATATTTCGTAAGTAAAAGGGGTTAAATAGAGTTGCTGCCTGTTGCAGCACTAACACAGATCAAAGGCTCTGGTTTTGAAAAATAAATCCCTGTGCTAATCTAGTGTTGTGAGGGATTAGTTTAGTTGTAGATTTAGATTATTTAATTATCGTCCCTCTTAGTTTGTTTTTCCTTAAATAAACTGGTTTTTAAGTTTCATCTTTAAAAAGCCTTGGCCTTTTTCTTTCAGGGGAGATCTCTGCTTTGCAGCACCGGGTCACGCACCTGTAAACCCCATTGGATTGGCCACCGTCGACACCGGCCAGAGTAGTGGGGTAAAACTCTAGGGGCACTCACTTAACGCCTTCTGTGGCCTTAACAGGGTGCCCTGAAGCGGTACCATTTGAAAAGTTTTTATTTTTCCAAAATTTTTTGTCGTGCCTCAGTTTCCTCAATTGCACGACACGTCACCGCTTCGACCGAGAATAACAACAAGCAAAAAGGCAACAACAACAGTAAAATATGCACATAAACCAATTCATGTCACTACTAACTAAACTATACTTAACTTACAAAGGTATACTTGTGATCCATCTTAGGATTCCTGTATTGTTATCACTTTATTGTTCCGCAAAGGAAAAATATATTTATTAGGAGAGGAGAAAAAGGAAGAAGGAATCTGGGCCGGGGCGCTACTCTCAGCCCAAATGGCTGGTGGCAGAGGCCTCTGGGTCCCTGTCCGCAGTCAACCTCCTCACCCCAACCTTTTCCCAGGGCATTTTGCCTCACTCGGGAGAAAAAATGGGAGGATGGGAAAGGAATATGGACAAACTATTAGTGCCTAATTGGCATTAGGTTACTTATCACCTATATACATGTATATATCAACGATCTGTTACTATACTTAACTAAACATAAACATTACTATGTTAAACTTATTATAAACGTTTTTAACCAAGTATGGCTTTTCTATTGTGTAGGCTTCGTAGGCCCGGCCGTGTGGGGTCAGGCCCCAGGCACTATCCTCCCCCTGTCAGAGGAAGGCACAGTGAGAGTTATGACCTCCCACTCCCCTGTAAGGGGTCCTGGTGCCTATTTAGATGTCCTTGGATAGCATTTAAACATATCCCAGTTCTAGTGTGTGAGGCCAGGGCTTTTTGCCTCAGGCCTGGTGAAATTTACGTGTCGTCGACGGCGGCGTTGTCCAGTCCAAAGTTAGGGTCCAATCCGGTTGAAGAGTCCAGTTGAATAGGTCACAGCCGATGAATGACAGCTCTGGCACTTACGCGGCTTGTGGGCGGTGGTGTGGCCGGATCAAGGAGAGCAGGATGACGTTGGTGGGCCTCCGGCTTCCTCACCGGGTACACAGTACCCATGGCCGGAGCCACGGGCCAGTTCGCCACCCGGTAAGTACACCTGGAGACCCATTTGTCGCTCCTTGATGCAAACGCGTGGCTAGAGTACGGAGGGGTGCTTGTACGAAAGCACTGCTTCGCAGCTGCTTGGGCCTTTCCTCTGAGGGAAGCTGCAGCTGCAGTGATTAGCTCTTAGACAGCGTTGTCTGAAGACAGATGCTGTAGTGATTTTCTCAGCTCCCAAACAGCTCCCCCTGAGGGAGACTGCGGATACAGTGATTCGCTCTGAAATGGTGCCTTCTAAGGGAGGGACACCACAATTGTCTGCTCTCTTCGCTTCTCTGCTTGAAGCTGGCCTCACGGATTCAGCGGACGCAGCTGCTCACACCACCACGCTTCCCCGTATTGGATATCAGGGTTCTCACCTGAATTTCCAAGGGCCCAGACTGAGCTGAGAGCTCAGAATTTATAGAGGGTTCTCATGATTATTTATGGGGTGATTTTAATATTCATGATTCTGTGTCGCAGTTTTCAATTAGGTCCTCCTTTCAGCCGAAGGTTCTGGAAACTCTCTCCCTTCGGCCAATCAGAGGACTCCACTTGAATCCTGGCTTCATGAGTTCAGGTTACCAGGGAAACCAACTGCCTCAAAATGGCCGTTGGTGCTGCAGCAAAATGGCAGCCTGTGACACTTTAGGTTTTCCATGTACCCGCATTGATTTTACCTCAGCCAGAGGCTTGTTTCCCCTGACACACGGGGGTGATTATGTCCTAAAGATAAAAAATTCCTGACAGTATTGTTTAAATTAAGTAATCATGGAGGCATTGCTGCAAAACAAAGGCCACTGATTTGAAAGTATAAATTGTCCTCAAATCTAAAATAGTTGTGTATGAGTACAAAATCACAAAGCTCCACCACCAGTTGTGCCTTGGCTTCATCAGGGATACTCTTCCTGACAGCTTGAAGTCCATTTTTTATGTTGGCTATGGACAATGGCATGGCGCCACATTATGCCAACGTTTTTATGGCTGACCTGGAACAATGCTTCCTCAGCTCTCTTACCCTAGTGCCCCTTTTCTACTTGCACTATGTTGATGACATCATCATCATCTGGACCCATAGGACGGAGGCTCTTGAAGAGTTCCACCATGATTTCAACAGTTTCCACCCCACCGTTAACCTTGGCCTGGACCAGTCCACACAAGAGATCCTCTTCTTGCACACTACAGTGCAAATAAGTGATGGTCACATAAACACCACCCTATACCAGAAACCCACAGACTGCTGTGCTCACCTACATGTCTCCAGCTTCCATTCAGGGCACACCACATTGTATACAGCCAAGCACCCACGCACTAAGGTACCACCACTTTTGCTCCAATCCCTCAAACAAACACTTACAAGATCTTTACCAAGCTTTCCAAAACTACAATACCCACCTAAGGAAGTGAAGAAACAGATTGACAGAGCCAGACACGTACCCAGAATCCACCTGCTAAAAGACAGGCCCAACAAAGAAACTAACAGAACACCATTGGCCATCACACGCAGCTCCCAGTTAAAACCTCTCCAGCACATCGTGAGCGATCTACAACCCCTTCTGGACAACAATCCCTCACTGTCACAGACCTTGGGAGGCAGGCCTGTCCTCGCCTACAGGCAGCCTGCCAATCTGAAAGAAATTCTGACCAGCAACTATAGACCACAACACAGTAACTCTAAACCTGGAACCAATCACTGCAACAAAGCTCAGTGCCAACTCTGCCCACTTTTCTACACCAGCGACATAGGACTTAACCACATCAACCACACCATTAGGGCTTATTTACCTGCACATCTATTAATGTAATATACACCGTCACGTGCCAGCAATGCCCCTCTGTCATATGGGCCAAACTGGACAGTCTCTACATAAAAGAATAAATGGACACAAATCAGATATTGGGAATGGTAACGTACGAAAACCTGTAGGAGAACATTTCAATGTTACAGATTTAAAAGAAGCCATCCTGCAACAAAAAAAAATTTCAAAACAGACTCCAAAGAGAAACTGCAGAGCTACAATTCATTTGCAAATCTGACACCATCAATCAAGGATTGAACAGAGACTGGGAGTGGCTGGACAACTACAAAAGCAGTTGATCCTCTCTTGGTACTCACATCTCCACATTAGCTGCTGAAAGTGGGCCATATCCTTCCTGGCTGAATTGACCTCCTCAGCTCTGTCTTTCCTCTTGATTGAGACTCCCCCCTTTTCCTGAGCCTGTATAATTAGACCTGTCTCTGAAACCTCCACTACATTGGATACAGACTAACATGGCTACCCCTCTGATACTAAGCAATCATGGAAGCACTGCTGCAAAACAAAGGACTTGGAACAAGGTCTGAGCATGCTTCTCAGTGTCAGACTATGAGGAAGGACTCTGTGTATATGACAGGAGCCACTCAGTTCCTGTAAGAAGTGAGAGCACATGGGCAAAGGTCTTTTTTTGAGATGAATGTGCTGGCCTAGATCTGTGGGTGCAGGCAGACACACCGGAACCACTATGCCCATGTCTCCTCAGCTGTTGCTATGAAGCTCCTAACCTGCGTGAGTTCACCTGTGGAAGGGTGTGAGTGCACGAGGGTATGAGTGTGTACGAAATCCAGATCTCCATTTTTCTTTTAACCCAACAGCAGCATTTAATAAAAAAAAAAGAAAACTACATGGCTATGTCTACACTACAGTGATCTGTCAACAGAAGTTGCTGTCGGAAGAGATCTTCCAGCAAAACTTCTGTCAATAGATCATGGCCACACACAAAAGCGGATCGAAAGAGCAATCTTCTGTCAACAGAGAGCAGCCAGATGGTCCTGCCACTCTCTCAACAGAACAACCGACTGGAAGCTAAGCAAACAGGGCTACCCAGTGAACTGGAAGACCCTGTCTGTCAACAGAGTGCCCCCCAGATTGTCTACACATAGTTTTTTGTCCACAGAAACTGTCGACAAAGGAATTATTCCTCATTGAGGAGAGGTAGAATGCTGTCGGCAGAAGTGCCAAGTTTTGTCAACAGACTGTTGACAAAATGCATTTTGTCATAGATGCCCAGTTTTGTCGACAACACTCTCTAATGTAGATATAGCCCATGAGTGTAATGCTGGGTGGTCTCCAGTGTAAATGAGGGAAACAGTAACTTCGTTTGGGAGCCTTTAAATGACCAAACCAAGGTATAAAAGTACAAGGGTCCCTCTAGCCCAGTATCCCCTTTCAGACACTAACTAATGTGCGATACTTCAAAGGGAATTGGAGATTTAGGGACACA
The DNA here is from genome assembly GCF_033958435.1 of Carettochelys insculpta. Taxonomy (NCBI): domain Eukaryota; kingdom Metazoa; phylum Chordata; order Testudines; family Carettochelyidae; genus Carettochelys; species Carettochelys insculpta. The sequence goes on from NC_134137.1 coordinate 142,509,736, forward strand.
CAGAGCATGAAATTGCATCTCTGACAAATCCTGGCTAATAGGTAGTGATGAACCTATCTTCTGTGAACATTTCTGGTTTTGTTTTGAATCCAGCTGCATTTCCTGGAAACAAGCTTCACAGGCTAACTGTCTGGTATTACTGTTTTAAACTTGCCACCTATTAATTTAATCTGGTAAGCCCCAATTATTGTGTTATGTGAGAGCATAAAGAAACTTCACTATCCACTTTCACAACACCATTCATGATTTTTTTAGATCCCTCTCATATCCTTTCCTCTGTCATATCTCTTTTCTAAACTGGGCGTTCCAAATCTTTTTATGTCATTGTTTTGAAGCTGTTTGATACCCCTGACCATTTGTGTGGCCTTCTCTTCATTTTATCCAATTTGGATGTGTCTGTTTTGAGGTGGAGTGACCAGAACTGCACTTTGTATTCAAGGTGTGGGTACATCACAGATTCACATAATGGTATTCTCATATTTTCTGTTTTATAATCTAACCATTTCCTAATTATTCCTAATGTTCTGTTTGCTTTTTTGACAGTATGTTTTCAGAAAACTATCCATAATAATGCCAATATCTTTCTCGGATGGCATTGGCTAATCTATAGCCCATCTTTTTGTATGTATGGTTAGGGCAATGGGAAGACCACCAGTGGATACAGAATTTCCAGATGTGCAAGGAGACCTTTCTCAAGCTGTACACCTGGCTCACCGCTGCCCTCTGATGACAGGACACCAACTTGCAGCCTGCCATCCCCCTCAAGAAGCAGGTTGCCATCATCTTGTGGAAGCTGCCACCTCCAACATGCAATTTGCATGACTATATCTGGGGGTGAGGGGTTGGGATGGGGGTTGTGTTAGTCCAGGGAGGGGGTAGAGGACCACGAGCCATGTTGAGTATGGGATCCCCTTCCACCCTGATTTGGGGTCCCCATTTGGGTTGGGTTGGGGCCACGATCATAGGGAGGTATGGAAATGGGAGGGGTTCGGTGGGGTTGGGCTCAGCGGGGGCAGCAGAGGGGACCTGGGGAGTTGGAGGTGTTTAAAGGCCAGGGGGCCTGGAGAGCAGTGCTGCTGGCCATGTCCAGTGTCCACCGCAGTGCCTGCAGAACCAGCTGGGCATGGGGCAGGAGGGGCAGGGACAGGAGGGGTAGCAATGGTGGTGGGGGAAAAGGGAGCGACGGAGTTCATGGGCACAATGGCCTGGGCCACATTGGCATCCAGGATTTCCAGGAGTCAGTCCATCTGGGCCAGCCATTGGTCCAAGGCCCAGGCCTGCTCCCTCTGCCCCTTCTCTTCCCACCACAGCTGCTGCTCAGCAAGGTCATTTTGCCACTGGAGGGTGACCGTGTAGGCTCAAAGGCTGTCATCATCGGGGTGGTGATGGCCTTTCTGGATGCAGGCACGCCCTGGTGGTGGTGGGTTGCCACATCTCGAGGGCACTCTCCCAGTTCTGCCGGCTCTGGCTCCTTCCTGGGGCTGCCTGGCTGCACAGTGGGGCCGACCTGGCCTTCAGACAATCCAGCTGTAAGGAAAGACGGTGGGAGGGTGAGTCCTTCCCACATCACAGACCCTGAGCCCCCAACCTCCAACCCCCATGAGCAGCAGCCCCTACCCCTGGGCTGTGGGATGGGGCTTCTCCTGGGTGTGCATGTCCAAGGCCCCTTCACGGAGGCCCTGCCAGACAGGGATCATGTGGAGTCATAAGGACCATCCTGACTGCAGCACCCACCCCCCAGCCCAATATGCGAGTGGCCCAGGGGGTGAGGTGGCCACAGGGTGGTCACATGGGTGGTGGACAAGCCAGGTGCAGCCAGGCCCTCCCCGGCGCCTCCCCACATGCACTGTCCATGGGGGTAAGTGCTGCCTGCCACCTGTTGGCATGCCCACCAATAGGGGACCACACTACTTGGTGGTGTGTCTAGGGTCAGGTCGTCAAATATGTGGTTGGCTTGCTCCCAGCAGTGGCTGGCACAGGTGCCCCCCCACAGGTGCCTGAAGTTTGTGGGGCCCTGGTGGCACTGGTAACAGGCCAGCACCTGTGCCCAGGGACTGCCCACTGGGTCTGGGTGGGATGCACTGCCGTGTTCATGGGTACATGTGCCAGGCCTACATCATGGTTTTCCACATGAGCCATCCTGGCCAGGTCGGAGGCATGCCCTGTCGTTCCTCCCATCCACCCCCCGCCGGCCTTGGCAGTGTGACCCATGCGGTACCCACCAGACGGTCCCGCGAACAGGTCCAGAGATGCCTATGCTGATGTCATGTCACTGGAGGGGCCCGAGTCCAGGGTGATAGTTAAGGTCCACAGGCTGGACTTAGGGTCTGAGGGCAGGTTCTGGGACAGCTCCAGTAGAGTTCCCAGCTCCTCTTTCACCAGCTGCGTTGTGGGGGCGCTCCTCCCCAGTGCTGACGTTCTTTTGGCAGGGTGAACCATTGTTGTGCCTGAGGAGGTGGTCCACCTCCTTATAATAGGGACAGGTGGCCATCCCTGCCCCCAACCTCTGCTGGGTGTCCTGGGCATGCACATAGCCCTGCTGGAGCTCCTTCACCTTGGCCCACACCTGCCCCAGGGTGCATGTAGTGTGGCTGCGTTTTGCCAGGGCTCCGGTGAGGTGGGTGTAGCCCAGGGCATTGCACACTTCTCCATGGGGTACAGCAGCACCGGCTCACCACCTCAGAGGAAAAGCAGGTTCCATAAGGGGGCCCACAGAACCATGGGGGGCCCAATTCCTGGTGCCATGGGGTAAATGCTGGGACCTGTTGCAGGGTATCAGGCAGCCAGTTCCATCTGGCCAGTGCCATGCAGGACTCCTCTGTAAATAAAAGGGGTCCCAGAGCCTCTAAACGCCTTTTTTGTTGACAGTACATTGTCAACAAAGGCATTATATCTGAACAGGGGGAGGTGCAGTGGTGCAAGCAGATGTACTGGGTTTCATTGATGAACTGTTGACAAAGCATGTTTTGCGTGTAGATGCTCCGTGGGTTTTTCTGACAAGAGCCCAGTTTTGTCAGAAAATCCTTCTTATGTAGACATAGACTTAAAGTGAATTTCCATTGTGTGTAAGTGATGAAAATTATGATGTCCAGATGCTGTAATGTAAAACAAAATGATACATAGACCTATTAGATGGTAAAAAAGTTTGTCTTTTCCCTTCCCTCAAGCTTTTAAAATTTGCTTTTTCTTATTAGGGAAAAAGCCTATCATGAGAGATAAGGCTGTAACAAGGGACAATGTTATCAGCTGTGGCTTTTCGAACTGGACCACTTTTATTAGCACAGTTGTAGCTAATACAGAAAGTTACTTGTTGTCTGAAAGGAATTTCCTCTGAAAACTTTTTCCTGTGTGTCTGATCACTGCTTTTAATAATTTCAGAAAATATGGTCTAAGCAGCAGGTGGTGCTGCTGTTTGTCTAGTCCCAATCTGTAGAGCAGTACTGTAACTGCACACAACAGCCGTGTCTACACGTGCACGCTACTTCGAAGTAGCGGCACTAACTTCGAAATAGCACCCGTCACGGCTACACGCATCGGGCACTATTTCGAAGTTAACTTCAACGTTAGGCGGCGAGACGTCGAAGTCGCTAACCCCATGAGGGGATAGGAATAGCGCCCTACTTCGACGTTCAACGTCGAAGTAGGGACCGTGTAGTTGTTGCGCGTCCCGCAACGTCGAAATTGCCGGGTCCTCCATGGCGGCCATCAGCTGAGGGGTTGAGAGACGCTCTCTCCAGCCCCTCAGCTCAATGGTGGCCACATGGAGTGGCCCCTTAAAGGTCCCCTCCCACTCCCTTCCTGTGCAGGAAGCTGAGGGAACGTGCAGGCGGCAGCCCAGACACGCGGCCAGCCTGCACGTCCCTCAGCCATCCAAACCAGCCACCCAGCTGCGATGGCTGCCCGGCAGCCCCCCCCAGCGCCCCCAGGGGAACCCCCCCAAGGGGAGCCAGGGCAGCCAGCCCAGCCAGGCGGGCAGCCAGGCTGGCAAGCGGCAGCGGGGCCCCTCCTGGACAGAGGCCGAGCTGCGGGACCTGCTGGGGTTCTGGAGCGAGGAGGAGGTGCTCCAGGTAATGGGGAGCAAGAGGCGGAATGCGGATGCGTTCGCTCGGCTGGCCGACGGCCTGGCTGCCCGGGGTCACCCTGCCTGCACTCCTGATCACGTCAGGAGTAAGGTGAAGGAGCTGCGGCAGGGTTACTCCCGGGGCCAGGATGCGGCCGGCCGATCTGGGGCCACCCCCGTCACTTGCCCCTTTTACAGGGAGCTCAGGGACATCCTGGGCCCCCGGCACACCTCCTCCCCTCCGGCCACCCTTGATATCTCGGCCGACGAGCCCCAGCAGGCCCTGCAGCCGGAGTCCGCCCCGGAGGTAAGCCCCCACCCCGGGGGCCCCCCCCGGAGCCCACCCCAGGGACATTGTGGCAGCAGGAGCAGGAGGAGGAGGAGGGGGGCTCCTCCTCTGCAGAATCCGAGCTGCAGATCCTCCTCCTGCCATCCCGGAGCAGCAGCCAGGCCTCTGCCCCCCGGGGATCTCCAGACCATGGGAGTGGACCGACAGGTATGTACCCCCCTCTGGTGTACACCCCTGGGCATGAGGGGCGGGGGGTAATAGATATGTGTCCAGGGCCCCCCACATGCTCACATGGCCATGGCCCCAAGGACACCAGGGCCATGGCCCTCACAGCAGTGCATCAGCCCCTGCCCCCCTCCACCCCGCACGACAGTGCCATGCCCCATCTCCGGGGCAGGGGGGAGCGGAACCTCGAGGGGCCCCCGGGAGGAGGGGGTGGGACACCCCGCAGCAGCAGCAACAGCAGCAGCAGCAGCATGTGATGGAGTGGGGGGAGTGCAAAAGGGAGACTCAGGCTACATATGAGCAACAAGAGCCGAATAGCTCCCAGGGGCAAAGGATGATCCTGGGGCTACAGCTGGCAGGTGACAACTCTGCCCTGAACAAACAGGAGGGAGGAGCCAAGCTGGCTTGGAATTGGGGGCGGGAGGGCGGGGGCCACAGGTAGAGGCTAGGGGAAGGGAGAGCTGGAAGGCAGCCAGCCTGAGGAGGGGGAAAGCTGCATCCCCGAGGGGCACCCCTTGGGGTCTTCTCCCCAGGACGGGTTGGAAGGACTGTCTCTTCCGACAGCGGGTACTCTCACTCCTGGGAGAAACTGGGCATCTGTGGCCTAAGAAACCTCTCCTGCTGTCAGACCCTGCGGGGTGAAGTGAGAGTCGCTCCCACCAGGGGACGGGGTGCAGGGCAGGGGGACCCCTGAACCCAATCCATCACAGCAGCATCTCCCGGGGATGGGGATGGGGAACCTGCAGCACAGGGCTGGGGGGACAAAGGTCACGGCTCGGGGCCCACACTAACGCCTGTCTCCATTCTTCTTCCCCCCCTCCTCTCCTGTGTCCCGCACCTGCACCGTCAGAAGGACCGGAAGAGAGCGCCGGCGAGGCATCAGTGGTCCCGGAGAGCCCTCCGGGACCATCGCTCCAGGCCACCCCCTCGGCCGAGGACCGACTGGCCCCACAGCGGGCTAGACGGAGGACCCCGCGCCACCAACAGCCGACGGCGACGGACCCCCAGCTGCTGGCCATCCACCGACGGCAGCTGGAGGTCGCGGAGCAGCACCTGCAGCTGCAGGAGCGGGCGCTGGCCTGGCGCCAAGAGGCATGGGGGGCCTACATGGAGACTTTCAACCACCTGGTGGACTACCTGGCCCCCCATGCCGCACCGGCCTCCGCAGCGCCCGCCGTGCCTGCTCCACCAGCCGCACCACCAGCTGCTCCGCCCGTTGCCGTCCCGTCTGCCGTCGCCCCGCCACCCACCGCCGAGGGCCGGAGCGCCGAGGGACCCCTGGAGCCAGCTGAGACTCGCCGGGCATATCTTCCGGTCCGGCCCGCCCCCAGCCAGCCCCGGACAGGGCTGCGGCCACGGCGGGGCTCCTGGCCGCCCACGCCCAGTGCCGGACTGTAGGGGCGAGGGGCCCGGGACGTGGCCCCCCCCTTGTATATAGTTTCAACTTATTAGTTTGTGCCCCCTGTTTGCCCCGTCCCCCCCCATGTAAATAGTTCTCCCCTTTATCCTCCCTAGTTTTCTTTTTATTAATGAGGACACTTGTTTCTTACAAATGTTTTATTTGTACATATTACTTTGTTTCCACATGTTGCATATAGTTTGTTCTTGTTTTATATATTTACAGTTAAAAAAAAAGTTCTAAAAGAAAAAACAGGTTAAGTTCAGCCACAAGTGCGTGCTGTCATTTGTCCAGGAAATGTGGGAGCGGGGTGCGGTTGGTGCTCCATGGTGTGGGCGTTGGGGCAGGAGTGTGGTGGAGGAAGGGGCGGGCAGTGGGGGGCCTGGGCAGAGTTCACCCCGCGGCCTCATCATCGAAGTGGGCCCGCAGGGCCTCCCGGACCCGGGTCCCTTCGGGGTCCACCTGCCGACTGGGGGCAGCAGGTGGCTGGACGTCGGCCCTGCCGGCCTCCACAGCCCAGCCCTGGAAAAAGGTCTCCCCCTTGCTCTCCACCAAATTGTGCAGGGTGCAGCAGGCACCCACAATCAGGGGGATGTTGTTGGGGCCCACATCCAGGCGGGTCAGGAGACATCTCCAGCGTCCCTTCAGGCGGCCAAATGAGCGCTCCACCACCTGGCGTGCATGGTTCAGGCGTTCGTTGAAGCGCTCCTGGCTAGCGGAGGGATGGCCCGTGTACGGGTGCATGAGCCACGGCCGGAGGGGGTATGCCACATCTGCGATGATGCAGAAGGGCATGGTGGTGTCCCCCAGAGGGATCTCCCGCTGGGGGATGTAGGTCCCCGCCTCCAGCCGGCGGCACAGGCCCGAGTTCCAGAAAACCCGGGCGTCGTGGGTGCTGCCAGGCCAGCCCACATAAATGTCCTGGAAACGTCCCCGGCTGTCCACCAAGGCCTGGAGGATGACAGAATGGTAGCCCTTCTGATTCAGGTATCGTCCTCCACTGTGATGCGGGGCGCGGATGGGGATGTGAGTCCCATCCAGAGCCCCGAAGCAGTTGGGGAAGCCCAGGGTGGCAAAGGCTGCGATGGTGGCATCTGGGTCCCCCAGCCTCACGAGCCTGTGCAGAAGCATGGCGTTGATGGCACGCACAACCTGCAGAGAAAGCACATGGGACAGCACCAATGAGGGGTGAGCAGGGTGTGTGTGGCCCTGCCCTGCCCTGCCCTCCTCTGCCCGGGCCCCCCTCCCCTGCCTTGCCCTCCCCCCGTGGGTTCTCTTACCTCCATGAGGACAGCCCCGACGGTGGCCTTGCCGACACCAAACTGCTGCCCCACGGATCGGTAGCTGTCGGGAGTGGCCAGCTTCCAGACAGCGATGCCGACCCGTTTCTCCACTGTGAGGGCACGCTGCATGGCGGTGTCCTGGTGCCTGAGTGCGGGGGTGAGCCACTGGCACAGCTCCAGAAATGTCTGCCGGCTCATCCTGAAGTTCCTGAGCCAGCGGTCATCGTCCCACTCCCCAAGCACCAGCCGCTCCCACCAGTTGGTGCTGGTGGGGTAGCTCCACAGCCGCCGGCGTGTGAGGTGGGAGGGGCGGTGTGCTGCAGGGTTGGGGGTTGAGCCCTGCTGCCCTGGGGGCAGCTCCTCCTCCGGGGTAGCAAGGAGGTGCTCAGCTGCCTCCCACATGGCATGGAGCAGGGCAAGCCCTGCTCCTGCCGGGAGGGCTGGGTGGACCTCTGGCTGCTGCTGCTGCTGCTGCTGCTGCTGCTGCTGCTGCTGCTGCTGGGGGTCCATGACTGCGGCGCCCGGGGTCTGTGTGCCTATGGCTCCTCAGACCGCGTGCTGTGCAGGCTGAGTGTGTCTGGGAGGGGCCTTTAAGGGAGCAGCTAGCTGTTGCCCTGGAAGCGCTAGTCCGCCCTGTGACCCTGTCTGCAGCTGTGCCTGGCATCCCTATTTTGATGTCTGCTACTTTGGCGTGTAGACGTTCCCTCGCTGCACCTATTTCGATGTTGTGCTACGCAATGTCGAAGTTGAACATCGACGTTGCCGGCCCTGGATGACGTGTAGACGTTATTCATCAAAATAGACTATTTCGATGTCGCTAAATCGAAATAAGCTATTTTGATGTAGGCTTCACGTGTAGACGTAGCCGACATGGGATAGCACAAGTACCTCTCTCTTCCTACTATTTAGTCTCCACTTTCATGATTCCATTAATTACCCTAATAAAGCTTATTCTTTTAGGCTGTGTCTACACATGCCTCTTCCTTTGGGAGGGGGCATGTTAAAGAGGCAGTTCAGAAGATGCTAATGAGGTGCTGACATGAATATGCACTGCCACATTAATATAATGGTAAGCTGCACGTGATTTGAAAGTGCCACTTTTGGACTGCATGCCACCCATGTAGACAGGGACCTTCTGAAAGGACCCCCTGACTCTGAAAGCCCCTTCTCCCTGTTTGATTTAGCCTTTATAACTGGCAGAAAAGCAGATCTTGTTGAATTTAAAAATACTGCATGTGGTAATTAATTTTTTGGTAATTAATTCCGAAAAAAAGGAGACAGGCAACAATTGTTAATTCATAAATGCAAAGCATATCTTTGTCATCTGGTACAGACTTTGTTTTAAGAAATTTTCTGGGTGCTCTTTTACATACAATGTAATGATCTGTTGTGAAATCTGCAACAGCCAGAATAGGGGTGGGGATGTATTTTTTTCTTAAAAGTGAAGCTGAAGAGCTAACCAAGAACTACGGAAGATGATTGTCAGACAAAATGAGCAGCTGTTTCCATTGAATTGGACCCCTTCATTGAACCCCTCCTCCTTCTCCCAAAAGCTGTCCTTTTAGCAGAGAAGTAATATATATAGTTTGATTTTAGAATTATATTCTCCATAAACAGAAAAGGCTCAGGAAACCAGTGCTGTGGCCAAACCACCTTTTTAAAATAACCCCATTTGAGCTGTGACACCTGAAGTCCAGAGCAATGCCTGAAATTGTTTCTGCTGTCAAGGGCTGGGTCTCTTTTCATTTGAAATTCCCATTGGCAGAAATAAATTGGTTGTTACAACACGGTTTGTTGGCAGCGTTCATCTGAGGCTGAGATATCAGCATTTGTTAGCTCTGTGAGGTAGTACAGTAGGTATCTCTGGGACTAAAGGCCCAGTTGCAGCTCTTCTTGTAAGCGGAAGTGGGGCTGGAAGAAAGTTCTAGACAGAACCTTGTTAGCTGCGTCTACACTAGAGTGCTGTTTTGAAGGGGCACCTTTTGAAAGAGAGAAATCGAAAGATGCCCTTTCGAAGCATAGCGTCTACCCATGGACCGGGGCTGGCACTGTCGATGCATGGCATCAAAAGGGCCTTCCACCCTTTTGAAAGGGGCCAGCGAGCTGACCAAAAGAGAACGTCGACATGTACCCACACCCTCTTTTGAAAGAAGGGGCCAGGAAACGCCATGGCCAGGACCACATGGCGGACAAGCACTTCTAGGGCCACAGCCAGCCTCCCCGTTAAAGGGCCCCTCTCCAACCCCCTCAGGCTGCCCAGCACGAAGCCTGCAGAGCTGCTACCAGCCGCACAGACACAGTGCCCACCAGACAGAGCATGGACCAGCAACAGCTGGAAACCCTGCTCACTGCTGCCAGCTGAGTGGTTGTCCTGCTGGCCACAGCAGTGCTGGCCATCCTGCAGCTCCTTTTGTGGGAGGCCCTCCCAGGGCAGCCGGGGATATGCCAGACCCTCGGCTCCATTCGTGCCACACTCCCCACCTCCCTGGGTGCTCCGCCAGCTCTGGAACTACCCCACCAGTTCAAAGTGGTGGGATCACCTGGTCATGGGGGAGCAGAACGACAGCCGGTGGCTCCGGAATTTCCAGATGCGGCAGCAGACATTTATGGAGCTCTGCCAGTGGCTGTCCCCAGCACTGAGACATCAGGACACCCAGATGCAGTGTGACCTCCCCGTGGAGAAGAGCTCATGATAGCTGTCTGGAAGCTGGCCACTCCAGACCGCTAGTGCTCCGTAGGGCACCAATTTGACATGGGCAAGGCCACAGTTGGGGTCTTCATGATGGAGGTAAGGAGGCCTGGGCATGCACCTACCAGGGGCTGGCAGAACCAGGAGCAGGGGCCCAGGGTGGGGCCAGGATGGGGGCTAGGACAGGGATAGGGGGCCCGGACTGGGGCCAGGTCAGGACCTGGCATGCCCCAAACACCCTCACGGGTGCACGTGTCCCCGCCCTGCAGGTGGTGTGCAGCCTCAATGCAATGCTTCTCCAGAGGGTGGTCCGCATCAGGAAACTGGACATGGCCATTGTGGGCTTCGCTGTGCTTGGGTGACCAAATTGCTTTAGGACCCTTGATGGGCCCCACATACCCATCCACACCCTGGAGCACAGCAGAGGACAATATATAAACAGGAACGGCTACCACTCCATGGTCCTGCAGGCCATGGTGGAGAGCCAGGGCTGATTTCAGGACATCTCTGTGGGCTGGCCCAGCTGCACCCCTGACATGTGGGTTTTCCACAGTTTGGGCCTGTGCCGCTGGATGGAAGCAGAGACCTACATCCCCCAGCGGGAGATCCCGCTGGGGGACACCACAGTGCCCCTCTGCCTGGTGGTCGATGCAGCATAGCTGCTCCAGCCCTGGCTGTGGTCATATACTGGTCACCCCATGCCCAGCCAGGAGCCGTTTAACACCCAGCTTAACCACAGCTGCAATGAGGTTGAGTGAACCTTTGGCCATCTCAAGGGCCGGTGGTACTGCCTCCTGGCACGCCTGGAGGTGGGTGTCCTCAATGTCACCCAGGTAGTGGGCACCTGCTGAACGCTCCACAATATTGTGGAGAGCAAGGGGGAGGCCTTTGTACAGGAGTGGGTGGCCGAGGCCGGCACAGGCTAACCCCAGCTGGCCGCCGCCCCTAGCCACCAGACCAACCATGAGGGGATCAGTGTACGTGAGGCCCTGTGCCAACACTTTGACCGGGGGCCTCAGTGAGCTCCACCCTGGCCACCCCCAGCAGGTCCGCCACCCATACCCTTCCATCTCATGCACCCCCCCATTGCCACCACCCATGCATAACCCCCTCATCCCCAACACACTGCCCCCCCATCTCCCGCACAGCGCCCTCCCCACCAGGCACACAGCACACCCTGGATATGGGTGAAATAAACTGCTGTTATTGAACATGGAACTTGGTTTTCAGAATATGCAGAATGTAAGCATGCAACTATTTACAGGTAGGAGGAGTCAAACTATTTTCAGGTGGGAGGGGGACATGGGTGGCCTACTTGAGGGCCCTTATTGAGGGGTAGGGGCGGAGGGCCTCAACCCATGGTGGCCCCAGGACCCACGACACCCTCTAATCCGGAGTCCCTGATGGGGCTGGGAGGGTGCAGGGAGGACGGGGGTAGGGCCAGGGGTCCACCATGGCTTGGTGGTCTGCCCCAGCTGAGGCTTCTCCAGGGAGGCTGGCAGGAGGGGCTGCAGGAGGGACAGCTGGTGGGGCTGCCGGGGGGGTGGTGGGAGGGGACATCTGGGCCAAGAGCTCCCTGAAGATGGTCGCCACATCCCTTCGGGTGCCCATCAGTTCAGCCCAAGCCGCCTGGCACCAGGTGGCCTCACCCTCCTCCAGGTGGTCGTGCTGCTCTGCCACCTCCTCCTGCTGACAGACAGAAGCAGCGAGGTCGAGGTCCTCCGCCACCCGCCTTTGGCCCCTCTGGGAGTGGGGTCTCCTGGTTTCACCGGTGGCACTGCCTAGGGCTCGTCCCTCACATCTGGGGGGCTGTCGGGCACTATGGATGGTGCGAGGTTCTCCCAGCCCTCAGATGGCACAGCTGCAAGGATGGGAGGGAAGAGAGGGACAGGCCGTGGGTACTAACCCCGGCCCCATGGCCCAAGCTCCCCAGCCCCGCATGGGCGCCGCGTCCCTGTCCTCCAGCCTCTGTCTGATGGCAAAGTGGCCCTGGAGGCCCATGGTGGCGGGGGGGCCCCGTCCCCCTGGGGGCAGTGCCCTTGTGCAGTCCGGCCCCTGCCATTCCCTCCTCCAGGGAGGGGGCCGCAGTGCTATCCATAGGGGTGGGTTCTGAAGGCCGCTTGTGGCCATGCTGCCATCCCAAGGACCATAGCTCGGCTGGGCAGTGGCTGGCCAGGGTCCGCTGGGGGTGTGGGGGACCCTCTGGCGAGCATGCAGCCCCCACCCTGTGGCCCAGGATGTGTGTCCTGTTGGGTATGTACCTGACGGTCCACCGCCGAGGCTGATGCCTGGCTGGAGGTGCAGGAGGGGAGGTCAATGACCAGGTCCCTCTCCTCACTGAACCAGTCCCCAGCCAAGGGTGGCTCCATCTCTGGCCCCGGTAGTGTGGGGCTGGCTGCTGGTTCTGGCTCCTGCTCCTCTCCTGGCTTGAGCTCCTTGGCTGAGGTGTCCAATAGGGCCAGCAGGGAGGAGATGTCCCAGGGGCCCAGGATGCTCATGAGCTCCCTGTAATAGGGCCAGGCACTGGGGGCAGATGGACAAATCCCAAGCCAGGGCGTAACTCTGCCACAACCCCTTCACCTTACTCCTGACCTGGTCAGGAATGCGGACAGGGTGACCCCAGGTAGTCAGGCCCTTGGCCAGCCGGGTACAGGTGGCTGCATTCTGGAGTATGCGCCCCATGACCCAGAGCACCTCCTCCTGCCAGAGCCCCGGCAGGTCCTGGAGCTTGGGGAGCATGTGCTCTCTCCAGGAGGGGGACATGCTCTTCCCCCACCTGGCTGGACCCTTGGGAGCCCTGGGTGTGCTCAGAGGGGAGCCATGGGGCTCCTTATGTTGCTGACTGGTGGCCATGGTGCTCCAGTAGCCGCTGGGGGTCTTGCTGAGGCGTGCAGGGGCACCACGTGCGATGGCTGCTGCCTGCACGCTCTCAGCTTCCTGCGATGGGGTTTCTGCATGCATGCAACTTTAAGGGCTGCTGCACACACATACTATAGAGCTCCGCAGGCGCTAGGCAGCACATCTCCGCATCCCAGCTGATCAGCGCCATGGCGGACCCCGCTCTTTTGAAAGAGTGGATTGTGGATCGTCTACACGTCTTCTTTCAAAATAAGCTTTCAAAAGGGGCGGCTTTTCCTATTTCATGTTTGGAAGAGCGATTTTGGAAGCCGGGCCACATTCCTTCCATTTCTGTTTTGAAAGAGCGTGAGGCGTGTGTAGACCTGCCGAGTGGTTTTTCGAAAGAGGGCCTGGACTGTGGAAAATAATGCCTAGTGTAGATGCAGCTGTTGTGATACACATTCAAAGGTATGGGACAGGCCCCATGCTGGCCAGGGGAGGAGATCCACTGGGGGCTGGGCTGGGCTGGGCTGGGCTGGGGCCTGCACTGTCTGGGGAAGGATCTGGGGCTGGCACACTGTGTGGGGAGCTATGTTGGGGGATTGTGCTGAGGCCTGCACTGGGTTGGGGAGGAGCCCTCAAGGTGTGGGGATTCTCCATGTGGGTGTTGGGCTGGAACCCATGGGGGAGGGCATTGGCTGGCACAGTGCAGTAGGGAGGTCTCTGTTCAGGGGTCTGGGCCCCACCCTGGCCAGGGGAGGGGCTCCATTGGGAGCTGGAATGGTCCCTGTGCTGGACAGGAGGAGGGCTGGCATGGTGCAAGGGCTGGTTTCTGTCAGGGGACTGGGTCAGGCCCTGCACTAGCTGGGAGAGGGGCTGGAGCTGGCACAGTGGGAGTGGGGGAAGACGGCAGAACCTTGCCTGGACAGACAGACTGACAGACACAATAAAAATTATGTAGAAGATTACTGCAATCGGTCCACTGAGTGGAGGAGATATCTTGTGACAGATGTGGATTACAATTTATAGGTTATGAAATTACCAAGTAATGCAGCAAACTAAATTGAAATGATTATCTCTGGGCTCATTGGCTAGTGATAATACTTGGAGAATATTATTTTCAGCCTTGTGGGTGCTCAGTGTTGCACAGTCAGGAAATTTAGCCCTGTAGGAATAGATTAGTGTGGACTAAACTGTTAGATCATCAGGAAAGAAATCTCTGAGCTCTGGAGAAACCCTAAAATAAGTCCTAACTCTGAACCCCAATTCTTAGCTTAAAATTCCTTTGTTAATTCTCACCCAACCCAAGGTTCCCTATCCCAAATCACCCCAACTGTTCTCTTGAGCAGCAGCTAACTTGTGGTCTCACAACTTAAACCAGTTCACGCTGCTCTGCAGCATTAATTTGTCTCTAAGTTTCAGACAAACAAGTCATTTTCCTGAGTATTATCTTTTATCCAGATTCATTCACCATTTTAAACATGACTCTGCAAGAGCTTTGCAGCTATTTTGTCCATCATTAGGAAACACTAATTACCCCGCCCCTCCTAGTACAAAAGCACCCCACTCCACTCTGAATTTAGCTTTAATCAATAACCCTAGCCGAAATCCTACATCTACTATACAGAAACAAAAAAACAGTCATGTAGCACTTTAAAGACTAACAGAATAATTAGTTAGGTGATGAGCTTTCGTGGGACAGACCCAGTTCTTCAAATTTGTCCCACAAAAGCTCACTTAATAAATTATTTTGTTATTCTTTAAAGTGCTACTTGACTGCTTTTTTGTTTTGATAGAATACAGACTAACACAGCTATCCCTGTTACTACATCTACTATATGTTTTAGAAAACTTGTGTATCTGTCTGTCCATCTGTGAAGCCTTGTCTATATTAGAGGAAAAATCTGTTTAAGATATTCACTTCTAGCTACAAGAATTGCATAGCTAGAGTCGACATAACTTAAATCGATTTTTACTGCTGTCCCTACAGTGGGAGGTTGATGGGACAAACTCTCTTGCTGACTTCCCTGAGTCCTCACAACTGCAAGGAGTACTGGGGTGGACAGAAGTGCCCTAACGTCAATTAACACGGCCCCACTAAGAGCACTAAATCAAACACAGAAAGATCAACTGCCAGCACATGGATATTCTGCTAAGTACAGATGTACTCATGGAGTTTGTTTTTTCAAGAACTCCTCCTGAATGGAAAGAGCTAGGGCCACCAAATTTGGTATGCAGTGTCCTTTTATCATAACTTAAAGAAAGGTTGTGCCAGGAGAAAGGGATGTGCCTGGAATTCAATTGCTTGTCATAAAATGTAAAGGGGTTAGCAAGTGTTAGAAGTTGTTACTGTTATAACCCCTTTTCCAGGCCAACAGGGGGCAGGGGCCCAAGGGGTCACTGCCTCCTCAGCCTACCTGCCCATCCCTTGCCCCCGCCCTTCCCTGCTCCACACATTCCCTGCCCCTGCTCTGTCCCCGTCCCTCCACTCTGCCCTGACCATCACTTGCGGTGAGTGCGAATGCAGTCACCCTCCTCCCCTGGAGCAGTGTGGCTCGAGAGCACCATGAACTAGGAATGGCAGTTCACGTGATCCCTTGCGTATCGCCACATGTTGTCCTTTTGCCTCTCCCCCTGACGTGTCTGCTGCTGCAGCGGCTATGGACAGTTACTTCTCACATGGCCCCAAGCTGCTGTGGTGGGAGAGGGCTGGGGCTGTCTTCTCTCCCTTGGGCAGCCTGCATACTGAACCCTCATCCCCAGCTTCAACCCAGAGTAATAATTTAAATGCAGAAAAACAAAACTTATTTGAGTTAAAGATGCAAGCAATCCTGGGTAAATCTGTCAAGCACTAAAGCAGACCCTAGTCCTCATTTTACTCCCTAACCCAGGTCCTAATCCAGGCCCAAATCCAAACGCAAATAAAATCTTGTACTCACACTTGAATATACCAAGTTTACTTCGACTGATGCAACTTATTTCACCAGTATCCTTTCATACAATTGGTTTCTTACCTCTCCTGTTGTCAGACTGCCTCTATTCTACTTTACCAACCTCTGCTTTTCATCACATCATCTGCTATATCCTTCTTACTTGTATTTCATATGGATAGCTCTTTCTCACATATGACAGTGTGAGGTAGCCCTTTTAAACGAATTGAGGCTTACCTTTGCTGTGCCTGATTTTCCTCCCAAGTCATCTGACTAACAACCAGGGCTTTCTGGGGGAAATGTATGTTCAGCTGGTCCTCGCTATTTGGCTATGTCTACACTAGCCCAACGCTACATATTCAGCCCCTCATTAGCATGCTGGCAGCCGCGGCACTTCGAAATTGATGCGTCTCGCCGCCGTGCAGCTCATCCAGACGGGGCTCCTTTTCGAAAGGACCCCAGCAACTTCGAAGTTCCCTTATTCCTAACAGCACATGGAAATAAGGGGATTTTGAAGTTGCTGGGGTCCTTTCGAAGAGGAACCCCATCTGGACGAGCCACGTGGCGGCGAGCCACGTCAATTTCGAAGTGCCGCAGCTGCCGGCATTCTAATGAGGCGCTGAATATGTATTTCAGCACTTCAGTAGTAAACTTCGAAATGGCCATTTGCATGTCCATTTCAAAGTTTTGGGCTAGTGTAGACACAGCCTCTATGTCTGAACTGAAGTTTGCTTTTGGAGGCAGAATGCGAATGAGCGAGATCAGAAATGCAGATGAGGCATGGATTTAAATATGGTCTGCCTCATTTGCATATTCACACACGATCTCACCTCCCAAAGAGCATTTTCCGGAAGCAAAAACAGCCATGTAGACAAACCCCGATTTTGTTACTGGAAGAAGGGTTCTTTAGAAAACAGGGTTTGTTTTTGAAGGAACCCCATCTACATGGCTGGTTTTGCTTCTGGAAAAGGCTCTTCCAGAAGCAAGATCATGTGAGAATATTCAAATGAGGTGTGAGATATGTAAATTAGTGCCTTATCTGCATTTCTGATCTTGCTCATTTGCATTCCACATATGAAAGTGGACTGCGGCGTAGACATAGCCCATGAAAGTAAACAATAAGGAGAGGAATAGTGTGTGCAGACTGTATAATAATAAGGGTCTGGGTGCTGAAGGAAAGCTGGTGCGAGAACTGAAGGAGCGGCAGTTCCTTGCTATATAGTAAACTGTTTATTAAGAGAGACTAAATACATATCTTAAATTTCCTTTGTTACCTTAGCTAGCTGCTCTGTTTGCACTCTGATGTTTTTCTTTTCTTTTCTTTTCTTTTTTTGCAAATTGCTTACATTTTTAAACTGCATCTATTAATTTTCATATTTATTCTTTGAAAAAGATTTTTTTAAAGATGAGTCAACTGTTTTGGTCTGCACTTTAATAATAGCTGTATTATAGCAAAGCTTTGTTTTATTACCTTTTCTACTTTTTGGTGGTTCAGGGAGTTTATTTTAACAACTTGAGACTTGAAGTTAGTTTCCAGTTACACTTAATTTTGATGGACAGTTTTAACTGTCTTAGTTAATTATTTTTAGCTTAAAACACAAATGTATTTAATTGTGCCTAAGTTACATTTGTACTAGTACATTTTGAGACAACTAAATCTTATAGAAATCCTCATTTCTTTTGGTGATTTTAATTAAATTGTTTATAAGCAATTTAAATTTTGGGGGGAATGATTTTTTCAATTGCTGCAACCAGTGCAATCTATTATTTACAGACACATTTATTGTAAAGAGCCCTTGATAGATTTGTTTTTAGAATTACTATAAAGTCAGGGAAAAGGGGGTTCATGGGGAGAGTAGGGACCATAGGAGTGGTAGTTGTCATCTCCTGACCTTTCCTAAACAAAATTTGTTTGACTACTGAGGATTTTACCAGGCATAACTACACAAAGTTGTACTGCTATCACTTGGTTTTAGCATTCTTACTTTTATTCTTAACACTGACTTTAAAAATTGCTTTTGATGTTCATGGCCACTTAACTCTCTCTGACCTCTACAGTGTGAATGGGTGCAAAAGTTTCTTTTAACTGCATGTCTTTAAAAAACAAACAAAACCCCCAGAAAAATCACTTATTTTGGCTTATAATGGTTTAATAAGACAATTTAAAGACATTGCAAGCAATTAAATCAGTGGTCTGTAACCTCTCTATTTTATTGTTTAGAATAATATTCTTGTGAACTTTTGGCATATCTAAGGTGTTTTTTTTTTTAAACTTGATACATTTTGCCTGCAAAGCTGCATTTACTAAATATAGTACTTAAAGGATGGCTGTTTTTTTACTATGGGACTCTGCAAATAGGTAAATACATATTTTTTTCGTTACCTTTAGAGATTTTTTTTTTTACTTAGAGTTTTGTTTGAAAAAAAAACTTGATTGGCTTTTCACATTTTCAGTGTTTATTTTTAATCGCATTTTGTCCCATTTTGTTTGTAAGGTTTTAACCATTAGAAATAACTCTTGTAAAATTACTACTTTGATTTGGGCCTCTTTCCCCCCTTAGGCCCTCTGCCAGCGTGACGAATGCTTCTGCATTCTGCCACTTGGTCCCTATTACATGGAGCACCTCCTCCTCACCCTAGAGCCCCAGCAGGTCACAGAGCACAGAGTCAGTCCAGGAGGGGCCTTGCTTCCTGCCCTTCTGGCTGGAGGCCTGGGAGCCCTGGGATGGCCGGGGGGGGAGCCCTGGGGGCGCTCCTTGGGCTGGCTGGCTGCCATGGTCTCCCGCTGGGCTGTGCAGGAGCACCTCATGGTACGGCTGCTGCTTGCATGGTCTCAGCTTCCTGCTGCAGGGTTTCTGGGTCCATGCGGCTTTAAGAATTGCTGGGAATAGAGATCTTAGAGCCCCACAGGGGCTGGACGGCACGTCTCCGTCTAACAGCTGATTGCCACCATGGCAGACCCCACTATGTCAACGTACTGGGATGCAGAACGTCTACACGTGTCCCACTTTGATGTTAGACATCGTTGTAGGGTGTTATGCCCATCTTCTGACAGGACTAACGATTTCGCCATCTCGCCGTCTAACGTTGATTTCAAGTTCAAAGTAGCATGTGCCATGTGTAGATGCGGTGTGCACTATTTCAAAGTTGGGCTTGCTACTTTGACATTGCGTTCTAGTGTAGACACACCTCTAGTGTAGACCAGGGTTTAGTGAAATGCATGCTGTTGGATATTGGAATTTACAACCCAACTAGTGTACATTAATGCACCATGTAGACTAGCCCTTCATAGTAACAATGTGTTGGACAGACTGCAATCAGTGAACATGTATAAGTATAGGGTACTTGTTACCACTTCATATTGCCAGGAGTAAAAAGTTTATGAGGAGATTGTTTCAGGGGCTATATGGAGGCCTCCCAGCCACACAGGTGCCCAGAGCCTTGCCATTATTCTCCTCCTTCCAACTGAAGTCTGTGAAAAGTACTGGTAAGGATTAGCTAAAAGAATTGCAACATTCAAGGTAAGTCATACTTAGGAAGAGAAGAGTTGGCACAATCTTTGCCTCATTAAGAGGACTGAGAAAAAGTGAAAGAATAGAACACAGAAATGAGGGTTTCTGAAATATCAGCAGTTTCTAAAAATCAATTTAAAAATAAATCTGAGGGCTGGAAAAACTGGAGAAGAAATCTAATCTGTAGCATTCTGGAAAATCCCGAGGAGCATGACTGCTCTATCAGCTACTGCAGTACACCTCATTCCACCACTGAATCTCATGAGAGGCAGAGGTGAAGAGAGTGGGACTGTTCTGATAACATTATCTGCCATGAGAAAGAGATTTTGTACTGACAAAGCAAGTCTTCAATGAATGAGGAATAATCACTATACTGTTTTGCACTTAACTTGATATCCTACAACTATAAAATCTACTTTTGCTGAGATTTAGAGCTGTCACAGGTGCTATTGCAAACCTTTCTGATGTGTGCCTCAGTTTCCTTACTCCCCATATTAATCTAAAGAAGACTGGGAATGGTGGACTCATTATACTTTAATTAGCTTATGATTTTAAGGATCATATTTGAAATATAATTCCAGAAATGTGCTCATTTTCAGGCACACCACTCTTATCTTCCTTTTTGCTCCATCCTTCCCAAATGCAATATTGATATCAGTTTAATTTCTACATCATTTGTGCATTAAATGTTCCAAGAAGAATAACAATGTGACAATTCATGCGATCTTATATACACAGGATTGTGCCTATATTTTCCCTTTTTTCCCTCCCACTCCCCACTTTGAAAGTCTTTTAACATACACCTGCAAAAGCTTAATGTTTATCATAAAGCTCTATTAATTTCAGTGTGTTAGACTAAGGCCCCTAATATTTACTTTTTATTCGAATTTATCCGTACTATTATACAGATCCCAAGCTGGTCTATATTGTCATCATCCCATTTACATCAACAGAGCTAAGATTCTTTACACCAGCTAAGGATCTGACCCATTTTCTTTATTTCTGTTTTCTTACCTGCTGAATTCTTCCCTTTTCTTCCTGTTACACTGCCCTATTCATCTCACTGATATTCCACTTCCATGACAAATATTCACAGTCTAAGTCCTTCTCTCTCACAGTTGCCAATTTAACTTCTGAATCTTCTCATCTACTTTTAAAATAGATTTTGTAATCTCATTTTATTATACCTTCCTTCTGCCTGTCTCCTGGAGCCTGCTCGCAGGCATTCTCAAGACTAATTTTTTTCTTGCACATGCTTTGTAACACCTTGTATGGGGGAAGAAACAAGGACCCAAGGACGTCTGAGTGCAAGCTAAATGTAGCAGCAAAAGGCCCGAACACCAAGTGGGTCAATGACTTAGTTCATGATTCTGATGATACGCCTTGAAAACCTTAACATGAAAGTTAGTGGCCTCACTTCTCATTGTAACGCATTCTCAAACTGTGACAGCACGTCAGCTGTAGAACCTGGGGGACACCCAAGAATTATTGGAAGAGCAACAAATTTCACAGTTCAGGAATCTGTATAGCCTCACAGGAGAAATTCAAACTAGAAATATTTTTCCCCTTGCAAACTCACTTACAATGTTTCAGTGTTTCCAGTATTATTTACCATTTTTATAGACATTTTAAGTGCTGGAAATGATGCATGGCTAGTTTTGGCAGGGATTTGCTGTAAGTGCACGGTGTCTGAATAAGGCTTAATACTGTGATATTTAGCAGCCTCTGGGTTACTGGAAAGCACTCATTTTTCATATTTGATACTAATCTAATTCCCAACCATTACTTATGCCAAAAATGCTATTTATGGAAGCCAAAAGTGTAAAACACTGGTATGATGATACTCTAGAAATGACCATATCTCATGGTACTAGACACTCATTTTAATCATGTAAAAAAAAAACCTCCTAAACATGTACTTGTATTCTTTTTAGCAGCTACTTTGAGTGCAGGGAAAGAGCATCTGTTTTTTAAACTGGGAATTGTAAAAGCATGTGCTTAAAAAAACCATGCTCATTATCCAGAGCTTGGACTCATTTGTACTTTGGTTAAAATGGAGCGTTACCTTGACAGAATAGATTTTTGTTGCTGCTTCTGCTGAATAGATTTGAGCTTTAAGATCTGCAGTCAATACAGGTTAATTTCAAGTGGAAATCACTCTTACCTATTAGCTATAAGCTTTGCAAAATCAAGAAAGCAGGGTCCTGGCTCAACTTGCGACGTACAAAATGGTCCATAAATTATTAATGACTCTGTATCCAAGTTCTTAGTCTAAAGTTCTGATCACAGAACAGTTCTGTCTAACTTAGCTCATTGGACAGGACTGTGGTACATTTACACCCTGGAGATAAATGGCTTTGTCTGTGCATTTGTGCATTTCTCTCTCAGGCTGTTTGACTACGCTGTCCAACTGATCTTTTCAGGCCTAATCTGCTGTGAATTAGAGTGGAAAATATTTCACCACATCAGTTCTGAAAAGCATAACGAACCAGAAAGCAAAACAGAATGGATTTTAGATTCCATACCCACCACTTAGTAGTGTATCTATCAGCATAAAAACTACAATAAGCTTAACAAACTGCCCTAAAGCTATGTCTACACTATGAGATAAATTCAAATTAAGGCAGTTAGCTTGATATTACCACATGACTTTACTGTAAATACCATTAGCTTGATTTATTATCAAAATATCGTCAGTACCTTCTAGGTGTAGCATCAAGTTCAAATTCAAAAGTTTGATTAAAGGCCAGCGTGGAAGTGCCATGTTTTAAAAATGAATTTATCTGCCGGCAGAGGTGTCCTCTATGTAGCCCACAATGCCCCACAGTGCTCCACTCTGGCCATTGCTCTCCAGGGCCACGCCTACACCAGCAAGCTCTTTTGAAAGCGAAACAAAAAGGAAGGTCCCTTTCAAAAGAACCTGTGATGTGTGCACACACACAAAGCACTCTTTCAGAATTAATTTCAAAAGATCGTGGCGAGGCTTTCAAAATCGGTCTTCCCTTCCTGTATCAAGAAGAGCGCCTCTTTTTGAATCCGTCTTTCAAAAGAGGGCCAGGGTAGATGCTCCACAAACCGCTCTTTCCAAAGAGCGGTCCTCCATGGCACTGGCCAGTTGGTGTATGGAGACACTCCTGCCAGCACAAGAGGGGCTCTATGGCCAGTGCATCCAGCTACATCTAAAGACGCACCGGCCCACAAGGCCCGAGCAGGAAGCTGAGAGCGTGCTGGCTGCACACACTGCATGAGCCTGCAGCAGCACAGCCTCCCAGCAAAGCTACAGCCCAGAAAGGCACCCCGCTGGCCTCATGGCAACACTCCAAGACTAACGTAACCCCCAGGGGCCCCCCTCCGACCCAACCAAGGGGTTCCCGGAGGTCAGCCAGGGGCCAAAAACCAAGCCCCCTCCTGGAGTGAGGAGGAGATAAAGGACTTGCTGGGGCTGTGGGAGGAGGAGGAGGCCAGCATAGGAACACAGCAGCTTTTTTCCGGCTGTCGGCTGGCCTGAAGAACTGGGGCCACCCTCGTCACTCCAGCAGCCAAGTAAGGCTGAAAGTCAGGAAGCTGCACCAGGCATATGCCTGGGCTAGTGCACAGCTGGCTGCTCTGGTGCAGTGCCCACTGGCTGCCACCACTACACAGCCCTTTACTGGCTGCTAGGGCTCAGGGTGCTGCTGAAGCAGAGTCCATCATGGACATGGCAGCACTGGAGGTGGAGGCCCAGCTTGTGCTGGGCGAGAACATGGGACCCTCAGGCAATGCCTCTGGCCAGGAGCAGGACTTGTTCTCAGATGGGGAGGGGGCCCTGGTTGTCAAAATACCCTCCAGCTCCTCCAGCAGGGCCCCATCCACCCAGACCAACCCCAAAGTTCTCAAGGGACCATCAGGTACATGACTGGGAAATCAGACACCCCAGGCTGTGGGTGGGACCACCCCTCACTGCTGGCAGTGGGCTGGCCACTCAGCCACCAGCCCCGTCCTGACATATTCTGTCCGGCCGTGGCCTATGAGCCATGGAGTGGCCTGCACATGGCACTCAGCACCCCATGCCATGGACAGCAGCATAAACTGCAAGCCCAGGGAAGGGGCCTGAGAGGGGGGCGGAACTGATCCCGCCAGGGGTCCTCCAAGAGCCCAGGATCCCCCAGGGCCCATCAGCCTCTGATGGGGGTTGTGGGGTTGGCCACAGGGGGTTGGGGGCACAGCTTCTGGGGCCAGAGCAAGGGGCTGATGGGTTGCCCCCCTCCCCTCTTGTCTCCACAGCACCACTGTTCAAGGGACAGGTGAGTCCCACCCAGGGCCAGGACACCAGCCCCTAGAGCGCCGAGGGGGCTGGGCCATTGGGCCACCCACCACCCATGTGGGCCCATGCCCAGAGGCCACACTGCTGCTGCCACACGGAGGATGAGGATGAGGCTGCCTCCCAAACGGCGGCAATACAGGATCAGACAGCTGTGCTCTGGCAGTGGCTCAATCTTGAGGAGGAGGACATGGGATGGTGGCATGTGGCCTGTGGCGAGGTCACCGGGGCCTTATGGGCCCTCACCTGGGCTGTCACCCAGAGCCTGCCCCGACCACCTGCTGCCTCCCCTGCCACCTACCCCACTGCCTACCCCAGCACCTCCTCCACCACCTCCCCCACTGCTTCCAATGCCTCCTCCCCCCACCACCTCCCATGCCACCTTCTGTGCCACCTCCCCTGCTGCCTCCCCTGCCAGCGCTCTAGCTGCCTCCAACCTCGCTGCCCTCCTCCCACCTGGTGTCCCACCAGCTGCCCTGCTGGAGCTGGTGCAGCTGCTCCTGGCCAGGGCAGGTCATGCTGTGCTGCCCCCCTCCACCTGTCCCCCATACCCAGGCTGCAGTTACTCCACCCCTAGCATGCCCCTACCTCCCCATGGTGCTGGCCCTGTCCCAGACCCACTGGGGCCCCCGGACCCAGAGCTGTAGGGCTCCATGTGATCACTGTGGGTCATGGCCCCCCACTCCCTTGGAGGACTAAGGCCCACCCCCTCCATGTTCTTCTGCCCCCCCCCAGGTTCTGCTGCTCCACCCCCCACCCTGTGCATAGTTCCTCCTGTTCACACCTGTCTATTGCCTCCCCATTTTTATCATTGGTTCCATTCTGTTCATTGTACATTTTAACATGTGTACTTGAAAACATGCCCCATGTGCTCTGTGATGGGGGGGAGGTGGGGTGTGTGTACATGGGGGGCATTTGTGAGGGGTGCACATTTGGTGGCAGTGGTGAGGCATGTGTTGGGGGGCTGTGGTGGAGGGTGCTGGGGGGAGGGTCATTGGGGCCCCTCATTGAAGGCCACCCTGAGGGTGTCCCTCACTCGCACCTTATCCCAGTTTTCCAGGTGGCACGGATCATGGCACAGCTGCTCATACCCAGGCGTTGCCTTGGCAGCCCACCCCAGGATGTAGTGCTCCTGCTTGCTCTCCACAATACTGTGGAGAGTACAGCATGCAACCACCACCACGGTCACGTTCCTCAAGCTGACCTCCAGCCTTGTGAGGAGGCACCAGAAGTGCCCCCTGAGACAGCCAAAGGCCCGCTCCACCATGCCCCCTGGCCTAATTCAGGTGCTCATTGAAGCGCTACTGGGTGAGATTGGTCTCCATGGGTAGAGGGGGTAAGCGGTATCAGCCACTATGCATGGGGCATGGTGGTGTCCCTGACAGAGAAGTCCTGTGGGGGCATATAGATCCCCTCCTGAATCCTGCAGCCCATCCAGGAGCAATGGAAGATCCAGGCATTGTAGTACTAGCCCAAAACTTTGAAATGGCCATGCAAATGGCCATTTCAAAGTTTACTAAAGAAGTGCTGAAATACATATTCAGCACCTCATTAGAATGCTGGCAGCTGCGGCACTTCAAAATTGTCATGGCTCGCTGCCACGTGGCTCGTCCAGATGGGGCTCCTTTTCAAAAGGATGCCGGCAACTTCAAAATCCCCTCGTTCCTAACAACAGGAATCCTATCGGCAATTTTGAAGTGCCACAGCTGCCGGCATTCTAACGAGGTGCTGAATATGTATTTCAGCGCTTCATTAGTAAACTTCGAAATGGCCATTTGCATGGCCATTTTGAAGTTTTGGGCTAGTGTAGACATAGCCATTAATGAGCTTTGCTGTGACTTTCAGCCTTCTCTGTTTTTTATTTAAGGCCAAAAGAAAGCACAAACATTTTATTAATAAAGCCTAAGAAAGAATTACCTTCAATGGGATATCCATTCATATTTCTCCTTAAAAGGAATGAACCCACTCCTGGGGTAGGTCTACACTGCAAAGTTATTTCAAAATAACAGCTGTTATTTTGAAATAACTATCCTAGCATCTACACAACACAACTGCTATTTCAAAATAATTTTGAAGTAGTAATTGGCTTATTTCGAAACTGGTAAACCTCATTCTACAAGAAATAGTGCCCAGTTTGAAACAGCTATTTCAAAATAGGTGCAGTTAAGACAGGGAATAGAGCCTATTTTGAAATAAACCCTAGTGCATCCAATGACTCTATTTCAAAATAGGTTCAAGGGCTGCGTCTACACTAGCAAGTTCTTTTGGAAAATCAGGCCTTTTTCTGAAAGACCACACTGAGCATCTACATACAAAATGTGCTCTTTCAATCTGAAATCAAAAGAACATGGCTCTTCTTCCTGAAGCCCTCTTCTACTCCTGGATAAGAAAGAGCACTTTCTCTTGAAAGCTTCTTTAGGGAAAAAAAGCATGGATAAATGCTCAGTGGGCCATTTTTTTCCAAAAGAGCAGTACTCATGGTGCCAGATTTTATAATCCCTGGCCCATTCTTTCGAAAGAGCAGGGACTGTGTGGCCACTGTCTATCGAAAGAGTGGATCAATCTTTTAATCCCCTTTTCTGTGTGAAGCTGCGATCTTCCGAAATAAGTTTTTTCAGAAGATCTCCTCAGGAAGAACTTCTTTCAGAAGATCACTGTGGAGTAGATGTAGCCTATGGCTGCTGCTACACTGCATCCCACTTTTGGAAACAAAATGCAAATGAGTGAGATTGAAAATGCAAATGAAGTGCAAATTTACATATTGTATGCCTCATTTGCATATTCTTGTGTGATCACATTTCCAGAACAGGATTTTCCAGAAACAAAAGCAGCTGTGTAGACTGGGTTCCTTCAGAAACAAACATCATTTTTGACCGAACCCTTCTTCCTGAAACAAAATAGGAGAAGGGTTCTTTCGAAAGCAGGGTATGTTTTCACAGGAACCTCATCTACATGGCTGCTTTAGCTTATGGAAAAGCCTCTTCTAGAAGCGTAATCACACGAGAATATGCAAATGAGGTGTGGAATATGTAAATCTGTGCTTCATTTGCACTTTCAGTCTTGCTCATTTGCATTCCATTTTTGGAAGTGAGATTCAGTGTAGACATAGCCTAGGGCTACATCTACACGAGGACACTACGTCAAAGTAAACTATTTTGAAGTAAGAGCACTGAAATAGGCTATTTCGATGCATATCATCTACACATCATCCAGGGCCAGTGCCGTCGACGTTCAACATCGAAGTAACAATGGGGAACGTTGAAAAGAGCCGACCTGGAAGGAAATGTGAGGCATCCACACAGACAAGTGCTCTCTGTCGAAATAAGGGACCAGGAAAGCCCACAGACCAGGTCACAGGCTGGACTAGCATTTCCTGGGCAACAGCAAGCTGCTTCTTTAAAGGGCCCCTCCCAGACACACCCAGCCTGCACAGCACGAGGTCTGCAGAGTGCTAGCCGCACTCTCGCAGACCTATGCACAGCAGCCATGGACCCCCAGCAGCAGCAGCACCTAGAAGCCTGCCAGGTAGTCACCCAGGGAGGAAGCGCCCTGCTAGGTGATGGATGGGAGGCCGCCCAGTGGCTCCTGGCAGAGGAGTCCTCCCAGGGAGCAGATGGGGATGCCCCTGACCACCAGGCTCCCCTCTTCCTCCCCTGCTGGGTGCTCTACCACCTCTGGAGCTACCCCACCAGCTCTGAGTGGTGGGAGCAGCTGGTCATGGGGGAGTGGGATGATGACCAATGGCTGTGGAACTTCCACATGTGCTGGCAGACCTTCCTGGAGCTCTGCCAGTGGCTCACCCCCTCACTGAGGCAACAGGACATACAGATGCAGCGCGCCCTCCCCTTCGAGAAGAGAGTCGCAATAGCCATCTGGAATCTGGCCACTCCAGACAGCTACTGCTCTGTGGGACACAAGTTTGGAGTGGGAAAGGTCACTGTTGGGGCCATCATCATAGAGGTAAGGAGGCCTGGGCATTCATCCACTGGGAGGGGTGCTGGGGAGGGAGGGGCTGGGCAAATGGGTTCCTGGAGAGGTGCCCAGGAGGGGGGCCTTGGGGGAGGGGCTGGGGGAGGGGCCTGGGGCACCCTGCACACCCTCGTGGGTGCTTGTGTTACCTCCCCACAGGTGGTCTGTGCGCTCAATGCCATGCTGCTCCAGAGGATCGTCCAACTTGGGTACGTGGTGTCAGGCATCACCGGATTTGCTGCCATGCAGTTCCCAAACTGCTTCAGGGCCCTGGACAGGATCCACATCCCCATCCGCGCCTGGGGGCCACAGCGGGGGAGATACATCAGCCTCAGGGGCCGTGGTGGACAGACGGAGCCACTTCCAGGATGTCTACGTGGGCTGGCCAGGCTGCACACACAACACCTGCATCTTCCAGAACTCAGTCTGTGCTGCCATCTGGAGGCAGGGACCTACATCCCCAGAGGGAGATCCCCCTGGGGGACACCACCGTGCCCCTCTGCCTCGTGGCGGATGCGGCCTACCCACTCCAGCCCTGGCTCATGCGCACATACACCGGCCGTCTCAACGCCAGCCAGGAGTGGTTCAATGTCCACCTGAATCATGACTGCCAGGTAGTGGAGAGGATCTTCAGCCACCTGAAGGGCTGCTGGCGGTTCATCCTTGCCCGCCTGGATGTCAGCCTCCAGAACATCTCCCAGGTTGTGGGCACATGCTGCATGCTCCACAACATTGTGGAGAGCAAGGGGGAGGTCTTCGTCCAGAGGTGGCAGTCGATGCCGGCACGGGCTTTCCCCAGCCAGCTGCTGCACCCAGTCGCCAGGCCCACTGTGAGGGTGTACAGGTCCATGAGGCCCTGTGGGCCCATTTTAATCAGGGAGACCCCTGATCACCTCCTTGGCTTTCCCCAGAAGGCCCTGTCCACATTGCCCTCACTGACCACACACCGCCTGCACCACCCGCACACCATCCCCCCAACAAGCACACAACTTAGGTTCTTTAGAAAATAAAACTGTGAATTATTGAAAACTGGTAATTGTGTTATGTTCACAGTAAAAACTGCAACCAATATACAAAGGAAGACAACTATATACAAGGGGAACAGCTATACACAAGGGCTACGTCTATACGTGCAGCCAACATCGAAATTGCTTATTTCGATGTTGCGACATCGAAATAGCCTATTTCGATGAATAACGTCTACATGTCCTCCAGGGCCGGCAACGTCGATGTTCAACTTCGACGTTGCTCAGCCCAACATCGAAATAGGCGCAGCGAGGGAACGTCTACACGCCCAAGTAGCACACATCGAAATAGGGATGCCAGGCACAGCTGCAGACAGGGTCACAGGGCGGACTAGCGCTTCCGGGGCAACAGCTAGCCGCTCCCTTAAAGGGCCCCTCCCACATACACTCAGCGTGCACAGCACGCGGTCTGAGGAGCCATATAGGCACACAGACCCCGAGCGCCGCAGTCATGGACCCCCAGCAGCAGCAGCAGCAGCAGCTAGAGGTCCACCCAGCCCTCCCGGCAGGAGCAGGGCTTGCCCTGGCTCATGCCATGTGGGAGGCAGCTGAGCATCTTCTTGCCCCAGGGGAGGAGATACCCCCAGGGCAGCAGGGCTCAGCCCCTACCCCTGCAGCACCCCGCTCCATCCCCCGCCTCACACTCCGGCGGCTGTGGAGCTACCCCACCAGCACCGACTGGTGGGAGCGGCTGGTGCTTGGGGAGTGGGACGACGACCAGTGGCTCAGGAACTTCAGGATGAGCCGCCAGACATTCCTGGAGCTGTGCCAGTGGCTCACCCCCGCACTCAGGCACCGGGACACTGCCATGCGGCGTGCCCTCCCTGTGGAGAAACGGGTCGGCATCGCTGTCTGGAAGCTGGCCACTCCGGACAGCTACCGATCCGTGGGGCAGCAGTTTGGTGTCGGAGAGGCCACCGTCGGGGCTGTCTTCATGGAGGTCAGAGAACCCACAGGGGGAGGCCAGGGCAGGGCAGGGGGGCCAGGGCAGGGCACGGGGGCCAGGGCAGGGCAGGGCAAAGCAGGGGGGCCAGGGCAGGGCAGGGAAGGGTAGGGTAGGGCAGGGCAGGGCACGGGGGCCAGGGCAGGGTGGGGGAGCAGGGCAGGCCAGGGCAGGGCAGGGCACGGGGGCCAGGGCAGGGCAGGGGGCGCAGGGCAGGGCAAAGCAGGGGGGCCAGGGCAGGGCAGGGCAGGGCAGGGCAGGGCCGGGCCACGCACACCCTGCTCACCCCTCATTGGGGCTGTCCCATGTGCTTTCTCTGCAGGTCGTGCGTGCCATCAACGCCATGCTCCTGCACAGGCTCGTGAGGCTGGGGGACCCACATGCCACTGTCGCCGCCTTTGCCACCCTGGGCTTCCCCAACTGCTTCGGGGCTCTGGATGGGACTCACATCCCCATCCGCGCCCCGCACCACAGCGGAGGCCGATACCTCAATTGGAAGGGCTACCATTCAGTCGTCCTGCAGGCCTTGGTGGACAGCCGTGGACGGTTCCAGGACATTTACGTGGGCTGGCCTGGCAGCACCCACGACGCCCGGGTTTTCCGGAACTCGGGCCTGTGCCGCCGGCTGGAGGCGGGGACCTACATCCCCCAGCGGGAGATCCCTCTGGGGGACACCACCATGCCCTTCTGCCTCATCGCAGATGCGGCCTACCCCCTCCGGCCGTGGCTCATGCGCCTCTACACGGGCCACCTCTCCGCCAGGCAGGAGCGCTTCAACGAGCGCCTGAACCGTGCGCGCCAGGTGGTGGAGCGCTCTTTTGGCCGCCTCAAGGGACGCTGGTGATGTCTCCTGACCTGCCTGGATGCCAGCCCCAACAATATCCCCCAGATTGTGGGTGCCTGCTGCGCCCTGCACAACTTCGTGGAGAGCAAGGGGGAGAGCTTTCTTCAGGGCTGGGCCGCGGAGGCCGGCAGGGCACACGTGCAGCCACCTGCTGCCCCCAGTCAGCAGGTGGACCCAGAGGGGACCCGGGTCCGGGAGGCCCTGCGGGCCCACTTCGAGCAACAGGCCGCGGGGTGAACTCTGCCCAGGCCCCCTAGTGCCCGCCCCTTCCTCCCCCACACTCCTGCCCCAACGCCAACACCATGGAGCACCCCACCGCCCCCGCCCCCCACTTGTCCAGGAGAAATGACAGCACGAACTTGTGGGTGAACGTAAACGTTTTTTTTGTCTTAATGAATTTTTTTTTTTTAAATAAATAAATATCTGACACAGAAACCAAAAAGAAGGAGGGACAAACGTTCAAGCAAATCAAGATGGGCACAAATAAAACAATACAACCACAAAGCAAATAAAAAAGTGTGCACCATCAACAAAAAAGCAAAGCAGGAAGGAGAACGGGGCGAACTATTTACAGAGGGGGGACGGGGCAAACAGGGGCACCAAAATAAAGCAGTCCAACAAAAGTATGTCCAACAAGGGGGGGGGGCCACGTCCCGGGCCCCTCGCCCCTACAGCCCAGCACTGGGCGTGCCCGGCCGGGAGCTCCGCCGGGCCTGTAGTCTGGTCCGCGGCTGGGTGGGAGTGGGCTGAACCGGAAGGTACCGGCGCCGGCGAGTCTCAGGTGGCTCCAGGGGTCCCTCAGCGCGGTGGCCCTCGCGGGGAGGTGGTGGGGCGACGGCGGACGGCCCGGCGACGGTTGGAGCAGCTGGTGGTGGGGCTGCAGGAGTGGGCAGGGCGGGCGGTGGCTCGGCCGGCACGGCATGGGGGGCCAGGTAGTCAACCAGCCGGTTGAATGTCTGCATATAGGCCCTCCATGCCTCCTTGCGCCAGGCCAGCGCCTGCTCCTGCAGCTGGAGGTGCTGCTCTGACACCTCCAGCTGCCGGCGGAGGATGGCCAGCAGCTGGGGGTCCATTGCCGCCGCTGGTAGCAGGCGCGGGGTCCGCCATCTTGCCCTCCGCAGGGCCGGTCGTTCCTCCGCCGACGGGCTGCCCTGTAACGAGGGTCCCGGAGGGCTCTCCGGGACAACCGAGGCCTCGCCGGCGCTCTCTTCTGGTCCTTCGGATGGTGCAGGTGCAGGTGCAGGACACAGGAGAGGAGGGGGGAAAGAAGAATGGAGACAGGCGTTAGTGTGGGCCCCGAGCCATGGCCTTTGTCCCCCCCGCCCTGTGCTGCAGGTTCCCCATCCCCGTCCCCGGGAGATGCTGCTGTGATGGATGGGGTTCAGGGGTCCCCCTGCCCTGCACCCCGTCCCCTGGTGGGAGCGACTCTCACTTCACCCCGCAGGGTCTGAGAGCAGGAGAGCTTTCTTAGGCCACAGATGGCCAGTTTCTGGCAGGAGTGACAGCACCAGCTGTCGGAAGAGACAGTCCTTCCAACCCGTCGTGGGGAGAAGACCCCAAGGGGGGCCCCTCTGGGATGCAGCTTTCCCCCTCCTCTGGCTGGCTGCCTACCAGCTCTCCCTTCCCCTAGCCTCTACCTGTGGCCCCCGCCCTCGCCCCCCAATTCCAAGCCAGCTCGGCTCCTCCCTCCTGTTTGCTCAGGGCAGAGGTGTCACCTGCCAGCTGTAGTGCCAGGATCCTCCTTTGGCCCTGGGAGCTCCTCGGCTCGGGTGGCTCATATGTAGCCTGAGTCTCCCTTTGGCACTCCCCCCACTCCATCACATGCTGCTGCTGCGGGGTGTCCCACCCCCGTCCGCCCGGGGGCCCCTCGAGGTTCCGCTCCCCCCTGGCCCGGGGATGGGGCATGGCACTGTCATGCAGGGTGGGGGGGGCAGGGGCTGATGGCTGCAGTGCTGTGAGGGCCATGGCCCTGGTGTCCTTGGGCCATGGCCATGTGAGCGTGTGGGGGGCCCTGGACACATCTCTGTTACCCCCGCCCCTCAAGCCCCGGGGTGTCCACCAGAGAGGGGTACCTACCTGTGGGTCCGCTCCCACGGTCCGGAGATCCCCGGGGGGCGGAGGCCCTGCTGCTGCTCCGGGATGGCAGGAGGAGGATCTGCAGGCTGGATTCTGTGGAGGAGGAGCCCCCCCCCTCCTCCTCCTCCTCCTCCTGCCGCGATGTCCCGGGGATGGCCTCCGGGGGGGGCCCCCGGGGTGCGGGGCTTGCCTCCAGGTCGGACTCCGGCTGCAGGGCCTGCTGGGGCTCGTCAGCCAAGGTGTCAAGGGTGGCCGTAGGGGAGGAGGTGTGCTGGGAGCCCAGGATGTCCCTGAGCTCCCTGTAAAAGGGGCAAGTGACGGGGGCGGCCCCGGATCGGCTGGCCGCATCCCGGGCCCAGGCATAACCCTGCCGCAGCTCCTTGACCTTACTGTGGACATGGTCAGGAGTGCGGGCAGGGTGACCCCGGGCAGCCAGGCCATTGGCCAGCCGAGCGAACGTATCCACGTTCCGCCTCTTGCTCCCCATTACCTGGAGCACCTCCTCCTCGCTCCAGAGCCCCAGCAGGTCCCGCAGCTCGGCCTCCGTCCAGGAGGGGCCCCGCTGCCGCTTCCCAGACTGGCTGGTCCTCTGGCTGCCCTGGCTGCTCTGGCTCCCCTTGCGGGGGGGTCCCCTGGGGGCGCTGGGGGGGCTGCTGGGCAGCCATAGACGGTGTCAGGGGCTGAGGGCTGTGCAGGCTCGCCGCGTGTGCAGGCAGGAGCCTGCACATTGCCTCAGCTTCCTGCAGTCAGGGCGGGGGAGGGGACCTTTAAGAGGCCACTCCACGCGGCCACCAGTGAGCTGAGGGGCTGGAGAGAGCGTCTCTCAGCCCCCCAGCTGATGGCCGCCATGGAGGACCCAGCAATTTCGACGTTGCAGGACGCAGCTCGTCTACACTGTCCCTACTTCGACGTTTAACATCGAAGTAGGGCGATATTCCTATCTCCTCATGAGGTTAGCGACTTCGATGTCTCGCCGCCTAACGTCGAAGTTAACTTCGAAATAGCGCCCGACGCGTGTAGCCGCGACAGGCGCTATTTCGAAGTTAGTGCCGCTACTTCGAAGTAGCGTGCACATGTAGACGCAGCTAAGGAGGACAACTATATACAAATGGGGCCCCAGCAGATGGCTCAGCCATTGGCCTATCAGTCTGGGGTGGGTGTAGAGGGGTATGACCCCCGGTGGGTATGGGTTGGGATGCCCCCGGCCCTCATCTGCGGTCCCCAGCCAGTCTGTAGCCCAAGTGGGCTCCGGTCCTGGGGGGCTGGCAGGTGGCATGGTAGGCAGCACAGCAGGTGGGGTGGCAGGGGGCGAGGCAGGTGGGGCGGGGGGGGCAGGAGCCGAACAATAGCCTCCCAGATCAACCCAGCTATGCCCCGGAATACACCCGTGAATTCCTGCCACGCCGCCCAGTGCTGGGTGGACTCCTCCTGGTCGAACCTTAGTGTCTGCTCAGCCACCTCCATCTGCCGCCAGAGAACCGCCAGGAGTTGGGGGTCCACGGGGACTGTCCCCTGGGTCTGGCAGTGGCATGACCGTCCCACTAACCTTGGGGGTGTCCCAGGCGCTGGTGGTGGCTGACCTCCAGTGGGCTCTTGGGGACCACAGGGGTTGCCTGGCTGCCTGCAGCCTTGGATGGTGCAGCTGCAGAGAAGGAGAGAGGGAGGGGAAGGCTGTTCGTACTGTGCCCTGGCCCAAGGCCCGTTCCCCCCATGCTCCCTTGGGTGCTGGGTCCCCATCCCCATTGGTGGGTGTGATGTCCCTGTTGGGTGTCCCCATTGCATGGTCCCCCCACCCCCAAGGTTAGGGGACAGTGCTGTCCATGGTTGTGGGTGCTCACAGGCGCTGATGGACATGCCGCCACCCTGGGACTGTGCTGTGGCCAGGCAGTTGCGGGTGTGAGGGTGTTGCGCTGGGGATGTGAGGATCCCGGTCGTGTCTGGTGCCCATGGCCCAGGGGTGTGTGCCCTGTGGGGTACATACCTGACTGTCCATTGCCGCAGTCAGGGGAACCCCGGTGGGCGGACACCCAGCTGGTGCTCCGGGAGGGGACATATATGAGAAGGCCCCCCCCCACTGCTGGACCCCTCCTCTGTTGTCCCGAGGGGGGCTCCTCGGGTGTTCCCTGGGGTGCGGGGCTGGCCTCCAGGTCAAACTCCGGCTCCAAGGCCTGCTGGGGCTCATTGGCCATGGTGTCAAGGGTGGCCGGGGGGGTAAGGAGGTGTCCTGGTGGCCCAGGATGGTTCTGAGCTGCCTGTAATAGGGGCAAGTGGCGGGGGCAGCCCCAGACCAGCTTGCCGAGTCCCAGGCCTGGGCGTAACACTGCCGCAACTCCTTCACCTTACTCCGGACGTGATCCAGAGTGTGGGCAGGGTGACCCTGGGCGGCCAGTCCTCCGCCAGTCGGGGGAATGCTTTCCACTGCTTGCTCCCCAATACGTGGAGCACCTCCTCTTCACCCCAGAGCCCCAGCAGGTCTCGGAGCTCAGCCTCCGACCAGGAGGGGCCCTGCCTTTTTTTGGCCCCCTGCTTGGCTGGTGGAGGTGCCTGGGTCCCCCTGGGGGGGAGCCCTGGGGGCGCTCTGGGGGCTGGCTGGATGCCATGGCTCTGCGTAGTTGGGTCGGAGTCTGGAGAGGGCATGCAGGGCTAGCACGTGCGTGTGCTGCTGCCTGCACGCTCTCAGCTTCCTGCCACAAGAAAGCCAGGTCCGTGGTTCTTTAAGGGCTGCTGCGTGCCAGGACCATAGAGCCTCGCAGGGGCTGGACAGAGCATCTCAACCCCTCAGCTGATTGCTGAATGTCAAAGTAAGGCATTATTCCCATCTTCGGATAGGAATAGCGATTTCAACGTGTCGCTGCCTAACCTCGATTTCATCATTGAAATACCACATGATGCATGTAGACGTGACGCGTGCTATTTTGACATTGTGCCAGCTACTTCGAAGTAGCCGGCTAGTGAAGATGCATCCTATGTGTGTAGATGCTGTGTTTTGAAATAGATAAGTGCTATTTTGAAATGCATTTCTGTGTATAGCAGTGTTATTTCAAAATAAGACATTTCAGAATAGCCCCTTCCTGAATAGCTTATTTCCAAATAAGGCTGCTGTGTAGACATACCTCTGAAGTCCAAACTAGAACCAGGATATTATTTATGTTAGTTGTCCTTCCTGAACAATTTGACCTTCATCTTCAAGTCAGGTATGAAATACCAACAAGGCGTCAGATTTATTTTCAGAAACATCAGTCACAGAACAGACAAATGCCTTTGGATAAACTTCTAACAAGCTGTAGGTGATACCTGAGTGATCTTAAGGTAAGAATACAGAACACCAAGAAATACTACAGTCTTCCCCCATCTTATGAGGGTAATTAGTTCCTGAAAAAACCCTCTTAGGGTGAATTCTCGTAAGTCGAAAATGTAATGACCATTAATTTCAATGTGAAAAAATTTTATGTGTTCCTGAGCCCCAAAATTTACACCCATTTATGCTAAAACAACACCAAATCCCATTAAAATAAGCACAATTACTTCAATAGTTAACATTAGTTATCATAACACAACCTAGCACAGCATTTTCCCTTCATTAATTACTCTATAATATGGCTGTTTACCTGCTTTCGGGGGGCTGTCCCAAGTGCAGAGATAGGGCTGCGACGGAGATGCAAAGCTGGGTAGCTGCCCATGGCTGCAGAAGCGGGACCGGCGCAAGGGGGCGGGCAGGGCACAGGGAGGCAGCCCAGCTTGAGCACAGCTTAGGTTAAGCGGGGAGGGGACAGTGCCAGGGGCTGGCCCCATGGGGAGCTAGGCAGGCACAGGGGGCCCCGGCTGGTGAGGGGCGATGCCTCACTCAAGCGGGGCTGTGTGGCAGATAGGCCCCCCCAGCGGCGGGCAAGCCAGGTGATAAATGGGACGGAACACCCCAGGCAGTGAGCGGCACCCAAGGCACAGCTGCGCAGGGTGGGTGGCGGCGGTCCCCTAGCCAACCGGGGGGCGGGGGGGCAAGTGGCAGCAGCAGGGTCGGGATGGGCGGCGCGCCCAGCATCCACCTCTCGCAGAGCGGCATGACCTACTGCTGGCACTTCAATGAGTCTACCTCCCCGCACCAGACCACCACCCTCTCGCAGGGTGCCGCTGCCCCCCTGCACGGCATCTTCATCAAGACCAATGCGGCCAACTCCATGCCCTCGGTGCTCACCTACCAGAGCCGCCAGCCTCCGCCCAGCCCCTGACCGTGCTGCCAGGAGTGTAGGGAGCCCGCGGTCACTGGCCAGGCCGGGGCGCGCTGCTGCTGCAGCACTGAGGCAGAGACCCAGACCAGCCACAGCAGTGTCAAGGTAAAGGCGGGGGCAGGCTGAGGTGCCTGGGGAGGCGGCTCTGTGGATGGGCTCTGTTGCTTCCTCTCCTGGCTCCAGAGGTGGGCGCCCGCTGTGGCCAGCTGGGGGCTCCGGGAAACCACCGCTGGGCACTGCGGAGAGATGCACCAGGTGGGCAGCAGCTGTGGGCAGCCGTTACCTGGAGCTGCGGCCTTTCTCCCGCTGCAGGGTGGCCACGTCCCACTGAGGTGCGCGCAATCCAAATCAGTCCTCATAAGCCAAAGTAGGGGTATTAAATGAAACTCCTCGTAAAGTCGAATTCTTTTAACCCGAATGGGTGTATGTCGGGGTATGACTGTGTGCAATTTTTAACTGGAAGCATTATGAAATAAGTACCTTAGATAACAGAATATATTTCTTCCCTTTCAATTTAAGGGACAGAAGATGCCTTTGTGCTGGTACTAAATTACAAATGAATGAAGATATTTAAGCATGGATATGTTTTAGCAGCAGCGTAGTGCTGCTGATTATACATGGGGTAGATGTAGTACTGTAATGTCATTTAATTTTCTGTAATGCAATTTTGTTAATATTCTTAACCAGCATTAAGTTCATCTAGATGTCTCTTCAGCTTGTTTTATGACTCTGGAGCATCCTGTGGACGATTAGCTTGTATTCTCCCATGGATAACCAGATAAAGCAACTTTTACATAAAAAGAAAATGTAGGGCTAGTTTATGGCTGGCCATGCACAGGCGAGCAAAGAATGAGAGGGTATATTTCATTTATGTACCTCCTGAGAGGCAGTCCAAGTACCAGACCTTGAATGTCTGAGTCAAACCATTGAAACATGGCTCAAGTCAAAACTATATCTCTTTGCTGCAATTCCCCTGCCAGAAAAATCATCAGTTCCTACCAAGCATTGTAAAAAAGTGTAGATTTATGGATGAAAAATCTGATGGAAGCGCTAATTATTTTCACTTATCAGACTATAATTTCACCTCTCATCAACCTTGCCATACCTATACTGTCTTAAAGGATTTAAATCAAAATTATTCTACCAATGAACTGAAGCAACTTGAAAAATACACTTTCCGTACACTTAAGGCAGATCCCGAAAACTCTCGAGTGCACAGTCCTATTAACTCAAGTTTGAGCAAATAGACTGTGTATATGTATAAACACTAGTTACATCCTTTCCCCAGATGTTCTGAACAGAGCTGCAAATGCACAGTTAAAGAATAGCTTCAGACTGAAACATGAAACTTAATATTTTGCAAATTTCTATAAAATATAAGGATTATTTCATTTTTGGAAAACATCTGGTTAAGTAGGATTGAGTGTTCATGTTGAACTTTTTTGTGGCACGCACTGCAGCATTTTTCTGTATTTTTTTTTTTGTGATCTAAAAAATTAGTGACTTAGATAACTGGGGATCCTGAACTACTTTTGCTGAAAAAAGCCCATAAGCTAAAAGCTGTCTCCATCTGTTAAGTTGTCCTCACTTTCATCACGCAAGTCATTTGTTTCTATTAGTAATTTTCATATCACAAGTTTTATTTTTTCAAACAACCAAGTTGAAACAAGAGTATCTGTTGAAGGACAAGTTCAACACAGTCTGAAATTGGTCATAAATGAAAACCTGCCAGTAAAATAAAGGAATTCTTCAAAACAAAAATACATGGGTGTTGTATTATATGTCAAATACCTAAATTCCATTTCAAATTAGGTAAAGATGAACAGCACAAACAATAAGAAAACAAAGACCGTGTCTACTCATGCCCCTCCCTTTCAGAAGCGGCGTGTTAATGAGGTACTTCAGAACAGGTTAATGAGGCACTGACATACCTCTTCATTGCCTCATTGGCATAATAGAGGCCAGTCGCGCTTCAGAACTGCTGCTTTCGAAATGCAGACTGGCTGTATAGGCATGGGTGCTTCAAAATAAGCACCACACTTCGAAATTCCCTTATTCCCAATTAATTTTGGGAATAAGGGAACTTCGAAGTGTGGTGCTTATTTCAAAGTGCCTGTATCTATACAGCTAATCTGCGTTTTGAAAGTAGCACTTTTGACGGGCGACTGGCCACCATTATGCTAATGAGGCACAGAATATGCATGTCAGCAGCTCATTAGCCTGTTTTGAAGTGCCTCATTAACATACCCCTTCTGAAAGGGAGGGACATGAATAGACAGGCCAAAGATCACACATTCAGTAGGACAGCACACTACCATATATTAACCAGTGTACTCTACTTAAGACTATTAGATGGTACAATGTGTATTTGATTTTTCATTTTTAGAGCTTAATTTCTCCTGCTTACCATTGTATTAGCTATTTTCATTCCTTTCTGCACAGAATACGGTAGTGCTTATAATACCTTTCCTTTTTTTTCTCTTCTTTCTCCAAGACATAGACTGTAACCCAATAGAAAAACCTAATAATATAGCAGAGTATATGGCAAGAGACCTCACCAAGCTTCTAAAGGCAAGGCAAGTTTTTAAAATAAAACTGATCCTTAGAGAGGCAATGTGTTCTTTTTAAAGCTAGAATAAGTAAAGAGCAGCTGTATGTCATGTACCTGTGGAGATATTTGGTGAATGTTTTATAATTTAACCCCAGATTCAATGCAGTGCTGCCTCAAAAAGTGCCACCTGAAGGCCAAAGGGATAGATTAGTTAGGCATTTCCCTAAGGCACCATCCTAC
Organism: Carettochelys insculpta; assembly: GCF_033958435.1. Taxonomy (NCBI): domain Eukaryota; kingdom Metazoa; phylum Chordata; order Testudines; family Carettochelyidae; genus Carettochelys; species Carettochelys insculpta. The sequence goes on from NC_134137.1 coordinate 142,549,135, forward strand.
AGATACTACAGAAAGGCTACGTCTACACTAGAACGCAACTTCAAAGTAGCGTATTTCAAAGTAGCGACATCAAAATACACCACTTTGATGTATAGCATCTACACACCTTCCAGGGCCAGTGCCGTTGATGTGCTACATTGAAGTAGTGATATGGTACATTGAAAGGGGCCGCGCCAGATGTGGAAAGGGAGCAGCTACACACAGTAGTGACCCCTTTCGAAATAAGGGGCCAGGAAAACCTGTGGATGGGGTCACAGGGCGGACTAGCACTGCTGGGGCAACAGCAAGTGACTCCTTTAAAGGGCCCTTCCCAAATACACTTGGCCCGCATAGCATGAGTCCTGCGGAGGTGCCACTAGCCTCACAGACCCGGTGCCTGTAGGCATGGACGCACAGCAGCAGCAGCAGCTGCAAACCCTTCGGGATGTCACCCGTGGAGCAGGTGCCCTGGGAGACACTGCATGGGCGGCAACCCAGAAGCTCCTGATAGGAGAACCCTCCCTGGGGGCAGAAGAGGATGCCCCAGTCTATGGGGCCCTCCTGGCCCCCCCTGCGGGATGCTCCACTGGATCTGGAGCTACCCCACCAGTTCAGAGTGGTGGGAGCTCCTGGTTATGGGGGAGTGGGACAACGAGCTTGTGGCGGCAGACCTTTATGGAGCCCTGCCAGTGGCTGACCCCCACTCTGAGACACCAGGACACATGGATGCGGCGCACCCTCACAGTCGAGAAGAGGGTCACAATAGCTTTCTGGAAGCTGACCACTGAAGACAGCTACTGCTCCATGGGCCACCAATTTGGCGTGGGCAAAGCCACAGCTGGGGCTGTCATTATGGACGTAAGGAGGCCTGGGCGTGCACCCACTGGCGAGTGTGGTGCCAGGGTTGGGGCCCAGGGAGGGTTCCCGGGGAAGGGGTTCTGGGGGAGGGGATGCCTGGGTGGGGGTTCCCAGGGAGGCGATTGCAGAGGAGGGAATCCGGGGGTGGCGGGGCTGGGTGCACCTTGCAACACCCTCACGGATGTCTATGTCCCATCCCGACAAGTGGTCCTTGTGCTCAACACCCTGCTGCTCCAGAAGGTCAGTCGCATCAGGGACCTGGATGTGGCCACCACGGGCTTCACGGACATTGGGTTCCTGAACTGCTTTGGGGCCCTGGATGGGACCCACATCGCAACCCATGCCCCAGACCACAGCAGAGGACAACATATACATTGGAAGGGCTACCCACTTGGTGGTTCTGCAGGCCATGGTGGACAGCTGGGGCTCATTCCAGGACATGTATGTGGGCTGGTCCAGCTGCACATGCAACACCTGAATGTTTTGGAACCAGGGCCTGTGCAGCCAGCTGGAAGTGGAGACCTACATCCACCAGAGGGAGATCCCACTGGGGAACACCACCATGCCCCTCTGCCTGGTGGCAGATGTGGCTTACCCACTCCAGCCCTGGCTCATGTGCCCCTACACGGGCCACCTCTATTACAGCCAGGAGTGGTTCAATGCCCAGCTCAACCATTCACTGCAGGTGGTTGAGTATGCCTTTGGGTACCTCAAGGGCCGGTGGCACTGCCTCTTCATCCTCCTGGACGTGGGCCTTCTGAACATCCCCCAGGTTGTGGGTGCCTGCTGCATGCTCCACAGCCTGGGGGGAAGCAAGGGGGAGGCCTTCATGCAGGGACCGGCAATCAAGACTGGCACAGGCTACCCCCAGCCAGCCGCCACCCCTGGCCTCCAGGCCCACCAGTATGGGGTACAGGTCCGGGAGGCCCTGCAGAAATATTGTGATCGGAGGCCCAGGGAGCAGCACCTGAGCCACCACTGGTGGGCCTCCTGCACACTACGACCACCAACTAGATACTGCCCCCACCACCCACACACTGCCCCTCCAATGAACACACGCCACACAGGGGTTTGGGAATAATAAAACTGTAAATATATTGCTAACTATGTGAATTGGTTGTGTACGATTTTGGAAAACACTGATCACAACTAATATACATGGGGGTGATAACTATACACTTGGGGGACACATGAATGGCCTGGCCACTGGCCCATCACTCGGGGTCCCCAGCAAACCTGGCTGGGAGCTTGGAGGACCAGGAGGTATGGCTGGGGTGGGTCCTCAGCCTGGTGATCAGCCCCAGTGGGATCCTGCCCTGGGGGGCTGGCAGGTGGGACATCAGGAGGGGCAGCGAGAGCGGGCAGCTGAGCCATCAACTCCTCAAAGGAGGCAGCCACCCTATTGAATGTGTCCATGAAGGCCACCCCAGGCACCCCAGTGCTAGGCAGCCTCCCCGCACTCCAGACGGAGGCATCTCTCTGGGATCTCCACCTGGTGCCAGAGGGTGGCGAAATCGTGGGGGTCAATGGCTGCTTGTGCCCAGCGCTCGTGGTTGGCACAGGGGGCTAGCACTGCCTGAAGCCCCACAGACGTGGCGAGACTGTCCTGGCCCTCAGGCTATGGCTGCAGAATCAAGGGGGAAGAGGGAAGAAGGCCATGAGTACCGAGTACGGCCCCATGGCACCTGGTCCCCCTCCCCTGTCCCCTGTCTGCAGGTGCAGTGTCCCTGTGGGGGGCCCTTTTGTTTCTTCCACTCCTACCCCTCCCCCCCCAGGGGAAGGGCATGGTACTGTCTGCAGAAGCGGGTGCTGACAGGCACTGGTGGCTGTGTCACCCTCCGAGGGCTGTGCTCCAGCTGGGCCCTGGTGGGCTGGGTCTGGTGAGGGGCAGGGAGGTCCCCAGTCATGTATGCTGCCCCTGCCCCATGCACTGAGGGTGTGTGGCCTCTGGGGTATGCGCCTGGCTCTAACACACAAGACAAAATGACTATTCCAGTGATTTTTAATTTCTATAATTTTCTTATCTGTGTTCTGTCCAACAGATCTAGAACAGAATACATTTTAAAAGGGTCCTGTTGATTGTTATGTTTCTTCCCTCAAATAATTTGAATTTGACTATGATTTGGTCAAAGGCAAGATAGAACACAGGCAGGGTAGTATCACAGATATGCAAGATCTGTACTATGCTATAGCTTTTAAACAGGTTTTTGGAGAACAAAAAAGCAGTCAAGTAGCACTTTAAAGACTAACAAAATTATTAGGTGATGAGCTTTCATGAGGCAGACCCACTTGTTCAGATCTGGAGAGAGCACTGAGAATGAACTGGCATGATGAATATATAACAGGAAGATAGAAAAGAAAAGAAAAAAAGAAAATTGACAAATCAGCTGTGGTGGGGGTGGGAAGAATAAGGACAAAATTACTTACTGCAAGAATGTATTAAGTTAAATGACTTGCCTGAGATCACTACAAATATCAAAGACTGGGAAGCTGTCTTTGTAATGGGTAACGTAATTGTTACTTCTATTAAGGCCAAGGTGCAAAGTGTCGAATTTGAGAATAAATTCCAGTTCAGATGTCTCCCTTTGTAATCTGGCACTAATGTCTCTTTGTTGTAGGATGCACATTCTCAGGTCTTTAACATTGTGGCTTACTTCATTGGAATGCTAATTGACAAGTTTATGTGTATTCAGATTCCTAATGTCTGATTTGTGTCCATTTATTCTTTGGTGACGTGATTGTCCAGTCTGTCCAATACACATAGAAGAGGGGTGCTGCTGGCATTTGTGTTCACAGCTGTACACCCTCCCTCGGAGGAATACTACCTCTGTCAACAGAGATCTGTTGACAAAAGGCAGATCTGGAGGTTCTGGGGGGCTTCTGCCAACAGAAAAAGCCTCCAGGGTTCTGCACAGGTGCCCCAGGGGAAACCCTACCCACAGCAATCTGCACTTTGTGGTTCCTTCAGCTGGCCCCTCTTAAAGCCACAGAGACCCCAGGAAACCCTATGGCAGGAAGGTGAGAGCATGGAAGCAGCAGGGCTACAGGCTGCAGTCCCCCACACCCTCAGAGCCACATGGAAGCTGAAAGCCTCACAGATGGTCAGGCAGCAGGCATTCCACAACTCCCCTGGGCATTGGCAGACCAGCCAACGAGGTTGTAGGAGCCACCAAGAGGCTTAAGCTTGGTGCCACTGCAGGGCACCAAGAAGTGGGGCCCCTCCTGGACTGGGGCCAAGGTGCAGGCCTTCTTGGACCTGTGTCGGGGGAGGAGATACTGTAAGACCCCAGAGCTAAGGGGCAGAATGTCCCCATCTACACCAGGATGGCCACCTTTGCCAGGGCTATGTCTGTGCCTGGGACACTGCCCAACACTCTGGGGCAGGACCCGCCTCCTGCATATATTACATGGAGTTGCATGACATCCTGGGTGGGGGGAAATCACCTTCAACCCACACCATTGACATGGTGCTGGATCTCCCTCCCCCAGCCCCAACCACAACTGGAGCACCAGCAGGAGGAGGAGCAGGCCTCCGAGCCCCAGCACCCTCCAGCACTGAAGGCAGATACAGCCTTAGAGCCAGCAACACCCTGTTCATCACCCTGGAGCTGGTCCCCACCAGCCAGGCCACCTATATGGTGTCTTTGGAGCTGGGTGAGAGTCCCTCCCATGAGTACCCCATGTGTCACACACCCCAGGGTGTGGGAGGTGGGAGCAGCTGGGGCGTGCTGTCAGTGTTGCATGGGACCTTGCACTTCGGTCACAGCATGTGGAACCATGTGCAAGGTAGTGTGCACCAGCCAGCCCCAGTAGACAGCACCCGGGTATGAGTGCCAGCCTGCTGCCAGCCTTATGGGAAGCCAGATGAGCCCCAGGCCCTGGGGCAGAGGGAGCCCTGTCAGCACCAGCCATGGCTAGAAGCAGGCTAGCCACAAGGGCACCAGCCTGACCCCAGACGCACCTAGAAGTGTGGCACACAGCAGGCGGGCATGCCTGCCGGTGAGAGGCAGCACTCATACCTGCAGATGGCACTGTGAGCTGCAGCTGTGTGGGGGAGAACTGTGGAGGGTCAGGCTGCTCCTGGATCACCCACTACCCATGAAGGGTGGGAAAAGCTCTCCTTCAGGGCCTCCTGCATTCACACCTGATCCCAATGGGCCTGGCAGATTGGAGCTGCACCTGGATGCTCATATTTGTGGCCAGCATCCACCCCCAACCCCAGGAAGAAGGCCCTCCATTCCTCTCCACTGTGTTGTGCAAGGCACAATACGTGGCCACAGTTTGGGGATGTTGTGCTCCCCCGCATCCAGGTGGGTGAGCAGGTACCTGAAGCATGCCTTCTGGGGGCTGGAAGTGCACTCAGCCTGCATCCTGCCCCGACTGAGGCAGGCATTGAAGAGTTCCTGGATGGGGTGCAGCTGGCTGGTGTAAGGATTCATGAGCCAGAACATGAGGGGGTAGGCCCTGCCCCCCCATGATGCACAGTGGCATTCCTGACCATGAGCTCATGGGGGTGGGTGATGAATGTGCTCACCTCCATCTTCCGGCAGAGGCTGGAATTGTGGAACACATGGGCGTTGTGTGCCTGGCCTGACCACCCTACGTAATTATCTGTGAACTGGCCAAGGTGGTCAACCAGAGCCTGCACCACCATTGAGGAGTGTCCCTTTCAGTTTCTGCGCTTAGCCACGTTAGGCTTTGGGGCATGGATCACGACGTGGCTCCCAGCAACAGCCCCGATGCAGTCTGGGAATCCTAGGGCAGCAAATCCAACTACAACTAACTACAGTCCACATCTTCCATACAGATGACCTTCCACAGCAGGATGGTGTTGATGGCTGTCACAACTTGCAGAGGGAAGGGACCAAACACACACGTCAGGGACTGAGGGACAGAGTCCTGGATGCCAGGGCAATCCCCAGTCCCCCACAAGCTCTCTGAGAGACCCCCGTGAGGCTGCCCCCAAGAAGCAGGGCTGTGTGAACAACTCCACCCCAACTCCACCTCTCACACCTTCAACCCTGCTTTCTGAGGGTTCCCCTTTTGAGGAACACCTCCCTGCTCACACCCGTGCAGGGACTGCAGCCCAAGAGTGACTTACCTATATGAGGAGGGCCCGAACAGTGGACTTCCCCACACCAAACTGGGTTCCCACTGAGCAGTAGCTGTCAGGAGTCATGAGTTCCAGATGGTGACTGTGAGCTACTTCTCCATGGGGATGGCAGGCTGCAGCCAGGTGTCCTGTCTCCAGAGGGCAGGGGTGAGCAAGGCGCAGAGCTCCAAGAAGGTAGCCTTCCACATTCAGAAGTTCTAGAGCCACTGCTGGCCATCCCAGGGCCCCATGACCACCCAGTCCCACCAGTCAGAACTGGTGCATTGCCTCCAGATCCTGTGCACCTGGGGTGGGGGTGGGTGCAGAAGTGACTATCTGGCAGCAACAGCAAGCTCCTTGAAGGTGGTGATGGGCTCACCCTCCCTGAGCAAGAGAAGGACAGCCATCAGGAGGCCCAGCTCTGGCACCATGGCTCTCTGCTAAGATCTGTGTCTGCCAGGAAGTGTTGAAGCCCTGCTCTAGCAGTTCTGCTGTCCCTTGTTGAGGTAGGCATGCCTCAGCATGGGCAGGGAATGGGTGTCAGCAGGGGGGTCCCTTTAAGGGTGCATCTCACTGGCACCCCTGGATGGAAATGATGCCCTACAACCCTGTCTGCTGTGTTTCTGGGCGGCTGTTTTGTTGAGAGAGTGTCTAGGCAGTCGACAGACTGGATGGAATGAGTGATCTGCTTAGCAGTTTGGCCACAATCTGTCAACAGAAGTTTTGTTCGAAGGTATCTTCCAACAAAGCCTTCTGTCAATGGATTGCTCTAATTTAGACATAGCCTGAGATAGACTCCTAGATTACATTTAGACCGTGGTTGCTATTTTGGGATACAGAGGTATACCAACATGGCATCGCCATGGCTTTGTCCCATTCTCCAAATGGCACTGCTATTTTGAGTGCAGTGTTCTGGTTCCACTCCCCCTTGCCGTGACAGAGGTAATGGAATTTTTAGAATAGGTCCTGATTTCAAACTTTGGTGTGAAATAAAATACTTTGAGATAATTTATGCAATTTGCATTGCACAAAGTTCATAAATTATTTTGAAATACACACAGTCTAAACATAGTCCTGTTGGCTTATACCCTTTTCAGGGACCAGTGCAGCTCAGCAAGTATTTGCACTGACCTTTGACAATGTTTTCAGAAGTGAGTAGGAGTTACTAGTCAGTTGGAACGCATCACTGGAAGACCTTATGGTAGCATAAAGAAATATACGTGAAGCAATTACCTCATTTGTACATACACAGTATCAACCATTACTTCAGAGTTCTGATTGACAAGTCTCGCTAAGCAACTCATTCCTTGCACTCCAGACAAAAAACATGAAACACCAAACATCAGCTGTTTTACTCCAGGAGCAGAATTAGTTCTTTTGTCTCCACTGCAAAGTACAGACAAAACCTGAGACCCATAGAGCAGTTTTCCAAGCAATTACAAATAAGCTCTGTTTCTGAGGTTCACATGCCTCAGGGTATCCAAGAGTAACTAAAAAGAGTCAGCATTGCTGTATTGTCCTAAGGTAGTTCCACATTGTCATCCAGTATGACCTCAAACCACAGAGATATCTGGGTAAGGTGTCCTAGTGTTCCAACAGCTATGAAAAATATACCACCTGACTGGTCAGTTCTTTATTCCCTTTGTAGGGAAGTTTTTAAGCTTTATTCCCTTTGTAGGGAAACTTTTAAGCTTGCTTGCTGGAATGTGCGGACCATGCTGACCGGTTTGACTGAAGATCTTCAGGATATTAATGACACCCGAAAGACCGCTGTCATCGATGAGGAACCGAAGAGGCTCCAAGTTGACATTGCTGCTCTGCAAGAGACGCGACTAGCAGACTCGGGATCTCTAAAGGAAAAGGACTACATCTTTTTCTGGCAGGGTAGAGCCCAAGATGAACCCAGGGAGCATGGTGTTGGCTTCACCATCAGAAACACCCTACTACAAATGGTGGAATTAGTCATGGGCAGATCAGAAAGACTCCTTCAGGTCATACTTCAAACCTGCACTGGTCCTGTCCACCTGATCAGCGCTTATGCTCCAACCCTGTACGCCACACCAGAAGCAAAATACAAGTTCTATGATGTGCTTAGTGCTGCCATAGCACAAATACCTGCTTGCGAACAACTGTACATTGTGGGTGACTTCAATGCAAGAGTTGGAGCTGATCGTGACTCATGGTCTTCCTGCTTAGGCCACTTCAGTGTGGGAAAAATGAATGAAAACAGACACCGTCTTCTTGAACTTTGCACATACCACAATCTGTGCATCACAAACCCATTTTTCCAAACCAAGCCACAGCACAGAGTATCATGGAGACACCCACGCTCAAAACACTGACATCAACTAGATGTGGCCGTCACTAGATGTGATAACCTCAAAAATGCCCTTCTGACACGCAGCTATCATAGTGCCGACTGCGATACAGATCATTTGCTAGTTTGCTCTTAACTCAAGGTGAGACCCAAGAAGCTGTACCACTCTAAATCAACTGGAAGGCCCCGCATTGATGCCAAAAAGACAGCAAACTCAGAGAGAGCAGAAAAGTTCAGAGTGACCCTTGAGGAGAATCTGTGCAGCAACCCTGGGGGTGCCAATGTGACATCCAGATGGCAGCATCTGAGAGATACAATTTACAGCACAGCCTTGTCGGTGTTTGGAAGAAGAGCTAGAAACACAAATGACTGGTTCGAAGCTAACTCTGATGAGGTGATTCCAGCCATCGAAAAGAAGCACGCTGCACTCCTGGAGTACAAACGCTCACCAAGCCAAAGTACCCTGCAAGCACTCAGAGCAGCCAGAAAAACAGTACAGCAGACAGCCAGGTGCTGTGCCAACAACTACGGGCTCGAGCTATGCAACAGCCAGTAACCAGCTGACTCTGGTAATCTCAGGGGAATGTATGAGGGCATCAAGAAGGCGTTAGGACCCACCCAGAACAAGATGGCACCTCTGAAATCCAAATCTGGTGAAGTCATCACTGACAAAGCCAAACAGATGGAGCGCTGGGTCAAGCACTACTCCGAGCTATACTCACACAAGAACATTGTGGTTGATACAGCCCTTGATGCTGTCAAGCTCCTACCAGTAATGGACGAACTGGATCAGGAACCACCGGTGGATGAACTGAAGAAAGCCATTGACAACACTGCAGTAGGAAAGGCCCCAGGCCACGATGGTATACCAGCAGAGGTAATCAAGTGTGCCACAGACACTCTCCTGGAACCCATCCATGAGCTGCTGTGCCTATGCTGGAGAGAGGGAGAGGTTCCACAGGACATGCGTGACGCTAACAACATAACCTTGTATAAGAACAAAGGAGACAGAAGCAACTGCAACAATTACCATGGAATCTCCCTCCTAAGCATCACTGGTAAACAGTTCACTCGCAGATTGCTGAGAGGGTGTATCCTGAATCACAGTGCAGATTCCATGCAGAGAGATCTACCATTGACATGGTCTTCTCTCTGAGGCAGCTGCAGGAGAAATGCAGGGAGCAGAGGAAGCCACTCTACATAGCCTTCATCAACCTGGGCAAAGTCTTCGACTTGGTCAGCAGGGATGGACTGTTCAAACTGCTCCACAAAATAGGCTGTCCACCACGGTTACTCAAGATGATCCCTTCTTTCCACGAAGACATTAGAGGAATCATCCAATATGATGGCACATTATCAGCATCAGGAGCGGCGTCAAACAAGGATGCGTCCTTGCTCCAACATTGTTCGGGATCTTCTTCGCACTCCTCCTGAAGCACGCCTTTGGATCTTCAACAGAGGGCATCTTTTTGCACACAAGATCTGATGGGAAACTGTTTAATCTTGCAAGGCTGAAAGCTAAATTTAAGGTGCGGGAAGTCCTCATCAGAGATATGCTGTTTGCAGATGATGCTGCTGTAGTGTCACACACAGAAGACCAGGTTCAGAAACTGCTGGATCAGTTCTCCAAAGTATGCAAGGACTTCGGGCTTTCCATCAGCCTAAAGAAGACAAACGTACTTGGTCAGGACGTTGCTGAACCTCCATCAATCAGCACTGACAACTATACGTTAGAGGTCATCCATGAGTTCGTTTACCTCGGGTCCACCATCACTGACACCCTGTCATTGGAGACTGAGCTAAATAGGAGGATCGGAAAAGCAGCCACAACTCTGTCCAGACTCAGCAAGAGAGTGTGGAATAACATCAAGTTGTACACCCACACCAAAATGCAAGTCTACAGAGCCTGCATCCTCAGCACCCTCCTTTATGGCAGTGAGTCTTGGACCCTGCACGCCCGCCAGGAAAAGAGGCTGAATGCCTTCCACTTGTGCTACCTCAGGCGTATACTCGGAATATCATGGAAGGACAGAGTGTCCAACACCGCTGTCCTTGAGCAAGCTGGAATCCCAACCATGTACACCCTCCTCAGGCAGTGGCAGCTCCGCTGGCTTGGCCATGTCCACAGGATGAATGATGGAAGGATCCCAAAAGACATCCTGTATGGTGAGCTAGCCTCTGGTAAAAGATCTCCCGGACGCCCCCAATTGCACTACAAAGATGTTTGCAAAAGGGACCTCAGGCAGGTAGATATCAAGCCAGACAGCTGGGAGGAGCTGGCAGAAGATCACAGAAGATGGAGGCAGGAACTACACAAGGGCCTTCAGAAGGGTGAGATGAGGATCAGACAGCTAGCAGAGGAGAAGCGAGCCCACAGAAGGCACAGTAAGGACCTGCCAGACACCCATTACACATGCAACAGATGCAGCAAGGATGTCACTCTCATGTGGGCCTGCACAGTCACAGTTGATGCTGCAAATGATGACTCCAAATGGAACTAGGAAGGGCATGATCCATAGTCTACATAGACTGAAGGATGCCTACTACTAGAGAAGTTGTAAGTTTGTGGAGACGCTCCAATATGTCTAATAGAGAGAGAAATCAACACAATATGCATGTTCTCTGTATAATAGGAAAGATAATGATAATGTCTATGAGTACACCAGTACCAAGCATACATTACCGCCTTCTTCAACAAGTCATCTCTTGTCTTGGGATTGTTACAATATATACTTAAAAAGTGGATAACTGAGCAGTTTGAGTATTGGCCCTGTAAACTCAGGGTTGTGAGTGCAGTCCTTGAGGAGGCCATTTAGGGGTCTGGGGCAAATAGATTAAAAAATCTGTTAGTGAGGGTGCTTGGTGCTATTAAGCGGATAGGGAGCTGGACTCAATGACCTCTCAAGATCACTTCCAGCTCTTTGAGTTCTGTAAGGATGACTTTAATTTCCAGATATAGTGAAGAGCATGTTGAACTGGCCCAGTGTTACCTAACAGTTCCCCCTCTGACTGAATGTATCCCAGGAATGAAGAAAACAGTTAAGTTTCTTTATTCAAAATGTTGAACAGCTTGAATAAAATTCTCAGAGATGGATTTTCATCCAATCCAGCATTCTTTACATGGGTGTGGCAATTAGATGGTACTTGTCTTGCACTGTTAGGCAACACTTGGATTAAAGTGAAATTAGTACGTTATGTGTGAATATTGCTGTTAGCACATGCATTTAGCTCCAGAGGTCCCAGGTTATATTCAGAGAGCCACTACTGTGTATTTACTTTCCATTAGTCCATAGGTATTTATTCAAGACTGTTTCTTCTTTTGTTTTTCTCATTATTTCATGACTTCCGAATGATTACAGTAGATTTCCTTTATATACTGAGACACAGGCACCAACTTTGTGATTTCCCAGCAGCTGCTTGACCTGTCCTCTGCCCCTGTCCTTGCCCCCACTCCGCCCCTTCCTTCAACCACTCTCCCTGACCCACACCTTCCCACCCCATTCTGACTCCTCCCCCGAGTGTGACCTGCCCCCACTTCTCTCTCCGATGTCTCCAGCATTAACAGCTGAGTCACAATGGGCAGGATGTACTGTGGGGCATGGAGGAGATGGGTTAATTAGCAAGGGTACTGGTAGGTAATGAACACCCACTATTTTTTTTTCCCAGGGGGCTTCAATCCCAGAGCATCCAAAGAATTAATTCCTATGCATTGGGACTTCATTGTAAGGTCATTTCTATTGTTCTCTTCTGGATATTTCTCTAGGCAGCCATCTGTGTGCTGTCATGTCTTGTTCATGTACCATGTTTGAATTTTGTTGTTACGCATTCATGCATTAGTTATAAGCATGGTTTTTAGTTTGGTGGAATGAGTGGATTTTTAGATATTTTTTCTATTCTCAGGTATAATCCAGACTCAATTTCCTTGATTTCTTCCACCTGTTCACTGGAGCTTGTTCGATGATCTTCCTATCTTTGGCAGCGTGATCTTTTCACTTAAGGTTCTCTATGCCTCATTGTGCTCATACCATTCTCATTATTCTCTGCATTTATCTATTTTATGTTCTCCGTTTTTAATCAATAATGGGGTTTGGGCATGATTTATTTTTATTGTGAAGTCTTCCATATTATCACTTTTACAGATGTATTCTCATGATACATCACCATTTTAAGTGTTAGTTCATATGTTTTATATGCCAAAATTTAGACATGTTTGCATTAACAAAATCAAAATGAGCCTCTTACAAGGTATTGCCAAATGAATGTTTACTATTTTTAACCACTTTCCCACACTATTTTTCTGTCATATCATTTTTCACAGTACATTGGATGAGCTCTTAGTAGCTAGTATTTAATTCTTTGGTCAGAATGAAGTCAGCATTATTCTTAAAAATTGATTTTAGGTAATAAATCAGAAGAAACATCCTTCATTGTCCCAAGCTCTGCAGCCAGTTGCTAGGGAGAAGTCAAGGTCACAGAAAGTCATGAAATCTGTGACTTCCTCCATGAAAAACACGAAGCCCTAACTATGAATGATGTGGTGAAAAAAAGTATTATTTACCCCTCCACATAGCACTAGAAACAGGGCTCATCCAATTAAGATGTTACTGAAGAGGAAGTACTTCTTCACACAATATGCATGCAGTCACCCTGGAGAACTCATGGGTCAGGAATGTCATAAAGGCCAAAATTGTAACTGGGTTAAAAAGACTTAAAGAAGGTCATGGAAAATATATTCATCAATGGCCATTAGTCAAGATTTTCTGGATGTCCGTAGACTTCTCACTGTGAGAAGCTGAGTTGAAACAACAGGACATGGGCCATTTGACAATTGCCTCGTCTGTTCATTTGCTTTAAAGCACATGGTACTGGCCACTAATGGCAGAGAGGAGACTGAGTTAGTTTTGGCCATTCTTGTGTACATTTTTGGGCTTTAAGCACTTTTATATTACTGAACACTAAAGGCTGACTCACTTGTCCCTGAACTGAGCATTCTTAATTAATTAGATTATATTACCACTCTTAGGTCATTTTCTAATTTAATAACATATAAAAATCTCCCACTTTGTTCCATCTTTACATAGCTCTTGCTCAGTGTGGAGTTGGTCTTTCATACAGATAAGGGAGAGTCAAACTATTTGTAAAGGAAACACCAGAGACTATCTCAAGTTATGCTCTTTTCCTTTAAAAGCTTTACAGGTGAATACATGGGAAAGCCATAATAATAATTCCAAAAAATTTCAGAGCCTCTCTATCAATACGGACATCATTAGAATGACTTTAATCAGCTCTGGAGCTCAAAGTTGCCATCCTAGATTACATCTTTTATTCATGTCAGTGTAGCAGTAATTCTCAGTTTTTTGAATTGCACAAGGGAGAGATGTTACTGAGAAGTGCAAAGATGAGAATGAGTCCCTGTGCCTTGGCTTGTCTCCCAAGCAATCTCACTAACTTCATTGAGACATATTTTTTTATACTGTACCAGCTCTTGTCTCCTCTTCTTTCCTTTTGCACAGACCTTGATCAATGGCTTTATGATTTGCTGAAAGGTATCCTGATGCCTGCAGGATAGAGGAACTCAAGTTTGACTGCTGGCACCAGTGCATTTTGTGGGGTGGTGAGTTAGAGTAATTATAAAGTAAAGCCAGGTATTTGGCGGTTGTGGTATCAGAAATAAAACACAAGGTAGACTCTCCAGGACTGGGTGCCATGCCAGGTATAGCGTATGCATATAGCAGAGGTAGATTAAGATTTATCGGGGTCCTCTCCCCACTAAAAATACAGATGTATCAAGATGCAGATTGGCATTGGCTGTGTTTTGCAGAGCAGAGGAGGATCTGATAAGAAAATCTTCTGCCTTGCCATGAAGTGCAGCTCCTACTAGCAGTGCCACCCTCTTCCTGGTGCAGGGACTGAGGTAGGCTTTAGCCCTCATCCCCTACACAACTCTGATTTCTGCTCCTTCTCTTTCTAGAGGCCCTGCTTCCTGGCCAGAGATGAGCCCCAGTAAGAGCTACACTAGGAGCTGGGCCAGCATAGCGAGCTACTCCTGGAAATCCCAGGCACCTATCCAAGGGAGGCAGACATTCTTAGAATGAAGAAGGAAGGGGATTGGCTAGAGCCAGGAGGAGCAGGAGGAGGTGGGACTGAGGGGAAAGTATAGGGGCAGAGGACAGAGGGGAGAGGAAAGGAGATGGTATAGGGAAGAGAAGGAAATGTGTGTCTGGGAAAAGCAGGAACTGAGCATATCCAGACTCACCACTCTTCTAAGGCCCAATCACCATCAGCTAGATCTTCCTGTAGAGTGCCAGTGCTTCTGTATCCCGAAACCCTTACAAGCCCCTGTGCATCTAGAGGGCTATGTCTAGACTGCAGACTTCTTTCGACAAAACTTCTGTTGACAGAGTGCTCATCCAGATGGGATAGCTGTCAGAAGAGATCTGCTGGTTGGGAGTGTTCTATCGACATTGCGATATACCTCATTCCACAAGGAAGAAGGGATGTCTTGACAGAGGTTTTTTTTCCTGACATTTGGCCTCATGTGGATTTATGGGGTTATTCTCCTCTCACACTAGTGGAAATTCTGAGTAAATCTATCACAGTCAATAGTGTTTAATCAATGTAACGGTGTAAGGGGAGGAGAATCAGGCTGTGAGTTATTACAGATAATTATTTCCCAGATGTCCCAGATGTTATCCAATGACAAAGCTAGCATAGTGTAAATGCTATCACTCAATTTGACGGGAGAGCATGAGGAGGGATGGGTGGATGGATGAATCAACTACTTGATAAAGAGCTTGGAATCTTAGAAGTAAAATTTACTAATATAGGCCTGAAACCAGAAGTTCAAATATCACAACTTGTAAGTCCTGCTTGAATTTAAGTTCATTCATCAGGAACGAATTTCCCTCCAGGTTAGACGGGTAAAAATTTTATGTTTTTTCACCTTCCTTTGCAGCATGGGGCAGGGATTATTTTCAGGCTTACGCTAGTATAAATGGTGGAGTTTTTGAAAGCAGAACTCTTTAAATCATGCTTTGAAGACTTCACCAATTTAGCCAAAGGTTAGAGGGCTATTTCAGGAGCTGGTGGGTGAGGTTCTGGGGACCACAATGGACAGAAGATCCTACCAGATGATTGTAAGAGTCTCATCTGACCTTAACGTTTGTGAGTCTATGCTACAGTTGCCTACTGTTAAGGGATAGTGCTCCTGGCTATCTACTTGATTACTGAGAACTGGATGGATATTGCAAACAAACAAACAAACAAACAAAAATCATTGTTACTTAGTAATAAACTGGCTTCAGACATATACATCCCCATTTGGGACCAATTCCATACTACAGGTTAAACCTCTCTAATCTGTAACTCTCTAATCCAACAACATCGTTAATCTGGCATGATTTCAGTTATCATGGGTGTGGCCAAATTTCCCATGGTCCCACAAAGTTTGTTTACAGCCACCAGTCCTGGCTTTCAGTGATCTGTGCTTTTATTTAGTTCTAATTTGCCCCCAAATGTCTTTTAAGAGCCCAGCAAGCAGTGAAAATACTGGTAATGTGCTAGACAATATTGACCTCTGAAGGTCAGGCAAATTCTCTCATTCGGCACGGGACATGTCCTGAAGGTGCTTGATGAGAGAGATTTAACCTGTAAAGCTACTATACTAACTTCAGATTTATTGTAAGATGAGACTTCTTGGTTTGCTTTCCACAAATATTTATGTGATCAGATTTTAGAAATTTTGTCAAAGTTCAAAGACATTACATTTTAAATTCCCGCGCTTGGGAGTGCTTGCCCAGACAACTAATAGGGAAAAGAAACAGTACTGTGGGACTCATTAGATTAATCATAAGTAATTAACCAGCTAGACTAGCTATTTTTTGATACACATAGGCTGCATCTACTCTACATTCCCCTTTCGAAAGGGGAAAGAAAAAGAGTGAGATTGCGTGATCTTGCTCCCAGAAGATCCTTTTTCAGAAACAAAAACAGCCGTGTAGATGGGATTCCTTCAAAAATAAATGCTGTTTTCCAAAGTACCCTTCTTCCTACCATTTTTCCTATTTTGTTTCAGGAAGAAGGGTTCTTTTGAACATGGGGTATATTTTTGAAGGAACCCTGTATACGTGGTTGTTTTTGCTTCTGGAAAAAGCTGTTCCAGAAGCAAGATCATGTGAGAATATGCAAATGAGGCATGAGATATGTACATCCATGCCTCATTTGCATTTCTGATCTTGCTCATTTGCATTCCCCTTTCTAAAGGGGAATGTAGTGTAGACACAGCCATAGACAAAGACTCATGACCATTCCCATAGAGCTAAAAATATTTATTTTTCATTCTCTAAATAACTGAATGCTATTGAATAGCAAATTGAAGGTAATCATTATGTGCTTATAGATATTCTGCACTGAGAAAATGTGTTGGATCATGATTCACTTAACTGTAATATCTTCACATAATGACATCTCCTCACACAGCTGTGTGCTGCTCTTTGGATTCATTCCGGTAAAACCTTCTTCTGAAAGCTGCTTCTTCTTCTTATGGGACAATTTGAAGCATCTAGCCACTGGCTGATTAGGAAGCAGTGAATTGCTATCCTGCCTAGAGAGGAACTCAGGAAGGCACTGGCTTGCAGACTTGCATGGAAGCCATATTTTTAATCTGGCCATAATACAATCATGTCCCAGCATCCATTGAAAAGCACTTCTGCTTATGTAATTTCTGGGGTTTGGTGTAATGGGGGATACAGCACTTAAAGAAATGCCACCAAATATCACCTATCAGTACCACTCATAAGTTGAAAAAAGCATCTAGTTCTGTCCATTTCCCAGAATGCTTTCTTCCTCACCAAACAACTAATCTGTGAAGAATTTCTCTCCATAAATCTTCAATTAAGTAATTTTACCTTTTTGATTCAGGATGGGCCAATAGATTTGGATGAAATAATAACCAAACAAACATTGTTATAGGGTCTATACAGCTGCTTCAGGCCAAGATTCTGGGTTGGGAACGGAGTGAGTCTACCTATCCCTCTTAGATCCCTCTGTGAAAAGCACACTTTTCAGGGCTTTTAAGGTGGGAGGGGGTGTGGTAGGAGGGAGGGGACTAGCACATGATCCTAAGATGTATTTGAGGGAACTGAAATATAATAATGACTCTTAAAGTCGGCGGGCCAGATCCTCAGAGATGAAAATCAGTGTAGTCCAAATGAATAGAGCTATTGCAATGTCTAACAGCTGAAGTTCTGGCCCAAAATTATTAACTATCCCCCCTGGGCAGCTGAGAAGAAACACTGAGCTAATTTGGGACTGTGACTAGAGGTTGGGACTCTGGGTCTTGTGTACAGTATCCCCAATTTCCCCATCACAGTCTAACCATCTTGAGGCCTACTGAATTAAGGGTGGGGCTAAAGTTCTCATGAATTCATTTCCATTACACCTATGGTTCCCAAACATTTTAGCATCATACCCCCACTTTTGATTTTTGCGAAACCCTCATGTCCCCCCCACCTCTTTTTTTTTACCTCAGGCCAGTCACCCCCTGCCTGAGTCTCTCACCTCCCCTAAAGCCAGGCACCACCAGCCCCCTATCTAAACACATCCTTCTCTTCCCCCCTCACACCACCGGCCAACCCACACTCACTCATCTTGGCAGGGGTTGAGAGCCAGAAGCAAGGACTGGCTCTTTTTTGGGGCGGGAGGAATGACTGGGGGAGGGGAAGGCTAGGTTGCCTCATGCCCCCCCTGGAATTTCTTCATGCCCCCCCAGGGTGGCACGACCCTCAGTTTGCAAAGCCATGCATTATGCCCTTTTGCCTTGTACTGTGTTGTGAAATCCACTCAGAACACATCAGCTATCTTGTTTCCCTTTCACTTTTCTGGTTTGTGTGGATTTGTGCCATGAATGTGATGAGATTCAAATATAGTAATTTATAATTAGCAGTGTTCTTGGAAACAGTGCTTTTCTTCATTTGATGAAATGCCTCATTCCAGGCTGCACTGAGAGCCTGGCATTTTAGGTAACATAAAGAATCAATTTGTTCCTGCAGGGGGCATTGCACTACAATATAAAACAGACATCAAAACCTACAAGGAGTTACATTTTTACCAATGTGGCCGTGGCCACACTAGCCCTTCCTTTCGGAAGGGCTATGGTAATATGGCACGCTGGAATATGCTAATGAGGTGCTCTATGAATATGCAGTGCCTCATTAGCATAACAGTGGCCTTGCATGCTTCGAAACTGCTGGTTTCAAAATGCATGCCCATGTAGCTGGGAGACTTTCTAAACAAACCCCCTGATTTTGAAAGCCCCTTCTTTCCAAAACCAGATGGGAAGAAGGGGCTTTCAAAATCAGGGGTCCTTTTTGAAAGGCCCCAGGCTACACAGGTGGTGTGAGTTCAAAACCAGCAGTTTTGAATATTCTAAAGTGCCACGTTACCATAGCCCTTCCGAAAGGAGGTGTTAGTGTGTCATAAAAGTTTATGCATTAGCTCATTAAGCCTTCTGTCTTATGTCTTTTATTTTCATAACATGGCACTGGACTTATAGAAAAGCTTCTAATAAACTTTTTTCTCCACAGTTCTTGATGTGGTTATTAAACAGAAATAAGATGGAAACTGCTCACTACTTAAGAAAGCCGTGGCTACACTAGCCCCCACCTTTCGAAAGGGGTATACCAATGAGCCACTTCAGCAGATGTTAATGAGGCACTGCCATGAACATTCAGTGCATCATCAGCTTAATGGCAGCCGCACGCATTTTGAAAGTGATGTTTTCAAAACCCACCGTGCTCATGCAGACCGGGGCCTTTGGAAAGGACCCCTGGGACTTTGAAAGCTCCTTCTTCTCATGTAGTTTTGAGAAGAAGGGGCTTTCAAAGTCCAGGGGTCCTTTCCAAAGGCCCCTGACTACATGGGCAGTGTGCGTTTTGAAAACATCACTTTTCAAACATGCACAGCTGCCGTTATGCAAATGGGGCACTGCCTATTCATGGAAGTGCCTCATTAGCATATGCCAAAGTGGCTCATTGGCATAGTGTAGCCATGGCTGAACAGTTTTAAGAATAGCTGCTCTTACTGATTTTGGTGATGAGGACTGTGATTGTTTTTAAAAACTCAAAAAGGAGAATGGGGAGGGGATGTAAAACAATTAATGACAATATTGCTTCAGTATAACTTCACAGTAATGTCTGTTATATACTAGTCCCTTAGTAAATTATTTGATAACTTTTTCCTTCATTTGGTGACTCACTATCCTTCCTGCGTGGTTGTGTGTTTGCTCCATGGATGTTAATCAGCTCCACTAAACAAGAATGTTGGTGAAGATATTATTCCTAATCTAATTTTATCTTAAAATGCATTTGGAAAAGTGGTGATAACAAGCATTTTATTATATATACAGTTGGACAAAAAATTGAATTTGCCTTCCTTTTCATTAAGGGCTTTTC
Source organism: Carettochelys insculpta (assembly GCF_033958435.1). Classification (NCBI taxonomy): domain Eukaryota; kingdom Metazoa; phylum Chordata; order Testudines; family Carettochelyidae; genus Carettochelys; species Carettochelys insculpta. Next base: position 142,568,831 of record NC_134137.1, read on the forward strand.
TATACTAGGATTTTATAGACCCAAAATGCCCAGTGAGTGCCGCTCACTCAGGGGAAGTTGTACTATTCAAAAGGGTTAGACCCAGAAGGTTATCACTGGTGGAGATACACGCCATTGGAAACTACATAGCCAAAAAGCCTAATGTAATCAAGTCCTGATTAAGGCTGTAAAACAGCTACAGCTATCCACTAGTATGTTAGGCAGTGTTTCTCAACCAGTGGTACATATACCTCTAGGAGTATGCAGTGGTCATGCGGGAGTACCACAACTCATCTACATATTTGTTTAGTTTTACAACAGGCTACACTGAAAGCCCTATCAAACTAAAATTTCATACCAATGACTTCTTTATAATGCTCTGTATAATATGCACTGAAATAGAAGTACAATACTTATATTCTGTTTAATTTATTTTATTTATAAGGTAAAAATTGGAAAATAAGCAATTTTACAGTAGTAGCATATTTTGACACTTGTAGTTCTATGTCTGATTCTGTAAGCCAGTAGTTTTTACGTGAAAGGAACCTTGGAACACAAGATAAATCAGACTCTTAAAAGGGGTTCAGTACTCTGGAAGGGTTGAGAGTCACTGTTTTAGAGATTTCACTTAGTCATCAAGTGTAAGAAAACCAGTTTCTTGGGTAGCTGTCCGTTGAAATGCTTTTCCCTTCATGTATCTGGCTTGAGGAATCATTGAGAGCCATTGCAACTGTTGGAAAAGGAACAGCTCTGACTCCTGAGAGCTGCCAATGATAAGTTAAGGAAGCACTCCAGAAGCCATTCAGAGGAAAATATCAGAGAGGTAGCTGTGTTAGTCTGTATCTTCAAGAACAACAAGAAGTCCTGTGACACCTTATAGACTAACAGATTTTTTGGAGCATAACCTTTCGTGGGCAAAGACCCCGCTTGGTCAGATGCAAGATGAAGCGGGTCTTTGCCCATGAAAGCTTATGCTCCAAAACATCCGTTAGTTTATAAGGTGCCACAGGAATTCTTCTTGTTCTCAGACGAAAATACTATCTTTGCTCCACTTGGAAGCCTGGTAGCCTACTGTCCCCTTCAGTCCCTGAATGCTTTACTGATCTTCAATCCCCCAAGTATCCATGTTGCTTTGCATACAACACACAATCAGCAGTTAGACCCTGGCAGATGCCCTTGTGTCCCTCAAGACAGGCTTCTTCGTTTCCATTCTTGCAAAACATGTTATTCCCCTCTAGGGAAGAATGGGCTTCAGACAATGTTTTGTCCTCCCAGAAAGTAGAAATCTGTATCCTGTTATATGTTATTGTTGAATTATCAAAATGGTTTATCAGTGTTTAAGAGAGCCAGTGCAGGCACCCTAAAGTCGACTGACACAGACCTAAGACACATGCCTGTTTAATGTGCTTGCAAGAGGAGGAATGGGTAGTTGTGATTTACAGTATCTAAACATAAAAGCTCCTAAATGCAGTCATATTTAGTCTGACTCATTTGAAAAAAACTCCAGATCTAGTTCTACCAAGAAAAACAGAACCCAATACAGTTTGCTGACCAAATAATCAGGGATTAGAAGCTTAATTGAAAATAGATACTTTTTATTTCCTGATTTTAGTTAATCCACAAAGTGTCTGTAAACTATACTGATCTACTGACAGAATTTTTCAAAGCTGAAGGGAGAAGTTTGACGGCATGCTTCTGAAATACTGCATTGGTTGATGATTTATTGATCAGAGAACCAATCGGCAGGGAACCCTTCATGTGGTCACAGAAGGCCCAGCAGGGCTGGGCCAGTGGGCAGAGCTCAAGGTGGCATGCTGATAGCAGGGCCTGGCTGGTGGGCAGTGGGTGTTATAGTCAGTTGGAGCACCAGGCCTAAAGACCTGGGGCCCAAGGTCAGGCCTTACTGTGGAGTTATATAGCTTGTTTTTGTACTCTTCTTGCAAGAGTCCCTGTAGCTAACTTTCTCAGGATTGCATGGAAATGTGTCAGAAACTGTTGCACCAAGAGATTCCATATTTCGTATGGCAGTGAGGTTGCCTGAGACCTTTTTGGTCAGTGCTTTGCACATACTGGAAAGGAAAGAACATATTTAAGAATGGGGAGTAATCATAGTGAATACTGAATCCATTACCATCCACTTCTGCCTTCTATGAAGCTATTATGAAGGTAAAAGTAAGCTTTACTATTAGATTTATTATTCTCTAGCTTCATATATGTCAATTTGAAGAACTTATATAGAGATCAGCTGTGGGAGGTTATCTTATCCACCTTCATGGAATGATTATGGAATTTAGAATAAGAGTAGTTACATCTAAGGTCTCAAGGGACTGAGAAAATAGATGTTCTGGTAGCAAGAAATCTGAAGTTGCAGTAGAAACCTTCTGAGGGGTGAGTAATGATGGAAACCAAACTATATTCTTGCTAAGTTAAAAGATAATTAATTGAAGAATGGTATAAACTATTATGTGATTGAGGAAAATAGGAAAACACCATGCAGAAGAAAAGGGTTTATATATGAGAATGTGAGAAATGTTGATGTGGACAAACATAAGTCCCAAGTAAAGATAAAATATACAATATAAATATCTTGTGAAAGCAATTTGAGGGTTCTATTGAAATATGGGCAGAAAGAGTGATATTGCTGTAATGGAAACATGCAGTAGTATTTCCGATATGAAAATAAGGCAAACTATCCACAAAAATTGTCTTCTTGGTTTATTTGGATAAAATTATGGAGAGAATGGTGAATAAATGATTGGTTACCTACCTGGAAAACAATGACATTACAAATAAGGTGCAGGGTGGTTTCAGGAAAGAAAGCTGCATCATTAACCATATTTGGTGCGTCTATACTAGAAACTAACTTGGAAGTTAATTTTGACGTTAGGCACTACATCGAAGTAGCCAGCAGAGAGTCTACACACATTTTTCCCTTACAGTAAGGTCTCAGCGTACACGAGGGTTCTGTTCCACACACCCTTGTGTAAACCCAGATTTTGTGCAAGTTCGGGTCTGGATTTTCCCCAGCAGAATACATGTTTTGCAGCCGGGGAAGCAGCTGAAAGGTAAGTCCTGGACTGGGGGTGGTAGTTGGAGAGGGTTAAGCCTGGTGGTGGGTTCAGGCTGTGGGAGGGGGGCGGGGGGGGTGAGCTAAGCTTGGAGTGGGTTAGGGCTGCAGGGGGGTGAGGGGTGGCGTTGAGCGCAAGTGGTGAGCTGGGCTGTGGGGGGGCAGGGAGCTGAGCCGGAAGCAGAGCCGTACTGGGTGGTGAGCCAGCGGGGGGGTGTTGCACCAGAGCAGTGCGGGGTGGCGGAGAGGAGCAGGCGGGAAGCTTATGAGCTGGTGGGGGGTGGGAGGTTTGCACTGGAGCCGCACAGGGCAGAGGAAGGGTGGGCAGGCAGCTTGTGAGCTAGCAGGGGGGTTGCGCCGAAGCCACAGGTGGCGGGGGTGGCTTGTGAGCTAGCATGGGGATCACACCGGAGCCACGCAGGGTAGGCAGGCAGCTTGTGAGCAGTCAGTGGGGGATAACACTGGAGCCACACGGGGCGGGCAGGCAGCCAAGCAGCTTGTGAGCCAGCAGGGGCGTCACGCTGGATCCACACGAGGAGGGAGAGGGCAGCTTGTGAGCTGGCAGGGGGGTCGCACCAGAGCCCCATGGGGAGGCGGGGGCAGCTTGAACCAGAGCTGTTTGCAGGCAGTTTAAACAGGGCCGGGGTGGTGGGGTCAGGGTCAGACACATAAGAGTTCACGTACTCTGAGAGCATACTGTACTTCGAAGTTAACTGCGAAGTAGGGAGCCCAACTTTGAAGTCCTTACTCCATTCCCGGTAATGGAGTAGTGCCCTACTCCAAAGTTTAAGTTAGAAGTAGGGTGTGTGTAGACACTCAACTTTGATGTTGCTTACTTCTAAGTTGTACTTCAAAGTAAGCAATTTCAAAGTTATTTTTGTAGAGTAGCCACAGCCATTGTTAAATTTGAAACTGAAATACAAAAATAATATGGGAAACAAATATCTTTCTAAATATTGAAAAAAATATGACATTCCATGAAGAGGTTTATTACACAAAGAAGGTGTGGTAGGGTTAAGTGGGGGGTGCATATTTAGATGAATTAGAGAATTTTTGTGTAAATGAACCACACAGATCAGAGTTGGGAAAGTTATGGGCAACAAATAATATTAACAATGACACACAAAAGGAAAGTGTCATCAGCCTGATATTATTTAATATTTAGTTATGATAAATGATCATCCAAAAAATTAAGTGCTGGAATAGGTGTTCCTCTATTTGCAGATAACTGTGGTCTATATAGGATAGTTGCAGAAACACTGAGGGGACTATAAAGAGAATCAAGAAAACACTATGAGAGACTTATGACTGGGGGAATACATGGGATTTCAAGTCATGCCTCGCTAGAACCAAAGTACAAGTCTTCATAAAACAGAAAGCTACAAACGAATGTAAACTGTCCCTATGGAGAACAAATAGCTATAGTTAAAAAGGTTAAATCCCTAGGGGTAAAATTTGGCAATAAATTACTTTGGAAAGTAATAGCCACAGACTATGTTAAAGGTAAATGCTAGGGAAGGATCAACCTGCTTAAAAGTGTATCTGGGACTGATGAGGTAAGATTAAAAAAAAAAAAAAGCTAAAAACACTGACAGTGTTATACAGTCTAAATTATACCAGTTATTGACTTTGGCTGCTGAGTTTTTGGGTCTGCATCAAAATCAAAACTTAAAACCAACAGATTTAATACAAGCACAGGCATTACAAGTTGTGCGTAGTGCAATTACTATTACAGGGGTGCAGAACCTCTGGCCTGAGGGCCAAACGTGGGTCATCAGGGTTAGCCTTTGGTGAGCTCCATACGTTTTCTTTACCTGAGTGTCTGCAGGTATGGCTGCTCACCACTCTCAGTGGCCACGGTTCACTGTTTCTGGCCAATGGGACCTGTGGAAGTGATGGCCCAGTCTCCACCACTTCACCCAGCTTCGGCTCCCATTGGCTGGGAGAAGAGAACTGTGGCCACTGAGAGCTACGTGTGACCATGCCTGTGGACACTCAGGTAAACAAAATATCTGGGAGACTGCCACATACTAAACCTGGTGAACTGCATTGGGCTGGAGTGGCAGAGGTCCCCCACCTCCGATGGCTGCTAGGGAAATTACATGTTCTTTATGAACAAAAGTACTGGACCTAACGTACTAGACCACATTTAATGTGATTTGCAAAGGTAAAAGTACCAAACAAATTTATAGTGATGGTTGGGAATTCATGGAGTTAATATGTGGCTGTAAGAGTTGAAAGAAAATCAAAACTTTTAGTCATGAGAAAATTATTTATAGACGGAAAACCACATGTCCAAATATAGCTTTAGATTTATTTTATAAACTTCAGGGCAAAAAACAGACAAGTGATATAAAATTTACCAGTATGTAGTTGAAAATGGGAGTTGTTTTTGTCAAGTATTTACAGAGGGGTCAAAAAAAGTCATAAATAGAAGTACAGGTTGTACATCTCAGACCCGGTACTCTCTTCTCTGGCAGCATCACTCGCCCAGCAGAACCAGGGATGTTGCCAGATGAGAGGGTAGTCAGTAGCTGCAGGAGCCCCAGTATGGCTGAGAGACAGAGCTCTGCTTGCCCTGCAGCAGCAGCGGGGGTTGGGAGCCTGCCACAGGGCCAGCACGCAGAGCTCCTGCTTGCCCCATTTCAGCAAGGGTGGGATGCTGCGGCTGGGTCAGGAGCCAGAGCTCCTGCCTGCCCTGTGGCAGCGAGGGCTGGGAGACCGCCATGGGGCCGGGAGCTGGAGCCTCCCTCTTGCCCCATGGTGCTGGGAGCTGGAACCCTGGCTTGCTCTGAGGCAAGACATTGCCACAGAGCTGGGCAGGGGTTGGCTGGCACCCTGTGGCAGCCCCTGGGAACCTTGGCTGTCCATCATCCCTTTTCCTGCAAATTCTCTTGTCCTGGACCAGTCAGGTCCCCAGCATGCTGGGTAAGGGAGGTGCAACCTGTACTGCAGTAAACTCTTTCATATACAGCATTCTACCATTCAGAACTCCCAAATAACTGACATTTTAAACATAAGTGAATTATAGTTAAGTTTCCATAAGAACAGTATAGTGAAGATAAATACGAATAAATACAGCAAATGCAGTATAAGTTTACAGTGTACAACACTACTGTTGTTGGCAAATAAAGTACTCTGCATATATTTTTTATTGTTTCTTAATATCTAATCTTGTTTTTCTTTTGTATTATGCGTTGCTAGGTATACCTCTCTATTATCCAGAGTATTTGAATATCTGTCAGTCTCCTGTCCCTGGGCAGGCTGTGGGATATGAAATACTTTACTGTATGTTCAATACCAAGATTAGGAATTAGTACATTTTACAAAAAATTATTTTCTAGTAGTCATGACCACTGAAGCAACAGCAATAGAAGCAATAATGTTAGCGTAAACTGGATCTGGATGTATGCCTAGCAGTGGTGGTCATTCTTTCGTACTCAGTAGGAAGTCTTACGGTTGTTTCTGTGTACATGAATGAGTTAATCAATGACATTATTATCTTCCTCCTGACAGAGTCCGTACAAATGGTGTGCACGTAGCATTAGCTTGAATCTCAACACATACTGGGTAACAGGAACTAAACTGATGACAAAGCAACTAAAGGCACTGTAAGAAATGTTAGGAATGAGACAGAATACCCTTGAGTTCACGGAAATTCAAAAGCCTACTAAATAAAAAAATTAAAAAGGAATGCCAAAAAGTTCGGACCCATAAAAATGAGGAAGTTGATTGTTTTGAATTGGGCTCTGTGGTTGAGAATACTTCAAGGCATGGGAGGGAAAAAATGAAGTGGTATTGTTTAGTATAATAACTAGCCATTATAGTGCAATTGATTTTATTTTTAAGAATCAGCAAAATGCAAACATGGAGTATATGCATACTGTAAGACAGAAAAAAAACTATTGATTCCCTTTTATAGGCATGTAAGAGGTTTCACACAGAAAGAGAAATGCCTTTTGAAGAATTGTAATGATTTAAGATGACAAACGTTACATTATGCTTTTTTTAGTGAAAATATCTGGGAGATGGGGTACTTTTAGAAGGTATTATTACGATTCCTAAGAGACATGGGACAGAGTGAGAGAATATGGTACATTAGGTATTTAAGAATTATAAGTGGTATCAGATATAGATTATGTGGTCAAGTCGGCTTTGCCATGAAGAAAAAAGAGGGGCTGGAGGGAAAGACTCTGCAGTTACTCCCTAGGAATAACAAGGTGGTTAGGATGAAGCCCAAGTGGAACAATAGGGATCCTAGCTAGATTAGAGAAGACTGATGATCCTCTAAGTAGTCATTAAGTCGTCCCTTGGGTGAGGCAGATCCTAGTGGGCACAACGAAAGAAGGGCAAAATTTGAACTGCTAGCAGGAGAGAGCCCTGGGTGATGTTTTGTGGAGGAACAGAATAAAGGGAACATACGAGGAAAAAAGTAGTAAGGAGTGAGATTTCACGGACCTTGGCTGCTGCTTATAGGGTCTGTGAACTGAAACCTTGAAGTGGGAGAGCTGGATTCCCCTACCAGCCATTAGCAAGTCTAGAGAAGGGGGCAACGATGTTAGGAAAATTAAGTGCCATTTCCATGGGTGCTCTGGGGATGGAGCTCCCACAGGATAAAAAACAAAAACAAAACATAAAAACAGTGCATGCTCAGCACCTCAGCAGCATCAGTGATTAGTTCTCTGCCCACCTCAGCATCTCCTGCCTGCTGGTGACCAGCTGCTTAGTAGCGTACAGGAAACTCTGGAGGAAGGAGGAGGGGGTAAAACTGGATCAGGAAGGAAGAGAAAGGAGGGTGGAATGTATTGGGGAGGGAGTGGAATGGAGCAGGAAGAGTCTGGGCAGGGATGAGACCTTATGGGAAGGGGTGGAGTAGAGGTCACACATCTCTGTTTCGAAAGACCTAGGGCAAGGCCTAGCTTAATTCCTGTGGTGGCTGCCAACTCCAGCCCTGAAACAGACTTTTCTCATGGTTTCTGTCTCTAGAGTGGTCTTTGGTATGACTTCTAGCTGTATCCTGACTCTTCCTCCTGGCTCTGACTGGCAAGCCAGAGTGCCCTTCCAGGACAGGAACAGAAAAATAGTTACTGAGAAGGAGTTATGTCAGATATTCAAGTGGCTGTGAAACCAGCAGGCTAGAACAGACTCAGGCGTAAACATAAAAAGCACTCAAAGAAACTTCAAGAAAATCTGAAAATCATAAAGCCACTGAGGTATTGACTGGGGGACCACAGTTCAATGGAGCAGGTACTCCTTTATGAGGCCAGATGAACATCAGTTGAACAATTTGGGTGCGTCTACACTAGCTGGCTACTTCTAAGTAGCCAGCCCAACGTCGAAATAGCACCTGTCATGTCTACCTGCGCCGGGTGCTATTTCGACGTTGAAATCAACATTAGGCAGCGAGACGTTGAAGTCGCTATTCCCATCCGAGGATGGGAATAGCACCCTACTTTGACGTTGAACGTCGAAGTAGGGTGTGTGTAGACGACCCGCGTCCCGCTACTTCGAAATTGCAGGGTCCTCCATGGCAGCCATCAGCTTAGGGGTTGAGAGGCACTCTTTCTAGCCCCTGTGGGGCTCTATGGTTGCTGTGTGCAGCAGACTTAAAGGCACCACCAACCCGGATTTCCTGTGGCAGGAAGTTGAGAGCATGCAGGCAGCAGCGCAGGCACATGCTAGCTCTGCACGCTTCTTGCAGGCCCCGATCCCAGCTGCCTTTACACATGGCCTCCACCCAGCCCCCTGAGGAGACCCAGGGCTCCCCTCCTGAGGGGACCCAGGCATCCCCAGCAGCCAGGCAGGGGGGCCAAAAGGATGCAGGGCCCCTCCTGGTCAGAGGCCGAGCTCTGAGACCTGCTGGGGCTCTGGGGCGAGGAGGAGGTGCTCCACGTGATGGGGAGCAAGCAGCGGAACGCAGAAGTGTTCGCCTGACTGGCCAAGGGCCTGGCTGCCGGGGTCACCCTGCCCGCACTCCGGATCATGTCCGGAGTAAAGTGAAGGAGCTGCGGCAGGGGTATGCCCGGGCCTGGGCCTCGGCCAGCCGGTCTGAGGCTGCCCCTGCCACTTGCCCCTATTACAGGGAGCTCAGGGCCATCCTGGGCCCCTGGGACACCTCCTCCCCGCCCAGCCACCCTTGACACCACGGCCGACGAGCCCCAGCAGGCCTCAGAGCTGGAGTCTGGCCCGGAGGCCAGCCCTGCACCCCGGGGCCCAACCAAGGAGCCCCCCCTCATACACTCCCAGTGGACCCCAACCCACTAATGCCCAGCCACAGTACAGTCCCAGGACGGCAGCACGACCATCAGCGCCCGTCAGCACCTGTACCCATGGACAGAACTCAGTCTTGACCCCGGGGGTGGGGGGACAATGCCATGGCGACAGCCAACAGGGACATCAAACCCACCGACGGGGATGGAGACCCAGCACCCAAGAGAGGGTGGGGAGAACGGGCCACAGGCCAGGGCACTGTACTAACAGCCTTCCCCTCCCTCTCTCCAGCTGCAGCATTGGACGACCCAGGCAGCCAGGCACCATCCGTTTTGCCTGACAGCCTGCCGGAGGCCAGCCACCGCCAGCGGCTGGAGACACCCCCAAAGCCAGCAGGATGGTCCCGCCACCGCCGGACTCTTGGGATGGCCCCGGTAGACCCTCAGCTGCTGGCAGCTCTCCGGGGGCAGACGAAGGTGATGGAGGAAAGACTCCGCTTCGAGCGGGAAGAGTCCACCCTGCGGTGGGTGGCGTAGGAGGACTTTATGGGGGTTTTCAGGGACATATCCGGGTCGATCCGGGAGGCCGTCGCCCAGCTTCCGCCCCCAGCTGCCACCTGGGCCGCCTTCCCCACCGCTCCACCCACCTCGCCGCCTGCTGTCCCGCCTGCCTCCTCACCCACCTCACCACCAGCAAGCTCCACAGAGCCCACTGGGGCTGAAGACCGGCCAGTGGAGGCATCCTGGCCCTACCTGCTGGTCCTCTCAGCCCCCAGCCGGCCACGCTGTGGACCGAGGACACGGGCGGGGGGGTTGCGAGCTGTACGCGCTGGGGCTCGTGCCCCTCTACCCCCACCCCGGACTTATGGGGGCCCGGCGGACAGCTCGGCTGTTGGCCCATGTATATAGTTGTCCCCCTTTTTGCATATAGTTGTCCCCGTTTTTGTAGATTAGTTGCAGTTTCTTTGTTTAATCAAACAAGTTAACCAGTTTAAAAAAAAAGTTTTATTTTCAAAAAAGCTGGAGTCGTGTGCTTGTTGGGGGGTGGCATGCGGGTGGTGGGGACAGTGTGCGGGCATTGTGGGCTGTGGGGGGGGGTCTTCTGGGGAAGGCCAGGGAGGTGCTCAGGGGTCTTCCTGATTGAAGTGGGCCCACAGGGCCTTGCAGACCCGTATACCCTCATGGTGGGCTTGGCGGCTGGGTGCGGCGGCCAGCTGGGGGAAGCCCGTGCCACTGTCGACCGCCCACCCTTGGGCGAAAGCCTCCCCCTTGCTCTCAATGATGTTGTGGAGTGTCCAGCATGTGCCCACAACATGGGGGATGTTTTGGAGGCTGACGTCCAGTGGGGCAAGGAGGCACCTCCAGCGGCCCTTCAGACGGCCAAATGTTCTCTCCACCACCTGGTGGGCATGGTTCAGAAAGGCATTGAACCGCTCCTGGCTGGCGTTGAGGTGGCTGGTGTACGGGCGCTTGAACCAGGGCCGGATAGGGTAGGCCGTGTCTGCCATGAGGCAGAGGGGCACGGTGGGTCCCCCAGAGGGAGATCCCTCTGGGGGATGTAGGTCCCCGCCTCCAGCCGGCAGCACAGGCCCGAGTTCCTAAAAACCATGGGCATTGTGTGTGCAGCCGGACCAGCCCACGTACGTGTCCTGGAAGCCGCCCTGACTGTCCACCATGGCCTGCAGGACCACAGGGTGGTAGCCCCTGTGGTTGATGTATCTTCCTCCGCTGTGGTCCGGGGCACGGATGGGGATGTGGGTCCCATCCAGGGCCCCGAAGCAGTTGGGGAACCCCATGGAGGTGAATCCGGCGATGACTACGTCCAGGTCCCTGAGTTGGACGACTCTCTGGAGCAACATGGCATTAAGCGCAAGGACCACCTGTAGGGAGGGAACACAGGTGCCCATGAGGCTGTGCAGGGTGCCCCGGGGCCCTTCCCCCAGGTCCCCCTCCCAGGCACCTCCCTGGGTACCCCACTTGCCCAGCCCATCCCTCCCCAGTACCCCTCCCTTTCCAGCCCCAAACCTGGCCCCTCCCTCCCCACCTCCGTCCCTCCCTCCTCAAGCCCACACATGGCCCCCCCCGCCCCCCAGTGGGTGCGTGCCCGGGCCTCCTTACCTCCATGGTGACGACCCCGACCATGGCCTTTCCCACTCCAAACTGGTGTCCCACGGAGCGATAGCTGTCTGGAGTGGCCAGCTTCCAGATGGTTATTGCGACCCTCCTCTCGACGGGGAGGGCGTGCCGCATCCGGGTTTCGGGTGTTGTGGTGCCTTAGTGCTGGGGTGAGCCACTGGCAGAGCTCAAGAAAGGTCTGCCGGCGCATGTGGAACTTCCGGAGCCACATATCATCGTCCCACTCCCGCATGACGAGCTGCTCCCACCACTCGGAGCTGGTGGGGTAGCTCCAGAGGCAGAGGAGCAGCCAGTGAGGGAGGAAGAGGGGAGCCTGGTGGTCAGGGGTGTCCCCGTCTGCCGCTGTGGAGGGCTCCTCTGGCAGGAGCCACTGGGCAGCCTCCTGGGCAGCACCTAGCAGGGCACTTGCCCCCTGGATGACTACCTGGAGGGCCTCCGCTTCCTGCTGCTGCTGCAGCTGCTGCTGGGTGTCCATATCTGCTGTGACTTGGTCTGCGAGAGAGTGGCTATTGCTCTGCAGACCTTGTGCTGTGCAGGTCGGGTGTGTCTGGGAGGGGCCTTTTAAAGGAGCGGCTTGCAGCTGCCCCAGAAGGGCTAGTGTGCTCTGTGACCCGGTCCGCGGTCTGTACCGGCCCCTTATTTCGAAAGAGGGTGCTTGTGCGTGGATTTCCTTCCAGGGCGGCTCTTTTCGACATTCCCTGTCGCTACTTCGACGTTGAATGTCGACGTTGCCAGCCCTGGAGGATGTGTAGACGATATTCATCGAAGTAGCCTATTTCGATGTTCTTACTTCAAAATAGGCTACTTCGAAGTAATGTGCTAGTGTAGACGTAGCCTTTGTGACTGGAAAGTTAGCACTTACATAGTGCAGGAGATTTCACACATCAATGCATGAGACAAGTAGTCCTTACCGGACATCTTCTTTAAGGTGCAGATGATTAATTATTAGGGGAAAAGTTTTGCTCTTTTATTAAGTATATGGTCTCTTACTGACTATATGTTGCTCCTGCAGCAAAAATAACTTATAATCAAATTTCCAAATGGCATATTTAAAGTTTTAGATATAAAGTGGATATTATTTTTCCTACAGACAAAGAATGGGCCAGACACTGAACTAGTGTACATTGGTGAGGTTCCAGCTGAGGATCTAATCAATTACTTCGACAATTGGAATATTTTTCTTGTTTAAAAACTGGTATATTAAAACACCATTTTTGCCCTTCATATTATTAACCCTGGGACTGTTTGCTCAAGTTGTGGGGGACATCCACAAAAGAATGAAGAACTATAAATTTGGATTTGTGGTTATGGACTTTGGCTAGGGTTTCCAGAAAGACAGGGTTCTCAACAGTTGCAAAATTGCTTGTTTCAATCTTCAAATATTAATTGTCAGCAAGACAGGCTTCAGACAGAGTTAAAGTTTACTGATGACTGGAGACAGACATTTTGGCAGTCTCAGCTCCCAGTCTGCATTTCCTGAGCATAAAATAATGGAATTGATCATATTTTACTGGCAGTGGGAATGAAAATAATTTTTGGATGATGCAGATTTTCTTATTATAACAAATCTTCCATGTAAAGACATTAATTTGGATGAGTGGCCTTTCTCAGTGTACTTGTGCCAGTCGTTCAGTCTAATGATTTGACCACAATCTTTAATGTAGAACAAGGTGACTAATGAATGATAGTGCAGATAAGAAGCTATATATTGTGACAGGGCCAGGGTGGAGGGCCCCCTCAGAGGGAGCCCAAACAAGCAGAGGAGCCTGTGGGGCACCACCTACTGGAGGCCGGGGAGTGGGCAGGTATAGCCTGCCCACGACTAAAAGGCCCCTCTCACAGTGAGGGGGGACCTACTAAAAGCAACCGGTCCCAAATGAATTCGGGGGACAACAAAGTAAAAATCAGGGGTGGGAGTGAGGGTCAGAGGTTAAAATAAGGGAGCCCGAAGGGGATACCGGGCAGAGGACCCCGGACAGCGCTCACCGCTCCTCGAAGGTGTCCAGGGAGTCGGTGGACGCCGCCCAGAGGAACTCTGCTCGGATTCGTGACCAAAGGGAGGAACGGAAGTAGGCCCCACAGTTGCAGGTCACCCCCTCTGCCAGCCTCCTCTCCCTGGTTTTGTAGATGGCCATTTTGGCCATGGCCAGGAGGAGGCTGACGAGGAGGTCCCGTGACTTTGTGGGGCTGTGAATAGGGTGTGACAAAATGAGGAGGTGTGGGGAAAAGTGCAGCCAGAACCTCAAGAAGAGGTTCTTGAGGAGCCAGAAGAGGGGCTGCAGCCTGGCGCACTCAACGTAGATGTGCGCCAGGTTCTCCCTCATGCCGCAGAAGGTGCAGGTGTCTGGGATAGGGGTGAACCGCGCCAGGTACACGCCCATGCTCACTGCTCCACGGAGGATTCTCCAGCTGATGTCCTCAGTGGGCCGCGGAACCAAGGTGGAACCACCGGGGCTCCCCACCCTCCGACGGTGGTAAGAGGTCCTGCCACTTGTGGTCGGGGCGGGACAGGAGGGTGGGGAAGTGGAGCGTGTGAAGCACGAGTGTGTACAGAAGATGTCTGGGCACGGTTCGGAAGGGGACCGGCTGCAAGGTATGCAGCCGGCTGGGCAGGTGAGGGGGAGGGGGGTGGGCAGGGTCATGAAGCCGGGGGCACACGGAGAGGTCTGGAGGGCTAGGAGTGAAAAGGGGCGGGGCGCACTCTTTTGCAGGACCCGACCGAGGTAGATATCAGCAGTGGGCAGCAGGGCAGCCTTCACCTCCTCGAGTACGCATCAGGGGGAGCATAGGGTGGAGAGCCCCATGCGCCAGGTGAGCACCAGGGCCTCCATCCAGTCCCCCTGGTCGTAGTCCAGGAGGTCTCCAACTCTGGTGATTCCACCTAGGACCAACCTCCAGCAGACTGCGGGAGACTCCGCCTCCTGCACACGAAGGTGAGGGTTGTGTAGCAGGGGCTCCGCGAGTAGATCTTCCCCTGCGGCGGCCCCTAAGGACCTGGAGGCTGCAAGCAGCCACCAAGTGAGGAGGAGGTCCTGGTAGAAGGCCGGCAGCTCCGAGAGGCCTCACGGACAGTCTCGCCAGGATAAGTAAAGGAGCTGCCGGTCGTATCAGAGCCCTTGGTAACAGCAGAGGAAAGTGTGCGTCAGTGAACTCCATGCGGGACTATCTGCACTGTTGGTGTTGAGGAGTCCCTGCAGGGCCCAGAGGTGGAAGACATGGACCTGAGTGCGCATGCAAGTCAGGCCCTGTCTACCCCCTTTGGGGGAAGATGGAGTACCCCTGCAGGGCCCCAGTGCAGTCCTGGCCAGAAGAACTCCAGGATTAACCTCTGGAGCTGGTCCAGGAACCCAGGGGGGGGGGACCAGGGTGCTGAGGCGGTGCCAAAGCATGGGCAGGACTAGTTGGTTCAGCATCAGCACTCTTCCTCCTAAGGAGAGACACTAGAGCAGCCCTGTCCACTTCCGCAACCGCTCAGCGACCCTGCCCTCTAAACCCTGCCAGTCTTCCGGCGGAGAAGGATGCGTGGTGGATAGAAAGACACCCAGAAAGGACAGCGGGCCCATGCTCCACCAGATGGCCTGAAGTGCGGGTGAGAGGCGGCTCGTCTGCCATCCAGTTCTGACCACCAAGCCAGAGCGCTTGACCCAGTTGACCTGGGTGGAGGAGGGTGCTGAGTAGACAGCTTGGCAGGCCTCCAGCCGCGCCAGGTCTCCCGGGTCCTGAACCACGAGGAGCACGTCATTGGCGTACGCCGACAGGACCAGCCGCAGCCTCGGCTCTTGAAGCACCAATCCCGTCAACCTTTGATGAAGGAGACAGAGGAAGGGCTCGATGGCCAGGGCGTAGAGCTGTCCTGAGAGCGGGCAGCTTTGTCGTACTCCTCATCCGAAGCTGACCGGAGCGGTCAGGGTCCAGTTGAGCTTGACCATGCACTCCGAGGCAGCGTACAGCACCCGGAGAAACCCGATAAAGTGGGGCCCAAAACCGAAGGTCTGCAGGGTGCCCAGGAGATACCCATGGCCCACCCTGTCGAACGCCTTCTCCTGGTCCAAGGACAGGAGGGTGAACGACAGGCTGTCCCTACACCCAAGCTCTAAGAGATCCCAGACCAAGTACAGATTGTGGAGGAGAGTACGGCCCGGGATGGTGTAGGTCTGGTCAGGGTGGACCACGTCCTGCAGCACGGACCCCAAGCGACGGGAGATGGCTTTAGCAATAATCTTGTAGTCCGTGCTGAGGAGTGAGATGGGACGCCAGTTCCTGAGGTTGCAGGGGTCCCCCTTCTTAGGCAGCAGGGTGAGGACAGCCAGCCTGCATGACAGGGGAGGACCCCACTTTGCAAGGCCTCAGCCCAGATGCTGACCAGGTCTGGGCTGAGGACGTCCCAAAACACACAGTAAAACTCCACAGTCAGCCCATCCATGCCCAGGGATTTATTGGTGGGCACGAGATGGAGGGCTTCCGAGAGCTCAGCTAGAGTGAAAGGAAGCTCTAGCCGGTCCCGGTTGCCCATGCTTTGGGAGTTCGTCCCAAAGCGCCCTGCAGGCGTCGATCGGATCCAGGGAGAAAAGGGTGGCGTAGAAGGCACGAGTCCTCTCATGCACCTCCGCTGGATCTGTAAGAGGGGTGCCATCCTCCACAAGAAGGCAGAAGACACCTTTTTTGGCACCCCTCTTTTTCTCCAGGGTGTAGAAGAAGCGGGAGCCACAGTCCATCTCCCAAAGGAGTTGGATTCGCGACCTCACCAAGGCCCCCTGTGCCCGGAGGGCGTCGAGGGCCCTGAGCTTGTCCCTCCTCTCCTGGTACATGCTACAGACGGATGGATCTCTGGGGCTGGTGGCTAAACACCTCTCCAGCTCAAGGACCTCCCGTTCCAGCTGCCCTATCAACACATCCCACTGCCGGCTGGCCCCCAGAGTATAGTTGCAGCAGAACAGCCGTGCGCGCACCTTTCCCAGATCCCACCACTGCTGTGCCGAGGGAAAGGCGTGCCGTTGCCCGCACCAGGCCAGCCAGAACTCCCAGAAGGATGCCATGAAGCCCATGTCTTCCAGCAGGCTGTTATTAAAATGCCAGTAGGCTGACCCCCGCTTCCCCGGAGAGAGAGAAGCCTTCATGGTCACCAGGTGGTGGTCCGAGAAGGGGGCCAGACGCACGCTGGAGGACTGGGCCCGAGAGAGAAGGTGCTGCGAGATATAAATGCGGTCCAACCAGGAGTGTATGGATTTATGGCCCATCACCTGGACATAGGTGAAACCAGAGTCCTTGTCCGGGTGGTGGCTGCGCCAGACGTCCACCAGGGAGCGATGGTTGAGAAACTCCCTGAGGACGTCCGCAGCGGCCTGGCACTGCTCGGTTCCCGTGCAGTCCCGCTCCTCGAGGGTGCGGTTGAAATCCCCGCCGAGGACCAGGCACTCGCGAGGATCGATGGTGTAGAGGAAGGCCGCCGCCTGCCGGAAGAAGGGTGTTCTCTCTGGGCCGAGTGTCGGGGCGTAGATGTTGATGAGGTGGAGAGGCAGCCCCTCCACCCACACCTGCAGATACAGCAGGCGGCCCGGCACAACCTCAACGCTCCCCAGCACCTCAGGCTGCAGGTCTGGGGACAACAGGGTTGCTACCCCGGCCTGGTGGGCCGAGAGGTGACTAAAGTGGACCCTGTCTCCCCACTCCAGCCGCCACTTGGCTACGGCAGCTGGAGTAGTGTAGGTCTCCTGTATGAAGGTGACCGAGTACCCACCCCTCCCCCAGAGGAAGGAGAGCACTCGGCACCTGCGGAGACCAGACCCACAGCCCCTGGCCTTTACAGTGGTAAAGATGATCAGCGCCATTTGGAGGGCTGGGGAGGATCCTCGCCAGAGGGAGTGTCAATGGTTCCCATGGGGCCACGCAGCAAACTGTGACCACCCCAAAAGTGATGAGGGCATCACGGAAGCCGCAGGCCCGTTGGTAAGCCGTGGCATCCCTCTTCCCGGTCCCCTTCCCCTCCTTCCGAAGGGCCCTCATGGACTCTAAGATGGAGTGGAAGTCCCCCCAGCGCTGGAGGGCAAGAGCAACCTTGTTCTTGGAGCTGTGAACGTCCTCCAAGACTGGTGCATCTTGCCCACCAGCACATGGGGTTCCGAGGCCTCAGGGTCTCCAGTACCCATCGGCCTCATGTTCTTTTGGGCCCCACGGCCAGAGAAAAGGTTGAGGTGGGGACTGGGGTCTGATTTTGGGAGGGATGAGGGCGGCAGAGGGAGAGCAGCCCTGGAAGTGCTGGGAGAGGGCAATACAAGGGGTGCCTCCCGAGGAGTTTCAGCCACAGGGGCAGTTATGAGTGGGCAGGGGTCGAAAGGAGGGGTGGGAAGAGGAAGGGTGGGGGCAGGGGGGATGGAAATCATAAGGGGAAGGGGAGGGGAGGGGGAGGGAGGGAAGGGAGTGGAGGAAGAGGAGAAAGGAGAGGGTCTGGAAGGGTAGGATTGCAGGTTCTGGGGTGGGTCATTGGCTGGAGAAAGGAGTGGGGGTGGTGGCAAGTGGTGGGGCTAAAGTGGGAGCACGGGCAGGGATATAAACAGAAGGGGTCTCGGGGGGGGCTTCCTCAGGTAGTGGGGGAGGGGGAGTAAGGGCAAGGTGCCAGCACACTGGGCGGCAGGCACCAACAGGGTTGGGGGGTGGGTGTCGGGGTTTTCGGTTCTAGGGGCGAAGGGGGGTACAGGGGAAAGCCTGATTCCTCCAGGGCATCCAGGGGCTGGCCGACCCCTGCTGGGAGGTCATCCCTAGTTAAGGGTGGGGGGGTCGCACCTGAGACGTCCCAAAGCAGAGGGGAGTGGCAGTTGGGGGATCGCTCGTGGGTGGGGAGAGGGGGAGTGAGGAGAGTGGTGGTGAGTGAATGGATGACCCGCAGGCCTCCAATAGTAGGCTGTCTGCATCCAGGGCCACCGGGGTGAGGCCCAGGGCCTCGACCTCCTGCAACATGAGGGTGAGGCCGAGGCCCACCTCCTCCGGGTGCTCCACAGCAACGGTCTGGATAGTGGCCGGAGGGGTGTCGGAGGAGGGCGAGGGCGCAGAAAAAGCCATCTCAGTCTCCCTGGGCTCTGGCTCTGGGGCAAAGGGGATGGTGTCTTTTGTTGCCGCCGCCACGGCAGTCTCTGTCACCCCCGGTAGATGGTCAGTAGCCGTGGGTTTGGCAGGTGGATCAGGGCTAGCAGCTCTCATGAGTGCCTTGCACGGCACGTCCACCCCGTCCTCCGACGGGGTGGAGTGCTGGGCACGTGCACCCCTTTTCTTCTGCTTCCCCCCCACCAGCACCCAGCCCTCCAAGGAGGCGGGCTGGGTGGTAAAGGAGGAGGGGCCAGGGGACAGACCCGACGAGGAGGGAGGGAGGGAGGAAGGGGGCAGGGCGGCAAGGGAGAGGGGCAACCCACCCTGGGGCGGGCCCTGTGCTGGTCCTGCTGCCAGCCCTGCCTCCCTCTCCTCCTTGGGCCCGGCTCTTGTGCCCGCTCGGGCGCCGGCGCCCTCTTCTTCCTGCCCGGCACCATGCAGCCGGGCGCCCTCCGACACCTGAGCAGTGATGGATCCGTCCGGGACGAGAGGAGGAGGGGCGGTCCCAGGGCCTGTTACTGTCGGGGCGCCGCCGATCTCGCGGCTGATGCCCCCCGGGTCGGAGGAGGTCCCGGGCTCCTCTTTGTGTTGGGCCGGGGACAATCCTTCTGGACGTGCACCACCACCCGGCACACAAAGCACCAGGCCTCCCCCAGAGTGTAGAAGACCCAGTACTGGACCCCTTGATAGGGCACCAGTATAGTCCCCTCCTGGGCCACCCTGCCCTGTGCTGCCGCTGGCAGCAGTTGGATACGGGGCTGCCGGTGGAAGGAGAGCACGTGCTGTAGGGCGGGGTCTTTACAGCCTGGCGGGAGGGGACTCAGGACCTACAAAGGCTGGCCCAGGGCGGTGAGGAACGGCAGAAGGGCAGAATTGGGAAGGAAGGGTCGGATGGAAGAAAAGACCACCCACAAGCCCAGGTCTTCAAGCGGCTCCAGGGGCACATGCACACCCCCAACCACCCGGCCCCTCTCCACCGCCTCCTGGGCAGCAGCCTCCGACGCCAGGAAGAAAATGATCTTCCCGAACATCCGGGAGGCCGCCACCACGGCCGCGGGCCCCACCACCCGTGCCAACGCCCGCACGTAGGTCTCCACGTGGGGCGAGGCAGCCACCAGGAGGCAGCAGACTCTGTGCCTCCTGGTGAGTGCGGGGAAGGGGCCGCAACTGTTGGGGATGGTAGTCCTGGTGGAGGCGGAAGGAGCAGGGTGCAAGGTGCCAGCTGCCACCTGGGTGTATGACCTGGGGGCCGAGAGGTTGGGGTCCCCAGGAGTGGTGGAGGGAACGGGGTGAGGGAAGAAGGGGAGGCTGCAGTGGGTGTTTTAGCAGCCGAGGTGAGAGTCCCAGCCACGGGGGGTCTGGCCTTCCAGATGGGGCTCTTGCCCTTTCTTTTCCCCTCGCCCTTCCTGCCCTTTTTGAGGGGTGGGTGCGGGGCTGGGTCACCGGAGGACTCCGCGGTGGAGGTGGTAGGAGCCCCGGAGCCTGCGCCCGCGCCCTCAGCCGACATGGTGGCAGAGTTCTGGGCAGCCCTGGACGAGTGGGCCGCTGTTTCAGGGGTGGGAGGGGTGACAGTGGAGGGGAGGGGGAGGGGGAGGATCACTGTATGACCCCCCAGTGGGCACAGAGGTCATGTTGGTGGGTTTCGGGGGGGGGGTTTGTTGAGGGTGGGGGCCTTTAAGAAAGAATGGGGGAGGGGGAAGAGAGGGGATGGGAAGGGAGGAGTGGGGCGTGGCTGCCCCTCCCCCGCTGGCCAGGCTGAGGACCCAGTCAGATGGGGGAAGGGCAGGGCAAGGGGAGTGAGATCAGGAAAGGGGAACACAGAAATGGCCACAACTCCCAGCACAAGATGGTAAGATGGCTCCTGTTTCTGCACTGGGGTGCGAGGGGAATCAAACTCTGTGTGTGTGGGGGGGTGTGAGTGTGTGGGGGAGGGGCTCAGGCACTTGACTGAAACAGAAATGGGGGGGTGTGAGCATGCGGAGGAGGGGGGATTGGAAGGAGGGGTGGCACAGCCAGCCTAGGGGGAGCAGGGGGGCTAATGGGGTGAGGGGTGTGCCCATGTGCACCTGAGGGGTGGGCCCGCAGCAGCTGCTGCAGAGCCTCGAGAAGCCAGGGGGAGGAGGAAGGGGCAGCTGGTTAGAGGGGGGTGCAGATGGAGAAGGCCCCAGCGGCAGCTGGGTGTGGGAAGGGCAGTAAGGGAGGGGGTGGCTGCAGGGGTGGGGCAGGGGCCGCACCCTAACACCCCACCCCTGGCTATGCAGCCGCCCCTCTGGAGCCCCGGTGGAGAGGGGCCCTGCCCAAACTCACCCCTCCCCAAGCCACTCCACAGGAGGCTGTGGAGGGAGCCCAACCGCCGCTTTGAGAAAGCCCCTTACCTTCTCCAAGCAGTGAGGATGCAGCAGCTGCTAGATGAAGGGGTGGGCCCAAATGGGGGGCCAGCAGTCTCCCCCCCAAAGGATGGAAAGGGGGGGGACCCCCCTGCTAAAGGGCAGGGGGCAAGAGTCCCCCACCCTCCACCCGTCCAGCAGCTCCTGAGAGAACTAGCTGGAAGGGTGGAGGAGTGGGGGGAGAAAGAAACATCCTGTCTGCCCGAGGCAGGAGGGAAGCTGACCCCAGAAGGGTGGGCGGGGAGGACAGCTCTGCAGGGGCTTCAGGCAGCCAGAGGCTGTCTGTCTCCCGGCACCTCGCCTCCCAACCATGGGGGGGCGGGGGTCCCACGGCAGCAGCAGCCCTGCAGAAGCCTCTTAGGAGACCTGCGTGTTCCTGCCTGGAGCACCAGCAGCCTGCGGAGCACCGGCAGGACAATCACAGGCAGCTGGGCAGGAGACGGCTCAGGCTAACTGGGGCCAGCTGACTCCAAGGCAGTCCTGATTAGAGGCCTTTAAAAGCCCTTCCCAGTGGGAAGAGTGTGTGAGAGAGGTGAGGACACCAGAAGTAGTGAGAGAAAGCAGCAGAAGAAAGGAACGGGAGCAGGAACGGGAGCGGGAACGGGAACGGGAACGGGAGCGGGAACGGGAGCGGGAGGAGCTGCAGCAGATTCTAAGTGGGGGGACTTGTTACAGTTGCAGCCTGGAGAAGATACCAGGGGAATTGTCTGGGGAAGTAGCCCAGGGAGAAGAGCTGCTGCACCAAGGACTAAGGGAGTCAGCCCTTCACACTAGCAGTTGCATAGGGTCCCTGGGCTGGAACCTGGCATGTGTGGGTGGGGGCCAGGTTTCTCCCATGACCACCCTCACCCCAGTGAGGGCAACTGGGCCCTTAAGTGGCCCCGTGGACTGAATAGAGGCCAGATGCCCAGGTATAAGACTGACTTTCACAATACGTATATCTTCTCATCTGCACTCTCATTCATTAATGACAGTGGTCAAATATATATAGAGAGAGAGTTTAGCTTTTTAAACAAAACATTTGTGTAAAATATATGAAATGTTTCTTTTTTTCTGCAGTCATCTCTCATCCCATTTTAGCTGTATGTTTGTAGAATGTTTGTCTTAAAGCAAGATGCACCATACCAGTCAGGACATCTATTAGTTGCTGTGATATAACCTTTCCAATATTTGATCAACTCCATCTAAATGAGCTATATTGTCTTCACCAAATAAACATTTTTTATATTTTACTTATCTAAGAAGAGGTGTATGGCCATCTTACACCTCAGCAGCTATGCCTGGACATAGGAATGGCCATACTGGGTCAGACCAAAGGTCCATCTATCCCAGTATCCCATCTTCCAACAATGGTAAATGCCCGGTGCTTCAGAGGGAATGAACAGAACCGGTAATCATCAAACAATCATCCTCTGTGTCTCATTCCCAACCCTGACACACAGAGGTTTGGGACACCATCCCTGCCCCTCCTGGCTAACAGTCATTCATAGACCAATCCATCTATATAGCATTTCCATTGATGCAACCATTATAATTTTAGTTGGGTGCATTTATGTGAATAAAAATTATGTCTAGCCTAAGGGACAACTAATAAGAATCCTGAGGTTTCTCTTCCAATTTCACTTCTGTTTATGGTTGCAGCCTTCCTGTTACCCAGGGAAGATGAGACAGCAGGATAAGGGCTCTAGCTCATGAAAACTTATGCCCAAATAAATTTGTTAGTCTTGAATGTGCAACAGAACTTCTTGTTGTTTTCATATTTTATAACACAATGGAAAACTACAACCAAACCCAAATATTTTATATACATAATCTACATTTTAATTCTTTTTGTTAACTATATTTGACAAAGAAAAGAAATTACCCTAGTATGCATGAAGCATGGGAATAAATCCACCTTTCTTTCACTGACTCAAGTCTTTGTCTTCTCCCTTATTGTGGTGGAGTCCAGAAAGTGGGCCTTGATTTGGATAAACTCTGACTTAGGAGAGCGCAGCTGGAATCCTCATGAAGAGGCCCTCGTGGTCATCCACACCCTTCCCCAAATGCACAGTCTGAGACTCCATTCCCAACTGACATTGTCCTGTGCTTTAGGTGCCTGCCTGTGTCCATGAGGGACTCACAGATGATTTTTTAGATGAGTGGTAGCTGAGGAGACAGCACAAAGGATCTTCCCACCCAGGGCTAGAGCTGGCTGACAGCTCAAAAAAAATTTGGTAGCTTTCAGTGGAGGCCATTAGATTCAAGAACCCCCACATATGTGTCCTGCCTTGCAAGGAATAATAGATTGTCAGTAGCAGAGCTTCTGCCAACCACTTCTTCCCACAAGCATTGATTGTGAGAAGCTCTGACTGTGCAACTCTCACCTCAAGCTATTTTTTCACTCTCTGCAGGCAGCATCACACCCATGCAGTAGTAGCTTCTGTGAGCACCACACAGGAAAAAAGAAAAGGTCCATGATGCATAGCGAGTCATTGCCTGAGCCCCCTCCCTCTTCCAGGCCTATACAGTTCTCACAGAAATGAGGCTGGCTCTCTTAAGGATTAGTCAGGCCAATCTGGAGACACTTGGTGAAACGGGATTTGCACAGCCCTATGGATTTGGGTTGTTGTTGGCATGATATACCTGCGTGCAAGGGCTTTTCAAGCACATGTATAGGTTTGTTATGAATTATTTTGTTCAGGGTTGTTTTGCTTCTCCTACAGCTCTGTTCCCTGGGAGCAGACAACATAAACAGTTGACAAGTAAGCAAATGATGATGTTGTAAATGATATATTCACTAAATGAATAGGCACGTTCCACTGAAAGCAAAAAATTACCGAGCTGATGAACTATGTAACCCTAAATACTATGTACTTTTTCTGGAAATTAAACCTGAGCAGGACCTTATATTTTCCACAGGGATTAAGCACCAGATAGTTTACTTAACAAAGGTATTAGGTTCACCAAAAGTGAAGTGACATTTTCCCTCAGTTTTAAGGGAAATTAATAATATGCCAAGAAACACGAACTTCCCCTTTCATGACAGCTTTCACTGATATTGAGAAACACAGCAACTGA
Source organism: Carettochelys insculpta (assembly GCF_033958435.1). Lineage (NCBI taxonomy): Eukaryota > Metazoa > Chordata > Testudines > Carettochelyidae > Carettochelys > Carettochelys insculpta. The sequence goes on from NC_134137.1 coordinate 142,592,749, forward strand.
TAGAGGTCATCATCAAGAAGAAAAGCATCCATGAAGACCCTTGCAGATTAACCCCTGCCCATGACACAGTAATTTCTAGAAAGCCAGTAGCACGATAAGAGAATGAGGGTGACATGGTCTTGATGGCTTATGTCACTGATGAGGGCAGCTGCTGCCATGTAAAGTAGGTGAATCTTCCCTAATGTTTATGTATTCATGCCTATGTATTTGCCAGAGTCCAATCTGGAGGCCATAAAGGAATTGAATTACACTGACCACTACCAAGTTTGGTAACAGCAGGGCTTTTTTTTCTGGCAGAACACACCAGAACGGAGTTTTGGCAACTTTTTTCTGTTAGAGCACCAGAAAAATTTTTGCCGCTGGCTCTGCAGCAGTGACTGGACTGGGTCAGGAGCCCCTGCCAGTCCTGCAATAGTGCAGGGACCAGGGCAGGAGCCCCCTACCCCCAGGGTAGAAGCCCCCACCGCCCCAGGCAGCAGTGTAGGGAATGGGGTAGGAGTGTCCACTGCCCCGGCAGGAGCCCCTGCTGGACCATGGCAGAACTGCTCCCTCCCCCCTCAGATGGGACCAGGTATTACAACTGAATGCACCAACCCCTATGAAGAATCATCAGACTTGAGTTCTGGCACCCTTTTTTTTCTCTAGAAAAAAAGCACTGAATAACAGAGAGTACAGGCTTCAGAATATTTGTAGATGGAATAAATCATTCTTGTGGGTATCTTAATAAGGACTAGAGAATCCATAAAAATGGATGATCAGTTGAGAAATCCTGAAGTGTTTGAATGCTTATTCAAACTTCTCTGAACCTTTGACTTTTATCTATACAACCTCGTTCTCTCCTCTCTGACTTCTTGCTTCCTTTAGCCCAGATAGAACAGTCTTCTTTCCTGCAACCTCTCTTTTTCACCTCCTTGCCATTTAAAAGAAAAAAAAGTGATGTAACTATGCTGAGAATCTCAGACAAGCCTTCAGTAGCTCTGCAAGAGTCTGCTTACTGCTAATTTCTTCTCTTATTTGAGCGAAGAGGTCTGCCGCCAGAAATGCAGGTTGCATTCTAATCTGGGACATGAAGGCAATCACAGGAACTGTAGCATGAGAAGAAGATGGGAGATATTTGTCTTCTTAAATTTAGGATTTTTCTTCTAATTCTTCCTTTTAAAATTTTTCAATAATCCCAAGAGTGAGAAAGTCACATGCGTTAAATACACTAATAATGCAGTCTAAAGAGACAAATAATTAAGATCTGTATGGCCAGAAATATATTCCCCCTGCTTCACTTTCAATTTTCTTATCTTAAAACATCTATAGCTTCTCTTGCCTCTGAGAAGTGTGAGAAAATGAGTTTTTACTTTTTTGCAAACTGTGGCAAAACTGAGACTGTTCCTGGAATTGTCACTCAAAAATCTCTCATTTCTAATAAATAATAAAATGAATAATAACCATCTATAATGGACTACTTGAGGAAAAATTAAGCAAAACCTTTGATGTTTCTTTTGTTTATGGCTTGGTTTTGTGATCCAGTGGTGTCATTTGAACTTATCTTTGTTGAAATCAGCAGACTTCCACTAAATGAAAAGTTATGTGGTTTTGGCTTTTTTTTTAAAGATACAAAGAATAAATAATGTTGGTTGCCATGCATGAACAAATACTTTCCATTTGAATTCTAATTAATTTTGTTAATGGCCCTTTTAATGTTCATCACAGCTTCTGTTCCATCAGAAATCCTCATCTCTTTTTATTAAAATGGATTCTTGACTCTGACACTATTCTCATAATTTCCAGTAAATATTCCTTTTGAAGAAAGTTCCCATTTGTCGGCTACCTTCCAGTTACTAATGGCATCCAAGTTAGTGGTGCACCCAGACACATCAGAAGTACTTAGCTTTGATGTTTGGCCTTCAAAAAGATTTCTATGCTTGCTTATTTATCTGTCTATGTTCCTATCATCACAATATTGAGATCACATTGTCTCAGAAATTAAGGACAGAAATCCACTCTATTCTGTTTCAGACAACTTTACCTCCTTTTTTTGTAGAAATTTTTGCTTTAGCTGTTAACTCTTGCTCACCCCCCACTCTCAGAGCTGTCAGTAACTTTAGCCCTTGAGCAGAAAAATCCTTCCATTTCAAATGGCTTTTTTTTTCTTGTTAAGGTGTAAAAAGTTTGGCACATGCTGTGGAACTACTGTTGCATATACATCACAAAACATGTATCTGCTCTGGGAGGCACGCTAGATATTTTGTGAAAAACTAGGTTGCCTATTTGATGGGAATGTTGTGTGATCACATTCCAGAACTTGTCATACGTGCATGTTATAGTTCTGTCTTATTTTTTTAAGTTTGCAGCACTTCTGGGTCATTGTGATTTGCTCACAATGTGCAGAGATTCTGTCACTGCTGAAGAAAGTACATGAGAAACTACATGAGATCATCTGTTCCTAGCCAGAGTGCTGCTTGTGGGATTCTAGAGCTTTTGGAATTCTCATGACCTGGTGACCTCTGACCACTCATGCACCCTTGGGAACTCTGACCACTCATGCACTATAACTACTTTTGGGAATCCAGTGATATACAGTAGAAGTGCTCTAGACCGAGCTTGGTAATTCTGAATTCTCATGACCCACTGACCTTTGGTCATTCATGCACCCTTGGGAACTTGACAGACTGCAGCCCTCACACAACACTGGACCCAGAGGATCCTTCTGAGGACTATTTAGCATTACAATACACTCAGTGTTCAGGTACATACCATTTGCATATTTAAAACAGAATTCTGCAGAATCAACCATTGATTTAATTTATTCTATCTAGTATACTGACTATATAAGAACTTCTTGGATAAGGGGGAGGAATTTTTCAGATCCATTTGCATGGCCAATGGATGATAAGACTCCAAAGTAGCACTGGTCAAGCATTGGGACAATTTTATTGAAATTCTAAAACCAAAAGACATATGATTCCCAAGAGACATATGATTTGAATAAAAAGGGGGGATGTCCAGATCTGAATTAACAATCCACATAAGAAATGGCAGGAGAAGGTGATGCTTTGCGGCCATTTTTTTTATATCTGGGAAAGAAAAATATTCACCCTTCTCCTAGAACATTTCCCACTATTGTAAAAGATCATAAGAAATAAAATTATATGGCTGCATGAGAAAAATCTATGAGGAAGAGGAAGGGTTTGTTTCACTTCTACCACGTCTTTATTGATGATAAATATTAGGAGGCAATTGGCGGTGTTATGCTCTGTAAGTCTTTACATCTAAGGCTACTAAAGAAATAACAAAGCTTGTTTTACACAAGTCCTGTGGAGGAGGAGCGCATTTCCGCTGACTCTGTTGGAACCAATTTAAGATCTGTACTTTTAAGTGACTATTTGTAGTGACTGCGAATTGTTTTTGATTCAGTTCAACCTTCTCCATTTCACTGCTTATTTTCACTTCTTTATTATTAACTATTAGCCACAAAGTCTTCACAGTGAAACTCTAGTAAGGGAAAGGGCCTTGTTTTGGATCACTGACCCTGAGATATAGGCCTGAGCCTGATTGTTTCCCAATCTTTGCTCCTTGGTTGTAGAAACACTGTTTGATATTACCAATAGTTATATTTGTTTAATCTAGTGATCATGGAATGTGCACATTTAAACTGCCCTTAATATCCCATGTGACCATTTCCCTTATTCAATTTAATATAATTAGGGATAGGAGTATTTTCATGTTGCATGCTAATTGTTTCACCCTGTTTGATAGGTGAATGTTGAGGGAAGTTTGAAAGAAAATTCCTTGGATTGTGAAGAGTAGCAGAACTAGAAAAAAGCTGCACTGTTCACTGATATGGGTCAGCTGACTCACATTTGTGGGGCTCCACAATTGCTGTGTGGATTAGATTGGAACTATGGCTTTCATACCACTGCCCTTGTGGGTTCTGAAAGCTCAGATACCAGTCTGAATCTAAATGTCTACACTGCAGTGTTATATTTCCGTGATCTGAGCCCTACAAGACTGTCAGCTGTCCTGGGCCGCCATGGCTGTATCATGGGTCTTTTATCGCACTGTAGAAATGCCTTCAATGTGTAGTAAGTGTCAGAAAAAAGATCCCTACAATAAGAGAGGCCTTCTTTTTTTGGAATATTGACAAGAGTTTTTTACAGTAAATTCTTGGTAATCTGGTATTTGATCAACTGGAAAGCTCAAATAACCAGCATAACTCCAACAAACCCTGAACCATGATGTACCTTCTTCTTACTCTGCTGGAGAGCAGAACCGAGTGTGGGAGCAACCCCCTGCCTCTTGGGGGATTGCCCACTCAATGCCCACCCTATGTCCCTCTACGCTGCATGTGCATGCATCTGGTGGGCTGTTCTGCTCTCTTACCTGGTGTCCACCCACCCAGAGTGGCTATCTGTGCCACACAGCCATGCGCAAGCCCCACAAGTGGCTCCCGCTGTCCCTAGCAAAAGATAAATGGGGCAGAGGTTGAGCTGGTGTTGGGGGGTGGGAGGAGCTCAGTTTTCTTATGGGGGGCACTAACCTGTGCCTCCCTCAAGCTGCTCTCTATAAATTGGAATATTTGATCATCTAGCAACCTCCCAGTCCTGCAGCTTCCGGATATGGAAGAGGTTACTGCATATGCATTGGATGTCACTGATTTCTTTACTTTTGAAACAAGATGAACAATATTTTATGGAACATTCTCATGGTATGATAACAAGTAATAAAAAACTTTTAAAACTCTTTATTCTACTTCAAGTGTTTTCCATAGGATAGTTTTTCATCCACTTTCAAAAGTTCAGTATTCTTTGTGATAGTAACAGTGATATATACACAGTGATCTCATCAACATTGGAAGAAATGAGTGCTCAGTGATTTCAGGAGCCTGAAGATGATAAAAGCAAATAAGTGAAATTGGAATACCAGAAAATTACTAAATTAAAAATTAATCTAATTTAGGGCCCAATACTTCGGTTGTTACATTTGGGACCAGAGGGTGCTCAACAATGGAAGACTTATTTCTGGATATTTGAAGGCAATGGATACTATTGGGATCAGGAAAGGACCCTGGTAGTGTAGCCAACATTTTTATTAATATTATTTTACAGTAGTATCATATTTCCAAGTCTCCTTTTGTCACACAACACACCCTTAAGTAATACATAATTTACCTATGAAACTAAATTCATACAATGTCTCTCTAAACACAGCTATGTAATAACTGCATTGCTTTATGAAACAGATTTGTTTTTTCTATCCAGTAGTTTTTATGGTAGTTCACAGACCTTTGTGAAACATTTGTGTTGGTGCGTAATATACTGTTTTCTAGTTTCATCCAAGGTTGAATAGTCTTCTTGAAATGTGATTAATCACAAGGAGCTTTAATTTTAGCACTTCCTAACTTTGGAACAATAATGTTATTTTAATGTAGGCTGGTGTGTGTGTGTGTGCGCGCGATTATACATATGGGGACCACTGCTAGTGAAAACTGGCATATCTACATTGACTTAAATGGAGCTTTGACTATTTGTGTCAATTAAGGATCTTGATCTTGTCCATGTAACTCAGGGGGCTTGTCTACACTAACTCCCTACTTGGAAGGGAGCATGGTAAGTAGGGTGTTGGCAGTTTATTGATGAAGTGCTGTGGTGCAGATGCGGCACTTCATTAAGCAAATTCCAACCCCCATGGCAACTTCGAAGTGTTCAACTTCAAAGTGCTGGCTTGTGTCTAGCAGCAGCTCACTCACTGGTACTTCGAAGTGCCTGGGGTACTTCGAAGTGCCAGTGGGTGAGCCGTGGCTGCACATCAGCTGGCACTTCGAAGTTGCTGTATGTGGGGGGTGGAATTTGTTTAATGAAGTGCTGCATATGCACCACAGCACTTCATTAATAAACTCCCAACACCCTACTTACCATGCTCCCTTTGAAGTAGGGAGATAGTGTGGACAAACCCAGGCTCTGTCTGCACTTCAAACGAAATGATATTCTTAACTCAGGTTAGCCATCACACATGAGTTCACTTGGGTTAAAATAGTGAAAACATGGCACCTTGGCATTTAATTTGGGTTAGCAGCTCAAGTTTAAGCTTCCAAAAAAATGTGAGATGGAACTTGAGCTGTTAATCATAGTTACAAGTGGAGATACCATATCTTCACTATTTTTTCCATGTAAGTTCATTCAGGGTTAAAACAGAGGGTGCGTGTATACTTGCATTCCTCTTTTGAAAGAGGTATGGAAATGAGGTAAATCAAAAATGCAAACGAGGCATAAATTTGCATATTTTGAACCTTATTTGCATATTCTAATTTCAAAAGAACTTCTTTCGAAAGAAGAAAGTCAGTGTAGATGCTGCTCTTTCAAAAGAGGAATGCAAGTGTAGATGAACCCAGAGCTCATTTCTACACAGGCCACTTCCTTTGGAAGTGGCATGCTAATACAGGGAGTGAAAGATGCTAATAAGTCACAGATGCAAATTCCCTGCTCCTCATTAGCATAATGTCACGTGATTTGGAGTCCAGAAGACCCCGGACTCCAAAATGCCATGTAGAAGCACAGCCGCCTGGGGGACTTCCAGAAGGATGTGCTTCTTCCAGAGGCCCCTTCTTTCTAAACATTTTTGGGAAGAAGGAGTCTCTGGAAGAAGGACTTCCTTCCAGAAGCCCCCCCCTGTGGCCGTGTTTCTACACGGTGTTTTGGAGTCCAGAAGAACGGTCTTCCAGACTCCAAATCATGTGACGTTATGCTAATGAGGCACGGGGAATTTGCACCTGCACCTCATTAACATCTTTTGCTCCCTGTATTAACATGCCACTTCCAAAGGAAGTGGCCTGTGTAGAAACGGCCAGAGTATGTTGGAAGAAGGAATCATAAGGGAAACGTTAAGAAAAAGCTTAAATTATATACCCCCCACAAATGCTAATGAGACCAAACTGGGCCATGCCACTGAAAGTCCATTTTCATATATATATTGATAAACCTATATTATAAATATAAATCAGCTACTTATATGGTCGGGCAGTTCCATTTTGTTTTTCTATTGTGTCTTGTTAATACCTGCCAGAATGCAAGTATTTTGAACCATTTGTAGCTCCGTTATGTAATCAGTTGAAAATGATTTAAAATATCATGCTGTTGCCCTAAGGTATTACTGAAGTGGGAGAATCAGTCAGCATCCACTTCACACTCCCTGTCACTACTGGGTCCAAGTCAGGAAAGCTAGTAATCCCACCAGTGGACTAAATTTGGTACTGAATCTTGATATATGCATTAAGAAGAAGATTACTGGAGGAAGAACTAAAATGCTTATGAAATAAAATTGAATGATCTTTAATATCCTAATTATGTCCCCTGTGTTAAATTATATATATGTTATATTAATCTCCTAATTATACTCCTGGATGAGAAATGTTTAACCCAATAAAATGCAAGTTTCTTAAGTAAGGTTTTCAATAATATTGCTAACAGTCCATAGCTGCCTAGTGGGAGAACTGGTAGCAATCAGACTTTGTGTCTCAGATCTAGTAAAGTTCAGAGAATAACCACATTATTGAAGGGGTGAGGGGTTTACTTTTTAAAAGTTGATCATATGGCCTTCTCCATCAGCCAGTCTAAGGGAGTGTTTTCAGATTAAGTTCTGGAGGGAGAGTTTTTCAAAAACTGTTCTGATGGTAGCCAAAGTTTAAAAAAAAAATAAATAAAAAAGGGTAACGGAGAGGTATACAAGGCTTTGTCTAGATTACAGCAAATTGTCAACAGAAGTTTTTATTGGAAGATTGTGTCCATACAGCAAAGTGGATTGGACGAGCAATCCACTCTGTTGACAACAGAGAGTGGCTGGACTGCCCCACCACTCTATTGGCAAAACAGCCAACTGGAAGCACAGCAGACAGGGTTGCTCGGTGTCCTGGAAGCCCATTCTGGTGACAGAAGGGTCCCCAGACCATCCAGAGCTGTTCTTTGTCGACAGATCTCTCTTGACAGAGGTGTTCTTCCTCATTTTGAGCAGGGCACAGCTATTGACAAAAGTGATGCATTCTGTCAGCTTACTGTCAACAGAACACCCTTTGGAATCTGGATGCTCCATGGATTTTGTCAACGAAGTGTCCATTTTGTTGACAAAACCCTTTAGTCTAGTCTAGCCTAAGACAGACCTGAACATGCAACTGATTATTTCAGAAATACGTAGCACACAGATTAATTTAGACTAATTGGGATGGTTATAATTCAAGTAAGATGAAAGTATGAAATATATAAGGATTTGGAAACAGGTAGCAATCTTTTTTCAATTGTGATGGATTCTTGTGATACACTTTGTGCATTGCTGCATTTGATAGTAATTATTTGGCAGCTCTCACATAAAACAAATTTGATAGACTTTATGCCAGATAATCTTTGGCTCTTTATATAGATTTCTGAATAACATATAAGAATTACATTTCATTTGCAACATTTCATTATAAAGCCCAAGCATGTTACTCTATCGCTACAAATAGCATGGCTTTTGGGCATTTTTACTAGCCTATGAAGTTACAGTAAAATGATCTAGTTAAAAATGTTCATCTTCAAAGCCCTGTATTTGGTGTCTATAACTTCCAAAACTTTGACCTGAAATTTATTATGGCAACTCTTAGCCCAAAGAGAAATGATATAAAATGTTTGAAATAATAATAAAAAAGCTCTTGGAGAGAGATTTTTTTTATTAAAAATTATTGTCCACTGGTTTCTTGAAAATAGGTGGCTCTAAGAAAAATGCAAATAATCAGGTTTAACTCATTCAGATTCATAGCTCTAATTGTTGCATATGGGGTGCAGTGTCTAAGAGATAGTGGTTCTCAGCCAAGAGTACATGTATCCCAAGGGATATGCAGAGGTCTTCCAGAGAGTATATCAACTCATCCTGATATTTGCCTAGATTTACAACAGGCTATAAAAACCAACTAATGTAGTCAGTATTAATTAAATTTTCATGTAAGCAATAACTTGCTTATATTTCTCTATACAGTAGAGGTGAACTGAAACTTGGGAAATGCAAATCAGACTCCAGAAAGAAGTACAATAGCCTCTACATGTTGAGAGCCACTGTTCTAAGACCCATCCAGAGAGTACTACAAATGGACACTTGAAATGCTGAAAGTCATATTTACATACGTTACAGTAGAACCTCAGAGTAACAGACATGTCAAGAATGGGGTTTCAAGTTTTCCAAAGAGGCCATAAATTTTTTTCTTTCTAGGAGTTCTTGTTTGTTTTGTTTAATGGTTTCCAAAACGTTATTGCTTCCCATTTATTTTTCTTTGAAGCCTTTACAGTGGACTCATGGTACTAAGGATACTTTGTTTTCATAGGCAGAGAGAGAAAAAGTACTTGTTATAATATGTTTTAAAACTGTCCAGAGCATTTCTAAACGAGGCTGTTAATCTACTGTATATCTTTTTGATCTGTAACTGACACTGGGATGTGGTATAATTGCCACTGTTTTGATTCCAGATTCTAATATTTTTATTACATAAAAAAGGGAATGGGTCCAAGATTAACCGCATGCAAGAAACTTGGAAGATTACACATTATTTGTTTTTTATTAAAATAATAGTTTTCATTATACTTTATTGTGTTTCTGTTTGTTGTCCTAATGATCTTCCCTCATTCATTTCCAAATAATTATAAATAGCAGGAGATTATCTGGTTGTCTGCCTGTCTGTGTCCCTCCCATAACAATTAATTTCAGCAGTCCTGCCATTTCTTTCAGAGTTCCATGTGCCTGGAATATTTTAACTCTTAATATTTCTCCTCATCTAGCTTGAATGTCATTACAAGCAGAGACTTAGATGAGCAGTGAGAAATTTCAAGACCTCATTAGACAAGATTATTATTACAAGACTGAAGGCTAAATTCTAAAATATGTGAAAAGTTTGGTATATAAGACAGATGTTCTTTGACAGTAAACAGAGGTAAAAGCTGAATTGTGGAGATTTTGGGACCTCAAGAAGTGAATCTACTATTTCCTGAGAACCAGAGAAGGTAGATAGAGGTACTTGGGAGCTATAGTTTTCTGCCAGCCTACCTGCCAGGTACTATTTGAAGTGTAGTGTGGAGGGAAAAAAAAATTTTTTTTCCAGGGCTGAAGCTGGATTGAATCAAAAGTATCATTCATATTCATCCTCTTCTTCCCTCCCCCAAGGACTAAAATTACTAACCCTAACCTTACTGAAATCAATGGGAGTCTTCATTAAAATTAAGTTTTTCAGTTTATAGCAAGTGCTACCAATATTTTTTATCACTTAAAGAGCATCAGGTTTGACTAACCGTATCACACATCTCTCATTTTGTTGCAAATCAGTTATGTTTAAATATAGTTTAATTCACATAGTTCCTCATATATATTTTAAGGAAAACTGTATTTTTAAACCAACAGCCTGAATTTGTACAAAAAGTTCTTCTCATTGTGAAACTATGAATTGTAATTTAAAAAAGTTCTAATTACTGTTGGCATTGCTAAATTACTTCTATTTTGCTAAAAAGTGACATCTTTTGTGCCACCGTGAGTACTGGAGGAAAGTACCATCAAGACTGTAGATCATTTGTAAATCAACCTCTTTTATTACTAGTTTAACACCAAAAGCTGTAACTTTACCATGTCAAACATTAAACATCTAGCTTAAGTGTGGAACGTTAAGATTATACTTCTGATTGTTAACCTAATTACTGAAGGAAATGGCAAGATCTGATTGGAGTTACTGCTCTCTTCTTCCAGTTTAGATTTCCCCATGGTTTGGTTTATAATTCCAAGGGTATGTGAAGAATTCAGCCCTAAGAGTATCTTTAATTTGTTTAAAAAAAGATGACACTTCCTGTTTTTGTCTTCTTCCTACCCTATCCTCAGTTTAAAAATTTCTTCTTTTATAATATTCAAATAACCCTCTGACAATTAAATATGTATATCACATCAGTTGTCAAATATTTTAAATACACAAATAATTGATTATTTTAAATAAAATACATTATCAGTTTCTAAAGAACAAGTTTTGTCATCACCCTGCTCACCTTGTATACTTCAGAGAAGTAAGAAATATGAATAAGAGTTACTGGCTGCAGAATGTGTCCTCAAACGTCAAGATAAAATTCCTCTTCTATCTGTAAGTATAAATCCTTTCAAATGTATTTGTTATGAGACAGGAACATTTGCTGATCAAACAACTGTGGCAAGTCAATCCACATTTGTAAATATTTAAATAAATACATAAAATTCTAAGCTTTCTGATATTTTTTGTTCCTTCAAAACTGATTTTCAGACCTGCAGTTCATTATTGCAGGTATAGTTTTGTTCCCACAACTCACTGTGGTTCTGATTTATAATATGTAAGCGTGGGATTTAAGCACTTTCTCAAGTTGGCCGTGTCTACACTACAAAAATAACTTTGAAGTTGCTTACTTTGAAGTATGACTTTGAAGTAACATACTTCAAAGTTGAATGTCTACACAAACCCAACTTGGAAGTTAAACTTCAAAGTAGGGCACTACTCCATTCCCAGGAATAGAGTAAGGATTTGAAGTTGGGCTCCCTACTTTGCGGTTAATTTTGAAGTACAGTAAGGTCTCAGAGTATGCAAACTCAGGGTACACAAACTCAGAGTATGCGATCCTGTTCTTACGCGTCTGTTAACTTCGAAGTAAGGGAAAACGCGTGTAGACGCTTTGCAGACTACTTTGAAGTAGCCCCTAACTTTGAAGATAATTTCGAAGTTAGTTCCTAGAGTAGATGCGCTTGTTATGTCCTAAGTACAGATGATTGCTGAGGTCAAAGCCTGTGAGCACAAATATCACTATTGCCATTGTAATTATGTCTAACTGGACACATAATTCACTGTAGGAAAAAAAACTATACGGGGTTTCCATAAACATCAACACTGCCTGGAAAACCTCTCCAAAATACTTTCTACGTTATGATGACTGTGTGCAGGGACCACTGTATCTGCAATTCATCATCAATAAGCCTATATAATTTCTTAAAATGGCATAGTAACATGGCTATTAGTGCATGAGTTATTGCAACATATATGCAATGGTTCAACCCTGCTCTTCAAATTCTGCGTTACAGTTAACATATGCAAATTACATTTATGTAAAAAAGCAGCTTGCTTAGTGAGGGAAACCTAATTTTCACTACTGTGAAGTAAGATACTAGAAGCAAACTTGTACACAGAACCACTAAAAGTATAGGATAAAAGTGCATCACATTTAGGGTACATTTATATACTACTATAATGGGGTCAGACACCACTGTGGTGCCTCCTACTGGTGGTTCTGGACCTTTGCTCATGCCTGTCAGCAGGGTGCCCTCCTCTGGTGGTGTCTTGCTTGCCCTGCTCTGTTGTCTCCATCTTCTGTGCATTTCTTCCGTCATCTGTGCGTTGCTTCTCATGGCTGATGGTGTACTCTTCTGGGCGCTGCCCTGCTTTGCTCTCTTCCCTTTCTTAGGGGAACTGGCAAACTGCCATTTGTAGTTCAAGTCACCTGGCTTAGTGGCACACTTCAGCCTTTTGCTGGCTACTCCTCTCAATGGCTGCAGGGAGAGAAGGCAAGGGAAGCTACCGGCTACTCTTGGTCCTGACCCAGGGACGCTATATCTGGCAGCCACTCACTGCCTCTCCTCCGTTTCCTCTTTTCCTGGGCCTCTTCCCCAGAGCCCTAGCATCTTTCTAGCCATTTTTACCAGGGCCTTGGTATGGCAGTCCTCAAGTTGGAGCTCTCTATTTTTCCCTCAACCCTGCCCGGCACTGCTCTGTCTAAGTGCATCTGAGCACCCAATCCTTTTCCCTTGTCATTCAGGGAGACAATGCCCTTTGCGGAGGCAGGGCACACCCGCTGAAGGTCTGGATCTACACATTTTGCCCCCTTAAACATCTTCATCACCTCTCCTGTCTACAGCTGACCCTTGTGTACCCCGTAAATCAGTGTTTTCTGACTTTATTTGGCCACAGAACTGTTTTGAACTTGAAAGACTTTTGTGGAACTCCATTCCCAGGCTCTACCCACCTTGGCTCCCAAACCCAAGCTCATCTCCAGGCTATACTCCAGGCTAAGCCCTCAGTCTCCAAATCTGCTTCCCATCCCCAAGCTTTATTCCACATCCTGCAAACCTTCCCCCAAAGCTTAACCCCTCTCAACCCCAACTGCTCCCCACAGGATTAACCTATCTGTGGTGCTGGCTAGGGAGCCTACACTGGGTGGCCATGTGTGCCCAGCGGAAGGAGGGCTGGTGTGGAGGTATTCTGCTGGTGGAGGTGAGCTAAGGTACACACACCAGAGGGATGTGGCCACTCGGGTAGCAGGGCGAGTGAGGGGCACTCTGTGGCTCCCTGCCCTGCTGCTGCCGAAATAATGGAACTAAATTCAGTTGGATAAATGGCTGAATCCCTCCCACCACCCTGCCAGGTGTTAAAAGAACAATTAAATTTTACCCACTTTTAACGTTTAGGCACACCCAGAATGCCAGTGTCCCTAAGCACACGCTTGCTATACCTATTTGGAAATTCCACCCTGCAAGCAAGAGAACCTCATAGGGCTGAAGCCCTGAGACCCGCCACCAGGTAGAAGCCCCTACCTCACCACTGAAAGGCAGAGGTCTTGAGCATCTCCCCTCACAGTCTTTTAGGTGGAGAATGGAGGAGGGAAGCATGGGGACTCCCATAACAGGCCACAGTTTGGCCAGGCCTGCCACAGAGTATGAATATGCTAAGTGCAAGACTAGAGGTGGGAGAGACGTGTTGGAGGCAGACTTACAGCATGGATTGTGGGCAGCATTCTAGGCAGCATTGTGGCCTGTGAGATAATAGATTAGGAACCCTTCAGTGTAGTCTAAACTATGTCAAAGTCTTTCCCACACATCAGAAAAGCCTAAGATTGGGAGCCACCTTACCCTCCCCTACCCCACATACACTTTCTGGGCTGTGAATTCTGTGCTATGCCTGTTAGAAATGCAGCCCAGAATCTCACACTAATGACTTTGCATGTCTGTGTGGGATGGCTGTTATTTTTGGAAAACGTCTGCTATGCCATCCACTCATGATGCTTATGTTCCCTTTTGTGATTATGGATGTTTGGCTTTCTGGATATAAGCAGGCAACTTTCAATACCTTTTTGCTCAGATTCCCATGCTTTTGGAGGGGCGGGGCAGATTGTCTCTGAGAAATAAACTAGCCCCTCTGATGACAGTCAGTGGAGGCACAGTTTCAGTGACATGAGATGGGAGTTGTTTGTTTTACGCTTTTAGCAAAACTGTTAAGGTGAACAATAAGGAGGAAGGTGCTCATCCATGTTCTACTCAGTACTAGCAGCAGGAGTTAGAACCCAGATTCCAGTCTGCTCCACAAAGAATGGAAAGTGTAGTATTCTGAAACTTTTTTGCCTCTATGTTCACCATTCTTGAGCTACATTTTACAGCCATGCGATGAGTTTGGAAAAGAGGGTTTTATAATTCCATGTAATAAAAAACAGATGGTGAATTTAAAATTGGGAGAGGCAGCTGCTTCATTTTAATTTTCTTTTTTCTGTGTTTTGGAGTCACAGTTCTGAAGCTTGTCTCTTTTGTTCGTGGATCCCTTCCCTTTCTTTGTGGTTTTAGGGAAATATTCTAAAGAAACGTATGGAATAACAATATTTAGCCATATGTAGGAACAATGCTCTGGAGGTCTAATGTGCTATGTAAAAGCAACACAGTCTTATTTCTGAAAAATTTCTTTGCTACACCCATGCCGAGTTTTCTTGTTCATATTCTTCCTTCCCGTTTTAGGGGCTTATATCTGAGAGATGTATGAGTTTTACCATTAAATCACCATATTTTTAGTAATACAAATTTTGCACTGTGGATGTTTAAATTAATTAAAGCATTCCTCCATTTGGCAGTAAAATTGAGAGAAGGCTTACAACAAAGTTACTAGAGAACTGTTTTGTGACAGTGCTCACAATTGCACAACTGTCAAACACATAATTGGTATGTCATGAGCATGTACAAAAGTAGCACAACAGTAGTGAGATGCAGATGCAGCTAGAGTGAATTATTCACTCAGCAGAGGTGGGGAACCCTTTCCATTTGGGGAGAGAGGGCTCACACACAAGTGAAAATCACCAAAAAGCCCACCTCATTGACCTAATTCCTAACAAGTAAAATAATAATAATAATAATAACAACAACAACCATGTAAAGCCTGCAGGCCAAAGGTCCCCATCCCTGATCTAGTTCTATATCCTGGCTTCTGACAGAGGCCAATGCCAACTGCACAGGAGGGAATGAACAGAACAGGAAATCATTAGGTGATCCATCCCTTGTCATACACTCCCAGCTTCTAGTGACTAGGGACATTCCAAATATGGCATTAGATCACTGCACATGCTGGCAGTGATGGACATGTCCTCCATGAAATTGCCATGTTGTTTTTTTAACCCAATTACAGTTTTGGCTTTCTATTCATTTGTTTTAAGCCTGCTGCCCATTAATTATATTGGATGAGTCTTTATTTCTGAGTTATGATGAGTAAATAGCATTTTCTTATTCACTTTATCCACAACAGCCAAGATTATATAGACCGTTATAAGATTCCCACCACCCTCATATTTTGTCATCTGTTTTCAAAACTTAAAAGTCGCAGTCTTTGTAATATCTCCTCAAATGGAAGCTGTTCCATATTCCATACCTCTAATAATTTTATCAGAGAGGTAGCTGTGTTAGTCTGTAGCTTCAAGAACAAGAAGCCTTGTGACACCTTATAGACTAACAGATATTTTGGAGCATAAGCTTTTGTGGGCAAAGACCCACTTCACCAGGTGCGGGGGGGAATGGGGCATCTAGATCTCCACACATTATTCTGGGTATGGATGTACCTACCATAGGTTTACCAAACAGCATCAATGCAACCTGAAAACCAAACTCCTGTTTCAGATGCCCAGATTTGAATATTTTTATTTGTTCCTTTCTCAACTGTTTTGCTTCCAAAAATAAAAGAGGCTTATTTTCTGGTTCTGGTGCAAAATTTTTATGAGAACAGCTTATTTTCTCAGGTTTTCTCTCTCCATTTGGGCCAAAACTCTGAGCGTAGGTCACAAGATCTTGGTACCAGCCTCAAACCGTAACTCTGATTTGAAGTCAGACCCAAACACTGACTCCATGTCTGCATAAGACAGCAATCCCAACATGGTCTACTTGGCCTATTTCAAATCTAAAATAAGGATATGTTGTTGGAAAGGCTGAATTGTTGACATTTAAAATACGGTTGAACTCAATGATTTCTCTTAGCAGCTATGAAAGTAGCAATACAAATATTAGAAACAAACATATTGATTAGTTATTATTAGTCTTTTAATGGAAAGCTTCAAAGAAAATTACCCATTTCATCAGGAGTTACTGTAGACAAACTTTTCCCTATTATTAATCTTATATTTTACATTTATTTTCCTAATTCATGTGCAGCATTAATTATTGTATCCAATTTGCATATGTTGTTATTATAATTTTACTTAAATTATTGATTTTTTTAAAATTTTATTGACAATTTAATCCTAGTTTTGTATCTTTCTTTTCAAAGTGTGAGGAAAAGTTTGTTTAAGAACCACAAATGATGGTGCCAATATTAATCCATTTATATCAACTAGTGTTAATTTCAGTGAACTTAAACAAGGGATGAATTTGATTTGGTACTTTGATATTTTTATTGAATTAAAAAGTTTCAGATAGGCATTTCAACTAGGACTGCATGAACAATGAATGTATAAGTTAGCTGGCAATACCAAAAATTGTTTCATGTTAAACGTTGAGTCCAGCCAAAATGGTTCAAATTTGAGCATTTATTTGTGCTTACTCTTCTAAATATAGCATTAAGATATTTTGAAATGAAAAGTAATTTCAATCAAAAATGTGAACCATTTTATTTTAAAAAATGTCAGAAATGGAGCTTTCCCTACCAGTGTTTTTGTTTGTCTGTTTTTTACCAGAAACAAACAAAAATCAGTAAAATCCACATGAATTCATGGAATATATTTATGTTGCCAAATATGCTTTTTCATAAAAGAAAAATAGCCAAAATCATTGCCTTGCTCTAATTTCAGCTAGATCTGTTTTTCTTCACTCAAATAGATAGGAATATTTATGGATTCGAACCCTAATATGACAAATTTCTTTGTGAAAGCCTATGGAAAGGGACCTGGTACCACTTATCATCTACGTTCCTCCTGATTATTTTTTTCCTTCTTTGAATGTGATGTTGGGCCAGTTTGTGTCAATGTAGTCACAAATGTATGCACTATGAATATGTAATATTTTAATTATTTTGTGGATTTGCTCTTGTACAATGGAGGAGAAATGGATTTGCATGTGTGACTTGCGTCATCCCAGAAATTTGTTCTTAACTCTGCAGTCACCTACTGGCAGTTCTGCTAGGAAATTCTTGTAGGTAGCCCTTAATGTTAACATACAGATTTTTCTTGTTACATTTTTGGATGCAGCAGAATGTAACTTGTATTTAAATATGCTATGACATATGTGATCTCTAGACTTCAAATTGGCCAGTTTCAAATGGTTATTTATATTTCTTTATCTCAGTTACCGTACATCCGTTCATTCCTTTGTCAGCCCTTTCCTTCAATGAGCTCAGAATCCAGCCAGGTCCTTCTGCAGAAAAGGAGTCAGGGAAGATTCCTGTCATCTTTAAAGACAATCCCTGTGATGAAACACAATAGTCTGAAGTGATGGAAACTGTGTTTTATAAACATTGCTAATTATCCTATCTGATAACATGTCACATTCAGCTCCACAGTGAATTGGTGTATGTTTACGATTTTTCCCCATATTTCATTTTCCTTGCCACC
This sequence comes from Carettochelys insculpta, assembly GCF_033958435.1. Taxonomy (NCBI): domain Eukaryota; kingdom Metazoa; phylum Chordata; order Testudines; family Carettochelyidae; genus Carettochelys; species Carettochelys insculpta. The sequence continues at coordinate 142,610,598 of NC_134137.1, forward strand.
CTGCTCCATTTGCCAAGGGCGTTCAGACCTCTTGTGCTTTCCTATAAACATTTGACCTCTTGTTCCCCCATTTGTCTGTTTTCTCCTGCTGAGCTCTTTCCTTTTCTCATAAAGGTCAGTTGCGGGGAATGTGAGGCCATTGCCTGACAGCCTGTCATGGGCTGCTACCTCCTGCTGAGCTACACAGCACTGCCCCTCAGCAGGTAACATCCTGGCAGAGTAGCCAGCATGACAGGTTCAGTGCAAAGAGGAATTTTCCCATTGTTACTACAGAGGAACAGTGGCCTTTTATTGCCAGTTCTTCTCAGGGAGGGGATCTGTGAACATCGCTCAACTCCCTGGCACCTGGCGTGGCAGGCATTAATCATTCTATCTGGAGTCTTCTCATGCACTAGCCTTCAAACATTTTTTTTCTCCAGATGACAAAAGGATAACATTTCCAAACTTTGAAGAACTCAAGGGATTGTTTCTCCCCTGTGTGTATTCACCTCTGTTACTCTTTTAGAAAGCAAGACCAGTGAAAATAATACACCAAATAGATTGAGGGTCTCCTTTTAATATATTTTCTTTATCCTGGTTCAGCTAATGAAACATTCCTAAAATTCCATTTCCATGCCATCTTCCTTGCATGCTATGAAAATAGTTTGATGACTGCGAAGGTTCAGGTGGTTTGTTATTTGCCTGAGATTCCAGGAAGTTCTGTAACTCCAAGAAATTATCCCAGGATCATGGTCAGCTCAAAATTACTTGATTACTTAGAACACATTTTGCAAGTCTTTATTACTAATATCATTGCAGACAACACACGGTGTCAGTGCAGACATATCTCTGAAAAGTGGTTTACCTATTGTTTAGCTCAGTACAGAGGGTTAAAAAGGCAATTTTAAGATCATCCTATATGGATGTAATGTATTTGCCAGTGGAACCTAAGGAATGAATTAGCCCTTTAAATGAGCAAGACACACTACTAATGTGGTCCTTTCTCATTCATAACTTCCACATGCAGAATGCCAAAGGTAGATGAAGGGCCTACAAGCCTCAGAAAGATCCTACAAGCCTTTACAAATCTCCACTTCTTACAAGTAGTTCTCATCACATCAATGGAACTACTTGTGTGAGCAAGGGTTTAGACTATGTGGCTAAAGTTAATACTGCTTGTATATAGACCTTCTCTTGAAGTAACCCTGATCTAGAGGGCTGTGTCTACATTACAAAATAACTTCAAAGTTGCTTACTTCAAAATACAACTTAGAAGTGAGCAACTTTAAAGCTGAGCATCTACACACAAAAAGCAGCCCTCCCTTGCTTTGAAGTAGGATCCCAGTACTTCAAAGTGAAGTATCTACACAGCAACAGCCCCCACTTTGAAATAAGAGGCCAGGAAAAGATGTAGGCAGGGGTCGCATGGCTGACAAGCCCTTCTGGGCTCCCAGCCAGCCACTGCCCCCCTAACTCTCCTACCCTGCGCGTCCTCAAGGCTGCCAGGTTGGACACAGCAGAGCACACTGCGTGCTTGGGAGCAGACCTGGAGAACATGCAATCCAGCTGCCTCCACCAGGAAGATCTCCTGAACACTGTGGCCAGCCTGCTGGGCCTGCTGTTTGCTGTCATCTTTGAGCAGCACACCTAGGTCGGTCACATGGGCCCCATCCTGCAGGCCCTGGTCTGGGCCCTGCTGCCCCTCCCCCATCCCCCCTGTGAGTCAGCAAGTATAGGCCTTCCAGCACCGAATGGTGGAACCGGCTAGTTCTGGGGGACTGAGACAATGAGCAGTGGCTAAAGAACTTCCAAATGACCAGGTGAATGTTCAAGGACCTCCGCCACTGGGTCGCCTCAGTCCACCAGCACCAGGACACAGGGATGCGGCCTGTGCACCTACTGCAGAAGAGGGTGGCAATAGCACTGTGGAGCTTGGCCACACCAGACAGCCACCCATCCATCGGCCATCAATTTGAGGTGGGCAAGGCCACCGTCAGGGCAGTGCTGCTAGAGGTAAGCTTGGCTCACACCACAGACACACCCTGGGGAGAGGGCCACTGGGCAAGGGGGAGGTGGGCCCTGTCGAAGCCAGAGGAAGGGAGCTGGGGTGGACGGACCACCTCGTATGATGTTCATAAATGTGTCTTCCACTGCTGGGGGCATCAACACTGTGCTCCTTTGATGCATCCTCACCATCAGGGACCTGGATGCCGCCCTCACTGGGTTTGTGGAGCTGGGGTTCCCAAGCTGTTTTGGCATGATGGCTGGAAACCACATCACGATCTGGGCCGGACCACAGCGGGGTGCCTATGGTAACAGGAAGGGGTACCATGCCATCGTCATCCAGGCCCTGGTCAATGCAAGGGGCATCTTCATGGATATATGCGTGGGGTAGCTGGGCAGGGCCTATGACATTCGGGAGTTCGGGAATTTGTGTCTGGGAAGTCAGATGCTGGAAGGCACCATTTTCCCCCTGCTGGAGCTCCCACTGGGGGACATCACAATGCTCCCCTGTATTGTGGCTGATGCTGCATAGCCGCTGCACCCATGGCTTATGCGGCCCCATATGGGATGCAACACCCCAGGACATCTTCAAAGGCCACCTCAAACACACCTGGGGCTTTGTCGAGCGGGCATTTGGGAGGCTGAAGGGGAGGTTTCAAGCCTCCTCACAAAGCTGGAAGTCAGCCTCCCAAACATCCCCATCATGGTTGCCACCTTCTGTGCTCTCCACAATCTTGTGGAGAGTAGATGGGACCCCTTAATCCAGGGCTGACCCACAGACCGGGGGGCTGGGTATGAGCAGCTGCCTGTGTTCTGTGCTGCCAGGCCCAAATGGATGGGGTGGGGGTCTGGGAGTCCCTGTGTGAGGCCTTTGCCCAGGGCCCACACTGACCCTCCTAGCCACCCTCCGCACCACACACTCTCAGCTCTCCCATCCCTCATCCTTCTCCACTACACACACCCCCTCCCACTCTCCTCCCTCACCACTCCTGCACCACACAATGGGGACTCGGGGTTAGGGTGTGAATATCAAAATTTATTGGTTTGGGGTAATAAACGGTTTTTGAAACACCACCAACAGAACGATTCGAGATACTTACATGGGGGAAACGATGTAAGGAGGGAAGGCGGGAGCCAGGATGGGAGATCCAAATTGGAGGGGAGCCAGGGCAGGGAAGGACTCGGTCATGCACTGTTGTGGAGGGCCGGGAGCCGCGATAGCCATGGCTGCCTCTATCACCCCAGGTCTGTGGCCCCCTGAGGGGCTGGGATGGAGCAAGGATCATGAGGAGGTGGGGTGGGGGGTGTCATAGACTCAGCCTCCCCAGGGTGTGCAGATGGAGTCAGTGGGGCCACGGCTGTTGTGCCCACCCTGGCCAGGAGCCAATGGACCAGTTCAAGGTGGGTGGCCAGGGACAGGTCTGCAGGGAGGTGGGCGGCTGTGTGGGGGGCAGCTGCAGGGAGCGGCTCCAGGCTGGGCTGGCGAGGGTGTGGGAAGTTGGGCAAGGCGGGTGGCCATGACCTGGACAAAGGTGTCCAGACAGCCAGACAGCTGCACCCATACCTTCTGCTCCATCACCAGCCAGTCCCAGAGCATGGTGGTCATCTGCATGGCAGCCTGGTTGGTGGCAGGACCTCCTCCTCCCCCCATAGAGCAAGGAGGCCCTTCAATTCCCCATCACTTCATGAGGGGCCCCTCTTAGCACATGCCTTGCCAAGCACTTCAAGCCCTCCAAGGTGTTGTCTGGGTCCTCTGGAGTGAAAGGGAGGTCCTGTGCTGTCATGGGTGGGCAGCGAGTGCGGGTGCTGGCTGGTGCGTCAAGTAGGGACAGTCCAGCAGGGAGCTCATGTTGCCCCTGCTTGTTGCACAGTCTTAGCTTCCTGCCTGGGGTTACTGGGGAGCTGCTTCCTCTCTGGTGGCTGACAGGAACCATAGCCAGAGGGTCTCTGTGCTTGGGGATGGGGGTGCTGGGACCACCACCACGGCAGACCCCTTACTTTGAATTAGTGAGTGCAAAGTGCCTACACAAACCCTCCTTCAAAGTTAAACTTTGAAGTAGGGTGCCACTCCATTCCTGGGAATGGAGCAAGGACTTCGAAGTTAGCCTACCTTACTTTGAAGTAAGGGAAAAAGTGTATAGACACTCTGAAGGTTACTTCAAAGTAGCCACTTATTCAAAGTTAACTTAAGTTAACTTTGAATAAGTAAGATACTAGTGTAGATGCAGCCAAAGAGTATTAGAGGCCATTTATTCATCTCTCCTAGATGAATCTGGCCTGCTATAAAGCTAATGGGCTCTAGGCTTTTTGCATGACTTCTTTCCTTCTTACAGAACGCGAGGGACTTTGTTTTTTCTTACTCTCCTCAGCAGACCCCCATTTCCTAAACACCGTCCATGCAGAGGTGGGGGGCACAGCTGAGTAGTCCCACTATGTATGGGGATTCTATGGCTTGTGACTTGGCACATCAATCAGGCAGCTAGCCTAGTAAAACCTATCTCCCCATTAGACTCTGACAATGAGCCCACATCCCCTGTCTGATCTGACTTGTTTTTTCCTCTTTTGATACTTACTACTGATAATAGGCCATTTCCACCTTGCTGAATAGACCTTGTCAGCTCTGGCCCTCCCTTTTACTGGGACCCCAGTCTTTAAATACTCCTCTGAAACCGCACCCCCCGCCCAACTCATGCATCTGACGAAGCAGGTCTTTGCCCACAGAAGCTTATGCTCCAAAATATCTGTTAGTCTATAAGGTGCCACAGGCCTTCTTGTTGTTCTTGAAGATACAGACTAACATGGCTATCTCTCTGATACTATTTTTATTGTCTGCCTGCCTCCCCCCATTGTTGGGCTGGGTCACTGGACAGTGTAAGAAGGAAGTTTACATTTCATTGTCTTCAGCTTCTGTGACACTATTTGTCAGTGGCTACGTTTACACTACAGAGTTTTGTAGACAAAACTGGGGTTTTGTAGACAAAACTTATGGAGCATCTACACACAAAATGCTTTTTGTAGACAGAAACTGTCAACAAAAAAGCTGTGTGGACACTCCTGAGAGCTCTTTTGTTGATAGAGTGGATCAAAAGATCAATCTACTTTTATGTGTAGACAGGATCAGTGAGAGTTCTAACTCAAGTCCCCAAATGAGAAAGAGGCTATATTTCTTTATGATTATTTAATTAGAAACTTCCCCCAAGGTAGCTATCACTTTTTATTTAGCTGAACTGGGTTTTCCCCTTATTATGCTGATCTTTTCTCAGATGTCAAATGTTTTTATATTTTATTTTATTGCTTTAGCAAAGAGAAATTAATTACGCTTTCATCATACTGAGGGGAAAACAGATACAGAAAATGTAATAAAAATACTATACTACCTGGATTTGGATTATCTTTCTAAGAGTACAAAGACTTTAATTGCCATTATTGGGAATCCGCTGGTGTTAAATGAGCTTCGAGCAAAGGTTTGTAGTCTTCCCTGAATAAAAAAAAGCACTGAAAATTACAAGTAGAAAATTAAGTTGAGAATGACTTTAATGCTGCAGCATTCAATCAAAGTCTGCTCTTTGGTTAATACCAAGATGATCTACAGGCAAACAAGACCTCAGGAAAATTTGATTTAGTTCTATGTATTATATTGTGCTTCTCAAACAAAGACTTGTTTAGATATTTCCACAAGCTGCAAAGTCATTTTTGCATAATGAAGACAAGTCCTGATATGTACCAATCTATTTTTACATAGCTCGGGGAAATAATTAAGATTAGAGCTGTGCAAGATGAGATATGCATAGCAAATACTGCATCTGACTGATGATGTGGGCCTGGGTTTTCAGTTCTCTTTTTTTTCATGAACTTGCGGGAAGGACGTATGAAAGTTGAAGAAGTCCATGAATTTCCTCCTTCTAGATGGATGGTTTATTCATGGTAAACCAGTATTTTAAGGCAGTACCAAGAATTCCCTTTTTAGATCCTTAGATGGCTGGTTCTTGCTCACGTGCTCAGGGTCATACTGATTGCCAGGTTTGCTTGGGAAGGACTTTTCCTTCACATCAGATTGGCAGGCATCTTGTGAGTTTTTTGCCATGGGATATGAATAGCTTGTTCAAAATGCTTAGGCACATTTCATCTAATCAATTCCTTCCCTTTGTAGGGGCTTTAAGCATTGGTGGCATAATAATGAAAAAATGACCTCTGCTGGGGCTCAGATAAGAGTTGACATAGCAGGTGCTTCTTTTAAAATTGAAAGGCACTACTCAATGATGAACATAGTATGAAAACTAAGACAGATGGAATCTTTCCAAACATACACAGGACAATGGGAAAAGGAATATATCTCAATCTCCTGCTACCTTGTGCCAATATTAGGTGTAGTGGAGGATAGTCAGAATATTTCCTGGTCCCCCATGAGAGCAGGGACTTTATCAAGAAAGCAGATGAAAACCATAGGGTTGATGGATAATGGCCAGGAAACAGAAGTATACCAGAAAACCAGAGGCAGATTAAGATTTATAATATACATATTTCAAAAGACCATTCATGAAGAGTGGAGACTCAACACTTCTCCTCTCAGAGAGTGCAAAGGCTGGGATGGGGTGACTGGGTTATACATTATTATAATGACTGTAGATCCAATGTATTTATTCAGTCCATGATTTTTAGTGCCTGTCAAGTTATGAATTTAAGCTCCTGAGTTCATCTTTAAAAGACCTTGTGCAGGTTTCCTTTAAGGATGAGGAATCATAGGTCAGATACAGGCTGATCCCTCTATGAAAAGTGTGATATAGTGTTTTACTCATCATATTTCTGTGGCAATTCTTTCTAGAGCAAAGTGATTGCCTGGTTTCACCCACATAGTTGTTGCTGGAGCACTTGCTGCATTTCGATGAGGTACACCACATGTTGCCCTAGGCATATATAGGGCCCAGGGATCTTGTCACCTACCACCCTACACTGCTGGTACACCGTATATGACTCCACTACCCTGCCTGTAGACATATCTCCGCTACTATAGTAATCCATACCCCTCACAACACATATTACAAGACTCAGGGAACTCATCAAAAAAAGAAATAAGAGATTTTGTGTGAGTATTTGTATCCGCCCACAGGGAGTCTCAAACCTGGGACCTCTAGCATTTAATACATGAGCTTTTTACAGCCTGATTTAAAATCCAGCTGTTTCTCAGCTAAAGTTGAGACTCATGAATAAGACTCATTCTTGCCCTCTGCAAGTGGTCTCAGTGCCACTACATAGGATAGGGAACCCCATCCAGTAGACATGTGAGTTACATCTTCACAGTGGAGGCTACATGTTGATCCAGTCATGGAACAGAAACAAATCTCATGTGATTTATCTGAAAAGCATAACAAAACAACACAGCTCAAATACTTTAGCTAAAGTGCTTGTGTGGTTTTTTTTTTTTTTTTGTTTTTATTTAAATTATGGTTAAGAAGTAGTAGATAAAAATAGGCTTCATTTGTTAGCTTAATTTCTAATGCTAATAAACATAAATAACACAATGCTCACTTCAAAATGTTGTAGCTTCCCATTGTGTTAACCATCTCAGAAACTGTTAGAGGCAAAAGATAAAAGCAGTAAAGGAGGTCTAGAAAACACATAATCATCACTGAGTTGGCCTTCCCTTTACTATTAGATTATGCTCAGCATTAGACAAAGGTACTTGACCTTGAGATTCATGTGTACATGAGTTTTAATGTGATTTGGAAAAATTACTGATATCACTAGGTTTATTTTTTCCAGCTTTATTTGGTCTGCATATTTGCTCCAAAAATATACATTTTATTAGTTTTGAAAACCCGTGGTTACTTCCATCAAGTTAAAATACAAGTAGCCAGAAGCAAATATCAACTGTATTTACAACAGTGAGTAGAAACATTCTCCCCAACAGTGAAAATTATTGTTGTTCTTGCATTTATCTCACTTGTTTTAAATTTTGGCCCAACCCCCCCCCCCCCCCCCAGCAAACAAAGAGGATAATTTTACTGTTTAGATGCTTAACATGGCCGAATTCCGCCTGGGCCAAAGTCAAAATTCTACTCAAGAAAGGGACTTATCTTTGCTCTGAACAATTGTGTTTACTGTCAAAAATGGTATTCATGCTGGATGGAATTCACAAATACATCAATTATTACTTGTAATTACTCAGGGAGCTAAAATTAATATTTTTGTTTTGCTCCTGGGTCAGTACACACTGATAATGAAACACAGTGAATATTGCCCAACAAAAATGATGATAGCTTTATTGAGTCAGTGTTGTAGCTGTGTCAGTCCCAGGACAGTAGAGATACAAAAGGAGGGAGGTAATATCTGAAGAAGAGCTCTGTGCATGTTTCAAAGGTGAACTCTCTCACCAACAGAAGTTGATCCAATACAAAAAGTTATCTTACCCACCTCGTCTCTCTTAATTCCCTTCTGATACTCTGGAACGATCAATATTTAAGTACATAAATAAACCCCAATGAATCTGAAGACCTGGCACTGAGACAAGAACACCTTCATGGGGTGAAACTGAGGATTTCACTCTGGCAATGCTGATCTGAATGCTGGGAATAGACTGAAAGGCACAGTAGCAGGGTGTGGTCAAGGAGCACTCAGAACAACTTGCGGCGTGTAAGGGAGCTCATAAAGTTGGATTTAAACCACACTGATCCCATGACTGAGCACTAAGCAAAAAAGCAACCTACTGATATTAACAAGAGATGCCTGAGGACTTCTTCATTTTGTGCCTTCCATGACTGTAAGAGGCTGTTAAGAAATCAAGGGATCACTGGGACGCAAGGGCTGCATCTACACTACGAGGTAAATTTGAATTTAGTTCAGTTAACTTGATTTCACCACATGACTGTCTTCTCTGTAAAGACCATTAGCTCAGTTTCGGGTGCACTAATCTCGAAATTACAAAATCGCAGTTACCTGATGGGCTTAGCATCAAGCTCGAATTCAGAAGTTCAATTAAACGCACATGTGGAAGCTCCATGTCTTAACATTGAATTTATTAGCCTCCAGAGGAGTCCCATATGTAGCCCATACTGCCCCTCTCAGTGCTCTGCTCTGGCCGCTGCTCTCCAGTAACAGGAAGACCGTGAATTTCCAAGTGGGAGCAGCGAGCCTTTAGCTGTGGGCTTATGTTAGTATGAAAGCCTGAGAAATGGCTTCTTTTCTTCTATGCTTTTAGTGCTGTGAGTGTATCTGCCCATTCAAATAGCCCTGCAGGGAGTCCGCAGCTCTGTCTGTACACTTGCTATTTGCTATTTTTTTTGCTCTGCCTGGTGGCAGCCTCTGCCCCACCATACAACACAGCAGCAAGGGGCTGTGCTGGGGGTCGTGTTTGCATAACTTGACGAGAAATATCTTCTCAGCAGTTTACATTTTTGTGTGAGACGCCTTCCCTCCTGCACAGGTGCCACACAGTCTGCATCTGGGTCTTTCCCATGCTTAGCCACATCACGTGGGTAGCCCCCAGTTCAACGCAATAGAAGGATGTGCCTGCAATCTCCTTGTCTTTAGGCAAACCTGCATAAGGAAAGTGTCAGGGAGTAGCACAGAATCTTCCACAACACACTGGACTCTCAGAAGAACCCCCATACTTAGGGTGACCATATTTCCCTATGCCAAATACAGGACACCCTGGTGGGAGGTGGTACCTCCCTGGCTGCAGCTGCCAAGCACGTGCAGCTCCCTGGCTGCTCCATGCCACAGGGCACCAGAATGGGGCTGCCACCCCACCCAGGAGAACCCCAGTTGCAGGGTCAGTTGCCCTGCAGAAGAAGGGGTGGGGTTCGCTGGCTGCCCCATGCCACTGGTCTCTGGTAATAGGGCTGCTGCACTGAAGAGATGCTCCCTGGCTCCAGCAGAGGCTGCCCTGCAGGGGCTGCTGCCCTGCCAGGTGAACACTCCTTAGCGGTGGGGGGTGGCTGCAGCTTCTGGCTGCCCCATGCCTCTGGGTGCTAAGGAATGGGCCTGCTGCCCTGTGGGGGACCTCCCTGGCTGAGCCACGTCTCAGGGCCCCAGCAATGGGGATGCCATCCTGATGGCCGGGGTGGGGTCCCCAGCTGCGGAGAGTGGCTGCTCCAGTGGTGTGGCTCCCCAGCTCCCCAGCACCTCTGGGCACTGGCAATGGGGCTGCCACCCCTCTGAAGAGTTCCGGGGCTGCTCTATGCTTTGGGGTTCTGGCAATGGGACAGTTGCCCCACAGGAGCGCTCCCCAACTGCAGGGGCTCCCTAGCTGAGGAGGCAGCTGCCCTGCAGTGGCGGAGGAAGAGGACGGAGGCTACACAGGAGGCTGTCCTGCATTGGGATTGGGCTGCCTCCCCACAGTGGTCTCCTCTGCTGGGACAATTAGCTGTTTTGTTTAAAAAAAAAGGCAGGATACCTGCCTAAAAATGGGACTGTCCCAGTGAAAACAGGACAGATTGTCACCCTATCCATACAGGGATGATACCGCCACAGCTAACGATACCAGGTCTCTTGGCAATATTGGAGCAGTGCAAAGTGACTGGAATAGAACTTATTTATTTATTTTAATATGGACCTTTGCTTACCCCAAATTCAGAATACTTTTTTAAAGGATTCACATTTAGATCAGTTTTTCCCAAACTTGAAACATTCACATACCCCTTTCAGGACTTCAGCCTTATCAGCATCCCCTGCTCTCCCAGTGCCGTCCCAGTGCTTTTATCCTGATTTTAGTATTTGTTTCCTGCTGTGTACCTCTTGAAATTCTTTTGTGTGTACCACACTTTGGGAAACACTGCTTTAGATGGCCAATCACGTGTTATCTTTATCTCTGTAACAATGTTCCCTCTAAGCTTTTTCCATCCATCTGAGGATTTTTCCACCAAATGCAGAATAAATTTTATGTGCACAAAAATTGATGTGCACCACCACAAGTGCATAGCTTCCAGGAAATAATGCCCTACAAGTGTAAACAGGGTGAACAAACTGAGAAATAAATATCCATCATGATTTGACTGGATGGGCTATCTGCACTATGGAGTCTCTCTTAATTATTAGTCATGTTTTAATTGTTATAATTTTACAGGCCCAAGAGTGTGTTATTTTTCCTCACTTTATAGAAACAGTCAGCAGAATCAGGTTCAAAGGAGCAGCAGAGGCAGATGGCATGTTGACTGTTACTGAGAAGGAAGACTTCTCCTAAGTCTCATTTTTCAGCAGCCACCAGAATAGATTTAGTCTTGCCCTTTCATGCAAATAGGTCATTTGGTAAATGAGTTTGCTGTAATACAGAGGGAAATGATTTGGTCTCTCAAGAGGCATTAGGAGTTTTCACACTCTTAAAGGACTGAGAAGACAGAAGGATTTTGTTCTTGTCCAAATAGTGTGTTTGTGTGTTTTTGTACATTAAGGGTCCTTTCACCTCAAAGAAATCTGCATTAATTCTTAAACAAAATAATATGTACCATGTGTCCAGATTCTCTCGTCTGCCTGTCACTTTTCCAGTTAACCTTGTTAGCCAAGTTAGCTGCAAAACAGAGGTTTAATATAACACAGGCAGTGACCCTGTAAGATGACCTATGCAGATCAGATGAAGAATATCAATTTCTGAGGTGATAGATGGGAAGGATAATAATAATAATGAAACAAGCTGGAATTCTTTACAGATTGCTGTTCTTGTAGGAAAACTTGCCTCTGAGTAGCAGGAGCATATTTTAACCACAGGTGCCCACAGACTGGGGGGGGAGGGTTTCTTGAAAGGGCAAACGCTAAAGCTATCACAAAGAGCTTGGATTACTTCTTTAAATGGTACTTAAAGTCAGTAGTTAGGTGCACTTTAACTCACAAATACTGGCTGGAAAACAATATTGGCTTTTGTAAATATGATGGCACAATGGAGCAAAGGGCTACAAGGAGAACAAGGGAGATAATGGAAGCAGTTTTCTAATTTTAACTTGCTATTATAATAACAGATTATATTTTGTGAAAATTTGGCATCAGTTACATTGCAACTCACCTTTTTATCAATGTATTTTATAGAAAGTTGCATGTGCTTTGCTGAGATGCATGTTAGAAGAGCTGAGGTTTTTTTTTTCAGACCTTCTTGGGAGAAATTCTTGTAGAGTCAGAAGCTTGGGCTACACTAGAGGGTTTTGTCACCAAAACAGCCATTTTGTCACCAAAACCGGAGGAGTGTTGAGATTCCCAAAATGTTCTGTTGACAATGAATCGACAGAACACAGCACTTTTGTCCACAGCTGTATCCCACTGCCAGTGAGGCATAACCCCTCTGTCAACAGAGATCTGATGACAGAAAACCAGTCTGGATGTTGTGGGAGGCCCTCTGTCAACAGACAGGGCTTCCAGCACACTGGGCAGCCCTGTGTGCTGTGCTTCTGGTTGATCATTTTTTTTTTCAAGAGAGCAGCTGGCAGTCTGGCCACTCTCTGTCGACAGAGCAGATCGCCCCTGCGATCTACTTGGCAGTTTGGCCGCAATCTGTTGACATGAGTTTTGTTGGAAGATATCTTCCAACAGAAACTTCTGATGACAAATCGCTGTAATCTAGACATAGCCAGAGAGAGAACTCATTAGTGGAGATCCTTGGCAGTGCACACAAGCATGTCTGATGTACTGTCCACAACCAGCAGGTGGCATAACAATTCTCAGGTTCTTCCAATCCTCTTTCTACTGTTCAGGGGGAAACTTGTTATTTTCTATGCTGGGAGTCTGGCCAACCATTGCACATGGAGGTGAGGGGAAAGTTTCTTTCATCCTCCCTCCCCAATGGTTTTTCACTCATGCAGGGGCAAGCCACACTCATGTCCCATACAAACGCTCATTGGGCTCATATGAACTGGATGAAAATATCTGAATTTTTGCTGAAAATACTTTGCCAAACATTATTTCTCCTTTACAGACACTTTATAGGTCACTGAAACTTTTCAAACATTCTAAATTTAGATGAAAATCTTTGATTATTTTGTGTGTGTTTGTGAAAAATGTTCTGTTTGTTGTCAGCCAGCTCTAAAATTCGACAGACAATACCATGAAGGAGAAGAAATGCTAAGCAACCGAGGAGCAACTGAAACAATAATTTCATTGTAGTAGGAAGAGGTTATGAAACATAAGCCTTTGTATTAGAGGTCTAGTATGAGGCAGAAGCTTGATCACAAAATTTGGCAAGAACGGGTAATATTGCAGAAATACACATTCCCAGGAAGGGTTAAGTATGTAGTACTTATGCAAACCCATCCTGATCAGGGGTGGCAGGTTTGCACAAATGCTGGGTGTGTTAAGTACGTCCAGAGCCTGCACCTCACCGCCACTCAGACTCCCATACCTGCCTAAGTGTTTGAGAGGGAGTTTGGGTGCTGGGTGCAAGCTCTGGGATTGGTGGGCAGAAGGGGTCAGGCTCTAGGGAGACTCGGGTGGAGGTAGGGGTCTGGAGTGCAGTCTGTGGGATAAAAGCTGGGTGCTGGCTCTCGCTTGAGGCAGTGTGTGGTGGTCTTGAGTGCAGGAAGTGGGAGGGAGTTTGGTGGCTGGAGGTGGGGAGAGAGATTGGGGCAGGACCAAGAGTGGGAGGAAAGGGTGCCAGCTCTGGAAGGACTGGATGCACAATGAGGTGTGGGGGAAGTGGGTGGGAGATGTCATGCTTACCTGGGGGCAGCCACCTCTGCCAATGATTACTGGGGGAGGGTCTGTGGATGCTGTTGCTCCCCTGCCACCTGTGCACTCCCTCAGACCTGCCTGCCACCTGTGCACCATTTACAACACCCCAGATTGGTTCCCACCACCATCACCTGCAACACAGTATCTTAGAGCAGCTTCCAGCTGCTTGCTCCCCACAGCTCCTAACATGTGTGTCCCTGTGGCTGGGGGGTGGGAGGGGAGTTTCAATGCACCACTGCAGCTGCTAGAGCATGCATAGTACAGAGACTCTGCCCTCCCTTTGCTGTAGGGCTGCACATGCCAGGACCCACAGTGAGTGACTAGCAGGAAGCTGCCCTAAACCTGCTTCACTGCTGGTGGTATTAGGGGGTCCAGGGGATTGCAGGGGAGTCAGGGGATACATGGGCATGGCACTGGTTGGTGGTGAATTTTGGTGGTGCCCAGCCCCAGACCTGGAATAACCCATATAACTCTATGCCTATGACCCTGATATCAAGTGGTACCAACGCATCCCAATAGCAAGATGTCACAAAAACATTCCCCAAGGGTAAGAGAGACACACAGATCTCTCCTAAAAGATAATTTATTACAGTAGATAGCTTGTTTATATCAGGGTATAAAGCTGTATCTCATAGTATGTTTGGCCAGCCCAGGGGGCAGTAAAAAGTCCCACCATTGGCTGAGCTATATCCATTTTCAGCGGAATACATGTCTTACAATTCTCATAGAGTCTGCCAGTTGCTATTAGTGCTTCACCGACAATAAGGTGGTTGTCTTCATTCCTTACGAATATTGTGTTAAAGAGAAGAAGTAACACATGTTGGGGGCAGTCACTTGAAATTGGGGGTTAGATTCTTATGTATAAATGGTTTGAAGTGTATGTTACAAACTGTTATAATATGCCACAAAACTAGTACCCCTGTTAAGTGTGTTGTGCCTAGCGGAGCAATCAAATTAAATTACCAGGCTTACCTGTTAAAAATATTATTCTGGTTGCCTATGAGGACAAATGTTGAAAGATTAGATATGGAATGAGAACTCTGTGAAAAAGGATTCACCCACAGATGGTATGTTTCTGTCTTTTATCTTTTTGTTTTGTTTTGTCTTGTTTTTGTTTATGACTTCATTTGAAAGCAGAATGATTATTTGTTTTCACCCTACAGAATTGTTATTGGGGATTTGATGAACTGGGTAAGGTATAGTAAAGATTTTGATAAATGTGTAGGCTCCTTAACTCTTGAGAGGTGTATTCTGCAATGTCTTGATCATTGTGGGAGTGGAGATATGTTTATAAATTTTATGCCTGTTATAGTGGCAGGGACTGGGGACCCTTTGAACTGTCACATCCTGGTCCTTGGATAACTCACTTTTGATGAAGGAATTAGAGAGGATGGAAGCCTGTTTGAAGGCCAGAAGGAGGACGCAAGGAAAGATTTCTTTCAGGATGTGGTCCCTATCAAATAAGGGCTGTAGACTCCAAAGAGTTTACAGACTGATTAGGAAACAAGATGGCAACAAACAAGATGGCATACAGAAGTATAGGTTGAACCTCTCTAATCCGGCATTCTCTTGTTTGGCAATATCTATAATCTGGCATGATTTTAGTTAGCCAGACAACCACTTATCATGGGCGTGGTCAAGTTTCATAGGGTTCCATAAAGTTTGTTTACAGCTAATTGTCCTGGCTGTCAGTGTTCGGTGCTGTTATTTAGCTGTAATTTATGCCTAAGTGTCTTCTAAAGCCCAGTGAGCAGGGGAAGTGTTGGTAATGCTGCTAGTCAACATCAAATTCCTGTGGCTGAGCAACTTCTGTCTTTTGGCACCGGTCAGGTCCCCAGGGTGCTAAAATAGAGAGGTACAACTTGTATAAACATACACACTAATGTCTAAGTTGTTGATGCATTTAAAAGGTTCTTGTGGGGCCTTAGTATGTTTTTTCTTCACCTCCACATTCTGTTTATTCCATCCCTTGTCTCCCCTCCACCAGCTGTTTGCAAAATGCAAATAAATTTGCATTCAAGTTACATTGCATAAAGTTGCATCCAATCCCTGTCCATTAATTAAATTCTTACCAAATTAACATGTTGAGTTAAATTATTCTTTAAATTTGACTCTCATATCTCCTGTAAAGGGGTTGCTGTCATGTCAATAAACTACACGTAGAATAAAAGACCCCCCATCAAAAATTACATATGGTTTGACTTCAGTGTGTAGGACAAGAGACAACAGAATCAGATTATTAATGAATAGTTAGCTGTTTGGCATTAATGTAGGATGAAAGCACAGGTAATTGCTCTACTTTAAATCCCTTTCTATATGTTAATGACATCTATGTGTTTTTAGTGAGCTTAATTTAGCAGATTTGCTAAACAAGTATAAATATCCCCCTCGAGTAACAAATTTGAGTGACTCATCTGCGGAATGACAATGCTAATTTGCTTCATTGGCAAAAAAGGAGAAAACAGCTCGTATTCTGCTGGGAAAAAGCTTATTAAATGGCCAGAAATGTTTGCACTCTGAGAGCATACACATAGATTTGCAAAATTAAACTCTGGTAAATACCCTGAGGCACTTTCTCAAGGCTGGGTCATACCATACGGATCTATTCATGGAGGAAAACCCTCTGTATGTGGTTTATTGCCTTTCTGTGAAGAAGGGAGGGGAAACCTGGCCTCTTCTGGGCCATCTCTAAGCTCTAGACTCTGAAAGAGCTCAATATGGGGGTAAATGCTAGGAGCTGGATAGTCTAGAGAAGTCACTCTTCCCTCACTGACCTGAGGGAGATTTGAAAGGAAAGGTTATACAAATTGGGGCTTTATTACCCTTCCTTACCGTGATGCTTTGAATGGGAATATTTGGGCAGCAAAGGGAATTTCTGACAAGCTCAGGTCCAATGGAATGGAGGAAAGTGAGGTGCTGGGGATGTAACGCTGGCTCAAATGCGCAGGGACCTGTAATCCTTCTGTGGCTTATAGAGGATTCAGGGGGTTTGGAATCAGAGCTGCATCTGGGCCTAAACATAGAACTGTATGGGGGAAACTGCCAAGACACTCTCCGGTATTTTTCTTTCCTATAAAGCTTTGACAAACCAAGTCCCATTGAATTTGTGTCCATAAAGAGCAAGTGAAGACTGAGCAAGAACTTCAGGCATTGGTTCATTAGCATTCGAGTGAAATCTAAAACAACCTCATTCACTTTCGCTGAAATAAGAAATGGAGTTGAGATTAAGATTCTGTGTCAGCATTATTTATAAAAGTATCAGTTTTTCAGGCCAATACATCCCTGGAATCTGAAGGGAGATTAGAAGCCTTTGGAGATGTTACGTATTACTGAAAGGGTGGGAGTCAGGCACTGTATGTTGAACAAGCCTTTTAGAGAGCCATATCTCTGATACTTGGTCATGGCTAAATTGTGTAAATAAAGGAATTTCCCCCCTTTTAAAAATAGGTTTAACGTTCAAATAAAATAACATTCTCAAGCCTGTTAATGATTCATACTGGTTTCTTGCTACACAAAGGTTACATACCATGCAACTGATCTGTGCAGAATACTTAAATACAAATAATATGTTACAATAATGGTGTGGGTGTAATACAAGCCACCATAGACATGGAAAACTAGAGTAAGGGTTACCAATACAATAACTCATCCTGGTGTGCCAAGGTATTCCAGAAAAATCACCTGCATGGAATTTGTTTGGAGATGTTTCAAGAGAGCATGCTCTTATGCATTCAATTTCATGTAGCATGCCACAGCCAGGATTCTTGGTCTTGGTCTGTTAAGCTAATGCCATAGATGATATCCCCCACCCCCATTTTTGTATGGTCCAGTAGCTTTCTCAGAGTTGTGTGGAGGTCAAGCATTTTTGGCAAGAGAGGGAATGAAAAAGAAGCAAATCCTGGACCTGGCTTCTGGAGCACTAAATAAGCCTTTAACTGTTGCATATGTCAGCTCAGCACCTGAATGCTCCAAGAAATGTCTGGATCTGACAAAAAAATAGGAAAAAAAAGGTATTCACCCTGAACTCACACCATGGTTGGAAACTGACCTACAGAGCTCTTATAAGAATAGCGATTAAGCAAAAATATTTCCCCCCATAATTGAACTGTTTTCCATAGATGCTGAGCCTACTCACACTGGTGCAGCAGCATATAATAACAGCAGGCATTAGGCACATATGCTCTCAAAAGACAATTTTTTTAAGATAAGCAAAAATTGTTCAGTCACTTCTCAGAATGCAGAGGAGTGAAAAAGGTGCTTTTCATGTTGCTACCCTGCTTTTGAACATGATGAAGCACTGCACTGGTTGGTAGCATCAGCATGATCAGTTCCTAGGCCACTGGAGACTTGCACTGAGGGTTGCAGAACTGGATTCTATCTGTGTGTTGTGCTAATCCAATTGTTGATTAAATAGACAGCTATAAAAGCAATATGTAAGCAGTTCTTGTGTGCTCATTGAGGTTCACAATGACAATTCTAATGCTGTAGCTGACCTGGCTGAACCTTGCTAGAGAGTTGTGTTTTAAGCTATTGGTTATAATGAATATCCAAACTATAGATCTGCCTACAAAATAATTTGACTAGAGTTACAATAGTAGGAATTTAAAAAATGGAAGGGATGTAAATATTACCACTTCTAAAAGTAAACTTAGCTCTGTGAGGAGCTTAGGAATACACTTGCTCTCTGGGTAAGTTATTCAGTAAGTACCCATACAGGGTACCATAATATCTTCTGTTTACCAAATATTCATAAACCTGAATTACCTGTCAGGAGAAATAAAAAACAAATTGACTGGGCCAGACAAACACCCAGGGACCAGTTACTCCAACATAGGCCCAAAAAAGCCAAGAACAGAACACCACTGGTCATCACCTACAGCCTGCAACTCAAACCACTGCAATATTTATCAATGACCTGGATGAGGGGTTGGATTGCACCCTCAGCAAGTTTGCGAATTACACTAAGCTAGGGGTACAGGTAGATACGCTGGAGGGTAGGGATAGGGTCCAGAGTGACTTGGACAAATTGGAAGACTGGGCTGCAAGAAATCTGATGAGATTCAATAAAGACAAGTGCAGAGTCCTGCACTTGGGCAGGAAGAATCCCAAGCATTGTTGCAGGCTGGTGTCTGACTGGCTTGGTTGTAGTTCTGCAGAAAAGGACCTGGGAGTTGAAGTGGACGAGAAGCTGGACTTGAGTCAACAGTGTGCCGTTGTAGCCAAGAAAGCTAATGGCATATTAGGTTACATCAAGAGGAGCATTGCCAGTAGATCCAAATAAGTGATTGTTCCTCTTTATTTGGCTTTGGTGAGGCCGCATCTGGAGTACTGTGTCCAGTTCTGGGCCCCAAATTATAGGAAGGATGTGGATACACTGGAGAGGGTCCAGTGGAGGGTGACCAAAATAATTAGGGGGCTGGGGTGTATGACTTATGAAGAAAGGTTGAGGGAATTGGGACTGTTTAGTCTGCAGAAGAGAAGGCTGAGGAGGGACTTAATAACAGCCTTCAACTTACTGAAGGGAGGTTGCAAAGAGGCTGGAGAGAGGCTGTTCACAGTGGTCACGGATGGCAGAACATGGAACAATGGTCTTAAGTTGTGGTTGGGAAGGTCCAGGTTGAACATTAGGAAAAACTTTTTCACTAAGAGGGTGGTGAAGCATTGGAATGGTCTACCCATGGAAGTGGTGGAGTCTCCATCCCTGGAGGTGTTTAAGTCTCGCCTTGACAAAACCCTGGCTGGGCTGAGCGGATGGGTTTGGTCCTGCTTAGAGCAGGGGCTGGACTTGATGGCTTTTTGAGGTCTCTTCCAGCTCTATTGTTCAATGATTCTATGATTCTAATGCATTATTAAAGACCTACAACCTATCCTTAATCAGGATGCCACACTCTGGAAGGCCCTGGTTGACAGGCCTGTTCTCTGCTACAGACAACCTCCCAACCTTATGAGGAGTCTCACTGACAGCAACAGTCTATACTGCAGGAACACCAGCCCTGGGACTTTTCCTTGCAACAAAGCCCACTGCCAGCTTTGTCCACATATCTATTCTGGAGGTACCATCACTGGACCTAACCAGGTTATTCACAGAATTATGGGCACGTGCTCATGTTCCTCAGCTAACATCACATATGCCATTATGTGCCAACAATGCTCAGATGCTTTGTAGATTGGACAGACTTCAAACTCTCTTAGACAGAGAGTTAATGGGCACAAACAGACATAAAAACACTCCTGATCCACAAACCAACACAAATGGCCAACATTTAACCACAAATGGCCAACATTCTAATGGAGTGGGCCATTCTGTTAATGACTTAAGAGTCTGCATGTTACTGAAGAGGAATTTTCACACTACTTTGGAAAGAAAGGCTGCTGAACTCTCTTTTATGTCCAAATTCAACACATTAACACGTGGTTTGAACCAGGATGCGAACGTTCTGGGTCATTATAGGGGCTCTTTTGCAAACTTGGCTTAATCTAATTCTTGACTCACCCCCCGCACCCCTCTACTCTCTGATTTGCTCCCCTTGATATTTTTTTTTCTGATTTGTCAACCTTGATTACTATTTTTGGTTCTCCATGCTTTAAATATTGAGTCTGTTCTGGTCTGGCTATGGTCTGAAGAAGTGGGTCTGTCCCACAAAAGCTCACCTAATAAATTATTTAGTTAATCTTTAAAGTGCTACTTTACTGCTTTTTTATCTTCTTCTAAACATCTGCCAATGTCAAATAGAGGTTACTGAACTAGCTGGACCCGATCTGTCTATTCTGATTTATCCCTAGTTACAGTCCTTTCTTAAAAATTGAGTTTGGCTTCACCAGGAAGCTCTTAGTGCTAGGATGCCTGAACTTCTGCTGTGATTTTTTGAACTGGATAATTTATTTGTTGATGGGAATTTGTTAGAAATCTATGGCACAGTTGAAGCAGGCGTGAACTATGACAGATCCTTGCTGTTCTTTGCTGCTGTCAGCAGCCATACCATGTATGCCACAAGTCAGTAGAGGTAGCTTATGAGTCTGAAAATGTTGGAAAAATGACAAGCTTTGTGAAAGAGAGACTACTTGTTAGCACATGTCTATTTTTCTATTCCCTTTACTAATGCTAGAGGTCAGTTTCAAAGTGAGAAGGAGCGCATCAAATTAACAATAAAACCTACAGTATGTGATTAAAAGAATGAATCTCTTGAGATCAGGAAATCATTGTCAGCTTCCCTGCTGAACCCAGTTACAGAATTTATTATTGGAAAAACAAAAACATTCTTTTCACAATCATTGGAGCTTTAAAATTTTACCATAACACACAAGGCCATGTTGGCTGACCTAGTCCTGTTCTAGGAAGTATTATAGTCTTACTGCATTTCTCTCTTGAGACTGGTAATAAGTTCACATCCTGAAAGAGCACCTAAATCTTTGTGTTTTTCAACCTTTTGTCATGGCTACCTATGGAGTCGATGAGAATGGGAAAGTTTTAATCAAAAGATGCACCATCCACAGCCTCTCAGCTTCATGTTATATGTTTAATCCATCAAAGTGAGACAAATACATTACCCATTCGGCACAAGAGGATCTCTGCGAGACTGGAATAATAAGAGACTTAACCACAGCATGACTGTTCCTGTGTGGCCTCAGATGGCTACTTAAGCACCAAGGACAAGCTTTCATATATTTTAAAGAAATTAAAGCTGCAGCTCTTCAAGATTTATATACTGAGTGACCTCTCAGATCAATAAATTTACGTTTGAATGAGACAGCCTTCACCAGTGAGGCAGTCCCTCTTGCCTATTAAATCCATACAAATGTAATTTAAAAAATAAATGGGCCACAACATACAACCACATATGAGTTCGTGGAGAAAACCAGTGAATTTCAGGGAAGGTGTTTTATAAGGAATAAAACAAAACCTTCAATCTGTCAAAAATACTCCATGTAAAGAGCTGTAAAAAGATTATTGGTTAAACTTTTGTTTGAGTGCCAGCACTACTCAGACCTGGAGTAAATCTGTGCTCTGAAATGGATCATGTACTGCAGCATGAAAACGGTCACTTCTGTCACCCCACCTCCTGAAAGCAAAGAGGATCAGTATTGGAACTGTGTAGCAGGTTCAGGCTCTTGGAAGGGCTTCTCCCCTTCTGGGTCAGTGGGAGACCCCTCTACCCCACTGCCACGGGTACCCCAACAACCCCCAAGTCACTAGTTGGGAGGGGGGGAATTCCAGCCTTGTCCAGCAACAGTTCAGGGGCCTGGTCTTATCTCAGATGGTCCCTAGGGGAATTAACTCAAGGCTTCCAGAAAAGAGCCCAGGCCCTAGCTCAGAGTGGGGCAGCAAACAACAGACACTCTGCCTGTGCTGGTAGAGCTGGGGGAGACTGCCACCTGACCACTGGGTGGCAGGGAGGATCCGGGCCTGCCCACTCCACTGCATCCTGGCCCAGGGGCCCTGGTTGCAGCAGCACGTTCTGCTGCATGGGCCAGTGGGGAATCCAGACTGCAACATGCTGACCCATGGACCTTTAACGGTCCTCACTATTCCCCTGGGCCAGGTCCATTCCACCCTCCTGCACATACGTGGATGTTGGGTTGGAGCTTCACAGGGTTCCAGGTCTGGCTGGGGCTCAGGTGTCCTGATCCAAGCCATTGCAGCCTGTAGGTCCCACTGCCTCAGCCTAGCTCGGCTGAGGCTAGTGATCCGGCTGGTCCACGGAGCCAGGCTGGTCTTCTGGTTCTGGCTGGTTGTGAGGTCCACTCCAGTTGGCAGCTTCCTGCAGGTTGTCAATCTCCCAGGCAGGGAGCCCAGAGCAGTCCTCTGGTTCCTCTGGAGGCTGGTCTTTTATGGTCCTGGTCCTGCCCCCTGACTTCTTGTCAGGCGACTGGAAGGGGGCCAGGCTCAGTCCAAAATGGCTCCCAGAAGGACTCCTCCCCTTCCAGGTCAGTGGGCAGCCACCCCGCCCCACTACAAAGTGGTAAGCATAACTGTACACCAAAACCTGCGATCTCTCTGGCTATAGTTACACAAGCAAGTTTTGCCAGCAAAACCCTGGTTTTGTCAACAAAACTCATGAAGTGTGCACACACAAAATGGGATTTGTTGCCTATATCTCAACAAAACACATCACTTTTGCTGGCAGCTTTCATCCTCAAAGTTTTGAGGCATAAAACTGCTTTAGACAGATTCTATCAATAGAAAAGCTGCGTGGATGCTCTACGGGGGCCTCCTCTCGACAGAGAGGGCATCCACAACAATGGGCAGCCCTGTCTGTTGTGCTTCCGGTGCTTGTTTTGTCAAGACAGGAGACAGGCAGTCTGACTGCTCTGTCGACGGAATAGAGCTCTGTCCCAATTGGCTTTTGTGTGTGGCTGCCCTCTGCTGGCAGAAGTTTTGTTGGGAAATCTCTTCCGACAGTGACTGCTGTCACCAGAGCACTGTAGTGTTACCGTAGCCTCTCTGACCTGTCCTATGCAAATCTCCTTTCCATCTTAAAATAATGAGATACTGCCGGGACATATCGCTATCGTACTCTTGAAACTTTGCATTAATATGATTATTTTAATACATTTTCCAGTATTTTATACTGAGTCATTTCCAGTATAGGTCCTCATGCTACACACCTTCTGCAAAACAAACCAACAGTCCTTTAGCACTTCAAAGACTAACAAAATAATTTATTTTGATGATGATGAGCTTTCATGGGACAGACCCACTTTTTCCACAAATATGGCAGTGCAGATCCTCCACTGCCACTATTAATACTTTTCTGTGTGGGAGAGTAAAGGTGGCTTTGTTTCCCAAAAATCCATTTCATGGTAAAACTACTGATCCACTTCACCACCTTGCCAATTACCATACTTTCTTCCACAGCCTCTCTGAGTCTGTTCCCATCTGCACAAGAGAACCAGAGTAGTTCAACTGCCTTTAGAGGCCCACACACAGTTATTTAGTGTGTATGTGCCTTTTTTTGTAAATGTGGACCCCTCCCTCACACACACACAGGGCCTTGCCCTTCTCTGTCCACCCCCAGCTCTTCAGTTGGTTCTGTCCCGCTTCCAGATGGCACTGCCCCCCCCGCCCCTCCAGCCAGCCTGGCCCCGCCCCTCTGCCTCAGCTTCTCTGCTGTTGGTGGCCATGCCTTTGTGCATTGGAGCCCCTGACGTTCGACCTATTTTTTCCTCCACCTACCCTGCACACTGCAGTCCTGGCTAAAGCACACCCAGGGCTCTCCTGACAGCATGTTAGGCAGGGAAGCAGTGTTCCTTCTAAAATTTTTCATCCTTAGATAGGTTGAGTTGTCTTTTGGGTAGGTCACAATTTTTTCTGTGCAACACCAATCCTGAGGTAGTGTGGGGAAGTGTACCACCAGTATGAACAAAATTCTAAATATAAATATAGATTGTGAACAATCCATAGGTGCGGAAGAAAATATAGTGCAATAAGGGATAATTAACAAGGAGCAATGCTTACCTTGTTTATTAAATATGAAACTGAATAAAAGAAAATGGACATTACTCGAGGAGTACCTGTACTGTCGTCCTTTCTAACTATTCAAGCTCGTGAATATACCAACATATTATTCACACATACTTTAGCTTTGAGATGCTAAACAAATCTATGAGTCAAGTAGAAATACTCCAGAAATTTTGGGGTGGCATGTGGGAGGCTCAAGGCAGTGGGATGGGGATGTGGGTGCAGTAGTCAGAGTTGGGGTATATGAGGTGCTCACTGCACAGGATTGGAGAGTGTAGAGGGTGCAGCAGTTAGGGCAGGGTGCTGAGGACGTGGAGGTACAGAAATCACTGTTGGAATGCATGAGGGGTGCAGGGCAGGGGGTTGCAATGTGTGAGGTGCAGAAGTTAGGGTAGGGTGCTGGGTATGTCAGGGGTTCAGGAGTAAGCATTTGGGCATGTGAGGGGCCCTTAGCGAGGTATCAGGGTTCATGAGGGGCTTGATGTAGAGTGTTGCGGTGGCGGGGTATGGGGGCTCTGACTGGGGTTAGGATATAGTGCATGAGGGGAGTGGGGGATGACCCTGGGGCTGGATTATTTTACCTAACCATTGATCTTAGATCCAAGCATTACAGGCTAAAGTTGAATACTCAAATTGTATGCCTTAATATCTAGGAAAGGATTTTTAGAGATGTGATTTTAGAAGGTTCAGCCACAAACTAATGAAATATTTAAAGCAAATGTTAAACTAAGTTTCTGTAGTAATTCACAACTATTTTTGTTAGTAAAACAAAAAGCAGTCAAGTAGCACTTTAAAGACTGGCAAAATAGTTTATTAGGTGAGCTTTCGTGGGACAGACCCACTTCTTCAGACCAGAAGTGGGTCTGTCCCAAGAAAGCTCACCTAATAAACTATTTTGCTAGTCTTTAAAGTGCTACTTAACTGCTTTTTGTTTTGATAGTGTATAGACTAGCACGGCTCCCTCTCTGTTACTATTTTTGTTAGTGAATTCAAGGTTGGCACATGCCTGTGAAATGCTTTAATTACCACTTAAATGAGTCTTTCACAGATTCTATGTTATGCTAATAGGTCTGACAAGACGAAAGGTTTTCACTTAAATTAACAGAACTGCTTTTGTGGGAAGAGTCATAAGTCTGAAAACTGCAATAGACTGTTGCCTGAGCCTTCAGGAACAGTCAGAATAAGGATAGGAAGAGGGGAAAGGTTGAGCACTAAGACCCAAGGGAGGCACTGTCTCCTATTGCCTCTTATACCCACTGCCTGTGCCTGAGGGGAGAGGGTGCAGTCACACCATTTTCACACCCTTTGTTCCTCACCCCACTCCACTTTGCATATGGGCCTGGATTAGGAACTTCTATGCCTGGACAATGAAAGGTGAAGGGAAACATTTATCATACAAGTATCAGAGAGTTAGCCGTGTTAGTCTGTATCTTTGAGAACAACAAGAAGTCCTGTGGCACCTTATAGACTAACAGACATTTTGGAGCATAAGCTTTCGTGGGCAAAGACCTGCTTCATCAGATGCAACCGATGCATCTGATGAAGCAGGTCTTTTCCACGAAAGCTTATGCTCCAAAATATCTGTTAGTCTATAAGGTGCCACATGACTTCTTATTTATCATACAATTATTAAGAGTGCATTTTCGTTGTCCTAGAAGAGAACTAGAAAATACCGAGGCCTCTAATTCATTATGATGTTTTATTTTTTTCCTGTGAATTTGTATGCAGTATTGTTAGAAGAAACAGCTTGTCCTAATGAAAATTTTTAGCCAGATATAATGAATTTAGAAAACAGGGCTTGTCTTTGACTTTTCTGTATTATCATTTGACCTTTCTCTATACAATTGTCTTGAAGCAACTTACCCAGCAAGCACCTCTGTGTGCTTCTATATAGTGACAAAACAGAGGCAATTAATGGACCTTCTCAATTTCATCTGTATTGCTTCAATGTGGCACAGTTATGAGTAATTGCTATTTCTTTGGTGTCTGATGGTCTGATGAATAA
Source organism: Carettochelys insculpta (assembly GCF_033958435.1). NCBI lineage: Eukaryota > Metazoa > Chordata > Testudines > Carettochelyidae > Carettochelys > Carettochelys insculpta. The sequence goes on from NC_134137.1 coordinate 142,636,691, forward strand.
AATTTTCATTACTAAGACTTCAATCTCAGATAGTCTTTTAAGTGGAATGGCATTGGTGTTCTTATTACCTAGTTAATAATCATTTCACATCTCAGAATGACTAAACAGAATAGACCTAAAAGGCCTGGGACTAAGGTACAATGAAGATGAAATTACCTTTTCTCCCCTCAGGAAAAAGATGTTCTTTGAGTTCAGAAATTATTCTATTAAACTACAGTAGCACATATTTGCACTGTATCTACTGCACGGTGCACAACCTTGGGAAATCAAGAACTTTTCTTTCCAGTGCTTAGTTAAGCCTTCATAAGTTCATATATACATAAAAATATACCGAATGGAGAGGTACGAAAGGGTAAATTTTCGAAAGGTGTGCTAGATTCAGCCTATGACAGTATACCCAGAATGCTACATACTTTTTAAAAATTATCCGTGTAAAAATCTCTCAGTTTTCATGATGATATTATCTCACATTATATATACTCACCAAGTGTGTGGGTGTACAAATGTACAAATCCCAGGTTTTGCCTCTAAGACAGTTTGCTTGCAAAAATGAATGCAAAATCTTGTTTGTGACACATTATAGCTGCAATTATTGAGGTTTGTAATTTTGAAAATATATTGCCATATAATCCATTCTGGCTATTTCTACACCAGCACCCCCCTTTCGACAGGGGGTTGCTAATGAGACTCCTCAGGATATGCTAATGAGGCGCTGCAATGAATATGCAGCACGTCATTAACAGAATGGCATCTATTGCACTTCGAAAGTGCCTCTTTTGATTGTGTGTGGCTTATCTACATGGGTTCTTTTCATAAAGACCCCACACACTTTGAAATCCCCTTTTTCTTATTTGGTTGTAGGCATAAGGGGATTTCAAAGTGCATGGGGTCCTTTCGAAATTAAACCTGTGTAGATGAGCCGTGCGCATCGCAAGTGGTACTTTTGATTAGGTTTGAATTGAAACACCGTGTGCTGATTGGCTGAGCTGTAGGCAGAGGGAGGAGCTATCAGGGAGGCCGAGCACTTAAACCCTGCTAGTAAGCGACCAGGGAGCTTTGCGACCGGGTGCTGGCAAACAGGGTGTGTGCTAACAGGAGGGAGTTTGGAGAGGGGAGTTTAGAGGGGGAGCTTGGAGGGAGCCAGTGACTTCTGTTGCCCTTAAACTAAATCCTTTATAACAACCTCTATCTGAAACATTTAATTAACCCTCATATATAACTAGAGTAGGAAATGGAGGCAGAAGCCCAGCAGCAGAGTGGGGGCTATCCTGTTTATTGTGTCGAGTGCAGTATGTATGACTACCTACCCTGTGGGCGGGTGGCGTATGTGTGCGCTCGATGCAAGGAGCTCCTGGCCCTCAGAGACCGAGTGCGTGCTTTGGAGGCCAGGGTGGCTGAACTGGAGGAGCTAAGGAAGGCAGAGGTGTTTGTGGATGAGACTTTCCGGGACATAGTAGGGCTGTCCCACCTCCAATCTGACAGTCCTGAGGCTGTTACGGAGGATGAAAGGCTCAGGGAAGGAGAGCAGTCAAGGGGAGCAGAGGGAAACCATCCCGTAGTTGGGACCCTCCTTCCAGAGGGTGATGTTGTATCCTCTCGTGCCGAGGATACTTCTCCGGGGGAGGGAGCGCCAGCTGTTAGGAAGAAGCAGGTTTTAGTAGTGGGGGATTCGATCATTAGAAATATAGATAGTTGGGTTTGTGATGACCGGGAGAACCGTATGGTGACTTGCCTGCCTGGTGCGAAGGTTGCGGATCTCTCGAGGCATCTAGACAGACTTATGGGCAGTGCTGGGGAGGAGCCGGTCGTCGTGGTACATGTTGGTACCAATGACATAGGGAAGGGTAGAAGAGATGTTCTGGAGGCCAAATTTAGGTTACTAGGAAAGAGACTGAAATCCAGAACATCTTTGGTGGCATTCTCTGAAATGCTTCCAGTTCCACGCGCAGGGCCAGATAGACAGGCAGAACTTCAGAGTCTCAATGCGTGGATGAGACGATGGTGTAGGGAAGAGGGGTTTAGATTTATTAGGAACTGGGGACACTTTTGGGGTAGGGGGAGCCTATACAGGAAGGATGGGCTCCACCTAAATCAAGGTGGATCCAGACTGCTGGCATTAAACATTAAAAAGGACATAGAGCAGTTTTTAAACTAAGAGGTGGGGGAAAGCCGATTGGTGCGGGGGAGCACCTGGATCGGACGGAGACTTCTTTTACACGAGGCTCCATAGACAGGGATTCCCTAGAAGTTAGTCAGATAGGGAATGTGGGAAATAATATATGGGCAAGATCAGATGTAAAACAATCATGCATAAAAAAATCCACCGTGTCTGTGAAAGGCGGACATATAAATAGTGGTAGTTTTCTAACATGCTTTTACACTAATGCTAGGAGTCTGTCTAATAAGATGGGTGAACTGGAGTACCTCATATCAAAGGAGGAAGTTGACATAATAGGCATCTCAGAAACATGGTGGAATGAGGACAATCAGTGGGACACTATCATACCGGGATATAAATTATATCGGAAAGACAGAACAGGTCGTGCGGGTGGCGGAGTGGTACTATATGTGAAGGATAATATAGAATCAAATGAAGTAAAAATCCTAAAGGAATCAAAATGTTCCATAGAATCATTATGGATAACAATTCATTTCTCTAATATGAATATGGCATTAGGAATATATTACCGACCACCTAACCAGGACAGTGATAGTGATGCTGAAATGTTAAGGGAGATTAGAGAGGCTATCAAAATAAAAAACACAGTAATAATAGGAGATTTCAATTATCCCCATATTGATTGGGTGCATGTCACCTCAGGACGGGATTCAGAGATTAAATTTCTTGATGCCTTAAATGACTGCTTCTTGGAGCAGCTAGTACAGGAACCCACAAGGGGAGAGTCGGTTCTCGATCTAGTCTTAACTGGAACGCAGGATCTGGTCCAAGAGGTAACTGTTACTGGACCGCTTGGAAATAGTGACCACAATATAATAACTTTTAATATTCCTGTGTTGGGAAGAACACCGCAGCGGTCAAACACTCTGGCATTTAATTTCAAAAAGGGGAATTACACTAAAATGAGGAAGCTAGTTAAACAGAAACTAAAAGGTAGAGTAATTAAACTAAAATCCCTGGAAGCTGCATGGAAACTGTTTAAAGACACCATACTAGAGGCCCAACTTAAATGTATACCCCAAATAAAAAAACACAGTAAGAGACCTAACAAAGAACCACCATGGCTAAACAGCCATGTTAAAAAGGCAGTGAGAGAGAAAAGGGCAGCTTTTAAAAAGTGGAAGTCAAATCCTAGTGAGGAAAATAGAAAGGAACATAAACACTCCCAAATTAACTGTCATAATGTAGTAAGAAAAGCCAAAAAAGAGTTTGAGGAACAGCTAGCCAAAAATTCAAAAAACAATAGTAAAATGTTTTTTAAATACATTAGAAGCAGGAAGCCTGCTAAAAAAGCAGTGGGGCCCTTGGATGATAAAGATATAAAAGGAGCGATCAAGGAAGACAGTGCCATTGCGGAGCGATTAAATGATTTCTTTGCTTCAGTCTTCACGGCTGAAGATGTTACAGAGGTTCCTAAATCTGAGCCAGCCTTTTTAGGCGACAAATCTGAGGAACTCACTCAGATTGAAGTGACATTAGAGGAGGTTTTGGAATTAATTGATAAGCTGAATAGTAACAAGTCTCCAGGACCAGATGGCATTCACCCAAGGGTTCTGAAAGAACTCAAATGTGAAATTGCGGAGTTATTAACAGTGGTTTGTAACCTATCCTTTAAATCCACTTTGGTACCAAATGACTGGAAGACGGCCAATATAACACCAATATTTAAAAAAGGCTCTAGAGGAGATCCTGGCAATTATAGACCGATAAGTTTAACATCAGTACCAGGTAAATTAGTAGAAACACTAGTAAAGAGTAAAATTGCAAGGCACATAGAAGAGCACGAATTGTTGGGCAAAAGTCAGCATGGTTTCTGCAGAGGGAAGTCGTGTCTGTCTAATCTATTAGAATTCTTTGAAGGGGTTAATAAACATGCGGACAAGGGGCACCCAGTGGACATAATATACCTAGATTTCCAGAAAGCCTTTGACACGGTCCCACACCAAAGGCTTTTATGTAAATTAGGTGGTCATGGGATAGGAGGAAAGGTCCTTTCATGGATCGGAAATTGGTTAAAAGACAGAAAACAAAGGGTTGGAATAAATGGTAAATTTTCACAATGGAGGGGGGTAACTAGTGGTGTTCCCCAGGGCTCAGTCCTGGGACCGATCCTGTTCAACTTGTTCATCAATGATCTAGAAAATGAGGTAAGCAGTGAGGTGGCAAAGTTTGCAGATGACACCAAGTTGTTCAGGACAGTCAAAAGCAAAAGGGATTGTGAAGAACTACAAGGAGATCTCAGCAAACTGAGTGATTGGGCAGCAAAATGGCAAATGAAATTTAATGTGGGTAAGTGTAAGGTAATGCATGTTGGAAAAAATAACCCAAATTACACGTACTACATGATGGGGTCAAATTTAGCTACGACAGATCAGGAAAGGGATCTTGGAGTTATAGTGGATAGTTCTCTGAAGACATCCACGCAGTGTGCAGCGGCAGTTAGTAAGGCAAATAGGATGTTAGGAATTATTAAAAAAGGGATCGATAATAAGACAAAAGATATCATACTTCCCCTATATAAAACTATGGTACGCCCACATCTCGAGTACTGCGTGCAGATGTGGTCTCCTCACCTCAAAAAAGATATATTGGCATTAGAAAAGGTTCAGAAAAGGGCGACTAAGATGATTAGGGGCTTGGAAAGGGTCCCATATGGGGAGAGGCTAGAGAGACTGGGACTTTTCAGTTTGGAAAAGAGGCGATTGAGGGGCGATATGATAGAGGTATATAAAATCATGAATGGTGTGGAGAAAGTGAATATAGAAAAATTATTTACCTTTTCCCATAATACAAGAACTAGGGGACACCAAATGAAATTGATGGGTAGTAGGTTCAAAACTAATAAAAGGAAATTTTTCTTCACACAGCGCACAGTCAACCTGTGGAACTCCTTGCCCGAGGAGGCTGTGAAGGCCAGGACTCTATTAGGGTTTAAAAAAGAGCTTGATAAATTTTTGCAGGTCAGGTCCATGAATGGCTATTAGCCAGGGATAAAGTATGGTGCCCTAGCCTTCATAACAAGGGCAGGAGATGGATGGCAGGAGATAAATCACTTGTCTTCTGTTCTCCTTCTCTGGGGCACCTGGCTTTGGCCACCGTCGGCAGATGGGATGCTGGGCTTGATGGACCTTTGGTCTGACCCAGTATGGCCATTCTTATGTCTTATGTCTTATGTCTTATGTCTTATGTCTTATGAAGTGCTGTGGCCACCATTATGCTAATGGAGTGCTGCATATTCATTGTAGCACCTCATTGACATATCCCGAAGTGTCTCATTAGCATTACCCTTTCGAAAGTGGGGTGCTAGTGTAGACATAGCCTCTCAGGAGAAACTGATCAAATCAGAAAAGTAAGGATAAAACTAGAATCAGGAGAAATTGTTTTGCTAAATTTCGAACTCAGTTAAGAAGAATGCGTTCTGGATTTAGGAATACTGCATATACATATATAGGTTTTGAACAAATGTTTCTAGCTGTCATTTGTCAGATACCTGCTAGAGTATAATTAGCTGGTTTCAGTTCATTCCAGCACTTCAGGCTTGTTGCTTTTTTACTTTGTTGATTGAGTTCCCAGGTATCCTTAAGGGATTACGCATTTCTCTTTGAGGGAAAAATATCTCAGTGCGCTTTCTGGCTCCATGTAATTTCTTCCAAGGCTACATTGACTATGAGCCCCATGTCTTTGTTTTTTACCTGATATCTGGTTTGAATAATGACTACCCTGGTAAGCAACATATTACTCAGCATCATTCTATAAAATGCTGCTCATGGTATTTCTTTATAGTGCAACTGTATACGCTGAAGCTGCATCTACACTCACCCTCCCACCTTCCAGAAAGGGCATGGTAATGAGTGGATCGGGAGATACTAATAAAGAACAGATTAAAATATCTCACACCTCATTAGCATATCTCCACGAGGTCTTGCTTCTGTGTCTTTCCAAAGGAGCCCCATCTACACGGCAGCTTTGCTTCTGGAAGGGGATCTTCCAGAAGCGAGATCTCATGGGGACATGCTAATGAGGTGCCAAATATTTTAATTTGTGCCTCATTAACATCTTCTGATCCACTCATTACCATTCCCCTTCCGGAAGCTGGGGGTGAGTGTAGACAGCCTAAGAAAGGATTAGTTTCAGAGAGGTAAATGTGTTAGTTTATATCTCCACAAAACAAGTAATGTTTTGGGAGTAAGGGCACTTCAAAATTGCACAGGTACTTCGAAGTGCCACGGCTACACGGCTTGCTGGTGCTTTGAATTAGCAACTTCGAAGTCTGCACAGCGAGAATTATGCAAATGAGGTGCTGCATATGCAGTGAAGGACCTCATTGATATTCACCACGTGGCCTCATTTACATGTCCCCTTTGAAGGAGGGGGCTAGTGTAGGTGAGCCCTTCTGTTTCTCAACTAATAATAATAATAATAATAATAATAATAATAATAATAATAATAATAATGTCTCTCCTCTCAGTGGTTTTCAGGAGTGATATACCTTGAAATTTATGTCTAACTAAGTGATAGGAATAGAAGATAGTCATTTCAATAGTGTGTTGGTTATAGACCTATATGCCAATATTTAATCTATAGCTCAGTAGTCCTGGGGCCTGGACTTATTACTTTAACCAGTCTGAGCAACTCTGCCAAATTCTCTCAAGTCCTTCTGAGACTTCTGGGAGATATAATCTTTCTTCCCAGATTTGATATATTTCTTGTTTCTATGTGTGTATAGTACGGCTGCAGGCTAATGGAATTTTCTGACAGGAGATAATAGACTTAGAAAACAATTGTGAGAGAATCCCAGTTTGTTTATTATGTTAGTAATGGTCCCATTCCTGAATAAGAGTTCACAAGGGCTGGATGTCATAACTTTTACAGATGGGCCTAATCTTAAAAAAACAAAACAAAACAAAAAAAAACAAGAAACCCATTAGCCTTGTCAGGAAAACAGAAGATGTGCAATTACTGCATGATCAACACTCATATACATTCGTTTTTGCATTATTACAATTGGAGTCAGATTGCTATAGGCACTTATTCACTGAAACAAAACAAAAAAGCAGTCATGGAGACCTTTAAAGACTAACAAAATAACGTATTAGGTGATGAGCTTTCATGGGACAGACCCACTTCTTCAGATCATAGCCACACCAGAACAAGCTCAATATATAAAGCGCAGAGGTCTAAAAATTGTTATGAAGGTTGACAAATCAGAAAAATTGTTATCAAGGTTGGCAAATCAGAAAAGCAGAGGGACGGCAGGGGTGGGTGTGAGGTAGGGAAGTTAAGGGTTAGATAAGACATCAAAGTCTGTAAAAGAGCCCTTATAATGGGTCAGATAATTGCTGTCCCTGTTCAAACCCCGTGTTAATGTGTTGAATTTGAATATGAATGTTAGTTCTGAGCATTCCCTCTGTAGATGGCTGTTAAAGTCCCTTTTCAGTTGAGGTACAGGAGAATGTGCCTGTGATTCTCTAATTCTTGGAGTAGTTGGTTTCTGGGTATTCATCTGGCCCTGTAGATTTGTTTTTTTACATCTCCTGGTGGGTAATTCAAACTGACAGGGGCAGATGAATACCCAGAAACTAACTACTCCAAGATAGGCCCAAAAAAGTCACTAACAGAACACCCCTTGTTAATTACCTACAGCCCCCAACTCAAACCACTGCAATGCATCATTAAAGACCTACAACCTATCCTAAATCATGATGCCACACTCCAGAAGACCCTAGGTGACAAAAACCTCCCAACTTATGAGGATTCTTACTAGCATTCACAGACTATACCACAATAATACTAATCATGGAACTTTTCCTTGCAACAAACCCCATTGCCAACTTCGTACACATATCTATTCTGGAGATACCATCACTGTATCTAACCACGTTAATTACAGAATCACGGGCACATTCTTCATTTCCTCAACGAACATCATATGTGTCATCGAAACAAAAAAGCTGTCATGTAACACTTTAAAGACTAACACAATAATTTATTAGGTGATTATATATGCTATCATGTACCAACAATGCACACACACCATGTATATAGGACAGACTTCAAACACTCTTCGACAAAGAGTGAATGGACATAGAACAGACATCAAAAAACTCCAGATATACAAATCTGTCAGCCAGCCCTTTAATGGAGTGGGCCATTCTGTTAAAAACCTGAAAGTTTGTGTTGTACTGAAAAGGGACTTTAACAACTATCTACAGAGGGAATGCTCAGAACGAACATTCATATTCAAATTTGACACATTAACACCTGATTTGAACAGAAACAACAATTACCTGACCCATTATAAGGACTCGTTTACATACTTTGATGCTTTCTCTAGCTCTTAACTTCCCCACCCCCACACCCATCCCTCTGCTCTTCTGATTTGCCAAGCTTGACACAAATTTTTGGACCTCTGTGCTTTATATTGAGTCTGTTCTGGTGTGGCTATGATCTGAAGAAGTGGTTCTGTCCCATTAAATCTCATCACCTAATAAATTATTTCATTAAAGTGCTGCATGACTGCTTTTTTGACAGAATACAGACAAACACAGCTTTCTGTCTCTCATCATTCATTGAAGAGTAACAGAGAGGGAGCCGTGCTAGTCTATATACTATCAAAACAAAAAAGCAGTCAAGTAGCACTTTAAAGACTAACACAATAATTTATTAGGTGAGCTTTCATGGGACAGACCTACTTCTTCAGATCATAGCCATACCAGAACAGACTCAATATTTAAGACACAGAGAACCAAAAACAGTAAGCAAGGAGGACAAATCAGAAAAAAATATCAAGGTGAGCAAATCAGGGAGCAGAGGGGTGGCGGGGGGAAGGGAGAGTCAAGAATTAGATTAAGCCAAGTATGCCAAAGAGCCCCTATAATGTCATTAAGTTACTGAGTGAAATGTCATTATAGGGGCTCTTTGGCATACTTGGCTTAATCTAATTCTTGACTCCCTCCCCCAGCCCCTCTGCTCTCTGATTTGCTCACCTTGACCATTTTTTTCTGATTTGTCAGCTTTGATTACTGTTTTTGTTTCTCTGTGCCTTAAATATTGAGTCTGTTCTGGTCTGGCTATGGTCTGAAGAAGTGGGTCTGTCCCACGAAAGCTCACCTAATAAACTATTTTGTTAATCTTCAAAGTGCTACTTGACTGCTTTTTGTTTTCATTCATTGAAGGTTTTTTTTCTCAATGCCTGAGGAAAATGTCTTGTCCCCCCAATGTTTAGAACATTTGAAGAGCCTATTGCTTACCATTCATCTAGGAAATTACTGGATGTACTAGAAAGGAATTCTAAATCACTCTAAGTTGGTCTCAGAATGGTCTGCCAGTGCCTCAAAAGGCCAAGAATCTTTTACATTTGATAGATTTCAGACAGACTTCTACTTAAAACTGAGACCCAAGAGCAGGAATGCAGTCAAATTATATCTCCAGAGAGGCAGCATTACTGGTTGTTAATTATCCCTTACATGCAGACACTAGCAGACAGATATAACTTCTCTCAGTAACTTAAGTATTACCAAAGGAAATAAAACACTTAGATAACTTTAAATTATTTGAACTCAGAACTTGTCATAACAAGCCAATGAGAGATTTAGAGTTCTTCTGAAACAGTCATATTCACTTTACCATACAGTGTCAAGGTAGGAAAGGGTCTAGCACTGATTTTGCCGTAAACATTGGGCAGGAGATGTGAGTACTGCTCTCATAATAAGGGGTCAAAGGCAACATTTGGCTTGCATTGATAATTGATTATCAGTGTGGTTCACCGCTTCCTGAATATTTGGCAACACTTTGCACTGAACATGTTATTTCACCCTATAGGACACAGGCAAAAAAGGAGAAAGTGCACTATTTTGGAAAGTGCATTGCATTTTCCGATCCAAAATATTTCTTCTGTCAAAAGGACGATCTACAGTATGAATAATACAACTACACTAAAATATAAATAGATGAGACAGAAATACATCTTATCAGTAAATTTCAGCAAACATCAATTTCACTGCGCACACATAAAACGGTGCAAAAATATTTCCATTGATAATAGTCAAAAATTACATATAAGCAAAGTAGAAAAATGGTGCTTGAGAATTTATTAGTTTCCTTTTTATATTTCGACACGTGATGTAGATCATTTGCATTTTAACTTTTATAAAGATTTAACTTGCTGTATCTCAGTGACTACTCTCACTAATTATTTTATGAGACTACGATCAATTTTTTACAACATCTTGCTGGTTGTCACTTGGCTGTACAACCACGATGGCATATCCATCACCAGCTCCCCATTGCTGGAGTATGTACAACCTGGCTCCAGCGGGGTCTCCGGCATGGTGGTTCAGCGGTGGGGTCCTCGCTGTGCCTCCACCTCCACCTCGGGCTGCAGCTTGTCCACCATGGTGTCGAGGACTATGTGTGTGGGGGAAGTGCCCTGGGGCCTGACAAGGCTCTGCAGCTCCTAGTAAAAAGAGAAGGTGGCGGGTCCTGCCCCTGACAAGCTGGCTGTGTCCCAGGTGTACCCATGCCTGAACTCCTTTAGTTTCGGGCAGGGTTTCCCCAAGTGGTCAACTTGATGGCCAGCTGGGTGAAGGCAGGCACATTCTGCCACTTCCCGGATGTCTCCTGGAGGACCTCCTTGTCCCACCATAGCCCAAAAAGGTCCCAAAGCTCCGCCTTAGTCCAGGAAGGGACCATTTTTTGGTGGGCCAGCCAGGCTCCTGTGACCCCTCTGAGGGCTCTGTGGGGGGCCCTTTGGAATCATGTAGGGGCTGGCTGGAGGCCATAGCTAGGCTCTTGGCTTAAGGGGGCGGCTGTGAGGGTGTGCTGCAGAAGGCTCGTGTCTTTGCTGCCAACATGTTCTCAGAGTCCTGCCACAGGGTTTCTGGGTCCATGCAGCTTTAAGCATGGCCAGATACAGGGAGCACAGAGATCCATTAGTGCTGGCCAGGACATCTCCATGTGCCAGCTGGCTGGCACTATAGAAAACTGCTCTGTTGAAAGAATGGCCTGTGGAGCATCTACACATGCTTTCTTTTGAAAGGATATTTTGGAAGATGTCACTCTTCCTGATCTGGGACCAAAAGTGTGCCTCTGAAAGAAGTGCTGCATTCTTTCAATTTCTTTGTGAAAGAGCATGCTTTGTATATAGACATTCTGTGGATTCTTTCAAAAGAGCCCTGGCTCTTTTGAAACCGCTTGCCAGTATAGACATGGGTTATATAACATTAAAATTTAGATATAATAGATGAAGGAGCCTAAATGTACTTTTGTTCTTCATGGTAACAGTAATTTAAACTTTTAAAATGTTGCCATTTCAATTTGTATGTGGTTTTCCACCCTACGGTGACCTCATCTTTCCATGTAAACAATAGAAAATGGGTTGAATGTCAGTTATATTGTTTTTATTTATGAAGTCTCTCAAGGAAAATCATTCTAAGCCTGGTAACATTGGTGATTGGATCTTAATTATTCTCTTTGCTTCATGTAAAAAACCCCAAGGTCGTCAGCTGGCTTTAAATCATATCTTGTACCACTCAGTGGTTAAGAAATAAATAAATCATAATTATCCCATTGTAATTCACAGCTAAGCTAATTTTCATCTATGAGGCATCATGTTCCCACAATGGAATCTGACAAAGTAGCTGTTGTCCTACACTGTGAGAAGATCAACCACATGTAGATTGATCCTCTGTAGCCACAGTAGTGGTTCCTGTACCACCCACCAAAACCTGGTGCTGTGTTATAGTACTTGCCCAGATCGAAAGGGACATTCTTATGCCCCATTGAGCCCCAGTTTCTGTTCTGGTCCTTTCATGCCACTCTGCTTTATGCCTAAATACCAACATACCTGTCTCAAGTGGAAAATTGTAAATAGAAGCACACATACCCTTTCTGTGATCTTTCCACACATACACCCTCTTTGTGCTCATCACACTTAGAATTTGATCCATCAGATGGAGATTTAAATAGGTTGGTAAGTTGCAGAATCTACTCTTACTTTTGTTTACTTGGAAAGGCTCTGCATGTGTGTTGCTATTCCTTGACACAAGCCTCCAAAAAGATGGTAGCTGCAGAGCTGTGAAAGGACAGACAGTGAATGGGCAACTTTCCTCCAGATTTGCAACTGGGTTGCACCTCTGTGGAACCTCAGCTGCCTCTGCGCTGTGGAGGGTAATACACTTGCGCAACAGCTTGTCACATAGACAATCTGACACAAATTTCCCCTTGCTCTCCTTTACAAATATGGTGTGATAATTAGGGAATGCAAATATGCAGGAATCAAACATATAAATCACTGCCAGGGCTAGCACTTTTTTAGACTAGTGCCCAAAATCTGACCTCATGGAAAGCAGATCTAATGAAAAGAACCTATATTCATTACACAGAAACTGAGTCAGACAGGCTTATAACCAAGAGAAGGTACTAGTCTGGCAGATTCAACAGAACATACCTTTTTTTATGAGGACTGGCTTTTGTTAGCATATGGTTAAAACACTACATGCAATGGATTTCCTAAGGGAACACGACAAATAGTCTCAGAGACATAGACATGTTAGTTTGTATCTTCACAAAAAAAACAAAAACAAAAGCAAGTACTCCTGTAGCACCTTAAAGACTAACAATTTTATTAATTAGGTAACATACATTTGTGGTTAAGACCCACCATGAAAGCTCTTTGACTAATAAATAAAATTGTTAGTCTTTAAGGTGCTACAGAAATGCTTGTGTTTTTTTTTTAATTACTTGATAATACTGCCCATGGGAGATTCTTGAGAAAAATGTCACCCACAGATGGAGAAAAGTAAATTCTTATTTGCAATGAGATTCTTAGTGAATCCTTCAAATGTTATGTGTTATATACACATATCAAATATCCACACATATAGGGCTTGTCTACACTAGCTCCCTACTTCGAAGGGAGCATGGTAAGTAGGCTGTTGGGAGTTTATTAATGAAGGGCTGTGGTGTATATGCAGCACTTCATTAAGCAAATTCCCCCCTGCGGCAACTCCGAAGTGTTAAACTTGGAGGTGCCGGCTCGCATGTAGCTGCGGCTAGCCCGCCAGTACTTCCAAGTGCCCAGGGTACTTCAAAGTCCCTTGATTCCTCAAAATTTTGAGGAGTCAAGGGACTTCAAAGTTGCCCAGGCACTTCGAAGTACTGGCAGGTTAGCCACAGCTACGCATGAGCCAGCACTTTGAAGTTTAACACTTCGGAGTTGCCGCGGGGGGGAAATTTGCTTAATGAAGTTCTGCATAAACACCACAGCCCTTCATTAATAAACTGCCAGCACCCTACTCACCATGATCCCTTTGAAGCAGGGAGCTAGTGTAAACACAACCATACAGTTCTTTTTTCAACCAGGTGTATTCCTTGCCCAATGGCAGCTGATTTATGAATTATAATAATGAGATATACCAAAGATGATACTAAATCCTGAATGCCAGTGCATGTGTAGCGACTTACGCATCCTAAAAGGAAACATAGCACTTGATGATGTTCAACAATAATGGGGGGGTCTAAGTTGATATGGGGGGTCTAAATTTGAAAGAAACAACAGAAAACAATGAATACATGGAATATAAAGAGCTAGTAAACAAATCCTGCCTCAGTTTTTCGGGAGTGGTTGAGAGTTAGGAGAGATTTCTAGAAGCAGCCCAACATGTTCTGCCTCCCAAATATAATTACCAAGATGTGAAAACTGAGACTGTTCAGTGAACTGATAAAATACCATCTGTTGTGATCATTTTTGGCAGGGATCCCAGGTTTTCGTTATTCAAGAAAAATAATACCAAGTTAGTTATAGAATCAAACCAAACAAAGAAATCCTCAATGAAGATTTTAATGAAGACTAAATGTAAACCAGTTGCATAAATCTAAGCCATAAATTAGTTTGTCTTTCTATTCCTCTGGGGTGCCATTTAAAGACAGGATTAGAAAAGCTGTCCTGGTAAAGACAATTTAGTTAAGATGATTTAAAGATCTGGTTTGTATAGAGTGAGGGGTAGTAATTAGAGGAAAAAGTGCTCTGAAAGACAGCAAAGTCTCGCAAAGACATTGCAGCTAGTCTAGCAAAAAGGTATAAAAAAATTCCAAGCCATCTTTACCAGCAGTGAGGAAGTCTTTCAGCATCTTTAAGTGTTATATGGTAAATGCTTGTTAAAGTGTATGGGGATTTATTAGGACATGTACTTAAATAAAAATGTCTTATGTGTCTCCTCATCTGTAATGCTGCACAGGTGAAGCCTAGGTATATTCTCTGTTTACCCAATGCTCCACTGATTAATCCTATGGTTATTTGGCTCTGTATCTAGGAAGTTCAGGCTGCCTAATGTGTAGTCACCTTTAGGGTACAGTTTTGTCAGGAGTCATGGAGCAATTTTGGTACTGGCATGATGAAAGTGACTGTTAAATGTGACTAAGTAAACAAACAAAAGGGCTAATTATGAAGGATGGTTTGACAGTAAAAGGCCCATACTTTATTTAAGCATATTAAGAGAATGTTTAGGATAGAGGAACAAATCCAGGACTCTTGCATATCCATAACTTACTTCAAACTCAGTGAAGGTTTTTGGGTGGGAGCTTAACAACTATCAGGAATGGGTGGGGAATTGCATATATCTGAGTATCACTGTCTAAAAATGTCAAATATTATTTGATTTTGGGTGAAATGAAAAGAATTAATATTAAAAAATAAATGGGAGATCCAATCAGTGTTAAATAAGGGATTATGTGAACTTATTATTGGTGCAGCTGAAAGCAGAATTTGGCACATAGTATTTTGTAGAATTAATTTAACTTGTTGGCAATAAAATAAGACTTTTGCTAATGCTTAGTATGTGTGTTGTTTAAAACAAACATGTTAGGGTGAGTTTGATGCTAGTAATCTCCTGGTGTAATGTCCCCAAATAGTTCTATCAATCCATCTAATCCTTGACCTCTAAGGGCGTGTCCACACAACAAAGAAAACTCTGTGACTGCTTCATGCCAGCTTACTTGGGCTTGTGTGGCCCAGGCTGCGATGCCTTTTCATTATAGTGTTGACTTCCAAGCCTGGGGGTGGGGTGGGGGTCTTCACACCAATGAAACAGCAGCACAGCCTGAGCCCAGAAGCCACAGTTGCCAAGTTAGGACAATTGCAAGTATCTAGTTGCAATGTAGACATACCTTAAAGCCCATATAGACTAACAGCTATTTTGGAGCATAAGCTTTCATGGGCAAAGACCTGCTTCTTCAGATGCAAATGATGAAGCGGGTCTTTGCCCACAAAAGCTTATGCTCCAAAATATCTGATTCATCTATAAGATGCCACAGGACTTCTTGTTGTTCTTGAAGACACAGACTAACAGGGCTACCTCTCTGATAGTTAAGGCTCATATCATTCTTGTGCAGTGTCTTTCTGAAGGGAAAAAGAAGCAGTTGAGTACTTCAACTCTGATACAGCTTCTCTGGAATTTATTCATTTTTGTTGAGAATTCAGTGGCATTTCCTCCAGTCATGGAACTGGTGAAGGATGTGCTCTCATGGTCTTAAATTATCTTCTGGAAAATAGTGGACTTATCACATACAAGCAATGCAGTTTTGAAACAATTTGTTTCAATTATTATTAATTTTTTTTCCTCAGCAAGAGCTAGCAACTGGAAGGGTCTGCAACAGATCCAGCCTCCTCCTCATGGGGAAATGGGTTAGATACTAATTCCCTGGAAAGTCTGCACCCGCTATGCTGAAGCAATTCTATCTTAAATATATGCTAGTACTCCAAACTGCATGTAGCATTCCTCATTTATTACACCAGACACATGATCCCAACTTAATTCTTGCATATGGTCAGGAAAGAAGGAACAAGTACTGTTCCTCTGTGAAAAGCAAGCACACATTCCCTTCATGCACCTGAAATCTGTACCCATCCCCCAGAGTAAAATTGCCAAATGCAGAGCAATATAACCAAGGAAGTCTTCTGTCCCCACCTGATCTTTTAACCCACCAAACACCTCTTTCTTCTTCAAGAGGGAGCAATTCAGACTAGTAAAAATTCTGCACAAACTCCTAAACTTAAGAACATTATTCTAGCTCTGTAGACACCAAAGAGACTATACTGATTTACTCCACCGGAGAAGCTGGCTTTCTTAGCTGCTTTAGGTCATTGCTCCTGGCAGGGATTCTGAAGACCCCACTGCACATCTTATCTGCTCTATCTCCACAAAAAAGTCCAATCAAGCAACCACCCAAAACCAAACACCCTAAGTGATACCCAGTTATGTGGTGCTCTGTATTCTCCTCTTTTGGTTCAGGTTTGGAGTGAGGTCCCACAAGACTGCTAGCCTCCTCCAAGGAGTACTGAACAGTCTGTTCATTCTGTCCTATGAGGCCTTTAAGTCAGCATTGCAAATTTCTCATTTCATTTTTCCCTAAAAATCTAAGGCTATTCACAGGCTCAGCTCACAGACTTCCAGGAATTCTCTCCACATGCAGTGAAACTCCCAGTCACGCAGGTCCCTTTATTCTGAGGTTGTGGTCCTGCCCAGCCTGCCACTGACTGCAGTAGGGCCCCTGCAAAATTACTTGCAAACTGCTGCCTGCAATTGAGCCAGAGTCTGCAGGATCTCCTCTGGGGCTGTATATCTCTGTAGAGCCCTTTGCATTCAATTGGGGTTGAGGCTAAGACACAGACAGAATTCTTTTCAGGATCTCTGCAGGTGAGATTTTACACCTTCTTTGCAATAGGGGTGGGGGGGACATCAGCACTGAATTTACAGAAAAAACTTCCCATATACATTTATTTTGTTTTTTAGCTCCTTAGGTGGTTTTTATTGTATGTGCCTGGCATTTAATAAAACTTTTCTGAATAGTAAGAAAACATAATCTGGTATTTCTGTTAACTGTAATTTTTATGTTTTTATATTATTTTCCCCAAATTTAAAACCCTAAAAAGCAAGGTAAAAAAATTAATCTTTGAGGAAGCCATGATCCAAACAGTTTTGTGCTTCATGTTCACAGAGCAAACTGGGCCTTAAAAAACTGATATCCCCCTTCACCCTATTTGCTCCCCCGATACCTTCCTGGAATCAGTCATGCAAACACTTATGCACATGCTTAGCTTTATTTTCCTGAGTAGTCCCAATGAAGTCAATATTTATTAATAGCTAGAATCTGACTTTAGAACACAGTACAAAATGACCATAAGGGAGCAATCCTGCGCTGGCTTTGAAACAAAGCATATGATCTAATACTAGGAATCTTTTCCATCTCAATATCTCTCAGCCTATTATTTGTTCACAGAACTTCCTCACAGAGGAATTACTTGTGTGTGTAGTTCACATGGGGCCTGAATGTGCTTTGATTCAAGTTAGTGGCAAAATACCCATTGACCTGAAAAGGGGCAGGATTAGAATCTTTAAGAATAAAAATCCACGATTCATAGGGAAAAATGCTATCTTTTTGTTATATTACACTTCTAAAAACACAAGTCCCAACAGGGTCCGGTTATTTCAATAACCATATATTTGAGGAGAAGATGGATTAGTTCTCAAGCAAAAGCAGCTGCTAAACATATACTAACTGTGGGTGGCATGGTAATTAAAAGTCAGGAAAACTGCACTGTGTGACGGTTCGTTAGACAAAACAGTATGTAAAGAATGTCTTGTCATGTCTAATTGCTACAGCTGCCTGTATTTCTGCTGTACTGGGACATCATCTATTCAGAAAACTGGTGAGAAGAATTAAACCTAAGGAAAATTCACTTACTAGTTTACACACATTCCTCTCTGAGATCTGTCCCTCAGATCCCTGACTGAGAGCTACAACCTGGTTGGCGAACAATTGAAACATAACGAAAGAAGACCTAGGTTTATGGAAGTATAAACATGAATGAATTAAGCAGTAACATTACTTAACAAAAACAAAAACAAGAAAAAAAATGCTGTGCTGAAGAAAATCAGATGGTGCTCACAATTTACAAAATTTCTGCATAAATATTGCTAACTAGCTCCAACAACTGTGAAGCTTTACTCCACAAAATTTCTGCCTGGAGCATTCTTGTTTCCTTTATTGTGTGACTATTATGGTATGAACATTCACAATAGCTGAACATGGTACCTGGTCAGAACTGGAAATGATCGCCTAGAACAGGGGACATTGGCGAATGGTTGTCAATGGCCTATGCTCCAAGATGTAGGAGTGGAATGTAAATGAAGCACTACTACTACACTTAACTGAATATCTATTCATGATTTTACATTTTGCTTTCTCTATTTAAGTTTGTCAAGTTTTAATATGTAATTTATTTTTATAATACATACATGGAATTTGTATTACTAAGTAAATGTGTTGCATTGAATATACTTCTGCAGAATATTATAAACTATACATAGAACAGAAGAGTCAAGGTTTCCAGCAGTGGTTCAAGAATGCAGGTACCAAACTCAGTACAGACTACTCATATGGCATAAACCCAGCTGAGCTGTGAATTAAATATTCATATTGCACCAAGAATGTAAATGAAGCTCTATAAGGCTATGTCTGCACAACATTGCTCTCGCACGAGAGGAATGCAAATAGGGAAATCAAAATGAAAATGAAGCACTGATTTACAAATCTTGTGCTTCATTTGCATAATCTCATCCAATTGCTTTTTTAGAAGAGATGTTTTTGGAAAATAAAAAACAAAGTGTAGATGGGGTTCTTTTGGGAAAAAAAAGCCCTTTTTGAAAGAACTCTATAAACCTCTTTTTTTTTTGAGGAATAAGGGCTCCTTTGAAAAAGAAGGGTTTTATTCAAAAGAATCCCATTTACACTTTTCTTAAAAAAAAAAAAAACTCTTCCAAAAAAGAGATCAGATGAGCGTATGAAAATGAAGCACAAGATTTGTAAATCAGCGCTTCATTTGCATTTTCAATTTCCTTCCTTTTCTTTCCTCTTTCAAGAGTGGAATGTAGTGTTAGACGTAGACTAACCGCCTAACCACAGAGTCATAGACAGTCCCCTTGAGCATTCCATTCTTTCCTGGTACTCAGGTAAGATGGCTTGTGAGATAAAAGCACCCTTATATGAAAAATCATGAAAAATATTTAGGTTACTCTTAATCCCAGGTAACTGGTCACTTACCCCAGGTCAATTGTAGTTAATCCCATAATAAAAGATCTAAAGATTTATTAACTATCAAAAGGAAGTATGAGTTATTTGCAAAATTAATGCAGCCTAAACATATATAACACACACATGAGGTACAGTCTTAAGTTTCAAAAAATAGAAGTTTCAATAATAATCAAGCTGTATATATTCTTTACAGCTAACCCTGGCAAAGGACAGAGGGTCTTGTGCTTATACTCTTTGCCTTTCAAAGCCCAAGCAGCATACAAGAAAGTCCTACCTTATTGTGGCTTTTATTCCTTTCCCATTTCTACACTGAGTTGCAAATTCAGCTGTTGGGAGGAATTTTCTTGCCCATATCTTCATGAGAGATCAAGGAATGGAGAACAAACAGCAAAGTCTTTTGGACAAAAATGGTTTGTCTACTATTAATGGGCCAACTTTGTTGAGCCTGAGATAATACCTACTATGGAAAACTAGTCATTCACACTCACTAATGCTTCTGTCCTATCAGGCGATTTATTTATAGTTACAGAGCAAACCTTTAAATCTTCCCTTATAACATAGGATTGAGATATTGTAAATGAGATTAACACATGCAGCATCTTACAGATATTTCATGAAGCCTAAACACTAAATATATTCTTACAATTTAAATGCCTGTTTTTATAAAAAACATTAACACATAGGTGAGTGGGAAGGAGGAAGAGACCCTGCGTGTATCTATGCAAATACACAGTTTGCTCCAGTTTTGCTTAAATGTGTTAGATATTCAGCAGATGGAGTGTTTTTTGCTCATTGTAATCAACTTAATTTGTGACCTAACACCAGCTATGTTTCTGTTAAATGTGGCGATACCTAAAGCATGGTTACAAATGTTTGCAATTTTGTGAGACTACAGAAAAGTAGGACTTTGCTATTTTTTTCTAAAGAAATGGGCTCCCAGTTACCAGAAGATCCTTGCTAAGCAGGGGCTTGACTTTCAGAGATTTATAAGAATAGAGGAGCTGAGGAAGGTCCTTCTTTCTGCTTGTTACCTCCCTGCATCTTCACCCACTCCTTCAACTTCTCTGCTGATTCTGGCCAGCCATGAAGCCACTGTTTCCAACAGAACACAACTTCTTCTGGTTTTAGGATCTTTTCTCTTACCTGGCCAGAAGAAAGTGTCTTAGTGCGGCAGGGGAGGGGGCTGATGGGTGTTGTAGTCCTCTGCTTAGAAGAAAGCTCATAAAAATTCTGTTTCCACACAGTCACCCAACTCTTGTAAGAATTTCTCATACTAAACACTATCTGGATAAATGCACAGAGATAGCTGGGTTAGTCTGCGTTCTAACACAACAAACAAGTAGTCGTGTAGCACTTTAATTTTCTTAGTCTTTAAAGTGCTACATGACTGCTTGTTTGTTTTGGATAAATGTAGTTCAGGTTGCAGTAGAGAGGCTGTGAGCACCAATGTGGTATAATTGCTAGAGCAGATTACTTCTCATGGACTTCATTACTTACTTACTCCATGTACTTGGAGTTCCACACGTTGAGTGTAGATCCCCTGGCTCGACGTGGTTTCCATTATCTGCAGGTTTTAAAGTTTGGTTCAGTGGCTCTCAGCACTCCAATGACACATATTGATCCTATATCTGTGTCTGAAGACTCTCCTTTCCCTTCAGGTCTATGATGGAGGCAGCCTGTACTGGAAAATAAGGGAAAGCCTGATGCCTCTTTAACCACCTGTGCAGATACAGAAGGATAACACCAATATTGTCCTAAAATGAGAAGTCCAGATATATCCAAGATACTTTGTTTTTCAAGAGTTGGCAGCTGATTGGGTTATTATTACCAGTTTTTTATTAATATTAAGCTGAGGGAAAAATTCCAAAATCCAAAATCACTTCTCTACAAAGTTATAGAAAGAGAGAGTGGGTATATTTCTTAACTTAAATAGAATAATGATATTTTTTTTCCTTTGCCACCTACTAGAACTGGTGACTCAGAGCCTGGCTTCAGATATTACTTAGATTTGTATATAAGGGAATTATTCTGCATTTGTATCAGGACAGCTGAAGAGACAATCAAGCCTCTTTCACAATTTACTGTGCCACCTTCCAATACAGACCATATTGTTCACCATGTTCCTGATCCCACAGACATTGTACACATGCTTAACTTTACCACCTAGGGGGCCAGCTTTGTTGATTTCTGTGGAGCTGCTCAAGCCAGTAAAGTTCAGCATGTGTGAATTTTCAGAAGCAGGGCCGAAGTTATGAATGAAAAACTGAAAATACTAGCCATATCGTTAATTGGCAACTATAATTCTGGACACGTCTGTAATAAACTGGGATATTTATAGACCATAAAATTTAATTGATAGCAGTGTGATTTTTTTCGTTAAATATATTGCAGGAAACTGCTGAGCCTTTGAAAATGAATTCCCTGATATAACATTTAAGCGTCATAAGTGAGATAAACTGCTTTGGTATGCTTTAGTGGTTATATTGCTTGCAAAGGAGGTTTGCAACATTTAAAATGTTACACATCTGTGAGGCTCAGAGTCACCAGAGCATTACGTAAGCAGGATCTGATTGATGTAAAGTTGGCATGTGCACTCTGACATGCCAAATTAGTTGTGGTCTGCTGTTGTTCCCTGCCACTGGTATAAGGCAGTTATAAGCTTGGACTTTGGTGCTAAAAGCAGAAGCATTTAGAAAAGTAAACTTGGTAATACCTTTGGAAGAGATTCAGAGAATACATGCAACAGGACAAATTGGATAACTTTAAGCAGTCTAGGTGTGGGCCTTTCAAAAACCCTCAGCATTAACTTAAGTCTGCTCCCTTCAAAGGCACTGGTAAAATTCCCATTGACTTTAATGGGAGCAACATTTGGTCAAAGTTGAATAATTTTTGAAAATCCCATTCAAAAGACTTAATTCACCACGGTAAAGCATTACTCAAGTTTTAATCTAATGGAGCACCATTGAGCTCAGTTAAAGTCTACCAGCATAACATGGGAATAACATAGTGGATGGTGCAACGGCCCCTATATTTACAAAGTTATTAAAAGTATATGGTTTTTTGTTATAGTAAACAAAACCCACACTTTTATTGGTGTAGGCTGTGGTGTCCCTACCCTTCCCATTTTCCTTTTGTGCAACAAGGTGTGAGGAAGTCTCTGTCTGTACTCAGAATTTCAAACATTACTCTATATGTAGAGGACTTTTTAAAAAGTTTATCCTGTTATACATGCTGACTAATTTTGCTATAGTTTTTAGGAGAAATAGCTTTATTGTGTAGTTTGGCTTTGTGTGTGTGTGGGTGAGAGAGAAAGAGCACAGCAGAACCAACAACCACTCTGAGCCCTGGTGCAAGAAGTGTGTGTGTGTGTGTGTGTGTGGGTGTGTGTGTGTGATGCCATGTCCTCAGAAGGGTTGGAGCTGTAGTTGGAAGGGAAGGAGCAAGAGCAGTCAGCCCTTAGTACCGCCCAGAACATTGTACCCCACCCCCAACCCTCAGAGCAATACAAAGCGACACTCAAATGCAATTCAAAGGGGCCCAGACCTCCAGCTGCCACCCCTGCTACAGAAGCGGCAGTGGTGGCCAGGAGCTGTGGGCCCCCTAGAATCACCAGGCTCTGGGGCAATTTACCCCTTTGCTGCACCCAGGTAGCTATGGCTTCTATAATTATTCGTGTGACCCTCATGCATTTATTATAGATAACACTATATTTAAGAAATTCAGATTAATAAGGCCAGAAGGGACCACTGTGGTAATGAAGTCTGACCTTCTGGATAATACAGGCCATGAATTTCCCCAAAATAATTTCTTTTGAATTACAGCGTGTCATTGAAAATACACCCAGTCTTGATTTAAGAATTGCTGCTTGTGAAAAATCCATCATAACCCTTGATAAATAGTTGCAACAGTTCATTATTCTCATTGTTAAAAATTGCATTTTATTTCCAGTCCAAATCTTAGCTTCAACTTTTAGCCCCTGGGTGTTGTTGGAACTTTTTTCTGCTAGTCTGAAGAGCCCATTATTAAATATTTGTTGCCCATCTAAGTACTTAGACTGTGATCCAGTCAACCCTTAACCTTCTCATTGTGAAGCTAAATAGATTAAGCTCCTTGAGTCTATCGCAATATTGTATGTTTTCTAATCCTTTAATCATTCCCTTGGCGGTCTCTGAACCCTCTCCAATTTATCAACATCCTTCTGGTAATGTGGAGACCAGAACTGGACACAACTGTTGATGTATAGGCAGTTGCTTAACATACTTTTGTTTGTTATGAAATGTATTTAAGACCCTACATAACCACTGTCAGGTTAGTTGCCCTAAGCCTAGAACAATGTGACACAGGGAAAAGGTTTTATGCAACAGTTTCTGAGACGAGCTCACATGCCGCATTATTATAACCCTATGGAGTTATAGTGGATAGTTCTCTGAAGACATCCATGCAGTGTGCAGCGGCAGTTAGTAAGGCAAATAGGATGTTAGGAATTATTAAAAAAGGGATCAATAATAAGACAAAAGAGATCATACTTCCCCTATATAAAACTATGGTACGCCCACATCTCGAGTACTGCGTGCAGATGTGGTCTCCTCACCTCAAAAAAGATATATTGGCATTAGAAAAGGTTCAGAAAAGGGCGACTAAGATGATTAGGGGCTTGGAAAGGGTCCCATATGGGGAGAGGCTAGAGAGACTGGGACTTTTCAGTTTGGAAAAAAGGCGATTGAGGGGCGATATGATAGAGGTATATAAAATCATGAATGGTGTGGAGAAAGTGAATATAGAAAAATTATTTACCTTTTCCCATAATACAAGAACTAGGGGACACCAAATGAAATTGATGGGTAGTAGGTTCAAAACTAATAAAAGGAAATTTTTCTTCACACAGCGCACAGTCAACCTGTGGAACTCCTTGCCCGAGGAGGCTGTGAAGGCCAGGACTCTATTAGGGTTTAAAAAAGAGCTTGATAAATTTTTGCAGGTTAGGTCCATAAATGGCTATTAGCCAGGGATAAAGTATGGTGCCCCAGCCTTCATAACAAGGGCAGGAGATGGATGGCAGGAGATAAATCACTTGATCATTGTCTTCTGTTCTCCTTCTCTGGGGCACCTGGCATTGGCCACCGTCGGCAGATGGGATGCTGGGCTGGATGGACCTTTGGTCTGATCCAGTATGGCCATTCTTATGTTCTTATGTTCTTATTACATTCACCTTATGTGGAAGGTGTGCTCCCAAAGTTACGCCTCTAGAGCAAGGGTTTTTTTCCTGCCAGAATGCAGCAAAACTGAGTTCCAGCACCGTTTTTCTCCCAGCTGTGGATCCTGTGGCTGGTGCTGCTGGAAGAACTCCACACCCCATCCAGCTCCCATGGCTGAGGCTGCTGGCAAGGGATCTGTGCCCCAGCTGGCTCCCAGCTGCAAGGCTGTGGGGTCCCTCCCACCTGGTGATACTGGGCTTGAGGCTGCCAGCAGGACTTGAGTTCTGGCACCTTTTTGCTACAAAAATAACAATGGTCTTGACCATCTTTTTATAGCTTTCCTGTATACAAGTAAAAAGAACATAGACAGCCATGTGAAACTAGATTGCACCAAACAGATTTTTACCTTGTTTTTCTGGTACCATAGTGTCCCTCTTATTTCTTGATTTTGAACACATGAATTCCAGCTTCCCAAGAGTGTGAAGACAACTCCTAGTTTGGAAGTTTCCCAGAGTGGGTAATTTCAAAGGCCCTCCAGGATGCCAGCCATGGATTGACTTTCCTAGGTGCCTGTGTCAGAGCCCGGTGAAATGGGGAGGCTGAGCTTCCTTATCAACTACCCCTGCTGCAGGAGTGGCATAAGCCTCATTCCCACCCCATTCACATTCTGGTAATTCAGGGGCAAAGAGACTGAAAACCCAAGGTGAAGCTTAGCCCACACATGGGTGAGGAATTGTACTAAGAGGCCTTCCAACTGGGAAGTGAATCTGGGCTTTCTCTACCCACTTGACCACAAGTGGGAGAGGTTTGTTACATTGATTCTTGATTTCCATTTTGATGGCACTTCTGTTCAGTTATTTCTATTTAAACCTCACCTCTAGCATCTCTGTTCTGAGTATTGCTTTCTTACTGACAAAAATCATAAGTCTCTGGATATTACACAATAGTGCACATGGCTATAGTTTATTAACTTTGGGCGTTTTTCATTTTTCAGAGTTGAGTTTTTTCTATCCTAGCAGTGTTCTGCAGAAATGAAATCACATATATTTAGGGTTATTGATTCTTCATAAAAATCAATAGTTTATTATCTGGAGGATTGCCATTTGCAAATGCAAGTTTAAATTTCTCAACAAGACTACAGTTTAACCTTCTAATTTGCCCCTAATCTTATTATAGGCCCCCTAAGGTTATATTTACCTTTAAAGCAATTGGAGTTTTTGAACATATCAGCAGGAGGATTTAAACAGGATGCAGCACTAAGAGGAATTCACGTGAGGTTCTAAAGGGTTTCAGGTTTAGGGTGAGTAACCAGATTACTGAGCCAAACCTGTCACTCAAATTCTTATTATTCTTTTAAGGATAAATGCTCTGACCAGAATAAGTTGGCAAATACTTTTAACATTTACTTTTAACATTGCTGGATTATAATGCCTTTATTCTTTGCAAGTTTCATTTAAAGGTAACACAGCATTGGAATCACAAAACAAAAAAGCAGTCCTGTAGTACTTTAAAGATTAATACGACGCCACAGAAATACTAATCCTAGAACTTTTCCCTGCAACAAGCCCTATTACTAAGTCTGTCCACATATTTACTCTGGAGATACCATCACTGGACCTAACCATGCCAATTACATGATCAGGGACTCATATTCCTGTACCTCCACCAATGTGATATATGCCATAATGTGCCAGCAATGCCCCTCTGCCAAGTAGATTGGACAACCCGGACACAAAGAATGAATGGACACAAATCAGACATGAGGAAACTGAATGCATACAACCCTGTCAGTGAGCATTTCAGTGGAGCAGGCCATAGCACCCAAGACCTGAAAATCTGCATCCTAAATCAAAGAGATTTTAACACCAGACTACAAAGGGAGGCATCTGAACTGGAGTTTATTCTCAAGTTTACTCAAGATGCCACTGCAGGGCATCTGCCCAATTCCCCAGTGTCCCATGCCTTGGGGGAGCAGATCCTCTGTAGAGCGGCTGCCCTGTTCCTCAGTGCCCTGTGCCTCAGGGTAGCTGCTTCTGCTTCAGGGAAGTGCCTCCATGGGGCAGCTGTCCTATTCCCCACCACCCCACGCTGGCAGCCCCCACTGCTGGCAAGCTCCATCATGGGGTGGATGCCTCATTCCCTGGTGCCCCACACCTAGGGGAAGCAGCTTCTATGCCAGGGAGACCATCTACAGGGTGTCTGCCTCATTCCCAAGTTCCTATGCCTCAGGGAGGCAGTTCCTGCTTTGGAGAAGCTTCTCTGTGGGGTGGCTATCCCATTCCTTGGCACAGCAGCTCCCACTGACAGAGACCACTGCCATGGGGTGGTTGCCACATTCTCTGGCCCCCTCTGCAGGGAGGCTACAAAACCTGTATTTAATGTAGTCCCCCATCGGAAGGCTGTGGAGCCCCCATCCCTGGTGCCCCACCATGGGACAGCAGACTCCCATCCCTGGAAGCCAATGTCCCATATTTGCCATAGGGCAAGGTGGCCGCCCTATGGAAGAGTGACATGCAGTGTTATCCATTCCTGGACACTTGCTGTATATTCTTATTGTACCTTTCAAGGGTACTAAATTTACTCTTTAAGGTGAGGGGTTTTGCCAGCACCAGCCTTGTAAACTTGGGCTTCCTAAGAATCAGTGTGGAGAACACAGTGGCTGTGTCTACAGTTGTCCTTGGAGGGGCTAGTTAATGAGGGAGTTTGGAAGATGCTAATGAGGTGCTGACATAATGGCAACCACACGCTATTTGAAAGTGCTGCTTTCAGAACAAATGCCGCCCATGCAGCTGGGGGCCTTTCAAAAGGACCTCTGACTTTAAAAGCCCCTTCTTCCTATTTGGTTTTAGGAAGAAGGGGCTTTCACAGTCGGGGGGGGGGGCTTTCAAAAGGCCCCCGGCTACATGGGCAGTGTGCGCTCCAAAAGCACCACTTTCGAATTGCATGTGACTACCATTATGCTAATGAGGCACTGCATAGTCACATCAGCGCCTTACTAGCATCTTCCAAACTCCCTTATTACCATGCCCCCTTCAAAAGGAGGGGCCAAGTGTAGACACGGCCAATGGTGGCAGGAGAGCTTTTCCCACTAACGAAGCTACCAATGCTTGTGGAAGCTGGAGTAGTTAAGTCAATGACGAAACTCTCTCCTGTCAGCTTAGAGCAGGAGTGAGCAAACTTTTTACATTGAGTCCCACTTTTCATCCCTGCAGCTATCAGGGTCCCCCGGCTTGTCGAATGTAAACCACACCAATGGAAATGTCAGTTATGTTAATTTGGAAAAAGGGCCCCTTTCGGCATGTTTAAGAAAATAAGTCTGTAGAATGTAAAAACGGTATGGATCAGTATGTAAAGGTGACTACACAAACGTAAAAACAGTGACATGTTTCAACATTTCTAATAAGATGGATGAGCCTGACACCCAGCAGCTGATTGTGTTGTGCCCCCATTATGAAGTGTCACGCCTCCACTTTAGGCGCCCCTGACTTAGGGGCTCTTCCATACCTACCCTAGTGTGGCACAGACGCATTGCTGCAGCTGCGTCACTGCAAGTTCTACCGTGTAGCTATAGCCTAGGCTTTCCCTTTCAATTACAAGTTATTTAAAATATTTTCCCCATTATCTGTAATGGTCCACAATCAGAGTTCCCCCTAATAGTTTCCATCCACATTCAGAATAAATTTTGTTATGTGTGCTGACACGTGTGTGTGTGCACCACCAAAAGAAACATGTCCTGCTGGCTGCGGGCAGCTGTGGGCACTCTGCTAATCAGCTGAGCAGCACCTGAATCTCTCCTGCGTATCCACCCAAGCACTTACAAGGAACACTGCCCATCATGGTCTTATCCGGGATAGACAACAGATAGCTACATGAAGTTAGTGTCACATAAACAACTGGCATGAGAGGAGGCTGTGAGATGTGCTTGAAATTGTCATACCGTTCTACATGCACAATTACATAGACAAGTATCGGAGAGGTAGCCGTGTTAGTCTGTGTCTTCAAAAATGAAAAGAAGTCTTGTGGCACCTTATAGATCTATAACCATGATCTTTATATACATCTTGCCAAGTTCAGAACCTTAAACAATACCATACAACATCTTTCTTGCTCGTCATGAATTAATACACAGTGACATTATCTATAACCACCTGATTCAGTTGTTTACGGTTTTGGGTTCAGCCCCCCCGCCCAGTTCTCTCCTTAGGTTGTCTGCACCCTGATTGTTACACCTTACACAATTTTCTATATGCAATATCCTGCTTCCTCACTGCTTCAGTGAAAGACGCTGGCACTAATGAATTACAATCTAGTTACAATCTACCTTTCATGGTGGCAGATAGCTACATGTGTTATACATGCCACCACTGGTTTAGACGTATGTAGACGTATCCAAGCTATCTTTAATTAAGCTGGTTCTGGCATCAATAGCCAGGAAGCTGCAGCACTAACAGCTTCAGCACAGGTTGTACACATGTGATGAGCACTCAGAGCACTCAGAGAGTGGCTGGTTGGTTAGCGCATGCAGAAATCTATGCTACTACTACAGAGTAAAGACAGCTTGGAAATGTTTACCCATGTTGCAGTCATCTGTCCCTCTGCAATGTTGGCAAATATTTATTTTGTGGCTGCACAATGTCAAATATAAAGGGTTCACAAACTATGTTTGTGGACAGATCCCCACACATTACTATAATATGCATATAAACACAATAATAATAACTGCAGAATGTAGCTTTTCTCTATGTATAAAAAAAATCCTCACAGGTGATAGAACGATGTCTTCATGTCAATGCATCTGTCAGCCACCAAGGGGGTAGAGGCAGGGAGCAGGGCTAGAGTATGTGGGGAGGCCCTGGAAAGGCTGGGGCTGGCAGTGTGGCTGTCCGACCTCCTAGGAGGGTTGGAGCTGACCAGGCCG
This sequence comes from Carettochelys insculpta, assembly GCF_033958435.1. Classification (NCBI taxonomy): domain Eukaryota; kingdom Metazoa; phylum Chordata; order Testudines; family Carettochelyidae; genus Carettochelys; species Carettochelys insculpta. Next base: position 142,666,074 of record NC_134137.1, read on the forward strand.
GGACCCTCCCTGACCAGGCTGGGACCCTCCTGTCTTCTTTGCTGTGTAGGAAAGGCACCACTAAGAGCCGAACCCTGGCTGTTATTGATGGGGAGACATTTCATGCCTCTCGTCCCGGGGGTGGAGAGGAGTCAGTACCAACAGCTGGAGCTCGACTCTCAGTAGCACCTTCCCTCCCCATCATGGCCTTGATGTGGTGGCTGCTTTCAGCTCCTCCCCTTGCCCATGGCTGGAGGTGGCCTAGCTCTGCCCTGCCTCTCTCAGTGCCCAAAAGGAGGAGCATCTCTCAGCAACCTCCCACAAGCCTACCTGGGTGGCAGACAGGCCAGGGACTGGGGAGTGGATGGAGGCAGGAAGAAGGGTTAGGGTTGAGGGTAAGCCCGTGTAAGCTGGGGATGGTGGCACAGCCTTCTGACTCCCCAGGGAGAAAGAGGAGTTAGCGAGCATGGAAAGAAGGGGGCACAGCCTCTTGTAGTTACTAAATAATTTTATCCCCATAGCTTGAATTTTCTCTTTTTTGAGCTGAGAAAACTGAACAGGAAAAACTGGCGATGGTTTTCATAATTGATAGTTTCTTCTCTAGAAAAGTGTAGAACTGGAATTGCAAGAATGCCAAAGTTCAGAGTTGAGGTGAATCTGGAGAGCTGTGCGTGGCAGAAATTTGCACAATTCTTATTCTAGCTGGTGCTATGGGTCCCTCATGGAGCATTAAATTAACCCATGGTTGCTTAGTTCAAAAGCAAATACAAGCAGAAAAGTAAATATTATACTGGATTGTGGAAGAAAGATTTATTTCCACCTCTCTGTAATGCTAATATCAAATAAAAAGTTACCAAAAATACGCACTCCACAAAAACACTGAGCTACATTCCCTCTTTAGATGTACTATGCAGAATACAACTTGCATTCCATCTCCCCGCTTGCCAAAAGGAATAAGAAAACAGTGTTCTCTAACCAGATTGTGTGACCCTCAAAGACAATACAGTTCATTAAAAAAAAAAAAGATTTATTCAGCTCCGACAGCATATAATAAATGCTCCTATTCCATGAACTTTCAGAGAAGGAATTACTATGTTATTTTTCAAAGCAGTTCCAGTTCCTCTTTTATGTGCTACAGATGAGGCATCACACCACACAGGACTTCTAGAAAAGCTTTATTATTTTATGCCACTTTTTCAAGGTTACTGCAGTTTTTGATTCTCAGCCCTTCTCCATTTTTTCACATCTGAACTTTATTTTTCTACCATGAGCTATTAAGTAACCTGCCTATTCTATTTTATTCAGTAATGACAATGATTTATGGAAGAGTGTACTGGCTATGAATAGCTTCTGAGAATATATTTTGGAGTTATAACACTATAACTTAACTTTGTATTCTCCTTTCCCTAGCCAGTGCTTCTGAGGAGAAAAACAATAGCCAGTAGTCATTTTAAGAAAGTTACTACTGATTTTCAGGAGCCTAAGCTTTGGGGTACTCTACTTAGTGAGTGCTGAAAATCGGATCTACCTATGGGCTGTAAGACCCAGCCTCTGTGGGTCACAGCTGAGAATACCAAATTCAGGACGAACTGCTGAGAAATACAGCAGACAGTCCCAGATTGGTGGTTATTCTCCATAAAATATACCAAATCAGCCACAGAAGTAATCTTCTGTTTCATCACACTGGTTAACAAGGAGTCAGAATTCCAGTCCTCATGTCAATGCCAGAAACACTGAAATTAATAATGAGTGGTTATTTAAAACCAATTCGATCAAAGGGTTCTTCTGATCCCAAAGTATAAGCAATACGACCAAGTCAATATACAACACAGATATTACCCAATAATTATGCTATTGGCAGTCCTCTAATATTTAAAATCTAAAGGTTTATTTGTAAAGAGAAAGGAAGATAAGAATTAAATCTGGTTAAAAGAATAAAATACATAATTACATGCATAATACATAAAAAGTGCAAAGTTGTTCACTCAGGCTTCTAGCAGTAATGGAGTAAAGTGCTGGTTTAAACCAAGTCTCTGGTTGCTTCCAAATCATTGAAATGTTTTCAGGTTCTTGGTTATAATGCTCCCACTATTGTAAGTTTATAATTCAGAGGTTTAAGCAGGAAAGAAGCAACACGGAAATGTTTCTGAGGCCTTTTATAGCTTCTCTGTGGAGGGAAACTCATTGTTGTCACTGCAGTAAATAAACTACAGTAACAAGATGGTCTTTAGAGTCACATGGGCAAGTCACATGTCCATGCCTGATTCCGAATAGTTATAGTAGAAAACCATTACTGCTAGTCCAAACAGAATGTTCACAGGAAGGTCCAATGAAGGTGAGTTAAATGTTCTTTAGATGGACCACTCAACTTGAATGATCTTTTCAATGTATGTAGGCTAAATACCTTGTGGACTTTACCACAAGAGCCAATGTATTTGAAACACAGGCGTAGCGCCAATACTCATACCTTCCAATACGAAAATGATACATGCAAACAAATAGCATAATCATATTCAACAAATCATCACATTTCTATCTACACCTTACTAGACACATTTTGCATAAAATGTTTTGCAATTATATAAAATGATCTACATGGTCATATTTTAATCAAATAGTATTACACATTAGTTATGGGTTCTCCATTTAGTGAGTGCTGAAAATCATATCTCTGAATGAATTGCTTTTCTGGCTACATGAAATAAAGGCATTCCAAATCAATGGTCACTTCAGGCTTGTGGTTCCCTAAGGCATGAGTGTGCAAAGGATGGGGTGGACCCCTGGGGGGCATGACATTTCATAAGGGGGGCACAGCACAATTGACTGCTGGGTCTCAGGCTTATCCATCTTATTAAAAGTGTTGAAATATATTACTGTTTTCGTGTATGTGTATTCACATTTATATACTGATTAATAACTTTTTTACATTCTACAGACTTGTTTTCTCACACATGCCAAAAGGTTTTTTGGTTTTGTTTTTTTTTCATATGAATGTAACCCAAATGTCTGTCAATTTGGATTACATTAGACAGGTCAGGGGAGGGGCTGGCTAATTGCTGGAATGAAATATTAGGCCTGATATAAAAAGTTTGCTCATCCCTGGGCAAGGGCTTGCTTGCAGGGAACAGCAATACACATCACAACAGAGCGATATGTAACATGAACTTTGGTGTTGTGTGCCACTTGGTCCATATAGCCATGAATGGTGCACACTAAAAAGCCATTGCTGGACTTTAAGATAAAGGTGCAAACTCCCTTATCCAGCACTCTGTTGTCTGCAACATCCCTCTTCCAGCAGGATAAAGGATGTTGCTGGACCAGAGATCAGCCGTGGAGCCCTGCTGTCAGACCCAGCCGTGGGGACACTGGGCCAGGAGAAGGGGAACCCTAGCAGCCTTGTGGCTGGGAGCCAGCTGGGGCACGGAACTCCAGCCCCAGCCCCAGGGACCCCTGACTGGCCAGGGGAACCCTATCAGGCCTGCGTCTGGGAGCTGGCTGGGACTCACCCTGCGGGGAGACCAGCAGCTGCGGGGAGCCCTGCCAGACAGTGAGGGAGCCCAGCAGCCTTGAGGGGATCCCTGCAAGAGTAGTGGCTCCCCTCCAGGCAGCTAGACTGACCTCCCCTCATCTGGCAAATTTCCTCATCCAGTACCATTCAGAACCCGATACAACCTGTACTACATTAAAGCACATTAGGGACCTTCTAATGCACATCAACATTATCTGTACCAATGGTGGGCAAATATTGGCCTGCAGGCTGGATTTGGTTTCCCAGGGTTAGCACCTAGCAGGCTGTCACCACTGTATTTACCCATGCCTCCACAGGTATGGATGATTGCAACTCCAGTTGTCCATGATTGCCATTCCTGGCCACTGGGAGCTATGGGTAGTCATGAACTAGTACATGCCACTTCCAGTAGCTCCCATTGACCAGGAGCTGCAGTTGTCTGTATCTACAGAGGTGCAGGTAAACACATCAGTAGCAGCTCACCCGGGGCTAACCCTGGCAATTCACTGCCATTTTATTGCCCAGCCTCTGTCTTTACTGACCACTCAGTGACCAATAGTTTGGGTGCTTTAGAAATTACACCCCACTAATGTGTATTTTTGCTTTGAGTAGACATGCCCTGATCTGTCTTTTGACCATAGTGATATCCTTTTATACAAACAATGGGCCCAATTCTGCTCCTATTCAAGAGCTGCATCTTTGAGGAAAGTATAAAATACCACAAAACTCTCTGTAAAATCATGACAGTTGCTGAAAGCATCGAATGGATTGAGCAAACCCTGAATTCAGCCTCCTTAGATGACTGGAAGTTCAGCTATTAGCCCTTTCTTATTCATGTTGGATTGTACTAGATTGATTTAGGCTCCAGATATAGTATATGATAAATCAATAAAATAAAAACAGAGTTAACCAATATTTAAAAGGTATGGGTAAAATACTTTATAAAAGTTCATATCGTAGCTAGAAATACTTTCTTACCACCCATCCTGATCAGTTCTGAAGGTTCTAAATTGATTGGTTTGGTTTAATGTTCCACATGATGGACTATTGTCAAGTGATGTGTTTTCTAGTGTCCTGTCAGACATGATTTAAACGGGAAGCCATTTCAAAATGATAAAGTAAATCACTTCTGGAAAACAGCGTTCCGTAAATTCAGAGAACAGTTTCCATTCAAAACTATTTTAAAGAAGGTTCCCTAAAATTAGTTTCCCAAGTATATGTAGAAGCACTTAAATAAGAGGCTTGATTTTCAAAAATGCCAAATACACAAAAGTGTCCGCTGACATTAAGCAGATAGTTTTCATTATTTTTTTCTTTACTTTAGACACAGCAGGGTAACTGTGTTAGTCTGCAGCTTCACAAAAACAAGTTGTCTGTAGCATCTTAAAAACTAATACATTTATTGGGTAATGAGTTTTTGTGGGTCTTAATACTTTTTAAGGTGCTACAGGGCTGCTTGTTTTTCACTTTAGACAATAAGTGCTTTTCAGTCTTCCATTGATGACTCACATCCAAACTCACCGAATGCCAGTTAGAATTCAGCTTCTACCAATTAAATGGAGAAGTAGATAGGCCTGGATGCTGTTGATGGAAAGCTCACAGTTTCTTTTCCCCTTCTATTTGGAATCTCCTGCAATGAAAATTGCAATGCAGCGAATGGAATTGTTACACTGAAAAGCTTGGTGTAGGAACAGAGTCGGTGCTGAGAGACATTTGGGCAGCAGGTAGCACTAGATCCAGAACTGAGATGATGAATATAAGAATGGTCATTTGGGCTGCCACAAATTGTAATTCCCTCCATGCATTTTCCCTCTCAGCAGTGTTGGGTTTACGGCTGCCTGTTATGTGAGAGCTCATGCAAATTTCTTGTTGGTTGGTTGTTAGGAAAAAAATGAGCAGATGGGGGGAACTGTATTATGTGTCTGGAAGACACATTAAGGAGTGTGGCACTTGAAGATTTTCATGTCTGCCTATATGGCCTTATCCTGCACCACTGAAGCACTTTTACCATTGCCCACTAGTGGAGTCATGACAGAATGAGGAGTAACTTTGGAGGCCGACCAGGTCTGGGGACAAAGGTCTGTATATGATCTAACTTATTGGAAAGCTCTCCTGGGGGACACCATCTGTCTATGAATAAAACAGTGATTACGGGGAGAAACACTACTGAAAAAATAATTGTTTCATTAGTAGTAAACTTTTATACTCTTCAAGGGCCCAAAGACCCCTAGCAGGATTGAGGCTCCATGGTTCTAGACATGGAAACAAATAAAAGATAATCTCTGCCTTGGAGGGTTTAAGAGTCTAAAAGACACAAAATAGACAAAGGATAAGGAACAGTTTTATCACATGCAAGCTATTAAAAGTGGAGAAGAATTGGCACAGCCTTACTAGTTATGTTTCAGTTCCGAATTGAACATAACTAAAAACAGCATTGAAAATGTTCTATTTGCCAGAGGGAATCTAAAGTTGAGTTATTTTTTCATAATCTAATTCATCATCTGGAAACAAGAATGCTGCCTCCCTCCTCTAAAAAAGGTTCATTATTTTGATAAAGCCACATGATTATTTTATAATACAGAACAGGTAAATTGGAACTAAACGTCAATTAATTTTTTTTGAAAAAACAAAGTGATTGAAGAAAACCAGGAGATTTCTTTTCATATTAAAGGTAATATATGAACAGACATTTTTTATGTGTGAAACATAAACATATTTCAGTAACTTAGTGTGAGAGTAACGGGAACAAAATGTGCTTGAAGATACAGAAACTGGCCTGTGTTTTGGATATAAGTCAAATAGGAGGAGTTCCCAACCTTCACTGGAGTCAATGAACATACAGAAAGGTTGTGACATTCTCAAGTGCCATATTCGCAAATTCAATTATTTCTAAGTGGTCTCTGGGGCCGGGAGCACCAGTGGCTGCCACTGCTTCCCTGGGGCTCCAGGTTATTTGCCCTATTTGCAAAATTCAACCATTGCAAGGGTTCTCAACATGGAACCCTCATGAATGTTGCGACCCTACTGTAATCAGTATTCAGCACCTCTTGAAACTCAAAAAAGTTACTCCTAAATATGTATTCAAGGCTTCAGCTTGGTTCTGAAAATATTTAAGTACATGAGCAAGTTTAAGCACATTAGAGCTGTGTCTACACGTGCACGCTACTTCGAAATAGCGGCACTCACTTCGAAATAGCGCCCGTCGCGGCTACACGCGTCGGGCGCTATTTCGAAGTTAACTTCGACGTTAGGCGGCGAGACGTCGAAGTCGCTAACCTCATGAGGGGATCAGAATAGCGCCCTACTTCGACGTTCAACGTCGAAGTAGGGACCATGTAGACGATCCGCGTCCCGCAACGTTGAAATTGTGGGGTCCTCCATGGCAGCCATCAGCTGGGGGGTTGAGAGACGCTGTCTCTCCAGCCCGTGCGGGGCTCTATGGTCACCGTGTGCAGCAGCCCTTAGCCCAGGGCTTCTGGCTGCTGCTGCTGCAGCGGGGGATTCATGCTGCATGCACAGGGTCTGCAACTCGTTGTCGGCTCTGTGGATCTTGTGTTGTTTAGTGCAACTGTGTCTGGGAGGGGCCCTTTAAGGGAGCGGCTGGCTGTTGAGTCCGCCCTGTGACCCTGTCTGCAGCTGTGCCTGGCACCCTTATTTCGATATGAGCTACTGTGGCGTGTAGACGTTCCCTCGCTGCGCGTATTTCGATGTGGTGCTGCGCAACGTCGATGTTGAACATCGACGTTGCCAGCCTTGGAGGACGTGTAGACGTTATTCATCGAAATAGCCTATTTCGATGTTGCCACATCGAAATAGGCTACTTCGATGTAGGCTTCACGTGTAGACGTAGCCTAGTAGTCCTATCGACTTCAGGTTGGGTGCATGTCTGAATAGCTAGATTAATTGGAATATAGGTATGTAACTTTAGGGACAACAAACTAAGCTGGAAAAATTCCAATTTATGTTTGGGTTAACATTTTCAAGGACTTTTTTAAGGTATTCACTCATTTTCTGTCATTATGTTGTTTTCTGGCATGTATAGTCTTGATGAAATCCTGGTCTCATTGAAGCAAAATTCCTGGTGACTTCAATGGGTGCGTCTACCCCACAACTGGAAACGTACTTCTCAGTATGGTTAGACAGAAAAACACTAGCTCCACTCCAGCTAGTGCGCTAAAAATAGCAGTGCAGATGTTGTGCAGCAGGTGATGGCTCAAGCTAGTCACACAAACTCAGACCAAGAGTCTCAGGTGAGAGTACCAGGTGGCTAAACTGAGCTGTCACCAATGCTGCAATGTCTGCAATGCTGTTTTTAGCATTGAGCAGAGCTAGCACACACCTGTCTCCCTGAGTTGGGGGGTTACAGTCTGATATCTTCACCCGATTTCTGCATTTTTTCACCTACAGAATCAAAGGTTCTTTGATATCGCTGTAACCGCAAGAGAACCTGGGCGTTATCATCCAGGATCAAACCTGGGATGTCTGGAGAGTAATGCATGAACATCTACTGCAAGAGCTAAAATACACATCTATATTAGTCAAGGCTGTAGCTGGCTCATCAATCTCTAGATGGCTCAGTTATCACTGAAGGGGAACAGAGCATCACACTAACCAGACATGGGTTACATAGCCACATGTGATCCTAATGCTACTTTGATAATGAAATGCACAATAATAATAATAACAATTAATAAAACATTTTCTAGTGGTGGGTGTATACTGAAAGTGCTGTTTCTGCTGTATCTATCTGATCATTATGTAATTATCTGACACTGCATCAGAAATGCACAATAAAAACAAATGAACACAGGGAATAACAACTGAAACCCTTTGTGAAGTCCTGTCTTCGTTGGACTGTACTAGACTGAGACACCTGCGACTTTTAGCCCTTCTTTGGGAAACCTGCAGTCATGTCAAGAAAGTAAATTAGCTGTCTGAATACTCAGAAGGTGAATTATAAATGAGATCATGATGGCTGTCTAAAATCTTGAAATAAGAAGACACATAAATCTAGACAAACATATGAAGCTATTGGAACATCAACCATGGACACAAAAAATTGGAGCTGGAAAAAAATATCAATATTTGCTCTGATTGTGCTAGTCTCTTAGACACAGAGAATATTTTCCCCCAGCTTTTGTTGTATGCAATAAACTTTCTGACTTATGAGCAGAGCCACTCAGGTTTTTTTACCTGATGGAATGTTTATTCATCAGAAAAACTGTGTTCAATGAAAAGCTAAACTTCCCATGAAAATTGGTCTATTTCATGAAATTTCATTGGGAAGATAATTGAAGAAAACATTTCAATATGACTGAACAATTCTGTTTTGATATTTTTGGTATGGAACATTTGATATTCTGTTTCAAGTTACCTTTTGTTCAGAAATTCTTTTAGCTATAGCTTATATTTTTGTTTTTTTTTAAAGTTGAAATGATTGAAACAAAAAGCATTTTTAAAAAAATGTTACCCAGGGAATTTCTATTATTTTCTTAATTTGGAATTACAACAGATTTCCAAATAGAATAATTTCTTGAAAAATGGAAATTCCAGTTCCTGCAAAGCCCTTCTTATGAGAACATGTCATACAAAGGAGGAGGTAGTTATAATCAATTTAACTATAATGATATTTTCCAAATAAAGCTAGAGTTAAGCTAGATTTTGTGTGATGGGGTGGTATCAATAATGCCTTTTCTGTTTTTTTCCACTTTAGTGTTCACTGAAAAACAAACACATGCAATAAGTCATCTTCATGCTTAATATTTTACTGTATCTCTGTGGAGTGTTTCTTTGCATCATACATCTTCCTATTTGTTTGGGAACATCTATCACAGTGCAGGGAATACCATAATCGTGAGCATAACAATATCTGAATCCTACCATTATAAACAGAAGGTATGCATTTATATAACTATGCAGATTACACAGTATCCCTGCACTCAAGTAATTTATTAAAAGCTCTTTTCATGTTGTTCAGGAAAACTGTCTGTGAAGATTATCAAACTGGATTAGGTAGCACAACCAGAGAAAGATCATTTTGCCTATGTCCCTATAACGTATGTTAGACTTTTCCTCAGAGCAGCAGGATTGGTGATCTCCCAATAATGTCTTATTGCCAATAATTCTTTTGTAAAATGTCTTTCATCCTGCAGAGTATGAGGATATTATAGAAATCTGTACAGCATTATAATCCACTACATCTCTAAATGCTTTTCCCAAAGTGTTCTGGAATGTAAATCAAAATGTGGGAATATGATTTACATTAAAATGATATATTCTAATAAAAAATCCTGTTCCAGCGCTAAGCTTCTGAGTCATCCATCCAAACTTAATCAGAGCTCAGTTATTTCCTTGAGTATGTCTAGTATTTAGTCTCTAGATACTCTCAAACAGTTTAACATTGGCAGGAACATATTTTGTTTTCCTTTCATAACTTGGCTGGATGATCAAATTCTTAGCCAAGAATGATACAAAGGACCTCCAACTGTCTCTATCTAATTTGTCATTTTTAAATCCATTGCATTTTAAGAACACTGATTATCAACCCTTTGTTTTTCACTAGCCTCCAACCCAGATGATTCAAACATGAGTGCCGAGGCGGAACAGTGACACATCACTGTGGTTGGAGAGTGGAAAACTAAATTTCCTGCTCCCACTCTGTGGGAGCACTTTTCAGCAGTCAGCATTGTGTCTGTTGTAATGGTGTGCTTGAATAAACAGGGCCCCGGTTTTTAATGCTCACTCATTTACTTGGCTCTTCATCTGCTTATTTTCTACCAAAGGGGAGCCTTTTTCCTAGGTGCAGCTTCTTAAACTGGTCAGTGCTTGTCCTGCTCTATAGCACAGAGTGCACTGTACAAATCATGTTCTCTTTATTGAGAATGTGTTAGAACAGGGTGGCCAACACATGCCCATGGGCCAGAATCTGGCCTATGGAGTCTTTTCATCTGGCCCATGGAGCCAGCAGTGGTGTCATTTTCAAAGCTAGTTGGAAAGCTCCGAGCCACATGTGGCTCTTTAAGAAGCCATTTGAGTCTCTGATTGCTGCTTCTGCTCACTCTTCCTCTGGTTCCCTCCCATGCTGTGCTGAAAGAGTAGAACTCAATTTAACTGGATTAATGGCCAACAGGAGAGATCCACAGAGAGATCAAGCCATTAAACCAATTAAATTGAGTCCCATTATTTCAGCATGGCAGGGCAGAAAGCTGCACTGTTTAGATGGGGGAAGGTAGTAGGAGGGCTCGGGAGAGCCACACAACCAGGCTTAGGAGGAGATGGTGGCCCAGCAAAGGTACAGTGGGGGGTGGCAGCCTGCAGAGCTTCTGTGTGAGGAAAATTAATTCTAGATTTAGAGTACCAAGGGGTTAAGCATGGGGGTGCGGTGGCAGTTTGGGGCCACGAGATGTTATGTCTGGGGGTGAGGGGGTGGGTTTGAGACTGTGAAGGGTTAAGCTTGGGAGCAGGTGGGGGACAGTGTGGGGGTTTGAGGGGTTAAGCCTGGGGGCACAGGGTTAGGGTTTGGTGATATTTTGTGCTCTGCCACCGGAACCTGTAAAAAAATTAACGTATGGCCCCCTCATGAGAAAAGGTTCACCACGCTTGGGTTAGATTCTTTGAAAAGGATTATGTGACTCCTTTTACTTCCCCACTATCACTAAGGTTTTTCAAGCCACATAGAATCTGTGCAGTACTTTGCAGGTTTGGTTGACAGGTGTCAGACCTTTTCTTTGTTTTTCATCTTGTAGGAGTGGCAGCTGTTGGAGTTTACTTTGAGTTTGGGGTATCGTTAGATCAACATGAAATTAAACCAAATTTCAAGTTTCCCGGTAGTTTCACCTTAAAACCATAACATGTTCCATTTTGTCCTGCTTTATGCAGTTACCTGTGCCAGGCATACCAACTTATAACACAGAATAAGAAATCAATTTACATTTGTTGGCAAGACATGAAGTGCATCAGTTCTTTAGTTCAGGTTGTGACACCTCTAGCAATCCAATGTGACATGAATGCATCATCAAAGACATAAAAACGATGTCCAGTGAAAGTCAAATGTTCTTGTGATATAAGTGCTTCCAAGTTCAGTGTCACACACATTCATTAGCCCGTCTGCAGCCATCAGAAATAAACAGAACAGTTAGGCTGTGGCCACACTATCCCCTCCTTTTGGAGGGGCTATGGTAATGTGGCACTTCAGAATATGCTAATGAGGAGCTGCCATGAATACTCAGCACCTCATTAGCATATTGGTGGTCACACGCTTTGAAATTGCCGGTTTCAAAAAGCATGCCACCTGTGCAGCAGGGGCCCTTCAAAATGGCCACTTGATTTCAAAAATCCCTTCTTCACATTTGATTTTGGGAAGAAGGGGCTTTTGAAATCGGGTGGGGGTAAGTTTCAAGGGGTGGCGTGCGTTTCAAAACCAGCAGTTTCAAAGTCGTGCAGCTGCCATTATGCTAATGAGGCACTGTATATGCATGGTGTGCCTCATTAGCATATTCTCAAAATGCCATATTACCATAGTCCCTCTGAAAGGAGAGGCTAGTGTAGCCACAGCCTTTTCGCCTAAACTATAATTAGCATTTCATAAGGAAGAGAGAGGTGAGTTAAGGAGTTTTATGCCATTAGATAATGTAAATTACGATATCTGTTCTTTCAAATAGGTTGCTGCATACTTAACACGTGGGGATTATACAATCCTGATAAGTTTAATACACAGTTTTAAAAGTTGACTCATATATTGTTTATCATGTTAACTTCAGCACTTAAATGACACCTGATCTCTTTGTCTGTGAACATTTAATTAACCCTCAGTCAGTGCTTTGTTAAGTATTGGTTAATATTAAACCGGGCTGTAAGTCACTTATTAAAATACGCTTGAGACAATTTCTATTTAAGTAATGATTCAGCTACTCAAAAATTTTTCTTTAGTTTTAATGTGACCCAGTTTAGCAAGGTATTTAAGCATGAGGAAAACTCAAAGCACACAACTATTTCCATTGAAATCTATAGGACTATTTATAGACTTAAAATTAGGTACACACTAAGGCCATGTCTAGACTGCTGTTTAGCACAGCACGGCTGCTGGCAGCAATATGCTAATGACAGGTCACAAAATTGCAAGTGGGTGACCATTTGCAAACTTGCAAACCTAATTAGCTCAGCCACGTGAGATTTTACTGTCGGCAGGAGGCGTGCCAGCAGTACAGAGAACGTGTGGATGTGCCTCTGCAGGTTAAACCCCCCTTGGGGATAAGGGACTGGTGACAGATCTGGGCTTAGCCAGCAGAGGCACTTACACATGACCTCTGTACTGCCAGCATGCCTTCTGTCGACAGTAAAGTCTTGCGCTGTGCTAATGCGCATCTAGTTGTGGCCTTGAGTCCTACTGAACTGGAGCCTTTGTAAATAGGTAATATAATTTGCCAGAGAATAATCTTCCATTTATTGTAAGGGTCATATTCTGATGACCTTACACTTACTATCTTACTGACAAATCACTCTATCACAGGAAAAATTAGCCTAATTACACGCAGAGGGCTGGTACTACTCAGCCCAGCTAAGGGGAGCAGAACCTAGTCTTTAGTGGGCATCCAGGGCATCTAGTCAAGTGTTTGAGAAATATTTCTGTTGAGACAAGCCATGTATTTTACTGAGTTTGGGCACATATACATGAACAAGAATATTATTCTTGAATGAACCCAGGCAGATATTGGGACGAGTTTCATCAGAATTTTCAGCTATTTCAGCAGTAGGTTTGGGTTTGCTGCTGAATTCCTTGTTGACAATAAGCTCTCACTTAGCAGGATCTGTAAGTAATGCTTACTAACTCTGCTTGATGAGGAGACTCCATTCTATTCTATCCATTCTATCCTAAAAGACAATAGCTAAGTCTAAGTTATACATGCCTTTGTTGCTTGCTCTCTGGACTACCACAACATATACCTGGACCTGGAATCATCAGCCTTTAAGAAACACCAGCTAGTACATAAAACTACAGCAAAAGAAATCTGTTTTCTGCGCTTTCTATCTGAAAGTTCAGGTAGAGTTCTGGAATGGAGACCATGGATGACAACTAGTGTTTCTGTGATACAATGGGACTTTTTATAATCAAGGTAATATTTGTTTGTGTAGAAGATGGAGAGGATCAGACACAGGAATGAATTCTCCCAGGAATTAGGAATCACCATACGCTTCACTATCTTTTGCAGAAGATACCAGACACACGTTTTTGATCTCATTGTTCCAATAAATACACACAGAAACAAGAAGAACACACCTCCCAAAACAAAATGCTCTTTCAAACATACACGCACAACTCTTCTTCTGGGGAGAACATGACAGAAGCAATGTACCATGCATGACAGATGCTAATCACATCACTAAATACAACGTTGGAAGATGTTCAGATACTATGGCGATAAGCAAGTTATAGGAACCGGCAAGAACAGAATTCTATTCTACCACGTTAGTAAGTTTTCAAGGCTTGCATATTTTGGCTCAGATTTTTAAGTTTTCCATATTTTTAATACAATACTAAGCTTATAATAGAAAATTTAAGGTGATAATGTTAAATTCATGCTTTTTCACATCTTGCTAATATAGGAATAGGATACATAATATTATAGTTATAACATGGCATGCTAACTACATTTTAATCTCAGTTTTGACTTTTTATGTTTTATCAAGTTTTTAATTCAGGCATATCATTTATTTGTGATTCCAACAGGGAACTGCAATATTTCTTATATGCTATTTTTTAAAGTTGATTTTAATATTAGTAGCAACTTTGATCAAAGGGAGTCTGGACTTCTGAAAGCAAAACTGTGCTTTCCCGATAATTTATTTCAATCCATTCCACCTTATTAAAACAGGCAGAGAGGCCTCAGAATTCACTGCTAATTATATAGCAATGCCTTCAAATATAACATTTAATGACTTGGAATCCCATGCTTTTTAAAGCAACCTCTTTGCTCTGAAAACTCTCAGGTCACCAACCGCAAGTATATAGATTTTCAGAATATACTTACCATGTCAGAAACAGTTTAGAATTCTCTGCTGTTGGTGCTTACAAGCAAGACAGACTGACCGGTGTTTAAAATTTATATGAGGTAATTTTTGTGTTAACTTACTTATGATCAAAGCATGATGATGTGTTCCAGAATATTAGACTATTAATAAAACGCACCTTTCCATGCAATTTTTGTCTCTCTCCTAGACTTCACTTCACTTTTGAGCCAAACCAGAACAATGTTACACTTCTTATCAGGACAAAAATTTTGAAAGAACTTTTGCAGGCTAGTGAGAAGATTGATTTTTTAAAAAACAAAACATTAAAATCATAAGAAAACCATCAGTTACTGGTGTTAGAGGGTGACTTCTAGGAGACCCTAAATGATGGTACAACAAAATAAGAGGCTAAAAATTTAGGCAAATAATGCACAAACATTCTCAATTGCATTTCCCTACCCACCACCATTAATAGACTCAGACTGCATCTACACTACAAGATAAAATCGATTTTATTAAAATCAATTTCTTAAAGCTGGATTTTATACATTCAATTTTGAGCATCTTCACCTTCCCACACGCTCCCCATAAAATTGACTTACTGCTGCCACACACAAGTAGCTTAAATCAAGCTTAAATCAAGTGCTGCTGCAGTATAGTGTGGGAACCTATCCCACATTTCCCTGAAACCCATAGCATTCTGGCCCCACGAGCAGATGTGGGTATATGATGACATCTTCCCACATTTCATTCCCCTCTTTCCCCTGACATGTTACGTATGTTTAAGTAGACACAGGTGCCACACTGAAACAGCGTGCCTAGGTTTTACTTTGGGCTTGTATATTGAGTTATGCCTCCTGGGAAAGAGGACACGGGTGCTACACTGAAACTTGAATGACTCACAGTAATGGCTCGGGGTGGCTAAAAAATAGTACACTTTTGCAAACCATGAAAATCGTGACCGCCCATGGAGGCCCTTTCAGGAACTTGAATCTGGACTTAGGTCCCCTGCAAAAGAAGACCCTTATGCTTAAGTAGACATGGTTGCCACACTGAAACTTGAATGAATGACCAGTAATGGCCCTGGGTGACTAAAAGACAGTACACTTTTGACAGCCATGAAAATGATGACTGCTCAGGGTGGCCCTTTCAGGAATTTGAATCTGGATTTAGGCCTCCTACCAAAGAAGACCCTTACGTCCAAGTAGACACTGTTGCAACACTGAAACTCAAATGATTCATCAGGCTAAAAGACGCCAGACTACAGGCAGATTTGCACCTGGAAAAGAGGACTCTAAGCACAAGAATATTCCCCGCTGCAAGCCTTACTTCACCAACTGTGGTAATTGTATAGCTAATACATTGCCTTCATTGAAACATGTATGGCTCAGGGAGGCTAAAAGACCCTTGGCTACAGCCAGCCCCCAAAATCATGACTGCCAAGGGAGACATACCCTGGGCAGCTAAAAGACCCCTGGCTACAGGCAGCCCCCAAAAATCATGACCCCCACGGTGTGCAAGCTGCCTGGTACCTTGCGCAGCACGTCCTTTTATTGGCTCGGGGTCAAGCCACACGATGCAATTGGTGCAGGAAGGTTCCAGACCATGTGGTGCCTCCAGGGAAGGGAAAGGAGGGAATGTGGGGGTCAGAACAACATGTAAACGGCTGAAAAGAAGTTTCTCACACTACCAGACAAGCACAACCCCCACTGATAGCCTAGCTGACACGTGGTACGGGGGGGCCAGCGGCTGGCACCAGGCAGCACAATAAAAAAGGCAGCTAGCAGGGGTATGCACAGAACCACAGACCCCACAGCTGTGCTCCTAGCAAAGAAAAAGAAAGATTTTTCAGCTTCTCGTGACCCTACAGCCACAGGCTTGGAGGTGCCAAATTGTAACGGTCTTTCTGTTGCCTAATTTTTCCGCATCTGAGAGCAGTGGAGAGGTAAGAGGCCAGACCAGAGAACTGTGGGGCTTTGTGAGGCACATACAGGACATCTGTGTAGGCTAATGACTCCTAAAGACATGCCGCATCCTCACTACCCTTCGTTCAGAATTTTAAATTCGAATTAAACGCAACACCTGTCAGGTTACTACAGTTTGAGGATTTTGATAGTGTGTCAGTTTTAGTGGTCCCTAAATCAAGCTGATGGAATTTACAGTGAGGACAGGCACTTGGAAAAATCAGGCTAACTGACTTAAAATTGGTTTTATTTTGTGGTGTAGATGCAGCCTGTGTCTATCTCCTGAGCCATTAGTGCACAACCAAGGTTTCCTCAGCAGTGGAACTGGGGCTGAAGGCAGAACTGGGGATGAAAGTGGGGAAAAGGTGAGGCTAGAGGCAGAGCTGGTCCTGTGCAAAGAGAGAGTGAAGGCAGAACTGGGCTGGAGGCCTAGCAAGGGGAGAAGAGGAGCTGCGGAGAGGGACAGGGAGGGACTGAGGGGGAATGATTCTGAGGGCTGAGCTGGCTAGAATAGGGAGCAAGCTCCAGGAGATGAGTGGGATTGAAAGCAAAGCTGGTCCGGGAGTAGAGAGGAGCTGGAACCATAGTGCTTCCTCCCAGCCCCACGTGGGGACTGGCCTGACCCTGGAGATGGAGCAGGACTAGGGCTCAGCAGAGTTATGGAACGCATCGGGCTGAAAGAAAGGCTCTTCTTCCAAGCTCCACCTTGCATCATCCCAAATGTTCTTCTGAACCTTCCTATGGGGCCACACTCACTGTCGATGGACCACTGGTTTAGTCTAATCCCGGTGCTGTGTTGTCTTCCTTGCCTAGGAAAAACACACAGTGCATTTCCTCCTCTCCCACCCCCACACTTCAGTCCAACCTGTTTCAATAATAAAGTTCTTCTACCGAAGAGGCCTCATTGTCTAGAAGCTTAAATGTCTTTTGCTGTGGCTTAGTCCATGAGAAAAAAATTCGTGGGCACTAGATTAATATGAGAACTTTTTGATTTACCTAAATTTCTACCTACACTTCCTCTGTTAGTAAAGCAAGTACATTAACCTTCAAAGGCATAAACCACCTATTTGCAGAATCAGACAAAGCATAAGTTTTAATGGAATGTGTTTTGTACTGAAAATTGTGTTGCTATTATAAATATGACAATGTATTCGTTAAGATTTCTTGATGATGCTTGAAAGCTACATAGGACAGAAGTGGGGGTGGTGAAGGGAGGGGAAGAGGGAGAAGAAAATTATTTACTGAAAGTGTCTGTTAAGTGACATGGATATACCAGAATAAAAAATAAAATTTCTGTTCCAGCTCCTTGGTCCATCATGTATTCCCATGTCTCTTCTGGTCAGAACAACGAATGTTTTAATATCCAAATATATCTCAAAATCCTTTAAGGGATTTTAGAAGGAATCCTGTTTCTGTATATTTATTTCCATTTTAACTAAATTATATGGTAGTAGTTAATCTTTTTTCTCCTGACCAACTTTGGACTGCCTCCATAGAGGTAGTTCTGAAATTCTCTGCACTAGGATGTGTATACTTTTGCACCAGCCCTAGTAGATAGTCCTCCTTTACTTGTAAAAGAGTCAGTATGTTTATTAGGAACTGATCTAGAGCTAAAGTCTCTAGTATTTATCGGACCACTTAGAGCATACACTTCTCAGTTTATGGTTTACAGAGCACATTACAAATGTTTAAAAGATACCACAACATTCACTGTGAAATGGGATTAATTGGTTTGAGCATTGGCGTGCTAAACCCAGGGTTGTGAGTTCAATCTTGAGGGGGCCATTTAGGGCTCTGGGGCAAATAGATTTAAAAAAAATCTGTCAGGGATGGTGATGGGTCCTGCTACAAGGACAAGGGACAGGACTCAATGACCTCTGAAGGTTCTTTCCAGTTCTGTGAGATAGGTATGGCACCTTTAATCAGTCTTAAATAGTAACTCCAGACTATGGGTGATCTGCATCCTCTTCGTTAGCTACCAGCCTCTTTTAAAAGTGACTATTTCTTTAGAACTTTGAGATCTACAAATAAATAATCCTCAGTGATCTCCACTCAGATTTGAAATATGGTTTATCTCTGGTTTTGACCTCTTGGTACCCATGGGCCACACAAGTGAGAGAACAAAAGGCATTGGATTAAGACAGCCAAGTGGTACTAGAGGAACACCAGGATGAGACAACCAAGATTGAAAGCAAACTGCTTTTACATTACGTTAGCCAACCAGAGGCCTGAAGAGCCTTACCACCATGGCAAGTAAAACAGATCGAGTGAGTAAGCTTCCAAAGGCAGCAGCAAACCTGACTTAGAATTACTTGACCTACTGTTCTGAAAGGTTGGAAGATTTGATTTACATCCACGTAACAAGAGGATGATTGCTGTTCAATATTTATTCAGAGCTTCGGAGTTTAGTCTCCCTGAAAACTCGTGTCTTCCTTTCTCCCAACACCCACAGCATCTTACATCCTTCCATGTATGCCCCAAACTTCACAGTCTTAATCATAGCCTCATTATAGTTTACTTCCCTCTCCTCAATGTCCTCCTGCTTCCTGAGTGCACACTCTCTGGTTGGTCTCCATTGGGTTCCGAGATCAGACTGCCTGAAACCTGTTGCATGGTTCAGGTGGGCGTGAAAACTGTGGTAACAGATGCAAGAGCCCTGTACCAGCCTGCAACCAAACTATAGCTGCCATTTTAGATTCCTTTAAAAAAAGCCTCTTGTGAAAAACAGTGAGGCTTGCAAGCTGATGTAGCATTGAGCTCTGGTGCTGGAATCCACTGGGGGGGTGGCAAGATTCTGTACTACACTTTGCACAAATGCATAAAAATACTCTTAAAAGTAAGTCCTCTTAAAGTATTATACTTAAATGATAATATTTTGAGAAACAACTCGTGTTTCAAGATACCAACATTAAGTGTTTTCTTCATCACTGCATACATTCATATTTCTCAACTTCAAATAAAATCCCACCTAATCTTGAGGAAGCCTAAAAAGAAACCTAAATTTAATTCCTACTTTAAAGCCTCAAGTCAGGGTGAATTGTCAGTTGAAAATAATAGAACTATCAGTATTTTTGTTTGTGATAAAATTAAAAAAAAACCAGAGTCTTTAGAGAAAGGAATCTTGCGTCGACATGCAATGTGTCAGAGTGAAGAATCGGTGTTTATATTCACTGGCATTGGCTAAATCCCAATACTCTATTACATTCATAGTAGAGATCAAGCATATTATACCCTGAGATGACTGTTTACTTCCACGTATGTGATGAGATTCTAATATTTATGCCTGTATAATTCAGCAAGACACTCTGTAATAAGTCCTGTTTCACAAATCAGTGAAGGAACTCAAAATGCAGTTTCTTGCCATGGAAATTAGAGAGAGACAGAGAGACAGAGAGATGGGAACACAGAAAAAAATACCTAGCGTAACATTCTAAACTATACAAAAATCACAATGTTAATCTTCATTATTTGCAATTCAGCTCTCAATGGAAGGTCTGGTTGCTTGCTGAACTGCATCTTACATCAGTTTAAAAAGAAATAACCTGAAACATAATGCCCTATGCTGTATAATTACAAGACTATACCTGAGGAAATGTTATTGTTTTTCTCTTGCAAAAAATGGTCATGCTGATATATGCTATATGAATGCATTTATATTTTTATTACATGTTTAAAAATAACTGGCATTCAGAAGCATTTAACTCTTTACATATAAAATATACATCCCTTCTCGAGTTGTCACATGCAGTATGTTTCACTGCCTCTTTTACATACCTTTGCTCCAAAAGTCTAAGACAATGTCACATTCGCACTGAAATAAAATTTGCATTCCTTAGTGCATAACACATTAAATCTCATTCCAGAACAAACAAGGCTGACACTTAGAAAACAGCCTTCCCTTTAACTATAGAGTCAGATTAAGACTAATTAGAGTCTTATCCACCATATATTTCTCCACCCCAGGGATTTAGCAGCCCCTCTGTATTTTCTCTGACAGACGCTTTCTTCTAGTAAGGCACTTACTTCCTTGATTCACTGTTCCTCCCACCTGAGTCTGACATCTCCCTCTCCCACTTCCCCAGCCACTTCCACTACAGCTCAAACTCACAGTAACAACCCAGGACTAGTAAGAAAAGGCTGTCAGGATAATATATTTTGAATGGCCCATAAAATTCCATTAGGGTACTGTGAACCATTTGTACTGTGTGTATGTAATATATATTGCTATTATAAACAATAAAAGATTGTCAAGTTTGAATTAAGACTACCACACTGCATATTCCACCCATTCAAGCCGTAATATGCAAGGATATAAATGTGTAAATTATATGACATCTACACTCCTATTCTTAACCTCAGCTACCTCTCTTCCACTATGCACAGGTTACGTCCTATCTCCTTGTTGATTCTAGCTGTCGTTCTCACCATCTTAACTGCTTCCTTCTTGCTCTTGATGATATGCATTTGTGGGATATACAGCCTAGCTAACTTCCCCCAATATTAATATTGCTGATAATGGTTTCCCAAATTTTATCTTATTTCTTTAATTTATCCTCTTCTTTGAGTTTTTTCATACCCTCACTTAAGATGTCTTTCCTCCTTTTACATGTTTCTCATTCTCCCTTCTTATTTCTTTCCATCTTTTTTTTCACCCATCCCTAATCTCTTGGGAGAGTTATTTTCTATATTCTCTATTTTACCTCATGTTGTTCTAAAACTGTCCACTCAATCTCTTCTCTATTTGTCAGTGTCTCCTTTTCATTCTTTATCCACACAGCCATTGTTCACATCAGAGTGCTCTTTGTTCATTCCCTTCTGGTCCCCATATTCCCCTAAGTTTCTGACTGTAATACATTAAATGAAGGAAAAATTGGGTGTGGCTTCTGTTGGTGGTGTTAAAGGAGAGGACTGTGTTACTGTAAGTCTATGTCTAGACTAGAGGGTTTTGTCAGCCTGCTCTGTTATGTCAAAGGTCTATCAAACATGCAACTAAATTAGATTTTAATAGTCCAGATACCAGGTTGTTCATAGTGCTTCATAGGATTTCATTCTTAACTACTAAGACTGAGTGAGCTTGAAGTTGTTGCATGTCTCTTGCTCACAAAAGGGCTTCACTTATTTGACTGAAGTTATTAACTGAATTACTCCTTTCTTGCTTGTTATCCGAGTTATGTAATTCTGCCATATATCAAATTAAGATGAAATTCACATAAATGTAAAAATTTTACAACATGATTACAATCTCCAGATACTTTACTGTGTTTCTTCTTCAACCTCTAAATTCACTGAATCTGGTTTAATTTGCCAAAATGCATAACAGTGAAAAAGATCATTTTGAGAAAGGTAAGCTGACAATACAATTTGGGGCTTGTCTACACTACCATCCTCCTTCAAAGGAAGGATGGTAATTAGGGTGTTGGGAGTTTACCAATGAAGTGCTGCACTGCATAAGCAGCACTTCATTAAGCAAATTCCCCCCTTCCCCTGCGGCAACTTCGAAATGTTAAACTTCGAAGTGCTGGCTCGCATCTAGCCACAGCTCACCCGTCGGTACTTCAAAGTGCTGGGGCAACTCCAAAGTCCCCTTACTCCTCAAAATTTTGCAGCACAGAACTTCATTAGTAAACTCCCAACACCCTAATTACCATCCTTGCTTTGAAAGAGGGTGGTAGGGTAGACAAACCCTTGGTGCCCTATTTTAAGTGTCGTGTAGAAATATAATATGTTTATTGAATGAGCTAACTCCCCCTTAATTTTGAGCCACTGTAAGTTTCTTCTTGATCTGGACTTAGGAGGCCAAGATGCTGTTACTTACACTAATGTAAGGTACATCTACTCAGTGTTTTTTTTTTTTCTAGCAAAAAAGGTGCTGGAAATTAAGTCCTGCTGGCGGCTTCAGCCCTGGGATCCCTGGTAGGGTGTCGGTGGACACAGGGGGGTGGCGGGGAGGACGACCCTGCTGCTCTGTGGCTGGGAGTCAGCTGGGGTGCAGAGCCCTGGCTGACAAGCATCAGCCTTGGGAACTCTGGCCGGAGGGTGCAGGGAGAAACCCACAGCCCTTTGGCTTGGAGCCAGGTGAGGTGCAGAGCCCTGTTCGCAGCACCCACTGCGGGATCCCCAGCTGAGGGAAAAGGGTGATGGAACTCAGTTCCACTGTGTTCTGGTAGAAAAAAAAACCCCTCGCATCTGCTGATGTCAGTGGTGTTGAATTGCTAAGAAATCAAAGTGGAATCTGGCCCAAACTATGTCATAATATCTTTAAATCACCATCTACCCTCCTATTGATGCAATTATGCTGTTTATTCATCTATTCATTAACTCAGGAATAAATCATGAGATAAACTTTGAGAACAGCAAGAAGTCCAGTGGCACCTTATAGACTAACAGATCTTTTGGAGCATGAGCTTTCGTGGGCAAAGACCCACTTCATCAGATGCATGAGTGGGGGTGCTGGTTTCAGAGGGATATTTAAAGAGTGGGGTCCCAGACAAGGGTGGGGGTCAGAGCTGACAAGGTCTATTCAGCAAGGTGGAAATGCCCCAGTTTCAAGAGTAGGTATCAAAAGAGGAAAAAACAAGTCAGATCAAACAGATAAACCTTGTAATCATTTTTAGGTTTATCTTCATCCAATTTTTAAAAGTAATTTCACTAGACTTCAGTGTAGCACCACTGCCTTTATATTCCGCGGTGCCAATTTATGCTCCTGAATCCAGTAAACCCTCGATTTAACAGACTCCGATTTAAAAGCCTTTGGAAATAATGGACGCTCTCCCTCAGCCCCTCCCCCACAAATACAGGCCAGCAACTCTCCAGAGCTGCTGGAGCTGGAGCTGCTGCTGGAGCTGGAGCCACTGGGGCTGAAGGAATCATCAGAGTGGCTGGGGCTGCCAGGGCCAGAGGCGCTACCAGGGCCACTGCTGCAGCTGGGGCCTCTGGGGCTGGAGCTGCCATGTGCTCCTCCCAGCTGGGTGGGTGCCTGGACCAGACAGATGGTGGGTGTGCTGCCAGCCAGAGCCTGGGCAGAGGCACGCCCGGTCCCGGGAAACTTAGTTTCCACAGGAGTGTCCTGCCTTGAGTAGGTGATGAGCAGCTCCTGGGAGGTGAATCGAGAGGCTCTGCTCTGTAAACAGTGCAAAGAACCCACTGCCAAGCTCTGCCTCCTGAGCTCACTGTGTTCCTCTCAGGTTGCAGACGGAGTGCTCCCTAGTGCGCTTTGCAAGGTGCCTCCAGTCCTGCAGATTTGGATTTAACAGACATCTGACATCACCGTGCACCCGTTCCGCATTAAATCGAGGGTTTACAATATTCACGTATGTGGATGTAGCAAGTTTTCTGTTTTTAAATTCTCTCTCCTCAATAGCACAGCTAGTGTCCACTATTATCACTCACAAACCAGATAAATACATATGCAACTGGCTAGTTAGGCTTGTAAATGGACATTTCAAAAACGGTTACTCAACTACTGTACGTAGGCACTATAATTTCGTGTGGGCTGGTTAGTAAATTGGGTATGCTTGTTGCTATGCACAGACAGTAACAAATGCAATGGGGCCATCTCATAGCTTGTTTAGTTAGATCTGCTATGTGTTTTGTTAACTCCCACGGGATTAAGTTTTGTTCCAACAAACAAATCATTAGGCACAAAGATTTTCAAATCAATCTCTATTCCTGTCAGACATTGAAAACTGCTACTTTTGAATCAATATTAGCTTGCAATTGTCATCTGGCTGGAATTGGTAAGCACCCTTTTTATATTTAGGCTGTTTTGCACTCTCTCATCTTTCTCTTTATTTTAAAGCTGAGTGGAAAGGAATGTAATCAGAAATGAGTAAAACAAAGTTTCTTCAAAGGAAAATTCATACAATACTAGGCCAAGTATGTGTGTTGTGGTTGAAAGCTAGCTACTCACTACAGATGCTTCAGATACCTTCTTCATATTCCAATAATGGTTATTGAGTCTCCAGAGAGTCAGACTTGTGGAGCAAGGGGAGCATATGCCCCAGGGCCCGGCCTTACAAAGGGGCCCAAAGCACCAAGCACCACTGCTGCTGAAGTTTCAGGCACATTTGAAGGGCCATAACAGCGCTGTGTCTGCTGCTCCACCCACAGCTCTGAGGGAGCGTGAGGGGGCCCAGGGCTGACTGTTCTAAACCCTGCCCCTTCTGCTGTTGCCCCTAGACTTGTGCGAAGTCCCCGGGATTGCCCATTAACACAATGGAGCATCTCCCAATAATAATTATTAATGCCAATGTTCGGAGCTTCAACTTTCAGGGTAAAACAAGGCTCAGGAGTAATTTAAATAAGTACTACAGTGCACTTTCAATCACAGAGAAGTGACTAGGGTTTCATTCAGTCTCAGATTTGGATTCATATACACTGAAAAATTGATACTTAAATCAGATCAGAATTGTTTGTATCATTCTGTTTCTCCTTCACATGCAGGAAAAATTGAAATGTAGGAAAACTACAATACTTTCAAACATATACCACTGAAAAGAGTATTGGGGGTGTGGCCTGAGGTGGTTGTACATTGGCACTCTCAGGGGCCTAATCGGGGGTGGGAGGAAAGATGTTCTGCAGTCTGCAATCAAATGTAAAGAAATATAGACAGAGTGAGCTGATAGCAAGTGTGAAGAGCTGGGATGTGGGTGGCTGGCGGAGGGGAGCGAAATAGGTGCCTATATAAGAAAATGGTCCAAATAGCAGGACTGTCCCTATAAAATCAAAACATATGGTCACCCTAACCATACAGCAGTCTTGAGAGTGGTCCAAGGCTCAGAGCAGCATCATAGGAAGGTGTTTCTCCCACATCAGTCTTCGCCAAGTGGAACTGAAGCTGGAGTTCTTTTTGTACATTTTGTTGTTCTCCATGCTTTTAATGTTTGTTTTCAGAATACTTTCAAAAACAGTCTGGCAGGACATGCAAATGGTGATTTAAATTTCAGAGGGAAATATCAGCATTAGCAATCGTCACCACGCTAAAAGTTATATGATAGCAGAGTTGTAAATTACATATTAAAAGAGCTGCATATTTGGTCTTTCTTTGTGATGACAACGTTTTACATTGAGAAACCCATATACTAACAACTTGGTTGAGACTTCTTAAAAGAAAAAAAGGTATCAAAAGCTTTCAAAGGCAAACTTGGACTCCTCATGGTCTGCAATTAAATACAGATTCTAAGATTTACGGGCTAGAACACTAGCATTTCAGTATCTATTGCCCTGAAACGCTAAAATTTACTAATTGGCTATGTCTACATAGAGGCTGTGGCCACACTTGGATAAAATTTAGAAATGGCCATGTTAATGGCCAAATCAGAGGATACTAATGAGGCGCTGAAATGAATATTCAGCACCTCATTAGCATGCTGCCAGCCCCAGCACTTCGAAAGTGCCACTTTCGAATGCCCATGGCTCAGCGCAGCTATACGGAGGTCCTTTTCGAAAGGACCCCGCAGACTTTGAAATCCCCTTACTCCTGTCAGCTGATAGGAATAAGGGGATTTCGAAGTCTGAGGGGTCCTTTCAAAAAGGACCCCCCAAGGAGGAGCCATGCACGATCGAAAGTGCCAATTTCAAAGTGCTGCAGCCGGCAGCATGCTATTGAGGTGCTGAATAGTCATTTCAGCATTCATTAGTATCCTCTGATTTGGCCATTACCATGGCCATTTCTAAATTTTGGCCAAGTGTGGCTATAGCTGGAGAGTTTTGTAGACAAAATTGGGATTTTTGTCAACCAAACTCTCAGAGCATCTACACAAAAAATGCATTTTGTTGACAGAAATGATTGACATAAAAGCTGTGTAGATGCTCTGGGGGGCCCTTTTGTCAATGAAGTAGATCAAGAGATTGATCTGCTTTTATGTGTGGATGCCATCTGTTGGAAGTTTTGTCAGAACATCTCTTCCCACAGTAACTTCTGTAGATAGATGCTTCTATTGTAGACATAGCCACTATCATTTTATTTTTAACTAGCAAATGTATCTGGCCATTGTTCAGACCCTTACCTCGATTAAGCTTTTTTTTTTTAAATTAAAGGAAAATGTACATGCTTTATTTAAGAGATTTTTTTAAAAAATACAGTTTTATTTTTATGATGTTAATTTTTATTTGAGATTTCTTAAAAAGGGTTTGTTAAAATTCTTCCATTCCTTGTTTGTAATATTTTGAAAATTAGAATTCTATCAAGTATTTTTTTTTAATTCCCATAAACTTTTATCATTCACTGGCTACATCTACACTAGCCAAAAACTTCGAAATAGCCATGCAAATGGCCATTTCGAAGTTTACTAATGAAGCGCTGAAATACATATTCAGCACCTCATTAGCATGCGGGCGGCCGCAGCATTTTGAAATTGACGCAGCTCGCCGCTGCGCGGCTCGTCCAGATGGGGTTCTGTTTTGAAAGGACCCTGCCTACTTTGAAGTCCCCTTATTCCCATCTGCTCATAGGAATAAGGGGACTTCGAAGCAGCCCGGGTCCTTTTGAAAAGGAGCCCCATCTGGACAAGCCGCGCGGCAGCGAGCCGCATCAATTTTGAAGTGCCGCAGCCGCCCACATGCTAATGAGGCGCTGAATATGTATTTCAGCACTTCATTAGTAAACTTCGAAATGGCCATTTGCATGGCCATTTCGAAGTTTTTGGCTAGGGTAGAAATGGCCACTGTGTTTTAACAAAAAACGGCTATAGTTAATTTGGTTTCCAATAACATTTTCTAGTTTTCAACCCTTAAGCACTGATTTAGCTCTGCTAAAACAGAGCATTACTCCATATTTCTCTGTTTTATTTCTTTTCTGTAAAGTTTATTAAGAAGCATTCCTATTCCAGGTTCATCCTATTATTCTGGCTCCTCTTGGTTCAGTCTCTTTCAACATTTGTCAGTTACATCAGTGCTGAGGAGTGTACTTGATTTGGTGATTCTGTCTCTTGTCTGTTAGGATTTATGCGAAGCAATCCCATTACAGGAACATCCCATTTTCCTGGCACAACCAAACCCCAACCTTGCTTTACGATAAGAGGATGCTCTGTATGAAT
This sequence comes from Carettochelys insculpta, assembly GCF_033958435.1. Classification (NCBI taxonomy): domain Eukaryota; kingdom Metazoa; phylum Chordata; order Testudines; family Carettochelyidae; genus Carettochelys; species Carettochelys insculpta. Next base: position 142,693,568 of record NC_134137.1, read on the forward strand.
CTGGTGGTCCTAACTCTGACAACCAAATTCTCTTACTGTGTCTTAAACTGTTTTTAAAACTGCACTAAAATATTAAAAAAAATTGTGAATAATTCTTTTAAACATACTTGTAAACTATATATTATATGCAAGAGTTACAGAGCAGAAAAGCAGTTAGGTACCTTCTTCATTTCAACAAGAACATTCTCCAAAATCAGTTTTACTTTTCCTATTATTAAGAGGCACCCCTGAATTTTGCTGAAGGTGGATTTAGGAAAAATGTAGATTAAACAGTTACTCTCTGACATATGAATGCATCCAGGGCCCGACGAATGTTTCATTTCCCTTAAATTTTCTAAGCACAGTCTCAGGTAAGTCAACTGTGAAATGACAGCATTACCAACACATGAGAGGTCCTTTTACTTTTCTCCAGCTGTGTTTGGTTTAAAATTGTATTGGCTAGCTCTGTAAACCCCTCACTGCATTAGCTATTGCTGTCTATCTAATGTTAATGCAACCAGATTTTCTTTCAGTAAGAACTCACTGCCTGAAGTTTACATTTCTCTGAAGAGAAATAGGCACAAAGAACTTCACAGGAGTTAAAATGGAACTACAGTTGCAGAGAGCTATTCACCAGGGGTGAAATCTTGCTACCATTGTCAATACCAAATCTCCAACTGATTTAAACAGAGCATGGATTTCACCTTAGGAAAAGAAACACGAAAAATAAACCTTTCTAAATCCCCTTGGAAATGTTCCTGAGCTCTTAATGCTGTTTGCCCTAGGCCAAGAGGTGACAAGTCAACCTGACATGGTTTATCATTCATATTATATATTGGTCAAAATAGCTTTAAATCATCATAAACAGGGACTTGCTAATTATCTCGTAGGGCATTCAATTTCTGCACAGCAATATTAATGCAGATGGGAGGCACTTTGTTTCAATAAGATGATTAAGAAGCCTTCTTGATAACTCAGTTTGCTAGGTATGAGTCTTAAAAGGCCACTCCTCTCATGCAAAAAGGAATGATGCAAAATACATATTTTTAAATAAAAAAGTCAGATTTTCAGTTTGGCTTTCTGTCTTTCCATGACCAGACAATACATCCTGCATCTGTCTGGGAAGAGAACTATTCGGGCAATATCAACATCAGCAATGAAATTGTGTCAGATGTTCTCTCTCAGCATAGGCTTCCAAAGCAGTTAATGAAGCCTGAACTGAGCCCATATGTCCAATGACAAATTTGTTGTTGCTGTTTTAGCTCCTGGTCTGCATCATAAAAACATAAAAATACTCACTAGATTGGGAAGGGTACTTTACTCTTAACTGTGCTTATTGCTAGTGATCTAATAAGTTGTTTTCCCCCCCCAAGAATATAAGCTGTTTGAAAAAAAGAAATGTGGAAGCCCAGACCAGAATAGGCAGTTAAAAATAATTTTATTTGCTTTCTTCAAAGATTTCTTTGTTGACTTCATTCATTCTGTCTCCTTGTGCTCAGTGGACTTGGAGGTCCTCTTGTTTCCTCTATGCAGTTTTTGATTACCAGACAGAGCTTTTTCCAGCCCGTTGCATTTCAAATTTATGTTCTTTAATAATAATAAAAAAGACATGTTAAAGAAAAAAGGCAATTATTTCTTGGGACAATTTAATGCTGCCTGATATAATTATGGCGTTGAATGCAATATTTATTCAGAATAAAAGCCAGGATCTTATTTTCCTGAAAACAGTTTTAGATGTGCAGGCTTTGTAGCAAGCACAGCTTTAACGCAAGCTAATCCCCCACACATGAAGGAACAACTAATAAATACTGAGTAGTGATGAAGGCAAGAGACATGAGTGCAATGTCCAGAAGCAAAACTAATGTAATCTAATTTCTCCTTATGCTTGTTAGTCCCAGAGGCACAAATGGGATTTATTAGCCTTTGAAGGACAAGTAGACCCATTTTGTATAATACAGTAGACAGTTTAAATATGCTTAATTTGTAAGTGTTATTGTAAAATTGTAGGTCTGTTTTACCTTTAATGCTCAGATTTGGTCATCAGACAATTCACTTTTGGGTAGTAATGGGACAAGGAAGCAGTGTTCAGATATAGACAAACATTAGGATTGTGCTAGTTGAAATGCTTCAGTTCACGTCTCAACTGAAGTGAAGTTTCTACAGCTAGCAGTTCTTACAAAAGTTTGATCCCAATTGACAGAACTGGTATGAGATCAGCTGTTGCTATGAGACAGCTGCTAGGTCCACTGGTGAAAAAGGTCACAATTTAGCTAATCTCATGATGACAGTGTAGATGTTCCCCAAAAGGAATGGCAATGGATCCAGAAATAAGACCTTTTGGATTTTGCATCAAAATCGTCAATCAGCTTAAACCGAGACCTGTAGGTTTTGGCATCAAGTTCAGTATACACATGGAGTAAGAAGGAGCGGCCCTGTGACATCAGGTAAAAAGCAATAGCTAAGTGATAAAGTAAGATAAATCAACTAAAGCCTTATAGGACATTTGTAAGTATCATTAGTACCAATATCATTTGTAATGAGGGTTTATGGAATATTGTGCTTCAGGTCACAGGCTGACCTCTCTGAGGTCTCAGGTAGGAATTCTCCTTACTCCTGTCCTCACACATCAGCCAGGTTCATGCTGGCTGATTCATTTTCCTGTGTCAGAAACTGGCCTCTGCTGGAGGCACAATACTAAATAAAATCCTGGTCCTGCCATGAGAATATTTCTTGTGGATGCCTTTTTCCCATCCTAGGACTCTGCATGGGTCTACGTTAGCAGATCTCATTAGAGATCTCATTAGAGAATTAGAACTTATCAGAAATCCTGCACACCTTGGACAAAATTACATACCGCACCTCCCGTCATATTGCTAGTCCTAAGCATTAAAAAACCGGGAGATTTTATTTGCAAATCAGGAAATTTGTAGAAAAGTAAAATTTGGGTTGTGTTTGCTTTCTGTGTTGTGGTCCCTTAAGGTTCTCATATTCAATATTTTTTCTCTACAACCAATATATATATATATATATATATATATATATATATATATAACCAATATATACCAGTACTTGCCTGTATTGAGTTCTGACACCTCAGCAAATCCAGATGCAGGATTGTTGGGGTTGGGGGCAGGGGGGGAAGGCATCTGAGTACTGGCTCCTCTTTTCTTTAAACAAAAACAAAAACGAAAACACTGCATAGTAGTTATGATAAAGTGCTTAACTTGCTAAACATGATATAAAAATATTAGCCCAATAATCTTCATAGCAAGCCTGCAACATGGTAAGCACCTGTATTTTCATTATGAAGATCTGAGGGTGAGACAGGCAGGCTAGGGTCCAAATATTCAGAAGTGATCACTAATTCTGAATGATGCATTTTTTGAAAGATGAGCCCTGGTATGCCTATGAGTTTTTTCAGACATTCTGATCAACCAGACATATTATCAGTTGAGCCTTCAGCAGCTCCCAACCTCTGAAAATAGGCCCTAGTGTTCTCCAGCTGTGTATCAAAAGCTGTTATATTCCAAGTGTAGACATAGTTGAAAAATTTTAGCTTAAGCAGTTTCCCCAAACCTACACAATTAGAACTTGAAAGTGCTTGACAGCTGGTGTTGGTTCGCCTAAATTGAGCAAACCTCTCTACTGCCTTATAACCACATAATATCCTTGCAAAAATAGCTTTCATCTTAGGAAAAAAACTAGACAATTTTAAAATCACATCATAGACTGACCTAAAAGTGGAACAAGTTGCACGCCAGAAGACAATGTAAAAACATGGCCTACTCCATAATAATTGTAGGTAGCATATTAGATATAAGCTTTAAGAAGAGTATTATCACCAAACATTATATGCATAGAAGCCTACCTGTTTGTGTCTGTTATAAAATAACTATTATTACTACTGTATTTGGTCTTTTCTTAAAAAAAAATACTGCGTTGTACACTCAAAGATACTATTCTGAAGTTTTTTTGTTACTCATGTAGCAAGACCTTCCAAGTGCAACATTTTGCTCAGAACATATCACTGTGTTACCTTAATTAAATCAGCGCCCTGCTTGATCTTAGAGGAGGGACCCTATACAAAAAATAAAGCTCTCAACAGTTACCACTCCATCAGCTGCAGAAGGTGAGTGGGGGTGACAGCTCTAACAGCAATGGGGTTCACAGGTCCTCAAAGCAAATTCTCAGGGGAAATAAATGCTCTTTTACAGATGACTTGTTCCTAAGTGCTATTCTTTCAGAAATGTTCTGAACAGCGTCTTACGAGCACCAAATGAAGAGACAGCTGCTGTCACCATTACTATTGCAAGGGGGGTGGGGAAGATGTTTTTCTGCTCTCCTATTCTACTAAACAGAGCTGACAGTTTGATTTACTTGCATGTTATGTGAAAAGCCTGTCTCTTGTACCTCTGTGGGAGATAGAGGGTTTAATGAATCTGAAGATTTGGAAACCTCCAGTCTTTATTGTCACAAGCATTTCATGTCCAATTTGGAAAACTAGGCAACAAAAACAGTGGAGGCAAACAAAGGTCATGGGGTGAAAATTCAAGGACTCATTTGCCTCATTTTCACTACAAGGGAAATGACTGCAGTAGAACAAGCTGCCATAAATGGTATGAGAAATCACTGCAAATGACAGATAAGCTATAAGAGTGAGATGTTGGCTCCCTGGAGGTTTCATTGACTTCATTTAGGCCAGGCTTTTCCCTATAGCTTTTTCTTAACTTCAGCTGGAAGAATTAGAAAGCTCTGGCCCTAGAACAAATAACCCAGGAAGCTAGCAGTGCAAGAGAGATGCAAGCACAAGTATTATTTTTAAGATTTGGAGTCTGTTGAGAAACTTTTGATCTTTCACCAATAATATATTTACAGCCACTCATAAGTCTAAGACAACAGTGTTCAACAGGAATTCAAAGGTTGCCGTACTTGGGGTTGTTGTTTTCCATATTCGTCACAGCCTCCTGGCTCATTCTAACTGGATGCCCTCCCCCAGAGGAAGACACTCCCACTCCCCACAAATAAATGCCATCCATCTCACCCACAGCCTGGATCCTCCAGCGCTGCATTCTAATTTGTTGCCTAAGACTTCCCAGAACTGCCACTGGATCCATGACCAGGGCCACTGCTGCCACATGATTCTCCTACCAAGCAGCAGGGCATGTGTGTGGAGTGGGCAGATGGCACTCCATGTCTGCGTCTCAGGAGGAGCCTCATTTAAAGGCTCCAAGAGCTGCATGTTGCTCCAGAGCCTTAATCACCACAACATGGTGTCCTATTAGCCAAATGTGGTGAGTGGCAAACATATTGGACATTGTGGAGCTAAGAAGCAAACAACAAGTAATTAGATATGGTCTTGTCATGAATATGAGAGTAAGGGTTCAGACCCTGGTTTAAATGGTGTTCATGAAAAGCTATCAACTTTTTTGAATAATTAGCATGAAATCAAATGGAAAGACATGCAGATTACAAGGTTTTGTTCTTTTGTTAAAAGTCTTTATATACTGTGACTGAGTTAGACAGCTAAGGATGATACTAAAAATGAACATTCCTGTAGCTATGCCATTGGTGTGGAGCCTCTAAGAGAATTCACACTAAATTATCAGGGGAGCAGAGTCTGAAAAAGTACTGCAGCTAGAATCATTGGGTATGTCTATACTTACTGTATGTTCAGCATTCTGTGATCAGTCCTCTAGGGTTTGATTTTGTCATGTCTGTGAAGACATAGCAAAATCAATTTCTCTGGGTTTGGCTGTCAATCCTAGTACTCCATGCTATTGGGTGAAGAAAGGGATATTGGCGTGAGCCCAAAGAGCCCAGATCTACACCAGGGAACAAAGCTGATCCTGATACATCAAATCTAGATAGGCAAATGCATAGCTAGAACTGCATATCTAGGATTGACTTTGTTCCCTGGTGTAGAAGAGGCCATTATGTTGCCCAAGACCTTGTTTACACTAGACAATTGGGTTAGCTTAATTATTTGGCCAAAGCTCTGAAAAATCCACATCTCTGGGTGATCACTGGTCTTATTTCATACTTTCCCATATTTCAGATCTTCGGTTAGTGACTCCATCCTACATATCTTCATACAAGTTCCACACAGATAAAAAATTACATTTCTGAACTCCTCCTTAGTTTGAGCCCTCTTGGCTTTTGTATTGGTTTCAGTCAGGTTTGTATAATCCATTTTTCCTTATAACGGAGACAAAAGTGTTTACCTATTTACCCTCATGATACCTTTGAAAACAAGAAAAACACTCAGCATCTAACCTTACTCTATTGATCCAGTATGGCCCATGTATTAGCACTCTTGGGACTAATTTTAATGAACTATTAGTTATTCACAATGAACTGGACACCTTAATTCACAGAACACCATGTTGAAACGTCTCCTTTTCATGCTGCATTTCACAAACACATTTCACCATCTGCCCCAAAGAAAACTCACATGAAAAAAATTATAGTACTGTTAAAAAATCATTTTTTTATTTAAGTCACAGAGGCTGTGTCTACACTAGCTCCCCACTTCAAAGGAAGCATGGTAAGTAGGGTGTTGGGAGATACTCCTCAAAGTTTTGAGAAGTAAAGGGACTTGGAAGTTTCCCAGGCACTTCGAAGCAGAAGAGCAGCTAGAAGAGCATTATTAGGATACAAACCAGTGAGTGCAAGAATGATGGTCGTGTGATTTGAAGCAAAACCATTCAACATCTCAGTCATTCACGTGTATGCATCCACATTGGACAGTACGGAGGAAGAGATTGAGCTATTCTATAAAGACTTGACAAAGATGGTGGAGGAGATACCAAAGAAAGATGTGTTGATCATCGGAGGAGATTAGAATGAGAAGGTTGGAACAGATAATGAAGGTTGGGAGAGAGTCATGGGAAGGTTTGGATATGGAGAAAGAAACGAACGAGGTGAGAAACTGTTAGAGTTTGCTACAGAGCATGAGATGGTGATTTGCAACACGAGATTCCAACAAAAGGACTGTAGGAAGTGGACATGGCAATCAAATGAGGGGAAGTCCAAGAACATGATAGATATGATTTTGATAAGAAGAAGATGGATAACATAAGTACAGCAGTGCCGAACTTTCCAAGGAGCAGATATAGACTCAGACCACAGCCTAGTGATCACAAACATCAAGATAAAACTCAAAAGAAAATGTAAGACACAGTTTACGAAAAGAAGAGATATGGCGAGGCTATGTGAAGAAGAAAGAGGGAATGCATAGAGAACAGTGCTCGAAGAGAAGATTAAAAATATCACCACAGAGAAGGACCTAGTAAGAAAGTTGCAGGGATAGCCATTGCTATAGAAGAGGCAATTGAGTGGATAGCAGACTGATACACTTGTTGAAAGATATCAATGATATTGCGGAGGCAGCGGTAAGAACATGCAGGGAGCTGGGAAGTTGGTTTAAAACAGGCAGAGGTACAAGACAAGGAGATCCAATATTGCCAAGTATCTTCATCGCACATCTGGAGAGAGTGATTGACAAGATCAAGGAAGAGGTAGAAGGGATATCTGTGCATGGGAAAAGAATCAACAACTTGAGGTTCGCAGATGATATAGTTATCATCAAGGAAGATGATGAGAAGCTAGCGAAAATGATGCAGGTGTTAAATGAAGAGGGGAAGTGGTATGGACTGCTTATGAACATAGATAAAACAAAAACAATGGTATTTGGAGATAAGGAAATAGGAAGGAAGATCAGTGTGAATGGTATTGAACTAGAAAATGTAGAGAAGTTCACATATCTGGGGAGCAACATAACGTATGATCTGGACTGTAAGAAGGAAGTAGCGACTAGAATAGAGAAGGAAAGTGTGAGTTTGAAGGTGATGGATAAGATCTGGAAAAGCAAAGCAATTAGCTTAAGAACGAAGCTGGGCATCTTGAAAACCTATGTATTTAGCAGCATGTTGTACGGATGTGAGACATGGGTGATAATGAAATATTTGCAAAGAAGAATATTGGCGTTCGAAAGGAGTTGTTATAGAAAGATTCTGAGAATAGGATGGATGCAGAAGGTCATCAATGAGGAATTATATAGGAAGATACAGCCAAAAAGAACCTGCTGCAGAAGGTTATAAAATGGAAGATACAACTATTTGGACATATTTGCAGAATGAACAACGAATGAAAAACCAAGACCCTAGTATTTGGCATGATGGACAGTTTGAATAGGAGAGGCAGACCCCACAGAGAATGATTAGATGATGTAGTAGATTAGTGTGGAGCTAGTCTACAGAAACTAAGCCACTCTGCACTGGATAGGGAAAGATGGAAGGAAATAGTGAGCGAGGCATCAGACACCAACGGGCACTGAGCCCACAGTTATTGATAATGATGATGATGATGATGATGAGAGGGACTTGGAAGTTGCCCAGGCACTTCGAAGTACCAGTGGGGTTACTGCGGCTACACGCAAGACAGCACTTCGAAGTTCAACACTTAGAAATTGCCACAGGGGAGAATTAGCTTAATGAAGTTCTGTAAAGGCACCACAGCACTTCATTAATAATCTCCCGACACCCTACTTACCATACTCTCTTTGAAGTAGGGAGCTAGTGTAGACAAAGCCAGAGAGTTTTATTCAGAGGAAATCCAGAGTTCATGAATGTGCATTGAATCCTTCTGACCACATGGTGTCATTGTTTGCTCCACGATGAAACAGTCCATTCTTTGATTGTATATATCCCTGAATATACCAGGAATGCAGGTGGATTTTATTGCAGTTCCAAACTGGTGATCTGAGGTACAATCTGTTCATTAGAAAGCTAAACTTAAACCATTGTTGTTCTGGGAATTATCCAAAACTACAAAGGAGAAATTATAGTAATTCTTTTAATTTGTAAGTCAGTTTTCTTATACCTATAGATGGTTGGTATGTGTTCAATACACTTCAAATCAAATCAGAACAAGAAAACCCTTTATTTTTAAGTCAACTGTAGTTCTTACAAAAGGGAATGGTAATAGACTGATACTACCAGAAACTGCCGTCCCCAGGCCAAGCATATCATAGTTAGAGCAGTCAGAGTTTCCACCCCTCCATTAGCATGCTTCATTTTTCATTTCGAGATGCTAACCCATAACGGTTTGTCTCCCCTGTAAGATGTTGTCATGTTTAGACACAGTTTACAGATTTAGTGAAGTTAATATTGAATCCATGACTTTGACATCCGTGTAGCCTAGGGCAAACTGTGATTAACTTTATATCAACTAATCATGATTAAAATGTGAGGTCTTCAGCATTCAATCATAGTTGGCTGGAACATGATGTGCCTTAGCGTATGCTGACCTCAAGCCATAGTGTCACATTAGCTAAATCAATTCTTTACGCCTACTTCCAAACATGGTAATATTTTGTCATGTAGAACAGCACATAAGGTGAAAGGACAATTCAATCTCTGTCCATTTAGTCCTTGTTTTTTCTGCTTTGATTGCCAAACATGACTACCAGTAGCATGCCAGATCATGTAAAAGAACATTAGAGCCTCCAGCTTAATCCGTCCACTGCTTGACAGTTACAAAATTAGTAGCACATTAATCTCTATTAGAAAGTCATCATATGCCAACCGTCAGCATACAGTAGTCTCAGCTATACTCATACTTAGAATAAATTACTTAAATTCTTTAGTTCATTTGCTTACTTATGTGATAAAACTTGATTTAAACATGGCTGTAACAATATTTCATTGTCATTTCTAGGATGGTAAATTACTGTATTAGCATCCATCTGGACATAAAAGATGTCTTCCCAACAAAACCAGAAACAGGCAGAAAGTTGATGGAGGTTTGGTTTTAAGAGTTCTTCCATTTTGAGGAACAACAGTAAAAATGAAAAGATTTTGCAAAAGGAAGCTTTAACCAGAAATTAAACAGAACTTTAACAGTACAGAGGGCAAGAAAAAGCCAATGCCAAGTGCTTTGCCAGGAAATCCAACCCCAAGAGATTCGTCCAGCCAACAGCCTGTATGTCTGCATGCTTTTGGTTTATTTATTCTCTTCAAAATGAAAGCAATCTGTCTATTAAGAAAAAACATTACATTCTACATAGTTTCCCTTGTAAACGTTTTCCCTACATTTCAAATGGTTGGCTACAAACCAGCATTTTCTCTCCCTCCTCTGAGATGAGACTGGGAATCATGATGCAGCATCATGCACAGTTGCTGGTTTTTTTCCTTTTAATACATTTAATTTTATAACCAAGGACAATACTCAGACTGAGGGAAAGATGGAGCATCTTAAATGCACAGGCAATATTAAAATACTTACATAGTTTTCTCTCCCTCTACTCCTGGTACTTATGCTATGCTCTGATTATTAACAGAGAGATAGCCGTGTAAGTCTATATACTATCAAAACAAAAAAGCAGTTCAATAGCACTTTAAAGACTAACAAAATAATTATTTAGGTGGTGAGCTTTCATGGGATAGACCCACTTCAGTCTATATCACGAAAGCTCAGCACCTAATGAATTATTTTGTTAGTCTCTAAAGTGATACTGGACTGCCTTTTTGTAATGCTCCGATTATGTGAGCACAGTTTTGAATCCTGACTTTGATCTATATTTCGTAGACATTTTAATGTCTATCTCCTTAATACCTCAAGGCATTAGATGTCTGATGCTCTCATGATCTCTCCCTTAAGGTGGCCTGAATCCACTTAGCACTCACTTTGCAGTGTTCAGTGGGACTACACAAGGTTCAGAGTAATGGTGAATCAGGCCCCCCATACAGGAACAAAGACTTTAAATGAAGTCTTCTTCACTATCCCTGCTTCAGGGCTAGTCTCTAAAGTAGATATGGGAAGGCTTCATAGAGCTTTGATTGTACAACAATTCCTCTAGCACTCTTAAAACTTAAGTTCTAGGTGTCCCACATAAGCTTACCATAATTAAAAAAAAATCACTATAGCCATCCAACCACATGTGAGTCTCCCCTTTGCACAAGAAGCACATTCAGTCACATCCATACCACCATTCTGGACTTCCACAGTGGTTATAAACAATCACTCCTCTCATGAATGCAGTGCAACGATCTCAAAAATTGCAGCTATGTATCAGGAATAGCAATGCCAAGCAAGAATTTAAGATAGCAAGCAAAGAATATTTATGATTAGTTATGAGCTTTGGTTCCCTAACCTAGAACTTGGCCAGGACACTTAAGCTGCGTCTACACGTGCACGCTACTTCGAAGTAGCGGCACTAACTTCGAAATAGCGCCCGTCACGTCTACACGCGTCGAGCGCTATTTCGAAGTTGAAATCGACGTTAGGCGGCGAGACGTCGAAGTCGCTAACCCCATGAGGGGATGGGAATAGCGCCCTACTTCGACGTTCAACATCGAAGTAGGGACGTGTAGACGATCCGCGTCCCGCAACATCGAAATAGCGGGGTCCTCCATGGCGGCCATCAGCTGGGGGGTTGAGAGATACTCTCTCTCCAGCCCTTGCGGGGCTCTGTGGTCACCGTGGGCAGCAGCCCTTAGCCCAGGGCTTCTGGCTGCTGCTGCTGCAGCTGGGGGTCCGTGCTGCATATACAGGGTCTGCAACTAGTTGTTGGCTCTGTGTATCTTGCACTGTTTAATGAAAGTGTGTCTGGGAGGGGCCCTTTAAGGGAGCGACTTGCTGTTGAGTCCGCCCCGTGACCCTGTCTGCAGCTGTGCCTGGCTCCCTTATTTCGATGTGTGCTACTTTGGCGTGTAGACGTTCCCTCGCTGTGCCTATTTCGATGTTGGGCTGAGCAACGTCGAAGTTGAACATCGACGTTGCCAGCCCTGGAGGACGTGTAGACGTTATTCATCGAAATAGCCTATTTCGATGTCGCAACATCGAAATAAGCTATTTCGAAGTTGGGTGCACGTGTAGACGTAGCCTTAATAAAAGTTCCATGATTTCAGCGTTATGTCATAGCCCTTTCATCCAGAAGATGAGCTGTATCATTTCAAGAAACAAAAACACACTATGAAACTCAAAAGTATATAGATACAAGAATAAAAACTAGACAAATTAAGTCTTTCCACAGAAATATTCCAGGCCAAGTCAATTAGGAAAATAGTCAAAATAATTCCTAGGATTTTCTAGTTCCAACTGGCATGAAAGAAAACATAAGCTGGTATAAGATGGCATAAGATGAATACTGCACTCAAGTCATAGATAATTCTGAATTTTCCTCAGCCAGATATGTTCAGTCATCTCTGAATTAGTATCTTATCAGCTAAGAATTCACAAAGAACATCACTATGCATCTAATCATGAAATGTGAAACTGAAGGTGTCTCACTTCATCAGTCCCTGAGTCTTCTGGGAATCAATCATTTCCAACATGGGTAAATTAAAGAAAAGGATCTCTATAAGCATCTCTGACAAATCCCCAATGGAATTCCAATCACACATGACAAACCTTAAAACTACTGGCAGCAACAACAGTTGCTGTTTTCACTATCTAATACCTCTGCTCTACCTTAAGGATATGCTGTTGTTCTTAAAATCCTGTGACTAGCCATGAAAGTTCCTGCAGAGCTGTGCACCACTACATTCCAGTGATTGCCCCTGAACCTTAAGCCCGGTATGTGCAAGCAGTTAAATATTGCTTTCTTTAATTTTTCACTCACCAGTTCCATTAAAAGCACACAGGAGACCTACCGTCTGGAACTCCTGTAAATGAGGAATGGATTTTATTTTCCACTCTAGGTCAACTTATTTGTCATGGATAGTGATTGAAATATGAGGCCTTGGAAAGCTTTGGGCTTTGTAAATGAACTCTTTTAAAGGTATGCATGTCTGTGCATGTGAATAAAAAGATGTGCGTGCATGTGAATAAAAAGAATGACTAGTAGTTCAGTCCAACTACAGGTTGAACCTCTCTCATCCGGCACCCTCAGGACCTGACTGGTGCCGGACGAGACAACTTGCTGGATGGGACGTCAATATTTTCTCGAATATTACCAACACTTCCACTGCTTACTGGGCTCTGAGAAGACATTCGGGGTAGATTACAGCTTTATAACAGCGGTAACACTGAGAGCTGGGACTGGTAGCTGGAAACAAACTTTGTGGGACCATGAGAAACTTGGCCACACTCATGATAATTGTTTGTCTATCTAACTAAAATGCCAGATTAAGGAGTTTGCTGAACAAGAGAGTTCAAGATAAGAAAGGTTCAACCTGTATTGCTTTTGACTCAGATTTTTTTTTATTCTTACTATGTTCCTTATAGATTCACATTATTCCACTCTTACTAAATATTATTTACTTAGCACCAACATTGTGCTAGGTGCTTTATGGAGATCCCTAAGACTAAAAAATGCAGTGAATTGAATACTTAGATTTAGGGCTAGTCTACCTGATTGAGTAATGTACTGGATTAGTGTTATTTTTAGAATACCCTAACGTAGCAAATATATATTGCTCTGTCAAGCCCCTGATGTTGTGCTCTGAAGATATTCGAGTGTACTTCAACCATCTGTTTCAAACACCACCACCACTGGAAATCTTTGATGGCAGGTTAGGCAACCCCTGTCAGGGATGGTCTAGGTAGCACTTGGTCCTGCTGTGAGTGCACATGACTGGACTCCATGACCCCACAAAGTCCCTTCCAGTCGTATGATTCCAAAATTAAGAAAAATAAGACATTTGCAAGTTCAATAACTAGTACAGAAGAAACAAAGCTTGTTTCATAATCTCTGAAACATCTGTTAGATAAACTGCTGGGACAATGGGCATCACTGGTATTCAAAAATAACAAGTCGTTCTGTGTGAGCTTTGTAAAGTGAGTAAAGCCCACTTGATCAGATGCTCATGACCCAATAAATTTGTTAGTCCCTTAGGTGCCACAGGGCTGGTTATTGGTTCTGAAGTTACAGACTAACATGGCTACCCCTCTGAGACTTATCACTGGTATTGAAATTCACAGTGGCTGTGTCTACACTAGCTCCCTACTTCGAAGGGCACATGGTAAGTAGGGTGTTGGGAGATTACTAATGAAGTGCTGCGGTGCACATGCAGCACTTCATTAAGCTCATTCTCCCCTGCGGCAACTTTGAAGTGTTACATTTCAAAGTGCCAGTTCACATGTAGCCACAGCTAACCCACTGGTATTTCAAAGTGCCTGGGCAACTTTGAAGTCCCTTTACTTTGAGGAATAAAGGGACTTTGAAGTTGCCCAGGAACTTCAAAGTACCGGTGGGTTAGCCATGGCTACACACGAGCCAGCACTTCAAAGTTTAATACTTCGAAGTTGCAATGGGGTAGAATTAGCTTAATGAAGTGCTGCATGTGCACCGCAGCACTTCATTAATAATCTCCCAGCACCCCACTTGCCAGGCTCCCTTCAAAGTAGGGAGTTAGTGTAGACATAGCCAGTGTTATTAGTTGATAGCTCTACTTGTATATAAGTGAACTATATAAACCTCATGACTACAGAACACGCACAAACATTGGTTTCGTTGCTTTTGGCAAATCCTACTTCTAAGTTTTTGGTTCTTAAGGTTTTAAAATAAAATAGTCACTTCCACTACCAGCACTGGGGCGAACAAGATTCTCAGTGAACTACGAAATAAATTCTCATGTTGAAAAATCCCCCAAAGTTCTGTGGCTTATGTTATAACTTATACACATCCCTGAAAGCTTAATGGAAATGGTAGTTCTTATCTTGAAAATGAATGTGCTAGCAGCCAGTGAAATCCTTGAATAAGCTGCTAAAAAACCTAACGTCCTTGGGTTTTATGCTCTTAATGGAGGATGTTAAGTGTACACATCTTGGATTTCTTGCTTATATGTCATTTTCCTTTCAAGTTCCATAATGTTCTTATAAAATAAATCAGTAGAAGCAAGTATTGAAGCATACTGTTTGAATTCCATATAGAGAAATTAGTACAATGGCAATGTAGGGCCTTAATTATATTCTATTTTACTTCCATTGTCTTGTTGTGTCACATTGCCTGAACAGTGGGAGTCCAGCTGCACAATGCTGTCTCACTCAAAAGCTTCAGAATGCAAAGCTTTATTTGAGAGGGAAGAGGAAGGGGATTATGAAGGATAAAAGGATGATCCTTCATATCAAGTCTTTGTGGCATAAGATCACGTGCGTAATGTGCAGATATTTTTATTCATATATTGAGCATGGCAGAAGACTGTACTGAGAGAGCATGTGTCTTCCAGTTTCGTCTAATAGAATTAAAAGGAACTAGCACAGCTATCTGGGTAGTCAGCAAAAACTTTGTTTACTTACTTTACAGATTTTAAGTAGGGCAGTATGATTTTATAGCTGAGAATAATGCTTGTAGTTATGCCAACCATGGATTGGTGAATGAAATTGGATGCTTCAATGTGTAAAACATGTTCCTCTTTAGTTGTTCCCTCTGTACAGCACCCATTTTCCTTCTCATTTGATAATTCATATTAATTGGATTGTAGCCTTTCATTTATAAAGTGTGGTTGCATGGATTCATCCTTTAGGTCAGACAGGTACCCCTCTTCAGTTTGGCACTTCACGCAAAAGTAGGGGAATCTCTCCAACCTGTTAGAAAGTTCTTTCATTCAGAACATCCCTTGTGTGAGCCAGTTAATTTGCTGAGGTTTTGAGGTTTGGAGATAACTTACAGGTTACGAATGAAGTGTTGATGAGCTAATGAAATCCTAGCTCCACTGAAGTCAATGGACTTCAATGGAACTAGGCTTTCGCACAATAGTTTTGGTTAATATTTAAATCCTCTTATCAAAAAAATCTCCCCAACACCAATTTCTTGGGCTGTGGCCAAGTTTTGGGCTGTTCATTCAAGATTTTAATGAGTGTGCCATTTCTTTTGAGATATAATTTGAACTACTTATTCCTCAGTTTGGAATTCTGGCCCAGATGGGATCTTAACGACATTGAAATTACTTTGTCATTTTTAGAAAATGTTGATTATATACTGGCAGGAATTTTTACTCCTGCACACTCTTCCCATAAGAATTTGGAAGGCGACGTTTGGAAATGATGTTTACCTTCACAATCTTTTCAATTTTTCTATCTGAGGCATCTTTCTCTCTCTCTCTATCTCTCTGAAGTGCTTAAACTATTCCTCTGGGAACATCTACTTACCATACAATCAAACACTAACTGGAAGATTAGAAGGTTGGTGCTTAGAAACCTAGCTAGTACATGACTCAACAGTATCATAACTTCCTGTAAGGATTATTGCTTCCAAAAACCTTACAGAATTCCAAATCTGCCTCTTCCTAAGGATCACAAGACTCAGGAGTAAATCATCCTGGCAAGCTGTTGCTTACAAAGAAGCAGAACTGTACATTCTTTCCTTTTGTTGTATTAATTGCAGCCTGAGGTCATTTATGACTTTCTTAATGTTGATATAAATTCTGTTCTGTGGTGAGACTCTTCTCATCTAAAGTCTCTGACGTGTGCAGGGAGTTGAGAGTAAAAGCTGTCTTTCCTTTCTGGTATGATCAATGTAACTTTTAAAGGAAAGTTGTGGTTCATTCTGTGTTTACCATCTACATACTGTACTGTGTAATCATATTAATTGGCTTTCCAGCCCTGCTAATCTTAACTGAGCATGGCAAATTGTCTATTAAAAAAGAGAAAGATCTGAGACTGTATCTTTTTAATATATCTCTAAAATAAAAATTTATGGAGCATAGGGCTGTACCTAATGATAATAAAGTAAGTTACGTTGAACAACCTTGTAAAATGGATTACGATTATTATGAAAAATGACTGACGGGATTCCTTTTGACATGTGACTTAATTTATATCAGTTGATTACTACAAAGATTTTAAACCTTTATCATAATAATTTATATTCTTTAATCAGTTGATGGCTTTAGCCACACAAGCAACATTAACTTTATTGTTCTTACTCCAAATTAACATATTCCATAACGTCTGAGTGCTTTCAGTGAACTTGAAACTAAATTATCAATAAATCCCTATATTCAGAAAACTGAGTATCTTCACAGCTCCTTTGTTTTAAGATTTTTTTCTTATGTCACAAGTTATATATCAATTTGTAAATTTAAAATAGCTATCCAAAGAGAATACCATTTGGTATGTAGCAGAATTAACTTCACAGAGATCGAAAATATTTGCATAACTTTGTGATATTCCAATAGCTACAAGACTGTACAACAGGTTTTAAATAATCATTTTTCCAAGAACAAAAAAGGGAAACAGCTCTCTCAGCTAAGCCAAACTAAACTATCTCAAATTTAGGTAAGTCATGCAACCACAAGGAAGTTTCACTATCTTATAGTAAATACAAAGTAAAGCATTACATTAACTTCAACAGTGGGTTTTTATTAGGCTCCTTAGGTGACACAGATATACTAAGCTCCATTTTAGGGACCAAAATACCTTGAAAATCTGGACCTTGGGCTCAATTTTCAAAAGCATTAGCAAACATATTCAGATGCCTAAAGGTGTAGACAGGAGCCTAGTGGGAATTTCAGAAGTGCATATGCAGGTTAGAGGCCTACATCCTTCAAGATGTTTCCCATAAATGTCACTTTCTAGAGTGACTTGTGCCCTGAGGCCTAGGATTTTTAAATGTACTTGGGCATCTGCCTATGTCTATTTTGAAAATGAGATTTAGAATCCTAAAAGTGCTAGGCATTGAAATGCTCACCTAAAATCCTGGCTATAGGGACGGGCTTTAAAAGATATTCAGATGCTTAAAAATAGAGACAAATGTCTAGTGGGATTTTCAGATTGAATCTGGGTAGTTGGTTTTAAGATGAGCATAACTTTAGGCCTTTTTACACACTGCCTTAGTGTAAATGAGAATCAGGACCATAGAGTACCAAAGAATGGTATGATAAGCATATGTGAAAGCTGGCAATGCACAGCCATATTAAACTCAATTATTGAAAGCCTGAGTCTTTTAGAATGGTATTTTGGGAAAGGGACATCACTTTTAATTAAAGGTGCAATGCACCAGATCAGGTCCTGCAAGTGAGATAGGCAGGGGCTTAGGTGTGAGATTGATGTTATGTTCACAGTATATATGCTGAGAGCTTACAGAAAAAAACAGCCATCAAGTACTCGCTCAAGAAGGCTAAAAGAAAATTCTACTTTTATTCTTAGAAGCCCAAATTTTCACACAGTAACCAAAAGCAAACAGCGAAAACAAGTTGCTGCTTAAGACTAAGATGATAAACTCAGTCCACCTTTTCCTAGGCTGACTTTTCCTGACTGATTGTTGCACCCAGATTGCATATCTCACTGCTAAGCCCCATGCCTGCAACTCTTGACAGCTCACCCATCTCTTCAAGAGCTCATTCATATTTCAAACACTGTCCCCAGTATGTCGCAGTAGGAGCCAGAGCAGCTGGATTGAGGTGGCTGCATGCAT
The DNA here is from genome assembly GCF_033958435.1 of Carettochelys insculpta. NCBI lineage: Eukaryota > Metazoa > Chordata > Testudines > Carettochelyidae > Carettochelys > Carettochelys insculpta. The sequence continues at coordinate 142,711,905 of NC_134137.1, forward strand.
GCTTACCACAACTGTTTACCTGTGTGGGGGACTTCACCAGCAGAATGGTACTTAGGGAGTTTACGTATCTACTGGGCTGGGCAACTGCTTGAGCAAGGATTTTGAGGCTCTAAATCATAAGGTCTAAATGTTTGACCTAGGTACCTAAATACTCTTCTTGAAAGAAAGTGGGTGGAGGAGTAGAAGTTTTCAGCAGTTTAGCTGTGGTACAGAATTTTCACAGAGATCTACATTCAAATGACTGATTATGTTGACCAAAAGTGAATTATAATCAGGAGGAGCACACACAACCACCATGTCCAACTGATGGCATCTTCAGTGGCAATATCAGTAAAAAATAAAGAGTTTAATGGGCATAAAAGCTGATCTTTCATTCCTTCAGAAATTACTTCTAGTTCAAATCAGGACAGTTTGGAAAAGTAGGTCCTGCTTCTGACCCTTCTGCACCTATTCTCAGGTGAAACTGAGGACCTCAGTCATACAGCTGTCAATAGGGCATCTTGCATAAACACAACATTTATGAAGACTGGAGAAAAGCAAGAAAAGGAGATCTTGACCCAGATTCTCAGGTGTGTAATGTGCCATCATTCTAAGGAATTCTATTGTGCCATGCTAATTTACAACAGCTGAGGATCTGGCCAAGAGCTTATTTTCCTTGCAGGTACTTCAGCAGTAAACCAATGACAACAAAAGCAACAAAAGAAAATCATTTTAAATACATCTGTAGAAAGTTTTGTGGTTTCTATCCAATCGGTTTCAGTGATCCTTTGGGTCAAAGCTGCTCCCACTGATGTCGTTCTTAATTTTGCCATTGTTTTGGGAATGACATTAAGTTTGGGCCCTTTGTAGGATTTACAGATGGAATTACAGGTACATACTTTTAAATAAAAGGTAATAGAAATTCAAATCAAACAGAATTTCATACTTCATGGAAAATATTATTTATTTAGGATTTTGTTTTGTTTTATTTTTGAATAAAACATCACTTTTTCCAATTTAATTAAACAACTGAATCAATAAACTCTCCTTTTAGGATAGGTGTTTAAAAATTAGCATACATCCTTTATTTTATGCTACTAGAACAAGTAAAAATAAAAACAGAGTCTAATTATTTTATTACTTCATCTTAGAGGTTATTTTCCAGTAATTCCTTTTCATGAAGTTTCAAACAAAGCAAAATAACAACAACAAAAGAATCTATTCATCCTGGAGCATGACAGCTGTTACTGGAGACCACATCAATTGAAAAGAAAGAACAGTTCAGGGTTCTGTAAATCCATCCTTCATTTCAGTGTTTTCTGTGCAACTATTTCAACTACAAAAGTCTGAAAAAACAACCATAAAAATGTAATAGTTAACAAGTTAAGCCACTTGGCACAGCATCAAACAAAACACTTCAAACATTTTTCTCTGTCTGTTCAGCTTTTGCCATCTTATCAAGCTCTCAGAAAGATTTTGTATTTATACATTTATGTTTTTTTTAATTTTTTTTGCAGAGGTGTTTTATTTTGTCAACTTTTTCCTAATGACCAAGCATGTTGAAACATTATGGGAAAATAATTTTGCATATGCCCTATATTATGCGTTGCAGTTAATATAAATAGCAAATATTATGACAATGTTATATAACCTGCCTACAATTCTACTTACAAGTCTTTTACAGACACACCTGTATTTATGGCACTTTTTCCCTTGAGATGAAAAACAGAGCAAGGGGGAAAAGAAAAGATCATACAAGGCAATAGATGATTAATTGGCTATATTAATTATGCCGTATCTGCTCTTTGTGGAAGTGAGAGCACAACATAAAACATGTGCATGATAAGAAACACTACAAATTTATTTGAGCCATTGGGTGAGCAAGTCCCATAAATAATAAAAATCTTCCATGATTTTTGCATTATTTGGATTGCTGATCTCTGTCAAGTATATTTTCACTTCTCAAAGGAATATTGAAAACCTAAAGAAAAATTCCTTTTACATGTGTCAAAACAAAATGCTTTAAGACTATATAGTCAAAGAGTTATGCATGCTTAATGCAAATATGACATTCTGCTAGAATTTCAAAGATTTTATTTTATTTTATTTTATTTTATAGCTGAGCTTATTTTTGATTTATTATAATTATTTGTTATTTCCATATCTTGTGCCAGCATGGCATCACAGTACTTGACATGGTTTGTAAATGTAATAATGTACTACAAGCACAGAGGCAAATCCAGAAGGAACTTCAGATACCTGACTATGCAGAATCTAGCACTTATAAAGGAATTTTAACCAATGTGACTTGGAAGAAAAGGAAGACAATACCACAGGTATAAAGACTGAGGTTAAGTTCTGGATCATTTGAATTCAATAACAAAACTCCCATTGATTTCAATAGCGTCAGAATTCTAGTTTAAATAGTTTGTGATAAAAAGAGACATAATCCCAGATACAAAACTGGTGTGAACTGGCATAGTTCTAGTGATGCTAAAATTACCGAGTCACTTAAATGCACATCTACCATTACGGATATTAAGTAGTCCTTCACTCTCTTGATCACAGAGGAGTACCTCCCATTTGATGCTACAGAAACTGGATGGCTCAGCACAATATCCACGATAGATAGACAAGGAGTGATAGATAACCTGTTGGTATGTCATTAAGAACATCCCACAATTCAGAAATAGTAGTCAGTTTTTTTGGTTCAGTGTGCTACTTGGAAACATTTTTCTCCATACAGACAATCAACATCAGTTCCTGTTGATTCCTGGTGATCTGCAATTATTTTCAGTTTCTCATAACCAAGAAAATTTCCCACTTTTTGTGTCACAAGCACTTAATTCAAAAAGTAAACTGGGGTTCTAGGTGAACCTTCTATCAAGCACTGCAAGAGTTCTGTGCAGAACAGGATAGTAGAAATCCGATTTTATAGATTCTTCAGTGCTCTAGGGAATATCGTGTAGATGGCTGATTCAGTGTTGCAGAAACAAAACACAACAGCAGCCTCAGGGTTATTATTTTATGTCTGGCTGGGGACAGAAGAAAAATAAGCCCAGTGAGGCAAGTAAACAGTGTGACCACTCACCTGTGGGATTTGAAGTTGCTGCTTCAGTTCCTTTCTTGCCAAGATGCAGTCAGTAGTTCAGGAGATCTGATTCAAACTCAAATGCTCCTGATTTCAGCCAAGAGCCAAGCAGGAGCTCACTTGGGCTGGGCCTTTTGTTCTGCTTGATGAGTCTACATTCTTTTCACGCCAGTGAGGGAAGGCAAGGGGACAGAGGAATAAAGAAAGAAAGCTGTCGGCCTTTCCTCTCATTCCTGGATAAAGGGAAGGCAGGACATCTTGTCCTGCCATTGTAGAAAACTTAGAGAGGGCTGCAGACATCTGTAGTAGCACTCCTACAAATGGCTTTCTTGTACAACCACCCCTGGTTGAGAACCACTGTGCTATGGTGTTACATTGAACAAAAATATGCCCGGACAGATATAAACCTGGTTCCAAAATGATCCACTAATGTCTTTGCAGTTTCTTTTCTCGTGAACACGTAATCCCAGCTATTACATTTTGTAGACCAGTCCTGCATAACTGTCTCAAAATTTACCAGCCCAGACACAAAATCTACTCCTGCATCCTTAACATGATTATGATGGTCATGCAAAAAGCAAACATATATTTACTTGCCTGCCATGAAGTAAAACTTCAGAAGACTGTTACAGAAGCTATGGTGTATCCTTTGTTATTCTACCTGACATATAAAACAATAAGTAAACAACAGTACTCAGCAAGAGATGCTTCATGACAAATATCAGGTGATCCAAGTCTGGATGATATGATGTCTTCTCACGTAAGTATAGATAGACTCTTTTGTACTCAAGCTATAACCAAAAAACAAAACAAACAATAAACAAACAAACAAATAAAAAAAACAAAACAAAACCAAACAACCCCCCCCCAAAAAACAAAAAACAAAAAAAAACAAAACCCCACTTTAAATGCAATGAATTGAAATACAAGTAGTTTATTAACTATGTAGATTACTGAAGTGACAATTATGCTTTCAGTAATACCTGAGCACTAGCTATGGGCATTAGAACCTGTTGAGAGGGTGAGTGTATGTGCATGTGTGCCAGGATACCAGAGTCATCTCTAACTTTTTGAAATGTGTCACAGAATTTGTGTCCCAGAATTCTACAACTTTTGTGAGCCAGGAGAGTATAAAATCACCTCTGATTATACAGCACCTTGGACAGCACTGTGGCACTCTGAACCCGAGGTCTTCCAGGGAAGCTGGAGGTGTAATTTCCCACTCAGGCAGACATACACATTAGTTCTGATAAAGCTAGTGTGCTAAAAACTCTCAGTGTAGCCTTTGCTGCATAAGCAACAGTATGGGCTTGCCACCAAATACCATCCTAGGTTTCCATTGGGATTATGTTTGAGGTGGCTAGGTCTTCTTCTGCCTATGCAACTGCAGCTATACTGCTCTTTTTAGCTTTGTAGCTCCCTATCTAGGTTCATTTGCTGTGTGGATATACCACATATGAGAGACAAAATGGCTATGAATAAGCCTGCCTTAGTCTGACAGATTTCAAAAAGTCAGAGATTACTCTGTTGTCTTCTATATCTCCCTCTTTCTCTCTCTCTTCAATCAGATTCTAATGTCCATAGCCAGTGTTCAGTTATCACTGAAGGTATAATGGTCACTTCAGTTGCTTACATAGTCAATAAACTACTTGCATTTCAACTCCTCCCTAGAAAGTAAAGTCTTATGCTCCTCCTAGGCAACAACATCAAACTTGTTTTCGCATGCTAAAACTTGAAGAGCTGGGAACTACTGTGAGGTTGGACAAAACAGCCTAACCTATCCTATTTTGAGGCTCCAATTCACTGCTCTGCTAATTTAATTTTAAATTGCAGTAGCTCAGTGGTGAACAAGGCTCCAAAATGGAGCTGCTCTGGTTAAGCTCCAACAAAGCTTCAGCCCAATCTAGGAAACACCTAATTGCTGACTGCTTTTGCTCAGAATTTGGACTCAGATTATGGCAGCTCAATTCCTATAATTTATTCCACTTTTACACAAGTATAGCTTTAATTTGGGGCTTCCAAAAATTGCTCACCCTTAGCCTAACACTGCTTGCATTAAAGTCAGTGTTAAAACTCCTGTTGACTTTAACGGGATCAGAGTTAGGTGGATAAAAGTTGAGCTTTTGATCATCATAAATATCTCTCGGTACAATGACGACTAATTAGCACTGGTTTCACTGGGAAGAGAATCAAATACAAATTTAGTCCTGACCACTGCAGCAAGAGAATGTGAGAATGATGTATTGTAGAGGTCATTCCTTCAGAACTTCAGGTCCTTCCAACCTAAACTTCCTTTGAAATAATTGGAAGTTTTGACTGATTAAAGTTGTGGAGTTTGGGCCTGCAAAGAAAAACAGTGATACTGGGTAAAGGACAAAGAGTGCATACAGAAAAGAGAGGGAGAATACCAAGGTTACTGAGTTAATTGTAACTTTTCCTGTTATATTCTTCTCTTTTAAATGCACATCAGTACTTGCAGTGAAAATAAGACTCACTTATGTTCCCTGCTGTATTTAAAAATCTATTTTGGGGTCATCATTTAAAACATGTTTGACCCAATTTTTGTAGCCCTGCGCTTGGAATTCTCTCAAACTTACTTCCTACTGCCAAAAAGAAAGCAATACTTAAAAAGGTTTTCTTTCACACTTCTCTTTAAAAATGCTTGAAGATCATAGATTCTAGTAAAGGAAATGTAAACTTTAAAAGGACCCAGAACATTTTTAGTTGCCATTCAAGATCTTGTAGACACTTATGTACTTGAGTAAATATAATGAATGGAACTGCTTATATAAATAAAAGTGTGTGTTGGGAGGATTGGGCCTCATGTGTTTTGGAGTTTGTTTATTTAAAGTTGCTTAAAAAAAGCCTTCCTGGAGCTGAGTGCATTCCACAACATTCCATTGATGTGAAGGGAGCTATGCTGATATGTGACAGCTGAGAGCTGGCCAAGATTTTTTGCATATTTTTCAGGCATTCTTAGCAAAATCTGAGTTTTCTTTTGTGATCTCATATGCTGAGAGACAGAGTTCATAGAAAAAGGCATGGGGGTACAAATTTGTGTGGCTTGAAAGTGTAAATCCAGTTGGTAGAACTTTAGTTAGTTGTGTCCATAACTTCTTGAACTCCTTACAAACACATATTTAGAACTTTGACATTTTAAGCTTTTCTGACTGACAGGTACCATTATTACATTGTGAATGATGCATGAGAAGATATATTTCTGCCCTTCAGTATTTTACAGGGGTTTTTTTCAGTTTTTGTTAGCTTTGGCTTTACATTTCCAATAGGCTATGGTTACACTAGTGAGCTTTGTGGACAAAACCTTGGTTTTATCAACAAAACTCATGGCACCTGCACACATAAAATGTGTTTTGTTGGCAGTTTGTTGACAAAACTCAGCACTTCTGCCGGCAGTGTTCTGCCTCTCAGTCATGAGGCATAACACTGCTGTTGACAGATTCTGTCTACTAGAAAGCTGCGTGGATGCGCTGGAGGTGGGAGATGAGGGGCTTCTCTTACAGACAGGGCATCCAGAACAGTGGGCAGCCCTGTCTGCTGTGCTTCCAGGTGTCTGTTTTATTGAGAGAGCCCGGCCACTCTGTCAACAGAATGGAGCACTCTTTCAGTCTGCTTTTAGTGTGTGGCCACACTCTGTCAACAGAAACTTTGTCAGGAAATCTCTTCCAACAGTGACTTCTGTTGACGGAGAGCTGTAGTGTAATTGTAGCCATATATTCTCTGCTGTTCCATCTATGCATTGTGTGCCCAAATTCTTGGCACTCATTAAGCTGAGTACTATATTTTTATACATTGTTATAGTGATGACTTATTGCCACAGGCTTTTTGGTGGTTCTAATGCACTCAGGAGATCTTGTTTCGATATGAGCACTAGCAACGAGATAAAAAATCTCTGCTTGTAATGGTGCCCCAGGCATCTATTTGGACAGAAGGCCCACATTGTGCTGGTTGGATTTTGAAATAATCCAAAGAAATCAGTTGTCTTCAAAGTACCCTGCAGGACATAAAAAACAATTCTTTACCATCATTGAGTTTGGGTTGTTTTTCTCATTTTTGTGTGCAAAGATTAGTGTATATGTAATTGTTACCAGCAAAGCTGTATTTATTATTCCAACATATGCTTATGGTTAGACATATTTTTGGGGGACATTAGTGGAAAAAAACATGCTTAAGTAACTGCAGTGACTGGTAATAACAATATTTAAATTTTGTGCTATTTGCAGCCAAAAATTTGATTTGTAATATACTGTTACTTAGAACAATAATGGATTTAATATGTGCACGTTTGAAAGGCATGGTAATAGGTCTTTCCCCATAGAAAGAAAAATAGCTGGATGATGAGTATTTTGTATACCTAAAATTTCCCGTGATGGGGGGATAGGAGTTTTGGATGTGCAGACAACTGATCATTATGATTATTTTGGCAGTGAAAATACAGTTATTCCTTTCTATCTTTAAAAATATATTTGTTTCTTTTTTACTTTTGCACAGCTTCTCTCCTCATTCATTACTCATGGGTTAAGGCTTCCCACCTGTAGAATCTAAAGACAAAAATTGTTGTTGCCGGAGGCTGAGGACTAAAATGCACCTGATTGGTAGTTCAGCTTTTAACGGATCATTTCATTTATGAACATCTATTTAATTCTATTTTGTGTAGTTTCAATTTATGATTTTGTCCTTCCTCCTCCTCTCGAGTGAATAATTAGTAGCATGGATGTTTCAGCCGTCTGGATCTGCCTCTTCCTTTTCCACACTTCTCTGTCCCCCTATTAGTCATAAAAAAGCTGTCCTGAAAACACCAGGAATCTAAGCGCTGTTCCCTATGTCAAGCAGCACTTGCAGGCTCTTCAGAGAGTGAATTATGCTCTGCCTGTTGCCAGCCAGCTGACCTTTGCATTGCTAGGGCATGGGGCTGAGAGTCAGACCAGCCAGTTGACCCTTGTACTGCTAACCAAACAAGTGGCTCTTGCCTAGAGGGATGAACCTCATTTGTGATGAGCAATGGATTTCAGCTTGGAGGTTTGTTGGCAAACCATGTCACCCATGAATAGCCATTTTTCATCCTAACTGGATATCTTATGCATACAGACTTATCAGTTGGACATATGGGGATAGCACTGAAGTAATTACAGATAGGCCACAATCTTAATTGCTAGAATCATAAGCCAACATTTGCTACAACAGCTTGCACATCCATCCAACAACTTGTGTACCCAAGAAGGGACAATTACTCTGGCAGAAGGGACAATCTGCATCAAAACCTTCCAAAGAAACCTAGATAATTTTTCCTCCAACCCCAAATAATCCTCAATCCTAATTTGTGGGAGTAAGGGCACTTTGAACTTGTGCAAGTACTTCAAAGTGCCTGAGGCTACGAGGAATGCTGACACTTTGAAGTTTGCAACTTTGAAGTTGCTGTGGGGGAATTGGCCTAATGAGGTACTGCATATTCATCACAGCACTTTGTTAGTATTCTCTGTTCAGGCTGATTACCATGCCCCCTTCAAAGAAGGGGACTAGTGTAGACACAGCCTTGTTTAAGAGTCTCCCTTGACCACTAGTTCTGAGGAGAGATTGGATCGGTTTCTCAGCCCTCTTGCAGCAGGGATTAGAACAGCAGCATTTGTACCAGGGGTCTGGACTGACTAGAAAAGGAAGAAAGAGGGCCAGAGACAGGAGTAAAGACAGCAATAAAGACAAAATGGAGAATACTACCGTCCTTAAGGATTGATGAGGGATCATCTTAGCATGTGCCAAAATGAGATGGGTGAATTAAGCACCTCACAGGGGAAAATCATAACCAGTTAATGGTGTTAAAACAGCAATTAGTCCAGGTTTGGAAAGAAGCTGAGAAAGAGAAGCAGCAAGTTTTGGTCCTACAGAAAGAACTGCTCCGACAGGGAAATATAGCAGGAAAGAGAAGGCAGTGGAGACTCACACTGAAAGTTGAACTAAGCATGGTACCCCCACAAGCCGCATCTACGCTACCCTATACAGTCAAAATTTCCAGCCCTCTTTTGAAAGAGAGTGTGGAATATCTACAGACAAAGCATTCCCTTCAAAAGTAAATTGAAGAAATGCTCCGCAGCCTTTGAATTCGGTCTTCCTAACCCGGAGTAGGAAGAGCTCCCCCTTTCAAAAGGGCCTCTTGAAAGAAAATGTGTAGCGCTCTGCATATTGCTCTTTGGAAAGAGTGGGTCTTCCACGGCACTGGCCAGCTGGGATGTGGATATGTGCTGGCAGGTGGCAGCAGGGTTCTATGGTCTGTGCTTCCAGCACCCCTCAAAGCCATATGGACCCAGAAACCCCGTGGCAGGAAGCCGAGAGCATGATAAAGCAGCCATTGCATGAATCTCTCAGCATGCCTCAAGGACACCCCAAATGCAACAGCCAGGTATGGCCAGCGGCTGGCCACCGGAGGAGCCCCAGGACCCAGCCTCTGAGCATTCCCTAGGCTCTCAGGGGCCTAGCCAGGCAAAGAAAAAATGTGCCCACTCCTGGACTGAACCAGAGCTCAGGGACCTCCTGGGCCTCTGGCAGGAGGAGGAGAGCCTGAAGGAGATAGACACCACACACCACAATGCGGCTGCCTTCACCCGGCTTGCTGAAGGACTGGCCTCCCGGTGACACCCTGCCCATACCCCAGACCAAGTCAGGAGTAAGTAAAAGAGTGGCAGCGGGACTATGCCAGGGCATGGGACTTAGCCAGATGTTCAGGGGCAGGGCCCGCATCCCGCACCTTCTATAGTGAGTTATGGAGCATCCTGGGGCCCAGGGACAGCTCCTTCCTGCCTGCCATCCTGGACAGTGTGGCCAATGAGCCAGACCCCAGGGACAAGAAGGAGCTAGGATCCCCAGCCAGCCCCACCATACCAGAGATGGAGGCAGGAACTGAGTGATTCACAAATGAGAGGAGGCTGGTGAATGACCTCCCCTCCTGGTCCTCAAGCCACACTTCAGCCAGCCAGGCATCACCAGACCTCAGTGGGAGACCCTCTGGTAAGTACCCAGTAGGGCTCAAACCCTGGGTCACTGGACAGGGGCACCAAAACTACCACAGGGCCACTAACATGCCCAGCTGACCCAGGCTGGACACAGCTCTGCTGGCTGTAGCCCTTGGGATGCCGCAATGGCCACCAGCAATGTTCAGCACCTACTCCCCTGGACAGTACTGCAGGCTGCTTGCACAGGAAGGGGATTGGTGGGGCTAGACCTCACAAGGGGGCTACCCCGACATGGGCCGGGACCCTGTAAACCTCTGTAATCCCCTAGGGCCATCCTGCCTTTGGACAGGGGATGGGGAGTTGCTGTCCCCGGGCAGGTGGGGGTGTGGATCACAGGGCAGCTGTGCAGGGCTCACAGGCTGTCAGTCTCTTCCTTTCCATTTGCATAGCTGTACCATCCGAGGGCTGGGAGAGCCTCGCACTGTCTGTGGTTCTGGACAGCCCACCAGCAATGGCAGGTGGCATCCAGGCAGTCTACCCACCAGCACCAGGATGGACCCATGCCAGGAGGTCCCAGAAGAGGAGGGTGGAAGATGTCCTCCCCACTGCCTCCATCTGTCACCAAGTGGTTGTGGCAGAGTAGCACCTCTGCCTGGAGGAGGAGGACTTGACCCGGTGGCGGCTAGCCTGGGGGCAGTTAATGGGGACCGTTCTGGCTGTGGTGGGCACCTTCTGGGAGCTCCTGGCTTGGCTGCCCCTCCAGCTGCCCCTCCAGCCAAGCCCCCTGCTGAGGCAACTTCCAAGCCCCGACTTTCCTGGCCCTTTCTTTTGAAATGCCACCTGTTGCACTGTGGACGCTCTCGTTTGAAAGGGTGGATCAGAGGTGTCAGCTGCTGCTCGTGTGTGGATGGTCGATTTTGAAAGGTGACCTTTCAAACTGTGGCTTTCCAAAGAGCGCTTTTTAAAATCGCACTGTAGTGTAGTCACAGCTACAGAGTCCCATGCCCAGCAGGGGACCACGGAGACCCAGGCTGAGCAGGATGCTGTGGAGACTCAAAGTGAACAGCAAATCCAGTAGATCACTGCAGACCTGCAATCAGAGTCCCCACATTAGACTCATTAAGCCAGCTAGCATGAGGAGATTCAAACAGGGATTCACAATCAGAGGCCCAGATAAGTGGCAATAGGTGGAAAAATGGCTCCGGTATAGGGAAGGAAGTATTAGGTATTTGTTTCATGGTGCCTGTTCCGAGGCATGGGAGCTTGCAGAATTATTGGAAGAAGCACCTCAAGTACAAGAAAAAACAACCCATGACTGAGCTCCAATTCACTGAGGAAAGAGAATACTTACTCTCTTTGGCCCATGACTGAGTCTGAGTCTGTTGCACAAGTTATAGAAGTCACAGATACTGTGACTTCTGCCATTGCCAGTGCAGACAACTTAGGCAGTTCCTGAACTAGATGCACTGCCTGCTGCTGGGGATGTCTCAGGCCATCATGTCTACCACCAGACGGGATCCTGGACTATCCGCAGTGCCTCCCTGACACCCAGCAGAAGTCAGGTCCTGGGCTGTGCACTGCTTAGTCCCCCACCAGCAGCAGCAGAGGTCCCAGGCCATGTTCTGCCACCTGTCCTTCTCCAATGCTAGCAGGGATCTTGGGCCGACTTCCCAGCCAGGCAGCCCCCTGCCCAGCAGCAGCAGGGATCCTGGGCCATGCACTGCCATCCCCACCACAGCACCTACACCACCCTCAGGCCACCCTTTCCCAGTATATCTGTAAAATCCTGGACTCCCCTCCCCTGAGCATCTGTACACACTCCAGGCTACCCCTTGCCTCAGAGCACCCAAGCTTTAGTCAGCGGTTTATAGTACGAGTCATGGACAGGTCACTGCATGTGAATTTTTGTTTACTGCCCAGGTTCTGTCAGAGGCTTTTTCCAAAAATACCTGGGATTAAAACATAACCTTATCCATGACCTTGAGACTGAGATAGAAACTCCACAGACAGACAGGACGATGCATGCAGGAGCCTTGAAGACCAGGGGATGAAGATATGGCCATGATTCCATTTCATAAGACACAGGGCAATTGGGACCAGAAGTTAGTGTTTTAGGTGCTGTGTTAAGTCCCCAGTACTGAAAGAACACTCTGGTATCTAGCAGGCTTTATGTGAAATGTGATGTGGCATGTTTGTGATTTGTTAAGAGACTAAGGAGGATGGTTTGGTTATTCTGGGGAAATGTTACTGTTCCGAGGTGTTATCATGGTTTTTTTTTGGCTAAAGAACAGAGAAAAAAAAGCTTTCGTATCTCTGAAAAGGGGGAAGTATATCACAGGCTATCTGGTCCCTCTGAGTAGAAGTAGACTCAACACGTCTGTGTCAGAGCAGGTGAGCCCACTCCAGCTAATTAAAGGGTGCTGGGCTACAACTAGGCTTATGAAGTGCTGCAAGAAAGAGAAGGTGCAGGGGAATGATTAAGGGTATGGTAAGTAGAGAAGCAATGGTTGCGTGGTGCTAAGGTGTCTGATAAGGGGTCAGGGATGTAGACATGAAGCTAATGTCCCAAGAAGGGTACAATGCTGGCTAGAAGTGGGGAGCTACTAGAAGTGGAATAACCTGAAATTTTTTTTGGGGGGGAAGGGTCCTGAAGTCCAAAGGAATGATTTCAAAGACAGTGTCTGTTTGTTTGCTTGCCTGTTTTAAGAGGCTCAGCCTTCTGTCAGAATATTAGGTGTGTTAGTGAGTGTTTGGAAGCTGAGAAGAAGCTCTGCCCTGATATATCAATTTAGCATAGACCCTTGTTTATTCCCTGTGAAAGTCAAGGACAGTGGGAGGCACTTTTTAAAAATAATGTTGCGTGTTTTTTTCAAATTATTCTGACACCTCGATCAGCGTGCGTCTTTGAAAAAAGAGGGGAAAACCCACAACCATGACCATAGGAGATCAGATCAGTGGTCTATAGCAGAGGTTCTCAACCTTTTTCTTTTAGAGCCCCCTCCATCCATAAAAGTTTTATGGCCTTGGAAGGGGGCTTGGAGCTTCAGCTGTAGGGGGTGATCACTGGAGTTCAGCTTCAGAGGGCCTTCTGCACAGCAGGGCTTGGTGATGGAGCTTAAAGGTTTTCCCCTGCAGGATGGTGGGGGGTGTCCTGGTTTTTTGCATTACAAGGCAGGTGTCTTCAACTCCAGGGAGTACTGTTTGACAGTGCACCAGTGGGTGGCAGAATCCCCCCCTCCATTGAGACCCTTGGCCTAAAGGAACTATTATCACATCTATGCTATTAGCCAGAAACAGCTGCATCAGTGGAAAGTACCACATAGTGGGTAAGGTTGCTGCAGGCAAGATGTAAAAATCCTGCAACAGTCATCATACCAAGCAGCTAGGGACTATTTCATAGAGGCACCAAGGGAAAAAAGAATATTAACTGAGGAACATTTGCCAAGTGCTTTTCCATTCCTCTGCCAAGGCATTTTTTGGTAGGATGGTGTTTCTGAATTGGTTCCCATGTTACGCCTTACTTTATAAAGCTTTGGCTTTATTGGGGTGGGAATTCCATTTCTTCCTGTTATTCTACCATAAACACAGAAGTGTGCTATCCTTTCTCTCCCTGCTTCCTGCTACTTATGAGCAATCGATGAGGAGAAAAGCTGCGAATCAAAAGAGTGAAAAATTCTTATACGATACATTTCTCGATTAGCTGCTTGTCTCCAAATTCAACACACCCAGGTAGCCTTGTAAACAACTAGCATATACATTAACCTTTATCTCTAAAGGGAGACTGTGACACAGAGGCATTAAAGTGCCCATGGCTACACGGCATGCCAGCACTCCAAAGTCTGACACTTCAAAGTGGCCGTGGGGGAGAATTTGCATCACAGAACTTAATTAGTAATCTTCCATCACCCTGATTACCAGGGGGCAAGTGCAGACATAACCATATTGTCTTAAGTTAAGAGCTGTTTTCTGGGGTGTTCCTACATCCAAAAGAGCTCTTCTGCTGGTCTGACCTGAAAGGGAGAGCTCAGGTCTGAAGCCTCCAGCAACAACATTGTGTGACTTCTGAATTCCACAGGTAATGAATTCTGAGAGAAACTACAAGCACAATATAAATGATCATGCTCTTATTAATTCATTCATTAGCCTGTTTTCTGATTGACGGGCCTACATGGACTGTCTTATGTTCTCAGGATACGTTATTATATTTTGATGGTCCTATGTCTTTACACCAGAGTTCATTGGGTAAATACTTTTCTTCTCAATAGTTCAAAGCACAAATTAATCCTGAAGGATACTGTAGGGATCTTTATACCAAACTGTCAGACAGTTTCAAATGGAGTCCTTTGGTATCCATAGGTCTCTCCAGTATTCTCCCATTCTCCTCTTTCTCTTTACTGCTAAACTCAACAGAAACTGCTAAACTGACCTGAATTGTTGACCCAGCTGATCAAGTTTGTTAAATAAGGAGAATTTGATCTGTTTCTTTATTCATAAAACAGAAGAATTGAGTAATTATCTTCTTGTTTAATAATTAGTGAAGGATCATTTCCATCCTACTATAAAATTGTTTTTAAACCTTTACCTGTAACCAAATAAGCAAGTCCATTTTGCTGTCTGACATCAACCAAAAATGCTTTGGTTAGAATAACTGCAGTGTAAAGGATTAGGGCCTGTCAGAGGTAGAGTATCAGAGAGGTAGCTGTGTTAGTTCATGTCTTCGAGAACAACAAGAAGTTCTGTGGCACCTTATAGACCAACAGATATTTTGGAGCATAAACTTTTGTGAGTAAAAACCCATAGGTAAATACCTGGCGAAGTGGGTCTTTACCCATTAAAGCTTAAGCTCCAAAATATCTGTTAGTCTATAAGGTGCCACAGGACTTCTTGTTCTTCTGTCAGAGATAGAGTTGACAGTTTAACATAGTCAGAGAGTGGTACTTATAAGCCACAAAAAACCAACATTTATTACATAAAATGACTGATAAAGAATATACAGATATAAAGACTTGCTGATTTTCTCCTGCCTAGACGGATGCTGACCTGTATTTGCTGACATATGATGACTTTGTGATTATCTATGTGAAATGAGTTTTGTTACCACATCCCACGTCCCACATCCTTGTGGACTTTAACATCATATGAACAATGACTGCAGCTGGGATTACTTGCCCTCCTCCTTAAGAAAAGGAGAAGAGTATATACCAAGAGTTGAATGAGTATGAATAGTGAAGACAAATGTACATGCATACTCCTGGAAATGCTTTCAGTGGGTCAGAATAGAAACATATTATTGGAGCAGTACAAAAAAGTTCAAGGGAGGGCTTCTGTGGCTAGAGCACACTTCACAAATGGCTGCTTCATAGACAGAATTCAAAGTTATTCCTTAGAAATCTTTGTTCATCTAAATAGCTATTCCATTTTCATTATCCAATGTTCACTTTACTAAGTCTTTTCTGGATATTATGCATAACAAATCGATGTTTTACCTCTGGTTAGAAGAGAGGGTGAGGAGATTTGTGAGGACTGGGAGAGGATGATTGATTTGATTAGGTGCAAATTACTTCTCATATTGGAATGCTTAGAAGATATAACCAGGTTTCATGTTGCACTCTGAGCGGAATAAGTTAGGGTTAAAGGTGACTAGCAAAGGTTTTGGTGAAAATTAAAATATTGTTTGTTAGATCCCAAAAGAGGAAAGAAGACTATAACAGCTGTTGTGTTAAATGTTAATGAGTGCTATCTTTTAACTAAAGAAGGAGGCAAACATTAACTCCTCAAGATGCGGAGAAATCTGACCTGAAAGGAGATCGAATAACAGCAGTTTTTTTTCTGGAGATTGTCCATTTATTTGGAAGTGTTCCACACTAGCCTCTTCCCCTCCCCCTCCATAAGAAATAAAAGTTGAAAATATATTTCAATCAAGGTGTTTATTCTCAACTGCCTGTTTGACTTGGTATCTTTAGTAATATTTCTAATGGAAGACCTTAGAGAAGTATTGACGTGTGTGGTTTCTAGAGTTCTATGGTCACAAACACAGATTCCTAGGTCCATCTAGTGCTCTCTAACTGGGCTTGCTTGGAATAAGGGTTAATTGAAAAGGGGTTGACTGAAAAAGGGTTAACTAAAAAGGGGTTAACTGAAAAGGGGCGCTGGTAGTGGGTCTGCCCGCAGCCCACCTGTCAGTACTGACGAACAAATACACAGCACTCTGTCCTGTAGAACACGGATGTTCAGCAGGGCACACTTCCCAGCTGAGGCACCTTGCTTTCAGAACTTCCCAGTCGGCTTTACACGTGGCCCTTACAGGCTCATAAGCTAAGACATAAACACACCATGATACACAGTTAAGGGTACCTTTCCCTCTGACCACTCGTCAGGGTATTGGGTAAAAGAATGGATATGGATAACGAACAAATAACAAGACGTAGACAAATTTAATACAAGCAATGCTTTTTACTTATGCAATTTAGCAGGTACAGAATTAAAACAACAAACTGTTGCATTATGTTGCTAGAGCTATACTTATACAGGTTTCTTTGCTGTACCGATAGGTATTCGTGCACTACTCTATCTAACTCGTGAGCAGGCGGGTGGGGGTGGGGCGGCATAGGCTGATCAGTCCTTGGTGCAAGCGACACTCGGCTTCTCTAGGGCATCAGGAGTCCCCCCGTCTGGGCTTGCTGTTATGCTGCCTTACAGGTTTTCTGATGTCACTACTTCCTGGGGTGATGTATGTCTGTACACCAATCATTTTACAACACATTTCACTTGGTCCCTTATTTGGGATGTGGAATGGGGAGGGCTCACAAGCCTTAGCTTGATTATCATATTCTTTAAGTCATGCGTTAGTAACTGATCCTGCTCCTTCAGGCTCCGTGTTAGTTGCATATGGTTAAAGAGGCCCCACACTTCCCTTTTTCTTGTCTCTTCTGAGATACTTCCCCATTTTCTTTAGACGAGGTTACAAGTTGAGTGCCTGAGCTATGCACCTGAGGTCGGTCATGCTGATATGGTCTAACCGACATTTGACAAGTATGTACGGGAATTTTATTTTAATAGGTGCAAAAATTTATATTTGGTTTTAGTCTTTCAACAGCTAATAATCATTTCTGTGATGTCTCTAAGGCAATGAAGTACAGGCTTATTACGAGGGCAATTCCATTCCTCCCCTGACCTCAATAACATTTGATTTTCTTTGGCTTTCAGTGTGGCCTTTGATTACTACAGATAGCCAGAACATGAAATCTCTTTCTATGAGAATGTTCACATTTATGAGGTTATCCTTTATCATCATCCTGAATCAGGCAGAAAAAAGCCAAATATATTAATTGATTGAGTGATTGAGGAAGAAGAAATTTCCAGAGAATTTCCATCTTGGGATATCTGTAATTTTTGCATAATTTTAAATAATTTTTTATAGCTGCCTGCCTAGAAAGTGTGAGAGGTACAAAGTAAAACAGATAAGAGCCTTCCATCAGGTAGTGAGGAAACCATCATTTTAATTATCCTGACAAAGAAACCCTGTCATGCTGACTACCTTATAACCTTTTGTTCAATGCTTAGGGCTCATCCTTTGGCTGTGGGAGACTCAAGTTCAATTTCTCCCCCGTCTGATGTGTAGAAATGATGTGATGTGAAGTTTGCTTTCCCCTCTCTTGGGCAAATGCTCAAATGGATTATTCTGTCTCTCCAACCCAACAGATATTTAAGTTTATACACAGTAAAACAGCTTCAGCAGGAAGGAAAAGTTGGGGAGTACTTGGTTTGAAGATCCTGCTAATGCTGATCTTCTGAGTTGCTTGGGAGGATCAGGACTGGCTGCTCAACATGTGTAAAACTACGGGATTGTACATGCTTTGGGAGCTTTACCAAAGGAAATATTGGCACTTCTATGGGTGGGATATTGTGAATGTCAGTGGTGCCTAAATGTTGGACATAGGACCTAAAGTAGCAGCTAAGCTTCTAAGTCCCTTTGGGCTTGTCTACACTACCACCTTCCTTTGAAAGAAGGATGGTAATTAGGGTGTTGGGATTTTACTAATGCAGTGCTGCCATGGATAGTGCTGCCGGGGCAACTTTGAAGCCCCCTTACTCCTCAAAACTTCAAAGTACCGGCAGGTGAACCACAGTTAGATGTGAACCGGTACTTCGAAGTTTAAAACTTCGGAGTTGCCCTGGGGGGGAATTTGCTTAATGAAGTGCTGCATGTGCATGGCAGCACATCATTAGTGAAATCCCAACACCCTAATTACCATCCTTCCTTTGAAGGAAGGTGGTAGTGTAGACACAGCCTTTGTGAATTTAGCTTTTAGTGCTTCGTGTGTAGCTAACAGAATGTGAGATGCTGTATGGGAACTGAACTGAAACCAATTAATAGACTTTCTGGACTTTCTTGAATAGCTAAAGAAAGGATGATTTGAATTTAAAAATAAACTTTGTTGAATTATACCAGCAATTAACATGTTCTATATAAAATGAAGAATCCTCTCTTTCATCACTATCATGAAATAATATAGACAATGCTGTGTAATCACTGGCATATTATGCCATTATTATGTATTATTTGCACAGATGGTAGAACACTCATCTTGAGAATTGCTGGAAATGTCCATTCTCTAACCCTTGCTTAGGTAACCCGCAACAGTATCCACAGCCCCTGCAAAAAGTTAGAGGCTCTCTCTCTCTCTCTCAGTTTCTTGTTCATTCCTCTTTTTTAGCAAGCCCCAATATTTAAATACCAAACCCCTATCTTGTCACATGCAAAGACAAAAGAACACTGCTGCTAGGGAAGCTGGGATTAGCTTCTGAGACTTTATCATGAAGGGCTGTGGAAAGTGACGAGGGAAAACTATGGAAATGACTCCTTCAGAATTTTTCTTCTGGTATTTTCTTGTAGACCCCAATGAACAAAGAAATATCTGTCAACCCTAAAATCTAATATAACAACTAAACCAAGGAGATTACTCTAGTGACCATTTCAGCTATATGTTGATAATGACTATCAATAGCACGTTAATCATTTTGGCTAAAATAAGAAGTGACAGGGTATTTTTTATTTTTTTTCTAGGAAAAGCTAGAAGTTCCAAAATATCACCAGGAAGGCTGTTCTCTCTGATCTTCATTTCCAAAAAGAAACATGAATTAATTTAACATTTTATTTATGAATATTCCCACTTAGGCTCCAGAAATTCAAACAGTGCAAATAAAGTTCATTTCATTACCCAATCATTTACGTGTTCTTTGCATTTACAAACGTACTATCTTGGGTTTTGGAATTTATATATTTGTTTCTGTTTTGGTGGGGGGAATATATATTATCCAAAAGCTTGGATAATTCCACAGATACATCTCTCTGGCTGAGTCTACACTGGCCCCCTTTTTCGAACGGGGCACGGTAGTCAGCCTGAGCGGGGAATTATAATGAAGTACTGCGATGAATATGCAGCCCCTCATTAGGCTAATTCTCCCCATGGCAACTTCGAAGTTGCAAACTTAAAAGTGCTGGCATGCAGTGTAGCCGCGGGCACTTTGAAGTGCCTGCACTACTTCAAAGTTCCTTTACTCCCCAAAATTTTGGAGAGTAAAGGCATTTCGAAGTAGCATGCCTGTAATAACACATTATGCCAGCACTTTGAAGTTTGACACTTCAAAGTTATGGCGGGGGGGAGAATTAGCCTCATCACAGCACATCATTAGTAATCTCTCATCAGCCTGACTACCGTGCCCCCTTCAAAGAAGGGGGCAAGTGTAGATATAGCTTATGTATAACAAAGAGCTACAAGTAAAATCACATTAAATAATATATCCTCAGTATCTAAATCATGGCAATAATTCAGAATATTTATTTTCTCATTCAATCCTGATTAGAACTCATTAAAACCTGAACCTGGGAGTGTAGATTCATGGATGTGAATTATTTTCAACGATATGCATTATAGGTCCACTAACAAGTCTATTATATTGGACTTTTTTTCCTTGGGGAAGAGGGTCTTTTTAGTTGAAAAATGTGTATATATAGTCTGTTAATGTTTATTTCCCCTATCCTTTACTATTTTGAAGCCATGCCAGCCTTGTCAACTGCCTCATAGTTTATTTCTGATGGTATTAATCAATTCATTGGCAGCTCAACAGTTTGGAAAGATATTCACTAAAAACATTTAAGCTCAATAACCACAGCAAAGTATTTCACAGAGCTCTGCTGTGGTTTGACAATGGAAAGGCTTGTTGTATTTGACCACATACAGATTTAATAGAAACAACTTCATGGAACTACATTAGAACTAAAATCAGATGCATAGCAATTATCAAAGCATACTGGAGAAATATGGCCATTTAATACTGGTCTTAAACATCGTGTCTGAATCAGAATGACTTTCAGGGTGTTCAGCAAGATAAAAGCAGGCCTGTTCTGGTTTAACTGTTCAGAAGACTGAAAAACAATAACTTTTCTAGTTCTTTTAGTGTGGAAACCTTTCAATAACGGCAATTGTTCAGTCAGCAAAGAATCTCTATCTATTGTACTTCTTTGCATTGTCACTAGGAAAACAATCCAGATCTAAAGAACATATTCAATTAATTCGTTTTAATGTAAGCAAATGTAACAGATTTTAAAACTACAGAAGACTATTTAAACTGCAGAATAACTGGATCAGGATTTTCCTTTGTTTTTTGCCTCTTTTGGATGTGTTTGCTTTTCTTTTAACAAAAGTATTCATCATTTTTGTAAATTAAACAGGAGGAAACAGGTAGTGATGTAACACGTTAATAAAAACAAGAAAACCAATAATATTTATAGCTCCATAAGACCAAAAAGCAGTCATGTAGCACTTCAAAGACTAACAGAATAATTTATTGGGTGATGAGCTTTCTTGGGACAGACCCATTTCTTCAGATCTGGAAATTCTGATTCTGAAATTTCGAGATATGAAGACGTGAGTCTGCCCCACGAAAGCTCAACACCTAATAAATTATTTTGTTAGTCTTTAAAGTGCTACATGACTGCTTTTTGGTTTTGTGAAGATACAGACTAACATGACTACCTCTCTGTGAATATTTATAGATGAACGGTTTCTTCTATCAGTTTACAATGGAATGGAGTTTCTACTCCAAAGGTAGAGAAGAAAATGTAATGCCACCTGAAACAAGGTGACAAATAATACAAGCAATGCCAGATGCAGTAATGGTTTTATTATTACAGATATTATTTATCATTGCTGTTTATGTGTGAGTAGACAAGAGTTCCAGTCACAATCAGCAACTGTCTTGTGTGAGGTACTATATAAACACGGAGGTAAGTACAGTGCCTGTCTTGGAAGAGTTTATTATCTAATTCATATAAAAAAGAAATAACGAATTAAAAACTGAGGTAAAGGGAAAAATAAGTTTCCTATCAGCAGTGAATAAAGTGCAGAGAGAGATGAAACTGAAGGATTAGAAGATACTATTTTACAAGATAAAGCTTACCATACCATGTGGAAGGATTTTGTGTGTGTGTGTGTGAGAGAGAGAGAGAGAGAGAGAGAGAGAGGGAGAATTGTAACGTCTCCCTTGTCAAAAGCCATAGGACTGGCCATAGTGGGTCAGACCAAAGGTTTATATTAGCCCAATATCCTATTTTCTGACAGTGGCCAGGGCCGGGTGCCCAGAGGGAGTGAACAGAAGAGGTAATCCTAAAGTGATTTATCCCCATTCCAAGCCCTGACAATCAGAAGCTAGGGACACCACCCTTGCCCATTCTGTTTAAAAAGCCATTGATGGATCTAACCTCAATGTATTTATATACTTCTTCTTTTAGCCCTTTTTGTCTTCCTATCAAATTTTCCCTCTAAAAGAAAATGAATGACAATAGACAGAGATATTCAGAAATCTTTGCAAACAAACCAATTTTAATAAATGGGTGGTAAACAGGAATGAATGTAATGCTTTCATATTTCCTTGACTTGTTTCGGACAAAGAAGCTCCTCACCTAGCGACCATGGATAGAAAGCACCCCCTGATGGAGCAAGATCAGATGGTGATGCTAGATTCCAGGATCCCAAGCTGGGGGTTTTTACCTGCTACATGACATAGAATAGCAAACCCCAGAGGTTTGCTGCAGCTTATTGCTCAGATCGTTGGGGTGGGGTGGAGTGGTACTGAAATTAGTGGATTCCTACCCATAGAATAGACCCACACAAGCTGGTGGAGATGGATTGAATCATAGAAAAGTAGGCCTGGAAGGAACCTTGAAAAGTCAAGAAGTCCAGACTCCTGCAGTTAGACAAGACCAAGAAAAACTAGACCATATCTGACAGATGTTTCTAAAACCTGGTGTCAAGACCTCCAGGCATGGGTATCCTACAATGTCTCTGGGAAACCTATTCCACAGCTTAACTACCCTCATGTTAGAAAGCTTCTTCTAATATATAATCTAAATCTTCCTTGCTGCAGGGTAAGCTCCTTACTTCTAGCCTTCTCCCCAGTGGACATGAAGAAAAACTGGTCACAGTTCTTTTTTATATCACTCCTTAATATGGTAAGATTGTGTCCGGCCCATTCCCCTCCATTCCTCTTTCTCAAGAGTAAATATGCCCAAGTATTTTTAACCTATCCTCATAGACTGGGTTTTCTAAACCTTTTATCATTTTTGTCACTCTCCTCTGGACTCTTTCAAATTTGTGCATACCTTTTCTATTATGTGATGCCCAGAATTGGAGACAGTATTCCATCTCAGATCTTACTAGATCCAAGCAGATTGGCAGAATTACTTCCTATGTATTGCATACCTCTGTACACACAGCTCAGCATGATAATAGTCTTTTTGCCATTCACCTCACAGTGTTGACATAGTTTGTGATCACTAAAACCCCAGATCCTTTTCAGCTAGTCACTCAATCCCCATTTTGTAATTGTGCATTTCATATTTTTTCTACATACTTTGCTCTTGTCCTTATTGAATTTAATCTTTTTTAAATCAGAGCAATTCTTCAATTTGTCAAGGTCCCCTTTAAAATCTAATCCTGTCCTCCAAAGGACTTGAAATCCTTCTCATTTTCTCATCTTCTGCACATTTTATAAGAATAATCTCACCGGTATTTTCCAAGTCATTGATGAAACCATACCTAGGACTGAATCCTGTGAAATTCCACTAGATATGTCCTCACAGTTTGACAGAAAATCTTTGATAAATAATCTTTGAATATGGTCTTTCAACAAGTTGTGAACCCTCCTTATAGTAATTTTAACTAGACTGCATTTCCTAGTTTGCTCCTGTGAATTTCATGTGTGATTGCACTAAAAGCCTTACTAAAATCAAGCTACAACATGACTACTGCTTCTCTCCTTTCACTAGACCTGTAAAAACTATGTAGTTAAAAGAGCATATTAGCATAGTAGAGGACAATGTGTATAGCAGGAGACTGGAGATCCATTGAATCAAACTACAAACCCTGTATATGACTAAAGCACTTCAAGCCCTGAGATTCAGCAGCATCACCAGCACCTTTAGTTCCAGCACCTGTGCCCTGCAGACAAGTCCTGAGTTTCAAATGAAACAGATGTCTAGTACAAAAACTCAAACAAAGCCAACAACACCTATTTTGCACTCAGACAACAAACTTCCATCCCCAGGATGAAAATTACTTGCGTAATGTTACCTGTGTTCTAATTCCTCAATTGAAAAAAAAAATCTGCACTAACTTAGGAGGTAAGGGTATGCAGAATTTCTCCAGTAACAGCTAATGAGAGTCTTATGTATTCTAAACTATAAGTTAAATATATAGCATGTTACAGCTTATGATTCAGCCAAAAAGTTAAGTTCAAAGACTTAACTCCGACTATTATCTGTATGAGGAGTTACCTTTGAGCTATTATTTCCTTAAGTACTTTAAGGTATTCCTACATTACAATTTTTACAGCAGTACATTTGGGCTGTGTCTCCACTGCATTCCACTTTCAGAAGCAGAATGCAAATGAGTGAGATCGGAAATGCGGATGAGGCAGCGATTTACATTTCTTGCCCTCATTTGAATATTCACACATGATCTTGCTTCTGGAAGAGCCTTTCCAGAAACAAAAAAAAAGCCACGTAGACAGGTTTCCTTCTAAAACAAACCCTGCTTTTAAAAGAACCCTTCTTCCTATTTTGTTGTAGGGTAGCTTCTGCCTTGCAGTGCAGATGCTTGCTGCATCAATAAAAGTAGTTTTTCCATCACTATGTAACCAACCACTCAAGGGCTGTGTCTACACATGCCGCTTCTTCTGGAAGTGACACGGTAATGAGCTATCCGGAAGAAGCTAATGAGGTGTGGATGCAAGTTTTCTGTGCCTCATTAGCATATTGGCATGTGGTTCAGAGTCCGGCAGAAGTTCTTCCCAACTCTGAAGTACATGTGCAGAAGCTTGGCCTGTGGGGATCTTCTGGAAGGAAACCCTCCTTCTGGAAGCCACTTCTTTCCCAAAAGTTTAAGGGGTAAAGGGACTTCGCCGCAGTGCAGGCACTTCAAAGTACCCGCAGGTGACTCACAACTACATGCCAGCCTTCACTTCCAAGTTTCACCCTTCGAAGTTGCCACAGGGGAGATTTAGCCTAATGAAGTGCTGCATATTCACTGCAGCACTTCATTAGTAACCTCCCAATACCCTAACTACCATGCCCACTTCAAAGTTCGGGGCTAGTCTAGACACAGCCAACAAGTAATTACTACTTAAGCTTTCTGATGTTCATTAACCAGAATACTGGGTCTGATTCTCAGTTCCATTATAGCAATTTGATATCACTGTAAATCTGTAGATGTTACACTAATGGAAAACTGCTCTCACAGAGAGGAAGATAAATTCAGCGATACGGATGTTAGAACAGTGTTTCCCAAATTAATTTGGCCAAGGAATCACTTTTGGGCTTGGAATATATTGATGGAACGCATACATGCTGATGGGGGTTGGAGTTGGAGGGTTTCATACTAAAAAATTACCACACATAATGGTCAAAAGTCAATTTGAAGACTTAGGTTTTTTAAAAGTCTTTTATTTTACTAATAACAAAAAATAAGAACAGAAAATCACCTGAATGAACAATGAACAACTGAAGTCCTTCTGACAGCAGGACAGTTAGCAAGCCTGTAATCAAGTATAAAAATTAAAAATTAAGTAGAAGCTCAAAACAAAACATCAGTTTAACATCTGGAAGAAGGATGGTTAATGTCATTCTTTTGTATAAAAATAAAAATGACAATATCATTGGAAAAAGGACTGTCCTTCCTTAAAGCTTAAAACAAACAAAAAAAAAATTATGGAAAAGAAAAGCAAAACGAATTAGGTATGTAAACATATTTTAAAATTTTGTGTTTTTACAAATTTATTATTTTTACAGAAAACTACTGGAAAATATAACGTAACATTTGACAGTGTTTTTTAATGGGAGGAGCATTCTTGCATCTCTTGATGACAACTCTGCGTAATATTTGGAACAATGCTGGAAAGTTGGATCCTCATATCAGGTGCAGCATCCCATGATTTTTCTGAGCATGGCTAACACTGACACAATCCAATTTGACTCTGATTGTTTAGGTATGAGTCGCAAAATAACAGCTATACTATTATGAATGCATTATAGAGCTTAATATACCTACAATCTAAATACTATTCAAATACCTTGGTATTTTTAATACATGCATAACTTCATGTTTAATATTTTAGAAGAACAATATCACTTGCATCAAAATATTTTCACAGGACACCTATTCACATCGCGTGGAACACCAGTGGTCCATGGAACACATTTTGGGAAATGCTGTGCTAGAATGTATAAGGTGGATCAGATTCTGATTCTCATTTACATTGAGGTAAATCCAGAATAATTTCATTGATATCAACATATGTCTAGGTTGTTGTAACTGACATCAGAGTCTGCGCCAGTATGTCTTAGTTTATCTAATTCTAAGGCAAAATTTCAGTCTTTTTATGGCATACATTGTTTCCTTTGTCTGAGTTGTAAGTAATCAGAGTTGCATTGAATCAGCTTCTGCACAATCAATTCCAGCCAGCTCTTGCTAAAGCCTCATAAAATGTGCAGTTGCCTACATCCATTCCACTTCACCTGCTGGTACTTTTTAAGGGCCAATTTTCTAAAATCTTCATGCTTGTTTTAATTTTGTGCCTAGTTTAGAGCAGATAAAGTTACATTGGGCTCAAATGAGAGATTTTAGTTTTCAAATTGCCTAATCTGTTGACACAGGACTTTTCTGAAGATTATGAGTTGCAGATGCAAAATAACATCAGAAAGCACAATTTTCGAGGCTGTTTTTTTGAAGATGTTCTTTAATTAACACACAGTTACAGGGACCCTGATCAAATTATATGGAAATCCTAAGAGATAACTAACTTGGGTAGTAAAGCAAGTAGAAAAGGAAGCATTAGCATAGTCCCTTCCCAAAAGCCTTACCAGGAAGCCTTCATTATGATTCTGTTCCCAATGAGCATCAGCACATGGGAATCTGCTCTAAAAGGAACTCAGGTTCAAAAAATGCTTAGCATCAGCTTCTCTGGATACTTTATGAGGTCATCTTTCCAGCTCCATGGCACTTGGCTGCAATGGTGCACTTCTCATCATTCTTGTGGTGAGAAACCTCCTTCCACAGTTTATTAATAACACTCTATGTTATTAATAGGCATGCACCAAAACCACACAAACATACTATCTTCCCAAGTATAGTGAACTCAGCCTTTTTTTTTTAACTAGGAAACTTGGTAATCTCAGTTTTGAGTTGTTGCATGGACATGAACACATAGCCCCCTCCACTACCAAGTACATTTTTTTAAAATATGGTACTGGTTTTGAACGTATTTCTACAGAAACACAACAGTGAATGCTTTGGGCAGCAGTGCCAGTAGTCACTTTGGGCTCTGGGACAAGGAGGGTGGCGGAGCAAGAGCAGGAGAGACAGGGCCAAGGGGACTCAAACCTCCATGCTGCCCTGGACTGCAACACTAATCCCCCCCACCCCACACACACAAGAGTGATGCTGAAGCAATTCAAAGGGGCCGAGAACTCCAGTAGCTGCTGCCAATTCCAAGTAGCAGTGACAGCGAGTGGAGCTCCAGGCCCCTTTGAAAGTCCGGGCCTGGGAGCAGCTGCCCCCATACCCCTTCCTGCTGGTGGGTCTGGCTTTGTGGCCCCACTTCAGCATAGAAATTCAGCAGATTAATGACTTTTAACACATTGAATTGAATGGAATTACTCCTGCACTTAAGTAAGAATTGTATTTAGGTGGCTAGATGAATCAGAGCCTTATTTGTTATGTCTAACTCTTAAACCTGAGGTACACTTCTATTATGATTAGCCAGTTATTTAAAAATTCCCTTTAAAATATAATTTAGCAAGAGATCTGATGGGTAAATAATTACTTTACTATTTGAAAAAGAAATCTGCAGTGCTTTTGAAGAAAAACGTGGCATATATAATTTGTATTTTATGCACCATAGTGCATGTAAACACAGTTTTAATCATCAGAGTCTTAACAAATAGGCTACCACACTTACTCAGTATTTTGTAATTATTTAATGTCTTAGAAAGTGTGGGAAAGTATCATATAATTTGTATTGAGACTCAGCTGAGTAGATATGTGCATAACGCATACCTACATTTTATTTTCCATGGTGAAACATAATTCATAAGAAACTGTAACCCTCAAGACAAAATGCAACTCCTTCATGTATCTTTAACAAGATAGACCAAAATATTTATTCATTCCTGTATGGACTGACATAAAGTGTCATACAAATGAACTAAACAGCTTTGGGAATGAATAGGTTTTGTTATCAGGGTCCAGTCTAGAGGAAAAGTAACTCTAAATCACAGTCCTCTTTTTGTAAGTACAGTCTCCTTGGTAAAAAGTCTTTTATTATGCTCAGAATAAGAGTTCCAAAAAAAAAAGGAACTGTTGATTGACAAGTACTTGGTAATCAATAGCCAGAAAACACATTGATAGCCCCACTCAGCATTTTTCAGGATTTAGTTTCATGTCATTGTTATACACCACTGCAACAGAATGGGAATCAATCAGCTTGGGGCTATTCAGCAGAAATGTGAAAAGAGGCTTTGATGGCACAGGACAATGTTTGCATAAGCCACAAGTTGTCATCTGAATGGCAAAAGGGCCATCACTTAGTGAAATGTGATCAGAAGTATGAAATACAGGTTTTGTAGCTCTGTGGAAGATGGATTCGTTCTTTGGACCAACCAGGCAGTGAACTGTGACTAGTAACAGTTAAAATTCAAAGAAAACATTACAGACAATCTATTCTTGTTGAGTAGGAATGCCAATAGTAACCATTAAATACATTTTCTTGTCATCAACAACACATTCAACTGATGTCTTAAATAAAATGGTCCTGTTATAAGGAAAATAACCACATTTGTCTTTGATGTGAATTCCATTTTCCTTAACAACAGAAAGAATGTTATGTAATTTTTTTCATGTGGAAGAAAATCATATCTAAAATCTGTTCACTGAGACACACAATTATAATGTAATTAGAAGTGCTCTTTTGCAAAACATACTTCCTTTCAACTATGCAGTACTTATAGTTAGGGAGTTGTGTGGCACATAACAAAGAAAGCAGGCTTGTGGTAGGATTTTCAAAAGCACCTAAACAGTTCAGGAACTTTTGTAAATCTCTCTAGGCACCTAGCTATATTTTTAAGTACATAAATGTCTTTGAAAAGGGGGCCTGTAATCTAAAAATCTGCTACGTGACTCATCTTGTGGGTCTCAACTATGGTAAATATATTCCTTTTACAGGTTTACTCCTTCAGCTTTTTTAAGATTAATGAAAAATAGTCACATACATCACATTTAGTAAGGTCTGATATAGGGTAGTCTACACAAGGGGAAGATCAACACTGCCATGGTTGATCTTTTGGGGTTCAATTTAGCACATCTAATAGGAATGCACTAAATTGAACCCTGAGAAGACCCCATTAACCATGATACTTCTTGCTGTCATGAGGAGTAAGGGAAGTCAACAGAAGAGTTTTGCCAATTGATCTCCCACAGTGGGGTGGCATCAGAAATTGGCTGGTAGGTTGGCTCCAGCTACACCATTCTCATATTTTAGGTTGAATATCTTTTTAAGTGTAGACCAGCTCATAGAGAAAAAGCATTTGTTTGACAGATCTTTTCTCTTTATTAGGTTGCTAATGCATTGTACTGTACTTCTTTGTACACTGAGGAATGCAGATTTCTCAAAGTGCTCAGCACTCAGAAATGGGGCCACATTTTAAGGAGAGATCAGATCCCATTTGGGCTCCTAAATGATGCTGTGAGATTTTAAACATTCACAATAGTTCAAACCCTGCTTGAATCAGCTACAATAATGATTCCCATTCTCATAGGATGTGTCTACACTAGGTACTAACTTCGACATTAACTTTGAAGTTAGGCACTACATCAAAGTAGCCAGCAGAGAGTCTACACACATTTTGCCTTTCTTTGAAATTCACTTCAAAGAAGGTAGCCCAACTTCAAAGTCCTTACTCCATTCCCGGGAATGGAGTAATGCCCTACTTTGAAATTTAACTTCAAAGTAGGGTGTGTGTAGATGCTCAGCTTCAAAGTTGCTTACTTCAAAGTTGTACTTCAAAGTAAACAACTTCAAAGATATTTTTGGAGTGTAGACACAGCATAGTCATGTGCAATGGAGTAGGTGGACTTTCTCTTTTCATTGTGATTTGGAAACAAAGCCCACAAAATAAATCCCTTTTGTCAGGGGTGGTTCGCAATAGAAAAAAAATAGTATCTTGAGTTTGTAAATATATATCTTTTTTCTGAGAACATCGACATGGAATATTCTAGACCAAATATTCTAGACCAAATATGGAATTCTCCATATGATTTTATTAGCTGCCTTGCTTATCCCTTACATTTTTGGAGATGAGTGGTAGCTCTGGATGATGGGTGTCTTTATGCTGACTTCATTGGTGTGTGGGTCAGATTCTAAAAGTCTAAGATTCTTCCCTGTGTTTTTAGAACCCATGTGTTAATCCCCCCACTTTTTTATTTTGCATTTCATGTCTCTGCTGATGTTCGCGTGGAGTGAAACAACTAATAAAAGTCTAAAATGGAAAACACCTGTCCTATGATTAATGTTATTAGTAGGGAACTCTCAGGTTGGACCCACACCTCTGAGGATATGAACTTTCCACCTCATATCCTCCTGTTATTATTCATATATGAAACAGTTTGCTTCACTGAATTCTGGTCCCCTAGCTCTAATTATTCCTCATTGTCTAGCTATGTTAGAAAAAGGTCTTGAAATACTGATTAGGTTTCAACTTTATTGTCTTAACTTCATGCTTCAGAGTACCCATCAGTTAAAAGTGTACAATGCAGGTAATTCCATAATCATTTCAACATATACCTGTGGCTTCTGCCCTGAACTCACCCAGATCCACAGCTAACTAGCTAATGGAATATCACCACCCCCTGCTTGAATGAGCATTAAGAAAGACTACAAAGAAGGGAAGTGGTTCCCTGCCCTACCAGTCATGAGCTCCATCTAACTCCATTCCTTTAAAAATATGTCCTTTAAAGCCTTTACGAATCCACTTTTTCTGCTCTCTGTGAACCTTCCCTATGGAGTGCCAGCACAGGACATCTACCACATGCTTACATAATGAACAGTGATGTCATAGCCTAACTTCTACTTTCATGCTCACCCCATCAAATCTACCTCATGTCCAGTATGGCACACACCTTTTCCAGCAATGGCCGCCATAGCTTAATGTGAGGTGAAGACATCTGGTTGTATACCAGAGTAACAAAGGTTTTTGGAAAGCCTGATGAGTCCCATTTTATCCCAGGTTAGGAAGACGTTATTGGAAGAAAGTTGTGTTTCTCTTTCCATATTTAAATATGGATAGAACAGAAAGACTAGGAGTAGAGAGATTTAGATTAGCTGAACAAACAAATGCAAACTCCCAGAATAAAGCATGAACTGGAAGAAAAAGAAAGTCTGGCCCTTTCATGCCTATTTTTAGCCAGCAGTACCATGTGGGCACTGAGAATGTCATAACAGAAACAAGGAACATTCTGACCCCAATCAAGGGGAAGTCTACTGTTTCCAAAGACTAGTTATGGGACAGGCAGGACAGTTTGATGTGGTTCTGCCTGTTCTTACAAATATTCCTTCTGATTATCCACTACAGGCTATTGTGCAAAGCCCAACAAAGAGATGAAACAAAGATATATATGGGATAAATGGAGTCACAGTAGGCTCTGTCTTGGATTAAAAAAATGAAAAAGCTCAGCATTGATTAAAGATTGTTGTCTGATTAATTTGGACGTCTGATGCTGAAGTTTCCAACAGATAACTGCAAGCCAAGACTGTAATCAACAAATTATATTAAATTTGCATCCATTCCATGTTTTCTCTACTTAAAAAAAGAACAGATGCAAGCTCAGTAGGAGTCAGAAAGAAAGGACTCAATGGGGACATACACTATTAAGAAGTTTCTGAATTAATAATCCAGCCTTGACCTAAATATACATAAGATACTCAGTCTATTAGTTCCCTGAAGCAATTACCCTCTGAGTCCCATGTTCTCTTTTCCTGCTTGATATTTCTTTTGCTGACATTATTAGTCTAAAGGAAACGATGAAATAGTCTTTTCACTCCACCCCCATCTTTCTGGCATATGCTGGTACAGATGTTACACTAAACACCAGTCTGTTGTTTTATTTAGTCCACAAATACAAATGAGGATTTTCCACAAGAATAAATAAAGCACTTTGACACAAATCAATTTCTGTGCACCCCAGGGAACAAGATAATCATTGGCGACCTGTGATCTCAATGTTCATTGAGTATTTGTTGAACCTTGGCAACCTAGGCAAGTTCAAGGGCCAAAATTTTCCTTAGCATATTATAGTATTGATCATATTTATGTACTTGGACTCTAAGATTCACAAAAAAAAAAGCAAGCTGCTCTCCCCACTACTTCTTACCAAAAGATATACAAATAATTCATGTTTTATTTAAAAAAGTCTGAATGACATACAAATAATTTGAATTAAAAAAATAGCTGTTATGTATGGGTGGGTTTAGTTCAAATACACATCCAAAATTTGAAAGCTTATCTGGAACTCCTGAGTCTGCAAAATTAAGATGGAACTTTAAAATGTATCAGAAGCTTAAGAAAATTTGTTCTAGGTGAAAGTAGATTCATATTTTTTCTATACCAGTTCTATGCCTTTACAATACTTCAGTTCATTGTCTCCAATTATCCAGTTCAGCAATTACTATCTACCTAACTTCAAGGCTCTGTGGGTGTGAAAGAGAGAGATCACCCTTCTAGTGCTTTGTTTCTTTAGGTACATAGAATGTGTGTGGCTGATGTATATAAATCAGTCCTCTTTACATGTTGTTATTGTCATCCTCTCGTCATTCCAGTTTACAGATAGCATATGCCTTTCTAAAGCATTCTGGTATGTGTCATAAGTACCTTTGTTCTTGTTTCTTTAAAGTAAGTTATTTGTAGTGCATTGAATACATTCCTTGTAAAAAGAAATCCTTAAATGTATAATAAACCATCCAACTGTGATTCCCAAGTCAAAAATGCACTATTAAGGTGTAGCACTCTAACTCTGTCATGAAGCCTCTACAAGCTCCATGCCAGTCCCAAGCCTGGATGAAGGAGGAGGGTTGGTCAGATGAGTGTTGATGCACTGACTGTGAAACAACAATACGAATGAAATCTGATGCCAGTACAACTAAATGATACAAGATGCCAGCTCAGATAATGATGATGATGATGATGATGACTCTTACCACTGGACTCATGGCAAGGCTCTCATTGACTTCAGTTGAAGTCCTTTTGTTATTGTGGGGGGTGCAGCTGCTAGGAATGTGCCATTATGGACTGCTCTGGTTTAGTATGATTCAAAAAGGAAACCAAACCAAACCCAGTAGCAACTTAAACATTTCAAACAAATACCTCAGGAGAAACTTCCAAAGAAGTAAATAAATCATCTCCCGACATTAAAAGTAGGGTCTGTTGTCTGGACCTTCAGGGGAAAAGGGTTGTTGTCCCCTTATAGAGGATTTTCTCCCTTGTACCTTTCACATCCATTGTAAATTATTGGAGGAGAGGGAGTAGCGGGTTCAGGGACACACAGGTCTCTTTACTCCCATGCCATCTATGAGAAGACGTAAAAACATTTTGCCATGATCTGTGTGAGATTACAGGCCAGCAGTTGTTTCCCGCAGACCTCTGGAATTAGAGTAGAACAAGTTTTGGGGGATTTTTGTGGACATTTTGTCTGTCACCTTTTGGGCCTAGGGAAGAATTTTTTTCCCTCAGAGACAGATTGTCTGACATTAGGTGGGGTCTTTGCTTTGTTTTGTTTTTCATTTGCCATGTATCCTTGGGACCTGATCAGTAGGACAGGAGATAAAGTTCATGATGTCACTGGTAGACAGATGTCCAGTGTAAGTATTCATTCCATTGTGAGCCTGGTTCCCTAATAAGCTGGAATTTGATGTAGACATAGGAAAAGGCATCCCTTAAAGGATCTGGGCAATGGGTCTGTGGTTCCTAACATCTTGTATTGAGAGGAGACTCACCCATTTAAGCCACATATGAAGGGGTGACCATGGAGTCCTAGCAATGGGTGTTTTTGGTAGCTCTCTAACTGGAAGAAAAGAACCTGCACTGTATGAGTTATGGATAGGATAGTCTCCCGGTTAAAAGTTGTGTCCTAGGTAAGCTATATCGATTGTGTGTGATCCTTATTCCTGCTTATCCAGGACAATGGATATATCATTTTGTTACTAATAGGGATGATGTTGTGAGAGGGAGGTAAGAGGTATGTTTTAATTAATATGCACATATAAACTCTCTTATTCTGATATACATAGACCTATTCTTTCCAAACTGGATAGATAATGGGACATACTTAATACAAATAAGCTTGCTCACCTACAGACTTTATTTTACATATTTAGAAACAAGGTGTCATTTATAATTCACCAAGTAAAATAACTCAGCCTGCATTTTTAGTTATGCTGTAAAACTGAATCATAGATGTGAACTGTTGTTTCAGTATCACTGTATTTCCTGCTTGAGTGACCCAGTTGGGTGCTTATATACAGAAATGGAAATATTGGTTTTCTTAAAGAAGAACACTAATAAGATTTTGGCATTTTATGAGTATTTTAAAATACTAATTACATTTAAGAATTTGATATAATGTGTATGAATACTTCTTTGTTCACCAAAGGAAAAAAAAAAGATTTATGAAGAACTGCAT
This sequence comes from Carettochelys insculpta, assembly GCF_033958435.1. Taxonomy (NCBI): domain Eukaryota; kingdom Metazoa; phylum Chordata; order Testudines; family Carettochelyidae; genus Carettochelys; species Carettochelys insculpta. The sequence goes on from NC_134137.1 coordinate 142,746,224, forward strand.
GGAGGAAAAGCTGCAAGAGTCTATTATGCATCACGTTAATCTGTCCTAAGTAAAATGTAAAGCTCATACACATGCATAAGATCTCATTCAAAAGCTGAACCATAGTCATGCATTAACAATAACAATATAAATGAGTAATTACAGCCCTTATGATCTAAAGACACATGGTCAAATGTACTTCACTTTCCAAAGTCAGGTCGAAAACATCTGTTTCTTTAAACAGGTACAGTGTTCTGCCAAGGAAAATCCTTCCATATAAAGGTTTTTCATCTTTGTAGATTAACATACTCCAAAATGCTTTATTTATGTAACAACCTCAGAGAATGAAGTTTGAATTTTTTTTTCTATCTTAACCTGTTTGTCTCTCTTGATAGAGATGATAGTAGGTTGAGTTAAAACACTTTTATTTAATTTGGGTATTTGTGCATTTTTTCTCCCTTGTCTCGTACTAAAAATCTAAAATTGTTTACATGTGAATTATTTTTGGTTTCAGTCAGAATGAAGATATTAATATAATGACTTAAAATACCTGGTTCCATGAACTAAATAAGCTTAGGTCCCAATAAAATGTGAGAACGATGCTGTTGAAGAAGCACAACCTGAGTCTAATGTTCTACATTTATAATAATCCTAATTTCCTCTCTCAAACGCCATCCAAGGAGAAGTTAATATGAGTTACTCAAGGACATCCTAACGTGCTGACTCAGTACTTCAGTATTATTGGGTTGTGCTGATAGTCGACTTGACCTAGTGATGGACCCAAAGTACATCTTCAGATTAAAATGAATGACTGGGTCTAATCAACAGTTAGAGATTTTGTCCAACATCAGCTTTGATGAGGAGGACTTTGGGGCTGCACTATATCCTTTTGACAAGTTAAAGGAAATATATTCATAGATCTTGTGACTTTGAAAAACTAATATTTAGAAAGTGAATTATACAATTGCTGGACTCATAAGCTCTTTGCAACTGATTAGTTACCTTCATGCATTGAAGGAAAGCTTCAGTTTATTACCTGAATATTTGTCACCTAGGCTAACTAACATTCCTGTAAAAGGTAGTTTTAATAGTAAATTTTATCAAATGAACAATAAACTCTCATGGAGATGCAGTATTGTCTACAAAATAGCCATGGCTATAACAATAGGTCATTGAGTTATGAATTTATGAAAACTGTGGAAGTGATTTCTGGATTCACTACTTACAGTAGGAATTTTGTTTTTGGGTTTAGATTGAAAATTAGGATTACAAATATTTCACACTTGTTACACCATTATTTCAACCAGTTTGAAATGAGAAGTTACAGCACAGACCCTATTTCACTTTTCATAGAAACTCAGGGTACATCTACACTTACTGGAATATTGACACAGTTTTCATCGATCTTCTGGGGTTCAATATAGCGCACCTAGTCAGACCACACTAAATCAAGACACCAGGGATGCACTGTTGACCCTGGTACTCTTCACTGCCATGAGGAGTAAGGGAAGTCAATGGGAGATGTTCTACTATTGACCTCCTAATGTGGGGACAACTCAATGAATAAATTTCAGATGTGTTGACTTCAGCTACACAACTCACATAGCTGGAATTGTGTATCTTAAATTGATTTTTTTGTAGTGTAGACCTAGCTGGATGAAGCTACTGATCCTCTATAAAAGATCTGAGCAATCAGCAGATCATTTTATTCATGACCTAATTAATAGAAAGAATATCCTCAGTCCTGTTCAATAGTATAATGCAATTTTATCTTTCACATAAGTCATCCCTACATAGTTATGGACTATAGGTGACCTGTGATACATTATCTGATTTGGGTTAGAAAGCCACTTGTTGACATTATTATTTGTATATGATGGACCATGACACAGAATTCTTGAAATGTTACATTATTACTGTAGCGAAAGGTTTACTTTCTTCTGCAATGATGTTCACAAAGTTCTAAGTAATAGATTGCATTTAGACTGTGTACTAATAGACAGCTTCTTGATTCTGGTTGTTGTTGTGAGGTAAAAGAAGAATACATTTTTAACTGTGAAGTATTTTGATGTGTATTGTTTAAAATCTTTCACAGATAAGATGAATCATATTTTTTTCTTATGAGATTGAGTTTCAACCAATTGTAGCAAATGAGGTTCTGTGGGTGGTGGAGTAACCATAGCCAGAAAAAAAAAATCAAGTTGGGATTTTACAAAATTCATTGCTGATGAGTTATTTGGGCTAGACAAGAAATCATTTTTCCTTAAAATCTTTGCAAGTTCATGTTCAAAGAGCTATGTCTTGGAACTAATGATGTCACCGAATACCACTTTCCCTCTAAGAAAAGCCTGGAAACAAGCATTCCAGACTCCGATCTAAATTCAGCCTATGTTGCTGTTACCTCCAGGGGAGATATAACATCCTACCCCAAAAATCTTACTGTCTCTGAGATCATTAGAAGCAATTTTTCTAGGATTCCCTAAATTTCAGTAATTGGGATGTAGGAAAAGTGCATTTTCAAGGAAGGACGTTGATTAGTGCTGGTCAGAAATTTTTCATCAAAACAATTTCTATCAGAAACTGTTCCAACAAAAACATTTTTGTCGGCAAAATTTCATCCATTTCATTGAAGATGTCTTCAGAAAGTTTTCTGAACATTTCAAAACATCCTGCTATGCCTTTCAGAACAAAACATTGAAAAAATTCATTCTAAACAACTTTTACATAAATGTTAAAACTATTTATTTTTACTTTTTGTTTCCAGTCTTGTTACGCACTGTTGATCCATGAGTGTATCTTTCTACTGATTCCTCAACTGCTTACTCTGTTTAGGAGCTTTTGAGACCTTGCCAAAGGCTTTTTGAAAAACTAAGTACATGATATCCCCTTTGTCCAGATTCTTATTGGCTCCTTCAAAGAGTCATAATAAATTTGTGAGGCATAATTTTTCTTTACAATAGCTATATTAAAGCTTCCCCAATGTACTGTGTTGATCTATCACCAATGGTTTCAACCAATCTGCCTGGTACTGAGGATAGATTCACTAGCCTCTAAATATATTTGTCTGGATGATTAAGATCCAGAATTCGGAGTCCCAAAACATTTCCCATCTCCTCAACCCCAGTCACAAATCCAATTAAACTCTGAGATAATAAGAGGAGTGGGTGATAAGAGGAAAGGAAAAACATGCTCAGATGAATGCAATGACAATGATTAGAAGGATGTGTGGGGAAGGTGAGAAGATTCTATATAAGAAACAAAAGAAAACACAAGATTCAGTGAAATTGAACTTCCATTCATAACCCACACACCTACATGTGGTTAACTAGCCCATGTAGTGGTACCTAGGCCACATCACAGGGACAGAATAACTGTCCTTTGCATCCAGCTGGCCCTTAGCTCAAACTGTAGAGGCACCTGCCCCAAGCTGCAGGTGTCTCAGGTTTGAGCCTGCCTGTAAGTAGTCACATGCACATGAACACAGTCATTTGAACTACTTCCTCTGCATCTCCTCATATCACTGTAACAGAATGTCTCGCATGCCCCCTGGGTACCTCTTTTCAGAGTGTTCTCTGATGCCATCATAGGACTGTCACAAAATAAAAAATTGCTTGAGCTGGAGGCAGGCCTACTTATGGTTTTTTTCCCTGCTCCCCAGCTTCCCTCATGCCTCTCTTGCTTTCCTGGCCAGCTGTATGAACTTTTTAGAAGTGCTTGCCTTCTGTCTCTTACTGGAGTCTATCCTCCTGGCTATTTCTAGACAAGTCTGGTAGCTAAGATTCACCCAGTGGGTGATTCTGTTTTGCGTGTTGGCTCCAGGCCAGAGATATGTGTATCATGAGGTTCTGGAACAGAGCATGCAGCTATGTGGTGCAATTCTGCAAAATCAGCCCTCTGCTGCCATTACCACTATTAAACCAATCTGTCCCCACTGGGAAGTCATCTCTATGCTGTTGCTAGCTCAGTCCTAAAGAATCAAGACATGAGAAGTAACTCTTCTGCTCTACTCTGCACTGATTAGACCACAATAGGTGTATTGTGTCCCGTTCTGGGCACCACATTTCAAGAAGGGTGGAGAATTTGGAGAAAGTTCAGAGAAGGGCAACAAAATTATTAAAATCTAGAGAACATGAGTGTATGAGAGAAGATAGAAAGAACTGAGTTTTTTTGATTTGGAAAAGAGAAGACTGAGAGGAGCCATTATAATAGCTTTCAAGTATATAATGGGGTGTTACGAGGAGGAGGGAGACAATTATTTTCCTTAGCTACTGATGATAGGACAAGAAGCAATGGGCTTAAGGTGCAGCCTGGGAGTCTTAACTTGGATGTTAAGAAAAGATTCCCAACTGTCAGGGCAGCTAAGCACTGTCATAAATTGCCTATGGAGATTGCAGAATCTCCATCATTGGAGCTTTTAATGAGCAGGTTAGACAAACACCTGTGACTGTCCAAATTAAACACCCCTTGCTGCAAATTAAACCTTTTACTTCTTCTTCTATCATGAGAGAGCAAGGAGAATATTTTTTCTCCTTCTCCCTTGTCACAAAGCTGTTATTGAGAAGATAGTGTTGAGAGCTGGATGGTTGATAAGAAAATTCTAGATTAGGATATGAAAATCATACTTCTTCAGCTTTTTTCCTTTATGTTTATTCTACTCATTCTTCATTACACACAGCAACAAGAATATATGTTGATTCTTGGCATGAATAAATAAAATAAATCCCAACTGTAAATGATGCCATATTTTTAAAGAAAACTTTCAACTAGCCTTGTTCACATACATAATCACTGCAATGGTGAAAGTGTAGAATGAAATACTTTAATTAACTAACTATAGTCACTAACTGACCATAAGAAGGAACCTTTGATTTCCAATCAGCTGTTTTCCTGTCAGATTATGGTGTCCAGATTACACAGCCCTAAAGAACTTTGTTTACAGTCAACTTGCTATCAAGAAAGAGGAACCTGTTTCTTGAGATTTGAAGTTGTTCAGGAATTCAAATCAAATGATAAAAGAAAGTAAAAATCAAAACTGACAGATTGTATAAAGACTCTACTGCTGGAATTTTAAGTCCCAGCTAGAAAAAAAGCACTATATATTGTTTTGCAGCTTTATGAAATAAAGGGGTTCTTAACTTTAAATCTTGTATTGATCTGTAGTTAAGCTGGCTCGTTTTCAATTAACAGACATTTTCTTAAGGTAATCTATGTGGGTGGTCTTGGAATGCCCATTCTTATTAATTAGGAACATTTCTGGCATGAACAGACTTGAAAGCATTTTAAAAATAGAACTTTAAAAAGGCAATCTGTGATATTTACAAGTCCTTATCCAGTGTATATATCTAAGGCTGAATTCCATTTTTGAAGCTGAATGACTCACTCTGAGCATTGAAACAGAAATTAATTTGTTTTAAAAATGGAATACAAAATCATAAGTGCATTATTTCTTAACCAGTTTCACTTACCTGAACTCCATTTCCTTTTATTCTCTTATTATAAGAAACCTAGACATTCAAAAAGTGATCAGTATTCAGAAAGTTGGAATTAGACTCTAAAACTGAATATTGGTCTTTAAGGCTGGATCTACACTTGTCCCCAACTTTGAACAGAGCATGTTAATCAGGGTGATGGAATATTACTAATGAAGTGCTAATTCTCCCCTGTGGGCAACTTTGAAATGTCAAACTTCAAAGTGCCAGCATGCATGTAGCCACAGGCACTTTTAAGTGCACGCACTACTTTGAAGTGCCTTTACTCCTATACGCATGCTGGCACTTCGAAATTTGACACCTCAAAGTTGCCATGGGGGAGAATTAACCTAATGAATTGCTGCGTATCCACCATAGCACTTCATTAGTAAGCTCTCATCACCCTGAATAACATGCCCCCTTCGAAGTTGGGGGCAAGTGTAGACAATCCCTAGAAGTCTTAATCTTAGTAGCAATGAAGGGTCCTGTGGCACCTTATAGACTAACAGAAAAGTTTTGAGCATGAGCTGTCATGAGCAAAGACTCACTTTGTCCCGTGAAAGCTCACCTAATAAACTATTTTGCTAGTTTTTAAAGTGCTACTTTACTGCTTTTTGTTTTGATAGTATATAGACTAGCACGGCTCCCTCTCTGTTACTTTAAAAGATAATATTTCTAGTCAGGCCTCTTCACCATGCATCCTCCACTTAGGTGGTCTGAATAGTTTATTTCCCACTGTCAGAGACAGAAGAAATATGAAGGATAGATTTTTGGTTGAGGCACTGGATTGGAACTCAGGAACTCTGATCTTAATTCCCAGCTCTGCCACAGACATCCTAAATAGTCTTTGATAATTCATTTAATCCCTTTCTGTCTCATTTTCCTATATGTGCAACATAGTGAGATAGCCCTTCCATTGTTTTCCTTGTATTGTGTAGAGCCACTCAATATAATAGATTTTTAAAAGTTAACCAATATTCAGTTTTTTAAAATTCTTATTAAAATATTTTGATGATTTTTTAAAAGCCAAATTTTGGAAAAGCTTCTCCCAACAGAATGGTCAGCAAAAGATACGTAAATTGAGCACTGCAATTTGCATATCTTTTGCTGACAGTTTCCCATAGTCTAGACACAACCTAAGTAACTTGCTGATCAGGTGTGCTCAATTTATAATAGAGCAGGTGATTTTATAACTGCTGGATTTGAAAATTCGGACTCTCATATGAAAATTAGTATAGATTATTTTCAATTTGTGCCTCACCAATAATAAAGATTCTGCAATACAAGTTTTGCCGTTAGGCACACTCATGCAACTTTACTGTATTCACATTAAGCCCTCTGAGACAGGCCCATTTGTGTAGAAGCAAATCAACAGCAGCTCTCCCCACATTTGGTTGCAGAGTAGCTGTATCTTTCCTTTGATAGAATGCTCTTGGTGATCATCTCCATCAGGGTCTTCCATTAGCTTGCTCTTCTGCCAGGTGGTCGAAAAGCTTTAGGATATGCAAAATTCCAAAATAAATGTCATATTCTACATTAAGCCCAAGTTAACATGTTTTTTTAAAAACCCCTCTGGACATCAACTCTGAGTTTTTTTAACTCTTAAATCTCTGATGCCCCAGGCTTCTCTGTTTCTCTTGTTGATCCCTGGTTCCTCTCTAGCTTATGACACTGGCTTATCCCCTGGCTATGGCATTTAGCTTCCATTCTTGGGTTGATTTCTAGTGTCTGTATACCCTGGACTCTGGGTTAACTGATAGAGCAAATTCTTCCACCACTACGTCTGACTGCTAGCAGCTCAGTTGGCTACAATAGCTCCCAGTCAACTTTATTAAAACTCCTGGTAATTTTCTTTACCTTCAGATTTACCTCATCCTTGAAAATCAGTAAGTGTAAGGACATGATTAGTCCCTATTTTCAATCCTTATATTTTCCCAATTGCATTCACTTGCTAGCGCTGCTGTTGTAATTCTGAGGTCTAGGCAGGAAAAACTACCATTGGTTGAATTAACCCATTTCTTAAAAACACTAGATTGTTTACATTAAAACATTTTTTAAGCATGTGCCATTTTATCAATTGTCTTACTTCCCTATTTACTTTGACTGTTTAGGTCATCATAAACAACATACGGTTTTTTAACATTCTTCACAGGTTCTTGCATTTACAAGCTAGTTAATATTCCATGCATATTATAGGTATCATTAGTCCTTAAAGAAATACCTCTCTCATCTGCATTTAGATTTCAACAATATATTTTCTAAACTCACCTCTTCATTCTTTACAGCTGTGTAGTTTAATCTTTCCTTTACAAAAGTACACATGCCTCCTCCTATTCCTAGTATTTGGTCTTGCCTAAAGGCAAAATACCCTGACATCTTAAGGCAATTTTTTAATGAACCCTGTGCCCCAGATACATACGATATCTGGTTTAGTTTTTATTTCCAGGATGTTTTCTTTTAATTCTTGACCATATGTTATCAAACTGTGCATTGCAACAACAGACTCTGATCTTCATAGTAGTCATATTTCATCATTAACCTCCTTCAAAATTATATGAATGGGATGCAATGACAAATTTCTAACATGCAAGTATTTTTCTACTGCCCTTGCTATATGTTATTTTTTCTGACTCTTTTCCTTGCTTGTGATGTACAATTTACTACCTCTATCACCAAAGCAATAAATCCTATTTAACCACTTTTATATCATTGCCTATTCCTTCTGCAATCTTTATCATATTATTTATAGAAAGAGTCTGATCTACAGTTTCCCCTTTCCTGAACAGCTTTTCACTTCCTTGTCCACCTGATGCTTGGCTAGTCTCCTCACAGCTTCTGCAGGAGATGTTTTTAACAATTTTATGCCTCTTTAGCGTCTCTTACTGCAATACGTCCACTCTTTGTCAGATTGATTACCAACCTCTGCCCCTCCTATACAATTTTTGTAAGAATGATCTCTCCTGTGTTTCCTGCCTCATGTTTTCCTTTTCCAAACAGTTGCTATGTGCCCATACCATTGACACTCATAATACTTTAGGGGTGAAGGGATAGTCAGGGCCAAGTCATATAACTGAAACCCTAGTGCTACTTCTTTATGTAGAACGTCTCCCGTAAACATAATGGCCACTGCTGTTGATGACTTGCTCACACCTCCTTGCTTAGTAATGAGCCCTTAATTTATTAACATTGTCTTCTTCTGGGCTTTTGACAATCTCATCATGGTCAGTTCTAACAGCACTCACATATCATCTCCCCCGGCCCTCCAGTTTCAAGTACTTTGGTAGCAGGCAATTTATTTTAATTTTTGCTAGCATTTTAGTTTATATCCATTTATGCACTTGCTGCTAATGCTTTACATTCATTTAACAGAGCCCCACCTCACAGCCTTATACTATCGTATTCTCCATTTTTTTTTCAATCCAGCCAGCTACTGTTGCAGGGTTAGCATAGTCTAACCTTATTTCTTTTGTCAGGGGTCTTACAACTATGATATTTTTGGTTGATTTTGTTCCCCAGCTTTACTTTTTTGCTAATATCATCCTCTGAGTCTGCTCCCACCTTTTCTTCCTTTTCATACTTTGTATCCATCCTCAAGCTCTAATAGATGTCAGTCACCAGACTGACTTTATCTGGGGTCTGAGAAACCTCCAGCCCAGCCCAGCCCAACTCCTAGCTGTTGGGCTTTCTCCCTTCAAGTCCTAACCCCAGTTCATGTGTGGAAAGACATGTTCAATTAAATATGGTAGGATAGCTCTTAAGGGGGAACACCTTTTGTTACACACTTATTTACGCCTTAGTCCCACTGTAGCCTTCAGAGGGGTAACATGAGTGTAACTGAGGGCTAATTTGGCTACTTAACAGGCTCCTAATAAGTGATTCTATTGATGGCACTTGAACTGCAATATAACCCAGCTCTCTTCACCTGTCTCAGCTTGGTCCACTGTTCAGGCCTAATTATTGTGAAATGTAAAAAAAAAATTGTTTTAGTCATTGAAGTAACTGTGACTCTGCCTACTGTGGAAGCTGAAAATCCCAAATTCAGAACAGACTGATAACAACAGAGCAACCACATCCCAAAACTGGTGATTTTTTCTTACACTAGAGTTCACTCAGCTACTGACAATGTCAGCTCCTGCTTCGATACACTGGTTAACAATAAGCCAAAAACACAGTCCTCTTGGGCGGTCTAGCTCAAAGAGATGGTCTTTATGGTGAGAGGGTACCAAAAAACAGATTATTAGGACGTAAGGTTCTTCTAATCCCAAAGGATCAGCCTTTCTCCAAGATCAATATATATTTTAAATGTTAACAAATACCAAATACTTTTTAGTTACTAAAAGCTAAAATTGTATTAATAAAAATAAGAGCACTATTAAATTGTTATAGGAATTATATGTATTACAAATGATGTTCAGAGTCTATAGGTCAGGCTAATATCAACATTCTTAAAACAGCTGGTTTGTAATAAGTTTCCCTGGTTAACCCAATTAGATTGGGGGGTCATTAGTAACTTCTTCAAAGATTCCTTTTGTTAGAAAATCACAAACCAGATGTGAGAAACAGGACAGAAAACAAAGAAGTGATTCAACAATCTCCTTTTATATTTTAGGTCCAGGTGCATGGGATGTTACTGGCAAAAGATGGAGTCTTACATCACATGTGCTTGCATGCCTTGCTGAAACATGGGTCAGCCATTGTCTCAGTGGCCTCTGAAACATCTCCAGGAAGGGATTCCTGGGCAAGCTGATTGTCCTTAATGGATCATCAAGCAGGCCGGCTAGCCCAGAAGCAAATCTGCCTTGGAGCACTGCCCAAGAAAACATGTTTGAGATGCAAACACAAAGCAACTATTCATGATTTCATATGCACAGTATTTAACGAGTATAATACTATTTAGCAGTTCATAACTTTTTTTTGATACATTACAGGACATGCTTTGCATGAAAATTATTGGAATTTTGCAACAGCGATGAGTGTATTCATGTAATTAGTTATCTTCAATTTCACACAGCCTCCAAGTAACAACCTGGAATATGTACAGGAAATAGATCTGTAGAACAAGATTTCATTTTTGCCAAAGTCTTTGTCAAAGAATAACAGCACTTTCTGATGTTATAAGAGCAACGGATTTAACATCTGTGAATATATCCAAAAATGTTTGTATTTAAGCAGTCCTTTACAAAGAAAAAATTACCCTCTGATACAGCAATAAGCTATTTCTAAGAGATCATTGCTCCCTCTTAGATCATTATAGTCACTTGCGGTAGGATGGTTCATAATTCTTTACACCTCTATAGCATCTTTCATCTTGGCGTGCCCTAAAGGAAGGGCTTTGTATCTGTTGCTTACACTAGCAAACTGTCCTATATAAAGTCAGAATATTTGTAGCAGCCTGGTGTTTTTTTTTTTAAACTTAGTGAAAAATATTAAAGGTTCTCATTCTTCAGTCCACAGCTAGAAGAATCTGATGGAGGTAAAAGACACAAATGCCCACTTGAGAGAATGTAGTTATTTGCTGTAAAGAAAAGGAAGTGTGAAGACAGCAAGAATATGCCTATAACTGATCTTATTTTGGTTGCTATACATTGGACATAGGAATGGAAGCAAAGGATAAAGTACAAAAAGCCTTAAAATTTATATATGGTGCTTTTAGGGGAATATTTAGTTGTTGTCCTTGGGTGGGAGGGAAATATAGTAATTTCTTTCCTTTTCAGAAATTATGACTTTTCCCTTAGCTTCTTCATCATATCTTGGTAAAAAGAAAATCCAATGTGTAATAAGTCGCACAAAGCAATGTTCCACTGAGATAGCAAGTGGCAAAAGCATTGTGACCATCCAATTTTTCTTGTTGAGTAACTCATGAGCTGTAAATTACAAGGAAAGGCTCAACATGGCTGTCTTCTGAATATAACATGGGCTTTGAGCTTAACACTCAAATAAAATGGAAAAACTAAAAGCCCTTTGAAAGCTAAACATTTTAAACCCTATTGAACAATTAATACAGTTGAAACAATTTCTGATGTATATGGAGACTACAGGGTTAGAGGACAATCCACAGAAATTGGAGATTTTGTTCAGGTGTGGTGCGAGAAACAACAATAACAGTTAATAGCATGTTTCCTTTCAAGGGTAAGGCTGACAAGAATACTCTGAATGTAGCAGACACACTATGTAGCATGGAGCATATTTTAATGACAACAATGCAGTTTAAGATTTGTTTCCACGGAAGAAAGTACCTTTATCTGTGTCCAACAACAGGATGTGCCACATCAATATAAGAAGAGAAAACTAAAAATAAATATATTGAGCTTGGACAGATAGCATTCTTTCCTTTAAAAAAAGCAGGCTTATGCATGCTATTACATAACTCCAGTTTGATGGAGCAATTGTCAAATGTTTGAGATTTAACTATAAGGGCGAGTCTTGCAAATGTTTGTGTATATGATAAATGTAATGTACATATAGTTTTCAAGATGGGGCCTTAAAATGAGAGCCAGTTGCAGAAGATCCCAATTAAAAACCCTTATGGGGAGGAAATATTTCATTAAAAAATACAAGTAGTGATCTGTAAGTCAAGGCAAATGGTAGCTGTAAGGGAATGGGATAATAATCATTCCAGTTATTAAGAGGTCCTACATTAAATCTTAATAAAATGTAACAGAACTATTTGGCATAAAAAGGGTGAAATAAATTATATGCATGCAACCACAGAAATAGACGATGAATCTAGAGCTCTCTTGGACTTTTTACTGGTTTAGTTATTAAGTCAAGGCTAAGAGGGAAAATGGAAAGAGGTGGAATCAAATTCAGGTTGTTTCACAATTAAATTTGAGACCAGACCCTGATTCTGAGTTCCCCAACTCTTCAGTATCCTTGTGAACATTTATCACTCTGCAACTCTGTATCTATGCCCATCTCCCCTTTTTTACCAAAGTCACTGCCTGAAGGAGCAATCAAGTTAGTGTATGGCCACAGTATCCAATATTAAGGGGCTAGCAGGGCCCTTTCTGACATGTATGAAAGTCAGGATTTGGTCCTCTCACTTCTATAAAAAACACAGTTCAGCTGCAGAACTTAGCCCATATGTAAAACATAAATCACTGTTGTGTATGGGTGGTCAACTTTCGGTTATAAATATCTTTCTTTTAATTTTTTTCTTTATATTGGAAGGGAACATAAGGTGCTTGTTTATAGAAAATCCAGAATAGAAACATTATTTTAAGTTTCAGAAGCCAAGCCAAAAACGTAATCTTAAAAACAACAAACTGAGTGATTTCCTGAACCTTTGGGCAAATATTGCTCCTTATGTCTATAGTCACAGGAAATCGCTTGAGAATAGAAGGCTGTGGCCACACTTGGCCAAAATTTCAACATGGCCATGCTGAAGGCTTAATTGGAGGATACTAATGAGGCCTGAAATGAATATTTAGCACCTCATTAGCATGCTGCTGGCCACGGCACTTTGAAATTGCCGCTTTCAATCATGCACGGCTCAGCTACATGGGGGTACTTTTCGAAAGGACCCCACAGACTTCGAAATCCACTTATTCCTGTCAGCTGATGGGAATAAGGGGATTTTGAAGTCTGTGGGGTCCCTTCGAAAAGGATCACCGTGTAGTCGAGCCACACATGATCAAAAGCGACACTTTTGAAGTGCCGCAGCCAGCAGCATGCTAATGAAGTGCTGAATATTTATTTCAGTGCCTCATTAGTATCCTCTGATTTGGCCATTAGCATGGTCATTTTGTAACTTCGGACAAGTGTGGCCACAGTCAAATTGAAATAGTTCCTCTGTTCATGGAAGGGAGTGGATTCTACAGAGGGCCAAGTACAACAGTAGACACAGTAGACGTCTTTCTGTGGCAAATACATGCACCATAAATTGATTTCCCCAGTTCTTCCATGATGACACCATGATGGAAGCTACTCAGTTCCAATGTCACCATGAGGCTCAGCAGGAAGAATTAACAGATCACCAGAAGCCTTACCATTCATAACAAGCTCACGACATTCTATAAGCATTTGGTGTTTCATACTGTGTTTAATTTATTGGTACTCAGAATTTTAATTATATCAGACTATAAAGTCTCATGCTCAGGATCCCAATTACTATGGTGAAATGGGATTTATCTTTGGGAGTCAGGCTTTCTTTTTCCACCACCCATAAAGATGTGATTCTTCATGATTTGTTAAGTTGTAAGGGCTGGAGAAAGACAGTGAAGCAAGTTGGTATGAGTCCAGTGCAGGTACCTAGTTAAAGAATCACATGAATTTTATTTAAATCTGAACGTAGAACCAAGAAGAGAGGTGGATACTCCTTATAGAGTGTGGAAGAAATGAGGTGCCCACTGCAAGAAGGGTGCACATAGAAGCCCCTCACCACAAGTGTTTCCTTTAACATTTTCCAGATTTGGGTGGATTGAATTATCTTCTGAGAGGGTTGAAATTTCTTATGTACAATACCAATATTGAGGTCATGTGCAGATGTGTGCCACCTGTACAAGCAAAAAACCTAAATATGAATATATATGTTAAATAATTTACAGCTATGAAAGAAGAAAAACTATTAAAATAAGGTATAATTAAGAAGGAGCAATGTTTCAGATGTTTTCATAAAAATCAAATAAAAAAAAATTAACACTACCCTTGGAGTTCATATATTAGTATCCTTTCTAACAACTCAAGCTACTAAACACACCAAAATGTGGCATAAGCAAAACAGCTAAATAAATAAAGGACATGGCCATTAAGTAAAAGCTTAAAAACTACGTAACTACAAACTATATAACTGTAAAACATATCACATTACTTACCTATTTGCCATGATCACGTACATCTATCTTTAACATATTGTTTTACATGGGGCTAAAGAACATTCTTTTGTCACAAGAATATCCTATTCATCCATCCTATAAAGCAATTGAGCTTTTCTGGGATTGGCTTTGTTTTCTGGGTGGATGAATAGTATTGTCATTTATTTTTTCAAAAAGACCAGGATGAAGATAAAAATGAATAAAAAGAGAGAAAAGGCCATATGATTCGGAAATAAAGATTTATTGCTGCAACATTATGCTCAGCATTGTTACAGACCTTTTGATTTTTTGATTCCTTTGCAGACAGATCCTTTGTCTTGGCACCCTGACATCTGGGTTTAATAAAACCACTATTTCCATGCATCTTCTGAGGAGAACATTCAAAATAAGTAAAGTCAGAATATGTGCATTTAAGTTTTCTGTTCAGCATGGGCAAGTGGGAAGAGGAGGTTTGGGGTGGTCATTTCAACAGTGGCAGAAACATGTTGGACGTTATTTTTAAAGCACTCTCTCCACTCCCATACATACCAAACGCATATTGTTCATTGATTCTTTTGAAAAATGTCTTAGGATATATGCATATTAGCAATGTTGGCACCAAAATTTTCATAAAACACTTCGCTGGGTCTAACAGATTAAAGATTCCAACCCTAGCTTGTCTGGCAAGCAAGTCACATTTTTGGGACAATGATGTAAAATAGCCTGAAAGACAAATAAGTAGTATGCGCTAAACCCTCAGTTTGTTTTGGAAAACTCAAAACACATTTAGTTCAGCACTATTTTTCTACTTCATTAGTTACTGATCATTTAATTACTTTTTCACTTTAAATATTTACTGATAATTTACCTATATGTGCATAGCTTGTTACAAACTTAGAATATTTTACATCGTTGGTAGAGATATAGGTGTCAAATGTTGTTGATCATTTCTTATAAATATTTGTTCTTCCCCTATTGTGGACCAAATCCCACACTTGCTAGTCTGGCAAAATTTCCATCAGCTCTCACTGGAAGATTTTCCAACTTTTTTTTCAAGTTGCTCTCATAACCACAACTGTGCAGTTCCTGGTGAAAGAAAGGATGGTCCATAAGGTAGGTTATTAGCCTAGGACTCAGAAGATGGCAGTTTAAGACTCTTTTCCACCACAGCCTGCCTGTATTATTCTGGCTAAGTCACACAGCATCTCTTCCCCTAGCTCCCCAGCTATATAATGGGAATAATAGCACTTACACAGGGATATTTTGAGGATAAATATATTTTAATTTTTTGAAGGCATACATTTCTATAAAATAAATTGTTATCAAAATGTAATGGACCATATATCTTTGTGCTTGATGTTTTACTGAAATGCTTCCTTATGTGATGCGTACTAACTGAAAACAAAGAGACTGAAAACTGTGTGAGAATTGCTACTGAGGGAGGAATTTGAAGGTTGTTCTGAACCCTAAGTGAGTAGAGCAAAATTATAAAAAATGCACTAAGAAAACAAAAAATTACTTAGATAGTTCTCTGGGGAAGATTTCATGGTATATTAAGTGTAACCCCTCTGCCACATATAGGCAGCAGCAGCCAGGGCAAGGTTCAATATATAGGGGTCCGTCTTCATCCATCCAGCACGGAACTGGCTCGAGCCCCCACTCAGTCACCTGGGATATTCACACACAACCCTAGGCACCTCTGAGAGGCAATGCTTCCCCAGTCACAAGCACAGACTCATTGTATAGAAAAGAAACTTTTAATTAAAAGGAGGGAAGGAACTTGGTATTAATTCAGGAAAATGCCACAGAGTTCATAAACATAAATTCTGAGTAAAAGTTCCACTGCAAGTAGGTTAGGCAATGTCCTTTTCCTCTCAGGTTCTTAAGTCCAGCGATCTAAAAATGTCCAGCCATTCTCGGTACCTGACTCACAGTTGGTCAGAGCAGACCCAGAGTTCGGAGGTGCATTTTACTTACTCCATTGGTCACTCACCACCCTCCTGCTCTCTGCTGCTGCCCTGCTAGCCACTCACTATGCCTCTGTGCTTTTCTTCTGCTAGATGCTCATTTTGCAGCTGCTACTGTGCTACATGCTTGTTGCATCTCTCCCTCAGCTGCCCCTTTGGCTGTCCACGCTCTACTCCTGCCTGCTTGTGGTGGATTTGGCTTTGGGCAAGAAATGGTGATTTCAGCTGTCAGAGTGTCTGCATTAGAAGATTAAGTCACATTAAGTAAGGTTGAGTTTTTAGCATCCATTTTTGTAAACTGAGGGTGCATGTCCCCGCTGGCACATGATGTCGATGGAGCGTGTCCCAGAAGGGCAAGCAGCTTTGACTTTATTAGCAATGCACTTTGGGTACTTATCCCACAGGTCCTGCTGCCCCCTTTCATTTTGAGTTAAGCTACCTGTGTTTGGTGGGACAAAAAAGGTGCCCTGGGTGGTTCTAGGTATGTTTCGTGTGCCTGCCATAGTATACTTATATCTTTTCCCTCCCACTGGAAAGCAATGGAAAAGGTTATTTTTGTGCCTATTTTCACTGGATATCCATGCAGCAGCCGTCAGAGCGATAAAGACTATGAGGAGGACATGGACATACACATATATGCAACACTGGTGAAGAGGAAAGGGAGATGCTTTCTGCACTCTGTGAGGTGTACACAGTGGAATATCAGTTCTGGTGACATGAAACAAGCTCAGACTGGTGGTACCACATTGTTTTGCTGGGATGGGATGATCAGCTGTGGCTACAAAACTTTCACATGCATAAGGCAACTTTCCTGTGACTTTGTGTGTTGCTTTGCCTTGCCCTGAAGCACAGCAATACCAGAACGATACCTGGCCTGACAATTGAGAAGAAAGTGGCAATAGCTCTGTGAAAGTTTTCAAGTCCAAACAGCTACTGGTCAGTGGGCAATCAATGCAGAGTGATCTACAGTGAAGGCTGCTGTGACTCTGGGAAATGTGCAGGACATAGTGGATGGTTGTGCCATGACGGGGTTCTCTAACTGTAGTGGGGCAATAGATGGAATACACATTCATAACTTGGCAACAGACTGCCTTGCCACAGAGCACATAAATTGCAAGGGGTACTTCTCAATGGTGTCACAGGTGTAGGTGGATCACAAGGGCTGTTTTACTGACATCAACATGGGATGGTCAGGAAAGGTGCATGACATGCACATCTTTAGGAACCATGGTCTGTTCAAAAAGCTGCAGAATGGAGCTTTCTTACCATAGAGACATGGCTCAACAAGTGCAGAATGGCAGCAGAATGTGCATTTGGCCATTTAAAGACCAGATTCAGGGACTTCCTGACTCAGTTACACCTCACCCCCGATAGTGGGAGCCTGCTGTTTGCTCCATAACTTACGTCAGAGTTAGGAGGGGAAATTTCATGCCCAACTGGAGGGTGAAGTCAGATCACCTGGCCACTAATTGTGGGCAGCCAGACACTAGGGCAATTAAGTGAGAACAGTGAGGGTCACAGCTAATCAGGAAGGTTTTGAAAAACAGGTTTGTGAATAATCAGACAGCAACATGGCAGTCATGTCTGTTGTTGTTAAGGAGGTGCCCTCTGCATGATGTGTGCTGGCCTGTAAACGTTGTAAAACTCTTGCCACTACTTGTTCAATACAAGCATTAAAGACACGGTTGTTGAAAAGACGTGTTTTTATTTAGGTAACAAGATGAAGCAGATAGTATAGGAGTTCATGGTAGGAGCTTCAGAGGTGGGTGAGCCAGAGCAAGAGATATTTTACAATCACTGATGTGACTCCCCTCCCATTGCAGCAGGGTGAGGGTATGGAACATAGTGAGGAGGGCATGTGGTTCAGCATGGGCTGCAGTGGGGCTCTGTTTACTGCACCGTGAATTTTAACCTCATTGTTATGGACTTCACCTTCCTGAGCACTCTCCTCTCTTCTTGATCCACCCTGCAATGTGGTTCTCCTCCATGCATTTAACTGTGCCCTGTCCATGCATGCAGATTGCACATGGAGTCCCTTTTCACCTTCTGATCTGTGCTAATCCAACACATGTGGTGGGGTGGGGCGGGGGAAGTTGCAAAAGAGGCTCTTGTTGCATGTACAGCAAAAAATAAGTGAATGGCTGACATTAGGGAGATACATTCACTGCAGATGCAGATAAATTTTACAACATAAAAAGTAATTTCATAAAAGAGCCTCTGTGGAAAACAGTAGGGATAAGCTTTGCAAGAGGAAATATTTTTTGCTTTTAGGCACCTTCTGTGCAATAGGTACTATACTGAGATCTTAAGGAGCCCACTTAACTTGGTTTCTGCCAGGTGTGGGAAGGCACAGATTGGCACATGCTTTCAATCCATTTGCAGGATGGTGGATTCAGAAAGCAAGTGCTGGAGCTGTGCATGCTCCTGGGGTCAGGGGAAGGGGGATGGTGGCTATTGGGCTGTAGCTCATGAGGTTGCCACTTGGTTTGCCACTTGGCTGGGACAGTGAAAGTTTCCCTTCCCCCCCAAAAGCCTGTGAAAGAGAAGGGAGAGGCAAGCTTGGTGGTGCAGCTTGTGTTGTAGGGGCTGTGGGTCTCCCAGTTACCACATGTTCCCCCTCCCTGTTTTGCTGAGACAGTGAAAGTTTCTTTTAAATTCACATATCTTGCATTTCAACCTAGAGGAAGCGGGGGAAGGTATCAGCCTCCTCAGAATAACATACAATTATAAGGAACTGATACTGGCTGAATGTGAACAGAAGGCTGGTCTGTATGCTGTACTGCTTTGTGCTGCAATAATGCCAGATCACTTACTGCTGGTTTGGTGTGGAACGGTGTCCTACTGAGGAGCTCAGAATAAGGCAGGCCTCGCCAGAGCCCTTGTGAGAAGGAGTAGAGAGTACCTGTCCAACAGCTTTATGGAGGTGTGCAAGAGGATCAGCACTTAATCTCCAGACATGTCAACAAGTTGTTCTGGGTGGTGGGGGTGGGAAGGGCTGTTTAGGTACATTGCCCACAGCAGATTACACCCAGTTGCCTTAACTCACTCATAGCATGCTTAAAAATGAGAACTCGCCAGAGCTGCCCTCCCTTCCGTAATGGTCTGGCAGCAAGATGTCCTGGGAGGAGAGGATTTGCTCCAAAGTTGAGAAAAGGTCCTGGCTGTCAGTGAGATATGTTGCTCAGATCACCTACTTACTATTGTTCTCCTCCTCTTCCTCTTCCTCATTCCCCATGCCTTCCTGGCTATTATCAGAGTCTGCCTGAAGAATCTCTTGGGAGGTATCCACAGTCATTTTGAGGACAATTGTTTGGTTCCCACCCCGCCCAAATCCCATGCCACTGCTCATAGAAGTGGCATGTTTGCACTGACGATCCAAAATGCTCATTTGCTTTCTTTGTCTTCTGGTACACCTGCTTGAACTCCTTAATTTTCACTTGGCACTTCTGTGTGTTTCTGGTGTATCCTTTTTCCACCATACCCTCTGACATCTTGGCATAGATGTTTGCTTTCTTTTGCTGCTTTGTAGTTCTGCCAGAACAGCTTCATTCCCCACCACCACCACCACCACCACCATAGCAATAAGGTCATGGATCTCCTGCATGCTCTGTGCTGGAGATCGTCTGTGACTCTGGGAATTCATAGACAGATGTGCTTGTGAGGTTTGCTGCTTGCAAAACAGGAGATGAAATTCAAACTTTCCTGGGCCATTTCCTGTATAGTTGACCCTCAACTTATATGATTTTGACCTATGCTATTCTTGGAATAGCATAAGTCGAAATCAACAAGTTCTGCTGCCCACCCACCATCTGCAGTGCTCACCCTGCTGCCTGGTTCTTGGGTCCCTGCAGCTTGGGGGAGCTGGGAAACTGAATGGCGCTGGTGCACCGGTCAGTTTCTTGGCTGTCAGGAGTGGTAGGTTTCTGGGAGCCAGGTGAAGTAGCACTGGTCAGTTTCCTAGGTCCCCACCACTCATGGGAGTAGGGAGTCAGGCACAGCCAGGACCAGGGGACCCGAAGGCAGCAGGGCCTCTCCTCAGACCTGGTCCTGACTTACGTAAAAATTGATTTACACATGGTTGCCCAGGAATGCAAACTATGTGTGAGTTGGGGGTCTACTGTACACTTGGAGATGCTGGCCAGAGTGGTCACACTGTGGCACTATGGGACACCTCCAGGAGGCCAAGAACATTGAATTTCACTATTCTCCATCTGCACTACCCTAAATACCACTAAGCAAGGGCAAATTTGGCATTACTCCTTATGAAAAGCAAGAGTAGCACAATCAATCTGAAGAGCCCTTTAAATCAGCAGAACGGATCTAGGAATATGGACTAATTGCTTAGAAAATTGACCTAACTCAGCTAAGTTCTACCTAATGTCATAGTGTAGACCAGGACTCAGTGGCCTTGTCTACACTAGCCAAAAACTTCGAAGTGGCCATTTTGAAGTTTACTAGTGAAGCACTGAAATACATATTCAGTGCCTCATTAGCATGAGGGCGGCTGTGGCACTTTGAAATTGATGCGGCTTGCAGCAGCGCGGCTCATAAAGATGGAGCTCCTTTTCGAAAGGACCCCCGCTACTTCGAAGTCCCCTTATTCCCATGAGCCGATAGGAATAAGGGGACTTTGAAGTAGCCGGGGTCCTTTCGAAAAGGAGCTCCTTCTGGACGAGCCGCACAGCTGCGAGCCGCTTCAATTTCAAAGTGCTGCAGTCACCCACATGCTAATGAGGCACTGAATATGTATTTCAGCGCTTTATTAGTAAACTTCAAAATAGCCATTTGCATGGCAATTTCAAAGTTTTTGGCTAGTCTAGACGTAGCCAGTGATTTCAGATCTTGGACCAAAGCACAGTCCAGATACAAAAAAATTCAGCAGCTGCTGGAGTAAATTTAAAATAGGCTTCTCATGGAGCCTACTTTTGCTCTACCATTGAGACTGTAGGGAGATACAGGCTAAACCAGTCTTACAATGAATACCTGGAGGACATTTAGCCTGATGATTGAGAATCCTGCTCTTCCTCACAGGGGTCTAGCAGTGGAGCTTCTTCCATCTGAGGTCCTTTAAACTGATAGTGTCTCTCTCCTTTTGAAATGGGTTAAACACAGTCTGTCTTTTCTGCTTTATAGCAAGCATTGTTGATCATATTTCATAGCTTCTGCAGTTAGTATTCACATAATTTGCGATCCTACAACAATGCAATAGATTACAATGAGTAAAACACAACTTAATCTGTTAACTAGCTAGCAAATCTAAGCAAACAGGAGTGAAGTGTACTTATATGCACACATCCAAAGTTTTATTCTTTAAACTGATAGGCTGTGGCCGCACTAGCTCGTACTTTCGGAGGAAGCATGGTAATGAGGCACTTTGGCAGATGCTAATGAGGTGCTACCATGAATATGCAGTGCCTCATTAGCATAATGGCAGCTGCACAGTCTTCAAAATTGCCACTTTTGAAACGCACACTGCCCCTGTAGCCGGGGACCTTTTGAAACAACCCCCTGACTTCGAAGGCTCCTTCTTCCCATTTGGTTTTCAAAATCAGGGGTCATTTCAAAAGGCCCCCGGCTACAGGGGCGATGTGCATTTAGAAACTGTCACTTTCAAAGTGGCTTGGCTGCCATTATGCTAATGAAGCTCTGCATATTCATGGCAGTGCCTTATTAGCATCTGTCAAAGTGCCTCATTACCATGCCCCCTCTAAAAGGAGGGGGCTAGTGTGGCCACAGCCCTAGTGTTTGAGTCCCATTAAGTCTTTCTTTTCTGTATTCCCACAATAATAACAGACATTGTTATTAGTATTAATACAATTTGTGATCCAACAGAAGCCAAGATGATTACAATAAGAGAAAATAAAAAACATTGCTTCCTCAGCTGACTATTTAGCAAATCTAAGCAAGCAGGAGCAAACTGTGCTTACATAGACCCACCCTGGGCTCCTGCCTACTTCCAGCTTGCTGCAAAGAGAGCACTCCTTGAGATCCTGCTTACATCAGAAAAAAAAAGACAATAAGTTATGTTGAATAAAAAACACAAGACTGAGATGAAGTATATTCTTACTTCAAGTTCTATCATATTCCCTGGGTGTCCTATAAACACTTGCTACTTCACACCTGGTTTCCTTTCCTCTGTAATAAAGAACAGCATTGGCTGATTTGAAATTGTATGTTCCTACTACTTTCTGTTCAGATAGGTGAGGAAGCTACTGGGTTCCATGCCATTTAAGAGTCAATTTCACGTATCATTACACTTGGCCAGAGCATGACTAAAGACCTATGGGTATGGAAACTGCTACAGTTTCACAAAAGCAGTTCTTTCCAGGTATGCAAAATATCCACAGCAATAGTCTATCATTCCCTTTCTTAACAAGAGGAATATTTTGCAACCTTTGAAGTGTTAAAAAGGAAACCAAGAGCTTACTTGGTGTGGTGCTCTGTTCCCCTCTACGGGTAGCAAGGCAAGTTAGCGATTGACGAGTCTGCTACAGCCTTGACTAAGAGAGAGTCTTTTAGCTCAACTGATAGACACTTAATCGTTTATCTCAGGAGGTCCTAGGTTTGATCTCTGCTTCAATGCCCTTGTGTGTGGGTTGGCACGACAAATAGGGATCAAACATGGGATCATGTGCTAAGAGCATGAGCCTCTACTGCCTGAGTGAAAAGGCACATCAGTTTCTTGGTTACCTAACCACCACTAGAAGGGGACAAAGTGCCCCTCTGAGCAGGCTGAAGTTACAAATACATAGGAACAGATCCTGAATTATGCTTTAACACAGTTGCAATTAAAGGTGGCTTTAATACAGTTCTTGGTCCTCTGTCTTATAGACTGTAATGAAGACCAATTCCACTGGACATAGAGCATTGGAACAAC
Source organism: Carettochelys insculpta (assembly GCF_033958435.1). Classification (NCBI taxonomy): domain Eukaryota; kingdom Metazoa; phylum Chordata; order Testudines; family Carettochelyidae; genus Carettochelys; species Carettochelys insculpta. The sequence goes on from NC_134137.1 coordinate 142,769,307, forward strand.
TGCATGACTAAGGACTTTTTAGCATGAATAAGGATTGGGAACACCAGGTTTCTTATTCTGCAGCAAACAATGTATATATTGCCGACGTGGAAATTAATAATATGAATATGCTACTGTAGAGAATATTAGGTTTTGCTTTGTCAACTGGCAATTTCTTCTAGCTTCTAAGTTGACCAACATATGGCCACGTCTACACTAGCTGGCTACTTCAAAGTAGCTGGCACAACGTCGAAATAATGCACGTCACGTCTACTTCGATGTTGAAATCAGCATTAGGTGGTGAGAAGATGAAATCGCTATTCCTATCTGAAGATGGGAATAGCGCCCTACATCAATGTTAAATGTTGAAGTACAGCATGTCTAGACAATCCATGTCCCGCTATTCAAAATAGCGGGGTCCTCCATGGCAGCAATCAGCTGAGAGGTTGAGACATGCTGTCCAGCACCTGTGGGGCTCTATGATCACCACACACAGCAGCCCTTAAAGCACCACACACCTGGATTTCCTGTGGCAGGAAGCTGGGAGTGTGCAGGTAGCAGCACATGCACGTGCTAGCCCTGCACGCTTTCCAGAGGCCCCGAACCACCAACCTGCACCCATGGCATCCAGCCAATTCCATGAGCACCCTCAGAGCTCCCCTCCCCAGGGAACCCAGGGTCTCCTGGCAGCCAAACAGGGGGCCAAAAAGTGGCAGAACCCCTCCTGATTGGAGGCCGAGCTCTGAGACCTGTTGGGGCTCTGGAGTGAGGAGGAGGTTCTCCACATGATGGGGAGCAAGTGCCGGAATGCAGAAGCATTTGCCTGACTGGCCAAGGGCCTGGCTGCCCAGGATCACCCTGCCCGCACTCCGGATCACGTCCGGAGCAAGGTGAAGTTGTTGCGGCAGGATTACGCCTGGGCCCGGGACTCTGCCAGCCAGTCTGGGGCCACCCCTGTCACTTGCCCCTATTACAGGGAGCTCAGGGCCATCCTGGGCCCCCAGCACAACTCCTCCCCGCTCAGCCACACTGGACACTGCAGCTGAGGAGCCCCAGCAGGCCTCAGAGCCAGAGTCTGGTCCAGAGGCCAGGCCCGCATCCCGGGCCCACCCAAGGAGTCAGCCCTCAGGACGGCGGAGGAGGTGTCCAACAGCAAGGAGGGGAGGTCTCCTCCTAGACCTACCCTCCCAGAGCACCAGCTGGTCAGACACCCACTGGGTTTCCCCTGACCATGGCAGTGGATGGTCATGTACGTACCCCACAGGGCACACACCCCCGGGCCACGGGGTGGGGGCACCAGACACGAACGGGGACCCCACACACCCCCAGCGGACCCTGACCCACAAATGCCCAGCCATAGCATGGTACCAGGACGGCGGCATGGTCCTCAGCACTCGTCAGCACCCACACCCATGGACAGCACTGTTCCCTAAGTCTGGGGGCGGGGGGGACCATGCAATGGGACACGCAACAGGGACACCACACCCACCGACAGGGACAGAGACCCAGCACCCAAGGGGGGACAGGGGGGCATGGGCCATGGGCCAGGACACAGTACTAACAGTCTTCCCCTCCCTCTCTCCTCCTTTCCACAGCCACACCATCTGAGGCCCCAGGCAGCCAGGCACCCTCCGTAGTCTCCGAGAGACTGCTGGAGGTCAGGCACTGCCATCACCTGGGGACACTTCTGAGGCCAGGATGGGTGCACCACAGCTGGACCCAAGGGGCAGCCCCTGTGGACCCGCAGCTCCTGGCGGCTCTCCGGTGGCAGGCGGAGGTGGCTGAGGAGAGGCTGCGGTTTGACAGGGAGGAGTCCACCTGGTGCCGGGCAGCATGGCAGTTGTTCACAGGGGTCTTCCAGGACATAGCTGGGTCGTTCTGGGAGGCTGTGGCCTGGCTCCTGCCATCCGCTGCCTCCCTTGCCTCCCTCCCTGCAGCTCCACCCGATACCCCCTCACCACTCCACCTGCCTTGCCCGCTGCCACACATGCCTTGCCTGCTGCTCCGCCTGCCTCACCTGCCGCCCCATCTGCCACCCCGCCTGCCAGCTCCCCAAGACTGGACCCCACTGCGGCTGAAGACCAGCCAGTGAAGGCATCCCAGGCCTACCTGCCAGTCCTCCCAGCTCCCAGCCTGCCGCACCAGGGACTGCGGACTTGGAGGGATGGGGGCGCAACCCGTACCCACTGGGGATCATGCCACTCTACCCCCACCCTAGATTGATGGGCCAATGGCTGAGCCATCCACTGGTCCCACATTTGTATATAGTCATTCCCCCATTTGTATATTGGTTTCAGTTTTTGTTGTGCACATCCCACCAGACAGTTTTATCAGTATTCAGTCATCCAGTTTTATTTTTTTAAAGAACTTGAGATGTGTGCTTCTGGGGGGGGATAGTGTGCAGGAGGCCTGCTGGGGATGGCCAGGGAGGTGCTCGGGGTACCCCGATCAAAATGGGCCCACAGGGCCTCACAGACCCGTACTCCACTGCAGTGGGCCTGGCGACTGGGTGCAGCAACCGGCTAGGAGAAGCCTGTGCCGGCGTCGACTGCCCACCCCTGGACAAAGGCCTCCCCCTTCATCTCAACAATGTTGAGCAGTGTGCAGGATGTGCCCACAACTTGGGGGATATTCTGGAGGCTGACACCCAGGTGGGCGAGGAGGCACCGCCACCAGACCTTCAGGTGGCCGAAGGTCCTCTCTAGCACCTGGCAAGCATGGTTCAGGTGACCATTGAACTGCTTCTGCTGGCAGTGAGGTGGCCAGTGTAGGGGTGCATGAGCCAGGGCTGGAGGGGGTAGGCCGCGTACACCACGGTGCAGAGGGTCACGGTGGTGTCCCGCAGAGGGATCTCCCTCTGGAGGATGTAGGTCCCCACTTCCATCTGACAGCACAGACCTGAGTTCTGGAAGAAGAGGGTGTTTCATGTGTACAGCCAGGCCAGCCCACATACGCATCCTGGAAGTGGCCCCGGCTGTCCACCATGGCCTGCAGGACCATTGAGTGGTAGCCCCTCCAGTTTATATATCTTCCCCCGCTGTGGTCCAGGGTGCAGATGGGGATGTGCATCCCAACTAGGGTCCCTAAGCAGTTCAGGATCCCCATGGCAGAAAATCCAGCAATGGTTGCGTCCAGGTCCCTGACTCAGAAGACCGTCTAGAGCAGCAAGGCATTGAGCTCAGGGACCACCTGTGGGGAGCGGACACAAGCGCCCATGAGGGTGTGCAGGATGCCCCAGACCCCTCCCCCCAGGCTCCCCTCCCGGGTACCCCCCAGGTCCCCTCGTCCCAGCCCCTCCTTCCCAGGGCACCCCTCCTTCCCCAGGTCCCTACCTGGCCCCTCCCTCTATGGTCCCAAACCCAGTCCGCCTCCCCAGCCTCCCAGGCCCCACCCCCTGGTGAGTGCATGTCCAGACTTCCTTATCTGTATGATGACGGCCCTGACCGTGGTCTTTCCCACTCCAAACTGCTGTCCCACAGAGCAGTAGCTGTTGGGAGTGGCCAGCTTCCAGACAGCTATTGCAACCCTCTTCTCCACAGGGAGGGTGCACCGCATCCGGGTGTCCTGGCACCTCAGTGTAGGGGTGGGCCACTGGCAGAGCTCCGGGAAGGTCCACTGGCTCATGTAGAAGTTCCGCAGCAACTTCATTGTCCTACTCCCCCATGACCAGGTGCTTCTACCACTCTGAACTGGTGGGGTAGCTCCAGAGGTGGCGAAGCACACGGTGGGGGAGGAGGAGGGAAGCCTGGTGGTCAGAGGCGTCCCTGTCTGCCCCTGACAAGGGGCTGCTGGGCTGCCTCCCGTGCAGCACCTAACAGGGCTTTTGCTCCCTAGGTGACAACCTGGAAGGCTTCCAGGTGCTGCTGCTGCTGCTGCTGCTGCTGCTGTTGGGGGTCCATGGCTGCTGTGTGTCAGTCTGTGAGAATGTGACTAGCACTCTGCAGACCTCGTGCTGTGCAGGCCGGGTGTGTCTGGGAGGGGCCCTTTAGAGGAACGGATTGCTGTTGCCCCAGAAGGGCTAGTCCAGCCTGTGACCCTGTCCGCAGGCTTTCCTGGAGCCTTATTTTGAAGGGGGTCACTTGTGTGTGTGGACTTTCTGCTTTTCCTTCTGGGGAGGCTCCTTTTGACATTTCCCATTGCTACTTCAACATTGAACATCGGTAGCACCAGCCCCAGAGGATGTGTGGACGATATGCATCAAAGGAGCCTATTTCGATGTTGTTACTTAGAAATAGCTTACTTCAACATAAGCTACGTCTACATGTGAACGTTACATCAAAGTAGCTATTTCGATGAATAACGTCTACACGTCCTCCAGGGCTGGCAACGTCGACGTTCAACATCGACGTTGCGCAGTATCACGTCGAAATAGGTGCTGCGAGGGAATGTCTACATGCCAAAGTAGCACACATCGAAATAAGGGTGCCAGGAACAGCTGCAGACAGGGTCACAGGGCGGACTAGCGCTTCCGGGGCAACAGCTAGCCGATCCCTTAAAGGGCCCCTCCCAGACACACACAGCCTGAACAGCACGTGGTGTGCAGAGCCATAGGCACGCACACCTCGAGCGACACAGTCATGGACCCCTAGCAGCAGCAGCAGCAGCAGCAGCAGCAGCCAGAGGTCCACACAGCCACCCCTGCAGGAGCAGTGCTCGCCCTGCTCGATGCCATGCAGGAGGCAGCTAAGCACCTCCTTGCCACAGAGTAGGAGGTGCCCACAGGGGAGGAGGACTCAACCCCCAACCCTGCAGCACCCCGCCACTCCCCCCCGCTGCACACGCCGCCGGCTGTGGAGCTACCCCACCAGCACCGACTGGTGGGAGCAGCTGGTGCTCAGAGAGTGGGACGATGACCGCTGGCTCCAGAACTTTCGGATGAGCCAGCAGACATTTCTGGAGCTCTGCCAGTGGCTCACCCCCGCACTGAGGCACCAGGACACCGCCATGTCACGTGCCCTCAGCATCGAGAAACGGGTCGGCATCACTGTCTGGAAGCTGGCCACTCCAGACAGCTACCGATCCGTGGGGCAGCAGTTTGGTGTCGGCAAGGCCACCGTCGGGGCTGTCCTCATGGAGGTAAGAGGACCCACGGGGGTGGGGGGGGAGAGGCAGCCCTGGCAGGGGAGGGGAGGGGAGGGGAGGGGGGCCCTGGCAGGGGAGGGCCACACACACCCTGCACACCCCTTATTAGTGCTCTCCCATGTGCTTCACCTGCAGGTCGTCCACGCCATCAACGCCCTGCTATTCCACAGGCTCATGAGGCTTGGGGACCCGGATGCCGCCATCGCGGGCTTTGCCACCCTGGGCTTCCCCAATTGCTTCGGGGCTCTGGATGGGACCCACATCCCCATCCACGCCCTGGAACACAGTGGAAGATGCTACATAAACAGGAAGGGCTACCACTCAGTGGTCCTCCAGGTCTTGGTGGACAGCCGGGGCCGCTTCCTGGACATTTATGTGGGCTGGCCTGGCAGCACCCACGACGCCCGGGTATTCCAGAACTCGGGCCTGTGCCGCCAGCTGGAGGTGGGGACCTACATCCCCCAGCGGGAGATCCCTGTGGGGGACACCACCATGCCCCTCTGCGTCATCGCAGATGCGGCATACCCCCTCCGGCCCTGGCTCATGCACCCGTACACGGGCCATCTGTCTGCCAGCCAGGAGCACTTCAACCAGTGCCTGAACCACGTGTGCCAGGTGGTGGAGCGCACATTTGGGCGCCTCAAAGGGCGCTGGAGGTGTCTCCTCACCCGCTTTGATGCGGGCCCCACCAACATCCCCCAGATTGTGGGTGCGTGCAGCACCCTACACAACCTGGTGGAGAGCAAGGGGGAGGCCTTCTTTCAGGGCTGGGCTGTGGAGGCTGGCAGGGCCAATGTGCAGTCACCCGCTGCCCCCAGTCTCCAGGTGGACCCCGAAGGGACCCTGGTCCAGGAGGCCCTGCAGGCACAGTTCGATGAGGCCGTGGGGTGAATGCTGGCAGGCCCCCCACTGCACCCCCCACATCCTCCACAACACTCCCTGACCCTACGCCCACACCACAGAGCACCCAAGAGCACCCCCCCCCCCAATTTTCTTGTAAAAATAAAAGCAGACAGTTGTTTGTCAACTCAAACATCTTTACTGGAACTCTTATTAATTATTATTATTATTATTATTATTATTATTATTATTATTATGAACAACACAAACTAACTATGTACAGGGGAAATCTAACTGATAAATATATATACATTATAAAAATAGAGATAACATGAAAGGGGAAGACAAGGAAGGGGAGAACTATTTACATGGGGTGGTAAGGATCAGCATAGTAACGGGTCAAATATACAAACTATTTACAACAAAATAACAATAAACTGAGGGGAATATGTACAAAGGGGGAGGGAGGAGCCACGTCCTGGGCCCCACGCCCCTACAGTCCAGCGCTGGGGGTGGGCGGCCGGGATCCCCACCTCGGCCGCAGCCCTGGCCAGGGCTGGCTGGGGGCCGGGCGGACTGGGAGATACGGCCGGCTTGTGTCAGCTGGCCTCAGGTCCCCCTCAGCGGAATGGCCCTTGGTGGCGGGTGGCGGTGCGACAGTGGACGGCGCAGCGGCTGGAGCAGCAGGTGGAGCAGCAGGTGGAGCAGGCAGGGAGGGTGCTGCAGCGGCCAGCGCATCCTGGGGGGCCAGGGAGTTCGCGATGCGGTTGAGGGTCCGCATGTAGGCCCCCCATGCCTCCTGGCGCCATGCCAGCGCCCGCTTCTGCAGCTGGAGGCGGCATTCCTCCACCCGCAGCCGCTGCTCGGCGACCTCCAGCTGCCGACGGTGGAGGGCCAGCAGCTGGGGGTCCGTTGCCGTCGGCTGCTGGTGCTGGGTCCGCCATCTTCCCTGCTGTGGGGCTGGTCGGTCCTCCAACGAGGGGCTGGCCTGGAGTGAGGGCCCCCGAGGGCTTTCCGAGACTACTGATGCCTTGCCGGTGCTCTCTGGTCCTTCCGATGGTGCAGCTGCGGAACACAGGAGGGGGGAAGAAGAGTGGAGACTGCCGTTAGTGTGGGCCCCGAGCCATGGCCCTTGTCCCCCCACCCCTCTGCTGCAGGTTTCCCATCCCCGTCCCCGGGAGATGCTGCTGTGATGGGGTTCAGGGGTCCCCCTGCACTGCACCCTGTCCGCTGGCAGGAGTGACTCTCACTCAGCAGGTACGACAGGAGGTTTATTAGGCAACAGCTGCCCAGTTTCTCACAGAAGCGACAGTACAGCAGTCAGAGACGGTCCTTCCAACCCGTCGTGGGGAGAAGACCCCGAGGGGTGCCCCTCTGGGGTGTCGATTTCCCCCTCCTCAGGCTGGCTGCCTTCTAGCTCTCCCTTCCCCTAGCCTCTAACTGCCGCCCCCGATTCAAACCCAGCTCGGCTCCTCCCTCCTCTTTGTTCAGGGCAGAGGTGTTACCTGCCAGTTGTAGCCCCAGGATCATCCTTAGCCACTGGGAGCTATTCAGCTTGCTTCTTATATCTAGCCTGAGTCTCACATTTGCACTCCCCCCACTCCATCACATGCTGCTGCTGCTGCTGCTGCTGCTGCTGGGTGTCCCACCCCCTCCCCCCGGGGGACCCTAGAGGTTCCGCTCCCCCCAGCCGTGGGGATGGGGCATGGCACTGTCATGCTGGGGGCGGGAGCAGGGGCTGATGCACTCTTCTGAGGGACATGCCACTGCTGTCCTTGGGGCCATGGCCATCTGGGCATGTGGAGGGCCCTGGTCATATCTCTTACCCCCACCCCTCAACCCTGGGGGTGTGCATGGGGGGGTACATACCTGACGTTCCACTCCCACAGTCGGGGGACACCCGGGGGGTGGACGCTCGGCTGGAGCTCCAGGACGGCAGCATTATCTGGAGGCCGGTGTCGCTGGAGGAGGAGTCCCTCTCCTCCTCCTCCTGCTCTGGTGCCCCAGGGTTGGGTTCCAGGGGGGCCCCCCGGGGTGCGGGGCTTGCCTTTGGGGCGGACTCCGCCTCAGGGGCCTGCTGGGGCTCCTTGGCCGAGGTATCAAGCGTGGCCGGAGGGGAGGAGGTGTGCCGGGGGCCCAGGATGTCCCTGAGCTCCCTGTAAAAGGGGCAAGCGATGGGGGCGGCCCCAGATCGGCCGGCTGCATCCCGGGCCCAGGCGTAACCCTGCCACAGCTCCTTCACTTTACTCCAGACATGATCTGGAGTGCGGGCAGGGTGACCCTGGGTGGCCAGGCCCTCGGCCAGCCGAGCGAATGCATCCGCGTTCCACCTCTTGCTCCCCATTACATGGAGCACCTCCTCCTCGCTCCAGAGCCCCAGCAGGTCCCGAAGCTCGGCCTCCGTCCAGGAGGGGCCCTGCTTCCGCTTCCCCACCCGGCTGCTGGGCTGGGAGCCCTGGCTCTCCTTGGGGGGGGGTCCCCTGGGGGTGCTGGGGGGGCTGGCGGGCGGCCATTGCTTCGGGTGTGGGTGTCTGTGGCTGCAGAAGAGCATGCAGGCTGGCCGCGTGGCAATGCTGCTGCCTGCACGCTCTCTCAGCTTCCTGAACAGGAAGGCAGGGGGCGGGGAGCTTTAAGGGGCCGCTCCACGCGGCCACCATTGAGCTCAGGGGCTGGAGAGAGCGTCTCTCAACCCCTCAGCTGATGACCACCATGGAGGACCCCGCAATTTCGATGTTGCGGGACACGCAACGACTACACATTCCCTACTTCGACGTTGAACGTCGAAGTAGGGTGCTATTCCCATCCCCTCATGGGGTTAGTGACTTCGACGTCTCGCCGCCTAACGTCGATGTTAACTTCGAAATAGCGCCCAACATGTGTATCCGTGACGGGCGCTATTTCGAAGTTGGCACCGCTACTTCAAATTAGCGTGCACGTGTAGACGCGGCTATAGTGTCCTAGTGTAGATGTAGCCTGTGTCTGATTGCTGTGATTATATCAAGTGCTGGTTGGCTAGCTGCAGAATAGGTAGTAATGTTGCTGAAAAACAGCTTAGAAATGAGATTGTATTTGTCTGTGCATAAAGAAGAATAAAATAACCCCCCTCAGCAAGAAACTTCAACATTTTATTCTTATCTCATATCTTAGCTAAATATAATTTTGTAATGGATTTAGCCAGCCTATACTCCAACTCAGCTCACTATGTTTTCAAAGGTTTGGCTGTTTAAGGGGCTTTCTGCAAGGTTTGTTTTATTATATTTCATGTGCTTGCACAATAGGTCCCATACCTTGTGGATGCAAAGTGATCTGTTTTTAGCTATCAGTTGCAGCATTGCAGAGGTGAGCACGCTGGTCTAAATAATACATCACTCTGATTCCGTACAGTCAGCTTGTATGCCAATGAAGTAAACGTCAGGTTGGAAAATATCCAAGCTTTCAGGAAACTGAAATCAGCACAAGGACATTTTTCTTTTCCTCCTTCTTGGAAAAATACAAATCCTATTTTTGTTGTTGTTGTTGTTTTTGGGAGTGTGTCAGTGAGCTTTATAGTTTTCAGCAAAGTTACCACCCTCCGTAAAGTAGCTGATATTTAACAAGCAATCATCACTTTCCTTCCTAACTGAGAAGTCCTATTAAATATGTCACAGATATTTGAGAGCTTTAAGCAAAAGATGGTAACAGCATTAGGGGTTAATGTCCGCAGTGCACTTTAGTGCTGCAGAGGTAAGCATGGGTGGCTCTGCACTCCAGGATCCATTACATGGGCTTCAGTGTCTAGCATAGCCTCATCCCCCTCCCCACCTTTAGCTCAGGGGAATCCACAGCTACCTCTTTAAAGCAGATTTCTGACCTCTTTGTGCTGCCCAATAACCACAAAAGCAACTAGAATGAGACCCTAGGGTTGTGATCTAGAGGCTGTCATGACACAGATTGACGTGAAGAATGATATTTTACCATATGTTCTTATTTAAATGGTTAAATACTTCACCTAGAATTTTTGAACAACTCCAGATCCATCTCATAGGAAAAGTATTTCTACCTAGAGCTGGTGGGAAAGGGCAGATTAAAAACGTGGAATGTGGCTCAGAAAAGAATTTGCTGATATGACCAACTTCTACTGTACTCAGAAATGATTTTTTTTCTGTATTTTTGCCTCGCTCCATTTTTAACTCTGGGAGGGCTCCCCACTCCATGCTTGATGTACAATGTTCTCTGCCTCGGAGTGAAGGCAAATGTTTTTCAAAATCTTTTCAAGATCTCCATCACAGTTCATCCAGTGTTCCTTCTAACACTGCTTCAATATACTTAAGGACTCATTTTCTTTTACATTTGTCCCCTTTCAAATATGCAAATTTTATTTGCAGTTTGCATCTGTTGTTGAAATGCAAGTGAAGGATGCAAGTCAGGCAGAGGTGTGGGCGCAGGAATTCAGATTTGTCCCTGTGATGAGAAGGGTGTGGCTCTGTGATAGTTTATGAATACTTCTGGTTGCCCTAGCTATTGGGATGCTTGTTGGTTTAGTTTATTTGGCTTAGTGGTAGGAAGAGAGGCTAGTGTAAAACAAGCAGAAAGGAGAACAATGGATCAAGACAAGCCACTCCTTTGCAAACACTTGAGGACTGTTAAGAGAAAATGTCCAAACTATTAGGTCTGAAGATTCAACCTCTTGGCTACGTCTACACGTGAAGCCTACATCGAAATAGGTTATTTCGATGTAGCAACATCGAAATAGGCTATTTCGATGAATAACATCTACACGTCCTCCAGGGCTGGCAACGTCGATGTTCAACTTCGACGTTGCACAACACAACATCGAAATAGGCTCTGCGAGGGAACGTCTACACGCCAAAGTAGCACACATCGAAATAAGGGTGCCAGGCACAGCTGCAGACAGGGTCACAGGGCGGACTCAACAGCACCCAGACACAGTTGCACTAAACAACACAAGATCCACAGAGCTGATAACTGGTTGCAGACCCTGTGCCTGCAGCATGGATCCCCAGCTGCCACAGCAGCAGCCAGAAACCCTGAGCTAAGGGCTGCTGCCCACGGTGACCATAGAGCCCCGCAGGGGCTCGAGAGAGAGCATCTCTCAACCCCTCAGCTGATGGCCACCACGGCGGACCCCACTATTTCGAAGTTGCGGGACGCGCAATGACTACACGGTCCCTACTTCGACGTTGAACGTCTAAGTAGGGCGCTATCCCCATCTCCTGATGAGGATAGCGACTTCGACGTCTCGCCGCCTAACATCGAAGTTAACTTCGAAATAGCGCCCGATGCATGTAGCCGTGACGGGTGCTATTTCAAAGTTAGTGCCGCTACTTCGAAGTAGCGTGCACGTGTAGACATGGCTCTTGGGTTACAAAAGAGGGCCAAGGCTGGCAAGAGTAGAGGAACAATTTTAGAAGAACACATTCTCAATAGGTGGGAATTGTACAGAGGTTGTCATATGGGGGACCAGATGGACACACAGGAACTGATGAGGTGTCTAAATAAGTTGATCAGATGACTCCCAGGAAAGGTCTAGGTAGCTTGCCAACTCTCCTCCTTCCTGGTGAGGTGAGACTTCACCCCTCTCCTGCTCTGATCACTGCTGGAGTGTGGTGCCTCCATACAGCTGCCTACTGAGAACAATGCTTGAGAAGCAAAAATCTGGTCCATTATGCGTAAATAAGTGAAGTAAATGAGCAAAATCTAGACCAGATCCTAGATTATGGAAATACTAAGGGCCTGATTCCAGTCTCTCCACTTTATCTCCATTGATGAAAGATCAGATTCAGGTCCCTCAAATTTAGAATGAGTGACGTGTTTTCCTAATATTTAATTTTCAGCTGTTCACTGTCTTGTGGTCTGTATTACATATGCAGAGTTGAACATGGGGGTCAATTCAGGAGAGTGGAGGGGAGCAGCAGATGGGCGTACCAGAGTGTGCTTGCTTTCTTCCCTTTCCCACGGATATCAGGAAGGGAGAGGAAAGTACTTGGCTTGCGTATGTGCCTCTCTCTCCTGGCTGGAGGGGGGAGGGCGCAGAGGAGTAATTCACACTTCAGTCTCTCTCTCCAATAGTCAGGGGACCAGGAGGAAGAGCAAGCAGAATCACTGTGTTCATGACTACTGCCTCCCCAGCCCTCCCAAAATGGTACCCTTGGGACTGAAGTCAGAACAAGACAGACAAGGCAACTAATCCTATTCCCACTGAAGTGAATGACAAAACTCTCTGGTCACGGCTACCCTAGCACACTCCTTTCGAAAGGGAGGATGCTAATGAGGTGCTTCCATGCATATGCAGTGCCTCATTACCATCGTGGCGGCCACGCACATTTCAAAAGTGCTGTTTTTGCCACTGGTGTAGACCGGGGCCTTTCGAAAGGACCTCCCTGGATTTTGAAAGCCCCTTGTTCCCAAAATCAAATGGGAAGAAGGCGCTTATGAAATCTGGGAGTCCTTTTGCAAGGCCCCCTTCTACACCTGCAGCGCTTTTCAAAAGCTGCACTTTCGAAACGCACGTGGCCATCATTATGCTAATGTGGTTCTGCATATGCATATCAGTGCCTCATTAGCATCTGTTGAAGTGGCTCTTTAGCATCCCCCTTTCAAAAGGGGGGTGCTAATGTAGCCATGGCCTCTCTGTTCTCACCTACACAAAGACTGGACAAATAAGTTTACTATTTGGCTTGCTACCCCGTAAGCCTCCATTGTGCATTAGGATCTTTCTATTTTTCCTGTAAGCAGAAAGTGGAGGGGGATTATTTTTGGTCATTGCAGAAATTACACCACAACTGAACTTTTCACCCTTCTGCTGAGTTAGCCAACAAAAAAGTTTCATTTTGCCAGCTTTGCACCAGGAAAGCTTTGTTTTTTAAGTATTTAAGCTGTTTTTTGTCTAAACAAGCAAATTTCATATCTTTTTTTATTTGTGAATCTTCAGGGAGAGGAAAGAATTTATGAGCACAGGACAAAAATAAAATGAGAATTTATAAGTGTGTGTTTGCTTTACTTCAGGATTTGCAGTTTTATGGAATCTAATTCACATCAGAGAATTTACATTACTGTAAATCTAAAACCAGAATCAAAGTGTGTTTAGCGTAGCAGCACTTGGTCATGGAAATTTCTTTATTTTTTATTTTGAGTAGGGTCCAATTTCAATTTTCAAATGTTGACTTGTAAATCCCAAAGTCTTTGGAAAAAGAGTTTTCATTTGAGTTCACAGCTGATAATGGCCCAGCTTTCTCTACAATGGTACAATTTAGAGTCCAAGGATGGTCAAATGGTGAAGGTATTAGCTAGGCACTGTCTAGATTTTCTTTCAAGTCTCTGCTCTGTCCCATGCTTCTTGTGTGACTATGGGTAAGGCACCAAAGCTGAGTATATGGGTGTTTAAGTCCACAATGGGACCCACATTCCTATCCGCTCCCCAGACCACAGTGGTGGATGTTATATCAACTGGAAGGGCTACCACTCTGTGGTCCTGCAGGCCATGTTGGACAGTCGGGGCTGCTTCCAGGATGCATGTGTGGGCTGGCCCGGTTGCACCCACAATGCCTCCAATTTCAGAGACTAGGGCCTGTGCCGCCAGCTGGAGGCGAGGACCTACATCCCACAGAGGAAGATCCTTCTGGGGGACACCACCATGCCCCTCTGCCCTGTGGCAGATGTGGCCTACTCTCTCCAGCCCTGGCTTATGTGGCTGTACACAACCTCAACGCCAGCCAGGAGCACTAAAATGGTCAGCTGACAGACACCCAACAGGTGCTTGAGCGGGCCTTCAGTCACCTTTAGGGCTGGTGGTGTGGGCCTCCCAAATATCGCCCAGGTTGTGGGTGCCTGCTGCTTGCTCCACAGCCTGGTGGAAAGCAAAGGGGAGGCCTTCATGCAGTGCTTGGCAGTCAAGGCTGGAATGGGTTGCCCCCAGCCGGCCAATGCCCCTAGTCACCTGGCCCCTGCCCCTAGTTGCCCAGCCCACCAGGAGGGGGTCCAGGTCTGGGAGGATCTGAGGGAGTACTTTGATTGGGGAGCCCACTGGTCCACTTAGCACCACCCAGGCCATCCCTGGTGGGCTTCCTGCATGCTGCCCCCACCACCCACATGCCGCCCCCACCAAAAGCACATGTACCATGAAGGTTTTGGAAAAATAAAACTGATTTCTTGTTAACTAATCAAAATGCTCACCTCTGATTATGGAACAAATAACAAATACCATAACTATGCACATGGGAGGGATAACTATATAGTTGGAGGGAGGACATGGATGGGTTGCTGTCCCTCCCCTTGTGCGAGGTCCCCAGTGAGGGGGAGTACAGGGGATATGTCCGGGACAGGTCCTCTGCCTGGTCATTGGCCCCAGAGGGCTCCTGCCATGGGTGGGGGGGGTGGGAGGCAGGGCAGTGGGCAGGACAGCAGGTGGGGCGGCAGGGAAAGTGGCAGGAGGGGAGCTGGGCCACCAGCTCCACAAAGGAAGCGGTCACCTGGTTAAAAGTGGCAATAAAGACCCACGAGGCCTCCTGGCACCAGGTGGCCTCCTGCTCCTTGAAGTGGGACCTCTGCTCCATGATGTCTGTCTGGCACTGGAGGGCAGTGGCCAACTGGGGATCCAGGGAGGTGTGCCTCTGGCCCAGGTGGGGGTGGGCCCATTCTGGCACTGACAGTGCCCCTGGGTAGTCAAGGTCCAGGAATCTTCGAAGTAGTGCTCCAGTGTAGATGGACCTTTAGAGAGGAATGAAGATTGTGCTGTGTCTCTGAAGCCACACAGAAGTTACTTTAATTATTGTTTAATTTACTTTAACTATTGTACATTTATAACACAAAAGAAATGTTGCTGTTCCAGTTACCCTTAACTATATTTTATGAAAATTTGTTTTTGAATATGAATATGCATAACTGAAATAGATGTAATGCAAAATAGAGGATGTGATCTGTCAATGAAGAGCTTTCAATCCCCTGAATGTGTATATTCTATTGGTGTGCACGTATCATTCTTGTATGTTAAATTAGAATTATGAAAAGTAAAACCATTTGCAGTAACCCCCTGATCTAACAGACCCCAATGCAGAGGACTTAAGGAACAATGGGCATCTGCCAGCCCCCCTGTTGTTCCCAAAGTCTGCTGAATCCACCAGCCTCACCGCTTCCCGCTGCAAAGAAAACACATAAATGCTGGTGACTCACCAGAGCTGCTGCAGGAGAAGCCACCACCATTTGTGCCACTGGATGGCTGCAGAACCCGCCACAGCTGGGGCCCACACAGGAGATTCTGGCACTGCTGGAGTGGCTGCAGAACCCACTGTGGTTGGGGGTGCTTCTGCAGCTGCATGACCCACTCCACAGGTGGAGGCTCCATGGCTGCAGGATACATGCCATGGCTGTAGGACCCATGCCATAGCTGGGGCTCTCACCACAGCTGCAGGAGCCGTGCCATGGCTGGAGGAGCCACTGTGTGCTCCTCCCACCAGGGTGGGGTGCGTACACAGGCAGAAGGCACTTGCATATGCATCCCTCACCCAGTGAGAGGAGCATGTGGCAGCTCTAGCTGTGGTGTTCTAGATGTTCCAGTCATGGTGGCGGCCCAGGACACAACAAGACTCCAGTTGTGGCAGTTCTGGCTCAGCAGCTCCGGCAGGTCCAGCAGCTCTGTCGAGTCACCAATTTTACAGTACTTTTTGTGTGGGGACCTGGGGAAGCCTGTTTGGTGAGAGGGAGGGCTACGCGAATACCAGTAAACCCTCTCATTTAACGGACTTTTGGCATTAACAGACACCCATCCCCACTATTAGTCTGTCAAATCAAGGGTTTACTTTATATATCTAGATGTGCTAATGAATGCCATCAGCAGTACTAAAAGAACTTAATGGCCCAGTGCTCAAGGCAAAGATCTGTGAATAGTTTTGCTTTTCCCATTAGCCTGGATTGTGTCTGGTCCTCCAAAGTCAGGTGACCCTGCAAACTGGTGTTGGAATCCATCTTGAAATTTGTATTTTTCTACAAGATTGGGGAGAATTAAATGAAGACTTCCTGCCCTGTGAAAATTCTATGTAAGGAATACGAAGTAAACAATGATTATCTTCAGCTCCCTACCCAGCGAGGATACATGAAAACAATACATCTCTAAGACAGGGATTGAGAGAAGTTGCTAGACCCCTACCAGTAAAAAAGATCTACTAAGGCCTGAGTAGAACTTTACCTGAAATAGGAACTAGAGTAAGAAATTATGGTTTATAATTTCTCTTAGTATATTAGGTTTAACTGGGATGTTTTGTTTTAGTTTAGTTTGGAACTTACTTTGATTGGTCTGTTATCACTTGTGACCTCTTAAATCCTAATTTTTATTCTTAATAAAATCATTTTTATTGTCAAACTTATGCAATTTTATGTAGCAAATATCTGAGGGAACTTGTTAAAGGTTGTCTCTGCTGTGGTGTTTTTTTTTTTGTCACAGCATATGCAAGGTTACCAAGTTGTCAACCAACCTTGGCCGCATACCTATTAAAAATTCTTTGGTTATTATTGCTACAATGAATGCCTACTATAGGCCCATGATTGTTCAAAATAATCTACTTATATTCAAAAGTTCATTGAAATGATTGGTGAAAAAAATCTTATCCATGATACATGGGTGAAAATGTTTATAATGTTAAAAATATTTACAACGGATGTTTGAATTATGAAATTATCTATAAAGCCTAGCAATCTGGCCCCAATAAACATCAGAATTTTGGGGGCAGCCATTCTTTGAGAGGATGGCCCACAGGTTGCTCCAACTGATTGAGTCGAATGCTCTGGTCAGGTCGATGAAACTCATGTATAAGGCTTGCTTTTGTTCATGACATTTTTCTTGAAGTTGCCAGGTGGTGAAGATCATGTCTGCTGTCCCTTGAAATGCTTGGAAGCTACACTGGCTTTCTGGGAGAATTTCTGAGAGTGGCAGGGATTGTTTTGCAAGGATTCGAGCTAAGATTTTCCCTGCCTTTGGCAGGAGGGAGATGTGATGTTAGTTTCTACAGTCTGAATTGTCACCCTTTTTGAAGAGACTGATGATCAGTGTGTCTTTGAAATCTTACAGTGTCTGCTCCCTATCCCAGATCTTAAAGATCAGGTGGTGGTGTTTGTGGAGCTCTTGCCCACCTTTTTTGAAGGCTTCAGCAGGGAGTCCATGTATTCTGGTTGCTTTGTCGCATTTCATCACTTTAATTACAGCTTGGACCTCACTCAGGGCAGTAAGTGTTGCAAGATTGTACCTAAGTGGTTGCTGGGGGATTTGGTCAAGGGAAGTTAATTCAGTATTGAATCAGCCACATGTTCCTCATATATAATGGGAGTATGATAAAATTTGGAGGTGCTGGATCTGATCAGTTTATGTAAGTATTAATGTAGACCCAGTATGGCCACATTCATGTACGCTGACAAAGACCACAAATTCCTTATCAATCATTTAAGTTTTACATTAAATCCATTTTATAACTGGTGTGCCCGGTTATATGCTTCTAGTTTCCATCAAGGAGTGCACTCAGCCATTTACGTGTATCAGATAGGATAAATACCATGAATGTGCTCGGGAATAATTTGACTTGTGTTGTTGAATCTGATGACATACCCAGTGAAATAGGGTTCCAACCCACCTGCTACAGGTGTTTTATAGGCATGAGAATGCAAGAAATTGCATATAGGCTGTGTCTACACTACCACCTTCCTTCGAAGGAAGGATGGTAATTAGGGAGTTGGGAGTTTACTAATGAAGTGCTGTCGTGCATAATTTTAAGGAGTAAGGGGACTTCAAAGTTGCCCCGGCACTTCGAAGTACTGGCGGTTGTGCTGCAGCTCGACGCATGCCGGTACTTCAAAATTTAAAACTTCAGAGTTGCCATGGGGGGAGGGAATTTGCTTAATGAAGTGCTGCCTATGCACAGCAGCACTTCATTAGTAAACTCCCAGCACCCTAATTACCATCCTTCCTTCAAAGGAAGGTGGTAGTGTAGACACACTCATATAGTAGTCAATATTTCAGCGGAAGTAGAATGGACTGTCTACCTCTTAGATCCTTGTTTCATACCTTTGCCCCAACCCCAGAAGACACTGTGGTCAAGATCTGGCCTCCCAGTTCGTACATCTGGATGAGTCCTTCCATCTTATGTAAGGAAAGAGCAATACATCATTGTAGCACACATATGTATGAAGGATCATCTAGTCTAGGCTTAAACTGTACATGCAAGAATGTTAAAAAGAGCTGCAGAATTGAAAGAGGTTCATGGCATTATCATTCACATATAATGAAAAGACTGTGTGGCAATTGAAGTTTGGTACCACAAAGTATTTTGCAGACTACACAAGATTTTTGGTAGAGTCAGAAGACCAGGATAAGCCCACTTGTATTGAGCAGATGTTCAGGAAAGCTGGCAAGATTTTCTCTGTCATTCTCATTGTAGACCAAGATGTGTCTCAGATGAAGAGCCTTGTAAAAAAGTATGAAGATCTTGATGCTGCAAATTACAGATAAGTGATACACTGTACTGGCTGACATTTTTGTGATCCTCAGGCACAGTCATGCTAGAGACAAATGGATATTTAAACACCACAGCATTTGTCGCCTTTAATTTTGCAGTAAATCTTCAATGTAAGAGTCAAAAGCATTTAACATACAATGGCAAGATTCAAGCTTTACAACTACAAGCAATGCCCCTGTGGAGAACCCTGGTTTTTTGTTTTTTTTTTTCAGAAACCATGCATGTCTTTAGATTACAGAATTGACATACTGAAATATTGTCTAAAATGTTGCTTTCACCCATACCACTGCTAAAGTGCTACTGAAATGGTGTATGATGACACATAGCCAATGAGAATGACAGCAGTCGGAGGCAGGTACATAGATACATAGATAACTTTGAGTTGGGAAAAGTGAATTCATTCTCAAACAAAAGCAGATCTACCATCCCATCAATTCTCAACAGTAAGTATACGAGCTCGTGATATGCAGTCAGCTAGGAATCTGTACAATTCTTCATTGATTATTATGGGCACATTGGAAAACAGTCCTAGAAGGAGTTGTCCTGAGCTAACAATATCCAGCTGATGCAGCAAAGTCTGTCACACCAATTAATCTTTATTATTTGGGGCTCTGGATCATTGGAGTATCAGAGGCATCAACACTGGCTGGCTATGCTGATCTTTCACATTATATGGACCTTCAATATAAGAACAGCTATAGTGGGTCAGATCAAAGGTCCATCTACCCAGTCTCCTGTCTTCTGGCAGTGGCCCATGTCAGGTGCCCCACAGGATTGTATATAACAGGTAATCATCAAGTGATCTCTCCCCTGTCACTCATTCCCATCTTCTGACAAACAGAGGCTAGGGACACAATTCCTATACATCCTGCCTAATAGCCATTGATAGACCTAACCTCCATGAATTTATCTAGCTAATTATTTTAAGGCCTGTTAAAGCCCTCTTCTTTACAACATCCTCTGGTGCAGAGCTCCACAGGCTGACTATGTGTTGCATGAAAAAAATACTGCGTTTTGTTTCTTATTACGCTGGGTCTACATTTGCCCCTTCCTTTCGAAAGGGGCATGTTAATGAGCAGGTTCAAAATATGCTAATGAGGCGCTGCAATGAATATGCAGCACCTCATTAGCATAATGGCAGCTGCTGCGATTCGAAAGTGCGGCTTTACAAATCGCGCGCGCCCGTGGAGACAGGACCTTCCGAAAGGACCCACCCACCACCAGTTTTCAAAAGCCCTTCTTCCGATCACCAGATAGGAAGAAGGGCTTTTGAAAACTGAGGAGGGTCCTTTCGGAAGGTCCCGTCTCCACAGGCGGTGCGCGATTCGAAAAGCCGCACTTTCGAATCACTGCGGCTGCAATTATGCTAATGAGGCACTGCATATTCATTGCAGGGCCTCATTAGCATATTTTGAACCTGCTCATTAACATGCCAATTTCGAAAGGAAGGGGCATGTGCAGACCCAGCCATAAATCTGCTAACAATTTCCTTTGGTGACCCCTAGTTCTTACGTTATAGGAACAAGTAAATAACTCTTCCTTATTTACTTACTCCATACCAGTCATGATTTTCTAGACCTCTGTAATATCATCCCGTAGTCTCCTTTTTTTAAAGATGAAAACTCCCAGTCTTTTTAATCTCTCTTCGTAAGTCAGCCGTTCTAAAAAGCACTAATCATTCTTGTTGTCCATTTCTGAATTTTTTCCAGTGCCAACATCTGTTTTGAGATGAGGCCACCACTTCCGCACACAATATTCAAGATGTGGCTGTATCATGGATTTACATCGAAGCAATAAGATATTCTCTGTCTTACCCTTTTCTTTATTAGTGATTACTAGCATTCTGTTTACTTTTTTGGCTGCTACTGCACGTTAATTGGATGATTTCAGAGAACTATGCACAATGATCCAAGATCTCTCACTTCAGTGGAGACGACCAATTTAGGCCCCACATTTTGTACATATATTTAGGATTATGTTTTCATATATGCATTACTTTGCGTTTATCAACATTAAAAGTCATCTGCCATTTTGTGACCCAGCCACATAGTTTTGAGATACTACTTTAGCAAGACCTTGTATCAGAGAGTTGAAAACAGATACAGGTTGAACCTCTCTCATCTGGCACCCTTGGACCTGAAAGGTGCCAAATGAGAGAATTTGCTGGACCACAGGAGGTCAATATTTTCTAGCACATTACCAAGACTTCCACTGCTTACTGGGCTCTTAGAAGACATTTAGGGTTAAAATACAGCTAAATAACAACACAGAACACAGAGTCAGGACTGACATCTATAAATAAACTTCCTGCTACCAAAGAAAACTTGGCCACACCGATGATAAGTGGTTGTCTGGCTAATTAAAATGATGTCAATTATGGATGTTGCCGGATGAGAGAATTCTGGATTAGAGAGGTTCAACCTGTACCTAAATCCCTTGGCTTTGCATTGGCAATTAGACACATGACAGGATCTCTTCAATGGGTCCTTATGCTAAATAAACTGAAACATTGCATATCTTGGAATACATTAATTAGCAACAACAGAACCCTCGTTCCCCTACCACATGTTAAAGATGGTGGTGAGTTTCCTCCAGGCTTTGCAAAGGAGCCTCCAATAGATGTACTCTAGCACAATATTGATTTTGGGGAAGAAAATCTACAAGGCGTGAAACCACCCTGCATACAAATATAATAATGCTGCAGAGTCACATCAGTGAGGCAATCCCAACAACACGTAGGGTACCACTGCCAAAAGGAGTATGCTCTCTTGGAGTAATCAGTGCTGCTGGAGCTCAGGGTGCAAGTGTGGCTAGAAATAATAATAATAAACAGTAAATACATTATTTCCATGGTTTCCATTAGCAGCACCCCACTACAAAAGTGGTTCCAGCATCCCCTGGTTTTGCAGCAGAGCTGCACCATACGAACAAGGATGGGCAATAAGTTGCATGCAGGACAGCTGTGATTCTCCAAGGTTAGCCCCTGGTGGACCACCAGACACTGTATTTACCTGATTGTCAAAAGCAACAGCTGCTTGAAGCTCCCATTGGTCAGAGTTCACCATTCCCAGCTAATGGGAGCTACAGGAAGTGGTGGGGATGGTGCACCACAGCTAATGGGAGCTGAGAGCAGCCATAACTGCAGCTGCCCAGGTAAATAAAGCATTTAGCTTCCCGCCTATGGCTAAACCTAGTGAACTGAATCTGGGCCATGAGCCACCTATTGCCCATTCCTGCATTAAAGCAAGAGGCAAAGTCCACAGAACCTGTGTCATGAGGCACATGCCTCACTAGAGGCTGACAGTTGCAGAAGAAACCTGGAATGAGCACTAAACTGAACTGGCATGTATTTTTATGAAAGCTCTCCATGCTGGTTAATGTACATTTCTTGGCTGGAGGCGTTTTTCATACTGTTCTCCAACGTGATTTTACTCTCGAGAAGTCAGCTATTCATTGTTTCCCAGTCTTCACCAGAGATGGCTGCCATGTACGCTATTCTGAAATGAAACATTAATATTTTGTATTATTAATATTAATCAATTACCTTGAAATTAAGCAGTCAATCTTGATCTTTGCCCAAGCAATATATGCTAATGCACAACAAATCAGACACGTTGTAATGCAGCTCAGATAATTCCTTACCTCTTAACAAGGCAAATAGTAATATTTTAAGGTATTTAAACAGAAAAAAATTATATGAAATCTTAAATTATCTGAGCTGCATTACAGGCTGGCTTGCAAATTGCAAATCTGAGCTGCATTACCAGGCTGGCTTGCAAATATTTCTTCTGATATTAATAAGAACATAGTTCAGCCTGCAGTGAAAGGTGTATTTTGTCAAGAAAATTTATGTGAATG
This sequence comes from Carettochelys insculpta, assembly GCF_033958435.1. NCBI lineage: Eukaryota > Metazoa > Chordata > Testudines > Carettochelyidae > Carettochelys > Carettochelys insculpta. Next base: position 142,791,563 of record NC_134137.1, read on the forward strand.
GGGTAACATCTTGTCCTATACTTACTACTAAATCAGAGACATGACAATTTATTGAAGATTATCTGATAGACAAGTGTTTTTCAAACTTTAGAGGCCACAGAACACCAAACAATAATATTTAATGAGGAATACCTATGAAGATTTTCTTTATAAAATGTTATCACACCAAAACAAACAAACAAACAAACAAAAGCAATAAACAAAAGAAAACATCAACATATACAGGACAACCAAAATGAAGTCATTTAATTGGGTAACACAGCAATGAAGTAGTAACGCTGTATCTGGTTTTAATAACAGAAGATATATGTCATTAGTGCATGATATCCAAAAAAATGTCAGACGCTTGTGGCACTCCTGCGAGTTGTTCATGGAACGCCAGTGTTCCACGGACTATAGTTTAAGAAACACTGTGTTAAAACGATGATTGTTCTTTGGCACTTGTCCATAAATACTCATAAAAAATCATCACAAAGGCAATTTGTATTTGTTTTCTCTTGTATGTAACTTCTAAGTCCCAAAATCCATTTAACATTGCCTTTAGTATATCACCAAGTGTATTTCAATAATTTTTAGATAACCTGGATCTTTACAGGAGAAATATTATTCTAATTATGGACAAGGACCCTTCATTAGTATGGTGTCAAAATTGTTAACTTTAGGTTTGCTATGACCAAAAATGCTGGGGTTTCCTGCAAGGAACTTTTATCACAAGATATCTCAGGGTATTGGCTATATAAATCTGCAGAAGGTTAGAAAATGACTTTTCTTCTGGCAACAATAAAAGGCATCACTATACCATGTCTATAACCCAACTGACATAAGTCCAAGAGATCTAAGGCTGCCAGAAATGAGAACTGAGAGACGAGATTTGTCTCATTAACAGCTTCTCAATAATGTTAACCAGAAGTAGGTGATTACCTACTGGATAATAGCTGGCCAGTCAAGTGTCATTTTTCTAAGTGACAGACATGCACACCTCTTAAAATGTAAACTTCTGACCCCTGAGAAATTATCATAGAGTAAGACTGGAGGAAACCTCCAGAGATCATCAAGTCCAGTGCTCTGCACTCATGGCAGGTCCAAACACCATCTAGCATCCTTTCTGAGATGGAGTGCTGACATTTGACCTTTTGACCTCTATGTACGTCAGAGTGCTGGTGGTACTTTTTAAAGCCACTAATAATCCTATTTACAACAGCCTGGTTAATAAATAAAGGTGCAGAGCTCACTGCTTAGTGTGATCCTTGGCCTTGCTTTGTAGCATGGGGCGGTTTGGGCAGTGCTCCTTCAGCTGTCGCAGTACAGCACAGGTAGGGGAACAGCAGCAGTGCCTGGCCTGGGTGACCAGCAGGTGTGAGAGGGCAGGATGGACAGGGGGGCAGTTGGTCTTGTCCCCAGTAGGTGACTGTAGGTCAAAGCCCCACCCAGTTGCACAGCAGGAAGGCTCCAGGACCTTCCCTGTAGACTGCCCCTCTTGCAGGCCTGCAGTCCCTCCATCCCAGCCCTGCTGAAGAGTGAGCCTGGGCAGGGCAGCCTTGGTGTTGTCTATAGCCAGGAAAACAGGGTCAGGCAGCACACAGCCACTGTCCTGAGGCGTCCCTGAGACAGGGAAGCTGCAGAGCTTGCCAGAAAGCAGTAAGCGCTCTGCTCCAGGTGTGCCAGATGGAGCAGTGCCAGTGGTCCCTATTGCAGCAAGTTCAGGGGAGGAAGGAGCTGCCTCTCTAGTAAAACCATTGCTGGCATGGGCCCATGGGGTCAGATCAGGAGCATTGGCCAAGGCAGCAGCCCCCACCACACTGTGGTCAACAGCAGATTTGTAGGTATTCTGACACCAAGCCTGGAGCCTTCCAGCTGGCCTGGGCTGCAGCATGTGCTCAGCCCACAGCCTCAGAAGGAAGTGCCCAGCTACTGTTAGCCGGTGGCCGGGTAATGTAGGGTGAGGTACTCCCCTGGGTCCTAAACAACCCAGTTTTTTACTGTTAGAGCAGGGAGCTCCTAGCACTCTCACCTATGGCCAGGCTGTGGTAACCAAACGGTTAAAGTTCTTTTTATTGTGCCGGCTGTATTGCAGTGACAAAGACTAACAGCAGTCAGGCTTAGATCTTAACTAGTTACAAGTTTATTTAAGCTACAGTTATAAGCGTGCAGTTACAAAAGGCTATTGTCTACTTCTTATACGCTAGCAGAGTACAGTTGTTAACAGGTTACGTTACAATCCAATACAAAGATAACTGTTACCATCTAACACAATGATATCTTGATACAATGACATCTAATTACAGAGCTCTAATTTTTTAACCGTGTGCACCAAAAAAAGGAGACCTTGTATGGGTATATCTTACCCTCCTTGAGTCTCTCGATACCAGCGTAGCCAAGCCGGATCGGTCACTCAATTCCACGGAAAGACAAGTACGAGGTTGGGCGTCCCCAGTTGCGGACCTCGGGAGACAATCACCTGACCCGACCAGCAGGTAGTTGGTGGAGATGCACTCAAAGTTAGAGTTCTGCTGGGCCCACCTTTATACCCCTTTAGGTTACGTATTCTCTTTCTTATCTATGGTGCCAGATCGTACTGGTCTGTCTTTTGTGACTCCAGTTTTTACAAGGGCACTTCTTACTTAATTTGCACTTGTAAGACAGGAGATAAAGAATTTGGGAGTACAGGACATTCTTTTGCAGGAGCGGAGATTTCCTCTTCTGGGATGGCTGTGTGTGTGCATCAAATCCATCAATGCCAGCTGGGGTAATTTCCTGAGGTTCCCCCCATCTCTTGTTGACAGTTTGGCCTGTTAGCCTTTTATCTGTACTTTCTGTTTCTCAGGGTCACGATGAGCCAGCACATCTGGGCATCAGTGACAGACATCAAAGACTGTGCTGTTTAACTGCTGTTTCCGTGCCCTGTGTGCTTGTGAGGCACCTCGGGGGGGAGGGGGGCAGCGAGTAAGCTGGCTTGTAAGGGGGAGACTTTGTCTGGCTACAGCTACCCATTCAGGAGCCTGAAGGCTCCTTCAGCACCTCCTCTGAGCCAGCGGAGCATTCCGGGCCTGGCACGTTCAGCCCGGCAGCTGCATGTAGATGTAGCTCCCTTTGTCTTTCCTGGGCAGCTGGTGCTTTGGTCCCAGCTCTTCAGCTGGCACACCCATGCTGGCTAGGGCCTTTGCTTGAGAGACATGGTCCTCAGCTGCAGGACTGCAGGGAGCCCGGGGAGATTGTCTCTTTTAACGTGGGTCCCAGGACAGTGCAGTGCCCCAGCTGGGAGCAGGTCCAGTCTGTGCAGGGAGAGGGTGTTTAACCCCGCTGCTCAGAAGGTGAGGCAGCAATGAGAGGGCAAGAGAAGGGGGAGGAGCAGGACACTGGCTGGAAGTGCAGCTATCCGGGAAGGAGGTATACCAGGGTCAGGTGTTTGTGGGATTGTGCAGATGAGACCGACCGTCCAGGGAGCCCAATCCCTCCTCATTTAGTGCAGATAAGGAGTTTTCTGAAGTTTTCTTCAGGAGGAGTTGCAGCCCATTCCCACCACTCTGCAGTCAGGACCCTAAGCATTCTCCATAGAGCCCTCATGCAGTGAGGAACCACCTGCTCTTGCACCTGCTGCTTCCCTTGCAGTATGAGCCTTCTGTGTCGCCCCTGGAAAGTTGCAGAACACAGTGTATAAACTATCAGTGCAGTGGGCCTGAGAAAGAAAGTTACTCTGCAGCTCCAGCCACCCCTGCCCAGCCCTGAGAAGTTGGAGGGAGGGGTTATCGGTGCACAGACTCCCCCCTGGGGATGAGGCGAAGGGGTCTCCCCCAGTCCCTCACCTCTGCAGTGCACTCCCTTCCTGGAGCTACCCTGATGGAAAAGCAGCTTGTAAACAGTGCATGGGGGGAGGAAGGCAGGGGCTAAGCTCCTGCTGCGTGCCATTGAAAATCTGCGCCCGTGACTGGGTTCCCCCTCCACACCAATCTAGACCATATCTGTCAGGTGTGTGTCTAACCTGCTCTTAAAAATCTCCAATGATGGAAATTCCACAACCTCCCTGGGCAATTTATTCTTGAGGTTAACCACCATGACAGTTAGGAAGTTTTTTTTCATGTGCAACCTAAATCTTCCTTGCTGCAACTTAAGCCCATTGTTTTTTGTTCTGTCCTCAGAAATTAGAGAGAAATTTTTTTATCCCTCCTCCTTGTAATAACCTTTTAGAAACTTGAAGTTGTTACCATGTCCCCTCTCAGTCTTCTTTTTTCTAGACTAAGCAAATCCAGTTCTTTCAATCTTCCCTCATAGCTAATGTTCTGTATGCCTTTAATCAATTGTAACGATCTTCTCCGGACCTTCTCCAGTTTGTCCACATCTTCCTGAAATGTGGCACCCAGAACTAGACCCAGTACTTCAACCAAGGCCTAATCAGCGTAAAGCAGAGCATAAGAATTACTTCTTGTGTGTTGCTTATAACACTCCAGTTAATACCTTCCAGCATGATGTTTGATTTTTTTTCAATATCATTACACTGATGACTTATATGTAGCTTTTAGTCCGCTATGACCCATAGATACTTTCCTGTGACACTCCTTCCAAGGCAGTTATTTCCCGTTTTGTATGTGTGTAACTGATTGTTCCTTCCTAAGTTGAGAACTTTGTATTTGTCTTTATTTGTCCTTATTGAACAGATGATCTCTGTAACAGGTTGTGACTCACCTGCCATGGTGCCCCTATTGCTTAGTCAGGAATGTTTAACCATGCTGACAAGAATTTTTCTTAACGTCTAACTGAAACCTCCCTTGTTTTAATTCAAGCCCCTAGCTTCTTGTCCTAATTTCTGTAATGGGTTGTGTCTCACAGCCACACAGCTCCTACTCGTCACTCTGGAGTGTTTAACCACTTTGATAGTTAAGTGTCTCACCCACTGTTACCTGTTTTCTGTTCTCCACCAACTTATACCAACCCTGCCTCCCGCCCAGACCTCAGAGCCCTTCCCACAGGCTACTGCCTCATGGCAGTCCCCCACACTCAGGGACTCGCCTCCCCTGGGAATCCTGAACTCCTATACCTGCCTTGCCTGAGTGGCTCACTGACAGTCATTATTTAGCCCCTCTTCAAGGGCCATCTGCAATTTGAAATGGCCACTCACTGAAAAAGGGATGTGGACCTGCTGCCTCCCTGAAGCCCTAGTACCATCCAACCTTCTTTCAGGGCCTTCAGTCTGGATGTGGGGTCAGACCTAAGCTCCCCAGCTCTGCCTACCTTTCACCAGCACTCCTCTGTCTCAGGAATATTCTGTAGCTTCTGCAGCAGCCAGGTCCCTTCTGCTCCACAGCTGGAGCAAAAGTGTTCTTCTCCTCTCTCAGAGCCCTCATTTACATAGCCCTAGTTGGGCCCTAATTGCCCCTCCACTGCTGGCTTCACAGTCTCAGTCCTCTCTGAGGGCTGGATTTAATCTTTATTCCTCCAGTGCAGGTCAGCTGCCCCAACACAATCTCCATCATCAGTGAGATCAGTTTCTCCCCCTGGAATTCACCAGCCAGGGAAATAAAAATATCCTAAGCACAAGTTGTGGCACAGGTATTCCATACTCCTTCAAAAGCGGAATGCAAGTGTAGACGCACCCTCAGAGTGGTTAAGCAGTGGAATAAACTGCTTAGGGAGGTTGTGGGATTTCTATCACTGGAGATTTTTAACAGCGGGTTAGACCCGTCATGGATGGTCTAGATAATACTTAGTTCTGCCATGAATACAGATTGGATGACCTCTCAAGGTCCCTTTGAGTTCTATGATTCTCTGATTCTGTATCCACATAGATTCAATGTAGTTTAACAAATCAATGTTAATTTCACACCTTTACTTAGTTTAGATGGGCTTTTCTGAGTATGCCTGTATAGACAAGCCTGTAACGTGTGTTCTCTTGACGTGTTGCAGTGCGCTTTCAGAAGAATGAAATTCAGTAAAAATCCAATTTTTGAACACCAGTTTTAAGAAAGAAAGAAAATAGAGGGCAGTGATGTGAAAAATACTTATTGTTTTTGTTTTTCATCCTCAGCTACTGCCCTAATTTATGTAACATTTCCCCGAGGTTCCATTAAGGTTTCCAAAGTCCTATGTGCTCTTTTACCAGGTAGTTTCTCCCGAGCTCTCACAGCTTGGCTTTTAAATAACATTGACATATTTCCCCTACTAACATAGCCCTCTTGGTTCTATGATTTTTCACAACCAACACTGACTTTTATAGGGTCTTGTTATCACTACTACAAATTTGCTGAAGAATTCAATCAACCTTGCTGCAGAAATTGGTTCTGAAGTGTTATGGGATTCTGAAGCCTTGTTAGTATTATGTGACTATATGTAATCATTTGGTCCTGTCTTCTGGGCTGCTGCATGCTTCTGGAAGGTATAAAGCACCTCCTTACTGACATAAAATTCAGCTGGTTATTTAGTTTCTCCCTAGAAGTTGCCCTAGTTTCCTTTCTTTCTACAAAATCACACTCTGGCTTAAATCTAGATCACTTTATACTTTGTTATTTAGAACTGCTTAAGTTTTTTTGCTCCAGATTTGTTCAATCATTTGGTCCTATGCTTCAAATGACAGATTATAATAAATAGCAAAAACAAAACCCAAAGGCTAAATGATCAGAAGGGACATTCTAAGTGAATTTATATAGTAAATTTGTACAGTAAATTTTTTCATATCCAGCAGCCCTGGGACCGGGTTGTTGCCAGATATTCAAATATTCTGGATAACAGAGAGGTATACCTAGCAATGCATAATACTAAAGAAAAACAAGATTACATATTAATAAACAACCAAAAATGTATGCACAGTGTTTTATTTACCAACCAGAGTAGTATTGTACACTGTAAACATACTGTATTTATTTGTATTATGTGACTATATGTAATCATTGGCCATACTCTCCCTACATGGTACTTATGGAAAACAACTAAAATTTACTTATGGTTAAAATGCCAGTTATTTGAGAGTTCCAGATGATAAACTGCTGGATATGAAAGAGTTTACTGTACTCTGAATTCATTTCCCCTTTAGGAATAAAGAAAGAACTTGCCCTGTGAATGGTCAAGCTTGCTTTTAACATTTATGTTTGCCTGTGGGACTAGAAGGTAATTTGGTTATTATTGCAAATCATAAAAGATGCTTAATGCCTCCTTCAAGCACTAAACAATTTGCACTCTCATTGGTGTCAACAATTGCTTCCCAAAGGGAAAGAACTGGATAGGATGCTGAAGAATGGTAGCAGAATGTTTTATAAAGTTAACAATACACTGCACCCCAATTGTGCCAAAAAAAAAAAAAAAAAGGAATGTCCATATACATACCGGCCTAAAAAGCAGTAAAGAGAGAAAGTTATAGTCCTCTTATTGTGGAAGATATATTCTCCACATTAGCTGGAACAACCGTTTTCTTCTTGTAAGATGCAGCTAATGGATTCTAGCAAATTCTGCTCCACTGTATGTTCGAAACTGACAACACTTATAATACTCTCATAAGACATTGCTTTCAGTTACTCCCAACTGGCATCTCAAGACTGCAGAAACCTTCCAAGGGAAAATTATTGAGATTCTACAAGGCTTGAAGGGAGTGAAAAATTTCATGGCCAATGTTTATATGTCTGTAGTTGCAAAAAAGTTGAAGAATGTATGGGTGAGCAAGAAGTGCAAAATAAATGCCATGTGTTATTCATGCCAATCTAAGACAAATCTTGTCAATAAATGTTTTTTGATTCAGTAGCACTTTATTGTCCTGGGCCCCATTGTGCTTGCTACTGTATACAGTGATAAAACAATTGTCTCTGTCTGAAAGAGTTTATAATCTAAACTTAAGATAAGAAACAGCAGGACATTAAACAAGCAGTAGGGAGGACCAGGCAATAAATTAATTATAACCAGAATGGTAAGCAATGGTTACAGCACATCTGCTGTTTACTCTTGTATTTTGTAGGCATCAGTATAGTTGCATTTTTAGGAGAGTTATAAAGGAGGATAATGTTGTAATTTTTCCCAGGAAAGTCCATCCATAAGGAGAGGCTTGGGAGAACACACAATGGTGCTCACGGGAAAATATGACTCAAGAGCAATGAAAGTGAGTCTCATTGGCAGAACAACATCTGAAGAGATTTAAATCTGCTGAATGGGAGATGCATCTACTTATGATCAACCTCTTCCAAACTGAGTCCTATTACTCAGATTCTCCAGGGCCATGGGGTGATATATAAACAAAACAGGGTGCTTGAGTGGCATGGCAGAACACCACAGAAATGAAAACTAATTAAAATGGTCATTAGGACTGAGATGTAATTGCAAACTGAATTCAAACCCATAAGATGGGGTTTGCCCAGGTATTTGTCTGGGCTAATACATTCAGCCTCTGTGAAGTGAGAGAAAAATACTAAATAAAAATCAGTTTTCTTGTCAAACACATGGCAGCCTAGAAATGTTTGCAGAATGCTATGTTGAACTGCTGGGTTTCATAAAATACCAGGAGCAAGTGCAAACACGGGGAATGTGGCCCAGCAGATGGATAAACCTAAAATATAAGGTGAAATCGTGTTCATTTTGCAGTGATCAGAAAATAATATTTGTGAAAGTTATCTGACATATGGCATTACAAAATATGCCTTGAAAAAGAACAGTATGAGAATTATGCACAGAAAGGGGCATGCCCTTCTTAAAAGTGTTGCTAATTTTACTGATTTTGTAGAAATTCTACTCCTCACTGAGACTACAATTCAGCAAGTCACAGAAAAGTTAAAAAGAACCCCTTTCACGCTGGCATTCCCAAAGAAATAAAAGGCAGTGGGGCAAAATTCCCAGTTCTGGATTCTAAGTTATGGAGAGACTGAATTATTGCATCCATACTATCAGAACTAGTGGGATCCATCATGCACAACAGCATGTGGTGGTGAAATGAACAGTGGAATATAAAGAGTTTTTTTTTTTCAAAGCTCAGAAGCCATGCATCAACTTTGCCAAGCCACAGTGCAACTTCATTAGTCACTTGAATGCACCAGTTCAACTAATGATGAGTCAATCACGCAGAGCAGTGCTATCCAGTGGATAGAATGTACTTAGATTTCCAGGAAAGCCTTTGACAAGGTCACTCACCAAAGGCTCCTAAGTAAAGTAAGTTGTCATGGGATAAGAAGGAAGGCCATCTCATGGGTTGATAGATTAGGAGGAGCATTTCCAGCAGATCCACAGAAGTGGTTGTTCCCCCCTATTCAACACTGGTGAGGCCACATCTGAAATATTGTGTCCAGTTTTGGGCCCCCCATTATAAAAAGGATGTAGATGTGCTGGAGCAGGTTCAGTGGAGGGCAACAAAAATGATGAGGGGGCTGAAGCACAAAACCTATGAGGAGAGGTGAAGGATTTGAGCTTGTTTAGTTTACAGAAGAGAAGACTTAGGGGTGATTTAATAGAAGCCTTCAACTTCCTGAAGGGGATGGTAAGAAACCATTCTCAGTGGTGTCAGATGGCAGAACAAGGAGTAATGGTCTGAAGTTACAGAGGGAGAGGAGTAGATTAGATATTAGGAAAAACTACTTCACCAGGAGGGTGGTGAAACACTGAAATGCGTTGCCTAGAAACGTGGTGGATTGTCTATCCCTTGGGGTTTGTAAGTCCCAGTTTGACAAGGCCCTGGCTGGCATGACTTAGTGGAGGTTGATCTTGCTTGAAGCAGGGGGCTGCACTAGATGACCTCCTGACATCCCTTCCAGCCCTATGATTCTACGATTCTATGAAATGGTTAAAAGACAAGAACACATGGTAGGAATAAATGGCCAGATTCTAGATTGGAGAGTGGTAACTAGTGGTGACCCCCAAAGGCCTGTACTGAGACCAATCCCATATAACATATTTATGTATGATTTGGAGAAAGGGGTAAACAGTGAGGTAGAAAAAATTGCTGATGATACTAAACTGTTCTAAATAGTTGAGAAGAAAGCAGACTGTGAAGAGCTTTAAAAGGTTCTCACAAAACTAGGTGATTGGGCAACAAAATAGCAAATGAATTTTAATAAATGTTGATAAATGCAAAGTAATGTACATTGGAAAATATAATGCCAGCTACACATACAAACTAATGGAGAACAGTTAAGCCATAACCACTCAAAAGAGAGAACTTGAAGTCATTTGTGAACACTTCTCTGAAAACATTCACTCACTGATGTTCAGCAGTCAAAAAAGCAAACAGGAAATTGGGAAACATTAAATGAGGGATAGAAAATAAGACAAGTGGGCTCTGTCTACACATGCAGCTTTTTCTGGAAGCAGAATGGTAATGAGCTATCCGGAAGATGCTAATGAATTGTGGATGCAAATTTTCCACACTTCATTAGCATATTGGCATGTGATTTGGAGTCCAGAAGAGCCTCTTTTGGACTCCAAAGTACACGTGCAGATACGCAGCCTGTGGGGATCTTTCCCTCCTTTCAGAAGCCCCTTCTTCCCCAAAATCCTTCCAGAGGATGCTGTGAAGACCAGGACTTCATGGCTACGTCTACACGTGCACCCAACATCGAAATAGGCTATTTCGATGAATAACGTCTACACGTCCTCCAGGGCCGGCAACGTCGATGTTCAACTTCGACGTTGCTCAGCCCAACATCGAAATAGGCACAGCGAGGGAACGTCTACACGTCAAAGTAGCACACATCGAAATAAGGGTGCCAGGCACAGCTGCAGACAGGGTCACAGGGCGGACTCAACAGCCAGCCGCTCCCTTAAAGGGCCCCTCCCAGACACAGTTGCACTAAACAACACAAGATACACAGAGCTGACAACTGGTTGCAGACCCTGTGCCTGCAGCATAGATCCCCAGCTGCCGCAGAAGCAGCCAGAAGCCCTGGGCTAAGGGCTTCTGCCCACGGTGACCATAGAGCCCCGCAGGGGCTGGAGAGAGAGCATCTCTCAACCCCCCAGCTGATGGCCGCCATGGAGGACCCAGCAATTTCGACGTTGCGGGACGCGGATCGTCTACACGGTCCCTACTTCAACGTTGAACGTCGAAGTAGGGCGCTATTCCTATCTCCTCATGAGGTTAGCGACTTCGACGTCTCGCCGCCTAACGTCGAAGTTAACTTCGAAATAGCGCCCGACGCGTGTAGACGTGACGGGCGCTATTTCGAAGTTGGTGCCGCTACTTCGAAGTAGCGTGCACGTGTAGACGCAGCTCATCAGTGTTAAAAAAGAACTACATAAATTCATAGAGGTTAGCTCCATCAATCCTTATGAACTGGGATGGGTGGGAATGGTGTCCCTGTTCTCTGTTTGTCAGGGTCTGAAATGGATGACAGAAGAGGGATCACTCAGTGGTTACCTGTTCTGTTCACTCTCTCTGGGGCATCTATCATTGGTCACTATTGGAATACAGGATGCTGGGCTAAATGGACCTCTGGTCTGACTTGGTATGGCTGTTATTATGTTCTTATCAATCTTAGAAAGAATATCTTAAGTGACCTTTTTTAGTGGATGTGTGGTTGAGAAATCTATGCTGTTTCAAGCTTTCTTTGCTAACTATAAGAGAACAGCCTGCAAGTCACCCATGCCTAAACCATCAAAACAAAAAAGCAGTAAAGTAGCACTGTAAAGACTAACAAAATAATTTATTAGGTGATGAACTTTCATGAGACAGACCCACTTCTTCAGACCATAGCCAGACCAGAACAGACCATAGCCATACCAGAACAGAACAGTCCAAAATATCACATCCTAACAAAATGGTATGAGGAAAGAGACTGGATAGTAAAGGTGCTCCAGTGCGTGAAACGCACACAGGGGAAGTAGCAGACAGGGTGTCTAGTTACTATCATAACTGGATGCCATTGCACTCTGAAATGTTTAACAATGACTGGTGAAGGTGAGCGATAGGTTCTTCTTCCACATTACCTTTTCAGTCTTGCAAAGAAAAGTGATGCTGCTCAAAAACGCTATCATTGTAACTAAGTCTGCAATGAAATCTAATTTGTCTGTCTGGTTTACATTCAATATATCTCAAAGGGCAAAAATAAAAATAGCATTTAGCTATATATGGACCATTGTCTAAAGAATGAAAAGATTAGGCTGACATCGCCAATAAGTACAATTTAATTCAGAGCTCAAAGAAATTTTCAATTTTCAAACAACTATGTTGAGGTGAATCCCTTTTAACAGTTGCATAGGTCAAATCAGTGAAGGGCAACCAAAATTAATGCGTGGGCCACATGAGTAGTCCTCCTTCATCTCAGTGGGCCAGATGGACAGCCTGCAGCCCACACACCTCCAGGGTTCCACCTGTGGCCCAGGTGACCCTGTGTCCCTGAACCCCCACATGTGTCTTGCAGACAGAAACATTAGAGCCCCGCACATCCTTCTCCTTCTTAGCACTTCTGGAGCACCACGAATTACCTGATATGGGCTCTGTCCTTGCTCCTCCCCTTTCCTCCCAGACCTCGAAAGCTACCTGTTTCCCACCACTGGTTTAAATGGAGTTATGGATTCAACAATATCTGATCTAGAACCCAGTCCAGACTATTCCTTCATCAAGTGTATAACATTTGCTTTTCAATTTTTAACTCAACCATACCAGCCTGAAAGAAATCTAAAGTCTAATTAATATTTTTTTAACTGTGCTCTGATGAAAATGGAGAAATTGTTAGGAGAGACACGCTAAGATCCAGGCATCGGAGGGTGGTGGTAGCTGTTTGTTTAGATTTTGCATTCTGATTTTATGATGGACACAAACATCAGCATTTGCAAGACGTGGCACATCTATGGTCCTGATTGCTTTGTTATGGGCCCTCATTTAACCTGAGTTGCAAAAATATAGCTTCCTAATTAACACCAGGGAGAAGTGTCTTAAAAAGGAATTATACCAACCAAGCCAATATGATTACCTGATAAATGATACTCCAGTAGTTATTGTGCTACCCATAGATCTGACACCTAGATCAGTTCCCTGCAAAAACACTCATTTGTTGTGTGACTAAAATAACTTTGGGAGTGAGGTACAGAAAGGCTATCTGTAAAAGAGAGATACTAACAGTTTCCTACCTCACAGGAATGTTGCAAGGATAAATGGACGAAATACTGTGAGGGTCTCAGATAATACAATACCTAGGAAACATATCAAAATAAAAAGCAGTCAAGTAGCACTTTATAGACTAGCAAAATAGTTTATTAGGTGAGCTTTCGTGGGACAGACCCACTTCTGTTCTGGTCTGGCTATGGTCTGAAGAAGTGGGTCTGTCCCACAAAAGCTCACCTAATAAACTATTTTGCTAGTCTTTAAAGTGCTACTTGACTGCTTTTTGTTTTGATAGTGTATAGACTAGCACAGCTTACTCTCTGTTACTAGGAAACACATAAGTAACTAAAATAGATAAATGAATGCTAAGAGCTGGATTTTTTATGAAGTCCATTGTCAATAGCTGAAATTTCAGCAGCGAATAATTGAGTGTGTGAGTGTGAGAATGACTGTGTGTGTATACATATCACAAACTACCTTTGTTTAAAATCTATTATACATCTTGCTTTTTAATCCACAATTTCTAGGATTTCTTGTGCCAAGTGACTGAAAATGATGTCACAAAGGCGTTGAAACTAGCTGTTCCATGGTGTCATGTGAAAGGCAGACAAGCAATTCCAGAAAACAACATCCTAGACTATTATCAAAGGATTGAATGACTTAACGTCAGACGTATCTGTCCAAGAAAAGTAACTGGCTTTATTTTGGAGGTATTTTGTTATGGGTGAGTATAATTTTGAAATCTGCTCATCTCTTATTTCAGAAGCCATAACATACAATTTGTTTCTTATTCCCTGAACTGTCTGTTACAAAGGGTGTTGGAAGCAGGAGTTCACTTTTTAACAGATTTAAAAGGCTAAAGCACTGCAATTGAATCCACTCAGTCGAGACCAGCACTGCATCTTCTTTGTCCATCTGACACTTTTCTGAATACTTCCGCATAGTGTTCTGTTGTTCTGGGAGGAGTATCACAAGAATGTACACTAATAGCTGACTCCTAATGAATGTGACTCCCTTATGTCAGCTGTTTTTTTTTAAATACATCGCTGACCCATCACAATTTTGGAACTTGTTCCTTTTAAAGTGCCACATATTTGGCAAGGTATATTCAACATATCTAGAAGTTTATTGGGAAAGTAACAACAAACATATACACTCCTTGAAAGGAATGTGTGTTTATCTTAATAGGATGCAGGTGTCCCTTCCATTTCCCTGATCAGTGCTAGTGCAATCAAAAAGGAGGCTACTCCCCAAGAAATCTTTCCCGGATTTAGTCTGAGTCCAGTGCGTGCTGAAACAGGATTTTGGGAGCTTTAATGAGTGCTGTGTGAATATTCATACAGAGCAGATACATCACACTCATCTTAGAGCGCTGTAGTACACTACTTAGTCATGATGATTCTTTGGTTATGCAGCTTCAGTCTCAGGCCTGAACCTTGCACTTTATTGCAAGTTGAACCTCTCTAATCTGGAATGATCTCATCTGGCAATATCCACAATCCAGCATGATTTTAATTAGCTGGAAGACCACTTATCATGGGTGTGGCCAAGTTTCTCATGGTCCCATAAAATTTGTTTACAGCCATCAGTCCTGGATCTCAGTGTTCTGTGCTGTTATTTAACTGTAATTTAGCCTCAAATGTCTTCTAAGAACCTAGCAAACAATGGAATACTTCTAGAAAATATTGACCTTCTGTTCTCATGCAGCACTGGTCGGGTCCTGAGTCTGCCGGAGAAAAGAGGTTCAATCTGTACACTCAGGTGTATCTCTGCACCCATGCAGAATCATGCTGCAAATAAACTGCAGTTTTTTACACAAACATTCCCCTTCCACTCTTTCTTATTTAACATAAAGGCTGTCTGAAAAGCTCACCTGGTTGTGAATTTAGGTGCTGGTATTGCTCCATCTTAGGGGAGCTCATCAGTCTGAACAGGTTTTCATCACAGAGCTATTCAAGTGTTCTGATCAGCAAACCCCTTTGACCACATTCTGTTTCACTGGCTGGTCTCTCTTAGCAATTTTCTGCTTTCTTTGCTCATCCTTCATCCTGAAATGATCTCTGAAACCACCTGTGTTGTTCACGTTGTCCTTTCTAAATCCAGTT
The DNA here is from genome assembly GCF_033958435.1 of Carettochelys insculpta. Taxonomy (NCBI): domain Eukaryota; kingdom Metazoa; phylum Chordata; order Testudines; family Carettochelyidae; genus Carettochelys; species Carettochelys insculpta. The sequence goes on from NC_134137.1 coordinate 142,806,668, forward strand.
CATGAAGGGATGCTTTTATCATATTGATTCTTACTTTGTTATCGTTTGATGTATTATAGGCACAATTTCCCTAGAAATACTGCAATATCTTGTTTAGAATCTGAAGGCTGTTCACCACTCACTAATAAATTTAAGATCAGTTATATTGGGAGCATACCTAGATTTGTAAAGGTTTTCAAATGTGGGGAAGGGAGGGATCTAAATTCTGAATTTCATATTTAGACATCTAAATAAGTGCTCTGATTCTTTAAAGTATGGTATTAATGTTACTGGAAATTGCTGACTCTGAAGTTTAAAGCTGACATAAACTTCGTAGTGTGTCTAGTTGCATTGACACATACTATATTTTTGTGGATTTTAGAATGTGTTGTGTATTATTTCTTCCCTTATCCACTGTTGAAAAATTCATTAGGGCTAGTGGAACCAACTCCTCTCTCCATGCCAACTTTTTAGTCCCCCCCAAAGTTATTTAAACTTGTGATATATGTTTCAAAGAGTTTTAGGTAGAGGTTCTCTGGAAAAGAACATTTTCTGTGGCTCTGGCAACCCATCCGCTAAGTTGAAAAGGATGCAGCATGACAAAGAAACAGTTTCCTGTATTCAACTACAACAGCAGTGCCCAAGGATCAGGGCGACATGACATTTTCTATTGCAGCCTAGTGCAGTAGTTAAAATGTTATCATGGTGGCTTTTGTTATTTAGGAATATAATAGCTAATCTAAATGTTCTTCATTTAGGAATTGAGATTGCTACCATTTAATACAGGCAAGAAAGAGCTACGGTATTAAATGGTAGTATCATGCAGTGATAGATATAGTACAGTATGCAGACAGGCAGGAGTCAGTGAATCTGAAGCAGTCAGTTTATTATATGGGACATAGTGATAGGCCACCTGCTTTTTATGATACTGACTTCAGGGGAGATACTCCAGATTTAAACTTTTATTAATGACAGCAACACATGACCTGTGCCATGTAAATCCCACTTGGGGATATTTTTGAGGGTTTAAAACATGTATAACATTTGTACTGAGCTTCTGCATGGAAGTGAATTTTACTCCAAGGCCTCTGTCCAGAAAATCTCATTCATCACTTGAAGCAAATGAGTCCCATTTACTTCAATGGCACTACTTGAAAACCTAAAGTTAATCGTGGGTTTAGGTACTATGCTGGATTAGGGTCAAAGTGACAGAAAAAAACAGGACTAGACAATGGGTATGAAATGTATCTCAGGGTAATTCCAAAAGACATTCTGCTAAAAATAGTTTAAAACAAGATTATTGACTCACATGGATTTCACAAAATGTTAATATTCTCCCTCCCCTAGTAATATGTATTGATTTACCTGTCTGTTACGCAGTTTACAGACAACTGTTTATGCTCAGCTGAAATCATAATTCTTATTACATCCCTTTTAAATACGAATACATTCAGAAGAAGATTGAAATTTTGTAGATGGTAGTAAGACTTTGATCCACAAAAATGTTTAGTCTCCCAATAACTTCTTATTGGAAGCTGAAGGCATCGAGCACCCCATAAGGGTTTCTTAGAACCTTGCAAGATCAAATAGTCAGACCCAGGTCTGTGCAGATATTTCAGCGGGAGTTAAGGATGTTCAACATCTTGCTGGACTGTGCCAAAAATATGTGTCCATAATCTTTCTGATCACTATTGTCCAGGGATGTTCCCGATGTTTTCAGGTAGTCACCCAAACTGTACTTTCATGTGAACTTAACTGTGTAATAAATATTTCTAGCTTGTTGGTGAATTCACATAGTTAAGATATACAAGTATCAGAGAGGTAGCTGAGTTAGTCTGTCTCTTCAAAACCAACAAGAAGTCCTGTGGCACCTTATAGACTAGCAGATATTTTGGAGCATAACCTTTGATGGGCAAAGACCTGTTTTGTCAGATGCACCTGACGAAGCAGGACTTTGCCAACAAAAGCTTATGCTCCAAAATATCTGTTAGTCTGTAAGATGCCACAGGACTTCTTAAGGTATACAAGAATTCCTGCACTTTTCTCTCCCTGGCTTGCTTTGTAATAGATAAAAAGAAGTTATTTTTACTGGAAAATTCAAAGCACAATATCAGATTCATCAAGTAACTTCTGACAAACACTGAATAGAAACCAGAGTTAACTCCTGAGTAGTCTATGCTGTCTTAGGCAATAGAATCAAGTTTGAGAATCAAGTACTAATTGAAATAAAAGGAAAGAAATTGTATTACCAATTTTCCCGTGGTGTTTTTCAGTCAAGTGAAAGCTCTGATTTCACATGCATTTTAATGTGCTATTGGAAGTGTCAGCCAAAAGTCAAATGGTCATAACCCTCCTTTCCTCAGATCCTAATTCTACAAATACATTAATCCTTGTATAATCTCCCATTGTGTTACCAGAAATATGTTTTTTTTTTAATATGGATTGGAATTTAAGAAGCTGTTATTAAATCAGTCTGGTGTAACAGTAGAATATGAAAAAGGAAAATCAGCCTTGGAAGTAAAGTGCGGACCTACAGCTACAGGATTTTCAGACTATATTATTATAGTCCAGCTTTACAGTCAGTATTTTGGCTGGCTATGCATTTTTAAACCATTAACCAGATCAAGGATATACAATAGCGATAATGATTATAGAGAAAGATTCATATGGTGTTAGACAATTATTTAATAAAGCTGTTGTATTTTATATAGTTTAAGGGTCAGATCCTCCAGTACAATGCAAGTGTTTTGCACTGGAAGGCTGATTTAATCAGCTCAGGGAAATATCATGCCAAATCAGTGTAACTGATTAAGGTGTATATTTTGAAGCTGTTTAAGTGGATGAATGCCTAACTCTCTGAAATTAATGAAAATTGTGTACCCATAGCCCATAGAAACTTTCTCTAGTCATGTAGCATTTTGCATATCAATATAAAAGGATTTTTCCTTGATAATTATAACATTGTCATAAAGCTGGCTCAATGTTTTCCTGTCTCAAAGAATAAAATTAGGATTCTGTAACAAAGATCTGTTTAAGTGAACTCGTGCTTTTGGTTGCTAAATTGCTGTGAAAGACTTCTTTCAAGGGCATTAAACTGTTTGTGAGCAAGGCAAGGGATGTATGATTTTATTCATAGCTTATCTCCCCTATTTGCTAGTTAAAATTCTCAGATGATTAATAAAGCAAGGAAAGCAGCTTTAAACCCAGTGAGAAGAAACTCACTGATAATGGAATGAGCAGCCAGATATAGAACCATATGATACTCTTCCTCATCTCCCTGTGACAGATTTACGATGATTTGCTTCCATATGACAGAATGCTTCAAAAATCATTCAGCTGTTGATTCATTTTTGAGACTTCTCATTTCTTTTAGGCCTTATATAAAGGTGTTCCTCTTATGCCAAAGTCAGTTCTGATTTGGTTGTTCTACAGCTGACGGTGTATCAGGGCATGGTCTGCAGAGATCATTAATGCTCATTGATTTAAAGGCAGGACAAGAAGGTAAGACAATGAATGCATGTTGGGCTTACATTTTTTAGGATTTGTATGGAATCTGAGGCATCAGCTTGGGCAGCACTACACTACAGCAGAAGGTCAAATTGCAACCTATTTACCCCAGACCATTTTTCCAGTTTGTTCATAAGAACATAAGAACATAAGAATGGCCATACTGGGTCAGACCAAAGGTCCATCCAGTCCAGTATCCCGTCTGCCGACAGTGGCCAATGCCAGGTGCCCCAGAGAAGGAGAACAGAAGACAATGATCAAGTGATTTATCTCCTGCCATACATCTCCTGCCCTTGTACTGAAGGCTAGGGCACCATACTTTACCCCTGGCTAATAGCCATTTATGGACCTAACCTGCAAAAATTTATCGAGCTCTTTTTTAAACCCTAATAGAGTCCTGGCCTTCACAGCCTCCTCCGGCAAGGAGTTTCACAGGTTGACTGTGCACTGTGTGAAGAAAAATTTCCTTTTATTAGTTTTGAACCTACTACCCATCAATTTCATTTGGTGTCCCCTAGTTCTTGTATTATGGGAAAAGGAAAATAATTTTTCTATATTCACTTTCTCCACACCATTCATTATTTTATATACCTCTATCATATCGCCCCTCAGTCGCCTCTTTTCCAGAATGAAAAGTCCCAGTCTGTCTAGCCTCTCCCCATATGGGACCCGTTCCAAACCCCTAATCATCTTAGTAGCCCTTTTCTGAACCTTGTCTAATGCCTATATATCTTTTTTGAGGTGAGAAGACCACATCTGCACACAGTACTCAAGATGTGGGCGTACCATAGTTTTATATAGGGGAAGTATGATATCTTTTGTCTTATTATCTATCCCTTTTTTAATAATTCCTAACATCCTATTTGCTTTACTAACTGCTGCTGCACACTGCGTGGATGTCTTCAGAGAACTATCCACTATAACTCCAAGATCCCTTTCCTGATCTGTCGTAGCTAAATTTGACCCCATCATGTTGTACATGTAATTTGGGTTATTTTTTCCAATGTGCATTACCTTACACTTACCCACATTAAATTTCATTTGCCATTTTGCTGCCCAGTCACTCAGTTTGCTGGGATCTTTTTGTAGTTCTTCACAATCCCTTTTGGTTTTGACTGTCCTGAACAACTTGGTGTCATCTGCAAACTTTGCCACCTCACTGCTTACCTCATTTTCTAGATCATTGATGAACAAGTTCAACAGGATCGGTCCCAGGGCTGACCCCTGGGGAACACCACTAGTTACCCCCCTCCATTGTGAAAATTTACCATTTATTCCAACCCTTTGTTTTCTGTCTTTTAACCAATTCCTGATCCATGAAAGGATCTTTCCTTCTATCCCACGACCGCCTAATTTACATAAAAGCCTTTGGTGTGGGACTGTGTCAAAGGCTTTCTGGAAATCTAGGTATATTATGTCCACTGGGTGCCCCTTGTCCACATGTTTATTAACCCCTTCAAAGAATTCTAATAGATTAGTTAGACACGACTTCCCTCTGCAGAAACCATGCTGACTTTTGCCCAACAATTCGTGCTTTTCTACGTGCCTTGCAATTTTATTCTTTACTATTGTTTCTACTAGTTTGCCTGGTACTGATGTTAGACTTATCGGTCTATAATTGCCAGGGTCTCCTCTGGAGCCTTTTTTAAATATTGGCGTTATATTGGCCGTCTTCCAGTCATTGGGTACCGAAGCGGATTTAAAGGATAGGTTACAAACCACTGTTAATAACTCCGCAATTTCACATTTGAGTTCTTTCAGAACCCTTGGGTGAATACTGTCTGGTCCTGGACACTTGTTACTATTCAGCTTATCAATTAACTCCAAAAACTCCTCTGATGTCACTTCAATCTGGGAGAGTTCTTCAGATTTGTCACCTAAAAAGGCTGGCTCAGATTTAGGAACCTCTGTAACATCCTCAGCCGTGAAGACTGAAGCAAAGAAATCATTTAATCGCTCCGCAATGGCACTGTCTTCCTTGATCGCTCCTTTTATATCTTTATCGTCCAAGGGCCCCACTGCTTTTTTAGTGGGCTTCCTGCTTCTAATGTATTTAAAAAACATTTTACTATCATTTTTTTAAATTTTTGGCTAGCTGTTCCTCAGAATCTTTTTTGGCTTTTCTTACTACTTTATGACACTTAATTTGGGAGTGTTTGTGTTCCTTTCTATTTTCCTCACTAGGATTTGACTTCCACTTTTTAAAAGCTGCCCTTTTCTCTCTCACTGCCTTTTTAACATGGCTGTTAAGCCATGGTGGTTCTTTGTTAGGTCTCTTACTGTGTTTTTTTATTTGGGGTATACATTTAAGTTGGGCCTCTAGTATGGTGTCTTTAAACAGTTTTCATGCAGCTTCCGGGGATTTTAGTTTAGTTACTCTACCTTTTAGTTTCTGTTTAACTAGCTTCCTCATTTTAGTGTAATTCCCCTTTTTGAAATTAAATGCCAGAGTGTTTGACCGCTGCGGTGTTCTTCCCAACACAGGAATATTAAAAGTTATAATATTGTGGTCACTATTTCCAAGCGGTCCAGTAACAGCTACCTCTTGGACCAGACCCTGCGTTCCAGTCAGGACTAGATCAAGAATTGACTCTCCCCTTGTGGGTTCCTGTACTAGCTGCTCCAAGAAGCAGTCATTTAAGGCATCAAGAAATTTAATCTCTGAATCCCATCCTGAGGTGACATGTACCCAATCAATATGGGGATAATTGAAATCTCCTATTATTACTGTGTTTTTTATTTTGATAGCCTCTCTAATCTCCCTTAACATTTCAGCATCACTATCACTGTCCTGGTTAGGTGGTCGGTAATATATTCCTAATGCCATATTCATATTAGAGGAATGAATTGTTATCCATAATGATTCTATGGAACATTTTGATTCCTTGAGGGTTTTTGTTTCATTTGATTCTATATTATCCTTCACATATAGTACCACTCCGCCACCCGCACGACCTGTTCTGTCTTTCCGATATAATTTATATCCAGGTATGATAGTGTCCCACTGATTTTCCTCATTCCACCATGTTTCTGTGATGCCTATTATGTCAACTTCCTCCTTTGATATGAGGTACTCCAGTTCACTCATCTTATTAGACAGACTCCTAGCATTTGTGTAAAAGCACTTTAAAAAACTGCCACTATTTATATGTCCGCCTTTCACAGACGCCTTGGATTTTTTTATATGCGATTGTTTCACATCTGATCTTGCCCATATATTATTTCCCACATTCCCTATCTGACTAACTTCTAGGGAATCCCTATCTATGGAGCCTCATGTAAGAGAAGTCTCCGTCCGATCCACGTGCTCCCCCGCACCAATCAGCTTTCCCCCACCTCTTAATTTAAAAACTGCTTTACAACCTTTTTAATGCTTAATGCCAGCAGTCTGGATCCACCTTGATTTAGGTGGAGCCCATCATTCCTGTATAGGCTCCTCCTACCCCAAAAGTGTCCCCAGTTCCTAATAAATCTAAACCCCTCTTCCCTCCACCATCGTTTCATCCACGCATTGAGACCCTGAAGTTCTGCCTATCTATCTGGCCCTGCGCATGGAACTGGAAGCATTTCAGAGAATGCTACCATAGATGTTCTGGATTTCAGTCTCTTTCCTAGTAACCTAAATTTGGCCTCCAGAACATCTCTTCTACCCTTCCCTATGTCATTGGTACCGACATGTACCACGACCACCAGCTCCTCCCCAGCACTGCCCATAAGTTTGCCTAGATGCCTCGAGAGATCCTCAACCTTCACACCAGGCAGGCAAGTCACCATACGGTTCTCCCGGTCATCACAAACCCAACTATCTATATTTCTAATGATCGAATCCCCCACTACTAAAACCTGCTTCTTCCTAACAGCTGGTGCTCCCTCCCCCGGAGAAGTATCCTCAGCGCAAGAGGTTACCACAGAACCTTCTGGAAGGAGGGTCCCAACTATGGGATGGTTTCCCTCTGCTCCCATTGACTGCTCTCCTTCCCTGAGCCTTTCTTCCTCCGTAACAGCATCAGGACTGTCAGATTGGAGGTGGGACAGCCCTACTATGTCCCGGAAAGTCTCATCAACAAACACCTCTGCCTTCCTTAGCTCCTCCAGTTCATCCACCCTGGTCTCCAAAGCCCACACTCGGTCTCTGAGGGCCAGGAGCTCCTTGCATTGAGCGCACACATACGCCACCCACCCACAGGGTAGGTAGTCATACATATTGCACTCGACACAATAAACAGGATAGCGCCCACTCTGCTGCTGGGCTTCTGCCTCCATTTCCTACTCTAATTATATATGAGGGTTTAACTAAATGGTGCAGATAGAGGTTGTTATAAAGGATTTAAGTTTAAGGGCAATAGAAGTCACTGGCTCCCTCTCAACTCCCCTCTCAAAACTCCCTCCTGTTAGCACTCACCCCGGTCGCAAAGATCCCTGGTCGCTTACTAGCGGGGTTTAAGTGCTCGGCCTCCCTGATAGCTCCTCCCTCTACCTACAGCTCAGCCAATCAGCACACGGTGTTTCAATTCAAACCTAATCAAGACTCACAGCTTCCAACTGTTCAGATTGGTTTGAATTAAATCCAAGCATAGTCTCTATGCCATTATCTAAATTATGAAGATACTGAACAGAACCAGTCCCTACACTGATCCCTGTGAAACGCCACTCGCTAGTCTCTTCCAGCATGATTGTGAACCACTTACTCTCTGGGCATGGTTATCCAGCTAGTTGTATACCCATCTTATAGTAGCCCCATTTAGGTTGTATTTCCCTAATATGTTAATGATAAAAGTTTATATCAAAAGCTTTACTGAAGTCTATGTATGCCACTTCTACCACTTCCCACTTATTCCCAAAGCTTATTATCCTATCAAAGAAAGCTATCATATTGATTTGACATGATTTGTTTTTTACAAATCCATGCTGTTACTTTGTACCTTATTGGGTGCGTCTACACTAGGAACTAAGTCAGTTAACTTCAAAGTTAAGCACTACATCTAAGTAGACAGCAGAGCATGTACACACAATTTCCCTTACTTCGAAGTTAAGTAGAGAGCCCAACTTCAAAGTCCTTACTCCATTCCCAGGAATGGAGTAGTGCCCTACGCAAAATTTAACTGCGAAGTAGGGTGTGTGTGGATGCTCTACTTTGAAGTTAATTACCTCAAAGTTGTACTTCGAAGTAAGCAGCTTTGAGGTTACTGTTGTAGTGTAGACATGGCCATTGTCTTCTATATGTTTGCAAATGGATTCCTTAAGTATTTGCTCCAATATTTTCCTGGTACAGAAGTGAAGCTAACTGGTCTGCAGTTCCAGAGGTTGTCCTTATTTCCCTTTCTTAAAGCCCAGCATGTGAGGATCCTGAAAGGGGCTTCAGGACCTTGGCTTCCCACACATATTAAATTCTTTTGGACCTTTCCCTTTTGAAGATAGTCAATTGTCCATTAAAGCCTTAAGCATCTCGATGAAAAGTACAAGCGGTCACTAACCTTGCACTACTCGACTTTGTTATGTTAGGTCAGAAGAACTGAAGCACGTAATGAAAACATAATGACCTATATGCACTTGATTTAAAATATGGAAATATAATAAAGTTACTTTTTCACTTATGTTTATTAATTGCTGTGTCTTGTTTTAAAATGTACTCACTTCCCTCTGCATTCCTATGACTCCGGGATTTGACACCTTTCTGCTGGAAGATAAATACCATTCTAGAACTCCTTTGTCTAATAATGTCTGAAAATCAATGAGTAAATATAAACCATAGTACTGACATGTGAACCTTGCAAGGTAATTAAGAGCATTAACCTACATTCTTTACTCCAGATCATACTTCAGGAAACTATGTATAATATAGTTTCCTTTTCCTGCTTCTCCCTACTTCCCTCACTGCCCCCATGATTTCTATGATAATCCCATTCCCATGGAATGAAAGGTTTACATTTTCCTTGAACCCACGTCTGACATTTTCTGTTAACTTGCTGAGTAGTAGCACAATCATTTAGTACCTTACCACATCATCAATTTATTAAAGTTCTGTCTTACCCAATAAAGCTAATATTTTAACATAAAATAAGTATTTTAATGGAAGCTTTTACTTGGTTTCATCGAAATTTGCAATTCTGCTATTAAAATTCCAAAAGCTAATAGTTATTTTATTCTGAAAGCATGTTAAAAATTTACTATAGATTACTTTGCCTGGTGCGAGTACAGCTGAACCTCCAAATAATCTATTAAGAGTGGAAGATATATGGAAAAACTGGCAATAAAGATAACTTTTAACTTTTTTTATATCTTCCACTCTTAATATGGTGCAGTGTATATCCCTCTTCTGTGGTCTACCTGGGCTACTCCATAGACCACTGAAGAGGGGATGGCACATGCATTCAAATCCCTTTGGGGCTATTTGTGGACTCCATGGAGGGAGCAGAGTTGGTGTTTCCTGAATGTAGGACTGTAAGGATCCATGGCTCTATACTGGGGTTACTTTACAGAAAATACTCCTTGTGCCTTTGCCCTTCTGATAGCCTTAAGCTGCAAAATTTGGATTTGGATCCAGGCACCTCAACATTCAGCTAGTTTACAATGTTTTGAGTCTTGTTATATTTAGATTTTGAAAGCCAAGTCCAGGCACATTAAAGTGCAGAAGGTATAGAATTTTGGTTTTGGACCCAGGGGCTATAGGAGGAGAGTGAGAATCTTCTCAGGTAATATAAAAGAATTGTTAAGTGAATCCACTTTCAGCAGTCATGGAATTCTAGTCGGGGAAGAAGAAACTCAAAAGCAAAATTAAAGAGAAAAAAACATTGTTGATGATAAAGCTAATACAAAAGAGGAAGATGAGCAAATCATAAATGAGATAGAATATAGACATTTCTGGGATCTGAAAACTTGGTGAATAGAATGGTTCAGAAAATAGAATTTCTATTCTGGAAGAAATTCTGACTTTGCACTGTTGTTTTTTGTTGCAAAATATAACCTAACAGAAAAAAAATCAAAATATTGATATTTTTATAGGATGGAAAGTTCCAAAAATTTAATTTGAAAAGGTGAAAGTAAAAATGTTAAAATGTGCAAAGAAAATGCAATATTTAATTTTGAAATGTTGATTTGAAACAAATCATTTCCTTCAGAATTTTCCCACTAAAAATTGTCAGTTTCCTGGAAAATATTACTTTCATAAAACCTCATAAAAAATAGAAAAGTTAATTAGTCATTGGTCATTCATTTACCAGAGACATTTGAGGCAGATATTTTGCCCATGGGCAAATATAATCAATACCTAAACTTTTCATATGTAGAGTCAGAGTTTGTTTGTTTGTTTGTCTTTGGTTTTTTCTTGTTTTTGTTTTGTTTTGTTTTGTTTTGTTTTGTTTTTCCTGGAAGAATGCACTGGAATAAAGTTCTGGCCTGTTAGAGCACCAGAAAAATTTTTACTGATAGTCCCACAGCAGTGCTGGGACTGGGGCAGGAGTCCCTGCAAGTCATGGATGGGAGCCCCCACAGCAGCACGGGGACTGAGGAAGGAGCCCCTGCTGGTCCCACAGCAGCACGGGGACTGGGGCATTAAAATTGAACACCCTAATCCCTGTGAGAAATCATCAGGCTTGAGTTCCAGTTTCATTTTTTCTAGAAAAAAAGCACTTTGTAGAGTGAATATTTTGAATAAGATGCATCACAAGATAATCAACTACTTACATATTGTTTCCTTTCTTCTTGATGTATGGTGTCTCTCATTGTGGACCATATGCTGATTACAGAGGAAAATTAATCCATATGCCATTTTTACAAGCTGCTTTTCTTTTATTGTCCATGGACACTCAAAGCAAACACATAAAAGTATGGAAAACATTCTGGCTTTTACACATTCTTTTGAAGCCCCTCAGACTTTATAAGTGCTCTAGGTGAAAAACAGCCATCCTTTACATAAGTTCAACAGTGAGTAATGACCTCCACATACGTGAATGATTAAGCAACGGCTACTCACTAATGAGGACATTGCAATGCTTCAGAAGGATGAAGAAGGTGCTCTGTGTAAGATGCTTGCTCAATAGACGTTGCATAGGGTAACCATCTCTCCTGTTTTGGGTGGATCAGTCCCATATTTCAGGCATCAGGAAGGCATCCTGACTTATTTTAACAAAAGGGTTAACTGTCCCATATTCAGTCCTCCTGCTGAGCTGCCCTTCCACTAGGTCAGCTCAGTCACAGCTGCAAGTACCAGGTGCTGGCTGGAGAGCACGTGTAGCACATACAGACTGGCCAGGTGTGCAGGCAGCAGAAGGAGAGGCAGCCAGCAGGGGCTGTGCCATAGGGTAAGGCAGGGTATGCTGGAGTTGAGCGTGGGGGTAATGTTTGCCCCCCACAGTCTTTTTGCTGCCCCCCCCACCAGGGAGACACCCCCACCCTGCTGGGCTGCAGCCTGGTTCCCAGTGCCTTGTGGCATGGGGCAGTCAGGGAGCGCGCTGACGGCAGGGCGATAGCTTGCACAAGGCAAACAAGCCAGGAGCTTGGGAGCTCCCCTTCAGGAAGTCAGCCCTGGTTGCCAGCAGCACAGGGCAGCCAAGGAGCTCCCCTGCAGCAGGGAGGCAGCCAGTTCCCAGCACCCTGCAGTGTAGAACAGCTGGGGTGCCTTTTAGTGTGGGGCAGCTATGGAGGAGCCCTCCCACCTCCTCTCTGGGGGAGCAACCTTATTGTGCGCTATTGCTTGGGGCACCCAGGGAGCTCCTGTTTCTTGGGGCAGACCCCCATCCCTGCAGCCAGCCCCCTTCTCTGCCAAGTTGCATTCCTGGGGCTCCATGGCTGGGCAGCCACCCCCCACAGCCAGGGAGGAATCCTGCAGCCCTCATCCCTGGGGTCCCCTGCCCCCACTTGGAAGCTGCAGCCTCTATGCTCAGGGTCACCACTGCAGCGCAGGAGCCCAGCTGGCCAGTGCCCCACTGCAGGGCAACAACTGGGGGTGGCAGGGCTTAATCCTGCATTTGCCATGTGCTCCCTGTGGAGGAGAAGTCTCTGGAGCCCCTGGGGCAAAGTCAGGACCACATTAACCTCCTGTGGGCCTAGAGCACAAATATTTAAGTGGGTCTTTAGGGGGGCAATGGAGCATGGCACAGGACCGAGAGGCAGGACCTGCTGAAGGGCAGCAACCATTTACTTGTAAATATTTTTTTTTACCCATTATTAGTTATAAAAATGTAGTATATCTTTTTAATCGCTGCTCAGTAAACAATGTTATTTTGAATGTGTGGCTTCGGTCTGACTGATTTCCACCAAACTCTGAAGTCTGAGCAATTTTACCAGGTGTCCCATATTCAGCCTTGGGAAATATGGTCACTTTAAGTTTACCCCTCTGAAATCTGGTACATTTTTGTCCAGCAACATCCCTCATCTAACAGGACCAGGGATGTCGCCACATGATCAAGTAGCAGGCAGGTGTAGGAGCCCTAGTGTGGCTGACAGCCAAAGCTCTGCCTGCCCCAGTGCAACAAAGGCAGGACACGGGGGCTGGGTCAGGAGCTGGAGGCCCTGCCTGCCCCACAGAAGCAAGGACTGAGAGGCTGCTTTGAGGCTGGAACCTAAAGCCCTCACCTGTCCTGTAGCAGCAGGGTCTGGGAGGCAGCTGAAGACCTCTGCTGGAGGCCCTGGCAACCTCACAGCAATGGGGGGCTAGGAGGCTGCCACAGAGCTGAGAGCTAGTGCCCCTTCCTGCAGAGAGAGAGAGAGAGAGAGAGAGAGAGAGAAGTGTGAGAGTGTGAGAGTGTGTAGGGGCTGGCTGGAGCCCTGTGGCAGCCCCTGGAGCCTTGGCTGTCCACCACCCCTTGCCAGGCAAATTCTCTTGTTTGGGACCTGTCAGGTCTCCAGCATGCCAGATAAAGGAGGTACAGACTAATTTTTTGCAGAAAAATCTGTGTATTATGTCTTAAGCAACACAATGCAAAACTATTAGCAAACTAGAAGTGTAGTATGAAAAAAAACTAAATATGTATGATATGAGCTATTTTGCTACTGACATGTCATTATGAATATACCTTTGGTGCTTCTAGACCCATTGTGAGCTTAAGTGCAAACCCATGAGAAAAATAGACAATTAAGTTTTAAGTACTTACATATTAGTTTACACTTTATTACTGTAATTAGTGCAAGAGAGAACTGGGTATAGCCCAGTGTAAAACTGGCTTTAGTTCCACAGGTTTTAAGTTACTTCTCATCACAAAGGGAATGGCTATAAAAACTGTCTTATTCAGTGATAACATCTCACTCTTCATTGTGCGTTAAGTACTATAGTGGTGCTGATTCTTTGCAAATGAAATAGTCCCCAAAAAAAGAACTAATCTGGAGCAGCAGCCAGCTCCTCTGGCAAATATTTTCATGATCTAGCATATTAGAGAAGGTATGCCACTTGGTGAATTATACACCCTTCCCCAAATCTTCCTCAGCATTGTGACTTTTCCTTAGCTTTCTCCCTTAAATGCTGGCCAAATCTGTCAGTCATTTTCTGAAAAAAATTCTGTTCTTTCCCCCTCTTGAAAATACTCATCGCTAATCTCACCAGTTTCTCAAGACAAATTTATAACATTTTCTAAGAACAGGTTTATAAGTACATTGCTGAACAGACTAGCCATGAATTTTGTTTTCATAATTCACAGATCTCTACAAATTCCAATACTGGTAAAATAATGGGTAGAAGTAAATTCAAGCTCCTGGGGCCCTCTTTCTGCTCTGATTACCCATCCATGATCATTCCATGTTGACCTGCCACTGATATTACACTTCATTTCAGACTTCTGTTTCCTCAGTACTAAAGTAAAAAAACAAATATTTTGCCAAATACTTTTGGTGTTCAGGTTCTGACACAGTGTTCAGTCACTTAATTCAGTTACAGAATTTATCACCAAAACAGTCTGAGGTGTTGCATCTGAGATCCTAGTTAGATTCTAGTTTATGCAGTTACAGTTTGATACCCTTGAATTTTCAGAAGAATACCAAGAGCCAGAGCCTGGCATCTTGGTATTTTACACACATATCAAACCAGCAGTAAGGTTTGGGGTTGATAGATCTGTGCAAAGGTTTCAGAAAGCTTTTTTGTGGCACTTCCCAGATCCTAGGACTTGCAGTTTCAAGGGCTAGGTTTGCAGACTATGAAAGTGCAAATATTCCCATGGGACTGATACTATCTGGAAGTTGCAAAGCACAAAGGAATTCCAACTGCATCCCACTTTTCTGTCCGTTAATTCTTTTCCCTGCTATGGTATCACCAGGAATAGGTGACACAATAACGTGTATGCCAGATGCATGTCATCAGAACATTCAACCATGGCCAGTAAACCAGGGTCAGATTCCATTGACAGTGTAACACAAGTTGCTGCATCGAATCAGAGACTTGAAGGCTGGAAGTAACCATCTAATCTGAACCTTTGCACAAGACAGGCCAGAGAATCTCACTCTGTCACTCATATAATTGATCCTAACCTCTAGCTGAGTTACTGAAGTCATTGAATCATGATTTAAAGACTTCCCATTACAAAGAACCCTCCATTTACTCTCCTTGTGCTCCATGCTGCAAGGGAAGGTCAATTCTGTCCCCTCCCCTGGGGTCTATGCCAATCTGACCCAACGAAAAATTCCTTACTGCACCCAAATATGGTGATCAGTTACACACCAAGCATACCAGCAAGATCCACCTGTCAGACACCTGAGAAAATGGTCTCTGGAATTACTCAGAGCCCTCCCCATCTAGTGGCTTTTTACTAGGAGCAGACACAAATTGGCCACATGCCACTGTTGCCAGTCTCAGCATACAATCCCCCCCATAAAAGCATTAAGCTCAGTCTTGAAACAAGTCTTGTCCCCACTGCTACCCTTGGGAGGCTGTTCCAGAACTTCAATCCGCTCATGGTTGGAAACCACAATTTCATTCAAAGTCTAAGTTTGTTAATGCCAGCTTCAGATAAACTTGTTCTTTTTTCAGCAGTGGTACCCACCAGAATAACTCTTCTCTCTCCCTTGGATTTATACCTCTAATGTGTTTATACAAAGCAGTCGTATCTTCAATGTCGAAGTAGCACTGGGGAACATCGAAAAGAGCCGCCCCGGAGGGAAACGTGGTGAGAGCACCTGGTTATGGGGGAATGGAATGATGACCAATGGCTGTGGAACTTCTGCATGAGCCGGCAGACCTTCATGGAGCTCTGCCAGTGGCTCACCCCCGCACTCAGGCACCAGGACACCCGCATGTGGCGCGCCCTCCCCGTCGACAAGAGGGTCACAATAGCTGTCTGGAAGCTGGCCACTACAGACAGCTACCGCTCTGTGGGACAGCAGTTTGGAGTGGGAAAGGCCACACTCGTGGCTGTCCTCATGGAGGTAAGGAGGCCTGAGGCTGAACTCCCTGCTGGGGAGGGGGGCCTGGGTGAGGGGGGTCCTCAGGAGGGGGGCCTGGGTGAGGGGGTCACACTCTGCAAACCCTCACAGGCACCTGTGTTCCCTCCCCGCAGGTGATGCGTGCACTCAATGCCCTGCTGCTGAAGAGGGTTGTCTGAGTTGGGGACCTGGACGCGGCCGTCGAGGTATTCGCCACCATGGGATTCCCCAACTGCTTCAGAGCCCTTGATGGGACCCACATCCCCATCCGTGCCCCAGATCACAGTGGTGGCCGCTATGTCAACAGGAAGGGCTACCACTCTGTGGTCCTGCAGGCCATGGTTGACAGCCGTGGCCACTTCCAGGACATCTACGTGGGCTGGCCCGGCTCTACCCACAACACCCGTGTTTTCCGGAATTCAGGACTATGCTGCTGATTGCAAGCGGGAACCTACATCCCGCAGAGGGAGATCCCTCTGGGGGATACCACCACCGTACCCCTCTGCCTTGTGGCAGATGCGGCATACCACCTCCAGCCCTGACTTATGCGGCCCTATACAGGCCACCTCTCTGACAGCCAGGAGCACTACAACGCCCACCTCAACCATGCCCGACAGTTGGTCGAGCGAGCCTTCGGGTGCCTGAAAGGCCGCTGGCATTGCCTCCTGGCATGCCTAGACCTGGGCCTCCCAAATGTCCCCCAGGTTGTAGGGGCCTGCTGCACACTCCACAACCTGTTGGAAAGCAAGGGGGAGGCCTTCGTGCAGGGCTGGGCACAGGAGGCTGCAACAGCCTACCCCCAGCCAGTCGCCGCTCCGAGCTGCCAGCCCCACCAGGATGGGGTCCGGGTCCAGGAGGCCCTAAGGGAGTACTTTGACCAGGGGGCCCAGTGAGCAACCCACCCCCCCGGCCATCCCTGCACCCTGCCCCAGAACCCACACCTCACCCTCACCAAAAGCACACAGGACACAGGTTTTGGGAAAAATAAAACTGTCATTATTTACAAGAAAAACAAAAATGTCACCTTTTTTTGGCAAATAAATAATAATATTGGCAAAAAAAACCAGATTAATGAAAATAATAACTATGTACAAGTGGGGACACCTCTACAAACTATAACAGGGGGTCAACTATAAATAACTATATACAAGGGTGGGGACAACTATTTACAGGGAGGAGATGTGGGCAGGCCACCCATAGGCCCATCATTCTGGGGCGGGGGTGGAAGGGCGCGACCCCCGCCACATCCGGCTGGCCAGTCCCCCTCTCAGCCGGGGTCCCCAGCGAGGCTGGCTGGGGGCTGGGAGCATGGGGAGGTATGGCCGAGGTGGGTCCATGGCCCCGGGTGGCCCCTGCTCTGAGGAGCTGGTGGGTGGGGCAGCGGGTGGGATGACAGCAGGCAGGACAACAGAAGGCGGGACATCAGTGGGCAGGACATCAGCGGGCGGGGCAGCGGGGAGGGCAGGATGGAGGACATTGGGGGGAGGCAGATGGGCCACCAGCTCCACCCGGTTAAAGGTGGCCATGAACTCCTCCCAGGCCTCCCGGTGCCAGGTGGCCTGCCACTCCTTGAATTGGAGCCTCTGCTCCATGAGGTCCGCCTGGCACCAGAGGCCAGCAGCCTCCTCCGGGTCGTAGGTGGTGGTGGTGGTGAGGCAGTGTCGTCCCTGGGAGTGGACCCAGACTGGGGCAGGCAGTATCCCCGACAGCTGGTGCTCCGGTGGTCTGGGAGGGCTGTCGGGGATGACGGATGGTGCGGCTGCAGAAACAGGGGGAAAGGGGGAAGGGAGGCCATGAGTACCCAGCCTTGACCCGTGGCCCACCCCCCATCCCCCCAAGGGCCTCTGTCCCCACCCCATCCATCCCCCATTGGTGCGTGCAGTGATCCTGTGGTTGGCCCCCTCCAGTGGTCCTCCCCTCTCCCCTCCCACCAGGGGTGGGGCACAGCACTGTCCATGGGTGGAGGTGCTACTGGGCACTGGTGGCTGTGGCACCATCCCTGTGCTGTGGATTGCCCGGGCCATGTCAGGCTGGGGTGTTGTGGGGATGTGGGGGGCCCACGGTCAAGTGTTTCCCCCGCCCCATGCTCAGAGGGTCTGTGCCCTGTGGGGTATGTACCTGATGGTGCACTGCCAGGCTCCAGAGATACCCATGAGGCAGACACCCAGCTGGAGCTGTGGGATGGCACGTCCAGCACGAGCTCCCCCTCCTCGCTGGACCACTCCGTGGCTGGGGTGGAGGGTCCTGGCTGTAGGCATGGGGGGACAGGGCTGGCCTCCGGTCCTGACCCTGTCTCCGAGGCCAGCTGGGGCTCGTCAGCTGTGGTGTCAAGGGTGGCTGGGGGGGAGGATGTGCCCTGGGGGCCCAGGATAGCCCTGAGCTTCCAGTAATAGGGGCAAGTGGCAGGGGCAGCCCCAGACTGGCTGGCCGAGTACCGGGCCCGGGCATAACCCTGCTGCAACTCCTTGACCTTGCTCCTGACGTGGTCAGGAGTGTGGGCAGGGTGACCCAGGGCAGCCAGGCCCTCAGCCAGCCGAGCGAACGCCTCCACATTCTGCCGCTTGCTCCCCATGACGTGCAGCACCTTTTCCTCCCCCCAGAGCCCCAGCAAGTCTCGGAGCTCAGGGTCTGTCCAGGAGGGGCCCCGCTTCCTACCCCACCAGCTGGAGGCCTGGGAGCCCTGGGATGGCCCGGAGGGGGAGCCCTGGGGGTGCTCATGAGGTCATCTGGCTGGCCGCCATGATGTCCCTCTGGCAGCGTAGGGACACCACGTGGCAGGGCTGCTGTGTGCACGCTGCCAGCTTCCTGCTACGGGGTTTCTGGGTCCCTGCGGTTTTAAGAGCCGCAGAGTGCAGAGACCATAGAGCCCCGCAGGGGCTGGACAGAGCGTCTCAACCCCTCAGCTGATTGCCGCCATGGAGGACTTCGCTATTTCAAAGTAGCAGGACACGGATCGCCTACACACACCCTACTTCGAAGTTCAGTGTCGAAGTAGGGCGCTATTCCCATCTTCTGATGGGAATAGCGATTTTGACATCTCGCCGCTTAACATTGATTTCAATGTCAAAATAGCACCCGGCACGTGTAGACGCAATGGATGCTATTTTGACGTTGTGCCAGCTACTTCAAAGTAGCCGGCTAGTGTAGACGTAGCCTAAGAAACAAGACAAGTTACTTATATCAATCCAGGCCTACAGATAGTGGTTGGCATTGTTAAATCTGAGGATAAATAAATAATTCTAATCCAGCGCTTGTCATTGTTTGCCTCACAAAATGTCAAATGAAATAATGCCTGTCCCAGTCATCTTAAATATGAATTGTGTTCTTTCCTCCTCCAAGATTTGTTGCATATTAGCCCATTATATAAAGCATTGGTCATTATGTACCTGATGTGCCACACAGATACAGGGTAGTGTAATATGCAGTAACAGATCTAAAGTGACAGCTCTTCTCATTCTATCTCTCTTTTGATAATGCACATGAGTCATTGGGTGGCATTCCCTCTTTCACAATAATCCTGCTGTTGCTAACAATAATTCACTAGAGTCTCTGATCATTAATGAACAGATACCAGATTCAGTGCTAATTCTAATCCGAAAATAATCTTTACAGTTCAGCCAAAAAAAGTTGATGCAAAATAAGCTTGCTGGATGTCAACTGTAAATTTTTTGTATTTCTGTTTGTAACGTTCTGAATAACTCATCCTCATTGTTATGTAAACTGAGATATGCTGATAATGCTAAATGTGGGCCAGGTTATCTTCTTAAAACAAATTCTTTGCTACTTGTACATATCTTCTCATCCAGCTATGTGTAGTCAGAGACTGACATGTTTTTAAACAAATATCAAAGAGAATTCTTGAAGTGAGCCATTGGTGAACTGTGGATTATTATCTGTTATTAACTCATCTAGAATTCCACACTGAGCAAATTGATGTTTACAGTATGTTTTCATTGCATTGCTCCATTATGATGTGTTTTATTTTCACATATTTTGATCACCATAATCTTCCAGATTGGTCTGTTCTTGGTTCAAGTCAGACTGAATCATATTTTCTTAAGAAATGTCATGCTGTTATTTGCATTGTCGGTCTGGTTCACCATAACTGGCAATGCATAAGACTGTTCCAAGGACCTGAGCTCTTGCACTTTTATTCAAAATGATGAAGAGGATCTACTAGATCCCCATACAAACTCACTGGATGGGAGTGGGATTCTAAGGATTAGTTGGAGATGTGGCACTGACATTTACACATACGCTCAGGCAAAGTTGTTATTTTAGATCTCCCTGGAATGCAGTCCTCAAAAGAAGGGAGTTGTCGTGAACTACTGAACTACAGAAAAAGTTGCACTGATTCTAGACTTTGCCAAAAATTCCGTACATTCTGAAGAAGGGCAAAAAAAGGGTAATTTCTTAAATTGCATTAGAAAGAAAGAAAAAGACCATTAATGAACTGGAAAGATAAAAGTGAATTATACATAGATTACTGCATTTCTGTCATTTCAGATAGGCATGCCTATCCCGTGCAAAAATGCTTTCTGCAGGAAACAGAAATCTGCTTGCTTTTTATTTATTCTGGAAATTTTTGATGGAATTATTTTGTGAAAATTTTACCTTTATAGATGGCTCTGGTTCTCTGGGGCTGGGAATGGAGACTAATTTCATTTTTCCCTTTCTCTTTTCTGCTTTTTCATTTCTCCATTATTATTATTATCAAGTTTAAGGTAAGAAGACTTCATTCAATCTGCTCTGTTCTCTTGTGTGTCATAAGTTATTAA
Source organism: Carettochelys insculpta (assembly GCF_033958435.1). Taxonomy (NCBI): domain Eukaryota; kingdom Metazoa; phylum Chordata; order Testudines; family Carettochelyidae; genus Carettochelys; species Carettochelys insculpta. The sequence continues at coordinate 142,827,277 of NC_134137.1, forward strand.
ATTTCATAATTTCTCCATCATGGAGCACAATCATTCACTGAAACCATATTTACTACAACTACTACTAGCAGTAATACTCCATATTATATTGTGGGGGTATTAAGGAAAAGTAAACAGCCCTCACAACTTCTAAGATCTTTACCAACAAAAAAAGAAAAACTGATGCCTAAAATTTATCCCCCTGAGTCACCAATAAACCCTGATCACAAACTGACTGTGATCGGTCAAAAGCTTTGCTGAATCACCTCTAGAATTCCCGCATTTTAGGTGTTCAAATACACTCATTTATTTTTGATTTTCCTTAAAATCCTTGCAATGCCTAAGAGCACTGTTTTATGGCATTCTTTGATCACAATATTTTGTATTCCTAATATATTTCTGAGCTCCTCATTCATGCCCATGTATTCCAGTAATCAGCAGGACTGTCTTTGGTCCAATTTTCCATAATCAGCCCACTTTAGGACAAAGTGGTTACATTTCTACAGATCTGAAGAAGAGTTTTATGAAGCTCACAAGCTTGCCCTTTCCATCCACAGAAATTAGTCCAATAACAGGTAATGTGTCACCTTCACTGTCTTTCCAATAAATTTATATGTGAGTCTACAGGGATTCAGAAAGATAATGTCACTAGAATTATAGATTCAGCATGAGGGAATTATTCCCATATTTTGAGAATTGTGGGACAATTTCTCTTCTTAACTTTGACTGATTCGATTGTGAACAGTTCAACTGGCAGTAGTGGAGCTACCCTAATGAGAAAGTGGAGTAACTAAAAGGGGAATAAAGATATGTGAACTGGGGGCACATTTATGAAAGTTGCATTTTCCATGTTACCCTCATTGGATCCTGAGTCAACATTCATCTATCTTTTTATCTGTGATTTTAACACAGCTTTTTAGATAAGTCATTAATACAAATGCAAACTCTAGTACTCAGGAACATCATGTAGATTTGTCTAAGTGAGCCAGGTTCCATAAAAAACAAAGACTGGCCTGCGCTTTTCCATACATATTTTTCTGTATTTCTGAAAGACATTATAAGGAAATATTTTTTCCATTTAATAACTAGACAAAGTATAATTTAATACACATTTGAATATACAGAGATTTAGGGAAATCTTCACATTACATAACAGTTTTGGAACTACTTACGTGAGAGAACATAAGTGACAGAAGTTTGTGCCTCTCCGTGAAAACATTTTAGGGTTTATTTTTTAAAAGATGAACACGATATTCCACAGACCATATTACAGCCACAAAGACAGTTTGTAATGTGTCTTGAGTTCCACTGAGAGCCATGATACTTGACACGGAATAATACAATGTTGACTAGAAAGGTTTATATTATGTCTGATAATGACTAGGAACCCCTTTGGGATTTGTCTGCCAGGCTAAGGCCAGGTCAACATTTAACATGTAGGTTGACCTAGTTATGAGATTCAGGAGTTTGAAAAATTCATACTGCGATCAATGTAGCTTTATAGTTAAGAGGATATAACTCCTAGTATAGGTGCTGCTAGATAGATGGAAGAATCCTTCTCTTTACCTAGGTACTGCCTCTTAGAGAACTGGTTTAATTACATTAACAGAAAAAATCTGGGAGCACCATACATGTACCTCTGTTGTGCTGGGTGCATAGATGTAGCCTAAGACACTGAAATACATAAGCACCATGTCCACCTTTAAAATATCATCATTTCCCAACATTCAGCATTCAGTTCCATCTCTAAATACAGTTGCTATTTCTTACTCTAAGCATATAGACCTACTCTAGTTTCACAGATATCCCTATCCAGACATAAGAATGTTCATACTGGTTCAGACCAATGGTCCATATTGCCCACTATTCTAGTTTTCTGAGAGTGGTGAGTTCCAGAAGAGGAAATGAACAGGAACAGGACAGCTATCTAGTGATCCATCCCCTTGTTGTCCCATCCCAGATTCTGCCAGTTAGAAGCTTAGGACACTTGGAACATGGCATTATGTCTCTGACAATTTGACAGTTCTGGCTAATAAACACCATGAACTTATCTAATTGTGTTTTTTAGCAAAAAGAATTCTTTGGGCCTTCACAAAATCCCCAGACAACAAATTCCATAGACTGACTGTGCATTGTGAAAATACATATATCCTTATTTTGTTTTAAACCTGATGCCTACTCAATTCATTGAGTGACCACCTGCTTCTTGTGTTTTGTGAAGGGGTAAATAACACTTGGATATTAATTTTATCACACCGTTCACAATTTGGTCACCTCTCCGTGTTCCTTTTATTTTCCTGTCCTTTCTATTTTCCTTAGTGGTTGTGTGTGATAGCTGCTGGGAAAATGAAACATAATTGCGCATATCGTACATGGTTAGTACACAGAGAGGGACCCAAAGCAGAAATTTACACCGAGTACCCATGACCTTCAATGGAATTTGGGAGCTGGACCCTGTACTAATATTTTCAGACAGTACTATCTGTTATATTACATATAGAATTTTACATAGCCATAAGTATGAACTGAAGACTTGCCATTGTTACAAGAAACACAGCTATAAAAGCCTGTTAGCTAACTGCTGTATTTTCTGTATATGTATGAGTGCATACATGTACACACACACACACACACACACAGTTTATGATACTGCTGTCCAATAGAGCATATGGGGAAAGTTGAACTGCCTTTATATTGACCAGGGAAGTAAGACTACTTTTCCTTTCCTTGCTTAGAAATAGAACCAAACCCTCAATATGACAAAAGGGGAGAAACCCTACAGGCTTATTTTGATTACATTGGTCTTAGATGATTCCCAGGAGCTCTATATAGGTTTTCAGCAGGGGCTCCTCTGAGGTTTTGTTTAAATCACAGCAAACCTGAAATAAAACTGATAAGAACTAAGGTTCAAGAATGATTAATTTCAAATGGAACAAGTGTAGGAAAGACGTGCAGGGATGAACAGTAGATGAAGGGTTTCCATCATGACAGGAGACTAAACTGTCCACTAAAAAGAAAGGTTAAAAAAAAAAACTTGGGAGGGGATAAGAATGTTACATGTGGAGAGGGGTAAATGTAAAGTACAGATATGTTATTTAAGCCAAAGGACAATGGTGGCAGAGGAAGAGGAATAAATGGATAGAAACTGTCCATGTACAAATTCAAGCAGGAGGTTAGAAGAGTAGAGATTGGAATATCTCCTGTGGCAAGGTGGGGCTGGGAGAGAAAAAGGCAGGAGTAAAAGCAGGGCAGAGACAGACCTGATAATCAAAGTGGGAGCAGCTGAGGAGTAAATCAGTTAGTTCCAGCTGATCCCACTCAGGGCTACCTTGATAAGCCCTTCTCCACACAGGGCATGGGGAGGGGTGATTAAGGAGATGTTGAAAGGTGAGTGAAGAGAGGGAAGGAGACTTGGAGGAACACCAGAGACCACAAAAGAGAAGAGGAGTCCCAGCAACATGGGAGGGTGGGGCTGGGCTGCCCCAGTCCAGGGGACCTGAAGGTCAACCAGAGACTGTGGGGAACTGGTCAGATGGAGGAACCAAACAAAGGAGGGGACTTGCTGACACTAGTGGAAGGAGGTACCAGAGGAATCATCTGAGGAAGTGGTCCAGGGAGAGGAGGTACAGGGGCCAGGGTGAAGAGAGTCAGCCCTCACTGGTAGCAGCCATCCAGGGTCCCTGGACTGGAACCCAGAATGAGTGTGTGGGGACCAGGTTCCCCCCAGATCGCCCCCTGCCCCAGCAAGGGTAACAGGGTTCATATGGTGGGGCCAGTGGACTTAACGGAGGACCTGGGGCCCAGGAATGAGACTGACCCTACCACACGTCCCAATAGGAGCTGTTGGGTCAAACAACTTAATCAGCAGTAAGAGATCACTGGACAAATTTATGAATGTGATTGTATGACAGAGTTGCTTGTGATGATTGAGGGCAGGGCTTGGCAACTCATCTCTGTTCCCAGCCAATGGGAGCTGTAGGAAGAACCACAGGTCACAGGAACTTGCTGGATGCCACTTCCTGCAGTTACGATTGGACAGAAATGGCAAAACTTGGCCAATGGGAGCTGTGGGTGGACTGTACCCATGGCAGTAAGATAAACCTGTCTGCTGGCCCAGCCAGTGGGGGGCAGGGGTAGGCGAGAGGGGGAATCAGGAGGGCCATTTGGTCTGAGCTTCAATTGACAAATGGGGCTCAAATTTTAATATTTTTCTATCAACTCATTTCCATGTATTAAACACCTTGTACTTATGACAGACAACAAAAGACACTAAATATACCTGCAAAAATGGATTTAAATCATTGTGGGACCTTAGGCCTTCATCAATTTTTTGGTCACATCCAAATTTGACCTGCTTGAAGCAGGGGGCTAAACTAGATGAGCTTCTGAGGTCCCTACCAGCCCTATGGTTCTGTGATTCTGTGTTATTCTGAAATTTTCATCTGCGTGACTGGAGTAGATTCTGCGATTATAGTGAAATGCTGTTTACAGTCTTTGTATAGTTAAAAGGTTTTCAAAGTCATAATTAATTCTGTTACTATAAAGTAATTTTGCTTGGCTTGGCGGTAAATTTAAATTTTAAATTAGATGTTTATCTCTGCACAGGAGATTTTCATATTCCTATTTCTTTCTCATGTGTCTTTGTATACAATAACCATATCAGGTTCAGCTGTAAGCTACATCTTCTTCCAGTTTTGGATTCACCTTTAAAAGCTCCTTTGTGATAATTAACTTTTAATTCTATTTCTTTAATAAACTTTATATCCAATCTGGCAATCACCCCATGTTCATATCCACAATAAGCCGCCAGTTACTAGAGGAATTTAATAATGACAACACATTAGCAGACGAAATTTCAAGACTTTGAAATGAGGATATAAGGGCCATAGTAAATAACACCCCCAAACTATTATTTGATAATATTCATGCAAATTAAATGTTTGTATAATCAATAGCCTTTAGCAAATTAATTTATTGTGGGTTACTGTGTTGTCAGGGAACCCCTTTGTAAAGATGAAGCAAAGATTTGAAATTGGTGCAAGAGATAAAAAAAAGCAACAGAGTGGAAGCAGCGGTTAAGGATTTAAAGCCAGTAACATCATTTCTCATAGAAAAGACACCTCAGACTTTAGACAGGGACCATATTGACAGTGACACTTCCAGTTCTGATGATGAAAACTTTGTAACCATAAATGACATTTCAATGCCACTGCCTTAAAATGAGGAGGTCATTAATGAATGCCACAGAAATGCCAACAGCAGGGATAGATGCAGAATCTATGCTTGATTTAGAGACTGTGCAGGCAGAAAATGAGGACCTTGGATGTGCTGCATAGTAAGAGCAAGAACTTCTGACTAGCACAGGATACACTGTAACAACAGTGGCATCAGAACCTGATACTGGACTTCTTGATAAGAATAATGTTGCCCAAATGCAGTCATTTCTCAAAGCTAGGTATTTTCAAATTCCAAGTAATATACTGAAAGATGATGAAAATCATGCTTTTCCCACTCATCTGCTGATGGAAACTCTTCCAAAGGGGTAGGTCTGCACAAGAAACTGGCTCAGCTGTATCATGGAAAAGCAGACTCTGTACTGTATATACTGTTTCATTTTTGAGAGTAATAATTCAAATGCATTGGTACAATTTGATCCATCCAGCTGGAGCATCAGTAGAAGTTGGAGGAAGCTGAAAGATCAAATACCTGCAAGTGAAAATCCAGTGGCATCGTCGCCGTCATCGTCGTCATCATCATCATCATCATCATCAATAGTATGGCACATAATAGTATGGTGTCTTGTAGATTGTAATATTTTGGTCTAATTTCGATTGGTGGGTATAGAGTATAGGTTCTGGATGGTGTTCAAGGACTGTGATCCATGGGAGGTCAGGCTAGATGATATAATGGCCAACATTTAAAATGTAGGTTCTCTATTATTCTAATTTGAGAAGAATATTTTTATTCCAAGAATGAATGTGGTTTTGCTCTCTTTTCTCTGTCCCAAAGGAGCTCTGTGTGACTTTTACAGCTTTCCTCACTTGGCATGTATGTTTCTTATGATAGCCCTCCCCACCAGACACCAAATGTAAATGAAGGCTACATCAACACTACCAGATAAAATGGGTTTTATTAAATTTGATTTTATAAAGCTGGGTTGTATAAATTTGATTTTGAGTATCCTCACTTCCACACCACGGTGAGTTAGTGCTGCCACAATGAATGGCAAAACATTGACTGTTGCAGGCGTGCGTTGTGGGAACCTATCCTACAGTTCCATCAGCCCCACATTCTGCACCCTCCCCCACAGGCTCTGTGGCACGCAACTGCCAGCAGCACTCACCCTGCTGCCTGGTTCCTGGGTCCCCGCAGCTTGTGGGGGGAGCCGAGAAACTGACCAGTGCTGAAGTGCTTGGCTCGCCGGAGCTGGAAGCCAGGCACAGCTGGGAGCTAGGTGCAGAAGTGCCAGTCAGTTTTCTGGCTCCCATGAGTGGCTAATGAATTCGACTCAAAGACATGGCACTTCCACACCCGTCTTCGTTCGAACTTGACGCTACACCCAGCCGGTTTCTATGGTGTCATGATATCAATATTAGCGCTCCCTAAATCGAGCTAATGGTATTTATAGTGAAGACAGTCACTTGGTACAGTCGAGCTAACTGCCTTGACTTTGAATTTACCGGGCAGTGTAGATGTAGCCGAAGTTGGACAGACTGGAGTGATGGATATGAAGTGCAAGGAACTTTTTTGCTGTAATGTCAGAATCCCTGCTCATAAACCTAAATGTATTGCTTTGCAGCACACTGCAACCACCAAACAATGCATTTTTTTCCAGCATGAACAATAATGAACATAAAAACAAGACTAGCATCACCCTAAACTCACAGACCTTTAGAAGCGTTTGTTCTCTGTGAGCTCTCTCCTTTCCTGCTGATATCTGTGGGAACTGAGGGGCCTTAGCACCTGGCAGGATTATTTCTCCATCTAATAATTTTGTTACTGTATTTTAAGCAGCATGGAATAGTTAGGAGGATGAAAAAATGTGAATATGAAGCTAGTTAAATAAATTCAATACATTTGGCTGTCATGGTGTGAACAGCCCAAAATAAAAAAAAAAAATTGTGCAATTCCCAAGATAAAGCAGACGTTCAGAAAGTATCACTTTTTTTACCTAGAAATAATAGGGATAATTTAGTCTTAGCTTTGATATTCAAATGTGTCAGTATCTTAGCTGTTCAGGCAACTGATAGCTTAATGCCTTTGGTTCATTATCATTAATTTTCAGCAATAGTCATTTTCTCACAGAATAATGAGATCCTTTCCCCTATTTAAAATCAACCAAAAACCTTCCCCTTCCACATAAATTTAAGACTTCAGGTGACTAAAACATAAAAAAGAGAGTATTATAATGTAAAAGACACCAACTATCCAGAGCTGAAATTTCCAAACAGAAATAGAACGATCATAACATACATTGTAATGTGGACCCTCTAGTTTGAAAAACATATCTTCACACCCCTTTGTCATAACTCAAAATTGCTTCACACTGTGAACACATTGTGGCTATAAATCAAAATAGAACTGATGCTCTGTCACATAATCTCCAACGAGTAGGGAACCATAAGTATTTCCACCTGCAAGACCATAAAGTCACACAGAAAGAGCTTCTGGGGTGTGTTCAGTTGAAACACTAATCTTCTCTAACCAACTGTGTAGTTAAGAGAGAGAGGGATTTATCTGAGTATTTTATATCCATGCAGCACTGCATATATTTATACAAGATATGATTTATGTTTACTAATACAAATTCTATTCTTTGCAGGCATAACTCTCTCTATCCATCAAACAGATACTTATTTGGAATGCTTAATGCATTATTACATATTCTGACCTAGTCAACCTGGGAAAGTTATACACATTCTAATAAAAAAAAAAACCCTACAAAAACAAGGAACTTTTCAAAGAGTCTGGGATGACAGGAGAAATTTAGAGAAAGCAAAGATTAAGAATATGGTAGAACTGAAGAAGAGGATGTATGACAAGGACATTATATGGCTGACCTGCAGATATCTGTGTACATTGTTTGCTCTTCACTTAGGTTTATAGGAAATTCCATATTGGAGCAGACCAGTGATTCATTTACTGTACTGTCCTGTTGCTGGCACTGGGCACAGACACATCACAGGAAGGTGGAAGAAACTCTGCAGTAGGGAGTTATGGAAAAACTGAACCACAAGGACATTTTTTCTACCCCTTCACCAACATGAACCTTTTTTGTTCATTTAAACGGCTAATACCTTCCTGAATCTTGCTAAGGATTTAGGATTTATCTTGCAGCACTGAGTTCCAGGGGCTACATATACATTGTGAAAAAGTGTTTGTTTATCAGTTTTGAATTTCAGTCAATTCACTTCCTTTTAATTTGATGAGCCTTGTCCCTAGTATCATGACGAGACAAAAAACAGAATTTTCTGACCTATCTTCTCGAAACCATTAACCCTGGGTCTACACGTGCCCCTTCTTTTCGAAAGGGGTATGTTAATGAGCAGGTTTGAAAGACGCTAATGAGGCACTGCAATGAATATGCAGTGTCTCATTAGCATAATGGCGGCCACGGCAATTCAAAAGTGTGGCTTTTTGAATCGTGTGTCGCTGTGGAGACAGGACCTTCCGAAGGGACCCTCACCTCAGTTTTCGAAAGCCCTTCTTCCTAACACCAGATAGGAAGAAGGGATTTTGAAAACTGGGGGTTCCTTTTGGAAGGTCCCGTCTCCATGGGCGGCGCACGATTCGAAAAGCCGCACTTTCGAAACACCGCGGCTGCCATTATGTAAATGAGGTGCTGCATATTCACTGCAGCACCTTATTAGCATCTTTCGAACCTGCTCATTAACATGCCCCTTTCAAAAGGGTAGATCCATCCTCAGTGTTCTGCATAGTTTTATCTCATCACCTTGTGATGGGACTCATTAAGCGCATGCTTAGCCTGAAGGATTTAATGAGAGCTTGTTGGGACAATCACCTTCATCCTACTGCAGTGCCAGACCTGGAAAGGGGAGTTAAAAGGACCAAACTTGGCTCAGCTAGGTCCTGATCAGGAACAACGGCAGATTTTTTGCTCCCATTCACTGAGATGAGCCTGGCTGGCATCAACCAGCTGAGCTAGACTGCTGGCAGAGAAACCCTCTTCAAACAAAAGTAAATTTGCAACAGGAAGCCCAAAGCAGTAGGAAAAGGAAGTGGCAGGAGGTGAATGCATCAGGATTCTGTGCACTGGTGAAGAGAGCTTAGGATGGGTAACTCCTGATGAGTCAGGCACTATTATCCCAGGGAAACAGAAAAAAAAAATCACCTCCAGCAGAACCAGCGGGGTGCAAGAAAATGCAAAGAAGCTCTGTACTGAAGCTGTGAAAATGGTCTAGCAAGAGCACTGCGGAAACCCTGGTAGTCTGGAAAGAGCTCAGGCAAAGGCCCAAGACCAGCCAAGGGAAGAAGTGCTCCAGGGAGGGAGTCAAAGATTTGTGGCTGCTTATTTGAGGATCCCTGTAGTCTAGTGGAGACAGAGGGCTTGGGTTCCCTACCAGCCCACTGAAGGATATGAAAACCTGCCCACTACCTTCCACCTGCTGCCATGGCATAAAGACTTCTGAAATCCTCCTGGTAGCAAGAGGAAGTTCTAGTGAGCCTGAACTCAGACCAACAGTCCAAAGTGAAGTGAAGGACTACTACTTGTTGGGCTGTTGGTTTACTCAAGAAAGGTACAAGTATATGTGAATTATTGTGATGCACTGTGAATGGGAGCTCCTTATGATGTGCTGGATCACAGAAATTCCCTTGGGGTTGTCCTCTGATGTACATGCTGATCAGCCACTGATGCCTGCCTTTCTGCCCTCAGTGGCTCCCCACCACCCCATTATGTTGAGCCCAAAGCTGTTGTCTCTCTCAGCCAAGGCACAGAGCTGGGGTTACTGCCCCCCTGCAGAGCAATACCCCCCTGCAGAACAATATAGACACTGAACCAATTCAGCTCTGAGATGACTCAGCGAGAAGGCCACTGATAGCATCCAGGAAAGCAACTCTCAGAAGGGACCAAAAGTGCAAATAAATCTATCTTACTCTCTGTATTCTACGTTGCTCATGTTAATACACTAAAAAACTCATTATATGCAAACTCTTGGCCTAAACGTTTGTTCTCATCTCAGGCAAAATGCTCCAATTTACAGCTGAGTTTTACTCTGTCATTGGTATACAGCATTTCAGAGTTTTCAGGTTTCTTTATGTGTATCCTCTGGGGTGGTGGGGGCAGGAGCAGGGAGGAGGCAGGCATTTTCAAAAGCCAGCTGAGGACCAAGACTTGATTGCTTTCCATTCCTTAAACAGACTTTCCTCCAGGGCAGCATCACTTTGTTCAGTCTCCTCACTCTGCAGGGAAAAGTACTAGATTCAAAATAGATTCCAGTACCATGTGGCATCTCTGTCTAGGCCATAGTTTGGGCTTACAGGAAAAACCCATTCACGGGTCTTTGGTTTAAATACTGAGACATTAAGTTCCTAAAGTATCACCAATGGCTCTCATTCACACATTTGGGCTATGTCTACACAGGAGAGTTTTATATACAAAACTGGGGTTTTGTTGACAATCCTCACAGAGTATCTACACACAAAATGCATTTCGTCAATAGAAACTATTGACAAAAAAGCCATGTAGATGGTGTAGATGATCTGGGTGGAGGGAGTGGGGGGGGATTGATTCACTTTTGTGTGTAGACACAACCTGTTGACAGAAGTTTTTTCAGAACCTCTCTTCCAACAAAAAACAAGAAGTCTGGTGGCACCTACTCTATAAGGTGCTACAGGACTTCTTGTGGTGTTTGAAGATATAGACTAAGTCAGCTACCCCTCTGATACTTCTCTTCCGACAGTAATTTTTGTAGACAGATGCTTCTGGTATAGATGTAGGCTTAGAATTTAAAACAGATTCACACTTCATATTTCTAACTTCACATACAAGAATGACACATGCACAAAAATAGGATATACAAATTCAGCAGATCACAACTTTAAAAATATGTGATGATGCTTTTTACCTAAAGAATGTTTGAGTTGTGCTTATTCATACTCATATGCCCATTTTCTGAAAACATGCAGGGCTCCCCGACTCTCTTCCCAATGAGCACTCAACAAGAACATGCTGTGGGGACTCCTTACTCCTAGTACAACTGGTTGGACTTTTTTTCCTCCTCTTGGAAAACAACCAAAATCTTTCAAATCGAAAAGTTTTCACTCAAAAATGGAATGTGAGTGTTTTGGCCAAAGCTTTTGCATTTTTGGCCAAAAATGAAGATTTCAGTGGAAAGCACATATAATGAGCGAAAATTTTCATTTTTGCCAAAAATTCATCTTTCACTCAAAAATAGTTTTGACAGAATTTGCAGCCAGCCAAACGCAGTAAGGTAAACCATGTGGGAAACATTCTGTGCACATACTTTCATCTTTAACATCTTATGAATCACTGGTAGTCCTCGGAATACCTGCTTCTGGTCTGAAGAGAAATTATTGGTTGGATAAGGTTAGGCTGTCCTTTTTCTCCAGCTACTAAACTGAAATAAATCAGATCTAGAACTATATTGAGGTTCTTTTCAAGTATTGAATTTCCAAGTAAGAAATCACTATTTTTGCTAAAGGGATTTTACACAGTCTTGAATGGGAGGACGTGGTGTGTACAGTTAAGAATTAGAGAACAGGTGGGTTTTGGAGACAGCCACTGTACTAAAATATGGTGCACGCTAAACTGACAGGAAATCTCTATGATAATTTATTACACAAGGAAGATGTTGAAAAGTTATATGGAGTTCCTTTTACATGAGAATGAGTAAAGAATTGTGGGGCCATGGATACCCTTAGTAAACTATGCAGACAATTTAGAGAATATAATAACCATATATATGCTGATTTATCCCTATAAAAGTTCTGCTCCTGGAATTGTAAGCTCACGTAAAATTACTTATGGAACCACAAAATGATCACATGTCTGCATCTATGAACAACCAAAGCAGAAGAAGTCAGACCTGGATGATTATTTCTGAAGAAAAATGAAATAACATCAGACAGGAGGTCAACAAGCTGCATGTTTATAGAAAGGCATGCAATTAAAAACGGGGTTTAGAATGAATATGCCACCAGAGTTTTAATATTGTGTCATTTCTACAGCAACATTACTAAACAGCTAAGTCAAATTTCCTTGGCTATATCTACACTTGAGAGGGGTTTTTTTTTTCAAAAAAGACAAGGCTCTTTCAAAAAATCCCATGGAACATCTACACTCAAAATGTGCTCTTTTGACATGAAATTGGAAGAATGCAGCACTCTTTCCAAGGGTCCTCTTCCACTCCTGGATGAGGAAGAGCACCTTTTTCTGAAAGATTCTTTAAGAAAAAAACACGTGTAGATGCCCCAGGGGCCCTTTTTTCAAAACAGCCGTCCTCGGTGGTGCCAGATTTATCAATATGCTTTTCCATGTGCTGTCAGGATCTTTCAAAAGAAGTTTTTTTTTCAGATCTTCCAAAAGAACTTCTTTTCAAGGACCACTGTAGTGTAGCCTTAGCCCTTCTTTTTATACTAATGAGGAAAATTTTGTTTTCAGGTTTGTCTTTTTCAGAATGTTTGTGCAGCATTTTCTGTGCATTGCAGTTTTGCTTTTCTCATTGTGCAATCTTTGGAGCTGTGGTCCCAGACATTTTTAGGCCATAGTTACTAAGCACTCTTCTTTAAAAATAAGTTAGTAGAATTTTTTTATTAATATTAATTCAATTAAACTCTTCTAAGTACAGTCCACATAATGCTGATAATCAATATCCCGTGACTGGATGATTATTTTATTTGTAGATTTTTGAGTCTTGTAATACACACATTAGAACTTTGATGTTGTTTCTTTCTTAATTCACCATTTGGCACCCATATATCAGAATAATCATATATCATGTAACATACATATATATATATATATATATTTGAAGAAGTGTTTTTTATTGTAGTGGGAGATGCAACACACCCTGTACATACTGTTACAACAATTGTGTGAGAAATGACATAATTCTTTTACCACATATTGCATGTAATAAACCTTAACTTCAAGCAAATGCAAGCAATAAAACTCTTCTGATGGGATTCCCAGATGTTTCCAGTTGGACTATTTTACTAGATATCTTTCTTCTTTTAAAACATTTTCTTTATACTTTTTTTCCATAAATCCTAAAGAGAAATACTTGTCAGGTGACCAGCAGGGTGTAGATGATGGATCTATGCTTTTACTATACCTTAGATGCAATAAACTTTACACAGAGATCAACTGATATATACAGCGTGCAGTATATATGACAGAGTAGCCAAAACAGGTGATGGACATTTATAAATGAAGCACACTAGATACTTTTCTGTGCAGAGGTCAGCAGAGTAATATACTGTGGGCTTGTATTCTATATCTGGCATATGTTCATAGTTTGGCCGTTACTTTTTTACAAAGCTGCCAAGTAATACCACAAGGCTCATAATTAAATGAAAAGATACAAGAAACTCAGTCTGCTGGGTTTTGAATAATCATTTCTTTTTCTTAGCATAAAAGACTTTTTTAAAAATCCCAGTGTGAGAAATTTTATCGTACAGTGATCTCACACATGAAATCTTTCCAATATAATCTAGTTTTCCTTTCTTTGACCTGCATATCCCACGCTTATACAGAAATAGGAAAACATTTTATTCAGCATTAAATTTCTTATACAATGACATTGAATGCTCTTTATAAGTTTGAGGAACCAAAGAAATTTACCAGGTTTCATAAACTAAGTGTAACGTTTGGTCCCTGCATGCCCAAACTTATTGGAACTCTAAGGTAATCTCTTCTCAGCCTAGCTACCAAAGCTCCAAATCTTTCTGCATCTTTATTAATTTGAGCACAAACTGCAGTCCCCAAAACATCCGTGGGATTTAAACACGTATTTAAAATAGACTATTTACATAGGCACTTTCCTGAAAATGGATTACATTAAGTGTACGCTTAAGTAGTGTGCAGAAATGGGACCAAAATCTGAACTGAATAGTACAAACAGTTCCTGTATTACTACTAGAGGTGGGCCTAAGTTTTTATAGTTTGAAAAACCAGATATCAGTTACATTTACTAGTTCCTAGTAAATGACCCAGTACTCAATATATCAGAAAATGTACAAACAGGTAAACTGTGAACAATGTTTTTGTACCAGTCCTGTGATATCCCTAGATGACACAACACAAAATTATATGAGTTGCTACCGGGCAGCTCTGCAATATTAATGGCTCCATTTGAGGTCTGTGGATACTACTGTGAAGATGCTGACAGTCTTTCATAGCTAATAATGAACCTGACAGATTAGTTACAACTCCCATTATTTAATATGTTGGTGTTGTCTATTTTCCTTCCATAGCATAGCATCCTCCAGCTCAGCACCAGTGGAGCCTTGCTCAAACCCAACACTGCAGCCCAGCATGGACCGCAGCACTTCACAGATGGGCAAGTCCTGTGCATCATGGCCAGCCTGATGGATATCCTGGCAGCATGCCACTTCAGGCTCTGTGCCACCTACCACATGGCCGGTTTCCTGCAGGCTCCCCACAGAGTGCATCCAGAGCACTCCATTCCCCGGGGCCATCATCGCCTCTGGTGGTAGCCCACCAGCAGTGAATGGTGGGACAACGTTGTCCTGGAGGAGTGGGATGATGAGTGGTGGCACTTCACTTTTAGGATGACCCAGGCCACCTTCATGGAGCTGTGCCAGTGGCTGGCACGAGCACTTTGCCACCAGGACACCCACATGGGAGCTGTACTACCCCTGGATAAAAGGGTGACCATCACCGTGTGGAACCTGGCCACCCCAGACAACAACCACTTGGTCAGCCACCATTTAAGGGTCGGGAAAGCCACTGTCAGGGTTGTCCCTCTAGAGGTAAGGCAGCCGGGATTATGCACCCATGGCAGGGACTGGGGAGGGTGCCCCAGAAAGGGTGTCCCAGGGAGGAGGTAGCAGGGAGGAGGTCGCCCTGCATGCTGCCACAGACTCACAGGCACCCCTGCACTCCGCCCCCATGCAGGTCGTCAACACCATCAACTGGATCCTCCTGTGCTGGCTTGTCCACTCGGGTGATATGGACGTTGCCATGGCTGGGCTCCGCCACTGTATCAGCACATTGGACAGCACCCATCTTGCCATCAGGACCCCACCACACAGCTGCAGACAGCACATAGTTCAGAAGGGTTACCATTTGGTCATCCTCCAAACCCTTCTGGATGTCCAAGGATGGTTTACAGATATCTGTGTGGGCTGCGTCGAGTGCAGGATGGCAGAGGGCACCTACATCCCCCCACGGGAGCTCCCCGACATTGTCGCTGATGCAGCCTACCTGCTCTAGGCCTGGCTAATGTACCCCTACATGGGCCACACCATTAAGAGTGAGGACCACTATTATGCCCACCTCAACCAAACCAGAAACACGGCAAAGCAGGCAGTTGGGCATCTGAAGGCATGCTTCAGGTGCCTACTGACGTGCCTGGAGGTGTGCCTCCCTACCATGCCCAAGGTCATGAGTGCATGTTGTGCTCTCCACAATCTTGTGGAGAGCAAGCACAAGTTCTTTGTGGTGCTCTGGGTGGCTGAGGCTGTTCCATGGTATGACCAGCCAGGTGCACTGTGATGGGGTGTGCATGAAGGAGACCCTCTGGGACACCTTCTCCCATGGGCCTCTGTGACCCAGCCCAGGTCTGCCCTGCGCAACCCCCCCTATACTCCCACCCCCACCAGCACCCCTGCCCACACGCACATCCCTCCCTATCCCCACATGATGCCCAACTCGGACACAGTCCAATAAAGCTAACTGTTAATTGCTCAAAAACCAACAAGTCTTCAACTATTTTCAAGGGGAGGTGGGGGGCCTCACTCATCCATAGGGGATGGGGGACAGAAGCCATGGCGGCCAATGAAGCCGCAACCACCCTGGGCCCGGGGTCCCCTGTGGGGCTGGGACAGTGCCGGGAGCACAGGTAGGAAGGGACACACTGGTGGTGCAGTGGCCTCAGACTCACGGAGTGTGAGGGGTGGTGGAGCCGTGGCCATGCCAGGATGCTCACTCACAGCCAGCACATGAGCTCCTCCCTCTCAGCTGCCGTCATGCCAGGTTGGAGCAGGGTGGTGAGCATGGGGAGGCAGGAGGGGTGTCGGAAGGGGCAGATGCAGGGTGCAGGGATAGTGGGGCGCAGGGACAGCAGGGAGCAGGGACAGTGGGGGGGCAGGACTGGGGAGACAGAGATGGCAGAGGGGGCAGGGGGCAGGGGCAGGGGGTCGGGGTGGGGGCCTCGGGAAAGGCCATCCATGGAGCGGGCAGCTCCCAGGCTGTTGGTGATGGCTTGGGTCAGGGGGTCATGGTACCCCAAGACCTGGTCCCAGGCCACCCACTCCATGGAGAGCCATTCCCACAGTAGGTGGTTTTGCTCCCACCACATGGCTGTGTGGGCTGCCGCTAAGTCATTGGCCCAGCTGTGGCAGTAGGCCCACACAGCATGGCACCTGATCCTGGGGAGCATTACTTCTTCCCTCTTGCTGGCTGTTGCAGGCCTCCGTGGCACATCAAGGGGGTGGGGGTGGCCTGCATATGTCAAAGCTGTGAAGACATAAGGGCAGAGGGTGTCACCCTGTCAGTCACACAGCCAGGTTCCATGCGCCAGTGACCATGTCCCCATTGCCATCCCTCCCTGCTCTTTGGGGGCTGGGGGCTGGGGGCTGGGGTGGCCTGGCTGCTGTGAGGTCCGTCCACACTGGGTCGTTGGTAGGGCTGGTTTGGCTCCCTGCCACCCTCCCAGGCACATGCCCAGAAGGGCTGCCCATGGCCCCATGCAGGAACCATCTGTACACATGGCCCCTCCCTAATGGTGACCATGGCTGTCCCTGGGGCCCCTAGTTTGTGGCCTCTGACCGTGTGCCTAAGCCCGTGCCAGCAGTGGTGGGAACTGCCCCCCCACACTCCTGGGATGCCCCACTCCTAGTCCTACCTGAGGGTGCCTTTGGGAGTCCTGGGCATTGGTGGCTTGGCTTACGCCCTCCAATAGCAAGGTGATGTATAGGGTCCCCTTGCTCCCGCCCTCACCGTCACTGTCCCCATCACTGACCAGTGGCTCTGGGCCTGGGGTTGGTGGTGCTGGAGAGGGTCCTGGCTCTGGCTTCTTGCCCTGACCCTCTGGCTTGGTCATGTCATGGGTCTCCTCCAGCAGTTGGGCCTCCCTGGGGCCGAAGAGCTGGTGCAGGTCTTTGTAGTAGGGGCAGGTGGCAGGTGCTGCCTCTAACCCCTTGATTGAGTCCCTTGTCTTCACATAACCCAGTGCAGCTTCTTGACTTTTGACTGCACCTGATCAGAGGCTTGGGGGTCTCAGCCAGCCTGGCAAAGGTGGCTGCATTCCACTTTCAGCCCTCCGTCCTCAGAAGGACATCCTTGTCCCCCCAGACAGCCAGCTGGTCCTGAATCTCAGCCTGTTTGGGGGCTGTCTGGGGTCCTGGGAGCCCTGCTACCCAGTGCCTTGGGATCCCTGGGGCTCCTGGGGGTCTGGCCTGCTGGCCATGGCTCTGACTGGATTCCTTTCTGCCATTCTGTGGCATGCTGGGGAGTGTGTAGCTGCAGGCACACGCTTTTATGGTTGTCAGCACACTCTCAGCTTCCTGCACGGGATATCTGTGTCCCTGTAGCTTTAAGGCAGCCAGAGCTGAGAGACATAGAGCCCTGGCTGCTGACCAGGGCATCTGTGTGCTCCAGAGAGGATCCAACTCCTTGGAGGACTTGTGATTTCAAAATGGTGGCCAGGGATGCGGCTCCACGTTTCCTTTAGAAATCGACATCGAAATGGGGAGTTATTCTCAAGATGGGAGTGGAACAACACTTTCGAAAGGAATGCCTTTTTACCCCGACGTTGATTCCAAAAGGAGTGATTTGTGTGTAGTCGCTCTGCTGCTCATTTCGAAATCGTCCCTCGTTTCCAAATTTCTTAGAAATTACTGGCTAGTGTGGCCACAGCCATAGTGACGTGAACACTTTTGCGTAGCACGACAAGTGTTTCACATTGTATCGTGACATCGCATATGGTACATTGTTGTGCCAGTAACAAGAAATCAACTGAGTGGAAATAACTATGTGAAGATGCAATCTAGCCATTCATTAATCATTAATTGATTTAATTTCTAATTAATGCTTTGCATACACCATGGTGATTTTGAAGGAGTTTGAAAGCTGTGCTTATAATGGAAAACAAAGCCAATGCCACAAGGAGTACATATGCTCTTGAAAGTAGTCTCTTGATAACTTTCAATCACCGACCCAAAATCACAACAGAAGGCTGTGGCAGAGGCAAGAACTGAACACAGTTTTTCTGAGATTCAGTCTAGTGATTTAACAACAGGATCATCCATCCTCCCCATACATGTAGATTATTAAAGAATTGACAAGGAATTATTACTTTTCCCTTGTCAGGATATTATTTCATTAACTCTTATGCAGCCTCCACTTCCTAATGCCATTGCATCTCAGTTTTGCTCTCATTGCTACAGCTTCAGTGTCAGTTCTCTGGGCTGATCAAAGACGTTAATGCATAATTGCAGTCATGCCATTTCTTAGTACGAGTAGCACATAAACAACCTCAGTGAAAGCCATCTAATTGTAGCCAGACAGAATCCCCCTGCTCTACTCCATCTTGCCTGCCCCTCTGAGGTGCCTCAGAGCACACAGCACAAAGGAACAGTACGATCTTGGAATGTTTTGAGAGCACACTGTCCGGTGTCTCACAAACACAGATGTGCTGTGTCAGCATGGCCCTGGGATGAAGCATACAGGTAAGGGGGCTAACAGGCGAGCTGTCGGCCTTGGGCTTCAAGCTGCCCTTCGCTGGTGTTGATAATTGATCTGACCACACTTGGTCCCAGGAGGGGAACTTTACTGCCCGTGTGAAAGTTTGCCCTGTTTCTATAAATTTAGTTATCTCTGTCCTTACAAGTGTAACTGCCTTGTAAGCGCTGGCGTCACAAAGACGAACCAGCACAATTGGTACCTTGGGATAAGTAAGAACCTACGTGCCCCAAGGAGTATAAAGAGGGGCCCGGCAGCCTACTCTAACTGAGCTCCAATTTCCTGTGCCTGCCGGTCAGGTAAGGTTATTGCCTCCCGAGGATCTAGGGGACCCCCTTCCTCGTACAGTTCTTCCCAAGGGATTCAGTGAACGACCTTGGCTACGCTGGAGTCGAAGGACGCAGGGGTGAGAATTATACCTGCAATGTTTTTTTTGTGCACATTTAATAGTAAGAGCTCCTTAGTCTGAGGCATCTGGTCCTCAAATGGGTAACTTTCTCTAATTGACATGTTATTTGTAACATCCTACTATAGTAGCTAAGCAAACAGAGCAATAAAAGTGTAACCATTATGATTTTCTATAATTCTGTAACCATTAAGATTTTCATTTCTGCTTTGTAATAAATAGTAACCATGTTTAAGCTTCAGCCTGACTCCTTCTAGTTGCTGTAACTCGGCCAAACACAAACAAAGAACCTTAGCCGGTTTGGCTATATTCAGCCTGGTCAGTGGTAAGGTTCAGTAAAAGCTGGGCGCTGAGTTGTGCTGCCTCCACAGAGCAGACTCTTGGGCACCTGTACCCGGCCATCGGCTGACACTAATGCATACAAATGTCCTATAGAGCTGTACGTTACAATCAAGACAGTTTTAATTAATTTTCCTTGAGATAATCCATATAATTATCCAAAAGGCAGAAAGATAAGTAGTAACAATACATATTTTCAAAATCCACATGTAACTTTGAAGTGGTTTGCCCTGTGCTCCTTAACACCTGGCCCTGCTTCACCCCTGAATTATTCCAGTTTTATGCTGGGTTTAAATTCACTGAAATCAATGGAGCTATACCAGATAGAAGCTGGAGAAACACAACAGTTAATCTGGCATAAAACTGGAGAAAATATGTGCTATGCAGAGCTGTTTTGGCTAAAGATTATCATCTATGCCATCAGTTTGCCATGTGTTTCTGAAAGATTTTAAAAACAGGAGATTATGCTGCCACCACCTTTTCACTAAAGTGTGGGGATTTTACTATTATTTCTCTTTATTAAGGGCACAAGAGCTTCTTCCAAGTCATTTTTCCCCACTGGTAAATCTTAGGACGATATCATTAAGTAACAGCTGGCTGGGAAATGGTTTCTCTGTTCCATGAGTCCTTGAAATATTTTTCTCATGTCTAATTGCAATGAAAATCCAAAATATAAAATATTTGTGAACCAATTTTTTTCTGCTTAGGTTAATCAGAAATGTGTTGTTCCAATTTGACCTTTTTATATTTTTAAATGGAAAAATAGCTTGTTTGTTTGCTTGTTTTGAAATGACAAAATTAGGTGATTGAACAATTTCCAAGTTGGGAAATTCAACAAAGCTTACCCTGTTTCCTGAAAGATTTGGTTGCAATATGTAGGCATTTTTCAGAAGAGAGAGAGAGAGAGAGAGAGAGAAAACAAAACACAGAGGGTGGGGTTGGGTAAGGCTGGTGAAAAGTTCCCAATCAGCACTTCTAACCTTACCCCTTCAAATAATCACTGATGACCATAAATTTACTAAATTGTTTGGGTCCAGTGAAAGAAAAAATAAATAATGCCAATGCGTTAACAGTAAGACTCATTGGCAAAGATAGATACATAAGGAAACATTATTCACAAGAAAAATCAAGGTAACATCTTATGTTCAGGGCAATTCAAAATATGTGTTAAGTAATGGCAAATTGCATATATATCCTATACCCTGTCTATAGTCCTACAGAAGAAATAATTTACTCTGGCTCCTTGTCATGTTTAAACCCAGTTGGGTTTAAGTTGCCTGCTCTGCTTCTGCCCTAAGAATTCCATTGCTTCTCTAGGAAGCTGTCTAGGACATTTGGTTCTTAAGACTTCAATCTGCACACCATTCCTTTTTTATGGGATAGAGGCCAACACAGCCTGTGCATTCAGAACTCTGAGACTGCCTGTTGTCAGGTACTCTTAAACTAAAAAAGATGGCTGTAAGCAGCCTCATGCAGTTACCCCACTGAACCCTCTAATATGTCCAGGACTAGAAAAGATCTGGGCTGTGCTGCATCACATATATGGGTTACCCAGGGAAGTCTGGCGCTCGCTGAACCACTCAGGATGGCAATAGGATGAAAACGTGGATGAAATGCAGATCTTTACACAGTGAGCTGCAGGTCGTCCTGCACACGTAACAACAGGCTGTGGCCATTAGTGCAGAGTTTCCCAAATGGCGTTCTGCAGAACCCCTGGGTTCCACAAAGTGAAAATAAGGGTTCTGTGAGAAAACTCCATTACAATAACATGTTATGATTTAAAAATAATAATTAATATTTAAGCATTTGTTAATTTTATTTAAAAAATCATTTCTTTGCCCTGATAAGTGTCCCTGTGTAATGCCAGCTTAGCCAGAGTGTGGGGGTGATGATGTCACTACTCAGTAAGTGGTGCAACTGCCTGTTTTTTACCACTGTAAATCCCTGTACTCACTCTCAGGGAATGTGGATCATTCTGGGGCGGCTTATGTCAGGAATAGTCCGCTTTATCGAGACGTGCAGTTCGTCAGTTGTTAACCTGCACCAGCACATACTTCTGCGAAGCTGGGTTCCCGAGTTACTCAGCAACAAAATCAAAATATGGAGATCAACTGAATGCTGCACCAGATATGTGAATCCAACTTTCTAGTATTAAACCAAATATGAAAAGAATTTGCCAAGAAGACAAAACGCTCTTTGCACTGAAATATGCCCTTATAATGCATAATAGTTTTTGTATACATTAAATGTGATTTTTGTTTTTAAATATGTGAAATTAAACTAAATGTTGATTTCAAGACTTTGTTTAGCATTTGTTTATAATTATCTTTACTTATTTGTGGTTTATTTTTTCAACTCCCTATACAAAACTGTTATCAGGGGTTTTGCAAAATTCTTTCCAGTTTAAAAGGGTTCCGTGGCCAAATAAAACAAAATAAAGCTGCAGTAGTGAATAAAAGCCTCACTAACTTTCAATGTATAGACAATGGAGGATGTGCAGCTTTCTCCCTCTTCTGAATTTCAAAATCCTGTTTCATTGTCACACAGGATAATACATAATGATGGGTCAGTATTTTTGTCTCAAGAAAAGTATCATCAAGCTCAGTACTGTAATGAGGGTGGGCCAAGTGGGGCACTCATGCCAGGCACAGCATAATCAGGGGTGCAGCTCCAGTAAAAGAGTAGGCCCCTCCCACTCTCTCTCCAGATTGTCTCTGCCGGCCCCTGGCCTGGCCTGACCAGGCAGCTTCCAGGAGCTAAGGGAAGACCCCATCTTCCATGCTTTGCCCCGCTGCTCTGGGAGGGGGTGGGGCCTAGGCTGCTCTGCATATCTGGGGCTGGGCTTCCTGGTCTCACATTGCTGCCAACTCCATGTGCATCAGACCCCAGGCTGAGGCATGGGTGCTCCCGATGCACTGTGTGCGGACAGTGCATGTGGGGAGAGACCTTTCCCAGCATTATGCTGTGACCACACTGAGCAGCCCAAGTCTCTGTCCACCCCAGATCTGGAGCAAGTGAGGAGGGGAGAGCCCTGGGCAAAGGGCTAGGCTGGGCAGTGGCACCATCTACTATAGTCTGGGGCAGAAAGGCAGCAGGGAGCTCAGTTTGGGGGGCAGGACAAGGAATGCAGAAGGGGATGGGAGGGGAAAAATAGGGATGCAGGAGGTCAGAGGTTGCCAGGGGCTGTGGGGCACTGGTGGAACTCACAGGAATCAGGGAGTGCATAAATAATAATAGTCACTAGTGATATTTTCATTTTGGAGGAGATGGGGCACATAATACTATTTTTCCCAGGGTGCAAAGTTCCTAGTTACGTCTCTGATCCAGATTGCTTGGCCAGCTTTGCTTGTTTCTGATACAACATCCTTTACTTTGGTTTTGGTGCAGGCAAAATCCAACTGCCTTATGGCCTTAGGTACTCTACTGTCTGTGTCACTCACTGAAAGCAGTGCATGTCAACTTGTCATCCAGCGGGCATTGATCCAATTATTATTTTAGTTTGATAACTATTTTGTTTAATCCTGTAAAATGTTTTCAGATATGCTGTTGGAAATATAGTATATAAAACAAAGCTTCATTGTATTTGTGATAAAAGCCTATAGGCTATGACTACACCAGCCCCTCCCCTTTCAAAATGGGGATGCTAATGAGACACTTTCGGATATGCTAAAGAGGTGCTGCAATGACTATGCAGCACCTCATTAACCGAACAGCATCCATTGCACTTCAAAAGTGCCTCTTTCGATTGCACACAGCTCGTCTACACGGGTCCTTTTCGAAAGGACCCCACACGCTTCGAAATCCACTTAGTTCTATTTCATTATAGGAATAAGGGGATTTTGAAGTGTGCAGAGTCCTTTCAAAAAGCACTCCTTGTAGACGAGCCACGTGCAAGCGAAAGTGACGCTTTTGAAGAGCCGTGGTCGCCAGCATGCTAATTAGTTCATTGCAGCACCTCATTAGCATCCCCCTTTCGAACACAGAGGTCTAGTGTAGACCTAGTCATACAGATATAAAATGATCAATATGACATTAGGATATTAGTCTCTACGCCTCTGTTTCGTTTCCTTTTTCTGCCTTTGTCTGTTTACATTAAAAATTCTTCAGAGAAAGGAATCTATCTTAGAATTCGTTTGTACATCTCCGAGCACTATGGAGCTCCAGTATCAATTAGGCCAGTAGGTAATCAAATACTAATGTGGATTTTTTTCCATATGCTATACTCCTACCGCTGTGGATTTTATCTCTGAATTCGTGTTTTGCATGTGGTTACTGAAAGAAGAAAAGAAGGCAAAACTCCTTTCCTCCCTGCTTTCTTAAGGTCAGATCCAAATGAATTGATTCAATGAACAGTTAGTTTGTGATAACCTTGCACAGACAATAATCTCAGACTTGAATTATAAAACACTCACTTGCATCACCCATTGTTATTTTGTTTTCAGTAGGTGAACGTACTACACAGTTCTGGACAAGGGATGGCTTTATTGATGATTAAGGTCAGTATAACCTTATACACTTGAAAAAATGAAATGGAAATAAATTTTAATCTGCAAGAAACTAAAGGGATCCAATAAAACAGTGCAGGAGCTTTTAAAGCCAGAAAGTCCCCCCCCAGGTTTAACAGCAATTTTTCATCTGCTGATTCTTTCAGCTCCTAAGAGATTTGCTGTGAAGTCTTTTGGACTTAATATGAACTTTCAGACACAGTTTTAGACAACATTTCTCATTCACTTTGGCTATAGTTACACTATCGAGTTTTGCTGACAAAACTTCAATTTTGTCAACACAACTGGTGGAACGTCCACACACAAAATGGATTTTGTTGACAGTTTATCAACAAAACTCAGCACTTCACCTGCAGCGTTCTGCCTCGCAGCCATGAAGCATAACACTGCTGTCAACATATTCTGTTGACAAAAAGCTGTGTGGACACTCTAGGGGGCCTTTTGTTGACAGACAGGGCATCCAGGAAAATGGGCAGCCCTGTATGCTTTGCTTCTGGGTGCCCGTTTTGTCACAAGAGCAGCTGGGCAGTCCAACTGGTTTTTGTGTGTGGCTGCACTCTGTCACCAGAAGTTTTGTTGGGAAACCTCCTCATTTAAATTACATTATTAATATAAATATTTTCTCAATCATTTGATTCTATCTTGCTTGCTCATATACACAATGGAACACTCATTTCTTACTGCCCCCAAACACAGCTAACAATTTTATTTCTTCTGCAGCTCTAGCATGGTGTGATGTTATTTCTGACTAAATCTCATGAGCAAAAGTACAAGCAAAATATCTGAATTGAAAATGCCAAATATTTTACCTTTTCTCATTATCAAGTACAGACCTGCAGCAGTGTGGTCCAACAAAAATCATACTCACATGATTTGTTTAAGATGTTATTGGTATAACCCATTTACTTTACACCTTAAAAGCAGCATAGTTCCTCATGAGAAATTTGGAGTCAGCGGGAGTCTTTTCAGGGCCTTTGAATCAGATCCAGGGTGGAGACTGTTGGTTTTATGCATCTGAGAATAAAAGGCTTGGGAGTCAGGCATTTTCAGATCCCCTTTCCTGGATTTGCTACACATTTTTGTATGCAATCTAAAGGGAGTCATCTAGTCATCATATTAATGCTTCCTTACCTAACAAGGTTGTTGCAAAGTACAAACCATTAGTGTCTGTAAAACCCTTTGAGAGATCCAGCTCAGGAAAGGCTACGTTATTACAAAATATTATTATTATTATTATAGGTACAAAGATCATCAGCCAACATATGCATCAATGGCTACATCTGGAAACTTGATGACTAGAAAGAGGGGATGTGTTATATTCAGACCTGTCAGAGGAATGCACTCAACTGTTATATTGTAACCTAGTTTCCTGTGGAATTACATATCAGCCGAACCACAGAACAGATTAGCTGGAATACTGTTTGCACAACTGCTCACACTGTCTCAAATAAGGATACTGCAGAATTAGAGGGTCAGAAGGATGGTGTAAATAATTATGGTCATTGGAAAACTCTGTCTCTACTGTGTATACGTGGCAATGTAAGCCCAGGCCTTGGACTCAAAATCAAACTTCACCTCCACTCCCATCTGTATACAAATCATGCTAACCTAACTTGCTGGGACCCTGAAACACACTGCCTGGGTCTCCAGTAGCAATTTAAAAGGGCCCAGGGCTCCTGGACACCACTATGGCGAAATCACCAAGGCAGCTGCAGCCCTGGTACTAACAGGATTCCTCAGAGGTGGAGGTTCTTCTGAGACTGAGTCAAGCCAGGATCCAGAGTTCAACCCCTACTGTTGTGCAGTGTAGATTCAGCCCCACTGGACTTGTGCTCCAGGAGTCTCCCACAATTTCACAAGCTGACTTTCTTTGTCCTCTGGACAGTCAAGGTTTTCCAAGCTGCACCATCAACAAAGACTTAGAGCAGCCTTATTTAGGTAGGACACTAGAAAATCTGGGAAATAGGTGATAGGTCTTAGGCTTGAATAATGCACCATAGGCAGGCACCAGAGTTCAACAATTCCTCACATGTGGTTACAAAGGAAGGTAGAAGCTTGAGCCCTAGCTTAGCAGACAGCTGACAACCCCAGGGTCTGCAAACTCAGGTTCCACTAACCCTGGTCTTACATTACAGTGTAAACATAACCAGGGCCATTCATGAGATTTATGCTCCCGATGCACCCCTTACCCCATTTGCTTCCCCACATGACTTGTTCCTATCCCCCATCCCCATGGAACCTTCTGCAGTCCTCATCTCTTCCCCAGACATGGCACCTTACCTGGCAAAGTCCAGCTAGGAGGGGTTTAAGTGCTGCCTGACCACCTGCTGCAGAGGCTGACACTCTGTTCCACAGCTCACTTGCAGCCAGAACTGCTCCAGCAAGTGGGGATCCTGGCTCAGGTGAGCTTCAGCCAGGAGGAACAGCAGTGGTAAGATAACATGCCCATGTATTTGCATGGTCACGGTTGCATAATTTGGGGCACCACTGGCACAGCAGGTAAGAGTGGGTTTGCTGTCCTGGTGATGCCCCAGTTTTTTGGGTAAATTATGTATGGGGATGGCCCTGGACAGACCTTAATAGGAAGAGAGATTGAAGAAAATGAGATCATTTATCTTAGAAAGCAGATAAATAAAAAGGTGCCATGATAAAAAAATGCAAAATAATGAACGATACACAGAAAGCCCAGCAGGAGCCTCCGTATTCCAATCTCACAACAGAAGGACAAAGAGGCATTCAATAAAACTGAAAGACAGCAAACTCAAAATCTTCCTAAGGAAGTACGTGTCCTTACACTCTGGAATATGCTGCCACAGGAGAACATCGCATTCAATCATTTAGTAAAAGACAAAGAGGGATTTGCTGTTTGATATGGATAACAAGAATATTCAGAGTTATAATAGGTAATGTAAACAAAGTTTTAGAGGGGATAAAGATCTCAGGCTTCAGGTTTTAAACCCATGTTTGCTGTTAGGGATTAGGATGAGACCTTCAAAAAGGCTTCTAAAAATGCAGGTGTGCCAAAAATGAAAACTGAAACAAGATAGTTAACCAGAAAGTTTTGAACTTTCAGAGCATTTTCATTAGTATTTTGGCTGAAGGGTCTCATTTTTTTCTGAACTTGTTCATCGCCCCCGTTTATCGTCCCAACTAAACTTTGACTTTTACTTTTGTTAATAGTTATTAGTATTTTAAATAGTTAGTTTAGAATGTTGGGACTTTTGTTCTCAAACCCGCAAAAAAATGTACGTGGTTATTGTTATGCACTGTGAACAGTTCCAGGGACGTGAATGGGGGTACGTACAGTGTGCAGTAAACCCTCGATTTAATGGACCCTGATGTAATGGACTTTGGAGATAATCGACGTTTGCCTGCCCACTGCCCTGACTTCCCCCCAGAGAAATGTTGAAGACTCACCAGAGCCACCGCTGGGGCTGGAGGAGCTCCTGGAGCAGCCACTGCTGGAGGGGCCATCTCAGCTGCTAGGCCCAGAGGAGCCAGGGGTGGGGGTGGGGTGCAGGAGCTCTCCTCCCCCAGCCTCATGTGCATGAAGCATGTCGGTGCCCAGATGCCACTGCCTGCAATGGTGCTAAGCCACAGCCGTGGTGTCGAGGCTGCTGCCCACTGGCAGGCTGAGGGTGGCCGCACTCTACTTTCATGTGGGCAGCTCAGAGCTGGGGGCTAGAGGAGCCGCAGGGCTGAGAGCTGCAGGAGGTGGCAGGAGCCAGGCTGATATTCAGCTCCTCTCTTGGTAGTTGGGAGAGGGAGATGGAGGTGGGAGGGGAAGAATGGGCCAGGAGTCAGGAAGGGAAGAGGGGAGGCAGAGGACAGGAGCAAGCGATGGGCTGGGAAGGTCAGTGCATCACCATACGGTATAACCATTCGGATATAACAGACTTTCAGCATTAACGGACACCCTTTTCCCTTTATTAGTCTGTTAAATCAAGGGTTTACTGTATTAAGCTAAGCACGTGCATAGGCTATTAGCTCTTCAACAGCGACTATGTCTTCCTCTGTGCTTGAACAATGCCTAGCAGAATGGAGCCATCATCCTGACAGGAGACATCTGAACTGTTGTAGTAGAATTAATACATTGTTATAGCTTCAGTACCCAGTTCTACTCAGTTACTCCAATGTAAACGTGGAGTGACTGAAGGAGTGATATATAAATACCATTATGAAGTGAAAACCTATGTTGCTTGCTGTAACAAAAGAAGCTACTACAAATGAATACCTATATTAATTGGGAGCAGCATTTGTTTAGATTTCAGGAGGAAAATAATTCAGAAATTCAAACTAATATTATGAAATTAAAAAGTGGCTCAAGAGATGCACAAAACCTCCATGTCCACAGGGGTCAATAGTCTTTAAAGCTTCCCCCCTAAATAAGACAGAGGATGATCTTAGAAATAGTTAATTGGGTGTATTTTGTCTCTCATGTCAGTTTACTGACCTAAATACTTCATTTTACCAAAAGAAAATCTGAACACGGTAATCCTGTAACACTTTATGTAACAAAGCCTGCATTTTTAGGAAAAGATATAAGGATTTTTGATGAAGGCAAGGAGATTTAAAAAGGGTTAATATGAATCATGACCTGACATCAGTGAGCGTTTTTATTCAGTTGAAACCAATGTTAAGCTTCACTTAACCATCCTATTAAAGGCATATCTTGGGTCACAAAAGGACATTTTCACTTCTTATGAGCACAATAAAATGGCTGTTATCTTTGAAGCACATCAAAGCCCTTTCGAATAAGAATGAAGAGATGTCTTTGGAGCCCTTTTCTCCATTACAATGCCACAGAAACATATGGCAGCATACAAAATTATCCTGCACGGATATGCAGACTGAATGGATAAGCTGATAAATGACAAAGATGAGGTTCAATTTCCTGCTCAGAATTGTGCATTAATCAACAAAAAAATTTGCTGTATCATGTAGCTGCATTATGAGCTGTAAAATGGTCTCAATTCAAGTGGATCCCGCTGTGGATTTATTCAGTCTGTTGTCAGAAAAAATATGCAGAAATGTTCTCAGAAACAGTGGATGTGAAACTTGTTCAGACTATCTACATAATATTGCATGTAGAAAAGCCTCTGCCCTAGTGAGGGTTGCTGTTTACTTCTGTCTCCAGTAAGTGATAGTATCATTTTATTGGTGTGATTATAAGGCAAAGATTTTAAAGGACAGTTCCTAGTGATTAGTTGTCTACTACAATAGCATAGATATTGTTACCCTAGTTCACAGTTTCAGCAGACAGTCTAGAGATTCAGTGTGCATAAGGAATGAACTACTCATTCATCTCTGTCTGCCCTGTTTTACTGCATAACCCCACAACTGCCTTTGAGAGAATGGATACATACTCTTGTTCAGAGCCCTGCTGAAGTCAGTGGGGCTCCTCACAGGCCAAGAGATCTCTCTGTATGTGACAAGTGCAGAATCAGGGTGGCACAATAATCCCCAAGAACACAGCCAATTTATATTCTTAGTGGCTAGGATGAAGTTTGTCCTTATTACTGCTTACTGTGTGCCTGGTTTATGTTTAGTTACTTGGCATCAGTCTCCAGAGTAGATTGTGGTATTCGAAAAGTAATTATTTTTGAAGGTAGGGAAATGACAGAAATTCGAAGGTGATAGGAGTTCAGTGGACATCACTAAAAAGTCAACCCTTGCCTAAAGTTATTACATGGCAATATCTAAGATTTTTTCCTATAGTTACTGTAGAAAATATCTGTGATTCTGTGTCATTGGGGAAGTGAATGATGATCTTGAAGTGGCTTCTGCTGTGCCGGGTATATAAGAAGTGGCTAATTTTGAGAGAATGTGACTATTCTGCTAAAATGTTAGCATTCTATTGTATTGTTGGGAATAATATGTGCATGATATGGAGAAAAACTCCTGCTTTGTCAATATTCATCTCCAGGAGATGTTTTAATATTCCAAAATGCCATTCAATGCAATCAGATTATACCATAAATAAAGTCTTGGCAAGAGGATTATCTCTTATAGTAAAACAAAGTCTATACTGGATACTTAACTAAAAATGTTTATTTGCCAAAAAAAAAAAACAGTCTCAAATGGAAATGAAATGGAAACCACACGGAATGACTTACACAATACTCAGTTTTCCCTTAAGTACTAATTTTCAGCTGCTTTTGCAAGACTCAGTTTCTTTATGTCCCCTGTTAGTAGCACTTCTTGTTCACAGTGAGAGTGATTTATGGCAGAAGGGCAAGAAATAAAATACCCTGACTCATTACTTCTTAACTCAGTCCACAGGCTGCTCACAATTTTGTGAGTTCTTATAACTTGCAGTGTTTTGTTTTATTCTGTTTTTTAATATGGCAAACAGCCTTTTCTAGCGTCAGATAAGTGTGCTGGAGTAGTTTGTGCCTGTTATACTCAGTCCTGGGTGGGTGGGGAGCAGTGCTGATTTTCATTTCTCCCTGCAAGATGAGTTTAGATATGGATTGTACCACAGAGTGCCTTTAGGATGTTGAAGTGTGTTGTACTCTTCAAGGCTCGCTACCTAATCAATAAAATTTTTAGTCTTTCAGGTGCTACAGAATTGCTTGGTTTTTTGTGAAGCTACAGACTAACATGACTACCCCACTGACACTATGGCCGTGTCCACACTAGCCCCAAACTTCGAAATGGCCACGCAAATGGCCATTTCGAAGTTTACTAACGAAGCACTGAAATGCATATTCAGCACTTCATTAGCATGCAGGTGGCCATGGCACTTCGAAATTGACGCACCTCGCCGCCGCGCATCTCGTCCTGACGGGGCTCCTTTTCCATCAGCTCATGGGAATAAGGGGACTTCGAAGTAGGCAGGGTCCTTTCGAAAAGGAGCTCCGTCGGGACGAGACGCGCGGTGGCGAGGTGCGTCAATTTCGAAGTGCCATGGCCGCCCGCATGCCAATGAAGCGCTGAATATGCATTTCAGTGCTTCATTAGTAAACTTCGAAATGGCCATTTGCATGCTCATTTCGAAGTTTGGGGCTAGTGTAGACGTAGCCTATTAGATGTTACAGAGGCTGTGGTTACAGTAGCCCCTGCTTTATTGGAGTATTGGAAGCTACCTTTAATTCAGTTAGCTTCCTAGTTTGGAAAACTGGGAAGTGACCCTGCAGAATATTATGTTCTTTATGTAGCTGGGCAGCCTCAGCTAGTGAGAGGGGTGCATGAGTGGCCTTTCTTTATCTCAGTGGGCTACAAGACTGTGATAACCAAGACAATCTCCCAGAATAGGGTAGTTTTGCTAACTGCACTTGCATACCTAGAATTTGTGGGATGTGACGATTGCACCACAGCAGCACTTGAACTGGAGGTAGAGGGAGCACATGGCTCTCATAGTTAATGTTCTCTCACCTTCATAGGCCCTTGCTTCACGTAATACCCATAGGAAAATACTATGTGAATGGAAACCAGCAGAATGTAGCAACCCTCTGTGTGGGCAATGGTAAACAAAATGTGTTATGGGCCTCACACAGAACCCCATTGGGTCATGTGCAGCCCAATGGCTGAATAAAGTGATTGAATAAATAATACCTCTTTGAGGCACCTCGAGCTCAGAGATATTTCTGAACACCACAGCCTGAACTACTGATAGCTGAGCTGTTTGCTCTGCCAGAACCATTGAAGAGTGGGAATGTCTTTCCTCCTCATCACCTATGTTGGGGTGAATTTTGCCTGAGAGTGCCCAGCTTGAGTTACCCTACAGTGGTTCTGGTATAAGGACCCTAGTTGTCACTATCTTTTGCAGAGGGAACAATGGGAGAACCTAACAGTGGGCCAGGGACATGGTGCAGAGCTAGTCCACAGAAACTAAGCCACTCTGTACTGAACAGGGAAAGGTGGAAGGAAATAGTAAGGGAGGCATCAGACACCAACAGGCACTGAGCCCATGGTTGTTGTTGATGATGATGATGACAAAATGACCCTGTGAAAGCAGCAGGTGAAGGCTTAAAAGTTTTCAGAAGTGACTAGTGATCTTAGACACCTCAGTTATTAAGTCCCCGTCTAGAGATATCTTACCAAGGGGTATCCGTTTTGAAAAGGTGAGTGCTTAGGCTCTTTTAAGTTATTTAAAATGCTGGGGGGGGGGTTTAGAAATCAATAGTCACTTCTCTAAATGTTGGCCTTCATGTAGCAGTGCCCATATCTAGGGTCCTGTGCAAATTACCTAAAAAAATATTGAGCACACAGAACTGACACTGTGGTCAGCAGAAGCTTCAGGGTGTTGGAAGTAGCTTAGTACTTGATCAGGTCCTTTATGTGACCAAATATGTGTCTGCCAGGTGAACTTCAGTCACCTATTTCGAAAACAAAATTGTCCTGGCTATGCAAAGTTTTCTTTAACTGGCCCCAGCCTTTCTCCATCTTGATGAGGAAGCTTTTTCTCACTGAACACAGTCCCTGGCACAAAATACAGAAGAGTAATTATTAAAACAAACAGGGATATTACTATTTCATCTCTCTGCATATATGTACCGTACACCTACTAAACCAACTCTGAGAAGAGGTTCCAGTCCTCAGAGCATGCCTTTGCAATCCCATGAAGAGGATGGGACCTGATGAAGGTGAGTGTATCTTGAAAGTTAACAAGCTTTCTGAGACCACACTAATGAACAAAGTGTTTTTGAAGCTGTGTCCAGGCCCACCAGTATGGGAGGAGAGTGGGAAAGAGTGCAGCCGTTCCAGGGACTGGCAACTTAAAAAGGCCCAGAGCTCCCAGCCACCCCTACTGCAGCAGTGGCAGCGGCCAGAGCCTGAGCTTTTTAAATTGTGGCTCAGAGGGCTGGTTGGAGGAAGCTAACCCCAGCACTGCCTGAGGCCCCACCCATTACCAGGGCTGACCTTTCCCACCTTTCGTAGGGCCCAGCAAATCTATCAGCTGCCCTGATTGTGTCCATCCCAGGGCTAGACAACACTTGGCAGAGCACAGTTCACGTACCATGCTGTATGAAAGAGATGAGTGATTAGGAAGTAGCCAGTTGGCAACGGAAAGTAATTCTGGAGAAACTGCAACATCTAAAGCTCATCGATATACTCAGAGTGTCTTGACAGATATCTTCATTTCCATCCCCAAAGCCAGCCTATTACTCCTGCCACATGCCATCTGACTGCATCAAGGTGTGGTGTGATAATTGTAAATAAAATGGGAAGACTAAGATTTTCTATGGGAAACCAGGTTTTCAGGTTTTTCTAGAGGAAAATAGGAACTAGGCCTGGTGTAGTACATGTCTAAACATTTCTATTACTAAAACCATTTGATGCGATTGAAGCTTAAGGTCCAATCTGCCCTCACCAGCATGCATACCACTCGTACTGAAATCAATGGGTACGGGAGCTGTATGAGGGCAGGTTTGGCATTGTTTGTATTATTCCATTTTTAAATTGTATGTGTTCCTTAGCTTAGCTTCTACATATTTATTCTCCAACTTGCTTTGGGTGCCTCTCTATATTGTATTAGTCTTCTTATCTTGTGCACTAGTTACCCTAAAATGAATTATTGTGTTATTAACCAATATAGAAGAGAATGCGTGCTTCAAAATAACCTGTAACCTGTTTATTTCCTAATATTGATGTTAGGGATCAATGTGCTGTAGCAATGCCTCATATAAAATTGATTCCATCTTCTTACCTACTATTTTACTGTAAGAAGGTTTGCTTGTCTGGCCCAGAGAAAATACAGTGACTAGCCATCTGCCAACACTCAAGGGAAATATAACCTGAGATAGAGAATGCTGCTTCACTTAACATTTCACTTTCTTTTTTTTTTTTTATATAGTGGGGCTTATAATTATGCGAGCCACCTCAAAGCTCTCCAAAGACAAAGAAACCTGGGATTTACAGCCTATGAATCTGCTGTGGTTAAAATATGTGTACTGTTTTGCTTCCATGGTGACAAACATGTCCATCGTGATTTCCCTCTCAGGAGGGCAGAGGATGAAAGAGCGTTACATTACTATAGCTATGGAATGGCAAATGTCAGAGAAAGTGAAAAATTCAGCCATTGTTTGGTATTAGAGAGGAACACTTGGGGAAGAATGCACATTTATTTTATAAATTGTTTGCAGGCAACTTTAGTCATTACTTTGAGAAATATCCAATTCCAAAAAATTCTGAGGAGAAGAAATGGGATTAAATATCTGCTAGCTAAGTGGATTTATTATTTTTTTCTGTACACCCACAAAGATTTTGGGGGCTGGCAGGGGACTGCATGAATGTTTGGCAAAATTCCTTCTTCTGTTCCTTAGAAAAGGAGAAAATCAGCTGGAAAACATTAATACAAATTGGAAACAATAGTTTAAGGTGTTTCATTTGTAGATTAATTCAGATGGGTTTCACTTTTTGTGTCCAATGTTAATTCTGCAGGTGGAAAAAATATCGTGAGGAGAGAAAACCATTGGGAAATGGGAAGGTCAGAGTTGAAGATTTGCTTTCATTTGTAAACAAATGGTCTCTATGTGTGGGTTCCTTTGACTGAGGGATAGTGGAGAGAAATTAAGGAGTGAGTGGAAGGTGCATTACTGTGAATATAGCATTCCTTGCCATTCCCTGCTAAAAAGGGGATTCTTGATATGCCTGTATTGGTTCATTTATGAGTCTGCAACACATTTTTTAGAAGTGTTGTCATAGTTCTCAAGTGCTTATAGGTGCCTCTTACTCTTTGGACACTGAAAAATCCTCAGGGTATCAATATCTGCCTAAGTATGGTTCTCTGTGGCTGCGTCTACACAGCATTCCCCTTCTGGAAGGGGAATACAAATGAGCGAGATCAAAAATTCAAATGAAGCACAGCTTTACATATCTCATGCCGCAGTTGCATATTCTGGTGTGATTGCACTTGTGGCACAGACTTTTCTGGAAGCAAAAGCAGCTGTGTAGACAGGGTTCCTTTGGAACAAAACCACCCATTTTAAAAAGAGCCCTTCTCTCTGAAATGATTGCGGAGTGATTCGGAGTGGCAGTCTGATACTGAATATTCAGTAGAGTTATCAAAACTACCTACAGAACACACAAAAGTCTCTTATCTAAGCGTTGTATTGGCCCAGACCGTGCTTAGCACTGGAAATCTGCTAGGAACCACAGCACAACGTGACATTAATATAATTTTTCAACATATATGATTTAAGGGCATGAAATGCTAAATATTTCCCAAATGAAGTGGAAATATGTCATGATGTCATCTGCATCATTAATCATTAATGCATCAAGAGAAAACTGCTATAAGTAGGCAAGGTCAGAGTTAGGACAATAACTTATAAATCCTTCTTTTTCTAGAAGTGATTGGAAATATTTCTTTCCTCGCAATAATATTTTTCACATGCTTTGAGATAGAGATTTCTTTGCTGATATATGACAAGCTGTATCACACAACATTTCATGCCTTGATATAAAAATCACAGGTCCAAGTTACCTCCAATTGGAAAAAATCCACACCAGGGGCAGCAGGAGGAAAATTCCATAAGGTCTTTCTTACATTTTCTTTCAAATTCTTGTTTTGGGTGTTTGTGCTTCCCAGGTTTTACCCAAAGTTCAGCTGGCCTCACCAGTCCAATGGAGTCCATGACTTTCTTTCCACCTTCACCAGCTGGCCAAAACGTGCTATACTTTAGAGAGTGAACACAATACTTGTGAGAGTGACAGTTTACTGATGGGGTAGTCTTGTCAGTTAGCTTTCCGCATACTATCCTTCAACACTGTTTAGAAGGAACCATCTTTGAGAATATTTTACTCTCCATACCAATTCAGTTTCTGGTTTCTTTGACTATCAGCCAGATTGCCACTCGTGCCATTTTTATTTCCAGTAGCAGTGAGGTAGTCACTGGTCCCACAGGAAAGAACTGAGAGTGATAATTAAGTGCAGATAGTCTCCACACAGTCTCCAGACCATGATGACTTTCTGTTTTTGATGGATTCAGCTTGTGACCAGGAGGTGAAAAGGTCTTTAGTCTGATACCAATTTCTTGAGCCATCCGATTCCTCACAAATGTTTTTTGTTAAATTGAAGTATTGCTCTTCTGTGTGTGATACTAGATCCAGAAAAAACAAGTAATGGAAACTCAGTGATCTTTCTCCCAGGAGGTCTCCCTCTGCTTGATTTTTGGTAAAAATCAGTTTCCTGTGATCCTATGGATTCCTGAAGCGACTTCCGGGACTTGAAGAGCTGTTTTTATTTATTCATTTATTTACTCAATTTTCCCTTTGATAGACAACTAACCAGGGCTTTTTTGTGAAAAAAACAGAGAGGAGTCAAAACTCAGCCTGCTCCCCACCCTCTCCCACAGCCAGGCCCCTAACTGGGGCTTCTGAGGTGCAGGTACTCAGTACCAGCAAGTACTGGCACCAAAAAAGCATTGCAATTAACTAAAACATTCAAGGTAAACAGTGACATGCAGACAAGTCTGAAAACAAGTTATGTTGGGAATCCCGTTAACATTGAATATTGTGTCCCTGAACACAACACAAAAATTACGTAATTTCAAGCTGCACTGAAATTTAAATAAATGAGATCTGATTCTTAGGCCTGAAACATCACAACCTCTTAAATGTCCATGTACTTCAATAATAGATATAGCTGCACAGCATAATGAAAAATAAGATCACTTGTTTCAGTGTCTATATGTGACTTTAGGTGCCTAATACAGATACCTATCTGTAAACTTTTTAATTAAAATTTGGGTTCAGAAATCTGCTTTCGTGTCACATTTTAACAGTTCTTGTGTTTCCACGATGGCTACAAAAATGTAGTGATATCTGAAAATGGTGACAAATACTAATTCATACAATCTATTTATGATCCTCAAAGGGATTGTCTGATTTTGATTTCAGTTAATGGCAGATGTTCAGGAGAGGAATTTTGTCATATATGAATCCGTTTTTAGTATTTATTAAATGGAAGAGTGTTATTTTTCCTTTTTCCAGTGGAAGATACAGCTGTTGATTGCCACCACATCATATTTATTGAGATTGTCTCAAATGTTAACAAAATGGAACACACTTGTATTTCTGCCTGGGAATGGCAAAAATTTATTTCTAAACAAAACTAAATGGACATGTGAAAAAAATTAACGAAATAATTGCTTCAACATTCTACTTAAAACATTTGTATGATACTTCAAGCCAAATAACAAGTAGAATAATATGTTTTTATGTGTAAAATATTTTTATATCTTGTCATATATCAAAGCTGTTATATCTGCTTAAAAATATAAGAAAAAATAAATAAGAAATTAAACTAGAAATCAGAGATGGGTTGTGTTTCAGGCAATATGGAGGTTTAGATGGCACAGGAAAACAGCTGAGATTAATACGAGATTAACTACCCTGCTTGTGACTACATGCGGATGTGACTTCCATGACCTTTCAGAGAATTCCACCGCGAAATTTCCTCATCATGTTCTCAAGTGGCAATGTACTCAACCTACAACTATTCGTTAGAACTATTTCATCATCAAACTATTACTGACTGATTAAAAACTGTGCACCCCGCAGGGGTGCTTCTGAAAGCACCCTTTTACAAATACACCTATTATATAGGCATCCTATAGAAGATTGTCTCTACCTGAACTAGACATACTGGATTCTATGTGCACTCACACAATTTCAAGTTGTCTGTAGAGATCTTATACCTTCCTCTGAAACACTTAGTACTGGTCATAATCAGAACCAGGATACTGAACTAGATAATACCCTGTGTTATGTTCTGTAAGGGAAAAAGACACATCTGGTAGCATTTAGGGGCATGGCTTTCTATGACATCAATTCTGGTTGTGCTAGTTGGTGAGGAGCACCACAAGTTTTGTTCCACATGTACTCCACAGTAGCCACTCAGCCTTTTTTCCACCCCCTGACACATATGCACTCTTTTCCCTTCCCTGTGCCATGACTACTACTACTTACTCCTTGTACTCCATGTGGAGCATAGGTCATCTACAAATCCCCTCCACTTTTCTCTGTCTTGGGACAACACTTCTAGCTGGCTTCATCTGTTGTCCTTGAATCTCAGTAGACCTTCTCCACGTTGTCTGAGGTCTTCCTCTTTTGCGTTTTCCTTGTGGTTCCATTTGAGAGCTTGACACACTATGCTGGAGGTTGGTTTTGTGAGAGTATGGCCTAGCCATTGCCAGTTTCTTCTCTTGATTTCAACATCTTCTTGTCCTGCTCTTTTCCAAAGCTCCCCATTTGTGATGAAGTCTTGCTACTTGATGTGAAGGATGTACTTCAGGCATCTGTTTATGAACGTCTGTAACTTGTGATATGAAGACTTTTTAGTACACCAGGTCTCACATCTGTACAAGAACACACTCTTCACATTTGTGCTGAAGATCCAGTTTTGTCTTCACAGATATTATTGGTGAACTCCATATGGGACAGAGAGTCTTGAATGCAGCTGTTCTTTTCCCTATCCTGGCACTGATATACTTATCTGTTACTCCGTCTATGCCCATAACACTCCCCAGACAGGTAAAACTGCTCCACATCTTCCAGGTCATCCCCTCCCAGTGTGATGGTGGTGGTGTTGCACTGGTTGATACTCTTTGCCTTTGTCTTTCCCTTGTTAATGCTCATTTCAGTCACTGAGGCAGTTTTGTCTAGTGTTGTGACCTTTTCTTTCATGCTTTCATGTTGGTGTGAAAGGAGTGTGACATTAATTTCTTTGGCAGCTAGAACTATTTGAAAAAAATGTTCAGCAGAACAACTTGATGTAAGAAAATGTTGATTCAATACAAATCAAAAGGAATGTAATAATTGTTCAATCTATTCTTCAAAAAATTCATCAAAGCATTTTGCTTCTATGAGATCAAAAATTTTGTGGAAAAGAGTTTGAAATGGCTTCATTTTGACTGCATTGTTTAGATAGCTATATAACATATTATATTATATCATCATATTTTATACTGTGGTAGTAGTAGTGGTAACAGGCCTATTAGTGGGAGGGAATGAAGAGAAGTAATGTACATGTAAAAATGAGAGTAAGGAGATTGAGATGGAAATAGAGAATTGTGGAAGAGAACATAGGGTCTGTAGATGGTACAATGTAGTGTAAAAATAGGATAGAGAATGAAAAAAGGGGAAAAGAATTGAGAAAAGAAGTGGAATGTAAAGACAAGTATGTAGAAAGAAAAGGAGGAAAGAAAGAGAACAAGGCTATGTCTACACAGCAGCTCTATTTTGAAATAAGCTAGTCAGGAATTAGCTATTCCAAAATAGGACTGCTACACACAAAACGTATTTTAAAATAGTACTTCACTACTTCAAAATACATAGTCTGCGCATTTTGACTATGTCTACACTACAGAAGTCCTTTGGAAAATCTCTTATGAAAAAACTTCTTTTGAAAGATCATGGCCACACACAAATGGTGGATCAAAAGATCAATACACTTTTTTGATAGAGAGGTAACACCTTGGATTCTTTCTCAAAAGAAAAGGGCAGGAAACTCCATGGACAGGGTCATATGGCTGGCATGCCCTTCTGGGCAGCTCCGGCCATGCGGTCCCTTCAAGGGCCCCTCCCAAACACCACTTCCTTGCACAGCCTGAGGCCTCTTTTGCTGCACACAGATCAGCATAGCCAGTGCAGGAACCCCAAGCTGTGTGGTCACAGCTATGGGGACCCACAACAGCTCTGGCACTGCATCCAGGTCGTGGTCAGGCTGCTGGCCATCATCATCGCGGCTGCCCTCCAGTTTCTCCGGTGGGACAGACCTGCCACCAGGGCCATGGAGCCCCACCCCCCAGACCTCGGACATGTGGGGAATGGGGGGTGGCAAGGTCTTGACCTGAGGGACCATGAAACACCACCCCTGCACAGGCCCACTGCCAGAGGGGCAGCCTTGTATGGGTGTGTGTGGGCGCAGAGGGCTTGGGAGAAGGGAGATGGGATCTGGGAGGGGCAGAGAAGCCCACTGGGGCCAGGGTCACCCCTTCACATACTTATGAGTGTGTCCACCCTCTTTCCACTGCAGGTCGTGAGGGTGATCAACATTCTGCTGCTCCGTAGGGTCATCCACATTGAGGACCTGGATGCAGCCATCATGGGGTTCACTGCCCTTGGCTTCCCACACTGCTTCAGCACCACTGATGGCATGCCCATTACCATTACAGCATGGCCCACTACATCAACCAAAAGGGCTACCACTCTGTCATGCTGCAAGCCCTGGTGGACCAGAGAGGGCAGTTCATGGGCATTTATGTGAGCTGGTTGGGCCAGGGCTATAACACATGGGCCTTTCAGAGCTCCAGCCTCTGACAGAGGATGGAGGTGGAAACCTACATCCCCCACTGGAAGCTTGCAGTTGCGGACATCACCATGCCCCATGTATGCTGGGGGAATCATCCTACCCTCTCTAGCCCTGGCTGATGAGGCTGTACACAGGCCACCCCAGACCCCACACAGCAGCTGTTCAACAATCACCTTGGCTGGGCACACTACCCTGTGGAGTTTGCCTTTGGACACCTGAAGGTGTGGTTCAGGTGCTTCTCATGCACCTGGTTGTCAGGGTGCATGCTGTGCCCTCCACAACCTCATGGAGCCAAGGAGGAGATCTTTTTCCAGATGTGGATGTCTGAGGCCAGTCACAGGTATAAACAGCTGGGTTTGGCCCCCAGCCGCCAAGCCCACCATGACAGGAGCTCATCTGGGAGGTGCTCTGGGAGAACTTCACCTGTGGAAACCAATGACCCTCCCCCAGGCACCCCCCCCCGTAGACTCCTCTGGCCCACAGACCAACCCTGTCTGCACCACAACCCCTCCTGCTCATCCACCCCTCACTGCTGCCCCATGCCCAATAACAAGGGACACAGAGGTGGTGAAAAAATAAACAGCTTACTTAACCAACCAAAACCTTTTGGAACATGAATAATACACAGACAACTATTTAGACATGTAAACGGGGGGAGCTGTACACATGATGTGGGGCTTGGGACAGGGTGGGGATACCTCATCTTGGACAGGGGGTGGTGGGAATTAATCTGCCAAAGGGGTGAAGGGTCACAAGCCACAGTGGCCACAGAATCCCCTACTACCCTGGGTCTGGGGGTCCCCATTGGGGCTGGGATGGGGCCAGGATTTTGGGGAGGTGGGATTGTGGGAAGGGTGCAGCAGGATCAGGCTCAGCTGTGAGGGAAGGAGGGTTGAAGGGCAGAGGGGGACCGGGGGCAGCGGGGGCCTGACACAGTGGAACCCACCATGGCCATGAGCCACTGGGTGAAGCCCAGCATGATGGCTGAGGAGAGCTCAGGTTGGAGCAGGGCAGCAGTGGTAGCGAGGGGACAGGGGCAGCAGGGGTGCAGGAGGGGGTAGGGGGCCAGTATGGGTGAAGGGACTTTTGAAGTCTGGGGAGTCTGTTCGAAAAGCCCCTGTCTACATGAGCAGCACACAATTCAAAAATGGCCCTTTCAAATCATGCACGGCCACTATTATGCTAATGAGATGCTGCATATTCATAGCAGTACCTCATTAGCATCTTCCCAACTTGCTCGTTACCCTACTCTTTCTGAAAGGAAGGGGCTAGTTTAGATGTAGCCCGAGTGATGAAAAGAGGCTGAGAGGCAGAGAAGGGAATGGGAAGAGAGAATTTTGTTTCTTTCCACCCCTTGTAAAGACTGATATAAAATGAATTGGCTGACTACACAGAAAAGTGAACAGTTGGGAGGTTTAGTGACTTGCAGAGGGAAGGGCTGTTAATTGCCTTATAGAAAGTTTTCTAACTATTCTATTATAATAAAATTTGCACAGATGTTTGATTTTTCCCTGTTGGGCATATCAAGAGCACAGCTGTATAAGAAGGAGACTTGGACAGAGACAGCTATAAATAGAAAGCAAGTAGGGTCCCCCCTGTTTTTTGCATATTGGGAAGCAATAGATATTTTTAAGTTTTTTACAGTGTTGATTCTGGATATGCATTTCAGTATATGTGTACATGTACCAATGTCAGACAAATACATAAATGTGGAATAGTAACAGAAAGAAAGCCATGGTAGTCTACATACTATCAAAACAAAAAAGCAGTCCAGAAGCACTTTAAAGACTAACAAAATAATTTATTTGATGATGAGCTTTCGTGGGACAGACCTGCTTCTTCAGATTAATTTTTCACACTAAACTCTCGTAAGGAAAATATGTAAATTTGGAAGCAGCAAAACATTTCAGAAATTCATGTTGATTTCACTGGATTGGTCTTGTATAGCAATTTCCTGAAATATCCTTGGGAGACATTAAATATATGTATTAATATGGGCCAGGATCTTATGTAAACTTGCCAGGGGAAGATGTGACAGGTGTGAGATTTGGGAGTTCAGAAGATTATGCTGAAAATGTGACAGACAAGTAGAGACTTCTGAGAAATGTGAGTTAAATGGATTTCCTGGACAGACAGATGAAAATCACCCAGTCACAGTGGTAAGAAGCTCAGCCTTTTGAAGCTGTGCCCTTAGGGGAAGGTCTTGTCTTCTAATTGTTACAGAGGGCCAAGATCACAGGCCAGAGATGTATAAAGAAATGGGTGATTTGCCCAACCTCTGTTCTGGTTCTGGATGTGGTTCTGGATCTTATCACCAGCGAGAACAGCTCAGCTTTGGGTTTTGAAAGACTAAAACCAAGAGCTATAGGTTGGATCTGGAGTGACTGCTATAATATTTTAAGCCTGTATATAGGAACTTTTATTACTTTCATATGTGTTCTCTGTAATTTGTTTACTTTAAGAATAAAAGTACTTTCCTATAAGGAAGTTGGTTGCATCTTAGAAATGTGGACAATTTGGACTAAAAGCACAGTTTACCTAGCAACTTTAGTTGCAATGTAACACTTTGTTTTGTTTGCAAATAATAATGATGATCACTAGTGTGCGTTGTCATATATGGAAAAGTTAGTGGAAAGGGTGATATTTATGTGTTCTTCTTTTGCCTAGCTGGCAACAGAACTGCAAGTAGACTAACCTAGATGATACTGTTTTCTGTTATTTCTTTTTAGAGCTTCAAAGAAAAATCTTTTCCAAATTTTGGAAATTGTTAGCTTTTTTTTACCCCATCCACCATTTCTGGACAAGTTCTGTTTATTTTGTTTTAGAAAATATCTACTTTATGATGTAGAATGCTAGTCTAGATTAGACTCACAGATGTAATATCGTGATCAGAACTTCTGTCTCTTTCATGCTG
Source organism: Carettochelys insculpta (assembly GCF_033958435.1). NCBI lineage: Eukaryota > Metazoa > Chordata > Testudines > Carettochelyidae > Carettochelys > Carettochelys insculpta. The sequence goes on from NC_134137.1 coordinate 142,870,591, forward strand.
CTAACTATAATCATTCCAGATGATGGATGTTGCCAGACAAAAGAGTGCCAGAATAGAGAGGCTCAACCTGCAGAATGCTGAAAAATTTACTAACAGCTAAATTTCCAAGGATGGGTGACTATTATTTAGCATCTAAGTGCAGATTTATCTACCTACAGATTTAAAAAAAAAAAACTTTTTATCAAAGTTTCTGAGAATCATTAGCTACCACCATCTTTTACATTTTTGACCCTTTGCATTTACAGACAATTATTCAACAGATATTCATGTGGCCATACAAGAGGCAGTTTCTGTATGAGAGGAGAGTTTGAATAGAAGCAATAGCTAGCAGTGTTTCTTGCAATTTATTTCTTGTTCTGGCAACTAAAGAAAAAAGTATTTCAAAAACGGTCTTTTACTGCCAGTTACTAATAAAACAAAACATTTTCTTTATCTCAAAAAGAAGACACAATTTGGGCTCTTGGCAAGAAAATGCCAGTATGAAGGACAACATTCCTATTTTGTTTCTTTCTTTCTTCTTTTTTTAAATTGTTTTTGCTTGCTCTACAAGGTTCAGAGCCATCAGGTCAGTGTGTTCATAAGGATTCAATCTAGTTCTGTGCTCAGTGGGGAGTTTACTTGATGGCTCTTTGAACTGAGATTAATAGCTTAGCTAACCCTTTGTGATCCTGCCATTTTGAAATGCTTTTAGGAATATCCAATTGAACCCATTTCCCTAAGGAGATCTCCCCCCCAACGTTTACTTCTTGATGACTTTCACTGTTTCTTTTTATGATTAAAAGGTTATGGATCCTGTGGGGTTCAAATTCCACCACAGCCAACCTTCATTAATAGTGTGTGTGTGTGTGTGTGCGTGTGCGCACGCCTGTGCATACAGACCTGGGAGGAAAGAGGAGGGCAGTGTATTATTCCTTTTTGCAGTTTGTATGGAGCTGTTTCCCAGGTGAGTACGTTCTTCTTAGTGAAAGGATATCACTTGTGTAGTGATACCCCTTTTCTTTCACCATATAGCTTCTTTACAGGCAAATAGTTACAAATCAAACTCATCTTGTGCAGAAGATGGGTTTAATGCCACTTGAGACACTTAAATTCAGCATGGAACTGCTCCAGGGCCTGATGGCCAATTGATAACCAAAGGGTGCCTCTGAATCCCTCATCAGGTTTCAGAGTCCAAGCTCCCACCCAAATGGGAATATCTATACCTTTATGTTTAGCCCACTGATAAGCCCAAAGCTTTGAGGTTCATTGCCACAGCTTTATTGATTGTTTTTTACTTTGCAGTATAGACATGGCTATACGTTGGAAGATGGATTCATCTGCTCATAGCTGCACCTGTATTATTTCTAAACCACACACCATTGGTGTAACTCTGCTTCAGTTGAAACAAGTGGAATTTTTACTGATGATGTCAGCGGAAGGCTATTTCATCCAGTGCACATGGTTTCTAACTCTTGGCTTCGAGCTATCTGTGGGTTGTTTGCTTCTACCTCTATAACTCATCAAAGAATTCTGACAGAGTCTGGCCCTTCACATATTTTCTATCAATGAGTAAACACTGAAGATGGACTTTCCATAATTGCTCAGTGTTGACCTAACTCTACTCCCTGTGAAGTAAGTGGGAGTTTTATTGCTGATTTTAACAGAACCAGAGTGAGGCCAATCCTGAGTGGTTCTGAAAATCCCGCCTTATTTCTTTAATTCTTTAGTATTTTGTGTTGCACCATTCACAATGGTCAGAGTTCTTTTACAGAAAGGAACACATCATAAACATTCAAACAATGGGTAATATGCCAATTACATTTTAATTATTTTTCCTTAATCCAGGTTCTATACCATATTGTTTCATTATTAATTTAGAAAATTAGGATTCTCAATATAAATAGAGCACCCAAATATGACTGGGGGCCCACTCTTTAAATACCCCTCTGAAGCCACCCTCCGCCCGCACTCATGCATCTGATGAAGCGGGTCTTTGTTCATGAAAGCTTATGATCCAAAATATCCAGTAGTCTATAAGGTGCCACAGGACTGCTTGTTGTTCCTGAAAATACAGACTAACACGGCTACCTCTCTGATAGAAATATGCTGTGTGCACATCAACTGCCCCCTCCACTGTTACTGGAAGTATTACTTCAACAGCAGTTGAATCTGAGAGACAGCATCTCAGCTGGAGTGAATCATCATTGCTCCATTTACTTCACTCTGACAATTTGTACCAGTTGAGGATCTGCTCTTCAAATCTTTTTTTTTTTCAAACGAAGGTTAAAATAGATAGAAACTGTAGGCGCAATCATATCATTGTTATTGATGGGAATAGCCCCTTCAAGGATCAAGTGCTGAGCACATGAGTAAAGCTCACTCGTGAGAGTAAAGGTTGAAAGACTGGACTCTAGGGTTTTAGAGTCTGATAGAATCCTCACTACATTCAATTAAGATAATTCCACTGATTTCGGTGGGAACTCATTGAAACCCTCAGTATTCTGGACAAGGTGCTGTGAGCTCTCAACTCCAACAGCTATGTGAACTAAGACAGTGAGATGTCTTCCAGAGTAGGACCATACATTACTGGTCCTCAAGTTCTATAAAGTAGGTTGCCTCTCTGTGCAGTTACTATACATAGCTTCACTTAAGGGGGTATCATAGTTTACTTACGGGGAAGTCAACATCTGCATATTTCTTAGAGAACTCTGCTTTCAGGAAGTGCCTAGGGAGACAGGACTGTATGGCCACACCTACATAAGATGCCTCTGTCGACAGAAGCCACTGTCTAAAGGGATTTCCCGGCAAAACATCTATCAACAGATCTCATCTACACATAAAAGCAGATGGAAAGAGCTATCTGCTCTATTGACAGCGAATAGCAGACTGCCCGGACCTCTCTTGACAGAATGGCTGACCAGAAGCTCTGCAAAGAAGGCTGCCTGGTGAACTGGAAGCCCTGTCTGTCAACAAAAGGACCCAGAGCATCCACGTGGCTGGTTTGTCAACAGAACACTGCTGAGAGAGGCGTTATACTTGAATGGGGAGAGGTATAATGTGGCTGGTGGATGTGCCAGGGTTTGTCCACAAACTGTCAACAAAGTACATTTGCCGCGTAGGCTTTACATGGTTTTCTTTCTGGCAAAAGCCCTGTTTTGCCAGGAAAAGCATCTCGTGTGGATGTGGCCTATAAGCTGAGGAAGAAATAAAGACTGAATATTGTACCTTCTTGGCTCTTTTTATGCAGGCACATCAAACTTTGTCTGAAGTGGGTTGAATCCTACAAGAATGTGCAAACATAAAATTGGAAGTTTAAACATGGAGCGTACTAGATTTCTTTCCCTGAGTAAATGGACATGAGAATGGATGTGTTCAGGAAATGGGAAAACTATGAAACTGCATCAGAGTCAGATAAAAAGAAAAATAAATTAAGTGCAGTCATGCTACCATTTTAATGGGCAAAGGCTGCAACGTACTCCAATCCCTTCAGAATGACCCAAGGAAACCCAAAAAGTGCTATGGAAGTGTTTTCAATACACAAAAAAAGGTCATATGTGAAAGTTATATTTTCATCAATTTTACTTGTGAACCTGGAGAACAATAAGTCTGCATATTATTAAACCTTAAAAGATTGATTTGTTTGTGATGGATTAGTAATAGGATTAAAATGAGAGTGAATGAAAATGCTTGCAAAGAATGCACTAACTCTTCCACTAGCCATAGACATGAAAAGATAATGTACATGCTGACATCTAAATACAGAGGATAGATGGAGCAGACATGGAGATAATTTACTGAGAAGCATAGGGAAAGCATGAAAATAAAAAGGAAAATACAATAGAGTTATAAACACCAGAGTTACAGACTGACTGGTCTACCACACATCTCCTTTGGAACTGACAGTATGTGGTCAGGTAACAATAGAGACAAAAAGAAAAAAATAAACAAATAAATACAGCATAGTACCTTGTTAAATGTAAACTCCTAAAAATACACGGAAAATTTAGAAAAAAAAGATCTGGAAAGGTAATAAAACTGTTTTCGTACATCTATCTTTTAAATTAAGCACTATTTTTCTTCAGCATAGTAAATTGTCAAAGCTGTATTACATCAATGTTCAGCTGTAAGTTTTTGGAAGAACCATGATACTGTTTTCTTTAGAACAGTGAATATTTTAGAGTTACAAGGCATTTGTAACTCTGAGAGTCCTCTGTACTGCTAATTTTGAGCAAAACAAAAGTGCAAATACAAAGCAGTGGAGAAAAACAAAATGCAAACGAGGATGTGTGACTACTGTAATGAAAGCTAAGGATGGAAAACATCCCACTTAAGGGTTAAAACTCAAGGGAAAAAATATGCTTAAGCTTGCAAAAAAAAGCAAAAGAAAGAGAAGCTTCATATCATGGAAACAAACAGATGCAGAAGGTGAGATTTTGCACATATATGACATTAACACGGTGTAAGACACCAAAAAATCTGGTTTTTAAAGCTCAGACTAGCACTATAATGCAAAGACAAGACAAGGCAAAGCAAAGAGGTTATAAACAGGAAAATGAATGTTCAATAGACAACTGAACATGAGTTAACATTCAAAGAAGCAGCATTATGCAAAAGAAGAAAGAAAATTTGCAGTCAAGCAAATACAAATTAATATTATAAAATTGCACAATCATAATACCACTAAAACAGTGCAAATTACAGAGTACCAAGGAAAAGTATACACCTGTACTATCAAATAGTACAAACACAGGAGCTGGGGACAAACAATTTACACAACAGACACAGACAAAACAAGAAACATGTAGAGAGCAGGCAATGCACTGCAGCAAAACTTCAAGATTATCAAGACAAAAAGCCGTCAAGTAGCACTTTAAAGACTAGCAAAATAGTTTATTAGGTGAGCTTTCGTGGGACAGACCCACTTATTCAGACCATATCCAGACCAGAACAGACTCAATATTTAAGACACAGAAAACCAAAAACAGTAAGCAAGGAGGACAAATCAGAAAAAGATAATCAAGGTGAGCAAATCAGAGAGTGGAGGGGTGGGGGGGAAGATCAAGAATTAGATTGAGTTAAGGATGCAGACGAGCCCCTATAGTGACTCAGAAAGTTCACATCCCGATTTAAACCATGTGTTAATGTTCTGAATTTGAATATAAATGTCAATTCGTCCACTTCCCTTTCTACAAAGGACCGATAATTTCTTTTCAGTAACACACATACCTTGAGGTCATTGACAGAATGGCCCATTCCATTAAAATGTTGACTAACTGGTTTGTGGATCTGGAGTGTTTTAATGTCTGTTTTGTGCCCGTTGACCCTTTGTCTAAGGGAGTTAGAAGTCTGTCCAATATACAAAGCATGTGGGCATTGTTGACACATGATGGCATATATGATGTTAGTAGAGGAGCATGAGAAAGTGCCCGTGATTCTGTGGGTAACCTGGTTAGGTCCAGTGATGGTATTTCCAGAGAAGATATGTGGACAAAGCTGGCAGCGGGCTTTGTTGCAGGGAAAGGTTCCAGGACTGGTGTTCCTGAGGTATAGACTGTGGCTGTTAGTAAGGATCCTCATGAGATTGCGAGGTTGTCTGTAGGAGAGAACAGGCATGTCACCCAGGGCCTTCTGGAGTGTAGTATCCTGATTAAGAATAGGTTGTAGGTCTTTAATAATTCGTTGCAGTGGTCTGAGTTGGGGGCTGTAAGTGATGACCAATGGTGTTCTGTTCTTGGCCTTTTTGGGCTGATCTTGGAGTAGCTGGTTTCTGGGTATGCGTCTGGCCCTGTCGATTTGTTTTTTTACTTCTCCTGGTGGGTAATTCAGGTTTATGAATATTTGGTAAAGTTCTTTCAGTTTTTGGTCTCTGTCAGTTGGATCAGAGCAAATGCGATTATACCTAAGAGCTTGACTGTAAACAATGGATCTAGTCACGTGTGCAGGATGGAAACTAGAAGGGTGTAGATAAGTAGAGCGATCAGTAGGTTTTCGGTACAGTGTGGTACAGATCAGGCCATCCATGATTAGTACTGTAGTGTCCAGGAAATGTATCTCTTGCATGTTGTAATCGAGGCATAAGTTGATGGTGGGGTGCAGAGGAGGAATCAGTGCGGTGAGAGAGACATACTAACGATGACATTCTTTTGTGCAGATCGGCGACAGCGTAACAGAAGAGGGGCAAATCACAATCACAACCTCATCTGTCAGCTAGAAAGAGTCAGAAAAGTAAATCTAAAATTAAATAAAAGCAGATGAAACTGCAACTGTTTGCAACACCTCCCAGGGTTACAACTTGACTATAAACAGGCAAAAGCCACGCAGCAGTTGCCTGCATTGAATCAGTTCAAGGACAGTTAAGGTTTGTGAGCTATCTAATAACATTTCTTCTGAGCCCCTTATATGTGTGCAAACTCTCAAGTGACTACTGCATTCAGGTGCAGAATGGGTATGTTTAACTTAATATAATGCAGTTATCACATGCACTTTGGAACTGGTGATCAACTGTCCCAACTGGAAATTCTATGAGGCAAATGAAGATAGCTACAAAGTGCAATTCATCTGGGCTTGTACCAGCATCTGGGCTTGTACAACAAAGGTGCAGCTGGTAGCTTTCACGTAGAGGTCACTATTTACAACAGAGCAAAGAAATACCCAAACTGAAAACGAATGTCTTGCAGTTAATGTTTGTATGTGAAAAGTTCAACCAATATGTTCAAGTACAGGACACCACTCAAATAGGAAGGGACCAGAAATCACAAGAGAGGATTTTTGCAGAGTTACTCCTATTAGCCCCCAAGCACCTTCAGCACCTGTTCCTGCAACAGCAATGGTATAAACTAAATGCGCTGTGCGCAAAAACAAGGGAGATGTACATAGCTTAAACTGAGCACCCCAGGGGAGTGAAAATATGGCAACTGAACAAGAGATATAGTCCCCTCTCTGACAGTAATGCTAAAATAGCAGGAAATGGCAGGAATATGTCGAAAGCCTCAGCCAAGCTTATGATGTGCCAGTGCAGACTTTAATGGGACAATTTAAAGCAATGCTGCTACAGCAACACATGATAAGCAGTGAGTCAAACCACAGAGTCAGAATTTATTAATGTTAATTGTGTCATTTGCAGCATATTATTAACCATGTATAGTTGCTAATGGAAGGCTGCTTATTTTCCCTCTTCTCTGGCATCAGAAGCATACCAGTTCAAGGTGAATGCTTAGTACAAAATGAATGGAGTAATGCCTTGTAGGGAGCCTCCATGCTTAAAGACTGAACCAGACTGTCAGCTGGTATGACTCAATGAAGAGTCAGTGAAGTCACAGACCTTGGCCTGTTTACACACACTACTAATCTGGCTTCTTGTTTTCTCCAGCTGTGACCTTATCTTAATTGTACAAAAATTACTCTGTGGGCTTGTCTACACTTCCCCAAACTTTGAAGGGGGCATGTTAATCAGGGTGACCGGAGAGCACTAATGAAGTGCTGTGGTGAATACACAGCACTTCATTAGCATAATTCTCCCCTGCAGCAACTTCAACATGTCAAACTTCCAAGTGCCAGCATGCGTGTAGCTGTGAGAACTTTGAAGTGCCCACGCTACTTCAAAGTGCCTTTACTCCCCAAAATTTTGGGGGCAAGTGTAGACCCAGCCTGTATGTCTCATTAAGATACTCATCCTATATGGTGCTGATTTAGTTTCTCATCAACTTCACGCTCCCAGTGGCCTTGCTGTAGGTGCTCAGAACCTTACATCATCATCATCAGGTCGTAAGCTACTATGACAATGGTGAAGATGCCAAATCATTCAATGTTCAAAGTGTTATTTTACAGCACTAAATTATGCTGTTGAGATATTTCATACTCTCAACTAAGTGAAAAATGGAATCTTAACTAGGAAAACAATGTTTGGTATCAACTGAATGTTAGTTCTCACATGACATTACATCTCCTCCACAAATATTTCCACATTGGGCACATCTTTCATTTTGACTAAATGCTTTCAGATTCTCACTCGTTCTGATGTTTCTTCATTTCCAAAATTGCAACCTGATCCATGCCACATGGCATTGACGTCCTGATGGGAAACCTCAGTATATGTGGCCAAAGCATAAGAACAGAAAAATGTGTGAAGTTCAAAACAGGGATCTAGCCATATGTGGGAAAGGAACATACAATCATATGAGAGAAAAGCAGTTAACACTGCCTTATGCAACAGGAAAATTTAAAGATTTGAACATGCCTTCTCCATTCCCAGATTCATATTTATTTCTTGCTGCAGTGTAATTTTATAGATGTACCATTTTAGTTATACAGGTACAAGCAGCAGCAAAATGAAAGAATTCCAGTCCGAAAGATGTTACTATTAATAGGTATTCTGTATGGCCGTTTCTACATAGGCCACTTCCTTCGGAAGTGACATGCTAATACAGGGAGCAAAAGATGCTAATGAGGAGTGGATGCAAATTCCCCACACCTCATTAGCATAACGTTACGTGATTTGGAGTCCGGAAGACTGTTCTTCCGGACTCCAAAAAAATGTGTAAAAGCGCGGCCCCCGGGGGGCTTCTGGAAGGAAGTCCTTCTTCTGGAGGCCCCTTCTTGCCGAAAATATTTGGGAAGAAGGGGCCTCCAGAAGGAGGACTTCCTTCTGGAAGCCACCCCTCCCCCCGGGGCCACACTTCTACATGGTGTTTTGGAGTCTGGAAGAACGGTTTTCCGGACTCCAAATCACGTGACTTTATGCTAATGAGGCACAGGGAATTTGCATCTGCACCTAATTAGCATCTTTCGCTCCTCTATTAGCATGCCACTTCTCAAGGAAGTGGCCTGTGTAGGAACGGTCTATGTGTTTGTATTGCCATGTTGTCTGCATGGACCAGGCCCCCATTGTACTGGATTCTACTATGGAACAAAAAGATAATACCTCAGAAAATACCTTAGAGTCAGATACGGTGCCCTCTTCTCCTTTTCATAGATGTTTTACAAAAGATTGCAAGGCCAGAAGTCACTATTTTGGTCCTAATCTCCTATTGCACAAAAGAATGTGGATTGCTTTTCTTTCATACGATTGATTATATGTTTCTTTCCCACAACAGTTTGGATCCTTGTTGTGACATTCACACATTTTTATGCTCTTGGACCCTGGCCACTACATGCAGTGCACTAGGCCTGTTTGAGACCATGAATCCAGAGGAGAAAAGGGAATTAGTCTATCACACATGTAGCAATTACCTTCCTCTGTCCTGCTGAGATCTGGCAGTGGCTAGGCTCGTACATGCTGAGAACTGCTTATCTGCTCTAGACCCAAACACTGGGATAGAGTTAATCCATCTTGCTCAGCAACTACATTTGTGTCTTAAGCATTTACACAAAGGAGCAAGATGATATATGGTCCATGTCTACTGCTTGTGCTGGCACACCTTGCCACCACTTCCAGGGGCTGGAGAGAAGCAGGCTCTACAGAGTCACTATCTCCCACCTTGTCAAGTTGGCATATTTATGCAGGCATGCTGGCAAAAAGGTGGTACCCTATCTATACATCTTTGCAGTATGCTCCCTCCCCAAGTCAGTCTCCCTCCTAGACTGCTCCAGGAATGGCACAATTACATCAGCAGACTGCAAACTGAGGAATAACCTTGCCAGTAGAAGCATCGTAAGATTGAATTATCAGGAAGCCTGACTCAAGCAATGTAGTTATTTAAACTGAACCCGCTCCTACTGGCTTTGATGAGCACAGAGCAGGTGTTCATTGTGCCTCCACGCCTGTGATTTGCTTAGTCAGAAAAGCTGACCCTCATGGCTTCACTTTCTGGACTGAGATGTCTTGTGACTCCCAGGAGTCCATGGGTTTTGTAGTTATCTTTGCTTATGTTCCATGCTGTTAGTGGTGGGTTTTGCCAAACTACCCCTGCCCTGCTGGTGAGCACCTGCTGCAAAGCATTATTGAAAGGTAAAACTTACAGCAGTGTCCACAGAGCAATATGGCTATTGTGGCCTTCTCTTGACACTCTTTTTCATTTGTCTATTATCAAATGGTAAGTTTTAAAAGTTAAAAAAAAGCATCTTTAACACCTTGGAGTCCCAACCAAGTGAGGTTTCTGAATTTGCCAATCCTATCTGGCCTCAAAAATGCTGGGCCTTTTAAATTAGAGCGAATAGGAAAAAAAAACATTCTATCTCTTACCTTGTTTTTGATGAGTATTTCATTTGTTCTAACCTGGGCCCGCAGATAGAGAACACTCCTTATCTATTAAATAGCAACTTGTATTTATGCACAGAGCACCTTGGAACATGTCAACCTTTTAGTTTTGTCCAGTAAACACATCCTTTTACAACCTTTCCACCTTATGTAATAAGAAGCAGTCTATGTGCCAACACAGCTTGTAATAAAACAATCATAAAATGAAAGGCTGCAGAACCATAAATGTCTTAGAAACATCTTAGTCTCCTTGATTAGCCCCTTAGCCTGGATCTGCTCTTTTCTGCATATTCCTCTTTTCCTCATTTTGTTCTTTGCCATATGCTTTCTCTAGAAGATGTCTGTTCTGGTTATGGGCCCTGCGGGCCTTGACTTGCTGCTACATTGATGCAAATCATCTGTTAGTCTGATGTCTCTCGTGGAGTTCTACAATCCCAGTGTTCTCAGAGATTTTTTGCTTTGAGTTTTACAGGAAAAGCACAGCTTAACTGAGAAGCCCAGTGGCACGTATTGGCATGATGTGCTACTTCTCAACTCCTCTCTCATTCTTAATGTGAGGAAAGAGCTTAAAAAAATCCAATCTTTATTCCTTACTGTTCCAGTGAAACACATATTAGCTAATGATGCTTACCACAGTTGGCTTATAAATTAAGGTTTTAAAGTTGTATTACATTTTCCCCTTTCTGTTTTTCTTCATTATGCTCACTAATGAGCCTGAAAGTTTTCTTTTTAATTTTTTCCTGTTTTTTTCCCCCTGGGAAATATCAGGATTTTACCATCTCATTTTCCCCAAGTTTTGTTGGCTGATCACTCAGAAGCGTTAAGAAATTTACTTTGTCCTCTTCATATAGTCACTATTAATTATGTTAATATTAATTAACCGTTGAAGTTAAATGGATGCCAAAAGTTTTATACTATTGACTGAATGAGGTTTTAATAGTCTGACTAAAACTCCTCCCTTCTTTTAATATTGTGGGGCAGAGTAAAACATCATTACTTGGATAGAGATATTTCTTGTCCTGTCAGTGTTCCTCATTGTAAGCATAAAAAACGTTCTTGGAAACTACAATACCTGGTATTCCCCATTTAAGTCTAAAGAGTATTACTGGAACCTCCGATATCTCTAAAACCAGTATGGACTTTTTATCCTAAATCAACAATTGCTTTACTTTCACTGTCTTCTGCCTTAGGATGGCATTATTTACATTTGGTCTCCAGGAATCATAATATTTGCCAGGTTAGACACAAACTAAAATACTAAGGTAATAGTGGTGATGGGAAGGGGAGAGGACACTCTCTCTTTTCAGGGGAACAAACTTCCTTGCAAACCATCTGAGGATTTTTCCACAGGTCAGCTCTAAGTGAGTCTCATTGTCATTCATTGGAGTAGAGCAGCTGGAAGCTCCTATTCCCAAAGCTGCAAGTGGTTGTGGAAAGTGTATAGAGTGTGCTCTTTCTGTACACACAGGATATTTTACTCTTTCCCAAAATTTATTTTGCAAAGGGTTTCCATATTTTGTAGTATTTCCCTTTTCTGTCCCAAGTCCCATCAACCTTATATATATGTAATTTGATAAGTTTTCATCAGATGTCACATATCAGTTCAGACTTGTGAGCTTTGAAAACTTGGATCAAAATTTTCGGAAGTGGATGTCTAAAATTAGGCTTCTGTATTTATACTTAGCCACCTAAATAAATGGCTTACTTTTCAAAACTGCTAAGAAGTCCTTGTTTTGTGAGATGCATTTTACCTGAATATTATTTTTGGATTATTCTAATTTTATGCTGATGAATGTTATATTGCCTTAACAAACAGAATTGCTGTTAATGTAGTTTTTTCCTTCCAATCATATCATTCATCTGGTCAGCTTGCAAAATTGCTGTGTATTTGCAGACAGGTCAAATCTATACTACGAACAGCTCTACCAGAACACTAGCATATCATGTACTGCAACAGCAAAACACTCCAAGGATGATGCAGTTTATGCTAGCATAAATGCACTTTTGCAACAAAAACTGTATCTACACTAGGGAGCTCTACTGACCCAACTATATCATTCAGGGAACACAACTCTTCACACCAACAGCTACATAGCTATTCTAGCAAAACTTTGTAATTTAGACTTGACTTTAGACTTTAGAGAGATGTTGATTTTAATTTGCTTCACCTGGCATCATTTTAAAAGTTTAGGTAGATAAGGCAACTGTAAAAAATAATATTTGTTCAGCTTGAATCTCCCTAGTCTGGCACTCTTTCATCCAACAACATCTATAATCCAGCATGATTTTAGTTAGCTGGATGACCACTTATCATGGGTGTGGCCAAGTTTTCCATGATGCCATAAAGGGTGTCTATAGCCACCAGTCCTGGCTCCCAGTGTTCTGTGCTGTTTTCATCTGTAAGTCAACCCAAATGTTTTCTAAGAGCCCAATAAGCAGCGGAAGTGTTGATAATGCTGCTAGACAATTTTGACCTCCCATGGTCCAGCAAATTCTCTCATTCAGCACCAGTCGGGTCCCAAGGGTACCAGACTGAAGAGTTTCAACCTGTAGTTCACATCAAATAAACAAATTTATCTGATCTTATTTTAAGCTAATCTTGACCAAACTCTTGACAGGTTTAAATCAGAACTTCAATAAATTTAAGCCAATTTACATTAGATCTGACCTTCTTTGTTTTCGTTGTTTCTATTTTCTCCTCTTTTTCCTTTAAATAGGAGTTTGCTCCCCCATAAAATTCCTGTTCAAGGTGAGTCAGAGGAAACTGGAATGCTGATGCAGCAGTAATGCAGCTTCATATGTACAGCTAAATGTGACAGTATTATTTTGCTTCTCTTGCATCCAAAATTTTGGAATGGATTTAACCTTTTAAACTGATATGGAAAGAATGCAAAACTCCTATTAAACTATGTAACCAAACTAATTCTGTATCTATATCTTTTACCCATGTTATAAATACTTGAATCTCAGATATCAAAAGGAGTGTGGTACTTTAGAAGGAATCATTGCTTATATGGAGTTGCTCATCTTTTTTAGTAATACGAATCCCTTTGCCTATCCAAATTAGCATTTTTAGCAGTCTTTGAAATTTCAGGTTAAACAAGTTGAAATTTGTTATTTTCTTTAATTCATGTAGTTTTGATAAATACTGATGGCAGCTTAGTTGTTTGGTCCTTTGTACTGTAACTATAACACTACTGGAAATATACTTGGCATTGCAACTGATTAGACAGATTCATACAGTAAATTATTTCAGTTCTAAAATGTATTATGAACTTTTGTCCTTATCACAGTGAATCAGAAGTCATTGACGGGTATCTCAAAGTAATTTCTCAACTGTTATCTTTTTTGTGTTGCTTCAGTGTGTGCCCTGATTAACATATGCAAGCAGATATAAGCTTAGATATATATATATATATATGCTTCCAGCAACCTGAACATTTTTACATATATAAAATGTTTTTAAATGTGACGTGATTAAATTCCTAGTTTTTCTTCCACTCTCACTCAGAATTATAGCTCACAATCTGTTCCCAGTTGGGATTAATTTCACCTCAATTAATTTTTAAGCCAAGTATGGCCTGAAATCACTTGGAATTATTAATACATGTTTTTTTTAATTTGAACTATTTTATTAAGAAGCAAAATATATTTTCTGTTCTAGGATCCAAAAGAAACAAAAAAAAATCACAAAAAAGTAAACATTTGTGTTTCACCGGAATGAATATACATCCTATTCATTGTGAGTCAATATGTTAGATTCCAACAAATTCTTCAAAAACGCAATAAATCTATAGTATATTAAACAGGGACGGCAGGAAGAGAAGACTGATTTTTTAAAAGAAATAGAAACAAAATGGATTCCTTCTTAGCAAGCTGGCCTTATATGTGCTCACTTCCTGTAGAGCATGGTTTCCCAAAATGTGGGGGTGTTAAAAAATTCTGGGGGGGGGGATGAGGCGACCCAGCTCCCCCTCCCCCGCTTCATTCACTCTATCCCAGGAAAGAGCCAGCCTTTGATTCCAGCTCTCAGACCCTGCCATTTAATATGGGTGACTCAGTGCAGCTTCTATAAAAAGCAGACAGCCAGCGAAGTTCCACATGGAGCTAGCTGTTTCTTGCAAAGGTGAGTGAGAGTGGGTTGTGGGGGGAGGAGGAGGATGGGTTAGATGGGGATCTGGGGTTGTCTGACTAGGGGGAGGAGAGTGGGGAGGGGGTAAGAGCAGGGGACTAGTGGTGCCTGGCTTTGGCGGAGGAGAGGGGCTTGGGTGGGCACTGGCCCTGGTGGTGTGGGACCTCGGTGGTTGGCCCTTGTGGCATGGGGCCCTGGCAGCATGGGAGGGCAGCTCTGGAAGTGAAAGGCTCAGGTGAGTGGGTGGGTGGCCGGTGCAGGCAGCTCTGGCAGCTGGCATGGGGTTCAGGCATCTGGCAAGCTGGGGATGCACCAGGCACCCGCAAGGGGCCAAGAAAAACTGTTTGTGCTTACTTTTAATTTTAAATGTATTTTTAAATCAAGTTGGTTTGTATTGATTTGAAATTACAAATTATTTTTTTGTTAAAAGCATTGGTTAGATGATGGCAAAGAAGAGGTCGGGGGGGTGAGGGTTTCTCAAAAATTAAAAGGGGGACATGATGCTGAAAAGTTTGGGAAGCCCTGCTTTAGAGGTACTCTAGGTAATGAGGAGACATCTCATTCTGACAAGTGTCAGAGGGGTAGCTGAGATAGTCTGTATCTTCAAAAACAAGAAGAAGTCCTGTAGCACCTTATAGACTTACAGATATTTTGGAGCATAAGCTGTCGTGGGCAAAGACCCACTTCACCAGATCCATCTGGCGAAGCGGGTCTTTGCCCACCACAGCTTATGCTCCAAAATATCTCATTCTGAGTTATCCAACTGCACAGTGGTCATTGCATGGTAGGGCCACCACACCTTGAAAGCACAAAACACTTGTTTGTGATTGAGAATTGAGGCCAAACCCGTATTCCCTGTTCTCCCTCCCTACATTGCATAAAAGAGGGAAGCCACTCTGGCAGCTTAGGAAGCTCTGGGCAGTATGTTATCATGAGATGAATATAGCATTCTTTTTTATATTTGACAGGGAAAGAAAAGTCTTGTATCAGGTAGAAAGCATGCATGCAAAACAGAAAATGTACATACCTTGTATTTTATAGCCTGTCTACTAAGGGGCTGAGTCAAGTAATTTGGGATATTAATGGTTCAGAAGCTTTCAGCCCGCTGGACTGAAATAAGTACACAGCCCTGTGGGCAGTTACTGGCTCAGTGTCTCTGGCTTCCTTGTCTCACATCAATGGCACTGATCGCTCTGACTCTGCTGGCTAAGTGCTTTTATCTTACCAGGCCAATGTCAGGGCACAGGACTTTGTGAGTTGAGGGCTTACCAATGTCTGTTTTAGCCCTCTGATATCAGTGAAGAAGCCTGAGTGATGTAACTGGCACAGTATTTCTAGCTGGGTAAAGTCATGTTAAGTGACAGACTTCTGTTAATCCACTTACTGCACAATCCAGCTAACTGGGTTGGTTTATGATCTGAAACAACTCAGTACTTATAGTTTGAAAGGAAAATGTAAAACCCAATCCATTCTGGGGTTACTGGCTCAACATGAGAGTTATCAATAAATAAATAAATAAATAAATAAATAAATAAAATAAGAAAGAGAGAGAGGGTGAGACTCAAAACTTACAAAAATTTTCCATATTTAAAAATATATTGACCTTTACATTCAGTATCTAGAAACCATCATTCTTGAAGTGAAAAAGTATGACAGCATTAGGGAACCAATTCTGCATTTGTTAATTTTTTCATTTTATTAGATTATTTCCATATTTATACTTGGTTTCACAAAAATTTTTGGAGGTGGCTTAAGAACGCTCAGATATGTCGTCAGAGGTTAAAACAGACAAATATATGATAGAGTTTTGAAAATAGAACTACGATGGATTCACTAATACGGCAAACCTGACATACAAAGACATTTATCTTTGAGCCTATGAAGTTGATTTGTATCAGATCCATCTCCTCACTTTTTCTTGATTTCGTATATCAAGAGCTGTGTCTAGACTAGCCCCCAACTTCAAAGAGGTCATGGTAATTAGGGTGTTGGGTGATTACTAATGAAGTGCTGTGATGCGTATGCAGAACTTCATTAGTCAAAATCTCCCCCGCCGCAACTCCAAAGTGTGAAACTTCGAAGTACCGGCTTGCGTGTAGCCGTGGGTGCTTCGCAGTGCCTGCACTCCTTCAAAGTCCCATTTACTCCTCAAAATTTTATTAATATTAATTCATATTTTGTAACTATTATTGAGACATCAATGGTTTAAAGATAATGTCCTTTTAAAAAGATCGATAATAAGAGCTACCAGTTTGAAATAAATAGCTGAATCAAGAAGTACAACAAATAATTTTTCTTGTATAATGAGTGAGTTTTGCTGGGTTCAAGGAATCACAGCAATGGATCTACATGATACTGGACTGTCACTGAAACCACAGTGCAATTAGAACCCTCTTTTATAAGGGTTATGAGTAATGAGATGGAGTACAGAACACATAGATTCTGTTTCAATAGCATACATAATATCAGGAGAAAAATCAGTCCTCATTTATATTGGTGCAAATCCAGAGTAGCATTGGAATATTGTTTTCTTCCTTATAATTTTCTCTTGCTTTCTTTTGTGTGCTGTTACAGCAGAAATGTTCACATATACTACGGACAATACCAATTATGCAGTTTTGAAATCATTCAGAATTGTAACTCAGATAGGAAAAAGACCTAGGCTGCACTGTATCTTCCAGTTATAATAGGCCCAATTACCCCAGTAATGATAACTCCTTGAAAACTGATTTATTTAGTGAGGCGTCTGAAGTCTATAATTCTTCATACTGCATTATGTGGTGTGGCAGGGCTCCTGCCATACCCTCTGCATCCCATACTTCCTGGTGGCTATTCTTGCATATCTCAGAGGCTCATAGTGACCCTCCAATTGTCTCAGGACTTCCCAGAGTCAAGAGTCTCTTCTTGTTGAGCCACTCTTATCATAGGCCAGTCACTAGTATGGAGCTAGGCCCCTCAAATGCTCTTGGCACTCCACCCTTCTGCTAGGGTTGCTTTCCAGGGGAAGGGTGTGGGGAGCCAAGGCCTGCCCTCCACTCTGGGCTCTGACCCAGGGACCCTAAACAGCTAATGGTGGGGGTGGAGGCAGCTTTTCCTCCTCTGCCCCAATGATAACAGCCTTTCCTTGGGCCACTTCTCCCACCACTTCCCTCGAGTACCTTCTCCCAGGTACCTGGCTGAGTCTTTCCTTTCCTCCAAACCTCACTTCTCTAGTGTCACTTCCTAGTCCATTCCTCTTCTCCTGCCCCTCCTTTACCTAAAGGGACCGTTTCCATGTTGACCCTGCCCACCTTAACTGGATGCAGGTGTCTAATTAGCCTGGTGCTGCAGGCCAGCTCTTAATGAGCCTCAAAGGCTTATTTTATGTTGGGAACAGAAACCCACTCACTCAGCTCCCAGTGCCTGTGCCCTCTATAAGACTCCTACAGCCAACTGCTTTCAATCTGCCTCAGTGGATAGAAACATGTCATGCCATTCTACTTTGCAAGTGTGCATGATGGCATTGAAATGAAACATCAACTGAGCAATTCTAAAGAAAATGCTTAATTGTACAAGATCTATCAATTAATACTTAGCAATTATTGGGTAATTTTCCACTTCACAACTCTTCACAAACAGCAGTTAATTAATCAGTGTAACACCTCTGTCAGGATTAATATTAGTATCCCCATCTTGTAGGCTTACTATTTAAGCATTTTCCCTAAGGCTACCAAAGGAATTTGCATCACAGCTGACGTTAACATGCAGGACTTTCTGACTCTTAGGCAAACTTTTGGATCTCTAAATCATAGTTTTCTCTCTAAAAGGCAATCTTTATCATGTAGCCAGTTTTAATGAAGATATATATGATTGTAAAAACATTATTGGTGGCAAACAAGTACCATGGCGAATGGATAGTATTTTAGCCAGTTGACTCTGATGGGATCTCAACCACCAGGCAAGTAGGTTGATGGCATTTAGTAACCACATATAGATTCCTACAAAGTGTTCTCACACATTTTAATACCACAGTTCTGTTGCTTAGGCATAAGCCATTGATACACAGGTGTTTTAAGGTAAAGCAACTACTTTGAAAAGACAGGATTTCATTGAAACTTTCATTCAAGACAACACACAAAACACAAGCAGTCCTATAGCACCTAAAAGACTAACAATTTTATTAGGTAATGAGCTTTCACGGATAATACCCACTTCATCAGATTCTTTCACCAATAGGACTGCTTCTTTTTTTTTTGTTTGTTTGTTTGTTTGTTTGTTGGTTTTTGGTTTTGGTGTTGGTTGGTTTGGTTTTTTGTGTGTTTTGTAAAGCTACAGACTAACATGGCTTCCCTTCTGAGACTATTCAGGACTAGTTTATTTGTTTGAGTTTCCCATTTGCACAGAAAGTGGATGCCGTTAAATGTAAACGTTGATTACCAGTACTAACCATGATAATTTACTTTACTTTGAAGTGAAGAACACTGAGTATTTAATGGTGCTCATGTAGCACTCAGAGGGGCTGCATCTACACTACAGCAATCTTTCAAAAGTCCTTCCAGAAGATCTGTTCCAAAAGAACTTCTTTGGGAAGAGAGCACCAGCACACAAAAAAGCAGAGCAAAAGCGTTATCTGCTCTTTCAAAAGAAAGCATCCACACAGCCCCAGCGCTTTCGAAAGAACAGGCCGGGGATCAAAAACTCAGGTGCCATGAGGAGTGCTCTTTTGAAAATAAGGGGCTGCAGGGTGTCTACACACATGTTCTTTCTAAAGAAGCTTTCAAAAGAAGGTGCTTTTCCTGAAATGGGAGTGGAAGAGCACTTTCAAAAGGAGCACTGTATTCTTTTGATTTAATTTGAATAACACTTGTTATGTGTAGACGCTCTGCTGGTTATTTCAAAAGAGCTCCTTTTGAAAAATATTTTGAAAGAACTTGCTCATGTAGATCCAGCCAAGAGGATGCTGGCTTAAAGTTCCTTTTAAGGAAAGGAGGCCAAAGATAACAGGTTTGTTGGCAAAGTAGCACTTAGTTTATTATTATGTGCAAACACATTGCGTTGTATTTGAGGCACAATGGATATCTGATACCTAAAAATTATTCTAATTGCCAACTAGAAGAAAAATAGTACTAATTTTTCCTGTTTAAATTGGCAATCTGACTAATTTTAGGCATCCACTGTCTTTTATCTATTTTATATATATGCACACACACACCTTTGAAATTCATAGAGAATGAAATATAATATGCAGCTTGCTCTCTCTCACACACAGCCCTTGTACACACACTGTTGAAAATGCATAGAGAATTAATTCATGTCTTTTTGGTGATTTTAATATTTCGTTTCTGGAGAAGTTCATGTAAATAATTGACTAAGCAGTCATTTGATTTGTCATTGGTAGGGATCGATATATGCTATGTTTTTCAGTTTTCTTTCCTATGGTCGGCTGCTTCTTAATCACTCCAATATTCAGCAGAATTGGACTGCAAGCATGAATTATTAAGCAAAATTGTTTTTCACCCTCAAATATTCAACAAAAGACAATAAACTGTTTGTACTATGGTAGAGCTACAAATCCACATGAAAGCAGAACCAGTGGCCTCAATGAATATGGAGTGGAGAGGTTATGGCTACTGTCCCCATTTACAGACTGGAATACTAGCTGGTATAGATGACATGGCTATCACCCTCCATAGATATTGTTTGAAAAGTATATGAGGGCATTTGAATAATCAAAATTAAAATTTCAGCTGTTTTAACTCCTCTACGAAAGCTTTCTTCTCTAATACCTACAATTTAGACATTCCGAGCAACGAATAACATTTATTCATATCCCTTTGCTACTCTTAAGAAATCTTACAGTGAGTTTAGTATCAGCCATCAACAAGTCAGAGAAATTCAGTCTTTGACTAAGATGTATTTTACTGATAGTGAGGATAATTGAAGGTAATGGGTTCACTAATTGTAAAAGTCCTTAACATGAGATTAAATGTCTTCCTAAAAGTATGTCTGCAGCCACTTTCTGTGAAAAGCTCTATGTCCTATGTGGCAAGAAGTTATGGTGGAGATGAGGGTTTGGGATGGTCAGCCTAGATGTTCAGAGTAATTCCTTCCTTTAGGGGGCCATGGAATGAACAAGAAGTTCTTAGTTGCTCTCATTGTGCTTATAGCACTTGCAAGTCAGCATTAAAGCAGTAATTACAATCAAATCTCATTATTCAGCCCGTCACCTGAAGGATTCAGGGAGGATTTTTTTCACCCTGTGGACAATTGGCCAGATGTATTGTTAGAGGTCTGTTTTGCTTTTTGCTCTGCTCCCTCCCAGTCTTTCTCTGAAGCAACAGGGCTTGACTACAGCTGTAGATGGGGACTAGGTCTTTCTCTATGTGTAGCATACATGCTCAGATTCAAAATGGTCACTAGATTTGGGACCCACAAGGAGTTTGCTCCCACCTCTGATGAGCAGGAATTTGGGGCAGGAGAAGGGTGAATGCCTTCTTCGGAAACATTGGGCATAGATCACCTCCTGGAATCATCCAAGGTATCTCAGCTAAACACTTCCCTTGCACTGGGGGTGCCCTTAGGCATTTATGGTACATCTGTCTCTCTTGTCCTCTGCTTGTAAAATCCAACAATATTGTCTTTTTTTAATTCAGATGCTGTGTGCTAACTCAAGACATGGAGCTCAGTATATGTATCTGGATGAAATGTAATGCTCTGTGATATACGGGAGGTCAGACCAAGTGATTTAATGATCCCTTGTGGCCTTAAACTCCATGAAACTATGAAGTAGGTTAGGTAAAGGAATTCAGAGCCTTTTGAATGCCAATTTGTTGAACAGATCTGACGGAGAAAGATCAACACCATATTCAGTGTCACATAACAGATGTTAATAACAGTTAGACATAGTACACTCCAGTGTTGTTCTTAGGTATATATTCATAGCATCACGACTACATGGTGGATAAGATATTTTGTAATCCATCTGTTATCTACCTAGGTAAATAAAGAATGTAAAGTTTTTGAAACTAGGTCATGAGAACAAAGATTCCTAAACCTCTTTTATCTGCAGCTGGCCTTTAATTTGTTGGGATCAAAACTGGAAACCTGGGCATATTCTGGCAGACTCAACATTTAATTCACACAGATAAACATATTAATGTTATATCTGCAAGTTGTCTATCTCCCTTACTGGAATACTGAATGAAACAATCAAGAGACAGACGGAGCGTTCCTGGAAGACTCAGAGCACGCTTTATAACAAAATGTTCAATGAGAATGAAGACATCTGGGAACAGTTTGGGGATGACTTCAGATCTGGAGCTATTCATGTGAACTAGAATTACGTTGTATGGCTGTTTTGGTCTTGATGTGAACTTTGCTTTCTGCCAGCTGGGTAAATCTCTCCCATTGTGGGGTATACCATGGCGTCTGTGGTTACCAGCTGCATGTTCTTCTTGATCCCTCTGCACAGACGTGGCCTATATTGTATTCTTGTCTTGTACATATATGTGACTGAGCTTCTTACTTATTCATATTTCATTAAAAAAAACTGAAATAATATCTATGCATAAAATGTTGTGCTAGAACTTTTTCTTATGAGCTCCAAAATATTTCAAGTTCTGGATCATCCCACCAGCACTTTTTTGTATATTTTTATAATTTATAATAATCTTTACAAAGTTTGGGAGACAATTTCCTACCCAATTAATTTTGGCTGTTTTTTTTTTCCAGATGCATTTCTTTCACCTGGTGCTTTAAAACAAGATAACTTTTGAGTATCTGTTTTTGTTTAATTTGCTGTTAGTTTTTATTGTTTAAAGTATATTTTTATTTTACTCGAGAAAATAAAGCAGGGATGAGAGAAAGGGGAGAAAGGACTTTTCTTTGTTTTACTTAATCTGGTTTTGTACTGGTAAAAGACCATCAATGAGAACGTCATTACACCAGTATGAAGGAGATACAATGTTGCTTCGATGTAGTTTACAGGCTATAATAGAAAAAAATCATAGATTCAATTATCCATCGAATAGTTAGTTATCTAAACAGATGGGGAAAACTCCAATGGGAAGATGTGTATGCAAGCATTCAGAAGACTATGTAATGATGGATGTTGTGTAGAAAATCCAAGACTAAATTAGGGTGATTTGTCACAGGAAAAAATCACATTCCTTTACATAGTAAATACTGTATACCATTGTTTTGTTAACAGAGGCCCATAAGGACAAACAGTTTTGAAAGACAGTTATTATTCTCATAGTTACAGTAGCTATTTAAAAAATGATGTCAGTGTAAATTTAGAAGGTAGTGTGCACACAGTGGAGTCACCTTCACCATAAATAATCATAAAAAATACTTAGCTTTTAAATTACAAGTAACAGATGTGCAGAAAATTAACCATGATCCCAGAACAGACTTTGTGAGCCAGATTCTCCTTTTTCCTATCAAGGTTTTACACCAGTTTTATTCAACTGATTTCAGTGAAGTCACTCCCAATTTGCGCTGGTGCAAGGGAGAAAATCCAGCCCTACAAGTGCATCCCATTTGGCACAAAAGGCACATTTTCTTATGGGTTCCTCACACATTAGGCTAGTAAAACTGTAGCATGTGCTTTCCTCAGATGATTAAAATAATGTTATGGAACATGACAATTTCTGCCGGTTTAGAAAAATATGTTGGCAGCAGCTTTTGGAAATTACACTACGTGGAGGTATTTGGTTACACACCTGGAACATGCTCAACTATTCATGGTGGGATTGAACCAGAGTCAATGGGGAGTCTTTCCATTGAGCTCAGTGGGCTTTGGATTAGGATGTTTCAGAGGTGTGGTAGGTTGAAGAGTGCCTGCAGAGCATGTGTGTATTTGGTAGATCACAGTTTAGGAGATTGTTGTACGCAACAGCCATTGTAAAAAGTTACAAGAATCTTTTTCAGAATATGTAAAGCATATTTTTGGCCTTCATATTCAAAAAAGACTGCAACAGTTTTGCCCAAACTTTCAAATAAAAATTTCCCTTGCACAAATTCTATGGCTGGAAAAGAATCAGAGTAAAACCTAGAAGTTTCACAATCCTATAGGCAATTATAAATCTGGGCTCAGAATGGGAAATAATCCCAACCTTAATGGTACAAAACACTTCTGCTCCTGCTATAATCATCTAATATTGCAGCAGCAGAGAAATATCAAATGGTAGTATGACTTCTGCACCACTTAAAATATGAAAAAGGGTTTATTTGTCTTTTTAAAAAAATCCTGTCATTGAATAGATTGTGAAATATTTCTTGGCCCTTATATCTGATGTCATTCCACCATCCTTTGGGGATTTTTTTCAAAGAAGCAAGAGCTAAAATCCTTATAGTTAGTGGTATATTCTCTTTGCCATGTGAACATGCAACTCTCATTAAAGAAAAATAGACTTATTTTGTCCAACTTTTGAAACAAAAAAGATTTCAGTATTAACTGAAATATGTGAAAATCTGAATTTTAAGACAATTTTAATATAGTGTGAGAGCCAGATCCTATAAACATTTACACAAATAAGTAACTTTATATATGGGATTAGGTCCATTGAACACACTGAGACTATTCAATTGTGTCAAGTTATTCACATATGTAAGTGTTTACAGAACCAAAGCCTTTTGGGAGTGGGAGGAGGAGGAGTCCTTTTTGTCTTGAAGTGTGTACTGTGCCAATTACCACAGTATGCATATGTTTTCCAGGTTACTTCGATTGGCATAGCAAGCTCTCTAGTTCTGTGTTCTGTTCATGAAGTAACATTGGAACCTTATTTCATGATTTGTTGCTTAAAGAACCTTTGATGGAAATTGGCAATAAATTCATCTGTAAGGGGCATGTTTGTGGCCTGATGTTCAATTTCTTCATCTAATACTTGTGTGCACTTTGAGAAATGGGAAGAGTATGATACTCAAATAACTGATAGCTTTTGGTTACTATAATCTAACATTTTAAGACATTAATATTCAAAAATATATAGTGTAATGTTTAAAATCATGTTTAAAACACATTATTCAATCTCTAGTTTGTAAAGGTCTTGCTTGGGATGGGATTGATCCAAAATCCCAGTGGGAGGTTTAGATTTCAGTAAAAAAAAACTTTCTAAAGTGTTCATCTGCAATGAATGTATGTTGGGGATATGCTAAAAACTGCTTTTGTTGGTGATTTTGCTTCTTTTTCCCTCAGAGCAAAGCAGCTAAAAGTAGAAGTGGGAGAGAACTTCTTCAACTAAACTTACTTCTGGCTGTAGAAATTCCTGACCATATATTGGGGAGAACAAGGGTACCTTTTCAAATTTTTGAGAGGAAGCAATTATATGCTAATTTACATCTGATGCCTAACTGTAAGAATGTGAGTAGTCCCTTTGAGTATATCTATACTGCATCTTGGAATGAGCCCCCAAGGCCAGATCCACAGACTTGTTTGCGCTAGTGTGATCTAAGTAGTTGTGTATGCACTGCAGGTCACGCTGGAGCTTGGGATGCAACATCAAAGCACCATTTGCACAGTTACTTTTAGCTTGCTAGGCCAAGCCTCACTAGCATGAGTCTGTGGAGCCAGGCTTGAAGGCTCCCTCATAGATTCAGTATATACGGGACGGCACTTAAGTGCTTTGCTTAGTCAGGACCCATGAGTGTGAACAAGTTCTTTACTTTTTTCCCTTTAGTTAATCAGGAGACCTTATCCAAACTATGAGAAATTTGAGGAAAAAGGAGACAGATTTTCACACTTCAGGTTTTCACTTCAGGTTATAATGCAATAAAGTTCATAGTACAAAAGTAGATGCAGCCAGATGTCACAGATTTATACAGAAGTTCCACATAGAAGCGTGATCCATCAGCTTTGGTTACTGTATATTTTTCTTTCTCTTTGACTGAACAAATGATTGATGGGAAAAAAAGCAACCAGTTCCAGGCGTGAATTGAACGGGTACATTGTAACAGCAAACCTTTCATGCTGCCCCCTTGTTCTCAACAACACTAGAGAGCTTACAGCCGTGTGACTGCACTGATGCATAATAGCCGTTCTAAGCCAAGTGGAGAGACTTCTCCTGTGGATGTAATTGTTCCAGCCCCCATCAGCAGTGGCAGCTGTGCCTCCGGGAGCAGCTCTCCTGCTGACACAGTGTTGTCCACACTGGTGCTTAAATCAGAAAAAAAATAGGTCACTTGGGGTGGCGAATTCACATGCCTGAGCGCCAGATCTGATGTTTCTTTAAATAGTCATGTAGCCACAGTCTAAGTTTTGTTTTAAATAAAGTCTCCATTTGTTTTGTTTGCTGACACAGCCTCAAAGATGTGAGGCCAGTGAGTCGGCTGCAGTGATGCCTTCCTGCTTTTACAGAATACTTAAATAATAGCTCAGAGAAGCGTGATTTCTCTTGTTTATTTTGGCAAGTATGAACTTAGATAACATTGACACTTACAGTATATTTCACTGGTCATCAAATATACACAGAAAAGAGAGAGGGGATCATATTATGGAGATCTGCACAACTTACTGTCTGCTTCTGGAACCATGTCTGAATGGGCTTGGGAGAGCTACACTTCTTTCATCCTCTGCCCATCTTTAGCCACCACGAACCTTGTCGTGCTAGCCTAAGTGCAAGTCCTTTAAAGGCAGGGAATCAGTTCAGCTGGGGTGCCCTCTGAAGCAAGTGGATCCCAAACCAGGTCACTGGCTATGTACTGATGAGCAGCTTGAGAGTGCAGGAAGCCAAAGCCCTGAGGAAAGAACATGGATTGGTTTGTTTCCTTTGTTGAAATGCTCGGGTGTAACTTTCAGTGTTTGGAAACAAAGGAGGGTGGGAGCTCAAACTCCCTGTACAGCCTGAAAGACTACTTCCTTTAGGTGAGGGAGGGGGCCTGGGCAACTCTGCGTCCTGAACATATGGGATTCCCTTGCCAGGGGTCAGCTGAGCCAAGAATTACTTCAGGAGTGCTGTATCCCGTATCTCAGGACTGGATCATGGAATTGCTATTGCCTAGGAAATGACAGGAAGAAAATGAGGTGTCTACCTCAACCCAACAGAGAGCAAACACAAACAGCCCTTCAGGGTCCAGCACAATATCCCAGCCTCTTTCTTCCCCCTCTCCATCCCAATGGGGAGCCAAATTCAAGAAGCCCAGAGGAGCCTCACAAAGGGGAAGCCAAACATAAGGGCCACATCTATACGGGCTGCTTCTGTCAACAAAACTGGGCTTTTTTCGACAAAACTTACCAAGCATTTACATGGTTAAAGCACTCTGTTAAGAGTTTGTCAACAAAACTCATCTGCTCAGCTGGCAGCATTATACTTCTCCCTGTTTGGGTGCGATGCCTCTGTTGATATTGTTTTGTCGACAGAGTGACTGTGTAGACACCTCTGTCAACAGAAAGGGCTTCCGGTTCCCAGGCAGCCCTGTTTGTAGAGCTTCTGGTCGGCCATTCTGTCAAGAGAGGGAAGGGCAGTCTGGCTGCTCTCTGTTGACAGAGTGTCTTGATCTTTCAGTCTGCTTTTGTGTGTAGATGCTATCTGTTGACAGACGTTTTGCTGGGGTTTCTCTGTCAATAGTGACCTCTATCAACAGAAGCTGCCCATGAAGATGTAGCCAAGGAGCCCAGCACAGCTCAGAAACATATTTAGACCACCTATGAGGAAGCCAAGCTCGAGAAGACCAGAGAACATGGATGACCATATTTTTGTTGTCGGCATAATCTACTGTGATTGTCCATTCATCCAAGAACAATGTATTTTGCAGGAAGAAATTGGGTAAGTTCTCTTATTCAATATGATGTCTCAGTCCACTACTATAAAAGCCTTACTCAGGTTTGAAGGAGTCAACCTGATTGTGGCTATGCAGGGAGAAGTAGCTTCAGTTTCCCCTTGAGTATATCTCAATCCTTTTGCTGCAAAATGCTACTTTACAGTTTTTTTCTTTTATATCTTTTATTTATCAAGTTTATTTCCTTTATAAACCAGTAACTTTAATTGTGAAGATTGGACCTTGCAATATTTTTTCCAATGGGATAAATCCAGAAGCCTCACACATAATTCATGGTTTCACATGAAATCCAATGATTATAGTTCCATTAATGATTCTTGCATGGTTCCATGTGGAACCAATAAGTCTGTTGGTTAAAGTTCTGCCTTTAAAACTTTAATGATTTTCTATGAAACATTAGAGAGTTTAGCACCAAAAATCTTTGAAAGGAGCTATATATATATATATAAAACTATTATCAGTTTCATTACTGTTATGTGATAGAACCTAAACTTTTTCATGTAAAACCACCTTTTTCAGAAAAGTAGCCAAGCTGGTTTGACATTCCCATTACTGTGAAGCTTTCTGGTTTATCTCATGCAGTACAAACACACATTTTAAAAGAGGAGTTGTCATTTTATTCTAATTGCTACCTGTAAATTCATCGTGTTAATGAGTGAACCTTGTTTTGTTTTTGGCAAGATGAATTTCAAGTCAAACATCCAGCCAGAAGCACAAGGAAATATACATGCCTAAGAGCTGCTTGGCTGCGTATTACTTTTAAAAGGGCTGTCCACAGGAGATGAAAAATTAGGATGAATTTGTAAGGAAAAACACCAAATAAAATGTTGAAAGTATAGAAAGATGGTAAATGAGCTGATATTTTACCATCTTAAAAACTTCCAGGTTGACATTGGTGTATAAAATAAGGATGTGCTACACAGATTAAACTGGTGTACAAGTAATAAAATATATTCTATTAGTCAAATTTATTCTATGACCATCACATTAATTTCCATACAGATTTTTTCCCTAATTTCAGCTGTAGGTCAGAACTTTTACTGTCATAAATGTCACCACCTACGCAAGACAGTACCTGTAATTGTAGACAGAAGTAAAGTTTGTTTCTTGCTATCAACTCAGTCTGTCACATATTTGTATCAAAAATAGTGACTTCCTCTTTCCAGAGTGGTTTTCAATGATCTGTTCTGAAGTATAGTAAATAAGAGTGATTTAGTGAATACCATGGTGACAAGTATCAGAGATGTAGCTGTGTTAGTCTGTATCTTTGAGAACAAGTCCTGTGGCACCTTGTAGACTAACTTATAGACTTATTAGTCTATAAGGTGCCACAGGATTTCTTGTTGTTAGTGAACACCAATTTACTTTTGTTAAGGAACCTGGTAGGTGGTAGTGCTGTTATTTTCTTAGAATGCAAAGAAGTTTTGACCCTTGGGAAGACAAGCTGGGCTGTTAGTTCTGGGCCATGCAAGGTTTTTGTTTTGTTTTTGTGTAGAAGCAGCTGTGGGGGAGAGAGAGAATTGTGTAAGGAGCAGACAAGTTTGCTGTCTGCCTTTGACTCTGATTAGAGTTTACTCTTCAGGAAAAGTTGCTGTCTGAGAACTAAACAGTGGTGTTGAGCTCTGATTTCTGATCAAAGGAGATTTCCCCTCATTTCAGGACTGACAAATGTAAAAAGGGAGTTGAACTTAGAATATACCTATGTGCCACATCACTGATTTCTTTTTTGCTGACAAACGTGATTTTCAAGGCCCTGGGCATTGGCAAATGCTCATCAGAGGAGGGATACTGGTATAAGGTGAAGACAATGGTATCTGAAGTAGGAGAACAATAGCATGTCTGATACTTGCAAGCATGGTATTGTTTGTTCCCTATTCACCCTGAAAGAGTTAAAATTATTAGAGGCCTGCCTTGAAACATTTGTTCCTAAATTTCTAATTGATTTAGTCAACTATTTTACTTCTTTGGTTTTGGTAAGCAGCCATTAATCTGGTTCCAATTGAATGTCCCAAAGAAACATCAGCTGGGAAGTCAGTCATTTTTTGTGAGGTGTGTGTATTCAGTTTGTGAGCCATGACTTAATTATATATAGTTGTGTGGGTCTCTTTTATACTTTATGCAGCTAGCATTGCTCATACATCTTGAATGATTTGCTTAACCCCAATTTCAAAAACACAAGCATTGAGGCAGTGGTGAAAAGACAGTTTTAAGAGTATTGTATGAGGAAAGAGATTGTACATTCGATCAAGCAGTGTTGACTTACTTTTGTAATAGGTATCCTTTATCAAAAGCAGTTTGTGATAATCTGTCTAGCTACTGTACAAAGGAATTAATATTTTACTACTTCTTGGATTAGTGATGGGCTGCAATTTCTGATTATAGGAGGCACATGCACAGCTGACTTTCTATTACCACTACATTAAATTTTCCCTAAACTGATTTTTAATGAAAATTGTGTTCATATTTTGACTTTTTGATTCAAAACATCAGATAGTTTGTTTTATGTGGAGGGAAGGGAAATACAGCAAAATTCTTAGGGTTTTTTTTTCCATCTGGTTGAAATTTGGACATTGATCATGTTTGAAATATGGAAAATTTCTACCAGTAATCAAATAGAATTTTTAGATATTGCCAAATTCTGTTAAAAATGTGAGGGAGATGTTTTTTACAACAAATGTTCCTGGTCATTGACTCACTCTGCTTGCTAAATTTCCAAAGTTGTGTTATTAATGTGAAGTTCAAATTGAATAGGGTGCATTAGCTGGAGATCATGCCCCTGGAACATCAAGGCCAGAAGGCAGCTGTTGTGAGGAATAAATTACAGTTTCAGCTAAACGGAACTCCCACAAACACTGCACGCTGCTCTTAAGTGATATTCAAGATAGTGGTTTTCAGGATGTCAGATAGTCAAAACACAGGTAGGGAAAAATGACCTGTTTACACTGCTAAAGGCAAAAAAAATGTTAAACACAGCTTTGGTTGTTTACAAAAACCCTAAAACAAGTAACAGAAGCAAATGAATAAGGCTTTAGCACAACTTGGAAAAATCCTCTCTCAGAATTAAAAAAAAAAAACAAAACTCCATGATCTCAAACAGATGTGTTATTATAATAGTTTAACCCATAAGAGAGAATGTATTAGTATATATTACATATTTAAAAAATTGTTCCCCACACACTCTTTTATCCCAGTGTTTCAGATCTGGAGACAGTGTATTGGCAAATCTTGAGATTAATACAACCGATATGCTTCTTGAAAAAAATCTCACCCCAAAATAGTAATACATACAGGAATACTCTTTAAAGTCTGATTCAGATTCATGACATCAACATTAGGCTGCTGTTTTCTTGAGGCTAGAACACTTCTCACCCCCAAAACATGGCTCTAGAATGTCTTGTTAAGCATGGACACCAAAGGCTTTTTCTAGGCAATCTCTGGACCTATACATTATGGTGGATACATACTGAAGTTGATGGTCTCCATTGTGGTATACATAGAATAAACAGAAAACATCATTTTTTTAGATCAGGCATCACTTCCTCAAAGCATAAATCAATGTTTTCCTATGCTTCCCTTGAAAAGCCAATTTATCAACCTCTTTGCCTCCTAAAGGCTTGTGTTTCCTCCTTGCCTCCTAGAGGCTCTAAGATATTCTAGAAATGATTCATCCCATGTGCAGGACCAAAGTATCAACAGTCTGATGAATCAACATACTATGTGTTGGTTTTCCAGCTCCAAAGTTGGACACTTAGGCATGTCTACACTACAGAGATCTGTTGACAGAAGTCACTGTCAGAAGAGATCTTCTCACAAAACTTCTGTTGGTAGATTATGTCCACACAGCAAAGCAAAACAAAAAAGCAGTCAAGTAGCACTTTAAAGTCTAACAGAGTGATTTATTAGGTGACATTTCTTGGGACAGACCCATTTCTCCAGACCGTAGCCATGCCAGAACAGACTCAATATTTAATGTACAGAGAACCAAAACAGTAATCAAAGTTGACAAATCAGAAAAAAAATTATCAAGGTGAGCAAATCAGAGAGAAGAGGGGCAGGAGTTAGAGGGGAGTCAAGAATTAGATTAAGCCAAGTATGCCAAAGAGCCCCTATAACGTCCCACAAAAGCTCACCTAATAAATTATGTTGTTAGTCTTTAAAGTGCTACTTGACTGCTTTTTTTGTTTTGATACTATATAGACTAACACGGCTCTGTCTCTGTTACTACACAGCAAAACAAGTTGCTCTGTTGCCAGAGAGCAGTCAAATTGTCTGGCAACTTTCTGAGCAGAAAGGGCCCAAAAACCCTGGAAGACAGAGTTGCATGGCCAGCAAGCCCTTCCAGGAGCCCTGGCCAGCATTCCCTTAAAGGGACACCCCTACACCTATGTTCCTTGTCCATGCTGAGGCTTGCCTATCTTGTTGAGGGACAGCATGGCTACTGTAGGGCTCTCATGCTGTCTGTGAGAAACTTTGTGCTTTCCAGATAGCTATGGTGCCAGAGCAGACCCTAAGGGGCTTGTATGGGCCCCACGCACACAAGCGCTGCCGCTTCTGCTTCGCTTTATCCCGGCTGCCCTCCTATTCCTCTGAGGGGATGAGCCTAGGATTGGCTTCAAGAAGCGCACTCTGGCAGCTACACAGGCCCACCTGCGCTTGCCCCTTCAGGTGCCCCTTCAGGTGCTCAGGCAGGTCTGGAGGTACACCACCAGGTCTGACTGGTGGGACTGGCTCATTGTGGAGCAGTGGGACGACCAGTAGTGGCACCAGAATTTCAGAATGGGAGAGGACACCTTCCTGGAGCTCGGCTCCTGGCTTGCCCTCATCTTCCGCAGACAGGACACCTGGATGCAGCACCACTCCCCTGGAGAAATGTGTTGCCATTACCCTCTGGAAGCTCACCATTCCTGACAGGTTCTGCCCCATCGGGAACCAGTTTGGCATGGGGAAGTCCATCACTGGGGCCATCCTCATGCAGGTAAAGGCATTCTTGGACTACAGACCTTGCACAAGTGGGGTGTCCTGACCAAAGGGACCCTCAGGGAGTGGGGTTGGGGGTGCAAGCGAGTGGGGGGAAGTCCCATCCCCCGTGGATTGTGACATCCTACCCTTGCACAGACCTGCTGCTGGGAGGGGAGGGGGAATGGCTTCACATGGGGGGGCTCCCAGACAGCTAGAATGGGAAAGAGGACAAGAGGGAGTGGAGAGTCCACTGGGGCCAGGGGCTCCCTCCCCCCGTCTCTGATGTGTGTGTTTGGTCCGCTTCCTTGCAGGTCATGATGGCCATCAACATGCTTCTGCTGCAGAGGGTTGTCTGTCTTGCAGCCATGCACATGGTCATGGCCAGCTTTGCCACCCTGGGGTTCTCCAACTGCCTCAAGACAATCGATGGGACCCACATTCCCATCGATGCCCCAGACCACAGCACAGCCAGGTTCTTCAACAGCAAGAGATATCACTCCACTGTGCCGCAGGCCCTAGTTGACCACTGGGGACAGTTCCTTGATGTGCACATCAGGTGGTTGGCCGGGCGCATGATGTGTGGGTGTTCCACAACTCCAGCCTGTGCTAGAGGATGGAGACAGGCACCTACATCCCTCACCGGGAGCTGGCAGTCAAGGACATAAACATGCCTTTATGCATGATGGAGGATACCACCCACCCCCTCATGCCCTGATGAGGCTGTATACGGCGCATCTGGATCTGAGCCAGAAACTCTTTAATGACCAACTCAAGCAGGCATGAAACTGGTCTGGACATGGGAAAGCACAATGTCCCCCAAGTAGTGGCCACTGGTCCACCAGGCCCATCAGGATGACTTGTGGATCTGGGAGGCCCTGAGGGAGAGCTTCCCCTATAGCCCCTGATAATCTTCCCCTGAACTCTGCAGTGGGTGCCTTGGGCCCACAGCCCTACCCTGTCCCAACTATGACCTGCCCCTTCACTGCCTCCCCCCTTCCCGACCCCTGCCCAATAAAGAGGGACAGGGGGTGGTGTTCTAATAGCTTTTTTCTTTAAAGAAAGATAAATGTGTTGAAAATAAGTGAGTTGCAAAAAATACTTGCAATGTTCAAGAAGCTATAACTATATACAGTGGCGGGGCTTGGAAGAAGGGGATCTGAACTTGGCTGAGGGGGCTTGGGACAGCGGGAGCGTTAGTCTAGTGAAAGGGTGGGAGGCCACAATCCCAGGGAGGAATGGGACCCTGAGGGGCAGCAGTTGTAGGATCCCCGCCTGCCATGGGTTTGGGACCCCTGCTGGGCTGGGTTGTGACTGGGAACAGGGGGAGGTACAGTGATGGTGGGGCTGTGGTGGGGTTGGGCTCAGCAGAGGGAGTGGGGGGAACCTGGAGGGCAGGGGGCAGGTATGGCAGGTGGGTTTGAGGGCAGGGGATTTGCCAGGACCATTACCCACTGGACAAAGTTCACTGCACCTTGGGAGATGTCTAGTAACCACCACCCCCAGGCCAAGGGACAATATGTCCCAGGAACACCAACTTGTGTGCTCTGCAGAGCAGGCCTTGCCACACAGGGAATCCCCAGTACCTCGGGGACCAGGCTGACTACTGCACAACCACCTCACTCGATGGGCTCGTGGCCAAGGGGCTGCTGTGCAGCCACAGAGGGGTCCCTGGCCCTCCCTCACACATGTGAGGCTCACAACTCTGCAGGAGCGGGTGCTAATTGTTGCCTATGGGCATGTCTGCGTGCCAGGATCCACACTCTTCAGGGTTCCTTGGGGTCAAGCCATCACCTGTGTAGCTGGTCTGCTTCTGGCTGTACCAGGGGCTGGCACCCCTCCCCCATGTTCTGGGGGGTGTGACGCATGAGGTACTTATCAGAGAATCCCTCTAAGAGGTCCTGGGTTGCCCTGGATGTGGCCTGGTTTGAGGGTCCTGAGTCCAAAGTGATCACCAACGTGCCCTCCTGGTCTTGGACCCCAAGTCTTCTTCTGGTCCAGCTGGGTCCCAGGCTGACCCTCCTCCTCTTGTAGCTTTGGAGGCTGGGGAGTGCCTACTCTGCTGTGTCTAAGGTGGCTGTCAATGGGGAGGAGTCCTCCCCCCTCAGGAGTTTGTGGAGCTTATGAGAGTAGGGTCAGGATGTGGGTCCTGCTTCTCAACTCCTGGCAACTTTTTGGGCCCAGGTATACCTCTGCCTCAGTTCCTGCACCTTCACACAGGCTTGCTCCATCATCCAGGCAGGATGGCCCCATGCTATCAGGGCATTGGACAGCTGGGTGTAGGAAGGGACATTCCTCATTTTGTTTGAGAGGTCCAAAAGAATCATCTCCTCAGCCCAGAGGCCGAGGAGGTCCTGCAGCTTGGGCCCAGTCCAGGCATTTTGTGCCCCAGCATGGCTCCTGGGACCCCTCTCGCAGCTCCCTAGAGGGCCCTGTGGGGTCATGGGGCTGCTGGCTTTCAGCCATGGGGTGCCAATGCACTAAAAAGGATGTCTTCAAAGCATCAGCAGAAGCAGCATGCTTCTGTGCTGCTGCCACACTCTCAGCTTCCTGCCAAGGGGTTTCCTGGGCTCCCTCCACCTTTTAGAATGGCTAAAGGCAAAAAGCATAGAGCTGTGCTTGCTGTGCACAGGGCATTCCCTCAGGGCAGCTGGCCAGTACCATGGAGGACTTACCTGCTGACAGAAGGCCCCCCACCCAGAGAATCCACTCCTGATATCAATTGACAGAATCTGTTGAGAAAATCATTCTGCCTTATGGGGAAAATCCAGAATGCTCTCAACAGAAATGTTGTGTTGTCAACAGAATGCATTTGTAGTGTGGAAGCTCCATGAGCTTTTTTGGCAGAAGGCCAGTTTTCTTGACAAAACTCTGTAGTGTAGACATAGCCATAGACTTTAAGGACAGCAGGGACCATCTTGGCTGTGTCTACACGTGCCCCAAACTTCAAAATGGCCATGCAAATGGCCATTTCGAAGTTTACTAATGAAGCGCTGAAATGCATATTCAGTGCTTCATTAGCATGCGGGCGGCAGCGGCTCTTCGAAATTGACGAGCCTTGCCGCCGTGCGGCGCGTCCAGACGGGGCTCCTTTTCGAAAGGACACCACCTTCTTCGAAGTCCCCTTATTCCCATGAGCTCATGGGAATAAGGGGACTTTGAAGTAGGCGGGGCCCTTTCAAAAAGGAGCCCCGTCTGGACGCGCCGCGCGGCGGCAAGGCGCGGCAATTTCGAAGCGCTGCTGCCGCCCGCATGCTAATGAAGCGCTGAATATGCATTTCAGCGCTTCATTAGTAAACTTCGAAATGGCCATTTGCATGGCCATTTCGAAGTTTGGGGCACGTGTAGACACAGCCTGGTTCTCTCCCAGTCTGATTCAGGAGAAAATTCCTTAAAAATCCCTAATATATCAGTTTTTAGTGTGCAAGATCCACCAGCCAGACACCCATGAAAGAATTCTTAACAGTAAACTCAGCGCTCTCACCCTCTAATGTCCCATCACCAGCCATTGGAGATATTTGCTGCTAGTAATCTCACATCACCTAGATGCCATTAGGCAGTTTCATCCCGCTCTGTAAACATACCAAACTCAATCTTGAAGCCATTGAGATTTTTGCCCCCCTCCCCACTGGTCCTGTTGGGGATTTTTCATTAAGTTAATTCCTCTGATTATTGGAAAACTTTGTCTAATTTCAAACCTGAACTTGATGATGGCCAGTTTATAGCCATTTATTCTTGTGTCCACTTTAACACTTAAATAACTCCTTCTTTCCTCCTTTTTATCCTATGAAGTATTTGTAGAGAGTAATCACATTTCTCCTCAGCCTTCTTTTGTTTAGACTAGATTTTTCATTCATCAGGTCATCCTGGTAGATCTTCTCTTCACCTCTTCTAATTTGAATTTGTCTTTCTTAAACATGGAAGGCCAGAACTGCACACAGTATTCTACATAATGTCTCAGCAGTGCCTTGTAAAATAATACTAACATTTTTCGGTCCCCACACCACTCCACAGTCACCTTGAAGTCAGCAACAGATTTTGCCAGATGAAATGTGAAAGCCAGAGACTAGAATGTTTGTGGCATATAACCTTTCACAATTTCTTTGATATATGAAATATACTAGTCTGAAGTTGCTATAACTGTCAGCCGATGGCCGGGTACAGGTGCCCAAGAGTCTGCTCCGTGGAGGCAGCACGACTCAGCGCCCAGCTTTTACTGCACCTTACCACTGACCAGGCTGAATATAGCCAAACTGGCTAAGGTTGTTTGCATTTGGCTGAGTTACAGCAACTAGAAGGAGTCAGGCTGAAGCTTAAACATGGTTTCTATTTATTACAAAGCAGAAATGAAAATCTTAATGGTTACAGAATTATGTAAAGCCTGAATGCTTACAGTTGCAGGAAAAGTTAGATAAAATCTTAATGGTTACACTGTTATTGCTCTATTTGCTTAGCTACTATAGTAGGATGTTACAAATGACATGTCAGTTAGACAAAGTTACTTATTTGAGGACCAGACGCCTCAGACTAAAGAGCTCTTACTATTAAATGTGCACAAAAAAAACATTTCAGGTATAATTCTCACCCCTGTTTCCGTCGACTCCAGCGTAGCCAAGGTCGTTCACTGAATCCCTCGGGAAGAACTGTACGAGGAAGGGGGTCCACTAGATCCTCGGGAGGCAATAACCTTACCTGACCGGCAGGCACAGGAAATTGGAGCTCAGTTAGAGTAGGCTGCCGGGCCCCTCTTTATACCCCTTGAGGAATGTAGGTTCTTCCTTATCTCAAGGTACCAATTGTGCTGGTTCGTCTTTGTGACGCCAGCGCTTATAAGGCAGTTACACTTGTAAGGACAGAGATAACTAAATTTATAGAAACAGGGCAAACTTTCACAAGGGCAGTAAAATTCCCCTCCCTGGGACCAAGTGTGGGCGGATCAACTATTGATGCCAGCCAAGGGCAGCTTGAAGCCCCAAGGCCAACGGCTAGCCTGTTAGCCCTCTCATCTGTATTCTTCAGTCCAGGGTCATGGGCCGTGTCTACATTAGCCCCAAACTTCGAAATGGGCATGCAAATGACCATTTCGAAGTTTACTAATGAAGTGCTGAAATACATATTCAGCACTTCATTAGCATGCGGGCGGCCGTGGCACTTCGAAATTGACCCGGCTCGCTGTCGAACGGCTCGTCCCAACGGGGCTCCTTTTCAAAAGGACCCCTCCTACTTCGAAGTCCCCTTATTCCCATCTGTTCATAAGAATAAGGGGACTTCGAAGTAGGCGGGGTCCTTTCGAAAAGGAGCCCCATCGGGACGAGCCATGTGGCAGCGAGCCGCGTCAATTTTGAAGTGCCACAGCCGCCCGCATGCTAATGAAGCGCTGAATATGTATTTCAGTGATTCATTAGTAAACTTTGAAATGGCCATTTGCATGCCCATTTTGAAGTTTGGGGCTAGTGTAGACACGGCCATGCTGACATAGCACATCTGCATTTGTGAGGCACCAGCAGACAGTGTGCTCTCAAAACATTCCAAGATTGTGCTGTTTCTTTGTGCTGTGTGCTCTGAGGCAACTAAGAGGGGCAGGCAAGATTGAGTAGAGCAGGGGGATTCTGTCTCGCTACAATGACAGAGAAATTTTCTTGGTATTTTTCCTCCATAGTCATGATCAAGGTCTCCATGCTCAGTAGTCAGTCAGGTAGTCAACTTTAATTGTTTCCATCAGAGTTAAGTCTCCAGTGCTGTTTGCAGAGAAGAACTCTCATCTTAATTTGCTAAAGAGATTGAGCCTTCACAGTGTTACTTACATGGCCCTAGTAGGAGTGGAAAAGATAACAACCCTGGTTTCAGTTACTCCCCTCAAATATACCCTAAGAATGGGGATAGATAGCTGCTCTTTTCCCTCAAGCCATCAGATGTGTTCTCTGAGGATCTGTTATGTTTCTTTTCATTGATAATGTATATGTGACACTTCTGGGAAAATCATGGGATGCTACTGGCAAAAATATGCTGACATTCAGTTTTACATCTCCTACTTAGCAAATGCCTTATTTTATATATATATATGTATATATATATATATTACATTACACAGCTCAGCTGTCATTTATGTATCTGCTGCAAATGACTGTGGCATAGCCCCATTACAGTGCAGTTACAGCATTTGGAAGGGTATTGCAAGGTAATGGTGGACAACCCAATCAGGACAGATGTACTTCTCCATTGCAGTTTATCTGGTTTAATCTATATAGAGAAGTCTAAAGTGTACTGTTGATGATGTATAGTGCAAATCAGTGGTGGATGGCCTAATAAGTTAAATTAGTTGTGGGATGCATAATTTGCTGATATTGACCATCCAAAGGAACAGACCCCTCCCCCATGACTTCAAGTCTGTTCCTGGTCAATCAGAACCCCTGGAAATAGGTGGCCAGAACATTCCTGCAATCCCTTCATCTGTAGGTTTCTCTTCAGCTGATAGGAATATGGGGATTTCGAACTCTGCAGGGTTCTTTCGAAAAGGACCCCCATGTAGCCGAGCTGCGCGTATGCAAAACACGGCACTTTTGAAGTGCCACAGCTGGCAGCATGTTAATGAGGTGCTAAATATTCATTTCAGGGCTTCATTAGTATCCTCCGATTTGGCCATTGACATGCCCATTTCAAAGTTTTGGCCAAGTGTGGCCACAGCCAAAAATGGTTCTGTCAACAGTCTCGACAGAACTCTGCATGTGTCTTGACAGTGTTATCCCTTGAAAATTTGAGGAATAATGCTTTTGTTGACAGAGTTCTGTCAACAGAACTGAAGTGTAAACACTTCTGTCAACAGAGAAGGCTTCTGGTACAGGGGTCTGTAGTCCTGTTTGCAGAGCTTCCAGTCATCCATTCTGTCTACAGAGGGCTGGGCTGGCTGGCTGGCTGCTCTCTGTCAACAGAACGGATTGCTCTGTCCATCTGCTTTTGTGAGTAGATGCGCTTTGTTGACACAACTCTGTCAACAGACATTACTGTTGACAGATACTTTTAGTGTAGATGTAGCCTTAGTGTATCTAAGTGTCCTCACTTCATCATATTTTTTGTGACTGCAGCAGGATTAAAACATGCTGAAGATGACAGTCACTGAGCTCAAAAACAGAAGCTGAGATGATAAAACAATATCAGCCTCAAGTCAGGTCGACAAATGGTGTTTATCACAGATAAAAAGAATCAGTGTCCTTTTCTTGGCTCAGAACACCTGTTGAGAGATGAGAAGGGATTTCTGTACAAGTCTAAATGCCTTAGGATGCAATTGTCTGACCCTTGGTAGAAAGCAAGTACATTCCAAGATTTACGGGGACAGGTTTGTTCTCCCTGATAGCCGCATTCACCCTTCTGAGTGCAGAGGCAGTTTAGCTGACTGCCCAAGAATTCCACTAACATAGGGTAAAGCCTAAGTAGCTCAGTTCAGCCAAAACCAGGACAAAGTCCTACTGTCTATGTATGTCAGATATACGTGAATTTGGGCAGAGTCTCATTGCTCTGAAGCAAATTTGAATCTCTGAGTGGAAATAAAAATTTGCCCCATGGAAGAGGATTATCAGATTAATTCCAGGTACAATTATATTAACGTGGTGAAAAAAGGAAATCCCTATGCACCAGTTAAGGTGATGTTTGTTGTTCAGTGAAAATATGAAACAAATGGGCTACATCTACACGTGAAGCCTACATCGAAATAGCTTATTTCGATGTAGCAACATTGAAATAGGCTATTTCGATGAATAACGTCTACACGTCCTCCAGGGCTGGCAATGTCGATGTTCAACTTCGACGTTGCGCGGCACCACATCGAAATAGGCTCTGCGAGGGAACGTCTACACGCCAAAGTAGCACACATAGAAATAAGGGTGCCAGGCACAGCTGCAGACAGGGTCACAGGGCGGACTCAACAGCAAGCCGCTCCCTTAAAGGGCCCCTCCCAGACACAGTTGCACTATACAACACAAGATACACAGAGCCTACGACTGGTTGCAGACCCTGTGCCTGCAGCATGGATCCCCAGCTGCCGCAGCAGCAGCAAGAAGCCCTGGGCTAAGGGCTGCTGCCCACGGTGACCATAGAGCCCCGCAGGGGCTGGAGAGAGAGCATGGCTCAACCCCCCAGCTGATGGCCGCCACGGAGGACCCAGCAATTTCGACGTTGCGGGACGCGGATCGTCTACACGGTCCCTACTTCGACGTTGAACGTCGAAGTAGGGCGCTATTCCGATCCCCTCATGAGGTTAGTGACTTCGACATCTCGCCGCCTAACGTTGAAGTTAACTTCGAAATAGCGCCTGACGTGTGTAGCCGCGACGGGCGCTATTTCGAAGTTAGTGCCACTACTTCGAAGTAGCGTGCACGTGTAGACACAGCTATGAAGTCCTCCCTGGCCAGTACTCTCCTGAATTCCCATTTACTATTAATGTTTTAATAATGACTTCTTTACCCATGGGTCAACTTGTCCTTCTGTACTGAAATTACAATCTTGGCTGTGTGACATCAGTCTGTTATGGAACTAACATTCTCTCTTGACAAATGAAGCATTGCGGCTTCACTGTAGGAGAAAACATGGAAATTTGACACTGAGCCAAAACTCTTTTAAAACCATTAACTAGCAATCTTGCAATGATATTTCAGTGGGTAATGCAACCTGCAGTAAGCATTTATGAAAATAGTTGTATCTCTATTTTGTCTGTTATGATTATCCAATTGTGTATGTTTAGATCACTGGGTTATGTCAGTGATGTGAATTATTTTGTGCTCAGATGAGGCTCAGAATTATAGGGTACTGAAACAAAATAGTTTTATTTTGTATCATTCTTCTACAAATTTGTTATCTTTTCAAGAACAAACACACGTAGAGTGGGCATATTGACTTTAGTGTCAGAGTTATGCTTGTGGAACTGAGAGCAGAAGTTGGACCAGCCATTCGTTGGTACAAGTTCCATTCTCCTATATGCATTTCGCACATATTTTCTAGGTGCCGGCACCCCTCTTTTAATAGAACTAATAATAGGTGAGATATTATTGATAAGCTTTGGATAGCAAATTTTGATATTGTACAAGATGGGAATGGATAATGTATTTTACCAAAAATCTGAGATATGATGAGGGAAGGAGCCATATGATTTTAACTATTTTTTTTCAAATGCAATCATTTATTTTCTTGAATATGAGCCATTTAAATGCAGTCTATTTAAGGTATTTCCCCATTCTGGTTATATTCTCACTGGCCTTGTTTTTAGAGAGATTTTCTTCAAAATAATGAATAAGAAACTACTTTTAATTTGTTTTTTACCACTTACCTCACACGGAATAAAACCTCAAATGTCCATTAAATGCTGATTTGAGAGTAAAATGACTGTATCTTTTTTCTCCTAAGAAATTTAATTAAAAATGTATGGTGTGTGTGAGGTTACTCTAAATCTAAACTTTGGGACAGGTAGATAAAAAACATTAAACAGGCAAAATAAAAGACCACAAGAAAATAGCATTTAGTAAAAGAGAATAACAATGAAACCAGGATTTCATTTCATATTGACCTCATAAAAATCATCTTTTAACTGCACATGCTTATAGATTCTGTAACATGACAACATGCAATATTATGGATTGTTTTTCTAATTAAGTCAGAAGATAACAGTGAATGCTCAGTCATTTTGTGTGTATGTGAAACAAAGCATGAATAAAAATGCATAGTGCATAACTTATGCAACCTTATAATGAATGGTTTATTTTGGCATTAGTCTCAAAAGATTCCTTGGGCTTAAATCATGATTGACTTACCCCAATAGTATCCTAGAACTAATTAGTTGAAATCAATGAAATAACACTAGCATAAAACTGTAGGAAAGTAGCAGTGAATCAGACCTGTTTAGTTCTTCATATAGCTGTTTAAAAATGTGCAGTGTTTTTTCCAAGTGGGGGAAATGTTCATAAACTGTAAGTTTTGAAAATGTTGACTATTTTCTAATCTGGGCAAAAACTTCTTTTTCAAAAAGAAAGTGATGTAATTTGGCATATATATAATTATATAATATAATATAAGCCAACTCTGTCCTTTATGGGTACACGGAGCATGCAATAGTAATGTCTAAGGAGAAAATGAAGATTTTAACAGAAAATTATGGTGATCAATAATAAAAATGATGGAAAAAAGACTCAAGCATCATCCCTCCCCCCAAACACTTGTGCTCAAGATCACCTCTTTAGCAGAAGGAACAATGACCAGGGCTGCCAACAGAATTACTGCCAGAATTGCTTGTGCCAGGTGGCTGGAAGGAAAAAGGCACCAGGCAGAACAGAGGGAGCAGAGAACTAGCCTCCTTCAAGCAGCCCATCAGGGTTGCCTACCCTGCTCTGCTCGAGGCTTCAGCAATGGCTTAAAGGACCCAGGGCTCCAGCTGCTGCTACTGCACTGGTAGTGGCAGTGGAGGCCTGCAGCCCCCGGCCCTTTTAAATGGCCAGATTCTGGGACAAATACGCCTTTTGCCACTCCACCTTTCCCCCAACAGTGACCCTGAAGTCGGCTTTAATAATAAAATAAGAACAGTTCTACTGGGTCAGACCAGTATCCTGTTTGCTGAAAGTGGCCAATGCCAGGTTCTTCAGAAGGAAAGAACAGAGCAGGTAATCATTGAGTGATCCATTCCCTGTCACCCATTCCTAGCTTCTGACAAATACAGGGTATGCACATCATCCCTGCTCATCCTGTCTAATAGCCATTGATGGTCCCCATCCTCTATGAAATTATTATTTTTTTAAGATGTTGTTATTGCCTTAGCCTTTGTGCCACACTGTGGCAAGGAGTTCCATGGCCTGACAGCACATTGTGTGAAAAAAAATACTTCCATTGTTTTTTTAAATGGGCCTGTTAATGTATATTTGTTGACCCCTAGTTCTTGTGTTATGAGGAATAAATAACATTTTCTTATTCTCTTTCTCCACACCAACTGTGATTTCACAGACATATAATATCCACACTTAGTCATCTCTTTTGCAAACTGAAAAGATCCAGCTTTATTAATCTTTCCTCTTTGGATAGCCCTTTTCAGATTTTTTTTCAAATCCTGTATAACTTTTTGAAGATGTGGGTGTGTCATGGATTTCAATAGAGACAATATGATATCTTCTATCTTATTGTCCGTCTCTTTTCTTTTCATGATCCACAACATTCTGTTAGCTTTTTTGACTGCCACTGCACACTGAGTGGATGTTTTTAGAGAAATATCTGCAAAGACTGCAAGATCTCTTTCTTGAGTG
Organism: Carettochelys insculpta; assembly: GCF_033958435.1. Lineage (NCBI taxonomy): Eukaryota > Metazoa > Chordata > Testudines > Carettochelyidae > Carettochelys > Carettochelys insculpta. The sequence continues at coordinate 142,913,882 of NC_134137.1, forward strand.
GTAACAACTGATGAAGGCTCTATACAATTAGTATTAAGCTTTCTGTGTACGTGACTTTGCTTTTATCAACACTGAATTTCACCTGCCATTTTGTGGGCCAGTGAGTCAGTTTTGTGAGGTCCTGTTGTAACTCGTCATAGCAGCTCTGGCAAATCCTTCTGCTGGAGGAATCACCATTTTTCTGGTTAAATTGGACTCAAAGATACTGTGCACTGCTACAAAGGCACAAAACAACCTTCTTTCTCTTGCTGTCTATTTCTACTCACAGACATACACATCCCTTTGCAATCAGTATGAACTATGGAAAAGAAATAAAATTCAGAAAGATTTGGGCGCCTTCAATCTCAATGCCAAAAATCCCAACAAAAGTTGAGTGAATTGGAATGGGCAGGGATGTTGAAAAGTACATTCTCTGTTGGTGATATAAGGTCAGAAACCTGCAGAATTCTGTAGGTTGCACACTGCTGCTCTTCCATAAACATGACACACATTTCTTCTACAGTGAATAGTCACAAGTGAACAATTATACTAAGCAAATGCATTGGTGGAATCCCTGAAGGAGTCCATATATTGCCCAGTCTCCTGGCAAAAGGACAAGTGCAATGATGACTAACAGATGGAGGGAAAGATTTTAACGTGGAGAATAAAGATGAAAAAAAGTATCAAAAAGAACATGAGAGGTAGCTGTGTTAGTCTGTAGCTTCGAGAACAACAAGAAATCTTGTGGCACCTTATAGACTAACAGATATTTTGGATCATAAACTTTCGTGGGCAAAGACCCTCTTCATCAGATACCACCCCCCAACTCATGCATCTGATGAAGCGAGTCTTCGCCCACGAAAGCTTATGCTCCAAAATATCTGTTAGTCTATATGGTGCCACAAGACTTCTTGTTGTTCAAAAAGAACATGTGATGGTTGGCTATGTCTAGTTGGTAGTGTGACCTCCATGGATGAGAAAAGAACAATTAGGAGGAGTAGTCATAAGAATAAATAAGGAAGTAAGATAAGATGAAGTAATTAAATAATGAAAATACCTTGATTGTAGTAGTCCCAAAGAAGTGAATCATGCAACAATGCTTTCTCTTTTAAGGTGGGATGGTCAAATGCAGTGGTCATCTGCTCTTCATGTAGTTCCTCAAGATGTGCAATAGAGACACATAGGAAGAATCTTACCTTGAGGATTTTAGATTGAATTTCTTAAAGTTCTGTTTCTCGTTGGTACAAGACAGTTTAGAATTGTGTCAGGAGTGCTCTAAACCAGAGCACTTAATGACTGTAATTAAGAAATTTTATCATTTGGTTCAATATAATGATTATAGTCAGTAAGAGTCCAATTATCACATAATGTAAGGGTTCACTTATTAACAACAGCACAATAAAACCAAGGACCTGCTGCCAATAAAATGGCAGGTATGTTACCAATGTATGGTTTTCATAGTTATTTCCTAAGTGTGTTTTTTCAGTGAAGATTTGTAACTGCCACATTTTTAAAAGCCTGGCATTATACACTTGGTTTTCCACACTCTTCCAACTCTAGCCTATTGAACTATGTCTGGATGGTACCATGGATGGACTGGGGGTTAGATATTAGTAAACAGGAAGCAAAAGGTGTCATAGACTATATGAGACCTAACTTGAAGAGGCTTTCTGGAATTGTGTCCTTTATGTGAAAACAGATCAGTAGGAGTCTGGCTGACGAATTTGAGGCTGAATAAATTCTAGTTGTGACAGTCTATGCCAGCACGTTCACCATTTTTACAAGACTTTGATAAATTTTGCACCAAGTATGCCTTGTGGAATATCATTTAAAAACTCATAACCTTCATTATTGTCCTTGTAAGATACCTGTGGCAATTGTATGTAAAGTTATAAGATTCTGCTGAACAACAGTACTGTAAACATACTCCAAGTTACAAAGGCAGAGCCAAACTAGACTTTCAGAGGCAAAAGGAACAGCTGAAGCCCCTGTGAGATACAAGCATTGTCAAGTGGGCTATCACTTAGTTATGGAAACATTCTTTGGCAGAAGGAGTATGTGAAAGGAATATTTACATATAGGCATTTAAATAGATGGAGGTAAAAAGACTGGCTTTCACCTGAACCCAACTGAAGATAATCCTCAAAGGCTACGTCTACACGTGCACGCTACATCAAAATAGCTTATTTCGATGTAGCGACATTGAAATAGTCTATTTCGATGAATAACGTCTACACGTCCTCCAGGGCTGGCAACGTCGACGTTCAACTTCAACGTTGGGCAGCACCACATCGAAATAGGCGCTGTGAGGGAACGTCTACACGCCAAAGTAGCACACATCGAAATAACAGGAACAGCTGCAGACAAGGTCAGAGGGTGGACTCAACAGCAAGCCACTCCCTTAAAGGGCCCCTCCCAGACACAGTTGCACTAAACAACACAAGATCCACAGAGCCAACAACTGGTTGCAGACCCTGTGCATGCAGCATGGATCCCCAGCTGCAGCTTCAGCAGCCAGAAGCCCTGGGCTAAGGGCTGCTGCACACGATGACCATAGACCCCCACAGGGGCTGGAGAGAGAGCATCTCTCAACCCCTCAGCTGATGGCCGCCATGGCGGACCCCGCTATTTCTATGTTGTGGGACGCGGATCGTCTACACGTGCCCTACTTCGATGTTCAACTTCGAAGTAGGGCACTATTCCTATCCCCTCATGGGGTTAGCGACTTCCACGTCTCGCCGCCTAACATCGATTTCAACTTCAAAATAGCGCCCAACACGTGTAGCCATGATGGGCGCTATTTCGAAGTTGGCGCCGCTACTTCAAAGTAGCGTGCACGTGTAGACGCGGCCAAAGAGGGGAGAACAGTATACAAATAAGGACACACAGAACTTACACTCCTCTCTTTGCTATTCACAACATCAACAATGCTTGAAATACAAAAGAAGCATCAGTGAACTGGAGAAGAGGAGGTCAGGGCTGAAGCAATCCAGACAAACTGTTGCAATCTTATGGTCACAGGAAGCTTTTTAAGTTTACTTAAATTGTTAAGCTATATATTATAGTTTTTCTTTTTATTTTCTTCATAAACATTTCTGAATTTCATGCCTAATTTTGTCTCCCTTAAAATCCGTCTCTCTCTAGTTAATGTACTTGTTTTATTGTTTTATCAAAACTAATAGATTTTTGATTGACATGCCGAATGGCTGGTTTAATGTAGCACATCTGCTTTATTATCTTCCTTTATTTTAAGAGCTCTAATGAGATTGTTCAGATATATTAGAAACATCAGAAATCATGGGAAAATTCAAAAATGAAATGTTAAAATAAAACCATGCAATGATATTTGCTGCGTTTTAAGATCTTTTAATAATTATGCACTTTTGCTGCTCTTTCTTCTCATACATTTTTAATTAGAAGACTGAAAATTTGGCTGTGACTGAAATCTACTTTACATTGCTGATTTACACCTCTTAACAACTGAATATATATATGCAAAACTCAGTACTAGGGTGAAACCTAAGAACTGGTTTAACTATGGAGCTTGCTTGTTTCTTTATGTCAGAATTAAGGTCATTTTTAGATGTTATGGGTGAATGTTGAAAATTATAGGTGAAAGTTTATGCACTGTGTGCCTACATTTGATTAAGAGGGTCAGATGCACATAATCCTGACTGACTAGACACAAAAACTGAGTTGATTGGGCTGGGAACACAAAAGCTTGATTGGTTGAGTAGGGATGGGAACAGAAGAATACTTCTTTCTCAGGAACTACACTTTTTTGTCAGATTTTATCCTACTAGAGCAAAGGTGTTCTGTATAACTATGAACAGAATAGTCTCTATTAACTGCTGTGCTTCTGCCTCCAACAAGCCTCCACCTCCCCATATCATCACTTCCCCTTCTGATTAAACATTACTGCCACCACCTCCTGCTCCCCCCAGCACAAAAGGCTAATGTAATGGTATTAATTACAAAGCAGTTAGAATTGTACAACACACAATATACCGATCTTGCCCTCATAAGTAAAAGAAAACAAAAACTTAAACCACCTACTGTTATATACCCTCTTTTTCCCCCAGAGACACATGTGAACATAGATAAAACTATCATACATTATATAAGAGGAACAACTATCCTAAGGATTTTTTGTTTTCTTTTTAACGGGTCTTCTGAGCATCATCCTTTACTAAACTAACTATCCCTTCACAATACAAACAACTACAGCCTTTAACATTCACAACTACTAGGGCTGAGGAAGAGAAATCTATTTAGAAAGTACATGCCACTCTTTTAGGGCAAAAAGTGGTCAGAGTTCAGATTGCAGTAAGTGTTCCATGGTGGATAGTAGCAATGGCAATTGAAAGGGAGAAGGAAAATGGAGGAGAAGAGCCTATACAGTATGCTATTGTGTGCCCTGTATCTTTGTTTTCTTGTTTTTGTGGTGTGAGTCATTTATTCTGTGGATTTAGCAACCCTGACTGCTTGACGACAACCTTTTATTTATTAATAAAATAGGAACCTTTGAGTTTACTATCTATTATAACAAATAACAGAAAAAGTACAAAAATGCTTTTAAAATAAAGGATTTCCCAGTGCTCTAAAAAGAAACAAAAGTATTCTGCTGCCATCCCACTCCTGGTTTCTATGTAGCTGGGTGGCCACCTGAACAACTTCAATTCGTGCTAGTATAACTGAAACACAAAAGTTTACAAGGAAGAGAAACATAGGAGAAAAGATCTTTAGAAGTCTTCCATTCCTCTTTCTAAATATTAAGTGACAAAGAGTAGATCATGCAGATTTGAGATCAGTTTGGAAAAACCTGTAGTTCATTGTAGCAAACAGAACCATAAGAAATACAAGGTACTAATGAAATGCATGTAAAATGTCAGTAATTATTTACTACTAAAAATGTACGTGAACACAAAGTACACGGGCAAAATTAAAACTACACTAAACTAATATGCCTTTGGGATTTCACAGACAATTCAAATAATATCCTTGAACAAAGATTTCATATCTTAGTGAAACAATCTGAATGCAAAATCAATATGTTATCACGATGAGGATTTTGTTAATATGAGGAAATGTACAGATATAAAAGGAATCTTAAGTAATTTTACATGTATAGACTGACATGGTAATTTGCTTTCCAAAGATGCAGTCTTGGTATATGGCTGAATCTTCACTGTGCATCAATTATTTGACTGTTTATTTCCTCCTTTTTCCCATCCTTTTCCAGTCACCATCCAAATTCTGAATCAAAAAGAGATGTGGCTTCCTGGCAATCAAGCACCCCATGGCAAGGGGTCTTTTCATGTACAGTTTATGTCCAACACTGGCAATCTGGTCACACCACTGAAACTTTTAGTCACCATGTGCTCTACGGTCATAAGCAACATGCCTTGGCACACAAACTTTGGAAAGTGTTAGACTTCCATTCCAAAATGCATCCCAGCTGCTACTACTGCACGAGGGCTGATTGAGGCAGTTGCTTGGGCTGGGTTCAATATAATCATTTCTGTTCTTGTACTGCCATTAGGTGTGGAGAACCTGATGAAAACATCAAGAAGTTTATATTCATCAGACTTTCTCTGCACCCATTTTTCACTTCCATACCCTAGGCTACGTCTGCCCTGGTCCCTCCCTTTCAAAAGGGGCATGCAAACGAGGTGGATCAAAAATGCAAATGAGGCACTATTTTGCATATTTGACACCTCATTTGTATAATAGTGGCATTTCAGAAGAGCTGCTTTCGAAATGCAAAACATCTGTGGAGAGTGGGTTCCTTTGAAAGGAAGCCACTTTCTCAAAATCACCCTTCTTCCTAATTTTTTTCAGGAAGAAGAGTGCTTTCGAAAGTGGATCTTCCTTTCAAAGGAACGCCATCTACACAGCTGTTTTGTATTTTGAAAGCAGTGCTTCTGAAAGGCTAGTGGCTGCATTATGCAAATGAGGTGCTGGATATGCAAATTAGCACCTCGTTCGCATTTTGGTCCACCACGTTTGCATGCCTTTTCAAAAGGGAGGGGCTAGTGTAGACATAGAATTTGTATTACAGTGGTTCCACAAGCTTGAAGTCATGACATCCCCACAGAAGCTGATGAAAATCCCCCAAAATGGCAGCAGTTATGCTACAAGAGTGAGCCATCTGCTTGAACATCTTACAACACTGCCTATAATGGTGCACAGATATATGACAGCTGCCACCTGCTCAACATCCTGTATGGACAGATTATTTCTGAGCTAGTTATAACATGGAACTGGAGACTGTTTGATGGCAATGGTCAGGACCTTACTATTACAGAGATTAATAACTAAACCAATGCTTGCTGCTTCTTACCCAGATCACCCATATACAGAAATCATTCAAGAAACTGAATGGACAACATGGTGTCATCAGCATGTTCAAGATCCGAAAGCAGCTCAATGCCACCAACAGTTATCCGCTCAAGTTTATGCATCAGCCAATCAATGTCAACAATGTTAGTAATGACAATTATGGTGTCAGAACATGGGCTTGCTGAACTTCTGTGGAAATAGGAAACAATGCTGAAGGGCATACATTCATTCTGTGAGAGTATTTATGTTGAACTTAACCAGCTGTGACAATCTGTTCAACTGTCCTTGGAGTGGAACTAGACAAGAATTTCTCTGCCACTGAAGCAGAAATGATTAATGACATTTACAAAAAGGACCATCCTAGCATTTTGTGTGTTGCTTGTAACTGTAAAATTTGTGCCTGCGATGTCTCAGCATTATTTGAAACAACTAAAGCCATCCTTCTCATCAAGCAGTTGAAAAGCTTGAGCATGAAGATCTGTGCTTCATCTGAATTACACTGACCTGGAAGCTATGAAAAGAAAATTGAGAACTATAGTTTAAAGAAGCCATTCTCTCTCATGCTTCTTATTTCAGCAACTTATAGTAAGCCCTTGCTTTGAAGAGCTCCCATCTTATTTGAAATATTCACCACTTGTCCTGTTACCTCATGTTGGGAGAGTCGAGGAGAGAGGACAGTAAAAGATCATGTGGATATGTAAACTGTGTGTACCTCTGGGTGGTACAAAGGGTTACTTAGAGGTAGTGAACTCTTTTTTTCTAAATACAAATTACAACTGTTTATGCTCTAGTTTTAGGTGATGGGGTGAGACAGTCTATGTGTTGGATGTGAGAGGGGACAGAGCTAGATGGTGAAAGTTGGTGCCAGGTTCAAAGGAGATAGGAGAGTTACAGGGGGCAGAATAGAAAGATAGGATGATGGTAGGTAGTAGTTGACTGGACACAGAAAGAGAAAAGAAAAGAGAAAGGTGTCTCTACAAGAACTGGAAGAGTGGATGATCTTTATAGGCCACTTCCAGAAGGGTTCAGCGGACAGTGGTGCTGGTGCCATGTGGAAAAGGGGAAAGCAGCTCTGACTTTGCATCCGTTGCAGGAAAGAAAGAAGGCAGATGAGTACAGAAATATCTCTTCTCCTTGTTTAATTGGGATTAGCACTAAGATCTGTTAGTCAATAATCTATTTACTAACTTTCCCTTTGTAATTGCATTTTCCTTTTACCTGATATTTATTTTAGTGATGAAGAGATCACCCACCATCACAGAAAGGGTTAAAGAGAGACTTTGGGCCCAATTAGCCCCACCCCATTATATCTTCAGCCAATGACAAGCCTGGAGGGAAGAGAAAATGAGTGAACCTGACTCAATTCAGGGCTAACTGATGAAGACGCAGGAGCCAGCTGCCTCCCTACCTTATTGGAAGTGTCACTAGCTTGCACACAAAGCATACACCAGGCAGTAAATACCATCTCCCTGGATAACCCGCCTCCTGTTTTCAAAGAAAAGTTTGTGGAGAACTAACTTCCCTGTTATGGATTTTAGAAAACTACAGCCTTTCAAATATATTCACTGGAAATGTTATGCTTTGCCAAGCCAGGTGGTTCACTGACTCTCATATTAACCAAAGAATGAAAATGGGTGTGATATATAGTCTGAGTGCATATCCCTTCATCTGCCAGTGCAGAACCCAAGAAAGGTTTTTTCTCAGATTTGGTCACACTAATTGATTTGTTTTACTACCCAGAAGCATGACAATAATTCTAACCCCTCAATAACAGAGCATGGCTACGTCTACACGTGAAGCCAACATCGAAATAGGCTATTTCGATGAATAACGTCTACACATCCTCCAGGGCTGGCAACGTCGATGTTCAACTTCGACGTTGCGCGGCACCACATCGAAATAGGCGCTGCGAGGGTACGTCTACACGCCAAAGTAGCACACATCGAAATAAGGGTGCCAGGCACAGCTGCAGACAGGGTCACAGGGCGGACTCAACAGCAAGCCGCTCCCTTAAAGGGCCCCTCCCAGACACAGTTGCACTAAACAACACAAGATGCACAGAGCCTACAACTGGTTGCAGACCCTGTGCCTACAGCATGGATCCCCAGCTGCTGCAGCAGCAGCCAGAAACCCTGGGCTAAGGGCTGCTGCCCACGGTGACCATAGAGCCCCGCAGGGGCTGGAGAGAGAGCATCTCTCAACCCCCCAGCTGATGGCCGCCATGGAGGACCCGGCAATTTCGACGTTGCGGGACGCGGATCGTCTATACGGGCCCTACTTCGACGTTGAACGTCGAAGTAGGGCGCTATTCCGATCCCCTCATGAGGTTAGCGACTTCGACGTCTCGCCGCCTAACGTCGAAGTTAACTTCGAAATAGCGCCTGACTCGTGTAGCCGCGACGGGCGCTATTTCGAAGTTAGTGCCGCTACTTCGAAGTAGCGTGCACGTGTAGACACAGCTCATAAGTCCACAGTGCTATAGTGGGTGATAGATTTTATAATTATTCAGCTCTACCAGCACACATCTTCTCAGTAGGGGTATATAACCAGAATGCCTCTTCTTCTTCATTTTAAGGCTGTTTTAAACTAGACGCTATATACAAAATACTGATTTATTGTGGAAAATGGACATCCAGTGAACAGTGTCACTGTTGATTTTTTTCAGATTGTGGGATGTTTTCCTTTTTTCCTGAATAACCTAGTTCCTTAACTATATGCACATGAATGTTTAAAAATACTATTATCTATCATGTATATCCATAGATACAGATAAAGTATTTACCCTTTCTCTGCCTTTTTCCAGCCTCATACACCCGAACCAACTATTCAAACACAAATTCCAACCTGAAACTTTTGCAAATATTTAATGAGTCAGTTTTCTAGTAAGATGACAGTGTTTTTTACTAACTTTCAGATAACTTTGAAGGCATAACACAGCTACTTCTCATATTTTAACAGAAAATACTAAAGATCTTAAAGAATTTAATGTACCATAAACTAAAATAAATCCCTGCAGAATTACCAGAACATCTCACCCATGGAATGTGATTATATTTCAGTTTCCCAAGGAGATTTATGATATCATGTGTGGATCCTTCAGAATTCTAAAAGATTATATAAACCACATGATTCCCTTTCTTATGAGTGAAACACTTTTCAAGCTTCAGAATATTTCTGCACACTATTAGCATTTTGTTTTGCTTTTGCCCTTTTAGCCATCATACCATCTCGGACTTCACCTCAGTGACAATTTTCTTGGACTGTCTTCATGAGTAGCTATCCATAATGTTATCCCATTAACATCATTGTGGCTATGTTATAACTATATTTATACACGTGGGCTTTATTACCAAAAATGAACATCTTGCACAGTAGAGAATCCCAGCATGCTAACGGAGGCATTAATACTGCATGGATTAAGTGGAAAAATGTGAGTTTCTCATGCATAATTATAAGGCGGCATCTTGCCCAGCCATATCTAAGCACTGTAGCTCTTTCACACAAGATCAAACAAGGCTGTTAAATCACAGTTTATTTTTTTGTGATTCTAAATCATCCCTTGGGCTGCTCAGACTACAGTTAGTTTATTTTCCTCTTCAAAGACTAAGCCTCCTATATCCAGGACATATTAAAAATGTTAAGGGACTTGAAGACTAATATCACTTTACTGAGTATAGGGTGGTGAACTTGCAAATGTAGCTCAATAATAAACAAGCAGTGCTCCATAATGTTGGTGTGCAAATAACATAGAAGAATCTTAATGTATACTGCTTTAGCGGTCTGAACATGAGGCTGGGAGCCAAGATCTCTTTGAGATGAAGACGCTGCTTAGACATTCCTTCTGCGTGTGATAATCCCTTAACTGTTTTGTTTGGTTGGTTGTTTGGTTGTTTTTAATTTTAGATCCCCATAGGTAAAATGAGGAAACTAGTACTTAACTACCTCACAGGGAGTTATGGTGTGTTAATGGTCTTGAAGTGACCTTTTTCAGCAGGAAAGTGAGAATATCAGGCAAAATACTGTACTACCTGAAGCTTATTGAACACTCTGTATTTATATCTATATATATATTGAACAACAGTACTTCACGCTGAAGAAATGGGTTTGTCCCACAAAAGCTCATCACCTAATAAATTATTTTGTTAGTCTTTAAAGTGCTACTGGATTGCTTTTTTGTTTTGATAGTATATAGACTAGCACAGCTATCTCTCTGTTGCTATGGAAGTTATATAGTGATAGATCAACATGGTCAAGTCATCCATTATCATTATCAAGCTGAGGTGCAACGCCCCCCAGTGCCCCCACCAAAATCTGAATAGCTAAATGGTGTCTCTCTCATGCCTCTTCCCTGTTCATTTGGGTGGCTCCCCCTCTTCTCATGAGCCCAAGTTTCCCCTGACCATTATGATGGGGTGAAGTCTTCCATCATTATTTATTTATTTGTTTATTTATATAACTACAACATTTGGATGCCCTAGCCTTAGAACCTTTTGTTCTAAGCACTGCACAAGCAGAACAAAATTATAGTACTTACCTCAAGGGTATTAAAATGTAAGTATAAGACAAGAGAGAGGAGACAGATAAAGAAAGATGCAGAATTAAAATGAAATAATGAGAGGTTATTGGTTGGAGTGGTATGTAGTGCTCTCTGAATGCCAGCACTCCAGCCATTGGCAATGTTCTGCTGTATACATCATGGCAAAGGAGAGCTTTATTGAGGGTTCCGAAGGAGGATCATGAGGTAGCTTTGCTGAAGGTTATGGGGAGCTGTAAGCCCATATGAAGTATGAGGGGAGAGAAGCTATGAAGGTTTAAAATTTTCAAACAAGCTGCTCTGTAATGGAGTCTGGTGTCATGGGCCAACGTGAAGCAAGCATTTTGTCACTGTTACATGAACCAGTGTGAAAGCCAACTGAGAGGAGCTCTGATAGCAGGTTAGAAAACTTTTATCTTGTATTTTTATTACCTTGGTCAAAAGTGAGCATCTCTCCATGGATCACCACCTGGAAGTAGTAGAGAGGCTCGCGTGTTTCAGTGACTCTGACAGTGATGCTGCCTGCAATTAAGCACTCCATTAGGGTCACCCATGACAGAACAGTCAAGGGCAAGGTTCCAACATGGCATCCAAGAAGTCCTCAAGGGTAAAGCAAACAAAGGTTAACTGCACAGTGGAATGAAAGTGATGTGTTATGTTATAATGGCTGTGAAGGTGGACGAAGGCTGAAGATGACGGAGGCTTTCTGATTATCACAATGTCTATACTATTGGTTTCAAGCCCTCTATCTGTTAAGTTCAGTTGTGTACCAGTCTCCCCACTTTAAAAGAAGCCCCACACAGGCATATTCCAGTTTTAGAAGAACAACATTTATACAAGAGGAAAGTCCCAGGGCAATTGGCGAGTGGTGACAGGAACAGGACAGTGAGATCTGAAAGTTTCTAGTCACAGACCAACACACAGGCAGTGAATGTGTGATTCAGTCATCTTTCTCAAGGACTGAGGCAGGTCAAGAATTTTGGCAGCTGCACCCATAACTGAGCAGTCCTTTTTAGGACCCACTCTGCTAAGCCCACATGTGGAGAGGGCTAGAAAAGGTGCCCTAAAAATATTCTTGCCCCTATGCCCCTTGGCCAAGCAGCCACATCCAGCAGGATCACCGTCTCAGGGGTCAAGAATATAAGAAACTTATTTATTTTGTAACTTGGACTGTATCCTGATGGACAGCTCAAACAGTGACTGGCCAGAGCAATGTACAGCTGTCATTGCTTGTGAATTGAATCAATTTAACATACATTTTGCTGCGTCGTCTGAAACGAGAAGAGCTGATGAATGACAAGTGAGGAAAGAGAAAGGAGGTTATCCCTAATTCTGGAAGGGAAAATCTTGGGAGGAACCTATATTGCATGGAGTGAGCTTTGCTATAAAGAACAAGCTCATAAGATGGCTCACTGAGGTACCACTTGGTATCAATGAGTGGCTTATGACACTTCAGTTGAAGCTCACTAAAAACCAACAGGTAACTATTGTGAGCACCTATACACCAACACTGGACACTGATGAGAATGTAAAGGAAGATTTCTACTCTCAGCTGGAAATCATTTTATTGGGGAACCTTAAAACAGATAAGATCAGCCTTCTGGGGAATATCAATGCATGTGTTGGATGAGATTCAGACCTGTGGACAGGAATAATCAGGAGGAAAAAGAAGTTTCCAAAGGAACTCAGATGGAGTTCTGCTCTTCATCGTGTGTGCTAAGCATGAACTTATCATCACAAATGGACTTTTTCAACAAAAGGACAAGTTCAAAACATCTTGAAGGCATCCACAGTCAAAGCACTTGCGTCTTCTTGACAATGTTATAGTTGGTGCCCGAGATTGCAGTAACATACTTCTCACAAGAGCAATGGCAAATGCTGATGACTGTTGGACTGATCATTGCCTCATTTGATCCAAAATGAATATTAAGATCACTCCCAAATGGATGCTGCAAAAGAAGCAGGGTCAGGCCCAATCTGAAGGTTCAAGATCCGAAGGACCCCATTAAACATGCCCACTTCTAAGCTGTCTTAGAAGAAAAACCTCTAAAAGGCCGTGTCTACACTAGCATTGCACTTTCAAATGAGGCATGTAAATGAAGGAAGCAAAAAATGTAAATGAGGTGCAAATTTACATATTTGGCACCTCATTTGCGTATGCTCCTTTCAAAAGAGCTTCTTTCAAAAGAAAAAAAGCAGTGTAGACGTGGCTCTTTTGAAAGTAAACCCCATCTTCATAAGAAGCCTTCTTCCTATTTTGTTTCAGGAAGAAGGGTTCTTTTGAAGATGGGGTTTACATTTGAAAGAGCAGCATCGTTTTTCCCACTCTGAGAAAGATATTCCAACTATCCTGAAAGTGTGCCCCTACTTTAAAAAAAATGAGCCAAATGTGCTGTATTTTCTGTCTCTTTCCTCCCATAGTACTGGTCAGTTCTACTGCTGGGTGGATCCTTGCTCTCCATCTGCTCACCCACAAGTGATGAGTGAGGGGGATGTGCTGGCTGACAGTGGGGATGAGTGTGCAAGGCTGGTGGTTGGACAAAGTTGCAATGTACAGTGGTCCATCAGTGCACTCCCTTCTGCATACCAGCTCTTGGCCAGCAGGCTTCTTCCCCACTCACAACTAGCTCATTTTCTAGCGAGCACTGTCTGTTTGCTGCAGTGGGAGTGGGAGCAGGTGGTGGCTAGTTACTTGCCATCTTGCTGCCCACCCATCAATCCTTTGCATGCTTCCCCTCTCATTTTCTTCTCCCTGCTGTGCCCATGCACCACCCTCGCCCCCAGCTCCACTGCTTCTCTGTATCCCTCACAGTCAAAGGCATCCTGCACTCAGTGTGGTGTGGAGAAGCAGCTCTTGGTCAGGTCATTCAGCTCAGCAACACCTAAGCGACAGGCTCATTCCTTCCCCCATTGCCTATGACTGGGCTGGCACCCAAAGCTCAAGAACCTCTGACCCATTGTGCTGGCCAAGAGGAGCTAAATCCAGTATGTGCTAAAGTCCTCCACAGCATTTAGCACCCTCTTTACATGATAACTCCCCTCTGAGGTCCTGCCCCCAGGGAGCGCGGGGCTGTTCTTGCACCTAGGCATCCTCACCTGCTGAGCCACCTTTCTGTCCAGGTTCTCTAATGCTCCTGCAGCCAGGTTCCTTCCTTCCTGGCCATCAATACATTCTTAGAGTTTATGTCCTTCCTGCTCACTCTGTCACCTGGGGATAGGAGATAACTGATGGCCAGCAGCATCTTGGAGGTGTTAACTGCCTTTCTACACTGTGTTGGCAGGAAGGGACGAGCTGCTTCTGATCATAGGGGAGCCGGGGGATATGGGAAGGCAGAAGGGAAGAGATGATATCTGGAAACACACAGGCCAGGTCACTCACTGACCCCCTCCACTTCCCTTCAGCTAGAAAAGCAGCTCGTTTCCCAAAAGGCTGCTGCTTGCCATATTCTGGTGTGAGCCCCCACAGGAATTGGAAGGGCCTGAGACTCTATGGGCCCCCCACATATTGCATGGAAAAGATGCGACACCAGGTCCCAGGAGGGGTGTCTCTCTCCTGGGCAGCCCAGCCTGGTATGGAGGGTGGAGAACACTGGGTAGACAGTTGGGTTGGGATGGTCAGTCATCCCCATCCCTGTGTGAGAAGTGCAGAGGAATGTGTGTGTGTCACCTCTCACCATGCACACCTTAAAGACAAGAAGCTAAATAAAAAGACTCCAGCTGCACAGTATTTCCTTTTAACAGGGGCTCAGCCATCTTTGAACATTTGTACTGCTTGGGTCTGATTGATTGCCATAGAACTCACCTGGTGTCCTGTATTCGGTGTAGGGAAATATGGTCACCCTGAACCAGTGCCTGATAAATGATGAACCAGTTTCATGTTCCTAGAAAAAATACGCTGAACTAATTTGGTTGCTAATCTGTCTATTCAATAAAACTTTTCAAACTGGCTCTACAAATATAACCAGTCTGTTTTAGTATTATAGCAAGCAATGTTTATTTAAGGTATGTTAATTCCAATGATTTTAAGAGGTTTGTTGCTAGAACATCCCCAAAGTCCTTTTCAAGAAATATAGCAACACTCCTCTGCTGTAGCTTAATAAGCATTACTGTGTTGGAATTCCAATAAGAGTTCACTGTGACATCTGCATTATTTCCAAAGATATATGTTAAATACATTGTTATTATTACAATGATTAACAGGTGAACAAAATTGATAAGACTCCAGAAATAATATATTACCCTAACTGGATAATGAATGATTATGCAAGGATTTATGAGAAGGGATTGGGGATTTTTTCTCTCAAATCTGCTGTGTTTGGAGAGAGAAATATGGGAAGAGACTTTATGTGGAATGGCTGTGGGTGCAGGAGTTTGTTTTGATTTTACTTTTTACTTGGAGCTGCTCTTTAATTTTAATAGCAAATATCCCTGACAGTCATTCAGAAATATTTATAAGATTATTGAAAAGGACTTCTTTCACTGGTGCTAGCTCAACTTTTTATAGTAAAACTGCAAAATCTCCCAACCTTCATTACAAAAGTCCAACTCTTTTTTTCACTGAAGGCAATGTAGATTCCATTTTTACCCTAATTTTTAGAACATCACAACAAGCATCTGTATTACCTAAATAATCAAAATGCTGTCTGATAGACTATTTGATTATTTACACATTCCTGACTTGCAAAGTTACTGTTTCAAACAAATAGACTATCGGGACATCTTGAGTACATTGAATAAACAGATTAGCTTTATACATGTATGTCTACACAGCAGCATTATTCTGAAACAAGCTATTCTGGAAGAGATATTCTGGAATACCTTATTTCAAAATAACACTGCTACACATAGGGGTGCTGCTGACAAAGGAGAGGGAGAGGGTAGCAGGGGAAGTAGGTGGTCCCTCCTTTGGCAGGAGGAGCTGTGGGTGTCCCCTGGGGGTACTTGTGGGGACAGTGGAAACTCAGTCACTTCCAATCCCACTTTCTCCCTGTTCATGGAGCATAGCCCCTACACTTCACACAAGATCTGCTTTCAAGACACAGGTAGTTCTTAAGTAATGACACATGGCGCTCGAAGTGGGGTTTACTTCCCCTTAGTTCTCTGTTTAACTGTGTTAGGACTAGTCCAGAGGTCAGCAAAAGAGCACGAAGACCATGGTTACACACCCCTAGCTTTCAGAAGGGGTGTGTAAATTACAGACATTTGAAAATGCAAATGAGGTACTGATATGAATATTCAGTGCCTCAGTTGCATAATGGAAGTCACCCAGCCCATCAAAAGTGCTGATTGCAAAATAAAAATAGTCATATAGCTTTTTTTGGGGGAAAAAGGTGTTTTTGAAATTGGGGCACTCTTTTGAAATCAGGGCACACTTTCAAAGGAACCCCAGCTACATGGCTATTTTTATTTTGAAATCAGCGCTCTCGACAGTCTGGGTGGATAGTGTAGCTCTGGCCAAAGAGCTTTCTTTCATTGTTTTTTGTTCTGAATATGGTTAAAAAAGCAATAATTCAAGGCCGCAATGCATGTCAATACCAGACAGTCCTTAATAAACAACATCAAACCATACTCTTTGTAAACCTTATTTAAGAACAGCACACACACATATCCCACAATGGACTGCACAAATTAAAGGGGAAGTTGTCCAACATTTTGAGATAATTTGTTATTTGCTATTTAGATCTGAGTTACTTATTGCTGGGCTTTTAGACCTTCACCATTAAAAACGGCATGTGGCGCTGTAGCTGTAGGTTGCAGACACCTGGATTAGTTAGATTCTAGCTCTAAATCAATAAACTAAAATGGATTAAACAGGCAAATTCTAAAGCAACTGTGTGTGAGTACAATGCTATAATCACGTAGGCCAGACTCATGAGCACTGGTGAGGTCTGAAGGATGCTATAACTCTTTCCTGAATTTGATCCTAAAACCCACTATCAAGAGAAACAGCTGTAAACAGAGTAAGGTGAAGCGTAATGGATTCAGCCATGGCAAAGCCAGAGTTAGTCCACATTACAAGCTGAGACATTAATCCACAGCAGTCAGTTATCAGTCACAAATCCACCATAATTGCTCAGACAGTATAAAAGGGATTTATGTGTCAGTAGCCTGAAGGCTGAGATTGTAATGAGTTGGAAGAGTTCATTAAAGAACCATTTTATCCTCCTGTCAATCTGTCATTTGTTTCAGGTTATTGCCATAAGAAGAGGTTAACCCAAATGAATAAAGGATCATGTAAGAGGATTTTTTTTCCTCAGTTTTAGTGCTCATCAACTTGACGAGTACTTTCCATAATACAAGGCATTAAAAGGGTGGAGGGAGCATAAAGCAATTTTGTGGGTATATTTTGCAGTAGGACCTGTTCCAATGCTTTTCAATCAGCTCCACTGTGTTGGCCATTCTTTTGGAGCCTACAGTATATTGTTTTATCCAGAGTTGTTTCCCCTCTTGTTGCCTGAGACAATCAATTGCCACTTTTCAATTTATATTGTAATCCCAGTGAAATTTTTCATTGTCCAAGCCTCCAGCATCAAAAGTAAACAGTTGTGTTTTCTTTACAAAAATGAAGATCTGTCATTTGAGGAAAAGAATGAAAGTCTCCAAAAAGGAAATCTTTGGCCAAAGACACATTTTAGTCCCTTGTGAAATACCGTCTCTTTTTTCTTATTACAGGAAACCAACAACTGAAACTATTAAAATGCAGTCCAATAACAACATTTCATCTCTTACATTCTAGACTCGATGTTAAAGGCAAAGCATAAATAGAAAAAAATTGAGAAATACCAATTTATTTTTGGAATTCAATGAATTGTTCCCCAGTTGGGGTTCAGATTTCATGTTTGTATTTTTGGATGGCAGAATTGTGGAGATTTTCAGACAGGTTCAGGTTAAGTTAGAACAGAACTTGAATCCCTTTTGAAACTATCAGATATTTTAAAGCTCTCACAGAGCTACATAACAATTGTCAATCAAAACCCCAGAAACAAACAATTTTTTCTCAGCCTAATTTTTTTTAAATGAGATCAGTTGAAATTATGCTATCTACACACACACACACACACACACACACACACACACACTGCACTTCTGACACCCCACACTTACATTATGAAAGCGGAATGTTTTTGAAACTTTTAAATATGCTTTAGGTGTCCATTTGGAAACTTTAATAGATGTGGATATGGCTGAAAATCCACTCATTCTTCTGCCAGAAGAAGAGAAGGAAATAGTAGGAAAGTGACAGTGATGTCATTGCTAATAGTGTGGTGGAGTGCCAGTGGCAACTGTACTGTGAGCTGTACAGGTCAGCAGCATGAACTACTGTGTTTCTGGAATGAGGTAAAGCCTTAAGAAGCTGGGGGGAGGGAGTACCAAGATGAAAGAGATGAAGCTCAAAGCCAGGAACAGGGACATTATCACAGCCCTCACTTGGCCAAACTAGGAAATAAAGGGAAGCCCTTTATATCTCCCACCCTCAGATTGCTACACCTAGCTGAGAATTCAGAACAGGGACTATTTTTCCTGTACTTTCTGCTCCAAAAAAATGTGTTGAAAGAAAGGGGAGTGAGAGGAGACTTTGGTCACCTTCTTGCCTTACTTGTTAGCCAGAATTGCTCCCAGCTGTGCACCAAGATAGGGGAAGGAAGTTCCTCCATCAAAAAGGGTGATGTAACATTCTGTCTCTGCACAGCAAGTGGAGGAAGGGGAAACTTTCTGACTTTCTGGAGTTACAATACCTTCCTACATGAAGCAAACTCAGTCTAGGCCACAGGGAGAAGCGGAGAGTGATGGGGAGAGAGAGAGGGTGTGCAGAGTAATGGAATTGTAGCTCTCTGCAGGTTAGAGAGATTGGAGCTGGCACAAGATGAGGAACATATTAAAAGTGAGGGAAAGGCCTTGCCAACATATACATAGCCTATAAATGTAGGTACAGCTACACTAAAACCACATTCCATTATGATGGGCAGCATCATCTTTGGATGAAAGCTAGTTGCACAAAATGTAATTTCTTAAAGTTCTCTATCTCACCTAGGTTGCTAATGAGAAAAGAGTCAATATCATCTAGCAAAAGCTGTGGCATGGTATTAATAAAGGGAGCAGTGATTCAACTGCAATACAAGTATGAAAGACATAAAACTAGGATGAATGGCTGGAAAGAAAAACAATCTCGAGGAAAGAAATAGCAGGAAAGATGAAATAAAAATTAAAATAGCTCCAAAATGAGGAAGTAGGTACAGATTGAAGAATAACCCTGCCAAACTGAATCTGACATGTTAAAGTTGAAAAAGACCTACTTTATTGTCCAGTCCAAACCTGAAAAATCGAGATTTCATGATCTTTTTCACCCTTCTTTTCATTGTCCCAGGTGATGGAGCTTGTATCACTTCCCTATGAAACAGCCTAATAAATCTTACTGACAGGAAGATTTTCTTTATATACACTTCAATTTTCCCCCTTCTTACTTTCTTCCCATTTTTCTTACCTAGATCTCCTTTGTAGCACCATAAGTTATCTCTTCATGTATGAGTACACCGCCATAATATTTGTAGACCTCTTAAATATTCTCCTCCCTCAACGAAGGTGCCAGTGGATGTGGTTAGCTCTGTTTTACCTTTCCTCGTAAGTCAACCCCTCAATCCCTGATTGGTTTTTGCTTTTCTCTAACAACCTAATAGTTAATACTTTCTCACAGTAGGGTATTTTAAGGGTGGTGACATCAAAGTTTTAAAGAAAGCATCTGTAATTGCCAGCTTTATGATGCTTCAAACAGAATGGCCTATTTTAGCTCCCCACTACAATGCAAACTTATATCCAATTTTCTGTCATCATTCACTCAATCATCCATAGACATGACTTCACTTAGCTTTCTCTACCCTATAGAGTATGTGCGTTTAGCATTATTTACCGTTGAATCTCATCTTATTCTCTGTCTATTTTTCTAGTCTGCTTAAATAGAGAAACAGGAGGTGGGTTGGGTTTACCATCAGATGGATAAGATACCAGTAAATAGCATTATGCTGTCAAGTTCAGAAAAAGGAGGTACAATAGCATGGTTAGTAGTAGGAAAGAAAATGAAAAAAATTAAAGACAAGAGGGAGTATGTTTTTGTGTGAGATTTGAAATGAGATCTACAATGGGCATGCAGAAATACAGGAGGTGCTTCTCTAATCGTATCTTTTTTAAAGATGTTCTGGTCTTCATTCAGGAATTACTGGTTACAATTCTATGGTCTGTGCTTGTGCGAGGTCAAACTGGATGATAATAATAAACCCCTCTTGCCTTTAAACCTAGAGATGAGATCCTCTGCCGTGCCTGTAAGACATGTAGCACAGAACTGAAAGCCCGGGGAGAGGGAGGTGGTGGAAATGGCAGGCTATGCTTGCTTATGGTGCTCTCCCAATCCCAAGCAATTTAGACAGACATGGGGGAAAGTCTAAATTATATCAGCCTCTCCAGCTGCACCATGGGCAGTAATATGGACAAAATATCAGTAGTCCTATATGCTGTGGCTTGTTCTGCACAAGGATTTGTGAGAAGGACCCTTGGCAGATAGCCTATAGCAATGTTTGACACATATGGTGCCATTGAATTCTTCCTCTAGCTAATTTTAATGCTTTTAGGGCTTGCTTATTCTCCTATGGCCCCTCTTCTAAGTGAACAGGGTTGGTGTGGATGTGGCATTCTCATATTTTACATTAAAAGCCATAGAATAGGTCATTTTCAACCATATTCAGAGGAGATATTAAGAGTGAGGATGAGGGAAGGGAACAAAGAGCAAAGACTAGTTAAATTCAGTGAGGAGATTCAGGCAAATCCACGAAAGCTTTTTCATGCATTTATTACATCTTGCGATTTTCTAGTACAGTAAATTCATATCTGGCAGCCCCAGGAACGGTAGGTTGTCAGATAGTCAAATATTCTGTATAACAGCGGCTTTGTGTACACATGCCTTCCTTTTCAGAAGCGACAGGTTAATGAGGCACTTCGGAACAGGTTAATGAGGCATTGACATTCATATTCCATGCTCCATTAGCATAATGGTGGCCAGTTGCACTTCGAAAGTGCTGCTGTTGAAACACAGACTGGCTGTATAGATGCGAGCACTTCGAAATAAGTGCCATACTTCAAAATTCCCTTATTCCAAAACAAATTGGAAATAAGGAAATTTCGAAATGTGGGGTTTATTTTAAAGCACCCACGTCTATACAGCCAGTCAGTTTTTCAAAAGCAGCACTTTTGAAGCACGACTGGCAACCATTATGCTAATGAGGCATTCGATATGCATGTCAGCGCTTCAGTAACCTGTTCCGAATTGCCTCATTAACATGCCCCTTCTGAAAGGAAGGTGCATGTTTAGACAGAGCAAGAAAGGCATACCTAGCAATACATAACACTAAAGAAAAACAAGATTAGATATTAAGAAGCAAACAAAAATGTATGCAGAGTATTTTATTTATCAATAACAGTAGTATTGTACACAGTAAACTTCTACTGCATTTGCTGTATTTATTTGTATTTACTTTCACTATACTGTACTTATGGAAAATGTAACTAAAAATTATTTACAGTTAAAATGTCAATTATTTGAGAGTTCCAGACAATAGAATGCCAGATATAAGAGTTTACTGTAACTGAGTCACTGGTGGTATTCCAGAAGAGGGATTGTGTTTGTATAATAATGTGAAAGCATTTCTTCTTTCTTCCCCTAGAAAATGAAATGTTATGAAGGGCCAACCAAAATTCAGCAAGAGATATGGAAAATTATATTAGAAAAAGGTAAATTGATGCACATTTTACCCCAAATACTGAACCAAACCTAATTCTAGATGAGTTCTGTCCCTCACCTGCTCCTTTGCCTTCATGAGTAACCTGCCAAATCTATTCAGAGATATCAACAAAGGCATCCTGGACTAAAGAGAGCATCTTCTTCAAAAGGACTCCAACTTGGCTGGGCCACTGTCTGTTCCTGTACATTATGAGGCTTCCTTATACTCACAGGAGAGCTATGAAGTGAAGAGTGTTTCAGACCTAAGGAAACTAAAATCAGGCAAGACTCCATGGCAAAGATAGTCCTTGTGATAAAATTAATCATATAGTAATGATATCCAGTGAAGTGTTGTGATCAGTTGTGTAATACAGCAATATGTTTTATAGGGATGACTAGGAGACTGGTCTGCTAGATACACTAAAACCCATCATACATTTGTCACATCAGCAGAAGAACGGAATACTGAGAAGGGCGGAACAAATTTCAGGGCCTGTCTCTGCAGTGTGTGCATGTGTGGAAGGTGAAGATTTCTGAAGTGCACTAATGCATTGTACCTTAATTGGCCATGTAGCCCCCTACTGCTGTGTGCTAAAGGTTCTCTGCTGAATTTTGATGCAGAACTGTTTCAAGCACCATTGCATTAAAGCACACTGGAAAGGTCAAAGTGGATGAATTAATGAGCAACATATTAGTATGCTTTGGAAATCACGCCTCCTTAGACCAGATTACCCTACCAGGGAGACAAGCACCTAGATCAGGTCAGAACATGGGAGGAGAATGAGAAAAATTGTGGAAGAAGCTAGAAGTCACCAGGTCAAAAGGCAAGTATGAACCAGCTAGCTCTCAGCTACTCCAATCGAAGACAGATATGAGTTCAAGCTGAGCTGAGGAGAAGGACATTGTTGGGCTAGAAGGAGGTGACAGGTGGAGAGGGAGAATCACAGCTGTGTTTTATGCATCTTTGTGATTTTTAGCTTTGTCTCAATAAAAATATAAAATCTGCAGCCTGGAAGCAGAAAGCAATGGCAGAAAATCTTGCAATGGACTCAGTTCTGAAAGCTCTGACCACTATGGATACGTCTACGCTGTTTTGTCAAGAGAGAGGATGGGGAGTCCAGCCACTCTCTGCCGGCAGAGCAGATCTCTTTTGCAAGAAATATCTTCCAACAAAACATTCTGTCAAGAAATCACTGTAATCTATACATAAACTTGGGCTCTAAACTCCGATTTGCTTTTGGAAATAAATCTGCTTAGTTAATGACAAGAACAACGACCAAAAATAGTTAATTTAATCTCCATGATCTTTCTTACACTTTTACAATTAGTCTAGAAATGCAAAGTATGGCTCTGTTAATTTCATAAAATAGAGTGGTTTTGTTCTGTTTTCAGAGCTAATGAGCACAGCTAGTCAGAAAATGGTGGTTTGGGGGAAATATTCAAATAAAATTGCATACATTTCCTTGTGTTGGAAGAAAAACTGAAAAAATGGTATTTTTTCAGTTTCAAAACTGGAAAAAATCATTTTGAAAAAAATCTATTATTCACAACTATTTGTCTTGGGGAAAAAGACCGTTTCATGTCAATGTTTTTTGCTGTGTATGTGTATGTATTTTCCGTTAAGGCAGTATTTTGACCAATACTAAAAATGTCTTTCATTGGCCTTGCTTCTTTGAAAGAAAGCCTCTTCTATCTAGCTATGTCTGGACTTTATTTTTTACAGTATGCTATACAGATAGAGCAATGGGAGACGAAGCTGGACACACTCCCACTTGACCACTGCATGGACCCCTTAGCCTTTTGGAAAACTTGTGACTGAGAGTCTGTACAATTTTATCTGTTCTCAGGTCTGAAATGCTCACACTGATACTGTTGAGCTTTGGGTAAATGAAATCCTTTCTGGCATCACATGGAAAATGTCATGCTTTGTACATTTCCAGACCTGCAGCAAAATGGTAGGTGTTGAATAAAAAAGCCAAATCAGAACCATTTTTAGTGTTGGATACCCTTGTGACCTGCCACTCAGAAGTGATACTATCGAGCTCAGTGCCAAGCCCCTACAACTCTCAGATAGACATGTTTTTTTTATTTCCTTTGGTCTCTGCTAAACTACATACATTCCACCCTGCTGATGAATGCCTCTCCAGTTGGGAATTTCTTTTAAAGTCAGGAAAAATCAATTCAAATTAAGGTAGGAGCATGAGATCAAACTTCCCATAATTTATTACTTGCAGTAAGTCACTGAAAAGCAAAGCTAATAGCCCTTTATGGCATCTTATTTTGGTGATATCCACTGTGGCATTAGATTAAAAAAAATAATGATATAATCTATACATTGCTTAAGCATTAGTTCTTTCAGGTCCCTTTGTTTTTTAACACACTCTGTCCTGAGTGGCTGAACAGAATTCACAAGCTAGCTGTGCTGAATCTTGTATCAACATTCTTTTCTTGTGGGGCTGTGCAAGGCACTTTAAGAAACCATTGTTCAATCTAATCTAGCCATGCAGCATGTGTGCTAAGGAATCTTTTTTCTTCCTTTACTCCAGGATCACAGCTAGTCAAAGCGCTATAGGGCCTTTCACTTATTCTTTTTTCCACAATGCTACTGTTTTTGCTGCAACTTCCTGTGTATGCACACTTGACTATAACCTAGCATCTAAGACCTGATAAGAAATTGACATCAAACTTGTATGTTAAAGACACAAGTTCTGGCTTCCTGGAGAAAAGTGTGCAGTCCAGAATGCCAGAGCAATATAATGAGTCAAGGCTGCCCCTAATTAGAGAACTTCCTATTGTGTATCAGAAGTGATAAAAAGTAGAATGGTCTAGGTCCAGAGAACAAATTGCTCAAGGAGAATAGGGTGTCATGGTCTCTGTAAAGTCTTGCCATAGCTTACATATTGATCTGGAGTCTCCATCGGGTAATTTCTCAGACAAAACAAAGCAGTCAGTCAGTACAGACTCCTATTCTACATGGTGGATGAAACCTTTAAGGTAGATGGATACTGCAGAAGACAGAGGGCCATAGACAAGACTGGGGAAGTATTAAGGATGGACTAATGAAAGTGGACAGATACAAATATCTCTGTAAAGGAATAATTTTGATGTATTTAGAAAAGACAACGTTATAGTTTAGTTCTGCTCTCTTCATGCCATTTAAAGTATTTGGCTCAGCTTCCTCATGTCCTAAGAACTTTTCATCATGAGGTTCTATTTACTTGCCTTAGAAACCTGATGTCATGGATATGCTAGAGTTCTCCTGGCTGGACACTTACCAGATGGTTGTGAAGGATTCAACAAAATCCCATGTGCCTTTAATCTGCTGTGGTGGGAGAGTTAGTTTAGTCATGTTTGGGGCTACTAGGTACATATTCGAGGTACACAGTTTATGTCTGACACCTCTTTTGGCAGTGGACCTCTGTGGTCCCATTGTCTAAACACTGACCTAGAAGGGCAATGCAGAAATGCTTAACATAATTCATGCTAGTGGGAAGGGGGTAGGTATAGAAGATAAAATACATAAAGAATACTTAGAAAAATTAAATGTCTTCAAGTCACCAGGGCCTGATGAAATGCATCCTAGAATACTTAAGGAGCTGATAGAGGAGGTTTCTGAGCCTTTAGCTATCATCTTTGAAAAGTCCTGAAAGTTGGTAGAGACTCCAGAAGACTGGAAAAGGACAAACATAGAGACCATCTATAAAAAGGGAAAAAGAACAATCCAGGAAACTACAGACCAGTGAGTTTAACTGCTGTGCTGGGAAAGATAATGGAGCAAATAATTAAGGAATTCATCTGCAAACATGGATGAAAATAAGGTGATAGGTAACAGCCAGCGTGGATTTGTAAAGAACAGGATAATAAGTCCTATACATAAGGGAGAGGCAGTGGATGTGGTGTACCTAGAATTTGGTAAACTATTTGACACAGTCTTGCATGATCTTCTTATCAATAAAATAAGCAAATAAAACTTTGATGGGGCCATTATAAGGAGGGTGCATAACTGGCTGGATGAACTTTCTCAGAGAGTAGTTATTAATGGTTTGCAGTCATGCTGGAAGGGCACAACAAGTAGGGTTCTGCAGGGATTTGTTTGGGGACCACTTCTATTCAACATCTTCATCAACGATTTACATATTGGCATAAAGAGTACACTTACTAAGTCTGCAGATGATACCAAGCTGGGAGACTTTGCAACTGCGTTGAATGATAGGCTCATAATTCAGAATGATCTGGACAAATGGGAGAAATGGTCTGAGGGAAACAGGATGAAGTTTAATAAGGACAGATGCAAAGTACTCCATTTGGAAGAAACAATCAGCTTCATACATATAAAATGGGAAGTGACTGTCTGGGAAGCAGTGCTGCGGAAGGGGATTTAGGGGTTATAGTGGACCACAAGCTAAATATGAGTCAAGAGTGTGATGCTGTTGCCAAAAAAGCAAACATGATTCTGGGATGTATTAACAGGAGTGTTCTGAGCAGGACACAAGAAGTCATTCTTCCTTTCTACTCAGTGCTCATTAGGCCTCAATTGGAGTATTGTGTCCAGTTCTGGGCACCACATTTAAAGAAACAGGTGGAGAAATTGGAAAAGGCCCAGATAAGAGCAACAAGAATGATTAAAGAGATAGAGAACATGAGCTATGAGGCAAGATAGAAAGAACAGGGCTTTTTTAGTTTAGAAAAGAGAACATTTAGAGGGGACGTGATAGCAGTTTTCAAGTACCTCAAAGAACGTTACAAGGAGGAGGGAGAAGAATTGTTCTCCTTGGTCTCTGAAGATGGGACAAGGAGTAATGGGCTTAAACTGCAGCAAGAAAGGTTTAGATCAGACATTAGGAAAAACCTCCTAACTGTCACGGGTGGTTAAACGCTGGAATAAGTTACCTAGGGAGGATGTGGAATCTCCATGGCTGGAGATATTTAAGAGCAGGTTAGATAGACACCTATCATGGATGATCTACATGGTGTTTGTTCCTGCCAAAAGGGCAGCGAATTGGACTTGATGACCTCTTGAAGTGCCTTCCAGTCCTAGTGTTCCATGATTCTATAATTCTATGATACCATGCCCCCAAAGCATCTCCTGCAGCTTTTGTGTGTTCCACAGAGTCCCACCACAGGTGCAAACCTTTTGGTTTACAGTGTACTTCTTGAAGGACATGCAGTACTGTCAGCAAACAGATCCAGGCTTATCTAAAGGGATGAAGCACAAGAGAGATCAGATCATTTAGATAACAACAAACACCCTGACATAATGCCCCTCATGCTAGGTCACCTTTCTCTTGGAAGCCCATCTGTGTTTTGCCTGCTGCAGGAGGTCCCTTGCCTTGAACTGGTGAAAATGGCCAAAAGCCCACAGAGAAGTATTTCTGCTCTTTTACTGTTTTCCAGTCTTTGCTGTCACGTAACTGCTTTGTCAGCCTTAACAGGTGACCAGAGACCCCTCTGAGGTGATTTCATTGTTAGGTGGCTTCTCCTCACTCCCTGCTCCGATAATCCATTTCTTCTAAGTAGAAACCAGCCTACTGTCTAGGGTGATTCTAATATAGTGATAATTAATAACCCTCTATTGTCAGTCTTGTGACACTGACTGTTAAAATGTCCATACAACATGGAAGGAAAGGGACAACAGAAAAGGCAAACTAACTCCACATGGAGTGCATTCCGACACACATACACACATAAAGATTACCACAATAGCAAACAGCATTCAGAATCTATACATAGATTCCTCAGATCTTCACACCTGGCATGGGAAAGCAGTACAGCAGTGAGCTGAGTTGACCCTGACCCTTCCAATTAGACTAATTGCAGAGGGTGAAGATGGACAGCAAACTTTCCCCTTGCTCAACAAACACAGCTCTCCCTGTTGGTGGTTTTTAGCTTGGCAAGTGCAGATGGTAGATGTTTCTATGGTCAGTCACTGCACCTTTCTTCTTGTTCAAAGGATACAACTGAACACCCTATACTGCACTTGGAGCAAGGAATGTGACTGTTCCTGGCTCGCCCATGGGCTGTGCAAGAGGAAGGTAAGAGTCTCTCCTTCCTATGCACCAATGCAAAGGAAAGAGAATATCTAGCTCACCAAGCATTCTTCCATGGAATTTTAAGGGGGGCTGCTCTCTCACAGACTGAGAGACCCGAGCATTTACAGCATTCCTGTTCTTTTCTTTATTACCTTATCTGTGACAGAGTTCAGCTGTGCCCCTCTCCAATTTCTGAGCAAAAAGTAGCCATCAAAGCACTCTGGTCTTTGTTTTGAAAGAAAGTTCCAAATGAGATGAATACAAGTATTCTTTTTTCCCCTTTTTTCTTTTTTTCCCTTTCCAAACTACTCATCTCTCATGTGCTCTAGCATTTCTCTACAAAAGGGTTAAGTCTCCGAAAATCAACCTTCCCATTTTACGCTGTGGTCAACCTCAAAAAGACTGATTGTTCTAAATTATTTGATTCACAAACATTCTCTGTAACCAACACTAACAACATCTTGCTGAGGTTTGGAATCTCCCCATAAATATGCATGGTTAACTCACACACATATGCGTATCATAGACACAACCACATATAGCCATGTAATAAATTTCAAAGCGGTGGACCTTTGATCATTCTCTCCCTTTCTTATTCCAGCCTCCCTCCACACGGCTACGTCATCAGATGTTTTAGTCCCCAGTTCTGGAAACAGACCAGATTGGCACCTCAGGAGCTCTTACTTTAGACTCTCTTTCCCCTCCACAGTCCAGAGTTCCAGAATAATGTATAGCCATGTTAGTCTGTACTGTATCAAAACAAAAACAAAAACAAAAACAAAAACAAAAACAAAAACAAAAAACCAGTCATGTGTCACTTTAAAGACTAACAAAATAATGTATTAGGTGATGAGCCTTTGTGGGACAGATCCACTTCTTCAGATCACAGCCTTACGAGAACAGACTCAATATATAAAGCACAGAGGTCCAAAAATTGCTATCAAGGTTGGCAAATCAGATGGAAGATCAGACAGAGGGGGGCGTAAGGTGGGGAAGGTAGGTGTTAGGTCAAACATCAAAGTACAGAAAAATTCCTTTAATCCAGCCTCTGATGGTCCAGAAACCCTGATGAACCCTATTTATGAAGATAATCCGGCAAAATGTGATGGTCCAGCATACAGAAGTCCCTTGAAATATGCATACCTCCAAATTCACTTAAGTCGGGGGCTTGGAGCCATGGGAGAGGCACAGAGAGGCTAAGCCTGGGATGTGTTAGGGCTGCAGGAGGGCCAGGGATGGAGATGAGCCAAGGTGTGTGGGGGTTGGAGCTGGGGCATGTGGGGTTGCTGAAGCTGAGAAGGGTGGGAGTGAAGAAGCTGCAGGAGCATGGGATAGAGAAGAAGCTGGGGATGCACAGAGGTGGTGAGCTGTGACGGGAGGGTGGGGGGGAATTGAACTAGGGTGTGGGGTTTCAACTGGAGTACATGCCGTGGGTGTGGGGCAGGGATGGTGAAGCTGGGACATGCAGGGGTAAAGAAGTGGAAGGATCATGGGGTGCTGAAGCTGCAAAGTGCAAGGGTGGTGAAGAAGCTGCAGTAGCACAGGTTAGAGAAGAAGCTGGAGACTCGCAGGGATGATTACATTACAGTAGTATTTATAGGCTGATTCTACACTATCCCAAAACTTCGAAATGGACATGCAAATGGCCATTTTGAAGTTTACTAATGAAGTGCTCAAATACATATTCAGCGCCTCATTAGAATGTCGGCAGCCATGGCACTTTGAAATTGATGTGGCGTGCCACTGTGCGGCTCATCCAGATGGGGCTCCTTTTCGAAATGACCCCACCAGCTTTGAAATCCCCTTATGCCTATCAGCAGATAGGAATACGGGGATTTCGAAGTTGGTGGGGTCCTTTCAAAAAAGAGCCCCATTTGGACAAGCCGCATCAATTTCAAAGTGCCGTGGCCACTTGCATTCTAATGAGACACTGAATATGTATTTGAGCACTTCATTAGTAAACTTCAAAATGGTCATTTGCATGGTTATTTCGAAGTTTTGGGATAGTGTAGACGTAGCCATAGTGTAATAAATATGATGTAATGTAGTAAATAATACAGTATCAAAATATTGTATCATACATACATTAATTAAATTAGACTGTCTTAGGGCATCATTATGGTGATGTCCAATAGCCTGGAAAATTTGATAATCCAGCATCTGTCCAGTCCTGGACGTGCTGAATTAAAGATATTTTACTGTATGTGAAAGAGTCCTTACAATGGGTCAGGTAATTGCCGTCCCTGTTCAAACCACTTGTAAAGAGTCAAATTTGAATATGAATGTTAATTCCAAACATTTTCTGTAGATGATAGTTAAAGTCTCTTTTCTGCAGAACACAAACTTACAGGTCTTTAACAGAATGGTCCACTCCATTAAAGTGCTGGCAGACAGGTTTGTGTATTTGGACATTTTTGATGACTATTCTATGTCCATTCATTTTTTGGTGAAGAGTGTTTGGAGTTTGACCAATATAAAAAGTGTGTGGGCATTGCTGGCACATGATGGCATATATGACATTAGCTGAGAAACAGGGGAATGTGCCTGTGATTTTGTAATTAACGTGGTTAGGTTCAGTGATGGTATCTCCAGAATAGATATGTGGACAAAGTTGGCAACAGGGTTTGTTGCAAGGAAAAGTTCCAGGATTGGTATTATTGCGGTATAGCCTGTGGTTGCTAGTGAGAATCCTTATAAGTGTGGGAGGCTGTCTGTAGGAGAGAACAGGCCTCTCACCTAGGGTTCCCTGTTAGTTTGATTTCTGTCCTCCAGTGGGATTTAAACTGCTGATGGATTCTAAATACCAGACCATTGGATGTGTCTGGAAATAGCACTTTTGCCTGGCACTCTTTACCAGTGTTAAATAAATACGTGCAGGGAGAAGATGGCCTTTAAACAACTTTTGATAGGAGCTCCAGAATGTCAGTTATGCTGAAATGATGAATTTAGAGAAGATAGAAGCCTATGTTTCTTTAAGGATCTGGGCCAGACATCTTATATCTCTGGTAAAAGAAGTTTAATTATTTTTAGGAGAAAAAAAAATCACTGGTTTCTGACACTTTAAAGTCACAAAATACACACATTAAATGTATCATTGGCCCAGAATTTTTATATAGCCCTGTAGTTAATGACAGGTGTCTGCAAGAAGGGCCGGATACCGTTCCTAAGGGATTCCATCAATAATGCAACCAAAGCAGCTCAAGCCCCAGCCCAATAACTGGGAACAATCTCACCCTACATGCTGGTTGCCTGTAAAGGCAGTTCTTCCCCTCTCCCAAGCACAGAGTCTGAGATAGAAACATCGACTACACCTACACTAGCACACTACGTCGAAGTAGCCTATTTCGACGTAAGGACATCGAAATAGGCTAATTCGACGCATATAGTCTACATGTCCTCCAGGGCTGGTGCCGTCAACGTTCAACGTCAAAATAGCGACAGGGAACATCGAAAGGAGCTGCTGTGGAAGGAAATGCAGAACGTCCACACACACAAGAGCTCCCCGTTGAAATAAGGGGCCAGCAAAGCCCCAAGCTGCTCCTTTAAAGGGCCCCTCCCAGACACTCTCACCCTGTACAGCACGAGATCCACAGAGCCGATAACCGGTTGCAGACCCTGTGCACGCAGCATGGACACCCAGCTGCAGCAGCAGCAGCAGCCACCAGAAGCCCTGGGCTAAGGGCTGCTGCACGCAGTTTCCACAGAGCCCCTCAGGGGCTGGACAGAGCATCTCTCAACCCCTCAGCTGATGGTTGCCATGAAGGACGCCGCTATTTCGAAGTAGTGGGATGCGGATTGTCTACACATGCCCTACTTCAATGTTGAACGTCGAAGTAGGGCACTATTCCCATCTTCGGATGGGAATAGTGATTTTAACATCTCACTGCCTAACGTCAATTTCAACGTCAAAATAGCACACGGCACGTGTAGACATTACGCATGCTATTTCGACGTTGTGCTGGCTACTTTGAAGTAGCTGGCTAGTGTAGACGCACCCATCTTGTTTAATAACAGTAGCTTAACATAAATTTACACAGCAATGCAAGCAGTATTCCTAAACAAAGGAGAGGAAAACCCCATTATGCAAGGTACAGTCCCCAGAGTTTGCTGAGACAACTCCCTTGCTTAGACCTCTCTATTAGCACTCTCTCACTTATAGAGTGTACCTCTGCCTCAATTCTCCACTCACAGTGTATCAACCCACAGACCACAGGTATGACAGCATGAAGACTCTTGTTACACAAGGGCAGGATCACCTGCCAGCCACTTGCCTGCAGCTCGCACCAGTCGCCCTTTGCCAGCCACTTGCCTGCTGCTTTGTGGGTTTGGCTCTAGGCAAAACCCTGTGATTTTAGCTCTCAGTGGCTTCAGCTGCCAGTGATTTTAGCTCTCAGAGGTGTCAGCTCTGGGCCTAGCCACAAGAATCTCAGTATCCACCAGGCTCGATTCTCACAGAATAACTGCAGACCCTAGGATTGGTCTGTGCTTTAGTTCTGTCTTTGAACATGGAGGGGGAGGACTAGTCAAACCAGACTTACAGCTCTACAGTCAAAAGGCACCCCCACGAGGTGGTTCAACTATTACCTTACTTCTTCCCCACACCCATTCTACTCGACAGTGCTCTGCTCAGGCGAGCCATGTGTGAGCCACATCTTACACAGAGATGATGACTGCCCTGTATCCCAACAATAATTTTAAAGATTGGTCATATTCCACAATTCCTACACATAATTTGTGACTTTACAACAAGTTGTTTACAATAGACAAATCAGCACTGATTCATCCGCTACCCAGCAGATCTTGCAAACAAATCAGCTATTTACATTGAAAGTGGGGTTTTTTTTGTTAAAAGAGAGAGAGAGAGAGAAAGAGTGGTACAGCATCCCACCCCCTCCCCACTGGGTTCTGCAACTGGGGTTGCTGGCAGGACAGGGGGCTCTGGTTCCCAAGCTGTGCTCCTGCAGGAGGTGGGGGCTCTTTGCAGTGCTGCTGGAGATGCTCTGGCTCCTGCCTTGCCCTGCTGTGGGGCCAGCAGGGGCTCCAGCTCCCACTCTACCCTGGGGCTGCTGCGAGGCTAGTGGAGTCGGCTGGGGCACAGAACCCCACTGGAAGCCCCAGCTGCAGGTACCCCATCCTGGGGCAGAGAGAAACCATGCAGCCCCTATGGCTGTGGGGGAACATTAGTGCAGAGGTGCCAGTACTCCATACCAGCATGTACTGCCACAAAAAAAGCCCTGCACAGACACACCCTGCAACAGCACATTCTGCAGATTCCTCAGCAGTACTGAGCTCCTGCTTCCACATTCCTTACATCTAGATAATGACTGTCCTGGCCCAGACTTGGAGTGCCTTTGTGGAATAAATGTCACTGTTCACATTAAAAAGGTAAATGACGCTCTGAAAGTGACCCTTCTATAAACAAACACTGTTGTTTAAAGTTGATCAGATGTTGGGGATATTATATGTATCCCTTTGGAGGTGGATTAATTGTTGGAGTAAAGGTGCATGATAAATGCTATTTAATAAATGGCATTACAAATTATCAAATGGATATAAAACAAAAGATATACACACACAGAGACAATAACACCTTAAACATGATTTAACTACATAAACATACAGCAATATAGACAGCATGCAATGAAAATTAATGTTGCTGTAGCAGTCTTAGGTTAGATCTTGAGCTCCACTGACTCTAGTGAAGCCATCCTTATTCATACCAGCTGATAAGTATCAGAGGGGTAGTCATGTTAGTCTGTAACTGCAAAAACAACAAGAAGTCCCGTGGCACCTAACAGATTTTTAAGCTTTCTTGGGCAAGGACACGCTGCGTCGGATGCATGTAGACATATCCAACTAATGTCATCTGTTAACTTTTGATTTCCTGGGGATTTTTTTTGGTGTTATGTTTATGTTAATAACATCACTGTAGCATTGAACGCAAAGAGATGATTTACAATAAACTTGTATGTCTTACTTTATTAAGCCTTCTTTGCTAAACGGATTATCACTTACCCTGAATTGTTACTAAGGACCATTAACTACAATGGATCCATTCATGTGCAGATCATTAAGAACGTGTATAATCTTTTTGCAGTAATTGGGCCTAAATTATATTCTCATTAAAATGGAGCCAGGATTTTCATTTGGGGGTCAGAGGAGAACTGGAAGGGAGGACAGAAAGAGTGTAACTTTAAAAAATGTTTTGGTTATTTTTCCCACAGTGGTTATCCAGCAGGAGCAATACAATGAAATGTTTGAGTTTTAATTTCAAGACTATTCAAGTATCTACTTTTAAAAGAACAAAACAAAAATACAATACATTGCATTATTTCAGCTGTGTCTACATGTGCACGCTACTTCGAAGTAGCGGCACTAACTTCGAAATAGCACCCGTCACGGCTACACGTGTTGGGCGCTATTTCGACATTAACATCGACGTTAGGCGGTGAGACGTTGAAGCCGCTAACCCCATGAGGGGATGGGAATAGCGCCCTACTTCAAAGTTGAATGTCGAAGTAGGGCACGTGTAGACGATCCGCGTCCTGCAACATCGAAATAACGGGGTCTGCCATGGTGGCCATCAGCTGAGGGGTTGAGAGACGTGCTCTCTCCAGCCCCAGTGGGGATCTATGGTCACCGTGTGCAGCAGCCCTTAGCTCAGGGCTTCTGGCTGCTGCTGCTGCAGCTGGGGATCCATGCTGCATGCACAGGGTCTGCAACCAGTTGTCGGCTCTGTGGATCTTGTGTTGTTTAGTGCAACTGTGTCTGGGAGGGGCCCTTTAAGGGAGCGGCTTGCTGTTGAGTCCACCCTGTGACCCTGTCTGCAGCTGTGCCTGGCACCCTTATTTCTATGTGTGCTACTTTGGCGTGTAGACGTTCCCTCGCAGCGCCTATTTCGATGTGGTGCTGCCCAACGTCGATGTTGAACGTCGACGTTGCCAGCCCTGGAGGACGTGTAGACGTTATTCATCAAAATAGCCTATCTCGATGTCTCCACATCGAAATAGGCTACTTCGAAGTAGGCTTCACGTGTAGACGTAACTTTCATGTAATATATTAACAATAATGTAGAAATTCCTGTGAGGATTACCGGATCAAAAGAGATTTAAACACGTTTTACATTAGAGGTTTCAAAGACTAGCAAAATAATTTATTAGGTGAGCTTTCGTGGGACAGACCCACTTCTTCAGACTGAAGAAGTGAGTCTGTCCCACGAAAGCTCACCTAATAAATTATTTTGCTAGTCTTTAAAGTGCTACTTGACTGCTTTTGTTTTGATAGTGTATAGACTACCACGGCTCCCTCTCTGTTTCTAATAGAGGCTTCCTGTATAGATATCCTTCTTTAGGGGTGGGGGGTGTATAGATATATATACACATGTAATATTGTGTATAGATATATATACACACATACTATTATGCTTTTCTTGATGAAAGAGAAGGATACATTACCAAATTTGCTGACAGTTTAAAAATCTGAGATTAATAGGAAGGAAAAATATTATTCTAATAATATACAGGAATCCTTGCATTTTATTTTTATAAAAGAATTGCTAGGGGAGGCTCAAGCTTCAAAATTCAGGTCTGGTTCAGGACTTCAAACACCCAGAGCTCATGGATGCTTCGGGGAAAGATTTCCATACAGACCTGGAAAGAGATAAGGGATGGCCTTGAAATTTGGTGCTATGTCTGTG
This sequence comes from Carettochelys insculpta, assembly GCF_033958435.1. Classification (NCBI taxonomy): domain Eukaryota; kingdom Metazoa; phylum Chordata; order Testudines; family Carettochelyidae; genus Carettochelys; species Carettochelys insculpta. The sequence continues at coordinate 142,949,227 of NC_134137.1, forward strand.
TTGCAGTTTCATTCTCCCTCCTTCCAATAAGCAAGGTGAAATCCTGACCATACTGAAGTCAAAGGAAGTCTTTTCACTGATCTCATTAGGGCTGGGGACTTCTCCCCTGATGCCTGAGCATCAGGTCAGGGTTCTCTTTACTCACTTGTTGTTTCTGCTACTGGGAGGTCCTGAAGGAAATCACAACATTATTGCAGATGCATATTCCTCAAATCTGTTCCATGGATCCCCGCCTTACAGTGTGTCATGCATCTCGCATGACACATAAACATCTGGCAGCCTTGTTATCCCTTCCCAAACATCTTGTAAAGCACTATTACATAAGTGGGTGAGGGAGCAAACTGACAGAGACTCTCTATTAAATCCTCGAAGTAAAGTGACACGTGTGAAGGATCATTGGGCTTGAACCAACAAACCCTAGGCAGCAGCCACCATCCAGCAGCTCACTGGAACCAATGGAGAACAAAGCTAGTGTTGCTCTAGCTCGCCAAGGGCTCCATCCACAAAGTTCCGTATTGGGGGAGATATCACTAGTGGTTCAAACACACTTATTAAAGCCATAAGAAGGCACCAGAAGTTGTATACGCAACTATGTGGATACCTGTCTCTCTGCCACTTCTTATATCAGATCCTTCTCTGCTCCCAATTCTGCCTTGCTCTTAGTCCCTGCTTCCCTGATAGCTCCTGGTTCCCAACTCAGGCGTTGACACTTGGCTCTATTTTCTGGCTTCTAAATCTGGCTTTGCTTATTGGCTCCAGTTCCAATCACTAGGCTGGATTTCCCATACCCTGGTCCTTACAGAATCAGCTGTTAGCCAAGAAGTCAGGAGCTCAGGTCTGCTCTTTTACTGCTTGCTAGAAATAATTCACAACTTTTACTGCTCACTAAGCTCTCATACTCTTGTTCAGGAGATAGGTAGCTTTCATTCTTCCGTTTTACAAATAACATACAGTGACAGGATACACCTGATCAATTCAGACAGAGATAGACATCATCCACTTTGCCACTCTGCCTTTCCACTTCACAGAGAGCCAGAAATGAAAACCAGGACTCCGAATGATGAGCATTCTGTTGTTGTCACTCAATCAGTTGTACAAATGAAACGCCCAATCCCCTGCACACAAGGAATGGGTCTGCAGCAACAATATAGACTATTTCTTCTATAAATGACTCCTTCAGGTCAAGTGAAAGAGATATAGTGTTGAAGACCCTGGAGACAAATCTTGAGTGGGGAAAAAAGGTATCTGATCATGTCATTTAAAAACTCTATTATAATGCATACCCACAGGTGATGTAATTAAAGTCACACAGGTAACCTTATTTCTAGTATTTCTTAACTTTTCAGGAATGTCAGGGTTATTTGCAATTTATTTACAAACCTGCAAATGAACACACTAAATCATACCTGTTAAAAGGCAAATGGGAGCCTCCCAGAACATGGCACAGATGGGATTCACAGCTGCTGCTGTCCAATATCCGGATGCTTTCTATTCTCAGCAGCAGCAGATCTCTCCAGATCTCATCCCAACTGCCACCCACTTATTCCCCAAATGAGGACTGATATCCACTGTCCAACTATGGTCTGGTCTGAGAGTAAACCTGCCTGACCTCAGCCCACTTATAGGAAGCTGCAGTTCTTTGCACTCTCATATTCCTGTGGGGAGGGAAATTAATAAGCCTGTAGCAGTCCAAGATATGCTTGAATCAGATCTACTTAGCATGAGCTAAGATTCTAAAATATACTTATCAGGAGATGATTAAAAAATAATAAGTTATCAGCATACAATGATGTAAAGTGGCTGCTACATTGTATGCCCTCTCTGTAGTTTTTGTAGGGACCATGATTGGAAAACTGGGGCACAGTCAAAGCTTTTCAGCAATACCGTGATCATCAGTTGCTATAACAACCCTGGGAACTATAACAACATTGGAAGCTGTTTTAGATTAACCAGGGAACTGTCCAAGCATAAAGCTGACCAATGGCATAACTGATGCTGGACTAGGGAAACCACAGCTGCGGATGGGATCTTTGCCTTTTTTAGAACAATTGTCTGCCTTTAGTTTAAAAACAGCTTGTTTTAGAGTCAAATGATATTTTCATTTAAAAACTGTAATTAGTCATGATTAGGAGGAATGTCAGTTTGGTTAGATTGCAGCTGAAACCTTTAAAGGAAGCTAAAGACCAGATCGCATCTCTCAAATTTGTGCATAACGGTGATATGCATCTTCCTAGACTTATGCAGAACGGTGATCCATTCACCATTTCCTAAGACCCACAGGAAGGGCTCCAAGAGTTGGAATCTATAACTATGTCTACACTAGAGAGTTTTGGCAATAAAACTCATGGAGCAGCCACACTACAAATCCGTTCTTTTAACATATTGTTGACAGAACTCAGCACTCTTGTTGACAGCCTTCTCCCTGAGCATGCCTAAATGGAGCTGTACTACTTCCAGCTCCATGCTAATGAGCAGTATCACAATTGCAAATGGCTACGTATTAGCATAATTATGGGGCTAATTAGCATAACCATGTAAGATCTCACTGTCTGCAAAGGGTGCTTCCAGAAGTAAACAATCTGTGTGGATGTGCCTCTGCTGGCTAACTCCGCCTTTGTCACCAATCCCTTCTGCCTCAAGTTTTTCGAGGCAACACTGTGGAAGGGAAGGAGGAAGGCTTCCTCCTGGTGTGGAGTGTGGATGCCAGCCACGGCTAGGAACAACTGGACACAGCACCGGTCTGCCAGGGCAGTGGCCAGATAGAAGTAAGCAGGAGCATTGCTCCTCTTGGCCAAGGGGTCCAGGAAGATCAGCTCTTCAACCCAGAGGCTCCCAGGAACTGCCTCCACCTCCAGGGCACAAAATACCAGTCCCTATTCTGGAGTGAGCCTGAGCTGCAGGAGCTCGTGAACCTCTACATTGAGGAGCTGATCCTCCTGGACTCCTCGGCCAAGAGGAGCAATGTCTCTGCCTGCATCCAGCTGGCCACTGCCCTGACAGACTGGTGCTGCACCCAACTTGTTTAAAGCTGTGGCTAGCATCCACCCCCACACCACAGGAGGGTGATGTCCTCCTTCCCTTCCACAGTGTTGTGGAGGGCACAACAGGCAACAACCACTTGGGAGGCATTGTGATCCCCCATGTCCAGCCAGGTCAGGAGGCACCTAAACAGTGCCTTGAGGCAGCTGAAGGTACAATCGACCAGGTTCCTTGCTTGGTTGAAGCAGGCGTTAAGCAGATCCTGGGTTGCGTCCAGCTGCCTGCTGTACAGCCTCATGAACCAGGTCATGAGTGGAGAAGTGGCAGCCCCCACCCTGCACAACAGCATGTCCACATTGCGAACTACCAGCTGCTGAAGTAGCAGAACACCCGCATGTCATATTCCAGGCCAAACCACCTGAAGTAAACATCCATGAACCATCCCCATTGGTTGACCAGGGCCAGCAACACAATGGAGCAGTGTCCCTTGCAGTTAATGTACTATGCCATGCTGTGATTCAGTGCATGGATGGGGATGTGGGTCCCACTGATCACCCCAAAGCAGTTCAGGAACCCCAGGTCAGTGAAGCTGGCTCTGACTGTGTCCAGGTCTGCAATGTGGACAACCCTCCGGAGGAGGAACATGTTGATGGCTATCACTACCTGAAAGGGGAAGAGACCAAACACACACATGAGGGTCTGATTGATGGTGTCCCTGGGCCCCAGCAGGCTCCCTTCCCCTCCCACCTCTTTTCCTCCATGGGCTTTGTAGGTACCCTCCCCTCAAGGCCAACTCCCCCAGCAGTAGGTCTGTGTGAGGGTAGGATGGTATGGTCTGCCAGTAATGTGGTTTCCCCCTCTTCCCATCCACTACCTTTTCACCCCCAAACTCACTCCCTGAGGGTCCCCTTTGGGTGGGACCCATATCTCCCTTCTCTCTGTGCAGGACCTGCAGCCTGAGAGTGCATTATCTGCATAAGAATGGTTTTAATGGTGGACTTTCCCCCTCCAAACTGGTACCCGATGGAGCAACAAGCAGTGAGCCGTGAGTTTCTCACATCTGGGTGTCCTGTCTGCAGAAGGCAGGGGCAAGCCAGGTGCAGAGCACCAGAAAGGTGTTCCTTCTCATGCTGAAATTCTGGAGCCACTGCTGGTCATCCCACTGCCCCATGACAAGCTGATCTCACCTGTTGGCATTGGAGTTGTACCTCCAGACCTGCCTGATAACCAGAGGGGGCAAGCATAGGTGGGATCCTGGGATACCGAGTGTGTGCTCCTCAGTCCTGATGTCCGGCATGTACCCGTAGAAGAGATGGAGGACAGCTGTGATCAGCTTGAGCAGCAACTCAAGCATCTGGGAGCAGATCCAATGCAAGCCTTAGGGCTACTCTGGCACCATGGCTATCTAGACAGTGTAAACTCTGTCACAAAAAGTGCCTGAGCCCTGCAATAGCTATGCTGTCCCTCGTGGAGGTAGGCAACCCTCAGCATGGGCTGGGAATGGGTGTCTGTAGAAGTCTCTTTAATGGTGCACCTGGCTGATGCTCCTAGAAGGGATTGCGAGCCATGCGACCCTGTCTGACGAGGTTCCAGGGTCTGTTCTGTCAAGAGAGTGTCTGGACTATCTGGCCACTCTCTATTGACAGAGCAGATCACTTTTTCGATCCATTGTCATGTATGGACACGCTCTGTAGACAGAAGTTTTGTCATAAGATCCCTTCCAACAGTAACTTCTGTGGACAGATAATTCTTATATAGAGATAGCTTATGTGGACAAGGGACTATGTAGGCCTAGGAAGAGCCTGGGTTGGGAGGGGCCAGACCTGAGTTGAAAGAAGCTCTTAAAACCAGTTACACTAAACAATAACTTCTCATTTTCTAGACCGTAGAGGACATAACTTCAACTATTTCTGAACCTTGAATGCAGTGATCAAGAGCATGTAAACATCCTGAGCTGTTTGAGTGCATCAAGGTAGCCAGTGAAAATTTTTTCTTTGATTTTAATGGAACTAGGATTGTGCCCTACATGTTTGCCATGGGTAATGCTGCAGATGCGTGCTTAATTATTTTAGACTACTCTTCAAACCACACTTTATAGACCTAGGCTTGAGTACTTTGCCCTTTTAGCTTGGGAAACAGTGCTACTGTATAGGCTCTGAGGACCTTTGGTTCAACTCCCAGAACAAATTACCTCCCCCACAAAGCAAGAGAGAGCTCAAAAATGCAAATCTCTGAAGGAACACTTGGTTGATCTCTACTTTCACTTGTACTGAGCAGAGCTATAAAAGCTTGTCTAATTTGCTGGCTCCAGGTGAAAAGAGCAAGCTAACATTATGTCAGCAAAGCCAATCAGCAATGAATGGCACAATGATTTCTGATTTTGAGTCAGGGCTAGAGGACAGCTTGAAAGCACAGCTGGGTCTTTTCCCCACTTGTACTGGATGGTGGAATTTCAAATATATTGGAATACAAATCAGCATATATGTTGGTATTCACTGGACAAGACTCATCTGACTGGAATGTTTATTGTGCTATACTTGCTATTCAAAAATCAGTTCAAACAATTAAAACAAGTTAATTTTAAGGAAATGCTACAAGTGCATTGTGTCCTGATACAGTCTCATTATAATAAATCTAGTAGGCATCCTTCAGTCTGCATACACTATGGATCGTGCCCTTTATAGTTTCAATTGAGGACTTCATTTACAGCATCTACTGTGACTATGAAGACCCACACGAGAGTGACAGTCCTTGCTGCATCTCTTGCAGATGTGGTGGGTGTCTGGCAAGTCCTTAGTGTGCTTTCTGTGTGCTCGCTTCTCCTCTGCTAGCTGTCTGATCCTCATCTCGCCCTTCTGAAGGCCCCTGTGTAACCCCTGCCTCCATCTGCTGCTGTTGTCTGCTAGTTCTTCCCAGTTGTCCAGCTCGATGTCTACCTCTCTGAGGTCTCTCTTGCAGACATCTTTGTAGCACAACTGGGGGTGTCCGGGAGGTCTTTTGCCAGAGGCTAGCTCACCATACAGGATGTCTTTGGGAATCCTTCCATCATTCTTCCTGTGGACGTGGACAAGCCAGCGGAGCTGACACTGCCTGAGGAGGGTGTTCATTGTTGGGATTCCAGCTTGCTTGAGGACGGCAGTGTTGGTCACTCTGTCCTTCCATGATATTCCAAGGATGTGCCTGAGGCAGCGCAAGTGGAAGACATTCAGCCTCTTTTCCTGGCGGGCATACAGGAATAAATCTAGCCACCAAGATTTCCATAGTATGTATGTGTTAGGAAATTATCTGAAAACAAAATATTGGCAAGAGAGATGTTTTTTCTTCATTAGTATGGTATTTCTTGCAAATGTTATTTACTCTGGTAATGTTGAGTCTTGATTTTAATGCTTACCTAAATTTGTGTCTACATATTTAGTTTACCTTTCTGGGCCTTGAAAAATATTTAGCTTCACAGTGAATGGAATTTCAATAAAGAAGCAAAACTTTCAGTAAATCAACAATATGGGAGATTAAAACATTTTCATTATGTAGAATGAAAAAAATCCATATTATTCTGCTTCAAAATGTTTTTTGTATTCACCTTTGGATCAGAAAAACAAAGAGGAACAATGGGTGGTTATACCATCCCTGTTTATTTTAAGTAACCTAAGAATAAGATGAACCATGCCTAGTTAGTTAAATGTAGTTCATTAACTTCCTTGCAGTGTCAAATTCTGGAAAATCTCCCTCTGGTAAGCATTTGATGCACATTTCTGAAACAAGAAGTTGGAGTTTAATTTTATTTATACAGTTAAAAGTATGGTTATTTATAAAAATCATTTTGGATTTTAGACATTTTTAAAGTCAGAAATAAGATATAAAGGTTGTAATAATATTGGCATCTATGCATTTTGCAAGTAAATTCTCTTTGTGTAAGCAAATCTATTGGTTAGTATTGTCTAAAACCAAACTTGGGGGTAATGGAAGTTTTTCCATCGATCAATGGGATGTGAGCAGGACTGGGTTTCTAATCACAGGTCAGTGAATATTTTATAGTTCATCCTGCTATATGGTTCTGAGGCCTGGACCACCTGCTTGAATCAGGAGAAAAAACTGAAGAACTTCCATTTTCGCTGCCTCCGCAGAATTATGAATATCAACTGGCAAGATAAAGTTTCAAATGCAGATGTCCTGTCAAGATCTGGCATACCCAGCCTCATAGAGATCTTCAACAGCAGATGACTACGATGGCTTGGTCATGTGAGCAGAATGGCTGACGATCATCTTCTCAAAGAAATCTTCTTCGGTGAACTGTGATGTGCGTTGAGAACAAGAGGAAGACCAAAGCTAAGATTCAAGGATATATGCAAAAACTCCATGAAAAAATTAAACATTGATCCAAAATCCTGGGACTTTACATCATTGGATCAAATTACCTGGTGATGATTGCTCTGACAAGGCACATCATCCTTTGATACTATATGAGCGAGTCACACAAAAGAACATCATCTTAGAGGAAAAAGTCTCAGACTCCAGAATTTGGAAATAGACTGACATGCGGTTATTGCAATCGGCTGTGCAAATCCCATATTGGATGGATAAGCCACAAGAGAATCTGCAGACTCAAACACTGCCTATAGATCCTCATCACTGCTGCTAACTACCGTCTCTCGAGACTAAAGGGGCCATACATTCTGAGTATGCACTGAGCTGGGTTATGAACGCCTCATTCTCACTGGTGTGCCAGGACACAAAATGAATCACCATGACTCCAACTACCTAGGTGAGTAGCTGTTCACCCTGGTAAGTTGGGGATTCCAAATTTCACCCTTATGTGTAATAAGGTGGGTTTCTGTCGGCTTTGGCATTCCAAGAAAAACATGACAATATGGGGTGCTTTTGAAAGTTGACATGTATTTTTATGTACTTTTCTTTTTGGATAGTGTAACATCTGACCAGCTATTACCAACGTTATGTCACATGAGTTTTCTTGCTCTCCCAAAGCATTACTTCTGTATGTGTATCATATATTTCAGCAGAAATAATTTGCTTTCATTCAAGTCAATGGAAGAGCTCCCACTGATGTGAAAGGTGCAGGATCAAGCAATGAATGTCCAGTATTACTGACACTGAAGTCAATGGAAAAAAAAAACTCTTATGTCAAACCCTACATTTCTGATTCTACAGCAAAAGCCATCAAAGCTAAAGCAAAAGCTTTTAGCAGCTACTGCCATGAGCCTTTTGTCCTGTTCCTTCTTGACAGCTGTACTAACACATTCATGATACCTGACAGAAACTAGAACATGGCAATCTTCCCTCCCTACAGTGCAGATAAGTAGCGCACTATCATGCAGAGAGTAGAGAGCACAGCTTGGTATCCAAATATGCCTATGTGTACTCTCAAAACAAAAGGCTCTTTGAAACAAGGGAAAGGAATCTGTAGAATCCATCTGCCTCAGCATTAAGCTCTCAGAGTGTATGTCTACACAGCAGCATTATTTTGAAATAAGCTGGGCCTAAAGTGCTATTACAGAAGAACTTATTTTGAAATATTGCTGCTACACACAAAATACATTTCAGAATAGCACTTACCAATTTCAAAATACAGTGTCTACCCACAATAGAGCCTATTTCAAAAAAGAAACAGTGGACACACTGTGGTTTATGGATCAGAGAGGTAGCCGTGTTAGTCTGTAGCTTCGAGAACAAGACGAGAATAAGTCTTGTGGCACCTTTTAGACTAACAGATATTTTGGAGCATAAGCTTTCGTGGGCAAAGACCCGCTTCATTAGATGCATGAGTAGAAGGGTGGTTTCAGAGGGGTATTTAAAGAGTGGGGTCCCAGTAAGAGGGAGGGCCAGAGCTGACAAGGTCTATTCAGCAAGGTGGAAATGACCCGGTATCAACAGTACTTATCAAAAGAGTTAAAAACAAGTCAGATCAGACAGGGGGATGTGAGCCTTTGTCACAGTCTAATGGGGAGTCTATGCTTTATGTGGAAATCAGCTCTATTCCCTGTCCAAACAGCCCTGTTACAAAATAGCAGTTTCAAAATACGTGCTATTGCTCATGAAATGAAGTTTACCAATTTTGAAAATAAGCCAACCGCTATTTTGAAATTATTTTGAAAGAGTGGTTGAGTTGCGCAGACATTAAGATAGTTATTTCAAAATAACGGCTGCTATTTCAAAGTAACTGTGCCATGTAGACATATCCTGATAGTAAAAAAAAAAAAAATCCAACATCATCAACAACAAAAGCTTTCAGTGATAGGAGAGGAAGGTGTTGATATGGAGAGGGAACATTATGTGACCTACTCCTGATTTGTCATTTTTCCAGGATTTTGGGTAGGAAAGTTTCACAGCAAAATCTTTTAATCTTTTGGGAAATTAAACAGTCATAAGTCTTTATTTTTGTCTGATGCTTCACCCATTATAATGTGTATTTTATCAGTGGATCAAAATTCAAAGCTGTCCTCTGTCTTCAGATATTCAGGCTAAAGTTGAAAGAGGAACTAATGCTGTTCTTGTACAACTATGCACCAATAGTAATGAAACAAAATTTGTTCCAGAATTTACCTGTAAATTATAGTAATCTTAGCAAGGTGTACTTCAACAGAAAATACGATAATCCAGCAAGAGGAGGGGAAGTTTCATCATTTGTAGATTTGGGCATTACACAAAGGTTGTGAAAGTTTTTAGGAAAATTATTCTCTGTTTAAAATATTTGTAAAATTCGATGTATGTTGCAATTATCTGTGAACAAATTGATTTTTCATTTCTTCTTGTCATAAGTGATATGAGATTGCTTGTCCAAATCCAGTTTAAAGGTCAAATAATTTAAAAATATGATCAATCTTCTCCTGTAGCTTTATAATGGGAAGTCAATGAGCTTTAACCTCTCACTGAGTACTCATCCCTCGCTATACGAGCACAATGGGTTCCCAACTTTCTGCTCATGGGTGAAAACTCATAAGAGAGACATTAAATTACCATTAAAATACATGTAAAAGTCTCTGATTGGTTCCTAATACCCCAAACTCAGTGAAGCAGCGGCAGCAGGTGGCGCTGCTTTGGAAAGGTAAGTGAAGCTTGGGTTGGAGAGGGGGTTGGAGAGGGTTAAAGGCTGAGGGCAGTTTCAGGCCATGAGTGGGAGGGAGGGTTAAAACCTGCAGGTAGCTCCAGTGGAGGAGATGGTGGCTTGTTCCTCCGGTGTGCAGCAGAGGTAGCTGGGGGTGGGGGTGCAGAAGGCAGAGAGGTTCAGAAGGGGACGGTATGGATGTTGGGAGCCGGCTGGGGGGGGTGCTTGGGGAGCTGTGGGCTGGGGGAATGTTGGGACCAGGAGAGGCGGGGCAGGGGAAGTGTTGGGATTGGCTGGGCAGGACTGAGGCTCTCCACACATGCCTGCCAGGGACCCTGCAGCGGGCTCAGCTCCAGCCACGGGGCTGCAGGTCAGTGTGCGCCCCAGCCAGGGACCCCGCAGTGGGCTCGTATGAGCAGGGGAAGTTCACTCATATAAGCTACGTCTACACATGAAGCCTACATTGAAGTAGCTTATTTCGATGTAGAGACATCGAAATAGGCTATTTCGATGAATAACGTCTACACGTCCTCCAGGGCTGGCACCGTCGACGTTCAACATCGACGTTGCACAGCACCACATCGAAATAGGTGCTGCGAGGGAACGTCTACACGCCAAAGTAGCACACATCGAAATAAGGGTACCAGGCACAGCTGCAGACAGGGTCACAGGGCGGACTCAACAGCAAGCTGCTCCCTTAAAGGGCCCCTCCCAGGCAGTGTTGCACTAAACAACACAAGATCCACAGAGCTGACAACTGGTTGCAGACCCTGTGCATGCAGCATGGATCCCCAGCTGCAGCAGCAGCAGCCAGAAGCCCTGGGCTAAGGGCTGCTGCACACGGTGACCATACAGCCCCGCCGGGGCTGGAGAGAGCGCGTCTCTCAACCCCTCAGCTGATGGCCACCATGGCAGACCCCGCTATTTCGATGTTGCGGGACGCAGATTCTCTACACATGCCCTACTTCGACATTCAACTTTGAAGTAGGGCACTATCCCCATCCCCTCATGGGGTTAGCGGCTTCAACGTCTCGCCGCCTAACGTTGATGTTAACGTCGAAATAGCGCCCAACACGTGTAGCCGTGACGGGCGCTATTTCGAAGTTAGTGCCGCTACTTCGAAGTAGCGTGCACGTGTAGACATGGCTATAGTGAACAGTGGTAAGTATATGCATAAGTAGAGTACTTGTTAAATGAGAGATGAGTGTACTGTAAGAAACAAAATATCTACAGCCCTTCCCAAGGCCAAAGTACTCTGTTAGATACACGGTAGGAATCAGGGCTGAGACTAAACTTCAGCTGGGAATAAAACTCCTAACCTGCCAGGATATCAGAATTTGATCAGAATTTTCCAGATCTGAAGAAGTGGGTCTGTCCCATGAAAGCTCATCATCTAATAAATCATTGTATTAGTCTTTAAAGTGCTACTGGCCCATTTTAGTTTTGTTTTGTTTTGTTTTGTGAAGATACAGCTACCTCTCTGTGACTCTCAGGATATGTTAGACATCAAACACATTAGCTGTGTCCACACATAAGCGCCCTTTCGCAAGGGCGAAAATCGAAGTTCAGCTTTCAAAAAAGCGGCCATCGAAAGAGGGCACCCGCTGCCATTTTTCAGCTCGGTGTTCCAATCTGCTCTTTCAAAGTACCGTCAAGGTCTTTCGAAAGAGAGTGTCCACACGGCTCCAAGCCCTCTTTCAGAAGAAGGGAGGCAGGAAATGCCACGGACGGGGTCCCATGGCCGACAAGCCCTTCTGGGGCCGCAGCCATCTGCCTCCTTTAAAGGGCCCCTCCCTCCACCCTCCTCTCCCCATGAGTCGAGTGCTGCCCAGCCTGTCCCAGCCCAGCAGAGCCCACTCGTGCCCACCATGGAGGCCCAGCGACAGCTCCTGCAGGAAGACACCCTCATCATGGATGCCCTGCTGGCAGTGCTGTGCACCCTCGCCACAGCTGCACCCGAGCTCATCGGGTGGCTGTGCGTTCCCCCCGAGGCCACAGGGCTCCCCTCACCAGGGCACTTCTGGGTCCCCCCCTGGGTGCTCTGACGCCTCTGGACTCACCCTGGCAGCACTGACTGGTGGGAGCACATGGTGCTAGGGGAATGGGGTGAGGAAAGGTGGCTGCAGAACTTCCACATGTTGAGGCAGAACTTCGAGGAGATCTGCCACTGGCTCACCCCCACACTCCGGCACCAGGACACCTGCATGCAGCCAGCTCTCACCCTGAAGAAATGGGTCACAATTGCCATCTGGAAGCTGGCCACTCCGAACTCCTATCGCTCCATGGGACAGCAGTTCAGGGTGGGCAAGGCCACCATCGGGGCTGTACTTATGGAGGTAAAGTGGGGCTGTGTGGATGTGGGGGCTGAGGCAAGGGGAACCCTCCCCTGCAAGGGGCCAGATGGGGCAGGGGCTGGACAGGAGGGGTGGGGGCTGCACGGCCCAGAGGCTGGATGGGAGGGGCAGAATGGGCCCGAGGCGGGGAGCAATGGCTGCCACACCCGCACTAGAGCACGTGTCCCCCTTTCCCGTCTTCAGGTCATCAGGGCCATCAACGCGATGATGCTCCATAGGGTCATCCTCCTGGGGGATGTGGACAACACCATCGCTGGCTTCCAGAACCTGGGCTTCCCAAACTGCATCGGCACTTTAGATGGCACGCACGTCCCCATCCATGCCCCGCCACACAGCACCAGCCAGTACGTGAATAGGAAGGGCTGCCATTCAGTGGTGCTGCAGGCCCTGGGGGATGTGAGGAGCCAGTTCACCGACCTCTAGGTGGGCTGGGCTGGCCGCACCCACGATGCCTGGGTCTTCCGGAACTCCGGCCTCTACCACCGCATGGGGGCTGGCACCTTCATCCCCCAGAGGGAGATCACCATGGCGGAGGACGTCACCATGCTGCTCTGCATAGTGGCAGATGCAGCATACCCCCTGCAGCTGTGGCTCATGAGGCCCTACATGGGACATATCGAACCCACATGGGAGGCGTTCAATGAGCACTTCAACCATGCCCGCAACGTAGTGAAGCGGGCCTTCAGGTGTCTAAAGGGGCAGTGGAGGTGTCTCCTCACAAGGCTGGAGGTCGGGGGTCCCCAACGTGCCCCAGGTGGGCGGCGCCAGTTGCGTCCTCCACAACATTGTGGAGGGAAAGGGGAATGGCTATGTCCCCGGGAGGGGCCCTCCAGCTGGTGCTGTCTATGAGCAGCCGGGTGCCACCCCCATCTGCCAGGCCCATCAGGATGGCCACTGCATTCGGGAGGCCCTCAGGCAGGCCTTTGCCGATGGCCACCTCTGACCCACACGCATGCCCATATCCCACGCACATCCATCACCCACCATCCCTCCCACCCCCACCCCCACCCCCACTCCCACTAGCACCCCACCCACACATCCACCACCCACCAGCCACTGAGGAGCACAGCACGGTGTGGTGAATAATAAAGAAATGTTTATATAACTTTGGTGTTCGTAAATAATATGTACAGGGGGAAACCTAACTTGGAGGGGGGCGAGGTGCTCATTCCAGGGCAGGGGTGGCGGGGCCGTGAACCCCATCAGCCCCTGGAGCTCCTGCCCCCCCGGGTGCAGGGTCCCCGCCGGGGAGGGAGGGGGCAGAGGGGGCAGTCTCGGTGGGGGCAAAGGGAGCAGGGCCAGTGGGGGAGATGCTGGGGGGGCCAGAAGGCAGGCCACAGTGGCTGTATGCTCCCGCACAGCATGGACAATGCCCTCAAGGGTGTCCACAGTCTATCACAGGCCTCCCTCTGCCACTCCATGTCAGTCTGGGTGAGCTGGAGGTGCTCCTCGGCCACATCAGCCTGGCACTGGGTGGCTGGGTCTTCCTCGGCCCTCTGGGGGGGCCCTTCAGCCACGGCCCCGACAGCACGTTGCCTGGGGTGGGGTCTGGACACCTCCGATGGCTGCGGGCGGGCTCTCCGGGATGAGAGATGGTGCGGGGCTCTCCTGGCCCATGGATGGTGTTGCTGTGCGGAGAGGAGGAGAGCATGTCAGTAGTGTGGCCTACCTGCCTAAGCCCACCCCATGGGGTCCCTGCCCCCCCCAAGGGACACTGACCCCTCCAGGGAGCACCGACCAGCCCCCCACTGGGACCGGACCTTCCAGCCTGGGAATGATTCCAGGGGCCTCTCTCACAGGTGGCGCTTCCCGACCTGCCGTGTGTGGGCCCCAGGTGCTGTCCAGCACTGACTGGCCACCACTCCTCTGCAGCTTAAAGTGCTGTCCACTGGGAGCGGGTGCTGGGCATCACTGGTGTGGCACTGCGGGGTGCTGCATCCCATGTGGGGGCTGGCCTGTGAGTGGCCCAGGATCACTGGTTCCGTCTGTGGGCACCTAGACTTTGGGTCGCACCCACCATGTGGAGTAGGTGTGCGCCCCTCCCTGGATGTACCTGAGGGTCCCTCGGCAACATCCAGAGATGTCCAGCCCTCGGTCGCCCAGCTGGAGGAGCAGGAGGCGATCACAATGGTCAGCTCCCCTTCCTCGTCTGACCAGGCCATGGTCCCCTCGCCTTCCTGGGTCCCCGATCCGGGCTGCTCCTCCTCCTTCTCTGGCTGCAGCTCCTCCCTGGAGGTGTCCAGGAAAGCTACGGGGGGGGAAACTCTTCGGGGGCCCCAGGATGCTCCGTAGCTCCCTGTAGAAGGGTCACATCACTGGTCCTGCTCCGGAGAGTCCAGCCTGGTCCCTGGCCTGGGCATATCCCTGGCGCAGCTATTTTACTTTGGAGCATACCTGCTCTGCGGTACAATCCAGGTGGCCCCTGGTGTGGAGGCCCATTGCCAGGCGGCTGAAGACTGTGGAATTGCACCGCTTCATGCCCATGTGGTGCAGGACCTCCTCTTCCTGCCAGAGGCCGAGGAGGTCCCGCAGCTCCTGCTCCATCCAGGAGGGAGCCCTTTTATTTTTTCTCCCCCTGGGAGCCCTGGGAGCCTTGCAGGGGCTCGGGGGGGGGGGGGGGGGGGCTTGGGGCTCACAGGGGGCTGGCTGCTGGCCATGAGGGTGCTGGAGCCTCAGGCTGGAGTGTGTGTACAGGCTGCTCCTAGCATGCTCTCAGCTTCCTGCCATGGGTTTTCCTGCGTGCGTGTGGCTTTAAGGCAGCCAAACTCAGGGACCATAGAGCCCTGCTGCTGCTGGCTGGAGCGGCCCCACACTCCAGCTGATCGGTGCCATGGCAGACCTGTATTTCAAAAGACCAGACTGTGGAGCGTCTACACATGTACTCTTTCGATTTATTATTTCAAAAGGGAGCGATCTTCCTGACACGGGATCGGGGTTCGGATTTCAAAGTCTACGTCCCGTTCTTTCAATTTTCTTTCAAAAGATGGGTTTACATGTGTGGACGCTCCTCCCACTCTTTTGAAAAAGGGCCATTTATTTCAAAGTTTTTTGCATGTGCAGACACAGCTATTTAGTTAGTATCAGATCATATACAAAACTCAGCCCTTGTGTTCAACCTACCTACATAAACAGATACATCTGCTTGTTCAGTTTAACCAGCCTCCTGAATCTTCATCCATATAAGAAACTTTCCACGTAGAAACAAATGTTCCTGATACATTTTTATCAATGTATTTTTCCTTAAAAGTGCCTACATTATTCTACACAGTTATCTACTGCTGTACCACATAATCACACGCCTACTGTTCTACTTAAGGTTATGATATTTCATTTGGCCCAAAGCCAGAACAGCAGAAGAGCAAGAACAGGGCTCAGGAAAATACTCCCAACATTCCTATCTGGCCTGCCCAGCTCATGAGCAGAGAGAATGTACTTACAGCTGGCAGCATGTGATCCGCTGCTCTCAGGACCCTTCCTCTAGCCGTGCAGGGAGAATGCGGGGGTGGATACGATGGGAGGACAGTGCTAATGTGTCAGTGACCCCCCGGCACTGGATCCCCTCTCTGCAGAGCAGGAGTCAGAGAGAGGGGCACACAGGAGAGCTGCTCCAGTCTGAGGTATGAATGATGGCAGAGAGGAAGGGGTTCTTAAAGAGGGCACTGTTCCTAAGCAGCCAGCTCTTACTCTCTCTCTCTCACACACCCGTCTACATACACGCACATTGTGTCACACACCCACAGTCTGTCACCCACTCAGTCTCTGTGCCCCCCAACACAGAGTATTTGTGCTGTATGCTCACACACAGTATCTGTGCCACATGCACATAAACCCAGTCTCTACCATACACATGTACACCAAGTCTCTGTGCCACACACTGTCCCTCTGCCTCCCGTGCTCACGCGCACACACACACACACACACACACACACAGAGTCACCGTATACACACACACACTGGGCCACTCGTATTCCGCCAATCTCTGTAGCTTATGTCACTCACTATCTCTCTGCTTCACATGCACCCCCAGTCACTGTACATATACACAGTGTGCTACACTCATTCTCCCAGTCTCTGTGCCTCCAAGTCACACACACAATCTGCGTATATATATACACACTGACCCTACACTTGAAAAGTAACTCCCTTCTTTTGATATGCCAGTACACCTATATATCCCTGATTCTCTGATTTCCCCTCCATGTGTATGACAGAGTGGATGTGTCTACACGGGGACAAATCTTTGAAATAGCCATGCAAATGGCCATTTTGAAGATTACTAAGGAGGTGCTGAATTGAATATTCAGCACCTCATTAGCATTAGGACACTTCCGGCTGTGGCTTTTTGAAAGCCCCGCTTTCGAGTGTATGTGGCTCGGCGCAGCTACATGGGGGTCCTTTTCGAAAGGACCCCGCCCCTTTTGAAATATTGGAATAAGGCAATTTCGAAAGGGGCGGGGTCCTTTCGAAAAGGACCCCTGTGTAGCTGCGCCGAGCTGAGTGCTTTCGAAAGCTGGGCTTTCAAAGTGCCACGGCTGGAAGTGTCCTAATGCTAATGAGGCATTGAATATTCAATTCAGCGCCTCATTAGTAATCTTTGAAATATGGCTATTTCGAAGATTTGTTCACGTGTAGACACAGCCAGTGACTGTTACCCATGAAAGCTTATGCCCAAATAAATCTATCAGTCTTCAGCTGTGTCTACACGTGCACGCTACTTCGAAGTAGCGGCACCAACTTCGAAATAGTGCCCGTCACGGCTACACGCGTCGGGCGCTATTTCGAAGTTAACTTCGACGTTAGGCGGCGAGACGTCGAAGTCGCTAACCTCATGAGGGGATCGGAATAGCGCCCTACTTCGACGTTCAATGTCGAAGTAGGGACCGTGTAGACAATCCGCGTCCCGCAACGTCGAAATTGCTGGGTCCTCCATGGCGACCATCAGCTGGGGGGTTGAGAGATGCTCTCTCTCCAGCCCCTGCGGGGCTCTATGGTCACCGTGGGCAGCAGCCCTTAGCCCAGGGCTTCTGGCTGCTTCTGTGGCAGCTGGGGATCTATGCTGCAGGCACAGGGTCTGCAACCAGTTGTCAGCTCTGTGTATCTTGTGTTGTTTAGTGCAACTGTGTCTGGGAGGGGCCCTTTAAGGGAGCGGCTTGCTGTTGAGTCCGCCCTGTGACCCTGTCTGCAGCTGTGCCTGGCACCCTTATTTCGATGTGTGCTACTTTGGCGTGTAGACGTACCCTCGCAGTGCCTATTTCGATGTGGTGCCGCGCAACGTCGAAGTTGAACATCGACATTGCCAGCCCTGGAGGACGTGTAGACGTTATTCATCAAAATAGCCTATTTCGATGTTGGCTTCACGTGTAGACGTAGCCTTCAAGGCCCTACAAGACTCCTCATTGCTCTTCTAGGATTTGCTTCAGTGGAGTTTTCAGGTGTCAGAAAAGACCAAAATTCTAAACTACACAAGAGTGAGGTGCAAGTAAGGAGAGCAACATCTAGAGACATGGTGAACAGCTTTCTTATAAGGAGTGAGAAGGGTTTTTATACCAATTCGTGTTTGGCTAAATTAGTGGCAATAGGGCAACACCTGAGAACTGAGAGAGAATGCTTTTGATGCACAATGTATTTTCATAAGAACATGTATTCATTTCATTAAATGTAGTGCCTTTTTTAGTCAAAAAAGAGGTGCCAGTACTCATTCAGCTCCCACCCCCACTCCCTCAGCCCGTCCCATGGCTGGGGCTGCTGAGGTGCTGGCATTCAGTACTGGCATGTACCAGCACAAGAAAAGCACTAATTAAGTATATTACAGGTGTAGTACCACAGGCACTGAGACCTCATCTGGGGTGAGTGAAGCCTCTGCTCTACAGCGTTGGCTGAATGCCCCCTGGCCTTTAGCTCACATGGTAGAGTGCAGGGCTTTAGACCCTCTACTCACAGGTTCTATCCCTAGGGCTAGCAACCTAGGTCCATTGGCATTACACAGGCATCTACTTAAAACACTAGGGCTGTGTCTACACGTCACTTCTTGTGGAAGTAGCACAGTAATGAGCTATCTGGAAGATGCTAATGAGGTGCAGATGCAAATTTTCCACACCTCATTAGCATATCGGCACATGGTTTGCAGTCCTGAAGAAGCTCTTCTGGACTCCAAAGTAGACGGCAGGTGAACGGCCTGCGTGGATCTTCCAGAAGTGCATTTTGAGGAAGAAGGGGCTTCCAGAGGGAGGGTTTCCTTCTGGAAGATACCCATGGTCCATACATCTGCATGTGTACTTTGGAGTCTGGAAGAGCTTCTTCCGGACTGCAAACCAGGTGCCGATATGCTAATGAGGCAAGGGAAATTTGCACCTGTGCCTCATTAGCATCTTCCGGATGGCTCGTTACTGTACCGCTTCTGAATGAAGAGGTGTGTGTAGACACAACCTTGAACAATACAGTGTTTCATTATGACTGTGTTGTGAAACTGACGCAGCTCGAGCATGAGTTAAAGACTGTGAAAAAAAAAATGAATGAGAACAGCAAAAGGCAAAATGTGCCTGTTCAGTGGTTTTGTAAAAGGATAAATAATCCCACATTTTGCCTGGAAGTAATGTGAAAGTCTCATTTTTTGTGAAAAGCAAGCACCCTGTCTTTAAAAACAAAAGGTAGGTTTGGACATGCTTGTAGTTCCATTTATGTAGAAAAAATAATAATAGTAACCCGTATACTACATGTGATAAACAATCTAGTATTATATTCCTAAACACACACAGATATATATTTGCCTGTTTCAGTATAAAATCAAGTGAGCAATTCCCATGACATTCAAACAGTGGGCAGCAGCTTTATAGAATGGCAAGGTTAAATTCACTGCATAACATACTACATGGATTCCCATAAACTGCTTGTCCAGGTCACGTTACAAAGTCCATTCCACCAATGTAATCGGCTTCGGATCAGGCCCCAAGAGCTACTGACAAATAGAAGCTTAGCCTTAGGATCCCTCTGGGGCTTAAGCCTGACAGTCATTCAGGTGCCTAGATGGAGGCTGCTGTTCACATGCTCACTAGTGAAAACTTAGGCATGCAGAAAATTGTGTTTGTGGACCTGTAGTTACTCAGGGATTTTAGGCATCTACAGCATCAAGCAGCAGCAGAGTGTAAGTTCTGAAGGTATCAGTTGTACATAAATGTTGGACTTAGGTGCCTAAGTAGCAGTTAGGTGTCTAAGATTTTTTGCACCTCTAGCCCCAAGTGATTATCACTGGTAACTCTGAAGACAATCCCCAAAAATTCCATTATGCTCTGAGAAGTCCACCAAAATCCCACACACTGCAATACTTAACCCTTGATGTGAGAAATGGCTTCAGTTGATGAGAACAGCAAATGATATTTAATAAATGCCTCTAGGTGCAAACATGATATGTACACTATCAAAACAAAAAGCAGTCAAGTAGCACTTTAAAGACTAGCAAAATGGTTTATTAGGTGAGCTTTCGTGGGACAGACCCACTTCTTCAGACCATAGCCAGACCAGAACAGACTCAATATTTAAGACACAGAGAACCAAAAACAGTAAGCAAGGAGGACAAATCAGAAAAAGATAACCAAGGTGAGCAAATCAGAGAGTGGAGGGGTGGGAACTCCCTGCTGCTACTCGGGACCTCATTAACTCAGACACACCATTTGAGCCGCAGCCTGGATTATTCTATTTACTTGCCAAAATCCACAAACCTGGAAACTCTGGATGCCCTATCATTTCAGGTATTGGCACCCTTACCACCAGACTATCCAGTTATGTGGACTCCCTCCTCAAACCCTATGCCACCAACGCTCCCAGCTATATCCGAGATAGCACCGACTTCCTGAGGAAATTACAAAACATCGGAAAAGTTCCTGATAATGCCATCCTTGCCACAATGGATGTAGAGGCTCTGTACACTAATATTCCACATGAAGACGGATTACAAGCAATCAGGAACACCATCCCTGATGCCACCACAGCCAATCTGATGTCTGACCTCTGTAACTTTGTTCTCACATGCAATCATTTCCATTTTGGGGACAATTTATACCTCCAGATTAGTGGAACTGCTATGGGCACCTGCATGGCCCCACAATATGCCGATATATTTATGGCTGACCTGGAACAACGATTCCTCAGCTCTCGTCCCCTATTACCACTCCTCTACTTAAGATACATTGATGACATCTTTATGATTTGGACCCATGGTACAGAGGCTCTAGAAGAATTCCACAGAGACTTTAACAATCTACACCCCACCATCAACTTATGCCTCAATTACAACATGCAAGAGATACATTTCCTGGACACTACAATACTAATCAAGGATGGCCTGATCAGTACCACACTGTACCGAAAACCTACTGATTGCTATTCTTATCTACACCCTCCTAGTTTCCATCCTGCACATGTGACTAGATCCATTGTTTACAGTCAAGCTCTTAGGTACAATTGCATTTGCTCTGATCCAACTGACAGAGACCAAAAACTACAAGAACTTTACCAAATATTCATAAACCTAAATTACCCACCAGGAGAAATAAAAAAACAAATCGACAGGGCCAGACGCATACCCAGAGACCAGCTACTCCAAGATCGGCCCAAAAAAGCCAAGAACAGAACACCACTGGTCACCACCTACAGCCCCCAACTCAGACCACTGCAACAAATTATAAAAGACCTACGACCTATTCTTAATCAGGTTGCTACACTCCAGAAGGCCCTGGGTGACATGCCTGTTCTCTCCTACAGACAACCTCCCAAACTCATGAGGATCCTTACTAACAGCCACAGTCTATACCCCAGGAACACCAGTCCTGGAACCTTTCCTTGCAACAAAGCCCACGGCCAGCTTTGTCCACATATCTTCTCTGGAAATATCATCACTGGACCTAACCAGGTTACTCACAGAATCACGGGCACTTTCTCATGCTCCTCTACTAACATAATATATGCCATCATGTGCCAACAATGCCCAGATGCTTTGTATATTGGACAGACTTCTAACTCCCTTAGACAAAGCTTCAATGGGCACAAAACAGACATCAAAACACTCCAGATCCACAAACCAGTTAGTCAACATTTTAATGGAATGGGCCATTCTGTCAATGACCTCAAGGTATGTGTGTTACTGAAGAGAAATTATCACACCGTTTTAGAAAGAGAACTGGACGAGCTGACTTTTATATTCAAATTCGGCACATTAACACACGGTTTAAATCGTGATGGGAGCTTTCTGAGTCACTATAGGGGCTCATCTGCATACTTAACTCAATCTAATTCTTGACCTTCCCCCCCACCCCTCCACTCTCTGATTTGCTCACCTTGATTATCTTTTTCTGATTTGTCCTCCTTGCTTACTGGTTTTGGTTCTCTGTGTCTTAAATATTGAGTCTGTTCTGGTCTGGCTATGGTCTGAAGAAGTGGGTCTGTCCCACGAAAGCTCACCTAATAAACTATTTTGCTAGTCTTTAAAGTGCTACTTGACTGCTTTTTGTTTTGATAGTGTATAGACTAGCATGGCTTCCTCTCTGTTACTATTCAACATGCAAGATACGTATACTATTTTCCTTTAAAAGTATGGTGGATGATTGAGTAGATGTGGTGCCTCTCCGCTGTACATCTCTGGTTGGTAGTTAAGCCTGGTCTTCTACAGAAGCTTACTGCCAGCTTCAGCAATAATTTTAAGTAATAAAGCTCACTGATTGGAAAACTTAGTTTATATAGGCCAGGCTCCTACCAGGCACGGATTGGTCCCTTTAGGCTGGTATTTCACTGCTTTAGCCAGTGTAGTTTTTAAATGTCTAAAGGGACAGAGATTTCATTTTTTCTTTTGAGATACTCATCCAAGATCTAGTAGACCTCATTGTTACAAAGCTTTTTCTGATGCAACGTTACTTTCCCTACCATTCTGCTAACAGTATTACTGTAATAACTCTATTTTTAAAAAGGAAGTGACTTGTACTGAGTTTACTTTTCCTCTAATCCCAGGTACAAAAAACACACACTGAAAATACTTTGATTATACTTAGCAGTTCATTTCCCACATCTTCCTGCTGCTTACTTAGTGGAATGCCAGACAGTGGCTACGTCTACACGTGAAGCCTACATCGAAATAGCTTATTTCGATGTAGCAACATCGAAATAGGCTATTTCGATGAGTAACGTCTACACGTCCTCCAGGGCTGGCAACGTCGATGTTCAACTTCGAGGTTGCGCGGCACCACATCGAAATAGGCGCTGTGAGAGAACGTCTACATGCCAAAGTAGCACACATCGAAATAAGGGTGCCAGGCACAGCTGCAGACAGGGTCACAGGGCGGACTCAACAGCAAGCCGCTCCCTTAAAGGGCCCCTCCCAGACACAGCTGCACTAAACAACACAAAATACACAGAGCTGACAACTGGTTGCAGACCCTGTGCCTGCAGCATGGATCCCCAGCTGCAGCAGCAGCAGCCAGAAGCCCTGGGCTAAGGGCTGCTGCCCACGGTGACCATAGAGCCCCGCAGGGGCTCGAGAGAGAGCGTCTCTCAACCCCTCAGCTGATGGTCGCCATGGCGGACCCCGCTATTTCGAAGTTGCGGGACGCACAACGACTACACGGTCCCTACTTCGACGTTGAATGTTGAAGTAGGGCTCTATTCGTATCCCCTCATGGGGTTAGCGACTTCGACGTCTCGCCGCCTAACGTCGAAGTTAACTTCGAAATAGCGCCCGGCACGTGTAGCCGTGACGGGCGCTATTTCGAAGTTAGTGCCGCTACTTCGAAGTAGCGTGCACGTGTAGACACGGCTCATGATAACAGAAATGTGTCCATTGATGATGTACCCAGGGAGACCAGCTTAGATATTTACTTAGCTTGTTAGAAGTTTTCCCTTTACTAAATGGAGACTAGCTATGGAACAGTTACTTTGTCTGTAGTGGTCATGTTAGAACTCAAGAGATTTTTTTTTCCTTCTTGGGTGGTTGAAGAGAAGCTGGCATTGGCAGTTATAATTATCTCATTAAATTTCAAAGGCAGGGGTATATTAAAATACATAGGTAGCAACGGGCCTAATTCTACAGAAAAGTTTTAAGACCACAGCTCTGGTTACAGTCCAAATCCACTTAAAATGCTGTCCCTGCAAAATGTTATGCGTTATAGTCAGACCAGAAAAATGT
This sequence comes from Carettochelys insculpta, assembly GCF_033958435.1. Classification (NCBI taxonomy): domain Eukaryota; kingdom Metazoa; phylum Chordata; order Testudines; family Carettochelyidae; genus Carettochelys; species Carettochelys insculpta. The sequence goes on from NC_134137.1 coordinate 142,972,787, forward strand.
ATCAAGCAAAGTGGTTTACCATAATAGCTTCATAGCAGTGCCACATCAAAAGTATTTGAGAAATGTAATATTAACCAACAGTGTTATAACGAGATGTTCAGAATTGTTATGTCTATGGCAGATTCATATGTCAAAACTAGAACACAGAAAAATTGAAGGACCTGATCCTGCTTCCATTGCCATCTGCTTACTTGAGGATTTTAATAGGACTCATGACTTAGTACCTGCATATTTAATTTGAAGTTTTCCATTGGCTTCAGTAGAGAGTAAGAGCAAGACCTGTCTTCAGGTTTGAGTTTTGGTTCAATTACACCTTAATATGAGACTAATTCAAAGGTCATTGTAACCAATTGAAAAATACTGCTATTTTCAGTTGACTTTGGATTAATCTCTGTCTCTGTAAAATTCCAACCTATTCAGAATTACACTGTACCACAGTTATGGATCAACACCAGAATAATACTGTGAATGGAAAAGCTGCCAAAAATTAAATGCCAGCTGCAAAGGCTAACAAGTGATGGAGATTCAAGGAACAGCTCTCTCTCGCTGCCAAGGGTTGACAGCCAGAGGATACAAGATTTGTGTGTTTTACTAGCAGTATGGGAGCATTGACCATTTTATTCCTTGTTTGGTTTCTGTTTCTCCAGTGCAAAGTAGCCGAGTCAGATCTTAACCCTGTGTAAATCAGTGAAGCTCTGCTTATTCCATGCAGTTATGCCAATCTATACTAGCTAGGCTCTAGATGAGATTAAATTTTTCGTGGCACACATTTGGCTATATTAAGTGTCTGAGAAGCTTCTACTATGTGATTGGCATTAATTATACAATATGTAATAAAAATGCTCTGACTGTCATGTGTCCTTCAGCTCAGTGGGTGGGTTAAACATCACTTTAATCTGCCACCCTCATATGCCCCCAGGTTCAGCACATCCCTACCCCACTCGCACACCCAAACTGTTCTGCTAGTAACCCACTTGATGAGCAAACCCCACAGAATTTTTGAGTGCAAAGAATTCTTTAGCTTTAGTACAAGGAATGTTGTTGCAGAGTGAGGAAGCCAAAAACAACACCCTCAAAGGGGCAGTGAGGGTGGGCAGAGAGAAGGAGAAACAACCAACTAAACCATAAAAGTTATTTATTTCCAGGTAATAACCACGCAAAAGGAGTCAAACAAACAAAACAGTAGCAAAATTAACTCTAACTTAAATCTAATTATGGAAGTTAGCGCTGGCAAACCACAGCTGATTATATAAGACAGGGTCAAGAGCAGAATTCCCTCCAGCTGAGTGCTTGGGTGGCCATCCAGGAGAGATTCAGGTGCTGCTCAGTTGATTTGCATAGAACCTACAACCAATAGCATGTGTTTCTATTGGTGATGCACATCTACATGAGTCTTGGTGTGTATAAAAATATTATTTCACACATGGATAGAAAAAATAGCAGGAACACTCATCAGGTGTCTTTACCTGCAGAAGGAGAGAGAGAGAGAGAGCTCTCATCACTCTGCGAAGCTTGAATCAGCCAGGGTTTCTGGGTCGGGATGATAGCTGAGGGTCCAGAGTGCTGGAGAGAGGTAGAACAGAGCCCCCAGCATAATCAGTCAGTAGAAGACGAAGTCCCAGTGGAACTGATGCAGAATTTAGATCCTGAATCAGAACAATTGACATGAGCGTGGGTAGGGGTTTTTGTAAGGAGACAACAATTGTTCAAGGGGAAAACTGTATTTGTGCCTTGGTAGACTGATGAGCCAAGGGAGTATTCCAAAGCTGTTTTGTTTGGGCTGGACAATAGGAACTGATCATTTTTGGCTATGGAGGATTCTCCTTTTATGGGAGCTCATAACACAATTAGACAGCTTCAGCATTTTGGGTACTGACCCCTGCTGTGTTAGTCTTAATTGCCTGGGGATGCAAGAGGAGGCCCAGGGCCATGGCCCTTGGGCTGTCCTCCTCTTCCAAGAATGGACAGTACTGAGTGCTCCTGAGCACTACACTGTCAAGAGAGCAAGCTGACAAGGGGCTCAGCTTGCCACCCTGGATTTATGAGTGCAACCAGGCACACTGGACCCACTGCGACTTGGCTTCCTCCGCTATCCCTATGTAACTCTTCACCTGCATGAGGTTGCCCATGTACGTGTATGAGTGTAGAAGAGTATGAGTTTGTGGGGTGTGCTTGAAATCTAATTCTCCTTTTTCCTTTAATCCAATAGGGCATTTAATAAAATGTATAGGAGTATAACCCTGGGGGGCTCTCTAGTGTAAAATAGGGTAACAGTAAGCTTCTCATAAAAATATTGTTGATTATTTAGTGGGTTTGGAGCAAGAGTTAGCTCAGGTACAAGTGGGGGTGGAGACAAAACAACGCTTAATCCTGGAGCAAGAGTTGGCTGGGTTCCATATAGAGAAAAGGAAGATAATGCTTGTGGGAACTTAGATTCAGTCTGAGCACCAACAGAGTACCGTGAGACACAGATTGGGCTTCCAATGAAACAAGATAGCTTGGAGATCTAGGTAGGCCTCTCCAACAAGCCCAGATAAGAGATCCAATACGGAAAGGGAGATGGGGAATACAAGTTTTATGGCTTCTATACTGAAGAGTGAGGAGCTCCCAGAGCAATTAGAAGTGGCAGAAAACAAGTTACAAGACCTCAAAGATGAAAGAGAGCAAGGGGAGGCAGGTCTTCATTTCAACTGGCAGGAAAAAGGGTGGTTAATCCTCATGGGCAATGAACCTCAGACTGAGTTTGTTCTGCATGCAGAAAAACTTACAGGTGTAGGGCCCTCTCAGGCCAGGTGGAGAAGATGTGACTATATGTTGACTGTTCCCAGTGCTGATGAGTATATGACCATGGCCCCACTGCATAGGCTTCAGAAGGCCTGGCACTATGGGTTTGCTCCTATGGCATTGTATAGGGGTCCATTTGGTGAACCCACTGTGTTGTGTTCAAGTTTATGCATAGTGTGGAATACTTGTTGAATACTTCATGGAATATTTGTGTTGCATTAAATGCATGTGAGCAATGTTTCAAGCCTGGCACATTATTATAAGGAATGTTTTCTCCAATATGTCTTGGGAATTATATTTTACTTTGGGAAAGGGAAAGAGTAATTTCAGGAAACCTTTCACAGGTCTAAGAGAGAGAAACAATTCTTTCTTCCTGGAAAGCAGTGGGGTGTTGCAGAGTAACAGGTCCCTGGGGAAGTGGGTCTTACTCACAAAAGCTCATCACCTAATAAATAAATTTGTTAGTCTTAAGGTACTACAGGACTGCTTGTTATTTGTGAGGCTACAGAGTAAAATGGCTACCCTTCTGAGTCTAGGTCATTGAGAGTTCATCAGGCCCACTTCCCTGTGTCAGTAGTAACAGAGAGGAAGCCGTCCTGGGACCGATCCTGTTCAACTTGTTCATCAATGATCTAGAAAATGAGGTAAGCAGTGAGGTGGCAAAGTTTGCAGATGACACCAAGTTGTTCAGGACAGTCAAAACCAAAAGGGATTGTGAAGAACTACAAAAAGATCTCAGCAAACTGAGTGATTGGGCAGCAAAATGGCAAATGAAATTTAATGTGGGTAAGTGTAAGGTAATGCATGTTGGAAAAAATAACCCAAATTACACGTACTACATGATGGGGTCAAATTTAGCTACGACAGATCAGGAAAGGGATCTTGGAGTTATAGTGGATAGTTCTCTGAAGACATCCACGCAGTGTGCAGCGGCAGTTAGTAAGGCAAATAGGATGTTAGGAATTATTAAAAAAGGGATCGATAATAAGACAAAAGATATCATACTTCCCCTATATAAAACTATGGTACGCCCACATCTTGAGTACTGCGTGCAGATGTGGTCTCCTCACCTCAAAAAAGATATATTGGCATTAGAAAAGGTTCAGAAAAGGGCGACTAAGATGATTAGGGGCTTGGAAAGGGTCCCATATGGGGAGAGGCTAGAGAGACTGGGACTTTTCAGTTTGGAAAAGAGGCGATTGAGGGGCGATATGATAGAGGTATATAAAATCATGAATGGTGTGGAGAAAGTGAATATAGAACAATTATTTACCTTTTCCCATAATACAAGAACTAGGGGACACCAAATGAAATTGATGGGTAGTAGGTTCAAAACTAATAAAAGGAAATTTTTCTTCACACAGCGCACAGTCAACCTGTGGAACTCCTTGCCCGAGGAGGCTGTGAAGGCCAGGACTCTATTAGGGTTTAAAAAAGAGCTTGATAAATTTTTGCAGGTTAGGTCCATAAATGGCTATTAGCCAGGGATAAAGTATGGTGCCCTAGCCTTCAGAACAAGGGCAGGAGATGGATGGCAGGAGATAAATCACTTGATCATTGTCTTCTGTTCTCCTTCTCTGGGGCACCTGGCATTGGCCACCGTCGGCAGATGGGATGCTGGGCTCGATGGACCTTTGGTCTGACCCAGTATGGCCATTCTTATGTTCTTATGTTCTTATGTTCTATACACTACCAAAACAAAAAGCAGTCAAGTAGCACTTTAAAGACTAGCAAAATAATTTATTAGGTGAGCTTTCATGGGAAAGTGGGTCTGTCCCATGAAAGCTCACCTAATAAACTATTTTGCTAGTCTTTAAAGTGCTACTTGACTGCTTTTTGTTTTCCCTGTGTCAATGACCCTGTTAAAGGAATTGATACTTCAACTGGGAATATAAAGGGCTTTTGTTAACAAAAGTCAGGAAATGAGAAGAGATCTCATCTGGGAACAGCTAAAGCAATGTTCCAATCCATCCCCTTTATGCTTCCTTGCCTTCACACAGGGGACCTAATGCTGGTCTCTGTCCCCTTCTCTCCTCCGCTTTGTTCCTCATACTTGTTGCAAAAGGGAGAGTTACATACGACGTCAGGGTCTGGATGCTGTCCTGAGCGCTACAGCTGCTGTTTGGTAATGAGAGTGGTACTAGGAGTAGTTGGCTCCCATTTGGAAGTGGAACTTAGTGCAGGGATCTGGTATATTTTACAGACTTTGTGGGCTACCTGTTCTTGACCAATCCTTTTCATCCTTAATAGACTTGCTGAATCTCCTTTACTCTGGGGAGCTAGTCTGATACCCTGTTTGGGTGTCTCGGTAGGACTTTTCTTATATAACAAAATAGCCAATCTACTGTGGAGGGCGGGGGGGTTTCACCTGCCATCTGACGCCTGATCTAGGGGGAGGAGATGTGAAATTCCATTTTCACATCTTTAGCAGGTTCCAATACAATTGGTGGAGACGGACTGAATATCCTGTGACAAATTGGGCTGCCTGGATATTGTTTCTGGCCAAAGCAACATTTAGATTTGCCTCCATTACTCATGCACTTTGTAGCTCCCCTCAATTTATGGGTGAAGATGCTGATTTCAGGAAATTTGGCAGATGTAAGGGGGAATGACTTTCACACCCATTCTTAAATTTAAGCACACAGGGTTCATTGGGGCTTGTTCAAATTGACATAGTCAACACTATCCAGTATTTTGGGGTATCTACCCCCGTAAGATAATAGTTTTAAGTAAACTTCTGATACACTATTCCATAAACCTTCCACTCCCATCTCCAACAGATAACATCAAACTTATATTATAAAGAATGTTATCAATTCAGTCTTGGACTGAGCCGTTGATCAGCAGATCCCATCTTCTATGATGCCTTTGGTGAGCGACTAAACCAAACCTTGATTGACAGAGCCCATTGCAGATGTCACATAAAAAACCACCAGCTGCAAGTGTTGCAGATTATTTTTGGATCCTAAACTTTTCCTGTAGCTCTCAAAGCAATTAGGAGCCTGTACAGTAGTTTCTCTACTGGAAAATATGTCCTGAGCTGGAATTTCCATATCATTGGGAGATATGCTGCATGACTTCAGATTGACCTTTAAGTTATCTTTACAGCACTTATATTGGCCACTGATAGGGCACTTTCCATGAGCAAGCTGGCCATAGAAGACTGTCTTTGGTATCTGTGTACCATCCATCCTCATAACATGACCAATACAGCAAAACTGTCTGTTCATAGACATTGCTTCCATGCCTATGACACCACATAGCTTAAGAACCTCCATGTTAGGAGTTTTGTCCCACCAATTCACGTGGACATCTTCCTCAGACAGCACATATGGAATTGGTCAAGTTTCAAAATATGGCAGTGATATATTGTCCATGGCTCTGAGCCATACAGCAGGAAATTCAGGACAACTGCCTGATACACTGCTACCTTGGTATGGAGTTTAATACCATGGTTTTTACATAGGCATTTGGTCAATTTTCCAAAGGCAGCACTGGCTTTGGCTAATCAACCAGATACACCATGACCCACATTTATGCTAGAGGACAGTACACTTCCAAGGTAGCAGAACTTGTCAACAGCCTTATGAATGTTACCAGCAGCAGTGATCACTGCAGTGCCAGGCTCTTTCCAAACAGACTGAGGCATAATTTCTGTCTATGTGTGGCTCACTGTGGCCGCGTCTACACGTGCCGGCTACTTCGAAGTAGCAGCACCAACTTCGAAATAGCGCCCGTCACGGCTACACGTGTTGGGCGCTATTTCGAAGCTGACATCGACGTAAGGCGGCGAGATGTCGAAGTTGCTACCCCCATAAGGAGATGGGAATAGCGCCCTACTTTGACGTTCAATGTCGAAGTAGGGAATGTGTAGTCGTTGCGCATCCCGCAACATCGAAATAGCGGGGTCCGCCATGGTGGCCATCAGCTGAGGGGTTGAGAGATGCTCTGCCCAGCCCCTGAGCTCGATGGTTGCCACGTGCAGCGGCCCCTTAAAGCTCCCCACCCCCTGCCTTCCTGTGCAGGAAGCTGAGAGAGCATGCAGCCAGCAGCCCAGCCACACGGCCAGCCTGCACGCTCCTCTGCAGCCACAACAACCCCACAGCACTGCGATGGCCACCCCCCAGCCTCCAAGGCACCCCCAAGGCACCCCCTCAAGGTTAGCCAGGGCTCCCAGGCTGGCAGCCAGGCCGGGAAGCAGCAGCAGGGCCCCTGCTGGACAGAGGCCAAGCTTCGGGACCTGCTGGGGCTCTGGAGCGAGGAGGAGGTGCTCCAGGTAATGGGAGCAAGAGGCGGAACGCGGATGCTTTCGCTTGGCTGGCCGAGGGCCTGGCCGCCCGGGGTCACCCTGCCCACACTCCGGATCATGTACGCAGTAAAGTGAAGGAGCTGTGGCAGGGTTACGCCCGGGCCTGGGATGCGGCCAGCCGATATGGGGCCACCCCCGTCACTTGCCCTTTTACAGGGAGCTCAGGGACATCCTGGGCCCCCGGCACACCTCCTCCCCTCCCGCCACGCTTGATACATCGGCCGACGAGCCCCAGCAGGCCCAGGAGGTGGAGTCCATCCCGGAGGCAAGCCCCGCACCCCGGGGGTCCCCCCAGGAGCCCACCCCTGGGGCACCAGAGGACGAGGAGGGGGAGTCCTCCTCGAGTGATGGGGGGCTGCACATCGTCGTGCCGTTGAGGAGCCACAGCCGGGCATCCACCCACGGGGTGTCCCCCGACCATGGGAGCGGACCTTCAGGTATGTACCCCCCCGATGCGCACCCCTGGGGTTGAGGGGCAGGGGGAACAGATATGACCAGGGCCTTCCACATGCCCAGATGACCATGGCCCCAAGGACAGCAGTGGCATGTGCCTCAGAAGAGTGCATCAGCCCCTGCCCCCCCAGCACGACAGTGCCATGCCCCATCCCCGGGGCTGGGGGGAGCGGAACCTCTAGGGTCCCCCCCGGGGGATGGGGGTGGGACACCCATCATCATCAGCAGCAGCATCTCCCGGGGACATGGATGGGGAACCTGCAACAGAGGGGTGGGGGAACAAGGGCCACGGCTCGGGGCCCACATTAATGGCTGTCTCCACTCTTCTTCCCCCCCGTGTTCTGCAGCTGCACCATTGGAAGGAACAGAGAGCGCCGGCAAGGTGTCAGTGGTCCCGGAGAGCCCACCGGGGCCATCACTCCAGGCCAGTCCCTCAGCGGAGGACCGACCAGCCCCACGGCGGGGACGACGGTGGACCCAGCACCACTACTGGACGGCGACGGACCCCCAGCTGCTGGCCATCCATAGTCAGCAGCTGGAGGTCGCCGAGCAGCGGCTGCGGGTGGAGGAGCGGCACCTTCAGCTGCAGGAGTGGGCGCTGGCTGGTGCCAGGAGGCATGGGGGGCCTTTATGCGGACATTCGAGCGCATTGCGGACTACCTGGCCCCCCATGCCGCACCGGCCACCGCTCTGCCCGCCTTGCCTGCTCCACCCGCTGCTCCACCTGCCGTCACATTGCCAGCCACCACCGAGGGCCCTTCCGCCAAGGGGGACCTGGGGCCAGCTGACACCCGCCGGCCTTATCTCCCGATCCACCTGGCCCCCAGCCAGCCCTGGCCAGGGCTGAGGCCGAGGCACGGAGTGCAGCCACCCACCCCCAGTGCTGGACATTAGGGGGTGTGGGGCCCAGAATGTGCCCCCCCTTTGTATATATTCCCCTCAGTTTTATGTTTGTTTGTAAATAGCTTCTATTAGACCCCTGTTGTTATATTGTTGTTGTTATGGATGCTGATACCTGCCCCCCCATGTATATAGTTTTCCCCTTCCTTGTCTTCCCCTTTTTTACTTTCATCTTATTGGAGTTATAATACATATATATATATATAATATTTATTCGGCCTGTAAATAGTTAGTTAAGAGATTAATAATAAGGAGAGTTCAACAGAGATCTGGTTTTACAAACAAATGCCTGTTTTTATTTATTTTCAAGAAAGGTGGGGGTGTGTGCTCTTGGGTGCTCTGTGGTGTGGGCGTAGGGGCAGGGAGTGTTGTGGAGGATGGGGGGGTGCAGTGGGGGGGGCCTGCCAGCGTTCACCCCGTGGCCTCATCGAAATGGGCCCGCAGGTCCTCCCGGACCCGGGTCCCTTCAGGGTCCACCTGGCGACTGGGGGCGGCGGGTGGCTGCTCATTGGCCCTGCCGGCCTCCACAGCCCAGCCCTGAAAGAAGGTCTCCCCCTTGCTCTTGACGAGGTTGTGGAGGGCGCTGCACACGCCCACAACCTGGGGGATGTTGGTGAGGCCCGCATCAAGGCGGGTGAGGAGACACCTCCAGCGCCCTTTGAGGTGCCCAAATGTGCGCTCCACCACCTGGCACACGTGGTTCAGGCGCAGGTTGAAGCGCTCCTGGCTGGCTGAGAGGTGGCCCGTGTAAGGGTGCATGAGCCAGGGCCAGAGGGGGTATGCTGCATCTGCGATGATGCAGAGGGGCATGGTGGTGTCCCCCACAGGGATCTCCCACTGGGGGATGTAGGTCCCCACCTCCAGCCAGCGGCACAGGCCCGAGTTCCGGAATACCCAGGCGTCGTGGGTGCTGCCAGGCCAGCCCACATATATGTCCAGGAAGCGGCCCTGGCTGTCCACCAAGGCCTGCAGGACCACTGAGTGGTAGCCCTTCCTGTTTAAGTAGCGTCCTCCACTGTGCTATGGGGTGCGGATGGGGATGTGGGTCCCATCCAGAGCCCTGAAGCAACTGGGGAAGCCTAGGGTGGCAAAGCCCACGATGGCGGCATCCGAGTCCCCAAGCCTCACGAGCCTGTGGAGGAGCAGGGCGTTGATGACGCGGACAACCTGCAGGGGAAGCACATGGGACAGCACCAATGAGGGGTGTGCAGGGTGTGTGTGGCCCTCCCCTGCCAGGGCCCCCCTCCCCTCCCCTCCCCTCCCCTGCCAGGGCTGCCTCCCCCTCCCCCTGTGGGTCCTCTTACCTCCATGAAGACAGCCCCGACGGTGGCTTTGCCGACGTCAAACTGCTGGCCCACAGATTGGTAGCTGTCTGGAGTGGCCAGCTTCCGGACAGCGATGCTGACCCGTTTCTTCACCGTGAGGGAACGCCGCATGAAAGTGTCCTGGTGCCTCAGTGCGAGGGTGAGCCACTGGCAGAGCTCCAGAAATGTCTGCCGGCTCATGCGAAAGTTCTGGAGCCAGCGGTCGTCATCCCACTCTCCGAGCACCAGCCGCTCCCACCAGTCGGTGCTGGTGGGGTAGCTCCACAGCCGGCGGCGTATGAGGCGGGGGGTGGGGGCGGGGTGCTGCAGGGTTGGGGATTGAGTCCTCCTCCCCTGCGGGCAGCTCCTCCTCTGTGGCAAGGAGGTGCTCAGCTGCCTCCTGCATAGCATGGAGCAGGGCGAGCACTGCTCCTACAGGGGCGGCTGTGTGGACCTCTGGTTGCTGCTGCTGTTGCTGCTGGGGGTCCATGACTGCGTCGCTCAAGGTATGCGTGCCTATGGCTCTGCGAACCGTGTGCTGTGCAGGCTGCGTGTGTCTGGGAGGGGTCCTTTAAGGGAGCGGCTAGCTGTTGCCCCGGAAGCGCTAGTCCGCCCTGTGACACTGTCTGCAGCTGTTCCTGGCACCCTTATTTTGATGTGTGTTACTTTGGCATTTAGATGTTCCCTCGCAGAGCCTATTTCGATGTGGTGCTGCCCAACGTCGACGTTGAACGTCGACGGCACCAGCCCTGGAGGACGTGTAGACGTTATTCGTCGAAATAGCCTATTTCGATGTAGCGTGCACATGTAGACATAGCCTGTGAGTCCAAAGCAGTGAGCAGAAGTAACAAAGTGATTAAAAAGTTCCTGTGCATCCTTCACTGAATGAGCCAACAATGCACAGTCATCAGCAAACAGAAGGTCATGGATAGTTGTAGTAACCACATTAGTGTGAGCATGAACCCTTCAGAGATTGAAAATACTGCCGTCTGTTTGGAACTGAATATGTATGTCCAATTGACAGACATTAAAAGCAACTAACAGCATCATTGAAAAGCAGATGTTGAACAGGAGAGGAGCAAGAACCCACCCTTACTTTGTACTGTTTGATATTTCAAAAGGTGCTGATGTCTCTATATTGTTTAGGATGTGACCAAGCATGCCATCATGATGGTCATTAATCACAGTTAACTGAGAACTTAACTTAAAATAAATTAATTACAATTCATCATAATTTTAAGTGCAGCACTGGCATTAACTTGTTACCTTTCCTTGACTATTTCATTCTTTCACAACATCCAAGATAGGTTCTAAATATTTTTCAGCATAACATCTCTCTTCAGTATGTATAGCTGATAAAGCACGCGACTGCAACATCCATGCTGCTAAAACCAGTTTTGCTGAGACTTCAAGATAGTTGTGATTATTGTAGGATCTCCAGTGTTCAGTCAAAGCAACAGCTAATAGAATGCATTTTACAGAAACTCCAACTTGTTGTCTTCTGATTGTGATACAATATTTGTGGTGAGGCCATGCCTCAGGATGGCAAGGTGTATGACTGATTTGATTATGTAGTTTGAATAAGGTCTCATAGGTTTTGTCTACACTACCACTTTTGCTAATAAAACTTTTGTCAGTCAGGGACATGAAAAAAACATTCCCACAATTTATACAAATTTCACTGGCAAAAGTGTTCTTGTGGACCATGCTAAGTCATCAGGAGAGGACCTCCTGTGGACATATCTAATGCTGCTCATTTGAGAGCAGTTTAATTATGCCTAAAGAGAGCTCTCTCCTGCCAGCAAAGAACAATGGAACAGGAGACCTCACAATGGTCCCACTCTAGCTGTACAGCTGTGCCTCATAAGGTCCATTCTGTCATTTATAGGGGTGAGTGGTCTGCAGTCCATAGCTATCCACTTTCCAAAGGGAAAACAGGATTTCCCATGGGGCCAGCCGGAGGTCTCCTTTCCCCACTGTGGTGTGAAGGGCTGGCCTGAGTTCCCTCCCCCAAGCCCGCTTACCCCACTGCTCACTTCTATGAGGCTGGCCTCAGCTGCTCTCTTGAATTCTCCCTCTTGCAGAGAGCTGGAGTGCTGCTCGACTCACTTCATATGCCTCTGCACCTTACAGGTATCACACCCCACTTTTGGGTCATCACTATACATTTGTGCAGTTCACTCTTATCAACCGATGATCAATTGGCAAGAGCAAACTGGACAACTGGCCAGTTTCACACAGATGCTCAGTCAGTCAAAATGAGCCATATGGTTACTCTAAATGGCATTGGTTAAACTCAATAAGAAAGCCCTGTTACCTCAGGTTAGATTCATTTGCTGTTAGTGGATTAGCTGTAGCACAAGAACTAGAGGCAAAAGCATATTTAACATGTAGGTGGTATTGCAGACTTGAACTACTTTGGTGGCAGAGGGACAAAGTCTTTGTCTAAACTGGCAATTGAGCTACAACGCTTTTGTCTCTCATAGGTGCTTAAACTCCTCAGCCCCTGAAGGACAGAAGCTTTGCCACCCAAAGTACTGGAGTAAAGCGTGCTCTATCCTGCTGACAAATCAAATGTCATGTGTGGTGAAAGTTTTTGTCCATAAAAGTGCCCACAGTGTTTACACTGCCTGACTTTTAGCAGCAGGGCTGTATGGACACAGATGTGTTGCTAACAGCTATATAGTGTAGATCTGCCCATAGCCTTGCAGTAGCTAACTATAACTTATCCAGTAATTCACTTGACAGTCTATTTATGAAGCTCACTATTAAATTAGTTATTTTGCCCCCACTTACTCCTTTTCTGTCTCTTCTAACTGATAAGTCCACATGACCTTTCACTTTGTACTAGAGCTATCAAGTAAGAGTTAATTCACAGCACAATTCACACATTATTTTAAAAAGCATTAATTGAAGTGCAGAGGCAGTGAGTGGCTATAACCCCAAGCTCTAGCACTCCAGAGGTAACATGGAAATTGGGGTCTTGGACCCTGCACCCTGGGGGAATGAAGCTAGAAACCCTGTGCCCTGAATGGGGCTGAAGCCTTGAGCCCGAAGGAAAGCTGACGGGAAGCTGAAGGTAGGGGATCACATTTTTTATCTAGTGGGGAAAGGATCACAATTTTTTAATTCAAATGTGGCCACCAGCACAAAAAGTTTGAGAAACATTGCTCCTCAGTTTTACATGATTTCATTTTGCGTGCCACCATGTAAAGAAAAGAAAAGAAGGTTGCATGTGTAAGGTGCACCTTCACAATGAAAACATTGCACCACAGCATCTGTATAAGGTGACTTGAAACATTATTTCTTTTGTTTATCATTTTACAATACAAATATTTGAATGAAATAATATAAAGTGAGGACCTTGTGTGCTTTACTCTCTCTGTTTTAAATGCAATCAATATATTTGAGAATGTAGAAAACATTCAAAATATTTAAATAAATGGTATTCTAATTTTTGTTTACTGGTGTGATTAAAACTGTGATTAATCATGATTAACTTTTTAAATATCTTGACAGCCCTAATTTGAATACAAAATCTTTACAGGCGATCTCATATGCTTTCATATCACCACAGCAGCCCATCTTACCGTTATGTTTGTCAACTTATTTTGCCTTACTATTAATAAGATCACTGTTAACATTTCATGTTGGGATTCTATATTTGATGGCATTGGGATATGTATTGATGTTATATGGAAATGGAAGTGAAAGTAGCTGACACCCACCCAAAGCACATGTGGTTAAATTCAGATCTGGTGCAAATGGGTTTAACGCCATTGTATTCCATTGTTTTCATTATGCTTTATTCATTTACATGAAATGCAAATCTGCCCTGTGGCATATAATCCCTATACAAGAAAGGTAAAGGGTTCCTATTCCTGAAAGGAGGTAGTCAGGAATGAAATAACAGGTCCTTTTCTGCATTCTTTTTTAAAAGCTCACATTATTACAACATTGCATTAAACATAATGGTAATAACATCTTTGGGCCCTATTTCACACAAAAAATTGAAAGCTGTAGTTAAAGTTTAAAAATATATCCTGTCAAACAAATTTAGAGAATACTGTCTCAAAAATAAAAATAGCCTGAACATTCAAAAATAAGGTCCCAGGTATGAATATATATCGTATTCAAAATATACAACTAGTGTAGCCAAAAAACCCTAATTCTGCTTTCGGCTGCACCCCGAAAGTTAGGTGTGTCTGTGTTGGGGGAAAGTAATGGGGAATTGGTGTCAGTGTAAAATACACAGGTGGTGTAATTTCTCTTAACATTGAATACAGTTAAGTTGGTTCATTTAAACTTCTACAAACATTTACTTATGGCTGGAGTCCTTCTACCTCAGATTTGTACCCTTAGGGAATTTTTACCATTGGGTTATAAACACCTGATAATTGGGTTTATAAAGAAAGTGCTGACATAAATTCAACTAAGGTGGCATACCAGTAAAATTAACAAAACACTGGAGGATGTGATTAATGCAATTTTAAGTATGTGACTTAAGTATCTGTAGAATTATGTCATCCCTACTGATGGCTGACTGTACTCAAAACACTGAACTGGAAGTCTCACATTAGAAAATGGAGAATTCATGAATCTACAACAACTTTTTACAACATGTAATAAATTATGACCACTATAATTTGACTGGAATCATTGTTTCTTGTTCAAGGTAACTTTTTGATTGCTATTAGTGACAGGAATTAATGGGAAAGTATAAATTGTAACTAGTTTGCAATTAAAGTTAAAGATATTTCTATCATTTGAGCATTTATTGATCTTTATTCTGTGTATCTGTGTATCTATCTTATTATATGAACACAGACACATGATTGATAATGATTTTGCAGAGAGAATAATTACACTGATCTTCCACTACATTTTGGAGAAACACCAAAGTAAATGAAAATCATTAGTGATAGCTGCAGAATCAGGTCCAATATACTATAATTAATTGGCTTTTCTTGGATTCTGTTAAAGAAAACCTGCTAAGTTGGGTATCAATAGACGCAAGGTAGAGATAAGCAAGGCAGCCTCTCAAAACAGCTTCTGAAATTTTGCATGTAGAGAGAACAATAGCTAAGTTATCATCTTGACCAAATATTTCAAAAGTGACTACAGAGTTTCAAAACCTTAATTTCTGGAGATCAACTTTAACTACCACAGAGATGGCTTATTTTCAGGAGTTGGGTTCTCATAACTTTGTGAAAATCAGGCCATTTTAAAAATACCAAATTCAGAACTTAAACCCTGAGGCAGGGAAAAATGACTAGAAAATTCTGAAACTTGGCCAGGAAGTTCTCATTGACTTTTGTGAAAATATGTAATTATTATATAACTAGTATTCAACAAGAAAAAACACTTAAATAATATACTAGTTACACTACAAAAGTACAGCATTTATCACATGTATTTGATTTCTCTTTCCTACTTTAATTCCAATGAATGAATTCCAATGAATTTAACAATTATAGATTTCTGTTGAAAAAACAGACCACTAAAATAAGGTTTGTACTGAGGTGAGCCATATAAAGGACATGATGGCAATAACAATTTTGTGATCTTATGGTTTGATATCTTGTGAACCCTCCAAACAGAAAAATGACTTTTTCATTAGCTGTGTCTACACACGCACAAAACTTCAAAATAAGCGGTGCTTTTTCGAAAGAGTGGGAGGAGCATCCACACGCATAACGCCGTCTTTTGAAAGGAAATCGAAAGAACAGAGCGCAGACATCAAAATCCGAACCCCGATCCCAGATCAGGAAGATCGTCCCCTTTTGAAATACTAAATTGAAAGAGTACATGTGTAAATGCTCCACAGTCTGCTTTTTTGAAATAAGGGTCTGCCATGGCACTGGTCAGCTGAAGTGCAGGGCTGCTCCAGCTGGAAGAAGTGGGGCTCTATGGTCGCTGCCTCTGGCTGCCTTAAAGCTGCACACACACAGGAAACCCGTGGCAGGAAGCTGAGAGCACGCTAGGAGCAGCCCTTGCACATGCTCCAGCCCCACACTCCAGCACCGCAGCATGGCCAGCAGCCAGCCCCCCGTGAGCCCCACGGCCCCCCTCCCAGCCCCCTCAGGGTTCCCAGGGCTCCCAGGGGGAGAAAAAAAAAGGGCCCCCTCCTGTACAGAGCAGGAGGTGTGGGACCTCCTCAGCCTGCGGAAGGAGGAGGAGGTCCTGCACGAGAGGGGGATCAAGCGGTGCAATGTCACTGCCTTAGGCTGCCTGGCTCAGGACCTCCAGACCGGGGCCACCTGCAGTGTACCACAGAGCAGGTACGCTCCAAGGTAAAAGAGCTGCGTCAGGCCTATGCCCGGGCCAGGGACCAGGCCAGACACTCCGGGGCAGCCCCAGGCACATGCCCCTTCTTCCAGGAGCTTCGGGGCATCCTGGGGCCCTGGGACAGCTCCCCACCCCTGTCATTTCTGGACGCCTCAGCTGAGGAGCTGCAGCTGGAGGAGGAGGATTAGCCTGGACTGGGGACCCAGGAGGGTGAGGGAACCATGGAGTGGCCGAGTGAGGAGGGGGACCTCACCATTGTCCTCCCCTCCTGCTCCTCCAGGCAGGCGACAGGGAGCCAACATCCCCGGACATCACCAAGGGACCCTCTGATACATACAGGGAGGGGCGCACACTTGCTCCACAGGGTTGGGGCGATGCAACGCTAGTCACCCGCACACAGGACTGGTGATCCTGGGCTGCATACAGGCCACTCCCCACATGGGATGCGGTACCCCACGGTGGGCCACCAGCAATGCCCAGCACCCGCCTTCAGTGGACAGCGCTGCAAGCTACACAGGGACGGTGGCCGTTCAGTTCTGGACAGAACCTGTGGTCTGCACATCACAGGCTGGGAAGGGCCTCCTTCATAAGAGATCCCTGGATGCACCCTCCAGGCTGGGAGGCCCTGCCCTTGGGGGAAGGGGAGGTGCCCCTTGGGGTGTCAGTGTCTTTTGTGAGGGAGGGGGCCCCATGAGGTGGGCTTGGGCAGGTGACTACAGCCAGGTCCCCTCCATCTGGGGCACATTACTGACATGCTGTCCCACTCTCCATATAGCCACACCATCCATGGGCCAGGAGAACCCTTTGCTGTCCCTAATCCCCGAAGGCCCCCCTGCAGCCCTTGGAGGCACCTGGATGCCACCCCACGTGGTGCGCCATTGGGGCCGTGGCTGGAAGGACCCCTCGCCAGGCCGAGAAGGACCCAGCCAGCCAGATCCAGGCTGAGATAGCCAAGCAGCACCTGCAGCTTGCCGAGGACGAGATGGAGTGGCAGAGAGCAGCCCGGGAGAGGCTGCTGACCACCTTGTAGGTCATTGGCCACAACCTCTGGGACCATGCAGCCACTGTTGGCCACCTCCAGGCCCCTTGTCAGCTCCCCTGCTGAGCCCACAGCCTCCGCCCTTGCTGAGCCTGCCCCCCCACGCCACTGAGCCCATCCCCCTGCCCCTGCTAAGCCTGCGCCCCCCACCCCCGCTGAGCCCGCACCATCCGCTCTCACTGAACCCACACCCTTTGTCCCCACCAGGCCTACATTCCAGCATTACCTGCTGGTGCTCCCCACACCCTCTCTTCCCTGCTGGGGACCCTGCACCCAGAGAGGCAAGGGCTTCAGGGGCCAACGAGGCTCATGGCCCACCACTCTTGCCCCAGAATGAGCACCCTACCCCCTCTAAGTTAGGTTCCCCCTGCCCCCCTCCAAGTTAGGTTCCCACCCCCTGTACATAGTTAACAAGAATTGTCTAGATAAATGTTTATTTTGATATTCACCACTCCGTGCTGTGCTCCTCAGGGGGATGGTGGGTGGTGGATGTGTGGGTGCGGTGCTGGTGGGGGTGGGGGTGGTGGGGATGGTAGGTGGCAGATGTGCATGGGACGTGGGTGTGCACATCAGAGGTGGCCATTGGCAGAGGCCTGCCTGAGGGCCTCCCTGATGCGGTGGCCATCCCGGTGGGCCTGGCAGATGGAGGTGGTGCCCAGATGTTCATAGGTGGTGCCAGCTGGAGGCTCCCCCTGAGTACATATGCATCCCCCTTTCCCTCCACAACATTGTAGGGGATGCAACAGGCACCCACCACCTGGGACATGTTAAGGACCCCAACCTCCAGCTGCGGGTGGAGGCACCTCCACCACCCCTTTAGGCACCCAAAGACCCGCTCCACAACCTTGCGGGCATGGTTGAGGCACTGACTGAATGTCTTCCGGGTGCGGTTGAGTTGTCCTGTGTATGGCCCCATGAGCCACGGCCTCAGGGGTATGCTGCATCTGCCACCGTGCAGAGTGGCATGGTGACGTCCTCTGCCAGTGGGATCTCCCGATGGGGGAAGAACGTGCTGGCCCCCATGTGCTGGCAGACGCGGGCGTTCCAGAACAGCTGAGCATTGTGGGTGCAGCCAGCCCAGCCCACATAGCTGTTGGTGAACCAGCCCCTCACATCCACCAGGGCCTGGAACACCACCAAACGGTAGCCCTTCCTGTTGATTTACTGGCTGGCGCTGTGTGGCGGGGCACAGATGGGGATGTGTGTGTCATGCAAAGCGCTGATGCAGTTTGGAAAGCCCAGGTCCTGGAAGCCAACGATGGTGTTGTCCAGATCCCCCAGGTGGACGACCTTATGGAGCAACATCGCATTGATGGCTCTGATGAACTGTGGAGGGTAGGGGGACACATGCTCTCGTGCACATGTGGTGACTGTCTCCCCCCAGCCTTGGGTCCATTCTGCCCCCTCCCATCTGGCCCCCATCCCATTCAGCCCCTGCCCCCCTCCAATCTGGCTCCCACCCCATCCGGCCCCCTGCCTCCCTCCCATCCAGCCCCCTGGCCCCTCCCATCCAGAGCCTTGCATTGATGGGTTCCCCTTGCCCCAGCCCCGCACCCACCTGTGGGGGACTCATGACCCGGCCCCACCTACCTCCAAAAGTACAGTCCCAGTGGTGGCCTTGCCCGCCCTGAACTGCTGTCCCATGGAGTGGCAGGACTCTGGGGTGGCCAGCTCCCAGATGATGATTGTGACCCGTTTCTCCAGGGTGAGGGCTGGCCACATGCAGGTGTGGTGGTGCCGGAGTGCGGGGGCGAGCCAGTGGCAGATCTCATCGAAGTTCTGCCTCGACATGCGGAAGGTCTGCAGACACCTTTCCTCGCCCCACTCTCCCAGCACCAGGTGCTCCCACCAGTCGGTGCTGCTGGGGTGGGTCCAGAGGCATCGGGGCACCCAGGGGGGCACCCTGTGGTGCCCCGGGTGGAGGAGACCCACAGCCCCAGGAGGACTGCCCAGCCACCCGATGAGATTGGGTGCAGCTGCGGCGATGGTGCACAGCACTGCCAACAGGGTGTCCATAATGAGGGTGTCCTCCTGCAGGAGCTGTCGCTGTGCCTCCATCATGGGCACAGCTGGGCTCTGCCAGGCTGGGAAAGGCTGGGCAGCACTCGGCTCATGGGGAGAGGAGGGTGGACAGAGGGGCCCTTTAAAGGGGGTGGCTGGCTGTGGCCCCTGGAAGGGCTTGTCAGCCACTGGACCCCGTCCGCAGTGTTTCCTGTCTCCCTTCTTTCAAAAGACGACTTGGAGCCGTGTCGACGCTCTCTTTCGAAAGACTGCAGCAGCACTTCGAAAGAGTGGATTGAAGTGTCGGTCCGATAATGGTGGCAGGTGCTCTCTTTTGATGGCTGCTATTTAGACCGCCGAACTTTGATTTTCACCCTTTCAAAAGGGCGCTCACATGTAGATTCAGCTATTGGCAACTGGAGATGCCTAGATCTTCAGTGATATGTCAGTTTTTATTCTGGATGATTCCGGAGATAATATACATTCAATAGGTCACTGATCCTTCAGATCAATCAAATTTACATCAAATTTACCAGTCAGACCCAATTCTTTTCAACATCCTAACCATCCCGAACCAGCCAACTTTGGTACCTTAGACCAAAGCTTCCTTTCCAGTATGAAATCTAAATAAATGTTCTCTGACCAAGATTCTTCTGACGAGCCAAGAAAGGAATCTTATGTTGCAGTCTGTGGAATGCCCACAACACTATTTTAAACCTGCTCCTGAATGCAGTATTATAGTACAGGTTGAACATCTCTAATTTGGAGCTCTTTCGCCTGGCAAACTCCGTAATCCGGCATGATTTTAGTTAGGTGAGCAACCACTTATCATGGCTGTGGCCAAGTTTACTGTGGTCCCATAAAGTTTGTTTCCAGACACCAGTCCTGGCTCTCAGTGTTCTGTGCTGTTATTTAGCTGTAATTACCCATAAATGTGTTTTAAGAACCCAGTAATCAGTGGAAATGTTGGTAATGTGCTAGAAATTACTGACCTCCCATTGTTGGGCAAATTCTTTCACTGGCACCGGTCAGGTCCTGAGTGTGCTGAATGAGAGAGGTCCAACCTGTAATATCTATGACTGCTGCTATTCAAGCTTCCTAGTGCTGCCAGGGAAGAGACCAGGACTTATAAATGCTGTTCCCACTTAAAAGTCCAAAAAGTGCACCTAGCTATTCCATATAAATAGATGTCAGTGTGGTGAAATCCTGGTTCTATTGAAGTCAATGGAAGCTTGGCTATTGACTTCCTGGGAGCCAGAATTTCACCCATAGGTTTTTCTATTTCATCAGAAAAAGGTGGACTTTCTAATCATTTACTTATATCACACTTGAGTGTGACATTTTGATAGGCAAAAAAGAAAGCCACCTGCTTTCTATTAAGAGACATGTTTTTTTGGAATTGCACATAATGAGCAAATTATTATGTTGTTTGTGGCATCGTTTTCAAAAACATTTATTGTGGTCTTCAAAGCATTACACACTGGCATAAACCCATGCTTGTCAGTAAATTTTAATTAAATTAAAGTTACTGCTTAATATTGTTTGTTATAAAGCATTGCATGACACATGCTTCCCAGGCCTTGATGTTCCTGTTGAAAAGCTGTTTGAAATAAACCTAAAGAGAACCCATATATCTAACTTGTCACCACAGTACACCACGCAACAATTTGTTACAGCTCAAAACATGGCAAATCAGTTTGTTTTATTTTTTTCTTCAGCAAAACTACAGAGGGAAAGGGGAAGAATCTTTATATAGTGCCTCTTTTAGGCACTAAGTAAGTCAGAAAAAGTTTGGTTGAAGTTCTCCTTCCATTATTTGTGTTTTAAATACCACAGTATTTCCAAAATATAGGAAAGACAAGAAATCATTCTAACCATTCAGTAGTATGCAAATAGAAAAGAAATACTTCTAGACAGAGGAGGTTTCTCTTTGATGTGGGAAGAATTGCTAACAAGTTCTTACCGACATTTCTGCCAGTAATAACATTAAAAATTGCTTTGATGCTGCTTGAAACTATCTGCCTTGTTAGCTTTCTATGAACACTTTCATGTACTTATTTCCCCCCAAAAAAAATGTTTGGGGAAAGAAGAAAGCAAGCAGTCCTGTAGCACCTTAAAGACTAACAATTTTAGCTTCTGCTCCGGAATCTGAAGAAGTGGGTCTTTCACACAAAAGCTCATTACCTAATAAATAAAATTGTTAATCTTTAATGTGCCACAGGACTGCTTTCTTTGTTTCGTGAAGATTCAGACTAACAAGGTTGCCCCTCTGGAAAAGAAGAGATGCCATTAACATTAATGCCAATATTTATTTGCACAAGTTTGCCTACTTCCTAGAATCTTTGTGAATTTGCGAGTTAGTCTAATTGACAATCAGAGGCAATGTTATATGGCTTACATAGCAAAGTAGCGACATTAAGGCTATTCCCATTGAATGCAATTGACTTCAGTGGTGCAAAGCACCATCATAAACTACAAATAGCAAATATTCAAGTAGAGGTTACAGGGTATATTTTTTGAAATACCAATCAGCTGAATTATGTTTGCACAGACCATTTTGAGTAACACAATGAAATTCTAAGTCTGTTCTCAGATAATTTGTGAATAAGAAAGGGACTACAGTTTGGTGACTATATTGTCCAAAGCAAAGGGTGTACTCAGCTCCAGGGCACATTCTTTTAGTCTAGGTTGGCCAATGTTTTAGGGAAGTCCAGGCTTGGCAGCACACAGCATTTCAATACAGCAAGAAGCCAATATTATGTCAGTGGATTGCATTGCCAAGGAAAGGGAATTGCTCAGCTGCTGACTCAATCCCACCTCCTTTTTTGCTAGGTTCATTTTTATAGAATTGATCCCAAATATCTGATTTCTCATGTCTCTCCCTCTGGGGGACCTCATGTCAAGTAAAGCTGCTCGTTGGATGTATACAACTGATGAGTGTGAAGGTGAGATATTAGGCCAGTTCTGGCAAGGAACACTCTCTGGCAGTGGCCTGGGCACATGCTCTAAGTCTGACTGTCTAGTCTTCCTTATGGAGAAGATGCTTGATCTCGAAGTGTCAGCTACCATTTGTTACCTGCACAAATTTCTTTATCCCTTTCACACTCCAGGGACACACACACCTTTGCCCAGTGCTGAGGGCTCAAGGCATAACCCTGTTAATTTAAACTCCCACCCTTACCCAATTCCTAGGAGCTCAGGGCATAATTCCCTGCAGGTATGCAGGATATGTGCCACTGAAAAATGCTTACTGAGTAGTATTCTTATTCTGTATGTATTTACAATTATAAGGAAAGCAAAATACATACTAAGCACACAATATCATGCTCAAGAGTCCTGATAAAGTCAGGCAGACTTCCCCTGTTGGAACAGACAAAGTCAATCTCTCTGCATGCTGGTTGCTGCATCTCAGGGTCTGGCAGTTTGGGTCTCGGCGGTAAGTCCTCCCAGGTTTTTCCCTTCTTGATGGTCTTTTTACCTTTCTTCCTTCCTCCTGCTGTTTTCCTTCTTGGACATCATTTTAAGTAGTGAAACTTGAATCCTTCCTAGCTATACCTTGACCAATTATTTTAGTATAATTTTACTAATCATTCATAACCCACTATAACAGAATTACCTAACCAATCATACCCCACCACCTTAAAGTGATTTAGACCTAGCAAAATTAATTATGCAGCAGTCAGAAACAGTTACAAACTGGACAGAGATCGTACAGAAAACAGTAGAAAAAGTGCAGTCACCAAAGAGTGGGGATTCCACAACCTCAGTTATTGATAAGTAGTTTGTTGCCAGACAAAATGCTGTTAACTAAGATTTGTTTACTCACCTTGAGATCTGCTTTCTTCATCTGGTGACAGTGGTGGCATTAGGATGTGGTATCACTCTTAGCAGCTTGGTATGACATTGTTGAAATGAGATTTAAATGCAAGGTGTGTATGTAACTTGTAGCTTCACAGTTAATTGCTGCTGCTCTCCATTGAAGCTGTAGAGGAAGGACTTTCAACATGGCAATAGGAAAAGCATATCAGCTACACTGTTACACAGCTCTTGATGGTGGTTCTACAGTTTTCCCAATCCTCCTGCCTCTCTCAGGAGTCAGCTTCAATGTCACACTTTACCAGTGGTTTCTTAAGGATGTCTCTAATGCTTCCTCTTCTCACCATGGGACCTCACCCCTCTCTCATCTGGGGATAGAGAATCTGTCAAAATTAAGATTGTGCCTTCTAATGATAAATCTTAGGTAAAATGTAGATATGGAATAGAATTATCCCTCAAAAAGATAGCAGAGAGATGTTGCAACAAAAAGCACATATATGAAATGATATTCACCTGATGGATACGATCATCAAACTTGCTGAGGTTTAGGATAAGTCCAATAACACTCTACTCAAAAGGTCAACAACAGATTCAGAATGTGCTATGAAGTAGTCATAATCCAGTATGCCAAGTGCCATTGAAGGGGTTAGTCACATAGGAACAGAGTACCTGGCAATTAGCAGATCATTAAATATATGCAAGGTCCTTGTGTATTTAAACTGAAGCTCTAGGTTTACACTATAGTGTTATGTCTTTATACCATGTGAGTCTACTAGTGGCTTGTTTAAATTTGATTTTGATTTATGATCATATTTGATTTATGATTTTATTCAACAGCAATTTAAAAGAAAATTGTAATTACACCATTGGTTAGAAGGTTATAAAACTAATGTGACTTAACTGTTCCAAGCAAATTCTTATTTGGCACCAAAGAAGGCTTTCCTGTTTATGGAAAAACTCAAAGGAAATGAATTTAGCCTAACCGCAAAGCTCCCATATGAAACATTATGAGACAAGACTGTTGCAAAGAATTAGGCCATATGGTTCCATTGAAAATAAGAAACTAGGTTTCTTTAATAATTATTTCACTAAATAGCTGACTTGACTTAGATTCTGTGAAATGTGTCAAACGTTTTGAAACTATATAGAAACTGTGGTGTGGTCATTCTCATTCCTGGGCCCCAGGTACTCTGTTTAGTTCACTGGCCCCACCATATGCACCATGTTACCCTTGTTGGGGCAGGGGGCAGTCTTGGGGGGGAACCCGGTCCCACCCACTCGCTCCGGGTTCTGGCCCAGGGACCCTGGACAGCTGCTACTTGTGAGGGCTGACTTACTTCGCCCTGGCCCCAGCAGCTTCTCTCCCTGGGCCGCTTCCCCCAGATGCTTCACCTTGGTATCCCCTTTCTCGAGTGGTAGTCATGGCAGCTGGTCTCCTCCTTAGTTTGGCTCCTTCAGCTGACCAGTTCCTCCAAGTCTCTGGTGAGGCTCCAGGCCCTCCCTGGGTTGGGCAGTACAGCTGAGGCTGTACTCTTTCGTGGCCCCAAGTGTTTCTCTCAGACTCCTTTCTTCTCCTCACTCTTCTCCCAAACTCTCCTTCACCACCCTCTCTTTGCCCTGCGTGGAGAAGAGCTTATAAAGGTAGCCCTGAGTAGGATCAGCTGGCCCTGATTGATTTAGGGCAGCCTACTCCTCAGTTGTTCCTACTTTGGTTGCCAGCTCTGTCTCAGCTCTCTTTTATTCCTGCCTCCCCTCTCCTGGCCCCAGCCCACCCAGCCACCCTCCCTTCCAATAGGTGCAGTCAGTTCTTAAGTGTTGAAAGTCTGATAATGATTGGGTTCCAAGGGTACTCAAGTCAATGAGCTGTAGGCTCATTTCCCTCCTCTTTCCTTCAGGTCTTTGTAGGCTTTCCTTCATTGCTTAAATGAAGTTTTAAGAGGGATTGAAGAAGGTGATTTAGTGAAAAGGTTTTAAAATGGACACTGTTAAACTCTTCATCATTACCAGGGTATTTGGCATCCATGACACCAAGGACTCCTTTGATATTTTACGTTATACAACATTCTATGCGCAATCAAAGTATATATGCTGCAGATAAAATTATTTTATGTTAACAGTATTTGTAAAGTTCATCCATAATAAAATAAGGATGCAGGATAAGAGAAGATGGGACCAGGAAAAAAAAGCACAATAAAATGTGGTTGCTTATGATAGTTATATGATTACTTTTTCTTTTGATTAGACCACTCAGTTACTAAGAATGTTAATCCCTTTGCTATTTCTTATCTGTCTTGGCCAAAAGGGTGAACGAAGATGCTTGGAGAAACTATGACATTACACATGTATCATTATATTTCTCTCTTTCTATATAAGATTACAAAGTTCTCTTAATTTCCATCTCATTGAGCCTTTACATGTTCCTAAGCCATGTGGATGCTCCTGGGTCCATCTATTGACAGACAGGGCTTCCAGGTCCTTATTTATATTCTGGGACAATATACAATATACACACAATATGATATATAATTCTTTCTTCTCTGGTTTCTATTTCAGAAACTTGTGCAAGAAATATCTAATTGGTTGAAATGTGCATTTTTTTCTCAATTTCCTGACAACACAGAAGGACTGAGAATGCTGTAGGTGCAAAATGAGATATCAAAACTAGTAAAAATGTAATTATATTTGTTATAACTGGCCACCATTAGGGTTACGGCTCCAGAAAAGTTAGCAGTGGACACAAATTTACATCATACCAGCTGTCTGTATTTTTCATATCTATGTTAAATTAAAGTTTCATGGGGAAATACTATATAAACCAAGCTAACTAACACAAACCAATAACCCAATTAGTCAGAAAAAAAAGTAATACATGACCAGTAACATTCATGCAAAAGACAAGCAAAGAAATATGAAAACACGGGTCCTGGAAGCTGAACCACTTTCCCTGGTATTCTGGCCTTCAAGCATATTCCTTAACAGTACTGTTGTTCGGATTTCTGCATGCATTTGTTTATGCTGATATCAGAAGACAGCTTCTGACAAAACTTCTGTTGACAGATTGCAGCCAGACAGCAAAGCAGATCAAAAAAGTGATCCACTATCTCAACGGAAAGCGGCTAGATTGCCGAGCTGCTCTCTCAACAGAACAAACAAATGGAAGCACAGTAGGCAGGGCTACCTGGTGAACCAGAAGCCCTGTCTATTGACAGAGGGATCCCAGAGCATCCACATGGCTTTTTAGTTGACAGCTTCTGTTGAGAAAAGTGTTCTGTCTTGTGGGGGAGAGACAGAAGGCTGTCAACAAAAGTGCTGTGTTCTGTTGATTTACTTTTGACAGAACGATTTTTAGTGTGGGTGCTCTATGAATTTTGTCAACAAAACTGGTGTTAGTGTAGATGTGGCTTAAGATTCTCTCTAGTCTTTGTTCCTGGATTGACGAATGTAATTTTTTCTCCTAACATACATGGTTGGATTAGACAGTAAGAATGAATAAAATAGCACAGAAATGTTCATTTCCCTTCCAAGGCAGGCCAAAAGAAATCTTTCCATATCCAAGTATTTGGGAATTTGTGGCTCAGTGTTATAGCTGGATTTGTACTGCATGCAATATTTCTGTGTGCCTTTCCTCATATTTAAAAAATAATTTATTTTGGATGTGCTCAAGCTCCTTTTTTTGTTGAGCAAACCTTTGGATTAATTTTGTTTTCATTGATGTTTCCAGAAAGTGAACTTTATGTTCACGTAATAAAAAAATATTGAGAACTGTGTATTTTCACTCTTAAGTGCAGACATTTGCACTGGAGTTGGTATGATTTATATGGAGTTAGTTATTGAACAGTATGCTGCCAAACTTGTTTCTGTATCCTGGCATAGAGATATTTAGAGAAGTCAGACGAAGATCTGACTACACACTTCACAGCTATGACTAAATATGTGGCTGTGACACAAGAAAATTAATATGAAACTTTGCACTCAACCTACAAATATTACAGAAGCATAGTTCATGTAGAAAATATGCCTCAGACAAAGCTTGTGTGGACCAGAAAAGCAGAAGATGAAATATTCTGAGATATCCTGCTGATCTGTACATATCCTTAAATGGCCATCTCCCTGTTGTCCTTTTTACAGTCCTCCTGACAATGGCTTGCAAGAGCAATAATACCTCATTTTCTTTTTTCCAGTTTCAGTTGGGAACTCTTCAAAGCAAGGGCCATCCCTTGCTATGTGTTAGTACATTGCCCAGTACAATGGGGACCTGTTCTTAGGGCTTCTAAGCTCTGTGGTGATTGCTCATACAATCAGCAGGTAAAAATACATGCTTTGTAGGGTTTTTCTGGTTGTCAGAAGCGAGTGCCCTGATCCACACCATTCCCTTCTGGTCCCATTGGCTGTGAAGGGCAATCCACAGACAATAAGAGCTGTGACTGCCTGATACCTGCAGAGATGCAGATAAACACAATGGTGGCAGCCTGCTTGGGAGACTAACCTTGGTGAGCCACCATTTTTTTAACTGCCCCCCCCCGAATTAAATAAACTATATGCTTGTCTTTGTGTATAACATTATTAGTGAATACTGTGCAATTTCATGAATCCTTTCCAATAATTTCTCGAATGGAACACTCCAAATGTATAGCTGGGTCTACATGTGAGCATCCTTTCAAAAGGGAGAAAATCAATGTTTGGTGGTCAAAACAGTGGCCATCAAAAGGGAGCAGCCACACGCCAATAGCAGATTGATGGGTGGATCCATCCTTTTAAAGGGCTTCCATGGTCTTTCAAAAGGGAGTGTCCACATGGCTCCGAGCTCTCCTTCGAAAGAAGGGAAGCAGGAAACACTGCAGATGGGGTCCCATGGATGACAAGTCCTTCCAGGGCCACAGACAGCTGCTCCCTTAAAGGTCCCCTCCGTCCACCCAGGATGGAGGCACAGTAGCAGATCCTTCGTGAGGACACCCTCATCCTGGAGACCCTGCTGTCATTGTTGTACACTGTCACCACAGCTGCACCCAATCTACTTGGGTGGCTGAGTGGTTTCCCTGAGGCCATGGACCCGCCCCACAACCCAGGGCACCACCAGGTTCCCCTCCCCCAGGTACTCCTGTGCATCTGAACCCACCCCAGCAGCATCCACTGGAGGGAGCGCCTGGTGCTGGAGGAGTGGGGTGAGGAAAGGTGTCTGTGGAACTTCCTCATGTTGAGGCAGAACTTCCAAGAGATCTGCCACTGGCTCATTCCCACACTCTGGTACTACGACACCTGCATGCGGCCTGCTCTCACTCTGGAGAAATGGATTGCGATCGCCATCTGGAAACTGACCACCCTGGATTCCTGCCGCTCTGTGGGACAACAGTTTAGGGTGGGCAGGGCCACCATCAGGTCCGTACTTATGGAGGTAAGGCAGGACTGGGTCACATGCCCCTCATGGGTGGGGGGGGCTGGGGTAAGGGGAACCCCTGGCTGCAGGGGGCAGGAAGGGAGGGGACAGGATGTGAGAGGGGGCAGGAGGCAGGACGAGAGGGGCCAGGGGACATGACAACAGAGGGAAGGCTTGGAGGAGGCAGGGGGTGAGGGGTATGGCCCACCACACCCCACATGAGAGCACACATTCCCCACTCCATGCAGGCCATGACAGCCATCAACGCAATGCTGCTGCACAGGGTCGTCCACCTGGGGGATCCAGATACCACCATAGCAGGCTTCCAGGACCTGGGCTTCCCAAACTTCTTGGGCACTTTGGATAGCAGACACATCCCCATCCACACCCTGCCACACAGCGCTGGCCAGTACATAACTGGAAAGGGCTCCCATTCAGTGGTGCTCCAGGCCCTGCT
Organism: Carettochelys insculpta; assembly: GCF_033958435.1. Classification (NCBI taxonomy): domain Eukaryota; kingdom Metazoa; phylum Chordata; order Testudines; family Carettochelyidae; genus Carettochelys; species Carettochelys insculpta. The sequence continues at coordinate 143,001,512 of NC_134137.1, forward strand.
GGATACTAGGGGCGAATTCATGGACATATATGTGGGTTGGGCCAGCCGCTCCCATGGCAGCTGTGTCTTCCCGAACTCTGGGCTCTGCCGGAGCATGAGGGCCGCCACATTCATCCAACAGCTGGAGATCTTGATGGGGGGCACATCACCATGCTCCTCTGCATGGAGGCAGATGCATCATGCCCCCTCAAGCCATGGATCCTGTGGCCATACATGGGACACCTCAGCCCCACCTGGGAGTCATTCAACCAGTGCCTCAACCATGCATGCAACATCGTGAAGCAGGCCTTCAGGCACCTTAAGAGGTGGTGGAGGTGCCTCCACACATGGTCAGAGGTTGAGGTCCTCAGCGTGCCCCAGGTGGTAGGTGCCTATTACATCATCATCAATGTTGTGGAGGTAAAGGGGGATGTCTATGTTTTGGGGAGGTGGGGAAAACACAATGTGTTCGGTGCTGGCTATGAGCATCCAGGCACTTCCCCCATCTGCCAGGCCTACCAGGACAGCCTGCGCATTAGGGAGGCCCTCAGGCAGGCCTTTGCAGATGGCTGCATGTGAGCTACACCCACACGCACCCCCCAGGCCCATCCGCCACCTGCCGTCCCCACCATCACCCACCCACCAGCACCGCACCCATACATCCACCACCCACCATCCCTCCCTGAGGAACACAGCATGAGGAGGTGTATAGAAAATATTTATCAAAAACTGGATGGTATGTGGAACTATGTATGGGGTGGATGTAGTGTGGAGGAGGTGGCGGGCTCTGAACCTGGAGGGGGTGGGGGGCTCACTCCGTGGCCAGTGTCCCTGGATCCCCTGTCTCCCCAGGTGTGGGTTCCCCAGTGGGGAGGGAAAGGGTGGGAAACACCAGCAGGTAAAGCTGGGGGGACTCAATGGGGCAGTGGGAGTGGGTGCAGTGGGAGTGGGTGCAGTGGGGGGAGCTGCCAGGGAGGGCCAGGAGGCAGGCAGCATTGGCCATATGCTCCTGGACCGTCTGGCCAATGTGCTACAGGGTGTGCAGCAGTCTCTCCCACACTGCACTCCGCCACTTCAGCTCGGCCTCCATGAGCTGCAGGTGCCACTCGGCCACCTCGGCCTGGTGCTGGCCATCAGGGTCCTCCTTGGCTTGTAATGTTGGAGTAACTTGCGATGATAGCAGGCCTATCAACAGGATGAGGGAAGAAAAGGGACAGTTGCCCTCAGTCCCCACAATTCAAAGGTGCTCAGGCGCCTCATCACCGCTGCAGTGGTGGCAGTCAGAACCACAGACCATTTAAATTGCTATCCAGAGCACCACACTGTGTGCTCCATGCAGCAGTGAGAGCTGGGTGGGGTGTGAGCTACACTCCAGGCAGTGCTGGGGCCCCACCCCTTGTAGGAGCACACAGCCATCCCCCCCACGCCCTGCCCAGGGGCCTGCAGAGGCTGTTGATGCACCTGGATGATAAGTAATATGAGTATGTTTTAGTCCTAGTCCTAGGCATCCTTCAGTCTGCGTAGATTATGGATCACGCCCTTCATAACTCCATTTAAGATCGTCATTTACAGCGTTGACTGTGACTGTGGAGGCCCACATGAGAATGACAGTCCTTGCCACATCTGCTGCATATGTAGTGGGTGTCTGGCAGGTCCTTGCTGTCCTTTCTACAGGCTTGGTTCTCCTCTGCCAGCTGTCTGATCTTCATCTCGCCCTTCTGAAGGCCCTTGTGTAGTTCCTCTTTCTAGCTGCTGCGGTCGTCTACCAGCTCTTCCCAACTATCTGGGTCAAAGTCTACCTCCTTGATGTCCCTCTTACAGACGTCTTTGTAGTGCAACTGGGGGCATCCAGGAGGTCTTTTGCCAGAGGCTAGCTCACTGTACAGGATGTCTTTTGGGATCCTTCCATCATTCATCCTGTGGATGTGGCCAAGCCAGCGGAGCTGCCGCTGCCTGAGGAGGGTGTGCATGGCTGGAATTCCAGCTTGCTCGAGGAGGGTGTTGTTGTGAACTCTGTCCTTCCATGATATCCCAAGAATATGCCTGAGGCAGCGCAAGTGGAAGACATTCAGCCTCTTTTCAGGGAGGGTGTACAAGGTCCAAGACTCGCTGCCATAGAGGAACGTGCTGAGGATGCAGGCTCTGTAGACTTGCATTTTGGTGTGAGTGTACAACTTGTTGTTGTTCCACACTGTCTTGCTAAGTCTGAACAGAGTTGTGGCTGCTTTTCCAATCCTCCTGTTTAGCTCAGTCTCCAGCGACAGGGTGTCAGTGATGGTGGACCCGAGGAAAGTAAACTTGTGGATGACCTCTAGCGTGTAGTTGTCAATGCTGATTGATGGAGGTTCAGCAATGTCCTGATCAAGTATGTTTGTCTTCTCTAGGCTGATGATAAGCCTGAAGTCTTTGCATGCTTTGGAGAACTGATCCAGCAGTTTTTGAAGCTGTCCTTCTATGTGTGCCACTACAGCAGCGTCGTCTGTGAACAGCATGTCTCTAATGAGCACTTCCCGCGCCTTAGACTTAGCCTTCAGCCTTGCAAAATTAAACAGTTTCCCATCAGATCTGGTGTGCAAAAAGATGCCCTCTGTTGAGGATCCAAAGGCGTGCTTCAGAAGGAGTGTGAGGAAGATCCCGAACAATGTCAGAGCAAGGACACATCCTTGTTTGATGCCACTCCTGATACTGAAAGCATTCGATGATGTGCCATCATACTGAATGATTCCCCTCATGTATTTGTGGAAAGACTGGATCATCTTGAGTAGCTGTGGTGGACAGCCTATCTTGTGGAGCAATTTAAACAGTCCATGCCTACTGGCTGAGCTGAAAGCCTTGATCAGGTTGATGAAGGCGACATATAATGGCTTCCTCTGCTCCCTGCATTTCTCCTGCAGCTGCTTCAGGGAGACGATCATGTCAATGGTAGATTTCTCGGCATGGAATCGGCAATGGGATTCAGGATACACTCTGCCAGCGAGCTTCTGGAGTCTGCTGAAGATGACATGAGTGAACAATTTACCAGTGACACTTAGGAGGGAGATTCCACAGTAATTGTTGCAGTCACTTCTGTCTCCTTTGTTCTTATACACGGTGACAATGTTGGCATCCTGTATATCATGTGGAATCTCTCCCTCTCTCCAGCACAGGTACAGCAGCTCATGTCGGGGTTCCAGGAGTGTGTCCAAGGCACACTTGATTACTTCTGGTGGTATACCATCCTGGCCTGTGGCCTTTCCTACTGCAGTGCTATCAATAGCTTTGTTCAGTTTGACCACAGTTGGTTCCTGGTCCAGCTCATCCATGACTGACACGAGCTCGACGATGTTGAGGGCTGTATCAACCACAATGTTCTCTTATGAGTACAGCTTGGAGTAGTGCTCGACCCATTGCTCCATCTGTTTGGCTTTGTCACTGGTAACTTCACCAGATTTGGATTTCAGAGGTGCCGTCTTGTCCTGGATGTGTCCCATTGCCTTCTTTATGCCCTTGTACATTCCCCTGAGATTTCCAGAGTCAGCACAGGTCTGGATACTGCTGCATAGCTTAAACCAGTAGTTGTTGGCACAGCGCCTGGCTGTCTGCTGTACTATTTTTCTGGCTACTGTGAGTGCTTGCTGGGTACTCTGACTCGGTGAGCGTTTATACTCCAGAAGTGCAGTGCGCTTCTTTTCAATGACCAAAATCATCTCATTGGAGTTAGCTTCAAACCAGTTGTTTGTGTTTCAAGCTCTTCTTCCAAACGCTGACAAGGCCGTATTGTAGATTGTGTCCCTCAGATGCTGCCGTCTGGATGTCGCACCATCACCCCCAGGGCTGCTGTGCATATTCTCCTCGAGGGTCTCTCTGAACATTTCGGCTTTTTCTGAGTTTGCCGTCTTTCTGACATCAATGCAGGGCCTTCCAATTGGTTTAGAATGGTGCAGCTTCTTGGGTCTCAGCTTGACCTTGGAGCAGACTAATGAATGATCTGTATTGCAGTCAGCACTATAGTAGCTGTGTGTCAGGAGGACGTTTCTGAGGTTGTCGCATCTGTTGATGACCAAGTCTAATTGGTGCCAGTGTTTCGAGCATGGCTTGGTTTGGAAAAATGTGTTTGTGATGCACAGATTGTGGTACGTGCAAAGTTCGAGGAGACGCTGTCCATTGTCATTCATTTTTCCCACACCAAAGTGACCTCTGCAAGCGGGCCATGAGTCACGATTGGCTCCAACTCTTGCATTGAAGTCATCCAAAAGGTACAATTGATCACAAACAGGTATTTGCACTATGGCAGCACTAAGCTCGTCATAGAACTTGTCCTTTGCTTCTGGTGTGACATTCAGGGTTGGAGCGTAAGCGGTGATCAGGTGGACGGGACTGGCGCAGGTTTGAACTTTGACCTGAAGGAGTCTTTCTGATCCACTCGGACTGGTTCCACCATTTGCAGAAGAGCATTTCTGATGGCAAAGCTGACACTGTGCTCCCTGGGTTCCTCGTGGGCTTTGCCCTGCCAGAAAAAGGTGTAGTCCTTTTCCTTTAGGGATCCCGAAGCTGTAAGTCACGTCTCCTGCAAAGTGGCGATGTCAACTTGAAGCCTTTTCAGTTCCTCATTGATGACAGCAGTCTTTCGGGTGTCGCTGATGTCCTGAAGATCTTCAGTCAAACCGGTCAACATGGTCCATATATTCCAACAAGCAAGCTTGAAACTGATGATTTCCTTTTCTTAATAATTTTCTTGCTGGTTTGTCTGATGCTCATTTCAGTCACTTGTCAGGTTTGGAAACCTTAAGCCTCATGCACCCAGTGAGGCAAGTGAACTGTGGCGAGACAGTACCCTACTGACTGGGAGCTGCCCAGCTCAAGGTGGGCAGTGACTGTCCAATGAGATGCTATGATCTCTCCCACCATCGGAAGCAACCCCTGGCACTTGTTCTCTACGTCAGTCAAAGAAGAGCTTATAACCGGTATCTGTTGCTTCCCGTGTTGGTTCAATGCTCTTAAGTGATGCTGGAGTACCTCTCCAGGCGCGAGACTGGGCAATTTTTATGGAGACCCTGGGCTGCCCAGACACCAGGCCCACCCCCTCAGCTTTACTGATATAGTCCAAAGAAAAGGATAACCTCTATGTTTGGTATCAGCTCAGCTGCAGAAGTTGCCGGGACAGTGCCAGAAGTTGACACAGAACCGCCTTAGGACTCCCCTCCGGATTTTCTGTCAGGGTTTACTCCCTTAGCCTTACTCCTTCCCAGGATAACCCACAAGGCACTGGGGTGAGTATGTTTTATATACTTAGAAACCTGCATTCCATCTATGACTTTGACTTTCAAAAGGATTTAGTTTCCTAAATGTGTGTTACTTCTGAAAATGGCATTTAGGCATCTAAGGCTACATCTACACTATGAGATAAATTTGAATTTAAGGCAGTTAGCTCAATATTAGCATATGACTTTCTTCACTGTAAATACCATTTGCTCGATTTAGGTAGCCCTAATATTAATACCATAATATTGTCAGAACTGGCTGGGTGTAGCATCAAGTTTGAATTTTAAAGTTTGAATAAAGGCCATTGTGGAAATGCCATTTCTTAAAGTCAAATTTATTAACCTCCAGAGGTGTCCCATATGTAACCCACAATGCCCCACAGTGCTCCGCCCTGGCTGCTGTTCTCCAGGTACACAGGAATTAGATAACAGGAAGACCATGAATTTCAATTTAAGACCAGAAAGCTTTTGGTTGTGGGGTCACATTTGTCTGAGAGCCTGAGAACTGTCTTTCTTTCTTTTCTATTAGTGCTGTGAGCACATCTACCCATTACAAATAGGCCCTGCATGGAGTTTGTGGTTCTCTCTCTACCACTGGTAGCTGAGCACTTGGTATTTTTTTCTGCATTGCTTGGTGCCAGCCCCTGCCCCACCATCACATGTGGAAGCATGGCTGTTGTGGGGGTCGTGCTTGTTTAAGAGGCTGAGAAACTTCTTCTCAGCGGTTTACATTGGCTCATGCTGCCCACTCCTCCACAGGTGCCATGCAGTCAGGGTCAGTCCTACACTCAACCACATCACGTGGGTAGCCCCTGACCCAATAAAAGGATGTGCCTCCTGTTTGGTGCTGACCATGCTGCCAGGCAGCACCCTCTTGGCTTGTACACAGTTAGGACAGGAGGGAAAGATTTCTGGGGCTTTTCTGCCACCAGGGAGAATTGTCCCTTGGCAGTTAAGTTTGTCAGGGCATTGCTGCTGCCGGGGAGAAGTCTCCCCTGGTGGCTACAAATGGTGGAGCCTGACTGCCGCCCAGGTGGAATAGCTCAAGAGACCCTCGAGCCATGGACCCTGCACCTCACCACCAAAAAAAGATTTTCAAGGACCATAGCAACTGGCCATTCAACCTCCCAAATACCAAACCACCCCACAATCACAATGAAATTTGGCGAGCTCCATCCCCCATGTTGGCAATGTCTGTGTTGTGAAAAGGGAAGCCCCCAAAAACATTTTTCTTAGCCTTTTCTATCCTCTTTCTTCTAACTATGGACCCCTTCACACAGGGAAGAGTGCGTGGAGGGCCAGCTGAGAACACAGACTGTGCACTGAAGCTGTATGATGGACTGGAAAGCCAAATACCCTCCCTCTCCAAATCTTTTTTTCCCCAAAATCTTTATTATCTATTTTTTTTCATGATTTTTCATTGTCTGTTATTTTCAAGGATCAGATGTAATCAACGGAGCAGGGACAGTCGGTGGAGGGCCAGCTGAGAAGACACACACCTGCTGATTTTTATAAAATATTTTAAAATTCAGTCACCACTACCATTTTAAGGGGCAGTTCAGTTATAGAAGAAAGATATTTCTGTGCATTTGGTGATCTTTGTTGATGCACTAGTTTTCCTTCCTTCCACCTCGAAAAATGGATATTTGCTTACCACAGGAGGTGAATGAGGGCACTGCAATGTGGGAAAATGATGTCAAATACCATCAAAAACACCCCGAATGCTACAGGGATGAGGGAACTAGGGGATAGGTTCCCACAATGCACTGCTGCAACAGCTGAAGTTTGCCAGCAAAGCGTGGCAGCAATAAGTTGACTTTGTGAGGTACAGGTGGGGAAGTGAGGATAGTCAAATTTGTATGTATAAAATCCAGTGTTACAAAACTGATATTAATAAATGTGAATTTATCTCAAAGTGTAGACTTAGCCTGAGTCACTTAGCTACTTTTGAAAAATATACCCATATGAACAAATCAGACTTGAAGAAATTGTTCTGGTTGAAATACTGCTTTTTCTTTCCTCTTATTTAGAATGTATGTATGATAAGCTTTGTTCATTATGCAGCCCATATGCCAACACAGCAACTTTTTTCTTTCTTATTTGCTCCCAGGTGGTTCTACAATTAATTTTTCCTAAAATCTTGTGAAAAATGAACTCCATATTTGCTGAGGCCTTTACAAACAGCATTTGCAAAAAATCCTAGCTTGCAAAGCTAACTGTGGGTAAGTGGAGTAAACATCATCTAGTATCACCCATCTTCAAAGTTTTGCAAAATCTGATATACCTCTCCTGCTCAGACTGCTGCACAACTAACTGCTAAATAGTAATCTCTGATGAATGTGCATGGCTTTTCCTTCTTTTTATTTTTTTCTGTTCCCTTAGGATCATTACTAAAGATCATCTTGTAGCTGAAGTCAGCTGTAGGTCTGCATATCTCTAAATGCAAATAATGGTCGTAAAACGTTACATGAGAGTGATATTTTTCTTACTGTGTAAGTGTTCTCCAGGAATTTGAGGCCAAAAATCTGTGTACGTATTTGAAAATGTGACTCTATCGTTATATGCAGTTGATACAGTTTCACATTTATTTTAAGTATTTCCATATGTACTTGCAAGAACATAGAACATAGGCCAAAAATAGCATGGCCTTTTGTTTGCTGAAATCTGGTCCTTTATGTCTAATGACCATTGTCATTTTGTAGCTGTGGCGACCCCCCTCCCAAAACTTACTTCTTACTGGGTCTGTTGTTTCATAGATAGTTTAATAGATTCCAAGGCCAGAAGGGATCATTATCACGTAGTCAGACCGCCTATATATCACAAGCCATTGAATTTCATCCTGTGACCTTGGGTTAGACTAAAGTATTCCAGTCCTCAGGAGACTGAACCATGTGTGCCACAGAGAGCAGTAGCAACAGAGACCCATCAGTGCCTGTAGGCACTATTATGGCAGGCAATTGATTAGGTGACATTTGTCCCGATTATTCCAGCAGGGTCTCCAAATCTTCTGACACAAAGGAAGATGAAAGACTCCCAAAGTCCCTGCCAAATTCACCTTGGAGACAATTCCTTCTTATCCCCTAAAATGGGAATGTCAGGAGGGATTTGAACCCACGACTCCATAGAGAGGCAATGGTACTCAAAAGACAGAAACTTGATTTCAGAGACATAAACTGCTTTGCCTCCTAGTAAGGCAAGTGGGCTGATAGCCTTTTTAACTAGGGAAGAAGTGCTCTCTTCCTCAGTCCTGGTACAAATTATATCTTTTCCAATTATTTTTTAACCTTTTATTTGGCTCACATATACCTTTAGAGAGGAAAAACTCATCACTGAAAACCCTGAGCTTTCCCATTCACCTTCTAATGTCTGTCGTTTTCTTTAGAGTTTCTAGCAGTATTTCTGACTTAGTCTTGTGCTCCAGTCTCAACTCCAAAGCAATAAATGTCCCATTTGCTCTCTAAGGGTAGGTCAACACAGTGAAGTTATTTTGAAATAACTTTGCTAGTGTCAATGCAAAGCAACCACTAGTTTGAAATAGTGGTTGGCTTGTTTTGGAATACGTAAGCCTCATTCCAAAAGTCACGTCTACATCACAGTGATCTTTCAAAAGATGATTTTCTGGGAAATCTTTTCTGGAACATCTTCTTTCCAAAGAGCTCATCCACACACAACAAAGTGGATTGAAGGATTGATCTGCTCTTTCGAAAGAGCATCTGCACAGCCCCCACTTGTTTGAAAGAACGGGCCAGTGATCAAAAAATCCAGTGTCATGAGGACTACTCATTCAAACAAGGGGCCCCCGGACCATCTACACATGCTTTTTTTTTTTCTGAAAGAATCTTTATGAAGAAGGCACTCTTCCTCATTTGGGAGAGGAAGAGAGGAAGAGGGCCTCCAGCCGAGGCGCCATGTTATTTCAAAAGGAATTCAAAAAAGCACATTTTGTGTTTGGACACTCTGCTTATTCTTTTGGAATTGGGCCTGATTTTCCAGAAGGACTTGCTAGAGTAGATGTGGGCAAAAAGAATAGAACCTATTTCTAAATAGCTATTTTGAAATAAGGACTGTGTAGACAGGGAATAGAGTATATTTCTTAATAAGCCATCGTGTGTCAAAAGGCTCTATTTTGAAATAGGCTCTTGACTATGTCTACACTGGAGCGCAACTTGCATGCGTAGCATCTACACATGCAATGAGGCTAGAGCTGTCGACATGCAAGGTGGAAATAGCGACACAGCACGTTTAAGGGGGCCACACCAGAGGCAGAAAGAGAGCATCTACACATACAAGTGTCTCCTTTTGAAATAAGGGGCCAGGAAAGGCTGCAGATCGGGTTGTAGGGTGGACAAACCCTTCCAGGGCCACAGCAAGCCACTCCATTAAAGGGCCCCTCCCAGACACACTCAGCCTGCGCAGCATGAGGCTTGAGGAGTTCCCACAAGCCCTGCAGACACAGTGCCCACGGGAATGGACAAAGAGCAGCAGCAGCAGCTCGATGTGCTGCTGGCCACCAGCAGCAGAGTGGGCGCTTGGCTAGCCGCAGCACGGATGGCTGTCCAGCAGCTGTTGTCAGGGAAGCCCTCCCCAGGTGCATGCAGGGATGCCCCAGACCATCAGGGTCTCCTGGCCTTGCCCCCGGGTGCCCTGCCAGCTCTGGGGCCAGTCCACTAGCTCTGAGTAGTGGAAGCAACTCATCATGGGGAAGTGGGATGATGACCAGTGGCTCCAGAATTTTCTGAAGCTGCAGCAGTCCTTTCTGGAGCTCTGCCAGTGGCCCACCCCCACCCTGAGACAACAGGACACCTGGATGCGGCATGTCCTCCCTGTGGAGAAGAAGGTCGCAATAGCTGTCTGGAAGCCGGCCACTCCAGACAGCTACCAGTCCGTGGGACACCAATTCGGTGTGGACAAGGCCACAGTTGGGGTTGTCGTCATGGAGGTAAGGAGTCCCGGGCATGCACCCCCTGGGGAGTGGGGGGCTGGGATGGGGTGCCCGGGGTGGGCCAGGTACATCCTGCATACCCTCACAGGTGCCTATGTCCCTTCCCCACAGGTGATCTGTGCTCTGAACGCCCTTCTCCAGAGAGTCAGCTGCATCAGGGATCTGGACACAGTCATCATGGGCTTTGCCACACTGGAGTTCCCAAATTGCTTTGGGGCCCTCAACGGACCCCCATACCCATTCGCACCCCAGAGCACAGTGGGGGACAATTGCTCAACAGGAAGGGCTACCATTCTGTGGTCCTGCAGGCCATGGTGGACAGCTGGAGCCAGTTCCAGGATGTGTACTCAGGTTGGCCTATCTGCACTGATGACATGTGGGTCTTCTGGAACTCAGGCCTGTGCCACAGACTGGAGCCGGGGACGCACATCCCCCAGAGGGAGATCCTGGTAGGGAACACCACCATAACCTTCTGCCTGGTGGCTGATGTCACTTACCCACTCCAGCCCTGGCTCATGTGGCCCTATACGGGCCACCTCACCGCCAGCCAGGAACGTTTCAATGGACAGCTCAACCACACCCACCAGGTGGTTGAGTGCACCTTTGGCTGCCTGAAGGGGTGGTGGTGCTGCCTCCTTGCCCTCCTGGATGTGGGCATCCTCAATGTTCCCCAGGTTGTGGGTGCCTGCTGCATGCTCCACAATATCATGCAGACTAAGAGGGAGATCTTTGTGCAGGGGAGGGAGGTCAAGGCTGGCATGGGCTACCCCCAGTCAGCTGCTGCTCCCAGCCGCCAAGCCCACCGGGATGGGATCTGCATCTGGGAGGCCCTGCGTCTGTAATTTGAGCAGGTGCCCCAGTGAGCACTGACCCAGTGACCCCCAGTGGGCCTCTTGCAACCCCCCTGCATGCTGCCCCCCACCACCCTGTAACCACCCATGAGCACACAGGGGTTTGGGAAAAATAAAACTGTATATATATTGAAAACTTTGAATAAAACTTATTTTTGAAAAACAACAATGATAACTATTTACTTGTGGGGGAGCACTTGGATGGCCCGGACATTGGCCCACCACTCCAGGCCAGAAGTAGAGGGGCATGACACCCACTGGCTCCGGCTCCCCCCGCCCCTTGTCTGGGGTCCCTAGCAAGGCTGGGTGCTAGGTAGGAGCACGGACAAGTAAAGCCAGGTCTCGGCCTCAGGCCGGGGTTCAGACCCAGCAGGCTTCTCACCTGGGGGGCTGTCAGGTGGGGCCATGGTGGGAGGGGCAGCGGGGGGGGGGGTGGCATAGGGGGGCACAGCCAGGCCACCAGCTCTCAATATGAGACCACCAGGTCATCAAAAGTATGAATGAATGCCTCCCCAGGCTTCCCAGCACCAGGAGGCTTCCATGTCCTTGAAGCGGAGGCACCACTCCACAAATTCAACCTGGTGCTGGAGGGAGGTGGCCACAAGTGGGTCCCTGGCTGTTCACCTCTGGCTTCAGTAAGAGCGGGCCTGTCTCGGAGCAGGTGATTCCTCCCAGCAGCTACCATTCATTGCCTCTGGGGCGTGGCTGGAACCACAGACGGCACCATGCTCTCCTGGCCCTCAGATGGTGTGACTACAGAAACAGGGGAAGGAGAGAAAAAGACCGTGAGTACCAAGCCCTGCCCCATGGTCCACTCCCTCCATCCCCTCTGTGGGCGCTGGGTACCCGCCCCCTGCCCCCCGTCCCTGGGTGCAGTGACACTGTGGGCAGCTCTTTTGTCTGGTCCACCATTGTTTCACCAATTGTTGTCTTTGTTCATCTCACTATGGGACACATCTTATGCAGATGGTGATCTGCGTAGCTCTGCTGACGTCAGTGGAATTATGGTCATTCACAACAGCTTAGGCTCTCACTCAATATCTTTTTGAAATAGCTATTCATAAAGAGACTTGAGTTATTTTTTACAGACAAAGCCAAACATATATTACTTTAGTTTCCTCCATGATGTTCTCCTTGCTGGCTTATTAATAGATGACATGTATTTGTGCTGCCAAGGACTGGCAACACAGAAGAGGGCCCCACGTTTTAATTGCTGAAAAATATGATTTTAGTTAAGTGTTGGCCATGGTCAGAGACAGGATACAATATGGATCTCAAGTCTGATCTAGTATGACAATTTCTGTGTTCCTAATTACTCCTTCTTGCATATCACATAAGTCTTTCAGGAACTGTTAACAATTAAACGAGCCCCACAAAATGTAGCTCAGGCTAGAATTTGTACAATCTGGCTATTGCAGAACTGCAAGTCAGTGCCTACACTTCTCAAAGCACTGAAACACACACACCCATACACACTTACATGAATAAAACTCAAGGAACACACTCCTATTAGGAGAGATCAAACACTTTGGCTATGTCTACACTAGCCAAAAATTTCGAAATGGCCATGCAAATGGCCATTTTGAAGTTTACTAATGAAGCACTGAAATGCATATTCAGCACTTCATTAGCACGCGGGCGGCCGCAATGCTTCGAAATTGATGCGGCTCGCCGCCGCGCAGCTCATCCAGACGGGGATCCTTTTCAAAAGGACCCTGCCTACTTCGAAGTCCCCTTATTCCCATCTGCTCATAGGAATAAGGGGACTTCGAAGTATGTGGGGTCCTTTAGAAAAGGAGCCCCGTCGGGATGCGCCGCACGGCGGTGAGCCGCGTCAATTTCAAAGCGCCGCAGCCGCCCGCATGCTAATGAGGCACTGAATATGTATTTCAGCTCTTCATTAGTAAACTTCAAAATGGCCATGTACCTAAAGGTGCATCTACACTAGAGTGCTACTTCAAAGTAGCAGGCACAACTTTGTGTTGTGTGCTACTTCAAAGTTGAAACTGACATTGGGTGCACAGATGTTGAAACCACTATTCCTATGAGAAGATGGGAATAACGCCCTACTTTGAACATCTCATGCTGAAGCAGGACGTGTGTAAATGATCTGCATCCTGCTACTTCAAAATAGTGGGGTCTACCATGGTGGCAATCAGCTGTTAGGTGGAGATGTGCCATCCAGCCCCTGCAGGGCTCTATGATCTCTGTGATCTCTGTGCCCAGCAGCCCATAAAGCCACATGGACCTGGAAATCCTGTAACAGGAAGCTGAGACCATGCAGAAAGGAGCGTGCCATGAGGTGCCCCTGCACAGTCCAGAGACAGCACGTGGCAACCAGCCAGCCCCCTAAGTGCCCCAGGAGCTCCCCTTCTGGGCCATCATAGGGCTCCAAGGCCTCCAGCCAGTGGGGCAGGAAATGAGACCCTTCCTGGACTGACTCCGAACTCTGCAACCTGCTGGGGCTATGGAGTGAGGAGGAGGTGCTTGATGTAATGGGGAACAAGTGGCAGAAAGCAGAAGCTTTCACCCAGTTGGCTGAGGGCCTGACTGCCTGGGGTCACCCTACCCATGTCAGGAGTAAAGTGAAGGAGTTGCAGTAGAGTTACGCCTGGGTGCAGGACTCAGCCAGCTGATCAGGGGCTGCCCCCGCCACTTGCCCCTATTACCGGGACCACAGGGCCATCCTGGGCCCCGGGACACTTCCTCCCCTTCAGCCATCCTTGATACCGCAGCCAAGGAGCCCCAGAAGGATGTGGAACCAGAGTCAGGATCAGAGGCCAGCCCTGCACTCCCAGAGCCAGAGCTGGGACTGTCTGCTCCATCATCTGAATGATCCAGCAAGGAGTGTGAGCTGGTTCTGGATGTCCCCTCCTGCAGCTCCAGTTGGGCATCTGCCCGATGGACCTCCCCTGACCATGGCGGTGGACTGTCAGGTATGTACCCCACTGGCCACACACATGCAGGGCATGGGGTAGGGGTACCATTTGTGACTGGGAGACCCCCACACCCCCAGCAGACCCCAGCCTGCCAGGGTCTGGGCAGACCATGGCCCCAGGATGGAACCATAACTGCCAGTGCCCATCAGCATCTGTACACCCCTCATGAAGGGCATGAGGTGGCCCTGCAGGAGGCCCCTTCGTGTGGCACGCACCCCCATCCCTCCTCCCTGGGGATGGGCATGGTGATGTCTGTGGGTACAGTCTGCCACTGTGGTCCAGAGTTCGGATGGGGATGTTGTCCCATCGAGGTCCCCGAAGCAATTTGTGAGCCCCAGTGTGGCGAATGCCATGACGGCCATGTCCAGGTGGCCGATTTGGATGGCTCTCTGGAGCAGCAGGGCATTGAGTGCACGGACCACCTGCAGGAAGGGACACAGGCACCCGTGAGGGTGTGCAGGGGCTATCCAGCCCTCCCCATCAAGGCCCCCCCTCCTCAGGCCCCCTTCCCTGCCCTCCCCCCCCAGTGAGTGCATGCCCAGGCCTCCTTACCTCTATCAGGATGGCCCCCAGCTGTGCCCTTGCCTACGCCAAACTTATGGGCCACGGAGCAGTAGCTGTCTGGAGTGGCCAGATTCCAACCAGCAATCACGACCCTCTTCTTGCTGGTGAGGGTGCCCCGTATGGGTGTCGTGGTGCCTCAGGGTAGGGGTGAGCCACTGGCGGAGCTCCATGAGGTCTGCCACTGCACGCAGGAGTTCTGCAGCCAGTGGTCATCACCCCACTCCCCCATGATCCGGTGTTCCCACCTCTTGGAGATGGTGGGGTAGCTCCAGTGCCACCAGGGCACCCTGAGGTGGGGAGCGCAGGAGGGCCCAATAGTCTGGGGCGTCCCCTTCTGCCCCCAGGGAGGGGTCCCCTGCCAGGAGCTGCTGGGCAGCCACCCCTGCAGTGTCTAGCAGGGTGCCTGCCCCATGGGAAATGGCTTGAAGGGCTTGCAGCTGCTGCTGCGGCTGCGGCTGCTGCTGCTAGATGTCCATATCTGTGAGCACATGGTCTGCAAGGCTTTTGTCACCAGCACAGGACTCGTGTTGTGCAGGCTGCATGCATTCGGGAGGGACCCTTGAAAGGAGCAGCATGCTGTTATCCCAGGAGGGCTCGTCTGCCCTGTGACCCCGTTTGCAGGCTTTCCTGGCTGTTATTTCGAAAGGGGCCACTCGTGCATGTGGACGCTCCCTTTCCACATCCGGGGTGGCCCCTTTCAACGTAGCGCATCATTACTTCAATGTTAAACATTGATAGCGCCAGCCCCAGAGGCTGTGTGGACACTATGCATAGAAGTAGCTTATTTCGATGTCACTATTTGAAATACGCTACTTCAAAGCAACTTTCTAGTGTAGATGTAGCCGAAAGCTACAGTTACACTACAGCAGACTGTCTACAGAAATTACTGTCAGAAGAGGTGTTCCAGCAAAACTTCTGTTGCCAGATCATGTCTGCACATAAAAGCAGATCCATCTTTTGATCCACTCTGTTTACAAAAGGGTCCCCAGAACATCTGCATGACTTTGTTTTTGACAGTTTCTGTTGCCAAAATTCATTTTGTATGTGCACACTCCATGAGTTTTGTTCGCAAAACCCCAGTTTTGTCAACAAAACTCACCAGAGTCACCGTAGCCCAAGTGTATGCATGTAATATGGGAGATACACCATTCCACCCATTACTGCAGAGAAATCAAGAAGCAAACACCTGGCTACGACAATGAAAATAGCGACTCTTGAGATTTCTTCTTTTACAACAAGAAATATGCTGAAGTCTGGCACAGGAACATGCGAGCACCAGGCAATCCAGCTATTAACACAACTGTTAAAAAGAACTCACAAGTCTCTTGCGTTTGCTCCTTTTCCAGTCATAAAACACAAGACTTGGCTTGTGCTCATATCAAATATTAGGTTTAAATACTGTGGTTTGCCTTCTCTTCAGGGAAATCACCCTCCAGGGTCACTGGGCTAATCACAGCTCACTTTAAATCATTGGGAAACTGGGGGAGGTGGAAGCGAGATGGGGTAAACAGATTGATATAGTCAGCTACATTTCGCAGCTTTGTAACTTATTTCTCCCTTAGAGCTACGTGCGCTTCCCAGCAGCCCAGTGGAAATGATTCCCAGTCCTCTGAACTCTCACTCCCCAATCATCTGGAAATCTAAAGGTACTTTTCTGTCTCTGCCTCCCTTTCCTTAAGCTTTTTTCACACCAGGTGTTGCACTGTGTGAGGGAGATGTCTCACATTTCAGCACATGATCCTGTTTCGGTTCTCTCATTAACCAACATGGTTAGACCAGAAACATTACATTTAAAGTAGACTGGACTAAGACTTGAGAAGAAAGGCTCAAACCCAGCCTGTTTTTTGGATAATGCAGCAAAAGAGAACTGAACTAAAGGATTTGGTAAACAGAGGGAACGTCTGTGTTTCTAGCTGCTGTCTTTTGCATGGAGCCCAGGTTCTAAATCAGACTTTTTTCAACTCTTCTGAACTTCCAAATGGCCTTTAGCAAAAATACAATTTTTAAAGTCATGTTTTCTCGTAGTAATGACACTCACAAAATTGACACCTCCTTCTCTCAAAATAAAGGTAACTAAGCTACTGAAAATAAAGAAAATGGATACCCAGAAAACAATTCAGAAACAAAAAGACTACTTTCACATAGTTTTAACTCTGAACAAGGAGACCCATGCCAGAGCCCACTAAAGACTTTGCTGTTGCTAGCAGTCTGACATGGACAATACGTCAGGCAGTTCAGGGCTGCTTGCTTCCTTCTCCTCACGAGCCTGTGAAAAATGGGTCAGCAGCTCTTTGCTCGTCTCCCTCCTCTTGCCTTTCCCTTCAGCCGGAGAAACAGTGTTGGGGGAAAGGCAGAAGTGATGCAGGAGAGGGGAGAGAGTCAGAGGTAGGCAGTTGGGGTAGAATTATTGTGAGGGATGGGAGTGCAGAAGTAATTGTTGGGTGGGAGGGCACATAATTCATTAATTCAGAGTTCTGGGTTTGAGGAAAAGCTGGATACTCTGTACCATCAGGTAAATAGTAAGAGATACTGTCATCATCATTATCGCTCTTTACGCCTATTGGCGTCAACGAACAAAGGCCCTCCACTTCTGTCCAGCCTCTCAATAGTGCCCCAGGTGTGACTCATGCTCTTCATTTCTATTTCAGCAGTCCGGTGCCATGTTGTCTTGTCTAGTCCTTATTTCCGCTTCCTTTCAGGGGTCCAATGCACAGCAGTCTTTGTGATGGATCTTCCATCGTTCCGGAGCACACGTCCAATCCATCTCCAGAGTCTTTGTATAATGATGGTGGTCATGTCATCTTGCTTGCACTGTGCGAGCAGGTCCTGATTTGAAATTATTCTTGTCCAAAATCACTGTAGCAGTGGCCAAAATCATTTTATGCAATACTTCGGGGAGATTGCAAGCATTAATTGTCATAGAAAGATTGACCGTGGGCATATGCACCTGCTTCATAATTTTTGAATTTTGGGAGTTGCTAATCCATCCACAATGCTGCTACAAAGATATTTTTTCTTGCTTGCTGCTTCAATCACATGCCTCCTGTCTTTGTGTCTTTTCACGGCCTCCCCTTTCTCCACTACATCAAAAGACAAGTTGGTATAGCCTCTCCCTGCCCACCCTGCGTAACACAACAGTTGGTACAGTCTCCATCTTAATTCTATAAGTGGGTTCAGTTCTGACTACCCATTTTAGTCCTGCAGTTCACTGTGGTCCACAAGAGCAACTCTTATTTCTTCTGCTGCATAGCAGTCATCCCAAACCGAGTTAGTCTTCCTCCCTTCCCAGATGCTTTTGCAGATGTTCAGACTCTTTTTTGGTTTTGTTTGTTTAATGGGAAGAGCTAGCCACAAGTAGAGTGCCATTTATCCTTGAATTGCCAGTAAGTGCCCTGTAAGTCATCAGTGCTGCCTGGCTAATTTTTAAAGCATTGGTTAGAATCATTGTAGTTTATTCAGTAGATTATGAGATGATTATGTGAGGTACAGGTCTGAGGGCTAAACAAAGCTATTTTTCTCCCAAATCTTGCTCCTGAGAGTTCAGAGATGCTAGGTGCATTAATAATTGTCATTCTATGGCTGTGTCTATGTTATGGGCTGAAATCAGCTTTACTAAAATTGATTTTTAATGCTGGGCTTTATAAATTTGATTTTGAGTCTCCTCACCTTCCCACAGGCTCCCTACAAAATTGACATATTGCTGCCACACAAGTCACCAAAATCGACTGTTGTGGCAGTGTATTGTGGGAACCTGTGGTTCCCTGAGCCCCATAGCATTGTGGGTGTTTTCACTGGTGCAGCATGGGAAAAAATGTCCCACGAGTGGCTGTGTGTATCTCATGACATCTTCTTACATTTCGTTTCCTACATTTCATTTCCCTTATTCCCCTGACGTGTTAATCAAACATTCCTTTTTCCAGGTGGAATCTGGCTTGCCTGCATAAGAGATGTGCTTTTTGTAAGTGAGGGGAAGGGTGGGGAGGGATAGTAAAGCAGACAGAAAAGGTTAAAGATAAGATTTCGGGCTTCCCAAATGAACAGGTTTTCAAAACAGGATGCAAAAGCACTGGAGCACATGCTTGATGTTAAGTGAGGAAGAAGGGTCTGAGAGGACCCTCCTATAGTCAGAGGACTCCTAACATCAGCAGGCTAAAAGCCACCATGGGCCCAAGTGAAAGGCTTAGATCTGGATTTAGACCTCCTGGCAAAGAAGATCTTCAGATCAATAATTTTGTCTCAAAGGTCAGCCACTCTCATGACAGCTTTCTGAGGCCGCGTCTACACGTGCATGCTACTTCGAAGTAGCAGTGCCAACTTCGAAATAGCGCCCGTAACGGCTACACATGTTGGGCGCTATTTCGAAGTTGAAATCAACGTTAGGCAGCGAGATGTCGAAGTCGCTAACCCCGTGAGGGGATGGGAATAGCGCCCTACTTCGAAGTTGAACATCGAAGTAGGGCACGTGTAGATGATCTGCATCTCGCAACATTGAAATAGCGGGGTCCGCCATGGCGGCCATCAGCTGAGGGGTTGAGAGACGCTCTCTCTCCAGCCCCTGTGGGGCTCTATGGTCATCGTGTGCAGCTGCCCTTAGCCCAGGGCTTCTGGCTGCTGCTGCGGCAGCTGGGGATCCATGCTGCATGCACAGGGTCTGCAACCAGTTGTCGGCTCTGTGGATCTTGTGCTGTTTAGTGCAACTGTGTCTGGGAGGGGCCCTTTAAGGGAGCGGCTTGCTGTTGAGTCCGCCCTGTGACCCTGTCTGCAGCTGTTCCTGGCACCCTTATTTCGATGTGTGCTACTTTGGCGTGTAGACGTTCCCTCACAGCGCCTATTTCGATGTGGTGCTGCCCAACGTCGAAGTTGAACGTCGACGTTGCCAGCCCTGGAGGACGTGTAGACGTTATTCATCGAAATAGACTATTTTGATGTCGCTACATCAAAATAAGCTATTTCGATGTAGCATGCACGTGTAGACGTAGCCTGAGTGTGCACGAACAGCAGAGCTACAAGCTGCTGTGCAAACACCCTTGCGCCCACTCCTTTCCAGCCAGCATTCTACAGGGTACACCAGGAGGGAGCCCGAGACACCCTGGGCCCTCAAAGAATCATCAGGAGGGGTCCCAGGAGCCAGCCTAGGGCACCAAGAGGTGCATCCCTCCTGGACTGGGCCCAAGATTCAGACCCTCCTGGACCTGTGGGGTGAGGAGGAGCTACTCCAAGACCCCAAGGTGAAGTGCCCTAATGCCTAAGCCTACGCTGGATGGCCTCCACCCTGGCAGAACAAGGCCACATCCCACTGGAGCATGCAGGATGTCCCGGTGAAAGGGAAGGAGTTCCAGCAGAGTTACATGGGGCCCAGAATGCTGTCCAACACTCCAGGGCAGGACCCACCACCTGGATCTGGATTTAGATCTCTTGGCAAAGAAGATCCTCAGAACAAGAATTTGCACTCACAATGTATACATAAGTAGACACAGATGTTTCACGGAAAATGCAATGGGTAATTGAATTAGTTATGGCTGTTGTGGTCTCAGGACAGCCACACCAGTGACAAAATTTTTTCTTCAGTTGACCTAAAAGTAGTAGACCTAAAAGTAGATGACCTAAAAGTAAGTAGACAAGAGTGTTACATTGAAAACGCAATGGATCAGTGAATCAATTATGGCTGTTTAGTCACTCACCTACACGCTGGGACAGCACTCACCACCTTCCCCTATTACCAGTGGGCCTAAGCTTGAATCTGGGTTTAGACCTCCTGGCAAAGGAGATCCTCAGAACCAGAATTTTCATCCTTGCACCCACTCCAGAATCTGGAAATGTATGTGTAAGTAGTAGACATGGGTGTTATACTGAAAATACAATGGACCATCAAATCAGTTATGGCTTGGTTGGTCACTCCAAGCCTTACCTGGAGAGCTGTGGTAATTGTAGAGCTACTACATTGCCTTCACTGGCTTTGGATCAAGCCCATACAAAAATTTGGTTTCAAAGGGCAGTCACTCTTGTGATAAAGTTTTTTCTTCTGTTGCCCGAAAAGGCCTCCAGGTGCCCCAGGAGACACCCTGCCCACAGTAATTAGTGCTCTATGGTGACTGCCTCTGGCCCTTCTTAAAGCTCCTGGGAGCCCAGAAAACCCTGTGGCAGGACACACCACCTGCCTCTCTGCCCAGCAGGCCCTGAGGAAAGTTTTGGCTCTGTATTTGGACCTCCTGGCCAAGAAGATCCTCAGAGCAATAATTTTCATCCTTGCACCCAATCCGTAATCTAGGAATGTACATCTATGTACACATGAGTGTTACACTAAAGCTGCGTCTACACATGCACGCTACTTCGAAGTAGCGGCACCAACTTCGACGTTAGGCGGTGAGACGTCGAAGTCGCTAACCTCATGAGGAGATAGGAATAGTGCCCTACTTCGACGTTCAACGTCGAAGTAGGGACCGTGTAGACGATCCGCGTCCCGCAACGTCGAAATTGCTGGGTCCTCCATGGCGGCCATCAGCTGGGGGGGTTGAGAGATGCTCTCTCTCCAGCCCCTGCGGGGCTCTATGGTCACCGTGGGCAGCAGCCCTTAGCCCAGGGCTTCTGGCTGCTTCTGCGGCAGCTGGGGATCTATGCTGCAGGCACAGGGTCTGCAACCAGTTGTCAGCTCTGTGTATCTTGTGTTGTTTAGTGCAACTGTGTCTGGGAGGGGCCCTTTAAGGGAGCGGCTGGCTGTTGAGTCCGCCCTGTGACCCTGTCTGCAGCTGTGCCTGGCATCCCTATTTCGATGTGTGCTACTTTGACGTGTAGACGTTCCCTCGCTGCGCCTATTTCGATGTTGGGCTGAGCAACGTCGAAGTTGAACATCGACGTTGCCGGCCCTGGAGGACGTGTAGACGTTATTCATCGAAATAGACTATTTCGATGTCGCAACATCGAAATAAGCTATTTCGATGTTGGCTGCACGTGTAGACGTAGCCTAAATGTCCACCCTATCAACTTTCGCTAGCACTACTTGTGCCTACAGGTAATTGGAAACCAGAGATTACTTACAGAGATGGAGCTTGAGAAATGGCTGAAACATTGAACTGAGTACACTTTAAATCCTTTAACAAGGATCCATTGGAGGGCAAGTCCGGTCACAGCCCCTGCCTTTGGGCATTTGAAGCTGTTAATCCAGCCCCCAAATATTACACATCAAGGGAGACTTCCCCCTATAGCTGTCAGTGCCCGAATATCTCAGCCTCCAGAGACTTTCCCCAGGTGGCTGCCAGTCCCCCAAAACCTTAGCTGCTGAGGAAGTCTTCCCTGGGTGGCTCCAGGACCTCAACATGTACAAGCTGCCTGGCAGCATGTTCAGCACTTACTTTTATTGGTTCAGCATCAAGCCATGTGATGCAGGCAAGGGAAAGTTCCAGACTGTGTGGAACCTCTGGAGGAGGGAAGGGAGTGGATGTGGGGGCAGGACAACATGTAAACATCTGATAAGGAGTTTCTCATTCTAACATACAAGCACAACCCCCACCCACAGCCTATGTGGTGTGAGGGCAGGGGGCAGTGGACGGCGCCAGGCAGTGCAGAATAAAAAGACACCTAGCAAGAGGTAGACACAGAATCACAGACCACACAGCTTCACTAATAGTAAAAAAGAAAGATTCTTCATCCTCTCATACAAGCATGACGCTACAGCTACAGACTTGCAGGTGCCAAATTGAAATGGTCTTCTTGTTGCTTAATTCCTGTGCACCTGAGGGCAGTGGAGATGGAAGAGGTCAGAGAAGAGAACTGTGGGGCACTGTAGGGCACATACAGGACATCTCTGGAGGCTAATTAATTCCATTTAAAGACATGGTGCATCCTCCCTGCCCCTCATTTGGAATTTTAGATTCAAACTGAATGCTACTCCTATCAGGTTCTGATGATATTATGATATAGATATTATGTCAATTTTAGTGCTCCATAAATCCAGCTAATGGAATTTACAGTGAAGACAGGCACTTGGTAGAATTGGGCTAAATGTCTTAATATCGGTATTATCGCATAGTGTAGACATAGTCTACGTCCCTCACTGGCTACCGGCATCTTGTTGGGGACTGCCTAATGGTGCACAGTCTTGGACTGACATCTGACACTTTTCTTGGAAAGTTGTGACCATTCTGGATCTTGTACAGTGGCATGAAACCCCTAGATTTTGGCAATAACTTTTCAAATTAGTTTTTCTTTTAGTGTGGGAAGAACATTTATCCCACTGTGTGCTAAAACACTTCATGATTTTCCCAACTCTGGTACAACACAGCTTGGTACTGTTTCATGGAGATTAATCCTCTTCTTTAGCAAACTGCTATATCTTCATCAGTTTGTAGTCAGGGTCTATGTCCCAGTCTGACCCTGTATTTTTAAGTTTATAAATATTTTTCACACTGCTTGCCTTGTTATGAGTAAAATGTTGAGTGCTTCCATTATGATCCAACCAGTTACTGCCTGTCTTCTCAATCCATGGCTACAGTAAGAAGACAATTAAGGGGTCTTTGTGAACCATAGAAAGTGAGAAAAATATTTTGAACATTTTTTTTTCTGGAGAAAGTATTACCTTGAATAAAATGTATATAATACCAATAATCCATGACTCATTAATTCAGATTTACTGATAGAATGTTGATTGAAAATGCACCTGCCGCTGAGATGATCCTTAACCATGGAGCAGAACAGTGATTATTAGATAGGGCAAGACAGGAGCTGAGTTAAATGTATGACAAGGAGATCTCAGTCACTGTGGTCTGCTTGTCAAAAATGAAGCTTTTAACCAATTTAATCACTGTAATCCTATATAAACTCAGCACCCTGCCATGTCAGCGTGTAATTTTTAAGTTATAAAGAGCATTCTACAGGCACTAAACCCTAAAGCTCTTAAAAAAAAAACAAAAACCACCTCTCTAAAATATAAGCAAGTGTTTTTTTTTCCAATGGCTTGCATCAGCAGGTCTAGAATAAATAGCAGAAATGTAATGATTAAGATTTTTCCGCTACGGGGTTCTCCAACAGTTGCTAGAGAATCTCGCTACACTGCATATTCTTTTGTGATGGCAAAGGTTAACCTTGATTTATCTTTTTCTCTTGTCACTACGTCACTAATTTTCAGGCCTCATGGAACTTCTTCAACTAATCTTCATTAGTTTTCCAAAGCTGCTGAAATCATCCATTCCTAATTCCAGTGAAGTACAGGCATAAGTACTAATACACAATGGGATGCAGTAAGACAATACAAAGACTAGTGAACAGCTTAAGTTGCAAAGTACAGTATTAAAATTAATGGTCATAGGAAAATTTTCCTTGGTGTTAATAAATAATCTGTAAGAAAGTGAAGTCAACATATTAGCCTTCCTGATGCTCGATAATATTTTTACAAAGGAATTATTTTAATTATCTTATCCCATGTTCACAGTGTGACAGTGATTCACTGGCTGCTTCTACATATGCTCCTTCTTCCAGAAAATGCTAATAAGGTGAGGATGTAAATTTCAAAATTTTGAGGAGAGGGCTTCTGGAAGGAGGGTTTCTTCTGGGGGATCCTCGTGGGCTGCTCATCTGCATGGCTATTTTGGAGTCCAGAAAAGCTTCTTCTGGACTCCAGATCACATAGCCATATGCTAAATGGCACAGAAAATTTACATCCGTGACTCATTAGCATTTTCGCGGCTGCTAATTACCATGCCCTTTCTGGAGGAAGGGGCATGTGTAGAAGTGGCCACTGTGAAAACTGTTCCCCTCAATCCTTTTACCCCCATGCAAATAAGTCTTCACTTGCTAACAGGTGAAGAGTCAACTCTTTGCAACTTTCTGCCCCAGAGCTACCATGTTAATTTCTCACTCTTTACATCCTGAGGATTTAAGCCATCTTTACACTCTCTACATTTTCATGAGGGCCAGGAGTGAAAAAGGCCAAGCAGAATTACATTATCTAAATGTCTGGACAAAAGACCATGACTTAGGGTGACTATATCCCCCTATCCCGAATAAGGGATGTTGGGGAGACCAGACAGATCCCCTGTTGCAGCTGCTGAGGGCTGCGGCCCTGGGGACCTCCCCAGCTGTCCCTTGCCTCGGGGTGGCAGATGCTCCTGTGCGTTCCCAGCTTCCCCATGCCTCAGTGAGCCGGGAACCAGGTGGCAGCCATGACAGTCTGGCTCCCGGCTCCCCTGAGCAACAGGGAGCCAGGGAGCAGCCAGGCAGGTGCAATCTCAGCTTCCCCAAATATGGGGCAATTAGCCTCTTTTTAAAAATAAATTGGGAAGCCTTCTTGGCACCCAAAGTACAGTGCTGTCCTGGCAGAAATGGGACAGTTGGTCACTTCACTAATTCAGTCACAGTGAAGAGCAACTGGTCCTGTATTTCCCTCGCGTAGTCCAGCCAAAGAGCCTCAGAGTTCCATCTCCTCCTATCTTCCCTAACTTGAGTGGAGAACAGCATCTCTTGCCCTTCTGACAGATGTTTCCCTAGGCTGCAGAGTTCCCTTCCACCACTGTGTGGTTCCCAGTAACGGCAGGCTGCTTAAGCAGACCTGTATCTGTTTGCTTTCTGTTCAGAGCTGAGCTATAACTAGGTATTTTTGTGCCTGGGGCAAAGTATTATTTATGCATCCTTTCTTCTCCAAATTAAAAAATGTCTCTAGTTTACTAATTTGTACTAATCTTTACTTCAATAAAGAGCAACAAATATTATTAATTAGTATAATAACATACCAAAAATCTATTTTCAATAATATTAGGAGCATACTTAACATAGATAATTAAAATAACATTCAGTAAATAAAATGTGATTCTTAAGCAATAATATAAATGAAAGGACATATAATAAATTAAAAATAATTCTAATACTTATTATGAAGTTACTTCATACATGGCAAACTCATCATAAAACAACGCGCTTTTGAAAAAAATCCAGGGATCTTATTTCCCCTGGGACAGCAGACACCAAACTACCAAAAATATGGGTCTGTCCCTGTGCACATGGAGGTGGCAGCAATGAGGACCTGGGAAGCTCAACCCCTGATTTGCGGAACAGCCCAGCCCCTGCCCCCTGCCAGAGTAGGGGGCATAGCCCTGAAGCATGTGGGGATTAACCCCGTAGCTCCTGGAAGCTTTCGGCTTAGGCCGAGGCAGGGACCAGCACAGATAATCAGAAGAAAGTGAGAGGGGCCTTTCCATTTACTGGAGCTTCACCACTGATTATGCTGTGCTTGGGGTGAGGGCCCCACTTGCCCTGCCCTCATTATGGTGCTGCTTCAGAGACTGGTAACATAGTGACTGCTACAGGTAACAGTTACCACAGAGTTTTTTTTCCATGAGCCTAATTTATTTTTAAGGTCAAAACATGACAGAAAAAAACATTAAAAACAATAAAAGAAACCACTCATGTAGCTTGCTAGTTCATGTAGCCTCTGGCGAGAACAGCAGCCCAACCCCCCATTCTAAGGGCTTCTTTTCTTGTACTCAGAACATACCTCAATTATCCCTTAAGGATTAAGGCCCTCTCTGGTCCTGCCCATTTAGTGGATCAGAAGGAAGGTCTAAATCAACCTAAACTAAAGCTTTTTCTTCAAAACTATTTTTCTTTATCTGATGTTCTCGGGATAATCCAGTCTGAACTAGTACATACATATGTCTCCATAGAGCTTCAAAGCTTTAGAAGAAGTTCTATTGCACACTCCCTCACTATTACTAATGGTACACAACAATATCAGATACACAATTTTATTTTGATACAATGTATCTCATTGGTTTATCTTACTTCAATAACATTTATCTTAATTACAGGAGGTTTGTTCAGGATATTGTCAGTCTGCCTCAGTAGCTATGAATATTGTACCACAGATGGTCTGGAACAACAGTCCTGGGTTTGATAACAAAGGTGCAATCCTTCCTTAAGTTTTCCATGTGCAGGAGCAAGTCTGAGGTCCCCGCAGTGCATCTGGCTTACTCTGTGGGCCTGTGTAGGACTGGAAAAGGTCAGGACTTTGCCTGCTAACTACAAGGGACATGCAGAATCCCGGAGCTGTGCTTGACCATTTTTAAAGGGCGACCAAGTGCACTACAAAGGCTTCTCATACCTATCCACAACATGCCCACCCACTCAAAAGCCAATGACAGATAGGTCCATGGGGAAAAATCTTTATATCTTTGTGTTATATTTTGAAAGAATGAATTATTATTCTCCAAAACATGAGACTTTCTGGGCAAAAGGCCGTTAAAGCCAAAAGCTGCACTATCACATTTTTCAAAATGTTTCCAACTGGAAAAACAGACAAGATTTTGGAATAGGCTTAGAAGCACATGTGACATATGTCCTAGAAAGCTCCTGTAGGAAGGACATCATGAAATTCAAGTTAACAGGCCTGCTTATCTGCTGCCTTGCACTTTGTATAATCATTTATGCCTATGCAAAGAAGACTAAAACCACAAAGGGAACTTCAATCTAACATACTCCATCACACTGAGCAGGGAGCTACCTAAGCTAGCTAGTAGGAAGTACCAGGGACTGAATCTACACTACAGCGACCCTCCGAAAGTCTGTTTTACAGAAGCCATGTTCCAGAACATCATCTTCCAGAAGATCAAGTCTACACCTAAAACCATCCATCTGTCCCTTCGGAAAAGCACATCCACACAGCTGTGCAACATCTTTCAAAAGAACAGGACAGGAAATGCCCCGCATGGTGTTGCATGGCCGGAAAGCACTTACAGCAGCGTTGGCCACACAGGGCCTTAAAGGACCCCACCCAAACACCCTCTCCAAACACATGCTCCTGAATTCCGCTGAGCTGTTTACAGTGAAGCTGAGTCTGAGCCTGGTTCTGACCCTCACTTGCAAGAGACATGGGCCCACAGTAGCCTCAGATCCCCAAGATCGCTCAGATACACCGGCTGGCCAGTATCCTGGCAGTCTTCCTCCACTTCCTGAGGGGCTGGAGACCCTGCCCCTGGCACCCCAACTCCCCACCACCTCTGCCAAGGCCTTCCAGGCCCATCCAGCAGGTCTGGATCTACTGTGTCAGCACCAACTCTTGGGACCAGGTGGTC
Organism: Carettochelys insculpta; assembly: GCF_033958435.1. Classification (NCBI taxonomy): domain Eukaryota; kingdom Metazoa; phylum Chordata; order Testudines; family Carettochelyidae; genus Carettochelys; species Carettochelys insculpta. The sequence continues at coordinate 143,029,085 of NC_134137.1, forward strand.
CTGACCAAGAAGGATGACATGTGCTGGCTACAGAGCTTCTGGATGAGAAGGGACACCTTCATGGAGTTCTGTACCTGGCTCACTTTTGACACCAGGGTACCTGCATACTGCCTGCCCTGTCTGTGGAGAAGGAAATGGCTATCACCTTGTGGAAGTTTGCCACCCTGGACAGCTACCACTCCATCTGGCAGCAGTTTAAGGTGGGCAAGTTGACCATTGGAGATGCCATCCTCCAGGTAAGGCACACTCCACGCCCCGGTCTGTCATGGGGAGTGGGGAGAGGGCTGCTGTTCAGGGAGGCCACTCAGGGACCAGAGGTGCGAGGGGGTGGGCTGGGAGGGAGGGGAGCCCAGCCCCATGGGAATCAAGATGCTTGATCCCCTGCTGGAAGGCCTGCCCCACAGGGGGTTGCTGAAAGGGCCCTGGTGGGAAAGGGCAGGGAGAGGGGGCCCTGGAGGGGGTATGGGGAAAGGGCGAGGGGAGGAGGCCCTGGAGGAGGCATGGGGAGTGGGCTGGGAGAGGAAACCCTAGAGAGGGCAGGGGCAGCCTCGGTCACTCCCATGAGCCCGTCCACTCTCTGTTCCCTGATGGTTGTCCAAGCCATCAACCAGGTACTCCTCTGGAGGCAGGTGCATGTTGGGGACCTGAATGCAGCCGTTGCTTGGTTTACCACCCTTGGCTTCCCCCACCACTTTGGGGAAATCATCAGCATGTATATTGCCAGGCTGTGAGTCCCCATAAGATGGCCAGTGACATGTCACCTGGGAGTTGGCCAGTGAGGGCCCCTCAGCCAGCAGGAAGGGCAGAGGCAGAGCAGTCGGAGAGGCCAGTGCAGGGGGGGGCAAGCCAGGCAGGGGCAGCAGCAGGGGTGGCCAGTGTAGGGGCAGCCAGAGGCTGGTCCAGCTGCTCAAGTAGGGTCGTGCACACAGTACGCAGCAGGCCCAGTGTCTCCATCTCGCTCCCCACTGCCAGGCCAGCCCTGCCTCATCCAGGGCCAGCCGCCACTCCACCAGGGTGTTCTGGTGGTGGATGGAGGCTGTATAGGATGCAGCCTGCTTGTCCCAGCAGTGCTGTTGGTGCCTCCAGGTGAGGGCCTGCTGGGTGTGGGTGGTGGGGCAAGTGCAGTCCCCGGTCTGGGATCCAGAGCCCCTCCAGGCTGGATGGACCTAGATGTCCCAGAAGGTGTGCCAGAGCTCCTCCATCCCTCAGACACTGCAGCTGTAACAGAGGATGGGGAGAAGGAAAGGGGCCAGTGGTCAGTCCCCCATAGTGGCCCAGGAGGCCGTGCCCCATGCACACCATGTCCACGTGCCCCACCCATGACCTGAGGGATGTGCAGGGCCCCAAGGTGCGGACAGGGTTTCTGTGCACTGTGGCCCATGCCATACATGGACCAGGCCACATCCTGTGGATGGTGGTGGCTGTGGTGGGTTCCATCAGTCCCCACCCAGAGCCATGTCTAACTAGGGAGTGGGGCAAATAGGAATAGGGGACTCCTCTGCTGGATGGTGGATGGCCTGAGTGCAGCCTTGCCCCCCATGGGCCCCAGTGTATGCACGTGGCTAGTGGCAATACCCAGTGGGGTGGATGATAGGAGCTACCTGGAGGCACTCCTGCTGGATGTGGGCATGCATCAGGGTGGGGTGTTTGGGACAGGCCATCGTCCATGTGGCTGGGGATGGCCCCACCCCTACCAGGGGATGTGACATGCTGTGCACCTACGGAGAGTCCCTCAAACAGGTTGAGGGATGTCTGGCTTGAGGTGGCCCAGTTGGAGGAGGCAGAGGGCTCCTCAAAGACCAGGGACCCCTTGTATGATTCATATCTGGATGGGACCCTGGCTCTGGGCTGCTGATCTGGCCCGAGGGTCCGGTCTCTTCCTTGCAGGTCCCTGTCTTCTACTCCACGACCAATAGGGACTCCAGGGCCACTGGGTCCACGGGGCTGTTGGGTATGGAGCGATCCTTAACTTCAAGGAGCTCCCATAGCTCGCTGTAATAGGGGCAGCTGCCTGGGACCTGCCCATACTGCCTGATGCAGTCCCAGACCCATATGTACCCCTGCCTGAGCTCTTTCATCTTATGGTGGACCTGTTTGGTGGTTCAGGTATGGTAGCTCCAGGCAGCAAGTCCGGTGGCTAGGGGGACCAATGAGGAGGCATTATGGTGATGGCCAGTGGTGTACTGCAGGACCTTCTTCTTCTGCCAGAGCCCCAAGAGGTCCTGGAGCTCTGGCTCAGTCCAGGAGGGGGCCCTGCACTTGGTGCCTCATCCAGCCTCCTGGCTGCCCTCTTGCAGGTCCTGGGCGGGGTAGGCTTTTCTCGCCCTGGGGTGGCTGGCTGCTGGTCATGGTGCCTTTTGCTGCTTCTGGGGTGTGTCTGGGGAGTGTTTAGTAGGGATGCTAATGCTCATAGCCTCCAGGCCCCAGCTTCACAGAATCATAGGGCTGGAAGGGACCTCAGGAGGTCATCTAGTCCAGTCCCCTGCTTCAAGCAGGATCAACCCCCCACTAAGTCATCCCAGCCACGACCTTGTCCAGCTGGGACTTAAAAACCTCGAGGGATGGAGAATCTGCCACTTCTCTAGGCAACACATTCCAGTGCTTCACCACCCGCCTGGTGAAGTAGTTTTTCCTGATATCTAACCTACACCCCTCCCTCTTCAACTTCAGACCATTACTCCTTGTTCCGCCATCTGACACCACTGAGAACAGTTTCTCACCCTCCTCTTTAGAGCTCCCCTTCAGGAAGTTGAAGGCTGCTATGAAATCACCCCTAAGTCTTCTCTTCTGTAAACTAAACAAACCCAAATCCCTCAGCCTATCCTCAATGGTCTTGTGCTCCAGACCCTTAATCATTTTTGTTGCCCGCCGCTGAACCTGCTCCAGCAAATCTACATCCTTTTTATACTGAGGGGCCCAAAACTGGACACAATATTCAAGATGTGGCCTCACCAGTGCCATTAAAGAGGAATAACTACTTCTCTAGATCTGCTCAAAATGCTCCTCCTAATGCACCCTAGTATGCCATTATCCTTCTTGGCTACAAGGGCACACTGTTTACTCATATCTAGCCTTTCATCCAGCATAATCCCTAGGTCCCTTTCCATCGTACTGCTGCAGAGCCAGTCGGCCCCCAGCCTATAATAGTATTTGGGATTCTTCTGCCCCAGATGCAGGATTCAACACTTCTCCTTGTTGAACCGCATCAGATTTCTTTTGGCCCAATCCTCCAATTTATCCAGGTCACACTGGATTCTCTCTCTACCTTCCAACGCATCTACCTCTCCCTCTAATTTTGTGTCATCTGCAAACTTGCTGAGGGTGCAATCCAGTCCCTCATCCAGGTCATTAATAAAGATGTTGAATAACACCGGCCCCAAAACCGAGCCTTTCAGCACTCCGCTTGAAACTGACCTCCATCCAAATACTGAGCCATTGACCACTACCTGTTGGGCCCGACCATAAAGCCAGCTTTCTATCCATCTTATAGTCCAAGGATCCAATCCATATTTCCTTAACTTATGGACAAGAATGTTGTGGGAGACAATATCAAAAGCCTTGGTGAAGTCAAGGTATATCACATCCACTGACTTCCCTATGTCCACAGAGCTTGTTACCTCATCATAGAAGCTAATCAGATTGGTCAGGCAGGACTTGCCCCTGGTGAATCCATGGTGGATACTTTTGATCACTTTGCCCTCTTCCAAGTGCTCCAAAATGGATTCCTTGAGGATTCCCTCCATTATTTTCCGAGGGATTGCAGTAAGGCTGACCAGTCTATAGTTCCCTGGATTGTCCTTCTTTCCTTTTTTAAAGATGGGTACTATGTTTGCTTTCTTCCAATCATCTGGTATCTCCCTCGATCTCCAAGAGTCTTCAAGGATAATGGCCAAAGGTTAGCAATGACCTCTGTCAGTTCCCTCAGTACCCTCAGGTGCATTAAATCCAGACCCATGGACTTGTGCACATCTAGTTTTCTATATAGCTCAGAACTTGTTCCTTCCCCACAGATGGCTGCCCTCCACCTTCCCATACCGTATTGTCTAGGACTGTCATGTGGAAGTTGACTTTGTCCATGAAAACTGAGGCAAAAAAAGAATTGAGTACTTCAGTTTTTCCTGCATCATCTGTCACCAGATTACCTCCCTCAAACAGTAACGGCCCTACACCTTCTCTGATAACCCGTTTATTGTTAACATGCCTGTAGAAACCCTTCTTGTTACTCTTCACATCCCTTGCCAGCTGCAGTTCCAATTGTGCTTTTGCTTTCCTGATTACCGTCCAGCATTCTCCAGCTGTATGTTTATACTCCTCCTTAGTCAACTGTCCACGTTTCCATTTCTTGTATGCAATCTTTTTGAATTTAAGCTGACTAAGGATTTCACCGTTAAGCCAAGCTGGTTGCCTGTTATGTTTGCATTTCTTATTATGCAGCAGGATGGTTTATTCCGGTGCCTTCAGTAAGACTTCTTTAAAATAGTGCCAGTTCTCTTCAACTCTTTCCCCTTTCATCTTCATTTCCCAAGGGATCCTGCTCATCCATTCTCTCAGGGAATTGAAGTCTGCTTTCCTGAAATCAAGGGTCTGTATGTTACTGCTCACCTTTCTTCCTTTTGTCTGGATCCTGAAATTTACAATCTCACGGTCTCTGCAGTCCAGGTTTCCAACCACTTCTATTTCTTCTACTAGTTCTTCCCTTTTTGTGAGCAGCAGGTCAAGTTGCGCAGGGCCCCTGGTCAGTTGCTTCAACACTTGTACCAAGAAGTTATCACCAACATTCTTCAAAAACTTCCTGGATTGCCTGTGTCCTGCTGTACTGGTCTCCAAACAAATGTCCAGATGATTAAAGTCTCCCATGAGAACCAGGGCCTGTGATTTGGAAGTGTCACTTAGCTGCCTGAAGAAAACCTCATCTATCTCATCTCCCTGATCTGTTGGTCTATAGCAGACACCAACTATAACATCACCTCTGTTACTTCTACATCTAAATTTAACCCGAATACACTCAACTAGATTTTCTCCTTCCTCATACTGGAGCTCTGAGCAATCATACTGCTCCCTCACATAGAGCACAACTCCTCCTCCTTTTCTCCCCATCTGTCCTTCCTAAACAGTTTATTTCCTTCCATGACCGTGCTCCAGTTTTGTGAATTGTCCCACCAAGTCTCCGTTATTCCACCCACCTCAGACTTCTTTGACTGTGCCAGGGCTTCTACTTCTTTCTGTTTGTTCCCCATGCTTCTGGCCATGGGGTTTCTGGGTCTTTTCAGCATTTAAAGCAGTGATGAGTGGGGACCAGAGATCCCCAGTGGTGCTGGCCAGACTGTATCCATGCTTGGGCTGGTCAGCACCATGGTGGCGGCTGCCTGGCCACTGGCCATGTTTGATATGAGCAGCTGCCCATCGCCCCGACTGTCCACACACTCTCAGCCCCATGCCCTGGTGAGCCAGGGTCACAGCAGCTGTACATGGACCTGGGCTTGCATGGCCTCCAAGCCCTTCCAGGGGAGATCATGCCATGCACACCCATGCAGGGTCCCCTGGTGTTATCAGTCCCGGTGCACGTCGGGGAGCCCCAGGGCTCGTGTGGCCTTGAGGCCAGCTTCATGTTGCACTCCCTGTGCATTCCAAGGGAGGCCAGTGGAGATTTCTGCCTGGTGCAGGAAAAACAAGGCATTGCATGCAGCTGTGCCCCAGGCCCCAGAGGAATGCATCCCCTGCCTCCCCATGCCCACCTGTATGCCCTGACCTGCCTGCTGGCTTGCCTTCTGACTGCCATCATGTATGTGTTCTGGGTGCCACTGAATGTTCTGGTCCCCCCACAGGCCAGCACCCCAACACCTGCTGCCCCCCCGCCCCCGTGCCCTACTGCCACAATAGTGACCCCATAGCTGGCCCCACCAGGTGTGTCTGCTTTTCGGCATGAGGAGGGACACCTTCATGGAACTCTGCAGGTGCCTCATTCCAAACCTCCATCGCCAGGACATCTGCACACAGCCTGTAGTCTCCATGCAGAATTGGATGTCCATTGCCATCTGGAGACTTGCCACCACACAGCTGTGGGGCAGCAATTCGGGGTGAGCAAGTGTATTAGGATGGGGTTTCTGGGCACAGCTACAGAAATCACTCCAGGGTGCCTTTGTTTAAAATCCAGGCTATTTATGGCCCCAGGCTGGGATCTCTTTCTCACTAAGGCAAATTCAACCAGCCACATACCACCTCTGCCAGCCCCACTGGCCAGCCAGAAGCCACACAAGCAAATCCACAGACTTCTCATCTGCTATACCAGCCCAACCCAACAACCCCCAACTTAAGGTGAGAGGCTCTTAAGTCTGTTTCACCCAATACTGCATAGATTCTTCCAGACCCCAAAGGGCCCAGCCCTTGACCCCAGTCAATATATACTTGGATCTTACCCATACAACATGCTCACCAATTCTTTAGATCTACTTTCTAAAGATTTATTAGTTAAAAAGAAAGAGCAGGGCTAGAGAGGAGAATTGTTAAAGCAATACTTTACATGCATCAATCATAACTACTGATTCAGGCCAGCGGTGTTATTTGCTGATTCTTGAAAGTCTCTGAAAGTTTATTTCAGGTTACATAGATTCGGTTGTCAAAGCATTGTAGATCTGGCCCTCTGGGGTCCACATGCTGGCATATGGACCCTGGGACACCAAAAGACAAATGATCCAAGATAGACACTGCTAAGTCCACACTATTGTTCTCTGTTGTAGTTGTCTCTTAGTTTCTCTTCTCTTCTGCTCATGGACAAAATTCCTTTTTCTTCCCCTAGTCCCTTAAGGGTCCACCCCCATCTGACTCAGGCGGGCTGCTGTGTCAAACTTCCATTGGATGAATTCCAGGAGACAGTCTCAAATTTCTGAGATGGACCTGTTCCTTTGTTTCAGTTCAGGTCTTTTGACCATTGGGTTGCAATCCATTGACAAGTCCCAATGATCTGGAATGTGGATTCGGTGTCTGGAATATGTATTCCATGTTTCCACCCTATTGTTAAGCCCAGTGTACTGGCTGGGGCTGAGTTCACACCTCCTATTGTGAAGCTTATCACTCAACATTTTCTAACACAGCTAAAAATCTATGACTACCTACATACACAATACATATGCGTGAGTATCAAACATAGATTCAGGGCATTATTAACTTTCATTAGACACCTCACATGGCCCCCCAGCACAACATTTGGGACAATAACCACACTGGGTGTTAAAATGGTTTCCAAACCCAATATAAAAATTCAGTCATGTGACAGCAAGGTGACCATAGCCATGGCCCTCTGCCAGGAAAGGCCTAACCCTTTCACAGCCCTGGCACTGGGATGGGGGTGTGGTGAGGCCTGGACCCGGTCACCCATGCCAGTCCAACCAAAGTAGGGCCTGCTGCTGGAGGAGCTTCCCTGCTGGGAGGTGGGTGTTTCCCTGCAGGGCCCAGGGGCGTCTGGGCTAGGAGGAGGCAGGGGTATCCATGTGCCCAGACCTGAGCATGCCCACACTCCATCCCTGGCAGGTGACTGCTGCCATCACACACCTGCTGCTCCAGAGGCTGGTGCATGTCAGGACATGGACAAGGTGGTCGCAGAGTCTGTGAGCCTCAGCTTTCCATACTCCCTTGGCACACTCCATGTGATACACATCGCCATCAGTGCCCCAGTCCCTGATTGCTATATGAACCACATGGGCTATCACTCCATTGTGCTCCAGGCACTGGTGGACCATTGGAGACACTTTATAAACATCTACATGGGCAGCCTGGGCCTGGCCTATGAGATGCGTGTGTTCAGACCTCCATCCTGTACTGCAGGATGGAGGCTGGGAACTTCATCCTGCAGCGTGAGCACGTGGTTGGGGATGTGAGCATGCCTGTGTCTGTGGTAAGCGACCTGGGCTGCCCCCTGCTGCCATGGCTGCTGCAGCCCTACACTGGGCACCCTGACCTCTCACAGAGGTTCTTCAATGGCTGCCTGTCCTGTGCGCTTGCCCCCGTGGAGTGTGCCTTTGCCTGCTTGTGGGCGCGCTTTTGGAGCCTCCTGATATTTGTGAATGTGGGGGTGGAGGATGTCTGCAGGTTGTGTTGGTCTGCTGCATCCTGCAGAACCTCGCTGAGGGCAGGGATGGTCCCTTCCCCTTTCCGCCAGGCCTGGCTGAACAAGGCCGTACCCACCTGTGATGACCCCAGTGTGGGCCCTGGGCCTGAGGATGACCTCGTAGCATTTGTCCACAAGGCCCTATGAACAGTTGCTGGGCACCCAGAGCTGGCTGCTCATGGCCACTGGGTGCTGCACTACCTTGGCCCAGAAATGGGGTCTGCAAATCTCACTGCCACTTTAAGGGCTGCTGGAGCACTGAGCCATAGTGTTCCACTGGTGGTGTGTTGTGTTCCCTCTGGCCACTGCCATGGTAGACTGTTTTTCAGAAGAGGGGCTTGTGGAGCATATACACCCTCTTTCTTCAGAAGGAATCTTCTGGAAGAGGATGCTCTTCCTGAATGGGAGTGGAGTGTGGACTCTTGAATAGACACTGAGTTCTTCCATATTCCTTTAGGAAGAAAGGCTTTTGTGTGTAGATGCTCCCGGCATCTTCCAGATGAGCGCCACCTTCTTCCGGATTAATATGCCAGTGTAGACACGGCCCCAGGGAGGGGCTATGGCCTGTGCATTGCCCCTCCAAGGAAATTAATTGGGTCAGAAACTCAAAACTATGAATCCTCTTTTCTAGTTAAGTGCCTAGGCATTTCTTGTAAAACAGGGGGGTGGTGACGCCTGTATACCCAATACACCAGGAGTTATAACACACTCCTGGGAGAGCAGCAACCAGGCTTCAAATCTCCAGACTGCTAGATTCAGAAGAGAAACTCAAGCGTCCCACCTCTCAAGTGAGGCTTTTAACCGCCATTCTATGGAGTCAGTCTCATGGTTACTTTGACCCCACGAATATTTAAGTCTTTCATTTAGAGTGGAAGAGTTCCAAAAGGAAAGAGTCCCCCACCCCCAGTATACCCGATGGTCATGGGTAAGGAGGCTGGGTTTCAATCAAATGTGCTGGAACTAGGGCTGCTGCCTCACTCCCTGGCTTGAACTGGTCACATACCGTGTTTACTGATTGGTTCCATGGCTCACAGTGCACCTACTACATACATTGCTTAAGCACCCTTGTGTTCAGTTCAATTAGATACAGAGGCAGTTGAACCCAACACCCCCTCCCGATTTCAGGTATGTGCTCTGACCATTGGGCTCTCCACAGTATTTTGTACAGTTGGGGTGAGTCCAGGAAAAAGGGGAAAAAAAAAACCTAGTGAAGAATTCCACACAGTCAAGACAAGTGGTGGAACCCTCTAGTTTGAGGATCCTGCTAGGGCCCAGGTGCCAAGCTGCTCAGAAGTATTAAGATTAAGGTTGCTTTTCACAGCCCAGTGGCAGAAATTTAGGTGCACAGGGACTTTACTTGTGGAAATTTATGTGCCTTAGGCCAGAATTCAGGAACTACGGGGCTACTCAGAAGCTGGGGAAGGGGTGGGGGTGGGGGAGGTATTAGAGATTTAAAATGTTCATTTATGCTGCTAAAGAGGCAGTGAGGTACCTAATGCCCTTTGTGGAGCTAACCTAGAGAGTATGAAATACTACCAAAAGGTACAGTATTTTATTCCCATTTTGAACAGGTGTAAATAATGGAAGAAGGTACTAGAAAGTGGAGAATCATGCCTAGAAAATTGAATTCCCCATGCCTGGCCCATAGTAAATATATTCACTAAACAAAAACAAGTGTATAAAGACGAGGCAAACAGGCTGTATGTTAATAGAAAAGGAATATTTTCAATGACTGGTCATCTTTTATAAAGATTATTCCCTTTGCCAAGCTTAGTAAAACTTTGCCTGATTAGCTATTTAATATCTGACATGCAAATTGATAACCTGCTGGGAGATAATATAACTCATAGATCCAAGTTTACAAAATATGCTATTTTGGTGTTCGTTGAATTAATGCAGCTTGCTCATTTGCAATAAATCCATGCTCTCCTTTGATCTTTGGAAGTTTGGGACTTTCACACATAGCCATCCTTAGACTTGGGTGAATGCTTCCACAAAGCATTCACAAGCAGTGTTCAAACAAACAATATGAACTTCCTCTATCAACATCTGTGATCCTTTTTATTCATTTCTGTGATGATTGACGTGATTTAAGTTTTTGGCTTTGTTTTGTTTAGAAGAAAGTTAGTGGAATTCAAAATTCTCGTGACTACTGATGAAAATATGGGTTTGGCTAAAGGTTCGTGCTGGAACTCTTTGTGTGGTCATCTTAGGGTGTGCTTGATTTCCATCCTTAACTTTAGACAAATTTCAATCATCCATCATGAATTACAAAGCAGGTATCACAAAGGAAGTAGGGCATGTACAGGCTGAACTATTATCATATAAATGCTTATTAAAACCATTATGAATAATGAACAAATACTGAGAAATCCACATCTGCTTGTGAACAATGCCCCAAATTAAACAAGTTTTAAATATGCTTAATAAATTTTAACTATGTGTTGTTCTGAATAGCTCTATTTGTCATATTTTATAAGTTTTAAATATAGAGCAAAATTTTTGGTGATAATAGCCACTGTTACATAACTTGGATATGAAAAATCAGATTTAGCAACAGTTTTTCCACTTTAATGATATACTAACCAGATTTACTTATATGAGGTGTTATTCAAAACAGATCCTATAGTGTGCTAGGGAATTCTGAAGCGCTAGAGACTGTGGCTACGTCTACATGTGAAGCCTACATCGAAGTAGCCTATTTCAATGTGGTGACATCGAAATAGGCTATTTAGATGAATAGTGTCTACACGTCCTCCAGGGCCGGCAACGTCGATGTTCAACTTCGACGTTGCGCAGCCCAACATCGAAATAGGCGCAGCGAGGGAACGTCTACACGCCAAAGTAGCACACATCGAAATAGGGATGCCAGGCACAGCTGCAGACAGGGTCAATGGGAAGACTAGCGCTTCCGGGGCAACAGCTAGCCGCTCCCTTAAAGGGCCCCTCCCAGACACACTCAGCTTGCACAGCACGCTGTCTGAGGAGCCATAGGCACACAGACCCCAGGCGCCACAGTCATGGACCCCCAGCAGCAGCAGCAGCAGCAGCAGCAGCAGCAGCTAGAGGTCCACCCAGCCCTCCCGGCAGGAGCAGGGCTTGCCCTGCTCCGTGCCGTGCGGGAGGCAGCTGAGCACCTCCTTGCCCCAGAGGAGGAGATGCCCCCAGGGCAGCAGGGCTCAACCCCTACCCCTGCAGCACCCTGACCCCCCCCCCCCGCCTCATACGCCGGCGGCTGTGGAGCTACCCCACCAGCACCGACTGGTGGGAGCGGCTGGTGCTTGGGGAGTGGGACAACGACCACTGGCTCAGGAAATTCAGGAAGAGCTGGCAGACATTCCTGGAGCTGTGCCAGTGGCTCACCCCCACACTCAGGCACCAGGACACTGCCATGCGGCGTGCCCTCACGGTGCAGAAACGGGTCGGCATCGCTGTCTGGAAGCTGGTCACTCCAGACAGCTACCGATCCGTGGGCCAGCAGTTTGGTGTCGGCAAGGCCACCGTCGGGGCTGTCTTCATGGAGGTAAGCGAACCCACGGGGGGAGGGCAGGGCAGGGGAGGGGAGGCCAGGGCAGGGCAGGGGGGCCAGGGCAGGGCAGAGCAGGGCAGGGCAGGGCAGGGCCACGCACACCCTGCTCACCCCTCATTGGTGCTATCCCATGTGCTTTCTCTGCAGGTTGTGCGTGCCATCAACGCCATGCTCCTGCACAGGCTCGTGAGGCTGGGGGACCCAGATGCCACCATCGCCGCTTTTGCCACCCTGGGTTTCCCCAACTGCTTCGGGGCTCTGGATGGGACTCACATCCACAACTGTGCCCCGCATCACAGTGGAGAACGATACCTGAATCGAAAGGGCTACCATTCTGTGGTCCTCCAGGCCTTGGTGGACAGCTGGGGACGTTTCCAGGACATTTATGTGGGCTGGCCTGGCAGCACCCACGACGCCCGGGTTTTCCGGAACTCGGGCCTGTGCCGCCGGCTGGAGGCGGGGACCTACATCCCCCAGCGGGAGATCCCTCTGGGGGACACCACCATGCCCTTCTGCGTCATCGTAGATGCGGCCTACCCCCTCCGGCCGTGGCTCATGCACCCCTACACGGGCCACCTCTCCGCTAGCCAGGAGCGCTTCAACGAGTTCCTGAACCACGCGCGCCAGGTGGTGGAGCGCTCATTTGGCCGTCTGAAGGGACGCTGGAGATGTCTCCTGACCCGCCTGGATGCAGGCCCCAACAACATCCCCCAGATTGTGGGTGCCTGCTGCACCCTGCACAATTTGGTCGAGAGCAAGGGGGAGACCTTTTTCCAGGGCTGGGCTGCGGAGGCCGGCAGGGCACACGTCCAGCCACCTGCTGCCCCCAGTCGGCAGGTGGACCCCGAGGGGACCCGGGTCCGGGAGGCCCTGCGGGCCCACTTTGATGAACAGGCCGCGGGCTGAACTCTGCCCAGGCCCCCTACTGACCGCCCCTTCCTCCCCCACACTCCTGCCCCAACGCCTACACCATAGAGCACCCCACCACGCCCCCCTCCCACTTGTCCTGGACAAATGACAGCACGCATTTGTGGCTGAACGTAAACTTTTTTTTTTCTTTCCGAACCTTTTTTTTTTAACTGTAAATAAATATTTGAACCACAAACCAAAAACTATGTACAAACGTTGAACAAAAGCAATATGTACAAAAATAAAACAATACAAAGAAACAACTGTCCGCAATAATAAAAAGAAAACCAGGAAGGATAAAGGGGAGAACTATTTACATGGGGGGGACGGGGCAAACTGAGGGCCGAAAAAAACAGGGTCCAACTATATACAACGGGGGGGGCCACGTCCCGGGCCCCTCGCCCCTATAGCCCAGCACCGGGCGTTGGCGGCCGGGAGCCCCGCCGCGGTCGCAGCCTGGTCCGTGGCTGGGTAGGAGCGGGCTGGAATGGAAGGTACGGTGGCCGGCGAGTGTCAGGTGGCTCCAGGGGTCCCTCGGTGCTCCAGCCCTCGCCGGTGGGTGGCGGGGCGAAGGCATACGGGCCGGCGACGGGCGGAGCAGCTGGTGGTGGGGCTGCAGGAGCAGGCAGGGCGGGCAATGTTGCGGCCGGCGCGGCATGGGGGGCCAGGTAGTCCACCAAGCGGTTAAATGTCTCCATGTAGGCCCCCTATGCCTCCTGGCGCCAGGCCAGTGCCCGCTCCTGCAGCTGGAGGTGCTGCTCCGCGACCTCCAGCTGCCAATGGTGGGTGGCCAGCAGCTGGGGGTCCGTCGCCGTCGGCGGTTGGTGGCACAGGGTCCGCAATCTAGCCCTCCGTGGGGCCGGTCGGTCCTCGGCCGAGGGGCTGCCCTGGAGCGATGGTCCCGGAGGGCTCTCCGGGACGACTGACGCCTCGCCAGCGCTCTCTTCCGGTCCTTCTGATGGTGCAGGTGCAGGACACAGGAGAGGAGAGGGGGAAGAAGAATGGAGACAGGCGTTAGTGTGGGCCCCGAGCCGTGGCCTTTGTTCCCCCAGCCCTGTGCTGCATGTTCCCCATCCCCGTCCCCGGGAGATGCTGCTGTGATGGATGGGGTTCAGGGGTTCCCCTGCCCTGCACCCCGTCCCCTGGTGGGAGCGACTCTCACTTCACCCCGCAGGGTCTGAGAGCAGGAGAGCTTTCTTAGGCCACAGATGGCCAGTTTCTGGCAGGAGTGACAGCACCAGCTGTCGGAAGAGACAGTCCTTCCAACCCATCCTGGGGAGAAGACCCCAAGGGGTGCCCCTCGGGGATGCAGCTTTCCCCCTCCTCAGGCTGGCTGCCTTCCAGCTCTCCCTTCCCCTAGCCTCTACCTGTGGGCCCCGCCCTCGACCCCCAAGTCCAAGCCAGCTCGGCTCCTCCCTTCTGTTTGTTCAGGGCAGAGGTGTCACCTGCCAGCTGTAGCCCCAGGATCCTCCTTTGGCCCTGGGAGCTCTTCAGCTCTTGTGGCTCATATGTAGCCTGAGTCTCCCTTTGGCACTCCCCCCACTCCATCACATGCTGCTGCTGTGGGGTGTCCCACCCCCTCCTCCCGGGGGCCCCTCGAGGTTCCACTCCCCCCTGGCCCGGGGATGGGGCATGGCACTGTCATGCGGGGTGGGGGGAGGGCAGGGGCTGATGGCTGCAGTGCTGTGAGGGCCATGGCCCTGGTGTCTTTGGGGCCATGGCCATGTGAGCATGTGGGGGGCCCTGGACACATATCTCTTACCCCCGCCCCTCAAGCCCAGGGGTGTCCACCAGAGGGGGGTACCTACCTGTCGGTCCGCTCCCACGGTCCGGAGATCCCCAGGGGGCGGAGGCCCTGCTGCTGCTCCGGGATGGCAGGAGGAGGATCTGCAGCCCGGATTCTGCGGAGGAGGAGCCCCCCTCCTCCTCCTCCTCCTCCTCCTCCTGCCGCGATGTCCCGGGGGTGGCCTCCGGGGGGGGCCCCCGAGGTGCGGGGCTTGCCTCCGGGGCGGACTCCGGCTGCAGGGCCTGCTGGGGCTCGTCGGCCGAGGTGTCAAGGGTGGCTGGAGGGGAGGAGGTGTGCCGGTAGCCCAGGATGTCCCTGAGCTCCCTGTAAAAGGGGCAAGTGATGGGGGCAGCCCCAGATCGGCTGGCCACATCCCGGGCCCGGGAGTAACCCTGCCGCAGCTCCTTGACCTTACTCCTGACGTGGTCAGGAGTGCAGGCAGGGTGACCCCGGGCAGCCAGACCATCGGCCAGCCGAGCGAACGCATCTGCGTTCCGCCTCTTGCTCCCGATTACCTGGAGCACCTCCTCCTCGCTCCAGAGCCCCAGCAGGTCCCGCAGCTCGGCCTCCGTCCAGGAGGGGCCTCGCTGCCGCTTGCCAGCCTGGCTGCCCTGGCTCCCCTTGGGGGGGGTCCCCTGGGAGCGCTGGGGGGGCTGCCGGCCAGCCATCGCAGCTGTGTGGGGCTGAGGGTGGTGCAGGCTGGCCGCGTGTGCAGGCTGCATCCTGCACGTTCCCTCAGCTTCCTGCAGAGGAAGGGAGGGGGAGGGGACCTTTAAGGGGCCGCTCCATGCGGCCACCAGTGAGCTGAGGGGCTGGAGAGAGTGTCTCTCAACCCCCCAGATGATGGCCGTCATGGAGGACCCGGCAATTTCGACGTTGCAGGACGCGGATCGTCTACACGGTCCCTACTTCGACGTTGAACGTCGAAGTAGGGCGCTATTCCAATCCCCTCATGAGGTTAGTGACTTTGACATCTCGCCACCTAACGTCGAAGTTAACTTCAAAAAGCGCCCGACGCGTGTAGCCGCGACGGGCGCTATTTCGAAGTTAGTGCCTCTACTTTGAAGTAGCGTGCACGTGTAGACACAGCTTGTATCTGTTGTAAAATAATCCTGTAATATCTATTAATATATTATTTTTGGACAATAAATCAATTCAATTCCTATCTAAATGTTTTAGGTTTCCTGGCTCACAAAGTCCTATCTACCATAAGCGATATTCCATCAAATGTCTTTTGACACTCAGATTTACCTCTTGTTGATAAAAGTCCTATGGTGATGGGCAAGTGACATCAGATGCAGGTGGAGGATACTATTGAAAGCATCTAGCCACTTAATCTGCACATAGATGGTTGTCTGTCTGCAGAAAGTGAACAACAGCATCTCTTATTTACTGCCTGGATAACAAAGCAATCCCATTTAAGAGTAGTGCTGGTTTCTTTAAAAGAATTGGGGGAGAGAAAACATACCCCCAGCTCAGCTTGTTTCAATTGACTGCTAGCTGTGACCAACAGGATACCCAATTTTGTGGAACAAGATAAAATCAATGACGAAACAAAAACAATGCTTTGCATCCTGAATGTATGTACCCTTCTTAATAGCAGCAATTATTGGTTGAGTATCTTTATACTACAACTTTGATGTCACAGCCTTAAGCAAAGCATGCATCTCTGGCACCAGACTGTTCACACAGGTTGGAGCAGGCTATACACATTGCTACGTGAACCATCATGAGAAGCATCCAAGACAGACTGGAGTTGGATTTGCCATCAGGCTGTCAGTAGTTCCACGGCTTAAATTCCAGCCTTATGCCATCAGTCTTCACTTCATGGCTGAAGCCCAGAGAGTGCCTTGTGTTTGTTAGTGCCTATGCGCACACACTGCTTGCTGCAGACATTGAAACAGGAGCTTCCTATGAAAGCCTGAAAAGCCTAACTTCAGTGGTCTCAGGGAAAGCTCAGTGGTTTGGACAGTGGCCTGCTAAGCTGAGAGTTGTGCGCTCAGTCCTTGAAGGAGCCATTTAGGGATCCAGGGTGAATAGAAGAAGTAGGGAGGAAGGGATGGTGCTTGGTCCTGCCAACAGGGCAGAAGACTGGACTCAATGATCTCTGAGCATCCCTTCCAGCTCTTTGAGATGTGTGTCTCCATATACTAGAATTTCAAGCTGTATAGACTCACTCAGTGATTTTAAGGCTAGCGCTGGTCAAGACTCTGACACAAGATGCTTCGACATCATGGTATTAGAAGTGAGAAGTCAAATGACATTCTCCTTCAAACTTGTGTGCTGAGCTTGCCATGAGAAATACATTCTTCTAAACAATGAACAAATGCAAAGTAA
Organism: Carettochelys insculpta; assembly: GCF_033958435.1. Taxonomy (NCBI): domain Eukaryota; kingdom Metazoa; phylum Chordata; order Testudines; family Carettochelyidae; genus Carettochelys; species Carettochelys insculpta. The sequence goes on from NC_134137.1 coordinate 143,045,750, forward strand.
CTTGGATGCACCCTTAATCTGAGCACTGGCATATGGTTAATTACAGTAATCCCTTCATTTATGTGGCAGTTGCGTCCTGGGCAACCTCTGCATAAATCGAATTTCACATAAATTTGGGGGGAGTGGGCATGAGAGTGCTGCAAGCAGCTATGTGCCCACTGGCATCTCCCAGCTGTGGGAGCCGGGTGGCTGGAGGGAGAAGTGGTTTTGATTTGCACTCAACTCTAAGCGCAAATCGAAATTGCACTTCTCGAGGGATTACTGTATTTCATTACAATATAAAGAGGCACTTCTGATATTAACTTCATCACACAAGCTGTGTCTACATGTGAGCTCCCTGAAGTTTGGCAGTCGAAATAGCAGCCATTGAAAAGGACCATCCTCCACCATTTTTCGGATCGGCACTTCAATCCACTCTTTCGAAGTCCTGTCAAGGTCTTTCGAAAGAGAGCATCCACACAGCTCCAAGCCCTCTTTCAAAAGAAGTGAGGCAGTAAACGCCACGGATGGGGTCCCATGGCCGACAAGCCCTTCCGGGGCCGCAGCCAGCTGCCTTCTTTAAAGGGCCCCTTCCTCTGCCCTCCCCTCTGCCTGAGCTGAGTGCTGCCCAGCCTTTCCCAGCCTGGCAGAGCCCACTCATGCCCACCATGGAGGCCAAGAGACAGCTCCTGCCGGAGGACACCCACATCATGGATGCCCTGCTGGCAGTGCTGTGCACCATCTCTGCAGCTGCACCTGATCTCATCAGGTGTCTGGGCGGTCCCCCTGTGGCCACAGGGCTCCCCCACCTGGGGCATTGCTGGGTGCCCCTCCCGGGTGTCCTGATGTCTCTGGACCCACCCCAGCAGCACCGACTGGCGGGAGCACCTGGTGCTAGGGGAATGGGGTGAGGAAAGTCTGTGCAGAACTTCCGCATGTCGAGGCAGAAATTCGAGGAGATCTGCCACTGGCTCACCCCCACACTCCGGCACCAGGACACCTGCATGTGGCCAGCCTTCACCCTGGAGAAATGGGTTGCGATTGCCATCTGGAAGCTGGCCACCCCGGACTCCTACTGCTTTGTGGGACAGCAGTTTGGGGTAAGCAAGGCCATCATCATGGCTATGCTTATGGAAGTAAGGTGGGGGCCGGTGGATGCGGGGGGGGCTGGGGCAAGAGGAACCCTCCACTGCAAGGGGCCAGATGGGGCAGGGTCTGGATGGGAGTGGGGCAGGGGGATGAACGGGGAGGGGGCTGGATGGGAGGGGGCAGAATGGGGCTGAGGTGGGGGGAGGTGGCCACCACACCCGCAGTAGAGCACATGTCCCACTCCCCCCCAGCAGGTCATCAGAGCCATCAACATGATGCTGCTCCATAGGGTCGTCCACCTGGGGGATCTGGACAACACCGTCGCTGGCTTCCAGGACCTGCGTTTTCCAAACTGCATCAGTGCTTTGGATGGCACACACATCCCCATCTGTGCCCCGCCACACAGCGCCAGCCAGTACATCAACCAAAAGGGCTACCATTCGGTGGTGCTCCAGGCCTTGGTGGACATGAGGGGCCAGTTCACCAACCTCTATGTTGACTGGGCCCGCCACACCCACAATGCCTGGTTCTTCCAGAAATATGACCTCTGCCAGTGCATTGGGGCCGGCACATTTGTCCCCCAGCGGGATATCACGGTTGCAGAGTACGTCACCATGCCGCTCTGCATGGTGACAGATGTAACGTGCTCCCTTCAGCTGTGGCTCATGAGGCCCTACACAGGACACCTTGACCCCACCTGGGAGGCATTCAATCAGCACTTCAACCACACCCGCAACATGGTGGAGCAGGCCTTCGGGCACCTAGAGATGCAGTGGAGGTGCCTCCTCACACAGCTGGAGGTCTGGGTCCTCAAAGTGACCCAGGTGGTGGGAGCCTGTTGCATCCTCCACAATGTCATGGAGGGAAAGGGGGATGCCTATGTCCACGGGGGGGGCCCTCCAGATGGCGCCAGCTATGAGCAGCCAGGCACCACCCCCATCTGCCAGGCCCACCGGGATGGCCACCGCAACCGGGATGCCCACAGGCAGGTCTTTGCCGATGGCTACCTCTGACCTGCATGCACAATTACCCCATGAACATCTGCCACCCACTGTCCCCATCACACCCACCCTCATCAGCACCTCACCTGCACATCCACCACCCACTGTCCCCCGAGGAGCACAGCACGGAGTGGTGAACAATAAAAGAAATGTTTATCTAACTATTTTTTGTTGGTAACTATGTACAGGGGGGAACCTAACTTGGAGGGGGGTGAGGTGCTCATTCAGGGGCAGGGGTGATGGGCCATGAGCCCCCTCAGCCCCTGGAGCCCCTGCCTCCCTGGGTGCAGGGTCCGCTGTGGGGAGGAAAGGGTGCAGGGAGCACTGGCAAGTATTGCCAGCAAGGGGGACTGGTGGAGGCAGAGGGTGTGGGCTCAGTTGAGGGGGAGGATGCAGGCTTGGTGTGGGAGGGGGCAGGTTCAGCAGGGGTAGTTGCCGGCAGGGCCAGGAGGCAGGCAACAGTGGCCTTATGGTCTCGAAGGGTGTGGCCAATGCCCTCCAGGGTGGTCAGCAGCCTCTCCCAGGCTGCCCTCCTCCAGTTCATGTCAGCCTGGGCAAGCCGCAGGTGTTGCTTGGCCACCTTGGCCTGGCGCTGGCTGGCTGGGTCCTCCTCAGCCTGGTGGTGGGACCTCCAGCCACAGCCCCAATGGCACTCTGCCTGGGATGGTGTCCAGGCACCTCTGAGGGCTGTGGTTGGGCTCTCAGGGACGAGGGAGGGCACAGGGCTCTCCTAGCCCACGGATGGTGCAGCTGTGTGGAGAGGAGGAGAGCATGTCAGTAATGTGCCATGGATGGAGGGGACCAGGCTATGGCCCACCCTCCTGAGCCCACCCCATGGGGCCCCCAACGCCCTAAAGGACACTGACCCCCCCAATGGGCACCGACCCACCCCCCATGGGCAGGGGCTCACAGCCTGGGGGTGCATCCAGGGGTCTCTCATGCAGGTGGCCCTTCCTGGCCTGTGGTGTGCAGGCCCCAGGCGCTGTCCAGCACTGACCGGCCGCCACCCCTGTGCAGTTTGTGGCACTGTCCACTGAGGGCGGGTGCTAGGCATTGTTTGTGCGCCACCGTGGGGTGCCTCATCCTATGTGGGGGGTGGCCTATGTGCGGCCCGGGACCACCGGTCCTGTGTGTGGGCAACTAGCCATTGCATTGCCCCCACCCTGTGGAGCAGGAGTGCGCCCCTGCCTGTACGTACTGGAGGGTCCTTCAGTGACGTCCAGGGATGTCTGGCTCCCAGTCGCCCAGCTGGAGGAATGGGAGGGGATAACGATGGTGAGGTTCCGCTCCTCACTTGACCACTCTGTGGTCCCCTCGCCCTTCTAGGTCCCCTGTCTGGGCTGCTCCTCCTCCTCCAGCTGCAGCTCATCCCCAGAGGTGTCCAGGAATGCCAGAGGTGGGAGCTCTCCTGGGGCCCCAGGATGCCCCAGAAGTCCCTGTAGAAGGGGTATGTCGCTGGAGCTGCCCCGGAGCATCCAGCCTGGTCCCTGGCCTGGGCATAGCCCTGGTGAAGCTCTTTTACCTTGGAGCATACCTGCTCCACGGTACAATCCCTGTGGCCCCTGGTGTGGAGGTCCTGTGCCAGGTGGCCAAAGGCGGAGGCATTGCGTCGCTTGACCCCCATCTCGTGCAGGACCTCCTCATCCTTCCAGAAGCCAAGGAGGTCCCGCAGCTCCTGCTCCGTCCACATGGGGGCCCTTTTTCTTCTCCCCCTGGGAGCCCTATGGCGGCTTGGGGTGGGGGCCATGGGGCTCATGGTGGGGGGCTGGCTGGTGGCCATGCTGGCACTGGAGCATGCAGCTAGAGTATGTGGGGAAGCTGCTCCTAGCATGCTCTCAGCTTCCTGCCATGGGTTTCCTGCGTGTGTGTGGCTTTAAGGCAGCCAAATGCAGGGACCATGGAGCCCTGCTGCTGCCAGCTGGAGTGGCCCCACGCTCCAGCTGACCAGCACCATGGTGGACCTGTATTTCGAAAAAACGGACTGTGGAGCGTCTACACGTGTACTCTTTCGATTTAGTATTTTGAAAGGGAGTGATCTTTCTGATAAGGGATCGGAGTTCAGATTTTGAAGTCTGCGCCCCGTTCTTTCGATTTTCTTTCGAAAGACAAGTTTACACGTGTGAATGCTCCTCCCGCTCTATTGAAAAAGGGCCACTTCTTTTGAATTTTTGTGCACATGTAGGCACAGCTGCAATGTGCAGCACTGGCTCCGGATCTGACCATGATTGTTACAGTGTCCTTGAGCCTCAGTCTGCCAAATCATGATCATTCTACTCTATGCCAGAAAAAGTTGGACGTAAGTAAACTTGAAATCCCTGAGATATGGGCATTGTTTCAACTTGTGCTTAATGCCTCCTTAGCCAATGACATGAAAGTCCAGAACAGCCAATCACTACTGAGGGGAAAGGGACAAATTTCAGTCTTTAAGGAGAAAGTCTGCTGATAGCTGGGCAAATTCTAGTGTTACTGGGTATTAATTTCCTATCAATGCCCAATACAGCCTAATATGGTATGGTTTACATGTCAGGGATGTCATTATGTACACAAATATGAAAAACAAATATTGAAGTTCAACAACTAATAGATAATATTTTAAAAAACTCATCCCATCAGGGGGTTTCCAGCTATTCATTAATCCACTTAAAATGAACTTTATCCCTATTTTTCAATCTCCTGTATGTATGGTGAAGGGGTGAGATCATTAATTATTATACAATGGAAGACAAACAGAGCTCTTTTTGTTTCAAAGAAAGTTTATTGGAATGTCTTCTTTATTGTCCTTCAAGGAAATGATGTTCCTCCAACTCCTTAATATTTTGCCGCAAGACCCCTATGAACCTAAAACTTTCCTGTTACGTTGTTCAGACTTGCAGTTTTTTCTTTGCCAGTGAAATTATGAATCATCCCCCTTCAGAGAAGTTAAAATGAGTTTGACAAAATTGTGTGCTGCTGTCTGATTTGAATGGAATAGTCTCAGATTCCTGTAAAACTACATATTTTCAGCACATTTACTTTATAACTGTACCAAGGCTTGTTTTCACAAGTCATTTTTTTCCATGTGATCTGTCAAAGTGGTTCCTCGGTAAATAGCTTTGATGAACATGCCAGCTGTGTATTTCTCAATGCAATGTGTGGCAGGAAAAAAAGAAGGAAGTACAGGTCTAGACTTTACTGCATATTTTTACTGCCAAAATTGCAAATTATTTGACTGAATCATGTCAGGAGGCAGAATTTGGCTTCATATTACACAATGCAAAGAAAACCACAGTTCTGATTTTATGACAGATATATGCTAATTTCAGCTTTGCACACATTAATTTAGTAAAAATCCCTCAGCATGTGCATACTTGATCAATTTTTAAAAGGATTCTGTTCCTACTGAAGTTAAGAGGAATGTTGGCATTGATTGCAATCAGGGGAGAGTAAGGCTCAGACTCTACTGCAGATGGGATGAACTGGCCTGGTGAACTTGGGGTAGTCCAAAGGTTTTATACAATATCATATTCCCCTCATAGAGGCCAACATGAAACCAGTATGAACTGAAGTCATTTTACTTTTCTGAATTCTTTCTATAGGTAATCTATATGGTTTCCTCTCGGGCACCCAAAAAAATTATAAAGAGATGTTAAAAGTCTCTCTTTGTATGTTAAGGCATTACTGGAGTCAATTTCCGATACATTTTAGGAAACTGGTCCATCATTTTCAAGTTCTCCAATGTCATTTATGATATCATGGAGGTTATATAAACGCCAGTCTCTTAAAATGTAGCCCAGAGATACTCAGACTTGATACTGAGAGCCACAAGTGGCTTTTTAATGTGTCTCCTACAGCTCCGTGCAGCACACAATATTAAAATGCTGTATGATTTCATTAATAAAAGATATTAACCAATCAGGATTCATGTACTATGTTATTAATCAATTGTGGCTGATAAAACAATAAGGCTTGGTTATATATATTAAAGGAAACAATGAATTCATACTGCTGTTGGTCTTTTTGGGTAATGTTAATCTCTATCTTGGCTCTTGAACCAGGGAGGTCTGAATATCTCTGAGTTGTGCTAGATTCTAGAAGGGAGCTGGTACTGTGTAGCCAAAGACAGGATGTGACCCAGAGATCCCAAATGTAATCTTGATTTTGTGACACCTCTAAACCAGAAATGGGCTCAATTTTCCATGGCACCTAGGAAGCTTTTAAGCTTATAGGTGGGAGGAGGAGGAAGAGCAGGATTGTTATTGTAGCCACCTGTTCTGGGCCTACAGTAAAGTTGTAAGGGAGCATTACTCTGCCACGCCTTCTGCTTACTTCTGTCCTTCACTGACTGGCAACTTGTCCTGCCCATCTCCTCTCACGCTCAGGAAGACCCTTCCCTCCGCAGCAAGCCACCAAGCATAGTTTGAGCATAAGAGGCAAAGCTGTCACCAGTTCTACACAAGTGGTGACTCCTACATGTACACCCTCTACACAGGGACAACCTCCTACTAGTTTAAAGTCTCTCTGTGTGATGGAGGAAAAGAATACTTAGCAAATTGGTAAATCCCATCCAACATCTTTTCTGTGGTGGAGTGATGAGCATTGCACACAGCACTGTATATCAAGGCTAACCAATACATCATATTGTAACAATAATACATATTTATTTGTATGTATGTATCCTTTGATTGGTGCAACTTCATCCATTTATTTCTACTTTTCAGCAGAGGCTCTGGCCACATGCTGGACTTGAAAAATTCACTCCCCTTTTATTTATGAAGTGGAAGTCAGGAGTAAGTTTATCTCAGTGGTTCCCAGCCTTTTTGAGATGATGACCCATTTTGACAATTCAGTAAGACTTTGTTACCCAAGGGAGTTCCAAACCAGGGTGAGGCAGGGAGAGGAGAGGTGCTCCCCTGCGAAACTTTTTTTTTATACTTCTCAATTTCCCCGCCCCCAGGCTTAAACCCTTCACAACTGTTAGCTGGTGGCCGGGTAAAGTGCGGTGAGGTACTCCCCTGGGTCCTAAGCAACCCAGTTTTTTACTCTTAGAGCAGGGAGCTTCTAGCACTCTCACCTATGGCCAGGCTGTAGTAACCAAATGGCTAAAGTTCTTTTTGTTGTGCTGGCTGCGTTGTAGTGACAAAAGGGTTAACAGCAGCCAGGCTTAGATCTTAACTAGTTACAAGTTTATTTAAGCTACAGTTATAAGCGTGCGGTTACAAAAGGCTATTGTCTACTTCTTATATGCTAGCAAAGTACAAGTGTTAACAAGTTATGTTACAATCCAATACAAAGATATCTGTTACCGTCTAACACAATGATATCTTGGCACAACAACGTCTAGTTACAGAGCTCTAATTCTTTAGCTGTGCACAAAAAAGAACGGAGACCTAGCATGGGTATATCTTACCCTCTCTGCGTCTCTCGATACCAGCGTAGCCAAGCCGGATCGGTCACTCAATTCTGCGGAAAGACGAATACGAGGTTGGGCGTCCCCAGTTGTGGACCTCGGGAGGCAATCACCTGACCCAACCAGCAGGTAGTTGGTGGAATGCACTCAGAGTTAGAGTTCTGCTGGGCCCGTACTGGTCTGTCTTTTGTGACGCCAGTTTGTTACAAGGGCATTTCTTACTTAATTTGCACTTGTAAGACAGGAGATAAGCAATTTAGGAGTACAGGACATTCTTTTTGCAGGGGCGGAGATTTCCCCTTCTGGGATGGTTGTGTGGTCATCAAATTCATCAATGCCAGATGGGGTAATTTCATGAGGGTGCCCTCCACCTCTCATTGACAGTTTGGCCTGTTAGCCTTCTATCTGTACTTTCTGTTTCTCAGGGTCACGATAAGCTAGCACATCTGGGCCTCAATGAGGGCATCAAAGACCGTGCTGTCAGCAGCCATTTCCGTGCCCTGTGTGCTTCCCAGTGGGGGGGGGGGGCAGCGAGCAAGCTGGCTTGTAAGGGGGAGACTTTGTCTGGCTACAACAACCCTAAAATGTGCCCCCCACCTACCTCACACAAATGTCATTGCTGCTCCCCCATTGCTCCTTCCCCAGGCCACTGCCACTGCCTCCTCTGCATGGCTCCCCTCCAGCCTTCTTACTCCCATCTCCCACCTGCAGCGTGGGCAGTTTTCCTGCCCTGCTGCACTGAAATGGATCTCAGTTTAATCAGTTTAAGGGTGGGATCACTCCTCCCTGCTGTGAAACCAATTAAACTGAGTCCCATTTCAGCATGGCAGGGCAGGGACTGGGAGCTGGGGGAGTGAGCAGAGGGGGGAGCGAGCAGCGGGGGGAGCTGCAAATGGCTCCTTAAAGAGCCACATGCAGTTCAGAGCTGCCCAGCCAGAGACCCTTAGATAATCTAATGGCAACTGATGTTTGGATCCCAACCCATAGGTTGGGAATCCCTCCTCTATTGAAAGTAATGCTGTTATACTGATGTAAAACAGGTGTGAGAGAAAGCAAACCCACTTAGTATTGTTTGAAACAATAAATTTGAGAGCAACTAAGTTTTGGCACAAAAACAAAGCGTTTACCTTAGCTAAACAAATTGTGTATGTTACTTTAAAGTCAAATGAAATCCTAGACATATTAAAAGAAATACAAACAAAGCCTGCTTTTATCTGGAGTCTAGATCTCTCACACCTAACTGAAGCCTTCCAAAGCTTAAAGCTCAGAACAGTGAGATAGTTTACCCCCTGGCAGAATATTCAAGGCTCTTTCTCAGACACTTGTATTATTGTTTTTTACTTTTTTAGTGTCGGTTATAGCAGCCAGAGGCGTAGATTTGGGTTGATAACCCATATGTTATATACTGATTGAAATGGCTGTTCTGCAGATAAAGGGTCCTAATAAGAAAAATAAGTCCATAGGTGTCAAATGCGCACAATTTAAGTACATAAAATGTTAGGGGAAGGGGAAGGAATTGATTTTTATTAGCGGCCTTCTTCACGTACTTTAAAAACATAGGAACAACCACACTGGGTCAGACCAACGGTCAGTCTAGCTCCATATCCTGTCCTCTGACTGTGGCCAATGCCAAGTGTCCCAGAGGAAATGAAGAGAATGGGTAATCATTGAGTTATCTATCCCCTGTTGCCTACTCCCAGCTTCTGGCAAACAGAGGCTAGGGACATCCTATGGCTAATTGCCATTGATGTGCAAATCCTGCATGAATTTATCTAGTTCTTTTTTTAACTATATTTTACTGTTGGTCTTCACATCGTTCTCTGGCAAAGCATTCCAAAGGTTGACCCTTTTGTTTGTTTTAAACGTGCTGACTATGAATTTCACTTGGTAGTCCCTAGTTCCTGTGTGAGGAGCAGAAGTAAATAAAACTTCCTTCTTTACTTTTACACACCAGTCATTATTTTGTACATCTCAGTCATAGCCCCCTAAGTGATCTCCTTCCCAAGCTGAAAAGTCCCAGTTTTATTCATCTCTCCTCATAGGGAAGTCACCAAGATCAGATGGTATTCACCCAAAAGTTCTGCAAGCGCTAAAATATATAATTGTGGAACTCATCACTGTGATTTGTAACCCCTCTGGACTCTGAAGACTTACACTGCAGAGCAACTGCAGGAAGTACCAAGAGGTAGAGGTGTATCTGATCTCCCCTGTGCTGCTAGGAGTATTCTAGCTGCTAGTCCTGACTGGGTGGGGAGGGACAATGCTTTCTCTTCCTCTCCACAGCTGCTCTTGAGTACCTTTCACAGATGCAGGAAGTTCTGTGCCCCTTGCCCCACGCTTGCTTTTTGCCCCCATGGCTCTGTAACTGCAGGCAAAGGGGTCACTGTAAAGGACGTGCCCCTTTTTCAAGATATGATTATAAGACACTCAGAAGTGGGTCTGGTCTGGTCTCCTACTCCCACTCCCAGAGTAGTGTTCAGGGAAGGGGCAAGTCTTGTCACTTCCCTTAGGTGCCCCCTTTGATGGGTCACTCCCAGAAACAAGGAGATGTCAAATTTAATGGTGAAGGGCTTATTTCACAGCCTGTGATGCTATGACCATGAAAACGGTAGAGCCCTACTCATTACCTTTTTATCTTCTAGGTTTTTATAAACTGATTGCTTATTTGCTCCATTATCTTTCTGGGTACTGAAATTAATCTGTAGGGTCTGTAATTCCATAGGTTGTCCTTATTTCTCTTTTTTAAAAACTGACATTGTATTTGCCTTCTTCCAGTCTTCTGGAATCTTTTCCACCTTCCACGTGTTTGTAAAATAATTGCTAATTAATCAGACATCTTCCCCATCAATTATAAAAGTATTCTAGGGTGTATTTCATCAGATCCTGACAACTTAAAGACATCTAACTTGTCTAAGTAACTTTTAACTTGATCTTTCACTAATTTAGTCAAATATTCTACTCTGTTTTTACAGGTGTTCACTAGATTAGACATCTGATCACTACTAATCTTTTTGGGGAAAACTGAAACAAAATGTCGGTTAGCACCTCTGCTATTTCCACATTTTCCGTGGTTATCTTTACCTCCCTCCAATTGAGTAAGGGGCCTACCAGGTCCTCAGTCTTCTTCTTGCTTCTTATGTATTTGTAGAATATTTTCTTGTTATTCATTTTGGGTAGGTCCACATAGTACAGTAACTTCAAAATAGCTGGTGCCTACACAATGCAACAGCAGTATGTCCACACTGCATTCCCCTTTCAGAGGATGAATGCAGATTAGGGAGGTTGAAAATGCAAATTAAGTGCTGATTTACAAACCTTGTGCTTCATTTGCATAATCTTGTGCAATTGCATTTCTGGAAAAGGCTTTTCCAAAAACGAAAACAATCATTTAGAAGGGGTTCCTTTAGAAAAAGGACCCATTTTTGAAAGAACCCTTCTTCCTGAAACAGGAAATATTATTGCACATTCCTACTCTTGTAACACCAAGGCTGTGCCTAGACTAGCCCGCAGCTTCGAAGGGGGCATGGTAATTGGGATGTCAGGAGATTACTAAGGAAGTGCTGTGGTCCATATGCAGCACTTCATTAGGGTAACTCTCTCCTGCGGCAACTTCGAAGTGTGAAACTTTGAAGTGCCGGCTTGCATGTAGCCGCGGGTACTTTGAAATGCCCACGCTCCTTCAAAGTTCCTTTACTCCTCAAAATTTTGAGGAGTATAGGGACTTCAAAGGAACATGGGCACTTTGAAGTATCCACAGCTGCACACAAAACCCTCGAAGTTGCTACAGGGGAGATTTTGCCTAATGAAGTGTTGTGTATGCATCACAACATTTCATTAGTAATCTCACAACACCCTACTTACTATGCCCCCTTTGAAGCTGGGGGCGAGTCTAGACACAGCCCAAAAGATCCAGGTTGCCAGCACCAGAGATTGACCCTGGAACCACAGGACCTAGAGCCATAGGCTCTAGCACGTGAGCTGAAGGCTAGCTGTCTCTCAGGCAAGGCTGTAGAGCAGAGGCTTCACTCACCCTAGCATGTGGTCTTGGTAGCTCTGGGGATTACACTCTGTTGAGAAAAAAAATAACACCAATATTAGTATTGAAAAACGAGCAACTAAAACTGTATATGAAAATCATTTTGTTCCTCTCTAAACTGTGTCTGAGCCTGAAAATCAGAGAATTAACTTCCCAAGTGCTGTGTTTACATTTTTATTTTGTAGACCTTTGCTAATATCTTTTAAAATGAGATCACTCTACACAATCACATACGATAATGAAGTGAACTCTCTTTTCCCAAGCTGAAATTCAAGGTTTCTGATCTATTGTAGAAATAGTTAAAATGAATTTAGAGCACACCATAATAGATCTTGCGCTGAGATCCCTGGAACTGAAAAGATTTTGTGAGTTTCCTTCCAATCATCAGATCTGTTTTTAGTTGGCTGCTCTAGGGGAGTGAGAGACCATGCACCCTTTCTCTAGAAACTGCCAATAAGTGAACTAAATGGTATGAATTTTCTTAGTATTTTTTGTGAAGTTAATGTTAGCTTGTGAGGAAATAGAGTCTTACCACCAACTTATTTCATGCAGACTCTTGACTTGCTCCCAGACTGTAATGACTTTCAGCCATATATTGCCCCAGAGGGGATTTGAACCAGTGATCCAGCAGTTAAGTGCCCAATATCCTCTTTCCACTGCCCAAATAAATGTAGATTAAAAAATCCAATATACTTTTACAAGTCCTCTTTGTGATGATTTCACTAAAACTTTACTACAGCAAGTCTCTCTCCAGATGAAAACATGATCAATGAACTTGATTTCTAAGGAAAAACAGAATTTCCTTTTGACCGGACAGCTAATAACTCCTTGTGATGCGCAGAACTTGGTGTCCAACTTATACAATAAACATTGTGATAAATGCTGATGTTATTTGAAATAACCCACATGATTCTTTTCCACTATTCACATCTGGTCTAAAGCATGAGTAGGGCATCGTAGTAGGATGATGTTTTATATACATCATACATATGCATGGAAACAATACTTCATTCGGGACATTTGGAAAGCTGCGCAGAGACTAAAATTGGAACTGTCACTACCAGATTTTCATGGTTTCAAGCACAAACAAAAATAAAATACTACATAGAAAAGGAGAAGGAGTATGAACAGGAATGATGTCATTGCAAAGACGGAGCTGAAAGCATAGGAAGAAGTCATCAGCCACAACCGAGCAGCACAAGTTGAAAAGTGAAGCCCTGTGTTCTAACTCTCCTTGGCAGTGTTCTGTACAGGGCTGTCTGGGAAAAGGTGGCCCTTCCTGCAGCTCCCATTGCTCAGCAACAGCGAACCTCGGCCACTGGGAGTTGCAAGTGGCTATAGCTGCAGGCCTTTCAGTAAACAAGACGACTCACAGCTGGCCAGCAGCTTACCCTTTTAAGCCATGACCCAGATTTTGCAAATCCTAGTCTAGGTCAACACACACCAGAAGTCTGTTCTGCTCAGACATCTCCCAGAAGCCATCACTGTATATCCCAGGATTTAGGTCAGTTTCTCACAAAATACAAAAAATGTTTATTTAAATTGTTTTAATTCTGTCTTAAATCGAACCATTATGCTTAATTATCATACCTACTGGGTAAAGTTTTCAAAAATACTTAAGTGATTTAGTATCCATTGAATTGTGATTGGACATCGGTTCTGAAATAACTCTGGTGCTTTTCAAAATAGATATTGACCACACAAAATCATCAAAAAAAATTTAGTCCAGGCACAAAAACTACTTGGATTCCTTATGATGATGGTGGAGATGTTTCATTTACATATTGGAATAGAATGCACCCCTATACTCCCACCCCACAAATTATTGCAATAATCTTGCACTAAGTATGACTTGCAAAGTCTATTTTGAAAACTCTCCATTTGCTGATTAAAATTGTCCTGATAAGATACATGTGGCACCATAATATGTAGAATTATAAAGTTCTCCACTTTGACAGGTCACTTGCAAAACACACAAAACTTATGAACCATCTTGTCAATTGACATTTTGGGAGTGTTAGTGAGGCCCAATGAATCACTAACAAAATAAACTGTAACTGCTATTGTGCCAATGCACATATAAAGCTCTGAATCTACAGATCTGCAAATGAATGAGCTCTGCAGACCAAAGATTAAATACTAATGGCAAAATTTGCGGTTTCCTATACTGACTGAATTGTCAATAAAATGTAAACATTAAGTCTCTAACGCAATCATTCATATTAGCCGCGTCTACACGTGCTGGCTACTTCGAAGTAGCCGCACCAACTTCGAAATAGCGCCCGCCACGTCTACACGTTGTGAGAGCTATTTCGAAGTTGAAATCGACTTAAGGTGGCAAGACGTTGAAGTCTCTATCCCCATCAGGAGATGGGAATAGCGCCCTACTTCGACGTTGAAGTAGGGCACGTGTAGCCGATCCATGTCCCACAAGATCAAAATAGCAGGGTCCACCATGACGGCCATCAGCTGAGGGGTTGAGAGACGCTCTCTCCAGCCCCTGAGCTCTATGGTCTCTGCGTACAGCAGCCCCTTAAGCTCCCCGCCCCCTGTGTTCCTGTGCAGGAAGCTAAGAGCACGTGCACGTGGCAGCACTGCCACGCGGCTAGCCTGCACATGCCTCTGCAGCCCCAACTCACCACCCCCACAGCGATGGCCGCTCGCCAGCCCCCCAGGCACTCCCAGGGCACCCCCCCACCAAGGGGAGCCAGGGCTCCCAGCCAGCCAGCCAGCCTGGGAAGAGGCAGTGGGGCCCCTCCTGCACAGAGGCCAAGATCCGGGACCTGCTGGGGCTCTGGGGTGAGGAGGAGGTGCTCCAGATAATGGGGAGCAAGAGGCGGAACATGGATGCATTCACTCGGCTGGCTGAGGGCCTGGCTGCCTGGGGTCACCCTGCCCACACTCCTGACCATGTCAGGAGTAAGGTTAAGGAGCTGCGGCAGGCTTACGCCCGGGCCCGGGATGCGGGCAGCCGATCTGGGGCCGCCCCCGCCACTTGCCCTTTTTACAGGGAGCTCAGGTCCATCCTGGGCCCCGGTACACCTCCTCCCCGCCGGCCACTCTTGACACCTCAGCCGACGAGCCCCAGCAGGCCCCGGAGAAGGAGTCTGCCCTGGAGGCAAGCCCCGCACCCAGGGTCTCCCCCAGGAGCCCACCCCTGGGATGCCAGAGGAGAAGGAGGGGGAATCCTCCTCCAGCAACGGGGGGCTGTGGATCGCTATCCCATCCCGGAGCTCCAGCAGGGCGTCTGCCCAGAGGGTGTCCCCCAGCCATGGGAGCGGACCGTCAGGTATGTACCTCCTCGGTGCACACCCCCGGGGTTAACACCCCCGGAGACAACAGACATGAGCAGGGCCCTCCACATGCCCAGATGCCCATGGCCCCGAGGACAGCAGTGGCATGTCCCTCAAAAGAGTCCATCAGCCCCTGCCCCCCAACAGGACAGTGCCATGCCCTATCCCTGGGGATCGTGGGAGCGGAACCTAGGGTCCCCCGGGGGAGGTGGGACACCCATCAGCAGCAGCAGCATCTCCTGGGGATGGGGATGGGGAACCAGCAGCAGAGGGCTGGGGGGACAAGGGCCACGGGTCAGAGACCCCACTAACAGCTGTCTCCACTCTTCTTCCCCCCTGTGTTCTGCAGCTGCACCATCGGAGGGCCCGGAGAGCGCTGGCGAGGTATCAGTGGTCCCGGAGAGCCCACCGGGGCCATTGCAGCAGGCCAGCCCCTCAGCGGAGCACCAACCAGCCCCAGGATGGGGCCGACAGAGGAGCCACCACCAACAAAGGATGGCCACGGACCCCTAGCTGCTTGCGACCCTCCGGCGTCAGCTGGAGGTGTCGGAGCGGTGCCTGCGGGTGGAGGAGCGGCAGCTGGAGCTCCAGGAGCGAGCGCTGGCCTGGTGCCATGAGGCATGGGGGGCCTTCATGCGCACATTCGAGTGCATAGCGGAATACTGGCCCCCCCATGCTGCTCTGCTTGCTGCTCCACCTGCTGCTCCGACCGCCGCTCCGACCGCAGTCCCACCGCCATCCGCCACCCTGGGACCTGCCTCCGAGGGGGACCTGGGGCATGCAGACTCCCGCCGGCCGTACCTTCCAGTTCGCCTGGCCCCCACCCAGCCTTGGCCAGGGCTCCGGCTGAGGCGAGGGTTGTGCCCTCCAACCCCGGGCGCCGGACAGTAAAGGGGTGCGGGGCCGAGGACGTGCCCCCCCCCTTTGTACATATCCCCCATTATATTTGTATATAGTTTGTGCTGGACCCCTGTTGTGTTATGGTACCCGTGCCCCCATGTAAATAGTTCCCCCCTTTTGTTCTATTATATATATATATATATAGTACTAATAATAAGACATTTAACTGTTTTCGTTTCAAAAAACAGGTCCATTTATTTGCAAGAAAAGTGGTGGGGTGTGTGCTCTTAGGTGCTCTGTGGTGTGGGCGTGGGGGCAGGGAGTCTTGTGGAGGATGAGGGGGTGCAGTGGGTGGCCTGCCAGTGTTCACCCCGCGGCCTGGTCAAAATGGGCCCGCAGGGCCTCCCGGACCCAGATCCCCTCGGGGTCGACCTGGTGACTGGGGTCAGCGAGTGGCTGCACGTCAGCCCTGCCAGCCTCCACAGCCCAGCCCTGGAAGAATGCCTTCCCCTTGCTCTCCACCAAGTTGTGGAGAGTGCTGCACGTGCCCACAACCTGGGGGATGTTGGTGGGGCCTGAATCCAGGCGGGTGAGGAGACACCTCCAGAGCCCTTTGAGGCGGCCAAAAGTGCACTCGACCACCTGGCGCGCATGGTTCAAGCACGTGTTGAACCGCTCCTGGATGGTTGTCAGATGGCCCGTGTAAGGGTGCATGAGCCAGGGCCGGAGGGGGTATGCCATGTCTGCGATGATGCAGAGGGGCATGGTGGTGTCCCCCACAGGGATCTCCTGCTGGGGGATATAGGTCCCCACCTCCAGCCGGCGGCACAGGCCCGAATTTCTGAATACCTGGGTGTCGTGGGTGCTGCCAGGCCAGACAACATAAATGTCCAGGAAGCAGCCCCAGCTGTCCACCAAGGCCTGGAGGACCGCCGAATGGTAGCCCTTCCTGTTGAGGAAGCATCCTCCGCTGTGCTCCGGGGCACAGATGGGGATATGAGTCCCATCCAGAGCCCCAAAGCAATTTGGGAAGCCCAGGCTGGCAAACCCCACGATGGCAGCATCCGGGTCCCCAAGCCACATGAGCCTGTGGAGGAGCAGGGCGTTGATTGCGCAGATGACCTGCAGGGGAAGGACATGAGAAAGCACCAGTGAGGGGTGTGCAGGGTGTGTCTGGCCCTCCACCCCAGGGCTCCCCCCCTCCCAGTGCCCTCCCAGGGCTCCCCCCCCCAGGGCTCCCCAAGGGCTCCCCCCCCGGGTCCTCTTACCTCCATGAGGACAGTCCCAACGGTGGCCTTGCCCGTGCCAAACTGCTGCCGTACGGATCGGTAGCTGTCTGGAGTGGCCAGCTTCCAGACAGCGATGCCGACCTGTTTCTCAACCGTCAGGGCATGTTGCATTGAGGTGTCCTGGTGCTGTAAAGGCAGGGTGAGCCACTGGCAGAGCTCCAGGAAAGTCTGCCGGCTCATACGGAAATTCTGGAGCCAGCGGTCATTGTCCCACTCGCTGAGCACCAGCCACTCCCACCAGTCGGTGCTCGTGGGGTAGCTCCACAGCCGGTGGCGTTTGCGGCGGGGGCAGGGGGTCGGAAGGCAGCAAGATCTGGGGCTGCTTCCTCCTCCCCTGGGGGCAGCTCCTCTTCCATGAATAAAAGATGGTCAGCTGCCTGCTGCATGACATAGAGCAGGGCAAACACTGCTCCTGCAGGGGCGGCTATGTGGACCTCTGGCTGCTGCTGCTGCTGCTGCTGGGGGTCCATACTGCTTCGATGGGTGTGCGTGCCTATGGCTCTGCAGACCGCGTGCTGTGCAGGCTGAGTGTGTCTGGGAGGGGCCCTTTAAGGGAGCGGCGAGCTGTTGCCCCGGAAGTGCTAGTCCGCCGTGTGATCCTGTCTGCAGCTGTTCCTGGCACCCTTAATTCGATGTGGGCCACTTTGGCATGTAGACGCTCCCCTGCAGCACCTACTTCGATGTGGTTCTGCCCAACGTCGACGTTGAACGTCGATGGCACCAGCCCTGGAGGACGTGTAGACGTTATTCATCGAAATAGCTTATTTCGATGCGACATCGAAATAAGCTATTTCGATGTAGTGTCCCCGTGTAGACGTAGCTATTATGGAATAATTACCTTGATCACCTCCATTTCAAAATAAAGAGGCTTGCAGGATTCAGACAAAACAGACCTCTCCAAAGAAACCCCAAAACAAACAGACGCTTTGTTTTTCACGTGTAACTCAAAAATACTAGAAGCTCCAGGAGATAGGCACTATTACAGAAGCAGCTAAAGCAGTAATAGATGAACTTCGCTGGACAACCCAACAGTCATCCAGTGACGACTGGACTTTCTGGTTGGCTGGTTGCTTCAATCCCTTCCTGCCCCATTCTTTACCGTTTCTTCACCACAATCTCAATTCATAATTGCCATTCTTGCCTTCCTCCTCTCCTCTGGTCTCTTCACCCTTCCTTTTTGGTGACCCCTCTCTTATCCTTTTGTTTCTATATAACTTATCCCTTCTGACCTACACCACATCCATTAAACCTCAAAACACATGTAACTAATATAGGGCTTGTCTACACTATCCCCCTCCTTTGAAGGGGGCATGGTAATCAGCCCGAGTGGGGAATAACAATGAGGTGCCGTAATACATATGCAGCACTTCAGTAGGCTAATTCTCTACATGGGAACTTTGAAGTTAGAAACTTCAAAGCACTGGCAAACCGTGTAGCTGTGGGCAGTTTGAAGTTGCATGGGTACTTCCAAGTGACCATGGCTACATGGCTTGCTGGTGCTTCGAAGCTGCTAACTTCGAAGTTCCCATGGCAAGAATTAGCCTAATGAAGTGCTGAATAGGCATCACAGCACCTCATTGTTATTCCCCACTTGGGCTGATTACCATGCCCCCTTCAAAAAAGAGGGCTAGTGTAGACAAGCCCATGTTTACCGCAATCAAATTGTTCCTTCTGAGTGTGTATCACACTTCTTTTTGTCACAGCTTTTCTGTCCTGCATACTTAGATTGTAGAGCTTTTGAGGAAAGGGACTGTCATAACTGTCTATTATGGCCATTGGGTCCCTATCCTCAATTGGTCTGGAGGCACTTAACATAATAAACAAGATTTATAATTAAGTAGAGCAGAATTGCATTTTGTTTTGCTTGTCTATAAATTCTGTGAATAATATGTTGCATATTAAATATGTTTATATTGTTATTGATTTACATTTTCACAGTTGCAGGAAATCTGTGGGTGGGGGCATCAGACAATAATCATTCAATTACAGTAACGTATGAGATTCAAAGACGTAAATATTTACAACCATTAGAACACAAAAAAACACTAGAGCTGCCAAGCTGGGTCAGAAAAACAGTACCTCTGGCCCCGTGTTCAATCTTTGGACAATTGCCAAAGTCAAGTGCTTCAGCGGGAACAAACAGAACAAGCTATCAATGAGTGTTCCATCTCTGTCATTCACTCCCAGTTCCTACCTAAGGAGAACCAGAGCATGTGTGTGCGTCCCAGACCAGCTAGGCTAGTAGCCTTTGATAGACCTACCTTCTATGAACTTATCTGATTCTATTTTGAACCTTGTTATAGTTTTGACCTTCACAACACGCAAGTTGTGTGTTTTCTGAAGACGTGCTTTTGTTTGTTTTAAACCTGCTGCCTATTAATTCAATTGGCTGACCTTGGTTGATGTGTTATGTGAAGGGGTGGACAACACTTCTTCCACTCATGATTTTATAGACATCTGTCATATCACTCACTTCGTTGTCTCTTTCAAGCTGAAAAGCCCCAATCTTTTTAATTTCTCCTCTTATGAAAGCTGTTCATTACCGTTTTCGTTGCCTTTTTCGGAAACTTCCTGAAATGTAATATATCCTTTTTGAAATCAGGCAACCAGAACCACATACAGGATTCAAGGTGTGCATGCCACAGGTTTACATATAGCCATTATGATGTTTTTTATTCCTTTCCTAATGGTTCCTAACATTTTTTTTAGCTTTTTGACAGCTGCTGCATGTTGAGCAGATGTTTTCAGAGAACTATCCAGAATGACTCCCACATCTCTGCCTTTAGTGGTAACAGCTATTTTACACTGCATGAGTTTGTACATATAACTGTGATTATGTTTTACAATGTGCACTGTATTTATCAGCATTGAAATTCATCTGCTGTAGAATTTCACCTGCCAGAGCCATCTGCCACTGACTCAGTTTTGTAAAATTCCTTCATAATTTTTCGCAGCCTGGTTTGGATTTAATGATCTTGATTAATTTTATATCATCTGCAAATTTTGCCACCTCATTTCTTACTTTTTTCCAGATCATTTCTGAATGTGTCAAGCAGCACCAGTGCCTGTATAGATCCCAGGGGGAATCACTTTTTATCTCCCTCCATTCTAAAACTAATCATTTGTTTCTACAGTTTGTTTCCTGTCTTTTAACCAGTTGCTAGTCAATTGGAGGACTGATCCTCTTATCCTCTGGCTGCTTAGTTTGCTTGAGAATCTTTGTCAAAGGCTTCTGACAATCATTGTACAATATGTCAACTGGCTTACCCTTGCCCATGTGTTTGTTAAGCCCCTCAAAGTAGATGTGTGAAGCATGATTTCCCCTTAGAAAAGTCATATAGATCCTTCTATAAACCAATTGTGTTGCTCTAATAATTCTGTTCACAATATATTATATCACATGTCAAAATATTCAAAGTAAATAATCTTAAAACAAAATCTAATAAATTCTGATGCAGCTGTTTTCTTACTTTACCTACAAGTAATTTTGATTATACATGGAAATAATTTTTCATTTGTATGTGTGCATACGGTGAAATCAACTTTTACCAATATTTACTGAAAAAAATACTAATCTTTCCAACATAATAATAATAATAATAATAATAATAATAATAATAAACAAGCTTGAATATGGTCAGTAGGCAGCCAATCTTGGTTAACACTTTGTATAGTTCTGATTTACTAACTGTGTCAAAAGCCTTTGTTAAGTCCACAAATGCTATGAATAACAGCTTCTCTTGTTCTCTACATTTTTCCTGTAGTTGTCAAAGAGAGAAAATCATGTCCATTGTTGACCTGCCAACTCTGAAGCCATACTGTGTTTCTGGATAGACTTGATCTGAAAGTTTTTGCAGGAGTTTGAGAATGACACAGGCGAATGCTTTTTCTGTGATGCTCAGTAACAAGATGCCTCTGTAGTTGTTGCAGTCACCCTTGTTGCTTTTATTTTTGTAGAGAATGATAATATTTGCATCCTTCATGTCATGTGGGACCTCTCCTGCTTTCCAACTTTTTAGGAGTAAATCATAGAGGAGAAGGAAGAGCACAGCCTTGTTTGCCTTCGTGACTTCAGCTGGGATTCTGTAGTTTCCTGGTGCTTTTCCATTGGAGAGAGCATCAAGAGCTTGAGAAAGTTCCTTCTCTGTAGGCTCTTCATCTAGCTCTGACATTTCTGGAAGAGTTGGGATGAGGTTTCAAGTTCAGGTTGTATTGTACGCTTGTGGGAATAAAGACTTGAGTAGTATTCCACCAATCTGGACATCTGCAGCTTTTTGTCTGTGCAATATGATGGATCTACATTGGGACCATTTGCAGTGAACAGCAGAGTCAAACAGGGATGTGTTTTTGTTCTTATCCTCTTCAGCATATTCTTCTCAGTTCTGCTAAATTGCACATTTCAAAACTCACACAGTGATGTATTTCTCCACACTAGATTAGATGGCTCTTCTACAACCTGTCAAGACTCAAGGTCAAAACTAAAGTCAAGAACGTCCTCATTAGGGAACTCCTCTTCGCAGATGATACAGCTCCCACTGCTCATAATGAAGAAGCTGTACAGTCACTGATGGATTCTCTGTCCTTGGCCTACAGGTTTCTTTCCCTTGACATAAGCATGATGAAAACTGTTGTATTCACTCAAGGTATACCTCAGTGACCCAATGTCATTCTGGATAACAGCCCATTAATGATGGTTCAACTATTACCTTGGATCTATTGTCACCACAAGCCTATCCATTGACGAACAACTGACCATCAGAATTGGTAAGGCAGCTACTACTTTTGGCAGACTTACAAAACGATCATGGAACAATCCTAAGCTGACAGTGAAAACCAAGATATTTATCTACCAGGCATATGTATTGAGGATCCTGCTATATGTTTCTGAGGCCTCAACCACCTGCTTGAACCAGCAGACAAAACTGAAGAGCTTCCATCTTCACTGCCTCTGCATAATTATGAATATCAACTGGCAAGATAAAGTTTCAAATGCAGATGTCCTGTCAAGATCTGGCATACTCAGCCTCATAGCGATCCTCAATAGAAGACTACAATGGCTTGGCCATGTGAGAAGAATGGGTGACAAATGTTTTCCCAAAGAAATCCTCTTTCACGAACTGTCATGTGGGTTGAGAACAAGAAGAAGACAAAAGCTAAGATTCAAGGATTCATGTAAAAACTACATGAAAAAATTCAACATCGATCCAAAATCCTGGGAATCTACATTATCAGATCAAAATACCTGGCAACGATTGTTACAACAGGCCACATCATCCTTTGATAGCATGTGGGCAAGCCACACAAAAGAACTTCATCTTACAAGGAAAAACTCTCAGACTCAAGAATTCGGAAATAGACTGACATGCGGTTATTGCAATCGACCGAGCAAATCCAATATTGGGTGGATAAACTATGAGAGAAGCTGCAGACTCAAACACTGCCCATAGATCCTCACTGCCACTACTACCCACCATCTTTCGAGATGAAAAGGGGCCATAATAATAATAATAAATGGCCAGATGGATTATGCTCCACATTTGGAAACAAACAAACAAAGTGAAACAAAACAAAATAAAATATCTCATGGGCTAAAACCTGCTTGTCAATGTTATATCCTTACAATGTTCCCCTATCATCAAATTATGATTTTGTCATAAAGCCCAACTGTTTGTGGCAGCAATGAAAATGGTACTTTTTTACAGGGATTAGAGTAATAGATGTGAAAGGAAGGATAGGAAAATGAAAAGAAAATTACAACATAAAGCATAAGAATGTAAGAGGGGGCATTCTGAGTCACACAAAAAATTTATTTTACCCAATATTTTATCTTCCATCTGTGGCCATGACATATTCCTTAGGGGGATTGAATACAACAGAAATAATCCCATGTGATCCACCCCTTGTCACCCTTTCCCAGATTCTGGCAAACAGAGGCTAGAGATACTATCCCTATCCATCCGGGCTATAGCAATTGAAGGACCTATTCTCTATGAACTTATCTAGTGGGGTTTTTTGCTTGTTTTTTTTTTTTTCTGAACTCTGCTATGTCTTGGCTTTCATGACATCCACTGGTATGAGTTCCACAGACTGACTGTGTGTTTTGTGAAAAAATACCTTATTTCTTTTAAACTTGCTGGCTACTACTTTCTTTTGGGCTGGGTCTACACGAGCCCCTTCCTTTCGGAAGGTGCATGTTAATGAGTGGGTTCGAAAGAAGCTAATGAGGCATTGCCATGAATATGCAGTGCCTCATTAGCATAATGGCAGCCACAGCGATTCAAAAGTATGGCTTTTCAAATCACGCACAGCCCGTGGAGAAGGGGACCTTCCAAAAGGATTCCCCAGTTTTCGAAAGCCCTTCTTCCTATCTGGTGTTAGGAAGAAGGGGCTTTCGAAAACTGGGGGTTCTTTCAGAAGGTCCACGTCTCCATGGGTGGTGCACAATTCAAAAAGCCGCACTTTTGAATAGCCACGGCCTCCATTATGCTAATGAAGCACTGCATATTCATATCAATGCCTCATTATCATCTTTCGAACCCGCTCATTAACATGCCCCTTCTAAAAGGAAGAGGCTCATATAGACACAGGTTTGGCATTACAAGAACATTTCCCTATTTCCTTAATTACCTTCTCCACACGAAGCGCAATTTTATAGACTTCTGTCACATCCCACAATGTCAGCTTTTTTCTTCCTAGCTGAAAAGTCCCACTCTTATTAATCTCCTCTCATTTGGAAGCTGTTCCATATACTTAATAATTTTTGTTGCCCTTTTCTGAAACTTTTTCAATTCCAATATATGTTTTTTGAGATAGGGAGACCACATGACCATGCAGTATTCAAGATGGAGGCGTACCATGGATCTATATATGGGCAATATGATATTTTCTGGTTTATAATCAATCGCTTTCTTAATTATTCCAAATATTCTGCTAGCCTTTTTGACTATGCCTGCACATTGAGTGGATGTTTTCAGAGAACTGTCCATAATGACTCCAAAATCTCTTTCTTGAGTGGTAGCAGCCATTTTAGACCTTATCATTTTAGGTTGTACATTTAGAATTATGTTTTCCAATGTGCAATACTTTGCTTTTATTTGAATTATATCTGCAGTTTTGTTGCCCAATCACCCAATTATGTGAGATCCCTTTAACTCTTTGCAGTCACCTTTGGACTTAACTATCTTGAATAGTTTTGTATCATCCACAGTATTTCAGTTCATTGTCTACCTTTTTCCCCAGACCACTTATGAATACGTTGAATAGAACTGGTCTGTATACCTGTGGACATCACCATTTACCTCTCAGCATTCTGAAAACCAACCATTTATTCCTACCGTTGGTTTCCTGTCTTCTAAATAGTCAGTGATTCATCGGATGATTTTTTGTCTCTTCCCATTGCAACTTATTTTGCTTAAGAGCTTTTGGGGAGGGTGTTTGTCAAAGGCTTTGTAAAAATCTAAGGTCATGCTCTGGACTCTCTTGTCCACATGTTTGTTGCCCCCCAAAACCCCTTGCAAGACCAACCCACAAAAAGAAAACCTCTGCAACTACAAAGTGATGCAGAATAAATTAAAAACAAGGAAGTGCAACTTCTAAACCACAGATTTAAATAAATGGGTTACATAGAACTGTACAAATCTCATCATTTTCTCTCCCACCAACGGCTTAAGAAAATCCTAATGCTGCCAAGGAGGATTACAATGGCTTTTAGTCCCATTATGTTGGTCCCATTATTCCAATAATTTATGAATAACCTTTCACTTATGTTGGTTTTAAGGAAAAATAACATTTCTCAGATTATCATTCCTTTTGTGATATGCTGTAAGGAATGTGAAGGTTTTGTGATTTCTGTGTATCTGCCTTCTCCAGAATTGATTAGTTTCTTCCTAGTGAATTATTTACTTCTATTTTCATCATTACAGCTTGAACACATGAATATTCATCTCAAGCATATCTCAAATCAGGAATAATCTATCTATAAAACTATCACTGGCCTTGCTCCAGCAAAGCACTTCATTTATCCAATGGCTTCAATGGAATTACTCATGGGAATAAAGTTAAACATGTGCTTTAGCACTTTTCTGGATCAGGTCCTTTAGTACGACCGTAGAAATACAAAATTAAGACTACAAACAACAATGATCACATAGCAGGGACATAATATGTTCTACTCTGGGTAGAGCCTAGAATGATAACATTTTAGCTGGTAAATATTATCTTTACATTTTGAATTGTTCTGAAAGGGGCAGTCCCCTGTTAAGTTATGTTCTTTTCAAACCAGAGGAGATATAAGCTACGTCTACAAGTGAATGCTACATCGAAATAGCTTATTTCAACATCGAAGTAGTGACATCGAAACCTCATCCCGACATCGAAATAAGCTATTTCGAAGAATAACATCTACACGTCCTCCAGGGCTGGTGCCGTCGACATTCAACATCGATGTTGGGCAGTACTACATCGAAGTAGGCGCTGCAGGGGAGCGTCTACACACCAAAGCGGCCCACATCGAAATAAAGGTGCCAGGAACAGTTGCAGACAGGGTCACAGGGTGGACTCAACAGCAAGCCGCTCCCTTAAAGGGCCCCTCCCAGACACACTTGCACTAAACAGCACAAGATCCACAGAGCCGACAACTGGTTGCAGACCCTGTGCATGCAGCATGGATCCCCAGCTGCAGCAGCAGCAGCCAGAAGCTCTGGGCTAAGGGCTGCTGCACACGGTGACCATAGAACCCTGCAGGGGCTGGAGAGAGCGTCTCTCAACCCCTCAGCTGATGGCTGCCATGGCGGACCCTGCTATTTCAATGTTGCGAGACGCGATCAGCTACACATGCCCTACTTCAACGTTCAACATGTAGACGCGGCTATAGTGTCCTCAGATTGTCTCCATTGCTCTAAATTCCTTTCTTTTCCAAAGGGTACCAGCTGGCTATTGATGACCAGGGTTGGGCTGAAGGTCTCTCCTACAGCATTCTCTGGCTCCCTGCCTGGGAAATGTCTTGGTAAGCAGGGTCTCCTCTTCTTGTATGGGAGATTTTAGTGTGGCTCAAAAGCTATTTATGATTCCCCCAGTTTTTCTGCAGCCAGGCAGGCTTCCCACCCTCGCTGCACCCCTGCCTCACTGAGACTAGTGAACTTCTTTTTTTTAATCTGCATGCAGACTTTAGATCCCCTTTATCTAGCAACACTTGGATAACTCCACCCAGCTTTCACCCCTCTAAGATTCAGACCCAGCGCATCCTTTTGGGATTTTCTTTTTTTTTCTTCATTGCCCACCCTCTGCACAAGTTCCATACACTAGTTTCACAAAGAGAGGTGTGAGGCCTGACATCAAGAAGCCTGTGATTCTTTGACAAATTTATTTAGTTGCTTTCTGGCCTTTGACCCAAGTTCCATGACTGAGCATCAAAGGTCCTCTAAATTGTCCTCTTAGCTGAACTCTTTTCTTTATCAGTGTGGGGGAGGCAGGGGAAACAAATCTATTATTATTGCTCCTGAGCAGTAACAGCAATGCACGCAATAATCATAGAAGCATAGTCTCCTAGACCTGGAAGGGACCTCAAGAAATCATCAAGTCCTGTCCCCTGCCATATGGCAGGGCAAAGTACCATCTCTGTCATCCCTGATAGACATTTATCTAACCTGTTTTTAAATATCTCCAGTGATAGAGATTCTGCAATCACCCTATGCAATTTATTCCAGTACTTCACCACCCTGACAGTTAGGAAATTTTTCCTAATGTCCAATCTAAACCTCCCTTTCTGCAATATAAGCCCATTGGATAATTGTGTATTTAATTTAGACTTAGAAAGTTCCAGGCCAGAAAGGACCATCAGATCACCTGATCTGATCTCCTGTGCTCACCCTTTAGGCCCCTAATTCACCCAGTTGCTCCTGTATTGAACCTAGTAACTTATATTTGACTAAAGTCTGACAGCCTTCAAGATACTACACTATCATGTGCACAGAAAGGATAGTGATGCTCCAGTGCCCAAGGTCCATTTAATGGCAGAGCATCGACTTAGTGATTTCTTCGTGTTCTTTTTTCTATGGTTGGCTTTCTGCACTTTTGAACTGTCACTGAAAGCTCTCTGCAATGAGACTCCATCATACTTGTTTTTTTCCTTATGAAAAAAAAATCTGTGAGAAGTTTCCATCTTAATATTTAGTTATAGTTCATTTATCTTCTTCGTGCCTTCACATTATTAAGGGGAGTTAGTTTTCACCAAGCCTCAAGGCAGCACAGCAGTAACAAAATAATATTCGTTGACAGCTTTCAGAAAGACCTCCTACGCTGCATTTCCTAGTTGGCTGGCACACCCTTGTGTCAGTGCTTTTAAATCATGCATGTCAGCAGGTTTTACACACATATTTACTCATAGTATGCTGGATTGTTAGGTTTGAGGGGGTTTTTTATCATGGTTTCCCATGTTGTTAAAATTAATCAGGGCCTGAAGGTCATTTTCTCTTCTGATTCCTGCTGGGAGATTGGTCATGTCTGAAATAGTGTGGTGAGCTGAGCTAAAATATTCAAGTCAACAACAGATGGCTTACATTTATATGTCACAAACAACAAGGCTGCCCTGGCAAATTATTACCTTACCTTTTGCAGTTTGTGATAGATCTGACCTGGAAAGGCTGTGACTATGGTATTGACCCCCTTTAGTTTTATCACAATTCAGTGTCTACTTCCGTGCAACATCTAAAAAGCAGCTGCTAAAAGCTCTCCATGGCTGAAGGGCTTCTTGAAAAATGTGAATATCCATCTTTATCACTTGAGTATCTTTAAGAACCTTATTTTAGCATTCAATGTGACAAATTCTGCCCTGAAACATATTCAGTGTGCAACTATATTGTACTTGATTAGCTCTCTGGGACTGTTGTATAACATAAGTTTAACAATCTGACAGACCAGTGGTCTGTGCAGTCACCAGTGTATGTTCTATCCCATAGTTCCAGGCACAAAGGGAAAAGGAAAACACCAGATGACTTATTTTGATTAATCCAGAAGAGCTGTGGACGGGTAGTGGAAGCATTCCTTAGCCAAAATGATCAATGCATCCAGTGAAAGGCAGTTGAGAGTAATAAAAGGGAAAAATGGGTACGCACTATGGGATGGCATTTCTTCCCCTCAACCAGCCTGATCAGATTTGGTTGACTACAACTGAAGCTGGATCAGCAGAGAATAATCAGTTCCTTTTAATCATTGTAGACGCTGCCTGAGGAGGGTGTGCATGGTTGGGATTCTAGCTTGCTCGAGGACGGCGGTGTTGGTCACTCCGTCCTTCCATATATTCCAAGGATGTGCCTGAGGCAGCACAAGTGGAAGACATTCAGCCTCTTTTCCTGACAGGCATACAGGGTCCAAGTCTCGCTGCCATAAAGGAGGTTGCTGAGGATGCAGGCACTGTCGACTTGCATTTTGGTGTGTGTACAGCTTGTTGTTATTCCACACTTTCTTGCTGAGTCTGGACAGAGTTGTGGCCGCTTTTCCGATCCTCCTATTTAGCTCAGTGTCCAACGACAGGGTATCAGTGATGGTGGACCCCAGGTAAACGAACTCGTGGACGACCTCTAACATATAGTTGTCAATGCTGATTGATGGGGATTCAGCAACATCCTGACCAAATACGTTTGTCTTCTTTAGGCCGATGGTAAGCCCAAAGTCCTTGCATGCTTTGGAGAACTGATCCAGCAGTTTTTGAAGCTGGTCTGCTGTGTGAGACACTAGACATCCTGTATAGTGAGCTAGCCTCTGGAAAAAGACCTCCCGGATGCCCCCAGTTGTGCTACACAGATGTCTGCAAGAGAGACCTCAGAGAGGTAGACATGGAGCTGGACAACTGGGAAGAACTAGCAGACGACCGCAGCAGATGGAGGCAGGGGTTACACAAGGGCCTTCAGAAGGGCGAGATGAAGATCAGACAGCTAGCAGAGGAGAAGCGAGCGCACAGAAAGCACACTAAGGACTTGCCAGACACCCACTACATCTGCAAGAGATGCAGCAAGGACTGTCACTCTCATGTGGGTCTTCATAGTCACAATAGACGCTGTAAATGAAGTCCTCAATTGAAACTGTAAAGGGCGTGATCCATAGTCTATGCAGACTGAAGGATGCCTACTACTACTAATACTTTAATTATTGTCTTAAAAATGTAAAGACAAATATGACATAATGACTTGTTTTCCTGACTTTTTCCCCACTACTGTGTTTGGTTAAACACAACATTTAAAGTCATTTCTCTTTCTACGCATAAATTCCAGTTCTTCAGTAAGTTCAGCACAGGGTGAGACTTATTCACTTAGATTTGTATCTGTGCATATCACAGGGCAGGACTGCTTCTCATGTTTATTTTAGACAGCGGCTACGTCTACACGTGAACGCTATATCGAAATAGCTTATTTCGATGTAGCGACATCAAAATAGGCTATTTCGATGAATAATGTCTACACGTCCTCCAGGGCTGGTGCCATCGACGTTCAACGTTGACATTGGGCAGCACCACATCGAAATAGGCGCTGCGAGGGAACGTCTACATGCCAAAGTAGCACACATCGAAATAAGGGTGCCAGGAACAGCTGCAGACAGGGTCACAGGGCGGACTAGCACTTCCGGGGCAACAGCTAGCTGCTCCCTTAAAGGGCCCCTCCCAGACACACTCAGCCTGCACAGCACGCGGTCTGCAGAGCCATAGGCACACACACCTAGAGCGACACAGTCATGGACCCCCAGCAGCAGCAGCAGCAGCAGCAGCAGCAGCAGCAACCAGAGGTCCACCCAGCTGCCCCTGTAGGAGCAGTGCTCGCCCTGCTCCATGCCATGCAGGAGGCAGCTGAGCACACCCTTGCCACAGAGGAGGAGCTGCCCGCAGGACAGGAGGACACAACCGCCAACCCTGCAGCACCCCGCCCCCCCTCCGCCTCATACGCCGCCGGCTGTGGAGCTACCCCACCAGCACCGACTGGTGGGAGCGGCTGGTGCTCGGAGAGTGGGACGATGACTGCTGGCTCCAGAACTTTCGCGTGAGCCAGCAGACATTTCTGGAGCTATGCCAGTGGCTCACCCCTACACTGACGCACCAGGACACCTTCATGCGGCGTGCCCTCAGTGTGGAGAAATGGGTCAGCATCGCTGTCTGGAAGCTGGCCACTCCAGACAGTTACCGATCCGTGGGCCAGCAGTTTGGCATCGGCAAGGCCACCTTCGGGGCTGTCCTCATGGAGGTAAGAGGACCCACAGGGAGAGGGGGAGGCAGCCCAGGCAGGGGAGGGGAGGGGAGGGGAGGGGAGCCCTGGCAGGGGAGGGCCACACACACCCTGCACACCCCTCCTTGGTGCTCTCCCATGTGCTTCCCCTGCAGGTCATCCGTGCCATCAATGCCCTTCTCCTCCACAGGCTCGTGAGGCTTGGGGACCTGGATGCCGCCATCATGGGCTTTGCCACCCTAGGCTTCCCCAGTTGCTTCGGGGCTCTGGATGGGACCCACATCCCCATCCGTGCCCCAGAGCACAGTGGAGGACGCTACTTAAACAGGAAGGGCTACCACGCAGTAGTCCTCCAGGCCTTGGTGGACAGCTGGGGCCATTTCCTGGACATTTATGTGGGCTGGCCTGGCAGCACCCACAACGCCCGCGTATTCCGGAACTCGGGCCTGTGCTGCTGGCTGGAGGCGGGGACCTACATCCCCCAGCGGGAGATCCCTGTGGGGGACACCACCATGCCCCTCTGCGTCATCGCAGATGTGGCATACCCCCTCCGGCCCTGGCTCATGCACCCTTAGACGGGCCATCTGTCAGCCAGCCAGAAGCGCTTCAACATGAGCCTGAACCACGCGCTCCAGGTGGTGGAGCACACATTTGGGTGCCTCAAAGGGCTCTGGAGGTGTCTCCTCACCCTCCTCGATGCAGGCCCCGCCAGCATCCCCCAGATTGTGGGCGCGTGCAGCACCTTCCACAACCTCATTGAGAGCAAGGGGGAGGCCTTCTTTCAGGGCTTGGCTGTGGAGGCTGACAGGGCCTATGTGCAGCCACCCGCTGCCCCCAGTTGCCAGGTGGACCCCGAAGGAAGCCGGGTCCGGGAGGCCCTGCGGGCCCATTTCGATGAGGCCACGGGGTGAATGCTGGCAGGCCCCCCATTGCCCCTCCCATCCTCCACAGCACTCCCTGCCCCTACGCATACACCACAGAGCACCCAAGAGCACCCCCCCACCTTTCTTGAAAATAAAAACAGACATTTGTTTATAAAACCAGATCTATATTGAACTCTCCTTATTAATATCTTAACTAGCTATTTACAGGCCGAATAAATATTACATATATATATATATATATATATATATATTATAAGTCCGATAAGATGAAAGGAAAAAGGGGGAAGACAAGGAAGGGGAGAACTATGTACATGGGGGGGGCAGGTATCAGCATCATAACAACAATATAACAACAGGGGTCTAATAGAAACTATTTACAAACGAACATAAAACTGAGGGGAATATATACAAAGAGGGAGTGGGGGAGCCACGTGCTGGTCCCCACACCCCCTAATGTCCAGTGCTGGGGGTGGGCGGCCGTGACCCACGCCTTGGCCTCAGCCCTGGCCGGGGCTGGCTGGGGGCTGGGCGGACCGGGAGATAAGGCCAGCGGGTGTCAGCTGGCCCCAGGTCCCCCTCGGCGGAAGGGCCCTAGGTGGTGGGTGGCGGTGCGACGGCAGGTGGAGCAGCAGGTGGAGCAGCAGATGGAGCAGACAGGGCGGGCAGAGTGGCGGCCGGCGCGGCATGGGGGGCCAGGTAGTCCGCGATACGCTCGAATGTACGCATGAAGGCCCCCCATTCCTCCTGGCACCAGGCAAGTGCCTGCTCCTGCAGTTCAAGGCACCGCTCCTCCATGGGCAGACACTGCTCGTCGACCTCCAGCTGCTGATGGTGGATCTCCAGCAGCTGGGGGTCTGTCGCCGTCCGGTGGTGGTGCTGGGTCCGCCGTCATCCCCGCCGTGGGGCTGGTCGGTCCTCCGCCGAGGGGCTGGCCTGGAGTGATGGCCCCAGTGGGCACTCTGGCACCACTGACACCTCACCGGCACTCTCCAGTCATTCCGGTGGTGCAGCTGCGGAACACAGAAGCGGGGGAAGAAGAGTGGAGACAGCCGTTAGTATGGGCCCCGAGCCATGGCCCTTGTCCTCCCACCCCTCTGCTGCAGGTTCCCCATCCCCGTCCCTGGGAGATGCTGCTGATGATGATGATGGGTGTCCCATCCCCTCCCCCCGGGGGACCCTAGGTTCCGCTCCCCCCAAGCTCGGGGATGGGGCATGGCACTGTCATGCTGGTGGGGCAGGGGCTGATGCACTCTTCTGAGGGACATGCCACTGCTGTCCTTGGGGCCATGGGCATCTAGGCATGTGGAGGGCCCTGGTCATATCTCTTACCCCTGCCCCTCAACCCCGGGGATGTGCACTGGGGGGGTACATACCTGATGGTCCGCTCCCATGGTCGGGGGACACCCGGTGGGTGGACGCCCGGCTGGAGCTCCTCGGGGGCAACATAATCCACAGCCCCCCATCACTGGAGGAGGACGCCCCCTCCTTCTTCTCCGGCGCCCCAGGGATGGGCTCCTGGGGGAGCCCCCGGGGTGCAGGGCTTACCTCCAGGGCGGACTCTGCCTCCGGGTCCTGCTGGGGCTAGTCGGCCGATATATCAAGCGTGGCCAGAGGGGAGGAGGTGTCCCGGGGGCCCAGGATGTGCCTGAGCTCCCTGTAAAAGGGGCAAGTGATGGGGGGTGGCCCCAGATCGGCCGGCTGCATCCCGGGCCCGGGCATAACCCTGCCGCAGCTCCTTCACTTTACTGCGGACATGATCCGGAGTGCAGGCAGGGTGACCCTGGGCGGCCAAGCCCTCAGCCAGCCGAGCGAATGCATCCACTTTCCGCCTCTTGCTCCCCATTACCTGGAGCACCTCCTCCTCACTCCAGAGCCCCAGCAGGTACCGAAGCTCGGCCTCCGTCCAGGAGGGGCCCTGCTGCCGCTTCCCGGCCTGGCTGCCGGGGGGAGGGGTGCCCTGGGGGCGCTTTGGGGGCTGGGGGGCGGCCATCGCAGCGGTGGGCGGCTGTTCTGGCTGCAGAGGAGCATGCAGGCTGGCCACATGGCTGGGCTGCCGCCTGCACACTCTCTCAGCTTCCTGCACAGGAAGGCAGGGGGCGGGGAGCTTTAAGGGGCCACTGCATGCGGCGAACGTCGAGCTCAGGGGCTGGAGAGAGCATCTCTCAACCCCTCAGCTGATGGCCGCCATGGCGGACCCCGCTATTTCGATGTTGCGGGACGCGCAACGGCTACACATTCCCTTCTTCGACGTTCAATGTCGAAGTAGGGCGCTATTCCCATCTCCTGATGGGGATAGCGACTTCGACGTCTCGCCGCCTTACGTTGATGTCAACTTCGAAATAGCGCCCGCCACGTGTAGCCGTTATGGGCGCTATTTCGAAGTTGGTGTGGCTACTTCGAAGTAGCCGGCACGTGTAGACGAGGCCATTGTTTCACAACAGGAGCTAGCTGTTTTCATCTGTAGATTTCAGAGTGCTTTACAAAGGATGTATCATTATCCCTATCTTACAGATAGAGAAGTGAGGAACAGGGAAGGAAAATATCTTTCCCAGTGTCACTCACATTTCCTCAGTGATAGTTTATCCCCCAAATCATTAGGTCACTCTGTAGTAGTTATTTAAGTGACATTTTCAGAAATATACTAATAATTAATGTACAGCCTTCCTCCGCCTTATGAGGGTAATTCGTTCCTCAAAAACCCCTCTGAGGGTGAATCCTCGGAAGTCGAAAATATAATTACCATTAATTTCAATGTGAAAAAATTTTATGCGTTCCTGAGCCCCAAAATGTACACCCATTTATGCTAAGACAACAACAAATCCCATTAAAATGAACACAATTACTTCAGTAGTTAACATTAGTTATCATAACACAACCTAACAAGGCATTTTCCCTTCATTAATTACTCTATAATATGGCTGTTAACCTGCTTTTGGGGGGCTGTCCCAGGTGCAGAGATAGGGCTGTGAGGGGAACAGAAATTGAAGAGCACCTGGGAGTGGGGTGCAAAGCTGGGTAGCTGCCCACGGCTGCAGAAGCGGGGCCAGTGCAAGGAGGTGGGCAGGGCAGAGCAGGGCACGGGGAGGCAGCCCAGCCTGAGTGCAGCTCAGGTTAAGCGGGGAGGGGGCGGTGCCAGGGTCTGGCCGCATGGGGAGCTAGGCAGGCACAGGGGTGCCCCGGCTGGCGAGGGTTGATGCCTCGCTTGTATGGGGCTCCACGGTGGACAGGCCCCTCCAGCAGCGGCCAAGGCAGCAGTGGCAGGCGAGCCAGGTGCTAAATGGGATGGAACGCTGCAGGCGGCGAGCAGCTCCCAAGGCACAGCTGCGCAGGGGGGCGGAGGTGGCCCCCTAGCCGCCTGGGGGTGGTGAGCGGCAGTGGCAGGGCTGGGATGGGCTGCACACCCAGCAGCCACGTCTCACAGAGCGGGGTGATCTACTGCCGGGACTCAGACGAGTCTAACTCCCAGTACCGTGCCACCGCCCCCGCTCATGGCCTCTTCATCAAGACTGACACGGCTGACTCCATCCCCTTGGTGCTTGCCTACCAGAGCCGACAGCCTCCGCCCAGCCCTGGCCTGCACCACCAGGAGCGCAGGGAGACCACAGCCGCCAGCTGGGCCGGGGTGCACCATTGCTGCAGTGCTGAGGCGGAGACCCAGACCAGCCACAGCAGTGTCAAGGTAAAGGCGGGGGTGGGCCGAGGTTCCCAGGGCAGTGTCTCCGTGGGTGGGTGCTGTCCCCTTCTCTCCTGGCTGCGGAGGTGGGTGCCCGCTGTGGCCAGCCAGAGGCTCTGGGAAACCACCGCCAGGCACTGCGGAGAGATGCACCAGGCGGGCAGCAGCTTCAGGCAGCCGATGATTGGAGCTGCGGCCTTTCTCCCACTTCAGGGTGGCCACGTCCCGCTGAGGTGTGCGAAATCCAAATCAGTCCTCATAAATATGAAGAAATGCCTCTTAAGATGAAGTAGAGGTATTAAATGAAATGCCTTGTAAAGTCCAGTTCTCGTAACCTGAATGGGTGTATCTCGGGGTATGATTGTACTTGCTCGCTAAAAACATTTTTATCTAAATATTTTAATTTCTGTTTTTTCCTTCATACTTATTTAATGGAACAAGATTCACTGTACACATAAGAAATCCCCCCATCATCGTTAGTGACTGAACAAATTTACAAAAAGCAACCTGCAAAATGTGTGATTAAATATAAATGCACTACCACACCAGATCCTCTTTTATTGTTGAACTGTGCAGCTACACTTTCCTCCAAAAGAAGAAACAGCATGGGGTTAATGTAATGTACTAAAACAAAATTATATAGATGCGTGAGGAAATTAGAAAAACAGAAAGTTTCATGACACTTGTGCTGTTTATCCCTATGCAAATTAAAACAGCTGAGCTATAAAAATCCCTAAAACACACAGATTTATAGCAGAGGTGATGACAGATTTGCACAAGCACTTGCAGAAGTCTCTGTATCCCAAAATGCAATTGAGAATATCTGAATAACTGAACAAAACACAAACATAGGCAATATGGAAAGCTGTCCTGAAGAAACAGTGCATATGAGGTGTTTAACTCATTACCGATTTTTTTTTTCAGCGACTCTGCTTTTCACACAAGGGTCATGTCCACATGCACTGCTTTTCCTGGCAAAATGGGGCTTTTGTCAGAAAAATATGTGGAGATTCTACATACAAAACGTGCTTTGTTGACCATTTGTCAACAACACCCAGCGCATCTGCCAAGAACATTATACCTCTACCCATTTAGGTATAACACTTTGTCTACAGTGGTCTGTTGACAAAACAGACGTGTAGATGCTCCAGAGCCTTTTTCTCAACAGACAGGGCTTCTGGTTCTCCAAACAGTCTTGTTTGCAGAGCTTCTGGTCAGCCATTCTGTCAAGAGAAAGCCGGGCACTCTGACCCCTCTCTGTCAACAGAGCAGGTAGCTTTTTCAATCTGCTTTTATGTGTAGACGTGATCTGTCGACGGAGGTCCTGCTGGGAAATCTCTTCCAACAGTGACATCTATTGACAGAGGCTTCCTGTGTAGATGTGGCCTAGGAAAGGTATCATTGATCATGCAAGTCATTCACAAAATGTAGTGCATAGGCAATACAAATTGTCTGACTTTTTAAAGTAGTACTTGAATATGTCATATGCCAAATAAATACATAAATAAATAAATGAAAGGAAAGTGAAGAAGATACAATAAAGCCGTAAGAATAGAAAACTTTTTTGCTCACGTGCTGATGTCCTGTTGAAGCAGGAGTTGTCATCATGACTGTCTGCACTACCACTTTTGTCAGTCAGGAATGTGAAAAAAGCATACCTCCCACCAACGTAAGGTTTATCATCAAAAATGCTGGCATGGATGGCGTTATGTGGGCAGGAGAGGCTCTCCTGTTGACATAGTTACTGTCACTCATTGGGGATGGTTTCAAATTACTTGGGCAGGAGAGCTTTTTCCTGCTAGCAAAGAGCAGCTATATACAAGACCTCACAAAGAGCTGCAGCAGTGTAATTGTGCCACTGTAAGGTCCATAATGTAGACATAGCCTCAGTTTCCAAATCATAGTGACAATGCCAGAACACTTCGTTCATAATATGGGCACTTTAACTGGAGTATAGACACTCACAATTGATACCTGGTGTCTTCGGTACTGACACAAGCTCTTTTTGTATTGTGCTTGCACAATAATCAAAGCAAAACCTTGATCCACGACTGAAGTCCTTCAGTGCAATTTCAATATGACTAATAAAAAAAAGAAATGCAGAGTCGGCCAAATTTACTTAATCATTCTTGTTAAAAATTGGTTTCACATGTCTAATTTTAAAATTTTGAATTGTATAGTGCTCAGCTGACATTGACTTGCTGGGCCCATGAGCAAGGTGAAGGAGGCGGCTCTACGCTCCTGGGAATGTGGTTTTGGGCTAGAGGGAAAGGGCTGTGGTCAAGGCTACAATAAAATGGCAGCTATAAATTCACAGCTTTTATGGTCTCTAGGATTATGGGACTGTTTAATCTGGCCATGGAAGAGTATGGGCAACAATTCTGTCATTCCTAACTTTTGAGTGCTCGTCTATGCGACCTTACGATGCTTTCAATGTGCGCTTTTTATGCACAGTACTAAAATAAGCAGAGTCCTTAGAAAGCTGAACATGTTGATATTTCATAAATAGAATAATGATTGTTAATTTGTGGTGTAAACTGACCATTTCAGTTTTGTTTTACAGTCTGGCTGTGTCTACACTAGAATTCCTCTGAGGATTTGTGGACCCCACTGTAAAACATAGAGGCTGCGTCTACACTACAGTTCTACTTCGAAAGAACATCTGTTGAAAGAGAAAATCAAAAGATCCTCTTTCAAAATGGAGCAGCCACACACACCAGTGGGGACAGAAGGTTCGGTCCGTTCTTTCAAAAGACGCCCCAGCACAATTTCAAAAGAGAGTGTCCATACACACCAGGATGCTCTTTTGAAAGAGCAAGGACAAGAAGCACCACAGGCAGGGTCGCATGGTGGATGAGCCCTTCCAGGGCTGTCGCCCGCTGTCCCCTTAAAGGGTCCTCCCCCTACCTCAGCCTGCACATGCTGAGGGCCAACAACCCTGTCCCCAGGCAGCGTGCAAGAGAAAGAGAGAGAGAGGGAGAGAGAGAGAGAGAGTGGGAGCAAGAGCAAGAGGCATCAGAGGTGGCATCCCGGTCCCCCATGGACATCGACCAGCAGCCCCCTCCATCACAGCTGTGGCCAGTGCTTTGGCCGTGGTCCCGGCTGCCATGCTGCAGCGGCTCCAGGTGGACGTCACAGCCACCCTGCTGGACTCCATCCTCAGGGCACAACATCCCTAGCTGGTCCCCCAGGTCATCTGCCACCTGTGGAGCTGGTGCTGGAGGACTGGGGCAATGACTGGTGGCTACACAACTTCAGGATGACCAAGGCAACATTCCTGGAGCTGTGCCACTGGCTTGCCCCACTCCTCCAGCACCAGGACACACACCTTAGGCTGGCGCTCCCCCTGCACAAAAGGGTGGCCATCGCCATATGGAAGCTGTCCACCCCAGAAAGTTACCAATCCATCGGCCACCAGTTTGGAGTGGGAAAAGCCACCACTGGGGCCATACTCATTGAGGTAAGCTTTGCCCAGCTCACACTTAGACTGCATATGGGGGGCGGGGCACAGCCTGGCAATGGGCACCATCAGGAGAAGGGCGGGCACCCCAGGGCCAGGGGTGGGGATGGGGACAGGCATGGACGGGTAAGCCGCACCCCACCCCATGTTCACGAGCATGCCCCCTATGCCCTGCAGGTCATCTGGGTGATCAACAAGGTGTTCCTGAGGCAGCTGGTTTGCATCGGGGACCTGGATGATGCCATCTGGGGATTCCAGGAGCTGGGTTTCATCTGGGGATTCCAGGAGCTGGGTTTCCCCAAATGCTTCAAGGCCCTGGATGGCACCCACTTTGTCAGCTGGGCCCCGGAGCACAGCCGCAGGGCCTATGTGAACCACAAGGGCTACCACTCGGTGGTCCTGGAGGCTCTGGTCGATGCCAACGGCCAGTTCCAAGACATCTACTTGGGTTGGTCCAGCCACACCCACGACAGGAGGGTCTTCAGAAACTCTGGGCTGGGACGTCGTATGGCCGAGGGGACCTTCATCCCCAGGCAGGAGCTCCTCACTGGGGACACGACAATGCTGCCCTGCATTGTGGCAGACGCGGCCTACCCCTTGCAGGAATGGCTGATGTGGCCATACACTGGGCACACCCAGACGAGCCAGGACCTTTTTAAGGAGTGGCTGAACTGTGCATGGAATGCCGTTGAGTGGGCATTTAGCTGCCTCAAGAAGCGTTTTAGATGCCTGTACACCAGGCTGGAGATCAGCCTCCCCAACGTCCTGGCAGTGGTCAGGGCCTGCTGCACCCTCCATGACCTGGTGGAGGTGAAATTCGAGCTCTATATGCAGAGGTGGGCTGCCGAGGCAGGGTGAGGGTAAGCACAGCCCCCTGCCATCCCGTACCACCAAGCCCAGCAGGATGGGGTGTGTGTAAGGGAGGCCCTGCACCAGGCCTTTGAGTGGGAGCAATGGTAACCCCCCCCAACCTGCACCCTGCACACACACACACAGCCACCCGCACCCTGCACACACATGCACACCCACCAGCACCCATGCACGGGGGACACAGGGTAAACCATGAAAATAAACCATTTATAAGGGAAAACTGTGCCCCTCATTATTAAGGGGGAACTATATACATGTGTGGGAGGAACTATTTACATGGGAAGGGGAAGGTGAATAGGGAGAACTATTTACATGGGAGCGGGGAGGGTGGCCGGGGGGCTGGGGTGTGGGGACTTCACTCCTCCAGGGGGCTCGATGGCTAGGAGCCCCATCGCCCACGCCTGTCCCTTCCTCCACAGGTCTGGGGACCCTACCAGGCTGTGCTGGGGCTGGTGGCACAGGGAGGTAGGGGTGCAGCTCAGGTGTGGTCTCCATGTCTGCACCGGGCTCGGCACGGGTGGCGGGGGGCCAGGGGCTCAGCCTTCACCTGGCCAGCCCTAGCCAGCAGGCTGTGGGCCAAGTGGATGAGTCTGGCTGGGGGGAGGTGGGGCGGGATCAGGGCCTCCAGGTCAGCCTCCTGGGGGGGTATTGTAGGGCGGGGCAGGGTGATGGGGGATTGGGACAGGGGGGAAACTGCTGGGAGGGAGGGGGGATGCATGGGTGAGGGGGGATGTGGGGGATGGTAGGGAGTGTGGGTATGAGAGTGACCTGCAATGGAGTGGCAGCAAGGACCAGGTGTCTGACCACAGCCTTGGTGAGGGCATCCAAGTTGGACCCCACCTGGTCCCATGCCTGCCGCTCCATGGCAAGCCACTCCCACACAACACTCATCAGCTCCCTCAGGGCGGCCGTGTGGGCCGTGTTCCCTACCTCCTCCTCCCCAGCCTGGTGTTGCTGGCAGAGGGACCAGCAGCAGCCCCGCGCTATCCTGGACCTAGGCCTGGACCACTCCCCGTCACCCTCTGTAGTGAGGCTCCCCGGACCCATCACAGGGCTGGTCCGGCTGCTGGCTGCTGGAGGTGTGGAGACAAAAGAGGAGAGGAACAGGCCATTAGTCCCAGTGAGTGACCCCCTGAACCCACCTCCCATCCCACCTGCCCCCTCCCAGCGGTCCTGCAGGGACCACATACAGAGTTCCTGGTCTGGGTTGTGGGACCGCTGGCTCTCCTCTCGCTCCCTCTGTGGCCCAGCGGCCCATGGTACCGTCTGGCCTCATGGTGCTGGGTGCTACATGTCAGCCCTGTGAGGCCAGGACAGCGGGGCCCTCTGGCCTGCCCATGCCCTGCGGCTGATGTCCCTGTCGGTGAGCTAAGGCCATCCTGGGCAGGACTGCCTCCCCCATCCCTCAGCTCCATGGCCACCAGCATGCACGGTACACACCTGTGGGTCCCTCCAGGAACTTGGGAGAAGCGTGGTCAGAGGGGGGCTGATCTGGATGGACCTGAGGGGACTTCAATGACGAGGGCCCCTTTGCTGCAGCCCTCATCATCGCTGGTGTCCTGGATCCTTGGGGGGCACCTGTGGGTGGCTGGTGGTCCAGGACGGTCCTCTCCCTCAGTCCCCATCCCCATCTCCTCCAGTTCTGTCAGGAGTTTGGCAGTGTTGACGTACACAAATGGGGGTCCCACCTCCTTTGGCCCAAGGAGGCAGTCCAGTTCTTGATAATAGGGGCAGCTGGTTGGCACTGCACCTGACTGCCCAGCCGTGTCCTGAGCCTGGCAGTACACCTGCCAGAGCTCCTTGAACTTGGACCTCACCTCGTCCTGGGTCTGTGTGGGATGACCCCGGCTGGTTAGGCCCTTGGCCAGGAGCTCAAAGGCGGGTGCGTTTTGGTGCTGGACCCCCATCTGCTGCAGGACCTCCTCATCTTCCCACAAGGCGAGGAGGTCCTGCAGCTCAGCCTCTGTCCACGAGGGGCCCTGATGTTTGAGGGGCTGGATCCCCTCCTGGAGGACTCCCCCAGTCCCTGGACGGCCCCAGGGGTGCGCGGGAGTCCCGGCTGCTGGCCATGGTGCTGGAGGTGCTGCGGCTTCCCCCGGGGCGTCAAGGCTGGGAGCTGTGCAAGTGGCAGCATGGGCTCCGTGCTGCCTGCTCACTCTCAGTTTCCTGCCTGAGGGCTTCTGGGAGCCTGTGTGCTGAAAGGCGGCCGGATGCACGAGCCATAGAGCTCCGCTTGTGCTGTGAGTGACGCCGCTGCCTGCCCTCTGATCATGGCCATGGAGGACCCGCTCTTTCGAAAGACTAGGCCATGGAGCATCTACACTTGCCACTAAAAAATTGTCTTTCAAAAGAGGGCGCT
This sequence comes from Carettochelys insculpta, assembly GCF_033958435.1. Lineage (NCBI taxonomy): Eukaryota > Metazoa > Chordata > Testudines > Carettochelyidae > Carettochelys > Carettochelys insculpta. The sequence goes on from NC_134137.1 coordinate 143,087,117, forward strand.
TTTCCCATCCCGGGAGTGTAGGATCAACTTCGAAAGAACGGGGGCGTTCTTTTGAAGTTACTTTCAAAAGAGCGTTGTGTCATTGTAGACACTCCATGGCTTCTTTTGAAAGAACTCAGTTTTCCGATTCTAATTTTTGAATGTACTTGCTAGTGTAGACGCACCCAGAGACTATGTCTATACTAGCATTCCTTTTTTGAAAGAGGCATGCAAATGAGGGAAATCAAAAATGCAAATGATGCAGATTTATATAACTGGCACCCTTTTCTTTTGAAAATGAGGATTATTTTTGAAAGAGTCTTGTCTACACTGCTTTTTCTTCTGTCAAAAGAAGCTCTTTTGAAAGATGAATAGGCAAATAAGGTGCCCAATAATAAATCTGTGCCTCATTTGCATTTTCAATTTCCCTCATTTGCATGCCTTTTTCGAAAGAGGAATGCTAATGTAAATGTAGCCTCTATGTTTTACAGTGGGGTCCAGAAATCTTCAGAAAAAAAGGTGAATAAAACTTTAGGATGTGATTTTATCTAAATTACATAAGCACTGAGAACACATTAATATTTCTTACTTCACAAGATTTTCCCTGTAAAGTGGTAGATAAATGTAAGTGGTGTGTACTAATGATTAGTGTCTGAATGAGAATCTTAAAAGAACTCTTATATGGATAGTAATAAAACCACTAAAAACCTGGCAATTACTTTGAAAGTTTCCAGTTATAAATTGTTGATCAACTTGTGTAGCATGCAAAAGTTATGACATATATATATATATATATATATGAGATATATATATCTCAGTGTACATGTAGTTGTGGTGCTAAATTTCTCTTTAAAACTCAGAGTTCTCCTAAGTGAAAGCTCACTAACGACATAGCTCTGATGTTCAGCATTTGATTGGAGCAGAAGTGGGTGCTCCTGCAAAACTCTCCAGCTGTGTGATTTAATAAATTTTGTCTATTTGTTTGATTCTTGAAAAAAAATTCAGTAATATTCCTTAGTTTAAAACAGCAGCCTGCTATGGGAGTTCAACATCTGTCCTGTTCTTTAGTCTCTGGGCGAGGATAGGTTGTTTATACTTATGTCACACAACAATCAAAGTCCGGCTGTAAATTTAAGAGAGTTCATGAAAAATAAGGAAAACAAAGAAAATAACTGAAAACCCTGTTCTCATTGAAGTTAATGATAAAGTTTCCATTGACTTTATTTAGGTCACAATTCCAGCAAATATCTGCAACTACTAAAAGTACATGTTCAGCATAATGTTTCTATGCAAAAAGTATCTTGAGTGAATTATGGATTTGTGGCTTTATACACACACACACACACACGCACACACTTTCTATGGCTATATACAAATGTGAAAAGAATTTCTAATGAAGCTATGTGTTATATGTGTCAAAATCGCTGTATACAATGTATAGGTATCCAGTCATATACTTAGTTATATATGATATTAGTAAAATAAGATCATTATAAATAATATGGACTATAATACTATATCAGGTTTTTACTGACAACATTATACATTGCATGTTTATGCAGGGGCTGAATGGCCTTTAGCCTACACAGCCAAGTACTGATAGTGTGTTTAGGAGTTGTATCAGTGACAGGAAAAGAGTCTATAGCTCTGTGCTTTTCCACTCTTTGTAGCCATTCCACTTATTCTGTCTCTTCTATTGACTGGGATTAAGGTCTCAGGAAATTTTATTGAGAGGGACTTTTTACGGACTACCACAGTCACCATTTGTCAGCAATGGCTAACAACCACATATTTCCTCTCAGCCTAATTAGTTATTAAGTGTAATACTTATGGGGAAACTTGTTATAAGTGACCACTGAAGAGAATTACAAAAGCTGACTGTTTGCTATGCATGATCTTCTTGTAAAGGTAGTAGAGATTTGTATTCAATAAGTTAAAGGTGATCTCTCAAAAAATGAAGTTCTTCGATAAGGGGTGTCATGCGGACGCAGCACAATCTGTCAAGATCTCAGATTGAAACTACAAGGAAATGCAAAAGACGAAGACCTTGGACAACGTGGAGAAGATCTACTGAGACTGAAGGACAACAACTGGGATACTCCTGCAGTCAGCTGTAAGTTTTGTCCCAGACAAAGTGAAGTGGAAGAGACTTGTAGATGACCTGTACTGCACTCAGAGTACAAGAAGTTAAGTCAAGTAAGTCAATAAGTGCAGTCTCTTTACAGTACACCCTGTGTTAAGAAAAATCTATTTTCCCCATTTCCAATAGAGAAGTTGAAAACCTAACACACAGGTAGTCAGGAAAGACTAGACTATTTTTTCCCAATTACAAACTAGGCTGGGTCATTTGGAATTCCTGCTGTCATACAGCACATTATGTGAGATCTTACTTGACTGTCAATGTAACTGTCCAACATCAAGTTTGAAATGCATATAGGGAACCTCTTGGTGTAGTATTAGCCCATGTCTACCATAGTTATGCATTGTTGGACCTTGAATCGCTAGTATATCTCTGATATATTACAGACCATTTCAGAGTTCCTGCATATTCTCAACAGGAACTACAGAGCAACATTTTATATTTCTGGCAACAGTTGTCATGTGTTTTTAATAAGAACAATAGTCTGCAGGTGCAGTGGTTATCTTTTGCAGTACATAAATTTCAAGGAGACTGTGTTCTTTTTCTTCTCTAACAAAGACCTCTGAGACTCACTATGCATCTGAGACCTAGCCATTGAGGCATAACCTCTGACCCACCATACAGCATGCAAAAGAAGAAAGCAAAGTCTTGGCGACATACTGAACACCTGCTTGAAACATGTGCAAAAAGTCAAGTTCGTAATTTAATGAACTGGCCTCGCTGTCCTGTTCTTACCCTACATCTGCAAAGATTCTAAAGGAGCACCTAGAATAAAAGTGTTCTTTATTATATGATTTGTAGTAATAAAATGTTACCCTTCTATAGAACCACTGTGAACAAACATTAATGCTGATGTAGTCTGTTAGAGACACCATTGTCTCTGCTGAGGGTGAACAATAAAAAAGCGTAAACATTCTCCCTTTTGGTTGTGTGTCCGTGACCATGAGGGAAATCCACTGAATGGAAAATAGATCCTTAAACCTGGAAAGTTAGTTGATATTCTTGTCTGTTGAATGGAGACTGCCAGATCATTTTTTGAACAGTTTAACATTGTTAATAGCAATTAATAGAATGACAGAGGGACACTGTTGTAAAAGTCTGCAGTACTGCAAAGGGTGATTTATATTAACAAAATTAGGAAACAGCATATTCTGGTGGACAAAACATTAGGGCTGCAAGTCAGGAGACATGGCTGACCTTGGACAAAACATGGAACTCCTCAATCCCTCAGTTTCCCTATCAGTAAAATAACAGTAATGCTCGTCTACCTGGGTGAAGTACATTGAAATCTTTGAACAACACCGTTTTAGTTTTCTGCATTCCCACTAAGGGCTAGACTCAGGTCTGCCTCTGGGACTGGGGAGTTGGGGGAGGGAGCAATTACCATGGGGCCCAGTGTTTCAAAGGGGCCTGGAGCTACTTTGCCAGTGGCAGGGACTGGCGCTCCAGGCATCTTTGTATTGCCACAGCAGCGCTGCTGCGTTGCTGCGTGTGGCTGTGAGGGAATGTCGGTGGGGGCAGCTCCACAGCCTGGGCAGTGCTGAGGGCCAAATGCCCTAAGCGCCACCCCTTTTGCCCTTGGCCCAAGACCCGCTGGCTAGACTGTAACCTTAAAAGCTGGCCTGAGTAAAGGGAATTGCAGAGTGGTGGTGTGTCAGACAGATAGGAGAATCAGTTGTAACTCTTATAGTCATGATTACCTCCTTGCTCCCCATTTGATCTGTGAAAGCAATGTGTTACTTCAGTTTCTTTACAGAAATTTAATCCAACACGGTACTCTAACAAGGGAATAGGGGGTTTACCTCCCCATCCCCTTCCCCAACCAAGAATCTCTGCATCACCTGTAAATCTCACTTGTGCAATTACAATTTGCATATTCAGCATCTTCTAGGATCTGACTTTTTGTGGTTTATTTCCTGTAATCATACTGATGATTCTCCCATTATAAAAATTCAATAACAATTTTCTACAGTGGCTTTGTCAATACAAATCTTACCTAGCTATCTACAATATCCTAATCAAGCTCATTAGCTGTTGCCACTTATCTGTTTATTGCTGAGCTTATCTTTCCACCTTGCCCCAACTTTCTCTTTGTTCCTTCCTATGGCGAAAAATACTTTTTGGGCTTGTCTACACTAACTCTCTGCTTCGACAGAGCATGGTAAGTCAGGTGTCGGGAGATTACTAATGAAGTGCTGAGCTGCACATGCAGCACTTCGTTAAGCTAATTCTCCCCTGTGCAACTCCAGAGTGTTAGACTTTGAAGTGCTGGCTCCCGTGTAAATTTTGAGGAGTAAAGGGACTTCGAAGCTGCCCAGGCACTTCAAGTACAGTCGGGTTAGTCGCGGCTAAACGCAAGTTGGCACTTCGAAGTTTAACACTTCGGAGCTGGCGCGGGGGACAATTAGCTTAATGAAGTTCTTCATATGGAGCTCAGCTCTTCATTAATAATCTCCCGACACCTGACTTACCAGGCTCCCTTCAAAGTAGGGAGCTAGTGTAGAAAAGCCCTTTGTTTCTTCCTCTACTGCGTTGTAGTTAGACTGATAATGCTGATAGTGCACAGGGGTTTCAGACTCCCCAGTACAAAGAAAACATTGACTTGGTAGAATCTGGCCACTTCCTTGCTTGGTATGAATTATTACTAGAGGAAAAAGAATTCTAACGGAGTGGTCTCCTCACATATGAATGGATTATTTTAAAGGCATATTAAGTAAAGCATCAATATTAGAAATAACTAAATTGTGTAAAATTTTAAAAAATGACTTGGGCATTTAGGAGCTAAACTCGCATTGAAATTCATTTTCTGTCCAACACTCGTCAGTGCCCATTCTACCATGTCTATGCATATCCCATGACTCAGCGGTGTAGTGCTTTCCCACCCCGAACTGACCCCCCCCTTGTCCAGCTGCATATAGGTAAGTCTGCTACAGCCGTAACTAAATGGGCATTTGGTTATTAGCTCATTTAGTTAGTGTTTGTACCCTTAGTTCCAGGGGCCCCAGGTTCTATCCCACCTGCTGACAAGTCAGGACTGTGGGCATTACAAGCGGAGGCTCATCTGAGATATCACATGGGAATTCTCTGCAGTTTGGGACACGCTTTCTTGGCTAGGGAGAAGTATGTAACTCCTACTTGCTGGGTGTAGCATTCCATCTCCCTCTACTGGCACCTAGCCCAACTGGACATAGGTGAGTCTACTACAGCCTTACCTAACTGGCATTCAGCTATTAGCTCTTCCAGTAGTGGATCATAAACACAGCTCCCAGGTTTGATCCTGTCTGCTAACAAATGGGGTCTGGCAGCTTTATACATGCATTTGTCTTTAGTGTATTAGCTCAGTGAGAGTTTGGATATGTCTTCACTACTCGGAAGATCAACATGGTCAGGGTTCATCTTCTGGGGTTCGATTTCACACACCTAGTGGGGATGCATAAAATCAAACTATCTGGGGGGTCAACAGTTGAGCCCTGTACTCCTCAATCTTGCAAGGAGTAAGGGAGGATGGTCAGAGAAGTCAATGGTGAATAAGTCGATTCCACTTATGCAATTGCCATAGCTGGAACTGCATATCTACAATCGACTTTAAGGGCTAGTGCAGACCTAGCCTCAGTGTGAGTATATCCACACCAACTGAGATTCATACCCCCCAGCTCCAAGTATAGCTCTGGTTGTAGTTTTGTCTTTGTCATGGGGTTATACTGTTAGAGCTTAAAGCACTGGACTGAGATACTCAAGACATTGGTTCAATTGCTGGTTCATTTTTGTGATCATGAGCAAATCTACCCTGTGCCTCAGTTCCCCACCTTTAATATGAGGATAATATTTCCTTCCCTCAAATAGTTTTATGTTGATGTAGTGTGCTCCAGTACTGCAGTGAGGAGGCTCATTTGAGTGTCATGCTTGTTGACACCTGAAATCTTGCACAGATTTGCTGTTCTTCTGACAATAATTCTTGTGGTCTTAGAAACAAAAACATGCACTGACAAATGGATTTTGTACTGCAAGTGAGTTTTCCTAGAGAACGAAATACTAAAATTAACTAGTTCTGGTTATGAGAAAGCTCTGTACTCTCAAAGCCAGATCTTCAATTGGTCTGAATTTAAGTCAGTGGAGATATGTTGGCCTTCAAATCCTAGGCAATAGACATTAAGTAAAAAAAAATGATGCTCTGATGCTCTACTCTAGGGTGTCTGGCTATATCACCAATAGTAGACTATAAAAAGTCTACCTCTGCTCTTTCAGGAAAACATGACTAAACAAAGGCCTCTGGGCACTGATTTAGAAAATCCCATAAGTATGTGCTCAATCCCACCTCAGTTTAGGGCTCGTGTTTTAACCTGTGCTTAATTTCCATTGCTTTAAGATCAATGGTTAAAGCATTAGTCTACTAAACCCCAGGTTGTGCTCTCAGTCCTTGAGGGGCCATTTAGGGGTCTGAGGCAAATAGATTTAAAAAAAAAATCTATCAGGGATGATGCTTGGTCCTGTTGTGAATAAAGGGGATTGGACTTGATGACCTCTCAAGGTCCCTTCTGCCTTTATGAGATAGATAGCGCTCCACAAAGAAGGATGCTTTTGCTAACTGGGTTCTTCAGGAAATATTTTCAGAAGTGGCTTGTGGTTTGAAAAATCTGTATCTGACACGAGGTATATCCATTTTGACAGTCTCAAAATGGAATCACTTAGAGTCATTAGCCAGTTTTGAAAATGTTGGTAAAAATGTCTTGGCTTTAGAGAAGAAGCATGTTGCTTATCCAGCTCTGTAAAACATTGATATCAATTTTTGCTCTGTAGATTTCCAGTAATTATGTTTATTGTTCTTAGCACCTATGTGACTGAGAGTAACAGGAGGAGGTGGAAAGATGATGAGAAAAGTCTAGGAATGAGGCAATGCATAATTTGATACTTAGGTCTCGCCACTTTGAGAAACAGGCCGAAAAAATACATTACACATGCTCTCTTCTGACTTTTCTGTATGGAAACAAAATAAGACATACCACATAAGAAACCACCCTTCTGTTTAAACTACTTGTTCATATAAAGGCCCATGGTAGTCATTAGAAACAATAATTAACCTTGATCTTTAACTGACAGGATATTATAACATTAGAAAGATAAACAGTTTCCATGGGGAAGTTTCCTTAACTCAGGTGCAGCTTACAGGAAAGTGATCTCCAGCATACATGGAACAGAAAGGGCAAATCTGGAGAACATGGCTAGACTACAAATGCAACAAGGAAGACATACCAAATCAGATTAATTTGGTGCTTAAAGGCAGAATGAAGCAGGATAGGGAGCTCTCCCCATGCCAGCCAAGGAGGGGAGAAAGCTATCAGGGAGGGATACTCTGTCCCCCCCAAGGAGGGAATTTGCCTTCTGTTTATAGCAAAAGAGAAGGTGCTGTGCTCTTCTCCATTCACCTTCACTTTCTCTCCTGATTAATGCATGCAGAGGAACTATCTTGATTCTGGCCATGATTCTTTTCTATTGCTTGTTTCACTTGCTCTTCCCTTTCTTCACCTGCTGGTAGGTTGATTTCAATGGAACAGGGGAGGAAGAGGTGTGTTCCGTGGGGGCTGGGACTGGATTGTGTATGTACTATGAGAAACCTAAGTAACCAATGGCCAACACTTTTTTTTTCCTTAAGCCTTAGACTCCTACATTTGACGGGGCAGGGATAGCTCAGTGGTTTGAGCATTCGTTTGCTAAACTCAGGATTGTGAGCTCAATCCCTGAGGAGACCATTTAGGCATTGCGGTACATAGATGTCAGGGATGGTGTTTGGCCCTGTCAAGAGGGCGGGGGACTGGACTCGATGATCTCCCAAGGTCCCTTCCACTTCTAAGAGATGTGTATCTCCAATTATGAAATCTTAAATAAAGAGTGAATATCTTCTGTAACAGTTTAATGCACAATGATGCCAAAGGAAAGCCTCAGTCTACTGTTTCATGGAGTTTGGAAGAGTCCAGTTGTGCTCATGAGTCATGTCCTAAACAGGAAATTAAAGCAAAATTGCCAGATTGGGCCCTCTTGTAAATTGGGTTTGTGTGTTGGTTCTCCTAGACCAGATCTCAGCCCATATAGTGAGCAGATGGAAGGTCTGGATATGCGAAGGGAGCAGACGTGGCAGGCTGTGGGAGCACTTTGTCCCTGGCCCAAAGACTGTGTACTGTCATCACAGGTGCAATAGGGGACCTATAGTGAAAAGCATGAACTGGCCCATCCAAAGGTCCAGCCAGCAGCTTACACACAGTTCAAAGAGATAACTCATATCCTTAACATTAAGCTCATTCACTAAGTGCTTTGCCAGGCTGGGGCCAGAATGGTCCATACCTTGCAAGGTTGGTGCCCTTTATACAGGGTGATTAATCAGTGTCTGCCACAGTGTTTGCCACTCTTTCTGAAATGAGAGCAGTTCTGGACAGAATGTGATAACTGGGCATATCCTGTCTCCCCTATTGCTATAAAGGGGGTTAATTCACTATGACATAATGATTTAGCTTTTTCTTTGGATAACATTTCATCTACGCCAGTTCATTTGGTAATGATGTTGTAACCCACTCATGTTAATTCAGCCTAGAATCATGTTTGCTTTTTTTGCAACAGAGTCACACTCTTGACTCACATTTAGCTTATGGTCCACTATGACTCCTAGATTCCTTTCAGCAGTACTCCTTTCTAGACAGTCACTTCCCATTTTGTATTTGTGCAACTGTTGGGTCCTTCCTAAGCGGAGTACTTTGCATTTGTCCGTATTGAACTTCATCCTATTTTCCTCAGACTATTTCTCCAGTTTGTCCAGATCAGTTTGAATTATAATCCTAGCCTCTAAAATACTGGCAGCTCCTCCCAGTATCATCTGCAAAATTTATAAGCCTATTCTCCTATATCCTTCCTGGTATCATCTGCAAAATTTATAAGCCTATTCTCTATGCCATTATATAAATTGTTGATGAAGATATTGAACAAATCTGGTCCCCAAACCGATCCCTGTGGAAACCCACTCATTATGACCCTCAAGCACAACTGTGAACCATTGTTAACTACTCTCTGAGAATGGTTATCCAGCCAGTTATTCACTGACCTTATAGTAGCACCAACTGCATTGTATCCCCGTAGTTTATTGATAAGAAGATTATTTAAAACTGTATCACATGCTTTACTAAAATGTATGCCATGTTTGCCACTTCCCTCATATCCTCAAGGTTTGTTATCTGTCAAAGGAAGCTATCAGTTTGGTCTGACGTGATTTGTTCTTTACAAATCCATATTGACTACTACATATCATCTTATTGTATTCCAGATGTTTGCAGACGTATTCCTTAAATATTTACTTCATTATCTTTGCTGGCATAGAAGTTAAGTAGTGGTTTCCTGGGCTGTCTTTATTTCCTTTTTTACAGATGGGACTGTATTTCCCTTTTCTAGACTTCTGGAATCTCTACTATCTTCCATGATTTTTTAAAGATGATAGCTAATGACTCAGACACTCCCTCATTCACTTCCTTAAGTATTCTAGGATGTGTTTCATCAGGCCCTCATGACTTGAAGACTTCTAATTCTTCTAAGTACTTTTTTAACTTGTTCTTTTCCAAGCCTAACTCCTATTTTCCAGCATACACTATTTTTGGCATCCAATCTCCACCAACTTTCTTGTTGAAAAATGAAACAAAGACGTCATTAAGCACCTTTGCCTATTCAACATTTTTATTGTTGCTTTTCCCCCTTCATTGAGCAGTGGATGTGCATTGTCATTGGATCCGGTGGTGTATAAAGAAAGTCTGCACCTTTCTAAAAGTCTTCAGCCCTCTGTTCAGGCCAATGTTCCTGAAGATGCGTGCATCATGCACCTTTCCAGACCACTCCATGTTCAAGTCCATGAAACACCCTGTGATCCACAAGTGTCTGAAACACCACAGAAAAGTATCCCGTTGCTGTTGATGTACTATGCTGCAAGGAGGTCTGATGCTAACATTGGAATATGTGTGCCATCTATTGCCCCTCCACAGTTATGAAAACCCATCTCTGCAAAGCCATCCACTGTTTCGCTCACATTCCACACACAGTCATGGAGCTTCACAGAAGGATGAAACTTATGGTCCTGTACACTCGCATTCACATGGCCCCAGTGATCTCCTTCCCCACTCCAAAGTGATTTTCAGCTGAACAGTAGCAGTCCAGAGTCACTACCTTCCAGAAAAAGATAGCCATGCCCTTCTTTACTGAGAAGGCTGCGCTGTTCTGATGTCCTTGCACCACAGGTCCAGGGCTAGCTCAGCAAACAGTTCTGGGGATGTGGCTTTATGCGCCTGAAAGTTCTGCAGCCACAACTCTTCATTCCACACCTGAATAATGATACAATCCCATAATTCACTGCTGGTTTCTCTAGCCCCAAAACAAAGAGCTGCTCTCCGAATTCCAAAAGCAAAGTAGAGTTGTTGCTATCCATATCACTCAAAATATCAGGTCCCAGTGAGTCTTCCTCTGTCAGAAATTTGACAGCTAACTGAATTGCTATGCACAATGCCTTCTTCATACTCACAGAGCATAGGAAAGCATTTCAGGATCTGTTCCGTCTCACTTCAGATGGTGGGGTGCACAGCAAAGAATGACCAGTGAAAAATGGTGCGAAGGAAAGCCAGAAGCCAATGGAGGGATGCAACAGAAAGCAATGCAGGATGTGCTGTGATCTGCTCCACTTTTCTACAGCACCTAACAACTAAAGGTGTCACGAAGTACTGTGAGTTACATGACAAGAGACCACTGCTCACACTGCCTTAAGGGTGCCAAAAAGTGAACTTGATTTATCACTAGAGGGAATTAGTGTGAACTATGTATTCTAATTTTTATTAATGGCAGAGAGATAGCCATATTCAATTCAGCACCTCATTAGTAATCTTCAAAATATCTATTTGCATGGCCATTTAGAAATTTTGGCCAAGTGTGGCCACAGTTCATGAATTTTTTTCTGTAGCTGACAAAATGCAACAGTTATGCCCAGTTTCCATTAAATGACCCCAGGTTTTTAATGCAAATAGTGCATAATCACATATTGGCTGTGTCTACACGTGCCCCAAACTTCAAAATGGCCATGCAAATGGCCATTTCGAAGTTTACTAATGAAGCGCTGAAATGCATATTCAGTGCTTCATTAGCATGCGGGCGGCAGCCGCGCTTCGAAATTGACGCTCCTTGCCGCCGCGCGGCGCGTCCAGATGGGGCTCCTTTTGGAAAGGACGCCGCCTACTTCGAAGTCCCCTTATTCCAATGAGCTCATGGGAATAAGGGGACTTCGAAGTAGGTGGCGTCCTTTCGAAAAGGAGCCCCGTCTGAACGCGCCACGCGGCGGCAAGGAGCGTCAATTTTGACGCGCGGCTGCCGCCCACGTTCTAATGAAGCACTGAATATGCATTTCAGCGCTTCATTAGTAAACTTCGAAATGGCCATTTGCATGGCCATTTTGAAGTTTGGGGCACGTGTAGACACAGCCATTCAGTCAGTTTCACGGAGTTTGATATTAATAAGTGGATTACAACGTTCTTTATATCAGTTGCAGTTTGTTTGACTTTTATTAATTGTGCAAATGTACATCATCATTCTTTTAAAAACAACCATGTTGCTGAGAATCAAAGTAAAAATTAAAGAGTAAATTAGAGTGTGTCACTGTTTTGATGTCCTATAAATATTTTCCAGGTGACCAGTGTGCCTGACTTATAAAACAAAGCAAAAATAGCCCATTTGGAACCACTCTGAATTCCTTTCATCTCTTTTTTACAGGAATGTGTCCCAAACACTTTTTCAGTTCAGCTCATAATTCTCTGGAAACCATTTAGCTAATTTATAAAAACAAACCCACTGTTTGGAGTGTGGCCTGCATCTAGCAGGGCATAATGATGCTGCCTTATGTGTTGTTCACTCTGGAAACAATCAGTCACACACGTGCCAGGAACAACAACAGTTGATATGTGCTTTGAAAGTACCCCAGCTCCAAAGGCACATATGTTTTGTTGACAAAACAGAAAAAGAAATAGAGTCACATTCAGAAGCACCACATCGTGATACACATACGCCTTTTACGTCACATGTTGGAGATTTCAGAAACTTCTGAGCACCTGGAGCATTATATTTAAAAAAAAGTGAAATTGTTAGTGTGTGTGCTTGTGTGTATGTGTGGTTACAGAGTAAGGCAAGAAGGGATCACTGAATTATTTGACCTGACCAGCTCTGTATTACAGGCTACCAACAGTATCCAGAATTCAGACATTAAACCCAACAACAAAAATGACAACAAAGTAAATGACACCTAGGATATGTCTACACTAGCATTCATCTTTTGAAAGAGACATGCAAATGAGAGAAATCAAAAATGCAAATGAAGCACAGATTTACATGTCTGGCACTTCATTTGCATATTCTTATTGCAAAAGAGGTTCTTTCAAAAGAAGAAAAGCAGCGTAGACACATCTCTTTTGAAAATAATCTCCATCTTGCAAAGAACCCCTCTTCCTAAAAAAAATAGGAAGAAGGGTTCTTTGGAAGATGGGGATTACTTTCGAAAGAAGAATATGCAAATGATGTGCTAGATATGTAAATCTGCACTTTATTTGCATTTTTGATTTCACATATTTACATGCCTCTTTTGAAAGAGGAATGCTAGTGTAGACAGGTCCACAGAAGACTAGACTATAATGTGACAGAAAGCAGAGGAGAAGGAGAAGAAGAAAGAGCTGAGAGAGGAGGAAAGGGCAGAATAGAAACACAAAGCAAATAAATGAGAAATTATTTACTTTATTTAAATTGTTTTATATCACAAACTTGAATGGCTTTATCTTCATTTGAGCTGGGAGTCTGATTCCCAGCCAGCATAGATGTATGCACAAAAGCACTGACTGGCAGCTGCCCAAATATATATCTAAGAGGTCTGGGCATGGTTGCTCTCAGTAATCTGAGCTGTTACCATGCTATCCCAGCTACAATGCCATTGTTAAATCACTACCTCATGCAAAGCTACTATGGGTAATGGCTATGGGAGCTGGGATTCATGTCATTCAGCAAATATGTAGATATAGCCTAAGATTAAGCAGACATGTCAGCCAAAAATCACTTACAAAATACGGTCCTGTTTCTGCAATCCTTGTTCTGACAGAAACTTTTGTATGAGTAATCCTACTGTGTAGAGTAGCTTTCATATAAATGAAATGCTTTGAGGTGTTGGTTGTCCCAGTACCAGTCATAGACCTACTAATGGAAAAAAGCACCAGCTAATGTGAAAAAAGTTGTCAGAATTGTTCCCAAAATGATTATTTGTGTGACTAGGTGCTGAAGGGTTGGGCCTTATTTTCCTAAGGGTCTCTGGTTAGAGAAGTCTCAATATGAGAATATGGGTACTAATTCTGCCTTATTAAATGTATATAAAGTTATTCTTGCTATGGTAACCACACCGAAGATAATGGTCTTACCACAGGTTTACACTGGTGTTATTGAGCTGAATTTGGATCACAGAATCCACACAATGGACATGGGAACACTCCATTATGTGATAACCTTTACTTTTATGTCTGGACACCTCTTACAAAAGAAAAACCTGCTGCAAACGGAGGTAAGGCGGTACAACCTGGAGACACTCTTCTTGTTTTAATGTAAAATCTATGAAGAAGGTAAAGTTCGGGCCTGCTTCTCACAGGATGAAAAGATTAGTGTATATGAGCAATGTAAAAGGGAATAGGAACATTGCATAAAATATAAACAGGGTCTCTACGGGATCACTTTAATAAAGTTGCTTTTTTAATTTCATAGTGAAGAAAACTTTTAGCAAGTAGTCCTTCTGTCTTCTGCACCTACCATGTGTTCATTAACCATCTTTGCATTTATGTTCCGTGAATATTTTTCATGTATGTTGTATATGCTTATTCAGATCACTAAAGTGTGATTAGTAGGAAAATTCTAGGGAAGCTATTTGTTACAAGTGGTACTGATAATAACTTACTTTTTTAAATCCTGTTTTCAGATGCTTATAGTTTTTCAAATTGAAATAGTTTAGAAAATAGAATTTTTCCATGCTTGGTATCTGACAAAGACTAAATTTTTGAGTAAGTTTCAGATAAAATGGTTTAATCTCTTCTGAGAACAAGTTTAGTGGGAAATAGTCTCAGAGGGATAGCTGCGTTAGACTGCAGCTTCACAAAAACAAACAGTCTTGTAGCACTTTAATCACTAGCACATTTATTAACTAGGCAATCAGCTTTGATGGGTAAGACTCACTTCTTCAGATTTTCAGAAAAATTCATTATTTTGTCATAAAAAATCCAACTGTGTCACTGTGAAATCCTTGTGCTTCCATTCTTTGGCTAAAGAACATGAGATTTGGTAAGGGGCCCATGTTAAAGTCAGCAACATGTCTTTTTCCACTTGTATAAAAATCTGTCCAAATTTGGCCAAGTTGTAAGCCTCTGAAAAATCTCAGGGCAAACATTCTCAGTAAAAATGTAAAGGAATCTGGCAAATACATTCTCTGAAGGTTCCATCTGCATAAAGCATGCTCCAGCCCCTCGGAGCTCTTACATGTGACAAATTTCCATGTGTGCTACCTCCACTGAGCATAGTCCATTCTGGAACTTCCATAACTTTCCATGCGCTTGTGCCCTGCATTTGCCAAGGGTCACTGCAACAGCTCTGGACATTGGAACTGAGAGCAGAGAGACCTTTTCTCCTGTGACCATAAAATAAAAAAATGTATCATTATGTATACACACAAAAGGCTGAATAAGCTTGCAAGGAAATCTTAATTCTGGACTTCTGAGTGTTTGACTTTCCAATATGGTGTTTTAATATTATATAGGAGATGTCATTTTAGGTACAGAATATTACAGGTACAGAATATCAAGAGACAAATGCCATCTTCAGCAACCGATAACTCTTTTTCCTTATAGTCTCAGAGGTGTAGGTGGGTTAGTCTGTGGCTTCACAAAAGTAACCACCCAAAAAAACCACTAGCATTCCTGTAGCACCTTAAAGACTATCAATTTTATTTCATAGCTTTCATGGGTAAGACCCTCTTCATCATTTACCCTGTGTGATAGCCTATTGTACTGTTCTACAATTGTACTGTTCAGTAAATATCTCAGCTTTTGTGTTCACCTAACAGAACCACCAGAGATATCAATCAACCAGAGCAAGCGCCACACATATACTGGAGCCACACATATATTTACTATCAGAAGGAGAGCATATCAGTGGCTGTGTCTACACGTGCCCCAAACTTCGAAATGGCCATGCAAATCGCCATTTCGAAGTTTACTAATGAAGCGCTGAAATGCATATTCAGCGCTTCATTAGCATGCGGGCGGCAGCCGCGCTTCAAAATTGATGCTCCTTGCCGCCGCGCGGCGCGTCCAGACGGGGCTCCTTTTGGAAAGGACGCCGCCTACTTCGAAGTCCCCTTATTCCAATGAGCTCATGGGAATAAGGGGACTTCGAAGTAGGCGGCATCCTTTCGAAAAGGAGCCCCGTCTGGACGCGCCGCGCGGCGGCAAGGAGCATCAATTTCGAAGCGTGGCTGCCCCCCGCATGCGAATGAAGCGCTGAATATGCATTTCAGCACTTCATTAGTAAACTTCGAAATGGCCATTTGCATGGCCATTTCGAAGTTTGGGGCACGTATAGACATAGCCAGTATGTGCTACACTTATAGCTCTTGCTAGCTCTAAGACATATATGTTTGAACAAATTTTCCCTTCTGACATGCTAACAACTGCATAAGATACAGTAAGGTCTCAGAGTACACGAACTCAGAGTGGGTGACCCCGCGGTTATGCGTCTGACCCTGACACCACACCCAGGCCCAGTTTAAACCACCTGCAAGCAGCTCTGGTTCAAGCCACCCCCCCACCTCACATGGCTCCAGAATGACCCCCGACTCTGGTTCAGAAGCCACTCCCCCCACCCTGCCCCACATGGCTCCAGTGAGATCCCCCACTGCCGGCTCACAAGCTTCCCGCCAACACCCCGCTACCCCACGTTGATCCAGTGCAACTCCCCCTGCTGGCTTGCCACCCAGGCACAGCTCTGGTTCCGGCTCAACTCCCCACCCCACCACAGCCCAGCTCACCACCCACGCTCAACTCCACCCCTCATTCCCCTGCAGCCCTAACCCACCCCAGGCTTAGCCCACCCCCCACCCTACTCCCACAACCTCAACCCACCGCCAGGCTTAACCACCCCAAATGCCCCCACTCCCTGGGACTTATCCTTCAGCTGCTTCCCCAGCTGCAGAATGTGTTCTGCCAGGGAAAAAGCCAGACCCCCAACTTGTGCGAAATCCCAGTTTAAGCAAGGGTGCATGGAATGGAACCCTCACATACTCTGAGACCTTACTGTACAATAATTTGCACTAGTGTAACTCTGGATCATTAGTCCTTGGATTATTATTGCACAGCATACTAAATAACTAAGCATTTGAATGATTTTTATTCCTTAATCCACATAATGCCTACATTATGCTGTAATTGAAAAGTGTGTGTGTGTATATATATATATATATACACACACACACACACACATATATATATTAAATATCTGGTGTAAACATGGAGTTTTGGTTTGGTTGTATGTACATAGCTGGTAGAATTTGGTTAAACTTAATGGGTGGGTTTAATTCCCCTGATGAGCAGAAGAGACAGGAGAATTTCTGACCTAGGTCATACTGACTCTACAAAATGGATAGGACACAAAGGTCAAGACCTCTGTTACTTAAGCCCAAACCATGTGCCCATTATTAGATAATTACAGTAGTAGCTCTCTCAAAGTTGATGTATTGTGCATTTTACTATTCAGACATTAAGGAAAGTTGTTATCCATGCATTGTATAGTAGATTGTTATGGTTCATTTACAAGTTAGATGATAAATCCTGATACTTTAAAAATTTCTTTTGATTTTATAGGTTTTAGTTTATAAGATGCAAGACTTAAAGTAAAAAAAAAAATACTGTCATTAATCAGACCAAACTGCTACTGAGATCTTAGAATAAGCAGACAGAAACTGTTATCTCCTTACTGACAGGAAACAGCAATATGACCTGCTCCAGAGCTGATTAAAATCAATGCGAGATAAGCAGAGTGGATTATGAGAAAAACAGAAGCATGTGGGAAAACATGAAATGTCTTAAATAACTAATAATTATATATTGAAGAAATGCATTTATATGTATTATTGATACAGGAATAATAAAATTTATAGTCTGAGCTTGTTTTATATTGCTAATTCTCATATCCTGACAGTTTCATAAAACTTTTATTCAGGCTAGGAAAACTGAAATATATTTATTTTATTTATATATATTTATTCAATACTTTTTTGTAAAACCGGGAGTCGGTACTCAGCCAGCTCCCTGCCTCCCATTCCCCACCCCAGCCAATCCCATGGCTGGGCTACCGAGGTGCCAGTACTTAGTACTGCAAGTACCGACACAAAAAAAAGCACTGTGTTTCTTTATCATTTTAAATGTTTCTGATGAATACCATATTTAGGATGATAAGGCATTCAATAAAAACAGATATGATAATAGGAAGGGGGATAGAATGCTTGGCTCCTTTACTTAAAGAAGTTGGGTTCTTTACAATGTCACATCATCCTTCAATAAGGAAGTTACCCAGGTTTAAAGCACTATGAAAAGCTAAAATCTCCAGTCATAACCTTGTCATCATGGTGCATGTTATATTACACTATTGCTAGCATTAAATATTGTTCTACATGAAATTAATTATACTGAAAAATTCCAACTATGACAAAATGCAATAACTCATCTTCGTAGCATCACCAGTTACTATGTTGCACCTCTGTGCTATATATTGGCTTCCTATAATAAAGTGCACATTAGCCCTTTAAAAACAATCCTCACATTTATCAGTCCTGTTTCAATCCTAGCTCAAGTCCAGGTTGTGATGGAATGCAGTCACAGAAGACGCCTTAGGATGTTCCACAGTGAGCTGACCATTCCACTGACACCCACCTTCTTCTTCTCTCGTGTGCTCTACTGCCCTGTTCTGCTGAGCCAGATCTGCTGGTCTCTCCCAGACAAGACACTGAGTCAGGGTTACCACCACCCCTCACTGCCTCCCAGCTGCAGAGTAATGCAGACACTGCTTAAAAACAGTCTTGGTGGATAAAGTCCTAGGGCACAACACCCAGGAAATAAATCCAGAAAGGGAACAAAACCCCAAATTAATTTCTTTCTCTCTGTGCAAAAGAAGGAAGCACGTGCAAATAAAAGATAGTTGCAAATAAAAGATACCACTCTGAAGTTCTGGAAATGCTTTACCCTACCATGAAGGGAGAAGAAAAAACAATAGTTGCACCTAATGCTGGAGAACTAAGCCAATGTTATTTTGGAGGACAAACTACAGTTTAATGTCTGTGTTCTAGTACTCAAAGTCCTCTATTGGTTTGATCCTAACTGGCTAATGGATTGCCACTTCTTCTGTGACCATAATCTCTTGAAGTAGCTTTATTCCATTGGAAATATGGAACAGTTGACACCTAAAGACAGGGCCATGAGAGCAGGGAGACTGAACATACACAGAAGCAAGACTTAGGTTCTGTCTACAGAGGCAGCCTTTGTCGACTGAAGTCACGGTCAACAGAGATCATGACAGAACCTCTGTCAACAGATAGTGTCTACACATAAAAGCAACTCAGAAGAGCAAGCCACTCTGTCGAGAGAGAGAGCAGCCAGACTGCCCTGCCATCTCTTGACAGAATATCTGACCAGAAGGTCTGCAAACTGCCCAGGGAACCAGAAGCCCTCTCTGTAGGATGGAAATTTCTGAGGCAGGTTATGGTATTCTGCTAAAGATCCACTTTTTGAATCCTAAAGTCTGGAGTAGGCCTATAATCCTATAGTTCAGAAATCCAGTTAGCATAAATGGAAGGTTATCCCCGCTTGCCCCTCCCATCTCATTCACATGACCCAGGGAAGATCATCCCGACTCAGGGAGGGCCTTGGAGTTTTGAGGAAGGGATAGTTGCCCTGGCAACCACACTCCAAGAGAAGGCCATGCAAGTGAGAACCAGGATATAATACTGTCCCATTTGCTATCCCAGGCTGGTACATAAAAACAAACGTGTTATTGTTCTATGTTCAGCAACGAATGGTCCTATGGCACCTTATAGACTAACAGAAAAGTTTTGAGCATGAGCTTTTGTGAGCAAAGACTCACTTCATCAGATGCACTATGTTGTTACTATCTTTTGCTTTAATCTTCTAGATAAACTCTGGATATGCCCATGTGAAAGCATCATCATTACTCCTGTAGACGTATCAATAATCCAATTAGACATATAGATATCATTAAATGTTCGCTTTATTTAAGTAACTTGTTAAGGAAAACCACCCACACTAGAGATAAAGTGTTCTGTGAGCTGTGGGCAGGGACACTATGTAACCTTTTTAGATTATTGGTTTATTGTGCTCATTTTGTCTTGCTGCTAGAACCTATCCAGGCTTGCATAACAACAGCAGCACATATACTAAAACTGGAACAATACAGACAGGACCAGGATGACCCATACCATAGTTTCCCCCTGCCCCCCATCAGCATCTATATAACCAACTGTAACCTATTTTCTGGCAGTGTTCACTGAGCCTAACCAGCAAAGTGGCACTCCACCACCGTTGTGTGTAATAAACCCTCCTGCTTGCTTCATACACAGTGTCCAGACTTTGTTCCAACACTCTCTGTCCACAGAAGCATCTACCCATGCACTCTGTCGACAAAGGCACTATTCCTGATCAGGAACAGGGATAACGTTGCTGACTGAACAGCTGAGTTTTGTTGAGAAACTCTTGACAGAGCACTTTAGCCGTATAGACACCAGCCAACTATTTTTTAATATGGAGCTTTATCTATCTCATAGAACTGGAAGGTGCCTTCAGAGGTCATCAAATCCAGTCCCCTGCCCCATGCAGCAAGGCCTATCATCATCATCTTCCCGCAGATTTTTTTTTTAGTTTTTTCAATGTATGCGCAAGATCCCTAAATGGCCACCTCAAGGATTGAGCTCAAAATGCTGGGTTTTGCAGGCCAATGCTCAAACCACAGAGCTATCCCTCCTCCCCTGAAAGGCCTATTCTGTCATCAGAATATGCGCATGTACTTAGGAACTTGCTTTGTTGGTTGAGCATAGCCAGAGCTCTGGGCTTTAGGGTATGTCTACGCAGCAGCCTTATTTCAAGATAAGCTATTCCAGAAGAGCTATTCTGGAAGAGTTTATTTTGAAATAACACTGCTACACACAAATGTGCATTCAAAATAGCACTTAAATATTTCAAAATACAGCATCTACCCACATAGGCTGTGTCTACACTAGCCCCCACCTTTTGGGAAGGGCATGCTAATTAGCCACTTCGGCAGATTCCAAAACCAAATGGGAAGAAGGGGCTATTGAAGTCTGGGGGTCCTTTCGAAAGGCCCCTGTCTACACAGGTGGCGTGCATTTCGGAAGTGGCACTTTTGAAACATGCGCAGCTTCCATTATGCTAATGGAGCACTACATATTCATGGCAGCACCTCATTAGATTCTGCCAAAGTGGCTTATTAGCATGCCCCTTCTGAAAGGTGGGGGGCCACGGCCACAGAGCCTATTTTGAAATAGAGCCATTGGAGGCATGATGGCTTATTTTAAAATACGTTCTATTCCCTGGCTTAATAGCACCAATTTTGAAATAGCTGTTTTGAAATAGGCCCTACTCCTCATAAATTATTTTGAAATAACAGTTGCATTGTGTAGATGCAAGGATGGTTATTTTGAAATAATGGCTGTTAGTTTGAAATAACTTTGCTCTGTAGCTCTACTTTTAGAGAAAGGGTGAACTTCTTAATTATTGACAGTGGAGGATGTGCAGTTCATGGCATTCAAGTGTTGAGAGCTTGCATTAAGGCTAAATCTACATGGCATATCACTGGAGACCCTGTGTATGATATGTATAGCTCTACTTCACAGTCAAAAGCAATCTGAATCCTCAATATGGTATGCATCAGTTAAAAAGCCCTGGCGAGGAGTAGACAGTGGAAAAGGTTGAATACCAGGGAAACTCTTGCCAGACAAAACTGCTCTAGGGAAAAAGCTGCAGGGAAACTTGCAATACCTCCCAGAGCCTTTTCCCCAGCTATCTGATACCACACCCTTGCTCCACTGCTGGAGCCTTTCTCTGCAGTAAGGAAAAACTCTAGCAATGGGAAGGCAAAGCGCCACTGCACTGACAAAAATAACAGCATATGCATTGCTTGGGCAGGTAGGTTGATGTGTAGGTTACATACAACAAAGTTCAAGTACGTCCTTACTTGCTTTGTATATCACGCCTCATCATCTACACTGCTATTTATATGTGCAGTGTATTTGCTCTATCTGTTGCCACAAGGAGTGTTCAGTACAGATGTTTCCTAAATTATTTTTGTTTAAGGGTTATATAATTCTAGCACAATAGAAATTAAGTCTGCTGTTCCCTGAAGGTCAGTCTTTTTGTCTCTTCAGTCCAATGGTCCATCTTCCAATCTAGACGGTGATCCCTTTGGCCTCTGTATCCACACACTGCATCTTTACACAAAACCACGTGCTCCTCAAGAGATAGAGGGGCACCTTTTCAAACCTGTTCTTTGCCTGGCTGTTGCTGTCTGGGGATGATCAACTCAGTTGTAAGTGGAAATGTGGATTCTGAACATATCTGGTGGAATTCTAAGTAGACTTAAATATTGCTAAGGATGTCTAGAGTTACAGGAAGGTACTTTTGTTCTTGGTGTAAACTAAAAAAAAAAGAATGAAATAAATTAGAACATTTCTCCTTGCATGCAAGGAAGGAAAAGAGTTTGTGCTTCAATGCTTAGATCTTTGGGAGGTGCAGAGACACTCGGAGAGTGGGAGGGGGGGCACAGAATTGCTGAGACAGACTGTTCATGGTTCTCATTATTAATGTAAAATGGAAGTGATTCACATAAAATTATTAATGATGAATCTTCAAAGAGCCAGTCCCACCCTTTACCTTTTATCTCCGCTTCTGGTTTTCAATATTAGTTGTGTTGACAGCATAATCTTCATGTTTGAAATGACACAATAAAATCTGGTAGCACATTCTTATTAATTACTACCCTAAGGAAGCTTACTATTTCTCATCTTAGAACATGATCCAGCACCTCCAAAATTAACAAGAGTCTGTTATTGACTACAGTGTAATGGGTTCAGCTCCTTGCATTGCTAAGTTCCTTAATTTTGGAAAATAAAACAAATTCCAACAAGCCACTTTAAAATCCCTTTTATTCATAGGGAAATACTTTTACAAAATTTCAGCTTTACCGTAAAGCATCCATTTCAATAAGTAAATTTTGTGTTGGCTCTAGTCCTCAACCAGAGGTGTACTATACTGCCTGTTCCTTTTGCATGTAGCTACACTCTGGATGAGACTGTGGCAATACCAGTTAAAAACGTTGTGTTCTAAAAAGTACCAGGTCTGTTATAATACAATTTCATGGATATTTGCTTCTTTTGTGTGTTAAAGAGCCTATATCTCAGCATGTAAAGGTACCAACTGGACAACCTTATAGACTAAATCTCACTAGGCACAAAATTGATTGATAAGTGACCGTGCAAGTTTTCCCTTGCTCATCTCACTGATCTACGCAAATACTGACCCATTTAATACATGAACTAAAGGCGTGAGCACTGTGTAACCCTGATGCCAAGAACCATACAACATCAGTCTGAGGCAAGCGAATAAATGAAAAATGTTTTACCCTTCTAAAGTTTAGAGACTGTTCATATCAGGGCAAATATAAAGTTAAACGATGAATTATTGAAGTATTATTGAAGAATTATTGAAGTAAAAATATATTAGGCTAATATTCAACAAAGTCAGAGACTGACACCAGAGTTAGAACTAAAGACAAATGCCTTAATTTGACTTCCTATACATTTTTACATCTGAATTAGTAAACTTATTTGAATTGTAGAGTGCTTCTTGAAAACCTGATGAAAATGGATTTTACCAAGCCAGGTAATTCCTAATTATACTGGATCCTACCAGATAGATATGAGGCTAAGATGTTCCTCATAAAAGCCTAAAATAAACTGCAGTATTTGATGGATATGATAATCTCAACCAGTCAGAAATACACGTGACATGGAACAAATTAGATGTTATTCCTCCAATATCCAGGAATGGGATTCAAATTGGAAATAGAAAGAGATAAGATATTATCAATTTACAGTCACAAAAAGGCTGCTAATGACCCATTGCTTTTTTAGCAGTCTAATTTCTGACATAAAGGCTCAATGTGGATAATCTTATAATTCTAATATAATCTGTTGTATAGGTTCAGCATTTGTGAATTTACAAATCCATTTCAAGTTAAAGATATGAGGTGAAAACCTGGCGAAACACTCATTGACTCTCTGTGGTTGTGATTTCTCAACTTTTTTCTAAGAGCCCTCACTATGGTCCTATTAAAGCCATGTGAATACATGCAGAAACTATTCCTCATATATGTATTCAGTGTTTAAAATTAGCTTTCTTGGGACATGTTTACCTTCCTTTTATATATGCTTCATATGATAAATGGTCACAGAAAGGAACATTTATATTCACATCAGAAATGCTTCAATGATCATCCAGTCAGAAGCAATGCTGTGTGATTTATCTGACCCAACCCAACTGAACAGTATCGCTTGATATATTAATCTACAGAGTGAACAATTCCAACAGATGTAGAGTATAAATTCAAATAGACAGTAGAATATTGTATTTTCATTTATGGGCATTGTACAGTAAAAAAGAGGTTACCTTACACAAAGTAACTATTTTTTCAAATTATTCATTCCACTTTGGGTCCTGCTCCTGCATTAGTTCTTCTGGATCCACTATTAGGCACCCACTTAATCAGTGAAATTTTGTACACGAAGATATACAGTTGACCACTGAACAAAGCATTAACAATAAACCCTTTTTGTTATATTTATTCATACGGAGTAGTACAAGTGTGGCCAACCTGCAGGTCTCAAGCTGCGTGCATCTCTCTGATCAATGAAATGTGGCTCCTGCTCAGAGTCATGCACCAGGACTGCTCATTGCTGCTCTGCACACGTGTCCCAGCACCTGGAAGGATGAGCGCATGGCGGTGGCTCCAGTGAGTCCCAGACCTAATAGGTACTGGGTTAGAGCAGGGATGGGGCAGCTGGGGGTGCCTGGTTCTGGGGGAGGGGGAGGGCATTGATCCATTATATATTTATTTTTATATATCTATCGACAGATAGATAGATAGATAGATGACTGTTTGCACTACATCCACAGATATTTTGGCTCTTAGGCCATGTCTACACAAGAGGCTTTTCTCAGCACATTGGGCTTTTATCTGGAAAAACTGCGGAGTGTCTACACACAAAATGTGCTCTGTCAACAGTCTGTCAACAAAACCCAGCACATCCACCAGCTGAGTTATACCTCTCCCTACTCAGGTATAACACCTCCCTCAACAGTGTTCTGTTGACGAACCAGCCATGTGGGCACTCTGGGGCCCTTTTGTCAACAGACAGGGCTTCCAGTTCACCAGGCAGCCGTGTTTGCAGAGCTTCTGCTCAGCCATTCTGTCAAGAGAGGTCCGGGCAGTCTGGCTGCTGTCTGTTGATAGAGTGGCTTGCCTCTTCGATACACTGTTAAGTGGAGACTCAATCTGTCAACAGAAGTTTTGATGGGAAATCCCTTCTGACAGTGACTTCTGATGACGGAGGCTCCTCGTGTAGATGTAGCCTAAGTCTCTAACTGATTGGCCATCCATGGAATAGTAGCTTACTACATACCTGTGGAGTAGCTTACTAGTCAGAGTTAGATTCTTCTGTGGACTCTTTGTCATGCATGAACATAGACATTTACTAATTCTAGTGACATCACATACCCCACCTTCTCTGCACTCCTAGTTACCATGTTGTCATCATAAAAACGTGGTGTTTGAACAGTAATATAACTCTCAGTTATATTTCTATAATATCCTTTTTATCCATGGTTCATAACATATACTGCCCCAATAAATGTTAATATTTTCTAAACATGTGCAATAAAAATATTCAGCAAATGCTATCTAATGTGAGACCCAGCAATGTACTAAATTATTTTGTAGATGAAGATTAGTCAATGTACTTCACAGCCATGGGAACTAAAAATTGTAGGCCACAAACTGAGGCATGTTGGATTCCTTCCAGGGTGTACCTGCAGGAGGTCTTAGCACTGACTGAGCTGAGAGAACATATCAGAAAGGATGCAAAAAGAGAACAAGGATGCATTTGTTTGGGGGTTTAGTTATTGTGAGAGTTAGAATATGTCTGTAATCAGGTTGTATTCTACAATGTATGCTCTGCTCTTCCAGCTGGGTGCCAGGATGGACTGATATGGAAGCATTAAGACAAGCAACCAGAAAAGAGGATGCTATGTGGTTTGCCTGACTAGGTCTGGTTGTGAGGTGAACACAAACTAACACACAAAGCAGAGTGCATAGAGGCGCCTCAGGCCCAATTTCCCAAAGTTATGAAAAAAGTCACAAGGGAAGTGACCAGTTGGACCTCATAATGGGCCAGTGAATGGAGGCAGGGGTGAGCTGGACACTACAATTTTATGAAATATTCTGTTAATTGCTTCAAACTCAGATGAAAAGTAAACAGAGATAATTGCCCCTAAATGGCAGTTGCAAGCTTATCTGTTTACTTTTTGTGTGGAAACTTTACTGCCACTGCAATTTATATGGCTTCCCATCAGAGAATATGAAGAAAAAATGTTTAAAATTCAGAGCATGATGGAAAATATGTGTATTGCTGAATAATGAGCACCAATGGGCCAAGATTTTAAAAAAGCATTTAGTTATTTTGTCTGCCTCGTTTCTTAGGAGCCCAATTTGCAAGAGTTCTCAGCTCTGCCTGTAGATGAGGCACCTTTTAGGAATATCACCTTCACGCAGTCAAAGTAATTAGCTACCATCTAAATCAGGCGTGTCCAACCTGCGGCCCACGGGCCACATGCGGCCCTGGACAGCTAGTAATGCGGCCCCACAAGATTGTAAACTTTTAACATTATTATGTGATTTATATACATTAACTATATTATATATTTTATATGCGGCCCAAGACAATTCTTCACTCAATGCGGCCCAGGCAAGCCAAAAGGTTGGACACCCATGCTCTAAATCTTGGCTTCTATTTGTAAATAGAGATTAAGTCTCTTTTTCTTTCCATTTGAATTTTGCACAGTCTGCAGATACTAATCCATTTGCCAACATCTGGAAGATAATAAGGTGATACAGGGCACACTCCATTCCTCAGGTCATCCCATTCACCTCCTCTGCACCGCCTCCACCCCACCTCCTTAAACTCTCTCCCAGCACTGAGGCCTGGGGATTTACTGAGGCTGGGGGTTGCAGATTTTGCCCTCGGAACAGGGTGATGCCAGCAGTAAACACGCTGTCTGGACGTGCCTCTGCCAGCTAAACCCCCCACAGAGATAAGGGTCTAGTGACAGAGGCGGTTTAGCTGTCAAAGACACATCCACATGACATGCTTACTGCTGGCACCATCCCCTGTTGAGACTGAAATCTCATGTGGCTATGCTAATTATCTGTGGGAATATGCTAATGATTAGCCATTTACAATTGCAAGATTGCTCATTATCATGGAGCTGCTGGGAGACCATCTTCATGTAGACCCAGCCAAAGAAGGCAATTAGCAGGTATATTGGGTTCTCTTTTTACCCTGCTATGCCTGTTTGAGGTGACAGGATGTCTTCTGCACCTGACATAGCTGATTACTACCACCTCTGATCAGATTTTTGAATGAAAAGCAAGAGCTCGCTCATCTGTCACTGAAACACAGACAACTTTGGGGTAAAACAGCAGCAATATTGTGTCACTGAAACTACTGACATCTAATAAATGATAAATCCCATACCTAGAAATGGATTTTCTAATATGAGCTTTCAACTGTTTCACACTAATATTGAAAAGCTTCTTTGTTCTAATATATTTTGAGTCAAGGTTGCCTGTAGTGGAGCTTAAGTCTCCATGGATTTTTATTTTATTGCAATCTAGATCACTGATTAACCTTTTTATGACTGTAATTGGCTCCTCTCAAGATGAATAAATTAGGAAAGATAAAAACAAAATTAAATTAATATCTAATATTATTACGTAATTTCAACCTAAAGGATTCCAGAGTTCTGTATGGGGACTGGGCAAATGTTACTCCTAAGGGAATTCCACACCAAAAATTAAAAATTCTACACACAATACTTTAAAATTCTGTAACATTCTGCATATTTCATTTGTCAAAATATCACAATATAATCAGTGGTTTCCATTGTTTTGGTAATTTATTTAAATTATAATACAATAGATGGAGAATGGGAGTGGGGAGCATTGGAGGAAATTTCCATGTCCCCTGTGTCTAACAGTTCTTCAGCTAGTTTGAGCCTTTACTTCTAGCTAGTAGACAACAATATATGCAGCCGTATGCTCAGTGTTATATCACAGGTAACAAAAGGAAGTGAGGCTTGAGGACCATCTCCAAAAGAGTCAGTAGTAAACTCTTCAAATTTTCCCATCCAAATATTTATACCAGTTTTAATCCCTAAAGCTCCAAAAGCATTGATAAGTTCACGCTGCCCTTTCCAATAAGGGTCCTGTATACCACGCTGGCAATGTAAGGGATCATTAACATTTTTGTATCTGTTTTATATTCCTACTGAGAATTCACTAAGAACAGTGGAAAATATTCCCTAAGCAGGCGGGCAGCCACATTCTGCTCTGCCTGAGAGGACAAAGTCTGCCCAGTGCTTACCTCCCCAGAAACTCCCCAAAGTCCTGTACTGAGTATGCTGAAATCAGAGCAGGAGGAACAGATTGTCTTTCACTTGCACTATTGCCCAGCTCCCATCCACAACAGTGATTTATTTAGCTACCAGATGCTCAAATCGATATGCCTGCACTGCTGGTGACAGATATGTGACTAATCCTGCATCTTCCCTTTGCTTCCATATCACTAGTTATTTTTCTGCAGGGAAGCAAAGAAATCTGCAGGGGCCATGAATTCTGCACACACACTGTGATGCAGAGTTCACTCAGGAGTAAAAATCTCAAAGTTTTTACTTAGGGTCCCATAAACCCTTCCTGGGGAATAAAGTGGGAATAGGGAACTCTGTGTGAATTTCCTTGCAAAATGTGCCTGGCCTCTTTGAACCAGGAGCTGGGGACTGACCTCTTCCACCACAAAACAAGCAGCAGTCACCCCAGCCATCCTGCGTATCGCAGAAGATTGGCTGGAGAGCGGAATAATCTATGTAGAAGCCCATTGTCTCCGCCCTACTCAAAGTCCCTGGAAGACTTCTCCCAGCTCCACATCTTCTGTCTGATGGAGCAGTTCCCTACAGGGGTTTTTCCAGACTCCCCCTGCTTTATAAGGGGGCTCCACATCACAAAGGAACAGCCCACAAATTATGGATCAATCCTTACGCCCCCTCAGTGATGGATTTGGATCCCAGTAAGGGGTTTTCTGTTTTCCATTGAAAGAGTGTGTGTATGTGTGTGTGTGTGGTTACCTGGCTTTCCACAATTTGGCCACCGGTTTTTATTCTGTCCTTATTCTGGCAAAATGCAAACCTCCTATTAGCTTCAATGATAACTTCAGTGCCCTATGTATTAGCTAAATATATTTTTAAAGGAAAGCATGAAGTAAAGGAACTAGATCATGGGTTTAATTATGGACTTAAGCTCCTTATGTAGGAGTTTAATTTAGGCTTAAAAACAACAAAAAATCTTGGCCTGGGGTCAACTCGTCAAACACTGAAATGCAACCACTATTGTGTTAGAGCTGTTCTGCATCTGCAAACTAGCCAACAAGCCAAATCCTGACCTCTGCATCAGCCCATTTGATCCATGTTGATGTGCAAAGGAGCCAGAAGGTGATTTTCAAGCAGTATCTGAGAATTCTTCCATCAGGCATAGAGTTTACATAGACAGTTCTATGCCTGCTGTTCCCAGCTTAAAGGGCACATCAAGGGGGTGTTATTGGGATGCAAATAGTTATGGATGACGTATGGTTTGCTCGAAAACGTCCTGCATATGTAACAGCCCATAGGTGATATAAGTTTGTACAATTAAGGAGTGTTGAGGCTGCTCTAAGTTATGCATAGTGACTTACTGGGCCTAAGGGTCAGAGGAGCATAGAGATCCATTAATCCACTTGTTGACCTTCCCACAGCTGCAATGAGCAGGATTTAACACATCAGAAGATCCTGGCCGATAGATTTTGAAAACAGAAGCAAAGAATTACAGCATAAAAGATATTAACCTGGTCTAGGAATTTAGCCCAGACCCAAAGATTAATTGCTCTGAAATAACTTGGCATCTTTTAGTCGCCATCTCTGGGATGTTTTGATTGGTCGTGTAATTAATACATTCAGTTACACATTTTTCCCAAAACAGAAGTGTTAATATACATAAATGCTTAATTATAGGATTAGTAGATTAATTCTTTGTGGAATGGTTATTACTGTACAATCTTTAGTAGGGTCCCATAATGCAGATTATAAAGTCAGTAGCATGTAGACATGGTTCACTAATGATGCTATAATAACATACTTCATCACACCTTATAAAACAGAATATTGTGATCTGTTCTAAACACATGCCTTTGAAGTTTTACTAAGAAATAAGTCAGTAACAAAAAGGACGTCTACACTGTGTTTGAGGATGATTTACACTGTCTCCTGGGTTTATCAAAATGTCTTTGGGAACTCAGATTTGAACATTTTGTCCCTCATTACAAATTTTCCCCACACTCCTGTGCACTTTAACACTCTCAGTGATAAAGCAGTCATCAGCCTGCATCTCCCTTATATAATTAAAGAATATATAAGAATATAATCATATTTACTTGGTTCTACTCTGACTAGACCACATTAAACCACCATGCCTACAGTTATTTTGTGTCATAAAGCCAAGCATCTCATTGAGCATGATGAACACAGCAATATTTTTAGTTTCACATATTTTTAAGCTAACCAACTAGCCCGTTGAGAAGTCATATCTTTCATGTACTAAAAAAAAATGAATGCGCAGTCTCAGAGAGCTTTGCAGGCTGCTCTCATCTGCCTGGGAGCTTAATTTAAATAGGAGAAGTTCAAAGCACTTACATCAAAGACCTCATTATTTCCCATTAAGGACTGTAGAGGTGGGTTTGGCAGGCTTTGAGCTCTTCATTCAAAGCCTGAAGCAAATTTGTATATTTCCAGGCTTGTTCAGCTCATGTTTTCATTAACTGCAAATGGCATTTTAGGCTTACTTTACATTACAGATATCACTTAGATTCAGGTTTCCTATATTTGAGATCTCTTTCACTAATTTACAAACTGATTCCAGACCTCAAGAGTGAAAAATATGTGGTCCCATTTCTTTTCGGCTCTCACAGGAAAAAGTAGTTCAGATTTCCATGAACGCGTTCCTCCAGCAGCATTCAGTGACAGTACATCAGGAACCCTGATGAGGTCAGCAATTCTAGACTCTCTGGGCTGTTTTGATTGGTCGTGTGATTAAATCTTAGATAGGAGAGTTATTGGGAAGGGGAAACCAATGGAAGTCCTGAACGTGGAGAGCAGTCCTTTTGTGCCTGACATACCTGCAGTGACCTGCTGCTACCTCCTTAACACCAATAGAGATACTCAGAACCTCAGTTGACCCTCCCAGAAATATTAAAAGCACATTAGGTAGAAGGAGTCTTATGATTATGAAGAGGAAGGAGGATTGCCCATGTGGGGGATTCTCTGTTTTTTAACAAAGAAGCTAGGTGTGGGACAAAGAAGAATGGTGGAAATAATCTATGGATAAGGCTATCATTGAAAACTTTAGCATGGAAGAAGCTCTCTGCTTTCTTTGCTGGAAATTGAAAAGAAGTGGTATGGAAAGCCTCATTTTCATATATGATGTGTCCATAGTTCCACCAATCACACTGGGATATCAGCCAAACTATATCCCACTTGGCATGAGCTTGAGCCAATTTTGATATCCTTTAAGACTGATTGAATTTGGCCCTTATTACTGTGATTATCCGTGCAGCAGAAACATTTTATATAGATAGCTTGTACACAGATCAGAGAAAAAACAACTCAATAAAATAATGTAAACATACGTGGTGACTCTACAGTCATTTTTAAAAGAAAAAGAGGAATCAAATTTTATGGAATGCCACATTCTTAATTTCCCCCGCCTCAGTTTCTTATCATTACATCAAACTTATGAATTTCCCATATTCAAAATGGCCACCAGTGTCCTTTATGGAGTCGAAGCCAAGCTGCTCTGTGGCATGCTAGAAGTAATTCCATGGAGTCATGGCAGTGAGAGTTGCCTGTAGCAGAACTAGCTCCCAGGTCCAAGGGAACTCAAGCCAGGCTGTTTTCAGGAAGAGTGGAAGCTGTTATAAGGTGAGGGGCTAGACAGGAAAGCACAAGAAGCCTTGTACACCTGGCAGAAGAGGTCAGAGAACAGAGAGTGTGGACAAGGATTGCAGTAGTAAAATCATACACTTAATCTGTTCAGGCAAGTGCACATAACTGTTTACCTTTTGAAGGACACTAATAATTGGTTGCTTTGATTTCCTAGTCATCTTTCTAAGAAAGAGAGAAGAGTTTATCCAGGGCTTTTTTTTGTGCCAGTACTTGCTGGTACTGAGTACCAGCACCTCAGGAGCTCCAGTCATGGAATTGGTTGTGGGTAGGGGCAGGGAGTCAGCTGAGTGCTGGCTCTTTGTTGCTTTTTTTTTTAAAAGGCACTGAGTTTATCTGAGGTGGAGATTAAATTTTCCATTTTTCATTTTTTTTCCATCCTCTTCTGCTTACTAAACCATGATCCCATATCATCTTTACTCATTGCTGCTGGCAGGTTCCCTCCACCACTTTGTTTGGACTGATCTGCTCCCACCTTTTGTTGGGTCTAAACAGCTTGGGTCAGCAACAATTTACCTGGGGTTCTTTTCATAATAGCATCTAGAATGTCATTTTCCTGCCAAAGGGATAATGGTAGCAAAGAAGGTGTTTAGGGGGGGGGGGGTTGTTGTTGTTGTTGTTTTTTAAACTTAGTTTCAAGTGGAAGTTACATTTTCTTTCATATCATTTTCATATTGAATGAGTGGATTCTCAATTTTTTGATGATCAAAGTGCAAGAAACCTATTTACGAGACAAGCCTTCTGTTATTTTTCTGTAAAAGATAATAGTTGACATTTTTCAGTGTTGAGTCACTTTTCCTCAAGGTCTTAGCAACACGGAGGTTTCATTTATTCTGTCCCTGTTATCTATTTCCAAACCTTCTTACTTTTGTAGCATGGGGAAGAATCAAGAACAAATACTGCACCTATTTAATTTCTCTGTCTCCCTCCCAAATTATCCAAAATTCACTTCTTTGCCTGGGTAGACCTTACTACTCCCATCTGTGAATTGCATCAGAATCTTCTTCTCACTCATAACAGGAAACATTTGTCTGAAACTTTGGACCCTAGCATAACCCTGCCATATACCTTGGCACTTTGCTTGAGGCCAGCCCTCAT
Source organism: Carettochelys insculpta (assembly GCF_033958435.1). Classification (NCBI taxonomy): domain Eukaryota; kingdom Metazoa; phylum Chordata; order Testudines; family Carettochelyidae; genus Carettochelys; species Carettochelys insculpta. Next base: position 143,119,853 of record NC_134137.1, read on the forward strand.
ACTTGTTGTTTCCTGCTCCTGCTCTCATTTTTCCAAGTCACATACAGCCCATGGTTCCTGGACGAACTTCCTGCTCCTCACGAAAATCCTTCCTAAAGAACTACATATTTCCATAAGGCCCACAAGTGAGTGACTGGTTGCTTTTAAAATGAAAATTAAGAAAAAATGTTAAAATATCTGAAGTGATTGCTTCCTCTGTGTCCTTGTTTTGTCTGACTTCTAGTTAGCAAATTACTTGGAGCAGGGGCTATAGTGACATCTTCATCCTCTAAAGCACCATGAATACTGTAGTGCTAAACATATTAGGTAGGTCTACACTCAGGGTTGATCTTCTGGGGTCTGATTTCATATGTCTAGTAAGAAAGTGACCATCTGTCCTGTATTTGGCAGGACAGTCCCATATTTGGGATGCCAAAAAAACATCCCTACTTATTTTTTAAAGGGCCAAATTGCCCCATATTTGGGCCCTCCCCCCACTGACCTTTTCTCCCAGCAGCTGCTGGCTGGAGAATACTCCGCTGCTGCATCCATGTCACTTTCGCGGGGCTCCAGCAGGGGGAGGGGAGGGCTGGCAGCTGCCATTTTCCCAGTGCTCTGGGCAGGGCAGCTCTAGCAGCTGTCACTTCCCCGTGTCTCGGGGAGGAGGAGCACTGGCAGCTGCCACTTCCCCAGCCCTTGTGGGGCAGCGAGGGGAGTGTCAGCGGCTGCCACCTCCTTCCCGGCTCCCTGGGCCTTGATGGAGCCGGGAGGAGCCTTCCCTCCACCACATAGCTCCTTGTCCAGTATTTGGGACAGGGAGATATGGTCACCGAACTAGTAAAGACATGCAAAATTGACCTCTTGGGGGTGCAGACAATTCCTATACTCCTCATGAGGCGCAAGGAGTAAAGAAGGTTGATGGGAGAAACTCTCCTCTTGGTATGCCCCTGTATAAACAGCCAAGTTAGCCAAGTACAGATAGGGTTTTAGTTATGCAATTGCACAGCTAGAATTGCATAGCTGTGGTCGACTTTCTTAGCTTAGTGTAAACATAGCCTTTGTTAATAATGCTCAAAATTGCATCAGGGCCATAGAAAAGCCCTCATTTCCCCATCTTCCCAAAACTGTGGAGAAGTCCTGCTTTAGCAGTAGTGCACAGATGAGACTCAACAACATAGATCTGGTCATGATGCTAGCTGTATAAAGCCCAGCATAGAAATTTAAGTTGAGCTGGAGTAAAGGCAATGTTACAGCTCTGTTTATAGATTCCTACACCTATTAACACCAAGATCAAGGCCATGCTGGGATCTAGTGAGTACTCTACTCCAAGGGATGGAACAGTTTTACGTTGGGTGACGCACACCCTGACCATGACTAGGAGATAGATTTTGAAGCAAACTTCGCTTGTTTCTAATACTCAGACTCTTTGCTATGGCTTCCTTCGGGAAACAGGACTTTAATTTTACTCAGTGTGTTGATGATTGACTGGAAACAGAACACGGAGCTAAAATAATTGCACGTTAGGTCTATATTTGATTCATGATTTTCTCTACATGCAAAACGGACTATTTGCAGTCAGACTTTTTTTAAAACTACTCCCTGTATCCTATGTTCTAGAGCATCCACTGTTCATTCTCCTCTTACATCCCTTTTTGGTTATGTACAAATAGACTGAGCATCTGAGCTGGTACTTGAAGTTGTTACACTTTAATAAGTCTTTATAGTAAATATAGCATATTTCATGAATTGTGATGATTGATCATGGCATTATGAAGTGCACTAGTTCTGCCAGTGGTGCTTTCAGAAAACATCACCATAATCTCTGATATGCAGACTGCTAACAAAAATTGATGATTTCTGTGCTGTCATCATCACCATGCTCCTTAGTGGTGCCACAAAAACACTTGGACAATTCCACCTACAAAATCTACAGAGCATAATAGGAATTAAATGGTAATATCTGCTCCAACAGTCAAGGTCCTGGAGTGCTTCAATACCACAGGCACTGACAATTTTATAGTGAGACTATAGCTGTGATCCTGTGATCATGGGGTTGGTATGCCTGAACTTAGGCTAGAGGAGGCTGCCTTTGACTGAGAATTGCAGGCTGGAATGCATTCCTGGGACAGCCCAAGAAAGTGTTACAAAGACATTCTCCATTCTCCAAATTTGAGTTCAACATCTTAGCCCGTGACTAGATCCAATTGTGGCAATTTTGTCACTTTGGACTGAAAGGCTTTGAGCGTTTGCAGGTTGCAGCTATCAAGGAGAAAGATGTGAGGTATAAAGATAAAAGCAGCACACACTCACCTACAATTGTCCTCTCTTGTGGCTCTTGCAGATGGGGCTACAGATCCAAAGGTGGTCTTTAGTCCCAACACAAACTCATATTAAGTGACTGTAGCTCATTTGTTGCACTCCATGGGTGACTCCTCCTCCTCCTCACACATTCTTACCACAGAATTGGACACATAAGATGCAACAGATGAAGCTCTTAGTCACATGAAAGCTCACAGAGCGTGCAAGAGTCCTGAGCTTCACTGCAATATAATTCTCCCTGCTGGCTAAATGTAGCACTGCAGTCACTTTCTACCTCAGTTTCCTTCTTTCCAGGTTTGATGACTGTCCAAAGGTTCACATGGGTCAGATCTTGAGCTGCTCACTCTGAGTTCTATCCCCTTTCATGGTAACTAGTATAAATGAAAGTTGCTTCTAGCCTTCAGGGCTTCTCCAAGCCTGTTTTTTTTTAGGTTACTTTACCATGTCCATCTTTCCTCAGAGGGAGTCTCATTCTGCCTCTTGGGGAGGTAAGTCAATCAGTTATTCATCTGTCCCTAGGTCAGGGTTGTCCGCGCTCCCTGGTGTAATTTAGCCAGTTGTTCAATATAACCCTTCTTTTCCTTCAGCTGGTCTGTTTTCCTCAATTACGCAAGCTCAAAAGATTCAGCAGAGCTGCCTTTCCTTGCTGGAAACCATCATGCTGAGAGGAAGGAGACAGCATATATGGTGGTCCTTTCTCTCAGACAATCCCCAGCTGGTTAGATGAGCAGGGAAACTTGCCTGCCTGGTCCGCAGGGCTCCTGCCCACAGATACTTAAAGATTCAGTGACAATATTTCCTCTCGAACACCACATATTCTTAGTGTTCTTCCTGTTTATCAGTATCTCCTAAGTTCCTGTAACTGTTTGGCCTGTCAAAATCTTAAAGAGCCTTCTCATGTAACAAGGTTGGAGTGACCACTGGTAACCAATACCCTTAAAAGCGCAGAACAGCCTGTCTCACCACAGTTATATGGACTGTTTGAGATTACTTTTGAAGTAATGTCTTTGGGCCAGATCTTAATCATGGTTACATTGATGTTCTCATGGAATAACTTACAATCTTGACTTGATTTCATTGGAGGCACTTTGATTTTACAGTAAGAGAAGTAAAACGGAAAATGGCCATTTGACATTGGAAAGATAGACTTCATGTATTGATAGTTGTATGGAATTGTTATGTTTGGGAGCTGTTGGCTTAATATTAACTGAAGTTTATATAACATTATATTTTCCAATGTGCGTATTATAATAAAAATGCATATTCATATTCTGGGTATGTCCACGATGCAATGAAATACCCACTGCTGGTCCATGCCAGCTGACTCAGGATTGCAGGGCTCAGGCTACAGGGATGCTTTTTTTGTTTTGTAGACTTCTAGGTATCGTGCAAAGCAGAGGGCACAGCAGCAAACTGGAGTGATCTAGCGCGACAGGGGAAACTGAGGCACGACACCCAGATGCGCAAAGTGTAGATTTTTCAAACCTCTCTGACCAGGACACTCAACTAACCATGCAAAAGGTGTGAGCAAAGTGCCCCACTGGGTTTTACCCCGCAACCCAGGCTGGTGTACACGATGACCAATCCAACAGGGTTGTACAGGGTTGTGGTAAGTTTCCGTGGACTATGATGCAAAGCTGTCTGAATCCAGAAGGAAGAGTGAGACTTCGTTGGGTTTAAAACAAGAGGTAAGTTTATTAAGGGTAAAATAAACAAACAAATGGGGAAGACAAAAAGGAAGCACAAAAGAATGAAATAACCTGAAATAACAGACTAAAATATTCCCCTCTCACTACCAATCCTAGCACAGGAATTTATAGTTTAAACCTTGAGCCTTCGAACGTTAGTGTGCTGCAACAGGCAGCAACCTCAAACAACTGACCCTTCGCTTACTGTTTTTCCCAGGATTCTCATGTTCTCTTCGAAGAGTGCTGTGAAGGGAAAAATGATTAAATACACCAAGTATTATGGCCCTCTTTTACAGAGGAACCGAACTTCAACAATGGTAATGTGAAGCCTGCTGTGGGGCACTACTCCCATGCAAGCAGGTGGGAGGACCATGAGATCCTCACCTATATTTAAATACTCGACCTCCCGTTTGATCAGGGGGAGCAGATGTTATTTGTAGAACCACCTCTTACGACGGCCCCGGAGATATAGTGGAACTTAAGCCCCAAAGCTGTATCCTAGTTAAGAATCACCTCTTACAGTCATTCTTGAATAAAGGTTCTGTGCCTGTTACAAGGCGATATGCCTCTTACTGGGCAGAACCAACAAGTATTCTGTGCCTCTTACTGGGCAAAATGCCTCTTACTGGACAGTTTCTGAAATATGGAATCACCTTCTACGGTAACTCCTAAATACAATTCCTGTCCCTCTTACGGTAGGATTAAACAAGGCTCTATCCTATAGTGAGGTATGTACTAACTCTCAGGCTGGCTCTAAACACAGCCTCCTGTGCTTTACATACTAGTGTGAAGGGAAGGGGTTATAAAATGTAAGATCGCATAGGTAGAACTGGGGCAGTCCCAAGCTACCACCCAAATTCTTAAACCTTTCGGCAACAGCACACAGAGACAACAGCAAGTGTAAAATACACACATAAACCAACCCATAATAGAGTAATTTTTATTCTATAATTAAACTTTACAAAGTATATTTCTGGTTATATATTTCTGATTACCTCTCTCCTATGATCTGTATCCAGGCGCTGGGCCTGTGCTCTCTTGATACAGATGCTGTGAAGTTATGGCCCGCACAGGTGCGTTTTTACAGTGCCGCAACAAGGCCAGATAGGAAAGAGGAGGAAAAAAGAACCTCAGAGGGAAAAAGAACCAACTTGGGACCACAAAAAACCCTCTGGGTAAAAGCCTCTAAATCAGAAGTTTTTTTTCAAAGACGGCCTTTTATTCTCGTCACCGGCCCCTGGCAGTGGTCGGTGAAGAGAAGGGCAGGACCACTGCCGCGGCTTGCCGCCTGTTCAGGGCGCGCGCTTGTCAGGCTACAGCACCTGAGGTGGCAAGCCCTCCAGGAAAACTGGAGCGTTTAGTGATTTCAATCAAAAGCTCTTTTGTGATCTCAATCAGGAGCTCTTCTATGTCCCATGATGACTATTGAAGCTAAAACGAGTTCCTGTAGTCGTCCCTTGGCGTCCCTCGATGGCTGGGGTACGATGACTGACATGAAGGTCTGTCAGGTGTCTTCTGCGGTGACTGAATCAGGTTCAGCACCGGCTTCCATAGGGGCGGCCTCTGACTTTCCAGTCAGCTCTGACTTCCTCGTAGTCACTTCTTCTCTTCTTCTTCTTGATCCGGATCCAACTGCTGCCGCAATGCAACTGAACTCCGGTGGTCCCATGCTCTCACCTTTATAGAGCAGGTGAGAACCTGGTTGAAAACCTGTCAGCATCAGGTCCGCATCTCAGTTGCCCTGGCAACCAGGTAAAATTCCGTGTTGTATATGTATTAGGCATCCAAAGCGCACCAATCCGCTGACAGAATTTCAAACCTCAGCTCATGCATATTTATACCCTTCATGAATATTAATGTTAACTGTCAACTCTAACCGTTACTTTATATACTCTACATTATACAGCGTTTCAATAAAGATTTTTAAGATGAATTTTTAACAAATAAATGTAATTTATATGGGATTTGATAGGGAATAAAGCCATTAGTTAGACAAAGCAGATTTTATTTTAAGAGCTCAGTTCCTAAGGCTTTTTGGTTAAAATGTGGGGAGAGGCACACAGACACCACAGCCCATGGCCAGGGACGTATCAATCACCTCAGGATGAGGATTTTTCAACACTAGGCTTGAGCTTGATCCTGGGATCTGGGACTTTGTGGACCAGGGGAGTTCCAGCCTCAGCCCAGAAGTCCATACTGCAATGAAACAGCCCCATAGCCTGAGTCCCATAAGCTCTGAGTCAGCCTGCACAGGACAGCCACAGGTGTTTAGTTGCAGTATAGACATAACCTACATTTGACCTCATAATCCACTGGAATTTTTAACATACTTTAAGTAGCTAAGTAATCCCCAGCTATTTTGCAGACATGGCCTGTACCCCACAATTAGGCTAAAAAAAAACTAATTACCGTACAATATTTCTAGTTTGGTTCTCTTGAGTTACGTTTCATTTTGGTAAGGTTTTCTGGACTGTGAAACATATCTAATATGCATATTAAATATCACTTGCCTAGTTTTCAACTCCTGGCTATTTCAAGTAGTTGTAAAATTAAACATACATGGTGAAATGCTTCAAAAAAACCAAAATATGAAATCTAAATTGTACAAGAATGTCCTTCCAACCAAGACAATATGTGGGTTCCACTCTTGGGAAAGCCAGTTTACACTAAGGATCAGTGGTATAGAAGTAGATTAGATATATGTGAGCTTTGTACAAAAAAGATAAAGTACTTTCTTAAATCCTTTGCCCTCCTTAATATACGTTTGTGAGAAGACTTGGAGCCCCCTGTCTAGTATGCAGTAAGTACACACATCTTCCTTGTGTACAAGGGAGTGTCACTGGTTTGCTACCAGATTTGTTGACTTTTCTAGGTGAAAGACTTTGAAGGCCTAATAGCAAGAATTAAGAAAGTGTCAGGGCTGCATGGCCTAGTGGCCAGAGTTCATACAGTTACCTCTGTACGTCAGTCTAGAAGGCATTGGGGTCCGTTAGTAAGAGTGCCCTAATGTTCAGAGTCTATAGGGCTGCCTTATCTGCAGGGCAGTAAGGCCTGATGTCCCATGTTATCATGGCTGCTTTTCTCCACAGGGCAGTAAAACCTGATGGCCAGCCAGTACACTGGGCTGCCATCTAGAGGTGCTGGAGGCCAGAGTATGGGTACCAAGGCACTTCCAAACCACCAAGTCCAAGCCCAAGGCTACCTCTGTTTCAAAATAGCCATTTTGAAATAGCTTATTTCAAAATAACACAACCATACTCAAAATGTGTTTCAAAATAGCATCCAGCTGTTTTAAAATAGCTTTTCTGGGTCCACTGCACTGTTTTGAAATAGCACCATTGGAGCCCATTATGGCCTATTTCCAAATAGGCATTATTCCTCAGGAAATGAAGTTTACCAGAATCGAAATAATACACCCTCTATTTTGACTTTATTTCAAAATAGTATGTGCGTCATTTAGACCCTGCCAAAGTTATTCTGAAATAACAGCTGCTATTTTGAGATAACTCGGCCATGTAGACATGGCCTCTGTGGCAAGAGTTTCTGCCACTGAGAAAGTGGGGATCTGACTGAAGCACATTCATGTTACCTTCTCCTCTCCTCCACACCTCCATGTATTGTGTTTTCTGTATGTTACAAAGATATTATGAGACTTAACAAAATGGAGAGGGGGAAATGATATAGTCTTAACATTTAGTAGATCAAGAGGTAGCCAGAGAGCTCTTGTTTTGTGAAACAGAAGAAATGCCTAGTGGGTAACCAAAGGTTACATTTATTTTAGACTTGGAACCTAATATATATTCAGGAGGGTGAGGAAATGCAAATGCCTCAATAATGAGAGTGAAAAACATAACATGAATGAAGAATACTTATCAGGAAACACACCAAACAGAATTCAAAAAAACCCATACGAATGCTGTCGCTCTGTGTCTCTGTGACATCTAAAGTGTTCTTAGACAGGTGTGCTGGCAAAGAGTTTCTAAAGGACACAGAGTTGTTACCTCTACACTAACCCCCTCCTTTTGGAAGGAGCATGGTAATGATGGAGTTTGGCAGACGCTAATGAGGCACGGATATGAATATGCAGCACCTCATGAGCATAATGGCAGCCACGTGCAATTCAAAAGTGCCACTTTCGGAAGGCATGCCAACCAACTAGGCCGTTTCTACACAGGCCACTTCCTTCGTAAGTGGCATGCTAATACACGGAGAAAAATATGCTAATGAGGCACAGATGCAAATTCCCTATGCCTCATTAGCATAATGTCATGTGATTTGGAGTCCAGAAGACTGTTCTTCCAGACTTCAAAATGCCATGTAGAAGCGTGGCCTCCAGGGGGGCATCCGGAAAGAAGTCCTTCTTCCAGAGGCCCCTTCTTCCCAAAATTTTTTGGGACTTTGTGCTAATGAGGCACAGGGAATTTGCGTCCATGCCTCATTAGCATCTTTTACTCCATGTATTAATATGCCACTTCTGAAGGAAGTGGCCTGTGTAGAAAAGACCCTAGATGGGGACCTTCTGAAAGGACCCCCCCTCACTTCGCAAACCCCTTCTTCCTATTTGGTTTCAGAAAGAAGGATCTTTTGAAGTTTGGGGAGGGTTTTTCGAAAGGCCCCCAGCTACACAAGTGGCATACGTTCCCAAAGCAGCACTTTCGAATTGCACGGGGCCGCCATTATGCTAATGATGCACTGCATACTCATTTTTGGGAAGAAGGGGCCTCCGGAAGAAGGACTTCCTTCTGGAAGACCCCTTGGGGGCCATGATTCTAAATGGCCTTTTGGAGTCTGGAAGAACATCTTCCGAACTCCAAATCACGTGACCTTATGCTAATGAGGCACGGGGAATTTGCATCCATGCCTTTCTAGCATATTTCAGGCCATTTATTAGGATGCCACTTTCTTCAAGTGGCATGTGTAGAAACGGCCCTAGTGTATAAATGCTCCACATTATCTTTTGAAAGAGGCCCTTCTTTTGAAATCAATTTTGAATGAACATGCTAGCGTAGAGGCAGCCATGATGTTGCTCAGGGAACCAACACCGATATTTTACAGGATTTTTGTCAATATTGTGTGTGAGTATAAATATCAGTTTCTGTACTGAGAAATATTTAATGAAGACAGAAAATCCCAGCCAAAACTGGTCTATTCACATGTGGTGATATATTTCTACTAGATGAATATCTTACAGCGTTCCCCAGAAACATACACGAATATCCTTCTATGTTTGGCATCCATCTCTCTGTTTCAAGCTCTTTGTCTATTTAGCAAATATTTATTCTTCCCATATCACGTTTCTCTATTAAAGGAAAGTGCATCACAGCCTGGGTATAATAGCTAGTACCAACTGTGTTTGTTTTATTAGGACACCTTTTAAGACATATGTGCTATAGAGAAAATGGTAGTGCATGACCTCTTCTGCACAGGTATTGTGAAGACAAAAATACATATTGTATTCATTGTGCCAGCTGTGCATATCATTAATGAAACCACTGAAACACCAGAGACTACTATTCCATTAGTAGGTATGATGGGATTAGTTAGAGAACAAGGTACAACTAAATGTGAACAAGGGCAGGATCCTCATTGGGAGACTGTCCTATTTCATATTAATGTAAATGACATCTTTTCCATAGCTCAACAGAAGATGCTTTTACACTAGCCACCGAATACTCAGTTCAGCAATGCATGTCTCAGGAATCTGTACTCTTCCTACTCCATTTTTGAGTTAGTGAGCCAGCTCTTCTCTGATGAAATTGGAATTTCATTTTCACACACTCTAAGTATGTTGGAGCTACAAAAATAACAAAGTGCATTAATTCCATTTTTTGACCAGGGAAAAAATAATTTCCAAAAAGACACCTTGAGTCTGGAAAATTGTAAGTCTGCACTTCATGCAGATTTAATACAGTAATACAGAGATAAAAGAGAAAGTCACAACTGAGTTTTAAAACCCCTGTGCAACCAAAACAGCATTAGGAATATATTTTGGGCCAAGGACAGATGTCTTCTAGTACCAGGGGTCCTGTAAGCTTGAAAAAATAAGGAGCAGATTTTCTCTTGCTGTCACAAATGGAGAAGAGCAAGAACTGTGAATGGAACTGGAGGAACTAACCAGGCAGTAAGGAAATAATTGGCGTATGTAAGGAAAGCAGTATCCAGACTAAAAGGTCCCATCATTTACTCATATACACAGTCATTTCAGTGCCACTAGTCCAGAGTAGTTCATGAGAATACTCATGTATGTAAGGCCTGTGCTTGTGAATAAGGGCTTACAAGATTTTTGGCCCCCTGACAAATTGCCAGATAGACCTATCACAAAGTGATCACTTGTGACTTGTCGTTATTGGTAATGATGAAAGTAAAAAAGAGACAGAAAGAGATTTGATAGATTCGTAAGATTTTCATTTTAGATTCTGGAACCAATCCTGAAATTCCTTCTTATGCCAACAGTCCATATCACAGGTATAATCCAATTAAAGTCAACAGGACTACTTTATTAAATTGTGCAACACCAGAGCCCTTTTCTGGGAGAAATAATAGCCCTCTCTTAGACAATTACTCATTCTCACTGCAGTTATAAGTAGAGTACTTTATACAAAGTAGTATAATCTATTCATGGCTGTTTCTTGAAGTTCTGTGTCAGATTTTTCTTTTTCCTAGTTGTGTGGGAAGACAGTAGATGTATTTATCAAATGATATCAGCTATTATGTTTCAAACCTTGCATTATTAAAAGTAACTAATAACGGCATTGAAATGTTTAAAATATGAACATACTTGTTCTTTTCATTCTTTAAACTAGGGCAATTTTCTATGTAATTTTGTGTCAGTTTCTGAATGTATGTGGGTTACATTTTGTTTGAGTGGCAACAGATATGTTGGTGGTGCTCTGTTTGTAGATGTGTTTATGCCGCTAGGGTCTGAAAGACTACAGCCACACAGCCAAGGTATTTTGAAATAACATCTGTTATTCTGCAATAACTTTGCTGCATCTACACTACACTACACAGCATCTATTTTGAAACAGTGGGTGCTTTTTCAAATCCATAAACCTTATTGCTGGAGGAATAGCACCTATTTCAAAATAAACTTTTTCATAATAAACATTATTCCCTGGCTGCATCTACACTACTCCAGTGATGGCATCCTTGTCATGACTACCCTGTCAGAGACCTCCAGCCTGGCCCCCTCCACCCAGGCCTCCCCCAAATTTCTGGAGGGACATTCAGGTAGGTCCAGGTGTTTCAGTTGCCCTGGAGTGTGGGGAAGGGGCACCTACCTTTCCCACAGCCAGTGGTGGGCCACTTACACAGCCACTGGCCCCAGTCTGGCTGCACCCTGGATGTGCTCCCCAGGCTCCGGAAGGGGTCATGCATGGTACTCAGCACCCACGCCCATGGACAGCACCACAGGACACATGGCCAGGGAGGAAAGGGTCGAGGGGGGTGTCTGACCAAAGCCTGTGCATGCTCCATCAATGCAGGGACCCCCAATGCCCCCAGGCCATAGGACAGGGAGCTAGAGGGGCCACAAGAGGTGAGGGACACAGCCCCTGGGGCCAGGTTGCCGGACTGATGGGTTGTCCCAATCTCCCCTTCTGTCACCACAGCTCCACCATCTGGAGGTCAGGCAAGCCCTGTTCACAGCATGGGAATTCCTGCAGCAGCTGGCAAGGGGGCTGGAGCACCCCCACCTTCCGCACCTACTTGAGGCTGCAGAAAGGACGCGAAATGGTGCCACTAGGAAGAGGAGGCTGCTGCCCATACTGCTGCCGAGCAGGACCAAAACAGGATCCTTCAGGAGTGGCTGGCATAGGAGCAGGTGGCCTTGGATCGCGTGGTCTGCACCCTGTACAATCTGATCCTGGCCATGCCCACCCATCTGCTCCAGGCTCCCATTCTCCTGCCAGGCACTCCTGCAGCTCCCCCTCCCAGCTGCCCCCAACAGCCCTCATGCACCAAACATTGACTGTTGCAGCAGTGCATTGTGGGACCCTATCCCACAGTTGTCTCAGCCCCACATTCTGAGCTGGGAGCCAGGTGCAGCACAGCTGTCAGTTTCCTGGGCCCCTGCAGCTTATGATACCTGAGTCTTTTTCTTGCAGACTTTCTTCCATGTGGCAAGATGGGATGAGGAGGGGAGAGATAGATGACAAGTGAAGATGTCACTGCCTCTCACTTATACTTCCAGCTTTCTGGAACGATCTTTGCTGTGACATGGGTTAGTCCATCTGCAGCTCTATTAGCTCATCTGCACACTGCAGCTCAGTGTTTTCTCTAGGAAGTCTCTGGGACAGTGGGTTGGGTATTGATGAACCATTAGTGCCTGTCTGACCTTCGTTGCAACTGAAGGTTATTTGTGGGTGTTCTCAACCTCACCAAGTATTGCAGTAACACTTATAGCCAGTGATTTTTTTGTAAAGAGGAGCCATTACTCATCTGGCTCCCACTCCCGCTCCACCACGTCCCCACCTGGTGTTCCCACAGTTGCGGCTGCAGGCAGAGATACGCATACCAGCTGTCTACCAGCCGCAGGCTGGCAAGGGGGACAAGAATCCTATGGGTGGGGCTGCCAGGGTGCCAGTGCTCAATACCAGCAAGTACTGGCACAAAAATAGCACTGCTTCCAACAATATTTCATGTTCACACATACTGGGATAGCACATAAAATTTCCAACAGTATATCAGTGTAACAGGATATTAATGTTCAACAGATTAAGACTTTTAAAATAATACCTCACAAGGCATACTTTTTAAAGCTAATATCATAAGTATGTGGTAGGGGCAAATATCAGTTTCTAGGGTGATCCTTTAAGGCACAGAGTGTCACAGGTGTCTTTACCTGCCAATGTTTCCAGCAACAATGCTTCAGTTTCCTTCCTTCCATCCTTCTTCTTCTTCTGAGAACCATAGTAATCTGTGTGAGCAGTGAGGTGGCAGAGGGTGTTCTGGTACTAAAATATCTGTAGCAATACTCAGGGGAGAGCTTATAGTACCTCACTAAAGACGTGTCTACACGTGCACGCTACTTCGAAGTAGCGGCACTAACTTCGAAATAGCGCCTGTCACAGCTACACGTGTTGGGTGCTATTTTGATGTTAACATCGACGTTAGGCAGCGAGACGTCGAAGTTGCTAACCCCATGAGGGGATGGGAATAGCGCCCTACTTCGACGTTCAACGTCGAAGTAGGGAACGTGTAGTCATTGCGCGTCCCGCAACATCGAAATTGCGGGGTCCTCCATGGCGGCCATCAGCTGAGGGGTTGAGAGATGCTCTCTCTCCAGCCCCTGCGGGGATCTATGGTCACCGTGTGCAGCAGCCCTTAGCCCAGGGCTTCTGGCTGCTGCTGCTGCAGATGGGGGTCCATGCTGCATGCACAGGGTCTGCAACCAGTTGTCGGCTCTGTGGATCTTGCGCTGTTTAGTGCAAGTGTGTCTGGGAGGGGCCCTTTAAGGGAGCGGCTTGCTGTTGAGTCCGCCCTGTGACCCTGTCTGCAGCTGTGCCTGGCACCCTTATTTCGATGTGTGCTACTTTGGCGTGTACACGTTCCATCGCAGCGCCTATTTCGATGTGGTGCTGCGCAACGTCGATGTTGAACATCGACGTTGCCAGCCCTGGAGGACGTGTAGACGTTATTCATCGAAATAGGCTACTTCGATGTAGGCTTCACGTGTAGACGTAGCTTAAGTCTCCTACTATATGGCTTCCCAGGTGAGTAAATTTTATAACACCTACACTAAAAGTTTCAGAGTTAGCTCAGCCATTGCTTAGTAGTTGGTAATAGATAGATAGATAGATAGATAGATAGATTTCTTCTATGAAAAATCAACAACTAAGCAGTCTGTTAATGTTCCTTACTGATATCAAAACAACATTGCATTTCTCATAAATATTCCTGTCCTTACTCTGGTCAAAGCATACCTGTTTGTGTATTATATATCCATTTAGAATGGAATACTAATAAGATTTTAAAAGACTGATACCACAGTTCCCCTTATTTCCTTCTTTAGTGCTTGATCCATAAATATTATCTTCACTCCCGATTAAATAACTTGATGAGGCAATTTGTTCTACACCATTCTCCATTAAGCTTTGTTTCTTTAGTATCTGATGAAGTGATCCTTTCCCCCGATGGTTCTGGACATTTAATAAACTCATGTCTCATGTAGAGTTGAATACCCATGCAGTTTTCCCCTCTTATTTATGCTAGCTGAAAATGATTCAATTCCTGACACAGAGCTATATGAAAAATGGTTAAAAAATCACAAAGAGTTTTTATCTTCCAACATTGATCACATACCTTTAGATAAAGGAAGGAAATATTATCCCTCAACTATTTTTTTTAGACTTTCTGCCTTATTGCAGAGCTTTGGCTTCGAAACTTCCCATCCTCTCTTGTCTGTCTGCCAACAACAGATCCAAAGAAACATCCTTGCAGCCTTTGTACAGTAAATCTGACAAAAAAACTGAATTAATAATGTAACAAGTATTGTTTGAGATTTGCTATAATCAGTATTCTGTCCTTTGGATCACTTCCTGTATTCAGTGTATGTTGACTCAACCCGCTGTGAAAATACACTGTTTAGAAAAATATAGTTTCAGGGAGAATTTCAAGAATGTACATAGAGCTTTAGTTAAGCAAAACCTTCTTACCAAAGATATTTATTCCCTTTTTTAGCCATTTTCCCTAAGGGTGGCCAAAGTTATTGTGTGAGGTTTTTTTTAATGTTCCTTCAAAGTTTTAGCTGTGGTTAGTAAAGTGGTCCCTGGTCTTCCTAACAACAAGTATCTAAGATCATGATTCAGACTGCCCCAGCTCTGAAGATCCTAAGACCATCTAAAAGAAATCAAGACATTAAAAACATATTTATTAATATTTTGAAGTTTTTTCTCCACTACAATGAGCACTAGAGTGTTACTTTTAAAAGAGAAAGAAAGCTAAGATTTTCATGTTGTCAACTGATTTCAAGAGTTAGAACTGCAGAAAAACTATCAAAGATCACAAGAGTTGGGACAAAATTGAGACAGTTGCCAACACCTTATCCTTGTTATACATGTACCGGACAGGTGTGGGGAGGAAAGAAGTAACGGCCAAGTGACATGTCACTGGGTCATACCGCCAGCCATCACAGCTCAGGGAGGCAATGCACTTTTTAGTGCTCCTTATTGCTACCCCAGAGAGGTCTGTCTCCAGCTAGTTGCTGGTGACGGTGACAGAATGTGTCAGAAGGTACTTGGAAAACGGACATTCTCACAAGCCAGGTCACAAGGTCTACATATATCAGAGGGGCAGCCATATTAGTCTGTATCCGCAAAAACAACAAGAAGCCCTGTGGCACCTTATAGACTAACAGATATTCTGGAACATAAGCTTTAGTGGGAAAAGACCCACTTTGTCAGATGCATCTGTTAGTCTATAGGTGCCCCAGGACTTCTCATTGTTTTTAATGTCCACAGAAAGCCCAGCATTTCTATGACTGCCAGGGAGAAATCTCTTTGTCATGGGAAGAGGTGGAAAAACATGGAATTTGCATTTTTAAATTGAAATTTTAATAATTATATTTTTGTAAAAAAAAAAACCTAAAACAGATACAGGTAGAATCCTGTTTACCTGGGCCACCATTATTGATCTCTCTATATAAACCAAATCAGGAATCTGGCTGTTAGCCCTGGGTGACAATGTGGCAATGCTTCAAGTGAAACCTGCACCTCACTGCCTGGGGCTGATAGTGGGAGCATTAATGCCTTTGACCACAGCATCCCATTGTTCAGCTGATTATCCCCCAAGACCCCTCAAAACCTTTCAAAATCACAGCCTCCAAGGATAGAGTCTTTCATTATGTAAATGTCCCCAACATCCTCAGCCCCCTGCTCTGACTCCTGCATGCCTCACCCACCACATACATTTCTTACAGTTACTGTGATATTGCACCCCACATCATCATGCCCTGAGCTCCCCCCCAAAGCCTGCAATACCTGTAAGAGACTCAAGTTGCTTTCACCCCTGCTTCCATGACTACCCTACCCTCTTTCTGCTAATTCACTTTCCCACCTATCACAATTTTGTGGTGCATACATCATTTTACTGTCTATGTCTTGATGTCCAAACCTAATACAGTTCGGTCTTATTTTGAGGATGGGATTTCATGAGGTACTGTGTCAAATTATTTGGAAAATCCTAGTATTTCGCACCTACTGTTTCTCCTTCATAAGATATTTATTTCTGTCTGTCAAAAAGAGCAAACACTTACACCCGCCAAGGGATGTCCTTTGAGGTTTTTAGCTCTTTACTGTTCACAGTTACCAACCTGACGTATCAGTTTTCCTCTCCTGTCAACATTTATTTTGTTAGTTTACTGGGGATAGTGGCTATATTAAGTGGATGGTAAATGCCAGGATCACTGTTCCAGTGGCAAAGAATTTGCTAATTCCTTTTGCTGCATATGTTCTGGACTAACCAACCTGTAAGAGCACTTTCATGACTGTCATCAATAGCTCAAACACTTTTTATTTCCTTAGCTGATTGGCCATTTGTTCAGTATTTAGTATAGCCATAATATTTTCCCTGAAAGTCCTAAGTTACTTAATATATTCTTGTTTGGATGACCAAATAATATAATGTAGATTAGGATAACTATTAGTCCACAACAGTAACTACGTGATTATTCTCGTCACAATTCTTGAATAGTTTTATTAGCCTGTTAGTGAAAGGTGGGCAGTGGGAAGAGACTTTACAATACTCTGTCAAAATGTTAACAATGTTCATTGTAAGCAAAATAAAAAATAAACGTGTATCCGCTTCCAACCCAGATCCCATTTCACAAGCCTACAGTATGAGGTTGGGTTCCTTTAGAAACTTAGCTGCAGTGCTCACCATGGTGCTTGGCTATGCCTGCATTAGAGAGCTTTGTCTACAACTCTGGCATTTTGGTGACAAAACCCATGAAGAAACCACATTCCCAAGGCATTCTCTCACCAGTAAATCAACAGAATGCAGCACTTCTGTCAACAGTGTTCTGCCACTCCCACGTGAGGCAGAATGCCTCTCTCCACAGAGTTTGTCAACAAACATGATCTAGAGATTCCAGGGGACCCTCTGGCTTCTGGGACACTGGGCAGCCCTGTCTGCTGTGCTTCCAGTAAGACATTCTGTCCAGAGAGTGGCCAGGCAGTCAGGCCACTGTCTGTCAACAGAGCAGATCGCTCCATTGATCTGCTTGGCAGTCTGGCCACAATCTGTCGACAGAAGTTTTGTTGGAAGATATCTTCCAACAGAATCTTCTGTCAACAGATCAGCTAGTGTAGACATGGCCTGTGAATCTACACTTACTATGCATTGCAAGCTGAGAGAAAAATGTGGGTAAAGTCTCTACATGTTATATTCTGTGATATCAGGAGTGAAATTCTGGCTGTACTGAAGGCAATGGAGTCATGCTTTCAGCCCAGTCGCTGGAAAGTTCTGTGGCCATAATACTTTTACTTCAAAGGCAGTTGATTTGACTTTTTTGTAATTTGAATTGTCCATAATGACAACATAATTATTCATGGTGTGCTGTGCTATTTTCCTTATGCAATTTCATAGGTAGTGTGAGCATAACTTTTTGGTTACATTGAAACCATACTTTTATTTCTAAACTGAACATTTAAATTTTCAGTTACTTTTGTTCAATTGTTTCACAATTAGTTGTCAGGATTATGTGTAAAAGGTATGTTACAACTTTAGAGATGAGCTAAGATATGAAAACAAAGTTCTTAATAAATATTGACAGATATTACTAAAATACACTGACTTTGTTAAACTCATATAAGCTTCAAAAGAATGCTGGGGAAGTGCTGGTAGTTTCTAGAACTGAAATTTGCTATTTTTTTTGCAGTCATAGGTTGAATTCTGGGAAATAAAATCATCCTAAGGTGAAGTAAATAACATATCTACACTTGTAGAGTCACACTACTACCATTGCTGTTGTCTGATTCCTGTGGTGAGTTTGACTATTATCAGACACCCATCAGACAAACTCTCCTTTCTTCTTATCAGCTCAGTGTAGCGAACAAAAATGAAAATGATCAATCTGATACCTCCTGAATTGGTATGAAAGGACTGATATGCATTAATAGTTAGTGGGAAACCAAACGTATAAAGATGATTTAAGAAATGTGAACTTTGTGCTTTTTGATATTGTCCAGGCACAAGAGCTTATATTGCTCTTTCTGCATATCTGTCCATCTAATTGCCTCTGTTATTCATCCATGTCTCCTGTTGTGCAGATGAACAGGAAACTGTTTGTTCTGTGTCTAGGTCATGTATTAAACTAACCTGAGCACAATTTATGGCACTTGCTGGGCTTGCCAATTTACAGACATCACTGACACCTACCAGTTCAATATTTTTCCATACACTTCAACAATTTACTGTCATGTGCATGCCTACCATTAGAATTGGTAGCAAATATGTTAGTCAGTGTATAAAAAGACTATATTCTGTAAGTGCTGGACTGACATGAAATATAGTGTACTAGCTATAATTTACAGGTAAAAAATAAAACTGCTTTGCTAAGAGGACAGTGTCTTTAAATCACTTCTCATATAAAGCAGGTGAATGAGGGCTAATTATCTGAATAGTTTTATTTTCTTTATAGGAAAGAGATTAAAAATCTAAAGCTGAAACATCATACAGTGAAGAAAGGAGAAATATAAAAGAATTAAATTAAAAACTACTAGAGATGTTCGATTTCCTTATGTCAGGCAAGTCCTTAAATTTCATCCCAACAACAATAGAATGGTCAAGCTGATGCACAGTAGAAAAGTTAATGGGAAGTTCAGCTTAAATAATTGTGTGAAGTTAGCACAAACTTCACAAGAAGAGACTCCAAAGAGACAGTGGAGTGCTTAAAGGTTGATTCATCATTGTAAATCTTCAATAACTCTGTGTTGGATTAGACCTTTCAATAGTGTAGTAAGCAAAATATTATGCAGTAAGCCAAAGACAATAATTCTGCACCAGGGACGAAAACTGCATATGATTCCTAATTGTTTAAGGTTCGATGAACACATGGTTGTAAGGCCCCTATAAGAGGGGCTTCATGAGAATTAAGATTAGCTTCCCACAGCAAACTTCCAGTGTACACTTAAAAGAAAACAAGCCATTGCAAAAGCTGGACTGGAGGTGTATGGCGTAGAGCTGAGCAAATACTGCAGTTTCCCATAAATGTTATTGTAGATGTTTAAAAGACTTCTGCCTCTATTATATTTACTCAGATAGACAATCCTTCCAGACACCCACGGACATTCTGAGATTATTTAAGTTTAAAGCAGCTGTTGCAGAATATGTTTGAAAAGTGATTTGAGCCTGACTTTGAATGTTTATGGGCAGGCATTTGTTATCAGTGAGTGTTCACCTTTGAAACCTCAACCTGTCACAAGGTTTGCTATTCACCACTGAAGTACCTCCTTGTGACTCATCAGGAATTAGCTCATAACCAGTCCAATGACCCCTCCTTTGGTTTCTCACTCCATGGCACTTCTCTTTGTCTTTCTCGTCAGGTAATTCCCTCTTCAACACCCAGTTCCTTTTCATGGATCAGTCCTCCAGTCTGGTCACTATTGGTCTCCTATTCCACGGTATCAAACTTCCATTGGACAACTATCTCAGGCAATCTTCTCATCCACTGCCCAGTCTGTGCCTCTTCCCTAGTGGCTGGTGAGGGAACCTGGGTGCACCCACTACTTATTTTTCCTGTCCAGTGATCCTACATCCAGCAACAAAAGTCTGCACACTCCCCGAAGTCTTGTTATTGTCACCCTGGACTACTTCAGACTCTACCAGGCTCTCTATCCTTATTTGGAAACACTCTACCCTAGATTCCAGGGCTTTCATTTCACCCTTTTTCTTGCTAAGCCGGACTGTCAACCTTCAGTGCTTCATCCCTCTTCTTATACATCACTTCCAAATTTTATACCACCTCAGTCTGTCCCTGCCCATGGGCTTCATTATCTCTTCTAGCTTACCAACCCTGACTCTTCCCCAAGGGTAGCCTGTCTGAGAGTTAACTGGTCCTTTATACCCACTCAGGTCTTGTGCAAGGTAGTTGCCCATCACACATCTGTTAGCCGAGGGTTGGGGTGAGATACCATGTGTGCCCTCACTTCATCTGAGTCTTTAACTGATAAAACAGACAGTCCCTTCGCAGCGGGCAGCCAGGGGTGGCTGACAGATGCCCCAAGGTTTTAACACCCAAGTCTTTAACTGCTAGGACAAAGTCTCTTCGCAGTGGGCAGCCAGGGAGGCTGACGGGTGCCCCAAGAGTCTGCTCTGTGGAGGCAGCACGACTCAGCGCTCAGCACTCAGTATGCCTCATCAGTGACCAGGCTAAAACAGCTGAAAAGCAGCTGAGTTCTTTGTTTTGTGTTCGGTTTGCACAGTAACAGGAAGAGTCAGGTTAAAAACTTAAACAGTTACTTATTTATTGACTAAGGAACTTAACTCTTATGATTACAAGGTTACAGGGTTTATACTTAGTTGCAAGATTACAAGGTTTGTACTTCCCTTCTTTAGCTACCAATAGCTAGCATATAACAATTCATAGATCTATTATTAAATGTGCACAAAAGCAAAAGCAATACACTGAACAGGTCTTATTTCTCACCCCCGCATTACCAAACATGGCATGACCAGTGTTTTTGCTCAATCCCTTGGGAAGAAGCAATATGAGGAAAAGGGCATCCCCTGGGACTTTGGGAGTCAAAGACCCTCCTGACCAGCAGGTAGAGGTAATTGGAGCTCAGTTAGAGGGGCTGCCAGGCCCTACTTTATACCCATTGGGTCAAGTACGCTCTTCCTTATCTCAAAAGATGCCAACTGAATTAGATCGTCTCATGACACTAGTTCTCACAGGGAGTTCAAGGATCTAGTTCACACCTGTGAGGTGGAGATAATTTTAGGACATTCTTTCTTTATGGGCCGGAGGTTTCCTTATCTGGGACATTTGTGTAGGTGGATCACCTGATGGTACTAGCCAAGGGCAGCCCAAGACCCCGGCTGTCTGTTAGCCCATTTGTCTCTTGTTGTCTGGTTTCGGCCCATTTATGGTCGTTATGTTCCTGTTTGCTCTGGAGCATCAAAACACTGTGCCTGAGATAAGCACATTTGCACTCCTGGGCATTCCAGGGCTGAGCTGTTTCTTTTAACCCTGTGGTGCTCTGAAAAACCTAGGAGAGACAAGATGGAGTAGAGCAAAAAGGGGGGACTCTGTCTGGCTACAACACCCTCACCCTCCATAGGGAAACAAATGTAGCATATGAACTATACACCACATTTTTTTATTATTGTAAAAGGGCACTGCTCCATTTACTTCAATGCTGTTCAATGGAGTATATTAACCAAAAACTTGACCCTATGGCTGGGTCTACTCTAACATCATCTTCTGGAAGAGCCGGGGCTTTTTTGGGAGATCCCATGGAGCATCTACACACAAAACTCATTCTTTTGAAAGTGAATCCAGATCAGGAAGAGCACATTTCAAAAGATCATTTCAAAAAAACACGTGTAGACACTCCATGGGCTGTTATTTAGAAATAGGAGTCCTCCATGGGGTCATCCATCTGGCAAGCAAAGATGCCCGGGCCAGCAGTAGCAGAGCTCTATGCTCCCTTCTTCCTGCCCCTGACACCACCTGACACCCTCCGCCAGCCCCTTTGGTGCCACCCTACTCCCCCGCCATCCTGTCTGCCCCTGCCAAACCTGAGTTCATCAAAGACCTCTCATGGCCCTACCTTCTAATGCCCTTGGCCCTATCCCAGCCCTGCTGGGGATGCTGAACCCAGAGTGGGAGGGGATCTCAGGGCCAATGGGGCTTGTGGCCCTCCACCTCCACCATGGACTAATGCTCCCCATCCCCTGCTCCCCTCCAGCTTGAGGTACCCCCCTCCCCAGAACCCACCAATGTGTATAGTTAGCCCCTGTTCCCCACTGTATATAGTTGGTTGCACATATTATAGTTTTCAACATGTTCATTAATTATACTAAACAGTTTTTTATTGTTTTATTATCTCTGTGCTCATGGTGGGGTGGTGGTGAGGAGTGGATGTGTTCGGGGTCATGGTGGGGGGAACAGTGAGGGGTGGGTGTGTGGGGGAGCCTGTGTGGGGTATCTGGGGGGAGGATCACTGGGGCTCATGAGCAACGATCTCATGGATGACCTCCCTAATGTGTACATGGTCCCAGTGGGCCTGGTGTCTTGGGGCAGTGGTGGGCTGTTCACAGCCAGGCCACAACAGGCCCCCACCCTCTGGGGGACACTGTGCAGCCCAACCTCCAGGCTTCTTAGTAGGCACCTAAACTGGCCCTTCAGGTGCCCCAGTGCATGCTCCACCATGTTGCAGACCTTGTTGCGCTGACTGTTAAATAGCTCCTGTGTGGGGTCCATGTGCCCAGTGTGGGGGTCCATGGGTGAGGCCAGCAGGGTGGGGGGTAGGCAGTGTCCACCACCATGCATAGAGACATAGTGACATCCCCAGCTGGTAGCTCCCACTGGGGGATATAGACTCCTGCCTCCCTGTGCCAGCAGAGGTCAGAATTCTAGAACACATGCACATTGTGAGCTCAGCCTGACCAGCCCACGTAGATGTCCATGAACCATCCTTTAGAGTCCACCAGGGCCTATGTACCAGCCTTTGCTGTGGTCCAGGGCATGGGTGGGGATGTGCATCCCATCCACGACACTGAAGCAGTTCAGAAATCTGACCATGGCAAATCCTGCAGTGGTTACATCCAGATCCCCCCATGTATATGGCACTGCTTTGATGGCCCTGGTGGCCTGCATGGGATGAACAGCACATGCACTCATGAGTGTGTGAAGGGGTGCACCCAGCCCCCTCCTTCTGTGCACCCTCCTGTCCCCCTCCCCTTCTTTTCCCCTGCCGGCGAGGATCCACCTTGCTGAGGAGCTCCCTCCCACCTCCCCATGGTGGGTGTCTGACCCGACCTGAGCATTCCTTACATCCTTCAGGACTGCCTTGATAGTGGCCTTGCCCACCCCGATCTGGTGCCCCATAGACCAGTTGTTGTTTGGGGTGACCAGCTTCCACACCACAATTGCGACCCACTTCTCTTGGAGGAGATTGAGCCACATATGGGTATCCTGGTGTCTGAAGGTGGCGGTGAGCCAGTTGCAGAGCTCCAGGAAGGCCTACTTACTCATCTGAAAATTGTGGCGCCATCTGGCATCTTCCCACTCCCCCATCATGAGCTGGTCCCACCAGTATGAGCTGCGGGGATGGCTCCAGAGGCACTGAGGCAGCTGGAGTAGGTGCCAGTGGGGTCCTGGGGAGAAGGGCTCCATGGCTTCACTGGGGGGCTCACCCACTGGAGGAAGTGGAGGGCAGCCATGACCACCTTGGTTGGCAGGCTGACTATGGTGGCAATGATGTCTAGGTCTGGGGATTCATGTGGCTGTGGCCATCTGGTTCCTGTACTGGCTCAGCTTTGCTGCAAATAGCTCAGCATGCCTCAGCAACGTGTGCAGGGAGGGCGTGTTTGGGCAGGGCCCTTTAAGGGAGTGGCTGACCAGGCCCCTGGATGGGCTTGCTGGCCACACAGCCCCATCTGTGGCATTTTCTGCTCTGTTCTTTCAAAAGAGCGGTCGGGGCTGTGTGGTTGCTCTATTTTGAAAGAACAGATAGATCTTGCAAAGGAGTGGATTGGTTTTTCAATCCACTTTTTATATGTGCAGGAGTATATCCTCTGGAAGAGCAGCTTTTGAAAAGTCACTGTAATGTGGATGCATCTTATGTGTTTAAACAAAATTCCTCAGTTTTTCAGTTAGAATATTGGCTACTTGCAATGACTTGCTGGTCAAGGCCAACAGAACAAGAATCATTTGTGAACATTACCTAAGAAATAATTTTGAATCAATAAATTTGAGAAATAAATCACTCTTTTACCAGGCAATTTAAAATAAAAAAGAAAAGGAATTTAATCTATCAAATATATGATTCATTAGAAATTATTGCCTTGGCTGCATTTGGAAACCATAGCTAGATATTCCAAATGCTGATCTGCATTAAATGTCCTGGAGGAAGGCATAGGCATTGAAGACTTGACAAAAAGGTAATTCAACAGGAATATATTGCTGAAGTATTAGTTTGTCAAATCTTCACTGCTGAAAAAGCTAGGTTAATCCATTTAATGTTCTCCATTCATGAATAAGACATCATCATAATATGAAACATTCCCTTGCAGGTGTAATCATAAACTGTTCAGATCTAGAAGCACGTTGAAATCAAGTATTTCCATCAAGTTTCAGTCTGCACTTACATATAGTTTATTATTTATTTTATCATAGGCTGCTAGCATGGTTAATATTAAAAATTTCAAACAAGAGAGGCTATTGCAAATGATGCAGACAGAAGTAGCCCTATCAAGGCAGACTAAAATATACTTCCATCAACTGACATCTTATGATTTTTTAAGGTCAAGGAACCCAGGTCACCAACAGGAGGAAATGAACCTGTGATCTTCAGAGCTAAAACCATTGTGCTTTACCACGTGAACTAAAGGCCAGCTGGCTTTCAACCAACTCTGTAGAGCAGAGACTTCACTGTCCCTTGTCAGTGATCTCAGTGACTCTGGGTTACACTTTGCACTTCAAAGCTCATGCTGTCACTGCACTTCATAGTACATATTTTTTACATATATTGTATTGCCTGTGAGAGGATACAGGCCAGTATTTTGTCTCAAAGGCCTTTCTCAGGGACGCTGGCACTTATTCTGGTGAAGACAATACAACATCTGTAAAAAGAAGAGACGTAAAAATGTCTTTTGGTCCATGAGGTACTGCATTGCAATGAATATATTTTGAAGACCAATGTCAATGAAGCTTTTATGTTTAATCCTCTGTGGGGTTTGAGTTGGTTCTAATTTGTTTTCCTTTATGTAGTCCATGTATAATAGCCGCAGAAAAACCTGGTAATTTATGACATGTTGCTTTCTCCTCTAAGTAGGTACTTAAAAGCCCCAGTCCACCACATTATTACCTGAGCACCTTTATGGACAAATACCATTTATATGCCCTTAGTTGGAAACAATAGCATCACCTCTTCTATGTGAATGTGGAGCTGAAATTTTATTAGTGGGTAGAGAAGATAAAATATATTTATATCTTGAGTCACAACATATAGGACATATAGTTTATCCATTACCAGCAGCAAATCATCCATGATTGACCCCATGTGCATTACCATACGCAGAAATGGTAGGTATCAGAATAGTTAGACTTGGAGAGAAACTCAAGAGTATAGGTCTTTATGTGCATTATCGATAATGTTCATCTACCGTGCTGCATTTCAAAGAGAGAATACTTCACTTTTAATGGTCTAACCTAGATATAGAACTAAGCTGGATGTTTATTTTAATTAATTTACTTTAACAATGGGGAAATAGGAATGTGGATCAAATTCAGAAGCCCATCATTCATGAGGTTCCAACTGATTTCACTTGAAGTTTCAAAGGTGGGAAGCTTGCAGGGCCAGACCATTGGTTGCTAACTGGCTACATTTTAATTTCTTCCCCTCATTCCATTTGTAAAAATCAATGGGGAATTAATAGTGTCACTATAATGTATTATATTAAACAAAAACACTAACTAATTTTTCTACTGAATTATTGTTGCTGAAAAGAAAATGTTTTAGGACATAAAGTCCTCATGTGAAATCTCAGTGCAGTGTGAGATTTTTGAGAACACTCCCAGAAGTCAAAAAAACATGACATTTCAGAAGTTGTTGTTAATGGTTTCTACTTCAACATTATGAACAGTTATTTCACATGTGATGAAAACCTTGGGAGGTGATGATGACTGTCAAGTTCTGAAATACTTAATTAAAATCGGATGCTTTCTCATTAACATTCTCCAGATCCTGTTATAAGACATATGGGTACAGAAAATATATATCATTTGAAGCTGACATGGAATTAAAGGATAGGGCTTGGAATTAATAGAAGTAAAAGCATAAACTCTTCTGCAGGAGATAATTGTGATATTATAGTTCAGATTATTTATGAAAATATGCTTCCGATATGGTTATGACATAACCACACGGGAATGTTAAACAAGATGGTTCACATAAAATATTCTTGGAAAGGTTTTGATTTACTGATTGTGATTATCCAATTTGTGCGCCTGTATTATTTCTCTGTCTGAAGTAAGGAATATTTGTCATGTATCTGTATTTCAAATGGTCTACTTTGGGTGTTACCAACGCTAGCCCTTCAGGTGCAACAATGAAAAAACCAGGAAGGGTTGAGGACCCACTAGCCCAGACAATGGACTAACCTAGTCTCCTTGTAGGTGCTCCAGTCATCCTGCAAATAATGGTTTCCGTAGGTCTGCAGATACAGGGGTTTGAGTTATCTGGTATTAGACACCTCCTTTTTGGAATGCCAGTGTTTTCACACTGAAATATGAAAGGGTTCAAACCTTACACAACAGCCAAAGCAGGCAGGGGAGTGACATCTCCATGATTCTCCTCTGCTTTCCCACAGACACTGGAAAACACCTGGAAGCAAGAGCTGAACTGGGGAGAAGAGCTGGGCCCTAGCTGGGCTGGCCTTCATCTTGAGGAATAATCCCGGCCGTTTCAAGATGAAGGCTAGTGCAGCTGCCTTTCAAGGCTTTCTGTAATTTGCCTGGAACACTATCAAGGGTGAGGAATTACTACTTGTAACGAATTTCTTTAGTGACTCAAGCTTCATTTGTGTGCTTTGTTCTATTTGCTTAGCAACCTCCTTTGTTCTGTGTGCTACTTCTTGAACCAATTAAAATCCACCTTTGTCATTGATAAAATTATTTCATGTTTATGTTATAACCCCATTTGTACCATTCATAATTGGGGTGTGGGATAAGAGGGAGTGCAGGCCTTCTTCTGTATTGATGGAGGGGGCAAATTTCATATAACTTTGGGGAAGTGGACACCTGAGCACTGGAGCAAATCACCTAAGATGAGCCTTCCCAGAGCTGATCTCAGTGTCTGTGTTGTTTAGCAGACAGATGCAGCTATAGGCAACATGTTGGGGTGCCCAGGAGGTCACATGCCCCCCCCCAGTGTTGTGCCATCCCACGGGAAGAGGTGGGTGCGGGTCTGAGCAGGAGCAGGGAAATTATGGGGCCTGGGTGGATCGGGGTGGGAGGGGGAAAGGGAGATGCATGAAAGGGGAAGGTTTGGGGTAGGGGAACTTAGCCAGTGTGTCCCCCCATCTCCATAATCCCTGCGTGTGCTAGAGGAGGTTTAAAAGCCTGGCTCAGCAAGATAGGGCGCTCAGGCCGGTAGAACAGGTGGGCTCCGTGTTATCTCAGTACATCAAGTGGCATTCCACGTGGAGCAGCCCATGTCATTAATAAGCTACATTTCCATGTAGAAGGATAGTTTATTACTTAAACAGTATGTACAAATTCTAAACATGAAAATACTGAGTGACAGAATGTCAGACTCTATTTACAATTACATTTTTTTACAAAATGTTTTTACAAGAAGTATTTTTGTTCTAAATAACATAACAGACACACACACAGACAAATCAACCCTTCTGTATTACATATATAAATAAATATTGACTTTAAATGACAGTTATAGGAACGTAATTTCTACAGCCAATTTGGGCAACAGATAAGTAGTTCTGTCATCTCTGCACTACAATATGATTAAGTACAAAGGAAAAATAATTTTACATATAGACCTCTGTTAATTACTTTGTAAATTATACCTTACTAATATATTCAGTAGAGGTAAGAGAGTCATTACACTTCATGCCGATAACTGAACAATGAGTTTGGGCATGCAAAACCATATATAATCATCATCCACTTCTGCAGGTATTCATTTACATTTTTAAATAAATTCTTATTTATTTATTTAAACTACATGCAATAGCTTATTAGCATCAGATTCTGGGTTACAATGCACAAATTTGTATAACAGTATTTAAAGTAATGGATGTTCACAAGTACCAATAATAAAAAAGTTGTCATATACTTGGCATACAGGGCAAGAAAAGGAATTAATAAATAAGTCAACGTCACAACAACCTTTACATATACATAGGACAAAAATAATTTTAAAGGGTGTTGTATAAGAGATTCAAAATGGTCTGGGACTTATGCTGACTTCTTTATGGAGCTGATTTAGGACAGCACTTAAAGGCGTGCTGAAGCCAATTCCTATTCAAGACAGAAGTTCAGCACATGTTTAACTTAAACATGTGCTTATGTTCTATTAACATGAAAACAGTTAAGCTTGTGCTGAATTTCTGTCCCGAAGAGCAATGCTTTCCTGAAGCAGGGCCTCTATATCCAAAACTCTCACTGATATCAGTCAGAGTCCTGAGTATGAAAGGAATTCAGATTTTAGGCCTATGGAGTATTTCAGCCTCTATCCTGCTTCCACTGAAGGCAATGGTAAAACTCCCATTCATGGTGCAAGAACACACAGTGGCTGTGTCTGCACTAGCCAAAAACTTCGCAATGGCCATGCAAATGGCTATTTTGAAGTTTACTAATGAAGCGCTGAAATACACATTCAGCGCCTCATTAGCATGCGGACGGCCATGCCACTTCAAAACTGTTGCGGCTCTCCGCTGCGCGGCTCATCCAGACAGGGCTCCTTTTCGAAAGGACCCCAGCTACTTCTAAGTCCCTTTATTCCCTAAGGGGACTTCGAAGTAGGTGGGGTCCTTTCGAAAAGGAGCCCTGTCTGGACGAGCCACGTGGCAGCAAACCACATCAATTTCAAAGTGCTGCAGCCGCCCGCATGCTAATGAGGCACTGAATATGTACTTCAGCACTTCATTAGTAAACTTCAAAATGGCCATTTGCATGGCCATTTTGAAGTTTTTGGCTCGTGTAGACATAGCCAGTGTATCTTTGATTTTATGTGTGATCTCGTCAGGTACTCATGCCATCTGCCAGTTCCTGCATAATACCCTCAACTCCAGATGAATGCCACTAATGTTGAGTGTGTTTAAAGGTCTTGCAGTTCAGCTCTTTAATATGTAAGAAATTCTTATTCCCTTCAGAAATATTCCCAGGCTGTGTCTACACTACAAAAATAACTTCAAAGTTGCAGACTTCGAAGCTGAACGTCCACAGACACCCTTCTACGAAGTTAAATTTCGAAATAGGACTCTACTCCATTCCCAGGAATAGGGTAAGGACTTTGAAGTTGGGCTCCCTTTTGAAGCAAAGAAAAATGTGTGTAGACTCTCTGCAGGCTACTTCGAAGTAGCGCCTAACTTCAAACTTAACTTTGAAGTTAGTTCCTAGTGTAGATGCACCCCCATTGAATACCATAATGCACCTATTAGTATGGCATGGCCCTTCTCATTTTAAGTTTAAAAATCAAAGTATTTTGTAGTCCTTATTCTGTTCTATGAAAGTCTCAACAATGAACTGTCATAAGAAAAACAAATCTCATTCTTAAACAGTATTCAGTGTAAAAATAGTTTAAAATGTGTTAAAAAATTTAGAGCAAAAATGGCATAATCCTACATTTTACCATTAAGAAAAAATACAACAAACAGCATGTTGTCCAGGATTTAACTGATCAATCAATCAGAATAGTCTGCTAAGTAACTTAGTAATATATAGGTGTGAATGTGCAGCATCCTTAGAAATATCCCACTACCTACATTAGATCTTTGTCAATGAGAAACTGAGAAAAACTGACAAAAATTATCTTTAACTAAAAATCTCAAGCAGTGATTTGAAACTGTACTGATGAACGTAAGGTAAGTATGATTTAACTGGTCAGATTAGGTTAATTGTAATATACCCTGTACGCTTCAGGAAATCAATATTTATGAATTATGCACTAGCTCCCTCCTCCTCAAGGTGCCTAACTCCCACTGAGTCTCAACAAAAAGTCTTTGAATAGATGATGTTAATTTCAAATAACCATATGAAAATGGCTTATATGTAAGAACAAATGAAATATAATCCATTGCTCCATTTGTTGATAGTTTGGTTGACTCTTATGACTTCACGATGATTTATTCCAATGACATTATTATATAGCTGAATGTCGAGTTGAGAAACTGAATATTTAAGACCAAGATTAAAGTGTTAATCCTCTCTTCATAAATCATATCTCCTAGACAGAGCCAAATCTTGCTCTCCTAATTCAGGCAAAATTCAATAACAGTCTTCATTGACAGGTTTGTCTGAGTTAGGCTGATTGATACTACAATAAATAATTTATTTTTATAAATACATAAAACCATCCAGACTATTTTACAAATGTTTTAACAAACCTTAGTCTGATCCTGAAATGTCCAATTAAGAAGAGGTACCGAATCAAACAAGCTGCTCAGACCATTTGGAGGAATATGGCACTCCACTCAACAATCAAATCCTAGTATAAAATAATCAAGAGCTGTTAGTTTCCAGGTTCTGACTTCTTGAACTAAGCTTTGTCATTGACACTGATATTGACATTCAGAGACAAATTCTGCATTCAGTTACAACAAAGTGAATTCAGCATAAATTCACTAGCATCAGTCAATTTATTCTCATTTTTTTCCAGAATTATTGAGAGTAGAGTATGGCCAAAAGATTTAGGCTGAAGTTTTCAAAGGAGTCTAAGGGAATGAGGTGCCACAATCTAACCCACGGAGCACTTTCTTAACCTTACTTATGTCCTCTGTCATTTACATGTATAAATGGTGCCGTGCATTTGGTACTATTCAAATTGCATAGACTTAGTAATTTCTTTCAGATATGCATACCGAGACTTCAGATGACTGAAAAGAGTCGACCTTCTGTCCTTTACAGTTCCCAGCAAAACTTTCATTCATTATGTAATAGGGAAGAGACGTAGTAAATGAGTTGTGATTTTCTGTACTCCCAGAGCACCAACAGCACTTATTACTATATGAAGTAGCTATCCAGCGCACAAGGCCTGTAGCCCTAAATACAAATTTGGGAAGTTACTTGCTCCATGCATATATGTATTTAAAAGATATCAAAAAATAGAAAAAGAATGGTGGAATTAATATAATAATTTGTGAGTTGTCTTTTCTCTACAAAAATTCAAGTGTTGCAAAAACTTAATGAACAAACTAGTCAGAAATTCTGATTTGGTTCTTGACTCTAGGTAGCATGTAGGTGTTTGAATTTCTTCTGTGCTTTGCTATGTTGAGAATAATAATACTCTTTCAATTTCAAGCACAGATTAAGTTAGCTTGTTAACTGGTTTTCTGCAGAATATTTATTGTCGTTGTTACACTCAGTATTTCCTGCGCTAGGGTATCTTGGGAAGAAGTGGCATACAGATTATCTGTAATCTGGTTTCTGTGGGTTGGTTTGTTTTTGAGGCACTTGCTGTTGGAGGATTCCATAAGGTGACATCTGTTTTATTTTTTTACAGAAATCATAAGATGTGGCTTCCTTTGTTAAAGATGTGCAATGTAATCTGCAACATGAGAATTCAGAGGCCGCAATTTTTTAGACAAGAGGGTGCATCAACAGAATTATTTGTATGGGCAGAGTGTATACAGAGCCCTCTCCAGCATTTTGATTGTAAATCCATGCTGTTTCTGTTTTCTATTAAAGGCTGTCTCTCTGTGTGGCAAATTACTCTGCCTGTTTATGTTTCACAATACGGTCATCTGCACTCCCATATGGTTTAAAAACAAGGTACCCTTCACGCCTGCATTTGAAAAATGCATTCAAATAAATTACAAGCCAATGACTTCCAGATACCAGTGTACTGTCACATAACTCAGGGTACTGTGCATATAGGCAGCACATCCATTCTGCTGTTCAAAAGATCCTTGGGGAAAACAGACAAGCACATCAAAGAAGCTCCGAAGTAGCACTACACCTAATCATATAACATGTGCCATGGAATTTCCAGGTCTAAAATTTGAACATTCACTACTACATAGTACTTTTAGAGTGATGATACAGGGTTTCCTTCAAAATAGAAAAAAAACAGTTGGGAATTTTTCAAAGGCATGTGTCCAGCTGCTACAGAACATCAGTGGAAGTTAGGCACCTATCTGCCATTTGTTCCTTTGCAAATGTGCCGTGTTAATGCAGTTTGTTGAGAAAAATTCATGGTACCATTTCCACACCAAATATAAACGTATGGGATAAGGAAATACATCAGCTACTATGACGTACATTTTTGTTGCTCAGTTAATAGTAGTTTCTGTTGTAAAGTGAATTGGGCATGTCCATTATTGTTACCTATTTGGTAGTACACTTATTTTAGGTAAGTAGGGATCTCCTCTAACGGAACACTGTATTACAATATGGGCTTAGCTAGTGTAAATTGTCACAAGTCTGCTGAGTTCTAATGAGAGATGTTAGTTTATCCCAGCAGAAGATCTGGCCTCTGGCTTTCAAAGCGAAATATGCATAAACAAATCTCATATTGTTGTAAAGGTTAGGAGAGCAAAACCCTCTGTTATTCATTGCATCTTTCCAATCTACATTAAATCTAGGAAACAATTATTACAACAAACATACATTTGATTTTTCTCAGCTGTATTGAATTGGATGCAATTTTCAGTTAGCAGAATAGGCGTCAGTACTGTCATGAGAACTGCTGCACATTTCATCCTGGCACTGGTACAAATACTATTCTTCACGCCTAAACGATGTCGAAATAGCTATAAATCATACAAGATGGTAACATCCACTGGAAATAAAATGATTCATTGCTCCCATAGATGTGAACTTTCCTGGTCTTCTGGTGGGAGCTCAGTTTTTCTCTCGGTTATTTGTTTAATTGTGTGAAGCAGTTTAGTATTTTAGTATTTTTCTGGGGCTGGCTTGTAGTGATGTGGATGGTGCTGTTTCAGATGAGGTCCTAAGTAAATAAGAAAGGAAATTCAGCACTTTTAACCTTTGGTGTGTGTGTGATACAATAATTAACCCCAATCCATGTAGTAGCTGAACCCCTCACAATCTGCAAATTTTATCCATCACAACATTCCTATAAGGCAAGACAAGGCTGTAATCCCCTTTTATGGGCAGGACATGAGAAACAAAGATGCTTGCAGCTTGCATAGAGTATTTAGGTAACACAGCAAGACTTGAATCTAGGCCTCTTATTAGCCAAGATGCCATTGTAACCACTGGACCTTACATCATCTCAGCTGAATAAGTGCATCAATTCAACAATTGCACACAAGGTCTTGAACCTGCAAAGAACTTGCTGGCACTGACAAAGGCTTTCACACAGCCCACTTGACTTCAAAAGCATTCTTCAAAGGTGAGAGCATCCAAATAGGTCAATTTATTTTGTCGATCAGGACTAATTTGTTGGACAGCTCTTGGTTTCCTGTAAACTTACTATTGTACTATTCCAAATGCCTAAAAATAGCATTTTGTTGTAATCAGCATCTTAAAACCTAACTGCATAGAAGTGTTAGCAAAAATAAATCTAGGCAGCATTTCCTGTCCAATGAATAACATAATTTAAAAAAAAAACAATGAGGGGTCCTGTGGCACCTTAAAGTCTAGCAAATTTATTTGGGCATAAGCTTTTCTGGGCTTTATCAGAATCATGAAGTCACCTGGTGCCACAGGACTCCTTGGTGTTTTTACTGAAGCAGATTAACATGGCCACCCCAATGAACCTTCTTATAATTTCTGTTTATATTGTGCAGTTAATTTTCAGTACTAACAGAAACGACTTGCAATGGTGAGAAGGAAATAGCCACAGTCATATATAACTTTGATAAATCAATATCAAATACCCTATTACTCAAGGCTTTGACTGGAAACATTGACAAGAGCTACTTATGCTCTGCTGTTAAGTTTTCTTGGCTCTGAAGCTCTAAAATTATTACTATGGGTAACTCTTGGGAACTAATGGGACTACATGACTTGGTTGATAGTTCATAGGATTCAGAATCTGTCACCTCTAGACATTATTATTTATTTATTAATCACATATGAGTATAGTCACATTAGCTCCTCTGTGGCGGGAGGAGATAAAAAAGCAATGCAGTTTTGCTAGAAGAGACATGAAATCCTTCTAGGCCAAGCAGGGTGCTCATGGAATTATATACTTTCAGCCTATCAGCCCTCCACAAACCTAACATGAAATATACCCCATAAAATTAACATTCTCTGAAGCACCAATATTTTTTTTTTGTTTTGTAGCTGTCCCTTTAGTGGGGTTCTGGACACACTAGGCAGCAGGAGAGTCCTTAACAGCATGGCTGTATGCCTGCATTGTACTGAGACACATATGTAAGCAGCAGAGCAGGATCAAGGTGATACATGATATGCAGGTGGACGCACTGGGCAGATCTTCCCTGGAGTGTCCCCAGCTCCAGCTCTGAGAACAATGTCTTGGAAACTGAAGGGAATTTCTTGGCACTTCCAGCCTGGACCTTGGAAATTACTTCACATTCTTTTTCTTCAAAGTGACTTTGATGCTCACACAAGGTTCTCGATTGATCACATTTATGATTGAAGATGGAAAGAATGAGCAGTCTGGAGCAAAATTCCCATGCTGTTTGAGTAGCACTCCTCAACTCTGTCTGTTCCATTGCTATGGGAGATCATTACATTTTCATTTCTGTTCAGCTTTTTGGTATCTGTAATGAGACTGACAATGGCCATGGGACCTTTTTTTGGGGTGGGGTGGGGTGGGAGCAGGAGTTGAGGGGAAATCTGGACACATAGAATTTATGCATATTAAGCCATCTCAAAGCCAGGACACTAAAAGGCTTTGGATCACTTCCAATCTAGGCTGGATTTCAACATAACAAAGATGTCAAGACACTCCATACTCTAAACCTCCTCTCACTCTAACACCCCTAATTCCTAAATCCAAATAATCATTCAGTATAGGTTGAAATTCTCTAATCTGAAACTTTCTCATCCAGCAACATCCATAATCCAGTATGATTTTAGGTAGACAATCACTTATCATAGGAGTAGCCAAGTTTCCTATGGTCCCATGAAGTTTGTTTATAGACACCAGTCCTGTCTCTCAGTGTTCTATGCTGTTATTTAGCTGTAATTCACCCCTAAATGTCTTCCAAGAGCCCAGTAAGCACTGGAAATGTTGGTAATATTCTAGAAAATCTTGACCTGCTGTGGTCCAGCAAATTCTCTCATCTGGTAACAGTTGGGTCTGAGGGTGCCGGATGAGAGCATTTCAACCTGTATTTGCATTTCTCTCTACAACACCTCTGTATCCCAGCTTTTTGTTATCCATAGATTTCTCAGAAAGCACTGCACTGGGTGTGCCACACGTGTAGTTTCTTTGCTACATTACTTTGCAGTGGCCTCAACATAACCCTGATGTCCAGCAACAATATCACCAGAAAACTTAAACTGTCTTTTTGCAGTTTCTTTTTTTCCCAAAGAGCCATCAGAATTACAAAGGTTTTGGAAACTGATAATCTTAGCCCATTACATCAAAAAGGACAGGTTGTTTGTTTTTTATCTCTACCGATATCTGCGTATCCAGTCATTAGACATCATACCAGGATATCTGCCAGTGTCCCTTTGTTAACAGTTTGTGGTTCTGAATTTTGTTTTAATTTTTTACCAATGTTTCTGCTAACTCTTGGTGCAAATTTGCAGTGTTACATTAGAGGAAAGAAAGTGATTATACGAAACATTATCACTACTTATGCACCAAATGTTCTAAAATTACTTGATTCACCTACCCTTCGTACGCATTTATACATATATGAGGGAAATACAGCAAAAACTACACAGTAAATATACAGTGGATAGAATAATAAATTCATTCTTGTTTCAGAGCTAATAAATGTCCCAGCAGATTTCTCCATTTTAATCAGGGGGAATCTATAGTATTACTAAACAGTTTAAACTGCTTACTGTATGGAAGCTTACTTCAATAGATCCTTATTGCTTTGTTTTAATTGTTTCAATAGACAATATTTTAACTGGCTTTCTCTGCACTTACATTATTCCAACTATTTTTACGTCAGATTACAATGCTTACTGCGGGGTGATGGTGGCAGCAGGTCAGGTGTTCGAAAAGATTTGATTGTAGCTGGCCCCTCCCCACCTGTAGTCAGCACTTGCACTTCTAGGCGGTAAAGTGTTGATGGCCTTAGGTTGGGAACTGTCAGCACATAATGATCCTAAAAATATATATGAATGAAATAATTTTTTACAGCAACCAGAAGTAATAGACACAATTGCTCCATCTAGAAATTGTACATTAAGCAGATAGTTTCCTTTTCACTTAGATACTTTTAAAAATTGTGTTACAACTCTCAAAGATTTCTTTCTTAGTTTTTTATTACAAAGATGTCATCCATTTATTAAGTTCACTATTCTTTTAGTTTGGTTAGCATGTTCCTAAAGGGTTGGTATGCATAAATATTTGGCAGAGCAAGAATTTGAAATAAAACCTGTTCTCGGGCCTGGTCTACACCTAAAATCTTAGGTCATTCTAATGTTATTGACACCGATGGGAGAGGTTAAATGAGTTTGGCCCCCTTTGTTGATACAGCTAGGTCAGTGGAAGAACCCCCTTGGTCACTGTTGTGTCAGTACTAACGTGCTGCAGCTGCATCCCTGAAGCTGTAATGTTTCTAGGGTAAGCATACCGATAGAGTCCCCCTCTCTCTCAAAATATAGCTTTCCCTATATTTAAAATTTCACTTGCACATATTTGTGTTGCCACTTCCTAGTATTTCCAACTTCAATTTTCTACTTGGTTTCTTGAAAGTGTCAGTGCCATGAATACAGTTTATTTCTAGGTTTTATTTATTTTTGTATTAACCAATTCAACTTATTTCTCATAAAATGTTTTAGAGAAGCCAATTTCTGTCTTTAGATACCACCGATTTGTAAACTGATGCCAATTTTGAGTCAAGAGCCAGAGCCTCAGCTGATGATCTGGACCTGAGTCTGAATCCCATTTTTGAAATGGTGACAGTTGGAATATTAATTAACTTGGGCCAGACTTTTCACTGCTTTGCACCTTGTGTTATCATTTACACATGGACCAATATGTGCAGAGTAGGTGTAAAATGCTTCCAAAATAGAATGCACACTTGCAAATGACTCAAGACAATGTTCAAGGCAGTAAAGAATCAGCCCTTCAGTTCATCTTCTTCCCATGTCCATTTGGGGCGTTGAATCAGCTATCCACTGGACTAGTCCTGGGACATTAAACAAAGGGCTACAAACTAATCACTGCACAAACACAAAGTAAGCTCCATTGGACAGCTCCACTGAGCATTCCAGGACTTGGTGTACCAACTTCTTCTGGCAAGCCGTGAACAGAGCATTTGAAGTACGCTGAGCAATGGGATCACTGCCCTGGTCTAGCTCTCTGAAGTCAATGGAAAGACCAATGTCTCTACTGAGCTTTGGATCAAGCTCAGGACGCTTCTGCCTCTGGTACAGGTGGCAACACCTCTTGAATGGTCTCCCTCCTTCCTCCTGGTGCCACTACAGAAAAGGCTCCCTGATGGGAAAATGGGGAACAGTGCAAATTAAACTTTCTCCTGCCTTTAATCTAGTTCTGTTTTAAGGTATTATTAATTAACTGCCCCTTTAAGAGGAGTTGGGAGCCCTCGAGTTCCATCCAGATCCTGTTTCAGGTCCTTGAAATGTCTTTCTCTCCCCACTGACAGGTGCTTACAGGATTCTTGGAGTACATAAAAAAGAAAATTGTCTTCCCCTCTTTCTTCCCTTCTGTGAGAGGGGAGTCTGTGGGAAATTGAAGAGAAGTAAGGGTGACTGGATAGGAAGTAGGTGACCCCCATGGCCTGGAGTGGCAAGCTGCTCCACCCTACCCCTCCCAGGCCCTCCAGAGCCCACCCTTCCCCACTGTGGCCACTGTTGATCCCTGCACATCTCCTACTCCATGTGGCCCCTGGCTCTTGTCCCTTCTCAACCGCAGGGCAGATCCCCCAGCTTGTCCTAGACACAAAGCTCTGGAGAGCTGGCAGGAGGGGCATGGCCCCTGCCTGCCTGGGTGCTCTGGATATCCAGTGGGTGGCACAGCAGCAGCCTGTCCTGCTGCAAAGCTCTGGAGAAGTGGCTGGTGGGCATGGACCAGGGAGGCTTGGTCTGCATTGTGTACACCCCTGCCCAGCAAGGTGCCCTCTGCAGCTGAGCCACCAGCCACGGATCTGGGCAGCCAGAGTGGCCCCAAGGCACGATGTGGCCCCAGCCTGCCTGCCTCAGCCTCTGGCACTACATCATCATGACTAGGTAGATGATCTGAAGGACTCTGATGGGTGGGGCCAGGTGAGTCATTCTGGGATACCATTGCCTTCCTTCAGAGTATTACACTCACTGCCCATGGCAACCTGCGTTTCACAAAGTATTCCTGGGCCTCCTAGTCTAAACAAGGTCCATTCCCAACCCCTCCATGTCAGGCATGATGCTCTGAGATGGGGTTGTGTAGTTTTACAGTGCGTCTTGTTGATGTCTCCATTTCAGCAAGGTGGGATAGGGCATGGAAGGGAAGTGAGGGCAGGGAAAGGAAAGGGATCCTTCTTCCTGATACCCCAGTCCTTCTTGTAGCAGTGTTTCTCTTTTAAGCTCCTCCATTCCTTTCCCTCTGCCCTGTGTCCCCGTCTCCCAGATGTATCTTGTTGGCATTGAACGGGCCCAGAGAAATGTGGTAGTCTCTTCTTTGTCAGTATGAGGGTGTGTCCCTTTATAGCCTGGCACAAGTTTGCAGAAAAGGGAAAAGTGCTTTATTTTCCACAAAACACACATCCAGATGGAGCAGGAGGCAGGTTAATACAAAGTACAGAGAATTCTTGCATTCAGGTTAACCCCACTTGTTTTCCCATCCCAGAGAGCAAAGTTTCAGCAAATCCTTACTATCCTGTGAACAGAGCAGACTGATTCTCAGAAGAAAAATATCTTCTGCTGCCCAGATGATCTTTGCCTTCATTAAGGTGAATTGCAAATATGGTTGCTAATTTGCCAGCTGCACACATTACAATCTCTGATGTGTCATCAAAATGAGTTGTACTGGAAATGTATCCCAAACAACCCACTTCCTGTTCACACACAGTATACCTGCAGCACCAGTAAACACTGTGATGTCTGGCTAGCAGCTAAATCATGATAAAAAAAATACAAAATTAGCCATGCACACAAAAATTCAATCCCCCAGCAAGGAAAAGAAAACAAACTTACTGCTGGCAGTATCTGTGATTGGGAAATGATGCTGTTGGGTAAGCTGTTTTGTCGGCTCTCTGTAGTAACCTCTGCCCAGGTGACTTGAAAACCTGTCATGGGCTGGTGAAGATTTGCCTTCAACACCTTCCATGAAAAGTGACCAGTAATGTTTACATCCTGAACAATGAAAGAGGCAGATAGATTCTCGGGTTTGGCCAGCACTTTAGGGAGAACTGCTGCTGTAAAAATTTGAGGTGAAAGGATGAGTTACATTTTGAGGAACAGCAGAAATAGTGTTAATATTGCTTAAGATTCCAGGGTCACTCTGTTTCTTCACGTATCTGTGATATTTGTTCACATGCCTATGGTATATCTAGTTCACTCACAACTTTGTCAACTCTTTGCCATCTCTTTTCTTAACGTGTTTATCAATGCCTAGCTTGCTTCAGTTGGAATTCTGGTGAAAATTCAAACTTCAGAGCAAGTTCCTCAGAGTTTGGTAACCTATGATATTGGGGATAACCTATGATATCGGGGGTGCTGACTCAAAATGCAGGCTTCTCATGGACAAGCAACCAGTATTGCTTCGCCAGGGTCCCAGAACACAAGCTTGTCTCTCCTTGGTTGGGATTTCAGGAAAACTCATGGAAGGCAGGAGAACACTTTTCGTAGGGTAAACATAAACTTGATACTAACCTTATGATACTTCTCAAAAGGGAACAGTATATAACCTGATTTAGGAGAGTTTCAAAATAACTTCTTTGTATTTCATCTGGTAAAAGGTATATTATAGTCCCATGGCTTGATTCTTAACTGACTTGCATTTATTTGGTCACTTACCTGTGCAAAGTTGTATACAATTTGCCAAATCAAAATGGAAGCATTTTAAACTCACTTTTTACAGGTGTAAATATCTACACAAGGTACAGGCAATTCAAACTCTTGGTCTTAAGACTTGTCAGCAAAGGAAAGTAGTTTTTGGATATATTCTAGAGTGTGAATTTAAAGTCATAGGCCATGTCTACACTAGCCCAAAACTTCAAAATGGCCATGCAAATTGCCATTTAGAAGTTTACTAATGAAGCGCTGAAATGCATATTTAGCCCCTCATTAGCATGCGGGCAGCTGCGTCACTTCGAAATTGACGAGGCTCACCGCTGTGCGGCTCGTCCAGTCGGGGCTCCTTTTCGAAATGACCCCGGCTACTTCAAACTCCCCTTATTCTCATCTGCCCATAGGAATAAGGGGACTTCGAAGCAGCCGGGGTCCTTTCGAAAAGGAGCCTCCTCTGGACGAACTGCGTGGCGGCGAGCCGGATCAATTTCGAAGTGCCACGGCCGCCCACATGCTAATGAGGAGCTGAATATGTATTTCAGTGCTTCATTAGCAAACTTCGAAGTTTTTGGCTAGTGTA
The DNA here is from genome assembly GCF_033958435.1 of Carettochelys insculpta. Taxonomy (NCBI): domain Eukaryota; kingdom Metazoa; phylum Chordata; order Testudines; family Carettochelyidae; genus Carettochelys; species Carettochelys insculpta. Next base: position 143,160,393 of record NC_134137.1, read on the forward strand.
GACACGCCATAGAGTTATTCCATTATAATCCTCTTATGGATACTTAGACTGGTATTACAGCCTTTTTTATTGTGGGGTATTTTGCTGTAGCTTATTTGGAAAGGAAGTTAAGTTAAACCACAACTGGCCACTCTTAGAATAAGAGTGTTCACAATGTGGGTTATAAAGATATAACTAATAGTTATATAATTTTCTCTGTATAACTGATAAAACTTTCCTGAACAAACAAGCCCTTAAAAGAGTAGCAATATCAAGCATGATCCTGCCACAATTCATAACTGAATAATTACCTGAAATTCTTATGTAAGGCAGTGTTTACACTGCACCGCCCTTCCAGAAGGGGTATGCTACTGAGCAAGACGGAAGTTCAAATGAGGCATGGATTTACATGTCTCGCACCTTATTTGAATACCCTTGAGCAATCAAGCTTCCTGAAGAGCTTTTTCCGGAAGTAAAAACAGCTGTGTAGAACCCTTATTCCTCAAATGCTCTACAAGTTCCTCAGATTTGACTTACCGCCTTCATCAGGACAACTAATGTGCTTGTGGCTTTTTCCTTTAAGAGCAGAGCAAGGTGGAGTGGTAAAGAAAATACTTTCAGCCTTCAAATGACCTTTAGCTCTTGCTGGCTGAACGGTCACTTTATATTTACATGAAAATGACAGGTCCTGAAGAATTATGTAGTTTTCCTGGAACAAGAAAACCAGTATATGTTGTGAATAAACCTTTTTTAAAAAACATAATATTGCCATAAGCTTAAATGTTTTTGTTCTACGAAAAGTGTTTTTTTCTGTATGTGACTAGCACATGCAAATGTGCTTTTATTCAAGAACAAAGCAAATACTGCCTATGTTATTACTAATTTATAATCTGAAAACATTATTGTGGTGGTCAGACACTTTCTCCACTCTTATGCTGCACCTATGTCTTGCTGCTCCAAAGCAGATAACTTTAAACACAAGGAACAATCCTGTGGCAGGAAGGTAGTGGGAATGGCAGTGTGAGGGTGAAAAATGCTAATCCAATTAAATAAATGCAAGGAAGCTGATTTAAATTGAGATGAAAGACTGGCTTAGTCTACTTTTAAGAACTCCTTTTAACATGCATACAAATCCCAAAAAGGCCTTATATATATGCTGATAGAAATAAAGGGATTTCGAAGTTGGCAGGGTCCTTTCGAAAAGGACCCCCATCTGGATGAGCCACGCAGGAGTGAAATGTGGCAATTTCGAAGAGCCGCAGCCGGTGGCATGCTAATGAGGTGCTGAATATGCATTTCAGCGCCTCATTAGTAATCTTCGAAATGGTCATTTGCATGTACATTTCGAAGTTTGTGCCAGTGTAGACACAGCTGTAGAGTGATATCTTTAAAGTAACAACTAAATAAGAGCCCTGACCCCTTCGAAAGTCCATATATGTTTTTGTGCCATCAAGTTTAATAAGACACGTACTAGCTTCTGGTAAAATGTCCAAAGGTCACCTATGTGACAGTATTAGAGAGGTAACCATGTTAGTCTGTATCCACAAAGATGAGAAGTGCTGCGGCACCTTATAGACTAACAGATTTTTTGTCGCATAAGATTTCGTGGGCAAAGACCCGCTTCCTCAGATGCATGTCATCTCAGGAACTGGGTGTTTGTCCACAAAAGTTTATGCTCCAATAAATTTGTTAGTCTATAAGGTGTCACAGGACTTGTGTCTAAGTGACTCAGGATCCCATGTCACAGTCATTTTCAGTTCTTTATGTTGTTTAGGTGCTTCTGAAAATATTATACAGTAAGCCCTCGAAATGCACGATTTTGAGTTGTGCTTAACTTACATTAATGTGAGTTAAGTGCAACTCAAAATTCCAGTCCCCTGGCCCTGGCTCAACCGCCCTAGCCCTCTGTTCAATCCCCACCCGGCCCCATGCGGCCCGGGTTCAACCACTGCTCCCCAGCTCCAACTCCCCATGTCTGCGCTGCTCCAGTTCAGCCCCCTCAGCTCTGGTTCAACTCCCCCCACCCTAGTTCTACCCCTACCATGTGTGGCTCCGGTTTACCCCCACTCCTGGTTCAACCCCCCTGGCACCAGTTTAAACCCCTGCAGCCTGGCTCTGGCTCCATCTCACCCCCCCACACACACAGCTCCAGATCAACTCCACCCCCACGCCTCAGCTGCGTCTACACGCTATTTCGATGTGTGCTACTTTGACGTGTAGACGTTCCCTCGCTGCGCCTATTTCGATGTTGGGCTGAGCAACGTCGAAGTTGAACATCGACGTTGCCGGCCCTGGAGGACGTGTAGACGTTATTCATCGAAATAGACTATTTCGATGTTGGCTGCACGTGTAGACGTAGCCCTCCTGTGCAGCCCTAATCCAGAGCAGGCTTAAGCTCCCTGCCCCCTCCCATGGCCCCAACCCAATGCCAGGCTTAACCCTCCCCAACTGCCCTGCAGCTCTGCCCCAGCCCAGGACTTACCTTTCAAAAGGAGCTCCAGGTGCTCCTGTTGCTTCCCAAGTGTGTGTTCCACTGGGGAAAAAAGCCCCCACCCCCTCACTTACATGAAATTCCAGTTATGCATGTGTGTGCAGGACCACAACCCTTGCGCAACTTGAGGGACTACTGGGCTCTGTGTCTCAAATAGCTGAAGAGTGTTAAAGCTACACTAGGTCAATTTGCTTATATCTGACATGGAAGGTGCATTAGAGAGACAAAGTGAGTGAAGTAATATTTATTGGACCAACTTCTGTTTGTGGGAGACAAGCTTATGCACTTACACAGAAGTCTTCTTCAAGTCTGGGAAAAGAACTCACATCGTGTCACTGCTAAATGAAACAGATTGTTTATCATCAGTAGTTAACACATATTTCCAACATATTTTAATGGGCCTCTTCACCTTGAATGGACCCTTTAATATATGCGTGCACTAACTACAACGCTCCACTTCGTATTTAGCAGTCACACTCTGAGTTCATTTACTAGACCTGAAGAAGAGCTCTGTGTAAGCTCCAAAGTTTGTCTTTCTCACCAACAGAAGTCAGTCCAATAACAGACATTACCTCAGTCACCTTACCTCTTTAATATCCTGGGTCCAGCACAGGCACAGCAACACTGCATACATGAATAGTTCATAACTAATACACTGCTGGAACATGCTGGTGCAGTCCCTTTAGAACAGTGCTTGTAAACAAATCACCACTTTGATGCTGAAATACTTATCGGCACGAGTATGGATTGTAGAGCTGGGCTCCGTTTTGTCAGAGCACATTGCGCAAGTTACATCTGAAGTAGAATATTATGCTATCAGAAGCTGCATTTCCTGCTGAAGATTATTCAAGGGTCAAGTTGTGAACCTAGTAAACTCGAGGGGAGTTTTGCCATTGACGTCACTAAAAGCAGGATCAGACCAAAAGGAGTAAGTATTTTAATATCAGGCCCTTTGTAATCGTGTTTATTCAAGGTAGCTTCTTAACTATGATAGAATGATATTCTGGATCTCATTGTATTGATTGGTACTTCCTAATCAGCACAGGGTTTGCAAAATCAGATTAGATCATTCTGAAATAATTTATAGGAAAACCAAAGGATAAAAAAACAATACATAATGCAACAGCCAGTTGTGCAATGTTGTTCATGGAGGGGAAAAATATCTTCCCATACCACTTTTGGAAACAAATTTATTTAATTATTTTAGCTTTCCTTGACCTTAGCATGCACAACTCCACATGTGGTTTACTAGCACAAAATTATCTACCCTTTTTTTGAATCCATCTGACAGCAGTAAATTCCAACTATTCACTTTGATTTAGTCTAACTTTATTCGCTGTTGACTTCAGTGAGTTGTCGTCTTAGAATGGAACAGGGTAAAATAGAAAGGCAAATCAAGTTTTCTTACACTGAAGTTTCCTTCATTGTTCACTGACCAGAGTGTGGGGTGTCCATTTCAGTAATGTAATGTTTATATAGCATGTGACTTGAGCAGAGTAGCACTTGAGTGAATGATCCATTCAGTAGGAAGACATGGCACTTTTAAAATATAATTGGGATGAAGTATTTATTTACACAGAATCATTAATTTAGAAACTTTCTCTCTTTTACTGAGGTTCTTATACTTCACCACTTAAGGACTGTAGGGCCAGAATGGACCACTGTGAACATCTACTGTGATTTATGGCATACTACAGGCCAGAAGACTTCCTCAGATTTAATTTCAGCTTGCACTAGAACATATCTTTTTTCTCTCCAATCTTGATTTTAAAATTGCCAGTGATGGAGAATCAGTGTGATACCTTTGCATCTTCCAGAATTAGATGACCCATGCTCCAATCTGAGTACAAGGGTTTAAGTAGCTGTAAGTATCTTTCCTTGGAGGCGCTTTTCTTCTATTCTTAATCTCCTCAGGGGAAGCCTGGCATGTGGATCTTCTCTTTGTTTGAAAACAAATCTACCTGCTTATTTTATGGGATACTCAGCATTTGTATTGTGGTGGTTCTGAGCTGCTAATCATGGATCAGGTCCCATTTGTAGAAGATACTGTGTAAGCCCATATGCATTGTGCAAGCAGGTTTGCCTTGCAGTGTAATATGACCACTTCACATATTCATGTAAAGCATTTGAAAGCAGGACATTCATTTAGAACACCTTTCATGTTTGCTTAAATTAATAAATCCAAATATATCACTATTCTGCAGTGAAACAAGGAAAGCCCACTCCTACTCTACCTATGGCAGGTACACCACATGCTGCATTCTGTTACATACCACTTTCCTCTTCCTTTCCCCTCTTCCCCTGATCTTTGATGACTAAACCACCGCACATTAAGCAAGGGAGTGAATTTCAACTCACGTAGGTCAGGCCAGTTGCTTTTTCAGCCCCTTTAGTTTCATTGTGCACACAGGATTCTGGGAACCACTGGACGTGATATCGACTCAAGCTAGTGTCTAAACAAACAAAATAGCAATACAAAAAGGAAGAAAAAAACACACATTACAGTTATGCTTGAGCCTTCTGCAACTTTTTTGGATTTTCTGGATAGAAAACCAAGGGCTTTTAAGAACTTTGGAAAAGTCAGTTTTTTGCTGCTCATAAGCATTTAAAGTTCGCATGGATTTAGGTAACATTATACTTGTCAATAACTTAATCCACGTGTTAGCACAGTAAGGATGAGCTAAAATAATAACATGCAATTTTGCAGAACTGTGAATGTTAACAAGAGGGAGAAAAATTCCCCTAGGTTTATGGTGCCAAACATCTTGGAAATGATAGAAGTGAGTCAGTACCAACCGTCTGTAACTGTCAGAACGTTGCAGTGCTGCTGCATAGCGCTATTTGGTAAATTTGTGTATGGCCATGTCTGAAAATGTCTCTGAACCTTAAACTTTTAAAATGTATCATGAAATCACTTCCATATGTGGCTAAGTGAACGGCTAGTCACAGCTCTTAAGAACAACACTAAAGACTTGATCATGCTCCCATTGAAGCCAGTGGCAAATGTCCCATGACTTCAATAGTGCCGACTCTACAGCAGCAATTCCATAATTATCACAGTTTTTTTCCAGTATAAATTCCCTGACAGCTCCATGCAGAATTGTAGTGGCAAGCATAAAATTTATAACCACTCCCCTCAGTCCAGACTGCATGATAAAACAGATTAGAGTTAAACAAAAAACAATGAAGAATTAAACCAAGAAGCTCAACATGGTGGTACAAATATATCTTGTTGTTTTTCTGGAGTTTGTATTCATATTTCCATGTACAGCAAATATGCAATTAAACATCTATTATAGTAATTAACATGATGTGCCCGAGTTGCTCATGCCAACTGCATGATTATGGTTTACAGGAAGCGAAAAGAAATAGCTTTGATGGTTTTAGGGTTGATATGGCAATAGACTATTATGAGCAATTTGGAAGCGCAACGGAGGGATTACAAATTAAAAAACAATTTCTAAAGCAAGCACAAAAAGTATTTGTTAAGAAGACTGATTGGAAGTTTGCTCAAAATGGATTTGTGTAGCTGTTGTCTTCATAGAAACTATTATGCTGATGATTTTCATGATGGCTCTCAAAGCCCAAAGTTTTTCAGTAAGAAATAAATGAAGGTACATCCAACTGTGTTTTAATTATTTTCTGTCACATTCTTAAAAAATTGTAGGTGTTCTCACTTTCTTCTGTTGTGTCTTTGGCACTGCATGGCTCTGTCAGAGTTAGATACAAGCTCACATGGCCTCTTGCAAGGTCTCATCTGATTTCATCTGTAATGATTCATTCAATTATTGCCGATTCTCTGTTTGCTCCTGCTCCTGAGACAAACACATATGACATGCAGTCCATCACCTGGCACCCAAAGACCTGAAAACTCATTACGGCTACGTCTACACGTGCATGCTACATCGAAATAAGCTATTTCAATGTAGTGACGTCGAAATAGTCTATTTCGATGAATAACGTCTACACATCCTCCAGGGCTGGCAATGTCGACGTTCAACTTCGATGTTGGGCAGCACCACATCGAAATAGGCGCTGCGATGGAACGTCTACACACCAAAGTAGCACACATCGAAATAAGGGTGCCAGGAACAGCTGCAGACAGGGTCACAGGGCGGACTCAACAGCAAGCCACTCCCTTAAAGGGCCCCTCCCAGACACAGTTGCACTAAACAACACAAGATCCACAGAGCCGACAACTGGTTGCAGACCCTGTGCATGCAGCATGGATCCCCAGCTGCCGCAGCAGCAGCCAGAAGCCCTGGGCTAAGGGCTGCTGCACACGGTGACCATAGAGCCCCGCAGGGGCTGGAGAGAGAGTGTCTCTCAACCCCTCAGTTGATGGCCGCCATGACGGACCCTGCTATTTCAACGTTGCGGGATGCGGATCATCTACACGTGCCCTACTTCGACGTTCAACTTCGAAGTAGGGCGCTATTCCCATCCCCTCATGGGGTTAGCGACTTCGACGTCTCGCCGCCTAACGTCGATTTCAACTTCGAAATAGCGCCCAACACGTGTAGCCATGATGGGTGCTATTTCAAAGTTGGCTCCGCTACTTCGAAGTAGCGTGCACGTGTAGAGGCAGCCTACAAGTCCATTAACTATCTGAAGTTTCTGCTAAATAACTCTGTAGGGAATCTTCTTATTGGGCTTTGCTTATCTGAAAATCAGCAATTTATTCTTCTAAAGCATGGTTTTCCAAACTGGGGGGCATGCTTCCCTGGGGGATCATGAAGAAATTCTGGGGGCGGGGGGTGAGGTGACCCAGTCACCCCCACTTCATTCTCCCTACTCGAAGAAAGTGCCAGCCTTTGCTTCCAACTCTCAGCCCCTGCTATTTTGCGTGGGTGACCCAGTGCAGCTGCTATAAAAAGCAGGCTGCCAGCAAAGACCCACATGGAGCTAGCTGCCTCCTGCAAAGGAGTGTGGGTTGTGGGGGGAAGGAGGAGCATGAGGAGGGGTTAGATTGGAGGATGGGGAGCCTGGCTTGGGGGAGGGGAGGGAGATCGGGTAAGAGCAGAGGAGATGGTGGTGCCTGTCTTTGCGGGAGGGTAGGGGCATGGGCAGGCAGCTTGTGGGTCTCAGGCAGCTGGCCCTGGCTAGGACTGGTGGGTGGGCAGCTGGCCCCCGCAGCACAGGGGTCAGGCAGCTGACCTGCTGTTTTGGTGGGCAGCTCAGGCAGCTGGAGGGCGGGTGGCTGGCCCTAGCAGCTGGTGGGCGGGGTGGCTGGCTCTGGCAATGCAGGGATCAGGTGGGTGAGAGGCTGGATTGGGTGGCTCTGGTGGCTGGCCCATGGCTGAGGCAGCTGGCCAGCAGGGGCTGCACCAGGCACCCACAAGGAGCTGGGCCATTAGCCTGTCCGGTCCATAGTCAGTCTCCAGGCTGGGATGGGCAGGCACAGTGTCCAGCACCCCAGCCAGGGCTGCAGATGGTCTCTGCAGGGCCTGAGCCACACCTGCATCTCTAGGGCCACGCCAGTAGTCCATTCAGGATGGAGCTGGTGCCCATGGGGCCCATGCCATGTCCAGCATGGGGCTGGAACCAGCTGTCACAGCCTGTAGCTGGGCTGGTGTCAGTCCAGCAGGGGTCAAGGTCCAGCAGGGAGTAAGGGGGCCCCAGGTATGCAGGTAGTTGGCATGCAGCTCGGGGCGGGGTGGCCCAGCTCCATTGAGTCTGCTATCCACTATTTTCCAGAGAATTTTTCTGGCATCCTCATTCATAAATTGGTAGTCAATCCATTCAATGTTGATGTCGATACATTGCCAGCAGTATTGCAAGAACAAGCACTCGAAATAAAATATGATTCAAGTGCAACTCAAGCTTCAAGGAATTTTTGTATAAAATATTTCCCAATGTACTTGAAAGTTGGGGAAGAAGTGCTATGTATTATTCTTCCATTTTTGTAAACATACCCCTGTCAAAAAGGCTTTTCAAGTTAACTCATTGTAAAAGTGAAAAAAGAAATCGACTGGATATCAAAAACTATTTGTGTTGGGCACTTTCATCTTTCAAATCTAGGATTTGCCAACTTGTGAAGAAAATTCAGTGTCATCCTTCACATTAAATTCATTTGTTTCTGCTGTTCCTGAGGTTAAATTACATTTTTGTTAAATTTTGGGGGCAAAAAAAACTATTTGTGCTTTTTGTTAATTTTAAATAACATTTTTATATCGAGATTTTGTGTTTATCTTAAATTATTAATTGAATTTTTTGTTACGGGGGGGTTGGATGATGATAAAGAAGAGGAAGGGAGGTGTGAGGGTTTCTCAAAAATCCAAAGGGGGACATGATGCTGAAAAGTTTAGGAATCCCTGTTCTAAAGTATACCTTAGTCAAGGCAGACCACTTACAGATCCAGGCAAACTTTAAATTCAATGCATATCAAAGTATTGCTGTAGGCTCTGTCACAGACCGGCAGAGGCCAGGTTACTTGTTCACCGAGAACTGGAGAAGACCAGTGATACTTCAGATAGGCCACTCAACACCTCCATATGAACAACCAGTGAAAGATGGAGCTGGACTTGATTACTTCTCAAAGTCTCTGTTACCTCTACATTTCTATGTGTCTAGGATGCTTTTTTTAAGTATGCTAACTGGAACCAGGTTGGGGTTTAGCTAATCTTCAGCCTGAAAAAAAATCACATGAAATTAGGCTTTTAAAATAGTGTTTTCATGTATTTCCAGGTTTTGGCCAGGTAGGAGATTCTGTGGTAACGGTGGGGCTCCATCCCCACCTGTTATCTGATCTTTATACATACTCCGTCCAGAACCTTGTTCATTTCTTCCTTCCTGTTTATCCATGCAGGCAGTGTCAATCTTTTTTGTCACTCATTGGTAAGCTTCTGATGGTTGCACTACATGAGTCAGGAAGCTAAGAAGTGAACTGAAAGGACAGCCTTCCAAGAGGTCTCCTGCTGCTGGAGTCAAATGAGACTTTCGATTCGCTAGTGTGAAGAAAGTCTGTAATATCTTGAATTACTGCTCATATATTCTGTTGTTGCTGTTTTGCTTTGTTTTTTTTTTCACAACCCAGCAACAACCTGAACACTGAACCTTTAGACATAACTGCCACATCAAAACCCCAGTCCTTCATTTTTCATTTTTTTTATAAACAGGAAGTATTACTTCAAATACTTATTTTAACATACCTACAACCAGTCATTTTGTAACACATGAATAGTAATTTAAGGTTACTCACTTTATTTCAGTTTTAAAGGGTTTTTTCATTGAGCTGACTTTCTTAACTTTTTTCTCTTAGGGCTAAATGTTCTATGCCTTGTTTTTGGAGCATTTGTGGGGAAAAAAGAGGTCAGGCATTTTGACTACCAATACTGAAAGGAAATAAAAATAATAACAAATAATAATAAAAATAATAATAAGACGCAGCTACTTCGGAATAGCATTTCCAGGTCCAAAGCACAAGTTCAAAATAGTGCCATTGTAGCCCACTATGGCTTATTTTGAAATAGCACTATTCCATATTTTAGAGCCTATTTCGAAATAGGCATTATTCCTGGTAGAATGAGATTTGCCAGAATTGGAAAAATGCGCCTGCTATTTTGATTTTATTTCAAAATAGCATGTGCAATACTTGGTTGCTTGCAAAATTATTTTGAAATAAAAGATGTTATTTTGAAAAAAAAACTGCAGTATAGAAACAGCTTAAGTATCCATTGTTTGGGGTAGAAAACTGAAACATGGGAGGGTAAAACAGTTGCTGGGATAGCAATGCACTTATTCATATTTGGATGAATATTGTTGATTTGGCAGTGAAACAGATATAAAATATTATAGGATACATGCTTAGTAGCAACATCCCTTTTAAAATAACTACACCCCAATGAACATGAAAAGAAATAGGGTCTAGTGTTTCTGAGGTCGGAAATCTAAATGTAGTGAGAAACTTGTAAACTTTGAAAAAGTGCATTTACTTTTTATTTATTAGGGTGCTAACTGTGAGTGTAAATTTGGTAACTCTGAATTTTATCTGTAGGATGTGTGAGATTTGAAAACTTATTTCAAAATAAGCCAACCGCTATTTCGAAGTTATTTCAAAATAGTGGTTGTGTTGCTTTGTGTAGATGCTAGCAAAGTTCTTTAGAAATAAGGGCTATTATTTTGAAATAAATTTGCTGTGTAGACATACCCTGACTCTATCATTACCACAGATAATTTTTGCAAAAAGCCTATGTGTTATAACTTTTGAAATTAAAGAGAATAATAAAAAGACCACTGCCTTGCTACCTTGAATTGGGATGGATTTAAGCATGTGCTTCAGTGCTTTCCTAAATCAGTGTTCCACGCCCGTATCTAGGTACCTGAATAAAAGTGAGTTGACTTTCAGAGGTACAAAGCATTACAGCTCTCTGAAAACAAAAATATTTAAAAGTAATTTATGTCTTTTTTAAAAAAACAACAAAAAACAAAAATTAAAGACATATTTTTCTGGCAGGTGGTGGTCTATATATATCTGATACAATAACCAATGTTAACCCAAAAAGTTCATTTCTTTTAATTAAAAACCCAAACAAAAAATAGAAAATGATGAATGGAAAAAAAGATTTTTTTTTCTAATTTAAATTCCCAGTGCCAAATAACTAATATTTTTTCACATGGCTTACCAACCACCCTTAAACTCTACCAAAATTTGAGGCTGCATCAACTTCATTCAGTAGCATCAATATGGATTTATAGAATCTGAACATTAAGCCCTTGAGTTTGGAATGTTTTGCTTAAAGCACTAAAATCTTGTTGAAATAAGGCTAGAAGTGGGTAACTACAGACATAGCATACAGGAAACTCTCTAGTCCGGCCCTCTCTTGTCTAGCAAACTCAATAATGCGGCATGATTTTAGTTAGCTGGATGACCACTTTCATGTGTGTGGCCAAGTTTCCCACAATCCCATAAAGTTTACTTACAGCCACCAGTCCTGGTTCTCAGTGTTCTGTGCTATTGTTTAGCTGCAATTTACCACTAAATGGCTACGTCTACACGTGAAGCCTACTTCGAAGTAGCCTATTTCGATGTGGAGACAGAATAATGTCTACACGTCCTCCAGGGCTGGCGACGTTGATGTTGAACATCGACGTTGCGCAGCACCACATCGAAATAGGCGCAGCGAAGGAACGTCTACACGCCACAGTAGCACACATTGAAATAAGGTGCCAGGCACAGCTGCAGACAGGGTCACAGGGCGGACTCAACAGCAAGCCGCTCCCTTAAAGGGCCCCTCCCAGACGCACTTGCACTAAACAGCACAAGATACACAGAGCCGACAACGAGTTGCAGACCCTGTGCATGCAGCATGAATCCCCAGCTGCAGCAGCAGCAAGCAGAAGCCCTGGGCTAAGGGCTGCTGCACACGGTGACCACAGAGCCCCGCATGGGCTGGAGAGACAGCGTCTCTCAACCCCCCAGCTGATGGCCGCCATGGAGGACCCCACAATTTCGATGTTGCGGGACACGCAACGACTACACGGTCCCTACTTCGACGTTGAATGTCGAAGTAGGGCGCTATTCCTATCCCCCCATGGGGTTAGCGGCTTCAACGTCTCGCCGCCTAACGTCGATGTTAACATCGAAATAGCGCCCAACACGTGTAGCCGTGACGGGCACTATTTCGAAGTTAGTGCCGCTACTTCGAAGTAGCGTGCACGTGTAGACACAGCCAATGTCTTCTAAGAGCCCAGTAAACAGTGGAATTGTTGGTAACGTGCTAGACAATATTAACCTCCCATCGTCCAGCAAATTGTCTTTTCCGGCACCAGTATACGTATATTCTGCATCTGCTAAATCTCGTCATTTCCAAATAGTGTTTGATGCTCTTAGTTCAGTTTTGAAATGCTCGAAAAGCATTTTAGTTGATACTATACGATTACTTCTCAGCTGGGATTTTTTTGTTGCAATTATTCTCGAGTTTATTGTAAAATAAACAAAATAATAAGAAACCTTAACAAAATAAGTAATCTCTACCCCTTTGCTCTGCCAAGATACTTCCCATTTCTGTCCTGCTCAAAGTTTTCCTCCGGATGCCAGCTACGTGAACAATCTACTGAATGTGGTTTATTTTTTCTATCATGTTGTCACAGACGACTTCTTTCTTTTCCTCAAATCCTTTTTTTCCCATGGTACAGTGATTTTTTCACCTCTGAAGGCTGCCACTATGTTAATCTAGGAAACCAAAGTCCTCTGCATAGCTAGAATAGGTACTGGTAAGTAGCGGCAATATCACAGTCTCACCCTACCAAGCTAATGCACCTCACTCTTGTTCTGAGAGATCACCTATAAAGTTAAAAGAGTATTTATATTTAGTTCCTAGTACTTGACCTAGTGTGACCTGGTGGATAGAGCATTGGACAATTGGATAGAGCACTGACTTGCAAATACTGGCTTCTGCTACCAGCTGTGCTGTGGGACTGCTAGGTGACCTTGGGCAAATCAGTTCATTGTTATGTCCTCTAGCTTACCCGTCTATAAAAATAGGCTTAATGATACTAACTTCCTAGGTAGGGAACTTAGAGCTGTGTAGCTGAAAAGCATTATATATGAGGTTTATTATTATTATTACTATTACTAGTATTATTATTATTACTCTGTTTTGGGGATGTTTGTAGACACACACTGGTGCAAGAGTATCAATGAGTATCAACCATGAAACTGTAGCTCTCCATATGAGGACATTTATTTATGAGCAAATGGACTGTTCAACTTATTTAAAAGAGTGCAACCAACAAGACTTGACTACCACAATGAAGTTAGTGACAAGCTATGACTCATAGGGCTAGCCTCTTCTAAACTTTTACGTGAAGGTTACAGTTTCAGGAAAGTCAGTTTTGATGCTGGGGGAGAATTTGACCCATTATATAGTTCAAAGCAGATTTTTTTTAATGAGAAGAGGACAATCTAGGATTTAATTGCAATGAAAACTTTAGCTTCAGTTACAGGTGCCCATCCTCCCCTTCTACAGTAACACTGAACTGACTTCTGGCTGTGTCTACACACTACCAGTTAAATTTGAATTTAAGGCAGTTAGGTCGATATTACTAGGTGACTGTCTTCACTGAAAATACCATTAGCTTGATTTCAGGTGCAATAATCTTGAGATTACAAAATTGCAGTTACCTGACGGGTATAGCGTCAAACTGGAATTCAAAAGGTTGACTAAAGGCGTGAGTGGAAGTGCCACATCTTAAAATTGAATTTATTAGCCTCCAGACGTGTCCCATATGTAACCCACAATGTCCCACACTGCTCTGCTCTGGCTGCTGCTCTCCGGGTGCTCAGAAATTAGGTATCAGGAAGACCATGAATTTCAAAGCAGGAATCCTGTGGCTGTGAATTGATGTTTGTTTCAGAACCTGAGAAATGTTTCCTATGTGTCCTACAAAGCTATGCTTGCTGTACCTGGCTCCCAACTCCCTGCTATTAGCGGGAGCTGGGAAACTGACCAGGCCGATGGACTTCTGCCACTGGACTGCTCGAGCCGCACAGTGCCAGATGCCCATGGGTAGGCACCTACCCCCCAGGCGCCCTTGGTCACCTGCGACCAGGTGCGACCATCAGCAGGCTCCAGCAGCTTTTTCACCAAAGCCGGTGAGTGGCAGAGGTTAGGGTTTTCTTTGAAGAGAGTTGTTTTGGTTGGTTTGTTTTTTTTGAAGCGGGGAGTGCTTTGGGTATTTTGTGGGGATTGTTTTCAGGAGGTTGTTTTTTGGGGGAAGTTGTGGTAGGACTGGGCTGGGGGAGTCTGTTGGGAGGGGAGTAAACCCTCATATTTAAGGGACTATGGGGAAGAACGGACAGCCCTATTAGTCCAGTAAATGGAGGGTTTGCTGTAGTAGTGGCAGCTGGGAAATTGACCAGGACTGCTGTGCTATCAGTTTCTGAGATCCCCCAAACTGCTGGACCTGGGAAACTGACAGCTCTGCTGCTCCTGGCTCAGAATGAGAGACTGAGGTAAGGCTGCATCTACACTACCAGACAAATCTGATATTTAATAAATTTGAATATTTAACCTCAATACTATGAATTCAAATAAAGTGTCCACAAAACTTCTTGAAATTTGACCCACTTTTTCTCTATGTTGAATCTCCGTGTCCCCATTGCCCCATGCAAGTTAACCATGTGAGCAGTGCATTGTGGGTACCTATCCCACAGTGCCTTAGCCCTGGTTGCTTGTGGGTGTTTCATGTTGGAATCCCAGAATTCCAAGCACTATCCCAGAATTCACTGCATCACTAACCAAGTAAAAAAAGAACTGGAGATTGCACCATTTCCTGCTGCAGCATTCCAGCGCAAGCATGGATGCAAGACTGGGTCCAGTTCACAGCACAGATCATTTCAGCAACCACAGTGGCTGTCACACAATTTCTCCTTTAATTCCAGAGCTCAGTGATGCTTGTCTATCCTAGTGCTACTGCTGCTGCTGACGATGATGATGAGGAGGAGGAGGATTTGGAAGAGTTATTGTCCCAACTGCAGTCCAAGAACTCAGAGCTGGTGGCTGCCATGACTGTATTGCTGACAGTTGAGCAGCAGTTTTGGAGTCAAGAGACCAGCAAGCACTGGTGGGATCACATTGTTTTGGAGTCCTAGGATGACCAATAGTAGGTGCAGAACTTTCGCATGCACAAGTCCATCTTTATGGAACTTTGTGATGTGCTGGCACCTGCCCTGGAGCACAGCAATACCACAATGAGGCCAGCTTTAACGGTTCATAAGCTAGTGGCAATTGCACTGTGGAAGTCTGCAACCCCCAACAGTTACCAGTCAGTGGCAAAACCTACACAGAAGCCCTGGACCCCAGCAAGGAAAACTTTAATCACAGATTGAGCAGGCGCAGAATGATCATGGAATGCATCTTTAGACGTCTGAAAGTGAGGTTCAAGTTTAGTTGTTTATTGACCTGATTTGATGTTTTGAAGCTAATGTTCCCGCCATTATTAGAGCATGAATCAAGGCAGGACACTTTCCTGTCTATCTAGAATTCTGAAGCAGAGGCAATAGGCAGGACTTACTCTCAGATGTCTATACTGCCATCAACCAATAGCCATGCTCAGGCTGCAGCAATAAGGGACTCTTTAAGAAACAGCTTTATGACTGATCTGTAACACACATGCTACCTATCTATGTCTCTGCCTTAATGCCAATAAATCATACCATGCTGTAATGAATGAACGCTCTTACTTGGTGGGAGGGGTTAAGTTGCAGTAACTGGAATGCATACGGCGGACAGCTGTGCTTTCAGAGTGCCCCCCCCACCCCCGGCTCAACCAGCCCGGTTCCCTCAGCCTCACACCTGCTGTGGACCAAGGAGTTTCACTGGCCATCTGTGCCTTAGGCAGCACTCACCCTCATCTGATCCACCCAGTTAGCTCAGACGTGTGTCTGCTGCAGATCAAGGAGTTGCACTGGCCAACTGTGCCTTAGGCAGTGCTCACACTCCCCCCACCCATTTTGATTTCTATTCCCCCCCCACTCCTGCAGGACAAGAAATCACAGTGAGCTCAAAGGTATGATTTTATTTTGGGGGTAAGAGATGTTTAAGTGTCTGGGAAAAGGAGTCTTTTCAAGGGTGCTTGAAGAGCCTTTTGGAGTGGCCCTTGCGGCTGGAATGGCAAGGTAGTCTTGCCCTCCCTCCCTGTGTGTGGGGACCGCGATGATGGAGGGTGGGCACCTTCTCCTCAGGGGCCTCCAGCCAGCAGGCATCAGCTGATGTCTTGCTGGGTTGGGAGTTTCTCTGCAGCTGCAGCAGGGAGGACAGGATCTCCGTCTGCTCAGTAAAGTCCACTATAAGCTTTGCCATGACATCAGCCTGCTTCTCTGTGGCCTCATTCATCTTTGACAACTGCTGCTGCTGGAGATCAGGCATTCTCTCATTAAAGTTTACTTGACTCTGATGCCACTCAGCTGTACTGTGACGCCACTGAGCAGTGTCCTTTGTCAGGTTCTTGTGTTCTTCCTCAGTGTTTTCCATGTGCACAGGATCAGATCTTGTTTGCATTTCTTGCGTCTTCTGGTTTTCTCTGAAATGCTGGGCACTGTGTCTGGAAAATAAAGGTCAAAATTAAGATACTATTCACATAACATGCTTTGAAGTTCAATGAATGGCTTTTTCTGTGTGTTATCACTGAACATATGCTTTCGAAGGACACATGGGTTATTAAGGACGGGACAGTAAGCATGCATTTCACAATACCTCACTTGCCATCACTTATCCAGCACATTGTTTTGTGGGCATGGTAAGTTATAAGCAATTGTCCTCTTTTGGTGGGAATGGGAAGATCTGCAAAGCAGGGGCAGCTGCCAGGTGTCCTGGCTGGGTGTCCTGTGGTAGTGAAAAATGGATGTCTGAGTGTGGGGCCTCGATGAACAATACAAATAATGTAAAGAAAAAAATATCCAAAGAAAGGCTGGATGTAAAGGGACATGGGAGGGGAAAAGCACAGCAGAGGAATCCCATGCATGGCATGGGGAATTCCTGAAAACTGAAAACAAATGGTGCTTGGAAAGAGACATGGGAGGGGAAATGCCCAGAAGATCCCAGCAGCTGCGAGGCACCAGGGAGTCCTGGAAAATCAAAAAAAACATTGGGGGAAGGGGGATTGAGAGAGGAAATGCCCAGCAGAGCCCAGCAGCCGCAGGGCACCATGGGGACCCAGAAAAATGCAAAGAAATGCTGGGGGAAAGGGACATGGGATGGGAACAGCACAGAAGAGCCTGACAGCAGCATGGCACAGGGAAGTCATGAAAAATTAAAAGAAATGCTGGTTGGAAAGGGACATGGGAAGGGGAATGCCTGCAGAACCTGCAAAGCGCCTGGTGGGGTGGAAAACAGAGTGTCCACCAGCTGCTGCAGGCCAATGTAAAAAGGTGAAAAGCACGTTAAAAAAACCCAACCCTATAGCTATACCCACCCGCAAACTGCTTCTAGAATGCAGAATACATACTCACTCAAACCACTTCCTCCAGGGGCTTCAGGGACCAGGACAGAGGTGCCCGTCATGGAGGGGACTCCTGTGGAGGGTCCTGGCTTGGACAGAACCAGTTCCAGGTCAATGGTGAAGAGCACTGGACTGTCTGGAACAACTTCCTCTGTCCGTTGCTTGTTGCTCCTTTCCTCCTTTCCATTGCCCTCTTCCTGCAGGCTGCCCTGCTCCTCTGGGCTCACCTCAAACTCCATAATAGGGTCTCCACAAGTGTTGTGATTCAGTCTGGGCTCTGTGGTGGGATCGCTCCCTGTAAGCATGTGGAGCTGTTGATAATAGTGGCAGGCCCGTGGAGCCATCCCTGACCAACTGGTTGGCTTCCCAGGCAGGCCTGACAGAGTTCTTTAACTTTCACCTGGCATTGCATAGAGTCCCAGGAGTAGCCTCAGGAGCCCATCTCATGTGCCATCTGATCAAAGATGGCCACATTTCTCTTGACCTCCCAAAGTCTCTTCACTACAGATTAGTGTCCCCAAATGGCAATGAGATCAAGAATCTACTGGTGAATCCAAGCTGGGGCTCTCTTGTGAACCTAAGAAGTGCTAGTCTGATCACTACCCTGAGTGCTCATGATTGCAGTACAAGGCTACCAGTAATTGCTACTGATGTGGTGCAATGGCTACTGATGCAGTGTGACAAAATGGGCAAAGGGATTTTTTCATAATGGACGCCCTTTTTATTTCCAGGGCTGGGCTGCTGAATTCCAATTCAAATTTTAATTGAAATTCAAATTAATTCAATCAAAACTTCTCGGGCTTACTTTGACATTCTTCCTGAATGCTTAACAGCAGTGCACAATGAAGCAGCCATATTTGGAGAGTCACCATGTAGCTTTTTGGGATACATACGGGACACTTCTGGAGGCCAACGAATTTGAATTAAGAACATAGTGTTTTCACACTTGCCTTGATTCAAGATTTTAAACTTCAGAATAGATGCTATACCCATCCCGTAATATCAATATTTTGTAATCAGTATTATGGTTCAGTAAATTGCATTAATAATATTACGTGTGAAGACAGTCACATTTTAATATCAAGCTAAAATCTTCAAATTTTAATTTATCTCGTAGTGTAGACACAGCCATTTGAGGGTTTACTGTATATGCGAGCGCCAGGAAATTGACTAGTGCTTCTGCCCTGTCAGTTTCCCAGGCCCCCCAAGGAGCTGGACCTGGGAAACTGACAACACTGCTGCTCCTGGCTCAGAATGTAGAGCTGCGGGAACTGTGGGATAGGTTCCCACAATGCTCTGCTGCACCAGTTGATGTTTGATGATTTCAGTGTGGAAGCAAAGTGTTAAATTTGTTGGGAGCCCGTGGGAAGTCAGGATACTCAAAACTGAATTTAGAAAAACCTGCATTACAAAATTAAAGTTAATCGATTTGAATTTATCGTCCAGTGTAGACGTAACCTCAGTGTTTAGCAGAGAATTTGGAACAGCATGGTGTGATAATTCTCACTGAAATGTGCCTACATGTGCTTAAGAGAAAGATCAAAAGAAGATTATAAAACTAGAAATAGCAAGGCTTTTATTGGGGTTGCATGAAAAGATCTATGAGGAAATGTTCCAAGTGCAAGTAACAGATTTAAGCCAAGTTAGTATTTTAGCATATGATAAAACTGTTCAATTACATATTGTGTCTTTCATCACAAATGACGCCTACAGGCTGGACAAATAGAACTAGCTAAATATACAAACTGTGCTGCTAACAGGACTTTTATCAAAACTGAGCTAATTATTTACAGTGAATAATGTTACTCATAAATTTGGTACTTTTGGAGACAACCAGAGTGTAATTTCCTTTCATTTATTCTGTATTCAGAATTACTCAAATCATTTATTGTGTGTGTACCTTGCTCTATAGATTGATGGCAAATAGTTTTCTTCAAGCATTCCATATAATTTGAGATGTGTTGATTAGCTACATAAATGTCACAGTTTAGTTTCTGTCCCATATATGTCTCTGAGCACTTTGGCTTTGATTCAGCAAAGCACTTAAGCACGTGAGCAGTCCTGTTGACTTCAATAGTTAAGCATGAGTTTAAGTGGATCTTAGCCAGAATGCTTGGCCTCTGGCCAGATCACGTCATGGATGTGAATGCATCTTATTAGCAGGAGAAGGGCTTAAATGTGTCTCTAGGGCATGGCGCTCTTAGGAAGAAGGTAGAAGATAAACAAGACATGGGAAGTTAAACAATTCCTTTTCTGAATCACGCAGAACTATTCCAAGTCATTATTTCTTGAAAAAATTAGATGACACCAGGATTTATTGCCTGGATTAAACTTTCAAATTTAACTTCACATCACAAAATCACATTCATAACAAGTAGATGAAGTCTTAGTTGAAAGAAGCATGTCCAGAGACTTCTCTGGCTTACTTAAATTGCCTCTGTGGCAAGTCCTATAGCAAGAGATTGGAGAGCTGAACACATACGCTGTGGTGAGCAGTATTTCACAATCCTACACAGAATATACCACTTTCACAGAACTAGATGCTCACATGGTGATCTGCCCGGCGCCAAGAGCAATGCAATGTTCTGCTGTCCAAGGGGCAACCTAGGAGGGTAATTCTGAATTTCCAGTTCATGGACTCTCTTGACTTTCTGCCATTTGAGGGAAGGAGAAAAACAATGTCGGGTCTATCTCCACACAATATACAACCTTTGGCAAGCAAAGGCAGCTACATTGGGCTGGAGGGCGGAGGGTGTAGAGCCAAGGTTCTTCTTGCTGTTCCCCCTTTCCTGCCCAGGCTATATTTGGAGCATGCTTCCGCTCCCATGCCACTACCCATGAGATCAATAACCACACATCTTTTATCTTTGTGCACCATGGTAGCTGGGCCCTGCTTCAGCCTGAGTGAATATCAAGACACGCAAGCTTAGCATATCTTTTTCATAAGCATTTGAATAAGTAACCCTCAACTGCTGCAATTTCCCTAGAAAGCAAATAGGAAAAAGAGGCACAAACATAGATAAAGTTCAACTAAATACATGGGATTTATGTTGCTTCTCTTCCTCGACCTTTTTCTCCACTGCTAAAAAGCAGCTAAAGCTATGATGACCCACAGTGTAGCAACTACTTGACAGAATACAGTAATGTGATAAAATGGCTTAAGAAAGAGAGTGAAGAAACTGCAAATAGGCTGAATGTAATTACTGGTTTCTGAATATGACTAGAGTCCTACTGAGGTTAACAACACTCTTTCTGTGGGACTGTTAGGTCACATCTGCAGAGATCCCTGCTGCTATGCTGCTGCCAGCAGCAAGATACAAATGAGGGCTCTCGAAAATGCAAATAGACACTCATTTGCATATTTGTGCAAATAAACACTCATTTGGGCAGTCCCGGGAGATTGCCCTGCCACCAGAGGCTGCTGCAGGCAGAAAACAAGTAGTGTAGATGTGGTCGTGCTGGCAAACCCCCTCCTTTGTCGACAGCCCCTTATCCTTCGGAAAAAAAATAGGCATTAGGGGCTGCTGACAAAGGGGGTTTTGCTGGCAGACCCATGGCTACACAGCTTGTTTTCTCTGGAAGCAGCCTCTGCTGGCAGGGAACTCTTGCGTGACTGCAAATTAGCCATGGGAATTTGCAAATGAGAGTCTATTTGCATTTTTGTGAGCCCTCATTTGCATTACACTGCTGGCAGCAGTGCAGTAGCAGAGCTTTGTGTAGGTGTGGCCTTATAGACAACAAGTAAACACTCCTTTTTATGTCTCTTGTGAAATGTGAAACTTTTGCAAACATTATAAACTCTACTCTGAAATAAAGAGTAGAGTGAGAGGAAAAAGTGAATTTGTTCTAGTCACTGGCTGCATTTTCAGTGGCATTCACTGTGGAACATATTTCAGGACGAGGTCCTGATCATAACATTCTAACAGCACAAACTCTTTTCCTTAGGTGAGTGCCCTATACTGTCCTAAGGTTTCAGTGAGTTTGTGGGGGGCTCTCCATAAATATATTTGCATCCCTGAAAAAGTTTTGCTACTCCTCTGAACTTTTTTTCACCTCCTGTGTTATCCTAGGTATGTTTGCTTCTGCACTAACATTTTCGTGACAGTTTAGCAGTTTGTTCCTTTTCCCATCCAATGGAATAAGAAGAAAAGATTCCATTCCAAGCACTGGATTTTTTAATAGTTACGATTCTCATGACAGCTCTAAAAAACACTATCTTTAATAATCACTCATTCATACTGCACAATCTTAATGAACACCACGAACATTTGGCTGGCTATTAAACTTTGTTCAAATAAGCAGTTCTTTCAAAAGGTGATCTCTATTGTTTCCTGCTCTAGTAGGCTATGGTTACACTATACCACTCTGTCAACAGAAGTCATTGTCGGAAGAGATTTCCCGACAAAACTTCTGTTGACAGAGTGCGGCCACACACAAAAGCAAATCAGGACAGCTCTCTGCGCTGTCGACAGAGCAGCCGGACTGCCTGGCTGCTCTCTTGACAAAACAGGCACCCGGAAGCACAGCAGACAGGGCTGCCCATTGCTGTGGATGCCCAGGGGGCATTTACACAGCTGTTTTGTCCACAGAAATCTGTCAATGAAGTCATTATGTCCCAAAGTTTTGAGGCAGAACACTTCTGGAGAACGTGCTGAGTTTTGTCAACGTGCTCTTGACAAACCCCATTTTATGTATAAATGCGTGGCATGTTTTGTTGACAAAACCTCTGTTTTGTCAACAAAACTCTCTAGTGTAACCATAACCATATTGAATATTAGTGGTTATGTTTAAATTGGTAAAAATTTGATTCTGAACGCTCCAGCAATTTCAACAAGCGCCTCCCCTCCTCTCTCTCTCATGCATCATTTGGATAATAGCATGGTAACTCCCTTCCAAGAATGACATTAACGGAAAGTGTGCAATTTGAAGATGGACCGAAGCCACAAAGTGCATGTCCACATCTGGATGCATATTTCTCCCTTGATTAAGGTTGTTTGCATCCAGGGGTTTGGTGTGAGCCCATTGGTAGAGTTCATAAAACAATACATTGTACTGGGAGTTTTCTTTGTCAGTAAACACCACAGGCACCCCGCATTTTGTAATGGAAATTTTGACTTTTGTAGAGATTTACATGAGTTATTCAGGGCAACATTTTCAAAGGTGCCTAAAGATACAGACGGATGCTTTTGAAACTGCACTAGGCACATAACCTATATTGTTCAGGTGATTTTGAAAATCCACTAGGGACCAACTGTATTTTTAAGTCACAAATACATTTTAAAAATCTGCTCCTTGATGAGGTGGTTAGTTAACTAGTATTGATATCCAAGTCTTCAAATAAGTGAAATGTTAACATCTCCATGTGTAGCTTAACGCTGATTAGAAGAAATCACTTCATAGAAAGATCTGATCACGGTTAATTAGGGAAGAAAGTATATGAAAAAGTGAAAAAAATGTGAACTGTACAAACAGATGTTACTGAAGCAAAAAAAAAAAAAAAGATGATGTTTTTGGAAACATCCCAGTCTTTCTTCAACAGTAAAAAGAAACAAAACCAAATTCAGACAAACAGTTTGTTCATTGGTTAGCCAACATACAGTTTTTTTAATCATTGTTTAAATGAGTCTTTTCTAGAAAATATTTCCCAACTAATTTCACATTGTACATCTTGTCAGCAATCTTATACAACTCCACAGGATTGTAAATACACCCTGCATTACATTCATGACTCCTTATTTTTTTTTTATTTTAAATTTGCCCTGGGTTGTCTAAAATAGTCATTTAAAGTACACCTGAAGGAAATTGTGCTGTTGAAACTTATACTCAAAACAAATTATACTCTTGAAGCTGGTAACAATAGAGATAATGTGTAAGTGAAGTCAACAAGAATACTACACACAGGGACACAGATGCCAACTCCATGGAGCTAACATAGGTGAAAATAAGTGGGTGGGTGTTCAGCATTCACCAGCCACAGCTGTTTTGCTTCCCCTGCTTATGAGCTGATCGGGCTGGTACCACTGCCAAACAGCTACTGGAGGCTCTGGGAGTGGTTGGGGGAGTGGCAGGCCTCTAGGAGAGAGGGGAGTGGGGCTGTGAAGTGGTGGAGTGAAGGTGAGGCCTTGGGGAAGTGGCCCAGTAGGGCCTGGGTTTCAGGACAGAGTAGGGTGGAGCTGGGGTGGAGAACTCCCAGGAAAAAAGAAAAGTTGGTGCCTATGCTCAGGAGGGAAGTTAAATATGGGCATAAGCTTTGAAGGCTCAAGACCTATGCTCCTTCCCAGCTCCTTATGTCTTGGGGTGAGGTTCAGCCTCATGGAGTGATAGAGTGGAGTCTACAACACTACTTGAACCCTGCAGTGAGACTGTACAAGGAAGTGGCAGGTGAAACAATCATGCATGGAGCCTCTATATTCATGCTGAATATGTAGGCCTGGATGGCAGATTTGCTATGTAGGAATGACGGGAGGTTTGGGACAGCATTATGTGCAAGAGGTGCTTTTTCCATCTGCAGACACTAGTCGAACCCATTGTGGCCGTGAAGAGATTTTTTCTGTGGTCCTCCCCCTGTTCGGTGGTACTGAAGCACTCTCTCTCTCTCTCCCACTCCCTCTTTCTCCTTCACGCATACACATATTCCACAGGCATGGGGCCCCAGGTTTGTATAATTTTTGGCACTGCTCAAAACAGGTCAAAATCTTCCCACGTACACCTGCCTTGTCAACAGAAAGAGAGAGAGAGAGAGAGAGAGAGAGAGAATGAGAGAGAGGGAGAGAGAGAAAATGCTTTTTGTGTGCTGGTACTTGCACCTCTGCAGCTCTGCTGCAGGATTGGTTGTGGGTGGGGGATGGGGATCTGTTCTTTTTTTTTTTCACAAACAACGCACTCTATGTATAGATACAAATATGTTTTTAAACCAAAGTAAAAATAGACTATGTTTATCAGTTTCTCTATATTGAACAATACTGCCAGTGTAAGAAAAAATATTTGACTAAGAATATCAGCTTTATTAAAACTACTTATGTACTGGCACCTCAGCAGCACCAGACTTGGGACTGGCTGGGAGTTTGGGCCAGGGAGCTGGCTGAGTACAGGGTTTAACAGTTTCTCTATATTAAACAATATGACTATTGTAAGAAAATATATCAACTTTATTACAACTGCTTATGTATGACACACTGAATTTGAGTACATTGTCCCTGGCTATACACAACAACAGCACAGCTCTTCTAAACACATAAACAATTGCGCACCCTTGGATCAATAACCTACAAAAGCATATACTTTGTAATACTAAAATAAACTGTAGCTTCTTTGGTGAAGTTTTTCTAATTGCTTTCAGGTAAAATGAAAGAGTTTTGTATCTGACTGCACTGACTATGCAAACTTTGTATTTAAATAATTAAATGAGAAGTTAAGTGCAAATCGATAAGAAGTATTAACAGTATTTAAACCAGCAGCAAAGACATAACATGAAATGAATTACGTGATATACAATAATGAATGACAGTGACAGTCACATAAATAAAAAGAATGAAAGTGATAAAACTAATAATATATGCATACATTAAATGATTCTCAGCAGCATCTAAGTGTGGCATATGATCAGATACAGCATGAAAATGTACGACAAAATAGTTTAACATCCACCCAGACAAAATTTAAACTACCAAATGTATGTTAATATTATAAAGCATATGAATAGGGCATATCTATTCCAGAAGAAGTGCAATTTAACACTTACCATTCAGGAGACAGCAAACATTTTTCATCATTATTCAGTTCTTTGAAAGGAAGTCATCCAGATTCTTACAATGTCCAGTTCAGAGCTAGAGTTCTTATGAATGTGCAGAAATGCCAAGTGATTTAGTTTTTGTCCCAGTGTCTTTCACAAATATTTTTTTCAGCCTGCAGAGGCATCTGAATGATTGCTCAGAGGTGCAAGCTGTGGTCAGAATTGTGTAGAACGATTTCAGGAGAATTGTAAATTCTGACAACACGTCACTCAAACCTTTGTTCCAGGAGTTGCTTCACTTTGCTCACTGAATTAAGCTGGCACTTTCTTAATCTGAAAATATTACTCGACATCTTTAAATTAAGAGATAGACTCTCCATGTTAATGTCACCATGGAAAGCTTCGCTTTTCAGGACATCTTGTTTCAAGCCATTTACTGAATCAGTTATATACTTCTCCAGCTTTATTGAGAACGTAAATGGCAGTTTGGTAGAACCCAGTAAACTCCTCATAAATCTCCCTGTCTTCCCTAGAAAGCAACCTTAATGAAAAACGTAAAAAATATAATCTGACTCTTTTCTTGACAGATAGATGGTCTCATCCATTACAATGGCATAAAACTTAGAAGGCTTTATTTTAGCAACCTCGTTGCCATCATTTGGTTTATTATGTCATACAATGGCCTCTTGCATTTTTTGTGAATAAGCCACAATCTTAGTCCCTCTGAATCTGTACTGCATGGCAGCAAGAGCTGCATCAGATTTGAATCACTCTTGTTCTGTCCATATTGTACTATTCCTTGTTGATCTAGACACTGAACACCAGTAAAAAATGTGTGCTGTGGATTCTTAGCTGAGTGTGATTCTTTTCTGTAAATGGACAACATGGGTGCAGAAACATTTACCTGCAACTTCAGAGCAGCAGACTGCCTCACCACTTCCTTGTGACTGGAGGGGTTTTTGTGGGTATGAAACCCATGCATTACATATCTCCAGTATTGAAATCCAGTTGAAATGAACATTGGTTAAGTCTTGGCAGAAAATATTCAGATTTTTTTTCTCAGGACAGTTTTTGCAGACCAAGCAAAAAAGATTCTAATTCTCTATCATACTCCAACTGCTTAAAACTGATAGCCAAGATTGCTGAACACTCCTTTTCTTATCTTGCAGATTTCCCACATCTTTCTTCAATTTGCAAGCTGGGTGTCAAACTCAGGCTGCCACTTGATGAATTACCCTTTTCTTCTTTTTCTCCGGGACACTTTACTAAGAATTTCTCCCTTGATAATTATTTTTATTGGTCTTAGAAATTGAGAATTTGTTTCAGGGGTAACAGATCCAGCCACTCTGACTCACATTCAATGGACCCATTAACTTAACAGAACTGCTTGTATAAAGAAGGGTTGCCTGAGTAGGGTCTATGCCTGTTAGAAGCATTCTGGAAAGCATACTGGGAAGCATTCACATTAGTTTTAACTCTGCAGGGTGAGAAAGAGTTGTTACCGTCTACTCAAACCATCCCTTCATGTACCCTCTTATGCTAAAGGGAGCTAATTTTGTTTTCTAGTGGTCTGTTTGTAAAAGCTCTTGTGGCAGCTTTCTATTTGTTTTGTCATGCCCTGTGCATTTTTCTTCTCTGTTATTTAATAGAGTCTTCCCATTGAGTTGATTTATCTAACAGTGCAGGATAGATTCTTTGCCCCTCCCTGCTTCAATCCCAATCTAAGACATTCTTTGTTTTGCATTTCTGGCAAGCAGTCCCGCCAATGGGGGGCTGTAGGGGGTAGTCTAAGGGTGCAGTTGCCTCGGGGCCTGGCATTTCAAAGGGGCCCAGAGCTTCAGCTCCCACTACCACCGAAGTAGAAGCAGCAGCAGCCAGAGCTCTGGGCCCCTTTGAAACGTCATGGCAGTGCCATACACTGCTCCACGCGCAGCTCAGAGGGAGTATGGGAGGCATGGGCTTACTGTCCTAAGCCACGCCCTTTCTGCCTTTAGCCCTGCCTCTTCCAGGGGTGTGGATCCACCTCCTTCTCCCACCTTGCCCCGGGGCCTGCAGTGGCTGTTGGCCCTGCTTCTGACAAGCATTAAAGCAAAGAATTAAATCTAAAGCCAAGCACAGGCATTTTTTAAACATCTGTACTTTGAAGCAAAAGCAAGGGGTAAACAATTTAGCACTAAGTGGAAACACTGAGGAATTTGATAAAAAAAAGTTTAATTTGGCCCAAATGCATGATTCAGGCGTAATACTGATTGATTGGGAATTTGCCTAAGTAAGAATACCTGTCTTATCCCTAACTAAGGCCGTGTCTACACTAGCCAAAAACTTCAAAATGGCCACGCAAATGACCATTTCGAAGTTTACTAATGAAGCGCTGAAATACATATTTAGCGCCTCATTAGCATGTGGGCGGCCACGGCACTTTGAAACTGATGCGGCTCACCGCTGCACGGCTCGTCCAGATGGGGCTCCTTTTCGAAAGGACCCGGGCTACTTCAAAGTCCCCTTATTCCTGTCTGCTCATAGGAATAAGGGGACTTCGAAGTAGCTGGGGTCCTTTCGAAAAGGAGCCCCGTCTGGACGAGCTGCATGGCGGCGAGCCGCATCAATTTTGAAGTGCTGCAGCTGCCTGTATGCTAATGAGGCGCTGAATATGTATTTCAGGGCTTCATTAGTAAACTTCGAAATGGCCATTTGCATGGCCATTTAGAAGTTTTTGGCTAGTGTAGACGTAATCTAAGAGTGGCAAAAACATCAACAGCATTGCAGCAATAGATTTAGGGCACAGTACTAAATTACCTTTTGTTATTCTCACAGATGAGAAGTACGACAATAAGAGATGTGAATTTCTGTCGTACATCCAGAGCGGGGATTCTAAGGCTGGGTCTCGTAAACTTCAGGGGGTCGCAAGGTGGTGAGCTATCATCTCTATGGTGCTGACAACTCCGAGCCCCCATTAAACTAAATTATCCCCTCCCCACTTTTAGTATAGAAGTAGCTGCTCAGAGATGTGCTCTGTGAAAGGGGTTACAATACAAAAAGTTAGAAACCCACTGTTCTATAGAGAATAAAGTTCCTCTTTTGATTCCATGGGAAATATCTCATTTAAAATCCCTGTGGGTAATTTATATTGGAGGAACTTGAAAGCTTTTCAGCCAAAGTCCCAAACCTCAGCTTCTTAGTCACCAAACTGCTATGGAGGAGGGGAAAAAATGAGAAAACTTTTACTTTTGCAGTTTCAGCCTCAATTACTGCACACCGTTTTTTAAGGATCTTAATTGTCATAAGCAACTAATTCCTTTAGGCTAGGTATTCGGAGTTTGCATCCGTTCCTGGCAACAGGCTTTACGCCACGATTCTCCAGTTCCCAGCGCCAATGAATTAAAAGTGATTTGTTTGACTTGGTTCCACTGCGTTACATAAATAGCACATAATTTCTAATTTCACACAGTCAAGATGGCCAGAAAAATTCAGCCATGAGCAAGTTCTTCTTTTCATTGACAAAAGTTTAATTCATTCTGCTTATGGAATGTACAGTTTTTCTTTAATCCCAGCCCCGTGTCCAGCGGAGCAAATGAAAGGCATGTTTTTAGTTCTAACAAGAAACCATTTTATCTCTCTAATTAGTGTATATGTTTTGTGATAATTATGCTGGGCAAAAATGATGTGGGTTTGCACAATTTGAGGTGTGGCATTATTCCCGTTAACACACAGCCTGCAGTGCATGTATAATTACCATCATATAAAGACATCCTCCTTGAACAATATTGGAAAAAAAAAATAAAAAAAGATTTCTTCCAACACAGAAGTCCAGATCCTACATTGTTTGCATGTACTAAGTACAGTGACATTAATGGAACATTCAGAATCAGGTGTATATAGAAGAGAGAGTCAAGCCCAGAGAAATTAATCTTATGGCATTCACTCACATGCATATGTACAGATTGAACCTCTCTAGTCCGGATGGATGTTTCCTGTGTGGTGTTATGGTGAGTGTGGGGTCTGTGGGGATAGCTGCAACAGCATCATTATATTTCCTTGAAATCGTCCAGATTTTTGCAGCAAATGAGAGGGTATCTCTGTACCTGTGCCTTCAGAAAATGTCATGACATTCATAAACAACTTTTCAATACAACACCTCCATCTAGCACTTTCCTGGGGGACAACAGAAACCACGAGAAATCCAAACTTCAAAGACAAAACAGAAAGACCTGAAACAACCAAATTTTACATAAAAGGTGCTCAGAAACCACAGTCCTGGGGACCAGTCAAAATTCTTTAGATAGATAGATAGATAGATAGATGAAGACTAAACCCAGTTTCCAGAGAGAAATGCAAGGAAATGTCACCTGTCTGAGCTGTGATTGCCCTGCATCTGCACAAAATGATCTTGCTCATTGTGACCACACATACACAACCATGTCTTAGTGATTATCTCTATAATATATGAACAATATTTCACTGAATTTTTGAGAGATTTAATGTAATTATTTATTAATGATAAATGATTTCTTACAGATAAAGATACTCCTTATACCAATATTTTACATTTTATATAATTTTCACTTTTTTTCCGGTTCAAAAGATCCACAAAGCACCTTTCATAGCAGTGACTTCATCCTTCATCAAAACAGAGTCGTTTCTGGTTTAGAGCATGAGAGCTGGTCGATATAGTGCAAGCAGCACTTCATAACGACCAATGACAGTAAGTAAAGAAGAATAACACAACCACTTGCAACCACAATGGTAGATTTCTTTTCTTGTTATCTGGCCAAGACACTGGTACTAAGAGCAAGATTCTTGTTTAAAAAGTTATGCGGCCTCTAGTTTAGTGAATTTGTCATGCTACTTGATTAAAATGAAATGTTAACTGTTGAATATTAAAAAAAAGGCTCACTGACACAATGTAGACTTTTCAGGGGGAGTACAAAACTTCTGCTGTACACTTAGCCTTTAACTTTTCATTCCACCATGTGTTACATTTCATGTCTTTTAAGTGTAGATTTGCACCTGCTTTCTACAATGCTTTTCATTGTTATTTGTAGGAAAGTAGCAGTGGCCATTTAAGATCAAGCCACTATCAGAGCAGGCTCTGTCTAACTGCAAAAAAAAAACAAAAACCACAAGTCCCCACTCCCAAGGAACTTTCAATCTTATTTTAAAAACAACGACAAGCTACAATTACCAGAGCAAGGGCAAGCCACATACAGTTCGATAATCTTTCTGTGGACAGAATAAAGTCATTATTTATTGATTTTAAATACTAAGGTAGAAGACCTGAGGCACCAACTACACAGGAAACTTGAATCTCCTGTGGTGAAGAAGAAGGAGCTGTGATCATACTCACAAGTCAGGTGGATGATTTTAAACATTGCATTTTGAGAACCTGAATGGGAGCAGTGAGGATATTGTACAGCCAGAGAAGAGTAGGCTGCCATAGTCAAGACAGAAGATGATGAACCTTTTAATCATGAGCACAGAGTGGAACAGATCTTTGCAATGTCATTCAGAAATAACCACCAATCTTTGAAAGGGCCTAAATGAGAGGGGATGAGAGGGTAGTTTCAATGATGAACAGAAGAATCTTCAGTGTTCCTAAAATTGCTGGCAAAAGTCAAGAGGAAAAAGGGATCATTCATTCAGCAGGATTTGAATTCAAATCCTATATTTATTTTAATGCATTTTACATGATTATTAACTTGAGAGGCACATTTATAGCTAGCTACAAGGCAAAACCATGAATACTGTTAGCACATATTCAAGTAAATGTGTGTGGGGATATTGATTATTGTAGTAAAATGAAACAATGTGTAACAATCCCTCCTTGGTTCTGTAAGGCAGTGAAGACTAATCCCTTTGTGGCTTCCAAAGCTAATTAGACAATTAAATTTCATGACATTTGTGTTTTAGTAATGATGAAAGCATTACAAAAGTTGTGAGGCACTATATTCACTGAAATATATAAGGGATCATAAATATAAGGGATCATAAAACACATGAAACCAGCCCAGTGTTGAGATTTTTCTTGCTGTCAGGATTTATTCTTCACCCACATTTACTCCAGTGCCTCTTCCAGCACCTGTTGATTTGGATCATGGTGCATTGCCCTTGTTGGCAATCAGCATACCCCCAAATTTAGGTGGATGCAGGCCAGAAAATTGGCATAGACAGGGCTGCCAGGAAGCCCTATTGCCTCTCCATTTACATCCATTCCCTCATTTTACTGTCTTATCCTAATGTTAGGCCCAGTAATACAGACAGGTTCAGCTGACTTCAGTGGGCATGTCACACACTGACTGACTTTTGGCCTCAGCCAAAACTACTACCTACTTCAACTGGAGTTTTGCATAAGGCCAGATTCTGCTCCCCTCCATAAAGCCTTACAGAGGGCACATTAAGGAAGTGTGAAATGCTCCCCCATCCTTCTGACAGGGAGTAAAGTGCCAGAACCTCAGTTTAAGCTGAGAGACCATCTCCACAGTCCTGCTTTTTAATCATCTTCATCTCCCTGGGACTCTGACATCTGGCCAGGATGGAAGTCAGTGCCTGGCAGGGGTAAGACCCACTTGGGAAGCCCTGTAGCCTCCATCTGCTGTAAGCAAGGGGACTGGAACCCAAAAGCAGTCTTCAGCCCATGTTCCCACCCCCTGTGGCAAGGACCCTGGGATAGAGGATGGTCCAGTGCTTCCCACAGGAGTCAAGAATCCCTGGGCAGCTCTTACCAATTGGCTAGGGGGTGGAATATTAGGAGAAAGAGAAGGAATGGATGACTCAGCCATGAGGCAGGGCCAGGAATCATTGTTAGGGTGAAGTAAAGCCCACCTCCACCCCCACACCAGGAATAAGCCAGCACTGCTGGGAGCGGCATCCTTTATAGTGGGGAAGAGGATCACCTTATCAGCTCCCCCTGGGGTGCTCACGTTGACCAGAGGGCATGACAATCCAATTCTAAAAGTACAGGTTTGGGAGCCCCTGAGTGCAGGTGTTCCATACTTGTACTCCAGTTCCCTTGCCATTACTCCCAGCAAGTTTTGGTCACTAGTTTTAAGTCATCACTTTTATTCTCACATTGCCTAGCCCCCCCACCCCACATCTGTACCCTAAAGCTCCTCCTTATATGCCACCCCAGAGCACTGAGCAACACACTGGAGATGTGCCTTTGCTCCAGTGTTCTCTTACCTTCTGGGCTCCCCCTGGAGAACAAATTAGCAGAGGTTCCTCTGTATTTGGGCTTGCTAAGCAAATAGAAGATTTGAGGGGCAGAGCTGGTTGATGAGGTTCACTGTAAATATATCAGTGCCAGAGCTTCTCCACCTCTAAGATACAGGTTGAGCCTCTCTTGTCTGGTTCCCTCAGGACCTGACCATTGCTGGATGAGACAATTTGCCAGACTACGGAAGTCCAATATTTTCGAGCACATTACAAATACTTCCACTGCTTACAAGGCTTGTAGAAGACATTCAGGGGTAAATTACTGCTAAATAACAGCACTCAGAACACTGGCAGCCAGGACTGGTGGCTGTAAACAAACTTTCTGGGATCACAGGAAACTTGGCCACACCCATCATAAATTATCATCTGGCTAACTAAAATCATGCTGGATTATGGAGTTTGCAGGATGAAAGAGTTCCATATTGGAGTGGTTCAACCTGTAAAAGGAGTCATGGTTGTTCCTACTTAAATAGAGAGCTTTCAACAAACCTTCTGTCTTCTTCCAGTAGACTTTGACCTGAAGCTGATTGTCGTGAAAGAAAGGAGCTCCAATTTCAAGAAGACGAGCTGGTCTTCTTCTTTGAAAGGGTGGAAGAGGATCAGTTAATCCTTTACGGGTTTTCCCAGCTGGAGAGGCCTGTTCTTCTGCAACATACAACACCATTAGGACATGTGTTGGTTTAATATAGTGCAGCGTAAACACTGAAACATTGTGCTAATAGTGTTTGAGAGTCAGCAAGTGAAACAAATCATTCCCATTTTATTGCCCAAACTGTGTGAAAGAACAGTATTTTGTTTCTTTTAATGTAAGAATATTACCTAATTTTATATTCCCTTCCTTGAATGTTATACTGTATTTATACTTAGATTTAATTTAATAAAAGTATTTAATACTCAGTCCTGCCATGAGTGTGGAGAACTGTACCAGATGACCTCTTAAGGTCCTTTCCAGTCATACATTTCTCTGACTCTATAATCCTAACAGCAAGAAATGCTGATATTTGATACTTGGAAATTGTAATGGGCATTATGTGTAGGTGTAGTTTTGTATCTTTTCATATAGTTGTTAAATACACACAGATGCACAAATACAGTATTCACTATAACCTACAGCTTCTATGTTGAAAGACATATGCCTTTGATACACTGACACAGCTTACTAGTATTTGTCAGAATTTAGGCATACACTTTGAATATTACTCAGGCATCTCTAGTTTAAAAAGAGTAGTACTGAATACAGAAATTGAATAAGCACTGTCAATACCTGAAAGTTGTAGATTACAATTTAATGGGACAATGTTCACATCTGATTATGATATATTTAATTGCAGTGTTTGTATAGAAACTAAAGAGGCAGATGATCAAGATGCTGCTGAGGAATCAACAGTTTATTGCAAAGAAAGAAGAGACACAACTTCGATTGATTCCTTAAAGTAATTGGGTAAATCTAAATCTGAAGTTTCTGCCCTATTTACAATTAGCTTTAAATAAAGCACCAGTTACTTTACGTTCATCAAATAAGTTTTAGGGTCTAATTCCTTTCTTTAACCAGCTTGTTCATTGTTACCTTGCTCCTTTTATGAAAAATCAGGCTATCTCCAAATGTGGATAATTTTCTGCTTTACATACACACACAGATTTTGACAGTGTGACTTCATCGTGACATATGATAAGCAGGTTGTAATAAACATGGGACACATAGGGTGTGTTTTGGTTTCCACATGCATGTTCTGTTCGCCCTCTGTTGGTCTGTCCATTCTTGGGAACAAAGAGAGCCTTGGACAAGATGATCCCTACATATCTATCCCTTCAGAAAGAGGTATTCATGTTGTATGTTTCACAAGAATGAATAGAAGCAATGTGGAATGATGAGGTAATGTGTTGCTGAGTGTGGACAAACTCCAGTGAAGTCCATGAGAGTCTTTCCACTAATTTTAGTTACTTTATGCTACTGGGCTGTGGATAAAGTCCTTTGCTTTCTGTGGCTGATTATATAGCTGAAACAGTGGAACCAACAGTGATTTTCTAGATTACGGGACATGCTTAAATATAAAACATAGGAGAAATTTGGTTTGTTGTCCTGGAAAAGTTGCTGACAGTGTTTGTTTCAGCTGTGTTGGTCCCAAGATGTTAGAAAGACAAGGTGGATGAGGTAATATATATTAAACCAATGTCTGCCAGTAAAAGAAAGGGATGACTGTGACCATTCTGACTTTCTGTATAACACAGGCCACAGAATTCCTCCCAAATAATTCCTAGAGAATATATTTTAGAAAAAAAAATCCAATCTTGACATCTCATTTACCTCCTCTGAGGGAATTTCGAGAAGAACACTAGCAAACAACAGGAAGGGGAAATAATGCTGATAACCACATTATAGAAGCTTTGACTACCATGTACTTTGGAGTGGGCTGCAGTATGAGAATAAATGGCCTGGAATAGATATCATTTTTGGCATTTTACTTACTGATTACTTCATACTCCACAGCAACTGTGATATATAGCCCAATCGATACATTATTTATACTCAGCAAAAATCTCTCAGCTAAATTCACATTTAATGCAAAGTGTTGTTGCTCCATTGATGTTACTAATGACTAAATAACAGCTAACACAATCATAATATTCATGCAATATTTAGCTGTCATGAATATCCTCAGACACATGTACAAGGAAGTTGTTTGCACAATTGCTCATGAAAAGATGAATAAAAAGTTGTGAATCAAAGTGAATTTCATTAATCTGCGGTCTTCATGAAACCATAGGCTTTAATTAATTAAGTGAATATTCTTGAATATTTGTGTGCAAATATAGAAAGGTCACCTCTACTAAAGACAATGGCAGAGATTTGACACCTACCAAAAGTATAGCTCTGCCATGTAATTGGATCTTTAAAAAATCCTTAAAAAAAACCAGTCAATGCAATAGCCTAAAAATTCACCAAAGTAATACAAAACATATCATGAGTAACAAGAAACCAAAGATAAGGTAAATAGCAGACTTCACAGAAATATAATCCAGTCTATTTTTGGAAGCTATAGAGGGTAAAAGAGTCAAGGAGAGATTGGACTCTCCGAAAGAAACTGCAGCAGAGAATTTGAAGTTAGTTAGGGTGATGAGTGTTGAAGTGAACAGAAACTGATGAAAACGCGAAACTCACATATGCTGTTTAAGATAACTGGGCCTCTGATGGCAAAGGCTTTGTAAGTCAGAAATGATCTCTGCATTGGAGTCAGGAAGCAGCAAAGTGTCAGACGGTTAAAAGAGAAAAGTGAAGCAAACATTCCTTCTTCCCTTCCAATCCCCCTTAGCAACTCGACCTGCTAGTGAACTCAGCAGTGAAATTGCAGAGGTTCAGTGCAACAAACTGCAGGCTAGGGTTGCCACAATTTTGGAAAACTTATATGGGACAGGCAGCCCCAGCTGCGGGATCCTACTTAAGATTTCCAAAAAATGAGGCGGGGGGGGCCCATAGCCCCATGGCTGAGAGCTATCTGGGGTGTGCTCCCCCACAAGCAGCCGCAGCCTAGGGATCCCTAGCAGGGGTCAGGGAACTTTGCTGACAAGGAAATGTCCAGCAGGACATTTTGTATAAATATGGGACCCAGGACTTTCCAGGGAAATTCAGGCCTGTCCCTCACATTGAGAGATATCTGGCAACCCTAATCCAAGGGCTCTTTTGAGTGCTGGTCATGAAACAACACAGTGCTCAAAACAGTGAGCTAGATTCAGACATTAATAAAACCAGAGAAACCACTAAACAAAAAGGAGATGCTCCAGATATACAGCAATAGGAGAGAGCTCACATTCTGGAAGTCTAAGAACATGGTAAATAGGATCTTGATAAGAAGAAAATGGGTAACATCAGTACAGCAGTGCTGAACTTTCCAAGGAGTGGATATAAACTCAGACCACAGTCTAGTGATCACAACATCAAGATGAAACTCAAGAGAAAGTGTAAGATACAGTTTAAGAGAAGAAGAGACATGGCGAGGCTAGGCAAGGAAGAAATAGGGAATGTGTACAGAGCAGTGCTCAAAGAGAAGATTAGGAATGTGGACACAGAGAAAGACCTAGATAAAAGAATCAAAGGGATAGCCACAGCAATAGAAGAGGCAATTGAGCAGACTGTTCCAGAAGAAGAGAAGATCAATAAGAAGTGGGTTACGCAGGAGACATTGAAGTTGGTCAAAGAGAAGAGAGCACTGAAGATCAGGAAGTATGTTTCTGAGAGGGCAGAACATCAATATAAGGTGAAATGCAATGAGGTAAGGAAAGAAGCCAGAAAGGATAAGGTGAAATGAATGGAGAACCAGTGTGAAGATATAGAGAGGCTTTACAGCAAAGGCAAGACCAGGGAGGTGTATAAGATGATGAGAAATATTAATAGGAAGTGGCAGCCGAAGCAGATGGAGATCAAAGACAAGAACAAAGAGGTGCTCATCAAAAAGGAGAAGATTATGGAGCAATGGATGAGATATTGCATCAATCTATACAATTCATTGTTGGACCCAAGTGTCTCAGAGAGACTGATCAAAGAACTGAAAGAGGTATCTCCACTGAACATCAAGAGTGAGACCAATATAGTGAAGGAGGAAGTAAAAAGAACAGTGAAATGACTAAAGAACAGCAAGACCCCTGGAAATTATAAGATTATGGGAGAGATGATTAAATATGGTGGAGAAAGTATGATTCAGGAAAGACTGATTATGTATATAGTATGGAAAGAAAGGAAAGCACCTAAGAAATGGACAAGATCTGTGTTAGTGACAATGCACAAGAAAGGAAGTGCATTGGAGAGCAAGAACTAAAGAATGAGTGCCCTAACAAGTCATGAGGGGAAGGTGCTGATAATGATACTGACAGAGGGACTAAGATCACAGATAGAAGAACATGTAGCAAATGAGCAAGTGGGGTTCAGGAAAGATGGAAGTACCATACAGCAGATATTGGCGGTAAGACTCATAGCAGAGAAAGCTTGATGAAAGAACAAGAACATCTACACTTTCTTCTTCAATTTTCAGAAGGCATTCAACAGTGTAGATCAGAAAGTGACTTGGGCGGTGTTGGCGTCCTACAAAGTGGATAGCAGACTGATATGGTTGTTGAAGGATATCAGTGACAATGTGGTGGCAGCAGTGAGAATACGCGGAGAGTTGGGAAGTTGGTTTACAACGAGTAGAAGTAAAAGACAAGGAGATCCAATATCACAGAGAATCTTCATCACACACCTACAGAGAGCAATGGATAAGATCAAGGTATAGTTAGAAGGGATATGGGTGCATGGATAAGAATTAATACCTTGAGGTTTGTGGATAATATAGTTATCATGGGGGAAGATGAGGAGAACCTAGTGAAAATGGTGCAGGTGCTAAACAAGGAAGGGAAGAAGAATGTATTGATTATGAACACTGATAAATTGAAAATAATGGTTTGGAGATAAGGAAATAAGAAGGAAGATCAGTATAGATGGGACTGAACTAGAGAAAATACAGAAGTTCACGTATGTGGGAAGCAACAAAATGTATGATCGAGACTGTAAGAAGGAAATAGTGACTAGAATAGTGAAATCAAAATCAAGTTTGAAGGCAATGGATAAGATCTGAAAAAGCAAAATGGTTAGCTTAGGAATGAAGCTGAGCATCTTAAAAATGTGTGTATCCAGCAGCATGTTGTATGGATGTGAGACTTGGGTGATAATGAAAGATTAGAAGAGAAGAATATTGGCTTTCAAGAAGAGTTACTATAGAAAGATCCTGAGACTAAGATGGATTCAGAAGGTCACCAACAAGGAATTACATAGGAAGATACAGCTGAAAGAGAATCTACTGCAGAAGGTTGTGCAACGCAAGTTACAGCTATTCTCATCTATTTGCAGAATGAACAACAAATGAAAAATCAAGACCCTGGTATTTGGCACAGTGGACGGTTCAAATAGGAGAGGCAAACCCCACAGAGAATGCATAGATGATACAGTAGATTGGTGCAAAGCTCGTCTACAGAAACAAAGCTGCTCCACCCTGGACAGGGAAAGATGGAAGGAAATAATGAGAGAGGCATCAGACACCAATGGGCACTGAGCTCATGGTTGTTGATGTTGATGACTGAGTCCAAGGGCACATGAGTATCACAGCTGGTCATTGCAGTGCAACCCACTCTAGTGAGTCTAGGTGCATACAAGGGGCCAGCTGTGAGACCTGATTAACCAGTACTCTCAGATGTGATCTGGTCGTGTGTGTGTGTGTGTGTGTGTGTGTGTGTGTGTGTGTGTGTTCATCTGATTCTAGGGAGGGGGGAGGAACCCATTCCTGAGGAACCTAGATCCTGTCAGAAAGCTCCAAGGGGTGGGAACTGGCAGAAGGGAGCTCCATATGTGAACACAAATAACAAAAACAGCACTCTGAGCAAATGATCAGTCCCTGCCTCAGAAATGTATCCCTAAGACATGGGCATACCGCAAAGTAACAGACAAATGTGGTCAGAGCATTAGGCCATTGCAGTCCTGCATTCATGCTTTTGCTTTGAGACAAGTAACAGCTCTTCTTACCTTTGAACTACTGGTTTATGATCTGTCACTATAATCTGAATTACCAGTGAAAGATTTTGTTGACAAATTGTGGTCTGATTCTGCTCACACTGAATTCAATGGGAGGAAGACTGAGGCCTTCATTTCCAGTGCTTTGCTAACTTCATCCAGAGTCAGCCTTAGCATCTGCATATGCTTCAGTTTTGCCTTTTCTCATAATTTTATGTCAAGGCTCACAATATTTGTTGATTTTCTTTAAAAAGCCTTAGAACCATAGTGCGATGTGAGAATCTCTGCTTCCATTTAGAAGAAAAAAAAAAACTAAATCCACAAAGGCATTGATTTCAATGGCAGTTAAGTACCTGAATGCCTCTGATGATCACAATTTAAGTTACTAACCCTCATGATTAGGAAAAATTTAAAATATAAATATTAACAGCTTAAAATCCAGAAGGTAAAGAACAACTCCCCTTCCAGAAAATAATTATGATTAATCTAATGATTTTAAAATTAGTCTTATAATTTTTTACAGCCTGGCAAATTTTTAAAAGCTTGGGACTAGCAGTTCTGGAGTGTGCTGAACAATTTCTCAACCCTTCCCCACACCAGTCTTTATACATACCAAGCACAACTTTCTCATACTCACAGTAATGATACTTCTATAAACAGATGTGGGCTGAAGTCTTGGGCAAAGGTAGAAAAATAATCCTATTATTTGAGTATATCCAAATGTAATTGATCCATTCATATAAAATTGTGCGTGTGTGTGTGTGTCTGTGTTGCAGGAGTTGGGGGGAGGAGAAGAAAACCTAGTATATGTTCGCAGAATGGTTCAGCTATCTTAGCAATCAGAATACTCAGTCCTGGAATGTACAGTGATATAAGAGTTAGGAAAACTGTTACAGTGAAGTATCATTTTGCTTGTAATATGAAAGGAAAAGTAAACTGAAATGAATGAAAGATGGGAATGGCAAATATGGGTGAAATGGCAAGCTCTGGAAAATATTTATGTTCTAATCCTGAAAACTATTACTCTCATAAGCATTAGGGATTGTATATGGTTAGTCAGATGACACATCAGCCATTGGAAGGGCAGATTAATCTTGACCTTAACCTTAAACAAATTATTATTGAAAGAGTATTTAAATAAGATTGAGTACCACCATACAGCCCCTTGGGATTGAAAGAATTTTTCCACTGCATAGTTTAACATTTGAGTTTAGTTTAAGAAAGAACTTAATACCTCAAGACTCTATCTTAAAGATAGGTGTCATACATATGACAGGTTCAGAATTAACTTCTTGCCAGACAGGGATGCTGTTTTATAGTTTATTTTCTTACTAGGAGAATCAATTATTTGTCTGACTCCATGGCATACATAAATTTAGGCTAAAATCTGAATTTACAGGATACATGAAGTTGCCAACCTTTTAAAAACTTTTGCAAGGAAAAATTGTATGGTTAAGCCAGTGATCTGAGATTTGCTTCTTCTCTATTTATTGGAAGGTTTAATGTGTGTTTGTGAAAATTTTAGCACTGATTTAACACTATGGCCGTGTCTACTCTAGCCAAAAACTTTGAAAAGGCCATTCAAATGGCCATTTCGAAGTTTACTAATGAAGCGCTGAAATACATATTCAGAGCTTCATTAGCTTGTGGGCGGCCGTGGCACTTCGAAATTGACGCGGCTCGCCGCCATGCGGCTCGTCCCAACGGGGCTCCTTTTCAAAAGGACCCCGCCTACTTCGAAGTCCCCTTATTATAGGAATAAGGGGACTTCGAAGTAGGCGGGGTCCTTTTGAAAAGGAGCCCCGTTGGGACGAGCCGCACGGCGGCGAGCCGCGTCAATTTCGAAGTGCCGCGGCCACCCACATGTTAACGAAGCGCTGAATATGTATTTCAGTGCTTCATTAGTAAACTTCAAAATGGCCATTTGCATGGCCATTTCAAAGTTTGGGGCTAGTGTAAACATAGCCTATGGGCTGCATCTTGCAAATATACAAGTTCGAAGTGTTTATTTTTCTGTAATTTTCAAAATCAGCAAGGTATATATGAATTATTGTCCTGAATTTACAGATGTGGAAATGAAGACAGAAAAGTTAAGAGACTAAACGAAGATCACAGAGACATGCTTCAAAAGAGCTATCTATAATGGATGATTTTTTGAAATTGGAGAAATTATGAATTAAACCAGAGGATGCAAATACTTACTATGAATAGTTGCCTGAGTTGAGCTGAAATAGAGAGACACCTTGGGACTTTTTAGTCGTACTTGCCCCCAGTATGTTACTGCCTGTAGTTCCACCATGTAGTTGCTGTTGGGTTGCAGTCCTTCCAGAACCACATAATTCTGGGACTATAATGAAAGAGAACACATGCAGAACAGGGATGGGATTACTGAAACACTGATTCTTATTAAATTAAAAGCAGGACTGTTGTCTTAGGCACACAAAACTCTTGTTGGAATGAGAAAGAATTATTTATAAATTTCACTGGAACTTGACTTGCCTTCTTCTCTAGCTTTTATTTTGTGTTATTTTTCATTTGGCCTTCGTTTTGCGGTATTGATTTTAAAATGCTAAACTTAGTGATGTCTGAAGAATGTGCCAGGCTTTAGTAACTACAGGCATCAGCTGTTTAGGCCAAGACGAAATATTTTTGTATAAGTTTTCTGATGCCAAAAAGAATTTGGCTAGTGAAAGCTAAATTTTATTTTCCATCTCCTAGACAGACTGGATTAGCTAAGCAAAAGGAAGATTTGTCTAGAGACAGTGTGAAGACAGAACACACTGTGCAGTATATGGAACAATATTTTTTCCTACTTCTTCCTGCTATTGCTAAAAAACCAACAATCCAGCTCTCCACTGTCACTGTTATGCCTCAATAAAAATTTAAATTGGTTAACACTCTACAAGGGGAAATTCCCTTCAATGGATATTCACGTCCCCCATCAGCCACATGGTATGGCAACAATCAACCTGACTGATCACCTGAATTTACAATGGATAGTAAATGCTTTCTTGAGAAGTAACATTCTGACATATTTACCCGCATTTGTATTTCCACTTCGGTTCATCTGATGAAGTAGGTTTTACCCACAAAAGCTTACGCCCTAATAAATACATTAGTTTCTAATGTGCTACCAGATTCCTCACTGTTTTTTCAGATGCAGATTAACATGGCTATCCCAGGTTAATAATAAAATTGTTAGTCTTTAAGATGATAATAGACTGATTTTTTTTCTTTTACGGATATTCTTATGAGACTTTACTGATAAAGAGGCACATGAACTGGATTTTCATTCTCTTGCTAACAATTCACAAAGTAAAGCAATCCCTAGGAAGCTGCAAATAAGAGACACAGCCTCTCCAATTATTTTCTTTATTTATATATTTATTCCTAAACTGCACCCATTGCTTAGTCTGCAAAGCACAAATTTTACTCTGTATTTTTACTCTTAACCACTTGCCTAGCTTTCTTATATCAGTCAGGAGTGAAGTGACATCCATATAGTGTTGTCTATTTTATATTACATAGTATGTTAGTACATCTAAATATATTCCAAATTAAAATCAACATTTGGTTTATTCCAAGATCACTTTATAAAATTGATAAATCCTTTTGATTTACAAAGTTTGTGTGATGGTACTGTCCGTTTTAAATATCGTAGCTCTCATTTTCTGCTGGCAACTACACTGACTTCATACAGATGTAATCAAGGAAGAGTATATCTAATTACTTCTAAAAGCAAAATTAGTTAAAAATTTTCTGAATGATCTTAACGGATAAGAGAAATAGACCCCTCTCTCCATGGAACTTGGGTTAATTTAGGACTGTGCAATTTTGGTTCTTAGAAAAGTTGTTCTAATATCCAATGGATCATTGCTTAGAACTGACTTCAGTGGAATTCTATCAGGGAATATTTTCCTTTATTACTGTCACTGTATAGCTTTCGCAGTATGGTGTAAAAGAACAAAGCACAATGAGAGGCATCTTCCTAGATGAAAAGGAAAATTATTCCAGGGGGCTATTCTCTGCTCTTGAATGTATGTACTTCGTCATCATAGGCTTCAATGAGAGCTGTGAACATATCTGAAGGCCTGAACTTGGACCTGCTAATATAAAAATGTGTTTGCTTGTATGATGGAAAACTGAGATAATGATATTTAATCCTTTGTAAAGTGCTTTCAGAGCTGCTGACGAAAAGTGCTATATAAGAGCCACATACTATTTACTACCTGTTCTGAACAGATCTTGATGCAATATACTTAATACTCTAAAATGATAGTAAAATAACACTAAGGATCCAGTTCTATTTCAAATTTCCTTTCTTTTATGATTTAAAGGACAGCTTCACTGAATACTTGGCTAGGGATCCATGGGACTAGGGCTTCTTTGCTTGAAGATCTCTGACCTATAGTACCTTGCCAGGGAACTGCAGACTTCATTACCTACCTTTTATATCAGCTCTACTACTGCGTTACCCAGTGGAACACACAGTGGTTCTGAGATAGCAGAGATAACATGAAATGCTACTCTCCCTTTCTAGGTTTTTTTTTTTCACCATGGGGCTTTGAAAGTGAATTTTTAATTGAAAATGAAAATACAACCAGAGTCTCTAATCCACTAAGTAAATTTTATGTCCTGTAAAACATGAATGGAGACATCCAGTGAACTCCCGTTGAACAGGGAAACTCTGTTGGTGTAACTCTGGTGCCTTCCAATCCACGCTCTGAGGTGAACAGGGCTTGTGTCACTGGTGTCCCTGGGTGTGATTCCAGAGAACAGAGGTCCACTATGCCTGATCCTCTCTCATAGTCCTAAAATGTTCACAGTTCATTTCGGTCAACTTCACAGTCATGGGATTTTAAAAATCATAAATGTCATGATTTCAGCTACTTAAATCTGAAATTTCATGGTGTTATCATTGTAGGGGTCCTCACACAAAAAGGAGTTGAGGGTGTGGCAAGGTTATTGTGGGTGTGGCAAGGGGATTGCAGTTCTGCACTACTGCTGATGGTAGTGGTGCCTTTAGAACTGGGCTGCTACAGAGCATTGACTGCTGGCTGGGAGCCCAGCTCTGTACGCAGAGCTACCACCAGCAGCAGTGCAGAAGAAAGGATTGCATGGTAAAGTATTGCTACCCTTATTTCTCCACTGCTGCCTATAAAGTTGAGCCCTCAGCTCTGCAGCTGCCCCGCTCTGAAGGTAGCAGCACAGAAGTAAGGATGACATGGTACGGTATTACCACCCTGACTTCTGTGCTGTTTTGAGAGCTGGGTGTTTGGCCAACAGCCACTGCTTTCTGGCTGTTCCACTCCTAAGGCAGCACAGAAGGCAGGGTGGCAATAACATGACCCTCCTAAAACCAGTGTTTCCTGTAAGCTCTGCACTTGTTCAGCCGCTCAGGAGAGATTCAAATGCTGCCCAGCTGATTGCAGAGCACCCACAGCTAAATTTTTGTTTCTGCTGGTGCCGCACATTCACACTAGCCTCCATGCACATAAAAATTTGATTCCGCACATGGATAGAAAAAAACTCCATAGATGGATCGAAAAGATTA
Organism: Carettochelys insculpta; assembly: GCF_033958435.1. Classification (NCBI taxonomy): domain Eukaryota; kingdom Metazoa; phylum Chordata; order Testudines; family Carettochelyidae; genus Carettochelys; species Carettochelys insculpta. The sequence continues at coordinate 143,204,836 of NC_134137.1, forward strand.
GAAGGAGCATTGCTTGTGATCATTCCTTGCAATTCTCCCAGTTTGAGAAACACTGGTCTCACCCACAAAATCTGTATAATATAGGGTAAAGGCACAAAAGACCAGATTTCATGGGGAGAGACCAGATTTCCAAGTCCTTGGTACATTTTTCATGGTCATGAATTTGTTAGAGTCTTAGTCAGAGTGTAAATAGGGGTTAGCTCCCTACTGCTAGGACCAGGTGGCTGAGGATCAAAGAGCTGGATTCTCCTCCTTGTGGCCCAACATTGTGCATTACATTCTCAGATGCAGTGGAGGATCAGGACTGTAATATATTGCTACAATATTGTGCTTAATGTAACTGAAACAAGAGCATGGGTCAGGATCTATAATTCTTTCTATTTCTATTATCTATTGCAGGTTGAACCTCTCTAGTCCAGCAGCCTCGGGACCTAAGTGGTGCTGAACAAAAGAATTTGCAAGGCTTCAGGAGGTCACTATTGTCTAGCACGTTATTTTCATTTCTGCTGCTTACTGGGGTGTTCGAAGACATTTAGGCTGCATCTACACTGAGTCATAGTGTTGGCAGCTTGATGTAAATGATGTATCTCAAAAATGCAAATTGATGCTCATTTACATATTGTTGGCTCATTTGCATATTTGTGCTAGATAGCTTTGCTGGCAGAGGCTGCTGCAAGCAGAAAACAAGCAGTGTAAACATGGCTTTGCTGGCAAAGACCCCTTTTAATGGCAGCCCCTTATCCCTGATTTTTTCTAGGCGTAAGAGGCTGCTGACAAAAGGTTTTTTGCTGGCAGAACCACGTCTACATTGCTTGTTTTCGCAGGGTGATGTTGTGTTGATATGTAAATTAGCCACATGAATATGCAAATTAGTGTCCATTTGGATTTTCAAGACTGCTCATTTACATCAAGCTGCCAGCACTGTAGCTCAGTGTGGACACAGCTTTAGAGGTAAATTACAGCCTAATAACAGCACAGAACACTGAGAGCCAGGACTGGTGGCCATAAACAAATTTTATGGGACCAGGGGAAACTTGGCTGCACTCATGATAAGTGGTTGTCCAACTAATTAAAATCATGCTAAATTACAGATGTTGCCAGATGAGAAAGTGTCAGGCATGAGAGAGGTTAAACCCATACCTTTTAAGCTATTGTAAAAGTAAAATACAATGTGCCTAAGGTGATCAGGGCAGCTGGTTTTTCACTAAATCAATGCGGTACATAACAATTTAGAAGATGACATTAATTTTCTCCAATGGAAATATTTCATCACATTGGTACAGTAGGATTAAGAAGGATTGTGTTATTAACTAGGATCTACATTATAACTAAACCATCAAAAATTACTCTGATATGAACAAACAGCACTTCCAGAGATCATGTGATTTAATTAAAGTATTATGCCACAGATGACATTGAACTAAATGAACATTCCATTGTTTAAAGGTTCCAGTAAAATAAACCTTTTGTTAAAGAAATACTTTGTGTTGTATATTAATTGTCCGTCTACAGTAGGTTCCAATTTATCTGGATTTAGTAACTTAAAATATTTCTATCCACATATACGGTAAAAGCCATGTTATCTGCCACAAGAATAACCAGCACATTATGTTAACAGGTACTCAGGACCATCTGCCATAGGCTGGCTTCCAGCTGGCCCCAGCTTCCCATGCAGGAATGGCTGCCCTACCAGGGCCAGCATTCACCATCCTGGTTAGCTTTTCCTGGGCTGACTGCCTTGCTGGGGCAGGTAGAAGCGGACTGCCACCCCAGGCCCTGGGAGCAGGGCTGCCCCACCCTAGCCAGGGTCAGCTAAGTGGGGAAAATTTGATTATCCAGTAAACCCTATATCTGGATTCAGTTATGCTGTCACTCAATACTTTCTCCCCTCTGACTTCAATAAGTGTTTAAGGAATAATAGCAATGCTTATTTCTAAAAGCAAAACTGACTATGAAATTATCTGAATGATCTTCTTGTAAATTAAAAGGAATATACCTTCCCATCAGATTTATTTATGTCAGATCCTAATTCTTTGGTATAGCACACTTTTCTTTTTTTTTTAAACCAGAAATGCATGTTAGTCTACGATGACTGAGTAGGAACATTTTCCAGCATTTGCTCCTTACCCCATTAGTAGTCTTCCTTCTTTTCTTCTTAGCTGGGATGACAGACTTGCTGCTGACTGTCCAGCTCCAAAAGACTTTGTAGTGATGCACTGGGATATCAGGTTCTTCGGGAAGATCCCAAACAATCCTTACAGTCACACTTCCATCACTATTTGTAGTAGAGTTGGCAATTCTGAGATTAATTGGGGCTGGTGGAGCAGATGGATCTGGAGAGAAAAAAACAACAAAACAAAATATGAAGTAATATTGACTTAAGTAAAGATGACCTTTCTCAGCAATTCTTCTACAGATGTAACTGCTGAACTCATAACACCAGCTATCATCATCAAAGTTTGCTTCATTTGTAAGAAACACACTGAATATGTTTCATCAATTTTTGCAAATGACACCATTTGGAATTCAAACTCTTTTCAAATGTACATCCCAGGATTAGGTTTAGTCAAGCCATTTTTCTGTAAATCTTATTCAACATTTATGATGATGCTTAATAAAAAAAGTATTAAATTTCAAGTTTTACTTCTGGCTGAGATACAAAGCACACAAAAGGCACAGTATAAAACAAAAATGTTTTATAGATGGTCCAAAAGAAAAACTAACTTCCTTCCATGAATGAAGAGCAGAACAGTAGATATTTCTATTTAGTGCTAGACAAGAGAGTGCTGGACTAGAGAGGTTCAACCAGTAATACTTTACCAGTTCATTAATTACCAGTTAATTAATTAACGCATTCTATTTAAAATAAATTAAAGCAATGTACCACCCTTGCATCTTACAAACCTTTTTATTTTAATTCCTGGTAAGTAATGTGTATCCTACAACTCCTTCAGTAGCTGTGGCTCCATGAACCACCACAATGATTTATATAATTAGACAATACAATTCTACCATGATTGTCAACTTAGAAGCTAGGCGGCAGTAGCATCTTCATTCAAGGATCTCAAAGAGTTTTACTTATATAAACTCTCACAATACTTTGAAATAGTGGAGTAGACATTTTATAGATTTATTCGTTTGTTAGAGATTTATTTGGATTTATAATGTAAATAATTTAAAACAAAAGGATAATTTTTAAAAAGCAGACAGCAAAAAATAACCACAGAAATAGCTATAACATCCTTAAAATACTGTCAGCCCTTATCACATTCCTTTCTCTCCAAAGATAAAGAGGACATGCATCAAGATTCACCTGAAGCTCAATGTATCTTCCTTGCCACACAGGAGAGTGAATTGAAAAGCTGAGGACTCTCTCAAAGAATGCCCTACCAACAGTGTCTCTCTTTTGAGCAAGGGAGGCATCCAGGTTGGGTTTTTCTGCTGTCTGCAACTGGGACAATATGGCATAGACAGAATGACAAACTATCTCATAGGCCAGCAAGTGAGGATTAGAACCTGGAAAAGAATTAAGAGGAAGTCCTGATTATGAGGACTATATTTACTGGGGCTGGGAGAACCCATTATTATTAAGTTTGCTTGACTCTTCCCATTATAAGACCCTACTATTTAATTGCTTATAACCTTGCCAAACCATAAGTTCATTGGCTGAAATTTTCCATGTCTAATGTTGGCCTAAAGCTGAATAGTTTTGCAAAATTTCAGCCCCAATGATCCAGATGTTTCCAAAATTGAGACATGAGGAAACTAAATTGCTTAACCACTGTTAAACAATTCTGACATACTTTTCTTTGAAATGCCATAAAGCTTCTAATTTGGAGTAGGAACTTAACATTTTACCTTTGTATCCGAATGTGCATTGTGCCGACCCTGTAACAATATACCCACATTTGACCAAGACACCAACCTGTGAAAAATCACTATTTACATATGCTCAGTAAAGATTTGCTAGAGTTTAATTCTTATAGGCTGTGTCTACACGTGCCCCAAACTTCGAAATGGCCATGCAAATGGCCATTTCGAAGTTTACTAATGAAGCGCTGAAATGCATATTCAGCGCTTCATTAGCATGCGGGCGGCAGCCACGCTTCGAAAATGACGCTCCTTGCCGCCGCGTGGCGCGTCCAGACGGGGCTCCTTTTCGAAAGGACGCCGCCTACTTCGAAGTCCCCTTATTCCCATGAGCTCATGGGAATAAGGGGACTTCGAAGTAGGCAGCATCCTTTCGAAAAGGAGCCCCGTCTGGACGCGCCGCGCGGTGGCAAAGAGCGTCAATTTTGAAGCGCGGCTGCCGCCCGCATGCTAATGAAGCGCTGAATATGCATTTCAGCGCTTCATTAGTAAACTTCGAAATGGCCATTTGCATGGCCATTTCGAAGTTTGGGGCACGTGTAGACACAGCCATAATCTCCAGAAATTCCACACTCACTGAGTGTGTTTGAATCTCTCACAGAATCACAGAATCACAGGGTTGGAAGGGACCTCAGGAGGTCATCTAGTCCAGTCCCCTGCTTCAAGCAGGATCAACCCCCACTAAGTCATCCCAGCCAGGACCTTGTCCAGCCAGGACTTAAAAATCTCAAGGGATGGAGAATCCACCACCTTTCTAGGCAACACATTCCAACGCTTCACCACCTGCCTGGTGAAGTAGTTTTTCCTAATATCTAACCTACACCCCTCCCTCTTCAACTTCACACCTCTACTCCTTGTTCTGCCATCTGACACCACTGAGAACAGTTTTTCACCCTCCTTTTTAGAGCACTCCTTCAGGAAGTTGAAGGCTGCTATTAAATCACCTCTAAGTCTTCTCTTCTGTAAACTAAACAAGCCCAAATCCCTCAGCCTATCCTCATAGGTCTTGTGCTCCAGACCCTTAATCATTTTTGTTGCCCTTTGCTGAACCTGCTCCAGAAAATCCACACTCTTTTTATACTGGGGGGGCCCAAAACTGGACACAATATGCCAGATGTGGCCTCACCAGTGCCATTAAAGAGGAATAACTACTTCTCTAGAGCTGCTCGAAATGCTCCTCCTAATGCACCCTAGTATGCCATTAGCCCTCTTGGCTACAAGGGCACACTGATTACTCATATCTAGCCTTTCATCCACCATAACCCCTAGGTCCCTTTCCATTGTATTGCTGCTGAGCCAGTCGGCCCCCAGCCTGTAACAATGCTTGGGATTCTTCCGTCCCAGGTGCAGGACTCTACACTTCTCCTTATTGAACCGCATCAGATTTCTTTTGGCGCAGTCCTCCAATTTATCCAGGTCTCTCTGGATTCTCTCTCTACCCTCCAATGAATCTACCTCTCCCCCTAGTTTTGTGTCATCTGCAAACTTGCTGAGGGTGCAATCCAGTCCCTCTTCCACATCATTAATAAAGATGTTGAATAACACCGGCCCCAGAACCGAGCCTTGTGGCACTCTGCTTGAAACAGACTGCCAGATATTGAGCCATTGAGCACTACCTGTTGGGCCCAACCATCAAGACAGCATTCTATCCATCTTATAGTCCACGGCTCCAATCCATATTTCCTTAAATTATGGACAAGAATGTTGTGGGAGACCGTATCAAAAGCCTTGCTGAAGTCATGGTATATCACATCCACTGACTTTCCCATGTCCACAGAGCTTGTTACCTCATCATGGAAGCTAATCAGATTGGTCAGGCAGGACTTGCCCCTGGTGAATCCATGTTGACTACTTTGGATCACTTTCCCCTCTTCCAAGTGCTCCAAAATGGATTCCTTGAGGATTCCCTACATTATTTTCCCAGGGATTGAGGTAAGGCTGACATGTCTATAGTTCCCTGGACTGTCCCTCTTTCCTTTTTTAAAAATGGGCACTACGTTTGCCATCTTCCAGTCACCCAGTATCTCCCCTGATCTCCAAGAGTCTTCAAGGATAATGGCCAAAGATTCAGCAATGACATCTCCTACTAGTTCCCTGACAGCATATACAGCAACCCCAACAGATCAAGTGATCATGCTTAAGCCTTGGGTGCCAGTGGCTCAGAACTACATTCTCAATAAGGGCTGCCCCAACTGATGGGGAGCCAGCATAGGATCTGGCACTACAAATGAGAGGAGGGAACCTGTCTCTCCTGGCCTTCCAGTGACACTCCTGTTTGTGCCCATGCAGCTGGGATGGGGAAGTCATATGCTTTGAATTCAAAAGACAGGAAATGTCAGAATTAAGGTTACCTTGGCCCTCTTGTGTGGATGCATTACAAGCTAATATTTAATTACATGATCATACACTGTTGTTCCTGCAGGACTCTTGCCTCATTCAGTGCACATGATGGTTCTTCTCACAAATCCCTTATTGTTATTTCCCTTTTATTCTCTGAGGCACAGAGATTAAAGTCAAAAGTATCCAATCAGTTTGGGTGCCCAACTTGAGATACTTATGAACTATGTTTTTAGGATACTAAGCATTACACACCACTTTATAACTTCAAAGCACAACTCCCACTGATGTCAATTTCACTTGTGAATGTGCAGCACTTCTGTAAATTGGACACCGGGGTCTCAGGTCAGGCAGCCAGCAAATGAGGAACACACTGTTGGTGACCACTCATGAAAAGTTTGGTTTGAGTGACTCGCCCAGCATCACATAGATACTCTGAGATTGCAATCAGCTCCTTTAAGCCAGAGAACATCTTTTTTTTCACCCTACAATCCCATCTCAGCCACTACATGACTTCCAAATTCTGCAACAAATGAGGCTGGAGTCCTACACACAACACTCTCTTTCACTACATGCCTCAATTTATCTCCAGAGCAGGTTGATGCTAAACACTGAATGAGGCAGAGGAAAAATAATGTGTGATCATGTAATTAAAGACTGCATCATAATGCACAAGCATAAGGGGACTGAATTGAGATAAATGACATCACATTGAAAAAATTCATTTTATACCAGCAGTGAATCTGGCCCACAGTTTAAATTATTAATTCTTTAGTAAAACAAGACTTCTTTTTTCATTTTTATACTTGTTCTAGCCAAATATCATACGCATGAAAACACCATGTCACTGTGAAGAGAAATTCTTGAAATGGTGAAACAAGAAAGACTGACACTTAAAAGTATGTCAGCTAGAATAGTGGTTCTCAACCAAGGCTACTTGTAAGCCTGGGGGTATAAAGAGGTCTTCCAGGGGGTATATCAAGTCCCCTAGATCAGTGTTTCTCAGACTGGAATTGGGGGAGGAATTGATGGGAGGTGGGCACAAGTGCAGGGATGGCATTAGGGTGTGTCAGTTACCAGGGGTTCCGTGTCTCAGGGGACTCAGCAAAGCTAAGTTACATGCTTCAGACAGGGTTCACAAGTGAAATGTAAATACAGGATTTATATTCTGATCGAGTCAAGTTATAATTTTAGAGTAAAAAATGAAAAAATTGGCATTTTTTCAGCAGGCTGTGACACTTTCATATTTTTATGTCTCATTTTGTGAGCAAGTAATTTTTTCAGTGAGGTGAAACTGAGAGTATGCAAGATAATTCAGATTCCTGATAGGTTCAGTAGTCTGAAAAGACTGAGAACCACTGCTGTGCACTGAAATATAATATTTATATTCCAAATGAGAAAGTAAGCATTTTTTCAGTAATAGTATGCTGCGGCACTTTTGTATTTTTATGTCTGATTTTTAACTAGGTTTTAAGGAGAATGAAAGTTTGGGGTACTCAACACATATCAAATTCTTGAAAGGGGCACAATAGTCTGGAAAGGTTGAGAACCACTGATCTAGAATAACACATTTTGCCAAATATTAAGCTGTATTATTTGCTTATAACAAAAGAATATGGTTGAAAAGATTCATTTTGTGCTTGAATTGTAGTTCAAACTAACCACCACTTATTACCAGAAATAAAGCTGAAGGTGTGTAAAAGAGACACCAAACATTACTTTACTGCATGATTCACCTGAGAGTTTTTATAATGGTAAATGAGCTGTTAAATGAACTTTCCAGGCACAGAAAGTTCATCAGATAATCCTCATGATAAATGGTCTCACTGAAAAATTCCGTCAGTTAGGGGATGCAAACTGGCATGATCACAATTAATAAGGACAGCACCTCCTATTTAAGATTAGCAGATTTAAAATAACAAGCAATTTATAGATGTTACTAAAAAGAAATTCCAAATAATGATGGCTGCTCCTCACATAGTCTACACAACCTAATTTTTGGTCATAAAATTTACTAAGCTTACTTGAGTTTATTGGATTCTGGCCATTCAATCTGACTTTCTGTAGAAATAAGGATTCCTCACTTCTTCACATTTGCTCAAAATCTTTCAGCTCTCTTGGAAACCAGTTTCCTTTTTCTCCCTCAGGTAAAGTGTTGCCGCTATCGTCACTTCCCTATCTTAAAAATCCACTGCCTTCCTCTTAAGTACATAATTCATCTAGCTACTTGCACTGGGGGAGCTACGAGGTGTGATACATGTCCCTAGTTAATCTTAAACTAATATCAGGGCATGTGCTCTAATTTATTATCTACTTTCTACATTTGTTAAAACGACCTGTACATGACAAATGTCATATCTCAAGAAAAAGTATTGAAATTAATTTAAAATATATGGTTCATAAATTTATGTTTCATGATATGTGTCTTATGGGCTAAATTCTGAGTTTGTTATTCAGGAGAAATCTTTGATTGACTTCGAGTTTTAACTATCTATTTGTAACTACATATTGTGCAAGGACTTTGGGCTTACCATCAGCCTAAAGAAGACAAACGTACTCGGTCAGGATGTTGCTGAATCCCCATCAATCAGCATTGACAACTATACGTTAGAGGTCATCCACGAGTTCGTTTACCTTGGGTCCACCATCACTGACACCCTGTCATTGGACTTTGAGCTAAATAGGAGGATCGGAAAGGCGGCCACAACTCTGTCCAGACTCAGCAAGAGAGTGTGGAATAACAACAAGCTGTACACTCACACCAAAATGCAAGTCTACAGAGCCTGCATCCTCAGCACCCTCCTTTATGGCAGCGAGACTTGGACCCTGTATGCCCGCCAGGAAAAGAGGCTGAACGTCTTCCACTTGCGCTGCCTCAGGCGCATCCTTGGAATATCATGGAAGGACAGAGTGACCAACACCGCCGTCCTCGAGCAAGCTGGAATCCCAACCATGCACACCCTCCTCAGGCAGCGTCGACTCCGCTGGCTTGGCCACGTCCACAGGATGAACGATGGAAGGATTCCAAAAGACATCCTGTATGGTGAGCTAGCCTCTGGCAAAAGACCTCCTGGACGCCCCCAGTTGCGCTACAAAGATGTCTGCAAGAGAAACCTCAGAGAGGTAGACATCGAGCTGGACAACTGGGAAGAACTAGCAGATGACCGCAGCAGATGGAGGCAGGGGTTACACAAGGGCCTTCAGAAGGGCGAGATGAAGATCAGACAGCTAGCAGAGGAGAAGCGAGTGCACAGAAAGCACAATAAGGACTTGCCAGACACCCACCACATCTGCAAGAGATGCAGCAAGGACTGTCACTCTCGTGTGGGTCTTTATAGTCACAACGACGCTGCAAATGAAATCCTCAATTGAAACTATAAAGGGCGCGATCCATAGCCTATGCAGAATGAAGGATGCCTACTACATTTGTATATTGTGTGATTGTGTGAGAAGCAATAAATGTTTCATCAGCATGAGCCCTGGATGTGCTCCAAGGCCCAATGGCCGCATCTACACTACCAAGCTCTTTCAAAAGATTTTGCCAAAGAAAGGATTATTCTGAAAGCTCCCATGAAGCATCTACACACAAAATGTGCTCTTTCAAGAGAAAACTGAAAGAATGTGGCTCTTCTTTCATAGGGTCTTCCGCTCCTGGATCAGGAAGAGCATCTCCTTCTGAAAGGATCTTTCAGAAAAAAAAGTGTGTGTAGAAGCTCCGTGGGCTGCTCTTTTGAAAGAGCAGTCCTCCATGGTGCCAGCCAGCTGGCACACGGGGATGCCCTGTCCAACACTAGTGCAGCTCTATGCTCCCTGCGGCCAGCTGCTTTTAAAGCTGCAGGGACCCAGAAAACCTGTGGCAGGGAGCTGAGTGTGGAGGCAGCAAGGAGGGAAGTCCTGTAGCCCCACACCCTCACAGCCACTCCTGCAGGGACCAGAGACAGAATGTTGGCCAGCCAGCTGCCCCATAGGCCACAGGGATCCCCCAAGGTGCTAGCTGAAGGGGTCACAGAAGCCCGCCAGGGGCCCCAAATGTAGGGCTCCCTCCTGGACAGAGCAAGAGCTCTGGGACCTCCTGGGACTCTGGCATAAGGGGGAGGTCCTCCAGGTCACAACCGGCCAGCAGTGGAATGCCCCCCCATGCCCAGCTGGCCACCGGGCTGGCTGCCTCAGGCCACCCTGCCTGGACCTCTGACCAGGTCCAGTGGAAGGTCAAGGAGTTGAGGCAGGCCTACGTGCAGGCCTAGGACAACGCCAGGTGGGTGGGTCAGCCACCAACCAACTGCCTATATTAGCAGGATATGCATGGGCTCCTTGCTGGAGAGGACAGCTCCACACGCCTTGCCTTCCTGGGTACAACAGCCCTAGAGGAACCAGATCCAGGAACCGGATCTGGAGAGGGACCAGATGGGACCATCCAGACGGGCCAGCATGCCGGAGCCAGACCTGGAATACAAGGTCCCATCCAAAGATGACTCCGTGGATGGGACCCTTGTGACTGCGGTGCCCTCTGGATCTTCCAGCTGCGCACCCTCCAGCCAGACATCCCCTGGAATCCCCAGGGGACTCTCAGGTAAGTGCCTGGTGTGTTGCATTCTCCGGGGCAGTGGGAGTGGGGGAGCACCCCCCCGACATGTCCCAAGGTGGCCTGGAAGTGTGGGCACAGCTGCAAGTGAAAACCAGAATCCCCGCCCCCTGGACAGTGCTGTGACCTGCACACTTGTGTGCGGGGCAGCAGGAAGGGCCAGGCTGCACCTGGAACATCTGCCACACATTCAGAGACTCTCCCTGTGCCCGGATGACCCTCCCTCCCCACCTCATGCAAGCCGATTCCCTGAGAGGGCAGGGGGCTCTGCAACACTCAGCCCCATCCACGAGGTTGCATGAAAGCCATGTGTGGCATGGCCCATGAGGCAGGGAACATATGTCACCAGTCCTGGTACATCGATGTCCCTCAGCCCAGGGGTGGGGGTAGATGCCCATAGGCAGCAGGGGGCACAGCTCCCAGTGCTGGGCTGTGGGACTGACATGCTGCCTTTCTCCCCTCCTTCCTTTCCCGCTGCACCATCAAAGGGCAGGGTGAGCCCCGGCACAAGCCCGGGGCCAGCCAGCCTCATCTAGGAGGTGGTGCCTCCAAGTCTGAGAGGGCTGGTGGAGAGGGCCATGCCACCCGCACCACCAGCACCTGTGTGGGCCCACAGAGGGAAGGCACATCAGCGCGGGTGGGAGGATGAGGCTGCCACCGACATGGCCATTCTCCACCACCAGAACACCCTGGTGGAGTGGCAGATGGCACTGGAGGAGGCCAACCTGGCCTGGCGGAGGGAGATGTGGACAAATGTGATGGGCATGTTGCATACAGTGTGCATGGCCCTCATCAAGCTGCCCCCGCCAGCCCCGTGCTGCCCCTCCCACTGTCCCCACACCCATGATGCCCTCACTGCCCTGCTCCTGCCTGATCTCCCCCCTGCCACCTTACAGGGCCTCGCAGCCTGGATCATGGCCAGGCTGGGCCCCAACGAAGCAGCCCCTCACTCCTGACTGAGGCCGATCCTGCTGCTTCCCCCATACACATCCCTACCTCACTGTGACCACAGCCCATCCCAGCCCCAATGGGGACCCTGCACCTGGGGGAGAGGGGCTCCTGCTATGACTGTGTCTCATGGCCCTCCACCTCCTTGGAGGAGTGAAGCCCCCAGCCCCTGTCATGGCCCACACCCCCTGTCCCAACATGCTTATAGTTCCAAACTTTCCAGAGGTCTAGTGTTTCTGTTCTGTTACACAAAGTTCCATATAGTTTCTATGCATTCGTTTACCGTCCTGCAGGTTCTAGTGGTTTCATATACATTGGTTTTGGTTCTCTAAGTTCTAGGTGTCTTATATATATATACATACAATCCTTATTTTTGACAACACCCCTGTGTCCCTCATTATTTGGGGAGAACGGGGTGAAGGGTGAATGGGTGGGAGGGTTTGTGGTGAGGATGGGTGGGGCTGCGGGCGCCAAGGGAGCCTGCAGGGGATGCCCAGGGAGGGGTCACTCTGTTCCATGGGTGAATGCCTCCTGGAAAGCCTCCAGAATCAACAGCCTGTTGCGGGGCACCTGGCAGTCAGGGGCTGCAGCAGACTGCTCATAGCTCGAACCCTGGAAGACAGCTGAGCCAGGAGCCAATTGGAAGGAGGCTCAAGAAGGATCTGGCTGAGCTGCGTAAGATGGGGTGCAGGGCAGAGGGAGCTCAGTCTCTCCCCAGCTCTGGAGGGATAGAGAGAGGTACCACAAAGAGCTGGGGTAGCTCTGGTTTGACCAGCTCTCAGGCTGAGGCCCTGGTACAGGTACATGAGAGAGTACTAGGCTCATGAGAGGTGGCCGGAGCGTGGTGGGAGTGAAGAGTAGGCAGCAGAGCCACCCCACCCACCACCTGCCTGGCCAATGATGGAAGTGGCTCATTCAGATTGCAAAATGGCAGCAGTGGCACTTCAAGGGAGGGAAGGAAGGACCAGAATAATAACTGCAGTGAGTCACTGACATGAGTGGTGGACCTGGCAGGTAGCTGGTTCCCGAAGGGGAGGAACTCAGGAGTGGGCACTGTTAATGTGTGCTATCATCAGAAGGGACACTGTGGACATGGTGGAGGTAGATGCAGCAGGTAATGGCAGGTGAGACAACCCCAGAAAACGCAACTCCTGCGCTGGAAGAGCTTATTCCCAAGCAACCAACAGGAGGTGCTCTGGCAGGGGTGTGTGTCAACCTGTTACACTGCCCAGGATGCCAAAGCCAAGGGTGAATTATGCAGATGATATCATGGGAATGTCAGTTAAACAATACGACACCATTGTGTATATTTTTCAGAAGAATCATTTTAAATAGCATGTCTTTGCAAGTTCCAGGGTACAAAAACAAATTATTGAGGCTATTTTTATCCATTTATCTGTTAATATAGTTGGCTTCATTTTGTAATGCAACTGTAGAGGACTCATTTGTGTCTCTACGGCTGTGTCTACACTAGCCGCCCCCCCCTTTTGAAAGTGGGATGCTAATGAGACACTTTGGGATATGCTAATGAGGCACTGCAATGAATATGCAGCACCTCATTAGCATAATAGTGGCCATGGCACTTCAAAAGTGACACTTTCAATCGCGCACGGCTCCTGTACATGGGGTCCTTTTCAAAATGACCCTGCACACTTCAAAATCCCCTTATTCCCTTCAAAGTGTGAGAGGTCCTTTTCAAAAGGACCCCATGTAGCTGAGCCACGTGCGATTGAAAGCAATACTTTCAAAGTGCCACTGCTGCCATTATGCTAATGAGATGCTGAGTAGTCTTTGCCATGCCTCATTAGCATATCCCAAAGTGTCTCATTAGTATCCCCCTTTTGAAAAGCGGGGGGCTAGGGTAGATATAACCCAGATGTTAAATGCTGACAGTTCTAAAATCTGTTACTATATGATCATTAAGGGCTAGAAGCAAGTGCTGTGTCCCTCTTTGGGAAGATGTGACTTTCCCTTCCCAGTTGGATAAAGTTGCTTCTTCTAGCCGGGTGAAGACTGCAGGTAATGTACAGAAAAGTGCCTGGTACCTGGAACTGAACATGCTCCAGCCTGTAAAGTGACTGTGTATCTTTCTTCTCATGAAACCTACTAGTGTGGTGGAAACTTTTTTCAGGAAACCTGGATATGTCTCTATTGTTTTTTTCATTTCATCATTGAAAACATATAGGGTGATCCTGAGGCCCCCACTGATGCAGATGAATAAGTCAGGATTTCATGCAAGTTATTTTTGTTTTAACAGTATGTTGGCGGACAATTCTGCTATTCCATGTAACAATTGCTCTGACTTTACCAGAAACCAGCAGTCCAACAGTTCATTCATTGTGATAAAAAAGTGTTTGACAAGGAGTGAGGAGCTGAATGAGAATAGATGTTACCAGAGCTGTTCTCTAGCTAAAGTGGAATGTGAACACCATTCCTCAGATTTCCATAAAAACTCATTCAGAATGCTGAGGCTTAGCTGCAGTGACTAAACTCCTTTGAGGATCTTGGCCCCTGTTCTCAGAAAAAAAAAATTTTTCCTAAGGAATTTGTCACCTTGCTTAATCAGCAACCACAATTAATGACACCACCACATATTTTTTCAACATATTTTCTCTTTTGTGTATCTAATTTGTCATCTTGAAAAAATCACCATAAATGTGTCCTGTTTTCATTCCAATCATCCTGTTCTCAAAGGGTGATTATTTTGGGGGTGGGAGGGAAGAGATTTCACTTTTGAGGGAGAAAGAAATAACATTTTTTCTAGACTGGTGACTTTTTCAAATATATAGCACTGTTTGAACTTGTTTAAAAGTTTGGAATGCAGTGGGGACTCAACACTCGTGAACCTAAGGTTCAGGAATTCAATGATATGAGAGTGACCATGAGCGGTGGGGCTCTAGGGCATGGACCACTGGCAGCCAAGACTTCCCTGGGACCACAGGCAGGAGCACTGGCAGCTGCCACTTCCCTGGGGCCCTGGGCAGGAGCACTGGCAGCTGTAGCTTCCCCAGGGCTCCAGGCAGGGCGTGCTGGCAGCCATGTCTTCCCAGGGCTCCAGGCAGGAGCCCCAGCAGCTGGAATCCAGGCAGAAGCTATTCATGAAATTCAACATTTGCGAGGGTTCTCAACACGGAACCCTCGCGAATGTTGAGACTCCACTGCACTAGAATAAACCCTGGGAAGACAGATTAGCAGGCTGAAAGCAATATGACTACTGTCTGTTTGGAGAAAAGCCATAAAATATTGCCTAGAGGTGGGGAATATTTATTGAGATTGTGATGTAGGGGCACAATTCCAGATGGTACAAATGGGCATCATTCCAGTGACTTAAATGACGCTATGACAATTTACATCACCAGAGGATTTGTTCCATTTTATCTAAAGTTTACGTATCATTCCTTAGTGTCATATCTTTACATGCAAATACTAGTACACAATTTTATTTATAGATATTTCTATGCATTGCTTTTTGTAAAAGAGAGAGAGAGAGAGAGAGGTGGTGCTGGTACTCAGCCAGATCCCCAGCCCTACCCCCAAACAACCCCATGGCTGGGACTGCAGAGGTTCCAGTAGTCAGTGCTGGCAAGTACTGACACTAAAGAAGCACTGTTTCTATGACTCTCATCACCACTACAACTAATAAAACTACCTCTATGAAACTCCACATATGAGGGACTCTCCCACTTTTCTCTGACTTAAAATGTTTTTATCTCACAGAAAAATGTCACAACTCAGAACCAAGAGAGGATAAACCAGACACAGGATGCTGGGAACAGAAATAAATTGTTATGTAAAACAAACTTCTTATACATCAATAAAGACAGAGGTGACTAGTGCAGGGATTCTGGTGGGGGGACCACCAGCCCCACTGCACCTATGTCCCATCCCCTCACCATCCATTGCCCTCTCCCTCACATCCCTGCTCCACTGATGTCTCACCCTCTTCCCAGCCCTGCTCCGCCTCCTCTGCTGATCCGCCTCTAATCTTGGACCACTCCGCTCTAGGGAAGTACAGGCACAGGAAGTAGTGAGGTGCTGATGGTGAGCATGGGGGCGGGTGGTAGGTGCTGAGGAGTGCATGTGGCTCTCTGTAAACTCCCCATGTGTTACCTCTGATTATACAGAATTAAGATTGAAATAGTCCCACCAGAATGTTCTCTAATAATTTGTTCCTCAATTATTTGATAATACTTTCCTTTTAAAATTATTTCTTTTGCTGTTTACTACATCATTGTGTGTGCGTCTACAGGTTGCTAGTTAGTGAATCAAAGTGAATGCTCGTGGAAGAGAAATTTTGTATGAAAATTCTTCAAAAGCTTGAGAGAACTGTTGCTGCCTTATATAGGCCTATGGAAACAAATCACGGATTAATATAACTACAGTGCTGATAACCTATTACCTTACTGTTACATTTCATAAACCTCTTTTACCAATCACCTTCAATATAATTAGATGGGTGCATTTCTCTTGATACCTTTTTGGAAGATGAAGCTATTTTATAATTCTAGTTTTGCAATAGAGGCTGCTGCTGCTGCTATTTTCTCAAATGCACACCTTTGTTATTGTTACTATTGTTTCATAGTCATGTGCTCATTTGAGGGCACAATCAAATATTCTGGCTGCAGAAAGACTGATATCACTGTTTGCAACTCTTTCTTTTGTGGTTGATACTGTAGCTCAAGTAATATATATATATATATATACACACATATATATATATATGCAGTACTTGAATTTGGCCTACAGACCTGTCCTCAGACTGGAAATAGTTGTGGGCTAAACAACCTGACAAGTAAATCACTTCTCACTCCTAGAAATGAGAGCTTCATTAGGTCAAGGTTGATGTCACTGTCACAACATGTTGAACAAATACTGCATTTCTCTGCACCATATCTGGCCTGTGTAATCCCAAAGGAATTAAATTCCTGTGTTGTTGGTTATTCTGCCTTCACATGCAAATCTTCGTCCCTACATCCTCTCCAAAGCAGTCCTTACTGTTTAAATCCTCACCACCACACTCCCCAATGTACTGGATAATTTAAACCAAGTGAATTGCTGCATGAACTGTATTTAATATAGTGAAAAAAAAATCTTGCATCCAAAAGCACTTTACAAACCTTCACAAACCAATATACAAACTACGCATAGGGATCCATTTATTCATTACCAAAATATAACCATTTCTTCATCACAAGCTGGCAACTGCTTAACGTTAAGGAGTATAATGAATACATGAATTGTACTGTGTGCCAGAGGAAAAAAAACAACACTAGAACCTGGAATTTTCCTTTTGAATTATGACAGAGCAAGTTTGGTTGTAATTTAAGATCCTTTTTCATTTTACATAAACATAACTTCACTTTACACACTAGAACTTCAATTTTTTTCCCTTTGAATTGTGATAGAGCACGTTTGGTTGCAATTTAAGATCCTTTTTCTCTTTACACACACATAAATATATAATGGATCACCAAACACTGTCTTTCAAACATTATGTCTAAGTCTTTACAAAACTGTTGAAGCTGCATCACAGACAAGTTTCTAGCTATTAAACAGTTCCAAAGCATATGCAGAGGATCAGCTTTGCCCATTAGAAATGGCACACACAAACCAGCTGTGCAACAGTGTATAAAATCATTGGTCTCATAGGAGCAACAGAAAGAGTTTTATTGCTGGGAGTGGGTGTCTGTTCTGGTTTTACTAACACTCAGTAATGTATGCATGAAATCACATCCAGCATGGTACTAATGTGCTGTGAAAACAATGTTGTCTGCTTCCTTTTTCGTGGTAATTTATGCCGTGCACACAAGTAACTGCCATCTTGCTGAAGACAAAAAAACTCTAGCGGGGTTAGGTGTTCAGTTGTCTGTGTGAGTGTTTGATGACCCCCAGATAGTCTTTTTCTTCTTAGAAAATGGCACATTAATCTGGGAATAGGCTTAAAAAATAAATATAGTACTTCTCAATGTTTAATGTTGATCACTCCAGTCAAGTGCAGCCCCTCTTCTTCAGAGGCTAAACCTCCATTAGGTAAAAAGCTGGATTAGGTTAATAGTGCAGGCAGAACCTCCAAATGATGACCCATATGCACTTTTGTTACTTCTGTGTAAGCGAATTGCAAACTGAGTCACAGACAAGCAAGTCACAGCACCAGCCACCTTTCAGCCAGGCAACTGAATATTCACATGAGCTGGGCTGGGCACAAATAGCTTCTGCAATCTCCTGCTCCCTGCACGCACTCAATAATGGAGCACATGGATTTCTGCTTCCCAAGGAGGCTTTCTCCTTCCCATTCCAGAGCCTAGTGGCACAGACTGGTGAGCAGAAAAAAAAGTGGCTTTTTTGTGAATAAAATGTATTTGTAACACCAATAGGCCCAGCTCATGAGCAGGAAGAAATGAAGCTGTAACCATAAGGGTTAAAGCCCTGTGCTCTACCACATGAGATAAAGATGAGCTGCCTCTTGGCCAATGCTGTACAGCAGAGACTTTTCTCTCCCTAGTACATGGTCCCATTGCCTCTGGAGCTACAGATTGTAAAGTTTTGGGGCATTTTAGTTGCTCCGATGAGCAAAAGATGGCAAAAAAGTTCAAAAATTCAAAGTTTCTAAATCAGCTCTACAGGGGATCATCATTCTGATAGTTATTTGTATTTTACTAACCCAGTGATGACCCCAGGACCCCACGGTGCTAAGTGCTGGGTAAAGTGTCCTTGTGCCAAAGAGCTGGGCATTCTCTTCTCCAGAACACCGGTACTTCAGGAACGATTTTTTTTTAAAGTTCTGTGGCACAATCCCTTAAGGTGTTCACATTGGCCACACCTGAACTCTTTAACTGAAAAAACAATTGCACGCACACATGCACACACACAGACACACACACACACAAAACAGGTAGTACTTATAAAAACAGGCAGGTGGGGGAGGGACTTAGAAGGCTGGGGAGAGTCATAAAGCCATGCTAAGTAGTAGACTGCAGCCTGGTAAAGATGGAGTAGGGGGTAGCAGCAACTGAAGCTACTGTGTAAGGTAAATTAATCCCAGGTGGGGGCCTGCAAGGGATTTAATCCTGAGAGCAGGTTTGGGGCTGAGAGGGACAAAGCCTGGGCAGTGGGTTAGGGGGCTATTTTGTGTTTGGCCCCCAGAACATGTAAAAAAATTGCCACGTGCCCCTGATGAAAAAAGGTTGTTGGACACCCCTGGCCTAGAGCATCGATTGTGCAATTCCTGAAGTTTACCAAGAAGGAGTTTATCATGCAGAAATCCAGAGGAAAAAGGAGCTCTTGTGAGGGGAGGCAGCGATTAAAGTACTGCTTTCTCACGATTATGCCTGTAATGTGGTAACAAGGAGGCCAGCTTTTTCACCAAACAAAGCCATTAGCCAGAAAGTTGGACGTGAAGTATTTTATTAAATACATGAATACACTCCATATTAACAGTGGTAAGAACACATTACCATTTATTTCCTCTCAGGAAGCAGGGGAGACATCTATGGAATGATCCAACTATACAGAATTCATGTATTGCCCTGTGAGATCTTATGTCGCTGCTCTAAAAAGTTGATAGGCACTGGTTCACATTAATGTTAGGGCTTGTCTTTTTTTTTTTTTATTTTTTTCCTCTCATGCTCAAGTTGAAAGGCGAAAGAATTATGATCAATTTACTTTGTAGTACTTTAATTCATGGGAAAGGAATTTCAACAGAAAGTCTAATCTAATCTAATCTAACATTGTTGCTTTATAAAATGGTGCTTCTTTGTGGACTAATTGATAAGGAGTCTATTGATAATAGGTGATTATTGTAGTAACATTTCCTAGAGGTAGGAGGATGGTCCAGCATAATCTGCAGGTTGTGTGTATTTCTGAGTTGTTTAAACAGATTCTTTTATCTCTGTTGTACTGTGACAGTGTGGTTGCCCTGTGCTAAATATGGAGATATGCTTACCTCATAGGATTAGAAGAAGCCTTAAAACATCATTAAGGGCAGTCCCCTGCACTCACAACAGGACCTATATTACCATTCCTGGCAGATTCTTTTACTTTGCTCCAGACCCCTAAATGCCCCCCTCTGCAATCAAGCTCATAACCCTGGGGTCACAAGGGCAATGCTTGAACTGACAAACTGTCCCTCCCTCTCTTGGTGGGAAAGAATTAAAAACAGTGCCAGGAGAAGGCTGTCCTGGGAGCCAAGCAGGGGGAAGGATTGCGGCAGCCAATCAGATCCCAGGAGGGCTGTATAGAAAAGATGGTAGGCCAAGGCAAATACAAACACTTGCTCCAGTCCTGGAGGGAGAGGGATCTAGCTGCCTGCTGGAGCTGGGGACCACACACAGAACCATGCTGGGGAAAGGCAAGGTAAGCTAGGGGAGCTCTAGCTACACAAGCCCCAGACTGCACGGCTTCAGACAAGGCCTGAGGATAGTAGGGCAGTAGAGACGCAGCCAGGGCAATGGAAGGCAGGAGGTCCAACCCCTTGCCAATGATAGTGACTATTTCAGGCTGCAGTTTGTCCCTGAGGTAAGGGGCCAGATGAAGACTGGCAGTGGGTCACTGATGCAATGGGGGTATTGTGGGCTTGGGTTTACCCTGTGACCGTTAGGAGGCACCACAGTGGTGAGTCATGCCTGCCCCATTCAGGAACTGATGTGTATTTCTCTTTCCGCTATCTTTTCCATACTATTTCACTTACTTAATTTCTCTTTCCACTGCCATACAATTCATGTCTCATACTAGAAATTTCATTCCATCTCTTGTAGAATAGGTACTGTGGAGGGACACCTTAGTCCTTTATTATAAATATTGTGCTGCTTAGAGGTGTCTGCCACTCAAGAAATTGTGCTGTATATGTTACCCAGTAAATTTTAACAGTGATGGCTCTAATAATTAAATGTGTTCTCCTGGAATATAAAGGATTTTAGCAACCCAATTAAAAGGGAAAGATACCAAAAAATACTCAGTGCTCTAAAAAGAGAATGATCCCATTGTCAGGCTGCAGAAGACACATCTGACATAACATGAAGCTTGTAAACTGAATGAAGATTGGGTAGGCCTCTCAGCTTCTTGTTTCCTTTTAAACTAAAGCTCTGAGCACTGCCAGACTATTATTGTAGTTGGAGAGTCAATTACACTCTAGATCCAGTCCTCGGTAAATCTTCTCCATCTTCATATGATACCACTAATAGTCATCATATACTTATAGGTATGTACATATAGGATGTGATAAGACTGGGAATCCTACAGTCAGAGACTATGGAGGGCAGGGGGTGGTGGTTGTTTTGGGTGTGTGTTTATTCTTTCCCTGCAGCTCACTCAATATTGAATTATTTCCTAGTGGCACAAAAACTGATGAATTCTGTCACTGACTGTGGCATTGGTACTATTGTTGTATCTGATCATGGTGCTATACGTTTGTCTTTCTTGTAGAAGGAGACCTCAAATATTTCAGAATAAATACCCAATAGCTGAACATCTCATTGGACACAAAGATTATGTAACAAGTATTCCATTCTAGACATGTTTCATCTTGCTGGACTTGTAAATATAGCACAGATGTTGTCACAGCCACAGAAAGAGCAAACAGCTCCCTAAAATAATTGTATAAACTCCTGAAGAGAGCTGAATTTGGCTATGGAGTTGATTATCTACTTTCTAGAGGCTGAACCTCACTAGTCCAGCACCCTTCAGACCAGACAAATGCCAAACGAAAGAATTTGCCACACCATGGGAGGTCGGTATTGTCTAGCAGCATTACCAACACTTCCACTCCTTATGGACTCTTAGAAGAAATTTAAGGGTAAATTGCAACTAAATAACAGCATAGAACACTGGGAGCCAGAACTGTTGGCTGTAAATAAACTTTTTGGAAACAAAACAAAAATCCTGCAGGATTATGGATGCTGCCAGATGAGAGAGTGCTGCCTTAGAGAGGTTTAGCCTGTACTTTTTGCCTGGCAGTTAACAGTCATTTTTAAGGGCTACAATTTAGCTTTGAAAACTGTTACTTGTGATGGTTACAGTATCCTTTTCAACGAGGTTGTTTATACTTTTTGTTGTTATAAACATGCCAGTTATTTAGTGTTAGTTTCCTCTATAACAGAATATAAAAATTGCTCCAGGCTTTAGTTGTTTCTGTCACAGAATTCTGAAGACTTTCTGTCAGCAAAGCATTCATGGATAGTAGGTTGTACATGCAAGTACCACGGAGAGGCAGATGGATAGTCTGCAGAAAATAGGAAGCTCCAACTATCTAAAATGTGGTCATTTTCAATGTGGGCATTTAGGGCCAGATGTTCCTGGGGTTACCACACAATGGAGTGAAGAAACATATTAAAACTTACTACAAATTGTTCATGAAAACGCCATGCAATGTATCTACACCATTACAGCTTCAAACTGCATGCACAGAGAGTACTTGCCTCACACTACCAAAATCCAAACATATCATTGAAGTGTGGTGTGAGGAAATGTGAACATACTCAGAGAAAAGTCAACATGTTATATCTGCTGTTCCAGAGGAAAAAAATTCCTTCGGTGACCAGACCAAGATACTGCTGCCCTGCCCACTAGTAATTTGCTGCTGACAGACATTTGCATCTTGCCCTAACATAAATACTCCTGTGGATGAGATGGCATGACTGTGAGACCTAGTCTACACTAGATAAGGTCTCTTGGTACAACTACACCGTTATAGCTCCACAGAAAAATCCTATTGCAGAGGCAGTTATGCCAGAAAACATGCCCATAGCAGTATAGTTTATTGCAGTTCCACAAGGAAAATAAACTATAGCGGCACTTTTGTGACAGTGCATATACCTCTGCACTAGGAAATTTGCTGATGTAGAAATGTTGCAAAAAATATGTCCTCAGCCAACACTACAATACTACCAAAAGTTTCTAGCATATACCTTGGCCTTACTAGCATGTCAGTAAAACCTCTGCAGCATATTTATGTTTTTGAGGGTAGCAAAGACCTTATGATCCCTGCTGGAAGGTGAAAAGGCATGCACAGAGAAGCAGAACTAAGTCAAAATACTGGTGGTGTAATTGCTTGAACACAGACAACAAAAGTATGGGATACTGTTTGTCCATCAAAAGGCAGGAATATATCACCTATGACAAGAGCAAATATTGAAACTGCTTGCAACAGCATATGTTGAAAGCACAATTCTTCAGTGTTTTTCATTCAGTATAATGTGATCAGGAGAACTTCTGTTCTTATATCCGCAGTGTTAAATGAATCTGAAAGATGGTTCATTAATTCAGAGATAAAAGAATAACCGTGTTGTTAACTTTTAACTTATCCAATAACTGCAATGAAATCCGGGCCATTGTTTAAGCTCATGACTAAGTACAGAGAACCCACTCATTAAGAATTTCCCATGTATAGCCAAGATGAGGGTGAGATGAAGGAAATGATCACAAACCTTTAGAGGAGCGGAAGTGCTTGCTGGGTGCTGTGAAGCCTCTTGTCCCATGCACATTAACAGCAGCCACGCGGAACTGGTACCACCTGCTGGGTCTTATGTCAGACAGTTGTACTCTCTCATCTGTAGTCTGGTGGAAAAAAAATGTCACAATGAACTGAGTCCTTTTATTCTGGAATGTTAATCTTGCTATCTCACATCTTCTGCCACAATTCTCAGCTTGTTCAGTGGGTTTTTGAGATTGGAGTAATTAGCGAAACTGTGCACATAAAACTGTGAAAACGTTAAGTGCTGGAGGGTTCCATGCAAATTACTTCATGCTGCTCTGCCAGCACACCTCAGTCCCAAACAGCAACACACCTGCAGTTTTGAGCAAAGGCTCCTTACCATGCTAACCTGTATAGAGCAGTATGGGTTTCTTCTTATTATTTTTTTAAACCAGCTTAAATGACAAAGCTTACTTTCACTTGTGACTTGCATGGACAAGATTCTGGTCACTGCCACATCTGTATAAATTCAGGGGAACTGAAAGGAAATGCTTTCCAGGTATAATTACTGTGGAAATCAATTCAGGGAGATGATCTCTTTGTAGAGACATAGGAATTTATTCTAGCAGAATAAACATCAAGGTCTATCCAAAACCACTACAGAACTTTTCCATGTGGAAATGTAGCCATTCACCTGGTTCCTGAAAGTGAAGCCGTCCTTTAGCCACCCTACCTGCCCCAGCCATGGCTGCATCCTGACTCTTTTTTAAAAGTGATCTTAATGGAATCCCAGGTTATAAAGTCAGAATGGACAACTGCAGTCATCTAGGCCAGGGGTTCTCAAACTTTCAGTACACTCTGATTCCCTCTTCTGACGACAAAAACTACTACATGATTCCAGAAGGGGGAACTGAAGCATGAACCCATCCAAGCCTCTCTACCTGGGGTTATGAGAGGCAAAGCTCAAAAGTTTCAGCCCCAAGCCAGGGGCATGTAATCTGACCCTCACAATCCAGGCTGAAGCTCTCAGGATTCAGTTTTGACCCCAGGGGTTGTGAGGCTCACCCTTTGGTTTCAGCAAGTCTAAATCAGCCCTGCTGACTCCATTTAATGGGGTTGCAACCTGCTATGAGGTCTTGACCCACCATTTGAGAACTGCTGATCTAGTCTGACCCCCTGCTTACTGAAAACCACAGGAATTCCTTGAGCTAGTCCTTGTTTGAATGGCCCACACCCTTTAAAAATCCAATCTCAAATTAGAAATTTTCAGTGATGGCAAATTCACCCACAATCCTTCAAGTTGTTCAAATTTATGGAGATGCACATATCAAATAGAGCTGGAGGGAGCTCAAGAGGTCATTGAGTCCAGTCCCCTGCCCTCTAGCACCATCCCTCACATTTTTTTAATGTTTTTATCTATTTGCCCCAGACTCCTAAATGGCCTCCTTGAGGAGTTAGCTCACAACCCTTGGTTTACAAAGCCAATGCTGAAACCACAGAGCTATCCCCACTCACCAAATGATCACCCTTAAAATACTCCTTTACTCTTCAAAAACTTGCACCTTATTACAAGCCTAGCTCCAACTTCCAGCCATTGCATCTTTTCGTATCTTAGTCTCCTACAGTGAAAAAACCTCTACAAACACATTTTTATTCAGCATATTGGCCTTTTTATTGTGATCAAGTCACCCCTTAACATCTTCAATAAGATAAATAGATTGATCTCCTTGTGTCTTTCTTGACAGGGTATGTTTCCCAACCCTTTAATCATTCTCCTGGCTGCATTCTGAACCTTTTATAATTTTTCAACAATTGTGAACACCAAAACTGGACGCAGTTATTCCAGCAGCAGTTGCACTAGTGCAAAGTAGAAAAGTAAAATAACTCTTTTATTCCTACTGAATATGCCCCTGTTTATCCCACTCAAGGATCGCGTTAGTCCTTTTGGACACAGTGTACCACTGGAAGCTCATATTCAGTTGATTTGTCCACTATGACTACCATGTCTTTTTCAGCGTGACTCTCTCTGGGCAGTCTCCCTCCATGTAAGTATGGCCTGCATTCTCTGTGCCCAGATCTATGGCTACATCTATGCTGGAAGCACCTATCTACAGAAGTTATTGTCAGAAGAGATGTTCCAACACAACTTCTGTTGAAAATGCAGATCGATCTTTTGATCCACTCTGTTGACAAAAGGGCCCTCTGGAGTGTCTACACAGCTTTTTTTACTGACAGTTTCTGTTAACAAAATGCATTTCGTGTGTAGGTGCTCTATGAAAACCCCCGTTTTGTCTACAAAACTCTCTAGTGGAAACATACGCAGAATTATTTTTAGGGTACTGATCATTAAAGTTTAAAGGAGGAGCCAGCACTTAAGGTGTCTATCTGCTAACCACACCTGGTAAGAGGCTACAATCAGGGAAATGGAGATATTTGATGTGGGAGTGTGGGAGGGACTACTTTCTCTACTCTCTTGCCTCACTGCCAACCTTTCCCATTTCTATTGTAAGCTATTGTAGTTAAGGTATGTGCCAAGCCCAGCCAACTGCTGTTGTCACCAGCTCCTCTTTCTCCCATCACAAATCTAGGACTCCCTTATTCACTTCTGCAGCCTCTGGAGAGGGTCTAAATACCTTTCCCTTCATAGCTTCCCTCTACATATTCTTCCCTCTATGATCTGCTTCTTTATTATGTATAAAGGGACTGAATTATTCAACCAAATGAACCACCTCAGGGCTAGAACATAGTTGAATCAGGTTTTAATATTATTTTCATTTTATACAGCCCAAAGGAGACAGAGGAAGACAGTTACTGACCCAAAAAAACTTAGAATCTCAATTAGTGGTACAGTGAACAAGAACAGTAGGAAAGAGAGTGAGTTACAACACTTGTAGAGTTTTTGCGCTGTTTCACAGGTGACAGAACTAGTAAAAGAAAAGCACTCATCTGTGTTCTTACACAGGTGTCATACCATGTTCTCAGTTGAAACACTTTGATCACTGAGGAGAGTAGCATATTGAGGACAGCTATCCTACAGTGCATCTCTCTCCATTCTTAGGATAGGTCTTGTGGCAAGTGTGTGAGTGTGTGATAGCAGAGCATCCTGGGTCCCTGCACAGCCTCCCGACATACTGATCAGCTCCAGTGGCTCAGCATTGCTCCAAGCAGAGGGCCATTTATTCTGTGGAGCAGCCCTTGTCATCTGGCCAGATGATGAGAGAGCATTTGCCCAGGAAACAGAAAGAGGATTTCATAGCTCTCAGGGCTTTACAGCAGGGTGGGCAGATGTCTATTTACCCGGCATCACAGCAGCAGAGCTGCTGGCCAGAGTGGTCATCTAGGCTCTGTGGGATATTCACTGGAAGGCAAAAGCTGTGTCACAGGAGAAATGTATCTTCACTATCACTTCACCGCAAAAATACTATTTGTAAGAACAGTATGCCTTTCATGGAGATGGCTTTCTGTTTGCAGTGAAACTTCTGAGTTTGACCACAAAAAGTCATTGGCAAGTGGAGGTTATCCCTACCCATGATGATTGGTTTTGTGCAAAAAAGGGATTTTTTGAACTTTAAAATGGCAGGTGTAGATGTGCTCTTCAACTGATGTAACAGGGATCAGAGATTGGACTAGTGTCTCTAGGGCTACGTCTACACGTGAAGCCTACATCGAAGTAGCCTATTTCGATGTCGCCACATCGAAATAGGCTATTTCGATGAGTAACGTCTACACGTCCTCCAGGGCTGGCAACGTCAATGTTCAACATCGACGTTGCGCAGCACCACATCAAAATAGGCGCTGCGAGGGAACGTCTACACGCCACAGTAGCACACATCGAAATAAGGGTGCCAGGCACAGCTGCAGACAGGGTCACAGGGCGGACTCAACAGCCAGCCGCTCCCTTAAAGGGCCCCTCCCAGACACACTTGCACTAAACAGCACAAGATACACAGAGCCGACAACGAGTTTCTTGCTTATGCACATTAGCCTTGTCTACACTAGCAGGCTATTTTGAAGTTGAAATTGACGTAAGGCGGTGAGACGTCAAAATCGCTATCCCCATCAGAAGATAAGAATAGCGCTCTACTTTGACATCCAACGTCAAAGTAGGGCATGTGCAGATGATCCGCGTCCTGCTATGTCGAAATAGGGGGGTCCTCCATGGCGGTCATCAGCTGAGGGGTTGAGAGATGCTCTGTCCAGCCCCTGAGCTCTATGATTGCCATGTGCAGCAGCCTCTTAAAGCTCCACGCCCCCTGATTTCCTGTGGCAGGAAGCTGAGAGTGTACAGGCAGCAGCACAGACATGTGCACAGCCTGCACACCCTCCAGACTCCCCAGTCCCCCACCCAGTGCCTATGGTAGCCAGCCAGCCCCCCGAGCACCTGCAGGGCACCCCCCTAGGGCACCCAGGGGTCACAGCTGTCCAGCTGGTGGGGGGAAGAGGCAGCGGGGCTCCTCTTGGTCAGACACAGAGATCTGGGAGCTGCTGGTGCTTTGGGGCGAGGAGGTGGTGCTCCAGATAATAGGGAGCAAGTGACGGAATGCAGACGCATTCACCTGGCTGGCCGAGGGCCTGGCTGCCCAGGGTCATCCTGTCTGCGCTCCTGACCATGTCAGGAGTAAGGTCAAGGAGCTACGGCAGGGTTACGCCAGGGCCCGGGACACGGCCAGCAGGTCTGGGGTTGCTCCTGACACTTTTCCCTTTTACAGGGAGCTCAGGGAGATCCTGGGCCCCCAGTACACCTCCTCTTCCCCGGCCACCCTTGACACCTCGGCTGACGAGCCCCAGTAGGCCCTGGAGCCGAAGTCTGGCCTGGAGGCCAGCCCTGCACCCCAGGGACCCTCAGAGGAGCCTACCCCTGGGACAGTGGAGGAGGAGGAGGAGGAGGGCTCCAGCAACAGAGGGCTCCTGATCAACCTCCCCTCCTGCAGCTCCAGCAGGGCGTCCACACACTGGGTGTCCCCTGACCATGGGAGCGGACCATTACGTATGTACCCCAGGTGCACACCCCGGGTTAAGGGGTGGGGGCAAGGGACATGACCAGGGCCCTCCACACACCCAGCTGACCCTGGCCCACCATGGACCAGCCAAACCACAGCCCCAGGACAGCAGTGGCACATCCCTCAGAGCCCGTCAGCACCTGCCCCCCAGGACTGTGCCACGCCCCATCCCTGGGGATGGGGGGAGCAGAAAAGAGGTCACCTATGGGGGGGAACCACACCCATCATCATCCCTGGGGGACAGGGAATGGGGAACCAGCAGCAGAGGGGTGGGGCGGAGTGGGCCACGGGTCAGGGCCAAGTTTAACGGCTGTCTCCGCTCTTCCCTGCTCTATTCCGCAGCCACACCATCTGAAGGCCTCGAAAGCACGGGCGCCATGTCTGTTGTGCCAGACAGCCCACTGGGGCCATTGCACTGGGGCAGCCAGGCAGCGGAGCAGGGACCAGACCCGGGATGAACCCGCCACCGCTGGAGCCAGCCGCGGGTGGCCACTGACCCCCAGGTCCTCGCCACCCTCCGGCATCAGGTAGAGGTTTCAGAATGCTGCCTGCAAGTGGAGGAGCACCAGCTCCACTTGCAGGAGAGAGCGCTGGCCTAGTGCCAGGAGGCTTGGGGTCGTTCATGAGGACCTTCGTGCATCTCACCGAGCAGATGGCACCTCCCTCCCCGACTCCAGCTGCCTTGTCCCATCCCCCTTTAGTAGCTATCCCCCCCTCAAATTACATAGTTCCCCCATTCACGTTAAAGTTCATTGTTTTTGGTTTCAAGAATGGTCTGTTTATTTAAAACAAAACAAGTGTGTGTTGTGTGCTCTTTGGTGCACAGTGGCGTGGGTGTGGGGGCAGTGTAGTATGTTGTGGGCAGTGGGGGGGCAGTGGGTGGTCCCCAGGCTGGTCCTGCTGGCGCTTACCATGCAGCCTGGTCAAAATGGGCCAGCAGGGCCTCCCAGACCTGGATCCCCTCGTGGTTGGCTTGGCGACTCGGGACGGTGGGTGGCTGGGGGTAGGCCGTGCCAGCCTCCACAGCCCAGCCCTGCACAAAGCCTCCCCCTTTCTCTCCACCAGATTGTTGAGTGCGCAGCACATGCTTATAACCTGTGGGATATTGGGGAGCCCCACATCCAGGCAAGTGAGGAGGCACCTCCAGCGGCCTTTGAGGCGGCTGAAAGTCCTCTCAACCACCTGGCGTGCATGCTTCAGGCAGGTGTTGAACCCCTTTTGGCTGGTGCTGAGGTGGCCTGTGTAGTGGGACATGAGCCAGGGCTGGAGGGGGTAGGCAGCATCCGCCACAAAGCAGAGGGGCATGGTGGTGTCCACCAGAGGGATTTCCCACTGGGGGATGTAGGTCCCCACCTCCAGTTGGCAGCACAGGCCCGGGTTCCTAAAAACCCAGGCATCATGGGTGCTGCCAGGCCAGCCAACAAGTATGTCCAGGAAGCAGCCCCAGCTGTCCACCATGGCCTGGAAGACCACCGAACGGTAGCCCTTCCTGTTCAGGAAGTGTCCTCCGCTGTACTCTGGGGCACGGATGGGGATGTGGATCCCGTCCAGTGCCCTGAAGCAGTTAGGGAACCCCATGCCAGCAAACCCCACAATGGCCGCATCCAATTCCCGAGCTGCATGAGACTGTGGAGCAGCAGAGTGTTCAGCGTGCAAACCACCTGCGGGGTTGGGGGGAGGACATGAGCACCTGTGAGGTGTGTGCAGGGTGTGCCTGGCCCTTCCCCCAGGATCCCCTCTTCCCCTGGGCTCCCCCCAGAATCCACCTGGGCTCCCCCCCTCCCCCTTCCCCCCGTCTCTTCCCCTCCCCCTGGGGTCCCCTTACCTCCATGATGACAACCCCGATGGTGGCCTTGCCCACACCCAACTCCTGTCCTAAGGGTTGGTAGCTGTCTGAAGCGGCCAGCTTTCTGACAGCGATGCCGACCCATTTCTTGATGGTGAGGGCGAGCCACATGGGGTGTCTTGGTGCCACAGGGTAGGGGGGAGCCACTGGCAGAGCTCGAGGAACGTCTGCCTGCTCATCCGGAAATTCTGGAGCCAGTGGTTGTCATCCCACTCCCCAAGCACCAGCTGCTCCCACCACTCTGTGCTGGTGGGGTACCTCCATAGCCATCAGCGTGCCCAGCAGGGGGAGGCCAGAAGGGCTACATGGTGGTCTGTGACACCTCCTTCATCCTCCAAGGAGGACAGCTCATCTTCCAGGAGATGCTGGGCAGCCTCCTCCATGGCACTGAGCAGGGCGGCCACTGCCCCGGGGGTGGCCATGTGGGCTGCTGGCTGCTGCTGCTGCAGGTCCATGCTGCGTGCATGGGGTCTGAGAGTGGTTGGTCTCTGCAGACCTATGTTGTGCAGGCTGAGTGTGCCTGGGAGGGGCCCTTTAAGGGAGCGGCTTGCTGTTGCCCCGGAAAGGCTAGTCCGCCCTGTGACCCTGTCCGCAGGCTTTCCTAGACCCCTTATTCCAATTGGGGATGCTTTTGTGTGTAGGCGCTCCCCTGTGGGGCCTATTTCGATTTAGTGTTTTCCTACATTGACGTTGAACATCGATGGCACTAGCCCTGGATCATGTGTGGATGCTATGCATCAACATAGCTTATTTTGATTTTGCTACCTCGAAATAAGCTATTTCGATATAGTGTCCCAGTGTAGACATAGTTATTGTGTGCTAATGGTTTGTGAAATACAGTTTTCTAAAAGAGTAAGTTTTTAAAAATTTCTCTCACAGTTAGAACCGAAAGACCTTTGTTTACCATTGGTCCGCTAGTAATATGACAATAAACTATATTTTTAATTCGCCCAAATAAATATTATGAAACTGTAAGAATGTAGCAGTCATCCCACACATTTTATCCCCACAGGCATATATGAGTCCAGATCACTGACTGTGGTCTCAGTGTACTTCCATGTGCTTATCTTCCTCACCCCACCAAGTCTGAGCTCCAGAAAAGGAAATATTGACAAGCAGCAGCTTCCCCACCCCATCATCATCAACAACAACAGAAATGGGCTCAGCGCTCGTTGGTGTCTGATGCCTCCTTCACTATTTCCTTCCATCTATCCCTGTCCAGTGTGGTTTGGCTTAATTTCTCTAGACTAGCTCCACACCAATCTACTATATCATCTACCCAAACTCTGTGGGGTCTGCCTCTCCTATTTGATCAGTCCATATGCCGAATACGAGGGTCTTGATTTTTCATTTGTCGTTCATTCTGCAAATATGCCCAAATTGCTGTAACTTCCCTTGTATAACCTTCTGCAGTAGGTTCTCTTTCAGCTGTATCTTTTTATATAATTCCTTTCTGGTGACCTTCTGCATCCATGCTATTCTCAGGATCTTCCTATAACAACTCCTCTTGAATGCCAATATTTTTCTCTTCCAGTCATTCATTATCACCTATGTTATGGTGTTCCCCAGATACATGAACTTCTCTATGTTCTCTAGTTCAATCCCATCTACACTGATTTTCCTTCCTATTTCCTTATCTCCAAATGCCCTTGTTTACATTTTATCAGTGTTCATAATCAGTCCATACCACTTCCTTTCCTCGTTTAGCACCTGCACCATTCTTGCTAGCTTCTCTTCATCTTCCCTGATGATAACCATATCATCCACAAACCTTAAGTTGTTAATTCTCATCCCATGCACCAATATCCCTTCTACCTCTTCCTTGATCTTGTCCATTGCTCTCTCTAGGTGTGTGATGAAGATTCTCGGTGATATCGGATCTCCTTGTCTCATATATCTACTCGTTCTAAACCAACTTCCCAACTCTTCGCATGCTCTCACCCCTGCCTCCGCATTGTCATTGATATGCCTCAACAACCGTATTAGTCTGCTATCCACTCTGTAGGACTTCAACACCGCCCAAGACACTTTCAGATCTATACTGTCAAATGCCTTCTGAAAATCGATGAAGCAATTATAGATGTTCTTTGGTCGAGCTTTCTCGGCTATCAATCTGAGTGCTAATATCTGCTGTATAGAACTTCTGTCTTTCCTGAATCCTGCTTTCTCATCCACTAGATGTTCTTCTATCTGCAATCTCAGTGTCTCTGTCAGAATCATCATCAGCACCTTGCCTAGGTGACTTGTTAGGACAATTGTTCTGTAGCTCTTTCACTCCAATGCATTTCCTATCCTGTGTATTGTTACTAGCACAGATTTTGTCACCCCACATACTCCCCACACAAAACTTTGGACTAGAGGAAGATGTCCTGGACTGGAAGCCAGGAAGAGACTACAAATTCTGAGCTTTTCCATTGACTTGTGTAAATAATTCTGTTCACTTCACACCCTGATTATTGATCAAGTTAGGAGACAGACATATAGGCTCGTCTGCACTAGCACACTACGTCGAAGTAGCCTATTTCGAAGTAAGAACATCAAAATAGGCTACTTTGACGCATATCATCTACATGTCCTCCAGGGCTGGTACCATCTACGTTCAACATTGAAGTAGCGATGGTGAACATCAAAAGGAGCTGCCCCAGAAGGAAATGCAGAGC
The DNA here is from genome assembly GCF_033958435.1 of Carettochelys insculpta. Classification (NCBI taxonomy): domain Eukaryota; kingdom Metazoa; phylum Chordata; order Testudines; family Carettochelyidae; genus Carettochelys; species Carettochelys insculpta. The sequence continues at coordinate 143,237,486 of NC_134137.1, forward strand.
ATCCACACACACAAGTGCTCCCCATCAAAATAAGGGACCAGCAAAGTCCCAAGCCACTCCCTTAAAGGGCCCCTTCCAGACACACTTGGCCTGCACAGCACAAGATCCACAGAGCCAACAACTGGTTGCAGACCCTGTGCACGCAGCATGGACCCCCAGCTTCAGCAGCAGCAGCATCCAGAAGCCCTTGGCTAAGGGCTGCTGTATGCGGTGACCATAGAGCCCCACAGGGGCTGGACAGAGCGTCTCTCGACCCCTCAGCTGATGGCCGCCATGGAGAACCCCCCTATTTCGAAGTAGAGGGATGCGGATCATCTATATATGCCCTACTTCAACAATGAGCATCGAAGTAGGGCGCTATTCCCATCTTCAGATGGGAATAGCAATTTTGACCTCTCGCCGCCTAATGTTGATTTCAACATCGAAATAGCACACGGCGCGTGTAGACGCGACATGTTCCATTTCGACTTTGAGCCAGCTTCTTCGAAGTAGCCAGCTAATGTAGACGCACCCATATAGTTATTCCTTTTTACATCTGGGATAATCCCATGGCTACACATAGTCACTTCATGTAGGATTAGGAATCTAACACCGTCTCTAACAAACTACACTCCCATCTGCTCAGTTACATAGCTTTTCAGAACAAATATGTCAAACGTGTGCTGGTGCTATCTGTAACTACTAGCCCACGTTCTCCTCCAGAGTCAGTCAGTCTGGCACTCAGTATTCCACTGTGATGTAAAAAACAGTTACATAAATTGCATGCCATGTGGTTCATGTAGGATGATAGGCCGTGATCCTCTCAGTTACACTTCCAGGTCAAATGGTAGAGATCCACACTGTATATATGGAAGCTCTAGGATCTATATGTTTACACATCACAGAATTTCAGGGTTTTGACACTGTTAAAATAAACCACATACACATATGTAGCTAGGAAATTACATATCAAACTATATTAAAAGAATGTTAATATTATAAAGTTAGTAATTATTCACATAGTCAATCTTAATTCCATCAACTCTTTCATATGCAATATGATATAGGTTTTAGTAACAAGTTAACATACTGTTTGTTCTACAGCACCCCAGTGTCATTCCTTTCACCAGATTAACAGTAAATGAAGCTGAAAGTTGTAAGAAGAGGAGGGAAGTTGCTTTGTTAAAGTACTACATAAGGATTGAGATTAGCTGGATTCTACTCCTGGGTCTGCCACAAACTTTTGTATGACTCTGGGCAAAGCTCTGTATGAGGGAACATGCACAAAACACCAGATTAAGGCTGTGCAGGAAGGGTTTATTCTGGTATATGCTAATTTTTTAGTGCTTGACTGTCCCAATGTTCATTTACTGTAGGATTATTTGTATGTAATCTCTGTGGAAAAAACTCTGGTCATCACAGAACCTAAATTCCTAGCTCTACTTTGAGGCATTTAGTTTTTATACCTCTTAGTTACCTGCTGCAAAAATATTTTCATGCTCTTTTAAAAATCAATGTTTTGTTCTCCTTCTCTGGAAAGATGTGGATACAGGAGTTAAGAAAAAACTGCTGGAGTTTTGATATACAGGTGGGTCTGTTAAAAAACAGACTGAAGAGGGAAGGAATTAAATGAAAATTTATTTTCTACTGGTTGCTTTTCATTAAAAAAACACTTGTAAGTGAATCGTACATATGGTATGGATTGCTGTGAGTGATAACAGCATGACATCATAGAGTTTGCTGAACTGACAGATAAATGCTGGGGAAAATACAATTTAAAGTGAGCCAACCAAAATTGTTTTATTCTTTTTTCCATCTTGCTTTTTTTATTTTATTTTTAAAGACAATCGGCTTTTATACCAACTGATTTTCTACTGTTTTGACTAGAGGCAACCTCCAGCTCTGGATATGGGCCCTGCTGACTTTAGAAAGTCATATGTCATATGCATCTAGTGGCAAAAATTGGTACCTAAGTTTGGATACCTTTGTTTTTAAACACCAAATTTAACATACGCTAAGGAGACCTGAATTCTAGACAATGCTGAAACCCACACGGTGAAAATTAAGAACTTGTTACGTATTGCAAAATGAGTACCTAAATATTGAGACTCTCAAAATTACTCATTTTTTTTGAAAATATGGTCAAAAATGTTTTTCTAGGAGAAGCCTTTACATCTTGGCTGGCATACTTATGCTAACAGCTTTTTCACCACTTTGTCACTTCTACTGATAAAAAATACTAAAACTGTAGCATTTTGTATTATTTTATTAATGTTAGAAGTAATGTAACTCAGGAAAATGAGGTTATGCTCACATGGAAAAAATGATGGAAAATCACCTCTTACAAGACACAAAGAATTCAACTAGGCCTCAAAAGACCTGCATTATCTTCCCTGTTTCGCATCTTGCATGCTGGTGACCTTGTGCAAGTCTCTTAAACTCTCTGTGCCTATACCTCCCCATCCATAAAATGGGACTAATGACACTAACCTCCTCTGTAAAAGCACTTTCTGATCTACTCATAAACTTGCTATACAAGAACTAGGGATTATTATAGAAACAACTGACCTGTGCCACCATTTGCCAGCTGGTAGCATCATCCTCACTGGGATGAATTCCATAATTCCATCTCCGCTGCACAACATAGATGACAGGCTCAATTGAAATATTGAATTTGGAAGACCACTTAACCTCCAGCTGTCCAGACTGAAGTTCTGTGAATCTTAATTCTTTCCTGGGTTTCAGTGGAACACCTGAAATTGGAGAATACAGACAAAATGTTCAGACATTTATTAAAAAAAAAGGGTGTGTAAGTGTGAGCAGATGTGGGAAGTGTTGTGGGATGATTAAGAGGGAAATGGTTGTTTAGACTGAAAAAAATTAAGGAGTTTAATGTGCATGAGGAGTGGAATTTTCCACAAAGTTCAGAGTTGCCATAACTCTGTTCCCACTGAAGTCAGTGGTAAAAACTCATATTGAACTTCAGAGTAAAGTTAATGCTCAGTGCACACTCTACTTCATTATTTGCTTTAGCCACCCCTATACTACAATCTACTGAGATTGCCTTTTAAAAGTTTATAGCAACAACACACCACATGCTGATAGAGTATTATGTTCACTCTGCTATTTTGTCATCATGATTATAACACCTCTGTCCAACATTTACAACAGGCTGGGGGAAAAAACTACTTTCTAGAACTGGTCTATTTCAATTAAATTGTACTTTTGTACTATTGTACTATTTTCAATTAAATCAGCAAATCAAATAGGTAATTGCATTTCTGTGAATACTCTTTTGGAAATTATCTATTTCAATATCTAGTGTTCTCTTATTTCAGATAATGTCACAAATAAAACTGCTGTGGTGACATTTAAACCCTCCTGTGAGTTTTGTTGTATGTATTTTAATTATGCAGTGGCTTTAATAAGGCTCTGCACAGGTGCCAGAGTTCACTATGTGGATTGGTGCCACAAGTTGTAGTTTAAATATGCTTCTGCCCTAAATATTCCTGCACAGATGACTCCAAGAACTGACAAACAGTTTTAATATTGAGTTCAATACTTTCACATTAGAGTTGAAACAATTGAGGGCTGTAAATTGGAGTTTCACCACCGACATCAAGGGGACAAGGATTTAGTTCAAAGAGCATTTATAAACCAGGCCTCTGATTTTTTCCTCTGGATTCTTAACTGACATTGCCATAGAATGGAAGCATCTGTATCTTCTTAACAAATCTCAGACTGTCAATGTGTAAACATAAATTATCAGAACTTTGATCCACTTGTCTCTGTTTACCAAAGATTAAATGAGGAATATCTGAGGTTTATATTTCCCAACCCTTTACTTCCTTGGATCAAAAAACTGTCTTTTTGCAGTCCTTTCCCAATTATATAATCTGTTGAAGTAAATAAAGACATATAATGTAGCACTGGAGAAATTTAAAGTTACTATGAGGAAAATTCAGCATCCATATCCTGTTACTACATAGGTTGAAATCTTGGATATCTTTCAACAGCCAGAAGTCATAATCTAATGCAATGAGCATCATGAACAATGTCAGTTCAAATTTCTACATTTTCAAATCCTCTTTAATTATCATGTACAATAATCCCACAATTTGCATGTCAAGAAATCTTCCATCTGTTTTGCATTAGGGTCAGTTGGATTCACTTGATTGGAAGTAACTCAACCTCTCTGGTGTATGTAATTGTGTGCAGATGGATCTCAGCAGCACAGACAACTAGAGCATAGCACAAGTGCATTGTAGAATACTTTTGTAGAACCAGCATCATCAGTTCCACGCCCAGATGTGTGGATGCAATCATTTCTCAACTTGCTTTTTATTATATAAATGGTCGTTCTCTTTAACCATTCCTGAACAAGTTGGTGTTCCAAAATCCAGTGTTCCAGTGAGGAATTTGAATCATGTCTTGTTTTATATGTGGAATATCAGAGTCCAGGAAATGTGTTACAAAAGGTGATTTTCAACTAGTAAGTATTTATCTGTCCCATGCAAGCAAATATATCAAGATCCAACATAGCCAAATATATTTATAACTCAAATGTAAGAGTAACCTAATACCTTGATGCTGGGGCCAGGGGTATTCAGAATATATGGACATTGTGTGACTAGAATAATTCCGTACAACGCAATTAAATTTGTGATTATCCCATTTGATTTGATGGCTCATAGGAAATTTACAAAGAATTCTTATGAACATGGGATGGACACAGAAAATAAACTCAGTATCTTCTAAAAATGCATGCACTTACAATTTTCTAAAGCAGGAAAAGAGTAACTTTTAATGGCTATGTGCATCACATATGTATATGTAAAATGGAACTTCCCATGTCCCAAACATATATCTTTTAGTCTCTTAGATTTTATAATGCCCTGTCCCAAATAGCTAGGACCATAGACTGAGACCAAAAAATTGGTTGAAAATAACAGTCAACAGACAAGTGGAGGGGGAGGGGAACACAAGACTACATACCCTAACTATGACAAAAATTTGAAGGCACATAGAATCATAGAACTGGAAGAAACTTCAAGAGGTTATCAAGTTCAGCCTCCTGCACTTGTGGCAAGACCAAGCCACCAGCTACATTACTGACAGGTGTTTGCCTAACCTGCTCTTAAAAAATCTCCAATGATGATGAAACCACAACCTCCCAAGGCAATTTATTCCGGTGCTTAACAACACTGATAGCGAGGAAGCTTTTTCCTAACATCCAACCTAAACCTTTCTTGCTGCAATTTAAGCCCATTGGCTCTTGTTCTATCTTCAGAAATTAAGGAGAATATTTTTATCCCTCTTCCTGGCAACAAAATTTTAGTTACTTGAAAACTGGTGTTGTGTTCCCTCTTAGTCTTTACTTTTCCAGACTAAACTAGCCTCGTTTTTTCAAGTATCAGAGAGGTAGATGTGTTAGTCTGTATCTTCAAAAACAACAAGAAGTCCTGTGGCAACTTATAGACTAACAGAAATATCTAAAATTTAAAATATATCTAAAATATACCTAAATTTTGTTGCAAGGAAGAGGGATAAAAAATATTCTCCTTAATCTCTTAATATCATCCACAAACTTCGTAGGTGTGTCCTCTGTGCCATTATTGAAATAACTGTTGGAGATATTGAACAGAACTAGACCCAGAACTGATCTCTAATGAACCCCAGTTGTTATGCCCTTCCAGCATAATTCTGAATCATTAATAACTAGAATGGTTAGCCAACCTTTTATGCATCCACCTCCTAGTAGCTACATCTAGGTTGTATTTCCTTAGTTTGTCAATGAGAAGGTCATGTTTGGCTGCATCAAAAGCATTACTCACATCTAGATCAGGGATTCCCAACCTATGGCCGTGACCCAAGCATGGGTCATCATTAGATTTGTTAAGAGTCACCAGTTGGGCAGCTCCAAGCTGCATGTGCCTCTTAAAGAAACCATTTGCAGTTTCCTAATGCTGCTGCCTCTGGTAACTCTCTGTCAGTAGAGATAGTTGTTGGAGACGGCAGCTATCTCTATCAAAAGAGATATCAATTAGTTTATGCCTGTGTGCTGAAAGCTTAACACTTGAATTAACCGGTTTAAAGACCACTATTTTGTGTTCAGCCCCTGGAACATTTAAAAAATTGCCATGTGGCCCCCAGCAAAAAAACATTGGATACCCCTGCTTTACTCATTACAAAGATAGCTTCCCCCTCTTTGATATTTGTAGTGATCCCAGGAAAGCCACTTTATAGACTCTTGCAGTAATTTTCAACCCCTCCGGACTCCCCACCTTTCCCCTCTTCTTTTCTATGTAGCTAATTTCTCAGTTTTCATCTTTTGTTTGTGACTCCCCACCCAGCCCCTCCAGCCTCAGAGTGTGGGATTTAAGCCGGGGCAGGGGGAAGTGGCTTGAGGATGAGTCTTTCACCCACCACAACACCGATTAACTATAATAATAAAATAATAAACTATAATAAATAGTGTTATTATTTAATGCATTTTCCCTTTTTCTGTGAAATAACTACTATTAATATGTAAATGTGCAGGGGCACAATTTTATATTCTTGCCTCAGGCACAAAATTAGTTTGCTATAGCACTGCTTCCCTCTCCCCCTACATTTTTGAATTGCTTTGGGTCACAAATAATTTCTGAATTTCAAAATGGGTCCCTGACTGGAAAAGGTTGGGAACTGCTGGTCAAGCCATACCACATCTATTGCTTTCTCCAACCTTTAAAAGTTGTTACCCTGTCATAGAAAGCTATTAGTTTGACTACCATGTCAATGATTAATAATACTGTGACAGAAAGGATAGGTTTAGTGTTAAATACAGTTGGCCACAAGTTCTGCTGACCTAACTCCACTCATTTCAGTAACATCAGCAGAGTCTTTGACCCACTGCCTACAAATTCTATGGGCAGTTTTATGCCAAACGTAACAAAAGAAAAGAGAAAAATATACAAATTCACAACATAACCATTCTAGAGGTTTTAATCCTGCAGGCAGTTTTGACAATATGTCATACAATGATATGTTTGATGGTACTCATGGGAATACCTGCACATTGGGCTTTTTAATTTCATTAACGCCAAAGAACATTAGTAACAGATGAGCCAGTGTCCTGCCATATCACAGGGAGGTCTTACTGTATTACGTTTACATAACATTGTGAGAGTGGGATTGTACATAATTACATGAAGGAGGGTGACCACAGCCCACTAGGAACTAATGAAAATTAGGGTGATTAGACAAATTAACTCACCACCACCACTTGGAGAAGCTTGCATGCACTGGTGCAAACTGGATTCTCCAGAGACCAACATGCAGAAAAGGTCTGGGATGAATTTAAAATGACTCAGCACCTTCATCTTGATCCAATAAATGGGCAGGTCTTTCTGTCCAAAGCATAGGAGAGGGCAATCCTTCAGGAAGGGTTGGAAGGACTGAGGCATACCAGTCCCAAAGATGGAGTTGGGATGATCCCTTTTAAGCATTGTATCATGTGTATAGGTTCCTCTGTTGTTTTTGGTGTTCTCTCTATTGCTTTCTTCATAAAGGCAGATGTACGCTACAAGGACAGCTTACTCTGAACTATGCAATTAGTGTTACGTTAGTAGAGTAACTCAGATCAATGTAGCTTAGATCTACTTACTGCAGGGTCCACACTCCAGGGAGGTTGACAGAAAAAGCTTTCCTGTTGACTCCCATAACTCCTCTTGTTCTGCTGGAGTTGACAGGAAAGTGATCGGTGTTTAATTGAGTGGGTCTTTACTAGATCTGCTAAATTTGTCCACTAATTAATTGATTGCTTCAGTGTCAATCCACACCATAGTGGAAACAAGCCCTAAGAACAATGTTTCTTCCTTAGAAAGGGCAGTATGCTGATCATTATGCAGCTTGAGAAACTTAGAAGACTAACGGAAGGGCAGATGCTATCCCTTGCAGGCAGTTTTGTTTAGTTGAAATAACACAGTGTGAACAGGAAAGTATGTAGCCTGGATATACCCCCGTCAGCAGGGAGAGAAAGGTGAATCTCTGCCCAGGACAGGTAATAGAGGGGCCAGAAGTGCAAAAGTGGGTTCTGCGGCTGGACCATGAAGTGGAAATACAGATGCAGTTCCCCTGAACCGTGACAGCATATTAATGAAAAGTTCTCAGCAGATTTTTCTGTGTATTACAATCTCCAAAGCTTAAACAATAGTGAAACTATAGCAACTTGCACAGGGCGAGTCTACTATAGCAGATGCTCTATGGATGCCAACAGAAGAGAGCTGTCCTATCAGCATAAAAAATCCACCTCCGTGAGTGGTGCTAGCTACCTCAGCAAAACCTCCTCCACCAATACAGCTCCTTACACCCTGGCACTTAGATTAATTATACTGATACAACCTACAATGTAGAAAAGCCCATAGATTTTCTTACTTTCAATTGGAGTTCAATTTCTGGCTATGAGTGCTGTCAAAAAGATTAGTGTGAGTTTTAGATTTGTTCACTTGATGTTAGTCATGCTTGCAGTTGCTCTCCCCAGTGGCAGGGAGGTCATTTGCCCTTGAAGAAAGCGAAAAGCAAGCCTGACCAGTTTCATCCCGTTCTTTGTTGTAGGAAGACAATTTGAAGGGCTAATTAGCTGAATTCATCTGCTAGGAAAGCAGAAGAGCACTGGTTCTGCCCCTCCTATGTAACACTTCTGTGTGCTTCCAAGCAAATACTTATTGAAGCTAACTGATAAGATGTTGGAGCCAAATGTTCATACTACAACTTTAGAGTTACATCGCACTTTTCCTTTTACGGTCAGTGTATCATACCTTGTGTAAGCTTTGTCTCCTACATAAATCCCATTAATTTCATCCCACCTCCATGCACATCTCAATTATGAAATGCATTGGAATTCCCTCTATGTGCCTTCATGTTTGAGGTTTGGTCCTACAAACCTGTGCTCCAATACAATACAGATACTATATTATGTTAGCACCACTTTTTGGTGATTTGTATCAAAAGAAAATGAAAGATGTAATGACATGATTCATTTTTAAAGATCTTTTGCATATTAACACGTGTTGTTATCATAATGTTTTAAAGGGTTGTGTTTATATAAGGCCTGATTCAGCAGCTACTGAAACTAAGTCTTTCCATTGACTTTAATGACCTGTGGGTCAAGGTCTGAGCAGGTCATCCCAAAAGCACTTTACATATCGTGCTGTTGAGAGTTCCAGGTTTATTGTGCGTCAGTAACTTTCTGACCAAATTTGCTCCATTTATGTAAGAAAATAAAAATGTTTCCTAACTATTAACCCTGTCTGAGTAGAGAAAATCGGGCTAGGTAGACTTCACTAGGAGGGGTTTTATTTGGTCCAGTTCCATTGATGATGCCTTTGATTGACTGTGCTAACAGAAATATAACTGCTAGAATCTTATTTTCACACTAACGCAAGGAGAACTGACATTTAACACACACGCAAACCAAACCTGTGGAGTGAGAAAGCACCTCTTTTTAATTATGTATTAAAACTTCAAGAATATTTAAGTGACTAAAAGTTATTTACTACAAATTAAAATCTGGAGTCATCCTTAGAGCCACTCATTTTTGCAAATTATAACAGCTCATTGTTGCATAATGAGGAAAATTTTCTTATCAGAATTTCAAGGTTCCAATCAAACAAATTGAAAACAATTTCACAGAACTCATTTCATCAGCTTCTTCCAGAACTGAAATAGTGCCTATATGGGTTTTGGTTTTATTTTCTAACTGTTGTATCCGTGAGCTGTCAAGGCCATCGATATTGAATATAGCACTTATTTGCTCTCCAACTGGATTATTTCATGGTATGTACTTGGCACTGCTATCTGCTTGATTCATGCTAACAAAAATTAGCTCTCTGATTTAAGTGACTTGAACTGTTTATTTTCACTGTTGAAATTGTTTTATTAGATTATAGGAGGGGGAGGGATAGCTCTGTGGCCTGAGCATTGGCCTGCTTAAACCCAGACCTGTGAGTTCAATCCTTGAGGAGACCAACATTTAGGGATCTGGGGCAAATAGATCATTTTTTTTTTTTAAAAAAAAGGGATGGTTGTTGGTCCAGCTAAGAGGGCAGGGGACTGGACTCAATGACCTCTCAAGGTCCCTTCCAGCTCTATGGCTGAGTCTACACGTGTCCCAAACTTCAAAATGGCCACGCAAATGGCCATTTTGAAGTTTACTAATGAAGCGCTGAAATGCATATTCAGCGCTTCATTAGCATGCGGGCGGCCGCGGTACTTCGAAATTGACGCGGCTTGCCGCCGCGCGTCTCATCCAGACGGGGCTCCTTTTCGAAAGGACCCCGCCTACTTCGAAGTCCCCTTATTCTCATCAGCTCAAGGGGGTTTGTGTTTGGGTGTTCTGGGCTTGTGTTTGTTTGTTTGTTTGGAGTGCTGAGCTGAGTGTTTGTTTGAAAGGCCGTGTGCTCAGGCAGGCAGTTGGAAACTGTGAATCTTCATTAGGTTTGAATCGAAACACCGTATGCTGATTGGCTGAGCTGTAGGCAGAGGGAGGAGCTATCAGGGAGGCCGAGCACTTAAACCCCGCTAGTAAGCGACCAGGGAGCTTTGCAACCGGGTGCTTGCAAACAGGGTGAGTGCTAACAGGAGGGAGTTTTGAGAGGGGAGTTGAGAGAGGGAGCTTGGAGGAAGCCAGTGACTTCTATTGCCCTTAAACTTAAATCCTTTATAACAACCTCTATCTGAAACATTTAATTAAACCCTCATATATAATTAGAGTAGGAAATGGAGGCAGAAGCAAAGCAGCAGAGTGGGGGCTATCCTGTTTATTGTTTCGAATGCAATATGTATGACTAACTACCCTGTGGGCGGGTGGCATATGTGTGCGCTCGATGCAAGGAGCCCCTGGCCCTCAGAGACTGAATTCGTGCTTTGGAGGCCAGGGTGGCTGAACTGGAGGAGCTAAGGAAGGCAGAGGTGTTTGTTGATAAGACTTTCCGGGACATAGTAGGGCTGTCCCACCTCCAATCTGACAGTCCTGATGCTGTTACAGAGGATGAAAGGCTCAGGGAAGGAGAGCAGTCAATGGGAGCAGAGGGAAACCATCCCATAGTTGGGACCCTCCTTCCAGAGGGTGCTATGGTATCCTCTCACGCCAAGGATACTTCTCCGGTGAAGGGAGCACCAGCTGCTAGGAAGAAGCAGGTTTTAGTAGTGGGGGATTCGATCATTAGAAATATAGATAACTGGGTTTGTGATGACCAGGAGAACCGTATGGTGACTTGCCTGCCTGGTGCAAAGGTTGCGGATCTCTCAAGGCATCTAGACAGACTTATGGGCAGTGCTGGGGAGGAGCCGGTGGTCGTGGTACATGTCGGTACCAATGACATAGGGAAGGGTAGAAGAGATGTTCTGGAGGCCAAATTTAGGTTACTAGGAAGGAGACTGAAATCCAGAACATCTATGGTGGCATTCTCTGAAATGCTTCCAGTTCCATGCGCAGGGCCAGATAGATAGGCAGAACTTCAGGGTCTCAATGCATGGATGAAACGATGGTGGAGGGAAGAGGGGTTTAGATTTATTAGGAACTGGGGACACTTTTGGGGTAGGAGGAGCCTATACAGGAATGATGGGCTCCACCTAAATCAAGGTGGATCCAGACTGCTGGCATTAAACATTAAAAAGTTCGTAGAGCAGTTTTTAAAGTAAGAGGTAGAGGAAAGCCGATTGGTGCGGGGGAGCACCTGGATCGGATGGAGACTTCTCTTACACAAGGCTCCATAGATAGGGATCCCCTAGAAGTTAGTCAGATAGGGAACGTGGGAAATAATATATGGGCAAGATCAGATGTGAAACAATCGCATATAAAAAAATCCAACACGTCTGTGAAAGGCGGACATATAAATAGTGGTAGTTTTTTAAAGTGCTTTTACACAAATGCTAGGAGTCTGTCTAATAAGACGGGTGAACTGGAGTACCTCATATCAAAGGAGGAAGTTGACATAATAGGCATCACAGAAACATGGTGGAATGAGGACAATCAGTGGGACACTAACATACCGGGATATAAATTATATCGGAAAGACAGAACAGGTCATGCGGGTGGTGGAGTGGTACTATATGTGAAGGATAATATAGAATCAAATGAAGCAAAAATCCTAAAGGAATCAAAATGTTCCATAGAATCATTATGGATAACAATTCATTCCTCTAATATGAATATGGCATTAGGAATATATTACCGAGCACCTAACCAGGACAGTGATAGTGATGCTGAAATGTTAAGAGAGATTAGAGAGGCTATCAAACAAAAAACACAGTAATAATAGGAGATTTCAATTATCCCCATATTGATTGGGTACGTCACCTCAGGACGGGATCCAGAGATTAAATTTCTTGATGCCTTAAATGACTGGTTCTTGGAGCAGCTAGTACAGGAACCCACAAGGGGAGAGTCAATTCTCGATCTAGTCCTGACTGGAACGCAGGGTCTGGTCCAAGAGGTAACTGTTACTGGACCGCTTGGAAATAGTGACCACAATATAATAACTTTTAACATTCCTGTGTTGGGAAGAACACCGCAGTGGTCAAACGCTCCGGCATTTAATTTCAAAAAGGGGAATTACACTAAAATGAGGAAGCTAGTTAAACAGAAACTAAAAGGTAGAGTAACTAAACTAAAATCCCTGGAAGCTGCATGGAAACTGTTTAAAGGCACCATACTACAGGCCCAACTTAAATGTATACCCCAAATAAAAAAACACAGTAAGAGACCTAACAAAGAACCACCATGGCTTAACAGCCATGTTAAAAAGGCAGTGAGAGAGAAAAGGGCAGCTTTTAAAAAGTGGAAGTCAAATCCTAGTGAGGAAAATAGAAAGGAACACAAACACTCCCAAATTAAGTGTCATAATGTAGTAAGAAAAGCCAAAAAAGATTTTGAGGAACAGCTAGCCAAAAATTAAAAAAATGATAGTAAAATGTTTTTTAAATACATTAGAAGCAGGAAGCCTGCTAAAAAGGCAGTGGGGCCCTTGGACAATAAAGACATAAAAGGAGCAATCAAGGAAGACAGTGCCATTGCAGAGCGATTAAATGATTTCTTTGGTTCAGTCTTCACGGCTGAGGATGTTACAGAGGTTCCTAAATCTGAGCCAGCCTTTTTAGGTGACAAATCTGAAGAACTCTCCCAGATTGAAGTGACATCAGAGGAGGTTTTGGAGTTAATTGATAAGCTGAATAGTAACAAGTGTCCAGGACCAGACGGTATTCACCCAAGGGTTCTGAAAGAACTCAAATGCGAAATTGCGGAGTTATTAACAGTGGTTTGTAACCTATCCTTTAAATCTGCTTCGGTACCCAGGGACTGGAAGATGGCCAATATAACGCCAACATTTAAAAAAGGCTCTAGAGGAGACCCTGGCAATTATAGACCGATAAGTCTAACATCAGTACCAGGCAAACTAGTAGAAACAATAGTAAAGAATAAAATTGCAAGGCACGTAGAAGAGCACAAATTATTGGGCAAAAGTCAGCATGGTTTCTCCAGAGGGAAGTCATGTCTAACTAATCTATTAGAATTCTTTGAAGGGGTTAATAAACATGCGGACAAGGGGCACCCAGTGGACATAATATACCTAGATTTCCAGAAAGCCTTTGACACGGTCCCACACCAAAGGCTTTTATGTAAATTAGGTGGTCATGGGATAGGAGGAGAGATCCTTTCATGGATAGGGAATTGGTTAAAAGACAGAAAACAAAGGGTTGGAATAAATGGTAAATTTTCACAATGGAGGGGGGTAACTAGTGGTGTTCCCCAGGGGTCAGTCCTGGGACCGATCCTGTTCAACTTGTTCATCAATGATCTAGAAAATGAGGTAAGCAGTGAGGTAGCAAAGTTTGCAGATGACACCAAGTTGCTCAGGACAGTCAAAACCAAAAGGGATTGTGAAGAACTACAAAAAGATCTCAGCAAACTGAGTGATTGGGCAGCAAAATGGCAAATGAAATTTAATGTGGGTAAGTGTAAGGTAATGCACATTGGAAAAAATAACCCAAATTACACGTACAACATGATGGGGTCAAATTTAGCTACGACAGATCAGGAAAGGGATCTTGGAGTTATAGTGGATAGTCCTCTGAAGACATCCACGCAGTGTGCAGCGGCAGTTAGTAAAGCAAATAGGATGTTAGGAATTATTAAAAAAGGGATCGATAATAAGACAAAAGATATCATACTTCCCCTATATAAAACTATGGTACGCCCACATCTTGAGTACTGCATGCAGATGTGGTCTCCTCACCTCAAAAAAGATATATTGGCATTAGAAAAGGTTCAGAAAAGGGCAACTAAGATGATTAGGGGTTTGGAACAGGTCCCATATGGGGAGACGCTAGAGAGACTGGGACTTTTCAGTCTGGAAAAGAGGCGATTGAGGGGCGATATGATAGAGATATATAAAATCATGAATGGTGTGGAGAAAGTGAACATAGAAAAATTATTTACCTTTTCCCATAATACAAGAACTAGGGGACACCGAATGAAATTGATGGGTAGTAGGTTCAAAACTAATAAAAGGAAATTTTTCTTCACACAGCGCACAGTCAACCTGTGGAACTCCTTGCCGGAGGAGGCTGTGAAGGCCAGGACTCTATTAGGGTTTAAAAAAGAGCTCGATAAATTTTTGCAGGTTAGGTCCATAAATAGCTATTAGCCAGGGGTAAAGTATGGTGCCCTAGCCTTCAGTACAAGGGCAGGAGATGGATGGCAGGAGATAAATCACTTGATCATTATATTCTGTTCTCCTTCTCTGGGGCACCTGGCATTGGCCACTGTTGGAAGACGGGTTGCTGGGCTGGATGGACCTTTGATCTGACCCAGTATGGCCATTCTTATGTTCTTACATTCTTATGTAGGCGGGGTAATTTCGAAAAGGAGCCCCGTCTGGACGAGACGCGCGGCGGCAAGCTGCGTCAATTTCGAAGTGCCGCAGCCGCCCGCATGCTAATGAAGTGCTGAATATGGGGCAGCTTATTCAGCTGAAGCACTGAATATGGGGCACATGTAGACACAGCCTATGAGATGCATACCTCCACATAGTCTAAATGACACTTCACATAGACTGGCCAGTTCTGCTTATGATTCAAATTCTTTAGGGCCTCCTCTCTGTTGTTTAGTGATATCTTGTTAGAGAATTATAGAAGTTTAGGACAGGAAGGGACCGCAATAGGTCATCTAATACAGACACCCTCCCCTGCCCTCAAAGGCAGGACTACCTAATAACTTGACCAGAAGCTCTCAACCTTTTCAGACTCCTGTACTCCCTTCAGGAGTCTGATTCAGCTTGCATACCCCAAGGTTCACCTCACTTAAAAACTTCTTGCTTACAAAATTTGCTTACATATCAGAGGGGTATCCATGTTAGTCTGTATCTGCAAAAAGACCCAAGAAGTCCTGTGGCAACTTATAGACTAACAGATGTTTTGGAGCATAAGCTTTCATGCACTCGCTTAGATGCATTACTTTTTTATATTTACCCATATAAATTGAAACATAAATCAAATGGAATATAAATGTTGAACTTACATTTCAGCATACAGCATACAGCATGTACAGCAGTACAAACAAGTCATAGAATGAAATTTTAGTTTATACTGACTTTGCTAATGCTTTTCATGTAGCCATTTGTAAAACTAGGGAAATAGTTAGATGGTTGAGAACCACAGAGCTGATGTTTGTCTAACCTGTTCTCAGAAACATCCAATGACAGAGATTCTACAACCTCTTTATGTTTTCTAAGAACAAATGCAGCCGTTTAACTATATGAAACTCTTTTTGTCACCTCTACTTCCATTTACACCTCACAATAACTCCCCACCATGCTCCCCCCCCCTCTCTCTCTCACACACACACACACACACACACACACGCTCTCTCTCTCTTTCTCTCTCTTCCATATGAATTAAAAGGTCTCGTTTTTTTACGGCAGCATCATTATAAGCTAAAATACTTAGCACATTCGAAGTGCTTCCTAAAGATCCCTACCTTTGTACAGATTTTTTGGTACTTGACACGTATGTCCACATCCATTGGAACAGCATTTCTTTACCCCAGAACATTCACTGTCAGCCTCACAGCTTTCAACGCAGGCAGCCGCAAAACCACTGGCCTTCTCAGGTGCTGGGCAGTCTCCTTGCTTCACAGACAGAATGTATTTGAGGAATTCACAGCTAGTTAGGCATTCATAGTTCTTCTTGGGGAAAAGAGGCTAAAGGGAACATAAAACAATTGTAGAAGTCTTCAGTGTGAAAAAAATGCTGGAAGATTTCCAAGACCTTTTGAAATAAAATTCAAATATTCAGCTATTGCAAAACTTCCCCTCAGGATTTGAATATCCATGTAGCTTCTAAACAAAGCATGTAAAGTACAAAATAGTGAATTCCCTGAAGCAAAACCACTGTCTTTTATGGAATTATGTTGTTTTTTTTTATCCACTAGCCTTTCTTTTGTTTACTCTTATATATCCTAACTAAGTTACTTAATGATAGATTGAAAACATTCATAAAACAAAGGAAAAGGACTGTCTAGACTTTCCTTTTTGAGACTATTCTGCATTTTTTCTTTCCTATTTCATGGCACATTACTCATAGTATATTGTATAGCAGTGCTGGATCTAGGGTTTATGGGGTTCTGTCATACCCTTCTGCCTTGAAGTAGTAATAATAAACACCAAATATAAGGTTTCCATCGTTAGCATCTGTGCTATAAAAATCATTCCAGCACCCTTGGTGCACAGTGCCAGCCCAAATTACACTGCCCAAATGTACTAGTAATATTTTCATTTAGTTGCTTGAATCACATTGATATGATAAGACTTACGTCATCTTTATGCTTACATAATTTACTAAAGAGAGAGATTTTTCGATGATCAGTTCATTCTACTTTTGTAAAAAATTTAGATTCAATTTGTATGAAAAGCTGCAAAATTTTAAGAGGCACATATCTCTTTTGATCCAATAGTGGGCTTATGGAGCTCATTTCAAATTGCTTCAAAATGTATGATGAATTTTCTCAGCAAAAGATTTTGAACCCCTAGTCCAAAACCCACTACTCTTGTAAGTAAACCTTGCTCCCACAGCTACTCGTACTGACTTCAGTGGATTCCTCACATGCCTAAGAAATGTTGAATCAGGCCCCTTATTTCTCAGTAGAGACACTGTGAACTTTGAAGCTAAATTTTTATTCCAAATTTTATCCTGGATAAATAGAAATTGACAGATATCCCCTGGAAATGAGAAAGGCCTGGAGTAATTCAATCAAAATGACATCCTCTGCTGCGAGGTTGTAGGTGACAATGAGTGTATATATATGTGAGAAAGAGAGAGAGGCTAATTTCAAATCTTAAAACATAACAAATTTGCAGCTAGTTAATTAAAAAAATTTTATAGCCCCTTGAGGCATAATATGTCCTCCGGGTTTCTCTTCCGCACCGTTTCACAGCTCATTTTTCAGCTAGCTACTAAATGTGCTGTTCTTCATTACTGGCCTTTGAGGTTCTAAATTTAGCTTCAATCATAAAATCACTAATCAAAAAGGGATGCTAGAACATTTTAAATACAATAAAGCAGTGTTCTACTAATGTTTTTCTTTTAAACCAAAATGTGTGCATTCAAATTTTAGACATGTAAAGCCACAATGAAAATTGGGGATGAGATGATGCAAGTTATATCTCCTTTATACTACTTTAGTTCTCCTCTACATGAGAAAGTGGCACAAATGTAAACCAGTTAAGGCTATGTCTACACTATAGACCTTATAGGGGCATAGGTGTATGGCAGCAGCTGCACTGCTGCAAGGTCTCCCTTGCAGCCACTCTTCTCTGATGGGAGAGAGTTCTCCTGCCAGCATATCTAAACCACACCCAATGAGCAGTGGTAAATGCATCTTCAGGAGAGCATTTCATGCAGACTAAGGCTTTGTCTAGACTGTCTAGACTACAGGATTCTGCTGGGAGCCCAGAGGTCTCCTGACAGCAGTTTACCATGCCAAGAGCCTTCTGCTGACATCCTGGTCATCCTCATTACATGAGGAAGAGGAATATGTGTGGAGATGGGGTTTTCCCAACATTTGGCCATGTGTGGATGGGCAAAATATCAAGAAAGCCTCTCCCAGCATGAGTGCATTGTACAGTTTGTTTATCTTCTGCTGACAATTCTTGGCAATCTAGACATAGCCATTGTGCTGTCCTTTGCAGCACTTTTGTTAGTGAAACTTATGTCATTCAGGGATATATTTTTTGACAACCCAGACCAACAGAAGTTTTACCAACAAAAATGGTAGTGTAGACAAGGTCTTAATAAAAGGAAATCTACGGAGTGCTTTAAATAGGGAAGTTTTATCAGTTATGCAAACATATTTATATATGCATAGCTACACCGGTACAACCTGTCCTCGTGCAGACAAATTTATTCTGGTATAAAAATGCTTTTCTGAAGTTAGTTTAAACGTCTTCTCAAGAGACATAGACTAAGTCAAAAATGTATTGTATCAGAATAAAAGAGGAGAGGGAGGTCAAAATGGCATAACTTTATCCATTAAATTAACATGTCAGATTAAACAAAAAATATTTCTCAATGAGACAAAACAACTACCTAAATGCCTTTCATTAATTTCACTGAAGGATGTTTTAGTACCGAGTTACATGAACCAGCGAAAACCCTAGTGTAGAAATTCTAATTTTGGGGTAAATTCAGTTTAGTTTAAACCTGCAAGGCACTAATAAAATAAATTTACATGAACCACTCTCAAGTCAAGTAGGATAATCTACACAACATTTTGCATGGTTTAACTAATCTATGTTAGAAAGACTTTGCCAAGGCATCTCTATGGATATAGCAATAGTGACAAAGCTCCCCAGTGGATACACACTTTTATTTGTCAAAAAGGCATGCCTAGGTAGCAAAACCACTGGTCCCCAAACAATATACGTTATACCAGAGAAAGGATTCTTGACAGCATAGCTGTGTCATTTGGAGGTGTGGGTTTTTTCACTTCCCTAACCAACATAGTTATGCAAACAAAAGTTTGTACGATAGATCTGCCCTAAATTAGAGTTTGTCTACATATTAAATTATTCCAGAATACAAAATCCCAAATGACTTTTCCTGATCAACTCCACATTTGAACATTCTTGTTCTGGAATAAGACTTTCTCCTATTTAATGTAATTTACTTTGGAAATGGATTAATGCAAACCAGAAAAAAGGCTTTCTTATTCTGGAATAAGAGTGTCCGTATACAGGTAATCAGGAATAATTAATCTGCACTCAGTTCTCAAGCTATGCCTACACTACAAGATAATATGGATTTTAAGTCGTTTAGCCCAATTTTATCAAGTGTGTGTTTTCACTGTAAATTCCACTATCTCAATTTATGGTGCACAAAATTGACATAATATCGATATTGCAATATCATAGTAACCTGATGGGTGTAGCACTCATCTTGAATTTAAAATTACAAATGAAGGGTAGTGAGGAAGCACCAGGTCTTTAAGTGGACTTCATTAGCCTCCAGTGATGTCCTGCATATAACCCACAATGCTCCACAGTTCTCCACTCAGCACATGGAAGCCTGTGGCTCTAGGGTCACGACAGGTTGAAAAATCTTCTTTCTTTCTATGTTATTAGTATGACTGCAGGGTCTGTGGTTCTGCGTATATCCCTGCTAGCTGTCTTTTATTTTCATGCTCCCTGGTGCCAGCTACTGCCCCCCTGCACCATGTGGCAGCTAGGCTGTGGGTGGGGGGGCCGCGCTTGTATGATGGGATGAAAAACTTTTCTGCCGTTTACATTTTCTCCTGCCCTCCACATCCCCTCCCTTCCCTCCCTGAGCGTCACTGTGAATTCTGGAACTTACGTGACAGCTAGTCTGTGGGTGGGAGTCGTGCTTGGGTGAGAAACTTCTTTTCAGCCATTTACATTTTGTCCTGACCCTCACAACTCCTTCCTTCCCTCCCCCCAGAGGTGCCACACAGTCTGCAACTTTCATGCACCCAGCCACATCATGTGGCGGTCACAATGTTCAGGGCTGGCTATAGTCAGGCATCTTTTAGCCACCTGGGGGAAGTCTCCCTTAGCGGTCATGATTTTTGGGCAACAGAAGAAAATATGTTGTCATTGGAGTGGCTATCCTCTGAGAGCAAATTCTTGTATGAGCTTCATTCAAAGGCTGGAGGCTGGCTATATTCAGGGGTCTTTAGGCCACCCCAGAGAAGTGTCCCTCAGCAGTCACAATTTTCAGGGCTGGCAATAGTCAGGCGTCTTTAGCCACATGGGGAAAGTCCCCTCAGTGGTCACAATTTTAGGGGCTGGGTATAGTTGGGGGTCTTTTAGCTGTTGTGAGGGAGTCTCCCTTGGTGGACACAACTTTTGGAGCTGGCTGTAGTCAGAGCAAATTTTTTATGGGGTTTATTCAAAAGCCACTGAACACAATTAAGCAGTTATACAATTACCACTGTTGTCCAAATTAGGCTTGCACGACCAACCGAGCCATAACTGATTTTCTGATACACTACATTTTCAGAGTTGTGCTTGAGTCTACTATGTAGAGTTGCATTTCCAGGTTTTGCAATGATTGCAAGGATGAAAATTCTTGCTCTGAGGGTCTCCTTTGCAAGGTCTAAACCTAGCACTAAGCCTGCTCCCACTGGTAATAGGGGCAGGTGGTAGGTCCTGCCCCAGCGTGTTGGCAAGCAACCAAAGCAGCTATAACTGATTCAGTTATCCATTGCATTTTCAGTGTAGCACCCAAGTCTACTTAAACAAATTCTTGTTCTGAAGGTCTTCTTTGCCAGGTCTAAACCTAGATCCAAGCCTGGTAATAGGGGCAGGTGGTGGGTCCTGCCCCGAAGCGTCAGACAGCATACTGGGTCCAGATGTAGCCCTGCTGGAGCTCCTTCACCTTCACCTGGACTTCCTCCATGCTGTAATAGAGGGTGGCCTTGTTCCACCAGGGCGGTGGCCACCTAGCGTAGGATTGGGCATTATGGTCTTTTACCTTGGGGTCTTGGGAGTAGATCCTCCTCATCCCACAGGTCCAGAAGGGTCTGCACCTTCTGCACAGTCCAGGAGGGACCCTCCTTTTGGTGCCCTGTGCTGGTTCTTGGGCCTTTGAGACAAAATTATTGATCTGAGGATCTTCTTTGCTTGGAGATCTAAATCCAGATCCAAGGCTCCAAAGATCCAATGCTTTCGCATCCCCTTTGGAAAACCTGTTGGTTGGGAAACCCGAAATCTTTTTTCTAACCTTTCCTATGTGCTTTACTAATCCTCCCCTCCCCTCAGTTATAAATATCACATCTCTCGCACAAGCAAGCCAGATCCCATCTGGAAAAAGGTATATTTGGTTAACATGGCAGGGGAATGAGGGAAATGAAATGTAGGAAATGAAATGTGGAAATGTTGTCAGACACCCACAGCCACATGCGGCGCATTTTTTTTCCCATGCTGCACCAGAGAAAACAGCCAGTCTGCTACAGGGCTTAGGAAACTGTGGAATAGGTTTGATTTTGGTGACTTGTGTGTGGCAGCAATAAGTTGATCTTATGGGGCGCATGTGGGAAGGTTAGGATGCTCAAAATTGAATTGATAAAATCCAGCATTAATAAATTGATTTTTAAAAAACTGATTTTAGCTTATAGTGTAGACGCAGCCTTGGTATATTTTATTCCGGAATAATTTTCATGGGATAACAAAGCCCTACTTTTGCTTCATCTACCTTCAAATTTAAAAGCATTAGCTCATATGTGCTTCAAACACACTTTTCCCAATCCAGAGACTGAAAGGAAACAAGGGAGTGTAGCATGCATAGCAAGTAGCAAAAGGGATTTAACAAACCTTCTTATACGTGTAAAGATAAGTATTTTCAAGATGGGGGACTAATATTTCAACACTAGGAAAACACTTGGTTGGTATAAAAAACTCAGTAGCAAATACTGACCATAATGTTTATTACTCCAATTTAAAAATGTTATACTCTCATCCTATCAAATATAGGAGACTGTAGCATACATAGATTGTCTGTGTTAGCTACGACCTTAAAATGTAAACATCCAGAGGAGTACAAATGAAAGAGACAGCCAGAACAAAATGAGAGAGAGAAAGCCTCAGGGCTGCCCTACCTCACAGAAACTTTGGCAGTGGATTTTTTTCAAGTCCCACGATTCTTTGCAGGGCTCCAGGCACTGAGGAAAAATCATAAAAAAGAGAAAAAGGACATGTCAGTGAAAGAAAAGAAGTAACATTCATTGCTGACCGTATGCCTTTATTGTTTGTTTGACCCATAGGAAGTTAATTCAAGGTTTCTTTAAGCCACTTCTTCCAAGGAAAAATAGTGCAATCGTCTCCGGTCATTTAGAGCCACTGTTAAGTTACAGGGACATTTTTCCAATATTTCTCCTAGTACTAGACAATATCGTTGGTTGTGTATGTGCTATCCCCTCAGCTGCTTTATTGAATGTGGATGCAGCTGACAGTTAACCCCATACTACCGGATGACTCCATGGAGTTCTTGCAAAGTAACCCTCACCTCCAGCGCTTAACCTAATAAGTCATCTCACACATGGGCTCTGACAGGCTAGGAGGAGGAAGAATCCTACTTCCTGAGGCTATGGAATTAGTGGTAGCAAACTTTCACTACTCCTCTTAGACTCTATGAGGGACAAAGCCAAACTGTCACATCATAATTGGTCCTAAACCACTGCTTCCTCTTTGCCAGACTCTACTACACAGGAGTATACAGTGAGCTTTTTAATATGGAGATACACGTCATGTGACTGGAAAAGACCTCAGGAGGTCAGCACACCCAGCCCACTCCCCTGCCCTCTTAGCAGGACCAAGCATCCTCCTTGCTTGTTTGGATCCCTAAATGACCCCCTCAAGGGGTGAATTTACAACCTGGTGTTTAGCAGGCCAATGCACAAACCACTGAGCTATACGTCCCCACCTACAGTAAGTTTCCTATCATGGTATGTCAGATATGCAGAACACAAGAACAACATTTTAAAACATGATCCTTGTAAGCTGCACAGAATAGCAAACCCAGCACCGTCCTTTCTAGGGTTCCCTATTGCCATGGAAAAGGGAAAAGATTTGTCCTATAGTAAACCAGGTGCCACTTGTCTCTTTCTTATTTGAGCAGGAGGGTGGGGAAGAGGAACAGATAATGTTTTTGTTTTATAAGGCCGAATATATTGGAAAACATAGAGCTGAAAGAAAATGCCATATACTATCCCTGGCTACAGGGGAAATCTGCTTGTCTACATGGGGAAAACAAGGTCCTTACTGTTCAGTTTAGCATTAACATCATCTGTACTCCTTGCCTTTTGTTTCAGAATCAAGTATTTAACATAGAAACATAAGAATGGCCATCTTGGCTCAGAGGGTGAACAGTGCCAGATGCTTCAGAGGGACTGAACAGAATGGCTCTCACAGAACCCTGTGTGTGTCTACAAAGTTTAGAACAAAAACTTATAGCTAAGCAGAATTATCCCTGTATGCCATGAGAAAACACCTAAATTCACTGTAACTGGATGTGACTTTGTTCCTACTAGTGAACGAAAGCCATGCATTGGGTGGGAAAAATCACAAAAATACTAGTCACAGGGTAGAATATGAAATATAGCCATCTTCCATTTCCTATTTTGGTGTTTTAATTTCAGCTTCTGTCAGTTTAATAACCACAAGATACGCTTTAGCACAATTTGACTGCTATTTTTTACAATCTTTCACTAAATTCTGTCAGTTTAATAAACTCCAGAGTTTTCTTGCTTCTGTGCAATAAGTACCATACATCTGAGCCTGATTCTGCTCTCACACCAATTTTACAACCCTCAACTGCCTTTGATCAAATGAGTCTTGATTGACAGTGGTATACAATGCAAGACACTGTGGATGAAATCCTAACTCCATAGGAACACTACCATTGACTTCAGTGACCCTATGCCTTTTTCCAGCTCTGGAAGAATCACATAAGGCTTTCATTAGTAAATAACACCAGACCTGACTAAAG
The DNA here is from genome assembly GCF_033958435.1 of Carettochelys insculpta. NCBI lineage: Eukaryota > Metazoa > Chordata > Testudines > Carettochelyidae > Carettochelys > Carettochelys insculpta. Next base: position 143,261,504 of record NC_134137.1, read on the forward strand.
CCCTCAACTAAACATGTGCCTCCTATTCTTCTCATATGCACAGAAGGCACTGCTGCCTCCATGGCTGTCCCCCTCCATTAAGCCTGAAGATCTGGGGCAGATGGAGCAGTGACAAGCAACAGGCTGGGAGACCAGTCAGTCCCTCTCAGACATGGAGATCAACCTATGAAGAAAGTACCTGATGGCACAAGAAGCCACGACTCTTCAGCTTCCATGGAGCTGTGTTGCTTGGGTCCTGGGAGAGGAGTCACCAGGAACACAGAGACAAAGTGCAGATAGGCCCGGACTACTGCTGACAACGCAGGGCTTAGGATACTTTCTAAAGGCAGGGGTTTATCCCCGATCTCCAAAGTAAAGAAAGTTCTCATTCACATTAATGAGTGTGTATTTAACCTCGCCATATGATGAAGTAAGGAAATCTTGAGACAGTGAGCAGCTGAGGCATAGAGATCAAAGTCAGATGACAAAATGTGGAGCCAAAGCCAGCTCTCTTGTACTTCAGTCCAGGGAGGCCATTAACCACAGATACCATTGCTGAAAACTCATGTGTTATATGTAGATAGGGCAAATCTTAACCTCTTAGGCTATGGCTATACTACAGTGCTCTGTCAACATCAGTAGCTGTCAGAAGTGATTTCCTGACAAAGCTTCTGTCACCAGCGTGCAGCCAAACACAAAAGCCAACTGGGGAGTGCTCTGCTCTGTCGACAGAGCAGCCAGGCTGCCCAGCTGCTTCCCTGACAAAACAGGCACCCAGAAGCACAGCAGACAGGGCTGCATGTTGTTCTGGATGCCCTGGCTGTCGAGAGAAGGCCCCCACCCCAGAGCATCCACACAGCTATTTTTGTTGACAGAATCTGTTGACAGCAGAGTTATGCCTCATGGCTGAGAGGCAGAACGCTGCCAGCAAAAGTGCTGAGTTTTGTCGGCAAAACATAGTTTGGGTGTGCACGTGCCATGAGTTTTGGCAATGTTCAATCACAAATTTTGGGGAGGAGAACGGTGCAGGTTTTCTCTCTGTTTAGTTTTTTCCTGTGGATTTTCTGATGCACGGGAGCAATATCTCTCATAGTGGACAGCCTAGGAAGGCATTCTGTTCTAGTTTAAATCACATATACTTTTCTGAAGTACATTTTATCTTTTATATTTAAATAAAGTCACACACACACACTTACCCCCTCCTTGAGAAAATAAATTTCATGTTGAAAATTTAAATACCACTGCCACTACCAGTGGCAGGCAATATTTGCTTTTTATATAAAACTTTCCAGAAATTACCTGGAAAATATGTGCGTGCCTTGAAATTGAAAGTCTGGATGACATATTACAAAGCCTTTGATGAAAGTCTTCAAGGGCCGATCCAAAGTGCACTGAACTCCGTTGGAGTCTTCCCGTTAATTTCAACAGGCATGAGATCAGACCTCATGATGGGGAGGAAAACATAATATTCTTCAATTAAAAATAATCAAAGTCCTACAACACTTGTGGGACAAGTGCCCTAAGTTTGCCCATTTTCCCGACCAGATGGATTGCATGCCATTGCCTCGTATGGCATCCAGTTGGGAAAGATGGCAACCCTAGAAACACTTCCTGGTTGTCCAGATTATTGTCTATAAAGGGATGCTGACAATCCTTCTTCCAGGGTAATGCAGTAAATATGCCAGGAAGCAGTTTTCTGCTGCTTTTGACTCTATTTTACTTAACAAAGGGACGTCTCTCTGCAGCTAAGCTAAGTGCAATACTTGGAGGCCAGACCTTCAACATACTTCAGGGTGCTGCAAGCTGTGGTTCTGATGATTCAACCAGTAGATGGCACTGTTCCCTCTGTGTTACTACTGAACCAATTTTCCAGTCTGGTGGTGTGCTGCAGCAGGGAGATGTTTTGGATGAGCGCTAAAACTGAGGCCCTAAGCACCTGCGATCTCTGCAGGAGGAAGGGTGTTAACCCACCTGGCTTTGGCAAATTCCATTCGAAATAACTACATTATGCCTACGTAAAAATCTGCAGTAGTTTAATTCGGCCATTGTATGCTTCCTTTACTGTTCTATTCTGTTTTATAGTGCTGCTGTGCACTGTCATATAATTTCCAAGTTTCAGCATAGCACCAGATTTAAAATGGTAACTGAAATGATCCCAGTATTTCTGTCCTTCAAAACCAATATAAGTATAAACTAGGTCAGTAATGACTAGATATAATCAAGAATAATATTCAGTTGTTGGTGTTATTTGAGTTGTAAGAATTACTGCTTCTTTCATCGATTTTGTTCTGCAATCCTTTTATTTATTTATTTATTTAATGAAGGTAGGGGACAATATTAGCTGTGGAAGGAATTTCTTTGATGTGAAGTTTTTAAATATAAATATGAATATGCAAAAAATATGGGATAACCACACAGCCTACAATGTTAGCAATAGTTAGGGAAAGGATTTTCAAAAAAGTTTAATGTTGGCTTACGTCTTTGTTTTACTAGAGCTGGTTGAAAACCTTCTAACTAAATGTTTTTGGATGGAAAATGGGAAATTGTTGAAAATGGTCAGAATTAATCACTCAGTTTTTAAAAGATTCTGAAATTGTTGAAACATCTCATTTTGACGTTGGCAAAACTTAGTTTCATTTTTTAATTCAAAAACATTTTGCTTTACAATTGCAATTACATTATACTAAAAAGAGTCTTAAAATCTTTTTCAAAGTCTAAATGAAAACATTTCAAAGTTATCAAAACGTTTGAATTGGCCCAATCTGATTTTTTCCCCTTATTTTCTATTCCTAAAAAAATTCAAGATTTTTACTTTTCATTTGTTTCGGCATAGGGAAAAAATTGAAATCCCAAAAGTTCTCATGGGACAGATAAACTGTTTCTCACACAATTCTTTGCCTTCAGTGGAAATACAATTAAGCCAACAGAGAGCTTTTGCAACTATTACATTTCGTTCATTGTGAATATATTCTGATATACTCTTTGACAGCATTCTCGGCATGCCTGCAGTTACCTCCACAGGACAGTAAACAGTATTTGTCAATTTATACAAAATTAAGGCTTCTCCTCCCTCTGAGTTACTAATAGACTGTCATATATGTCTACTAGTTACTTCAAGGGAGGAGAAGCCTTTATTTTGTATTTATTCACGGAAGCTCTTTACCGTCCTGCAGAAGTAACTGCAGTCATGCCGAGAATGCTGCCAAAGAGCTGCTGGTGAAACATAAATCTCTTCTCTAGCATCTGTTACCACACCCATTTTCATTCCTCTAGGATATGGTATTACAAATATTGAAATTTACAGTTTTTAATGTGTACTCTGCCACCTTAAGGCATTGAATGAACTAGGACCTAAACAACACAAGAACAGTCTTCTACCAGTACAACACCTGCATTCCACAAGGACAAAGTGTCCAGAAAGATGTAGGTTGTGACTGTCCAGCACTAATAGAATCCAAACTACGGAACTCCTTGCCAGAGTGATCAGACTCAGCCAAAGATGACAGTGTTCAACAAGGTGTACAACACATCTTTTCAGTGAAGCCATCACCTAGAATGGATACTCTTAAAAATAGAAAAAAGAAACCTTACACCATAGGTCAAGGAAAAGCAAAAAAAAAAAAAAAAAAAGTACTTTTTAATCTGGCTTTTGTGCACTTAGTTTGTGTAATACTTGGTTCACTGATTATAAATACCATCTAATTACCTAAATGATATTAGAGAGGGACAAGATGATTAGGTGTTCTGTGGACAATCTCCAATTATAAATTGGAATACAAATTGCTATACTGTGTATCAAAAAGTTTGCCATGGCTTGCAAGAATAAGGCAGTCTTTTGACTTCAGGACAGGAGAAGCTCACCCAGTCCAAATCCAGAAACGCACAGTATGACCATCTAGTGCAACAATATATGTACAAAAAATTCATATTACAAATCCTATTTTTTCATGGATGCTTTTGTTCTTTACTAGGTACGAGTTATGATATTCAGGCTACATACACCAAAACTGTATTTTTCATGGTACAACTGAGCACAGACATCAGCAGCTACTTAAACTGGAAACATAAGATGACATTTTGCAGTATGCTTAAGGAAACAAGACATCTTGCTGCTGCTTTTTTTTTTTTTTTCTTGGCACATTATTCCAAATGACCCACCCACACAGACAATAACCCTTACCCTTTCGCACTCCAGGAGGAGTTGTAAGTGCCAAAAAAACTACTTTTTTAATCTTAACACTTTATTTAAAAAAAATAAAATAGTTTCCTCACATTGACAGCACTGTTGTATTTCAGACACCAGAAGTCCACACTGGTCCCTTTCCAGTTAGGAAATGGATTGGTACTTTAAGAAGTATAATGGTCAGAGTACAGACACCCCAAAGAAAGCACAGAAGGTTTTAGTCCCAGAAAATAAAAAGTTAAACCTACTAGTTTTACATTGTGTTACCTTACTGTAAAAATATCAAGTAAGAGATTTATATGAAAGTTTATAATGCATCAAGCTTAGTTGTTAACATTTTATACATATATATATATATATATATATATATATATATATATATATATATATGTATGTATGTATGTATGTATGTATGTTATATTAAATGTTAACATGAAATATATATATTCATGCTTAAAGCCAGCTATCAATGATATAACTATAATGACAAATAATACAACAGTCAGAGTACAGGCACCCCAAAGAAAGCATGTTAACAATTAAGCTTGGTGCATTACTCTGTACTTTGACTGTTGTCCTATTTATCTCAGAGAGGTAGCCGTGTTAATCCGTAGCTTCGAGAACAATGAGAAGTCTTGTGGCACCTTATAGACTAACAGATATTTTGGAGCATAAGCTTTTGTGGGTAAAGACCCACTTCACCAGATGCATGAGTGGGGGCGGGGGTGGTTTCAGAGGGGTATTTAAAGAGGGGGGTCCCAGAAAAAGGGAGAGCCAGAGCTGACAAGGTCTATTCAGCAAGGTGGAAATGGCCCATTATTAATAGCAGGTATCAAAAGAGGAAAAAAACAAGTCAGATCAGACAGGGGGATATGAGCCATTGTCAGAGTCTAATAGGGAGATCTTAACACCCAGGGCAGAGAAGCTGCCTTTGTAAGCTGTGAGCCACTCCCAGTCTCTGTTTAATCCTTGGTTAATGGAGTCAAATTTGCAAATACATTGCAGCTCAGTGATTTCTCTCTCCATTTGATTTCTGAAATTTCTTTGTTTCAGGACTGCCACCCTTAAATCTGCCGCTGAGTGTCCAGGAAGTTTGAAGTGTTCCCCCACAGGCTTCTGTACATTACCATTCCGAACGTCTGATTTATGTCCATTTATTCTTTTACGTAGAGACTATCAGTTTGGCCAATGTAAATTGCAGTGGGGAATTGCTGGCACATGTTGTTCTCTTTGTAATCATGACTGTAGTGCATCTTCAGCATCCCTTCACAAGAGGGTGCTGAAACTAGTGGGGAGAGAGGGACCACCTCTGCAGCAAAACTGGCTTCAAGCATCTAGCCTTTGTCCAGCCCAGGAAAAACAATACCATGAGGACTGATCGAAGCAAATGGGAACCATTTGAAATGGAAAAGAAAACTGCAGTCGTTGAATACTGAGAAATACTGAGAACATGTGTGCACTGCAGTGTAAACCCAGGGCAAGCAGAACTTGAGTAAGCAGACCTAGCACTTCAACACATGCCTGCATTTGTAACCCCTATTTAAGAACTGTGAGAGCCTGGGTCCCACCCTGCAGGTTCAGCATGTACACTGAATTATGTGAGTCCAACAACCCATATCCCGGCCTGCCGAAATGTGGCCACTGCTCACAGTGCAATGTGGGAAAACTGAACTATCCATCAAACTTAACCTAGGAGAGAAAAAAGAAAGTCAACATTTGGGATGTGGAATATTTTTGGTGCACTCTTGGAGCATTAAACCAGTGGAATTGTGTCTGTGCTGCCAAGCAATTCAAAGTCTGTCTTCCTGTTTAACTCTGGGTCTGACCAATTCCCCACAGGGGTATTGCCACCGTGGCCAAAGCCCCAGGTTAACGCAGTTTGGCAAAGTCTATACTGAAGGCCTCCCAACAGAAATCTGCCTTATTGAGAGCCTTCTGCTGACATCCTGGTCTCCTCATTCCACAAGGAAGAAGGGATATGTTGGCAGAGGGGGTTTTCCCTTCATTTGGCCCATCCACGCAGGGTCAAGTGTCAGGAAAGCCTCTCCTGACAGAACTGTTGGCAGGAGATATGCAAAAGCACTGCACGATTTGCATATCTTTGGCTGACAATTCTCAACAATCTAGCCATATCCTTTGTGTATAGAAGGAAGATTGGGCTTGAGCCTGCGATCAAACACTGGGATAGCATTGCAGTGTAGACATACCCAGAAAGATGGCTTATCTTCCCTTTCTATTGCTATAGTGAATGTCTATATTGAAAGCATACAGTGGCACAGCTGCAGGTCTGCAGCTTTAGCATTTCAAGTGTGGACGAGCCCCTCTCAGGACCCCCGGAAGGTCAATGTAGGTAGAGGGAAACTCTTAGGCTACGTATATGTGAGAGAGTTCTGTTGATAAAAATGGCATTTTGTCAATGAAACCCACAGAGCGTCTACATTACCAAGGCATTCTGTCAACAATGAATTGACAGAACATGGCACTTCCGTCAACAGCATTCTGCCATTCCCCCATGAGGCAGAACATCTCTCTCAATAGATCTGTCAACAGAAAGCCAGTCTGGATGTTTCAGGGGGCCTACTGTTGACAGAAAAGCCTTCCGTGGCTCCAGGCAGCTGCCCCAGGGCATGCCCTCTCCACAGCAATCAAAGCTCTATGGTACCTGCCTCCAGCCACTCTTAAAGGCAAGGAAGCCCTAGAAACCCCATGGCAGGAAGCTGAGAGCATGGAAACAGCCCAGCAGCATGATGTCTAAATCCACACCCTCAAAGCCACTCCTGACAACACATCTGGGTGAGACGGCAGAGACCCAGGCCCCTGGTGACCCGCCAACCTCCCCCACACTTCCAAGGAACAGTCTGAGGGGTCCCATGAGCCACCCCAGGACACAAAATATCAGGCCCCTCCTGGACCAAGCCGGAGATCCAGGAACTCCTGGCCATGTGGGTCCAAGAAGACACCTTCCTCAACCCCTTGGCCAATAGGAGGAATATTCTCACCTACACCTAGCTGGTCACTGCCCTTGTGGCAAGGGGCCAGGCTGCCTACACCATGGAGCAGGTCAAGGCCAAAATTAAAGATCTGAAGAAGGGCTACAACTGGGCCTGTGATGCTAAGTGGATGTTAGGGGCAGGACTGGACACCTGCCCCTACCCCCAGGAACTCCACCACCTCCTGGGGGGTGATGACACCTCCCCTCCACCACTGCCCATGAAACCACAGAAGAGGCCCACACCCTACAGCTGGAACCTGAGGAGGAGGAGGACCAGGGGCACCCCAGGACACAACCCCCACCAGAACTGGAGGCAGACACAGGGTCTGAGGCCAGCAACAGCACCCTGGTCATCACCCTGGACTTGGGCCCCTCCAGCCAGGACACCTCCAGGGTGTCCCTGGAGCGCTTCAAGGGTCCCTCCATAAGTGCCTCCTGTGTCACACACCCTGGGGCATACAGGGTGGAAGCAGATGGGGCATGCTGTGTGCCTCGCCAGGCTGGCTCAGATAGGACCTTGCGCTGAGGGCCTGGCATGTGGAAATATGTGCAAGGCAGTGTGCCCCATCCGGACCCAGCAGACAGCTCTTGGGCATGGATGCCAGCCCACTGCCAGCCTCATGGGAGACCGGATGAGTCCCAGGCCCCAGGGGAGGGGTGACCCACCAGCCCCTGCTACGGCTGAAAGCAGGCTGTAGCCACATGATGCCTTCCTGACCCTAGACACGTGGAGGAGTGCGGCTCCTGGCACAGGTGCATGCCCTCAGGCAAAAGTCAGCACCTGCTCCCGCGGACAGTGCTGTGAGCTGCACATGTGTGATGGAACCCTGGGGAGGGCCAGGCTTTGCCTGGCTCACCTGCCACCCATGCAAGGACCCCATGTGGCCAGACACTCCCCCATTGGCTGTTAGCCCACTGACCAGGGGTGAGCCTGCAATGGTGAGCCTGGTCCCTGAGGTACTGTAGAGTCCCATGTGACAGGGTCCACTGTGCAGGTCAAACATGCCTGTGCTCCCAGGACATTCTCATTCCTTGGGCTGGAGAGGGTGTTCGTGGCTGCTCAAGGTAGGGGGCAGGGCCTTAAGGGCTGCATTGTTATGAATGACTCATTGTTCCCCCTCCTTGCCTTCCTTACAGTTAAACCCACATTGAGTGAGGGCTGAATCACCTCCCCACCAGGGCCAGCCAGCGCCATTCCGTCACTGGAGTGATCCAGCCCCAGGCGGCACAAGGGCAAGATGGCATCCCACCAGCAAGAGAGTGGGCCTGCATCCAGAGGGGACATCAATGGGCTGGAGACAATGTCCAGAAGACACACACTGCTGCCCTCTCGAGGCTAACTGACCTCCTTGAGCGGTGGCTGTGGGACAACTGGGAGTGGTGGTCATGGGCCTGGGTCCAACTGATGTCCTGCTTTGATACCTGCACCTGTGTCTCACGGCACCTGTTGGCCCAGCCACCCATGGCTGTCACAACCACTTCCTCCTCTGCCCCCACTCCCTCCACTGCCACCACTCCTCCTGCCTCTGCTCCCACCGGCCATCGCACAGGCTGTGCTGGACCTGCTGCAGTGGGTCATGGACAAGGCCACCCTCACACAATGCCCGTCCTCCTGCCACGCCTGTCCCCCCTGCTTCCCTGTCAACCTAGACCTTGCTGCAGCCTCACCCCCTACATACCTCCCCATGTTTCTGTCCACAACCCAGCCCTGATGGGGACCTTGCACTCATGGTGGGAGGGGATCCCAAGGCTGCCACCATTCTGGGTCCTGCTCCCCTGTAGGATTGTGGGCCCCCACCCCCTCCACAGATTGATGCCCTCCAACCCCTTGTCCCAACACCCCCACTGTATGTAGTTCACTGTTCTTGCACCTTGTACATAGTTTTTTCTTACAACATTTATTTTCAAAATGTTTATCTTGGTTCAAGTTAAAAAGTTGTTCGCTCCCCACCCCTGTATCCCTCTTTATTGGGGAACAGTCAGACAGGAGTGAGGGGATGGTGGGAGGGGTTATCATGGGGATGGGGTAGGGCTGCAGGCCCAAGGATGCTGCTGGGGGTGTCTTGGGATGGGTCACTGGGGGCCACGGGCAAAGCTCTCTCTTAGGGCTTCATGGATCCATAGCCCATCCCTATGGGGTTGGCAGATGGGAGCTGCTCGTAGCCATGGCTGGCATCTACTTTCCATCCCAGAAGGAAGGCCTCTCATTTCCCCTCCACAATGCTGTGGAGGGCACAACACACAATCACAACTTTGGGGATGTTGTGCTCCCCCACATCCAGGCAGGTGAGGAGGCAACTGAAGCATGTCTTGAGGTGACCGAAGGTGCACTTGGTCTGCATCTGTGCCTGGCTGAGTCAGGCATTGAAAAGTTCTTGGCTTGGGGGCAGCTGTCCAGTGTTATGAAGGCACGAGTGGGTAGGCGGCATCCCCCACAATGCACAATAGCATGTGCACATCTCTACTATCAGCTTGTGGTAAGGGATGAAGATGCCCACTTCTATCCTATGGCACAGGCCAGAATTGTGGAACACCCACACGTTATGTACCCAGCCCAAACATTTGATGTACATGTCGAGGAACTGTCCACAGTGGTCGATCAGGTCCTGCAGCACAATGGAGAAATATCCCTTTTGGTTGATATACTTGGCCATGCTGTGTTCCAGGGTATAGATGGGGATGTGGGTACCATCGATAGCCCCAAAGCAGTTGGGGAACCCCAAGGCAGCAAATCCAGCCACAACTGCGTCCATGTCTGCCAGACAGATGACCCCCTACAGAAGGTACGTGTTGATGGCTGTCACAACCTGCAAGGGGAGACCAAACACATCTCTCAGGGACTGAGGGGGATCCTCTGCCTCCTCCCATACTCTCCCCTGAACTCCTTTGGAGCTCTCTGTTTGAGGGTGCCCCCATCAGCACCAGGGTTCTGTGAAGGTGGGACAGTGCAGAGCTTCCCCCCACCCCCTACCCCATTTCTTGCATCCTGATCCCTCTCCCCAAAGACCCCCCTTGAGCAGGACAACCCCCTCTCTCCGTGCAGGTCCTGCAGCCCAAGAGTGCCTTACCTGCAAAAGGATGGCCCCTGTGGTGTACTTCCCTGTGCCCAACTGGTTCCCGATGGAGCAGTAACTGTCAGAAGTGGAGAGCTTCCACAGGACAATGGTGACCCACTTCTCCACAGGTATGTCAGGGCGCACCTGGGTGTCCTGTCTACAGAGGGCGGGGGCAAGCCAGGCACAGAGCTCCAGAAATGTGTCCTTCTGCATGCAGAAATTCTGGAGCCACTGCTGGTCGTCTCCCTGCCCCATGATGTCCCACCATTTGGAAGTGATGCTGTATCTCCAGATCTGCCTGAACACTCATGGAGGGGGGCGAGCGCAGGTGGGCCCATTCGGCAACAAGGGAGTGCTCGTCAAAGGTGGTGTCTGAGTTATCCTCCCAGGGGAGGAGGAGGAGAATGACTGTGATGAGGTTCAGCAGAAGCTGAAGCACTTGTGGGTGGGACCAGTAACAGCCCAGGGGCTGCTCCGGCACCATGGCTATCCTGAAAGCACTGTGTCTCTCTCAGAAAGTGTGTGAGCCCTGCTGTGGCAGCTGTGCTGTCTCTTGTGGAGGTAAGCATGCCTCTGCATGGGCAGGGAATGACAGCCAGGGGGACGCCTTTAAGGGCATGCCTCAATGGGGCTCCCAGAAAGAATTCCTGACCATGCGACCCTGTCTGATGGGGTTCTGGGAGTTGTTCTTCCTAGAGAGTGGTGGGCAGTCTGGCTGCTCTCTGTCGACAGAGCATATCTCTGTTTTGTTCTGCTTTGCAGTCTGGATGAAATCTGTCAACAGAGATTTTGTCTGAAGATACATTCTGACAGTAACTTCAGTTGACAGATTGCTCTAGTGTAGACATAGCCTGTGAGCCAAGAGCTTTCTTTCTTTCTTTCTATTTGATTTAAGCAACCGTTGCCAGGTCGGGAACTGACTCAGGCCCCGTGAACTGAAGATTTGCACATGGTGGTGTCAATCACTGCTCATGTACCCCATTAACATTTCTTTTCCGCACTTTAAATAAATACTTCTGTGTCTGTCTGGTGTGTTCTGGGGCTTCATAAATGTGAACATACTTTACTGTTATGTCTGAGGGTCAGAATCCAATACTGGTATATGCACTGATTAGCACCTTACTCCAGAAGCGAGCCAATTGACTTCATTGCACGCTTTTTTGTGATGGATGGCACAATTCAATATCAGTAAAAGGAATGGAAGCTGGTCCTGACTATCTGTATCAAAGTAAGTGCTATATTTTTTGTTCAGAAGGGCAGTATATATTTAGTTTGAAGTTTTGTGCTGTTTTATCGTTCTCCTGAGTAGATAAACCCTGGGATGCGAGGAATAGCATTATTAACAGTCTTCTTTTGTAAAGAATGAGATGTTCGAATCAGGATCGCATCTCCAGAGTTTTTCTTCTCACCTTGTTGTATATCAGGATTTCTATAAAGGGGCAGTGGGTGAATATTGAGGAGGTTGGATTGCACAACCATAAGCTAATGGAACAAAATGGATTTTAGCTTCAGCTTTACACACCCAATGGTACTATCATTAGAGAATGAAGATAATAAACATGTTGGGTGATTATTTCAGTCAGAATCCAACTAATGATCCTGAAGTACTTTAAAAGTGCCAAAACAATCTATTCATCATTTCATCTACAAATTTAGTGACCATTCAAAATCTGAAACCTGGCTTTCATTCAAAACCAGCTCTTCAATTAGCAAGCACTTTCAGCCAGTGTCAGCTGGGTTCCCAACCAGAATGATAGTGTCACAGAGTTATCTTAAGTGAAACTAATTTAATTAAGACTCAAACACAAAACCGTCCCTCTTTACAAAATGGTTGTGTTCACTGACCTACAGTAGCGAGAAAACTGACAACACAGACTGGGAACACTTTATGTCATTTAGTCCTGTTGTTTTTCCAGGTCCCAGGGGAAGTATTACTCAGTTTATGTCTCCCTCGGGAAGCTCTTTAATGGGGATGCAAAAAGAACACGAAGGCAGCCGTGCAAAGCTGATGTTTTGTACCTAATAGTGAACTTTATATCTGTCATTGTCAACAGATGTATTCAGTATTTTAAAGATATTTAATAATCTCTCTCAGTTTAGAGCATCAGTGATTGTGGTTTAGGAGCTAGAAAGCCAGATTTAATTTGTAGGAGATGACCACTGAAGCCACTGGCTCATTGGCCTATGTTAGGGTTGGGAACGTAAAACAGAGAGTGAGCACATCTCAGTTTAGGATGGATCACACACGGCTCAGTGGAATCGCAGGCAATGTATTGACATGGAATGGCCTGACAGCTGCTGCCTCCATGGTTTAGTGTCCCTCACTGGGTCTTGTGAGATCTTTGAATAAGGAGCTAAATAGTTCACTGATGCATCTCTGTGTCTAGTATTTTATTTGTTGCATGGTTTTTGTTTTGGTGTTTGGTTTTTTTGGTTTTTGGGGTTTTTTTCAGAAGCAATATGTGTTTGAGTTTTCCATTTCATTACACTGGTTGGATGTACTGGATCACACCAGTGTATATCAGCTAAGAATCTGCTCACTTGCATTCGTATTGGACAAAAACTAAAAATAGCAACAAATAGCACAGAGACCTTTTAAATAACATGAGACTACTGTGCCACTGTCTATAACCATGGTTTGATGAACACACATTTTTTACATTGCAATATATACAATTCAAGCCAGGTAGTTTGTATGGATAGTGGCAACAGAGCTAAAGGGGGATGATACTTTGAAGCCTAGCAGAGAGGAGTGATGGTTCATTGCCTGATAACATGCTAATCCATTTCTTGAAGTGACATTGTAATGAGCCAATTGGAAGCAGGCTAATGAGGCGCTAATGTGCATATTCAGCTCCTCATTAGCATAATGGCAGCCACATGAATTTCGAAGTGCAGACTTCATTGGAGTAGGGAAACGTTGAAGTGGGCTGCTTATTGCAAAGCTGCCCCCATCTACACTGTCAGTGTGCAATTTGAAGTCTGTACTTTGAAATTCGCACAACTGTCATTATGCTAATGAGGTGCTGGATATGCATGTTAGCGCCTCATTAGCCTGCTTCCAATTGCCTCATTACCATGCCACCTCTGATGGGAGAGTGAGAATGTAGAAGCAGCCTGAATGTCTGACAGCTCAAATCAAAAGGATTGGTTTTACTGTTTGCAGGCAGGGACCAGTCTTAAACCTTTCCTGACACTGTTTGGTGGGGGACTCCGTCATAGAAAGGGATTTACCAGAACGGCTTAGGGGCATAAGACTTGTACTCCTAAACCTAGAGCTGGCTAGAAAAAGGGAAAAGGGAAGTTCCACTTAAAACAAAACAGAAAAACCTGAAAAGTAAGGTTGTCTATCAATTAGTTTACATGATTGACTCAAAACAGATTAACTCAGTTAAAAATTAATCATGCTTAATGGCAGTTTTAATTTCACTGTCCATAACAGAATACCGTTAACAGAATATGAATTTAAATTTATTATAAATATTTTGAATGTTTTTCTATATTTTCCAATATACTAATAACAGAATACAAAATTTATAGTACTCATTTTATATGATTAGTTTTATTAAACTATTTCCACTGTAAAAAGACAAACAAAATAAATAACATTTTTCAGTTCATTTCATACAAGTACTATACAGCAATCTCTTTATTATGAATGTGCAACGTACAAATGTAAATCTTATTTGTTACATAACTACACATAAAAAGCAAAATAATGTAAGATGTTAGAACCTACAAGTTCGCTCAGTCCTGCTTCTTTTTCAGATAATCATTAAAACAAAAGTTTATTTATATTTACAGGAGATAATGCTGGCCACTTTTTATTTACAATGTCACCTGAAACTGAAAACAGGTGTATGCATGGCACTTAGCCAGCATTGCAAGGTTTTTATGTTTCAGATAAGCTAAACATATTTGCATGCCCCTTGTTGAGGGAATTGTTCTGGCCAGGTGGGTGGGCTTGTGTGAGGATGTGAAACATGTCTTGCTAGAGTGCAGTGCATACATGAAACTAGCAGATGCTCAGAGGAAGGGAAAGAAACTGAAGCCAACCAAGAGCCTGTAAACACATAGGCCGCAATCCTTAGACACCTAAGTCCCAGTTTTAAGTTCCACTTCTATCCAGAAACTGCCTGCTGAATGCCGTAGGTGTTTTCAAACTTACTTGGTACCCACATTTTCAAGGACAAAAAATATCCCTAGGAACCTATGTTTCTGCTTCTGGACATGTGCTCTATTGCTTCTTTCTGGGTGTCCAGGCTCCTGTCTTCTGCTAAAGTCCTAGCATGATCCATGTGCCAGGGAAAGATAGAAAGGTCCATGCCTACCCCCATGTGGGGTTCAATCCAATGAGTGAGCTCAAAGGCTCCTTACTAGATCAGACACCATGCCAAGTCTGGCAGGAGGAAGAACTGATGGTGGCCCAAGATGTTTCACTATGTATAAATAATTAAATAGTAATTGGAGCACTGAGATTGCATTTCCTAGGGGGTGTGCTAAGTACCAGTCTAACAGAGTCATTTCACAATCTCTACTCCAATGACTTTCTCTGGTCCAATGACTTCACATGTAAATAGTAGAAGAGCTTCAAGATATGAATTGAGGGAGCTCCTCAGCTCATTGGTTACATTTTCCTGAGCAGTAAGGGTATGTCTACATAGCAATGTTATTTTGAAATAACTATCCTAGCATTTACATAATGCAACCGCTATTTTGAAATTGGTATACCTCATTCTGGCTATGTCTACGCTAGCCCTTTCTTTTTGAAAGGGGCATGGCAATGAAAAAGGTCAGAAGATGCTAATGAGGTGCTGCTATGAATATGAAGTGCCTCATTAGCATAATGGCAGACGCATCAATTTGAAAGTGCTGCTTTTGAATTGTGTGCCACCCATGTAGATGGGGGCCTTTTGAAAGGACTCCCCAATCTTTGAAAGCCCCTTATTCCTCTTTAGTTTTAGGAATAAGGGGCTTTTGAAGACTGGGCGGGGGGGTCCTTTCCAAAGGTCCCTGTCCACATGGGCAGCGTGCAATTAAAAAATGGCACTTTTAAATTTCCGTGGCTGCAATTATGCTAATGAGGTGCTGCATATTCATAGCAGCAACTCGTTAGCATCTTCCAGCCTCGTTCATGACCATATCCCTTTCTAAAGAAGGGGCTAGTGTAGATGTAGTCTCTATGAGGAATAATGCCTATTCTGAAATAGCTATTTCTATATAGGTGCTGTTAAGACAGGGGCTGCGTCTACACTGCCCCTCTCTTTTGGAAAGGGCATGTAAATGCAGAGGATCGAAAATGCTAATGAGGTGCTGATATGAATATTCAGCGCCTCATTTGCAAAATGGTAGCCACTCACTGTGTCAAAAGTGCCACTTTCAAAATGCAAACTAGGTGTATAGGAAGCCCCACTTTCTAAAGCACCTTTCCTCCTGAAAAGAACTGGCAAGAAGGGTTCTTGTCAAAAATACATGCTCTAGGAATTATTTTAGAGCTGTTCTAGAGCCGTTGTTATGTAGAAGGCCAACATGCTTCCTTCTGGCCTCAGAATCTAGGTATCCTCTGGCTGTTTTTTCTGGAGTGAGGCAGACATCTGTCTTAATTTTCACAAGAAATGACTTAGGTATCTAAACAACCTGACTTCGGAAAAGACATTCTTGTTTATGGATTACTAGCAGAAATAGGCACAAAAAGGTTGGGGCTTAAAGACAAACCCTCTCTTTGCAAAGCTTAATTTCCTTTGTGGATCTGTGTTTATTTGACCCTCGGAGAAACCTGGAGAATATTTGAGTGTTTGTCACTAACTTGGGACTATAGTCAAAGAAATCCTGTTTCTTGTTCCTGCAACAGTGGGAAAAGTAGGACTTTGTACAGATAAGGTCGCATCAAAGAAAATATGTCTCCCTCTATTATCAATTTCAGCTACCAACTGGAACACCCTAAGGACTCTGAACTTTTACTAGCTACTTGGATTTTAAAGGGGACAACAATTACAAACCTGTTCTCTAGTTCAGGGGGTTGGCAACCCCCAGAACACATGCCAAGAGTGGCACACGAGCCATTTCTCATTGGCATGTGTGACAGCCGAGGCCAGCCAAGCCCCTGCTGGGAGGGGCAGGCACGCTCTTGGGGCTCCAGGGGGTGGGGTTCTGGGGGTTGCAGAGCCCAGCTTGGCACTTCCACATCTGGTTACTCGCTGTGGGGTGGGGCCTTGCCAGCCCCTTCCACCTGTTGCCTCAGCCCTGTGGCCCACTGACCGCAGGGGAGGGATCATCACCAGCCCTACCAGGAGGGAGGGATCTGAGTCCGGTGGCTCCATGACTCTTTCTTTGCTTTGTTGCAGCGGGCAGCTCTGGGGAGGCGGTGGTGCCCAGGGCAGGGAGGGAGGGAGGGAGAGAGATACATCATTCTCAGCCCATCTGGCAGTATGAGCAGGAATCAAAACACACACATTGCTCAAGTGGGAGGTATGTGGAGTCCAGAGAGTGCCCACCCCACCACCCAGGCTCTGCCCGTCACACCCCACTGGGCTAAGCCTGGCGTCTCCTTAACTCTTGTCCTACCCTGCTGGGCGACAGGCAGTTCTGGGGATACAGTAGCGTCCAGGGTGGGGAGGAGGCTTTAGAAAATGAGCCACTCTTGGCCCCACCCAGGTGACAGAAGTAGCAAGGTAAGAAGCATGGGAGATATGTGGGGTCTGAGGAGTGACCCCCCTGCTGCCCAGGCTCTGTCCCCCATACATCACTGGGAGCACCAGGCATGCACTGTGTGCAGTGTGCCAGGGAAGAGGGAGCCTGGCACCCAGCCCAGGGATACAGCACCCCATCCCCAAGCCAGTCACAGCCTGGCTCCCCTGGGGAGGGGAAGGAACCAGTCTCCTGGCCAGGGAAGGAGGGGTGCAGCCTTCTGTCTGCAGGGGGAAGTGGGCTCAGACCCGCCCCCACAAGGGAAGGTAGGGCGCACCCCCTGCACCCAAAGGGGGAGTTGGGAGGAGAGAAGCAGCAGGTCCCTTGGAGAGTGAAGGAAAAGGGCAGTGTGTTCCAAGCACAAGGCTAAGGGGCTCAGTGTGCTGCCCAAGAGGTGATCTTATGCTGGCTGCACCCAACCACCAGCAGGAGATGACACAAAAGCAGCATCTCTGTGAAGAGAAGAGAAATGCAATTTCTCGTTCCCAAGAAAGTGCTGGTCCTACCCAATCCTCAGTGTGACTAGTCTCCCTCACCACCAGGAAGAAGGAAAGGACCTGGTTCAAACCAAGCTTGCTGTGGCCTTATGGGAGTGGGCAAACTGTGTCCATCCAATGACTTCTGCAGCACAGAAACATCTCACCTTCTTTTCTATTCCTTTAAAGAGCAAGATTCCCTAGAGTCCAACCAATAAAGTTCTGCACCTTAATTTATTTATTAACAAAGCTGTTCTAAGTAGGACTATTAGGGACTTTAAAAAGTATCACCGGCACTCGGACCGTACATAGAAGTTGAAAGGTTAAATTTTGGCACTCTGCCTTGGAAAGGTTGCTGACCCCTGCTCTAGGTTGTGAGAAGGCAGGATCTTTGTTAAGCACACCAGAATCGTAATCAGTACCCTACTGTTCACAAGGGACTGAATAAACAAGCAGACTGTAGGAACAGATGCAAACTTACGTCTGTGATGCCCACAGGCAGTGAGTTAACAATAATATTATTAGTTTTAAATCCTAGTAATACCCATTTATGGGACCCCCAACTAACAGTCTATTCTACAGCTATACATCTACCCCTAGACTGTAAACTCTTTGGGGAAGAGATTGTCTAACACACAGAACTGGAAAGGACCTTCAGAGGTCAAGTCCAGGTCCCTGCCCTCTCAGCAGGACCAAGCACCGTTCCTGAGCTTTTTTTTTTTTTTTAAATCCCATAATCTTAAGTTGCCACCTCAAGGACTGATGCTGGACTTAGCAAGTCAATGCTCAAACCAGTGAGCATTCCTTCCCCTGCTCTTTGGGTTCTATTGATATGACAATATTTAACATCTGAAGAAAAGATCATTAGTAAAGCAATAGTAGAACTTTCTCTGAGGTCATTCCCTCTTATTTATTTATTTATACCTAATAAAACATACAATTTTTTTTACCATGGTTAATACAAAAAATGAAATGTGAATGCTAAGTAGATTGTAGTTAACTTTTACTTTACTAAACCACAGACCAATAATTTCTACTAGGCTGAGATCCTCACCCCATTTCTCCCTCCACCAATATTTAATATCATGTAGTAAAGCTTTATATAAGCGAGGATATAATTATGACACTGATGAGCAGATGGTGTTATGAGGGAAGATACACAGTCAAGCAATGGTTATTGAAGGTGTCAAGTCTGTGTAGGGGAAAGGCAGGTATAATGAGGATCATATATCCTGGCAGCACTTGCTATACCCCTAAAAGTAAGGTTGCAAACACTTCCTTACCAGAACTGTTGAATATTTACTTTGATTCAATACGCAACAAATACTTTTTCTTTGCTTGCTTAAGTGATACTTGGTTTTAAGCAAGGCTTTGCATGGCCGTGTCTACACGTGACCCAAACTTCGAAATGGCCATGCAAATGGCCATTTCGAAGTTTCCTAATGAAGCGCTGAAATGCATATTCAGAGCTTCATTAGCATGCGGGCAGCAGCGGCGCTTCGAAATTGATGCGCCTTGCCGCTGCGCAGCACGTCCAGACGGGGCTCCTTTTCGAAAGGGCCCCGCCTACTTCGAAGTCCCCTTATTCCCATGAGCTCATGGGAATAAGGGGACTTCGAAGAAGGTGGCGTCCTTTCGAAAAGGAGCCCCGTCTGGACGTGCCGCGCGGCTGCAAGGCGCATCAATTTTGAAGCGCCGCTGCCGCCCACATGCTAATGAAGCGCTGAATATGCTTTTCAGCGCTTCATTAATAAACTTCGAAATGGCCATTTGCATGGCCATTTCGAAGTTTGGGGCACGTGTAGACGTAGCCCATAAGTCCAGTTCTGCAAATGAAGAATATGACTTATGATTCCCTCCTTGCTGCAATCTCTGCTCAAAAAACCCCCATCAGTTTTCCTTTGAAAAGAGACTGCAAAAAATCCCCCTAATATGAACTGAGAAGAAACCAGTAAAGTGATGCTTTCCACTATCTGCTTAGAATCTCAAACAATAGCTTTGAGAAGTATGAACTACCCCATTCATCTCAGTGTGGTACTAAATCTGATAATGCACATTTTCTTCTAAAATGGTAGTAGCTATTTCATTATTGATCATTTTAACTTCCAAACAGTTTGATTGTTCCACAAATGCAATCTGCTTTTTTACTCCTAGATATCAAAACAAGCAAAACCTCCAGCTTTGCATAACGCTTTCAATAACATAGTTATAAAAAGATGCAGTAAAAAGTTCTTCTGCATATTGGAAATTTAACATATACTGGCAACATCCTATAATTTGAATGTAATATTAACTTAAGTAGCAGAGGACTATTGTACTGCATTGTTTTCTTAAGTTATTATGCTCCTGTGAGGTAGAAATTAGCTGAGGCACATGTACATACTCCTGCACTGGTGTCCAGATTGCCTTTTCTTTCTTGCTTTCTTTTGCTGTTGTGTTGGTGATTTTTTTTCTCCAGAAATTAACTACTGAATCTATCTGATGCACAGAAGTCTGCCTAAATTTCCAATATGTCTCAGCCATTAGCTCTCAGGTCTGAATTGTCCCATTCATTTGAAAGAGTGCTTACTTGGGTGCCAATTAGGATATTTAAAATGTCAAAATTGTGAACTATTTCTCTGCTCATAAAAGCATGTAAAAAAAGAGAGAGAGAAAATATAAATACCTGAAAATCTACTACACTATAATGCACAATGAAGGACGTGTGTGGGGTGATCATAAAATGAATCCCAGGTCATTAATAACACATGATAGTGTTTTAGAGGGAGTCTGTCAATTGCTCTCCAACCTTTGTAAACACAAGATTACATTCGGAATTTAAGTGCAACCCAGGAACTACCTCAAACTCAAACATCCTTGCCCCACCTCTGGCCTCACCCATTCTCTTAGGCCCCCTCCCTGCCCAACTCTTTTCTGAGCAACCACTCCACTCTCTCCTCCCCCTCTATTCTCACTCACTTTCACCAGGCTGGGACATGGGGTTGGGGGCAAGTTCTGGTCTCGGGCCCTGGGGTTTGCTATGTGGTAGGAGCTCCAAGCTGAGTCTGGGGCAGGAGGTTAGCCTGTAGGAGAGGACTCTGGATGGGGGATCTGGGAGGGAGTTTCGGTGCAGGAGGGACTTAGAGCTCAGGCAGGGAGTTGAGATGCAGAAAGGAGTTCAAGGCTGGGGCAGAGGTTCAGGATGTGGTCTCCAGCTTGACACCACTTGTCTCAGGCAGCTCCCTGGCCCTGCAACAATTACAAAAGCAGCCAATGAATGCTGTTGGTACCTGCAGGAAAGGGTAGTAGATGAACAACCCCCCCGCCCTACATCTCCCAGGGGCTGCAGGTGCAAGCCTTTCATTTTCAGGAGTGATGCTAGTCCAGGGCAGGGGGGAGTCCACCTTAGCTCCACTGTGCTGCTGAACTGTGAGCCACCAATCTCGTGATTTGGAACAAACACACATTGAACCTCTCTAACTCGCAAATCTCTCATCCAGCAACATTCATAATCCAGCATGATTTTAGTTAGCCAGATGACCACTTATCACTGGTGTGGCCTAGTTTCCCATGGTCCCAAAAGGTTTGTTTACAGCCACCAGTCTTGGCTCTCAGTGTTCTGTGCTGTTATTTAGCTGTAATTCAGCCCCAAATGTCTTCTAAGAACCCAGTAAGCGGTGGAAGTGTTGATAATGTTTACAGCAAGAATAACACTGACATTTCAATGTCTGTCTGTATAGGTTAGTAATTTGCTATGTCAAACTTTCCCAGTAGCTCTATGTGTTTGAAAGAACAGAACAACTTTGAAGAGTGTTTCCAGTCTCTGTTGCCAAATTAAATCATGCCCAGCTATGTCAGCACAAAATCGGCTCCTAAAATACCAATGGATCCCTAACCAATACCAATAAATTAATCCGTGGAGACTGTGGTAGGCTTGTTGACAAATGAGGAGACTGGATCTAATATTCCTATAGTTTCTTCAAGTTCAAAAGATAATGACGATATTTTGAGCTGCCCTTGCATAAAGATCTGTTGATCTATAATTCTGGGGGGATACAAGCTGTGGCGGGGTGGGGCAGAGTGGGGAGACAGGAGTAAAAACAGAGCGGAGACAGAGCTGACAATCAAAGTGGGAGCAGCTGAGGAGTAGGCTGCCCTAAATCAGTTAGTTCCAGCTGATCCTCCTCAGGGCTAACTTTGTAAGCCCTTCTCCACACAGGGCAAGAGGAGGGTAGCTAAGGAGAGTTTGGGAGGCATGTTAGGAGAAGAAATGAGACTTAGAGGAAAACGGAAGAAGGAGAGGATCCTCAGCAACCTGGGATGGAGACTGGACTGGCTGGCTGGCTGACAAAAGCCAGGCCATCTTTGCTTGGGCCTCCTCGTGAGGCACCTTCAGGTAGGATTGGGTGTTGGGCACCCTGGGATTTTGGGAATGGGGGAGGTCCCCATCACTGCTGGCACAAGGCCAGGCACATGGCCAGCAACTACAGGCCAGGGGCCCTGGGACAGCTGTGGTAGCTGTCAGGGAGGGGCCTGCTTGGCAGGATCCCCACAAGGGCCATGGACAGCCATGCAGAACATGTGGCATAGGAGGACAGGTGGTGGGGAGGGTGGCAAAGAGCCCCACAAAGGGCCCAGTGTGGATGGACCCCACAGCAGCAAGCTGATTCCCTAAAATATTTAATAGTTTACAGGTGCTGCTGCCATATAATGAGTCATAAACAGCCAATTTGTTATATACCAAGTCAAATTTTCTTGAAAAAACATTTTAAGGTTTTTGTGGCATTTTTCAATATTTGCTTTATAATTCTGAAATCATAAAAACTTTAAGTTTTTGATGACTTTATTGCATGACAGGTAAGTTTCTGCAAGGTTTTATAAAGCTTGAGTATAAATATTACTATCAAACCATGATGCCATGGTCTCAACTACCAGCATTATATGTATATCTATTTCTTTACCTCTGATGAAAATAACACTCTCCCATGTATTCCCCCTGCACTGTGTAACATAAGCACTTGGATGAAAACAGCTGGTTGAGGCTAGATTTGGGAAAGAGGTAGGTAATATAAGTGAGTAAATGGGGGTGGGGGACCTTAGTCCCAGCAACCACCATCATCTTTCCCTCCACCAAAGGTGTCTGTCTCAAGATTGGTTAGGTCATGTAGGAACAGACTCTGTCAGTGAAGGGCAATCTGTGGCCTTGATATCTTGCTGCTGGACACAAAGCTAGTCACAGGTGCTACAAATACTTTTGTCTGTATTTTTAGCCAACAGATAGAGTCCCAACCCTAACATGGACCTGGCCACAGTGATCTATGCTTTTGTGACCTCCAGGCTGAAGTATTGCCAGTTACTTAACCTAGATATGAGCACTCCAACATCAAAACAACTTCTGTTAGTCATGAATAGAACAATCTGCCTCTTCTGTGACACCACCTTCTGAGAGCATACCACCCTGGAGCTCCAACCATACCCTGGCTTACCACATAACAGAGGTTCACATTCAAGTTCTCAGTATTAACCCTCAAGAACTTCCACTGAATTGGTCCAATATACCTCAGTGAGCTCCTCACAATGACTTCCCCCAACATCTATAGTCCTTATGAACGATATTGAGGTTGGCAACTAAAATAGAAAGAAGAGCCATTTTTTTGCAATTGGTAAACTCAATAATTCAAGAGCCACAGTGTATGTGAATACAAGACAGTCCTTAATAAATAACATCAAATAATACTTTTTGTAACCCCTATTTTAGAAACCGTGCAGACAAAATGATTTGTAATGTGGTACATGTTTACTGCAGGACTTTCACAAACTTTTTACTTACTCTATTTCCTCACTCTTTACATGTGTGTTTGTACCACTGCTTTCCTGACTTTCACTCCTGAACCTTCTCTCTCTCTTTCTGGAGGATGCTAGTGGGAGTTATCCACCATTTCAAGATCACGTATGGTTTGCTATTTAGATAGTTGTTTATTTTCAACCTAGAAGCCCCAAAATTATCAGGACGGTGAACTTTTTTCATTTGTTTTTTGTTACTTTGCAATTATAGCATTGGAAGTCACAAAGAAGTCCTTAAAGTGCTTCATGCAGCTCCAGAGATGCAAGTTGCAGACCCCTGAACTATATGAATCATCCTCAAGGATGCAACTTGAGACCAAGAAGTACAGCATTCTCCACATCAGGGCCAAATCTCTGGAGTCCTTTACTGGAGGAGAGCAGGAGGACCACAAAACTCACTGTCTTCAGGATATCTCATTTCTTTTATTTAACTTTGGCATTTTAACAGTTGCATTAGAAACAGCAAAGGAGAGAGGAGGCAGAATAGGAGGAAAAAGAGGTGCAGGCAAAAACAAACAGTGAAGAAATGGAGTAAAAGGACAGAAGGAAAGAAAAAAAACAGCAATTAAATCTAAAATACACTATTATACTCTTGATAGCCTCAGTAGGATCTCAGATGTGCCTGTGATTGCTGCAATTGCCATCTTGCTACTTGTTCAAGATTGTCGTGAGATGGCATGGCATCCCTCTGACCCTGAGGGGGAAGAATCGCCTTCCATGCTCAGATGGGTGAAACCAGGCCTGCTTCATCCTTTCCATTAGAAGCACACATTCATACAGGAAGTACAAAGGGCAGAGCCTTCTTGCCAGTTGCAGCTGAGAACCCTAGGGAGGCGGACAGACCCTGCTTGCTTCTGGCTGCTGCCCCTGCAGGTTTCACCAGTGACAACCTTCCTGCCAAGGAGCTTGCTTTTGCCATGGATGTGCCAGAGCTGCCCCAAGCCACTACCCAGGGCTGGTGGAGGACACCCTGCTTTTCCAGGTACACCCCAAGGGAAGGAAAAGAAGTGGGCTGGGGCAACCAAACTTAGTCTGGCTGCAGCTTGCCTGAGGTCCAGTCAGCATGTTGCAGATGGAATCCCCACTGGCCCTGTATTGAACCACTCCACCACTTTTAGAGCCCTAGATGAGGGTCCAGTAGAATAGGGTGGGCCTGGACCCCATCCATCACCCCACCTCTTGGGTTGTAGTCTCTGATCTCCAGGCCCAGTGGCCTGTGCCCGTCATTTGTCAGCAGGAGTTAGAACACCACACCGCTGGTCTTTGCTCTGCCTCTGCCTCTGCAACCAGAGACCAGGGAACAAGTAGTTGTTTACTATGTCAAATTTTCCCAGTAGCTCTAATGAGAACCCACACAGGATATCTCTGTCTCTACAGCAAGGGCTGGATTAACTCCTGGATTTGCTCTAGCTCTTCAACAAGACACCAGCACAAACTGACAAGCACACTGCTTTGCCCCTGCAGCAAGGGATCAGAGCTTGGTTTGTTTTGTCTCTCTCTGCCTCCCGAGGCCAAAGCTAATAGATTCATGGGTTGAATAGATTAGGGTCCTAGAAGGCTGGCTGCTCAACCTTCTAGACTGGTCAGTGCACTAATGCTTATGTTAATTTCTCTGATATTGTGTGGCTGATTTGATGATGAAGTGAAGCTATGTGCCCTCCCCACGACCCGGAAGTGGAGGGACAATTGCTCCACCAGTACAAAGAGGAAACAAGCTTCACCATTTTTGTAAGCGATTTAAACCAAACACAAGTGCTGTGGCACCTTATAGACTAACCGATATTTTGGAGCATAAGCTTTCGTGGGCAAAGACACACTTCCTCAGATGCATGAGTCATCATGATGCATGAAGCGGGTCTTTGCCCATGAAAGCTTATGCTCCAAAATATCGGTTAGTCTATAAGGTGCCACAGGACTTCTTGTTGTTCTCAAAGATACAGGCTAACATGGCTACCTCTCTGATACTTAAACCAAGCAGTCTCTTGAAGAGCTCAACATGGTTAAATCTCTCAGTTTTTATATCCAAATTCAACAGCCTCTTTCTTTCTCAGTCAATGTAGACAACCCCTCACCCTCCATCACCAAGACCCATAACAAAGGCATTGTCTTCAACTCTGCCTTTTTATGTAGATCCTCATATCCACACTGTCCAAATCCTGCCAGTCTTTCAGCACAATACAATAGAGCTTTTCCTATCCTTTCGCACAGCAAAAATTCTTGGCCAGGTTCTCATAATCTCATATCTTGACAACGACTACCTTCTCTCCAACCTTGACAACAACAATTGTGCCCCACTCATATCTACTGCTGCAAAAACCATTTTCTGCATGGTATAAGACACAAACTATTCTCTTTTCAAGCCATTCACAGATTATTGCTGCTGTACCTATAATCTCTACAGGGTATGAATGGCTCCTTCTGGCCAGTGATGTTGACCTTCAATTGTCCATGTGTTATGTTTCTGAACAAGCACCTTGTGCTTTCTTTCATATCACCCTTAACGTATGTAGGGAGTTTCAGTACATAACTGCAAAGCCATCTCATTGTCATTCTCCAAATCCCTCTGTAAGATCTGCTTTACTGTCATGCCTACAAAGAACTGGACAATGGGTTAGGTGGCTAGTGTACTCTCACTGGTGTTTGTCATGCCAACCAGTATTGATTCACTTTTTCCTTGTACTCCTTCCATCTATCTTCTGTATTCATCTGTTCTCTTCCTTAGATTGTAAGTTCTGTGGGACGGGGCCATCTTTCTGTTCATGTGCTTTTCACTGCACCTAGCACAATGGAACCCTAAGCCAGGGCTGGGGCTTCTAGGTTCTAAAATAATATAAATAATATTAATAATAAAGTGAGTTAAGTAACAGCAGCTCCTCTCTTGGGTTCTAGTCTTCGTTCTGCTAATATAATGTGTGTGTGTGTAAGCAAGGTAATTTTCCTCTCTTCCTACCACGTCTCATTCTATTGTAAACTTCTCCAGGCCTGACTGTCTTGTATTATAAATCTGTACAATTTTTATAAACTTATAAGTTTGTACAGTCTTTGGAACAATGGGGCCTCTGGGAACTACTATAATAAAAACAAACAATCTTTACTGTTAACTATATAAGCCTGTACAAGAGAGGGTTTCAGAGGTTGGTTTACACTGTTTATGATTATTTAGAGTGATTATTATTAGCTCCCAATAGTGCCAATATGGTAGATTGTGGACAAATTTAAAAGATGACACAAACCCTAATTTAATAAATATAAATTGTAAAACACCATTGTGGGCTATTTTTTTAATCTGCTGTTCCCAGTTCATAATGGTTTACTGTTTGTATTAGTAATTAAAGGCCATTTTAAAATCAAAATCACTCCTAAATATTTTGACACTTTTGCATCTACATATAATTTTCATCAAGAAAATATTGTTGTTTTAATCTCAAAAGAAAGCAAGGAAGAAAAAAATCCACAAGTTGGCACATTCTCCATCCAGTCTGTTGTAAGACAGCTTCAGATAACCATGGATAGCCCCATTGTAAGCACCGTCTTGCTATGGTACTTAAAAGTGTCTGTCAGATTAGTACTGCTCTCAACACAAAGTCAAGGTTTCTGTTATTGTTCTTTTAGAAATGAGCTAAACTAGTGAACTCTTCAGATAACAGATGAATCTCCTTGTGCATCCCTCTTCAAATTCACAAATACATGTCTGAATGATGGAGCCACAACAAAACGCTCTTTTGCCTCGTAACCACCTCAGTGCTATGGTTTTACAGACCACCAAACAATCAGAGATGGGGGAAGAGGGAGAAGGCTTCTTTGTCTAAACTGCTACTTTGTTTCTCTTCTCTGGCTCTGCAATTCCCTCCCAGCACTACCATTGCCATCAGAAACGACATATTCCGCATTACTAAATAGCAAGAGCCATAGGGCTTTTCACTTCTAATTTCACGCCATAATAAAATGCAGTGGTTGTTTCAGTGGGGGATCTGAAAAGCCTTTCTTTGTGAGGCCCATTTGATGGTCAGGTTAAGTACCACATTCTGGCAGCAGGCATCTGAGCTTCTTCATGCAGTCATGGTAATCGGGGAGGGAAAAGAGAAGAAAAGTCCAGGGGTGGGGGAGGAGTTCATCAAAATTTATCCCCTTTTAAAAGCAAATTACATTCTACTACTTGACCAAAATATTTAGGAAACTGGTGCCTGACTCACTGATGACCTAGTGGATTGATTTCATTATACTGTAAAAGAAAACAAGGCCTGCCTAGACTGGGTTGTTTGTTTCTTATATGTGCTATGTGTGAAACTTGCTGCTCTAATGGAAACAAAACAGAATGATGTCCATGGCTCAGAGGAAGATTAAGATTGTATGAATTTGCTTGGGCAAGAGAAAACAAAAAATACTGAAAAACTTGACTTTACAATTCTATTATGTTTCCCTTTTTGGAGTAAGCACATTTGCAGATCAGGGATAGAAAAGGAGCACACACCGTTCCTAAACAGCACTAACTTCCAATCGGCTGAAGGTGATGGAGCCCAACTACGATCTAAACAAGAGATCTTCTAGCAGCACAGCTGTACTAATGCAACCATGCTGCCATAAGAGCTCTTGTATAGCCACTCTAGAGCAATGGGAGAGAACTCTCCTGTCAGCATAATTCCACCACTTCTAATAAGTAGTGGAAGAAGCTCACCTGATGACCCAGAACTGTGCATACTACCACTCATGCAAGTAAAACTTACATTACTTGTGGGGGAAGGGGACATCACATCCGTGAATGACGTAAGTTTTGTTTCAGAGAGGTAGCTGAGTTAGTCTGTATCTTCAAAAACAACAAGAAGTCCTGTGGCATCTTACAGACTAACAGATATTCTGAAGCATAAGCTTTTTATGGGCAAAGACCTGCTTCATCAGATGTAACAATTTTTGCTGAGAAAAGTTTTGTTTTGTTTTGTTGAAAGAAGTGATATTGTCGGGGCCTCAGTATCACTACTGTTTCTTTCCATAAGGCTGGAGCTTCGTTCCAGATGATCACAGTTACACTAGCAGCAGAGAATAATACATTATACTGCCTTGAAGTAAACAACTCATTAAATGTTTTATGCTTAGCTAAGTCTCTCACAGTTAGTCTTCAAGCGTGAATGATGTTTTTCATTTGAGCCCTGATCCTGCCAATCATCCTGCAGGCAGAATTCTCACTGAGTCCACCAGATGTTTGTATGCCAAACACTTATAGGATTGAGCCGAGGGTTCCATCTTCATCCATATTCTATTTGCCTCATGCACAAATGCCAAATGATAAATAATGGATCTACTTAAATAATAGATCTAGTAATAAAGGGCATTGAATAATATTTTGTGATCCTTTCTATGATAGTTACTGTATGCCCTGTGGAAGGCAAGAGGACCATTTATTACCAGAAAATTACAAGATTAATGGACATAAAACCATAGCTATGGTTTTCCCCTTTTGTTTACTACATTGCAAAATGTGCTACACCCTAACAAGCATGTACATTCACACTAGCCTTTGGGGGAGTGGGGTAAGGGACATCTAATCTTTGTAAAGACATTGTTTCTAAACACCACATACTGATCACAAGCCAGTAACAAGGCTTTGTGCAAGTTAGTACTATGGTGGTAGGGGGTGCATGTGCATCAATGGATGGAAAGAAGAAATCCTCCTTACAAACTGGCAGCTTTTTGCAGCTAGCAGCAGAGTGAACAGACAGTTATGTACTACACTACTATGGGATGGCATTTCAGCTGGGTCATCTCCTGCCTCTCCCCCCATATTGGGAGCTTTGAGTCTGTGGATCCATAAGATGACTATCTGTCTCATATTGGCTGCGTCTACACGTGCTGGCTACTTCGAAGTAGCCACGCCAACTTCGAAATAGCACCCGTCACGGCTACACGTGGCGGGCGCTATTTCGAAGTTGACATCGACATAAGGCGGCGAGACGTCGAAGTCGCTATCCCCATCAGGAGATGGGAATAGCGCCCTACATCGACGTTCAACGTTGAAGTAGGGAACGTGTAGCCGTTGCGCGTCCTGCAACATCGAAATAGCGGGGTCCGCCATGGTGGCCATCAGCTGAGGGGTTGAGAGATGCTCTCTCCAGCCCCTGAGCTCGATGGTCACCGCGTGCAGTGGCCCCTTAAAGGTCCCCGCCCCCTGCCTTCCTGTGCAGGAAGCTGAGAGAGCTTGCAGGAGGCAGCCCAGCCACGCAGCCAGCCTGCACACTCCTCTGCAGCCACATCAACCCCCCACCGCTGCGATGGCCGCCCCCCCAGCCCCCTAAGCGCCCCCAGGGCACCACCCCCAAGGGGAGCCAGGGCTCCCAGACCGGCAGCCAGGCTGGGAAGCGGCAGCGGGGCCCCGCCTGGACGGAGGCCGAGCTGCGGGACCTGCTGGGGCTCTGGAGTGAGGAGGAGGTGCTCCAGGTAATGGAGAGCAAGAGGCGGAACGCAGATGTGTTCGCTCGGCTGGCCGAGGGCCTGGCCACCTGGGGTCACCCTGCCCGCACTCCTGACCACATCAGGAGTAAGGTGAAGGAGCTGCGGCAGGGTTATGCCCGGGCCCAGGATGCGGCTGGCCGATCTGGGGCCGCCCCCGTCACTTGCCCCTTTTACAGGGAGCTCAGGTCCATCCTGGGCCCCCGGCACACCTCCTCCCCTCCGGCCACTCTTGATACCTCGGCCGATGAGCCCCAGCAGGCCCCGGAGGCGGAGTCCGCCCCGGAGGTAAGCCCTGCACCCCAGGGGCCCCCCCAGGAGCCCACCCCTGGGGCACCGGAGGAGGAGGAGGAGGGGGAGTCCTCCTCCAGCGACACGGGGCTCCAAATAATCCTGCCATCACGGAGCTCCAGCAGGGCATCCACCCACCGGGTGTCCCCCGACCGTGGGAGTGGACCATCAGGTATGTACCTCCCCGGTGCACACCCCCGGGGTTGAGGGGCGGGAGTAACAGATATGACCAGGGCCGTCCACATGCCCGGATGACCATGGCCCCAAGGACAGCAGTGGCATGTCCCTCAGAAGAGTGCATCAGCCCCTGCCCCCCCCAGCACGACAGTGCCATGCCCCATCCCTGGGGATGGGGGGAGCAGAACCTAGGGTCCCCCAGGGGGAGGGGGCGGGACACCCATCAGCAGCAGCAGCAGCATCTCCCGGGGATGGGGATGGGGAACCAGCAGCAGAGGGGTGGGGGGACAAGGTCCACGGCTCGGGGCCCACACTAACAGCTGTCTCCACTCTTCTTCCCCCGTGTTCTGCAGCTGCACCATCGGAAAGACCGGAGAGCGCCGGCGAGGTGTCAGTGGTCCCAGAGAGCCCACCGGGGCCATCACTCCAGGCCAGCCCCTCGGCAGAGCACCGACCGGCCCCAGGGCGGGGACGACGGTGGAGCCAGCACCATCCACGGACGGTGACGGACCCCCAGCTGCTGGCCATCCTTCGTCAGCAGCTGGAGGTCTCTGAGCAGTGTCTGTGGGTGGAGGAGCGGCGCCTCCAGCTCCAACAGCAGGCGCTGGCCTGGTGCCAGGAGGCATGGGAGGCCTTTATGTGCACTTTTGAGTGCATAGCGGACTACCTGGGCCCCCATGCCACACTGGCCGCCGCTCTGCCTGCTCTGCCAGCTCCACCCGCCGCTCCACCCGCTGCTCCACCCGCCGTCGCACCACCGTCCGCCACCGAGGGGCCATCCGCCGAGGGGGACCTGGTGCCAGCTAATACCCGCCGGCCTTATCTCCCGGTCCACCTGGGCCCCAGCCAGCCCCGGCATGGGCTGCGGCCGAGGCGTGGGTCGCGGCTGCCAACCCCCAGCGCTGGACATTAGGGGGTGTGGGGCCCAGGACATGGCCTCCCCCTTTGTATATATCCCCCTCACCTATGTTTTGTAAATAGTTTGTATTAGACCCCTGTTCTGTTATGTTATGATGATACCTGCCCCCCCATGTAAATAGTTCTCCCCTTCCTTGTCTTCCCCTTTTTTTTCCTTTCATCTTATAATACGTATATATATATAATATTTATTTTGGCTGTACATAGTTATAATATAAGAAGAAGAGTTCAACATATATATTCTGGTTTGACGAAAAACATGTCTGTTTTTATTTACAAGAAAAGTGGGGGGGCGGTGTGCTGTTGGGTGCTCTGTGGTGTGGGCGTTGAGGCAGGGAGTGTTGTGGAGGATGTGGGGGGTGCAGTGGGGGGGCCTGCCAGCGTTCACCCTGCGGCCTCGTCGAACTGGGCCTCCAGGGCCTCCCGGACCCGGGTCCCTTCGGGGTCCACCTGGCGACTGGGGGCAGCGGGTGGCTGCACATTGGCCCTGCCGACCTCCACAGCCCAGCCCTGAAAGAAGGCCTCCCGCTTGCTCTCGATGAGGTTGTGGAGGGCGCTGCACGCACCCACAATCTGGGGCATGATGGTGGGGCCCGCATCGAGGCAGGTGAGGAGACACCTCCAGCGCCCCTTGAGGCGGCCAAATGTGCGCTCCACCACCTGGCACGCGTGGTTCAGGCGCATGTTGAAGCGCTCCTGGCTGGCTGAGAGGTGGCCCGTGTAAGGGTGCATGAGCCAGGGCTGGAGGGGGTATGCCGCGTCTGCGATGATGCAGAGGGGCATGGTGGTGTCCCCCACAGGGATCTCCCACTGGGGGATGTAGGTCCCCGCCTCCAGCCAGCGGCACAGGCCCGAGTTCCAGAATACCCGGGTGTCGTGGGTGCTGCCAGGCCAGACCACATATATGTCCAGGAAGCGGCCCCGGCTGTCCACCAAGGCCTGGAGGACTACTGAGTGGTAGCCCTTCCGGTTTAGGTAGCGTCCTCCACTGTGCTTCGGGGCGTGGATGGGGATGTGGGTCCCATCCACAGCCCCGAAGCAATTGGGGAAGCCCAGGGTGGCAAAGCCCATGATGGCGGCACCCGAGTCCCCAATCCTCACGAGCCTGTGGAGGAGCAGGGTGTTGATGGCACGGACGACCTGCAGGGGAAGCACATGGGAGAGCACCAGTGAGGGGTGTGCAGGGTGTGTGGCCCTCCCCTGCCAGGGCCCCCCTACCCTCCCCTGCCAGGGCTGCCTCCCCCTCCCCCTGTGGGTCCTCTTACATCCATGAGGACAGCCCCAACAGTGGCCTTGCCGACGCCAAACTGCTGGCCCACAGATCGGTAGCCGTCTGGAGTGGCCAGCTTCCAGACAGCGACGCCGACCTGTTTCTCCACACTGAGGGCACGCTGCATGAAGGTGTCCTGGTGCCTCAGTGCGGGGGTGAGCCACTGGCAGAGCTCCAGGAATGTCTGCCGGCTCATGCGAAAGTTCCTGAGCCAGCGGTCGTCGTCCCACTCTCCGAGCACCAGCCGCTTCCACAAGTCAGTGCTGGTGGGGTAGCTCCACAGCCGGAGGCGTGTGAGGCGGGGGGGCGGGGTGCTGCAGGGTTGGGGGTTGCTTCCTCCTCCCCTGCGGGCAGCTCCTCCTCTGTGGCTAGGATGTGATCAGCTGCCTCCTGCATGGCATTGAGCAGGGCGAGCACTGCTCCTGCAGGGGGGGCTGGGTGGACCTCTGGCTGCTGCTGCTGCTGCTGCTGCTGCTGCTGCTGGAGGTCTATGACTGCGTTGCTCGAGGTGTGCGTGCTTATGGCTCTGCAGACTACGTGCTGTGCAGGCTGCGTGTGTCTGGGAGGGGCCCTTTAAGGGAGCGGCTAGCTGTTGCCCCGGAAGCGCTACTCCGCCCTGTGACCCTGTCTGCAGCTGTTCCTGGCACCCTTATTTCAATGTCTGCTACTTTGGCATGTAGACGTTCCCTCTCAGTGCCAGCTTCGATGTGGTGCTGCCCAATGTCGATGCTGAACGTCAACGGCACCAGCCCTGGAGGACGTGTAGACGTTATTCATCGAAATAGCCTATTTCGATGTCGCTACATCAATAAATAAGTTATTTCGATGTAGCATACACGTGTAGACGTAGCCATTAGGTGGGACAGTCCTGTATTTGAGGTGCCAAAAAGTCATCCTTACTTTTACTTTTCAAAAGGGACTAATTGCCCCATATTTGGGCCCTCCCCCTCTGACTTTTTCCGCCAGCAGCTGCACAGGCGGCAGTCACTTCCCAAAGCCTCGGGGGATCATGGTCAGCTGCCATGACCCTGCTGTTTCACCATGGCTCCCGAGGCAGACTGGCAGCTGCCACCTCCTTCCCAGCTCCCCTGGGCTTGGTGGAGCTGGGAGGAGCCACCCTCCCACTCCTATATCTCCCTGTCCTGTATTTGGGACAGGGGGCTATGGTCAGCCTGTGGATCCATAGAGTGTTAGAGTAATTGACTATTTGTCTGCCTTCCCCACCAACTGCCCACAGTATCCTCTCTTCGCTGCCATGGAGGAAAACACTATATAAAACACAGAAGTGGATAAAGTCCTAAGTGGATAAAGTTCTTCTACCCACACGCTAAAGAAGCGTGTTCAGAACCATGAGCGGAAACAACACCCACTGCAGTTCCGCTATGTTTTGGATTCTCAGCACCAAAAGATAAGAGCAACATTTGGTTTCAAATAGCAAGTAGGCAGCAGTAGCCTAATGGCCCTCCACACACAATCTGAAACCCACACACTTACCATTTTATTTCAATATAATGAAAACAAATGAATGTATTTGCTGCTGGGCAGAGATATTATAAGCCAAGTAATTCAGCATGACATTTCATGGCAGAGTTAGGAAATCCTGAAAACTCATAGTTATCAGAGAATGACACCAAACTCATTTTTATAGATATGAAAAACTTGATTTTATCTTAGTTTATCTATTACTCTTCAGCTACGTCATGTTTTATAAGCACTTTTATGTAGTTGGATTAGCGTGGAGCTGCCCAGCCCTACAGGGCACTTCAGGAGCATGTTCTGCCTCTCAGAATGCCCAGAAAGCTAAGCTCTCCTATCACCACCTAAACGGTCTACAGGTTTGCTCAAGAAAAATACCCGGCTCTTCCCAGATGTTTAAGTGAGACCGTGTTCTCTGAAGAGAAAAACTGGAACAGGCGAGGGACAGATATTCACAGCTGCATATAAGCAGACTTCATTCAGTGGCCTGCAGTAGACTTATTGATCCCTAGGCCAGCAAGTAACATTGTGATAACGTAGTCTTATTTTCTCTACAATACAGGTTACGGAACTTCTAGAAGCACATAATTATTATAGTACATAGTATAGTAATATAAGAATGGACAAACTGGGTCGCACCAAAGGTCCATCTAGGCCAGTAGCTTGTCTTCTGACAGTGGTCAATTCCAGATGCTACACAAGGAGTGAACAGAACAGACTATATCTCCTGTGGTGCACAGGCCAGCATGAGTATTGTGTTTACCTGTCTTCTACCAATAAATTAATGAGCAGCTACACAATGACCAGTCATCTAGTCATTAGAAAATGGTACTTATTTAAGTAATGAATTTCTTCTCTTTCCTCAAGATATTATACCACCATTCCACTCAGCAGAGGCATGGATACCTGATCCTGATAGATGTAATAGAGATTGATTGGCTGATTTGAGCATTGGCCTGCTAAACCCAGGGTTGTGAGTTCAATTCCTGAGGAGGTCATTTAGGGGTCTGGGGCAAATAGAGTAAAACAAAAATTGTCAGAGATGGTGCTTGGTCCTACTGAGAGGGCAGGGGACTAGACTTGATGACCGCTCAAGGTCCCTTCCAGCTCTATGAGGTAGGTATCAAGTTCTGTACAAGGCCCCTGGAGGCTATGGAATGCACTCCTGCTCAGAAACACTACAGATTTGATTACTTCCAGGGCACACACTGGGCCCATTTGATTCCCTTGGCCTTCCAAGGTTTGCAGTAGTTGCCAATGTACTTTAAATATGCACTGCACGCTTGGTAAGAGAGGCAAGATGTTTCTCTACTTTTAAATAAATGAATGGGTTCACAGGCTATGGATAATGAGCTTTTTTATCTATTCTGCATAAATATAAATAAAACAATACAGAAAAGGCATACAACTACTGTGTCCATTCATACTAGCCAGGAATAAGGAAAATTTCAATGAAGACAGAAACAAATGCAATTTTTGTGCAAAGAAAGAAAACTGAATATTTTGTCTTTAGCCAAAACCCAGAAGTTTTGGCTTTCTATACAAAATGACTTCAAGTTTTCAGAGATTAATTGAAAAAATTATATTTTCCATGGAAAGCATATATTTTGAAAAAAAAAACCTCTTAGCTTGCTTTTTTGTTTTTAACTAGCCTTCTGTATGACTTCCAGAAAAAGTAAGACACAAAGCAATGCAGCTCAGTAAAAGATATGTTACTATGTTTTTTATCATCTGTATGTGCTGGTGTAGAAAATATATTTAGAATGTTTAGCACAAGTTGCAGCTCAGTCCTGGTGCTTTCTAGACTCAATTGGCCAATCAAAAAGCACTCACGTATTTCACTGAACTGGAAGGTATTACTTCTAAAAGAACCAGAGGATTATGGCAGAATGTGAAGAATTATACTTTAGCCAGTGAGATTAGCTTGGGACTTGAGTATTTTGATTAACTTGTTCACTGATTTTGAACATAATTAAAATTCATTGATCCTTCCAATCATGAAGTACATCCCATAAAAAGAAAGCTTGATAGTAACACTTTTATATTCATCATTACGTGAACTGGCATAACATGTACGTGGCAGGATGGGGTGATGAAATAGAACATAACTGACTGTTCTGTGGTGAAGGTGCTGCTGACGCACAGCAAAACTCTGAAGTGGGAGTTAGGAAAATGTAATGCTCCATCTCGTTTTCTGCCACTCATCGTAATAGGACAGACTAGTGAGCCCTCAGAGGGAACTAATATAGTGAAAATGTGGTTGAGTGTTGGTTTTAAAACCCCAGGGGGACAATTACTGTGGACTGATTACATTCCCACAGACCCTCATGTAACCCAAATTTCAAGTAAGTCGTGGGGTGTCATTTTCCCTGCTAGAATGCATGTTCTGCAGTTGGGAAAGCAGCAGGAGCACTGGTGCTCCTTTTTGGACGGTTAAGTCCTTGGGATGGTCAGAGGTGGGCAGCTGGGGATGATTAAGCCTGGTGGTGGGCTGGGGCTGTGGAGCTGAGGGGTTAAGTCTGTGGTGGGTTATGGCTGCAGGGGAGTGGGAGGGTTGAACTGCAGCTGCATGTTGGAGGGTTGAACCAGACCCGCATGCGGGGGGCGGGGTGGGGGAGTTGAACTGGAACGACAGGCAGAGGCTTTAACCGGGGCCAGGAGTGCCCTTGGCTGCTGCTTCCCCAGGGCTGGGAGTGCTTGCAGCTGCTACTTTCCAGGGACTTGGTGCAGCCAGGAGGAGCACCCCCCCATGGGGGTGAGCTGCAGCTGTGCGCAGGTGGTGAGCAGGGTTGGGGGGTGCTGAGCTGTGGTTGTGTGGGGCCTGGGCAGTTGAGCAAGGGCCGGGGGGAGCAGGATTTTGAGTTGCGCTTAACTCGTGGTAATGCGAGTTAGGCACAACTTGAAATTGCGCATTTTGAAGGTTTACTGTATCTGAAAATGGTGAATCTTTTATGTACTGCACTCCACAGACTGGCAGACTTGCCTTTATCTGTAAATATATGCAGGGAAACACGAGTTAATGAAGCCTAACCAAAGGGCCACACCCAGAAGTTCTATTCAAGGCTCAATCTTCAGGGGTGCTAAGAACCTGCAGCTGACCCTGACCAAACCAGAAGCAGCAGATGCCCAAAGTTCATGTTTGCTCTGTTCATAGCCAGGGACTCAGTAGGAAGTTAACCTGCTGACTAAACCTGCAGCCCACAAAGTACATTATGTCTCTCTGTGGGTATCATAGGGCACAGTTCATACTTAGAGCACTCTGTAAGGAAAAATAACTATAATTTAATAACTATAATTAAAATAAATACAAATACATGAAACCTAGCCACAGAGTTCAAGCCCCTGGCAAACTGCTACTGAGACACTTGGAGCTGAACAAATTGGACTCTGAGGACCAGACCTTGCT
This sequence comes from Carettochelys insculpta, assembly GCF_033958435.1. Taxonomy (NCBI): domain Eukaryota; kingdom Metazoa; phylum Chordata; order Testudines; family Carettochelyidae; genus Carettochelys; species Carettochelys insculpta. Next base: position 143,298,679 of record NC_134137.1, read on the forward strand.
CCCACTGAAGTCAGTTTTGCCACTGATCGCAACTTGAGCAGGACTCGGCTTTACGAGGCCATTTAGAGGTGGTAGGAATACTTGGGGGAATTAGAAAAGGGGATAAGATCACAAGACAATGTGTCATGAAGAGGAAGAAAACAACCCTATGGAAGGGGAAGGGGAAAAAAAAAGACTATGAAAGTGGAAGGGAGAAAAAAGGAGGAATTCTCTATGGTGACTTTCAATTACAAAGTTTTAAAGTGGGTTTCCCCACGTCCCTGAATGGCATCAATCCACTGAACCAATATTTTTGTCTCTTTAACAGAAATGTTCTTAATTACTTTAGACTTTTCACAATAGTTCACTGAGTAAGAGACCAGCAAACAAAGAAACAGTCACTGTCTTTGTCTGAACAGACACACCACAGGTGCTCAGGCCTACCGACAGGTCAGGAGCAAAGGGGGCAGTTGTCCTGAGGCCTGGTGATACAAAAGGGCTCAGAGCTCCCTGCTGCTGCTGCTGCCGATACGGCAACGGCAGTCGCAGCCAGAATGCCAGGCTCTTTACAGTGCTGCCAGAGCAGTAAGTGACGCATTCCAGGTAGCTCTTAGGTCTGCCCAGGGAGGCAGAAGCACCAGGCTGAGAGCTCCAGGCAGCATTGAGAGCTAGAGGAGTGGGAATGTGCTGCAGTCTGGGTAGGGCGACCATATCTTCCTGTCCCAAATTTGGAACAGGGAAGTATGGGGGGAGGGGTGACCCCTCCCAGCTCCGTCAAGCCCCAGGTAGCTGGGAAGGAGGTGACAGCCGCTGACCCTCCCCCGGAGCCCAGAGGAAGCAGCAGCTGCCAGACCTCCCCCAGATTCCTGGGGAAGCAGCAGGGACATGGCAGCTGCCACTCTCTTCCTACTTCTCTGAGGATCAGGGAAGTGACTTCCACCAGCAGCAGCACCTGCCCAACCGCTGGCAGAAAAGGTGAGGGGGGAGGGCCAAAATACGGGACAATGAGTCCCTTTTAAAAATTAAGTTGGGACGCCTTTTTGGCATCCCAAATACAGGACTGTTTTGCCTAATACGGGATGGATGGTCTGGGTGGTGCTAAGGACTGGCTGTCACCAGACACTCCCCTTTCACCCAAGGCCCAACCTATTCCAGGGGCACAAAGCAAGGTGTTCACCCCCGCCTTGCGCAGGGGGCCCAGCAAAGCTGTTGGCTCCACTGCTGGGGCTTTATAAATAATCCCAAAATAATCACTTGTTGGAGATTTTCTTGAAAGGTTTGTTAGGTGTCCCCATCACAATGCAAACCTTTCATTGCCCATAGCCAGAACTGTTACTGTAACAAAACGAAACAGCAGTCCTGCAGCACTTTAATGACTAACAATATTATTTATGAGGTGATGAGCTTTCACGGGACAGACCCACGTTTCCAGATCTAGAAAATCCTGTCCCACGAAGGCTCATCACCTAATAAATTATATTGTTAGTCTTTAAAGGGCTGCAGGACTGCTGTTCTGTGTTGTGAAGATACAGATGAGCATGGCTACCTCCCTGAGACTGTTACTGTAATGCAGATGTTTGCAGAACGACATGTAATGGCTAGGCAAACTTTGCTGTGCATGACAGCTATAATTAAGGTGACCTCACTTCTCATTTTGCCTGGGATAGTCCTTTTTTTAAGATATGTCCTGGCCAGTGTTCTCTCTGTATTTTACTTCCATGGGTAGAATAAATTTTATTCTGTGCACCAAGTCATATGTGGCTGCGCACCACCAACAGAAACACATGCTGTCCACTGCAGGAGGCTGTGGGGACTCTGCTACTCAGCAAGGTGGCACCTGAAAGTCCACCCTAGTGCCCAGCTCACATGGAACACTGATCCCAACGCTTTTGGGCAAAACTGGGCATTTGTCCCATTTGCTTGTGCCAGTTGGTCATAAGGTGGCAGAAGCAATTGGACAAATGAACAGTTTTATCACAGAGTGAGGTGTGACCCCTAGAGCAGCTTGAAGGAACGTGTCAGTGGAGGGGGGCGTGAACAGCCAAGCCCAAAGCTTTGGCCTAGCCAGTTCTACACAGGTGTGCTGTGGAGAGAAGCCTCACGCTGGCCCAGTTACAGGTGAAAGAGGGAGGCCTTGGGCTGGCCCCACCATGGAGGTGGGAGGGGTAAGGCACAGGGGAAGAAAAGGAAGCCCCCAGCTGACCTTTGAAGTGTTCTGTTTTACCATTGGGGAAATATGGCCATGCTAGTTGCAATCAAATCTGGCTTTTGTTCCATTGCTCAGTGGTGTGGACAATGCTGATTTTCATTAAAAAACAGGACAAGGAATTTGGGGTATTTGGAAAACCTGAATAAGACATACTTTTGAAGAGATATACTACATTCCCTTTGCAGTTTGCTATTTCCCACAGTGAGACCCTTGCTGATGGAACTGTCTTATAGTTTGGGGGCATTTTATAAAATAAATAATTCAGTTACACTAAAATGCACTTACATATATACACAACATAATCACAGGCTTTCCGTTTTTGACGTCAGTGACTTGGGAATATTGGGCTGAATTCTGCCTTTGGGTGAGTATGTCTAACTCTCACGGAAGTCAAATGGAGCCACCCGTGCAACAATGTGGGCAGAGCTCACGGTGCCTTCACAATAACTCCTGCATTTGGAACAATTTTTGCCAAGCCTTTTTCATAAGTGATGCTCCTGCTCATATTATTTAAAAAGGCAGGAATAACAGCAGCATCCCATTGTCTTTATATTTATTTTTCACTTATTTTTCACCTAATCCAGTCTAAGCCAACTGGATTTGTAAGACATAAAAGTTAGTGGCTCCCTTAATACAACTGAATTCATCTTTCACTGTGGTTGAGTGGTATTTGTCCTTGATAGGTGCATTTCAGAAATAAACCGAGTTAATATACATTTAAACTGTTGCATTCTAGTTAGCTTTGGGCTTCTCTACACTTACAGCACTGCTGTAGCTAAATGCTACCTATCCAGATGGGCAAGTTTCTCCCATTGGGCTAAGGATTCCACATTGCCAAGAGGTGGTAACTATGTTGATGGGAGAAGCTTTCCCCTCCACTTTGGACTCACCTTTCCCATCAACATGGTTCTGTCTACAGTGGAAGGTTATGTCAGGGTAACTGTGTCGCTTGGGGTGTAGATTTTCCCTCTTCCCCTTGACACAGTCTTCCTTGCTAAATGTAACTGCTGAAATCCTTGGTTATTATTCGTGACCAAGAAAGATGCTTACAACAACAAATACTCCAACAACTATTTTTTTTATTAAAAAAAAAGAGAATTTGGTACTCAGCTGGCTCCCTGCCCCTGCCATCCCCTCCTCTCTCAATCCCGCAGCTGTGCTGCCGAGGTGCCAGTACTCAGTACCAACAAGGACTGGCACGAAACAAGTACTGCCGACTACACACATACAGAAACACACACAATATGCAAAGCACAGTTTTGCAAATTTTATAAGATCCTGCTACCAAATTTAGGCTTAGTCTACACTTAAGTTTTTCCAATATAGGCAAAAGACTGAAAGTGTAGATAAGGCTTCTGCCAGCAAAAAAGTGTTTTTGCCACTATAGTTTACCATAGAATCATAGAAGAGTAGGACTGGAAGGGACCTCGAGAGGCCATCGAGTCCAGCCCCCTGCCCTCATGGCAGGACCAAGCATTTTCTAGACCATCCCTGAAAGCCATCTATCTAACCTCTTCTTAAATAGCTCCAGTGATGGAGATTCTACCACCTCCCTTGGCAATTCGTTCCAGACCAAAATAACTGAAGCTTGCAAAAGCACTATTATCACTACATCTACACTAGTACTTCTGCTAATATAGAAATATAACAAAAATCACATCCCTAATCCACATTGCTATACAAACAAATGTTTCTGAGCTAAACCTTACCTAGTTTTATATTTTTTATTAGTTGAAGTTGACATCAAAATGATGGAACCATGGCATGACATCATTAAAATTGAGGTGTTTAAGAAATGAGGGAACATGTTCTAGCTAATGTCAGAGAGAACTGCTTTCGTGAAAAAAATCTCAACACCCCTCAAAGCAGAAATACAAACTAAGAGCAATAAAGTACATTTTTTGCACTTAATTTCCCATACATAATGTTTTCAACTCATTCAATGCCTCTAGCTTTGCTTTTATTTGTTTTATATGTTGCATTGATGCATTCTTTTATTTTCCATTGCTTAAGCATGTCAAAATTTGAAGCACTGCAAAAGCCTTCATATAGCACCACAGAGAAAACAAACAAACCATAGAGTTTACTTACAACATTAACAGCTGAAACCTTCCCCATTTCTCCCTCCAAAACCAACTAAACATGCAATTTGTCTTGTGTAGGTCAGGAATTTTGCTCATTTGTTTTGTTTTGTTTTCCTCCTTGAAAAATCCTTTGTTAATTTTTTGTAAAAGACATGAGTTTAGCATCAGAATTACTTTAGGCAAGAGAAGAAAGGCAGCTTTAAAAGGAACATCGATTTAATTAACTTCTTCAAAGCCACATGCCAATTCAAGCCCAGAGCTGGACTTGATACTCCACTGCTATGCACCTGGAATAGTTATTTACAAGTAGGTGTAAAATGCTGCCAAATTAGAAAGATTGTGTTTTACTACACTTTGGACTCACTTTTCCCTGATATAAACTAATACAAGAGAGACAGAACATCAGAGAAAAAGAGTCTTTACAAAGCAGCAATGAAATTGACACGAGTCACATGACTGATTAAGACTAATACACAAACTCTCCAAAAGTATCAAATGAAGTGGCATTTCATTCTTGATTAAAGTGTGAGATCTGATTCTCCTCTCCATTGTAAATGGAGTAAATCAGGAGATTGTAAATTAATTGTAAATCATTTTAAATTTAAATTTTTAATTGGTTAAGTTACCCATGGTGTAAAATTGGGGTAAGTGAGAAGAGAAGCAGGACGCAGGGCTTGTTTTAATGTATGATTGCTCTCAGGCAGGGAATTGAGCTTTAACTTCTTTATATCCATCCCCTATTACGCAGGTATTCATTCTCCCACAAGACAGAAAAAAATGTCTTTGGAAAAAGAGTCCTTTATTTTACCATATCAGATAAGTCAAACCTCATCTTCCTTTGTCTCTGTTGGAGCTGTCACTTAGCTGAGCCCAGGATGCAAACTGGGAATGATCTGAGAGCTCCCTGGTGGCATTCACCCAGCTTCTAAACCAGAGGTCTGCCTTTGGAACTCAAGAATCACCCATTCAGTTCCGGATTTCACCTTTGATTCAGTGAGTAGTAATCTGGTACTGATCTGTCAGAGACACAAGGACGGTGAGATAATGTCTTTTACTGGACCAACTTCCTGGAGTTCATAAAGTTTATCCAGTAAAAGACATTACCTCACCCACCTTGTCTCTCTCATAGCCTGGGACTCCAATGGCTGCAACTACACTGCCTAGTGATTTGGCAGTCATACACTTCCAAGCCAGAGTGTCCCATTGTTATCCTCATTGGTTCTGACCTTCCTACATCACCCTCTGCACTGGAAGGCACGTCTGGGGGAGTAAAATCAAGGCTCAGCCCACTTCCTGCTTTTGATCATCATTTCCCAATCTCCTGTGGAGAACAGTAAGTAAGAAGAGTAGCAGCTCCTGTTAACATACGGTGGCCTGTCCCCAGCTGTCTATGTGCTGCAGCACAATCCATAGTCACAACACCACATGCTATAGGCCCACTATCTCCCATGGGTCCTTCCTGTCCTACCCTACCACCAAATAACCTGCCTACCTGGAGGTTTCAAAGGGTCTTGTGTGGTGTTCTACAGTAACCCTACTCACTGATTGTACCAGGGAAATTTTCCCCTGGCCAGCCAAGTTATTTTCCTGTTCCCCCTCTTAACATGCAGGATCCAAGCGAGGGCAGTGCCAATACATCTCCTTGTTCCTGAACCTGTTGTTATTGCTAACTTCAGCCAGACAGGTAAACAAAGGGAGATATCCTACACGCCTACAAAACTAAATACACAGCAAGGTGTAACAATGGCCCATTTGAGAGCAATGACAAAATGGTTTTGAGTGGGGGAAGGAGGATTGCATTCTCAAGTTTCTATCAAGAGAAAGAAGAGTTAAAAATGAAAACTATACTCAGTTGTGTTCTCAAACCAAAGCTCAATGGAATCCTTGTATTTCTGTACTTCTGTATTTCTGTACTGTAAGTGAGGCCAAAATTGTTTTAATCTGGTCTTGAAAGATAACCACTGCTTATGTGCACTGTAGTAGCCACAAATGGTTGAAAAATTGGGATGTTCTTCACAAAAGTTCTGGGTTTGTATTTTTTAAATCTAAAAATGTAATTCAAAAATTTTGAGCAAGTGCAAAACTGATTGAAAAAGAGGATGAATTTTTGTAAAGATTTTGAAGAAAAAAAATGTCCTTGTTTTTCAGCACAAACTTTCAGAATCTGAAAAAATTTGACCAGCTCTAGTTTCAATTGCTTGAAATAGAGTAAGGATGAAATACACAGACAGCACATTTCAGGGTGTGATGAAAGGTTCCCAGTACAGCAGAACTGCTGTGCTTCCACAGTGTTGATAGGGAGCTGCTATAGAACAGGCATACTGGGCAATGCCCTACACACTTCCTGGCAGAGGAAACATCAGTGCTAACTTTGGGTATACCAGCCTTGGCAATATATAAGGCTTTGGTCAGCTGGAGTCAGATCCCACGTGGAGTTCTACAAGGGATGAAGTGCTACTGCAAGTCTGAGATGAGAGCCTTCTGCCCCCATCCCTGAATTACTCCCATATGCAAAACCTATTTCCTGCTTGTCTTCTGAAGGTAACCCTCAGTATGGTTTCCATTTATGCAAGAATTAAAGGTGGACTAGCTTCTTTCAGTGTAATTTTAAGAAAAAATTACATTTGTGATGAAACATTTATTCCAGTACAAGTAAAGAAAAATGACAGACTGACTACTGTGTCCAATTCTGGGCATGTTTACAAAGCAGTGTCAAAACAAAGAGGTACCTGTAGCTTACATTTATCAAATTTCAGAAATTGTATGGCAATAAACTTTTTATTTGACTATTTCAATATTTTTTTGATAGAGCAGCAATGGTATTGGGGTGAATATATTAGTGTCCCCTAACAGTTATTGAATGCTGCTATGAATTGGCAGCTGTGCTATTTGCACTGAAGGATAAATAGCAAAAGTCCTCTCTCCTAAATTTCTTCTAATACAAAATCATTAGTTAGATTAGGTTCCATGCAGGGATACCGTTGTACCAGTTTGCTAGCCAATGCTTCAGTTTCAAGAATATTGTATCTAATTATTAAAGTTGTCCTTTGACAAGTTGTATAACTTCAACAATCCAACATATAAATGATGTGTTCAAATATATGTTATGAAGAGTTATTCAAAGGAAATGTGGATTGCTCCATCTACATTTCTTAATTGCTCAAGCAGGACCAAATTAGCATTCACAGCCTGTATTTCCCTAACAACAGGCTTTCAAGCAACAAATAATTTGTAATTCAAAAAGACTTTTAGTAAATAGATTCTGAGCATGAAAAACATGTTTGGTGCTTAAAAATTCCAAGACCAGTTGAACACAACTTATTAGTTTATATTTTTTTTTATTTCCTCTAATAGTTCAGAGCAATATTATAGAAAGGCTGTGTGATTTGATAAAGTGGGAATTTTAACTAGAAATTTAGCACTGAGTAGTTCTGTTGCTATTATTATCTGATGCTAATATTATCTAAGTTCCCCACAACCCTTACTTTGGCAAATAATCAAACATACTTATGGTTTAAATAGGGGAAGATCTTAAAAAATAATTTCATATGTAGATTTGGAAAAGGCCAATCACTGCTGAAGTTTTTTAAAGTCTGTCTTTAAAATGGTCTGTAGGAATAATTATTGTAATATTTATACTTCAGTAATTGATACATGATTCAGGCTGATTTACTCATTATCTACATTTTGGGTGCATCTACACTAGCTGGCTACTTCGAAGTAGCTGGCACAACGTCAAAATAGTACGCGTCGCATGTACATGCACTGTGCACTATTTCGACATTGACATCGACATTAGGCGGCAAGACATCAAAATCGCTATTCTTATCCGAAGATGGGAATAGCGCCCTACTTCGACGTTCAATGTCGAAGTAGGGCATGTGTAGATGATTTGCGTCCTGCTACATTGAAATAGCAGTGTCCTCCAGGGCAGCCATCAGCTGAGGGGTTGAGAGACGCTCTGTCAAGCCCCTTCGGGGCCCTATGGTCGCCGCATGCAGCAGCCCTTAGCCCAGGGCTGCTGCTGCTGCTGCTGCTGCTGCTGCTGCTGCTGCAGCTGGGGGTCCATGCTGTGTGCATGGGGTCTGCACCCAGTTGTTGGCTCTGTGAATCTCGTGCTGTGCAGGCTGAGTGTGTCTGGGAGGGGCCCTTTAAGGGAGTAACTTGGGGCTTTGCTGGTCCCTTATTTCGATAGGGAGCACTTGTGTGTGTGGACGCTCTGCATTTCCTTCTGGGGTGGCTCCTTTCAACATTCTCCGTCGCTACTTCAATGTTGAACGTTGATGGCACCAGCCCTGGAGGTTGTGTAGATGATACGCATCGAAGTAGCCTACTTTGACGTTCTTACGCTCTTTTCAACGTTCTTACGTCAAAATAGGCTACTTCGACCTAGTGTGCTAGTGTAGACGTAGCCTTTACATCATTGTTGGATAACACTGAATTATTAAACTTGACTCCATTCCTTTAAAATACGCCTTTTTATGTGTATTTGATAGCAAATAACAAATCATTAATTCAAAATAAACTATGCTCATTTCTTGTTATTTTTAAAAAACAAAGGATCAATAAAACTATCATTTTTTCTTTTTAGTTATGCTTCCAATTTATTTATTTATTTATTTTTACTTTTTTAGGATAAAAGACTTCTCTACATATGTTTTGATGAGGGTAATGTAAGTGCTTCATTGTTAGTTTGTCTGCACTTACTCTAGTTTCCTAAGGAGAAAGATTTGGGGAAAAAAAACTTCAAAGAAACTTCCAATAAAAGGAAAAATACACTTCCTCTCCTCAGCCTACACAGTACCTGCTTTTCTGTTAAAGACAGGCAAAGGGACAGGGGAAGGAGGGTAGGACTGTAGAAAGAGGAGGTAGAGGGCAGGGGGATGACAGGATATATGGAAAAGGATAAAGTGAATGTTTCAAAGACAATAAGATCAAAGGGCATTAATAAACTCCTAACACATGACAGAAAGATCTGCAGGAACTGAGTACAGGACATATTCATGTCAAGTTTGCTGTACATTAAATATTCATGTAAACAAGCCCCTAAATTGATCCAATCCCTGACTTCCCACTGATATAAATGGGTTACTCTTGATTTTCCAGGGTATACTTAAAGTCACTACTAGCCTCTAGTGTGGGTTTCTAATTTAGAGGCTGATTCTGCTACCACACAAGTATGTAGGAAATAGCATAGCCATATGTCCTTAAAAGCCAAGAATCTCCTCATTTTCAGGGCCCGTTCCATTGTCCCCATCAGTGTTTTGCCTCAACTTTTGTAAACCCCCAAAGCTCCCGAAACCCTTATGTGCCTCAACACAGCACAACATTAACCACAAAATTGCAAAATTTTCCTTGCAAAGGAGACACTTGTGAAAAACATTGTGTTGAAAATGCAATTCTCAGTCAAAAATGGTTCCATAGATGCTGGAACTGGAGTGCTGGACATATTGCTGCACACCATTGTTTGAAATGGTTTCTTTTGCATAAAGTTGGTTCAGTGGCTCTCAGAACCCCCACTATAAACACTGTTCCAGAACTGCTGAGTGGTTCTGACCAGCCTTAGCGGACACCTTTTATCGCCTCTCTTCACCTTGTTAATGAATCTCACTGACAATCACAGATTCATACAAGTGTAGGACTGGAATGGAAGGGACGTTAATGCATCACTGAGTCCAGATGCATACAGTGAGGTAGGACCAAGTACCATTTAGACCAGTAGCTCTTAATCTTTACTGCAGCCTACGCCCCTTTGGTTCTCAAAATACGTTCTTGCACCCCTTACCAAAAATCAAAAATGCAACTAGGGGGTCTATACACTCTAAAATACATATTACATATATGTAAAAATAGTTTTATGTTATTACTCACCACAAATAATAGTACAGTAGGCATACAAAAATACACAAGTATTAGCCAGAGACATTGTGGAGTTTTGCTTTAGAAGTAAACTGTAACCGACACGTTAACAGTTAGCAGCTAACTGAATTCAAACAAAGCTGCTGCACTGCCACATCATCATCTGCACATGTGTCAAAAACTACCACACAGCATGGCGGTACACGGTATTTTGTAGCAAGATAATTTCACCGCAATTTGTTTAAAAAACTTGAAAATAAATTTTTGTTTCTATATTACGGTAATTGTTAAAAAAATTGTAGTATTAATAAACACACAGGTTTGATTAAACAAAGTAGTTATATTTATGTGCCTGTGCTTAATTTGTGTTTTCGATGATTTACCTTCTAAAAAACTGTGCCATGTCTCACACCTCCAGAGAGGGCATCACACATCCCCCAGGTGTGCATGCACTCCAGGTAAAGAACCATTGATTTAGACCATGCCTGAAAGGTGTTTGTCTAACAATTTCTTAAAAACCTCTAGTGATAGAGATTATACAATCTCCCAAAGCCATCCTCTGTAGGCCTGGTGTTATGGTTGTTCAGTTTGAAAATCTGGTCATCGTAAATCAATATCAACCCCCGAAACCCTAATGCTATCCAGAGCAGGTCCAAGCCCTTCATTCTTTCAACAGAAATTGAGACTTGAAATTTGGAAAACAAGGAAACAACTGCAGTGGGAATGAACCTTTTCATTGTGAAATGTACCATGTCTTAGGGCCTGGAAGAGTTTTTCTGAATTTAATAAATTCTGCCGTTGGTGGTCATAAAAGGGAAGAAAAAGCCTCATATTAAATTACAAACATCCACGTCTCTCATTGACCTTCCATTGCCATCCCGCCATCTCAGTTACTCTGTCTTCTCTCCCCCTACTTCCAAGGTCCGTGTGACACCTCTTATTAGCACATCTCAATAGAAAAGTCAGTGTGAACTTGGGAATAAAGTCACAACCAACTTGCACCTGACACTCCATGGGTGCTCTGGACTCACTGCACTATTAATACTTAGAATACTGCTATCCCATTGTTTCTACTACTAATGGTTCAGTTATCTAGACTATAGAGGATCAGCAACTCTACACAATGCATTATGTAATGCTTCCAGAGGTACCCAGGCTTGTGAAGGACTTGCTACCACCAGTTCTTAGAGTAAGGGAGTCATAGAATCATAGACAACTATGGTTGGAAGAGACCTCAAGGGGTCATCTAGTCCAACCTACTGATCAAAGAAGGACCAATCCCAGCTAAATCATTCCAGCCAAGGCTTTGTCAAGTCTAGCTTTAAAAAGTCTAAGGATGGGGAATCTTTGTCTATTCCTGATGTAGATAATTTCTCTGAATTCACCAGCCTGTGGCAACACAAGCTCTGTCTTCCAGGTCTCCATAGGCCTCAGTGTGTCTTACAAAGTAGGAATCCATATGAACACAAATCCAGTAGTCCTTCAAGCACCTCTTTTAAATAGTCAGCTGTTCCACTGGACACCTCCAAAATTTCAGATTCTCTACTCCCAAAGATAGATAGATAAATCAAGAATCAGGTTATTGTCACAGAACAGATTCAAGTGATAGAAAAGAAGAAAACTAGAAACAGATACATATAAAACAAAGTGCACTTTCTAGAACCAAAACTGAACTCATAAGTCACCTCTGTATCTCTTGAAAAATACCTTATCACAAGTCGTTTTCCCAGCATATTCAGCCAGGTTGGCTGAGATCCCTGTTTTCATAAGACCATGCCCTCTTTTCATACAATCATGCCCTCTGGCACCTTGTCCTCCCAGGTTGAAGGATAACTGAGGGTTCATTTACATCCCCTATATACTTCAAAAAATTCATTGTCTTATTCCTAAAGAAGATGCCCCTGTTGGTTTTGTTTGTTCCAGCAACTCACAAAATCTACTGAGTAGTATTTTTCTCAGGGTGTAAATGGGTTTCCACTCTGAAACACACAATACCCAATTTGCACATAACCAGCCATAAGTTAGCGTCTCTTCCATTCTGCCTGATAGCAGCATGCAGAGCAGCTTTTGGTGACCTGCCTTAATTTGAAGACCTAGAGAACATGTTTTTAGTATATGTATGTAACTCTTCACACTAAATGTGCAATGACTGTGGCTACCAACGTGACAGGCTTTCAGCAGAGATCTCAGATGTCATTCTTTGGTCGACTAGTATGCTTATAGCAGACTTAGTGGATCCTATACCCTGATGTGCCCCTGTGTCCTTTGCCAGCTGGCATCAAAAGATCCAGGGTTCATATATTGTTGTTCTTGTTATAGTACAAAGAAATTGCATTTAACTAAATTATTTTTTATTTAAGCATCACATAATAGCAACTAGAACAGGCTGTGCGCAGCAGCCTATCATGATTTGTTCCATGTCCTGCAGTCTAGTCCCTGCTTTCCAAAACAGGAAGACTTTTACCCAGCATGCCCCATATTCTTAGAGATCAATAACAGCACAAGACTGAACTGTCTGGCTATAGAAGACTGACAGAAGATTGTTTTGGAATTTGTTAATTTTCTCCCATGTGAAAATCTTTTGATGAAGAACAGGAAGACTTCAAATCAGTTGCAAATCAGGTAATAATAGACTATTTCATGAAGCTGTAGGATTTAGCAAAGCCAATAGAAAAAAATGAAATATCCTAAATATCCTGATCCATCTGGCTCTTGGGATATATTCATATTAAAGTTCATATTTGACTGCTGTAATTGACTTCGTGAACTAATGAATTGAACTGGTTCATCTCTCTTCTTATTTATTTTTCCTCTTATATATTGTATTTTGACCTCTAGGCTATAGATATTTAGGTTGTTTGCTTTTATTGTGTGCAAAGAGACAAAATGTAGGATGTGGAAAACAGGAATGTCTGGAATACTTACACGTATTGAAGGTTATTCTAAAGTACAGTTCAGTTCTCATGTACCTTTTAAAAATATACATCACATTTTTTCATGAAATGTTAAAAGCAAATCAGATTTGTTGTGCTTCCAAATCAGTTAATTCTATTTCATCTTATCTATTATCTGTTTTAATCATATAAACTCATTCTGCTTGTATCAGAAATAAAGTTTGATTTGAAAATTAAGGCTCATTTAAAATCTACATTTCAGTGCAATATAGATATTTTCTTTTAGCCGTTTCTTTGGAAACTGCAACACTATTTAAATGTATTCTATTACTAATTTTCTAATCTAGACAATGTGTTTTATAAACTGTCATGATTTCAACAGACATAGCATCTACATTTAAGTAAATACATCAGTCAATGAGTTGGCAGCCAACATTACCCACTATTTCATCACATAACCTCCTTTATATACTACTTTTAAAAGTACAATGGCCTCCACAGATGGCTTTTGATGACAATTATTTCCTCATTCCCACTGTCATAAGAAGTGTTAGAATTGAGCTAACCACTGATGGAACATCTCCCCAGACCAGTTTTCATTTCAGACAGGTTTACAAATGAAGTCATGAAGAGTTAACAACAGCAAAAGCCAAAAGCTTTTGTGCAGGCATTGCTTTCCTTATTTACTCACCAGACTGAAGGTATTGGCATGGCCATTTTTCAATCAGAACAGGAAATCAAGTTTGTTCCTATTTGCTGGATGACACTTATAGGCTGTGTCTAGACTAGCCCCCAACTTGGAAGACGGTATAGTAAACAGGGTGTTGGGAGATTACTAATGAAGTGCTGCAGTGCATATGCAGCACTTCATTAGGCTAAATCTCCCGCACGGCGACTTCGAAGTGCTGGCTTGCCTGTAGCTGCGAGTCAGCCTCGGGTACTTTGAAGTGCCCGCACTACTTCAAAGTCAGTTTACTCCTCAAAATTTTGCCAACAGAAGTCCGCCACTCAAGGAGCCTTCTGTTGACATCTCGGTCATCTTTGTTTCTCGAGGAAGAAGGGAGGTGTCAGCAGAGGGGGTTCTCCTGACATTTGGCCCTGTGTAGACAAGCCAAATGTTGGGAAAGCCTCTCCCAACAGGCCTGTCTGCAGGAGATCTGCTAGTACATTGTGCAATTTGCATACCTTTTGCAGACAGATCTTTTCAATTTATACATAGCCCCTGTGTAGACAGGCTTCCACTCCACCAGAGGATAAAGGTTAAATGTCAGTTTCCAGTGCATAGAAATGAAAAGTTAGGTCTAATCTAACTCTGTACAACAGCATCAGATCCCTGATCTTCCAGTGCTAGGGTTAATGCAACCAAAGCAAACAAGGAGACGGGCCTAGCACAGTGGAGAGTGTTTCAAATTAACCCTTACTGGAACACCATTGAAATCAGCAGCATTATGTCCTGACAGAAAGGGACACAATGTTATTTTTTCAAAAATAATAAATTTCAGGAGATGCACAAGCATTGCCCTGCTGATTGTCCAAAGCTCCCTTGTCAGTCACTGCTGCAACGAGGCCAATTAACTCATCATTCCTATCTGCAAGACTCTTGATTGATGGAGCTCAAGAAATAGCCAGTACACAGGTTTAAAATTAATATAAAATTCTTCCCCAAAACCCTATCTTATGTGTTAAAAAAATCAAAAATAAGTGCCACTTCTCCACTGGTTTTTATTCTGTTAAAAATTTGCATTTCAAAGGAAACAGAAAATCTTGTGTCAGATAATGAAAATAGCTGACAGGGTTTTGCTCATGTTTCATGATTTTTTACCCTTTCAGCACTGAGTATTAAGATATGAACCTTATTTCAGTTTTGTTGATAAAAAGCACATCACCAAACCAATATAATCCACAACAATGAGAGGTGTCTAATCTTTAAACTATGTTTACCAAGGCAAAGAATCCTTTGAATATGCCTGGTTGCCTTTGGCTTTAGTTATGGTTTTGCTTGTTTGTTTGTTTTACAATTATTTTATTAGTTATATGCATTTATTGGTATTATTATAATAGCCAATAAGATACAGCCCCTGATGTGAAAAGTTTACAGTATAATTTAAAGCAAAGATGCAACAAATTAGTGTAAAACAAAAAGAGAAGTGAGGGTAACAGTAAATAAGCACACTCTTTACCTTGCAGCAGAAAAGCAGGGTGGGAGGGGGGCAATTTGCCACATTGAAACGAAATTTCTGAATAGAGGAGATGGTTAAAAAAATAAGAGGAGCATCTGGAAAGTTTTACCTTTGAATCTTTATTTTCTGTACTGTGGACTACACTCATACCCCTTTCAGTTTATTTTTAAATATACACAATACTGTATTCTCTTTGCTAAATGATTAAGAAATGACTTACCACTTTCAGGATGTAGAAAGCTTTAAAATAACAACAACAACAACAATAGAAGTATTTCAACACTTTCTGAACAATGAATTGGTAATTTCTAAGTTACCACCATCAGCTTCTCAGTGAACATTATTAACTATATAAGTTCTCCAAGTATATACTATATTTTAGGAAATAACTTTTTTTTGACAGACCTGACTACAGGCTGCATAGTCCTGCAGTAAGAGAACCCAATAAGGAGGGTAAGATTGTGTTAAGTATCTCGTTTTGTTTTTCTGGAGGAGGAGGGCATGGAGGAAGGATTTTATAAAATGTATGCTTTTTCCTCTGTTTTGTTTTTTCCCCTCCCTTTTGTAAGAAAACCTCTTCATTCTCAGAACTAATTTCTCTTTGCAATACTTTGTCATTTTCCTCTAAACCATTCTTTGCAACATAGGCTTTCGTTAAAGTCAGGCAGAAGAATATGTTTGTTTTTGCAATGAAGAACAAGTTAAATGTCTCTTTAGCATTCTCTGTGTGGACCCATTCTAGTACTAAATTCCAAATACTAATGTCTGAATCTGTGTCTGGGAAATCAAATTGTTTGACAGCCTTTGAGTTATATTTCATGCTATGAAAATTAATCTGTAGTTTATACTCCATTCAATTTCTAGAATTAAACTTAGTTTCTCACAGTACTAAAGTTGATAACAAAGGAGCTTTCTTACCTCTCCCAATCTGTTCATCTTCCTCTTTCTGTGCATAGGTATGAGACAGAGAAAAAATGTACCTGTATTGATATATATATTTATTCAGAATCTGATTTCTTTCAACAAACTCTAACCTGACTGTACAAGCCTCATTTCTGAGCCTCTCTTATTGAGCCAATTGGAATTTTGTCTGAGTAGGCCTCACTGAACTGGATCCATACAACTATTTTACCTATTTCAGTCAAGCTGACTGGGTTTTACCAAGCCACATTTATAACAGAAAAATGTCCTGTTCTTAGTGGTTAGACCATTTGAACTAACTCTTGTGTCCTAAAGTGAAGAAACCCTGCTGCTAATGCCCATATTTGTGCATATAAATCTCCAGTCTGTCAGTCCAGTTCCCCATGAATAGTCTATTTACGCTGGGTTTAAAGCAGTGGGAAGTTGACCTAAGCGGGAGAGTTCTCTTGTAAAATGACCGGAGGTCAGTGTTATTATCTCTGTAGGCTACCAATGGTGCATTTGTTCCACCCTATGTATGAGTCATTCATTTATAACAAGCTGCACTGCGCTTTGAAAGTGCTGGGAGGGATGCGTATGGGAGCTTATCTCCTGTCAATTGGCTGAAGCATAAGACGACTCAAAAAGAGATGTTCTCAGTATTTAACTGATCAACTAGAAAATAATTAATTTACTTATAAATGAATTAAAGAGAGACCTTAAACCTGAATAGTGAACACTGTACTATAGATAACCACAATTTCTATTTTGGCTGCCACTCTGCTGTAGTCCTATATCTTTTCCATTTGACATTCTTTTTTAATAAAGTAAGATTTTTACCATCAACAATTCTGTTTATCTTTAATATTTTAAAAGCTAATTAAATCAAAAGCATTAGCAATTAGCTACAGTATCAACGTATGTTTTTGTACCTCATTCTGTTACCTATTCCATGCATAAAATTCTGTAACAAAGCATTGTTTATCGTCAGACAGTGAAATAATTCAAAGCAAATTAAATTGCTTTGTATTGATTTAAGCTAGAACCTTTAAAGGCATCGAAAGGGGGTGCATGCCAGGAGGAGCTGAGCACCTCGCTTCCTTTGGCTTCTTAGAAAATTCATTCTCAGTCATTTCAAGGGTTTTGTCATGAATTATTTGCATTAACTGGCCTTTCCACTTACTTCAACCATACATCTGCCTAGGAGAGTCATACACAATTATTTATATATTATAGTAATACAGGTTGAACCTCTAAAATCCTGAACTCTCTGGTCTGGCAACATCCCTGGTTGGCAGGACCACAGATGTTGCTGGACTTGAGACCCTCAATGGCCAGGAGCTGGGGCTAGCACTAAGCCCTGAGATGGGAACCCTGGACTGGATCGGGAAACATGCTTTGGCCGGGGAAATGCAGCAGGGGCTGGGAAGCTGCTGGTGAGGACTGAGAATCCATGGCCAGGGCTGAACTACCAGTGGCAGGGGCTGAGGAGCTGTAGCCAAGGTTGAGACAGTGCAACAGGCGCAGGGAAGCTGACATCAGGGGACAGGTAGCCATCCAGGAGCAGGTTAAGTGCCTAGAGGGGAGCCTGGGAATTGGGGCAACAGCCAGCAGCAGAATGCTAACCTGCCCTGTCTAGCAAAATACCATGTTCGGGACCTCTCAGTTCCCTACGGTGCTGGATGAGGGAGGTACAAAATGTAAAATATTCTTTAAATGTTTGCATATGTGACAATGTTTACATGAGCAACAAGAAGTCCTGTGGCACCTTATAGACTAACAAATATTTTGGAGCATAAGCTCTCATGGACAAAAAACCCACTCTGTCAGATTTACTTTTACACGACAACCTTATCAATCTCAGATATTACTCTGGAGGTCTTAACATGAAAAAAAAAGGCTGTAGCTACTGTAGTACCTTAAAGACTAACCATATTATTTATTAGGTGATGAGCTTTCACGGGACAGACCCACTTCTTCAGATCAGAAGAATACTGATAACTGAGAGGAAAGGAATTTTTAAAAAAAAAGGAAAAAAAAGGAAGAAAAAATGATGTATCAGCTAGATAGAGCAGCAGGGAAGGTGGGGAGGGAGGAAGGGTCTTAGCTGCCTTTCTCTTCCTTACTTATTTCAGGTTTCAGAGGTAGCTGTGTTAGTCTGTTTCAGTGAAAACAGCAAGGAGTCTGATGAAGTGAGTTGTAACTCACAAAAACTCATGCCATAATAAATTTTTTAGTCTTTAAGGTGGTACTGGACTCCTTGTTTTAACTTCATCCAACTTCTTTGTTTTCTTCCACCTTGCTAGGTTATCTTCTGTAAAAGTCTTTTGACCTGTTCTCTTCACCGTATGTCGCATTTTCAGATGGCAGAGTATAAAACAAAACAGAATTTAGCTAAAACTTTCTTAATACAAGAGAAAAAGATGTCAAGAGAGATAAAATTATGTGGCATTGCCTTGAAAAGATACAGAACAATACAACTCGGCGGCTTGACAGTTCTCCCAGGCTTTGTTTACAGTTCTTGCAACAATCACAGTAAATGAGATCCCCAATCAGACAAGGTCAGAGTGTCACATTATCTGAATGCTGGGGATAAAATACAGTGCAGAGTGAGCAAAGTGAATTTGGTGAATTACTATATCAAAGCTCAAGTTACTGCAGGCACACAGAATGCCACGTCAATGGTATTAGAGTCTTATGCATGGATTCTCATTTAGAAAGACCTCCAACCTCAATTTCACATTAAATAAATATGGATAAGATGACAATGAGCACACATATAGCGGTTTAAAGACTAACAAAATAATTTATTAGCTTTTGTGGGGCAGCTCTACTTCTTCAGCTCTAAAGAAGTGGGTCTGCCCCGTGAAAGCTCATCACCTAACAAATTATTTTGTTAGTCTTCAAAGTGCTACATGATTGCTGTTTCGTTTTGTGAAGATACTGACTAACTCGGCTACCTCTCTGTGTCTATGACAGTTAGCATAGTTCTAATATTTAGAGGCTATTTATGGAAAATACAGTCTATTTTCTTGAGCTAAAATACAGGAAAATGCAACTGCAAATATTTTAAAAAGGATAAATTGTTGTGGATGATAAACACTTCACAGACATGTTTATTTTCCAGGACATGTGACATTTACTTTCAAGTCAGATTAAAATGTCAAATGTGAAGTCACTTGCAAAACTGAAACAGTGGGATGTAAAAAGAGGCAAAATAGGTCAGAATGGACTTAACACCTTAATAGGTTTGTGGTCTAAATCAGCGTTTCTCAACCATTTTTTTCTGTAAAGTACCCCTTTTTCAAAAAAAAAAAGTAGCTGCAGATAACTATAGATATAAATATATAATTTATAAATTGATTTTATATATCTATATAAGATAGATAAATATAGAGAGAAATAAATATATAAATATATAATACATTAGGTGAGCTTTGGTGGGACAGACCCACTTCTTCAGACCATAGCCTGACCAGAACAGACTCAATATTGATCTGTCCCAGCAAAGCTCACCTAATAAACTATTTTGCTAGTCTTTAAAGTGCTACTTGACTGCTTTTTGTTTTGATAGTGTATTGACTAGCACGGCTTCCTCTCTGTTACTATATAATATATGTGTCAATGCCCTCCCCCAAAGCCAGGCTGGTCTAGACCAATCCCCCTTCTAGTCACCTGCTCCAGCCCAATCTCCCTCCCCTCCTCCAGAGCCACTCACTCCCTGATCTAACCCATTCCCTCACCCCTCTTTCAGAGCCACGGACTCCCAGACCCTCCCCCTAACCCAATAGTGGTGAACACTCCCGGCACAAGGCTCTGAGCAGGAGCTGCATTTCATTGCTCAAAGAGCTGCATGCAGCTCAAGAGCAAACATTTCCAGAAGGAGGGTCTCCTGGAAGGGAGATTTCCTTCGGAACAACCCCCATGTCTTTCTGAGGGAGCCTTGTCTACACAGCAGCTTTGCTTCCGGAATTGGATCTTCTGGAAGTGAGATTTTGCAGGGATACGCTAATCGGGCACGAGATAGTCTAAAATCAACTACTTTCTCCCATGCATCAGCAATCTATATTATTTTTGATCTGCTTATCCATCTCATGTCAAAAGCATAGGTACTTACAGAGTCATAAAATATGTAGAAATATACTTTTTTACTAAACCAAACCTACCTCCCAGCTAGCGGTCATTAATGCAAACTCCCTGTGGGAGGCAAAGATTTAAAGGGAAATAAAGACTGAATTATCTGCTTACCCTTTGAAGCTGTCTCTCCTGATCAGCAGAAGGATATCAGTGTGCCAGTGTGGGGAAGCTTATATTGTGAATCCACACTGTAAACTTCTTCAGTCAATTAAGGTTCAAAACCTCCTCAATTCCCATTAATTTCAGAGGTAGCAGGAACAGGGCAATGTAAGTTCCCAGCTTGTTAATGTGGGAGCTTTCACCGACATTATAGGTCCAAACTCAAAAGCCTACTGCATGCAAATGGCCTGAACTCACATGCATAAGGACCACTTCTTTAGTAAGGTTTTCAGGGTCAGGTTTTAATCTACTTCAAAAATGGGAAGAGAAATTGAAAGACTTTAATATATAAATAATGTTTTCTAAATTCTGATACACTGTCTGTTGATATGGAGCTGGTCTGACAACCCTAACACAATGGGCCAGCTCTTCACGCAGACCCTGCACTCTAAAGCAAAAGGCTGCTGAGAGACAAGCTGGCCTCAATGCAAAAAAAAAAAAGACTGAGGGTGTATCTATGCTTACAGGAAGAGCATCATGCCGCGATCAATCTTCTGGAGTTTGATTTTGCCATGTGTGTGAAGACGCAGCAAAATCAATCTCTCTGGGCTCGTCCATCGACACTGGTACTCAACACTGTCAAGTAGAGTAAGGGATGTCGGCATAAGCTCAAAGAGCCCTGATCTACACAAGGGCAGAAAGTCAGTTCTGATACATGGATTCTAGCTACACCACTTCCCCAGCTAGAATTGTGTATCTGGGATTGACTTAGTTCTCTTGTGTAGACCAGACCTGAAGCTGCTCTTACTTGCATTTGCAGATAATAGTTTCCAAGGAGCTGTTCGCCAGTCATACCATACTTCCACATAACCCACTGTCACCCACTTACCTCAGAAACTGACTCTGGAATAAGCCCTTGAAAGGGTCCATGAGCCAGACCTATGCTACTTAAAGATTGCTCTGTTTTAAGACAATCCTCATAAGTGGTCTGAAGGCAGCTTTAAGCTCCCTTTTTACTACAGATGTAGCACGAAGGGGGAGTAAGGAGGGCTCAGTATCTGAGCCTGTTAGGCTACCTGAGTGATGTCCTTTAGGCTGCCAAAATATTCATACACATGAATAGTTATCGGAAATGTCTTTTATCATCAACAGTTGTCCAAAAGGAAAAGACTGCATGGATTTCCTCATGGTGCTTTATTTATTTAACCATTTTCAAATCTATTATGTAAATAGTATGTGTAATGCTGGACCAAGAAACAATGAGCAAATATATCAGTCTTTCTCTGAGGAAGACATACTTATTTTAACCACGTAAGGGACTAACTCCCTTCTATCTAATACTTTCAAAATGCCATTCACACTAGCAAACATGAAAGTCAGATGACTTCTCTAGCCATGAGTTACTTTGAGTAAGGTAAATATAACTTTCATGCAGCAATGCTATCAATTGTTCAGAGAAAGAAAGTAATAGTCTCATGAAATAAAACTACACTTTGTAGCTTTGCAGATTTCACTTTCATGAAAATTTGTTAGAAAGTTAAAAGGTGATAATCATTTATTTTTCTTTTAATCACTATAAACTCCAGATTAATTTTAAAATGCTGAGGTATAAACATCAAAAGGGACAAAAAGACCTGGCGAGTCTCATAGAAAACTTTGAAAACTTGAGAGCTAATTTTTTTCCCTTGTCCATTCATAGATAAGGAGTATTTTCGTGACAGAGGCTCATTTGCTCACCTAGGTCTGTGCTACGAGAAATTCTAATGTTCTCTGTCTCACATCACATTCTGATAGGATGGATGATAACCTCGGATGCGATAATATATGGAGGGGATAGCTAAATTCTTAGGCTGGGTTTACATGGTGCTCTGCCCAGCGCTGCTGCTGGCAGAGCTATGAAAACTGAACTTCTTGGAATTGCAAATGCCTGCCATTTGCATACTCTTTAAGATAATTACCATAGCCACATGACAGTTTGGTGCCAGCAGAAGGTGATGCTGGCACTGCGGAGGCCATGTGGATGTACCTCTGCTGGCTAAACCCCCTTCTGTCGCCAGTCCCTTATGCCTCAAACATAGGGTTTGGGGAGTAAAGGCACTTTGAAGTGCCCATGGCCACACACATGTTGACACTTTGAAGTCTGACACTTCAAAGTTGCCACAGGGGAGAATTAGCCTAATGAAGTGCTGTATATTTACCACAGCACTTCATTCGTAATCTCCTATCACCTTGATTAACACGCCCCCTTCAAAGTTGAGGGCAAGTATAGACAAGTCTATACAGATATCAGTCAAAGGAATAGCCCAGAACCAAACAGAAATTAACAGCCATAACCAGGCCTAGCCCCTCCTGCTGGGTCTAGCTAAACCTTACCCAAGTGCTCTTGCCACCCAGAAGCAACCATGGGTAATTTTTAGTTGAGCAGTAACTGAGTGAACCAGGTTTGTTTTTTAGATATAACAACATTGTGATACGTTTTATACTCTATGGTTTGTTCTCAGGCTCTGTAAAGACAGTTCTAGGAGTCCTGATATTGGTAAGTGTATAGCAGCATACATAAATCCCCTTGTCAGTAGGGCTTGGCTTCAGTTATTTGCAAGTAGACAAACAAGTTATATGCACTGAATATAGCTCCACGGGTACAAGTGGGAGCCATTGCCTAATTATTATCTCAATTGTTACTTTTTTAAATTAATATCTAATGATCTGTTTGCATATATTTAAGACAGAAAAAAATCAGTTCCCTCCTTTAGCAGTTTTTAGTCAAAACACTGACCAGACAATGGAAAACTTTAAACAACTTTAACATCTAGGGAATTCTCAATTATGCAGTGCCTGGCTTTCTGAATTTCTTTTAGGAACTGATCCTGCAATCCGAGTTCTTGATGAACTCCTCTTATTTTAAAGGGTGTAATTTGGCCTGGGGAAAAACAAAAAAGAAAAGGATTTGCCAGTACTCAGCCAGCTTCTGGGTGCACACCCTCAGCTAATTCTGTGGCTGGGGCTTCGGAGGTGCCAGTACTCAGCACAGGCAATTACTGGCACAAAAAAAGCACTGTTCTTGAGGTTGTTTTTTTTTTTAAATTTCTGTTAGTATTTCTGAGGTTACATTTAGCCTATAGAACCTATGTTGACACCGGCCCCTAGAGCAGATGCAGCCTACAAAAGAAGTTTTTTCTCCCCAAACAACATTAGCTGCTTTGAACAAAATCTCTCCTCCATTGTGCTAGCTGCAGCTACACAAGGGATTTTGTTGGCATAGATCTATTGGCTGTGTGTGGGTGTTTCTTCCACGTCCCTGACTGACATTATGATGCCAATATACCTTTTAATACCAAGCCTTTGTCTTCTATGGATGGTAGCCATTTAATTTCCTGATTTGTTGCATAATACACAGTAAACCAACACTTGTATAATAGTTGGAGCTGCCAGACATTAAAAGGCAGCAATAACAAGCAAAGCAGAAGATGGAAAATACCTATGTGCATTTCTATCCACACCTTGCTGCTGTAGGAAATTGTCATAGACTATGATCCATTTCATCTGATCCTCATCATTGCTTAACCCTCCTGGCAACATGATCTGTGGTGGAAATTTCTTCCCAGTCCCAAGCATGGAGATATGTTCAATCCTAAGCACATGATTAATGAGCATTCTAGTTAAGTGGCTATTCTCATTAATGATGAGGCATCAGTAATTGTTGTCCCTTGTTTTCTTAAATTCCAGCAACATGGATCTTACCAGTATCTCCTAGAGCTGGAGGTGCCATAGGTTGAGAATGTCCAAAAAGCAACATATATAATCTAAACATTCAACAGATGTCAATGTACCAGATTCTCCACTGAATTGCCCTTGGTCTGATCATTTACCCTGTGCAAAGGGGATGTATCATCATCATCATCATCATCAATAACCGTGGACTCAGCGCCTGTTGGTGTCTGTTGCCTCTCTCACTAGTTCCTTCCATCTTGCCCTGTGCTGTGCAGAGTGGCTTAGTTTCTGTAAACTAGTGCCACACGAATCTACAATATCAGCTCTCCATTCTCTCTGGGGTCTTCTGGATGTAGCACAATAGCAAATCAGAACTCCCACCTGGAATTCAGGGAAACTGTTTCACATCTGTTTTGCACAAGTTTCAGTGGCTATGAAATGCTTAAGACAGTGGGGAAAATGATCAGAAATGTCATATTTTTGATTTAGCTGTATGCGGCTTAGTGGATGTAGGCACCTGATAAAGGAGGGATAGTGTGACCATCAATCCCACTTTCACCAGGACAATTTGTATTTTAGGCAGAAGTCCCACCTTTTTTATAACAAAAAGGCTATTTGTCCCATGTATTCATTCCCCTGTGCAGGTGCCCTTCCTCCAAATCAGAGCAACTGCAGGTAAAATCAATCAGGAGCTGGCTCGACAGCATGTGCAGCACATACTGACTGGCCAGTACGTGCAGTAGCAGGAAAGGGAGCCATGTGTCCTGCCATAGAGGTAAGGCAGGGTGTGTTGGTGGTGGGGAATAGTATGTTTTGTCGCCCTCTCTAAGGTTTTAAGGGAAACCTAGGCTACGTCTACACGTGCAGCCAACATTGAAATTGCTTATTTCGATGTTGCGACATCGAAATAGGCTATTTCGATGAATAACGTCTACACGTCCTCCAGGGCCGGCAACGTCGATGTTCAACTTCGACGTTGCTCAGCCCAACATCGAAATAGGCGCAGCGAGGGAACGTCTACACGCCCAAGTAGCACACATCGAAATAGGGATGCCAGGCACAGCTGCAGACAGGGTCAACGGGCGGACTAGCGCTTCCGGGTCAACAGCTAGCCGCTCCCTTAAAGGGCCCCTCCCACATACACTCAGCCTGCACAGCACGCGGTCTGAGGAGCCATATAGGCACACAGACCCCGGGCGCCGCAGTCATGGACCCCCAGCAGCAGCAGCAGCAGCAGCAGCAGCAGCAGCAGCTGGTAGAGGTCCACCCAGCCCTCCCAGCAGGAGCAGGGCTTGCCCTGGCTCATGCCATGTGGGAGGCAGCTGAGCATCTTCTTGCCCCAGGGGAGGAGATGCCGCCAGGGCAGCAGGGCTCAGCCCCTACCCCTGCAGCACCCCACTCCACCCCCCGCCTCACACGCCGGCGGCTGTGGAGCTACCCCACCAGCACCGACTGGTGGTAGCGGCTGGTGCTTGGGGAGTGGGACGACGACCAGTGGCTCAGGAATTTCAGGATGACCCACCAGACATTCCTGGAGCTGTGCCAGTGGCTCACCCCCGCACTCAGGCACCGGGACACTGCCACGCGGTGTGCCCTCCCTGTGGAGAAACGGGTCGGCATCGCTGTCTGGAAGCTGGCCACTCCGGACAGCTACCGATCCGTGGGCCAGCAGTTTGGTGTCGGAAAGGCCACCGTCGGGGCTGTCTTCATGGAGATAAGAGAACCCACAGGGGGAGGCCAGGGCAGGGCAGGGGGGCCAGGGCAGGCCAGGGCAGGGCAGGGCAGGGCACGGGGGCCAGGGCAGGCCAGGGCAGGGCAGGCCAGGGCAGGCCAGGGCGGCCAGGGCAGGGCCGGGCCATGCACACCCTGCTCACCCCTCATTGGGGCTGTCCCATGTGCTTTCTCTGCAGGTCGTGCTTGCCATCAACGCCATTTTCCTGCACAGGCTCGTGAGGCTGGGGGATCCACATGCCACTGTCGCCGCCTTTGCCACCCTGGGCTTCCCCAACTGCTTCGGGGCTCTGGATGGGACTCACATCCCCATCCGCGCCCCGCACCACAGCGGAGGCCGATACCTCAATCGGAAGGGCTACCATTCAGTCGTCCTGCAGGCCTTGGTGGACAGCCGGGGACGGTTCCAGGACATTTACGTGGGCTGGCCTGGCAGCACCCACGACGCCCGGGTTTTCCGGAACTCGGGCCTGTGCCGCCGGCTGGAGGCGGGGACCTACATCCCCCAGCGGGAGATCCCTCTGGGGGACACCACCATGCCCTTCTGCCTCATCGCAGATGCGGCCTACCCCCTCTGGCCGTGGCTCATGCGCCCCTACACGGGCCACCTCTCCGCCAGCCAGGAGCGCTTCAACGAGCGCCTGAACCGTGCGCGCCAGGTGGTGGAGCACTCATTTGGCCGCCTCAAGGGACACTGGCGATGTCTCCTGACCAGCCTGGATGCCAGCCCCAACAACATCCCCCAGATTGTGGGTGCCTGCTGCGCCCTGCACAACCTCGTGGAGAGCAAGGGGGAGAGCTTTCTTCAGGGCTGGGCCGCGGAGGCCGCCAGGGCACACGTGCAGCCACCTGCTGCCCCCAGTCGGCAGGTGGACCCAGAGGGGACCCGGGTCCGGGAGGCCCTGCGGGCCCACTTCGACCAACAGGCCGCGGGGTGAACTCTGCCCAGGCCCCCTACTGCCCGCCCCTTCCTCCCCCACACTCCTGCCCCAACGCCCACACCATGGAGCACCCCACCGCCCCCCCCCCCACTTGTCCAGGAGAAATGACAGCATGAACTTGTGGGTGAACGTAAACGTTTTTTTTGTCTTAACGAATTTTTTTTTTTAAATAAATAAATATCTGACACAGAAACCAAAAAGAAGGAGGGACAAACGTTCAAGCAAATCAAGATGGGCACAAATAAAACAATACAACCACAAAGCAAATAAAAAAGTGTGCACCATCAACAAAAAAGCAAAGCAGGGAGGAGAACGGGGCGAAATATTTACAGAGGGGGGACGGGGCAAACAGGGGCACCAAAATAAAGCAATCCAACAAAAGTATGTCCAACAAGGGGGGGGGCCACGTCCCGGGCCCCTCGCCCCTACAGCCCAGCACTGGGCGTGCCCGGCCGGGAGCTCCGCCAGGCCTGTAGTCTGGTCCGCGGCTGGGTGGGAGCGGGCTGAACCGGAAGGTACCGGAGCCGGCGAGTCTCGGCTGGCTCCAGGGGTCCCTCGGCGCGGTGGCCTTCTCGGGGAGGTGGTGGCGCGACGGCGGACGGCCCGGCGACGGCTGGATCAGCTGGTGGTGCGGCTGCAGGAGCGGGCAGGGCGGGCGGTGGCTCGGCCGGCACGGCATGGGGGGCCAAGTAGTCAACCAGCCGGTTGAATGTCTGCATATAGGCCTCCCATGCCTCCTTGCGCCAGGCCAGCGCCTGCTCCTGCAGCCGGAGGTGCTGCTCCGACACCTCCAGCTGCCGGCGGAGGATGGCCAGCAGCTGGGGGTCCGTTGCCGCCGCCGGTAGCAGGCGCGGGGTCCGCCGCCTTGCCCTACGCGGGGCCGGTCGTTCCTCCACCGAGGGGCTGCCCTGGAGCGATGGTCCCGGAGGGCTCTCCGGGACAACTGAGGCCTCGCCGGCGCTCTCTTCCGGTCCTTCGGATGGTGCAGGTGCAGGTGCAGGACACAGGAGAGGAGGGGGGAAAGAAGAATGGAGACAGGCGTTAGTGTGGGCCCCGAGCCGTGGCCTTTGTCCCCCCCGCCCTGTGCTGCAGGTTCCCCATCCCCGTCCCCGGGAGATGCTGCTGTGATGGATGGGGTTCAGGGGTCCCCCTGCCCTGCACCCCATCCCCTGGTGGGAGCGACTCTCACTTCACCCCGCAGGGTCTGAGAGCAGGAGAGGTTTCTTAGGCCACAGGTGGCCACTTTCTGGCAGGAGTGACAGCACCAGCTGTCGGAAGAGACAGTCCTTCCAACCCGTCGTGGGGAGAAGACCCCAAGGGGGGCCCCTCTGGGATGCAGCTTTCCCCCTCCTCTGGCTGGCTGCGTACCAGCTCTCCCTTCCCCTAGCCTCTACCTGTGGCCCCCACCCTCGACCCCAATTCCAAGCCAGCTCGACTCCTCCCTCCTGTTTGCTCAGGGCAGAGGTTTCACCTGCCAGCTGTAGCGCCAGGATCCTCCTTTGGCCCTGGGAGCTCCTCGGCTCTGGTGGCTCATATGTAGCCTGAGTCTCCCTTTGGCACTCCCCCCACTCCATCACATGCTGCTGCTGCGGGGTGTCCCACCCCCTCCGCCCGGGGGCCCCTCGAGGTTCCGCTCCCCCCCTGGCCCGGGGATGGGGCATGGCACTGTCATGCAGGGTGGTGGGGGGCAGGGGCTGATGGCTGCAGTGCTGTGAGGGCCATGGCCCTGGTGTCCTTGGGGCCATGGCCATGTGAGCGTGTGGGGGGCCCTGGACACATCTCTGTTACCCCCGCCCCTCAAGCCCAGGGGTGTCCACCAGAGAGGGGTACCTACCTGTGGGTCCGCTCCCACGGTCCGGAGATCCCCGGGGGTCGGAGGCCCTGCTGCTGCTCCGGGATGGCAGGAGGAGGATCTGCAGGCTGGATTCTGCGGAGGAGGAGCCCCACTCCTCCTCCTCCTCCTCCTCCTCCTGCCGCGATGTCCCGGGGATGGCCTCCGGGGGGGGCCCCCGGGGTGCGGGGCTTGCCTCTGGGTCGGACTCCGGCTGCAGGGCCTGCTGGGGCTCGTTAGCCGAGGTGTCAAGGGTGGCCGGAGGGGAGGAGGTGTGCCGGGAGCCCAGGATGTCCCTGAGCTCCCTGTAAAAGGGGCAAGTGACGGGGGCGGCCCCAGATCGGCTGGCCGCATCCTGGGCCCGGGCATAACCCTGCCGCAGCTCCTTGACCTTACTGCGGACATGGTCAGGAGTGCGGGCAGGGTGACCCCGGGCAGCCAGGCCGTCGGCCAGCCGAGCGAATGCATCCGCGTTCCGCCTCTTGCTCCCCATTACCTGGAGCACCTCCTCCTCGCTCCAGAGCCCCAGCAGGTCCCGCAGCTCGGCCTCCGTCCAGAAGGGGCCCCGCTGCCGCTTCCCAGACTGGCTGGTCCTCTGGCTGCCCTGGCTGCTCTGGATCCCCTTGGGGGGGGTCCCCTGGGGGCGCTGGGGGGGCTGCTGGGCAGCCATAGCCGGTGTCAGGGGCTGAGGGCTGTGCAGGCTCGCCGCGTGTGCAGGCAGGAGCCTGCACGTTGCCTCAGCTTCCTGCAGTCAGGGCGGGGGAGGGGACCTTTAAGGGGCCGCTCCACGCGGCCACCAGTGAGCTGAGGGGCTGGAGAGAGCGTCTCTCAACCCCCCAGCTGATGGCCGCCATGGAGGACCCGGCAATTTCGACGTTGCGGGACGCGGATCGTCTACACTGTCCCTACTTCGACGTTGAACGTCGAAGTAGGGCACTATTCCTATCTCCTCATGAGGTTAGCGACTTCGACGTCTCGCAGCCTAACGTCGAAGTTAACTTCGAAATAGCGCCCGACGCGTGTAGCCGCAACGGGCGCTATTTCAAAGTTAGTGCCGCTACTTCGAAGTAGCGTGCACATGTAGACGCAGCTCTAGTGTCCCAGCTGTACTGAGCAGCACCTCCCAGTACAGCTGCACCTGCAGCCAGAGTGACCACTGCAGGAAAGCAGTCCAATCCCTACTGCAGGACAACCTCTCGTGTAGCAGCCCCAGGCCAGGTAGGGAGCCCCCGCAGTCAGGGTGCTATCCTATGGGGCAACAGCACTGTTGCTGGCATCCCAAGGCATGGAGCAGCCAAGGAGCTCTCCTGCGAAGTGGCAGCCCCATCAACAGCACCCAAAGGTGTGGGGGAGCTGGGGAGCTGCACCCATGGGTCAGACACCCTCTGCAGCTGGGGACCAGCCCCCTGGAGGGCAGCAGCCTTATTGCTGGGGCCTTAAGGTATAGGGCAGCCATGGAGGTCCCCTCAGGGTGGCAGCTCTGTTCCTGGTGCTCCAAGGCATGCAGCAGCAGGGGAGGTCCCCACAGGGCAGCAGCCCCATTCCTGGCACCCAGAGGCACGGGGAAGCCAAGAACCACAACCACTCCCCACAGCCAAGGAGTGCTCTCCCCGTGGGGCAGCAACCCCCACAGGGCAGCCATTACTAGAGCCTGGTGGCATTGGGCAGCTGGCAAACCCTCCTCTCCTTTTGCACAGTAACTGACCATACAAGTAGGGAGCTCGCCCGTGGGACTGCAGCTCCGTTCTGGCACCCCATGACAGGAAGCAGCCAGGGAGCTGCACTTTCTTGGCACCGGCAGCTGGGGAGCCACCTGCCCCTGGCCGCCCCTCCATGGAGGCATAGGGAAATATGGTCAGCCAAAGGATGGGGGCTATTAGGAAACTATCACTGAATTCCTGTATCAGCCAGCTGGAGTGGGGAGTGCAACTTCTCTCATAACAGATGGTGCAGTGGTCCCAACCCACTATATGCCTGAGAATCCCTACAGCCCCTGTGCTTGCTCTGTGCACAATAGCAATATTTCATTTCTCCCTGTTTTCATACCCCATCTATTAACATTGTGTAAGAGCTCTTCTGTGGTGAGCTATCTGAAGCTCACTTAAAAATACAATTCTACCCTGAAGTCAGCATTTATTCAGGCAAAATGTCAATGAAAGCCAAAGCTAAGGTACAGGAATGTCTGGGTTTCAAGTTCTGTCCTTATACAATGGCTTGAACTTGCTTTAGGAAACTATTATGAACTGGGTCAATTCAGTCATATTTCAACTTTGCTGCTCAATGGTGGATATGTGCAACCTAGGCTTCCAGTTCTTTCCCACAAGAGGAAGGCAGAATCGGCACTTAGACCAGAACACCCTGTCCTGTATTAGATCAATTGATTAATTAGTTTAAAACTTACACCTAAGTTTAGTAAGATAAATGTAAGACTCTGATCTTAATTTCAAAGAAGTAGCTCTAGGATAATTTTACCGCCTTCAGTGAAGTTATTAATATTCCAGATTCACATCAAACAGTTTGCTGAACTAAGAATATTGTTGGAAAATTAAAGTCCCAAGGAGAAAATTATTGAAGAATGAATGCTACATACTAAGTGAGAGAGACCTGGCTAATCAGAGACCTGGGAAGACTGTCTGAAGATGTAAAGTGATAAATTTGTTACTTACTTTGAAGCAGACTTATTGCTAATTTGCTCTGGGTCTCAGAGACACTGTCTGTTTTTAAAGCATCTGATCTACTCTGCTTCACTGATGATTGGGCTACGGTTAGATGCTACTTAATCAACTGCTTTCTAGATGGCAAAGATTTACAGTTGATTAGTTTGCTTAGTTCAGTTGCTTTTTCAAAAGGTTCTAGTAAGGATTATTTTTGTGCCCAAATAGCTTGAAATAAAGGACTTGCTCAGGGTCTGCAGTGTGAATATCCCAAGTTCTGAACACAATGTTCACTGAAGCAGACAAAGCTAAGTTAAAGAAGTGTTTAGTGTTTCACAATGCCAGCTTTAATAAGTATCTTTTTGTGAGGGAAAGGTTATACAAAAATGTACTGCACATATTATTTTTTTCCACTGATCAGGAACACTCAAATAAAGCTGGATATATAAGTCAAGATTCAAATGTTTCTTAAGGAAAGTTGCTCACTCTGCTCAAAGGTACACAGTGGAACAATTCAGCCGGTAGTGACAACACTGTGTCCTTTCCCTGGGAAAGAGGGCTAGTTCATCTTTGGCAGGCTGAGTTCAGCAATTCAACTGTGTAAATTTAGAACAACACAGCAATCAAACTCACTCCTGTTCATTAACAAGTAGAACCGATACCAGTATCGAGGAGAGCAAGATCTTTGGGATTCAAGACTCTGTACAGTCTGATCCAGTCCCATGAGAAACTGCAGAAGTCTGAATCAGTAAATCTGGGGAGGCGGCAGCACCCTCACTGTTATTCTTTCCTAGCCACATAAACAGTTTCTCTTTTGTGCCATAGGCATTAGCCATTTACAAGGAGAAAAATGTTAAATTAGTGGCAGGGGCATTATACGTAACTGACTCGGCTATAATCACTTGTCACACGGTGGATACAAATGATTTAATAAAGACAATTTAGTGTTATTCCTAAAGGAAAATACCTGTCTCCCCAAAGTTAATTCTGTGCTTGAAATTACAAGTATTTTAATATAGGCATTTATAAACATAAAAGAAACACATTAAGTTATAGCAGTAGGGATTTTTTAAAAAATTCAAAACCAGAAGTTTGGAAGGGATATAATCCTGCATGTCTCACAACATAAAACAACCTCGGTCTAATGGAGCATAAGAAAAAAAAAAGTCCCTGATGGCAAGTTATTCCATAACTGAATGCTTCCCATATTTGCCTCTGACAAGTCAAATAACGTCCCATTAGATACTAGATTGTAAGGGCACTGGACAGATCCAATATGGCAGTTCCCGTGTTCCTAGTCCAACCATTCTTGCCTTTGCTTTTTGATACCAGAAATATTGACATTTACAAATCTGATAGCGTTATCAACAAGTTGTGAGAATAACCCACATTTAAGCCCTCTTTTCAAGGGCTGGCTAAAGCACTAACTCCTTTGTTCTGTTGTTTGCCTGATGGCTGGCATCACAGCACTGTTATGTACTAATGTCTACAGGGAAACAAAAGTTAAGAAAAACAAACAAACAAACAAAAAACATTCCATTACAAAGCATGCTCTGTTATTTCCAAATTATAAACAAAATCAGAAACTTCAGTGAACTTATTTCTATTAATCAATTTAGTACTAATCTTAAAACCACTAATGCTCTACCAGCCCTATCTACATTATTGTGGATAAACCCATTACACCTGTCAGGATACAATCACTACATAATGTATTTACTGCTACCTTTTTTCATATGGACAGTATTGCTTCATGCACTTTATATCAGTGCAAGAAAACTTTTTACTCTGGGCCCTACTTTTCATCTCAGCAATTAGCAGCCCTCCACCCCCGTCTAATGCAATCGAAACTGATGGAAAAAAAACACTTTTGGCACATGTAAGAAAATAAGTACATAGAATGTAAACACTTCATTATTTGGTATATAAATGTAAATACACATACATAAAAACAGTAACATATTTCAACATTTTTAATGAGATGTATGAGCCAGAGACCCAGCAGCCAATAGTGTTGCAGCCCTCCCTTAGGAAATTTCATGCCCTCCCAAGGGGGCCCGACTTCCACTTTGTGCATTCCTGTTTTATAACATTATCTGTGCAAATGCCATCAACTCTGACTATACTGTACTGAAAGGCATTTCTTAATCTCTCACCAGATGACAGAAAACTCCTTGTATAGGAAAGCGAAACCAGAAGTTTTCGCACTTTCCTCCTAATCACCCCATCTCACCCCCACTCTTACAAGCCTAATATCAAATGCACAGTATCTGGATTTCTAACAGGTTGCACCTAAATCACGATAGATTTACAGCATTAGTTCACACCATTTCTTTTAAATCTTACAAAGCAACCCCTCTGTGTGTTAAGCTTATACTGCACATAACAGTTGCTGAGCCTGCTTTCCAGCAGAGAAATTAGTTTCTAGGCTAAGAAACCAGGAATGTTCCTGCTACTGCAGACTAATGATCCTTCAAATGCACACTAATATGTCTGATAAAAGTTTCCCAGCATGAGTGCACAGAATGCTTACCATAAGAATGACAGTACTGTGGGCAGGGCAAATCACTGACATCATTTCAGGCTGAGTTAGATGCTGGAGGCACAAATTAAAACTGTGAGATTTCATTTCAGGGGGCTTTGACAGATGGAAGAGTGCATCAAATCTCTAATTGTTTAAGCCATTAACTCATCTTTCCACCTGCATTATCTCTGGCCAGGACTCTGTTGGAAGCCTTGAACAAGTGCTCACAGAGAGAATTTTGGAGTGTGTGCTATTCTGAAGAGAAATCAGTCTTTCCTTTTGAGGCAGAATGTTTATTTGGCTGAAGTATTTATAAAAACTTTTTTTTTTTAAAACCTTGTCTTTCACATAGCCTCCTATTCTCAAAACACCGTTTCACCTTCATCATTGAATCAGTCCATCAAAGGCCTCTGTTAGTCCCTTGGCTGCAGAGAAGTAAGTCAGATTGAGATTCACAGTGCATTATGATGATTCCCATTTATTTCCAGGCCTTGTAAATGTCACTGCACACACAGCATTAAATTAAGCCTGCTGGTCTTTTGACTTTCAACTGCTGCTGAATTGTGAAACTTGTAGAGTAACCAAAGTGACCTGTACTTAAAGCACCCTTTTAAAGTGATCTTCCACTGTTGTATAAGATGGTCAGCAGGGCAAATTCTGCTTTCCATTAAAAAATTATAAATCTGCAGCACTTCACCATTTCAGTGACTCACTCTTTATTTGCACTGGTGTCGATTATCATTAGGGCTCTTTCCTTGCCAGTTTGTTTGTATATTATAATGCACACGAACACTCACCAAATATTCAAGACTTTCCCAATACCCAACAAAGACCATCTTTGCTCTGAGAGCCTGAAAATACAAGAGTAACTGAGAGGTAGCCATGATAGAATATAGACTCTCACAATACAAGACAGAGGTTAGGGGAAAGGGAGCTGTAACAACAGGCAAATAATATGCAAGGTATATAGAATTCAGTCTGATTCATTGTAAGCAGCACAGCAGAAGGTGGGTGTTAAGGTCGGGGGGCGCGTTATGTAGGGGCTTATGTGGATGAGCTCATGGAGGTTATACCATGCATAGTCAGGGATGTGACTGTGTGAGCTACAGGCAAATGGGCTCTGAGCAGTGGCAGAGCAAAGGAGGCAGGTGAGACTAGCACAAAGGTCCTGAAAGCACAATAAGGAGAAAAACTTACAAGTGCTATGTGATGCTGCCTCTAAACTCAATACGATAGCAGTTAGGGATAAGGGGCATAAGGGGCTGGCAAGAGACGGGGTTTTGCTGGCAGAGGCACATCTATATGGCCTATTTCCTGCTGGTAGCAGCTTCTGCTGGCAGCGAGATCTCAGGAGGTTAGGCTAATTAGCCAGGTGAGTCAGCTAATGAGTGGCCATTTGCAATCGCGAGACTGCGAGCATGAAGCTGCCAGCAATAGCGCTCTGTGTAGACCCATCCATTGAGAGGCTCATATTCCACAACTAGCTTCATTTGGTCAGATTCTGATAAACACCTTATTCCATAAATAGTTCCATTTATTTCACCAGGGCTGTCTGTTCTGGACTGCGTCAGTTGACAAAAGTAAGGTATCAGAATCTGGCCCTTTGTGTTCAGTGCAATTACACAAGGAGTATGGCACTAACCAACATAAATAAATGTGGCAGAACTGGGTCCTTTGTTTGCAATAGATCAGAGTTGGCAAGGCAAGCAAAATTACCCTTCAGTTTCAGGCAATGGGTTAACATGTATCACAGCAGATTTCAGTCATGAAATGGAGGAGAATATTTTCTCCTTTCCTCCCACATCCTTGAAGCAACCTGTATTTCCTTCTGAGGATGCATATAATGGAATTGCCAGATGAGAACAGCTATTCAAAGAATAAAGTCATGCATTTTGTTTCCCACTGTCAAAACCACTGGGGAATTACAAGTGAAGATGGAGAAAAATGGCTTAAGAAAAAAACATGTATACGGTAATTACTATAAGTGGGCAATGTTCTTTCTATGTTGCAGATTTCTACTGAAGACTCTGTATGTAAACTGCCCATTGATGTCAGTGGGAATTCTGCTGACAAAAGGACAGCAGGAATTCACATCTGAGATCAACACTTCAGGTAACAGATCCTGAGCATGGGACTTCTGTTCCTGAAGTCTAATTTAAGAAATATGAAAAAGAACTCACAGAACATTGATAACTAGAAGGTGTTGCTTTTAAGACAGTCTTCTCCATGACGCTTTAAGGGACATGTTCAGGAGAAAAATACAAGATCATTACACTTAACAGGAAAGATATAATGACCTTGTACACAGTACCCAGTTGTTTTCATCAACCAAAAATATCTAAACCGCTATGGACAGGACTATGCAAATGCAATGTACCACCACCAGTAGGGAAAAAAGCATAAACAGCAGATGGTAAATGTGCAGTTAATATACAGCTTGTGACAAAGTCTTGAGATGTACTAAAATAATATCTATATGAGGGAGAAAAAAGGCACTGCTGCTTGGAGTTAAAACTGTAAACACCACCCCCACGCTCCCATGTCCCCACTCTCTCCCCAGGAATCTCTACTTGTGACAGGCAACATGTTGGAAGGCAGGGCTGGCAAAACTGAGGATCACTGAGATCAGATTTAACACTACTGCAGGGATAAGTTCTAATGACTTTGGTCTGGTAATATACCTTTTATGTTCTGTGCTGACTAACCATTCATCAATAAACTAAGGCCAGCCTGGTTATTGACACCTTTTTAAATTATTGAATCAATTTGAATCTGTATATTTGGTATGTTTTTATGATTGATTATGGGTTACAAAAACTGCTTCTCTAAAAACTGTAAATATAATAACAAATAAAAAACAACATCTCATACAAAATAGTACAAATGCCTGACCTAACAATGCTGGGTATTCTGTTATCTATACATTCCAATGAATAGGATTGTTAACAAGCAGCTTTTCTGTAAACGTCATCATAAGAATAGATAAAAAATGAATTATTTGGTATTTATAGATGATGAAGATTATTATTCTTAGAGGGTTATGAGAGCTATGACCACACATCAAAAAGAAAAGTAAACCTTACTGTTGGGCATGTGTTGAAACTTGTAGAATCAAGGTAACAGTACAGTTATTTTAAGCTCCACTGTAGCTACATAACTAATTAATTCAAAATGCCTATATCTTTCCTTGGCTATATCCAACTTGCATAACAGTGTCTTGTCAATCTGAATCTCCCCGGCAATTGCGTTTGAATATTATATTATTCTTTACAGGTATTTCCTGTCTTAAAATGCATGTTTAACATTTGTGACAAGAAGTCTTGTGGCACCATATGGACTAATAGATATTTTGGAGCATAAGCTTTCGTGGGCAAAGACCCGCGTTAGACTCTGACAAAGGCTCCCCATTAGACTCTCCCCATTAGACTCTGACAAAGGCTCACATCCCCCAGTCTGATCTGACTTGTTTTTTCCTCTTTTGATAAGTACTATTGATATTGGGCCATTTCCACCTTGCTGAATAGACCTTGTCAGCTCTGGCCGTCCCTCTTACTGGGACCCCACTCTTTAAATACCCCTCTGAAACCACCCCCCCCACTCACGCATCTGATGAAGCGGGTCTTTGCCCAAGAAAGCGCATGCTCCAAAATATCTGTTAGTCTATAAGGTGCCACAAGACTTCTTTCTGTTCTCCAGGCTACAGATTAACACGGCTAACTCTCTGATACTTGTCACTCATGTGGCAGTGACTGGAAGCCAAATAGCTCAGTACCCTGCTCTGTTAGGTGCTGTACAAATAGGTAGCAAGTGACAGCCACTGCCCAATAACTTCTATGCCCAATATAATGTATTTATTACACACAAAATCAGGAAGCTAAATGAACATTTATCTAGGCTGCAAAATGAAGCATTCAAAAGTCAGAAGTGCCAGTATTGCCGCTTTAATTCTGACTCTCTGTGCTCCAGTCAGATCACTGCATGAGTATATGGCAGGTGATGACAGCCGTCTCATGGTCTGCCCTGCTACACGCCCAAGCCCAGTCAGTGCCATCAAATCAAATCATGCACACACTCAGTTATGTCTTGGATTGAACAGCCATAGAAATCATTAATGTGCAAAGAGGGTTCCTCCCAGAGTCACTTCAGAAAACCATAGGTCCCAGTCTATGAACTTGCCAGCTGATTATTCAACTTATGGCCTGATTTAGGAGCAATGACCTAGCTTGCGTCATTCAAGACACAATTGATATCACCCTGGAAGAGATACATATCAAAGATGATGCCCCAGAATCACACTGCCATATTGTGGGCTACAATTTCTTCACCCCGCTCCATTACCTGAAACACAGACTTCCCACACACAACAATCAGGGAATCAAAAATTATGGCATAGTAGATGCCAGGAGCAACTTCAGAACCTCCAACATCTCAATAAGAATTAGCAAGATAATGCTGGTTAGTGTGTATAAGCTATCAAATACAAATTGGCCTCCCCCATTATCAACAGCCTGTCACTCAGTTAGATGGGTGATGTTTTCTATAGTCAATGTGGGGCTAGAACAGCAGTGATGTTGCAGAATGGGCATCAGACCAAGATACACACCTTTATGATGTGAAGGGTAAAGGCCCTTTTCATTCTGCCACTTCAAACAGAAATTTGTCTCTGCATCCTCAAAGACTACTTTGGAATCCCTCAGAATGCCTCCAGAGCTATTCTTAACAACTTCCCATGCAGACAGCATTGACTCACATTGTAATCATTGCTAGAGTTCACTGTAATAAGTGAGGCCACCATAGGCACAAGCCCACCCTGCAATATACATATTTTGTTATTCTATATATATTGCAGGATGGTTTCGTGTCTATGGTAGCCTTACTTACACTTTTCAATACCCATGTATATATCTTACAGGTATTGAAATGTATAATCCCCACACTGGGAACCAGAAACAAAAGAGCTATTAAAGGAATAGCAAATATCTGGTGATTCAGACACTGCAACATCCCTATTAGAGTCACGGAATTCAGCATACCAGCAACAGTGAATTGAGCTCTTTGGAGATCTGGACTTTACTCACGCCAGCTGTAAAGCTTGGCTGTTGGTACTTCAGCTTGCAGCCGACTTGAGCACTCCCCTGTGCTGCAGCACTTTTCACAAGCTGGAGGGTCATGGTGGACTGCAGGGAAATGTTTGGCAGGCTGAATTTGTCTCCTGTGCTGTACATTGCCCACTCCTGTGATATGTGTATATATAAACTCTGAAGTCCTTGTGTGTATGTGATTTCTTTGCCATTTTACTACTTTCTTGCCATAAAGAGAAGTGACAATAATATATTGGGAATACTTGCTAACTTGGACAACAAAAATGTGGAAAATTAAATAGAAATTGTAACAGGAAATTAAAATAATCTGATTCTAAGCCTGCTCCCATAGAAGCCAATGAAAAATAAAACTCCCATTGACTTCAGTGCTAGAAAGTCCAGGCCCTTATTAATTGCTGTATTGGACTTACAAAGAGCTTCCTTACAAAAGAAAAACAGAAGTATTAAAAGCATATGCAAAATTTCCCCACAATGGCAATAAGCTGAATTATCATTTGGATGCTATATATATGCATAAAATTATTCAGAAGGTTTAGGGACTTGATCTTCAGCTGTGACATGTTATTATGAGAAGGAACTCAAAAGAGGCAGGGGGGCAATCATAGGCCAAAAAGAGGCCAAAGCAGCAATCCATTGCCTTTTCAGTGCGGTGAAAACTGACGTTCCCCCTTGACAGAGTGATCTGAGAGGAGAAGGGGCATTTTCTTCCCTAATGTTCCCATATGTAGGTTTTACCACACGATAGCCGCGTCTGCACGTGCCAGCTACTTCGAAGAAGCCGCACCAACTTCGAAATAGCGCCCGCCATGTCTACACGTGGTGAGCGCTATTTCGAAGTTGAAATCGACATAAGGCAGAGAGATGTCGAAGTCACTATCCTCATGAGGAGATGGGAATAGCGCCCTACTTCAATGTTGAACGTCGAAGTAGGGCACGTGTAGCCGATCCGCGTCCCACAACATCGAAATAGCGGGGTCCGCCATGGCGGCCATCAGCTGAGGGGTTGAGAGACGCTCTCTCCAGCCCCTGCAGGGCTGTATGGTCACCGTGTGCAGCAGCCCTTAGCCCAGGGCTTCTGGCTGCTGCTGCTGCAGCTGAGGATCCATGCTGCATGCACAGGGTCTGCAACCAGTTGTCGGCTCTGTGGATCTTGTGCTGTTTAGTGCAAGTGTGTCTGGGAGGGGCCCTTTAAGGGAGTGGCTTGCTGTTGAGTCCGCCCTGTGACCCTGTCTGCAGCTGTTTCTGGCACCTTTATTTCCATGTGGGCCGCTTTGGTGTGTAGACACTCCCCTGCAGCACCTACTTCGATGTA
This sequence comes from Carettochelys insculpta, assembly GCF_033958435.1. Classification (NCBI taxonomy): domain Eukaryota; kingdom Metazoa; phylum Chordata; order Testudines; family Carettochelyidae; genus Carettochelys; species Carettochelys insculpta. Next base: position 143,338,826 of record NC_134137.1, read on the forward strand.
GTGCTGCCCAACGTCGACGTTGAACGTCGACAGCACCAGCCCTGGAGGACGTGTAGACGTTATTCATCGAAATAGCTTATTTCGATGTCGCTACATCAAGGTTATTTCGATGTAGCATTCACATGTAGACGTAGCTGATACCATGATCTGTCCTTACAATGGCAAAAACTCTAGAAAAAAATATCAGAAAACAGAATTGGATGATGACAAAGCAGAATGACCTAACTGGCTTCTTTTCTCTTATTTTTCTCATCCTATAGAATGGATTTTAAATTGTTAGGAAATTGAAAGTTGAGTATTTGAAACCATCTAGGCAGTAGGAGTGCACAGGTTCAAAACACAAGGGACGTGCCCGATCATGCCAAGGCCTTTCAAATATATTTACTACACGATTTCCTTTTTCTCCAAAACTGTCTACAGACTGGATGAAAAAACTTTTACTAATTTAAATAACAGAATGTAAAAATAAATCAGTGTCTCTCAGAGACAAGTCATGTGCTCCTGTCATGATTTCTTGACAAACTTGTCTGTCACACATACAGCACAAGTAATGGTGGCAAAAGATATTACTTCAGTGTTTAACTACCTGAGTGCATTTGCTAACAAGGTCAAATGTAACGTCTCCTGCCATCATTTGCACCTATAATTATTTACCCAACAAATATGTGTCCATAAGGACTGTAGGAGAAACACTGAAAGATGGGTGGCACCCTTTTGAAAATTTGTTCTGAAATGTTAAAAAATTGTCTTCACTTTATACCCTTTGGTTGAGCTTACCAGAGCAGTGAAGGGGATAGAGGCAGAAGATGTGTGGCAAAATCCTCTTCAGTGCTTTGAAACCTCAGATTTTACGACTTAACTTGGCTTAAACCCTTTTATTCCAGTTGACGTATAGGTGATCTACAAGTCTCCTCCACTTCACTCTGTCTCGGGACAAGATTTCTAGCTGACACCAGGAGTACCCCATTTGTTGTGCCACCCATTTATTCAATTATAAAATATGATGGGGGTAAACCCCATTGAACTGGAACCACAAAGACTACAATTTAATACACATTTACTTATTTTCCTTATAAATGGCAAAATTATTGTTATAAATTATTGTTATGCAAACTATTTATGTTACTTTCCTACCTGTTGGTGAACAATAAGACAAACTCTCATGTGCATACTAGAAATTCAGCAAAACAAGAATTGAATAATGACCGTGTTCTCAGGTTTTTATTTTTTAATCTGAATTTGGAATATTCATTCTTTTATTCTTTTCAAGACAGTAATTCAATCTAAAATTTGCCCTCAAATCCTAGGCAAGATACATGTTGCATAGCTTCTACTCACTTGGCAGTGACTCAAATGGATGTTCATTTGACCCCTGCCCCGCTTTTAAAAGTTGGGCCACAATTTTGTTTGTTTCCTTCTTCCTTTCATGCAGACTAAACTCATTCAGTGAGTTTCTTTCAAAGATCAGTAGAGGTACAGTATCAGCCTCAATAATAGAAAGGGAAAGTGACACCAAGATCATTGAAAATCCTTGCATATTCTTAAGGGAGTGATTCAATTACAACGTATCACATATCTGAATGAACCTTTTTTTATGGGTGATGATGTTTCTTTGTAACAATGTCAGCAGCAGAACCTGTTTCCCTGAGTAAGAAGTTGGGCAAACTAGGAGGAATATTTATCATCCTTTCCTCTGATACCAGCAGTGAATGTAGCTTGTACATATAGCATATCACATTTTTATCACTGATAAGACAGATTGTCTTCCTACCATGTATTTTGATTCTTTGAGCAACAGCATACTCAATAAGGAATTGATCGTCAAGCATCATGAATTGGAAAAAATGTTTTGTCTTCAAATGGGGCTAGATTAGACCCTACATAATCTAAAATTCTTACTGCAGATATGTTAATACAATATATACCAAGATCACCAATATGCTAGAACTATTATTAGGATCAGTATTTAAGCAGGTTACTTTAAAACAATAATGACAAACCTTTTTCATGTTTGGGAAGTCTGGATTTCATAAAACAGAATAAACTCAGCTACCTCAAGTAAACAATGCACCTCTTTAGTAAATGATCTATTCCATTATAATGCTACTCTGGTCTGTCTCCAGTTATAGTAAATCTATCAGGGAGCAACCAGTGAGTATAGATCAGTACATGATACAATGCCTAAGTTATTGTAGGCCTACATTATCACGAAGATTTAAGATCTGTAGCCTTTTTCCCCCCCACTGTATTGCCCACTCTTCAGTTTTCAGGTGCATTCCCTAAGGCAGGAAATGGATTCATCTAACATTGTGTGTTTCTGGAAAGGGCAGACCCTGTAGTTCCACTTTAACACGCTAATGCTGGTGAAGCATTGTTGCTTCTCTCCAGGCAACTCTCTTGTCTAGCAAAATCAGTTGGTTATCAGCTCATTTACCCCCTAAGCTTTTGGGGTCAAAGAGTCAGATGGAGAAAGAGAACAGTAGAGCCACTGGGATTTGTGAAAGAATTTTGTCCAAGAAATTCAGCCTGTGCTGTCTCTATATTAAGCACCCAGATGAAAGACCCGTTTAATGTTAAAGGTCCCTCCGAGTTATTGGATGTGCACTTTGACAAGACTGGCTGCTTCAGACACATCTCTACAACGTAGTTTTCAAACAGAGAGAATAGGTCAGATATGCCACTTGGTGTTCACTGGCAGAATTCCTCTGACTGCCACAGGCTTTCCCATTTCCACCCACAAGTGTACTGTTCCCTGGGTGCTTTATCTGCTAATAAAGATCACAGGACTCTGTTTCAACATAGAGGTTGTGTTTCAGAAGAAATCTTTATCAGCTCCTTCAGAAGGCAAGTGTTTTAAAGTCAAGTCTCACTTCTAAACACTAGACTGGATAGTTAAAGAAGCACATACCTTTGAACACTGTTTGTGATTCTGGCACCAAACCAGGGAACCATTGTTCTGCCAAAGAAAAAATAATAGATATATTAATATTTCATATGAAATTAAAATTGCCCAGATTGTGTCCTCAGTTTTTAAATAGATCCGCTCTTCCAATTCTATTTAGAAACGGATGTTATTATATAAGCCCAGTGTCAGTAACTATTCTGATCATTGCTCAGTTCCGGGGTCAGCAATCCTCAGCACAGGTGCCAAGAGTGACATGCAAGCCAATTTTCATCTGCACATGAGGCAGGAGCTCAGCCCCACCCCTCTTCCTCCAAGGAGCTGGGAGCTTCCTCAAAGCCATATGGCCTGTGTACTAACAAAAGACCAGCTAATGCAACCAACCAACACCTAAATGGTAAAGCTCTGCATCTTATTTTATTTATTATTAATTAAGCTGTTGTAAGTAGGACTATTAGTGACTTTAAAATATATTACCGGCACTTGGATCATACATAGAAGTCAAAAGGTCGAATTTTGGCACTGCCTCAGAAAGGTTGCCGACCACTGATTTAGTTGTTATTGGGTGAGGTCCTCATCTCTGCCTTGACCCCTTTACATCGGGTAAAAGGCCTAGAATGGCAGAAAGGTTGCTTAAAAGCCCTACTTAAAACTGAAAGTTCTTCCAACTTAGGTACGGCCTGCCCTCATAAGGTTGGTGTATGAGGACCTCCCCTGACCTAAGTACTGACTGCAGAGGCATACTGAGGGGCATAACTGAGAACAGGAGGGAGGTGTCGGAGTGCATCAGGCAGCACTGTGGAAATGCTAGGCAGCACTGGCTCACAGGGCAGCCTGTGGAGGATGGTCTAACTGACACGCTCTTAGGGCAATGAGAGGCGTTGCCTACCCCACCAAGTTTTGTCCGCAAAATTTGTGTCAATGCCCAAAAGTCAATGCAGCAAAAATCTCCAAAACGTGTTCCTACTTCCTCCCTTTGTTGACAGATCAGAGACATCCCGTCTGTGGCGGCCACCCCAGCCATCCTATGGACAGGAGGAGGGAGGATTACCTGGGGCAGGGTGAGGGCACGGGGGGGAAGGCGGTAGCAGCAGCAGGGGGTTGCCTCCCCTCACCCTGCTTCTCCCACTCACCACACAGTGCAAGTGGATGCCTACTCCACTCCACTTTGTGACAGCCTCCTGGAGCTCTGAGACCTGCTCCTCCATGGTGGAGGCAAATGGCCTTCACTCCAAGCCACCTACAGAGAAGTAGGGCTCAGAGGGCCAGGAGGGCAGGTGTAGTGGAGGGGAGCGGAAGAGGCTGCCACTCGCGTCACGTGGTGAGTGCAGGGGGGCGAGGACGGCTGAGGGGAAGCAAACCCCTGCTGCTGCTGCTGCTGCTTGCCGAGGTAAACCCTAGCCAGGCTGGTCAAGGATGGGGTAAGAGGGCAGGGTGAAGGTGGGGCGGGAAAGGGGTAGGGCCTGCAGCATGAAGTGGGAGGTGCCCAGGGCCCCACTCTGGGGCACTGGGGAGCGGTTGCTGCAGGTGCCACCCCCTCAGGATAGCCCTGCAACAGGTCACGTCAGTGTGAGCAATGCACTGTGGGTATGTATCCCAAGGTGCAGTGTTGTGAGAAGGCAGACGTGATACCTGTGCATCTTGGAGTTCCCTCTGATGTCTTCCACAGCCTCCTCAGCTCCTGGGAGCTGCATCACAAGTAGCACTGTGAGCTCTCCGTGCTGAGGAATATCGAGGCAGCCCAGCAGTCTTTTTCACTCCCTGCCCCCACCTGCCTGCCTGCTACTGAGTTCCTAGTGCAGAGTAGAACAGTAGCACTCAGGAGCTACATATGGTGGGGTGCATGGGGGTTATGTGAGCTTCCAGTGTGCTGCCCCACTCCTTCCCCCCGTGCTCATTGTCAGCACTGAGCCATGTCCAGTGACTGCAGGGTTGTTTCCATACTGTCCCCAGAGCAGGGTGACCAGAGAGCGGCACAAGCTACAGCCACCTTGATCTAGCTCACATTACCCTTGGGATGCACCATTCTGGGGAGGGGCAGGATCAACCCCACACCCATTAGATGCAGCGTGGCACTTCTGGAGGAAGAAGCTGGTGTGGGCAGGGTGGCAGTGGCACCAGGGTGGGGAGAGGCAGAGCTTGGTGTGGAGTGGGGGGCTTGTTCTGGCCCTTCCCTAGGCTGAGGGGGAGCACATGGCTGGAACACCCCTCACCAGTCACCACTGGGAGCATTCTAATGATGTACTATTTGTTCCCCAAATGGAGCAGCAGCTTCTTTCCAGAGCTTTGAAAGGGGAATGGCACGTGCCCTCAGAGGCAACAGAGATCCAAAGAGTGAGCAGAGGGAGCAGGAAAGGAAGCCATTTCTGTCAGCAAAGCAGCCATGTTTGCACTGGCCCTTTGTCAGTAATAAAGGGAGGAGGAAGATAAGTCTCATGGGGTAGAAGTTTTTGTTGCTGGAGCTGGGCATTTTCTCCCACAAAAGTCGCAATGCAGTGTGTACTCATTTGCTGTATTGTCACCAAACGGCAATTTGTGGTGGCAAAAGTTGGTAGTACAGACAAGGCTAGAGTCACCAGAGGGGTCGTACATCCCCAGAAAAGTACTGACTAGTGTAAAAGGTGGATTAAAACCACTCTCATCCTTCATCCCCTTGGGATGCACATTTACCCAAAATTGCAAAATCTCATCCATTATTTTTCACCTGCGCTATACAGTCGGGTCTGTGGATAAAAACATAGCAAAGAAAATAACAGCACCTTACAGACACTAAAGCCCTGACACAGTACAGTAGTTAAACAAGTGTTTAAACATATGAATAGTCCCAGATATCACCAGAAAATCTTGAATGCTGGAAGCTAAGCAGACACTCAGATTCTTCTGAGCTAGAGACAGAATTACAAAATATGATTTCCACATTGCTGTAATTATAATAGAAAGTTGATACTCATATGCCTTAATACATATGCTTCATGAATCAGAAACAAGGGGTGCTGAAGGTGCAGCCACGCACCCTGACTTAAACAGGTTTCCGTCATAGGCTATACAGTCTGGTTCAGAGGTTGTCAGCCTCCCCGCCACACATGTTGCTTCTGCATTGCTCCTGCATCCCTGTTTGGGTCTAAATACTGGACCTTATCCAAAGACAACTGACACCTGTTTAAGTCTGTCCTTTGATTTCTATAGGCCTTGGATCAGGCCATTTCTGAAGTACAGGGATGGACATTAAAAATAATGAATTAACAAGAATTACTGTTCCACAAGCTCAAACAATCTAGTTAAAATTATGTACTGTGCATATTCATTGAAGATGAATGTGTTAGAGGACAGGACCTGTCATCCAAAGCTCAGTAACTTCTCTTTAGCTCAAAAAATGAATTCTAGTTCAGTTTATTTATATGGTGGAATATATGTTTTCAGCATCACAGCTATTTTCTGAAATATATATAAAGATAAGCAACGGGTACAATAGTGACTCGAGTTATGCAAGGTTACAGTCCCAGACACCCTCGCATAATTCAAATTTTGCATAAGTCGGGGGCGGCTTTTTTCCCTGGCAGAGCTCCTTTTGAAAGGTAAGTCCTGGGGTTGGGAGGGCAATTGGGGAGGGTTAAGTCTGGCAGTGACTTGGAGCCATGGGAGGTGGACAGAGGAGTTAAGCCTGGGGAGGGTTAGGACTGTAATGTGGGTCAGGGGGTGGAGTTCAGCCAGAGCTACATGGCCCTGGGGGGGGTTGAGCCAGAGCCTTGCAGGGATGGTGAGCTGGAGCTGCATGGGGGAGGAGGGGTGAACTGGTCCCACAGGGGGTTGAACCATGGCAGGGGGTGTTAGAACTGGGGCCCCACAGGGGGGTTAGAACTTGGGCCATGTGGGGGGTGCAGTTAGAACTGGGGCCACCCGGGGCTGGGGGGGGCAGTGTTGAGCCAGGGCCAGGGAGCAGGATTTTGAGTTGTGCTTAACTCACGTTAAAGCGAGTTCACAGCAACTTGAAATCGCACACTGTGCTCTGCTTTGTTAAAGCACATGTCCATAGGAGTCTTAAAAGGCCCTTGATTCATATAACTTCACTTAAACATTTTGTGCACTTGCCTTTTCAGCTTCCAAATTAGCAGCTACAAAACCATTGTTTTGTACTTCCAATCTTGGATTTAGTTGTGATTATTTCAGAATTTTACTAGCTACAGTAACAGGCCAGTCAGCCGGCATTTGGATAACTGGCCCATTTGGTTAACTATAAGCTGTGCCCAGTCTGGGGACAGCGGCCCACTGTCCGGTCGGGGTGGAGGGTAGAGCAGCACTGGCTGCCCATTGCCTGAGCTAGGGGGTGGGGCGGAGCAGGGCCAGCTTCCAGCCCCAACTCTAGCGACTGGCACATTTAATTATCCATCATCCCTGGGGAGCCAGGAATGTCAGATCATAAAGTTTGTGCTGTATAATGTTTGTAGCCACAAGAATAATTAAAGATGAAAACAGAAGTCACACATAACACCTTAAAAAGATATAAACAGATTAACTAAAACATTAGGATCCCTTTTATAACACACGCACACACTAGTGGGGATGCTTTAGTATTTTCCTCAATATCTCTAGAATATATTGTTTCCCTTTACAAATTTAGCCAATGGAAATGTTAAAGCAACATTTTACCTATTACTTTTATTTTTTCCCCCTTCCTTTCTCACGTAAAAAGGTAGCTGAAATAACAATGACTTCCATAACAGATCAGCAGCAACTTTGTTGTTTAATTTCCTAGTTAGGAACCCTCTTTGTCTGAGTCAAAAAAAGCATTTGTGTTTCCTAATTGTATCAGTTACCTGGAGCAATACCTCCATAAATATCCAGATTTGTGGCTTCCCTTCTTTTTAATGTTTTATATGTACAAACATTTCCATTTTCCTATTGTAAACTAGGGGCACTGGAAGAGTTTTTATAGGGGGGTGCTGAGATCCATTTAACCAAACCACTAGCCCTGTATAAAATGGAAACCCCTTCAGGACAGAGGGTGCTGCAGCACCCCCTATACGCCTAATTCTGGCACCTATGCTGTAAACTAGTCTGTATTCAGTTAAATACAGTTCCAAGCTCAGAGCTACATAAAATCATGTCTCTGCAGAGCCAGTGGCAAACAAAGTAACACGAACTGAATGCTGTACTGTACAAGATGAAAAAACAAATCTTCAAAGCTTTATTTGGAAACTACAGTTCTAAACCCTGATTTCCCTCCCGTTGCAAATGGATGATATACAAATACTTATGTTCAAGAAGTGATTTTTTTTTATTTAAATGCAGAACCATCTGGATAGAAGTTTGTGTTTCAAAATATCTGAACTGCTGAATTTTATCCTGGACATTTTATCACCTACATTCTCTTGCATTATCTTTCTTCCTATGGCGGCGAATCGAGATCCCACTTAACTTGATAGGTGTTCTACCATTTATTTTAATGAGACCATGATCTGACTATTGCATTTAGTGCAGTTGCTCAGATTAGATAAACATCTCTCGGGGACCACATAGGCAGTGTTAGATCCTGCTGTGAGTGCAGGGGACTGAATCTGATGACCTCTCAAGGTCCCTTCCACTTCTATGACACCATTCTATTTGACCTTCATATAAGGCTAGATTCCCTATAAAATTTCCTTGTGAATTTTGAAAAAAAATGAAGCCAGTATGCAAAAGCAAGTGATTAGAAAGTGACAGATGACAAAGCCATTTGCCCTGGAAATATTCCAAGTACATAATTCAACCTTTTGATGAATGCATAAACAACAAATATTTAGAAAGAAACTAACAGATATTTGGATGCTTTGTTTTTGACAGGTGTGAATGCACACATTGCACTATCCAATTGTCCAGCCACTAATGTCACCGGGCATAAACCTGCAAGATGCAAATGGCAAGAGTTCTGGGACTTCTGCCCATAGTAAGTAGAAACAGAGGAAATCCAGCAGTGCACAGCAAGTTTTCAGCACTAGAGTCCTGTGCTGATACAAACATGATATCCACATCTGCAAAAACTACCAGCGGATATCCATGCCCACATCCATGCGTGAGGATAGCCACAGACATAAAGCTGATATCCACAGATCTTCAGGGGGTCTAAAAAAACCCCATGTATCCACAGACACAAAAGTGAGCCACAGAGATTCACCCACATTGGCAGATGTGGATACCCGTCGATATAAAGCGGATACTCCTGGATTTGCAGGGCTCTATTGAACATCTTGCCAGATCAGATGATCTCTAAGGATGCAAAGCAGTGAAAAGTTCAAGAACCTCATCTATGCACAGGGTCTGAAACAAGGAAGTACTTCCAGTAAGTGTTATCACAATACCCTTCCAAAACAATAGGAAACTGCCAGTTGTGGGGCAAGCCACAACAAAAATAATTTCTCTTATTCGCATCTTAGTCCATGATTTTCTAATATGAGGCTTCTTGAACCTTCTTATGAAGTATCTGGAGTCCTGACACTATTAGAGATAAGAGGCTGGGCTAGAAGAACCATTCAGCTGATCTGTTATGGCAAACCCTATGTACTTATTGTAGGGAATGTGGCAGAAGGAATGCAGTGCTGCTGAAGGCTGGGAGGAATGAGTCTCCCAGAGGTCATCTGCATGAGAATGCAAAAGGTGTGCATGTGTGATACCTTTTCAGGCAAAGCCTAACGGGTAGCAAGTAAGCCATGAGATTTGGTCTACTGTAAACATGTAGTTGTAAAATCACAATTTAAGCTGACATTTAAGGTGGGAGTTGTGAGATCTCACCAATGCTCTGGGTTGTTGTGGGGGGACAGGGCAGTCGCCTTAGCTGTGTAAGACATTGATTACACAGGGCTCCCTGGTTTAAAGCATTGTGTGAGACAAGGGGAGGGGTATGGGTTGAGCCAGCTTGCTGAGTGCCTTGGCCCTGCCTATGTCTTGGCCATATAGCTATAAGCCTGGCTTGACTAACCCTCCCCACCTGTTAAAAGATAGAGCTGGATACTAGGGTGTTTGTGAAACCCCACACTAGAGATACCAAGAGCTGAAATCACAGAGTGGCAGCTGAGGCCACACAGAGCTGAAATCACTGGGTTCTGCCTTAGGGCAGTCCCAAGCAGTGGGGTTAGGACTGGTGGACAACAGCAGGACCAGCGGGCAGCCAGTAGGAGCGGCGGAGGCAGACGACGGCGACCAGCAGGCGGCCGGTAGGAGCGGCGGCGGCAGACGACGGCGACCGGCGGGTGGCCGGTAGGAGCGGCGGCGGCGGCAGACGACGGCGGCGGGTGGCTGGTAGGAGCGGCGGCGGCGGCAGACGACGGCGGCGACCGGCGGGCGGCCGGTGACAGCAAGGGGAGGCTACAGACAAGTGGACAGCTAGTATTGCCCTGGTGATGTATCTGTGGGCTTTGAGTTTGGGACTGTACCGCAGAGGGTACACCCTGTAACTGTGTGTGTGTGGAAAAGGGCCAAGAGCCCCAGCAAGAGACTGGGTTCTACTGCATATGGGGATGGTATCTGGGTGAAAGGGGTTTTGTCTCTTTTGTGCTGCGATATACTGCACCTGTCGCTGTAACCTTGGGGTAGGTTACGGTCATTAAACAAGCCATTTCTATCTCAGACTCTGTGCTTGCGAGGGGGGGGAGAACCGCCTTACAGGCACCCAGCACGGGGGTGAAATTGTCCCAGGCCACTGGGTGGGGGCTCGAGCCGGTTGATTGTATCCTTGATAGGAAAACCTCACAAGAGTTGAACCCGGCCCTTCTGGCAGGCATCTGGCATTAACAGAAGGGTTACATAAGTGGGGGCTCGTCCGGGATATCTTTTGCTGGGTAGTACCCCTCGCAAGCACACATATATATATATAACATTGTAAGAAGCAGTTGTTGTTGCGGGATAAGTTAGAGTTTATACCATGGCTGGCCGTATGCTAGAAGAGTGGTGTGAGGAGTTTGGTATTGACCCTAGAAATTGTCTATTAGTTTTAGGGATACCTGAGGGTATGGAAGATGGCCCGATTGAGGCCCTTCTAACAAAAGCCATTGATTCTCTAACGAGGTGTCGCATACGGGGGCGTAGACCTCAAGTAGATGACAAAGCATTTGTGGTGATATGTGAATTGCCAGTAGCTGTGGACTCTTTGCATATCCCAAGTGAGATAAAGATTCCCACTGGCACTTTGAAAGTTGTGATCACCAAGGCCTTTGCAACAGGCCCCGCTTCACATGCTGTATTTGAGGAGAAGATGACAGCCTTTTTGGCACAGGAAGGAAAGACTATGGCTGACGTGTCAAGTCTACTGAGTGCTGAACCATTGGCCCCTGGCCCTTCTATGGATATATGGGCCAAAGCTTTGGGACAAGCATTGGAGAAGGTCCTGCAACCTCATCATGAATCTAGTTCATACCATAAGTTACGCTTATTTTCGGGTGGTGCGGTCCCAATACCCGGAGAAGAAGCGTTTGAACCCTGGTTAGAACATACCACTGAAATGCTCCGAGAGTGGGCAGTACCTGAAGCTGAGAAAAGAAGGCGACTGATAGAGAGTCTCCGGGGTCCCGCGCTGGATGTCATTCGGACATTGAAGCTGGGTAATCCGGAGGCTAGTGCAAATGACTGCTTGGAAGCTCTCAATCATGCCTTTGGGAGGACTGAAGATTTGGAGGAAGTTTATTGCAAATTCTTGAGCACCAGACAACCGAGAGGCGAAAAGTTATCAACCTATGTTCAGAGGTTGGAGAAACTACTGCAGAGAGTTGTCTTGCATGGAGCCATCACAGCGGAGCAAATGGATCGAACTCGAGTGTCACAAATTGTGAGGGGAGCGCAATACCAGCACCCAATCCTACTCCACCTTCGGTTAAGGGAACGACTGGCGGCCCCACCCAGCTATTCGCGATTGATTAAAGAGATCCGAGAAGAGGAAGAAAGGCAGGCCACCAGTGAGAGCGGGGACACTCAACCATCCAAACATGGCAGCACGGCCCCCTCGCAACTCCCCAAAACATTGATGGTGAATGGTGGAGAGGAGCTTGCCCAAAGAGTGCAAGACCTGATGGTGCAGGTGGACGAACTGAGGGGTGCTGTAGGTTCAGCCCGGGCACCAGGGAGTGGTGAACAGCTAGCAGCAGCGGTCCATAAGATTGGGCTCAGGACAGCTACTTCTGCAGGCTGGCCAACTAAAGGATCCTTCTTCTGCTACAAATGTGGTCAGGAAGGACACACTGCAGCAAGATGTCGAAATAAGGAAAATCCAACACTGGTGTACCAAAAGCTGAGGGCCACCTGGGAAAAGTCGGGAAACGGCTACAGGGTCTGGGAAAGGAACCGCCCACACCCTCGGGAAGCGAGGGCTCCCCTAAAAGAGACAAAACCCCTTTTACCCAGAGACCATCCCCATATGCAGTAGAACCCAGTCTCTTGCTGGGGCTCTTGGCCCTTTTCCACACACACACAGTTACAGGGTGTACCCTCTGCGGTACAGTCCCAAACTCAAAGCCTACAGATACATCACCAGGGCAATACTAGCTGTCCACTTGTCTGTAGCCTCCCCTTGCTGTCACCGGCCGCCCGCTGGTCGCCGCCGTCGTCTGCCACCGCCGCCGCTCCTACCGGCCGCCCGCCGGTCGCTGTCGTCTGCCTCCGCCGCTCCTACCGGCCGCCCGCTGGTCCTGCTGTTGTCCACCAGTCCTAACCCCACTGCTTGGGACTGCCCTAAGGCAGAACCCAGTGATTTCAGCTCTGTGTGGCCTCAGCTGCCACTCTGTGATTTCAGCTCTTGGTATCTCTAGTGTGGGGTTTCACAAACACCCTAGTATCCAGCTCTATCTTTTAACAGGTGGGGAGGGTTAGTCAAGCCAGGCTTATAGCTATATGGCCAAGGCATAGGCAGGGCCAAGGCACTCAGCAAGCTGGCTCAACCCATACCCCTCCCCTTGTCTCTCACAATGCTTTAAACCAGGGAGCCCTGTGTAATCAATGTCTTACACAGCTAAGGCGACTGCCCTGTCCCCCCACAACAACCCAGAGCATTGGTGAGATCTCACAACTCCCACCTTAAGTGTCAGCTGAAATTGTGATTTTACAACTACATGTTTACAATAGACCAAATCTCATGGCTTACTTGCTACCCATTAGGCTTTGCCTGAAAAGGTATCACACATGCACACCTTTTGCATTCTCATGCAGATGACCTCTGGGAGACTCATTCCTCCCAGCCTTCAGCAGCACTGCATTCCTTCTGCCACATTCCCTACATCTTATCGTTTTTTGGAAGTCGGTTCCTTCCTGCTATCTTTGATTCACTGTTGATTTAAACGCCTACCCTTCAAAAAGCATACTTCTGTCAAAACAAAAAAACTCACAAATAAAGAGAGAAACATAGAAATAAGTCCTTCCTTTGACATCATCTGCATGAAAAGGAGCTAATCAGCAGGCAGATCAGTAGCTGCTGCAGAGGCAGACATCAAGGGGATGACATGAGTTAACAACTACAAATTCAGCTCATACAGGCATTTTATTCACAAAGTTTTTCTTTAACCTATCAGCAATATCTGCCGCACAAACATTATATGCTGTGAAACAGCACTTTCTTCTAACAATATAACACTCTCCCACTAATGAAGTGTATTTATGGTGTTTGCATACATATATGTGTGCGCATGCACACAGCATAAATAAATGATTAAGAATTTCTTTCAGGGTCTTGGGGATTCCTTTTTAGCTAACCAAAAATGACAGGCAACTCATCTGCAGGAACAGGAAAATGATTGCATTTGAACAGAGAATAGCATTCTCCATAACCCTTTAACTTCCTGTAATTTGCAGAGGCTGGGATTTAAATTGCATAGGCAAGGATTTAACTATCCAGGCCTGTAATGGACATTTGACTTTATCAGCTTAGTTTCTCAAAGTTTATGGATTCGCTGAAAGCCAAGGCATCTCCAGGAACAGTGTTTCCTGACTCCGCAGGCTTTTTTATTCTCTGCTGAACTTCCTCTGTTAGTCTCCATCTCTGGATGACAAGTATCAGAGAGGTAGCCGTGTTCATCTGTAGCTTCGAGAACAACAAGTCTTGTGGCACTTTATAGACTAACAGATATTTTGGAGCATAAGCTTTCATGGGCAAAGACCCACTTCATCAGATGCTCTGGGTGAATCATTCTTCTTCCTGTTCACTGCTCCTTCCTGTGGTGTTTCCCCTTTCAGGGTCCTTCTCCTCCAAGTTCAACAAGTCTTGCAGATGCACCTTGTTAGCACACCACAGGCCCAAAACAGCTCATTACCCTCATCATGCCCAGTGCGAGGGCATGTCCCTTCATATATCCCTCCCCTCAAGAGGAAAGGCCATTCACAGAGAGGAGGGTCACCTTCATCCCTGAGCTCTGGTGAAAAGGGATCAGGGTTTGTGCCATCCCATGTGCTCAGAAACTAGGATTTAATGGAAGATATTATCTCATTAAAAGAGTGTGTTTATCCCTCATGGTCTGAATCCAGCATAGGGCCATACAGTCAGCGATTAGGGAAAAGTGGCTACACATCAAAGAATAACCTGAAGGCATCCACTGCCCATTTCACTATTAATGTCTCCTATCAATAATAGAGTATGGCTTTTCACTTAGGCATAGGACTTAGCATTCTTCTCCTCCAAAAACCTGTGAAAAGACAGTGCCAAGACTGATGTCCAAAGCACCTGTATGTAGTATGAATTCCTGGGGAAAAACTGGGGTTGAAGTGCACAGGTGCCTGGCATAGTGCCTGGACACTTCCTTGCACTTCCCATCCCAATGGGTCTTTTTAGGCTTGCTGCCTTCGCCAAATTCTCCCCAGTGAACATCCCTGTATTTCTGTTACTCCCTTACCTAAGATATATCAGGGCATGCGTAAGGCCCCTACATCTTGCATTTCCCACCCTTCTTGTAGCAAGTCAACAATGCCTTGAAATTGACAGCCATACAACAACTTGAATGGGAACAGGCCTGTAGAGGGTTGTGGGATCTCCCTAATGGCAAATAGTACAAGTGGAAGTAGCCAGTCATACTGCTTGGGGTTATCATTGACAAAGTGTTTTAATGTTCTCTTCAAGGTATTATTAAACCTCTCTGCTAGAATATGAGTCTGTGGGTTATATACCAAGCACTTCAGAGACTTGACTTTCAGAAAGGAAGCATAACTCCCACATCAGTTGGCAGCAGTGGTCCCTGTAAGCTAAGAATGTGCAGGTAAAGGAGCCCCTGATGGTGTAGTTGATGTTAGGTCCTGCACATCTACTAACATAATATAATATATGCCATCATGTGCCAGCAATGCCCCACTGCAATTTACATTGGCCAAACTGGACAGTCTCTGCGTAAAAAGAATAAATGGACATAAATCAGACATCAGGAATGGTAATGTACAGAAGCCTGTGGGAGAGCACTTCAATCTCCCTGGACACTCAATGGCAGATTTAAGGATGACACTTCTGAAGCAAAAAAATTTCAGAAATCAAATGGAGAGCGAAATCTCTGAGCTGCAATTTATTTGCAAATTTGACTCCATTAACCATGGATTAAACAGAGACTGGGAGTGGCTCGCAGCTTACAAAGACAGTTTCTTTGCTTTGGGTGTTGATAGCTCCCCATTAGACTCTGACAATAGCTCACATCCCCTTGTCTGATCTGACTTGTTTTTTCCTCTTTTGATAAGTACTGCTGATACTGGGCCATTTCCACCTTGCTGAATAGACCTTGTCAGCTCTGGCCTTCCCTCTTACTGGGACCCCACTCTTTAAATACCCCTCTGAAACCGCCCCCCAACTCATGCATCTGATGAAGCAGGTCTTTGCCCACAAAAGCTTATGTTCCAAAATATCTGTTAGTCTATAAGGTGCCACAAGACTTTTTGTTGTTCCAGAATGTGCACAGACACCCACAGTGGGCGGCACATCTTTCTATTGGTGGTGTACATCCACATATACCTTGGTGCACGTAAAATTTATTCTGCTCTTGAATGGAAATAATAGGGGGAACACTGGGAGGTAAAGTTACTTATTTGTTGGTTAGTAACAGAGAGGAAGCTGTGCTAGTCTATACACTATCAAAACAAAAAGCAAGAAGTGGGTCTGTCCCACGAAAGCTCACCTAATAAACTATTTTGCTAGTCTTTAAAGTGCTACTTCACTGCTTTTTGTTTTGATTTGTTAGTTAATATCTTGTTGTGAAACCCTAAGCACCACAAGAGCTTGAAGAGTTCTGCAGCAACAGCTGTCACTTTCTGGGAATAAAAAGGAGCAACTTCTGGAAAGCTACTCAACAATCACTAATATATATACAATGCCTTGCTGAAGTGTTTGTAGAGGCCTGAACATACCTACCCCCGTTACAGACGACTTAAGGGTGTACTGGTGGGAAATCACTCTGTTGCTAGTTGACATTTGGGGCAGAAGAAACAGTGCTCTCTCACTTCATGGTTTATGCCAAGCCAGTAGTGTCAGAATAATATTTAAGCCAATGACTTCTCTCTCCCCAGCTGTCCAGTAAAGGGAAAACCATGCACTAACTGCAGCACAACCTTTACCTCTTTCAGTAGACACAATGGCTGGGTTAACACTAGCAAGTTTTTTTGAGATATTTTTCAAGAGAAGGAGTTCTTTCGGAATATCCAGCAGAGCATCTACACATAAAAAGCGTTCTTTCTACATTAAATCAAAATAACATGGTGCTTCTTTCAAAAGTGCTCTTACACTCCCATTTCAGGAGAAGCACTTCCTTTCAAAAGCTTCTTTCAAAAGAAAATGTGAGTAGATGCTCCGTGGGCCCTTTTTTCCAAAAGAGCAGTCCTCATGGCGCCTGATTTTTCGACCCCTGGCCCGTTCTTTCGAAAGAGCTGGGGCTGTGTGGATGCTTTCTTTTGAAAGAGCAGAGCACCCTTTTGATCTGCTTTTTTGTGTGTGTATGCACGTTTCAGAAGCCGTTATTTTGCAAGAGATCTTCTGGAAGGATTTCTTTTGAAAGATTGCTGTAGTGTAGATGGAGCCAATGCTATGGATAAAACAAATGACAAGAGCTGCCTTTGAATTAAATAAGTCATGTAATAGACCCAAACCCACAAGGCCAGATACTAGAGTCCTGCTTTGGGTCCCATGTCCCCTTCCACCTATGTGCATGGAGGGGAGTCTGGCACATTCCTAATCTACAGGCTCCAGCCCTGTGAAAGCTATATGCCTGGAAAGAAAGGGAGAGTGCGGTCAGGGTCCAGCAGCGCACATTTGGAGATGGCAAAGAGGGAGTGGGAGAACAACATGGACTCCTCACCTAACAGAGGCCAGTGACACAGACTTAGCTTCTATTTGCCTGTCCCTTTTGAATGGAGGTCTCAGGGCAGCACTGGGAAAAGCCAGAATGAGGTACAAAGCTTAAATATGGTGGTCTGCCAAAGTACAGACCCATCCAGGGTAGGCTCAGATCCCATGGATCTGCTGCTTTGAGGAATGGGTCCACTGGCATCTGCCATGGTGATGGTGGAAGAACACCCAAGAGAATGGCTAGAAAACTCCACCAATTGCTACCCACAGACCTTTTTCTTTTTTACATAGGTGGTACTTTTACCATGAGTTTTGCCTCAGATAATAGCTGATCAACTGTAAAGTCTCTGTATTTGGCCTACCGTTATTTATTCTAATAAGTAAAAGAAGTAATAAATATAACTGTTACAGTTTAGTGACTTGTTAAGTTGCAATGTGAGAGGGCAAATGATAATGAGCACTAATTTTAAGTATGATTTGTGTGAGGAAAGTGGAATGGTTGTTCTTGATGTTTAGGCAAAGAGGAATGAGGTTTGTAAAGTAAAATAATCACAGCTGGCTTTCCCTGGCATTTCCACTAGCATCCTTTAAGTAAACAAAAAGGAGGAACTAGTTGTTTATGTATTGCAGGCAATTTGGCTGAGGTTCCCTGGGAAGAAAGCCAAAATGGTAGTCCATATTTTGGAAGGCATATTGGGGTGCATCTATTGCTTTGAGTAGGAGAACTCTGTATGCTATGTGATCCTTCATAGCAAAATGAAGTATGCATATGTCTGAGCAAAACTCACAGCTATATCATAATTACCCAGGCTACAGAAAAGTAAACCTGCATTTCCAGCTAACTCAGTAAAGCAAAACTATAAGGATCACTGTTCACCATAAGAAATTATAAAGCTTTGACATGTCTAATATAGGTTCTACCTCCCTCACCCAGCAACCTTGGGACCTGACTTGTCCCAGATAGAGGAATTTGCTGAAAGAAGGGCAGTCCGTTGCTTTGGCCACCTAGTGTGCTGCTGCCTCCTCTTTTGGCCCTCACCCCACAACTCCAGCCACATGGCCCCCTTACCTTCTCCCTGGACCTCAGCACCTGCTAGGTTGATGCTAACCTGGCCACCTCAGTCTGCCAGCCATAGAGATTGCTTCAGCCCCAGCCAGACTGCCAAAAATGGCCCAGGCCCTGCAGGTGCCGGTCCACTGAACTAAATTCCCACCCCAGCATCTCTGGTGCAATTACATCACATTCCTTCTGGACGATGGATGTTGCTAGACAAGAGAATGCTGGTTTGGGAAGTTTCAACCCATAATCTGTTTTGAAGGCTTAATTGCATCCCTATAAACACAAACCAAAATTCAATTATGATGGTGTGGTAGAGTCAGTCTCATTCCTGGGCCCAAGTTCCTTTGTTTAGTCTGCTGGCCCCACCATATGAACCCTGTTACCTTTGCTGGCAGGGGGCAGTCTGGGTGGGAACCTGGTCCCCACCCACTCACTCTGGGTTCCATCCCAGGGACCCTGGATGGCCACTACCCACAAGGGCTGACTCCTGTTGCCCTTGCCCCTGCAGCTCCTCTCCATGGGCTACTTTCCCCAGACACTTCCCCCTGGTACGTCCTTCCTCTAGCGGTAGCCATGGCTGCAAGTCCCCTCCTTTGTTTGGCTCCTTCAGTTGACCAGTTTCTCAAAGTCTCTGATGGAGGCCCAGGCCCCCTGGGTTGGGACAGTACAGCTCCCCCATGTTGCTGAGGCTCCTCTCTTCTTTTGTGGTCCCAGGTGTCTGTCTGTCTGTCTGTCTGTCTTCCTCATCTCCCAGACACTCCTTCACTTCCCCCACCCCACCCTGCCTTGAGAAGGGCTTATAAAGGTAGCCCTGAGGAGGATCAGCTGGCCCTAATCGATTTAGGGCAGCCTACTCCTCAGCGGCTCCCACTTTTGATTGTCAGCTCTGTCTCCGCTCTGTTTTAACTCCTGTCTCCCCTCTCCTGGCCCCACCCCGCCACAGATGGATAATATACAGCCAAACAAGAAAAATGGAATTTAATTATCTAGATCAGCCACAATAGTATGCTGGGAAAAGGTATATCCCAAATTATTAATCAATGTCAAATTATGAACCAATTCTGTTACGCGAAGAAAATATCAGCCTAATTTCCCTGTGACTTACATAACTTACAGACTAGTGCACAGTAAGCCAAATCTTGATTGCCTTGTTCATGCAAGTAGATCTATTGACTTCAATGGGATTATGCATCTGAGTAAAGCAATTTTATACCAGTGCAACTCTGTGGACTTCAGTGCAACACTGGTATCTTTGTTTCACTTTTATATACAGATGGGAAATTAAATGATAATAAAGTATCTTCTCCATGACATTTTACTGATCTTTACACAATCATTTTACGGTATGTAATTCCTATGAATAATCTCAAAGATTAATATTAATTTCCCTAGCAGACTATGTTTATTGAAGTTTATAGTGAAATTTGTACAGTTACTATCCATAACACAATGAAAAGATATGAGCCAGCAAAATAAATTTCATGAATATTTTTCTGAGATACTTTTTTAAAAAGTCAAGATCAGTGCTACTGAAACTCCAGACTGACGTGTTCCTTGACTGGCCATCATAATTTATAATCTCCCTGACAGACAGCTGTCAAAATCTAAACTTCATTAACAGAACAATGAGGAGGAGATCTGTAGTCTTAACATTGTACATCAGACATTGCTATGGTTTACTACAACCTTTAATGAAGGCTACATTTCTTCTTTCTACCACAGGGTCTATTACAAATGGACCTAAAAACTACTAGATAAACAAAGCTGTATAAATAAATGAGCACAGGCAATCTTTCCGATTTCTGCAGCACTTGTGAGTTATGATTTCCTTCTTGTGGTTTTATGAACTTTTCTGCCACACTTTCTAGAAGTCATCCCCCCCACAATGAAATTTAAATTATTCAGTTGCAATTTCAGTCACATTAGCTACATCTACACTAGAGAGTTTTGTAGACAAATCTAGGGTTTTGTTAACAAAATTCGTGGAGCATCTACACACAAAATGTATTTTGTTGACAGAAACTGTTGACAAAAAAGCCGTGTAGATGTTCTGGGGGCCCTTTTGTCAATAGAACTAATCAAAAGATAGATCCACTTTTATGTGTAGATGTGATCTGTTAACATAAGTTTTGTGAGAACATCTCTTCTGACACTAAGTTCTGTAGACAGATGCTTCTCATGTAGATGTAGCCATTGTGAAAGAAAACTTAAGATGTAAAATAAACTTCAGTAAAGAGTCTAAGACAATGAGCTGAGTGATAATGATGATAACTTAAAGGTAGAATATGGAATCTTGCACTCAAAAGTATTTAATATGCTTTGGGACAAATCCTGCTTGCTTTACTCAGGTGCGTAGTCCCACTTAAGTCAATGGATTTACTTGCATGGTTAAGACAACCAACATTTGGCTTACTGTACAGTAATCCCTTGAAATGCGAGATTTTGAGTTGTGCTTAAGTCTCATTAATGCGAGTTAAGCACAACTCAAAATCCCACTGCCCCCAGCCCTAGCTAAACTCCCCTGCCCCTGAGCAGCCTCAGTTCAAACCCCCTGCAGCCCCAGTTCAACACCCCCTGTCCTGCGCAGCCCCGGTTGAAACACCCCACGCCCTCAGTTTAATGCCCCCGTGGCCCCAGTTCAACCCAACCATCACACCCCAGTTCAACACCCCTGCCCCATGTGACCCTGGCTCAACATCGCTCCCTCACCCCAAATGGCCCAAGTTCAAACCCCTCATGGACATGGTTCACCACCCTTCATGGCCCTGGCTCACCACCCCCCATGTCCAGCTCCAGTTCAACTCCACTGCCCCCTGCACAGCTGCAGCTCAACTCCCTGCAGGACTGTGTGGCCCTGGCTCAACTCCACTCCTCTGCCCCTCCTGTAGCCCTAACCCACCCCAGGATTAACCCCCTAGCCCCCTCCCACGTCCCCAACCTACCGCCAGGCTTAACCATCCCCAGCTGCCCGGCCCAGGACTTACCTTTCAAAAGGAGCTCCAGGTGCTCCTGCTGCTTCCCCACCTGCAGAACATGTGTTCTGCCAGGGGCAAAAAGCCACCCCCCGACTTACATGAAATTTGAGTTATGCAAGCGCATGTGGGACCACAACCCTTATGTAAACTGAGGGACTGCTGTACGCTTGCCTTTGAACTAGGTTACCTCAGCATACAGAATGCTTTCCCTGCAGCTCTTCTATCAAGCTGCACAGGTAAGATTACTGGATCTAAATGAAGACTCTAGCAAGGTAACATTCTTCTAGAATCTGCCAGGATGTAACCTCTTTGAACAATATTTTGTAACAGAAGTCAAGTGTATGTATTTCATAAAATATAGACACCGTATTTGTACTGTATTAGTAATCACATTAAAGTCTAACTGAATCACAAACTAAAAACTCAAAAACTAAAAAGGTAACAACTAAAAACTCAGCAATGTGCCAGGTCTAGGCAATATTTTTGTGTGACATATGTTACAAATTAATTTGATTTTGTATAACAAGACAGGATACTATGTATTAAACTTCTATTGTACTGCTGCAATATATAATATATATAATATCACTAATTATGGATGTGGCACTTACAAAGATACCTAGTGAAAAGTGTATTTATTATGTAGGACACTCTCTTGTCCTCTGCCCACTGAACTGTCTCTCACAAAACTCCTTCCAACCCTCCAAACAGCACAGTAGCTTCTAACACATACCTCCATGCATGAGAGATTCCCATTGTTCAAACAGACCGTGGCTACGTCTACATGGCTGTGTCTACACTGACCAAAAACTTCAAAATGGCCATGCTAACGGACAGATCGAAGAACACTAATGAGGCACTGAATATGCATTTCAGTGCCTTGTTAGTATTCTTCGATCTGGCCTTTAGCATGGCCATTTTGAAGTTTTTGATCAGTGTAGATGTAGCCAGTGAGACGCTTTCCATGGCAAAACCAGGCTTTTGTTGTAAAAAACCATGGAGCAGCTATACAAAAATGCACTTCGTTGACAGTTTGTCGACAAAACCCAGCACATCCATGGGCAGTGTTGTACCTCTCCCCGTTCAGTTATAACGCCTCTCTCAACAGGGTTCTGTGAACAGAACAGCTATGTAGATGCTCCAGGACCTCTTTTGCTGATAGAGGGGTCCTGTAGAGTGTCAGCCAGCTGGAGCCAGCAGGCGCCCTCCCCATTGCAATCGCAGCTCTACGGTCTGTGCCTCCAGCTGCTGCTAAAGGCACAGGGAAGCCCAGAAACCCCATGCAGGCAGCTGGAGGTGTGTCCACATGCTGGCAGCATGCTGCCAGCGCCACTCCCTGGCAAATGAAACCCATAGGCTGCCTGACACTCCCCTGGCCTCTCACAGCATGCTGGAGAGCAGTCTCAGGATCCTCCCGAGGGCACCAGGAAGTGGGCCCCCTCATGGTATGGCCCTGAGCTTTGGGACCCACTATCCCTCTGGGGCGATGACCCGGTCCTGCTGGACCCCACTGCGGAGCACCACAATGTCCCAGGATATGCTCACCTTGCTGGAAGGCTGGAGAACCATGGCCATCCCACCTGTGCCCTGGAGCAGGTGCGGTCCAAGCTGAAAGAGTTCTGCCAGGGCTATGTGCATGCCTGGGATGCACAGTGGAAGGCAGGAGCAGGGATGGCCACCTGCCCCTATTGCAAGAAGCTGGACTATCTTCTCAGGAGCAACAACAGTGCACCCAACCAGGAGACTGTTTACACCTGGGAGGAGGTCCCCAATGCAGACGGTGCCCCAGGACTATGGAACACCACCAGAGCCATCCCAGGACCCATCCTCAGACCCCAAGTCCAGCCTGGGGACTCTAACTATCTTCCTGGACTCAGGCCGCTCTAGTAGCATGATATCATCATAGGCATCTCTAGACCTGCTTGCAGGACTGTCTGGTGAGGTGTTGCACACCCCCAGGCTCGGGGGGCATGGTGAGGTGTGCCACAGGCCTAGTGTGCCAATGAACATGGCAGTACGTCCCACCTGGACCCAGCAGGCAGTCCCTGGGCATGAGTTCCAACCCCTGTGTACCCCTCAGGAGGCGTGCATGAGCCTCAGGATCCTGGGGGGGAAGCCACCTACCCCTCCCGTGGCTGAGAGCTGGTCAGACACGAGTGATGGGCTGATCCCATGTGCACCACCAAGAACAGTGGCTGTCTGCTCACTGGCATGCTCACAGCTGACAGGCAGCATTGGCCCTCCTGGACAGTGCTGTGTGCTGCACACATGGTGGGGGAAGGGGGCCGTGGGGATGGCCAGGCTGTGCCCAGCTTGGTACCATCCATGCGGGGACCCCTCTGTGGCTATCCCGCCTGGCCACTAGCCTGTCAGGCCGGGGGGACTGTGGTGAGGGTGGTCTCCATTATACTACAGGGTCCCCACCATGCAGGGGGGACATGGGCATGCATAGATGAGACAGCAACACCTCATGGCCCAGGGGTGGGGGCTGTTGCTCATGGGGGGTGAGGTTGGGGCTTTGAGGGTTGTGCTGTGGAAAGGACTCACTGCCTCTCACTCTCTCCTTACAACTGCACCACCCAAAGGCCAGGCCAGCCCCTCCTCCTCCCCTCGCACAGCCAGGAAGCCCCAGGAAGGAGCTGGAGCTGGCAAAACACAGAGCGGCTCCCATGAGAGACGGCACCCCCCACCCCCACCAGGACAGTGACAGCCTTTGGACCTACACGGTCACCCTCCAGTGGCAAAATGACATCCTGGAGACCTGAGTGGTTCAGTCTGCCACATCCAGGGGCCCTGCCACTCCCCTTCCCTGCCATCTTTGTTCCCTCTTCCCCCCCGTCCCTCCTGACCCTTCTCCCCCGGCCCCCGGCCCCAAGTGTTGCTACAGGCTCTGAAGTGGGCTATGGACATGGCCAGTGCCCCTAAACCCAGGCTCTTCCCGCCCCTACCCCCAGACCTTCCCTGCCCCCAAGCCCCGCTTGCTCTCCTCATTATTCCCAACCCCACCAAACTTCTCCCACTGCCACACCTCTTCATGATCCCAGCCCCAACCTAGACCTAGAAGACTCAATCAAAGCCAAACCAGTTTTCACCAGAACACTTAAAAACACTTTTTTCTGATGGAGGGCTTTTTCCATGACAAATTTTAATTGTTACACTCTTTCTTCCTACCCAGCCATTTAATTGCCTTGATTGTTTTTAAATGGCCACATCATTTTTTGGCCATGAGAACATGTTTCTTTTCTCATTTTGATGCTCTTCTCATGCCAATATAGCTGAAATATTTTGCTGAAACCATACAGGAAAAAATCAATCCTAGACATAAAATCAGAGACCAACCCCGGAAAAAATGTAACCCATTAAAACAAAGGAACAGAATGGTAACTGTCACTCAAGCCTGAAGGACAGGGGAGTTACCAAATCCTTCTATAATGATGATTTTCAGTGGCAGAAAATGGGGGAAGAATTAAGCTGGTATTTTTCGCTATCATATTCTGCTAATGCTAGCTAGAAAGCCTTTCATGTATCTGTTGCTCAGAGGACAGTCTAACAACTGGTTAATGAGGATGTACTATAAAAAAAAAACATCTATCCCTTCAGGACAAGACTGAAATATTTGACACTACCGCATGGCTGGTCATCAGAGGTGTAACTGGTATGCAGTGGAATCATTTACTGACAAGTCGTGTTTCAAATGTTTTTGGCACCATGTAGAGGAAGGAAAAAATAAACAACTCATTTGTGCGTCAATTGTTCAAAGCTTTGTCCTGTGTTAGATCTTAAAGCCATCTCTGAGTATAGACCTCTCCATGACCCATCATGTTTTAATGGCTTCCAAAAAATGCAGAGTAGCAGATGGAATTCTTTGAACTAGCTCTGAAGTCTGCGACTGTATTATTTCTTCTTTCTACATTCTCAACCCAAACTTTTTAACACAAATACAATAAAACTTGTGCTGAAACACAGAATTTAAATCAACTCAACTTCCTTTTCTCTAGAATATTGCACCTCTTGATATCATCAGTCTTTGATACCACAAACCAGTACTCTTTCCTTAAATCATCCATCCCTGTAGCATTATATAATGCTACAATGGCTCCATCTTTGGAAGGTCCCAGGTATTGCTATTAGAAGACTTCTTATGTGCCCGGGAACTTTCATTCCATTCCATTCAGATAATTATTCCATGCTCATCCCTGTGGTATCTGAGCACCTTTCAGTAGTGCATTAAGCTATATGACTAACATTCATAGGCTATGTCTACACTTGTCCCCTTTGAAGAAGGGGGCATGGTAATCAGGGTGATAGGAGATTGTAACAAAGTGCTGGAATGCATATGTAGGACTTCATTAGGCAAATTCTCCCCCACGGCAACTTTGAAGCATCAGACTTTGAAGTACCGACTTGCCATGTAGCCGCGGGCTATTGGAAGTGCCCATGGCTACACAGTATGCCAGCACTTTGAAGTTTGACACTTTGAAGTTGCCACAGGGGAGAATTTGCCTAATGAAGTGCTGCATATGCATTGCAGCACTTCATTATAATCTCCCATCGCTCTGATTACCATGCCCCCTTCTTCAAAGGGAGCAAGTGTAGACTTTGCCTATGAATGTTAGCTGATAGGAATAAAGGGATTTCAATGTTGCCAAAATCCTTTCGAAAAGGACCCCTGTGTAGACGAGCCATGGGAGAGTGAACTGTGGCACTTTTGAAGTGCCGCAGCCAGCAGCATGCTAATGAGGCTCTGAATATTCATTTCAGTGCCTCATTAGTATTCTTTGATTTGGCCATTAGCATGGCCATTTTTGAAGTTTTTGTAAATGTAGACATGGCCTAATTGTCCACACCACAAAAGTGACATAAAACATTCCCTGATGGGCTGGTTTTCTCCCTCCTTGTTGGGTTACTTTCTCCCTATTCAGTATCTCGTTCTCTCATCTTTTTATTGAATTCCTCCAAGACTCCCTTTTCTATGGAGGAAAGGTCCAGTCAAATGACAGCCATGACCTGAATGTGAACTGGGGTCCAAGCAGGAGAGGTCATGGTTGATGTGCCAGTCATAGCATGCACTCATAATTAACCAGCAGCCCAGCGTTCAGAAAACATCAACAAAGCCATTTTTCACCCTTCTTTTGTATGGTACTTCTCCTCAAACTTGTGTCTGTTTGTTTGTCAAATAACAGGATATATGAATGCCCTTCACTCATCAGGACTAAGAATAAAATCAACCCTTTCCATTTCATCGAAGCAAGGTTACTAATAACAAAAAAGACTGATGTTTCAATGCCAAAAGGAGAAAGAAACTTTGGTAGGCTCTGACTAAATTTGATTTGCATAATCACTAGATTTCAGTTTCAGTATACGTTTCTTACATTTCTTTACTGTGTTTAATCAATAAATGTTCAGTTTTAGCATGGGTGCTTCGCAGTGATTGCCAAGAAACCAAGTAAACCAAGGTATCTACAGTAAAAGAAAAACAGACCTCTCTGTGTCACGGTTTTTATGTTGGTTTATAACACCTTTAGTTCTCTTGACTCTTCAAATTAATACAACACTCATAATGGAATTTCCTATAGTAGTCATCTTTGGTTTAAGTCTACTCCAACTAAAATCAATGGGAGTTTTCCATTGACTTCAAAAGGACCACAGCTGGAAAACACTAAACTCTTTCGAAAATACCACCATGAGAATTTTAATGAGGGGGAATTTTGTAATATGAAAATTAATGAATAAAAGTAAGAAAACACACTGAAAGTCCAGAAACTGTAGAAGAGCTACTGACTGTCGATACACAACATTGTAGAGTTGGTCATATTTTTTTAAACTGCTACATGTAAATTTATTTGTAAGCAATGGTTTCCATCCCTGAGCAGCAAGTATGAATTTCACAAATTATAAATACTGTACTTCTTCCTTCTGTGATTAAGAAAATGGCTGAAGTTTATTGTTGTAGCTTGCAGGTGTGAGCCACATTGCTGCTTTTTTGCCAAGTAAAAACTAAAGGGCAGTAAGATTTCCAAAATTATGGAAAACAGTTAAACTGTGGGTTTTTTGTTTTTTTTTTTGGTTTTTTTGGTTTTTTGTTTTAATTAAAAATAGCTGTCTAGGGTTTGGTAACCAGTAAGAATTTTTCTCCAGTGCTTCTCAATGCTAAAGGGGTGTGTGTGTGTGTGTGTGTGAGAATGAGAGAGAGAGAGAGAGAGAGAGAGAGAGATTAAAATGAAACTTTATAACATAAGCTAATATGCTGGGTACATAACATCCAACAGCACACATAACACTCCCTGTTCATCAAGAATTCATTGGTGACTGGATGGAAGATGTGTTTACACAGCTGACCTGCAAATAGCCTGTTGTTTCCTGCTGTTTAAAAATTCAAAAGAAATATCAATTATGAAGATCCAACTGAGGCTGCCACCTGCCACTAGAATGCAACAAAAAAAAAAATCCTCCTTCCTTACCTAGTCTGTAGAATGTATCCTGTAGCTGATATTCAGCACTGTGTAAAGAGACAGAGGAATACAATCTCTTCATCAAAAAAGTGTTTCAACCTGCTTCTGTCAATTTACCTAACCCCATATGCGTCTTTCACCAGCTGCAGATCTAGAGTGATCAAAGGACTGCTAGTTAGTGCATGATCTATTAGCGAAGAGTGGCACGGAAATAAATCACAAAACTGAAAAGAAAATGAGACAGCTCAAGGTTACTATGTGCAGTTCTCTTGACAGACTTACTATGTATGGATCAAAAGTAAACACATTAGATGTACACCTTGTGACTGATTAAAATGGAGGAAAACAGATCCATGGAGTGATTCACTACTCTGTTACTTCAGTTTTACACCAGAAAAATTCATTGCAGGGGTACATCAAAGCCTGCGTTTACACTAGCAAGTTCTTCTGAAAGATTTTTTGAAAGAAAGGGGCTCTTTCAGAAGATTCCATGGAGCATCTTTTGGAAGTAAATTGAAAGAACACAGCACTCTTTTTGAAATCGCTCTTCCTTTCCTATTTTAGGATGCACGCCCACTTTCAAAAGTTTCTTTCAAAAGAAAATGTGTGTAGACACTCCGCAGGCCTTTTTTTCAAAAGAGCAGTCCTCATGGGGTCTGATTTTTTGATCCCTGGCCCATTTTTCGAAAGAGCAGGGGCTGTGTGAAAGATCTCTTTAAAAAGAGCAGGTCACTGTTTAGATTAACTTTGTTGTGTGTGGATGCACTCTTTTGAAAGAAGGTTTTTCAGAAAAGATCTTCCACAAGGGCTTCTTTTGAAAGATCTCTGTAGTGTAGATGTAGCCAAACTGTTTATCAGATCTTAAATTCTAAAAAGTCCATGACGGAATCTCATTCTTCTATGTACTGGATTTACTGTTACCTCATCTTCCTCAGCTTTCTTCCCATCCCTGTCTAGCTTGTTCCATTCACTTGATGATGTCTGTTCATAGAATCATAGAATAGTAGGACTGGAAGGGACCTCGAGAGGCCATCGAGTCCAGCCCCTGCCCCCACGGCAGGACCAAGCACTTTCTAGACCATCCCTGAAAGCCATCTATCTAACCTCTTCTTAAATAACTCCAGTGATGGAGATTCTACCACCTCCCTTGGCAATTTGTTCCAGTGTTTGATCACCCTGACAGTTAGGAACTTTTTCTTAATGTCCAGCCTGAACCTCCCCTGCTGCAATTTAAGTCCATCGCCTCTTGTTCTATCCTCAGAGGTAAGGAAGAACAAGTTCCCTCCCTCTGCCTTATGACACCCTTTTAGATACCTGAAAACTGCTATTATGTTCCCTCTCAATCTTCTCTTACCCAAACTAAACAAGCCCGATTCTCTCAGCTTTTCTTCATAGGTCATGTTCTCTAGACCTTTGATCATTCTCATTGCTCTCCTCTGGACCCTCTCCAATTTCCCCACATCCTTCTGGAACTGCGGTGCCCAGAACTGGACACAATACTCCAGCTGAGGCCTAACCAGTGCACAGTAGAGTGGGAGAATGACTTTTCGTGTTTTGTTCACAACACACCTGTTTATGCATTCTAGAATCATGTTTGCTTTTTTTGCGACAGCATCACACTGTTGACTCATATTTAGCTTGTCGTCCACTATAACCCCTAGATCCCTTTCTACTGTACTCATTCCTCAGCAGTCCTTTCCCATTCTGTATGTGTGACATTGATGGTTCCTTCCTAAGTGGAGCACTTTGCATTTGTCCTTATTAAACTTCATCCTGTTTACCTCAGCCCATTTCTCCAGTTTATCTAGATTCTTTTGAATTATGACCCTATCCTCCAAAGAAGTTGCAACCCCTCCCAGCTTGGTATCATCTGCAAACTTAATAAGTGTACTTTCTATGTCAATATCTAAATCATTAATGAAGATATTGAACAGAACCGGTCCTAAAACAGACCCCTGTGGAACCCCACTAGTTATACTTTTCCAGCAGGATTGAAAACCATTAATAACTACTCTCTGGGTACGGTTATCCAGCCACTTGTTCACCCACCTTATAGTAGCCCCATCTAAGTTGTATTTGAGTAGTTTATTGATAAGTATATTATGTGAGACCTGTTGTAATCTGTTATAAGATCTTGGGGCAGAAACTTTTCAGTAAGTGGTCGTATAGGTTCTAGCACATTGGGATCTTGATTTTAGGTGCTACAGTAGTACAAATAAACAATAATAAAAATAGTAACAGATAAGTGTAAATTACAGACCTCTGTCTCAGGAGAGGACTGGCAATGCCAAATCACAGGAGTGTCCCAAGTGTAATTATTTGTGAAAGTAAAGACTTAAAATGCAAAAAATGTAATTTTGGTGTTATTCTGTAATAAGACTGAGGGGAGAGTCCAGGAAAAAAGAAACAGAGACAAAGAGCTACACAGCGAGAGAAAAATAGGGAAGGAGAGAGCAGTCAATTGTTGCACTAGCTAAAGGTCAGAGGAGATTCCCACCCTGTTCTTGTTAGCAAGCTTAACCTTTGTTTCACTTGGGAATATAAACAGCAGAAATCTATTTCCAGGAATTCCAATATCTGCCCTTTTATCCATGTTTCATGGATACACCTGAAAACTTGGCATCTGGATTGTAATATCAGCTACCTAAACTAGCATGGGTGGAAAGCATGTGAAAGGATGAGGTTTTCACACTGAAGTAGACTTTCATCAATAAGCTGCTGGTATAACATCACTTCATTGCATCATAAGGGCCAGAAGATGTCGCACCTGAAACTTGCAAGATGTTTTTGTACTGTGTAACAAAAGGGTTAATAGTAATCCCCATAGATTTTAATGCATTAAACCACTACCATGTCTGGTACCCCCACAACTACCTCTTTTCCTGGAAGACTTATGACTAATTTTCTATATTATTACGGTTCAATGAATTACAAACATTCTGTGCTCCTACTGCAATCCAAATATTCCATGGGCCTATTGAAATCAATGCGGGCTTTTCTACTCAAGTCAGAGGGGTGAGAATTTCACTCAGTATCTAGGAAAATTTTGGGGGAAGGAAGGAAGTGGTGATCATTGTGTTGATCTTCACCTACTCAAAATACAGCTGGTTCTTCTGTATTGTTGGGGGGGTTGTTTTGTTTTTATCAGGGATACAACTGTGCTTGGGACAGAAGGTTCATGGCGCTCTTCTTGATTGACAAAACAAGTAGTAGTGCTGCTTGCTGCATGGTCCTAAAGCTCATATGGAAGTCTAACCCAACTGAAATCAGTGAAAACCTTTCCATTCACTACAGGGAACTTTATAATAGGACCATACAGCACAGAATCAATAGAATCATAGGACTGGAAAGGACCTCCAGAGGTCATCAAAAACAGTCTCCTTCACTCGTGGTTGAACTAAGTATTATCTACACCAAGGATCTCAAACTCACAGGCAATGGGACATTTTACTGGCAAGCACATATTCACAATCCATTCTGGTGGCCCGGGGGTGTGTGCTCATGCCCACCACCCAATTCCTGGTTCTTCCTTTCACCACCCTGCCCTCTTCTCCCAATCCACCCCATCCCCCAACGGATGCAGCCAATGGGATTAACTGGGAGGCCTGGTGTGGGGTGGAGGCAGTGGTCAGGCCTCCCCCCAACACTCTGGTGGTGGTGGTGGCTGCAGAAAACCAGAATGGGAGGTGCAAGAGGGCATTACCACTGCTGCCACCCTGCATCAGGTTCCTCAGGTAATTGCCGAGACCATATCCCTCAGGGGACGGGGTGTAGTGGAGGGAAAAGGTGGAGTGGTGGCAGGCATGGTCAGAGATGGGGGCTTATGAGACAAGGGTGTGAACGTTCTCTCCAGTCCCCAAGCTGCCGCAACTCCCAGGATGGATTGTGGATATGCCTCGACCCATAGATGGCCTGAGGGCCATGCGTCTGAGACCCCTGATCTAGACCATCCCCGATAGGTGTTTGTCTCTGGTGACAGAAAGTCCACAACCTCCCTAGGCAATTTATGACAGTGCTTAAGCACCCTGACAGCTAAGAAGTTTCTCCTAATGTCCAACCTAAACCACCATTGCTGTTATTTAACTTCATGGTTTCTTTTCCTATCCTCAGGAGTTAAGGAGAACATCTTTTCTCCCTCCACCTTGCAACATCTTGTATGTACTTGAAAACAGTCATTATGTCACCTCTTACTCTTCTCTTCTTCAGACTAAATAAAACTCACTTTTTTCAATCTTCCCTCACAGGTCATGTTTTCAGATCTTTAGTCATTTTTGTTGCTCTTCTCTGGACTTTCTCCAATTTGTTCACATTTCTCCTGAAAAGCAGCACCTAGAACTGGACACAGTACTCCAGATGAGGCCTCATCAACATGGAAAAGAGTGGAAGAATTCCCTCTCACATCTTGTAACGTTCCTGCTAATGCATCCCAGAATGATGTATGCTTTTTATATTATTATTATTTTATTTTTTTAACTACAGTGCTACTCTATTGATTCATATTTAGCTTGTGGCCCACTATGACACCCCCAGTTCCCTTTTTGCAGTACTTCTTCCTAGCCAGTCATTTCTTATTTTGTATATATGCAACTGATTGCTTCTTCCTAAGCGCATTTGTCCTAATTGAATTTCATCCTGTTTATCTCAGACCATTTCTCTGGCTTGTCCAAATAATTTTGAATTTTAATCTTATCCTCCAAAGCACTTGCTACCCTTACCAGCTTAATATCGTCCTCAAACTTTATAACTGTATTCTCTATGCCATTATCTCAATCACTGATGAAGCTATTGTACAGATTTGAAGCTCCCCTCTATGGCGCACTTTCAGCTTGGCTATGGATCACCGATGACTACTCTTTGGGAACTGTTTTCCAGCCAGTAAGCACTCACCTTCTAGTAGCTGCATTTAAATTGTTCTTTCCTAGTTTGTTAATAAGAATGTCATGAGAGACAAAAAACCTTATTTATATTAAGATGTACCACATCTACCACTTGTCCCCTATTCTCCAGGCTCTTTACCCTGTCAAAAAAGCTATAAGGTTGCTTTGTTGTAGTTTATTCTTGACAAATCCATGTAGAATGCTTCTTATTGGATTATGTTCTGGGTAGTCACAAATTGATTGCTTTGTTATTTGCTCCATTACCTTTTGGGGTACTGAAATTAAGCTGACTGGTCTATAATTACCTGAGTTGACCTTATTTAGCTTTTATATGCTTTTTTATACACTCTATTTGCACTTTGCTTGAGTCCTCTGGACTCTGTCTTCCATGGCTTTTCTATGATAATCACTAATGGCTCAGATATCTTTTCTATCAGCTCCTTGTGTATTTTAGGATGTGTGTCCTCAAGTCATGGTGACTTAGACATCTGACTTGTCTAAGTAACTTTTAACTTGTTCTTTCCCTATTTTAGTGTCTAATTCTACCTCATTTTCACTTGTACTCAGTATGTTGCTATCAACCTGTTTGATTTAAAACAAAAAAGTCATTTAGCACTTCTGCCATTTCTACATTTTGTCTTATTGTTTTCTTACCCACTACTCCCATTTAATAATGGGTCTGTCATGTCCTTGGTCTTCCTCTTCCTTCTAATATATTTACAGAACATTTTCTAATTAACCATTACGTCTCTAGCTAGTTTAATCTCATGTTTATGCCTTGGTCTTTCTAATTTTGTCCCTACGTACTTGTGTTATTCATTCATATTCATTCTTCATAATTTGCCTAGTTTCAACCTTTTGTAGGTCTCTTGTGTGAGTTTGAGATCATTGATTATCTCCTGGTTAAGCCAGAATGGTCTCTTGCCATACTTCCTTTCTTTCCTACTCCTGCTGGCACTGGTGCTGTATACACACTTCCACTGCCTGCACACCCCCACTCACTACTTCCTGCTCAACATCAGCCTCCACTGCTGCTGGGAGAGGTCTAGGTTGAATATTAGGAAATATTCTCTGGTAGGGTGATGAAGCATTGGAATGGGTACCTAGGAAGGTGTTGGAATCGCCATCTGTAGAGGTTTTTTAAGGTCAGGCTTAACAAAACCCTGGCTGGAATGATTTAGTTGGGTTTGCTCCTGCTTTGAGCAGGCGTTGGACTAGATGGCCACCTGAGGTCTCATCCTACCCTAATCTTCTGAGTCTGTGATTCCAAGATATCTGATAATGAGTGCATCCTATAAAACCACCCATCCTCCCATCTTTCATTAAAAGACAATAAGCTTAACTTTTATAAACAAGGTATTTTCTTCTAAACAATACAGTTATTTCTTATCTAAAGGAGCTTAATCCCCCATAATTTAGATTAATTTCATTGTGTTTTACCCAATTAGGGTTAACACTCCAAGCTTTGCAAATGATCACAAAAAAGCAGCCAGTTATTAAGTCCTAACTGGGTAATTTGCAGCTTATTTCACCCTAGCTAATTAAAATGTAATCAGTATTGTTTGGCAATGCACATTCTGTCAGCAGTTTTATTTTGAAAAAGAAATCCTGCCAAGAAAAAAACAAAAAAAGCTTTTCACTAGGAATTGGCGTGTTCTAAACTCCAGCTTTAACCACTGAAACTGTAAAACAAATAAGTTACAACCGACTGACAGTGCAATAAAATATACTAAGCCCACTCCAATATAAAAAGCTGTTTTTCATGTTTTTCCTGCTTTCCAGACATTTTCTGAAACAGAGACATTTCCATAGCAAGCACTTGGCTGTTCCAAAATCGAGGACACCTTCAGGTAAAACCTTGGGGCTGCACGTGCTCTTTGTCACATAAGCCAATAGGCAGGTTCAAACAGTTTCCCCTTCCCTTTCTTATACGGACAGCCAATATAGTGCTCCAGCATCAGAGAGGTAGCCGTGTTAGTCTGTAGCTTCGAGAACAACAAGAAGTCGTGTGGCACCTTATAGACTAACAGACGTTTTGGAGCATAAGCTTTCGTGGGCAAAGACTCGCTTCGTCAGATGCTCCAAGCTCTCCAGCCTCTTCTTAAGAGGGGCTGCTTTGCATTCCCGGACTTTTCATTTTTAAATCCCAGCTACAGACACCAGACGGCTCCTGCTCCAGTGGAAACGTCAGAGCAGTTGGGCTTTCTTTTCCGATGAAACTGATCTGTGATCGGGTTTCTAAACAGCCAGCGCTCGGGACGCACTCCTTTGCTCTGGGTCAGCCAAGCGGCTTTACGCAGATCTTTCTCCAGCACGTTGTGTCTGTTTCAATGCGCTCTACGGCGCAGAGAAGGGAGAAACACGATCGCTTCCCTCTCACCTCACCCTCTTCTGTGTTCTGGGACATGGCTCTGGAAAGCTAATGATCCATAGACGGGAAGCCGGTTTCTTAAGGGGAGCGGGGTTTGCACCATTTCCTTCTGGGCGGTGGACCAGGCGGAAGGTGGGGATGGAGGCTGGGAGAGGTACTAGGGAGGGAAGGTGTGAACACAGCCTGCTGGAGACACGATTTCCTAATACGGTCTCTCCCCCCATGTTCTCTCGGGTTTTTGACCCACCTAGTGAGGGAAGGTTCATTTTCCTCCTGCCGGGTCTGGACTTCTCGACCTGTCCTCCAAAACGTGCCCCGTTCCTCCCCCGCCTTCAGCATCAGCACCCCGACGGGGAAATGTGCCCTGCGGGCCTGTCGCAGAGTGCGGAGCTGTATCCCAACCCCCGCCTCCCCGTGCGCCCTTCCCTGGCCGATGGGAACAGAGGCTCCAGCCAGCGCCCGTTGGCGAGCGGAGCAGAAGAGAACTCCGGTGGAGCTGCCCCGGTGCTGAACCCCAGAGCCAGCCAAGCGCAGACCAGCCGCCCCCAGGCTTGCCTGGGCGCCTGACAGCCACACACCCACCCCAGGGCCCGACCGGCCGGGTTTGCCGCCGCTCTGAAGTCAAACCCCGCCAGGTGCGCGCGTAAGGACTGTGCCTGGCCAGGAACCCCGAGCGGCCCCGGGCGCACAGTCCTGCGCGGCTGCAGAAGCTCTCCAAGCGCAGAGCGCACCGGGCAGCTGGGACCGCCGGGGAACCGCCTCCTCCGCCCAAGTCCCCGTCTTCCCCCGGCCTCTCCGCCAGCCAGCCCGGTCACAGCGGGGCGAGGACGCTGCCACATGCGGGGCACCCAGCGCGGGAGAGCCGGGAGCCACCCCTGATCTGCCCGGGCGAGAACCACAGCGATCTGCCCCGGCGGGAGAGGGGCGGCTGGGGGATGCCAGGCGCGGTGCCCTGCGTGGGGGGGTTAGGGCGACGCCTGCCCCCCCCCCCCGAGGCGATGGCGGGACGCGGGGCCGTACGGGGGTGCACAGCCAGCGACACTGGCAGCGCTTCAGCACAGCCTGCAGGAGGCGATTGCCCAGCGGAGGTGAAGCCCCAGCCGCCCCCATGGGCGCTCCGACCCCGGGGCGCGCACCCCCAGCTCCGGGCAGCCTCCCCAGGTCCCGGCTTGCGGGCGTGGCGAGGCGAGGCGAGGTGGGTCCCCTACCTGGAACTGCTTGAAGAAGGCAGAGATGCGCGTGATCTGCAGGCTCAAGCACCTGGAGGTGCATCTGGCTCGGTAGACGCTGCCGGCGGCAAAAGCCTCGTCCTGCTTGCGAGCCGCGGCAGCCCGGCAGCCCCAGGCGGCCGTAATCCAAAGGAAGAGGGTCAGCGAGGCGGCGGGATCCTGAAGCCCCATGGCGCTACGGGGAGCAAGAGAGGCCCGGTGAGCTCGCGCGCCCCGAGCCGGTGCGGGGCTGGACTGGGGGGGGACCGCCGCGCTGCAGAAACTACACAAGAAAGTTCAATCATTCAACTCTCTTTCCCCCCTCCCCGCCCCGCTACACATCCCTCCCCTCACTCCCTGGAGGGGGTGGGGTGAGGGTGACAGGAGGCTGTGCCATTGGCTGCAAGAAAGGGGAGTGACAGCAGAGCCGGGCTGGCTGGCCGCGGGCAGGGGACAGGGAGCTGGGGAACTTCCTCGAGGTGCGCTAGACACATGCTGCAAGACACTGGCCCAGATCCGCCTCCAGACCCCGCGTGGCTTGGCTGGCGCTCAGCCCTGCCTGTGCGACCCGCCAGCGGCTCCTAAGTGGGCATCCCGAGCGCACAAACACTCCTCGTGCGCGCGCGCACACACACACACACACACACACACACACACACACACAAACAGGGCCAGGTGCTGAGCCCCGTCGGCTCCCGCCGGCATGACAGGGGAGTGAAGACGCAGCAACCTGCCGGATCTGGCTCTTTAAACAGGTACATCTATTTAGCCTCAGACACAAACATGCCTCATACACCTAGGCAAACACAAACACAGACCCACAGACCGACTGAGGCATAGAGAATTAGATGGACACACCCTCTATGTAAACAGACAGGCGCCTCTTGCACACCCTGGAATCTGTTGATTTTTCACTGTCAAGCCATATTTATTTCACTCTATTGTTCATAATATTACTGCATCCTTTGCCTTGTTTTTCACTTATGACCTCAGATACTCATTCATAAAGGTGCATTCAGTTAATGAACAATTCTTCTAAATCTTCTCATTGCTAACTTCTAAAAATGAAATTGCAGCTTGCTGTTGATGACTGTGACTTTTCCCATAATAAAATTGCAAATCAGTACTAAACATTTGTTCCAGATTGGAGCGTGCATAAAATCTCATCCTAGTGTGTTATTTAACAATTAATTATTAAGTAATTAGTCCCCTGCCTTTAGATAATAAGTGAAAAATTAAGTTTTTAACATCTTGGCTTTTTAAAAATAAAATAGCTAAATACACTTACAAGAACTACTCTGTTTTGTGTTTGTGTGTAGACTGCAGGCACACAGTACAAAGCACTTTGGTTACCTTATGCATTCATTTTAAAACACTGCATGTAAACTAGTATTCCTGAGATAAACCATACAAACACAAGGAGGAAATACATACTTTCGCAACTGTAGTCTGTGTATTAAATCTCCCAAGCGAGATGATCACAAGCTTGTATCGCATGGCAGAGATGAGAGCTGGGGCTCTTACAGGAGGTGTAAATATGTCCACTGTCAAAATAATTTATAGATTATTATGACAGGCTGTTGTAGTCTCTTTTGCTCACTATGTTTTACAATACAGCTGAATGCATATTGGAAAAATCTCCACCAAGGACTGTGACAGATCTCACTTATACAAGTTTTACACCAGTGTAACACTGTGCTCCTCATCCCTACACTGACACCAGCATGATTTAAGCAAGAAGCCCAAGCAAGTTATTCTCCCTGAACTCATGTAAGCAATGTCCATTGACCACATCAGCCAACACAGAAGTATATCAGGGGAGAATCAAACCCTAAAGACTTATTAAGCTTATAAACCAAGGACCTTGTTAAGCCAAAAGCAAGGATATTTATATCTATGCTATAATTAAATTTAATGCTAGGGCATGACAAAAGAAATTAAATAGATGAAAACAGAACTGGGACTAAGTGTTACAATCTACAGGAATAAGATATCATCAAGACATCAGTTTCAGTCACACACTTGCAATAAATGTAGCTGCAATAGAGATGGAAGAAATTCTTCACTTTTAATTATTGTTTAGTGGCTAGAAGTACTTTTGGATCAAATCCTGACCTGGGGATACCTACAGAAATCTGGATAACTTAACAGAAGTCCATGGCCATATTCACCTGGCGGGTGGCTGGGGAATTGTGATGATGAAGAACAACTTCCTGAGCCTGAGGGAGCAACTGTGGCAGAAGGAGACTGGTGGGAAGGCGGTTCTACCACAACCTACCGAGAGAGTTCTGTGAGGGAGGGGAAGTTTAAAAACTAAGCAGTGGAGTGTGCCATTGGAGTACATGGCAATAAAAAAACCTGTGGCACCATGCTTCAGAGCCCATTGATTCAGTCTCATGGGTCTCTGGCTGTGGGATTAAAAATTGTGATGTAGGCTTTCAGGCTCAGGCTAGAGGCCTGGGTCTGAAACCCTCTATCTTTACAGAGTTCCAGGGCTCAGGATACAGCCAGACCCCAAACTTCTAAACAGTAATTATTCACCTCACCTCATCAGTTTTCAGAGTCTAGGCTACAGCCAGAGCCTGAATGTTTACAATGCATTTGTTTTTTCAGCTCAGCAGCCCAAACCTCACAAGACCAAGATACTGTACTCAGGACAGCCGCAGGAGTGTGGATACAAAAACATAGTGCAAGGAAGGTTTCTTTGGAGATGCATGATTATGCCCTGGAACTGTCCCAACTACCTCTCCAGAAGGCTTCATGCACTTTGCATGCTATGATAGGCAGCTATGAACCCCTCGGGTGACTGAAGGCTGTTGGTGGCCTGTAAACTGTGCCCCACGTCTAGTAGATTTTGTGTCATTGGAGGTCCATAGCCTGGGATCTACTAGTAACAATTGGTGGGATCCATTGAATCAGCATGCCCAATGGAATCTGGCCCAATCTGGTACCTCAGATCATCCTAATTATGGAAATTATGGTATAGCCCTAACAAGGCTGCTAGTAGTCTTGGTCAGGCTTGGTAGTCAGAAGTGGCCTGAGTATGCCTATCCAGTTCAGGAAATGACTGTTTCTGACCCATTGTCTGTTTTGGGTTTTATGAAACCTTGACTAAGAATTCTGCAATTCATCCATGACATCATAATGCTCAAAGGAAACAGAAAGTTGAACACACATTACCCTTGACTGATTCATTAAGTTTACGAGCACACCAAATGCTTTCACCTGTTGCCACAACTTTATAAAACAATACTACCCATCTGAAAAAATCTACAGCCATCTTTAATAAATGTATTTGGTGCTCAAAAAGTATGGAGGATAGACAGATTTATTCCCAGTGTTACTGGTATTGTACTAACCCAACCTGTGTTGCATACTAAACTAAAAAAAACTAAATTAAAAGTCGATGAATTGTGCTGTTTCTTTGGTTTTATGAAGACTGGCAGCAAGTGGCACACAGTCCTTAATTACTAAAAAAGTTTGTGGATACACTTTATTCTGTTGCTTGTGTTTGAAAGGCCATGGTTACAGAGATCATCAATGTAGCCTTTGAATTCCATTAGAGCAAGGCTTAATTTGTTAGCACACAAAATGTTGGCTGTTCAGTGCCACGAAAACCAAATTTGCACTGGACATGTGCCCTTACAAGGAGAATAAGAAAGTAAAGAAACTCAGGCACTGTAGCACAAGCACTTGGTAAACAAGGTTGGCAGTCGAATACCTCAGAGGGGTAGCCATGGGAGTCTGCAACCACAGGACTGCTTGTAGTCAAAAATCTCTAGGGACTAAAATGTATACCTGACTGATAGAGATTACTTACACATATACATATAAACATATGAATCTATGTGTTTGAGTCATAGGGAGAGATTTCACTACAATTTCCATGGAACATGAGGTTTAGAAACAAGTAGGATGCACAAAGTAGCATGCTATTTTTCAAACTTCTAAAGCAAACAAGAGAGCATTTTAATTTATTAGACATACACACCTTATGAGCATTTTGTAGGATAAAATGAGTACTTTGCTAAAGAAAATAAGATTTTTTCCTTTGGGGATTTTTTTTCTGCTGATTAGTGCTACCCACTCTTAAATTCCTGCTCTTAAAAATGCTTTCTGTTGTGACTCATGTAGCTTTGTTACAATACACCTCTTTTCCTCTTCCACATTCTAAAATATACGTATCTGGTTTGGGGCTTTTTGTTTATTTTTGTTTTGTTCTGGTTACTTTATTCTCATAATTGTTGACTCCACCCCCAACTTTAAAAAGGTCATCACTCAGTATTACAAACTTTGAAAACTCAAGTAAATATAATCTGTTCCTTAAAAACATAAAGCGTTGACCTCATGCTACTATAAAAATACAATTAGTCCTTCTGAGTGTTGTGCAGTGACATTTGCAGCTGGCAATGTAAACATTAGCTATACGGAAGATCAGCTTTGTGAAAGTCAGGGCTGTTTTTCTACAGGAAACAGCGCCACATACTGGTTATGTGCAATAAACTCTGCAAGTGACTAATAGAACATATTGTAGAGAGTTAATCTGATATTATGATTTGCTTCTTATCAGTTTCAAACCTCAATGCCTCTTACTAACTATCCCCGTTAAATACCTAGCCCAGATGGGCAAATAAAGATGTTATTGTTTATTTTAACAGCATTTCCTGTTTAAATATAGAGTACCAGAATTCCCTGGTTTGATTTATTATATTAAAAGATCCTGATTGTTCAGTCTTTACTTACATAAAATTCCCATTATCTTCACTGACATCACAAACAGAAGATTATGACTGAAGGTCAGATAAACAGAACACACTGTAGAAGTTCTTAGAACAGCTTATTTACAACCACAGTACAACACCACAGAAGCCGTGTCTACACGTGCACGCTACTTCGAAGTAGTGGCACTAACTTCGAAATAGCGCCCGTCACGGCTACACGTGTTGGGCGCTATTTCGATGTTAACATCGACGTTAAGCGGCGAGACGTCAAAGCCGCTAACCCCATGAGGGGATAGGAATAGCGCCCTACTTTGACGTTGAACGTCGAAGTAGGGACCGTGTAGTCGTTGCACATCCCGCAACATCGAAATTGTGGGGTCCTCCATGGTGGCCATCACCTGAGGGGTTGAGAGACGCTCTCTCTCCAGCCCCTGCAGGGCTCTATGGTCACCGCGTGCAGCAGCCCTTAGCCCAGGGCTTCTGGCTGCTGCTGCTGCAGCTGGGGATCCATGCTGCATGCACAGGGTCTGCAACCAGTTGTCGGCTCTGTGGATCTTGTGTTGTTTAGTGCAACTGTGTCTGGGAGGGGCCCTTTAAGGGAGCGGCTTGCTGTTGAGTCCGCCCTGTGACCCTGTCTGCAGCTGTGCCTGGCACCCTTATTTCGATGTGTGCTACTGTGGCGTGTAGACGTTCACTCGCAGCGCCTATTTCGATGTGGTGCTGTGCAACGTCGATGTTGAACATCGACGTTGCCAGCCCTGGAGGACGTGTAGACGTTATTCATCGAAATAGCCTATTTCGATGTCACTACATAGAAATAAGCTATTTCGATGTAGCGTTCACGTGTAGACGTAGCCAGAGAAAGCAAAGTGAAAACTATAATATATATGTAGTCAGTATCACTTCAAAACAAAATGTTTACTATAGTTTCCCCTACAGTTGCCACAAGATCTTTCTCAGATATAAACAACTATCTATTTAACATAATAACAAAATTGTGTCTATTTAATCTCCTTTTCAAAGTGGCAAGCTGCTTATAATTGTTCATAAGGAACTGAGAATGAATTAGTGAAGAGAACCTTCTTTTCCATTTTTTTCACTTGTTTTACCTCCAATAGTTGTTTGATAGCCTTCTGTCCTGAGTCCTATATAACCTGTTCCACATATTTCCTTTACTGGAATGCCAGCATATTCATGTGTCATTCGTGGTGCCAATAATTTAAAGTACATTAGGCAATTTTGTGTTTTGAAGAGTTAGGAAGAGAAAATCCCCAGACACCACCACAGATAGAAGTGTTTAAAAAGTTCACTGCACGGCAGAACAAGGTGACAATTTCTTTAGGAAATATTTGTGAGTTTTGTATGAGGTCTCACTTATCTCAGATATCTTAGAATCATAGAATAGTAGGACTGGAAGGGACCTCGAGAGGCCATCGAGTCCAGCCCCCTGCCCCCACGGCAGGACCAAGCACTTTCTAGACCATCCCTGAAAGCCATCTATCTAACCTCTTCTTAAATATCTCCAGTGATGGAGATTCTACCACCTCCCTTGGCAATTCGTTCCAGTGTTTGATCACCCTAACAGTTAGGAACTTTTTCCTAATGTCCAACCTGAACCTCCCCTGCTGCAATTTAAGTCCATTGCCTCTTGTTCTATCCTCAGAGGCAAGGAAGAACAAGTTTCCTCCCTCTGCCTTATGACACCCTTTTAGATACCTGAAAAGTGCTATCATGTCCCCCCTCAATCTTCTCTTTTCCAAATTAAACAAACCCAGTTCTCTCAGCCTTTCTTCATAGGTCATGTTCTCTAGACCTTTGATCATTCTCGTTGCTCTCCTCTGGACCCTCTCCAATTTCTCCATATCCTTCCGGAACTGCGGTGCCCAGAACTGGACACAATACTCCAGCTGAGGCCTAACCAGTGCAGTGTAAAGCGGGAGAATGACTTCTCGTGTCTTGTTCACCACACACCTGTTAATGCGTCCTAGAATCACGTTTGCTTTTTTTGCAACAGCATCACACTGTTGACTCATATTTAACTTGTGGTCCACTATAACCCCTAGATCCCTTTCTGCTGTACTCATTCCTCAGCAGTCCTTTCCCATTCTGTATGTGTGACACTGATTGTTCCTTCCTAAGTGGAGCACTTTGCATTTGTCCTTATTAAACTTCATCCTGTTTACCTGAGCCCATTTTTCCAGTTTATCCAGATCCTTTTGAATTATGACCCTATCCTCCAAAGAAGTTGCAACCCCTCCCAGCTTGGTATCATCTGCAAACTTAATAAGTGTACTTTCTATGTCAATATCTAAATCATTAATGAAGATATTGAACAGAACCGGTCCTAAAACAGACCCCTGTGGAACCCCACTAGTTATACTTTTCCAGGAGGATTGAAAGCCAGTAATAACTACTCTCTGGGTACAGTTATCCAGCCACTTGTTCACCCACCTTATAGTAGCCCCATCTAAGTTGTATTTGAGTAGTTTATTGATAAGTATATTATGTGAGACTGTGTCAAATGCTTTACTGAAGTCTAGGTATATCACATCCACCGCTTCTCCCTTATCCACAAGGCTCGTTATTCTATCAAAGAAAGCTATTAGATTGGTTTGACATGATCTGTTTTTAACAAAACCATGCTGGCTGTTCCCTCGCACCTTACCACTTTCCAATTGCTTGCAGATGATTTCTTTAATGACCTGCTCCATTATCTTTCCTGGCACAGAAGTTAAGCTGACTGGCCTGTAGTTTCCCAGGTTATTCTTGCTCCACTTTTTATAAATGGGTACTATATTTGCCCTTTTCCAGTCTTCTGGAATCTCTCCCGTCTCCCATGATTTTCCAAAAATGATTGCTAAAGGCTCAGATACCTCTTCTATCAGCTCCTTGAGGATTCTAGGATGCATTTCATCAGTCCCCGGTGATTTGCAGGCATTCAATTTTTCTAAGTAAATTTTAATTTGTTCTTTTCGTATTTCAACTTCTAAACCTACCCCTTTTTCACTAGCATTCTCTATGTCAGGCATTCCTTCCGATTTCTCAGTGAAGACCAAAACAAAGAAATCATTAGTCATCTCTGCCATTTCCAAATTCCCTGTTACTGTTTCTCCCTCGTCACTGACCAATGGCCCTACCCTCTCCTTGGTCTTCCTCTTGTTACCAATATATTTGTAAAAAGGCTTCTTGTTTCCCTTTATGCTTGTAGCTAGCTTGAGCTCATTTTGTGCCTTAGCCTTTCTAATCTTGCTCCTGCACGTTCGTGTTGTTTGCCTATATTCATCCTTTGTAATTTGTCCTAGTTTCCATTTCTTATACGATTCCTTTTTTAGTTTGAGATCATGCAAGATCTCCTGGTTAAGCCAAGGCAGTCTTTTGCCATGTTTTCTATCTTTCCTACGCAGCAGGATAGCTTGATTTTGGGCCCTTAATAATGTCCCTTTGAAAAACTGCCAACTCTCCTCAGCCGTTTTTCCCGTTCTTCTTATGTCTATTCTTGACTGTGATTTTCTATCAGTAGCAATGTCACTGAAGGCAAAAAAAAAAGTAAACAAAAAGGAATAGATGTTGGTCCTTAATTTACTATCAGAGTTCTAAGTAGACATTTGTGTCTATTTGGAAAATGAAAAAGAAGTCCAGTAGTACTTTAAAGACTAAAGGTGCATCCACACCTGCAAAAATCTTCAAAAAAGGCCCTTTTTCGAAAGAGCGGGAGGAACGTCTACACTCATAAACCCGTCTTTTGAAAGAAAATCAAAAGTATGGGGTTTGGAAATCGAAATCCGAACCCCGATCCCGTATCAGGAAGATCTCTCCCTCTTGAAATAATAAATCGAAAGAGTACACATGTAGGTGCTCCACAGCCCACTCTTTCGAAATACTGGTCTGCCATGGTGCCGATCAGCTGGAGCACAGGACTGCTCCAGCTGGCAGCAGAGGGACTCTCTGGTCCCTGTGTTCGGCTGCCTTAAAGCCGCATGCACACAGAAAACCAGTGGCAGGAAGCTGAGAGCGTGCTAGGAGCAGTGTGCGCACAAGCTCCAGCCCCACGCTCCAGCCATGGCCAGCAGC
The DNA here is from genome assembly GCF_033958435.1 of Carettochelys insculpta. Lineage (NCBI taxonomy): Eukaryota > Metazoa > Chordata > Testudines > Carettochelyidae > Carettochelys > Carettochelys insculpta. Next base: position 143,383,726 of record NC_134137.1, read on the forward strand.
CAGCCCCCCTGCGAGCCCCACGGCTCCCCGTCCGAGCCCTCTCCAGCCTCCCAGGGCTCCCAGGGGGAGAAAAAAAATGAACCCCCTTCCTGGATGGAGCAGGAGCTCAAGGACCTCCTCAGCCTCTGGCAGGACGAGGAGGTCCTGCTCCACATGGGGGTCAAGCGGCGGAATGCCACAGCCTTTGGCCGCCTGGCAATGGGCCTCTGCACCAGGGGCCACCTGGAGCATACCCCAGACCAGGTACACTACAAGGTGAAGGAGCTGTGCCAGGGATATGCCCGGGCCAGGGACCAGGCCGGACGCTCCGGGGCAGGTCCGGTGACCTGCCCCTTCTACCAGGAGCTCTGGAGCATCCTGGGACCCCAGGAGAGTTCCCCCTCCATGGCCTTCCTGGACACCTCCAGGGAGGAGCTGCAGGCAGAGGAGGTGGAGGAGCAGCCTGTACTGGGGACCCAGGAGGGAGAGGGGACCATCAATTGGTCAGGCGAGGAGGGGGAGCTCACCATCCTCATCCGCTCCTGCTCCTCCAGCCAGGCGACTGAGGGCTGGCCATCCCCGGCCATCGCTGAGGGATCCTCTGGTACGTACAGGGAGGGGTGCACACCTACTCCAAGGGTGGGGGCAACGCAAGGGCTAGCCACCTGCACATGGGACCGGTGGTCCCAGGCCGTACACAGGCCAGCCCCCAAATGGGATGTGGCACCCCACAGTGGCTCATCAGTGATGACCAGCACCCACCCTCAGTGGACAGCACCGTAAGCCACGCAGGGGTGGCAGCTGGTCGGTGCCAGATGGCGCCGGGGGCCCGTGCACTGCAGGCTGGGAAGGGCCACCTGCGGGCGAGACCCCTGGAATCACACCCAGGCTGGGAGGCCCAGTCTCGGGAGGAGGGAAGTGGGTTGGTGCTCCCTGGGGGGGTCAGTGTCCCTTGTGGGGGCGGGGGCCCCATGGGGTGGGCTCAGGCAGGTAGGCCACAGCCGGGTCCCCTCCGTTCGGGGCACACTACTGACATGCTCTCCTCCTCTCCACACAGCCGCACCTTCCGGGGGCTGGGAGAGCCCTGCACCATCCCTCATGCCGGACAGCCCACCAGCTGCAGCTGTCCGGACGCCGCCCCAGGCAGGGCACCATCAGGGCTGTGGCCGGAGGGCCCTGTGACGGGCTGAGGAAGACCAGGCCAGCCAGTGTCAGGCCGAGGTGGCTGAGGAGCACCTCCAGCTCGCCCGGGGGGATATGGAGTGGTGGAGGGCGGCCTGGGAAAGGATGCTGGACACGCTCCAAGGCATTGGCCGGGCTGTGCACACACAGCCACTATGGCCCGCCTCCTGGCCCCCCTGGCGACTCCTCCTGCTGGCCCTGCCCCTGCTGCCCCAACTGAGCCTGCCTCCGCCGCCCCTACTGGGCCTTCCCCCTCTGCCCCCACCAGGCCCACCCGCCGGCAATATTTGCTGGTGGTACCGGCACCCTCCCCTCCCTGCCGGGGACCCACCACCCGGGGGGGCAGGGGCTCCAGGGTGCGATGGGGTTCGCGGCCCACCACCCCTTCCCTGCAATGAGCACCTCGGCTCGCTCCAAGTTGGTTCCCTCCGCCCCCCTCCGAGTTAGGTTCCTCCCTCCAAGTTAGGTTTCCCCCATACATATTATTCCAAACACCCAAGTTATAAAAACGTTTCTTTATTATTCACCACTCCGTGCTGTGCTACTTGGTGGCTGGTGGGTGGTGGATGTGTGGGTGCAGTGCTGGTGGGGGTGGGGGTGGCAGGGATGGTGGGTGACGGATGTGCATGGGATGTGGGCATGCATGCAAGTCAGAGGTGGCCATCAACAAAGGCCTGCCCTAGGGCCTCCCGGATGCAGTGGCTGTCCCGGTGGGCCTGGCGGATGGGGGCGGCACCCAGCTGCTCATAGACAGTGCCAGCTGGAGGGCCCCCCTTGGGGACAGAGGCGTCCCCCTTTCCCTCCACAAAGTTGTGGAGGACGCAACTGGCACCCACTACCTGGGGCACGTTGGGGACCCTGACCTCCAGCCGGGTGAGGAGACACCTCCAGCGCCCCTTTAGACGCCCAAAGGCCGCTCCACCACGTTGCGGGCATGGTTGAGTCACTCATTGAATGCTTCCCGGGTGGGGTCGATATGTCCCGTGTAGGGCCTCATGAGCCACGGCTGCAGGGGGTACGCCACATCTGCCACCATGCAGAGTGGCATGGTGACATCCTCCACCATGGGGATCTCCCTCTGGGGGATGAAGATGCCAGCCCCCATGTGGCAGCAGAGGCTGGAGTTCCAAAAGACCCGGGCATCGTGGGTGCGGCCAGCCCAGCCCATGTAGAGGTCAGTGAACCGGCCCCTCGTGTCCACTAAGGCTTGCAGCACCACTGAATGGTAGCCCTTCCTGCTGATGTACTGGCCAGCGCTGTGTGGCGGGGCATGGATGCAGATGTGTGTGCCGTCCAAAGCACCGATGCAGTTCGGGAAGCCCAGGTCCTGGAAGCCGGCAATGGTGTTGTCCACATCCCCCAGGTGGATGACCCTATGCAGCAGCATCGCGTTGATGGCCCTGACAACCTGCAGAGGGGGGAGGGGAACATGTGCTCTAGTGCGGGTGTGGCGGCCGTGGCCCCCTGCCTTGGGCCCATTCTGCCCCCCCTCCCATCTGGCCCCTGGCACGTGCAGCCCCCGCCCCCTCCCGTCCAGCCCTTGTCCCATCCAGCCCCTTGCAGGGGAGGGTTCCCCTTGCCCCAGCCCCCCCGCCCCGCCCGATCCTCCCTTATCTCCATAAGGACAGCCCTGACGGTGACCTTGCACACCCTGAACTGCTGTCCCATGGAGCGTTAGGGGTCCAGGGTGGCCAGCTTCCAAATGGCGACTGCGACCCGTTTCTCCAGGGTGAGGGCTGGCCTCATGCAGGTGTGGTGGTGCTGGAGTGCAGGGGTGAGCCAGTGGCAGATCTCGTTGAAGTTCTGCCTCGACATGAGGAAGTTCCGCAGCCAACTTTCCTCGCCCCACTCCTCCCAGCACCACGCGCTCCCACCAGTCGGTGCTGCTGGGGTGGGTCCAGAGGTGTCGGGGCACCCGGGGGGGTGCCCGGTGGTGCCCCGTGGGGGGGGAGCCCCACAGCCCTGGGGGCACCTTGCAGCCACCCGATGAGCTTGGGTGCAGCTGCGGCGAGGGTGCACAGCACTGCCAGCAGGGCGTCCATAATGAGGGCGTCCGCCTGCAGGAGCTGTCGCTGTGCTTCCATGGGCACAAGTGGGCTCTGCTGGGCACGAACAGGCTGCGCAGCACTCGGCTTGTGCGGAGAGAGGGGCCGTTTAAAGGAGGTGGCTGGCTATGGCCCCAGAAGTGCTTGTCAGCCATGGGACCCCATCTGCGGAGTTTCCTGCCTCCCTTCTTTCGAAAGAGAGCTTGGAGCCGTGTGGATGCTCTCTTTTGAAAGACCAGGGCGGCACTTCGAAAAAGCAGATCGGAACGCTGATCTGAAAAATGGTGGTGGATGCTCTCTTTTGATGGTCACTTTTTCGAAAGCCGAACTTCGATTTTGCCCTTTCAAAAGGGTGCTTATGTGTAGACGCAGCTTAACAGAATAATTTATTAGGTGATGAGCTTTCGTGGGACTGACCCACTTCTTCAGATCATAGCCACACCAGAACAGACTCAATATTTAAGGCACAGAGAACCAAAAATAGTAATGAAGGTTGACAAATCAGAAAAATATTATCAAAGTGAGAAAATCAGAGAGTAGAGGGGCAGAAGGTCGGGTGTGGGGAGTCAAGAATTAGATTAAGTCAAGTATGCAAAAAAGCCCCTGCAATGACCTAAAAAATTCCCATCCCGGTTCAAACCACGTGTTAATGTGTCGAATTTGAATATAAAAGAGAGTTCAGCAGCCTCTCTTTCCAAAGTAGTGTGAAAATTTCTCTTCAGTAAAACACAAACTTTCAGGTCATTAACAGAATGGTCCACTTCATTAAAATGCTGGCTGACCAGTTTGTGAATCAGGAGTGTTTTTATGTCTGTTTCATGCCCATGAATTCTTTGTGAATAAGTCAGACCAAGAACAGGAGGCAGCCAGACAACTCTCCAACACCAAATTTTACAGACCTCTCTCCACTGATCCCACTTTGGAATTCCAAAAGAAATTACAACAACTACTTAAGGAACTCTCTGCTGCTATTCGGGACCTTATTCACTCAGACACACTATCTCAGCCCCAACCTGGATTATTCTATATACTTCCCAAACTCCACAAACCTGGAAACCACAGACACCCTATCATTTCAGGTATTGGCACCCTTACCACCAGACTATCCAGTTACATGGACTTCCTCCTCAAACCGTATGCCACCAACAGTCTCAGCTATCTCTGAGATACCACTGACTTCCTGAGGAAATTACAAAACATCGGAAAAGTCCCTGGCAACACCATCCTTGCCACCATGGATGTAGAGGCTCTGTATACTAATATTCCACACAAAAACAGATTACAAGCGATCAGGATTACCATCCCTGATGTCATCACAGCCAATCTGGTGTCTGATCTCTGTAACTTTGTTCTCATGCACAATATTTCTGATTTGGGGAAAATCTATACCTTCAGATTAGTGGAACTGCTATGGGCACCCGCAAGGCCCCACAATATGCTAATATATTTATGGCTGACCTGGAACAATGATTCCTCAGGTCTCATCCACTGTTATACCTCCTCTAATTACAATACATTAATGATATCTTTATGATTTGGACCCATGGTTTAGAGACTCTAGAAGAATGCCACAGAGACTTTAACAATCTACACCCCACCATCAACTTATGCCTCAACTACTCCATGCAAGAGGTACATTTCCTGGACACTACAGTACAAATCAAGGATGGCCTGATTGGTACCACACTTTACCGGAAACCTGCTGATCACTATACTTACCTACACGCTTCTTGCTTCCATCATGCACACACAACTAGATCCATTGTTTATAGTCCAGCCCTTAGGTACAATCACATTTGCTCTGATCCTACTAACAGAGACCGAAAACTACAAGATCTTTACCAAATATTCATAAACCTGAATTACTCACTGGGAGAAATAAAAAAACAAATTGACAAGGCCAGACGCATACCCAGAGACCAGCTACTCCAAGACAGGCCCAAAAAAGCCAAGAACAGAACACCACTAGTCATTACCTACAGCCCCCAACTCAAACCACTGCAATGTATTATTAAAGACCTACAACCTCCCCTTAATCAGGATGCCACACTCCAGAAGGCCCTAGGTGACAGGCCTGTTCTCTCCTACAGACAACCTCCCAACCTTATGAGGATTCTCACTAGCAACAACAGGCTATACTGCAATACTACTAATCCTGGAACTTTTTCTTGCAACAAACCCCATTGCCAACTTTGTCCTGGAGATACTATCACTGGACCTAACCATATTAACTAGAGAATCATGGGCACCTTCTCCTGTTCCTCAAATAATATCATATGTGCCATCATGTACCAACAATGCCCACATGCCATGTTTATAGGACAGACTGCAAAACACTCTTTGCCAAAGAATGAATGGACACAAAACAGACATCAAAAAACTCCAAACACACAAACCCGTCAGCCAGCACTTTAATGGAGTGGGCCATTCTGCTACTGACCCGAAAGTCTGTGTTTTACTGAAAAGGAACTTTAACAACCATCTACAGAGGGAATGCTCAGAACTGTCATTTATATTCAAATTCAACACATTAACACGTGGTTTGAACTGGGACAGGAATTACCTGGCCCATTATAAGGACTCTTTTACTCATATCTAATAATAGTCATACTTTCTCAATGTAATTTTTAGGGTAGAAGCAAAGACTGAGGGAAGACATGATAACAGTCCTCAAGAACATAAAAGATTGTTATGAAGAGATTGTTGATAAATTGTTCTTTTGAACTGTTTGTCATACTGTCTGGAATGACTCGTGGCTGTTAATGGCTACCTTAGAGCAGACTGTCAAGAAGCGGGGTGGACGCTCCAGAATAGTGATGTGTCCTAGAATTAGATTTCAGAATCAGATGTGATCTCCTCCATCACTCTCACAGTGAACCCTGTGATAAACTAAGCACGAGCTTATTAACGAGGAAAAAGAAAAGAGAGTTATTTACAGGTTGTAGTAAACAAGCATATACATAAAAACGAGATACCATCAATGGTTCCTACAGATGGCAGAGATGTAGAAATCTGTTAATTCAAAATGTCTTTCAAGACAGACCCTCGCATAGCCCCTGGGGGATATCTCCCTTAATTTAATGTCTCTGTTCTCTCTTAATTTAGTGTTAGCATTCAAACAGTGAATAAATGAAAAAAATGCATTCTGTTCTTTTGTGTTTATCCTTATACTACACGAGCCAAACTCCCTACATAGCATTTCCAAGGCATGACAGGCCCCTTCTCCAATTATTTGAATCAATATTTTTATTATGGTGTTTAATCTTGATATGCCTCCTGAATGAGCAGGGAGGGTGAGCCCGGACCTGGGGTCACAAGTTCAGAGCAAACATTAGTTATCCATCAAAAGTAATACAGCAAAACTTACATGTTTCCTTATGTAGACTATTGATAGTACAAGAGAAATTAATGCATTAAGCACCTTACAAGCATTTCAGAAACTCTAAACAGTAGTGACTGGCTTGAACAAAACGAACATACAGGTAAGCAGGTTTGACCTCCAGCTATGAGTTTGTCAGTTCTTAGCTAATACCGATGAAGGATGGAGCTCAATCCTGCAGAAGGAATTTGAGGAATGTGTCCTTTGGAGCTCATTTGCATGAAAATGCAAAAGTGTGCACATGTAATGCCTTGCAAACAAAGCCTGGTGGGTAGCAGGTGAAGGAGTGGGGTTTTGTCTACTGTAAACAACATTCTGTCGTAAAGTCACGAGTTATGCTATCAGTGTAAGAACTGTGGAGTCACAACAATGCTAGAAGTTGTTGTGGGGGTACAGGGCAGTCATCATCACTGTGTAAGATATGAATCGCACAGTGCTCCCCTCACCTGAGCATTGTGAAGTGCATGCATGCACCTACTCACCAGGTGGATGGGTGCCTTTGGCCATCTAGCCCTACCCTGCTTTCGACAGGTCCTTTCTCCCCATAGTTCAAAGATAGAGCTAAAAGCTGGATGCTGGAGTCAGTGTTTTTTAGTGTGAGACTCCACCCTAGTCAATACTGAGATTAGTGAAGAACTCACTTGGGGCCAGGCTCAGAGCTGACTCCATGAAGATCTGGAATCACCCAATTTTGCCCAGAGTAAAACCCACAATGCAGGAGGCAGGGCAGCCAGCAGGAGATGTGGCAGGAGCAAGTAGACCACGGACCAGCACAAAGTTGGCATTGCCTCAGGCTCAATGGGGGAAGTCATTGTTGTGATGTGTCAGGGTCTGCACTGGCTGGACAGAGTTCTAAATGGAGCATTTGAAGTGAAGTACGGCGAAAGTATGGGTATGTGAATAGGACCCTTACATTGTTGGACTGGTGAGCCTCAGAGGCAAAGGACACTGCTCAATCCATTTGAGCTGGCATGGTTACTTGGGGGTTGGTTATGAACTCTGGGGCCGTGTCTACACTAGCCAAAAACTTCGAAATAGCCATGCAAATGGCCATTTCGAAGTTTACTAATGAAGCACTGAAATACATATTCAGCACCTCATTAGCATGTGGGTGGCCACGGCACTTCGAAATTGACGCAGCTCGCCGCCACGTGGCTCATCCAGACGGGGCTCCTTTTCGAAAGGACCCCGGCTACTTTGAAGTCTCCTTATTCCTATCTGCTCATTTTGAAGTTTTTGGCTAGTGTAGACATAGCCATGGGTGTGGTATTTTCCCAAGCTAATGCCATGTGACTTCTCTGCCTCTTTCATTAAAAGTTTCTTTTCTCCACTCAGACTCTGTGCTTGCGAGTGAGGAAGCATTGCCTCTCTGAGGCACCCAGGGGTGTGTGAATTTCCCAAGGTACTGGGAGGGGGCTTGAGCTTGTTCTGTGTGAGATGGATAAAAGGAACTCCTAGATATGGAACCTGGCCCTGGCTGTTGCTGACTGCTATGAGCAGAAGAGTTACATCTATGTCCTTGGCTAGAAATGGCATTTGGGTACTAGCATCACACCATGCACAACAGAATAAGAAGTAAGGAGTTTAGGTTGCAGCAAGGGAGGTTTAGCTTGACCATTAGGAAAACCTTCCTAAGAGAAGGGTAGTTAAGAACTGGAGCAAATTACCTAGGGACATTGTAGAATGCCAGTCACTGGAGATTTTAAAGAACAAATTAAACAAACACTTGTCAGGGCTAATCTGGATAATAGTTAGTCCAGAAGAGCCGGGGACTGGACTGGATGACCTCTTGAGGTCCCTAGTATTCTGTGATGTTATCATAACTGCTGTATCCCAGGAGTAACCGATGGGAGAGGATTTTGGTGTCATAGTTCCTTTCCAGTTGCCCCTATCTTGCTCCAGGGGAAGCGAGAAGTACTTCAGGCTTTGAATGAATGCAAGTACCTGAGACTCTACTCCTTTCACCACATGGGGGAGGAAGTCAAGGCTCCATTAACTCTACATCTTTCTTGACACTTGTTTATTGGAAGGACATATCTGAGATCAGAGACTGTTCTCCAAACCAGCCCGTGACCCAAGATCCATGTAAACCATGCAAAAGGAACGCAGAGGAGTTATTGGCCATTTTGGCTCAGGAAGACAAGAACACAGTCTGGCCCTTCATTATTTAGGGCCTAAATTTGACACAAATCTGTTAATCTGTACCTGAATCTGTGTGCAATCCCCTTGAAATCAATGGGAATATTTATGAAACAAATAAGAAAGAGAGAATACCCTATTTATTTAATTTATATAATGTGTCTATACCAGGTGTGAGCTTTTTTCATCTACAAATTTTACACAAAATTGCCTTCCAAAAATATCACTCCAGACTGAATCTCTTCATAAGCTCTCTGCTCAGAAAGGTGATTACAATGTCATTTTGAGCTTGCCTATTATTTTTTCTCTAAGGGACAGATTGTGACTTTCATTACAGCCTTGAGAAAGGGGTAATGCATAAGCTGTACTCCCCCAGGATTTCTCCAAGGAAATGCTGTGAATAATAAACAGTCTTCTAAGTCTGAATTTCCCTCCTGCTTCACCTTTGCTTTGGAAACGCTCATAGATTCAGATTTTGAAGCCAAAAGGAACCATTAATATCATCTAATTTGTCCTCTAGCATAACACAACATGCCATAGAACTTCAGCCAGGATTTCTGGATGAAGGCCATAGAGCCATCTGATTTATATATCCAGTTTCACTCTCTTCTGTAAACTATATAGGCTCAAATCCCTCAGCGTCTCCTCATAGGTCATGTGCTCCAGCCCCTTAATCATTTTTGATGCCCTCCGTTGAATCTGCTCCAGCACATCTATATCCTTTCTATACTGGGGGCCCAAAACTGGACACAACATTCCAAATGTGGCCTCACCAGTGCCGAATAGAAGGGAACAACCACTTCTCTAGATCTACTTCCAACGCTCTTCCTGAATCATCCAAATATGCCATTAGCTTTCTTGGCTACAAGGGCACACTGTATACTCATATCCAGCCTTTCATCCACCATACCTCCTAGGTCCTTTTCCTCTGTATTACTGCTTAGCCAGTCGGTCCCCAGTCTATAACAATGCCTGGGATTCTTCCATCCCAAGTGCAGGACTCTACATTTCTCCTTGTTGAACCGCATCAGATTTCTTTTGGCCCAATCCTCCAATTTATCAGGTCACTCTAGATCCTATCTCTACCCTCCAGTGAATCTACCTCTCCCACAGCTTAGTGTCATCTGCAAACTTGCTGAGGATGCAATCCAGTCCTTCATCCAGGTCGTTAATAAAGATGTTGAATAACACGGGCCCCAGAACCAAGCCTTGGGACACTGCTTGAAACCACCTGCCATCCAGATATTGAGCCATTGACCTCTACCCATTGGGCTTCACTGTCATGCCAGCTTTCTATACATCTTATAGTCCCCGATTCCAATCCATACTTCCTCAACTTATGGGCAAGAATGTTGTGGGTGACAGTATTAAAAGCTTTGCTGAAGTCAATGTATATCACATCCACTGATTTCCCCATGTCCACAGAGCCTGTTATCTTGTCATAAAAGTTAATCAGAATGGTCAGGTAGGACTTGGCCTTGGTGAATCCCTGTTGACTACTTTTGACCACTTTCCCCTTTTCCAAGTGCTCCAAAATGAATTCCTTGAGGAACCCCTCCACTATTTTCCCAGGTATTGAGGCAAGGCTGACTGGTCTATAATTCCCTGGATTGTCCTTTGTCTTTTTTGTCTTTTTCCAGTCACCTGGGATCTCTCCCATTCTCCAAGAGTCTTCAAAGATAATGGCCAAAGGCTCAGCAACGACATCTGCCAATTCCCTCAGTACCCTTAGGTGCATTAGATCCAGACCCATGGATTTGTATACATCTAGTTTTTCTAGGTAGCACTCAACTCGTTCCTTCCCCACTGATGGCTGCCCTCTACCTTCCCATACTGCATTGTCTAACACCATAGTGTAGGAGCTGTCCTTCTCTGTGAAGACTGAGGCAAAAAAAGCATTGAGTACTTCAGCTTTTCTCCTATCATCTGTTACTACATTACCTCTTTCATTCAGTAACAGCCCCACACCTTCCTTGATAACACTCTTATTATTAACATGCCTGTAGAAACCCTTCACATCCTTTGCCAGCTACAGTACAAATTGGCTACGTCTACAAGTGCACGCTACATCAAAATAGCTTTTTTCGATGTAGCGACATTGAAATAGGCTATTTCGATGAATAACGTCTACACGTCCTCCAGGGCTGGCAACGTCGATGTTGAACGTCGACGTTGGGCAGCACCACATCGAAATAGGCGCTGCGAGGGAACGTCTACATGCCAAAATAGCACACATCAAAATAAGGGTGCCGGGAACAGCTGCAGACAGGGTCACAGGGTGGACTAGCGCTTCCAGGGCAACAGCTAGCTGCTCCCTTAAAGGGCCCCTCCCAGACACACGCAGCCTGCACAGCACGTGGTCTACAGAGCCATACGCATGCACACCTCGAGCAACGCAGGCATGGACCCCCAGCAGCAGCAGCAGCAGCCAGAGGTCCACACAGCCGCCCCTGCAGCAGCAGTGCTCACCCTGCTCCATGCCATGCAGGAGGCAGCTGAGCACATCCTTGCCACAGAGGAGGAGCTGCCCGCAGGGGAGGAGGACGCAACCCTCAACCCTGCAGCACCCCGCCCTCCCCCCCCCCGCCGCACATGCCCCCGGCTCTGGAGCTACCCCACGAGCACCGACTTGTGGGAGCGTCTGGTGCTCGGAGAGTGGGACGACGACCGCTGGCTCCAGAACTTTCGCATGAGCCGGCAGACATTTCTGGAGCTATGCCAGTGGCTCACCCCCGCACTGAGGCACCAGGACACCGCCATGCGGTGTGCCCTCAGTGTCGAGAAACGGGTCGGCATCGCTGTCTGGAAGCTGGCCACTCTAGACATCTACCGATCCATGGGCCAGCAGTTTGGCGTCGGCAAGGCCACCATCGGGGCTGTCCTCATGGAGGTAAGAGGACCCACGGGGGGGTGAGGGGGAGGCAGCCCTGGCAGGGGAGGGGAGGAGAGGGGGGCCCTGGCAGGGGAGGGCCACACACACCCTGCATACCCCTCATTGGTGCTCTCCCATGTGCTTCCCCTGCAGGTCATCCGCGCCATCAATGCCCTGCTCCTCCACAGGCTCGTGAGGCTTGGGGACCCGGATGCCGCCATCATGGGCTTCGCCACCCTGGGCTTCCCCAATTGCTTCGGGGCTCTGGATGGGACTCACATCCCCATCCGCACCCCGGAACACAGTGGAGGACGCTACTTAAACAGGAAGGGCTACCACTCAGTGGTCCTCCAGGCCTTGGTGGACAGCCAGGGCTGTTTCCTGGACATTTATGTGGTCTGGCCTGGCAGCACCCACGACTCCCGGGTATTTCGGAACTCGGGCCTGTGCTGCCGGCTGGAGGTGGGGACCTACACCCCCAGCAGGAGATCCCTGTGGGGGACACCACCATGCCCCTCTGCGTCATCGCAGATGCGGCATACCCCCTCTGGCCCTGGCTCATGCACCCTTACACGGGCCATCTGTCAGCCAGCCAGGAGTGCTTCAACCTGCACCTGAACCACATGCGCCAGGTGGTGGAGCGCACATTTGGGCGCCTCAAAAGGCGCTGGAGGTGTTTCCTCACCCGCCTCGATGCGGGCCCCACCAACATCCCCCAGATTGTGGGTGCGTGCAGCACCCTACACAATGTGGTGGAGAGCAAGGGGGAGGCCTTCTTTCAGGAGCTGGGCTGTGGAGGCCAGCAGGGCCGATGTGCAGCCACCTGCTGCCCCCAGTCACAAGGTAGACCCCGAAGGGACCCGGGTCTGGGATGCCCTGCGGGTCCAGTTTGATGAGGCCGCGGGGTGAATGCTGGCAGGCCCCCCACTGCCCTCCCCATCCTCCACAACACTCCCTGCCCCTACGCCCACACCACAGAGCACCCAAGAGCACCCCCCCCACACTTTTCTCGTACATAAAAGCAGACAGTTGTTCGTCAAATCAAATATCTGTAGAACTCTTATTATTATTATCAAGACTAACTATTTACAGGCAAAATCAAACTTACATATATATATGTATTATAAATAAGGATAAGATAAAAGGGGAAGACAAGGAAGGCGAGAACTATGTACATGGGGTGGCAAGGATCAGCATAGGAACAGGGGTCTAATATAAACACTATTTACAAAATAACATTAACCTGTGGGGAATATATACAAAGGGGTGCGGGCCACGTCCTGGGCCCCATACCCCCTAATGTCCAGTGCTGGGGGTGGGCGGCTGCGACCCACGCCTTGGCCTCAGCCCTGGCCGGGGCTGGCTGGGGGCCAGGTGACCGGTAGATATGGCCGGCGGGTGTCAGCTGGCCCCAGGTCCCCCTCGGCAGAAGGGCCCTCAGTGGTGGGTGGTGGTGCGACGGCGGATGGCGCAGTGGGTGGCGCAGCGGGTGGAGCAGGCAGGGCGGGTGCAGCTGCAGCCGGCGCGGCATGGGGGGCCAGGTAGTCCATGATATGATTGAAGGTCCGCATGAAGGCCCCCCATGCCTCCTGGCTCCAGGCCAGCACCCGCTCCTGCAGCTGGAGGCGGTGCTTCTCCACCCGCAGCCGCTTCTCGGCGACCTCCAGCTGCCGACGGTGGATGGCCAGAAGCTGGGGGGGTCCATCGCCGTTGGGTGGTGGTGCTGGGTCCTCCGTCTTCCCCGCCGTGGGGCTGTTCGGTCCTCCACCGAGGGGCTGGCCTGGAGTGATGGCCCCGGTCGGCTGTCCGGGACCACTGACACCTCGCCGGCGCTCTCCGGTCCTTCCGATGGTGCAGCTGCGGAACACAGGAGCGGGGAGAAGAAGAGTGCAGACAGCCGAGGGGGGCCCCGAGCTGTGGCCCTTGTCCCCCCACCCCTCTGCTGCAGGTTCCCCATCCCCGTCCCTGGGAGATGCTGCTGCTGCTGCTGCTGCTGCTGGGTGTCCCACCTCCTCCCCCCAGGGGACCCTAGAGGTTCCGCTCCCCCCAGCCCCGGGGATGGGGCATGGCACTGTCGTGCTGGGGGGCAGGGGCTGATGCACTCTTCTGAGGGACATGCCACTGCTGTCCCTGGGGCCATAGTCATCTGGGCATGTGGAGGGCCCTGGTCATATCTATTACCCCCACCCCTCAACCCCGGGGGTGTGCACCGGGGGGGTACATACCTGATGGTCCACTCCCACGGTCGGGGGACACCCGGGGGGCGGACGCCTGGCTGGAGCTCCTCGAGGGCAGCACGATCCTCAGGCCGGCGTCGCTGGAGGAGGACTCCCCCTCCTCCTCCTCCTCCGGTGCCCCGGGTGTGGGGCTTGCCTCCGGGGCGGACTCCGTCTCCGGGGCCTGCTGGGGCTCGTCAGTCGATGTATCAAGCGTGGCCGGAGGGGAGGAGGTGTCCCGGGGGCCCAGGATGTCCCTGAGCTCCCTGTAAAAGAGGCAAGTGATGGGGGCCGGCCCCAGATCGGCCGGCCACATCCCGGGCCCGGGCGTAACCCTGCCGCAGCTCCTTCACTTTACTCCAGACGTGATCCGGAGTGCGGGCAGGGTGACCCCGGGCAGCCAGGCCCTCGGCCAGCCGAGCGAACGCATCCGCGTTCCACCTCTTGCTCCCCATTACCTGGAGCACCTCCTCCTCACTCCAGAGCCCCAGCAGGTCCCGAAGCTCAGCCTCCGTCCAGGAGGGGCCCCGCTGCCGCTTCCCCACCCAGCTGCTGGGCTGGGATCCCTGGCTCCCCTTGGGGGGGGGTCCCCTGGGGGCGCTTGGGGGGCGGCCATCGTGTTGGGTGTGGGTGTCTGTGGCTGCGGAGGAGCGTGCAGGCTAGCCGCGTGGCAATGCTGCTGCCTGCATGCTCTCTCAGCTTCCTGCACAGGAAGGCAGGGGGCAGGGAGCTTTAAGGGGCCGCTGCACACGGCCACCATCGAGCTCAGGGGCTGGAGAGAGCATCTCTCAACCCCTCAGCTGATGGCTGCCATGGAGGACCCCGCTATTTCGATGATGCGGGACGCACAACGACTACACGTTCCCTACTTCAAACGTTGAACGTCGAAGTAGGGCGCTATTCCCATCTCCTCATGGGGTTAGCGACTTCAACGTCTCGCCGCCTAATGTTGATGTTAACTTCGAAATAGCGCCCAACACGTGTAGCCGTGACGGGCGCTATTTTGAAGTTGGCGCCACTACTTTGAAGTAGGCGGCATGTGTAGACACTGCCATTGCGTCCTCACTTTCCTGTCTACTGATCGTCATTCTCCAGCTATATATTTATACTCCTCCTTAGTCAACTGCCCATGTTTCTGTTTCTTATACTCATCCTTTTTGAGTTTAAGCTGACCAAGGATTTCCCTGTTAAGCCAAGCTGGTTGCCTACCATATTTGCATTTCTTACTATGCAGCTGGATGGTTTGTTCCTATGACTTCAGTAACACTTCTTTAAAATACTGCCAGTTCTCTTGAACTCTTTTCCCCTTCACCTTTGTTTCCCAAGGGATCCTGCCCATCAGCTTTCTCAGGGAGTCAAAGTCTGCTGTTTTGAAATCAAGGGTCTGAATTTTACTGCTCACCTTTCTTCCTTTTGTCAGGATCCTGAAATCTACCATCTCTTGATCACTGTAGCTCAGGTTGCCATGAACTTCTATTTCTCCTACTAGTTCTTTCCTTCTTGTGAGGAGCAAGTCAAGTAGTGCATGGTCCCTGGGTGGTTCCTTCAGCACTTGTACCAAGAAGTTATCCCCAACGTTCTCCAAAAACTTCCTGGATTGCCTGTGTGCTGATGTATTGGTCTCCCAAAAAAGGTCTGGATGATTAAAGTCTCCCTTGAGAACCAGGGCCTGTGATCTGGAAGCTTCACTTAGCTGCCTGAAGAAAACCTCATCTATCTCATCTCCCTGATCTGGTGGTCTATAGCAGATACCAACTACAACATCACCTCCGTTACTTCCGCCTCTAAGTTTAACCCAAAGACACTGAACTGGATTTTGTCCTTCCTCATATTGGAGCTCTGAGCAATCATACTGAACCCTCACATAGAGCACAACTCCTCCTCCTTTTCTCCCGTCTGTCCTTCCTAAACAGTTTATACCCTTCCATGACCGTGCTCCAGTCATGTGAATTGTCCCACCAAGTCACTGTTACTCCACCCACCTCATACTTGTGTGACTGTGCCAGGGCCTCTAATTCTTCCTGTTTGTTCCCCAGGCTTCTGGCATTAGTGTACAAGCATTTTAGAGAAGGGACTGATTGACCCACTTTCTCCTCTTCGCCCAGGAAACCACTTGATTCTTCCCTCCTCGTTCCTCACTTACCTCAGGGCTTGTGTCACCTTCCCCGATGAACACTAAATAGTTAGCCCCTCCCTCTGTAAACAGTTAGCCCCCAGGTAAATAATTGGACGTTATGTTATTCTTAGCGCACATTATCCACATGTTCTTTTCATGCACAGTATAACCCTTTATTTTTCCAAAGCTCCTGTGTGCTGAGTGCTCGGGATGTGGGCGCAGTGTGTGGGAGGTGGTGACACAGGGTGAGCAGGATTGGGGGGAGTGTGGGGGAGACCCTGTGCGGGGGTGGCCACTGCAGCACTCAGTGGGGCATCTTGTTGAAGTACTGGCACAGGGGATCCTGGATGCAGATCCCATCGTGGTGGGTCTGGTGGCTGGGGCAGCAGCTGGCTGGGGGTAGCCCTCGCCAGCCTTGGATGCCCACCCCTGCATGAAGTACTCCCCCTTACTCTCCACAATGTTGTGGGTGCGGAGGAGGCTCCCACCACCTGGGGAACATTGAGGAGGTCCACCTCCAGGCGGGCCAGTAGGCAGCGCTATTGCCTCTTCAAGCGACTGAAGGTTCGCTCAACCATCTGGGAGGTGTGGTTGAGCTGCTTGCTGAAGTGCTCTTGGCTGGGAGTGGGGTGGCCCTCATAGGGCCTCATGAGCCAGTGCTGGAGTGGGTATTCTGCATTGGACACCAGGCAGAGGGTCATTGTGGTGTCCCCCAACAGGATCTCCCTCTGTGAGATATAGGTCCCTGCCTCCAGCCAGCAGAAAAGGCCTGAGTTGTGGAAAACTCACGCATCATGGGTGGAGCCAGCCCAGCCCATATACATGTCCTGGACTTGGACCCAGCTACCCACCATGGCCTTCTTGATCCCTGAGTGGTAGCCTTCCCTATTTTTGAACTGTCCTCTGCTGTGCTCTGGGGCACAGATGGGTATGTGCGTCCCATCAAGATCCCCAAAGCAATTCGGGAACCCAGTGTGGCGAATCCCATGATGACCGTGTCCAGACCCCCAATGCGGATGATACTCTACAGAAACATGGCTTTTAGGGTGCACACCACCTATGTGTGGGGGTGACATAGGTACCCATAAGAGTATGCAGGGTGTACCAGGCCCCACCTCGGGGCCCTCCTTGGTCCTCCTGGCACCCCTGGTCTCACCCTGGCCCCATCCTGGGCCCCTCACCCCCTCGGTGGTATGTGCCTGGGCCTCCTTGCCTCCATCATGAAGGTCCCAGCTGTGGCCTTGTCCACACCAAATTGGTGTCCCACGGAGCAATAGCTGTCTAGAGTAGCCAGCTTCCAGACAGTTATTGCGACCCTCCTCTCCATGGGGAGGGCACCCTACAGCCAGGTGTCCTGGTGTCTCAGGGTGGGGACCAGCCACTGGCAGAGCTCCAGGAAGGTCTGCCACCACATCCTGAAATTCCAGAGCCACAGGTTGTTGTCCCATTCCTCCATGACCAGTTGCTCCCAATACTCTGAGCTGGTGGGCTAGCTCCAGAGCTGGTGGAGCACCCGGGGGTGGGTGGGCTCAGAGGACCTCATGATCTGGGACATCCCCTTCTGCCCCTGGAGGTAGTTCACCTGACAGGAACTGCAGGGTAGCCAACACTGCTGAGGCCAGCAGGACGACCACTCTGCTGGGTGTCAAGGGCTGCTGCTCAATGGCTCTCCCTGTGGGCACTGTGTCTGCTGGGCTTGTGGCAGCTCCATAGGCCTTGTGCTGTGCAGGCTGAGGGTGTTGGGGAGGGGCCTTTAAAGGAGCAGCTTGCTGTGGCTGCAGAAGGGCTTGGACACCATGTGACCCCATCTGCTGTGTTTCCTGCCCCGTTCTTTCGAAAGAGGGTGTTGGTGAATGTAGATGCTCTCTTTTGATGGCCTGGACAGCCCCTTTCGATGTTGCAAATGGCCCTTTTGACAGTGGTCATCGACGGCACTGGCCCCAGCCTGTGTGTACTTGCTTCTGGGTGTCTGTTTTGTGAAAAGAGCAGCCGGGAGTTTGGCTGCTCTCTTGACAAAGGAGAGCACTCTTTTGATACACTTTTAGCATGTGGTCGCACTCTGTCAACAAGCTTTGTCAGGATATCTCTTCCAACAGTGACTTCTGTTGACAGAGTATTATAGTGTAACTGTAGCCCTTATGTTTTCAGGGGCAACAATGCACAAAACCAATGGAAGCATAGGGCCTTTTAATTTAACATTTAATGATAGCTATAACTAAAATAAAAAGAAAATGTTTCTATTGCTCCAAACTGTGTAATACATCAAAAATACCTACAAATCTACAGTGAGATAACAGTAATGGCTTTCTTTTTCATTTGGCAGTTCTTAAAACCCGTTCAATGCCTCACTCCTCTCAGGATATAGTGTATTTTGAACTACACATCAAAACAAAAAGCAGCCTTTCTTTGTACCACTGAGTATGTAAATCTTCAGTGGGTGTACTCTGATAGATAAAGCTAAATTTTCAAGATCTCCTCCAATCCTTGGTTAAAACACACATTGCTCTTAGCCTTTAAAAGCCCCTGTGATTCTTTGACTCAAATGCTATTAATTTGTAAAAGGCTACCATTCCCCAGGATTGCTTCGTTAATGGATGCAGTCATCTTGCTTCTCTGTTTCCTTTTGATCACCACCAGCAAACTAAGCTAACAGACCATTCAGCCTCTTAAAATAAAAGTTAAGGACTTTGATGAAATAAGGTCATTTCTAATGAGTGAATACATTGTGACAATGTGCTTCATGAAGTTTGAAATTCTTTCTCACACAAAGGCCATGTCTACACTAGCCCCAAACTTCGAAATGGCCATTCAAATGGCCATTTCGAAGTTTACTAATGAAGCGCTGAAATGCATATTCAGCGCTTCATTAGCATGCGGGCGGCCGCGGTGCTTCGAAATTGACGCGGCTAGTCCCGACGGGGCTCCTTTTCGAAAGGACCCCACCTACATCGAAGTCCCCTTATTCCCATCAGCTCACAGGAATAAGGGGACTTCGAAGTAGGCGGGGTACTTTCGAAAAGGATCCCTGTTGGGACGAGCCGCGCGGCGGCGAGCCACATCAATTTTAAAGTGCCGCAGCCACCCGCATGCTAATGAAGCGCTGAATATGCATTTCAGCACTTCATTAGTAAACTTCAAAATGGCCATCTGAATGGTCATTTCAAAGTTTGGGGCTAGTGTAGACGTAGCCAGAGAACTATTATCTCCTTAGCAATCAACTAACAGCAGCTTGCAGACACTTTTCTCATGGCATTGATACTCAAAATAGTCTAAGACAGCATTTGTTAGTGTCTGGCCTGTGGACAAGCATCTGTACCTGTAATCTCCCAGACACGTTTTAAGAAGGCAACAAGATGACCCCTAGCATGAAAAACCTTTGAGAAACATTGGTCTGTGGGATCCAGACAAAAACCTCTACAAGAAAACTACGCACAGAGTAAGGTACTATTCATTTAGAATATTTGTAGAAGGATGAAGCCATGAAAATAAAAGCCTCTTTCCATTTTCTCACCTTTTTCCATAAAGACAAGAGGTATGTCAACACTTGAGCTGGAGGTGTAATTTCCAGCTCAGGTAGACATATTTCTGGCTGGTGTCAAACTAGCACACTAAAAATAATTGGAGCCACAGTGATGTAAGTGTCAGGATGGGCTAGTCACCCAAGCATATAGCTAAGGTCCCTGACAGGACTGTACGCAGGGAAGCTAGCCTGCCCTACTCTCCATGATACTCCTGCTACACTACTACAGGTTAAACCTCTGTAGCCCAGCAACCTCAGAACCTGACTGATGCCCAACAAGAGAATTTCCTGAACCACAAGAGGTTAATATTGTCTAGCAACATTACCAACACTTCCACTGCTTACTGAGCTCTTAGAAGATATTTAGGGGAAAATTAGAGCTAAATAACAGCACAGAACAGTAAACCCCAGGACTGGTGGCTTTAAACAAACTTTATGGGCCCACAGGAAATTTGGCACACTCATGATAAGTGGTCATCTGGCTAACTAAAATCATGTTGGGCCATGTATATTGCCAACCACAGAATGCCGGTGTGGAGAGGTTCAACGTGTATTTTGAGTACATCGCCTAGATGACGGTTGACAGGCTTCCATCCCTCCAGGTTGGGAACTGCAGGTCCAGCTCTGGGATAGGTGTACTGAAAAGGTTTAGTTGAAAGGAATCAAACCTAGATGGCTTATTCCTTAGCATCCTCAACCAGGACACTTTGACACCTAACCGATCTGTGCATCTGCTTTCCCATCTCCTAAGTGTGTTTTGAATTCTATAGATGAAATAGTTGATACAAATGTAAAGTAATATTATTATTGCTGCAAGAGAAGGGTGTCAAGTCTCAAGTTCAACTTATTTAGGATAAAGGAGAGTGAAATGGAGATGCCCTAAGCGCAAACCTGGACTCTGTCAGACATATGTTATGTTTACACTACAAACTTTGGTCAGTGTAAATTACAATGGTATAAAGCCACCACACCGATCATATCACTTATGCACATGCGTAATTGTCTCTTTGCTTTAGTGCTGCGTGTGTTTATCAGGACTGCTTGGGTTGATGCACAGTAGTTCACCATAGGTAGGTATCACAATCTGCAATCCATCACCATCCAGTGTACTGTCTTTTGGGAAGTTTTAGCAGCACATGGTGTAATTGAAACAAGTTGCACTGCACAGGAGTGACTGGGAGCAAGTAGTGAACTTCCCAGTGTGCACTTGTCCCCATCCCAGGTGTTTAATGTCACACCTATTTCCTATAATTCCGCACCTTTTTTAGAAAGTCCCACAAAGCTGAATGAATCTTCTTGCTACCCACCATCTCTGACAGCAGCATGGAGTCTGAAGAGTTCTGCCATATTGTCATAAGCATCACATACAAAGGATGTACAGTCCTTCATCCACAAGCATAACTAAATCATCAGGGAACATGACAATTCTTGGATCGCAGAATGTTGTAGGACATTAGAGTGAACCAGATCAAGGTGGTGTTCACAGAGCTGCTTTAGATAGGAAAGTGCAGCTTCTGGGCATGGGAAATGAACCCTGACTGATGGGATGACAGTTGGTGGCTCCAGAACTTTTCAATGCACAAGGCAACACTTCTGGATTTGCGTGCTGAGCTTGACCCAGATCTCGGATCAGGAGCACCAGCATAGTAGCTGTACTGACAGTGGAGAAGTGAGAAGCAATCATGCTGTAGAAACTTGCAACATCAGATTGATGCCAGGTGGGAAAACATTCTGGAGTTGGAAAATCCACGGTGGGGGCTTTATCATGCAAGCTTCCAAGGCCATTCATTGCCTCCTGCCATGCAGGACTGTGACTGTTGGCAGTGTATGGGACATACTGGACAGATTTGCAGAAAATGAGTTCCTTAACTGTGGTGGAGCCATAGACAGAATTCATGTCCCTTTTTTGGCACCAGACCACTTTGCCACAGAGTGGATCATCAGGTTGGTAAATTGAAGGAATTCTGGCATTGTTTACTTCCAATTAAGCCTCAATTAGAAAATTAGGGCAATGGTTATAGCTGCCTTCCATGTCCTGCGTAATAGCCGCGAAGAAAAGTGGTGAGGTTTCTGCTGGGGCAGAGCACAATGTGGCTCTCTGTTGAGTTTGAACAGCCAGACACAAAAGCAGCTATATAACTATGAGAAACTTTCAAAGGGCACTTCAACAAAGAGTTGTGATGCACTGTGCTGTACCTGGCCCTGCTATTTTGGAGCTTATTAGGAATTGTGCAGTGTATGAGTGGAATACTGTCATCTTGCCTATTCATTGTGTGTTAATTGCTGTACATTGGATTATTGCCCTGCATTTGTCACTGATCCTATGAGATGTGTCACACTATACAGTAACAACTAAGTGGGTGCTTCTAGAACTGCTAATGAAAGCATGTTTTGAACTAATGAAGATTAGTTGAAGTCCAAAAATAGAATTTTACTCAGTAACAAAATCCATGAAAAGAAAAATCCATGTCATGTAAAAGCAATTACATTAAAAGAACAGCACCCACGCCGGGGAAAGAAGATGCATGTCTATTTCAGCCAAATATCCAGCTACTTTGGCTTTCATAAAAGTCAAATACATGTGAAGCTGCCATTGAAGTCCTCAGGGCCGAGTGGTAAGACTGGAGCTGTGACCCCAATCCAATGTGGAATGCTGGGGATGGAGTATAGGGAGGTGCTGCAATGGAGTTCTCCATGGACTGACCAGGGAGAAGAGTTCGGGACTGTTGAATCTGTAGGACCACAAGAGTCTGCAGCATCTATGCTTGTTGCTAGAGAAGCCCATTATGTGCTGATGTATCTCCCTCTCCTTTTCCTGCTGGAACACTTAGGCCTTTCTCCTCTCTCCATTTTTAATTCTCCAGGTTGTCTGCAGTGTTCATTCTCCAGTCCTGTGCTAGTGACCTGGTTTTCAGGTTCTCATTGAACACATTGTCCTGAAGTGTCTTTTTTTCCCCCTCACCTGGCACAAGCATTCTGTAGGCCCTCATGGCAGCAGCTTCCGATAAAACACACATTGTCAATAGAGTCACAACAGAGAGCAAAACAGAAGAGTCAAATCTCCCTTCTGCTTCTCCACTAACATTTTAAACGAAGACTTGCCGATTGATATTTCTTCATCAAAGTGTTAGTGCACTCAATGTGGTAAGTATGGCCTGCCAAGAAAGGAGAAAGGAGAAAGGAATTGCTCTGGTGAATGAAACGGTGTATAGTGCAATGGTACTGAATAACAGCACTATTTTCCACAGCCAGTGGTGATTTTAGATAATATCTCTTCTGGAGGCTAATGTCGATGGAGAAACAACAGCTGGTGGTGTCCAAAAGTAAGCAACTTCAAAGTTATTTTTGTAGTGTAGACACAGCCAAAGAGACACAATTGAAGTCTTCTGGGCAACTTTAATTCTGACACATTTTTATTTCAGAGTACTGGATTTATCATCTTAATAGTACCCTTTCAAAGCAGGGTTTTTGAATGTAATGCACACACAAAAATAACCACATCAAGCACCTTTCATAACCACACTTTGATAAATATTGTGAGGCACAGATGTTGCATGAAGCACGTGGCAACAAATGGGACATATGTGGATTTGTTTATTAACATCGTAACTCCTTCAGAAAAAAGTCTTGCTTTAATATTATGTGGAAATCAACTTCCACCCCGTGACTTATATGTGGGCTTTTTCCCCCACTCTGAAAAGACAATAATTCCATGAGTTTCAGCTGGATAGCTAGAACATTTGGAGTATTCTATCACAGTAATGACCTGAGTATATGCATTTTTCCCCAAAACATTCTAAGAATAAACATTCAGAAATGAGCAGTAAAGTTTTTTATAAATCATTCTGATATGGTTGTACCAACTTCACACTGGATGATTAAATATAATGAGACATATTCCCACCTGTGCAGTACAGAGCAGTGCATACTAAACAAATTCAGGGCATCTGAGTACAGTAAAAGTTCAGCTATTCTGAAGGACGGAGGGAAGCTTTTTAGAAATTTATTTGAAAACTCAGTGCTTTGTACAGCTTAAGCTTAATTTATTTACAATGTCATTTATTGGGTTAATACATTTGCAGTAATACATTGCAGTCATAAGATTCCCATTTGTGAAATATTTAATAGCAACTTGTTTGCTTTATAAAGATTTATTGTATGATTAACAAATGTCACTAAACACTTTGGCATATTATATTTGAGATAGTACAAGTAATATGACATTTCACATAAGAACATAAGAACAGCCATACCGGGTTAGACCAAAGGTCCATCTAGCCCAGTATCCTGTCTGCTGACAGTAGCCAATGCCTGGTGCCCCAGAGGAGGTGAACAGAAGACAATGATCAAGCGATTTGTCTCCTGCCATCCATCTCCCGCCTTCGACAAAAGGCTAGGGCACCATACCTTACCTCTTGCTAATAGCCGTCTATGGACCTAACCTCCAAATATTTATCGAGCTCTTCTTTAAACTCTGTTAGAGTCCTGGCCTTCACAGCGTCCTCTGGTAAGGAGTTCCACAGGTTGACTGTGCGCTGTGTGAAGAAAAACTTTCTTTTATTAGTTTTGAACCTGCTACCTATTAATTTCATTTGGTGTCCTCTAGTTCTTATATTATGGGAACAAGTAAATAACTTTTCTATATTCGCTTTCTCCACATCATTCATGATTTTATATACCTCTATCATATCTCCCCTCAGTCTCCTCTTTTCTAGACTGAAAAGTCCCAGTCTCTCTAGCCTCTCCTCATATGGGACCCGTTCCAAACCCTTAATCATTTTAGTTGCCCTTTTCTGAACATTTTCTAATACCAATATATCTTTTTTGAGGTGAGGAGACCACATCTGCATGCGGTACTCAAGATGTGGGCGTACCATAGTTTTATATAGTGGAAGTAAGATATTCTTTGTCTTATTTTCTATCCCTTTTTTAATTATTCCTAGCATCCTATTTGCTTTACGGACTGCCGCTGCACACTGCGTGGATATTTTCAGAGAACTATCCACTATAATTCCAAGATCCCTTTCCTGATCTGTTGTACCTAAATTTGCCCCCACCATATTATATGTATAATTAGGGTTATTTTTCCCAATGTGCATTACCTTACACTTACCCACATCAAATTTCATTTGCCATTTTGCTGCCCAATCACTCAGTTTGCTGAGATCTTTTTGAAGTTC
The DNA here is from genome assembly GCF_033958435.1 of Carettochelys insculpta. Lineage (NCBI taxonomy): Eukaryota > Metazoa > Chordata > Testudines > Carettochelyidae > Carettochelys > Carettochelys insculpta. Next base: position 143,408,354 of record NC_134137.1, read on the forward strand.
TTCACAGTCTGCTTTGGTTTTGACTATCCTGAACAGTTTGGTGTCATCTGCAAACTTTGCCACCTCACTGCTTACCCCTTTCCCTAGATCATTGATGAATAAGTTGAACAAGATTGGTCCCAGGACTGACCTTTGGGGAACGCCACTAGTCACCCCCTTCCATTGTGAAAATTTACCATTTATTCCTACACTTTGTTTCCTGTCTTTCAACCAGTTCCCAATCCATGGAAGGATCTTTCCTCCTATCCCATGACCACCTAATTTACATAAGAGCCTTTGGTGAGGGACCGTGTCAAAGGCTTTCCGGAAATCTAAATATACTATGTCTACTGGATCCCCCCGTCCGCATGCTTGTTAACCCTTCAAAGAACTCTAATAGATTAGTAAGACACGACTTCCCTTTACAGAAACCATGTTGACTTTTGCTCAACAAATCATGTTCCTCTATGTGTCCGACAATTTTATTCTTTACTATTGTTTCTACTTACTGGATAACCTGTATATAGTAACGAGAAGGCCAGTGGCACCTTATAAACTAATAGATGTATTGGAGCATAAGCTTTCATGGGCAAATCTCTGTGTATACCTGTGAAATGGTTGTTCCAATACTACTGTACGCATGTGAAACCTGGACAACGCACAAGTACCATTTGAAAGCACTTGAACAAGATCATCAATGCTGCCTCAGGAGAATCCTAAATATCTCTTGGGAGGCTAGGAGCCTGAACACGAGCATCCTCAAAGAGTTGAACATGACCACCATTGAAGCTATTATCATTCATCAGCAACTTTGTTGGACTTGTCACATGGTTTGGATGTCTGATCAGCGTCTCCCAAAACAGATTCTGTTTTCTGTGTTGGAAAAAGGACAGAGGAGCATTGGGGGCCAGCAGAAGTGGTTTAAGGACATGCTGAAGACACACATGAAAAAGTGCAGCATTGGTGTCAACACTTGGGAGAACCTTGCCTGGAACCATCCCCAGTGGAGAATAGTGATCGGTGAGATAGTGGCAGAATTTGAGAGGTTCTGCCGCAGTGCAGATGAGGAGAGCTGGGATAGAAGAAAAGAGCGGTAAAAACTGTTCCATGCCCCTCCAACAGCTGTCAACACCTGCCCCTTCTGTGATAAGACCTGCAGCTCCAGAATCAGGCTGATCAGCTGTCACTAGACTGACAAGTAGGAGGGTGAAATGAAGATGTCCTATTTGTTATTGAGTGACCACCAAGGCAAGAGGAAGAATATATGAATTGTAAACAACATATTTAGACCTGGTCCTGCAACTATTCAGACATTTGTTTACTCACAGACTACATCTACATGACAGCCTAAACTCGAAATAAGCTATGCAAATTGCACTACACAAATTACGTAGCTTACTTTGAGTGTAGTTCAAAACAGGCTATTTCAGCATTTGGAGCTGTCTAAACAGTGCCAAATTGTCAAAATAAAGTGCTGTTTGAAGCATCGCTTACTCCTCCTGCAATGAGGTCTACAAGGATGATGAAATACCTTGCCCATTATTTTGGAAAAATATTTTAAAAAAATGGGTGTGTTTCAAAGACACAGAGTAGCTATTTTGGGATATGGAGGTATCCTGAAATAGGTCTGTTGTGTAGACATAGCCACAGTGAGTTATACCATTTCCTTCAGAGGGGCAACTCGTGTCTGATTCAGCACCTATTAGAGCATTTGCAGGATTGCAGTTTTAGTAAAGTGGGGAATTGCAAAGAGCCAACAACACGGCGGAAGTCTCAGCTGAACTAAAATTTATTTTTATCATCATCATCATCATCAAACTTTGTCACTACAGTCAGGAACCTGGACCTTCTTGTGGTAGGGGCTGTACCAACACAGAAACAAACAAATAAATAAATAAATAAATAAATAAATAAAAACCCAGTTCCTGCTGGTAGGAGCTGATAATGAATTTTTTGCACCTCTTCAGCGTCCAGGAAGGCTGAGCTGATAATAACTAATACCAACCTTTCTTCCACTGTGGTTTCTTGATCAAACCCTCACAGTCCAGAGAAGAGCCCTGATCTTCCTTTTTGGAGATCTCTACTCTTACCTGTTAATCCCATTCACCTTCTAGGTGCTGTACAAACAGAACTCCTTACCACGTCAGCCCCACAGATGTCAGTGAACCAGGTCTCTGTGTGAGTGCTCTTTGCAGCAAATAGCTGGGGCATTTGCCCCGACACAGTATAAATGCCACCAGTACACTCCATATGCTGAGGGCTCTTGTGGTGGGGAGGTCCAAAGAGCTGGCTGGAGTGCACTGAGTAAAGAAGTACGTATCACACAAATAATGTTTTCCAGTTAGCTTTGGAGTTGCTCTGAATCAATTTTGAACTGTCTTAGTTGGCGAAAAGAGGCAATGAGATATCAAGCTTTGGAGTCCTGATTGTCACTGCTTTGTACATGGTATGGCCATTTAAGCCTGCTCAAAGTAGATGTGAAATGCTACCCAATCCAAATTTTCTAGTCCCTTGGCCCAGTGATGCTGTGATGTACCCACTTTGTGTGGTGCAAGGAGTAGGGGGAGCATACTTCCAAAAGTGTTCAGACCAAACCATGCTCCCTCCAGTGGGAGCAGAGTGTAGCATGCTGAATGCTTCTGAAAATCCCTCCCTAAATTATCATATTGGTGCCAGGCCACAGAGAAGAGGTTCAGTTGTATGCCATGTCGCTGAGTCCATTCATGGTGGACATGAAGTACTTAATTCCAAGACATAAAACTGAGGAAAGTCTTATGAAGAGGTTTTAATGAGGAAAATCTCTTTTTCCGGATGTATCATGCACAAGTCATGTATAGAGATAAAGTGATTTGCATATGAATAGGGATTTCCAATGTTTTATGAACCAAATTTTCCATATTTTTTCTTGCTCTGAAAAGGTTATTTCATTCCCATATGCCTTTTACTTTCTTTTCACTTTCTTCTTCCATCTCACTATGATGATCATATTCATATTATAGACATTCTCCGATCTCCAATGTGACTCTGATTTCATCCCAAGTGTTCTTGGCAAACCTTTAGACACCTAATTCATAGGAATATTGTCACCTGTCCTACCACCCTAGCAGGAGCTAGAACATGCTTTCTACCAATGGGAATAAGATATTTTATCACATGGTATTGGAGAAGGGCACTCCTGGTGGCTTGGTGTAGTATTGCAGTCTTTTTCTCACCTCCTTCATGCCTCTACTGGCTGACTGGAAGGGTCTTCCAATGCTTGGCCCTCCATTGATGTCACAATGTCCAAATGAAACCCTGATGTGGTAGTAAGGAAAGAACAAACCCATTGCCCTTGATAGGGTCTCCAACTTTGGGCCCTTTAAGTACAATGTTTTGTTCAGCCTTATCCCCTTTCTTGGGGTTTGTCCCACTTATGTCAATGGAGAAACCCAGGCCCACCTATTACTTTTGGGTTCCAGCCGAAGAACCCTATAAAGAGCAGCTACACAGTGCTCAATTTCAGTTTGTTGGTGCTTCTTCCCTGTGACTTTTCCTACCTGGCCCTTTTAGCATTTCCCTTCTTTCAAGCTTTAAGGTCTTAAGTCTTCTCTCTTCCCCCTGCAAATTTTGTTTCAGTAAAAATTGATAAACCCAACATTTATCAAGCCCTTAATGTACTTTGGCCAGAGAAGAGCTTTCTCCCTTGCCTTACAACTCTGTTCCCAGACAGAAACTGTCCTCTTTGGGACCAGCAGCTCCTTTTAGCTAAGCCTGCTAAGCTAAGAGCATACCTCTTCAGGCATGCCCCTTTCTCTGCTCCTTTCCACAACTTCACTGCTTGTTCGGTGTATGGGAGGGTGAGAAGTTCTTGTACATGGATCCACAAAAGCCAGGTACACCCCTTCACAAACCTCCTACAGCATGTCAAGTATTCAAAGCTTTTAATATTTTTAACGTTTATTACTGGTACCACACCACTATTGTATTGACTGAGCTGCAGTCCCAACAGTGTACCACCCTAATGAAGGCTTTTTTTCCCCACAAAGAAATCTGTTAATTTTGAAAATCAGAAAACTCCTTCGCAATATGGATATTTGGCAAGATTGCCCTCCTATTTACAGATATGGCTATGACAGTGCTTTCCCAAATACATTGTCCCTCTGTTGCCAGGTAATTTTCTGTTTCAGTGTTCCTAAGAATGTGTTGCAACATTGTAATTAGCAAACTCTCTCCCTCCCTGCCAAACTAATCTCTCTCTCTCCCCCTCATTTAATAAACTGCCTGAGGAAATTAGTGTTTATTATAGGGACAAAGCCAAGATTAACAGCATGTACTGACATCTACCTTGGCAACATGTATTCTAAAAATTGCTTCAGAGGTACTGGACGGACCTGAATGACCCTGCCCAGCCTTACACGGGTTTTGTTTTGCCTTACACCACAAACACCCACTGCTGTCACTGGAAATATTCGTGGAATGAAATGCTACCTGACATGAATAAGGGGAAGCAAATCTGACCTTTTTCTTACAAAACTTAAATTTCTATTACCTTTTTGCAGCTTTTAGGACTTTGGTTTCATTATGGCCTGGCAAGAGGGAACATCAACCTCACTTGGCTAAAATAGAGGAGCTCGTATCACCTATAACTTGGTCTTGCTTGAGGTGTTACAGTATTCCTAATGACTCACAAGAGAAAAACATTCATATGCACTGCAGAGTTCACAAGGACAATCCCAGTCATGTGCCATGTCTCTGCAGAAGTTCTGAAGAGCTGGAACCCCCAGGAAGTTGGACTATCAGCAGGTGCGTAGGAAAAGTCCCTCATATAGCCACAAGCTGCTAACCATTTTCAGCTAGCTGGGTCTTGAGCCAATTAAACTGAAATGTATCAGCAGAGCAGTGAACAAAAGATTCACCGCACAGTACTCCATTGTTCTCCCGATCACAGAATCAGAGTTTTGTTAGTTTCGGTATTTTTTAACATTTTGCTGTTTCATTTAAAAAAAATCCTGCTTCTCTCCTTTATTCTACCTTCTCCCTCCAACAAGACAATTTTGCCTATGGAAACCGTTTCTGACAACTCTAATCTTGAAACTAAATGTGGCTTTCAGCTGAGTAAAATATCATAAGCCCAACGGTATGTCTACACTACAAAATTAGGTCACATTTGCTAAGGTTGATTTTTCAGCACCCAATTTCATAAAGTCCAGGGTGCGTGTCCACACTGGCACATAAAGTCAATGGAGGGTGTCCCCATTAGCGATGTCAGTTTTGAGTTTGTCAGCAGTGCACTGTGGGCACTGGATGAGAGAGGGAACGTATCCAGACATTTATTTCCCCAATTTGAATGCTGTTTAAAATATAAATTTACCATAGGATTCTTGAGCCTTATATTACTTGAAACATGTTAGTTTCCAGGGTCTGGGAAAAGGTAATAACCGAGACTTATCCTCATTTTTTATCCTCTCCATTGATGATGATGATGATGATGATGATGATGACAGTAATTAGCCTGTTGTTTAACATTTCTGTTGGTTCTTTATCCTAGTGCAACATCCATTAAAACACAAACAGGCAACCTGGTGCTTGCAGAAAGATTATGACTACTCAAAAAAATGGGTTACAGGTGCTCTCCTCGCACATTTCAGAGTATAGAATTGATTACAGTGATGGGAGGGTTTCTTCTGTCGCTGTGATTAACTCACCTCCCTGAGAGGTAGTAGATAGGACTTCTTCCACCAAGCTAGCACTGTCTACCTTAGAGGTTAGGTCAGGTTAACTACATTGTTCAGGAGTGTGGATTTTTCACACACATCCACTAAAAGTGACATGTCAGGATTGATCTAACTTTTTAGTGTAGAGCTGGCCATAGAAATACTCACTTTCGAACCTAAAGATCTGATCGTGCTCACTCTGAAATCTTTCATTTACTTCTTGGGAGTTAGATTCTCCCTTTCATCATGGAAAATATCAGTTGATGACATACAATAGAAAAAAAGTACTAGTTATTCAGTATAAAGGATGCTGTAATGGCAGAATGATGATAGGCACCTATCTGTCTCACAGAATTATTTTTACTTTTGTAAAAACAATGAAGAAAAGTTTCACATAAAAGTTCTTTATTAGTTGTTTATTTATTATCTACCTGATTAGAGCTTCAGCAGCAGTTAGACACATTTGAAAGGATTTGACTCAGATGAGGTCTCAGTTTAGGAAGAAGCAAGGAAGAACTGTAGAGCCTTTCAAAATAATAAAGTTTCTATAGCTCAAGAATGGATTTTGATTTCATATGTGCCACATGTAGGAGGTCTAACTAAATACAAATGCTTTTTTATAATTCTGGCAACTGACTCCCAATTCTGAATAATCCTTTAGATGCATACACTTTGCTTCAGCTTTTCTAATGTGTTTTAACTAATTAAAATGAAGAATGAATCAACAAATGAATTGCAATATCTGTCATACAAGTTCCTTCACAACCCTTTTAATTCTCTTCTAATATCACAACTTGTTAACTGCAGAGCCAGCACAAGGGTATCTTAAGTAGTTAAACTCACTAGATACTTCTACATAAGAGAGTTTCGTTGACAAAACTCAGGGAGCATCCTCGTAAATATGTATTCTGTTGACATACAGTAAACCCTCAAAATGTGAGATTTCGAGTTGCACTTCACTCGCATTAATGCGAGTGAAGCACAACTCAAAATCCTGCTCCCCCCGAGCCCTGGCTCAACCCCTCCCCCGGCCCCACGTGGCCCTGGTTCAGCCACCCCTCAGCACCACTCACCACCTGTGCACGGCTCTGGCTCACCATCCCTAACATCGGTCTCTGGCTCAACCCCCCCGTCTGGTTCAAACCCCCTGCTGGCTCACCACCCGTGGGCCGCTCCTGCTCACCACCCCATGTGTGGCCTATTTCAACCCCTGCCGCCCTTGTTCAAACCCCTGTGCATGGCTTCAGCTTACCACCCCCACGTGCATCTCTGGTTCAACCTCCCCCATGGGTGGGAGGTAGGCTCAGTGGGGGTGGAGGGTGCGGGCTCAGTGGTAGGAGCTACTGGGGGGGGCAGGAGGCAGGCAACGGGGGCCACATGGTCCCAGAGAGTGTGGCCAATGCCCTCAAATGTGGTCAGCAGCTTGTCCCAGGCTGCCCTCCACCACTCCACCTCAGCCTGGGTGAGCCACAAGTGCTGTTTGGCCACCTCGGCCTCGTGCTGACTGGCTGAGTCCTTCTTGGCCTGGTGGGGGCTCTCTGGCCACGGCCTTGATGGCACACAGCATAGGGTGGTGTCCGAGCACCTCCAAGGGCTCTCGGGGACAAAGGATGGCACTGGGCTCTCCCAGCCCATGGATGAGGCGGCTGCATGGAGGGGAGGAGAGCATGTCAGTAATGTGCCCCGGATGGAGGGGACCTGGTTGTGTCCCACCCTCCTGAGCCCACCCCATGGGGCCCCCACTCCCCCAAGGGAAACTGATCCCCCAAGGGGCACCGACGCGCCCCCCCATGGGCTGGGCCTCCCGGCCTGGGGATGCATCCAGGGGTCTGTCATGCAGGTGGCCCTTCCCAGCATGCAGCGTGCAGGCCCCAGGTGCTGTCCGGCACTGACTGGCCGCCGGCCCTGTGCGGCTTGCAGTGCTGTTACAGAGGGCAGGTGCTGGGTGTTGCTGGTGCGCCACTGAAGGGTGCCACATCCCATGTGGGGCTGGCCTGTGTGTGGCCTGGGACCATCAGCCCTGTGTGCGGGCGACTAGCCGTTGCGTCATCCCCACCCTGTGGAGCAGGTGTGCGCCCCTCCCTGTATGTACCAGAGGGTCCCTCAGTGACATCCGGGGATGTCAGCTCCCGGTCGCCCAGCTGGAGGAGCGGGGAGGGGATGACAATCATGATGTCCCCCTCCTCACTCAACCACTCCATGGTCCTGTTGGCCTCCTGGGTCCCCAGTCCAGGCTGCTCCTCCTCCTCTGGCTGCAGCTCCTCAACCGAGGTGTCCAGGAACGACAGGGTGGGGAGCTGTCCTGGGACCCCAGGATGCCCCAGAGCTCGTGAAAGAAGGGGCATGTGGCTGGAGCTGCCCCGGAGTGGACAGCCTGGTCCCTGTCCTGGGCATAGCCCGGCCGCAGCTCCTTGACCTTGGAGCGTACCTGCTCCGTGGTACACTCCGGGTGGCCCCTGGTCTGGAGGCCTGAGCCAGGCAGCCAAGGACAGCGGCATTGCGCTGCTTGACCCCCCTCTCATGCAGGACCTCCTCCTCCTTCCACAGGCCGAGGAGTTCCCCCAGCCCCCGCTCTGCATAGGAGGGGGCCCTTTTTTTTCTCCCCTTGGGAGCCCTGCGGGGGCTCAGAGGGGGATTTGTTGGGCTCGTGGTGGGTCTGGTTGCTGGCCATGTTGCAGCGCTGGAGTGTGGGTCTGGAGCACATGTAGAGGCTGCTCCTAGCATGCTCTCAGCTTCCTGCCACGAGCTTCCTGCGTGCATGCAGCTTTAAGGCAGCCGAACGCAGGGACCACAGATCCCCACTGCTACCAGCTGAAGCGGCCCCGCGCTCCAGCTGACTGGCACCATGGCAGGTCCGTATTTCGAAAAAGTGGACTGTGGAGCGTCTCCACGTGTACTCTTTCGATTTAGTATTTTGAAAGGGGCCGACCTTCCTGATCTGGGATCGGGGTCCGGATTTCGACATCTGCGCCCCGTTCTTTCGATTTCCTTTCGAAAGGCGGCGTTACACATGTGGATGCTCCTCCCGCTCTTTCGAAAAAGGGCTGCTTATTTTGATGTTTTGTGCATATGTAGACACAGCTTCTGTCAACAGAGCAGATCAGCAGAGTAATCCACTTTCGTGTGTGGCTGAGATCTGTCGATAGATCATTGTAGTGTAACCATAGCTACTGAGTTTCTTACCTATAACATAAACAGATGATGTGATCTTCTAAAACCTCAAATGTCATTCAAATAATCATCTATACAAGCCTACAAAATAATGTAATTTATTTTATTTTACAAATGAACTTTAACTGAAACAATGCATTAAAATAATCCTGCCCACACTCCTTCTGTTTCTGTTTCCAGTGAATGATGATCATACACAAGTGTCAGATAATGAATCATAGAATCAAAGGACTGGAAGGGACTTCAGGAGGTCATCTAGTCCAGCCCCCTGCTTCAAGCATGATCAACCCCAACTAAGTCATTCCAGCCAGGATCATGTCAAGCCAGGACTTAAAAACCCCTGGGGATGGAGAATCCAATGCCTCTCTTGGCAATATGTTGTTTGGCCTTCGTAATGAGCTGAGAAAGTGTAAAACAGCAGGAGTTTTATATTCTGTTTATTATTTTATTAGTAGTTTATAAAATGCTGTATTAAAGCCAAAATTATTTGTTTTGGTTACTTATAATAGTAAAGCCATTAAGCAAATAACGTTCTGACTTCACTCACGTGTCCTTCAATGTGACTACAGATTCTGAGATGATGCCTTAAATACTGAGGTTGTTTTAAGCATTTTCTCTAGGAAACAAAATGAAATCATATGCCACAAATAGGGCATCAAGTCAATTACCAGCTTTCAAAATCTGCATTCTTCATATGAAATTACTGCCTTTTTTATTATGTATGCCACAAAGTATGCCACAACCCTTCACAATGTGAAATACCTCATTCCATGACTTTCCCCCTTGGTTTCCATAGGAGAACTTGCAAAGTATAATACTCACAGATGAAGTCTTTGCTCCACTGGCTGCAGCTTAGGATCTTGAGAAAACAGTGCAGACTTGGGTTCCAAGAGAGAAAAATGGAATACTATTTTTACAAGGTATTTATGGCATTCTGATTAGGGCTAAGGGCTAGATTCTGGTCTTTGGAAGGCCAGTGAAATTAAGCCAGGAAATATAACAGGTGGGAGCAGCAGGACTTCTGCAAGACTAGGACCGCTTCTAAACATGCATGATCTTCCAGAAGAGTGCCGGCTTCCTCTGAAAGATCCGTGGAGTGTCTACACATTAAAGGTGCTCTTCCAGAAGGAATCCAGAAGAACAAGCCGCATTTGCCAGATTCCATACTCCACTCCCAAATCAAGAAGAATGCCTTCTTCCAGAAGACACTTCCAGAAGAAAGCATGGGTAGACACTCCCCAGCCGCTTCTTCTAAGAGTGGTCTGCCACGGTGGCAGCCAGTTGGTGTGCAGAGACACTCCAGGCAGCCTCAGTGGGGCTCTATGGCCTCTGACTCTGTCTGCTTTTGGAGCTGCAAGGACCCAGAAACCCCATGGCAGGAAGCTGAGAGTGTGGAGACAGGCAGCACATGCTGGGCTGCCAGGCACACTGTTCAGAAGCCCCTGCAGCAATAGCTGAGCCCCAAGCCCAGCTGATGGCCAGCGGGCAGACACCCCGTGCTGCCCAGGACAGCCCCAGGCAGCCAGCCGAGGGCACCCAGGACCCAGATTAGGCTCCAAAAAGGAGGGCCCCATCCTGGACAGAGCCTGAGCTCCAGGACCTCCTGGGGCTGTGGGGGGATGAAGAGGTGCTGCAGGATACCACGAGGCACCAGAGGAATGTCCCCACCTCTGTGCACTTTGCAAATGGCCTGACTACCTGAGGCCACCCTCCCCGGATCCCCACGCAGGACCAGTGTAAGATGAAAGAAATTGAAGCAGGGCTACATGAGGGCCCAGGACAGCGCCTGCTCATCCAGCCAGACCCCAGCCAGGTGTCCCTACTTCAGGGAGCTGTGAGACCCACTGCTGGGGGCAACACTGCCCCACCTTGCACCACTGTTGAGATGGCCACACCAGAGCCCCCTGCTACCCAGGAAGGAGAGGCAGGTCCAGCCAAAGATCAGCCTGGACCTGCAAGAGTGTCCAGCGCCCAGAATGATATGGTCCCCTCTGGGGAAGAGTCCTTGGAGGGCTCCCTCATGACTGAGGTGCCCTCTGCCTCCAGCATCCAGGCCATCTCCAGCCGGGCATCACTCAACCACTCAAGCCTTGGCACATCCCTCAGGGGCACACCTGGGCCCCCATGAGATAGCCCAACCTCAGATGACCTACTCTGGAGAGCCCCACGAGCCACACACGTGCACTGGGGGACACTCAGGCTGCACAGCTGTGCCCAGCCCACCTGCTACCCAGGCAAGATCTACGCCATGTCCGAAGACTGTCCCCCTCGCCTGTTACCCTGCTCCTGAGGGGAGGGCATCACAGGCAGCACCATCACCAAGGCAACATGCTGCATGGGCCAGTGTGCCAGGAACATAGGACACCACTCCGGGGGTATCCCCAGGACATGGTTGTCTTTTGGGTCAGAGGGGGTGGATAGCTGCCGAAGCGGGGCAGGAGCTTGGCACCCAGGACCAGAATGTAGTCCTGAATCCCCTCCCTCTCCTTCCCCCGTGTCTTGCAGCAGCTCCATCTGAGGGCTGGGAGAGCTGGACGAGGAGCCTCGGGACCACTAGCCCCGTCCAGGTTGGAGGGCCCAGCAGTCCTGCAGCCAGGCCTGGACCAGCCCCAGCACCTGCAGCCCAGTGGCCATGTGTCCAGAGGGCCCAACACCAACACTGCAGTGAGCAGGCCACAGCTATACAGCCGCCTCCAGCACCTGAATACATTGTCTGAGAGGCAGCTGGCCCTGGGCAATGCCAAACTTAACTGGTGGAGGGACACACGGGGGGAGGTTGTAGGAATGCTCTGCACCGTGTGCGGGGGAATCATGGAGCTGTCCCCAGCTGCTCTTGCCCCAGTCTCCCCATCTGCTTCTGCTGCTGTCCCCCAGGTGCTCCCGCCCCAGCTGATGCCCCTGAGGGCCTAGCTGCTCTACTTCCCCCAGGCATTTCCACGGCTGCTCTCAGGAGACTCAGAGCCTGGATTGTGGCCATGGTGTGCCCTGTGGAGGGTCCCCACCCCATGAATCTGCTATTTTGCACTCCACCCACTGAGGCCAAGCCTGCGGCTTACCACCACTGCTTCCCTGTGCTCCCGGCTGCATCAGTGTGCCAATGGGGACCACACACCTGGGATGGGAGTCCCACCCACAGGCACTGGGGAGCATGGCCCTCCACCACATCTCTTGAGTAGGCCCCCTCCATCCCTGTCCTGCTCCCATCCAAGTTGGTATGCCAACATTTCCTGACCCCCTGCCCCACGAAAATAGCTGCACAAGTTTCAGTTCAAACATATATGTTATTTATTTTTTAAATAATGTTGTTTATTGTTTGCCAGTTCCAGGTAAATACAGTTTTATAGTTTCTAACCCCCCACACTCCTGTGTCTCTGATTATTGAGGGGGTTGAGTGATGATGGGTGGAGTAGGGGCCTTTGGGGAGGGCTCAGGCATGGGTCAGTACTCCCTGTGGGCGAATGCCTCCCTGAGTGCCTTCTGGAAGTGGACCCTGTTGTGGATGAGCTGCCAGTTAGGGACCATGGCAGGCTGCTCATATCTGGGGGCAGGCTCAGCTATCCAGCCCTGGGACAGGGTCCCCTCACATGCATTGATGAGATTGTGCTGTATAGGCAGCAGGTACTACAGTCTGGGAGATGTTCTCCACCCCTACATTGAGGTGCATGAGGAGACATCTAAACCTCACCTTCTAAAGGTCAAAGGCACACTCCACAAGGTTCCAGGCCCATCTCAGCTGGGCACTGAACAGCTCCTAGGAGGGGGTGATGCGGCCCGTGTATGGGCACATTAAGCAGGGCTACAGAGGGCAGGATGGGTCACCCACAAGGTGGAGTAGCATGGTGACCTCCCTGATGGTGCACTCCTGCTTGGGGATATGGGTGCCAGCCTCCATCCAGTGGTACAGGATGGAGTTGCGAAGGACACGAGCATCGTGTGCCTGGCATGGCCAGCCCACAGAGGTGTCAGTGAACTGCCCCCGAGAGTCCATCACCACCTGGAGCACAATTGAATAGTATGTCTTGCAGTTCACATAGCGACCAGCACTGTGGTCTGGGACCCAGATGGGGATGTGAGTCCCATCAATTGCCCCAAAGCACTGGAAGAACCCAAGCTTGGTGACGCTCTCGATGGCTGTGTCCAGGTCCCAGATGCCCATGAGCCTCCACACCAGCACATTGTTGAATGCTCTCATGACCTGCACTGGACAGAGAGCAAGTATACTTGTAGGTGTGCACAGGGGTGTCCCTGCCCTCTCCCCAGTCTCCCCTCCTTCCCTACAGAGCTCTCCCCAACCCCATGCTGGGGCACCCCTCCGTCAGTGGGGCTGTTTAGGTCCCCCCAGGGCTAGGCCTCCCTGGTCTAAGCCTGGTCCAAGCCCTGACCCCCTGGTTCCCAAGGTTCCCCCTTGCACACAGTCCCCTTCCTGCTCCCCTAGTCAGGCTGGGCCTGGAGCATGGCTTACCTTAAGGATGACAGCCTTGAAGGTGGACTTGTCCACCCTGAATTGCTGCCCAAGGGACTGGTAGCTGTCCAGGGTGGAAGGTTTCTGTATGGCAATGGCATATTCTCGACAGACAGGGCTGGCCACGTCCAGGTGTTCTACCATCAAAGGATGGGGATAAACAAGCTTCAGATCTCCAGAAAGGTCTCCTTCCTCCTTCGAGATTCTGCAGCCAGCGCACATTGTTCCACTCGGTCATGACCACCCTGTCCCACCAGTTAGTGCTGATGGTTGGGTCCAGACATGTGAGATGGGCTGAGAGGGGGCCCTGCAGTGGTAGTGTTAAGTTGGAACCCACGGGGATGGGTCTCCTTCTCCACAGGAAGCCAAGGAGGGGGCCCAGGAGAATGGCCAGCATCTGGGTCAGGGCAACTCTGCAGGTCTGCAGCTGCTGGGGGTCCATGACTGGTGGTTGGGAAAGTCAGGACCAGAGACAGGCTCAGTCTTGCTGAGAGCAGCACAGTACGCCTCATCAGTTTGTGCAGGGCAGGGCTGTTGGGGAGGGACCCTTTAATGCACCGGGTGGCTGGCAGCCCAGCCCCTGAAGAGCTTCCCAGCCATGTGACCCCATCCGTCGCATTTCCTGTCCCATTCTTCCAGAAGAGCATCTGTGCATGTGTAGACACAATCTTCCAGAAGGAGGGGTGGCTCTTTCAGACCACATTTTACGTGTGCACACAATCTTCCAGAAGATGATCCTCCGGAAGCTGTCTTCTGGAGGATCCTCTTGCAGAAGATCATTCATGTGTAGATACAGCCTCAAAGTTCTCATGGAAATAGGTGGAGATAAGGACCTGAGTGAAACAAACAAGGATACAAGTTTTATCTAGATCTAAAATATCTTTCATGTTATTAAGGGAATGAAATCAGTAAAGCCTATTGAAATTAAACCAAGATCAGATGTTGAAGGACCTGAGTATTGTCTGACAATGATATAGATCATGGAATCATAGAAACCTAGTCCAGTCCCCTGCACTAGGACCACAGTATTATCTAGACCATTATATCAGACGATTTCTCCAGTATTATTGACCGGGTTATTTGCTTTTGTTTTTTGTTTGTTTGTTTTTTGTTTGGTTTTGTTTTTTTTAAAGAACACGTTAAATAACCTCCAAAACCACTACCTAGCTACCTACCAATTCCACTACCTAGCTAGGTAATTTTTTTCCAGTGTTTAACTCAGAAGTGAATTAAATTAAATTAAATTTCTTACCAATACTGTTATATTGCAGCCTCTCCCCTAACCCAGTGGGGAGACTCAGGACAGAGGGATAGAAGGGATGGAAAGGGTTAAAAGTGCTGACTCCCTGAGAGAACTGATGGGCACAATCCCTTGGGAAACTGATATGAAGGGGAAAGGCATTCAGGAGAACTGTCAGTATTTTAAAGAAGTCTTATTGAAGGCACATGAACAAATCATCCCAATGCACAGTAAGAAAAGCAAACACGGAAGGCAACCAGCTTAGTTTAACAGGGAAATCCTTGGTCAGTTTAAACTCAAAAAGGATGTGTATAAAAAATGGAAATGTGGACAGTTGACTCAGAAGGAGAGTAACTATATGGCTGGAGAATGCCAGGGAGTAATCAGGAAAGCGACAGCACAATTGGAACTGCAGCTGGCAAGGGATGTGATAGGTAACAAGAAGGGTTTCTACAGGCATGTTAACAATAAGAGGGTGATCAGAGAGGGTATGGGGCTGTTACTGGATGAGAGAGGTAACCTAGTGACAGATGATGCAGGAAAAGCTGAACTACTCAGTGCTTCTTTTGCTTCAGTCTTCACAGACAAGATCGGTTCCCAGCCTACAGCACTAGGCAATGCAGTATGGGAAGGAGGTGGCAGCCTTCAGTGGGGAAGGAACAGGTTAAGAGCTACTTAGAAAAGCTAGTGATATACAAATCCATGGGTCCGGATTTAATGCATCAAAGGTTGCTGAGGGAATTGGCAGATGTCATTGCAGAGCCTTTGGCTATTATCTCTGAAAACTCATGGAGATCAGGAGAGCTCGGATGACTGGGAAAAGGCAAATATTGTGCCCATCTTTAAAAATGGAAAGAAGGACAATCCAGTGAACTATAGACTGGTCATCCTTACCTCAATCCCCAGAAAAAGCATGGAGCGGATCCTCAAGGAATCCATTTTGGGGCAGTTGGAAGAGAGGAAAGTGATCAAGAGTAGTCAGCATGGATTCACCGGGCAAGTCATACCTGATCAATTTGATTAGCTTCTGTGATGAGGTAACTGGCTCTGTGGACATGGGGAAGTCAATGGATGTGATACACCTTGACTTTAGCAAAGCTGTTGATACAGTCTCCCACAACATTCTTGCCCATAAGTTAAGGTAGTATGGATTGGATACATGGACTGTGAGATGGATAGAAAGCTGGCTTGATGGATAGGCCCAAAGGGTAGTGATCAATGGCTCAGTGTCTGTTTGGCAGTTGGTTTCAAGTGGACTGCCCTGAGGATCGGTTCTAGGGCCAGTACTGTTCAACATCTTTAGTAAAGATCTGGATAAGGGAATGGATTGCACCCTCAGCAAATTTGCGGATGACACTAAGCTAGGGGGACAGGTAGATACACTGGAGGATAGGGATAGGGTTCAGAGTGACCTAGACAAATTGTAGGATTGGGCTAAAAGAAATTTGATGCGGTTCAACAAGGAGAAGTGCAGAGTCCTGCATTTGGGATGGAAGAATCCAAAACATTTTTACAGCCTGGGAACCAATTGGCTAAGCAGCAGTGCAGCAGAAAAGGACCTAGGGATTATTGTGTATGAGAGGCTGGATATGAATTAACAGTATGTCCTTGAAGCCAAAAAGGCTAATGGAATATTGGGGTGCATTAGGAGAAGCATTTCCAGGAGATCTGGAGAAGTGGTTATTCCCCTCTACTCAGCACTGGTGAGACCACATCTGGAGTGCTGCATGCAGTTCTAGGCCCTCCCGTATAGAAAGGATGTTGACACTTTGGAGCAGGTTCAGCAGAGGGCAATGAAAATGATTAAGGGGCTGGGGCAAATGACTTATGAGGAGAAGCTTAGATATGTGGGCTTATTTAGCTTGCAGAAGAGAAGATGAAGGGGCGATTTGTTAGCAGCCTTCAACTTCCTGAACAGGAGCTCTAGAGAGGATGGAGAGAGATTGTTCTCAGTTGTGACAGATGGCAGAATAAAGAGCAAAGGTCTAAAGTTATAGAGGGAGAGGTGTAGGTTGGATATTAGTAAAAACTACTTCACCAGGAGGATGGTGATGCACTGGAATGTGTTACCGAGACAGGTGATGGAATCTCCATCCCTGGAGTTTTTTAAGTCCTGACTTGACATAGTCCTGGCTGGGATGATTTAGTTGGGTATGATCCTGCTTTAGGCTGGGGTCTGGACTAGATGACCTCCTGAGGTCCCTTCCAGCCTTAGGATTCTATGAAACATGACAGTAAATGTAGGAAATATAAGTGCAGGTACTGTGTGGGGGACTTCGTGCAAGGGGGTGGAGTGGGTATGGATGTAGGGGGGGCTCTGTGCAGGGGATAAGGATATGGGGATGCAAGAGTCAGGGGTGAGGTGTGTAAGGAAGGGCTCAGGACAGGCAGTTGGTGTGTGTGGGTGTATGGGGAGTGCAGGTGGCAAAACAGCTATTTAGGCAGGGCGGGGGGACTGAAGCACCCCCCAGACCAGGACACTGCTCGCTATTCCCCTGCAGAATTGCCAGGAGTGAAAAGGAAGCACATAGCATGGGTCTTTCATTCCTCTGCCCTCCTGCCTCCCCAGCCAAGAGCGCTTTCCTCACATTTCCTGACAGTGAGAGGAAAGGAAACAGCAGGCGGTATCCTAGTTCAAATCTCAGGGTGCAGGGCCTTCAGCCCTTCCCCCCACACTCCCTGAATGGTGCCCATGAGTGCTGGAGCACTCCTGAACCAGTGGGGAGGGGAGGAATGCTCCCAGCCGGATCCTTTCACCTGCTTGGCTGCCTGCTCCTTAGTGTGGAAACCTGTAGCACAGCCCCAAGGGCCCATCAGCGAGCTCCTTGCCAGAGCAGTGCACTGGGAAACACAGGCGCATTTTCACCTCCAGTCTGACTCCCCTTACAGTTAAGAAGTCTTTCCTAAATTGTTCTTGCTTCAGTTTAAACCTGTTTCTTATAGTCCTGTCCTCAGTGGATACGAACAATCTTTTACATACTTGAAAACTTACGTCTCCACATCAGTCTTCTCTTCTTCAGACTAAACAAACCACGTTTTTCAATCTTTCCCTCTTAGGTCCTGTTTTCTAGATCCTTAATCAGAATCTGCATTTTTAGAATTGTCTCAGACAACCAATAAATTCAGTGAGTACTCATTCTGTATTGAATTGCATCCATATAAAAAACAATACTATTCAGCAAAATTCTTGTTAAAGCCATCTTAAGTGTATGTGTGTCATTATTATGGTTTCTAGTCTTATCGCACAATAGCTTTACACTGGTGAAATTCTACTGACTTCACTGGCTTTTCAGTATTACAATGGAAACCTTCATCAGCTCTATTGCTAGGTAATTGTAGTGATTGCCTGATAACCAGTATCCTGATCATCCCAGTACAGTACAATTCAGTAGTGATTCTATCAACTATCTTTTTTATTTTTTTTTCTGTTCTGCAAGAAGGGTACAAGAGTGGGAACCTGGAGTCCTTTCTTATGTTTCAAGCTCTGTTCCTCTCAGAGAGCTTTCATCATATGTACTTCCCTGTGCTTCCACTCTCTTTCCCACCTTTATAAAGAGCTTTTAAGATCACCCGGGTGAGAAGAACTAAAATGCTAATACCAGAAATTTCTCATGTTTTGCAACAGTATTTACAAATGTTTGAATATATTATTGTGTTTTCTGCACTTGTGATGCCTTTTAAAAGTTTCCATTTACTCTGAGTTCTTATAATGAGGTATATACCCCTCTGTAGCATTAAAATAGTTAACTGGAACCAGAGAACATAATTAAGACACGTGGAGGGTGGGAGTGGTCCCAACTAAAGATGGAGTCCAGGTGGGGGAGGAGACATATAGGAAGTATGAGGACACCTAGAGGAAAATGGGACTCAGTGCATATGTCACATTATTGAGAATAAGGGAATATCAAAATGTGGTGCTTATTTCGAAGCACCCACGTCTACGCAGCCAGTCTGCATTTAGAAAGCAGCACTTTCAAAGTGTAACTGGTCGCCATTACACTAATGAGGTGCTAAATATGCATGTCAGCGCCTCATTAACCTGTTCCAAAGTGTCTCATTAACATGTCCCTTTGGAAAGTGAGGGGCATGAGTAGATATGGCCATAATGATGTCCAGTGGCACTATTTCAAAATAAGCACTATGTGCCTGGACAAACTATTTTGAAATATCTGGATGTTATTTTGAAATGCGCTCTTGTGTTTAGTTGTGTTATTTCAGGATAGCTGTTCCGAAATGGGTTATTTCAAAATAAAGCTGCTGTGTAGATGCTGAACCCTGGTACAATGATTATTGTGTATTTGGTTGTCCTTGTGATAGATCTGATTGTTGTCATAGTAACTAAGTTAGATCATGAGGGGGTTAGCCCAGCCGGTTTTGATTGGGTCTAGCTTGTAGTGTGAGGTAGAATAAATGGGAGAGCAGAATGTGTTCAAGTGATTTCTTCCTAAATTTGGTGACTCTAAACAATTTAACAATGACTTTATTGTGAACTTATCTAGAAATAAAAAGCAGTCAAGTAGCACTTTAAAGACTAGCAAAATGGTTTATTAGGTGAGCTTTCGTGGGACAGACCTACTGAAGAAGAGAGTCTGTCCCACGAAAGCTCACCTAATAAACCATTTTGCTAGTCTTTAAAGTGCTACTTGACTGCTTTTTGTTTTGATAGTGTGTAGACTAGCACGGCTTCCTCTCTGTTATCTAGAAATAGAATGCTTTCAGGTACAAATAACCACTATAGCTGGGGCAGGAGTTATTCCTATCCATTTTTTCAGAGTACCTAAAAATCACTTTCTTTTTCATTTTTGTTACCTTGTCATTTGTTTCCAGTCACGCCCTCTGTTAGTTTGGCATTCTAAGGGAACCAAAACTTATTTGCAATTAGAATAACTTTTAAAAAAAAAAATCTTTGTAAAGCATTGTTCATATGGGAAACATTTAAAGTATAATTGTTTTGAGTTAGATATCCTCATAGCATAAATATTCCTACAGATCTTGTCAGATTATATATTGCCTGGATTCATATAGCTATTTATTTTATTGACTCTATTTACATTAAATAGGCTGCCAAGAGATCTCATCTTCTAATGAGTTCCCTCTCTGACATTTTGGAGGAGTCTCAACCCAGTTAAGTAAACAAATATACTGCCTGTTTACAGGGTTGTCCCTAGCTGTATGTAGTAGAGAGAGAGGGAGAAATTTCCAGGAACTGTTGGAGAATATAATGTCAGCTCTGTTTACAGAAGTAAGAACATTAATGTCAGTGGTACTAACGGGGCTATCTCGCTGGTATAATTCAAGAATCTCTTAGGTCAAGAAAAAAGTGACTTTGTCACCTTAGAACTATAATTTGTACAACAGCAGAGCCTCATCAAAATGCTAGTCCCTGATCCGAGAGAGCACTGCTTTCTCCAGAATATACATTTGTTTACTGATAAAAGATAAAACACCTGGGCAGACATGTAATGATACTTATATTCTCACATGATCAAACAGCAGATGCACCAATTTTTTCACTGTAAATATACAGGGAACAACATAAATTATTATTAATGATGAATGATATATTCTATTTATTCCAGGGCAATAAAGTCATTAAATTGTATTAAAGATTGTAAATTTCTATCAAAATCAAATGAGAACCTGACCAGTTCTTCTGAGTCCTAAATTAGAGCAGGGTAAATGAAAGTCTCAGATTCAGAATGGTTCTTCTAAGGAATGTAAGCTGCAAACACACATTGCCATCTCAATCTCTAAAGCTATGCTAGACTGTTTTTCTTTGCAGGGGCCCTACAAGCACTTTCTTCTCTTTTGGTCACGCAGCTCTGTTCTGAACTTGGGGTTCTGACACATCAAGGCCCCCAGTCATGCAAATGTTTAGCCACATGCTTAACTTTTCTTGAGATGGTTTCACAAAACAGCAATCCTACTATCCCAAGTACTAGAGGTTGATGGAACAGATTGCATGTTTACATTTAATCATGTGTTGAAAGTGTTTTATTGAATCAGGGCCAGTTGGTGGGGTTAGTTTGCCATTTTTTTTAATAAAAATTGTAGACTTGACTGTACAAAGCTTTTGCATTTGAAATTTACTGGTTCCATTTGGACAATATCGATTGGCTTTGAGTTTAGTGCATTTAAATGTTTTTCTTTATGTCAGATCTTTAACATAACTCTGAACAAGATTTTTCTGGTTCAATATTCAATTCAGGCATTTTTGCTAGTAAATTATAAGATCTACAGATTCTTTTGATGATGAAGTTACTAGTAAGGCCTTCATTTTCTTCCAATATGTAATTTATTTCTCACATATGGAGCAGCCAGGCTTGTGGCGTATGACCAAAAGATATGATTTAGAAAGCTGGAATAGCATGTGCTTGAAATAAGTAGTTGTCAGATAAGAAGGAAAATGTCAGCTTCATGTTTTATTGGCAACATGTGAAATGTATAGATGGTACGCTTACCACTCCATCCATAATTCATTTCTCCCTGCCCAAATCTTTTTTTATCTAATAGGACATGAGTATTTTCTTATTGCAACTTATTGATTCATGTATCACTGACTCCTTGTTACTGTCTGAGTAAAACATACTTTCTTGTCTTCACTTCAGTTTCATCTTCAGTTAAAGCTAATAATGGATTTTAGACTTACATGCAAACTATTAAGTTCTCTGCATTTGTTGTTTAGGAATGAGATGTGACATGGCATGTATTAATGGCTCATTGATGCAAGCCCAGTGTGAGGCATCAGGCCAAAGGCTGAGTATCTTTAGCCTCTCAAAGATTAAAGATGCTTTCAGCCTTTAATGCATGATGATGACCTGTGATGACCTGTAGGGTCATATCTGCTATCCAGCTTCACTCATCAAGCTTTTATTTGTACTTACACAATACACTCTGCACAAGTCATCTGCATATGCAATGTACGGAAGTGATCATACGTGTTCTTGCATAATTTCTTATGAAGCAGGATCTTGTATTTAAGGGAGGGAAGGATTTTATTTTATTTTATGTGGGGGAGTATCTTCTTCTTAGTTGACTTTCAGTCGGTGTTTTAATCTGTCTGCTTCCCTTGAGGTAGCAACAGACATATTTTAGAACTTACAAGTTGATTGATATAACTTTATCTATAGTTTTGTATCTCATGTAAAAATTATATTACTTATTCAAATGTTATGAAAGGTAAGTATCACCTACACAAATATCTTCTGTACATTAAGGCCTTCTTCTCGTGGCCAGACTACAGGCTGGATGGATGCTACACTTGTCTTCACTCTTGTTGTTTGCTTTTGATTATTTTTTTAATTATTCTATATGATAGGCTCAAATAGAACATGAAGAAAATGGCTATTTGGATCACTTACATGCACTCTCTACCCCTTCTGAAATTGTCTAGTTTGGCAAACGTCTGGAAGAGCTGACCGTGAACATTAATTTGTGCTTGACCAAAATCAATAACTGGGAAACTGGATGATAATTAAAGGTTTGAGACATGATGTTCCCAACAAGAGCCCCAGGTCAGATTCAGCAATACAGCAACCAGATCAGTCTCTGGAAATTTCAGCACTGAAAGATTTCCTGTCAGGTAAATAAGACAAAAGCTCAGAAGATATATAAACCTTATCCAAGGTTCCCTTTACTGTAAACACTAGATTAGAAATACTTGAGAATGAAATAGAAAGGGTAGCAATGGAAACAATGCTAGGTCTTAAATTGCTTTACTGAAGCAGAGAATAGAATATGTTGAGGGAAAAATAGATGACCAAGTTCGCGAGGAAATAGCACAATTAGATTCTCAAGGAAATTAAGATAAGGAAGTACATAATTCTGAATGTGGCCAAATTTCCTATAACAGGAACTGTATCTTTGGATATAGATCCTGAGCAATGGGATTCAGACAACATGAGTCCATTTATCATCAGGCATTTTGGATTTACTAACTCATTCTTGAATTGAGTAATACAGATGTTGAGCAAAATTCCCTTTGTCTTTAGTGGAACAAATCAAGCTCTGTGTGCCAGAGGATTTTCAGTCTGCCCTAATTTGTCATCACACATAGGCAACCTTTCAATGCTACCTCTGTACTCAAAAAGCTAAAAATGAAAAAGTGTTAATAGAAAAGCCTATAACTCCCCAAACAATATCCTACAAGTGCCTTAGCTGCCAAGACTAGTTATTACGAAGAAAAATTGAAAGAGATGAACTGAGTACTAAAATATCTCATCATCTATTCTTTCATCTTTTCGCCTATCTGGATTAACTGATCATCCTTTCTGTAGTAAGAATTTCCTGCTTTCTAGCAGCTGTCACCCAGAACGGACAGACAATGTAAGAGAAAGCATGTACTGAGAACATTCTCAACTCACAAAAGGGGATATTGATAACATTTCCTCTTTATTCATTACCTATCCTCTCTAGTTTCATTCCTTTTGATGTGTTTTGACCTTTTAATGATGTCTTCATTCCCCAAATGCCTAAATCTATTAAAGTCTTTCCCTTCTTTGAAATTAATTGCATTAATTCAATGGAACTGAGGAAGAAGTAGCATCAAGAGCACTCCTTATGGCTCTCAAAATTTTTTAGTAATGCTTACGTGAGAAAATGTTGCAGTATGAGAAATAACTGCTTTGAGCTATGTGGTGGAACACAGAACAAAATCCCAATTAAAAAAATTTGACCTGTGCATAAGCACCGACCAGTGCTACCACGCAGAAGAGTACCAGAGACCGCTTCACAGAAGGAGGGCTGAGGCTTCTACTGTAGGATACTGGGGACTAATGAACACAGCCCATTTCTCCTTGATCTTGGAGAGCCTGGAGAGACAACACATTCGATGGGGTCAAATGTCTCTATTGGATACTAATCTGATGAAAACGTAGCTTTAGTCCAATATTTCTGAATTAGATTATGATTGTTTTACCTCTCCTGAGCTGCGTCTACACGTGCACGCTACTTCGAAGTAGCGGCAGTAACTTCGAAATAGCGCCCGTCACGTCTACACGTGTTGGGCGCTATTTCGAAGTTGAAATCGACGTTAGGCGGCGAGACGTCGAAGTCGCTAACCCCATGAGGGGATGGGAATAGCGCCCTACTTCGACGTTCAACATCGAAGTAGGGACGTGTAGACGATCCGCGTCCCGCAACATCGAAATAGCGGGGTCCTCCATGGCGGCCATCAGCTGGGGGGTTGAGAGATACTCTCTCTCCAGCCCTTGCGGGGCTCTGTGGTCACCGTGGGCAGCAGCCCTTAGCCCAGGGCTTCTGGCTGATGCTGCTGCAGCTGGGGGTCCGTGCTGCATATACAGGGTCTGCAACTAGTTGTTGGCTCTGTGTATCTTGCACTGTTTAATGAAAGTGTGTCTGGGAGGGGCCCTTTAAGGGAGCGACTTGCTGTTGAGTCCGCCCCGTGACCCTGTCTGCAGCTGTGCCTGGCTCCCTTATTTCGATGTGTGCTACTTTGGCGTGTAGACGTTCCCTCGCTGTGCCTATTTCGATGTTGGGCTGAGCAACGTCGAAGTTGAACATCGACGTTGCCAGCCCTGGAGGACGTGTAGACGTTATTCATCGAAATAGCCTATTTCGATGTCGCAACATCGAAATAAGCTATTTCGAAGTTGGGTGCACGTGTAGACGTAGCCCTGGGGTTTCATTTGTGACCAATGGCCCATCTCCAATTCATATACTCTTTCATCTTTCCCAATCATTGGTTCAACATTGTCACACATATTATTTAGTAGCTATAAAGGTCTTCATAATTAAATTCGACTAGACATGGAAGTCTGATTTACCAGCAGCCTGGAACTTCAATTCCTTCAGCTTTCTAAAACACTTAATATCAAGTTTATTTCACATTTGCCACAATTAGTTTAAAAGGTTTTTGAGTAGAGGCTAACTGTTAAAATAGGTGTGATTTATAGTATGTCAGGATATAATTAGATCCTTCCATGACCTCTGAATCTGATAAACGTGTGTAGGAGGGCGAGAGGGAGGCCAAGCAAGGCAGGGGTTAAACAAGGCCTGTTGGCCCAATCAGCCCCACCCCGGTTCACCTGCGGCCAGTATCAGGCCTGGAGGGGTATAAAGGGAGGGCGGCCAGCTCAGTTTGAGGCTGACCAGCAAAGAGGCAGGAGCTGGCTCTGAGGCAGGAGGCCCCAGGCCAGAGCTGCCACACAGTTAGCCGCTGGAGGGCACGGACCAGGACCCCCCCCAGGTACTGAGGGGAGTGGGAGCCTGTCCCTGGGGAACCCTGCTCCCACCAAAAGGGGGAACTAGATTATTGGGGCCACGCCCCAAACTCAACCCATAGATGCTTGGGTGGGGGCTGACGACCCACCCAACAGGCCCTGGCCAGGGGGCCTAGCCACTAGGCCACCTGGGCCCAGGTGCAAACCGCTCACACGTGGTGGAGAATGCAGGCATAGCCTGGCCCCGTGGAAGGGCCATTCTACTGTGCCAGTCATAGACCCAGAAAGTGCGAACCACTGAAGCAATGGAGCCCCTGCTGAAGTGGATGGTGTAGCAACAGGCCAGCCAGCAGCAGCAGCAGCAGCAGCGCCAACAGCAGCAGCATCTCCAACAGATGGCTCAGCAGCAGCAGCAATTAACTGGGGAATTCGCAACCCACCAGCAACAGCTGATGCAGCAGGTAACTTCCCTGATACAACCCCGAACGCCGGATGGGTTGCCGGCGCCGGCACCAATCAAACTCGCAAAGGTGGGCCCAGAAGACAACCCAGAGGCATTCTTGGAGACCTTTGAGCAGGTGGCCAGCATAGCCCAATGGGCCCAAGGGAAGTGGGTGGCCATCATGGCACCTTACTTGATGGTGGTTGCTCAGACTGCCTATCCGGCACTGGATGCAGTAGCTGTCCAGGACTATGCCCAGGTCAAGGCAGCAATCCTGGATGCTCTGGATATCTCAGAAGAGAAGTTCCACCAGCGCTTCCATGGGGAAGTATGGGCCCCAGGAGCCCAACCCCGCCTGATTGCCCAGAAGCTGTGTTTGCCTGCTGGAGGTGGTAGAAGCCTGAAACAAAGTCCGGGGGGCGGGTAGCCAAACAGGTCCAGCTGGAACAGTTCACCCAGATTCTGCCCTCTGGGGGGAAGGGAATGGGTGATGAAGAACTGTCCAGAAGATATGGCAGCAGCCATCCAGTTGATGGAGAATTATCTAGCAGCCAAGTCCCTGGGGATGACTCCTTCTGTAGCCCCCAGGTCAGTCGGAGGCACCCTGGCACTAGGGATGGAGGGGGACCATGAGTCACAAGGCCGGGGTGGGCCCCAGCATCTGCTGCTCCTTCCTGGGCCCTGAAAACCTCAGAGTTACCAGGCTAACCTTGGGCTTCAACACCGGGCCCTGATCCAAACCATCAGCTCACCCATAGGGATCACAACTGCCTCTTGGACAAGGTAACAGCAATCGCACTCATGCACCAACCGGGAGATCCAGTTCCACATCCATCCCCGCCACGGGCCCCTCAAGGAGACCTGTCAAAGGCCACCCCAGAACGGGGCTCCCGCTTCACATGCGGGGGCAGTGGGCACTGGTCCCGAGACGGCCCACGCATGGAGTGCAACTTTGGGAAGTCTGGACCCCACAAACACGGGCGCACCCCCTAGGCCCTGCCAAACTGATTGTCCTAGTGTTAGTCAATGGGACAGAGGCAATTGGGCTGATTGACTCAGGGTGTGCCCAGACCCTGGTTTGGCAAGCGCTTGTGCCTGAGGTAGGGCCTCCCCAAGACACCATCAGTCTGCAGTATGTCCACGGGGGTGTGAAGGCCTATCCCTGCACCCGGCTGACCCTATGGGTGAGAAGGCACAAAGAACCTGTGGTGGTTGGCCTGGCCCCAGCTGTTGCCTATCCAGTAATACTGGGTAGAGACTGGGGACATTTTCATGAACTACTGGCAGGGTTTGGGAAGACTTCAGCTAGGGAGCGGCAACCACAGCCATTGAGCAAGGGAAAAGCAGGGGCCGCAAATCTGGCTGGAGTAGGGGAGGTGGTGGACCCAGGGGAAGGGACTTCCCAGGGGCCAGCCCCAGCCCAGGTGGACACGAGCCCCCATCAACTGGAGAGGGAGCCCCTCCCCCACTGCCTGAATCTGCAGTACTCACATGGCCCTCAGACTTTGTGGAGGAGCAGAGGGCGGATGAGATGCTGAGCCGCACATATGACCTGGTGGCAGTAGTGAATGGGGAGACCACCGGAGCCTATCCAGATAGTTCCCCCATTTTGAAATCCAGGGAGACTGTCCCTACTATGTGGAGAAGGACTCACAGAGTGGAGAAGTGCACCATCAGCTCCTGGTCCCCCGGCCATATCGGAGAGAGGTCATGTAGCATGCCCTTGCCATCCCTATGGTGGGACGCCTGGGGAGAGACAACACCCTGGCCTGGATCCTGGCCTGCTTCTTTTGGCCTAGCATCCACAGAGAGGTTGCAGACTTCTGTGCCTCCTGCCCAGAGAGCCAGCTCACAGCACCTCGGTCTGTGGAGAAGGCCCCATTAGTTCCCCTCCCACTCGTGAGTATACCCTTCAAGCGGATTGGCATCGATATAGTCGGCCCCCGGTGAAGAGTGCTTCTGGATACCGGTTCATCCTTGTTGTTATTGATTATGCAACTCGGTACCCAGAAGCCATGCCGCTACACTCCATAGCTGTGTCTACACGTGCACGTTACTTCGAAGTAGCGGCACTAACTTCGAAATAGCGCCCGTCGCGGCTACACGCGTCGGGCGCTATTTCGAAGTTAACTTCGACGTTAGGCAGCGAGACGTCGAAGTCGCTAACCTCATGAGGAGATAGGAATAGCGCCCTACTTCGACGTTCAACGTCGAAGTAGGGACAGTGTAGACGATCCGCGTCCCACAACGTCGAAATTGCCGGGTCCTCCATGGCGGCCATCAGCTGGGGGGTTGAGAGACGCTCTCTCCAGCCCCTCAGCTCACTGGTGGCCGCGTGGAGCGGCCCCTTAAAGGTCCCCTCCCCCTCCCTGACTCTGCAGGAAGCTGAGGCAACGTGCAGGCTGAAGCCTGCACATGCGGCGAGCCTGCACAGCCCTCAGCCCCCCACACAGCTGCAATGGCGAGCCAGCAGCCCCCCCAGCGCCCCCAGGGGACCCCCCCCAAGGGGAGCCAGGGCAGCCAGCCGAGCCAGAGGACCAGCCAGTCTGGGAAGCGGCAGCAGGGCCCCTCCTGGACGGAGGCCGAGCTGCGGGACCTGCTGGGGCTCTGGAGCGAGGAGGAGGTGCTCCAGGTAATGGGGAGCAAGAGGCGGAACGCAGATGCGTTTGCTCGGCTGGCCAAGGGCCTGGCTGTCCGGGGTCACCCTGCCTGCACTCCGGATCATATGAGGAGTAAGGTGAAGGAGCTGCGGCAGGGTTATGCCCGGGCCCGGGATGCAGTCAGCCGATCTGGGACCGCCCCCGTCACTTGCCCCTTTTACAGGGAGCTCAGGGACATCCTGGGCTCCCGGCACACCTCCTCCCCTCCGGCCACCCTTGACACCTCGGCTGACGAGCCCCAGCAGGCCCTGCAGCCGGAGTCTGCCCCGGAGGCCATCCCCGGGACATCGCGGCAGGAGGAGGAGGAGGAGGAGGAGGAGGGGGGCTCCTCCTCCGCAGAATCCAGCCTGCAGATCCTTCTCCTGCCATCCCGGAACAGCAGCAGGGCCTCCGACCCCCGGGGATCTCCGGACCATGGGAGCGGACCCACAGGTAGGTACCCCTCTCTGGTGGACACCCCGGGGCTTGAGGGGCGGGGGTAACAGAGATGTGTCCAGGGCCCCCCACATGCTCACATGGCCATGGCCCCAAGGACACCAGGGCCATGGCCCTCACAGCACTGCAGCCATCAGCCCCTGCCCCCCGCACCCTGCATGACAGTGCCATGCCCCATCCCTGGGCCAGGGGGGAGCGGAACCTCGAGGGGCCCCCAGGCGGAGGGGGTGGGACACCCCGCAGCAGCAGCATGTGATGGAGTGGGGGGAGTGCCAAAGGGAGACTCAGGCTACATATGAGCCACAAGAGCCAAAGAGCTCCCAGGGCCAAAGGAGGATCCTGGCGCTACAGCTGGCAGGTGACACCTCTGCCCTGAACAAACAGGAGGGAGGAGCCGAGCTGGCTTGGAATTGGGGGGCGAGGGCGGGGGCCACAGGTAGAGGCTAGGGGAAGGGAGAGCTGGTACGCAGCCAGCCAGAGGAGGGGGAAAGCTGCAAACCAGAGGGGCCCCCATTGGGGTCTTCTCCCCACGACGGGTTGGAAGGACTGTCTCTTCCGACAGCTGGTGCTGTCACTCCTGCCAGAAACTGGCCATCTGTGGCCTAAGAAAGCTCTCCTGCTCTCAGACCCTGCGGGGTGAAGTGAGAGTCGCTCCCACCAGGGGACGGGGTGCAGGGCAGGGGGACCCCTGAACCCCATCCATCACAGCAGCATCTCCCGGGGACGGGGACGGGGAACCTGCAGCACAGGGCGGGGGGGACAGAGGCCACGGCTCGGGGCCCACACTAGCTGCGTCTACACGTGCACGCTACTTCGAAGTAGCGGCTCCAACTTCGACATTGCGCCCGTCACGTCTACACACGTCGGGCGCTATTTCAAAGTTAACTTCGACGTTAGGAGGCGAGACGTCGAAGCCGCTAACCTCATGAGCAGATAGGAATAGCGCTCTACTTCGACGTTCAACGTCGAAGTAGGGACAGTGTAGACGATCCGCGTCCCGCAACGTCGAAATTGCTGGGCCCTCCATGGCGGCCATCAGCTGGGGGATTGAGAGATGCTCTCTCTCCAGCCCCTGCGGGGCTCTATGGTCACCGTGGGCAGCAGCCCTTAGCCCAGGGCTTCTGGCTGCTTCTGCGGCAGCTGGGGATCTATGCTGCAGGCACAGGGTCTGCAACCAGTTGTCAGCTCTGTGTATCTTGTGTTGTTTAGTGCAACTGTGTCTGGGAGGGGCCCTTTAAGGGAGCGGCTGGCTGTTGAGTCCGCCCTGTGACCCTGTCTGCAGCTGTGCCTGGCATCCCTATTTCGATGTGTGCTACTTTGACGTGTAGACGTTCCCTCGCTGCGCCTATTTCGATGTTGGGCTGAGCAACGTCGAAGTTGAACATCGATGTTGCCGGCCCTGGAGGACGTGTAGACGTTCGATGTCGCAACATCGAAATAAGCTATTTCGATGTTGGCTGCACGTGTAGATATAGCCACTAACGCCTGTCTCCATTCTTCTTTCCCCCCTCCTCTCCTGTATCCTGCACCTGCACCTGCACCATCCGAAGGACTGGAAGAGAGCGCCGGCGAGGCCTCAGTTGTCCCGGAGAGCCCTCCGGGACCATCGCTCCAGGGCAGCCCCTCGGCGGAGGAACGACCGGCCCCGTGGAGGGCAAGACGGTGGACCCTGCGCCTACTACCGGCGACGGCGACGGACCCCCAGCTGCTGGCCATCCTCCGCCGGCAGCTGGAGGTCTCGGAGCAGCACCTCCAGCTGCAGGAGCGGGTGCTGGCCTGGTGCCAGGAGGCTTGGGGGGCCTATATGCAGACATTTAACCGGCTGGTTGAGTACCTGGCCCCCCATGCTGCGCCGGCCGAGCCATCGCCCACCATGCCCGCTCCTGCAGCCCCACCACCAGCTGCTCCGGCCGTCGCCGGGCCATCCGCCGTCGCCCCACCACCCACCCGCGAGGGCCAGAGCGCCGAGGGACCCCTGGAGCCACCTGAGACTTGCCGGCACCGATACCTTCCGGTCCAGCCTGCTCCCACCCAGCCGCGGACCAGACTGCAGGCACAGCGGGGCTCCCGGCCGGGCACGCCCAGTGCTGGGCTCTAGGGGCGAGGGGCCCGGGACGTGGCCCCCCCTTGTTGTATATAGTTGGACTGGTGTTTTTTTTGGTGCCCCCGTTTGCCCCGTCCCCCCCGTGTAAATAGTTCTCCCCGTTCTCCTCCCTGGTTTTCTTTTTTGTTGATGGCGCACACTTGTTTGCTTTGTTGTTGTATTGTTTTATTTGTGCACATCTTGCTTTTGTTGAACGTTTGTCCCTACTTTTTGGTTTGTGTTTCACATATTTATTTATTTACATACAAAAAACAAAAGGTTCTGAAAGACAAAAAAAAAGTTTACGTTCAGCCACAAGTTCGTGCTGTCATTTGTCCAGGACAAGTGGGCGGGGGGGCGGTGGGGTGCTCCATGGTGTGGGCGTTGGGGTAGGAGTGTGGGGGAGGAAGGGGCGGGCAGTAGGGGGCCTGGGCAGAGTTCACCCCGGGGCCTGTTGGTCGAAGTGGGCCCGCAGGGCCTCCCGGACCCGGGTGCCCTCGGGGTCCACCTGCCGACTGGGGGCAGCAGGTGGCTGCAAGTGTGCCCTGCCGGCCTCCGCGGCCCAGCCCTGCAGAAAGGTCTCCCCCTTGCTCTCCATGAGGTTGTGCAGGGAGCAGCAGGCACCCACAATCTGGGGGATGTTGTTGGGGCCCGCATCCAGGCGGGTCAGGAGACATCTCCAGTGTCCCTTGAGGCGGCCAAATGAGCGCTCCACCACCTGGCGTGCACGGTTCAGGCGCTCTTTGAAGCTCTCCTGGCTAGCGGAGAGATGGCCCGTGTAGGGGTGCATGACCCACAGCAGGAGGGGGTATGCCGCATCTGCGATGACGCAGAAGGGCATGGTGGTGTCCCCCAGAGGGATCTCCCGCTGGGGGATGTAGGTCCCCGCCTCCAGCCGGCAGCAGAGGCCCGAGTTCCGAAAAACCCGGGCGTCGTGGGTGCTGCCAGGCCAGCCCACGTAAATGTCCTGGAACCGTCCCCGGCTGTCCACCAAGGCCTGCAGGACGACAGAATGGTAGCCCTTCTGATTGAGGTATCGTCCTCCATTGTGATGCGGGGCGCGGATGGGAATGTGAGTCCCATCCAGAGCCCCGAAGCAGTTGGGGAAGCCCAGGGTGGCAAAGGCGGCGACAGTGGCATGTGGGTCCCCCAGCCTCACGAGCCTGTGCAGGAGCATGGCATTGATGGCACACACGACCTGCAGAGAAAGTACATGGGACAGCCCCAATGAGGGGTGAGCAGGGTGTGCATGGCCCTGCCCTGCCCTGGCCTGCCCTGGCCTGCCCTGGCCCCCCTGCTCTGCCCTGGCCCCCCTGCCCTGGCCTGGCCCCCCTGCCCTGGCCTGGCCTCCCCCTGTGGGTTCTCTTACCTCCATGAAGACAGCCCCGACGGTGGCCTTTCCGACACCAAACTGCTGGCCCACGGATTGGTAGCTGTCCGGAGTGGCCAGCTTCCAGACAGCGATGCCGACCCATTTCTCCACAGGGAGGGCACGCCGCATGGCAGTGTCCCGGTGCCTGAGTGCGGGGGTGAGCCACTGGCACAGCTCCAGGAATGTCTGCCGGCTCATCCTGAAGTTCCTGAGCCAGCGGTCTTCGTCCCACTCCCCAAGCACCAGCCTCTCCCACCAGTCGGTGCTGATGGGGTAGCTCCACAGCCGCCGGCGTGTGAGGCGGGGGGTGGAGCGGGGTGCTGCAGGGGTAGGGGTTGAGCCCTGCTGCCCTGGGGGCATCTCCTCCCCTGGAGCAAGAAGGTACTCAGCTGCCTCCCACATGGCATGGGCCAGGGCAAGCCCTGCTCCTG
Organism: Carettochelys insculpta; assembly: GCF_033958435.1. Taxonomy (NCBI): domain Eukaryota; kingdom Metazoa; phylum Chordata; order Testudines; family Carettochelyidae; genus Carettochelys; species Carettochelys insculpta. Next base: position 143,440,503 of record NC_134137.1, read on the forward strand.
CCGGGAGGGCTGGGTGGACCTCTAGCTGCTGCTGCTGCTGCTGGGGGTCCATGACTGCGGCGCCCAGGGTCTGTGTGCCTATGGCTCCTCAGACCGCGTGCTGTGCAGGCTGAGTGTATGTGGGAGGGGCCCTTTAAGGGAGCGGCTAGCTGTTGCCCCGGAAGCGCTAGTCCGCCCATTGACCCTGTCTGCAGCTGTGCCTGGCATCCCTATTTCGATGTGTGCTACTTGGGCGTGTAGACGTTCCCTCGCTGCGCCTATTTCGATGTTTGGCTGAGCAACGTCGAAGTTGAACATCGACGTTGCCGGCCCTGGAGGACGTGTAGACGTTATTCATCGAAATAGCCTATTTCGATGTCGAAATAAGCTATTTCGATGTAGGCTTCACGTGTAGATGTATCCCATGTGTGACAAGAGGGTGGCAACTGAGCTCATGAACATTTTTGCTCAGGTCAGGGTCCCACAGGAGATCCTAACAGATCAAGGGACAAACTTTATGTCCCAAATGGTGCAACAACTTTGCCAGCTGCTGAAGATCAAGACCCTCCAAATGTCCGTCTGTCACCCCCAGACCGATGGACTAGTAGAACGCTTCAGTCGGACTTTGAAGGCCATGTTCCTCAAGTTTGTGCTGACAGATGCACGTCACTGGAACCAGCTCCTCCCCACCCTCACATTTGCAGTTCAGGAGGTGCCCCAGGCCTCCACAGGGTTTCCACCCTTTGAACTCCTGTATGGGAGGCAGCTGTGGGAGATTCTGGACCTAGTGAGAGAAATGTGGGAGGAACAGCCTTTCCAAAGCAATAATGTGGTGCAATATGTGCTCAAGCTATGTGAGAGGCTTGAAGCTCTAGGGACATTTGCCCAAGAGAACCTCCTCCAAGCACAGCAGCCCCAGGAGGCAACTTACAACAAACAGGCCAGACTCTGGGAGTTTCAGCCAGGAGATCGAGTGCTACTGCTACTGCCAAGTACCAACTCTAAGCTCCTTGCCTGCTGGCAGCGCCCTTACGAGATTGTCCAGCGAGTGGGCCCAGTGAACTATGAGGTAGACCAACCGGATATGTGTAAGGGGTGGCAGATCTGCAATGTAAATCTCTTAAAGCCCTAGGAGGCCCAAGAAGGGCTACTAATCACACCCTACCCACCAGACCCACAACTGGGGCCCCAGGCAACGGAGGTGGCAAACCCTGGGGAGGTACAGATTGGGCCCAACCTTACCCCAGAGCGGCAACTTCAGGTCCAGAAGTTAGTGGCTGACTTTTCCTTGGTCTTAAACCCAGTTGAACTCACCTGGTTGTCCACCATATCCATACCAAACCCGGGGTGAAGGTCCGAGAAAAGCCTCAACCCCTTCCCCAGAAGTTGAGAGAGGTGGTCAAGCAAGAACTGCAGTCAATGCTAGTGCTGGGGGTAGTTGAGGCATCTTTCAGCGAATGGAAAAGCCCAGTAGTCCTAGTCCCCAAACCGGATGGGAGCACACGGTTTTGCGTCAGCTTCCGGAAGTTGAATGCCATATCCAAATTTGATGCCCACCCAATGCCCCAGGTAGAAGAATTGCTCGATTGGCTTGGGGAAGCCAAATACATCACTACCATTGACTTAACAAAAGGCTGTTGGCAAAGCCCCCTCGCGCCTGAGTCTAAGGAGAAGACGGCTTTCTCCACTCCCTTTGGATCCTTCCAGTTCCGAACCATGCCCTTCGGGCTGCATGGGACCCCAGCTACGTTTCAGCTCCTCATGGACTGGATTTTATGTCCCCATAGCCAATATACCACAGCATATTTGGACGATATACTGATTTACAGCAGCGATTGGCAAACCCACCTCCAACGTGTATCTTCTGTATTGCAGTCCCTCCGGGAAGCGGACCTGATGGCAAATCCAGCAAAATGCTGCCTCGGAAGAGATAAGACCACCTACTTAGGGTACACCTTGGGGAAGGGCACAGTACGCCCCTAGTGGGGAAGGTCCAAGCCCTCCAGCAGTACACCCCTCCATCCTCGAAGAGACAGGTGCACCAGTTCCTGGCGTTAGCAGGTTATTACAGCTGCTTCATCCCAGGCTTCTCCTCCATCGCTGCCCTCTTACTGACCTCCTCAGGAAAGAGGTTCCCAATCGCGTCCCATGGACCCCAGCTTCTGAGGAAGCTTTCCAGGCCCTAAAGACCCAGCTCTGCTGAGAACTGGTCCTGTACAGACCCAACATCTCGAAGGAGTTCCTATCAGCCGTAAGTTCTTCCCAAGGGAAAAGGCCTACTCAGTAATAGAGAAAGAGGCCCTAGCAGTCAAATGGGCCATAGACTCACTCCAACACTACCTCCTTGGCATACACTTTGCCCTCGTCACTGACCACGCCCCCCTGCACTGGCTACAGGTGATGAGAGAGACAAACCCCAGAATCACGAGGTGGTACCTATCCATCCAACCCTTCTCCTTCCGGATCCAGCATCGTGCAGGAAAGAATCATGCGAATGCAGACTTTTTTTCCTGGGGAGAAGGAACACAGTTGGGGGAGGGGTAAGCCCCTGTAGGGGTCTTGTGGAATGTGTAGAAGGGTGAGAGGGAGGCCAGGCAAGGCAGGGGTTAAACAAGTCCTGTTAGCCCAATTAGCCCCACCTCGGTTCACCTGAGGACAGTGTCAAGCCTGGAGGGGTATAAAGGGAGGGAAGCCAGCTCATTTTGAGGCTGACCAGCAAAGAGGCAGGAGCCGGCTCTGAGGCAGGAGTCCCCAGGCCAGAGCTGCCACCCAATTAGCTGCAGGAAGGTGCAGCCCAGGACCCTCCCCGGGGAACCCTGCTCCCGCCAAAAGGGGGAACTAGATTCTTGAGGCCACGCCCCAAACTCAACCCATAGGTGCTTGTGTGGGGGCTGCGGACCCACCCAATACACCCTGGCCAGGGGGCCTAGCCACTAGGCCACCTGGGCCCAGGTGTGAACTGTTCACAATGTGCTGATCCAACTCTTACTGAAGTCTATGGGGAAAATTCTGTCCTGTTTTTAGAGGCTAGTAAGTGGAGTTGAATCAGGCCAACACAACGTACAGTCACTATACTGATTTATGTTTCCTTTTGACTTCAGCATTGTGTATGGGCAAACAATACCCAGCAGTTGGTCTCCCTTCTACTTCTTTCAGGATGTGTCTACACTTGCCCCTAACTTCAAAGGAGGCATGATAATCAGGGCGATGGGAGATTACTAATGAAGTGCTGCGGTGAATACGCAGCACTTCATCAGGCTAATTCTCCCCCTCAGCAACTCTGAAGTGTCAAACTTTGAAGTGCCAGCATGCGTGTAGTCATGGGCAGTTTGAAGTGCCCAAGCTACTTCAAAGTCTCTTTACTCCTCAAAATTTTGGGGAATTGAGGGCAAGTGTAGGCACGGCCTCAGAGAAGTGACATGAAATACAAAAATAACAACTGATTTTTACTGGCTGCATAATCTTTCTAAAATACAGGCACCAAGTCCCCTGTTAATTTATTTTTTATCATTATCTCATTTTTAATGTCAGCCCATAACAGCTGTAGCAGTCTTTATTTTCTTGTGTTTTACTTTCCAGAATTACTCATGAAAAATTCTGGACCGACAGCCATAATTTCCAACATTGTACCGCAGAAAAGGTGCACTACAGGCCATTGTCCAATTATGTGTCTGGACCTCACTCTGGGTAAGAGTGTCCATGCTATTGTCCATGCAGTCCTTGGTCTCCTTGCTGAGTTTGTCTTGAAAAGAAAGATTTGTGAGGGCGACTTTTGAGATGTGGACACTTATTCACTGAAAACTGAAAAAAAGTCACCAGCTTAACCACACAGACCTCACAACATTTATCAAATGGCAACAATGAGTAATGAGAACCAGTAAACTGGTTAAATTGAATGCTCCTACTAATTTATCAGCCCATGCCCATTGGAGATCTCCTGCGCCATCAACTACCTTACACAGCAAAAGCTCAGTTATCCAGCACCCAGATAACCAGCACATGGGGTTAATCAGCATGCTGCAGACTGATTGACCAGATAGGGCTGGCTGCTGCAGGGCCAGTTACCTGGCCAGGTCTGGCTGACCATCTGGGACTAGCTGTGGTGGGGCCAGCTGACCCTGCTCCAATATCCAGAACATTTGATTATTTGGCACCCTCAAGTGACTGGGGTTGCCAGATAATAGAACCTTTACTGTAGATAGTATAAGACACTAACCATTTGGAAAATATTCGCACTACTCTGGAGCTTTACCCAGTTACAGCTATGCTGTTTAGTTTTGGTTTGTTTTATTATTTTATTGGTAAAATTTAAAACGGGGGACTAAAGGGAGAAAATAAATATCACTAATATGATGATTTTTAGAGATGATAACATAGTATAGCATTCAATTCCAAAGCATATTGACTCAAAACCCCACAAGCCTCAATTCATAAAATCTTTGTCTACACCAGCACTTTTGTCATTAAAACTTCCATCACTCTGGGGTGTGAAAACACATCCTCCTGAACAAGAAAAGTTTTAATGATGAAACATGCAGGTGTGGCCAGCACTTCATTGGTGGGATCCACAGTCCTGGCAATGAAATTACTGGCCCTTTATGGTGGTGGCAGCTATATTTCATCACTGAGAGGAATGTCTGCTGATGATAAAAGGTGGTCACTCAACACGCCTTACAGTAGTGCAGCTCCAATAGCGAGCTATGCCGTTGTAAGGTACACAGTGTAGACATAGCCTTTGCCTCTTGATTTTAAAATATGCTGCACAGCCTACTGGTTCTCCTCAGTTTTGACTGAAGCCCTGGACTGAAAGGGGATGAGTCAAAAAAGAAAGAAAATGTGAGTCTTTCAAAGGTAAATTTTGTGTCCTTGTGCACACTTTTTTATCTATTTAAAATATTAATATACATAGCTTGTATGTAGCATTCAAGCACCAGAACATAAGATGAGTGCCTATCAAAAATAAAAGAAATGAATTAAAAAATAACAATGTCTGTCCAAACTTCTACAGGAGGATCCCAGGAGGACATCATATGGTCATGAACCTTTTGGGGTCATGCTGTTAGCAAAGGTTGGGGCCCAAGGAAGAAGAAACCTAAGGCAGTTGTGCAATTTCATTTGGCCAGCCAGGCCCAGTGTCTATATAATAAAGTAATTACTGAGAAGTGGATGGCAAAATATTTTATTAAATAAATAAAAAGTTTAGGATAGTTTGGACTTATATATGAGATGTTCGATTCCTTGTCTCTGAGCAAAGAACATTCCTGGTATTTCTTCTGGGATCAGCTTTGTGTTGAGGGAATTGTTTCTTGGTGGTAGTGATGTTTGAGTTGTATTTTGGGGAAAATCACAAAAATCATAGAGAAAAGCAAAGTGCTGGACATAGACCTTAGCTTTATAAGTACAGGTGGGAAAGAACCTAAACTTATTTGACAACATTTTATACGTCAGTGGTCTTCATGTGTTCAATGCAGAATATTCAGGAAGTGCCAATCTACATATTATTTTCAGTACATTTGTCAGAAAAGTCACAAATTTTATTAAATATTTTCCAACCTTTTATTGCTGTGTGAAAAATTCTCCAAATTACCAACTCATCCAACAATTCTGCCTGCTGTGGCTAAGCTGGACTTTTCCACTTTCGTAACATAACCCTGTTACCCACAGTTAACAGACCTGCTTCAAAGCAAATGAGAAGACAGGCCAAACATGCTACCCTGAGAGAAGAGGAAATTCTATATAATGATCCCAATTTTTTAACTTTAAGAGTCCAGACAAGAGACTGTTATGCGAGACAGATTTTCAGGATATTTTTTCAAGCGAATTTGTTATTTAGTTCAAGGGGGTCTTTCAGATTCTTTCAGGTGTCCATTAAAACTTATAAAGAACCTTTTATTGAAATAACAGAGGCATAAGCATCCCTAGTTTTGAAGTAAAATGATCGCAGTGCTCCACTTGGGCATGGCTACTTTATTTGCCGTAGGGATTCCCTAGTCAGCAATAAAAACAAAGAGTCTGTGGCATTTCATATACTAACAAATTCATTTGGGCATGCATTTTTGTAGGCTGTAACCCACTTCATCGGAAACAATGTCAAGTCTTCTACAGAAACTTTAACCAATTGCTCAGCTCACTTCAATTCTCAATGACATGAGTTCAGATTCTTGGAACTGTACCAAGTGGAATGCATCTGATTTGCAGTCTACTAGTAAACATGCAAAGTAGGGTAATGAGCAGAAATACATAGATTTAAAAATAAAGTAGAAAACTAGCTTTTTTCTGAGCTCATTTTCCATATAATGCTTCCTATGACAGAGCTGTGTAAGCATGCGAATTACATCCACAATAGGTTTGCACATTAATAACTAATTTTAGTGAAGTAAATGAGGCATTCTACTTGGAATCAGACATTTGGAGACGTATATATGACTACCAGTGATACGCTAGTTGACCAGTGGCAAATCATTCAACTTCCTCGTATTTCTTTTTGTTCAGTTAATAAAGTTGAATAATGATATTACCTCCCATGTAAAATATTTTGAGCTTGATGAGAAATAGCAAGTACATTACTATATCTCTAGAGTGTGTAGAAAATCAGTCTTGCCAAACCAACCTAGTTTCATTTATTGATGAGATTTCAAGTGTGGTGTATCAAAGTCATTGTGTAGATCTAATACACTACAGCACTCTGTCAACAGAAGTTACTGTCGGAAAGGATTTCCCAACAAAACTTCTGTTGGCAGAGGGCGGCCATGCACAAAAGCAGAATTGGAAGAGCACTCCATCCTGTCAACAAAGCAGCTGGACTGCCTGGCTGCTCTCCGTACAAAACAGGCACCCAGAAGCACAGCAGACAGGGCTGTCCACTGTTCTGTCGAGAGAGGCCTCCTGGTGGCATTTACACAGATTTGTTGTCGACAGAAGATTTGATGCAGAATGATGCCAGCAAAACTGCAGTGTTGGTCAAGACACTGTCAACAAATCCTATTTTGTGTGTGCGTGCTCCACAAGTTTTGTTGACAAAACCTGGGTTTTGCCAGCAAAATTTGCTAGTGTAACCAAAGGCTTAAATTTTAGTAGGACATGTGACCTAGCTCCATAATTCTGATGAAGGAATTAGCAGGATGCAATATTAGTAAAACACACATGAAATGGATTAAGAGCTATCTAATTAATGGGTCTCAAAAGATAGTCAACTGTAAGGAGTTATTGAGTAGAGGCATTTTAGTGAGATTCTGCAGAAATTTGTACCTGACCTAACTCTACCAATATTTTCTTCAGTGAAATTTGTGGATGAAGCAAAGTTTGGCAGAGTGGCAAATAAAGATGAGGACAAGGTGGGTATACATAGTGATATGGGTCACTTACGCTGTGTCTAGACTAGCCCCCAACTTTGGAGGGGGCATGGTAATTAGGGTGTTGGGAGATTACTGATGAAGTGCTGCAGTGCATAGGCAACGCTTCATTAGGCTAAATTTCCCTTACGGTAACTTTGAAGTGTGAAATTTCGAGGTGCTGGCTTGTGTGTAGCTGCGGGTCAGCCATGAGTACTTCAGAAGTGTCCTTTTTAGAAGTGCACTCCCTTGAAGTCCCTTTTTGAGGAGTAAAGGGATTTCAAAGGCGCACAGGCACTTCGAAGCACCTACAACTGACCCACGGCTACACACAAGGCAGCACTTTGAAGTTTCACAATTTTAAGTTACTGCAGGGGAAGTTTAGCCTAATGAAGTTCTGCATATGCACCGCAGCAGTTCATCAGTAATCTCCCCACATCCTAATTACCATGCCCCCTTTGAAGTTGGGGGCTAGTCTAGACACAGCCTTCGTGATCTGGGCTCAATCAAAATTTGTTTTAATACAGCCAAATCCAAATGTATACATCTAGGAACAAGGAATACAGGTCATAACTACAGTGACCCTGAAAAATATCCATTTATCTTAGATCATGTCTACATGGGGAATTAACTAAAGCTGCAGAGTCAATGCCTACTATGCTAGGTGTTAAAATCTACGGCAGGGGTCAACAAGCTGCAGCCCTGGAGCCACATGCAGCTCTTTAAGGAGCTTCTTGTGTCTCCAAGCTCTGCCACCACTAACTCCATTTGCAGCTGTCAGTGCAGCCGCCACTTAAACTATGCCCACAGTTTCCTTGCCCTGTCTCTGGTTCCTCACTCCAGTTGTGAACTGTGGTGTGCCCATCAATTCCTGTTCCTGGCTGTGACTCATGGCATGACTGTTGCTTCTTCTTCAAGTGACTGCACATGTCTCCTTCACTGTGGGTATGTATGTAGGCTGCATGATCAATTGCCAGACATTTGTCCACCAGAAATGCCTGCTGAGGTGACACAAGTGCCCTCTGCTTCCTTGTGCTGCTGAGCTCAAGTATTAGTTCTCACCCTCATCCTTCAACTCCTTGCCACCACCTGTGACAGTTGTTGGAATGTGTATCCTTGCACTCTTAAGTCCTACACTCTTTAGTGTACATAATACCTGTTCTGTTAGTTTTAGGCTAGGTTAGCGGTTTTGGTGTAGCATTTTAGATACAAGATTAAGTTCAGATTAGGAGTTAGTAGTTTGGATTCGCTGGTTTTGATCTGAGTACAATCTTTGAAGACTTGTGTCATGTCTTCTTCCTCCCAAACACTACATAGGATGGCTTGAAACACCCTGATAGCCTTTGGGACAATATCTTTATACAATTCTATTGGGATATAGTCCTCTCTAGATGCACTGCCAGAGTTCAGTTGTTTGAGGGTGTCATGCCCCCTCATGCTTTACGAAAATTGATTTACAAATATGAAAGTGCATAACTCAAAGATACTTTATGAGAAGTACATGATGTGACATATCATTTTAAAACTTGTAATCTGCTGAATCTGTATATCTTATTTGTGTGCAGTATCTTCCTTGTATGTGATGTTGGAAATATTAACTGGGAACCTCTTTTATTAATCCAGGTATTCTAGCAAAAGCCATTAGTGATACTTTAAGAACTTAATGGCTGGATGATCAAGGTAATGACCAGTGAATTGTTTTGTTTCTCCTATAAGCCCAAACTGTAGCTGGTCCTACAAACATATGTGGCTAGGCCACCTCATGTTGGAATCCACTCTGGATCTGGTCCTTTTCTACTCAAGGTGAGAAAAATGTAAACTGAACACTAAGAACACAAAGAATTTCTACTTTGGGTAAAAGAGATGTAAAGGGAGAAAACAGAACAATGGGCGAGTGTCCAGAGGTCAGGAGACACCCCCTCTTGCCACCCAAGATGCCTGTTGGAAACTTCTAAGACTGAACATAGGGAAGAATTGGCCCCAAGTAAGGAGGCTGCGTAGCTTGTGAAAGAGATGAGTAGAACAACTGTTAGGGTAAGAATTTGCAAGTAACAAGTTTCTCAGTGCATTAGGACTAGCTGGCTTGTTTTGTTTATTTTGGTTTAGTAACTTTGATCTGTTTGTTTTCACTTGCAATCACTCAAATCCTACTTTTTATACATAATAGAAACACTTCTATTATCAAGCTCTGCATAAGTAATTGTTAACTAGGATGGGGGAAGCAACCACTGTGCATATCTCTCTTTTGTTTATAAGAGAGTGAACTTATGAATTTCCTCTATGTAAAACTTTTATACAGAGTAGGATGGATTTATTTTGGGAGTTTGGCCCTCTTTTGGGCCGGATGGTATCCAGGGAAGGCCAGAGCTTCTGGTCCTGCAGGATAGGGTGATGGGGTGCCCCAGAGGGCTTGCTGGCAAACTCAGTGGCATAACCAACACAGCAGCTGATAGTCCCAAGGGGACACCTGTGATCCAACCCATCAATAGATAGATTTTATAACGTCCTCTCAAATGATGGTGGGAGATTGAGGTGCTCTTTGATGGGTCTCTCAGGTAAACAGTCAAGGACATGCAGATCAACTGTGGATGGTCTGTTGAGTAGACTCTTGAAATGTTCAGACCATCTCTGTATGAATCCTTCCTTGTCTTGCAGGAGGGTTATGTGGTCTGCTGACTTCAAGGTGTATTACAGTGAACAAGTTCAAGAGCTCTGTGCAACACTTCTATCCATAGGGTTTAGACATTCTATGCTGCTAGGGTGAGTCTTTTCTTTGTTACTGTTTTCTGAGCACTGTAGGGTGATCTGCCAGCCATGATGGGCTGGCCAGATACTACGGGGCAGACAAAATTTAAGGGACCTTGTCTAGCCTATTCCTTTAAAAAGGCTAAGCAGTGGTGTCCTAAAAAGGGCTTGTCAGTTGCCTACAATGCTGCCAAACTTCTCTGCTGCCCCAAAGACAGAGCCCAATGACCACTAACTAGTTCCAAGGCCACCAATGTGCAGGATTGTGACTACAGCTGTGTGTGATCCTCTCCACCTGCCAAGTCTCCAGCACCACAGGACTGGAGTTAGTGATATGAAAATATGATAATAAGATTTGAAAAGATGTTAATGGGAAGAGAATTGTGAGAAACCCTGTGTGGATGATAGATAAGGTGCAGGGATTGGGGAGGGGGATACCCTTATATCAGTGCCCCCCGCCCTTCCTCTTCCACCCTGCACAGGAAGCAGGAGACCCTGGGGGTAGTTCCAAGACAAAGGGTAAGAGAAGAATGGCAGTGGGGGAGGGGCAGTTGAAGTGCCAGTATTTGGTAGTCTCCCAGCCAAACCAGTCAGGATCACCTGTCAGAGGCTCCAATCTACTGATTGGTGACCACTGACTTACAGCAAGATGCTGGGGCAGCCAGCCAAGGCAGCCAGAGCCAGAGAGCAGAGCAGGAGCAATACTGGGTGCATTGCTTTCATCTCTCCCTTCCCAGCACTGTTTTTACTCCTTTTTCCCCCAGACACACTTTTTTCACCCAAATATACCCCTGCCTGGAAGGGAACAAGCTTGCAAACTCATGCCAGGCTGAGTAGGGGCTAAGCTGCTGTTGAAACCTGGGCTGGAACATCAGCTTCTGGATCTAGAGCCCAAACTGTGCTGCATTTAGGGTCCATTCACAAGGTGTCTGTAAGTTTGAGATGCTGCTGTACAATGCTGCAAAGTTACCCTTTCATACTATATTGTAGGTGAAAGGAAAAGTACAAATAATATTGCTGGGAAGCAGATGAATGAATGTAAAGGAGACAAAACTAAATGTAAATGCAAAGTAAAAACAAGTTTAAGAGATTTAAAAATAGTTACAGGTTGAACCTCTCTCATCCGGCCCCACTGGGACCTGACCGGTGTTGGATGAGAGAATTTTCTGGACGATTGGAGGTCAATATTTTCTAGCACATTACCAACATTTCTACTTCTTACTGGAGACATTTAGGGGTAAATGACAGCTAAATAACAGCACAGAACACTGAGAGCCAGGACTGGTGGCTGTAAACAAACTTTATGGGATCACAGAAAACTTGGCCACACCCATGGTAAGTGGTCACGTAGCTAACTCAAATCATGCTGGATTACAGAGTTTGCCAGAGGAGAACACTACAGATTAGAGAGGTTTGACCTGCATTATGATAGGAAAACAGCAGAATATGGTATTGCATAAATGTACTTCAGTTTTAATCATAAATCACAAAAAAGTTGGGTGGAGGTGAGTTCTGTTTGTACTATTTTCAGCCAGACTTCACCAAACAGCAAACTAATAGAGCATACATTTTACACATTCTAAATGCAAATTAGGACTTGACATACAATTCACTTCTAATGGATAGTATTAACCCTGGGAAAATCAAAACCAGATCTAAATCTATTAACTCTTATGGAGTTGCTCCAGGTCTGCATATGGCCACCAGGGGTTATCCCACTGCAGAACTTGGAAATGATGATATCCAAGAAAATATTTTATATGATATAGCTGATGAGGCATAGCACTGTGTGCCAGGAGACCTTGTGTTAATTCTTGTTACTGTAGCTAACTTGCTTGTTACTTTGAGCAAGTCACTTGGAACCTGTTGCATAAGCATTTGGAGTTCCTCTGTTGATTTCAATGGAGATTGGCTTAGCTAGTTTTCCTGTCTGTGCTTACTCTGTAAAATGAAATGATAGTGCTTATCAATGGTTTTGTATAGTTCTTCGAGATTTTCACTGAAAACTACCTTGTAAGTGCAAAGTATTATACATCATCTTTTCTCTCTTTTCTCAAGGCACATGACATCAGTTTGCAAGCAATAGGATATTGTATTTGGTCACTTGCCCTATTGAGTAGTGGTTTCATTTAATAGGAGAATCTGGCCGTGTCTACACTAGCCCCCTCCTTCGAAGGGCGCATGGTAATCAGCCCAATTGGAGGAGGCTAATGAGGTGCTGTGATGCACATGCAGCACCTCATTAGCATAACGGCGACTGCAGGAACTTCGAAGTTGCTAACTTTGAAGCACTGACAGGCAGTGTTGGGAGTAAGGGAACTTTGAAGTTCGGTGCATACTTTGAAGCACCTGCAGTTACACTGCCTGTCAGAGCTTTGAAGTTAGCAACTTCAGAGCTCCCGCGGCTGCCATTATGCTTATGAGGTGCTCCACATGAATCGCACCACCTCACTAGCCTTCTCCAATCAGGCTGAGTACCACGTCCCCTTCGAAGGAGAGGGCTAGTTTAGACACATCCTCTGTGGTACAGTAGTTTTCAGTGTGCAGAGACTTTGTATAAACTTGTACATGTCAAATTGACATGAATAAATATTCCCCTGTGGGAGGGTTTGAATCATTGCATGTGTTAGCTTCTGAGAACCAGGCTCATTCTGCCAGAGCACAACACTTATATTTGAACAAAAACTACTCTCAGGCCATTTCTACACAGGCCACTTCCTTCAAAAGTGGCACGCTAATACGCAGAGTGAAAGATGATAAAGAGACGTGGATGCAAATTCCCTGTGCCTCATTAGCATAACGTCAAGTGATTTGGAGTCCGGAAGACCGTTCTTCTGGACTCCAAAATGCCATGTAGAAGCGCAGTCCTGGGGTTGGCTTCCAGAAGGAAGTCCTTCTTCCGGAGGCCCCTTCTTCCCAAAAATTTTTGTGAAGAAGGGGCCTCCAGAAGAAACACATCCTTCCAGAAGCCCCCCCCCAGGGCCACACTTCTACATGGCATTTTGGAGTCCGGAAGACCGTTCTTCCGGACTCCAAATCATGTGATGTTATGCTTATGAAGTGCAGGGAATTTGCATCCGTGCCTCATTAGCATCTTTCGCTCCGTATATTTGCATGCAACTTCTGAAGGAAGTGGCCTGTGCAGAAACGGCCTTAAAAATAGCTTTTCTCCAACTCAATTTTTCAAATAAAGACAGTGAAATATAGCAACTCTTGTCTTCTTGTTATGTTTTTTGTAAACCTACACAAAGAAACAAACACAATGAGGTCAGACATTTCAGTGTACTTACAGACAGGGGACCATATTCTGATATTAGTTAAACTAGTGTAAATAAAGAATACTTCCTGATCATGTCACTGCAGTTATTCTAGGGCATTTTAGAACAGGAGTGAAACTTTTTTACATTAGACCCCACTTTTGGCCCTGCAATTAGCAGGGGCCCCCTGGACAGCCCTGGAAACGTGTGGTGTTCTCCTAGAAGTGATGTGCTGTGTTCCTTCATCAACAGTGGTGGCAAAGGCCCTGGGGGCAGGAGGGCTGGCAGTGGATAAATCAGCTTTCTGAATGATACTTTTTCCTGTGAAAAGTTTGGCTTTTAGTTTTATTTCATTCAAGGAAGAGAGACCAGCAAAAATGTTTATAAATCTCCTTTTTTTTACCCCAACTGGACCCATGGGATCATTTCTCTGACTCTGGCACTAAGCAGAAAAAGGTTGATAGTAATTGTTCTAGGTTTGTAACTTACGCTGCTTCTTAATATACGGGAATCTCAGCAGCAATGAAACTTTACACAAAATATGTTCTTCTCTCTTTATATCAGACTCTCAGAATCTTTGAAATAAATCCAGCCCAGGCTGCCTCAGGGAATTAAGCCTGAACACGACTTATAAAACCCTTTGTAAGATATGGGGAAGGCTGTGTACAGTGGGAAGCTAATCCCAAGTTCCCCTGAAGAGTCAGCTGCTGCTGCTCACTTCCCCTGCAGGACGGTCATTAATCAAGCTACTCTCCTACAGCATGGCCACACCGTCCTCCCTGGAGAGACACCCACAGGGAGCTGCTGTCCTGGGGGGAAAAAAAGCAGGAGCTAGCTCTCAGCAGAGCTCAGCATAAGTGAAGCAGAATGGCTGTGGGGAAGGTAACGGAAGTGGAGGGGTAGGGGAGAGGCAGCCTGATCACACTGTGCCCCCCCTTACAAAATGTCATGCTTCCCCAACGGCTGTACCCCCACTTTGCAAACCCCTCTTCTAGAATATAACCAAATCAGTTTTGAAAGTGAAAATAATTCTTTGCCATAGAAAGTTGCAGTTCTGTGTCTAATCTGTAAATTATGGGAGGGTATTGGGAGGCAGCAACTGTTTCATCTCAAAAATTTCTTGGTACTCTTTCGATATATGCTTCATAAAGCATAACTGAATCAATCTGACATGCACCTGGGAAGACATATTCAGCTGTCATTGCCTACTTAGCCACACCCACAAAACAGTAACAAATGTCTGACTAATTGCTGATTCCTAGACCACAAAATTAAAATCTCAGAAAGCGAAATGAGTCCTAAAGGAAACAGTTTTGTCATGAGTCAGAAGGGAGCCAAAGAAATAAATATTGAGAATCAGTATATAATGGAAACAAAATCTCAGCTCTTCCAAATGAGAGGAAAAATATCAACCTAATCTGAAACCCAGGAAAATCTTGTGGGTTTCCTGGACCACATTCAAAAAACATTGTACAGGTGGAAGCAATATCGGCTGTTTAAATAGCTTTGGCTTCATTAAGGAGAAGAGGTTGAAACAAACCAGAAACCACTAACAAAAATATACATCAAGTAAACCAACTGTCACTAACAATATAATTTACTGTGATTGGACCTGCTAATGAGATCAGATTAAGCTACTGTAACCAATTTCAAGAATAGTCATAGTAAGGAAATCTATTAGTATTTTCAAGCTGTGAGATACTAACTTGATTTCACATGCCATTAGATAGATCTACGTAGAGCCAGGAAATATATTTAAAACAAAAAGCTCACTTCTCTAATAAAATGGTGGTAGACTTAATATGTCCCTTTTCGGTGCTGATTAGTATACATGACACCACTGTAAATCCCCACTAACAAAACTGATTTCAACAGATTTCATTTCCTTACTGCTAAATACCAATATGATGACGCCTGTAACATTTGGGGAAACTGTTAAACGCCTTCAAGTCAGATGAGAACTAAGCAATTACTTTCCAACTTAAATGGCTAATTTATTAAAGTGGAAATTTGATCATAAAGATTATACATATTTACTGAGACCTTTAAATGATCATTTAAAGCTGCTGCTCATTGAACTGTCTCTTATTTGTTAGTGAACTTAATTATTGAAGAAGTGTGAGATGGACGCAAGTGGCAGCACTAGATGTAGTCTAGCAGATTAGATGCTGTTTTTCCCATGCTGCTTCATGACCTGCAGCATCCCTGAAGCTGGTGGCCTTTGGTTTAATGTAAGCGGAGACCTGCAATCCTGTTGTATTATTCTCTATTGTGTGATTGTATGAGCAAAACATTTTTTATACCTTTTAATATAAATTTGCAACAGAAACCTTGGCTATGTCTACACTAGCCAAAAACTTCAAAATGGCTATGCAAATGGCCATTTCAAAGTTTATTAATGAAGCGCTGAAATACATATTCAGCATCTCATTAGCATGCAAGCAGCCGCGGCACTTCAAAATTGACGCAGCTTGTCCAGACGGGGCCCCTTTTCGAAAGGACCCTGGCTACTTCGAAGTCCCCTTATTCTGGAATAAAGGGACTTCGAATTAGCCAGGGTCCTTTCGAAAAGGAGCCCCATCAGGACGAGCTGCATGGCGGCGAGTTGCATCAATGTCGAAGTGCCGTGGCTGCCCACATGCTAATGAGGCACTGAATATGTATTTCAGTGCTTCATTAGTGAACTTCGAAATGGCCATTTGCTTGAGCATTTCGAAGTTTCTGGCTAGTGTAGACACAGCCCTTATACTTGGTTTTTCCCTTTCCAAATTATAGCTCTTCAAATTATTTACTGGCCCTACATGAGAGATAAGCCATCACTCTAATTACGTTTTATGTACAGAGAGACTTCACTATTAAGTGGCTAAATACGGATTAGGCAATAAACTTTGTGAAAGGGATTGTCCTCCATTATATTCGTATAGCATGTGGTTCAAATTGTCATCAGATTATGAACACTTCTATGTTGATAAGATCCTTGACTATTTTCACCAATCTCTGGCAGACTTGGTTTTCTTGCTTTGCTTTTTTAGAAAAAGAACAATGTACTACTGTCATACCTGATACACAGGCAGTCTAAAAGGTCCAGAAATGAACCAACCTGATATCTGGACGCTCTTAGGCTCTGTCTACGCTACAAACTTACTTCAAAGTAAGCTGCTATTTCAAAATACATGCAGAGCATCTACACACACTTTCCCTTACTTCAAAGTTAACTTTGAAGTAAGGGAGGCTAACTTTGAAATCGCTACTCCATTCCCAGGCAGTGGAGCAGGGGCTTACTTCGAATTTTGACTTTACAGTTAAGTGTGGGTAGATGCTCCGCACTCCTTACTTCGAAATAAGGAGTTGGCCAAGGAGGAAAACCCCCCTGGAAGACAGAGACACTCTGGCCAGTCCAGCCAGGGCTCTATGGTTCCTGCCAGCTGCTTTAAAGGAAACAGCTCCCTGACAACCCCAGGCAGGAAGCTGAGACTGTATCACAAGCAGGGGCAGCATGAGCTCCCACTCGGACTACCCCTGCTCAAAGCACCAGCCTGCCTCTGCACCTGCTCGCCACCAGGGTGGCATGCCAGGACTCCCCTGCCTTCCTTGGGGCCCTGGACGAGGAGTCTGAGGGCTCACAGTACCCAGGCAAGGGCTGTGCCAAGAGGGGATTCTCCTGGACCAAAGATGAGCTGAAGGACCATCTAACTCTGTGGGGAAAGGAGGAGGTCCTTCAGCAAATTGGCACCCAGCAGAGGAACACGGAGGCCTTCAACTGGCTGGCCAGTGGCCTCGCCACCCACGGCCACCCCAACTGCACTGTCAGCAACATCCACATCAAAGAACTCTGCCAGACCTACATCAAGGCCCATGATGCTGCCAACCAGTCGGGGGCATGGCCCGTCTACGGCCTCCACTACCAGGAGCTGCACAGGCTCCTGGGGCCGAGGGAGGGGGCTACCCCAGAGCACATGGTGGACACCGCTGCTCCCTGCCCACCCCCACCCAATGGAGAGCAAGGATGAGGTGTGCCCCTCTGCCACCACAAGCCCACCATTTAGGGGGCAGCCATCTTAGGCCGAGGGCGACATTGAGGGCTTCAGCAATGGGACTCTTGCCATTGCCCTCTCCTCTGGGACACCCAGCTGAACCTCCTCCAGCAGAGCCTTGCCCCAGGATGTTGCAGCTGGTACATACAGGATGATGTCAGGGAGGGTGGGAGTGTCTGTTATCCTCAGCACATGCTCTGTTGCTGTGTGCAGCCTGGCAACCTTGTGAACATGCAGGCTGTGGGTGTTGGGAAGGGTCCTTTAAGAGGTCGGCTGTCTGCGACCCCATGCCTGCATCATTTCCTGGCCCCTTACTTTGAAGGAGGGGATAATAGCATGTAAACATTTAACTATGAAGTAGGGGGAAGCCTACTTCAAAGTAAGGGAGGGTGCATTTTGTGTGTGGATGTGGTACTTTGAAGTTGCTTACTTTCAAG
Source organism: Carettochelys insculpta (assembly GCF_033958435.1). NCBI lineage: Eukaryota > Metazoa > Chordata > Testudines > Carettochelyidae > Carettochelys > Carettochelys insculpta. Next base: position 143,458,286 of record NC_134137.1, read on the forward strand.
GTTGCTTTGCAATGTAAACACAGCCCGAGTGATGTAAAATAAAAATATGTCTTACTGTTTCTTGTCTTTTCTTTCAGTGGCATTAAATTATTCACATACACACACACACACACACACACACACGTTGCACTGAGCTTGAGGCCTAAAACCAGCACAACCACAAAAGGGACTCTGTTTCTCATTATATAATTAGTTATTTTGGAAGTAGTGTCTCAAGGTTTTAAATAGACTGAAGACAAGTTCTTTATACTGTTTTCATTTTCAGACCCAGCCTATACTTACTTGTCTATGCTTTCACAGCTGTTCTTGATTTATAGCCACTTGTCAGGGAATCTACAACAAAAAGTTGTTCCAAGTATGCATTTTGTCTCTAGCTGTAGCTTCTTACTAGGAAATAACATGTCGAGAAATAGAGTTTCAGTCTATTTAGCTGCATATACATTCAGTCAATGCCCTTTGCTGAACCTCCAACCAATTGAGAAATAACTTTCTGTGCTTCTGAATAAAGATAAAAGCAACACTGACCATTCCTTGATTTCTTGTGGGACCCAGTAGCTGGCAACAATCTCTTACTACAGCTATTACAGGATATTTCTTATGTCAGGAATTTCTTGGGAGTGTCTAGACAGCCAGCTACTAAGGCAATGGAGAGGAGCCCAACAGAGGATCTATCCCTCCTTCACACAAAAATCTTCTCTGTTCGTCTTCTGAGAAGTGCAACCTGCCTGTTCTTCCTCTTTCTCCAGCAGGCATAAGACTGAAGTACCTCAAGCATTTACCCTTGACTACATCTTATGGCACAGTCACTCAAAACTCCAAACATTTTTAAAGATCTCAAGCAGAAAATGGCTGTGATTTGTCCCACTTTCTCAAAGGTTGCTGTTCCAAGCAGCTAACACTCACCATGCCTTCAAAGATGAAACAGGGATACAGTTTTGCATAGAGCTAAAGCACTAGTATCTGGGGTGCGGGCGGGGGGAGGGGTTGATTGTTTTCATTTTTTGTTCTCTGTCAGTCCTGAAAACCCTGGCTGGGAAGGACCAGTAATTCAATTCAACCCAAACTGAAACTGAAGAGTCCAAACAGACCAACCAACCAGTAATTGAAAAATTCAAGTTTCAAATACTATTTTGTTCAATCTGAAACATTTCATTTCATATTCAGTTGCTTTTTAAAAATAAAAAGAAAGGAAAGGAAGTGCTAGACTCACAAACCTGCTAAAGGAAGAGCTGCCTGCCTTTATCATCCTTTGCCCAATGGCTGTGGCACTCACTGGGATGTGGGAAACCCAGGTTTCATTTCCCCTCTGCAGAATGGGGAGCAGGGATTTGAAGTTGGGCCTCCAACACAGCAGAAGTGTGCTGTTGGGGGAAGGGGAGAAACCAGGAGAAGAAGCTCTCCCTTTATCTATCAAAACAGTTACATTGTGTATAAACAAAATGACATTGGTTCAGGGACACGAACCTGGGTCTAGCACCTCCCAAAAGTATGCTGTAGCCACCAGCCTAGAGCAAAGTGTGAAAATGATTCCCTGAGTGTTCATGCACTGTATACAAAATGGAGCAGATTGATAGAAGAGCTATCTGGCAAGGAATGTTTTATGTACCAGTAGTTAGGGCAATGTCCTACAACATGGCAAACCAAAGCTCAAATGTCTGCTCCACATCCTGCGAAGGGGACAATTAAACAATGGTCTCCCACATCAGAAATGAGCGTTCTAACCTCTGGACTTGAGGAGTTGATGGCTTCTGCCCTTCACATAAATGTTTGTGTCGTATTCAGGTAGACCAAAACTTTGTACTTCAGTGAATACATTATCAGTCCAAATTTTTTTCCTCCACTCTCGTCCTGAGTACTGTTAGGAGAAGAGGTCTGGAGGTAGTGGGGAGGAAGGCAGAGAAGAATGGGTCAAAGTATTATGAACAATCAGTAAGTGGAGAGAAAGGAGATCCTTCATTCCCGCTTTTGAGAACACCTTCTTGCTGTGCGGGTGAAAGCCACAAGCCCCTTTCATGATACAGATTTATATAGAAACATAAGCATTAGAATTCATTCATAAGTATGGATGGAAAATGTTTACACTGTCCTAGTCACAGCCAACTATAGCAATAGGCTTCACAGTGCTGCACAACTTCTGCACGATGCTGCAACTTTTGCACTTTTGGGGATTTTCTTTTCAACTTACAGGCAAGAAAACACATGGGCAGAAAGAATGGTACAAAATTAACAATTAGCTTTACCTAACTATTTATCAGAGACAGGTAAAGATTATGAGCCCAGTTCTCTGTCTTTCCAGAGTGGACAGAATGGATAAGTCAGACAGTAAATCCAGTTTTCATGCAACATAAACACAATTGCACCAGACATTTTCCTGCATCTCCCAGAAAAGTGAAAGCTTTGCTGTTTAATATTATCCAGCTCAGTCAGCCTATTTATCCATGCAGGACAAATTAATGTCCTTTTGTTTTAAAATTACCCTCTCTGGAACAATAGAGGGAGCAGAAATGGAAAGTGAGGCAAGATGATAGTTAGCAGTTTTAAGTGAAAAATCCTTTGTCCAGTCAATGAGATTATATACAAGACAGAACAAGCCTTCTTCTAGATTCAATAGAATAAATGATAAATTAATAGGATTCCACAGTTCGGAACTGATCTGCCTCACATACATCAGGCAATAGCCCAGATCCTCTAATTCATGCCCATCTACTCCAATGTTATATTTAATATCAATCAGATGCATTGGAAAAAAAGCACACAGCATGACCCGGGAGTCCCAACAAGAAGAGGAGAGGGAAATGCCCTAGTAGAGAAAGGAGATTTTCCTTCAGCAACCATAGATGCAGCAAATTCTTTTGGACCACCAAGTTCAACAATCCTGGGCTCGACTGACATCGCAGTTGGTGGAGAACTGCTGCATGGCACCATGCTACAGAGTCCCGCCCTCCCACCCCCTGCTGCATTCAACATGGCCGTGAGGCTGGCATACTTACTGGTGGAGGGCATGAACAACCATATCTTCATAAACACCAACCTGTGAGAGCCATGGTTGATGGCCGTGAACCTACTTTGGACATTGATGTTCATTTCATTTGTTTCCTTATTAAGACTCCAAAAATTTTTTTAATTAAAATGTATTTACTATTTTGTTCATCAGATTGTTGTGCGCTGCTTGTGTAACTGAATGAAACTCTTATTCTGAAAAGGGATTCAGCTGTATTCATGTACAAAACATGGGGCTTGTCTACACTAGCCCCCTGCTGTGAAGGGGGCAGGTAAATAAGCTGGGTTGGTGAATAGCAATGAGGTGCTGTGCTGCATATGCAGCACCTCATTAGCATAATTCTCGCTGTGCGAACTTGGAAGTTGCTAACTTCGAAGCCCTGCCAAGCCATCTAGCCATGAGCACTTTGAAGTACCTGTGCAACTTCAAATTTCCTTTGCTCCCCAAACTCCCTTACTCCCAAGTGCTGCCAATTATCAGGAAGGTACAGGGCTATTCAGCCAGCCCCAGACCATGTCCCTTGATTGGGGCTGCTGTGAAAAGAGCTGATTAAGGGCTTCCCAATCAGAACCCATGACCTTATCAGCATGAGAAAAACATTGGAAAAGTAGCACTTTCTGTTGCTGTAGTCTACAATAATTTGCTCAGCGGCAAAATAGGAATGTATGTACCATCTGCTGATCTCCCAAAATTTGGGAACTCCAGGAATCCATTTCGTCTTGCACATTGTCAAGAGTCACAGTAGCTGTGTCTACACGTGCACGCTACTTCGAAGTAGCGGCACTAACTTCGAAATAGAGCCCGTCGCGGCTACACGCATCGGGCGCTATTTCGAAGTTAACTTCGACGTTAGGCGGCGAGACGTCGAAGTCGCTAACCCCATGAGGGGATAGGAATAGCGCCCTACTTCGACGTTCAACGTCGAAGTAGGGACAGTGTAGACGATCCGCGTACCGCAACGTCGAAATTGCCGGGTCCTCCATGGTGGCCATCAGCTGGGGGGTTGAGAGACGCTCTCTCCAGCCCCTCAGCTCACTGGTGGCTGCGTGGAGCGGCCCCTTAAAGGTCCCCTCCCCCTCCCTGCCTCTGCAGGAAGCTGAGGCAACGTGCAGGCTGCAGCCTGCACACGCGGGCAGCCTGCAGCACCCTCAGCCGCCCCACAGAACGGCGATGGCTGGCCGGCAGCCCCCCCAGCGCCCCCAGGGGACCCCCCCCAAGGGGAGCCAGGGCAGCCAGCCGAGCCAGAGGACCAGCCAGTCTGGGAAGCAGCAGCGGGGCACCTTCTGGATGGAGACCGAGCTGCGGGACCTGCTGGGGCTCTGGAGCGAGGAGGAGGTGCTCCAGGTAATGGGGAGCAAGAGGTGGAACGCGGATGCATTCGCTCACCTGGCCGATGGCCTGGCTGCCCGGGGTCACTCTGCCCGCACTCCTGATCATGTGAGGAGTAAGGTGAAGGAGCTGCGGCAGGGTTATGCCCGGGCCCGGGATGCGGCCAGCCGATCTGGGGCCGCCCCTGTCACTTGCCCCTTTTACAGGGAGCTCAGGGACATCCTGGGCTCCCAGCACACCTCCTCCCCTCCGGCCACCCTTGACACCTCGGCTGACAAGCCCTAGCAGGCCCTGCAGCCGGAGTCCGCCCCGGAGGCAAGCCCCGCACCCCGGGGGCCCCCCCCGGAGGCCATCCCCGGGACATCGCGGCAGGAGGAGGAGGAGGAGGAGGAGGGGGGCTCCTCCAACGCAGAATCCAGCCTGCAGATCCTCCTCTTGCCATCCCGGAGCAGCAGCAGGGCCTCCGACCCCCGGGGATCTCCGGACCGTGGGAGCGGACCCACAGGTAGGTACCCCTCTCTGGTGGACACCCCGGGGCTTGAGGGGCGGGGGTAACAGAGATGTGTCCAGGGCCCCCCACATGCTCACATGGCCATGGCCCCAAGGACACCAGGGCCATGGCCCTCACAGCACTGCAGCCATCAGCCCCTGCCCCCCCACCCTGCATGACAGTGCCATGCCCCATCCCCGGGCCAGGGGGGAGCGGAACCTCGAGGGGCCCCCGGGCAGAGGGGCTGGGACACCCCGCAGCAGCAGCATGTGTTGGAGTGGGGGGAGTGCCAAAGGGAGACTCAGGCTACATATGAGCCACAAGAGCTGAAGAGCTCCCAGGGCCAAAGGAGGATCCTGGCGCTACAGCTGGCAGGTGACACCTCTGCCCTGAACAAACAGGAGGCAGGAGCCGAGCTGGCTTGGAATTGGGGGGCGAGGGCGGGGGCCACAGGTAGAGGCTAGGGGAAGGGAGAGCTGGTAGGCAGCCAGCCAGAGGAGGGGGAAAGCTGCATCCCAGAGTGGCCCCCCTTGGGGTCTTCTCCAAACGACAGGATGGAAGGACTGTCTCTTCCGACAGCTGGTGCTGTCACTCCTGGCAGAAACTGGGCATCTGTGGCCTAAGAAACCTCTCCTGCTCTCAGACCCTGCGGGGTGAAGTGAGAGTCGCTCCCACCAGGGGACGGGGTGCAGGGCAGGGGGACCCCTGAACCCCATCCATCACAGCAGCATCTCCCGGGGACGGGGATGGGGAACCTGCAGCACAGGGCGGGGGGGACAAAGGCCACGGCTCGGGGCCCACACTAACGCCTGTCTCCATTCTTCTTCCCCCCCTCCTCTCCTGTGTCCTGCACCTGCACCTGCACCATCCGAAGGACCGGAAGAGAGCGCCGGCGAGGCCTCAGTTGTCCCGGAGAGCCCTCCGGGACCATCGCTCTAGGGCAGCCCCTCAGCCGAGGAACAACCGGCCACGCGGCGGGCTAGACAGCGGACCCCGCGCCTACAACCGCCGACGGCGATGGACCCCCAGCTGCTGGCTATCCTCCGCCGGCAGCTGGAGGTCTCGGAGCAGCAACTCCAGCTGCAGGAGCGGGCGCTGGCCTGGTGCCAGGAGGCATGGGGGGCCTATATGCAGACATTTAACCGCCTGGTGGACTACCTGGCCCCCATGCCGCGCCGGCCGACCCATCGCCCGCCCTGCCCGCTCTTGCAGCCCCACCACCAGCTGCTCCGCCTGTCGCTGGCCCGTCCGCCGTCGCCCCACCACCCACCCGTGAGGGCCAGAGCGCCGAGGGACCCCTGGAGCCACCTGAGACTCGCCGGCACCGATACCTTCCGGTCTAGCCCGCTTGCACCCAGCCGCGGACCAGGCTGCGAGCACGGCGTGGCTCCCGGCCGGGCACGCCCAGTGCCGGGCTATAGGGGCGAGGGGCCCGGGACGTGGGCCCCCCCTTGTATATAGTTGGACCCTGTTTTTTTGGTCCCCCCGTTTGCCCCGTCCCCCCCATGTAAATAGTTCTCCCCTTTCTCCTCCCTGGTTTTCTTTTTATTGTGTATGGCACACAGTTGTTTCTTTGGATTGTTTTATTTTTGTACATATTGCTTTGGTTGAACGTTTGTACCTAGTTTTCTGTTTGTGGTTCACATATTTATTTACACCCAAAAAAAAAGGTTCGGCCAGAAAAAAAAAATTTAAGTTCAGCTACAAGTTCGTGCTGTCATTTGTCCAGGGCAAGTGGGGGGGGGCGGTGGGGTGCTCCATGGTGTCGGCGTTGGGGCAGGAGTGTGGGGGAGGAAGGGGCGGGCAGTAGGGGGCCTGGGCAGAGTTCACCCCGCGGCCTGTTGGTCGAAGTGGGCCCACAGGGCCTCCCGGACCCGGCTCCCCTCGGGGTCCACCTGCCGACTCGGGGCAGCAGGTGGCTGCACGTGTGCCCTGCCGGCCTCCGCGGCCCAGCCCTGCAGAAAGGTCTCCCCCTTGCTCTCCACGAGGTTGTGCAGGGTGCAGCAGGCACCCACAATCTGGGGGATGTTGTTGGGGCCTGCATCCAGGCAGGTCAGGAGACATCTCCAGCGTCCCTTCAGGTGGCCAAATGAGCGCTCCACCACCTGGCGCGCACGGTTCAGGCGCTCGTTGAAGCGCTCCTGGCTAGCGGAGAGATGGACCGTGTAGGGGTGCATGAGCCACGGCCGGAGGGGGTATGCCGCATCTGCGATGACGCAGAAGGGCATGGTGGTGTCCCCCAGAGGGATCTCCCGCTGGGGGATGTAGGTCCCCGCCTCCAGCCGGCGGCACAGGCCCGAGTTCCGGAAAACCCGGGCATCGTGGGTGCTGCCAGGCCAGCCCACGTAAATGTCCTGGAAACGTCCCCGGCTGTCCACCAAGGCCTGCAGGACAACAGAATGGTAGCCCTTGCGATTGAGGTATCGTCCGCCACTGTGATGCGGGGCGCGGATGGGGATGTGAGTCCCATCCAGAGCCCCGAAGCAGTTGGGGAAGCCCAGGGTGGCAAAGGCGGCGACGGTGGCATCTGGGTCCCCCAGCCTCATGAGCCTGTGCAGGAGCATGGCATTGATGGCACTCACAACCTGCAGAGAAAGCACGTGGGACAGCCCCAGTGAGGGGTGAGCAGGGTGTGCATGGCCCTGCCCTGCCCTGGCCTGCCCTGCTCTGGCCCCCCTGCTCTGGCCCCCCTGCCCTGGCCCCCCTGCCCTGCTCTGGCCCTGCCCTGCCCTGCCCTGCTCTGGCCCCCCTGCCCTGGCCCCCCTGCCCTGCCCTGGCCTCCCCCTGTGGGTTCTCTTACCTCCATGAAGACAGCCCCGATGGTGGCCTTTCCCACACCAAACTGCTGGCCCACGGATCGGTAGCTGTCGGGAGTGGCCAGCTTCCAGACAGCGATGCCAACCCGTTTCTGCACCGTGAGGGCACGCCGCCTGGCAGTGTCCTGGTGCCTGAGTGCGGGGGTGAGCCACTGGCACAGCTCCAGGAATGTCTGCCGGCTCATCCTGAAGTTCCTGAGCCAGTGGTCGTCGTCCCACTCCCCAAGCACCAGCCGCTCCCACCAGTCGGTGCTGGTGGGGTAGCTCCACAGCTGCCGGCGTGTGAGGCGGGGGGTGGAGCGGGGTGCTGCAGGGGTAGGGGTTGAGCCCTGCTGCCCTGGGGGCATCTCCTCCCCTGGGGCAAGGAGGTGCTCAGCTGCCTCCCACATGGCATGGGTCAGGGCAAGCCCTGCTCCTGCCGGGAGGGCTGGGTGGACCTCTAGCTGCTGCTGCTGCTGCTGCTGCTGCTGCTGCTGCTGCTGCTGCTGCTGCTGGGGGTCCATGACTGCGGCGCCCGGGGTCTGTGTGCCTATGGCTCCTCAGACCGCGTGCTGTGCAGGCTGAGTGTATGTGGGAGGGGCCCTTTAAGGGAGCGGCTAGCTGTTGCCCCGGAAGCGCTAGTCCGCCTGTTGACCCTGTCAGCAGCTGTGCCTGGCATCCCTATTTCGATGTGTGCTACTTGGGCGCCTATTTCGATGTTGGGCTGAGCAACATCGAAGTTGAACATTGACGTTGCCGGCCCTGGAGGACGTGTAGACGCTATTCATCGAAATAGGCTACTTCGATGTAGGCTTCACGTGTAGACGTAGCTAGTCTCGTGTAGCAGAAGACAATTAATGGCCCTGCACACTTGTGTGATAGTGTCCCTCCCACAGTGGACTTTTCAACTCCCAAATGATTGTTTGCTGGCAGATAGCTATCTAACACTGTGGCTGTGGCTGTACTACCCCTCTCTTTCAGAAAGGGCATGTCACTTACGGCAGTTTGAAAACGCAAATAGGGCACTGATATGAATATTCACTGCCTTATTTGTGTAATGGTCAGGGTTCCTTTGAAAGGGTGCCTCAATTTTTCCCTTTTATTTTGCGGGGGAGGAAGAAGGGTACTTTCAAAATCGGGGCAACCTTTCAAAGGAACCCCAGCTACACAGCTATTTTTATTTTAAAATCAGCACTTTCAACGGGCCGGGTGGCCGTTATTATGAAAATGAGGCACTGAATATTCATACCAGCACCTCATTTGCATCTTGGTACTGCCATAATTTACATGCACCTTCTGAAAGGGAGGGGTTGTGTAGCCACAGCCTGCAAGTTTCCCCAGTGGAACAGCCACTTTCTTCTTAACTGTCAGGTTAGCTCTCAATTTGTGTTGCTGTGCTGCATTATTCGAGCAAGTATGGCACGCAGATCAAGGAATATGACCCTGTGCATGTGAAAGTTTTACAGCACTGCTCATCATCTCAACTGAGCATTTCAATGCAATCTGACCAGTCAGTGCTCATTTCTCTGGCCATGAATCGGTGCGCCACTATCCGCAATTGCTCCATGAACTCCAGAAACAACTCTGCATTGGTTTGTGCTATTTCCCACAGAAATCTCTCATCCAGGAAACCATCTTGTTCCCTGTGATTCTTCTTGTGGTTCTGCATATACCTTATATCTATCATGCATACTGTGCTTGCAATGATCATGACAGATATGAAGGTCTGTGCAGCTACATGTTTCTATCAGGGACGGTGGACGGAAATAAAGTTCAGGGCAAGATCAGGGGAAATTGAAAATAGGCATGAAAATTGTGGGAAAGAGATGATATTATGGGAGGGAAAACATTGCATTATGGGAAGCTGGCCCCTTACTCCCAGTCACACCTGCATGAGTCTTTTCTCTTTACCATGCTTTGCCATATCTATGCAAAAGACAGTTAGCGTGCTGAATGGTGGTAGGTTCTTCAATGGGAAATCCAACCATGATGCACCCTCCTGTGCTTAAGCACAAGTACTCCTAGTGAGATTGTGCAGTGCCGACAAAAGGAGCCATGCATGCACATACACAAATGATGTATCAACTGCAGTGACTTCAGGAACAATTTTTATAGTGGAAGTGCTAAGAGCCATTGAACCACACTGTAAACCATGGGTTTTCAACCAGTGTGCCTTGTTCCACTGGTGTGCCATGAGAACTGTCCAATTTCTCATAACCATTTTTTTTAGAGCCACTGCAAGGGAAAATTGACAACTCCATGCTGGCTGGGGTTCAAGCAGCTAGGCCACCTGAGTCCCAGCTGGCGCGTAGTTCATCCAACTTCCTATTTTCCCTTGCAGGAGCTCTGGCATAGGGGGAAGAAGAATGCGCAGAGGGCGATTGGAGCTGGTACACAGTTTAAATACTGCATCCCGGCTCCAACAGTCTGGCAGGGAGGGAAGCCTGATCTCTGAAGCTGCATCATCCCACACCCCATGAGTAAATGAGTAATCGCTGTAAATTTCAGAGGAAACTTGATTATGCAACATCCCATTTGACCCTTGTTTAGCTTGTGGTATGCACTGCTTTGTTGCAAATCTCTCTAGCAAGGCTATCACCATAGTAAATGTAAGTACATGTGATATTTATGAGCAATCAATTCAGTTGAAAAAAATCAGTGTGCCATGGAATTGTTTATCTCATTGAAGTGTGCTGTGTTCCCGAAAAGGTTGGGTACCACTGCTGTAAACATTATATTTGATGGAAACCTCATCAAGCCAGCAGCAGTACCGCCAGTACCACTTGTTCCAGCACCTATAAGTAGCTGTCTGCCAATGTGATTTTCATCAACAACTCTTTAGAGATGTGGCTTAAGAGTCTCAAAAGTGTTTAGCTACATAAATGTCATTAATTTCAATTGAATTTCAATGAGATTAAAGCTCCTAAGTCACTTTTGAAATAGGACTTAATTACTTTTGGAAACTTTTACCCACACAGCCAGCAAACTATCCTTTGAATAAATGGGATAAGTGGAAAGAGGTCGGGAACCAGTGAATTCTTGGTATGGTCTCTGCAATTCAGAGGCCGATGCAACTTAGCCAACTTACAGTGATATAAATCTGCTACCGCTAAGGACTCTGAGACCAAGAGGAGAAAGGAAAGAAATTGTGCTTCTTGGTTACTTACCACTCTTTACACAGGACTGAATGTCCACACACAAGCTATTGTGTAATAATTAATAGATATTACACTAGCTGAAGAAAGTCATTATGAAAAAAGCAACTGAATCTTATGTAAAAGTTGAGCTGCCAGCCATCATTTCTAATTAGTAAGATGCATATTGTTTTCTCTTACATAGGAGATTAATGACATGAGCCAACTGAAATAGACATGATTTCAATGTATAATATAATTTGGTTTGAATGAGTATGCTTCATGCAGATTGTGAAAGATTAAAAACCTGTCAATGTCCACAAGACAGATCTAAACCTCTTATCTAAATTTACTACCCACCCTTTCAGAGTCATAGTAAGGATTTCATTACACTTTCCACTTCGGCCTGAAACATATGCTTAAAAGAAAGCTAATCTGAACTATAATCAATAGTACAATATGTATTAAGGCCAAGCAGAGTTCCCTTTGTTTGGGTTTTATAGTTCTGATTTTCATTTGAAAAGTTTGAGAAGCAAAATTTCCTTCTGATTGACCATTAGTTTTCAAGAATATGAGACACACTAATTGGTATTAAGAATTGGAGGGGTAGCCGTGTTAGTCTGGATCTGTAACAGCAACAAAGGGTCCTATGGCACCTTATAGACTAACAGAAAAGTTTTGAGCATGAGCTTTTGTGAGCACAGACTCACTTCATCAGATGCTGGTCTTGGTGTCTTTTCAACCCCTGAACCAACCTCATCGTAGTGCCATGCATCAAGTATACCTGATGCAGCTTGCATGAGTTCCATTGCTTGCTACTGGAGACTAATTGACGTTATTCTCACTGGCATAATACATTTCAAGCTACCTATTCATGTCTTGGGATGTTTCTGAGGTAAGACAGACCTTTGAGGTAGCAAATGTTGAATGTTGTTGAAGCAAATGTTCCTTCATTATGAGGAATGCACTTGAATAATTAATCTTATTAGCACTTGTTTGTTTCTTTACTTTTTGCTTGGTTTTCTTTTTTAATTATGCTGTAAGGCACAGAGGCAGTCCCCCTTGGAGAGGTATGAAATTTCATAAGGGTGGCACAGCACAATTGGTTGCTGGGTCTCAGGCTCACCCATCTCATTAAAAATATGAAAATATGTTTGTTTTTATGTGTGTATAGTCACATTTATATACAGATTAATGAAGATTTTACATCCTATGTATTTTCTTACATGTGCCAAAAGGGTTCCTTTTTCATATGAACATAACTAAAATTTCTGTCATTTTGGATTACATTAGGTTCGTGGGGGGGCGCGGGCGGGAACACTGCAGGGACGAAAATTGGGGCCCAACTTAACATGTTTTTTCACTCCTGCTCTAGGGTGTTTTCCCCTTTGCGGGAGTCAGCGTGTGGGGAAAGGGAAAATGGTAGCTTATTCAAAGGCCTTCCCACATGATGTGATAGATGAATATTAATACAGGTTGGACTTTCCAGGTCTTTCTCAATGAAGTATGATTCTACAATCCCACTGCTTAACATCCTAATTCAGCAAGGCACTTAATCACTGACCTAACTCCAAGTAAGTGCATAGCCCCTTTGACCTTAATAGGACAACTAACATATTTAAAATTAGGAATATGCTCAGAAACCCTCCTTTATAACACAGATTAGTCCTAATCCCAGACAAAAACATATGAACTGGTTAAAGTAACAAACAAAAACTCAGACCCCCATCCATTGCTTTTAATGATAATACAGGACGGCAGCACCGTGAACACAAGTGGCACAAGTCACCATCTAAAGGGACTTGAAGGGCAGCCATGTTAGTTTGTAACTTTAAAAATAACAAGCACTTCTGCGTCACCTTAGAAACTAACAAATTTATTAGGTCATGAGCTTGTGTGGGAAAAATGAGCTTGTGCCACCTGGTTATATTCTACATGCAGTTACTTCAGCTACAACCAACATTTTGAAGTCTAAGGCTTAAAAGCTTTAAATAATTCATGTTCTATAAATATGTGAAATATTTTGTAGTACTGCAAGTTAAAAACTTAGGAAAATTATTTGCACATGTTATAGTGGGCAGAAAACTGTACCGAACACTTCACCAGAAGGCTAGATTGGCATTTAATGTCAGCTCTGACACAAGGTGGCAGTCTTTCCATTTTGCTTGTTGATTTTGTTGCTGTACTAGCATAAGAAAGTTTGCCTGAAAGCAAAAAGTTTGCCTGAAAGCAAAACACAGGTTGGTCTCTGCAAATGGATAAAATAACTGAAATGTGTGTATGGATTATTAAATTCAACTGCTGTGTTGAAAAGCAAAAGGGTAGTGTCCTCCTTTTTTTCATTTTTACAATATGCTGCATATTTCAGTAGTCTTTTAGTGGTGTTTTCTAGCACTGATTTCTCACTGTCTTGTTATTTATTGATGTCAAACATTTTGGAGCAGATGACGGCTTTATGCTCCTATATTGATTGTGGGGAAGGAGATAAGCCCTTTCTTTTGTAACAGCCATCATTGTGGCATACTAGGAATCTCCAGAGTTAAAAGTGTTCATTTCTACAGACTGAGCAAAAGAGCTAATTTTTCAAACTGAGATTTTTAACTCAAACAGATTTAAAGGAGACATAGAACATATGGGCTGTGTCTACACGTGCCCCAAACTTCGAAATGGCCATGCAAATGGCCATTTCGAAGTTTACTTATGAAGCGCTGAAATGCATATTCAGCGCTTCATTAGCAAGCGGGCGGCAGTGGCGCTTCGAAATTGACGAGCCTTGCCGCCGCGCGGCGCGTCCAGACGGGGCTCCTTTTCGAAAGGGCCCTGCCTACTTCGAAGTCCCCTTATTCCCATGAGCTCATTGGAATAAGGGGACTTCGAAGAAGGTGGCGTCCTTTCGAAAAGGAGCCCCGTCTGGACGCGCCGCGCGGCGGCAAGGCTCGTCAATTTCGAAGCGCCGCTGCCGCCCGCTTGCTAATGAAGCGCTGAATATGCATTTCAGCGCTTCATTAGTAAACTTCGAAATGGCCATTTGCATGGCCATTTCGAAGTTTGGGGCACGTGTAGACACAGCCATTCTGACCAGCAGGTTATGTACGTGCTGAATTTCTGTCCTCTGATCCCTCCTTTACCTCTTTTTCTGCTTCCAGTGCCTATTCCAAGGTTTGATCCTGATCTTCAAAGCCATCATTGGGTCAGGATTCAGCCATAACAGGATCTGAGTGTTGACCTGGCAATAGAGCCAGATTGAGAAACTCTGTAGGAATTGGATGACTGTGCTAATGTGCATCTCAGTCTGCCACCAGTGAAAAATACAATTGCATTTCTTGGGGATGGTACAGCTATCAATGCCCAGGCCAAAGTACGCAATAGCAGAAGAAAATACATAGTCATTTTTAAGACGTTAAACTCTGTAACAAACTTTCAAAGGAGACCCAGTGCATCCAGAACATGAGAAACTTTAGAGCCTGAAGGAAAGCAGGGAGTGATCAAGGAGCAGATTGCTTCACAAACTATCTTTTACAACAGGAAAAAGAAGGGCAGGAAATTTGTGACCCATTGCTAAAGTGACCATCTGTCCCATATTTGATGGGACAGTCCCATATTTGGAATGCCATCTTAGATTTTAAAAGGGACTCATTGTCCTGCATTTGCTCTCCTCTCTGCTGACCTTTTCTGCCAGTGGCTGCACAGCTGCTGGCAGGAGAGCACATAGGTCACTTCCCTGAACCTTGGGGAAGTGGGAAGACTATGGGTGGCTGCTACATCCCTGCTGTTTCCCCAAGTCTCCTGGGAAGTGCCAGGGGCTGCCGCCTCCTTTCCAGGTCCCCAGGGCTGGGTGGAGCCAGCCCCGCTCTCCCCCATATGTTGCTGTCCCATATTTGGGACAGGGAGATATGGTTGCCCTACACATTACCATTCAAATCAAATTTATTTGGAAAACTTAAAAAAACATAATATAAATTATTTAGTACTCACAAGTCACCAAAGTCAGTTTACTTTGTATTTATTTTACAAGTGTATTTTCTTCTTGCCTATTGTGTCTGGATTCATTTAAAGTTATCCTATGCCTTAATTAGTGCCTCATATAGTCTTTGCTAAGAAAACTGTTGAATTACCTGAAGATTCAGTCCTTTTTTAATGATAACGTATATGAATGTTTCTCACTAGTAAAGTCAATAGCTTGACCTAATTTTCAGTGGAATCAGTCATGATTTCTCTGAAAGATAATATTAAGTCTACAAGGTAATGCCATATGATTATATGGGGTCAAAAGACAGATTTAGTCTCATCCACATGGTATCTTTTTTCTTTTCATATCAAAAAAAGATATCAGGCAACATTATTCTGGTGACATTTCTACCAGAGAAGCTGCCTAAAAAAGGCAAAGCATCCAGATTACTTGTTTAGTGAAGGCTTAAAAAGTTCAGTTATAATTGCTGATTTTCAAAGCTTGACTTTCAAACATTTGCCCTTATCCTCCTTGAATCCCACTGTGAACCAAGCTAGCAGGATAATTGCAAAGGCCTTTATTTAGCTTGTTCATATCTTTAAAATTATTAGTATAACAAGGCTAAATGCAATATGAGCAAAGCAAAGTTATGGATGATAATACTTCATTGAAAAGTCTTCATAATGCAATGTTTCCCTCAAAATGATAATTTGGATACATTGTAAAGAAGTTTCTCTAAATATGAGTATGCAAATCACAGTGGATTTCTGCCATTTGTATTGTTTCATGACATCAGTTCATATTAAATCTCATGTTATCAAGCCTAGATGTAATGTTTCTAGCCTCTTGCCAGGGCTGGTGACAGACTTTGCTGGGCCCTGGACAATATTTGGGGGTAGGGGGCTTGACTTCAGGGGCTCTGGAAGGGGCAGATCTTCAGGCACAAAGGGTAAGGTTTGGGGCAGCCCCCAGCACCACCTGGACTGCACAACACAGGATTCTGGTGGTGATTTAAAGGACCCTGTGTATATTCCAGGAACCAGGTTGGGTTCGAACAACATAGTGCAAACTTTTTGCTGAACCAAGAGACATCAGGGATGAGGCAAGACCTGGACTTGGAATTGCTACTAAAAGAGCTGGAGAACCAGCCTGGGAGAAACTGGGGAAAAAATATGCAAAGAGGTAAGAACTCCAGCATTGTTCAAAGCATAGTCTAGAAGGACTAGGAGGAGGCCTGGAGACAAACTGAATATGGAAGGATTACAGGGGCTATGGTTACACTAGAGAGTTTTGTTGACAAAACCCCGGTTTTGTCGACAAAACCTGTGGAATGTCTACACACAAAATGCACTTTGTCAACAGTTTGTTGACAATACTCAGCGCTTTCACTGGTAGCATTCTGCCGCTCAGCCAAGAGGCAAAACACTGCTGTCAACAGATTCTGTCAGCAAAAAACTGTGTGGCCCTTCTTTTCTCGACAGCCAGGGCATCCAGAACAATGGGCAGCTCTGTCTGCTGTACTTCTGGGTGCTGGTTTTGTTGAGAGAGCAGCCAGACGATCTGGACAGTCTGTCGACAGAGTGAAGTGCTCTCCCGATTAGCTTTTGTGTGTGGTCTCACACTGTCCACTGAAGTTTTGTCAGGAAATCTCTTCCGACAGTGACTTCCGTCGACAGATCCCTGTAGTGTGACCATAGCCATGAAGAAATGCAGGAAGAGGCTATTGAGAAAGGAAGGAATGAAGGCTTGGGATTGGAATCAACTGCTAGCTTCTTCTGGGGTATCTCATTGCTGGGAACTTCCAAAGAATGCAGAAGGAATCTCCAGTCCAGTTTCTACATTAACAATGTGAAGACTAGGGTGTGTCCTATAAAAGGATTATCAAACTGTTTTGCCTCTTAAGCATGAAAGAAGGAAGGAATTCTTTACTGTGGAGAGCATGAGTTATTGCTACTGACTACCCTGCTGGCAAAAAGAATGAAAGCTGCAGCATCAAAAAGGTGCAGGCACACTATGGTGCAAACCCAGCGCCTAGATGAAATTAGTTTTTATTGAGAGGGCATTACAGATTACTAACCAAACAAATAAAAATGTATGTCCCTGGTTCATTTGTTTACTCTTGAGTGTCCAGCCACTATACTTTAGTACAGTGTGAGCTCTGTCTTGCTGTTTCTACTCAGGAGGAAGTTCTCATACAAAGTACAAAAGTTTTGTCCAGCCATCTTTTTCTGTAAAATTGCATGATAGGCCAGTATCTAATAACTATCCATTTGAAAGTTGCACAGTTTTTTCAGGTTATATGAGCTTTGGTTGAGTCAGAACTACAGAAAGGATCAATAGGAAAAATATTGAGAAAAAGAGGAAAGTAACGCCTCTGGCCACAGTGGGAGAAAAGACCTAGTATGTGGAGACTACTCAAAAGTTTCTTTTTGCCTAAATAAAATTAACCAGTTAAAATCAATGGAGATAAGCTAGAGCTCTGTCAGTGTAAGTGTGTGGAAGCAGCTGGCAGCACATATAGTATGAAGAGTCCGTGTGGTGAGCTGATATTATTAGAACTACTACATTAAATTATAACTGTGAAGGGTTTCCCAGTCGTGCTTGCTGGTGAAAGAGCTCTAGGCAGAACAATGCAACGGGAGTCTATCTGCACAAAGCCAGCCCAGAGTAAAGTGGGCTAAATTATGCTTCTGTCTTTAAGGAAAAGCAAAGAAGGGTCCTGCGGCACTTTATAGACTAACAGAAATGTCTGAGCATAAGCAGTTCCCGCATCTGACGAAGTGGGTCTTTGCCCACGAAAGCTTATGCTCAGACATTTCTGTTAGTCTATAAGATGCCACTGGACCCCTCGTTGCTTTTGCAGATCCAGACTAACACAGCTACCCCTCTGATACTTGTCTTTAAGGAGCAGCTTGCTTTGTCTCTCTGATTTGGGATTTTTGTGTGTTCTGAATTTTTAGGAGGTGCATTGCAGCATTTACAGCAAGAGTATTTTGCTTTTTATTGAACATCTGTGGACACATGTATACTTTGAGAGAGGGATATGATTCTCTGGTTGAATAGGATACTCATGCTAGCTCTGATTAAGCAACTTCACTAATCATAATAGAATAGCTGCGGCAACATGCCAAATGGCAATTGGCAGTACAAACCAGCTGCCCCAGATATCTATCCATAGGCAGGTTTGTACTTGAGGCAGCCAGTTCATGCTGCCACTGCCCAGACAACCACGGCTACATTAGTATGTTTAGTGTGGTACTACAAATATGCGTACTTGAGCTGGGAGTCATACCTCAGCTCCACCTGCAGCCAGCTTGTGTGTAGGCCATGAACATAACAGTACTTATTCTAGCACTCTGCCTGGTCTGACACAGCCTGGATTTGTTTAACTTCAGAGCATGCTGCAAAGCACAGGCATTTCCCTCTTTATAAAGGCTGTTACAGAAAGTATGGGTGAGGAAGCTGCATTTGCAGGCAGACTTGTGTCTATGTTCATGTTGTAACTTTGCAGTATATAAGATAGGCATTTAGAACCTATTTAATATTAAAAATTGGAAGGCAGGAGAGATGTTGATGGGCAATCTAGGATATTGCCAAGGCATGGAACAATTCTATTATTTAATCTTTTGTCACACCACCCTTATGAAACATCAGCCTCTTTTACTCTTAATGAAGCAAATTAGGTTCCTTCCATATTCTGGTTTTTCATAACAACATCATCAGTTCATATCAAGTTACCATGACTGTCCATATATAGCTGCTAATATGACATCAGTGGACCCAAATTAGTCAGGAAGGAGGTTCCTGTAGTTAGCTTCACAGAATCACATTAAAATGTAGGACTGA
The DNA here is from genome assembly GCF_033958435.1 of Carettochelys insculpta. NCBI lineage: Eukaryota > Metazoa > Chordata > Testudines > Carettochelyidae > Carettochelys > Carettochelys insculpta. The sequence continues at coordinate 143,476,830 of NC_134137.1, forward strand.
AAGGGACCTTGGTAGGTCATCTAGGCCAGTTCCTCGCTACATTGTCAGTCCCTGACAGCTCTTTTTAACATCGTCTTAAAACCTCCAGAAATAGATATTCAGCAACCTCCCTAGGTAATTTGCTCTGGTGCTTAAATATTCTTACAGTTATGAAGTTTAACATCAACCTAAATCATAATGGTTAATTTATTAGCATAGTAGCCTGGGCATTAGGACACTTATGTTCTGTACCTTGCTCTATGTCAAACTTCCTGTGTGATCTTAGGCAAGAACATTTACCTCTCTGTGACTTACCATTTCCGTACATCTCAGAGGATGTTTGGGAGATAAATGCATTAAATATTGTACTGGGCTCAGATAGCTGTATGATGAAGGCTGTTTAAGCACCTGAGACTGATAATGAAGACAAAGACTTGTAAATCAGCCTGACCATAATTTTGGCTTAGCATGGAGGTGGCATCCACAATACCAAACTTTCGAGTAGCTCTAGAATCAAATATTTAGTCATTTCTGTATACCAGAAGTATTTCTGATAAACTATCACCAGGGTGCACAAACTGGGGACATACCCACCCAGGGGGGCCCAAAATTTCAAAAGGGGGGAGCAACACAATCAGCCACCTTGTGGGCCCCTCCGCTGCCCCCCTGTAGCTTCCATGTACAGCTGTGCTGTGCTTGTGTGCTGCGTTGCCTGACTTCCTTCCGGAAGAGGGATGGCTTCATTTCCAGTCCCCCAACCGCACCCAAAGGGGCCCTCCATTGCTTTCCAGCAGCATCAGTTGCTTGCCTCCCTGCTTCCTGAAGTCTCTGCGGTCATTTCTGGTCCCCCCCCCACCTCATGTTTTGCAGAGGCAGCTGAGTGGGGGTAAGAGATGTGAGCTTTTACTGGCACAACCCCTTGTTTCACTCTCCCAAGAGAGTCCAGGCTTTTTTTTTTTAAGTGAAATTATTTTGGTCTCTTGTTTAGTTATTTTATTTACTTTAAAAAGCTACCCAGGAGAGATGGGAAAGCAGTGGGAAGCAGGCTCTTTAACCAGCAGGGAACTGTTGTTCTTTCTCCTAAGCTGGGTCAGGCTCTTGAAACAACATTAACTACCTGGGGCTGCTGGAGTTGGAAGGGCTCTATAAACAGAGTCATTTTTTTTCCCTCTTTAATACCTGCCTGGGAGGGCTGGGGAAGGTGTCTCTTCAAACTTGATTTGCCTCCGTCTACATAATGCATATCCTCTCTCCCATTGTGTGCATTGTTCTTGCACCATTGCAGTTTACGTTGCTGCCTCACATAGACTGGCACATGCTGAAAGGTCCCCCGCCCATATGTACAAAAACAGAAATTTCAGTTGGTTTGGGTTTTATTAGACAGGTTGGAGAGATGAAAAGGGGGGCCCGATGTAAAAAGTTTACTCACCCTGAACTAACATACTGAACCTTTAGAAAAAAGTTCAATAAACCTTAAATAAAAATTCAACTAACCATTTTATTGCTGAACATTGATTTTTACTAGAACCAGTCAAAGCATGGAATTTCTATTCCAGAGGAAACTGACCCTTGGAGAAGATTTTTTTTCTCTCTGTAACAGAATAAAATCATTTTCCATGAAACAAAATTTCTGAGAAAAAGTATCAGAGAGCGTATTAAAGTGTTTTGCTCTAATTTTCATATTTTATATTTATAAACAGAACATACAATACATTATGAAGCAAATTTGTTTTGAAACAATTAAAAAGTCCCAGCCCTATAAGATCCAAATGGAACCTTTTGACTTTTTCCAAATGCTTCATTGTGATTTATTAAAACAAAATTGTATGGAAATAATCATGTTCTTGTGGAATGTTTAGATTTAGATGAGTTAGTATTTTCTGGTAGAAAGCATTTCATCAGAAAATTTCCAGCCAACTATTGTTTTTACCAACAAGCACCTGAAAAAGTTGGTCTTTGCCCATGAAAGCTTATGCTCCAAAAATCTATTAGCCTGTAAGGGGACACAGGACTTCTTGTTGTTCTTACCTAGTTTGTTCTACACGGTGCTCAAATGACTAGTACAAATAATCTAAATAATAATAATAATAATAATAATAATAATAAAGTTTTTGGCATGGGATTTTCAAAGTGCTGTGGCATTGAACTAACGGGGAGTCGTTAGACCAATACTGGGTAATAATTATGGAGGTGGCAGTAGGGTGCTGAGAGAGAATCTCATTATTAATTAGTCTGAATTATAAGTAAAGTTTGCAAAATATGAATAAATTTACAATTTATTTGATGGGGAATTCATGAAAATTTTGGACATATTTTGCTGAACTGTTCAAATAAAGTAGAAACTACACACTTGACGTATTCAGCAATTCACAGGAGAAAACCTACTGACAGTGCCCTTTTTGAGTATTTCTGAGTGACCTATATTTTATTTTCATGATTTAATGCTGCAGGGAGAATAATATGAAGTGGAGGAGAGCGACGCCAATTTTTAAAAAAGTTTTCAGAGGTGATCCTGGCAATTACAGGCTGTTAAGTCTAACTGCATTATGAGGCAAACTGAAGTAACAAATTATAGTAATAAACAGACTTAGACGCATTGATGAACATAGTTTATTGGGGAAGATTCAACATGTTTTTTGTAAAGGGAAATCATGACTCAACAATTTACTAGAATTCTTTGAAGGTGGTCAACAAGCATGTGGACAAGGGGTAGCCTCCTTCGAAGGGGGGTGGGTGGGGGTAAGGAGAAACAAGAAAGCCATTTAGCCTGGGCCTCAGGAGACAAAGGGGCCTCAAGTTTTGACATCTTTTCTACCAAGTCATTTCCATTGTTTATATATCTCTCAGTTATAACAGAGACAACAAAACAAGCTCTATATACATGCAAAAGTGATTTAAATAACTGTAGGACCTCAGGCCTTCACCAATTTTTTAGTCACATCTGAGTTTTCATCTGCATGAATGGAAACTTGAGTAGCTTATGTGGTTATTGCTTCTATGTTATGAAACACTATTTATAGTCTTTGCATAGGTTATAGGTTTTGAAAATTGTGATAAATTCTTTTCCTATAAAATTATTTTTGCTTAGTCTGAGGAGGATGAGTTTAACCTTAAATTAGATGTTTACCTCTGCATAGAAGCTTTTTTTATTCCTGTTTTTATTGTGGGGTCTTTGTATACCAGAACTGTATCAGCCTTAGCTGTAAGTTACCTCTTCATCCAGTTTTAGATTCACCTTTAAAGGTTCTTTTTGTCATAATAAACTTTTAATTCTAGTTACTTAATACTCATTATATCTATTGTGTCAATCACCCCATGTTCATATTCATAATAATGCACCAGTTATCCGAGGAATTTAATAATGCAAACAAGTTAGCAGATGAAATTTCAAGATTTTGAAATAAGGCTAAAAAGACCATAATAAATAACAACAAAAAGTCTTGTGGCACTTTATAGACTCACAGATATTTTGGAGCATAAGCTTTCATTAGCAAAGACCCGCTTCATCAGATGCATGACTCATGAATGATTTGTGCATCTGATGAAGCAGGTCTTTGCCCATGAAAGCTTATGCTCCAAAATATCTGAGAGGAAGCCGTGCTAGTCTACACACTATCAAAACAAAAAGCAGTCAAGTAGCACTTTAAAGACTAGCAAAATAATTTATTAGGTGAGCTTTCGTGGGACAGACCCACTTCTTCAGACCATAGCCAGACCAGAACAGACTCAATATTTAAGGCACAGAGAACCAAAAACAGTAAGCAAGGAGGACAAATCAGAAAACGATAATCAAGGTGAGCAAATCAGAGAGTGGAGGGGTCGGGGGGAAGGTCAAGAATTAGATTGAACCAAGTATGCAGACAAGCTCCTATAGTGACTCAGAAACACTATAGGGGCTTGTCTGCATACTTGGCTCAGTCTAATTCTTGACCTTCCCCCCCAACCCTTCACTCTCTGATTTGCTCACCTTGATTATCTTTTTCTGATTTGTCCTCCTTGCTTACTGTTTTTGGTTCTTTAGCCGTGTCTACACGTGCACGCTACTTTGAAGTAACGGCACTAACTTCAAAATAGCACCCGTCACGGCTACACACGTCGGGCGCTATTTCGAAGTTAACTTCGACGTTAGGCGGCGAGACGTCGAAGTCACTATCCTCATCAGGAGATGGGGATAGCGCCCTACTTCGACGTTGAACGTCGAAGTAGGGACCGTGTAGTCATTGGGCGTCCCGCAACTTCGAAATAGCGGGGTCCGCCATGGCGGCCATCAGCTGAGGGGTTGAGAGACGCTCTCTCTCGAGCCCCTGTGGGGCTCTATGGTCACCATGGGCAGCAGCCCTTAGCCCAGGGCTTCTGGCTGCTGCTGCGGCAGCTGGGGATCCATGCTGCAGGCACAGGGTCTGCAACCAGTTGTCGGCTCTGTGGATCTTGTGTTGTTTAGTGCAACTGTGTCTGGGAGGGGCCCTTTAAGGGAGAGGCTTGCTGTTGAGTCCGCCCTGTGACCCTGTCTGCAGCTGTGCCTGGCACCCTTATTTTGATGTGTGCTACTTTGGCGTGTAGACGATCCCTCGCAGTGCCTATTTTGATGTGGTGCTGCTCAATGTCGAAGTTGAACATCGACGTTGCCAGCCCTGGAGGACATGTAGACGTTACTCATCGAAATAGCCTATTTCGATGTAGGCTTCACGTGTAGACATAGCCTCTGTGCCTTAAATATTGAGTCTGTTCTGGTCTGGCTATGGTCTGAAGAAGTGGGTCTGTCCCACGAAAGCTCACCTAATAAATTATTTTGCTAGTCTTTAAAGTGCTACTTGACTGCTTTTTGTTCCAAAATATCTGTGAGTCTATAAGGTGCCACAAGACTTTTTGTTGTTCTCGAAGCTACAGACTAACACGGCTACCTCTCTGATACTTATCACCATAATAAATAAGATCCCCAAATAGTTAGCATATAATATTCATTGCAAAGTATAGATAATTAAAAGTTTATACGATCAATAGCCTTTAGCAAAATATTTTATTGAATTACTGTCTTTTAAAAGAACTCCTTTATAAAAATGAAGCAAAGATTTGGAAGTGGAGCAAGTAAGAGAAAACAAAAGCAACAGAGTGAAGCAGCAGTTAAGAGTTTAAAGCCAATACTGTCATTTCTCGTAGAAGAGATACGTCGGTGGGGGCAGGTAAATATTTTGGAGGGTAAGGATAGGGTCCAGAGTGATCTAGATAAATTGAAGGATTGGGCCAAAAGTAATCTGATGAGGGTCAGCAAGGACAAGTTCAGAGTCCTATATTTGGGACAGAAGAATACCAAGCGTTGTTACAGGCTGGTGACTGACTGGTTAAGTAGCAGCACAGCAGAGGCTGGATATAAGTCAGCAGTGTGCCCTTGTGGTCAAGTAGGCTAACGGCATATTGGGGTGCATTAGGAGGATCATTTCTGGCAGAGCTAAAGAAGTTATTATTCCCCTCTATTCAGCACTGGTGAGGCCACATCTGGGGTATTGTGCCCAGTTCTGGGCCCCCCAGTATAAAAAGGATGTGGATGCATTCAAGTGAGTCCAGCAGACAGCAACAATTATCCCATGATTAGGGATCTGGAGCACATGACCTATGAGGAAAGGCTGAGGGATCTGGGCTTATTTAGTTTGCAGAAGGGAAGAGTGAGGGGCAATTTGATAGCAGCCTTTAACTTCCTGAATGGTAGCTCTAAAAAGGATAGAGAGAAGGTGCTTTCAGTAGTGGCTGATGGCAGAACAAGAAGCAATGGTCTAAAGTTACGGAGGGGGAGGCGTGGGTTGGATATTACAAAAAATTGTTTAGCAGGAGAGTGGTGAATCACTGAAATGCGTTACCTAAAGAGGTGGTAGAATCTCCATCCCTGCAGGTTTTTAAGTCCCAGCTTGACAAAGTCCTATCTGGGATGATTTAGTTAGGGTTGATCCTGCAGAGGTTGATCCTGCAGGGGGCTGGATTCAAAGACTTCCCAAGGTCCCTTCCAGCCTAACGATTCTATGATTAGACAGTTACCATACTGACAGTGAAACTTACAGTTCTGATGATGAAAACTTGTACCCACAAATGACATTTAAATACCACTGCCTCAGAATGGGTGGTCATAAAACAAGACACAGAATTGCCAATAGCAGTGACAGATGTAGAATCTATGCTCAGTTTAGAGACTGTGCTGGCAGAAAATGAAGGCCTCAGATACGCTGCAGGGAAAGAGCGAGAACTTATGACAAGCACAGGACACACTGTAACAACAGTGGCATCAGAATTTGATACTGGAATTCTTGATAGAAACAATGTTTCCCAAATGCAGTCATTTCTCAAAGTTAGTTGTTTTCAGATTGCAATACACTGAAAGATGCTGAAAATCATACTTTTCCCACTCATCTCCTGACAAAAACTCTTCAAAATGAAAAGATCTACACAACAGACTGGCTTTGCCAGAACATGGAAAAGCAGGATCTGTATTTTGTACCTGTTTCATTTTCAAAAGCAACATTTCAAATGCATCGCTATTCTCTGATCCATCCACTTGGCGCATCAGCAGAGGTTGGAGGAAGATAAAACACTGAATGACTGCACATGAAACTTTAGTATCACATAAACATAACTATGTTACATGTAAGTCAGCTGATAGAGAAACACTAGCTGACAGTTCAATTGAAAACTTACTCATGAGTGAAATAAATACAAAGTGATAACTGAAAAAAACCTCCATGACCGTGTCTATACTAGCATCCCCTGTCAAACGGGGGATGCTAATGAGACACTTTGGGATATGCTAATGAAGTGCTGCTGTGACTATGCAGTGCTGCATTACCATAATGACAGCAGTGGCACTTCAAAAGTGCTGCTTTCGATCCCACGCGGCTCATCTACATGGGGTCCTTTTTGAAAGGACCCCCCGCAGACATTGCAATCCCCTTATAGGAATAAGGGGATTTTGACATCTGTGGGGTCCTTTCAAAAAGGACCCCTTGTAGACAAGCCGCGTGCGATCAAAAGCAGCACTATCCAAGTGCTGTGGCTGTTATTATGCTAATGGGACACTGCATATTCATTGCAGCTCCTCATAAGCATATCCTGAAGTGTCTCATTAGCATCCCCTTTTGAAAGGGGAGTGCTAATATAGGTGTAGCCCATAGCTTCCATATGAGGAGAGATGAATAGGACTAGTACTTTCAGCTTGGAAAAGAGACAACTAAAGGGAGATGTGAAAGAGGTCAATAAAGTCATGACATGTAGAGAAAGTAAATAAGAAAGTGTTATTTATGCTTTCTCATAACAGAAGAGCTAGCAGTCACTGTCTGAAATTAATTCACAGCAGGTTTAAAACAAGAAAAAGGAAGTTTTTCCCATCACACATAGTCAACCTGGGAACTCTTTGCCAGAGAATATCATGAAGGCCAAAGCTATAACAAGGTTCAACAAAGCACTAGATACATTCATCGAGGATAGGTTCATGTATGGCTACTAGCCAGGATGGGCAGGGATAGTGTCCCTTCCCTGTTTGCTAGGAGTTGGGAATGGATGAGGAGATGGATCACTTGATAATTACCTGTTCTGTTCATTCCCTCTGAAGCACCTGCCATTGGCCACTGTCAGAAGGCAGGACTCATGGCTCAAAGGACTTTTAGCCTGACTCAGTATGTCCACGCTTATGTTCTTTTATGTATGTGTGTGTGTGTATATAATTATAAGTTGTTCTAAATGAATCATCAAGACTAGTCATGTAATAAGAGTCTGAATAGAAACAGCAGCTGTTACCCTCAATAGCGTATAATGGTGCTCAGCTCTGCAGCACCAAGAGTCACAATGGCAGCTTTCTACAATCTGTGGGTTATATTCAGTTCAGATCAGTTCATTATCAGCATAAGGTTTTGTTATTCATAGTGCCCCTTCAATTAAACTGACATCAGAAGTTGTAAAGAAGAAAGCTTTGAGAACATTTAAGTGAGAATATTTTTGACCTGATGGAATAATGGCAAGTGGGATTCAATCTTCTGTAGTAAAGATTACCTCCAACCTTAGTGACTTCTCAATTATTAGCATTTCTACATTCAAACAATATGATATATTGCTTTTCCCTTTCACATGTAGACACTTTTACATTTTACTCAAATCATAGGCTTTAGCTTCCACTCCACAAACAAGATTTCATGAAACAAATGAAGCAGGGATGAAGCAAATCTTGTGCTGAACAAATAATGTTAATCTTTCACCTCCCCAGATTAAATATGTGTGTTGCAAAATGCCTTCTTGATTCCTGGGCTATTGGTGGCAGGATTTGATAAAATTTTGATGTCATGAGAAACTCTTTAAACTTTTTAAAACTGTGGAACTTCTCACACAGATGTCATAGATACACCATCAGAGTTCATCTTTTGAAACAAACTGTAATTTTACATTAATCTCTTCAAAAATCTAGCTGCCCAGTTGAAGTAGACTTCAACGTCAGGAAGTTTTTAAGTATACATTTGCTCTTAGCTTCATCACATGGCTTACTTTTTCACCATAAATAATTGTTCTGTATTCTCAGGACCTGATTCTTCTTTCACTTGCACAATAGTGTAACTCTCATCACTTAGTATAATTATGCATGTGGGAAAGGAATGAAAATATACCTGTTATCTGGTGCCTTTACTCTTCAAATGCTTGCAGGGAGATAGCTGTCTACTTAGACACTGCTTAGCCAAATATTTCATATTTGGTTCTCAGTATTTTTTGCATAACTCACTTTCCTCACCCATTGATCACTTTCATTGCTCATCTCAGAACTCCTTCCAAATTTTGCAATATAGTCAGGGACTGAGGTACCTAGAATATTCCATTTGCTATCTCAAGGACTACCTGATCCATGACTTATTACTATATATTTTACCAACTGAGGGGGAAATTGGCTCCTTTCAGCCATCCTTCCTTTTGAAGTTATTTTCATTTATTATCCATTATTTAAAAGGATTTTGTCTCACATGGTGGAACTGAAACATTGAAAGCTAAGGCAGAACTAGTGTTGCAAAGATTTCATGATACAAAGGAATTGTCCGCCATGTGTAGAGAGAGTATGTCTTCTACATAGATGTTAGAGCTGGAAACCTGGTCCCATTGACTTCAATGGCAAACTTCCATGTGACTTCTATGAGGCTGGGACTTAAATCTAGTGCATCCAAAATAATACAGGCTTTGACAGTGTATTGGCATTTCAATTTCACAGGTGACACAAGTCTGTAATGGAGGTGATTCCAATTATACCCTCACATATTCAGAACTGATTGTATGTCTGTGTCAGACCTTTCCTTGGTCTCAGAAGAATTTTCAAGTTGCAGGATTGAATGATATTGTCATTGTCTGAAACTAGCACCAGGTAAATCATAAAACTGAAATTATGATGAATTTCATCTCAGAAAAATAATGTTACCTTTCAAGGTAATTGCCTCTTTCGCATAATGAATAATTTAAACCGGTATGGGTATTTGGTAGGTCTTCTCCATTGCAAAGGTATCCTTTTTTTGTGTCTCATTTGTGTCTTCTGATTTCTGGACACATACTATGCCGCACTATCTTTCTTTATATCAGAGAAGGAATTCTCATTCATTTGCAGATTTAGCATTACGAAGGATTTCAGTCTTTGTGTTTTGTAATGTGTGAATATCTTTTTCACAATTTTGTATATGATCAGCCAACTCAATGAAAGCACAGTCTGGCTCTGGCACAATTTTATCAAGTGTGTTTGCCAGCGGGTTCAGCACAACATCTATGCTGGCCCAACAAAAGAACACTTTTATAAAAGGCAATGTGTCAGTCAATGTGACAAGGCAGGTTTTCAAACTTGCTCAGCACCCACAATTGGTATTACATTTTCAAAAGACCCACTTGCTCAGCACCCACTACATTTTCAAAAGACCTCAGCATCCAGTGACTCCCAAAACTGCTTCCAAGGGGAGTTGAGAGACCAGTGCACAGCTGGTGCGGCAAGGCCTGAAATAGACATGTTGTGTGAAAAGGACTGTCATCCCTCATAAACAGTCCTGGAAGAATTTAATTTTTTTTTTTAATAATTTTGACTCATAATATCAATGTTGATTTTTAAATACTTCTGATTTTTTTATCCGTTTAAATTTTCATCATTGTACAAAAATATTGCTTTTTCTGTTTTTATAGATTTAAGTTTATGAAGCTCCAGGAAATTACAGAGGGAGGGAGGGATCCAGACAGTAATTCTTCTAGGACCATAGATATTCAGATTCAAAAAATTAAAGCTTTCTAATTGATAAAAACAAAACATGTCTAGATGTGCAAAGTAAATATCCTTATATCAAATTATAGTAAGTTCTCTAGTAATATATTTCTTGTTTTGCCTCTCTGTACACTTTAATTTCTTATTGATGGAAAGTTTTTTTTTGGTTTGCAAGCGTACTGTGATATAAATGGTTACCAACACAGACCAATAGAGACAGAGACTGGGTTAATTCAGAATACTAAATAGACAGAGCTCATCAAGGCCGTGTCTACACGTGTCCCAAACTTCGAAATGGCCACGCAAATGGCCATTTCGAAGTTTACTAATGAAGCGCTGAAATGCATATTCAGCGCTTCATTAGCATGTGGGTGGCAGCAGCGCTTCGAAATTGACGCGGCTCATCCCAACGGGGCTCCTTTTCGAAAGGACCCCGCCTACTTCGAAGTCCCCTTATTCCCATGAGCTCATGGGGAGCTCAAGGGAGATCTAAGAGAAAGAGTGTGCCTGAGGCCAGCTCTAAGGAAAATGGCAATTTGGACAAACTTCCATTTTGATGCCCCAGTCCTCATGGATGAAGCCCCCCCCCGCCCCGCGCCGGCCAGGCTGTCCTGAATCCCCACACTCCCCTCATACCAACCCTTCACCCCAACCCTGCACTCCCATCCTGAGCCTCTGTCCCCTGCACCTCTTCACTCCTAACCTCTGCACCTCCCACCTGCACTGTGGCCCATTCACCCTAACTCCTGGCCTCCTCCTGCACCCCCAACCCCTTTCCTTCTTGTTCTCCTAACCCCTGCACTGCAGCCCCTTCACCCCTAATACCTGCACCTCCACCCTATGCCCACATGGGGATATTGACCTGGAAGCATGGAGCGACTGGCAGTGCTGCTCACTGTCCCCACTCTGCTGCTCCTTTACCCTGTGCACCCTTACAGGCCATGAGGCAGGAGAGAGGACTGACAGCAGGGCTCCCTACATCCAGGTCACTGTGTCTGCCATCTGCCTGGGCTGCACAGGGAAAGGGCATGAGAGCACCAACTCCTAATACCTCATAGCACAGTCCCAGGTGGGGAAAGTGACCTAGGTACAGGGAGCCCTGAGCCGCGTCTGCACGTGCACGCTACTTCGAAGTAGCAGCACTAACTTTGAAATAGCGCCCGTCACGGCTACATGTGTTGGGCGCTATTTCGAAGTTAACATCGACATTAGGCGGCGAGACGTCAAAGCCGCTAACCCCATGAGGAGATAGGAATAGCGCCCTACTTCGACGTTCAACGTCGAAGTAGGGAACGTGTAGTCGTTTTGCGTCCCGCAACTTCGAAATAGTGGGGTCCGCCATGGCGGCCATCAGCTGAGGGGTTGAGAGACGCTCTCTCTCCAGCCCCTGCAGGGCTCTATGGTCATCGTGTGCAGCAGCCCTTAGCCCAGGGCTTCTGGCTGCTGCTGCGGCAGCTGGGGATCCATGCTGCAGGCACAGGGTCTGCAACCAGTTGTTGGCTCTGTGTATCTTGTGTTGTTTAGTGCAACTGTGTCTGGGAGGGGCCCTTTAAGGGAGCAGCTTGCTGTTGAGTCCGCCCTGTGACTCTGTCTGCAGCTGTGCCTGGCACCCTTATTTCGATGTGTGCTACTTTGGCGTGTAAACGTTCCCTCGCAGCGCCTATTTCAATGTGGTGCTGCGCAACGTCGAAGTTGAACATCGACGTTGCCAGCCCTGGAGGACGTGTAGACGTTATTCATCGAGATGTTGCTACATCGAAATAAGCTATTTCAATGTAGGCTTCACGTGTAGACGTAACCCTGGTGTGTGTGTGTTGGGGCAGGCAGGGACTGGGCGAGGCAGATGGGTATATGTGTGAGAGAAAATGCATGGGAAGGAGGGGGAGTGTGTGTGTGTGTTGAGGGAAGTTTGTGAGCATACTGTCTCTTTAAGAAAGCACTCAGGATCAGGGGTCTGAAGTAGCTGGGCAGTAGCTGGGCCCCAGAGAGGCAGCACAGACAGATTCCCCCACCCCAGCTCAGTGGAGTAAACAGTGATACGGGCAGTGGATAGGAGTTCACCTGACGTCAGCCTTCCTCTCTGGCCCCCCCGGCACAGACAGGAAGATCCCAGTCCCAATCAGCATAGACAGAGGCAGCTCAGGGGCAGGAATGGGGTGAGGGGGGACAGAAGCCGCTGCACACAGCAATGGAACAGAGGGGATGTGGGGCAACTCTGTTCTAGAGAAGTCACCTGGCTCGTCATCCTGCAGCTTGGGTCCCTCTGCCCTGTCCAGACGCTGCCATTCATTTGCCTGCCTACTGTCTAGCCGACTTTCTGCAGGTCAGAGGGGACTCAGGGAAACCCTCGCCCAGTGCGCTGACTGGCCCTGAGCGCATCTTCTGCTCTAGTCTCTGCCTAAAGTAGATAACCCCTGTGGGAATTATAGCCCAGTGCCCTTCAGTTCACTTGCTTTTGTTATGTGATCTTTTTGTGGCCAATAAACCAAGTCTGGAGGAAAGGGTTATACAAAGGCTAATGTTTTGGACTTTAGTCCCCTTCCTTGTCTGGTGAAATGACTCACCCACTGTTCACACCAAGTGCATGATTCCCCTGTCTTAATCTTCAGTCCGAACTATACACAATGTCATGCTTAACCTTGCAGAAGCTATTTCAGGACAGAATAATGATTATTACAGTAAAAGCTTGGTCATCGTTTCAGAACAATTTGCATTATCACACTTAAAAAGGAAACAGGTACTTCCACTTTGGATTATTTCTCTATACAGGTGCAACTAAGGAAAATAAGAAAAAAAGGAGAACACAAAGCTCTGAATATGATAATGATCTCAGGAGAAAGCACAGAGTGGTGCTCACTCTATTACAGCAATCACACATGCACACAGGCCGGGCATATCTTTCCTTTCCCGGTGAGAGAAAACAGAACAATAGCACCTCTCCCACACTGCCAGAGCCCTTTCACCTTATGAACTCTTGTGAGCAATTTTAGACATGCTTTTCCCATGGAATATTCATTTAATTAATTGTGTTAAATAGAGCCATTAATGCAACCTGACTAAGGGCCAGTTAAAAACAGAAAAATTCTCATTTCTGAATGGAAGGTCATTGCAAGCCAAAATATATTCAAGCTCATCTTCCCAGTGCTTTTGTTCTTTCCATGATACTCATAAGCTTGCTGATTCATATTGAGCTCGATAGTTTTACATTAACTAGGAGTTTTAGACTAACCGTGACATAATGAATTTTTAAACCACTGACAGTACCACTAGAATGAGACTTTCAGTGGCACGTATTTTGTACACTTGCAAGAGAACCAGATAGCTACCATTTACTTTTTCAGTAATTATTCAGACTTTTTATTACTTCATTGTTTACTAAGCTGTAGTAACTAAATTTCTGCTGAAACCATAGCATTCTTCAGCTGGAACATTAATCCATTCAGTAACATTGATCTGGCACCAGCCACATGAAAACATACAATGATATCATATTGTGGCATGTGGCCCTTCATTGTACATAATCCAAAGTGGAAGTACCAGTTTCCTTATTCAGTACAAGGACACCAGAAGCCCAAAATATTATATTGTTCACACTTCTATCAACACACCTCCCAGTACTGTTGGTTTCAGTCTAAAGCAAAGCAGTCTCAGCAACCACTGTAGCAAGGGCCCCTCTTCCTACCCCCACAAGACTTTGGGGCCAGCAGCCCTCACTCCTCAACAGGGGTCAGGCTGTCAGCTACTTTCCAGAGCAGGAGTCTGGCTGCTCCCTTCCCCCAGCTAGTCCCACCTCACAGCTACTTGTAGTATTGTTAATATCTCGTCATTTTTTCCCCACTTCAACCATCCTTTGAGGCAGCTTTTAAGAGGTCTTCATCAGGCCCCTGAGAGGAGTCAGCTGATCCCAGCCAGCTGCTCCTGATTGCCCTCTACCAATCCACCTCTAGTTAGCAGGGGATTTGGCCTGTATCCCTCCTTTGGAGCTTCTTTCCCCACTGCAGTAGTAGGCCTCTGTCCTGTCCCAGTCACACCACAGTACACGAAAATGGTAAAAGGGACCAATAGATCAAGTTTCCAAGGTCCTGGTGGTGTGTGCATTTCACAAGTCTAGGTCTGTATTAATCATTGGGTATTTGGTATGTAGCTAATAGCCACACAGAAACCTATGGGTGTAGCTGATAACCACAGTATGATTTGTTATACTGTTTCTTCATGTTGTTTGTCTCTCAGTTTCCTCCATACCATATCCATTGTAGGTTTGTTTGTCTTCTGTCAGACCTGAATAATGTTATTCAGTGGTTTAGTCTAACTGACTTGGTTTAATTCTTCACTTTACTGCACACAAACACAATCATGGAGACATGCCTCTAAGATTACAATTACTGTACACATTACACACTGTTGACTCAAATTCATGAGCTACAGCAAAATCAGTGCATTATTACAATGTTTAAAGCAGGCAGTTGTGACTTTATAGTACAAAGCTATTGTACATTACTTACTTATTGTACATTACTTACTCCCTTCACTCCTTCTGGCTGTAGATATTGAGTTTGTAGAATCTACTCTAATAACCACCATTCCTGGGAATATTGACTATGGAGATTCAGAAGTCTGGAGAAAATAATATTTCAGTAGCATATAATGGTTGTGTGACCTTATTCTTTAAGTGCTGATTTCATGCAATGGCCATTAAATAGTACAGATGAGCATAAGGAAATCATATTAGTAGTGGTGATGTCACACTGTCTGAAGCGGTTCAAGATCATGAGTGCTAACCTCTGCTGAAAAAGCAGGGCACACGCACCTATTGGATTTCCCCAACCTGTCATGACTGTGAAGTCCTGAAGCACTATAACCACAGCAGTCCCATCAATAGGATGAGGTGGGACCGCTGCCCAGGCTCTGTGCTTTTGGGGGCCCTGCAATGGCCGCCCCAATGTCCTACGCACTGGAAGGAAGTGAATTACTTGGCACTGGGGTTTGTGTGCAGCAGTGGCTGCAGCAAGAGCAGGAGGTCCTCTCCCCCACCACACATCATCTAGTCCTCAGGAGCAGCAGCCTGCTGCACCTAGCCTCTCCACAGTAGGGTGGCAGGGCAACAGAGCTAGCTGCCATTCCCACCACCCCGATGGCAAGTGGAGCAGGGGGAGGCAACCCCTTGTGGCTGCTATCACCACATGTACATCTCCCAGTCCCAGGTAATCCCCAGTCCTCTTGTTGCAGGAGGGAATAAAGGGTAGGGTAGGGGTTGCCCTGGGCCCTGCCCTACACCCCACCCCCACTGGGGATGACTCTGACTATAACAGTCTCACCTGGCAGTGACGGACCATCCTCTTGGCCACTCCTGTGTATCGTGCCACCCTGGCAAGCTGCACTTCATGGCACCAAAGATCACATAAAATATTCAAGCTCCTCTCTGTTCCAAGTGACCAGTCGCTTACTCCGGGCTGATTTTTATCTCAGACCTCCTGGAAAAGACAGCAACTCTCACCAGTCCTATCATAGGATTTATTAAGAAGCACATAGAAATGAGGTCAGTGTGGACAGGTTAAACCCAGCAATGCACAAATGACTTACACTCTAGGGTTCTGCAAGGTGAAAGAGTTTAGTAATCCCTGCTCATTTAATGTCTCGTACGCCAACCAGACTGATCATTGACCTCTGATTTTGTGTCCTAGATCCAGCATTGTGAGACTCTAAACAGCAAAGAAATGAAGAATTTTCATGTCAGCTGTATTTATCGTCTTCTTCCTGCAGTCTAGCTGATGGGAGGAGCTTTCCTATATGTAGGGCCATTAACTGAATCTTTATATCATGATGGTTCCCAAAGGCCCACTCAAGAAATTGATCCTTCTCAAGGGGTGGGTCAACCACTCCTCTGCCTGGGGTTCACAAGTTCTGAGCTGGCATTTTAACAGTTATAAAGCAAAACTTACATATGACCTTATAGTGTGTGGTTGAGATATTACAAGAAAGATTAATGTGCGTGGCAACTTACAAATCTTTTTAGAGTCTAAAAACTAAGCTCATCTTTACAAGCTTAATGTCTACCCTGAACAGAAACTGCACAGCTGCAATTCTTTTGCAAATTTAACACCAGCAACCAAGGACTGAATAGAGTCTGGGAGTGGTTGGCCAATTACTAAGCTGCTTCTCCACTCTTGAGGTTAACACCTCCCCATTAGCTACTGAAAATGGGCCACATCCTCCCTGACTAAATTGACCTGATTTCTCCTCTCTTGACATTCACAACTCCACATGAACTGCTGATAATGGGCCACATCCTCCATGACTGAATAGACTTTCTCAGCTCTGGCCCTCCCCCTTACTGGGACTCCCTCCTTTTCATAAGCCCATATATTTAAATCCTCCTCTGAAACCTCCCCCACCCACTGCCCACTCATGCATCTGACAAAGCGGGTCTTTGCCCACGAGAGCTTATGCTCCAAAATATCTGTTAGTCTGTAAGGTGCCACAGGACTTCTTGTTGTTTTTGAAGATACAGACTAACTCGGCTACGCCTCTGATACTTATCCTGAACAGTATGAACTTACAGGTGATCTGATCAGATTTCCAGCTGTAAGTGTGTCTCTGCTCAGCTGGTAGCTCCAGCCTTGGCAACAGCTGGCACCTGGACTACCTGCGTCACACTGAGGATTTCAGATCACAGGCGTTTTCAAAGCAGGCTGAGGGAGAGAGGTCTGGGCAGGAGGTGGGGTGCAGGAGTGAACTGGGGATGAGGACCTGTACTGGAGGGTGTTTGAGGGTGATGCTTACCTGGTGCAGCTCCTGGAGGGAATGTGTGGTTCCAAACCTCCCACCAATCCCAGGCACCCGCCCCCCAGTGCTCCCACTGGGGCAGCGACATGAGGTCCCCAATGTGGAGGAGAGGGGGCAGCCCCAAGCCTTCTGGGCCAGATCCAGCCCATCTGCCATGGGTTCCCCACCTGTATTAGTACCACATAAAGCTATATAACTGACATGGCTGTATTCTCAGCCCACTGCACTGTGTAACTGAACACCATACAGCCCTTTAACGCATACGGTCATAATGCTTCTAGACTGAACAGCTGATTAGATTATCTGAAGGCAGAAAGAACTAGATTAGAAAGATAACTAATGCTGTGCAATGTACTTCCAGCTGCACAGAAGGGCCAAGGCCTAAATATTAAACAATCTGGACCTAGAATTAGTATTGATAAGGGTCACAATTCTACAGTCAAACCATTCTGCTTTGGCTAGTAAAATAAACCTGTTGTCATCTGATTGGTGAGTGTGGCAGGCAGTTATCTAGTAACTGCTCAGAGCTGGATTTTACAAATGAACCCTTTCATGGGAATGGCCTAAATCATTGTTCCATTTTACAATCCAAGGGGAAAAGATACACTAAAAGGGAGCAACAATGATCCAAAGGAAAAAAGGTGGAGAGGGAAAATCTGAAGCTGAAAGGAAAATAGTGTGACAGACAGAGAGATCCCAAGAAGGAATAAGATTGAGGAGGATGGGCAGGGTGACATAAGGCAGAGAACCGTGTATGGCCTTGTTTACACTACATGGTGCCATCAATCTACTTCAGCTATGTAAGTAGTATAGCTCAAGTCCACATACCACAGCATCCTGTGTGTGGTAAAGTCAGCAGGTACTGCTCTCCCATCGATGCTGGCTCCTCTTCTCCTTTTGGTGGAGAGCCAGAATCAACAGGAATGTGCTCAAAGATCAATTTATACTGTCCAAGCATATGTGATGTATTCATGGCCTTCCCTGTGTAAATAGTTCGCACCCCTCTTCCCTGTTGTAGTGTAGACAAGGCCTACATGAAGAAGACATGCAGGAGAGAGGGATGAAGAAGAGGCTAGAGATTGCAGGATAACAACTGGTAAACCTCGAACTATGGGACAATGTGCTGGGTACACAAAGGCCACACCAGGCAACAAAAAATAGTGAGCTACTGTGGGTCCAGTCATCCCTGCCACACCACGCTGGTGAAAGTTGTCTCGGAGCAGGGAGCTGAAAGAGGACAGCAGGGACAGGCCAGAAAAAAAGGCAAGCCACCAATCCTCTGCTTCTAGCTGAGGACTCCCCAGATGACTGCTGCAGGAAAAGAGGACATGATTCAGTTTTGATGGGACTGTAGTGCTATATTAACCTGTGAGCCCAGTGATGGTGACAGCTTACCAAGGCTAAACCAGAGGGCTGAGCCATTTATGACTGGACCGACAGGGCAGAATGATCAGACACTGGAGACCAGAAGTCAGGTGAGTCACAAGAGTAAGGCCCAGGCAACCTGGTGATGGATAGAAAGTGAGGTGGACAAAGAAAAGGCATGCAGGAGACACACAAAGGAATATAGAGCAAATAGGACAGACTAAACAAGAGGATGGAAAAATAAATGTGTGAAACTGAGGAAGACTATGCGCAAAACAGAGGGAGAAGGAAATAAATAAACAAAGCATATGAAACTAAAGATAGAAACATGACTATTCTATTAAATTTTATATTTTACTCCCATTCACTTGTCCTTGTGTTCTAGGATTGATACTAACAATGCAATTAAGCATAACATTATAACACTTAATAGTAACATTTTTTTTTCAGTCTTGTTGGGGAGACTGGAATGGAAGCAAACCATTTTTACTCGTGTGCCAGAAGCACACGTAGTACCCATAAAGGAGGCCCAATACAGCATTCTCTTCGTCCTGGATGCCCCCAACATTTTCCTCCTGCCCCTTGCCCCACCAGAGAGACTTCCTACCATCTCACCTCACCCCACAGACAGACTGCTTTTGGTGTAATGAAAATATTGCTGCAACTTTGGAGACTAAAGTTCAGTTCACTTAGACTGTTCCACATTCTGTCTGTAGCAACTGGCTAATAGTAGAGCTAGACTCAGGCTTCAAAATGTAAATGCTGATCAGGGTTTTAGACTGTAGATGCTTCCAAAGATCATAAAATGTTACAGTCCAGGGGTTGGGTCCACATCTAGTTTCAAAAGTCCCGTGATAACGTATTAGAAATGATTTGCCACAGTATTCGCTACACATCTTGTAAACATTCCATGACTTTGTTCAGTAACTCAGCATGTGTGAAGTACAATTAATTAAACCCTGATTATAACTCCAAATAATTCGTGTAAGAAATCACTGGTGAGTTTCCAGCTAATAAATCTCCTTTTGTTATAGATGCGTCTTAATTGCTTAGCTTTAAAAAAAGAGATGCACTTCATTACCTCAGAAAGAATACTGTGGGAAGGAATCTGGGTATCATAGTTAATCACAAACTACATATGAGTTGACAGTGTGACACTATTGCAAACAAAGCAAACGTAATTGTTGGATGCATTAGCAAGAACACAGTGAGCAAGACGTGACACGTGTTTCTTCTGTTCAGCCACGTCTACACTAGCCATTACTTTCAAATTAGGCCCTCTTTCGAAAGAGAGCATGAAGCATCTACACACGCCGCAAGCTCTTTCGAAAGAAGAGGTGCAGATGCTCCAGGACCCATTCTTTTGGAAAAGCAAGGTCTGCCATGGCAGCTGGGATGCGGAGACATGCTGCCCAGGACCTGTAGGGCTCCATGGTCCGTGCATACAGCAGCCCTTAAAGATGGGACCCAGTAAGCCTGCTGCAGGAAGCTGAGAGCATGCAGGCAGCAGCCTTTACACATGCTGTCCCTGCACACCCCAATAAGACCCCCAGCAGCTTCTGGAGCAGCATGGCCAGCAGCCAGCAGCCAGCAATGTGAGGAGCCCCTGGGCCCTGCCTCTCAGTGTGCCCAGGGCTCGCAGGCTTCCATTCAAGGGGAAAAAAGCAGGCCTGCTCCTGGACACGGCAGGAACTCCGGGACCTGCTGGGCCTCTGGTGGGAGGAAGAGGTCCTGTGCGAGATGGGCACGAAGTGCCGGAACGTGGCCACTTTTGCCCAGCTGGCCAAGAGCCTGTTCCCCTGGGGCCACCCTGTCCATGCTCCTACCAAGGTCAGGAGCAAGGTGAAGGAGTTATGGCAGGGATACCCCTGGGCTCAGGACTCGGCCAGCTGGTGGGGGGCAGCACTCACCTCATGCCCCTTTTATAAGGAGCTGCAGGGCCTTCTGGGGCCCCAGGATACCACCTCCCTGCCTGCTGTCCTGAACACCTCCACCAAGGAGCCCCAGCCCAAGGACAGTGATGAGCTGGGACCTGTAGCCAGCCCCACCACACCAGAGCCAGAGCCAGAGCCAGAGCCAGAGCCAGCAGCTGAGTGGTCCAGCAAGGAGGGTGAGCTCGTGATCAATCTCCCCTCCCACACCTCCAGCCGTGCCTCAGCCAGCTGGGTATCCCTGTCCTTGGCAATGGACCCTCATGTAGGTACCCAACAGGGTTTACACCCCAAATCACAGGGCAGGGGCTCCATACCCACCCAATCGCCTCCCACACTCCCAGCAGACCCTGGCTGGCTGCAGCCCACCAAGCTGTGCCTCTTGGGATGGCGTCATGGCTGCCAGTTGCCTTCAGCACCCACTCCGATTGATAGTGCCAGGGACAGCTCCCCGGGGGAGGAGGTGGGTAGGGCCAGACCATACAAAGAGGCCTGTGCCAGGGTGCTGGGGACCCTTCTGACACCATGGTCCCCCAGAGCTGCCCCATCATTGGACAGGGGATGGGGACCCACTGCCCAAAAGGGGTTGGGGTTTATGGCCCATGGGGCAGGGGTTGGGACACACGGCCTCACCCTCTCTTCTTTCCCTTTCTTGCATATGCACCATCAGAGGGCCAGGAGAGCCTCGCACCCTCCGTGGTGCTGGACAGCCCCCCAGAGGTGAGGGACGGTGACTAGGAAGCTTCACCATCGGCACCATGGCATTTCTGCTCCAGGAGGGGCCTGAGACAGACTGCGGATGACCTCCAACTCCCCACCTCTGTCCACCGCCAGGTGGAGATGGTGAAGCAGCACCTCCGCCTGGAGGAGGATGAAGCCACCTGGTGCCAGGCAACCTGGGTGGAACTGATGGGCACCCTGAGGGATGTGGCAGGAACCTTCAGGGAGCTCTTGGCCCAGCTACCACCACCCGCCATCCCTCCTGCTGCTCCCCTGCTGTGGCCCCTGGAGAGGCCCCACCCTCTGTCACCCCTGGAGATGGCCTCATCATGGCCAATCCCCCAGTGGAGGCAGACCCCCCAGCCCTCCCTCCCCATCCTCCTCCCCCCATCCAGCCCCACTGGAGAACCCTGAATGGCGGGGTGGTCACCAATCCCATGGATGGTGTGGATCAAAGTCACCCACCCCTGCCCTGCAGTAAGGACCCCCGTGCAAGCCACCCATGTCTCTTTCCCTGTATAAATATTTCACACACCCCTTCCCTGTGTAAATAGTTCATTGCCTCTGTTATATGTTCAGGTTAATAACTGCATGGTTTTGTTATAAGGAATATAATACTTTATTTAGCCCCCATCCCTGCGTGCTGTGTGCTCAGTGGGGTGAAGGTTGGGGTGGAGGGGAGTGTGCCGTGGACCCAGTGGGGATGCCTAGGGCTGCACTCATTGCGCCCCCTCAGTAAAATGTTCATGCAGGGCCCCCTGGACGCAGATCCCATCCTGGCAGACCTGGCGGCTAGGGCAGTGGGTGGCTGTGGGTAACCCAGGCCAGACTTAGCTGCCCACCTCAGAATAACAGCCTCCCCCATGCTCTCAACAATATTATGGAGGGTGCAGCAAGCACCCACCACTTGGGGGACATTCAGGAGGCCCACTGCCAGGCATGCCAGGAGGTAGCACCACCAGCCCTTGAAATGCTTGAGGGTGCGTTCCACCATGTTGTGGCTGTTGTTGAGCTGAGCATTGTAGCACTCCTGGCTGGGGGCTGGGGTGGCCCATAAAGGGTTGTATGAGCCAGGGCTGGAGGGGACAGGCAGCATCTGCCTCCATGCACGGGGCATTATGGTGCCCCAAACAGGATCTCCCTCTCAGGGGATGTATGTACCTGCCTCCATGCAGCGGCATAGCCTGGATTTCCTCAACACCCACGTGTCATGGGTACAGCCAGGCCAGCCCACGTACATGTCCTGGAACTGGCCCCGCTGTCCACCATGGCCTGCAGCACCACAGAGTGGTACCCTTTCCTGTTTATATATTGGCTCCCACTGTGTTCCAGGGCATGGATTAGGATATGGGTCCCATCAAGTGTGCTGAAACAGTTTGGGAAGCTGTGCACTGTGAAGCCAGTAACGGTCACGTCCAGGTCCCCAACATGGATCATCCTCTGGAGTAGCATTGTATTCAATGCACAAATCACCTGCATGGGATGGAGGATGTATGTACCCGTGAGGGTGCGTGGTGTGTGTCAGGCCCCCCAGGCCCCTTGGATCCCAAGTCCCAAGCTCCTGGTCTCCCCCTCCCCCGGTGGGTGGGTGTGGCCCAAGCTTCCTTACCTCCATGACAACAGCCCTGACTATGGCTTTGCCCATGCCAAACTGGTGTGCCATGAAGTGGTAGCTGTCTGGAGTGGCCAGCTTCCAGACAGCTATTGTGACCCTCTTCTTGACAGGGAGGGCACACCACATCTGGGTGTCTGGACAGCCACTGACAAAGCTCTAGCAAGATCTGCCTCTGCGTTCTAAAATTCTGGAGCCCCCTGTCATTGTCTCATTCCCCCTTGACCAGGAGCTCCCACCACTCGGAGCTAGTGGAGTAGCTTCAGAGTCAGCAGAGCACCCAGGAGGGGCGGCAGAGGAGCCATGGGTCTGGGGTGCTCACAGCCATGCCGGGAGAGGGGGCGGAGAGCATCCCCCAGCAGGAGGTTCAGGGCAGCCACCACTGCTGTGGCCAGGAGGGTGACCATACCACTGGTGGTGGCCAGTAGCATCCCCAGCTGCTGCTGCTGTTCCATGTTTAGCCCTATGAGCACTGGCATTTGCTGGGTTTGTGGCAGCTCCGCAGGCCTCATGCTGTGTAGGGTGAGGGTGTTGGGGAGGGGCCCTTTAAAGGAACGTCTGGCTGTGGCCCTAGATGGGCTTGTCCACCATGTGACCCCCATCTGTGGTGTTTCCTGGCCCTTTCTTTTGAAAGAGAGCTTGGGACAGTGTAGACACTCTCTTTTGAAAGAGTGGATGGCCCTTTTGAAGGAGCAGCTGGGGATGAGCACCCTTTCCAAAGGGTGAATTGGTGGCTTCAGCCCCAACTTGTGTTTGGGCATTATATTTTGAAAAGGCATCTTTTGATCCCTCATTTTCAAAAGATACCATTTTGAAAATGTGCTCTTGTATAGATGTAGCTTTCTTGTCCACACTAATTTAGACTCAGGCGGGGTAGTGTGTCCAGTTCTGGGAACCCCATTTCAAGAATGATGTGGACAAATTGGAAAAAGTCCAGAGCAGGGCAACATAAATGATTAAAGGTCTAGAAAACACAGCTTATGAGAGAAGTTCAAAAAACGGGTTTGTTTTCTGCAGAGAAGAGACAACAATAGTTTTCAAGTGCATAAAATGTTGTTGCAAAGAGGAGGGAGAAAAATTGCTCTCTGTAACCTCCGAGGATAGGATAAGAATCAACAAGCTTAAATTGCAAAAAAGGGAGGTTTAGGATGTACGATATAAGGATATTTTAATTGTCAGGGTGGGTAAGCACTAGGACACATTGCCTAAGGAGCCTGCAGAATCTGTAATTGGAGACTTTTAAGAGCAAGTTAAACAAAGATCTGTCAGGGATGGTCTAGATGGTGCTTGATCCTACCATGAGTGCAGGGGATGGAACTAAACCTCTCAAGGTCTCTTTCAGTCCTGATTCCATGATTCATAATTTTGCCACATTCTTGGCAATTATATGTAACAAAAGTATAACTATTATAATTATACTGCAGTTAGTATACCTGTATTACTAGATGTATTTGTGTAGTAGTTTCATCATCTGACACAAATACCTGGAAAATATGTCTCTTCATGTAATTCATTTGACTATTTTCTGTCTTTGAAGCTTTTTTACAATTCAGCGAGCAGTGAAATATTACAGTGAAATTTAAAAATAGACCCAGTCTGCATCACGGACACAAGCCTCTTCCTACAATCTGTCAGTTGCAGGATCAGGATCTATGCTCATACAGTATCGATAATCATTACTCTTTTCTTCACTATCCTGGATTCAGATTTATATTTTTCTAGCTACTAGCTCAGTTGTATTACTTTTGTAGTGATATCTTAATATATCATGCATTGATTGTGTGGCTATTCCAGGATTAACTACCTATTTTTACAGCAGAACATTAGAGATTATGGCAGAGTTATACACAACACTAATTTGAAGACTGAAACTTTCTGATGTCTCTATTTTCGGATGAGCTTAATAGTGCCATCAGCTCAACTTTCTAAACCTTAACCAAAGGTTAATAAAAACAGAAGATGTATTACCCCTTTTTGGTTCTCAATTTTAAGTTTTCATTGGCTGATCTAATTGTTTTCTTCTTGGTTGTCCTTCCACATTTTTTGCTAATTCATACATCTAATTGCTTTGTTAGTTGTCTGTGTGATAATAATCAAGTCGACTTTTCCTCTTTCTGTCTCTTACTCCGGTAAAATTAAATATTCAAGCTGCAGCTTACATAATAAAGAAAAATTCCTACCAGCTATTAATATTTAATGAAATCTACATTTTAATCAACATAAAATACAGCAAGTGGGTATAGTTTCATTTTCTAAAATCTGTATTTCATGTATTTTTAATACAAAATTATTTTGTCTTAATTAGCTTGGCATTTCATATTCTAAATTTCCACACACAAAAATCCCCACCACATTTAGGTCCTAAGAGATTTAGAATAGTAATAAATATGTGGGGGAGAGAAGTGTGTTATACTTTGCTTTGGGTTTATAATTTGGCTTAATTCTTTTGCAGTGTCAATAAGCGCTGAACATAAAATTAAAATTACTCTTCCCCTCTACATCCAACAATGCAAAATACCCTTCCATGGCTGCCATTCTAACCTATTTACTGTAATACTGCCTATTACACCTTTCAGGGTTTTTTAGACAACCAGTTCATCCTAAGCATGGATCCTAAGAAACCTAACTCAGTCTCTACCTGCTTATTGCACAGACCACATCAGGAAACATTTGACTTGATGCATTCTGAAATCCTACTATTCTTAACAATCCCCCCAGAATTGATTCCACTGTTGGCCAAGGCCACTAGAAATTTATATATTTTTTCAGTTGGCTCAAATGAAAGTTGAAGATTAAAATATTGTTAACATGTAAGTTCAGAGGAAGCGAATAAAATAATAACACCTCCTTGCCCCTCCCTCAGTTGAGGCTTGGTCTGGCATAACACTGATTGACTTCAGTGGAGCACCAGCAAGCTCTTGATGCTCAAAGAATAATCCATCAGGAGCCAAATGTTTCCTGACCTATTCTTTGTAACTACACTCAGTGTAGTCTTCTTCATGATAAAGAAAATGTAATATACTGAAAAATATTATTGTTTAATGAACTCCCATTGTCAGTGCTCATTAAAAGTTGCCAATGTGATTCAAGTCACTATTCTTCCACTCTGCAGTAAATTCTTCATTTTGGCAATTTAAGATTGCCACAGGGTACAGACAGATTTGTGAAGAGAACTAAATGGTGTTTACCGTGGTGACTGATTATCTCCTGAAGAATCACACATTTTTCTCCAGCAGTGGAGGATATAATTTAATTAGACTGTTATTTTAAATGTCCTGATTTTAATACATTAACTTATGGCCTGTGGCTGATACAAAAAGAAATTAACACTGACTCCTTTGACTGAGGAATGAATTGCACTTTGCAGAAGGAGAAAATTAATTATAAATGCTTGCTATTTAAGTTCTCCAGATTTAGATGATAAATGAAGCAATTATTACACGTCAAGTATACAAACAGTAATCCATCAACATTGCAGCTTATTAATTCGAACATTTGCCATTCTGTGTAACATATTTATCATGTTTTATTGCTTGTTGATGAAAAATCTAGCATAGTTCTCTCAATTATCTTTATGCAGTTACATTAAGGAAGTGACAGTGTATGAACGTATATCACTGTCCTGAACACTGTCTGAAAAAATGGTTCTTTTCAATGGGAGGGCAAGTTTTTCAGCCCTTTAACTGGCCTACCTTCTGGCATTCATTCTCATTCACAGTTCCCATCCTCACTTGCAAGATGCTGGACAGCTCTGCTTCTGCTTACACTAAAGCTCTTCTCTCTTCCTATTTCCCACTTCATATCCATATTTTGCCGACTCATTTTCTGGGGTGCTCCTTTTTTCCTCTTCCAGTAATGGTTCTGTGCATTGTCTTATGCTGTTCCCATACATGGAGTGATTTATGCACCAAATATTTTACTCCTCCGTCTTCAAATTTCTCACTCAAACCCACTTTTCCCACTAGCTTGGCCACTGCACTGTTTGTCTGTATTGTCTATTTGTTTTCTTTTGTCACATTCAATTCTCAGCTGTAACAATCTGATCCAAGATACTCTGATTCTCAAAGGAATAAAAGGAGAATCATGTCCCATGTGACTCTCAAATTTGCTGTTGTTCTCACATCTCCCTTCTTTACTACCTCATCACAATGTATTATCAAAATTGGATTATAAATTCTTTCAGCCCAGGGTCACAGCATATTTCATGCAAAAATATGGAATGGTGGTCTTGTGATTAGGGCACTATACCAGGTTTACTGACTGCTCAGATCTAAGTTTCCTGAATGCTCTGTCATACACTTCCTGCATGATTTTTGATAAATCACTAATCTGGGAAATCCTATACCTGCTAACATCAATGGGAAATTTCCTCTTGACTTTCCTGGGGCCAGGATGTTACCTTGTGTTAGTTCCTGATCTCCAAAATGGCTATAATAATAGTATTTCCAAGTTACAGATGATGTGAATATAATTAGCTTTAACATCTATGAGAGTGTCAGATATCTTTTGGTGGATGAAGGGAGGCAGATATATCTACATAGAAATGTATCATTGGTACAACATTTTAATGTTAACTTATATACAGTATAATAGCTATATGTTAGTCCGCAATCCTGCAAATTTTGTGTCCAATTTTACCCACATGCATAAAGTTGCTGAGTTACATTGGTGCAAATCAGAGGAGAATACAGTCTGTCCTCTGCAGAGCATGAAATTCAGGCTATATCTACACTATGAGATAAATTCAAATTTATTAATATCGATTTTGTAATGCTGGATTTTATCAGTTTGAATTTGACTATCCTTACCTCCCCACTTGCTCCTCAAAAAGTCGACTTATTGCTGCCACACTCAGTTGACAAACATCGACTGTTGCAGCAGTGCATTGTGGGAACCTATCCCACAGTTCCCTTGTCCCCATAGCATTCTGAGTATGTGCACTGGTATTTGACATCATCTTCTCATATTGCATTGCCCTCATTACCCTCCTGTAGTAGGTAAACGTCCATTTTCCCATCAGAAGGAAGGAAAAGTAGGGCATCAACAAAGACGGCAAAGTTAACAGAAATGTCTTTCTTCTGGAACTGAATTATCAAGGATTTTCTAAAAATCAGCAAGTGTGTGCCTTTGCAATTGGCCATCCACTGACTGTTCCCCCCTCCCTTAATTGCATCCAATCCCTGAAAATAACACAGACAATGAAAAGCTTGAAGGAAGAGTTGATACTAAAAAACTGAAAAAAGCAAAACAAACAAAAAAAAAGAGTTGCTGAGGACAGCATCTTTGGGTTCCCAGTGAACAGGAGCAGCAAACAGGGAGTTTGCCTGGGAGAACATCCAAGAGGAGCTCAGGTGAGTGTGGCTGTTGAGGTGCTGCAATGTGAGCTGATGGGTTGAATATCTGTGTGTGTGCCTGAGCTTTTGTTTTGTAAGGAGGGGCAGTTTGAAAGTGTTTGGCAGTTTGGCAGTTTGATAAGTTTGCAAGGTGTGATTTGGGAATGCTTTGTTCCAGGTGGGCCTTCAAGGGATGATTAGATTGGAGGCAAGGCTTTGAGCCTGGCCTAGCCAGCCAGCAGCCTTATAAGAAGGCAGCTGCAGTGAACAGGAGCAGCTAACAGGGAGTTTGCCTGGGAGTTCGCCTTGCGGGAAGCCCCATACCAGTTGTCCCTTTCTCATAGGTTGTTTCTCTTGTGTCCTTCAAGACGGCACTAGAAACATCTAGGGGAACTCTCTGAAGAAAGGGAAAAAAATGGATGGTGACATGTCTGCTGAGAAGTAAGCTGTTGCGACCTGCATGGCATGTGCTACGTTTTTCTTCCTCCCAGACGATAGACAGAATTTTGTATGTCTCAAGTGCAAGCTGGTTGCCATTTTGGAAGAGAAGGACTTGAGGTGCAGGTAGGGGTGATCAAATTGCCGAGGTAAATGAGTGATTGCATAGGTGGTGTCGCAGAGGATTTGGTTTCTTCAACCCGGGGATGCTGTTTTGTGAGCAAGGGTTGCTTGGAAGAGATGGGATCCACCTAATGAAGAGAGGAAAGAACATCTTTGCGGGCAGGCTTGCAAACCTAGTAAGGAGGACTTTAAACTAGGTTTGTCAGGGGATGGTGACACAAGCCCTGAGGTAAGTGGGGAAGGAGTAGAGAACAGCAAAGTTGGATTCCTGGTTGAAGAAGAGAAAGTGGGCCGAACAGTCACTTCTCTCAGGTGCTTGTACACAAATGCAAGAAGCCTGGGAAACAAACAGAGAGAATTAGAAGTTCTGGCACAGTCAAAGAAGTACGAGGTGGTTGGAATAATGGAGATTTGTTGGGATGATTCACGTAACTGGAGAAAGGTCATGGAAGGGTATAAACTTTTTAGGAAGGACAGGCAGGGCAGAAAAGGAGGAAGAGTTGCGGTCTATGTGAGGGAGCAGTATGATTGTTCAGAGCTCCAGTATAAGGAGGAAGAAAAGCCAGTTGAGTGTCTTTGGGATAAACTATGAGGAGGAAGCAACAGAGGTGATGTCGTAGTTGGTGTTTGCTATAGACCAGCAGATCAGGGAGATGAAGTAGATGAGGATTTCTTCAAACAGCCAAGAGAAGCTACCAAATCACATGCCCTGGTTCTGCTGGGAGATGTTAATCATCCAGACTTGTTAGGAGACCAATACAACAGCACACAGATAATACAGGAAGTTTTTGGAGAATGTTTGGAATAACATTTGTACAAGTGCTGATGGAACCTACCAGGGGCCATGCACAACATGACCTGCTGGCCACAAACAGGGAAGAACTAGTAGGAGAAATAGAAGTGGCTGGCAACCTGGGCTGCAGCAGTCATGACATGGTAGATTTCAGGATCCTGACAAAAGGAAGGAAGGTGAGCAATAATATACAGACCCTTGCTTTCAAAAGAGCGGACTTTGACTCCCTGAAAGAACTGATGGGCAGGATCCCCTGGGAAATGGAGATGAAGGAGAAGAGAGTTCAGGAGAAGTGGCAGTATTTTAAAGAAGTCTTACTGAAGGAACAGGAACAAACCATCAGGCTGCATAGTAAGAAATGCAGTTATGATACGCAACCAGCTTGGCTTAACAGGGAAATTCTTGATCATCTTACACGCGAAAAGGATGTGTATAAGAAGTAGAAATGTGGACAGTTGACTAAGGAAGAGTATACCTATATGGCTGGAGAATGCCGGGCCATAACTGGGAAAGTGAAAGCACAATTGGAACTGCAGCTGGCAAGGGATCTGAAGGGTAACAAGAAGGGTTTCTACAGGCATGTTAACAATAAGACGGTTTTCAGGGAAAGTGTGGGGACATTACTAGATGAGAGAGGTAACCTAGTGACAGATGATGTAAGAAAAGCTGAAGTGCTCAATGATTTTTTGCCTCAGTTTTGATGGGAAAGGACAGTTCCCACACTATGGTGCTAGGTAATAAAGTATGGGAAGGTGGAGGGCAGCCCTCTGTAGGGAAGGAATGATTTAAATGGATAGAAAGCTGGCTTGACAGTTGAGCCCAATGGGTGGTGGTTAATGGCTCAATAACTGGATGGTGGTCAGTTTCAAGTGGAGTGCCCCAAGGCTTGGTTCTGAGGCTGGTGTTGTTCAACATCTTTATTAATGACCTGGATGAGGGGTGGGTTGCACCCTCACCAAGTTTGCAGATAACACCAAGCTAGAGGGAGAGGTACATAACTTAGAATCTAGAGATAGGATCTAGAGTGACCTGGATAAATTGGAGCATTGAGCCAAAAGAAATCTGATGCAATTCAACAAGGAGAAGTGTAGAGTCCTGCACTTGGGATGGAAGAATCCCAAGCATTGTTATAGGACTAACCGGCTAAGCAGCAGTACAGCGGAAAAGGACCTAGAGATTATGGTGAATAAAAGGCTGGATATGAGTAAACGGTGTGCCCTTGTAGCCAAGAAAGCTAATGGCATTTTAGGGTGCATTAGGAGAAGCATTTTGAGCATATCTAGAAAAGTGATTGTTCCTGTCTATTCAGTACTGATGAGGCCACATCTAGAGTATTGCATCCAGTTTTGGGTCCCCCCGGTATAGAAAGGATGTGGATGGGCTGGAGCAGGTTCAGCAGAGGGTAATGAAAATGATTAAGGGTCTGGAGCATATGACCTATGATGAGAGGCTGAGGGATCTGGCTTATTTAGTTTGCAGAAGAGACTAAGGAGTGATTCAATAGCCACTCTCACCTTCCTAAAGAGGAGCCCCAAGGAGGATGGAGAGAAACTGTTCTCAGTGGTGACAGACGGCAGAACAAGGAGCAAAGGTCTGAATTACAGAATGAGAGGAGTAGCCTGGATATCAGGAAAAACTACTTCACCAGGAGGGTGGTGAAGCATTGAAATGCGTTGCCTAGATAGATTGTGGAAACTCCATCCCTAAAGGCTTTTAAGTCCTGGCTTGACAAAGTCCTGGCTCAGATGACTTTTTGGGGGTTGATACTGTTTGAGGCAGGCGGCTGGATTTGATGACCTCCTGAGGTCCCTTTCAGCCCTAGAATTCTAGGATTCTAGGATTATACAGCTTTTGTGCATAGTCTGTGTTCTCAGCTGGCCACTCTTCCCTGCATGAATGGGTGCAAAAGTTGGAGGAGAGAAGAGGCTAGGGGAAAAAAATTGTCTTCCCTCTTCACTACATAGAAATTGCCAGCACAGGGGATTTCAGCAACACCCTGAAAATCTTAGGCACCAGAGGAAACTCCCCCTGCCCCTCGGTGTCAGCAAGTCCCAGAAAATCTTGGCTGCTGGGGGAGACTTCCCCCTGCCTGGCAGCAGCTAAACCCCCAGGATGGTATTGGGGCAGTAGTCCCAGAGGGGTTTCAGTGGAGGGCCAGTTGAAATAGTCCACCCATGCAGCAGCAAGCCCCCAAAAATCTTGGCCACTGGGGGACAATTCTTTCCTACCCTTGGAGCCCTAACTGCAAGTACACCCGGACATGGTGCTGCCTGGCAGCATGGTCAGCACCAAATGGCAGGCACATCCTTTTATTGCGTCGGGGCTAACCACGTAATGTGGTTGAGCGCAGGAAAGACCCCAACTGTGTGGCACGTGTGGGGAAGGGAGGGGGGATACACACAAATATAAACCTCTGAGAAGTTTATCAGCCTCTTATGCAAGCACAACCCCCACAACAGCCTTGCTGCCATGCGGTGCGACAGGACAGCAGCTGGCACCAGGCAGCACAGGAAAACATACCAAGTGTAGAGACAGAACCACAAATACCCTACAGGGGCTATTTGTAAAGGGTAGATTCATTCACAGCACTATTAGCAAAGAAAGGACATTTCTCAGGCTCTCATACAAACATAAGCCCACAGCTGCAGGCTTCCTGGTCCTGATTTGAAATTCATGGTCTTCCTGTGACCTAATTCCTGCACACCTGGAGAGCAATGGCCAGAGCAGAGCACGGAGGGGCATTGTGGGTTACATAGGGGACATCTCTGGAAGCTAATAAATTCAATTTAAGATGTGGCATGTGTTAATATCGAGCTAACTGAGTTAAATACGAATTTATCTCTGAGTAAACATAGCAAAAGTCTGATTAATATTTAGGTCTAATTCAGATCCACTGATTTTTTTTCCATTGTGAAATGGTCCATGCTCACTGTGCTGCGGCCTCCTCTGATTGCTTTGATAATTATCTCAGTCCAGTCAGTTTGTGCACCCTCTTTGGGTTCCCCCTCTTGCCCACTGTCACCTCATCTCCAGGACCCATGCTCCCACAGCCACAGCAACACATATGCCCTTGTGTCAGGACCCCAGTCTGGCAGCCATCAGCCTGGAGCTTCCTCTCCCTACCCTGATCCTGCCCAACACTGCTCGGTCCATGGTGCTGGCAGTTCCCCCAGACTTCATGCACTCAGTCCTTCCTTCTTTCCTTTGCTGCAAAGACAGAAGTGACCCCTCTGCCCTGCAGCCCTTTTTATATATGGGCCTGCTTTGCTCTGACTGGCTGCTCCTCTCAGCCTTCCTCTGATTGGCTGCCTACTCTGCAGATTCCATAGAGCTATGTTTAACCCCTTTTCAGCCAGTGCAGGACAGATGCCCCAACACATTGACTGTGGGTTATGTTTATAATGGAGAATAATTTTGATCATACTGTTTTTAAGGAGATCATATGTTTTAGTAAAAGTATCATTAATGATTTGTGTACATTAAATAAAAATAGTTCAGAGCTTGTGAATAGAGAGAAGACAGGCTAATTTTAAATAAAATGCAAATTTCAACTAAAAATTAGAAAATGATGCCTACTGTAATTCAGTAAACCTTGTTAAAAATGTTAACTTCATGTTAAACAGTCCTGCTAAAAGTAGCACTTCATTTTGATCACAGTACCAAAACAAATATGGTTTAATTCAGCTATTAGTGTCAATTTTAACAGATTATTAAAATTTTGTCAAAGATAAATCATAAAAGCTAGGAATACTTCTGATGTCACTTTCATGGGCTTTTTGTAAGATCACTGTTTCAGAGTAAAAACCATTCCTTAAAAAAGCATGCTACCAACTACATTTAGATAAACCAAAGCCAGATAAATGTTCATGTAATAACTTCATGATTTCCCTCCAGTTATGGTTTTGTCAATACAAAACAGACTCACAAGTATGATTAAGATTTTACAGATTTCGCAGAACAAAAAAGATTTTTAAAAAAAAACAAATTGCAGAAGGAGACAATATATTCTTTATTATAAATACTTGCAAATTAATAACTACGTTAAAAAACAACTAAGGTAATTTAAAACTGCAGAGGAAGAATCCAGACATACAACCCTCAAATCACGAAACTGTTCAGTTAAGAGCAACGAAGGGACCTGTGGCACCTTATAGACTAACAGAAAAGTTTTGAGCATGAGCTTTCGTGAGCACAGACTCACTTCATCAGCATCTGATGAAGTGAGTCTGTGCTCACGAAAGCTAATGCTCAAAACTTTTCTGTTAGTCTATAAGGTGCCACAGGACCCTTTGTTGCTGTTACAGATCCAGACTAACATGGCTACCCCTCCGATACTTGTCCAGTTAAGGTTTACTCCTTTTAACAAACTAGTTTCATTAACCAGTTCCACTCCTCTATAAGTCAATAGGTGCCCTAATCCCATACAAACATGCACAACACCATTTCGCTGCATTGGGCTGTAACATAAAGCCCTTCACTTCTGACAACAGCATACATACCTGTTAGATATCCATACACCAGTGAATTGTCAGATGTTTTCCCTTCAGCCGTTATGAGGTTGGAGTTCAGGTTTTTGTATTATAATACGATGGTGATTAATCAGGTGTGTGGATATTTTATTTTCTACCAGAGCCAAGGTGAGACTGGAGAGTTGATGGGGGTGAGCTCCCAGCTGGCCGTGGCAGAGTTGAATTGGGCCACAAGGATCCACTCAGCCAATTAAATTGAAAATTTAGGGCTGAAGTAGAGGTGCAGGTTGTGTAAAGGGTACTTATTCGAAGAAAACTCACCTATGAGGGGACAAGTAAGACTCTGGTCACAATGAGGGAGGTAGTTGCACCTTTGCTAGCTTCACCTTTTCCCATGCCCCATGGGAATGAGAAGTGGAAGGGGCAGATAGGAACCCCCGAGAAAGAGTTTATATAGTAGGCCTAAGAGACAGAGGTCTGATTAGGAATAATGGAGAGTGCAAAACACTGTTGGAATAGGCTGGGGTCGGAGAGGAATAGTAACGATGGTATGGAGCAAACCTTAACTGTTTGCTACAGAAGACTAGACTGAAATGCAGAGTAGAAACATGGCCTAGGTTTTGCAAAAGGCAAAGAATCAGAACACTGCCTGAGTCACTTTGGAAGTAATATAGGCACATAGCCAGGCAGTGGGCATGAGGGCCCCCTGATGCTGGTGGCACAGAAGGGCTCTGAAGGACTGGAAAGTGCAGTATGATTTCGCTGAGTCATGAAGCAGCCATACTGTGACTCTGTCAGTGGAAAGAGCCGCAACAATGGAAGACAGAAAAGGGAGTGCCGATGGGTGATCTCCAGCATAGCCAGAAAAAAGTGCTTGCGAGTATGGTGAGTATGAGGGCCAGATTAACCTTTTGTAGGCCCAACACCTCTAGCCCCATGGGACACTAATGATGAAGTTCTGCTGCGTCTCTTCCCCCCTAAGGCCCTGCCGTCACACACCAGTGCTCTCTATAAACAGTGCTCTTGTGCAGACACTCCGGAGAGATTCAGATGCCAGCCAGCTGATTAGCAAAGCGCCCACAGCCAGCTCTTTGTTTCTACTTATGAGGCATGCTCACACATGCCTCAGCACACACTGGTCTGCTGATGGGATGGAGAGTGGGGCCAATGGGGGGAGTTGTCCCAGGGTCTGGTGATATAAAAGAGCCCAGAGCTCCTGGCTGCTACTACTGCAGTGCCCGTGCCATTGGTGGCTGGAGCTCCAGACTGTTTAAATCTCTGCCAGAGTGCTGCATGCTGGGGAGGAGGGGAGCACACTGAGGTCTGGGTGGCTCTGAGGGGTGGATGACCCAGCCCCTTTTGCCTGAGGCCCCCACCTCTTCTGAGAAACAGAGCAGGGCCGCCCAGCCCTCTGCCTTGCCCAGATGCCCTGAAAAGCTGTTGGCTTCACTGAGTGCATATAAAAAATTATTCCACACATGGATGGAAAAGCTCTGCATGCAGATGAAAAAGATGAAAGGGAACGTTGCCTCACACCACCTCTTCCCCTTAGGCTCCACCACTCACTGTTCCATCCTTGCCCTTCCCCATGACTTCATCTCTCCATCTCCTCCCCTGCCCACTGGGGTTTAAGCACAATGAATGAAGTCACTATATGCTTTGACTCCGTGGCTATGTCTAGATTGCAGGTCTCTCAATAGGTCTGCCACTCCATGAGTCTTCCGGCGACATCCTGGTCATCCTCATTCCATGAGGAGAAAGGGAGGTGTCAGCAGAGGGAGTTTTCCTGACATTTGGCTCAGAGTAGATGGGCCAAAAGTTGTCAAAGCCTCTCCTGACAGAACTGTCGGCAGGAGATATGCAACTGCTTTGTGCAATTTGAGTATCTTTGGCTGACAATTCTCTTCAATCCAGACATAGCCTATGTGTCCAGTACTTCTCTTCAGACAAACAAGCATACTTAATCATGTGGACTAACTACCCATTTCTGAGAAATACAGGTATAAAAATGCACGAAACTTCCCTGCAAAATGAGCCTAGTTTGGTCCTTCATAACGCCATACAATTTATGACTATTCAGAGCAAGGCACTTCCTAAAGCCAGACCTTAACTGCATTTAGTAATAAATGATGTCTTAATCAGAAAAATAAGAGTAGTGTTTAATTTCTTTGGCAGCCAAAAATCAAAAACTTCTGGAGAAAGTAACAAAATCTACATTATATATATATATATATATATGCCAAATCAGGCCCAAAATTAAAATCCTTGAGATTTCAGTGTTTGCACAGAAGTTAAAATACACAGTTTCCAGTAACAACAATAGAAAAGTAATCCCTACTGCTGTTCTCACTGTGTTTTTGTCTTCATCTATCATATTTTTGGGCAGGGTACCCTGGGCTAGGATAACTGGGGGCCACCCAGCTTAGTCTGCAGACTTGAAGGGGGGCTACAACATTTCACAAATGGGGTGCAGCACAATTGGCTTCTCCTGCCCCCACATGGGGGCCCTCCACTGCCTCCCTGTGGCTTCTGTGCCAGGGGGCGGGGCACAGTGTGTGGAGCAGGCAGGCTTTTTAAACATCAGGTAGCTGTCGTTGCTGCTGTTGTTGTTTTTCTCCTAAGCTGAGTCAGGCTCTTGAAACAGCAACATGAACTACCTGGGGCTGCTGGAGTTGGGAGGTCTCTTTAAACAGAGACTTTTTTTTCTTTTAATAGCTGCCTGGTAGGGCTGGGGAAGGTGGCTCTTTAAACATGCTGTGCCTCCATCTGTATCGTGAGTGTCTGCTCTCCCATGGTGTGCATTGTTCTTGTACCATTGCAATTTATGTTGCTGCCGCACACAGAATGGCACATGCCGAAAGGTTTCTTTCTTTCTTTTTTTTTTTTTCCATGTGAACATAACAGAAATTTCCATTGGTTTGGATTTTAGTGGACAGGTTGGGGAGTCTGGGCTAACTGCAGGGACGAAAAGTGGGTCCTGATGTAAAAAGTTTGCCCTCCCCAGGTCTACAGCATGAGGCATGAACTGGGACAAGAACTGGGGAGAGCAGAAAGGATCCCATCAGGGTGGTGTGTAGCACATACCTGTCTCCCTTCACCAGAGCTAAAGCTTTAGGAGCCAGTTCCATTGCAACCATGACAGGCAGCAGCAGTTGCTCCTGCCTGTCTGGTGTGGAGGCTCATTGTGGTTTCTCTTGTACCCAACTTTTAGTGTCCTGTCTGTCATTTCCCTTTCCAACTGGAGCCACCTAGAGGGCCATGAATTTTTGGCTTACTGCCAGCAAAGAAGATTCACATTCCTTTCAAAATGTAGATGCAAATTTACATTCTTAATTGTAGAACATTTATTTGCAACCATGTGATGTGTTGCTATTTTATAAGCCAAACAAATGACAGATCTTTGCCCATAAGACTTTACAATACAAATGAGACACAAAACAGTGAACAATAAAGAAAATTGGTGTGATGGGGGATTTGGATAAATTATAACAATGCACTTCACTCCTAGCATAGCATAACAATGCTTTCTAGGGGCATTAATTGGAACCAATAGTTGACAAATTCAGGGTTCACAACTGTTCCATACCTCTGTGCATGAATATTGAGATAAATGTATATTCTCCCTTGTAATTGGGGTTTCCTTCACTAGAGGCCTCTTACCCGCCCAGACATCCTAGCAATCAGAGGCTTCTTCTTGACTTCTGTCCTTGCTAGGGTTTCTACAGCAGCCTGCAAATGTAGATGATCCAACAGATGCATAATTTACATACATTTTCATATGTGTTGCTTTAATTGTACCATACTTGTGAATAATCGAAAAAAGGACACAATATGGCTGCTTTCTGAACACAGCACAGTAGCTGAGAGATATTAGAAAAACTGAATACAACAGAAAATGTGATCTATCATCAAATCTAAGCCTCACAGGAGATGCTGCAGAGCAGTGAAGTCCAGATAATTTCTAGTATATTTAATAGCTAAAGAGTCTGAGATGAAGCCACAAAAGTTGAGAATTCTTTAATCTCATGTGTGCTTGAAGAAAAAGTAGTGAAAATATATATTGCTGTATACCGCAAATATCCATACACAAGCTCCAAGTGCCCTGCCAATTATTGAAATAGTACGCTGTTCAGCGAGCTCAGCCTTTCCTCTAAGCAAGAGTGTGATATCAAATTCTAACACCCCCAGCACCTTGGCCTACACTTTCAATCCCCCAGCTGTACTTCTTTAATTATTCATTTTGGCTACTCAAGTAAAGCGACCGTAATAACACTTGGTGATGAAAAGATATAACACATTTACCCTTGAAAATGCTGTTGAAAGAAATGATCAAGATCTAGTCTTAGAGAAGTATGATGAATATCGTACTCCAAGAAGCAATGCAATATATTAAATATAAACATTAATTTTTCCTTGGCACCCAGGGCTTCAGTTGAGCCAGGACACAAAAGGACAGGATTGAGAATATTTTAAGGTTACTGTTCTTGTTTTAAAATTTTATCTGAGATTCTTCATAACAAAGTACATTTCTAGAAGTTATGGTTTTCTAGAAAAAAAAGTATGCAATAGTTAAAATCTGAAATACCTCCAGTACCTGCAGACAGCCTGAAACGATAGATGTATACTTCTCCAGCATCGTTTTTCCCTGCTGTGTGGGTCTAACTAGAAGATTAAACACTTTAAGGCAATATTTCAGTTTCAAGCAAAAAGTAAAACTTCTGAGTTTAAGAAATCTAGCAAAACCATTAAGAAAGAATAGGCTGCTTAAGAGATCCAGGCCTAACTAACTAAACCAACAGAGTTTTGTGGCTGGTAGAAACAGAGAAGAAAATGAAGATTTAATAGGAATGTTATTACAAAAACAGACACGCAATTGAAAACAGCTGCTAGAAGGAGCAAGAATGTCATGAAAATCAGTGTGTTACTAAACTGCAAGAGGCATGCTACCATATATTCCAAAAGTAAGTATCTGACATTGGGAAAAGATTGCAGAAAATGTATTCAAATTATGTCTGCAATTATTTTTCAAAGTTTTCATTGAATTGACATGATGCAAGTGCTAGTGATGCCAGGGACACTCCCCAGAATGAAAAATCAAATGTTCAGCCACAGAACAGCAAACTAACTCGTTTGGAGATGGTAGTACTAATGAAAAGTATTTGAGGATTATAATGACTCATAAACTGAATAGGCATCAACAATGTGATACAGTTCCGAGAAAGGCTAATATTCTGGAGTGTAATAACAGGAATTCACATGTAAGATGCAATATAATTGCACAGGAGCTGAAACAATTTATAGCGGGGGAGTGCTGAAAGACATTGAACCAAACTGTAAACCCTGTGTATGATGGAAACCACTCTTAGCCAGGGAGTGCAGCAGAACCCCTCATCTACCAGCTATGAGTAATTATTCTACAGGTTGAATATCTCTAGTCCAGGACTCTCTGGTCCAGCAACATTTATGGTACAGCTGGACCATGGATGTGGCTGGATTAGAGAGCCCCAGTATCTGGGAGTCAGGGCCTGGTGGGAGTCAGGTGGCACAGGGGCTGATGGTGGCTGGGAGCAGAGCTAGGCTGGATTAGATAAGGGATACAAGCTCCATAAATTAAATCTATTAAAAATAAAACAAATAATGCTTTTCTATTATAATTTTAAATCCCAAGAATTATCTTTTAATCCAGATAGCATTTCAAGTAAAGGCTCTTTTATGATTGTTTCTTTTTCTCATCTTAAACCTTTCAACTTGATATGGATCTAAAACACATACAGTCCTTGCTGTCACGCTTAAGATGACAGAAGCAAGGATAAAAAAAATTAGCTCTTCAGAGAGCAACTTCTCATCTGGAATGTTTGATAGAAATCTTTTTCTTCAATTTGCAAGTGCTTGAGTAATATTTGAGGATATGAACGCCTTGTGCTCTCAAATCTTCATTTGTGTCATCTCTATAGTCTTAAGATTTGTTCTTATTCTAACTAAAATTAGTACAATCAAAGCTTTTTAAAATTATTTTTTTCTTATTTAACAATAGAAGCTTACTCTGAACAAACATTCAAAGAAGATCATGTTGAAAACCTGGAACATGTTTGGAGTGGTGAGTGAAAGAAAGTCTTGCAGGAATCTGCAAAAAGTTAAGTAACATCCAGCTCTTTCTTTCATTTTTTTAATTGTTCTCCTTCTTTTCTTTATCTTGGAAAATAAATCTGAATGTTTAATAATGCATTTGCCATAATACTAAGCAAAGTAACATCCGTGCCTACCAAACCTCAAACCTTACTTAACACGGTTTAGTGATGGGCATTATAGTATATAGACTAGTATAAGTTAATATTTTTAGCCCATATATTCCATCTGAATTAATACAACAGGACAGAATATTGTCGTCATTGACTTTACTACAACATGAAATAAGGCTCGTATCACCCATTTCCTTCTGGTTATCTTTATTGTCTTCACTTCCAACACTAGATGGCACTGTGATGCATATTATTAGACAGACAAAAACAACTCTTGATATAAAGTAAAAAAAAAAAAAGAATAAACCCACGGCATTCTGAAGGAAACCTAATTTGACAGTAGCAAAAATGCTTGCAAATGTTCGGCTGCTCTTGGCTATACTTTGTAAAATGCATGTCTCATTTCCAGTCCATGATTTTTAGATCTATAATGTTAAGAAGACTGATTTATTTTTTGAAAAGGGATGCAAATTCTATTTACATATCTGCCAGAATGCATCTAAATATAGAATTTGAAGATACCTGCAAATAATCAACAGACATAATATAATTACACAGTGTGAATGTTGATAATTTATTTGCTATTTGCTAGCTCTCTTTGAAAGCAATTATGCCAATTTAAATGTTTGTTCTCTTCATAGTCCCTGGGCTATAGCACTTCAGTTTCTAGGTGGCAGATTTTTAAATGTATCTTAGTCTATTAAAGATATTGGTAAAGTTAAATTTGTTATGATAATCCCAGCTAGTCTTAAACAACTGAATAAATGATATTGAAAAATGACTAAATGTTCTTCTCGATACTTGTTTTTCCTCCTAAACACAAAATCGTGCTCAATAAGGATGTTGCTAGAATATATACTGCTTGTGAAATGCTGTTTCAAGGACAGATTTGATTTGTTTTCCAAAAGACTTATTTCAAGAACTAAGACCCTGAGAATATTGTTTACTAGACTATTTACTATTGTGATTACAAAACATAATTTACTTTGAAGACTTTTTATGGGCAGCTCCAAGCAATATTTTAAGGCACAATGTCACACAAAAGTATGGTGCCATGTTTGTAAACTGAAAATTACGTAAAATGTTGCATCCATAAATTTGCTATATTATCTAAAAGAGGAAATAGCATAATTGCTTTGGATCTAACAGGAGAATAAGGGTCAGGAACAGATATGAATAATTTATATCAGAAATAATATGTTCAAACAAAGCCTTTAAAACACAAATTTACTGTGAAAAATGACCTTATGAAATTCATTTCCTCAGTTTTTATCATTACAAAACAAAAAAGAAGTCCTATTTCACTTTAAAGACCAGCAATATAATTCATTAGGTGATAAGCTTTCATGGGACAGACCAACTTCTTTAGGTCTGGAAATCTTGATAAATGATAACTGAGACAAAGAGAATTTAACAAAAAGATAGAAAAAATTAAATAAAAACTGACAAATCCATTAGATGGCACAGAAGGTGGGGGGAAAGGAGGAAGAGAATATTTTCTGCAAGTGTCTAATAACTTAAGTGGGCTGCGTGGGATCACTACGATTTTCAAAGGTGGGGAAACTGTCCTAGTAATGTGAAAGGTAATTGATGTCTTTGTTGAGTTTGTGGTGAAAACTATCAAACGTGAGAATGACTCCAAATTCAAAGGTCTCCCTTTGTAATCTGGTGTTAAATTCTCTTTATTTTAGAATGAAGACTTTCAAGTTTTGAATGCTATGACTTGCTAAACTGAAATGCTCACTGACAGGTTTATGTGTATTCAGATTCCTAATGTCCAGCCTGTCTAATATACACAGCTGAGGAGCATTGCTGGCACAGGATGGCATATATCACATTCATGGAAGTGCAGGAATGTGAATCCCTGATCTTGTAACTGACCTGGTTAGGTCCAGTGATCCTGTCTCCAGTGTAAATATGTGGACAGAGTTAGCAACAGGGTTGGTTGTGAGGAAGAGTTCCAGCATTAGTATTTCAGTGGTGTGGTGCATGGCTGCTAGTGAGAATTTTCCTGAGGTTAGGCGGTTGTCTGTAGGAGAGAACAGCCTCTCACCCAGAGCCTCTCGGAGTGCAGCATCATGTTCCAGTATAGGTTGTAGATTGTCAAGAATGCACTGGAGCAGGGGTTGAGTTGGGGGCTATAGGTGATGACAAGCCATGTTCTGTTATTAAACTTCTTGGGTCTGTCTAGAAGTAGCTGTTTCCTGGGTATTCATGTGGCCCTGTCAATCTGTTTTTTTTTTTTCTTCCCCTTGTTCATAATTCAATTTTAAGAATGCCTGGCAGAGATCTTGAAGATTTTGGTCTTTGTCAGTAGGACTGGAGCAGATGTGGTTGTATTTAGGGGCTCAACTATAAATGATGGATCATGTGGTGTGTGCTGTATGGAGGCTGGAGGCATGTAGGTAAGAGTAGCAGTCAGTGAGTTTCCGGTAGAGAGTGGTAGTGATCTGGCCATCAGTGATTTGTACTGTGGTGTCCAGGAAATGGATCTCTCATGTGGAATGGGCGAGGCTAAGATCGATGGTGAGGTGCAAGTTGTGGATACTCCTGTGGAATTTTTCAAGGGTCTCTTTACCATGGGTCCAAATGATAAAGATATAATTGATGTAGTGTAAGTAAAGGAGGAGAAATAGGGGACAGGAGCTGAGCAAATGTTTGTCTATGTAAAAATGTTAGCATAATGTGGGGCCATGAGGGTGCCCATAGCAGTGCCACTGATCTGGAGGTAGAAATTGTCCATAAATAGGAAGTAGTTGTGGGTGAGGACAAAGTTACATAGCTCAGCCACCAGAGTTGCCATGATAACATCTGGGATAGTGTTCCTGATCACTTGTAGTCCACCTCCACATGGAGTATTGGCGTAAAGAGCTTCTACATCCATGGTGACAAGGGTGGTATTTTCAGGCAGACGTTCTGTAATTTCCTCAGGAAGTCAGTTGTGTCTCAGAGATAGCTAGAAGTGTTGCTAGCATGGGGTTTCAGGAGGAAGTCCACATAGCTGGATAGTCCTTTTCTAAGCGTGCCAATACTTGAAACGATAGAATGTCCAGGGTTTCCAGGTTTATGGTTTTTGGGAAGCAAATAGAATAATCCTGGCTGAGGCTCTGAAGGTGTGTGTGTGTGAATTTGGTCCCAAGTAGAGGCAGAAAGTTCCTTAAGAATATGGTGTAGTTTCTTTTGGTATTCTTCAGTGGGATCAGAGGAAAGAGGTCTGTAAAATGTGATGTTGGAGAGTTGTCCAGCCACCTCCTGCTCATAGTCTGACTTACCCATGACGGCTACAGCACTCCCTTTGTCAGCCAGCTTAATTATAATGTCAAATTTAGTTTTGAGACTCTGGACAGCATTGTGTTCAACACGGCTGAGATTACGTGTCACTTGGTGTTGTTTGCATATAATGTCAGCCTGTGCACAGTTGTGGATGAAACCGGTAATTACTTCATCAAATTTGTTCATTTTCCAGTATATTTGTTTTTCTAACTATCATTTCTGCAAGCTCGACCATGACACTAAGAATCAAGCTGGTTTCTTCTGATCTGTTTTCTAAATGATAACAAAGATTTAGAAAGCTAAATTATACTCACAATGATACCAATGCAACATATTGCTTTGAGTGATGTTGCACAGTTGTAATGGCTTGCAACTTAATAAATAATTCAGCTTACTATAGATAAAATGGGATAGACTGTCTTTGAGGTGTTGGTTCTGCAAAGATAGGAGGAGTAATAAACCAATGAAAACTATTCCAACATTCATGTAAGCAGATATGCCTGAATACATCAAAAATCAATTGAGTTAGAAAATGATTTTCCATACTTATTTTTCATAGATCCAGATGCAAACAGATTGAGAAAAAATTATAAAAATGTTCCTTTTTAATGCTTCTGCTTATATTTAAATGGATTTTTTGTTTGTATCTCATACCTATAGACTGAACACTAGATAGGGTTATTGTTTTTAATTTTCAATTTTTGTCAGTTTTGGAAAAAATCATGCAAAATTTCAAAAATTGTTGATAAGATTCACCATCTTTGTTGTCCTTCACCCAGCTGTACGGTCTTATTCAACTAAATTTATCATCCACTGATTTCAGTAGATTTTCATCAAGTTAAATTTCACCCAGCAAAATTGTGCTATGTTATTTCATATAAATAGTCAAATAGCAGACATGATTTGGACCATCTGGCAAAGAGAAGAAGACAGGATCACAGAAATGTGGAGCAGCCAGCAACCTAAAGTGGTTATTTAATCAGTCCCTCTGTATGGGGATAGAACCAAAAGTGCATAGAGCAGCCTGAAGAAGAGCTCTGTGTAAGCTCAAAATCTTATCTGTCTCATCGACAGATGTTGATGGGGTAGCAGTTATGAAACTCACCCAGCTTGTCTCTCTAGATCATCTTGACAGATGTTTATCTAGCCTGTTCTTAAAAACTTTCAGCGATCAAGATTCTACAACCTCCCTGTATTTGTAACTTTCTCCAGAATGCTCCCAAGACAATTAGTTCTTCCACTGACTTCCATGAGCTTTATAACACATTACAAAGTTACTAACACTAATTTTGGATGAGTAGTGGTTTTACCATTCACAACCTTAATTCTCAGCCTCTACTGCCTCTTTCATTAACAATTCTCATGGTATGTAGCATCTTGATTAACATTAACTACAGTGACCCAGCACTT
Source organism: Carettochelys insculpta (assembly GCF_033958435.1). NCBI lineage: Eukaryota > Metazoa > Chordata > Testudines > Carettochelyidae > Carettochelys > Carettochelys insculpta. The sequence continues at coordinate 143,521,544 of NC_134137.1, forward strand.
GACAAAGCACTTACTAAGTTTTTAGAAAAGCTTGGCAGATTTTAGATAATTTGGCAGATTAATATAATATAATTATAGAAGGGTTTTTTTTTGACAACATCCTCTATCACCCCAGGATGGAATCAACTCCTGACCCTGGCTGCAAAGTGCAGTTTCATCCCCTGTTCACGTTCTCCTCTCTCCAGCCTTTAGCACTCCTTAGCTTTGACAGTGCATTGACAATGTTTCTTTCCAAAGGCAGCAGAGAGGTAACTGTGTTAGTCTGTACTCCAACAAAACAAAGCAGCAGAAATGTAACACTTTAAAAGCTAACACAGTGATTTATTCCATGATGAGCTTTCGTGGGACAGACCCACCTCATCGGATCAATATCATTTCCAATACAGACTGACATTTATAAGTACAGAGGACCAAAGAAAAAAAAAGCAATAATAACTGACAAATCAAATAGGCTTGAAGGAGGGGGCTGAAGGGGGTGGGGGGATGTTAATTGTCCTGTCTGAGATAATTACGAGCATCAAAGGAAGGGAAGCAGTCCTTGTAATGCATGAGGTAGTTGATGTCTCTGTTCATACCATGTGTTAATATGTCAAATTTGAATATGAACTCCAACTCACAAATTTGTTGCTCTAATCTGTTTTTAAATTCTTTATGCTCTAGGACACATATTCTCAGGTCTTTAACAGAATGGCCCACTCCATTGAACTGTTCACTGACTGGCTTATGTGTATTGAGTTTCTTGATGTCTGCTCTGTGCCCATTCATTCTTTGGTGAAGGTTTTGCCCAGTCTGTTCAATGTACATAGTGGCAGGGCATTGTTGGCATATAATGACATATATAATGTTGCTGGAAGTGCACGAGAATGTGCCTTTGATCTTGTAACTAGGTCCAGTGATGGTATCCCCAGAGTAAATATATGGACAAAGTTGGCAGCAAGGTTTGTTGCAAGGGAAAGTTCCAGGATGTGTACTACTGTGGCGTAGCCTGTGATTATGGGTGATAATCTTTCTCAGGATAGAAAATTGTCTATAGAAAAGGACAGCACTGTCACCTAGAGCCTTCTAGGGTGTAGCATCCTGTTCCAGAATAGGTTGTGGGTTTTTAATGATGCATTGCAGGGGTTTGAGTTGCGGGATCTAGATGATGAGAAGTGGTGTTCTGTTGTTGACCTTCTTGGGCCTATCTTGAAGAACCTGGTTTCTGGGCCCTGATTTCCAAAGGCCCACTCCCAAATGATTGCTCCTCACCGGGACAGCCACATTCATTTCCCAGGCACCCAAACTATATTCTCTCTGTCCGTGTCCCAGCCCTCAACCTCACTGGCCATGTGCTCTGTGACCCATGGCCCTTGATCATCCCATTTCCTGTACCATAGCTTCATCTGGCCAGTCCCCTTTCTGTCCCAGTGGTGTCTTCTTTCACCTCCTTCTTCTTTAACCACCTTCCCATTTTCCCCTCTGAGAAAGTCAGAGCCCCCCCGGCCCATCTCGAATTGCCATCTTTGTCTCTCCCCAGAACAGCATCCTACACAGCTATGCCACAGCTGCAGCCAGGGCCAGAATTATTACATAAGAACCCATGAGACATGTAGAAAAAAGTTTTCAGTGCCAATATGCAATGAGAAAATGCTATATGTGTTGCAGTATGTATATAATGATACCAGTTATCCTGTGTCTTGTTTATCTACTGAGAGCTTAAGCTATTATGCCTCACTCTTGTTTTCAGCATGTTTTGACTTTTTTTTAATCCTGATGTTTAAATAAAAATCACTTCTTCGTGAAGTTAGCAAGCTTGTTTGGCTGTGCAGCTTTGGTACTGGGAGATGCCGCTGAAGTTACAGCCTATTCGCTGTAGCAGTGGGTATCCACATTTACTGCAGAATACTGTTACACAAATTAGGCCCTATTAGTGTCAGTTTTAGAGGCTACAATGCCTAAAATGCCAGTCTACAGCACCCCAAGAGATCAGTGTCATTAAATTAAGTACAGCTACTCTAGCTTTCTCAGAGCGTCTATTGGCACTGCAGCCACAATGAAACTCCACATAGTGGCTGACGCTGCCCAAGCCATGCACTATGGTCACTGACTCTTACTCCATCAGTAGGAGTCTTAATATGCTGATGGCACTTATTACGCATAGTTATTATAATCTTCAGTTTATAGGAAAACTATACAATAAAAGCTAAACAGATTATCAAAACAGAAAGAAAGGAGAAGCATGACCTGGCAAGGATATATTCACCATCTTGTCAATTTTCTCCAAAAATCTACAAAGAGTTCCTTTTTCAGCTATGAGAGATGATATATAATGCAATGGAACCCCTCTCCCACCAAAACCAAGATTAGACCTTCTTTTAATTTCTTTGACTATAGATAGATAGATAGATAGATAGATACTTTGATTTTGTCTTTCATGGGAGGGGAGCTAATGACCCCATCACAGGTGGGGAATGTCATGGACACATTTATACAGAGGTTTAAAATTAAGTGGCTCTGGAAGATTAGCTACTTTCTTACCTCTATATTTGTTCCTGTAAAAGTGTTTAGCCCCCGGTGCAACAGAGTGGAAGATGTTGACCACATTTTATTTATTCTGGAGTTCTTTTGTCTTAACCTGAAACCTTCCAGCAGTATTAAACTTACTTAAATTTGTTTCAATCATTTCTAAAATATGCCCCAACAAAGTGAGAAATGGGTCAACAGAACTGAAACCAAATTCATCAAGGCTTTGACTCTGGGAGGCATAGTGAATGTTCTTACTGTATCACTCAAAGAAGCCATACCGCAATATAGCTTTGATTTTAGCAAACTCCCAGAGGGCAGAAGGAATTACAAATGATCTTGCAAAGCACACATATCATAAATTATCTTTTAATATAAACCTACTGTGTTAGAAATTCTCCATTTTCCTCACTAACCTTTTTGCTGTTTCTATTATCTTTTATCCAAAATTACAGCAAACCTCATATCCATTTTCTATTTTGTGTAACATTTTAAATCTAAATTTACATTCTAATGGTTTTGTTATCCATCTTTGCATTTTTTTTTTACTTATTCAAATGTGTCTATGGTTCTCATGGTTTCCCATTTTCTGTGCCTATTTCTTCTTGGCTTTCTTCATATTCAGGAATTGAATGCTTAAAATAAAAAAGAAAGGCTATGGAAAACAGAGCAGAAAGAAGCCCAGAGAAACAGCAGCAAGGGTGGAGTTGATGCTGATTAAAAGGACCTTTGACTGGAACCTGAAGTAGCAGGTGGGTCTCGGTTCCACTACTGACCACTGAGAAAATGGCACAGTCTTGAATTGGAAGGCTGTCTGTAATGGCATAAGCAGATAGCTTGGGGGCACTTAGTTATCATAGAAGATGAAAACTGTAGAGTGATCTGGCTTGTGGATGAAGCCATGAAGAAGGAACACTTGACCTCTCAAAGAACAAGAAAGAGCCACAAGCTAAGAAAGTGAAAGAAGGAGCAGGCCTGCTAATGGGGGATGCGTGGGGCTAGGGAGGCAGTTTCTCTGGGGTCTGGCCTTGGCAGTAGCAGTTGCCAGAGCTGCAGGCCCCTTCAAAATGCCATGGCAGCACTGCTCCAGCTGCCTGCAGCTGTAAAGGAGTGAAGCGGGAGTTGTGGGGGAGAGGTGTGTACATTGAGGAACCATATGTGAGGAAGCATTGTTTTACTGGTATTCAAATGTGGACATTTTTGTCATTTTCAGGACTAGGCCCTTCATCTCTGGCACCCTGCATTTGATTTCACTCCCATGGCTCCCAGTTCTGACCAATATGGTTCCTCCCCATATCAGACAAGAGATTGCCACTGACAAGCTACTGGAGGAAGCACATGCCACCCCAAACCTACCCTAGATGACTGTGCACACCCTGGATACATTCAGGCACAAAGGACCTCTCTTTATAATGAGTAACACTCATTTGTGCAGGAGACAGAATTTTCTCCAGGGCTCTTCTGAGAGCTGTGGAATGCCTCTCCTAGAAATGCAAACCTCACCACTTTCTGCTCCATGCACAAGAAGTATTTCTTTGTCCTTGTCTTCTGTGACATAATCACAAAGTGACAGGTATATTTATTCAAAAAATAGAAAATAATCAAAGCTATCAAAACAAGATACTTCACTGTATGCACTTCTCCTGAGGGGGAGGATGAGAGAACAAACCTGTCAGGTTTGTAGTAAGGTTGCTTAAGGCACTACTGAGAAAATTCTACTATTACAGTGATGAGCAGAGTGTAAGAATCTATACAAAATAGCCTTATTCTAGAAGTTTTCTTATCTCTTCCTAGATGAGGTTAAAACATTAATACTCTCATTTTGACGGTCTTTAATGGATGATAAAGGTATTTGAGGGACACTAGCTCCAGTCTTTCATGCAATACAAATTTAGCTCTATCACCAAAAGCAAGGCTGTAGTACAAGCGCTCACAGCCATAAGCCAGACTTTTTTATGTGCAGGCCTAGAATTTTGTAGTGGGGAGGGGCAGATTGGGAGCTGTTGCAAAAACTAAAATTTAGGGAAGAGTTTCTGATATTTTCTCCATGGTGATCTTAATGGGGCCAGCATAACACTTGAGATCTATCATACAACATTAATGAGCTCAGACAGTGTCATCAATTATGCGTATTATTGACTACTTACCAAATATTAATGTTTGCTTGAACACTGAACATTTTCTGCTTCTTTTACTCACCATTTGTGTGCACTTAGAAGCACCCAGCCTGATGCATGCCACCAGGGGAACATGATTCACAGACGTGCATGGCTCTTTGATGGATTGATTTTTTTTCCCATAGTTGCAGAGTTTGAGGCCAGATGGGACCACCACATCATCTAGTCTGATAACCTGGACAACACATTACATCCACCTGCATACTACACCCAACAACCAAAATTAGACCAAAATACTACAGTATTTTTATTCTGGGTAGGGCTGATTAATACACCTATAAAAGCAATATCACTATTTTTCTACTTTTCTTTAACTTTACACATGGCATATAGGCCACATCTACATAGACAGCTTCTGTCGACACACAAAAAAGCAGATCAAAAGAGTGATCTGTTCTTTCGAAAGAGAGAGTCCACACAGCCCCCACTCTTTTGAAAGAACAGGCCAGGGATGGAAAATGAAGACTGTCCTTTCAAAAGAAGGGCTCTGTGGAGCATCTACAGATATTTTCCTTTGAAAGAAGCTTTTGAGAGGGGAGCGCTCTTCCTGAGACGGGACAGGAGGAGCAGTTTCAAAAGGAGCACCATATTCATTTGATTTACCTTTGAAGGAATGCTTTTTGTGTGTAGATGCTCCATGGTCTCTTTCGAAAGATGCAACCTTAAAGAGCTCACTTCTGCTGACAGACTCTCAACAGAATGCCTTAGCCATGTAGACACTCTGTGAGTTTTGTAAACAGAAGTCCTGTTCTGTTGACAGAAGGGGCCCATGTAAATATAACCATATTGTTTCTGTGTCTTGGAAGGGCTTGGCTGCTTTTTCCATTTGAGTACTTGACTGTATGATGTCATGGCTGGCGTCTCACGTGCTTGTCTATAAACAGTTCAATCCTCACGTTCCCATTCTTGAAGACACTGTGTGTTTTCTGCTTCTTTTCAAATATCCTGTTCAGTCTCCTGTGATTGGTTTCATTTTGTCTAAACAACAAGTGAGGGAGTGCTGTGGTTTTACTAAAATTGATAATTACAAGTAGGATTAGTGAGATCAGTAGCAGGCAAACTACCTCAGAACAATTTCAGTCTCACTGGCAACGGGAGGTAAGCATCCACCTGGGCTTTCTATTATAATATTATTTTTATTGCAGTGGTGCCTACAGACCAAACAAGAACAGTGCCCCATTGTGCTAGGCACTGTACAAATACTGAGTAGTATAAAGTCCCAGCCTAACTATTAACAGTCTAATAGACCTGAAAGGCAAACAGTGGAGACAAGGGATGCAACATAAAAACAGACAAACATTGGGCTGGTAGCAGACAGCATTTTAGTTCCAAAACTGGGGGAGGGGATGTTAACTAGGGATTAACTAAAAAGAAAGACGAAGAGAGTGGGAAGCAGGAAAGCAGGACAGCATAGGTGAGAGGAGGTGGGAGAGAGCAAAGGATGAGGTGCAGTGTAGAGTGAGGCTAAGGAGAAGAGAAAAAGGGTCAGGAGGTGGTTTGAGCACATAGCCCATCAGCACAAGGCAGAGAAATGCAAACAAAACTACACAAAATGTTATTCATGTTCACTGGTCCCTTCTTAACCTGCTTCTGCAACAAAGTTCACTGGTTTATTCCAGAGGTGGAAAAGCCACATACAAATAATTTCAGCTGGAGGAAAGCAAACCTGTAAGTTTTTCCTATACAGTATGTCCCATTCTTCTGGACAGGAGCCAAGCTCTGAATGATAATATCTGAACACAGCACAAGTGTAGGAATGCCTCCAGTTCCTGAGCTCACATGAGGGACATTGATCCTCATGGTGTAGTTCACTTTATGTCCCATCCTTCTCAGGGCATTTAGCTCTCTCAGAGCATCAGAAATATATGCTTGCCCTCAGCACTGGCTCCCTCAAAACACAGAATCGCAAGTTCGGATTTAAGGCTACTCCATATGCTTTAAAACATATCAGAGAGAGCAGTGCACTATAGCTCATAGCAGGTAGGGAAAGCACTTCACAAGTTCTCTCATGAGCACTGAGGCTCTGAGAAAGAAGAGAGCACAGGTCTGAGAATCCAGTGACTGATCCAATCCACAGGAAGTTTTTAGTACTGACATATGAGATATAAATCTATTAAAATTGGGGCGTGGTGGGGGGTGTTGTAAGGTTCCTTGGCTTGCTGAAGTGTCTCTCAGAATGCCTTTCTTTCCTTCTCAGGCCAGAGAATTGACTTAAACACCCTTAACTGCTAGCGGCTCTACAAGTTCTTTGTGACACTTTTATTTGCAAGTATCAAAGGGTTACATATTGCAATATCCACACACAAAGTATGCCTGGATCCACTGCACATTAGCAGTGGAGTCAAAAACAGGAGCTATCTTATTCACAACAATGAAGACAAAAAAGTAGTCCAGTAGCACTTTGAAGCCTAACAAAATAATTTATTGGGTGATGAGCTTTCATGGGACAGACCCACTCCTTCAAATCATAGCCATAGCACAGCTATCTCTCAGTTGCTATTCAACAATAATCAAAGCATATCATTAGGTTAACCCTCTCAGAGCTTAGAATATAAGCACATAAATGGAGCTGAGTACATAGCTTCTGAGTTCTCACCATATGCACAACATGCTTAACAACCATGGAGCATCAACTAGCAAATTCAAGCCTTGAAAGAAACATTTGATAGTGAAAAGACAAAATCTTGTGTAATTCATTAACAGCTGTTGCCACTTAAACAGTAGGCATTGCACATCTGACTCACCGTGAGTATGGCAATATGCAAGACATACATGAAAACCAAAATTGCACAAGTTGTACAAAGTTAGCAGTAGCTTGATCCACAGGTGCTATATCTTTAGAATACGTTCCACTAGCTTCTTTAATGGGCCTCTATTTTCATCCTGTCATTCAAGGGAAGCTGCAGTGGAACATTTTAAAATTAGTACAGCTGGTTGGGGAAAAAACGGAAATGGTAAAAAATGAAAACATAGCACCTGTTCATATATGGTACAAGTTATAAGTGTGAACTACAACATAGTTAGAAAACATAAGTTACCTAACCCTATGTTCAGATTTTTTCATATTTTCAGTGCAAAAACCATAGTTATTCAGAAACACAAGTTTGGCGCCATGAATCAGCCCATCAGGTTTGGTATACGCTCATCCCTCATTAAACGAGTACTTTACTTATGAGTACTCATTAAAACAAGGGACTTATATACTCACCTTTTTTCACTAGACAAATGAACTCCTGCTAATAGAAGCCTTACACCTCTCCCCACAGCTCCAACCTGCCACAGCCTGACTTCCAGCCACCGGTTCCGTGGTCCCAACCTGCCACAGCCTGACCCTGCCCTCCCTGCCGGCTCCACAGCCCCAACCAGCTGCAACACCGCCCCCCCGCCCGCTGGCCCCACACACCCAACCTGCTACAGCCTTAACCCCCCAACCCACCTCATGGACCCAACCTGCAGCAGCCTGAACTGTGCACCCCCTGTCTGTCCACCACATGGACCTAAACCACCACCAGGTTTTAACCCTTGCTCCCACTCACAGCCCCAAACTGCCCCCAGCCTTTAACCCTCTCCGACCTTCCCCGCCCCGAACCCAAGGTTCACCTACCTTTCAAAAGGAGCACCACCTGCTACCACTCCTTCGCTTAGTTGGGAGCACTAGGAACCAAGCAGAGACTTTTACCTGTATTTTAATGGGAATTTAGCATCCCTCTTACAAGTTCTTGCCTATGAGCAGAAAGTTGTGAACCAATTGTGCTCGTACAGCGAGGGATGAGTGTACTAATCAGTTCCTGTTGCACCAAAGGGAGCCATTTTCACAGTTCTTTAGCTATTTATTTCAGCTGATAACAAAAGCTTGACTCTAGTATCTAGTTCTGCATGTAATGCTGTATTTGAGAAGAGGCACTTCTTCAAGATCTCTGCAATAAACGACTTGAAGATGTGACTGAAATTAAATGTGAGTACACATGGTACTGATGGTACCTGATACCTTTTGTGCCCATCTCCCCTGCAGTATCCTCAAGTGTTTTAGCAGCACCACTTTGAAGCAGATTTGGCAGTCTCCACCTTACTTACCTCCAGATACCAAGAGGTCTTTCTATCCTTTTTTGCTACCTCTGAACACAAAATAGGTTTTAGTCTCCCAAGTCAGTGAGAGTATTCCATACTATAAAGGTATGTCCATAGTTACTTTGGATCACCTTTGCTAAACAGGCTGAGGGAAGAAGGATGACCTTTCAGATGAAATATGTGTCTGGGTTTCAAGAGACTTAGTTTCAAATCCCTGCTCTGCCACAGGCCTAGTCTACTCACTTAGCTCAGCCTCATCAACTTGCAATAGAATTTTTTTTTTATTTCTTTCCTTTTTCTTTTGCTGCTTCTTTTTTCCTGATCAGGTTTGGATCTTTTTTCTGTATCTCTTGGTTGGTTGGTTTGTTTTATCCTTCTTGCTCTCTTTCATGATTCCCCTCTCCAGATGCCTCTTCCTCCTCATTCTGCTGCAGGCTGAACCTCTCCAGTCCAGCACCATCCCAAGAGGACCACAGATGTTACCATCCCAGAGAGTTCCAGCCACAAAAGTTACCAGTGACGGGGAGCTCATCTGGTCTAGTGGCAGGCAGCACAGCAGGCCTGGGGCAGGGAACCCTGGTGGATAGGAGCAGCCCCACCAGCCCAGGACAGGGAGCTCTGCAAGCCTGGGGTGCAGAGCCTCTGACTGCTTGTTGCAGTGAGTCCTGCTGGCCGAAGTGGGGCCGCTCAGAGTGGCCTGACCTCCCCTGGTCCAGCAAACTCCCTCCTTCCAGACTGCTCAGTTCCTGAGGGTGCCAGACCAGGTAAGTCCAACCTCTGCTGAAAAAAACAGTGTGAAATCCTAGTTCCACTGAAGACAGTGCAAAATCTCCTTGATTTCACTGGTATCAGGATTTCATCCATGTAGCTTTGGTGAGCTGGTTCCTGGCTGGTTCGTGGTAGTTCATGGCTTCACAGAGCTGGGTCCCTTACTCTTGTAACAGAGGAGGTAATAAAATATTAATAAACAGTTTATTCTAGTAATCTATAATGAAATAGTTAATACCTGATCAAGAACAAGATTGTTAGTGTTCCAGGACTGATGCTTAGTGTCTCTTACATCTGTGTGTTGCTTGCACTAAAGTTAGCCTCTGCTACAGGATAAGACATATTAACAAGTTGAAGCACCTAATTAGACATACAAGATCCAAATTAGAGTTTATAGATTCAGGTAACGAGAGCTAAACAAAAAATTGATCCTGTAGATACCACGGAGGTGGTAGTTAAGTCTCTAGTAAGAATATGGGGTAAATTTGGTATTATATTGCTCTAAATCAATGCAGAATTAAATTATCCCTAAGTATGAAGATTTTGTATTATGTTGGCTTCAGAACTTTGTTTAAATAATATAATGCTCTGATGAATTAACTATGCCTCCTTCTGAACCAGTCGTCCATTGCCTAATTCCCAGTGAGCTCTGGGTTTTTGAAACATGTATGTAAAGCATCCTTACAAGCCCTGAATCGCTTTGGAGTAGCTTAATCTGATAGGGCTAGTGCTGTAGTTTGAAGTGCTGAATTCCAAAGGGAATAAGAAAGAGGTGTCAGATCCATGTCTCCCTCCAAGGTCATGAAAAGGAATCTGTCCATGGAAATCAGATAATTTCTTAACAATGTCACTCATTCACTTTCCTCTGTATAATAAGCAATGTTATTTGTCAGGCCCTGCAAGCTGAAAGCATGACACAGCTTTGACGCTCCTTTTGGTTTCACTGACTTGCTGTTATCTACCAAATCCATACAAAATACTCACATGCAAAAGTGTCAGTGTTCAAGATGCTCTTGACTTCTTAGTAGGCTTCTGTGGAAATTGTTGGTATTTGACAAAGATATCTGTAAAAATGTTCTCTTTGCTGTGTTGGGTTATCATTTTTGCTTGGGCCCATGGTGAAGGTCATACTCAGACAGCTAATTTGTCTAAGAAGAAACTCTGCTTTACAAGGCAACTCTATTAATGCCCCTCAGAAACAGTCCAAATTTTTAGGCAGGCCAGATCCTCAGCTGCTTGTAAATTGGCCTTGCTGCATAGAAGTTAATTGATCTTTATCAATTCACATCAGCTGAACATCAAGGTCCACGATAATTTAAGCTAAGGGAAAACTAAATAAAAGTGGACATTCCCTTGCTAGAGATGAGGCCATGCGACGTGGCCAAAAATATCCCTAATCTTGAGGACAATTTGGTTTGGAAAAATCTTGTAAGCAGACAGTGTAAAAAGAAATATGGAAAACGTAACAAATTAAACAGGGTATAGCACAGAATATTATTATGAAGGGAAGACAATAATCCCTTCCCTTCTTGTTAATACTCATATATCTTCATAAAAATATTTGCCACACTGAAAATAAGACTTCCTTTATTCCTCATTGAGCATGCAACAATTGCAGGAAATAATGCTGTCATCAGTAAGGCTGGGTCTACACATGCCCCTTCCTTTCGAAAGGGGCATGTTAATGAGTGGTTTTGAAAGATGCTAATGAGGCGCTGCTATGAATATGTAGCACCTCATTAGCACAATGGCAGCTGTGGCGATTTTGTAGCTCTTCAAAGTGTTCGTTCTATCTACTGCTTTGCTTACTAGGGTTTGTTAGCACGTCCCTCCTTATCCTGTACTGGCTGACCCACTGTATGCCATGACCCAACTAGCCTCCATCATACAGTTCTTAAGAACATAAGAACATAAGAATGGCCATACTGGGTCAGACCAAAGGTCCATCCAGCCCAGTATCCCGTCTGCCGACAGTGGCCAATGCCAGGTGCCCCAGAGAAGGAGAACAGAAGACAATGATCAAGTGATTTATATCCTGCCATCCATCTCCTGCCCTTGTTCTGAAGGCTAGGGCACCATACTTTACCCCTGGCTAATAGCCATTTATGGACCTAACCTGCAAAAATGTATTGAGCTCTTTTTTAAACCCTAATAGAGTCCTGGCCTTCACAGCCTCCTCCGGCAAGGAGTTCCACAGGTTGACTGTGTGCTGTGTGAAGAAAAATTTCCTTTTATTAGTTTTGAACCTACTACCCATCAATTTCATTTGGTGTCCCCTACTTTTTGTATTATGGGAAAAGGTAAATAATTTTTCTATATTCACTTTCTCCACACCATTCATGATTTTATATACCTCTATCATATCGCCCCTCAATCGCCTCTTTTCCAGACTGAAAAGTCCCAGTCTCTCTAACCTCCCCCCGTATGGGACCCATTCCAAACCCCTAATCATCTTAGTCGCCCTTTTCTGAACCTTTATATATCTTTTTTGAGGTGAGGAGACCACATCTGCACGCAGTACTCAAGATGTGGGTGTACCATAGTTTTATATAGGGGAAGTATGATATCTTTTGTCTTATTATCTATCCCTTTTTTAATAATTCCTAACATCCTATTTGCTTTACTAACTGCCGCAGCAATTCTCAGAGTGATCATAAAACAGTCACTTTAGTGGAACACCCCCTGCACTTAACCTTCATAGACCTCAAAAAAGTCTTTGACAGCATTGATAGAGACACTTTGTGGAAACTGCTGCAACACCATGGAATCCCATCCAAAATTATTAACCTAATCCATTCAATGTATGAACCATAAACACGCCAAACTGTTCACAGTGGTGTCTTGACAGAATCCTTCAGCATACTGTCAGGAGTGTGACAACGGTGCCCTTTATCACCTTTGCTGTTCTTGGTCACAATGGATTGTATTGTGAGCAGGACAACAGATGGTCATCAATGCAGCATTCAGTGGCATTCAAACAGCTGGAGAACATTGATTTAGCTGAAGATGTCTCCTTCCTTTCACACCAAAATGAAAGCATGGAAGAAAAGGTTGCAATGCTAGACAAAACTGCCTCAATGACTGGACTGAGCATTAACAAGGGAAATACCAAGACAACAACAACATCATCACACTGGGAGGGGATGACCTGGAAGATGTGGAGCTGTCCACCTACTTGGGGAGCATTATGAGCAGAGATGGAGGAACAGACAAGGATATCAATGCCAGGATAGGGAAAGCAACAGCTGCACTGAAGACTCTTTGTCTCATGTGGAGTTCACAAATAATATCTGCAAAGACAAAACTGTGGATCTTCAACACAAATGTGAAGACTGTGCTCTTGTACGGATGTAAGATCTGGCATACTAAAAAGTCTTCAGCTCACACGATACAGACATTCATAAACAGATGCCTGAGGTACATCCTTCACGTCAAATGTCAAGACTTTGTCAGGCATGAGGAGCTTTGGAAAAGAGCAGGACAAGAACCACCTGATGTTCAAACCAAAAGAAGAAAGTGGGGATGGCTAGGTCACACTCTCAGAAAACCATCCTCCTGCATACTCTGTCAAGCTCTCACATGGAACCCACAAGGAAAATGCAAAAGAAGAAGACCTTAGATAATATGATGAAGATTCACTGAGATTGAAGGACCACACCTGGGGTGCTCCTGGAGTCAGCTAGAAGTTTTGTCTTGAGACAGAGAGAAATGGAGGATACTTGTAGATGTCCTGTGCTCCACTCGGAGTATAAGGGTTCAAGCCAAGTAAGTCAAATGTAATTGTATATGTCTAAGAATAAAGAATGCAGACCACACTTACATGATGACTAGTGTGACCATATCTCTCAAAATGAAAATGGGGGACTGTGCAGAGCTCACTCACACCCCACCTCCTTGTAGGGCTGGTGTCACTGCCTGCCCAAGTTCCCCCGTCCACACAGACGGATCCCACACACTCCTCCCACAGAGCTGGCATCACTGTTTGTGCCAGCTTCTCTCTGGACAGGGGCTGGTGCTGCAATGCCCCCCTCTTCCTGTCTATGTGGGGATGGTCTGAGCTACATGTTCCAGCCTCTTCACCCCATTTTGGGCCAGCTGAGCTGCTTGCCAAAGCCCGACTGTATAGGACTGGTATCTCTGCTTTCTCCCCTGTAAATGTTCCTCCGCATATCACTGGGAGGTGACCCACATTTCTGGCAAAACTGTGCATTCGTCCTATTTGATATTGTCCACTGATCATCAGATTCCCGACCCATAAGTTAGTTATTTCACTTCACTCGAGTTGTCTTAAAATAATATCCTGGGACCAACACAGCTACAACAATAGAGTGCACTTTTGTTTCTTTTGCCTTTTTTGAATAATATGTCACAGAACATAGATAGCAGACTTGCATGGGAACCACATGGTTTGTCTCTAATTTGGGCTGAGACTACATTTCAGCTGGTTCAGCAGTATGACCATAAACACATTCCCTTGGACAACATCAGCATTAGTCTCCTGTAATTTGAGTAAGCTGATTGCTTACTTTTTCTGTGGAAAGGAAGAGAATGTACTCCGCTCTAGTCTGCTAGAGTGTGTCCAGTTTCATGAGCTTTTAAGACAACTCTTTGAAGCCAGGGAACTAACTCCAGGCCTACACTATTAAGCAGTTCTGATAAAATATTGGCAAGACTAGGTGCTTTTTCATCTGCTAATTCAGGGGTGGGGAAACTCCAGTATATTGGCTTCATGTAGTTCATCAGGGTTAGCTGCTGGCAAACCACCAGATGGTTGTTTACCTCAGTGTCCTCAGGCATGGATCTCTCAGTGGTCATGGTTTACCATTCCTGGCCAATGGGAACTGCAGGAAGCAGTGGCCCAGCCCAGGTCACATTATCTGGGAAGGGAGAACAGCAGCCAATGTGAGCTGCAAGGCTCTGGGCCAGCAGATGCTCAGGTAAACAGTCTAGTGGCCTACCAGCAGCTAACTCTGATTAATAGAATGTGGCAGGTGGACCAGAGGTTCTCCACTGCTGTTCTGTTTGACTACAAGCATAATTTCCTCTATTATGACCAGCCTGCTGGTTTCTGAATTGATTTTTGTATTATGTTTAGTTTCAATGTTGGTGTGGATCTGTTCTTCAATACTCATCAGTGTTTAAGTTGTGCATCAATATCCTGGCAGGAGTCTCCATTTTTGTCCATAACTAGAGGAAGCCATGCAAAAGGACAGCCAATTAGGACCTGCAAAGTTTAAAAAAAAAATCTGTTCATATCTTCAAAGGCTTCCTCTGCACACTTCATTGATAGTGTAATTGCACATGACTCAGTAGTAGGCTTATCAATTAAAATGTTGTGGGCATCACAAAGAGAGGTCTGATATTAGAGTATGATCCTTTAATGAGTTGAATATACACAACAAGCTGTTGTTAACTTTAAAAGTTTACTGCATCTTGCAACATCAGGCAGTAAATCTGTGAAAGATCACAACAAAATTCTGTCTTTGGTATTGCACAACCAATAAAATATGGGGTACTTTTTATATTTTTCAGCATCTTTAAGTGATGTCCCATTGAGGATGTTTCCTAACGTTGTCGCTTTTACATGGAACTTTCCATCTGTGATCCCAAGCTACCAGTGTGCGGCTTTGATGAGGAGAGAAACAAAACTGCTGGGCTGATGTGCAGGCAAAGATAGGTGAGAAAAACATGCCTTCCCCCAGGAGATCTATGACTCAAATTGTGTTCCTTACTGTCGGTCATCAAAGGAAAAGCCCATGTGGATAGTGACAGTCTTAGCTTGTTTTCTGTGAGATGCAGCTCTAACAATAGAACGGATCATTTGGACTCTTACATAGAAATGTACCACATGCCAAGCAGGAGTCCCCAGAAATGTACATCAAAAAGACTTTCTGGGAAATTGTCAGTTTGTTACACCACTGCTACCATTTAGAATTACAAGTGGTGACTCATCTGTGGATATATTTTACCTGATTTAACCTCTCAGTAAGTCATTTTCTGTTCCTATCTAACAAATCTTTAGTTAGTTTACTATAAAATTGGCTGCCAGAGTTCTTTGGGGTAAGATATAGAGTATCAGCTCATGTGGGGTAAATGACTGGTCTCATGGGACTGGAAACAATGTAAGTATGATTTGATTTTACATTTAGGTCACCTTTTATCATGAAGTCAGGTTTGAAAAAGATAAAACGATATGGGTTTGCATAACTGTGATTTCAATTATTGATATTCCAAGTGTCTTTTGTCAATGCCCTTCAAAAAACAGAGCATACTGAAAACTTCCTTAAGCCACAGACTCAGAGCTTGACACTAAGGCCTGCACTGAGGAGAGAGCAGCTGGCTGGCATCTGAATCCAGGGCCAGGTCATTAAGAGAACTACTAATAGCCAGCCACTCTTGTCATAATTCAGGCCCATGACAACTAAGAAATCTTGTGACTGTATTGATATTTGCACAAATACTTTTATGATACAAAGTTACACAGACACAAGAGGCCTACTATAAAAAAGTTACGTCTGTCTACCTTTTTCTTGTCTGTCCATTTATTTATGCTATCATTTTGTAATTTTTAAATGTACATCTGAGAGACTAAGTGTACAAGTCTTGGTTCTGAGTCTTATCTTGGTTCTGAGTATTTATTTTCCAGATAAATACTCCTCCAGCTGTTTTTAATACAGAACATCATTGACACCTAATGGACAACAAGATGAAGCACAGATGGGTACGTTACCATCCTCATTTCAATTTTGCTTCACAATTCAAATAGCTATTATCTGTGTATTTTAAATGAAGTTCAGCAAATCAATTTGGGCTTCATTAATTTTCATCAGCACTAGTCTATACTTTTCCCCTGGTTCTGTACTTGTTTCCTGCTGACAAGTATTCATTTTCCCATATGGGAAATATTTTTCCCCCCATTCTTTCTACCTTCTTTGCTGTGATTTAAAGGTCATTAGCCAAAACACACTTCTTACTTCAGTCTGCAACTTGATTTTGGTGGGTATAGGCATTTCACAAATAAATCGTTGCCTTCTGGAAAAAGTAACAAATATTGCTAACAGATGGATGAAATTTAATAAGAGCTAGGAGGATACAGTCATGTAAAGACAGCTTATACATCCAACTTTACTCACTGACATACCCAACATTTAAAAAGACAGGCAAATATGATGTTTCACTGAAAATGCCTCCCACTTGCTGTCTTTGCCTTTCATTTTTCAAGACAATAACTTGTAAGAAACTTTCGATTATTTTCTTTTGGCTTTGGCTTTGCAAGATGGGTCAGACTTCCAGTTAAGAAAGGGTTTGCAGAATCACTAGAGATAGGCGATAGCATTCCAATCTGAATCCAGATCAGATATTGACCAAAGTTCAGGACTATGAGGAGCCATGGATTAATTTGATCTGCTAGTGAGAAATATAAGAGCCCTGATATTTGAGCCCTGATCTCACCAATGTTTGGAGCTTTTGCTTGCAGATAATCTCTAATTAGGGAGCTAATTATTTGGGGCAAATCATTTTTATAAGTCATTCTTTAAAATGAACAGAAATAGGAATATATTTGCTTACTAAATCTGTCATTAATTAGCAATTTTCTGAGGCTGTGTATTTTAAAGTTATAGATGGAAATGAATTTGTGTGGGGTCCATATAGTCTGAGTAATCCTTCACACGGCAACAAACCATTAGGAGCACTACCATGTCAAGGATTAAAATCCCACTCTAAAGTAAACAGCACACTGCCAAACATGCCATAGTTTTTTTTGTTAATTGATTCACTAGGTTTGTTGTCAATTCCCTGACCCAAAGTGATAAAAGTGCTTCTTTCTTTCTTAAAATAACTCTACCTCTAGTCCTTATTACACACTTCTATCAGGAAAACCTACCATCAGTAAGAAAAAAAGATAGAGAGAGTCGAATGCCCCTTGTCCTATTTCCTGAGATCAAAAGGCAAGATCTGCTGGATACACTAGGAAACAGACTTAGAAAAGTTTAATGGAAAGGCCATTATTTGTATAAACATACACAAATATGTTCTGATTGTCCAAAGATTAAGAACCCAGTGAGACGATATCAATCCTATGGCCTGTTCACGGCGTGCTTTCTGACACCCTAAGAATGACTATACTTATGGAACCCCCTCTGTGGAGAGGAAAGTAGGCGGATGAGTGGAAGGAGTGGGAACAGAAAGACTAGGGGGGTGACAGGGAGAAGAGCTACACTCTAATCATCAGCACCTGCTCATGCCAAAAAGCCATTAGAAAGATAAATGCAGCTGCCTCATGCCAGAGAAGCACTTCCTTTCATGTATCCTTGGTAAAAAGCTGCAAGGAATGTAAGTGGTCCTCAGGATGGCAACACATTTGGTGCTGGAGATCAAAGAGTCTCATGAGTCCCAGGGTAATTTGCCTTTTGAACCTCTGTAGTCTATTATTCTCTTGTCAGGCAACATCCATAAGCCAGCATGAGTTTAGTTAGCTGGATGACTACTTATCATGGGTGTGGCCTAGAATCCACAGTCCCATAAAGTTTTTTGGCAGCCATCAGTCCTGCTTCTCAGTATGCTGTGCTGTTATTTAACTGTAATTTACCCTAGATTCTTGTAAGAGCTCACTAAGCAGTGGAAGAGTTGGTAATGATGCTCAACAATATTGACCTCTCATGATCCAGCAAATTCTCTCATTTGGCACTGGTAAAGTCCTGAGGGTGCCAGACTAGAAAGGTTCAACCTGTATAGGAAACTAATGTCTATTGATAAAGCAGAGGCCAGGGTGCAAGGAGAACACATCTATTGTTTTTCTTTTCTCTTGAAAAATGGTTCTGGGAAGATTCTGTGAGAGACTCTTCGAGTTTTTACAACCTGCTCTCCCACAACTTTGCCAGTGACATTTCTTCAGGAGGATGAAATCTTGTGTCAAATCTTGTATTTTCATACTCTGCATGATAAACATTAATACTATGTCTACACTACAAACTCTTCCGAAAAAACTTCTTTCGAAAGAGTGCATCCACACACAAAACAGTAGATCGAAAGATTGATCCGTTCTTTCAATAGAGAGCATCCACACAGCCCCTGCTCTTTTGAAAGAACAGACAAGGGATCAAAACATGAGGACTGCTCTTTGGAAAGAAGGCCCACAGACCATCTGGGCATGCTTTTTCCTTTTCTTTTCTTCTTTTTTTTTTAAATTCTTTTTTAAAGAAGCTTTTAAAAGGAGGTGCTCTTCCTGATCCAGGAGCAGAAAATTTCTTCCAGAGAAAAAGCTGCATTCTTTCAATGTCAGATTGAAAGAGTGCATTTTGTGTGTGGATGCTCCACGTGTTCTTTTGAAAAAGAGCCTGATTTTCCAAAATAACTTGCTAGTGTAGACGCGACTCTTGTGTTGGTGTAACATTTTAGATTTGATTATTCTTTGAGTGGATATGGGCATACAAAGAAGAATCTACCTCTGTTTGTGCTACTAGTAGGCGTAAATTTGCATTCACTGGCAGTAGGACCTAGACAACGGCTTGCTAAGTAGCTGAAGCATCTGGAACGTTTTTAGAGGAGAGGAGATTACCACAAATATTAGCTGGCTAATGTTACTAAAGAGAACAAGAATATCCCTGGCCTGATTTACATAGCTATTGTGCACCCACACTTCTTACTGGAGTCATAGAAACTCTGTTGTCTTGAATGTTATTTAATCCATTAGTTTTTAACAAAATATTGATGAAAAATCCCAGTTGATCTGAATTTGCATTTTTAGTAAATAAACTTTCTGATTTTTTTCCCCGTTCTACTTTTTCCATGCTACACTGAAGTCGTTACTAATGTATTCATTAATCTACCAGGGGTCTACTGAGCAGCATATGACTTCCTGATCAGAAGCTTGATTTCAATGGAATTTCTAAATCTTTAATTAAACATCTTTTTTGTCTTAGGATAGTAAATGAAAATGCATAACTGCGGAGTCATATTCTTACTCTTTCTGCTGTTCTTTTGGAGTGCTTTTTGGAGGAATAAAATGATCATTACAATGACATAATAAAAGTGAAAGCCCACTGAAAAATGAAGAGCACACAGATGTGGCATCTAAGGAAGACCTAAGGCACCAAATATTTCCTTAAAACATCTCAGAAGAATTGATTTTGAAGATTTTTTCTGTTCTCATTAGTCTTTGTTGTAAGAATTCACAGTAGGCACTCCCAACTGAAAAAATAGCATAGCGAGGATAACACACAGTGCTGGAAGGCTTAAGTCATTAATGTTTGTAGAGCACTTTCATATTCTAGAATGGAAGAGGCTATGGAAATACAAACCATTATTATTTTTTCTTTAATTAGTGCCCATCAGTCCAAGGATAAAGATAACATTATGTCAGTCTTCTTTGTTTGTGGAAGAAAATTAACTATTTAATGAGGAGTCTTGCCACCTCCTTTTGAGAGCTAAATTGTGGAAGAGAATGTCTTAGTTATGCCAGCCTCTTTCATTTAGATACATTTTACCTCTCTGATGTGAGAGGCCACTTAATTCAGTATGGACAAAGTATTCAGAATTGAAAACTGATCACAACACTTGCTGGTGAGGTTTGTTAGCAAAGCCCAAGGCTAGCAGCATCTGTGGTCACGTGTCCTGGCAGGCGATATTAAACTCGCCTTCATGGGGTTGAGCTTATGTGAAGGCACCAGATGAGTGAAATGACCTTTTCCTACGATGAAGGAATCAATATAGATTGCACACCAAAGGGGGTTAGATTTGAAAGTACTCCCTTTTCTGTCTTGAAGTTCTATATTTTCTCTTACAGGAGATTGCCAGCGGCAACAGGCCTTGAAATTTTATAAGTAGGTTTGTTGGTCTTTGGACAGGGTGAGATGGCTCTAGGTTTTTTGTCAAAATGGGCATAGGCTAGTGAGAGGGAAAGAGGCTATTCTCTCCTGCTTCTACACATACTTTGATCTTACTATCTTATTGGTGGGTTTTGAGCAATAGATAAGTGTCAGCCCAAATTAAATTCTCAGTCCATCTTCGTTGCCCACTATCATTCATAAAATCTTACAGTCAGAGCTGTGTGCATAAGGGGGGTGGGCATGATTTTTGTTTTGATTTACGTTTATTTCATGACTGTTCCAAATAACAAACGTTTCAGGTTTATCCAAAATTGAATTTTTAGCAAATCAATGTTTGAAAAAACTCCATTTAAACTTGATATAAAATACTGTTTTGATAATAAAGGAAGTAATGGCCTCGATTCACAAAATGGAGAAGACAGCTCTCCCTTGGGAGGTGGAGTGTCAAATCCCCACTCTGGAGAAGAGATTCAAACACAGGTCTTCTGTCTCCTATATAAATGCCCTAGACATTAGACTTGTCTACACTACCACCTTCCTTCGAAGGAAGGATGGTAATTAGGGTGTTGGGAGTTTACTAATGAAGTGCTGCTATGCATAGGCAGCACTTTATTAAGCAAACTCCCACCCGCGGCAACTCCAAAGTTTTAAACTTCAAAGTACCGGCATGCATCTAGCCACAGCTCGCCCGGTGGGACTTTGAATTGCTGGGGCAACTTTGAAGTCCCTTTACTCCTCAAAATTTTGGAGTAAAGGGACTTCGAAGTTGCCCTAACACTTCAAAGTACCGGAGGGTGAGCCATGGCTAGACGCATGCCGGTACTTCGAAGTTTAAAACTTTGCAGTTGCCACGGGGGGTGAATTTGCTTAATGAAGTGCTGCCTATGCATAGCAGCACTTCATTAGTAAACTCCCAACACCCTAATTACCATCCATCCTTCGAAGGAAGGTGGTAGTGTAGACAAGCCCATTAGGTTGTAGAGCAGGGGGTCAGCATAAAATAGCAAGAAGTGATTTTTTTTCAAAGTTGGTAAAAAACCTCAATAATTTTCAAGCTTCAATGCATGTGAATATGAGACGGTCCTTTAAGAAATAACTTAAAACTATACTTTTCGTAACCCATATTTTAAGAACACTGCAAACACAATGATTTGTAATGTGATACATGTTTACTACAGGACATTCACAAGCTTTTTACCTATTTAATTTCCTTACACTTTACATGTGTGTATTTGTACCACTGTCTTCCTGACCTTCACTCCGGGATGTTCTCTCTCTCTCAAGGATTCTAGATTCTGAAATCACACTACAGCCACTCTGGTACTTTGATGAAGCACTCTTTTATATATTTGCCATCCATGAACAGCTTTCCTCATTTCACAATTTCTTGAGTTGCCACAAAGCTTAGTTGCCACAGTTGTGCTACTTGGTGATTTTGCCCATTTAATGAAGATGTTCTTACTTTGCTCTGCTTCGTGTAGCAGCTCCTCCATGGTTTTTCTCCTAGGAGCGTGTTTTTCAGAAAATGCCTCTTGAATTTACATTTTTTGTTGTTAGTGAATTTCACGTAGCAAATGAGACATAGAGGGAGCCCACACAGACTTGATATAAAGGTGAAGTACAGAGTCCATTCAGTCTGAAATTCTTAGTTTCCATCTTCAGTTTTCCTCTTTTTGAAGCCATTTTAACCCCACTTGAAATATGCCAATTTTACTTCACGTTTAATTTCAGTTTGCTTTCTTAAAATGCGTGTTGCCCTTCACATCAGGAATCCTGCAAGCTTCCTTTTCCTTTTCAAACCAAGACTTTATCTGTGACACAATCAAAATGCAGATACAGTATCATATCCTACAATGCACTGCACACATTAAAGGGGGAGTTATCCAAATTTTGAGATCACATATCACTTGCTATTTAGGTATGAGTCGCTCATTATTGGGCTTCTAGATGTTCACCATTCATCCAAAATAATCAGGAGGGTTTTTTTACTTTGCAACTACAGTTCTGAGAGCAAAAAATTAGTCCTTACAGAACCACATGCAGCTCCAGAACTGCAGGTTGCAGATCTCTGTTATAGGCCGTCTCTCACTTTCTGGCTCGTCCAGTGAATATCTAATTATTCAAACAAAATAGAGCATTTTCAGATGGAGAGATTGCAAGAGACCAACCACTCTCCTTATATCGTGGGCTAGGTTTTTACCTAGAGGATGGAAAATCTGGGTTCAGATAAACACATTTTATAACATGTTTTCATTGCGCCAAATCTGTATTTTTCCCGAGGGGGCGTGGGAGAGAAGGGGAATTTGGGTGGGTTTTTTTTCATAACAGTCCTAGATCTAGAAACCTAGTCATACTTAACTGTGCTGACCTACCTTCAGTTTGGACTTAATTGGAGCTGTCTGTAGCTTGTGATGCTTTGGCCCATGAACTGATATTCTCTCAGCTAGTAATCTTTTTTTGCCCCATATTCATAGTTTAAGGAAGCAAGGCAACAATTATAATTCACTGTTTTAAAATGTGAAACTAAAAAATTCACCTGCCTTCCAAAATTTATTTATGGAGTATGGTATCTGCACCCTACTGCTTTTGTATGGGTTCTTCTCATTTCAAAATTGTGACTCTGAGAAGTAATCGTATCCAAAAGTTTATATTATTATCCAAATTTTTGATGCGCTAGAAATCTTTCAAAACAACATCCTTTCTTCAAAAATGGCTTTTACTTCCTAATTTTGGGTTGGCCAGAAAAAATACTAGGGCTGTGTCTATACAAAAGCTGTCATTTTGTCAGCAAACTCAGGGAAGCCTACAGCCTCCCAAGGTCTTCTGTCGACAGTAAATCAACAGAATGTTACTTTTGTCGACAGTCTTATCCCATTCCCCACGAGGCATAATGCCTCTCTCAATAGAGATCTGTTGACAGAAAGCCAGTCTGGGTAACCATATCTGCTGTGCTTCTGGCTGCTTGTTTTGTGGTGAGAGCGGCCGGGCAGCCCAGCTGCTCTCTGTCAACAGAGTGGATCACTCATGTGATCTGCCTGGCAGTTTGGCTGCTATCTGTCAGCAGAAGTTTTGTTGGAAGATATCTTCAGACAAAATCTTCCATCAACAAATTGCTGTAATCTAGACATGGACTGAAACAGTCTGCCTTGTGGGATTTCTGATGGTCTAATAAACAGCCTTGCAAACCACAGGAACTGAGGAGGCACACACCTGATAGCATTGTCATTGTTTTTGTTTTTAAAGCTAACCACGCTTTTTTTTCCAAAAGTTCAGATTTGGTTTCTGTTCAAGGAGAAGATTCAAATCAGTTCTTGCTGCACCTAAATCAGTTTCACTGTTTCTATTCACATTGCCGTTACAAGATGCGAACGGGTGCATGAGAACAGGGTTGTTGCTAACAGGAGGGAGTTTTGAGAAGGGCTGTCCTGGGGAAGGAGGGGGCAAACTACAGCACCTTTGGGTAAGTGGCTCTCTGGAGTGTGTGGGTGCCTGGGTTTGGGGGTTCTGGGCCTGGGTTTGTCTGTTTGTTTGGTGTTTGGAGTGCTGAGCTGTCTGTTTGTTTGTTTGAAAGGCCATGTGCTCAGGCTGCGTGCCGATTGGCTGAGCGGTAGTCAGAAGGAGGGGCTCTCTCAGGTAGGCCAGAGCGTTAAAGCCCTGCTGGCAAGTGACCAGGGAGCATGCAACTGGATCCATGCAAGCAGGGTGGTTGCTAACAGGAGGGAGTTTTGAGAGGGGAGTTTAGAGGGGGAGCTTAGAGGGAGCTAGTTACTTCTTCAGGTGTAAGAGGCAGCATCATCCCCAACTGCTGGCTGGAGCTGAGGGACCCGCTGCAGCATGAGGAGCCGGGGGTGGGCGAGATCGAGGGATGTCAGTGGTGGGCAAGTGGTTTGAGGATGGCAGCACCCACGGAGGCTGCTTGCGCTGTGCTGGCCCAGATTACATGGCTTCCAGGCCCAGTCCTGCACTCCCTGCATGCACACACCACACCAGATCTGTGGGGCTCCAAGGACAGCTGTAGCCAGATGAAGAGTTGGTAGCTTTGGCTGGGACCCAGGGTGTGGCTGGCTGCGAGATCGGCACCTTCCTGGAGGACGTGGGGCTGCAGCAGCGTGTGGCCAGGTGCAGAGAGGCCAGGGGAAGGGGGACCTGGGGGCAACGAGAACTGATAGGGGGCAGTGTGGTGCAGTCGGGAGACATGGGAGTGGATGGGGGAAAAGGGGACAGGGAGGGAGGATCTGGGGGTGATGGTAGCCAATGAGAGGCAGAGGGGTGGGGAGGAGGGTCCTGGGGAGGCGAGGTGGTCGTCACAGGGAGCTTTGGGGACATGTGGCTCCAGGGAGGTGCAAGAGGTAGTGGGACCGTACCCACGTTCTCCATGCCCCACTGCCTTGTGGGTTATCCTGGAAAGGAGCAAGGCTAAGGGAGTAAACCCTGACAGAAAATCTGGAGGGGAGTCCTAAGGCGGTTCTGTGCCAACTTCTGGCATTGACCCAGCAACTCCTGCAGCTGAGCTGGTACCAGACATAGAGGTTATCCTTTCCTTTGGACTATATCAGTAAAGCCGAGAGGGGAACACTGGCATCTGGGCAGCCCAGGGTCCCAATAATCGCCCAAGCTTGCGCCTGGAGAGGTACTCCGGCATCGCTAACAGCGTTGAACCAACATGGGAGGTAACAGATACCGGTTATAAGCTCTTGCTCGATTGGCGTAGAGAACGAATGCCAGAGGTTGCCTCCGATGGTGGGACAGATCGTTACATCTCACTGCACAGTCACTGCCCGCCTCAAGCTGGGCAACCCCCAGCCAATAGGGTACTGTCCCGCCACAGTTCACCTGCCTCACTGGGTGCGTGAGGCTTAAGGTTCCCAAACCTGACAAGTAACCTGAAAGCTGAGCACCAGGCAAACCAATAAGAAAATCAACAAGAAAAGGAAACCATCAATGTTTTAAGCTTGCTTGCTGGAATGTGCGGACCATGCTGACAGGTATGACTGAAGATCTTCAGGACATCAGCGACACCCGAAGGACCGCTGTCATCGATGAGGAACTGAAGAGGCTCCAAGTTGACATTGCTGCTCTGCAAGAGACACGTCTCACAGATTCGGGATCTCTAAAGGAAAAAGACTACACCTTTTTCTGGCAGGGTAAAGCCTGAGAAGAACCCAGGGAGCATGGTGTTGGCTTCGCCATCAGAAACACCCTTCTACAAATGGTGGAATTAGTCATGGGTGGGTCAGAAAGACTCCTTCAGGTCACACTTCAAACTCGCGCTGGTCCTGTCCACCTGATCAGCGCTTACGCCCAACCCTGTACGCTGCACCGGAAGTAAAAGACAAGTTTTATGACGTGCTTAGTACTGCCATAATGCAAATACCTGCTCGTGAACAACTGTACATTCTGGGTGACTTCAATGCGAGAGTTGGAGCCGATCGTGACTCGTGGCCTTCCTGCTTAGGCCACTTTGGTGTGGGAAAAATGAATGAAAATGGTCAGCATCTTCTTGAACTTTGCACGTACCACAATCTGTGCATCACAAACACATTTTTCCAAACCAAGCCACAGCACAGAGTGTCATGGAGGCACCCATACTCAAAACACTGGCATCAACTAGATGTGGTCATCGCTAAACGTGATAGCCTCAAAAATGTCCTTCTGACACGCAGCTATCATAGTGCTGACTGTGATACAGCTCACTCGTTAGTTTGCTCCAAACTCAAGGTGATTCCCAAGAAGCTGCACCACTCTAAACCAACTGGAAAGCCCCGCATCGATGCCAGAAAGACGGCTAACTCAGAGAGAGCTGTAAAGTTCAGAGCGACTCTCGAGTAGAATCTGCGCAGCAACCCTGGGGGTGCCGATGTGACATCCAGATGGCAGTGTGTGAGGGATACAATGTACAACACGGCCTTGTCGGTGTTTGGAAGAAGAGCTAGAAACACAAATGACTGGTTCGAAGCTAACTCTGATGAGATTATTCCAGCCATCGAAAAAAAGCGTGCTGCGCTCCTGGAGTACAAACGTTCGCCAAGCCAGAATACCCTGCAAGTGCTCAGAGTAGCCAGAAAAACAGTACAACAGATGGCCAGACACTGTGCCAACAACTACTGGCTCGAGCTATGCAGCAGCATCCAGACCAGTGCTGACTTTGGTAACCTCAGGGGAACGTATGAGAGCATCAAGAAGGCATTAGGACCCACCCAGAACAAGATGGCACCTCTGAAATCCAAATCTGGTGAAGTCATCACTGACAAAGCCAAACAGATGGAGCGCTGGGTCAAGTACTACTCCGAGCTGTACTCGCGCGAGAACATTGTGGTCGACTCCGCCCTCGATGCCGTCGAACTCCTATCAGTAATGGACGAACTGGACCAGGAACCAACTGTGGATGAACTGAAGAAAGCCATCGACAACATTGCAGTAGAAAAGGCCCCGGGCCAGGATGGTATACCACCAGAGGTAATCAAGTGTGCCACAGACACTCTCCTGGAATCCCTACATGAGCTACTGTGCCTGTGCTGGAGAGAGGGAGAGGTTCCACAGGACATGCACGATGCTAATATCATAACCTTGTATAAGAACAAAGGAGACAGAAGCGACTGCAACAATTACCATGGAATCTCCCACCTAAGCATCACTGGTAAACTGTTCACTCGCGTCATCCTCGGCAGACTCCAGAAGATTGCTGAGAGGGTGTATCCTGAATCACAGTGCGGATTCCGTGCAGAGAGATCTACCGTCAACATGGTCTTCTCTCTGAGGCAGCTGCAGGAGAAATGCAGGGAGCAGAGGAAGCCACTCTATATTGCCTTCATCAACCTAACCAAGGCCTTCGACTTGGTCAGCAGGGATGGACTGTTCAAACTGCTCCACAAGATAGGTTGTCCACCGTGGTTACTCAAGATGATCCAGTCTTTCCACGAAGACATGAGAGGAACCGTCCAATACGAGGGCACATTATCGGATGCTTTCAGCATCAGGAGCGGTGTCAAACAAGGATGCATCCTTGCTCCGACATTGTTTGGGATCTACTTCGCACTCCTCCTTAAATGCCTTTGGATCTTCAACAGAGGGCATCTTTTTGCACACAAGATCTGATGGGAAACTGTTTAATCTTGCAAGGCTGAAAGCTAAATCTAAGGTGCGGGAAGTCCTCATCAGAGATATGCTGTTCGCAGATGACGTTGCTGTCGTGTCACACACAGAAGACCAGCTTCAGAAGCTGCTGGATCGGTTCTCCAAAGCATGCAAGGACTTTGGGCTCTCCATCAGCTTAAAGAAGACAAATGTACTTGCTCAGGACATTGCTGTTTCTCCATCAATCAGCATTGACAACTATACGTTAGAGGTCATCCACGAGTTCGTTTACCTCGGGTCCACCATCACTGACACCCTGTCCCTGGAGACTGAGCTAAATAGGAGGATCGGTAAAGCAGCCACAACTCTGTCCAGACTCAGCGAGAGAGTGTGGAATAACAACAAGCTGTACACTCACACCAAAATGCAAGTCTACAGAGCCTGAATCCTCAGCACCATCCTTTACAGCAGCGAGACTTGGACCCTGTATGCCCACCGGGAAAAGAGGCTGAACGTCTTCCACTTGCGCTGCCTCAGGCGCATTCTTGTAATATCGTGGAAGGACAGAGTGTCCAACACTACTGTCCTTGAGCAAGCT
The DNA here is from genome assembly GCF_033958435.1 of Carettochelys insculpta. Taxonomy (NCBI): domain Eukaryota; kingdom Metazoa; phylum Chordata; order Testudines; family Carettochelyidae; genus Carettochelys; species Carettochelys insculpta. The sequence goes on from NC_134137.1 coordinate 143,549,560, forward strand.
GGAATCCCAACTATGCACACCCTCCTCAGACAGCGGCAGCTCTGCTGGCTTGGGCACGTCCACAGGATGAATAATGGAAGGAACCCAAAAGACATCGTGTATGGCGAGCTAGCCTCTGGCAAAAGACCTCCCGGATGCCCCCAGCTGCGCTACAAAGATGTTTGCAAGAGAGACCTCAGGGAAGTAGACATCAAGGCAGACAGCTGGGAGGAGCTGGCAGACGATCACAGCAGATGGAGGCAGGAACTATAAAAGGGCCTTCAGAAGGGTGAGTTGAGGAGCAGACAGCTAGCAAAGGAGAAGCGAGCCCACAGAAAGCACAGCAAAGGCCTGCCAGACACCCATTACATATGCAACAGATGCAGCAAGGACTGTCACTCTCACATGGGTCTTCACAGTCACAGCTGACGCTGCAAATGAGGATGCCAAATGGAACTACGAAGGGTGCGATTCATAGTCTACGTAGACTGAAGGATGCTACTACTACAAGTGTCTATGATCCTTAGCCACTGTTGCAGGGAAGTGGGATCAAGTAGCAGGGGCAAACGGAGAAAGAAAATGCTTTTCCCTGAAATAACTGAGGCTTTTCAACTATACAATAGCTATATTAAAATGCTGCATTGTTTCTTATGTCAGTAATAATACTAATTACATTTTTCTCTTTCATTGCAACAGCTTATCTTAAACTACTGGGTTTTTTTACCCACAGAATCACAGTTCTAAGTTAAGATGGTGCTTCAAAAGTACCTCACTGCCTGCTCAACAGTGAAATTGTGAAATATAATTTACAAAGAGAGGCTTTTGCTTTTGAAAACCCTGTCCAGTGAGCTTATTTTCTGTTAAACTGCTTGGATTTTCTAACACACATTGTTAAATTGTGGCATATAATTCTCTGGCCTGAGAAGGAGACAGACCTGCCTTAAGGGAGGACTGTGCCTCAACCCAAGCAACCTGGTGTGAGGGGATATCTCTTTGGTTGCACTATGCTTTAATAGTTTCCTTTGGGCAGTCACTGATCCAAGGATGTGCAGGTCCCTGGCAGTTCCCCAGTGTACCTCAGGTACTTGTATAAAGGCCTTTCATAGCTACCTCAAAGTATTCATATGTACTATGCATATTTACGTAGAGGAGCCAAGCCCATATCTATGATTGCGTATGGGAAGTTGGAACAATTTGGGGTGCTGAAAGACATTGAACCAGATATTAAACTCTGTATAGGATGGAAACCACTCCACTACCCCTAGTTCTACCTCCAGCTCTGTATCCTGACCCGCCAAGTTAGAGAGTGCTTGGATCAAAGATGTTCATTGTTGTGTTCACTGACATGGTCTCTATCACTGGAGAATCCAAGCAGTTTCCAGATATTAATACACTTAAGCTGCGTCTACACGTGCACGCTACTTCGAAGTAGCGGCAGTAACTTCGAAATAGCGCCCGTCACGTCTACACGTGTTGGGCGCTATTTCGAAGTTGAAATCGACGTTAGGCGGCGAGACGTCGAAGTCGCTAACCCCATGAGGGGATGGGAATAGCGCCCTACTTCGACGTTCAACATCGAAGTAGGGACGTGTAGACGATCCGCGTCCCGCAACATCGAAATAGCGGGGTCCTCCATGGCGGCCATCAGCTGGGGGGTTGAGAGATACTCTCTCTCCAGCCCTTGCGGGGCTCTGTGGTCACCGTGGGCAGCAGCCCTTAGCCCAGGGCTTCTGGCTGCTGCTGCTGCAGCTGGGGGTCCGTGCTGCATATACAGGGTCTGCAACTAGTTGTTGGCTCTGTGTATCTTGCACTGTTTAATGAAAGTGTGTCTGGGAGGGGCCCTTTAAGGGAGCGACTTGCTGTTGAGTCCGCCCCGTGACCCTGTCTGCAGCTGTGCCTGGCTCCCTTATTTCGATGTGTGCTACTTTGGCGTGTAGACGTTCCCTCGCTGTGCCTATTTCGATGTTGGGCTGAGCAACGTCGAAGTTGAACATCGACGTTGCCAGCCCTGGAGGACGTGTAGACGTTATTCATCGAAATAGCCTATTTCGATGTCGCAACATCGAAATAAGCTATTTCGAAGTTGGGTGCACGTGTAGACGTAGCCTTAGCTACACAAGGCCCCTGTGGAGAATAGCAGAGTTATCATCCCCACTTTGTGATAGACAACAGAGACAGATTTAACCCAGGTCAAGTCCCTGGAAGGATTGGGAACAGTGCCATTTGGGAAGGACTATACTGAGCCTCAGACCAGTGCCTTTCTCTATAGATTTTGGCTCAATGTAATATGGGAACACTAGATTCCAGCCGAGATTCAGGTTCTGAACTCAAAGATAAATTTCATGGTGCTCCATATATGTGAAGGGTTCGTACCTAGTTACCAAGGGCTTTTTATGCTCTACTATTGCTGCAGTTTGTGTGCATTATATAAGTGATTCTCAACTATGGGTCCAGGGCCTGTGGGGGTCTGATCAGATTTCAAGGGGTCTGTCAAGCAGGGCCAGCATTAGACTTGCTGGGGTCTGAGGCAGAAAGCTGAAGCCCCTTCCTCCCATGGGGTGGAAGCCCAGGGACTTGAACCCTGCCACCCATGGCTGAAGCTAAAGCCTGGGCATCTTAGTTTTAGGCGGGGCCTGTAAAATGGAGCACCAGGCAATTGCCCTGCTGTCTTCTGCCTGAAGTTATCCCTGGCTTCTATGTGCAGAAAAATAAATATGGAACAAGTAGGCCATGGAGTTTTTATAGCATGTTGGGGAGGCTTTAGAAAGAAAATGGTCGAGAATCCCTGTATTATACAATGTGCATGGCACAGATTTCTGCCCCTTCCTTTAAAATATGGGCATCTGTTTCTAGCAGCTAGCAGGGATTATGATGATGTTTTTCTACAGCATTTCAACACAGTGCACAGTTCTCTTATGTTGCTAGGGAAACACTGCATTCAGAAACTACTTCAAAAGCAGAGCCCTGAGAAGTTATTCACTTAATATTAAATGCTGATTTTGAGGAAAAGGAGTGGGACTTGTTTCACTTCCCCCAAAATAATTTAATATGTAATTTTTGATGTGTTTGCACAATAATTCTCTACCTTTGTTAGATTTTACAGGTGCTCATACATTATGTGCATCTGAAACTATGTGGGTTTCCTTTTGTACTGATTATACTCTTTGTGTCCGGATTTCACCCTTTAATGTGTGTTTGTGTGTGTGTGTGTAACCCAAAGGCACTGAGCCCCCTGACAAGGGAGAGTGAAGTCTTCTGTATATGTTTAGCTAAGAGGCAGTTGGCTTTTGGCTCATGCAGTAGAGAAGTAGCTCCCAACTATTCAGTAACACAGCACACTCCAGTAAGAAAAACAATCCCCGGCACACCCACTTTTTTCATCTGTATTGATTGCTCAGAAACATCACATGTACTTATTTACTATGGTTACAGCCTTACTAGAGAGGTTTGCAATGTAGTAGTGCATACAACAAGCTAAACAAGGGCCAAATGCATTAATGTTTCAAATCCACCACAGAACATACTATCTTAGACAGCGAGCACAGACACATTTTCCTAATCTGTTCGATACCATGCTAAAGATGTTGAGTGAACAAGTAACCACTGAAAGCAGGCTCCCCTTCCTCATCTTCCACTGGAATTAGGATGCGGCATTTAAAGTATGTCCCAGCTCCAACAGGCTACTGCCCTTCCTCCCCCTTGCCACAGAAGAAAGTTGGGGAGCACTCCCTGCCATCTCGTTCTGGCTGGAAAGCAGCATTTCAGCTGCCTCCCAGCACAAACAGAGTACTGAGGGGTTGGCATTTCCCCTCATAGTGGTTTTCCAAAGAGCCAGTTGCAAGGGGCGGAGGGTGGCAGTGAGGGGATATTAATGAACTGAGCACCAGCTGGGATTCAGGCAGCCTTGTTGCTTGAGCTCCATCTGGCATGAGGTCATCAATTCCACCCTGACGGCTGTGGTGGCTCTGCAAAGAGCTTCCAAAAGAGGAAACTGATGAAATTTCATGGCACACTTGGACAGTTCTTGTAGCACATCAGTGTGCTGAATCACACTGGTTAAAAACCGCTGCAGTAGAGCTACGTGGCTTTAGTACCCAACCTCTCAAATTCAATCCCATCTACTGCTGTCCAGGGTCCATTGGTATAACATATGTCACATATGTACATCCTCAACTGACTATTGAGGAATAAATGCTGTGGAAGTGGTGGTTGCTAATGGTGGTTCTTCTCTGGAAAGTCTTTATAAAAACAGAACCCCATGATTCCATGGCTGCTAGCTCTCAGTGACACCAGCTCAAAAATACTTAGTTAACAAATAAAAATGTCCGTTTGAAGGAGGGGGCATCCCACCATCCTCAAAAATATCAGCCTCAGAGCTACTAGACCAGATTCTTTCCTTCTCCAGAATCAATGTTTGTGGTATGGTTTTGCAGGCCACTATTAGATCCCAGTAAAACCTAGCACCCCACTGTCTTGAAATTCTCTCCTCAGTGAGGGGTAACTGAGTGGAACGTAGTAATCAGTTCTGTCAGTGATGCGCAAGAAAGAACAGCAATGCTGGATTACGAGAACCAACAGAATTAAGAGCAATAAGCACTTAACTGCCACCAAATGAGCAATAAACACTTAGCTGCCACCAAAAGCTACATCTACCTGACAGCCCTATTTCAAAAGAGCCATTTTGAAATATCTTATTGTGGAATAACACAACCAGACCCAAACTATGTTTCAAAATAGCACACAGCTGTTTCTAAATAGCATTTCTGGGTTCCTAGCGCTATTTCAAAATACTGCCACTGGAACCCATTATGACGTATTTCTAAATAGGCATTATTCCTCAGGGAATGAGGTTTACCACAATCAAAATAACACACTGGTTATTTCAAACTGATTTCAAAATAGCATGTGCGTCATGTAGACGCTGCTGTTATTTTGAGATAACTTGGCCATGTAGGTATAGCCAAAATGAGCCAACTAACACACACGTAGGCGGGATGCCAGTCTCTTCAGTAAGATGCTTGCTTTGTTGCCAGAGTGGCTTTTAGGAAGAGTTGATGAAAGATGTTTGTGTGACAACCTTGAAGAGAATCACTCTCTATTCATCCACACAATGGGGACAACGTGGAAGGCGGCGGCAGCGCAGGCATACCCATGCTGCCCCATCAGTACACGTCAATAGTTTTGCATGTGGCCATATAACTAGAAAACACATTTCTCCCAAATATTTGTTTTATAACTGTAAGCAATTGTTGAATGTTGCATGATTACCCCACTTGTAAATATTTGTCCTCCTTCTCAAAACTCCCAACGTGCTGTCATCTTCTCTTGTTGGTTGTGTTAGGGGCAAGTTCTGTCCTCTTTTGTATATGTGATTTCCACTCCAGTCGCTAAGTTACATAGATGTGTATAAAGGCAGAATTTAATCCATTAAATCATAAGACCTTTAGGGCAAGAGCTTTATCTTTATTTTTGTAATGCATCAGTCGCCTCTATGGTGCTATGAAAGTAATGAATAATAATGATTAACAATAAAATTAATAAACTAATAATATGTGCACAGGATATAAAATAAATCTGATCTCTTTTTTTTTTCTTTTCACAGTATCATGGGTGTAATTTAGTATCTAGGTTTCCTTAGACAGCAGCATCTCAGCAAGGGCAAATAATGGTATTAATCAAAGTGCCCATCTGAATAAATAGTTTTCACTCAGCAAGAATAATATAGATGATCTGCACATATTGGTGGTTAATCACAGTGATGTATTTTTGATATCATAATGCCATTACTCAGCCACCGATTCAATGAATGCAAATTGCTCGTGATTTCAAGGCTTATTTTAATGACAGAATAAGAAAAGAGAGGCTTATGAAAATTCAAAGGCTTCCCCTAGGGTTCTAACTCAGTTCTATTTATAGATGTGATTTATAGAGTTTGTGAACACAGCTACAATTAAGTTCAACATTCAGATGCTTTTAATGCATGACATGACAATTTATAGTTCACAGCATTTCTGCAGTCACTATTAACAGTAACAAACATTTATATATTTTGAAAAGCTATTAGTTAGAATAACCACCAACAAAATCCTGTAAGCTTAATTTCCTATATGAGTCAGACCAAAGCAGAGGGATTTAGCAACCAAATCTTACCCTTGGGAAATTTACCAAAGGTCACATGCAAAAAACAAAATTTCTCTGGGGTGTAGGTATCTAGATGCTTGGCATAAGGCTGTCGTGCACATCCATAGAGGCAGAAACACAGATGCACAGGGAACCATTACTGCAGAAATTTAGGTGCTGAACAATTGCAGGTAATGACATGACTCAGAGCACAGCTGAATGGGATTTTTATGAATTGGAGGAGGGCTGATTCTGGGATTTAGGTGCAGAAAGTTGCAGCAAGGCAGCTATGTTCCCCCCACCACCCCAAATCTTGCCTTTAGGACAAAATCTTCACAAATATCTTAATGACTCTGTCCTTTTAATAGTACAAGGCTTATGAAAATTTAAAGCTTAGTCTCATGGTGCCTCAATTCTCCATCTGAGAACAGAAATAATAATTCAGAGATTCCAAGACCAACAGAGACCACTGCAAGTATCTAGCCTGCCCTCCTGTATAGCACAAGCCAAAGACCTTCCCCAAAATAATTGCTAGAGCATTTCTTCTGGAAAAGCATGCAATCTTTCTTTAAAAAAAGATTATCAGACTTGGAGAATCTCTCTGGCCTGTGCTAAATTGTTCCAAAGGTTAATTTCTCTCATAGATAAAATGTCCACCTACTTTCTTACCCAAATTTGTTTAACTTCAACTTCCAGCTGTGGACAATGTTATGCTTTTCTTTGCTCAGCTGAGGAACTCATTGTTAAATATTTGTTCCCCATGTAGGTACTACTTCCTCTTGTGTTCTTCCACACCAGTCATAGGTTTTTCTTCTATTGGGTACATGATATGGCCCAATCTGTATACTTGGTGAGATCTTCCATGGTGGGTGGTTCCTCCAGGCATCAGTAGATGTTCCATTGCTTGAGTTGCACCCATTTTGTGTATCTGTATCACTGGAATAGCCCCGTTTCCACATATTGACTTTTGACCTGGCAGCTCTTATTTGGAGACAATTTAAACACCTCCTGAGCAACCAATCAATCCATGTCAGCAGCTGCAGATATGTGTTTGGTAATGTCTACATTTTAATTGCCGTATCTTTTTAATATCTAATATCTAATTTAATATCTAAGTTCATATCTAAGGAGTATACCAGCCTGAAGTTCTTAGCCCAGTTGCATTCTTCCATATTGTCAGGAATGTCACAACACAGGTTCATCATCTGAACTTGGTACTTGCCCATGGCTTAGCATGTGCTCAATAACATGAGTAATTAGTTCTTTATTGTTGGTCCAGGATGCTTAATTTGTTCTGTACAAATCTCTAAATAAGTGGCTTTGCCATTCTAGAGGGTGTTAATTTCAGAGGTTAATTCAGTCATTGTGCTGCAAAACTGTGTCTGCTACTCTTGTCACATAAACCACAAATTGCATTGTTTATTCAATACCCTGCCATTTTCTAGGAGTTGGTAGGTGACTGGTGTCTTCAGTAACTTTGCAATGTCACTCTGTGTTTCCAGGGTCATTGATAAGCTTTCAGATGCTTATTCATGGTTGTTTTTTTTCAACTGCTGTGGGACTTGTCCATACTCTCACTGAGATTCTGACATGACTTCTATTTTTCTTCTATTAGTGCAGAGACCAGTTCACCACCTGCAATGGATTTCCTTTGAGCTTCTGCTTATATTGTGCATACCGATCCAATAACTTAAATATTAGTCAGGGCACATAATTTGCTCTGCAGCTTTGTGGAATATGCTTCTTCGAGAAAGTGTACACTTCACTGACAATTGGTCATCGTTTTCTGGTATTGGCTTGATCTTTCTTGCAACAGCAGAGAGGCCATTGGTGAAGCCTTTCCATTCTGCTTTTTTAGAATTAAAGCAACACAGGAATGCTTTGAATGGACCCAAACTAAACTTGTTACACTAAGCAGATAAGTTGCTGCAGACAAATACCAAATCAGGGTGGTAGCCCTGTGTCCTATTGGCTGCTGATGAAAGAAATGGGAAGCTCTGGGCTGTGTATAAAGTTCCTGGGGTGTACATCTTCCCATGACTGAGTTAGTTCATCATTTTCATCAGTTAGGCTCCAGCCCTATTTAGTGCTGTGACTGTTCAAGTCACCAGTGATCACCTGCATTTTGTCATGTTTAGGTTTTGTGGACTAGTAAATTTGAATTGTTTACATTCTGGTTTGTAGACAGGTATAATGGAAATGCCACCAGTATCTACAGTCATTGTTACTGGCCACGGATGGAGGTAGGTAGAGCGTGTGTCTCAGGGCACCTTTCTTCTCTGTGTCAGAGAATCCTGCCAAACATTTACCACCACACTGTAACCAAATAATGAGTCTAAACGTATCGATTGACACAGCTCTAAACGGGACTGACTGACTGTATCTGAAGGTTGATGCAGTTACCAGTGCCATTTAAGAGGCTCCTCATCAGGGCTGGCACTGACAAAAACGTCAGCACATTCCAATGGGATCATGGGTGCCAAATAGGACCGTATAGCAAAAATATGCAGTAATTACTACTGCCAGGTGTTAAGCCTCTAGGAGAGACACAGAGGCAGGGAGGAGTGGGAAGGGGATGAATGCACCTCCCTCCCATGTCTGTTTCTCTGTCTTCCTCCCTGATGCACTGTGCAGGGGAAGCCAGTTGGGCATGATGAGGGGCAAAAGGTTAAGACAAACTGGAGCTGCAATTCCTTGGCCAGCTCCCTGCCAAGAAAGGTGGACCAGATGCAGGCGCTACGTTTCCTAGCATGCCCTGGGCTGCTAGCAACAGGAAATCGAGGGATAAGAGGTGATAGCAGTGAGACCCTGTCCAGCACTTGCTGTTCATGAAAAGGGCTGCTGCAAGGAGGTGGTGCTGTGAGTGGAGAATGTGGGTGCTACTATCCTATATATAGTCTTAACTGAAAAAACTCCAAAGATGAAGACTGGTGTATTTTCGGATATTGCTTTTCACTTATGATATTACAGCAAGATTGCAGAAGGTAATTTCTATAAAACTTCTATTTCTCTATTAATTTTAGTTATAACAAAAATCAGTTTACCAATTACTGTTTCCACTCAATTTTCTCATTATGCACAATTATTGTGGACTGCTTTATACTTACACACTTACAGAAAAGCACACACACCACAGAAATTCCTACATACAGACCTGGTTTTGTTATCTGAAAACATTATCAGAAACCTTAGTTTCTTCTGGATCATTGATATAAATGTTAAATAGCACAGAGCCAAGAACCGAATGCTGCATTACCCAGTTAGAAACTTACCCACTCAATGATTCCCAATTTATAATTACATTTGAGACCTACCTGTGAGCCAGCTTTTAATTCACTTAATAGCTGTGTCTACACGTGCACGCTACTTCGAAGTAGCGGCACTAACTTCGAAATAGCGCCCGTCACGGCTACACGCGTCGGGTGCTATTTCGAAGTTAACTTCGACGTTAGGCAGCGAGACGTCGAAGTCGCTAACCTCATGAGGGGATCGGAATAGCGCCCTACTTCGACGTTCAACAGCGAAGTAGGGACCGTGTAGACAATCCGCGTCCCGCAACGTCGAAATTGTGGGGTCCTCCATGGCAGCCATCAGCTGGGGGGTTGAGAGACACTGCCTCTCCAGCCTGTGCGGGGCTCTATGGTCACCGTGTGCAGCAGCCCTTAGCCCAGGGCTTCTGGCTGCTGCTGCTGCAGCGGGGGATTCATGCTGCATGCACAGGGTCTGCAACTCGTTGTCGGCTCTGTGTATCTTGTGCTGTTTAGTGCAAGTGTGTCTGGGAGGGGCCCTTTAAGGGAGCGGCTGGCTGTTGAGTCCGCCCTGTGACCCTGTCTCCAGCTGTGCCTGGCACCCTTATTTCGATGTGTGCTACTGTGGCATGTAGACGTTCCCTCGCTGCGCCTATTTCGATGTGGTGCTGCGCAACGTCGATGTTGAACATCGACGTTGCCAGCCCTGGAGGACGTGTAGACGTTATTCATCGAAATAGCCTATTTCGATGTCGCCACATCGAAATAGGCTACTTCGATGTAGGCTTCACGTGTAGACGTAGCCAATGTGTGCCATGCTGATTTTCTATCATTCTAGTTTTGCAATCAAAAGGATGTTGTGTGATACCAAGTCAAATGTCTTACAGATTTTAAGTATATTACAGCAAACAAATTAGCAATCTCATTAAAAAATATTATGTTAGTCTGTCAGGATCTATTTTCCATAAACCCATGTTAATTGGCATTAATAATATTGGCCTGCTTTAATCTGAAATAAGTTCCATTTCAGCACTCCATTATCTTGCTCAGGATCAATGTCATCCTACAGACTTATAATTACTCACATAATCGCATTTATCTTTTTTTTTTTCATATTGGCACACTGTTAGCTGGCTATCATATTTCAAGGGCTATCTTGATTGTAACGGGTGGCTTGCCCCAAAGGTTAGAAACCCTGTGGCTAAGGTAAGAATAATTACAGGACATGGGATCAGGTAATGGCCTATAAAAGACAGCGGGGGCTGCAGAGAGGGGAGTGGGGTACTATAGCAGGTTTGACTCCCACAGAGACAAGAAACTGTGACTCAGCTCTGAGAAAAAGGACAGGAAACTTTTAAGGAGAGAAATACTGAACTGGGGTTGGGTATTGAAGGGTCAATGCATATTTTAGAGGTGAACAAATTAGATTCCAGTTTTCAGTTTCCTTTGACTGTTACAGGGTTGGTTGGTTGGTGGGTTGTTTTTTGAGGGAGCAGGATTTGTCTTGTTTCTTTTGTTTTAAGAAGCATTTATGAAGAAGGGGAAACATAAAGATAGTCCACCGTATGCTCACCTGTGGTTATGAGGAGACACATGGGAGTCAGCCAGCCCTGCTACAATGGAGATAAATACTTTAATGTTTATGAGTTGCTTGTGCACTATAATGATGAGCATCATGTTAATACAGTAATAAAACCAGTAAATTGTTCCTATTCCTATATAAAATCTTGAGCCATGGACAAGGCAGAGTTCAAAGAATTTTCTCTTTAGGTTGGATTATTATGATTATTTACCACCCTCAAGTGTATTCAGCTTCATACAAAACATAAAGGAGGACAAGTCCCTGGTCACTGGAATTTATAATCTAAATGGAGAGTAAGACAATGAGAGGTAGGGCCAGGTATAGTCAAAGGGTTCTGCCAGAAGAAGTTGACAGAATCTAAACCACAGCTTCCTGGTATCAGAAGAAAGCACCAGCCTCTTAAATGCCAGAGGAGTCTGTATAAATATATTGTTCCAAGGCATGGCTGGCCCACAGACAGAGCCTGTGACTCCAGTGTGGCACATTTCCACATACAGTATTATGAGATTCCAGTTACTGGATTTACATAGATATTTGCTTTGCAGACTAGCAGTGTCGGGTCTCATTTCAAATGCTTCAGGTGATGGGATATCCTCTTCCGGACTCTCATAGGCTGTTAGACATCAGCAGTGATAGTTTTCCTTATTTAGCCTACATTTTTGTGTTCATTTCTTTCCAATAGTTCTCTTTTGTTTTTTGACCACCGTAAGCAATTATTTTGTTTCTTCAGTGTTTCTTCAGATCCTTGCATGATACATCCACTGGATTTTTCTAGTTTAGCATTTTCATGTTTTGAATCCTCAGCATTTAATTTAAAATGCATATCTCTACATTTACGTTCAAATGTACTATTTTTGCTGTATTTTTAAATCTGAACTTTAGTGGAGCAGATTTTACTTTCCTCTTGTTGCTTTTGCCTGTTCCAAAACATGGAGGATACGTCTACATGAGAGGCTTTTCCTAATGAAACTGGGCTTTTGTCAGGGAAAACCATGGAATGTCTACATGCAAAATGCACTTTGTCAACTGTTTTTCAACAAAACCCAGCACATCCACCAGCAGTGTTATGCCTCTCCCGGTTCCAGTATAACACTTCTGTCGACTGTGCTCCATCAACAAAACATCCATGTAGACACTCTGGGGCCCTTTTGTCAACAGACAGGGCTTCTGTTTCAGCCATTCTATCAAGAGAGAGCCAGGAAGTCTGGCTGTTCTCTGTCAACAAAGTGGATTGCTCTTTTGATTTGCTTTTATGTGTCCATGCTCTGTCTCAACAGCAGTTTTGCTGGAAAATGCCTTCCAATAGTCACTTCTGCCGATAGAAGCTTCTCACGTAGACGTAGCCAGTGAAAAATTCTACTCTTAAACAAAATTCCTTATCTGCCTAGTTTATTTTGGAAACATTTAATAATTTACTAAGGCTATGATCAATTAAGAAGAAAATGCTTTGCAAAAAAGGAAATTGCAGATCATAATTTCAAAGAGAAAAAGTAAACACTCATTAAAAACATTATTTGGAAGATTCTCTATTACTACTTCAAATCAGAGAAGGAAGAAAAATTTGGAGCATGAATATGAGCCTTGAAAAAATACAGCAAGACTTGAGCAAATTACTGTAGCCAGCTGTTCATCACCAGGAAGAAACTCCTTAATGGTGTTCCTATTATATATTAGCTCAAGGGAGGAATCTTCTTCCTTGCATCAATCACTTTACTTGGTCATCTAGTGATTCACGTACATAATCACGGAAATAAATTCTGAAAGGAGAATAAAAGGCAATAGAAAGCAAATGACTGAGGATTCTTTGAAAAAATTCAGATTTAAAGTAGAATTAGTTCTGAGTGGTGGAATGAAAGAAAATCATGACATAATTGCCGAGTTAATGGATACATCCATCTCCTCCTTACCTCTCTATGGATCACCACTTTGTAGTGATGGAGGGGCTTGGGCGTTTCACTGATTCTGAAAGTGATGCCTGGAGTCACATATTCCCTGAGGGTCACCCATGGCAAAACAGTCAAGGGCAAAGTTCCAGAAAAAGGTTGATCCAAGACATCCTCATTGTGGCAAAGCAGATGGAAGATAACTGCACAATGGAGGTGAAACGCTTGTATGATGTTGTGAAGGCATATGAAGGCTGCAGCTGACAAATGATTTCCAATATTCATGATGCCCATGCCATCGATTTCATGCCCTCTATCTGTCCAGGACTGTGTGGTAATTGATGTGCACCAGTCTCCCCATTTTAAAATAAGTCCAGCAAAGGCATCTTTCAGCTTTGGGAAAACAAAACTTGCAGCTGCATGGAGAAGGAAGGAGAATGCTGTGGCGAGCAGTAAGCTAGTATATGCTTGTTCTGTTTCTATGGTCTGGCTTGAAAATGAGAGGACACATGCATAGGCAATTTTTATGCAAGTTTGTTCTTGAATCACTATGAAAGCTTCCTCCATTTCATTTTCAAACCTACTTCTTCACTTTGCTTTCAACTCTATAGTTCAGAGAGTTCAGTCATGATGTAGCTTTCTTTATAAGTAGAGGGAGCAATTGAGGCAGTGACTAGATTTAACTTTCTTATTGACATCTGCTGTGAGCTTGTAGAATGTTGATAAAGAAAAAGACATCCCTGTCTGGCATTTATCAGGCAACTCTGTTATTCCCTTTTCACATATGTATCTCAAAAATCTGCCCAGTATTGTTAGTTGGACAAAGTATGGATAATATTTTTATTGAAGTTTTCTTGTGTTTAAATTTGGAAATTCAGAATAATTCTATGAAAATTCAAACTCCACCAAATTTTCTGTATTTTTTACAGCCTGATTATTTATGAGCCTTTGGTAAGAAACTCACACTTTTAAATTCTGGGAAAAAAAGAATTTCTGCATGAGTTCCTTCTAAAATAACTATATGCTGTAAGTGGCTAAAGGCTCCACTGTCAATTTTTTATTTAATTTTTAATTTTTTAGTTTCCTAATTTAAAAAGAATCCATGTACTGACAGAGCACCTTTGGAACCGGATGCCCAGAATTGTTTGTAATGTCCTTGTAAATCAAGATTAATGAAGATGCTGGTGATATTTGTAAGTATTTTCAACAAGGTAGACCTTGACTAAGGTCCTGACTCTGCTGCAGTCAGCACCACGTGGCCAGCATGGATTCTTGTTGAAGTCAGTGGTGCTCCACACAGACGTAATGCTTTAGCCATGTGGACTGTTACAGGATCAGGTGTGCAGACTACAGAGAGAAAAGTGACTGGCACTATTCACTGAGCACTGTCCAATGCAGAAAGAGCTTGTGGTTGGGGGTACACAACATCTCACAGAAGTTGCACAGCTAAACCCAAATAAAGTAGAAAAATTAAACTTTTCCCCTTTTCCATTGGATACTTTCAGTTACATTAATCTGAGGTGCAACTTGTGTACATACGTGTTATGTAGGAGATCAGACTAGGTTATCATAATGGCCCCTGCTGGCCTTAAAATCTACATTCAAAAAAGAAATGTGATTTTTGTCCCCACAAGCCCACACCCCAAGTTGGGGTCTCTTGAAGCACAACTGTGGAGACACAGGAGTCTGAGCTCTGGTCAGAGCTGGGTTAATCTTTTTAAGGCAAGGAGTAACGTAGCTAAAATGCAGTGGCAGGGCAACCAAAACCATTTGTGAATTCAAGTAAAATTTGAAGAATAGTTTCATCCCAATAAAAAATGAAGAGTTGTTTAAAGTGAAAAAGGTCAGTTTTGAAATACACTGTTTGGGAAATGTGGTTCTCAACCAATACTTGACAAGTTTCATTCTACCTGAAAATCTTTTTTTTATTCTTGGTTTAATCACAAAACCCCCAAAAAAAAAAAAAAGCAGTTTCAATTCCAAACAAGCCTCACTGTTTTTTGGAACTTCTCAATAATTGATGTTTCAGTGTTGAATACCCACATTGAGACATCAATTATTTGCTCAGTTCAAGGTTTAATGTCTCTTTCCATCAGTGCCCTCATATATTTGGACCTTTATGTACTACTCAGGACCTCCTAGCTCTCTGTTTTTTCAGGGTCCAATAGACCATGTGCAGCAGTGCTGATAGCTGCTTAGGGCCCTGGGCAAGGAGGGAGGGGGCCTGACTCTGAGCCCCAGAAGGGACAGGGCCCAGATTGGATTGGGAACGTCTTCGGGAACTCAGCCCTCAGCACCATCCTCTCTTCAGTGCTGTTCCCCCCGCTTCTCCACCCCACTCCCACCCCACAGATGGACACAGCAGCACTGCCATAGCAATTCAAAGGGGCCTGGAGTTCCAGCCTGGAGTTCCAGCAATTCAAAGGGGCCTGGAGTTCCAAAGCTGCTACTTTGGCAGTGGTAACAGCTGGAATTCCAGGCCCTTTGGAAAAATTCTGGCCCTGGGGGCAATTGTCCCTTTTGCTCCCTCTTCACCCTCCATCAGCAGGTCTGACTAATCACATGGATTTTTAGGGAATCCATACCAGCATCATCGTTAACTAGGGTGCATTCTCAATTGGATTTCAGAGCTTTTTCATGCTTCACTGACATCCTCTGAAATGTTATGTAACTTAAACTTTCCAGGTGTGTAAAATGAAGAGGAATGAATGAGTTAATGGTTCAAAAGCTTCCATTAGCACATTTTTGCCAGCTTTGTCCTTGGACCAGATACAAACTTGCACATGTATAAGTATGTGCCTGGACAGCTAATGGTATTCCATTTTGAACAGAAACATTACTCTTCATCAGCAAATGAATAAAGAGACTGGCTGGAGCAATGAATTAGAAAATTAAGCTGCATTGAGAGGTTAAAAATTCAGATTGATCGATCAAGGATTTCATGTGAATATAATCTCTAAAAATAGAAGCAATTCTACTGTACATTCCTTTTCAGAGGCATACACAGTAGAAACAAACCTCACGTCTAGCATTAACAATTGACTGACCCTAACAAATAAATTAAAAATTAGTGGGAGTGCTACATGCAAGTTTAAAAAGATGCCAGACAAAGGTTGTTTAACTGGCTTTCTTTCTCAGTCTTTGTATAGGTTGCTGTTCATGAGAACAGGGTGACTTTTTCAGTAAATGATATATTTTCTTCAACAAAATATCAATTTAAAATGATATATGGAATGTTTCATTTCAACCCAACACTCTTTCTCTTCTTATTTAATCAAGAAACAGGAAAAAATACAGTTTGGGTTTTGAAACTTAATAGCCGCATCTACACATGCCGGCTACTTCGAAGTAGTGGAGCCAACTTCGAAATAGCGCCCGTCATGGCTACACGTGGCGGGCGCTATTTCGAAGTTGACATCGATGTAAGGCGGCGAGACGTTGAAGTCACTATCCCCATCAGGAGATGGGAATAGCTCCCTACTTCGACGTTCAATGTTGAAGTAGGGAACATGTAGTCGTTGCGCGTCCCGCAACATCGAAATAGCAGGGTCTGCCATGGTGGCCATCAGCTGAGGGGTTGAAAGACACTCTCTCCAGCCCCTGAGCTCAATGGTCGCCGTGTGCAGCAGCCCCTTAAAGGTCCCCGCCCCCTGCCTTCCCGTGTAGGAAAGCTGAGAGAGCGTGCAGGCGGCAGCCCAGCCACGCGGACAGCCTGCACGCTCCTCTGCAGCCACCAGAACCCCCCAGCACTGCGATGGTTGCCCCCCAGTCCCCTAAGCGCCCCCAGGGCACCCCCCCAAGGGGAGCCAGGGCTCCCAGGCTGGCAGCCAGGCCGGGAAGCAGCAGCGGGGCCCCTCCTGGACAGAGGCCGAGCTTCGGGACCTGCTGGGGCTCTGGAGTGAGAAGGAGGTGCTCCAGGTAATGGGGAGCAAGAGGCGGAACGCAGATGCATTCGCTCGGCTGGCCGAGGGCCTGGCTGCCCAGGGTCACCCTGCCCACACTCCGGATCATGTCCGCAGTAAAGTGAAGGAGCTGCGGCAGGGTTACGCCCGGGCCCGGGATGCGGCCAGCCAATCTGGGGCTGCCCCCGTCACTTGCCCCTTTTACAGGGAGTTCAGGGACATCCTGGGCCCCCGGCACACCTCCTCCCCTCCGGCCACTCTTGATACCTCAGCCAAGGAGCCCCAGCAGGCCCCGGAGGCAGAGTCCACCCCGGAGGCAAGCCCTGCACCCCGGGGGCCCCCCCAGGAGCCCACCCCTGGGGCACTGGAGGAGGAGGAGGATGGGGGAGTCCTCCTCCAGTGATGCAGGGCTGCACATCATCCTGCCATCAGGGAGCTCCAGCTGGGTGTCCGCCCACCGGGTGTCCCCCGACCGTGGGAGTGGACCATCAGGTATGTACCCCACCGGTGCACACCCCCGGGGTTGAGGGGTGGGGGTAATAAAGATGACAAGGGCCTTCCACATGCCAGATGACCATGGCCCCAAGGACAGCAGTGGCATGTCCCTCACAGGAGTACATCAGCCCCTGCCCCGCTAGCAGGACAGTGCCATGCCCCATCCCTGGGGATGGGGGGAGCAGAACCTAGGGTCCCTCGAGGGGAGGGGGTGGGACACCCATCATCATCAGCAGTAGCATCTCCCGGGGATGGGGATAGGGAACCTGCAGCAGAGGGGTGAGGGGACAAGGGCCACGCCTCGGGGCCCACACTAACGGCTGTCTCCACTCTTCTTCCCCCCCTGTGTTCCGCAGCTGCACCATCGGAAGGACCGGAGAGAGCCAGCAAGGTGTCAGTGATCCCGGAGAGCCCACCGGGGCCATCACTCCAGGACAGCCCCTCGGCGGCGGAGCACCGACCAGCCCCAGGGAGGGGATGACGACGGAGTCAGCCCCACTCCTGGACGACAACGGACCCCCAGCTGGTGGAGATCCACTGTCGGCAGCTGGAGGTCGCCGAGCAGCGCCTGCGGGTGGAGGAGCGGCGCCTTCAAATTCAGGAGCGGGCGCTGGCCTGGCGCTAGGAGGCATGGGGGGCTTTTATGCGGACATTCAAACATATTGCGGATGACCTGGCCCCCCATGCCGTGCCGGCTGCCGCTCTGCCTGCCCTGCCTGCTCCACCCGCTGCTCCATCCATCGTCTCACCACCACCCGCCACTGAGGGCTCTTCCGCCGAGGGGGACCTGGGGCCAGCTGACACCCGCTGGCCTTATCTCCTGGTCCGCCCGGCCCCCAGCCAGCCCCGGCCAGGGCTGAGGCCGAGGCGTGGGTCACGGCCCCCCCCCTTTGTATATATCCCCTTCAGTTTTGTCTTCTTTTGTAAATAGTTTCTATTAGACCCCTGTTGTTATGTTGTTATGCTGATACCTGCCCCCCCATGTACATAGTTCTCCCCTTCCTTGTCTTCCCCTTTTTTTCTTTCATCTTATCTGACTTAGAATATATATATATATATATATATATGTAATATGTATTTGACCTGTAAATAGTTAGTTAAGATAATAATAGTGAGAGTTCAACATATATCTGGTTTGACGACCAAATGTCTGCTTTTATTTACAAGAAAAGTCGGGGGGGTGTGCTCTTGGGTGCTCTGTGGTGTGTGCGTAGGGGCAGGGAGTGTCGTGGAGGATGGCGGTGTGTGCAGTGGGTGGGGGTCTGCCAGCATTCACCCTGTGGCCTCATTGAACTGGGCCCACAGGGCCTCCCAGACCCAGGTCCCTTCAGGGTCCACCTGGCGACTGGGGGCAGTGCGTGGCTGCACATCAGCCCTGCCAGCCTCCACAGCCCAGCCCTGAAAGAAGGCCTCCGCCTTGCTCTCAACCAAGTTGTGGAGTGCGCTGCACACGGCCACAATCTGGAGGATGTTGGTGGGGCCTGCATCAAGGTGGGTGAGGAGACACCTCCAGCGCCCTTTGAAGCGGCCAAATGTGCGCTCCACCACCTGGTGCGCGTGGTTCAGGTGCATGTTGAAGCGCTCCTGGCTGGCTGACAGGTGGCCTGTGTACGGGTGCATGAGTCAGGGCCAGAGGGGGTATGCCACATCTGCGATGACGCAGAGGGGCATGGTGGTGTCCCCCACAGGGATCTCCCGCTGGGGGATGTAGGTCCCTGCCTCCAGCTGGCAGCACAGGCCCGAGTTCCGGAATACCCGGGCGTCGTGGGTGCTGCCAGGCCAGACCACATAAATGTCCTGGAAACGGCCCCGGCTCTCCACCAAGGCCTGGAGGACCACAGAATGGTAGCCCTTCCTGTTTAGGTAGCGTCCTCCACTGTGCTCCGGGGCGCGGATGGGGATGTGGGTCCCATCCAGAGCCCCGAAGCAATTGGGGAAGCCCAGGGTGGCAAAGCCCGTGATGGCGGCATCTGGGTCCCCAAGCATCACGAGCCTGTGGAGAAGCAGGGCATTGATGGCGCGGACGACCTACAGGGGAAGCACATGGGAGAACACCAATGAGGGGTGTGCAGGGTGTGTGTGGCCGTCCCCTACCAGGGCCCCCCTCCTCTCCCCTCCCCTCCCCTGCCAGGGCTGCCTCCCCCTCCCCCCATGGGTCCTCTTACCTCCATGAGGACAGCCCCGACGGTGGCCTTGCCGATGCCAAACTGGTGCCCCATGGATCGGTAGCTGTCTGGAGTGGCCAGCTTCCAGACAGCGATGCCGACCTGTTTCTCCACACTGAGGGCACGCCACATGGCGGTGTTCTGGTGCCTCAGTGCGGGGGTGAGCCACTGGCATAGCTCCAGAAATGTCTGCCAGCTCATGCGAAAGTTCCTGAGTCAGCGATCGTCGTCCAACTCTCCGAGCACCAGCTGGTCCCACCAGTCGGTGCTCGTGGGGTAGCTCCACAGCTGGCGGCATATGAGGCGGGGGGGGGGCGGGGTGCTGCAGGGTTGGGGGTTGCGTCCTCCTCCCCTGCGGGCAGCTCCTCCTCTGTGGCAAGGATGTGCTCAGCTGCCTCCTGCATGGCATGGAGCAGGGCGAGCACTGCTCCTACAGGGGTGGCTGTGTGGACCTCTGGCTGCTGCTGCTGCTGCTGCTGGGGGTCCATGACTGCGTCGCTTGAGGTGCACGTGCCTATGGCTCTGCAGACCGCGTGCTGTGCAGGCTGAGTGTGTCTGGGAGGGGCCCTTTAAGGGAACGGCTAGCTGTTGCCCCGGAAGCGCTAGTCCGCCCTGTGACCCTGTCTGCAGCTGTTCCTGGCACCCTTATTTCGATGTGTGCTACTTTGGCGTGTAGACGTTCCCTCGCAGCGCCTATTTCGATGTGGTGCTGCCCAACATCGACGTTGAACGTCGACGGCACCAGCCCTGGAGGACGTGTAGACATTATTCATCGAAATAGCTTATTTCGATGTAGCGTTCACGTGTAGACGTAGCCAATGATTCCAGGGCCCTTCCCCTGCCTCTCACAACACAGAATTTTTTTTTTTTTCGTTTTTGGTCCAGCCATCAAAGCAAAAAAAAATCAACAATTTACTTAACTCTACAATTTTCTAGACAGATATTAGGCCAAACACTATTCTGGTTTACTCTATTGAAGCTGCAGAGCGTATCAGCAGATCGTTTTGCCATCTAGCTGCATCTGCAACTGCACAGAAAGTAAATAGCATGTCACTTTCCATGAAACACTCATCATATTCATTTCACAGGGCTTAATCTGGCCAATACAAATCACTTGAACACAGTGTCATGAAGAAGGGTGCAATTTTCTAATTCACCTGGGTGTGAAATGGAACTGAAGTCAGTGGGAATAGTAGGCCCTAGTGTAGCTAATAAAAGTTCCAAAAGGGTGTGGTGTTCCACATCTGCCAGTGTTAGGATGGATAACTCCCCCATGGGGCCCTATGGCGTGCTAATGTGAGTAATGGCTGGGAACTTACCAAGCACTTCCTGGAAGCAGAGCTCTGTGAGGCTGTGTCTACACTTGGCCCCTACTTTGAAGGGAGCATGGTAATGAGCCTGATGGGAGAATACAAATGAAGTGCTGCAATGAATATGCAGCACTTCATTAGGCTAATTCTCTCTGCGGAAACTTCAAAGTGTCAAACTTCAAAATGCCGGCATGCCGTGTAACCACAGGCACTTGGAAGTACCCACGCCACTTCAAAGTGCCCTTACTCCCCAAAGGCACTTTGAAGTAGCATGGGCACTTCGATGTGCCCATGGCTACATGGCATGCCGGCACTTCAAAGTCTGACACTTTGAAGTTGCCACAGGGAGAATTAGCCTAACAAAGTGCTACATATTGGCTACGTCTACACATGAAGCCAACATCGAAATAGCTTATTTCGATGAATAACGTCTACACGTCCTCCAGGGCTGGCAACGTCGATGTTCAACTTCGACGTTGTGTGGCACCACATCGAAATAGGCGCTGCGAGGGTACGTCTACACGCCAAAGTAGCACACATCGAAATAAGGGTGCCAGGCACAGCTGCAGACAAGGTCACAGGGCGGACTCAACAGCAAGCCGCTCCCTTAAAGGGCCCCTTCCAGACACAGTTGCACTAAACAACACAAGATCCACAGAGCCGACAACTGGTTGCAGACCCTGTGCCTGCAGCATGGATCCCCAGCTGCCGCAGCAGCAGCCAGAAGCCCTGGGCTAAGGGCTGCTGCCCACGGTGACCATAGAGCCCCGCAGGGGCTCGAGAGAGAGCGTCTCTCAACCCCTCAGCTGATGGCCGCCATGGAGGACCCGCCAATTTCGACGTTGTGGGACGCGGATCGTCTACACGGTCCCTACTTCGACGATGAACGTCGAAGTAGGGCGCTATTCCGATCCCCTCATGAGGTTAGCGACTTCGATGTCTCGCCGCCTAACGTCGAAGTTAACTTCGAAATAGCGCTCGACGCGTGTAGCCACGACGGGCGCTATTTCGAAGTTAGTGCCACTACTTCGAAGTAGCATGCACGTGTAGACACAGCTATTCATCGCAGCATTTCAGTAGTATTCTCCCATCAGCCTGAATACCATGCTCCCTTCAAAGTAGGGGGCAAGTGTAGACATAGCCATGGAGTAAGAAATGTTTCAGTTTCATAGCTTTCTCTGGGCATTCATCTACATAGCAATTAAACACATGCAGCTGGCTGGGGTCAACTAACTTAGGGTTGCAGGACTCCAGTCTGGGGCTGTACAAGTATTGTGTAGGTGTTCAAGCTTAGGCTAGAGGGACCCAAGTTCTGGGAACCCACAGGAAAGGAGGATCCTGCCTGAGCCTAGACATCCACACAGCACTTTTTAGTTCTGCAGCTGAACCCTGTAAGGCTGAGTCATCTAACTATGGCCAGTCACTGCCATTTTATTCCAGTGTGACGTACTTTGAATGCTTGAACTTTAAACAAGGCATCTGAAATGAGTTTGTTTTTGCAGGCATGTGAAATTAGAAATGGAAAATATTCAGAAAGAGAGAAAACACACCTGACAGCACAGGGGACTTCTGTCCCCAAGCAGTTGAACATGAAAAAGAAAGTGTTCAGCAAAGGAATATGCTTTTTAGATCTCAATGGGAAAAATGCAGAATTGTAGTTGGGATGGATAAAACAAAATAGCTATGTCTACTCTGCCCCTCTCTTTTGGATAGGGCATGCAAATGAGGGTGATTGGAAATGCAAATGAGGTGCAGATTTAAATACCTCATGCCTGCTTTGTATACTCCAGCAGGATCTCGCTTCTGAAAGAGCTGTTTTCAAAAGCCAAAACAGCTGTGTAAACAGGGTTCATTCGAAAGGAAACCCCGCTTTTGAAAGCACCCTTCCTAATTTTTTTCAGGAAGAAGGGTGCTTTTGAAAGCAGGGTTTCATTTTGAATGAACCCTGTCTACACGGCTGTTTTGGCTTTTGAAAACAGCTCTTTCAGAAGCAAAAGACAGTGGGAACATGCAAATGAAGTGCAAAATATTTAAATCCATGCTCATTTGCATTTTTGATCTGCCTCATTTTCATGGCCCTCCGGAAAGGGATGGACATTACAGACATAGCTAATAAAAGCAGCCACATTTAGCTATAATGGGAAAAGACTGCTACCTGCTCCAATAGCATGACAACAGGTGAGCAGTGAGATCCCATGCAGAACCCAAGAGGTGCCCAGAAAATAACCTATCGGAAGAGCATCTTTTCAGCAAGTTTCATCAAGGATCTGGAGAACAAATGGATCAGTATGCTGCCAAACTGCAAAATGAGTGATTTGTGCAATCTCCTAATCATAGAAGATGAACTAATTTATGAGAGATGACAGTTTAAAGAGACTGAAAATGCTCAGAAAACCCAAACTAATATGATCAAGTAATATAAAGTACACAACTAGTGAACAAACTCACATCTATCTAAATAAGAGGAACAAACAGATGATTTCCCAAGTGGCACAGAGAAAGATTGAAATACAAGGAAATGCAGCCAAAGTTTGTAAGTGACCAGTCTTGCTGCAAGCTGGGCAAGATTCATCTTTATTTGTATGGTATGGTGATAAGAAATCAATATTAGCTAGAGGGAACAGTATAATCTATGTGGTTTACAATGTAAGTTAGGCACACTAAGAAACAGATTTTTGCAAAGAAACTTACTCAGTTTGTTTTTAGGTTATTTTTTTTAACTGCACTGACTCAGTCAAAGGTTAGATACTCAGAGGTGACATTTGCTTATATATTGAGCAAAACTTAAATGTTCCTATAAAATACTCTGGTGATTTAGAAACTTGGAAGAGCTCCTGCCTCTGGAATGGATTCATGGTACACTTAAAGAAAAAAAGCCAGGCTGAGAGTACTCTCCATCAAAGACTTCAGCCTATTTATGCAACAGTGGAATATGGATGGCAACTTCATGCTACCCACTGATTACTCAACACAAGGGAGATTGCAAACCAGCTGCTGAAGCCACCTATACCACTTTTACGTTGCCTGAGTAGTGCGTAGAGGGCCGAGTGAGACTGAGTCTGAGCCAGAGCGCGGTATATTGAAAGTCAGGCTTTCCTTTTCAGTCTGTTCCAAAATACAAGACTTTGGCTCCAATCCGATCCTGCATGATGTGCTGCAAGGTGCAAGGCTCTTGCACTTGGGCACAAGTGTAAGCAGAGGCAACACAAAAGCGCAAAGAGAAGCCCTATATGAATTCTTCTGTACTACGTGGAGGTCTCTGGTGCATTGCCTGCCTGCTCCCTTATTCTTAAAAGCAAGAGGTTGTTCACTGTGAGGAAAGAATGTGTATCCAAGGAGACAATGTGTATTCAGGAGAAGTGTGAGCTTCAGCGACAAAGGAGGTGTTTAGTCATATGCTCCCTTGTTGAAGATAAGTGGTCTGTGGCCACAAGGGACCATTGGTCATCACTTGTTTGTCTTACGTTCAGAAGGCAAGCTTTCAAAGGCAGGGATGTCATAAAGCAAATATTTATTTTATGTACAGTATGTTAGGCATTTTTCCCAGTGTTTCATTAATGTAGGGATTCACAAACACATGGAGGTGATTGAGCTAAAGAATTTTAAAGGTTGTATATGTACAGAATATTTAAAAAATTGAACTGCTGTTCTAAGCTGGTAAAGGGAGTTACAGGCCATATAACCCCACATTTTTCTAGGCACAGACATTTTGCATAATGTTTCAGAAACAAGTTTGATCTCTTTTTTCCAAAAGTTAACATTGTACAATTATCTAGGTGAATTAAAAAAGGTTCGAAGTGAGGGGTATGTTTGTATAGGTGTGAAGGGTGAGGAGGACACCTTTCCATTACTGATCAGATGCTGGCCACTTCTTCACTCAGAGTTTTGAACTAGGTATATTAATGATTTGGGCTGTATGGAAACATCCATATTGCTGGATTTATACTGTAGAAGTTGTTACATTAAATACTAGATGCTACAATTAATCTCCTGAAATGGATTAATAGCTACAATCTGTTCTTCCACCACAGAGTTTTAAAGATTAGTTTGCATTTTAGATCCTTTGATGCAATGTGATATGGTAATATAACCTATCATACGTGACAAAACTGCTGCATAAAAGAAAACATGCAATACAAAGTATTACATAAAAAGAGTAATTCCTAAAGAACACACAGTAATAACAAGTTGTTTCTATAGTGGAAAAATATAAGTACACATATATAATCTTTAACTCTTAAATCATACAAGCAACTAGATATCAATGTTTACACCTGTCCTTGTTTTGTCTGAATTATATGTGAATGGTTTCCCATTTTTATAGCATATATTGGCTGCGTCTACACGTGCACGCTACTTCGAAGTAGCGGCACCAACTTCGACGTTAGGCGGCGAGACGTCGAAGTTGCTAACCTCATGAGGAGATAGGAATAGCGCCCTACTTCGACGTTGAACGTCGAAGTAGGGACCGTGTAGACGATCCGCGTCCCGCAACGTCGAAATTGCTGGGTCCTCCATGGCGGCCATCAGCTGGGGGGTTGAGAGATGCTCTCTCTCCAGCCCCTGCGGGGCTCTATGGTCACCGTGGGCAGCAGCCCTTAGCCCAGGGCTTCTGGCTGCTGCTGCGGCAGCTGGGGATCTATGCTGCAGGCACAGGGTCTGCAACCAGTTGTCAGCTCTGTGTATCTTGTGTTGTTTAGTGCAACTGTGTCTGGGAGGGGCCCTTTAAGGGAGCGGCTTGCTGTTGAGTCCGCCCTGTGACCCTGTCTGCAGCTGTGCCTGGCATCCCTATTTCGATGTGTGCTACTTTGACGTGTAGACGTTCCCTCGCTGCGCCTATTTCGATGTTGGGCTGAGCAACGTCGAAGTTGAACATCGACGTTGCCGGATCTGGAGGACGTGTAGACGTTATTCATCGAAATAGCCTATTTCGATGTTGGCTGCACGTGTAGACGTAGCCATTATGTCCATAGAGGTTAGTTTTCTAGATGAATTCTGGGTCTGAAAAGGGAGTTAGCCACCCATCTCTAACTTTTCAACTGCCTGATGTATAGATTTACAAAGTGAAAGAGAAAGTTGGATTACTCTTGGATCTTAGGCCACATCTATACTTATCCGGAAAGTCGATGACTGCTATGCAGTTTTAGGTCTGCCAATTGTGTGCCTAAAATTGACCTTGCAGCAGCAGACTTCTGCAGCTGTCTTCCTGGCAGAAGATTGACAGGAGCACTCCTCCCATCGACCTTCCTTAATCCTCCCCAAGAGCGGTTGATCTTCCACAACAATGTAGATGTAGCCTTAGTGAAGAATGACATATCAGTTCCTGGAAGCTCTGTACTACTCTGAAGAATGTCATCCCTCAGACACGATGCAGATCACAGTTGGACTCTCTCTGACTGCTTCTGGGACTTTGTGAGGCTAACCCATTCATCAGTATTTGTTTTGAGAGGAGCAAGACATGACAACATTGAAATTTTAATACTGAAATATTTCTTTGAAATAAGGTTCTTCCTACATTCAAAACACTGAGATTTGGTATGGTTTCAAATATGCCTGATAATCAAACTATGCAAACAAAGGTGATTTTTAATAAGTCCAACTGTGTTTCATGCAGATAGAAACTCAGAATTAAAATACCCCTTAAGCACCATCTGTATTTTGATACATCGATGGGAATCCTTAGGACCACATAACTAATTTTATATACATTTTCTCTTATTTAATCATTTCAAATGAATTCACTGTTACTGAAAGCAACAGCCCCAGACATTTAAGTCTTTTAATTCACATGGCTTGGGCCAGTAGTAGTTGCAATGGATCCCCTCCCCCCCAGGTGCAGCCTGGAACTGGGATACCATTAAGCTCCCTGGCTCACCAGCCTGGGCTCCAGCCTGGGCTTTCACTAGCATATGTACAAAGACATTCCAAGCTGCAGTTACGAGAAGCTCTCTGTCCATCCACTGCAATGAAACAACAATAGAAGAGCTACAGTTAGTGCATACCCCAGGCCCTCAGCATGCACCTCCTCTGGAGTATAAACCCAAAAGCATACCATCTTGCACCCTACAGGGTTCTGTGCAGTGTCGACTCATTAATATATCTGCCCCTCCATCAGCCTGGAAAAGAATGTGCCACAGCCGTTGCCCTTTGAGCTAAGATTCCCATGCACTTCATTGCAACTCACTGGTTTAGATGAAGCAAATTAAGTTTATTAACTACAAATAATCAATTTAAGTGCTTATAAGTGGTAGCAAACAGATAAAGCCTATTACCTAGCAAATAAACAAAACACATCCTAAGCTTAATATACTAAATAAATTGGGCACGATTTAGCAGATTCTCACCTTGAGAAGTGAGATAAAGAGGCTGCAGAGTCTCATGGGACATGCTGTGCATGTTTTGCAGCTTGGAGTCTTTGGGCGTTTCATGCACAGGCTATAATACTTTGGGACCAGCACTTCTCCCAGTTTAATCTTTGAGCCTCAGATGTTTCCAGGCTTCTTCTTGCGTGTAGAGTGAGGAACACCTGATGATGCCACTCCCTGATTTATACAGCTTTAACATATGGCCAGAAACTTTTGATCCAAAACAAGTTCTCAGCCCTGTATGTGGAAAATTACTGACATCCCAAGATTGAGTCCAGCACCATGTAATGTGGTCACATGTCCTTGAAGGGTCATAGCAGCCGCTGCTTCAGACTACCTGGAGTCTTAAGACGACTCACCAGGTGGGGAATAAGCTGCTTCTAAAACCTGTTTTTTAACACATGATCCATTGCCCTGAATAGGCCCTTTCCCACCTACTATCTGCACTGCAAACATCTTGTTATGTGGGCATTACCCAGATGTACCTACTTTTGAAGCACAGATACACAGTCAGTATTTATAACTTCAGAAATTAAATGATAGCTCCCTACATATAGGATTATTATATTCAGCAAATCAGAACCTTTTCAATGACACTTTACATGACTTATCAAGTAGAAAATTAATCAAAATTACATCATAATGATATTATAATAATATTACTGCAAAGAATATGGGGTGCAAGATCACAGTAAAGACTAAATATTTATATCTACGTTTGATAGTCAACATTCTGCTGCAGCAGTCATCAGATGAATGTCCTTCAGGCCTCCAGGAAAAGCATGAAGTGGACACGGATATGATGTGCTCTATCATTTGTTCCTGGTGACCACAGTCACACACGGATGTTTGCCTTGTTTACCATTTCAGGAGTGTTTGTTCCCATCTCCCATATGATGTCCTGATGTGCTTCAAGGTGCACCAGCCTTTCTGACATAAATCCATAAATCAAAACCAGTGGTTCCTCAGCGGGGTCAACAATGAGCTATTTGTTTTGAATGGCAGAAATGCTTCATGCGACTCTCTGTTGAGCTTCCACACTGAAGCTGAGGGTCAGGGTCTGGTTGTCATTCCATAGAGGGTTGAAAGCCTGAAGTAATTTTTCTGCAGTGAGCATCTCCTTGGTCATCCTCAGTGTCTGACCTCTAGATTTTCAGAACTGAAATGTGGGCTGCTATAGCCTGAGCACGTTCACATCCTCTGTGGGTTAGGCAGAAAGGGATGTATGAAATGAGGGTTACATATTCACTGAGGAACTATGGATTAGATAGCAACAATGCAGATTTTTCAAACATCACCACAACAGGGTTTCCATAACCCTAATCTTAAAGTACAAATTATTTTTGGTATGTACTGAAAGGAATAGGTGGTCTTAACTCAGTTCTATGCAACCTTGTTATCAGCACTGATGACACAAGCAGTCTGTCCTTAGTCAGTGGAATCCTGAATCTTAATAAATAACTCTGTCTGGCATTTGCTTAAGCAGTGCCAAAAATGATTGAGGCCTTGAGCAAGAGTCAATAAAATATTAGCCAAATCTATTATTTATTTAATCTGTCTGTATGTGCTTCTTAATGCATATGAATGTCATGACAGCTAGAGTCAGTAAGCTGTCCTCACTAGAGAATTGGTTCTTTTATAACTGAAAGCAAATAGCTGTAACAAATGTCATACGGGTGAGACTTTTGAATACTTAAATAACCACATCTTTCTCTGGATAAACTGTACTTCCAGGAAGGATTTAATTTAAGCTGCACACTAAATCAGAGTTTATGGTGTTGTGCTACCTTTCCCAGAAACACCATCCCACAGTGTGGTACTTCCAGGAATTATATTGCACAACATGGCTGCAGCCCAGTTGGTAGATAAAGACTCAGGCCTAGATTTAGCCACTGCCCTGAATAAGGAAAAAATCACACCATAGTGGAAATTTGCAGAGGAAGTGGGCCTCAGGAGGCACATTCCCCCCACCACTTTCCAGTGTATAATAGTTCCATCCTTTAGCATAGTATAACCTGGCAAAAAACCCCATGCACCCCAAACCAAGAGCTTTTGTTTACTACATCCTTATGTGTGGTGCTCACAAGGCAAGGGGACAGCTTCTTGCAGGTAAGTAGGGGAGGAGAATATGCACTAAAGCCAGGGAGAATGTGGTTTCTGGATAGTTTCTCAGGGACTTTAAATATTGGGAGTATTTGCATCATTTCAGGAATATCTCTTGCACACTTTACCAATGCCATATGTACATTTACAAGCTTACATTGGAACAGTTGGGCTGGTATAGAGGTGACACTGTAGACACATGCACGTAGCTGCTTCATGCCAACAGGGGAGTTCTCCCCTGTAGACATAATAAAACCGGCTCCATGAGAATTTTTCACATCCAGCCGTGAAAAGCTTTGCCGATGCAAGTGCTAGTGTTGATATGATCTCAGTGTAGGCTTTTGGGTTTCCAAGCAGCTGGATTTTTACTGGAATGCCTAGTCAAAAATAGACATGTTCGCACCACTGACCAGAGAGTTGAAAGTCCAGCTGGCAGTGCAGCCAGCCCTGGGGCTAAGGCAGGCTCCATCCCTGCACTGGCTCCACTCAGGTCAAGTTCCACATGCTGCCTGCACCCCAAGAGCCGACTCTCCAGCCCCCATTATCCAAGAATAGTGATTGATGGGAGCTGCAGGGGCAGACCCTGCAGGCATGAGGACAGCACATGGAGCCTCCCAGGCCACCTATGTGCCTAGAGGCCTCAGAGACCAGGCAACCACTGCCTGGGAGCTGTGGTAAGTGCTGTCAGGCCCCTGCCCCAGTGTTCCTTGTAAGCTGTGCGCTTGTGCAGCCTCTCAGGAGAGATTCCAATGCTGCCCAGCAGATTAGCAGAGGTCCCACAGCTAGGTTTTGTGTTTCTATTGGTGCACATTCAGAAGCATCTCCGTGCACATAACAAAACTTATCCCGCATATGGACAGAAAAGATTAGAGGGACCATTGCCCTGCATCCTCAGCCTCACACCACAGCCTGTACCCCAGGTGGGGCCATTACCCACACCTACTTCCCAAGCCTCTGTCCAGCCTGGAGCCCTCACCAACATCCCCAAACCCTCCTTTTTGGCCCAAGCCAGAGCACACCCACAGCTGAAGCCCTCACACTCCTCTGCACACCCCAGGACCCTGCCCCAGCCCAGAAGACAGTGAGGGTGGGGAGGAGCCAGAGGGAAGCAGAATGGACTGAGCAAGGCAGAGACCTAGGAGAGGGAGCAGGGTAGGGCATTGGATGGGGCATGGGCATTCAGTTTTGTTCAGTTAGAAACTTGGCAACCCTTCAAGGCTTCAATTTTCTATCTATTGTAGAGAAAGAAAAATACAGCTTCTGGAAAGACCTTAACAGCAGAAGTATTTATATAACATTCAGATATTAAGTTCTGTATTCCCACCCTGCTACATGTGGTTTTAACTATGTGAGCTGAGTTGATAGTTAGCCAACAAATCTAGCCTCTTTCTGTTTACCATATATGACAGCTATTTACAATTTCTTCACATAGGTTTGCTGTTCTTAGTTGTTGATAAACATTCTGCAATTTTGAAAAAAAAAGTATGGATTCCAAAAAAACTGTTTCTGAGTATTCAATATTCCATTGGAGCTGCAACACTGAGTGGTGATTTGGTCTGACAAGTCACATGCTTATTTGCATTTTTACTGCTCCCTCAATAGAAGATGAGGCAAATGCTGGCATAAATATCCATTTCTACAAATTTAACAACTATATTGCAAATACTTACAAATGAGACTTTTAAACCACTTACTATTTACCATTGATATTTGCATAACTTGCTGACATATTGGTGAGACCTGAATACAGAAAGATAGTGGAAGTAATAACATTTAAATGGCAGAATGAACAAACACCAAAAAAAAAAAAATTGCAATATTTTCCTTAGTCCAAAGTGCTTTTAAATATATCAAGTCTCTGCTGCATGAAGTAACAAATAGGACTGTATATAGAACTAATCTGGAAAAGGCTAGCAACCCCAAACAGAAGTGAAATATACTGGCTAGCAACTTATGTGCAATCTGTGTAGGTCATAGGTGATGTGCTACCTTGCTTACTCCCTTGAAAGAATGGTATTTAATGCTTAGCACCCGTGACTGTCCTCTGTCACGGAGCTGTCTGCCTGAAATGTATTGTAGCAATGCTAGCTTTTTCTCTGCCAGACATTGTTTGTGGAAATCAAACTAAACAGGTGTGCTTCCCATAACAGAGATCTGGCCCTGTACTCTATGGCATTTCATAGTCCAGAAGTACTGTTTGCTTCCAATACGATAGGGCACAACAAAACTCGCTGTCATTATCACTTATCCTACAGAGTGTGGGCGTAAATAATGTGCCCACATTTGTGAAACTCAGAGGGATCTCCATGGAAACACTTAATGGTTGACATTTAAGCTCCTGGTGCTGATAAGAGAAGCAGCTGACTGTGACCTATTGCTAACAGTTTATCAAGGTAAGAAGTGGGCTCTCTGCCTTGAACTGACTAGTAATAATACTGACAACCCATTCTATTGTATTTTTCCACTCACCCCTCTTTTCAAGGATAGTCTTGAGTTTTATAATAATTTTTTATTTGACTCTTTCTCGTTTGCTGCTGTATCTCATTGCAGAAGGGGATTTGGCTTGAAGAAAATGCTGCAATATCAAATGCAGGGGTCAGAGTTCACCAGTCACCTACTCTTTTTATTCCAAAACAATTTGCTGAATTTATTTGCTTCATGATAGCCACACACAATTCCCATTAGCACAAAGAGAAATGACAGTACACAGCAGGGCTTTTTTTCTGCCAGAACACCCCAGAATGTCTTCCCAGAACCCTTTTCCCTGGCACGGCCGCCACCATTTTGGAAGGCAGCTGGGCTGCACTCCCAGTTCGCTGCACGTGGTGACAAACAGGCCAGTGGGGGATGGCGAAATGCGGCTCATTAAAGCGGCACATGTGAAGCGCCGCTTCCCCTGCTCTGCACATGCATTGCTCCAGCTGGGAGCTGCATGGCTCCTCCAGTTCAGACATGGCTTTTGTGGCTCCTGCCACCCTGCCACCTGCAGCCCAGAGTGCTCCTGGAGACCCAGTACGATTCTGGAGGCCCAGTGGAGCACTTGCACAGCTCTGGCAGCCTGACACGCCTCTAGTTGGAGTGCCACCTGCGGTGCCAGGTCAGTAACTTACCAGCATTCGCTTGGGGGAAGTGGGGAGGGTAGAGGTACCAGGCTGTGGGGAAGGGAAGGTGCATGCAGTTAGGGGGGTTAGGGGTACCTGGATCTGGGGTATGGGGAGGGCATTCATTTAGAGCAAGGAGGAGGCCTGGGGGTGCCTTGTTCTGTGGTGCCTGGCTCTGGGGGAGTAGGAAGGTATTCATTTAAAGCAGGGAGTAGGGGGCTGGGGCTGCAGTGAGGGGTGAAGCCTGGTGGTGGCTTGGGCCCCATTGGGGGGCAGTTCAGCCACCCAGAAGGGCAGCTCAGGCCCCAACAGGGAGAAAGCTCGGTCCTTGCCAGGGGACAGTTAAGCCACCAGGGGCAGTTAAGCCATTGCGGGTTGCTTAGGCCCTGCACAGTGGGTGGATTGGGCCTTGAAGCTGGTGTGGGGGGCAGTCTGGAGTTTGAGTTCCACCACCTTTTCTTCAAGAAAAAAGAACTGGTATGCAGAGAGAGTGCATGATGCAAAGGATGCAGTCTTCCCTCTCCAGCTCTCATAAGTTGACACCTAAGATAAGGTGACCATCTGTCCTGTTTTGGCTGGGACAGCCCCTCATTTCAGGCACCAGGAAGGCATCCCGACTTATTTTAACAAAGGGGCTAATTGTCTCGTATTTATGCCCCTGATGAGCTGCCCTTCCCCCAGGTCAGGACAGAGGCAGTTGCTGGCCAGAGAGCACATGGAGAAAATACTCAACAGCCACATGTACAGGCAGCAGCAGGAGAGGGAGCCAGCGGGGGCTGTGCTGTAGGTTAGTAAGGCAAGGTATGTTGGGGTGGAGGGTAGGTGTGTGTCCCCCACTCCTTTTAGTTTAATGGGACCTGGTGCTTAAATGATCAGGTGCAAACTTTGTTTTAAACCAGTTTTTACCAAACTGAATGGAAACTTAAAGTTTCTTAGGCTGTGTCTACACTATGAGATAAATTCTAATTTATTAATATTGATTTTCTAATTCTGGAATTTATAAGTTCAAATTTGACCATCCTTACCACCCCAGATGCTCCTCACCAAGTCAACTCATTGCTACCACACTCAAATGACAAACATGGACTGTTGCAGTAGTGCATTGTGGGAAACTATCCCACAGTTCCTTCATCCCCGTAGCATTTTGGGTATGCCCTCTGGTCTTTGAGATCATCCTCCCGTATTGCATTTTCCTCATTTCCCTCCCATGGTAAGCAAACTTCCATTTTTCCTGTTGGAAGGAAGGAAAAGTAGGGCGTCCAAAGAGACAGCAAAAAAGCTTACAGAAATGTCTTTCTTCTGTAGCTGAATTCTCAGCTGACCATCCACTGAGTGTTCCCCCTCTTCCCCGCCCCATCATTGCATCCGATCCCTGACAATAATACAGGGACCCTGTAGCCAGACAGAGCCCCCCTTTTTGCTCTACTCCCTCTTGCCTTCCCTAGGTGCTTCAGAGCATGAAAGGGTTAAAGAGGAATAGCCCAGCCCTGGAATGCCTGAGAGCACAGATGGGCTTATTTTAGCCATGGTCTTTGAAGCTCCGGAGCAAAGCTAAGAACAATGGGCTAATTAACAGCTGGGCCTGAGACTGCCCTTGGCTAATTACCATCAGTTGATTCTCCAGGGAGGAAAATCTCTGGCCCATTAAAACACAAATGCCCTCAATCGTCTATCTCACAGGTGTGAACTACACCCTTGAACTGCCTGTGAGAGCCAGCATCAGACAGTTTAATTCAATTAAACCAAGGAAGAAGCCTACGTGACCCAATGGGTATAAAGAGGGGTCCGGCACACCCCCTATTTGAGCTCCAATCATCTTTTCTGCCAGATAGAAGGGTGGGGGTCTCCCCAGGTCCCCGAGGATGCTCGACTCCTGGAAAAAAAGGGAGAAAAAGGAACTTCTTCCCAAGAGATTGAGGGAAATGGACCAAGCCACGTTTGTAACGCAGGGGTGAGGATAAGACCTGCTAGGTATTTTAGCTTTATTTCTTTTGCGCGCGTTTAACAAGTACAGATCTATGAACTAGAGTGCATGCTAGCTATTTGTAATCAAAGTATAAACCTTGTAACAATTGTAACCACTAGAGCTTAATTCTCTAGCTAACAAATAAAGCAACATTGTAACAGTAAGAGATTAACTTGTTAGGTAAATAAACAAAGTAATTGATTAAGTTGTAACCTGACTCCTCCTGTTACTGTGCCCAAACACAAAACAACGAACCTAGCTGCTTTTCAGCAGCTCTTAGCCTGGTCACTGGTGAGCTCTGCTCTGGCAGTTAATATCTCATATTAATGCAAGGGCATAGTGGCATCTCACCTGACCATCGGCTAACAGACCCCGAAAAGTTTGAAGAAAAAGGAGATAGAAAAGTTTTTTCTTTTTAAAAAAAAAAAAAAAAAAGAGATGCTGAGGGGAGAGTCTTTGGCTTTCAGGTTCACTATAAGGCTTCTCTGCACAGGCTGAATTCTCACCTGGCCATCCACTAAGTGTCCCCTCTCCCATGTTTGCACCTGATCCCTGAAAATAATAGAGGGACCCAGACTGTATTCTCAAAGTTACAAAAAAGAGGATAAAAAAACTAGGAAAAAAGATTTTTGACTTTCCTCTTCACTACATGGACATTGTCAAAATGGGCAATGGCAGTGAAATTTCATACACTGAACTTATAATGCAAACAGGGATCTCGACTGGCCCTCTTCACTGTGTTTCTGAGGAAGTCCAAGCACGAGGACAGATCGGAAATGTTAGGCCAGTTCTTCCCGGTGGCTGCAAGTCCCTGAAGTTCTTTCCTGCCCTTGGAGTCCTAAACACATGCAAGCTAGGACATGGTGCTGCCTGGCAGCATGATCAGCAGCAAACAGCAGGCACATCCTTTTATTGGGTTGGGGGTTACCCACGTGATGTGGCTGAGTGTGGGAAAGGTCCTGACTGTGCAGCACCTGTGGGGGAAGAAGGGGGTTCGTGCACATATGTAAACCACTGAGAAGAAATTTCTTGGCATTTTATGCAGGTATGACACCCGCAACAGGTCGAATTTAAGGCAGTTAGCTTGATATTTTCATGTGACTGTCTTCACAGTAAATACCATTAGCTTGATTTTGGGAGCACTATTATTGAGATTACAATATCACTGTTACCTGACAGGTATGGCATCAAGCTCGAATTCAGAAGTTTGATTAAAGGCCAGTGTGGAAGTGCCATGTCCTAAAATTGAATATATTAGCCTTCAGAGATGTCCGGTATGTAACCCACAATGTCCCTCAGTGATCCGCTCTGGCCACTGCTCTCCAGGTGCACCAGAATTCGGTAACTGGAAGACTGAATTTCAAAGAGGGAGCAGCAAGCCTGTGGCTGTGGGCTCATGTTTGTAAAAGAGCCAGAGAAATGTCTTTCCTTCTTTGCAACAGCTGGTGCCACGAAGCACAGAAAAAATAACAAGTGTAGAGACAGACCCATGAACGCTGTGCACGGGCTATTTGTAATTGGTAGATGCGCTCACAGAACTAATTGTCTAGATGCAGCCTTAATAATAGAGTAATTTTGCCACCAATTAGACTTTTTTTCTTTTAATTAAGTTAATTTTACTTAAACGACCATAGGTAACTCATGGTGGCACTCGGGAGGTGCACCACTCCCATGACCATTTTTATTACTAAAAGGGGTGCCTCCCATATAGTCTCTCCATGCCCCTCTGGGTGGGTGGACCTCCCTCAACTTCCTTCCACTGCAGGCACCAGTCATCCCTGTAAGCGACGGTTGTCTTTCAGTTATTTTTGCTTCCATGGTAGAAAAACTAGACTGTGATAAGGTCCGGGGTGGCATGTGCATAACGGTCAGGTTTAAGAAAACTGGGGGAGGTAAAAGAACAACTTGTTGAAATGTGAACGGCAGATTTTCGTAACACCAGTGTTGTCCAGATTAGCAGTGAACACTTCCTTGTCATGGTCTGGATTCTACCTAGCCGTACCATCAAATTTTCTGCATGGAAAAACTAAGCAGTTAATTTAGGCATAATAACCTGGGCTATGCTTTGCTTTATAATTTTGTGCGGTGTAAACACTGAATGGAGTCTTTGTATTAATGCATTTTGTACAGTTGCGTTTTTCATGGAGATGTGGGGAGCCCAGAGGTTCTTTGTGCTCACAGCCCTAGGAAATGTTAAACCGCCTCTGCACCTAGGCCATGCCTAAGACCCAGCAGGAGCCTCAAACTAGTCTTTCCCCTGCTTGTCTCAACAGAAGACAAGAAGCTTTGGACCCCAGCATGAGCTAATAATGTAAGAACATAACCCGGATTCCAGTAAGGCATACATAGCCTGCACTGAAGCTCATGTCACCATGTCTTCATTGCTAAGTAACTAAAATCACACTTCCAATTACATTGTCAACACATCCTTGTGCATCCACCTCTCTCCAAGCATTACTTAAGGAGCCTGAGCTCATAATTCTTGGCTGTGAATTCTGCTCATTGGGAGGGTGCCTGAACATTAGGCATCGCAATGCTAAGTCTAAATCCTGTCAGTGGATCTCCCCATAAGTGTCTACTTCAGGTCTTAAAATCCACCGCCTTTGCTGGAGCCCCATTTTTATGCAGCTCCAGTTTTTCAGCCTTCGAGGCTTGACATGTTTTGTTTTGGTCACAAATATTCTCATTATTTGGACCTATAGTTTTAGGGAGGGGATGGGGTACAAGGGATGACATCAGCACAATGCCAATAGAATACACATACAGGAACATGATGTGATGGACAGGGCACTGGTCTAGGAATTGATACACTTGAGGTCTGTCCCTGCCTCTGCCACTGAGTCACTGTCACACTTTAGGCAAAACCACTCAATTTCCCACCCCCTCCCCCATGTAGAAAATAGGAATAATGGTAACTATAAATAATGTATGTTTACTTCATTGGTGGTCCCTGCTCAGGCTGAAGCATGCTGGACAAGCAGCACAGGGAAGTTTTTTTAAGCCATGTTAGAACAGTGCAAATCTTTGTTCCCCTCTAGAGGTTAGTTCATATAGTAGAATAGCAGCTGTCAACTTTAACTCATGCAGCAGAAGCTTATGTTGTTTGTTAGCACTGTCTAAAGAAGAGATTGTTACAAAAGGTGGTGTGCTAGGAAGAGACATGGAAGACATAAGGTGCTTTCCCAAAATGCATAAAAACCTACACTAGAAGTAGTGTGGGTCACAATGAGAAAGAACCTTCTAGAATTGCCAACTCTAGAAATTATGCTGTTAGTTTAAGTCATATAAATTTGTTCAAGAATTTGAAAGTTAGAAATTCAAGCCCTGCTTTCAGCCCAGGTTGACTTAATCATGCTTGCATTCTCTTTTTACATATATTTATGTATTCTGTGGCTATATGAAGGACTTGATTTTCTAGGACAATTCCAAGCTGATTTCATGCACTGCCTTTGTTTTTTGTTAGTTTTGTTTTCAGTGAGGTACTTGGCCTGGAAGTTTATTGTGCCCTAATTTTACAGAGTTTGGATTTTCTATGATTTAGAAAATGTTCCTGGGCTTGAAGTTTTTACTGTTTTTCTTTAATCACTGTCCCTTATTAATTTCTCTGGAGTTTACAGCCTGACCCAAGTTTTGTAAAAGATTTTAGCATGCACCAGTATTTCAGAAGTAGCAAGTTACTTGATAATTCAGCATCCTGTACTCTTTGCATCATCAATGGCACATCCAGAATCTGAAAGGGGTGTTGGGCTAGGAAGAGCAATATTGATAAATAAGGGATAAACTCGACATCCTGCCTTTTTCAATGCAGATTTGTGCATTACCAATGAAAAGTCAGTTCTGTTCCTACTTCCAACTGTTATTAATCCAGACTCACTCACAGTTGTTTTGCTTTGGATTGTGTGTGTATATATATATATATATATATTTTTTTTTGCCAGGGGGAGCGCATTCTCTGTTCTAACCATATAAATGCATCATCCCTAGCCCTCAAAGACTTTCTCTCTCATAGTAATCCTATTTTCCTTCTGAATACAAACTCTTCAGCGCAGCATTTTGACCCGGGGGGAGAGAAACACACTGTTATCTGTATGTGGAGCGTATCATTACCCATTACCATAGAACTAATTCTACTTAATAACATCTAAATAATAATTAATGTTGTAAAATTCAATTTGCTTTGTGGCTGCCTAATAAGACCAACTGCCACTGATTCTATGTACTGTCACCCATGGATGCTTAATAAAGGACACTGGAAAAATTATAAAATGCTTATAATGAGACATTTATTTCTTCCCTTACAACCATGTCTTTTTGTTTGTTTGTTTTGGCTTGTGGTTTTTTGTTTTTTTTTTTTTGGATTTTGATGCCTTTTCTTCTTTGATCCAGGAAATTTTTTCTCTTCCCTCATAATGTTCCTCACAGCTTAATAGCAATATTACTTTTGAAATCTACCTAGGCAAGCAGATATTAAATCTTTTGATACCATATTTCATCCTGGAAATATATAGCTAATGGGTAATACAATTAAAAAAAGTATATATGTCCAAGTGGAGCTGGTGCCTGGGTGTACACTGAGCCAGGTGCCTCTGTATTAGAGCAGGTGGGGAAAGTTGAGCCAGTTAAAGGGGAGAAGGCTACATCAGTGCCTATAAGCAGGGGGTGCGGGAGAAAGAGGCAAAAGATTATGCTAGGTAGTGTGTGTCAGGGGAGATGAACTATGGTGGAATAGTGCTAATTCTAGGGATAGCTCCCTGGAGCTTATTGCTCAGGTACGTAGCCCAGAGGCTGGTATCTCAGAATGGGACTGAAAGCTGGCTGTTGTGATTTGGAGAGAGTGAAGCAGCTGGATTACCAGAGACCCTAGGGGAGAAGTGCTGTAAAAAGCTATGGCTACATCTACACTAGCATTCCCTTTTTGAAAGAGGCATGCAAATTAAGGAAATTGAAAATGCAAATAAGGCATGGATTTACCTACCTGGTGCCTTATTTGCATATTCTTATTTTGCAAGATGAAAAGCAGTATAGATGTGGCTCTTTCAAAAGGAATCCCCATTTCAAAAGAACCCTTCTTCCTGGTAATCAAACTTCTTGACTCTTCCCAAATCACAACAGCCAGCTGTCATTCGAGTTCTGAGATACCAGCCTCTGGGCTACCTCCCTGAGCAATGAGCTCCAGGGACCTACCCCCAGAGTCAGCAGTACTCCACCGTAGCTCATCTCCCCCCGCGCGCACGCGCGCACACACACACACACACACACACACACACACACACACACACACACACACACTACCTAGCATAATCTTTTCCCTCTTTCTCCCCCACTCCCTGCTTATAGGCACTGATGTAGCCTATGACAAGAGATCAGCTGAAGAGTTTCTTTTTGTCCATTATCTCTTTAAATTTGGAGAAATAAGCCTTGGTCCCTTTAATTGGCTCCACTAAAAGGAGAATGGGATGCTTATTAAGAAACAGAGCAAATGCCTATTAAACTGTGAGGAAGCCCCATCATGTCACAACACAACTTTGAGCAAAGGCATGAGAAAAGTCCAGGAATTCTATTTATTGGACTCTTAAAGGACATAAAATTATTATCTGTGTTCCATACCTCTCACATGTGTTAAAATCAATGAGACAATAAATGTGAATAGGATTCACTCTCATGTTAGGGTTGCTTTGATATTGGGAGTGGGTGACACTTGATCTGAGGAGAGGGCGGAGGATAAAGGATATGCAACACAGCAACCTCCGTAAATAACATTTTAATAGGCTTTAAAAGAAGCATAATCACCAAGTAGCAATTTTTCTTTCTGGTGATATCAGCTGGGGAAGAGAAAGAGGAGCCAAAACAAAGAGAAAGAAATAACTGAAAGTCTCCACACCATCTAAGATCTACTGCTTTTCCTCTCCTGGAAACATGGCTATAGAGAAAAGAGTGCAGATAGATCTGTCCTATAGAATTACTGTCACAGAAAATGTAAGGACCTAGTACTGAGAGGATCTGCATGAGAAGCTAAGAAAAGGCTGGCACTGTGGGTACTCAGTGTGTTTCAGGAACAAGCCATAAATTCTAATTCTTAGAGTAGACTGTAGGAAAATCCCAGAATGATTCAGTCTCATGTTGACTTTTATGTCAGTCTATCCACTGCATTTAGGCTTATGAAGTCACGAAACTGATATAATACAGCAATGAATAAGGCCTTCAAAATTTTGACATTTGCTGGGTGTGGACAGATGACTGATATATACAAAAACATGTGTTTTCACTCTTTTGAGGCAGCCTTGTTTTTAGGACATTCTACTGAGCTAATGACTTTTTCTGATCTTCAGCTAGTGTGTTTTACTGATCATTACGCTGGATAACAACTACAGAATATTCTGATGGAAATAGGGGTCTCAGCCATTCTGTCCTGCTGAAACTGTTCCACTTGGGCTAAATAAAGAATTTTATGCAAGAAGTAGTCCATAAACATTAGTTAAGCCTGTGTGTAAGTCTTTGAACAATCATGGTCTAATGCACAAGCACACTTTACAATAATATGACTTATATTATAATATAGTAATATGCACATATAAAACACACTAAATCAAATTTATTCCAAGGATGAATTTGAATAATTATATTTATGGGTTTTTTTATTAATAGTATCTGCTTTGTGTAAAAAAGAAAAATGAACCATACTCAATAAATGTGGATTTTTATTAGCTAAAGGGAGCTTTGGCGGTTATTTTAAGACCATTGCTATTTTTAATTATTATGAAATTGGGTGTATTCATATTACTACTAGACATTGGAAAGAATCTGTTTTTATTAAATAATTTTCTAGAAATTAAGATAATTCTTTTGAAACCCAATGCTTCACACTTGCAAATATGCCAATAACATAATATGTCCAAAGTAATTTAGAAAATAAATTAAAAACAAGCCATGCAAGTAAGAAATAAATGGCATTAAGAGAGGGGGAGAGATAGCTTAATGGTTTGAGCACTGGATATTAGGAAAAGCTACTTTGGATATTAGGAAAAACTACTTCACCAGGAGGGTGGTGAAGCAGTAGTAGTAGGCATCCTTCAGTCTGCATAGACGATGGATCGTGCCCTTTAAAGTTTCAATCGAGGACTTCATTTACAGCGTCTATTGTGACTATGAAGACCCACACGAGAGTGACAGTCCTTGCTGCATCTCTTGCAGATGTGGTGGGTGTCTGGCAAGTCCTTAGTGTGCTTTCTGTGTGCTCGCTTCTCCTCTGCTAGCTGTCTGATCTTCATCTCGCCCTTCTGAAGGCCCTTGTGTAACCCCTGCCTCCATCAGCTGTGGTCATCTGCTAGTTCTTCCCAGTTGTCCAGCTAGATGTCTACCTCTCTGAGGTCTCTCTTGCAGACATCTTTGTAGTGCAACTGGGGGCGTCCAGGAGGTCTTTTGCCAGAGGCTAGCTCACCATACAGGATGTCTTTTGGAATCCTTCCATCATTCATCCTGTGGACGTGGCCAAGCCAGCGGAGTCGACGCTGCCTGAGGAGGGTGTGCATGGTTGGGATTCCAGCTTGCTCGAGGACAGCTGTGTTGGTCACTCTGTCGTTCCATGATATTCCAAGGATGCGCCTCAGGCAGCACAAGTGGAAGATGTTCAGCCTCTTTTCCTGGCGGCCATACAGGGTCCAAGTCTTGCTGCCATAAAGGAGGTGCTGAGGATGCAGGCTCTGTAGACTTGCATTTTGGTGTGAGTGTACAGCTTGTTGTTATTCCACACTCTCTCGCTGAGCCTGGACAGAGTTGTGGCCGCTTTTCCGATCCTCCTATTTAGCTCAGTGTCCAATGACAGGGTGTCAGTAATGGTGGACCCGAGGTAAACGAACTCGTGGACGACCTCTAACGTATAGTTGTCAGTGCTGATTGATGGGGATTCAGCAACATCCTGACCGAGTACGTTTGTCTTCTTTAGGCTGATGGTAAGACCAAAGTCCTTGCACGCTTTGGAGAACTGATCCAGCAGTTTTTGAAGCTGGTCTTCTGTGTGAGACACTACAGCAGCATCGTCTGTGAACAGCATGTCTCTGATGAGGACTTCCCGCACCTTAGACTTAGCTTTCAGCCTTGCAAGGTTAAACAGCTTCCCATCAGATCTTGTGTGCAGCAAGATGCCCTCTGTTGAAGATCCAAAGGCATGCTTCAGGAGGAGTGCTAAGAAGATCCTGAACAATGTTGGAGCAAGCACACATCTTTGTTTGACGCCGCTCCTGATTCTGAAAGCATCTGATAATGTGCCGTCATATTGGATGGTCCCTCTCATGTCTTCATGGAACGACTGGATCATCTTGAGTAACCGTGGAGGACAGCCTATCTTGTGGAGCAGTTTGAACAGACCATCCCTGCTGACCAAGTCAAAGGCCTTGGTCAGGTCGGTTGTGAAGCACTGGCGTGCATTGCCTACAGAGGTGGTGGATTCTCCATCCCTCAACGTTTTTAAGTCCCAGCTTGACAAGGTCCTGTCTGGGATGACTTAGTGGGGGTTGATCCTGCTTGAAGCAGAGGGCTAGACTAGATGACCTCCTGCGATCCCTTCCAGCTCTGTGATTCTGTAATCTAGGGTTGTGAGCTCAATCCTCGAGAAGGCCATTTAGGGGGTGTGGAGTAGCAGATCTTAAAAAAGAACATAAGGGAGGGTGCTTGCTTTTGGCAGGAGATGGGACTCCAGGACATGATAAGGTCCCTTCTAGTTCTATGGGCTGTGTGTATCTCTCTCTCTCTCTCTCTCTCTCTCTCTCTCTCTCATATGTTTTTCAAATTTCTCTAACTATGGTAACAGTCTGAGGAAAATTATATTAATTAGAACACAAAACGTAGAGGTTCTCTAAAAGACTTTCCTTTTTTTAACAATTGTAGATATGATATGTAATAATACTGCTTTTGATGTCAGCTATAATAGATGGCAGTATTCTGAAAATACAGGCATTACATGTTTTCCCTATATACAATTTATAGGCCAGATTCAGCCTAGAAGAATTTGGAGGAACTTTCTGGGCTACATTTAACAGACATAAATGGGAGTGTAAGTTATTTATATTACTGTAGTTCATGGAACACACAATTAAGATGTGGTGGTAGTTGTGTTTGTTATTGTACAAAAGTAGTTTGAGACAATCCTGGGCCCAGATACCTTTTTATCTAAACAGATATGACAGGCAAATTGTGTGAGGAAAAACAGAGGTACAGATAAGTGAAGTGACAAGAGCTCAGCACAAAAAAGGGGATTTAGCTATTCCCAGTGCTTTTTTGTCAAGAAAGAGGTGCTGGTACTCAGCCTGCTCCCTGCCCACCCCCACACCTACCCAATCCTATGGCTGGGGCTGCTGAGGTGCCAGTACTCAGTACTGGCAAGTAAGGCACAAAAAAAGCACTCGCTATTGAAAAGGTCAAAATTATAATAAGCATCAAGAAATAGTGAATTCAATAGTCATTGGGCGAAAGCAAGAGAGGGAATGACTCTATAATCTGGAGGTTAGGGTACTAACCTGGGGAGTGGAGAAACCCAGAGTCTGGTACTGTCGAGGCTGGTCCCCACTCTGACACACAGTGCAGAAGATGCGGGCCTGCAAGTGACCTCAGAAATACCTTGCCTCTATAGTCTTTTGCTTAAAAGCTTCACAAGGTCATAGACTCCCTGACCCTGGGAAGTAGCTGCCATCACCCAAGTGAGAAACACCCCGCCTTTAAAACCAAGGAAGACACCCTTGGGAAGTCTCCTTGTGGGATAACCTCAAGCACTTAACCCTCTGTTAGGAGAAAGCTTGAAAACAGAAGATGAAATTAGCTGCAATCTGATAGCTGACCTTACGATTTTTGACATGCATATCCACCAACATTCTCTAGAGCAATCATTACCTTAAAAAACAGTGACATTATCAAAACTAAAGATTTACATGATAAAGATACTTGGCTGCTAGGTATTACAGAGCAACAACAAGAGCAAAAAGGTAGTTTAAAGCACAGGGAATTACTTTCCTGGGATTCAGTT
Organism: Carettochelys insculpta; assembly: GCF_033958435.1. NCBI lineage: Eukaryota > Metazoa > Chordata > Testudines > Carettochelyidae > Carettochelys > Carettochelys insculpta. The sequence continues at coordinate 143,593,794 of NC_134137.1, forward strand.
TAGTAGTTACGGTATACAGGAGACTAGTGACAGAGACACAGCCGGGTTAGTCTGTATTCTATCAAAACAAAACAGCAGTCATGTAGCACTTTAAAGACTAACAAAATAATTTATTAGCTGATGAGCTTTCATGGGCAGACTGAAGAACAGGGTGTGTCCCATGAAAGCTCATCTCCTAATAAATTATTTTGTTAGTCTTTAAAGTGCTACGTGGCTGCTTTTTTGTTTTGGTGTACCGGAGATTGTATCAGCTAGCCCGAGAAGTCCCACACCAAACCCAAAATAAAAAAACAACCTGATCACATCTGACCAAATATTTTCCTACTTACATGTCAGTATGCACAGATCTCCTTGTAGACTGGATATTTAATGAATTCCTTAAGCCTGCTCAGGGTTAAATATCTCTCTGTCTCTCATCTCCAGTCACAAAAAAGAAAGACTCTTTAGCAGGCAACAGCTTCAATTCAAAAAATCTCCTCTCTCTTCTCATTGGCTCATCTGGCTGCTAGCCAACAGAGAACACCCTCTGTCTGGATTTAACCCTTTATAGGCATTCACTCATGACAGGTATTCCTTCTGCAAAAATTCTTTAATTGGTTAGCCCAAATTGAACTGTTTTAAAATGTGAGAGTGACTAAGACCTGTCTTCCCCTTGCTTCCATTAGAACATCCTGTAGGTCAGTGATCCAAGCACTCTACTAAGAAATGGGATATACTTTCCTCCCCTCTGCAGAGGGACGAATTGAACCAGAGCCGTCCACATCTCTGCCCTAACCACTGGGTTAAAAGATATATGATATCCAGTGATGCTGCATTCCATATTCTTCATAGTGGTGTGATTATGGTGTGATTATGACACAATTATGATTCATATTGTACAAGATCTGTCTTGTCAGGTGTCTATGGAAAACTTAGGACTTGCTAAATATGAGTATCTTTGTTCTATAAATGTATCATTTTTGTATGTGAAATGGTGACTGGGGATCTGTATTTCAAATGTGCTAATTCTGGGAACATCCGCAGCTAGACTCTTAGGTGCAACAACGAAAAAGCTGAACAGTACTGATGACCTGTCAGCAAAGACAATCGACTATGGAGCTTAGCAGAAACTGTAAATGTTTCTGTCAGCTTGTAAGTAATGGCTGTGTGACTCAGCAAGGACATGTGATCTACCATGTGACACTGAACTCCATTTCGATGCCTGCATTCTTCCACAAATGGGTCTGATCACTGAGGTTGGAATAAAGGGTTCCTGGTACATGGTAAAGCTCTGTAAGGCAGGGTGTGACATGATCTAGTGGCTTCAAACCTGACATAAGGAAACTCCTGAGCATACCTCAGGAACAAAGGCTGAAGCTGGAGAAGTGCTCATCCTAGGCAAACAAGATTTTGAGCCTGTGTATGGAAACTTGTATCATCAGTCAGGCTGAGAAATTAATTTAAATCCTGTACTTCTGGTATGTTAGGCATGTTTTATGCTTTTGTTTAGTGTGGTTTTTGTGGGCTATTGGTGTTTTGAATAAGATCATCACTGTAATAAAAGGATCCTATTGTGTGTTCAATTAGTACCAATTTAAGAAGCATATTCTCTTTATGGCATGAAGTAACCCATCAAAAATCACTCTTACCAATTTGATTAGGAGAATTTCATTGTACAATGCATACCTCTATTAAATTTGTATTTGTCAGATTTATGCTGCTTGCTATCACATTCCAGCTTTTTCAGATCTTCAGAGCTGTAAGCTCTTCCAGTCGGATAAGATTTAGCACATTGTTGTTGGTACATTGATAACTGTGATCAATATCAACACAGTTTTTTCCCCAGGTTTGCACAGGCAATAGGAGGCATCGTGGTTTCATTGTTCACTGGCAGTAAGATAAGCTGTCTAGAGCAAAATTTGAATGTAGAAAGTAAAACATTATTATTGACCTGTATTAATGTCAATGTATAAATGCTCTGTTGATGTAACAATACTTGAGCCTTGATGACTTAAAATAGCGCTGTTCACAGGGTATGCATTTATTTCAGGGTATAGCAACTGTGTTCTAAGTCATCCTAGTGCACAGCTGATGAGACATCTTATGAATTTAACTTATATTTTACCCTTAGTCTCTGTGCCAACATGTCAGCAGGAGAATGCGCTGGTGTGATCAGCAGGAGTAGAACAGGTAAAGTCTTTCTGCAAATAAAGGTCCTGATTTTGACGTTACACTGACCTTGCATTGATGTAACTTCAAATTCAAGAGAGTGACTCCTGATTTAGACTCCAGTTCAGGACACCACATAAGCACATGTTTAAATCCTTTCGAAGTCAATGGATGTGCTAAATGTCTGGCCTTATCTGAGCTGAGAACTTACACTTCTATAACTCAGAGAAGTTGTGTTCCTCTTGTGTTTTTAATTTTCATTGTGATAGTAGCTCTGTGTTTACATTTGTTCTTCAAAGACAGCTGACATTTTTCTATCACATTATACAGTGGGTGTCATTAAAACAACTGCTATATTGTTATTCAAGACAAAATTTTCAATCTCAGGATTCTAATGACCTCTCTTTCCCAGGAGCACGTTAAATTCAAGTTGAATCTTGAAAAGCTCCAGATTTCTTTTTCAGAACAGCATATGTCATGGTGAGGTATATACACTGAATACAGCCCCTGTGAGACTTGAACACTGGCAAATGATTTTTTGTAAGACCTCAGCACAGTACCATGCTAAGAAGTTTGAAGATGGTTGACTATTTATTTCAGTACCTACGTCGGAGTTAATTATTCGAGTAAAATTGTCTCAGAATGTGGATGTTGATCCCTTTCAAAAATTTACACCTAAAACTATACCCTGAAAGATTCTAAATACTTACAGATAGAATCATACTAGCCTAGGGCTGGAAGGACCCTCAGGAGGTCATCAAGTCCAGCCCCCTGCCTAAAGCAGGATCAACCCCAACTAAATCATCCCAGGCAGGACACTGTCAAACTGGGACTTAAAAACCTCCAGGGATGGAGATTCCATCACCTCTCTAGGTAACACATTCCAGTGCTTCACCACTCTTAGTCCCTATGCCAACTTGTCAGTAGCAAAATGCACTGCTGTGATCAGCAAGGGTAGGACAGGCAACGGCTCTCTGCAAACATAGGTCCTGATTTTGAAATTAGTGACATAGTTTTTCCTAGTATCTAACCTACACTTCCTGCTCTTTAACTTAAGACTATTGCTTCTTGTTCTGCCATCTGCCACTACTGAGTACAGTGTCTCTCCATCCTCTTTAGAGTCCCTCTTCAGGCAGTTAAAGGCAGGTATCAAATTGCCCCTTATTCTTCTCTTCTGCAGCCTAAATGAACCCAAATCCCCCACCCTTTCCTTATAGGCCATTTGATCCAGACCCCTAATCATTTTCATTGGCCTCTGCTGAACCCTCACCAATACATCTGCATCTTTTTGATACTGGGCAGGGAGTGGGGTAGAACTGGACACAACACTCCAGATGCATCCTCACTAGTGCTGAATAGAGGGGAATAACAACTTCTCTAGATCTGCTCAAAATGCTTCTCCTAATGCACCCCAATATGCCATTAGCCTTCTTGGCTACAAGGGCACACTGATGGCTCATATCCAGCCTCTCATAGGCTCATATCTCCAGGTCCTTTTCTGCTGCCCTGCTAGTTAGCCAGTCAGCCCCCAGCCTATAAAAATGTTAGGGGTTCTTCCGTCGCAAGGGCAGAAGAAATGGAACTGGAGATCAAACCCAAGGCCTCACATATGCAACGCAGCCACTCTGCTACTGCACTACACCCACGTACACTGACGCTTGGAGGGGCTCAAGCCCTACACTTTCATTTGCAGTCTGACGCTTTCAATCTCATAAAATTTCTCAGCAATTTTTTGCAAACTCTGTAAATTAATGTTCAGTGCAAGATTACTAGGATCCCATTCGCCAGAGCTGTATTGATTAAAAAAAAAAAAACACTCTTGTCGTGCTGATCACTCAAACCCAACCTGAAGCAAGTATTTTTTTCAGGTTTAGGATTCCTCTGTGTCCTCTAAACGTCCTGATTCGAACAGGAACGAGATGCCAGCTAGATCTGTTACTCAAGCAGGGGTTCTCATGATTTCCGGCCATAAAGGAAGCAGGAAGGCACAGAAATATCAGGCATGTCTGTTCACACAAGATTTCTGGATAAATGTTTCAGATTCAATTTATGACTTTCCATCCCTATTGAATCAATTGTGAAGCTCCTACTGATTTCACTAGTATTGAGATTTTACCCAATGAAAGGGTCTTTTTGTTTTGGTTTGTTTTGGTTTTTTAGGGCTCATACAGACTGAATCTTGGACTCTTTTGCATCATTATCACTGATATTTAGTATGTGAGATGAGTTTCCAAGAAATAGGAAACAGTACAAAGTGATACTCAGGTCACTGATTTTTTTGAAAAGTGCTTTTTCTTCTTGAACAACAGGAAAACAAAGAGCTTGCACTGACTTTATTTTTAAGCTCTCCTTCAGCTATGAACTCCCACAACTCTAAACTGAATTGAAATTTGCTGCTGAGCTGAGCACAAGATGCATCGCCCACAAAGGGTAATTACTTTCACTTAAAGAGTCCTATATGCATTGCATAACTTGTACAAGTGAATCATGAGATCTGTAATCAAGCAGAATGCAAATAATGATCATACTCCTTTTGGGGTAAAGTTATGTGTAGCACATTTAAGTACAGCTGGCCAGGAGAATAAATTTCTGTTCCTGATAGCTGGGTCTACACATGAGCACTACATCTAAAGGGAGAAAATCAACATGGGGAGGTTGAAATAGCAGCTGTCGAGAGGGAGCAACCACCTACCAATAGGGGATTGATGGGACGATCCTCCCTTTCGAAGGGCCACCACGGTTTTTCGAAAGGGAGCATCCACATGGCTCCAAGCTCTCCTTCAAAAGGAGGGAGGCAGGAAACACCGCGGATAGGGTCCCATGGCTGACAAGTCCTTGTGGGACCGCAGCCAGCTGCTCACTTAAAGAGCCCTTCCCTCCGCCCGCTATTCCGCATGATCTGAGTGCAGCTGTCCCCAGCCCAGCAAAGCCCACTCATGCTCCAGGATGGATGCACAGCAGAAGCTCCTGCAGGAGAACACCCACATCATGGAGACCCTGCCAACACTGCTCTGCACTGTCGCCACAGCTGCCCCCCATCTACTCAGGTGGCTGAGCAGTCCTCCTAGAGCTGTGCCACCCCCCCGACTCAGGACATTGCCGGGTTCTCCCCTGGGTGCCGCGGTGCCTCTGGGCCCACCCCAGCAGCACCAACTAGTGGTAGCGCCTGGTGCTGGGGGGGGTGGCAGGATGAGAGGTGGCTGCGGAATTTCCACATGTTGAGGCAGACCTTTGATGAGATCTGCCACTGGCTCGCCTCCACACTCTGGCACTAGGATACCTGCCTGCGTCCTGCTCTCACCCTGGAGAAACAGATCACGATCGCCATATGGAAACTGGCCAGTCCAGATTCCTACCGCTCCATGGGACAACCATTTGGGGTAGGCAAGGCCACCATTGGGGCCGTACTTATGGAGGTAAATCAGGCCTAGGGTCACATGCCCCCCCAACGGACAGGTGGGATGGCCAGGGCAAGGGGAACCCCCAGCTGCAGGGGCCAGGAGGGCAGGCTGGGAGGGGGCAAGAGACAGGCCGGGGCTGGGAGCAGAGGGGATGGCTTGCCATGCCTCCTCCCCACCATGCAGGTCATCAGAGCTATCAACATGATGCTGCTGCACAGGGTCATCTGCCTGGGGGATCCAGATGCTGCCGTCACGGGCTTTGAGGAGCTGGGTTTCCTGAGCTGCTTTGGCATACTGGGTGACACGCACATGGCCATCTGCATCCCAGCACACAGCGCCGGCCAGTACGTCAACAGGAAGGGCTACCAATCAGCGGTCCTCCGCGCCCTTGGTGGAAGCTAGGATCCAGTTCACAGACACCTACATGGGCTGGGCCAGCTGCATCCATGACGCCCAGGTCTTCCGGAACTCTGGGCTCTGCCGGCGCATGGAGGCTGGCACTCTTGTCCTGCAGCAGGAAATCCCAGGTGGGTGGGGATGTCACCATGGCACTCTGCACAGTGGCAGACACAGCCTATCCCCTCCAGCCGTGCTCCTGCAGCCGTACATGGGACACCTCGACCCCACCTGGGAGGCGCTCAGTCAGTGCCTCAACCATACCTGCAAAGTCATGGAGTGGGCCTCTGGGTGCCATAAAGGATGGTGGAGGTGCCTGCACATGAGGTTGGAGGTCAGGGTCCTCAACGTGCCCCAGGTGGTAGGCTCCTGTTGTGTCCTCCACAACATTGTGGTGGGCTAGGGGGACATTTATGACTTGGGGGGAGAAAGGTGGCCAGCACTGGATACGAGCAGCTGGGCACCGCCCCCATCTGCCAGGCCCAACAGGACAGGCTCCAAATTAGGGAGGTCCTCAGGCAGGCCTTTGCAGATGACCACCTGTGATCCACACCCACCCCCATCCCCCCATGCACATCTGACACCTGCTGTCCCTGCCACCACCACCACCACACCCACACATCCGCCACCCATCATCCCTCCCCAAGGAGCACAGCACAAGGGGGTGTATGTAAAATAAATGTTTATGCACAACTGAATGGTACATGGAACTATGTACAGGTGGGGGGGGGGCTTGGTGTAGAGAGGGGTGGGGGGGCACCTAACCAGGGAGAGGGTGGGGGGCTCTGAATCTTGAGGGGGCAGGGGCACCAAACCTGGAGTGGGGCAGAGGGGGTCATTTCATGGCCGGGTTGGTGGGCTGCAAGCCCCATCAGCAACGGGATCCCCTACCTCCCCAGGAATGAGGTCCCCGCTGCAGTGGAGAGGGGGTGGTGAGCACTGGCAGGTAAGGCTGGGGGGAGGCTCGGCGAGGGGATAGCTGGGGGGGCTAGGAGGTGGGCCATATTGGCTGCATGCTCCTGGAGCATCGTGCTGATGCCCTCCAGGGTGGTTGGCAGCCTATCCCATGCCTCCCTTCACCATTCCAGGTCAGCCACTGCGAGCCAGAGGTGCCGCTTGGCCACCTCAACCTGGCAGGGGCTGGCTGGGTCATCGTCCGCCCAGTGGGGAACTCTGTGGCTGTGGGCCCAATGGGGCGCAGCATGTGGTAGGGCCTGGCTGCCCTCAACATCTGCTGGTAGGCTCTCAGGGACCAGGGATGGTGTGGGGCTGTCCCAGACCCTGGATGGTGCAGCTGTATGAAGAGAGGGACAGTGTGTTGGTAACGTACTACAGCCTGGGGGGTCTGGCTGTGGGCCACACCCCCCACAGGACACACGCCTCCCCATGGGCTGGGTATCACATCCAATGCCACGGCAGCCGGGGGGCTTCTCAGATGGTAGGGACTTCCCATGTGGTGCATGGTCCCCGGGTGCTGTCCAGTACTGACCAGCCACTGCCTTGTGTGCGGCTCGTGGCACTGTCGCTGGGGGTGGGTGCTGGCCATTGCTGGCAGGCCGCCACAGGGTGCCGTGTACCACAGCGGGATGGCATGTGTGTGGCCTGGAACTACTAGTCCTGTGTGCAACCAGCTGGCTGGTGCGTCATCCCCACCCCATGGGGCAGCTGCACGCCATGCCATGTGCGCACTGAAGGGTCCCTCAGCGACACCCAGGGATGTCTGGCTCCCAGTCACTTGACTAGGCAAGTATGAGGGGATGTAGATGGTCAGGTCCCCCTCCTCATGCAACCACTCAGTGGTACCCTCATCTTCCTGGGTCCCCTGGCCCAGGCTGCTCCTCCACCTCCAGATGTGGCTCATCCACTGATGTATGGAGGACTGCTGGGGGTGGGAAGCTGTCCCAGGGCCCCAGGATGCCCTGGAGCTCCCAGTAGTAGGAGCAAATAGCTGGGGTTGCTCCAGAGCAGCCAGCCTGGTCCCAGGCCCAGGCATAACCCTGGCAGAGTTCTTCTGTTTTGGAGCACACTTACTCTGCTGTACACTCTGGGTAGCCCCTTGTGAGGAGGCCCTGGGCCAGGCAGGCGAATGCTCCAGCATTTTGCCACTTAATGCCCATTTTATGGAGGACTTTCTCCTCTTTCCACAACCCAAGGAGGTCCCTGAGCTCCCTCTCATTCCACTTTTTTCCCCCCACCCCAAACTCTGGGAACCCTGTGAGGGCTTGGAGAGGGGACCCTGGGACTCCCACAGGGGGTGTCTGCTGGCCATGATTTCCTGCTGCTGCTCCAGGGCAATGCAGAAGGTGTGCTGCTGGAGCTTGTGATGGGGCTGCTCCTAGCATGCTTTCAGCTTCCTGCCATGAGGTTCCTGAGTGCATGCTGCTTTAAGGTGGCTATACGCAGAGATCATAGAGCCCCACTGCTGCTGGCTGGAGTGGTCCTGTGCTCCAGCTGACCAGCACCATGGAGGACCCCTCTTTTGAAAAAGCAGGATGTGGAGCATCTACATGTGCACTCTTTCGATTTAGTTTTTCGAAAGGGGACGGTCTTCCTCGTACGGGATGGGGGTTCTGATTGCAACATCTGAGCCCTGTTCTTTTGATTTTCTTTCAAAAGAAAGTGTTGCACATGTAGACACTCCTCCCGTTCTTTCAAAAGAGGGACACATATTTTGACGTTTCGTGCACATGTAGACACAGCTGATAAGTTATTTGGAAAAATGATGATCTCTGAAAGGACACGGCAGCAATGAGACTTTTGCCAGATGGATGAGGATAAGTGTACAAAGTTTAATACAACTCTATTTAAAACCATCCCAGGTGTAACTTAGGTGAAGAACATTTTAAAACGTAAAGAACATTTTAAAACATCCGTGTGTGCTCAGAGCTATTGTAAGCTAGCTTTTGCACTGAGCTCATTGTCAGTGTTGTTCATGTATGCAAGCTAAAAATTGGAGCTGGTCAGGGTTTCATAAACAGCCCGAACAATTATTACTTTTAAAATTTGCATTTGTCAAAAGTTTATTTATTTATTTATTTACAAAGTGTTCTGACAACACTTTAAAGTGGCTCTAGTAAAACGTGATGAGCAGGGGAATTTGTTGCCTTAAGCTATATCTGCACAGCATCCGATACTTGCATTAAGATAATCAACTTGCACTGTGCAAATTGCGTATCTTATGTCGAGTTTATTTCCAGATAGGCTATTTCAGCATTTGGCACTGTCTAAACAATGCCAAACATTGAAATAATGTGCTATTTCAAAATATCCCTTACTCCTTCAGCAAAGAGTAAAGGGATGCCAAAATAACACGTCCATTTTTTTGAAAAATATTTTGAAATAATGGCATGTTTCAAACACCCAGAGTAACTGTTTCAGGATACCAAGAAAATAGCTCAGCCATAGAGATGTAGCCTTAAAGAGAATGCTCCTGGCTGACCACTAGATGCACTATTGCTGCTTAGTAGTGGAAGTGTGGTCAAAGGAAAGCCAGTAACTACATACCTCATTCCGATCATCCCCTTTCAAGACAGAGGAGTATTCATAGCCAGAAAACTTGGTAAGATTCCCTGATAGGCCACATCTACACTAGCAAGTTCTTTCAAAATGTTTTTGAAAGAACGGGCTCTTTTGAAATATCCAGTGGTGAATCTACGCACAAAAAGCATTCTTTCAAAACCAAATTGAAAGAATGCAACGCTTCTTTTGAAAATGTTCTTCCACTCCCGTTTCGGGAAAAGCACCTTTTCTCAAAAGCTTCTTTTGAAAGAAAATGTGTGTAGACACTCTGGGGGCCCTTTTTCTCAAAACAGCAGTCCTCATGGTGCCTGATTTTTTGGCCCCTGTCCTTATTCTTCCAAAAGAGTGGGGGCTATGTGGATGTTCTCCTTCAAAAGAGCGGATCATTCTTTTGATTTGCTTTTTGTGTGTGGATGCACTCTTTCGAAAGAAGTTCTTTCTGAAGAGATGTTCCAGAAGGACTTATTTTGAAAGATTGCTGTAGTGTAGAAGTAGCCATAGAGATTTTGTCTGTTGGTGGATGTTGGGTCATTACACAAAAACTGGTTATTATACCTGGATCAAAAGTAACAGAACCATGGGGATCCGTGGGATTGGATAGATGCTCTGTTATTCATGTCTAGTTTACCTACCTTAGCCTCCTGACATGCCTGTCTTCTGTTCCCTGACAGTAGAAATCTGGTCTTGACCACAGCAGGCCCCAGATCTCTCATGCAGGCTCTATGGCAAAAACGAACAGCCTAGGGCTGCATAGCTTCCCCGTTCTTTTCCACAGAGCCAGAAAAGAATGATGTTCTGTTCTGTGTAGGATCTTATGCTATAGCAGGGGTCAGCAACCCTGGTACAGGTGCCAAGAGTTGCACATGAGCCAATTTTCATCAGCACACAAGTCAGGGGCTCAACCACATTCCTCCTCCCCCATGCATCTGGGAGCTTGCTCAAAGCCATGCTGTTTATGGATTAACAAAAGACTAGCTAATGCTACCACTCGCCACCTAAACAGTAAAGCTCTGTATCTTCATTTATTTATTCATAAAGCTGCTGTAAGTCGGACTATTAGTGATTTTTAAAAGGTATCACCGGCACTTGGATCATACATAGATGTCGAAAGGTCAGATTTCAGCACCCTGCCTCAAGAAGGGTGCTGTCCCTGTACCATAGTAATGACTGTAGTATTGGACCACCAGTTCACTAACTAATGGGACAAACATTTCTCATCTGATCATTCCCTCATCGTCTCTTCAGGGGGAAGGAGAGGGCTTAGTTTCAATAGTTGTTTTTAAGGTTGCTATGTACTTATGTCTTCATATTAGAGAAGGCAGGCTCAAAGAAATGCACCTAGTATTTGATGTGCAATTTAGTTACAGTTGTGATGGTCCTTCATTAGAGCTGCTCCCAATTTTTTGCTAACGAAACAGTTTCACAAAACTGTGGTGGTATCACAAAAGCAAGTCAGGGTCAACAACTTTCTCCAAATCAGAAGATGCGAGAGTATCAGATTCACACAGCAACTACTGATCCTGTGCTAAAAATATCACTTAAGGAAATACCATGTGTCCATATTCCTCAAACTACATATTCTTCAGGATTTCCTGCTTGTGAGGATGCTCAAAACGTTGAAATTCCTTGTGAACCAGAAATCCTGCTACCGACAGCTGTAACCTTAGTTATGATGGGAGTTCATTTCATAGTCTCAAGTTAGTCTTCTAGAAGATTCTGTCTCTTCAGCTGATAAGCTTTCTCCTTATTACAGAAGTCCTTTTTGCAAGAGGAGGAAAGTCGTCAACCACAATCTTCCTCTCAGAGCTTTAGATACACTTCTAGATACTTTAAGCCCAAGCTGTTGAGCTCCTGAAAGATAAAGATCAAGATCTTGGAACTTACTTAATATGCTGTAGAAAGTCTGCACAGAGTGCAGAATACAAGTGTAGCATGCTTGTGGTAGCATGAGCTGCTGAGGAGATGCACTCTAATGTTCTGTGTTCACTGAAGTTTCCATTTCTCCATTCCCTCTCCCAGCACGTCTAGCAACCAGAATGGTGCCGTGGAACTGGCTGAGACCTCTTTGTGAGCACAAAGAACACAACAATTCCGCAGAACTTCAAGTTATTTTTATGTTCATCTTGGTCACAAGTTAGCTGCTCAGACGATAAACAAGAAAAGTCACTTTAAAATACATATACCCTTATTAAACATTTATAGGCTTTCACTCATACTGTCCCCAAACAGGGCCATGACTACACTCACTGGGGTCCACAATTGGGAAATGTCTGCATTACTGTGATTTATTTTCACTGTATTTTAGAGATTAAATTACTGTGATACTATTATATTCACTCACAGTGACTATAGATAGGATGTAACTTAGCCTCATGGGGTCCCCAGCCTCTGGCCTTGCTTGCCACCCCTTAAAGCCAACCCTGTATCCTAATCGTATATAGAAAAATTCATAAAATCCTACTAATCTTAAATCAGAAATCCAACACTTTGTTTTCACCAGAAAAAGAATTGCGGTGTTGTTTGTTGTCCTCATTTGAATAATTGGAAGACTACTCAGTAGAATATTTGTCTCTGCATATTTGAAACTTTCAGACTTCCTTCCAATGTAACCTCTTTTCAAAGGAACAGAATGCCAGGATGTGACAGCTATGACCAACCATACTGGATGTGTGCATTAGGAGCACATTTCTGAATCAGATTCCTTGCCCTTTCTGAACTCTGGGGTTATATATAAAATACCTAAGGCAAAACGGTGTGTGCTGGGTCAACATCCAAACATTTAATCCCACCAAAGGCACCTCCTAACACTTATCCTTCTTATCCCACACATAGTCAGATCAAAACAAAAAGCAGTCAAGTAGCACTTTAAAGACTAGCAAAATAGTTTATTAGGTGAACTTTCGTGAGACAGACCCACTTCTTCGGACCATAGCCAGACCAGAACAGACTCAATATTTAAGGCACAGAGAACCAAAAACAGTAAGCAAGGAGGACAAATCAGAAAAAGATAATCAAGGTGAGCAAAGCAGAGAGTGGAGGGGTGGGGGGGAAGGTCAAGAATTAGATTGAGCCAAGTATGCAGACGAGCCCCTATAGTGATTCAGAAAGTTCCCACGATGATTTAAAACATGTGTTAATGTGCCGAATTTGAATATAAAAGCCAGCTCGGCTGCTTCTCTTTCCAGAATGGTGCAATAATTCTTCAAAGAGAAGCAGCCAAGCTGGCTTTTATATTCAAATTTGGCACATTAACACATGGTTTAAATCATGATAGGAACTTTCTGAGCCACTATGGCTACGTCTACACGTGAAGCCTACATCGAAATAGCTTATTTCGATGTAGCAACGTCGAAATAGTCTATTTCAATGAATAACGTCTACACGTCCTCCAGGGCTGGCAACGTCAACGTTCAACTTCGATGTTGCGCAGCACCACATCGAAATAGGAGCTGCGAGGGAACGTCTACACACCAAAGTAGCACACATCGAAATAGGGATGCCAGGCACAGCTGCAGACAGGGTCACAGGGCAGACTAGCGCTTCCGGGGCAGCAGCTAGCTGCTCCCTTAAAGGGCCCCTCCCAGACACACTCAGCCTGCATAGCACGCGGTCTGAGGAGCCATAGGCACACAGACCCCGGGCGATGCAGGTATGGACCCCCAGCAGCAGCAGCAGCAGCCAGAGGTCCACCCAGCCCTCCCGGCAGGAGCAGGGCTCGCCCTGATCCATGCCATGCGGGAGGCAGCTGAGCACCTCCTTGCTACACCGGAGGAGGAGCTGTCCCCAGGGCAGCAGGGCTCAACCCCCAACCCTGCAGCACCCCGCCCCCCCCCGCCTCACACACCGGCGGCTGTGGAGCTACCCCACCAGCACTGACTGGTGGGAGTGGCTGGTGCTTGAGGAGTGGGACGACGACCGCTGGCTCAGGAACTTCAGGATGAGCCGGCAGACATTTATGGAGCTGTGCCAGTGGCTCACCCCCGCACTCAGGCACCAGGACACTGCCATGTGGCGTGCCCTCCCAGTGGAGAAACGGGTCGGCATCGCTGTCTGGAAGCTGGCCACTCCAGACAGCTACCGATCTGTGGGACAGCAGTTTGGTGTCAGCAAGGCCACCGTCGGGGCTGTCCTCATGGAGGTAAGAGGACCCACGGAGAGAGGGCAGGGCAGGGGAGGGGGGGCCGGGCAGAGGAGGGCAGAGGAGGGCGGAGGAGGGGAGGGCAGGGCAGGGCAGAGGAGGGCAGAGGAGGGGAGGGCAGGGAAGGGCGGGGGAGGGCAGGGCAGGGCAGGGCAGGGCCACGCACACCCTGCTCACCCCTCACTGGTGCTCTCCCATGTGCTTTCCCTGCAGGTTGTGCGTGCCATCAACGCCATGCTCCTGCAGAGGCTCATGAGGCTGGGGGACCCAGATGCCACCATCGCGGCCTTTGCCACCCTGGGCTTCCCCAATTGCTTCGGGGCTCTGGATGGGACTCACACCCCCATCCGCGCCCCGCATCACAGTGGAGGACGCTACATCAATCGCAAGTGCTACCATTCTGTGGTCCTCCAGGCCTTGGTGGACAGCCGGGGCCATTTCCAGGACATTTATGTGGGCTGGCCTGGCAGCACCCACGAAGCCCGGGTATTCCGGAACTCAGGCCTGTGCCGCCGGCTGGAGGCGGGGACCTACATCCCCCAGCGGGATATCCCTCTGGGGGACACCACCATGCCCCTCTGTGTCATCGCAGATGCGGCATACCCCCTCCGGCCCTGGCTCATGCACCCGTACACGGGCCATCTCTCTGCTAGCCAGGAGCGCTTCAACCATCGCCTGAACCACGCACACCAGGTGGTGGAGCACTCATTTGGCCGCCTGAAAGGATGCTGGAGATGTCTCCTGACCCGCCTGGATGTGGGCCCCAACAACATCCCCCTGATTGTGGGTGCCTGCTGCGCCCTGCACAATTTGGTGGAGAGCAAGGGGGAGGCCTTTTTTCAGGGCTGGGCTGTGGAGGCCGGCAGGGCTGACGTGCAGCCACCCGCTGCCCCCAGTCGCCAGGTGGACCCTGAAGGGACCCGGGTCCAGGAAGCCCTGCGGGCCCACTTCGATGATGAGGCCACGGGGTGAACTCTGCCAGGCCCCCCACTGCCCACCCCTTCCTCCACAACACTCCCTGCCCCAACGCCCAGACCATGGAGCACCCAACCGCACCCGCCCCCACACTTTTCCTGGACAAATGACAGCATGCACTTGTGGCTGAACTTAAACTGGTTTTTTTTTGAGAACTTTGTTTTTTTGGAACTAGAATTAAAACAAGAACAAACTATATACAAGATGTGTGTAACAAAAGTAATGTGTACAAAGAAAACAATAGTAATAAAGAAGTTTGTTCACTGAAAAGAAAACCAGGGATGATAAAGGGGAGAACTATTTACATGGGGGGGGATGGGGCAAAGGGGGGCACAAAAAAAGAGACCTACAACTGTCCATCGTCCTTTTTTAAAAATCAACTATATACAAGGGGGGGCCCACGTCCCGGGCCCCACGCCCCTAAAGTCCGGCACTGGGGGTGGGCAGCTGGGAGCCCCGCCGTGGCCGCAGCCCTGTCCAGGGCTGGCTGGGGGCAGGGCGGACCGGAAGATATGCCCGGCGAGTCTCAGCTGGCTCCAGGGGTCCCTTGGCGGTCCGGCCCTCGCTGGTGGGTGGCGGGGCGACGGCAGACAGGGCAGCGACGAGCGGAGCAGCAGGTGGTGCAGTGGGTGGAGCAGTCAGGGCGGGCGCTGCGGTGGCAGGCGCGGCATGGGGGGCCAGGTAGTCCACAAGGCGGTTGAAAGTGTCCATGTAGGCCCTCCATGCCTCTTGGCGCCAGGCCAGTGCCCGCTCCTGCAGTTCGAGGTGGCATTGCTCCACCCGCAGGCGCTGCTCCGCCACCTCCAGCTGCCGATGGTGGATGGCCAGCAGCTGGGGGTCCGTCGCCGTCGGCTGGTGGTGGTGCAGGATCCGCCGTCTAGCCCGCCATGGGGCCAGTCGGTCCTCGGCCAAGGGGCTTGCCTGGAGCGATGGCCCCGGAGGGGTATCTGGGACCACTGATGCCTCGCCGGCGCTCTCTTCCGGTCCTTCTGATGGTGCAGGTGCAGGTGCAGGACACAGGAGAGGAGGGGGGAAAGAAGAATGGAGACAGGCGTTAGTGTGGGCCCTGAGCCGTGGCCTTTGTCCCCCCAGCCCTGTGCTGCAGGTTCCCCATCCCCGTCCCCGGGAGATGCTGCTGTGATGGATGGGGTTCAGGGGTCCCCCTGCACTGCACCCCGTCCCCTGGTGGGAGCAACTCTCACTTCACTCCGCAGGGTCTGACAGGACAGGTTTCTTAGGCCACAGATGGCCAGTTTCTGCCAGGAGTGACAGCACCAGCTGTCAGAAGAGACAGTCCTTCCAACCCGTCCTGGGGAGAAGATCCCAAGGGGTGCCCCTCTGGGGTGTAGCTTTCCCCCTCCTCAGGCTGGCTGCCTTCCAGCTCTCCCTTCCCCTAGCCTCTACCTGCGGCCCCCGCGCCTCCCCACCCGATTCAAAGCCAGCTCGGCTCCTCCCTCCTCTTTGTTCGGGGCAGAGGTGTCACCTGCCAGCTGTAGCCCCACAATCATCCTTTGCCCCTGGGAGCTATTCGGCTCTTGTTGCTCATATCTAGCCTGAGTCTCCCTTTTGCACTCCCTCGACTCCATCACATGCTGCTGCTGCTGCTGCGGGGTGTCCCACCCCCTCCTCCCGGGGGCCCCTCGAGGTTCCGCTCCCCCCTGCCCTGAGGATGGGGCATGGCACTGTCGTGCGGGGTGGGGGGGGGCAGGGGCTTATGCACTGCTGTGAGGGACATGGCCCTGCTGCCCTTGGGGCCATGGCCATGTGAGCATGTGGGGGGCCCTGGACACATATCTATTACCCCTACCCCTCAAGCCCAGGGGTGTACACCAGAGGCGGGTACATACCTATCGGTCCACTCCCACGGTCCGGAGATCCCCGGGGGGCGGAGGCCCTGCTGCTGCTCCGGGATGGCAGGAGGAGGATCTGCAGCCCGGATTCTGCGGAGGAGGAGCCCCCCTCCTCCTTCTCCTCCTCCTCCTGCCACGATGGCCCGGGGGTGGGCTCCGGGGGAGGCCCCCGTGGTGCGGGGCTTACCTCCGGGGCGGACTCCGGCTGAAGGGCCTGCTGGGGCTTGTCTGCCGAAGTATCAAGGGTGGCCGGAGGGGAGGAGGTGTGCCGGGGGCCCAGGATGGCCCTGAGCTCCCTGTAAAAGAGGCAAGTGACAAGGGCGGCCCCAGATTGTCCGGCCGCATCCCAGGCCCGGGCGTAACCCTGCCGCAGCTCCTTCACCTTACTCCTGACATGATCAGGAGTGCGGGCAGGGTGACCCCGGGCAGCCAGGTCCTCAGCCAGCCGAGCAAACGCATCCGCGTTCCACCTCTTGCTCCCCATTACCTGGAGCACCTCCTCCTCACTCCAGAGCCCCAGCAGGTCCCACAGCTCGGCCTCCGTCCAGGAGGGGCCCCGCTGCCGCTTGCCAGCCTGGCTGCCCGCCTGGCTGGGCTGGCTGCCCTGGCTCCCCTTGGTGGGGGGTCCCCTGGGGGCGCTGGGGGGGCTGCCGGGCGGCCATCGAGAGTCCTGTGCCTCCTGTGGCTGCTGAGAGATGTGCAGGCTGGCCGCGTGTCTGAGCTGCTGCCTGCACGTTCCCTCAGCTTCCTGCACAGGAAGGGAGGGGGAGGGGACCTTTAAGGGGCCACTCCACGCGGTCACCATTGAGCTGAGGGGCTGGAGAGAGCGTCTCTCTGATGGCCGCCATGGACGACCCCGCAATTTCGAAGTTGCGGGACGCGCAACGACTACACGGTCCCTACTTCGATGTTGAACATCGAAGTAGGGCGCTATCCCCATCTCCTGATGAGGATAGCGACTTCGATGTCTCGCTGCCTAACGTCGAAGTTAACTTCGAAATAGCACCCAACGCATGTAGCCGTGACGGGCGCTATTTCGAAGTTAGTGCCGCTACTTCGAAGTAGCGTGCACGTGTAGACACGGCTTATAGGGGCTCATCTGCGTACTTGGCTCAGTCTAATTCTTGATCTTCCCCCCCACCCCTCCACTCTCTGATTTGCTCACCTTGATTATCTTTTTCTGATTTGTCCTCCTTGCTTACTCTTTTTGGTTCCCTGTGCCTCAAATATTGAGTCTGTTCTGGTCTGGCTATGGTCTGAAGAAGTGGGTCTGTCCCACGAAAGCTCACCTAATAAACTATTTTGCTAGTCTTAGGCCGTGTCTACACGTGCCCCAAACTTCGAAATGGCCACGCAAATGGCCATTTCGAAGTTTACTAATGAAGTGCTGAAATTCATATTCAGCGCTTCATTAGCATGCGGGCGGCAGCGGCACTTCGAAATTGATGCTCCTTGCCGCCGTGCAGCGCGTCCAGACGGGGCTCCTTTTCAAAAGGACCCCGCCTACTTCGAAGTCCCCTTATTCCCATCAGCTCATGGGAATAAGGGGACTTCGAAGTAGGCAGCGTCCTTTCAAAAAGGAGCCCCCTCTGGAAGCGTCGTGTGGTGGCAAGAAGCGTCAATTTCGAAGCGCCACTGCCGCCTGCATGCTAATGAAGTGCTGAATATGCATTTCAGCGCTTCATTAGTAAACTTCGAAATGGCCATTTGCGTGGCCATTTCAAAGTTTGGGGCACGTGTAGACATAGCCTTAAAGTGCTACTTGACTGCTTTTTGTTTTGATGGTGTATAGACTAGCACGGCTCCGTCTCTGTTAATAGTCAGATCAGTGTCCAAAAAGAACTGGCAGAGCCCATCTGAATTTAAGTGCTCACAGCACATCCTCCCAGACAGGTGACAGTACAGATTGAAAAACCTAGGAGAACCTATAAGTCTTGCAGAATGCCACATATTTTTCAAATCTGAGCTGTCATGAATCAGCAAAATAGTTTAAAGTGCTGGCAGTTTAAAGTGGCTACATGTTTCAAACTTAACATAGCAAGATGAATCTGAGATACTCACCTCTTGTGTTGGTAGATCTTGGTGCAATGTATCTAGACTCTAGCTGCAGACAAAAATGGACAATATTTAGAACCTAAATAGAACTATCCTAATATTCAGAGGGATTTACTGAATTATTACAAGATTTCTTTTATGGCACTTTTCACCCAAGTATGAATAACTAATTTGATATCACTTTTTCAATATATAAAATAGCCTGATTCCCTTATCTTCTCCACAGAGGGAGAGAGAATTATGTCCAGGAAGGGGCATACTTAGACCTGATTCCGTCACCTAGATGCCCTAAATAGCCCCATTGACTTTATCTGGATACAAGCCAGGTACGTTACTATCCAATGGGTAATATTCATCCTTGTTGCACCAGGACAGGGACAAAGGAGAGTGAGCATATCTGTTCCATCTTTCAGAGTTACTGTGGGACCAGTTTGGCCAGGATACAGTTTAGACCACTCATTAGGACTGCTGCCTCAATCCTCACCGCTGCTTCAGTAGGTCCTATGTGGTCTTTCACAGGTCAAACATATCCAGAGCACAAATCCACCCTAGTCACACCCTCCTCTACTCCTTCCCTCCCTCCAGCTCACATCAGTTCTAAAATGCCTTCTGAACCCCCAGATGCTGCAAAGGCAGATAAGCAATCTGTACCCTGCTATAAGGGCTTCCTACCCCAGGAGCTTCATACACCCTACTGGCACTTTCTGAAAAAGCTCAAAGAAAAAAAGCTGAATCTCATGCCATGAGAGAAAGGGTGGCACAATTTGCACTAAAGTTAATGCATTTCAATGTTGACATGTTAATCATTTTAAATGTTCCCAAAATTATAAACCCAGCATCAACCGAAGTCACACTGAATTAACGTGCTTGTCATAGAGTGCTCATCTATTTTTCAGGCTCTTGTGAACTCAGGCTGTGCTCTCTTCCTGTCTCTGAATTACAAAAAAAGTGAAGGTCAGAAGAACTTATCCCAGCTTTCCTTTTAAAAAGGGGGAAATGAAGCAAACAGACAAATCATTTATCCTTAAGGTGCTTTGCCAAAAAACTTGCTAAAAGTCATCTCACAAGAGTTCCTTGGGTGTTAAATGTTGTATAGTAGGCTAATGTTGAAGATGTATCTTCTGTCATCCTAGCACTGCCGTTGCAAGTAGGTTAAAAGTGGGGAAGTTTAATAAAAGAATGTTAATCAAAATTGAGAACAAAAGTTTTACTTAGAGAATAAAGGATATGTAAAATGACAAGATTAATAAGAGAAAATGCAGAAGAGCTAGAGTTGCTTAGGAAGCAATTAGTTACCATGCTGAAAGGGTGTGCGACAATTAGCCTCTAATGTGTTTAATGGGCTTAAAGGTAGTTTCTCACTTTCTGCATTTCTCCATAATTCAATATAGTCACAATACAAAATTATTGGAATATTTAACTGCTGAGGCGTAAATGGTTCTTTTCTGACAGGGTCCTGACAACATTTTTTATGCAGCTGATTTCATACCAATGGTCTTGCTTACATACAGAGCTCTGTAGAGAATTTTCTAAAATAAATAACATTCATCCATTTATTTCTTTAAAACTAAAATTAGTCAGTACAATCCATTTTGGGGAGAGGAGATTCAGAGCCAAGGCCCCTGACCCCCTCCCTGCCCCACAACCATCTGAGGCTAACTCAAATGCCTAATTGCCTGGGTCCAAGCCACTCCTCAGCCCTTTGTTCTCCTTCTGGAGGGGGAGAGAGGAAGGTGTTACTTGGCCACACACCCCTCCTTGGGTCAGATTACAAAGGGCATCAACCATAGCATTAGTGCTGTGGCTCAGGTAGCCTCCCTCAGAAAGAGTCACATCTGAAACTCCCACCCCCATCACCATATAAGTATTAGTTCAGAGACACAGGAAACTGAGGCACAAGCAGGTTATCTGTAGGGCAGCAGGACTCACATGCACCATAACAAAGTGAATACAGTTCAGAGTGAATGCAATCCCCACTTTGTCGCAGCAAGACAAAGCAGGCTTCTGAGAGGCATACAGTCATCTAGAAAAGTTGAGAGCCACTGATTGAGTCTAACACCTCACCAAGATGTGGAATTAGTTGTGTTTAAACCATCCTGTACAGATGGGGTTATCCAGCTTCCTTTTTAATACCTCCAGTGAAGGAGCTTCCACAACCTCCTTAGGCTGCCTATTCCATTGGTCTCCTGTGCACATGTGTGTAAAGTTTCCTGCTATGAAGGGGAATGTGTGTGTGTGCACAAGTGTGTACTCCATTAGCAGCTTTTAAGAGTTTGGCATCTTTTAGCCATTTTATTTTGGTATAGAAGGTCTTTCCTTATATATAGCCCTACTGCCTTGTGTAAGACTTAAGCCAAGGCAATAGGCTGGTTCAGTGATTCTAGTTTCCAAGAAATATTCCAGCCTATTTGACTTCAGGATGGAGGCTGGAGGCCCACATTACTAAATTCCTTATGAACTCCACTGAACAGATACAACATATGTGTAAGGAATGTGCCAGCAGAAACTCAATGCCGCTGAAGGCTGGGAGGAATGTGTCTCCCAGAGATCATTTGCATGAGAATGCAAAGGTGTGCATGTGTGATACCTTGCAAACAAAGCCTGATGGGTAGCAAGGAAGCAATGAGATTTTGTCTATTGTAAACATGTTGTAAAATCACAATTTATGCTAACACTCAGTATAAGAATTGTGAAATCTTACCAATGCTCCAATTCATTGTGGGGGACAGGGCTGTCATCATAACTTCGTAAGACATGGATTGCACAGGGCTCCCCTGGTTTAAAGCATTGGAAAGCACAAGAGGTGGGGGATGAGTAGAGTTAGTTAGGTGAGTGCCTTGGCCCTGTTTAATCCTTGGCTGTATAGCTGCAAGCCTGGTTTAACTAGCCCTCCTTAAATACAGCTGGATGCTACTGTTTGTATCTTGTATCAGGCTCTGCTTTGGTAGGTGCTGAAATCACAGCATGGTAGCAAAGGGCACTAAGAGCTGAAATCACAGGGTTTTGCCTCAGGCCAAACCACTGGTAGCCAGCCAGTAGGAGGAGCAGCAGATAGACAGTGTGGACAATTAGTGGGGCAGCTGGCAGGGAGCAAGCAGAATGCCAGACCAGTGCAAAGGTGACATTGCCTCAGATTCCATGAGGGAATGCATGAACTGGACCAAGTTGTAAGGCTACGTCTACATTAGCACACTATGTTGAAGTAGCCTATTTTGATGTAAGAACATCGAAATAGGCTACTTCGACGCATATCATCCACACACCCTCCAGGGTTGGTGCCATTGATGTTCAATGTCGAAGTAGCAACAGAGAACGTCGAAAGGAGCCGCTCTGGAAGGAAATGCAGAGCGTCCACACACACAAGCGCTCCCCGTCAAAATAAGGGGCCAGCAAAGCCCCAAGCTGCTCCCTTAAAGGGCCCCTCCCAGACACACTCGGCCTGCACAGCATGAGATCCACAGAGCCGCCAACTGGTTGCAGATCCCGTGCACGCAGCATGGACCCCCAGCTGCAGCATCAGCAGCAACCAGAAGCCCTGGGCTAAGGGCTGCTTCACATGGCGACCATATAGCCCCTCAGAGGCTGGACAGAGCGTCTCTCAACCCCTCAGCTGATGGCCGCCATGGAGGACCCTGCTATTTCGATGTAGCAGGACATGGATCGTCTACACACGCCCTATTTCAACATTGAACGTCGAAGTAGGGCTCTAGTCTCATCTTCAGATAGGAATAGTGATTTCGACATCTCGCCGCCTAACGTTGATTTCAACATCGAAATGGCTCATGGCATGTGTAGACGCGACGCGTACTATTTCGATGTTGTACCAGCTACTTCGAAGTAGCTGGCTAGTGTACATGCACCCTAAGTGGGGCATTTGAAATGGGGGTATGGAGAAAGGTGGGTATGTGGATTGGCTGTTTACAGTATTGGACTGGTGAGTCTGAGAGCCCAAGGACACTGCTCAGTCCATTCGAGTTGGGACAGTTACTTGAGGATTGGTTATGAACTCTGGGGCTACGTCTACACGTGAAGCCAACATCGAAATAGCTTATTTCAACGTAGCAACATCGAAATAGGCTATTTCGATGAATAACGTCTACACGTCCTCCAGGGCTGGCAACGTCGATGTTCAACTTCAATGTTGCGCGGCACCACATCGAAATAGGCGCTGCGGGGGAACGTCTACACGCCAAAGTAGCACACATCGAAATAAGGGTGCCAGGCACAGCTGCAGACAAGGTCACAGGGCGGACTCAACAGCAAGCCGCTCCCTTAAAGGGCCCCTCCCAGACACAGTTGCACTAAACAACACAAGATACACAGAGCCGACAACTGGTTGCAGACCCCGTGCCTGCAGCATGGATCCCCAGCTGCCGCAGCAGCAGCCAGAAGCCCTGGGCTAAGGGCTGCTGCCCACGGTGACCATAGAGCCCCGCAGGGGCTGGAGAGAGAGCATCTCTCAACCCCCCAGCTGATGGCTGCCATGGAGGACCCGGCAATTTCGACGTTGCGGGACGCGGATCGTCTACACGGTCCCTACTTCGACGTTGAACGTCGATGTAGGGTGCTATTCCGATCCCCTCATGAGGTTAGCGACTTTGACGTCTTGCCGCCTAACGTTGAAGTTAACTTCGAAATAGCGCCCGACGCGTGTAGCCGCGTCGGGCGCTATTTCGAAGTTAGTGCCGCTACTTCGAAGTAGCATGCACGTGTAGACACAGCTTGGGTGTGCTATTTTCCCAAGCTTATGCTAATTGAACTTTCTGCCTGTTTCGCTAAAAGTTTCTTTTCTATACTCAGACTCTGTGCTTGCGAGTGGGGAAGCATTGCCTCTCTGATGTGCCCAGGGGTGTGTGACATTCCCAGGCTACTGGGTGAGGGCTAGAGCTGGTTCTGTGTGAGACGGGTAAAAAGGAACCCCTAGATGTGGAACCTGGCCCTGGTTGCTGCCAACTCCTTCAGGCAGAAGGGTGACATATGGGATCAGAAAAACTTATTTTTGTCTGTTATTTGAATGGCCTAGGTAAAGTTCCCTATATGTCTTAAACCAAGATTGCAAAGGGTGATTGAAAGCTCTTTCAGAAAATCCCAGAAATCTTCATTATTCCAAGATGCAATATAATTCTTCTCAGTTCCTAAGTTTGGATAAAACTTAATCTTTGATTGCTAGCTTGTACTGATCCCTGCTCAAGCTATAAGTGTGGTGAACTTACCTGCCACCTATTTAGTTATGCATACACTCTCTGAATTTCAGCTTATAGATTAGTTGAAGTGGCAATAAGAATTTTCAACCTGTTCTTGATTCTTACAGAAGTTTAAATTAGAACATAAGAACATAAGAATGGCCATACTGGGTCAGACCAAAGGTCCATCAAGCCCAGCATCCCATCTGCCGACGGTGGCCAATGCCAGGCGCCCCAGAGAAGGAGAACAGAAGACAAGTGATTTATCTCCTGCCATCCATCTCCTGCCCTTGTTATGAAGGCTAGGGCACCATACTTTATCCCTGGCTAATAGCCATTTATGGACCTGACCTGCAAAAATTTATCAAGCTCTTTTTTAAACCCTAATAGAGTCCTGGCCTTCACAGCCGCCTCGGGCAAGGAGTTCCACAGGTTGACTGTGCGCTGTGTGAAGAAAAATTTCCTTTTATTAGTTTTGAACCCACTACCCATCAATTTCATTTGGTGTCCCCTAGTTCTTGTATTATGGGAAAAGGTAAATAATTTTTCTATATTCACTTTCTCCACACCATTCATGATTTTATATACCTCTATCATATCGCCCCTCAATCGCCTCTTTTCCAAACTGAAAAGTCCCAGTCTCTCTAGCCTCTCCCCATATGGGACCCTTTCCAAGCCCCTAATCATCTTAGTCGCCCTTTTCTGAACCTTTTCTAATGCCAATATATCTTTTTTGAGGTGAGGAGACCACATCTGCACGCAGTACTCGAGATGTGGGCGTACCATAGTTTTATATAGGGGAAGTATGATATCTTTTGTCTTATTATCGATCCCTTTTTTAATAATTCCTAACATCCTATTTGCCTTACTAACTGCCGCTGCACACTGCGTGGATGTCTTCAGAGAACTATCCACTATAACTCCAAGATCCCTTTCCTGATCTGTCGTAGCTAAATTTGACCCCATCATGTAGTACGTGTAATTTGGGTTATTTTTTCCAACATGCATTACCTTACACTTACCCACATTAAATTTCATTTGCCATTTTGCTGCCCAATCACTCAGTTTGCTGAGATCTTTTTGTAGTTCTTCACAATCCCTTTTGCTTTTGACTGTCCTGAACAACTTGGTGTCATCTGCAAACTTTGCCACCTCACTGCTTACCTCATTTTCCAGATCATTGATGAACAAGTTGAACAGGATCGGTCCCAGGACTGAGCCCTGGGGAACACCACTAGTTACCCCCCTCCATTGTGAACATTTACCATTTATTCCCACCCTTTGTTTTCTGTCTTTTAACCAATTCCCGATCCATGAAAGGACCTTTCCTCCTATCCCATGACCACCTAATTTACATAAAAGCCTTTGGTGTGGGACCGTGTCAAAGGCTTTCTGGAAATCTAGGTATATTATGTCCACTGGGTGCCCCTTGTCCGCATGTTTATTAACCCCTTCAAAGAATTCTAATAGATTAGACAGACACGACTTCCCTCTGCAGAAACCATGCTGACTTTGCCCAACAATTTGTGCTCTTCTATGTGCCTTGCAATTTTACTCTTTACTAGTGTTTCTACTAATTTGCCTGGTACTGATGTTAAACTTATCGGTCTATAATTGCCAGGATCTCCTCTAGAGCCTTTTTTAAATATTGGTGTTATATTGGCCGTCTTCCAGTCATTTGGTACCAAAGTGGATTTAAAGGATAGGTTACAAACCACTGTTAATAACTCCGCAATTTCACATTTGAGTTCTTTCAGAACCCTTGGGTGAATGCCATCTGGTCCTGGAGACTTGTTACTATTCAGCTTATCAATTAATTCCAAAACCTCCTCTAATGTCACTTCAATCTGAGTGAGTTCCTCAGATTTGTCGCCTAAAAAGGCTGGCTCAGATTTAGGAACCTCTGTAACATCTTCAGCCGTGAAGACTGAAGCAAAGAAATCATTTAATCGCTCCGCAATGGCACTGTCTTCCTTGATTGCTCCTTTTATATCTTTATCATCCAAGGGCCCCACTGCTTTTTTAGCAGGCTTCCTGCTTCTAATGTATTTAAAAAACATTTTACTATTGTTTTTTGAATTTTTGGCTAGCTGTTCCTCAAACTCTTTTTTGGCTTTTCTTACTACATTATGACAGTTAATTTGGGAGTGTTTATGTTCCTTTCTATTTTCCTCACTAGGATTTGACTTCCACTTTTTAAAAGCTGCCCTTTTCTCTCTCACTGCCTTTTTAACATGGTTGTTTAGCCATGGTGGTTCTTTGTTAGGTCTCTTACTGTGTTTTTTTATTTGGGGTATACATTTAAGTTGGGCCTCTAGTATGGTGTCTTTAAACAGTTTCCATGCAGCTTCCAGGGATTTTAGTTTAATTACTCTACCTTTTAGTTTCTGTTTAACTAGCTTCCTCATTTTAGTGTAATTCCCCTTTTTGAAATTAAATGCCAGAGTGTTTGACCGCTGCGGTGTTCTTCCCAACACAGGAATATTAAAAGTTATTATATTGTGATCACTATTTCCAAGCGGTCCAGTAACAGTTACCTCTTGGACCAGATCCTGCGTTCCAGTCAAGACTAGATCGAGAATCGACTCTCCCCTTGTGGGTTCCTGTACTAGCTGCTCCAAGAAGCAGTCATTTAAGGCATCAAGAAATTTAATCTCTGAATCCCGTCCTGAGGTGACATGCACCCAATCAATATGGGGATAATTGAAATCTCCTATTATTACTGTGTTTTTTATTTTGATAGCCTCTCTAATCTCCCTTAACATTTCAGCATCACTATCACTGTCCTGGTTAGGTGGTCGGTAATATATTCCTAATGCCATATTCATATTAGAGGAATGAATTGTTATCCATAATGATTCTATGGAACATTTTGATTCCTTTAGGATTTTTACTTCATTTGATTCTATATTATCCTTCACATATAGTACCACTCCGCCACCCGCACG
The DNA here is from genome assembly GCF_033958435.1 of Carettochelys insculpta. NCBI lineage: Eukaryota > Metazoa > Chordata > Testudines > Carettochelyidae > Carettochelys > Carettochelys insculpta. The sequence continues at coordinate 143,620,407 of NC_134137.1, forward strand.
ACCTGTTCTGTCTTTCCGATATAATTTATATCCCGGTATGATAGTGTCCCACTGATTGTCCTCATTCCACCATGTTTCTGAGATGCCTATTATGTCAACTTCCTCCTTTGATATGAGGTACTCCAGTTCACCCATCTTATTAGACAGACTCCTAGCATTAGTGTAAAAGCATGTTAGAAAACTACCACTATTTATATGTCCGCCTTTCACAGACGTGGTGGATTTTTTTATGCACGATTGTTTCACATCTGATCTTGCCCATATATTATTTCCCACGTTCCCTATCTGACTAACTTCTAGGGAATCCCTGCCTATGGAGCCTCGTGTAAGAGAAGTCTCCGTCCGATCCAGGTGCTCCCCCGCACCAATCGGCTTTCCCCCACCTCTTAGTTTAAAAACTGCTCTATGTCCTTTTTAATGTTTAATGCCAGCAGTCTGGATCCACCTTGATTTAGGTGGAGCCCATCCTTCCTGTATAGGCTCCCCCTACCCCAAAAGTGTCCCCAGTTCCTAATAAATCTAAACCCCTCTTCCCTACACCATCGTCTCATCCACGCATTGAGACTCTGAAGTTCTGCCTGTCTATCTGGCCCTGCGCGTGGAACTGGAAGCATTTCAGAGAATGCCACCAAAGATGTTCTGGATTTCAGTCTCCTTCCTAGTAACCTAAATTTGGCCTCCAGAACATCTCTTCTACCCTTCCCTATGTCATTGGTACCAACATGTACCACGACGACCGGCTCCTCCCCAGCACTGCCCATAAGTCTGTCTAGATGCCTCGAGAGATCCGCAACCTTCGCACCAGGCAGGCAAGTCACCATACGGTTCTCCCGGTCATCACAAACCCAACTATCTATATTTCTAATGATCGAATCCCCCACTACTAAAACCTGCTTCTTCCTAACAGCTGGCGCTCCCTCCCCCGGAGAAGTATCCTCGGCACGAGAGGATACAACATCACCCTCTGGAAGGAGGGTCCCAACTACGGGATGGTTTCCCTCTGCTCCCCTTGACTGCTCTCCTTCCCTGAGCCTTTCATCCTCCGTAACAGCCTCAGGACTGTCAGATTGGAGGTGGGACAGCCCTACTATGTCCCGGAAAGTCTCATCCACAAACACCTCTGCCTTCCTTAGCTCCTCCAGTTCAGCCACCCTGGCCTCCAAAGCACGCACTCGGTCTCTGAGGGCCAGGAGCTCCTTGCATCGAGCACACACATACGCCACCCGCCCACAGGGTAGGTAGTCATACATACTGCACTCGACACAATAAACAGGATAGCCCCCACTCTGCTGCTGGGCTTCTGCCTCCATTTCCTACTCTAGTTATATACGAGGGTTAATTAAATGTTTCAGATAGAGGTTGTTATAAAGGATTTAGTTTAAGGGCAACAGAAGTAAGTCACTGGCTCCCTCCAAGCTCCCCCTCTCAACTCCCCTCTCCAAACTCCCTCCTGTTAGCACGCACCCTGTTTGCCAGCACCCGGTCGCAAAGCTCCCTGGTCGCTTACTAGCAGGGTTTAAATGCTCAGCCTCCCTGATAGCTCCTCCCTCTGCCTACAGCTCAGCCAATCAGCACACGGTGTTTCAATTCAAACCTAATCAGCTTCCAACTGCCTGCCTGCCTGCCTGCCTGAGCACACGGCCTTTCAAACAAACAAACACACACTCAGCTCAGCACTCCAAACAAACAAACTCCAAACTCCAAACAAACACACAAGCCCAAAACCTCCAAATATAAGCAGCCACTTACCCCAAGGTGCTTTAGTTTGCTCCTTCCTCCTCCTCCAGGAGAGCCTCTCCAAACTCCCTCCTGTTAGCACGCACCCTGTTTGCCAGCACCCGGTCGCAAATTATGAAATGTAACAGAAACTTTAGAGTGCTTTGTGTGATAAGATAACAAAGAGGATTAAGAAAGTGATGATAATCATCCCCATAGTGGAACAAACTACAGTCTCCCAGAAACATTATGGGCTTTCTACATAAAACTGAGGAAAGTGGGTTCATGCCCTTGTGAAAAATCACAGAATCATCACCATTTGCAATATCATATGATAAATTGGGTACTATATGAACCTATCCTTTTTTTAAAAAGATTATGTTATTATACTGACCCAGAAATCTCTACTTCTCCATTCTGAACATTTAAATTTTAACTTCAGTTGCACTTGGAACCATGATTGTTGTGTCAGTCTTCAGAAGACAATTACAGATTTTCAAGGTCATACTTTCCTTTATTCTAAGAATTAAGAACTGTGGAAAATGCTGCTTGTCCTGCTCTTGTCAGCTAATTGCCTTAGCTCTTTATTGGAAATTAAGTTGCCTGTTCAAAACTAAACGCTGATCTCATCATGCTGTTGGAAATCTGGAGTTATTGTATTTTATTACGGTCTTGATTTCAGTGGAGTCACTCCAGATTCACAGTGAATTAACCAAGAGTAGAATCTAGGCTGCAGTTGGCTGATAGTTAAAACAGCTGTGATTTTGCTGCTTATACCAAATCCCTTGGGGTTGCCTCTCAGGTGAAATGGAAATCAAGTTTGGCCTTCTTTCCCTGGAAAACAATTGCTTTCTTGGGAGTAATATCACTTAATTGTACGTCTTTCTAAGGACACACCAAACTGTCCTTTCAAACCAACATCCTCATTTACATACCATATTAATCTAGAAGGCATGTTCAAAACATACTTGAGTGGAAAGTGGTGTTGGTGCTGTTGTTTTCCTTCTTTATAACTTTTATGGATGGAGCACTCACCTGAGATAAGAGATGCGGGTTTGAATCCCCAGACTGCCTGATATTGAAAAGGGATTTGAAGTTTAAAATACTGAAAATTCACTGGGACAGAGAAAGTGTGACTTTGAAGCCCAGTATTGGTTGAACCTCTCTAGTCCAGCACTCTCTCATCTGGCAATATCCATAATCTGGCATGATTTTAGTTAACTGCATGACCACTTATCATGGGAGTGGCCAAGGTTCCCATTCGGGCAGATGGGGCTCATCAGCCTGGGAAGGCTGCCCACCTAGGAGAAGGAAGCTCTGATTTAAAACCTCCGCTGCCTTGCAGCAATACCTAGTCATGGGAATGGCTTTGGGAATAAACGCCGAGGAAAAATCCAGAGATGGAGTCCCTAAGGCAGTTTGAGGTTGTGCTCAATCTTACTCTGGCAGCTCCTGCGAGGACATTGGTGCCAAGCTGTACTGGCTTTTGCCTTTCCCTTGGATTACATCAGTGGCATGGAAAGGGGAAACCTGCTGCTGGGCATCAGCTGGTTCTTCAAACTTACTTGCCCAGGCCTGCGCCCTGGAGAGGACACTCCAGCATCGTTTTCTGAGTGGTGACACAACACGGGAAGTAGCAGTTACCGGTATTAAGCCACTGCACTCGCTTGGCATAGAGTGAGGCGCCAGGGGTTGCTTCCGACAGTGGGAGAAGTCTTCGGATCTCATTGGGTAGCTACTGCCCGCCTCAAGCTGGGCAGCCCCCAGCCAAGTAGGTGCTGCCTCACCACGGTCCACTTGCTCCACTGGGTGTGTGGGGCTTAGCGAATCACCAACAGGTGGATCGTTAACCTTACACCAGGCAAAACAAACAAGCAACAAAATAATCCCACCTTCATGCTGGGCACATGGAATGTAAGGACCATGACTCCAGGCCTTACAGAAAACCTACAGAGCATTAGTAACCCCCGGAAGACAACAATCATTAACAACAAGCTGATAAGACTGCGGATGGACATCATGGTCTTCCAGGAAACAAGGCTATCATTCTCCGGATGTCTCAGGGAGAAAGACTTTTCCTTTTTCTGGCATAGGAAGCCTCCAGAAGAGACTAGGGAACACGGTGTTGGCTTTGCAATCAGAAACAGCCTAGTTGGCTCAGTCATACCATCAAATGTGAGAACTGAGAGAATGCTCAAAATCCAGCTTCAAACACCAGTGGGCATGGTCAACATCTTCAGCGTCTATGTGCCTACTTTAACTTCTGCCCAGGAACTTAAGGACAAGTTCTGTGATGAACTTAGCATTGCCATCAGTGAGGTACCTTCCCATGAGCCGCTATTCATCCTTGGCGACTTCAATGCCAGAGTTGGCAGCGACCACCACAGCTGGCCGCGACCACCACAGCTGGCCGTCCTGTCTGGGACAGTTTGGAACAAGGAAGATGAATGAAAATGGACAGCGCCTCTTTGAACTCTGCTCCTAACATGACCTCTGCATAACCAATACCTTCTTCAACGTCAAACCCCAGCACAAAGTTTTGTGGCGACACCCAAGATAGAAACATTGGCACCAGCTTGACCTCATCCTCACCAAACACAGCCATTTAAGTAATGTCAGGGTGACACGTAGCTACCACAGCGCAGACTGTGACACTGACCATTTGCTTGTGTGTAGTAAGGTGCACATCCAGCCACGAAGATTCTTTCACTCCAAAAAGGAAGGGAGGCCGCGCATTGACACTGGCAAGACTCATGACCCTTCAAAAGTATGTGAGTTTGTCCAAGCACTTGAAGAGGCCTTTCCCCGCCCAGACGACACTGATATCAGCAAGAGATGGGAACAACTATGGGACGCTATCTATAATACTGCGATATCTACCTTTGGGAAGAAGACAGTCAAGTCTGCTGATGGGTTTGAAGCCCACACTGAAGTACTGACGCCCCTGATTGAGAAGAAGACACAGGCACTGGCTGCATGCAGGTCCTCTCCCAGTGAGGTGAACCTTCAGGCGCTCTGGTCTGCTCGGAGTCAAGTGCAGCAGGTTGCTTGGCGGTGTGCCAACGATTACTGGCTCCAACTCTGCTCCAAGATTCAGCAGGCTGCAGACACTGGTAACATGCGAGGAATCTACGATGGGATCAAGCAGGCCATTGGTCCACCACAAAGAAAGACTGCCCCACTTAAGTCGGCCACAGGAGAGGTCTTGAAGGACAGAACCAAGCAGATGGAACGCTGGGTGGAACACTACTCACAGTTGTATGCCAGAGAGACCGTAGTTACAGAGAGAAACCTGAATGCCATCGAGCCTCTGCCCACCATGACTGAACTCGATGCTGCGCCCACCTTGGAGGAACTCAGCGATGCGCTAAAAGCACTCTCTTCTGGAAAAGCCCCAGGGAAAGATGGTATTCCCTCAGAAATCCTCAAATGCGCTAATGGTACCCTAGTTTCAGAGCTGCATGGCACACTTTGCCAATGCTGGAGAGAAGGCAGCGTACCGCAAGATATAAGGGATGCTAACATCATTACTGTCTACAAGAACAAGGGTGACAAAAGCGATTGTAACAACTATTGCGGCATCTCCCTTCTCAGTACCATGGGGAAGGTATTTTCACATGTTGTTCTGAAGAGGCTCAATGTTCCTGTGGAGAGAGTCTACCCTGAGTCTCACTGTGGGTTCAGAGCTGAGCGGTCCACCATAGACATGGTTTTCTCTGTTAGGCAACTACAAGAAAAGTTCAGGGAGCAGAACAAACCTCTGTATATTGCCTTCATCGACCTGACCAAGGCATTTGACCTCGTCAGCAGAAAAGGTCTGTTCGCGATTCTGGCTAAGATCGGCTGTCTCCCATCTCTGCTCAGCATTCTTAGGGCCTTCCATGAATGCATGAAGGGGACCATCGTATATGACAGATCCACATCCGAACCCTTTGAGATTCTCAGCGGAGTGAAGCAGGGGTGTGTGTTGGCTCCAACACTGTTCGGCATCTTCTTTGCAGTTTTGCTCAAATATGCCTTCAGAACTGCTACAGAGGGCATCTCTCTCCGCACGAGAACGGACGGCAACCTCTTCAAACTGTCGAGGCTTAGAGTGAAGACCAGGGTGTTTACGAAGCGTCTAAGGGAGTTCCTTTTTGCTGATGATGCAGCTATTGCTGATCATACTCAGCGGGAACTGCAGTCACTCATAACTCGCTTTGCGGATGCATGTATGGAATTTGGTTCACAATCAGCTTAAAGAAGACCCAGGTGATGAGCCAAAACGTGGCTAACAAGCCATCTATCAATGTGCTAGACTACAAACTGGAAGTCATCCATGAGTTCGTGTACCTCGGCTCGACGATCTTGGACAACTTGTCACTTGATAGTGAGATCAAAAAGCGCATTGGAAAAGCCACCACAGCGTTCTCCAGGCTGACGAAGAGAGTATGGGCTAACAATAAGCTCACTGTACACACCAAGGTGCAGGTCTACACAGCCTGTGTTTTGAGCACACTGCTGTACGCCAGCGAAACATGGACTTTGCCCTCAAAACAAGAGCAGCGGCTCAACACATTCATGCGCTGCCTTAGGAGCGTACTCGGTATCTCATGGCAGGACAAGGTCCCCAATAGCACAGTGCTTGAGAGGGCAGGCACCGCCTCCATATTCACCCCTCTCAAACAGAGGCGTATGCGCTGGCTGGGCCATGTCTCATGCATGACGGATGGCCGGATACCGAAGGACCTCCTCTTCAGCGAACTGGCATCTGGAAAGAAGCCGAAAGGGCGACCTAAATTGCGCTACAAGGACATGTGCAAGCGTGACCTCAGCGCTCTCTCTATCAGTGTGAACACCTGGCATTCACTCGCCTCAGACAGGCATGCCTGGAAACAGGGAGTGAAGGAAGCTCTTGCTATGTATGAAACTACCTTGGTGAAGGAAGTGGAAGACAGGAGAGCCCTCAGGAAGATCCGTGCCCGTGATACCAGAGCGACATCTGCTTACTGCTGCTCACAGTGCGGAAAGGACTGCCACACCCAGATTGGATTGCACAGCCTCAGAAGACACTGCTCGAATCAGTCCAACTGTGGCACAAACCCATGATCCCTCGGGATCGAAGGATGCCTACTACAGCCACCAGTCCTGGCTCTCAGTGTTCTGTGCTGTTACTTAGCTCTAATTGCCCTTCAAATGTCTTCTAATAGTCCAGTAAGCAGTGGATATATTGATAATGCTGCTAGACAATATGGACCTCTTGTAGTCCAGCAAATTCTCATGTTCAGCGTTGGTCTGTAACAATTAGGGTTCTAGTCCAGACTCCAGTCTATCTGATGCTAGGTGGGTTGGGTAACCAGAGAGCAAGTGTGAAAAGTCAGGGTGGGAGTGTAGGAAGTAATAGGAATGTATATAAGACAAGCCCCAAATATCCAGACGGTCCCTATAAAGTTGGCAAATCTGGTCATGTATTTGTAGGTGCGCTAACTACTGGGCTAAAAGTTAAAAGGGGCCACCACCATCTTCCCCATCTATTTTTCCTTGATTAAAGGCTGACCTGTCTTAGGCACTCACTCAGCTGTGAAACCCAAGTGGAAGGAGATACCTAACTCCCTTTCAGAGACAAGGTTTAGACCACAGCCCTCTTTTTGGTATTTCCCTAGTGAAACTGCCCAAACCAAATATCTCCAGCCCGCTGGCTTCTGTGTATTCCATTCTAAAGCATCTATTTCTCCCCATGAATTGTATAGGATACCTGGGCACTTGTGAGTTCCAGCAAGAGGCAGGAAAAGTTAGGCATTGCACTGTTTAGCGCTTCTCCACCTGAGTCCCCTTCATGACTACATCCCAAAGGCTACATCTACGCTAGCGAGTTTTTTCACAAAAGCCGAGGCTTCTTCGAAAAATCCCATGGAGTGTCTAAGTACAAAATGTGTTCTTTTGATATTAACTCGGAAGAGCACAGCACTTTTTCCAGTGGCCATCTTCCGCTCCCAGATGAGGAAAACCACCTTTTTTCAAAAGATTCTTTTAGGAAAAATCATGTGTAAATGTCCTGGGGGCCCTTTTTTCAAAACAGCAGTCCTCATGGCAACTGAATTTTTCGATCCCTGGCTCATTCTTTTGAAAGAGCAGGTGCTATGTGGACACTCTCGATCAAAAGATCAGATTGTTTTTTTTTCAATCCACTATTCTGCGTGCGGACATGCTTTTTCAAAAGAAGGTTTTTTTCGGAACAGATCATCCAGAAGAGCTTCTTTCAAAGGATCGCTGTAGTGTAGAGTTTACAGAATGTGTTGTAGGAAAACTGGGAAAACTCTTACTGCTCTTGGTGCGTAACCAGCCATTGAAGAGTATCCTTATGTTCAATCCACATTTCAGGCAGCTTGTAGATATAATAGTATTTTTAAATTTGTTGTAAATGATATGGAAATTTCTATTTTTGTGTATTTGGTCTTGTTATTATTTGAGCAATTTTCTGCCTGTGTGCTAGTCTGAAAACCAAATGTTAGCTAAAGTTAAACTGTAGGGGCAAATTAATGCTAATTGTCTTATCTTTTCCACAGTATAAGGGAGTATGTTAATAGTGTAAAGATTTTTCTATATGCCATTTTTGCAGTTACCAAGAGTATTAGCTCTCTTAGGCTACATCTACCCTACAAGATAAATTTGATTTTATTAAATTCAATTTTGTAATGCTGGATTTTATAAGTTCAAATTTAACAATCTCCACCTTCCCACAAAGTTGCATTAGTACTGACACAGTAAATCACCAAACATCGAGTGTTGTAGCAGTGCATTGTGGAAACCTATCCCACAGTTGCCTCAGCCCCATAGCACTCTGACTTTTTTCCCTTCTGCAGTATGGGAAAAAAATATCCCACAAGTGGTTGTGTGTATGTGATATCATCTTCCCAAATTGAATTGCCCTTGTTTCCCCTCCTGTGGAAAGCAAACAGCCATTTTTTTGGAAGGGAAGAAGGAAAAGTAGGCAATCCCAGCTGAAAGAAAACCAAATAGGCAGGCTTCAGAAGGTGGCTGAACCATATAAAGAGGTTGCTCAGCTACTTTTCTCCCATTGAAATAATACCTTCACATTATTTCCTTTAGGTACAACTTGCCTGATCAGCCAGCTAGTGCACCAGGCAGGGGACAGTCATATTGCCCTGAGATCACCCAGGTGACTGTGCAATCTCAACTGGTCCCTCAACTACTCCCCCCGACCCTTTCAAACCACATGTCTCCAAAGTAACTGAAATCTCTTGCTTTTATAACTGAAATATAGAAGATTTTACAAAAAGTAGATGAAACATCATCTCTGAAAATATCACGGAACAGATTACAGTGTGTGATATCTGCCCCTTCTCCCCACATACATTGAGGGGGTGGAGGATGTAGATGAAGGGACATTTGAGATAGTCCTTTCAGGAGCTTTCTCTGGTGGGGAGGCCAGCCCTCTATATCAATGACTGTAGGGGCTGTCCCCCACCAACATGTGTTGAGAGCCAGGGGAAGTGGATGAAGGGCCAGTTGAGATGGTCCCTTCAAGGGCTTTCTGCCAGCCCCCAGTGCATGCTGCCCCACAGAAAATATAGCAAAGATCAAGCTCCCTGGCTTATGTTGCCTATGAAGGGCCATACGGTCTCCACACCTTCCCTCAGCAACAGCCAGCCCCCGAAAATTCTCCTGCCTTTGGAGCCTTCACTGACACAGGGGCTGTCTGGCCTCATGGCCTGCACTGCACCACAGGCATGTGCTTTTATTGGGTCAGGGGCTAGCTACATAATGTGGTTGGGCAGGGAATAGACCCCCGACTGCATGGCACCTGTGGGGAAGTGGGACAGACCCTGAACAAATGTGAACCACAGAAAAGAAGTTTCTTGGCCTCTCATACAAGCATAACCCCCATAGCCTAGCCACCGTGTGGTGTGGTGGGGCAGGGGCTGGCACCAGCACTGAAAAAAATCTTGGCCTCTCCTTCTGCAACCTGTTCAGGGAAGAAGACACCACCCAGTGCCGGGGCTATTTTTTCATGGCTAGATGTGATTGCCACATGGATCATAAAGAAATGAATTCAAAATGGGTCCAGGTGCCCACTTCATTTTCCTGGGCTTCCTGATGCTGAATTCAAATCCACGGGTTTCCTGTTACCTACTTCCTGCGCACCTGGAGAGAAGCAGAGATGGAAGCAGCCATAGCAGTCAACCGTGGGGCATTGTGGAATACATATCGGTCACTTCTGGAAGCCAATAAAGTCAATTTAAATAAATGCCATTTCCATACTAACATTAATCCAACCGTTTAATTCGAACTTGGTGCTATGCCAACTCATATGGTGGGTGTAATAATATCAACCTGAGTACTCTCTAAAATCATCCTAATGGCATTCACAGTGAAGACAGTAACATTGTAAAATCAAGCTAACTGCCTTAAAATCAACATTACCGTGTAGTGTAGACATAGCATTAAATCCTCTATCACTCATCAGCAAGGTAATTACTGGGGACTGGTGCCAGGTGCCAGTATTAATCTACAAAATTAAGTTGCTAGTCTTAGACTGGTAGATACTAACATTTCTGCCTTTACCCAAAGCCCACTGAAGTCAATCGTAGTTATTCCAATTACTTTGGTGGGCTTTGGATCAGATATATCTATCTCTACTAGAGTGTGTCTGTCTGGCCGTGCTACGTTTGTTCAAGAACTCCTCTTAAACCGGAAAAACTACAACCACAAAATTTGGCACGCAGTTTCCTCTTAACCTAACTTAAACCAAGGTCAGGGTCTGGATGTGCTTGGAAAGAGGGAAGTGTGTGAAATCCCTGGATTTCCCAGAACATGAAAAGGGAGGGGTACCAAGAGGAGGGAGAACTTACTCCAGACTCACCACTCAGGCTAATAAGTGCAAGAAGCAGTGGTTTTGCTGAGTGATCACTGGAGACAGCTGCTGCTAGAGAAGAGTGGCCATGTGGAGAAGGTGCTTCTGAATATGCTTGCCTCTGAACAAGTAAGTGTCCCCCTAGAAACCATGCCTACCCTGCCCTGAGCTAGGGTTCGGGCCACAGGAGTACCCTGGGTTCAGTGGTGTCCCTGTGCTCCCAGGAGATGTGGCTGGGGTCATTCTGAGCCCCAGACACCACAGCCCCCTTGCACTCCCCTCCTCTGAGCTGGAGCCAAGCTAGGAACCAGGGCTTGACAATCACCCAGTCTCCCCAGGATAGGGGGAGCTATGAGCCAGAGACCAAACTGCCCCCCCACAGTACAGGGAGCCACAGCCCAGTCCCAGCTCCCACAGAACTTCACCCGAGCTCCCAGAGTTAAGGCTGGGGCCAGTGCAGCCCCTTTTCCCCTCCCAGAACTAGGGCTAGCAGCACGTCCCAGCCCTGGCCCTCACAGCCCTCCTGCTCCCCACCACCAGCCTCTTGCCCTGCCTTGGCCACCTCCTCCTCCCTTCCCTGAGCCCCACCACTTAAATAAACCATGAGGTCACTGTTTAAATAAACATGTACATTTTCCTTTTAATTTAAAACATCATCATCATCATCATCATCATCATCACAATAATAATAATTCAGTTAAGGAACCAAGCAACACCCGATACATCTAGTAAACAATATTACACGGATTTGATTAATCTGCTTATAAGAAGTTGTTGGTAAACAAAGCCAGTTACCAGCCTCTAATTATTTTCCCCTGTGAGAACAATGTATTGTTCTCAGTTTTGTGATATTAATACTTAGGCAATGTTTACACTTGCCCCAAACTTCAAGGGGGGCCTGGTAATCAGGCTGATGGGACACTACGGAAGTGCCCGCGGCTACACGGCATGCCGGCACTTCGATGTCTGACACTTCAAAGTTGCCGCGGGGCAGAATTTGCCTAATGAAGTGCTGCATAATCATCACAGCACTTCAATAGTAATCTCCCATCCGCCTGATTACCATGCTCCCTTTGAAGTTCAGGGCAAGTGTAAACATATTACTGTTCTAGTGCCCCAAACTAAAACAAAACACAAACTAAAACAAAAGTCCCTTAAGATATATTCCTACGAAGCTCTAGTCACACAGAACACACAGAATCATTTCCTGCTTGATCTGATATGACCGCCACTAATTATTCTACACTATCTTAAAGGAGAAATGTCATTTTATTGCATTGGATTAACTACCCGTTGGTTAAATGATGTGCACTAGTAATTGTTACTACTTGCATATATTTGGTGATTATACTTTGTGATTGCAATTGTATTTTCAAATACATCTTAGCTACCGATAGTGTTGTTATGTTTGTAACTGGCTAATAGTTTACATGAGAATAATCAGTTTTGCAGAGATCACAGTCTAGCCACATCTTATGCGTTAATGCATATCAAGAAGTCTTTCTACTCTGGTCGAGTAAAGATATAGGCAAAATATACATAATCATAGATATGTGTACTGGTGATAGGGATTACTGTCCAATAACTTTGTTATACCTGCATTTGTAAGATTCCTTCATTAGCTTATTACCATTTAGAAAATGTCATCAGCTTTTGTGCAACATTTATTGACCTCAATTTTCTGCAGAGAATGAAGATTCCAGTCATGTTCCTTTCCCTGTCTCTACTGACTGCCTCTATCCCCAAACCCATTCATTCATTTTCTTCAAATCTGAATGTCTAAATATAGGTTGCCTAGGCCAAGCAAAGCAATGAGGCAGATGATTGTTCATTTCTTAAACTACTTCAGCCTACTTTTTGGGTTAAGGAAAAACCTCTTTTAAAAGAAAAGATATGAATTGTGATTATATACTGAATCAGTCCTCTTTTCTCAATTGCCTGCATACAAAAAAGCCACACTAAAGTAGTGTTAAAGGTTTAAATTAAATTCAGAACAGCCAGGAAATGAAGAGCTGAGTATTCAGCTTCCAGCCTGAATCATGTCATTTGTGCCTGGAGACCGTTGCATGGACTATTCTTGGATTCTTGTTAAGACTTAACCAAATAGTGGATAAAAGACAGCTAGTGGCTAAAGATATTTCATACTTCTAAAAGGTTTATTAGAAGCAGTCACAAAAGAAATAGTTAAGGAACTTTGATGTATTAAAATGTAATATGAGATGAAGCATAGGAGTAAACAGCCAGTTCTCAGTAGTGGGAAGAGGTTAAGGCTTAGGTGCATAGTGGATCAGAAGAAGGATCAATCTTGCTTAAGTACGTTTATTAATCTGGAAGATTGGGTGAATCCTGAAAAAATAATACTCTTTTACAGAAAATCTTTATGAAAAGTGAAGAAGGTGGGTTTGGTTTGGTTTGGTTTGGTTTTTTGGTGTGTTGTACTTGTCAAAAGCTAATAGAATTGTAGATTGCAATAAAGCAAGAAAATAATATGGAAAATATGAAAACATCATTATTTTTTAAAAAAATATTTTGTTTGGATTTGTTTGCTAAATCTGAAAAACGCTCAGTTCAGTGGAAAAAGAAAGATCAAGAGTAGGCCGGCAGAGATGGGAATATGATGAAATATGTATAATGCTAGAATTAATTAGTTTAGAATGTAGAAAAGTATAACAATATAAAACATATGAATGACAGTTTGAGTAAGTCAAACACAAAGGAATAGATTTTAAAATGAACAAAAATATTATTTTTGCACAATTGTGACAGAATGTCAGGCCTTAAAGCTCTATGCAGAAAGATAGGTCTGTTGCTTGAGTCACGCTGCTGTCCAAAACAACTGAGTCATATTAGCTTCAATTAAGCAGTAGAAAATAGTTTGCAGGATTTCTTTCTCTAAGGCAGTAGAAAAAAGGAGGCAGTAAAAGGTCATACAGGAGCATCTGTAGAAAGCATGGAGCTCAACAGCCAGTTATAGGTTTTTGTTAATTTAAGTTCACAATACAAAGATACCAGGAAAGACAGTGATATCATGTCACATTCGTCGCCTGTGTTCTGTGTAAGAAGCGGAGTAGCACTGTGACTGGCTTACAGCCCTGCATAATTAACCTGCAGAATTCCATGTGAAGCTTAGAGAGAATTTTTTAAAAATCATAAAAATAAACTGAATTAAAATTAAAAAGATAGTCATGATCTTTATATTTCAAAACAAAGATTGATGAGTTCCACCACGCCTGATAGGGAAAAAGGCTAAGCTCCACAAAGAGACTTGAGTGTTTATTATGTTAGGTCCTGGGAAAAAAATCAGGCTTAAAAGGCTGCCAAGAAAGGTGGGGGTTTGCTAGCAAAACCAGGTTTACACTGCCTTTTTTCTGCTGGCAGCAGCCTCTGGTGGCGAGCAAATATGCAAATGAGCAACCATTTGCATTTTTGAGATCGCCCATTTGCACGTCGCTGCTGGCAATTCAGGTCAGTGTAACCATAGTCTGTGGCAGTGCTTCTCCACCTCTCTGTGTGCCTGTGATGCAGGGGTGGAGGGGGATAAGTCTCAGTGCGGCAGTCTGAGTCGTGCTAAGAGAGCGTTTCGAAGAAGCATGTAAGCACATGCTACAGTCCTCTCCTGAACAGGAATGTTTTCCTGAATAAAGACCTATTACTAGAATCATAGAATCCTAGGGCTGGAAGGGACCTCAGGAGGTCATCTAGTCCAGCCCCCTGCTTCAATAGCTCCTAGGAATATATTGATGGGACCAACCGATCTTTGTACAGCTCCCATACTGAAATCTATGTCACAAAGAGTAGAATTGGTCCCGCGTATTAGCTTATGAAGACTAAACTGCTGAAAGGTAAGGGTACTTTTGTGATTCATCTTCCTCCCCCTGCTGCTGATGTTTTACATAAATATACAGCTAGATACAGGGCATGGCTCAATTGCACACAGCATAAGACTGTGCACGTGTGTGAAATGGGAGCTCGGCGCTCACCTGATCCAGGTGCTGTTGTATGAAGGACACTCTTCCTGAGATGCTCCAAAGTGGCCCAAGTGTTGCCTTGATGCCTTAAGGCCAAATCAAGACCTGATGGCTTTCTAGAAGATATGCTAGTCATGGGCTCAATCCAGTGATAACTCGGTGAAAAGTAACTGCCTGTGATACATAGGGGACCAGAAGCTAGGAATGGGTGCCAGGGGATGGCTCACTTTACCTGTTCTGTTTATTCCCTCTGAAGCACCTGGTATTGGTCGCTTTGGAAAGAAAGATACTAAGCTAGACAGACCTTTGGTATGACCCAGCATGGGCATTATGTTCTTATCTAATGGTCTCTTCTGGCCTTTTGGTCGATGAATCTTGCTTCTGTGGCTACTGTGATCTGCGAATGATGACCTGATCAAAAGTACAGAAATTGGAACATTTAATTTTTGTCCTGTTATGTACAAAAGTCTTTCTTTATCCCTGGAGTTTCCTACACAAATAGCTTTTGAGACAGCACTAACATAACAAAGTGAAAGTAGCAATCTGTTCCTGATCAAACACAGAACCCAAAGTTGATGGCACAAATGGAATATATTTGCATAAGATTTCTTGTAACTGACAGGAGAATGAAACAGAGATTTTGATTACAGTAAAGAATGAAAATAAGACCTCACTATGGAACTAGAGAATGCTTCCTTTCACCTTGTAGCATTATCCGCTCAATAATCTTCTTTCATCGTGCATTACACCAAATAATATTGCATTTATATAACAGAGATAGGGAGGAGGAATTCTTAAGTGGGCAGCAGTGTATATTGATCCAAAGCTGTAATGTGATAGCATTTTTCTGAAACCTTCTAGAGCAGGGGTGTCCAACCTTTGTTCATGAGGGGGCCACACGGCAATTTTTATATGTTCCGGGAGCTGAACATAAATAGCCCCAAACTACCACCAACACCTCCCCAACCTCCTGCAGCCCCAAACCGCCCCCTGGACATTGTGGCAGGGGCAGCTCCCTGCCACACTGAAAGAATAAGACTCAGTTTAATTGGTTTAATGGCCAGATCCCTCCTGCCAGAGTTCTCCTCCTGTGTTTCTTGACCTTTTTTTGTAAAGTAACCCTTTTTCAAAAACAAGTACCCCCAGTACCCCAGCTCCTATTCCCCAGAGCCAGGCACCCCCAATCCCTCCACTTTAAACCAACCCCCTGCCTCGCATTCTCCAGAGCCAGGCACCCTCAGCACAAACTGAATGTGGTGATTTACCAGAACCACTTCCACCCTGGGTGAAACAGGAGCCACGCAAGCCAGGGCCCAAGCCAGAGCCCATGTGAGCCATGCCAGCAGGAGCTGAGCTGCCCAGAGCCACACCCTATGCAAGCTGAGCCAGCAGGAACCACACCAGCCAGAGCTGGGGCTGTGTGAGCCTCACTGGAAAAATAGCAACACTGCCAGTGGTGCGGACCAGATAAAAAGACTACATGGGCCAGATTTTGACCACAGGTCCTGGGTTGGAGACCCCTGTTCTAGACTATCAGCTACATGGCCTTTAGGCAGGGCCAGTGTTAGGGGGCTGTAAGCAGGCCACTTGTCCAGGACCCCTTGATACAGGGACTTCTGCACAGCAAGGCTTGGGCTTTCACTTCATGCAGAAATCCAGCCTCAGGGTAGGTAATATTGGCAGGGTGGGACCACACTACTTAGACTCTCTGGGGCCCAAGGCAGAACCTGACACCTGTTCTGCCTTTATAGAACATTAATTTTAAAACAATTGGCACATTACACCCTCCCCTTCTCCAGTCCCCCTTATTCTAAAGTACTGTCCCAGTCAAACACCTGAGTAACTCAGAGAGAGGGGACAGAGCCTTTACAATCAAGAATTCATTTTTCCTTTACTGGTGATTGCTGTACATAGTGTCAAGTTGGAAATAACAAGTATGTAAGTCCACTCTGATAGCCCTAAAGAACCTATCCAAAAATGTTTCCATTATTACTAGAATAAGATAGGTGAAAATGGGCCAATAATCTTTTTTTTTCAAATAAGATTGTATAATATTGATTTTTTTTCACATTATAGTGGATCATATAAATAGTGCACATAGTGTTTAAATGATTGCAGCAGGTGAAAAATACTTTGGCTGACATAGCTTTGCTTCCAATCCTAGAGTACCTTGGCGTCCATTAAGTGACTTTGTCAGCAAAACTGTTATCAAAATGAAATCTCTAACTGTTCAGTGCTTTGGCCATTTAAACTCTCCAGAAGTCAGTTCCCTACATTCTGGGCACATGATAGTATCTACCCTTGTTTGGTCAACAAAACTGTCCAGCGTAGATGTGGCCTTTGTGTTTCAAACACTCTTGAACTCTGTTTCTCATCTAAATAGCTCTATGGCAAGGCTGGGCAATAATTTTCAATGGTGGAGACACTCTAATAAGTAGGAAAGTGGCCAGGGTGCACTTTCCTATGATATTAATAGAGGGGATGCAAGGTCTGGGACAAAGTTAAGGCACAGGAGGGAGCACAAACTTTGGTTAGGGGATTTGGGTGCAAAGTCAGAGAGGGAGTCTGGGTTCAAGAGAAGGTTGTGACCTGGGTCAAGGAGTTGTATGTGGAAGGAGGTGCCAGATGCAGGCTCAGGCAAGGAGACAATTACTGTAGGCAGGCTTTGGCTGCTGCAGCCACACACTCTGCACGAAGAGGCTGGCTGCTGAGGCTAGTGTGTGTATCTGCATGGTGCATGCCCCTTGGGGGAAAGGGGACCTCCATGCCCTGCTCTTGCCCCCTGAGCACCATCCTCACAGCCTCCTGTTGTCCAGAAGCCAGCCAATGAGAGCTGCAAGAGCAGTGCATGAGAGGGGACACACCCCACTCCACAAGGGGCATGTGTTGTATAGAGAGACACACATGCTGACCCCAGCAGCCAGCTGTTTTGAGCAGCGTGTGTGGCCTCAGCAGTCAGGGAGCCTGGTCAAGGGTCCTGCTGGGCCATGGTGGGTTGGATACAAGTCTTTGCTGGGCTGGATTCAGCCCACAGGCTGTATTTTACCTCCCTGCGTTCTGGGGTAGCCAAGCTGGGGAGGAATATAAAAACAATTGGGAAGGGAAAATTCAGTATGCCACGGGAAGCCTCCAGCTATAGTGTACACAAGAATTGCCCTGATTAAATTTAATTTCTGCAAAAATTAAAAGCAGTGCAGTATTTCTGAATTACTTCTTTTGCTATATGTGTAATCAACAGCCATTGTTTTTATTCTCTTGCTTTGGTATAGAGAGGCATTTTCTCTATTGCCATCATATAAAAGGCTCCTTTTTTATTTCAGACTCGATGTGTGTGATATTTAAAATACATTCTAACTGAGGAGAAGCAGGCCGTGCTTCAGCTTCTGCAAGCTCCATGCATACAACTGACAAATTCAGGTTGTAGTCCTTGGGCGCAGGCACGATCTTTTATGAATCACAGAAGGGAAGTTGTTTATTATGTGGATTGTTCATAGTTAAGGCTGTGATCAGATTTGCATTTAAAGAAAACTCCAGGTCTCTAAATTTCATATTAATGATGTAATTCAATCTCCTCCAAATTTAAAATACCAGGGATTTATACTGATTTTTCATGTGCCCTTTGAATTTTCTATACCATTCTTTTGTAAGGAGAGAGGGAGTCAAATAGTTATTAGCTTGACAAAGGAAATGTTTAAAAGAGAGAAGTTTCCCAAAATTAACTTTTACTTTGGTTTCTCTACCTAAAGAATCACAGTCCCTTCAACCATGTCCGTCTTCACAACAACTCAAATGTAGGCCACTTTTTCGAAGTGTTCTTTAAATACACAAAGAGTTATTCTCCTGATATTTTGCAAATCTTTGTTATCTCTGCATGGAAAATTTGACTGAACTGAAAAGATGTGCCTGCTGTTTCAGTAACCTGCTGCTAGTTATATTCACTGGCCATATCTAGAGTGGGATTAGAATAGCATTTTATTTACAGGCACTCAGGTAAGGCCTGGTGCCAGTGCTACCTCAGAAAGGGGTGGAACTAAAATGTGACTTGGTCAGGACATTCCCCAGATCTGGGGTGGGTCTACATTAGAGAGTTTTGCTTCTGTCGACATAATTCAGGGGTGTCTACACACTTAAAGCATTCTGTCCACAGATTCTCAACAGAACTCCACATTTGCCTTGACAGTATTATTCCTCAAAAATTTTGAGGCATGATAATCTGTTGACAGAAGTACAGTGTAGACAATTCTGTCAATGGAGAGGGCTTGCGGTTGCCAGGCAGCTCTCTTTGCAGAGCTGCTATTCCACTTTCTGTCACCAGAGGGTTGTGCATAGATGCAATCTGTTGACAGAGGTTCTGTTGAGATTTCCTTCTGGACAGATGCTTCTAGTGTAAACATAGCCCTAAAGAAGTGCTCTGTGTAAGCCTCAAAGCTTGTCACTCTCCCCAAGAGAATTGGTCCAGTAGCAGATATTACCTCACGTATCTTGTCAAGAAGCCACTGAAGTCAGGATGGAGTTGCAGAAAACCCACGAGAAACTGGGGTAAAGGAGCTGTGCAGCACTCCACTATACTCCATGATTTAAATAGAACCTTGTACTTAGGGCAAATCATGTTTAAGGAAACAATATTAACTGAGTATGGTCAATCCTTAGCTTCCTACCTAAGGCGAGTTTCAAAAAGCAACGTTTGGTTTGCCCTTGGGTTGCCACTTTTGCTCAGCACAAAGACCTTAATGATCTAGAGAGGCGGGGTGGGTAGCGAGCAAGATGAGGGAAAGGCTGTGGTGATGAGATAAAATTCAGAGAGGAGAGACTGAGGGGAGGAGGAAAGGGGCAATGTACTGGGTACCTGGGTAAGGGGAGTTGAGTATACATATGATACATAAAGATCCTGTTTCATCTGCAGCCTGTGTTTCAGCTCTCCGGTGCACCAACCCAAGTGGAGAGCCAAGGCCCCAACTAGCCCTGACTAGCACAGTATATAGGGTAGGCTTGACTGAAAGGTAGCCCAGTGCCTTTGTGCCAAGCTATCAGCATTTGAACTGGAATGACATTGCTAATTTGGGACACTATGCAGCAAAGCAACTTTAGACACTGTTGCTGTGGCGGAACAGTACTGGGAAAGCACCGTGTCTCTCTCTTATCAAATTATTAGTCACAAATATGTTAATGACCTAGAGAGGCAGGGTGGAAAGCGGGCAATATGAGTGAAAGGCTGTGGTGATGAGATAAGATTCAGTGAGGAGAGACTGAGGGGAGAAGAAAGGGGGCAATGTACATGTTTGTTTCCCAGTAAATTCAGTCTGTTCCAGTAGAATTTCAGCTACACGCCCATATCTGCATTCTGAGTAGCCTCCTGAATTCATGCCATTGCACAGCTGTATTCAAGTGCGTTACACACATCTCCTAGAACTGGAAAGGACCTTGGGAGGTCATCTAGTGCAGTCCCTTGCCCTCTTGGCAGGACCAAGCACCACCCCGATGTCTATTTGCCTCAATCCCTAAGTGGCCTCCTCAAGGACTGAGCTCATAACCCTGAATGCTGCTGCAGAGCTAGGGCTCTGAGATGCACATGCTCAGTACTGTGGTATACTAGCTCCAAATGCCAGCCCAGTGAACTCCTGAATCTCTGAAAAGTAGACCATCTCCTTAAGAAAGCAATGAGCTTTCTAATGTTCAGTTGTAAGGAAAGAAAACCTCCACATTCTGATTTCTCCAGTTCACCATGTTTGTAATCCTCTTCTCTGTGCTAAATGGGTTTATTGGAGCTTAATGCAAAGACTTCCCTAGTGGAGATAAGAGAAGGAACACAGGCTGCAGAGCTAGTCCTGGAGCTGTAGAAACCTCTCTGTGTCCCTTTTCACCATGCAAGCAAATTTGGCTAATAGAATCAATGCACATTTCCCCCAACTTCACCCTCCCCTACACTCAGCCCCTAAGCTCTCCTCTATAGTATTATGTGCCTGGAGCCCATGCCAAGTAAAGCAACAGAGTAGAGGAGAAGCTGAACCCCAGTGCAGGATCAAAACACCTTGCACTCTCCCCTGCATGGTGGAACCCTACCAATTTTAGTACCTTTGTATCAGTACCCTCATGTCTTTGTGTTTTACTTGCTGAGCGTGTTAATTTGCCATTTAGCAGACTTTCCTGTCTCCTAACAGAGGCCATGCACCCAGAGGAAAGGCCATTGGCCAGGATGTTGGGAAATGCTCCAGGCCCCTCCCCCAGATTGGCATGCAGCTTTGGGGAAGTTCATATCTCTGTGCCTCAGTTTGCTCATCTACAAAAAGAAGGGTGACTCTCAACCATTTTATGAAGTGCTTTGAGGTCTATGAGTGACAAATGTTATTTTGGAATCTGGTGCATGAACAAGTCACCACTGGCACAGTCCTGAAAAATTCCCTCTTTCTTGCGTCTACATTTGTGCTATTTCCTCTTTCAGACAATGAATGTTCTTCTCTTTGACAACACCTTGTATCTTCTAAGCTATTTGTGATTGCATAAGAGATTCTGGAATATAAGGCTGTGGGAAATTATATCCGTCACCTAGTCCTTCTGTCATTTGGCCTTTCTTCTACAAGGGCTCCAGTCACCATTACAATACCCTTTGCCTGTAATTTAATGGTTGAGTTCCTTTCATAAAAGACTGCATCACAGAAGAATTTCTTCAAAATTACTTCCCTATCCTCCCTTGGATAAGCTAGGTTTGCAGAGCATGCAAATAGTTTTATTTGCATCCTTTAAAGGTAGGCACTTTTTAAGCAGTTTTGTTCTGTGGGTCTAGGGAGAAGCTATATGTATCTCAGATGCTGCTCTGTGGTATTTGTGTCAAAGAATGATCTGCAGCATCACCCTTCAATCTGCAAGTTGGCAGATGCATATTCAACAATACCACGCAAGACAACTGACCAAACTCTAACTTGGTTTGCTGCATGGAAAACTGTGTCAAAATCCAAGGACCTGCTTAGAGTCTGAAAGAGGATGAGGAGATTTCATTGTGCTGTCAGAAAAAAGTGGCTATGACAAAACTGCTCCCCTGGACTACAATTCTGGACTCCAGTTGCCTCCGTTCATTCTTTATTGTACAAAGGCGAGCAGATCTGTGTTATTAAGCATTCAATGGCTCCAACCTTTTCATGTTCTCTTTCCCCCACGCGCACACATGACCAATTCCTTGCACACTGGAATACTAGAGGCCCTGCAAGTGCTTTGTCTCACAGTACACAAAGGCTGTGTCTACACTAGCTCCCAACTTCGAAGGGCACATGGTAAGCAGAGTGTCAGGAGATTACTAATGCAGTGCTGCCATGCATATGCAGCACTTCACTAAGCTCATTCTCCCCCCATGGCAACTTCAAAGCTGCAAACTTCAAAGTGCTGGCTTGTGTGTAGCTGTGGCTAACCTGCTGGTACTTCGAAGTGCCCAGGCTACTCTGAAGTCCCTTTATGCCTCAAAATTTATGCAGAGGAGAATGAGCTTAATGAAGTGCTGCATATGCACTGCAGCTCTTCATTAGTAATCTCCTGACACCCTACTTACCATGCTCTCTTAGAAGTTGGGAGCTAGTGTAAACACAGCCAAAGAATTCAGATCCCTTACATAGAGTCCTCAGATCCTGCACCCTTACCATCCAATCATATTACATTGATTCCACTATATACAGGCCGCTTCATGTCTATATAATGATTCAAACCATAGATCTGTCCCACATAAGCTGGCAGCAGTAGGGAGCTATTATCCAGTATGTGGATCAGACTCTAAAGAAGTGAGGGATACAAACTTACAAGTCTATCACATGTGTAGGGTATAGCTTGCTCATGAGTGTATAGATCAACAAATAAAATAAAATTCCTTTAGTTTCTTTTTTTTAAAAAATACACAAATACTATAACTACATTTTCCAAACATCATCATACTGACACTGTTATTTATGGTACAATATGCAACTCTGAGGGGTTGGAAAGTTGAAAACTCATTATAGTTGAATAATACACAGAAAAGTAACTCCACATGCCTTGACTAAACAGAAGGAACAATTCCAATAGAATATCTTCAGGAGTAAAATAAAATGCTGCACATTAGTCATGCAGTCCTTCAATGTAAATTCCAAAATTAGAGCACAATATCTTTTTACTGTGTGAATGGTCTGACATGCTCATGCTAACACTGTACTTCCAACTGACCTGCATGTGCTGGTGAGCAAGTGGGTTGGATAAGGAAGGGTGAATGAGCTCTCGTGTATGATAAAACCACACTAGTTCCTGGCTGCCTCCAGAATCTGACATCTTCAAAAGTAATATAAAGTCACTTTTTGCCTTGACCTCAGGGCTGCACCAACCTCTTCTTATCTGCAGTCCATAATTGGATCTTCTCATCTCTCAACCCTTAGTCAGCAACAGAAGCAGCTATCTCTTTGCCCTACTTCCAGTCTTATAGACCTCAAATCCTGATAGCAATAGATAGTACCTTCAATGCACATACAGTTCCTATTTTGCAGATACGAAAGTGATGAATACGCATTTCCTCTCTGGAAAGCTGACTATGTGTCTTAAGCAAGTAAAATGCATATCCTTGATCTCAGAAGAAGCAGGCATCAATGGACATTTGATTTATTTTCAGTTTGACTTGCTAGCTGGTTCTTGAGACAGAATGATAAATGGTCATACATACTGCCCAGCTTCACAAGGCAAAATACATTTTGCAATTCTATGAAATAGGTCAACATTTCTGTCACACAAAATGTCTTATGCCAGAGAAACTGCAGAGTAAATTGCTGACTCTGTCTCCCTTCCCAAAACACCTGCGATAACAGCTGAGTTGCATTATCTATAACAGACAGCCTTGCAGTCACTGTGAACAAAAGTTTATTTGTGTCATACTGTAGTGCTTTATTTTTACTTTGAGGATGTGTTACCTCCCCTGGGATGATAAACTTTGCTGAACACCTGACCCTGAATGAGCTTTTAAAATCCTTTCGTTTCTTTGACATTGGTTCAGAGATTTTTGGTGCTCCTTGCCCCCCCGCCCCCCCGCAACACTGACTTCAATACGTGACATCTAGGGTTCCTGTGAGCATCCTGTTATAAATTATGTAAACTTTTGAATTGAATTTCCAAGAGGCTGAATTTGATTGACATCTATGTCTACAGAAAGGAGGAGGGGAGAAGAGAAATAAAATGCTGAACAGCTGAACCAGGAAAGTCCTCCACATTGTTCGGAAACAGCTGCTCACCAAAATGCTTATGAAGACAATCCTTCAAAAATGATTGCAACTGACATGCCAGGTCCCATACCATTCACAGAAATAGAAAGCCACTTCATTTGAATTTCATAGTAATGATCCTTACCAAATAGCCTGCAGTGATCCCCTCACCTAACTAGGAAACGGAAACTCTTCTCAGAATCCTAGATGAGATTCATTTATTTGAGCAGCTGTGTGGCTCCAGCAGTTTTGTATGACTATGGACAAAATCAGAATTTGGAACTACAGTGCTGTTTGTGGCAAATGTGCCCACTTGTGGTGGTGATCACCTCAACTAGTCCTTGATCATGTGTGTCTGCTGGGACCTTCTCCAATTGGGCCTGGACTAGGAGCAGTCAAAAGTTCTGCTCAGGCACGTTTTGACAGATAGTGTTTTTTTGGGTGAAAGACCCTTTCATGGGGAATATGTTTTTTCAATGAATGTTTTGGGCTTCTCACAGAACTATCAAATCACAGAAGCAGTAAGTTTGGGTCTCTTCTTTAGCATTCAAGGAGGTGTTAAGGCTGAGCTGAGCGTACATAAGGATAAAAATTGTATAACTTGCATAATTAACGCCATGGGGGGAAAAGTTTAAGCTGATAGCACAAATATATATGTATGGGTGCATGGATCTGTCTGCATTACATTGGTTCAAGAATGCCGCTTAAACCATAAGAGCTACAACCACAAAATTTGGTATGCAGCTTCTTCTCACCCTAACTTAAACGAGTGTCAGGGCTTGGATGTGCCTGAATGGGGGAAGTACATGAAATCCCACAGTTTTCCAGAATTCCACAGTTTTCCTTCCTCCAAGAGGGACCACGTACTTCAGACTCACCACATGGGGCAGAAAGCTCAGGGAACAGTGATTTTGCAGAGTGGCCACTGGACGTATTGAGACAGGGCTCTTGACCCTTCCTACTTGCAGACAGGTCAGTGTCCAGCTGTGTCCCAGTGCAGGAGCCCTGCTGCACCTCCTCAGTTCCCCTTCAGTAGCTGGGGCCAGGAAATCTGGTCCTTCCCCCACCTAGTAAGCTCAAGTTGGGGAAAGCAGCCCAGTCCCCAGCCTTACTGCTCTTGCCAGGGCTAGGCACAAGAGTCTTGTCCATGCCTCCCCACTCCCTGCCATTCTGAGCAGGGCCAGGCACAAAAACCATGGCCCCAGCCTCCTGACTAGGAGCTCACCCCAGAGCTGGCCCAGTGTTGCAGTATTTCTCCTCACTCCCCACAGAGCTCAGGCCAGGGCCAGACCCAGTGCCCTGGCCTAGCTGTGGCCCCCACAGCAACCCTCCCCCAAGAGCTGGGGCTGAAACTAGCCCCCCAGCTGAGCCCAGAACCAGGCCCAGTGCCACACCCCAGCCCAGCCCCCACCCAGCTCACCAACCCCCCATAAACCCTCCCCCCATCCCACTGCCAGAGCTCAGGGCCAGACCCTCCCCCCATCCCAGTGCCACAGCTTAGCCCCAGCTCCCACGCCAGAGCTGGGGCCAGCCTCCCAGGCTCACTCCAGGGCCAAGCCTAGTGCCACATCCTAGCCCACCCCCACACCCCCCCGACACACACCTCTCTTGGCTCACCTCAGAGCTCAGGACTGATGGGGGAAAACCTTTGTGATTGTGGCTGCATCCACAGTCCCACGCCCAGCCTCTGGCCTTTCCCCCATCTTCTGCTCTTGCTGGGGCCAGGAAAATCAGCAGCAGCCTTGCATTGCCCCACCTCCCACTGTGTCCCAGGAGCTGGGGAAAAGAGTCACTGCCCCAGCACCCCACCTCTCACTCTCATTATAGCCAGAAAAAAGCACCACACCTGCACCCTCCACTCAGGCTGGGGAAGTGGGAGGGGGCCTCCCCATCAAGAAGCCAAGCCCCAGCCATTCCTGAAATGTGAAAAGGCACCTCCTCCCCAGGAACTAAGGGTTTAGGTGCAGAAGCTGGCCCAGCTCAACTCTCCTCCCACCCCCCACCCCACCCAGAGACACTGGGACCAGGAACTGCAGCTTGGACCCTCACAAAAGTTGCCAGGCCCATGCAGCATAGTCCTGGCTTCCCACAAACCAGCACCGCCTTTGCCACTATGGCCTCCCCCACTAAACCCCCTGAGTCCTTCCAAACTGCCTTCCCTAAGCCTTCTGCTCTGCTATCCCCCGCCCCCGACCTCCACACACCAAACCCCTGTCCTCACCCCACTACCATCTACCCCTGGCTTGAGTCCCAACACACACTGAAACCCCTGCTGTGACATCTCCACTTCCATCCCCTACCCTGACCCCTGCCCTCCCCACACAACAAACTCTGTGCCAACAGCTCAAGCAAATGAAAGTGAGAAGCACAGAGAAACTCGATGAATTGCTGTCAGTGTTTATTAGTACAAACTTCTTTTTTTCTTTCATTTTCCAAAAATACAATAATTTACATAAACCATTCACATTTTCCAAGATGGGGGAGAAAACTCTTACGACTTACAAACATGAGCAACACTGAGTAAATATGCTAGTACCAAATATTTTCATCACATTATTTTTGCAAGAGTTTATCTATGGGGCTGAGTGAAAGTTGCTTGGATGCCCTAACTTTATTTCTGTATCTTAACATATTTTGTTCTTAAGTGTAAGCTTAGCTCTGAATTTTCTGGGTTTGGGTGAATAACTGCATCTCTGTAATTTGTTTACCCATATGTTACTGATATATAGTCTCATCCTTATCATCTATTTTAACATTGCATTTATTTTAATCTTGGGATATATTATAGTGTGCTCATTGGCACACTCCTGAGTCTTAGAGTAAAGGAGTAACTGCAGCTGTTGTGATAGTCATTTGTGATGCGGACACCTCCAGTTTACTAGTGACTGGGTGAAGACTGCCAACTTATTTTATGTGGTGAACACAGTAGTAGTAGCAATACATTTCAATAACTCTGTCTGTCTAAAAGAGTTTCATGTGGCAGTCGCCATGACATTTTCATAGCTGACTGGCAGTTCTTGGTGTTAATAGGGACCCTACTTCTGGCAGAAGCAATCCTCCAGTTGTCAGCATTAAGATCAAACCTTTGGAGAGTGAAGGTCATAGCAGGTGTAGTTTAAATCTGTATGGGATATGATAAGCACTAACGGTGTGTGTTCCAGTTGATTAGAGAACTGTCCTGAACATATTTATGACAAAGAAAAATGCCACAGATGTCTGTTAAGCAGACAGTAGTGACTGGACTCCCCAGTTAAGCTTAGAGGCAGAAACAACAGAGGTGATGTTGTGTTTGGTGTCTGCTATAGATTGTCAGATCAGGTAGATGAGGTAGATGAGGGTTTCTTCAGACAACTAAGAGAAGCTTCCAAATAACAGGCCCTGGTTCTCGTGGGAAATTTTAATCACCCAGACATTTATTGGGAGACCAGTAAAGCAGTGAACAGACAATTCAGGAAGCTTTTAGAGAATGCTAGGGGCAACTTCCTGGTACAAGTGCTGAGGGAACTGACCAGGGGCCATATGCGGTTTGACCTGTTGCTCACAAACCAGGAAGAACTAGTAGGAGAAATAGAAGTGGGTGGCAGCTTGGGTTGCAGTGACCGTGAGATGGTAGATTTCAGGATCCTGACAAAGGAAGAAAGGTGAGCAGTAAAACACAGACCCTTGATTTCAGAAGAGCAGCTTTCAACTCACTGAGAGAACTGCTGGGAAGGATCCCTTGGGAAAAAGATATGAAGGTGAAAGGCGGTCAAGAGAACTGGCAGTATTTTAAAGAAATCTTATTGAAGGCACAGCAACAAATCATCTCAATGTGCAGCAAGAAAAGCAAACATGGTAGGCAACCAGCTTAAGTTAAGAGGGAAATCCTTGGCTCTGACACGCATATTCAGCAGCTCGTTAGCATAATGGCAGACACAAATTTCAAAGTGCAGACTTCAAAATGCACACAGGCAGTCTCGATGTGGGCAGCTTCGAAATAAGCACCCCACTCTGACATTCCCTTACTCCCACAAAGGAGTGTCCCACAACATTCCTGCCCCTAAGTTACGGAACTATGGATTGGATACATGGACTGTAAGATGGATAAAAAACTGGCTTGACAGATGGGCCCAGCTGATTGTGGTCAATGGCTTACTGTCCGATTGGTAATTGGTTTCAAGTGGAGTGCCCTAAGGATCAGTTCTGGGCCAGTATTGTTCAACATCTTTATTAATGACCTGGCTGAGGGAATGGATTGCACCCTCAGCAAATTTGCAGGTGACACTAAGATAGGGGGTTAGGTAGATACACTGAAGGGTAGGGATAGGGCACAGAGTGACCTAAACAAATTGGAGGATTGGGCCAAGAGAAATTTGATGAGGTTTAACAAGGAGCAGTGCAGAGTCCTGCACTTGAGATGGAAGAATCCCAAGCATTGTTATAGGCTGGAGACTGACTGACTAAGTAGCAGGGCAGCGGAAAAGGACCTGGGGATTATGGTGGATGAGAGGCTGGATATGAGTCAACAGTGTGCCCTTGTAACCAAGAAAGCTAATGGCATATTGGGGTGCATTAGGAGAAGCATTTCCAGCAGATGTAGAGAAGTTATTATTCCCCTCTATTCAGCACTGGTGAGGCCACATCTGGAGTACTGCATCCAAGTAGACTAGTAGACCAAGTATTGGCCCCCCAGTAGAGGAAGGCTGTGGATGCATTGGACCAGGTTCAGCGGAGGGCAACAAAAATGATTAAGGAACTGGAGCACATGACCTATGAGGAGACGCTGACAGATGTCGGTTTACTTAGTTTGCAGAAGAGTAGACTGAGGGGTGATTTGATAGCAGCCTTCAACTTTCCGAAAGAGAGCTCTAAAAAGGATGGAGTCACTATTCTTAATAGTGACAGGTGGAAGAACAAGGAGCAATGGCCTGAAATTACAGAGGGAGAGGTCCAGGCTGGATATTAGGAAAACTATTTCACCAGGGGGGTGGTGAAGCATTGGAATGCGTTACCCAGAGAGGTGGTGGAATCTCCATCCCTAGAGTTTTTTAAGTCCCATCTTTACAGTTATGGCTGGGATTATTTAGCTGGAGTTGATCCTGCTTTAGCCAGGGGGCTGGACTAGATAACCTTCTGAGGTCCCTTCCAGCCCTAGAATTCTATGATTCTATGAACACCACAGGGTCCTCAAAGGAGCTCTCTGAGCTGTATCTTGGCACAGCTTCATATACATTACCTTTAAAGGGGATACTGCTGATTATCAGCCACCTGTGTACTCTTTGGCTTCCCAAAGAACTTCACTTTTGTGGCCACAAATTTTCAGGAACTTCTTGCTGTATTTCAAGGCTTCCTAACAGAATGAATACTGCCTGGACAACACAGAACATGCACTACTGAGGAAATTTAAGAGAATAAAACATGAAGGGCATATCTACATGGAGCTCTTCTCCCGGCAGCTCGATGCTAATGAGCAGTCTTACAGTTGCAAATGGCTGCTCATTAGCATAATTGTGCAGCTAATGAGTACAGCTGCACGAGATCTTGCTCTCAGCAGAGGGGTCTGCCAACAGTAAAGAGGCCATGTGGATGTGCCTCTGTCAATAAAAACCCCCTCTGGCACCAGCCCCTTATGCCTGATTGAGGGGCTGGCGACAGAGGGGGTTTTTGCTGGCAGAGGCACATCCACACAACCTCTTTAGTGGTGGCAGCCCCCTCTGCTGAGAGCGAGATTTCACATGTCTATGCTAATTAGCCATGCAACTAAGCTAATGAGCAGCCATTTGCGATTGTAAGACTGCTTACTATCATGCAGCTGCCATGAGAAGAGCTCCATGTAGACCTGCCCAAATAGAATAAGCACAATACAGGAAGTAAGAGATAGTCAACTTAACAGCTCAACAACTTAACAATTTCAGTACCTAGAAAGATAATGGAGCAAATAATTTAACGATTTGTGATCACCTAGAAGACAACAAGCTGATAAGCAACAGTTAGCATGTCAAACCAACCTAATATAATAGCTTTCTTTGACAAGATAACAAGTCTTGTGGATAGGGTGAAGCAGAAGATATGGTATATCTTGACTTTAATAAAGCTCTTGATGCTGTCTTACATGACCTTCTCATAAACAAACTAAAGAAACACAGTCTAGATAGAGCTACTGTAAGGTGGATGCCGAACTGGTTGGATAACCATTCCCAGACAGTAGCTCACTGTGAGTCAACAGTGTAACACTCTTGCAAAAGAAATAAGAGCAAACAACATTTTGGGATGTACTAGATGGAGTGTTGCACGTAAGACACAAGCAATAATTCTTTCACTTTATGCTGGAGTACAGAGTTCAGTTCTCTATGCCACATTTCAGGAAAAACATGAACAAATTAGAGAAACCCCAGAGTAGTAGGCATCCTTCAGTCTGCATAGACTATGGATCGCGCCCTTTAAAGTTTCAATTGAGGACTTCATTGACAGCGTCTATTGTGACTATGAAGACCCACACGAGAGTGACAGTCCTTGCTGCATCTCTTGCAGATGTAGTGGGTGTCTGGCAAGTCCTTATTGTGCTTTCTGTGCGTTCGCTTCTCCTCTGCTAGCTGTCTGATCTTCATCTCGCCCTTCTGAAGGCCCTTGTGTAACCCCTGCCTCCATCTGCTGCGGTTGTCTGCTAGTTCTTCCCAGTTGTCCAGCTCGATGTCTGCCTCTCTGACGTCTCTCTTGCAGACATCTTTGTAGTGCAACTGGGGGCATCCGGGAGGTCTTTTGCCAGAGGCTAGCTCACCATACAGGATGTCTTTTGGAATCCTTCCATCATTCATCCTGTGGACGTGGCCAAGCCAGCGGAGCCGCCGCTGCCTGAGGAGGGTGTGCATGGTTGGGATTCCAGCTTGCTTGAGGACGGCGGTGTTGGTCACCCTATCCTTCCATGATATTCCAAGGATGCGCCTGAGGCAGCAGAAGTGGAAGACGTTCAGCCTCTTTTCCTGGTGGGCATACAGGGTCCAAGTCTCGCTGCCATAAAGGAGGGTGCTGAGGATGCAGGCTCTGTAGACTTGCATTTTGGTGTGAGTGTACAGCTTGTTGTTATTCCACACTCTCTTGCTGAGTCTGGACAGAGTTGCGGCCGCTTTTCCAATCCTCCTATTTAGCTCAGTGTCCAACAACAGGGTGTCAGTGATGGTGGACCCGAGGTAAACGAACTCGTGGATGACCTCTAACGTACAGTTGTCAATACTGATTGATGGGGATTCAGCAACATCCTGACCAAGTACGTTTGTCTTCTTTAGGCTGATGGCAAGCCCAAAGTCCTTGCACACTTTGGAGAACTGATCCAGCAGTTTTTGAAGCTGGTCTTCTGTGTGAGACACTACAGCAGCATCGTCTGCGAACAGCATGTCTCTGATGAGGACTTCTCGCTCCTTAGACTTAGCTTTCAGCCTTGCAAGGATAAACAGTTTCCCATCAGATCTTGTGTGCAGCAAGATGCCCTCTGTTGAAGATCCAAAAGCATGCTTCAGGAGGAGTGCGAAGAAGATCCCGAACAATGTGAGAGCAAGCACGCATCCTTGTTTGACGCCGCTCCTGATTCTGAAAGCATCCGATAATGCGCCGTCGTATTGGATGGTTCCTCTCATGTTTTCGTGGAATGACTGGATCATCTTCAGCAACCGTGGAGGACAGCCTATCTTGTGGAGCAGTTTGAAGAGACCATCCCTGCTGACCAAGTCAAAGGCCTTGGTCAGGTCGATGAAGGCTATGTAGAGTGGCTTCCTCTGCTCCCTGCACTTCTCCTGCAGCTGCCTTAGAGAGAAGACCATGTCAACGGTAGACCTCTCTGCACAAAATCTGCACTGCGATTCGGGGTATACACTCTCAGCAGTCTTCTGGAGTCTGCCAAGGATGACGCGAGCGAACAGTTTACCAGTGACGCTTAGGAGGGAGATTCCACGGTAGTTGTTGCAGTCGCTTCTGTCTCCTTTGTTCTTATACAAGGTTACAATGTTAGCGTCGCGCATATCCTGTGGAACCTCACCCTCTTTCCAGCACAGGCACAGTAGCTCATGCAGGGGCTCCAGGAGTGTGTCCGCGGCACATTTGATTACCTCTGGTGGTATACCATCCTGACCAGAGGTCTTTCCTGCTGCAATGCTGTCGATGGCTCTCTTCAGTTCATCCACAGTTGGTTCTTGATCCAGTTCATCCATTACTGGTAGGAGCTCGATGGCATCGAGGGCTGCGTCAACCACAACGTTCTCGCGTGAGTACAGCTCGGAGTAGTGCTCAGCCCAGCGCTCCATCTGTTTGGCTTTGTCAGCAATGACTTCACCAGATTTGGATTTCAGAGGTGCCATCTTGTTCTGGGTGGGTCCTAATGCCTTCCTCATACCCTCGTACATTCCTCTGAGATTACCAAAGTTGGCACAGGTCTGGATGCTGCTGCATAGCTGGAGCCAGTGGTTGTTGGCACAGCGCCTGGCTGTCTGCTGTACTGTTCTTCTGGCCTCTCTAAGTGCTTGCTGGGTACTCTGGCTCGGTGAGCGTTTGTACTCTAGGGCTGCGTCTACACGTGCACGCTACTTCGAAGTAGCGGCAGTAACTTCGAAATAGCGCCCGTCACGTCTACACGTGTTGGGCGCTATTTCGAAGTTGAAATCGACGTTAGGCGGCGAGACGTCGAAGTCGCTAACCCCATGAGCGGATGGGAATAGCGCCCTACTTCGACGTTCAACATCGAAGTAGGGACGTGTAGACGATCCGCGTCCCGCAACATCGAAATAGCGGGGTCCTCCATGGCAGCCATCAGCTGGGGGGTTGAGAGATACTCTCTCTCCAGCCCTTGCGGGGCTCTGTGGTCACCGTGGGCAGCAGCCCTTAGCCCAGGGCTTCTGGCTGCTGCTGCTGCAGCTGGGGGTCCGTGCTGCATATACAGGGTCTGCAACTAGTTGTTGGCTCTGTGTATCTTGCACTGTTTAATGAAAGTGTGTCTGGGAGGGGCCCTTTAAGGGAGCGACTTGCTGTTGAGTCCTCCCCGTGACCCTGTCTGCAGCTGTGCCTGGCTCCCTTATTTCGATGTGTGCTACTTTGCCGTGTAGACGTTCCCTCGCTGCGCCTATTTCGATGTTGGGCTGCGCAACGTCGAAGTTGAACATCGACGTTGCCAGCCCTGGAGGACGTGTAGACGTTATTCATCGAAATAGTCTATTTCGATGTCGCTACTTCGAAATTAGCTATTTCGATGTAGCATGCACATGTAGACGTAGCCTAGGAGTGCAGCGTGCTTCTTTTCAATGACTGGAATCATCTCATCGGAGTTAGCTTCGAACCAGTCGTTCGTGTTTCTAGCTCTTCTTCCAAACACCGACAATGCCGTGTTGTAAACTGCATCCCTCAGATGTTGCCATTTGGATGTCGCATCAGCGCCCCCAGGGCCGCTGCACAGATTTTCCTGGAGGGTCTTTCTG
Source organism: Carettochelys insculpta (assembly GCF_033958435.1). Lineage (NCBI taxonomy): Eukaryota > Metazoa > Chordata > Testudines > Carettochelyidae > Carettochelys > Carettochelys insculpta. The sequence goes on from NC_134137.1 coordinate 143,653,582, forward strand.
AACTTTTCAGCTTTCTCCGAGTTTGCCGTCTTTCTGGCATCAATGCGGGGCCTTCCGTCAGGTTTAGAGTGGTACAGCTTCTTGGATCTCAGCTTGAGCTTGGAGGAAACTAGCGAGTGATCTGTATCACAGTCAGCACTATGATAGCTGCATGTCAGAAGGATGTTTTTGAGGTTATTACGCCTAGTGATGACCACATCTAGTTGATGCCAGTGCTTCGAGCGTGGGTGTCTCCACGACACTCTGTACTGTGGCTTTTTTTGGAAGAATGTGTTTGTGATGCACAGATTGTGGTATGTGCACAGTTCAAGGAGACGCTGTCCATTGTCATTCATTTTTCCCACACTGAAGTGTCCTAAGCAGGAAGGCCATGAGGCCCAATCAGCTCCAACTCTTGCATTGAAGTCACCCAAGATGTACAGTTGTTTGCGAGCAGGTATTTGCGCTACTACAGCACTAAGCACATCATAGAACTTGTCTTTTACTTCTGGTGTGGCGTACAGAGTTGGAGCATAAGCGCTGATCAGGTGGACAGGACCGGCGCAAGTTTGGAGCGTGATCCGAAGAAGTCTTTCTGATCCGCCCATGACTAAATCCACCATTCGTAGAAGGGTGTTTCTGACAGCAAAACCAACACCATGCTCTCTGGGTTCTTCTTGGGCTTTACCCTGCCAGAAAAAGGTGTAGTCCTTTTCCTTTAGAGATCCCAAATCTGCGAGTCGCGTCTCTTGCAGTGCAGCAATATCAACTCTGAGCCTCTTCAGTTCCTCATTGATGACAGCGTTCTTTCAGGTGTCACTGATGGCCTGAAGATCTTCGGTCAAGCTGGTCAGCATGGTCCGCACATTCCAGCAAGCAAGCTTAAAATGTTGATGTTTCTCATTTCTTGTTGATTTTCTTATTGGTTTGCCTGGTGCCCAAATTTCAGTCACTTGTCAGGTTCAGGAACCTTAAGCCTCATGCACCCAGTGAGGCAGGTGAACTGTGGCGGGACAGTACCCTATTGGCTGGGGCCTGCCCAGCTTGTGGCGGGCGGTGACTGTCCAGTGAGATGCGAGGATCTCTCCCACCATCGAAGGCAACCCCTGGCTCTCATTCTCTATGCCAATCGAGCAAGAGCTTATAACCGGTATCTGTTGCCTCCCGTGTTGATGCAACGCTGTTCAGCGATGCCGGAGTACCTCTCTGGGCACGAGCCTGGGCACGTATTATGGAGACTCTGGGCTGCCCAGACACCAGTGTCCCCCTCTCGGCTTTACTGATATAGTCCAAAGGAGAGAATAACCTCCACATCTGGTACCAGCTCAGCTGCAGGAGTTGCCGGGACAGTGCCAGAAGTTGACACCGAACCGCCTTTGGACTCCACTCCGGATTTTCTGTCAGGGTTTACTCCCTTAGCCTTTCTCCTTCCCAGGATAACCCACAAGGCAGTGGGGTGTGGAGAATGTGGTTAACGATCCCACTACTTCATACCTCTCTGTCACCACGAGTCACCATAGCTCCCTGTGGAGCAATGACCTCATATCTCCAGGCGCCTCCTCCCCACCTTTCACCACCCCTCCCCCAGCTACCATCACCATAGGACCCTCCCCAACCCACTACCCCCATCTGCTCCCATGTCTGCCCTCCTCACTGCACCGGCCCCTCTCCCCCCAGCTGCTCTCAGTGCCCCCAGGTCCACCTTCCCCCAATGCTCTTCAGGCTCTTCTCTTCAGAGACTCCTTTTCCTCGTAGTGCTGCCTTGCAGGGCACAGGTGGAACACCATACCTTGTTCGCTAAACCCCACAGAAGAGCAACAAAAGTATTAAGGGTCTAGCAAACACGACATTTGGGGAATGATTGAAAAAAATGTTAGTTTTCTGTAGAGAAGATTGAGAGGAGACATTGCTGTCAGGTACATAAATGTTTGATATAAGGTGGAAAGAGAAAATTTGTTCTCTGTAACATCTGGACTTAGGCAAATGGGTTTAAATTGCATCAAGCTTGGTTTATGTTGAACATCAGAAGAAAAATCCTGTCCATCAAGATGGTTGAGCACTAAAATAAATTGCCCAGAAGACTGTGGAGATTGTACAGCAAAGCAGATCTCAGTGTATAGATTAGAAACACCAGTTATAAGCTCTTAAATGTCTACAATAATTAGAAAAACAAGTCCTGTGGCACCTTAAAGACTAACAGATATTTTGGAGCATAAGCTTTCGTGGGCAAAGACCCATTTCACCAGATGAAGCGGGTCTTTGCCCACGAAAGCTTATGCTCCAAAATATCTGTTAGTCTACAAAGGTGCCACAGGACTTCTTGTTGTTTTTGCAGATACAAGGTAACACGGCTACTTCTCTGATACAATCGTTGGAAAGTTTTAAGGACAGGTTAAACAAATACCTGTCAGGAATGGTCTAGATCAGTGGTTCCCAAACTTTTTAGCATCACACCCCACTTTTGATTTTCGAGAAACCCTCACACCTCTTCCTTACCATCATCTAAACTCCCCTTTTAATAAAAAAAAATCAATCCGTAATTTAATATAAATGCAATAACTTGATATAAAAATGTTATTTAAAATTAAAAATAAGCACGTTGTTTTCCTTGGCCCCCTTGTGGGTGCCTGGTGCAGCCCCAGCTGGACAGCTGCCTGCGCCCTGTGCCAGCCACGAGAACTCCCTACGCCAGCCACCTGCCTGACCCCAGTATTGCTAGAGCCAGCTGCCCACCCACCCACCAGCCACCTGTGCCACCAGAGCTAGCCGTCTGCCTGCCAGCCCAAGCCCCAGGCTCCCAAGGGCAGCAACCCAAGCCTTTCAAGCTCCACAAGCTGTGAGCTGCCTGCCCGAGCCCCTCCCATCTCCCAAAGCCAGGCACCACCAGCTACCTGCTCTTACCCCATCCCCATCCCCCACCCAGGCACCCCCAGACGCCCATCTAACCCTATCCTCCTCCTCCTCCCTCCCCAAACCACATTCACTCACCTTTGCAGGAGGCAGCTAGCACAAAGGGAGTCTTCTCTGGCTGCCTGCTTTTCATAGCAGCTGTGCAGGGTCACCCATATAAAATGGCAGGGCCTGAAAGCCAGAAGCAAAGACCAGCTCTTTCTTGGGGTGGAGGAATGATGCGGGGGGGTGGCTGGGTCACCTCACATCCCCCCCCCCCCGGAATGTCTTCACACACCCCCGTTTGGGAAACCACAGTCTAGATAATATTTAGTCCTGCCATGGCTGCGTCTATACTTACCAAAAACTTCAAAATGGCCATGCTAATGGCCAGATCGAAGAATACCAATGAGGTGCTGAAATGCCTATTCAGAACCTCATTAGCATGCTGCCGGTCGCGGCTCTTCGAAATTGCCATGTTTCGCTCCCGTGCACCTCATCTACACAGGGTCCTTTTTGAAAGGACACCACCAACGTCGAAACCCCCCTTAATCCCTGAAATTCCTTCATGTAGACAAGCCATGGGGGAGCAAAACACAGCAATTTTGAAGTGCCGCAGCTGGTGGCAGGCTAATGAGGTGCTGAATATGCATTTCAGCACCTCATTAGTATTCTTCGATCTGGCCAATAGCATGGCCATTTTGAAGTGTTTGGTAAGTGTAAGCACAGCCCATGAGAGCAGAGGACTGGACTAGGTGACTTCTTGTGAACCTTTCCACTCCCACAGTTCTATGGTTCTGTTGTTATTTTGACTCTGACACCTTTCAAAGTATGACATTCAGATGTTTTCCATAGTATCATTTGAATCCATTGTAGTGGGGCCTCCCATGGTCCTGGGCCCCATACCCCTGTTCTGTCCACAAACAAAGCAAGACTGCTCCAGTTCTACACACACGTGGTTTTATTATGTGGGAAAGTCCCACCTCCTCCTCTACAGTGGATCATAGAAACCCCTCTAGTTACCCAGCTACAGGGTAGCAGACCCTTCCACATCCTGGCTCTTCCCTTTCCCATATGTCTCTTCCCTTTCTTGCACTCCCAGCTGCGTTGTATAACCCCTCTGCTCTGGGGCTCACAGCTGTCAGACACCAGCTGCTCAGCTGGCTCCTATAACCCTCTTTGGGTGGGGCTGCAGTGACAGACCTTTGGCTCAGGCTCTCTGGCCAGTAGTCCATCACGCCACGTAATCTTTGTTGGACCAGACTATTCTCAATGCATGGATGTGAAAGCATTACTGATAGACGATTGAGAATAAAGTGAACTGTGGAATTATAAATTATGTAACATATGTCGTTTTAAGAAGAACATCAAATGTTTGTCGGTTTCATTCTGAGAATAAAGCTGAAAGATACAAAGTTCTACATTTTAAAAAATGACTTCTGAAAATAAGTCTTCTTCTGTGTGTTATGTAATTGTGCAAACTGTGTCATTTATTCAGTTCTAAAACATGTGTTTGATGTCAGACAGTGTCTTTTATTCTAATACATCTAGAAGCTGCAGGGTTGTCTTAGTTACAACAGAAAACAACCTCTTTGTGTTGCATTACTCGTTTTGCAATACAAACATATATCAAAAAAGTACACATTCAGAATTACTGCAATATAATGCATTAATTATTAAACCAAAGAGGTAGTAGCAAGTAGGTAATCTTATATAAAGTTAGACGAATATATATATTATAAACTTATATAAAGCACCTATTGCTGGAGGTACGATAAAGCTCAATGTAATTAAAAGTAACTTCAGTGTAACTTCGCTCCATAGTAACAGTGTAGTGGCTATTCAATGGGACACGTATTGCTAGGTATCTTATTTTTCTTCTCCTTCCTGTGCCTTCTTCCCTGTCAGTCATTGTAGTGAGCACTTGCCTTAGCTTAGTCCAGAGCAGCTGAGATTACTAAAGAATAAAGAAAGCTAGAATTTACCAAGTTGGCAGGCAGCAACAACTGCCCTGAACTAAACTGGGTATTTAAATTTTAAATTTGAACAAGTCCTATTCACAATGAGATCTGAATACATTGAAAGCATTTAAAGTAGTATGCCTAAAATTTTAATTGCACTGCAGCTGCACTAGTGTTCTCTCAGCCTCTCCATCCCTCTGCATATTGATACCACCCAAATTATCATGATACCGGAGTGCCTGCAATTTCAGGGCAGTGCAGAGAGGCAGATTTAAGTGATTAGAAAGAGCAGTTACAAGCTTCTTACGTGTTTGCAGTCAGACCTGCAGTGGTGTTGCTACCATTGATTTCTGGGAGGGCATCAAGGTTACTCTCTCTGCAGACATCTGGTTCCAGCTTCTGAGCTCACCCGCTGAAAACACCTACCACCTGGAACGGTCCTTTGTTTGGCTGTGCCTCCAACCACTGAATTACACAAAAGATACAGAAGCCAACAAATTCACAAACAGAATCCTGCTTCACAGACTTATGAGAGAATTGTTTCAAGTGTGCTTCGCTCACATATACCTTTCCACCCACATACCCAGCTGAAGGTCAAAAGATGGTACTTTTTATTCGATTCGATTGCTGCATTTTATGTAGTATCCAGGAGTGTACCTTCCCCCACGCAACCCCACACACTGCATATTATTAACTGTGAGCCTTGGTTTTAGTTGAGCTTATGACTTCTGCTGACAATCTGACATACATGCCTACGGTATTAAAATATATGTCAAACTTCCACAGAATGTCTACATCCCACAATACAGTAGTTATCCCACTTACTCAGCTGCCAGTAAGGTTTTTTCTTTTTTCTTTTTTTAACTACATTGCATCATAATGGTATCCTGTGCACATTCCATTTTGTCTTCCTGTTTCAACCTTCTTGGTGCTTGTAGGCTCTGTGGGGTTTAGACTGTCTCCTTTGTTCCATACCTGCATGGGGTCCAATCCAAACAGTCCTTGTTTGTGGTTCCTAGGTACAACCATAATCACAACAACGTGTTGCCCTCCTTTTGATGTAGCTGGTTATGGAAGAATGCATCTAAGTAAGTTAGAACAAACTCTAATTAATACTAGTTATGAAAAAGCCATCCAGCACAAATATAATGTAGAAAAGTATATTCAAATGTAATACAAAGCCAAAGAAGCACTATTATGTCAGATCATTAGAGTGTCATCTCCAGTGTCCTGCTCCGCAGAACAGTCAGAGCCTGACACTACAAAGGAAAGGGGCAGAGGGAAGAGAAATTTCCAAGGTGCCCTGGTCACTTTTGTAATGCTGCGCATGAGGAGAAGCTTTCTTCAGTAGTGTTGGGCTTATTAGTTCACATCCCAGAGCAGATTTGTGTTTCTCAGACTGGCAGTCCTGACCCAAAAGGGAGCTGCAGAGGGATCTTAGGGTTATTTTATGGGGAGGGTGTCATAGTATTGCTACCCTTACTCCCAGGCTGCCTGCAGAGCAGGATGGCCACAGTGCAGCAGCCTGACCTACCTTGTCTCTTACAAATATATCTTCTATTGGACCAATTTATGTTGGTGAGTCTTTTCATATGCACTGCTCCGGGCATCAGCACTGCCTTCAGAGCTGGGCAGCTAGAGAGCAGCATCTGCTGGCCAGGAGTTCAGGTCTGAAGGCAGAGCCGCCTCTGCCCACAGCACAGAAGTAAGGTTGCTACGGTGCAGGATTGCTAGCCGTCTGTGCTGCTGCCTGCAGAGCTTGGCCATCAGTCAGCAGCTACCACTGTCTGGCTATCCCTCTCTGAAGTCTGCAGAACAGAAGTAAGGGTGGCAATGATATGGTACTGCCACCCTTACTTCTGTGCTGCTGAGGGCAGTGCTGCTGACAGCGGCAGTGCCAGTGAAAAGAGAGCAGTACAGCAATCCCTCCCACAATAACTTTACACCCACCCTGAACCCCATCTCCATTTTGGTTCAGGAGCCCTACAATCACACCACCATAACAGTTTGTATTGAAATAGCTGAAATCATAAAATTTATTATTTTTTAATTCCACTGATTGTGAAATTGATCAAAACGGCAGGAATTTGATAGGGGTCTATTAATAATCTGCTCCACCACGTGTTTAGCTATGGCACTCAAGTAACTTTTCCAGACTTGAAGAAGAGCTCTCTAGACACTCAAAAGACTCACCAACATAAATTGGTCCAATAGAATATATATTTGTAAGAGATGAGGTAGATGAGGTAAGAAGTATTGGCGATAAAATATCCAGCTGTTTTAAAAATTCAGCTACAGTTTATGACTATGATGCTGTGCAGCAGTGAATTCTACATGCTGACAACCAGTCAGAGCCTAAAAAGCTTTTAATCATTACTAGCAAAAGGTGAGTCCAGAAATTCTAGTCCTTTGAATGTCAACTCACTGCGTTGTATTTTCAAAAATACAAGTGCTGCTGTATTATTCATGTTAAGAATAATATGTACAGTATATGTTTCAACGGTCTGGTTAAGTAACAAATGGCTTGAATCATTAATGCAGCTATGCACATGTATGATATAATCTTCAGCTACAACAGTAATCCTAAACTAACAGTGAAAACAAAGATATTAATCTACCAGGCATGTTTATTGAGTATCCTTCTATATAGTTCTAAGGCATGGAACACCTACTCAAACCAGGAGAAAAAATTGAATGGCTTCCATCTTTGCTGCCTCCACAGAATTATGAAGATGTACAACTTACAGAGTTGAAAGAGAGTTTGAGAGGTCACTGTGTCCAGTCCCCTGCCCTGTTGGCAGGACCAAGCACCATCCCTGACAGATTGGTTTTTTTTAGAAAAAACTATTTACCCCAGACCCGTATATGGCCACATCAAGGACTGAGCTCACAACCCAGAATTTAGCAAGCCCATGCTCAGACCACTGAGCTATGAATATCAAATAGCAAGGTAAAGGTTCAATGCAGATGTCCTGTCAAGATTTGGCATACCCAGCCTCAGAGCAATCCTCAACAGCAGAAGACTATGATGGCTTGGTCATGTGAGAAGAATGGGTGACAAATGTCCTCCCAAAGAAATCCTCTTCAGTGAACTGTCATGTGGGTTGAGAACAAGAAGAAGGCCAAAGCTAAGATTCAAGGATACATGCAAAAATGCCATGAAAAAGTTCAACATTGATCCAAAATCCTGGGAATCTACCTAAGCAGACTGAAATACCTGGCGACAATTGCTACGACAGGGCACATCATCCTTCGACAGTATATGTGCAAGCCACGCAAAATAAGTTCGTCTTAGAAGGAAAAACTCTCAGACTCCAGAATTCGGAAATAGACTGACATGCGGTTATTGCAATCGTCTGTGCAAATCCAATATTGGATGGATAAGCCACAAGAGAAGCTGCAGACTCAAACACTGCCCATAGATCCTCACTGCCACTGCTAACCACCGTCTCTCAAGATGAAAATGGGCCATATACATGCAACAATCATGAAAAGAATAAAACAAATATGCTTAAAAAATAGAGTCCAAGCATAGATTTATGTTTTAGCCTTATCAGTTTTTTTTAAAAAGCAATATATATCACTTTAACGTCAGCCAGAAATTGATGGTATGAATTTGTAATAGACCTTTCAGAGATGCAATCATAAACTATCTAGATATGCTGCAAGAATAAAGCCTTAGAATAGTTTTATTCATAAAATGCTGCTCACAGGGACACATATGCACCATCTTATGCATACAAACCTTTGGTCAACCAGGTGAATGAATATTTTATTTCCCTCACAAAGGTCTACAGGAGGCTGGGTTTTTTCACAGCTCTGAAAGTCTATAAGTCTGTGACATTTGGGCATGGGTTTTATAAAACCAGGTGTGGGTCTGATTGAGACTCAGCTTTATTTTAACCAGCTACATTCAGAAAGTTGTGGATATAGGCAAAGCCATTACATCCATAGGATGAGATGGAGCAACCACTTCAGGCCCTGAGCTTTTGTGGACCCTGCAGCAGCTGCCCCAGTGGGTCCTGCGGACAGGACAGGGAAGGATCACATGGGTCAGGGTGCAGGCAATGGGGGCAGGAGAGAGCAGTAGGGGGTTACCTCTCCTCAGCTCCCCCCCCACCCGCACTCATCACGCAGCATGAGCAGCAGCATATTCTGCTCTGCCTATGGTCTCCCAGCCCACTGACCTCATTGAGCAGAGGCCACTTCTTGCTGCCACAGAGAAGCTGAGCTCAGAGGGTCAGGGGGCCATGACAGAGTGGGGCAGGCTGCCTCTTGCACCATGTGATAAGTGTGGGGTTGGGGAGGCTGAGGGGAAGCAACCCCCTGCTGCTGCTGCCGCTGCCCTGTGCAGACAATCCCCAGCTAGGCTGGTTGGGGAGGGGGCTGGGGGCAGGGTGGAGCAGTAGAGGAAAGGGGAGAGGCCTGCAGTATGGAGGAGTTGCCTGAGGCCCCACGCCAGAAACACTTGGGGTGGTGCTCCTGTCCCCTCCCCCGCCCACCCCCTGCCATCCAGACAGCCCTGGATACAAGTTTGGGCCTGCATTTATTTTGAGAGGTCAGAAAGAGTATCCATTACTAAAGTGCTACCTATTCTGTCACGAAAGCATCTAAAGATAATATATATGTATCTTCATGCACTGAACATGAGGAGTAAAGTATCTGCATTCCCTGGATAGATTCTGATCCCCTTGTTTATACTGAATAGCCCCTGACTCCTTGAGCAGTCTCACTGACTGATATGTGATGTGGGTTGGAGTAGCTGTGTGTCTGGGAATGTGTATGAGCTTTCTCAGAGGAGCACAAATCATGCTGCAACTTTGTGTAACATTCGAGGATTATCAACATATAAATAAACATAGACTAAAATCTTCCTTTGCATTTTCAACTCAGATGGTGGTTATTACTTTTGTTGTGTGGCTCACATAAGGAATTTCTGACCAAATGCTTATATCTCAGAAGCTTTGAATACAAGAAGATGGCACAATGTGCTAGTTTGACATATTTGCTTTTCACCCTACAGTGAAGTCATTTTTTCACCAAGCCTGCCAACAAGGGAGGGCAAAGGGGGCCTGGCATTTCAAAGGGGCCCCGGGCTCTGGCTAATGCTGCTGCTGCTTTGGCAGAGGTGGCATCTGGAGCTCCAGGCCTCTTTGAAATTCAGTGGCAAAGCTGCTCTGCTGTTCTGCACAGCTCTGAGAGAGACCTAGAACTACAGTCTGGGTGACACTAAGGGCTGACTGCCCTAGGCCCCGCTCCTTGCAGAGATGGGGAGCCAGGCCACCCTCCCACTTTGCCACAGGGCCTGCTGTGGCTCTTGGCCCCACTGTTTGTCACCACTAATGCAAAATGGTAGAAAGAGCAATGACTGGTTCTTTAAAATCATTTTCACTGAGCAGTGCCTGTTGTAGACTAATCTTCAACTTCAAAGATTAGATTTGATCCTGCACATACATGCCCACATACTGATTTGCCCATCCTAATAGATTATTTTGACTGTCAAGCTTTTTTTTTTTTAATATCTTCTAATGAAATTAAAGTACCTTGTCATTCTTGGCATGCAGCTTATTCAGGAAATTCTTAATTGCATGTTCGTGTCTTATGGATTTTGCGGGCAAAGAGATGGTACAGGAAGGTAGGTCTGATTCACACGTATGAAGGAAAGATGTTTAAGTCTTTTTAGAAAATAAGTTTCCATTGGGGCTGTTCTTTTTATGCTGGGAGGATAAAAATGTCTTGGATCCAAGCAAAACAGCTGACATTAACGCAGAGGACAATTTGATTTTAACCACTAAGTCATTCATAATTCATTATTCAAGCTTCCACCTGTGGCAAATTACATAATAATGTTTCTGTACTTTGCTTGGATGGCCTAATATTGATGAACAAGAGTAGCATCTGAACTACCAATCAGAGCATTGATTCTCTCCCAGAGGGAAGGAATGGCAGTACACAGAGAGAAAGAGAGAGGATATTGGAGATAAGGAGGCGTAGGAAATTATAGGATTGTACAATCTTTTCCTTTTTTAGATCAGAAAAAGCATTTGTATTTGCCAATATGTGTAGTAGATCCATTCCTCATTCTTCATTACCTAGATTCCTTTCTTATCGAGTCTCAAAAAGACACAAGTCTAATGTTTTATAATTCATTTTATAGATTTGGTGTTCCATATTTTTTCTGACCACATTCACACAAAACAATTACATTGTAATACATGCATCACTAGGGAGGCTTAGAGGAATTTCCCCTGGATCTGAGCGGGAATGGAAGCTGCGGAACTGTTTTATAATTTGTCCCACACCATACACAATATAATTAAACATAGTAGCTAAATGCATTGACTTAATTCAATGGTCTCCTAACTCCTATCAGCACCTAGCACCATCCACCACACTAAACATCGACAAATGATGTGATAGTTGTGCGCATTCTTTATCCCAGTTGTATCAGGAGTGGCCAAGTACCTTTGATTAACTGAATTAGTTCCAGGTCTCTGGCCTGGAATTTGGAAAACTGTTGTGTTTGTAGTGTCAACAGTATAACGATATTTCCTTATCTCCCCACTCCATAGTTAGGTCATTTTCTGTGTTGTCTGGTGCCTGTGTAACTCATTTTTGTAAGAATCTTCTTAACCTCATAAGCCACCTGACTTAGGGAGGGGGATTCCTGGCTGTGAATTACAAGAGCAGATGGGCACCTGCCTGTAGCTGGGACACAGCTGGGTGCATGGCTCTCTGCTTGTGTGTTGCCTTTAGTGGATCTGATTCTTTACATGCCTATCTTTTCCCATCTTTTAGGGTGTGGTCACAGCACTCTGCTTCTCTTCCCAGAGAGAGCTGATCAGGCAGTTTCAATAATTCACATAGTAAGTAGAGGCTTCCAGCTACCTTCTTGGTATGCAGCAATTCCTTCTTGCGGGGGGAGGGGAGAACAAAGGAGAGGCAGTCTGTAGGGAGGAAGCCAGTTAATACTCAGGGGCAATGGCTACACTGTAGCCATAACTTGAAATAACTTATGCAATTTGTGTTGTGCAAATTGCATAATTTATTTCAAGTTAATTTATTTCAAACTTGATGCCATCCACACAGCACCGAAGTTTAAATTAGAGGCTATTTCGACGTGTCCACTACTCCTTGTATGATGAGGGGTACCAGACCCAGAATACCAAGCTTGAAATAGGGCTGCTATTTCAGTGCAGTGTTTAGCCACAGAATTGCTATTTTGGGCTACAAATGAGGGGTGTGGTATAACTCAGTGGTTTGAGCCTTAGCCTGCTAATCCCAGGGTTGTGAGCGCAATCCTTGAGGGAACCACTTAGGGGCCTGGGGCAAAAATAAATTAAAAAAAAAAATCAGTCAGGGATGGTGATAGGTCCTGCTGTGAGTGCAGGGGACTGGACTCAATGACCTGTCAAGGTCCCTTCCAACCCTATGCAATGTGTCTGTGTATAGCCATTGCCAAGGAGAGAGAAAGGGTTTAGACTACAGTCCAAGCCTTTCCCGTTAGCATAAGAGAGGCTGGGGGATGTATTTGTGAGATAATCTGACCATGAAATAGAGTTGCTAGGGAGCGTATATGCCTCTGCCATTCTATAGCATTTGTTAAAGTGTTCAGCTGAGTGTTTTAGCTGGAGTCCACTAACTTCTTCTTAAGGTTTAGTTACGGTGTCAACAAAGTGTTAACTTAACGTTGTCGTTATCCGGTCTAATGTACCCTCCAAAAGACAAAATTAATACACAATCTGATTGTGGAAAAATTAGAGCATCTAGTAGTAATTGAGGTTTGTTTGTATCTCAGCAATTTCCATATTATATGTGCATTATTTACAAGGATTTTTTTGTAACTGAACCCTAGCAGCTCAACCTGGAGATTGCCAAGATTCAAACTTGATTCTTCCTTCTCCTGTACAAGAACTTGAAATAAAGTCTCAGTTGGATCTGTGCAACCTAATTGCCTTCAAATTAGGCCAATCAAATTGTTCAGTATTTGAAAAATTCTGGTATGTTTAAGATTATATATCTTCTCCCATGGTAGTTTTTCTCTGGCAAAGAATACAGAGAACAGAAGATGCAGATTAAAAAGTAAAGCACTGTGCAATGCATGTGCTGTGTTCATTTCTTTCACCTTCCACCAGAAAAGGTAAATCAGTGCATTTTAGCGCTGCCTTTCTGTGTCTCATAGTTCTGCCTCTTTGTGTAAACAAATATAGGGAGTGTATGATGCAGTAATGTTATATAAAGGTTTTATCAGCATGCGCTGAGGATGTTCATGTTACTCACAAGGCCAAAGGAAAGACTTACGTGGTACATCTCTTCCCTAATGACTTCTGATACATTTTTTATCCCACATTGCACAATCATGTGTCATGTATATTTTATAAATTTATAGAGTTTTTGGAGGCCGAAAGAAACCATTATGATCATCTGTTCTCACCTCCTGCCTTACACAGAAAAGGAAACCTTTTCCAGTGTCCTAATAAAGTATTATTAAATCAGAGCAGAGATGTTATCTCTTGATAGACAGTAGGCCAGAAGGGACCGTTTTTGATCATCTCAGCTGTCCTCCTGTATAATGCAAGCTATAGCCTATCCCCAAAATAATACCTGGAACATATATTTTGGGAGAAAAGAAATCTAATCTTGATTTAAGAAACTGTCAGTGATATGTCATGATCCTTGATAAATTCTTCCAAAGCTTAATGAACCTCAACATTAAAAATTTACGTCTTATTTCCAGTCTTAATTTGTCTAGTTTCAAATACCAGCCATTGGTTCATGCTTTTCTCTACTAGATTGAAGAGTTCATTATTTAGTATTGTTCCCCATGCAGATACTTATGGACTGTAATCTAGTTACACCTTAACCTTCTCATTGTTACGCTAAATGGATTAAATTTCTCGAGTCTATCACTATAAGGCCTGTTTTCTAATCTTGTCATCCTTCTCGTGGCATTTCTCTAAACCATGCCTGATTTATCAGCTGATATGGAGAGATGGACACAGTATTGTCAGCCATGAGTACGTGTGCCAAAAGCAAAGGTAAAATAATGGCTCTATTTCAACCTGAGATTCCCCTGTTCATGTATCTTAGGATCACATTAGCTCTTTTGGCAACAGCATCACACTGGGAACGCATGTTCATTTGATTATCCACCAGGACTCCTGATATTTTTTCTGTCACTGCTTCCTAGGATAGAGTCCTCCATCCTCTAGGCATGGCACATGTTCTTTGTTCCTAGACATATACATTACATTTAACCATATTACAATGCCTATTGTTGGCTTATGCCCAATTTAGCAAGAAAGCCAGATCACTCTGAAACAGTGACCTGTCCTCCTCATTAGCTACATCAATAGTGTCCCTCCCTTTCGAAGGGACATGCAAATGAGACTGATTGAAAATGCAAATGAGGCACATATTTAAATATCTCTCGTTTACCTCATTTGCATATTCCCACAGGATCTCCCTTCCAAAAGAGCTGTTTTCGAAAGCCAAAACAGTCATATAGATGGGGTACATTTGAAAGGAAACCCCACTTTTGAAAGCATTCTACTTCCTAATTTGTTTCAATTTTTTAAATTTTTTTTTCCTTAGTACTTCTGGAGCAGAAAAAATATAATATATTTAATTAATTGGTCTAAACACATTGGACACTACTACACATGCACTGTCTTCTGGAAGAGTATCCTCCAGAAGACAGTTTCCAGAGTATCGTCTTCCAGAAGATCACATCTACATGTAAAACTTCGAATCATGTGGCCGTATGCTAATGAGGTGTGGGAAATTTTCATTTGTGCCTCATTAGCATCTTCCAGGCTGCTCATTACTTTGCCGCTTCCAGAGGAAGAAGCATGTGTAGAAACAGCCAGTAAATATAGCAATGCCCCTTTCAGTGGTACTATCACAAGAATATGGAAGCTGCTTCTAAACGTAGCCCTGAGCAGTGAACTAAGGAAGTGTTGGGAACAGAAGATCCCCCAAAATCCCTCAATAGCCACACAGGTTTTTCTCCCTTAAAGATGATGAGCATTGGGTTGCTATGAAATTATAAATCAATAGAAACAAATGACCATATGATGGTCACCACTGTGGCTTTAGCATAAGAGTTGACCAAGTTCGATATGAAGATCCTTGTGGATAGGTTCCTGACGCTCTGTAAAAACAATTCCTGTAGCTATAACAATGGGATGAACTCTGTCAAAGAAAAAGTATACAGTTATGCCAATTGTTCTCCACATGAGCATTGTTAAAGCCACCAACTATCTATTGTTTCCTTTAATCAGTGACTCATAGTAGATGATCAGTGATCCTGTTAAAGAAAACAGATTCCTTCTTCTGTGGTGTTACAGATGCTTGCATTTGAACAGACACCTCCTACTTGGACAAGGTGCACATTGTTCAGTGCTGGGCATGGATCATTTGACTCCCAGTTTCTCTCCCAACCCCACTATTAAAATGTCCTCAAGCAACTAAGCAGCTTAAGTATTTTAACTCTCACCCATCTGTAGTCAATGGATAATCACAGCCACCTCACTTCTGCTGAACTGTTTAACATATTTCCATTTCTGAATTCCTTTTTAGGCTTTTGGTAATGGATGATTTAATGTAATGTGTGACATATGCTTAAATGAGGTGTTGATAAGTGTAGCCTGATAAATACAGGGCGCTGATATTTAATGAATTCACCTGTGCTCTGCAAATCTAGAAACCATAAGTGATTAGAAAATAAGCATAGCATGATTTTATTTACAGAACATAACATTAGCTTGTTTTCTTTGAATAATTGCAATAATTAGTTGAAATAATGACAGAAGTGTGCAGTAAATAGGTCAGAAAATATAAAATCATAAATGCTTTTCCTCAGATATCTTCTGAAAAATTTCCATCAACAGGACCCTATGTCATTTTCATGCTGGTTTCTAAGCATATATTTCTCTGCAAGAAAGCTATACCTAAAATCCAAGATGAGTCTGCTGAAAAATTTCTGATGGCAAATTACATTGCATTGTTAACAGAGCCAATAACCACACTGGACAGTTTTTCTTTTTCTTATTGCCTAACAACATAGAGTCTGGTACAAAAATAGAAAGTAACAGTTTATAAGTTCTTTCTGAAGATGGCTGACACTTTTTAATGTACATCACAAGTTGTGAAATAATCACTTGGGCTTCGTCTACACTACAGTTCTGTTTCAAAAGAACATCTTTTGAAAGAGAACATCGAAAGATGGCCTTTCGAAATGGATCATCCGCACACACGAGCAGTGATTGAAGGTTCGGTCCGTTCTTTCAAAAGGCCTCCAGCACAATTTTTAAAGAGAGCATCCACACATACCAGGGCACGCTTTCAAAAGAGCAGGGGCAGGAAGCGCCAAGGACAGGGTCGCATGGCAGATGAGCCCTTCCTGGGCCGCTGCCCGCTGTCCCCCTAAAGGCCCCCCCCCCATATGCCTCAGCCTGCAAACGCCAAGGGCCAGCAACCCTGACCCCATGCAGACAGCGAGCCAGAGAGAGAGAGCGAGAGAGAGAGAGACACTGGAGGGGGCAAACTGGGCCCCCATTACCCCAAGCAGCACCCCCCTCCATCGCAGCTGTGGCCAGCACACTGGCCGCGGTACTGGCCTCCATGCAGCAACGGCTCCGGGTGGCCACCTGTGAGCCGATGCCCAGGTGCCAGCTAAGGGTCTGGTGGGGCAAAGGGGGTGATGCCACACCAGCAGCCACGCTAAGCAGCCAGGGCAGGCTGGGTTCTTTGATTTGTGTTTAGTTCGGGTACAGCAGCAAGAGGAAAATTACACTTAGAGAGGCTTTAACAGTTACTTTTTATTTATACAAAGATAGAAACAATTTGACTAAGACAAATGATTAAAGTACAAATTAGTACTCGCAGTTTTTAAAGGGGAAACAACACAATTTAACTTAAAAGTTTTAGACAAACTAGCTAGCTTAAACTAATACAATTAATGTGTACACAAGAATGGCAAGTTGCAGATGTGATTATCACCCCTGCCTCTTAGACCTGGTGGAACCAGAGTCTTTCCCTTAATTCCTATAGGAAAGAAGTGTAATACATGTGTAATTTTTACCCCTGCCTCCTAGATCCAGTGTGACCCAGAATCTTTTTCTCAATCGCTCGGGAAGAAGCAGATACGAGCCAGGCGTCCCCAGTCTCAGGAGTTAATTCCAGACCTGGCCAGCAGGTGTAGGTGATTGAAAACTCAAAGTGGGGGTGGGTCTGCCAAGCCTCTTTATACCCCTTTTGTCACGTACGCTTCTTCCTGGTCTCAAGTGGCCAATTGGGAGGAATGTTTTGAACCCCAGGTTTTCCCAGGGAAGGTGCAAGGCTCAATTCGCACCTGTGAATTGTGGACAATTGGGCACCTTTGGAGGTGATGGGCGGGGGTTCCCCATCCTTCCTGGGGAAGTGATCAAGGCGTGTCAATTACCGAGATCAGCCAGAAGGGAGGCCATTAGCTAGCCCATTCACTGTCTGGTTTTTTTGTATATTAGAGAGGCTGGGCGAGACAGCACACCTGCGTTCCCAGGACATCAAAGGCTGCCTGTCTCCCCTGCTTATTTCTCTCTCTGTCTCTCCCAGTGGGGAGGAGAAGAAGAAAAGGCCAAATGGGGGGTTCATGTCTGGCTACACCACCACAATGGCCATCCTGCTGGACGCCATCCTTAGGGTGCAACATCCCCAGCCCGTCTCCCAGGGCATCTGCTGCCTGTGGAGCTTCCCCACAAGCAGAAACTGGTGGGACCGGCTGGTGCTGGAGGACTGGGGTGACGACCGGTGGCTACAGATCTTCAGGATGACCAAGGGGACATTCCTGGAGCTGTGCCACTGGCTCGTCCAAGTCCTCCAGCACCAGGACACACACCTGAGGCCGGTGATCCCCCTGCACAAAAGGGTGGCCACTGCTGTATGGAAGCTGGCCAGCCCGGACAGTTACCGATCCATTGGCCACCAATTCGGGGTCGGCAAAGCCACTGTCAGGGCTGTTCTCATTGAGGTAATCTGTGCCCACCTCACATCTAGACTGCATGCTGGCAGTTGGGCGGGGGGCAGCCTGATTACAGGCAGTGGCGGGAGACGGGCACGCATCCCGCGAATAGGGTGGGGATGGGAATGGGCACGGGTGGGCAAGCTGCACCCCACCCCACCCCACACCAACGAGCATGCCCCTTTATGCCCTGCAGGTCATCAGGTGATCAACAAGGTGCTCCTGAGGCTGCTGGTTCACGTCAGGGATTCCAAAAGCTGGGCTTCCCCCACTGCTTCGGGGCCCTGGATGGCACCCACATCACCTTCCAGGCCCTGGAGCACAGCCGCAGGGCCTACATGAATCGCAAGGGCTACCACTTGGTGGTCCTGCAGGCCCTGGTTGGCGCCAATGGCCAGTTCCAGGACATCTGCATGGGCTGGGCCGGGCTGGCTGCACACGCGATACGAGGGTCTTCCAGAACTCAGGGCTGGGACACCGTATGGCAGAGGGGAACTTCATCCCCCATCAGGAGCTCCCCATCGAGGACATAACAATGCCGCCCTGTATTGTGGTGGACGCGGCCTACCCCCTGCAGGCCTGGCTGTTGTGGCCATACATCGGGCGCACCCAGCTGAGCCAGGACCTTTTCAATGAGTGGCTCAACCGCACCCATGACACCACTAAGCGGGCATTCAGCTGCCTCGAGGGGTGTTTTAGATGCCTCTACACCAGGCTGGAGGTTGGCATCCCCAACATTCCAGTAGTGGTCGGGGCCTGCTGCTCCCTCCATAACCTGGTGGAGGCAAAACATGAGCCCTATATGCAGGGGTGGGCCGCCAAGGCAGGGCACGGGTACAAACAGCCCCCTGCCGCCTTGTGTCACCAGGCACAGCAGGGGGGAGCATGTGTACAGGAGGCCCTGCACCAGGCCTTTGAGCAGGAGCCATGGTGACTCCCTCACCCTCCACGCTCCCCTGCGACCTGTACCCTGCACACACAAGCACACCTACCAGCACACATGCATGGGGGACACAGGGTACACCATAAAACTAAACTATTTACTTTGAAGAACTGTGCCCCTCACTTTCTCAGGGGAACTATTTACATGGGAGGGGGGAAGGGTGAACGGGGAGAACCACCCCGTCTCCCTGTTCACTGTCCCCCCTCCACAGGTCTCAAAGGCTGGGATTCCCATAGTCCACACCCACCCACTCTTGCCCATGTCTGGGGGCCCTGCTGGGACTGGGACGGGGCTGGCAGCACAGGGAGGTAGGGGTGTGGCTTGAGCACGGTCTCCCAACTGAGCTGGGCTTGACATGGGGGTGTGGGGCGGGGGTCAACCTCCAGCTGGCCAGCCCTGACCGGCAGGGTGTGGGCCAGGTGGATGAGGCTGGCCGGGGGAGGTGGGAAGAGAGCAGGGCCTCGAGGTCAGCATCCTCTGGAGGGGCCATTGTTGGGGAATTGGGGTGGGGGGAAATGCTTGGGGGAAGTGGAGGGGACACATGGGCAACAGGGGTGCGGGGGATGATGAGGGGGTGATGGGGGGGGGGGTGGATGCAGGTGTGGCCCTGGGTGAGGGTGTCCAGGTTGGATGCCACCTGGTCCCATACCTGCCGCTCCATGGCAAGCCACTCCTGCACAACGCCCATCAGCTCCCTGAGGGCGGCCGTGTGGGCCATGTCCCCTGCCTCTTCCTCCCTGGCCTGGCTCTCTTCTGCCCCCCTCAGTCCCTCCACAGCCTGGTGGCCCATGGTACTGTCCAGGCTGCATGGTGGTGAGTGCCACATGTCAGCCCTGTGAGGCCAGGGCAGTGGGGCCATCTGGCCCTCCCGTGCCCTAGGGATGATGTCCCTGTGGGTGGGCTGCAGCCACCCCAGGTGGGACTGCCCCTCCCCTGCCCCTGGCCCCGCGCCCGCCTGTGTTCATGGTACATACCTGTGGATCCCTCCAGGAACTCGGGTGAGGCAAGATCCGAGGCTGCCAGGCTGGATCGGCCTGGGGGGACTTCGATGATGAGAGCCCTCTCACTTGAGTCCTCATCATCACTGGTGTCCGGGATCCGTGGCAGGCACCTGCAGGTGGCTGGTGGTCTGGGGCAGTCCTCCCCCTCGGTCCCTGTAAAGAGTCCTGAGACACCCAGCCCTTGGCCTAGGGCACGCGACAATCAAAAAGGGGGTTAGAACATCAGCCCCGCACTCAGTTCGGGGCGGTCAGCAGTTCATTGCCACAATACAATACAGGCCCAGCCCTCAGTCTAGGGCGGGGCAGCCGTTCTCAATAGCAATATGGTAGAGACGGCCAGCCCAGCCCTCAGTTCAGGGCGGGGTAGCCGTTTGCAGTTGCAATACAATTCCGGCCCAGCCCTCAGTCCAGGGCGGGGCAGCAGTTCACGATAGTAATACAATTCCTGCCCAGCCCTCAGTCCGGGCCGGGCAGCAGTTCACTAGGGGTTAGCCCAAGCCCAGCCCTCAGTTTGGGGCGGGGCAACAGCACAAGGGGGGCTGGCCCTGTCAAGGAGGGGGTAGGGGGTCGCAGGCCCTCCCACTCCACTGTGACCTGGCCCGGGGCCCTGGGGGTCGCTCACACACGACCACGGCAGTGGGGACCCAGGCCGCAACACACTGCCATGGGTTCGGGAGTGTCGTTCCCCGGGCCACTTCCTGCCTCTGCTTCTGCTGGCGGAAGGTCCCAGTCCATCTGGTCAGGGGGTCCCTCTAGGTCAGTCTCCTCCAGGTCATCCACCTTCGGGGGCTCCAGCCAGTCGCTCATATCAATGTCATTGGGATAGTCGGGCGGCGGTAGCACAGGGGACCCGAGGCGATCCTGGGCCTGAGGGCTGTAGGGATCCACCGGGACTCTGAGTCAGACCGTTCCTGGGGCTCCTTCCAAGGAGGGCGGTCTCTGCTGGCGTGAAGGTCCTGGCAGGTCTGGGAAGTCCGGGTAGTCCCCCTGGGGCATCTGGATCCGGGGTTGTTCGGAGCCGGTGGGAGCTTGCTCCTCTGGCCTGACCGGGCAGCGACAGGCCCTCTGCCCTTGGCGCCAGGGAGCTCGTGCAGGTGCATCCTCCCTGCCCGGAGGCCCAGGCTTTAATGGGTCCCGAGACCTGCCCTTGGCTCTTCCAGCCCTGGGACCCACCCTCTGAGGGGTGGGCCTCTGGTACTCTGGCTCCGGCCCCGCCCACCAAGGCCTCTGCACAGCCTCCTTTGTCTCTGAGTCTGCAGCAGGCCATACTGACTCACTACACTCCCCGTCCCCTCCAGCTCTGGCTCCATTGTGGGGGTCTGCCGTGTCAAGGAACACAGCTGGGGGTCCTTCCTCCTTGGGCTCAAGGAGGCAGCCCAGTTGTTTAAAGTAGAGGCAGCTTATGGGTGCTGCCGCTGAACGTCCAGCCGTGTCCCGAGCCCGACAGTAGCCCTGCCAGAGCTCCTTCACTAGCGGCGTTGCCACTTGCCAGCTGATTGCAGCCATGGAGGACCTGCTCTTTCAAAAGAACAGGCCACAGAACATCTACACTTGCTCTCTTTCAAAGGAGTATTTTGAAAGAGGGAGCTTTTACCATCCCAGGAACGGAGGACCGACTTCGAAAGAACAGGTGAGTTCTTTCAAAGTTAATTTTGGAAGAGTGCCATGTCAGTATAGACACTCTGCGGCTTCTTTCGAAAGAACTCGGTCTTCCAGTCTGAATTTTGAATGTACTTCCTAGTGCAGACGCACCCTTGGGCTGTATCTACACTGGAGCATTCTGCCCACAGAAGAGGCCTTCTGCCGACATAACTCATGGACCATCTACACACTTAAAGAGTTCTGTCAACAAAGTCTCAACAGAACTGTGCATTTACCTCAACAGTATTAGCCCTCAAAAATTTGATGCATAACAAACTCTGGCCAGAGTACTATCAACAAAAGTGCAGAGAAGACACCTCTGTCGACAGAGACGGCTTCTAGTTGCCTAGCAGCTCTCTTTGCAGATGATGTCATAAAATATATTTACCTTCATCTTGCCCCCATTGAGAATCTACTGTAGCTTCTGTAAATAGGCTTGGAAGAATATGGCTTAAAGAAAACTAGCCAGTAATATTGGTGCTTCTTTTTGAGCTTTTTTAATTTGCAGTGATTTAAATATAGGTGTATAAAATTATGATTTTTCTATTTTAATTAATTATATTTTCACAGTTGATAGAAATGGCAGGGTGGCATCAGACCATTATTTAACGACAGTAGACATTTAGATTCAAAACATTAGCATATTAAAAAGACAAAAAGATTAATTGTCAACATCACGTCAAAATATACAAAGTAGATATCCTTAAATAAAACTCACAAACACCATTCTTCTGACTTTACCAATATGCAAATTTTGATTGTTGTTGATGGAAATAATTTTTCATCAGCTTAACAAAAAGTACTGATAAAAATTATTCTTCTGGCCCAAGCCACTGATGCTGCTTGGAGAAATAACTAAGGTTACTTTGATATCTATATATAGGGACACATTCACCCACTATTTACATAGGGTTTCTGTGGAGATGACTTGCAAATAAAATAATAATAAAGCAGGAAAAAATGTTTCCTGAAGGCAGCATATTCAGTTATAACATTTGGCAGAATTGGCAGAATAAGGGTATGTCTACACTACCGGGAAGATCAACCTGGTCAGGCTCGAGTGGCCAGGGTTTGATTTTACATACCTAGTAGGGATGCATGAAATCGAATGATATCTGGGATTGACAGTTGGCCCCTGTTCTCTCCAATATCACAATATCATAAGGGAGGTCAATGAGAGTTCTCCCGTTGACTTCCTTCTGTAAGTCGATTGCAGATAAGTTGATTCTACCTACACATTTGTCATAGCTAGAATTGCTTCTCTGCAGCCTACTTAACTCCCTAGTGTAGACCAAGCCTGAAACAATTAAATTATCACAAGGACTATTGCTTTTATTTTTATTTATTTATTTTTTTTAATCTGCAGCTCTTTGTCAAAAAGGAGAGCCCCAAAAATTAAACATACATCTACTTTACCTAGGTAGGTACCCACCAATTAATCTAGGGCACAGCATTCTTAGGATCATTATTATTGTTATTATTTTTATTCTATGAAAAAATTAGAATGTTTATCACAGGTTTTGCTTGTTAATTTTAAAACAGAGATGGCCTCATTCTTGTGCAACTTTTTAGCAACACATAGTCCAAAGTATTAGCTAAACACATTTTGGGAAACCATGAATCCACATCTGACTTTGAGGATGGTTAGCTATGGATACGATCCAAATTTGAGTCTAACTACCATCTCTTTAATAGGTGAAACTAAAATGCTGAAGGTGAGCTCTTCAAAATCTGGCAGGTACATTCAGAAGCAAGTTTTCTGAGGGTTTAAATCTAAATGCAGTTCTTGGTACAAGTTTTGCTGCACAGACTGGCCCAAATTTTCGGAAAATGGTAACTGATTTTAAATACCTCACTTCTTGTCTTCCCAACTTGAAGCAATCAAGTTGGCATCCCACTTAAAATTAATGTCTCAGAGGGTTAGTCATCTGAATGTGTAAAAACACTGAGGAGTCCTGCAGCACCTTAGAGATTCACAGATTTATGAGCGCATAAACTTTCATGGGTAAAACCCACATCACTAGATGAACTAGTGTGGAAATACACAGGCAGGTATATATGTAAGAAAATTACTGCAAAAAAGAAGTTACTATTCATTGTAAATTAGGGTGATCAGTCAGGGTGATTGTGGCCACTCCATGTAGCTGATGAGGAGATGTGAATATGCATCAATGGGAAGTTGCCTCAGTAAGTGTTATCCAATCTAGAGCCTTACTGAGACCTAATTGTATAGTTTGGACTTTGAAAAAGGGTTCCAATTTAGCTGCTGTCCTGTGTAATCAAGTTGTGAAGTTTTTTCTTGAACCATGGTGTCTGATACATTTACAACTCACCACATGTGGCAAAGAGGACGCTGTTGTGGCAAATGCATCCATCCCTAACTCATAATTAAGAAATAATAATTCTTCCAATTTGTCACATATGTACAAGATGATTAGCACAGATGCAACATGCCAGGCAGCCTGCCAGCCATTGGGGAACTCCTGCAGATACTGATGCTGTCCACACTGAAAGGGAGCACTGCATGGCATGACAAAGATGGAGGTTTCATATCACGTGGTCTAACACATGGGGGCGGTACCATTGTCTGCATGCTACTCACAGCAAACAGCTGGAGCCATGCTATTCCCAGCCACGTGGAGAGGTGGTAGTTACAGGCTACATGGGTTCAAAGCCTTCCAGTAGTTATCTTTTCTTTGCTGCAATGAGTTGTGTTGCTGTACTTGTGTCTGTGATGACTACATCATCTCACAGTTTCATACAAATTCAGAGGCTAGACGGTATTTATTTTTCTAATATTATTTAATAAAGTTTTGTATAATATAAAGTGGCAAATACGGAAAGCTGACACCCACAAGTGTGGTGAGCTTTGAATTCCTATTGGACTCTGTTGTTCTAGAAGGATGGCTACTTTTTAATCCATTACCTGATGTCCAGGGAGGTTCAGAGGTTCCCCTCAAAGTTAATGTGTGTTCCCTTTCTTGGGCTATGTCTACACTAGCTCCCGCCTTTCGAAAGGGGGATGCTATGAGACACTTCAGCAGATGCTAATGAGGCACTTGCATGAATATGCAGCACCTCATTAGCATAATGCCAGCAGTGGCCACTCGAAAGTGCCGCTTTTGAATCGCACACCACCTGTGTAGATAGGGGCCTTTTGAAAGGATCCCCTGGTCTTCAAAAGCCCCTTCTTCCTAACAACAAATAGAAATAAGGGGCTTTTGAAAACTGGGGGGTCATTTAGAAAGGCCCTCATCTACACGGGCGGCGCACGATTTGAAAGCACAACGTTCAAATCACAGTGGTCGGCATTATGCTAATGACGTTCTGCATATTCATGGTAGTGCCTCGTTCATATCAGCTGAAGTGTCTTCTTAGCATCCCCCTTTCAAAGGGCCGGGGCCAGTGTAGACATAGCCTTGATGTCTGATTTGTGATTGTTGAGCAAACTCATTCCTAGATCATCAGATATGAAAATCCCATGTTGTCAGGCAGAAGGTCTAAAGACTGGGATGAAGAAGGCAGCTTAGATCAAGGAGAGAGCAAGGGCAGAGAGTCTAAAGTATGATTTTTTTTGTTTGTTTGAGCACTTAATAACCTTAGCTAACTCAGAATGAGCACTGCAAGTTAACCAAAAAATGACAAATCTGATTTGCCCTCAGTGCACCATTTTTTGTGGCATGGTGGGAAGTTGTAGTTATAAATTTTATATAATAGTACTATTTGTAGGAAGAAAGTTAAAAAAGCCTACAGGAATTCCTACTTTCCATTTCTTCCCCTTATCCTGCTGCACTGCACAAGAGCAGCATAAATGTCTTCCCACAGATTTTTTGTCTCCCATAGAATAATTGATTCTGACATGGAGACAAAGGGAAGCCATAAAAGGGGTCACACTGCAATTATACCTTTCACTCTCCAGGGGTTGATGCAGTGCCACAAATGAGGGCAGCTGGCTCAAAGACCAGAGCAGACTGCTGTGGAGAGGGAGAGGGTGGAAGCTGCCTTCCTTAGGTGGGGGTTCTCTGGGACTAGGGAGGGAAAGACTGGAGCACAGGAGCTAGTGGGGTGACAAAGATTGATCCAGAGCTGAGGAGGAGTGACAGTGCAAAACCACCTGGGATGGATAGGAGAGGGGGGCAGAGGTATATGGGGATGGGGAGATAGCTGAGTGGAGATTTATTGACATATTGGGGATGGGAAGATGTGCCTGGTTGGAAGAGTTGCAGAGGTTCAGACACATAGGGATGGCAGGAGTGGGGATGCTGGACTACATGGAGACATGTACAGATATTCTTGGCTGAAAGGGAAGTGAGTGGGACAGGGACAGCTGTGCCTGGCTGAGTGGGGGTGCAGAGACATATGGGGAGAGGGAAGATGTGGTTGGGGACATACAGTTCTGTACTGTAGTTTACATGAATTATTACTCAGAGTTCTGTATTAATGTGCCTAGTAAGAAATCCATTTGTCAAAAAGATTCTTAAATCCCTTTTGTTGTCAGTATTGTTACAGACTTGCTGACAGGTACTTTGAAATAAATTACCAAAATAATTCAAACTGCTGTGATTATATTGTGTTATTTTTGACAAATAAAGTATGCAGAAGTTTTCAGAAGTTTGAAGTATTGTGAGAAGAATATATATATTAGAAAAAAATTTTCTTCAGAAAAAGGCCTTAATTGTCTGTTTAGAGCATAAGCATTGTTCCTAATGGTTTACATGGATTACTAGCAGACTGTAACCCCAGGTAAAGGCAGCATGCCAATTATAATTTGAGATGACATTTATTACTCTTGGGAGTCCCATCAAGGTCCAGAAGATCTACTTCTCCTGTTTAAAGACTGCTATCCAAAAGACGGCCACCTTGCCTAGAGGCAGCTAGGTGAAGTCCCTTTGAGAGAAGTGTCTCTCTCATTGGGCAATATGATCTGCTATTTTCAGGATACCATATTAGTACAGTTAGAGTTTTGGTTCACATGTATTTTGCATTAACTGCTACCAAACAGAGTCTAATACAATGCCTGACAGTTTTTCAGGTTCATTCCCAGATTGTTCAGGCATATGTGCAATTTTCATATTCAGGAACATATAGGTATAAATGCACAATAAAAATCATAGAATCACAGAATCCTAGGGCTGGAAGGGACCCTAAAAGGTCATCTAGTCCAGCCCCCTGCTTAAAGTAGGACCAATCCTAACTAAGTCATCCCAGCCAGCAATTTGTCAAGATGGGATTTAAAAACCTCTAGGGATGGAGATTCCACAACCTCTCTAAGTAAAGCATTCCAGTGCTTCACCACCCTCCTAGTGAAATAGTTTTTCCTAATGTGTAAGCAAGACCTCCTCCACTGTAACTTAAGACCATTGCTCCTGGTTCTGCCATCCATCACTACTGAGAACAGTCTCTCTCCATCCTCTTGAGAGGCTGCCTTCAGGAAGTTGAAGGCTGCTATCAAATCACCTCTCACTCTTCTCTTCTGCAAACTAAATTAGCATAAATCCCTCATTCTCTCCTTAGTCATTTGCTCCAGCCTCCAATCATTTTGGTTCTTCTCCACGGGTCCCTCTCCAGTGCATCCGCATCTTTTCTATACTACATGGCCCAGAACGGGATGCAATACTCCACATGGGGCCTCATCAGTGCCAAAAAAGGGGAATAATAACTTCTCTAGATCTACTGAAAGTGCTCCTCTTAATGCACCCCAATGTGCCATTAACCTTCTTGGATACAAAGGCACACTGTTGACATACATCCAGCCTCTCATCCACTGTAATCCCCAGGTCCTTTTCTGATGCATTGCTACTTAGCCAGTCAGTCTCCAGCCTGTAACAATGCTTGGGATTCTTCCATCCCAGGTGCAAGACTCTGTACTTGTCATTACTAAACCTCATCAGATTTCTTTTGCCCCAGTCCTCTGATTTGTCTGTGACTCTGTGCCCTATCCCTATCCCTCCAACATATCCACCTGCCCCCTTATCTTAGTATCATCTGCAGATTTGCTGAGGGTGCAATCATCTCCTCATCCAGGTCATTAATAAAGATGTTAAACAATACCAGCCCAAGAACTGATCCTTGTGGCACTCCACTTGAAACTGACTTCCAATCAGACATGGTGCCATTGACCACCTGTTGGGCCTGACCATCTATCAAGCTTTCTATTCACCTTACAGTACATTTATGCCCATCCATACTTCCTTAATATGTGTAATAACCTTTCAGCTCAGCATAAACTATAGGTACCAGAAAAGAGAGTTGTATTGCCACGTATATGTAAGTGTTTGTCTTTTTGCAAAACCTAAATTTCCAAGGATATTTGAAAACCTTTATTCAACCCTTTGTAAGCCCTAATAACTCTGAGGTTATCTGCATGACAGGGCAATGGTAAAACCTATACAATGGGGATTAGAGGGGAAGAAAAACAGTGCAAGTCAATTGATCCATCACAGTTTTTCAAATAGCATACTTTGAAACAACATCTGTCTCTCAAAGGCCTGGATTGCCTACCATTAGGATTCTTAATCTGTCAAAACAGCCTCAAAGAAATGTATTTGAGGAAAAATGGAAACCATGTTAACCTGTGCTTAACATGCATTATTCCAGTGGGATGAAAGCCTTCTTCGGGGATAAACACCAGCACCACAATACACACGGCTAAGGCTGGCAGGTTCTCCAGGTTAATAGATATAAAAATGCTTTAGATTTATATTGTAGGCAGTTGTAGTAGATGAATATCTTAATTTAGAAAGCTAATAAACCAGAAATGAGTGATAAAGCACAAGTTCCTTACTGCCACCCTCGCTGAGAAGGCTTATTGGGAAGTGAACTTTGCAACCTGTTCCATATATTACCCCCATTGAAAGTGATGACTAGTTCCAGACTGCTTGTTAGCAATATATGTACATGAATAAATCCCCAATTCACTTTTCTTTGGAACTTTGCCATTTGTCAAGTTTCAAGCAGTACAGCTTGGCTCAGCATTCAGCCAGCCTTAGCTTTAATTGCTGTCATCTCACCAAAATTACAAAATAAAGTCAGACATGAAAAATCTCAACAGGAGTATTCTTTACTTTTTGCAAAGTAACAGAAACATAGCCATACTAGGCTATATACTATCAAAATAAAAAAACAGTCTAGTAACACTTTAAAGACTAACAAAATAATTCATTAGGTGATGAACTTTCGTGGGACAGACCCACTTCTTCAGACCATAGCCATACCAGAACAGACTCAATATTTAAGGCACAGAGACCCAAAAAGAGTAATCAAGGTTGACAAATCAGAAAAATATTATGAAGGTGAGCAAATCAGAGAGCAGAGGGGCAGAAAGT
This sequence comes from Carettochelys insculpta, assembly GCF_033958435.1. Taxonomy (NCBI): domain Eukaryota; kingdom Metazoa; phylum Chordata; order Testudines; family Carettochelyidae; genus Carettochelys; species Carettochelys insculpta. Next base: position 143,682,324 of record NC_134137.1, read on the forward strand.
GGGGAATCAAGCATTAGATAAAGCCAAGTATACAAAAGAGCCCCAAAAATGAGCTAGAAATTTCCCATCCCAGTTCAAACCACATGTTACTATGTCGAATTTGAATATAAAAGAGAGTTCAGCAGCCTCTTTTTCCAAACTTCTGTGAAAATTCCTCTTCAGTAAAACGCATACTTTCAGGTCATTAACAGAATGGCCCACTTCATTAAACAGCTGGCTGACAGGTTTGTGAATCAGGAGTGGTTTTATGTCTGTTTTATGCCCATTAATTCTTTGTCTAAGAGAGTTTAAAGTTTGTCCAATATACAAAGCATCTAGGCATTGTTGGCACATGATGGCATATATGATGTTAGTTGAGGAACACGAGACTGTGCCCATGATTCTGTCAATAACCTGGTTAGGTCCAGTAATGATATCTTCACAATAGATATGTGAACAAAGTTGGCAACGGGCCTTGTTGCAAGGAAAAGTTCCAGGATTGGTGTTCCTGCGGTACAGACTGTGGTTGTTGGTGAGAATCCTCATAAGGTTGGGAAGTTGTCTGTAGGAGAGAACAGGCCTGTCACCTAGGGCCTTCTGGAGTGTGGCATCCTGATAAAGGATAGGTTGTAGGTCTTTAATAATGCATTGCAGTAGTTTGAGTTGGGCGCTGTAGGTAATGACCAGTGGTGTTCTGTTCTTGGCTTTTCGGGGCCTCTCTTGGAGTACCTGGTCTCTGGGTATTTTTCTGGCCCTGTTGATTTGGCTTTTTTTTTTTTTTTGATTTCTCCTGATGGGTAATTCAGTTTTATGAACACTTGGCAGAGATCTTGTAGTTTTTGGTCTCTGTCAGAAGGATCAGAGCAAATGCGACTGTACCTAAGGGCTTGACTGTAAACAACGGATCTAGTAGTGTGTGCAGAACGGAAGCTAGAAGTGTGTAGGTAAGTATAGCGATTAGTGGGTTTCCGGTAGAGTGTGGTACTGATCAGGCCATCCTTGATTTATACAGTAGTATCTAGGAAATGTATCTCTAGCGTGGAGTAGTTGAGGCATAAGTTGATGGTAGGGTGCAGATTGTTAAAGTATCTGAGGAATTCTAGAGTCTCTATACCATGGGTCCAAATCATAAAGATGTCATTGATGTATCATAAGTAGAGGAGGTGTAATAGGGAATGACAGCGGAGGAATCATTGTTCCAGGTCAGCCATAAATATGTTAGCATATTGTGGGGCTATGCGGATGCCCATAACAGTTCCACTAATCTGGAGGTATAAATTGACCCAAATTGGAAAAAATTGTGGGTGAGAACAAAGTTACAGAGGTCAGACACCATACTGGCTATGGTGACATCAGGGATGGTAATCCTGATTGCTTGTAATCTGCCTTCATGTGGAATATTAGTGTACAGAGCCCCTACATCCATGGTGGCAAGGATGGTGTTGTCAGGAACTTTTCCTATGTTTTGTAATTTCCTCAGGAAGTCAGTGGTATCTCGGAGATAGCTGGGAGTGTTGGTGGCATAGGGTTTGAGGAGGGAGTCCACATAACTGGATAATCCGGTGGTAAGGGTTCCAATACCTGAAATGAGAGGGCATCCAGGGTTTCCAGGTTTGTGGAGTTTGGGAAGTAAATAGAATAATCCAGGTTGGGGCTCAGATGGTGTGTCTGAGTGAATAATGTCCTGAGTAGCAGCAGGGAGTTCCTTAAGTAGTTGTAATTTCTTTTGGAATTCCAAAGTGGGATCAGAGGAGAGAGGTCTGTAAAATATGGTGTTGGAGACTTATCTGGCTGCCTCCTGTTCATAGACTGACTTATTCATGATAGCTGCGTCTACACGTGCACGCTACTTCGAAGTAGCGGCACCAACTTCGACGTTAGGTGGCGAGACGTCGAAGTCGCTAACCTCATGAGGAGATAGGAATAGCGCCCCACTTCGACGTTCAACGTCGAAGTAGGGACCGTGTAGACGATCCGCGTCCCGCAACGTCGAAATTGCTGGGTCCTCCATGGCGGGCATCAGCTGGGGGGTTGAGATATGCTCTCTCTCCAGCCCCTGCAGGGCTCTATGGTCACCGTGGGCAGCAGCCCTTAGCCCAGGGCTTCTGGCTGCTTCTGTGGCAGCTGGGGATCTATGCTGCAGGCACAGGGTCTGCAACCAGTTGTCAGCTCTGTGGATCTTGTGTTGTTTAGTGCAACTGTGTCTGGGAGGGGCCCTTTAAGGGAGCGGCTGGCTGTTGAGTCCGCCCTGTGACCCTGTCTGCAGCTGTGCCTGGCATCCCTATTTCGATGTGTGCTACTTTGACGTGTAGACATTCCCTCGCTGCGCCTATTTCGATGTTGGGCTGAGCAACGTCGAAGTTGAACATCGACGTTGCCGGCCCTGGAGGACGTGTAGACGTGTTGCAACATCGAAATAAGCTATTTCGATGTTGGCTGCACGTGTAGACGTAGCCGATGACAACAGCACCCCCTTTGTCGGCTGGTTTGATTATAATGTCTGGGTTATTTTTGAGACTCTGGACAGCATAGAGTTCAGCATAGTCGAGGTGGTGTCTTATTTTGTATTGTTTGTGTATAATGTCAGTCTGAGCACGGTTGTGGAAGCATTGTACATAGAAATCCAGCCTTTCGCTACGACCATCAGGGGAAGTCCACATAGAGTTCTTCTTTTGGTGTTGGTATGAGGTGTTGAGAGTGTCAGATTGTTGTTCATAGGTGTGTTGGAAGAATTCCTTTAGATGGAGGTGGCAAAAGAAGGCTCCAAGGTCACCACAGAATTGTATTAAGTTTGTGGAGGAAGGGGGGCAGAAGGAAAGACCCCAGGATAAGACAGACTCTTCTGCTGGGCTGAGTTGGTAGTTGGAAAGGTTAACAATATTGTTAGTTGAGCTGTCGTTGTTGTCGTTGTAGTATCCTGAGGTAAGAAGTAATTTAGAAAATGTATTGTCTTTTCTTTTTTGTGGGAAGTGGAAGTGTGTTTTATAAATTTCTTGTCTAGTACAAGTAAAGCCTCATTCTGTGGGATCTTGCGTGGATGCCTGATTATTGATGAGAATTTCAAGTTCAGAGAGTTCATTTTTAATCATCTTTTGTTCATTGTAAAGGATTTTGACCAAGTGCTTCCTAAGTTTCTTAGAGAGCGTGTGGCATAGATGCTCGCTGTAGTCAGTGTAGTATGTTGATTGTAATGGGTTTTTCACTGTCAGTCCCTTGCATGCAATATCCATTTTCTTGCATTTGGAGAGAAAGAAAGTTTTTGCAGTTTCTGTTGGCCTCAGCCCTGCCAAATGTTGGACATTTTATTCTCCATTGAATTTCATGGGGCTCTACACATGGCAGAACCTGGCTCATGTACAGAGGTACTGACTTTGACACACTCAACCACAAAAAAATAGGGAACACCCTTCACATGGATACATTAACTACAGTGTGATTACAATGTAAGTACAGCCCAGTTCCAATTATTATGTCGCCAGTTACCATTAGATCCTATAAGAAAAAAGCTTAACTTCAGAGCTGCTCAAGATATTTTTGAATGAGAGTTTGCTGAAAAATAGCTTTTTCTTGAAAATGAATTTTTTCTTGAAACAGTGGATTTTTCTGTAAACTTTTATTTTTCAAGAATTTTTTTTATATTTTTATGAAAAGGGTTATCCACACTCTTCATTTACCAAAACATTTTTGGAAGTGGATACCTTCATTTTTAAAACAACTTTGATTTAAAAACAGTTAAAAAAAATAAAAGTAACAAAATTTTGTGAAAAATGAAAACTTGGTTCATTTTGCACCTTACATGTTTGACCAGTGCTACTTAATTTAATGTCTAAATTATTAATAATCACTGTATGGTTTAGAATCGTGGTAAATTAACCACACAATAATCATACTGTACTTACTATGAAGTTATATTATTTGCAGGATTTTGTAGAAAGTATGTGTATCAATCAGCAGTTTGACTGCATAGATTTTGTATTTTGAATGCAGTGCTCCTTTTGAAAGTTCTCTTCTGCTCCTGTTTAAGGAAGCATGCCTGCTTTTGAAAGCTTCTTTTGAAAGAAAACATATGTAGACACTCCACAAGCCCTTTTTCTCAAAAGAGCCGTCCTTGTGGCACCTGATTTTTTGACCCCTGGCCTGTTCTTTCAAAAAAGCGTGGGCTGTGTGCATGCTCTCTTTCAAAAGTGATCACTCTTTTGATCTGCTTTTTTTGGGTGTGGATGCTCTCTTTCAAAAGAAGCTCTTTCAGAACAGATTTTCTGGAAGAACTTTTTTTGAAAGCTCTCTGTAGTGTAGAAATAGCTTTCCTGTGGAGCAGGAGGGACTTAGTTACCAGGGAGTAGGCCTGGAGGAAAGGCAGGTAGAGCTGTGGGAGCTCTGGCCAAGCAAGCTCCCAAGCTTCAGGGCCTGAGAACAGTCCTGGGGGTACTAGAGCTGCAGAAGGCAGCCAGGGTAGGAGAAGGCAGCAGGTCTATAACCCCCCCGCCAATGATGAGTGGCCATTTCAGACTGCAGTTTGTACCTGAGGTAAGGAGCTAGATGATGACTGGCAGTGGGTCACTGAGGCAAGGAGGGCATTGGGGTTCAGGGTTCCCTAAGGAGGAGGACCCACAGTGTAGGCCACTTTGCTAGGGCAGTTTCCTGACAAGAACCCCATAGTTTGGGAGGAACATGGGTGCTGACATGAGTGGGTGGAGAACAGGGATAAGGCAGGTAACAGTGGGCAAGACACCGACCAGAAGAGGGCGCACTAGAAGCGGGAAGAACTAATTCCTGTGTGATAGGAGGTGCCTTGACAATGAGTAAGAGCTGGTTATGGAAGTGAACACTTATATAATTCCTAACTAATCCATGTGTTTATAGTTCCTCTTGGACACTCCATATTTGTTGATTTATTAAATACTGTTAACAGTACCTTTTTGGGGAAAAGAAAAAAAAAGAGGAGTCAGTACTCAGATGGTTCCCTGCTTCTCAGCCCCAGCCAATCAGATGGCTTGGGCTGCTGAGGTCCTGGTACTCAGTACTGGCAAGTACTGGCACAAAAAAAAGCACTGACCTTTAATCACCTCTTTGCTTTCAATCTATTACATTGAAATTTCAGGAAGATATTTTCATTTTATGGGTAATCCTGTGGTCTATATATGTAACCACAGACATAAAGAAAGAATTCAAGCATCAGTGCCTGAAAGCTTTCTCAGCCCATGTAGCTTCCTCAGAAATGAGCCATATTTTAAAATGAACCCCTGCTCTGCTCTAAATCCTGCAGCTGGACTTTATTAATAGATATTTTTTTGCTTGGGAATGGGATACTTTTGTTGTATGCGCATAATGTTTTTATGTAATTACATTCAATCAGCCACTTCAGTTCTACCCCTGGCTGAGCTCAGTTAGACCTGAAAAATCACAGCTTTGGTGATTAGTAACAGAGCGAAAGCCATGCTATACTATCAAAACAAAAAAAGCAGTCCAGTAGCACTTTAAAGACTAACAAAATAATTTATTACGTGATGAGCTTTTGTGGGACAGACCCACTTCTCCAGATTATAACCATACCAGAACAGACTCAATATTTAAGGCACAGATCTTTCTAAGTATCCAGTTGCATTGCCCCGTTTTATGAAAGCACACTTACTTCAGACTGTTGAAATGGTGTCCTTCGGTTGTCATTGCATCATAATGAAAGAGATAACAGGACAATGCCTTGATATATGGGCACTTATGCTGATACTAGTTAGTAGTGATTGCTGAGATAACTGTTGCAATATTGCTTGCCAGGATGAAATGGGTGCATCTAACCATAGTGGTCATTAGTCTTGCTTCTTCTTTGTTTGACAGTAGGACCTAGTTCAGTCTTTGGTGTATTTCTGCTCCTTTTGTCATTGGTAAAAAAAGATAATGAAAAATATTGCCTCAGATATGTCAACTTGACATTAGACTACTGATAGCTTAATGTGGCACTCTGCTAAGTTCTAATGCTCCTTTGTTTATAGATGAGAGATTTAGTTTATCCTCATAAATCACATTCTCACTAATTAAAATCACAACCAAAAGTGCTGTCTGAGTTATCACAGAGCTCATCTTCTAGCTGAAATATATTGTTGACAGATGGAATGGCTGCACATTGTTGTAAAAGTTCTTTTTGTTTATGTTTTAGTCTTAGAAGAAATACTGTTGGAAGGAGGTGGAGTTCAGATGAGTTTATTTTTGATGTAGAGCTAGGAATGTGGTTTTTATGCTTGTGCTGATGTTCCTGGAAGAGACACTTCCATGAATACCATTTGAGACTGCTCAATTCTGCTGTATATGTTTGAATAAAACATAGAATTGTAGAATCATAGAATTCTAGGGCTGAAAGGGACCTCAGGAGGCCATCAAGTCCAGCCCCCTGCCTAAAGCAGGATTAACCCCAACTAAATCAACCCACCCTTGACTATGTCAAGATGGGACTTAAAAACCTCGAGGGATGGAGATTCCACCACCTCTCCCAGCAACACAATCCAGTCCTCCTGATGAAATAGTTTTTCCCAATATCCAACCCACACCTCTCCCACTGAAACCCCACACCATTGCTCCTTGCTCCGCCATCTGCCGCCATTGAAAACAGCCTCCCACCATCCCCCCAAGAGCCCCTTCAGAAGGTTAAAGACAACCATCAAATCACCTTCCAGTCCTCTCGTCTGCTAACCTAACTTGCCCAAATCTCTCAGCCTCTCCCCATAGGTCATGTGCTTCAGACACCCAATCATTTTTGTTGCCCTCCGCTGAACCCTCTCCAATTCATCCATATCCTTTCCATACTGGGGGGCCCAGAACTAGACACAACACTCCAGATAAGTCCCCACCATAGCCGAGCAGAGGGGAACAGCAACCTCTCTAGACCTGCTGGAAATGCTTCTCCTAATGCATCCCAATATGCCATTAACTTGATGACAAGGGTACACTATTAACTCGTATCCAGTCCCTCATCCACTATAATCCCCAGGTTAATCCTCTGCTGCACTCATAATCCTCTGCTGCACTGCTACCCAGCAAGTCAGTCCCCAGCCTGTAACACTGCTTGGAATTCTTCCATCCCAAGTGCAAGACTCCGCACCCATCCCCACCGAACCCCATCAAATTCCTTTTGGCCCAATCCTCTAATTTGTCCAGCCCACTCTGGAACCTATCCCTACCCTCCAATGTATCTATCTGACCCCCTACCTTTGTGTCATCTGCATATTTGCTAGGGGTGCAATCCATCCCCTCATCCATGTCATTAACAAAAATGTTGAACAGTACTGGACCTAGAACTGATCCTTGGGGCACTCCACTTGAAACCAACTGCCAACCAGACACTGAGTCATTGACCACTACCTGTTGGGCCCGTCTGTCAAGCCAATTTTCTATCGATCTTACACACCATGTATCCAATCCCTACTTCCTTAACTTATGGGTAAGAATATTGTGGGAGACTGTATCAAAACTTTGCTAAAGTCAAGGTATATCACATCCATTGACATCTCCACATCCACAGAGCCAGTTACCTCATCATAGAAGCTAATCAGATTTTCCAAGTATGACTTGCCCTTGGTGCCTCCATGTTGCCTACTCTTGATCACTTTCCCCCCTTCCAAGTGCTCCAAAATGGATTCCTTGAGGATTCCCACCATGATTTTTCCTGGGACTGAGGTGAGGCTGACCAGTCTATAGTTCCCTGGATTGTCCTTCTTTCCTTTTTTTTAAAGATTGGCACTACATTTGCCTTTTTCCAATAATCCAAGACCTCTCCTGATCTCCACAAGTTTTCAAATATAATAGACAAAGGTTCTGCAATGATATCTGACAATTCCCTCAGTACCCTTGGATGCATTAAATTCTGACCCATGGATTTGTGTGCATTTAGCTTTTCTAAATAGCTCTTAACCTGTTCTTTCCCCACTGAGGGCTGCCCAACACCTTCCCATATTGCATTGCCTAGTGCTGTAGTCAGGGAAGACTACATGAAGACTGAGGCAAAAAAAGCATTGAGTACTTCAGCCTTTCCCACATCATCTATCACCAGGTTACCTCCCTCATCCAGTAACGGCCCCACACTCTCTCTGATCACCCTTTTATTGTTAACGTACCCGTAGAAGCCTTACTTGTTGCCCTTCGCATTCCTTGCTAGCTGCAGTTCCAATTGTACTTTTGCTTTCCTGATTATGCTCCAGCATTCTCCACCCATATATGTATACTTCTTCTTAGTCATGTGTCCAACTTTCCACTTCTTATACGCATCCTTTTTAAGTTTAAGCTCAACAAGGATTTCCCTCATAAGCCAAACTGGTTGCCTACCATATTTTCTTTTCTTACTGCACATCAGGATGGTTTGCTCCTGTGCCTTTCATAAGACCTCTTCAAAATACTGCCAGTTCCCCTGAACTTCTTCTCCCTTCATATTAGCTTCCCAGGAGATCCTGCCCATGAGTTCTCTTGAGAAGTTGAAGTCCGCTCTTCTGAAATCAAGGATCTGTATTTTACTGCTCACCTTTCTCCATTTTGTGTCAATCCTGAAATCTACCATCTAATGATCACTGCAGCCCAGGGTGCCACCCACTTCTGCTTCTCCTACTATTTCTTCCCTGTTTGTGAGCAGCAGGTCATGCTGTGCAATCAGTGGAGATATTTAAGAGCAGATTAGAGAGACATCTACTGGGGTTGGTCTAGACAGTGGTTGGCCCTGCTGTGAGGTCAGGGGACCAGACTCAACCTCCCTTCCATTTCTAGTATTCTATGATTCTACCCTTAAGTAAGCAGAGGGAAGCAGAGGTTAAGATACTGCTCATCTGAGTCAAGCCACGACTCCCTTGAAGAGCTGCTCTGGAACCTCATTGTTTCCTATCTCTGTTCCTTTGTCTTATGCCTATGGGGAGCCATCTGTGAGCTCAGGTTCTTTACATCACTGATTTCTCTTCCAATGGGAAGCTGATTTTTGAGGTCCTGACATAGTTCAGTGGTTAGCAGAAGGAAAACAATATCCTGTATCCATTACAAATATTTTTCCCTAGGCCATTGTCTTGAACACATGTATTTAGAAATAACAATAAACATGTAGAATAGTAACAGAGAGAAAGCTGTGATAGTCTATATACTATGAAACCAAAAAAGCAGTCCAGTAGCACTTTAAAGACTAACAAAATAATTTATTAAGTGATGAGTTTTCGTGGGACAGACCCACTTCTTCAGACCATAGCCATACCAGAACAGACTCAATATTTAAGGCACAGACAACCAAAAAGAGTAATCAAGGTTGACAAATCAGAAAAATGTTATCAAGGTGAGCAAATCAGAGAGTAGAGGGGCAGAAGTGGGGGGGGAGTGTCAAGAATTAGATTAAGCCAAGTATGCAAAAGAGCCCCTATAATGACCTAAAAAATTCCCATCCCAGTTCAAACCACATGTTAATGTGTTGAATTTGAATATAAATGAGAGTTCAGCAGCCTCTCTTTCCATTCTGTTGTGAAAATTCCTCTTCAGTAAGATGCAGACCTTCAGGTCATTAACAGAATGGCCCACTCCATTAAAATGCTGGCTGACTGGTTTGTGAATCAGGAGTGTTTTTATGTCTGTTTTGTGCCCATTAATTCTTTGTCTAATAGGGTGCATCTACACTAGCCAGCTACTTCGAAGTAGCCGGCAGAACGTCGAAATAGCACCTGTCACGTCTACACACGCCATGTGCTATTTCGACGTTGAAATCGATGTTAGGTGGCGAGAAGGCGAAATTGCTATTCCCATCTTCAGATGGGAATAGCGCCCTACTTCGACGTTGAAAGTCAAAGTAGGATGTGTGTAGACGATCCGCGTCCCGCTACTTCGAAATAGCGGGGTCCTTCATGGTGGCCATTAGCTGAGGGGTTGACATGCTCTGTCCAGCCCCTGTGGGGCTTTATGGTCCCTGCGCGCAGCAGCCTTTAAAGCACCACGGACCCGGATTTCTGTGGCAGGAAGCTGAGAGCGTGCAGGCAGCAGCACACACGTGCTAGCCCTGCTTGCCCTCTACAGACCCTGACCCATCCACCCACCACCCATGGCATCAAGCCAGCCCCCGGAGTGCCCCCAGGCAGCCAAGCAAAGGGCTGAAAAGAAGCGGGGCCCTTCCTGGTTAGAGGCAGAGCTCCAAGACTTGCTGGGGATCTGAGGTTAAAAGGAGGTGCTCCACATGATGGGGAGCAAGCAGTGGAATGCAGAAGCATTTGCTCGACTGGCCGAGGGCCTGGCTGCCTGAGGTCACCCTGCCTGCACTCTGGATCACATCCGGGGTAAGGTGAAGGAGTTGCAGCAGGGGTACACCTGGGCCCGGGACTCAGCCAGCCAGTCTGGGGCTGCCCCCACCACTTGCCCCAATTACAGGAAGCTCAGGGACATCCTGGGACCCCAGGAGACCTCCTCCCCACCCCCAGCCACCCTTGACACCACGGCTGACAAGCCCCAGCAGGCCTTGGAGCCGGAGTCTGGCCCAGAGGCCAGCCCCACACCCCAGGGCCCACCTGATGAGCCCCCCTTTGGGACAGCGGAGGAGGGGTCCAGCAGCAAGGAGGGGGGTCACCTCATTGACCTCCGCTCCCGGAACACCAGCCAGGCACACACCCACAGGCCATGGGGTGGGGGCACCAGACACGACCAGAGCCTCACTCACCCGCAGCAGACCCCAACCCGCAACTGCCCAGCCACAGCACAGTCCCAGGATGGTGGCACAGCCATCAGCGCCCGTCAGCACCTGCACCCATAGACAGCACTGTGCCTTAACCCTGGGGGGTGAGGGGACAATGCTATGGGGACAGCCAACAGGGACATCACACCCACCGACGGAGACCCAGCATCCAAGGGAGGGGTGGGGAGAATGGGCCATGGGCCAGGGCACTGTACTAACAGCCTTCCCCTCCCTCTCTCCCTCTGTGCAGCTGCACCATCCGACACGCCCGGCAGCCGGGCACCCTCCATTGTCCCCGACAGCCCACCAGAGGTCAGCCACCACCAGCACCCAGAGACACCCCCAAGGCCAGCAGGATGGTCCTGCCACCACTGGACCCTGGGGATGACCCCTGTAGACCCACAGCTCCTGGCAGCTCTCCAGCAGCATACGGAGGTGGCGGAGGAGAGACTCCGCTTCGACAGGGAGGAGTCCACCCGGTGGTGGCCAGCATGGGAGGACTTCATGGGGGTCTTCTGGGACATAGCCAGGTCGATCTGGGAGGCCATCGCCCAGCTCCCGCCTCCTGCTGCACCCTGGGCCGCCCTCCCCACCGCTCCACCCGTTGCCCCCCCAACCTCACCACCTGCTGCCCCACCTGCCGCCCCACCCAACTCGCCACCTGCTGCACCACCTGCCACCCCACCCGCCTCGCTGTCTGCTGCCCCACCTGCTGCACCACCTGCCGTGCCACCTGCAAGCTCCCCAGGACCAGAGCCCGCTGGGGCTGAAGACTGGCCAGTGGAGGCATCCCGGCCATACTTGCCAGTCCTCCCTGCCCCCAGCCAGCCATGCCGGGGACCACTGACACAGGGGAGGGTTGCGAGCCATACCCGCCATGGGTCACGCCCCTCTACCCCCACCCCAGACTGATGGGCCAGTGGCTGAGCTGTCTGCCGGGCCCCCACGTATATAGTTGTCCCCCTTATGATATTGGTTGCAGTTTCTGTTGTGCACAAAACAAAGTGAGCAGTTTTCAGAAAAAAAAGGTTTTATTTTCCAAACAACTGGAGGCGTGTGCTTGTTGGCGGGGGGTGGCATGCGGGTGTTGGGGGTGGTGTGTGCAGGAGTCCTCTGGGGAAGGCCAGGGAGGTGCTCAGGGGTCTCACGGTGGGTGTGGTGGCAGGGTGTGGCAGCCGGCTGGGGGAAGCCAGTGCCGATGTCAACCGCCCACCCCTGGATGAAAGCCTCGCCTTTGCTCTCGACAACATTGTGGAGTGTGCAGCACGCGCCCACAACCTGGGGGATGTTCTGGAGGCTGATGTCCAGTCGGGCAAGGAAGCACCGCCAGAGGACCTTCAGACGGCCAAAGGTCCTCTCCACCACCTGGCAGGTGTGGTTCAGGTGGGCGTTGAACCGTTCCTGGCTGGCGTTGAGGTGGCCCGTGTACAGGCACATGAGCCAGGGCTGGAGGAGGTAGGCCGTGTCCTCCACGAGGCAGAGGGGCATGGTGGTGTCCCCCAGAGGGCTCTCCCTCTGGGGGACGTAGGTCCCTGCCTCCAGCCGGCGGCACAGGCCTGAGTTCCTAAAAACATAGCCATTGTGTGTGGAGCCGGGCCAGCCCACGTACACGTCCTGGAAGTGGCCCTGACTGTCCACCATGGCCTCCAGGACCACAGAGTGGCAGCCCCTGCAGTTTATCTATCTTCCTCCGCTGTGGTCCAGGGTGTGGATGAGGATGTGGGTCACATCCAGGGCCCCGAAGCAGTTCGGGAACCCCATGGTGGCAAATCCGGCAACGGCTGCATCCAGGTCCCCGAGTCAGATGACCCTCTGGAGCAGCATGGCATTGAGCACACGGACCACCTGTGGGGAGGGAACACAGGCACCCAAGAGGGTGTGCAGGGTGCCCCAGGGCCCTCCCCACAGGCCCCCCTCCCGGGCACCTCCCCGGGTACCCCCCCGCCCAGCCCCTCACTCCCTGGTGCCCCTCCCTCCCCAGCCCCACACCCATCCCCCTCAACCCCCAATGGGTGTGTGCCCAGGCCGCCTTACCTCCATGACGACGACCCCAACAATGGCCTTTCCCACTCCAAACTGGTGTCACACACAGCGGTAGCTGTTTGGAGTGGCCAGCTTCCAGACACCTATTGCAACCCTCCACTCGACGAGGAGGGCATGCCACATGCTGGTGTCCTGGTGCCTCAGTGGGGGGGGTGAGCCACTGGCAGAGCTCCAGAAAGGTCTGCCAGTGCATGCAGAAGTTCCAGAGCCACATGTTGTCGTCCCACTCCTGCATGACCAGCTGCTCCCACCACTCGGAGCTGGTGGGGTAGCTCCAGAGGTGGGGGAGCAGCTGGTGGGGGAGGAAGAGGGGAGCCCAGTGGTCAGGGGCGTACCCATCTACCCCCAGGGAGGGCTTCTCTGGGAGGAACCACTGGGCAGCCTCCCAGGCAGCACCTAGCAGGGTGTTTGCCCCCTGGATGACTACCTGAAGGGCCTCCTCTTCCTGCTGCTGCTGCTGCTGGGGGTCCATATCTGCTGTGACTTGGTCTGCGAGAGTCTGGAGAGTACCCTGCGGACCTCGTGCTGTGCAGGCCGGGTGTGTCTGAGAGGGGCCCTTTAAAGGAGTGGCTTGCTGTTGACCCAGAAGGGCTAGTCCAGCCTGTGACCCCATCCATAGGCTTTCCTGGCCCCTTATTTTGACCGAGAGCGCTTGTGTGTGTGGACACTCCGCGTTTCCTTCTGGGGCAGCTCGTTTCAACATTCTCCGTCACTACTTCGACATTGAATGTCGATGGCACCAGCCCTGGAGGACGTGTAGATGATATACGTCGAAGTAGCCTATTTTGGTGTTCTTACATCAAAATAGGCTACTTCAACGTAGTGTGCTAGTGTAGACATAGCCAGAGAGTTTGAAGTCTGTCCAATATATAAGGCATCTGGGCATTGTTGGCACATGATGACATATGTGATGTTAGTTGAGGAACATGAGAATGTGCCCATGATTCTGTGAATAACCTGGTTAGATCGATCCAGTGATGTTATCTCCAGAATCGATACATGGACAAAGTTGGCAATGGGCTTTGTTGCAAGGAAAAGTTCCAGGACTGGTGTTCCTGCAGTATAGACTGTGATTGTTGCTGAGAAGCCTCATGAGGTTCGGAGGTTGTCTATAGGAGAGAACAGGCCCATCACCTAGGGCCTTCCGGAGTGTGGCATCCTGATTAAGGATAGATTGTAGGTCTTTAATAAAATGTTGCAGTGGTTTGAGTTGGGGGCTGTAGGTAATGACCAGTGGTGTTCTGTTCTTGGCTTTTTTGGGTCTATCTTGGAGTAGCTGGTCTCTGGGTATTCATCTGGCCCTATCAATTTGTTTTTTTATTTCTCCTTGTGGGTAATTCAGGTTTATGAATATTTGGTAAAGATCTTGTAGTTTTTGGTCTCTGTCAGTAGGATCAGAGCAAATATGATTGTACCTAAGGGCTTGACTGTAAATAATAGATCTAGTTATGTGTGCAGGATGGAAGCTAGAAGTGTGTAGGTAAGTATAGCGATCAGTGGGTTTCTGGTAGAGTGTGGTACCAATCAGGCCATCCTTGATTTGTACTGTAGTGTCCAGGAAATGTATGTCTTGCATGGAGTAGTTGAGGCATAAGTTGATGATGGGGTGCAGATTGTTAAAGTCTCTGTGGAATTCTTCTTGAGTCTCTGTACCATGGATCTAAATCATAAAGATGTCATCCATGTATTGTAAGTAGAGGAGGGTTAATAGGGGATAAGAACTGAGGAATCGTTGATCACAGTCTATACCACAGGAGCACCAGTCCTGGAACTTTCCCTTGCAACAAAGCCTGTTGCCAGCTTTGTCCACATATCTATTCTGGAGATACCATCACTGGACCTAACCAGGTTAGTCACAGAATCACGGGCACAGTCTCATATTCCTCATCTGACATCATATATGCCATTATGTGCCAACAATGCCCACATGCTTTGTATATTGGACAGACTTCAAACTCTCTTAGACAAAAAATTAATGGACATAAAACAGACATAAAAAACACTCCTCATCCAGAAACTGGTCAGCCAGAATTTTAATGGAGTGGGCCATTCTGTTAATGACCTGAAGGTCTGTGTCTTACTGAAGAGGAATTTTCACATCCGATTGGAAAGAGAGGCTGCTGAACTCTCTTTTATATTCAAATTCTACACAACAACATGTGGGTTGAACTGGGATGGGAATATTTAGGGCATTATAGGGGCTCTTTTGCATACTTGGCTTAATCTAATGCTCAGCTCTCCCTCCCACCTTCTGCCCCTCTATGCTCTGATTTGCTCACCTTGATAATATTTTTCTGATTTGTCAACCTTGATTACTCTTTTTGGTTGTCTGTGCCTTAAATATTGAGTCTGTTCTGGTATGGCTATGGTCTGGAGAAGTGGGTCTGTCCCACAAAATCTCATTACCTAATAAATAATTTTATTAGTCTTTAAAGTGCTACTGGGCTGCTTTTTTGTTTTCATATTAAACATGTCGATCTATGTGTATCTTCATCATACCAACAGACTATCTATCTATAACGAAGCAGAGTGAACTAGGCTGCTGTGCAAGGCAATAGCTCTACTCCAGAACCTGTATAGTGATTTAATGCTTGATTTTATTACCTTGGTTTAATAGGTGACTACAGCAATCCAGATGGTGTTCCAGGAATAGATCATTTTGCTGTGATGCATGGAATGGAATTTTTTTCTCACATTTATCAGCCATTCTGGCCAGCTGGCAATCCTCGAATGCCTAACTCCCTGCCATTTGAGTACCACTGATTGCAAAGCACTGAGAAAACATTGATGTGGGGCATTCGACTGGCTCCATGAGGACATCTGTGAAAACAGCACAGACTGATGCCGGGAGCCTACATCAGTGTGTGTCTGTTAGTTTTTCACATGGCTGGACACGATGCAATAAAGCACAACAATGCAACTGCACTTGGAGGAGCAGAGAACATAAATAGAAAAAACATATAAATAAATATCACAGATAAACAGGCTTCCTATGTGCAGGGCACCATAGTGAAGCCTACCTTGCAGCTAAGGGACGCATAGTGGGGTTGGGGAGCAGGGGAAACATTTCATAATCATACTCCTGCAGCTTTTTCCTTTATTTGTGAATTGGAGGAGGCTGCTCTCTGCTCGAGTTTAGTAAAATGTTTGGAAGCCTCTCAAGTGAGAATCTTGATGTCACACTGTTTGTATCTTCACCATTAGCCCAGAAGATATCACACTCCTTAAAGGAAGCATAGAGTTACTCTTTTCCATTTGCTTCACTCCTTAGCTGGTCATCAGCTGCAACCTGTCCTCGAGGGCAGCATTTCCCAAAGTGTGGTCCACAGCCCAGTACCAGTCCTTGGGAAAAAAAAGAAAAAACCTGTCCTTAGAAAATATACAGATTGTCACTCTGTCCTATTATTATTGTGAATAAATAATAAACAGTGGAAATGTATTTTTTTTTATTTTTTATATGCATGTATATTTTTGGGTCCCAAAAAATGGTTCCCAACTATATAAGGTTTAGGAAACCCTGCTCTAGGGGACCTGCTCTCCCCCTACAGATTATGAATAACTGTCATTGAGTTCAGGCCCTTGGGAACAGGATCCTACATGGCAGAGTCTCCACACTGATGACAAAGGCTGCTTCCGATGTTGGGGTAGAGGTGTAAAAATAAGGAAAACATCATATTTGCACCTTGCCAACACATATAAACAAGCAATGTTTTGCTATCCTATGTTATAAGAGCTTCCCCTTGGGGTAAGATGACCAGAAGTTTCAATATTAGATGAACATCTTGATGTTAGGAGCTTTATTTAAAAAAAAAAACTTTTATGAGTGTCACAGTTTTTCACACTTGCTATCCGGTCAGGTTTACACTACCTTTGAGTGATGGTAGAAGATGACCTGAATGCAGCACACACTCATATTGCAGTGCAATGCCATCACAATATTTAGATATTCCAAATGAAACTTGTAATGTTAACTATGTAGTTAGGCTAATATGAACAAAATTGGTTCAGGAGGTTCACACAGCTCTTTCAGGAATCCTTGTTTTCTATTTTATAGCAGTCTGCAAGATGGACTCACAAAGAGGTCTTCATTGTACAGTTAGGCTGTGTGATAACTTTACATCCATAGCACCCACACAGCTGGAAGACAAAAGACATAACAATGGAATCTCTCGCAGGGCATGTGTATCACTTTGTAGCATCCACAATTACACATAGATGGATGGTCTATTTTAGTAAAGGTGACATCATCTATATGGCATGGGTTCATGGTAGCCAGGATAGGAATGCAAATGTAAAGAAATCAGACAATCCATTTTAATTAAGGAGAAAACTATTGTTTCTTGTGGGCATGAGTGGCGAGTCAATATTCATGGCCTTGAATAATGGTTGTTTCCATTGGGAGATATTGATTATGTCAGTAGTTTTTAACCATAGGTCTGGAGCCCCCTGAAGGGCTGAAAGCAAGTTTCAGGGGGTTCACAAAGCAGGGCCAATATTATACTTGCAGGAGTCCAGGGCAGAAGGCCAAAGCATCAGCATATGGGGCTGAAGATCCAGGACTCTGAGCTCCACCACCTAGCACTGAAGTTAAAGCCTGAGCAATATAAACTCATGAGGAGCCCCAGGAAATTCTCCCGGTTGCCACCCCCTAATATGTCTCTAGCTTGTGTATGCAGACAACCAGTTATTGTGGTACAAATGGTCTATGAACTTTTTATAGCATATGGAGGGGGATGAAATCTCAGAAAGAAAACACATACACACACACACACATAGATATAGATATATCAAAGAACTGGAAGGCACCTTGAGAGGTCATCGAGTCCAGTCCTCTCCCAAACAGCAGGACCCATCACCACACCTGACAGATTTTTTTAAATCTAACCTGCCCCAAACTGAGCTCACAACCTTAGGTTTACAAGGCCAATGGGTTATACAAACTAAGCATTTATCTGATGCAATCCTATTTGCGTACAAAGGATGTGCATAAAGTCCTGTTTCCGTGAACACAGCAGAACCAAAAGTTTCCTTGCTTACAGTTTACAAGCCTGCCTTTCTAGTGAACCCTGTGCCAGAAAGAAACAATGTCTCTTTCCTCCCTCGGCCATCATCACTATGGGCCGCAGTGGCTTCTGCCTCTCGCATGCCTAAAGCAGCAGCTAATCAGTCCTCCCAGATCCTGCATTTGCAACTAGTCCCAAGGAAACCCCTCAGATCATGCAGCTGACATCTGCTTCATTCACCCATACAGCTCAGTGCACTGGGTGGCAGCCCGCTATTGTCTCAGCTACCCAAAGGTACTGAACATAGATCTTACAACAAAGAGACTTTAAAACCAGATTACAAAAGGAAACATCTGAACTGTAATTTATGCTCAGATTAGATACTTTGACATTCAGTCTTAATAGAGATAGCAATTATCTTATGCAGTATAAAGACAGCTTCCCCACCTTTGATACTTCTACCGATCTATGGCAGGTTATTTAACTCAATAGACCCTTAGGGTATGTCTACACGGGCACGAATTTTCGAAATGGCCATGCTAATGGCCATTTCGAAGGTTACTAATGAGAAGCTGAATTGAATATTCAGTGCCTCATTAGCATTAGGACGCTTCCAGCCGCGGTGCTTCAAAAGCACCACTTTCAAAAGCGTGCGGCTCGATGCGGCTACACAGGGGTTCTTTTTGAAAGGACCCCGCACCTTTCGAAATCCCCTTATCCCGATCTGTGTGCGGGATAAGGGGATTTAGAAAGGTGTGGGGTCCTTTCAAAAAGGACCCACGTGTAACCACACCGAGCCGCACACTTTTGAAAGTGGCGCTTTCGAAGTGCCACAGCCGGAAGCGTCCTAATGCTAATGAGGTGCTGATTATTCAATTCAGTGCCTCATTAGTAATCTTTGAAATGGCTATTTGCATGGCTATTGTGAAGATTTGTGCCCATGTAGACACACCCTTACAGTTAGTAATTTTCTCTTCCCTCCTCCCCACCCTTTTCCCACCCATCCTATGTATCTGATTTGCCAGTTTTTATTTCAATTTTGTTTTGTTTGTATCTCTGGCTACGTCTACACGTGCAGCCAACATCGAAATAGCTTATTTCGATGTTGAGACATCAAAATAGTCTATTTCGATGAATAACGTCTACACGTCCTCCAGGGCCGGCAACGTCGATGTTCAACTTCGACGTTGCTCAGCCCAACATCGAAATAGGTGCAGCGAGGGAACGTCTACACATCAAAGTAGCACACATCGAAATAGGGATGCCAGGCACAGCTGCAGACAGGGTCACAGGGCGGACTCAACAGCAAGCCGCTCCCTTAAAGGGCCCCTCCCAGACACAGTTGCACTAAACAACACAAGATACACAGAGCTGACAACTGGTTGCAGACCCTGTGCCTGCAGCATAGATCCCCAGCTGCCGCAGAAGCAGCCAGAAGCCCTGGGCTAAGGGCTGCTGTCCACGGTGACCATAGAGCCCCGCAGGGGCTGGAGAGAGAGCATCTCTCAACCCCCCAGCTGATGGCCGCCATGGAGGACCCAGCAATTTCGACGTTGCGGGACGCGGATCGTCTACACGGTCCCTACTTCGACGTTGAACGTCGAAGTAGGGCGCTATTCCTATCTCCTCATGAGGTTAGCAACTTCGACGTCTCGCCGCCTAACGTCGAAGTTAACTTCGAAATAGCGCCCGACGCGTGTAGACGTGACGGGCGCTATTTCGAAGTTGGTGCCGCTACTTCGAAGTAGCGTGCACGTGTAGACACAAATCTGTGTGTTATATGATCATCATGACAATTCACTTTCAGCAACACTTCCACTACAGTACTGTCTCCAGATCTGAGGAAGTGGGTCTGCCCCATGAAAGCCTATCACTTAATAAATTATTTTGTTAGTGTTTAAAGCGCTACATGACTGCATTTTTGTTTTGTTAGTACCCAAGGGCTCGTTTAATGGTGTCTTCCATTTTTTCCTTAAAGAAGGGTGCTTAGCACTCCCATCAGCTTTACCCTGATCTGTGAATGTCAGTAGATCAAAGATCTTCCTGACTGCTGCTATTTTATCTGTCAGCATAAAAATATATTGAATTTTATTGTGGGAGAGAGTGAGAGAATGAACTAACTTTTGTTCCCAGTTAGATCCGTTGCAGAAATTGGCTGTAGAAATTGAGCTTTATCTCAGAATAATACAAATTTTCCTGTTATTGGAAGAAGAACTCCTGCTGCCTTCTGCAAGCTAAGATGAAAGGGATGAGTGCATCTCACTGGGTTATATCAGATCTCTTGCAGGATTTTTCGCTATTTGAAGCCATGTAATGAACATGTTCTGTTTTATAAATCAAAAATGAACATTAATGTTATTTATATTTCATCTTCCACCATTGAAGAGCATATAAGGCATTGTATAAAAACAACAAGGAGTCCTGTGGCACCTTATAGACTAACAGATAAGGTGCCACAGGGCTGCTTGTTGTTTTTGAAGATAGACTAACACGGCTGCGTCTCTGATACAAGGCATAATATGAGAAAACAAAAACAAATGCAGCAATAAAATACTGGCCTTTTGAAATGCAGACATATACATGTCTGAACATTTGATGGACTTAAAAGAGCAAAGAAGTAACTTTGATAATTATAGAAATATGTTTTAAAAATATTAGTATTTTGCTTTCAGTGGGGAAAGACAAAATTACTTAGAGGTATAATGACCAAATGAATTTCACACTAAAGGCCACACCAAGAAACATAGGATTGTTTATTCTTTTGATTTTTTGCTGAGTAGGGGGATGGAAATATTTAGGAATATATTTTACTAATTTACCACTTTGTGGTATTTTTTTATTTGCCAAGCATCCATTCCAGAAAAGTATCTGAAATCCTTAACAAATTAAAGTGATGTTATTGCAAAAAAGTGATGGTCCCAACAGGCACATATACTACATAAATATCACCAATGGACTGAGCAGAAATAAGACTAAAGTCCTGCTCTTCCAGATGCAAAACCACATCAGCTACAGAAAAGGTTCCAAAAGTATCACCCGTGGCTTACTGAAATCCACTAAAGTCCACTAAAATCTGGCTTGCCATATGATTCTGGCTCCTCTGCTTCATTACCTGCTAACAGATTTCATTTAAAGCTTAAAATAATTAAAAGATTACTTATCTGTGTAAGAAATGGTTGTTATTGTCACAGAGAGGTAATATGATCTTGAATAGAAGAAGTGGTCTACATAATGGAGGAAGATGCTGTAAGAGATAATGAGCCAAATCTTTACCTGGTAGAAATCAAGATAGTAAACCATAACCATGTTGATTTATACCAGAAGAGGATCTGAATTAGTATCTTCATTAAAATATGGTTCGCACTATGAAAAAGTTTGAGAACCCCTGAAGTATACCAAAAAAGATGGTGGTAGTAGTAGTTCTTCTGTGCCACCCGCTTGCTGTATGTGTGCTTTATAGCACATTGCATTTGGTTTACCTATTTTTAACATTTTGCAAAATCAAACTCTTTGTCTTCTTAAAAAGGACTCCTTGAAAAATAGTTTTACTTCATGATAATTAAACAAAAGTCTTGCTTTAGTAAAAATTCTTAATTCTTTTCAAGCTGCTTCTAACCAGCAATATCCTGGCAGTTTTTGGTTTCTTCTTGAAAGTTATAGATTAGCTTTATCAGGAATTGCCTGGTCTTACTGAACTACGTAGACATATTTTGACTGTGATGGACAAGAAGTTGGAGGGCTGTGATTGAAAATGCCTTGAGGACACAGATTTAGTGCTGACAAGTTTAGCTGGAGAATAATAAAAGTGTGAGATATGAAAGATCAAACTAATTACATCAAAAGAATACATACAATTGACCAAGAAGAGCCACCCATTCTCCAACACTCAGCAAAATCTTCTTACTGTATTGATTTTAAATACCATATAAAATTCAGTGTTATATACCTAACACCAGAGATGAACCGGATCCAAAAGGACATGTTCAGATTTGCATCTATCATTGCTCAAAGATCAATGCTTTGGATTTTTCCAGTTCAGTTTAATCAGTTGCAGAGCTGTAAAGTTTGGATTCAGCATCCCAAAAATTCTGAAGGTGTTCCAAAACAAGTGTTTAGATCAGAACTCCCTCAAAAACATTTTGGCTTTTTTGGTACAGATTGTTTGTTTGTTTGTTTTGTATGAGAACAGAATATTTTGCCTCTAAGTTCACACTGATTTGCTGTATCAATACTCAGAAAAGGATTGTTTTTGGCAAAAGTGTAGATTTGGGCTTTTTGAACATGTTTGTAAATAATGAGAAGATACTCTTTTGCAATATATTACAAAGTTATTGCTCATAAACATTTTTGAGTCCTTCAAAAAAAGCTCATCTAAAGATTGTAAAGCATGTATCTTTTAGTGTGAGATGACGAAAGCAAATTTTGAACATAAGATATAAATCCAGTGTTTGAGTTCAAATACTTGGTCATATCCAGATTAAATGTCTGCTTACCTGGTTTATAACTCTCAAAGCAAAATTGAAATTTAGAGGTCTAGATAATACATTTCTTTTTATTGACAATCTGAGTATTTACAGAGGCTAGCCTTCCATCTTCTCTACCACCCTTACGTGCCTCATTGCCAATGATATTTATGTCCATTCTGAAGATGAAGCAAGCATCAGGATGTATTCAGAAGACTCCAAGTCACAGACATTTTTGACATCCCTAATGTGAAATTCAGTTTTTCATTCTTTGTGCTGTTTACCTAAAAACACAACCATGTTCATAATTACATGTAGTATTAAAAAGCATAAATGGAGAACTTCAGAATCTTGCAGTCTTTATTATAAAGCACTCGGACTATGAAGAAGTTCTGATTAAACAAGTTTACAAAATTGGGACTCACAGATGCAAATGAATGCAGGAAATAAGCAAACTTCTCTCTTTTTCCCCACCCACGTCCTACCCATCTTATTTTCTTCACCCTCTTCTTTACAGAGGTAGAAACATGTAAATTAATTTTCAAAGGATTATGCCACATCTCTGGATTCATATCTTCCATTGACTCTTTAATAGAAGTTATCTGAAAAGAAGAACCCAAAGAAAGCTACAAAAGTGTATGCTTTGATAATTTTTGCTGTGAATAATGAGAGCTATGATTACAGGGGTGGGAAGTAAGAGACGGAAAATAAGAAATTTCAACTCAAGGTGTCTTTATGAAGAATGAAAGATGATTGGAAATGCCTTGCTGCAGAGATTAGTTTTCACTGCTGTTAAGATGATTGATGAGTCTTGAAACCATATGATTGCTGCTGGGTATATAACTAAAGGGGGGTTATACAGTGCGAGTATGGAGCTGAGGGGCAGGGAGAGAGAGAGAGAGAAAGAGAAAGCTTCTCTCTCGCTCTCTGGGGGCTTAAAAAACTATATCATTTTGCTGAAGCATAAATTCTTTGTTTTCTGTACCAAGATATTAGATCACATGGTGTTATGAATTTAAGACCAAAATCCAAGCATTCTATAATCATTTTGAATCTTGAGATAAATGTTGTAGTGAATCTGGAAATAGGTCTTGTTTTGATATATGTGAAAAAAATTCTATAATATCATAGTCTTGAACAGTGACATTTTTATCTCTTTCCTAGTCAGTTCTCCTTTCAAAACTCTTTCTGGTGAGTTTGCCTGAAGATTACATGTTTCCTGCCCTGGTGTATAAGACAACCAGGCCTTGAATTCATCCAGAGTCTTCAGTACAGAGCTCTACTAAATATTTTCAAACCAATGGGAACTTCAGTGCCTCGTGCAGGGCAGAAGCCTGAAGTCCCAGTGCCTGCCATGGGGCTGAAGCTCCAAGCCCTGGCATACCCACAGTGTTCAAGCCCCAAGCCCCAGTGCTCCCTACACCTCTGAAACCTCAAGCTTCAGTGTCTCCTGCACACCATGGAGCTGAAAACCTGAGAACACCCATTTCACAGATGGAACCTGGAGCACTCCATGAGGGGATGTGGGGAGCTCTGGGAAATGTTTCTGAGATTTTAAGACCAGTTGACAGCTCAGATTCAGTTTCCAGTTCAAATCTATCAGTCAGCAGGAGATGGCAAGTGAGGGTTTGTATCTGACTTGCTCATACCTTTAAAGCAGACTGTGAACATCTAGGCTGTGGCCACACTAACCCCTCCTTTAGGAGGAGCTGTGGTAATGTGGCACTTCAGGATATGCTAATGAGGTTCTGCTATGAATATGCAGCACCTCATTAGCTTAATGGCAGCTGCGAGCACTTTAAAACTGCCGGTTTCAAAACGGACACCACCCATGTAGCTGGGGGGCCTTTCAAAATGGCCCCCTGATTTTGAAAGCCTCTTATTCCCGTCTGGTTTTGGGAATAAGGGGCTTCTGAAATCAGGAGTCTGTTTCAAAAGGCCCCTGGTGACACAGGCAGCATGTGTTTCAAAACCAGCAGTTTCGAAGCACACATGGCTGCCATTGTGCTAATGAGGTGCTGCATATTCATTGCAGCACTACGTTAGCATATCCTGAAGTGCCACGTTACCATAGCCCCTCCGAAAGGAGGGGCTAGTGTGGTTACAGCCCTAGTGACCAGACTGATAAACTCTGAAGGCGATTGCAGGCTGAGGGGCTAGGGGTACAATGAAGGAAATAAGCATCTTCTCCAGGAGGGGTTTGTTCAGAAATTTCCACATTTGCTCAGCTCATAAATTAAAAAAAAGAAAAAAAACTTTAACGTACAATGATGTCTGAGCTATTGTTGCCAAAACCCCAGCTCTGCCCCACTAGAAGCCTGTATTATTTTACAGTGAGCTTTCGGATTTCTTGAATCTAAATTGTAAGTCCTGTTTGAAACCATATCTTTCTGTCTGCATTTTGTGAACATTATGGTGCCTCAGGCTCTTCTTTTTGAAATAAAGGATTTCCCCAATGTCCTCCCTTGTTGAAAGCCTCCCTGTCATACCACACAATGGAAAAGATTCTCCCACATTGAGAACACCCTGACATAAAAAATATTGTCCTGTAGATTAGAATTTGGTCTGATAGATATATGGAGACTTACAAAATACCATTCTCCTTGACAACATCTTTTTTTTCTCCCCACTCTACTTCTCTGATGATAGCTTACTTAATGTTATCCCATAACTGATTTGTAAACAAAGGCATTGTGGGGACAATTTCAGGATCAAATAATGTGAATTGTCAATCAGAACCTTTCCCTGCTGGAGACTGAGGCTCCCAGGCCAATGTGGAGACTTAACAGCAAGGGAGACTCCGTATATTAAAAAACAGAAGTTGTTATTTTTATGTTCTGCCTTCAACAGATTATTGGGAGTCAGGGGAGAAGGTGGGCAAACTCCTAGCATACAAACTGACACAAAAATCCAACACTTTTAAATTCCCTTAATGTGTGATGCCCAGATAAAAACATAAACAACCCAGAAGGGCGTTAATAACTAAAGCTGATGTTTTTATTCAGAATTATGCAGAGCAGACGCACTCCCATCCCTTACCATGGCCCTTACTGGTTTCATTGCTATCTCAGAATAACATGGAGATATACCTGTCTCACAGAACTGGAAGGGACATTCAGAGGTCATCAGGTCCAGTCCCCTGTCCTCTCAGGAGGAGCTATCATCATCCCGACCAGATTTTTTTAAAAATTATTTATTTGGCCCTGATTTCCAAATAGCTCTTTGAAGGCTGAACTCACAAGCCTGGGTTTAGCAGGCCAAAGTACAAACCACTGAGCTATCCCTCCCTGCTGTGTGTAGCCCTGACCAAAATATGAAACATGATAAAGCCCTAGTCAGTGATGGATTTCTAGCGGAGCTTTTCTTTAAAAAAAAAAAAAAGACCAAATATCCTACAGGCTCCTTGATATGTTCAGTGAACCGAAGAAGACTGGTCCTTACTTCTCACTGTGCAAGATGCAATCCCACCTGTTATTCCCAAGCCAGGGAAAGATTCCACTAACCACACAGTTTATAAAGTGACAAATTGTGACAAGTAGATTCTTACCCAAGCTCTTGCTTGTAGGCTGGAAAAAGTTATCACTCAAATGACAAATATAAATTTGGAATCCTTAAATCTAGACATGATTCAGATAGCTTCAATTAACTTATTGTACAGCTGCAATAGCACAGTGCTTTACAGAAACTTTCACTGCATTGTCATTAGCTGTGTCTACACGTGCACGCTACTTCGAAGTAGCGGCACTAACTTCGAAATAGCGCCCGTCGCAGCTACACGCGTCGGGCGCTATTTCGAAGTTAACTTCGACGTTAGGCGGCGAGACGTCGAAGTCGCTAACCTCATGAGGGGATCGGAATAGCGCCCTACTTCGACGTTCAACGTCGAAGTAGGGTCTGTGTAGACGATCCGCGTCCCGCAACGTCGAAATTGCCGGGTCCTCCATGGCGGCCATCAGCTGAGGGGTTGAGAGATGCTCTCTCTCCAGCCCCTGCGGGGCTCTATGGTCACCGTGGGCAGCAGCCCTTAGCCCAGGGCTTCTGGCTGCTTCTGCGGCAGCTGGGGATCCATGCTGCAGGCACAGGGTCTGCAACCAGTTGTCAGCTCTGTGTATCTTGTGTTGTTTAGTGCAACTGTGTCTGGGAGGGGCCCTTTAAGGGAGCGGCTTGCTGTTGAGTCCGCCCTGTGACCCTGTCTGCAGCTGTGCCTGGCACCCTTATTTCGATGTGTGCTACTTTGGCGTGTAGACGTACCCTCGCAGCGCCTATTTCGATGTGGTGCCGCGCAACGTTGAAGTTGAACATCGACGTTGCCAGCCCTGGAGGACGTGTAGACATTATTCATCGAAAGATGTTGCTACATCGAAATAAGCTATTTCGATGTTGGCTTCACGTGTAGACGTAGCCATTAGATGCTGACACAGACCTTAGATAGAATTGCCTGGGATTCTTTTTTTAAAGTCATTGAGAGAATGGGATTTAATGACCATTTTTTCATTTCCATTAAACTGCTCACCCATCCTGTCTGGTGATCATCAGTAACTATATTTTGGAATGTAACAGAGAGAAAGCCGTGAGAGTCTATATGCTATCAAAACAAAAAAGCGGTAAAGTAGCACTTTAAAGACTAACGAAATAATTTAGTAGGTGACCTTTCGTGGGACAGACCAACTTATTCAGACTACAGCCAGACCAGAGGAGACTCAATATTTAAGGCAGAGAGAACCAAAAATAGTAAACAAGGTTGACAAATCAGAAATAAAAATTATTAAGGTGAGCAAATTAGTGAGCAGAGAGGTGGCGGGGGGGGGGGGGGGCGAATCAAGAATTAGATTAAGCCACATATGCAAAAGAGCCCCTATATTGTCCCAGAAAATATGCATCCCAGTTCAAACCATGTGTTAGTGTGTTGAATTTGAATATGAAAGAGAGTTCAGCAGTCTCTCTTTCCAAAGCAGTGTGAAAATTCTTCTCCAGTAAGTGCCAAACTCTTAAGTCATTAACAGAATGGCCCACTCCATTAAAATGTAGACTAACTGGTTTGTGGATCAGGAGTGTTTTGATGTCCATTTTGTGCCCATTAACTCTTTGTCTGAGAGAGTTTGAAGTCTATCCAATATACAAAGCATGTGGGCATTGTTGGCACATGATGGCATATGTGATGTGAGTTGAGGAACAAGAGAATGTGCCCATGATTCTGTGAATAACCTGGTTAGGTCCAGTAATGGTATCTCCAGAACAGATATGTGGACAAAGTTGGCAACAGGCTCTGTTGCAAGGAAAAGTTCCAGGACTGGTGTTCCTGCAG
The DNA here is from genome assembly GCF_033958435.1 of Carettochelys insculpta. NCBI lineage: Eukaryota > Metazoa > Chordata > Testudines > Carettochelyidae > Carettochelys > Carettochelys insculpta. Next base: position 143,709,789 of record NC_134137.1, read on the forward strand.
CATAGACTGTGGCTATTCGTGAGGATCCTCATAAGGTTGGGAGGTTGTCTGTAGGAGAGAACAGGCCTGTCATCTAGGGCCTTCTGGAGTGTGGCATACTGATTAAAGATAGGTTGTAGGTCTTTAATAATGTGTTGCAGTGGTTTGAGTTGGGGGTTGTAGGTAAGGACCAGTGGTGTTCTGTTCTTGGCTTTTTTGGGCCTGTTTTGTAGTAACTGGTCTCTGGGTAGTCGTCTGGCCCTGTTGATTTCTTTTTTTATTTCTCCGGGTAGGTAATTTAGGTTTATGAATATTTGGTAAAGATCTTGTAGTTTTTGGTCTCTGTCAGTAGGATCAGAGCAAATGCGATTGTACCTAAGGGCTTGACTGTAAACAACGGATCTAGTTATGTGCTCAGGTTGGAAGCTAGAAGCATGTAGGTAAGTATAGTGATCAGTGGGTTTCTGGTAGAGTGTGGTACCAATTAGGCCATCCTTGATTTGTACTGTAGTGTCTAGGAAATGCATTTCTCGCATGGAATAGTCAAGGCATAAGTTGATGGTGGGGTGAAGACTGTTAAAGTCCCTGTGGAATTCTTCTAGAGTCTCTACACCATGGGTCCAAATCATAAAGATGTCATCAATGTATCTTAAGTAGAGGAGGAGTAATAGGGGACGAGAGCCGAGGAATCATTTTTCCAGGTCCTCCATAAATATATTAGTGTATTGTGGGGCCATGCGGGTACCCATAGCAGTTCCACTAATCTGGAGCTATAAATTGTTCCCAAATTGGAAATAATTGTGGATGAGAACAAAGTTACAGAGGTCAGACACCAGATTGACTGTCGTGACATCAGGGATGGTATTCCTGATTGCTTGTAATCCATCTTGTGTCGAATATTGGCGTAGAGAGCCTCTACATCCATGGTGGCAGGGATGGTGTTGTCAAGAACTTTTCCAACTTTTTGTAATTTCCTCAGGAATTCAGTGGTATCTCAGAGACAGCTGGGAGCATTGGTGGCATAGGGTTTGAGGAGGGAGTCCACGTAACTGGATAGTCTGGTGGTAAGGGTGCCAATATCCAAAATGATAGGTCGTCCAGGTTCCCAGGTTTATGGAGTTTGGGAAGTAAATAGAATAACCCAGGATGGGGCTCAGATGGTGCATCTGAGTGAATAAGGTCCCAAGTAGCAGCAGGGAGTTCCTTAAGTAGTTGTTATAATTTCTTTTGGAATTCCAAAGTGGGATCAGAGTAGAGAGGTCTGTGAAATGTGGTGTTGGAGAGTTGTCTGGCTGCCTCCTGTTCATAGTCTGATGTATTCATGATGACAACAGCACTCCCTTTGTCAGCTGGTTTGATTATAATGTCTGGGTTATTTTTGAGACTCTGCACAGCATAGCGTTCAGCACAGATTTTGGAATCACTCTCATAGGAAAGAGCCTATGTTACCAGATGTCCCTATTTGCTTTTGTCAGAGAGCTGAATTGCTGGCATGCACAATCCACACATTAAGGTTGGCCCTATATGACATGAGTTTTATTGCTACTGTTGTGCTATTCTATTCCTTCACACACATGGGTTGATGCCCAGATTGCTAGAATTTGTAAAGGTTCGAGTGTTTATCCAGCTCCAAGGCTCACTGGAACAAGCTGAAAGCATTTGAACTAACTAAATGCACACACTGGGCTTTGATCAGTCACTGGGATTGCCCATGGTAACTGATGGCAGTAAAATATCCAGGAAGATTTAAAGCAAATTGTTAACTTAGAACCTATCATCACACAAATGACTAATGACTTACTCGGGTAAATGGGAAGCCATCAACCTCTGCCTCTGGGGAAATATAAACCTGATAAAAGTAAATGTGTTATCAAGATTAATATGTAATCATGGGAACTCACTTCAAAAACCCCAATGCTATTTTCTGGAAATCACTGAGACCCTCACAAAATTGTTGTGGGGTATAGGTGCATCTCCTTTATGGGACATTAGCTAACCCCTCAGCAGGAAAACATTTTGGAAGTGTATTGGTATGCAGAACTTACTACTTACAATATTTTGCTATACTGGAAACCTAAATCTGCACCTCAAGGCACAATGGCTGATCAAAGGACCAACCGACCTGGCTGCAAAGAAAAGGATGATGTACAGCAGACAGCAAACCCTAGAAAAAATGTAAGTCCATTTATGACAGCTTCCTAGAAATGGCTAACTAACAATCGCTCAAGGAGAGTTGAATGGAAGGATGAAAATAAAGCCATGTTTCCTCTTTTTTTCTCTGTGCATCATCCCCCACTCCCTTTTCCTTCTGAACTTTGGTTTCCTTCATTTTCTACAGGTGCCATAAAAATATGTGTGCTTCATAAGACTCAATTATTACTTCTGTATAGCAAGAGTGGGACAGGCCTGGTCAAGGAGTGCCTGATATTCACCCTATGGAAGGAGCAGGAAGACATAGATGATTTGGCAATCATTCAAGTAATAATAGCAATAGTACTTCAGTAATGCCTCAAAGCTCCTGCAGTTAGAACTCCTGCTATGGAGCAGTTTGAGACAGCTACTCATTCTATTTTTTTAGCCCGTAAGGACCTCCCCAGCATGACCCTGGATGCTTTGGCTATCTGCCAGGGAGAGCTTTTAAGGCAATAAGACCTGAACTATGTGACAGAAAGAGTTAAAAACCCCACTAGCACTTAGTGATGAGCTGATAAGACTGCTGGCTTAATGCTGAGGAGTTTCATTTCTTAATGAGAACAGCAATGAAGGGTCCTGTGGCACCTTATAGACTAACAGAAAAGTTTTGAGCAAACTCATGCTCAAAAACTTTTCTGTTAGTCTATAAGGTGCCACAGGACCCTTCGTTGCTGTTACAGATCCAGACTAACACGGCTACCCCTCCGATACTTGACATTTCTTAATGACTAACTCTATTTATATTTCACTTCATCCTCAGCTAGAACAACAGAAAAGCTGGGGATGGATGTTTACAGAAACTTAACGTAAACATTTCTAGATTCGTTCAGGCATATTAGTTGTGATAATTGCCAACTATTAAAGAAAAATGCCAGTAACACCTCAAATTAAGAGTAATTACAAATATTCACATAATTTAGATCTGTTGAAAACATTTTATTGTACAGCAGGCTAATTAAACATCAACTTGGTTTTTCAGTAACACATTTGTTTAGGGCAAGTCTACATTTGCCATTTAAAGCACAAAAGATCCCTTTTGAATGCAAAGATTGTGGGAGTGTCTACTCTTGCCAATGACTTTTTGTGTTGAAACTCAGTTGTTTCTCTGCAAACAGAAAACCACCTCCAGGAGTAGTGATAGTTTTGCAGTGAGGTGCAAGTGAAGGCAAGTTCTTCTTATTTACATATCTTTGCAAGTGCTCACTTACCATCAGACCAGGTGATAAAGGCCACTCAAAAGAGGAACTTATCCCCTGCTTGGAGCAATGCTGAGCTACTGGAGCTGATCAGCATTTCGGAAGAGGAAGCTGTGCAGGGACCCAGGGTGCCCTGAGATCACCCCCAGCTTCCCATAAGACCTGTCCTCAAACTGGAGAGAGCTGGACTGTGGGATAACTGCCCTCAATGCACTGCTTTCATCGGCAATGGAAGTGCTGCAAATGTGAACATGATCTGACACCCGTGGTAATAAGTAAGAATACAAACCAGTGCTCTTCCTTTACCAGTTCCCTATCACTGGTGAAACTGACAGCACAAAACTCTGCAAGTGTAGACATACCCTTATCCCTAGGCTTAAAAAGCGCTGTACGTAAAATGGGTTAAATCAATTTGTCAAGCAATCAGAACCAACTGAAGCATATTTAACCTACTGGGAAGAGTCCTGAGCTGTACTGGGACTGCTGAATGGGTTGCTTTATACAACTTCTAGCTCTACCCCACCCCAATCCTGGGCCTGACTCAGAGCTAGTATAGAAAATGAGGTAACCTAAAGCAGCCTCATGGTTTCTGTAAATTATTCAGACTTATTATACACAAAGGGCTGTAAAAACAACAAGTCCCGTGGCACCTTATTGACTAATACATTTCTTAGAACATAAGCTTTTGTGGGCAAAGACCTGCTTCGTCAGATGTGTGTAGTTGGAGATTCCAGAGGCAGGTCTAAATATACAGGCTCACAAAAAGAAGGGAGTACTGATCAAGAAGAAGGCCAGAGTTGTCTGGTCAGGGAGGATGTGGCCTATGTCCAGCAGCTGAAGTGGAGGTGTGAACACCAAGGCCATGTCTACACTATAGCAATCATCGGGAAGATGATCTTCCAGAAGAGCACGTCCATACATAAAACACAGTCCAAAAGAGCTACATCTTCATCCAGAAGAGTGTGTCCATACAGCCACAGACTCTCTTCCAGAAGAAAGGGCCAGGAAACACCGTGGACAGGGTCATATGGCTCGAAAGCCCTTCCAAGAGCAACGGCCATGCACTGCCCCTGCCAAACAGCCCCCCTCCACACATGCTGTTGAGGCCTGCCGAGCTGTTTACAGTGAGGCTGAGTCTGTGTCCAGTCCTGACCCTCACTTGTAAGAGACATGGACCCACAGCAGCTGCAGACCCACAGGAACACCCTGACTCTCCTGCTGACCATCCTTCTTGATGCCATCCTCAGCCTCCTATATGGCAGGACACCTGGCCCCAGGGGTCCTGATCCACCACAGTCCCTGCTGTGCTCCTCCACCCCTGCAGGCCTTCTGATGCCTGTGGACCCACCCCGCAAGCTCCAACTGGTAGGACAGGGTTGTCCTGGCTGCGTGCGATAACGCACGCTGGCTGCAGAACCTCCAAATAAAGAAGGAAACCTTCATGGAAACCAGCAGCTGGTTCGCCCCCATCCTCCAACACCAGGGCATCCGGAAACGGCCAGCTCTATCTGTGAGGAAGCACATGGCCGTCGCTATATGGGAGATGGCCACCCAGGCCAGCTACCACTCCACTGGGCAGCAGTTCAGGATGGGCAAGTCCACTGTCGGGGCCGTCATACTCACAGTAAAGCATGCTCTGTGCCCTGGCCTGGCACAAGGAGTGGGAAGGGGGGCTGCTGGGCAAGGGATCCCTTGAGGGCCAGGAGCAGGGGTGTGTGGGAGGCAGGTGTGCCTAACCCAGGGGGACAGTGATGCTCTGACCATGCACAGGGCTGCAGCTGGAGAGGCAGCCCTGCAAGGTGGGCCAGAGAGCCTGGCAGGAAGGGAGGTGGGGCTCAGGGAAGGGGTAGGGGGAATAAGTTTGGAGATAGCGGAGGGGACAGGGGAGAGGGTTTGAAGAGGGGGAAGTGGCACCCCTGTGCACACCCATGAGCGTGCTCACTCTCTGTCCCCTGCAGCTCATGAGGATCATCAACTAGGTATTGCTCCAGAGGCTTGTGTACATCAGGGACCTGGATGCGGCCATTGCAGGGTTTTCTGCCCTTGGCTACCCCCCAGCACTTTGGAGCAATTGATGAGATGCACAACTCCAACAGGGGCTCAGAACACAGTGGCAGCTGATGCATGAACCATAAGGGATACCATTCTGTCATGTTCTAGGCATTGGTGGACCATCGAGGCCCGTTCATGGATAGTTACGTGGGCTGGCCAAGCTGGTTGCATGATGCATGTGTCTTCAGGAACTCTGCCAGGTACTGCAGGATTGAGGCTGTCACCTATATCCCCCAGAAGGAGCACGCTGTGGAGGATGTCGCCATGTCCGTCTGCTAGTGGGTGACCCAGCAAACCCTCTGCAGTCCTGGCTGATGCAACCATACATGGGACACTTCAGCCCCTCCCAGGAGCTCTTCAACTGCTGGCTTACGCAGGCACACTACCCCACTGAGTGCACCTTCGTCCACTTGAAGGCGAGATTTAGGAGCCTCCTCACATGCCTCAGTGTTGGGGTGGAGAATGTCCCCCAGGTCATGGGGGCCTGCTCTGCCCTCCACAATCTCATAGGCTACGTCTACACGTGCACCCAACTTCGAAATAGCTTATTTCGATGTTGCGACATCGAAATAGGCTATTTCGATGAATAACGTCTACACGTCCTCCAGGGCTGGCAACGTCGATGTTCAACTTCGACGTTGCTCAGCCCAACATCGAAATAGGCACAGCGAGGGAACGTCTACACTGCAAAGTAGCACACATCGAAATAAGGGAGCCAGGCACAGCTGCAGACAGGGTCACGGGGCGGACTCAACAGCAAGTCGCTCCCTTAAAGGGCCCCTCCCAGACACACTTTCATTAAACAGTGCAAGATACACAGAGCCAACAACTAGTTGCAGACCCTGTATATGCAGCACGGACCCCCAGCTGCAGCAGCAGCAGCCAGAAGCCCTGGGCTAAGGGCTGCTGCACACAGTGACCACAGAGCCCCGCAAGGGCTGGAGAGAGAGTATCTCTCAACCCCCCAGCTGATGGCCGCCATGGAGGACCCCGCTATTTCGATGTTGCGGGACGCGGATCGTCTACACGTCCCTACTTCGATGTTGAACGTCGAAGTAGGGCACTATTCCCATCCCCTCATGGGGTTAGCGACTTCGACGTCTCGCCGCCTAATGTCGATTTCAACTTCGAAATAGCGCCCAACACGTGTAGACGTGACGGGCGCTATTTCGAAGTTACTGCCGCTACTTCGAAGTAGCGTGCACGTGTAGACGCAGCCATAGAGTCCAGAGAGGAGACTTTCCCCCAGGGCTGGGTGGCTGTGTAGGCTGTGGCATCCTCCTCATGACCCCAGCATCAGGCCCTCCAGGCATGGGCCCGTGGAGCTGCAGCTGATGGGGCTGGTCCAGCCCTGGCTGCGGGACTTGGATGGAGCTGGAAGGCCTTGGGGATGTCCTGGGGCTCTCCTGGCCCTCAGAGGGCACAGCCGTAAGAGATGCGGGGAGAGAGACCCAAGGGATGGGCATGACCCGGGGATGTCCCTGGAGTGGTGGCTCATGTTCACTGCTTGGTGACCCATGCCACACATGGCCTCTGCGAAGCCTTGGGGGTGGTGCTGGCCGTGGCAGAATCCCCTGCACCCCACCAGGGAATGGTCTAGTGGGTGATGGGGGTGGGTTCAGACATGGGGGGAATCCCTGCTTGAGTGGCAGGTGTGTTGGGTGCAGCCTGGCCCCGCTCAGGCCCCTAACGCACACATGGGGCTTGAAGTGCTGTCCACAGGGAAGAGTGCTGGTTGTCACCTGTGCAGGCCCAGGGCACACTCCAGTTTGGGACATCTGGGGTTGGGCTGTCATGTGTGCCCCAGTGTTCCCCCGACCCTTGAGGTATGTGTCACACTGCACACTTACCAGAGAGTCCCTTGAAGAGGTCAGGGGATGCCCAGCTGGAGGAGGCCTGGCTAGAGAAGGCTGAGGGTATCTCTATCATAAGGGAGCCCTCAGAGGACTCATCCCCAGATGGGACATCCAGCTTTGCAGAGTTGGACTGATTGGAGGATCCAGGTTGGTTCTCGTCCAGACCTGGCTCCCCCTCTATGCTGCAGGGGGCTCTGGCTCTGCTGTGTCCAGGCTGCTGCAGGTAGGGAGGTTCATCACCTGCCAGGAAGTCCCACAACTCCCAGTATTAGGGGCACATTGCAGGGTCCTCATGTACCAGGCCCTCATGGCCTAAACTACTTCACCTTGCACCAGACCTGGATGAGAGTCCAGGCAGGGTGGCCTCAGGTAGCCAGGCCAGTGGTGAGATGCATGAGGGCAGGTGCCTTTTGTTGGTACTCTGTAGTGTCCCGCAGCACCTCCTCATTCCTCCAGAGCCCAAGGAGGTCTTGGGGCTCCATTTCTGTTGACAAAGGGGCCCTCCATTTTGTGGTCTGGGCAAGGTCCGGGCTGCCCTCATCCAGTTCCCTGGGGATGGGGGGGAGTGGCGCAGAATAGATGGCTGTTGGCCATTGCTGTCTCAGTGCTTACTACAGGGTGTCTGAGGAGTATGTCGGGCAGAGGTGCACTTGCCTGCTACCTCCACACTGTCAGCTTCTTGCCACAGGGTTTCTGGGTCCTTGCAGCTTTAAAAATGGCTGGAGGCAGAGGCCATAGAGCCCAGCTGGTGCTGGCAGAAGAATGCCCGTGCTCCAGCTGGCCACCACCATGGAGGACCACTCTTCCAGAAGAAGGGGTTGCAAAGCATCTACATGCACTTTCTTCCAGAGGATTCTTCCGAAAGAGGGCACCCTTTGGCCATTTCCGCACATGCCACTTTCGGAGAAAGTGGCATGCTAATAAGTGGCCTGAAATATGCTAAGGAGGTTCGGATGTAAATTCCCCATTCCTCATTAGCATAAGGTCACATGATTTGGAGTCCGGAAGACACCTTTCCAGACTACAAAACAGCATATAGAAGCATGGCTCCTGGGGGGTTGAGGCCCCTTCTTCCCCGAAAATTTTTGGGAGTCTCTTCCAGACTCCAAATCATGTGACCTTATGCTAATGAGGCACTGGGAATTTAAATACGTGCTTCATTAGCATATTTTGGGCTGTTTATTAGCGTGCCACTTTTGGAGAAACTGGCATGTGTAGAAACAGCCTTTGTGTGTAGATACTCCTGGCGTATTCTGGAAAAACACCACCTGCTTCCAGAAGGACTTATGTGTTTAGACATGGCCCAAGAGAGACGAAACTGTTTTTTGTAGTTGGCCAGCCATTCCCGGTCTCTGTTCAATCCCTGATAGATGGTGTCAAACTTGCAAATGAACTTCAGCTCTGCAGTTTCTCTTTGGAGTTTGTTTTTGAAGTTTTTTGCTGCAGGATGGCTAGTTTTAAATCTGTTACTGAGCTTCCAGGAGATTGAAGTGTTCTTCTACAGGATTTGTATGTTACCCTTCCTGATGTCTGATTTGTGTCCATTTACTCTTTTACATAGAGGCTGTCCTGTCTGGCCAATGTATATGGCAGAGGGACATTGCTGGCACAGGATGGTATATACTACACTAGTAGATGTGCTGGTGAATGAGCCCTGATGGTTTGGTTGATGTGGTTAGGTCCTGTACTGGTGTAGATATGTGAGCAGTGTTAGCACCAAGGTTTGTTGCAGGAATTGGTTCCAGGTTTAGCATTATTGTGGTTGGTGTATAGTTGCTGCTGTGAATTTGTTTCAGGTTGGCGGGCTGTCTGTAGGCAAGGACTGGCCTCCCAAGGCTGTGAGAGTGCTATAGTATCAGATAGCGATCTTCAGAGAACAGCAGTGTTCTTGGCAAGCCCCCTTTCTTGTGTCCTGTGCTGAGCAGCTGAATAACGCCTGAGATTCCCCTACACTATGGTAATTTCAATTAACACACCATTAAGGTGGCTTCCCCTCTGCTTTCCAATGCCACAGCAATGGAAAATAGGAAGAACACGAGTCACGGCTGGGTCCACTGTCTTAAATCTGAAGGGTAAATGTAATAGAGGAGTTATTGCTTGACAATGATAGTTACTAGGAGTTCTTTGTGCATTATTATGACATCAGTAGATCAGAAAAAACTGTTAATGCGTTGTTATCCCCACATGTTTAATGTTTTAATAAATCCATATGAAATACATACAGGATACACTTGAACTCCCAGATTTAGTCAGAGTTGTGCAAGGACTTATCCAGACATATACCACTGAGGTTAAACCAGATGGAGCTGCATAGTTAGAATCCAACAGAACTCTTTGAAATATAGTCTTGGATTAAAGTATTACAAAAATACTTCTCTTCTTCCCCTCCCACCTCCCTCACCCTGAGCCTTAGGTCTTTGCTGTGCAGTGGCAGCAGAAATATTTCATGGATATTGTGCTGGATATAGGAACAGTTATGCTGTATGATTGTCAGAGAGATTTATTGTGGTTATATTTACAAGAAAAAAATGTGAGGTCTCTGCTACAGTAAAGCCTTGCAGGGATTAAACATGTGAATCCCCATTAAAAATACCTTCTGGTAGAAACCAGGATTGTGAGATCTCTTCTTCTCCCTGAACCCCACTGCCCTTCCCCTGACAGACAGCAATTCCTAAGTGTGTCATCTTATGTTGAGAAAGAATCCTCTGACATAAACAGTAGAACTAACTCTGACATGATTCTACACTGGGGGAGGTGAAAGAAGCAAACCTGCGAGCAACAATTCACCTTCCACCATGGAAATTAACCCCTCTTTCTGACAAGTCCAAGCTATACCATGTGGAGGAAAACTGCTCAGGGAGGAAACTGTCCAATCAATGAGTTTTCGCAGTCCTTACTGCTGTCTCACATATAGATCCATGTTCTGTTATTGCACTAAATTTTCATGTCCTGGCCTCACATTGGTGTTAAAGTGTATTTCTTTCGATTATTCACTGTGGAAAGGAAGGATGCTGATCCCAGCTAAACAGGATAACTGAGAATCTTTTCATGCCAACATTTGAAGCCTCCTTAAACATATCAACCGTTTTGCATAACAGTTAAATTACTGAGTGTTTTTGACTAAGTTTCTCTCCTTTTTGCAATTGCACCCTGAATCCTGTTAGAATCTGCCGCACTCGGAAGCGTGTGTTGTTTAGAGACACGTTTGGTAATAAAAACTCTTCAAACTGGAGAAAAATGTGCCATCTTGCCACTATTTATATTTTCTAGGCCATAAGTTTATGGTTTTAGTCTCATGAGCTCCAGCACCGTTATTGCATGTGAAACCTTTGTTTTCTCACATTTTCTGAAGTCTTTTGACATGGATTCACACCATTATTGTATTTTAGTTAACCTTGGTCATGACCAGGAAACTGGCAGTCTGACCTAGTGGTCAAAGCAGGAGTCAGTCCAGGTTAGCTACAGAGACATCAGAGGGCAAATGGAGAATCAAGCATTGGGAGACAGACAAAGTCAGGTTACCAGTAAGCAAAACCACAGATTAGTAACGGGAGTCAGGATAGGTCAGGGTACCAGGAAGTCAGTCCAGGGAAACAGGAACAGGACACAGTCCAGGGGTGGGTGGATACTAGTTGTATTGGCAACTTTCTGTTCCTGTGCTGGGGTTATATAAGAACTGTAGACTAATCAGGACCCCTAGCAACCATCGATCAGATTTCAGGAGTAGACATTAGTGGACAGCAAGTTGGTATTGTGGATGCAGGCTGGAGATTTCTGACAACATAAGCAATTAATAATGTGGGTTTTATCAAGTTCTGGCTGTTGGTATACAGACACTCGATCACAAAGACTGCAGCAGGTGTGCATACAAAGGCTTGCTTAGAGCACCTTTGGTAAGTCTGACTGTAAGATATCATTGAAAGTCCTGTTGCTTGGATTCTTCTTCTATGAACATCATAAGCTACAAGTGTGCAACTCCATTTTGTGTTCCAGCTATTGAAAGTTATTTGACTTCACTGTGAGCTCCTGAGTGCTCTGCACTTTTGAATTTCAGGCTATTTATTTAGGGGCCTAAATATCATGGGTTTTATTTTTATTAATGTTTGAATTATAGGATATATATTCAGGCTATACAAATACTTTAATTAAAACATATACAAAGTATTTTTATTTAAGCAAAAATGTTACAGCTCTGTTCAGACACAGGAGGAATTCTGGGAAGGAGCTGAGACCTCAATATTTGGTATTCTTGGTAGTATGGTTTTAGCAATATGTGTATAAATCTTGTAATATAGGCAACAGTTCTCAGCTGGGAATGTCAGACATAGGGTCAGCAGGCCAGATCCGGCTCACCGGACCCTTTCCTCTTGCTTCAATTTCCCTCTGCAATTAACCAAGAATTCAGTCTACTCAGTGCAATCCAAGGACCCAGGAGGAGAAAGGCTCTGATAAGGGAACTCATAGCTGACAGTCCAGGCAGCAGAGCCACCTCAGCAACAGCCCTTTATGTAGGTGTCAGGGATGACACCACATTTCTAAACATCCAGGCTTTAGGGGAGGCCCCTTCTATTTTCTGCCACTCCAGTCTTTGTTAACCTTTTCTGCTTACATGAGCAGAAAAGGCCCCTTCTACTCCAGTCCCTGCTTCCACAGAATCTTCTTGCTTCAAGAAGAGACATTGTTCTCAGCCTCCTCATCCTTTGCCCCACTGCACTTCATGCACTGCCACTGAACCCATACAATGAGGTTCAACACAAAAAATGAGATGCTTCCTTTTGCAAGACTGTAAAATATCCTTTTCTTCAGTGAACTGGGCCTCAGAGCCAGTAACGGAAAGGGTAATTTGTTAGATAGCACAGAAGGAGTTAAACAAGCTTGTTCCCAAACTAACCAGTTTTTCTTGATAGAGGCAGAATTTGGGACAATGGATGTTTTTACTGATGAATGCAGCAGGTTAATTTTTAAATATTGCCTACCATGGCTGGATTACTGCATTTTCCAAAATCTAACTATTGATCAACAGAATTATGAAGGTTGTCTTTACGGTTTTTATCTGATGACTTCCAGATAATACTACAAAGTGTGTACCATGTGTGCAAAGACACTTCATGGTACATTTATTACAGCTCAATGTAACTAACTAGTTATTGAAGAAACCAGTAGTTCAATGCCCCAAAAGGCTGTTTATTCAAAACCAAGATAACGCAGAAGACTTAAATGTATCATCCTCAAATTAAGTTCTCAAAGACGGCTATATCTTGATTTCTCCAGAGATGACTACTTCTTATTCTTATTCTTATTATTATATCAGAAGGCTATATTACATATGTTTCCAAAATTTTAGATGTCTTCAAGTCACCTGTATGTTACATATTAATGTGAATCCCTCTAGAAATAGCCTTTCTGCCTGGCTGCCTTTCTTTATTAGACAATTAATTCTTTAATCAGCAGGATGTTCCAGTAACATGAGAGACTCATAGGATGAAGGCAATATGATATAGAGTAAAACATGAAAAAGCCTGCATCCAGGGAATATAAAAGAGATTTATTTTCTTAAGGCTATATGTAGTTTCTCAAAGAGTTGTAATATTCATAAGCACATAACTCATACGACCTAATGAAAGAGCCTCTTTGAAACTTTACATCCTGTAGTGCTAGACCTCTGACCTCATTTTAACATCGATATCTCTTTTCCCAGAAAAGAAGATCATTTTCTTTATGGCTACGGTGTCTCTCAAGAACCATCAATTATCATAATTATCTAAGCTCAGTAGTTTGCTAGTATTCCCTAAATACCAGTTTAAAAGTCCTATGATAGTTCTTGTAAAATTAACTCAGTCCTCGAGGTGGCTCATCAACTAAATCTAGACCCTCTTGGCAAAAGAAATGAATATTGGGGCATTCCCACTGAAGACTTATTCGTGTTATGAGAATTTCAGCATTTCATGCAGTACGTCCTAAGGAGTCTTGTCATGTACGCCTTGTGACATCATCTCCATATAGGCCTTGGTTTTCCATTGTGGCTGGGAAATTTCTTCCACAGTGTCAAGTTCCCATGCTGTTTTCATATCTGTCTGATCTCTTCTCTTCATGAAGTGGCTTTTATAGTAAGTAAATAGAATATCTCTTTTTCAACCAAAATCTACAAATGAATTCAATGATATCATCATATCCATCCCCAAACAACTCCAAAAGAAACTCTACACATTCATCTCCCACAAATTCATCTGCAGGTATGTCTACACAGCAACATTATTCTGAAATAAGCTATTCCAGAAGGCCATGTGTACACTTGGCCAAAATTTCAAAAGCACCACCATCATCAATAACCACAGGCTCAGCGCCCATTGGTGTCTGATGCCTCTCTCACTATTTTCTTCCATCTTTCCCTGTCCAGTGCAGGGTGGCTTAATTTCTGTAGACTAGCTCCGCACCAATCTACTATGGAGTCTGCCTCTTCTATTCAAACCGTCCATTATGCCGAATACCAGGGTCTTGATTTTTTGTTCGTCATTCATTCTGCAAGTATGCCCAAATAGTTGTAGCTTCCGTTTTATCACCCTCTGCAGCAGGTTCTCTTTCAGCTGTATCTTTCTATATAATTCCTCATTGATGAACTTCTGCATCCATCCTATTCTCAGCATCTTTCTATCACAACTCCTTTTGAATACCAATATTTTTCTTTTCGAATCTTTCGTTATCACCCGTGTCTCACATCCGTACAACATGCTGCTGAATACACACATTTTGAAGACATTCAACTTCATTCTTAATTGCTTTGCTTTTCCAGATCTTATCCATCACCTTCAACTCACTTTTGCTTTCGCTATTCTAGTCGCTACTTCCTTCTTACAAGTCTAGATCATACATTATGTTGCTCCCCAGATATGTGAACTTCTCCACATTTTCTAGTTCAATACCATCGACACTGATCTTCCTTCCTATTTTCTTATCTCCAAATACCATTGTTTTTGTTTTACCAATGTTCATAAGCAGTCCGTACCGCTTCCCTTCTTCATTTAACACCTGCACCATTTTTGCTAGCTTCTCCTCCTCTTCCTCAGTGATAATTATATCATCTGCAAATGTTGTTGTTAATTATTTTCCCATGCACAGATCCCCCTTCTACCTCTTCCTTGATCTTGTCCAGTGAAAAGGCCCTGTGTAGATGAACCATGCGTGATCGAAATGCGGCACTTTCGATGTGCCAAGGCTGGCAGCATGCTAATGAGGCACTAAATATTCATTTCAGCGCCTCATTAGTATTCTCCAATTTGGCCCTTAGAATGGCCCTTTCGAAATCTTGGCCAAATTTAGACACAGCCAAAGAGAAATTCCAGAATAGCTCATTTCAAAATAACACTGCTACACACAAAAAGCGGCATTTTGAAATACTGCCTCTTTTTTTTTTTAAATACAGCATCTACACACAATAGAGCCTGTTTTGAAAAGAAAACAAAATATTTCAAAATACGGTCTATTCCTTGTCTAAACAGCCCCTATTTTGAAGTGGCGATTTCAAAATAGGTGCTATTACTTGTGTAATGAGGTTTACCTATTTCAAAATAAGCCAATCAATATTTTGAAATTATTTTGAAGCAGTAGTTGCATTGCATAGAGGCTAGCAAAGTTATTTCAAAGTAAAGTTTGCTATTTTGAAGTAACTGCTTTGTAGACTTACCCTGAGGGATCTTCTATATTCTTCCCAAGATACACAAACCATGGCAGACTCATCATATGTGACCAGAGCACATCTGCAGAAGAAATATCCAAACTCATAGGAGCCATTCTCAAAGCAATCACTAGACAAAGGGTCAGCCCCTCCCGGATGCCAATGACTTCATCCAGAAACTCTACAATATTAACACCCTCCATCAGACCACCATCCTTTCTGCCTTGGATGTCATCTCCCTCTATCTCAACATCCCTCACAATGACAGCATGGCAGCTGGCCTCAAATATTTGAGGCAATAAACAGACTTCATATATCCATCCCAAACACATCATCAAATTCAGCTGTTTCATTCTCACTCATAGCAATTTAACATTCAGCAGCAAACACTTTGTCCAAACCACAAGAATAGCCATGGATACAAGGATGCTGACTTCTATTGCTGGACAAAATTTAATATTCCCATTTGTGTTTGTGACAAATGATTTTGCCACCTGTGGACTGCATTGTCAACCTTTAATTGAAATGGATGTGATTTGTAAAAGAAACACAACACAAATCCCCCTAGTCCAATTCATTGTTTGCAGGCAACTGATTACTCCACTGTGTGGTCACTGAGCTGTACACTTATGGAGAAGGCAATGTAAGGTAAGTATTTTTTAACAAATAGGAATGACTCCTAGCAAATATACATACTTTTCTGGTAAAATTTCACTTTTCAAGGCATTTGTTATGGTTTGCATTTCCTGGTCACCTTTTCCAATGGGCCGGGGGTGCTGAGGCATTAGCATACAATATTCTACATTTGTACTGGGGGCTTGTAATAACTTTTACAATGGTTCATAGATTAATAAACATTAAAATGAAGCTAGAAACATAACAGGCTCTGGGCAGCATCTGCCTCTTCTGTTTCTGCTGCCATTTGTACATCTGGCCATTACTCAAGGGAACATTGAAAAGCTCTTCCAAGTTCAGCCCTGGGATGTGCTGCAGCTGCTGCTTCTCATCATCAGCTGCATAGTCATTTCACTGGCCTCATTCAGGGCTTGCTGTGAGTCCCCTCAGTTCCCATTGTGAATTTGGGGACCAGCAGGTCGTGATCCCAGCTGATTAGTTCATGGTGCACCACCATTGGCTCTGTCCTTGGACCCACATCCAGCAGCCAGTCAGACTCATCACAAAAGAGGCATGAAGTCAACAAGTTGCCCAGTGTGTGGTGCTGGTCCCCAATATTTCAGTAGCTGGTGCTGAGTCATTCAATCTGCTCCTTTCACTGGTTGTTGGTCCACTCTATTTCCAACACTTCCTGGATCTTTCTATTTGCTGGAAGGCAGGGTCATTACTGGTACTTTCACTAAATCCACTGTTGTGCTCCAGAGACTAAACCAACTCCAGCTCCTGCAACTATTATTGTTGATTTATAGTACATCTTGGAACAAGGGGAAGTTCCAGCAGACTGGAAAAGAACTTGTGTTCTGTCAATGCACGAGTGAACAGGAATACTTGGGTAATTATAGACCTGTCACTCTAACACTGATCTCGGACAAGCTATTGGAGAGGCTATTATGGGACTCAATTAATAAAGAATTAAAGGAGGGTAGTATAATTAATGCCAATCAACATGAGTTTATGGAAAACAGATGCTGTCAAACTAACTTGATATCTTTTATGATGAGATTACAAGTTTGGATGATTAAGATCATAGCGTTGATATAATATACTTACACTTCTCAAAGACATTTGCCTGGGTAGATCAACATTTTGATTACAAAATTATAACAATATAAAACAACATGGCACATATTAAATAGATTAAAAGCTGCCTAACTGAAACATCTCAACGTGTAAATAGGGAATCATCATTAAGCAGGTGTGTTTCTACTGGTGTCCTTCAGACCTTGGCTCTTTGCCCTGTGCTATTTAACCTTTTTACCAGTGACTTGAATGAGAAGATAAACTCAACTGATAATGCTTGCAAATGATTCAAAAATTGGAGAAGTGGGAAATAATAAAAAGGACTGATCACAGGTACAGAACAGATCACAGTGGATGAGTTTTAATGTGCCTATGTGTAAATGTATACATACAGAACAATTTAGGCCATACTTATAGGAAGAGGCATTCTATCCCAGGAAGCATAGCCTTTGAAAAAGGTGAATAACCAACTGAAAGAGGTGGATAATCAACGGAAGATAAGTTTTCAGTGCAGTGCTATGGCTAAAAAGGCTAATGTAATTGTAATGTAATTGGATGGATATACAGGGATTCTCAATTAAGAGCAGATAAGTTATTTTTCCTTGTATTGGCACTGGCGTGACCATTACAGGAATACTGTGTCTAGTTCTGGTATCTACAATTCAAAACAAATGTTGATAAGTTGGAGATGGTTGAGAGAGTCATATGAACAATTAAAGAGTTAGAAAATCTGCCACATAGTGATAGAGCTCAATCTGTTTAGTTTAACAAAGAGTCTATAAAAAGCTCCTTTGTGAACAATTATTTATCAACGGGATCTTCAGTATATCAGTGAAAGCTATAACATAATTCAAAGCCTGGAAGCTGAAGTTAGACAAATTCAGACAGGAAATAAGGCACACATTTTTAACACAGGGTGTTATTAACCACTGGGACAATTTACAAAGGGTCATGGTTGATTTTCCATCACTGACAATTTTTATATCAAGTTTGTTTGTTTGTTTGTAAGACACACTCTAGAAATCATTTTGAGGAATTTCTATGGCCCATGTTATATAGAGGTGACGCTAGGAGATCACAGTGGTCCTTTCTGACCTTGAAATTTATGATTCATTTGAACAGGACTAACAACGGGCATAAAGCTCTTGGTACCATTTTGTTATTCCTCTATGCCCATCCCTCTGACCCACCCCCATTACCTTCACAAATCTGATGCAGTTCAACGAGGAGAAGTGTAGAGTCCTGCACCTGGGGCGGAAGAATCCCAAGCATTTCTATAGGCTGGGGACTGACTGTCTCAGAAGTAGTACGATGGAAAGGGACCTAGGGGTTATGGTGAATGAAAGGCTGGGTATGAGTCAACAGTGTGCCCTGGTAGCCAAGAAGGCTAACGGCATACTAGGGTGCATTAGGAGGAGCATTTCGAGCAGATCTAGAGAACTGGTTATTCGCCTCTATTAGGCAGTGGTGAGGCCACATCTTGAATATTGTGTCCAGTTTTGGGCCCCCAGTATAAAAAGGATGTGGATTTGCTGGAGCAGGTTCAGCGGAGGGCAACAAAAATGATTAAGGGGCTGGAGCACAAGACCTATGAGGATAGGCTGAGGGATTTGAGCTTATTTAGTTTACAGAAGAGAAGACTGAGGGGTGATTTAATAGCGGCCTTCAACTTACTGAAGGGGAGTTCTATAGAGGAGGGTGAGAAACTGTTCTCAGTGGTGTCAAATGGCAGAACAAGGAGTAATGGTCTGAAGTTGGAGAGGTGCAGGTTAGATATTAAGAAAAACTACTTCACCAGGAGGGTGGTGAAGCATTGGAATTCGTTGCCTAGAGAGGTGGCGGATTCTCCATCCCTCGAGGTTTTTAAGTCCTAGCTGACAAGGTCCCGGCTGGGATGACTTAGTGG
Source organism: Carettochelys insculpta (assembly GCF_033958435.1). NCBI lineage: Eukaryota > Metazoa > Chordata > Testudines > Carettochelyidae > Carettochelys > Carettochelys insculpta. The sequence goes on from NC_134137.1 coordinate 143,728,338, forward strand.
GGCAGGGGTGATCCTGCTTGAAGCAGAGGGCTGGACTAGATGACCTCCGGAGGTCCCTTCCAGCCTTATGATTCTGTGATTCTGTAATTAGGTCCAGGGATATTCTGGCCTTGTGAGTGTATAACACAATGACTTGTTTAGCCAGTCTGTGTGGTCAAAAATCACTCTGGTGGGACTCCTGAGTTCTAATCACAGACCTCCCAATGAGTCACTATGTAGCCTTGGGAAAGCTATTTAACCTCTCTGTCTTGGTTTGCCACTTGTAAATTAGGGAGATATCATAAGGGTGTTGTGAGAATTAATGTATAGAAGGAGTTGTAATTATGCAGCAGAAATGTAGCACTTTAAAGACTAACAAAATGATTTATTTGGTGATGAGCTTTCGTGGGACAGACCAAAGAAAGCCCATCACTGAATAAATCATTTTGTCAGTCTTTAAAGTGCTACATTTCTGCTGGTTTGTTTTGTTGGAGTACAGACTAACATGGCTACTTCTCTGCTGTAATTATGTGTTTATCACTGCCCTGGAGTTATCCATTTCCCTGACTAGCTGAGCTAGTGAGACCTATTCCTTTAGCACCTACAGTAAAAACCTGGAAGTTGTCAGCCATGATTTCTATGCCTCTTGTTGCTTAGATGCTGTCAGGAGAAAACTATCAGTGTCAACATGTATCTTTAGTCAAGTATCGGGGGTAGCTGAGTTAGTCTTTATCTTCAAAAACAACAAGAAGTCCTGTGGCACTTTATAGACTAAAAGATATTTTGGAACACAAGCTTTCATGGGCAAAGACCTGCTTTCATCAGATGCATGAGTGGGGGTTCCAGAGGAGGGTCTAAATTTTTAGGCTTATCTTTCATTGCAGATTCTCATTTGCCCCATCCCCACATGGCTCAGTATTTAGAAGAGTCCAAACTGAAAGCAAATTGGCTTCAATCTGACTTGGAAAGTGTTTACAAATGTTTTGTATGGATGTGAATGATAACAGAAGATGTAACACAGTCGAGAGCATCAGATCCTTCACAAGTTTATCCGCGTCTCCCTTAGGAAACTACTTTGGTACATCTCCTGCAGTTATGTTAAAGAGTAAAATCTGAAATATGTACAGGGGTTTGCAGAGTTCTGACACCCTAAATTCCCTTAAATTCATATTCGTGACATCCGAGAAATTAAGCACATCAGAGGCTTCTTTCAAGTGTATAATTAAATGTATAGACTGAATTTTTTCAATATAAAGCTGCAATGCGAATATCTTGAAAGGTTCAAAAGGATGCAGAGGGCCTAGATTTAGAGAGAACAGAAAATTAGCTGTAAAAAAAAAGACAAGAACTCTTTTACAGTAAACTCTTTCATAGCCAGCAATCCCTGGGACTGGGAGGTTGCCAGATATTCAAATATTCTGGATAAAAGAGAGGTATACCTAGCAATGCATAATACTAAAGAAAAACAAGATTAGATACTGAGAAACAAACAAAAATGAATTCAGAGTACTTTATTTAACAGTAGTATTGTACACTGTAAACTTATACTGTATTTGCTGTATTTATTTGTATTTACTTTCACTATACGGAACTTATGGAAAATGTCAATAAAATTTACTTATGGTTAAGTGTCAGTTATTTGAGAGTTCTGGATGATAGAAAGACAGATATGAAAGAGTTTACCGTAATTGCTTCAAAAATCCTATACTCCCATAGCTGATTATTTCTTGTGAATGCCATCTGTCAGGCTGCAAAGGAAATAAAGTATAAAAGGAAATATAAAGAATGTTAAAACAAAAAAGCAGTCCGGTAGCACTTTAAAGACTAACAAAATAATTTATTATGTGATGAGCTTTTGTGGGACAGATCCACTTCTTCAGAAGAGGTGGGTCAGTCCCACGAAAGCTCATCACCTAATAAATTATTTTGTTAGTCTTTAAAGTGCTTCTAGACTGCTTTTTTGTTTTGGTAGTATATAGCACGGCTCTCTCTCTGTTACTAGTCAACATAAAGGATGTTGGGATTGTTTACCACAAGCACCTTACAAGCTCCTCTGCACAAATGCAAGCTTTAGCATTTCATTCTGGATGAAACCACTACTGTTAGCACATTTGCTCTGAAAGGCAACAAAAGACAAGAGAAGAGAGAAATCTAAATGATACCTCAGAAAAATTAATTCAAGTGATATAAAAGAAAAATTAAGACTTCATGTGATAATAGCTAAGAAATTTCAAAGTAAAGCTAAAACGCTAACTTTGTCCATCACCTTAATTTTATTAAATTGCAGTGCATAAAGTATTTATCATTAATAGCTACTTTTATATTAGTAACAGAGAGGAAGCTGTGCTAGTCTATACACTATCAAAACAAAAAGCAGTCAAGTAGCACTTTAAAGACTAGCAAAATAATTTAGTAGGTGAGCTTTCGTGGGACAGACCCACTTCTTCAGACCATAGCCAGACCAGAACAGACTCAATATTTAAGGCACAGAGAACCAAAAACAGTAAGCAAGGAGGACAAATCAGAAAAAGATAATCAAGGTGAGCAAATCAGAGAGTGGAGGGGTGGCAGGGGGAGGTCAAGAATTAGATTAAGCAAAGTATGCAGACGAGCCCCTGTAGTGACTCAGAAAGTTCCCGTCCCGGTTTAAACCATGTGTTAATTTGGCACATTATTGACTGCTTTTTGTTTTCATACTTTTATATTGTAAATCTTCATTGCATCAATACTGGGTAAAACAATAATACCTTGAGTGTACTTTACAGTATATTCTTTTCTGTATAGATCATCATGGTGGCATCATGGATATAAAACGTCACCATCTGCTAATAATGCAAGAGGATTCTTTTCTTTTCTTTTCTTTCCTTTTGTTTTTTTTTTGTTTTTATTTTGTTTTTGTTTCTTGGTTTGGCTAACTAGTAGTGCACTTTTTATCTTATATGCCGAGTAAAATTTCAGAGTGTAGATTAAGTCCTAAGAGATGTCCTTTTCTTCAGTGTTTCAGTGTAAACCAGATTACAGCACCCTGGTAGCAGAAATCCTGCCCAGAGGGAGATTTGGTTAGTATTTAGTATTAAATTTAAGGTCTGAGTTCTTTTCATTAAGGTGCTCAGTGATGCAATTTCAGCACATCAAAATAAGCATCTAAGCTCCATGGGGAAGACCATAGCTGAAAGCACCTTACCTCAGGCACAATGGAACTTTCTACTACAAAGCTATGTGCTGAGACAGCGCTTTCCTGGGATTTGGTTCAAGACTGTGGAATGAACTCCCAAAGGAAATAAAACAAAAAAGCAGTCCTGTAGTACTTTAAAGACTAACAAAATAATTTGTTAGGTGATGAGCTTTCATGGGGCAGACCCACTTCTTCAGACCTGGAAATTCTGATAAAAGTAAACTGACAAGATGAGAATTTAACAGAAAGATAGAAAAAAATATATGAAAACTGATGAATCGGCTACATAGGGCAGAAGAAGTGGGGTGAACTAGGGTCTGAGAGTGCACGTGTCTATTAAGTGAGTTGCCTGAGATCACCTCAAATATCAAAGACAGGGAAATTGTCCTTGTAATGCATAAGGTAATTGATACCTTTTTTTGAGACCACCTCATCAGCTAATAAATTATTTTGTTAGTCTTTAAAGTGCTGCAGGACTGCTTTTTTTTTTTTTTATTTTGTGAAGATACAGACTAACAGGGCTACCGCTCTGTGACTGTTCACCAAAGGAAATAGAGACCCTCACAAACGTCACCTTCTGCTACAAATGCAGTGTGCACTTTTTCTACCTTGTCTTCTCTAACACAGACATATAGCAATATGTATAACTGAAACAAACACCTACCTAAACAAAACACTTCACAGTATGTACAATTCTACCATGGTAAAAAGGGTGACCCACAGGTGACAGATGTTAATCATGTTGTCCCTCAGATACCATGGTGAGAAGAACAGATATAAACATGTACGCAATATAACATCAGAGAAAAGTAATCTCTTTCTTTTCTAAGGAACCTACAGTCAGTTAATATGGCCCCCAAAGTAGACAGTACTAGCCAGAAAAATGACATCACCGAGGTATCTAGGAAATCTTCCATGGGGAAGAGTCCTGCTCCAGTGCTACTTACAGAAGCACTTTTCTTTAAAAAAGCTGTTGGTACAAGCATCTCTTATGCTCTCAAGGATATGATTACACCTATGTGGCAAAGTAGGCACAAGCCTCAGAGATCATGAATTTTGGGTTGGAACTGCCAACATCGTATGGGTATTATAGTGCATGTGGTTAAGTCAAGTGTGGACTAGTTTACCTGTACTTGGGATTGCTGTAGGTAGAAGTCCCATACAGCCACCCTAGAGCTGGCAAACTTAGGCTGTGGACCCAACCAGGTCTTGGGTTTAGGACAACAAAAAATGGCATCAAGTCACTTTTGCTCTTTCCTCTGCTTTGGGGGCTGCACTGTTCAGAGCTTGGCTGCACCCGAGGATTTTCTGAATGAAGAAGTTAAGGTAAGGATAATCAAATCTCTTGTTTTAAGGTGTAAACTGTCTGCAGAAGAGGAGATTCAGGCATTATTTTTATCTCTATAGTGCATTTCACAATAAGCTAGGTACATAATGCAGACAGGAGGAATAACTTTCCATATGAATCAACAATCAGTTCTCGTTGCCAAAAAGGCAGAACCTTAGACTAGCAAATCAGGGGGCTGCCATTAAAAGTCCAATGTGCCATTATTGTGGCTTTGTTTCCTTTTCTCTAACCAGTTTCTGTCTTAAAGCACAGAAGGGGGCCCAAATAATGTGTCAAAAGCTACTTCTACACTAGAGCATTACTTCGAAGTAGCATCTTTTGAAGTAGAGACATTGCAAGATGCTACTTCAACGTGTAGCGTCTACACATGCACCGGGGCTGGCGCCGTTGACATGCAACATCAAAGTAGCGATGCAGCACATCGAAAAGGTTGACCCTGATGTGGAAAGGGAGCGTCCACCCATGCAAGTGGCCCCTTTCAAAATAAGGGGCCAGGATAGGCTGTGGATGGGGTCACAAGGAGGACAAGCCTTTTTGGGGCCGCAGCAAGCCATGCCCTTAACAGGCCCCTCCCAAACACATTTGGCCTGCAGAGCACAAGGCCTGCGGAGTTGCCACAAGCCCTGCAGACACAATGCCCACGGGCAAAAGTATGGACCAGCAGCAGCCCAACATCCTACTGGCTGCCACCAGCAGAGCGAACACCCTGCTAGCCACAGTACAGGTGGACACTCAGCAGCTCCTGGAAGGGGACCCACCCCCAAGGGCAGATCATTGGGCCCTCCTGCCCCCTCCTGGGTGCCCTGCCGACTCTGGAGCCAACCCACCAGCTCCAGGTGGTAGGAGCGACTCATCATGGAGGAATGGGACGATGACCAGTGGCTCCAGAATTTCCAGATGCAGCAGCAGACCTTCTTGGAGCTTTGCCAGTGGCTGTCCCTGCCCTGAAACACCAGGACACCCAGATGCAGCACAACCTCCCCTTGGAGAAGAGGGTCATGGTAGCTGTTTGGAAGCTGGCCATTCCAGACAGCTACCACTCTGTGGGATACAAATTCAGTGTGGGCAAGGTCACAGTTGGGGCCATCATTATGGAGGTAAGGCGGCCCAGGCACACACCCACCAGAGGGGATGGGGTCTGGGACGGGGGGCTGGGGTGGGGTGAACAAAGAAGGGGGTTGGGGAGGGGGGCTGGGGTGGGCCAAGCACACTCCACACACTGTCAAGGGTGCTTATGTCCCATCCCCAAAAGTGGTCCATGCCCTGAAAGCCCTGTGCTGCAGAGGGTCGTCTGCACTGGGGACCTGGACGCAGTCATTGTGGGCTTTCATGCACTAGGGTTCCCGAATTGCTTTGGGGCTCTGGACAGGGCCCATATCCCCATCTGTGCCCGGGAGCACAGCAAGGGACAGTACATAAACCACTCAGTGGTCCTGCAGGCCATTGTGGACAGCTGGGGCCGGTTCCAGGCCATATGCGTGGGCTGGTCAGGCTGCACACATGACGCATGGGTCTTCCACAACTTGGGCTTGTGCCACCGGCTAGAGGCAAGGACACCACCATGCCCCTCTGCCTGGTGGCTGACATGGTATACCTGCTCCAGCCATGTCTCATGCGCCCATACATGGGCCACCTCACCACCAGCCAGTCACAGTTCAACTCACAGCTCAACCACACCCGCAGGGTGGTTGAGCACACCTTTGGCTGCCTGAAGGAGTGGTAGTGCTGCCTCAGCGCCCGCCTGAATGTGGGAGTCCACAACGTCCCACAGGTCGTGGGCACCTGCTGCACACTCCACAATGTTTTGGAGAGTAAGGGAGAGGCCTTTGTGAAGGGGTGGGCAATTGAGGCCAGCATGGGATACCCCCAGCCAGCCACCGCCTGAGCCACTAGGCCAACCAGGCAGGGGTCTGCATCCAGGAGGCCCTGTGGCAGTACTTCGAACAGGGGCCCCAGTGAGCACCACCCTGGCCACCCCCAGTGGCCTTCATGCACATTTTCCCCAACTCCCTTCACTCTACCCCGCACCCGCTGCATGCTACCTCCCACCCCCCGCACGCTACCCTCCCAACGAGCAAACAGCACACAGGGGTGTGGGAGAACATAATGTATATTAAGGACATAAGAACGGCCATACTGGGTCAAACCAAAGGTCCATCCAGCCCAGTAGCCTGTCTGCCCACAGTGGCCAGTTCCAGGTGCCCCAGAGGGGTGGACCAAAAACAATGATCAAGTGATTTGTCTCCTGCCATCCATCTCCAGCCTCTGACAATCAGAGGCCAGGGACACCATTCCTACTGTTGGCTAATACCTTTTATGGACGTAACCTCCATGAATTTATCTAGCTCTTTATTAAATTCTGTTATAGTCCTGTTTCAATATTAGATGTCAAAGTAGCATGCTATTCCCATTTTCTCATTGGGATAGCGATTTCAACATCTCCGTGCCTAATGTCAATTTCACCGTTGAAGTAGCGCGCGGCATGTGTAGACGTGATGTGCGCTACTTCGACATTGTGTCTGCTACTTCAATGTCGCAGGCTAGTGTAGATGTGGCTAACATGTAATAAAAGTTGGTTGGTTTTGTTGCCATCCCTCTAGCTTATTTGTGTTTCTAAAGAGGGTGACTAATAGTTTTGATAGCCCTCCAGTGACTCCCTTGACAAGAACTTTTGTTCTTAATTAGAATCTGCATGCAGATAATAAATATTCCTTTACAGACTTTTCATTCAATTATATGTTAACCCAAAGTGTATGTAACTTTAGAATAAAATCCCAAGCAATTTGCTTTAACGCAGCATGATAAATAATAACCAGAGGTTTCACCAGAGATCAAACACTCGCTGCTGAGCATGAAAATGAAACTAATTACCATTTTGATGTTTTTGAGAAGAAAACTGCAGACTTTTATGAAGTCCCTCTCCTAGGATCTGACTGTAATCAGATCCTTTTGACTCCTAAGCATCTGCCTTCACTGGTATGCAGCTCAAGGAGCCCATAACATGAACAACAGTTGCCTTCTTAGGATGTTGAAAATATAATGGTACTTACTGGCACTGTATATAGCAAGGATTATGGAAGATGAGAAGAAGAAAAAACAAGGCTACAGGGATTTATTTTTCATTTTTGTATTTATTTTAGACCTTTCTGATGAGTGAAAAGATTCACCTTTAGAATTTGCATTACGCATTATTCTGAAATATGGTCAGACAAAATAAAAAGGAAACATCTTTCTACTTTGTTCCATATCTTCCGTCTAATAAACTGCAACAACTAATCATGTGGTATCAAGGACAGTTTACTCCCACTGAATGAAGAATTAGAACAACAGCAGTGATATTGATTCAAGACATCACCAAAGAGTGTGACTATCACCTTCATTTCATCATGAGAGAGAAACGCTCACATGTGCATTTGTCAAATCAATTTGAAATATTCCACTGACAAGACAAACTACATAATTGTAGCCAAATTTTTACAAAGGAGACTATTTTCTAGTTTCATTATTTCATCTTATTGCCACCTTTCAACACTGAACTTACTTCATTTCTCAGAGACCTTAAGTGCCTGTTGTATGTAGTCAATGCTTCTTTAAGCAATTTCTGTTCAAATTTACTAAACTTTATGCCTTATTAAGCAAATGTGTAAAAAGATTATTATTATGAACATACAAATGTTGGTGTGAAGATATGCTGAAGGGAGACTAAGGAGAGCACTTGCTAATAAAAAAGCAAGGAGTTACCTTAGCAGCAAATAAACTATATGAATATTGTCCAAGATAATATTAGACTTGTTTTCAGGTGAACGCTTTTGTTGGAAAAGTGTGCAAATGGGCAAAGTGATCAAATCATAGAAATTACTACCAACAGCCTTCTGCAGTGGCATATTTTGTTGATGTTGTCTGAATTTTGCTCTTTGTCCCCCATGCAAAAATATTCCACTAGCCTCGTGATTTATTTTTCTATGTGAAGGATAGAATTTTCTTGTAATTTACCAGGAAAATCATCACCTGGCTTTTGTTACATGTGATTGAGTTAGTGCTGACAAAGTGCTCAATACTTTACAATGCATAGAAATGAAACCATTCCTTGCCTCAGTACTGCCATCTTGCCTGTGAGTACTAGGTTACCACATCAAGGCTACGTCTACACGTGCACGCTACATCGAAATAGCTTATTTTGATGTAGCGACATCAAAATAGTCTATTTCGATGAATAACGTCTACATGTCCTGCAGGGCTGGTGCTGTCGACGTTCAACTTCGACATTGGGCAGCACCACATCGAAATAGGCGCTGCGAGGGAACGTCTACACGCCAAAGTAGCACACATCGAAATAAGGGTGCCAGGCACAGCTGCAGACAGGGTCACAGGGCGGACTCAACAGCAAGCCGCTCCCTTAAAGGGCCCCTCCCAGACATGGTTGCACTAAACAACACAAGATCCACAGAGCCGACAACTGGTTGCAGACCCTGTGCATGCAGCATGGATCCCCAGCTGCCGCAGCAGCAGCCAGAAGCCCTGGGCTAAGGGCTGCTGCACACGATGACCATAGAGCCCTGCAGGGGCTGGAGAGAGAGCGTCTCTCAACCCCTCAGCTGATGGCCGCCATGGCGGACCCCGCTATTTCGATCTTGCGGGACACAGATCGTCTACACGTGCCCTACTTCGATGTTCAACTTCGAAGTAGGGCACTATTCCCATCCCCTCATGGGGTTAGCGACTTCGACGTCTCCCCACCTAATGTCGATTTCAACTTCGAAATAGCGCCCAACACGTGTAGCCGTGACGGGCGCTATTTCGAAGTTGGCGCCACTACTTTGAAGTAGCATGCACGTGTAGACACGGCCAAAAAGTCCTAAGTGACTTCAGTGTGAGTGAGATTCCCATGGTAACATTTGGATGTTGTTAATGACCCCATATTAACATTGCCTACCACTTACCATTCCTGTTTTCAGTTGCTTATATACTCATGTGGGACCAGACAGCTTCCAGAGAGTGGTGGAAGACTGGGCTATTGCCCTAGAATGGTAAAGGCCCCTTGCCCATGAGCTAAAAAGCGGTTACCTCAGTCCAACTAGATACAACTGAATCCAATTAAAGGCCACCTGTGACCTTAAAAATAAAACATCTCATGACAGACAGGGAGGAGACACGAGAGATAAAATGTGGAAGGGTATATAGGCCCCTCTTGGTGGAAGTCTGCTTTCCTCTGTGGTGGGATTGGCATACCATGCACTGGACCTGTTATGGCCCTGGGTCAGGGTCTGGTGGAATTAGGTGGGCCCAGTCCCCGCTAGACAGCTGTCACCCACCTGGTGGCAGCTCCTTGAGTATTGGCCACTAGGTCCGACTACCCTGTATCTGAAGGCTGCTGTCTTGACTCCAGCCCATAGGCCACACTGTCATGAATGCGAAGTGACTGCGTTGATGCAGGCCCTGAGGCCACACAGCCCCAGAACCAAGGGCCACTGCTTTCACTCTGACCTTTTGAAATTCAGTGTGGTGTGATCCATGGCAGAAAAGTGGACTGTAACCATGGTGTCCACGCACCCACTATCCAGCCTAGCAGGGGACAGGTTGCGCATATACCATCACACCTCCATATAGATGAAGCAACAGAACTAACCAATTGTTTGGCTGAAAAATACTTCTTGGGACTACCCCATAAATACTTTACCCTGTAAATACCGAAAAAAAAATGAGCTGGGAATAAAATCTCACTGGTGAAGGGCTCCAGCATTAAATGGGGAAATGCTGAGCCTGGTGAGGCAAAGGATGTGCTTTGACACACTAGCCAGACTCTAACTCTTTGGACTATAATTTTGCATGGTGTCTACACCTATAGCACTAGTGAAGGAGAATCCTTCAGTAATTCCAGAGCTGAGTTCCTTAAAGAGAGACATAATGGCTACATCTACACTAGCCAAAAACTTTGAAATGGCCATGCAAATGGCCATTTCGAAGTTTACTAATGAAGCACTGAAATACATATTCAGCACCTCATTAGCATGTGGGCGGCCGTGGCACTTCGAAATTGACGTGGCTCGCCGCCACGTGGCTTGTCCAGACAGGGCTCCTTTCGAAAGGACCCTGGCAACTTCGAAATCCCCTTATGCCTATGAGCAGATGGGAATAAGGGGACTTTGAAGCAGCTGGGGTCCTTTCGAAAAGGAGCCCTGTCTGGATGAGCCACGCGGCAGTGAGCTGTGTCAATTTCGAAGTGCCACGGCTGCCCACATGCTAATGAGGCACTGAATATATATTTCGATGCTTCATTAGTAAACTTCAAAATGGCCATTTGCATGCCCATTTCGAAGGTTTTGGCTAGTGTAGACACGGCCAATATGTTGATATTTCATTCTTTTGAAGAGTGGGTTTTTCCCTAATGGGTTTTAAATGGTGCAATAAACTAAGCGGTTGTGATTTCACATTGACGATAGCAGTTGCAAATATACTGGATTTTGCAGGAGCGTAAGCATCTCTGCTGAATCAGGTTCAATGTTCTACAGCACCCCCAAGCCAGGCAATGTTCCCACATGAGAAGGTGAGACACACACCACAAATTACTCTTTAGCTAACTAAAAACTCATGGGGGTGGGGGTGGGGTGCCAAACATAGACACATGTTCTATGAGAGCTCTCTTGCTCGAGCACCCATGGGGGCAAACAAGGCACTCAATGTCCTTTGGTAGTTCCTCCTCCTCTTTTGCGGTGCCTCCCACCTGCTGCAATGAACTGTTCAATGGTGGCAGGAGACAGGAGAGGAAAGAAGGAGTAGTGGGATCAAGAAGAGCTGGGTGAGGTGCTCAATGGGTTGGGAAGGCATGGGAAGAGGCAGAGGGACTTGGGGGAAAGGGAAGAGTGGGGCCTGAAATGTTGGGTGGGGGTGGAGTGTACAGTGCCTCTCGGGAATTAAGGAAGTATTGGTGCTTCTGGCGCCAAGAGAGCATGAATGAAAATTTCACTACTCCTCTGTGCTATTTATATTCCATGTGCATTACAGTTCTCATTGTTGAACCAGGCCAAATACTCCTGTCCTGGAACAGAGTCAAAAGTTAACCCTCTCCATTTAGAAATATATTAACTGAAAGGCTGTATATTATTACCACAGAGTTGGGAACAAAACCTAAAGATCTCTTTCATCTAGTCAGCCATGCTACCTTCAGCCATGCTACCATTCAAAATGGCTGACAATTCTGTTCAGCTATACTAGTTAACTGCTGCTCTGACCCCAACATTACATCCCCTTCCAAGCTCCAGGAATAAAATCCATGGTATTTTAACCAGCTTTGTTTGTTTAGCAGGATTGCAGCTGTGTAGTCCTCTGAAGAAGTATGCATCTCATCAAGTCTTCTGGAGAGGCTACTGCACAGAGAGGCTAACAGTTACTCCTTTAGAATTTGTGGGTGGTAGTCTGTGGTACTGTTCTAACTATCCAGGATCAAAAACAGCTGATCTTGGGAAATATTTGGGAGGCCTTTGCTTTTTTTTTTTTTTTGAGTTGGAAATGCTGATTCATCAAAACTGAAGCTATTTGCAGAAACATTCTCTGTGGCCTATTATACAAGAGGTCTGACTAGATGATCGCACTGGTTCCTGGTCTTGGAATCTGTGCATGCACCAATTTAAACATGAATGCTTTCTCATACCTAGGATGGAATTTTATGGGGGCAGGGGTGTGACAGAGACATACACCCTACATGGGTCAATTGCTTGATGGGATGTAGGGATTCAGATTCAAGATCTTGATCTGCCAGCTTCCCACATTCCAGATAAGTGCCCTCACCCCTCATTCAAGGATGGGTTCCCCTCAGTCTATCCTGCTGGAATTGTTACACATTTTATAAATGAAATTCAGTGGAACTGGGACTCCCGCATCTGAGGGGAGAGCCCTCCCCACTGGACTATAAAGTCTTTCTCTCATTTAATATTTGTTTATTTATACACAATGACATGGCTTTAACAGCAGAGACTGAGAACTCATCGACCCCACCTCAGAATTGTCAGGGCAGGGCACTTACCTGAGGTGTTTAAATACAAGTTTAAATATCAGGTCAGAGCAGAATCCAAGATGTAGATTTCCCATGTCACGACTTACATCTCTAACCACCCTGCTATTGGTATTTCTGTGGGGAAGGATTGAGATGTCTCTGTCTCATTTTTACAAAAAGCTTCAGGTCTTGCATTCACCCCAATACAAAGTGGGGAAAGATTTTGAATATTGAAAAGCTTCATGGAACAAGAAAACCTTTCCCTGTCCAGGTCTCCTAATTACCCAAACAGAAGTCTGAATGTTGCACTTTATGGAATCCATTTTTTTCTAGTTTTCTTCTGTTAAAAATCTTATTTAATTTACACAACAAGAAAGCATCCTTAAAATGATTTTAATGATTTAAAACACATAAACTGTCAATTACAGCACAGTGGCTAACACATCACAGAAACAAAAAAAATCCATGTTTTCGTTATTTTTCACATTTTGCCTACTCATGTCACACATCAGCACCTTCTGAATCCCTAACACCAGTTCCATAAGGGGAATAACACCTTCTGCTGGAAGAAGTGGTCCACCATGGCAGCTCCCCGCCGGAGACTAGCGACAGTCTAGTAAGCCCCTGGGGGCTCTATGGTGCCTGCTTCCAGCAGCAGTTAAAGCTTCAAGGACCTAGAAACCCTAGAGCAGGAAGTACGGGCTGTGAGTCTGGTAGCACAAGCTGGGCTTCAGCACCAAGCCTACTGTCACCCTACACCTGAAGGCCAGCCCTCCTGCTCCCTGCAGGGCAGCCCTGGGGAGTCGGACAATGGCAGCCCTGGAAGAGGAGAGCCCCTGGCTCGCACTTTGGTGTGAGGAAGATGTCCTGACGGACACCTCAGGGCACCGGTGAAATGCCCCCACCTTCACCCACCTGGCAACAGCCCTGGCTGCCCATGGCCATCCTGCCTGACTGCAGACCACGTCCAGTGCAAGATTAAAGAACTGCCCCAGGGATACATGTGGGCCAGTGACAGCAGCTGTCACTCTGGGGCTGGCCCAGCCAGGTGTCCCTATTGCAGGTAGCTATGGGACATCCTGGCGGGCAATGACACCTCATCACCTCACCACCTCATGGATACGGCAGCCATGGACACCCCTGCCATGCTGGAGGGGGAGGATGGTGGCTCCTCCATACAGACCGGGGAGGAGGGTAAGACCACCAGTCAACTTCAGGGACCCTCAGACGACGCCTCCTGTGATGGGTCCCCGGTGATAGCCAGGCATCCCAAGACCTATACACGGTCACACCAGGTAAGTGCATGGCATGGGGCAACCCCCAGTGGGATCACATGCAGGCCCCCCCACCACACCCCCCAATACCCCACACCAGAGTTCAACCCAGGGTCACAGGCAAGCTGCAGGGCACCCCACGTGCCTCCCTGGGAGCCCCTGCACACACAAGTTCACAGAAAGGGGAACCCAGGGTGCACAGCCACACCCAGCCTACCAGTTCCCCAGGCACAGAGCCCCCTGTGCCCGACTGCACCCCCCTCGCTTAGTGACCCATTCCCAGGCAGGGTCTTTCACAGGTGACGGCATCCCCAAGGTGAGGGGCTGCCCAGGCCACTGTGCCAGGGCCATGGACCTGATAGGAATAAGGGGATTTCGATATTTGTGGGGTCCTTTCAAAAGGTCCCCCATGTAGGCAAGCCACGCATGATCGAAACACGGCACTTTCAAAGTGTTGTGGCTGGCAGCATGCTAATGAGGTGCTGAATATTCATTTCAGCACCTCATTAGTATTCTCCGATTTGACCATTAGCATGGCCCTTTTGAAATTTTGGCCAAGTGTAGACACAGCCAATGAGGTTACCTATTTTGAAATGTCATCCACTATTTCAAAATTGTTTTGAAATATTTCAAATTATTTTGAAAAAGTGGTTGTGTTGTGTAGATGTTCATATAGTTATTTTGACATAGCGGCTGCTATTTTGAAATAACTTTGCTATGTAGACATACCTTATGGTGCAAAGTTGTTATTGTTGTTTTAATTTTTAACCTTCAGCTGTAAGCTCAGCTCACCATAGCAAAACTGCTTATAGATTACCCGCCAAAGGAATATGGTTTGTGAAGTGTATTTGGAACCATATGGTATATTGAGTTTGATTTAGAACCAGTGATAGTGTTACCTAAAGATTAATTCTCCAGAGAGAAGTGGGAAAAAATACTCTGGAATCCTACACTAGCAAATGACTCCACTGTGCTCATTTGATGAGTCACCTCTATAAATAAGAACCTCAGAGGAGAAAAATGGAGAAATCAATAAGCTTTACCTACATCATCTAACCTAACGTGCTGAAGAAATGGCTGTCATTAGAGAAGCCTAAGTAAGCAACCAAATAGCAGCATTGTTCCATTACTGTTAAAAGTGCATGCACTTTTATTTCCCTAATCATGAAGAAACTAAATATTTTAATGGAAGGCTGTAGCCAGAGAGAAAGAAAAAATATATTTCCAACTGCTCTCACTGGGAGGTTTAGTGATCACCTGAACAGTGGGCATTGTGCTCATCTAATCTAACCCTGTGCATAACACAGTGATATGACTTCCCTGAATTAATCCCTGTTTCAACAACAGTAGAAAAACTACTCCTGATTTTGAGATATCCAGTGAGAGCCAATCCATCATAACCCATAGTAAGTTGTTCCAATACTTTTTTATGTCGGGCTGACAGGCCTATATGTATCCAAGACATCCCATTCACCCTTTTAGAATCCTGACATGACATTAGCTTTCTTTCAGTCTTCTGGAAGGATCACAAGAGTTCCAAAGCTGGCTGAGAAACAACATCAGTGCTCCAGAGAGTTCATTGGTCAGCTCTTCTAAAGCACCTGCACTTTATGGGTGAAGTTTATTTTTAAGCAAAAAGCCTACGTGCCAAATTCTCCAAGGAGCTAGAACAATTTTACACCTATAAAATTGAGCCCTGCTGGTGGAAATATGGTAAAGTAATTTTAGTAAATCATTTTTGCATATGTATTTTCAGCAAACATTCCCTTTTTCCCCCATCCCCGCTCCAGTGCTTTAATGGTGATGGAGAAAACAGAGAGGACAAAAGGGAGAAAATAGTAAAACGGATGTGCCAATTCCCAGTTTGGAAGAGAATTGCCACAGGGAGTAAGTTCTGGCCTTGTGCCTATCCCCCTTGGATCCTTCTGTGTGGAAGTTCCACGTCCATATGCCAGTTCTAGCTCTCCAGTCCTGAAGTAATATTCCTTGGGAGCATGACTGGAATGGAACTGCACTATCAAGGCTTGCCTCAGTCGGTGGCTTCCCCCCCTCCCCAGCATGTACTTAAATAGTTTGCTGAAATGGGTTTCAAATGCACATAATTGTGCTGACCTCTTTATCCTTTCAGTACTTCATACCTTTGATCTGTCACCTCTTCCTACCATTTTATTTCCCGAATTATCTTGAAATAATTATCCAAGTGTCATATCCGTAGATTTTCACTGCTGCACACACGTTTAAGCCCTCCTGCCATCTTACGATGTTATCTTCTCTCTATACCCGAATCTAGAGAAAAGTGGAACAGATGTGCAGAACACAAGATTCCACAGAAGGTTATTTCCCTTGGAGCAGATGACAATGCAGAAACTCTCAGAACTTCATCCCCCAGTAGTGTGGCTATTTTTAGATCAGGGTATAAAGCACAGGCGGCAGATTTTTTATGTTAAATATTTGATCCAAACCAATCTCAGTGTACAAAATTGGACTGAAGGCAAAAATATCTGGAATGAATGGAAACCAAAACAAAATTGCTTCATTTTTTTAACCCTTGTAATAGTCGGTGTTAACTGGATCTGCGTGAATGTATTTGTTTAAATTGAACAGGGTGGAAGAGTGAATCTGGATCACAAGTCCAACTAGGTGCTGTATGCATGCAGTATTATCACACATTGAGACACACCATGGCCACGTCTACACGTGCCGGCTATTTCGAAGTAGCGGTGCCAACTTCAAAATAGCGGCTGTCACGGCTACACATGTTGGGCGCTATTTCGAAGTTAACATCGACGTAAGGCGGCGAGACATCGAAGTCGCTACCCCATCAGGAGATGGGAATAGCGCCCTACTTCGACATTGAACGTCGAAGTACGGAACGTGTAGTCATTGCACGTCCCGCAACATCGAAATAGCAGGGTCCGCCATGGCGGCCATCAGCTGAGGGGTTGAGAGACGCTCTGCCCAGCCCCTGAGCTCAATGGTTGCCGCATGCAGCAGCCCCTTAAAGCTCCCTGCCCCCTGCCTTCCTGTGCAGGAAGCTGAGAGAGCATGCAGGCGGCAGCACAGCCACGTGGCCAGCCTGCACCCTCTTCTGCAGCCAGACAAACCCCCCAGCGCTGCGATGGCCGCCCTCCAGCCCCCTAAGCGCCTCCAGGGCACCCCCCGCAAGGGGAGCCAGGGCTCGCAGGCAGGCCGGGAAGCGGCAGCGGGGCCCCTCCTGGATGGAGGCCGAGCTTCGGGACCTGCTGGGGCTCTGGAGCGAGGAGGAGGTGCTCCAGGTAATGGGGAGCAAGAGGCGGAACATGGACACATTCGCTCGGCTGGCCAAGGGCCTGGCCACCCGGGGTCACCCTGCCCGCACTCCTGACCGCATCAGGAGTAAGGTGAAGGAGCTGCGGCAGGGTTACACCCAGGCCTGGGATGCAGCCAGCCAATCTGGGGCCGCCCCCGTCACTTGCCTCTTTTACAGGGAGCTCAGGGCCATCCTGGGCCCCCAGCACACCTCCTCCCCTCCAGCCACTCTTGATACCTCGGCCAATGAGCCCCAGCAGGCCCTGGAGGCAGAGTCCGCCCCGGAGGCAAGCCCCACACCCCGGGGCCCCCCTAGGAGCCCATGCCCACGGCACCAGAGGAGAAGGGTGAGTCCTCCTCCAGCGACGCTGGGCTCCGGAACCACATCCCGTCCCAGAGCTCCAGCAGGGCATCCGCCCACCAGGTGTCCCCCAACCGTGGGAGTGGACCATCAGGTATGTACCCCCCCGGTGCACACCCCTGGGGTTGAGGGGTGGGGGTGATAGATATGACCAGGGCCCTCCACATGACCAGATGACCATGGCCCCAAGGACAGCAGTGGCATGTCCCTCAGAAGAGTGCATCAGCCCCTGCCCCCCCAGCACGACAGTGCCATGCCCCATCCCCGGGGCTGGGGGGAGCGGAACCTCTAGGGTCCCCCGGGGGGAGGGGGTGGGACACCCATCAGCAGCAGCAGCAGCATCTCCCGGGGACGGGGATGGGGAACCAGCAGCAGAGGGGTGGGGGGACAAGGGCCACAGCTCGGGGCCCACACTAACGGCTGTCTCTACTCTTCTTCCCCCCTCCTGTGTTCTGCAGCTGCACCATCGGAAGGACCGGAGAGCGCTGGCGAGGTGTCAGTGGTCCCGGACAGCCCACCAGGGCCATCACTCCAGGCCAGCCCCTCGGCACAGGACCGACCAGCCCCACAGCGGGGACGGCGGCGGACCCAGCACCACCACCCGACGGCGACGGACCCCCAGCTGCTGGCCATCCATCGTCGGCAGCTGGAGGTCGCCAAGTAGCGGCTGCGGATGGAGGAGCGGTGCCTCCAACTCCAGGAGCGGGCACTGGCCTGGAGCCAGGAGGCATGGAGGGCCTTTATGTGTACATTCAACCGTATTGTGGACTACCTGGCCCCCCATGCCACGCCGGCCGCCGCTGTGCCCACCCTGCCTGCTCCACCCGCTGCTCCACCCGCTGCACCATCTGCTGTGCCATCCGCCGTCACACCGCCACCGAGGGCCCTTCTGCCGAGGGGGACCTGGGGCCAGCTGACACCCGCTGGCCATATCTACTGGTCCGCCAGGCCACCAGCCAGCCCCAGCCAGGACTGAGGCAGAGGTGTGGGTCGCGGCCGCCTACCCCCAGCGCTGGACATTAGGGGGTGTGGGGCCCAGGACATGGTCCCCCCTCCCCCTTTGTATATATTCCCCTCAGTTTAATGTTCTTTTGTAAATAGTTTCTATATTAGACCCCTGTTGTTATGCTGATCCCTGCCCCCCCATGTACATAGTTCTCCCCTTCCTTGTCTTCCCCTTTCATCTTATCTTATTTATAATACATATATATATAATTTTGATTTTTCCTCTAAATAGTTAGTCATGGTAATAATAATAAGAGTTCTACAGATATTTGATTTGACGAACAAATGTCTGCTTTTATTTACAAGAAAAGTTGGGGGGGTGCTCTTGGGTGCTCTGTAGTGTGGGTGTAGGGGCAGGGAGTGTTGTGGAGGATGGGGGGGTGCTGTGGGGGGTCTGCCAGCATTCACCCCACAGCCTCGTCGAACTGGGCCCGCAGGGCCTCCTGGACCTGGGTCCCTTTGGGGTCCACCTGGCGACTGGGGGCAGTGGGTGGCTGCACATTGGCCTTGCCGGCCTCCACAGCCCAGCCCTGAAAGAAGGCCTCCCCCTTGCTCTCCACCAGGTTGTGGAGGGCGCTGCACACGCCCACAATCTGGGGGATGTTGGTGGGGCCCGCATCAAGGCGGGTGAGGAGACACCTCCAGCGCCCTTTGAGACGGCCAAATGTGCGCTCCACCACCTGGCATGCGTGGTTCAGGTGCATGTTGAAGTGCTCCTGGCTGGCTGACAGGTGGCCTGTGTACGGGTGCATGAGCCAGGACCGGAGGGGGTATGCCGCATCTGCGATGACGCAGAGGGGCATGGTGGTGTCCCTCACAGGGATCTCCCACTGGGGGATGTAGGTCCCCACCTCCAGCTGGAGGCACAGGCCCAAATTCCGGAATACCCGGGCATTGTGGGTGCTGCCAGGCCAGCCCACATAAATGTCCAAGAAATGGCCCCAGCTGTCCACCAAGGCCTGGAGGATCACAGAATGGTAGCCCTTCCTGTTTAAGTAGCATCCTCCACTGGGCTCTGGGGCATGGATGGGGATGTGGGTCCCATCCAGAGCCCCGAAGCAATTGGGGAAGCCCAGGGTGGCAAAGCCTGTGATGGCGGCATCCGGGGTCCCAAGCCTCACGAGCCTGTGGAGGAGCAGGGCGTTGATGGCGCAGACGACCTGCAGGGGAAGCACATGGGAGAGCACCAATGAGGGGTGTGCAGGGTGTATCTGGCCCTCCCCTGCCAGGGCTCCCCTCCCCTCCCCTCCCCTGCCAGGGCTGCCTCCCCCTCCCCCCGTGGGTCCTCTTACCTCCATGAGGACAACCCCGATGGTGGCCTTGCCGACGCCAAACTGCTGGCCCACGGATCGGTAGCTGTCTGGAGTGGCCAGCTTCCAGACAGCGATGCTGACCCGTTTCTCGGCGCTGAGGGCATGCCACATGAAGGTGTCCTGGTGCCTCAGTGTGGGGATGAGCCACTGGCATAGCTCCAGAAATGTCTGCCAGCTCATGCGAAAGTTCTGGAGCCAGCGGTCGTCGTCCCACTCTCCGAACATCAGCTGCTCGCACCAGTCGGTGCTGGTGGGGTAGCTCCACAGCCAGCGGCGTATGAGGCAGGGGGGCGGGGGCGGGATGCTGCGGGGTTGGGGGTTGCGTCCTCCTCCCCTGCAGGCAGCTCCTCCTCTGTGGCAAGGATGTGATCAGCTGCCTCCTGCATGGCATGGAGCAGGGAGAGCACTGCTCCTGCAGTGGCAGCTGGGTGGACCTCTGGCTGCTGCTGCTGCTGCTGCTGCTGCTGCTGCTGCTGCTGCTGCTGCTGGGGGTCCATGACTGCGTTGCTCGAGGTGTGCGTGCCTGTTGCTCGGCAGACCGCATGCTGTGCAGGCTGCGTGTGTCTGGGAGGGGACCTTTGAGGAAGCAGCTAGCTGTTGCCCCAGAAGCGCTAGTCCGCCTTGTGACCCTGTCTGCAGCTGTTCCTGGCACCCTTATGTCGATGTGTGCTACTTTGGCATGTAGACGTTCCCTCGCAGCGCCTGTTTCGATGTGGTGCTGCCCAATGTCGACGGCACCAGCCGTGGAGGACGTGTAGACGTTATTCATCAAAATAGCCTATTTCGATGTCGCGTGCACGTGTAGACGTAGCCCATGAGTCCATTGTCTTTTATTTAATGAAAAACTGGGGTGCATGGGGTGTCCAGGGAAGGGTAGCACCTCTGGGCTGTGTCTACACGTGCCCCAAACTTCGAAATGGCCATGCAAATGGCCATTTCGAAGTTTACCAATGAAGCGCTGAAATGCATATTCAGCGCTTCATTAGCATGCAGGCGGCAGTGGCGCTTCGA
The DNA here is from genome assembly GCF_033958435.1 of Carettochelys insculpta. Taxonomy (NCBI): domain Eukaryota; kingdom Metazoa; phylum Chordata; order Testudines; family Carettochelyidae; genus Carettochelys; species Carettochelys insculpta. The sequence continues at coordinate 143,749,082 of NC_134137.1, forward strand.
AATTGACGAGCCTTGCCGCCCCACGGCGCGTCCCGACGGGGCTCCTTTTCGAAAGGACGCCACCTTCTTTGAAGTCCCCTTATTCCCATGAGCTCATGGGAATAAGGGGACTTCGAAGTAGGCGGGGCCCTTTTGAAAAGGAGCCCCGTCTGGACGCGCCGCGCGGCGGCAAGGCTCGTCAATTCCGAAGCGCCACTGCCGCCTGCATGCTAATGAAGCGCTGAATATGCATTTCAGCGCTTCATTAGTAAACTTCGAAATGGCCATTTGCATGGCCATTTCGAAGTTTGGGGCACGTGTAGACACAGCCATTGTGTCTCTTCAGGGGCAGTTTGTGCACCTTTGCTCCCCACCTGGCACCCAGCTCTCATCTGTGGCTCTGACAAGCTGTAGCATGCAGTGGCCACACCCCGATAAACCGCTTCGACAGGTGGGCTAAACCAGGTGAGGGTCTGAAACCTGCGATGAGATAGGGAATTACCCATCCCAGCATGCAAAGTCGGCCCTGGCAGACTGGGCAGATGTGATCAACAGCAAGATCCAATGACCAGGAAGGCAGTTCTGCAATGCTCTGTGGACAGCGAAGGGCATGACAAGGTATCAAAAATGGCATGGCCATCCACTGCGGCCTAGGAAGCCCCAGCTATGATGATTTTTCATACCACTGGAATCAGGCTTCTGAGGTCAAAAGAATGGAACTGCTCCTGTGCAACAGATTTTCCACTTTAAACATTCTCCCGCACAGGTTCTTTGCACATTCTCATCACTTCTGTCTACCTCAAAGTCCTGCGGCGATGGAGGAGGGGCGAAGTGACACATGGAGGTGACCACTGGGAGTCATAGCTCCAAACCTGCACCTAGGCAGCCTGTGGACTTTGGTCGCTTGACTCTGACCCCAGGACAACAGAGGAGTTCGGCAGCATCCCAGGCGACTAAGCAGGCCTCTTTAGGAACAGCACTGCTCGTCCTCAAAATGCGGGAGGGGACTAGAAAAGGTGTCCGAAAAATCGCTTGGCCCAAACAAAATGAACAGCATACTGCAGATGGCAGTTTTACCCTCACAGCGGTCAAAAAACAGTGAAAAGAAAGATGATATTTGTAGCATGGAATGTCCACACCCTCTTGGACAGGGAGAATGCAAGGAGGCCTGAGAGAAGAATGGCCCTCATAGCAAGAGAACTGTCACATTATAACACTGACATAACCGACCTGAGCAAGACCAAACTGGCAGAGGAAGGATCCATCTGCAAACCAAAAGGAGGTTATCCCTTCTTCAGGAAAGGCAGGCCAGAAAATGAAGACAGAATCCATGGAGTGGGAATTACCATCAAGACATCACTTCTGCACCAGCTTCCTGACCTACCAACTTGCATCAGTGAGCATCTGATCAAGCTCCCCTCCCCCTCAACACTTCTCGCCACGTTACAGTCATCAGTGCTTACGCCCCACCACTGATTAGCAGTGATGAAGCAAAAGAAAGTTTCTGTGAGGACCTTGACCATCTTGTGAAAGCAACTCCTCCTAGTGACGAGCTTCTCCTGTTGGGTGACTTCAGCGCCAGGGTTGGCAAGGACTGTCGGACCTGGAAAGGGGTGCTGGGACATCATGGGTTTGATAACATGAATGCAAATGGCTGCCTTCTGTTGAGCTTGTGTGCAGAAAATCACCTGACAATTACCAACACTCTCTTCAGGCAAGGAGATAAATACTAAACCACATGGATGCACACAAGATCAAAACAGTGGCACCTGATTGACTATGTCATCAGTCGCAGGTGGGGCATTTGAGATGTTAAGATCACCAGGGCCATGCGGGGAGCTGAGTGCTGGACTGATCATAGGCTCGTCAGATCAGTCCTTATACTGCACATCACACCACTGCACCACAAGAAGCTCAAGGTTGTCAGACCCTCCTTCAACATTGGGAAGCTGTACCATACTGGTCATTGTGAGAAATTCTCAGCCTGCCTTGACGAAGTGCTGACATCCCATGGACCTCTGACTGGAGACCCAACACAAAAATGGGACCAATTCAAAACCCTGGTGACGGAGTCAGTCAACACTAGGACTGAAAAAGAGAGTTCACCAAGACTGGTTTGATGAAAATGACGAAGCCATCATGAAAATCTTAGAGGAAAAACAGAATGCATTTCTGCTATGGCAAAAAGGGATCAGTCCTCAATCTCCAAACGTGATTGTTTCAAACACCTTCAGAGCCAGGTGCAAACAGCACTTTGCAAAATGAAACATGAGTGGTGGGAGAGTAAAGCTGATGAAGTCCAATACTACGCTGACACCAAGAACTCCAAGATATTCTTCAGTGCTATCAAAGCTATATATGGACCTTCAAATCCAAGTACTACACCTCTCCTGTCTACAGATGGCATGACCCTTCTGAGAGAGAAGAATAGCATCAACAATAGGTGGAAAGAGCACTTCAGCAATCTTCTCGACAGAACCTCCATTGGCAACCCTGTGGCCCTAGACCAGATCCCTCATAAACCCACACTAGACAGTCTTGACCTGCCCCCTACAATGGATAAGGTCAAAAAGGCCATCAGCCAGACCAGGTCTGGCAAAGCCCCGGGAATGGACGGTATCCCTGCTGAAATTTTCAAAATGGCAGGACCTGTGTCACTTGAAGCCTTTCACAACATCTTGATCAGCATCGGGGAAGAAAAAGACATGCCCAAAGACTTTAAGAAGAAGACATGCCCAAAGACTTTAAGGATGCCACAGTCATCTCGCTCTTCAAGAACATGGGCAACAAAGCTGACTGTGGAACTTACTGGGGCATCTCCCTTCTCTGTACTGCTGGGAAGATCTTGGCTCAAGTCATCCTCAACCGTCTGATCAACAGCGTCTCAGAGAAGAACCTACCAGAATCACAATGTGGTTTCCACCCAGGCTGCAGCACCATTGACATGACCTTTGCTGTTTGTCAGGTCCAGGAAAAGTGCATAAAGCAGAACTTGGATCTGTACGCTGTCTTTATAGACCTGACCAAGGCATTTGACGCTGTCAACAGAGAAGCCCTGTGGATTATCCTGTCAAAACTTGGCTGCCTGAGAAGATTTGTTAACCTCATATGCCTGTTCCACGATGACATGACTGGCTTTGTTCTTTCAAATGGCGAGTCCTCAGATCCATTTGAGATATCCAATGGTGTGAAGCAAGGGTGCATGCTGGCCCCAGTGTTATTCAACTTCTTTTTCATGTGCTTCCTCAGCCACACAGTTAGGGACCTGGACCATGGAGTCTACCCAAAATACAGACTTGATGGGTCACTTTCGACTTTCGTCATCTGAATGCTAAAATCAAGATACTTGAGAGGCTCATCCTTGAAGCCCTTTTTGCTGACGACTGTGCACTTATGGCACACAAGGAATCTGATCTCCAGCTCATTGTCAACAAGTTTGCTGATGCTACTTGCCTCTTTGGTTTGACCATCAGCCTAGGAAAGACTGAGGTGCTGTTTCAACCTGCTCCAGGATCTGCTGCTCTCCCTGCTTCAATCTTTATTGAAGGAACAGAGTTAAAAACAGTAGAGGAGTTCAAGTACCTTGGCAATGTGATAGCCAGTGATGGCTCCCTTGACAAGGAAATCAATGCCAGAATCTGCCAGGCCAGCTGGACACTAGAACGTCTGAGAGCGCGAATCTTGAATCAGCACAATAACTGACAGTCCCCTAAACTGAAAGTGTACAAGGCTGTAGTTCTGACCAGTCTCCTGCATGGCTGTGAAACCCGGACCTTGTACAGAAAACATAAAACTACTGGAGTACTTCCACACACGCAGCCTGAGGTCAATACTGCACATTCGATGGCAGGACAGAGTTACGAACCTCGAAGTCCTGGACAGAACAGGAGCCACGAGCATCGAAGCCATGATTCTGAAAGCCCAGCTTCGCTGGACAGGGAATGTCATACGAATGGAGAAGTCAAGAATCCCTAAGCAACTCCTCTAAGGTGAACTCTCCCAGGGCAAAAGGAATCAAGTTAGGCCTCGCAAGAGGTATAAAGACTGCGTGAAGGCCAACATTGCTCATGCTGGTTTAAAACCAGATCAGCTAGAGCAGCATGCAAAAGACCGAACAGGCTGGCATGCTCTCGTACAACACGTCTGAGAACTTTGAAGAGCAGTGACACGTATGCCTCATTGATGCTTGTGAGAGGAAGAAAGCAACAGCAGCTGCTGCACCAACAGAGCCAGGACAATTCCCTTGCCCCCACTGTGAACGCCCATGTCGTTCAAAGCTTGGACTCCTCAGCCACATGAGAGTCCACAACCGATGAGCCTATGCGAGCTCAAGATGTCATTGTCAGACACGATGGACTACCTACGACAATACGAATGAAAAACTAAATGGCTAAACATTTGTTCTATTAGGGTGGCTGACTGACATTTTCTTGCCACAACCAATGCACACAGATTATAACTTATCATGGTGTTGTCAATCTACACAGTGGCTAGGGCTACACTACAGCAGTCCCTCAAAAGTTCTTTTGGAAAATCTCTTCCAAAAATTTTTATTTGAAGAGATAGCCATCACACACAGAAAAGTGGATCAAAAAATCGATCCACTCTTTTGATAGAGATCGGCCACACCCCAGGAGCTCTTTCAAAAGAACAGGCCAGGAAACACGGCAAATTAAAAAATCCATTGACATGGAGGACTACTATGTCAAAAAAAGGGCCCTTGGGGTGTCTACACATGTTATTTAAAGGTGCTTTTCCTCATCCAGAAGCAGAAGAGGGCTGCCAGAAAAAGTGCAGCATTCTTCTGATTTGCCATCGAAAGAATGCCTTCTGTGTGTAGACGCTTTGCAGGATTTTACAAAAGAGCCCCAGCTTTTTCAAAAAAACTCACCAGTGTAGACGTTGACAGTGGGCCAACCCCTGAACCATGCGCTTCAATTCCCTATCCATCAAATGGTGATAATGTCATTTCCTTTCTTTACAAGAATCATAGAATATTAAAAAGGCAAGGGACTGTGAGAGGTCATCAAGTCCAGTTCCCTGCACTCATAGCAGGACCAAGCACCATCTATATCATCTCTGCTAGATATTTATCTAGCCTGTTCTTAAATATCTCCCTAATGCAACCACCCTAGGCAATTTATTCCAGTACTTAGCCACTCTGGCAGTAATTTTTTTTCCTAATATCCTATCAAAACCTTCATTGCTAAAATTTAAGCTCACTGCTTCTTGTTCTGAGTTCTTAAGAGTTCTCAGTTCTGCATGATGTGCTCTGGTGCAGGACAAAGACCATCAGGATTTCTGGATAATTCTTTGGAATGGGATTTTAAAGTCTCATTAGAGACTGATATGAGGATCTCTTGAACTGCGTAAAGCCTTACCATAGACTTTGTGGAATTCATAGTGTTTTACCTGTTTGTATCTCTCTTTGGTCTCTGCCATGAGTACTTGAGTTTCTGAACCTCTATAATGCCATGCAGCAGGAAGCCAGGAAGCCAAAATGTTATGTGCAGCCAAAGGGGAGAAATAAGTCATCTGAGGACCACTACAAAACAGAAGTGATTGCCAGGTCCTTGCACTTTGTCCTATGGCTGTGGTGCACTTCAGCAGATTTTGGGATTTGTTGGAGTCTGAGTTTCATGGATGAATCTGGGCACTGGTCTTCTCGTTGGGAAGTTGCAAGGTCTCTGACCACTGCCTAGTGAGGAGATGATCTTCAATCTTGACACCTAAGCCAAAGATCAGGTTGGGTTGGAGCAGAGATGACCTCTGAAAATGCTGTGGTGGCAAGTGAAGAGAGAAACTTCTGGGCTTTTTCCATCTGTGGCCTTGTCAAGATGCACACTGACATTTCAGAGGTTAAAACATTTGAGGTATCAGCAAACTCCTTAATGATTCCTCTCACTTGTGTGTTCCAGCATGTTCATATGCATCAGGGTTATTTGTTTATAGAGCTAAAGACCAGAAAGAAGTTTGGATACATGTCTGAATGTTCCCGGACTTTGAGTTTGAGGAAGCCTTTCACGTAGGTAACTTCAAAACCAAATTAAGATTTCAAATGGCATAATCTGCCTGCAAGCCATCATATAGGCAAAGCAGATGATAAAACATTGTTATCGTGTGCTCCCAATAAGAAATGCCATTTTGTAGCGAAGTGACCACAAGGTACTGTGGGCCTGTCAGAATTTCTATAGCTTTTTCCCTGTTGTAAGGAAATATGCTGCAGTTGTATAACTACTTTTATTTGAAAGAAATAGAGATTTTCATATTTTTAGTACAAGTAAAATTTAACATTCCAAACTACACACAAGCTGCCAGGACAAGCCCCGCTGCTCTATTAGCTTTCTTTTTTTACTTTCCCTGGAGGAGTTTTTCCTGTCAATTTTTTTTTTTTTTTTTCATCTGGGGAGAATGGGAAGGAAGAAACAGGTTGACACAGATGGTTGTCAGTGAAGTGATGACTGCAGCTGAGAATAGGTTTACAAAAATACACAGCTCTCTCAACTGCGGATTATTGAGCATCTCCCTATAAAGTGGAGCTTGGAAAATATTTTTAGAACTTGTATTTTTTTAGTACATTACTGTTCACAGTGAAGAGGTGATCATAGGTTTTATAACAGTGTGATCATGCAGAGACTATATGAAGACTGAGCCTTGTGTTCAAGATTTTAAAACATACTAAGACATCTAAAGAAGTGGTCAGTTTTCAAAAGTGCTGAGCATCAGTTACTTCAACTGAGGCAAATGGGGTGTTATTGGGTATGTCTATACTGCAAAAAGAGACCTGTGGCTGCTACAGCAGTGTTGATGTTGTATAATGGACTGGAACCCCACTTCTATACAGATTCCCTACCACCTGCCTCCACCAGGTTTCAGAGCCCAGGTTCTAGCATGAATCTGAAGATCTATCCCCCACAAGCCTATGTCAGTTGATCCAGGGAGACTCACAGCTCTGATCTGTGTCTGTATGTTTGCTTGCTTTTTGTAGTTTTGTTTATTTGCTTGCTTGCTGTGCAGACATACTCAATGGGCGTGCAGCTGGTTTGAAAAAATCAGCCACTTATTTAGTTTTCAAAGTACAGGTCTAAAAACCTGCTTTTGGGTTCCTATTTTTGAGAAATCAGGCCCCATGCAAGTCATCACACAAGTGACCTCTAAAATTAGAGCGGGATAAACTAAACGGAATTTCCTGCGAGCAAGCTCTTTATTTTTAAGCAGCCTCAGGTTTGTTAGGATCTGTGTCATTTTTAGTGGGATAGAAAAAACAGGTCTCTTCCACCCAAGAAATTTGCACCACTTTAATTAAATGGATTGCAAATCTATCACTTAAACTGGTGCAAACCCAGACAGACATGCACTAAAAAGAGGTTAAACCTTGCTTAAGTCAGTTTAGCTAAGTTTATACGCACCAGTGGTTTGCACCAATTAAACTCGATCAATTTTTAAATATTTTGTCTAAAATGGTGGGTTTTTCCAGTACATGGAAAGTCTTAGAAAAGCTGTTTGGGATACCATTCTGCAAACATATTTCGGACCCACCTTCCTGACAGCATGCCATAATAGGGGTATCAATCTACCATCAAATCATCTGGTACGAAACTCATTGATATAAAATTATCTGAATCTTTCCCATTGGGAAACCCATGGGGCTAAACTTGGTAGTGCAAGTCCATTGAAACCAGTTGACATATGCCATAGATAAATTTGGACCCCATAGCTCACAGCTCCTATGAAAACATGCATAAAAACATAAGCATGGCCATACTGGGTCAGACCAAAGGTCCATCCAGCCCAGTATCCCGTCTGCCGACAGTGGCCAATGCCAGGTGCCCCAGAGAAGGAGAACGGAAGACAATGATCAAGTGATTTATCTCCTGCCATCCATCTCCTGCCCTTGTACTGAAGGCTAGGGCACCATACTTTACCCCTGGCTAATAGCCATTTATGGACCTAACCTGCAAAAATTTATCGAGCTCTTTTTTAAACCCTAATAGAGTCCTGGCCTTCACAGCCTCCTCCGGCAAGGAGTTCCACAGGTTGACTGTGCGCTGTGTGAAGAAAAATTTCCTTTTATTAGTTTTGAACCTACTACCCATCAATTTCTTTTGGTGTCCCCTAGTTCTTGTATTATGGGAAAAGGTAAATAATTTTTCTATATTCACTTTCTCCACACCATTCATGATTTTATATACCTCTATCATATCGCCCCTCAATCGCCTCTTTTCCGGACTGAAAAGTCCCAGTCTCTCTAGCCTCTCCCCATATGGGACCCGTTCCAAACCCCTAATCATCTTAGTCGCCCTTTTCTGAACCTTTTCTAATGCCAATATATCTTTTTTGAGGTGAGAAGACCACATCTGCACACAGTACTCAATATGTGGGCGTACCATAGTTTTATATAGGGGAAGTATGATATCTTTTGTCTTATTATCTATCCCTTTTTTAATAATTCCTAACATCCTATCTGCTTTACTAACTGCCACTGCACACTGCGTGGATGTCTTCAGAGAACTATCCACTATAACTCCAAGATCCCTTTCCTGATCTGTCGTAGCTAAATTTGACCCCATCATGTTGTACGTGTAATTTGGGTTATTTTTTCCAATGTGCATTACCTTACACTTACCCACATTAAATTTCATTTGCCATTTTGCTGCCCAATCACTCAGTTTGCTGAGATCTTTTTGTAGTTCTTCATAATCCCATTTTTCATTTAAAAGATGTAGACAAATATAACAGGGTGATCATTTAGATGTTTGAAACCCTTCTCTTTGCTACACCACACTTTCCGTGAATTCCAGAGTAGATCACAAAGCAAACACAAATTCATTTTAAGTTAATGTGATTCCATACTACCTTTCTGTACTGTGTGAGCTCCCCCTTCATGCTAGTGAAAATGAAAAAAAAAATCAGTTCAGTTACAGGAAATAAGTGTGAGATAATGATTTGGAAAAGTATGAGGAATTCATTAATAAATGAGGTTATTTTCCCCTGTGGCTCCTGGAAATAGATGTGACACAACACCTTAACAGAATCAGTTTGTTCTGAGACCCTGATAATAGGAGCCTCTTTGCTTGGAGACATAAAGGAGAATTCATTATATGCCTGGTAATTACTTTCAATGCAACATAAAGAGATTTCATGCCCAGCTTCTTAGAGCTAAACATGCTGTCAGAGAGAATGCTTTGATGCCTAAGAATAAGTGAGGTTCAAAAAGGTGATAGCTAATAATGACGTTTAAAGATGTCTACAGGAAAAAAAGCATATACTGTGCTTTTCCACAGGACTAACTGCAAAGAGACCCCATAGCTTTGTACAGGAATTCCTGCCATCCGCTGCTGAACGTCTCCACTGAGGCCAATTCTTTTCTATGCCTTGTCTAATTATGATGGACAATAGATGATATCAAGTATCTATTCTCTTGTAAAAAAAGGAAGGAGAAAGAAACACATTTGGAAATCAAGGTGTAATACCTTGCCCTGGTGGCTCCTTCCCAGAACTAGCAAGAAATACTACAGTCATCATGCTAAGCCTCAAAGAGGAGATCCCTATAGCATTTAACAATGACTGCTAAGATTCAGGAAGGCATGGCACTGGCAAATTCTGGAGTGAGTTATCTCTAGCCCTCTATTTCTTCATTGCAAGAAGGTAGCATATGGCCTCGAATAGGGAAGTGAAAGGTGGAGGACCTGATGCTCTGAGGAAAATTGTTAGGACTCTGTGGAAGAGGGAAAGAGGCAGGTAAATGAACAAAAGTGAAAGATACATTTTAATTTGGTTCTCTTGATGGTCCATCTTGATGACCCTTGCTGAATGTACTGTCACTCAAAATTCTAAGTGCTGAAATGCATACAAATATTAATCTGGGTTTAATTTTTATAGTTAAACTTTTATTTTATAATTTAATCGGGGCATGTTTCTGTTCCATTTCCATGTTGGAGGCAGCAGTCTCTTTCCCAGTCCTTTTTTGTTTTTAAACAAGTGATAGCAGATGGGTGCTCCCTACTTCAGAAAATGTCAGTGCCTCCAAGTGAAGCCAGGCATTTAAGCACTAGCTTTTATTGAAGCACAGGAATAGTTCCACTGAAGTAAATAGGACTGTTCACATGCTGATAATCAGACATGTGTGTAAGTGTTTTGTTGAATCAAGACCTAAATATGGACTTGCAAGACTTTATATACCCATTTGAAACATTCTTGGCCAGAGGTTTCTGTAGCCAGAAGCAATGTTCTCCTGGTGAAAACTTTAATATTGCTCAGCTCTGAACAGTGCTGCAACATTACACACCCACTGGCTTTTGCATAAAACAACATCTCAAGATCACAACTTTAACATCCCCCATAATTTCAGGGTCTACTTATTGGCCAAGGGAAGAATTCAATCATTGCTTTCGCCTTAATGGAGCCCCCAAGATGGACATATTCATTTTCTGCATTATAAAATTGAAACTCTTTCCACTTGCTTTCATTAAAAATCCAGTGGCATTTCTAAAATAAATAGAAGTATCAACCTTGGCTTCCTAGGCAAATTATTCATGAAATCCTGGACCCACTGCAGTTCCTATTGATGTCAGTGGGACAAGATAGTTCCCTTGTTAATCCAAATAATTATATTCAGCCTATATAAACTCCCTCTGCCCTTAAAATGAGATACAATTCTTCCTGTCAAAACCTTATTGTGGGGGAAAATCAAAGTAGGAACTGGCAGATGTTCTTCCTGTAAAATGATGTTTGCAGTGTTGTAGATGTGTTGGTTGCAGGATATCAGAGGCCAGGGTGAGCAAGGTAATACTTTTTATTGAACTAACTTCTTGATAAACATACTGAACAATCTTTTCCAGCTTGCATTTAGTTATGACACTGAGTACCTTTCCCAGACCAGAAGAAGAGCTCTCTGTAGCCCCAAAGCATATATTTCAGCAACAGATGTTGATCAGGTAGAAGACATTACCTCACCCACCTTGTATGCAAAATGTTACTCTATTCCACTTCAGTGATACCTAATGAGAAAATCCTTCCATATATTTTGTATTTTAGTGTAAATGTAAGTGAGTAAAGCACTTTAGGATCATGTGCAACACAAATGTAAGGGATTAATATACAATTACTTTAAGTATAATTAATAACCTTGCACTCAATGTTCTTTTCACTAACTATTCTAAGAAACTCAGAAAGTAATTTTCTTGAAAGCTACTAGCGAAATTAATTGCTACTTTTATTACCACTGTTTATTTTTAAAGGGTTTATTGTCACTTAAGCTGTGTCTACACTAGCTTCTGCTTTTGGAGGAGACATGTTAATGAGGCAGTTCAGAAGATGCTAATGAGGCACTGGCATGAATATTCAGCACCTAACTAGCATAATGGCAGCCAGGTGCGATTTGAAAGTGCTGCTTCCAGAACACATGCCCTCTGTGGAAAATGGGGGCCTTCCGAAAGGAACCCACTGACTTTGAAATCCCCTTCTTCCTATTTATTTTTAGACACAGCTGATGGGTGCCCACTGAGATCAACAGAATGTTGGGTATGCAAATTGTATGACCATCTATTGTGATAAGTTCTGCCTTGCATACTTTTGCACAAAATACTTCTCTTGTTAGCTTCTTGAAGACCATTTCAAATAAAAATATCCCTGAAGTCTATTTACTGCACCTATCTCATTTACAGGTTTTTTTCCCTGTAAGGCCATGTCTACACTAGTCCCAAACTTCGAAATGGCCACGCAAATGGCCATTTTGAAGTTTACTAATGAAGCGCTGAAATGCATATTCAGCGCTTCATTAGCATACAGGCAGCCGCGGCGCTTTGAAATTGACGCGGCTCTCCGCCGCACGGCTCATCCAGACAGGGCTGCTTTTTGAAAGGACCCCGCCTACTTCGAAGCCCCCTTATTCCCATCTGCTCATGGAAATAAGGGGACTTCGAAGTAGGAGGGGTCCTTTCAAAAAGGAGCCCTGTCTGGACGAGCCACGTGGCAGGGAGTCTCGTCAATTTTGAAGCGCCACGGCCGCCTGCATCCTAATGAAGTGCTGAATATGCATTTCAGCATTTCATTAGTAAACTTCAAAATGGCCATATGCGTGGCCATTTTGAAGTTTGGGGCTAGTGTACACATAGCTTAAGAGTGATAAAATAGAGTACATCTGAACATTTGGGCTGTGTGTACACTAGATAGTTTTATCAACAGAAGTTTTGAATCACCAAGGCTGCCATTATGCTAATGAGGTGCTGCATATTCATGGCAGCACCTCATTAGCATCTTTTGAACTCAGTCATTAACATGCCTCTTCTGAAAGGAAGGGGCTCCTGTAGACGCAGCTAAAGGCCGTGGCTACACTAGCACTGCCCCTTGCAAAAGGGGGATGCAAATGAGGCGCTGCCATGCATATAAAGGACCTCACTAGCATAATGGCAGCTGCGCACATTTTGAAACTGCCACATTTGAAATGCATGTTGCCCATGTAGACGGGGGCCTTCTGAAAGGACCCCCAGATTTCAAAAGCCCCTTCGTCCCAAAACCAAATGGGAAGAAGGGGTTTTTAAAGTCTGGGGGTCCTTTCAGAAGGCACCTGTCTACACCGGTGGCATGCATCTCAAAAGCGGCAGTTTCAAAATGTGCCGCCACCATTATGCTAATGAGACACTGCATATGCATGGCAGCAACTCATTAGCATCTGCCAAAGTGGCTCATTAGTATACACCTTTCAAAAGGGGGGTGCTAGTGTAGACACAGCCAAAGTGTTCTGTCAACAGAGTCTTGAAATACTCTGCATTTGTCTGAACTGTGTTATCCCTCAAAAAATTGAATAACACTCTGCCAACAGGAGTGTCAGAGTAGACACTTCTGTCAACAGAGAGGGGTCCCAGTTCACCAGGCAGCCGTCTGTAGAGTTTCTGGTCAGCCGTTCTGTCGACCAAGGGCAGAGCAGTCTGGCTGCTCTCTGTTGACAGAGAGGATTGCTCTGTTGATCTGCTTTTGTGTGTAGATGCACTCTGTCGACAGAGGTTAATGTCAACAGAAGCTTCTAGTGTAGACGTAGCCTAGGTGTTTTAAAGTACTACAATCTTAACTGAAAAGTTGGCTAAATATTAGAGACTGGCAGCAGTTCTGCTGGGTTTTGCAACAACAGACACCAAAACACAACCTAGTAGTTAGGCATATATACAGGAACTGTTTGCAGGATACCATATGTACCAAATATTTCTCTCCTAATCCATCTCTACGTCAGTCTTTTCTTCTTTGTCTGATACCAATATGACCCAGCAAATGAAGGTCAACCAAAGCTTATAGTCATTCCTGGCAAGCAGGGCACCCCGATGATGAAAATTTCAATCCCCAGAATGTCTGTTCAAGTGTCTGAGTTGGACTTCTTGCCTCTGAAAAGCCTACAGAGGCATTTTCAATTTTTTTGCTGAGTTATTTGCTCTCATAACTCCATTAAAAGCAGTCTGATTTTTAAATCACTGTGCATCATGCTGAATATATACTGGTGGTTTGCAAAGGCAAAACAGCCACCCGTAGGTTTGATCTTCTGTAGAGGTGGGGGAGGTAAAAGAGGCTTATAACACCAAAAGGGGAAGGGCACATTTAATGGATTGGTAATGCAACAGAAGTGATGCAGATGTACTACTGAGTGCTCTGCATTCATTGTGGACTGAGTGGTTTGCATACTGAGTCATGAGAAGCTAAGACGTCTCAAAACTATTTTGAGAATGAAGGTAAGACTGTATAATTTGTGACTGGGCCAGTTCAGTCAACTAATGACTCAAATCACTAAAACATGGATCTTGTTCTGTGCTGAAAGAATGCTTTGTTTTCTGTAAAATATCTTGCCTTGTATATACAGTTCCTTTCTGCCTTGTGTAAACAATAATGTGACCTTTCCAAGGTCAGTTGTGTTCAGCAGTCTGAATCAGGGGTGCTAAGTCAGGGGTTTAGGGAAATGCCAGGAAAAATAGTGAAAGTAAAATTAATAAAAACGTTCATTTTGCATGGGACAGAGATGCCAGCTTTGCCTCTTAAAACCGCTTAAATGGTGCAGATCTTGTTTATCATACTTGAGGCAGCAGAGGTTTCATTAGTAAATGGTCCTTTCGAAGCCCACAATGGGAACTTAAGTAAGGCATGTCCTATTGTTGGTTGTCTTAATCAGAGGTTATTTTAATTTATAACATCTAGAGCTAAAATCTTCTTAAGATAATAATGACGGTAGCAGTGCTCTCTGTGCTTTCGCTGGTTTGGAACCAACATGAAGACATTTTGATATGTATCTCAGATTCATTAGGGAAAGCTTCTCCCACTGGTAAGTTTGAGGTACATCCTCCATTATGACCCTAATTTACCGCATCCTAAAATTTCCAGACCAAAACTGATCTACCTGGAACTGTGTAAGATAAGGGACTAATCTAAGAGGTACATATTTCCTGAGAAGCTAAAGAAAACTTGGGAAAAGTTTTAGGTGATAAGGGTGTTTTCCACTTTTCCTGAAGTATTTATTAATTTTAGAATAAAGATCCACCCATTTGTTTTATAGTTTTCTGTTAAGTTCCTGGTTCTCAGGGACAGGTATGCATGCCCCTTTGGAGATAGCAGAGAATCAGTACTCATACCAGGTTGGTCCAGCAGTCATCCTGTCATGCACCCAAGACACTGAGCAAGTAGTAGCTCGGGACTGCCTTTATGAGCAGTCTGAGCAACTCATCTGGGGTGAACTGTCCCAGAGGGTCTGGCAAGAAAGGGTTACAGATTGTGAGTCCTCCCAGGGAGTAATGGGATATGTCACTTTCTCATGGTGTAGGAACATACGCTTACCTCTAGAGCACTGTCCTGTGTCTGGGTATAGTACTGTAGTGATCCATTCTGTGTGTCACTTTTCAGCTTTTCTGGCATCAAGACAATGTGTCATTGGTTATATTTTTGCTCAATTTATCCCATTTTATGGTTACAGAAGAGTCCAAAAATAAGGAACTTGAAGTACAACAGTCCTAGAATCTCTCCTATGGACTCTGGCCAGTACTTATACCCAGGCCTGCCAGTGGAGGGCAGCAAAGGGGGCAGTTGCCCCAGAGCCCAGCAATTCAAAAGGGCCAGGGCTCCCTGCCCCTGCTGCTACTACTGCAGAAAAGGAGGCAGTCAGAGCCCCGGGCCCTTGAAATCACTGTTGGAGTGCCATGTGACGTGCTCTGGGCATCTCTGAGGGCTGGCTGTCCCCAACCCCTCCCCTTCTGTCAGGGGTCCTGTCCCTTCTAGGAGTGTCGGGCTAACCCCTCCCACACCTGGCCCAGGGGCCTGGCAAATCTGCTAGCTTCCTGCTCATTGTCCTTGACCATTTTCCCTCTCCTTTCTTTGTCTGGGAAAGAGGCAAGGGAAACCAGCCTGCCCGTGCCATTGGGTTCCAGCTCAGGTCTCTCATTCAAAGCAGCCACAGTTAAACTGTCTCAAGTCTCTTGCTGTTCTCTGAGCTGCTCGGAAGACAGATGCAGTTTGGTGCAGAGACTTATATAGGCAAGGCCCCTTCCTCTAGTAATTTGCGGTTAGGAACTAAATTCTGTATCAACATGCATAGTCCCCTTGTGGGCCCATTAGTCCTAGTTACACTCTCTTTTTCCACACCTGAACAGGAGGTATAGGAGGCCTAGAACCAGGATTTACATACTCCATAAACATCAGTCACTTCTATATCACCACTGTAGAGTTTTAGGAACATCTCTAGTCAGGAAGCCATGAGGCACACACACGAGAGCACGTACAACTCATGGGGGGCTCTGATTGACAGCACATTCCTGATTGGCCCATACATCCTATTTAAATCTATGGTGGCTACAGGAAGTTTGTCTGTGCAGCTAGGCAGAACCTCAGCTAGTCGCTGCTCCAGGTGATGTTTTCTTACTTTGATTTGGGTTCCGGAGCCCTTGCCTGAGCATTTGCCTCCTGGCTCTGACGCTTGTTTTCTAACCTGGCTTTGCTTCCACTTCTGGTTCCTGATCCCGAATTGACAAAGACTCAGGTTGCTGACGTCTGGCCCTGGCTGTAGCCACTAGGGAAGCTGCCTATGACTTGGCCCTGTAACTTGTAGACTGTTGCTATGTTTAGCTATGTTGCAATGATGAGCCATAAGGTAGACCGCTGAATTAGATTTTATGTGGTCTTGAGGTCACACAGAATACCTCGCCCTGATTAATTTATGTGACTTAAAATGTGCCGTAGTACATACACTGACAAGATTTAAATCGGCGGGAATTTTATTCAAATTCTCATTAACGACCACATAAAATATGTCAATTCTAGCCCATTCGCAATTACATTAATCTTCACTTTTGGGGAATGGGAGAGCTGAGACTTCTATTATTTCCATGTTTTTCAGCCAGATTCTAATACTTTGATAGGAACTTCGCAAGGGCTGCAAGAAGTCTGGAGTTAGAGGATGCAGTCTTGAAAAAATAATTCACCAAATATTTGTTTGATAGCCAGTTTTATATAGCAAGATGGCTCTTGTGTTACTGAAGTTGCATCACCTATCAAGTATAGACATACATAACATATCATAGAACTGGAAAGGACCTCAGGAGGCCATGGAGTCCAGTCCTCTGCCCTCACAGCAGGACCTATCACCCTTGATGACGACTTTTTTTTTTTTTTAAATCTAACCTGCAGCAGAATCTTGGTGAGTCCCCTCAAGGGCAGAATTTACAACCCTCTATTTGCAAGGACAATATGCTAACCACAGAGCTGTTCCCTCCCTCTTAATAGCCTTACTATTTTAATAACCAAAAGGGGTAATTCTCCCCTCCCCACAAAAGAGAGAATCTTTACAGAGCGCAGTAACTCATTCAGCAATCCTCAAAAAATACATCCATATATCAGTTTTAAGGATTACAAACAAACGTTGTTGAGTCACATTCTAAGCTTGTGTAAATCACTGAAACTCCTTTGAAATCAGTGGAACTATGCTGATTCCTATCAGCTGGGGAATTGTCTCTTTAACCACCTTCTCCCACATGCTCTCGCCCTAGCAAAAGCACATGACATAGGGGAAAACTGACATCCAGTCTCTAGGCCTGTGCTGTAACTTCAAGAGGAGGAGTAAGTCCCTGCAGGGCAGTTCACTACTATATGTGGATTCTTGTGGGAAGAGGATAAGTGCTCAGGGATAAATGCCACAACATGAATGATTTCAATGTTACACATTGCCATGGAGTTATAAATCTAACCAAAAAGAGCTAAGTTCAAAATACATTCAGGGCTGTGGTTAAAAGCTAAAAATGGGAGGAATGCAGAGTTAAGAGAATTACTCCACCCTAATTTTTTTTCCTGGAAAAAACCTGGAGAAAGCTCAGACTGCATCCAAGCACCCCAGGAGTCACAAGAATTTGCTGCTCCCATAAAAGATAACATAATTAGTCACATGCAGCATGTTGTTATTTAGTAGAGGGCAACCCTGAGACATAAAAAACAAGTTCAGTGCAGTGCCAAAAACAGCACGAACATATCAAAAGTACATTTACACTGTATGATCTGGTGAAATCAGAAACTTAAGTAATCCCAAGAAAATGCTCTGTGCGATAGATTTGAAGTCCGAGAAGAGTCTACTGCACATGCATTTAAATGATTAAAATGACTACATGCATCTGATTAAAAAGGGAGTAATTTTAAGTTGGTCAGTAAAACCTGGGATGTCGGCTTTAGAGGCCATGGAACAGGTGAGAATGCCAACAAGCACAGCCGGGCCAGATGAGCATCCAAGACCATTTCATTTTCTCTACTAACCCAGACAACTGATCCATTGCCAGCCATGTCCATTCTAATGTGGTTAAGATTTAATGTTTCTAATGATATTTGAATGCGCAAAGCAGATGCTGTGGGGAATATGACAGTTCAAAAGAAAACGTGATCTATTTTCAATATAACTAAATATGCAATGAGTTTAAATGATTGATTTTTAATATGCACAAAAGCAAGGCAGTATCATTACCCATTACACCCAAACTTGTAAGTCTAAAGCCTCTTGTGGACACCCATCTCATCCTCCAGAGCAAGCATGTGTCTTAGTGAGCTTCTTTGATTTTGTGAGTAACAGATACCTACCACTTAAACTCAGGTTGCTCATATTAATTAATGGTAAAGAAGCCATGGGACTAAGCTATTCTGAGTAAATTTTAAAATACATTAAAAATGCAAGCTGTTATTTGTGTTGGAACAATGTCAGGTTTCTACAGATATTTCCTCATACTTCCATGCTGACGCATCATTTCATCACGTATCATGCCAATATCCAGTCCTGTAGCTATTACTCTTGTCAAGAATATATGACACATATGAGCAGTAGATGTCAGTTGGTTTGAAAAGCTGTGGATATGCCTAACAACTTTCTAAAGAGAGCAGCAAGGGAAGTTTAGGCTGGACATTAGAAACAGGTTCCTAACTGTCAGGGTGGTTAAACACAGGAATAAATTGCCCAGGGAGGCTGTGGAATCTCCATTACTGGAGATATTTAAGAGCAGGCTAGATAAACATCTATCAGAGATGGTATAGATGGTGCATGGTCCTGCCATGAGGGCAATGACCTTTCAAAGTTTGTTCCAGTTCTAGTATTCTGTGAACCCTAGAAAGATATAAACATTATATATTAAAGATTAAAGACACTATTTTCTGGGCTAGGAAAACAAAGCAAAATACACACATGCTTTGTTTTCCTAGCCCAGAAAATAGTGCTCCTGGAATTCCTGTGGAAATGATTGAAAGTATATGGGCTACAATCACCAAAAAAGAGGTTCCCAAAAATCCTTGGAGAGTTGGCAAGTACCCTGCTTTGCAACTAACAGATAAATCCTATCTCCACAGAAGTCAATGGTAAAACTCCCACTGATTTTTAATAGGGCTAGGATTCACTCATGTTTTCTCTGATAAAAAGATTAAGGCTGACTCTCCTCTCCCTGATCCCTCCCCATATTTCTTCTATTGACAGTCAGTTTCAAGGACAAGGCATTTTAAAAGGCATAGTGATATTACACTAGCATAAAAAGTCACACCCCGAGGCTAAATGGAGCATTTTAAAACCAGCCTAAATCAGAGTGCTATTTTTAGTCTGCAAAATATACATTTTGTTCCCCCGCCCGAGTTAGTTTTATTGTTTAATGTTTTCAGGAGAAAACGGATACATTCTAGCCATAGGGGCGCACAGCCTAACAATGCAAGATTCTGAATTCATGCTCTTCATCCCCACTGGCTGAGCAAAAAGAACACTTGCATCACTGGAGCGCTCTGCAGTAACTTCATTATGTCAGTTTTACTCACCCTCCTTACCCATCCCCTTTTGTGAATCCAGTCACACACCCAGACATTTGCAGCTCAGATATGTACTTTGCACTGCTCCTCAGACGCATTTTGAAACGCCTAACTATACAAATTGTAGCTGGGTGAATTCTGAAGCTCCAGTTCTTTTCTGTGCTTCAAGGGGCCATTATGACTAATGACTTTTATAAGGAACTTTTTTTAAATTGAAGTAAAAAGATCACAGGAACCTAAAATGGAGGATGGAGGAATTTAAGTTTGTTTGTATTCTTAGCTTGTGTGCATAAAAGAAGAGGTAATAAATATCTTTTTAATGAGATATTCTCTCAGGTTACAGCTCATTGCATAATACACTGATGGGGATCTTTTAGCCAGAATTTTCAGACATTGGTGCCTAAAATTAGCTTCCTATAGCCAGGTTTATTCATCCAGCGTAGAATGTTCAAAATTATCAAAGTGACTTAGGTGCATGGCTCCCCTTAAATGCCTATGGATGAATTAAGAAGGCTGCATTTTAGACAATCAAGTTGCAAAACAAAAAGCAGTCAAGTAGCACTTTAAAGACTAGCAAAATAGTCTATTAGGTGAGCTTTCGTGGGACAGACCCACTTCTTCAGACCATAGCCAGACCAGAACAGACTCAATATTTAAGACACAGAGAACCAAAAACAGTAAGCAAGGAGGACAAATCAGAAAAAGATAATCAAGGTGAGCAAATCAGAGAGTGGAGGGGTGGGGGGGAAGATCAAGAATTAGAATGAGTTAAGGATGCAGACGAGCCCCTATAGTGACTCAGAAAGTTCCCATCATGATTTAAACCATGTGTTAATGTTCCGAATTTGAATATAAATGTCAATTCATCCACTTCCATTTCTACAAAGGAGCGATAATTTCTTTTCAGTAACACGCATACCTTGAGGTCATTGACAGAATGGCCCATTCCATTAAAATGTTGACTAACTGGTTTGTGGATCTGGAGTGTTTTGATGTCTGTTTTGTGCCCGTTGACCCTTTGTCTAAGGGAGTTAGAAGTCTGTCCAATATACAAAGCATCTGGGCATTGTTGGCACATGATGGCATATATGATGTTAGTAGAGGAGCGTGAGAAAGTGCCCGTGATTCTGTGAGTAACCCAGTTAGGTCCAGTGATGGTATTTCCAGAGAAATAAATCATGATGGGAACTTTCTGAGTCACTATAGGGGCTCGTCTGCATCCTTAACTCACTCTAATTCTTGATCTTCCCCCCCACCCCTCCACTCTCTGATTTGCTCACCTTGATTATCTTTTTCTGATTTGTCCTCCTTGCTTACTGTTTTTGGTTCTCTGTGTCTTAAATATTGAGTCTGTTCTGGTCTGGCTATGGCCTGAAGAAGTGGGTCTGTCCCACGAAAGCTCACCTAATAAACTATTTTGCTAGTCTTTAAAGTGCAACTTGACTGCTTTTTGTTTTGATAGTGTATAGACTAGCATGGCTTACTCTCTGTTGCCAAGTTGCAAAACGTTATCCTTTGACATGATTGCTACTTGTAAGCATGTGATATTTTGGTTAATGGACTGATGAGAACAGATCTGCATTTTGCTCCAGCTCTGCCCCAGAAGTCCTCTGCAACTTTGTAGTTGCTCCTGGTATTGCAGGAGCACTGAGAGGTCCCAGCACATTATTCTTGAATACGT
This sequence comes from Carettochelys insculpta, assembly GCF_033958435.1. NCBI lineage: Eukaryota > Metazoa > Chordata > Testudines > Carettochelyidae > Carettochelys > Carettochelys insculpta. Next base: position 143,770,026 of record NC_134137.1, read on the forward strand.
TATTCTGGAAGAGGTATTTTGGAATAGCTCATTCAGGCATAATGTGTCTAGATGCAAAATGCAGTGTGAAATAGCACTCAACTATTTCGAAACAGGGCATCTACACACACACACACAGCCTATTTCAAAATAGAGTCATTGGATGCACTATGCAATATTATTTCAAAATATGCTCTGTTCTCTTTCTACACAGCCCCTATTTTGAAATACCTGTTTTGAAATAGGCGCTATTCCTCATGTGAAAAGGTTCACCTATTTCGTAATAAGGTGACTGCTCTTTCGAAATAATTTCAAAATAGCAGCTGCTGCTTCAAAATAACTTTGCTGTGTAGACCTACCCTCATTGTATTGGACACAGCAAGACATACAATAGGCAGTTGCCATCCTGGAGAACTGATAGCTTAAAGGTGTGTTTTCTCCAAGAATTCATTTTTTTTTCTAATATGAGTTTGATAAATTAACTAAATCATGGTAACATGCTAGTGAAGGCAAGGCTGTTTGCAGTTTTCACACGTCTGTCAGATGGGTTTAAAAACCATGGATGAGCTTATTTTGAAATACGAAATTCATATGAAAACTACAAATTACCTTATCTCTACTTAGCTAAGTTGGGTTAAGAATAAAAGACAAGGCCTAAGTAAGTAGATACAACAGACAATGGACAATGGATGGAAGGAAGGGAGAAAATGACTGGTTCAAGGTCACACAGTCAGAACAAGCAGAACGAGCAACAGAAATGAGGTCTTCAGACTCTCATCTATTGTCCTATCCACAAGGTAACGTATGTCAACATTTTCCAGGATGACCTCCAATTTTTGGGTGACCAAACAGAAAGTTTCAGAGTAGCTGCCATGTGCTGTGCTTATAGTTCTGCTTAAAGTCCCGAAGTTATTCAGAACATCTCATCTAGGATGTCTCAATTTTGTCATTAGAAACCAGAAGAACTGAAAATCAGGGGTCAACTGAGAAAATGTTGACATGTCAATAAACAAAAAAAAATTCTGTTCTAAATACTACAGTGGTCAGATTTTGTTAAGGAACAATGTGGGTGAGGTAATGGCTACATCTACACTACAGAGTGAATTTGCAAGGTGAACCTTCAAAAACCACCATTCAAAAGATTGCCTTTCAAAATCACACATCTACACATAAAAAATGGATCACATCTTTGATCTGGTCTTTCAAAAGACAAGTCCACCCTTTCGAAAAGGAGCATCCACACATCCCAGTGCACCCTTTTAAAAGACAGAGCCAGGAAATGCTGTGCATGGGGGTCGCATGGCAGACAAGCCCTTCTGGGGGTTGCAGCCCACCACTCCTTCAAAGGGCCCCTCCCCAACATCCACACACAAGCTGAGAGCTGTGAAGCTTCCCCAAAGCACAGAAGACCTTAAGCATGCAGCTGAGCCACTGAGGAGACACCTGTGGATCCCCAGCAGGTCCCCAAAGGGGAGCTACTTGAGGCCTTGGCCAGCCTGCTGGCTACAATGCTTGTGGCCATCCTCTAGCGGTTGAGGGGGGGCCACCCACATAGCTGCCCCTCTGTGGGTTGTCCCCATAGGGCAACTCACACACCCCATCCTGGTGCCTGTGGGGCCATCCCACCAGCAGTGAGTGGTGGGACCGGCTGATGCTGGGGGAGTGGGACAACAACCACGGGCTCAAGGACTTCCACGTGACCAAGCAGACGTTTCTGGAGGTATGTCACCGGCTCACCCCAGCCCTCCAGCACCATGGCACCTGGATGCAGCCCATGATCCCCCTGCAGAAGAGGGTAGTCATTGCCCACTCAGCTGGCCATCTGTTTGGGGTGGGCAAGGCCACCATTGGGGCTGTCCTCCTGGAGGTGAGGAATGTTTGGGTCACACACACACCATGGGCGGGGGAGGAGGATCCCAGGCAGGAGGACCCTGCAGGGGACAGGGGGAGGGGCCATTCAGGGGAAAAGGGATGGGGACCCTGTGAAGGACAGAGGAGGGGGACCCTGCATGTGTGGGCATGGAGCAACCCGCCTCGCATTCATGGGTCTGTTCTCCCCACACCCCATGCAGGTCATCAGGGCTATATACCACGTCCTCCATATCCGGAACCTCAATGTCACCTTAATGGGGTTCAAAGAGCTGAGCTTCCCCAACTGCTTCAGGACTCTGGATGGGATTCCCATCACCATCTAAGCCCCAGACCTCAGCATGAGTGCATTTGTCAACTGCAAGAGGTACCAGTCTATGGTGCTCCAGGCCCTTGTGGATGACAAGGGGCAGTTTATGGATATTTGTGTGGGGAGGTACGGGCGAGCCCATGGTGCTGGCATCTTTCACAACTCATGGCTTGGCTGCAGGATGCAGGAGGGGACATACACCCCACCCCCCAGGGGACTTTCCAGTTGGGGACACCACTATGGCCCCCTGCATCGTGGCTGATGCCACGTACCCCCTGCGCCTGTGGCTGATGCAGCCCTATACCGGACACACTGATCCCAGCCAGGATGGTTTTAATGACCACCTCAAATGGGCACAGAACATGGTGGAGTGGGCATCTGGGCATCTTAAGGGGCACTTTTGGTGCCTACTCACATGGTTGGAGGTTGGCCTCCCCAACGTGCTGGCCATTGTGGGGTCCTGGTGCACTCTCCACATTATTATAGACAGCAGGCATGAGGTATTTGTGCAGAGGTGGACTGCTGAGGCCATACCTGCCTAGTCATAGCCGGCCCCTGCTCCTTGCTGCTGGCACACTAGGATGGGATGTGGGTCAGGGAAACACTCAGAGAGGCCTTCACCCCCGGGCCCTCATTAACCCTCCCCCATGCACCTGACACCCTGAGACCCCCCCCCCCACACACACCCCCATCATCACTAATCCACCAGCACATGGGACACAGGGTGGTCATAAATAAACTATTTATAACTAATCATTGGAACTGTTTTCATACCAGAAACTCAACAAGTGGTATAGACAAGGGCAAATGAGTGGGGGTGGAAACTATGTACACTGTGTTGGGCCATGGTGGGGGCACCCAACTGCAAGGAGGGTCCTGGGGTGGGGGAGGCCTTAGTCCTCCACAAGGGTGGAGGGTCAGGAGCCTTGACAACCACAGAAGCTGCTACCACCCTGAGTCCAGTGACCAATCGGGGCTGGGACAGGGCCAGGACTATGGGAAGGTAGGGACAGGGTGGGGATGCTGTGACCATGGGCTCTCCAGGAAGGTGCGAGGAGGGAAGGAGGGGCAGGGGATGTGGGGACCTGGCTTTGCATGGCCCACCCTGGCCACAAGCAGCTGGGTCAGTTCCAGTAAGGCATCTGAAGGGAGGATGGCTGGGATCAGGACAACGAGGTCAGGGGCTGTGGAGGGAGCTATGGGGAGGGTTGTGGGGAGAACTCTGGCTGGGGAGTGCGGAGGGGGCTGCAGGAGTGGCTGACACTGGAGTGGGACAGGTGGGCAGTCATGACCCAGGTGAGGGTGTCAAGGGTGCCTGTGACCTGGCCCCAGGCTTCCTGCTTCATTGCCAGTGACTCCTGCAGGATGCTGTTTTGGTCCAAGAGGGAAGCTGTGTGGGTAGCCAGCAGACTCCTTCTCTTGATGGCACCCACGCACAGCCCTGCTGCAGCCCCACGTGGGCACAGGAGGTGGGAGTGCCCCAGCCCACTCGCTGGCTGCTGCAGGGCTCCCTGGCCCGCAGACGGAGCTTGCCCAGCACTTGCATGGTTGTGCTGTGGAGACACGGGGACAGGGGGATGACCCATCAGTCCCATGACCCAGCCATGGGGACCATGCCCCCTACCCCCATGGACCCTCTGAGCCCCATCCACTGGCTTGGAGGCCCTGGGGGATCCCATTAGCTGGTCCCTGCATGGGTGGGGGACTCACAGGCCTTGGCTGGGGCCTCCCTTCCCTCCCTGTGCATGTGGCCAGTCATGCCATCCCTGGGGGCGGGTGCTGAGTGCCATGAGCAGCCACCCCAGGGCCCAGGGAGCACAGCTGTCTGGGGTGGGTCTAGACTAGAGATGGCGGCTGTGTGAGCAGATCGCTGCCAGCCGTGGCTGACATGGGCACAACCCCCTCCACATGCTGGGGCATCTGAAGTGCCTGGGAACTACCTAAGCGTCCCTCCAGGAACTCGGGGGGAGGCTTGGGTGGAGGGGGCCAAGCTGGATGACCCAAACAGGACGGCAATGATGAGGGCCCTGTCATTAGATCCCTAGTCATTGATGGTGGCCTTGGTCTCCTGGCCCATCCACCAGGGGATGCTGCTGCCCATGGGGCCCACCATGTCTTTAGGCTCAGTCTTTGTCTCCAGCCCAGTGGCATCCAGGACCACAAATGACGGTGCGGGGGGGCTGCCTCTTTTGCCACAAGGAGACCCAGCTTGTTGAAGTGGGGGCAGCCAGTGGGCACTGCCCACAAGTGGCTGGCCGCATCCCGGGCTCAACAGTAGGCCTGCTGCAGTTACTTCACCTTCAACGAGACCTGGTTTGGAGTGCGGAGGGGGTGGCCCCAGGAGGTCAGTCTGTTGGAGAGGTGCACAAATGCTGCTGTGTTCTGCCACTGGCTGGTGGTATGGAAGAGGACCTCGTCTTCACCCCCGGAAGTCCTAGCAGGTCCCTCACCTTGACCTCACTCCAGGAGCGGGTCCTCTTCTTTGTCCCCTGGCTGGGGTTCTGGGAGCTTCAGATGCCTGGGAAAGGGATCCCCGGGGGCATGGGTCTTCTGGGTGCTGGCAATGGTGCTGGTGGCCTTGTGGCTATCACTCTGGTGTTGGTAGGAGGGTGTGCTGCTGGAGGTGTGTGCTCTCCCTGCAGCCAGCATGTTCTCAGCTTCCTGCTATGGGGTTTCTGGGTCCCTGTGTCTTTAAATGTGGCCAGAAGGGGAAACCATAGAGCCCCGCTTGTGCTGGCTGGGGTGTCTCAGCGCTCTGGCCGGCTGGCTCCAGGGAGGACCTCATCTTTCAAAAAAGCTGCCCATGGAGCATCTACACATGTTCACTTTCAAAAGAGGCTTTCAAAAAGAGGGCTGTCTTCCTGATATGGGAAAAGAGGAGCAATTTCAACAGATGGGCTGTATTCTTTCAAAATTCTTTTTGAAATAATACATTTTGTGTATAGATGTGACACATGATCTTTCAAAAGAGGCCCTCCTTTCAACAATTATTTAAAAAGGACCTGCTTGTGTAGACCCAGCCAGTATCTTTTGCTGTATCACGCTATGTTGGTGAGCAAGGAGCCGCATGCTGCCCCTCTGCAGGTTTCAAAGCTTGTCTTTTCATCAACAGAAGTTAGTCTAGTAACAGTCGTCACCTCACTCACCTTGTCTCTCTAATATCCTGGGACCAGCAGGACTACAACTACACTGCATACACGTTTTGTTGAAACATTCATGGCCTTCACTTAACAGGGTGGTAGCCCAGCAATAAGTATTATAGTGTAAGGAGACTGTTTTAAATTTGGAAACCAATTTATAGGCCTGGATGAGGTTATAGTATCTCTACTACTTGTATATTTAATAAACGTCAAACGGAACAATCCATTATCTATTATTTGTGACCATTTCTATCATAAATTGATAATCATTTCTGTGTATAAATATTTCATATTTTGACTATGTAGAGCAGATAGACTGCCACTTGGATGATCTACCAAAAATATCTTTTCAAAACTTTACTAGCTGTATGTAAGGTGAGACACTGTATCCTATTATCTTTGCCTCACTATATGCAGAAATATTATTAGAACCAATCTTGATTTTTTCTGCAGTCACTTTATATGTGCACACCATCTTCTTGTTTTTTTGGACAAATATACCATGAATAGAGTTGTATTTATATCCTCCCTCTGTGGTTTAATATAACTATAAAAATACTCTGTAAGGAAGATGTAAAGAACTTGCACAAGTGTGTGAATCAGATGATGTGATCCCCATTTGTAGAGAGACCCTCTAGGCATTTTGTGCAGGTATCTGGAGAACACCTCCTAAGCAAAGAAATCACATTCTCTTATGCATAATTTTTTATTCATAGAAAAAGAAATAGCCATCCATCGCTTGTTAAGAGTCCTCAGAAAGCAATCCAAGAATCCTCATCCATATTATTCCAGCAACATTTTATCTACATAGGTTGCTATTAAGAGCAGCATTAAATTAGTTTTTCGTCAATCTTGGGCCTCACTTCTGTAACTAGAAGAAAATGAATTGATCACTTAGAAGCAACTAGGCTTCAGAAAAGCTCACCTAGGTATAATTTGTACAGGGTGCAATCTAATCTAATTTATGGGCTTGATCATCCCATCTCCTTCATATCATTTTAACATCCTAACCGTAGTAAATAGTATGTAAAATCAGAAGGAAATTACAGACTGCGCCTTGCTTAGAAACCTCGTGAGACAACTAGGATTAACAGGAACATACTGTGATACCTAACTGCATCAGAATATTTCCACAAGTTTGACAATATTTTATTGATCATAAGGTTGGTTATTATTCGTTTTGGGTACTGGAAAGTGAATTGAATAATTCAGTTTCCCCCATAAAGAGATGAAAATAACTATAAAGATGTTGGAAATTTTAAAAGGAAGTTGCTGATTATATCATTTGTCACTTAGCATTTGTCTGGTAACATTCCTTTTTGCAGAGATGCCAGCAACGTGCTTCACAGTTTGTTATAAATCACAAAAATGGTTTTCTTGACTGGCAGTGGTGAAACCTGAAATATTGGTTAATCTGTTTATTGTGCTGATTGTCAAATGATCTGTTGTTTTGTTGTTGTTGATGTTGTTGTTTTTCCATGAAAGATGAGAACACCTTCAATACTTCACATTTGAACATGCTGCTCAGGTTATAAATATAATTGGTGCAAGCTAATAACAGGTTTCTGGTTAGATGCATAGGGACGGCGTAGAATAGGAAGGTGTCAGTTAGCCTAAGCAATGTGACATCTTTGAACTGGAATTTTCCACATTTATGCTATTGTATGTTTTCTTACAGTCACTAATTGACATGCTCTGAATCTTTTTGCTTCTCAAAGGGAAGAACATCTAAGTTCAGGATCCAGTGAGATTCTGATTACCTCCTGCCACACACCAAGCACCTCTGTCACAGGTGACAGGAGCTGAACGTGTTCAGCAGTGAGCAGAATCAGATACTAAACTATTATGGTGAAAGTGGCACTGTCTGACAAGTAGCCTGCTCGCTGTACAACGTAACTCACATTTAACAGAATGTGTGCCAAATGCAGACTGGCCGACGTGGGGGCGGGGAAGAGCGGGAGAGTGAGACAGCAAGGAGGCAGCTGCCCCCAGGCCTAGCATTTCGGAGGGGTCTGGAGCTCCAGTCGCCAACACTGCTACTTTGGCTGTGGCAGCTGGAGCTCCTGACCCCCCTGAAATTCCACTGCAGTGCTAGGCACCTGTCCAAGCGCAGCTCTAAGGGAGTGCGTGGGGTGGGCAGAGCTGACTGCCCTAAGCCACACGCCTATAGCCATTGGCCCCAGCCCTTCTGGGAGTGGGAAGCTGGGCCTCCACTTAGTCCAGGGCCAACATTGACTCCACTGGCCAGACATAATAAACTAAATCACTGACTTGTCCTGTTGAGTTCTCACCTCCCATATTTTTCCTACCTGTCCTTCCTCAGGGAGATAGGTTTACAGAAATGTAAACATAGCACGTAGTAAACCACCAATCTAAAGAACACAATCAGGTTTACTTTTAATTTGATGAAGACATGGTGATGAAAGGGCCCTTGTCCATTTACAAATCACATTCTATCTGAACGTAGCCTGGTAAATTTTAATACCTAATGACTTATCCACACCAGAGACTAGTACACACACTCCAAGGGCTCGTCTACACAACCCCCCTTCCTCAAAGGGACATGCTAATCAGCCCAATCGGAGAAGGCTAATGAGGTGCTGCGATGCATATGCAGCACCTCATTAGCATAATGGCCACCCTGGGAACTTCGAAGTTGCTAACTTCGAATTGCTGACAGGCAGCGTAGCCGCGGACCCTTCAAAGTGCCTGCCAAACTTCAAAGTGCCCTTGCTCTCATTTGAACTCAGTGTTATTCCTCATGGAATGAGGATTACAGAGTTCAAAATTACGTGCCTGCTATTTCAAAGTTATTTCAAAATAGCTCTTACATAGTCTAGACAACAGCAAAGTACTTTTGCCAAGGGAGGTTGTGGAATCTTCATCTCTGGAGATATCTAAGAACAGGTTAGATGGATGTCTATCAGGGATGGTTTAGACAGTACTTGGTCCTGCCATTGGGGCAGGGGGCTGGACTCGATGGCCTCTCGAGGTCCCTTCCAGTCCTAGTATTCTAAGATTCTATGAACTTTGGGGTTCAGCCCTAGACACACACCGTGATGAGGAAGAGGAAAAAAGGAAATATAGCTGAGTATTAGAGTACAGAATCACAAAAAATTGCCAGGTGTTTTCCATGGGAAGCTGGCTAAGTGTGTGAGTGTATGTCAGAGTGTGGAGCCTTTTGTCTGTTTCTGCCAGGTATGGATTCCCAGGGTTGGTAAGGAAGCTGGGGTTAAGCAGACCCTGAGAAGTCATGGATCCAGCCCTTCAATAGAGAAGACTAACACCCCAGCCATTTTTTTTTCAAAATACAGCACCTCTTTATTTTGATGTAAATGGTACTAATCTAAACATAAATCCCTTTTATTAATACAGGCCTTGAGCCCAGACTATAAGCGATAACATGTTCAGTGAACTGTTGTACATTCAGCAAAATCAGGACCTGGAGGTTGCCAGATGTTAAAATGTTATGGATAATAGAGAGGATCCCTTCTCCACTAGAGACCTCACTACAGCAGCGCTCCCCTCCCTGAAGCCCTCGCCAGCTCAGTCCCCGCAGTGCTGTGTCCACCCATGCAGCCCCCTCTGCACTCCCTGCCAGGGGTCCCAGTGCTTCAGACCCCAGCATGAGCTGTGTCCCTCTGCTCTGGCCACATGTCCTGCCATACTCCACACTGGGGATAAGCAGCTCCCAGTGACTCAGGCCCCGGCCCGTGCTACTGTGCAGGGCGGTCTGGCTCCCAGTGCTCCAGACACCTGTCTTGCTGCCTTCTTGCAGGGGTTCAGCAGCTCCGGCCCCAGGCTGTGCTGCCACGTGGGGAGGCTGGCATGTGGGCGGGGGGAGCTCCCCCCTCCTCACCGGAGTTGCTGTTGAGCCCTGGAGCATCCACGGCCCAAGCCCAGGAAGCGATAGGGGGCAGCGGATGCAGCAGCCTCGTTTCAGTTCCCCGCCTGCACCCCAGCGCCAGTCCCTGCTTAAGAACGGGAAGCAGCACGAATGGCTCAGGTGGGATGAGATCCCCTCCCTGCCTGTGAGCAGCACAGCTCCCCCAGCAGAGGAAACCTAGGCACCTGGTGGCAGTGATTGTTAACGCCGGTTATCTGAGAGTCCCTGTTGATCGAATACCGGTTAAAGCAGAGCTTACTGTAGTTAGACCAATAGTGGCTGGCTGTGTTCCGCATGCGATCAGTCACCTGCTGTTTGCTGACAGTGATCCTTATAATTAAGCTCTGTGCAATTAGTTGACTATGACACATACATAGCTGCACACGCCTTCATCAACTCAGACATACATATGTGTGCACACCGACCTGTAGCGACCTATCAGCAGGCCTGCTGATGGGGGCAGGGGCAAAAGGGGTAATTGTCCCAGGGCATGGCAATTCTAAGGGATCCAGGGCTCCTGGCTACCACCGTTGATAATGTGGCAGCAGCAGCAGCCAGAGCCGGCACTCTGAGCCCTTTAGAATTGCCACGGGAGCGCTGCAGTCCAGAGTCCCACTCTGTGCTCTCCAGCTGAATGAGGGGGCTAATGAGGGCAGGGGGCATTGGACCACCTGAGCAGCACTTGGGGCTGGCTGCTCCAGCCCTGCCCCTTCTGCCCAAGACCCTGCCTCTTCAGGACAGGCAGAGCCGGACTTCCCCATATATGCCCCAGCAGTCTGGTGATCCCGGCAACTCTCCCATCTATTCGCAAGCTTATTCTTCTCTGACAGCTTCTCTCCCGCTACCCTGTCAGGGTCCTTTCTGCTGTGTGGTGCTGCCGCAGTTCACCTTGCAGCGATCTGCCCTTCTTCTAAATCTTCTTCCTTTTCCTCCTCCAGCCCTTGACTTAATGACCTAACAATCCCTTGTGCATATGCCCTTTGATACAGTTTTGCCAGGCTTCAAAGCCCTTTCTGAGCATGCTCACATTCCCATCCTTCCAACTGTTCTATTAGCTACTTCTTCATCCTTCTCTTACTCTCCAATCACAGCTGTTGGCGCATAACTGCTGAGTCACTGTTGTTTATCGATTTTTAATATTATGGTCTATTGAGCATTATGGTCTGTAACCTTTATCCTGTATTTACACTGAGAAAGCTTGTTTGACCATTTTTTCAGTATCTGAGCAACTTTTAGCTCTCTTTGTAGCATGCTCCAAATTTCCTTGGCTGCATATCAACATTTCCTATGTACAAAATTGTAAACAATTATCTCATTTCTTAGTACACATCTACATTTCAATTGTTAGTGAAAAAAGGCAGAGTTGAAGGTCACATGGGCACATACCTGCTGGAACTAGGGGTGTGTGGGGTGCTGCAGTACCTCCCGGCTTAAAGTGATCTCCATCATAAACACAATTTACAGTTTCTTATAATGGCTCTCAGCATCCCCACTATAAAGAACTGTCCCAGCACCCCTGAAATGGACATCCCTAATGATGCATTTTCTGGTTTTCAGAAGTTCAAGGCTTTTTTTTTTTTTCTCTCAGTTCAGTATCTGTACGGGGATGAAATCCTGCCAAGCAATCTTAGCTCTGCATTAATATAGTGGGGTTGGAGAGGCAGGGGCAGGGGCTGGCCATTGTATACATTTTAACAGTTTCGATACAGGCTTCCAGAACTTTGAAGAAGAGTGAATGCTGAAGTTGTTGTCATACGGTGGTACTGAATGGTGCAGAGCACATACACTTCAGTATTCATATTTCTTTGCACATGCAGTAAATTAGAATCTGTAATACCTGCATTATCCATCTGCTTCACTGCATAAAAAAAAAAGAGGAGGTGGGAGATATGCATGAGTCTTCTCACTCTTGTTGCCAGAGAAACCAATCTTTAAAAGTGTGTTTCTATAATCTGCAAAAGAACCTGTCATGCTCCCTTTCCACTGCAAAGGAAGTCAAATGTATTTTAAGTTGTTTTAGTAGTTAGCATGGAGGGTGTGGAAGGAAAATGGCATTGTTCTATTTCCGCCCAGAGTGACCTCGGTACGTAAGGGCTCCAGTGAGCCCAAGCCACCAGGGCTGGGGAGAAAGGTGGGTAACTTGAGAAGCAATGTTGGAAATATAAGACCTGCTGAATACAGAGCAAGGGAACATAGGGCAGAGCAGATATTTTCCCTTCTCCTCTACCTAGCATATTTACACCAACAGACAAGAAAATCTGAGCCCTTAACCCTCTTTAACTCTTTCCACATCTGTAAAACAGAGTTAATAGAACTTGCATTACAGTAGTTTGTTGTGGATTAATTCGTGTTCTCAAAGTGTGTAAAGGTCTTTATGTAAATAGCCACTCTACAATGCCAAAGTAGCAGTATAACTTGTATTATTTCCTTTCGAGTTTCCCTATTAATTTGCAAAGGCACTGTATCCAATTGCAGGATCATCTAAGAATATTCAGACTCACATTCCAGATACTCACTTCAGCCATGAACCTGTGCCCAGCTGTGCTGTTCAAAAAGATAGTTCCATAAAGCAAACTAATATTTCCACTTATTTTATTTCATTTTTTAAAATGAACACTATTCACCACTTCAGTTTTTCAAGGTTTTGCCACTGCTTCTCCCAACCTGCAGCTCCAGCAAAACTGTTCTTCACGTTATGAAAACAAACCATGTGTGTGTGTCCAAGTGGCTCAGCTATCAGGTGCACTTTCAAAGGAAAAAGGACACCAATCGTAGAGCTGTGGAGGAATAAGACTGATTTTCAGTGGAAAATGCCCTTTTAGCAAAAATGAAATTTTCTACAGAAAAATTGCTCTTTTGCCAAATATATTTGATTCCCCCAGTGGAATATATATTCCACTGAGGGAATCAAAATGATGGCTCTCCCCTTGAAAGGCTTTTGTCAATTTCACTTTCATCCTCCGTGCCATGCCCCTAGTTCTCTGCCTCTTCAGCTCTCTTTTCATATCAAAAGTGCCTGCTGGAGAGGAAGATAGCTAGGGGTTTAACCTCCCCACTTCCCTCCATAGCCCAGCTCCCAGAGATCCAAGGCAGTGAGACTGAGAAAGCAAAAGTGGCAAATCTTCCAGGTGGGCAGCCAGAAAGCTGAAAAATTCCATTCTGGTTTTCCCAACGTGGAATTTTTCTGGAAAACCCTTCCAGTGAAAAATGCAATAAAAAAATAAATACAAATGCAGGGAGGGGTTTCTATTTTCTAGCCAATGTTAACCAAAAGCAGAAAGTAAATTGGAAACTTCCTTTTGTTTCATCTTCACCTAACTCCTATTTATTTTTCCCCAGAAATATCTGTACAACTGGATGTCTTCATTTCTGTTTTCATGACAAATCCAAAAGGAAGCTGCACTAATCAAACAGTCAGATTTGCAAAAGCCTGATTTCAGCCAAATATATACAAGAATTTCATTCAGTTATTACAAGCCATGTGAAAAGAATTTCATGGTTAAGATTATTATGTGTTTTGATAGGCAGAGATAGATATTTTATCACATTAACCTCACAGTCTGTATCAGTGTCATTCTGTACAGAAGTGCTGTTAGGCAAAACAGGTCTTGATGTTATAATTGGTATAAACAGTAGCTCCAATCAAAGCCAACAATTCGTGTTTATGACTGCAATCTCAGAAGTGTTCTTTCTAACTTCAGGAACACGAGTGAAAAACACTTTTTAAAGATCGGTCAGTGATGGTCTAGGATCTGTTTTCACTTCAGCTCTTTCTAGGTCATAAATATATAGGCAGAATTTATCAAACAGACAGTCACAAACAATTCTTTTTGCTCTCACCATGGTTCTGCCATGACGTTCTTAGTGAGTTTGAAGCATTTGCTGATGGGTTAGGATGCTACAGTAACACTCCATCTAAGATAATGTAAACTTGTACTCACTGCTGCTTATAAATTCCTCCTATTTATCCCAAGGCCAAGGAGCATTTTTAAAAGTATTCTTGTCTTTTACTAGTATTCTATACGTGAAAGACCCTTCACAAGGCCTGGTTTAGCAAAGGAGCCATATGAGGTGAGGCCCTAATACATAGCGCTACAGAGAGGTAGGGCACTTCTGTGGCCTATAGAGCAGCCCATGGAGGCTGTTTGAACTTAGGCCAGTGTACCCTAGGCTGAAAAGTTGATCTCTGATAAGCAATTCCAGCTATGACAATTGGAATCTACGTATGGAAGATCAATTTTTCTGGCAATCCACCCAGAGGGCTGACAAAGGAAACTCTCCCGTCGACCTCCCTTACTCCTCACAAGAATGCAGAGCATCAGGGCCAACAATAGAGCCCTGATCATTCGATTTAGCGCATCTGCACTAGGCGCACAAATTGAACCCCAGAAGATCGACCCTGAAGGAGTTGATCTTCCCATAAGTGCAGACATACCCTTAGGCAGTTCCCAGGACTAAGAGATACCAGGTTCTCTCCAGACCGCTCCCTGAATTGGGAGTGCATAAATGTGCTCATAGCCTTTCTCTTACCTGGGCTATGAATTATGTGCTGCACATCTTAGAAGCAGAGCACAAAAACTCACCTCTTCATTACAACTGAAAAAGGGCCTTCCTTTAGATCAGCTTTTGCCTATGCTCTGTTCTGTCTTCTTTCTTGTGTTCCCTGTAAATTTTTGTATAGCCTTTCCTTCTGAGCATTGTCACTTAGGCTACATCTACATAGCTGCATTATTTTGAAATAACCCATTATGGAATAGCTATGGAAGAGCACCCAGCTATTTCGAAAGAGCATGTCCTGACACGTAGTACTACTTTGAAACAGTGTCACTGGATGCCATTATGGCCTATTTCAAAATAGTGCTATTCTGTATCTTAACAGCGCCTATTTCAAAGTAGCTATTTTGAAATATGGGCTATTCCACTGGCAGTGAGGTTTGCTGAACTCGAAATAATGCGCCCAATATTTCAAATTTATTTTGAAACAGCACATGCATAGTGTAGATGCTTGCAAACTTATTTAGAAATAATGGCTGTTGTTTTGTAATAAGTTTGCTGTGTAGATGTAGCCTTACTGTCCATATTTGCTAGTTTTCCCCAATGATGTCTACTCCCTCTAAATCATCAGATATAATTTGAATCATAATCTGTAATGAGTCTATCCTGAGCTATCTCTGAACCAGAGCCGAATTAGATGTGATGAATAATGCCTGAGCCAAAGAGTGTAATGCATCATCAGAGGTCATTACTTGCCCAACTTGTGACAGGCTCCATGGCATTTAATCAGGGCTCAGCTAATCCAAAAGTGATCCCAAAGCAGGTATATAAGAAAAAACATCTCTCCACTCTGCTTAATATTACTGCCTGTCTGGGAACTTTTCTGTTACCTAGTATAGGTTGAACCTCTCTAGTGCAGAATTCTCTCATCTGGCAACTTCCATAGTCTGTCATGGTTTCAGTAAGTCAGATAGCCACTTATCATGGGTTTCTCCAAGTTTCCCATGGTCCCATAAAGTTTGTTTACAGTTGCAAGTCCTGTCTCGCAGTGTTCTGTGCTGTTATTTAGCTGTAATTTACCCCTAAAGGTCTTTTATGAGTCCAGTAGACAGTGGAAGTGTTGGTAATGCTGCTAGACGCTATTGTCACCACCATCACTACCCGCTCCCTCCCACCAGCTCCTCTGCCCTCATGGTCCAGCAAATGCTCTCGTTCAGCACCACTCAGGTCCAGAAGGTACCAGACTAGATTGGTCCAACCTGTCGTTGTGACAGATTGTTCATCCTTCCTTCCATGGTAGCCAACCCCTGCTCCAGCCTGCGTCTGCTCCTGCCTCATTCAGACACCTGGCAGTTCTGACAAAGTCTGGTGTACTTCTGGCGATTATACAATGCCAAATGGCAGCTTTGAAGCATGTAGCTTTCGATAAGGTGTTAAATATAAACAAAACAGCTTTTTCACAGTTCAGTAGCACTTGTTAAAAACCATGGCTGGCATCTATAACCAAGAAATTGATTTTGGAAATATGTAGGCAGCATCTCAATAGTGCTCACGGGAAAGTCTGTGCTTCAAATTGCTGTTTAAATCCTTACAGCCAAATTCTCCTCTCTGTTACACTGACGCAATCCTGCTGAATTCAGTGATAATGCACTAGCATACCTGCCAGAAGAATTTGACCTTTCAGATGCACACAGACTGACATTTTATCAAGTTCTGTTAAATTCAACTGCACTGTTTTTATTTGCAAACCAGTTGTTTCTTAATAATTTGCCTTAAAGCTATTAGATATTTTCTTAGTGTTTTATATGGTAGGATTTTTAGGATCCATGTAAGTATATTTTTTATGCAATCTAGGTCACACAACAAAAATAATGTGAATATTCTTTGAGAGGAATGTTCATGTGACTTATCTTCAACTTTCTCCATTTAACTTCAATCTCTTGCACATAATAAATTCTACACCTGTTGAATCCCGGCAGTAAGTAATTATTTTGATCTCAGAGTCTACAAAATAACACTTCCCTTTTGGTTCCTAAGCTGGTGTTGCTTTCCCAAAATATCATGTTTATGGCACCCTCAGCTACAGTTGTAGCTTCTCATTTCTAGAAACTGTAATTGTCATGTTTTATAGGAGCCTCTTCCAACTCGATCTAGTTGAATTATTAATAAGTGAAGCTGTTTTTTCCTTTTTCATGATTAGCCAGGAACAGTGATAGTTTTAAAAATCTGTTCTTTATTCATTACCATTCACTGAATTGTTTTTGCAAACAAATTGCACCCTCTAGATATTCTGTTAATTGAGTGCTATTATTGTCTGTCTGCTTCACTAATGATTCATTACTGATTCTTTATTGATTGTCTTTATTTGTTGTTTGTAATTGGTGATGTAATTCATGTGATATTGTTTCCATTCCCCAACTGAAGAAATTAAATTTATAATAATCTTTGAATCTGTTATGTCAAGCGGGGGGGGGGCAGATACAGAGAAATTTAGGATAACATTTTATATTTCTCCTGGGCTCTTTAGCACCAAAAACCAACATTTTATTTGGCTATGCTCATAAACCTCATATTTGAAAATAGCCAGGTTCTTTCTTGGCTGAGAGGGAAAGAATCACAGCTGTCTGGTGTATTGGGTGTCTAGCAGCCTTTACAGACATTATTCTATTATCAGTGATGCCAAATTTTTATTATTAAAGTATTGTAGTGTGATAGTAGTTAGACTCCATTGTGCAAAGTACTATACACTTGAAAGCAAGGGCAGTCATGTGGGACTAGCCTGGGACTCGGGAGACCCTGATTTAGTTCTCAGCTTCATGCTTCACCACAAGTGTAATTTTTGGCCATGCCACTTCTTTCTCCATGTCTGTTCCCCACTGAAAAAAAGGATGTTTTGAAGCACTCTAACTATGGTAATGGGAGCTGTACAAGTACCACTAAGATGTGGACACACAGTGATAATGACAGTCTCCACCCAAAGTGCTTGCAATGTAAAAAATGACTGCACACGAACACACATAAGCCTTCCAGTATTTGAAGATGATGGACAGATCTCCACCTATGAAATTTGATTACCTGCTTTCTAGACTTTTGAACAAGGGAGATTCAGACGTTTCTGTGTATTCCCCTATAATATGTATATCATCACAGGATCATATATGTAGGCCTATATTGTGTACCGAGGGTAAATCAAGAAAATGGTTTTCCCTGTGTGCTCATTGACTTCCTCCAGCACCTGGAAAAACTTCAGGCACTTTTCTCCTTACACTGCTGGTAGAAGACGGACAAGAAATTTTCTGCTGTTCTTCTTTCCTACTGGTCGCTCTGTTAGCGGTTTGAAATTCACTACCTTTATTCTGTCTTGAAACACCCCCACTTGTGTGTGTGTGTGTGTTTGTGTGTGTGTGTGTGTGTGCACGCACGCGTGTGTGTATAATACATAGAGGGGCACACTAAAACTTTTGGCTTGGATACCTACAACTGTATTGTGTTCATTCACACGTCTGTACCCACAGTTGTACATATGAAAGATCCCCTGTCAAACACTCACACCAATATAAAACGAACACAACTGGGTAGGCCAGAACTCTGTCATATTTAACGAATATGTTTGTGAATGCGTTGTCCCAGAAGTGACCTCACTCATGGGGTGATCCAGCAGAACTACAGTTACTAACACTTCAGGAAAGGGAGTTGTTGCTAACTCTGAAATGTTCACAATGCTGAACAAACTATTTTGATTGTTCTTCCCAAAATTTTACAGCTGAAAATTGACTTAATATAGCTTTGAAACTTCATTATGCAGAAGAAGAACGCTAAACCTAATCCACCACATCACCCTGCCCACCTTACCCGTGGGCACTCACCATTGCACAGGACACAGGATAGTGGCCACAGAGGGCACCCAACTCACATAAAAGGGGAAGTCTGTCAGCACTAGGACCCAGGAGCTGGCATCCAGCTGCAGAGGCAGTGAGCTAGAGGAGCCACCCTCTGTCACCCGGCAGAAGCAAATCCATCCCACTCCTCCAGTCCCTGCCAGGACCCAGCTTGCAGGGAGAGAGGCCAAGAGAGCTGGAAAAGTGCTGGGGAGAAGGCTCAACATAGGAACACCAGAGCCCCCTCCTAACCCCCTGCAGACTTAGCAGCGCAAGCCCCCTGGCAGTTCAGTGCTCACAGAAGTGGGGAAGTCAAAAGCACATGGGAGCAGAGTAGGGGCAGGAAGTAGTGAATCAAGGGGGACGTGCTCGGGAGGGTGGAGCAGGGGCAGGAAGAGGCAGAGCAAGGGTTGGATTTTCGGGGAAGGGGAAGCATGGGGGTGGGGCCTGAGGGCTGAGCAGGGTTGGAGCAACCACCTGGGAAGAAGAAAGTTGGCACCAGTGACATAGGTACCCCACACTTCAGGCATGTCTCTTTGCTACCTGCCTAAGCAGTGCCTTACCAGCTACACTGCTATTTAGAGCCAAGCTGAGGGGGCTATGCAGACACATACCCTACACGCCACTGAAAGAAGCATGCAGAGTAGACGTACCCTTAGAATGGCCCACTTTAAACAAAGGATCAGGTTAGTTACATGTTCCTCAGCTAAGTGCCTGCAAACAAACACCTGTTTGTTTTTTGCACAGGGACTGTGGCCACATCCACCGCAAATTACTGCATTGTATATAGACCTTTCTGCTTTGTACAGCTTGGTGAATGCTCTCGTACTATGTAGCTCACTGACTGTTGCTGGGAGCCTGAACACTGGCTTTACCACTTCAGCTTTACTGTTGTCATTTGCTGGTGCAACGTTAGATGAGGACCTCTGAGTAGCCTTGCTCTCTTTTTTATTGGTTGTGCCTCCAACAATTTTGCCTCTAATTAAACCATCTGAGTTGCTCACGCATTCAGGTGGCTGCTGTGCTTCTTAGCACAGCTGCATATTGATCAGTTGTTTCTGCTAGACGTCTTCTGCCTTCTCCACATCTGATATTTCAGAGAACTGAAATTGCTGTGTTTAAATCTGTGTTTTTGTTTTTGGTTTTTTTTACCCTTCATCTTCCAGATCCCACTGGATAGAACTACAATGCTTAACACCTACTCTGCTTCTTTTCTCAGTCCAATGCTGGTTTATTATACCTTTTGGCTATGTCTACACAGTAGCATTATTTCAAAATAAACTATTCTGAAAGAGATTTTAGAAATAGCTCAGCTGCACACAAAATGTGTATCGAAACAGCACTCAGCTATTCTGAAATGGAGCGGCCAGACACAAGACAGCCTATTTTGGTTTAGAGCCTTGGATGTACTATGGTTTATTTCAAAACAGCCCCTATTCTCTGTCTACAGAGCTCCTATTCTGAAACATCTATTTCAGAATAAACAAGAAGTCCTGCGGCACCTTATAGACTGACAGATATTTTGGAGCATAAGCTTTCCTGGGCAAAGACCCGCACTGTCAGATGCAGCATTCAGAATAGGCACTATTTCTCATAAGCCGCGTGTACACTAGCCCGCTATTTCGAAGTAGCCGTGCCAACTTCGAAATAGCGCCCGCTGCGTCTACACGTGAAGAGCGCTATTTCAAAGTTGAAATCGATGTAAGGCGGTGAGACGTCGAAGTTGCTATCCTCATCAGAAGATGGGAATAGCGCCCTACTTCGACATTGAACATCGAAATAGGGCATGTGTAGATGATCCGCATCCCACAACATCGAAATAGCGGGGTCCTCCACGACGGCCATCAGCTGATGGGTTGAGAGACTCTCTCTCCAGCCCCTGAGCTCTATGGTCGCCGCGTGCAGCAGCCCCTTAAAGCTCCCCACCCCCTTATTTCCTGTGCAGGAAGCTGAGAGCTCATGCAGGCAGCAGCACAGCCACGTGCCCATCCCTCGGCAGCCCCAACCCACTACCCTGCACCCCATGGCATGCAGCCAGCCCCCCAAGCGCCCACAGGACACCCCCTCCCAAGGGGACCCAGGGCTCCCAGCCTGCCAGCCAGTGGGGGAAGAGGCAGCGGGGCCTCTCCTGGACGGAGGCCAAGATCTGGGACCTGCTGGGGCTTTGGGGCAAGGAGGAGGTGCTCCAGGTCATGGGGAGCAAGAGGCAGAATGCGGATGCATTCGCTCGGCTGGCAGAGGGCCTGGCTGCCCGCGGTCACCCTGCCCACACTCCTGACCATGTCAGGAGTAAGGTAAAGGAGCTGAGGCAGGGTTATGCCCGGGCCTGGGACATGGCCAGCCGATCTGGGGCCACCCCTGCTGCTTTCCCCTTTTACAGGGAGCTCAGGGCCATCCTGGGCCCCCAGTACACCTCCTCCCCCCCGGCCACCCATGACACATCAGGTGACGAGCCCCAGCAGGCCCTGGAGACGGAGTCTGCCCCGAAGGCCAGCCCTGCACCCCAGAGGCCACCCCCGGAGCCCACCCCTGGGACACCGGAGGAGGAGGAGGGGGCCTCCAGTGATGGGGGGCTCCAGCTCGACCTCCCCTCCCACAGCTCCAGCAGGGCGTCCGCCCAAAGGTTGTCCCCCGACCGTGGGAGTGGAGCGTCAGGTATGTACCCGCCTGGTGCACACCCCCGGGGTTAAGGGGCAGGGACAAGAGACATGACCAGGGCCCTCCACACACCCAGATGACCATGGCCCCGAGGACGGCAGTGGCATGTCCCTCAGAAGAGTCCATCAGCCCCTGCCCCCCAGCAGGACAGCACCATGCCCCATCCCTGGGGATGGGGGAAGCGGAACCTAGGGTCCCCTGGGGGGAGGGGTTGGACACCCATCAGCAGCAGCAGCAGCATTTCTGGGGGACGGAGATGGGGAACCAGCAGCAGAGGGGTGGGAGGACAAGGGCCACGGGTCAGGGCCCAGACTAACAGCTGTCTCCACTCTTCTTCTCCCCTCTGTTCCACAGCTGCACCATCGGAGGGCCCAGAGAGCACCGGCGCGCTGTCTGTGGTCCCGGAGAGTCCACCAGGGCCATTCCACCAGGCCAGCCCCTCAGCGGAGCATGGACCAGCCCCAGGACGAGCCCGACAATGGTGGAGCCATCCACAGGCATCCACAGACCCCCAGCTGCTCGCCACCTTCCGGCGTCAGCTGGAGGTGTCTGAGCGGCGCCTGCAGGTGGAGGAGTGGCGGCTCGACCTCCAGAAGCGAGCACTGGCCTGGTGCCAGGAGGCTTGGGGGGCCTTCATGTGCACCTTCGATGCCATCGCGTGGCACTTGGCCCCCCCCGCCACTCCTCCCGCCGCTCCGCCTGCCATCACTCCGCCATCAGCCATCCTGGGGCCTGCCACCGAGGGGGACCATGGGCCTCCAGACTCCGCCCAGCCCTATATGCCGGGTCTCCCGGCCCCCACGCAGCCTCGACCAGGCCTCCAGCCAAGACGTGGGTCACACCCCCCAACACCAGGCGCAGGACAATAGGGGTGCGTGGCCGAGGACGTTGCCCCCCAAAGCCCCCTCCTTTGGACTTATTCCCCCCATCTTTGTAAATAGTTTTTGTTCTACCCCTGTTTTGTACTGCCCCCCATGTACATAGTTCCCCCCTTCTTCTTCTGTTAATAATACAAGGTTGCAGGGTTTTGTTTAAAAAAAATTCCATTGTATTGCACAGAAGTGTGTGTGGGGGGATGCTCTCGGGTTCTCTGTGGTGTTGGCATGGGGGCAGGGAGTGTTGTGGAGGATGGGAGGGTGCAGTGGGTGGCTCACCCGCAGCTGGCCCTGCCAGCGTTCACCCCGCAGCCTGGTCAAAATGGGCCCGCAGGGCCTCCTGGACCCGGATCCCCTCAGGGTCAACCTGGTGACTGGGGGCAGCAGGTGTCTGGACGTCAGCCCTGCCAGCCTCCACAGCCCAGCCCTGGAAGAAGGCCTCTCCCTTGCTCTCCACCAGGTTGTGGAGTGCGCTGCACGTGCCCACAACCTGGGGGATGTTGGTGAGGCCTGCATCCAGGCGGGTGAGGAGACACCTCCAGTGCCCTTTGATGCAGCTGAAAGTGCACTCGACCACCTGGTGCGCATGGTTCAAGTGCGTGTTGAAGCGCTCCTGGCTGCCTGTGATATGGCCCGTGTAAGGGTGCTTGAGCCAGGGCCGGAGGGGGTATGCCGCGTCTGTGACGAGGCAGAGGGGCATGGTGGTGTCCCCCACAGGGATCTCCCGCTGGGGGATGTAGGTCTCTGCCTCCAGCCGGCAGCACAGACCTGAATTTCTGAACACCCGGGCGTCGTGGGTGCTGTCAGGCCAGCCAACATAAATGTCCAAGAGGCAGCCCCGGCTGTCCACCAAGGCCTGGAGAACCACGGAATGGTATTCCTTCCTGTTGAGGAAGCATCCTCCACTGTGCTCCAGGGCATAGATGGGGCTATGGGTCCCATCCACAGCCCCAAAGCAATTTGGGAAGCCCAGGCTGGCAAATCCCGCGATGGCAGCATCCAGGTCCCCAAGCTGCATGAGCCTGTGGAGGAGCAGGGCATTGATTGCGTGGACAACCTGCAGGGGAAGGACATGAGAGAGCACCAGTGAGGGGTGTGCAGGGTGTGTCTGGGCCTCCCCCCCTCTTACCTCCATGAGGACAGCCCTGATGGTGGCCTTGCCGACGCCGAACTGCTGCCCTATGGATCGGTAGCTGTCTGGAGTGGCCAGCTTCCAGACAGCGATGCCGACCTGTTTCTTTACGGTGAGGGCACGTCGCATGGGGGTGTCCTGGTGCCATAAGGCAGGGGTGAGCCACTGGCAGAGCTCCAGGAATGTCTGCTGGCTCATTTGGAAGTTCCAGAGCCAGCAGTCGTTGTCCCACTCGCCGAGTACCAGCCGCTCCCACCAGTCTGTGCTCGTGGGGTATCTCCGCAGCCAGCGGCGTGTGCGGTGGGGGGGGTTGGGAGGGCAGCAAGGTCTGGGGCTGCTTCCTCATCCCCTGAGGACAGCTCATATTCCTCAAATAAAAGATGGTCAGCTGCCTCCTGCATGGCACTGAGCAGGGCAACCACTGCTCCTCCAGGGGCGGCTGTGTGGGCCTCTGGCTGCTGCTGCTGCTGCTGCTGCTGCTGCTGCAGCTGCTGCTGCTGGGGGTCCATGCTGCTTACACAGGGTGTGCATGCTTGTGGCTCTGCAGACCGCGTGCTGTGCAGGCTGAGTGTGTCTGGGAGGGGCCCTTTAAGGGAGCGGCTAGCTGTTGCCCCAGAAGTGCTAGTCCACCCTGTGACCCTGTCTGCAGCTGTTCCTGGCACCCTTACTTCGATGTGGGCCGCTTTGGTGTGTAGACACTCCCCTGCAGCGCCTACTTCAATGTAGTGCTGTCCAACGTTGATGTTAAACGTCGACGGCACCAGCCCTGGGGGATGTGTTGACACTATGTAGCCAGACAAAATCTCCCAACTACAGACCAGCTTTTGCCTCCCCTCTAAGGTGCCTCAGAGCACACAGGGCACTGAACAACAGTTAAACAGCACAGTCTTTGATGCCTTCCTAAAGGGGCCCAGATGTGCTGGCTCATTGTGACCCTGAGGAACTGAAAACACAGATAGAAGGCTAGCAGGCTAACCGTTAACGAGGGGGCCTCAGGAAATTATCCCAGCTGGCATTGATGGATTTGATGCACCCACACAGCCATCCCAGAAGAGAAATCTCCGACCTTGCAAAAGAATGTCGTGTACTCCCAAATTCTTTATCTCCTGTCTTACAAGTGCAAATTAAGCAAGAATTGTCCTTGTAAAAACTGGCATCACAAAAGACAGACCAGTACGATCTGGCACCATAGATAAGAAAGAGAATACATGACCCAGGGGGTATAAAGATGGACCCAGCAGCACACTGACTCTGAGTGCATTCCCACCAACTACCTGCTAGTCGGGTCAGGTGATTGCCTCCCGAGGTCCACAGATGGGGACGCCCAACCTCGTATTCGTCTTTCCGCGGAACTGAGTGACCGATCCTGGCTTGGCTATGCTGGTATCGAGAGACACAAGGAGGATAAGATATACCCATATTAAGGAGGGTAAGATGTACCCATATTAAGGTCTCCTTCTGGTGTGCACAGTTAAAGAATTAGAGCTCTATAGATAGATGCTGTTTCATTAAGACGTCGTGGTATTGAATTGTAATGTAACCTGTTAACACCTGTAGACTACGTCTACACGTGAAGCCTACATCGAAGTAGACTATTTCGATGTGGCGACATCGCGACATCGAAATAGGCTATTTCGATGAATAACGTCTACACGTCCTCCAGGGCTGGCAACGTCAATGTTCAACATCAACGTTGCGCAGCACCACATCGAAATAGGCGCTGCGAGGGAACGTCTACACGCCAAAGTAGCACACATCAAAATAAGGGTGCCAGGCACAGCTGCAGACAGGGTCACAGGGCGGACTCAACAGCAAGCCGCTCCCTTAAAGGGCCCCTCCCAGACACAGTTGAACTAAACAACACAAGATCCACAGAGCCGACAACTGGTTGCAGACCCTGTGCATGCAGCATGGATCCCCAGCTGCAGCAGCAGCAGCCAGAAGCCCTGGGCTAAGGGCTGCTGCACACGATGACCATAGAGCCCCGCAGGGGCTGGAGAGAGAGCGTCTCTCAACCCCTCAGCTGATGGCCGCCATGGCGGACCCCGCTATTTCGAAGTTGCGGGACGCGCAACGACTACACGGTCCCTACTTCGACGTTGAACGTCGAAGTAGGGCGCTATTCTCAACCCCTCATGGGGTTAGCGGCTTCGACGTCTCGCCGCCTAACGTCGATGTTAATGTCGAAATAGCGCCCAACACGTGTAGCCGTGACGGGCGTTATTTCGAAGTTAGTGCCACTACTTCGAAGTAGAGTGCACGTGTAGACACGGCTGTACTCTGCTAGCATATAAGAAGTAGACAATAGCCTTTTGTGACCGCACACTTATAACTGTAGCTTAATAAACTTGTAATTAGTTAAGATCTAAGCCTGACTTCTGTTACTGTCTGTCACTGCAGCACAGCCGGCACAATAAAAAGAACTTTAACCGTTTGGTTACCACAGCCTGGCCATAGGTGAGAGTGCTAGGAGCTCCCTGCTTCAGCAGTAAGAGACTCGGGTGTTTAGGACCCCGGGGCATCCGTCAGCCTGGCCCAGGCTGCCCACTGTGAAGGAGCCCTGCGCTCTAGCAGTTAAAGACTCGGGTGGTAACAAGGGCATAGTTGGTACCTCACCGCACATTACCCGGCCACCGGCTAACATGCTATTCGTCGAAATAGCTTATTTTGATTTTGCTACATCGAAATAAGCTATTTTGATGTAGCATCCCAGTGTAGACATAGCTATAGAATCAGATTTACCAAATTTGAAATAAGCCATCCACTATTTCAAAATCATTTCAAAACAGTGGTTGCATTGTGTAGGTGCTCAGAAAGTTATTTAGGAATAGCAGCCCTTATTCTGAAATAACTTAGCTGTGTAAACACACCCTTGCAGTCCTTCCTTTCATTTCTAAAAACCATGTAATGTTTGCTTGAGAACTAACACCACTAACGCTTCAGCTTATAACTTAGTCACTGGGATCTTGTCTACAGTTAAAGCTTTGGTCAACCTAGCTACATTATGCATAGCTCTGCTGCTATTGTGTCCATAGAGTAGACTTACCCTGAGAATATGAGTTTCATGTTGGTTGTTTTGGTCTACCAGCAATTTGCACACCTAGCTCATTCTTATGTTCTTATGTCATGAAGTAGTAAAAGCACCCAATTCTGACACCTTCTGTCTGTTTAGGTGACATAGTTGAAAACACACTGTTGATAATCTTTCCTCATTGCCTGCCCACCAAGACTGCAGTTCCAGTTAAGCTATTCCTGATCTGCATTTTGTCTCCTCTGCTGTAGCTGATGTCACTTGCAATCACTGGCATCTACAGTACCATAAAAAAATGCAACTTCTTGCTTTGTACTAGGTTTTGTGATGATATAATCAGCTGTCAAGCAAAGGTCCCTGAGGTACTGAATCTGGGCCTTGGCATTTGAAAACAACAACTGATGCACAAGGCAAACCCCATTCTGTTTCCACACCATCCTAGTCCACCTTATCTCTGTGCTATTTGTTATAGTTTCTTCTCAAACAGCCATGATCCAAGTGCGACTCATCAGGAGGAAAAGAAAAAAACTGACTGAACATCTTCCCAAATCCTTGTAAAATAAAATAAAATATGCTCCTTCCCCTCCACCTCTAAAAGATTTACCCCCCAAAGCAGCTGCAGCCAGAGAGATGCTCCATGAAACAGAACACAGTATTCAGGCAAGAAAAAATAAACTGGACGAGTATGTGGGTAAACTTCTGGCATGAAAACAGCAATCATTTCATTGTTTGGTCCTGTCATTGGCTTTGATTCTAACTTGCCATGTCTTATGAATTTGTGTTCCCTTACAGCTTTCACTGATGAGCCCTAGTTAACAGTGTAGTTGATTAAACAGGATCTGAATGGATGGATCTGAATTATAGATTTACTAAAGACAGTGAAAAATGCAGGTTTCTTAGTCACATCTCCTTCTCCTCCCTCTTCTTTACCCAAGCTCCAGAAAGACATCATAAGTGCCAGGAATGTGCTTAACAAAAACATCTATTCATATGTATGTGTTTTTAAAATACCCATTGATTATAATCCTCTTCCTGTACCCTACCAACCTGAGCTGGTGAATGCAGTTTAACTAGCAAACTGAGCTCATGTTACTAGACCTTTATGTAATAGGAATTATATAAATGGTGATCACAAATCTTGATTTTTGAAGAAACAGAACTAAGCAAAGGAAGGGATAAGCCTGACTTATCTCTCATCTTCCATGTCTATAAGTGTCAGTCTCAGGGTTTGCTTAGGTCACTTACAGGGTATATTTTCACTGTAGAGTTAACTTGAAAATGATCAGGACCTGGATCAAAGCACCCAAGTTAGACTAGCCCATGTGCAGGCAACCACATGGAAAAAACCTCACTGAAATTATTGTGTCCTCTCCACTGATGGACCATTCATCTAGGTTGGGTCAGATTTCTGCCGGTATAGCCCATGATTATTTGCACAGTGAACTAAGCTGCTCTTCTTCCCCAGCTAACTGTAGGAAAACTTGTCTGTCCTTGTACGCCCACAAAGGGAATTATGGGAAGGCACAGGAGGATCATCAGGAATTGTGTGATTTTTAAGCTATGTTTTAATTACAAAACAGTCCAAGAGACAATCACAGGCTACAGCTCGGATGAGCCAGTTAGCCTGAGTTGAAAGCAACATTAACCTTTCATAGAATCATAGAATCATAGAACACTAGGACTGGGAGGGACCTCAAGAGGCCATCGAGTCCAACCCCTGCCCCAATGGCAGGACCAAGTACTATCTAAACCATCCCTGATAGGTGTCTATCTAACCTGTTCTTAAATATCTCCAGCAAAGGAGATTCCACAACCTCCCTTGGCAATTTATTCCACTGTTTGACCACCCTGACAGTTAGGAACTTTTTCCTTATGTCCAACCTAAACCTCCCTTGCTGCAGTTTAAGCCCGTTGCCTCTTGTTCTATCCTCAGAGGCCAAGAAGAGCAAGTTGTCTCCTTCCTCCTTATGACTCCCTTTTAGATACCTGAAAACCGCTATCATGTCTCCCCTCAATCTTCTCTTTTCCAAACTAAACAAACCCAGTTCTTTCAACCTGTTTTCATAGGTCACATTCTCTAGACCTTTAATCATTCTTGTTGCTCTTTTCTGGACCCTGTCTAGTTTCTCCACATCTTTTTTGAAGTGCGGTGCCCAGAACTGGACACAATACTCCAGCTGAGGCCTAACCAGCGCAGAGTAGAGCGGAAGAATGACTTCTCGTGTCTTGTTCACAACACACCTATTAATGCATCCCAGAATCATGTTTGCTTTTTTTGCAACAGTATCACACTGTTGACTCATATTTAGCTTGTAGTCCACTATAAACCCTAGATCCCTTTCTGCTGTAGTCATTCCTAGACAGTCTCTCCCCATTCTGTATGTGTGAAACTGATTGTTCCTTCCTAAGTGGAGCACTTTGCATTTGTCCTTATTAAACTTCATCCTGTTTACCTCAGACCATTTCTCCAATTTATCCAGATCATTTTGAATTATGACCCTATCCTCCAAAGTAGTCGCAACCCCTCCCAACTTGGTATCATCTGCAAACTTAATAAGCGTACTTTCTATGCCAATATCTAAATCATTGATGAAGACATTGAACAGAACCGGTCCTAACACAGACCCCTGCGGAACCCCACTTTTTATACTTTTCCAGCAGGATTGAGAACCATAAAGAACTACTCTCTGGGTATGGTTATCCAGCCAGTTGTGCACCCCACTTATAGTAGCCTCATCTAAATTGTATTTGCCTAGTTTTTTGGTGAGAATATCATGAGAGACCATATCAAATGCTTTACTAATGTCTAGGTATACCACATCTACCGCTTCTCCCCTATCCACAAGGCTCATTATCCTATCAAAGAAAGCTATCAGATTAGTTTGACAAGATTTATTCTTTACAAACCCATGCTGGCTGATTCCTATTACCTTACCACCTTCCAAGTTCTTGCAGATGATTTATTTAATTACCTGCTCCATCATCTTTCCTGGTACTGAAGTTAAGCTGACTGGCCTGCGGTTTCCTCGGTTATTCTTATTTCCCTTTGTTCGGAGGCTTTAATGTAAGGACAGGAGGAAATGTATGGGATATGTCAGAGTGAGAGAATGAGTTTACTCTGCTGCGAATATTAGAGTTGGGTGCATTTTTAGATGAATAGTTTATTTGCTGATGAATACAATTTGCAGATGCAAATTTCCCAGCTTTGTTCAGAAAAAAAATTGACTGAATAGCTGGAGGAGAGGGAAGTGTTGATGTTGCGTGTATCAAGGTAAGCCCAATGGTTCAGGTACTCTGCTGGGAGGCAAGAGAAACCTGAGTTCAGATCCCTGCTTCCCAGCGGGGGTTTGAACTGAGTTTTCCCACATCCTCAGTTACATGGTTTCTGAGGGGCAGCTCCCTCTCCCCATCAGGCTGTAAAGCTATTTTGTTTTGTATAAAATACTCAGATAGGCCTTTCCCCAGAGAAACAGTGAGACTGAGTCAGTAGCCTAGTAATTAGGGCACCCATTTGACTTGCAAGATTCACTTCCCTGCTCCCATGCAGAGCTAGCTCAGCGGGGCCCAGTCAGTGAGCGCTGGATGCTATAGTCAATTGGAATGTGGGGCCCTTAAGGCACAGGGCCCATGGCAACTGCTTCGCTTGCTTTGCCTTGAGGCCAGGCCTGATCCCACCTGTGAAGTTGTTATAAATAAAAGATTGTGAAATTCAGAGGGGTTTTTTTTTTTCAGAAAAATGCGCAGCATTGTCATGGGTTAAGTGTCAAATTTCATAGAACGTGCTTGGAATATGCAGTGCAAGGACACTGCTGCATTCTTTCATAGAAGACCAGTCACCAAGTCCTGCCCCACCTGCCACCGAACGCCTGTACTGACAGAACACTGCGGCACACTCCGGGCTGCACCAAGCACGAGCCTGGCACATGCAGTTGCCCTGTGCCCTGTGCTAAGTCCACAGAGGATCAGATTCCAAGCAGTAGCAGTGGATCAGCATGCACAGGTGCTGGTGTCCTCCCCCCACCCCCACCGAAGCTGCTTGTGTTCCAAGTGCTGGTGGCATTGACTGCTGTGTCTTTTTCTCCCATGGATATGATGCAAATGCAGATCCAACCTGAAGCTGCAGATGGAAGGAAGGAGACAAGATCATGTGACCAAGGTCTCTTCTTCATTTCATTTTAACTTTTCAAGAATATGGGGAGAACTGCAGTATTGGGCTAATTTAATGATGTCAGCAACCTTTTCATAGGTCCTTAATTATAGAGAGCAGAACTGGTTCAACAGCGGGAGTTGAGAATTTTTAAGTCCTGGCATGACATGGTCCTGGCTGGGATGATTTAGATGGAGTTGATCCTGCTTTGGGCAGGGGGCTGGACTAGATGACCTCATGAGGTCCCTTCCAGCCCTGTGAGTCTATGATTCTCTCACTCACCCCCATTAGTGGTAACATAAGTGTTTGGGTTTTCATCAGTGGGGGAGGCCCTGGCTCAAATCTCTCCTTCAGAGTCGGGGGGCAGGGGGGAAATTGATCTTGAATTTTTCACTATCCCAGCTGCATCTTCTCTGACCATTGAGCTAAAAGGGAAAAGGAGATGAACCACTGGACACCTCCTCTCCTGGTTATTTTGTGAATTTAGCTCTTTCAAAATACCAGAAAAGAATTTGGGGTGAAGGATATATTTCATTGGGCCTGACACTGATTTTCTCAAGTCACTGGTACTTTTTTTTTTTAAGTTTGGACTCAGCTCAACGCTAACTGATTTTTTTCCCTCTTTGTTTATGCTGCCAGTGAAGCTAAAAAGCACTTCTTCACCCAGCTTTAGTGAAGACCTAACTTCAAGATGGCTGTCCCTGGGGGTACTCCACGTTAGAGGTCTCTAGGTGTCCTGCACTTCTAGTTGAAGATCTGTAGTAGCAGTGCCCCAGTTGGCTGTGCACACATGGCAACTGTTTTGCACCACTGCTGGCAGTTGTCCTGTGTGCACAGCCCACTTTCCCTTCTCTATCCCCAGAAGATCATCATGAAAGCTAAAGTAGAGGGGATGAGGCAGCTAGTGGAGCATCCACAGGGCCACACATCTTGAAAAATCTGTTACTGCACAAAGTGAATAACTTTCTCTTCTTCGAGTGCTGTTCCTCTGGGTGCACCATGTTATATGGCTGTTTAAGGGTGCTGTGGTTGGTGGTTGCGGAATCTCCATCGCTGGAGATATTTAAGAACAGATTAGATAGATGTCTATCAGGGATGGTTTAGACAGTAATTGGTCCTGTCATTAGGGCAGGGGGCTGGACTCGATGGCCTCTCGAGGTCCCTTCCAGTCCTAGTGTTCTATGATTCTATGATCAGAGTTGGTTTATGTATGGGGGAGTGCACCAAGAGTCCAAAGTCAGCATTTGCAGCTGACTACTGTTCTGAGGGTTTCTTTCCAGGAGATCCCGCGGGGGCCGCACTTCTACATGCTGTTTTGGAGTCTAGAAGATCTTCTTCTGAACTCTGAATCATGTGACCATATGCTAACGAGATACTGGAAATTTACATCCATGCCTCATTAGTGTTGTCTGGGCTGTTTATTAGCATGCCACTTTTGGAATAAGTGCATGTGTAGAAATGGCCATAGCATTTGGTGAAAGTATGGGGTGATGCCCAGGAAACTGCTTTACAAATATCAGTGAAGAGTACATCTTTGAGAAAGGTTGTTGACAGGTGCATAAGTGCTAGTGGAATGTGTGCAAAGTCTGGAAGGCTCTTGCAAAACGTATTTTTGGTAACATAATTGGATACAAGTAGAGATCTGTTTAGGAAGACTCTGATTTGACATTGTGATCCTCCTGTTTTGGATATAAAACAGAACAGTCTGGATGATTTGCTGAATGTTTTTCTTCCCTTCATATGGAATGCCAGAGCTCTTCAGTCATCAGGCTTGTAAAGGGATGCTTTCCTGTTGTTGGTGTGTGGCTTGGGGAAGAATACAGGTAAGTCAATAGGCTCACTGAGATCGAAGTGGGAGGCAACCTGGGGTATGAATTTCAGATGTGGTCACAGGGTTACTTTGCCCTTGAAAAATGTGGGATGGCACACCCAACTCTTCCCACCCTTATTGTTGATGTGATCACAACAAAAAATAATGATTTTCATAGAATACTAGAACTGGAATTGACAAGAGATCATCAAGTCCAGTTTCCTGCCCTCATGGCAGGACCAAGCACCATCTATATCATCCCTGTTGGATATTTATCTAACCTGGTCTTAAATATCTCCAATGATGGAGATTCTACAACCACCCTGACACCCTGGACTTTTTTCCTAATGTCCAGTCTAAAACTTCCTTGCTGCAATGCAAGACCATTGCTTCTTGTCCATCAAGTCCAGTTCCCTGCCCTCCTGACAGGATCAAGCATCATCTATATCATCCCTGCTAGGAAACAACCAGAAGTCATGTGGTACCCTATAGACTAATAGATATTTTGGAGCGTAAGCTTTGGTGGGCAAAAGCTGATGAAGCGGGTCTTTGCCCATGAAAGCTTATGCTCCAAAATATCTGTTAGTCTATAAGGTGCCACAGGAGTTCTTGCTGGGTTTGAAGATACAGACTAACACAGCTACCTCTCTGATACCTGTTAGGAAAGGAGCATTAACCTCCTAGCCAGGTAACTGAACCCCAGTATCCTACATGACAGGCAGAGATACTTACCACTGTATTATATTGTACTATACTTATAGCGGCCACAGACCTGATCTTCAGTACCCAGTTACTGCAAGAAAAAAGAAGTCTTATATATGAGTTTCATCGACCCGACCAAAGTATTTGACTCAGTCAATTGTAGTGCCCTGTGGATCATCCTCAAAGATCAGCTGCCCCAAAAAATTCATTTGTATTTTAAGGCAGCTTCATGACAATGTGACTGCCACACTATTGAGCAACAACGGATCCCAAAGTGACCCCTTTGAGGTCAAAATGGGAGTTAATTGAGTCTGCATCATTAACCCACCACTGTTCTGCAATTTCATCATCATGGACCTTCACCTTATTGATGGCAAGCTTCCAGATGGTGTGAAGATTGTCCATAGAATGAATAGGACTCTTTTCGGTCTCAGGAAACTGAAGGCTAAAAGCAAGACCTTCACAACTTCGATCATGGAGCTCTAGTACACAGATGACAATATGGTTGTTCCTCTTTCTCCCACAGCCCTTCAGACCATCTTAAGTGCCTTCACTGAAGCATACGAGAAACTCAGCCTCAAAATGAACATTAAAAAGACCAATGTGTTCCACCAACCTTCACTGATGGGACAATCTCGTGCACCTTCTATTGAAGTCAATGGAGAACTGCTGGAAAATGTGGAGCACTTCCCATACCTTGCAAGTCATCTTTCCACTAAAGTCAACATTGGTGTGGAAATCCAGCATCGTCTGAGCCGTGCAAGCTCTGCTTTCACCCACCTGAGACAAAGAGTCTTTGAGAACTGGGACATCTATCCCAAGACAAAGCTCTTGCTATACTGTGCATTGGTTGTTCCAATGCTACTATATGCTGCTACAATATGCATGTGAAACCTGGACAGCATACAAGTGTCATTTGAAGGCATTTGAACAATATCATCAATGCTGCTTCAGAAGAATCCTAAATATCTCTGGGGAAGATAGATGCATGAACACTAGCGTCCTGGAAGAGTCGAACAGGACCAGCATTGATGCCATTAACCAAAAACTTCGTTGGACTGGTCATGTGGTTCAGATGTCTGATCAGTGCCTCCCAAGACAGATTCTGTTTTTTGAATTGGAGGAAGGACAGAGGAGTGTTGGGAGCCAGCAGAAGCGATATAAGGTCATGCTGAAGGCAGACACGAAAAAGTGCAGCATTGGTGTTGACACTTGGGAGAACCATGCCCAAGACTATCCCCAGTGGAGAATGGTAATCTGTGATGGTGTGGTGCCATTTGAGAGGTCCTGCTGCAGTGCAGATGAAAAAAGGTGGAGAAGAAGAAAAGAGCATCAACTACTGCCCTGTGCCCCTCCAACAACTACTAACACCTGCCTCTTTTGTGATAAAATCTGTGGCTTCAGAACTGGGCTGATCAGCCATCAACAGACTCAAAACAGAGGGTGGCATGAAGCTGTCCTACTCGTTATCGAGTGACTACCAAGAGAAGAAGAGAGAGATACTATACTATCCGTCATGGATTAATACAAGAATGAACAGGTTGGTAATGCTTCCAAGGCATTTCCAAGGAGGGCTCAGAGAACAAGGCTGAGGTCCCACACACAGGATTATGCCAAAGAAGTTGTAACAAGGCACAGGTTAAGACAGCAGCATACAGTCAGAAAGTGTTTCAAACATTGAGCACATGATTAATTATAATCCCAAAGTAATTTCTGATGCAGTCCCTGTTCTTAGCTTGGTCTTGAGCATAGCTGGGCTCTGTGGGGAGATGAAGAGTAATGACTAGTAATTTAATCTTTGAAGAGCACCACTGCTGCTTGGTGGCATATTATATGCTATTAGTTCATCCATTACTAGTGGCTGTTGGTTTAACAATTCCTTCCAAAATCCATAGCAAATTATGCATGCTGTTTATGCACAGCATCATCTGCTTCACTGACTCAACAAAATACTCTGTATATGGACTGCATTTGCAAATTAGCTTCTTCACTGCATGGATCTGAATAAAAGGTTGCTGATTCCCCCAGACCCGCAGATAACTTAGATTTCCTTGATGATATCACAGATGGCAAAAGTACCTTCATACTACTATTGCGGTCTCCTATCAGGAGCTTATTAATAGAGACAAATTCAAGCTTCGAGCATTGTGTGGACCAGCAAAGAATCATTCCCTGAAGAAATTTTCTGGCTCCGTGACTCACTCAATTCCCTACTAAGTCCCAAAAGTTCTAACACCAAGAAATCATCCAGTTTTCAGTGAAACAGCAGTTAAATCAACCATAGTTTTCTACCTTCACTAATTTTGACCTTGCTAGGTCATTGTGCAAAAGTGAGATGCACTCCGGAAGGAAAAAGAAAAATCCAAGTACAACTTTAGCTGAATAGGCAGATTTACCTCAAATGATTAGAACACCAAGGACTTACCATACCACGCCATTTCAGGAGAAAGATATATTCCAGCATGGTTAGCCTTTAACTTAGCACTGTACAAGATACCAGACAGAATGACCAGTATATGTTTCCTGCCAATCATACTCTGTCCTGCTCTGAAGGTGCTCAGAGCAGCTGAGATAGTTTCTGATGGAGTAATAAATCACAACCTGTGGACATCTCAAGCACTTTTACCATTTGGTGACCAACATTATGACATTATCCACGTGGATGGATGTTTTCCAAGAAGCAGACAAAACAAAAAATAATTGCCATAGAGAAGGTGCACATTTATATCTACTGTCAATAGGGCAAATTATCAAACAATAGAATGGCTCCAGGTTGATTGAGTGCCTCTTAAACTGATCTGCCCACTCCTTCATGGAAGAGTCTTAGAAGATGGATTGATCACACTAGTTATGTGTGAAATATCATGTGCTCCTGAACCAATTGATCAGGTAATCAAATATTTGTGTCCAAAGACCAGCTGCTCACAACAATGAAAATGTTTGGCCCACAGCCTGACCTATACAGAGATGTGCAAGACAGGCCCAGATGGAGGATCAGTGTCATGAATTGTGTAGCAGTGGTATCCTGTATACACATGATGTGTGTGGTGACTTTGGTGAACATTTTCAATCATATAGGCAGCAGGTCTGACAGCCTCCATTGGCCCCACAACAAAGTATGGGACGTGGCTCTGCACCCTGGGAAGGGGTGCACCCTTGGGTGGAAAGGGTGGGGCTGGGACAGCCTTCCTTCAGTGCCACCCAGACCATGGTGTGCCACTCCTCCTCAGCCCTCAGAGCTGCACGGACCACCTCTTGTAGCACTCCGACCGTGATTTAAAAGAGGCCAAGATTCTCAGCCACCACCACAGCTACTGTGGCAGCGGCAGTAGCTGGGGCCCCTGGGCCCCTTTGAATCACTGGGTCCCAGGACAATGGCCACCTTCCCTCCCAGCCCCCATCATTATGCCTCCCCTGGGATCAAGGTCCTTTTTAACATATGCACACTTGCCCATGCAGCGAGAGTTTATTATATTATGCCCCGCCCCCAAAATCAACCGGGAAAAACAGTCTGAGGTAGAATGCAGATGTCAAATCAAGGCTCTGTAACAAAAGCCATATAGGTATATGGTAACGTGACTCAGGCTTAGAAAGGGTATGTGGGCTTTGAGTAAAAGGAGTTTCCAGGAAGGGCTCGAAAGGGAAAGGAAGGAGACAGGGAGATCTATTCTCTAGAAGGAAAGCTGAGTCTACACAGCTCAGTGCTGGGGGGAAGATTGTAAGCTGTGTCTGTTCTCTTCCTGTGACTTGAAAGGGTAGCCCATCAAAGAATAAGTCTACACCACAGCCTCTGGCAGCTCACAGGTGTGACTAGTCTGCTGCCCTGAGCAACATAGGTTACACCGACATAAACACTTGTGTGCACAGCGCTGTCTTGGTAGGAGCATTTCTCTCACTGGCATATCTTACACCACTATTGGAGGTCGGGGGAGATTCTGCCCACAGGAGAGCTCTCTCCCATTGGCATAGAGTGTCTTCACTATACTTGCTGCAGCAGCATAGCTGTATCAGTACAGCTGCACTGCAGTACGCATAGCTGTGTCCTCGCTCATCTTGTGGCAAGTACAAGATTAGCCTAGTTCTGCCTGAAGGCTGTTCTGAAATCATTTTCTCTGAAGCCAACATCCATTTGCTAAATAAACCTTCTTGTCTGAAGAGTGCTGCACTGCAGTGGTCACAAACAGCTGAAGGGAAGAGATGCAGATATCCTGCTGGAAATAAGCACTACCTAATAATCATGTGGCACCCAAATCCCAGTCTTAGAGTGGGAGAATTGTGAAATTCTGTGCTAGACAGGGGCCTAACAGCTCAGAGGTGCAAACCGATTAAAAACCCATTGCTGGGCCACAGTGGGGCTGACAGCCACCCCAGGCCCTGGTGCAGGGTGGGTGGGGGCAGCTCCATGTGCTGGAAGGAGCTGAGCCTTAGGTGGAAGGGGCACGGCCAAGGGTGTGGCCTTAGTGATGTCCAGACCATGGCACACGAGTCCAGCCCCACTCTCACAGCTGCACGGTACTCCAGCAGCAATCCAAAAGGGGCTGGGGCTGCTGGCCACCACCATTACCGAATTGACAGGCCCTCGGGCACTTGTCCCCTTTGCTCTCCCCTGCCCCACTGGCAGGCCTACTAGGCCATACCAGCTGCCTGAAGATCATGTGGGCAAGGGGCTGTTTAATTGCAATGTAGATGTCCGGGTTCATACTGGAGCCAAGATTCCAGGACCCTGAAGGGGAGGAGTTTCCTAGAAATCAGGCTGCCTGCCAAGCCCAAACATCTACACAGCAATTAAATAGCCCTTCAGCTTCAGTCTCGCCAGCCTGAGTCAGCTGGTATGGGTCATCCATGGGTGTCTAACTGCAGGATAGATATATCCAGAGAGGCCAGAATGGGGACAGGGATGCAAGCAACCCCATAAGCATTAGAGGAGCATTAGTTAATTTTTCCTCTCAGCCACTAAACAGATCTAACCACCGCTCCAGAGGATCCCATTGCTGCATAGTAACACACTTGTTTTGACTCTCCTTTAGGAACAGTGCAGGTCATGCACTTCAGAAGCTCCAAGCTCATTCAGAGCTTCTCCCTGCTGGGCCCCCACAGGTATGCTATGCATTCTGTGGCAGTGCAACAGAAGATTTTAAGAGCAAAGTGTGGCTCGGCAGAGAGGCCACTGGAGCCACTAACATTCCAGGTGACTCCAGCCAGACAGAAAGACCTCTATCTCCTCCTAGAAATAAACTAAACTGGTCCGATCTCTATTCCAGCTTGTGTGACTGACTCACTGCGTGATCTGGAATGGGTCCCTTAATCCCACCTACAGGATTATGATTCTCTCCCACTTTTGGGAAGTGCCCTAAGATGTATGAGGGAAAGTGGTACATAAACTCAGTGAGCATTGTTTATGCTTATATTTGATTATGGGAGGCACTGAAGAACCATGAAGTTTTCGCAATGCAGTATGTATCTCCCAAATGATGACTTAAGATATCAGATGACGTCAGATTCCTATGAGCACTCAGTAGGTGAGGTATAATGGTCTCCTCACTTTTTTTCCTACTAACTATACCTTATGAATTCAGTAAGCTATTTACGCCTTAATATGTGAAGGTGCTTAAGTGAGTTGCACGTGTTTTAGAAGTTACAAAAAGCTATTTTGGAAGATTACTCAGCAAAGTCCTAATTTGTCATTGAAGGCCTTATCAAAGTGTGTTACATAATCGTCTGTACTTGGCAACTGGACATATTGAAAAGATCCTCACATGGTGTAAATCAATATAGTTCCATTAAAGTAGCATCCATTCCTCTGTATCTTATTATATCTCATGTAGGCATGCATCTTCTTATGCCTCCTTTCCAGCGGAGCTTTATACTCATAATTTTTGCAGAGCCTAATATATGAAATACATTTGTGTCCTTACAGAGAAATTTTGCACAAAGGAAGCATATCACATTTGATACGGCAACGTGAGGTATTTCCTTCCTGTTAGATCATTTGGATTCTCTATTGCTCATCTTTCTACATATCTGGGCTTTTACGCTTTTAGTAATGTAACCAATAGAAAGGGAATTGTACATGTTACAACAGGGGTGGAGAAGATAAGGTGGAGGGGTCGGATCTGGCCCATCAAGCTGTTTTCATCGGGCCCCTGGCCAGCCCTATAACTATGGATGGAGGGAGAATTTCAGGTGCTGTTCCTACCCCCAGCAAAATCTCTCAGTTCCTAGTGGATGGAAACCAACCAGTGGGAGCCGAGAGGTTTTCCTGGGGAGTGGAGGCAACACAGCACAATATCTCAGCTCACACTGGCTGGTTTCCAACCAACAGGAGTTAAGATATTTTGCTTGGGGGCTGGGGCAGCATGGGAAGCCCTTTCCCTCACAGCACAGGGAGACACATGAGATAGACAGTGAGAGTGCCACTGTACAGGAGCTGCTTAGGTAAGCGCCTCCTGGCCAGGACCTGCTTCTGGCACCACACCCCAAATCCCACCAAGGACCCTCCACCCACTCCCCCCAGACCAAAATACTCTCCTGCACCCATACCCCCTCCCAGATCCTGCACCCCAATACCCTGCCCCAGGTCACAACCCCCTCCTTCACCCAAACCCTTCATCCAAACTCCCTCTCAGATCCTATTCTACATCCAAGTCCCCTACTCCAAGCTCCCTTCTGCACCCAACCTCCATCCCAGACCCCGTGTCCCCTCCATAGAGAAGTGAAGCCTTTGACTACTCACCAGAATCTTGGCTTGACCCGCCCCCCCGGCATCAAAAATGATTGCTTACCCTGTGTCACACTATGAGTTTTAGCAATAATTTTAGGTTGAGTAAGACATACTGTACATTGGCAGTTGGTGGGTCTGATCTGGAGTTCTTGAAGGATGAACAGTTTTTTCTACATCTTCAGAATTCATTCAGTGAAAAATATAATTATCTTAAAATTGAACTAGTACTTGTTACAGCTTGGATTTCCAGCTTCAGTATGAGTTAAATGGTACATCTCATTCTGTAAAGATCATAGTATTTTGCAGGTGTCTGAGGAGAGAATGATGTCCTCTTGTTTTCTTGTGACATTTATTCCTTATAACAGGTGATCTGAGAGAGAATCTGTGTTCCAGCAGCTATGTCAGCTACAACATCATATAACTTTAGTGTTTTCAGAGGTTGTTCTACCTCCAAATAGTGTGCAAAAAGAGTGGGAGATTGGAGTGACAATCCATCTTCCATTGACTCATTATCAAGACAACAGCTGCTAAGTTACAAAGGAACAGAAAAATCAGTGCTACATCTTTCATTTGAAAAAGTTAGAGTCTTTAAGATAGAAAGTTTTGTCTATAGCAACAGAGATTTAACTACCCTTTAAAGGCTCACATGACTCTTGTTCTGTTTTGGGAAAAACTCTTTCCGGGGTGTGCTTGCCTTCATTGACAGTTAATATGGGAGAACCTGGGGGAGACAGCAATCGAATAGCAAGACCTTTAAAGAAAGTCAGGAAGAACTGCTACTCAGATGAGCTGATTTATTTCTACATAGTGAGTACCTTGTTTATACATATTACTTCTTGCTTGCTGGGTTTTCTCCTCTGGATCACCTCCAAAATCATCTAATCATTGTACTAGTGAAATCTGCTCAGAAATATACATGTGAAGCTGTACATATAATTTATACACAAGGTAAATATGGTAGGAACTAAAGTCCCATTGCAGTCAAAGCGACCATACCCACAAATATTAGTGTTGGCCTATGTGGCACATGGCCAAGAAAGGATGAAGCATCCTGCAGGATAAATGATCCAAACTCAGCTTTCAGGGACTTATTACTATTTAATGCTTGTGGTTTTGTGTGTTTATATTCATTTGATTAGAAGTTAACAATTTAACCAAACAGCTCCTGTCTATGCCATGTTAATCTCTCTTTGAAGTGTATAGAAAATCATCTGCAAATGATGGAAGCTGGGCAATTGCCTTTTGTTAATCTGTATTGCTAATTACAGATGATGTTTGGGAAATAGATTTATCTGGAAGTCTCCATGATTGTTTTCCTAAGGTCTCTGACCTGTCAAGAGAAGGCCTGGAACTCTATCAAACCTTCTTATGTCCTGATCTTTTTTTTATCTCAGATCTGCTTAAGCTTCATCATGGGAAGTTAGAGTTACAGGATTCAGATTTCCAGTTCTACAATAGATTCACCCTGAATATGAAATCCTGTGGCACCTTATACACTAACAAATATATTGGAGCATAAGCTTTCGTGGGCAAAGACCCACTTCACCAGATGCCCATGAATCTTGGATCTTAGGCTCTAATATATCTGTTGGTCTGTGGGGTGCCACAGGACTCCTTGTTGTTTTTGCAGATACAGACTAACACAGCTGCCCCTCTGATACTTGTCACCCTGAATATGGACATTGGACTGTAACCTATGGACTAAATTTGAAAGAACTCTTTGCAGC
Source organism: Carettochelys insculpta (assembly GCF_033958435.1). Classification (NCBI taxonomy): domain Eukaryota; kingdom Metazoa; phylum Chordata; order Testudines; family Carettochelyidae; genus Carettochelys; species Carettochelys insculpta. The sequence goes on from NC_134137.1 coordinate 143,810,385, forward strand.
TACAAAGTTTGTCACCTCTGCTATTAATATGATTTGAGAACTGTACTCATCTGTATGTATATGGGTCATTTAACCAATACACTCTTTTTTAATAAATGTCAGTTTAGTTAAGAAGAATTGGCTGTAAGTGTATATTTGGATCTGAAATATTCATTAACCTGGGATGTTATGTGTCTGATCCTTTTGTAGTGGCAAAACTTTCTTGTATAATAACTAAAACTTTCAGTGACCCTCAGAATATTTGACATGGGGGTATGAATGGGCTGCTTTAAGGGAACCGGGTTGCTTTAAGGAAACTGTGGTGTTGGCTTCTGGGAAACTAGTAAGGTATCAGAGAGGCTGTTCTGTGCGGTCTTGATTAATCTAAGTTTTGGACTATCCAGCGGCTCTGGGGGGATTGTCTGCCCCCTTCTTTGCAGTTCACCATAATTGAATGACTTCATTTGGCTCCTCTAGCATCCCAGTCACAGAGGATCAGGTCCCTCATGCAATAATGAGATTATGAAGTGAAAATGGAAGAGTCAGGAACTGCCAAAGTTGAAGCACCTGTAATAATTAATATTGTAGTTTGCACTTGTGTTGCTGCTCATTTTTTCATGACAGATGTGCAGTTTAAGGCTGTAGTCATGTAACCACTTTATTGACACAAAAAAGTCCAGTAGCACTTTAAAGATTAACAAAATAATTTATTAGGTGAGAGCTTTCATGGGACAGACCCACTTCTTCTGTCTCATGAAAGCTCTCACCCAATAAATTATTTTGTTAGTCTTTAAAGTGCCACTGGACTGCTTTTTTGTTTTGATAGCATATAGACTAGCACAGCTCTCTCTCCGTCACTTTATTGACACACTTAACTTTATGCACGTAAGTAGTCCCTATCAAAGTCAATGTGGCTATTCAGGTGAATAGCTGTGTATGTGTAATACAGGCTTTGTAATGGAAAAAAGCTGGACGTGAGTTTGGCAGTGAAGCAGCCATATCTATTGAGACTATGGCTGAGTGACTGCTATCATAATGACAACAAGAAGTCCTGTGGCATCTTATAAACTACCAGATATTTTGGAGCATAATCTTTTGTGGGCAAAGACCCGCTTCATCAGTCAGACAAAGCAGGCCTTTGCCCACTAAAGCTTATGCTCCAAAATATCTGTTAGTCTATGAGGTGCCACAGGACTTCTTGTTCTTTTTTGAAGAGACAGACTAACTTGGCTACCTCTCCGATGCTATCATAACGGATGCTGTTGTCTTTATGTGTACAGAAGTTTGGGAATAACATCTCTGACAGGGCACCACTGAGTCACTTTAAGGTGGGACTAAGAAACATTATAGTAGGCCAGTGACTACACAGACCACCTCCCACTTCTTCCTTCAGCTTCCACTGCAGATAGGTGCTAAGAATCACTTCAGGAAGTTGAGCTGAACATTTTACAGCCCCTGAAAGCCTCATGTACCACAGAATATAGAATTTAGCACTTGTGAAATTCAAAAATGAGGGTCAGAAATGGCTAATGTATAGCAATTTACTTTCACTTTGATACTGGTTTTTTGAGGTCTGGCTTAAGTTTGTTTTTGACAGCAGTGGTTATCAACCTATTTACTGCTCTGGACTGCATCCACTACTACCTGTATGGCTTGGAGTATGTCACATGGGCTGCAGCTCTGTGCTGACTAAGCCTCAAGCAGTCTGTGAGTCACAGGTTAAGAATGATTATTTTACATATAATTTTAACCTATATGAAGGGTTCAGTCATTAAAGATGTTGTATCCGTGTAGCTGGACATAGCTACCTTAGCCAGTAAGCCATGTGGGGACTGTGAAGAAGAATTGTTTATACAAGCAATTTGAGAGCCTCAGCTGGAGGCACTGTAATAGCACAGAATACTATTGTGCCATATAACTGTTCCAGTCATTTGAATGGCTCTCCATCGAAAAATCTCCATTCTATTTAGACTGTAGGCTCCTGGGTCAGAGACTGTGGCACCATGGAAGTTAATGGGACATTTTTACCATTGACTCTGAGGGCAGATATTTCACCTTGAGTGATCTGCCATGCTCAGCACCACGCATGTTGTTAGTCTACTATATATTTGAAAGAGTTTGTCTCTTTGCTTTCGTGTTTCTTTGAGAACTCCTCCTAAGCAGTAAGAGCAAGGACCGCCAAGTTCGGAAGGCAGCTGCGGCTTATCATAAATTTAACAAGGTAAGGGGTTTGGTTGTGCCAAGAAAACGGGATGTGCCTGGAATGGGATTGTGCTCATAAAGCCATATAGAAAAGAGACAGAATCACCAGGTAGTTGAAATGGGCTGGCTGGGGCCTGCCCCCTGCTGTCTGGGATTGCCCTGTCCCCAAGCCTCCCAATGCCAGGCACCATTTGGGGCAGAGGAGAGCTCCTGTCCCCGGTTCATACAGGAACATTCCTGGCAGTTCCTCTTCATCAGGGAGTGAGGGGCAAGTGCGCGGTTTGCTGCTTAGCTCACTCTAGAGGGGGAGCACAGGAGGCAGATGAACCTGGACCTGACCCAGCGGATGGACATGCACCCCTCCCCTGGCTGTGCCCCTGGAGCTGCAGTGGCCGTGGAGAGGTGCTTCTCACCTGACCCCAACCTCCTACAGTGAGAGAACTGGAGTTGTTCTCTCTCCCTGGGGCTACCTGACCCCTGAACCTCTCATCCCTAGACCCACCACAGAGCAATGATTTAAGAAATAAGAAATATGCAGCTGATCAACATTTTTCACATTAAGAGGTTTTGTTTTGTTTTGTTTTGTTTTGTTTTTTCCTTTTTGGTCATTTTTGCTACCAGCTCTAAAACTGCAGGAAATCAAATGGTTGGGGTGCCTCTTTTTTCAAGTCTTACAAGTGATCTTTATTTTCCCTTTTGGGGCTCTTATCCTCTGATGAACTCTGCATCCTTGTGCCTCTGCAGCCCTCATTAACTTTGGAGGTGCTCTGTGTCAAATCCTAGAGATCATTGCAAAAGTGGTATGTTGGATGTAAAATATGCTTAGAATAAGGCATATAAAAACCCAGTTCCTAAAGAAGATTTTAATTCATGACACTTTCTCATGGTGAGAGAGTCAGTGAAAACTGGAACGATTTCATCAGTAACTTACCTTCTTTAGAGGAGAGCTGGGCCTTGTATGAACTAGTTAATAAGAAGTGTTCTTTAAAAAGCAAGGAAGACATCTTATTTAGGGCTAACAATGCCTTTTAAAATATTTTAAATATTTTTTCATGGTTGTTGTTCAGAACTGCCTGAAAGTGCCTCACCCTAAATTGTTTATCTGCTCTTGTTAGATAACAGTTTTTATTTCTCTCCAATGTTACGCATGCAGCAGAGAAACATTTATATTTACAATCTGCTGTAAATCCCTCAGGGGAAAATCACTGTAATACTTTATAGTACTAGTCCAGGAGATTGTGGGAGTTGGGGGGTGGCACTGAAGGTGTTTATTTTTTATCTAAAATTCATTATCCCACATTATATACTTTTTTTAAGCATTAACTGAATCGCAGTGATGCGAGATAGCTATAAGAAAACTACATCTCTTGAATTTATTTCCCTTATGGAAAAGCCCCACATAATTCAATAGAAAATATCTTGCTATAGATTTTAACCAACCAATAGATTTCTACAGATGCATCTAAAACCCTGATCCTGCAATTAGACTCTGGCAAGTGGAATAGGGTTCACTTAGGGGTCAGCAAGCCTAGTGGTGAGGCCATGCCTCAATGGCACCCTAAGTTCAAAGGGCCTTGTCAGACAATCTGGGGTCCTGGCAGCCCAGTTACCATCTATGATTATCTGAGCTTCCCCTATCTGATGGAGTGACCTAGGCCCTCAGTCTCCATTGGTCACAGCGCAGGGCCTAACAAGGGAAGGGGTGAAGAGTTTTTCAGTCCCCTCTAGTTGATACCCCAAACCAGCCACCCCTGTGCCAAATCCTACCTCCCCTTCTTCTCCTGGTCCCACCACTCTGCTTCCCTCCAGGTAAAGACTTGCTCACGCACTTACAACAGTTCAGATGGTCAGCAGGGGCTCCTCAGCTCCCTTTTCAGTAACAGGGGAGGTAAGAGGGGGGGTCAAGCCCCTAACTGGCCAGTTGAGCCTTACCCAAGGTCTAAACCCTTCCCAAAAGGAACTACTGTAATTGGTTTCCTTAGTGCAAACAGCCTCTCCTTCACTTCCCCACCCCTTGCTTGCCTGAGTCCCCTTACAAGAAACTCCATTTGGAGCATGTTCTACAGCTGTTGAGGCATAGGGGTCTTCTTTAATCTGTAAACCTCATCACATCACACATTCCTGTGCAATTCCAAAAGGAACAGAATTGGTTACATTGCACCCTATGTTAAAAATACAATTCTCAGCTACATAAAGCCACTCACAATCCATTACACAAAGGAGAAAATACTAGCTGAAATGGAAAGGCCACACACCAACTGGCGTTTTATCCCACATTCAATGCCTTGATTCACATTTGATTAGGACCCTGGAGAGTCAGCATTCCCCAATTTTTCCTCTACTGAATGCTTTATATCTCACCAGAGAAAAGAGGATCATCCTTCCCTCCCCTGTCTTTTCCCCTTTTAGAAATGTTCATGTGTCGAGGCAGGGAGCTAGGCAGAAAGGATGACTTTAGTGGGTTAGAGTTTATTTTGTTTACTGAGTTTCTGGAGAGATGATTTGTTTTGTGTGGATATTTGTTGATCAAGAGAGCAAATATGTCTCCCCTGAGTTTTTTGTCCAAGACTAAGTTATTTTTTAGTTTCAACTTATGTGGCCCAAAAGTAGATACAAACCCAGGCATCACCAAACTTAAGCATGGATTAAAATTGTTGTTTTCACAAGACAACAACTAGGCCATATACCTTTCTCTATATTAACAGTGGTGTGATCCCTTGGTATCACACGCATCATGTCCAGAGTCAGTAGCAAAATTCCCTCTACAATGGGATGGTCCGGGAGTCCTAGTGAGGCTTGGGATTCAGAGCAGCCCACAGCTACTATTACACACTAAAATCCATGGTTCCATTCTTCACAATCACCTAAAATAGCAGCACGGTAATTGCTACTAAACCCATCATATCAGCTGGCAAGATGCTATTCTAATTTATTCCCTCCTCTTGTGACCTCTCTGTCCAGTGTTCCCCCACCACCATGACACCCAGTATTTCAGAAACAAATTAGATTTATATCCATTATGATGTTTTTGATGTTAAAAAAATTAACGAATACCTTAAACCTTTTTGGAAATGGGTCAGCATCAAACAGTGTGAAATGAACAGCTTCAAATTTTATTGGGAAGCTATTTTTTCATTTGCCACCCAGCTAAATTTCTAGATATTATTAATTTCACCCATATGAACCATGTCATAGAGAACTGCCTGCATTTTCTTGCAGTTCTCTTGCAGTGTCCCCCTCCACCTGCCACAGAATAATAACTGTGTAATCAATCTAGCTTCAAAACATGTTGGACTAAATTGCACCTGATCTTGCACAGGTGTGGAAGACTCTGGATGAAAAGAATGTAGGTAGCTCTGTCTCCAACCATAAGTGCCATCTGATGCTGCTTGTATTCTCAGTACATAAGAGATGGGTGGGAATGCATTGATAGGCCGGAGTTCCTCCATGCTCCAAAGGCTAATTGGAGCCTATTGCCAGGTAAGTCAGGTTAGAATCGTGGTCAGATCCCTACACATCTACTAACAGGCGGGGGTAGCACTGGGGAAGGAACTTACAAACTTTTAAATGCTGTAATAGGTACCCTCTTGAGCCTATTCTCTATGCAGTCCTGTTATCATCTACCTTACTCTGTCCTTTGGAAGTAGAATGCAACACATCAGCTGTTTCAATGATTGCTGCATTGCTTCATGGCTCTCAAAGCCAAAAAGGAGACTGTATTCCTGTGGAACTGAATTCAACTGATTATTCTCATCCTTTAAATACCTAATTCCTAAAATCTGTGCTCTTTACATCTGGCAGAGGGGCTAGTCTTTTCATGGCATGCTGACTGACTGAGAAAGGTAGCCTTTATTGTTCGTGTCTCGTTTCCAAGACAAAATCTGAATCAGGTTTTAGGGAAGCTGAAGAAAGAGGGTGTATCTGTGTTGCTGTGGCAACTCTTAAAAAATGTACTGAACTATTTGTGCTGGGAGTGCAATTTACTTTAAAATAGCATTGATTTCTTCTGTGAACTGAATGAGCCAGATCAGTAAGGAATGATGATTGCTCTCCACAACACCTCCACCATCAGGACCACCAACATAAAAATGTCAGCCTCAAACATGGCACTTTAAAAGCACAATAAGTTTCAAAGATAGACCTAGCGTGTATGAAGTTGGTCTGGCAATTGGTATCCCTTCCCTGGAAAAAAAAAATGCTAGGAATTTTCTCCACTCTGTTTGCACTGTGGCATAGCTGTAGATGTCCAAGCTATACCTTGCCAGCATAAAGATTGAATTATCACTTTCCACCTGGGCATGTTGCTTTCAAATCAGATGGGAGCAGAACAATGGAGAGAAGCCTGGTCTTCCCCCAGACCATGGTATTTGCAACACAGATTGTTGTGGTTAGTAAAACACACAAAAAAGGAGAATCTCCATAAACTAAATAACTTCCAGAGCAGAAGCATGAATGTAAAACCTTTCCCTAAAAACAGAAAACTAGTGTGTACAATTCCGAACATAAACTATGATTTTGAGGGATTAATTTTGTGATTCAATTGAACAGTGATAAGGATCAGAACAGACCATTGTCTCTTCTTTTCTGACCTCCCATATACCACAAGCTGCTAAACGGCACTCAGATAACACTCTGTTAACCTCAGTGACTTTAGTTACTCCAAAAGTATGCTGCTGGCAGCTCTCTTTGGCTGCAGTTCACCATTCCCATCCAGATGACCCTCTGTTAACCTCAATGACTTTAGTTACTCCATTTCAGTCTTCAGGAGATTAAACTGTTGTGTGCCACAGGTGGAGAACAAAAAAAGACCAAGGATCTACCCATGCTTGAGGCTCCTGCAATGGTACAGAATTATGCTAAGTTATCCTAGTAGGGTGATTCATATCCCATGCTGCAAAGGAAGATGGGGGGTGGGGGGGAGAATGTTAAGCTCCCCATCAATCCGACCTAGGGGAAAATTCCTTCCTGACCCCAATTTGACTGTGAGCACATGAGCAAGACACACCAGCCAAGCATTTAAGAATGAAGATTCTTCCTACTACTTCAGATCACAGGTCTATCACATCTAAGCTGTGTCTACACGTGCACGCTACTTCGGAGTAGTGGCACTAACTTCGAAATAGCGCCCGTCGCGGCTACACGCGTCGGGCGCTATTTCGAAGTTAACTTTGACGTTAGGCGGCGAGACGTCGAAGTCGCTAACCTCATAAGGGGATCGGAATAGCGCCCTACTTCGACGTTGAACGTCGAAGTAGGGACCGTGTAGACGATCCGCGTCCCGCAACGTCGAAATTGCTGGGTCCTCCATGGCGACCACCAGCTGGGGGGTTGAGAGATGCTCTCTCTCCAGCCCCTGCGGGGCTCTATGGTCACTGTGGGCAGCAGCCCTTAGCCCAGGGCTTCTGGCTGCTTCTGCGGCAGCTGGGGATCCATGCTGCAGGCACAGGGTCTGCAACCAGTTGTCAGCTCTGTGGATCTTGTGTTGTTTAGTGCAACTGTGTCTGGGAGGGGCCCTTTAAGGGAGCGGCTTGCTGTTGAGTCCTCCCTGTGACCCTGTCTGCCGCTGTGCCTGGCACCCTTATTTTGATGTGTGCTACTTTGGCGTTTAGACGTACCCTCACAGCGCCTATTTCGATGTGGTGCCGCGCAACGTCGAAGTTGAACATCGACGTTGCCAGCCCTGGAGGACGTGTAGATGTTATTCATCGAAATAGCCTATTTTGATGTTGCTACATCGAAATAAGCTATTTCGATGTTGGCTTCACGTGTAGACGTAGCCCTAATGTCCCATCTTTAGTTGTGGCCAATCTCTGGTGCTTCAGAAGAGAGCAGAAACAAAATCCAGAATATATATGTTTGGCCAGCTGTGCTTCAAGGAAGAAAAAAACAAAGGTTCTTTCTGATCCCTACAGACAAACAACCGAAACTCTGAAGCATGAGAACTGATTATCACCATTGTCTTAATGTAGAGCAGCAAGTGTAGTGAGCATTTTGAAGGCAGTTATCTAAAGGTGCTATACATATTTTTAAATTACACAGTGCGTTACATTCATAAAGCAGATTTACCATTGGGCTTTACAATAATAAAAAATGTATTGTTTGTGCTCATAAATGTTTACAGTTTAAATAACGTAGAAGAGAGGAACACAGAAGGAGACACAGGATAGCAGCCAGGAACAGGAAGAGAATTAGTAATGATAAGAAGGAAAGAAATGCAGGAAGAGAGAGAGAGAGATGAAGCCCAGCAGACAAGGAGAGGATGTATGGGCAATGAGTGAGCCCCACTTTGGGGAGGCTTTAAGCACCCTGACCTTCCCAAGGAGGCTGTACAGTTTTGTTTTCCCTACTCTTCTGTTTTAAATAGTTTTCATTCCCCTCTGTGATTGCATCTGTCGACGCAGGCCTTTGCCCACGAAAGTTTATTATCCAAATTATCGCTTATAATGTCTATAATGTGCCACAGGCCTTCTCATTGTTTTTGCGGATAGAGACTAACACCAGTACCCCTCTGATACATTCCCCTCTATTCATTCTCCTATTTGTAATGCCCTTTCCAGTTCTTTGATTGGTGTCTCCCTTCATCTCGTCCTCTAGCTCTGTGTTCATGCCATCTTTCATTTTGCTCCCCCTTTCTGAAACTATCTTCTCTGAATCTGGCAGGAGATTTGCTCCAACTAGTGGATCAGTCTATCAGTCAGCTATCATGAGTAGAGTGGGCCTGGAGCAACTTAGGTGGGTGGAATACGACTCCCCTGAACTGGGAAGGGTGGGGCTTAGGGTTCCAGTGCACAGGATGGAAGTGGGGGCACGAGGGCTAGCCTAGCCAAAGGGGGATGCACCCATTGCCCATACTTCCTCTCCTTATTTGCAGGGCTTCTCTTTATTCCTATATTTCTAGAAGTTGGAAGTACCTAGAGCAGCAGTGTGGAGCCAATGGCCCATGGGTCACACTCAGCTTATCGCAGTAAGCCACTGGTGGGTTACCAGATAGGGTGTTTACAGTCTACAAGTACAAGTACAGCTGCCATCAGCTCCCATTGGCTGTGATTTGCTGTTCCCAGCCAATGGAATCAGCAAGTTCCTGCAGCCTACACCACTTTTCACAACTCCCATTCACTGGAAATGATGAAGGAAGTCACCTACTACAGGACAGGCCCAACAAGGAAAATAACAGAATGCCACTGGCCATGCTTCTAAAACCTCTCCAGCACATCATCAAGGATCAACAACATGGGTGAACAATAAACAGCTTGAAGGTCAGACACAGTTTGCCAGAGTTTGTTCCTTTCTGGCCTCCAGGCACTTTAATTTGCCAGTATAGTCACAGGTACAGCTGCTGGCAGCTGCTGTTGGCTGCAGTTCACGATTCCCAGCCAATGGGAGCTGCAGGAAGCATCATGTGCTCGACAACCTTTTTCCATAACACACACTGGCTGGGAAAAGTGAACTGTGGCAATGGGAGCTGCCAGTGACCAGACTTGTGGCCATGCAGGTGAATAAAGCACCTGACGATCCTCAGGCCACTTATTGCCCATCTTGAGCTACAACCTATCCATGAAGACGATCCCTTGATCTCACCGACAGTGGGAGGCAGGACAGTCCTCACCTACAAACAGCCCCCAACCTGATGTAAATCCTCCCCATCAACTACACACCACATAACAGAAACAGTCACCCAGCAATCAATCCCGGCAACAAACCCTATTGCTGACTCTGTTCGCATATCTACCCAAGTGACACCATCATAAGACCTAACCACATCAGCCACACCTACACATCTAGTCATGTGATATATGCCATCCTTAGCCAATGATGCCCCTCTGCCATGAACTTTGGCAAAACTGGACTCTCTCAGTGCAAAAGAATAAATGGACATAAATAAGACTTCAAGAAAGGTACCATTCAAAACCTGATCATAAGTGACTTGAAAGTTCCCATACTTCAATAAAAAACACTTGAAAAACAGACTTCAGTGTGAAACTGCAGAGCTGGGATTCATATGCAAATTGGGATTCAAGTTGGGTCTGAATAGAGACTGCGAGCAGCTAGTTCACTGCAAAAAGTGAGTTCCTAGTTTCGATATTTTCACCTTCGCATCATGTCCACCCTGACTGAATCATCTTCACTAGCACTGCTCCTCCTCATACTAATGTAAGCTGCCCATCTTTGTGTGTATGTTCCTGCCCAGCTGAAGTTTCCACTTCATGCCTGTGATGAAATGGATTCCAGCCCACGAAAGCTTATGTCCAAATAAATTTGTTAGTCTTTCAGGTGCCATAGATCTCCCCATTTTTGCTGAAACAGACTAACATAGCTACCCCTCTAAAACTGTATGGAAAGGCAATGTCTACACTGTCAACAGAAGTCACGGTCAGAAGGGAGTTCATGGCAAAATTCCTGTCAACAGATTGTGTCTACACATAAAACCAGTTTGAAATCCACTCACTGACAGAGAGCAGCCAGGCTGCCTGGCCCTCTATCAACAGAACAGCTGACCGGAAGGTCTGCAAACAAAGCTGCCCAGTGAACCAGAAGCCCTGTTTGTTGACAAAAGGGCCCCAGACCATCTACTTGACTGTTTTGTCAACAGGACATTGTTGAGAGAGATGTTATACCTGAATAGTATAAAGTCTTGGGTGTTGTCAACAAACTGACACCAAAGCACATTTTGCATATAGACACTGCGTGGTTTTTCCCAACAAAAATCACAGTTTTGCCAGGAAAAGCCTCTCATGTATTCATAGCCAAGAATTAAAGTGTACATGTGTATATGTAGCCCACAGTTCAAGGAACAGCATCATCACTGGACCTCTTAGCTGCATGGTTTTCACTGCAGAGAACTCAAAAAGGTTTTTCTGTGTTAACAGTGGCCAGTATTCAGGCCTTGCTCATTCCCTTATGAAACCAGGGGGATGGTCTTGCTATTGTGGGGAACTTGGCTGGCTTATACACTACCCCAGCGGAACAGGTTTGTGAAAGGATCTTGACTCCTCACTCCCATTCCTTTTAACCAGCAGCCTGCCTGACCTCAAGGATACCCCTTCCATTCTCCTGCGTGGCAGAGTCCTTGTAACCCTGACAAGGTGGAGCCAAGAATTTCCATGGGCTCAACCCTCAGTCTTGTCAAGGTTACTTGCAATAGAGGTTAGGGTGTCGCAGGAGAGATTCAGGTACCACCCAGCTGGTTAGCAGAGTGCCCACAGACAGCAGCAAATGTTTCTATTGGTGGTACACATCCACATGCCTCTTCCCGTTCCCCTGGGGACTGAGTCCCAGGGTCCTGATTTCCCTTAAGCCTTTCCCCTCTTTTGGTAGTGGGAGCAGAAAAAAAAACAAAAACAACAACAACAACCACTAAATCACTGAGTTTTAATAAGAGGCTAAAAATCCCCTTGCACACTGCTGGAACACTTATGTTCCTGAAACTGCACAGTTTTCTATACAGCTGTATTCTTTCCCTCCTTCCTCCTCTAGTGCTATGTAGCCAGGTTCATGGTATTTGGCTTTTCTTCCCTGTTTGGATAAGTAACCTAGGGATGACACAAATTTGCATGGAATTTTGTATTATATACAATTTTCTTTCTTAAACCAGTATTGATTCAAAGTTACAAAGATGTAGGATTTATTACAGGGAAAATAATTTTCTTTTTTTGGCCAGCCAGTGCATTGGCAATTATTACAGAGTCTTCTGATGAAAATCAGCTGTTTTTCAATGAACAATAAACCATTTCCAGTTAGCATAGTTGCTATTTTAATTTTTTTCTACTGTTTATGATTTTAGTTGAATTTAATTATATCCCTATGGAAACAAAGGAGATAACATCCTCTTTCCTCAATATATCTTTCTCACACATGCTAGCTTCTTAATTACAGAGTAAGGCTATTGCTAATGACAACATAATCAAATGCAGAAAATTCATCTTTCAAATGCATGAAAGAAGACCATCTGTATGCATCATTCACATGAGGCTATAAAACAGATTCTGTCTGTTTTGGTGAACATTAAAATATGTAAGAGTGAAGTTTTGCTCTGGTGTTTCATCAAAATTTCCTCTTTCCCCATTATTGTTCAGTTTTTCAATTCAAGTTTCAAATTAGTCATGGTATTTGATCTAACCTTTTTCGTTCCTCACTTTCATCCCCTTATTCTTAATCACATTTCCCTCCTTGTCATTTAAACCCTTCCCACAGAAATTGTTATTATGGACCCCATTTAACTGTGACATAACCATTTTTATATTCCTCTTTTCTCATAAATTAAACTGTTTAGGACCCACCCTTTTCTGCCCTCTACCAGTGATTTTTTTTTTCTTCTCTGGCCCTCCCTATCATCCAGTTTGTCAATGTATTTCTCATAATAAGGTTCACCGAACTTCATGAAATTATCCAGGTATTGTGACAAAGAGAGACGGAGTCTTCTCTGTGATACACCTATGCTTATGCAGCCCAGAAGTGCATCATCCTCTCTTACTGTCCTGTTACACACAGCAGCCATACCACATGACACCCAGAGTCATGTCTAATTTGCTATCCACTGTCACTTCTGTGTCTGTTCCAAATCAGCACCCCAATTTATTCCCTCTCAGTGAGTAAACATGGCTCAGATTATTTTACTCCAATATGTGTATTTACCCTTTTCAAGATGAAACTTGACTTAATTTCTATGCTTTTCTGTTTCTCTAGACCCTATAGTTATTTTCACTGGTGTTTGTGATTCCTCCCAACTATGTATAATCCGCAAATTGCATCAGTGAGGAGAGACATACTAGGAGTCCTAACAGTAATCTATGTGCTATGCCTCTTTTCTGCTTCAACCAACCCTAAACACAGCCATTTTTCTACAATGCTTGTCTAATCCTTTAATGTCTGCCATGTTTGATTGAGTTCTCAACCGAACCAATTTGTTTCAATTTTCAAACAATATGTATTTTTTTAGAAATTCTATCTGATGCTTTAACAGGAAGATGAGATCTGAACCAGTGCCTAATGAAGCTAGTAAGACACTTTCATTTTATTTAAGTGGGCATTTACAGAGAAAGAGGAATCACACAGACTCTTACTTGTCACAGTTGAACCCTGTCCCTTAATATGAAGCTCCAAAGTGAGACAATCAATCCAGAAAGAACTCCAACACAGGATATGGTGGGGTAACATCAATTTGATGAGGGCTTCTGGTGGATCGGGAATGAGAAAAGAGCAATAATAAATTTTAAAAATACAGATGCTTGGCCTAAAGTTGCTGGAAAATTTGAACTGCTCTTCTCAGAGGTTTTCTTTTAATAGAATTTAATTTATTTCTCACAAGAAATCTTTCAGATCCCTCCCCCCAGCTACAAAATGACTTTAGGAATCACAAAGAACTTTGCACAGTTCACATATGAGGAAGTGTTGTGCCCAGTGACTAATATTTCACACCACAAAGGAAAAATAAATTCAGAGGTTTTTTTGCTCATTTACAAAAAAAAACTTTTCATTTTCTCTTCTATTCCATAAGTTGGCTTGCAACCAGCATCTCAATGGCTTTCAACGTGCTACGTGCTAAGCATTTTAATTACACTGTGAAGTAAGGTGTATCCGAGAATAGATAAATATTTTAAATGAAATAATTAACATGCAAAAGTATCCATACTCATAAATGTACTTTTCATAGCAGAAATTAATTATTCTCAAGGCAACCATCTTTCTCCTGTAAATTAAGACATTTGTCCCCGAATTAGTAGAAATTGCCTGTAAGATATCATCACGACTGAGCTAAGGAATTTCCTTCTACTTGTAAGTCCAGCCATGAGAGAGGAGAGTTTAAAATAACAAGAAAAATAACTGCTTCTTCTCTGCATTCACTCGGTGAGCTACAAATCACACTCTTTTTATTTTTTTTTTTAATTACAAGGTAATCTGCATCTTTGGGCACTTCTGCATCAGCAGGAATAAGTCACTTACATCCTCAAAGGAAGAATAACTGTGCAAGAACTTGTGACAAAAATTAAGCATCAACGTACCTCAAAAGGGATTAGCCTGTTTAGGGACTAGATCAAACTAAGAGTAATGTCGATTTGTATTCCAGGGTGTTAATAATGCTGTATTTATTTACTTTAGAGAAGTGCTTCTGACATTGGTTACGTAATGTTTCAAAAGTATGTTAGAAATAATTTATGAAAGCTAGGTGCAAATGGAAACCCAATACAGTTTTATACCACCTATTGTCACTCTAATTTAGCTAATGGAGGTATCGTTTTGAAAGTGAATTTTTGGGAATGTAAATTGAAAATTTAAAACCATTACAGGATCTTTTTCCTCCTTTAAATGTCTCTGCAGGTTTCCATTCATTATACAAAAAGTTCACAACATTTAGATGCTTTCATGTTGAGAACCAATCCTATCCAACTCTAGTGATGACATAGGAATTTCCACTAGAGGCCACTACAACCTCAACCTCCTATCTATTCCTGTTCCCAAGTAGTTCATTTGTCCCCATTACCAAGAGAGCCACTTTGACCCTAACTGAGAGCGTAAACTGTTGGTAAGGAAGAGATGCAGTGTGTGGAGGTTCAAGATTGTGGCCAGGCATGCATACCATACGTCAACACAGCCACATATATACACTCACAGGTGAGGAGAATGAAGAAGAACTATAATTAGTAGGACACATTTTTTTAAACTAAACCAGATAGACTATGCCTGATCTGTAAACAGACATCTATTATATGTGACCATTGTGGTTAGCTGGAGAATTCAACAGTGTGCAGATACATGCTGACATCTGGAGCAGCAGTTGGTTTCTGAGGACCCGGTAACTGTCACATGGCGGCATTCACCAGGTTTGCTATCTTTGGCAATAGTGCTTGATAAACACACATATCACAGTCAGATTTCATTGTTCCTTGTTATTTAAGTTTAATTTTGTGTGGAACATGTGTTTACATCCAAGGTTCACTGCCAGCATGCAAGGCAAAAATATAATGCTTTGAGTTTAATTACAAGCCAGTTCCTTTCAACATATAGGATACAAATTTCAATACTTCCCTGGAAGTGAGCAGCAGGAAATTATACTGGTACCATGCACATCCATCCCCACATAGATTCCAATTCTTATGTAATGACTTTTTAGAATAAAAGACATTGTAGAAGCTCATGCCAAACTAAAAGAAAGATGCCACCCTATAACTCTTTTTCCTAAATATGTAATCTCCATAATTCATCACATGACATTTGTGCAAACTCTATAGATTATGGTAATGTACTCCAGAAATTGTAAACTGCTGATGAAGAGCCAGAAGTAATGATTATATATTAAAAACAATAATGATAAACAGAGGTTGCCACCATCATTTAATTTCTTTTAATCAATGACAGGGGGCGTTATTTTGTTTCGTTTTGTTTTGTTTTTTATTTCATTCTGTAGAACCATAAATAAATAAGAGAAAATGAAAATTAGACTCAGACTTGCTTCCATTCTTCCAATGTCTCTTGTTAGCCCTGACACATCCCAAATAAACCAACATAATTCCAGAATAGCCTCCAGTGGGCTGGTTTGTGACTACATGATGGTTCTGGTGACTTACAGGGGGCAGGGGACAGTTGATGAAGTAGAATACCCATGCCTAATTGTCCTGGCAATTACTGAATTTTCAAGTTGTTGGATGCCTAGACAGAATGATTTGAAATAGGCACAGGTATCAGCTTTTAAGGATCTGGGCGGGCTCTTTCATTGCTCCCTGCTATAGGATTCCTATGGCCCCTTTGTGCTGACAATGACAGCACAAAGAGGTCCTAGAGCCCAGGCTGGGGACTCACAGCTGTCACTGCGCTGTTGTAGTTACTCCTTCTTTATTCCTTCCCAACTCTCCCAACCTTGGGGGTGTGGCAGAAGCGCCTCTCAGGAGGGTGCTGTTACATACCAACGTGAATTCAAGTCCTTCCGAGGTTGCCGTTAGATCAAGTGCCAGAGCAGGGGATCTCAAAGTGAGGGTCATGACCGGGAACAAAATTAACTTAAATTTCTTATAAGTACTGTTCTATCGCAACCCCCCTTGCAGGGGTCCAGGCAGGGAGTTGCGGGGCGGAGGGTGTGATGGGAATATACTTGTAAGAAATGTGAAAACAAAAAGCAGTCAAGTAGCACTTTAGAGACTAGCAAAGTAGTTTATTAGGTGAGCTTTCGTGGGACAGACCCACTTCTTCAGACCATAGCCAGACCAGAACAGACTCAACATTTAAGACACAGAGAACCAAAAACAGTAAGCAAGGAGGACAAATCTGAAAAAGATAATCAAGGTGAGCAAATCAGAGAGTGGAGGCGTCGGGGGGGAAGGTCAAGAATTAGATTGAGTTAGGTATGCAGACGAGCCCCTATAGTGACTCAGAAAGTTCACATCACGATTTAAACCATGTGTTAGTGTTCTGAATTTGAATATAAATGTCAGTTCGTCCACTTCCCTTTCTACAAAGGACCGATAATTTCTTTTCAGTAACACACATACCTTGAGGTCATTGACAGAATGCCCCATTCCATTAAAATGTTGACTAACTGGTTTGTGGATCTGGAGTGTTTTGATGTCTGTTTTGTGCCCGTTGACCCTTTGTCTAAGGGAGTTAGAAGTCTGTCCAATATACAAAGCATCTGGGCATTACTTATCTACACCCTTCTAGTTTCCATCCTGCACACGTGACTAGATCCATTGTTTACAGTCAAGCTCTTACGTATGATCGCATTTGCTCTGATCCAACTGACAGAGACCAAAAACTACAAGAACTTTACCAAATATTCATAAACCTGTATTACCCACCAGGAGAAGTAAAAAAAACAAATCGACAGGGCCAGATGCATACCCAGAAACCAGCTACTCCAAGATCAGCCCAAAAAAGCCAAGAACAGAACACCACTGGTCATCACTTACAGCCCCCAACTCAGACCACTGCAACGAATTATTAAAGACCTACAACCTATTCTTAATCAGGATGCTACACTCCAGAAGGCCCTGGGTGACATGCCTGTTCTCTCCTACAGACAACCTCCCAAGCTCATGAGGATCCTTAATAACAGCCACAGTCTATACCCCAGGAACACCAGTCCTGGAACCTTTCCCTGCAACAAAGCCCGCTGCCAGCTTTGTCCACATATCTTCTCTGGAAATACCATCACTGGACCTAACCAGGCTACTCGCAGAATCATGGGCACTTTCTCACGCTCCTCTACTAACATCATATATGCCATCATGTGCCAACAATGCCCAGATGCTTTGTATATTGGACAGACTTCTAACTCCCTTAGACAAAGGGTCAACGGGCACAAAACAGACATCAAAACACTCCAGATCCACAAACCAGTTAGTCAACATTTTAATGGAATGGGGCATTCTGTCAATGACCTCAAGGTATGTGTGTTACTGAAAAGAAATTATCGGACCTTTGTAGAAAGGGAAGTGGATGAACTGACATTTATATTCTAATTCGGAACATTAACACATGGTTTAAATCATGATGTGAACTTTCTGAGTCACTATAGGGGCTCATCTGCATACTTAACTCACTCGAATTCTTGATCTTCCCCCCCACCCCTCCACTCTCTGATTTGCTCACCTTGATTATCTTTTTCTGATTTGTCCTCCTTGCTTACTGTTTTGGGTTCTCTGTGTCTTAAATATTGAGTCTGTTCTGGTCTGGCTATGGTCTGAAGAAGTGGGTCTGTCCCATGAAAGCTCACCTAATAAACTATTTTGCTAGTCTTTAAAGTGCTACTTGACTGCTTTTTGTTTTGATAGTGTATAGACTAGCACGGCTTCCTCTCTGTTACTAAGAAATGTGAGTGTGGGATGGAGTTCAGGGGTTACTTAAAGCTGGGGGTTGGGAGAGTGAGATCAGGGCTGGAGCTGGGAGGTGTGGGAGCCTCAGGACATGGGGCTGAGAGGTACGGGAGGCTTAGGGCATGGGACTGGGGATAGGGCAGTGCAGGAATCAGGCAAGGGGTTGTTGGGTATGAGGGGCTAAGGTCAGGGAATTGGGGCAAAAAGGGCTCAAGGCAAATGAGTGGGGTTATGGGTAGCTCAGGACTAGGAGTGCAGCAATTACACTGCCCAGGCACCAAATCCCTTGGGTGGCGGGGACCAAGCTTGCCCAGCCACATGAGCCTCAGGAGTGGCCGGAGCAATGGGGACCACGCTGCCCAACTGCATGAGCTCCAGGGCCAGAGCCTGGGAGCACTGTGGCCGGGCAGCTCAGGTTGCCAGCAGCATCCAGAGTCTCTCCCCAGCTGGACAGTCTCTTACCAGTGTGCCTCAGCAGAGTGCACCAGCTAACTTTCACCTTTGGCTGTGATCCCTCAGGATGGTGTGGCCAGCTGCATGCAGCTCTTTGCCTCATGAAGTGCAGCTCCTGCTCAGCATCGTGGGCCTGGACTGTTCAGGATCAGTCTGCGCACTCATCCCAGTGCCTGGAGGGAGAATTATGTGGTGGTGGCAGTGGCACCAGTCAGTCCCAGGCATTGGATTAGCATGTTTGGGATGGGACTGGGAGCACCTGGTTCTTGGGGAGAGAGAGGGCATTGAGCCATGTATTATATATTTATTTTTATCTATCCATATTGTGACAGACCACTGCCTGGGGGCTATAGGATCCTGCACCTATTGGAAGGCCGAGTGGGTGGGTGGGCACAGCTCGCCCACAACTAAAAGACCCCTCTCAGGACGAGGAGAGGCCACTAAAAGAACCACAGCTCCAAATAGACACTGGGGACAACAAAAGAGAAACCAGGGCGGGGGTGAGGGTCAAAGGTTTAAAATGAGGGAACCAGAGGGGCACACCAAGCAGAGAACCTCGGACAGCGCTCACCGCTCCTCAAAGGCGTCAAGGGAGTTGGTGGACGCCGCCCAGAGGAACTCTGTTCAGATTTGTGAGCGGATGGAGGAATGGAAGTAGGCCCCACAGTCGCAGGTTGCCCCCTCTGCCAGCCTCCTCTCCCTGGTTTTGAAAATGGCCACTTTGGCCATGGACAGGAGGAGGCCGACGAGGAGGTCCCATGACTTTGTGGGGCCACGGATGGGGTGTGATTAGATGAGGAGGTGCGGGGAAAAGTGCCGCCAGAACCTCAAGAGGAGGTTTTGGAGGAGCCGGAAGAGGGGCTGCAGCCTGGCGCACTCAACGTAGATGTGCGCCAGTTCTCTCTAATACTGCAGAAGGTGCAGGTGTCTGGGGTAGGGGTGAACCACGCCAAGTACACGCCCGTGCTCACCACCCCATGGAGGATTCTCCAGCTGATGTCCCCAGCGGGCCGCGGTACCAAGGTGGAATAAAGGCTGGCCCATCGGAGCTGTGTCTACACGTGCACGCTACTTCGAAGTAGCGGCACTAACTTCGAAATAGCGCCCGTCGCGGCTACACGCGTCGGGCGCTATTTTGAAGTTAACTTCGACATTAGACGGTGAGACGGCGAAGTCACTAACCCCATGAGGAGATAGGAATAGCGCCCTACTTCGACGTTGAACGTCGAAGTAGGGACAGTGTAGACGATCCGCGTCCCGCAACGTCGAAATTGCCGGGTCCTCCATGGTGGCCATCAGCTGGGGGGTTGAGAGACGCTCTCTCCAGCCCCTCAGCTCACTGGTGGCTGCGTGGAGCGGACCCTTAAAGGTCCCCTCCCCCTCCCTGACTCTGCAGGAAGCTGAGGCAACGTGCAGGCTGCAGCCTGCACATGCGGCTAGCCTGCACAACCCTCAGCCACCCACCCAGCGGCGATGGCTAGCCAGGAGCCCCCCCAGCGCCCCCAGGGGACCCCCCCCAAGGGGAGCCAGGGCAGCCAGCCCAGCCAGAGGGCCAGCCAGTCTGGGAAGTGGCAGCGGGGCCCCTCCTGGACAGAGGCCGAGATGCGGGACCTGCTGGGGCTCTGGAGCAAGGAGGAGGTGCTCCAGGTAATGGGGAGCAAGAGGCGGAATGCGGATGCGTTTGCTCGGCTGGCCGACGGCCTGGCTGCCCGGGGTCACCCTGCCTGCACTCCTGATCATGTGAGGAGTAAGGTGAAGGAGCTGAGGCAGGGTTATGCCCGGGCCCGGGATGCGGCCAGCCGATCTGGGGCCACCCCCATCACTTGCCCCTTTTACAGGGAGCTCAGGGACATCCTGGGCTCCCGGCACACCTCCTCCCCTCCAGCCACCCTTGACACCTCGGCTGACGAGCCCCAGCAGGCCCTGCAGCCGGAGTCCGCCCCGGAGGCAAGCCCCGCACCCCGGGGGCCCCCCCCGGAGGCCATCCCCGGGACATCACGGCAGGAGGAGGAGGAGGAGGAGGAGGGGGGCTCCTCCTCCGCAAAATCCAGCCTGCAGATCCTCCTCTTGCCATCCCGGAGCAGCAGCAGGGCCTCCGACCCCTGGGGATCTCCGGACCGTGGGAGCGGACCGACAGGTAGGTACCCCTCTCTGATGGACACCCCTGGGCTTGAGGGGCGGGGGTAACAGAGATGTATCCAGGGCCCCCCACATGCTCACATGGCCATGGCCCCAAGGACACCAGGGCCATGGCCCTCACAGCACTGCAGCCATCAGCCCGTGCCCCCCCCACCCTGCATGACAGTGCCATGCCCCATCTCCGGGCCAGGGGGGAGCGGAACCTCGAGGGGCCCCCGGGCAGAGTGGGTGGGAAACCCCGCAGCAGCAGCATGTGATGGAGTGGGGGGAGTGCCAAAGGGAGACTCAGGCTACATATGAGCCACAAGAGCCGAAGAGCTCCCAGGGCCAAAGGAGAATCCTGGCACTACAGCTGGCAGGTGACACCTCTGCCCTGAACAAACAGGAGGGAGGAGCCGAGCTGGCTTGGAATTGGGGGGCGAGGGCGGGGGCCACAGGTAGAGGCTAGGGGAAGGGAGAGCTGGTAGGCAGCCAGCCTGAGGAAGGGGAAAGCTGCATCCCAGAGGTGCCCCCCTTGGGGTCTTCTCCCCACGACAGGTTGGAAGGACTGTCTCTTCCGACAGCTGGTGCTGTCACTCCTGGCAGAAACTGGCCATCTGTGGCCTAAGAAACCTCTCCTGCTCTCAGACCCTGCGGGGTGAAGTGAGAGTCGCTCCCACCAGGGGACGGGCTGCAGGGCAGGGGGACCCCTGAACCCCATCCATCACAGCAGCATCTCCCGGGGACGGGGATGGGGAACCTGCAGCACAGGGCGGGGGGGACAGAGGCCATGGCTCGGGGCCCACACTAACGCCTGTCTCCATTCTTCTTTCCCCGCTCCTCTCCTGTGTCCTGCACCTGCACCTGCACCATCAGAAGGAACGGAAGAGAGCGCCGGCGAGGCCTCAGTTGTCCCGGACAGCCCTCCTGGACCATCGCTCCAGGGCAGCCCCTCGGCCGAGGAACAACCGGCCCCGCGGAGGGCTAGACGGCGGACCCCGCGCCTACTACCACCAACGGCGACGGACCCCCCGCTGCTGGCCATCCTCCGCCGGCAGCTGGAGGTCTCGGAGCAGCACCTCCAGCTGCAGGAGCGGGCGCTGGCCTGGCGCCAGGAGGCATGGGGGGCCTATATGCAGACATTTAACCGGCTCGTCGACTACCTGGCCCCCCATGCCGCGCTGGCCGACCCATCGCCCGCCCTGTCCGCTCCTGCAGCCCCACCACCAGCTACTCCGCCCGTCGCCGGCCCGTCCGCCGTCGCCCCACCACCCACCCGCGAGGGCCAGAGCGCCGAGGGACCCCTGGAGCCACCTGAGACTCGCCGGCCCCGATACCTTCCGGTCCAGCCCGCTCCCACCCAGCTGCGGACCAGACTGCAGGCGCGGAGGGGCTCCCGGCCGGGCTCGCCCAGTGCCGGGCTATAGGGGCGAGGGGCCCGGGACGTGGCCCCCCCCTTATATATAGTTGGACCCTGTTGTTTTGGTGCCCCCGTTTGCCCCGTCCCCCCCATGTAAATAGTTCTCCCCTTTCTCCTCCCTGGTTTTCTTTTTATTATGTATGCCACACAGTTGTTTCTTTGGATTGTTTTATTTTTGTACATATTGCTTTGGTTGAACGTTTGTACTTAGTTTTCTGTTTGTGGTTGACATATTTATTTACACCCCAAAAAAAAGGTTCGGCCACAAAAAAGAAAAATTACGTTCAGCCACAAGTTCGTGCTGTCATTTGTCCAGGACAAGTGGGGGGGGGGGGGCGGTGGGGTGCTCCATGGTGTGGGCGTTGGGGCAGGAGTGTGGTGGAGGAAGGGGCGGGCAGTAGGGGGCCTGGGCAGAGTTCACCCCGCGGCCTGTTGGTAGAAGTGGGCCCGCAGGGCCTCCCGGACCCGGGTCCCCTCGGGGTCCACCTGCCGACTGGGGGCAGCAGCTGGCTGCACGTGTGTCCTGCTGGCCTCCGCGGCCCAGCCCTGCAGAAAGGTATCCCCCTTGCTCTCCACGAGGTTGTGCAGGGCGCAGCAGGCACCCACAATCTGGGGGATGTTGTTGGGGCCCGCATCCAGGCGGGTCAGGAGACATCTCCAGCGTCCCTTCAGGCGGCCAAATGAGCGCTCCACCACCTGGCGCGCACGGTTCAGGCGCTCGTTGAAGCGCTCCTGGCTAGTGGAAAGATGACCCGTGTAGGGGTGCATGAGCCACGGCCGGAGGGGGTATGCCACATCTGCGATGACGCAGAAGGGCATGGTGGTGTCCCCCAGAGGGATCTCCCGCTGGGGGATGTAGGTCCCCGCCTCCAGCCGGCAGCACAGGCCCGAGTTCCGAAAAACCCGGGCGTCGTGGGTGCTGCCAGGCCAGCCCACGTAAATGTCCTGGAAACGTCCCCGGCTGTCCACCAAGGCCTGCAGGACGACAGAATGATAGCCCTTCCGATTGAGGTATCGTCCTCCACTGTGATGCGGGGCGCGGATGGGGATGTGAGTCCCATCCAGAGCCCCGAAGCAGTTGGGGAAGCCCAGGGTGGCAAAGGCGGCGACGGCGGCATGTGGGTCCCCCAGCCTCACGAGCCTGTGCAGGAGCATGGCATTGATGGCACGCATGACCTGCAGAGAAAGCACATGGGACAGCCCCAATGAGGGGTGAGCAGGGTGTGCATGGCCCTGCCCTGCCCTGGCCCCCCTGCCCTGGCCTGCCCTGCCCTTCTCTGCCCTGCCCTGCCCTGCCCTGGCCCCCCTGCCCTGGCCCCCCTGCCCTGCCCTGGCCTCCCCCTGTGGGTTCTCTTACCTCCATGAAGACAGCCCCGACAGTGGCCTTTCCCACACCAAACTGCTGCCCCATGGATCGGTAGCTGTCCGGAGTGGCCAGCTTCCAGACAGCGATGCCGACCCGTTTCTCCACAGGGAGGGCACGCCACATGGCAGTGTCCCGGTGCCTGAGTGCGGGGGTGAGCCACTGGCACAGCTCCAGGAATGTCTGCCGGGTCATCCTGAAGTTCCTGAGCCAGTGGTCGTCGTCCCACTCCCCAAGCACCAGCCGCTCCCACCAGTCGGTGCTGGTGGGGTAGCTCCACAGCCGCCGACGTGTGAGGCGGGGGGTGGAGCGGGGTGCTGCAGGGGTAGGGGTTGAGCCCTGCTGCCCTGGGGGCATCTCCTCCCCTGGGGCAAGGAGGTACTCAGCTGCCTCCCACATGGCATGGGCCAGGGCAAGCCCTGCTCCTGCTGGGAGGGCTGGGTGGACCTCTAGCTGCTGCTGCTGCTGCTGCTGCTGCTGCTGCTGGGGGTCCATGACTGCGGCGCCCGGGGTCTGTGTGCCTATGGCTCCTCAGACCGCGTGCTGTGCAGGCTGAGTGTATGTGGGAGGGACCCTTTAAGGGAGCGGCTAGCTGTTGCCCCGGAAGCGCTAGTCCGCCCGTTGACCCTGTCTGCAGCTGTGCCTGGCATCCCTATTTCGATGTGTGCTACTTTGACATGTAGACGTTCCCTCGCTGCACCTATTTCGATGTTGGGCTGAGCAACGTCGAAGTTGAACATCGACGTTGCCGGCCCTGGAGGACGTGTAGACGCTATTCATCGAAATAGGCTATTTCGATGTCGCAACATCGAAATAAGCTACTTCGATGCAGGCTTCACGTGTAGACGTAGCCCGGGACTCCCCACCCTCTGATGGTGGCAACCGGTCCCACCATTTATGGTCAGGGCGGGACACGAGGGTGGGGAAGTGGAGAGTATGAAGCACAAACGTGTACAAAAAATGTCTAGGCACGGTTCGGAAGGGGACCGGCTGCAAGATGTGCAGCCGGCTGGGATGATAGGGGGCGGGGTGGATGGGGTCACAAGGCAGGGGGCCCACGGAGAGATCCGGAGGGCCAGGAGTAAAAGGGGGGTGGGTTCACCCTCTCGCAGGACCCGATCGAGGTAGACATGAGCAGTGGGTGGCAGGGCGGCCTTCACCTCCTCAAGTACGTGCCGAGGGGAATGTAGGATGGAGAGACCCATGCACTGGGTGAGCGCCGGGGCCTCTGTCCAGTCTCCCCGGTCGTAGTCCAGGAGGTCTTCCCCCGCGGCAGCCCCTAAGGACCTGGAGGCTGTGAGCAGCAGCCAAGTGGGGAGGAGGTCCTGGTAGAATGCTGGCAGCTCCAAGAGGCCTCACGGACGGTCTCTCAGGGGTAAATAAAGGAGCTGCCAGTCGTATCGGAGCCCTCGGTAATGGCAGAGGAAAGCGTGCACCAGCATGCTCCATGCTGGACTATCTGCACTGTCGGTGTTGACAAGTCCCTGCAGGGCCCAGAGGTGGAAGACATGGACCTGAGTGCGCATGCAGGAAGGAGTTGGATTCGCGACCTCACCAAGCCCCCTGTGCCTGGAGGGCATCGAGGGCCCTGAGCTCGTCCCTCTTTTCCCAGTATGTGCCACAGAGGGACGGATCTCTGGGGCTGGCGGCTGGACCTCTCCAGCTCAAGAACCTCCCGTTCCAGCTGCCCTATCAGCGCATCCCGCTGCCAGCTGGCCCCCTGGACATAGTTGCGGCAGAAGAGCCATGCGTGCACCTTTCCCAGATCCCACCACCACCACGCCGAGGGTAAGGTGTGCCGTTGCCCCCGCCAGGCCAGCCAGAACTCCTGGAAGGATGCCACAAAGCCCATGTCCTCCAGCAGGCTGTTATTAAAATGTCAGTAGGCTGACCCCTGCTCCCCCGGAGAAAGGGAAGCCTTCACAGCCACCAAGTGGTGGTCCGAGAAGGGGTCCAGATGCATGCTGGAGGAGTGGGCCTGAGAGAGATGGTGCTGTCAGATGTAAATGCAGTCCAGCCAGGAATGTGCAGAATTATGGCCCACCACCCGGACGTAGGTGAAGGCTGTGTCCTCATCCGGGTGGTGGCTGCGCCAGACGTCCACCAGGGAGCGATGATTGATGAGCTCCCTGAGGACGTCCACAGCGGCCTGGCACTGCTCGGTCCCTGTACGGTCCCGCTCCTTGAGGGTGCAGTTGAAATCCCCACCGAGGACCAGGCACTCGCGAGGATCAATGGAGTCAAGGAAGGCCGCCGCCTGCTGGAAGAAGGATGTTCTTTCTGGGCCAGATGTCAGGGCATGGACGTTGACCAGGTGGAGGGGCAGCCCCTCCATCCACACCCGGAGATACAGCAGGTGGCCTGGCATGACCTTGACGCTCCCCAGCACCTCGGGCTGCAGGTTTGGGGAGAACAGGGTTGCTACCCCGGCCTGACGGGCCGAGAGGTGATTTAGGTGGACCCCGTCTCCCCACTCCAGCCTCCAGCTGGCTTCGGCAGCCGGAGTAGTGTGGGTCTCCTGCAAGAAGGTGACCGAGTACCCCCCACCCCGGAGGAGGGAGAGCACTCGACACCTGGGGAGACCCGAGCCGCAGCCTCTGGTATTTAATGAGGCAAGGATGATCAGTGCCATTTGGAGGGCTGGGGAGGATCCTCGCTGGAGGGAGCACCGACGGCCCCTGTGGGGCCACGCAGCAAGCCATGACCGACGCCGAAAGCAATTAAGGTGTCACAGAAGCCGCAGGCCTGTTGGTAGGCCATGGCGTCCCTCCTCCCAGTCCCCTTGCCCTCTTTTAAAAGGGTCCTCACAGACTCTAGGATGGCGTGGAAGTCACCCCAGCGCTGGAGGATGAGAGCGACCTTGTTCTTGGACCCGCGAACGTTGTCCAAGAACTGGTGTATCTCGCCCGCCAGCGCATGGGGTGCTGGGGTTTCGGGGTGCCAGGCACCCATCAGCCCCATTTTCTTGTGGGCCCCGCAGCCGGAAAAAAGGTCAAAGCAGGGATTAGGGTCTAAGTTCGGGAGGGATGGGGGCAGCAGAGGGAGAGCAGCCCCGGAGGTGCTGGGAGTGCACGATACAGCAGAGGCCTCCCAGGCGATCATGGCCTCAGGGGCAGACATGGGTGGACAAGTGTTGAGGAGCGGTCAGGGTCCAGTTGAGCTTGACCAAACACTCTGAGGCAGCGTACAGCACCTGGAGAAACCCGATGAAACGGGGTCCGAAGCCGAAGGCCCGCAGAGTGCCCAGGAGATACCCGGGGTCCACCCTGTTGAATGCCTTCTCCTAGTCCAAGGACAGGAGGGCGAATGACAGATCATTCCTACACCTGAGCTCCAAGAGATCCCGGACCAGATAAAGGTTATCGAAGATGGTACGGCCCGGGACAGCGTAGGCCTGGTCGGGGTGGACCACGTCTTGCAGCACGGACCCCAAGCGATGGGAGATGGCTTTGGTGATTATCTTTTAGTCTGTGCTGAGGAGCGAGATGGGACGCCAGTTCCGAAGGTTGCAGGGGTCCCCCTTTTTGGGCAGCAGGGTGAGGACGGCCTGCCTGCACGACAGTTGGAGGACCCTGCTCTCCAAGGACTCGGCCCAGACGCTGAGCATGTCTGGGCCAAGGACGTCCCAAAACACGGGGTAGAACTCCACGGTCAGCCCGTCCATGCCTGGAGATTTGTTGGTGGGCATGAGACGGAGGGCTTCTGAGAGCTCGGCCAGAGTGAGAGAAAGCTCCAGCTGGTCCCGGTCACCCATGCTGACCGAAAGGAGTTGGTCCCAAAACACTCTGCAGGCGTCAGCGTCGGTCAGATCCGGGGAGAAAAGGGTGGCATAGAAGGCGTGAGCCCTCTCGTGCGTCTCTGCCAGATCCATAAGAGGGGTGCCATCCTCCGCGAGGAGGCAGAAGATGTATTTCTTGGCACCCCTCTTTTTCTCCAGGGCATAGAAGAAGCGGGAGCTGTGGTCCGTCTCCCAGAGGAGCTGGATCCGTGACCTCACAAAGGCGCCCTGTGCCCGAAGGGCGTCGAGAGCCCTGAGCTCGTCCCACTTCTCCCAGTACGTGCCGCAGAGGGATGGATCCCTGGGGCTGGCGGCCAGGCGCCTCTCCAGCTCAAGAACCTCCCGCTCCAGCTGTCCTATCAACACATCCCGCCGCCGGCTGGCTCCCCAGGTATAGTCACGGCAGAAGAGCCGCGTGTGCACCTTTCCCAGATCCCACCACCACTGTGCCAAGGGAAAGGCGCACCGTTGCCCACACCAGGCCATCCAGAACCCCCGGAAGGACGCCACGAAGCCCACATCCCCCAGCAGGCTATTATTAAAATGCCAGTAGGCCAACCCCTGCTTCCACGGAGAAAGGGAAGCCTTCACGGCCACCAGGTGGTGGTTCGAAAAGGGGGCCAGCTGCACGCTGGAGGAGTGGGCCTGGGATAGGTGTTGCCGAGTGATGTAGATGCAGTCCAACTGGGAGCATACAGATTTATGGCCCACCAACCAGCATCCTCGTCCAGGTGGTGGCTGCGCCAGACTTGCACCAGGGAGCGATGATTGATGAGCTCCCTGAGGACATCTGCAGTGGCCTGGCACTGCTCAGTCCCCGTACGGTCCCGCTCCTCGAGGGTGCAGTTGAAATCCCCGCCAAGGACCAGGCACTCGCGAGGATCGATGGAGTCGAGAAAGGCCGCCGCCCGCCAGAAGAAGGATGTTCTCTCCGGGCCGGATGTTGGGGCGTAGACGTTGAGGAGGTGGAGGGGCAACCCCTCCACCCATACCCGGAGATACAGCAGGTGGCCTGGCACGACCTCAACGCTCCCCAGCACCTCGGGCTGCAGGTCTGGGGAGAACAGGGTCGCTACCCCAGCCCGATGGGCCAAGAGGTGACTAAGATGGATCCCGTCTCCCCACTCCAGCCGCCAGCTGGCTTCAGCAGCTGGAGTAGTGTGGGTCTCCTGGAGGAAGGTGACTGAGTACCCCCCTCTTGGAGGAAGGAGAGCACCCGGCACCTGCGGAGACCAGACCCGCAGCCCCTGGTGTTCAAAGTGGCAATGATGATCGGTGGCATTTAGAGGGCTGGGGAGGATCCTCACCGGAGGGAGCGCTGGCAGTCCCCGTGGGGCTGCGCAGAAATCCGTGGCCAATGCTGAAGGTGATCAAGGCATTACGGAAGCCGCAAGCCCGTTGGTAGGCCGTGGCATCCCTCCTCCCAGTCCCCTTGTCCTCCTTTAGAAGGGCCCTCACGGACTCAAAGATAAGATGGAAGTCACCCCAGCGCTGGAGGGTGAGAGCCACTTTGTTCCTGGAGCCGTGAACGTCCTCCAGGAAGCCACGCATCTCATCCACCAGCACATGGGGTGCCAAGGCCTCAGGGTCCTGATTACCCCTCAGCCTCATATCCTTTTGGGCCCCGCGGCCAGCAGGGAAGGACAGGCAGTGGCTGGGGCTTAGTTTTTGGGGGACTGGGGATGGCAGAGGGAGAACAGCCCCAGAAGTGCTGGGAGAGGGAGAAGCAAAGGGAGCCTCCTGAGGGATTGCAGCCTCAGGGGCAATTATGAGCGGACGGGGGTCAAGGGGAGAAGCAGGAAGAAAGGGGATGGGGTAAGGGAGATGAATGTATTGGGGGGAGGGGGAGGGTCGTGGAGAGAAGGGGGAGGCAAGGGGAGAGGGGTGGGAGAGGGGGAGGTGGAGGGGGAGGGAGAGGGAGAGGGGGAGGGGGAGGGGGAGGGGGAGAGGAGGGTCCGGAGGGGGTTGAGGCACAGGTTCCGGAATGGATCTTTGACTGAAAGAGGGGGTGGAAGTGGGGACAGGAGAGGGGGCTAAGGTGGGAGTGGGAGTATGAAAAAGAGGGGTGTCGGGAGGGGGGGCTTTTTCGGGTGGTGAGAGGGGAGCGGGGGTAAAGGGTGTGGTGCCAATGTGTCTGACAGTGGGCACCAGTGGGGTGGATGGGTCGATGTCGGGGTTCCGGATACTGGGTGGGGCAGGGGATGGGGAGAACATAAATGCTTCTGGGGTGTCCAGGGGCATGACAATTGCAGCTGGGGGGTGGTCCTGAGCTGTGGGGGGTGGTTACACCCTGTGATGACCCGTGGCAGGAAGGGGTAATTGGTGTGGGATCACTGGCAGGTGAGGAAAGTGAAGGCAAGGGAAGCGGCTGGCCCACAGGCTTCCAGCAGCAGGCCGTCCATGTCCAAGGCAGCTGGGGTCAGACCTAGGGCCTCTACATCCTGCGAGAGAAGAGCGAGGCTGAGGCTCATCTCCTCCAGGCGCCCCCCGACAGCGGTCTGAGCAGCTGCCGGAGGGGTGTCGGAAGAGGTCACGGGCTCAGGGACAACAGCTGCCACCTTTTTGGGCTCGGGCTCTGGAGCGGGAGGAACGAAGTCCTCCATTGTCGCCACGGCAGCTTCGGTCACCTCCGGCAGATGGTCTATGGCCAAGGGCCCAGCAGGTGGGTCGGGGCTAGCAGCTCTTTTAAGTCCCTTGCGTGGCACATCCACCCCGTCCTCTGACGGGGTGGAGTGCCGAGCAGGTGTATTCCTTTTCCTCCACTTCTCCCTCACCAGCACCCAGTCCCCCATAGAGGAGGCTTGGGCAGCAGAGGACGAAGGGCCAGGAGATAGAGGCAGTGAGGAGGGAGGGAGGGAAAAAGAGGATGGGACGGCAAGGGAGAGGGATGGCCTGCCCTGGGGTGGGCCCTGCCCAGGTCCTGCTGTCGGCCCTGTCTTCCTCTCCTCTGCGGACCTGGCTCTTGTGCCTGCTCGGGCGCCGGCTCCCGCTTCTTCTTGCTCGGCACCACCAGCTCAGGCACCCTCCGACGCCCGAGCAGCGATGGATCCGTCTGGGTCGAGAGGAGGAGGGGCGGTCCCAGGGCCTGTCACGGTCGGGGTGCTGCCGGTCTTGTGGCTGACGCCCCCCGAGTTGGAGGCAGTCCCAGGCTCCTCTCTTTTGTGCCGGGCCAGGGGGCAGTTACTCCAGACGTGCCCCGTTGCCCGGCACACAAAGCACCGGGCCTCCCCCAACATATAAAAAACCCAGTACTGATCCCCTTGATAGGGCACCAGTATAGCCCCCTCCTGGGCTACCCCGTCCTGTGCTGCTGCCGGAGGCAGTTGTACTCGAGCCTGCCAGTGGAAAGAAAGCACATGTCGGAGGGCGGGGTCCTTACAGTCTTGGGGAGGGGGCTCAGGACCAACAGAGTCCGGCCCAGGGTGGTAAGGAACTGCAAAAGGGCAGAGTTGGGAAGGAAGGGCGGGACAGAGAAGAACACCACCCGCACGCCCGGGTCTTCCAGAGGCTCCAGGGGCACGTGGATGCCCCCTACTGCCAAGCCCCTCTCCACTGCCTCCTGGGCGGCAGCCTCCGAAGCCAGGAAGAAGACGATCTTCCTGAACATCCGGGAGGCCGCCACCATGGCCGTGGGCCCCACCACCCGTGCCAACGCCCACACGTAGGTTTCCACTTGGGGCGAGGCAGCCACCAGGAGGCAGGGGAGGGGAGGAAAGGAGGAGAGGGGAAGGAGGAAATGGCTGCTCCTCCCCCACCAGCCAAGCTGAGGACCCGGCCAGGTGGGGGTGGGAGGAAAGGAAGGTACAAGAAAGGCCAGAACTCCCAGCACAAGATGGTAAGCAGCTCCTGCTACTGCACTCGGATGTGTGTGTGGGGGTACAATATATGTAAGTGTGGGGAGGTGAGTGAGTGAGTGAGTGAGTGGAAGGGGAGGGGCTCAGGCACCTAACAGAAAGAAAAAAGGCTGGGGGGCAAAATGGAAGGGGGATAGAACCAGCCAAAGGGGGGGAGTTAGGGGGAGGAGTGTTCCCACGGGTGCCTGAGGGTGGGCCCACAACAGTTACTGCTGCAGAGCCCCACAAGAGGGGGGCGAAGAAGGAAGGGGCAGATGGTTTGGGTGGGGCCCAGACGGGGAGGGCCCCGGCAGCAGCTGGGTGTGTGGGCGGGGGAGGTGGGGAAGGAGGCAGTGGCTGCAGGGGTGGGGCAGGGACCACACCCCACCCCAACTATGCAGCCACCCCTGTGGAGCCTGGTGGAGAGGGGCCCCACTCAACCTCACCCCTCCCGCAAGCCACTCCACAGCAAGCTGTGGAGGGGAAACCCAGCCACTGCCCAAGAAAGTCCCTCACCTCCTCTGAAGCAGTGGGGACGCAGCAGCCAGCAGGTGGAGAAAGGTGGGCCCAAAGTGGGGGCCATCAGTCTCCACCCTGAAGGGTGGAAAGGAGGGGGAAGGCCCCCCTGCCAAGGGGCAAGAGTCCCCCCCTCACTCCACCCACCCAGCAGCTCAGGAGGGAACTGCCTGGAAAGGGTGGAGGAGTGGGGGGGGGAGAAAAGGAGCTGGCCCAAGAAGGGGAATGGGGGGGCAAAAGGACAGCCCCACAGGGGCTTCAAACAGCCAAGGTCTGTCTGTCCCCTGGCACCATACCTCCCAGCCATGGGAGCCCCAAGGGGAGGGGGTCCCATGGTAGCAGCCCTGCAGAAGCCTCCAGGAGGCCTACAGGATCCTGGAGAGGGCTGGTATACGGGCTGGTGGGGGAATACCATCTTGTTTCCCAATTAAGGCAGACAGCTGGGGGCCTCATTAACTAGTAGCCACAGTCAGCAGTCATTGGCTAGCTGAGGCCCTGCACTCCCTATAAAAGGTTCCCCCTAGCTGGTTGCAGGAGGAAGGGTTTGGAAGGTGCATGCGAGAGCAAGAGCTAACATGGGGAAATGGTGGGTGAAGTGGCCCAGGGGTAGGTTGCTACATTAGGGCAGGGAAGAAGGCCCTGCCAGCAGCCACCTGATCTTGTAGGGACCCTGGGCTGGAGTCCAGGGTAGAGGGCGGGTCTGGACTCCCCCCACCCTTCCCCAGAGGGGTACTACATTGGAACAGGTGCAGGCCTGCAAGGGCACTGGCCCTGTCCGCCCCAGCTGGGACTTGCCTGTGATGAGGATGGCTTGCTAAGTGGAGACTTCTGCCTTGGGAAAGTACTGAGCAGATACGGGGTTCTCCGTGAGTCTCTGAGGCACACCAAAGAAACCGCCAGGAAGCGCAGGAACCCACCGGGGTTGACAAGGGACTTTGTCACAATATAGATGGGTAATCTATAGCTATAGTTACATAAAAATAAATATCTAATAGGTGGCTGTTTGCTCTCTACCCACAGCTATTTTGCCTCTTAGACTCTAACTGGTTGGCCACTCCTGCCTCTGGGGATCATGAGCTGTCACACCCCAGGTGGAGGAGCTCTGTCTGCCTGCTCCACACACAACACTCTGGAGCCCCACCAAGAGTGGGGCAGACAGCCCAGAGTCCTGTCTTCTCAGCTGGCACAGAACGGGTGTAGTTATCGCTTCTTCATTACTTCTCAATTCTCCTGACCTTGGGGCTGTGCCAGGAATGCCTCTCAGGAAGTTGCTTTTACATACCAATGCAAATTAGAGCAGCTCTGAGGTTGCATTCATATTAAGTACCATAACAGGGGTGATGATCAGGAGGGAAAGTAACTTAAATGCCAGGGGGAGCTCAGTGGTTTGAGCATTGGCCTGTTAAACCTAGAGTTGTGAGCTCAGTGCTTGAGGGGGCCATTTAAGAATCTGGGGCAAATGGGTATTGTTTTTTTTTAAGGTGGGGGAAATGGTGCTTAGTCAAGGGCCCTTCCAGCTCTATGAGATGTGTATTTCCATATTCTTCTTTTTAAAATTTTTCACAATGTCCCCCTCCCCCCTTGGGAGGAGGGATCAGGAAGGAAGTTGGGGGGTCAGGGTGTTAGTGCAGTACCTGTAAGAAATATAAGTGTAGGATGGAGTGCTGGAGGGGCTCAGGGAAGGGGGTTGGAATATGTGGGAGGCTCAGGGCAGGGTTGAGGATGGGAGGGGTGCGGGAGTCAAGGCATAGGGTGTGGGGTATGGATGGCTCTGAAGGCAGCACCTCTGCCAACAGCACAGAAATAAGGGTAGCAATGGAGTGCTGAGTCTGATGTGAAAGCGGTATTGAGAAAGATTTTTTTCACGCCTCCCACTCCTTATTATGCAGTAACTATTTTTTTTGAAAAATAACTTTTCTTTTTACAGTCACAATTCAATAAAAATGTGTTTGACTTTAAAAGTGCTGTGAAAAGGCAAAACCGTTGTAAGCAAGAGGGTTATAAATTTAGCATTTTAAGAAGTGTTAAGCATAAAATATGTGCCTTAAATTTATAAGCAGAGGTCACATGCAGAGGCTTGTTGCGTGAAAGGGTTTGTCGATACAAACAGTTTGAAAGCCACTGTACCAAAGCATTCCCCAGCATCTGACAGAGCAAGCACAGTATTTACCTCCTCATATGTTCCACTAGGTCAAAATCTGAGTAATGGACTAACAAAGGGTCAAATAATAATAAGTTACATTTTTTATTAAAATGCAATGTTTAAAGCAAATGCCAAAAAAAAAATTAACAACAACTTGTACACATTGAACCTCACTAGTCCGGCACTCTCTGGCCTAGCAACATCTGTGATCGCGTATGATTTTAGTTAGCCAGAAGTCCACTTGTCATGAGTGTGACCAAGTTTTCCGTGCTCTCATAAATTGTATTTATAGCCAACAGTCCTGGCTGTCAGTGTTGTGTGCTGTTATTTAGCTCTCATTTACCCCTAAATGTCTTCTAAGAGCCCCGTTAGCAGTGGAATTGTTAGTAATGTTACTAGACAATATTGACCTCCCATTGTTCAGCAAATTCTCTCATTCAGTACCAGTCAGGTCCTGAGGGTGCTGGATGAGAGAGGTTCAGCCTATACTCATACCTTCTGGGCTACACTATCAAGTTTCAAAGAGTGTTGTTACGTTGCTCCATCTTAATACAGGTCTGGAATTAGCTGTCACTCTGATTCCACTGGAGTTCTATGGCAGACTTCAAATCTTATAAAAACTAAGGGCAGGCTCCCACCTGTTTAAATAAATCCCTGTTGCATCTAACAAAGCCTACCTTGCACAGTTACTATGGCCTTCCATCTGCTAGTATTTCTCCCTCTACCATGCTTCACTGGATTTTTATGCCCACTAAATAAGCCCCCCAAAACCTTGCTGTATTGCATTCTAGCAGTGCATAGGAAGAGTTCTTCTCCTCTCTCCTTCCCACACACAAGAACAAACATTAGTCCTGTGTTTCAGGCACAGGTGCTGACTCTGCAGATGCTTTATAGGTAGGGCGCTAAACTGAAAATGTACAAGGCTGTAGTCCTGACCAGAATCCTGTACGTCTGTGAAACCTGGACCTTGTACAGAAAACATATAAAACTGCTGGAGCACTTCCACACATGCAGCCTGAGGTCAATACTGCACATTCGATGGTAGGACAGAGTTATGAACCTCAAAGTCCTGGACAGAACAGGAACCATGAGCATCAAAGCCATGATTCGATGGTAGGACAGAGTTATGAACCTCAAAGTCCTGGACAGAACAGGAACCATGAGCATCAAAGCCATGATTCTGAAAGCCCAGCTTGCCCTTGCCCCCACTGCGAACGCCCATGCCGTTCAAAGCTTGGAGTCCTCAGCCACATGCGAGTCCACAACCGATGAGCCTGTGCAAGCTCATACGAATGGAGGAATCAAGAATCCCTAAGCAACTCCTCTATGGTGAACTCTCCCAGGGCAAAAGGGATCAAGGTAGGCCTCGCAAGAGGTATAAAGACTGCGTGAAGGCCAACATTGCTCATGCTGGTTTAAAACCTGATCAGCTAGAGCAGTGTGCAAAACACCGAACAGACTGGTGTGCTCTCGTACAACATCCGTATGACAACTCTGAAGAGCAGTGACACGTACGCCTCATTGATGCTCGTGAGAGGAAGAAAGCAACAGCAGCAGCCGCACCAACAAAGCCAGGACAATCCCCTTGCCCCACTGTGAACGCCCATGTCGTTCAAAGCTTGGACTCCTCAGCCACATGCAAGTCCACAACTGATGAGCCTGTGCAAGCTCAAGACGTCATCGTCGGACACGATGGACTACCTGCACCCATCCACAAGAAAAAAAATCATAGGCACTCTGCACCCACAAGTCACAGCTTATCTGGCAGGGCCACTGATCAACTGTTTGGTGTCATTTCCAATCAGCTAAGGCAGGGCACTGCCAAACAGCTGGTTTGAGATGTTGCCAAACAGCAGATCAGCAGGACAGTGAAAGAGCTGTTTAGAAGCTGGAAGCTCCATTAGGTGCTTGGAGGAAGGCAGAGAACAGTGAGCAGCAGGTTGGTGGAAGCCTCAGGGAGCGAGGAGAGCAGAGGCAGAAAGACTTGGACCAACGGTGGGGCCTTGAGGAAGGGAACGGACTGTGGGCAAGGAAAAGGTGCAGTCAGAGCAGGCCTTGGATGGGTGATGATTGAACCCCCCCACCCCCCCACCCCAAGGAAAACTAAAATTCGGCACCTGTGGTTTTAGGGAATAATTTCCAGCTAGGATCAGAGGCAGCTCAGGGAAACACTCCTGGCTGGGCAGTGATTAGCTGCATTTGAGCCTGTTTGGGCTCAACACTTTAAAATAAAGCTGTTTTATGCCCAGTGAGGAAAAGATACTAGGACACAATTAATTGGGTTGTGCTGACCAGAAGCTTGGGGGTGAGGGGGGGAGGATCAGCAAGCATGGGAGATATTTTGCATGGGCAGTGCTTTTGTTCCATTCATTTGAATGTACTTGTTGTGTGTAACAGAGGAAATCCAACCAGGGACTTTTGCCACTGTCAGTTTGGATTGACCCTTTAAAACCCTAACTAGAGAGCATGATTTAATCTTTGAACCAGAATCTTGAGAAAATTTTCTTCTCTTCTCGTTGCACCTTGAGCTTTGCAATTTTCCCCCAGAGAGGCCCCCAACCATTTAAAATGTACTGCCATCATCACATCACTTGTTCACTGTTGCGGGCCCCAGACACTGTGAATTAAAGGAGAATGCATAAGAACTAAGTGATGTAGTCATAAGGTCAAGGTTTTCAGGCCTATAGAGAAATGATTTCACATTCTTTTTAAAAATTTCCTTATTTTTTTAGAGTTGATTAGAGAGCCCATAAAAGCTAAAATACACAGTTAACAATTAATACCACTCTCTGGGTTTCATTCATGTTACAGAAGTGCATCAGTTCCACGACCATCATACAACTCTTCTTTCCATTTGTACAAGTCCAGTTTAAGCTGAGATACCCCAACATGAGCAAAATTCCAGGATATAAAGTCAATGTTTTTTTGTGCCACTACTTGCTGGTACTGAGTACTGGCGCCTCAGCAGCCCTATCCACAAGACTGGCTGAATGTGAGGGGCAGGGAGTGAGCTGAATACTGGCTCCTTTTATATATATATATATATATATATATACACACACACAAACAAACAAACAAAAAAGCACTGTATAAAGTTAACCATACCAAAAAAAGAGACAATAATAAAACCGGCCTACACAGAGGGCCAGATTTAGGGGCAAGCACCTGGAGTGCTGAACTTGCATGGGTGCCAGGCTTACAAATAGTATGCAAATATATTGTCTTCTGTGATAGGGCTATATCATGCAGGCAAACCATGCATCAAAGTTGTTAAATGGGCTACAGCTGTACTAAAAATAAGTTATTCGTAAGTTTAACAAATGGGGGATGGGTGCCAAAGAGCACTGTTCGATCTAGGTCTAGCCCTTTCAGGAAAATAGTTTGAAATGATAATATCAGAGGAGTTTAATCAGTGCTCAAGCTCAGCCGGTACTAGTAAATGCTTTAAAGGGATAAAAGATATATACCATTTTAATTAAGTTTATACTATTAACTTTTTAAACCATAAACTCCTTGAGGCAGGGACTGTCATTAACGATATATTTGGATGACTAGCACATTGGGTTGTGTCCTGAGGACACTACTGCAATATAAATGTAAAATAATAAAAATAAGTTTGCAGGTTGAGAGGCTTGTGCTTCCAGTCCAGACATGGCTTACCCAAAAGCTACTAGATTTGTTCATCTACTAATTCCAAGTCCCAATTTCATATTATTCTGACTTTGGTCTTTGGATTTTTCCATGTATCTCTGATTGGTCCTGAAGTGAGCATCCAGTAATTGAACTCCTTTTCTCAGCAACGTAGGTGACTTACAGAGGTCGACCTTCTTCTTGTGTTTTAAAAGCATTTAGATAAAGCATTTTTTAATTTTACTTT
Organism: Carettochelys insculpta; assembly: GCF_033958435.1. Taxonomy (NCBI): domain Eukaryota; kingdom Metazoa; phylum Chordata; order Testudines; family Carettochelyidae; genus Carettochelys; species Carettochelys insculpta. The sequence continues at coordinate 143,847,870 of NC_134137.1, forward strand.
TAACCAGGGGTTTGATTAAACTGTTGCCTTCCATTTTTAGTACTGAACCTTTTGTAAACGTGCCATGGTTAATGAATTACATTATTCTAAAATGTTCTTTTCTTAGACTTTTTACAGACTTCCTATTCTAATGTTGGCGCAAGGGCAGCAACCAGTCCCTTTCACCTTTCTCCTCATTAACTGCTGTTGCTTCCATCCACTCTGTAACATGGTGGTTAATTGTTCTGCTGTTTTTCAGATTTCTCCTGGGCAACCCCATTTGGTACACACTTGACAGCATCATGTGGGACTCTGTACTGGTATCCAAAGTACCTGCACCAAACATGTCCAGCACTTATCTCTGATTCCGATGGAAATGAACAGCTGGTAGATAATTTCTCAGATCTCTGGTGGTGATGAAGTTTTTTTGGGGGGTTTTTTGGATTTTTTTTTCCTCAGCTAACAGACAGACTCTTTCATTGGCACATATTTTCCAAGGCATCTAGTTTTCTGTCTAACGTTTTAGTAGATCTCCAGCTCTCACAGCCATCTGTTAGCTATTACCTTAGAATTGGAAAATCTTAGTTCTGTTCTGGTGCTGTATATCTTCTATTTCCATATATTGTTCAGTTTAGTAAATCCTGTGGATACCTTTCCTATCTCTGAAATCGCTTCTTTCTGCAGTTCCCACTGGCCAATAAGATGCTCTTCAGCTAGATGAACAATTCTAACTTCTTGACTTTTTTTGCCTTCTAATGTGATTTTACCACTCGACATCTGATTTTGAGGGCTACGGATTCTAGCATAACTAAAGTTGAGCTCTGCTTGACCTGCTACTTTGGTCAGTTTGTCTGCTTATGTATCTTTTCGGGAGTATTGTTCATTAGCATTATATCATCAGTGAAGTCTAGGACCATCTCTACATGATGATGCAGCCCTGCAAAACTGTAACAATGGTGCAGTAGCACTGCAATGTATACAGTTCCTACATTAATGAAAGAGGGTTTTCATCCATGTGCCTGGCAGCTTGGTTAAAGGAAAACTCCTTTCACTGACCTCACTTCATCTAGAGTAGGCATTAAGTCAACCCAATTATGTTGCACATAGCGTGGATTTTTCTATGACAGATGTTGGTAGCTAGGCTGGTCTAATTTTTAGGTGTACACTAGACCTATACCTGGTGTTTTGTGTTGCTAATATTCTTCAATATTCTGACTATGGCAATGCCAAAAAGTGGTCATAAAACTGACTCTTTCATACCTGCATCCAAATTTAACTACGCTTTTTCTCTACGTTAATCCTTATAGATTGTCATTCCCATGGCATGCCACGTATAGTTTCACCATCATCAAGTCATGTACAGAGATATGTGGCAATGTTCTATGGTGTATGTCTGTGCAAGCTGACAAATACCTTTTGAAAATCAGTGTAATTGACAAAAAGGGGAGTTTTTTATTACATACATTCTTCAATTATGTGAATATCTGATGTACGCAGGATCTTTTGAACCTAAAGCAAGCCTGGTCTCTCAGCTTCACATCAACTGCTTCTTTCATCCTGTGTAGGATTGCACTCCAGAACACTTTCTTTACAACAGAGAATAATGTAATTCCTTTCCAATTGTTACAGTCAGTAAGATCACCCATTTTGTGTAGACTGGCAATGGCTCTATGTTCTCATCGGTCAGGAAAGGACTCTTTTTACCAAATGTCAATCAATACTTGTTGGTGTTCTTCTAGAATATTCGAGCCACACCAGTTTTCTTCAGGAATGCAACAATTGTGGCAGATACTTGAGCTATGTGAGGAAAATAAAGTAGGATTAATTTGTTTCTCATATGGATACTTTTGATAAAGATTGACATTTTGCTTGATTTTGGTGCAAGAAACTCAAGACATTTATATTATGTGTGAAGGTCAGACCAGTTAGGAAATAAGAACCTTTTAATCCCACTAGACCAAATATTTAAACCCACGTCAAAGGAAATTGGATTGGATCATTTCAAGTCCATCTGAGAACTGTTCATAATTGATTGCTGGGGAATGGCTCATTGAAACTCAAGTTGCTTGGGCTCAAATTCAGCTCTTAAAGTTTGGCACACAAAAGAATATAGACTTTTTATTTATTTATTCAAAGTAGAGCTATAATTTTACTGTTTCTTCTTGATTACCTCCATCTGAAAGTGAATTGTCATAAATTATTGAAAATAATTTCTGTTGCAATGATTTTACAAGTTCAAAATGTTGCCAGTCTCATAAAGAGTGACATTTGTAAGCTGCTAAAAGAAACCTCAGGAACAGAAAAGTAATGCAGTTCTCAGACGAATTTTATTCAGACAGACCTAAACACAGAGCCAGATTCTTCCCTGACTTGTCTCCTCTGCAAATTTGGCCCATTTAGTCTAAGGCTGTGTCTACACAACACACAAATCTTGAAAGCTGGAACACTGAACATCTAAAGTGAAACAAGGGATTTCAAAATAGCATGTCCACACACACAAAGCAGATCACCATACCAGTTAGCTGTTTCAAAAGAGGGCCCCGGTCTTTTGAAAGGGCGTATCCACACAGTAACGTGAACCCTTTTGAAAGGACAAGCCAGGCAACACCACACACGCGGTCACATGCCCGACAAGCCCTTACGGGTCTCGCAGCCAGTGGCCCCCTGAAAGGCCCCCTCCCAAAGACATCCACCCTGCACACACAGAGCACTGCAGAACAGCAGACAGCACTGCAGGGACCATGCTCTGAGAACATCAGAGAGCATAGAACATCATCATCTGCCTGAGGCTGACACCTCCACCGACTCCGGGGCCCAGAGGGCAATGGTCATCCTGGTCATGGTAGAAGCCCTGAAGCTCACAAACTCCCCCCACCAAGGTTCTGCAGGCCTTGGCACAAGGCAATTGTCACACCCTGTTCTCCATCCCCTTCGGCACCTCTGGAGCCACCGCAGTAGCGGTGACTGGTGGGAGAGGCTGGTACTGGGCCAGTAAGACAACAAAAGGTGGCTCCAGAACTTCCAAATGCCAAGGCAGACATTCATGGAGCTGAGCCAGTGGCTCACACCCATTCTGCAGCACATGGACACCCACATGCAGCCCACACTCCTGGTCAAGAAACACATGGGGATCGTGCTGTGGAAGCTGGCCATCCTGGTTAGCCACCATTTGGTGGGATACCAATTTGGGATGGGCAAGGCGACCATTAGAGCCTCCTGGATGTAAGCCAGACCAGAGCCCCACACCCACCCTGGCAAGTGGGGAGCAGACTCCAGGGCAGCAGAGTCCTGCAGGGGAGGGGTGTGGGAGGGCCCTGTGGGTGGACAGGGCCTGGACAGCCATGGGGCTCCCTGCTGTGCAGGCCCACGTCAATACCCTCCTTCACATAGGTTGTCCAGGCGATCAACACCATGCTTCTGCGGAGGGCCATCCGCCTCTGGGACCTGGATGACACCATGGCAGGATTCGTGGACTTTGGGTTCCCCAATGGCTTCGGCACCCTCAATGGTACCCACATAGCGATTGACACCCTGGCCACAGCGCAGGCCGCTACATAAACTGCAAGGGGTTCCACTCGGTGGTGCTGCAGGCCCTTGTTGATGCCAGGAGCTGGTTCACTGACGTGTGTGGGCTGGTCTGGGTGAGCCAACGACACCCGTGTACTGCGGAATTCATGGCTGGGGCACCGCATGGAGGAGGGCATGTACATCCCTGCCTGGGACCTCCCCATAGGGGCCACCACAATGCCACTGTGCACAGCGGCCAACGGTGCATACCCATTGCAGACATGGCTGATATGCCCCAACGCAGGGCGCATCACCACCAGCCAGGGAGCTTTTAACCACAGCTTCTACCACACCTGCAATACCAGGGAGCAGGCCTTTGGATGCCTAATGGGGAGCTTCTGCTGTCTGAATGCATGGCTGGATGTCAGCCTCCCCAGCGTCCCCAGGTTGATGGCAGCCTGTTGTGCTCTGCACAACATAGTGGAGGGCAAGCACAAGCATTTCGTGCAGCGGCCTGATGACAGGGACAGGGGTTTCCTGGCTCCATCTCATGGCTGGGGCAGACTGCTGGCACCTGGGATGGGACCAACCCGGCCCTCAGAGCATGACACTGTGAAGACACGAGAGAGAGAGGATCCACCCATCAGCACTGCTGCCTGGCCCTGGGAGCCCCACCAGGCCCCTCCACCATCCTCCCAACCATCCCTTGATGCAGCATCTGCTCACTCAATCCCTAAAGGGAGTCCCATGTGGCCGGTGGGGCTACATCTCGGGGGCACCCACTGGCTGTGGTCCAACTCCCACCTCCCTTACCATTTGGGAGGGTCAGGGTGCAGTCCACAGGCACGGGTGCTGGGTGTTGCCAAGGCTGGGTCTGTGGTGCAGACCGGGGATGTAGGATGGGGCGACCCCCCCCCACTCCACCACCCTGGGCTGCCTGATTCACCTGTTACCTACTTGGGGCTCTGGAGAACAGATCCGGGGACACCTGCCTCGAGGTAACCTTGCCGGAGGAGTCGGAGCTGACAACGATGAGGAGGGGGCTTCGTCCTCTGAGGTGCTCCCTGATGGTCTTGGCTGGTCATGAGCCTCTGTCTCAGGCTCTGTCTCGGGGCCAGCCTTGTCAACCACCACTCTTGGCTCAGGGGCATCCTTGGGGCTGAGGAGCTGTTTCAGCGCCTGATGGTGCAGGTACCTCAGGGCAACCCTTACCCCTAATCACCTGCAGACATCCCTGGCCTGGCTGTAGGCCTGCCTGAGCTCCTTCACCTTCGATCTTACTTGATCAGCTGTGCCCTGGGGGGTGGCCTCACTTCTGCAGCCCAGCAACAGCCGACCAAAGGCCACAGCATTCCGGGGCCATCCAGTGCTGTGCAGGAGTACGTCTTCATCAGCCCAGAGGCCTCTTCCAGCCCTGACTCTTCTCCAGCAACCCCTCAGGCTGAGTGGAGGGGGCCTCCTGGGGGTCTCTGGAGTGTGGGCGGGGCTTGCCATCTGGCCAGTGGGCCGTCTGGCTGCAGGCTCAGGGCTGCTGGAGGGTGTGCCAGTCAGAGCTCATGCTACTGAAGCTCTGGGCACACACTCAGCTTTCTGCCCATGGTTTCCAGGTCCTTGCATCTTTAAGCAGATGGCCCCGGAGACCACAGATCCTTGCTGGGGCTTGCTAGAGCATCTCCATGCTCCCTGCAGTCACCACCATGGAGGACCCACTATTTTGAAAGAGCAGCCTCAGAATGTCTTCACATGCCCTATTTCGAAAATCAATTTCAAAAGGGGCCACTTTTCCTGAAATCGGATGGGAAGAGTGATTTTGAAATGCACACCCCTTTTCACCAAAAACAATTTCAAAAGAGGCCATCATGTGTGTGGATGCTCCCTGGCCTCTTTCAAAATTGGGCCCCCTTTCGAAACTGATTTTGAAGTACAGGGCTACTGTAGATGCACCCTGAAAGATTAGCCTTTACCTAGTCAGAGTTCTATCAAACAGTGAGGAGGAGGGCAAAGACAGCTCTTCATTACCTAAGATTTAAATCCTACAAAAATTCACACACATACATCATTTTGGGACTACTCATGTGTTTATAGTTAAGGGCACACATCACAGTTTGCAGGATAGCAACCTCTCCGCTTTTTGTTCCTGAACACTGGCTGGAAAGCATATTCTGGCTATGTTTACGGGACAAACTTTTGTTGGCATAACTAGATCAGTCAGAGATGTGAAAAAATGCCCACTCTAGAGGACATATCTATGCCAGATAAACCTCGATGTACAAGCATCTATGTCAACAACACAGTGCTTCTATCAGCAAAGCTAATATCATTCACTGAAATGGTGTTACTATACCACCAGAAAAATTGCTACTAATAAGTTTGTGATGTAATTGTAACAGCAGAGTATTTGTAGTATAGACAAAGCCTTTTAAAAAAAAAATCTTTCTTCCACAATGTGTCTTGTAATAGCACAAATCATTTCCTCCAAAGGTCTTTTTGATCAGGTAGTCACATACTTAAGCACTCATGTCCTGGATTGGGTTTTCTTTAGCAGAGAGAAAGAATGTAGTTCCAGAGCACAGAGTCCCGATGATGGAAAGGCTGGCCATCAACCTCCCACATGCGGGGCCAGGTATTACTCATTTCCCAGTTCCTTGCTGGTCCAGTTCCACAATGGATGAGAGGTAAGCCAGTCTCCTCGTGCTCTGTAATAAAAGCATAAGTTATTGCACCATCCATAGACCTTTTCTACCTGGGTCAAATGTTGGTTGACCAGGTCAGCCTGTATCAATTCATGGATGGGCCTGTGGGGTTTACAGTATGGAATGTTGGCAAGGCACCGTCACACCAGCATGAGGATGTTTGAGAAATAAGTGTTCTTCTTCTGGAAGGTGGGTTTCCTCCTGAAGGAGCCCCATCTACACAGCTGCATTTGCCTCTGGAAAAGGCTCTTCTGGAAGTGAGATCTCATGTGGATATGCAAATGAGGTATGAGACATTTAAATCCATGCCTCATTTGAATATTCCCCTTCGCTCATTAGCATGCCCCTTCCAGAAGTGTAGTGCAGTGCAGATGTGGCCCAAGGGACTAGAGCATAATCAATCTTGCCAGGGTCACAGCTGGGCTGGCAGCCACAGGTCGAGGATAGCCACAAGATAGTAGCCAGCAAGCAGAGTTCAGAGTAATCATTAAAGACAAAATCAATAAGCAAGAGTCAGGGTCAGGCTGGGATCAACGGCCAGACATCAGAGGGAGTTATCAGGCTGTAGTCAGGGCCAGAGTGAACCTGGGATTGGAGACAGGAAATCAGAAAGTAAATGTCTGCAATCACAGACAGCCAGATGTCTGTGTGGTACCTGCACAACTGCCTGAGGCACCTTCCAGTGATAAATAGTGAGCATGGGCCAATCAAAGAGCTTCAGGGTGCTGTCATTTGATAGCCTTTGGGTGGCACTTCCTGCAGCTACTAATCTCCACAGCACTCCCAGAAAGTAGCTCACTGCATGGCCTCCTGATAGTGGTGTGGGACTGCTCGGTGTTACAGGCTGGGGTTCCAGTCCCACAGCTCCTTTTATCAATCTTATCATTTTTAAGCCAACTCTATGATTTTGGAGAGGCTAACTTTTGATTTTTGAATGGTTGGGGTTGGCAATACTCAACATTTCTTTACAAAGCACTTATGTGATGATGATAATACAGTCACAGAACGTTCTGGTTGAACACAGCAAAAGGAACTTCTTCACGATAAAGAAAATCCTGTAGTATTATCTTTGGAGGTGTTCTGATCCTATCTTTGCTTCACTGCAAAGCTTCTCCCTGGAACCTCACTTGGATCTTCCTTTTCCCTGCCAGTGACCTGCTGCAGCTTTAAAAAATCACAGTTACCAACTTCCTCTGGGTCCTGGTGCAGCTCAAATAACTGCTCAGTCCCATGCCCCCTCCCCCGGCTCTGCCCCCTTCCTGCCCATTTCTGTCCCCTTCCTAAGCATAGACTATCTTCACTCCTCCCCACTTCCTCCCAGTGCCTGCACGCCACAGAACAGCTGATTGTGGCACGCAGGAAGCGCATGGAAAACCAGATCAGCAGGGTTGCCTGTTGGCAGGAGGAGCTACCAGAGGGTCAGAGGAGCCGGCTCCCAGTGGGTGCTAAGTACCTACAATTTTTTTTCCATGAGTGCTCCAGGGCAGGAGTCTACTGATTCAGCACCTATGAAAGAAACAGTACACACCTCACAAGCTTGTGCCTTTTGCTAAAGCCCCTTGGATTATCTAAAGACTAACAGAACAACAAGAAGTCTTGTGGCACCTTGTAGACTGATAGATATTTTGGAGCACAAGCTTTCATGGGCAAAGACCTGCTTCATCAGATGCATGAGTGCGGGGGGCGGTTTCGGAGGGGTATTTAAAGAGTGGGGTCCCAGTAAGAGGGAGGACCAGAGCTGAGAAGGTCTATTCAGCAAGGTGGAAATGGGGACTTCCCTCTTACTGGGACCCCACACTTTAAATACCACTCTGAACCCCCCTCCCCCACTCATGCATCTGATGAAGCGGGTCTTTGCCCACGAAAGCTTATGCTCCAAAATATCTGTTAGTCTACAAGGTGCCACAGGGCTTCTTGCTGTTCTTGAAGATACAGACTAACACGGCTACCTCTCTGATATTTGATATCTAAAGTTGCTATAAACCTTGTTATAGCTGTCATTCTAAAAATAGGGATTCAGAAAACATCCTGTTCCTTTTTCTTCCTTGCTTCCCCCCACAGTTCTCAACATCGAATCACATGTAAATGCTGTTTAGAAACAGAATTTCTGATGTATAATGAAGCATGCATGGAGGATGCTATTGCTAGCCTTCTTGCATCAAAAAGAACAAAACTAATTACCTGTAACTGAGAAAACAATGCAGTGATTTATCACCTGTTCATGTTCACATCAACAGCTTTCAGCTGGCGGGAGGCAGAGAAATGCTGGTGTGTTGGTTGGTGAGACTACAAAATACAGATTGAAACACTCCTGCCCTGGGCGTTTCATATACTATTAGGAGCTGGGTTTGTTCCAGTGAGAAAATGTTAGGAAACACCAAGCCACGGTACACAGGCCAACCTATTAATCTAGGCAAAGAATTTTAACAGTTCCAAGAAACCATGTAAAGAGGTGCAGCTGTACAATAAAACCGAATGCCTTCTAAGGGTGGAAAATTCTAGCTACACCAAAATTTCTACAGGACTCTTTCTCTTGGATTCTGTGCTGAACCAAGGATGCTTTGTCATTGGGATTTGGACTTTGTTGGTGGTTAATAATTTGAATATGAAGTAGTCTTTCAGGGAAAAGAAAACCCTCTGTATTTCACAATAGGGCAAAAATACTTTGGATCTTTAGGATTCTTTTCCATTTGGTAGGATGGAAGCGAAAGGGAGTCAATTTAAGGAGACTACATATGGAAACACTGAACCATTATTGTCAAGTATCGGAGGGGCAGCTGTGTTAGTCTGGATCTGTAACAGCAACGAAGGGTCCTGTGGCACCTTATAGACTAACAGAAAAGTTTTGAGCATGAGCTTTCGTGAGCACAGACTCACTTCATCAGATGCTGGTCTTGGAAATCTGCAGGGCCAGGTGTAAATAAGCCAGAGCAAGGGTGGGGATAACAAGGTTAGCTCAGTCGGCAAGGGTGAGGCTTACTACCAGCAGTTGATCTGGAGATGTGAACACCAAGGGAGGGGAAGCTGCTTCTGTATTTAGCCAGCCATTCGCAGTCTTTGTTTAAGCCTGAGCTGAGGACCTAGCCAGATCAGCCACACCATCATGGGTTCATTCAGCCGCACATCTACCAATATAATTTATGCCATCATGTGCCAGCAATGCCCCTCTGCTATATACATCGGACAAACTGGACAGCCTAAATAAAAGAATAAATGCACACAAATCAGATATCAGAAATGGCAATATACAAAAACCTGTAGGAGAGCACTTCAATCTCCCGGGCCACACAGTAGCAGACTTAAAAGTAGCTATCCTACAGCAAAGAAATTCAGGACCAGACTCCAAAGAGAAATTTCTGAGCTACAATTCATCTGCAAATTCGACGCCCTCAGCTCAGGCTTAAACAAAGACTGCGAATGGCTGGCTAAATACAAAAGCAGCTTCCCCTCCCTTGGTGTTCACACCTCCAGATCAACTGCTGGTAGTAAGCCTCACCCTTGCTGACTGAGCTAACATTGTTATCCCCACCCTTGCTCTGGCTTATTTATACCTGGCCCTGCAGATTTCCAAGACCAGCATCTGCTGAAGTGAGTCTGTGCTTACGAAAGCTCATGCTCTGAACCATTATTGTTCCGGAAGGCCACTTGGACCTGTAAACTGATGCTCCATTGTATTTCTCCTACTGTGTTTTCATCTATATTTATTGAATATAGGGTGTATTTATCAACCTCCTCAGACAAATCCCACTGAAGAGAAACAAAAGATACAGCAGTCACAGTGTATAGATACTACAGTGATCGGTGTGGTAGAAAGAGAGAAGCATTCCACCCTTGCAGTGTCTACAATAAATGATGGTCACATAATTGCCAACCTGTACTGGAAACCTACTGACCTCTATTCTTACCTGCATGCCTCTAGTTTCCATCCAAGACACATCACATGATCCATTGACTACAGCCAAGCCCTAACATAAAACCAGCCCCTCAGACAAACACGTATAAGATCTTTATCAAGAATTCTTAAAACTTAAATACCAGCCTGGGGATGTAAACAAACAGACTGACAGAGTCAGATGAGTACCCAGAAGTCGCCTACTTCAGAACAGGCCCATCAAGAAAAATAACAAAACATCACTGGTTATCACCTTCAGGCCCCAGATATAACCACTCCAGCATATCATTGACAATCTACAACCTATCCTGGAGGATAAGCCCTCGTTCTCACAGGCCTTGGAAACAGGCCAGTCCTTGATTACAGACAGCCCCCGAACCTTAAGCAAATACTTGCGTACAGTCACACAACACAGGGGTAGCAGGTTTAAAACTGATAAAAGAAAGTTCTTCTCTACTCAGTGCATAGTTAACCTGTGGAACTCCTTGCTAGAGGAGACTGTGAAGGCTAGGACTACAACAGAATTTAAGAAACAGCTAGATAAATTCATGGAGGTTAGGTCCATAAAAGGCTATTAGCCAAGGGTAGGAATGGTGTCACTGGCCTCTGATTGTCAGAGGCTGGAGATGGATGGCAGGAGACAAATCGCTTCATCATTGTCTTCGGCCCTTCCCCTCTGGGGCACCTGTCACTGGCCACTGTCGGCAGACAGGCTACTGGGCTTGATGGACCTTTGGTCTGACCCAGGATGGTCATTCTTATGTTCTTACAACACAGCACAGAAACACTAACCCTGCAACCTATCCCTGCAACAAACCCCAGTGCCAACCCTGTCCATATAGCTATACAAGTGACACCATCACAGGTGCTAAGCACATGAGCCACACCATCAAGGGCTCATACACCTGCACATCCACTAATCTGATATATGTCATCATGTGCCAGCAATGCTGTTCTGCCATGTATATCAGACAAACCAGATAGTCTCCATGCCAAAGGATAAATGGCCACAGATTGGACATCAGGAAATGGCACACACATAAACCTGCAGGGGAGCACTTCAACCTCTCTGGACATTTAGTAAAGGATTTAGAAGTAGCCATCCTTCTACACAAAAAAACCCAACAAAAACAAAAAAAATTCAAAACTTGATTACAAAGGGAAACAGCCAAATTGGAGCTCTTTTGCAAAGTGAATACTATACAATTAGGCCTCAATAAGGATTTCAATTGGTTAACACTCTACAGAGGCAGCTTCCCCTCCATAGATATTTACATCTCCCCATCAGCCTCACTGAATGGCCAAGGTCACCCTGACTGATCACACTAATTTACCATGGATAGTAACTTTTTTCAGTAATTTTCTTACATATATGCCTGTCTTTGTTTTTCTACTCCATTCCATCTGATGATGTGGGTTTTACCCACACAAGCTTGTGCCCTAATAAATCCTTCAGTCTCTCAGGTGCTGCAGGAGTCCTCATAGTTTTTGCAGATGCAGATCTCTACAGGTACCCCTCACAGAATTTTTGCTATTGTAATGCTATTATTTTGGAATATCTTGGCAATGTAGACACAAACGTACATGTTACAAAGAGCAGACTTAACCTTTGCCCAGCTACTTGCCAGGACACAGGGAACTGTGCCACATAGGCTACATCTACATTAGCCAAAAACTTCAAAATGGCCATGTAAATGGCCATTTCGAAGTTTACTAATGAAGCACTGAAATACATATTCAGCGCCTCATTAGCATGTGGGCGGCCGCGGCACTTTGAAATTGACGCGGCTCACCGCCACACGGCTCATCCAGACAGGGCTCCTTTTCGAAAGGACCCCGCCTACTTCGAAGTCCCCTCCTTCCCATGAGCAGATGGGAATAAGGGGACTTCGAAGTAGGTGGGGTTCTTTCGAAAAGGAGCCCCGTCTGGATGAGCCACATGGAGGCGAGCTGCATCAATTTCGAAGTGGCACGGCCTCTCGCATGCTAATGAGGCACTGAATATGTATTTCAGTGTTTCATTAGTAAACTTCAAAATGGCCATTTGCATGGCCATTTCTAAGTTTTTGGCTAGTGTAGACACGGCCATAGAGTGATTTCTCCCTCACTTTGTCTCTGTTAAACTGCTTTTCGTTTAATATGAAGTTCCCTATATAGGCATAAAAAGTGTAACCTTAATAAACAACAGCTTAGATTTCAGGATTGGATTTTTTTTTTAAATTGAAAGACTTTTTCTTCTTTTTATTTCATTGAATTATATATCTTTTCACTAATATTAACTCAGCACATTTTCTATTTGTCCTCCCCCTTTCCTCTCTGTCTACAATATTTGCCATGTTTCACACAATCAACAGCAAATTTCCACAGTGGACAACCAGAAAACAAAAGCCAGAGGACATCCGCTGAACTCACTGGCTGTGACTGTGCCATGCATATCAGTTACATATGCCTTAATGTGTACGAAGCTAAATGCTCATGTTATCATCTGAGTTCTCTGGGTACAACAGAGAAGACAAACAACGATGATGTGGAGACACCCCCCCAAAGAAAAAGAGTGCTAATAAAGCCATGTGAGCTCTATCTAGAATATCATTGAGTGTCCAGTGCAATCCAAAATACCATGAAATTTACAGTATTTTAGTCTACCAACCATTGGTAAATATATTAAGTTTCAGGTTAAAAAAAAAGAGACAAAAGGCAGTAATGTTTATTTTAAATGTCAGTAGCAGAAGTACAACATTTCAGAAAATAAATCTTTCCTTACCTCTCATGTATATGTAGACTACTTGAATACTTTTCCCTACTGTTATTTATGGCTTCTGTTGTGTTGTTGGTACACATTAAGATCATTTGGATGTATGAATTCTAGAACCGGTTTTCTTCTCAAAATATTTCCTCTAATTTTGAGAGGAGAAGCTAGAAGGAGTGAAATTACAGAAGTGCATTTCAGTGTCTGTTTGGTGACACCAGACAGTGTACAGCCAGTCAGCTCAAATTTACAGAGACAGTTTCTCAAGATACATATTTTGGGAGTTCAGTCTTGCTCCTAGCAAAGTCTATGAAAATTTTGTCATTAGTCTGACTAAGAGAAAGGTATCGGGGGGTTATAAAATATCCTGTTAGTTTGGGGCGCAATCCAGACTACTGAGAGTTTGGCCATGTTTACGGTACAGTGATCTTTTGAGAGCTCTTCTGGAAGATGTCTTCCGAAAAAACTTCTTTCAAAAGAGCACATCCACTCACAAAGAAGAGGACAACTGAAGAAGCAACCAATCCGCTCTTTCGATAGAAAGCGTCCATGCAGACCCTGCTCTTTCAAAAGAATGGGCCAGAGACTCAAAAATCCAGTGCTGTGAGGACTGTGCTTTTGAAAAAATTGCTGTCAGGGTGGCTGCATGTTTTTTTCTGAAAGAATCAGTCTGAAAAAAGTGCTCTTCCTCATCTGGAAGAGGAAGAGGGCCCCTGGAAAAAGTGCTGCATTATTTCGATTTCAGATCAAAAGAGCACAATTTGTGTGTAGATGCTCCACGTATTCTTTCAGAATAGGCCCGGTTGTTTCGAAAGAACTTGCTAGTGTGGACACAGCTATTGTGTCCTCAACACATTGTGATGCTAATAGCCTGGACACCAATAACCACCAGACAAGCATGCCGCTCCATGAAAATCTGTTGCTGCACAGCCCTGAGTCAGGATGCTGACCCCAACAACCTGTCAACAACACAACAGCCCATCCCTGATCTTCCCTAATCTTGGATACTACTTGCTGGGTGACCCCAACACAGCCCCAGTAACAAATTTTCCCAAAAAAATCTGCTATGAAATGCCCAGTCCTCTTCTGGAACATTGAACGGTGTACTAATACCTGTTTCCCCTTTAAAGGAACAAAAGCAATCCAACTTGTTACTACAACTAGCCTTAATAATCACTTCACAATAAAGTATAGGGTTGAAAACAAAAAAGCAGTCATATAGCACTTTAAAGACTAACAAAAAAATTTATTAGGTGATGAGCTTTCATGGGACAGACCCACTTCTTCCCACCATAGCCATACCAGAACAGACTCAATATTTAAGGCACAGAGAATCAAAAATAGTAATAAAAAATTATTATCAAGGTGAGCAAATCAGAGAGCAGAGGGGCAGAAGGGGGTGGGGAGTCAAGAATTAGACAAAACAAAGTATGTAAAAGAGTCCTTATAATTACATTGATAATTGCCATAGTTAGAATAAAAGGGAAAAAGTTTATAAATCAAAAAGACAAAGGCTTTAAGTAAGCTCAAGTGCAAGGGATAAAGACAGAATGGTAGAATGGTTACAAGCAAATATAAATAAAATACACTTCCTAGTGGCCAAGACTAAACTCAGTAAACTACAGCACTATAGCCTCTGAAAATAAAAAAGCAGTCCAGTAGTACTTTAAAGACTAACAAAATAATTTATTAGGTGATGAGCTTTCGTGGGACAGACTCACTTCTTCAGACCATAGCCATACCAGAACAGACTCAATATTTAAGGCACAGAGAAACAAAAATAATAATCAAGGTTGACAGATCAGAAAAATATTATCAAAGTGAGCAAATCAGAGAGTAGAAGGGCAGAAGGTGTGGGGGGAATCAAGAATTAGATTAAGCCAAGTATGCAAAAGAGCCCCTATAATGACCTAAAAAATTCCCATCCTGGTTCAAACCATGTGTTAATGTGTCAAATTTCAATATGAAAGAGAGTTCAGCAGCCTCTCTTTCTGCTCTGTTGTGAAAATTCCTTTTCAGTAAGACACAAACCTTCAGGTCGTTAACAGAACGGCCCACTCCATTAAAATGCTGGCTGAGCGGTTTGTGGATCAGGAGTGTTTTTATGTCTGTTTTGTGCCCATTAATTCTTTGTCTAAGACAGTTTGAAGTCTGTCCAATATACAAAGCATCTGGGCATTGTTAGCACATGATGGCATATATGATGTTATCTGAAGAACATGAGAATGTGCTCGTGATTCTGTGACTAACCTGGTTAGGTCCAGTAATGGTATCTCCAGAATAGATATGTGGACAAAGCTGGCAACAGGCTTTGTTGCAAGTAAAAGTTCCAGGACTGGTGTTCCCGTGGTATAGACTCAACAGATATAGATCAACAGAGCCAGACGTGTGCCACGAAGCCTCTTACTACAGGACAAGCCCAAGAGAGAAACCAACAGAACACCACTAGCCATCACCTACAGTCCTCAGCTAAAACCTCTACAGTGCATCATCAGGGATTTACAACCAATCCTGGACAATGACCCCCACTTTCACAGGCCTTGGGAGGCAGACCAGTCCTTGCCCACAGACAACCTGCCAACCTGAAGCAAATCCTAACCAGCAACTATACACCATACCACAGTCACTCTAACTCAGGTACCCATCCATGCAACAAACCTCGTTGCCAGCTCTGCCCACATATATACACCAGCAACACCATTACAGGTCCTAACCAGATCAGCCACAACATCGTGGGTTCTTTCAGCCGCACATCTACCAATATAATTTATGCCATCATGTGCCAGCAATGCCCCTCTGCTATATACATCGGACAAACTGGACAGTCTCTACGTAAAAGAATAAACGCACACAAATCAGATATCAGAAATGGCAATATACAAAAACCCGTAGGAGAGCACTTCAATCTCCCAGGCCACACAGTAGCAGACGTAAAAGTAGCTATCCTACAGCAAAGAAATTCAGGACCAGACTCCAAAGAGAAATTTCTGAGCTACAATTCATCTGCAAATTCGACGCCCTCAGCTCAGGCTTAAACAAAGACTGCGAATGGCTGGCTAAATACAAAAGCAGCTTCCCCTCCCTTGGTGTTCACATCTCCAGATCAACTGCTGGTAGTAAGCCTCACCCTTGCCGACTGAGCTAACCTTGTTATCCCCACCCTTGCTCTGGCTTATTTATACCTGGCCCTGCAGATTTCCAAGACCAGCATCTGATGAAGTGAGTCTGTGCCCACGAAAGCTCATGCTCAAAACTTTTCTGTTGGTCTCTAAGGTGCCACCGGACCCTTTGTTGCTGTTTCAGATCCAGACTAACACGGCTACCCCTCCGATACGTGGTATAGACTGTGATTGTTCGTGAGAATCCTCATAAGGTTGGGAGGTTGTCTGTAGGACAGAACAGTCCTGTCACCTAGGGCCTTCTGCAGTGTGGCAGCCTGATTAAGGATAAGTTGTTGTAGGTCTTTAATAAAGCGTTTCAGTAGTTTGAGTTGGGGGCTGTAGGTAATGACCAGTGGTGTTCTGTTCTTGGCTTTTTTGGGCTTATCTTGGAGTAGCTGGTCTCTGGGTATTCGTCTGGCCCTGTCGATTTGTTTGTTTATTTCTCCTGGTGGGTGATTCAGGTTTATGAATATTTAGTAAACATCTTGTCATTTTCAGTCTCTGTCAGTAGGATCAGAGCAAATGTGATTGTACCTAAAGGCTTGACTGTAAACAATGGATCTAGTTATGTGTGCAGGATGGAAGCTAGAAGTGCGTAGGTAAGCATAGCAATCAGTGGGTTTCCAGTAGAGTGTGGTGCCAATCAGGCCATCCTTGATTTGTACTGTAATGTCCAGGAAATGTATCTCTCGCATGGAGTAGTTGAGGCATAAATTGATGGTGGGGTGCAGATTGTTAACGCCTGTGTAGAATTTTTCTAGAGTCTCTATACCATGGGTCCAAATCATAAAGATGTCATCAATGTATCATAAGTAAAGGAGGAGGAGCAGGGGACGAGAGCTGAGGAATCATTCCAGCTCAGCCACAAATATATTAGCATATTGTGGGGCCATGCAGGTGCCCATAGCAGTTCTACTAATCTGGAGGTATAAGTTGCCCCCAAATCGGAAACAATTGCGAGTGAAAACAAAGTTACAGAGGTAAGACACCAGATTGGCTGTGGTGACATCAGGGATTGTATTCCTGATTGCTTGTAATCCGTCTCTGTTACTATAGCCTTTGTTCAAGGTAAATTTCACATAAGTCTTTTTCTTTCCAGCCATGGCTCACTTTGTCTCAGCCAGGACTTTTCCCAGAAGGACAAGATGCCAATTTTCCTTGTCTTCCCAGATGTAAGATCTTTGCATAAGCAGATTTCATACTTCTATTCAGTTTCCAGAAATTTTAACTGCCTTGGCTGAGGAACCCATTTTTTAAGCTTGTGAGAGCTCTAGCTCTCTGTGTCTGTCCAGTGATAGATGCCAAGAAAGCTTCTTTTCTCTTCTTATATCTTCTCAAACTCACTATTTATCCCCTGATTTTGGATTAGTTTATTCTATTCTCTTCTGCCTGAGGACTTTCCATCCCACTGCTGATTCATATGTAAATGAGGCTTCCATTGTGATTGCTTAATTTCCTTGGCCACAGGTAGATAGCTGCCTTCCCTCTTTTCTGGAAGAACACCTGTTTCTTGCTCTCTGGCCGTTTCTACATGTGCCACTTTCTGCCACTTTCTCCCAAAGTGGCATGCTAATAAATGGCCTAAAATATGCTAATGAGGCATGGATGCAAATTCCCTGCACCTCATTGGCATAAGGTCACATGATTTGGAGTCTGGAAGATGCTCTTCTGGACCCCAAAACAATATGTAGAAGCATGGCTTCTGGGGGGGGGGGTCTTCTGAAAGACATATGTTTTCTTTTCAAAAAAGATTTGAAAGGGGGCACTCTTCCTGAAATAGGAATGGAAGAGGGCTTTCGAAAGGAGTGTCACATTCTTTCAATTTATTTTCAGAAGAACCACTTTTTGTGTGTAGACACTCCGGGGAATCTTTTGAAAAAAGCCCCTTTTTTTTCAAAAAAAATCTTGTGGAAGAACACAGCCCCCTCTCTTCTGGAGGAGGCATGGTAATGGGGAATATTCAAAGGTGAATATTCAAAGGAGGCACGAATTTAAATACCTCATGCCTCATTTGCATAGTCCTGTGAGATTTCGCTTGAGATTTCACTTCCAGAAGAGCCCCTTCTGGAAGCTAGAGACCCGTGTAGACAGGACCCTTCCAGAAGGATCCCACTGCCTTTCCGAAAGCCCCCTTATTCCTCAAATGTTTCAGGAACAAGGGGGCTTTCAGAAGCAGGGAGTTCCTTCTGGAAGGGTCCCATCTACATGCCTCTGTAGCTTCCAGAAGGGGCTCTTCTGAAAGTGAAATCTCACGGGACTATGTAAATGAGGTGCAAGATACTTAAATCCGCGCCTCCTTTCAATATTCCCCTTTGTTCATTATCATGCCCCTCCTGTAAGGGAGGTGACTGTGTAGACGCAGCCATTCCATGTATCAGCCATAGTTCAAAGTATTCCAGAACAGCTTGTTTCAAAATAGGACTACTATGCAGACAGACTCTGAGGTCCCAAGTTCAATCCCCCCTGCTGTGTCTATCAGCTTTGCAAGTAGGGCCTTGTCCTCAGGGAGCTGCTAGGAGATCTTTGAAGCTTGGGCTGTGCATCCTCAGCTGAGGAAAGTATGTAACCCAGAGGCTCTTTTCTGTTCGTCTATGAGGTGCCACAGGACCCTTCGTTGCTAAAAAAGGATGTGTGAAGTCTGCTCTACAGCTTCAGCCAGAGCTTCCTGCTCAGAGCCAGCTGGCCTTTAGATAGCACAGACTTCACACTTCCTTTTCAGTGCCTCTGGGTTACAGACAGATTTGCCAGTCTTTTTCGTCCCAGTGTAAACCAGTTTGTTCAGATCTGTGTCCAAACATAAAACACCATTCGAAACAAAAGCAGGGATCTCTGGTATGATCGTGAACAAATTGTCAGATTCCAAAGCCTGCACCTATCTGACTGCCCCCAATCTGCATGCTTATCTCTTATTGGAACCAGCAGAAGTGAAGCATACCTATGTGAAGACACCTGAGCCAGAGAAAGGAGGAGCAAATAGGAACTATGAATCAACCATAATGCCTCATCGAAAGTCCATTCAATTGATACGACGCCTAGTTCTGCCATTGGTAGAGTTAGTCAGTTTGTGATCTGTAAAATGGTGACAATGATATAAACTTCCCGAAGACCCACTGATAAACGGCACTAAATAAAAGGTAGGGCTTCTGATTATTACCTAATCACTGTAAAGTACTAACTGCCAAACAAGTTAAGAACTACAACTGCCTAAATGGCCACTCCCCCATGCAAAGAAGATTGCTAGCACACAGTTAAATTTGCCAGGTGATAACTCATTCACTTTCAAATTGTACTCTCTATTTCCTAGTTTCCACATGTTTGAGTGTTGCTGAACTCATAATTCTGCAAGGGCATAAACTGTCACCCAGCAACTTTAACTTGCATTAACAAAGTATTTTGCCATTTCATAATCAGTGATTTTGTGTTGAAATATGCAGCAAACAGCAAAGTGACACTAGAATATCATCTTGCGTTTGAGAAGAAGAAATGTGAAGCACAGATTCCCTTCTGTATTTTTCACTGCTCTGGCTGTTCTGACTCACCGTAACTAATCAATATGCTACTTTTAACTGTTCTTCAGCATCCAAAGGGCCAAATTTTCCGTTGACTGACACCAGACTTTTACCATTGTAATATCATTGATTTAAATGGAATTACTCCTGAGATACATCAGTTCTACATGTGTCCATGATGGTTTCATTTAAAATTAAAAACAAACACCACCTAGATTTGCCCCCAGTTATTTTTTCTAAGCTAAGTACAGAATATTCTGGGTATATACACATGCACGTTTAAGTAAATGATATATATTTAATTGCAACGATTGCTTTCTCTTCTCTGTTTCTTGCTTTCTGCTTCTTTTTATTCTTATGGCTCTGTGTAGTCTCAAGGGAGCATGCCATGAGGCATTTCTGTAGATTTCTCCAGACCAAATGCTAAATGATCCTATCCTGATCTCAATAAAAGTTTCAAGGTCAGCTGGAAAGTCATCTTCCATTTTTCAAGTTTACAGAGGTTCATGAGGTCAATCAAAGCAGAGTTGTCTGTTATGCTGAGAGCATGAAACTCGCATTCACAGCTTTCAATATAGCTTCAGAGATGCATAAATACCATAGATGAGGCAAATTCATGTACTTCTCTCAGCTGTCATTAGCTCTTTTGAAAATTTGTATCTACACAAAGTCACGTCAAAGGTTTTTTTAATGTTTTCTTTCTCACAGGCCTTCTTGATTTTCTAAGAAAGACAATGTAAAAGATCGGGCAAAACAAGGGGCATGTTTTTTCTGAAGAAGCATAGTGCAGTTTATGATGTCTGAATCAAAAAGAAAAGCCCTTCTGGGTGCAAGAAGGGTGCTGTTTTCCCACCAGATCTTACACAGTAAGTATAAATACATGTCTTAATACAGTATTTGCTTTTAAATTTTAATAAATCTTGCTGATTTGTCTCAATGGTTGTGTTTTACTAATACTGCAGCCACCTAGGCATAGCAGAGAATGCCTCCTACTGTTAGGCCATTCAAGAAATTCATCCACACTGGAACTTTTGTAAAGGAACCACATGATAGGCCCCCTCAACCTGCCTCTTCAGAGCTGCATCTATGTGGTACCAATTCCCAGATCCTACTTGGTGCCAGATTCTCAGAAGAGCTCAACTTCCATTTAGTTACTGAAATAAGAACCAGATTTTCCAAAAATCTTGAGTACTACATGTTCTGCTCTTCTGCAATCTGGCTGCTGAGCTCTTCTTAAAATTCCTGCCAGAGCATTTGGAAGATGTGTTTCTATATCCTTAACTTAGCTTTGTGCTCTTTATTTGTTTTTTATTGCTCTCATTATTTTGTTTTGCAAATCTTTCACATTGCTACATCTCTACATTGCTGGTGGGAGGGATGCTGGGGTGGACTTATAGTCAGTGCCTTTTTTGTACAAGGAAAAGAAGAGCCAGTACTCATCTGGCTCCCTACCTCCTACCCACATCAAATCCCATGGCTGGGGCTGCTGAGGTTCTGGAACTCAGTACCACCAAGTGCCAGCACAAAAAAAGCACTGCTTATAACGATATCCTTGCAAAACAAATAAGTAGATAAACCTTGAGGAAAGGGGGGAAGGCTTAAAAAAAAGTCCTCCAGGCTCCCACAGACCTCTTTGGACAATGCTCACAGCCTCAGTTATGGTTTCTGTTGGGGCTGAAAAGAGATGCTGACTCACCCCTCTCAAGTAGGTCCGTGTTGGCTAGTAGAAGATGTAGACTACCAGATATTGTCACTTACATGTTGCATTGATTAATTTATGCAATATTATATGCTGTGATGGGTAAGAGTTTTGATCGCTTGGAAAGATGTAAAGCTTATTGTTAGCAAAACTTTCATTCAATATCTGTTTTGAATTAAAGGCATCACAGCACTTGTTAAATCTCTGTAAGATGCATGTCAACCTCCTTCCACACAGCAGTTGTGTTGCCTTTTTTATTTTTTTTTTTGCCAAGGTCTAATATCTAAATCAGTGTAAGAAGATGCTTGAGCAGACAAACACACATTTCAGGAGCCAAATTCTGCTCTCAATTACAGTCATCTAAGCTCATTGACTTTAATGGGATTGGACAGATGTAACTAAGAGGAAAAATTGGCCCTATAAATGCTGCATATGTATACAATTGGCCTAAGATAATTAATAGAAATGTTTTGAAATATGCTTTGGAGTTTCAGTTGTGCCACTGAATTGTCATGGTTTACATATGGTCCCTGAGATTTCTCTCACCAGTAGATGCACAAATCATTGATTTTTTTTTAAGAATTCATTAAAAGCATCAGATGGACAGTACTGGAAATCTGGGTTCCTTATTTCCCCTGAAGGCATGTACAGCACAGGTAGCATCACTGCTAGTTTTCCTGCACAACTTTCCTGTGTTCAAAGGTTGGCACCTGTTGTCCATCTCAATGATTATAACTGAGGGCAGGTCTACACTAGAAAAGAAATTCATCCTAAGATATGCAACTCCATCTACAAGGATTGCCTAACCAGAGTTGACATAGCATAGGTTGAATTTCCAGTGTGTCCCACTGCAGGAAGTCAAAGAATCTCTCCTGTTGACTTCCCTCACTCTGTGCAACAGTGACAGCCAGGAGTACCATGGCTGACAGGAATGCCCTCAGGGATCAATTCAGTGCATTTATACTAAGCACGCTAAATCAAACCCTGGAAGATCAGCCCCAGCAGCATCAATCTTCCCCTCAGTATAAATAAGCCCCAAGTTGAAGGGAACAGAAGCAGGGGTCTAAGGGTCAGAACTGGAGTTAAGAGACAAGAACCAGAGACAGAGCACAGATCCCCAGACAAGAGCCAGGAGACAAAGCCAGGGGACAGAGCCAGGGTCAGAAACTATGAAGGGAAGACAGGCTGAAGCAGGACAGGAATAAGGAAGGAACAAAGTAAATTAAAACTGCAGCCAGAAGTGACGAGCAACAAGCAGCAGGCTGCTCCTACTTCTGAGCCTAAGAGCAATGGAGGTACTGCTCCAGCAATGATTTAACCACTCTATCTGCAAATAGGAGCTCAACAAATTCACATCAAAAGCAGACAATAATCTGTAGGTCTCAATCTGACACAGTTCTGGTTGTAAATCCCTGGAAGCAGAAGATCTTTTCTAAAAAGAGGTGAGCTGTCGTCAGAGCAGTAGATATGGTCCAGGAAAGGATAAAATGTGCCATTTTGGTTAAAAGATCAACTCTAACTACTACAGTGTTGCAACTTTGGGAAAACGGCAGCTCCATAATTTATTCTCAGATCTTCTGCAGCTCAGGCTCTGAGAGGGAATTAATACATGTAAGGTTACTTGACTCCGGGCTGGAAGTCAGTGAGACAACTGTAGTTTATCAGCTTTCCTATCAAAAGATTTTCCAGACTCCTGTACTATGGCAGTACAGCTGGGGCTACTGTGGAAGATGCAGACCCAGCTGGAGGCTCTGATGACCTGATCCTCTCCGTTCTGGGATCCTCAGGAGTGCCAGATTCCTTAGATTTAAACTATACTTGGCTTCTGGCACAAAACTGAGTTTGGGAAGATGAGCCTGCCAGCAAAATGGCAAGCAAAAATTGATGATGCCTGCCTCTGAAGCAAATATGCATAGTGAGCCAGGAATTGCCAAGAATAACTGGAAAATGCCAAGAGCAAACTAGGTGGAAATTCAGACTTTTGTAATGATCTGAAAGGTTATGATTTCCAAAGGCACTATCTTTCATGTGACTGGGCCCAAAGAGAAGGATGATCTATCAACAGACTCCATGAAGTTAGGGATGGCCTTGTTTTGATTTGGGATCTATTTGCCCAGACTCACTTCAGGTCCATGATGTTACCAGAGGCACTAGAATTTATCAAGCACTTCTACACTAACCTTCTGCATGCAAAGTGGATGTTAGAAAGGTAAAGGCTGTTTACTGCCACTGAAAGAGTTAAAATGAGGGGAAGAAACATGGTCCAGCCCAGACCCCTCTATCAGGACTGTGATAAGGTGTTTCCTGATAAGATATGAGTTATGCCTTCCAAAGAAGAGACAAAGCAAAGTGCCCAGGCTGTCCTCAGCACAAAAAATCTTCCACCCAGCCCTTCTCCTTTTTGAAGAGGTGGGAATGGGCTGTATTAGCATCATGGGGTTCAAGGTGCAGGATGGGCACAGGAGACTAATTGGTCAGCCCCATCAAAACTGGCAAAGGCTTGAGTGTCATCCTCCTTTCCTGGCAATATCGGATAGGAGGTTCCCAATTCTGATTCAAAGATTGATAAAGGCATCCACACTAGCCAGAGGCTTTACCCAAGACAGCTTGTCCTTAACATGATCATTACGACTGTACATGTTGAACCTTTCTAGTCTGGCACGCTCTGGTCCAGCATCATCGATGGTCCAGCATGATTTTAGCCAGATGACAATGTATTATGGGTGTATTATGGGCCAAGTTTCCCAAGTTTGTTTCCAGCCACCAGTCCTGGATCTCAGTATTTTATGCTGTTATTTAGCTCTCATTTATCCTTAAGTGTCTTCTAAGAGCCCAGTAAGCAGTGCAAGTGTTGGTAATGTGCTAGACAATATTGACCTCCTGTGTTCCAGCAAATTTTCTCATCTGGCACCGGTGAGGTCCTGAGGGTGCAACATGAGAGAGCTTCAACCTGCACCAAAAATGGCAGTGCTGCATAGCCTCATTCCATTCCTTCTCTGCCTCCAGGAGACAAAAGTCAGTAGCATAGTTAGCAGCCAACCAACATCACTTCATGAGAGTCTGGAGCCTGACATCTGCTGCACAAGTAGAGCATGAGTCACCAAAGATTAATGACATGGCGTGGCTTAAATCAGTTCAAGAGAAAACTGAAATCAGTAGACCAGGGCCAATCTCTCTCCTGTCAGCAAGCTGATGATAAGTCCTATACTAACCTTGTTGAGTGCCATACAGGAGACGCTTGTTGAGAAATCCACAATACTTTCCCTAATTACCACTTGCAGGGTAATAGTGCCTCTGGCATTCTGCACCTGCAAGATATTGTTAGGTCTGAAGACTCTGAGAGATGCCTAATAGCTCCATTAAGGAAAGGTTGGCTATAGTGGGGTCCTGTCCTAACAGCTGGAAGAGATTTTGTGGGCTGTTCAGCCTGTAAGTTAGATACGTGGAGCCTGACACAATGGTTAGAACTGGGCTGAGGCAAGCTAAGAACCACATTCAGGGATCAGGAACCAGAGGCAGAGGTCAAAGCCAGACCCAAGAAGCAAAGACAGGGAGTGGAGCAGAGCCAGGAACCAGAACAGGTGTTGGAGCCAAAGCTGAGTCAGAGAACACAACCAAAGGTTTGAAGTGGAAACAGAGCTAGGAATCATAGCCAGGCAGCGGAGATGAAGTCAAGAGTCTACTGCGGTCCTAAATTCTTATTACCCAAAGCATCCTGAAGAATATTATTCTGCTATTGCTATCACTTTGCAGCTGAGATTTAAAAGACGTGGGTACCTACTAGAAAGCATGTGAGGGCAGGGGATGTCCTATTGCTTTTATAATATAACTAGACCCTTGGCTTGAGACCTTCAAATAGACTTCACAAAACTATACCTATTCTAACCTAGCCCCCTATTTAAAAGACTTAGGCTATGTCTACACTTAGAAAACACTTTGAAATGGCCATGCTAATGGCCAAATTGAAGAATACTAATGAGGCACTGAAATGAATATTCAAGCACCTCATTAGCATGCTGCCAGCCACGGCACTTTGAAAGTGCCACGTTTAGTTCACACACGGCTCGTCCACATGGGAGTCCTTTTGAAAAATTTGGCCGTTCTTTATCATGGTTTTTTGAGAGCCAGATTTGCAGACTCAAAAGTCGGGACTGAGACAGTTCACAAAAGCAGCCTGAGGCTGACCTGCACCCAGGCCTGAAAATGGGGAAGGGAAAGGTCAAAGAGGGAACTGCTCCATGGCTGGGTGATTTAAAGGGACCTGGGGTTCTGACTGCTGCTGCAGCAGTGGCAGTGCCCAGAGGACCCAGCCCTTTCAATTGCTTCCCCAGTGCTCCATGTGGCTTTTAGGGTTGTCTGGGGAAGCAGGGTGCTGCATGGCGTGCTCCAGGCAGGGCTGGGGCACCACGCTCCAGAAGGTGCTGAGGGTCAGCTGCCCTCAAAGCCACCCCTCCCTGCCCATGGCCCCGCCCCTTGTACAAACATGGAGTCAGCCCCCCCATTGTGCCGATGTGCTTAACATGGCTGCTGGTTCCTCTGCCTGCATCCCACTCAAACAACCCACATGCGCTTCTGTACCACTGAATAGCAAGCATATCCTCTTCCATTTGAGTGCTTCTGCCTTGATCCTTCATAACTCCAGTTTTTCATTTTTTGTCTGAGAACCATCAGTTCTCCCAGGTTCCAAGACAGCTACATCAGCAACCAATATCACTTTTCCCTGCCTGAATATGAAATACATCAATTTCTGTCAGCTGCAGATCTGTTGGTGGATCTGTCGATAAATAAACACAGTAATAAGCGGAGGTTTCTATACATGTTTCTGTGTCATTTCTTGGAGATGCTTTGCAATTACCTCTATAAAATCTTCCATGCTGTGGGTGTTAATATAGTTTGAGCCAAGATTTTTGGTCCACAGATTTCAGAGAATTGCAAAATATCTAAAACGGAGTTAACATGATGGCTAAATGGGCTAATACAATACTTGGATGCATGAACTATAGTAGTAGAGAAATTCTTTCAAGACTGTAGTGTGACCATTGCTGGAATACTGTGTGATTTTTAAGGGATGTTAAGACAAAGCTGCAAAATTTTGGATCTTCTCGTGGTGAAGTTTACCAATCTACTAAGTAATAGGAACTTCTTATGGATAACGTAGTAATTTCTCTGCTTCCTCAAATTTCACATAAGCAGCACAATGATTATGAATATTCAGGGCCATCCCTAGCAATACACAAAACACGCGGCTGCTTTGTGCATAGGGCACAATGAAATTTGGAGCACCAAATTGCCCCAATTTTCATGGTGCTCTATACAGCCGGGTGATGCAGATGGGTTCCCGTGACTCCCAATCCCATCCCTTGGCTCTTTCCCCCCTCACAGGCTGTGCCGAGGCCCTGCTCGCCAGGCCGTGGCAAGAGGTGTGAGCACAGTCTGGAGGATGCAGGAGGCATGGGTAGCTGCACAGTCAACACCTGGAGAGAAATGGTGGTTTCCTCTTCAAGTGCCAATTCTCTGGGCCGGCTGCACAGCCATCTTCTGGTCCTCCTGAGTCCTCCAGCCTGTGCTTGCACCATTTGCTGACACCTGCACCTCCCACCTGCTCCCCTGATACTATCAGGTGAGCCAACTTCACTGCCTTTCCCTTGCCTAGACTTGGCAATTCTCCTGAACCAAAGGACCAGAGCTATTTGTGGTAATGGCATCCAGTTCATACAGTCCAGGAGAACTGGCAACCGTACTCCTGTCCCCAACAGCTTCTGCTCCTCCCCGCAGCCCCCTCCCTTAGAGTGCCCACTCCCCTTGTGGGATTTGAGGGGGGAGGTGCCAGTGCTGGGCTACATAGGGAACCAGCACTAGTGGGGATGACCCTGGCTATGTCCACACTAGCCCCTTCCTTTTGGAAGGGGCACGGTAATGAGTGAGTTGGGAAGATGCTGAGGCGCTGCCATGACTATGCAGCACCTTATCAGCATAACGGTGAAAGCGGCACTTCTGAATCGCGCATGGCCACCATTATGCTAATGAGGCGCTGCATAGTCATGGCAGCACCTCATTAGCATCTTCCCAACTCACATATTACCGTGCCCCTTCCGAAAGGAAGGAGCTAGTGTAGACGTAGCCCCCGTGTATATGAAGGGAATCACATATCAGACCTGTTCAGAAAACTCCTGACTTCTATAAATTAAACATGTATTTCATCTTTTTGTCAGGAAACCTCTAGGTACTTAGTCGTCCATGATTTCTGGCAAGATTTAGAGTTATGTTTTTTATATTCCCTAGTATACTCTTCTGTGACATGTGTCTTTTAGGCTTACTTACCTGGGGAGCTTAAAATGTGACCTTTTGTTGATCCTTGCTGGTGAGGTTATTAATCCCCAAACCAGCAACAGTGTATTGAGGGGTGGGGGAAGGACATTTAATGTGTTCCTGACATTTTTCAGATAGAGTTTTTTAAATCAACCAAGTCTGTGTGTAAATAGTTTTTAATACAGATATGTCCTTACCACCAGGGCACAACTCTCAATGCTTTTCCTTTTCTAGAGCAGACTTCTATTTGCTTCATGGGCTTCTAGGATATAGGGATGTTTTTCGCTAGCCTGCCTGTAGTTAGAGCTCTCCCCTACAGTTAATCTGAACATTTTTATAAGAATTAAATTAATATGGGAAAAATTAGTAAGTGGCAGTTAATGTGCCTTTTTTTCATTACGTTATAATTGTTGTTCTGAATGCTTGAATGTGCAGGAAGATTTAATCATTGAGTATCAGTCTTCTGAAGTATTGGTTCCACAGCAAAGTGGTATTAATTGGTCCAATTTGGCCACCAGTAGTTAAGACACTGGCGCTTGGCTGTTTCACTTTTAAGCCAGCAAGGAATTAAATGTTGTATTCTTTCTCCTCTTGAAAATGAAAGGCAGGTTTCATGCCACATATCACCAGTTATATGCAGAGTTTGAGTCATGTTGATTTCAGGACGTTAAAGAGACTAGGTGGATGAGGAAATATCTTTTATTGAACTAACTGCTGTTGGTGTGATAGAAAGACAAGCTTGTAACCTCACACAGAGCTCTTCTTCAGGTCTGGGAAACATACTCCATGTCACAGCTAACTACAAGCTGGAACAGATTGTTAAGCACCATACATATTTCAAATATCAGAGAGGGAGCTGTGCTAGTCTGTGTCTTTAAAAACAACAAGAAGTCCTGTGGCACCTTATAGACTAACAGATATTTTGGAGCATAAGCTTTCGTCATATTTCAAGGGACCATTCAAGGTGAAGCAATCTACTAACACTCCTCCATTTATAGTGGGGGCTGAGAGAGGAGGAATGCAGCTGTGGTGTATGTTATTGAGTTATAGATTATTGTAATAAGTCATAAATCCAGTGTCTCTGTTCAGTGTGTGGTTTTTAGTGTCTTGCAGAATTATGAATTTAAGCTCCCAGGCTCATCTTTTGAAAGCGTTGTGCAGATTTCAAGTGAGAATGAGGACTGAGAGGTCAAATATAGAGTGATCACTTTGTGAGAAGAGTTCACCCACAGATGATTTGATGTTTTTATATTCTACCATTTTTCTCCGTGAGTTCATTTCAGAGAATAGTGATTGTCTGGTTTCACCTACATACTTATTACTGGGGCCTCTAGTGCACTGGAGGAGGTATATCGCATGTTATGAGGGGCCTGTGTAAGACCCATGCTTTGTACAGGGTGTTAATTATTGCCATAGCAAAGATAAGTCTGCAGGTTTGCACCTGTATTTCTGGCAGAGCCTGGTACTGCTTTAAGGTGGTGTGTCTTGACCTGTGGGGAGCTTGCTTCTGACAATGAGCTTGCAGAGCTTGGGATTGTCTAAAGGATAGAAGAGATGTTTCAGGACAGACTCACTTCAGGATAGGGTCCCCATTATGTAGTTGTTTGATGATACCTGTGACAGATTAGCCTCCATGGGATGCCACCTGATGTGATGAAGATACCACTGAGCCAACTTTTCTGCTAGCTCAGGCACCTTTTAACATTTTCTTTCAGAGCTAGGCTCTTAAGATTCCTCCAGCACACACAAAGACAAAGCCACAGCCAGATGCAGAATGAAACACACACTGAGGTCAGCTATGCAAGAGCTCATTTTAAGGGTCTTCCCACAGCACCAAGATGTCCACCTCCCATGGAGT
This sequence comes from Carettochelys insculpta, assembly GCF_033958435.1. Lineage (NCBI taxonomy): Eukaryota > Metazoa > Chordata > Testudines > Carettochelyidae > Carettochelys > Carettochelys insculpta. Next base: position 143,877,226 of record NC_134137.1, read on the forward strand.
ACAAACCTCAAGTTATATGAAATCCGCCTCCTCCTTCAGGGATGCACACCTTCCACTTACTCCCCCGCATTTAGAAATTACGTAAACTGGGTTAGAGTATGAACAAGGAATAAGTTTATTAACGCTAAAAAGATATATTTTAAAGTGGCCAAAGAGGTAGCCAACAGAACAAAGCAGATTACTAAAATACTACCAAACCTGCAAATTAAGCTAAATTCACAATAGAAATTTTTATACATAATAATTCCTTACCCCCAGATATTGTTTCAGGTAAGATTCCTTCACAGGTCAGAATTATCATTCAGACTGGGTCCAGCAGTTCTTTCCCTCTCTTCCCTCAGTTGGAATCCTTTTGTTTCCAAGTATCAGAGAGGTAGCCAAGTTAGTCTATATCTTCAAAAACAACAAGTCCTGTGGCACTTTATACACTAACAGATATTTTGGAGCATAAGCTTTCGTGGGCAAAGACCTGCTTCGTCAGTTGCATCTGCCCAAGAAAGCTTATGCTCCAAAATAACTGTTAATCTCTAAGGTGCCACAAGACTTCTTGTTTTTGTTTCCAAGAGTTTTCAAAACAAAAAAGCAGTCATGTAGCACTTTGAAGACTAACAAAAGAGCACGGGTGGCTACCTGTCTGTGACTATTCACAAGTGTTTTCAAGGATCTCTCTGTGTGGGGAGGTGGAGAAGAAAGTGAAGACTTCCATTGCTTTTCTCCCCTGCCTGATATAGAAGTTCCATAAACGGAAGACTTTGGATTCCCCACCCACCCAATGGAACAGTTCAGCAGCCCCAGGTGGTGATTTGTGTCAGGTGACCAGTTAATCCATGAGTCAGTGACATTATGGAGCATCTGCAGGAAGTCCAAGTCTTTTCACGGTTCATTGTCCTTACTGGTGGGCCATCAGTCCCATCTGGCTTTCCCATCCTTGTGCCTGAAGTGGTAGCAGTGGGTGTCACCCAAAGTAGCATGGTTGAAATACAAATACAAATATTCCTACCTTCAGAGAGAGAAATTATAAGGACATACAAATTAGATAATTGCATCTCAGTTATTTCATGTCCCTATCATAAACATTTTTCTCATAAAGAATGTGGAGTACAACGTCACAGTACCTTGTATGGGTTCCAATGGGGAGTGGCAGCTTACAATAAGGGGTGTGTGATCAAAAGAGATTTTATTTGTGTATTGGAGGTGGTTCTCTCAACTTCCAAAGTTGAGCCTGGGAAATTAACTTCATAGCTTTCCTACACACTAAAAATTATGGACTGACGCTGGATTTATGGCTAATTAGAACAATCTGTAACCCATTAACAACCCCCTTACCTTTCTTTTCCCTCCCTGGCCGAAGGGGTGTTAATGGGCCACTTCGCTGTGAATTGTCTCTTGAAATATATGTTAATTCCATATGCTAAACAATTTTTTCTACCTTTTATGTAGCTGTTACACCATAGTATGTCTACAGGGCTCAAGCTGTGGAGCTGTTTAATTGCGGTATGGGCATTCAGGCTCAGGCTGGAGCCCAGGCTCCAACATGCTGTGAGGTTGGAGTGGGCGTTCTGTGGACGCTCAAAACTTGTCTTTCTCACCAACAGAAGCTGATCCCCTAAAAGATATTTACCTCGCCTGACTCATCTGCTCTTTGCCGCAGCATCTGCAGATCACTCGGCAGGAACAATAGACAGGCTCTGTACAGTTAAGTCTTCTGTGCAGTTCCTATGTTGATTCCCATCACAAGCTACACTTTGCTTTCATACCTATTTAATTCCTCTGTGCTCTCAAGTAAATTTATTCCAGAAGCAGCTCCAGTGTATTTTCAGCTAAATGACACAGTAAAGCTGCCAGAATTCTCCCTGTTTTCAGAGTCCTGACGTACCTCTTTAGGACTGCCATTAAAGTGTAGGCAAGCTCTTGAGAAAGGGGTCAGTATCGTAGTGGAATCATTTGAGGGGCTCTAGGTACAGCTGTGCCAGTACTTCCATTAAAAAGCCGAGCTTTCAGGGATTACAAGTCAGCAGTACGTCTAAACCACTAAATTAGATATGTAGTTATTATTTGTGTGAGCTGAAATGAGACTCACAGGAGAGGCACGAAGGGTCAAGTGCCCATCCGGCGTGGGTGGGAAGAGAAAGGGGAGGGGCCAGAGCTGGAAGGGAAGAGGCAGCATGGCCTGGGATGCTATCCAGTGCAGTACAGCAGTTGACTAGGAGAGTAACTGGCTACAGCAGTGGTAGGTTCCCCGCCACCCCTCTGCCCCCCAGTCCCCCTGCCTGGCTCAGATTCTGGCAATGGTGGCCAAGTAAACTGGAGGTCTTCCCCCATGCATATACACTCACACATCTCCAGCATGCTCAGAATTAGCTCCTGTCCTCAGCAGTAAAGCATGACCAGGGACTGAGCTGCTGTTGCCCCCTCCCCAGCCAGGCTTTCCCAACAAGCTTTGGCTGCACACAGCTTACTGTGGGGATGGGAGTCCGGTGACTTACTCAGCCGCTGTCCCTGAAGACAAGCTTGGGGGAGAGCAGCCTGCAGCTGCCACAGTCAAGCACTCTCCCAGGAAGCTGATGTACTGCACCAGGCAGCATCTGGGGGTGGCTCCGGGGCCAGGCTACTAAGGGCTAGCAGCTGCAAATGGCAGAGAGAGACAGCACAGTGGGGGTACAGAGCCTTCCACACAAGTAATATGGCATGGGGGAGGGGGCACTGTGAGAGGCTTGGGCCAGGCTCAGGGCAGGGAGAAGTCATGTGGACAGATCATGTATTCTCTCTTTTACCTGGGCACACTCAGTATGGAGAGGACCCAGCCATCTAGCAGTGGAGGTTAAGATGAGGTCTTCCACGGTCAGCTGCTCAACAGCACAAGATCTGAATCTGTTACTATGAAAGGCTCGGAAATGCTTATATGAACACAATCTGTTAAGTATTCCCCCAAGAGACCACAATGAGTTTTTCAAGTCATTAATGTACATTATGGCCTTGTCTACACCCTTGCAGGAATTAAATTATCTGAACTGGTTCTGGTCATAGTCTAGCAGTAAATGTAGACAACAGCAAAACATTGCCAGCCCTGGTTCAGCTAACCAGGATTAACTGATACTTAGAGCAAGGGCTAATTCCAGTCTACCAAACCAGGGCTAACCATGGTTTTTGTTATCTACACTTGCAGTATAATTGTGGGTTAGCATCAGTTCAGCTAGCTGAATACTGGTAACTGACTGGTGATTGGAAAAGTTCTACTTCCAAGGGTAAACAAGGTCTGTACATAAAAGAAAAAGGAATTTGAAAACAGTCACCAAAATGTTTGAAACACTCCCTCTGACAGACATGAGCCTGGGAATTCAAAGGAAAGCTGTTACTTAATCCTTATCTTGCACTATCTGAAAACTGTCAGTTTAAATATTTATAGTGATGCTCTTCTATTGTATTTAATTCATCTGCGGCAGGGGTAGCCAACACGTGGACCCAGAAGAGTTAGGGGGAGATCCAGACTGCCCGTTCCTTTTGAACAGCCTGCAAAATCTTTTTGTGTACCCATTAGCATTATTTTCCTGGAATCTGGCACCTGACTATGCTATACCTTCCCCAAGAAATTTGGACCCCGGCAAAAATAACTGATTACTCCTGATCTTTTGTCCCTTTGGATATGTAATCAAATTAATATTCATAATTATAACCATTGAAGTCCCCTTCCAGCTTTCAAAATGGTGGGAACTACAACACCAATGACTCAGTCTTGCTTCATAGCAGGTCTGAACTGTCCAGACATATATGATTTACACAGTAGCACAGGAAAATGGGGTTTTCTTTATTCCTGTTGCTCAGACAATATAAAAAAGCAACTTTTCACCACATCTCATCAAGCTAACGTGACATTACTCAGAATTTACTTATCACAAAGGCAGCAAGTCAGTTTTGGTGGATGCATTCATGCACTTCTGATATCTGAACCAAATTGTGGTAAATTGCGAGTGGATCATGTGTCCTTATAAAAGCAAGTACCCTGAAATGATCCATGGGTCACTACTCAGACATCTGTAATTTGAAATTGCAGTGGTTTCTGCTCTGCATAATTTAGACATGAGATTTTTTTTTGTTTTTTTGTTTTTTTTATGATAAGATTATCAAGAAGATGCAGCGGCAGAGTAGCTACCTTTAAGCATATCCCTGGAGCTTTTTATTTTAGATAGAAAGTTTTTGAAGCTTTACTATATCACTTGTGGAAGACAGAAACACCAGATGCTCAAGGTAAGGAAATGGCCATGCTAGTGTTAGCTTCAGTCTATCAAGTGTTAACCACTAAGTCCCCAGGTCATTTTCAGAGGCGGTAAGGAGAAAAAAACCCACATCATCTCTCATTACACGACATGCAAAAGGGTCCAATGAGTTCCAGGGGGGTCATGAGAAATGCTGACAGAATTATTGACAAAATAATTATCTCTTTTTCTTTAATTCCTTGGCAATTTCAAGCCACAGAGAATGAGTGGAAGGGACTTCTACCTCCATCCATGTTGTTCAGATATCCTCTGTGGACCTCTGACTATAAATAAGAACTGTAAAAGGAAGAGAATAGCAAAATCCTGAGTGCACCCATCTTTCTTTTGAATACACTCCTTGGTTTGGGGTATTTCTTTTTCAGTTAAACATTTCCCAGTGTGGCCAGTAATGTTCTGCACTATGCTGTTTGAGAAGTTTCATCAAATGTGGAAGTTTTGACCACATCCCTGCAGTCCCAGCTGCTTATTGACTTAACTATACAAGGTATAGCGGGCTCAAATGCCAAATAAATTTAAATGCATGTATGGCTACAGTGATGTGTTGACACAAGTTACTGTCAGAAGATAACTTTCAACCAACCTTCTGTCGACAGCTCACAGCCACGTATGAAAGCAGACTGCTCTGTTGACAGAGAGTGGCTAGGTTGCCCAGCCGCTCTCTTCAACAGAATCACCAACCAGAAGCACAGCAGACAGGGCTGCCTGGTGTCCTGAAAGCCCTATCTGTCGACAGAGGGCCCCCCAGAGTGTCCATACTGACTTTCTGTCAACAGATGCTATCAAGCAGGGAGTTCTGCCTCCTGGGGGAACAGCAGAACGCTGCACACAGAAGCACTGCGTTGCGTCAATTTACTGTCAACAGAACACGCTTGTAATGTGGACGCTGCGTGTTTTGGAAGCAAAATGCCAGTTTTGTCAACAAAACTCTGTAGTGTAGATGTAGCCTATGTCTTCTGGGGGTTCTCCCATCATGGCCTCTGCAGCATGTCTCCATCCACTTTTTGCGACCTTCAATTTTTTGCCTGGTATGACTCCTATACATGGATGGACTCTGCATTAGTGTTCCAGCGAGTCACTTGGAAATTTCATCAAGCAGTGGGGGACCAGAAATAGGTTTAATATATATCACTCTAAACCTATTTGTTTGTTTGTTTTCAAGCAGAGATGCTAAGGGGGAAAGGCAGCTTTTGCCCTTCATTTCAGATAATTTTCTGAAAATGCTTTTCAAGTACTTCATTTCAGGCATTTTTCCAGTTTACAGCCACAGTTATGAAAACACTAAAGATGTTTTGTCAACAAAATGCATGGAGTGTCTACAAACAAAATGTGTTTTGTCAACAGAAACTGTCGACAAAAAAGAACATGTAGACACGCTGGGGGGGCCCTTTTCTCCATAGAGCGGATCAAAAGATCAATCCACTTTTATGTGTAGATGAGATCTGTTGACAGAAGTTTTTTCAGAACATCTGTTCCGACAGTAACTTCTGTAGACAGATGCTTCTAGTGTAGACATAGCCTGAGAGTGCTTGACTGCATTAAAATGGAACGGAAAACCCTGGTTCCACTCCCCTGTTCTCCTTCAGTCCTGCAACCCATTTAGTGCTGTGCCCAGTTTTGGTCACCTCTCCTTAAGGAAAACACAGCAGAGACTGAAAAAGAATAGAAAACAGCCCCCAAAATGAGCACGTGCTAAGGGCTCAATTAAAGAAGCCATTAGCTAGTAGAAGTTTTATTGAGTCTACAAAATCTAGGAACACTGGTATATATTCTTGTGCATCAGCTACTGGCACTTTATCTATTAAATAAGCATTTAAATGTATACAGACATTTCTTTTAGCACACAATAAAACTTAATACCTTTTCTTCCCTTTCTTTTAAAACCCTTCTCTTTCTTTCCCTCTTCCTACTCCACTGTTTATTGTTTTCACTGCTTCTTGCCTAAAATGTAAATAATGTGCATTCTTTGGGGCAAGCTGTGTCTTCTTTTATAAAGCAAGGAGTACATACACTGTTGAGTACAGTGTAAGTAACAAGAGCAATGAAGACAGATAGCAGTATAGAGGGGCAGAGATACAGGGGATAGTTCAAAAATTAGAAATATTCAGATTGGAAATAAGAAGAGCTAAAGAAAACTTGAGTGATTCAGTAACAACTGTATGAGGTATATCAGCTTGATCTCTTTTCCCTTTCTTCATTGTGACAAAATAGGAGATAAGGGATCACTTGATGAACCGCCTGGGTGTTTAGAATAATTCAAGATAAATTGTTTTTTACAAAGTAAGACACTACTTTCTCAGCCTCCAGTCGAATAATGTGGTGGGTTTTAAAAGATCTGGATAATGTGGTGACCATTAGTAATGTTTGCAGTGTTATGCAAGGAGGAATAAGGTTTGCCAAATATTAACTAGACCCAATATTCCACTGTCTGGAGGGAAGAAGGAGCAAAAATTACTGCAGACTCAGCAGTAACTCCACTGTTTTCCCCCACAGGAGAACATCAGGCAAGCATCTGCATAGTGCTGAGTTTCCCATTTCCGAAGCACAGAGCTGAAAAAAAGCCATCTGGGTGAAGCATACCGTGGTGGCGTCACATCCCTTCCCATGCTCTCCATGCATAAATGTTGAAGAAGAGACAACTAATTTTCCAGTACTACCCCCATGTGTTCCACTATGAGTCACATATACTACATGTGTCTGGAGCTAGAGAATTCCTGAAAGCACCAGAGCACGTTCTGTTAGCCGCAGTACCTCCAGCACCACAGACCCCTAAATTGAAGAGCTTACAGCAGGGGTGGAGAAGCCCTGACTGAGGTCCAAATCTGGACAACAGTTTCCCTGGATTCAGCCCACAAGGCTTGGGGATCCCCTCCCCAGTATCTGGCCCGCAGGAGGGTGAGGGGTGTGCAGCGTCAAGGCTCATGAGACAGAGGCAGAGCCAGGTAAACCAGGGCCGGATCTGGCCCACGGGCTGTGATAAGGTGCGGGGAGGTCGGGGTGGGGGCAGGAAGCAGCTCTGTGTGGTGCCACTGTTGCTCGCTGCTTTTCCCCCAGCCAGGGCAAGGGGAGAGGGAGCAGCAGTAGCAATGGCAGCGCTGCCTGGAGAATTCATCCCATTGCGCGGATTGTCTGGAACTCCAGCCAATCAGAACAGTGGAGAGAGGTACCTGGGCGGGGGGCGGTGGGGGGCGTGCAGAGATGTGTGCTTCATGGGGATGTGGCACAGGTAAGCTGCAGACCTGTGCCCCTCAACCCCTCCCTTGCCCCCCTCCCACCCAGAGTCCTCATCCCCATCTACTCCTGCCCCTCCTTTCCAGACTCCACCCACAAACCTCCTGCACCTTCCTACCACCCAGAACCCACAATCCCAGCCCATCCCTGCATGCCCCTCCCACCCAGACCCCCTACCTGCAGCCTGACCTGCACCCCACTCCAGCCCAAATTGCCCCCATCTCTCTTCTGCACCACCCTCCTGTTCAGACCTCCTCAGTTCCCAGCCTGCTCCCACACCCTCCCTCCTGCCCAGACCCCACACCCAAAGCTACTTCCTGGCAGCTGCCACACTGAACCTCTTATGTTGGTTCCTCCCCAGAGCCTAGAGGGGCCCAAAAAGGTACTAGCCCTGCCCCCCACCTGTAGCCAGACAGAATCCCCCTGCTTTACTCCATCTTGCCCCTCTTAGGTGCCTCAAAGCACGAAGGACAAAGAAGAAAACAGCACAGTCTTAGAATGCTTGAAAGCACAGATGTGCTTATCTCATGCACAGTCTTTGATGCTTCAAGAACACAGGATGTGCTGACCCAATCATGACCCTGGAAAACGGAAAAACACAGATAAGAGGGCTAACAAGCCAGCCGATGACCACAGGGCCTTAAATTGCCCTTCGCTGGTATTGCTAATTGATATGCCCACACAATCGTCCCAGAAGAGGAGCCTCGAACCCCTACCAAAGAATGTCCTGCCTTAATGATTTAGTTACCTTTATCTTACAAGTGTAAATTAAATTGCAACTCTCTTGTAAGAACTGGCGTCACAAAGGTGAACCAGCATAATTGGCATCTAACAGATAAGGAAGAGTGTGCATGACCCAAGGGGTATAAAGAAGGGTCTGGCAGACCACTCTAACTGAGCTCCAATTACCTATACCTGCTGGTCAGGTAAGGTCTTTGCCTCCCGAGGTCCCAGGGGATGCCCTCCTCGCATATCTTCTTCCCGACGGATTGAGTGACAGACCTGGCTACTCCGGAGTCAAAGGATGCAGGGGTGAGAATTATACCTGTAATGTACTTTGTGCACATTTAATAGTAAGAGCTCTGTAAACTGAGGCGCTTTGTCCTCAAATGTGTAACTTTCATTTGTAATCTTATTGGTATATCATATGTATCATCCTACTAGTAGTTAAGAAGATAGAGCAATAGCCTTGTAACCACTAAGATTCTTATTTCTGCCTTTTAATAAATAGTAACCATTTAAGCTTTCAGCCTGACTCCTTCCAGTTACTGTAACTCGGCCAAACACAAAACAAAGAACCTTAGCCGTTTGGCTATATCAGCCTGGTCAGTGGTAAGACGCAGTAAAAGCTGAGCGCTGAGTCATGTCACCTCCACGGGACAGACTCCTGGGGCACCCGTCAGCCTCCCTGGCTGCCCACTGCGAAGGGACTGTCAGTCCTAGCAGTTAAAGACTCGGGTGAATCTCTGGGGCATCCATCAGCCATTCTGGCTGCCCGCTGAGAAGGGACTGTCAGTCCTAGCAGTCAAAGACTCGGGCATAACTAGGCTCACAGACTACTCATTTACCCAGCCATCGGCTAACACCACCCAAGCTCTGGGACTGGTGTGCAAGGGGAGCATCTCCTTTTTGTTTATTTGTTTTTCAGTCAGTCACCATGTCAGTGATGGTTGGTTTCTAGTAAGGGTTGGTGAAGTTCCCCACCCCTGACTTACAGCATCAAAAAAAAGACAATCAATACCTCAATTCTGTCAGTTTCAGCTCTGGTTTGCCTAACTGCAGCACAGTAAATGCTCTGGGCTCTTCATTTTGTACAGAAAAGACCCAACATACTTCAGAGAGGGAAGAGTCTTATCCTCCATTCGCAGACATTTTTGTTTTACTGGATCCCCATCCCCTTCTCCATCAGATCCTTCACTGACAAGAGAGACCCTGACTCACTCAAGAGATGCAATCTATGGGAGGAATCTATCTCTTATTCCAACATCTAGCCTTGGTTTGGTTTCCCTCCTGCTGAACCATTGATACCACCAATGTACCCAGAATAGGCATTTTCTTTCTCCAGATACTCCTAACTACTCAATGAAATTATGTTTCTACCTCAGATGCACACCTTCCCACACAGGAGACCCAGACCAGTCTAGAACCAACCTCCAATCCCATTGTCTGTCTTGGAACCCGATGCCATGGTTTCTTCATGACCACCTTGTGTCCCTGTAGCAGGCATCACATGGTGCCTATCAGGCTTAGTGGTCAGGTTATGGCATGGAGCTGGCTGTTCTGGTAGTCCAGGGCTTGGTGTCCAAGCAACAGTTTGTTTCCTGCATGGAGTCATCCAGGATCTCTCAGTAGGCCCAAGAAACAGGAAATGACAAGGGTATCTCATCCCAGCACAAAGCCCAGATGACAGAGGCACCGGATGGCTCAGTTCTTTATAGCTGCCACTCCAGATCAGCCTCTCCTGGCCTGCTTCCTACCTTCTCTGTTTTCCTTTCAGCTGAGGGCCTCTCTCCAGCCTTATCACAGAGTCTTCCTAGTTTGGGAGTTCAGCTAGTGGGGGCAGAATGCTTCCCAGTTCATTCTCAGAGTCATGTTGTCCCCTGTCCTTACTCACTGTACTTACTGTGTCGTACTCACACCCCCAGTCCTTTCCCTGAGGATTACTCTCCCTAGCAACTGCAGCACTTGCCTTTTTGCAGCCAATCTATCCTCCTCACACCCCTATCTACCTGATTGTCAAAGCTCCCTTTTAAGCAGGTCCTTTTGAAGGAATATGCCTGACAGCTGGTGAGGAGAAGGGCCTTCTTGGCTCAATATGGTGCCACCACTCCTTTAACCTTAGTGTGGGCTCTGGAAATGCCATCAGGTAGACTTTAGACCTTATCAGAGTGTCTCTAAATTCAGCCATGACAAGGGCATTTATCCGCTGGGGTCAGATTCCAAATAATGAACAAACTCATAAATAAGATTATGGGCAACTCTTGAACACCCATCAGAAGAGCTTCCCTCTCTGTTCTGGGACATAGGCTTCAGGGTCTTGTGTCATGCCATTCACCAGACCCCATCTTTGTTTCCTGCAAGCATGCCTTCAAACGGTATATACTCCAAACAAAGAGGACTCTGAATGCCATAGTTAACTGTGCTCCTGAAAGTAACATCAGCTCTACTTCGATGGAGGAGTCTTTTCTTCATTTTTTTCCCTCTCTCCAGACAGAACGATCATTACAGATGCATTCCTCTTTGGCTGGGAGTGGGGGGTGGCTCATAGAAGCCTCTGCACAGCATAGGGTTCACAAAAGACCAGGATCTACATCAACAAAAATCTTGGAATTGCTCATTCAATCTTAGTCCATGGTTTGGGAGAACAATAACAGGAAGAGAAGGCAAATATACAGAAAGAAGAGCATTTGTACACTATACACATAATGAACGTACCATATTCTGGGAAAAAATACTCCCAAAATGATTTTTTTGAAAAAAAGAGTCTAAATAATATACAAGTTGTTGGCATTCATCCAAAGTTAATCAACTCAAAATAATCTCAGTGATCATAATAAAATTAATAAATTTAGTTGTGTACTTTCTTATTGTGTAGCTCCTTAAAGAAAAATTATAATTAAAACCTTCATACAAATTCTTACTATAACTTTATTGCATGTCCCTATCTCACCACACTTTTTATTGCAAGGGAAAATTCTTTTACAACAAAACGTCCAAGGGACAACACAAAGTCACAATTCCATTTCCAGAGGAACAGTTTCCATCAAAAACAAACAGTCCAACAAAGAAAGCATCAGAACTCAAAACTTGGAATCCCCTGCCACAGATATATACATGACGTTTTTCCCCAAAGCAATAAACAGTCTCAGTTCAAAGAAACCATTCATAGGGCTATGTAATGCTCTCCAATGTCAGAAGATGAATCAGTCTCTGCACGTTGACTCTCCAAGTTTGAATATCATCCAAAACCCATTCTTTGCTTGAGCTATATTTTCCATAAGCATTTTCTTTTCTGATGTGCTGTTTCAATGGAAGATTAGGAAATGGTCACTGCTGGTATTCTGAATTCTTTACCTCTCTGGAGAGAGCTACTTATCTTCAAGAGGGGAACCTCCTCCAGCCTGCCATTTCAGCTCTGTGAAGGCTCAACTGATTCAGTGGGAGCCAAATATTTCCTGTACAATGTCTGAGGACATATGTGAGTAACTGTGTTTACCAATCCAAAAGCAGTTCATCTTTATGCAAAGATTCCTTCTGTGTTGCTGCCAAGGTCAGCAGATCCTTGGGGTACATGCCACCTAAGTGTTGGCCGTGAATATGAATACCAACAAAGACAGATTCACTCGGCATGCCTGATTTTATTTGATAAGCTTTTGAGTTCATGATTTAGCATGTGTCACATCCTCTTTTCCATAGTAACAGAGAGGAAGCCGTGCTAGTCTATACACTATCAAAACAAAAAGCAGTAAGTAGCACTTTAAAGACTAGCAAAATAGTTTATTTTATATTTATTTATTTATATTTATTTATATATTCTCTTTTCCATTTCTACTTCTCTGAGACTTATTCACTTGCTTTCTCATATAGGACTTTACTGCACAGTGCATAATCTGCAATTGATTTATTTTATTTTTCTGTCTAAAGACCACTGCAAACACCTCTACGTTCCACCAGAACAGTCCCAGACATTTTTTCCCCCCAGACTTAAAAGTCTTTTGAATATCACAGGTCATTGAATTACACCAACAATTTTGTATTTGCACAGTGCAATATATATACATATTAATCTGTGCAAATGCAAAATTATTTGAGTAATTCAATGACTTGTGATATTCAAAAGACTTTTAAGCAGGTGTGTGTGTGTACACACCTGCTTTTTTCCATATCTGATATGGAGGGGTGGGGGAAGGTGACTTAAGGAGTTGAAGCCTAGTGAATGACTTAATAGCTGGTTTGCGGTGCTGTAGCCATATTGGTCCCAAGATATTAGGCAGAAAAGGCAGTTGGATATTCTACTGAAGCATCTTTTTTTGGTGTGAGAGACATGCTTTTGAGCTTGCACAAAGCTCTGTGAAAGGTTGAAAAGCTTGTCTCTCACCCACAGAAATTGGTCCAATAAAAGACATTACCTCACCCACCTTACAAATGGTAAACAGTTAATGAGGCTGTCAATTTGCAAGCCCCCAGGTTCTTACACAAGATGAAGATAAAGGGAAGTCAACATGAATTTGTCTAAAGGAGTGATGCCAGAATAACAGAACAGATTTCTTCAACAGCACAGAGGTAAGCCCAGGTTCTGTACTCAAACTGATTAGCTCTTTCCCAGGCACTTAAGTAGTAATGTGGTGGAAGCTCTATGAATATTTATATAGATTAGTAGCTCTGCTATAGAGCTATTTGTCTGAGTACTTTTCCTAACAGTGTGAGTCAGGGTTGCAGAAGTGGGCTTTTAATGACATATTGGGGCATAGTTTCAGGGGCTAGAGGCCCACCCACCTACATGCTCAAATTGCCGCATACTTGTGTGCCTATGATTACATAAACATTTACGTTGACTGGATGTGCAGATATCTTAATTCCATGTACAACTGTAATGTCTACATGTATAATCATGGTAAATGCACCTGCGAATGTAGGCACATATGTGTCCCATTAAGACCAGCTATTAAGCTCCACCACAACTGAGGAATGTGTTCTGCATGACTCACTAGAAGCCCTTTACAACTGAAATGCTTCTCTGCTGATATATAAAATGCCATATACAGTAGCTGGAACATTTCCAAGAATTCCAGTATGAAAAATGTTTATATTATTTCTGTGCTCAAAAGGCCTTAGGCATTCCAAAGTAAACTCAAATAGACAAAATAATTGAAAGTTATTAACTCACGTTCAGTCATGCATTTGTTGCTAAGAAAATAAATGTTTGAATATCTTTTTCTTCACTGGGCATAAGGTTTTTTTCAGGGGTGCATTAAAGCTGTGTTGTTGCTTGCTATACTTGCAAATAGGCTCATATCCTTGCGATGTTTCCTATGTTTACTATCTTTATGAAGTGGCTGATCCCCAAAACAATGTGGATCCATGTTTGCACTTCTGGTTTTGGGGTGCTAAAATATGGGGCACTGATTTGGTGAATTGTAGAACGAAGCTTTACTTACAAACTCCAAAGCCCTTCCCCACTTCCAGACTTCTGAGGTGTTCAGAGTTCAGTCTCTTCTCTGCCTGCAATACTAGGGAAATAAAAGGTACCTAGGTTGCAGCAGTGTGTACAGAATATCAGAGACCATGATTGCCATTTCCAAGCACTCCTAGCATCCACTGGCTTGGGAAGTACAAGCAGTGTCCCGTGAGATCCTGAAACCCAGGCATTGATCTATTGCCTCAGTTGGTCTCACAATTGGCATCGACTTTCAGCACAGTGCTACCACATGCCACCAAAACCCATGACACAGCTCAGTGCAGACTAGGAAAATCATGTTGTTAGCAGCAGAAATATTAAATGGAAAAGTGAAGTTGGATTCCTTCCAGCCTTCCAAAGAAGCTCTTGATGTGCATCTAAAATCCTCACTACAGCTAACCTGAGGCAGAAAATGAAAACTCGCCTCAAGTCTGTTTCCATGTAATTATCACCTACTAGACAAAACTGGCTGATTTATCCCCTTTTTCCCCTTTGCAACTAGTGACTGAGTTGCTAGCTTGCTCACCTCCTCCTTTGGCCTCTTGCAACCCATAACGCCCTGCAAGAGGAGTTCAAATGGCTTGACGTGAAAAGGGAAAAATTATAACTATTAAAAAATCTAGTCATAAAAATATAGCTACACGCACACACGCACGCACGCACGCATGCACGCTCAAGATATATGCACCAATAATGCAAAGTAGATACAGTAGAACCTGTCTTTTTAAATGGCTCATTTCAGTTAGAAGGCAATCAAAAAAAAAAAAAACTGAGGAAACAATATTTTATTAATGGACTCACATAGAATACCTGTGGTACCCTTGGACTGGTCAGTCATCTCACTTTGCTTTGCAGGCACAGCAACAGCTGTTTATTCTTCCTCAATAGCCTGAGACCTCAGCAACATGCATACATTTCACTTTCCAGTAAAGTACTGGGCATACACAGGCGTACAGTACTTTGCTTGAATTGAAATGCTGCACATTCCTGAGGTTGCAAATGAATTCCTAACCCTGTATGACTGGTGGCAGGTGAGTCTCAGATGCAAGGAAGTGGCAGCTCCACTTCCTCCAGACTTTGGAAAACAAACCAAAACAAAACAGAGCCACACAGCTGAGAGGAAAATGAACCTGACAGACTTGTCCACTTCTGGGTTACAGCCTCCCTCCTCTCTGAACAGCAAAGCCATGCTGCCTGGGGAATAAGGTCATTGGTTTTAAGTATGAAGGGAACATGCCAGATGGGCAGGATGCAGGGAAATGAATTAATTATATTTGTGCCCAATTAGAATTAATTACCCCTGTTTCACACTTAAAACAGGAATGGAAAAACTTATTTTAAAGGAGCAACTACCAGCAGTGGGCCTGACAGCCTCTGGAGATCTCAGGGCAAAGCAGGAGGGGGAGCTGCCTCTGTCCTTTGGAAGGGATGGAGCCAAGGGTGGAAGGGGCATGTCCTAGGGTAGTCAGTCCTTCACACCACACAGACTGCACTGAGCCCCCCTCCTCCCTCACAGTTGCGCAAAGTGGCACTGCTGCAGCAGTTCAAAGAGGCCCAGAGCTCAGGCTGCTGCCATCCCTTTGAAACACGGGGCCCCTGTGCAACTGCCCCCCTTGCCTTCCTGTCGGCAGACCTGACTACCAGCTTCTGTCACAGAGTGTACACAGGCAAGTTATCTAATAATAAGATTAGTAGTTATTTAAAATGTAAAGAAGGGAGATGTTCTGAAAGCTGCTTCTCATTTAGCACGATGCAGCAATAATTTACTGTTCTGTAAGGTGGAGAGACAAGCTGTTCCTGAAATAACCCTTTACCCAGCAAGTGTCCCAGACCTCACAGTTACTGATCCAGGCTTTACTAATATCCAGACAAATCAAGCTGTGTCCCATCTGTGATACAGCCCCCATATAACAGATCTCTGTCCAATCAAATGTAATGGGTCTTCAGTCAGGACATGTTACAAAAGCTATTCTGCTTTTTTGAAAGGGAGTTTAATGTAGGATAAATGTCAACATGATTTGCAGGATCAGCATTTTTCACTTGGCGTTTTCTGATGTGTACAAGATATGAGAATTACTTGCTTTGGTATATTTCTCTTTGCTGTGCAATATATACACAAGTAAGTATATTTATATTCCTGCGCAGTTTCAATTGTGGCTGGTGGGGAAGTGCCTTGAAAGCACCGCTGCAGAATGTGAAGCACCCAAAGGGCAGGAATCTATTTACAAAAAGCAAAGTGCACTGACTTAACAGTGAAAGTTAAATGAATATGCCCTTTCCCTTGCTTTTAGAAATTTTGTTTTGACATGCATAAGTCTTACAAGTTAGCTGTGTCATTGTTGTCCAAGAACACATTACAAATCCCCGTGGCTTGTAATAATCAGAATTTTATCATAATCAAAAACACCTAGTTCAATCTTCCATGCATACTTTCCCTTCCTGTTCCAGGCTGTCTGGAGATTTTCGGCAGCAGGCCTACAGACATGGCTGGCTCTGTAATGTGAATGACCTCATCTGCACGCCACACAACTGCAGAGACAATCTGTGTGCACTCTGCTTGAAACAAACAGATTTCTGGGGAATTATTTGTTCACACATGAACCATAAATCAACGTTCACGACTTGGAAGTGGCAGAGGGTTTTTGTTTGTGGGAAATGCCTAAGCACAGTTTCCATTTTACTGTTAGGAATGAGGAAGAAAAAAATGCAGAGACCACTACAAAGGTTATCTAAGGCCAGATCTGTATTAGACCAAAAATTCAATCTAAGCTATGCAATTCCAGCCACAACAATTGCATAGCTGTAATTAACATACCCTAAATCGATATCTCTAGCCGCCTCGACAGAAGAAACTCTCCCATGGACCTCTCTTACTTCTTGCAAGAATGAGGAGTACCATGGCTGGCTGTCAAACTTTAATGATTCAATTTAGCATGTCCCCACTAGGTGCACTAAATTGAACCCCAGAAAATTGACCTTGAAGGAGTTGATCTTCCAGTAAGTATAGAAGTACCCCTAAGAAATAGCATAGAGAAAGCTAGAGCATTTCTGAAGATAAAACAGTTCTCTTTTGATAGTCAGACACACTTTACAGTGAGCTGTGCCAGAGCCATAGGTTACCCTCAGAGGGCTGCATCCTCAGTTTATGTACATTCATAAAGCTTCATTGGAGCAGACAGAGCTATACGGATGTACACCAGATGAGGAGATTAAATGATCTCCTGATTTCTATATTTGCTACTGTTTCATTATGTTTTTGCTACTAAAATAACCTCACATATTATCTAAGATGGTTATGAATAACCTTCCAGCTGGATTTGCAGAAGACGCTATGCAGCACAACCAGCTGGCAGCTCTGATGGGAGTGTTAGCAAAGACTGGGTTACAGACTGACTTTTAACTATTATGACATCTTGTCCTGGTACGAGCCCTGGCACATACAAAAGCCAGATGGTCTGGTCTGATCCAGCTGTTCTAAACTGCTCTGGTGGCACAATGCAGCTGGAAAACCAGCTTGCCTGAGGAAATCTTCCAGTGGTCTAGAAGGGTCATAGCTGCTTTATATAATGCCCCATTCCAAGCTGATTATGTCAGAGGGAAAAGCCATTATGCCTTAGCATTGGCTACACATAACTTCTTTCCAAACCACGTAATGACCATGTGCTACGTGGTTCTCAGACTTCTCTCACATTCTTCAAACACAGCTGGCAACAAATATGAGTGCACAAGCTGGTGGGGTGGGAGGCAGGAGGGGAGTGACAGTTGAGCCCACCCAACCCTACTGCCCTGCAGTGCTGGTTGGCGGGTGGGGGTTCAAAGCCAAAGCACAAGGGCTTCAGCCTCAGTTTGGGGACCTATATCCTTAGCGATGCCAACTAAGGCTGCAGACATTGGGCTTTGGCTTCAGCTCTGGCAGGTGGGGTGCAAGCGTCAGCCCAGGGCAGTGAAGTTTGATCTTGGGCTTTGGCCCTGGGAAACAGCAAGTCTAAGCCAGTCCTGGGTGACCCCATTAATACAGGCTCATAATGCATCCTGGGGTCCTGAACCCATAGTTTAAGAACTGATTTATAAATCCATAATCAAAGCATGGTATGAGTCTGGAAGATTCTTTTTGTTTTTTGTTTTGTTTTGTTTTGTTTTTTACTGTAACTCAGCTGCTTCCTATTTAGGCTAGGGAGCAGCATTGCTACATTCCCATCCAGTCAGAAGAATTAGTACTGCCCCAAGTGGAGGAGAACGGCCACCCCTGTACTCCATCTCTGGAAAGCCAGGTGGCAGTTTGTGGTTTCCCTGCTCCTATTCCCAGCCTGACGATGCTGAGCATGTTTGTTGCAGCCACTGCACCATTCCAAAATAGTCCTGCTTAGCAGGGAGGAGCTGTGTGGATACAGCAATCCCCATAAAGCAGAAATGAGTCTAACAGCTGTTTTCATTACCAGCTTGTGGCTCTCGTGCTGCATGGCTGTGATTTAGACCAGGCCTTGGTGCTTTTACTAAAATGAATTTTCCAGCTCTGGAATGTCAGCTTAATGCTAGGATCACTTAGAAGAGGAATGGAGGAGACAGCACATTGAAGTACGAGCTGCACATCTAAGACACAAATGCTTAAAGGAGGTTTAAAAGCTGGGCCATCCTGAGGCATGTGCAGAATATGCAGCTGCATAGGGCAACACTAAATTTGGGGCACACTGCACCTAAAATTAAGTAGCTCCCTAGGTTGTGCATCTCTAATGCCATCTGAGGGTAGTGCCAGCTCAAGTAACCTCCAGTCCTCTGCCCCCACCCCCTGTGGCCCAATTCCCTCATCCCATGCTTCCTCCTGGCACCAGCAACCCAGTCCCTGCTCCACCTGTCAACCCCGATGGCCCAATCTCTCAGCATTCCAGTCCCTGCTCTGCCTCCTAGCCCTGATGGCCCAATCTCCCAGCCTCTCATTCTGTGCCCCACACCTAGTGTCTGAATCTCCCAGCCCCCCTCGCCCCCAGCCCCCACTCTGACCTCCCCACAACTCCAGTGGCTCCAATCCCTGTCCTCTGCTCCATCTCCCAGGCCACAGCTCTGCTGCTGGCACCGCTCCCCATTCTGCCTATTCTCCCACCAGCCTCCCTGCGCTGTTCCTCCCTTCCACAGCTCCTGCCACCAGATCTCTGAGCACAGTCTCCTCCATGACCCGCAGGGATACCTCCCCGCTCCTCGGTGGGGGACGGATGCAGGTCTTCAGGCTGCATAGGGCACCAGAATTCATAAGCACAGCCTTGTTTAAACTCACTGGCCTCTTCTAAACAATCAAATCTAAAACTACTGGGAGAAGAAAATATAAAGGGTGTGGAAATGTGAAGTCCCTTCCAGTGTTTGGTGATCACATAGCTGATTGCTCTACATTTTCACCTCTCCATTTCTTTCTCTGTGAATTAGGATGATGGAGTTAGAGACAGCCATGAACCAAAAGCTTGTGGCCTTATGCTAGTATCCTTCAGATTAAGAGCATTTAGAGGGGGCAGCACCCTTGCCAAGGCAGAGTGCTGAAATTCGACCTTTTGACCTCTATGTAAGGTCTGAGGGCTGGTGATACTTTTTAAATTCACTAATAGTCCTACTTACAACAGCTTCATTCATAAATAAATAAAGATGCAGTAGTAGTAGTAGTAGGCATCCTTCAGTCTGCATAGACTATGGATCGTGCCCTTTAAAGTTTCAATTGAGGACTTCATTTACAGCGTCTATTGTGACTATGAAGACCCACACGAGAGTGACAGTCCTTGCTGCATCTCTTGCAGATGTCATGGGTGTCTGGCAAGTCCTTATTGTGCTTTCTGTGCGCTCGCTTCTCCTCTGCTAGCTGTCTGATCTTCATCTCGCCCTTCTGAAGGCCCTTGTGTAACCGCTGCCTCCATCTGCTGCGGTCATCTGCTAGTTCTTCCCAGTTGTCCAGCTCGATGTCTACCTCTCTGAGGTCTCTCTTGCAGACATCTTTGTAGCGCAACTGGGGGCGTCCGGGAGGTCTTTTGCCAGAGGCTAGCTCACCATACAGGATGTCTTTTGGAATCCTTCCATCACTCATCCTGTGGACGTGGCCAAGCCAGCAGAGCCGACACTGCCTGAGGAGAGTGTGCATAGCTGGGATTCCAGCTTGCTCGAGGACGGCGGTGTTGGTCACTCTGTCCTTCCATGATATTCCAAGGATGCGCCTCAGGCAGCACAAGTGGAAGACGTTCAGCCTCTTTTCCTGGTGGACATACAGGGTCCAAGTCTCGCTGCCATAAAGGAGGGTGCTGAGGATGCAGGCTCTGTAGACTTGCATTTTGGTGTGAGTGTACAGCTTGTTGTTATTCCACACACTCTTGCTGAGTCTGGACAGAGTTGTGGCCGCTTTTCTGATCCTCCTATTTAGCTCAGTGTCCAACGACAGGGTGTCAGTGATGGTGGACCCGAGGTAAATGAACTCATGGACGACCTCTAACGTATAGTTGTCAATGCTGATTGATGGGGATTCAGCAACATCCTGACCGAGTGATGGGGATTCAGCAACATCCTGACCGAGTACGTTTGTCTTCTTTAGGCTGATGGTAAGCCCAAAGTCCTTGCACACTTTGGAGTACCAATCCAGCAGTTTTTGAAGCTGGTCTTCTGTGTGAGACACTACAGCAGCATCGTCTGCGCACAGCGTGTCTCTGACGAGCACTTCCCGCACCTTAGACTTAGGTTTCAGCCTTGCAAGGTTAAACAGTTTCCCATCAGATCTTGTGTGCAGCAAGATGCCCTCTGTTGAAGATCCAAAGGCATGCTTCAGGAGGAGTGCGAAGAAGATCCCAAACAGTGTCGGAGCAAGCACGCATCCTTGTTTGATGCCGCTCCTGATTCTGAAAGCATCCGATAATGCGCCATCATATTGGATGGTTCCTCTCATGTCTTCGTGGAACGACTGGATCATCTTGAGTAACCATGGAGGACAACCTATCTTGTGGAGCAGTTTGAACAAACCATCCCTGCTGACCAAGTCAAAGGCCTTGGTCAGGTCAATGAAGGCTATGTAGAGTGGCTTTCTCTGCTCCCTGCACTTCTCCTGCAGCTGCCTTAGAGAGAAGACCATGTCAACGGTAGACCTCTCTGCGTGGAATCCACACTGCAATTCAGGGTACACCCTCTCAGCAATCTTCTGGAGTCTGCCAAGGATGACGCGAGCAAACAGTTTACCAGTGACGCTTAGGAGGGAGACTCCACGGTAGTTGTTGCAGTCGCTTCTGTCTCCTTTGTTCTTATACAACATTACAATGTTAGCGTCGCGCATATCCTGTGGAACCTCACCCTCTTTCCAGCACAGGCACAGTAGCTCATGTAGGGGTTCCAGGAGTGTGTCCGCGGCACATTTGATTACCTCGGGTGGTATACCATCCTGACCAGGGGCCTTTCCTGCTGCAATGCTGTTGATGGCTCTCTTCAGTTCATCCGCAGTCGGTTCTTGAATCAGTTCGTCCATTACTGGTAGGAGCTCGACGGCATCGAGGGCTGCATCAACCACAACGTTCTCGCATGAGTACAGCTCGGAGTAGTGCTCAACCCAGCGCTCCATCTGTTTGGCTTTGTCAGTGATGACTTCACCAGATTTGGATTTCAGAGGTGCCATCTTGTTCTGGGTGGGTCCTAATGCCTTCCTCATACCCTCGTACATTCCTCTGAGATTACCAAAGTCGGCACAGGTCTGGATGCTGCTGCATAGCTGGAGCCAGTGGTTGTTGGCACAGCACCTGGCTGTCTGCTGTACAGTTCTTCTGGCCTCTCTAAGTGCTTGCTGGGTACTCTGGCTCGGTGAGCGTTTGTACTGCAGGAGTGCAGCGTGCTTCTTTTCAATGACTGGAATCATCTCATCGGAGTTAGCTTCGAACCAGTCATTCGTGTTTCTAGCTCTTCTTCCAAACACCGACAAGGCCGTGTTGTAAACTGTATCCCTCAGATGTTGCCATTTGGATGTCGCATCGGCACCCCCAGGGCCGCTGCGCAGATTTTCCTGGAGGGTCTCTCTGAACTTTTCAGCTTTCTCCGAGTTTGCCGTCTTTCTGGCATCAATGCGGGGCCTTCCAGCATGTTTAGAGTGGTACAGCTTCTTGGGTCTCAGCTGGTGCTTGGAGCAAACTAGCGAGTGATCTGTATCACAGTCAGCACTATGATAGCTGCATGTCAGAAGGACGTTTTTGAGGTTATTACGCCTAGTGATGACCACATCTAGTTGATGCCAGTGCTTCGAGCGTGGGTGTCTCCACGACACTCTGTGCTGTGGCTTCGTTCGGAAGAATGTGTTTGTGATGCACAGATTGTGGTACATGCACAGTTCAAGGAGACGTTGTCCATTGTCATTCATTTTTCCCACACCAAAGTGTCCTAAGCAGGAAGGCCATGGGGCCCAATCAGGTCCAACTCTTGCATTGAAGTCACCCAAGATGTACAGTTGTTCATGAGCAGGTATTTGCGCTGCAGCAGCACTAAGCACGTCATAGAACTTGTCTTTTACTTCTGGTATGGCGTACAGGGTTGGAGCAAGCACTGATCAGGTGGACAGGACCGGCTCAAGTTTGAAGTGTGATCCGAAGAAGTCTTTCTGATCCGCCCATGACTAAATCCACCATTCGTAGAAGGGTGTTTCTGACAGCAAAGCCAACACCATGCTCTCTGGGTTCTTCTTGGGCTTTACCCTGCCAGAAAAAGGTGTAGTCCTTTTCCTTTAGAGATCCCGAATCTGCGAGTCATGTCTCTTGCAGTGCAGCGATATCAACTCTGAGCCTCTTCAGTTCCTCGTTGATGACAGCGGTCTTTCGAGTGTCACTGATGGCCTGAAGATCTTCAGTCAAGCCGGTCAACATGGTCCGCACATTCCAGCAAGCAAGCTTAAATTGTTGATGTTTCTCATTTCTTGTTGATTTTCTTATTGGTTTGCCTGGTGCCCAAATTTCAGTCACTTGTCAGGTTCAGGAACCTTAAGCCTCACGCACCCAGCGAGGCAGGTGAACTGTGGTGGGACAGTACCCTATTGGCTGGGGGCTGCCCAGCTTGAGGCGGGCGGTGACTGTCCAGTGAGATGCGAGGATCTCTCCCACTGTCGAAGGCAACCCCTGGCACTCGTTCTCTACGCCAATCGAGCAAGAGCTTATAACCGGTATCTGTTGCCTCCCGTGTTGATGCAACGCTGTTTAGCGATGCTGGAGTACCTCTCCGGGCGTGAGCCTGGGCACTTATTATGGAGACTCTGGGCTGCCCAGACACCAGTGTCCCCCTCTCGGCTTTACTGATATAGTCCAAAGGAGAGGATAACCTCCATGTCTGGTACCAGCTCAGCTGCAGGAGTTGCTGGGACAGTGCCAGATGTTGACACCGAACCGCCTTCGGACTCCACTCCGGATTTTCTGTCAGGGTTTACTCCCTTAGCCTTTCTCCTTCCTAGGATAACCCACAAGGCAGTGGGGTAGCTTTATCTGGTCTTTTATTAATCCACAGGTGGCATGGCTTTGAGCAAGCTCCCGGCTGCATGGGGGAGGAGAGGTGCGGCTGAACTCCTACCTCACATGCCAATGAAAATTGGTTCACATGCCACTCTTGGCACCCTTGCTGGGGGCTGCTGACCCCTGATTTAGAGCCATCTGCTAAGAAACAGGAAATGAAAACAGTAAAGCCACAAAATTCATATTTGGATTTTTGAACATCCCAAAATTCAAGATTGTTGAGTTCTGAAATTATGATTTAGCCCATCCATTGATCATTATGAAATTCTGTTCTAAATCTCTGAATCTGGAGAATGGGAAGGGTTTGGATCTGACGTTTTAGTTCAGGTTCATCTGTAATAGGAGATCAGATCCTCAATTGGTGTCGATCAGCAGTGTTCTACAGGTTGAAACTCTCTTGACGGGTGCCAGATGAGAAAATTTGGCAGACAATGGGAGGTCATTATTTTTTAACATATTACCAACACTTCCTCTGCTTACTGGGCTCTTAGGAGACAATCGGGGTAAACTACAGTTAAACAACAGCACAGAATATTGACAGCTAGGACTGGTGTCTTTAACTAACTTTATGGGACCATGGGAAATTTGGCCACACCCAGGATAAGTGATCATCTGGCTAATTAAAATCATGCTGGGGTACAGATGTTGTCAGATGAGAGAGTGCCAGATTAGATAGGTTCAACCTCTACTGAAATCACTAAAGCTTGATTCAGGAGCTGCTCCAGAAATTTCATGTGATTAACGTGGTCAAAAATCATGTCACACCATGTTTCGCTGGTGTATGAAAGGACATGTCCCCTCCTACCCAGTGTCTTCTCATTGTTTTCCTTCTGACCCGAAATAATAAATGGTTGCCAACTAATGCTATTTTGTTTTGATATTCAGCATTGTTCAACAATACATTCCAACAGCCTGCAAGAAAGAGTGTAAAATAATTCATAACACCCAATGATAAGCAGATCTCTGTTACATTGTGGATTTGCTTACAGTTCAGAACTCTGCTCTACATAAACTGTTTTTTATTGCAAAATTGCTCTTCTCCACAGTACAGCAGTGTGGCGGATATGCAGCAGAATTCTACTCTGTCTGACAAGCCATTTAGCTATAATATTTATAACCATGGAGTAGAAATGAAGAACAGTACTTTCAGCACCTCCAAAATCTGACTCCTGTAATCAGCTCAAACAGCTAGGAATGCTACCATATGTCATAGTAACAGAGTTCCCTAATGGTACATATTTAATGATGGAATGGAATAGGAAAGAGGTTCAGGAGATGCCAAGAAATAGTTAACATTATATATTTCTGCTGCTGCCTTAGCAATGGACCTTTGGCATTACAGGAAACACCATCCCAGCCTCCTTCATACTATTAATAAAAAGAGGATATGCAAAGAAATAGTTCTGTTTTCAAAAGACAGCATGGAAAAACCCAAAGCCTGTGAACATTGAGCAGGGCCTAAACAAATCAGCCACGATGTGTTTTCCTTCCCCTTCAATGCTTCTCCAGCCTTGCCAGGCAATGAAAGACATGTGGGGAGAGTAGTGGCAATTATTCAACAGCGAAAAAAAGGGCATTAATTATGGGGGCAAAGTTAGAGAATTAAGAGGTTCTTGAACTTTGGTTAAAGAATAAGTGAAACAGTAGAAAGGACAAGGGTTAGGAAGTTCAGTAGTACAGAGGACTGAAATCCAGCCAGCATGGGAAGAAATTAAATAGAGACTTCTTTGGATATATTTCATATAGACTGTCTACACAAGCATTCCCCTTTCGAGAAAGGAATGCAAATGCGGGAAATTGAAAATGCAAATGAAGCAACGATTTATATATTGCATGCTTCATTTGCATAATCTGTTTTCAGAAGAGATTCTTTCAAAGGGAAAAAAGCAGGAATAAGGAGAAAGGGTTCTTTCGAAGACAGGGTTTATTTTCACAAGAGGAATGCAAGTGTAGACATAGCCATAGTGCACATGTTTTCTGTTGCCATGATAATATATCTCCTCTCTGTCACTTCTCTATCTAGTAGAATATTGTGCTATAGTATTCTCATTATATAGGGGGTTGCATATGTTAAAGAATATCATATCATTTTGCTGCATGACTGTATAGTCACCTGTTTTGTTTCTCTGGCCATGTCTGCAGATGCTCCTCCCTTTCAGAAGGGACATGTTAATGAGGCACTTTGAAACAGGTTAATGCGGTGCTGACATGCATATTCAGTACCTTATTAGCATAATTGCAGCCAGTTGCACTGCGAAAGTGCTGCTTTCAAAACACAGACTGTCTGTACAGATGCAGGCGCTTCGAAATAAACCCCACACTTTGAAATTCCCTTATTCCCAATTTGTTTTGGGAATAAGGGACTTTCGAAGTCTGGAGTTTATTTCGAAGCACCCGCATCTACACAGCCAGTTTGCGTTTCGAAAGCAGCACTTTCGAACTGTGACTGGCTGCCATTATGCTAATGAGGCACTGAATATTTATGTCAGCACCCCATTAAACAGTTCTGA
The DNA here is from genome assembly GCF_033958435.1 of Carettochelys insculpta. Taxonomy (NCBI): domain Eukaryota; kingdom Metazoa; phylum Chordata; order Testudines; family Carettochelyidae; genus Carettochelys; species Carettochelys insculpta. The sequence continues at coordinate 143,902,907 of NC_134137.1, forward strand.
TCCCTGACATTTACATGCCCCTTCTGAAAGAGAGACTAGTGTGGCCACAGCCTAAGTGTGACAACGTAGAATGGAAAGGGAGATACAGGCTAACAAAACAAGTGTGTATAGTATTTTTAAATACAGAAAGCCAGATTCTCCCAAGATACATGCAGCTCACACTGACTCCCAGTAAGATCTCCCCATGCATATTTGAGGGCCCAATTTGGCCTAATATTTCAATTATATCATTAATACTGATGCAATGATCAGGTTTTTGTAATATATGACTGCAATAATACATAAACACACACACACACACACAAACACACACACACACTATAATAAAACTTTGAAACTCAAAGCGGAAAAGTAATATAGTTAGAGATCCACTGAAATAAGGACAGCTTGTTCTGGCCTCGCTCACCGTAAGCAAACAGTTTCTTCCGGGACACATGGTGGAATAGTGGATAAATTATTAGGGAATAATTGGTTCCAGTTTCTGGCGCTGCCACTACTTTGGTGTGTGACTTTGGGCAAATCACGGCACTTCTCTGTACCTCAGTTTCCCCATCTGTAAAACAGGAATTATAATACTGATCTCCTTTGTGAAGTACTCTGAGATCTACTAATGAAAAGCTCTCTAGAAAAGATCTCTACCATTACTACAGAGTATTTCAGGTTAGCAATAACTGTAAAATGAATACAAAGAACTCTCAGAACTACAATTTTTTCTGCTAGAGTTACTGGCTATAACTATTTATCATGGATGCAAGCTATTCTTTCTTGGCATCCTCTCAATAGACAAACACCACTTCTGGTCTTTTTACAGCTTGTAATTGCCCAATAGGGCTACTATCCTGTCTGCAGCTACCACAATTGTAGACAACATAATGCAGACGTTAGAAGCACCTCTAACCATCTGCTTTCCTGTCACTGATGCAGCAGCTCTCTTAGTGGTCACCTGTGGCATTCCAGCTACGAAACAATAACCTGGATCCTTTGGAAATATGTTCAGCTGTCCCCTCCCTAACACCACCTGAAAAGGCTGGATACCACAGATGTATGCATTGATACCATGCCACACCAGCTGTCTTTTAGAACATGCTCACCATTGTTACCACCAGTAATGCTCCACCTGTGGTGGCAGTGATGTGTATACCAACACAGGCAGGGCACCAGTTTAGACCTCACAGTAAAAAAATTCCAGTGGCCAGCCTACACTACCCATAACGTTACAGTTGGTGAACTTGTATCAACAGTAGCAATGGTAGGGCATTTAAAGGAGAGAAATCTAGCACAGACACAGCACAGCCTACATCTTCCTTATCGCCTGTTAATTTGTATCAAGTCTCTTCATCTGCTAGTTTATGACAGTAAACTGAAGAATCAGAGATCATGTTGTACGAAAATCCAGAACCAGTACCATAGGGTATAGAGAGACAATGTCCCTCTAGAATTCCTTTTTATAAGATGGAGACAATTCAGAAGAAAAGTGGCAAGCCAAATCCATTTCTATATAAAGTTAGTCTAATCATTATTTGCATTTGAGTAGTGCCCTTTGAATCTATGAAGATCAATCCCCTGTGATGGGATACTCTCTCCTTAAGGAAGTGTGGCATACAGGTCAGTGCTCCCCATGACATGGCATGACCCCGGGGAGAGAGCTAAGTAATAGCATTTAAGGAATCCTGGCATTGTACCCTTAAGTGCCTGCAAACTGGAGTCTTGCAGACATGGTGAGGCAGGGCTCCTGTCTCAACAAGCCAATGACGAATGAACTGGGAGAAGAGGCTACCATAAATGATGGCTTTCTCATTCATAGTAGGGCAAATATGTGGAGATACTAAAGGGAATAAAAGGGCTCTGAGGTAGCAAGTACCAGAAGAAGGCCGCTAAGCCCTCTGAACCTGATAACTAAACAGGACCAGCTGAAGAAGATACGTTGCTGCCCAGTTCCAGGAAAATGGAGGGCTCCTAGTAAAGAGGGGAATAATGATGGTTTGAACTTTCCAAACTCCAGAAGGACTCTGCCATAAGAGGAGACTGAGTGAGAACTCTGAGGGGTCTGGGAATGGGCTGACTTCAGAGAAACCTGAAAGCCAGAAGAATCTTTTGCTTATTTGGGAATCCTTTGTTGTGGCTCCTTTTGCATATAGTTTTGTAACAAAAGTACCCAAAGGTGGATATTATTGAGTCCCTGAAGTTAAATTGTTAGATTGCTGGGCAGGGAACATGCACAGCACACCACTAACTCAGCAAGGGGTACTACAGAGTAGGGTAGGCACACCCTGGGGTATGCCATCCTCCTGAATGCTGTACCAATGTACATAAAAGTATTTAGTCTGGCTATTCATTTCAGCACTAAGCATAAGCAATTGCTCCATTCAGAACACAAGTTTTCTACAAGCAGATTTTTTGTCGTCCAGAATTGCCAGCTAGGTTGACTCTTTAAGAGCTGCATTATGCCTAAGGAAATGTTAAAAATGCAGCTGTGTGTTCTTTCTCTTTTTCTTTCCTCTTAGCTGCTGACTGCTGATGTGTGTATTCACACTGATAATCAGCCACCTCCTCTTCTTTCTTTCCCCCTCTTGCCTCACTCCTTTCACACTGGCACAGTCCTTTGTTGGTGGCTATAATCACAGAATTAGATCTGAATGAGACATTTCAGAGAATAAAAATAATATTTCTGACACTTTCACAAAAGCATGACACCTCAGGTTTTGGTAGAGGAATTTTTGAGGGGGCGTGGTTATGTGTGCTATGATAGGGAGAGGAGGAACTGAAATGTTTTAGGCAAAGGAAAATTGATTTTTTTTGTGTGATTGAAACATAAAAATGGTTGTGGTGTTACAAGGACTGGGTTGTAAAACTACTACATGATTAGTTATAAAATAGCTCCTTTTTCCCCCTCAAATACTCTGATAATGAGCAATGGACACATGGAATTTTATTATTATTATTATTATTTTATTATTTTATTTTATTGTACTTTTTCCTAGCTGCTTAAAGTTCTACAATGAAAATGGGAAAGGGTGATAACAATCCAACCCTTCCTACAAGACCAGATGAATCACCATTAGTATCACTACTGGCCTAGCTACATGAATCTCAGGCTATAACCATGTCATGTCTAGGTGTTTTGGGCTGAGATATTTGAATGGGACCCGTCATTTCTGCCTCCAAAACAAAGACATTCCAAAGGCCTGATTTCAGCACATATTTGATAACCCATTACTGCTCACTCTCTTAGGACAGGATAGGGGGACAATCCCTTGTTTAGCAACCTTAACTCCAGTTGGAAAAATTATCTCATAAAAACCTAAATCCTTTCTTTATTTATTTATTTATTTATTTATTTATTGTAAGACAGAAATCCCACTAGAGCCATTCAGGATGATGTAAAAGATGACAGAAAGCAAGGTACAACTCCAGCCTTCTTTGATTAAGATGTAGCTCTTCCAGTAAGCACAGCTTAGCTAGACATCTAAGGAACAGATACAACAGCAGATCTAATTCAGTGTAAAGAATTGCAACTTGGAAAGAAACAAAATCCATGATGGGTTCTATATAAATTGTAATGATGTGGGAAGGAAGGAGAACTTTGTATAAAGTTCAACATAACTGCTTGTTTTCCTATTTTTTTTGATTAAATAGGTATGTTATCATAGTTATGTCAGACAGTTGTTACTGGTATTCACCAGAGTGCTTCTTTATTAATCACTGAAGCATGTTGTTGTTTGTGGTGGTCATTGCATGACTAATCGACATTTATATATGTGATCTTAACTTAAAGTGCAACTGGCTGCACTTGAGCTGATTGCAGGAAACTAAGAAGTAACGCCAGCAGGAAATCTAGATGATGAGGAGAAAAATCAAAAATTGTAGAAGTTGCTTAGCACAGTTTGTGTTAGATCTACAGTACTATATCATAATTCTTATAGTCTGCCAGCTAGCCATAATGGGGCTTCCAAAGTTTTTAATAGGGGAGTTGAAGCAATATGTCAATTCTGTCGTACGCTTTGTTTTATTATACTGGCTATTACTGTGATTAAAGTTATATTGAAGAACATCATTATGATAATAACCTTTCTGCCTGCTACCATGTTTCCTAACTTCTAGATAAGTAGAAGGACTCAAATGTGCTACAAAAGCAGCATTTAGTAACCTTTGCTGTGTTTGGTATGTACTAGTATTTATGATTAGCTGCTCAGACTCAAGCATGTTCATCCTGTGCAGTTTAGCTCAGAATGTTGTTCAAAACCCATTTGACATTAGAAATTGAACCTCATGACTAAAATAGAAAACCAAAACCTCTTTCATCTCTCATCTAAGATAAAATACAAATTGCTGATCTGACCAAATATTTAAAATGGGTTTTAAAAAAAGAATGACATCACAGACCCAGATATACAGAGGGAATCCCCTCTTTAACCATGGAAGGCAACAATGAGCAGTTGAAAGCTGAATCTTTCTTAAAAACAACCAGCCTGAGAAAGCTGACAAGAAAGAGTAATAGTGTGACTTTTTAAGGGGATTTCAATCACAGGCGGAGAATACTAATTCCTTTGCATCAGCCACCAAAACATTTTGTGTGTGTGTGTGTGTGTGTGTGCGCGTGCGTGCGTGCAGCGTTCCTTCTAATTTTTCCATTTATTGGCAGAATAAATTTTGTTGTGTGTCCCAAAGGCAAGTGCTGATGTGCACCACCAACAGAAACACATGTTGGAGGCTGTGGGCGCTCAGATATTTCAGCTGGGCAGCATCTGAATCTCTCCTGGGTGGCTGCCAAATGGCTCAGTTTAAAAGGAATACTGCGTGTGTCTGGTTTTAAAGTGACTTGCTTTCTCAAGGTGGAAAAACAAAGTTTGTGATGCACAGAATAAAAATGTTTTGACCAGCTAGAAGGTTTGAAGGCATTATCTCAATGTAGGACACTACCAGCTGAGGTCATAGCACAGGGCTTCTCTCTTGCCTGTGTGGAAACATTCAGGCAAACTGCAGAGATGATATAAATGAGTCACATGCAGAAGGGTGGTAATAACAGTTAATCTATCATGTCTTTATTGGCATAATCTCCAGAACTGGTACTTGCCTTCCATTACAAAACCAAAGTTCAAAATTGTCCAATGGTGCCTGATTGTACTAATACAGTGGGGTCCAAAAAGGATGCAAGGGATCCCCACAGCACACACCCACCCACCATCAGGCACCACCCCAACCCTCACCCCCCACCTAGGCATGCGTGCGCATACACACAAACACCAGATTACACATGGAAGCTGCCCTAGCATGCAGCTGGAGCTGCTGGGACTGGAGGAGCCACCTTCATCACTGCCACCATGTGCTTATCCCACCATGTGGTGGGGCGCATGCACAGAGTGGTTGGAAGGGCACCGCATGTTGGCAGCTCTGCTGAGCTGCACCTCACCACACTGTGCCGCCCAGTTCGCCACATGTGGCAAACAGGGAGTGTCTTGGACACCACTGTACTAATGATACCCGTAGTGTAACTGCAGAGGAGCGTTGTTGGTGCCATTTGTGGAGGCTGGAACTGCCCATCCCTTGCTAGATGAGTGTGAAAATCTTGCTGGATATTTTAATTTATTTGGATCAATATTTATGAATCTTGGCTTTCTTGCATTATTGTATTTGACAGCAGATTTTGGCAATTCACATTAGGTATAAGGACTTCCTTTTATGCAAAGTCTTACCCGTTTTTCTCTTTTACTGATTTTACACAGAGAGAGAGGGAGAGAGAGAGTTGTATGCTGATGGACTGTGACACAAACATAACTACAGACGCAATGGCACTGCTCAATATCTTCAATTTCTCCCTCCCCTTGGGGAAAAAATAAAGATAAATAAATGCGTAATGTGTGATTGTCGGTAATTAAATTGGAAGGCCTTCAAAAAGGGGTGACCAACTAGATCCTCACTCTACTCCTCAGGAATTTTTAGGCCAGATGAAAGATCCTGAGCAGTATTAAAGGGCTCTAAAAAAGCCTGAGGGAGGATTCCAATGATACAGGTATTGTGGAGGACAGCTGTAAGGCTGCCTGCTGAAGATCCTCTAGGAACTATGAACATAGGGAAGGTGCAGAAAAATAGAGATGGGAGCAATTGGATTGTCAGGGACAAGGTTGTAGCCTTACGTAGTGAGGCTGATATAACTTAGGTTCTCAAAGCTGCCTATGTTATGCAAGAGGTTTCTGCAGAACCTGAGGCACTGCAGGGTGGGGTGGGTGCAAGAGTGGTTTACAATATCTTTGGAGACCCCTGTCAAGCCCAGGCTTTCAATCCTGGTACAGCCCAGAATCTTAGAGCTGGGGTTCTATTTCCAGTTCTGCCAGTGTCTCTTTGGATGACCTTTGGCAAATCTCATCCCGCCCCCAACCACGCCACAGTTTCCCCATCTGTACAATGGAAATAATGATACTGACTGTTTTCGAGCTCTACTAATAAAACATGCCATGTAAGAGCGAGATTTTGACATTAACAGAAGGAGCCTCTGCACAACCACAGTACAAACACTAATAATTAAAAATACTTTCTGTTTTAAAAGATTTTTTTTTCACAAGAGGGCGAAGGGAAACAGGGAGGAAGGAAGTTATATGCTTAAATCCCTTTGAAGAGCCGAGCCCTTAAGATCTATTGATGTGAAATGCTATATGCAAGCAAAGTAATATGTTGTTACAATATTACCACAAAATATACAACTGTCACTCTACTGTAAGGTTAACTAGGAGGGAGGGAGTTTGGATACAGGAGGGGGCTCAAAATGAGGGTTGGGGCCTGGGAAGGATTTTGGGATGTTGGATCTGGGCGGCACTCACCTTGGGTGGTTCCCCATAAGCAGCAACGAGTCTCTGTTGCTCCTAGGGCAGGGATTCCTAACCTATGGTTCAGAATCCAAACATCAGTCACCATAGCCGTGTCTACACGTGCACGCTACTTCGAAGTAGCGGCACTAACTTCGAAATAGCACCCGTCACGGCTACACGTGTTGGGCGCTATTTCGAAGTTAACTTCGACGTTAGGCGGCGAGACGTCGAAGTCGCTATCCTCATCAGGAGATGGGGATAGCGCCCTACTTCGACGTTCAACGTCGAAGTAGGGACCGTGTAGTCATTGCGTGTCCCACAACTTCGAAATAGCGGGGTCCGCCATGGCGGCCATCAGCTGAGGGGTTGAGAGACGCTCTCTCTCGAGCCCCTGCGGGGCTCTATGGTCACCGTGGGCAGCAGCCCTTAGCCCAGGGCTTCTGGCTGCTGCTGCTGCAGCTGGGGATCCATGCTGCAGGCACAGGGTCTGCAACCAGTTGTCGGCTCTGTGGATCTTGTGTTGTTTAGTGCAACTGTGTCTAGGAGGGGCCCTTTAAGGGAGCAGCTTGCTGTTGAGTCCGCCCTGTGACCCTGTCTGCAGCTGTGCCTGGCACCCTTATTTCGATGTGTGCTACTTTGGCGTGTAGACGTTCCCTCGCAGCGCCTTTTTCGATGTGGTGCTGCGCAACGTCGAAGTTGAACATCGACGTTGCCAGCCCTTGTTAGCCGATGGCCAAGGATGTTTGGTGAGGTGCCAGCTATGCCCGTTTTATACCATCCGTGACTTTAACCGCTAGGACGCACTGTCCCTTCGCGGCGGGCAGCCCGGGCTAGGCTGACGGATGCCCCAAGGTCCTAAACACCCGTGACTCTAACTGCTAGAGCTCAGAGCTCCTTCGCAGTGGGCAGTCAACACTGACTGACAGGTGCCCCAATGGCAGCACTAAGAGCCTTTCCACACCCGTGACTTTAACTGCTAGAGCTCAGAGCTCCTTCGCAGTGGGCAGTCAGGATTGGCTGACAGGCACCCCAAGAGTTTGCCCCGTGGAGGCGGCACAACTCAACGCTAGGCTCTTAGTACTCTCACCTAATGGCCAGGCTTTATAGCCAAAACGGCTGAGGTTCTTTAATTGTGTTGGCTGCTTTACAGTAAACCAGAGAAACAAGTCAGGCTTATGCACAAATGGTTACCAAAAATTTATTAAACTAGATTCTAATCATGTGGTTACAAAATTGCTAGTGCCTACTTATTTAAATGTATAGATGTTACACACACAAACAAGTTACAAAGCTGAAGCCACAATCCCAAAGAAAGAAAACAAAGTATAGAGCTCTATTTCAAAATATGTGTACACTAAAGATAGGAGATCAGGTGTGGGTGCTTCTTACCCTCCTTGCATCTCTCGATTCCAGCGGTGCCAAGCCAGGATCGGTCACTCAATTCCGCGGAAAGACGAATAAGGGACAAGGCTCAGGGACCCTCTTAGCTGCAGAAGCCTTGGGAGGCTGTCACTTATCTGACCAGCAGATAGATAGTGAAAAGCACTCAAAAATCATGGTGCTGTAGGTCCCATACTTTTACCTCTGTACTCCTTTATTCTCTTTCTCCTTTCTTATGCCAAATTGGGGCTGGTCTGTCTGGGCGACGCCAGCTCTCACAAGAGTAGTTTACACTTGCAAGGGAGAGAAACAATAAGTTTCGACTACTGGACATTCTTTTATTAGGGTAAATATTTTCCCACCTAGGATGTGGGTGTGTGTGCATCACATTATTTAGTAGGGGCTAAGAGCCATGTCTGTCACAGCTTCTCTGTCTGCTGTGAGCCTAATCGTTGTATATGTTCCCAGAGGCACATTGCAGCAGCACACCTGTGCTTCTCACAGCTTCAAAGGCTGTGCTGGAATTTATGTTAAGTGCCCTGTTGTTTTGGCTCCCTTGTGTTCCCAGCAATGCTGGTCTGAGAGGGGGCTGGCTGTCTGGCTACAGCCCTGGAGGACGTGTAGACGTTATTCATCGAAATAGCCTATTTCAATGTTGCTACATCGAAATAAGCTACTTCGATGTAGGTTTCACATGTAGACGTAGCCCATTAGATTTTCTAAGCATTGCCAGCTGGGTGGCTCTAGTCCACATGTGGCTCCTTAAGGGGCCATTTGCAGCTCCCACCACTGCTTCGCACTCCTCCGGCTCCTAGTCTGCTGAAATGGAATACAGTTTAATTGGTTTAACAGCCAGCTGAAGGATCCAGCCATTAAAACAATTAAATTGAGTCCCGTTTCAGCACAGCGGGGCAGGGAACTGCCTGTTCTGCCAGTGGGAAGAAGGGAGTAGCAGGGCTGAGGGGGAGCCACAGAGCAGAGGCAGTGGCAGCCCAGCAAAGGAGCAGTGCGGGACAGCAGTGGCACTTGTGAGGTAGGCAGGGGGAGAATTTGGGGGCTGTGAGGGGTTTAAGTCAGAGGGTGGGAGGGGCAGTTTGGAGCTGAAAGAGTTTTAAGCCTGGGGTGTGGGGTGGTTTGGGGCTACAAGGGGTTTAAGACTGGGGGCTGGGGAGCAGTTTGGGGCTGTGAGGGGTTTAAGCCTGGGGGGGGCAAATGAAGTTTTATTCAAAAAAAAAATCCCAGGGAAGAACCTCACCCTCCCCTGCAGTTTGGAACTGCCTTGGGTCACAAAGTCTTACTGAAACGTCGAAATGGGTCACTGTCTGAAAAAGGTTGGGAACTGCTGTCCTGGGGGAAACATATTTAGGTGCCTCTGTGTGTTCCCTCTGCCCACAGGCGCCATCGCCACAGCTCCCTTTGGCTGTAGTTCTCAGCCAATGGGAGCTGTGAAGCTAGTGCTCAGGGCAGGGACAATGCCCAGTGTCCCGGTGGCCATTCTTCTGTCTAAAAATAGCACAGGGACATGTAGCTGCTTCCGAATAGCCACACAGAGCCAAGTAGGGAGCCTGCCGACACTAAACCTGACTTTCAATAGAGATCAGAAACGCTGGTTTATAGAAGTTGCTGGCTGCTTAAATGCCAGATAACACAGCTTTTACTGTATAGTATATTCCCAATTTCCATTTTTGTAAAATCAATCTCTTTTCTAGGGGCTTAATAAAAATTGCTTCCCAGATCAGCATGGTTCTGCTGTTTGCTGCTTATTAATTTCCTTCTTAGTTACTTCACTTTGTGTGCATGTCAGAAACATTAGATTGGTAACTGTTCTGATTAAGGCCATGCATCTGTTACAGGGATCATGGAAGTTGTGGATTCTCTGACTTTCCGTGACCTCTGTGATTTCTTCAGCGGCCAGTATGGCTGACCACACCAGAAGTAATCCATACCTGCCACTATCAGAGCAGCCCTACGGCCAGCGGCACCAGCTGCTGCTCAGGTGGCCTTAGGCATCTGGCCCTGGTAAACACCTGAGCAGTGACCATTGCCACCGGCCACACAGACACGTCGAGCAATGGCTCTCCAGAGAAGTAGTGCCCCAATGCATCCCAGAGGGCCCTCAGAGTAGCAGCCCCCTCCAGGGTGTTCTCCACCTACAATTTAATCATCGGCATTTTTAATAAAAGTCATGGAGGTCACAGGCCATGATTTTTGGTTTATGGCCCACGACCTGTCCAGGCTTTTGTTAAAAATACACATGACTAAATTGTAGCCTCAGTTATGATGATTATTTAAAGTGATAGGTGGGTGCATTGTGCAGTATAGATTTAAAATCAAACGAGAGCCCCACCCGGAGGTGCTGGCACTCCAACTGATGTGAAAACAAATGACAAGATAAGCCACACACAAGGAAGGAAGGTGCTACCAGGGCAGTGGGGGAGAGGTGAAGAAAGTTATTTTGTTCTTCTGACTAGACTGTGTGGTTTGACTTAGCCCTGCAGCATCAAGCAACGAAGAAAGAGGGATTGAGTCTTATTGAAGTGCAATTCCCCCCTGAAGTCTCCCTGTGGACCGGGCAGCCTGATCCTCCATTCTGTCAGCCCCTGAGAAGTATGGTCCCACCCACTTCCAGGATATATCTGCTGCCAGAGTTGACTCACTGTTTCTTAATTTGGTTTGCAATGAGCAGAGTTATCTTATAATGTTAACGCCTAGGGTGGAGTGGAGGTTTGGTATTTTTTCCCCTCTGAAACTCTATTCTATTGTGTGGCATGAGGAGGAAAGGGGCAAAGAGCAGCAAGCAAGTAGAGATTAGTGACGGCAGGCAGGCAAAAAAGTAAATTCTGAGGAGGGATCTGCAGGAGAATAAGGTCTCTCAGAGCACTGGAGGAGGGAGGCATATAGCGAAACATAAAAGGCATTGCCAAGTCATGAGTGAGAGAGACAGACAAAGAGGGCATGAAGGTGAAATAGATTACATTTAAACAGGATTATTTAGAAAGAACCTGTGCTTCAAATCTTCCTTTCAGTTCTATAGGGTTTAATATGAAAGTACATGCCTTGGATTTTCTTTGCACCAAAACAGTGGGTTACAACAGCCCTGTATATTTCCCTGTTATTTCATCATACACTATTGCTTTGACATTAATGAGGACAGTACTGATTAGACCCAGACAGCTGGTAACCCTATAAGAATTTTTCTTCCTTGAAAAACAAAAAACAACAAACAAACAAACAAAAAACTAATGTAATTCCATAGAGCCCCTGCTACCGTATTCCCATCGCAGTGCTGCATAATCTCTCTGAGTAATTGTCTGTTTTTAAGATCCTAGCCCCCTGGGCTGAGGGGACACTTGGTTAAATTATTTTTCATGTATATTTGTGTTTTCCTTAGGTAACTAAGGGGGAAGGGAAATGAGATAAGGAAAGGTGATGAAATTGTCAGTTAAGAAGTCGAAGCTGCACAGTATTAAATGACCCAGAGGGAAATTGGAGAGAGTAGCTTTTGTGCTCCAACCTCAGAGTTTTCCATTGATTAGGTAAAACTGAAGATGAAGGCATTAAATGACATCCTGCTGTCTCTTTGGCAAGGACCCCTCCCTGACTATAGCAGGGACTCAAGCTCAGCTCCCATCCTCCATTTCCCTCTCCTGCACACCAACTCATCATTTAATTGATTCTGAAAACCTGCTTGTTTGAGCATACCCATAGGTCTCATAAATGCTTTACAGTTACATTCATCTTGGCTCGAGGGCTGAAGGATCACATAACCAACCCTTACCTGATCCCCTCAAAATATGAGCCTGCAACAACAAATCAGCCTTCAAAGAAGCAGGAAAACACACAATGCTAAGCTTTTCTTTAAAGGAATTAGAACAAATGTTGCACTCCCTCAGTCTGTGTCCATTTGCTTCCAAAATCAGCCTCTTAGAAATCAAATGAGAAAATCAGGTAGGGGAATACATTTGAATACAAATAATTGTTTATGCCCTTGAGGAGAAAAAAATCATTTTTTATCATGTATTGCAAAAGAGCTACCTGCCTCAGCATCTCTTTTCCTTGCCACCTAAAAAGTAAGTCAACAATTTTCATAGTTTTCAAAAGAAAATGAGCAGGGTTTAATTTAAATTGGGCGCACAAAGACATATAGTTTTCTCCTTAAAGTGTTTTTATAATACAGCACTTAAAAATTAAAGGTAGAAGTCAGGTTATATTGTATTATATGTATTGATCACATCTATGGCTGGATCCCACATACACCATGGATTTTTAATAGTAACAGTGAGGGAGACATGCTAGTCTATACATTATCAAAACAAAAAGCAGTCAAGTAGCACTTTAAAGACTAGCAAAATAGTTTATTCGGTGAGCTTTCGTGTGACAGACCCACTTCTTCAGACCATAGCCAGACCAGAACAGACTCAATATTTAAGGCACAGAGCTCTGTGCTCACCTAATAGACTATTTTGCTAGTCTTTAAAGTGCCACTTGGCTGCTTTTTGTCTTGATCATGGATTTTTACTGATTTCTATCAATGTAAACATGTAGGGCTATGTCTACACAGCAGTTATTTTGAAATAACTGTCGTTATTTCAAAATACCTTTGAGAGCACCTACACTACGCACATGCTATTTTGAAATAAATTTGAAATAATGGGCATGTCATTTCAAATTTCATAAGCCTTACTGCAGGAGCATGCTGTGTGGTGCCCACCTCTGCCCAAGCAGCCCTTCCTGCCACTAGGCATGCACTATGTGGGCCTCTGGCAGTTATTTAAAGGGCCAGGGCTCTGGCGGCCACTGCTGCCACAATAAAAGCAGCAGCAGCAGCTGGAAACTCTGGGCCGTTTTGAACTGCTTGGCAGTTGCTCCCTTTGCCCAGATCCGTCAATAGGTCTGGATATGTGAGGAAGGCAGCCAGATAATTTGCAGATTTAGCAGACACCAGCACTTCAACTGGTGAGGATGCTACCACATCTGGCCTTAACCCCCATTTTAGCAGAACTCTAAAAGGAGAGTGAGTGATGGGCCTCCTACGACACTGTATCTGGCTGCACTATCTCAAGAGTATCCAAACGACTATATTTTTCCTCGCTATCAAATAAAATTAAAAACAAAAACAATACAGAAGTATATACTTCAGAAGGCAGTGATAACTAGTTAGGAGAAGGTTTCAGTTTGGCTGTCAGGGAATTTTCAGCAAGAGAGCTCATCACTGTAGTATGGTGTGAAAATTCTGTACAGAACTTGTATGAATAAGAGCTGACATGCACACGCAAAGAAAAATCTGAACTATTTAATGGAAGCTGTAGTTATGCACTTTTAACCCTTCTTGATAATTTGCTGACTTTATCTCAACGAGAGAGAGAGAGAGAGAACCTATTCCACTGCAATCTCTCTTCATGTTAATTTACTTTTAGATTGCAGTTTTTGTGCTAAATTAGCTTATCTGTATTCTATTGGCTTGAAAAGGTACTGGCTGGAACAGAGGCTTATGGTTTTTTAGCTTAGTTACAGAAACTTATATCTATGTATTAGTGAGTTCAGCTGAATACTACAACTCAATAATACGGGATAGAATATTTGCACTCAGTCTGGATACATAAGGAATTTTCAACTGCTTTTTCTTATTATTTTATATCTGCCATTACAAATGTAAGTAAACATTAGCGGTGTTTGTAATGTGTCCAGTGCTTCTGATGGCTACTCAGCAAACTGTATGCAACCTTTCCATTTGGATCTGCTCTATTATTAGGTCTTATTTTCCTGCCAACTTGCTCATTTTATCATGAGTTTTTTGTCTTTCTTTTTTTCCCCAGATGACAGGGTCAAATGGCTCAAGCAGCAGAAAAGATCACACAGACTGTACAAATAAAAATGCATATTAATAGCTCGTTCTACAAAATATGGTTTATATAAGCATTTACCATTAGGGTTAGGCTTGCCAGCTTGGTAACATTTAAAAAACCAGACACTCTGGACCCACCCACAGGCAGACACAAACCTGGGACCTCTGGAGCTCAGCGTGGAAGCCTCTACAGTTTGAGCTAAAAACCAGCTGCCTCTCAGCTAAGGTTGTAGATGAGACTCATTTTTTTCTCTCTGTAAGTGGTCTAAGTGCTACTACATGGGACTCTGAACCACACCCAATAGGCGTGTGGGTTATACCTCTAGCAGGAGTCCCTCTCCTGCCTTGCCTTTTCTCCAGGGCCATCCCACTATGGACTGTTCTGCTTTTCTCTTCCTCTCCCCAACACTTGTGGCTTCTCTCCTCCCCACCTGGGTCAGAAGGAACTCACCTGTGCAGCTGGGGCTGGGAGCTACAGCACCCAACAAAGGTAGGAGGTGACCCCAGCTCAGTAGGGGCTGGCACTTCCCCACTTCCTGTAACTGGACTTTGGCTGTCCAGTTCGTAGATCTGACCAGACACTGTGAGTTCTCCTTTCTGGTGGAATTTTCCAATCAAAAATTGGGCACCTGGCCACCCAAAATGTTAGATTCTGTTACAATCATTCAAATTATTTCTACATCAAATGGTCACTCCTCTAACATACATTACTGAGGCTATGTCCACAGTAGCCTGGAAGATCGACCCACTGAGGGCCAGGTCTCCTGCGGTTTGATTTTGTGCATCTTGTAGAAACATGCAAAAACGATCTCTCAGGTTGCTGGTGACCCCTCTACTCCTCATGAGACATGAATAGTTAAGGGAGGTCAACAGGAGAAACTCTCCTGTCAACCTTTTTCAGTAAAGATGGCCAAGAAAGCTGAGCGCAAGTACACCAATTTTAGCTATGCAATTGCCATAGCTAGAATTGTGTATCTGCAGTTGGCTTATTTGCCTAGTGTAGACAGATCCTCAGAGAATTCTCCCTTCATAGAAAGAGTTATATTTAGTGCAATTACCTTGCGTTGCTCTATTTTACAAACTGAACTGGCCAACTTCATCAGTAACATAAATTGGCACGCTAGTTAAACATCCGTTTTAAATTAGGCAGAAAAGCAGCATAATCTGGTGTAAATGGGTAAATATTTTAATTTGTGCCCATTTGGTTCTTAGAAATACAAACTGAGCATAACTTACACTGGTTGGCAGCAACGAAGGGTCCTGTGGCACCTTATAGACTAACAGAAAAGTTTTGAGCATGAGCTTTTGTGATGAGTCTGTGCTCACGAAAGCTCATGCTCAAAACTTTTCTGTTAGTCTATAAGGTGCCACAGGACCCTTCGTTGCTGTTACAGATCCAGACTAACACGGCTACCCCTCCGATACTTTACACTGGTTGGCTATTCTGCACAGGCCAAACTTAGTCCCTGAAATACATGGATGCAACTACAACTAAAAGGAAAAAGAACTGTATCTCAGATACTAAGGCCAGGGAGGCCATCATAACCTTACTAACACCAGGTCTGGAATTTGGCTTGAGTGCTGTTGGGAATGGTACAGCATGCACATAAGTACTAAGATAGCTTCTTTATCTTATGCCATCCTTTCTTGTTTTTCCTAACTGTTCCCCTCTGACACCTATTACGAACATCAGTGCAGTTCCTCTGAAGTCAATGCAGCTGAATCTGTGTATATCAACAGAGAAACTGGTTGGTGCTCATGGCCTACAACTTATGTTCCATCTATGAAGTGCCAAATAGTATACTTCTGTAGTTTGATTTTATATATTCATTAATTCACCACAAAATTTGGCCAGGACCTTGCACAGGATTTGCAGCCATTTATTACAAGGTTGTATTTAGAAAAAAGTTAGCTCAATATCTTTACTTTATTGTACATTTAAGTGAATTTGAGTGTACACAGAAGGTGACAGGCTCATATTATTGGAAAATTAAGCCCTTTTCTTATTCATCGAAGTGCAGAGCATAGCACAGGCCCACAAATTTCTCCATGGCATGAGAACCCTTTGATATGTAAACACAGAGAATATGAGTTAAATGAACTGTCAGCCCAAATTTATGTGGTATTGTTGGATTGTGTCCCATTACTTAAGCCACGTTTTCCATGGTATCTTCCCCACACACGTTTTTATTTTAATTTTTCACCTCTTAACTCAAGTTTAGAATTTTCTGAGAACTATGGAAAGTCTACCACATAAAAATACGTACTTATGGACACAAATACGGGCAAAATATTGACCCAACACCTGTGCCTATCTTACAAAGACATACTTTATTTTACAGCATTTTTACAATGCCTCTGATTTATATAATAGATGATAGGGGCCCCAGGGCTATGTCTACGCAGTGGGAGCTGTTTCAGGATATGGCAGGATCCCAGAATAGTTGCCATGTCTAAGAAACATGCTCATTGTCTTGAAACAAATTTTGAGATAACGGACGGGCTATTCTAGCATCCCCATACTCCTCCTTACAGGACTACAGGGATACCTTGAAACAGCACTTTATTTTGGCATGTGGCGTAATTTAGGTGAGGCTGTGGTGTAGACATAACCCGGGAAAGCTATCACGGCCCACTGTATGAATGTGTATTCACAATGTTTTAAAAACACACACAAGCATAGACAATTAAAATGAGGATACAACATATAGTTATTTAACTTTGAAAAGTGGCTATCTTAGCCATTTATGAGACATAATTAAGAGACAGAATGAATAAAAATACTGCTCTGCTTCTGCACTGTGGAAGCCCGCACAAGGACAAGAAACCAAACTGTGGCACAGCAGCGTGAGCTTTTATTGAGCTTGGCTTCTAATGATTGAAGCAGATTATGGATGAACCCTTTGCCTTTTTGCTTTTAAATGTCAGAGTTATTTTGAAATCATATCAGCACAAAATAGCATATTGAAGACTTTAATAATTGGCTAGACCGAAGAATGACAGAATCAATGTTACAGCAACGAAGGGTCCTGCGGCACCTTATAGACTAACAGAAAAGTTATTTGGTATTGCAAGAGAAGAGGGTTTCATGAGTACCCCCACACCACTTCTTTAGATGCAAATTTGTACCACAAGGCAACTTTTTATGATCACATGATGGCAACCCGAAACTGGAGCTCATAAACATTCATAGTGGCAATGACACCTTAACTACAGTAGTGAAGTATCAGAGAGGTAGCTGAGTTAGTCTGTATCTTCAAAAACGACAAGAAGTCCTGTGGCACCTTATAGACTAACAGATGCTCCAAAATATCTGTTAGTCTGTAAGGCACCACAGGATTTCTTGTTGTTTTCACAGTAGTGAAGGGTGATTACACTTCTGAAAAATATAGTGCCCCCCAGGGATAACTATTCTAACATGATTTAATCTAGGTTTAGTTAAACCTTCAACCCTAGATTATTTCTCCATATTTTTTATTTTTCAAATAATCTGTGTTTCAAGAAAGACCCTTTAGTAGTGGTGATTTCTCTCTCTCTCTCCCTTTCAGATTTCCCTTCCCCAGTCCCTGGTTTGTCTATAAGCCCTTAATTAGGCCTCAGCAGAGATTGCTGGTGTTTGATTTGCAGTCAGAAGCCCTAATGTATTTTAACATTGTCTGCCTGAGCTGAAAAGGAAACTGTAAATTTATACAGTCTGGTAAACATATTTGGCATTTGCATCTTAATGAATCTGTGGAATGAAGCTGGTCTGGGCTGCTCCCTTCCCCCCACTAAGCTTTCAGCAGTGCAGGGCAGTATGTGAGCTCCCTGCTCCCCTCCCCCACCATCACATATTACCATCCAAATTCTGTGCTGTCTAGAAAGGTCATGTGACCCTCATCAGTCTCCTGGGGTGGAGGAGGGGAAGCAGATTGAACCTGTTCTTTGTTAAGAGGTCAACGTCAGCTCCCAGAGCAGGGCAGGAATTACCAGCAACTCTCGAAAAGCTGGGCACTCGCTGCTGCCTGCAAGCAAATGTCTTTCTTGGCTGGAGGATTAGTCCTCTGCTCTCTTTAATGTGATCCTCTTGATGATACCTTCCTCACTTAAGAAGACCCGCAATTAAAACTGCGGGGACGAAACCAGCAAATTCAAAGCCTCAGCCGGGCACTTTTTTTTGCAGCAGAGCACCTCGTGCAGCAGAGATGCAGAGAACCTGCCATTTGGGGAGTGCGGCTCAGAGGCGGTGGGAATCTGGATTTTAAAAAGCACAGGTTCAGGGCCGAATGGCTCTGACTGATGGACTTCCAGATGTTACATGCAGTGTAGTTGTAACCCTGGGGCCCCCAAGTTGGTACAATAAAAGCTATTACCTCATCCAGCTTCTCCTTATAAATGTGCATTTAAGAGCCCTTGTTGTTGTGACAGCCTTCACACACTGCACGTGGAGCCACATGCAGAGCCAGCTCCTTAAGTCCTTGCCCAATTGGTGCTCACATCGAAGGAAGAGGATGGAGAGTCATGGAAGAGCCAGTGTTCCCTGTAAGCTGAGCACTTGGGCAGCAGCTGCCCAGTAGAGAGTCAGGTGTCGCCCAGATAGTTAGCAGAACACCCACAGCCACCCGCAGTTGGCAGCATGTGTTTTTTGCTAGTGGCACACATCTGCATATGTCTTGGTGCACGTAACAAAATGTATTCTGCCCATGGAAGGGACTAAATAGGTGCACTTCCCCGGTGGGACCTGTGAGAAGAACTCGGTACCCCTGTCTAATGTCTGCATTGCCGAAGGACTCTGGGAAAGCATGGGACAGAGTGGCTGTGACTTTGGTGCCATTGCCCTGTCATTCTCCCTGTTCCTTCCAGAAATCAAACCTTGTACTGCAGTCAGCAGAGGCCTGACACAATCTTGCACAGTGTTCCTGTCCACAGCTGCGAAATTTTCAGGCATGTTCCACTAGCTCAAACTCATGTTAGCAACATGGGTCACAGGCTTCTGTTTCCTTTTTATCCAACATGTTGATTACGCCCTGCCTGAGCAAGGTTAGATATCTGGGGTTACATCCCAGTCGTACACAAAGACCCATAGAATCATAGGGTTGGAATAGACCTCAGAAAGTCATCAAGTCCTACCCCTGCTCAGAGCAGGAAAGCCTTGTCTGTGCATGCAGTTAGCCCTGAATTCCACTACCAGCCTGCTTGTAGAGAGGGAAAGCCATGATTTGTATGAGGGATGCTTACCCCAGTTTCAAACAGATGTTCCTTGTCTTTACTACAGCATGGCAGCCAGGAAATTGGGACTAACGGAAGTATAAACAAGGCGTGGGATTGTGTTTGGGCCCTATATAGAAACACAAATCTGGAAAAGTCCCCTTGCATTCTTTCCACCCTCACCTCTTTATATAGCAGTGGGGGGGGCGGGGGATAGACACAATCGCTCTGGCTATATCTAGATTGCAGGCTTCTGTTGACAGAGGTTTTATCGGCAGAGCTTATATCCAGAGGACAGATCTCTCAGAAGAGATCTAACGGTCGGGAGTGTTTTGTTAACATCCCCTGTAGACTTCATTCCACAAGGAAGAAAGGATGTTATGACAGAGAGGGGGTTTCTGACATTTGGACCCGTGTGGACAAGCCAAATGTTGGAAAAGCCTCTTTTTTAAAGAACTGTCTGCAAGATAGTTGCACAATTTGCATATCTTGTGCTGGCAGTTCTTGGCAATCTAGACACAGCGTCTGTGTATTGCAGGGTTTTACTTTTTGAAAACAGCAGAGAAAAACAGTACTCTATCAATATCACTGCATAAAATACTCTTATCCCTTTTACTTTCTTTGCCTGCAAGAACATTTTCTTCGATTTTTTTTCTCTCCTATTCTAGGCTTAATGATCCATTAATTAAATACTAGCTCTTAGACACCTTTCCCTCACTTCCTCTTTCTCCCCTCCCCCAGTCCTCTCATTGTAAGCTCTACAGACATCTGTTTCTCACTGCATCAGTTAAACTCTTTCCTTTTTCTGTTTGGTGTATTCTGGGCTTGAAGTAGAAAATGTGAAATGTGTGTGGGGGTGGGGTATACTAAAATAGAAGCTGATTCTTGTCCTTTGACCTCTGTTCAGATAGAAGAGTGGGTTAAAAGGTCAAAGAAAACAATTGAAATGCTTCTTTTGCTTGAATAGCACGCCAAATAAACTTATCCAGGGGATTTAGAATGTTCCTTTTATGGGAATTTCTACCTCCCTCGGGACTGCACATGCCTGCTTTATGGGAGCTGAGGACATTCTAAATTTATTTGGAGAAGCAGAGGGAATACTTGAACCGTTCTTAACAGTCTAGCTGGAAGAAAGCAATAACATGAAAAATAAATAAATTAATAAAGGGATCCTCAACACAGCATACCTTGTTTTTTTGCTTGTTCGTCTGATTTTTGGTATTTACTGTAATGATTTTAGACTCATTATAGAATTCATTTCTTTCTGCTCTTGGGAATGTCTAGTCCTCTTGAGACTTAAAATCACACTGAAGAAATATGGATCTGATTTTCTTCTCACACCGGTTTGCCTCCATCAACACCAATGAAGTTATGACCCATTTACATAGAAGTAGGTGGCAGCAGATTCAGGTATAGGCTGTTTTAAATAATCTTTAATTGAAGTTACTAGTGTAGTACTTAATTGCACTATTTCCTGCCACTTTCTTATGCAGGTTTTGTGTGTGTGTGTTGATGCTGAACTGTTCCGATTTCCACTGTAGTGCAAGCTGACAAATCTACATCACTGTAAAGAGATAATGCTCTTCAAGCTATCAAACCAAGTATACACTAATGTTGGCTGAAATTTTTCTACTTTTTTACAGAAAAAATATTTTGTTTTATAATGAAAATTTTCACAGGATATACCTGCTTCACTCAGATTTTTTTTCTGTTTCTCAATTAAGGCAGGGCAAATACTGATTTTCAGAAAACATTTCTTCTTTTAAAACAGATTTAGATGTTGGTTTTTCATTGAAAATCCAGAACATTGTAATTTTGAGGGCCTCTTCCTATGAAGACCATCTGGTAGTTTCTAACCAGGTCTATGGTACGCTAATCTTATGACACTGAAATTTCCCACAAGTGCTAACACTGGCACAATTGTGCCAGTGGTAATAACTGGGCATGCCCGTAAAAATCAAGTTGTTGGCACTCTGTGTTTTTATTGGATGACCTAGGGTGATCGTCCATCCCATACTGGGCAGGACAGCCCCATATTTTGGGCGCCAAAAAGGTGTCCTGACTTATTTTTTAAAAGGGGCAAATTGCCTTGTATTTAGCCCCCCGCACCAGCTGACCTTTTCCCTTAGCAGCATGCGCAGGTGCAGCTTCTGGCCAGAGAGCAGATGGAGAGCTTACATCCTCTCTGGCCACAGGAAGAGAGAGCCAGCAGTGGCCTTCCAAAGATAGGGTAGTTTGCTGCTCTGCTTCCTGGCTCCCTGTGCCGTTGGGAAGCCAGGGGAGTACCAGGGTCTGCCTCCCACTTCATGCCTCCCCGAGGGGCAGGGAAGCCAGGGGAGCACTGGTGGCAGCTGCCTGCTTCCCAGCTCCCTGCGCACCAGTGGAACCAGGAGGAGCTGCCCCTCTGCCCCCATATCTCCCTTTCCTGTATTTAGGACAGGGAGATATGGTCGCCCTTCCCTGATCTACCCAGGAAGTTTTTCCAGCATAGCTCTATCAGTTAGGAGTGTGGGAAAAAAATCACAGCTGTAACCAATAGGGTACATCTACACTACAGGGAGATCGACCTTGCTGCAGTTGATCTTCCAGAGTTCGATTTAGTGCACCTAGGCGGGACATGCTAAATTGAATTTACAGGGCATCCATGGGGTGGGCAGCTGGGCCAGGCAGTTGGTGATGGCCTGGGTCAGGGTATCAAGATACACAACCACCCAGTCCCAGGCCTCTCGCTCCATGGAGAGCCATTCCCACAGCAAGCAGTTCTACTTCCGCCATGCAGCCGTGTGGGCTGCCACCAGATCGTCTGCCCGGCTGCAGCGGCAGCTCCTCCCACCAAGGCACCTGGTCTGGGGAGACATCACCCCTTCGTCCTCCTCAGCTGCAACATGGCTCCCGGGGGCTGTGGTGGCTGGCAGATGTCAAGGCTGTGAAGACATAAGGGAAGAGGGTGGTGCCCCATCATTCACGAGCCCAGGTACAGTGGGCCAGTGGCCTTGTTCCCACCGTCATCCCACCCTGCTTGTGGTGAGGGGCTCTGGGGTGGCCCATCTTCTGTGGGGTCAATCAACACGGGGCCATTAGAGTAGCTGCCCCAGCACTCCCCACCCTCCCAGGCTTATGACCCTCATGGCAGCCCATGGCCCTATGCAGGGAACCCCTGCAGGCACATCCCCCACCGGCAGTGATGCTGGCCATCCCCAAGTCCCTGGCCCGTGACCGCATGCCCAGGCCTGTGCCAGCTGTGTTGGGGACTGCTCCCCTCTCTGCATGACCAGTGCACCCCACACCCAGTCCTACCTGAGGGTTCCTTGGCTGGTTCAGGGGAAGCCTGGGTGGAGGTAGCCTGGCCAGGGCCCTTGGAGGGCTCGGCGATGTACAGCAGTCCCTCGCACCCACTGACGCAGTCGCAGATGCCAGCAGGTGCTTTGGGGCCTGCAGCTGGGGGGGCCCCATCCTGGCTGGGGCTCCTTGCCCTGGCCCTCTGGCTCCACCATGTCCAGGGTCTCCTCAGGTGGTGCAGACTCCCTGGGTCCCAGCAGCTGGTGGAGCTCCCTGAAGTAGGGGCAGGTGGCCGGCGCTGCCCCTGACTGCCTGGCTGAGTACCTTGCTCAGGCATAGCCCTGCTGCAGCTCCATCACTTTGGAGTTGACCTGGCTGGGGGTTTCGAGGGGGTGGCCTCTTGCGGTGAGGTTGCTGGCAAGGTGCCCGAAGCCATCCACATTTCTCTTCTGCCCCTCTGTCGTAAGCAGGATGTCCTCGTCCCCCCAGACAGCCAGCAGGTCCTGGACTTCAGTTTCCAGCCAGAGGGTTCCCCTCCTCTTTGGGGGCTGCCCAAAGCCCTGGGAGTCCGGCCGCCCACACCCCTTGTCTCCGCGGGGATCCTGGGGGTCTTGGCTGCTAGCCATCAGTCCGGCCATGGAGGTGTGTCACTTTCTGGGGGTGCTTCAGAGTGTTGTCTGGCCATCTCGTGCTCCGACGTCTGCCAGCACACTCTCAGCTTCCTGCACGGGGTTTCTGTGTCCCTGAAGCTTTAAGGCACCCACAGCTGACAGCCATAGAGCTCTGGCTGCTGGTCCGGGTGTCTTTGTGCTCTAGGGAGGGGCCGGCTCTGTAGAGGACTTTTCATTTCAAAATAGCAGCGGCAGAGCGACTACACATATTTCATTTCAAAATCAACGTCAAAAGGAGGTGTTATTCCCAACACGGGCGTGGAACAATGACTTCAAAATGAAGGTCTTTTAATTTCAAAGTTGATTTTGAAACGAGCAATTTCTGTGTGGTTGCTTCTCCTGCTTGTTTAGAAATTGCCCCTTGTTTCAAGATAACTTTTGAAGCGAACAGCTAGTTTGGCCACAGCCATAGTGTTTACATTGCCTGATGCAGGCGTGTTGCTAAAGCTGTACAGTCTAGAGAAAGCCTGAGTACCTACACAGAGAAATAAGTTCAATGTACTGAAGGAGATGCATCCTGGAATATCCCATAGTCCAATGGCTGGGATACTTTGCAGGGGTGACACATAGGGGTGGTCATGAAGGGCCAGGTGTCTCCCTAAACACTGTGGGGGTGAATGGCAAAGAGCCCTCTGTGCCATCCCATCCAGTGCATGGTTCAGAGCAACCATGCAGCGTCCTGCACTTTGGCGGGGGGGAGGCCACAGGCAGTAGAAGGGATTAATTTGGGGCCTGGTGCTGGCAGTAGGAGGTAGGCCCAACCCTGCACTCAATTGCGGCAGGAAGCAGTGTGACCCAGACTCAACCTGCTCTGCTACCCTGGGTCCCAGTTGCATTGCTTGCAGGGAGGGGTCTTGTGGGAAGATGCAGAGCCACTGCTTGTACACACCAGTGTGGGAAGCAGAGCAATGCAGCTCAGACCAAGGGGTGCAGAGCAGGCTGGGGCAGGGTCACTCCGCTTCCCACTTCTGCCACGGAGTGTGGGGGGGGAAGAGGGGCTGGACTTCTGCACAGTACCAAGCACCTGGCTAGTCCCCTGGGCCATGTTGCTCAGCAGAGGAAGCTTGGGGGAAAAGGTGGAGTGGGGGCAGGGACAGAAGGAGGGGAGGAGATGACAGAGCAGCAGAGTGGCCTGGACAGAATGGGTAAATCAGGGGTGGGGAGGAGGCAGAACAGGAGCTTGTGGGAAGGGATGCAGTTACAGCGGAATGAGGTGGAAGAGGAGGGGCTTGTGGCAGGGAGGAGGGGTTGTCCCGAGCCCAGCACCCAGCTGGGGGGTAGTCATGTGGCTGGTGCCCCCCTTGTGTCCCTCCCCAGCAGTCACCTCTGGACGTTTGCTTGAGATGGCTGATCCTTTTCCAAATCCTTTCTCCACCTCAAGCTGAAGGAGGACTTGAAGATGGACCAGGGGACGAGGCTATCTCCCACACCCCAGATGAGTCCCCTGAGTATGGTGGTAAGTGTTACAGGGGAGATGCTTGTAAATCACATCAGAGCCATGCCTGCCAGGCTAGGCCTCATATGTGAGTTAGAGTAACGCTTGTCTTCTCCCGGGTCATGTATCCCACAGAACAGGGGTGTTAGGCATCCAGGTGCCTAGAGAGGTGGAAACGTGCAGGCTCAAAGGCAGAAATTCAGGCACCTACGCAATTTTTACTACACAAACGTAGATACCAAATGTCCTTGGAATTTGGTGGCAGCTAATTGGAGGTTTTGTGTGTCTCAGTAGGGCCTGATTCTAGTGTTTAGCTACTAAACTGGCAGTTTTAGGTGCCTAAATCCCTTTATGACTGTATCATCGTTGCTATGGGGACTTTTTCCAAGTTCTGGCAATTCTCAGGTCAAGGCTGTTGGAACAATAATGAATTTTAGGAGCAGAAAGTTAATCTCTAGCCAGGGCATTTTAATGAATATGAAATTTTATTTAAAAGCACAGAACCATTAGCTCTTGCCAGGTCTTGCCTATTTACTGTTGCACTGAAAATGGTAGCTTTCCAAAACATTGCTGAAGTTCCCCATAGTTCTGCTGCTCATGCATTTGGATCACCTAAGAGGTTACATTCAGTATTGTAGTGAGGGAAATTCCATGTATGTTTTCTCATGATCATGCAATTAATTTATTTCCTAAAGCAGTATGCTGAAATGTTAGAATAGAAAGGCAGATGGTGTGAACTAGATAAACAAGTCACAGTCAATTTATTATTTTCAGCAGTGGTAAATCATTAAATTTGATACTATCCAACCAATTTGGTTTCCCTCCTAATTTTCAAAACTTTAATATGTAAGCCAAAATTCATTTGGGTTTTATATATTTTCAAAGATACAGAATAGCACTGGTGGATTTTTGAAAACTGTGCAAAAAACCTGAGGTCAGAGTCTGGTCTGAATTCCCTCTGTCCCATAAAAAAAGGTGGATGAGGTAATATATTCTACCAGACCACCCTCTGTTGTTAAAGAGACAAGCTTTTGAGCTTGCCCAGGGCTCTTCTACATGAATCAGGTATTTTCATGAAGGGAGCTTCTCCCTTCTTGGACAAGCAAATATTGGCATACAAATCTTATCATATCAATATGGACAAGAGCTGCAGCTTTGCCTTGTATGAGTCAGTCACAGATTCAAATCAGACAGAATTTCTGAAGTTTGCTCAAGGGGAAATTGAAATCTTTCTTAACCATTTTTATTCCCGTCCACTCCTAATGTTGAAACTGTCATAACTGAGCCATTCATTTTTCTCAGGGTTAGAATTAGTACTTAACTGTGCTCATAGTTTGACTCTACGCTACCAGCAGATCAAAGTATTTTCACCCACATTCTGACCTATACCACTAAAACAACATATAATTAAAGTTTTACAGATTCTTCCACTGGTGGGTAGGAGAAAGGGAGGTGTTTGTGTTTTTACTTGGGAGCTCTTCCTTTAAGAAAAATACATTTGCTCCTTTTTTCTCCTGGCCAAAGCTCTCTGACTGCCTTGTGTTACAGAAGATAAGAAAGAAGCAGCTAGGAAGAGAGACTAAATGTGAAACTCATAATATCGCTAACAATAATTGCAGGGACACACGTGCGAAAAAAATTCACACAATCAAAATCAAAGTGTATGTGCATTTTTTAATGAGAGAAAATGGAAGGAAGCTTTATGCAAATTTTGGTAAGAATCTGCTAAAATGTACAATGCAGGTTATACCTCCCTGCCCTGGCACTCTCAGGACCTTACTCATCCCAAATGAGGGAGTTTGCCAGACCAGGTGAGGTCAAAGGCAGCCCTTCTGCTGCCTCCAAGCTCTTCTCGGCAGCTGCCAACCTTGTGCCCATTGGGCTCCCCTCCCTGTCATGCTTCCCTACTGGTTATGCTCCCAGCCTCAACTTCCAGTCTTGGCCTCAGCCTCCTGTCCAGGCCCTGTCTGCTGGCCCCAGCCACACTCCTGGGTGCTGGCCCTGCTCCCAGCTGCTGGCAGCTCTGCTGTCATACTTCCAGCTGGACTCTGCTGAATGTTCATGGTCCTACCAACTGTCGCTGTATGAAAGACTCCTGGACAAGAGGGTTCCTATCTGTACATTCTCTTACAGCGGAGGATGCTTGAAAAACCATTGTGCTCTTCTTCTGAGCTAGGCATCTTAAGTCTGAGCTTGCAAAAGAGGATGCTGTGAAGATTAGAAAATTAGACTTACCAGAGTGATTTGCATAGGCATATGTGACATCTTTCATATTCTTTATGAAGATATGAATGACATAACTGAGACATACTGCAGGCAAGATAACTCATATGGTGTCACTGGAAAGGTTATGATTTATTGAATATGATAATCCTATTTGTATTCAAGTATCAATTTTGGATCTGAAATTTGCATTGTTGACTTAGGTATCTGTATTTCAACTATGGTACCTTAGGTGCCACCCATTGCTCACGCTTCAGGTACAATAGTGGGAAAGCCAGACAGGGCTGATGATTGATCAGGAAGGACAATGGACTGTGAAAAGGCTTGGCCTTCCTGTGGATTCTTCACACTGACATTGACTCGTGGAAGCTGTGATGCTACAGTCAGGTGATCTAGTTACCTGATACTAAGTACAGAACATCTTGGACTCTTGTAGTGTTTCACTGGGGGTTGAAGGAACCAAACAAAGGATTTCCACCGTATAGAAATCCCATATAAGGTAGGGGAGGAAAACAGTCATGGTCTTCAGTTTCAGAGGGGTAGCTATGTTAGTTTGTATCCACAAAAACAATGAGAAGTCCTGTGGCACCTTATAGACTAACAGATATTTTGGAGCATAAGTTGTCATGGGCAAAGACCCGCTGCATGTGACAAAGCAGGTCTTTGCCCACGAAAGCTTATACTCCAAAATATCTCTTAGTCTATAAGGTGCCACAGGACTTCTCACTGGTCTTCAGTGTGCTTCTCTTCCACCTCCAGACCCAGAAAAATACTTGTGAACACCTGGAAAGAAAAAAGGACTCAAACTGAATGAGTGAGGGAACTGCTGTACCCAGGTTAGAAAGATGCCCTGGCCTGTAAAGGAGTCTACCTAAAACAGTATCTAGAGTGAAAAATTGTTATGTGTAATCAGTTTCTTTAGTGAATCTAGATTAGTTTCTGTGTTTTGTATAATTTTCTTAAGATCTGCTTTGTTCTGTTTGCTACCTCTGTAATCACTCAAAATACACTTTTGTAGCAAATAAACTTTTCTTGCATATAATATAACCCAGATTATATAATTTCGAAGGCAGGAAGGAGGAGGTTCTGCATAGCTTCCTCCAACTGCTTTGGCAAGTCTCTGAAACTGACTGCTCCCAGAGCTGATGTCAGGGTCTGTCTCATTCTGGATTTGGGTGTGGCCCTCTCTGTGTGGTTGGCTGGAAGAGGTTTGTGAGTCTGGCCCAGTTAGACCAGATAAAAGGGACCCAGGCAGGCAGAATAGGCAGTGGTACCTGAAATCTACTTCCCTCCTATTGTTTCAGTGAAAAGAATTCTTATCCCTTCTGTGTCCATCTCCTGGCTAATCACAACCATGCAACAAAGGACTTGATTGGATTTGACAGGTGGAGTCCTCTGCTGCATGATGTGAGGAGCTGTTCTTATCTGAGATGAGGTGGAGCTTCACCTGGCAGCATTCTGCTTCAGGAAGGCAGAATGTCTTTTGCAGTTCTCAGGTCCTAAGATGCAGCGTGTTCACTGCTACAACCCTTTATGGGTTCTTGATTACTATTGCTCCACTCAGGGTAATCAGACAGTTTTGCAAGTCAGAGCATGCAGCAAATGGAGGTGTGCCTTCTCCTACACCTGCTGCTGCCCCTCACTTCTGTTGGAGAACCATGTGTCCACAGAAACTTGGCAGGGAGCAGTCCACTCTATTCATGGACTGCATATTTGCTTGGCCCTTACATGGTCTATGGAAGGTTCCTTGGGCCCCATACCTCCATGACACACTCACATCTGACTGTCACAATCAGGCTGAAATTGGCCTAAAGAGATAGAGAAGAGATGATGTGTCTCATAAAGTGCCACAGTTTAAATGTAGTTACAGACAAAATTGTTCGGTCCAAAGCCACAGTCTAAGTTAGTGTTTTAACCTGGTTGGCCCCACTCACAGGCTGTGGCCGCACTAGCCCCTCCTTTAGGAGGGACTGTGGTAATGTGGCACTTTAGAATATGCTAATGAGGTGCTTCATGAATATGCATAATGACGACCACGCACACTTCAAAACTGCTTGTTTCGAAATGCACACCACCCATGTACCCAGGGGCCTTTCAAAATGTCCCCCTGATTTTAAAAGCCCCTTCTTCCCATTTGGTTTTGGGAGGAAGGGGCTTTCAAAATCAGCAGGTCCTTTCAAAAGGCCCCTGGCTACACGGGCGGCTGCATTTCGAAACTGGCAGTTTTGAAGTACGCGCGGCTGCCATTATGCTAGTGAGGTGCTGCATATTCATGGAGCACCTCATTAGCATATTCTAAAGTGCTGCATATTCCAAAGTGCCACATTACCATAGCCCCTCCAAAAGGAGAGGCTAGTGTGGCTGCAGCCAGAGTTTTACTTGTTATTAAGGTAAAACCAATCAATAGATTAACAATGGCTGGAAACAAAGGTGTATTCTGATTATTATTATAGGACAAAGTGACATGAATATTATCCACATTGATGTCTTTATTCTAGGGAGGAGGGGGAGCATAAGACTAAGCAATGGTGATCTTAGGGTGGCTTTTTCGAAGCATTCATCTCCCGCCAAAGCCAGCAGTAACACTCCTGTCAACAGAGTCAGGTCTAAGCGCTTTTGAAAATCCCACCCACTAGGCAGAACTTTGAGTTTGTCAAACTTGATAGTAATTTCTTGAGTGTTTATTTTAATTTAAAATGGTTTCTTTTTTTTCTACTAGATGCCAATTTTACCTTCAGCAGGAGAATCCTCATTGAATCCATTCCCACCCCTTGTTTTTTGCTGTGCATGGTGCAAGACTCTGATTATGCAGACTCATCAACATTTCTTTAGAGTTTGTTAGTTTTTGTTGTCAGGAGTTTGTGGTAGATTTCATTCAAACCAGCCTCTAGCAACATGTTTATCCAGACACCAATTTCCATAAGTCATAAAATGTGAAGTATATTCCATAGTGTGAAGTAGTTTTTTAAAATGGCATTTTAAAAAATGGGTTAAAATATTAAATTCTAGGAAAAAGCAGAAAATATGTAGATTTCATAAAACATCAGAAAATGAAACCAAGCTATTTTTCACAACTGAATTCTACAGTTCAACTAGATTGCAGTGATAAACCATTTCTTAATCTCTTTATATCAATCATGTGCATTACACCACTACAGTAACACAAAATCCCACACCATAAATTCTAAAGGAAAATAAGCAATCACAGGGTATGAGGAAAGGTCCTCTCACAGATCAGGAACTAGTTAAAAGACAAGAAACAAAGGGTAGGAATAAATGGTCAGTTTTCACAATGAAGAAAGGTAAATGACATCCTTTCCTTGAAAATCTGTACTGGGTTCAGTGCTATGCAAGACATTCATAAATGATCCAGAAAAGGGGGTAAAAAGTGATGTGGCAAAGTTTGTACATGATACAAAGTTAGTCAAGAAAGTTAAACCCAAGGCTGGTTACAAAAAAGTTACAAATGTATCTCATAAAATTGAGTGGGAAACAAAATGACAGCTGAAATTAAATGCTGATACATGCAAAATAATGCACATTGGAAAACATAATCCAACCTAAACATACAAAATGATGGGTTCCAAATTAGCTGTCACCACCACCAAACAGAGGTATTGGAGTCACGATGGATATTTCTCTGCTCAGTGTGCAGTCAAAAAGAGCTAACCAAATGTTAAGAACCATTAGGAAAGGGATAGATAATGAGACAGAAAATGTCATTATGCCACTATATAATTGCATAATATATCTATAACTTAAGTACTGCATGAAGTTTGTGTTGCCCAATCTCAAAATAAATAAATAAATAAACTTGAAAAAATGTTCAGTAGTGGCCAACAAAAATGATTCAGGGTATGGAACAACTTCCAAATGAGGAAAAATGAAAAAGACTGGTCTATTCATTTGAAGAAAGAGATGACTAAGGATGGATATGATAGAGATCTACAAAACCACAAATGGTTTGGAGAAAATGAATAAGGAAGTATTATTTACCCCTGCACATAACACAAGAACAAGAGGTCACCTGCTGGAGTGAAGCCAGTTTACAACAAATAAAAGAAAATACTTTTTCACACAATGCATAGTCAACCCATGGAACTCACTGCCAGAGGGTGTGGTGAAGGACAAAAGCATAACCTGGGTTCAAAAAAATAATTAGAAAAGATAATGGAGGACATCTCAATAGCTACTAGCCAAGACGCTCAGGGATATAACCCCATGATTTGGGTGTCTGTGATCCTCTGACTACCAGAAGCTGGGGCCGGACAATAGAGCAGGGGTGCACAAAGTAGGGGTCAGGACCCTTCAAGGAGGCATCAAATTTCATAAGGGGGTGCAGTCCAATCAGCTGCTGGGTCTCAGGCTCATCCGTCTCATTAAATATTTTGACATAACATTACTATTTTGATGCATGTGTGGTCACATTTATATACCAATTAATAAAGTTTTGACATTCCACATACTTATTTTCTTACATGTGCTGAAAGGTTTTTTTTCCTATATGACCATAACCAAAATTTTTGTTGGTTTGGGTTACATTAGACAAGTTGCAGTGATGGAAAGTGGGGCCCAATGTAAAAAGTTTGCTCACCCCTCAATAGGCAATGACTTACACGATAATAGCCCTTTTCTTTTCATTCCATCTGAAGCGCCAACCATTGTCAGAAAACCGGATTCTGGGCTAGATAGATCAATGATCTGCCTCTGTATGGCCATTCTTATGTGCTTAAGTCACATCTCACTCTTTCCTCCTTCACCCTGCCCCCAAAGGAGCTGACAGCAGCAGGAGGTCAAAATTCACACATGAACAAAAGGGTGAGGAAGTTCTTGCTTACAGCTGACTGGCCTTCATTTTTGCCTTAGAACAGCTCAGATTACTTGTGTTTCTTTTGCAACTCTCTGCTATTGCTTTGACTCAGCAGAACGGAATATGTTCAGGGGCTCTTTAGGAATGTTCCATATATAATACATAGGTAGAAACAAATTTGCACCTATACATTAAGAAATCTCTGCTGGATTCAGGATTCACAGTTAGAAATGAAGGACACGTTGGAGATCTTCTAGATAAGAGAGTGGTTGCAGTTCAAAGAGCAAACTAAGTCAAGGTCAGACTTGAAAAAATAAAAATGCACAGGGAATTCTTCCTTCAGCTGCTAGACTAAGCATTAACTAGATTGATAGTGTACAAGTAACTCTTTATGACAAACTGATCATATAAGAGAAAAGCAGTGCATTTTTAAAATTCTTTTGAATAAAAAGAGGTGGCAAGGTCTCTTTAATAACAAATGTTGATAATAATAATAATAATATTTTGTTCAGGGCAGAATTTCAGTGTGTTCAAATCAGTTTTCGAAAATTCGCAGCCATGAAGATTAAGTGATGAAATCACAGGTCTGAACCTGAACAAAATTTCACTAAAGCAAACCAAATCTGTTGTCTTCCATCAATCACTTGTCCTCATTGCAAAAGCAACGAGGGGTCCTGTGGCACCTTATAGACTAATAGAAATGTATGAGCATAAGCTTTCGTGGGCAGGCCTGCATCTGATGAAATGGATCTTTGCCCATGAAAGCTTATGCTCATTCATTTCTGTTAGTCCATAAGGTGCCACAAGGCCCCTCGTTGCTTTTGCAGATCCAGACTAACACGGCTACACCTCTGATACTTGTCCTCACTGTTGTTTTAGCCTCCTCTTAGTCTGCATCTGACACTGGTTTTGTCCCAGCTTCTATTTGGCAATACTAATATCTGGGTTGACCTGAACACAGATTTCTGAAGAATGAATTCATGAGAATTTTTTAAAAACATTTAAAACATAAAAGCGTATCTTAATGTCTGTATTCACAGTGGTTCCTGACCATTTTTATTGCTAATTTTAAGAGTACTCAAACTGCAGCACCACTAGAGTCAAGATGGAGTCAACTCTGCATGCAGCTCCGGTCAAGAAAAGCCATACACACAGAAATGCAGCAGGGAAACTCCCTTCTACTCAGGTGCACCTGTTCCAAACCCTACAGAGTAAACACACGCACGCACACACACACAGGATTAGTACAGTGAACATAGTAAAGGGAAATATTTATTTACAAAGAGATAACTACCAGCAGCCTCCCTCTTCTTCCCTAATCCAAAGTCACAAGGCCTGCGCTCATGGCCCCATACAGCTGGGCAATGGAAGTAGGGGGTCTAACTCTGGTTTGTTATTTTGGGGTGATTCCTCCTTGGCACAATGTAGCTTCTGTCCTCAGCTCTCTCAGATAGCCACTCTATGCTGCCTGCATTTTGGGCTGGTTTGTGGCTCTTACAGTAGGTGAGGGTCTGCTCACTACAAGCCCTCTTCTTTGGCACTCAGGTCACATACCATGGGCAGCCAGGGACCCAGCCACATGGGGAAGCCGGCTCCTGACCTGTCCCTCTCTTCCCCACCCCTACCCCCACTCCTTCTCAGCCTCTCCTCTCCTGCAGGAGTCCAAAGTACCCTCATGGCCACCCCTGGCCTCAGCACCAGGTGGCCATGGGGTTGAGGCAGTGCACCAGCCAGTGCAGCCTCAGTGCCACCGGCCCTTGAGTGGCACTGCCACAGTACCTTCTGCCCTGGTGATCTATGCCATCATGTGCTAGCAATGCCCCTCTACCGTGTACAAACTGAACTGTCCCTATGCAGCAGAATAAATGGACTCAAATCAGACAACGTACAAAAGCCAGTGGGAGAGCATTTTAACCTCCCTGGACACAACTTACAGCCTTGAAAGTTGACATTGTTAAGCAAAACAAAACAAAACAAAATAAAAACCCCTTCAGAAATAGACAGCAATGTGAAGCTGCAGAGCTGGAATTCATGTGCAAATTTGACAATATCAGAATGGGTCTGAATAGAGACTGGGAATGGCTCTCTCCTTACAATCAGTAATTTTCCCTTTGGGTATTCTCATCTTACCACTGTTGGAAGTAGGCCACATCTAACCTGATGGAATTAGCTCTGAGATAGCACTCCCTTCTCTGTAATCCAACTGTCTGTTTCTTTCACTTCGTACTTCTGACTACGTGAGTTGCAACTCATGAAAATTTATTCCATAGTAAAATCGTTAGCCTTTAAGGTGCCACCAGACTTCTTGTTTTTGCTGAAACAGCCAACTCGGCTACCTCTCTGAAACGCGTGTAAGTACAATACTTAACAAAGGTTTGTGGTCTAGCCACAGGATCACAGTGTGAGAGGGAGCCCAGGTACCTGGGACAGAGGGTTCAGCAGTTCCACAATTTAGGTTGC
Organism: Carettochelys insculpta; assembly: GCF_033958435.1. Taxonomy (NCBI): domain Eukaryota; kingdom Metazoa; phylum Chordata; order Testudines; family Carettochelyidae; genus Carettochelys; species Carettochelys insculpta. The sequence goes on from NC_134137.1 coordinate 143,937,000, forward strand.
ACCCTGGGAAATCCATCACAAGCTGAAATTAAACCAAAGAATTACAACCCACAGGAAATTAAACTTGTGTGGTTTCAATATCTTTTCATAAATCTGTATAGTAAACCCTCAATATAGGAGACCCTGATTCAGCAGACATCAGGAACAATGGTGTCTCCCAGCTTCTCCCCCACCCCAAAGAAAGTACACTACTGTCAATGCCAATGACTCGCCAGAGCCGCCAGAGACAACGACGCCTCTGCTGGGTCCCCTGGAGTGGCTGGGTCCACCAACATGGCTAGAAGAGCCCCTGATGCCAGAGGAGCCTCTGGGGCCAACATGGTGGCTGGGTCAGCTGTGGCGGCTGGGTCCACTGCCATGACTGGAAGAGCCCTCGGGGCTGGAGGAGACTCCATGGTCAGTGCATAGTGTGGGTGGCTCAGAGCCAGGAGGAGCTGCCTTGCTCTGCCTTCAGTGAGGGAAGCTCAGAGCTAGGAGGAGAGGGGAGGGTCAGAATACTATCATACAGTAAATCCTCACATTTGACAGACTTTCAGGATTAATAGATCCTCCCCCCTGCCCCCCCCCCCGTTAGTGCCTTAAATCAAGGGTTTACTGTATCTCAATTCCCCATCTGAAAGGTGGGGATAATAGCAATGCCCTGCCTTACCAATGTGTTCTGAAGATAAATACAGTGAGTAATTTGAGGTGCTCAGATGTTACCATGATAAGGGGTGTATACGTGCAATTGAAATTACTAGAACGTCTTAAAGAGCAAGGAGCCCTAAATGGGCACCTTTTCAAAAGTCTCCCACTAACTGAGCCAATGAGATAAAAGTGTCATTTCTACCAGAGTTTACCTGTTTCTTTGAAAATGTCTCTGTTATGTCACCAAAGTTCCCCTTAAACAGCTCCAGCTGGTTACATTGTCATTCCCATGTGTTGACAAAATGCTAGGAGTTGATTACCACATTCCTCTAAGAAACAAAGGGGCACTTCTAATTACATAGCTTCTGAGCAGCAGTACTTTGGTTTGTGGTTCAGTGGCTGCTTAACTCCCCAGTGACAAATTTGAACAATATTTAATTAGCCCAATTCTGTGGTGGTACTCCAAACAACTCACTTAATCAATTCAGACAAAAGTTATATGATCTTACATACAAATGTTGAGTGTAACTGAAACCTCTGGTTGGAAAACATAAATTGAAAAAAATGTCTTCTTGCAATCCTTGGTCTGGCTACAGCCAGGAACACCAACCAATCTGGCCCAAGTAACACAAAGAAAAGGGACAGAGAATAAAAAGATTAATGGTTAGATTCATGTCGAAACAACAGATGAAAAACACTCAAGCAAAGCAAAAAAGATTCATCTAAATTACGTGAATAATAACCAGCGCATTCAAGTTCATGACCTATGCTATTGCAGCAACAGAGAAAATATAATACAACGTTAGTCACCATTTCAAATGGAAACTGAGTTTCCTAATTATATGCTCAAAGGTCTCTGCAAAGTAAATTTCCTTTTCATGAAAATGAAAAGGGGCACAAAAATATTAAGGGTGAAGCAGGCCTGAGCTGCACATTTTGATAGGCAGCTAGAGACACTATAATGAAATGTTATTTTGTGATAACCAGAGTAATGCATGGGCAGTGGATAAAAGAAGCTGGGGAAGGCAATGTCTCCCCAGACTGCCAGCCTGGCCCCATCCATACTTTGCCCCCCCACTACTACACCCTTTCATGCATCGCCTCCTGGACTGTCTGGGATTCAGGCCTGCAGAGGCTAGGGCCATGCTATGAGTTCTCCAGTGGGGCTAAGGAGGCTGGGGCCAGGCACCAATCACCCTTCCCGCCTCTTGCCAATACTCCTGTTGGGGATGAAGAAGGTTGGGGTCATGTGCTGCCTTCCCTCCCCACCACCATGCTCTAGCCAAGGCTGGGACCACCTGCTCTTCCCTCCCCACCCCATGCTCTTGCGATAGGGAGGGGGAAGGCTTAGGCTGCATGTTGCCCACAGGGGAAGTAGTACTTTGCCTACAACGGGGGAACACTCAGTTCCCAGGGGGCACTGGGCACCAAGGTGGGACCTTTAGCAGCAGGGGTGGGAATGGAGGCTTTCATCCCCCACATCTAGGTTTACCAACTGCCCATGGGATAATGTATGTGAATCCTAACCACTCTGAGTGAGATTTTTTAAACGTCCATACATTTGCCCAAGTCTCCTGCCATTTTCTATCAGCAAAACCCCCATTGATCTTGATGCGGTAAGAATCTCACCTATACAGAGTAATGTGGCTCTTCCATCTATCCAGAAATTTTTCTTTTGTTGTATTATGAAATTGTAATTTCATTAATGATTTTCCCTGTATCTGAAGATCTGCACGTACAGAAGTGAGACTGTTTGGAATCTATGGAATATTCTGCTATTTAAAGGAACATTGTAGAGTGGAAAACCTGCTGTTCTTCATCAGGGCCTAGAAGCTATGGGCCAGGAAAGTCATGCATTTACCAAGGGAAGCTTTCTACATCTGCCTACACGATGCCTGGATAACTCATGTGCCATTATCCCTTCAACTGGCAGTTAGAGTTCCTGATCAACACATTTGAAAAGGATTGAGGGGACAGAATTTAAAACTATTTTTAAAAATGACATGTTTAAATCCGTTTCATACTTCAGTTCATACCAAGTACATCCAGAAAAGGAGCTTGTCCACATTTTCTTACGGTTCCATGTTGTTTCATTGGAGTAGTAGCCCTTCGACTGGGCTCCCTGGGTGGTCTACACCTCTGAAGAGATAACTGAAATCATGTGACTCCCATGACACTCCCTAACCCTAACCCTACCTGAAACCATGTGACTCTCATGACACCCCATGATGTTTGGTCAGAGGGAAGACCACACTGCACCATAAGACACATTCAACCAGGAAGTCAACTAATAGGAGAGAATGGGAACCAGAACTATGACTTCCATAAGACAATGGGTCTCACAGGGAAATTAAAATTAATGTTAAACTGATTTGAAAGGAAATGTTTCATTTCAATTCAAACAACCAAAATATCCCATTTGGGTTGAAGCAACCCAAACCAAAATATTTTGAAGAATCTGGTTTTTTTACATTTAACATTTTCCCCAAAAAGCATTTTCTGTCAAAAAATCATTCCAACAAAAAATTCCCAGCCATCTTTGACAGTAACAAATAGAGCAGCCATATAAGGCCATTAGCTTTACCTCAGATGTCACAACCTAAAGAGGATCATTCTGTATCTCATATATGAATGGGAGAGCCCAGAGAAAAAAACCGGGTAAGCAGTGGTGCCCGTAATTTAGTAATGGTCCTTTCACCCAGAATGAGACAATTTTTGAAAGACAGAGTAGTTAAGGACATAGAAGTGAACGGTAAATGAGATAAAATACAACCTGGTTTTACAATAAGGTTGATCATGTCAGAGTAGCCTGATTTCCTTCTTAGAGAAGATAACTTTTTTTAGACAAAAGAAATGAAGTAGATGTAATCTACTTGGATTTCAGTAAGGCATTTGCTACTGTTCCATTTATTACTTAAACTGGAGGAGACAGAGATTAATATGAGAATTAAAAGTGGTTAAAGAGGACTACAAAAGGTTATTAAAGGTGAGCTGAGAGGCTGGCAGAAGGTTAGTAGTGGAGTTCCTCAAGGAGCAATTTTGGGACCAATCTTATTTAAAATTTTTATTACTGACTTTAGCATAAAAAGAGAGAGCATGCAATAAAAGTTATGGATGGCACGAAGTTGGGAGGCATTGTCAATTTAGAGGAAGACTGTAATATCATACAAGATCTGGTTGACCTTGTAAACTGAAGTAACAGAAGTAGTAAGAAATTTAATAGTGCAAAGTCCAAGGTCATGCATTCAGGGACTAAGAACAAGGAGTTTTGCTATAAGATGTGGACTTATCAGTAAAAAATGATGGAGGAGAATGACCTAAATATATTGGATAATCATAAGACAATTATGCACCACCAATGTGATACAGCCATGAAACGTCTCATGCAATCCTCAAATGCATCTGACAAAGTATGTTGAGTAGAGGCAGCCAAGTGTTAGTGCCATTATTTAAGGCACTAGTGAGACTTCATCTGGAATACTATGTGCAGTTCTGGTCTCCTGTGTTTAAAAAAGATGAATTCAAACTGGAAGAGTTATGGAGAATGGCTCCCAGGAGGATGCAAGCAATGCAAAACCTACTTACTGAGTAGTAACAGAGAGAAAACCATGGTAGTCTATATACTATCAAAACAAAAAATCAGTAAAGTAGCACTGTAAAGACTAAAAAAATAATTTATTAGGTGAGCTTTCGTGGGACACACCCACTTCTTCAGACCATAGCCAGACCAGAAAAGACTCAATATTTAAGGCACAGAGAACCAAAAATAGCAATCAAGGTTGACAAATCAGAAAAAAAAATGATTAAGGTGAGCAAATCAGAGAGTAGAGGGGTGGCAGGGGGAAGTCAAGAATTGGATACTTGGCTTAATCTAATTCTTGACTCCCCCTGCCACCCCTCTACTCTCTGGCAGTGGGAGGCCAGGGGTGAGGTCCCCATGGCCCTCAGGCCCTCACCCAGGCTACCACCGAGCTACTACCCCAGCCTTCTGCTACCCCTGTATTCCTCCCATGATCACCTTGCAGACCTCCATAGCCTCTCCTGCAGGCCCTGCCCTCACTGCTGTGTTCCCACTTGAACACCCCCCACCCGCCCAGCTGGCACTTGCCCAGTGGCTCATAGCCAGTGCAGGCCATGGTGAGCCAGACCCCTGCCTGCCCACTTTTCCTTCCTCCCAAACAGTTCCTGCTGAGCCCGAGGCTGCTGAACACCTCACATGCCCCTACCTTCCCATAGTCCTGGCCCCATCGCATCCCTATATGGACCCCAGACCTAGAGCGGAAGGGGCTCATGCACCTGGCACTGCTCACAGCCAGAGGACTAAGGACACCTCTCCCCAGGACCCCCCTCCATGTTGTGTTGCTCCCATTCCCACCCCAGGACCCCCATTGTATATAGTTTCCCCCCATTGTGCCCCATAAATAGTTATTTGTACAGTTTGGGTTACACACACAGTTAATGATACACAATTAATATAGTTTGTTGAAGACTTCACTTTTCTCCACCTCCTTGTCCCTCTTGAATAGTGGGGGAGTTGTGAGGAGTGGTTGTGTGGGAGGGGAGTCATCGTGGGGGGACGTGAGGGGCAGGTGTGCAGGGGGGTTGCTGTGGAGGATACCTGGGGGAGGGTCATTGGGGATCCCTAGAGAAGGCATCGCAGAGGGCTTCTGCACCCCATCCCAGTGTGCCTGGCAGCATAGGGTATGGGCCAGCTCCTCATAACTGGGGCTGGCATCAGCAGCCCCCCTACACAAATAGCTCATGCTTTCTCTCCACATTATTATTGCAGCACGCCCCCACCATGGCAGGTACATTGTGGAGGCCAACCTCCTGCCAGGTGAGGAGGCACCAAAAGTGCCCCTTCAGGCGCCCAAATGCCCACTCCACAGTGTTGTGGGCCCTTTTCATGTGAGCATTAAAAAAGTCCTGGCTAGGGTCTGTGTGGCCTGCATAGAACTGCATGAGCCAGAGCTGCAGGGGGTAGGCAGCATCAGCCATAATGCAGGGGGGCATGGTCATGTCCCTGACCAGGAGCTTCTGCAGGGGGGATGTAGGCCCCCTCCTCCATCCTGCACCTGAGCCATGAGTTCCTGAATAACCAGACATCATGGAGTTGGCTGGACCAGCCCCCACAGACATCCATAACATGTCCTTTGGAGACCGCAAGGGCCTGGAGCACCTCCCCCCTCTCTCCCAGCCCCTGGCCCCTCTGGGGCCACCTCCCCTGTTTCCTCCAGGGCCTCCTCTACCTCCTTCTCAGCCCTCTTCCGCATCCCCTCCAGGGCCCCCACCCCCTGTCCCCTCCAGGACACCCACCCCCAGTTCCCAAAGCTCCCCCTTGCCAGGAAGCCCCACCTGCCTCCCCGTGGTGAGCATCTGACCTGAACATGGTTTTCCTCCATGAGAATGGCCCCGATGGTCACCTTGCCCACCTCGAATTGGTGCCCCGTGGCCCAGCGGCTGTCCGGAGTGGCCAGTTTCCATATTGCGATGTGTGCTTTCATCTCCAGGGGAAGCACAGGTCTCATACGGGTGACCTGGTTCTGGAGGGCAGGGCTGAGCCAGTGACATAGCTCCAAAGATGTCCGCTTGGTCATGTGGAAGTTCTGGAGCCCGTGGTCATTGCCCCACTCACCCATCAAGAGCTGGTCCCACCACTTGGAGCTTGTGGGATAGCCCCACAGGTGCTGGATTACATGGGGGATAGGGCACAGAGAGTGCCCCATGAAGCGGGTCTGCAAGACAATGGTGAGAGTGATCAGCTGCCGGAGGAGGTAGAGGGCAGCAATGACCACAGTGGCCAGCAGGTGGACCATGGCATCAGGGACTTTCTCATCGAGGAGCTGCTGGGCACCCAGGTGGTCTCCACAGTGGCTCTTTTCCATGCACAGTGACTGCTGTGCTATGACAACCTGGCCGCACTCAGTGTGTGCAGGCTGAGGAGGTTGGGGAGGGGCCTTTACGGGAGCAACTGGCTGCTACCCCTGAAGGGCTTGTCAGCCAGGCAACCCCATCTGCAGCATTTACTGGCCCGTTCTTTCGAAAAAACACCCAGCACTGAGTGGATGCTCTCTTTCACGGGAGCGGATTGAAGTCTTGATCTGCTGTTTGTGTATCGAAGGGCAGTCTTCTGGAAGATACCTCCTGGAAGATCACCTTTTGAAAGATCGCTTTAGTGTAGACATAGCCATACAGTCCTTTGGGGTGAAGGGTTCCATACAATATGGCTGCATCTACACGGGCACAAATCTTCAAAATAGCCATATTTCGAAGATTACTAATGAGGCGCTTAATTGAATATCCAGGGCCTCATTAGCATTAGGACGCTTCCAGCTGCCGTGCTTCAAAAGCGCCTCTTTCGAAAGCATGCGGCTTGGCACAGCTACATGGAGGTCCTTTCCAAAAGGACCCCACACCTTTAGAAACACACTTATTCCAATCAGTGAGCGGGATAAGGGGATTTCAAAAGGTGCAGGGTCCTTTCGAAAAGGACCCCCGTGTAGCCACGCCGAGCCACGTGCTTTCAAAAGCGCCACTTTTGAAGCACTGCGACTGGAAGCGTCCTAATGCGAATGAGGCACTGAATATTCAATTCAGCGCCTCATTCGTAATCTTTGAAATGGCCATTAGCATGGCTATTTCGAAGATTTGTGCCGTGTAGACACACCCTATAACTCATGAATATCTGTTCTTTAGAGTGGACTTTACACTAAGACACAGATACAGTCTCACTGCAAGAAAGAGGTAAAAAAGAATACAGACAAATATGGAATAACTTTCCCACTAGGGACCTCGAAGCATAAAAATTGTGCTTCTGAAATTTTCGTAATGATGGGAAGCACTCACTGGGCTTGGCCAGACTCTGTTGCTGTAGGTTGGGAGATATGCTTGGGGACAAATGACAGAACCTGAGAAGAGACAGAATACTAAGTTTTCAGAGCATCCAGGAGTACCTGAAATGAAAGCGAGCTATTAAGATAATTACTCTAGGGTTTTGCACATGCTAAGGACATACAAAAATGTGAGTAAACATTGAAAGCTTCTTCAGACACTGCTCTTCATCATAAACATAACTTTATTGCCAAGCATTGAAGTATCTAATGGGGATAGGACCAAAAAAAGCATTTTAACAGCTCATTGAAAGATAATATCAAAATATAAAAATCACTTCATCAGAACATGTTGAACTACGTTATTAGCTTACTCTGGCACATCTCCACACAACTGTTTTAAATCTGAATTAAAGTTCCTTCATTAAATTTAAATCCTCTGGCTGACCAATGCAAAGCAAACATTGGCTTGTCTTGGTCAGTTCCCTCATTGCAACACAGGAAGATTAAGACTAAGGATAAAGGAACGGGTGAGCAACTTCAGGAGGAAAAACAAAATCACATATGTTATATTTTACATACATATTTTTACAGTGGAAATTGAGGGTTGTCTTTTCGCAAGATAGCTACTACCTTTTGGGGAAGTGGATTGACTAACTAGCATCTTCATTAAGCCCTGCAGAAGCACCACAGCAGATATAAGCACCATCTAATTCTCATACATCATCATTTTATTTTGTCCCAGGTTTTCCATCATGGTATGTGATTGCCTTTTGAGGGCCCACTCCCAATTATCCTCAAGCCACTCATACTCCATTTCTCCTTGAAAGGAGTTCTGAATTGGACTTCCATGATTTTGGAACAAGTCATTGCTGTTCCTTAGGGTATGTCTATAATAACCAGAAGATCAACTCGATCACGGCTAATCACGGCTAACCCCTAACCAGGGTTTGATTTAGTGCACCTAGTGGGAATGTGCTCAATTGAATCATCGGGGCTTGACCATTGACCCTGGTATTCCTCACTGTCACAAAGAGTGAGGGAGGTTGATGAAAGAAAGTAAGAGAGGGCAACATCAACCTCATGCATAGTAAACAATATGCGATCTCGAATGTTGAATAACTCCCCCTTTAATATATGCAGTGCATTGTGGGATATGATACTGTATCTGTGTTTTGATCGTATTGCTAATAAAGTCTTGATTTTGAAAAGGAAAAGCCATTCCTGCTGTGAAGGGCAACACACATTTTAAGAAAGAAAACTGAAATTACACATGAAGTAAAATTGACATAAGTAAAGTGGGTTCAGGAGTGAAAATCAGGAATATAGTAGTACAAACACACATGTAAAGTGTGAAGAAACAGAATACGTAAAAAGTTTGTGAATGTCCTGCAGTAAAATGGACCACATTACAAATAATTGTGTGTGCATTGTTCTTAAAATAGGGGTTACAAAATGTATGGTCTGACATTATTTACTGAGGACTGTCTCGAATTCACATGCATTGTGGCTCTCGAATTGAGTTTTTACCAAATTTGGAAGAAATTTGGCTCTTCTTGCTATTTTGCTTGCCAGCTCCTGCACTAAGGCCTGTGGATGGGGATAAAGAAAAGATTTCATTCAAATGACTGGGGTATGCTTGTAAAATGCACAGGTGAACATTCTAAGACCATATTTAGATACACAAATAAATGGCCTGATTCTCAAAAACGCTGGACATTCACCTGTGTCATTGGATCCTCTTCTAAAAAATGTGGTCTGGAAATATTTCCAAGTACAGTGCAGTAGACAGACCCCTAAGGTTTTTGTTTACAGCAGCAGTCCCCAACCTTCTCCAGACAGAGACCCATTTTGACAATTCAAGAAGACTTGGTGACCAGAGACAATTCAAAAACAGAAAGGGGGGGCAGTGCTGTAACTAGCTAATTTTGCACCTGAAGCAAGAATATAAAATTGTGCCCCCTCATGTTTATATATTCATAATAGTTATTTCACAGAAAAGAGAAATATATTAATAAATCAACAGCACTACATTTACTGTAGTTAGTCAGGGCTGTGGTGGTGGAAAGACACTCATCCCTAAACTGCTCCCCACAATCAGGGGCTTGAGGAGTCACACTCAGGGTCTGGAGGGGGCTAGGGGAGTCAGGTTGAGGGGCGGGAACTTGCTCAGTGGCTTCAGAGACCTAGGAGAGTCACATTCAAGGGTTGGAGGGGGCTAGAGAGGGCTGGGAGCGTCACACTCAGGACTAGGAGTCACTCGGGCTGAAGGGGGCTAGGGGAGTCATACTCAGGGGCTAGGAGTCACTCGCAGGCTGGAGGGAGCTGGGGAGGCACAGCGACCCCCAGGGCTGGAAGCTGGCTGGGCACAGAGCTCTGGCCAGTAGCACCGGCTATGGGAACCCAGGCTGGTATGGGGGGGAACCCCCATGCTGGCAGCTGGAAGCTGGCTGGGACAGAGCACTGACCGGCAGAGCCAGCCACCGGAACCCTGCCTGGAGCCAGCAGGAAGACCCAGACACCCTGTGGCTGGAAGCCAGCTGAAGCTGGGGGAGGGACCACAACCCACGTGGCTAGAAGCTGGCTGGGGCAGAGCCATCTGGGGAGTGCCCCCACATTCTCCAGAGGCTGGAAGCCAGGGAGCTGATCAGCTCTGCTCTCCTTCGCAATCTCCAACTCAGGCCCCCACCTTACCTGAGCTGGGCGCTGCTCCTCAGGTATGCAGTTCTCTGCCCTGCAGCAGAAATGGTTCTCAATTTAATTGATTGGCTTAACTGCCTACGGGGCTGTTAATCCAATTAAGAAGTTGAGAACCCCTTCAGGAGTGTAACAGAGAGGAAGCCGTGCTAGTCTATACACTATGAAAACAAAAAGCAGTCAAGTAGCACTTTAAAGACTAGCAAAATAGTTTATTCGGTGAGCTTTCGTGGGACAGACCCACTTCTTCAGACCATAGCCAGACCAGAACAGACTCAATATTTAAGACACAGAGAACCCAAAACAGTAAGCAAGGAGGACAAATCAGAAAAAGATACTCAAGGTGAGCAAATCAGAGAGTGGAGGGGTGGGGGGGAAGGTCAAGAATTAGATTGAGCCAAGTATGCAGACGAGCCCCTATAGTGACTCAGAAAGTTCCCATCACGATTTAAACCATGTGTTAATGTGCCAAATTAACACATGGTTTAAATCATGATGGGAACTTTCTGAGCCACCTGTGGAGCCACCCAGCCCAGCCTGTAACCCTTTTGAAATGTTATCACAACCCATGTTTGGGTCCCGACCCATAGGCTGGGAAACCCTGGTTTACAGACTTTTTCTAAGAAGAATAAGCAAACTCTGAAGAGAACCATTACTGTGCTTACTTGATAGCCTGAATCTGAAAGCTCTTGCGAGTTGGGCTCACTTTGACTGTGGAAGCCAGAGGGTTGGGATGGAAACCCAAGAGGTGAATTTACATTTATTGTCATAAGAACAAGCAAGTTTTAAGCTTTCATCTGCTACTAGCAAGTTATCAGAGCTGTCCATGTCACCAACTCTCTTAGTTAACTTGGTTCATTAAACAGCAGGGGATGCCCAGAGTGTTTATATCAATAAAAACAATTAAGCATATACCTTTTGTATGCTCCGTGTTAATGATTCCCTATTGACAGAACTGAAGAAGAGGGAACTTCTTAAGTTTCAGAGTGTGATTATTAAACGGAAATATCCATCAGTCTAGTAATTTGGGAATATGCCACGCAGACCAGCAATTCTGAAAAAATAAAGCTGATTATGAGCAATTTCTTTTTTAAGCTGTCACAAATAAGATTCACAGCTGTCACCAACCCAGCCACCATCATGCACTCATTTCTGTGTCACTAACACTGCACCAGCCAGGACTCAGATGGCATCTCCATCTAAAATCCCTTCCTTGGGTCATTAATCATGCAAACGATAAAACATCACCTTTTGGGGTGAAATTCCTTAGGCTTTGGTGTCAGCTGATGGATGAGCTTTTGCAGAAAGTTTTCACAAAATCCATTCGGCAACTTTTGATGTACTGGATATTTCATAAATTATTGTTTCGAAGGACAATTACTTTTTTTTTCCTTTATGCTCAAATAACTTAGATCTCCTGCAGGAGAGTGGCACATTTCAGGCAATTTTCCCTCCTATGGTCTACCATGGAAACTCTCTCTGAGGCTTCCGACTACATCACCTCTCTTGCACCGAGACCTTTCTCTCTCATACTCCTGATCATGGTATTTTCAGGCTGCACAATTCTTTGACTACACTGTGAATTCCCCAGGAAGGGGAGGCATGCTTTGTTTTCCTCCTCAAAGGCTATAAACAACATAATTGCCGATGGGTGTAAGCCACACGGCCCCTTTCGGTTATGCAAAGACACCACACAGCTCTTTCTAAGTAAGACCGTTTATTCTTAAGGTGAAAATGTTACAGTGAAAGCACATTAAAACAATTTTAAAAACCTTATATGCATTCTAATAACTTTACTAGCGATCACCCCTATTCCAACAAAGGGTCCAGCTAGTAACCACTCCTTCGAACCCAGCTAAGTGGTTTTATTTTCTGGGATCATAAGTTTGTAAAGAGCTTTTAGCTGAAAACAAGCCTACCCATGAATCTGTGAATCCCTCCTTTATGCAGTCTGTGTGTCTGATCTACTCTTCATGTAATAGGTGATCAGCAGAGAGGTCATCTTCAGGGTGAAGCTTCAAAAGACTGAAATTTTGTATAACTGAAAGGGGGTAATTTGTTTCAAATAGTTTTTTGAGGCTTATAGCTCTTCCTGGTGTTTGTATGGATCACATCTCCTCACTAGAGATATTACATGCAATTCCACAATAATACATAACCATTTGCATTTTTAATAGAAGGTGCGCCAGGGTTACTTCAACTTAATTCAATAAGCTCAGAGAGGTAGTTTTGTTCAATAAGGTTTGTCCAGGATATTGCTGGAAATTGCCATATTTTCACAGAGGGCTTTTCTACACTACCACCTTCCTTCGAAGGAAGGATGGTAATTAGGGTGTTGGGAGTTTACTAATGAAGTGCTGCCGTGCATAGGCAGCACTTCATTGAGCAAATTGCCCCCGCTGCAGCAACTTCGAAGTTTTAAACTTCAAAGTACCAGCACACATCTAGCTGCGGCTCACCCGTCGGTACTTCGAAGTGCCGGGGCAACTTCGAGGTCCCCTTACTTTGAATAGCAAGGGTGCGCCGCAGCTAGACGCGTGCTGGTACTTCGAAGTTTAAAACTTCGGAGTTGCCGCGCGGGGGAATTTGCTTAATGAAGTGCTGCCTATGCACAGCAGCACTTCATGAGTAAACTCCCAACACCCTAATTACCATCCTTCCTTCGAAGGAACATGGTAGTTTAGACACAGCCAGAGAGTTTGTAACTTCAGATATGATCTGACCGGGCCTCTGTGGGAAAAAAAGATATAATGGGGAAAACAAAATAGTACATTGAGAAAGTACGTGCAAATATGTGCTGGACATTTGCCAGTGAAGGAGCTAGATTCTTATCTTTGCCTCAGCACCCCTAGCTGATTTGCGCAGGTGTGCTGGTGCAAAATAACTAGAGAGATGGATTAACCAGCTCTTTGGTAGTTCCCTGATGGGATAGAGCTGGCATAATTGCTGTGCTGCAACATTCTTTCCCTAGCTTCTGGAATCGCCCACTGGGCTAAAAATAGCTGGGTGCAGCTTAGACCAGTCTTAAGACCTGAAAGGACAAACCAGCCTCCGCTGGGCCTATGATCTGAGCATTCTAAAGATGACCTAAGGCCACAGACATCACTGCAGGTTCAACCTAAAACTGAGAAGTGTGGGACAGAAAGTGAAACAAAATGTCTTAGGCAGGTAACAAAACAGAAAAAGGATGGATGGATCCACCATTTGCTCCTATTGTCTCTTTTATGATCAGCACAGTTACATAACAGAAATCTGCCACTACAGGGAACAAAACTAAGGAGGGATATAATGTCTTGCTGAGGCAATAGAGCTTAGCTTTTCAAAGGGTTCCAGAGCTCTGGCCACCACTGCTGCTACTTTATCAGCAGTGGTGGTGGAATCTCCACACCCCTTTAAAATGCTGTGACAGAGCTGCTCTGACTACTTGCAGCTGTAAGGGAGTGCTGGGGAGGGGCAGTGCCACAACTGGGAGGTGCCGAGGGCTGACTGCCCTTGGCCCGCCCCTTCTGCTCTTGGTCCTGCCTCTTATGGGATGCAGAGCCAGGCCTCCTCTCCCATCTTGTCCTAGGGCCTGCACCAGCTGTCAACCCCACTTGATCTGAGTTATTACAGATCTATACCTCAGCCATCAGTCCACTAGACTATATAGGACAGGATAGCTCACTGCTTAGGTCATTAGCTTTGTAATCCCAGGGATGTGAGCCCAGTCCTTGAGGGGGGCCTTGAAAGGGCCTGGGGACAGGTTAGAATTAAAAAAAAATCTGTCAGGGTTGGTGATAGGTCCTGCTGTGACTGGACTCAATGACCTCTCAAGGTCCCTTCCAGTTCTGTGGCACATCATATAGGACAGACCACTCCAGGTGGGGAAATGTTACTCATTACCCTGGTATATTGTCTGCAATTGGGATGTGAGATTGCCATGTGTATAGACATCTGCATGCTATGTTTGACTGACGCAGCTTGCTAAAATAGCAGTCTAGACATGGTGGCATGGGCTAACTGTCAGATTTCAGTCCTCCCAGGACTTGGGATATGTGTGGGCCAAAGCAGGAGTGCATGACTCTGTAGCCTGGTAATTACACACCTCATGTGGGGTGTGGAAAATCAGTCCCTGTTCCAACACCTCCTCAGTTTTATGTACTAAAGAGCACAGGCACTTCGCTCCAAGAGATGGTTCATGACTGAATCCTGGCAGAGATAGGCACCTTCCTCTCGCCTAGACACAAACACTTGAGTAACACTCTCTCCTTGGCATTTCTTGTTGACTAGTTTAGGCAAGTCCCCACTCAGTTTGCTGGCTGAGGTGCCTAACTCTCCTGTCCAGGAATCTGGGGCACCTAACTCGAAGCCATGGATTCCATTAGGCAGCAGGACACTTAAAGTTAGGCTTAGGGTAGCAACACTCAAATACAAGTTATGGATCTAGTATCCAGGCACGCTGACCCACAAGAACACATGGGTGACTTAGAAAGCCATTATTCATGCATTCAAATCTCTCCCTTGCCTGTCAGCTAAGCCATACGAAGGTTAGGGTTGTTTTATGAATTGGTTGAGTAAAGCCTATAACTAGTTCTCAGGGCCATGCTAATAAGGGTTTAGTGTTCTAATAGAACTATCATTCATTTGAATATTTCCGGGCTGGAAGTAAGAAATCTGAGTTGTATAATGTATTGACCCTTCAGTGATTATATTATGAAAAAAGGTGCCCAAAAGATACACAGACACTGGACCAAATTCTGATCTGTCACACTGATGTAAATCCAAAGTAAATTCAGTAGTTAATCCAACATATCTGCAATTAAAATTTGGCACCGTGGCTTTTATATATACTTTATACTCAAAATGCTGCTATTTTATAACATGTAATCAATCGATCAATCAATAAAGCTGTTGGTGTCAAAGTCATGATTATGTGGCAAGAGTAAAGAATACATGAACAGCTTAAATAAAACATAAACCAGTCTTCATAAAACTTTGAAAGGTATTGGATGAAATCCAAGCTAAATTGCTCCCATTTCACATAAACTTTTGACACTTTTTCTTTTTTTTTTATATTTGTTATAAATTAAATAGCCTGAATCAAAAAACTCAATGGACAATTATTTCAAAGTGGTTCAGTTTTCTAGTAAAACAATTGTTTTGATATATGTTTCAGAAAATTCCTCTCCTATATATTTTATCTGCTGCAATGGCTTTGTAAAGCATTTTCATATGTGTTGCCTAAATTCTAAATTTAATGGAATAATGCAGTAGCCAAAAATAATCATTAGTAAAATGTTAGCCTTTAGCTAAAGCCAACAGTCCTTTTGCCAGTGAACCAAGTCATATCAAGTGCCTTAAAGGAGGTTGACTGACTTTTTTTATTGAGTGATTTTTTTTTAAATCTTATTTTTGATTATTATTATTATTATTATTATTGTTATTATTATTTAGGGCTTCAGAACAAGTCCCATGCCTGCTTAAATTGATAGGATTTTTGCCATTAACTCTGCTAAGACTAAGATTAGAACTTGCACTCTAATAGGTGACATTAGGAATACAAACTAGCCTGCTGCCTACAAAGAACTGCACTCCCCGGCAAGATTCTGTACTATGATCCTTGATGACAAAGTGCAGAATTTTGTACCTTCCCTATTCTGTACTACTCTGCAAGCTGAATTAGGACCTGCCATTAGGACCTGACGTAATATAGACAGCCTGGGTCCTGTCTCAACTAAAGCAGTCTCTCTGGGCTGCCCAATCAATCACAGCTCTAGTCTGTGTCTATATGTGGGCATGTCTACGCTAGCAAACTATTCTGGAATGACTAAAATCTAGTTAATAACTTACATAATAACTAATTCAAAATAGCACATCCATGCCACAGGGAAGAATTGGAATAAGGCAGGTCCACACTGCCTGCTATTTGAAATAGCAGGTCCACACTGAATTCAGTCTTCCCTGGACTTTGAGCCCCTGGAAGAACTCTGGAGAGGACACCAGGAGGGCCGATACTTCCTGTGGCTGCTGGGTCAGGTAAGCTCTGACACGTGCTGCCAGGAGCTCCTCTCCACAGCCACATCTCACAAGCCACTCTGCCATTGCTTCTCCCATGGCATATCAAAGGTCACAGGGGGCATGTACCTTCCCATACTCTGGATGCCCTTGGGAATGCCACAGCATGCCAGACATGAAGCTAGAGTAGCTGCACAGCATCTTCACCTTCATGGGCCATGTGCTGCACCTCACGGTGTAGTGCTGCCGTAGCATGGCGTAGTACCACCTAGCTGCCCTCATGTTGCTCGCAGCATGTACCCCAGTGTGGTCCAGAGGCCCTGCTCACCCAGGTTCTGTTGCTGAGAATGCCCCTCCATTGTCTAGATGTTATGGAATGCCACTTCTAGTGGCATGAGACAAGCTCAGAATGGAGGGACCACATCATCCTGCAGGGATGGGATGATCAGCACTAGCTGTGGAAATTCTGGATGCAGAAGGCCACTTTTCTGGAGCTCAGTGAGTGGCTCACCTCTACCCTTTGGCAATGGGACACCCACCCTGTGGAAGCCTGCCACCAGACAGCTGCCACTCAGTCGCCAACCAGTTTGGCATGGGGAAATCCACTGTCAGGGTCATGCTCCTGCAAGTAGCCAAGGCTGTCAACCACATGCTGCTATGGAGTGTTGTCACACCAGCCATCATGGTTGGCTTTGCCACCATGGATTTCCCCAGCTGTGGGGTGGGGGGGGGGTCATAAATAGCACACACATCCCCATCCTGGCCCCTGACCACTGGGCTGAGGACTACGTCAATAGGAAGGGGTACTTCTCCATTGTGCTGCAGGCCCTCGTGGATCACAAGGGATGCTTCACTGACATCAATTTCAGGTGGTCAAGAAAAGTGCATGATGCCCACACCCTCCAGGTCTCCTGCCTCTTCTGAAGGATGCATGCTGGTGGCACAGCAGCTTTTTCCCTGACCCACATCAGAGTCGGGGAGGAGGACATAACCATTTTCATCCTGGGTGACACAGCATACCCCTTGCTCCCCTGGCTCATGAAGTCCTACATGGGCAGCCTGGACCCCAGCAAGGAGCATTTCAATACTATCCCCTCGATGTTGGAAGGCGTCGGCTGCCCTAAGGCTCCTGCAGGGAGGTGTCTAGGAGACGAAGCCGGGGCGGGGGAGTCACCATGCAAGTCACCAGGCGCTCCATCAATGGCTGAAGCATATGGCATCTTCCTGGCGCACCAGCTCGGTTCAGACGATGACCCTCTGCTCCCAGCACTCCTCCTCCAGTCCCCAGATGAGGGACGGTGGGCAGGCCATCTACTTCCACATCAGGTCATCCCAGGTGTGCTTCCAGTTGCGGATCCATCACAACTGGGTGGATGGTATGGGAGATGGGAGATGACAGGGTGTAATATTACCTGAGCACAGCTGAGAGAACCAATTCCAGGCAAATTACTTAAAACCGGGCCACTGACGGCCCAGGCTGGGATTTCCTTCTCAGTAAGGCAAACCAAGCCAGCCACAAAAAATACCTCTGCCAGCCCCACTAGCCAGCCAGAAGCTGCACATGCAAACTCACAGATTCTCCAGCTGCTCCAAATGCCAAAACCAGCAACCGTCCTCACTCAGGTAAGGGGCTATGACAGCCTATTTCACCAAATCCACACGGATTCTTCCAGCCTGCAAAGGGACCAGCCACACCCCCAGGTCAATATACAGTTAGATCATACACAAAGCAGCACACGGTGCTAATCCTTTAGAATCTAAAATCAAAGGTTTCTTCAGAAAGAAAGAAAGAAAGAAAATAGGATGAGAAAGAAAAAATGTTAAAGCGGTACATTACATACATCAATTAAAGCTATTGATGCAGGTCAGTGGTGTTATATGCTGCTTTCTTGAGAGTCTCTGAAAATACATCCTTCTGAGGGATGGGACTCCAGTCCACCCAGGCTTAATTCATGAGGGCTGTAGAACAAGATGGCCACTGCCAGGGGCATTGTTATAGACTTCCCTGTGGCGGGGAGGGGAACCTTTCTTCTTCACATAGGCAATGGTGGAACACCTGACCAGGTGGCCCATTGTGGCATTCTGCCATTGGGTGCATCCCAGCTGACAAGTTCCAAGTTCCTGAGATGTCCGGGCCTCTGTCCCTTTGTTCAGCCCATGTCAGTTAACTGGGGAGGTGATCACACTATCCATTGTGAATCTCAGCCCTAAAACATTTCTAGTTCAGGTATAAAGCCAACATCTGTAACTTTCCACACAAACCTGCCACAAATATACAAGTTGCATAAACAGATTCAGGGCATCACCAGCTTTCATTAGACACCTCACTTGGCCCACTTGGCACAAGATTTGGTGGAAACCTATTATAGTGATCACAGAAATGGTTTCATAATTGTTTTAAAAATGCAGTAATATCACACAGGGTCACAGCTGACACAGCTGTGAAGAAAGGTTACGATGGCAGTCAGCACAGGTGACACTAAGTAAGATGCCCAGCCCTGATCCCTGAGCCAACACCACAGGCCTTGGTTTAGACAGTGGTGATGTGCTTTGGGCAAGGCTGTATGTTTCCTAAACAGTGAGTACTTGCCAGTGTGGGCGCAGACATCCCAGGAGAGCTCGCAACACCCACAGCCCAGGAACCTGCAGGCAAGGGACGATGCCAGCCAGGCCAGTAGCCTGGGGGCAGGGGGGACAGGGGAGAGAGTGACTAGGCTTCCTATTGCCTCCTGTGAGGGCTGGACCCAGCACTCACATCATGCCATAGGGGGAGAATGTCCATCCCTGCGTGCTGGAGGAGTGGGGTTGGGGAGGTGTGTGTGACCAGCAGATGCTGTTCGACGGACGAGGTGGGGAGCAAGGGGGCTGCTGGGTTGCCTTCCTCATCCTCCCCTTAGCAGATTCCCATGTACAAGATCGGCCACCTCTGCATCACCATGCTTGCTTGGGAGCAAATGCTGCCTAGGTGTGCTCATGACCAGGGCCATGAGTGGCACAGCTGTGCAGTACCGGACTATTCAGAGGTGGCTTGTGATAGAATGGTGCTTTACTACAGAGGCCGGTATGGGGCAGACCCCTCTAGGATCCCTGTGGGGAAGGAACAAGGGATCTCTGCATGAGATCGTCAGGGAGCTGAAAGTCCTCCAGACTGGCGCTCCATGTGTGGATGGGTGAACGAGCTGTTATGTGACCCATGCTGAGTGGGCAACCTCCCACGGCTTGTCACCTGTGCCTGCTTGTGGACTGGGAATGTTATAGAAATCACCCTCTGCTGAAGCCCAGAGATGAAGTCTTTGGCTGACCTAAGGGAGAAGAAGCTGAAGCCCACTTTTAAAGTCCTGCGGCTGAAGCTGGGATGGGTGGGGCCTCAAACAGAGAGCCACTGACAGAGCCCCAAGGATGAAGGGAAAGGGTGCTAAGTCTGCCCCTGAAGCCCTGTGGCTGAATCCAGAGAAGGGGGCTGAAGACTACCCCTGGAGTCCCACAGTTAAGATGTGTTGGGGAGACTGAAGCTGCATCTGGAACTCCTAGAGCCCTGGATACAGGAAGGGGCTAATATTTTGCCTCCTCCCCAGTCTTTGCCCAACACGTCAGAATAGGTACAGTCAGTCCAAAGGGGAAAAGAAAGGAAGCAGTTCTCTGCTATCACATAACTGAGACAAGGGATTCTGAATCCCTGTGCTCCTATCTTGCTGTTACACAGCCTATCCCAGAGAGTCAGGGTCAGAAGGAAAGACAGTTGAGTTGTCTGACCAAGTCCCCAGCTTTAAGTAGCTATAGTTACACTAATGAGTTGGTGTTTCTGATGGCACTTTTTCTGCACTCTGAGGCTATGCTACTTTCTCCTTTTAATGAGATTTTGTAACATTCAGGCTCTTCTGACAAACACTTTTGTTGAAAAATGATGAAAAATACAAATCTCAATGTTTCCATTTTCTTGTGGAGTTTTGGATGTACAACCTATGTAGCGGTAAAGTTACAGAGATTTTTTTAAGCACCTTTTCAGATATTTTAGGAAGAGCGTCTCATTCTTCTGTTTTGTTTCTTAAACACTTTTGGGGATAATGCTTAATTGGGGCAAAGCTTTATTCATGGCTCATAAGTTTCCCCTACTTTCCACCAGCCCTGCATCTGTTCGATTTTAGGAAAATCCTTCCTTAGCTCACCCTCTTAACCTCAACAGCTGCATTCATTTTCTTCTGGCGGAAAACCATGTTTGGTTCCATGCTTACAGCGCTAAACACTACAATCTTTGCACCAACCATTTTGGTGGCCTTCTTTTTAGTTTGATTTACTGTGTCTCACATTTGCTCAAGGATTTTTTCCCTCCTTTGCCTTGTTTGCGCCTTTACTTTTTTACATTCTGTCAGTCATCGAAGCACCAAGAACCAAAGATTAAACAAATGGTGAAATTTCTGACATTCTAAGGCTGACTGTAGCTTCTTTCCTATCCAGGGCCATGTACCAATAAGGAAATTCTTCAAAGTGGGTTCTGTCTTCACTCTCCTCTAGTGCTGAGTGTTAAACATTTATTTTTTTCCTGTGTTGTATCATTAATGCCGGATCTGTTTGATTCATGGGGAGAGCAAATTTCCTGCTTCTGCTGACTGCCCACGAGAACCTTGTTACTAGAGCCAGTGAGTATGCATTAGCATGAATGCTAACAAAACAGAATAATAATATATTTTGTTTTTGCATAGTGCTTTTCATATCCCAAATACAGTATGCCAAAGCACTGTATAATGGAAGAGGGCTAAAAACAGGGCAGTAACACTGTTTTATAGGTTCTTACACCATGTCCATCACTGTATGAGTGCCTAAAAGTTGTCGGAAACTTTGGTCTGACATGTGCTAAGCGAATGTGTATAAGACCATGAGTGTTGCTACAGGGATCAGAGGTCATCTTTCATTTTGGAAGGCAGAGGTTTCGGACTGCAGCAAACAGAACAGCGAGGCCAGCTGCAGCTTACATCAGACTCTCATTGCTATGTTATGTAATGTTTAAATAAAAAATAATTTGGTTCTGCCTTACTTATAGGCAGAGCACATAGTGCCACATGTAGTTAACTCTGCCCAATACATCCCTTTCTGAGACTCTGCTTTCAGTTGCTAATAGCTTTGCCACGCATTAATTGTCTGGGCTAAAATTTTCCACAGCATGTCTGCCTCTGAATGGTACAGAAAATTTCAGCTGAAACACTCAGCCATTTCTGATATTGAAACTAGGGATGATGCATTGTTTTGTCCAAATTAAAAAATATATATATATTCTTATAATGTTGCACTGAGAACCTCTAGCATCTCCGTACTCTGGGGCAATGTCTTGTGTAAGACCTGTGCCCTGAAGCCTGAGGCTATTTCTACACTAGGCGGGTAAGTCAATTGCAGATACGCTATTCTAGCTATGGCAATTGTGTAGCTAGAATTAATGTATCTGCAATAGATATACCTGGCCAGCCTCACTGTAAAAGGTCTATGGGAGAGTTTCTCCCACTGACCTCCCTTATGCCTTGAATATCGCTGACCCCTGATAGGTTGATTTTCCTGATTGATCTCCCGGGTTAATGTAGACATGGCCTGAGAGACTACAAAGCTCTTTTTTGTCCCTTGGTGGTGAAATGGGAAAAGAGCAGCCCACAGAAGTCTAAGAACTGCAGATGGGCAGGAGTTCCACAGGGAGGGAGTTCTCTGCTGGCATCTGTTGAAAAGCAAAGAAAATTGACTGAAAAGACCAAGACTCATTTGCATCAGTTTTATGTGACAGTCTGGGGCATTTTGGTTATATTTTGCCTTTGGGGGAACTGAAGAGCCAGATGGCTTCTTGGGAAGTAGCAGGACACGTCATTCACATCAAGTGTTCCTGGAGTCATCCCAACGAAGACTGATCTGTTACCTACGGAAGCCTGGACAGAACTAAAAGACAGACGACAGGAGGATGGGATTCCTGCCTTCTGGAGGTGGTACTTCTGTGGTGATGAGAACTCTGTAAAAGGGCTTAGATATCGATTCCTCTCTAAAAAGAGGAGCTGGGAGTGCTGTAGAACAGTGCTGTAGTGCTGTAGAACAGTGGATGGGACAGATCTGAGAATGGCTTTGAGGCAATGGGCAGTATAAAGCAGTATCTTTGAGGTAATGGATGGCACAGAGCTGCAGCTTCAAACCAATGGGCAGCGCAGAGCTGTGGTGACTAGAACAGACCTGAGGTAGCTTTAGCTGAATCGCTAAAGAGAATAGTAGTGTACTTGAGGGACCCTAGTATAGCCAGCGTACTACTCATTAATTAAAGCTGAAATCTTTCCGACGTGAGAAGCTTCCCAGGCAGCTCTGGCCTGCCAGGATCCTTGGACTTCTCCAAGCCTCAGGGCAGTTAACTGTAAATAAGGAGGCTGGGAAAGGGGGACGTGGCAAGCATGCACCAGCCTCTCACAGTGCCAGGAGGACTGAGGTTGGGAGTGTTGTAAGGCCCACCAAGGGGCAGGGTGGGCATCTTGCAGCATACAACTGGTTATTAGTTGCTGGCTTCCAAGTTTATTTTATTGTCCCTTCCTTTTCCCCCAGATCAAGTTCTTATTGTTAGAAATCTCTGAGCTTAGTGCTTGTGAGTCAAGAAATATTGCCCATCCAGGGTGCCAAGGGTAGTAGCTATAATTTCCGAGGTTTCTGGTTGAGACATGAGACTGTGTTTATTAAATCTTTAAGGAAACCCTACAAAATTGAACCTGGTCCTTTTTGCTGCTGTCCACACCTATTTAAAAACTTCTGGAAAAATCGCACCTCAGCCATGTTCATAAGAGACTCTTTTTACATTTCTGGCAGTAAATTTTCCAAGATTTTGTCTGTCCTGGGCGTGCTTCCATCCCATTACAGGTCCCCTGTCCAGACTGTGCACGCACCGTCCCCATGGAGCAGTTGAATGTGCTTTAGCCCAGAGCTACAGGGTTGAAGACGGACTTGCCCAAGAATTATTCATCCCAGCAGGTAGTGGCTGCTGTGATGACAAACACTGTAAGGCTGTGTCTAGATTGAAGAGGTGTGCTGGCAAAAGATACACAAATTGCACAAAGCATTTGTGTCTCTCCTGCCGACAGTTCTGTCAGGAGAGGCTTTCCCAATATTTGGCCCATCTACACAGGGCCAAACATCAGGAACCACCCCCCGCTTCGTCCCCGTGGAATGAGGGTGACTGAGGTGTTGGCAGAAGGCTCCCAGAGTGGCGGACTTCTATCAGGAGACTTCCGGGCTCCCAACAGAAGCCTGCAATCTAGACATAGCCTAAATGAGTGCAGGGCAACAACATCTCCTTTGTTTTCAAGTGCCTTCCTAGCTGGCACCCAACAGGGTGAAGGAAAAGAAGGGGGTTGTCTGTAAAGGGGATGAATAACAAAGTCGGGGCGGGGGGGGAGGAGAAGGTTGGGAAATGGGCAAAAAAATGATGGGGACAACAGATGAAAAACCAGGGACTGGAGTGGGATTAAAAGAGAATAATGAGTGATCTGGAGAGGGAGCACTGAAGATAGAACCCCACAGTGCCCATTGCTCCAAAGTGGGTAATGAATGAGGTAAAAGTGTGGCTTTGTGGGAAAGACAGTTAACTGCCACACTGGAGAGTTAGATTTTGTCCCCATCTCTGTCACAGAGTTTCTGTGTGACACTGGCCAGGTCACATATACCAAAACATTCATAAGTGGTCATTTTAGGTGTTTTTTCTAGATACACAATTTGAGATATCTGAGGTCTGATTTTCAGAAGTGCTGAGTAGTCAGAGTGGTGCAGCTGGCACCAGGGGGCTGTGCTTGAATACATTGCGTTATGGAATGCAAAACATCTTAAAAACCAGATCATAGACTTCTCACATTAGGCTCCCAAAATTAGTTGGCATTTCTGACTTCAGTCTCTGTGCCTCAATTCTCCATGTGTAAAACAGATCATAAAACTACCTCAGCTTATGTGAATACTGTGAAGCTAAAGTAATTAATATTTGTAAAGCTATAAGACACTAAGATATGAGCAGCATAGAAAAGCCCATGATAAAATTAATAATTTTGTATTCAGTGCTGGGTCTGGAATACATAATGAACAGGTTGACAGGATGGTGAGGATAAAAACATACTAAATAGCTCCCCATTCAGTGAGCAATATCTATCCTATGCTCTGAATGAGGCATGGGTCCCTTAGAAAAATAGCATATGATCATAATTAAAGACTATCTGTATAATGCATATGCACAAGAAGACCAAATTAAGGTTGCACAGGCCATCTTAATTCTGGCATTTTTTAATTTTTGTGTGCTTAACTTTGCAACCATAATGTCCTTTCAACATTGGCTTTCTGGGATGTAATAAGAATCCCACCACAAACAACACTTGAATAGACTTAGACATTAGAGTCACATTTTCAAAATTAAGTTATTTGTGAGTACATAATTTGGGCAGAAATCACCTACCTGCAACATACTTATAGGTTTTCATTTTTATCTTATAGAAGCTGCGTCTACACGTGCACCCTACTTCGAAGTAGCGGCACCAACTTCGAAATAGCGCCCGTCGCGTCTACACGCGTCGGGCGCTATTTCGAAGTTAACTTCGACGTTAGGCGGCGAGACGTCGAAGTCGCTAACCTCATGAGGAGATAGGAATAGCGCCCTACTTCGACGTTCAACGTCGAAGTAGGGACCGTGTAGACGATCCGCATCCCGCAACGTCGAAATTGCTGGGTCCTCCATGGCGGCCATCAGCTGGGGGGTTGAGAGATGCTCTCTCTCCAGCCCCTGCGGGGCTCTATGGTCACCGTGGGCAGCAGCCCTTAGCCCAGGGCTTCTGGCTGCTTCTGCGGCAGCTGGGGATCTATGCTGCAGGCACAGGGTCTGCAACCAGTTGTCAGCTCTGTGTATCTTGTGTTGTTTAGTGCAACTGTGTCTGGGAGGAGCCCTTTAAGGGAGCGGCTTGCTGTTGAGTCCGCCCTGTGACCCTGTCTGCAGCTGTGCCTGGCATCCCTATTTCGATGTGTGCTACTTTGACGTGTAGACGTTCCCTCACTGCGCCTATTTCGATGTTGGGCTGAGCAACGTCGAAGTTGAACATCGACGTTGCTGGCCCTGGAGGACGTGTAGACGTTATTCATCGAAATAGACTATTTCGATGTTGGCTGCACGTGTAGACATAGCCAGAATGTATACAATCAAAACCCATTGAAGCACATAACTCCAGTACTAATGCAGTTTGTGAATACTCACATACATATAATGCAATCTGTAAGTGAGCATGTGTAAAAACTGGGTGCAAAAGAGGTGTTCTCATATACAAAAGAAGGCTTTATTGAAACCCCTTTGGAATTCAAGCTTACAACCTTTTTTATAGAGAGGGAGGGAATATTGGAAAGAATAAGATCAGGTTTATCCTTCACTCTTTTCAGAAAGTTCCACAAGGATCTTTAATTCCTGCTGAGATCTCACTTTAACATTTCATTTGGAAGAAGGCAGCTCCAACACTGCAGCACTGGGCTTTGTGCTTGTGGTTGACTGCCTCATCCTGCGGAAATAGCACTTACCGACTGAGCCAAATGCCTAAGGAGAGCACATCACTCATAATAGCACTTATGTTTTTGCCCAATAAAGGGGGAGAAAAGGGAATCACAGAAGGCAAAAGTCAAAATGAACACTTGGATTTTCAGATGCAACCTAATATTTACTGTGGAATTAATTCTTCCTGCTTGTTTCCCAGGCTTCTTGCATCTGTGTACAAACACTTCGTTAACTTGCTGATTGGCTTGCCTTCTCCTTTTGAATCAGGGATCCTCCTTTGATGTTCCTTCCCCCTTTTGTTCCTTCCCAGTACCCCACTTCTGCACTTACCTCAGGGCTTATGTCACTGCCTCCTAATGAACCTAGTTTAAGCCCTCCTCACGAGGTTTGCAAACCCGCCTGTGAAAATGCTCTTTCCTGTTTTCATTAGGTAGATCCCATGTCTTCATAGCAATTCTTGTGCCTGAAACAGAATCCCACAGTCAAAGAAACCAAAGCCCTCTCTCCGACACCACCTGCGCAACCACACATTTATTTCCACGGTTCGATGATCCCTACCTGAACCTCTTCCTTCAACAGTAAGATGGATGAGAACACTGCTTGCACACCATATACCTCAATCTTCCTTCCCAGTGCTGCGTAATCAGCAGTGATTGGCTGCATAATCAGCATTTTTTGCTGTGCCCTACATGGAGAAGTAGGAAGGGGTAACAAGCCAAAGATCTGATGAGTTTTGGAAGACTCTCTGTAACATCCTGGATTGCAACTCCTGGTAAGCAGCACACTTACCAATCTTCCAGGTCTGGACACCAGATGGATGGCTCCATCCCTCTTGGGATACAGGTCTTACAGGATACTTATGCATGTGAGCAGGTGGGGCTCAACAGCTTCCACGGGTAGAAGGGGCAGGGCTGAAGCATCCAGACCTCAGCCCCACCCAAACTGAGGCACAGGGCTACCCACTCCTCAGAGCTGCACAGAACGTGCAGTTGCTGGGGGCCCTGGGTCCCATTGAATCACTGGGCTCTGGGGCAACTGTCCAGCTCCTGCCCCATGAGTGGGCTTGCATATGAGGTAATGTAAGGTATATACAAAAAGCTTGTAACTTATCAAGACTTATTATGAAACATGTGCATGAGTGGTATTTAAGGAATAATGTAACTATATGGAAAGTATGCTACATAGTCTTGATGTAAGTTAGTCACCAGGAGATGATATGTCTCAGAGATGGACTACTCAATCAGGAGAGAGTTGTCATCCCTCCCTGGTAGGTCAGTGCTGTGATTCAAGGCTCAACTGTCTAACCTTGCTCGATTTCAAGGTGATCAACAGCAAAACATCAAGGACACCTGTAAACAATATCACATGGGAAGAATTCAAAGGGACTCTGGGACTGGGCTAAAAATGTGGCTGGCACAGGCAGAGGAGACTGCCTGAGGGACTACTGGCTTTAGGGAACCAGCATGCGCCAAGATGGGCAAGAATCCCTCTCGCTGGAGGTAGGGGATAACAAGCTGATTCAGAGTCCTAGGTGCCATGAGAACCACCACCTCCCCCATCAACAGCTATGCCTTTCAATCTTCTTCACTTTTACATCCAGTAGCTGAAATATTCAGTTTAAATGAGCTCCAGCTGCATCAGCTCATCAGTCCCTTAACCCTTACCGGTCTAGCCTGGCAGCCTACAGCTCTCTTAGGACTGTACCAGTTGTCAAGAAGGTTTAAGAAGAGAACATCTAATGGGCACCATTGCATTACCTCCCAACGTCATCGTGAATTTCATTAGTGTTTGCACAGTGCTCTGAGGCTCTGAGCTGAAGAGAGCTTTATCACTGTGCAGCATTAGCATTTAGTACACTATTCTGACATTTAAATTAGTCCTGGTCTTTAAGTCAGTTTCCTCTTTGTGGGGAAGTTCAGAGTTGTCAAGTGTGACTAGAGATTATAGTGCTAAGAATATCTTACATTTATACAGTATTTTTCAACTTAAAGGATCCAGAGTTCTTTGCAAACGATTGAAGTCAATGTCAAAACCCTCTTTAATGTCAGTAGGAGTATAACTGGGTATGGGACAGGAATGAAATTGCTTGAAATGATGGTTGATATCAGGGGAAAACAAACACCCTAAAAATCTTTGGATAGAATAAGAAGCATTTGGTCTAACTGGTTGTCTTTACTCCATGATTCCTTGCCTCTTATTCTTTGAGCATTGTTTGTACAAGTTAAAGGTCTAAAATATTGTCAACTAGAACAAAGTGGCAATCTATGATTTCTAGACAGTCTCTGGTGGGCTTTCTGGCTTCCCACTCTATATATATCCATGACCTATGTATGCAGGCAGGGTGGGGCTGCTGGCTAGTGTAGAACTGAGGAAGCAGGGCTGTAAAATGACAGAGGAGCACGAAATGTTCATCATAGAGGCAATCTTTGTCTTTTACTACTTAGGCTATGTCTTCGCTACCCTGGAAGATCGACATGCTTAGGTTCAATCTTCCAGGATTCGATATAGACACGTGAAATTGACCTCTCAGGGGTCCCAGTTGTCCCCTGTACTTCTCACAAGATGCGAGGTGTAGGGTAGGTTGATGGAAGAAACTCCAATTGCCCTTCCCTGGTACAGACAGACAAGTTAGCCAAGCACAGATACATCAATTTTAGCTACACAATTGGCATAGTTAGAATTGTATATCTGCATTAGACTTTCTTAGTTTAGTGTAGACATAGCCTGAGAGAAGTAATTACACCCAAAGAAGGAGAATCTTCTACTATAGAAGGCAGATAGCTTATGATGACAGAGGAAAAATAAGATGTATAGTTACCCAAGGTGGGTAGAAAACAGCAAGGTGAAGGAGTTAACCCGGTCCTCTGTTACTATTATTTGTTAATTATAGAGAATCCAAAAATGTACTAGGCACTTTGCAGATAATTCACCAAAGCGTGCACAGACTAATTATAATTAGTCTGTAGTGTAACAATTTGGAAGGGTGGGACAGCAAAGGGGGATAAGATGGTTATATAGATTCCTTACGCTCATGCCTTGAAGGTTCAAGCACCATTCTAAATGTAGTGCCCAGAGACACCGAGACCTCATCTGGGGTGAGTGAAATCTCTGCTTTACAGTCTTAGCTGAGAGATACTTGGCCTTTAGCTCTTGTGGTAGAGTACAGGACTTCAGATCCTATACTTGCAGGTTCTACTCCTGGGGTCAGCTATGCAGGTCCGTCAGTATTACAAGTGGTACGTTAGCCAGGAAGAACTGCTGGAAGGCCTCAGAAACTTAGGATGTGCTTCCTCAGCCTGGGGAAGCATGTAGTACCCCCAGGCACTAAGACCTCATCTGGGGTGAGTGAAGTCTCTGCTCTACAGTCTTAGCTGAGAGCCAGTTGGCTTTTAGCTCATGTGGTAGAATGCAGGACTTCAGACCCTATGATTGCAGGTTCTATCCCTGAGGCCAGCAACTGAGGTCTGTCAGTGTTACATAAATTTAGAACCTTTACAGGAAAATTGATGGGACAGGGAGATCAATGTGAAAGGGGAAATGAAAGAGAAAAAGGGCAGGTCTACACAATGAGGACAAGTTGATCTAAACTACACAATTTGAGTTAAGGCCAGAGGTGTAAGTAAAGCAAGCCAGGCTGGTATGCTATACCAGCAAGTTATTTTTAGCTGGTATAGCATACTGGAAAGACTCCCTGGTGGCTGTCCCCAGCCCCTCCATTGAGCTGCCGTGGGTTCTCTGTGTACAGGACTGACAAGCTGGGGCTGGGACCAACACAGCACCCAGAGGAGATGCTGGCATTCTGCTTTTTTCCCCACTGCCCCTCCCTTCCCCAATGGGGAAGGAACAGAACTGCCAGCCCTGCCCAGCTCAGCCCCGTACACAGACACAACCGCAACCTCCATTAGGAGGGGCAGCAGAGAAAGCAACAGAACCAACCCCAGCCCTGCCCTCCAGAAACATGGGATGGGGAGGGGAAGAGTGCAAGGATCCCAGGCTGAGGATGGGATGGAGTCACATGGGTGTCACGTGGAGAGATCGTCGCCCCCACCCCCCTTAACTGATATTCCTTCCCCCTCCTGTACCAATTAAAAATTCAATTTACCTGCACCACCAGTTACATTAGTAGCATAACTCAAAGCCACATAGCTTAGATGTACTTACTGCAGGATCCGCACCATGCTAGGTTGACACCTCTTACTCATCTCATTCTAGTGGAGTACTGGGGTCGACAGGAGAGTTGATTTATCAGGCCTTTGTCCCAGCATCAATCCACCCCGTAGTGGAGTCATAAGCAGAGAGTTGGAGGAGGAAGGCATGTAGCATGGTGAGACAAGGCAGTAGTATAAAATCAGCTTGGTGATCAAAAATAGCAAGTGATTTGAAACCCAAGTAAAGAGATTCAAAAAGCTGTGGAGATGTCAGGAGTCACGTGAGTTAAGTAAAGTGAGTTGGAGCAAAACTTTTGTAGTCCATCCTGTTAAAGGGTTGGCAGGAAATTCAGTCTTTCACCTCTCTTGATAGCTTTTCCCAGAGCCCCTTGCTCTCTAATGGTGCTGTTGCACCTTAAAGAACCACATGGAGGGTGGCAATAAATTGCCTATGAACAGGAAGGGTCTTTTTATTCTATCTGGGAGAAGAGAGCAAGCTATGCCAGAAAATTGTACCTACTACAGGCAAAGATAAAAGTCAGTGATTACAGAATATGAGGCACATTATATTGACCCAGAGAGAAGGAAGGGAGAGGCTGCTAAATTTAGCAGACAAAATAAGATTGAAAAAGAGAGAATATTTTTAAAAAACAATGCAAAAGAAAGTAGTAAGGTTATTGGGGGTGCAAAAGGTTAAGTATACCATAAAAGCAAGAAGTGAGACCAAAAAAAGTATATGAACCCAGAGGGGATGTAAACATCTCAAGCTTCACTAAATGCTGAGAAAACAAACTTAATAGCCATTGTGAAGACTGGAGTGGGAGGAAGGAAGGACAAGGGAATATATTGTAAGGAAGGTTTTGCAAATCACTTTAATAGCAACTACAAAGTGGAGCAGATAATAAAGACAGTGATCCTAGGTTCTGGGCTTGATTTCAGGTTCTTTACTTTGCTTCTGTACCGTAAAGAGATTATAAGGTAGCCAGGTCTCCACAACAGCCAATTCCCCAGAATAACAGAGATTACCTACTGACCTTGGGCTAGTGGAATGGTCCCAAAGGCTTTATCCACTAATTTAGCTCTTCCTGCAGGTGGCCTTACGGCCATGAAAAGGTATCTCCACCGCACTCCAGCTATTCTGTGCTACCAGTGCACCCCGGGAACCATTTCAACCCAGGCGTATGTAAGACAAGTGGTAAAAAAGAGACTTGGGAAAACTGATAGGATTTGTAGCATGACCTGAAGGTTAAAAGGGTTGGCAAACCCACAGATGGAGTACTTTATGTTTGCAGGAGACTGCATGAGAGGAAGAAGGTTTACATGCCTCACTCCAAATGTCATGGGGGGCAAGGGGCCGGCAGACAGCAGACAGTTCTTCCAACCAGTCCAGGCCACACACTTTGGGGGCCCTCATGGGACACAGAACGGACTGGAGTGCTAGTGGGAGATCTGGCACAGGCTGCAAATGGATCTTCGAAGTTTCTGTGGGGGGGCATTTGCTTAATGAAGTGCTGTGTATGCAGCGCAGCACTTCATTGGTAAACTCCCAACAACCTAATTACCATCCTTCCTTCGAAGTAGAGTGGTAGGGTAGATACAGCCCTGATGTAGAAGACAATGAGGAAACTTCAGTGCTGCCTTTAAACGTAAATCAAAGTATGGCCTTGATAGAAAATGTCTGTAAGGAGGAAATTGTGAAGCAAGTAGAGATATTCAAGGGTAGTGAATAGCCACAACTGGATAATACTTATCTGAGGAATCTGAATGAAATGAAGTAAGAGGTACTGATGAGATATATTCAATATGAGGATAATCTTGATCCCACTGAAGTCACTATGAGTTTTGTTATGGTCTTCAAAGGGACCAGGGTTTGGCCCAAGTGCTATATCTTTAAAAAACAAGAAAAGATTTTGGAAAGTCCCAGGCCTGACCCTTCCTTGCTGCTGCTTTTTTTAAAGAACAAGTAAGAGAGCTTCTGAGAATTCCAGACAGGTGAATTTCAATTTCATTGGTGGAAACTCATATGGATCCCAAGGAGTCAATGATGGAGTATTAGTGTGGTTATATTTATCCCAATGTGTCTCTATAACCTTTCTGCCTCCCATCAGTATCCATAGAACAAAGGTAAAATTCATTGCTCTGTAATTCACAGGATCTCTCTTGGCTCTTTGTTTTCGCCATGCCTCAATGATGTCTGTTATAACAGTATAGAAAATAGTTTTATATGATTTATCTTAAAACATAAATTGTTTCTGATACCGGATGAGAGGAAATACTAGTTTAAAAAAAAATCATTTTCCTAATGCAAAGATGTAGGCTCAAATCAACAGAACTTGAGTAAGGGTAGAATCAGGTAAGTAAGCCTTTGCTTTAAAGTAAGTCTTTTGGGGGTTTTGAATCTATGTCGATTTCTATACGTAATGGTTGGTGAGCACTTTCCAAGTGACAGCTGAACATAATTGCATAATTTACTGCAAAGAAGCTGAAATGTTAAATCTTTCTTTCTTCTTTTTTTTTTTTGGTATGGAATTAGTAACTATCTTGCATTTAAAACATAAAAGGTAAATGTAATTTTATTCCCTTCCTTTTCTACTGTACTGATTTAAAATGAAGGATAGCCTTTTGGTTTTGTACATTCCGGTTAGAACTCTTTTGTCAGCATTTTGGCCCAAAAATCTCCTACTAGCTGTAGGACACCAATGGCAAATTCTGCAGCAAGGTGAAGTTGCTGTTGTTACATTGTTGGTAGATGTGCAAATCATTCAAAATATTAGTTAAATCTAAAAATGAAACATTCAATCAACATCAAGCAAGATCAGCCCTTTCAGACACTTGCCATGATACTGAAACAAGCATTACAGCTGTGTCTACACTTGCCCCCAACTTTGAAGGGGACCTGGTAATCAGGGCAATGGGAGATTACTAATGAAGTGCTGCAGTGTATACGCAGCAGTTCATTAGGCTAATTTTCTACCGCGTCAACTTTGAAGCAGCAAACTTTGAAGTGCCAGCATGTGTGTAGCTGCGGGCACTTCGAAGTGCCTGCTCGACTTCCAAGTCTCCTTACTCCTACCAAATTTTGAGGAGTAAAGGCACTTCGAAGTAGCATGGGCACTTGGAAGTGCCTGTGGCTACACACATGCTGGCACTTCGAAGTTTGCCACAGGGGAAAATTAGCCTAATGAAGTGCTGTGTATTCACTGCAGCACTTCATTAGTAATCTCCCGTGGCCCTGATTACTATTCCCCCTTCAAAGTTGGGGGCAAGTGTAGACACAGCCTATGACATTGATACAAACTTTTCTCCTTTGCATGGTAGCAGAGGAATGCCACTTGGCATGTGCAGGCTGCAAAAAACTACCTTTCTCACCGCACATTCCAAGTGCTTGCATTAGAGAGAGCTCCTTATGTCTGTTGCGTTCTCAGACCGTGAAGTAACGGTGGCAGTTTTGATAGGTTTTATACTGGGTGTGAGCAACAGCAAGGAAAAACATGAAAAGGCAGGGCACCTCCTGAGGCAAAAAGCATGGATTACTGAGTCCAGCCATAGGGAAAACTGCCTGTTCTATTAAACCAAAACAAGGAAATATCATGGGGATGAAAATTGGCACTTAAAAAGGTCATAGAGCAATTTTTAAACGAAGAGTTGGGGGGAAGCTGACAAGTATGTAAATGGCTTTGGTTCTGACAGAGACATTCCTACGAAGAGGATCTATTAATAGAGATTCTCTACGTCCTAGTAAGGAGGTGAAGGTGGAAAATGATAAAATACAGGCAGGATCTGATCTAAAACAGCCAAATGAAAGAGTCTAATTCAATAACATCATGAAATGGCAGACAACTCAATAGTGACAAGCTTCTGAAGTGCCTAAATAGCAATGTTAGAAGTCTAAATAATATGATGATTGAAGTAGAGTGGCCCGTATTAAATGAGGATATTGATAGAACAGGCATCACAGAAATTTGGTAGAATGAGCATGATCAATGGGACACAGTAATAGCAAGGTGCAAACATACATCAGAATAACAGAATGGGCCGTGCTGCTGTGTGTGAAAGAAAACATAGACTCAAATGAAGTAAACATTTTAAATGAACCAAACTGTGCCGCAGAGTTTTTAAGGGCAGTAATGATATGGGAGATTATTAAAATTAAAAACTGAATAATAATAGATGGATTTCAACTGTCTCCATATTTACTGGGTACGCGTTACCTCAGGACTGGATGCACAGATGAAATCCCTTGCCATGTTAAATGACTGCCTCTTGGAGCAGATAATCTTGGAACCCACAGAAGGAGAGACAGTTCTTGATTTAGAGCAAAGTAGGGCGCAGGATTTGATCAAGAGGTGTATATAGCTGGACCACTTAGTGACAGTGACCAAAAATAAACATAGTACAGGTTGCATCTCTCACAACTGGAATTCTCTCATCCAGGAACATCCATAGTCTGGCAGGATGTTACTGGGGCTGTGTCTGCACTACAAGATAAATTCGCATTTAATTCAGTTAGTTCGATATTACCAGGTGACTGTCGTCACTGAAAATACCATAAACTCAATTTACGGAGCACTAATCTCGAGATTACAAAATCGCAGTTCCCTGACAGGTGTAGCATCAAGCTTGAATTCAGAAATTTGATTAAAGGCCAGTGTGGAAGTGCCACATCTTAAAATTGAATTTATTAGCCTCCACAGGTATCTACCCCCCCAAAGCTAGGCATGCTGCACCTGGCTACTAGTGGGAGCTGAGAAACTGACCAGGCTGCTGCACTTCTGTGGCAGGGGCCAGGCACCCCACTGCCAGGCAGCTCGAGCTGCTCATGAGGCCAGGCACCCCACTGCTGGTCTACTGGAGCCACGTGAGGGGCCAGGCACCCAGCTGCCAGGCTGCTGGAGCCACACGGGGCCCGGCATCCCGCCACTGGGCTACTCGAGCCATGCACGGGGCCAGGTGCCCCACCGCCAGGATGCTCAAGCCCACGCAGGGCCAGGCGCCCATAGGCAGGCACTCAGCCCACAAGAGCCCTTGGCCACCTGTAACCAGGCACCCCAGCCAGCAAGCTCCAGAAGCTTTTCCACCAGAGCTGGTGAGTGGCATGGGGTTTGTTTGTTTTTTAAGAGGGTTTTCTTTTCTTTTTTGAGGGATGTGAATGTTTTGGGGGTTTTTTGAGGGGGCGTGTTTTCAGGAAGTTGTTTTTGGGGGGGAAGTTGGGCTGGGACTGGGGCTGGGGGAGCCTGTGGGGAGGGGAAGTAAACCCTCATATATAAAGGGAACAAACAGCCCTATTAGTCCCTTAAATGGAGGGTTTACTTTACTAGCGGGAGCCTGAAAATTGACCAGGGCTGCTGTGCTGTCAGTTTCCCAGGTCTCCCAAACTGCTGGACCTGGGAACTGACAGCTCTTCTGCTCCTGGCGCAGAATGCGAGGCTGAGAGAACCGTGAGGTAGGTTCCCACAATGCACTGCTGCAACAGTCGATGTTTGGTCATTTCAGTGTGGAAGAAATGTGTCGAATTCGCTGTGAGCCTGTGGGAAGTCAGGATACTCAAAATCAAATTTAGAAAAAGTGGCATTATGAAATCAGTGTTAATAAATTTGAATTCATCTTGCAGTGTAGAAGTAGCCTGGGTCAGAGAGACCCGGCTGAGATACTGCCATGAGAAGGGCAGGTGGGAGCCCAGAGACAAGGGGGCTGGCAGCCCTATGCATATGTAGTCAGGGGCTTGTGTCTGGTGCTGGTTCCCTGGCAGGGGCTTCTGCCAGCTCCCTATGTCAGCTGCCTGCCCAGGGCCAGAGCCAACTCTCCAGCTTGCCTGTGCATGCTCCCCAGGCAGGGCTGGAGCCAGAAGCCCAGTAGGGGCTTGTGCCAGTTCCCTGGCCAGGGCTGGAGCCACAGCTGGGCAGGGTTGGGGCCAACAGCATCAGGGTCCAGCTGCAGTGCAGGTAAGGGAGCTGCTAGGGCTGAAGGGTTAGGGGGAAGCAGGGGACCTTCCTTCATCCAGCAAATTGCCTCATTTAGGACGGATTAAGTCCTGTGTGTGTCGAACAAGGTAGGTGAAACTGTAATGCACAATTGTTTGCGTCAGTAAAGAGAGTTGGCACACTCCTGTTAAATGGCTTTATAATTAAAATGGCCCTTTCACACATCCAGTGTTATGCTAATAGGTCTGACAAGCTTGGGGGCTTTTCACTTTTAAATTAACATCCAGTTTGGGGGACAAGTCACCAGGCTGCAAGCTGAAACAGCTTGAATAGTGTTAGGAAGAGTGGGGTTGAGCACTCAGACCAAGGGGAGGCATTTTTTCCATTAGCCTTTTATACCCATAGCCCATATTTGAATGTATGTTTGAAGAGGGAACAAAGCTGCTCCCCAGAGGTTGAATCTTTTGCAAATAACTTGCTTCAATTCTATCTCAACCCAGTCTGGTTCAAATAGCTTGCTTTCTCATTTTAGATCATGTTCTTGTCTGCCTTGCAATCATGTCTTTATCTTCTGTTTTCCTATATATTCTGCACGCATATTGATATTGAAGATAAAGCTATAGCCTCTGCCTACTCATTAGTGGATTAGGCAAAAAAGGATATTTACCATCTGTATGTTCTGATGACTCATTTTGCATTGAAAAGTTACCACATATGCATCAATGCCTTTTATTGGGAAATGCTGTTTTAGTCAACTGGGTTTGTTTTTGATCTAGTGTGAGGTCTTGAGCATATAGCCAAATGGAGACAACATGGTAATTTATCTCCATCTTAAAACAAATCCCCCTACCCCCAAGAAAGAAAAAAACAGTACTGTTATAAGAAATCAGAACCAAAAAAAAAAAAAAAAAAGCAGTGGCAATGGCAGAATCTGTTTACATCTGGAGCATGAAAAAGATGCCAAACAACCACACAGTAGATCGTCATCATCATCATCAACAACCATAGGCTCAATGCCCGTTGGTATCTGATGCCTCCCTCACTATTTCCTGCCATATTTCCCTGTCCAGTGTGGAGTGGCTTAGTTTCTGTAGACTAGCTCCGCACCAATCTACTATATCATCTACCCATCCTCTGTGGGGTCTGCCTCTTGTATTCGAGCCGTCCATTATGCCGAATACCACGGTCTTGATTTTTCATTCATCGTTCATTCTGCAAATATGCCTGAATAGCTGTAACCTTTGTTGTATAACCTTCTCCAGTAGGTTCTCTTTTGACTGTATCTTCCTATACAATTCCCTGTTGGTGACCTTTTGCATTCATCCTGTTCTGAGGCTCTTCCAATAAAAACTCCTCTCGAATGCTAATATTCTTCTCTTCAAATCATTTGTTATCATCTATGTCCCACATCTGCACAACATGCTGCTGAATTTGCACTTTTTCAAGACGCTCAGCTTCGTTCCTAAGCTGGTCACTTTTCTTTTCCGTATCTTATCTATTGCCTTCAAACTCGCTCCTCCTTTCGCCTGGTATGTGAACTTCTCTACATTTTCTAGTTCAATCCCATCAACACTGATCTTCCTACCTATTTTCTTATCTCCAAATACCATTGTTTTTGTTTTATCAATGTTTATAATCAGTCCGTACCGCTTCCCTTCTTCATTCAGCACCTGCACCATTTTTGCTAGCTTCTCCTCATCTTCCTCAATGATAACTACATAATCTGTGAACCTCAAGTTGTTAATTCATTTCCTGTGCACAGATACCCCTTCTACCTCCTCCTTGATCTTGTCCATCACTCTCTCCAGGTGCATAATGAAGATACTTGCTGATATTGGATCTTCTTGTCCTATACCTCTATTTGTTTTAAACCAACTTCCCAACTCCCCGCATGTTCTCACCGCTGCCTCCACAATTGTCATTGATATCCTTCAACAACTGTATCAATCTGCTATCCAAACTGTATGACTCCAACACCGCCCAACTCACTTTCTGATGTATACTGTCAAACGCCTTTTGAAAATCGACGAAGCAAGTGTATATGTTTTTGATCTTTCGTCGAGC
The DNA here is from genome assembly GCF_033958435.1 of Carettochelys insculpta. Lineage (NCBI taxonomy): Eukaryota > Metazoa > Chordata > Testudines > Carettochelyidae > Carettochelys > Carettochelys insculpta. Next base: position 143,974,801 of record NC_134137.1, read on the forward strand.
TTTCTCCGCTATCAGTCTTAGTGCCAATATCTGCTGTATGGTACTTCTATCTTTTCTGAACATAAAGTTGGGGTTGTTGGGAAGGGTGCATGATGTACAAATCTTTAGGAATTCTGGTCTGTTTAGAATGTTCCGGAGTAGTACTTTCTTCCCAGACCAGAAAATCACCATTGGGGATGTGAATATTCCCATAGTAATACTTGGTGACCATGCTTAACCCTTGTTCCCTTGCTCATGAAGCCATACACGGGCACCCTGGACTGCAAGAAGGATCTCTTCAACTACAGGCTGAGCAGGTGCAGAATGGTGGTAGAATGTGCCTTTGGCTGTCTGAAAGCCAGATTTAGGTGCCTTCTGACCCACTTAGACCTCAGTGAAGTAAACCCTGCCCTTGTCATTGGGACCTGCTTTAGTCTTCATAGCATTTGTGAAGCAAAAGGGAATAATTTCATGCCATTGCGGTGGGCAGAAGCAGATCTCCTGGCCAGAAATTATCAGCAACTGCACACAAGGGCAATCAGAACAGCACAAAAAGATTCACTGAAAACCAGGGATGTCTTCAAAGTCAAGTTTGTGAATGAGTATGAAGGGTCTTTTTTATCTATGGAGATATACATATCTCATACAGCAGGAAGGGACATCCAATCCAGTGTCTGCTCTCTCAGTAGGACCAAGCACCCTATTTAACAGATTTTAATTTTAAATCAATTTGCCCCAGCCTCCTAAATGGCCTCCTCAAGGTTTGAATTCACAACTCTGGGTTTATACAGCCAATAAGCAAACCACCAAGCTATCCCTTATACCATTAACTAACATCCTCCTCACCCATGCTGTTTCCTTGCCCTTTATAAAACCATCTCCAACTGCTTGAGAACCCTTACCACCTCACCCAACCCCAAAGCATGGACCCCAAGGCATGTTAACTAATAAAAGAAACTTCCTTTCTTTTTCCAACCTACAATGTTTATTTAGGGGGCTCTAATGCCAGAGTGGTGGGTATAGGGAAAACAAAGGCATAATAAAATTATGGTTGCTGGAATGTTAGCCTTCTGCTGGGGGGGGTGGTTTCTTGAGAGTGAACTGCAGGGATCTCTGTAACCTTCCCCCCTCCCTTGTTCTGGGGCCCCTGCAAGGGGTGGGGGCCAAATATGTGGAGGGCGTTCTGAAGCAGGGAGCCGAATTGGATAGGGAATACAGAGCCCAGATGAGGGGAGGGGACTGAATGTGGAAAGTGAAGCACAAAATGGGGCATGTATTGCACAGGGAGTGTAGAGTTTGTTCTTTCAAGTATTGTTTCCATTACCTACATCTGCTAGGTTATTAAGGACAGAACTGTAGTATGCATTTTAGTCCAATTGTCCACCATGCTTCTGTCATCTGTCATGTCCTGTCTTTCTTGGGAGGCCTCCAATGGTTCTTTTCCTGTCACTTCAAAATAGTCAGCCATGAGCTCCTGATGGCTCTTTTTCCTCCTATTCATTTGAGATAATCTTACCTCAGGGGGAGGGGAGCCACCCGTTCTCTGACTTCTGTTTGCAAGGTCAATTCCCGTTTAAAGAAAAAAAGTGAAATATTAAGGGCCTTATCAATAGCAACATTTTTATTGTTACGCAGAACAAGAAGCATACTGACAGAATGAATGGCTATCTGTCTCTATGGAAGAATATATGGCCATGGCAAGGTCATTCTGTGAACTCTTAAGGCAGAAGAATGAATGAATCCAAGCAGAAGGATTCAAGGTCTTTTGCAGCTGACACTTACCTTGAACACAATGGTAAGCTCTCTTCAGTTCACGGGACAAAAATCACGTGGAAGTGCCCCTTCTGCCATTTGGATGAAGCATGGCACTGAGCACTGGGGGTTGTGCCATGTGTCCAATCAGCCGCCAGCCCAATGTGGGGCATGGGGAGGGCTCGCTGCATGGCCTTCTTAAAGAAGGGCCTTGATTTAAAAGCAGGCTCCTCCCAGGCTACGTCTACACGTGAAGCCAACATCGAAATAGCTTATTTCGATGTAGCAACATCGAAATAGGCTATTTCGATGAATAACGTCTACACGTCCTCCAGGGCTGGCAACGTCGATGTTCAACTTCGACGTTGCGCAGCACCACATCAAAATAGGCGCCGTGAGGGAACGTCTACACACCAAAGTAGCACACATCGAAATAAGGGTGCCAAGCACAGCTGCAGACAGGGTCACAGGGCGGACTCAACAGCAAGCCACTCCCTTAAAGGGCCCCTCCCAGACACAGTTGCACTAAACAACACAAGATACACAGAGCCTACAACTGGTTGCAGACCCTGTGCCTGCAGCATGGATCCCCAGCTGCCGCAGCAGCAGCCAGAAGCCCTGGGCTAAGGGCTGCTGCCCACGGTGACCATAGAGCCCCGCAGGGGCTGGAGAGAGAGCATCTCTCAACCCCTCAGCTGATGGCCGCCATGGCGGACCCCGCTATTTCGAAGTTGCGGGACGCGCAACAACTACACGGTCCCTATTTCGATGTTGAACGTCGAAGTAGGGCGCTATTCCTATCCCCTCATGGGGTTAGCGACTTCGACGTCTCGCCGCCTAACGTCGAAGTTAACTTCGAAATAGCGCCCGGCGCGTGTAGCCATGATGGGCGCTATTTCGAAGTTAGTGCCGCTACTGCGAAGTAGCGTGCACGTGTAGACACGGCTCCAGAGTTAAAAAATCATTAAAAATCACTGTAGGCATGCACCTGAACCAGGTCAGGGTCCAACCGTCCATGAGCCCAGGAGGGAGGAAGGGCCTGCTGAGCCATAATTTAAAAGCCAGTCAGACTCCATGAGTTTTGCTCTGTTCTGGGTGACAGTCAAAAAATCATTAAAAGTCACTGCAGTGATTCATGAAACATTTCATGTGCTCTAGGTTGCCAAAGGAGACATCAGCCTCCTCAGAATAAGGAAAAAGGGATAAGGAAAGAATGATTGTCCTGTCCGGGTGCAATGCTGGAAAATAGGCAGGAATGCTCTCTGGGGCCATGATTCCAGATTACTGACTGGTGGTTGGCATGGTAAAATGTTTTAGCGTGGAAGAAGGAATAAGTCAGGTCTCCCCAAAAATCTTGTGAGGATAATCCAGGAGTGCCTGTCTAAGACCTTCGGTGAGATGTCTGAACAGGATCAGCAGTCCATCACCAGAAATATTAACAAGCTGTTCTAAGGGAAAGGGGCATAAACCTACCCATCCACGATTACACCATGATGTTATCAGTAGAAAAAAGCATACTCACCGGGAGTATCCTCTCCAGCATCCCGGTTTGCCTCCAAAACTTCTTGGAATGAGGGGACCAGCTCCAAGGTGATAAATATGTCCTGGCTTGCAGGATCAGCTTCTGCACTGGAGTGCATGCCACTGTCATTCACCTCTTCCTCACCCACCACTTCAGATCCCGCTTCATTATCCTGCTAAGCAATACATAGTGAGTCCATGCATTTTTGGGGCAAGAAGTTGGTCTGCCCCCAGAAAAACAGGCAGCTCATCATAATACTGACATTTGTGAGGAGATCACCCAGACTGACCACTAGCTTCCTTGATCTTCTGCCTGAGCTCCTTGATTTTGACATGGCACTGTTGAGCAATCCTGACACACCCTCTCTGAATCATGCCTTGTGATACTGTCATATAACTACTGGCATTTCTTTTACTGGCTTTGAGCTGAAAAAAGACAGCTTCTCCCCTGCAGGCTACAATGAAGTCCAGGATCTCCTGATGGCTCCATGCTGGGGCTCTTTTGCAACCCTGTGAACTCATGGCTAGTAGGTGTGCTGCGGAGATGTGCTCCTGACATTGGCTTGCCACACTGGCCAGAAAGGAAAGGAAATGGATTCAAAATTCCTGGGCTGATGACCACTGCTTTCTGTCACCTACTTCCTGCTTACCTGAGCCGCATCTACACATGCCAGCAACTTCGAAGTTGACATCGATGTAAGGCGGCGAGACATCGAAGTCACTATCCCCATCAGGCGATGGGAATAGCGCCCTACTTCGACGTTCAACATCGAAGTAGGGAACGTGTAGCCATTGAGCGTCCCGCAACATCGAAATAGCGGGGTCCGCCATGGCAGCCATCAGCTGAGGGGTTGAGAGACGCTCTCTCCAGCCCCTGAGCTCAATGGTCGCCGTGTGCAGCGACCCCTTAAAGTTCCCCGCCCCCTGCCTTCCTTTGCAGAAAGCTAAGAAAGCATGCAGGCGGCAGCCCAGCTACGCGGCCAGCCTGCACGCCCTTCTGCAGCCACCGCCCCCTCGCTGTAATGGCCGCCCCCCAGCCTTCCAAGCGCCCCCAGGGCATCCCCCCCCCAAGGGGAGCCAGGGCTCCCAGCCTGGCAGCCAGGCTGGGAAGTGGCAGTGGGGCCCCTCCTGGACGGAGGCCGAGCTTCGGGACCTGCTGGGGCTCTGGAGCGAGGAGGAGGTGCTCCAGGTAATGGGGAGCAAGAGGCGGAATGCGGATGCGTTCGCTCGGCTGGCCGAGGGCCTGGCCACCCGGGGTCACCCTGCCCGCACTCCTGACCACGTCAGGAGTAAGGTGAAGGAGCTGCAGCAGGGTTACGCCCGGGCCCGGGATGCGGCCGGCCAATCTGGGGCCGCCCCCGTCACTTGCCCCTTTTACAGGGAGCTCAGAGCCATCCTGGGCCCCCGGCACACCTCCTCCCCTCCAGCCACTCTTGATACCTCGGCCAATGAGCCCCAGCAGGCCCCGGAGGTGGAGTCCACCCAGGAGGTAAGCCCCGCACCCCAGGGGCCCCCCAGGAGCCCACCCCTGCGACGCCGGAGGAGGAGGAGGGAGAGTCCTCCTCCAGTGACGGGGGGCTCCGGATCGCGCTGCCATCATGGAGCTCCAGCAGGGCGTCCGCCCACCAGGTGTCCCCCAACCGTGGGAGCAGACCATCAGGTATGTACCCCCCCGGTGCACACCCCCAGGGTTGAGGGGCGGGGGTAACAGACATGACCAGGGCCCTCCACATGCCCAGATGACCATGGCCCCAAGGACATGTCCCTCACAGGAGTGCATCAGCCCCTGCCCCCTCAGCATGACAGTGCCATGCCCCATCCCTGGGGATGGGGGGAGCGGAACCTAGGGTCCCCCGGGGGGAGGGGGTGGGATACCCAGCAGCAGCAGCAGCATCTCCCGGGGATGGGGATGGGGAACCAGCAGCAGAGGGGTGGCGGGGACAAGGGCCACAGCTCGGGGCCCACACTAACGGCTGTCTCCACTCTTCTTCCCCCCCCCGCCCGTGTTCCGCAGCTGCACCATCGGAAGGACCGGAGAGCGCCGGCGAGGTGTCAGTGGTCTGGGAGAGCCCACCGGGGCCATCAGTCCAGGCCAGCCCCTTGGCGGAGCACCGACTGGCCCCGAGGCGGGGACGACGGTGGAACCAGCACCACCCACAGACGGGGACGGACCCCCAGCTGCTGGCAATCCTCCGTGAGCAGCTGGAGGTCTCCAAGCAGCGCCTGCGGGTGGAGGAGCGGCGCCTCCAACTCCAGGAGCAGGCGCTGGCCTGGCGCCAGGAGGCATGGGGGGCCTTTATGTGCACCTTCAAGTGCATCACGGACTACCTGGCCCCCCATGCCGCGCCGGCCACTGCTCTGCCCGCCCTGCCTACTCCACCCACCGCTCCACCTGCTGCTCCACCCGCTGCTCCATCCACCATCGCACCACCATCCACCACCGAGGGCCCTTCTGCCGAGGGGGACCTGAGGCCAGCTGACACCCGCCGGCCTTATCTCCGGTCCTCCCGGCCCCCAAGCCAGCCCTGGCTGGGGCTGAGGCCGAGGCGCGGGTTGCGGCCGCCCACCCTCAGAGCTGGACATTAGGGGGTGTGGGGCCCAGGATGTGGCCCCCCCCGCTCCCCCTTTGTATATATCCCCTTCAGTAATCATCTTCTTTTGTAAATAGTTTGTATTAGACCCCTGTTGTTATGTTGTTATGCTGATACCTGCCCCCCCATGTAAATAGTTCTCCCCTTCCTTGTCTTCCCCTTTTTTCTTTCATCTTATCTTATTTATAATACATATATATATTATTTATGTTGCCTGTAAATAGTTAGTTATGATAATAATAATAAGAGTTCAACATATATCTGGTTTGACGAACAAATGTCTGTTTTTATTTACAAGAAAAGTGTGGGGGGGGTGCTCTTGTGTGCTCTGTGGTGTGGGTGTAGGGGCAGGGAGTGTTGTGGAGGATGGGGGGGGTGCAGTGGGGGGCCTGCCAGCGTTCACCCCACAGCCTCGTCGAACTGGGCCCGCAGGGCCTCCCGCACCTGGGTCCCTTCATGGTCCACCTGGCGACTGGGGCCAACGGGTGGCTGCACATCGGCCCTGCCAGCCTCCACAGCCCAGCCCTGAAAGAAGGCCTCCCCCTTGCTCTCGACAAGGTTGTGGAGGGCGCTGCATGCACCCACAATCTGGGGGATGTTGGTGGGGCCCGCATCAAGGCAGGTGAGGAGACATCTCCAGCGCCCTTTGAGGCGGCCAAATGTGCGCTCCACCACCTGGCGCATGTGGTTCAGGCACATGTTGAAGTGCTTCTGGCTGGCTGACAGGTGGCCCGTGTACAGGTGCATGAGCCAGGGCCGGAGGGGGTATGCCGCGTCTGTGATGATGCAGAGGGTCATGGTGGTATCCCCCACAGGGATCTCCCGCTGGGTGATGAAGGTCCCCGCCTCCAGCCGGCAGCACAGGCCCAAATTCCGGAATACCCAGGCATCGTGGGTGCTGCCAGGCCAGCCCACATAAATGTCCAGGAAGTGGCCCCGGCTGTCCACCAAGGCCTGGAGGACCACTGAGTGGTAGCCCTTCCTGTTTAAGTAGCGTCCTCCACTGTGCTCTGGGGCACGGATGGGGATGTGGGTCCCATCCAGAGCCCCGAAGCAATTGGGGAAGCCCAGGGTGGCAAAGCCCGCAATGGCGGCATCCGGGTGCCCAAGCCGCACGAGCCTGTGGAGGAGCAGGGCATTGATGGCGCGGACGACCTGCAGGGGAAGCACATGGGAGACCACCAATGACGGGTGTGCAGGGTGCGTGTGGCCCTCCCCTGCCAGGGCTCCCCTCCCCTCCCCTCCCCTGCCAGGGTTCCCCTCCCCTGACAGGGCTGCCTCCCCCTCCCCCCATGAGTCCTCTTACCTCCATGAGGACAGCCCCGACGGTGGCCTTGCCGATGCCAAACTGCTGGCCCATGGATCGGTAGCTGTTTGGAGTGGCCAGCTTCCAGACAGCAATGCCGACCCGTTTCTTGACGCTGAGGGCACGCCACATGGCGATGTCCTGGTGCCTCAGTGCTGGGGTGAGCCACTGGCATAGCTCCAGAAATGTCTGCCGGCTCATGCGAAAGTTCTGGAGCCAGCGGTCACCATCCCACTCTCCGAGCACCAGCTGCTTCCACCAGTTGGTGCTCGTGGGGTAGCTCCACAGCTGGCTGCGTGTGCAGCGGGGGGGCAGGGCGGGGGGCTGCAGGGTTTGGGGTTGCTTCCTCCTCCCCTGGGGGCAGCTCCTCTTCTGTGAATAAAAGGTGGTCAGCTGCCTCCCGCATGGCATGGAGCAGGGCGAGCACTGCTCCTGCAGGGGCGGCTGTGTGGACCTCTGGCTGCTGCTGCTGCTGCTGCTGCTGCTGCTGCTGGGGATCCATGACTGCGTTGCTCGAGGTGTGCGTGCCTATGGCTCTGCAGACCGCGTGCTGTGCAGGCTGAGTGTGTCTGGGAGAGGCCCGTTAAGGGAGAGGCTAGCTGTTGCCCCGGAAGTGCTAGTCCGCCCTGTGACCCTGTCTGCAGCTGTTCCTGGCACCCTTATTTCGATGTGTGCTACTTTGGCGTATAGACGTTCCCCTGCAGCACCTACTTCGATGTGGTGCTGCCCAACTTCGACGTTGAACGTAGACGGCACCAGCCCTGGAGGACATGTAGACGTTATTCATCGAAATAGCTTATTTCGATGTCGCTACATCAAAATGAGCTATTTCGATGTCACGTTCACCTGTAGATGTAGCCGTGGAGAGCAGCAGAGGTGAAGTGATGACATGAAAGGACACATAGAGAGGAGCTGTGAGATAGTTTTGGAGGCTAACAAAAGTGATTTTAATAATGCTGCCATCTGCATTTGCATAAGTCGGCATTGAAAAATAGATTTTCAGCACTACTCCTGGTGAAACTGGAAGTACAAAAGTCGACCTTAAGAGCCCCTTAAGATTAACCTATTGAGTGTTGTGGTGAAGACGGTTGATTTACAAAATTGACCAAAGACCCTTAAATTCAATTGTGTCCCCTAGTGTAGACCAGACCTTAGAAATAAGAAGCTCTTAAGGACAAGGAAGTAAGTCTACGACATTCAAATGAGGGATGACTCTGGTAAGCTTTGAAAGAAAACCAATGCTACTCAGCCAGAGTCCCCATTCTACATCAAGCCTTTAGTAGCCACGTGGAAGGGAAGTGCAGCAATCTTTGCATCTTCATGAAAGGAGAGCTGACTCCAGCCCTTGAGAGGCAGGCAGCGTACTGTCTCTGTGTCAGTTAGGTATAACGCAGACAGCTTTATAAAGGTACTGTAGTGCCTAATATGCACATGGGGACTAGCAGGATTGAGAAAAGCACTCAAGCCTGTTAGGTGCTTGGTGACTAAGACTCTTTTCTCAGGACCTCTAGGCACCTGCCTGCATCCTTAGTATTTTATAAATCTGGCCCATGGTTAACTATGGTGTGGGAATAAAATTATTTGTCATCCATTACCAAAACAAACCAAAAATAAATAAATAAAAGCAAATGGTTGTATGAAGAATGGGATTAGCTGGAAAAAAATAAAACTTCACTCAAGCTGCCACTACATATTGCATTAAAGACTGAAATACAGAGCAGTGTTATGAGAAGAAAAGACTAGCACAGTAGTTATGCTAAGCCTATTCTTCAGATCTGCCTTATCTTACAAGAGTATGTGCATCAAATTGTTCTGCTTGGCTCAAGCCTCTTGGGAGGCGTACTTGAGAGATCTCCACTGATTTATTCCTGAATTCCTTGCACCCATAACTCCACTGAAATCTGGCCCAATGGTACCAGTGGAAATGATTCCGACTTGCTTGCTGCTCTTCCTTTTGGAAAATGTTCAAAAACTAATCTTGGATCCTGAGCAATTATGACTACAAGACCCAGTGAATTATTTAAAGCAAAAAAGATTAATTATTAAATGAGAGTGTACAAGGAATTTCTCTACTCACATACCAAGCTAAGCTATAATTACAAAAATCTAATACATTATAGAGGTCCTTGACAGCCTTACTCAGTTAAGCTGCAGAAGGAGTAGCAAGTGTACCCCCTTTTCTTTGGGCCAGAGCCCCACAAACCCCTAATCTGCCATGGTATCCCCCACCTGTGTGACATTATTCCCTACCAATTCATTACCAAGCATAGTGTTATATACAATCCTTAGAATATTGTCACGAGTAGACAGCAGATTCAGGTAGTTTCTAATTTTCTTTTATTTAAAAATGCTTCATTCCTACTGATAGGCTGAGAACAGAAATGGGGTTTAACAGGGCAAGAAACACAGTAAGACAAGCCAAAAAAGGTTATTTCTGATGCTATCTTTGGACAAACTTTCTGTCCTAGTTTCAGTGTAGCTCAGACAATTCTCAACCCCTGTAAATTTTAGCATAAAGTTGATCTCCTCTGTGGGCTATTTTCAGCTCTCATTTAAATTTCTGTAAATCTAGGGCTCCTGCAACGAAGACAGTGAATGGAGTTACTCTGGATTAATTGCTAAATAAGGGAATGGGGAATTTGACATCATATCTATAATGCTTTCTGAAAACCACACTGAACATCCTCACGCTCCTCTTTTGTCATCAGCAGAAATTTTGAATGACTAAAGACTGGTGGATTTGGCCAGTAAACTTCTTTATAGTCCTTTGGCTCAGCTTGTGGCTTGTTTCACCAACGATATTGTGTGCCAGATAGCCACCCTGTTTATAGGCTGGCCAACATAAACCTTTGGGGTGTGTCTACACAGGCACAAAGCTTCAAAATGGCCCTGCTAATGGCCATTTCGAAGATTACTAATGAGGGAATATTCAGCGCCTCATTAGCATTAGGATGCTTCCGGCCACAGTGCTTCGAAAGCGGCACTTTCGAAAGTGCTCAGTTCATTGTGGCTACACAGGGATCCTTTTCGAAAGGACCCCACCCCTTTCAAAATCCCCTTATCCCAATCAGTTAACAAAATAAAGGGATTTTAAAAAGTGTGGGGTCCTTTCAAAAAGGAGACCCATGTAGCCGCGCAAGCTGCGCGCTTTCGGACGCGGTGCTTTCGAAGTGCCGCAGCTGGAAGCGTGCTCGTGCTAATGAGGCGCTGAATATTCAATTCTGTGCTTCATTAGTAATCTTCGAAATGGCCATTAGCATGGCCATTTCAAAAATTTGTGCCCATGTAGACACACCCTTAATGACATTTATAACAAAGCCCCTCCTCCTCCAAAAGAGGAAAGTTGCTTGAGAGATCTGACAGAATAACATTTGTTGTTACCATAGATTTTCTCTCAAAGGCTGTTTCTACTCAGGCCACTTCCGCATGCTAATACACAGAATGAAAGATGCTAATGAGGTGCAGATGCAAATTCCCCACTCCTCATTAGCATAACATCATGTTATGCTAAAATTTTCGGGAAGAAGGGGCCTCTGGAAGAAGGACTTCCTTCTGGAAGCCCCCTGGGGGTCACGCTTCTGCATGGCGTTTTGGAGTCTGGAAGAATGGTCTTCCAGACTCCAAATCACGTGATGTTATGCTAATGAGGCACAGGGAATTTGCATCTGCATCTCATTAGCATATTTTGCTCCGTGTATTAGCATGCCGCTTCCAAAGGAAGTAGCCTGTGTAGAAACAGCCAAATGGTTCTATAGTCATGTCAGCCATTTTTATTGGATGCATCTCCAGCTCTGTAAAACTGTCTCCTCATTTGTATGTTTTTGTTACTTCTGCCACCGTAATTAAAATATTTATCTCTGGCAATGCTGGCCATCTGTGATGCAACTGAGGCTACCTGCAGTTCAGTACACCCAAAGTGCATTCATCCCATCAGGGTTTAACCACACCTAGTTTATATACTGCAGAACATAACTGTCTACACAGTCCATTCAGTTGTAGTCAGCCGCATTGTTGGCTAACTCATCATTTTCCTGACTAAACCCAATAAGATTTCTTAATGGAGAAAAGTTCTCGGTTGCTTCATGCCTGAAATTAAATTGCAAATTTTTCTGAGTACTTCTGTAATTGCAAGGGCTCATATAAAATGTTATATATTAGATTATACATGTATTGGCTTATACCTATATATTCCTCTCCTCAAAGTTGCCTGCTATTTCCCTTTCTTAACACCTTTGTTTGGTTTCCTATATAAAAGTGTTCTTTTACTCTAGTTAATGGTAAAGGGAGCTAAAAGCTGGCACAAACTGACAACCACTAATCATAACACGTGAAATAGAAAATAAAAGGTACAAAATAGGACAAGATAGAGATGATACAGTAGTTGCCACACTAGTGCTGCACTGTATATAGACCTACATCAGGAAAAAGCAAAGGAAATTATAGATCATAGTTTTATCTAAATGTTGTCTTTTCAATAAGGGGAGGGCTTTTACCCTATAAACAAACCAGTAACAGTGAAAAACTGGCTTAAAAAATGAATGTCTTTTTTTGTATGTCTCTGTTACTCAGGGGTGAAGATGGGGAAATGAGTCCTAGAAAACAGACTACCACATGTTAAATTTCAACTGAACAGGTGAATGAATTAATTGGCAGTAAATACAAAGCTCTAGATTTGCAGTGGCCCTGGATTTAGATACATATGCTAAGGTTCATCCTTTCTCTGCCTGTCCTCTGTTTTACAAAATTACACAAATTCAGCAATGGAAATTTAGCTTATTATGTCATCTAATCCACCCCAATGTCACTGTAGGACTGTTAACTGAAAGATCTTTTTGAATATTTTGTCCAGCCTAGTTTTACATGAATCAGAAATAAAAGTGTGGGGAAGTTTCCTGCTTCTGTGATCAGTTCTGAGATGTTTGGCCTCCAAGGCTGGTGTCTTTCCCCTTTGCCAGTGACACTCGGCCCCTAGCTGAATAAGCTTGGGACATGCTGAAAGTTACATGGCACAGCACAAAGTGCAGTAGCGCATTCAGGATCACAACAAGCTTCACCTTCTGGGGCCATCCTTGTGGGGTTGTATAGCTGAGGGATACAATCGCTTGGAAAGATGAAATTTCTTTAAATATGTGCCTCCTCAGAGGTCAGATTCCAGAACCCCTATTCATGATGGCTATGTCTACACTGGCCCCTCCCTTTTGAAAAGGACATGCAAAAACGGCTGAGCGAAAATACAAATGAGCTGGGAAGAAGGGTGCTTTTGAAAGCGGGGTTTCCCTTCGAAGGAATCCCGTCCACATGATTGTTTTGGCTTTTGAAAACAGCACTTCTGGAACGGTGAGTGGCCGTCGAGATGTAAATGAGGCACTAAATATGCAAATCATCACCTCATTTGCATTTTCAATCAGCTGTTTTTGCATGCCCCTTTCAAAAGGGAGGGGCCTGTGTAGATGTAGCTGTTGAGGAATACATACTCAGCAGAGTAATCCCACTGATGCTAGGCAAAGGAGGCAGGCCAGAACTCCACACCAACACTGCACGCCAGGGTTATGAGAAGACCCAAGTTAGCACATGAGGGAGCACATGCTGCAGCGTCTATGTACGGGCCGTAGCAGTTGCTGCTGCTACATGAATTTTCTCAGTATGCTGGAGACACTTTGCCAACCTCTGCCTCCATCACAAGCAAAATGTCTGGTGCTGCTGCCACTGCCTCTTATGCTCCTCCTCCAATGCCACAGTACTGTTTACAAAGACCAGAAAGGAACCTTGTTTAGAATGCAGACAAAAAAAAAACCCTGCAGAATCCCCCTGTGGTGTTATTTAATCATTACTAAACCAAGCAACGCTCCAGGTGAGGCTTGAACTCACATCCTCAGCATGTCTATTGCAGTACTGCTTTATAAGTACTGTGTGCTAACCCATAAGAGTCTAAGGGAGTTCCTTTTTGCTGACAATGCAGCTGTTGCTGCTCACACTCAGCAGGAACTGCAGTCACTCATAACTCGCTTTGCGGATGCATGTATGGAATTTGGCCTCACAATCGGCTTAAAGAAGACCCAAGTGATGGGCCAAAATGTGGGTGATGAGCCGTCTATCAAGGTGCTAGACTACGAACTGGAAGTCGTCCATGAGTTCGTGTACCTCGGCTTGACGATCTTGGACAACTTGTCACTTGATAGTGAGATCAACAAGCACATTGGAAAAGCCGCCACAACGTTCTCCAGGCTGATGAAGAGAGTATGGGTTAACAATAAGCTCACTGTACACACCAAGGTGCAGGTCTACACAGCCTGTGTTTTGAGCACACTGCTGTACGCCAGTGAAACATGGACTTTGCACTCAAAACAAGAGCAGCGGCTCAACACATTCCACATGCGCTGCCTTAGGCACATACTCAGTATCTCATGGCAGGACAAGGTCCCCAATAGTGCAGTGCTTGAGAGGGCAGGCACTGCCTCCATGTTCACCCTTCTCAAACAGATGCGTATGTGCTGGCTGGGCCATGTCTCATGCATGACGGATGGCCGAATACCGAAGGACCTCCTCTTCGGCGAACTGGCGTCTGGCAAGAGGCCGAAAGGGTGACCTAAATTGCGCTACAAGGACACGTGCAAGCGTGACCTCAGCGCTCTCTCTATCAGTGTGAACACCTGGCATTAGCTCGCCTCAGACAGGCATGCCTGGAAACAGGGAGTGAAGGAAGCTCTTGTTATGTATGAAACTACCTTGATGAAGGAAGTGGAAGACAGAAGAGCTCTCAGGAAGATCCATGCCTGTGATACCAGAGCAACGTCTGCTTACTGCTGTTCACAGTGTGGAAAGGACTGCCACTCCCGGATTGGATTGCACAGCCACAGAAAACGCTGCTTGAATCAGTCCAACTGGGGCGCGAACCCATGGTACCTCGGGATTGAAGGATGCCTACTACTAAATCAATAAGCCATTTATAAATAGGTGTTCAATGATAATACTAAAAATTTGCTCAAGAAGCAGGTGACTTGGACACTGCAATTTCTGCCTTCACTTTCACAAAAGCCAGCTGGAGATTATTTTGTCTAAATACCTGTTTGAAGTCGGGCTGTCAAGCAGCGTTCCCTCTAACTTTTTCCATTCATGTGCAGAAAAAATTGAGTTACGTGCACCAAGGCAAGTGCAGATGTGCATTACCAGTAGAAACTATGCTGCTGGCTGCGGGTGCTCTGCTAATCAGTTGAGCAGCACCTGAATCTCTCCTGAATGGCCACCCAAGCACTCAGCTCACAGGGAACACTGTTGTCAAGCCATTAAAAAATTACGCGCTCTGTTAACCAATAATAGAATATCATTCATTTAAATTATTTTTGGGTCTTTTCTACATTTTCAAACTTACTGATTTCTATTACACAGAATACAAAGGCCATGTCTACACGTAGAAAAACCTTCAAAACAGCCACACTAATGGCCAAATTGAAGAATACTAATAGCCAATAGGAATAAGGGGATTTCAATGTTTGCAGGGTCCTTTCGAAAAGGACCCCCCATGTGGATGAGCTGTGCACAAGTGAAACTTTCAGCGCCTCATTAGTATTCTTTGATTAGCATGGCCATTTTGAAGTTTTGCCCAAGTGTAGACGTAGCCAGACTATGCAGTGCTCACTTTATTTTTGGTTACAAATACTTGCAGTTAAAAAAAAAAAATAAATTGTATTTTTCAGCTGCCCTAGTACAAGTACTGTAGTGCAATCTCCTTATAATGAAAGTTGAACTTATTGATGTAAAAGTTATGTGCAAAAAACTGAATTCAAAAATAAAACAAGGTAAAATTGTAAAGCCCACATTCTGCTCAGTTCTAATTCTTGTTCAGCTAATCACTCAAACAAGTCCAGTTGCAATTTGTAGGAGAGGATGCTGCCTGCTTCTTGTTTACAATGTCACCTGGAAGTGAGAACAGACATTCACATCGTACTGTTGTAGCCGGTGTCACAAGATACTTATGTACCAGATACGCTAAAGATATATATGCCCCTTCAAGCTTAAACCCCCATTCCACACATCCCTACTGGTTCGGCTTGATAACAATCCAGCACATGTTCATTTTTCTCATCTGAGCCAGATGCCCACCAGTTGAAGGCTGATTTTCTTTTTTGGTAGTTCTGAAGTTTCCACATCAGAGTGTTGCTCTTTTAAGACTTTCAAAAGCATGAGCCACACCTTGTCTGGTTCAGATCTTGGATGGCACCTGAGATTCTTAAACCTTGGATCAAGTGCTGGATCAAGCTGCTTTTAGAAATTTCACATTGGTACCTGCTTTGCATTTTGTAAAATCTGCCATGGAAGTGTTCTTAAAACAACTTGTGCTGGCTCATCCTCCAAGTCTGCTATAATATGAAATATATGGCAAAACGTGGGTAAAACAGGAAATATACAATTCTCCCCAGAGGAGTTCAGTCACAAATTTAATTAATGTCCTTTTTAAATGAGTGTCATCAGCATGGAAACGTGGTGGACAAAGTATGAAAGAGCACTTGAAAGTTTAGCATATCTGGCATACCTTGCAATGCCAGCTATAACAATGCCTGTGAATTCCTGTTCACGCTTTCAGGCAACACTGTAACTAAGAAGCAGGCACCATTATTTCACGTAAATGTAAACAAAGTAGTTTGTTTTAGTGAGTGCCTAAATAAAAAATAGGACCGAGAGGGCTATGTGACAGGGCTACTGCCATGATGTCCATGTCCCATGCTTCCTGGGGTGTTTCTCCTGTGCCTCAGAGGCTCACAGCAACCCTTCCACTACCTTAGGACTTTCCAGAGGCAAGGATCTTTGCTTAACAAGCCACTCTTATCACAGGCAAGTCACTGGTATGGGGCAAGACCCCACAAGTAGTCTGGCACTCCATCCTTCTGCTGGGGCTGCTTTCCAGGGGAAGGGTTGTGGGAGCCCAGACCCACCCACTACTCTCAGCTCCGGCCCAGGGACCCTAAATAGCAGCAACTCGTGTGTGTGTGTGTGTGTGTGTGTGTGTGTGTGTGTGTGTTGGGGGTGAGGCCTTTCCCTGGGCCATTTCTCCCATTGCTTCCCTCTAGCACCTTCTCCCTCGTACTTGGCTGAGTCTCCCCTTTCCTCCAAACCTGAGTTCTCCAGTGCCATTTCCTGGTCCATTCCTTTTCTCTTCTCCGCCCTACTTCACCGGAGGGGACCCTTTCCAAGGTGAGCCTGCCCACCTTAGCTGACTGAAGGTGTCTAATTAGCTTGCTGCTGCAGGCCAGCTCTTAATGAGCTTCAAGGGCCTTTTTATGTGGGGAACAGAAACCCACTCACCCATCTCCAAGTGCCTCTGCCCTCTACAAGGCTCCAGCAGCCCACTGCTTTCAGTCTGTCACAGCTAATAGGCTTGAAAGTTTTACATTGTTTTTTTTTTTTGAGTGCATTTATGTAACAAAAAAAAATCTACACATTTGTAAGCTATACTTTTATGGTAAAGAAATTGCACTATAGTACTTTCGTGAGGTGAATTGAAAAGATATGATAAAGTGAACACTGTACACTTCATATTCCATGTTGCAATAGAAATCAATGTATTTGAAAATGTGGAAAAACATCCAAAATATTTAATAAAATAAATTTTCAATTGGTATTGTATTAACAGTGTGACTAATCAAGATTAATTTTTTTCATCATGATTATTTTTGAGTTAATCATGTGCATTAACTGTGATTAATTGACAGCCCTAGCTTAAACCATTCACTATTAGACAAATGCTGTTCTAGAAAGGAACATGAGATTTCATTGTTTTGGCTTCCTCATGTTACAAACTACTCTCAAGATCACCTGCAAAGTATCACAGTGATATATTAGATTCATTGGCAATGCTAGCATTAACCTGGCATCACCAACTACTGCCAAGAGGATCCAAAGAGCATTTCAGATTTTCTTTCCAAATTCTCCATCCCTCCAATAAGATCTAAGACTCACAAAAGAGGTTTGGAGTACATTAAATCTGACCAAGTGACTTGGCTGAAACAGCAGCCATGGCCTTTTTGTGAACAAAAGGAAGTCCTGTGGCACCTTATAGACTAACAGATATTTTGGAACATTAGCTTTCGTGGGCAAAGACCCGCTTCATTAGATGTGTGCAGCTTTAAAAACAATGATTTTTATTAGGCAAAGATAAAGAATGGAAGTTCAATCTAAAAGGATTTTTGAAGACAAAAAGTTTGTTTACCAATTTTTCAACACATCTGAAAGAAATCTGGCTGGCTTTTTGTCATCAAAGGAGAAGAGTATGCTTATGGACTGGTCTTACTTATTGGCATACATTTTTGGGAATGGTACTACATACAGCCCTTTCAATGTCTGCTGGATTCAAGGGCATGGAAAGCCCATTGAGGAGCAGTTGTTTCCCTTCAGAATCCCCTTCTGTCCTCATTCATTTCTTCCAAATTTGCATCTCAACCTCTCATCACAATCAGCTAACTGCTCTTGGGAGGAAGACAGCTTAGAAAGTTGCTGGGGGACGTGGGGCACTCTGCATAGTCTAGATCTGAAGGTTAAGCTCTCCAAGGTACATCACTCCTGTGCAGCTCATCATGCAATTCCTGTCAGTTTAATTAACCGTCAAAATCTATTGCACAAACAAACCAAGTTGTTCCAGCCCAGTGTGTATGTGGCATACTCTGTGATTTTTCTTCCACTTCCTGAAGATTTAAACAAAACTCAGGTAAAGATTCTTAGAAGAGAGTATCAGAGACAATTTTTCTGGCCTTTTTAAAAGATGTAAATAAATTAACATTAATAATTCAAGGAAAAATTTCAATAAAATGGGAGAAAGTTGAGTGCCAAAGGTTTGCAGTTACTCAAAGAAGTTTAGTTCATAGTAATTGCCATTTGTCTAATATGGAATTTGAGTGGAGCACTGTGAATCCCCCAACAGATCACTGCCTTGTCATGGCTGGGGGGCTTGCATGTCTCAGTGACCCCTAGAGCTATGTCAGCAGGATACTAGTGCTCCTGGTATGACCACCCATGCAGGACAGGTTGAAGGCTATAGAACAGACTAAGTATGATCCACTGGTCCTCCAGGTTGGGGGTTCAGCTCAAGGCTAAAAACCCAGCACTAGAAAAAGACTATGTTATGGAAACAGCAACAAAGAATTCTCCTACAACTTTGTACAGTGGCCTTCCTAAGTCTTCTATGCGGACTGTATGACTGACAGTAGTGAAAGCCATGAGGAAGCCATTGACATGATGATGGACACCAGGACAAAGACTAGAATTGGATTCTGGAATGTACGAACCATGTACAACACTGGCAAGCTAGCACAAATAGCCGCCAAAATGAGACGATACACCCTATATGTCCTTGGTGTTAGCGAGAGTACATGGACAGGATCAGGGAGACTGAAGACTTCTGTAGGAGAAACAGTGCTCTACTCCAGAAGAGAGAATGAATAGCAGTAGGGTGTATTGTCTCATTTCGGCAGCTATTTGTGGTAGCTTGCCAGAGAGTGGCCATCATCCTTAAGAAGGGGATTGAGAAATGCTTGCTAGAGTGAATCCTGTCAACAGCAGACTGATGAGGGTCAGACTGAAAGGAAGACAAGTGAATATCACCCTGATCCAGGTTTATACCCCAACCAATGATAGTGGTGAAGAAATTAAAGACAGCTTCTACAAGCAGCTTCAGGCAGACATGGAGTCTGCATCACACCATGACCTTATTAGCATCATGCGTGATCTGAATGCCAAAGTGGGAAATGACAATACACACTATGACAAGACCATAGGCAGACATGGGTGTGGCATCATGAATGACAACAGCAAGTGACTTATAGGGTTTTGTTCCATCAACAATCTAGTCATCTGAGGGACTCTCTTCCAACACCATGATATTCACAAGCTGACTTGGTGTTCACCAAAAGGCAGAGATAAGAACCATATCAACCATCTGATGATCAACAGTACCTGGAGACACTGCTTACAAGATGTGAAAGGAAGGAGAGCAGCAGATGCTGGTAGTGATCACTACCTAGTGATGGCACATGTGAAACTCAAGCTGCAAAGAATAGGCATTAAGACACCCATGCAAAGATGCTTCAGTTTTGAAAAACTATGAGATGTCACCATGAAGACTGCCTTCACCACTCAACTGATGGTTGATTCCAAGCTTTGCAAGATTTAAGGTAAGACGTACCTACCAGTATCACAGATAATATAACATGGTATGGGAACAGATTGCATCAGTCTACACAAAAAGCAGCAAGGCTTCTCTGGGTTTCAAGGATAGGAAGAAGAGGAAGGAGGACGAGGAAGGAGTGGATCAAGCTTGATACCCGGAAAGCCATTGAAGAGAGATGGGACGTAACACAGAGACTGATAGATGCTAAACTAGCCAGAATTCAAGAAAGATACAAGCAGAACTATAGAGAGGCAAATTGAAAAGTGAAACAGCTAGTGAGGGCAGACAAACAAGCTGTGATGGAGTGCGGGGAGTGCATGTGTGAGACTCAGGCTGGATGTATATGAGACAAGCAGAGCAGCTCCCAGCAGCTAAGGATGACCCTGGGGCTATAACCTAGGCTGGCAGGTAACACCTCTACCCTGAACAAAGAGGAGGGAGGAGCCAAAGTGGGGGGGGGTTTGAATCGGAGGTGGCAGTTAGAGGCGGTGGGAAGGCAGCCAGATTGGCGAGGGGGGAAGCTACACCCCAGAGGGGTACCCCTCAGGCTCCTCTCCCCAGGACGGGTTGGAATGACTGTCTCTGACTGCTGCACTGACTCTTCTGTGAGAAACTGGGCCTCTGTCGCCTAATAAACCTCCTGTTCTACCTGCTGAGTGAGAGTCACTCCTGCCTGTGGATGGGGTGCCGTGCATGGGGACCCCTGAACTCCATCACACAAGCTTTCATGGAGGACTTTGCAACATTAGATGAAGATGCCGCTAATCGAGGGGAGCAAGGAAACCTGTAAAGAATCACCAAGCTTCTTTGTGGCAAGTATCGTGGCAGGACAAGTGCCCCCATCAAGGACAAACAAGTACAGTTATTGACAACAGAGGAAGAGCAAGAAGCATGTTGGACAGAACATTTCAGAAAAGTTCTGAATAGACCACCACCTGAAGAAGAAGCGGACATCCAGGAAGCTGAGGAGGACCTTGATATTAACATTGATCCACCAGAGAAAGAAAAAACCAGTGCAGCCATCAAATGCCTGAAAAACGGCAAAGCTCCAAGACTTGACAACCTGAATGCAGAGTTGTTTAAAACAGACCCAAAACTTGCAGCCACCATTCTCCAACTACTGTTTACAGCAATTTGAGAAGGACAACAAATACCCAAAGACTAGGCCAAAGGAGTCATTGTCAAGATTCCCAAGAAAGGAGCACTTGGTGACTGCAACAATTGGTGCAGGATTGTCAAGGGGTATCATATGGACACCTGTTTCCACCTTGGAAGACCTTGACTTTGTGGATGACCTTGCATTGCTTTCCCACACCCATCAACACATGCAAGAAAAGATACAATACCTATGTACCTTTGGATGCCAGACTGAACTAAGAGTTAGCCAAAAAAACCAGAGATTATGACTCTCAACATAGATTCACCAGCACCAATCAAGACAGATGATGCATATTTATCCAACACAGACAGATTTACACACTGTTACACACTCACAGTATCATTCGCCATGATGGAGGCACCAAGAATGACATCCAGAGCAGACTAAGCAAAGCCAGAAATGTCCTCAAAAGTATGAACAATGTATGGAGATCTACATAGTACAATGCCCACACCAAGTTTAAGCTGTACCAGAGCTGTGTCATATCAACACTACTATAGGGCTCAGAGTGCTGGCTGATGACAGAGTGCAACCTTGCCAAGCTCTCATCCTTTCACAGCACTAGCCTTAGCAAGATACTTCTCATCTTTTGGCCAAAGACAATCTCCAGCCACAACCTGCTCCTGCAATGCCACCAGGAGGACATGACCATTATCATCATGAGAAGACGCTGGAGATGGATCAGGTATGTGATGAGAAGGGAGGCAGATGCCATTGTAAAGATAGAACTTCACGGGATGCCTGAGGGATGATGGAAACATGGGAAGCCCAAGACAACATGGTGATGTACTGTTGAGGCAGACATGAAGAGAATGAACTATAACTGGGACACACTGTAGGAAATGGCCAAAGACAGACTGAAGTGGAGGACCTTCATTGCTGCCCTATACGCCAGTGAGCGTAACAGGCTTTAACTAACTAACTAACTAACTGTGAAGGGGAGGAGACTTGTAGATGACCTATGCTCCACCCTGACTACAAGGGTTTAAATCAAGCAAGTTCTGTAACCTACTAAAGTTTTTATACTAGTTGAACTGAAGAGGAATTTCCACTTACTCTCACCAACAGTGACACTACTATGCCCATGCAGAACTACAGAAACAGAGAATATTATCTGTTTTCTTTCACTTAGATGATTAACCCCCAGCATACAAATTTACAGAGCTGGTTTGGTACTCTGTATACATGTCTTACACAACCTTCCAGGGGCCTGTACTACAGATTAGTCACAGAAGGCACTGAAGGCACTAGCAGAGTGAATAGCCTTTAGACATTAGCTTCATTTTTTGTCTTCATTGACGAACTGCTGCTCATGAGTTCTATTCCCGAAGCTGTATGTATGTGGTCAGCTGGCAGCATGAACATGTGTGTGGCTCTGGGTCGTTACCCTGAAACAGTCCAGTGTGGCAAAATATTGATAGCATAACTACCCGCAGTGAAAGACCATCATTTTTGTTCTTCAAATAGCAGTGAACAATTGAAACTGACGTACAAGTTTGGCACATACTTCTGCTAAAATAAATCCAATAAGGAACATGGCAGTTCTCTGAAGATGACCTATTTATCATCCATATTATTCTACTTGTAGACAAAGATGGCTATAGTTTGCATTAGAAAGACACTGGAAGCAGTTCTGCATTAACTCTCCATGACTGCTGTGCTCAGCAGGGCACATAACAGCTGGTCTTTAACTAGCTCTAGGTTCTTCTCACATATTTTTGCATGAGTGGGATGCATCATTTTAAAGAACAAAACGTTTGCCAGACCACACATCATTTCATTTGTGCAGGCAGCATGTTTAATAAACTATTGCTTCTTCCACAGCATTGTAATATTTTCCATAACCCATTCCTTTTCCAAAGCATTGTCCAAATCTCCTCCACTCTAGACAGCAGCCAGTTCTCGTATCTTCATAGAATTTATCTCTCCAGACACCTTTAGTTCTCCTACAGATATCGAAGGGGTCACAATTTTAGTGACTGGACTTTAGTGATGGACTCGCTTCCCAGGAAAGGAGCACTTGCCAGTCACAGAGCACAACTACCAAATGCTGGTTTAATAGTTTTATTATATCAACTGACTTTAAACTTCTAAAGCTCCCTAACTAGTTAAGAAAATCAGAATTAGTGCTCACCGCTTGTAATGGATACTACAGATATTTTTTGATACTGCATTACATACTAAGGCAAACTCAGGAGCCTAAAGTAGACACCAAAATCCATACTTAGCGGCAGAAATAAAATGCCCTGATTTCTAGAAAGTATGGAGAATGTGGGTAGCCCAATATGCTGAAAAGCTGAGGATGGACTAGGGTCTACAGGTTAAGGAATTCCAGAGACAGGGAAAACTCATATCTTCTATTAACTTCAGGGGTATCTGGGGCTTTTTAGCACTTCTGAAAATGGGGACTCTTTTTAGGTCCCTAAATATGTTAGGTACCTAAAGACTGGGTACCCAAGTTTGATCTTTTTTTTTTTTTTACTTGTAAATATACTATATGATAATGGGGTTTACAGCTTTCCATAAAAGCCAGAAGCAACAGCAGCACCCTGATGACTGAAGTAAAATTTACTGACTGGCTTAAAAAAACCCAAAGAACAGAACAGTGCCAGCAGTAGCAAAAAACTACTGTCCTCATGGATAGATCAGCTGAGCACAACACAGAATTTCCTCTTGCTATAGAAAAAGACTTCAGATGCAAGATTGGATTGGTTCAGCTGTGGCTTAACATATTTTCTGGGTATAGTTCACGTGCTTGCCAATCTGTCACAGCTGTGCATAGTTAATTTCATAGGTTACGTGTGGGTATACAGGAGGCCACATGCACCCCTGAGTCACCCACACACACACACACACACACATTCACTGTGAGCACCTCACCACTTCTATTGAGTACGGGGCAGTCGAATCCCTCCCCTGAAGTGGTACAGCCCAAAAGCACTATTCTTAGGCCACGCCAATAGGAGGTGGGGGCGAGTTCCCCCACACCCACCTGAAATGGCACAGCAATTCTGCAGAAAGAGGAGGGCGGGGTGGAGCAAGGTCAGAGAAGGGGTGGGGCCTGGACAGAACAGAGGTGGAGCATGGGTGGGTAGGGGGTGGGCATGGGCAGAGCAGGGGCAGGGAGGATGCAATGCAAGAGCACTTGGCTGATGCCCATCTACAATCCCAGCAGCAGTCACCTCTCATTAATTTTTTCATAAGGTGCGTCTACACCAGCCGGCTACTTCGGAGTAGCCGGCACAATGTCGAAATAGCACGCGTCACATCTACATGCGCTGTGTGCTATTTCGACATTGAAATCAAAGTTAGGCAGCTAGACATCGAAATCGCTATTCCCATCCGAAGATGGGAATAGCGCCCTACTTCGACGTTGAACATCGAAGTAGGGCGTGTATAGATGATCCGCGTCCTGCTACTTCGAAATAGCGGGGTCCTCCATGGCAGCCATCAGCTGAGGGGTTGAGAGACGCTCTGTCCAGGCCCTGTGGGGCTCTATGGTCACTGAGTGCAGCAGCCCTTAGCCCAGGGCTTCTGGCTGCTGCTGCTGCTGCTGCTGCTGCTGCAGCTGGGGGTCCAAGCTGCGTGCACAGGGTCTGCAACCGTTTGTTGGCTCTGTGGATCTCGTGCTGTGCAGGCCAAGTGTGCCTGAGAGGGGCCCTTTAAGGGAGCGATTTGGGGCTTTGCTGGCCCCTTATTTCAATGGGGAGCACTTGTGTGTGTGGACGCTCCGCATTTCCTTCCAGGGCGGCTCCTTTCGACATTCTCCGTTGCTACTTCGATGTTGAATGTCGACGGCACCAGCCCTGGAGGACATGTAGGTGATACGCATCGAAGTAGCCTATTTCAATGTTCTTACGTCGAAATAGGCTACTTCAACAAAGTGTGCTAGTGTAGACGTAGCCATAGGTTTTTTTTGTAAGATCAGAAGACACCATTGTGTTCATCCAAAAGATATACTGGCATTAGAAAAAGTTCAGAAAAGGGCAACTAAAATGATTAAGGGTTTGGAACGGGTCCCATATGACGAGAGGCTAGAGAGACTGGGACTTTTCAGTCTAGAAAAGAGGAGATTGAGGGGTGATATGATAGAGGTATATAAAATCATGACTGGTGTGGAGAAAGTGAATATTGAAAATTTATTTACTTGTTCCTATAATATAAGAACTAGAGGACACCAAAAGAAATTAATGGGTAGTAGGTTCAAAACTAATAAAAGGAATTTTTTCTTCACACAGCTCACAGTCAACCTGTGGAACTCCTTGCCGGAGGAGGCTGTGAAGGCCAGCACTCTAACAGAGTTTAAAGTAGAGCTTGATAAATTTTTGGAGGTTAGGTCCATAAATGGCTATTAGCCAAGGGTAAAGTATGGTGCCCCTAGCCTTTAGTCAAAGGCTGGAGACAGATGGCAGGAGACAAATCGCGTGATCATTATCTTTGGTTCACCTCCTCTGGGGCACCTGGCACTGGCCACTGTTGGCAGACAGGATACTGGGCTGGATGGACTTTTGGTCTGACCCAGTATGGCCGTTCTTATGTTCTTATCCAGTCTGACCTCATGCATAACACAGGCCAAAGAACCTCATTCTGTAATATCTCCATCCAGCCTGTATTCTCTTTTTGTCTACAGTATATCCATTAGGAAAATATCCAGTACTGTATTGATTAAAGATTTGAAGTGCTGAAGAATCTATTGCATTCCTAAATAAATGGTTCCAAGAGCTAACCAACCATACTGCAAGCAGTGTGCGTCTTATTTCTGAGTAAGCTGAATTTGTCTAGCTTCAGCTTCTAGTCACTGGATTTTGTTATGCATTTGTCTGCTAAAGAGCCCTCTATTATTAGAAATACTATCTCCCTGCAGATAACAATGTACAGTGATCAAATTACCTTTTAACCATCTCTTTAAGCTATATTACTTTAAGAGTAATCAGTAACTTTTAGGCTTTGAGGGTCATTTTAATTTATTTCTACTATACTGAATTGTTTGGGGGATTTTAATTGCTTACGACAATGAAAAATAGCTAAGATTAGTAGTGACACATAGAACTGTCACACAATGTGTTTTGTTTTAAATCTTAATTTTATCTTTTCTTGTTCTTTTCACACTTATAGGAACATATCCCGCAGCTCAGACTCAGTCAGCTTCCTTTTAAAGTGAGGTTAATGCCCAGATAACTTCAGCAGGTGCTTTTCTTTGCCAAAGGAAGCTCTGAAGACACAGTTAAGCTCCAGTTAATCAGCAAAAGAGTTCGTTTTAAATTCAACAAGAACAAGATTGGCCCCTGAGCAAGTATTGTAGGGTTTGGCCCAAAACAGTTGGCTATGCATTCCAATAAAGGATCAAATTGATATTATGCTTGTATTGCCCTATTGTTTGAACTGTATTTACAAGTATTAAAGAATGACATTGAACAGCAAATCAGAATGATATACCCTAATCGATGTCTGCCATGCTGATTCAACTCATGTATAATGCCCATTCAGCTGACAGTTAAATGGCATAATACCCAGATCATTCCTTTTAATTAACTTCTGCTACATGCTCACACATGCTATCTTTTACCATCTCCTTAATCTTTTGCAAAGAAAGGCTGATTGCTGTTTAAAATAACACAAGGGAGTATTTTTATAGCATTCTCCTCAGATTCCTGAGATCCCAGTATGTGACAGAAGCCCAAGATGAGGAACCCAACAAAATTAATAATGCAGAAAAATTAAAGTGTGGTAGGATTTATTCCTTTAGTAACTCTTTCCATAACTTCAGTGGCATCATCTTTATTTTTGATGTAAATTTTCAGCAATAAAAATGAGCAGACACCGAACTTGTATAGAACATAGGTAAGACAGGCTTAAATACATCATGCACTTCAAAACAATGTACACTTGAAAGGCATGGTCTATGCTTAAAATTTAGGTAGACCTTGCTACATTTTCAGGAGATTATGATTCCCATGTAGTTAACCCAACCTAATTCCTGGTGTAGATGCTACTCAGTGCATGGAAGAATTCTTCTGTCAGCCTAACTACTGCCTCTCAGAGAATGGATTAACTACAGCAACAGGAAAGCATCTTCTGACATTGTAGGAAGTGTCTCTTGTGTGCAGGAGTGGGGTAGCCTCAGTTATATAGGTATTAAGCAACTTTCTAGAAGGATTCCTGGTAATCCCACCCAGGTAACTGAAGGCAGAACTGGACTGATATATGTTAATAGTCCTTAAGGCCAAGTTTTTCAAAAGTTGCTACTTGTTTTGGGTTCCTCAGTTTTTAACTCTTCAACTTGAAATATCCTAAGAGAGTTTCACCCTGTAAGATTTTTTCAGGAATTTCCAAGCACCTGCCCTCTGAAAATCAGTTCCTTTTCAGGTGTCTCAATTTGCCATCCCAAAACTGAGGTAACTAAAACTCACTCGTCAGTTTTCATAATCTTGGCGTCATGTCTTATCCAGAATTTGTGAAACACATTTTCTGTATACTTCACCAAAGCACAAATGTTGAACATAATTCAAAGACCGGAAAAGAAACTGCAGACATAGTAAGCTTGGCACTGCCCAGTAAACAGTGTGTGGATACGTTTGAGCTGTGAATACTACTTTAACATGAGGAAAGCCAAAGCGTGTACAAACATCAAATGCCATTAGTCAGGTCAGTTAACTCAAGGAAAACTGGGCTTGGATGACAATTTAGAAGTGGATTTTTACCAGTGTTTATAATGTTGAACATTTTTGTCTGTAAAGCAAAAGGAAAGCAGATTTAAACATGAATGCTTTGATTTTCACACTCCATGTCACCTTGCATGAGGTGCCCAGAGTGATCCTGAACAAAAGGAAAACCCCGGATAACACACCCTACCATTTATCTAAGATAAAACAATGAATGTGTTGTATATTTTGCTGGCATCTTTTTTTTTTGGTGTTGTTCAGTAGCAACACAAAACCTGTCTTCCATGTCTTGAGGTCAAGTCTGAAATTGTACTAAGACGTGTATTTCCCTCAATTTCTTGAGGGACAAAAACCTCATGGGGGCACAAAACATGATGCAAAATCTTAACACTAATGATCAGGCTGAGGCTGCAATTCCAGGCTAAAGTTTTGTCTTTTGATTAGAAGCCACCTTTGTTTCCCATCAATATTAGTCAGGCAAGTATTGCTGAAGGGTAGCACTCGCTGGCCTGTCTACTTGCCGCACAACATCTGTGCCAGTGTGGGTCAGGAGGACTCTGCACAGAACTGACTATGCTACTTTCACAACAGCTAGGGATTTCCCCTGCTGAATTAATTTTATGTTCATTTTATGCCACATTCAGAGCCAGAGCTAAGCCTAGGCAGATTAAGCAGTTGCTTAGGGCCCCAAGGAGGTCTAAAGGGCCCTCATTTGTTTTGTACTATAAGAATTTGCCAGTTTTAGTATCGTCTGTGGGGAGTAGGCCCATAAAGATTACTGCTTAGGTCCCCAGTGGGCTAGCACTGCCTTTGGCCATGGCACATCAGAAAGAGGATCTGACCCTAAATATGACTAAAGCGTTCAGCTTCTATTTCTCCCCTATTTCCTCCAACAACTTGGCATTTCAGCCCTGTACAGTGAGGTCCATAAGCACGTGGCTTCTGTCATTGAGCTCTGTAGGGCTGTTCTCATACTTGAAATTGTGCACCTGCTTCAGTGCTCTGCTGAACATGACTCTTTGTAAAAAGTTTGTTTCAAACAATTAAATTCTTGTATTATTGAAGGGCCTAGAAGCTACGGCCCAGGACCTCACTGCGCTAGGCACTGTACAAATGTGGGGAAAAAAAGACAGTCCCTGATCCAAAGGACTTGCAATCTTAGGTTATGTCTACACTAGATATCTGACCATTGCAGCTGTGCATTGTAAGATCTCTCATGTAGAAGCTCTATGCTGGTGGGATAGAGCTCTCCCATTGACATAATTAAACCTTCAACACTTGGTGGTAGCTATGCATGCTCTGACTTATGCCTGCAAAATTTATGTCATTCAGGGATGTGGTTTTTCACACCCCTGAGTGGCAACAGTTTTGCCATCAGAAGTGATCATGTAGACATGGTCAAAATAGACAGTTCTTTGATATTGGCCTGTATTACATTAACCCTCAGCCCTTTGTAGCACGGCTCAGGAGACACTCAGCACATTGGGCTTTAAACTTGTAACTTCCCAACATACTATAGTGCGAAATCGCTGACATAACTTAATAATGGACACAAAGGAACAGATCTTAGAAGGTGCAGAGTATCTCCTGGAAGGTGAAGAGTGCAGATGTATTCAATGGCAGCTCAGAACACTTAACATCTCTCAGGATCTGACCTCAACAAAGCAGGGGACATTCAAAGTGGCAGCATGTTAAGAAACTGCTTACAAAGTGCTAATAAAAGTCCTAATGAGGAAAAAAAGCACAGCCATTACATCACTAGAAATATGCCAAACCCTCTGCTGGTATAGACGACTGAAGCTGCTTTTACTTCACTGGAGCTATGTCAATTTATACCAGCACAGGATTTTGCAGGTTATGACTTTCATATGTCTACACCCAGGTTTTACAACAGACTGAAATTAATTTCATATGAGTGAAAACTTCCTGAACGTTACAACACCTTCTGAGTTTCACTGTCACATCAAGAAAGCCGTGGGAAATTCCCCCACCAGTGAAAGAATAGTAACAGAGAGTAAGCCGGTGAAAGAATGTGTGCAAATCAAAAGACTCTTCACAGAATGTTTTGTCAACTAATAGCTTTCAAATCTTTTCATATTTATTGTTTACACCTATAACACATCCCTCTTGTCATCTCTACATTAGCTTGCTTTCAGAGAAAGCTGCTGTGTCCTGCAACTTCTCTCAAATTTTAAGTCATTCCCATTCTGGCTATTCTCCTGACTCACATTTCCTTTCCTTCACCCCCACAACTCCCCACAACTTTGGATCTAACTACCTTTTTCCTTTCACTTACATTTCATTTTCTTTGTTTCCCCACCCACATTTCCACACTGGTGGGGTGGGATGGGATGGGATGCTCCAAAATACAGTACCGGACTCTTACATTACTCGGTCCTCAAAAATAAACTATCATTAAGGGTCACTCTTGAAAAGGTTTTTCACACTTAATTCATGATGACTTTAAGCCAAAGGAAGGAACTAGTTGAACACATTTTTAAAAGATTCCCTTCAGTGATGTTTGAATCCAAGCTTTTGAAGGAACCGTGGAATGTGGGGGGAGGGTGAACATTCCACAGGTCCTAACTGGGTCACTGTGGGCCTGAGAGGCCAATTAATAGTTCTGGCAGCATCTGTGTGAGAGGCCAAGTCAAGTTTCCTTGATAATGAGGCCCACTTGGGCTGGAGTTGGGTGTTAGGGATAAAGCCAGGATATTTGTAGCAGGCAAAGGTGGCAGGCATTGACTCTGCAGTCGCCAGGTGAGAGATAGAAGAGATAGGAAGTGGTCCAAGGAACAGACAGGAATCTGAGGGAATAGACCTTGAAGGGCCATATGAAGGGCAGGTGAGAACTCACCCCACCCCATGTCTGGTTTGTCACTGTTCCTCCCTACTGCATTGTGTTTGGGGGGGGAGGTTTGCAGGGCATGGTGGGGGAAACCAAGGCACTCTGGCAACTGTAGTTCCTAGGCCAGATCCCTACCTTGAGAGATGGCCCTGGAGACTGGGAGGGACTACATTTCCCAGCATACCCTTAACTGGTAGCAATGGGAAAGGGAGGAGGATAAGGGAGATCCCTGCACAGCACTTGCTGTGCCTGGAGAGCAGTCAAAGTGAACTGGGATGAAGTGGTTTGCCTAGAAGTTTCATGGAAGGCTAGAGCTTCATACTGTCCTTAAAGATGGAAACTGACTATGAACATATCTTATACATTGCTGTGAACTCACTGGTATGGCTATGGTCTGAAGAAGTGGGTCTGTCCCACGAAAGCTCACCACCCACTAAATGATGTTGTTAGTCTTTAAAGTGCTACTGGACTGCTTTTTTGTTTTGATAGTTTATAGACTAACACAGCTATTTCTCTGTTACTATCATGAAGAAAAGTTTGCTGTTACCTAAAACTTATTTCATTACTACTAGCCTATAAACTGATTTAATGGAAAAACTCTGAAGATGAAGACTGGAATAGTTTGGAATGTTGTTTTTCACTTTTGTTACTACAGCACAAACCCACACCCCTCAGAAATTCCTGAAATGGGCCTGCCTTGGCTTACAGCTATGTGTCCATGAATGGGAGCCCAGAGAACAGAAAAAAAACCTGGATTCCCCTATCAGCCACCATGGAAGGTGGAGTGAAATGCCCTGAGGTAAGAGACATTAGTACCATGGGGGCCACAGACAGATGGATGACCTGCCAGAGGCTCAGCTTGCAGGAAAAGAGACCACTGCATGGAGTGTCATTGGGGAGACAGCTGCTATGCCATGATGAAACACAAGGCGGTGTTCTGTGCCCCTTTAATCCCCCTTCAATTGCAACTGCAGCTTTCTAAACCATTTTCTTAAAACTTGGCTAAAATTTGTTAGCATTAAATTTAAAATAACATTACCCTAGAAAATGGGTAATTATATAGGCAGGTACCTGCCAGAAAACACCAACACATGGTTGCTTTGATGTGCACAAATTTGGTTTGTGACCATTGTCGTACATGGAAACTGGAGATACGCAATTTATTTAAGTGGCCACCTGTGTCCCCTGTAAACTGAGGGGTAGGACGGCCACTGAGGAGACAATCAAGTGCCGCCAAGCAGATTAGGAGAGCACCCAGAGCCAGCAGCATGTGTTTCTATTAGTGATGCACAAATGCATAAGCCTTGGTGCACAGACCAGAATTAATTTTGCCCATGAATGGAATAAATTAGAGGGAACACTGGTGGCCACCCCTGGGAACTTTTCCACAGAAAGTACAACTCACCCGAGCTATGTGGGTGTGAAAGAGGGAAGAATGTTAGATGAGCGGTTGTGAGCCTGTTTACACTGTAGAAACAACAGCATCAGGACCCCACATCACAACACAGCTATCCCTTGTGCAAATTATAAAATGGTTATCATGGCACCAATGTGAGTGAGCCCCAATAAGAAAGCTAAAGTCCTAGTTAGACATGTAAACAGAGCATGTAACTGGGCTGAAGCCATAACTATGTCCAAGGCATTACCCCAGTCATGTGTTCAAGTTACATACATTTTAATTACGTCACCAGGACCCCAACTCAAAAGCTTTTTAGAACAGAGTTTGTAGCTGATACCCTTTCCTCATTAACTTGCAGGCTTATACACTGTGCTGTGGCATGGAAGAGCTGCTTTGAGGCATTAGCATATCTGATGAGGGCAGCTGTGAAGTGCCTTATAATATTAGCAGGGAGCACATGTGCCACTTAAAAGAAGGAGCATTCCTCATCCTTTGATGGATTTTTCGCGTAGTAGTTCGAGTCTTTGTTCAGTATTTCAGATTTGCCAAGCAAAACATCTGCATTATAAATGTATGGCACAAACAAACTGAGTCTGTCCTTTAAAACAAAGGGTTTGTTCTGCATTTTTCATGAGCAGCTATTGCATTTCACTGACCCACAGGTGCCCATCCCAGGTACTATTACACTCACTTGTGGTACTGTGAAGGTAGCATTCAGCAGTGGTGTGGGGCCCTAAAATATTAGGCTAGCAGTCCCTAAACTATAGTGTGTGTCCCTCTAAGCGGGTGAGGAGCAATGTTGGGGGGCGTGGCAGGGCCTGGGCCAGCTGCCATGAGGGGAACACAGGAGAGGACCTTCCAGCCCCTTCCTACATCTACCTCTGCTCTGATCCCACCCCCAGCTGTACCTATGGCTCCCAGCCCCAGCCCAGCATAGCTCTGCTGCTGGCCCTGCACCAGGTCATAGCCTTAGCTACTGGCTGTGGCTCTATTCATGGCCTAGGGCCATGGCCGCAGGCAAGGTCAGAAAGGAAGCCACATCTGCCTCCATGCTATCTGCTAGCCCCAACTGCAGCTTCAGCCCCACTCCTAGCTGCCCCAGCCTCAGCCCCTTATCCCTTTCTCCATCGTCACCACAGCCCTGATCCTGATCACAGCTCGGGGTGGACGCAGGGCAGGAGCAGGGCAGAACAGACAGGGTAAGAAGGATGTACACTTCAAAGCTCTGGAGACTGCTGTGTTAGAGTTTCCCTGAAAGTTCGGTTAAATCAATGTGAAAGGCTTCCACTGACTTCCAGGGCTTTGGATCAGGCCTTGAGTACACCAGAGCTGTAATACAAATACATTGGGATACTGACTGCAGGGGCCCAACCCACATGCCATTGAAGTAAGAGGAGTGATTCACATTTACTTCAACAGGTGTTCAACTGAGCCCTTATTTAATATCTACTATGATCAGCTGCCCTCTTTGCTTCTGAGGAGTAAGGGCACTTCAAAGTGTTCGCGTCTACATGCAAGCCATCACTTCAAAGTTTGACATTTCGAAGTTGCCATGGGGGAGAATTTGCCTAATGAAATGCTGCATATGCATCTCAGCACTTCATTAGTAATCTCCAACCACCCTGATTACCATGCCTCCCTTCGAAAAAGGGGCAAATGTAGACAGAACCTTAGTGAATTTTGAGTAGTAGTAGGCATCCTTCAGTCTGCATAGACTATGGATCGCGCCCTTTATAGTTTCAATTGAGGAATTCATTTACAGAGTCTACTGTGACTGTGAAGACCCACACAAGAGTGACAGTCCTTGCTGCATCTCTTGCAGATGTGGTGGGTGTCTGGCAAGTCCTTAGTGTGCTTTCTGTGCACTCGCTTCTTCTCTGCTAGCTGTCTGATCCTCATCTCACCCTTCTGAAGGCCCTTGTGTAACCCCTACCTCCATCTGCTGCGGTCATCTGCTAGTTCTTCCCAGTTGTCCAGCTCAATGTCTACCTCTCTGAGGTCTCTCTTGCAGACATCTTTGTAACGCAACTGGGAGCGTCTGGGAGGTCTTTTGCCAGAGGCTAGCTCGCCATACAGGATGTCTTTTGGAATCCTTCCATCATTCATCCTGTGGACGTGGCCAAGCCAGCGGAGCCGACGCTGCCTGAGGAGGGTGTGCATGGTTGGGATTCCAGCTTGCTCGACGACGGCGGTGTTGGTCACTCTGTCCTTCCATGATATTCCAAGGATGCGCCTGAGGCAGCACAAGTGGAAGACGTTCAGCCTCTTTTCCAGGTGGGCATACAGGGTCCAAGTCTCGCTGCCATAAAGGAGGGTGCTGAGGATGCAGGCTCTGTAGACTTGCATTTTGGTGTGAGTGTACAGCTTGTTGTTATCCCACACACTCTCGCTGAGTCTGGACAGAGTTGTGGCCGCTTTTCCGATCCTCCTATTTAGCTCAGTGTCCTATGACAGGGTGTCAGTGGTGGTGGACCCGAGGTAAACAAACTCGTGGACGACCTCTAACGTATAGTTGTCAATGCTGATTGATGGGGATTCAGCAACATCCTGACCGAGTACGTTTGTCTTCTTTAGGCTGATGGTAAGCCCAAAGTCTTTGCATGCTTTGGAGAACTGATCCAGCAGTTTTTGAAGCTGGTCTTCTGTGTGAGACACTACAGCAGCATCGTCTGCGCACAGCGTGTCTCTGACGAGGACTTCCTGCACCTTAGACTTAGGTTTCAGCCTTGCAAGATTAAAGAGTTTCCCATCAGATCCTGTTTCCAGCAAGATGCCCTCTGTTGAAGATCCAAGGCATGCTTCAGGAGGAGTGCGAAGAAGATCCCGAACAATGTCGGAGCAAGCATGCATCCTTGTTTGACGCCGCTCCTGATTCTGAAAGCATCCGATAATGAGCTGTCATATTGGATGGTTCCTCTCATGTCTTCATGGAACGACTGGATCATCTTGAGTAACCGTGGAGGACAGCCTATCTTGTGGAGCAGTTTGAACAGACCATCCCTGCTGACCAAGTCAAAGGCCTTGGTCAAGTCGATGAAGGCTATGTAGAGTGGCTTCCTCTGCTCCCTGCACTTCTCCTGCAGCTGCCTTAGAGAGAAGACCACGTCAACGGTAGACCTCTCTGCGCGGAATCCGCACTGCGATTCGGGGTACACCCTCTCAGCAATCTTCTGAAGTCTGCCAAGGATGATGTGAGCCAACAGTTTACCAGTGACTCTTAGGAGCGAGATTACATGGTAGTTGTTGCAGTCGCTTCTGTCTCCTTTGTTCTTATACAACGTTACAATGTTAGCATTGCGCATATCCTGTGGAACCTCTCCCTCTTTCCAGCACAGGCATAGTAGCTCATGTAGGGGTTCCGGGAGTGTGTCCGTGGCACACTTGATTACCTCTGGTGGTATACCATCCTGACCAGGGGCCTTTCCTGCTGCAATGCTGTCGATGGCTCTCTTCAGTTCATCCACAGTCGGTTCCTGATCCAGTTCGTCCAATACTGGTAGGAGCTCAACGGCACCGAGGGCTGTGTCAACCACAACGTTCTCACATGCGTACAGCTCGGAGTAGTGCTCAACCCAGCGCTCCATCTGTTTGGCTTTGTCAGTGGTGACTTCACCAGATGTGGATTTCAGAGGTGCCATCTTGTTCTGGGTGGGTCCTAATGCCTTCTTCATACCCTCGTACATTCCTCTGAGATTACCAAAGTCAGCCCCGTGTTTGTTGTCCTTTTCAGGTATGGTGTTCCACCTGTGCCCTGCAAGGCAGCACTATCAGGAAAAGGAGTCTCTGAAGAGAAGAGCCTGAAGAGCGTTGGGGGAAGGTGGACGTGGGGGCACTGAGAGCAGCTGTGGGGAGAGGGGCCAGTGCAGTGAGGAGGGTGGACATGGGAGCAGATGGGGGTAGTGGATTGGGGAGGGTCCTATGGTGATGGTAGCTGGGGGGAGGGGGCAAAAGGTGGGGAGGAGGGTCCTGGGGATATGAGGTCATTGCTCCACAGGGAGCTATGGTGACTCGTGGTGACAGAGAGGTATGAAGTAGTGGGATCGTTAACCACATTCTCCACACCCCACTGCCTTGTGGGTTATCCTGGGAAGGAACAAGGCTAAGAGAGTAAACCCTGACAGAAAATCCGGAGTGGAGTCCGAAGGCGGTTCGGTGTCACCTGCTGGCACTGTCCCGGCAACTCCTGCAGCTGAGCTGGTACCAGACGTGGAGGTTATCCTCTCCTTTGGACTATATCAGTGAATTTTGAAAAGGGACCAAAACAAACAAACTAAAATTCTTCAAGACAATCTGAGAATGAGTCTCCCACACAAATCTACTTATGAACAATAAACATCTTTCTTGCCTGTTTAAATTAGAGCTTGGTGAGCTCCTGCACAGCTACATCTCTTTTTATTGCTTCATATTAAAAAAGCAGACTTGAATATCTGGCTTTTCTCTGTCATTCTTGTTTGTTTTATGCAGGTTTCTCAATATTTCTGAGAGCTCATTCAGTACTTTTGCCACTAACCTCATACAGTAAATCTTTGATATCCTGCAGCCCCAGGAGCAGGACGCTGTCGGATATGCAAATATGCTGGATATTTTCTAGCAGCCTGTCAACCCCACAAACAGCAGAAGTTCAAGTCAGGTATCAGCCTGCACAAGTGGAATGAGCAAAGAAGAACTTTTCCATTGAAAATCCTGGCTCAGCAGAGACATTGATCTGAAGGCCAATTTACAGCAACTAAATATTGGGCTTGTGTGATAAGCTTGCATGCCTCGGGTTCAAACAGACTTCAATTAAAGCGGACAGCTGGAGGGAGGGTACAGCTGCCACAACTCCATTGACTGGCCACAGAGCTTCAACAAACTCAGGCACTGGCACTGCTCATACAGGGCAAGAGAGAATTTGCTTTGTCCCATGGGAAATTGTCCCCTTTAGCTGGAGGGCCAGGGCACCAGGGCTGCTCCAGGAGAGGAAGCAACTGAGCCAGCTGCACAGGAACCCACTTTGGGGATTCACACAAGGCTGTGCCACACGGGAAGCTACTCTAGGTGGCTCATGCATTGTTGCGCTGCGTGAGGAGCTGCTCTAGGCAGGGAGGGAGCAGATAGGAATATGGGGACTTCGAAGTAGCCGGACTCCTACCTATGAGCAGATGGGAATAAGGGGACTTCGAAGTAGCCGGGGTCATTTTGAAAAGGAGCCCTGTCTGGACAAGCCACGTGGCGGCGAGCCCGCATCAATTTCAAAGTGCCACGGCCACCCGCATGCTAATGAGGCGCTGAATATGTATTTCAGCGCTTCATTAGTAAACTTCGAAATGGCCATTTGCATGGCCATTTTGAAGTTTTTGGCTAGTGTAGCCATAGCCTAACAAAATTGTTAGGTGGTGAGCTTTTGTGGGATAGACCCACTTCTCTGGTATGGCTATGGTGTAAAGAAGTGGGTCTATCCCGCAAAATCTCACCACCTAATAAATTTTTGTGTTAGTCTTTAAAGTGCTACTGGACTGCTTTTTTGTTTTCCAAAATTTTCAGTGTTTCTTTCAGCTCCAATGACATAGAATTTTTCAGCTACTTTAAAATTCTTTCCATTTACTGTGCTTCCATAGAAAAGTAGAGAAAATGCAGTGACACACTGGCTACGTCTACACTAGCACACTACGTGGAAGTAGCCTATTTCGACATAAGAACATCGAAATACACTACTTTGATGCGTATCATCTACATGTCCTCCAGGGCTGGTGCCATCGATGTTCAACGTCGAAGAACGTTGAAAGGAGCTGCCCCAGAAGGAAATGCGGAGCGTCCACACACACACAAGCACTCCCTGTCGAAATAAGGAGCCAGCAAAGCCCCAAGCTGCTCCCTTAAAGGGCCCCTCCCAGACACACTCGGCCTGCACAGCACGAGAGCCACAGAGCCGACAACCGGTTGCAGACCCTGTGCATGCAGCATGGACCCCCAGCTGCAGCAGCAGCAGCCAGAAGCCCTGGGCTAAGGGCTGCTGCACGCGGTAACCACAGAGCCCCACAGGGGCTGGACAGAGCATCTCTCAACCCCTGAGCTGATGGCCACCATGGAGGACCCCGCTATTTTGAAGTAGCGGGACGCGGATTGTCTACACACACCCTACTTCGACGTTGAACATCGACGTAGGGCGCTATTCCCATCTTCAGATGGGAATAGCAATTTCGACATCTCGCAGCCTAACGTCAACTTCAACGTCGAAATAGCGCACAGCGTGCATAGACGCGACGCATGCTATTTCGACGTTGTGCCGGCTACTTCGAAGTAGCCGGCTAGTGTAGATGCACCCACTCGTGCAAAGGCAGAAATTAAAGAAGGTGGGAGAAGCTGCTTAGGTGGTATAAGCTATCGTTACACTACTGACTTCAGTGGTTGTCCACTGACTTTCTAAGCAGCTGGCCATAATTTTAAAAAAATCCAGAATCCATCCAATAGTTTTGTTAAAATCGCCTTGCAGCTACCATGAGAGGAGGGCCTACTTCCTTGTTTAGCCCACTTTCAGTCACAGGCTATGTCCACTGCCAAAAAAGAAGTGTGTTAAACTAATAATGCACATTAGGTATCTCCCTGTGGAGGCGAGGTGCTACCTGTATATCAGAGTAGCTATGTGAGGTTCACTGTGGGTGGGGAAGGGTGTTGGCCTTGCCTAGCTACATTATGCTAAAAACTAGACAGGCCTTGTCTCTGCTAAGATTTTACAGCAAGATAACTAATGTATCTACAGCTATCTCATGATTCATAAAATAAACAAGTAAATGCTGGTAGTGAAGACAGGAAATAAGATTGTGACATTATTTTTGGTACTATTTGCTAAGGCTCATAGGAACGCACAGAGCATCAAAATGGGTTGGAAGGGGTAAAAGAGAAGTGAGTTAATGGCCTCACCTCCTCTGCATTGGTTCAAATATACAAAGAAGGATTCAAAAGACAAAACTTAGGTGTACAGCCTTTGTTTCTTCTTTATGTATAAAGAAGCCTTTTTAACCTCAGATCAGAAATGCTAAGGCTATGCACTAGTGAGCTTACAGCAGTGCAGCTGGACCACTGCACCTGTGCCACTCTAAGATTTCTAGCCCATCTATGCCAACAGGAGAGAGCTCGCCTATCAACATAATCAACCCACCTCCTATAAGCCGTGGTGGCTATGTTGTCCGGAGAAGTGCTGCTGTTGACATAACACTGTCCACACCAATGCTTTGTGTTATTTGTGTTGCTTTGGGGGAGGTAGAGCTTATTGACATCCATGAGTGACACAAGTTTTGCCAACATCAGATGTGGCACAAACCAATGTTTGCTCTAGTTTTTAATCATCCATGTGTGGAATAAATATTATGTGCACAGAGGTACGTATGAATGTGCATCACCAATATAAACAAATGCTGCTGACTGTGGGCAACGGTGAGTGCTCTGCTAATCAGCTTGGAGGTATTTGAATCTCTGCTGGGTGGCCACACAAGCACACAGCTTACAGGGAACAGCGAACATAGCTTAAATCTGGTCTTCCCTGCATCCACTGGAGAACTCCCTGAAGGTCTTAGATGTGCACTGTGAACTTTTTCTGCCCTGGAGGGGCCAGGGAGAGACATCTTCTCATTCATGTTTCTCAGCACTTGAGTTAAACAAGTATTAACAAAATTAAAACCACCCACTCTGAACAAAACTCTCTTCTTCTCAGGTAGACAGGGTTTATTTGCATGGTTTCTCCGAGGCCATAATCCTATCTGTTCTTCCTTTGTCCATACAGATTTGCATCAGAAACAGGGTAGATGTCATCCATACTTGTAAGGTCAAAAGAGTCCCGATCCCTGAGAAACAGAAACCTTTCATTATTTGTTATAAGTGAAATAGAAGCAATAAAGAGCTTGATTTCTTTTGCAGGTCATCATGAATGACAGTACCTTGTTCTATGTGGCGCCAGGTGTGTCTTTGTTTACACTTTAATGAATTGAGTAAAATTTGGCTTGATCTATTGCTGACACTTGATCGTGATGCAACACCTCCACCCCTGCAAAGAAAACAAGACAAACACTTTTTGAATTCATGCCCTCCAAAAATGGCTGAAAGCGCTTCCAAAAGGAGGGGACAATAGTTACGATAGCTCCAGGTCAGCAACACTGACAAGTTATTCCGGTTTTATGTGTCAACTCACTTTCATGAGGAATCTGCAGTCCCGGCATCTCATACTAAATGTGCTAATGGCAGAATGGCTTCTTTTGGTCACACAAATAGCATACTTGCATGTAAACTGAAATATCTTCTGCTAACTCTAATACAGGAAAAGCTGAGTTATCCAGGTGCCAGATAACCAGCACATCCTGTTTACTGGCATGGCATGAGGAGTACCAGGGCTGACTGTCCCCACTGGCTGTGTGAAACTGAACCCTGGAAGATTGGCCCTGGCTGGGTCGATCCCCCAGTAAGTATAGACATACCCTCAGTGACAATCTCTTCCAGGAAGTACTCCTGGAGTAGAGGAGCTGCATATTGCAATTTGCTCAGGGCTGAAAGTCAACTCTACTGGGGTAGTACTTATTTAACACCAGTTGGACTTGAGCAGTAGTCATGGAGCAAGGGACTAATGCAATGTGATTAATTGTCTTCCCCTCATAGTTTACCAAGGTTTGGACTAGCTCCCATTGAAATCAATGGAAATAGTCCCACTGACTTCAGTACTTACTGGATCATCACCAACAGTGAGAATGCTAGTAAACTGAGTGTTAGCATGTTCCGTCAGCTTGGAACTAAGCAGGAGCATGGAGTAGATAGGCAGGACACAGCTCCATTGCTTTACTGAGCTGCAGACACCACCACCAGCTACATCAGAGTCAAAAGAAAGTGCTGAAAAGATTTCAGTTAATAAGCAATTGTTCTATTAATATAGTGGGAGAAGTAGCTGGTTGTTGTTGTTGTTGGCTTTTTTTTTCACTGAACAAATGAGAGTAACTTTCAAAGGAACCCATGTATATTTACAGATTTTGAATGGGCCATAAGGTTTCAAATACGTAAATATGGCTAGGAGAAGAAAACACTGATGAAGAAGATAAGCTGATGATTCTGATCTAACAAAAACTGTATTCTAGGTTTTTGAAAAGTTATTGCCTTCACCTTAAGAAAATATATTACCTTGAGAGGGTGGATAGGAGAGAGATAGGAGAGATTTTGTGGAAATGTTGTCATGTTATCTACTACCTCACCCAAAAAGGTATTTGAAATAATGGGTTGCAGGTACAATAACTGGCTACTAAGAAACAAAACTTTACATTTTGCATAGTAGAAGAATAAGAAGTTCACTATGAATCTGCTAAGCAGGAAATTACCACTCCCATTAGATCCCTTTTCACCCCTTCACCTGGTCAGCAGAGGGAGGGAAGCGAAAGTGAAACTCTGTGGAAGACCCTGATGCAGGAATTAACCTCAGTGGCTGCTTCACCAAGCATATGAGGCAAGTCATAAGCATGAGGGAAGCCAATGCAAAGGAAAACCACCAGGGTTTGAGAACCATGTGGACAGCAGGATGCAGCAGGACATGATTGTCCAAGGTTGCAGTCACATGCAGCTCTGAGTGGAAGTTGGGAAGTAGCAGAGGCTGGATTGGGAGTGCCCCAGTGAAACAACCAGCTAACTGACTCTGGCCTGTAAATATCCAAGCTGCTATTTGCTTTTAATAGAGGAGTGGCTTGGACTCCATGATCTACATTAGCCCTGGCCTAATGAGCCTAACCCTCTAGTGGACTGAGTCCTCCAAGGGCCTAAGTCAGAACAGCTACAAAGTTGTATCTATTTAGTCCATTTTACCTAGAATATTTGTTACTTCTCCTTTTCTGGTCAATGCTAGTAAAATACCTCTTCACTTTACCTATTCCTCTGAATGGTTTATTGGGACCCATGAGGGCTCTATGGCCTAGCAGCTGATGAATTTCAGCACTTCTTCCTGAATCATAGGATGCAGGTATCTTAGAGGTGCAGTGTATCACAGCACTAGCAGCTGAAATACTTATGAATTTTTGTGTATGAGCCAAAAAATAAGTGACTTTACACCATGGTCAGAGTGTTGTTAATTACACTACTAATTAAGCATATGCTGCTATTTGGTGTGTTCCCATATGGGTATCTGAAGACTACAGTCATGTTTATCCTCTGGCCACTACAGCAGACCACCTACAGTGCTACCACGCCATACTGGAGAACTGATGTACAGATGTTTCCCACAATGGTGGAGGGGTTTTAATCCACATCTCTGAGTGAGAAATGTGAGAAAAATTCTCTACTGACATAGTGGCATCTACACCAGAACCTAAGTTGGCTAATATAATGTTCAGCAATGGGAATTTTTCCCCACACCAGATTGCTATAGCTATGTTGACTTTTTACGTGTAGATCTGGTCAGAGGGAGAACACATCAGTGGGAAAGAATGTGTGATAGAGACTGAAGGAAAGACGGGAGAAATTAGAGTGTGGAGATAGGCTATGGTATGAGATCATCTAGAAGCTCTGAAGAGAGAGTTTTTTCCACATTCCTGTCGCTTGAGATGGTGATTTTCTGCATGATAATCAAAGTTAGCCAGAAAAATAGTACAGCAGACAGCCAGGCACCGTGCTAAGTACTGACTTAAGCTTTGCAGCATTATCCAGACCTGTGCTGACTCTGGTAATCTCAGGGGAATGTACAAGGGCATAAACAAGGCAATGGGACCCATCCAGAACAAGACGGCACCCCTGAAGTCCAAATCTGGTGAAGTCATCACTGACAAAGCCAAACAGATGGAGCGATGGGTCGAGCACTACTCCGAGCTGTACTCATGCGAGAACATTGTGGTTGATACAGCCCTCAACACCATCGAGCTCCTGTCAGTCATGGACGAGCTGGACCAGGAACCAACTGTGGTCGAATTGAAGAAAGCTATTGACAGCACTGCAGTAGCAAAGGCCCCTGGCCAGGATGGTATACCACCAGAGGTAATCAAGTGTGCCTTGGACACACTTCTGGAACCCCTACATGAGCTGCTGTGCCTGTGCTGGAGAGAGGGTGAGGTTCCACAGGATATGCAGGATGCCAACATTGTAACCTTGTATAAGAACAAAGGAGACAGAAGTGACTGCAACAATTACCGTGGAATCTCCCTCCTAAGTATCACTGGTAAATTGTTCACTCGTGTCATCCTCGGCAGACTCCAGAAGCTCGCTGAGAGGGTGTATCCTGAATCCCAGTGCGGATTCTGTGCCGAGAGATCTACCATTGACATGATCTTCTCCCTGAGGCAGCTGCAGGAGAAATGCAGGGAGCAGAGAAAGCCACTCTGTGTTGCCTTCATCGACCTGACCAAGGCTTTCAATTTGGTCAGTAGGGATGGACTGTTTAAATTGCTCCACAAGATAGGCTGTCCACCACGGCTCCTGAAGCACGCCTTTGGATCCTCAACAGAGGGCATCTTTTTGCACACAAGCTCTGATGGGAAACTGTTTAATCTTGCAAGGCTGAAGGCTAAGTCTAAGGCGCGGGAAGTGCTCATTAGAGACATGCTGTTCACAGACGACACTGCTGTAGTGACACACACAGAAGGCCAGCTTCAAAAACTGCTGGATCAGTTCTCCAAAGCATGCAAGGACTTCGGGCTTATCATTAGCCTAGAGAAGACAAACGTACTTGGTCAGGACGTTGCTGAACCTCCATCAATCAGCATTGACAACTACATGCTAGAGGTCGTCCACGAATTTACTTACCTTGGGTCCACCATCACTGACACCCTGTCGTTGGAGTCTGAGCTAAACAGGATTGGAAAAGCAGCCATAACTCTGTTCAGACTTAGCAAGAGAGTGTGGAACAACAACAAGCTGTACACTCACACCAAAATGCAAGTCTACAGAGCCTGCATCCTCAGCACGT
The DNA here is from genome assembly GCF_033958435.1 of Carettochelys insculpta. NCBI lineage: Eukaryota > Metazoa > Chordata > Testudines > Carettochelyidae > Carettochelys > Carettochelys insculpta. The sequence goes on from NC_134137.1 coordinate 144,018,074, forward strand.
TCCTCTATGGCAGTGAGTCTTGGACCTTGTACACCCACCAGGAAAAGAGGCTAAATGTCTTCCACTTGCGCTGCCTCAGGCGCACTTCTGGGATATCATGGAAGGACAGAGTGCCCAACAACGCTGTCCTCGAACAAGCTGGGATTCCAACCATGCACACCCTCCTCAGGCAGTGGCGGCTCCGCTGGCTTGGCTACGTCCACAGGATGAGTGATGGAAGGATTCCAAAAGACATCCTGTATGGTGAGCTAGCGTCTGACAAAAGACCTCCCAGATGCCCCCAACTGCGCTACAAAGACATGTGTAAGAGGGACCTCAAGGAGGAAGACATCAACCCAGATAGTTGGGAAGAGCTGGCAGACGACTGCTGCAGCTGGAAGCAGGAACTACACAAGGGCCTTCAGAAGGGCGAGATGAAGATCAGACAGCTGGCAGAGGAGAAGCGAGCCCGTAGAAAGAACAGCAAGAACCTGCCAGACACTCACTACCTATGCAGCAGATGTAGTAAGGACTGTCACTCTCGTGTGGGCCTCCACAGTCACAGTCAACCTGTAAATGACGACTTTAAATGGAGTTACGAAGGGCACAATCCATAGTCTATGCAGACTGAAGGATGCCTAGTAGTAGTCAAAGTTCAAGTTGGTCCTGTTTTGAGCAGGGGGTTGGACTAGATAATCACTTGAAGTCTGATCCAACCCTATTCATTTATGATTCTGTGATCAGTAAAGAACATACTTCTGAAGAGGCTGCGTTCTTTTGGTTGTACACACTGAATTAATGGGTTTGAAAAATTATGGCTGACATGGGATTTTTTAATCTGTGACTTTTTAAAGCTGTAAATAAAGTGATTTTTAAAAAAGCAGAATCAGGATGACAAGATAAATGCATATTAGGACTATGGAATAGCAGTAGCAGAGTTGGGGTTCTGGCCTTGTTTTTAGATTGGCTCTTATTACTGCTTAACCATCTCTATAGTGTTGCTACATTTGATTGGTGCCTATGCAAGCACAGACTGAAAGGAAACACATCAGAATTTAGCCAAATAATAAGTTCAGGCAGGAAGTGAGGCCTAGGTACCCCAATGAGAACACACAATTAATGTATCAGCACTTGTATTCCACCTGACTAGGGCAGTTTTCCATTATCTTACTGGCAGGGGCAGCAGGTATAGCAGGCCAGGGAAGGTTAAGCCTTCCCTGGTACAGCTGCCGCCAGTTTGCTGCCGGATGCATAAACCATGTTGGCCCAACCCTTCATCAAAGCCCTTATTGCCTGCTGCTGCTGTCTGCCAGTCCTCTACTCCACCCCACACCCCACAGGTCCCTGCTGCTCACCAGGGGCAGGGGACTAAGGAGGCTGCAGCAAGTCTGTGTGGGTGGAAAAGTCTGCTGGGGAACTGAGGCAGCTCTGCTGGGCTCTGGAGCTGGAACAGGAGCTGGAAGTGGGCTGACTGCCAGCCCAGTGCTGGTGGCGGGGAGCAGACTGATGGGGGAGCGGCCGGCAGGGGCTCTTACTGTTTTGGGGAGAGCTGTGGCTCCAGCCTATGGAGGGGACAGAGTCTTGTGTGGAAGGGTTAAGACCAGCAGGCTAGTCTCCCACAAGGGGAAAGTTCACTCGCTGGCCATGTTTATTGGGTTTGATTCTGGTCTCTCTTACGCTCTTGTAAATCAGTACTAATTCTGCTGAAGTCAAAATATTTCCACAACTAAAGTTAGTGAAACCAATATGAGAGAGAGACGACTGCCAGCTTTTATATACGTGAAAGAATCTGAGTGAAAAATCTGTCCTTGCCCATTTTAGACAGTGTACTTTTGAACAACTCTCATGACAAAGCTTTAGTAACTCATCCATTCAATTAGTCTATTGTTTTAAGAGGTTCCCAGTGTGCATACACCTCACTACTTAAAACAAACATAAATCAAAAGCAACATTACTGGTGAATTCTCCGCTCCGTTGAGGTTAATGGGAATTTTGCCCTGACTGTAATGAAGCCAGAACTTCACCTGAAGACCTAGCAGCAAGTGGGGGCATTTGCAAGGATACTTGTTAAAGTACAAACTTTATTACAAAGTGCAAGTGCACATAGTTTGTGCCAAAACAGTGCTAGTGAGAGCTAAATGAGCTCTTTTTCATGGGAATGTCAGATTGCCTGTTGAAATTCCTTTCAAAGTTGTGGGGACCACTTCACTAACAGAATCAAATTCCCCATATAATTTGCAAGTATAAGTACATGTGTGCTTCTCGCTGATGTGGTTCAATGAAGTTGAAATTTTGTCAGGTACAAGTAAAATGAACCCAAAGTAGCTAGCTGCCTTGTTGCTGGTTGTGGGAAGGCACTCTGAGAAAATGCTAATTTTAGAAGTACTTATCATAAGCATTTTCCAAGTGATTCTGTTTTTCAGTGGCAGCACTTATCAAATATTAGTAAACCATTTTAGGAAAAAATGGCCACTGCCATTCATACACAGCAGTTATATTTACTGCAAGGAATATAAACGTAAAGATGAAGACAATGCAAATGTGAGACTACCTACCAAGATTCCCTAGGAAGACAGCTGCCACATCTACCTTCCCTGCCCAGGTTTGTATCTCCTTCACTTTTTTTAGAATGCCTCAAGAACAGTCTTCCTTGACTTTTTTTTTCTTTTTTGTTTACAATGATTTGTCAAAATGGATTTTGTGAGCGTGTGTGGGGGGAAAACAATGAGTTTCTATGAAACTTTCCTCAGGAAGGTTTCTGAGGTTCAGGATGGAATTTCAGATCAGACAAACTAAATCAAGAAAGACTCACCACAAATCAATAGTCTAGGGAGTAGCACACATATCCAGGGTGCACTGCTTGATTCAGACCAGGGACTGAAACCTGGCTATCCACAGCCCAGGTTAGCATTCTAGCCTGTGGTCAGTTGACCATTCTGAGGTGGTCATGTTCCTGCATTTCAAAACATCTTGACTTTGTTCGGCTTCAGAATTGAAACAAATGCTAAAAACAACACCATTTTCATGATATAGAAATCTTGTTCTCCAGGCAGTCCTAGTCTTTTTACTCTCCCCAGGAGCAGTGTTTTTCAATAATTTCCATATCCGGTATTGGCTTGCTACCTTCCTGGACTCTGACAAGTGCTTCGCAAGGACCAGTGCCAGTCCACAGACTGGTCACTGCACAACACTGCATGGAGTATGGTAAGCTTCAAGCATGCCTGCCATCTTTAAAAATGCACATGAAATATTCTGCTTCACTCGTTCCTCCTCAGAAAGAAACCCAGGGCAAGCTCCACAGACGGTGGAAATTGACAAAACCCACTGACTTTAATATAGCTCTGCCAATTTATACCACTAGAACATCTGTCCCCTGGTCAATTTTGAGAAACCTGTTGTGGGAGGATGGGTGTAGTGTAGTGGTTTGGGACCAGGTTTGAAACTGATGTACTAGTTCTACTCCAGGATGCTACTGACTTGATAGGTATCTCTGAATAAGCTTCTTAGGTTTGGTTTAAACTAGAACAGTGTGTATAGAGATGCAATTTTACTCTTAGAGCTTATTTGGCTTTCTGAATCAGGATAAGCTATACTGGCATAATTCCATCTACACTAGGAGGGTTTTGGAAGGCAGACCGCAAGTTCCCTTATCCCGCTATAATTAAAGTATGAAAGTTTTTTAGTGTAGATGGGCCCTTTGATTACCTTTGCTTTGGTTTATCTCTTTGAAAAATGAGCATGCTGCTACGCTTTTTCCCATAGTTGTTGCAGAAATTATTCAGCCATTTGTAAATGGCTCTTGAGATCCTTGTAGAAAAGTGCTATACATGTTCAAAGTATCTCTAGAGTGCTGGATGAGCAAATAAGATATGCAAATTGAGATTTTGTTGTTAACTGTGTGCAGTAATGCTGGACTTTCTCACAGTTGGCCCTAGGCTCCATGAACCCTCTCCTTTCTTACAGATGCCTGTGGATCTTCTTGGCTTCTGTGTAGTTTAAGAGAAACCTTCTGCAAAGAGATCCCTGTGACTGCATGAGGTGATACTTGTAACTAGAAACCCATCGCAGATCATACAGAGTGTACACTTAAGGTTTCAAATTCCTTAAAAAAGTTAGAACTAGAGGTAAATTTCTTTAGAGCAACTCAGCATTTTGAGACTTGATACTGAGTATGCTTCAATGTTTCCCTCACAATGAGCACTTGAGGGCACGTAAGAAAATTATGGTTGCTCAGTTTCTGTGTTCACGTTAGGTCTGTGACTGAACTCAGATGTATTCCAAACCTCAAGGCTTCACTAGTACCAAAATGTAAAGAGCACTTTATGGATATGAACAAGGGCCTGAGATTGCACACAGTTAAGCAATACAAATGCTGTGATGCACCTGAAGCAACAGAGTATTTCTGTTTGAACTATTAAGGTGCAATAGAGGACCACTCCTGCCTTCATTTTAGTCCCATTTATGGGGTCCTCATACAGCAGGACCTGAAAGTTACTAAAACATCAGGAAAAGAGGTTGTTTGGAATTGTAACTCTGATATGTTTGTGTCTCTGAACAAACCGTTATGGTTATTCTTCCATAACTTACAACTAACATTGAATTAATATGACTTTAAAACTTTACTATGAAGGAGAAAAATTCTGCTTTTTAAAAAAAAAAATCAGTTTCCTTTAATACAGTACTATATTACCTTTTAGTTTTTTGTTTTGTTTTGTTTTTTGTGGGAGATTTTTTTTTTTTTCCCTGCTGCTACCTGATTTCATATTCCCGGTTCCAAATAAGGAGTGGGATGACTAGTCATTTCATAACTCTGGTGTTCATAACCTGTCAGGTTCAAATGTGTGAGTAAAAGCCAAAGAATTGGACCTTAAATTTGCCTAAGCAAGAAGTTCTTTCCAATTGTACTTTTTTTTAACCACGTTCCTTAACAATGTTGTAAAAATGGTGCAATTTATTGTTACTATCAAGTTTTTCACATATTAAGATCTTCTCAAATAATCAGCAGCCCTGCAGCACCTTGGAAACCAATAAATTTATTAGGCCATGAGCTTTTCTGGGTAGTGTTTGCTAGTTCTTTGCTCACTCTAAAATAAGGTATCAATTGAGAAGCACACAGTGCACATCTGCAACCATCAGCAGGGAGCACAATTGCTGCCTGTCTCTACAGACAGCAGGTTCCTTAGAAATACAAATGTGTTTCACACAGAATACAAAAACCTAACAGCAACATAGCTAAATACAGCACTGATCTCACACCTTGGCTACGTCTACACGTGCACGCTACACGTGCATTTTGATGTAGTGACATTGAAATAGGCTATTTCGATGAATAACGTCTACACGTCCTCCAGGGCTGGCAACGTCGACATTCAACTTCGACGTTGGGCAGCACCACATCGAAATAGGAGCTGTGAGGGAACGTTTACACACCAAAGTAGCACACATCGAAATAAGGGTGCCAGGAACAGCTGCAGACAGGGTCACAGGGCGGACTCAACAGCAAGCCGCTCCCTTAAAGGGCCCTTCCAGACACAGTTGCACTAAACAACACAAGATCCACAGAGCCGACAACTGGTTGCAGACGCTGTGCATGCAGCATGGATCCCCAGCTGCCACAGCAGCAGCCAGAAGCCCTGGGCTCAGGGCTGCTGCACACAGTGACCATAGAGCCCCGCAGGGGCTGGAGAGACAGCGTCTCTCAACCCCTCAGCTGATGGCCACCATGGCGGACCCCACTATTTCGATGTTGCGGGACGCGGATCGGCTACATGTGCCCTACTTCGATGTTCAACTTCGAAGTAGGGCGCTATTCCCATTCCCTCATGGGATTAGCGACTTTGACGTCTCGCCGCCTAACGTCGATTTCAACTTCGAAATAGCGCCCAACACGTGCAGCTGTGACAGGCGCTATTTCGAAGTTGGCGCCGCTACTTCGAAGTAGCGTGCACGTGTAGACGTGGCCCTTGTGTCCTCTTCAGTGAGTAGTCTGAACAAACCTTTGGAAATTCCAACTGAAAATACTCAGTTGGTTCCTCGTAGTTCCTCTTGGCAGCTAGGTTTAAGAACAGCGTCAACATCTATTGGGCTACTGGTTGTTAGTGCTATTAAAGAAATAAACAGTTGCCAATAGAATATTGATCATTATTATGTTGCTAGGCTATTTGAAAATCTTGTGCATGATCTCTCTTTTCTATTAAAGGCAATAGAATCTTTACACCACACTTCAATAAAAAAATGATCAGGCCTGAGTTTTGAGCTTAATTCTTTGGATGGTTATTAGGGAGGGTAGTACTGAACATACGTATGAAGAATTTATTTTTACTTGATATTTTAATCACTTCAACAATTACATAAATAGTACATATATTAAATATTTTTCAGTGTTTTTATTTAAATGGCTGGTTTCTAATATTTAATAGGATGAGAGCAGATAAACACCCAAAATATAATAGGCAAAATTTTAAAAATACTGACTGCATTCTTGGTGGTTTGTCTTTTGTGCTTTTGCTTGTATGTGGAAAGGAACTTAAAGCATGTTTTATGTTAGACCTGGTCTAAACATTTTGAATTTTCAGCTTATAAAGTGATTAATTTTTTTCAGATACATGTTAGTGATTTTTGGCATCCTGTTTGATTTTACAGTGTTTCTATAGATAGGTAGATAGATAGATATACCTGATTTCAGTTTTTGCAGTTTCATTTTTGGCATATTTATTTATGATCTGAACTTTCTTCATATTTTGGTTGTGCTTTTTTCAGTCTCACTTGTCTGAATGAGTCACACAGAATTAAAGAAATGTAATGTATCAAACCCAGAATTAGAGGTTCACGGACCAAATTTTTTTTAAAAAGACTGCATGGACCGGAAAGCTAATCCTGTTGCATGGGTCTTATATGATCTAAGTATAATTACTTTAAAATCAACAGAGAATGTTGTAATTATAATTCAGTTTAAATGAAACCTCTGCCATTTTCATAGACTCACAATTAACACTTTCACTTGAATGCTGTATTTGGTATAGGACACTGTAAGTAAAAAACTGTGGAACCACATCCATCTCCTCAATATTCCTCCTCTTCAGTATTGAAGCAAAACACTTTTATACAGAATAGGTTGCACAGGGGACTCTTAAGTAACTGCAGCTTGTAAGCATACTGACAGTCACAAATTTGTCATGACATAATGCAGATGTAGTGATAATTTTGGTTTTAGACTGACAAGTCTTGTTGTTTTAAAAGGTTCTGAAACTATATAGTTAAAGTAGCAGACACACTGGGGAGCCAGTCAGGGAAGATGGCTAAAGCCAGAGTGTTGACCTTCTGGGGTTTCATTTCACGCATGCATGAAATGATAGTTCCAGGGGTTGATGTCGACTGCTGCACTCCCCTCAAGAGATGAGGAATAAGGAAGGTCAATGGGAGAAATGGTCCTGTTGACCTTCCTTCACATGGACAGGCATGGAAGTCAACCATGGATAAATCGATTTTAGCTACGCAATTGGCATAGCTAAAAATTGCATATCGGCAGTCGACTTCCATGTCTAGTATAGACATAGCCTGAGGCTTGGTCTACATTAGGAGATAAAGTCAAATTTATGGCTCTGTGGTAGATTTTATAAACTCTCCGTCTACACCCCAGCGGTCAATAAGTTGATTCTAAGTAGCTGTAACAATTCTGTGCTGCTGAATTCCTAATGAAGTTACTCAAAAAATCGAACTTGCAATGTCGAGCTAAAACAGTGTAGATTAACCAGGGTTAAAATCAATTTTAATAGACCTGGAAACTGTCCCACAATGCCCCTCAAGGTGTTGTTTCATGTTATCGCTCCAGGTGAGCAGGAAATACAAAACGGGAAGTCTGGCATTTTGAATTCATTTGTTTATCTTCAGTGTGTTGATCTCACACAGCTACTTTGCAGAGCTCCAGCATGGGATCAATTTTGTCTTGAGGGCTAGATTTTTGGGGCTTGGCTGTGGCTGGAGGAAGTTTCCGCCCATGACAAAGATTTTCAGGGGCTGGCTGGATGTCCCCGGGGGAAGTTCCCACCTGTTGTGGCAAAGATTTTTGCGGCTGGCAGTCACTGGGGGATGTCTCCCTGCACGGCAAAGGTTTTCAGGGGCTGGCTGTATGTCACCCGGGGAAGAAGTCTCAGCTCCCAGCAAAGATTTTAGAGGCTGGCCCTGGCCATAGCTGCATTGTGAGATGCTCCCCCCCACAGACCCTGGTGCCTGCACCATGCTAATAGGAGCCTCAGAAGGGCCCCGGGTTCATCAGGATTGGGAGGCTGGCCCTGCAAATGGCCATATTGTGGGCTGGCTCCCCACCACTTCCCAAATCATGTGGCTTGGGGAAACCACCCAGTATCTGCAGTGTCCAGGCAAAACACTCCCTGACTTGCTGCTCTGCACCGTGAAAGGTGTCCTTTCACTGGAGGAGAACTGAGGGATCTCTTAGTGTAGCACAGTCAGAACTGGGAAAGGCTCATAGATTACTGTAGCCTGAGCACCTTTGGCAATCTGCTTGGGTGCTGACCTGATTTCAAGGTGGCTATTCAGCACATCACAACACATTGCTGTCCTTTCCTCAGGGGACCATTGAGGTTCCTGTTAGCATGGCACAGAACAGGGAAAGGCACCATTGCTATTATTTGCAGGCAAAATAATCCTGGAGTGGGGAACAGCCATACACAATGCACAGCCGTACTCAAAGGCAGAAAATTTACAGGAGTTCTTTCCCTAGAGGGGGCAACTGAGGGTTCCTCTTAGCATGGCACAGACACCTGAAGAACAGACCCCATAAATAGGTGGGATTGACAGCTCCCTGACTTGATTGGAGCTTGTGTGCTCTCTCTCTTCCTTCCCTCTCACACACAGGGGATTACTTTACTTCACACGTAAGCCCTCTGGCATTCCTGCCATACTTTGCTGCATGTGATCTGGCTTTAATCCACTATGGGATTGAAGGTATTGTTTCACTGGGTGCCTGTTCACATGATTTTCAATGGGGGAAGAGAGCGTAGCCATTAGAAAGCGAGTCTTTCTGTCTTTTCTTCAGAGTGACACTAACCTCTGGACACCAATGCCCTCTGGGATTCCCCAGTTTTCCTAATTTCCTTCTGAAAATTGGCTGATTGCTTTCAAAGGGAGGGGAATGAGGGCATGTCAGGACACATTTGGTTAAAAATTCCATGATGAAAACAACTCGAACAATATCTCACTGGGGAAAGAGACTTCTGAAAAATGGCCGTTTGTTTTGAAGGCAATGCAGCATGGGACGATGACATCACATACCCACCACCTCTTGCAGGCATTTTTTCCCATAATGCATCAGTGAAAAAAGCCAGAGTGCAATGGGGCTTGGGGAACTGTGGGATAGTTTCTCACAATGCACTACTGTAACAGTCAGACTTTGGTGATTAGTAGGGGCACACTGGCCGTGTCTACACTAGCCCAAAACTTTGAAATGGTCATGCAAATGGCCATTTTGAAGTTTACTAATGAAGCGCTGAAATACATATTCAGTACCTCATTAGAATGCTGGCAGCCACAGCACTTTGAAATTTTGCGGCTCGCTGCCACGTGGCTCATCCAGACAGGGGTACTTTACGAAAGGAGCCTGGCAACTTCGAAATCCCCTTATTCCTAACAGCAGATAGGAGTAAGGGTATTTTGAAGTTGCCGCAGTCCTTTAGGAAAGGAGCCCCATCTGGATGAGCCGTACAGCGGCGAGTCACGTCAATTTCAAAGTGCTGTGGCTGCCAGCATTCTAATGAGGTGCTGAATATGTATTTCAGTGCTTCATTAGTAAACTTCGAAATGGTCATTTGCATGGCCATTTCAAAGTTTTCGCTAGTGTAGATGTAGCCACTAAGTCAACTTTGTGGGCAGGTGCAGACATTCAACTTCAACATTATAAAATCCAGTGTTACACATTTGATTTTGATAAATTTGACTTTATTTCATAGTATAGACATACCCTGAGATTAAGTGGGAAGTTCCTTATCTCCTATTGCTTTTCTTTCCTTTTGCTTCAAATGTATAAATTAAAGCAAACATTCAGAAATGAGTGCCAACAGACTGGCCTCATGGAACAGGTGTAAAAAAAGGAAAGAGCAGAATCTCTGGGGCAGGAGGTGCTACACATGCTATTTGCACGCAGTTTGTACCTTTGTAGACATTCAAAACCATTTTCAATTTCACATCCATGGCATTCTCCTTCTTTATAGATATATATAAAAAACTACCATCTTATTCTCAAATCTGAAAATCTCTCCTTTTCATACTCTCATGTCACTGATTAGCACTGACAGCTGAAAGGAGGACACAGAGAATACTAAATTAAAGCCCAGGGACAGTGGAGAAACAGAGAATCATCTTTGTTCTAGGGGAGATTTAAACTGGGTTACTGAAGCTAGTTTCTCTTCTGCCACTCATCCCTACATATTACTTACACTGTTTAGGAAAAAGGTCTGGAATACAATGAACCATGCTTAGAGAGGTAAATTCATCCCTGCCGTGTAATGTATAGTCTTTTTTTTTTTTTTCTTAATTCAAAAATCCTTTTCTGTTCCTATTTTAAGTCAATGGCAAAAACACCTATGGATTTAAATGGAACAGGACCAGGCATTAAAATGTCTTTATTTGAAACCAGAACTACTTAATTAATTTTCTTGACCCTGAACATGTCTATTTAAAGTAAGATACATCTTTAAACATAATTAGCAGTAGCACAATATTAAGAACGTACTAAATGTTTAGTGTTAGTGGTGATGTAAAATATTTGCTAATATAGTACATATATGTAAGCTTGACCATAAAAATTATATGGATCTCTTTCCCCAGGATCCTTATTAACATCAGGGGAGATGCACAGGTGCTGGTGAGAATTAGAATTTGGCTTATCAGCTACAGCTATGTGAAGTTTAAAATGGCAAAGCAGGACAGAGCCACTGGCCTAAGAGTAGTGCTTCTTGTTGCTATGCAGAAGACTTGGGCTCAGTTGCTTCTCTCAGGCTTTGTAGCACTTCGAGGGGTGAGAAAGGCCTTCCCTAAGGCTGCATCTACACTAGCCCCCTCCTTTCGGAAGGGACATGATAATGAGGGATTTTGGCAGACACCTATGAGGCCCTTTCATGACTATGCAGCACCTCATTTGCATAATTGCTGCTGCACGCGATTCAAAAGTTCCATTTCTGGAACACACACCACCTGTGTAGCCAGGGGCCTTTTGAAGGGACCCCCCAGACTTCTAAAGACACTTCTGCCTAAATCCAAATGGGAAGAAGGGGCTTTCAAAATCAGGGGGTCCTTTTCAAAGGCCCCCAGCTACACAGGCAGCATGCTTTCCAAAAGCGGCACTTTCAATCGCGCGTGGTTGCCATTATGCTAATGAGGCATTGCATGTTCATGGAAGCACCTCATTAGCATCTGCCAAAATCCCTCGTTATCATGTCCCTTCCAAAAGGAGGGGGCTAGTGTAGATGTGGCCTAAGAGTACGGAGTTTATTCGTGTTGCTCTACTGTGTGGTTGTAAACTTTTAAAAAAACATCCATGACATTTTGTTCAGAGTTACAAACAACCTTTATTCCCAAGGGTCCATCACTCTGAAGTTTTACTATAAAGAAAAAGGAGCTCAAAAGTATAGCATGTACTTCTGTTTGCAACCTCGTTTAAAATGGCATCAAAACTCCTTCTAGAAGCTGAAGAAGATCTTCACATTTTAAAATTTGGAAGAGCAAAATGCTGAGGCAAAATCTACTTCTGAATAATAAGGAGCAAACATTAGTATATGCACATATAACTCAGACATGAAAAGACAGACTGGAAGCTAATAAAGCAGCCTAATCCTGCCTTCATTATGCAACCAAAACATTGATTTCAAGGACTGTACTCCCCCTTCTCCCATTTCATATTAAGGGCTAATAATGAACAAAGGAAGAGACTATAGAGTTGTCCTCCTTCACTTTGAGCATTTACTCACTTTAGTAGTGCCATTGCGTAAACTGTCCATGAGCTAAGTAAAGGTTTCTCAGCCTAATCCAAAACTAGCAAACAACAGCCAGTGATGCTCTGCATTCTTAAAGGGTTTCATAATCAGAGTTTGCTTGACAATTTAAAACTGCTACAGTTAATGAAGGGCTACACAAAAAGCCCTAAATCACACCAGTGAGCAGTTACTCATGTGAGCTGTCCCATTGAAGATAATAGGAATAGACTTGTGAGTAACTTCAAACAGGGATCAACCACATGTTTATAATCTGGTCCTATGAAAAGCAAAATCAGGCCCCAGTCCATGCTTATGCATGTCCTTGTCATTATCGGGTAGTCTCACTGAAGTCATTGGCATGATTTGTGAGAGGAAAGTTCAGCATATGCATAAGTGTTAGAAGGATCAGGACCTAATATGTCTTGGATTCAGCATAGAGAATTTCTTCACATCACAAGATCAGAATGATATGTATTTTCATAGCCATGACCAAACAATTAAGGGGATGTGACTGATGGGCAAAGTACTTCAGCTTTGGCTTGATTTTATTTTTTACTGTTATACGAAATGTGTTGTATTCCTGCCGTTAGAAACACTGAAATGTTTTTGTGAGGGAAAATACCGAATTTTTTTTTAAATCGAAGAATTTATTTTACAATGACTCATAGCATTTATGCATAGCAATTTCATTCCCTTCGGAGAGAGAACAAATATGGGAAAATATGGTGTGGGGGAGGCTACCGCTTGAAGCCCTTAGCATATAAGCAACACATGAGGGTAATGAAGCACTTGTTCAGCACTCCTTTTAGCTACCCAGCAAGTCCAACTTTTTCAAAAGCATTCATTGCTTTGCTTTGGCTTTGGCTGACACGTTGGGCCCGACTTTCAGCTGCACTGAGCACCTACTGTTCTCATTACTTTGCTTTTGGAACTGCAGGTGCTTGCCACTTCTGAGAACTGAGCTCCAGGTGGCAACTCCTGCCATAAGACTTTCAAAGCAGCTTGTTTTCTGAAAATTGGAGCACAGCTCTCTCAGTCTGTGTCTACACTGCAAAAATAACTTTGAAGTTGCTTACTTTGAAGTACAACTTCTAAGTAAGCAACTTTAAAGTTGAGCGTCTACACACACTCTACTTCAAAGTTAAACTTTGAGGTAGGGCACTACTCCATTCCTGGGGATGGAGTAAGGACTTTAAAGTCAGACTCCCTACTTCGACGTTTAACTTTGAAGTAAGGAAAAATGTGTATAGACTCTCTGCTGGCTACTTTGAAATAGTGCCTAACTTCAAAATTAACTTTGAAGTTAGTTGCTAGTGTAGATGCACCCTTAGTTACCCAAAGGGTGAGGGGCACTAGGGCCACCATAAGGACAGGAGAGAAAGGGGACATATTACTAAAGCACCAAATCCCTGGGAGGCAGGCCCAGGCTTTAAACTGCGGTATGCATGTGGGAAGGGGCCAGTGATACAAATTTGTACTGGGCCTGAAAAAAACTATACTTAGGGTGGGCACTCCTACTCCCTATTAAGGAGGAAGCTCATGCGGTCTCCTGAGCTCAGCCAGCCCTAACCAGATACAATGTTGAGGTCTGGTCTACATGGAGTCATCTTCATCGTCAATAACTGTGGGGTCAGCACTCGTTGGTGTCTGATGCCTCTCTCAGTACTTCTTTCCATCTTTTCCTGTCCAGTAAGGAGTGGCTTAGTTTCTGTAGACTAGCTCCGCACCAATCTACTACATCATCTACCCATTCTCTGTGGGGTCTGCCTCTCCTATTTGAAACATCCATTATGGCAAATACCAGGATCTTGATTTTGCATTTGTTGTTTATTCTGCAAATATGTCCAAAAAAGTGTAGCTTCTGTTTTATAACCTTCTGCAACAGGTTCTCTTTCGGCTACGTCTTTCTATATAATTCCTCATTGGTGACCTTCGGAATCCAACCTATTCTCAGAATCTTTCTATAACAACTCCTTTCTAATGCTAATATTCTTTTTGAATCTTTCATTGTCACCTATGTCTCACATCCATACAACATGCTGCTGAATACACACATTTTCAAGATACTCAGCTTTGTTCCTAAGCTAATTGCTTTGCTTTTCCAGATCTTATCCATCTCCTTCAAACTTGCTATTCCTTTCACTATTCTAGTTGCTATTTCTTTCTTACAGTCGAGATCATACGATATGGTGCTCCCCAGGTATGTGAACTTCTCTACATTTTCTAGTTCAATCCCATCAACACTGATCTTCCTTCATATTTCCTTATCTCCAAATAACATCGTTTTTGTTTTATCGATGTTCCTAATCAGTCTGTACCGCTTCCCTTCTTCATTTAGCACCTGCACCATTTTCACTAGCTTCTTTTCAACTTCCTCAATGATAACTATATCATCTGTGAATCTCAAGTTGTTAATTCTTTTCCTGTGCACAGATACCCCTTCTACCTCCTCCTTGATCTTGTCCATTGCTCTCTCCAGATGCGTAATGAAGATACTTGGTAATATTGGATCTTCTTTTCCTGTACCTCTACTTGTTTTAAACCAACTTCCCAACTCCCCGCATGGTCTAACCACTGCCTCTGCATTGTCATTGATATCCTTCAACAACTGTATCAGTCTGCTATCCGCTCCATATGACTCCACCACCACCCAACTCATTTTCTAATGTATACTGTCAAACGCCTTTTGAAAATCGACAAAGCAAGTGTATATGTTCTTGTTCTTTCGTCGAGCTTTTCCCGCTATCAGTGTTAGTGCCAATATCTGCTGTATGGTACTTCTATCTTTTCTGAACCCTGCTTGCTCATCTGCTATATGTTCTTCTCTCTGTGATGTTAGTCTCTCTGTCAGTATCATCATCAACACCTTGCCTAGATGACTCATTAGGGCAATTGTTCTGTAGTTCTTGCACTTCAATGTACTTCCTTTCTTGTGTATTGCCACTGTTTCCATGATATATTACATGGTTGGTGTATTTCCTGAATCATGCTTTCTCTGCTGTATTTGATCATCTCTCCTGTGATCTTATCATTTCCAGGGCTCTTGCTGTTCTTTAGTCGTTTCACTGGTTTTTCTACTTCCTCCTTTGAAATATTGGTCTCACTCTCGATGCTCAGGTGAGATATCTCTTTCAGTTCTTCAATCATGTTGCAGATCACCATCTTGTGCTCTGCAGTGAACACTAGTAGTTTCTCACCTTGTTCGTTTCTTTCTCCATATCCAAACTTTCCCATGACTCTCTCCCAACCTTCGTAATCTGTTCCAACCTTTGCATTCCAATCTCCTCCAATGATCAACACATCTTTCTTCAGCATCTTCTCCACCATCTTTGTATTTATAGAATAGCCCAATCTCTTCCTCCATACATACACCTGAATGACTGAGATGTTGAATGGTTTTGTTTCAAATCTTGCTACCATCATTCTTGCACTTGCCAGTTTGTATCCTAATAATGCTCCTCTAGTTGTTTTGTTAAGAAGGAATCTGACTCCTGCTTCATGCTCTGTTTTGTTTCCTGACCAAATGACTTTGCAACTGCATATCTCTCCCAATGCCATCCAATGCATCTCTGCCAGTCCAAGTATATCACATTGGTATCTCTCCATCTCCTTCAGAAGCAGCTCTAATTTTCCAGTTGCACATAGTGTTCTGACATTCCACGTTCCAATTGATAGCATATGTCTCATGCATCTGATGAATAGTAACAGAGAGGAAGCCGTGCTAGTCTATACACTATCAAAACAAAAAGCAGTCAAGTAGCACTTTAAAGACTAGCAAAACAGTTTATTAGGTGAGCTTTCGTGGGACAGACCCACTTCTTCAGACCATAGCCAGACCAGAACAGACTCAATATTTAAGGCACAGAGAACCAAAAACAGTAAGCAAGGAGGACAAATCAGAAAAAGATAATCAAGGTGAGCAAATCAGAGAGTGGAGGGGTGGGGGGGAAGGTCAAGAATTAGATTGAGCCAAGTATGCAGATGAGCCCCTATAGTGACTCAGAAAGTTCCCATCACGATTTAAACCATGTGTTAATGTGCCGAATTTGAATATAAAAGCCAGCTCGGCTGTTTCCCTTTCCAGAACAGAGCGATAATTCTTCTTCAGTAACACACATACCTTTAGGTCATTGACAGAATGCCCCATTCCATTAAAATGTTGACTAACTGGATGAAGTGGGTCTTTGTCCACAAATGCTTATGCTCCAAAATGCCTGTTGCTTTATAAGGTGCCACAGGACTTCTTGTTGTCCTCAAAGACACAGACTAACACCTCTGTTATATGTGTTAGTTGTAACTTTCTTTCGATAGCCAACTTATTGACCCAACCCCGATTGATCAATCGCTGTCGCAGACCTTGTTTATCTGGGTGACATCTGAGCCAGCATCTTTTATCATTTAGTCCTACCGGCATCAGATTTCATTCATATTCTTGTTCCACGGTCAGCATATCGACACTCATCTGACCAACTCTCCTCCTTCAACCAGGCTTGGGACTGGCTTGGAGCCTGTAGAGGCTTCATGGCAGAGTTTCTACATGGAGTGGGGAAGCTTAAAAGGGGAAAGCCTGTCTCAGGAAGGTGCAGCAAGCCGGGGCAGATTGCTGTGCCTCAGATAGCTGGTTATAGGATTAGATCAGAGAAGAGGGAGCTGGTGGTGGATCCTTTTGTCCCTGAGATTGTCTCAAGCTAGTAAAGAACAGGTGTTACAAAAAGGGGGTTTTCAAGAATGGACTTTCCTCTGACCAGGACACTAAAAAGCCTACAGACTAGCTGGGCCCCAAAGGGGTGACCAAGAGGCTAAGCACTTTGTTTTCCTTGTTTATTTACTGGATCTTCACTCTCCTCAGGGAAGGGAAAGAATCTTGTTTATCTGGAGAGGGTCCAATATACCTGAAGAAGGAGAAGCCCTCTGTGATTGTTAGGGACGGGAAGCAGCCACCACTCTGGTCTGGTGGGGATTCAAAGCGTTCCCACCCATCACACATGGTGGAGAATATGGGTAGCATACACCTGACACTAGTGTGAAAGGAAAGAAAAACAAACAAACAAAGCCACGGAGAGAGAGAGAGGGAATGAGCTCAGTAACTCTGAGCATAATGGAACTTGAGCACAGGCGCAGATGGTTAGCTGAGCAATAGCAGTTCCAGCAGCAACTGCTCTGGTAGAGGACTATGCAACACCAAGGCTAAGTGAGGCAACAGCTGCTAAGGGAGCTGATGAGCCAGCAGCAGCAGCTCTACCAGCAGATGATAACAAAAGATAGTGTCAGCCATATTCTCCCAAAGTTCCAGCAGGACAACCTTCCTCTGAAGTGGGTCTATCACCAGAAATTGTGAAGCTAACACAGATAAGAAGGGACAGTGAACCTAAGGTTTTATTTGTTTGTGTGTTTGTTTGTTTTAAATTAACATTGTCAGGGTAGCACTAGCATCTCAGTGGCCCCAATGAGCTTGGATTTTTGGCTGTATGCTTGACGTCTTTGGCACAGGTAGCTTCCTGTAATTTGGACTTGTAGTAGGTTAATGAGTACAGGTTGGACCACCTTGGTCTGGCACCTTGGGACCAGACCAGTCCCAAACAATTTGCTGGACCAGGAATTTGGAATTTGCTGGACCATGGGTGGTCCCCGCCTCTGGCCCCTGCCAGGTTGCACTGACCTCAGCTCCCAGCCCCCTGCAGTGGACCCAGTTCCTAGCCCTGATGTGACCCTAGTTTCCAGAGCTGAGACCCTGGGCCACCATAGCAGTTGTGACAGGGCTGGGAGCTCAGTTGCTACCCCCAGGTGTGGCTCATTGTCTCCTAATCTGGATCTCCCTGGCCGCACCTTTCCCAGATGCCTCAGCCACACCACTCTGTCACTGCTTCCCAGCCCCAGTGGTGGCTACCTGGCTAACGCTGGGCGCCGATCCCTAGCCTTAGCAGTGACAACGACTCCCTGTACAACTCAATGGCTACGTCTACACTACATGATAAAGTTGAATTTGAGACAGTTACCTAGATTTTACAATGTCACTGTCTTCACTGTAAATACCACTAGCTTTTTTAGGGAGCGCTAAGGCTGATATCACAACATTGTCGAAAGTGGCTGGGTGTAGCGTCAAGTTCGAACTTAAAAGTCGAATTCAGGCTAGTGTGGAAGTGCCACTTCTTAAAATTGAATTCTTTTGCCTGCAGAGGTGTCCTGTATGTACCACAATGCCCCTCGGTGCTCTGCTCTTGCCTCTTCCATCACCACTGCTCTCCAGGTGCACAGGAATTCGGTCACAGGAGGTCTGTGAATTTGAATTCTGCACCAGGGAGCCTGTGTTTGTGGGGTCACGCTTGTATGAGAGGCTGAGAGACTTCTTTTTTTTTGTTATCAGCACTGTGAGCTCATCTACTTTTTAAAAATAGCCCCAGCACAGAATTCATGGTTCTGTCTCTACCTCCACAAGCTGAGCACTTGGATTTTTTTAAACACTGACACAGCCCCTCCCCCACTGCACCATGTGGCAGCTGGTCTGTTGGGGGGTAGGAGTGGGGGTGGGGGCTCTGCTGGTATGAGAGTCCAAGAAACTTCTTTTCTGTGGTTTACATTTGTGCAGAGATCCCGCTCCCTCCTCCACAGGTGCCATGCAGTTGGGGTCTTTCCTGCACCCAACCATGTAACATGGCTAGCCCCCATCGCCAATAAAAGGATGTGCCTGCTGTTCAGCATGGACCATTCTGCCAGGCAGCACCATGTCCTGGCTTGCGAATGGCAAGGATTGCAAAGGCGGGAAAGATTTTCTGGGGCTTGCAGCCACCAGGGGACCCACATCAACTGGCTTTGCAGCCACAGACCCACCCCTGCCCCCAAAGATTTTCTGGGCTTGCTGCCCCAGGAGGAACCATGTTAACTGGCTTAGCAGCCACAGACCTCACAAACACCTTTGGTGATGAGGGGAGCCAGCCTCCACACAGTCAATTGGGGTTGCCCCCGCCCCCTGCCTGAACAATGCTGAAGGGACCACGTCAGCTGGCCCTTCATCCTCCAATCCACCCAATTCCCCTGCAATGGAATGAGGGGGTCTAGACTCCTAACAGTCATTTGGGGCTGGCCCCACCACCTGAGCAATACTGCTTATTGAAATTTGGCAGGCCCCATCCCCCACGCTGGACAACTTTGTGTAGTGAAGCAGGAAGCCAAAAATCTTTTCCCTTACCTTTTCTATCTTTCTCTTTCTTCAAGCTTTGGTCCCCTTAACACATGGAAAAGTGGCTGGGGGGCCAGTTGAGAAGACACATACACCTGCTATTTTTTGTAAAATCTTTGATGTTTCAGTTGTAAAAACTAGAAATTTCAGTTAATTTGGTGATCTTTGTTGATGGCCTACTTTTCCTTCTTTCCTTCTGGAAAAATGGCTGTTTGTTTTCCACAGGAGGGCAATGCAATGTGGGAAGATGACATCACATACCTACAACCACTTGTGGGGCATTTTTTTTTCCATGTTGCACCAGCGAAAATACCCAGACTGCTATAGGGCTGAGGGAAGTATGGAATAGGTTCCCACACTGCACTGCTGTAACAGCTGATGTTTGGTGATTGAGTGTGGCAGCAACAATTTGACTTCGTGGGGAGGTAAGGATACTCAAACTCAAATTTTTAAAACCCAGTGTTACAAAATCAATTTTAATAAATTCAAATTGATTTTGTAATACTGACATAGCCAATCTTGCGAGACAAGTTTCTCCGTCCAACCTCCCTCAGTGAAGCTGGCCAGATAAGTGGATTGCACATATTTCAACTCCAGCGACACAGTTTCTGTAGCTGGAATTGTGTATACACAATTGACTTTAAGGTCTGGTGTAGACCTACCCTTAAAGTCCTAACAAGTAGTCTCCAACACGTATAGTTTGTTCTTTTTTTAAATTCTTTTCTCTTCCCACCTGTCATCTTCACTCTTGTTTGTGGTGTCCAGGATAGCTGAGGTAATCCTCAGTACTGGTTACGTGCTGTTCCTCTCTGCCTATTGTGGAAATTCTCAGCATGCCCGTTACAGCTGTGTTATACTCTGCACAAGAACTGAGACTCTGGGGTGGAAAAGAGGACTTTGCATCAATTTGGATGCTTTTCTATCCAGGGATTGACTTGGGGCTAAGTTGCTGGCTCCTCCAGTGTAAGTTACAGCAGCCCTGAAACTGCTCTATAGAGAATCAGTTGCTGAAACAATAACCGGAAATAAGGTCCAAAGGAATCGTATCAGGAGCTAGGAATAGCTGGGCCACTCCAGAGCTGGTTCTTTCTGGCCATTCTCCAGTTATGTGCTAGAAGCGATAGTGAGTAGGTACAGCCACTAAACTGGCTCTGTTCTGCAAAGAAATCTTCCTGTGCTGCAATATTCCCTAGTGACATGATCCACCTTCTTTACACAGCCATAAAGTTCCCATTGTTGGAAAAGTATAGCAAAGCTGTATGGTAATGGACAGCTGGGCCCAACAATGTCAATGAGAATTTCACCTGCTCCCATCAGTGCTGAATAGTAACTCATCAGTATACAAATCCATTTTCTGAGCAGTTTACATCCTATCTGTACCTGTTCCTTGGCCTTCAAACATAGAACTGCAGGAGGTCGAAGAGACATCTGATCCATTGGAGCTTATGTTTTGTATGCTTGATTACATTTAGTTGCAGTAAATAAACTTTGATAGGACCAAACCCTATACTGGTATCAAGAGTTTCAGCCGAATAAACTTTCTGAAGAATATACGCACAAAAGCTAATAAACTGGGATTCATTAAAGCAGGAAAATTTTTGCTAATTTCTTTCCGTTAGTTGTAATAATTCTGTCCCATATATCTACATGTTGAATATGCCATGTGTTAAATTTAGGCTTTAATGTTTCAGAATTTGTTGGTGTGTGTTTTTCTTTTCTTTTCTTTTCTTTCTGTATCAGATTTTAATGTTCACGGAGATGATCTCTGCGGAGCTTCAGTTGACGACCACCATGATCCTTTACAATGGGAATTCTCGAAGGCAGCACACAGAGAATTTGTTTAAATCTGAAATGGAAACTGAAAATATAATTAGCGGTAACATCCTCTGTAAAAATAAGTCAAAAGAGCAAGGAGACTGGGCACTTGAAAAAAAATATGAATTACCGTTTAAAACAAATATTTCCACCAAAGGGGTTAGCATATCTATGCAAACACCCACCAGGCCATGTATGAATAGTAACAGAGAGGGAGCCATGCTAGTCTATATACTATCAAAACAAAAAGCAGTCAAGTAGCACTTTAAAGACTAACAGAATAATTTATTAGGTGAGCTTTCGTGGGACAGACAGGCCATGTATCTGTGTGATTTTCACATTTGTGTTCGATAAAGTACTAAACCAAAACATTGTCACAACTGAACCACCAGAAAAGTGCAGTCAATCATTTACACTTGCAGGGTCTTATAGTCTGATTATAGACAAATTATTTCATAAGAATAGAATAAAAATTTAGGTCAGGGCTAAGGCATTAACTGGATAACATTGACAATGGCCTTGAACCACAGACAGGGAGTCAGCAAACTGGTTTTGCATACATGTAGGTAATATAGATACACACCGTTTTATAAGTTAACATATTGACACCGGATAAACATTTTATGTTTCACACATAGCAGCATAATACTATTTACTAAATTCTATGCTGTGCCAGAGCAAGCAACGAAACACTGGAATCCTAGCCTTAAGAGTGGGTTTGACTGCGCAGCTAATAGACAATGTGTGGTAGTAGAGGAATGTGTCACAGTAATGCAGAGAGCTGTAATGATGTCAACTTGTTATTTACTTTCCAAAGCTGAATGACTGAGCAAGGCGAAAGGAGAATCAATCAACCACGATGTGACTCTACAGGCG
Source organism: Carettochelys insculpta (assembly GCF_033958435.1). Classification (NCBI taxonomy): domain Eukaryota; kingdom Metazoa; phylum Chordata; order Testudines; family Carettochelyidae; genus Carettochelys; species Carettochelys insculpta. Next base: position 144,039,908 of record NC_134137.1, read on the forward strand.
GAAAAAACACAGCACTCTCACCAGTAAGAGGTTGGGGGAAGGGAAGCACATGTAACCAGGGCAATGTTGCATCATTTACTTGTATTGGTTTTTGTATTTCTCCCTTCTTTTCTCGATTGAATGTAATAGCTCAGTATCAAGCTGTACAAATCCAGAGAAAAATAAGAAGGGCATGTTCAAGGCAAAAGAAACAACAACATTTTTGGGGGTATTGAATTGCAACTGATACATAATAAAATCCATTCTGCTGATTCACAATTATGGAGACTGTGTAAGTCCATATTTTAATGTGCTCTAATAATGTTATGAAAACATTAGTTTTACATCACTCGTGTGTTATAATAAGATATATAAGAATTTATTTTTGCTTATGTTCTGTTTTGATTGCTAAACTCCCAGCTGTTTTAAAATTTGAAAAACACCCATTGTCTTTTGATCAGATTGTTATGTCTCAGATTACTGAGTATTAGGATCTTGCTGTCTGGCATATTACAGAGGAAAACACTTTAAAAATGGAATAGGAAGGAGAAATAGAACGTTAGTCTGGACTATTTTTCTAACTGGGTAACAAATGAACGGTTTGGTGTTCAATAACTATACAGTATTACCAGATGTACCTCTATGGAAGTTTGTGGAAATGTAGATTGGATTTATTTTAAATTGACTTTTTCAAAATTGATTTTGGCCAATATTTTCACATTTGAAATCCGAAGACACTTCCAGAAGTCTGAAACTTGCAAAATAACAGTCGTGTACATTATTAATTTAATATAATTAATGCACACTAAATTGTCCCCAGACCGAAATGGCAGTATAATATACGCATATCTGTGGGCACACAATCACAGACAAACGGGGGGGAGGGGTGGGAAAAGCAATGTTCATGCATGTTTGACATTACTTTATTGCTGAGTCCACAGGGTTAATATTTTGTTTTTCTAGTAGATGGGGGAGGGTTTGATTTAAAAAAAAAACAACCAGCACGCTGGGATTCAAAGTAGTGACAAAAATAAGATTTAAGTGAACAAATAAATTATCTGAGGTACGTAGAAGAAAAAAAACCCAAAGTATTTGTGGGCTGCTGGGAGTGCTTTTGTTTGAATTTTTTTTTGGCGGCGGGGGGGGGAGTAGAAACTGATTGTGGACGAAGGGAGCGATATAAGGGTTTTGCTATGTTCCCCTAGTTCAGGTCAATGTGGCTGGTTGTTCTCTCCCCCCCTTCAGGTCACTGACTATCTCTATGTGTCTTTCTCTCAGTCCTCCTGCTGCTGCTGCTTGTCTCTGGAAGCCTGACACACACTCACACCAAACACATTAACTCTGCTAATGAAGTAGTGAGCAGCAATACCTCCTGACCGCCATTCCGCACCAAAAACTTTCCATTTTCCTCTTCCCACTCTCTGGGACTTCCTTTTGATTTTGCTGGGTGGAGGAGGAGGAGTGTGTGTGTGTGTCTGTGTGTGAGTGTGTGTGTGTGTGGTGGTGGGATTTACAGTCTCCTTTAACGCTTGCTGGGACCTAGGAAAAGAAGAGTTACACCATGTACTGCAAGTGAAAAAGTCTCTGTGTGTTTCTTGCAGAAGTTGAGGCTTTTCTCTGCTGCTTCCAGAAGTGAAAGCTGTGCCTTTAATACACGTTGAGTGAGGTGAGTTTGGAGGACTGAATATTCATCATTTGGACCTTTTTTGTGTGCGTCTGTGACATGCAATTTAGTGATTAAAACGGCTTGCCTTTGCCATATTTTTCAGTGTATGCAATCAATTTCCTCGTGTGTCCCCTCTTCTTCTTGTTTGCTTCTTTTGTATCTGATTCTGTTAGATTTATGACTGTGTTTCTTTTAGGATTTCCCAAATTTTGCTCTGTGTGTGTGTTTTTCTTAGTGTGCCTTGAATTTGTGTGTGTTGCTTTAAAGTCATTGGAACAGGTTAGAAAGTCTTGCATTGTTGGAAGGTTTATTCTGAGTGTTGCTAATTTTGCTGGAGTTGCTAAATCCTGGTTAATGAAGGGAGTAGTAACAAAATGTGGCTTTAGAAATGTTCCTCTGAATGAGGGAAAGGAGACTTGTTTGTGAAGGCTTGTTTTTGGGTCTTTTGTGATTTGTGCAGGGGAAGGGCTAGTGAGTTTGGAGGAGAGTTTTTGAAATGATAACTTAGCCTTGAGATACTCATGTTTTCCCTTAATATTTCACTAATAAAATGTATTCACACTGTAGAGTGTGTGTAGTTTGCACAAACCAGGGTGGGGGAGGGGCATCCCATTCATCTACTGTTTGAATCACCAAGTACAGGAGTTGATCACTCTCCAGTAAATCGGAGTTTAGCTTCAAGTTGGTAAATAAAGTTAATTTTTATTTATGATTTGTAAGGCTGTCATCGAACTTCAAGCAACCGTTTAACAAAGTGCTGGACCATGCTGGCATTATGAGGGAAACAGTGTGACTTGTCTTACAAACCGAGTACTGCAGTGTTTGCAAGAAAACACAATTGCAGACCTGTTGCATATATTTTGAGGCAAAAATGAGACATGCTCGATCACTTACCATTATAACAAAAAGACACATCCGCTAAATTATTGTGTCCAACATAAATACTCAGCAGTACAGGAGACAAGTGGGCACCCTCATTCTAACTATAATCCTTTTATTGATTCTGTTCCCTGTTTTGTGTTTCTGTTGTGATCCCAGCAGTTGGTTTATTTTGCTTTAAAAGGGTGTGAGGTCAAGTAGTATTGCAATATGTCATGCTAATGACCCTTGGCCTATTTAATTACATGTTGTTCAATTCTCAAATAGGCACATTGCACACAAAACCACACCCTAAAGTTGGACCTACAGTGGATACTATTTTCCCTTAAAGACTGCATTCAGTTAGAATAAGGCCTCTTCATGTTGTCTTGGAAGATACTTCACCTTCCTGCACCAAGATTGTTTTATTGGTACATTCACTCCCCCCGCCCATTACATACATTTTACTGTTGAAGTAGGAGGCAGAGAGAAAAGCAATCCATTTCATAGGGCCACATGAAATTAACATTAAAAAGCATGATATTATACCAAAAGGCTTGTACTGTCATATTTTTCTTCCTTGACCCATTTGTTAGTGACTCCTTAGCTGAAACTACTCACACAGAATGTATAAGATTAAATACAATAAACCTTACTTACCACATAACAGCACATGGCAGATATAGGCCTCTTGGTTGGCCTACAGCTATATGAACAAGTTGTTGCCCAACCTGGAGACACCTCGTAGTTCTCAAATTAAATAATTCCTTTTCCTGTGATACCAAACAGGATTAGAACATGAGCAGCATTTTAGATCTCTTAATTTTCTGTCTTTTTTGTAAAGGACAGTTAACAATTGCAACATCACACATACGGTCATTCAAATAGAGAACCCTTCCCCCATAGGTCGGGGAGTGAGGGTGGAGTGGAGAAAGAAATAAAAAGACTCTCACACATTAAAAATGTATTAAACCTTTCTTGGGCTACATGTGGCAATGGAAAACTGGCGTAGATTTAAACAGGGCTACTGTTTCTCAGTATAGAGCATGTTTCAGAGGGCTAAAGAATAACCAAGCCCTTTTTAAGGGAAAAAAAAGTCTGTCTTAGTACTAAGGAGAATAAATAATTATATATGCATATAAACATTGACAGCGGCACAATAGTCCAAATGCCCTTAGAATAAGAAATCCCTGAAAGCAAGTTGTCTTCTGTATCCATCCCTACTTTCCTCACAGTAAATGATGTATATCTTAAGCTTATCATAATGATATTGGGATGTCTCCTTCTTGCTCTTTCATTGCATGGATCATGTGAAGCCCTTTATAAGGCTAGGGTTTTTATACTCTTGAGTTTTGAATATGGCAAAGAACTTTTCTCTTTCAGAACTCAGACATCCTCTCTGCCAGCTTTTCCAGTTTTCTACTGTACCACTTACTTATGAGACTTTTCCCCATCTTTGTGGTTACATGGCCGGAGCCAAACTGGTCCTTCATATGTTCAAAATATGGCGTGCCTCTTTGGAAGAGCTGTAACAGCAACGAAGGGTCCTGTGGCACCTTATAGACTAACAGAAAAGTTTTGAGCATGAGCTTTCGTGAGCACAGACTCACTTCATCAGATGCTCATCTGATGCTCATCTGATGAAGTGAGTCTGTGCTCACGAAAGCTCATGCTCAAAACTTTTCTGTTAGTCTATAAGGTGCCACAGGACCCTTTATTGCTGTTACAGATCCAGACTAACACGGCTGCCCCTCCGATATTTGGAAGAGCTGTGGCTTGTTAGACTGCAGCAATTCTCATAAAGTCCACATCCTTTGGAGTTAAACAGTACTGTTCCTTAGTGGTCCAGTGTTGTGGTATGCTAGAATACTTAGTAGTACTCTCAGCTCTGGCTGTCTGGAGATTGAGATACCAGTCTGAGAAAACTGACTCTCAAATTTTGTGTGGTCATCCAGTTTTTAACACTTTCTGTTATTTCCTGCTGTTTTCAAATTGTGTGATAAAGTTGATGCCCAGGCTGATTTGCATTGACATAAGTTTGTTTGTTTGGCCTCACCTGAAGAAAGTTTCTAGCCTGAAAAGCTTGTAATCAAAATAGACCATCAGACAATGAGTGAATGGGAAAGCAGAGACTGAGGCCAGGTCTACACTAGACCTTAAAGTTGACTCTAGATACACACTTCCAGCTGTGGCAGTTGCGTAGCTGGAATCGACTTATCTGCAGTTGACTTACCCAGCTCTCCTCACTGAGGGAGGTCAATGGGAGAAACTCTCCCATTGACATCCGTAACTCCTTGCAAGACTGAGAAGTACAGGGGTCGACTGTCGACCCCCTGATAGTTTGATTTTGCGCGGCCCCACTAACGTGCAAAATTGACCTCTGGAAGATTGACCCTAACTGGATCAATCTGCTGGGTAGTGAAGACATACTACCAGAGAGAGGTGAACTAACCTGCTCAAGGTCATAGAAGTCAGTGACAGAGCTGGAACGGAACCCAGCCAGAACTGACTCCCTGGTGCTGTGTTCTGTCCATTGGAACTGATTGCTTCTACATTTTTGTGTGTGTGATCTTAAAACCACCATAGAGTGCCCCACTTAATAAGTGCATTCCCTCTGGGGAGGGGTAGATTTCCCTGCATCTCTGCTGTGCTTTTTGACTTCCTTCAATTTTCATTATTTTTTATTATTTTAATTTGTGTTTCTATTTTAATTTATGTGCTCATTTTACTCCAGCTAATCTTGTAAAATCAGAGAATTTTTAACTCTCTTGAGCAGACTTGTGTTTTTTCTTTACTTCCATCTTGCTTCATGATGAAAATTATTTTGTAAACTCCTTTTCAGCTGCTAAATTAAACTTCAGTCCTCCCTCCCCCCACCCTTAAGACTATTTTTAGTTAGAAGGAAATAGCTGACCTCTTTGCAGCAAGAACACAGAGCCCTTGGGTACCATTTATAGGTTTCTATCAAATGGCCTACTTGGACAAGTTGTTTGAAATTAAACAAAAAACGCTGGAGCTACAGCCCTGCCTAGGAATAACAGCTTCTTCTGAATATACATAATTTTAATTTGAGTAAATTGGGGAGAAATATTTGAATGTGAAAATGTGGCTTTGGGGCATTCTTCTCCCCTTCAATAGATGAGTCAGCATTGTAGTGTATTCATGCACATCTGAAAGTTAATATTGTGGGATTTCGTTTAAAATTGATTTATGGAGTTTATATACAGTGTTAAGAATGCTAGAAGTCCCATTTGCCATGTACCTGTGTGAAAGTAAGAAAGGAAGTCTGTTTTCATAGGAAAGGATAATATTTCCCTTCACCTTTTCTCACATCAAACAGAACATACTCTAATAGAGATTTTGAAGTTGTACCTATTAAAAAAAGGTAATTACAGAGCTGCATGAAACCTGATTTTTGCAAGTTGTTTGTCTTGCCTCGTATAGTTCCAAGCCTAAATATAAGTTAGACCTGAAAGGATTCGGTTTTTCTAGGTAAATATAGATTTCACTGTATACAAAGAAGAAGTGAAAAATATTTCAGTGGATAATAGAAATGTACAGAAAACTAATTTTTACTTTTCCTGGAAACTTATTAGAGTTTAACATAAGGCTATTAACTGTGTAGGAATTATTAAAAAAGGGATCGATAATAAGACAAAAGATATCATACTTCCCCTATATAAAACTATGGTACGCCCACATCTTGAGTACTGCGTGCAGATGTGGTCTCCTCACCTCAAAAAAGATATATTGGCATTAGAAAAGGTTCAGAAAAGGGCGACTAAGATGATTAGGGGCTTGGAAAGGGTCCCATATGGGGAGAGGCTAGAGAGACTGGGACTTTTCAGTTTGGAAAAGAGGCGATTGAGGGGCGATATGATAGAGGTATATAAAATCATGAATGGTGTGGAGAAAGTGAATATAGAAAAATTATTTACCTTTTCCCATAATACAAGAACTAGGGGACACCAAATGAAATTGATGGGTAGTAGGTTCAAAACTAATAAAAGGAAATTTTTCTTCACACAGCGCACAGTCAACCTGTGGAACTCCTTGCCCGAGGAGGCTGTGAAGGCCAGGACTCTATTAGGGTTTAAAAAAGAGCTTGATAAATTTTTGCAGGTTAGGTCCATAAATGCCTATTAGCCAGGGATAAAGTATGGTGCCCTAGCCTTCATAACAAGGGCAGGAGATGGATGGCAGGAGATAAATCACTTGATCATTGTCTTCTGTTCTCCTTCTCTGGGGCACCTGGCATTGGCCACCGTCGGCAGATGGGATGCTGGGCTCGATGGACCTTTGGTCTGACCCAGTATGGCCATTCTTATGTTCTTATGTTCTTATGTGTATGTTTTGACATATAATGCTGCCAATTTGTGTTAATGACTATGAAACGTCATCTTTTTAATCTCAGTGCCTACTGTCATTAAATAATTATTGTCTGACTCCCATGTGATTTATTGTAACTGGAAATTTTAAATTGATAAACATCTAATAATTAAAAATAAGACTTGATATAATCCATTTATGAAATTATATATATTTAAAATCTAATCATACGAAGCCTACCTATATATAAGGGAGGCCAGAGATCATTTTGTCCCTCATATTACTTTTCACTCATGTAGCTGCTTTGTCCTTGGTTTCAGTGATGTCATGGCCTTAATAAATATTGCATTGCATCAGTATTTGGTTATGCCTTCATTTGCTGAAGAGAGAGGAGTAGAAATCTGAGGCACCTTACTCCTCTCCGGGCCCTCTCAGTTCCCTTATTTCAGTTAATTACATTGCCAACATGATGGCTGGGTAAGACATTTGGGTTTAGGAGCACCTGATAGACTCAGATTATTCTTATTTTCTGTTGACTTCATGCAGGTCTCAATAGAAGAGAGCATCACAATGTCAGTCTTGCAAGTAGAGGAGGTCAGTTAATATGGTTAAAAATCAATGTTTGTCCTGTTTGCTCTATTTAAATTGAACCTGGGGTGTAAGTATTAAGAATTTCTTAATAGCTAAGTAGTGTTTAGTTCAGGACATAATGCAGTCTTATGTCAAATAAGTATGGCATTGATATAATTTAAAATATGTGTATCAAGTACAGTATCCTATAATGGAAGAGGGGAAGTTGTTTTGAATGCCTTTCCAAAGTGCATTGCATAATATATATTCATTTGCATGTTGAAGCTAACTAATCTATTATCAAAAAGTACAAGGTATGCAAGATGTATCATTTGTAACACCTATCGCCTGTTTATGGATAGATTAATGGTACTAACAGTGCATTTGTCAAAATCCTTATCAGTTTATGTTGTATTGTGCTAATCTATGGTTTACCTTTTTCATCTTCCATTGGAGGGTAGACTGATACAGGGCTTTTTTGTTTATTCTTTACTAATAGCCTGAGTAGTATTAATTTATGTTAGATTTTGTTTCTGACCTACATTTTATTCTCTGGCTCCTGGTTTTAGTTTTAATATACCCTGTATCTAGTCTTCGCATACATAGAAGGCTTCAAGTATGTCTTATAGCATATAATTTTACACACAGAAATTTCTTCTGTTGGAAAATATGGTAACATTGAACTCTGAGTTCTGTTTTTTTAGTGAAGCACAACTTCCCACACTGGTAGATACATTATTAATTCAATGAAGCCGCAAAGTCATTTCAGGCATTTGAATGACATTTAGAAAATACCATTTAAAGTTTTCTTTAAGAAAACAGACAGGAAGAGGGTTTGCTTTAGTGCAGAGATACTCTGTGTCCCACTGCAGAATAGCACTTTTTTATGCTCCTTTCTGGAGCTCAGCAAATTACACTGGACACTTAACTTTGGCTTCTGCTGTATTTTGCAATGCAGCGTTATCAGCTACTCATTAATCCTAGGTTTTAAGAAGAGGCACTCTGGAGAGCAGTCTGTGTCATTTAATAGTAAAAGCTAACCATTTACAGTGTAATACTTCAAAAATGAATAATCATGAGGTATGATATCCCTGATGAAACGAGACTATCATATTACCATGATTAGCACATGGGCAATTTTTATTACGTAAGGCGTAAGCTTGCAGAAGTGCTCTGAGTTCATATGAATTTCAACATATTCCAGTCACCTACAGCAGAATGACTGAAGAAGTCCTGCCAGAGGTACTAACCTTCATGATGTAGAGTGAAATGTACACAGAGAGGTTTTGTTTGTTGACATTCAGTAAAGACATAGACTCAGTGGAAGGCAGTGTCCAGTATGAATTAATAAAGGTTCAATAAAAAACAAATTTCATTAGTAATAAGTTGGTTTATGGGTGTACGCCAGTTGGTTTCAATCCATTTCTAGTGGATAGAACATCTACAACCCCTACCTCCCCATAATTAATACTTTCTAGCAGTTTCAATAGAGGCAAAATCTAAATAGTTACAGAAAATAAATTATTGGCTTATCTGGTACTCCTTCATGACTACAGATGAAGCTCACTGACAAGGGAAGGTGGAAGAACCTAGCTCAGCTGGTGCCTATGCTATAGCCATGTTGTAGAGATTAGTTTCCACGGATATCTATCATTTAACCCCTTCTGGCCCCACCCACATGCACTCATGAAATAGACCAATCGGTAAGCTGTTTATTGATAAAACTGCCCGAAACATGAGGCTGTTCAATCACAGCAAATTATTTAGGATTTTCAAAGTAGGTTGACTTCATATGTTTTCAGGGTTTTCAGCTAGTGGCTTGTCTTTGACTTTTTATTCCTCTTTTAGACAAATGTGGTTTTTAAAATGTTCTGTTTTGTGTGACTCTTTGGCAGGCAACCTAAGAACTTCATTTCTGGCTGTGTTGAATTTCTAATGAGAAAACATTTTTTAGGGGAAATGTGTTCCAGATAACCTTTATGAGACACTAGGTTGGGCTTACAGGTTCACGATTTATAGAGGACTTTAAATTTCTTACTCTGTCTCCCAGAAGTGCTAGGATGATAAGTTAATGTTTGTAAAACATTTTAAAGATTGTAGACGAAAATCCTAATTGTTACTGCTGATTTATTAAACACATAATTACGCAAACAAGTTGTGGACTATTTTAGAAGGATGTCAAAAATAAAACCATTTCTGTTTATGGATTTTTAAATAGTCCCTCTTGCTTTATTTTGTTAACCTCCATTAAGAAGACATCTCAACTCTTTTCTTGGCTAAGAGACACCCTTCCCTCTGCTAGGGTACTAGTGCTGGTGCTAAGCTTCTCCTGGCATTCCCTCATGACCTCATGGAGTCATAAGGGGGAGAGTCCAGGCCCTGTCTCTGCTCCCGTTTTATTTTTGCCCCCAAATGTGACTGATACCAAGCAAAGAAGAATCCGATATAAAAAGTGTGAATTTCTGTTCCATTCCTGGAAACCCTTAATCAAGCAAGTAGTTCTGGTATACTCAAATGATCTTATTGTAATGATGACCCTAGGTCTGCAAAAACTTGTGCGTATTTTTCTCGTGGTATATGTGTATATTTCCATTGGTGAACTCTTTGCAGGTTCAAGGCCCACGTGCAAAGGATTAGCTCTTGGTTGGTTACATGAACACCCCAACCCCCAAATTTTAATTAAGTATATAAAGACTCCTGATTTCATGCTTTTACTCTATCAGCCCTCTGTTTTTAATGTTTCATTTCAAGTTTTTCAGGCAATAGCTAAAATTATCTCCTCCTCCTCCTCCACAGTCTCTTCTGGACTCAAGTGGTAGACGTCCGTGTTTGGCAATGTGTGATTATATATACAGCTCAGTGATTTTCCTTTCGTACCTTGTAAATGAAAAGAAAAGCTATAAGTAGAATTCTTAACTGGGTCTCCAGTTTGCACATTTGTCTTCTCCCCCCACCCCACCTCCCACAGAGGTGAATTTACATACAGTGTATGTGTACTATTGAAAAAGGTAACTAAACTATAATCAAGGTTGTAGAAGTGTCTGTGCCAACCCTGCTCTCCCTCCACATCCCTGTCACTAACAAAAACATCTCCTTTTTTTATCCTGAACATTCACAGATTTTATCCTGACAGAGAGAAGTCTTCTATTTTGACTGTAAGAAGTTAATCATACAAGCTGTTCTCTGAATTAGGGGATATAGTAAAGTAGGCATTTTTTCTCCCACTTGCATACACTCCCTTTCATGAAGGGAGCATGAGGTTCATCTATAATCTCCATTAACTTTTGCAGGCCAGTCTTCTGAGTGTCAGCAATGTCCTTTGAGATTTATACACTAGACAACACGAAAGCTGTACTCCACTGTATTTAAATCTATACAAACAGCAAGTTTTCCATTACTGACCTTGCATGGGCTTAATATTTTGCAATAAATGTCAGCTGAGAACATTCAGGGATAAAATATATATAATTTTCATAGGCACCTTCGATTCAATGTGGATTGAGTTCCACAGAAACTAGGGAGACTTCATGCGGACTCAGAAGTCTGATTTTGCAGTGCCCTTTTCAGGATCTAGCTTTTAACTAATCACTATGCCATAGACGATCTAGTTCTTGGTGATAAATACTTAGATCTCACAAATTGCACGTGCAGGACAGAGAAGGGTCAGAGTGGGCTGTGGGCTATCTGGAGTTTTCCTTTCAAGGGTATCATTGGCATATTTCACTGTTCGGTAGGCAGTGGTACAAAGGGAGAATTCAAGTCATTTGTCTAGACTTAACAATACATTCTCTGACTTCAAAATATTTATTTTGGTAATTTGAATGTTCATCTGATAGTTGTATTAAATTAATGTATAATTATTTACATCCTTAACTCTGTCTTAAGGAACTTTTTTGGTTCATTAATATATGCTTGCTTGTTCTATTCTCTGGAATCCCAGGTCAGTGGTGTTTTTTCCAGTCTGTTAAACACTTAACTGTATAAGAATATGTGCTCCATGGCCCAAAACGCCTCTTCTGTAGTGCCATCTTCTTTTATCTGTCTTGCTTCTGCTCAAATGTATTGCATATTAGGCTGAAGTTACTGACACTTTCAGATTTTTTTGGAAACATTCCACTGACAAAACTTAACCATCTCTCATTAGAATCAGAACTCAATGTGCAGTGATGCTTTTTGTGTGGTGGCCTACTGCATTCACGAGGTCAGCAAAGTGAGACTACAACGGTTGTTTGAAGGCTAACTTTTATTTTGATTAAGTCTGTTTTCGTTAGCTTGTAAAAGACTTTCTCTAAAATGCATGATGATTCTCCCGCCTACATGTTCAAGTCTTGTTAGTTTTTTTATTTGCATTTAGTTGTCTTTTTTAAGTTCTCCAAAGGTCTTTTATGCTACATCTATACTAGCCCAAAACTTCACAATGGCCATGCAAATGGCCATTTCAAAGTTTACTAATGAAGCACTGAAATACATATTCAGTGCCTCATAAGAATGCTGCAGCCGCGGCACTTCAAAATTGACGCGGCTTGTCCAGACGGGGCTCCTTTTCAAAAAGACCCCAGCAACTTCAAAATCCCCTTATTCCTAACAGCAGATAGGAATAAGGGGATTTTGAAGTTGCCAGGGTCCTTTTGAAAAGGACCCCCATCTGGACGAGCCCGAGCCGCGTCAATTTCGAAGTGCTGTGGCTGCTGGCATTCTAATGAGGCACTGAATATGTATTTCAGCGCTTCATTAGTAAACTTTGAAATGGCCATTTGCATGACCATTTTGAAGTTTTGGGCTAGTGTAGACACGGTCTTAATGTTTTTTCTGTTACATAGTATAACCAGTTGATTTATTGTTTCATTGCAATTTTCTATTCTTGTATCAACTTCTTTGAGAATTGATTGTTTTTCTTACTTTGTGCACTTGTAGGCCGGTGTAAATAGCAATAATGATAAAACCACTTATGTGACTGCATTATAAGCTCCTCAAGGACCTTGTCTTCTTTGAACACATGGCACTATGTAAGCCATAAACAGTACTGTAATTTATACCAAGACTTACATGACATCAGTATTGTTATATTATGTATATTTCCACATAAAAGCCTTTTCTCTTTCATGGGATGGTTTTCTGTCTGCCCTGTTGAAGCAGAGCCTACGAAAGCAATCCTTCTAACCAGGACAGAATGATTTAAACCATCAAAAAAAAAAAAAAAAGGTCATTGATTTAAATCAAGTTACCAAAAAAGCTAAGACTGACCATGCTTAGAGTGCACTTTTTCTGGCAGAAGCTTCACTGAACTCATTGGCACTTCTTTTTTTTTTTTTTTTAAGAAAACGAGCACAGAATATGGTTCCCTTGGAAAAGCTGAGTTGCACTGAAGTAAAATAGGGAAAAGACCTATGGCATCATCATTATGGTCTCTGTGCCCATGATGTTTCAAAATAAACGACATGTACCTACTATGCAATAGAAAAGAAGATGACTGTGGCAATTGGCAAGTCTAGATTTGCAAGTCTAGATTTCTCTTACTGCAGCTTTCTATATTATATATTTTGAGTGATAGATTCCAAACCAAGTTAACTAATTAAAGAAGTGCATAAGGATTAGCTAAACTAAACTTTTTTTTTTCCTAGCAACATCCAACACTTCAAACAGTTTGGAAATTTATTTGTCAAATCACACGTATATGCATAGATAGAGTCTTGACAAATGATGCATTACGAAGTGAATTATTTAAGTTACTAACCAGTTGAACCACTCATCCATAGCCACATCTTCATCCATGTAATTTTCTCCCAATAAGCAACTTTCCTTGTGATATTTCATTCTTGCAACTAGGCTCTGCATCATCATCTTGCACTGCTTGCACTTGACACATATGCCTTTTTTACCCAGGGAATGCATTTCTTCAAAATGTTCCCAAATAGGGTCTCTCTTATGCCCGGAAGCACTGACACTTTTTATTTGGGGAAATATAGGCAGCTGGGTGTGTGCACTCAATCATGTCTTCCCTTTTTCTTTCTAGTCCACTTTCACTGTTCCTTTCTTTGCTGCCTCCATCCCTTCCTATATATTATCTTTCTTTCTTTAAGATAATATCTTAACTAACTCCTCTGCTAAGGTCCACCACCGCATAAGCACAGAAGAAAAAATCCTGTCCAGCTTGTGTCTCTCTTTGCACGTGTCACTTTTTAGTTTTCTCAGAAACAGAAACTGAAAATTCAAAACTTTCAAGAAGCTGTACAGGAGGAATCTCTCTATTCTGGCACTCTCTCGTCCGGCAACATCAGTAATCCAGGATGAGTTTAGTTAACCAGATGACCACTCAGCATGAGTGTGGTCACATTCCCTGAGTAGTTCCGTAAAGTTTGTTTCCAGCGGCCAGTTCTGGCTATCAGTGTTCTGTGCTGTTATTTAGCTGTAATTTATCACAAATGTCTTGTAAGTGCCCACTAAGCAGTGGTAGTTCTTGTAATGGTGCTAGACAATATTGACTTTCTGTGGTTTGGCAAATTCTCTGGTTCAGCTCAGTCAGGTCCCAAGCGTGCTGGACCAGAGAGGTTCAACCTGTAGTAGCTAGACTGGACAGACTAGAGTCATTAATTCATTTTTATGAGACTGTAAATGCATGTGTAGTATGTTTATGATGAGATTTAATGGCAAGTTATTTTTAAATGATAAATTTAATATTGATGATCTTAAAAATTAAAAAATCTGATTTATTTTTAATTTAAAAAATAATTGATTTTTATGCACCCTGCTTCAAACTGATCTTTATTAAGGTATACAGAAGATGACATAGAGATGACAGTTTGGAATCTTTTATCCTGTGCTTATCAGGACAGTCACTTCACCAACCCTACTCAAGAAATCGTCTTTTGCGTCTCTACCAGCTGTAATATCAGTTTAGGCTTCTAGCTTCTAACCTGAAGAGAGTCCAGAAGACAGCAAGAAACATTATCAAAGGTTTAGAAAACCTGACCTATGAGGAAAGGTTAAAAAAACCTCGGCACACTGAGTCTTGAGAAAAGAAAATGGGGGTGGGGGAAGGGGACATTAAGGGCTTTATAACAAGGGGATTGATCAGTTATGCCCCATGCTCCCTGAAGACAGAACAATTGCTAATTATAAGCATAGGTAAGCATTGAAATAGGTTGCCAAGAAAACTTGTGGTATCCCTGTCATTGGACATTTAGGCACCTGCCAGGGATAGATGACTCTGGTATATACAGCCCTGCGCTCTGTAAGGGTGGATGGGAGGGTGTGTGTGGGGATTGGCAGGGAGAGAGAAGAAGTAGAATGGATGACGTGTCCTCTCCAGGTCTCTTCCAGTCTCATATTTCTATTATTCTGTGCTGTAGTCATCTCATTTCAATAACCCCATAGGCCTGAATCTTAATTTTTAGAGGATTTTTTTTTTGTTTTTGATTTGTTTAAGATTCTGAAATCCCTGTTCTTTCCCTGCATGGTCAGAGTTACACTATTTAATGTGAATAGGAGTACTCAGGGGACATGAGTATGCACCATGTATGTGAGAAACAGGCCCCTGGTGTTTACGCATTCCAATGAGCAATGCTCCTAGTCGCTTTGAGGCCCCAGATATTTTCCTTTTGACTATTAATCTTGTAGATTTGGGGCATTTGGGCACTTCTCCAATACAAATAAATAATAATCTGTTAATCACTTAGGCTGAAATGTAATATATCCTTTCGTTTAGTGTCTGTACACGAGACAAAAAGGGTAAATTCATATGGAAAATAGAATAGCACTGAGTTATTTGCAACGCTCTATGATACCTTCCTCAGGAGTTGCCTGTAAAAGGAGATAGCCGCATTCCATTCTTTCCTTTACACCAGATTATTCATGAAAGAAAGCAACCTGGTCAAAATATTGTCGCTAACTAGATTTTCTGTTTTCGGAACGATAACAATTTGGTTCAAATAACTGATGCCAAATAATTTTTTATTCCCGCATGATGTATTTGTACTTTTTTGTTTGCTTTGGGGGTGTTTCAACTTATTATGTAGTCTTTTTGTCAGCTTGATATTTTCTCAAGCACTTGGAATTCTGATGTCTTGTGCAGAACTCAGTGTATAAAGCCTTAGTGGCCTATTTGATTTTGTTCTGCAGACTGGGAGGCATAATTTACGTGTAGCACCAAGGCTTTCTCTACTCTACACGGTGACATGTTGGGCCGTACGGGGGGTCACATGCACCTCCAGTGTCAGTGTGCTTCCCTCATCACTGCTGCATTGCCTCAGGTGGTGCATGGGCAGTCCTGCCCCTCTCTCAGAGCAAAGTGATCCTAACATCACAAGCTTCCTCAGGTCATGCTGCCCTTGGGCCACACAACTCTGGGAGAGGGGAGCGAAGCAGTGTGGCACTTACAGAGGAGGAGGTGGGTAAGGGCAGAGTAAGGGCAGGGGCAAGGAGGAGTGGGTCGGTGTGGGAAGGAGGCAAAGCAGGGGCACAGGGGCACTTGGCTGGTGCCCTTCCTCCTCTATTGTCCCTGCTTTTAGTGACATGGGTGGTGGGGGCTGGCACAGGGCAGCAGCAGGGTCAGGCCTCCCTCCCACACTAACCTTGACGCCAGCCACCACAGAGAATGCAGGGGAGGGAGGGGGAATGACTTCTGCAGCTGCCCCTTGCCAAGTTCCTCCTTTCCTTCTCCCCCCTTGCCCACTGGTAGTCACTGAGGTTGCACGCCTTGCGGGGAAAGGATGCAGTAGGAGTGGAGGGGAAGAGGGTGGGGCAGTAGGGGGACCAGGCAGGGCTTAGGAGCTGTGTATGGACACACACACTCCTGGAGCAGATAGCAAAAATGCTCAGGGTTAGATGGCAAACTGGCTGAAGGCGTGGGACCCCTGATTTAGACGATCCCATTGGGCTCAGGGCTGTTCCTGTCATTCTTAAGACTTCTCCTATTACACATGATTTGAGGTATAGTTCAGGCCGTATAGTTTGTCTAAAGGAAGTTAATTGTTTGCAACTTGCCACGTTGTTGTGACTTCCATTTAGACAGCAGTTGGGGCATTAGAACAAGTTCTCCAGAGAATGTGGCTGGATCAGCCAGACCACCAGCATAAACACATGGGGGAATTTGTCGTCATTTCATCCTGAGGAATGGAATATTACTCTATCTTGTAGTGACCTGAATCAAAAGACAGAGTTTGGAGTCAAAGGTTATTTTGTGCTACTGTCAGACAGGATCAGGCTTTTCCCCATAGCCTGAACGGAATTAGAGGGTGAGGTTAACTGCACCTCATTACCTCTGTTCTTTTATGACAAATGAGGCAGTCTGTGCACTGGGTGTGTGTCCCATTGGGTATGTTGCTAATAATTTGTGTCCCTACCACATGTATTTATCATGATCTGAAAGCTTTAAATCTAAAGCTCAAAATTTTCAAATGGAGGTGTTTAAGTGACCTGGCTATTTTCAGAAGTGTTGAACACTCACAGTTCTAATCAAAATGAATGGGATCTGCAGGATGCTCAGTCCCTTTCAAAAATCACTCTTTGTTAGAAGCCTCACACTTTTCAAATTATTTTGAGAACTGAAGCCAGATAACTTCAGCTCCCTTTTGCTTTGAGCAGTTAAATAAAGTCAGATTGTGAAAGCAAAAAATCAATACAAAACCATCCTATGAAAATCACTGAAAAGTATGGTTAAAAATACTGGCTGCAAAATGTGCCCCTCACCATGCAGGCTGCTCTCCGCATGCTGTACAATTATGCACAGGTGAAGAGGATCACTAGTGGCTCAGCTGGAGGCAGTCAGGCCCTTTACTGAAAACAAACTGCATTGTACATGTTGACTGCGTTAATGTGTATGTTGATTTTGTTTAATGTCATCTGCTGAAGCTGCAGTAAGGTGAACTACTGTGCACTGGACTGTTAACGTATGTCCAAAATCTCAGTTCACAGCTTTCATTGCCTTATGTTAATTTTGTCATGTTTAAAACTTTAAATGTTGATATTTCTCTTTAGCAGTAATCATCAGTAACGCATTTACATTCTAGATTAAATAGCCAGGGTTTTGACTTAACTATACAAAAGGAAAGAAACTAATTCATTGAAATAGAGCTTATGTTCTAGCAGCATTGAGGAGCCATAGCCATAGCCCAGAATGCTAGGTGTTGTACAGACACACAGCGAAAAGATGGTCTCTGCTTTAATGAGCTGACAACTGAAAGAGCAAAAGGGCATTTCAGCACCAAAAAATTAATGTTTTTTATCTCAGACCATTTAATGTAATGCTTATAGCTATGCATTTTTCAGTCCCATGTTTCTTCATGCCAGCCTTCCCTCCCCACCCCAAAAAAGCCCAACCAACCAAAAAAAAAAACCAAAACCCAACAACCCTCCATCTTCCATACACCCAGACCAGCAAGAGTTGAAAGTTATACACTGCAAGTCCTGTATAATTGTCCCATCTGCCATTTGGCAAACTCCTTTTTTACTACATCTTTCCACCACAGAGTAACCCCAGATGAAACAAATACACTTCTGTTTCCCCTTACAAGATAGATTTTTGCCAGTTGTTTGCATGATTGCTTAGGACAGGGGTTTCACTCCTGAAGGATTTCACAGCAGTCTAATGTGAACACTTGCCAAAGCCGAGCTTTATTCTGAGCCAGTGCGCTTCCTGTGAAGAGCAGTGTTTAGTGACGTGTTAGTATCCCAGGTCACCACATCAGGCTGGTTTGAACTAAATTGCAAAGGTTTCTGATCCTGAAGATCGTGTCCTATTTTTTGTAACATAGCTTCAGGGAAGCAAGTGGTGATGATGCAGTGGGGTTTGGTAGGAAATAAAGACCCTTATGGCAGCTTTTGGCTATGTTAATTCTTCTCAGAGTGTTAATTCTTCTACTGACTGCAATCTGATAACAATTCTGTACCTGAAGAGTGAGACAAGTATATTTCATGGATTCATAGAATCATAGAACACTAGAACTGGAAGGCACCTCAAGAGGTCATTGAGTCCAGTCCTCTGTCCTCACGGCAGGACCAAGCACAATCTAGATCTAGAGTATCTCTGATAGATGTCTGTCTAACCTGCTCTTAAATATCTTCAGTGATTGAGATTCTACAACCTCTCTAATCAATTTATTCCAGTGTTTAACCACCCTGACAGGAAGTTTTTCCTAACGTCCAACCTAAACCTCCCTTGCTGCAGTTTAAGCTCATTGCTCCTTGTCCTATCCTGAGAGGCCAAGGAGAACAATTTGTCTCCCTCCTTCTTGTAACCCTCTTTTAGGGTGCTTGAAAACTGCTATCACATCCCCTCTAATGCTTGTCCCTTATCCACAAGACTTGTTACCCTATTAAAGAAAGGTATCAGATTGGTCTGGGATGATTAGTTATTTACAAATCCATGCTGGCCATTACTTATCACCTTATTTTCTTCCAGATGTTTGCAGATGAATTCCTTTTCAACTTGTTCTTTTTTATTTTATCTTCTAAATCTACTCGCTTCTCACTACCATTCACTATGTTGGACATTTCTTCATCAGGCTTTTTGATGAAGACCGAAACAAAGAATCCGTTAAGCACCTCTACCATTTCCAAATTTCCTGGTATTGTTTCTTCCTCCTCACTGAGCAGTTCTTCCTCTTGTCTGGCATCAGTCAGGTCTCAAGGGTGCTGGATGAGAGAGGTTCAACCTGTAATTTGCAGAGTCAGTGTATGAGGAGAGGGGAGGTCACAGACTGCTTCTTTTGTGTAAATGTGCCTTGGAAATATTACAAGGGAGAAAGTAAATAGCATTGTCCGTTGTACACAGGAAAGACCAGTGTGAAATTATACTTAAAGTATGAAACTATTCATCAGTTCATCCCTGTCCCTCCCTCTCTTCTTGAAGTTCAGTTTCCATGAACATTATTTCACAGCTGGTGGCAAGAAACAGGCACTGCAGACATTACATTCAAGGTAGCATTTCTGTGTCCTTAGCTTAATGTTACTGATGTCTTTAAGGACTGATATTGGGAAGACTCTATCTAGGCCTATGAACAGTGTGTATGAAAAATACAGTAATACAAATAACATAACTCAAATGAATCTTAAAATATGTTGGGTTGCTTTCACTTTTAGACTCCATCCACACTACAAACATACTATTACCACGTATCAGAGGGGTAGCCGGGTTAGTCTTTACCTGTAAAAACAACAAGAAGTCCGATGGTACCTTATAGAGTAACACATATTTTGAAGCATAAGCTTTCGTGGGCAACGAAATCTTATGCTCCAAAATATCTGTTACTCTATAAGGTGCCACAGGACTTCTTGTTGGTTTTACTATTGCCAAGTTGTTCTTTAAATGGTTTGGCTCTTTGGCATACATGATTGGAACGTGATGATTTTTGAAAACTGTTCTCAAGACACATCTGTCTTGTCTTGAAATATTCCGTAAACTCTTTCAACAGAATTATGCTGCGTACATATGTATGGCAAAACTGCCTCAGTTGAAGCTGTTAAAAACAACAACAAGACATCTGTTCTAATACGCAACACATTTCAATGTTCACGGGGACTTCATGACACCCTGGTTTTAAAAATAGATACTTGTATGTACATGCAAATCTTCTATAATTGGGAGCAAGCATCTTTTATGGCAGAAGTGGTATTTCTGCCTGAGACTCTGGCTTTGTTTGCGCACGGGGGTTGGAGGAGAAGCTTTTGTGAGTATGTTTGCTGTGGCCAAATCAGCCTGTCTGGAGATGTTTTGGGAAGCCAGTGAGAAGGTTGATGGCAACAGTCAAAGGCTTTGCTACAGCACCACATAGCTGTTGAAATATTGTCAGATTGCTTCCTGTCACTGAGGCAAGAACTCAGGTATTGGTAGGGAGCGCAGGCGTGTGTGTGTGTGTGTGTGTGTTGGGGGAGGGAAAAGAACAGAAGAGGAATCGTTAAGCTATTGCACTTCCTAAGTGATTTCTACATTTACTGAATGGTTGGGACATCTGATTGTGACCTTCTATTCTACAGTTGGTAAGCAAAGGTTATCCCTGGTTCACTGCTGTTGCTTGATGCAATCAAGTTTTATTGACTAAGACAACCTTAATAGGCTCCATGTATGTATCTTGGGTTTGTAGCAATTAAGCCCTCTAAATGCCTAGAAGGCTGCTGCAATACCAAAGGTACTATTAATCAGGTGTGCCCACAGAATGGTTTCCCCTGGTCCATACCATCAGTCACTGCAGAGCCATCCTCAAGGCAGCCAGTGGCTCCAGTGCGTCTCCCACCAAGTATCTGCCATGCTCAGGCCCTGCTTTCCACCTGACCCGTCCAGGTGAAGTGTGGGCAAGTGGAAGAGGGATGAGGCTGGGCAGGAACCCTGGCCTGCTCACCAGTAGTTGTGAGGAGCAGCAGCACTGGCAGCTCTGTTACCCAGTGTGCCCACACAGGTTTGGCCCCATAACCCTTCGGCCACAATGGAGGGGCTGAACCTGAGCGGGCAGGGAGGCAGCCAGCACTGCTGCGTCTCGCCACTGTCACTGGTGTGGGCGTGAGTCACATGCACACGGTTGGAGGTGCCACCCACACTCAGAGGTTAAAAGGTGCGTCTTACCTGTTAGAACAAGAAATGTGTATTTAAAGGGGTTGCGTCAACCTCAGTATCACCATACAGCATAACTGCGTTCCATAAGTAATATCTAAAGATGGCTCTAGGAGAGTAGAAATATAGTTCTTCTTGCTTTTGTCCTCTGGATTTCACAAACTCAGGGACTTTAAGGTTGTCTCATGATCATCGAGTCTGACCCTACTGCACATGGCAGGCCGCACTTCACCTCACCCATCCACCCCAGTAATCGACCCGTAACCTCTGGCCGAGCGGCTGAAGCCTTCAAGTCATGATTTAAAGCTTTCAAGTTACAAAGAATCCACCAGTTACTCCAGTTCAAATCAGCAAGTGACCTTGCCCACATTGCAGAGGAAGACAGGCCCACCCCAGGGTCTCTACTGGTCTGACCTAAGGAGGGGGAAGGAGGACATTCCTTTCCAGCCAGAAAACTGGAAGTCAGTTAGTTCCCATGTGTCAGAACAAGAACCCTCAGCGAGACACTTGGGTAAGAATTTTCCATAGTCACTCAGAGCCCTCCCTGCCTAGTGCCCTTTTCTGGCAATTATGGATACTTGCTAACAGCAGACTTATGTGTACATCCAGATTCACTGGCAGTCTGGTTAACTAGTCACCAACTAAGCATGCCAGTAAGCCTAAGGCTTACCGAAAAACCGGTTAACCTTTTCCATCCCTATCTGTAACCTCTGATAAGATGGGATCCCATGCATTCACTTTGCTAGGGATGGTCTTCTCCCCTTCATGCCATCCCACTCAGTTATACAGCTCATCACAGACCAGGCTTTTGGCATTTGCAACAGCTAAAATGTCCCTACTTTGAGAGAAATCTGTAAGGGGGAACAGGGAAATATTGCTACCAGTTTAAGTAACCAATTGGAATTGTTGATTTATAAAGCTTGAGGTCATTTTTGTTTTTATCATTCTTTACCATGTGAACCAATAGTCATAAATAGGACTGAATGATACAGTTCCGGCAACTATGTGATCTACAGCTTGTCAGTTCCAGTCCATTTGATTAACACTTAGTTATTTTACATAACCTATAAATAGGTAATTGGCTGAAGGAGCTAATGAATAGTCAAAGATGTATTTCTGAGAGACGAATACTTCACCTTTCAGTGAGGAATTGTATATAAAATACTGTATTGTTCCCAGTGTGAAATGTCCAAAACTGTTACAGAAATGGAGCTCTGAAGTGCCTACCTGGGGTATACGACAGGTCAGATGACAAAAGGTTCCAATCTGGCCTTTTTTAAATGATTAGATCTTAACTTGGCTGTTTGTACTTAAAATGATTAAAAGGAAGAGAGGAGTTAGAAACTGAATTTTTCTTTGTGCGCCCCAGATATGCCTGGGATAGAGGGCTTAATCAGCAAAAGCCATGGTTTCTAGGGTGAGGGCTAATGGTAGGTCAGTCCAAAAACTTCTCTAGGGCAAAGATGGCAGTAATTTTTTAGGTAGGCTGGAGTTGTTGTGTACGTTTGTTTTGCTTTTTATTGTTTTATTTTTTTATGTAGCCTGCAGTCTGGTAGAGACTAGGTTCGCTGATTTAAGTGCAGATGGCTAGTTAGAGAAGGGAGATGAGTTGATTTCCTTCACAGTATGCATTGAAATTTATAGTGAAATACACATAGATGATGGAGAAAGTAACACAGCACTGTCAGCACATTGTCTCTTTAGTTTGTCTCCCTTCCTTCTCTGCCCCATCAGACTATTTTAAATGGATTATTCTCTCTTGTGTCATGGATTTTTAAGTGAAGGGCTGTTCAAAAGAATAGGGCATTCCACTTTTAAAAAACAGAACAAAACAAACTGGGCAAGTTATGATCTCGCATTTTCGAACTGTTTTTTGCACAGTAGACATTTTTGCCTTTATCAAGAGCAGAAAAGAGAAGTCCATTAAGCAGCAGCCCCAGTACACACGTAGCAAATGAAATTTACTTACACTTTCTGGCAGATAGAATGCAGTATCTTTCTTAACATAAATGAATCACATTTCATATTTGTATTTTTTAAAAAATTTAGAGGAACAATATATGGATGCTCTGCATTTAGAAAAATAATTGTTTTGCATGCAGCTTCACTGGGTTTCATAATGCAGCATGTTGCAAGGAATAACCTGTATTTTTTTAAAATGTCTTCAGCCACTTGAAGTGATGCTCCTTTCCAGGAATTGAGGCCAAATCCTGAAAAAATCAAGCAATGTTAAAAACAAACACCCTCCCTCAACTTTTTTTGAAGCTGAGATTAACAACATTTCAACAATTGTCACTTCCATTTTAGATGCATAAAAGTATTTTTAGGTATTCAAGAATTAGCTTATATAATAGATGAGGCTGTTAATTAGCTTATATAATACGTGTGGGTATGAAACAGCGTTAAGTTGCTAGCTTTTTAAAAAAACATGTTTACAACGTGATATTTTGAAAGCTAATGATATAGTGTAATTTCAATAGTATATCATTACATAAAAGTCATTAAACTCCAAGGCTACGTCTACACTAGGACACTAAGTCGAAGTAGCCTATTTCGAAGTAAGAACATCGAAATAGGCTATTTGGACAATAATCGTGTACACGTCCTCCAGGGCTGGCAACTTCGACGTTCAACATCGAAGTAGCTCCGGAGAACATCGAAAAGAACCTCCCTGGAAGGAAACATGGAGCGTCCACACACACAAGCCCCCTCTTTCGAAATAAGGGGCCAGGAAAGCCCACGGACTGGGTCACAGAGCACACTAGCTCTTCCGGGGCAGCTGCAAGCCGCTCCCTTATAGGGTCCCTCCCAGACACACTCGGCCTGCATTGTACAAGCAGCCCTGCATTGGTGAGACAAGCCTCGCAGACCTCGAGCCCGCAGACATGGACGTCCAGCAGCAGCTGGAAGCCTTATAAGCCGCCTCCCGTGGAGCAGGCACCCTTCTAGATGCTGCCTGGGCAGCCTCCCAGCAGCTTCTCGAATGGGAGCCCTCCCCAGGAGCACCAGGAGATGCCCCTGACCATCGGGCCCTCCTTGCCCTCCCCTGCCGGCTGCCCCGCCGACTCTGGAGCTACCCCTCCAGCACCGAGTGGTGGGAGCACCTGGTTATGGGGGAATGGAATGATGACCAGTGGCTGTGGAACTTCTGCATGAGCCAGCAGACCTTCATGGAGCTCTGCCAGTGGCTCACCCCCGCACTCAGGCACCAGGACACCCGCATGCAGCGCGCCCTCCCCGTTGAGAAGAGGGTCGCAATAGCTGTTGGGAAGCTGGCCACTCCAGACAGCTACCGCTCCGTGGGACAGCAGTTTGGAGTGGGAAAGGCCACAGTCGGGGCTGTCCTCATGGAGGTAAGGAGGCCTGGGGCTGAACCCCCTGCTGGGGAGGGGGACCTGGGGAGGGGGAGCCGAGGAGGGGGGCTTGGGGAGGGGGGTCTGGGTGAGGGGGTCACACTTTGCAAACCCTCACAGGCACTCATGTTCCCTCCCCACAGGTGGTGCGTGCACTTAATGCCCTGCTGCTGAAGAGGGTCGTCCGAGTTGGGGACCTGGATGCGGCCGCTGAGGGATTCGCTGCCATGGGATTGCCCAACTGCTTTGGAGCCCCTGATAGGACCCACATCCCCATCCATGCCCCAGACCACAGTGGTGGCCACTACGTCAACAGGAAGGGCTACCACTCTGTGGTCCTGCAGGCCATGGTCGACAGCTGTGGCCGCTTTCAGGACATCTACGTGGGCTGGCCCGGCTCTAGCCACGACGCCCGCATTTTCCGGAATTCAGGACTATGCCGCCGACTGCAGGCGGGGACCTAAATCCCCCAGAGAGCTCTGCCTTGTGGGGGATGCGGCATACCCCCTCCAGCCCTGGCTTATGCGGCCCTATACAGGCCACCTCTCTGATAGCCAGGAGCGCTACAATGCCTGACTCAACCATGCCCGACAAGTGGTCGAGCGAGCCTTCGGGCGCCTGAAAGACTGCTGGTGTTGCCTCCTGGCACGCCTAGACCTGGGCCTCCCAAACATCCCCCAGGTTGTGGGGGCCTGCTGCACACTCCACAACCTGGTGGAAAGCAAGGGGGAGGCCTTCGTGCAGGGCTGGGCACAGGAGGCCGCAATAGCCTACCACCAGCCAGCCACCGCTCCGAGTCGCCAGGCCCACCAGGACAGGGTCCGGGTCCAGGAGGCCGTAAGGGAGTACTTGACCAGGGGGCCCATTGAGCAACCCCCCCGGCCATCCCTGCACCCTGCCCCAGCACCCACACCTCACCCTCACCAAAAGCACACAGGACACAGGTTTTTGGAAAAATAAAACTATCATTTACAAGAACAAAAATGTCGCCTCTTTTCGGCATATAAATAATATTTAGCAAAAATAAAACAGATTCAATTAAAATAATAATGAATATACAATTGGGGACATCTCTAAAAACTATTATGGGGGGTCAACTATAAATAACTATTTACAGGGGTGGGGACAACTATGTACAAGGGGGAGACGTGGGCACGCCACATCGGCCCATCATTCTGGGGTGGGGGTGGACGGGCGTGAGCCCCGCCGCATTCAGCTGGCCGGTCCCCCTGTCAGCCGGGGTCCCCGGTGAGGCCGGCTTGGGGCCGGGAGCACGGGGAGGTATGGCTGAGGCGGGTCCTTGGCCCCAGGTGGCTCTTGCTCTGAGGAGCTGGTGGGTGGGGCATCGGGCGGGACAGGAGGTAGGACAGCAGGTGGGACAGCAGCAGGCGGGGAGGCGGAGAGGGCAGCACAGATGACATTGTGGGGAGGCAGATGGGCCACCAGCTCCTCAAACGTGTTGGCCACCCGGTTGAATGTGGCCATGAATTCCCGCCAGACCTCCTGGTGCCAGGCGGCCTCCCGCTCCTGGAATTGGAGCCTCTGCTCCATGAGGTCCGCCTGGCTCCGGAGGACCGCAGCCACCTCCGGGTCATAGGTGGTGGTGGTGCGGCGGTGTCCTCGGCGGGGGTGGGGCCATACTGGGGCAGGTGATGACCCCGGGATGTGGTGCTCCGGTGGTCTGGGAGGGCTGTTGGGGACCACGGATGGTGCGGCTGCAGAGATAGGGGGGAAGGGAGGCTCTGAGTACCCAGCCTTGACCCGTGGCCCACCCCCCATCCATCCCCCATTGGTGTGTGTAGTGATCCTGTGGGTGGCCCCCTCCAGTGGTCCGCCCCTCTCCCCTCCCACTGGGGGTGGGGCACGGCACTGTCCATGGGTGGATGTGCTGCTGGGCACTGGTGGCTGTGACACCATCTCTGTGCTGTGGATTGCCTGGGCCATGTCAGGCTGGGGTGTTGTGGGGATGTGTGGGGACCCCGGTCAAGTGGTGCCCCCGCCCCATGCTCAGGGGTCTGTGCCCTCTGGGGTACGTACCTGACGGTGCACTGCCAGGCTCTGGAGATGCCCATGCAGCGGACACCCAGCTGGAGCTGCGGGACAGGACGTCCAGCACCAGCTCCCCCTCCTCGCTGGACCACTCGGTGGCTGGGGTGGAGGGTCCTGGCTCTCACCGTGGGGGGCTAGGGCTGGCCTCTGGACCTGAGTCTGTCTCTGAGGCCAGCTGGGGCTCGTCGGCCGTGGTGTCAAGGGTGGCTAGGGGGGAGGAGGTGCCCCAGGGGCCCAGGATAGCCCTGAGCTCCTGGTAATAGGGGCAAGCGGCAGGGGCAGCTCCAGACCCACTGGCCGAGTCCCGGGCCCAGGTGTAACCCTGCCACAACTCCTTGACTTTACTCCTGACGTGGTCAGGAGTGCAGGCAGGGTGACCCCGGGCAGCCAGGCCCTCGGCCAGCCGGGTGAACGCCTCCACGTTCCGCTGCTTGCTCCCCATGATGTGCAGCACCTCTTCCTCCCCCCAGAGTCCCAGCAGGTCTCGGATTTCAGGGTCAGTCCAGGAGGGGCCCCGCTTCCTACCCCGCCAGCTGGAGGCCTGGGATGGCCTGGGATGGCCTGGAGGGGGAGCTCTGGGGGCGCTCCTGAGGCTGGCTGGCCGCCGTGATGGTGTTCCTCTGGCTGTGCAGGGACACTAGTGGCAGGGCTGCTGCGCGCACGCTACCAGCTTCCTGCTACGGGGTTTCTGGGTCCCTGTGGTTTTAAGATCCGCTGAGTGCAGAGATCATAGAGCGCTGCAGGGGCTGGACAAAGCCTCTCAACCCCTCAGCTGATTGCCGCCATGGAGGACCCCGCTATTTCGAAGTAGCGGGACGCAGATCATCTACACACATCCTACTTCGATGTTCAACATCGAAGTAGGGCGCTATTCCCATCTTCTGATGGGAATAGCAATTTCGACATCTTGCCACTTAACTTCGATTTGAATGTTGAAATAGCACACGGCGCGTGTAGACGCGACGCGTGCTATTTCGACGTTGTGCCGGCTACTTGGAAGTAGCCAGCTAGTGTAGATGTAGCCCAAATGTTTTAAAAATAATCCATTGCTTGTGGAAATAAAATGTCTTCCCAGTTACCTTTATTTACTGTATCAGATCACTACAAAAATTAGCATTGTCAGTCATTAGCTTGTCTTCCTTCATTTATTTTAGGCAAAACTTATATTTGGAGTCTCTTCTGTACTACTAAACCTTTGTAGACGGCCATCCTTTCATATTGAGGTTTTGGGGACCTGCACAAATCAGTCTCAGATTTTCTTAGTTCATAGACTCATGATAAAAATACAGGCTTATGTCGTATTCTTTCGTTTTGTTGTTCTGTTTATATGGCTTAGAAGCATTCGAAAATAATTTGTACAACCAAAACTGCCTGATGCATGTTTACAGCCTCTCCAAGTATTAACTGAGATATGCTTTCAATATAATATGGGCTTTTAACTCAAAAACTTCCCTTTATTATATTTAATCCTGGTTGCACTGCTTAATGCCTCAGAGATTATGTTGAAAATATACCTATTGCCATGTAACTGTTTTCTGTAATTCAGAAAACAAGAGTTCCTTTTGGATTGGAAATTCTGTTTATCTGTGTCTGGCACTTTTAGCATGGAGACGCAACGGTACATGCACTTTGCCATTTCTGCTCTCAACATAAATTTAAAGTTTTTTATACAGACACAAGAAACCTTGCATGTTGAATAGTAACAGAGAGGGAGCTGTGCTAGTCTATATACTATCAAAACAAAAAGCAGTCAAATAGCATTTTGAAGACTAGCAAAATAGTTTATTAGGTGAGCTTTCGTGGGACAGACCCACTTCTTCAGACCATAGCCAGACCAGAACAGATTCAATGCTTAAGGCACAGAGAAGTTGGCTTAATTTAATTCTTCACCTCCCTGCCCCCTCCACTCTCTGATTTGCTCACCTTGATCATTTTTTTCTGATTTGTCCTTGATTACTGTTTTTGGTTCTCTGTGCCTTAAATATTGAGTCTGTTCTGGTCTGGCTGTGGTCTGAAGAAGTGGGTCTGTCCCACGAAAGCTCACCTAATAAACTATTTTGCTAGTCTTTAAAGTGCTACTTGACTGCTTTTTGTTTTGACAAGAAACCTTGTACTTCATGAAAATTGCTACTGTTCTAGACCTAGTACTACCATTGTAAAGAATAGTTCTGTGATGGACCAGTTGGTAAAGTGCACACCCTATCTTAGTGTTACCAGTTATGGTCACCAATGAGTGTTGAGTTTTTTTCCTCACTCTGTTGGTTTCTGCTATTTACTGTGCTATTGACTGTGAGTCAGACAGGATGAAGTAATTTAACTAGAATTACATTCTTACTCTAAATCTTTTCCAGTAACTTAGAGTGTTTTATGAACAGTTTTTTTTTTAAAGAAACTGATATGGAGAGAAAACATTACTCTTTAACTAGGGCCAGGGAGAAATGATTTGTCAGACAAGGATACAGTGCTCAATTTAGTAACTAAAGTGGTACAGCTCTTAATTTTCCATTTGAAGTATAAGGAGAAAGGTGTAAGGTTTTTAAACAGCTGATTTAAATCAGGAAGCAGATTCAAAATAATCATTTTAAACATTATTATATATTTGTACTTTTTAGTTATTTTCCTAAGAGAGGTTGATTCTTTCTGGTTGGTAACTTTTTAAAGCATTTTGATTGGCAACTTGATGTAGCCTTTATACCAGTGTGGGGGAACCTCGGGTGGGAATGAAATTTCATAAGTGGAGGAGGGGTGGGGGTGGGGCGCACAGCATGATTAGCTGTTGGGTCTCAGGCTCATCCATCTAATTAAAATATGTAAATATGCTACTGTTTTTATGTTTGTGTATACATTTGTATACTGATGAATAAAGTTTTTACGTTCTACATGCTTATTTCCCTACACATGCTGATAGGGATTATTTTCCTATGAACCTAACTGAAATTTCCATTGGTTTGGATTCCATTAGATGAGGGGATGGTCTTGTAATTATAGGGATGAAAAGTGGGGCCCAATGTAAAAAGTTTACTCAGCACTATTTTATACTACACTTGGTACTTGTGTTGGCTAACCAGGGAGATAAATTATATCTGTACACATTTATTTATGCAGTTGTATAGCTTTATTTATGTTTATTCATGTTCTTAAATTCATGTTCTCTATTCATGTTACTTGTGATTTGTGTCAACCTCTATCTGCATGGAAATTCAAATTCAATTACAATATACAAACATTTATATTTTAATTAATGAAAATGATCTTCAATGGATTACATAAGGAAATCAGATTCATCAAAATAATACATGTGCCATCTGTAGTTGGTGAGTTGTACTGATTGTTTTCTGTTCACTGGGTACTTCAAGATTTTAGAATTAGTAGAGCTCATCCTCATGTCTCATTTTACTTTACAGAATGGAGGAAGAAAACAAGCTTTCCTGTTTTTTCAAATTCCAGTTGGTTCCTTAACTTTGAATGAAATAGTCTTTGCCTTCAATAACCTGAAATGCAGAAAATATTCTCTCTCTACTTGCAGAACAGGCTACTGTTGTCAAAAGCCAGTTTAGCACGTCAGCAAACTCAATACAGGTTTTCAGCCACTCACTTCCACTTCAGGGATTTGATTTTGTTTAAATCTTCAGCATCAAACACATAATGCTTAATTTTTTTTTAATTGAAATATTTTATTATAATAAGGTTAAGACATAACATAATCAGTTTCAAATTTAATTTTAAATATCTGACTCTTAATTTTTTATTTTAAATAATTGAATTTTTTTAACCTAGTGATACAGAGCATTTACGAGATTTTCCAGGCTTTCAGGTAAGGGACAGATATTGCAAATGAGTAGAGAAAATGATGCACACAGCACACAATTATTCTTGAGAATCATTAGTTGAGAATCATTAGTTGAGAATCATTAAGTCATCATTAGTTTGGGGAGTGAAAAAAACACTTGGGAGGCAAATGGATGTTGGAATTGGGAGGCAAATGGATGCTGGGGGTTAAGATTGCCCTCTCTGATGGTGTTGTTCCTTCAGTCTCACACACTCACGCCCACTTCGTGTATGTCTCTGCCTTGTGCACTGATTTAATCACCTGTGTTTGGGAATGCAACTTCCTTAACTGGAACGTCCTGTGGCACCTAATAGACTGACAGATATTTTGGAGCCTAAGCTCTTGTGGGCAAAGACCCTCTTTTCCAGATGCATGAGTGGGGCTGGGGAGGGGTTTTCACAGGAGTATTTAAAGAGTGGGTTCCCAGTAAAAGGGAGGGCCAGAGCTGAGAAGGTCTATTCAGTTAGGGTGGAAATGGCCCAGTATCAGTCCCATTATTTCCACCCTGACTGAATAGACCTTGTCAGCTCTGGTCCTCCCTTTTACTGGGACCCCCCCCTCTTTAAATCGTCCTCTGAACCCCGTCCCACTCATGCATCTGATGAAGCGGGTCTTTGCCCATGAAAGTTTATGCTCCAAAATATCTGTTAGTCTATAAGGTGCCACAGGACTTCTTGTTGTTCTCGAAGATACAGACTAACACGGCTACCTCTCTGATACTTGCCTAGAAGAATTGCTTCTCCAGTTTTGTTTCCCAAATATACTCCCAATGCAGATAGTTTCTTCTTACTGGACATGGTAGAGAAGTGCAGTGCTGCTCTCAGCTGATCACCCTATACATAGATTCAGAGGGAATGTTATCCATGCCCAAGGATTACGTGATTAAAATTCACTTTCTTTTTTCCTGTTTCTCTTCTCACACTCCTCCTTTCTCCTTTCCCTAAAGAATTAATAGGTGCTGAGAGCATATGTGTTGCATGACACTGAAATCTTGGAGTAGAAAAAAAAAGATCAAAGAATTTAACAAAAAAAACACCACCTAAGTTGGGGCTAATTGTTGTAACGGAATAACATTGACTGTCTTTAGTAGGTGTGAGTTGGGAGGGGAAAAATTAAAGCATATCAGTTACAATCATATCAACCTGTTTGTGATTCTTTCCCATCTTGTTTCCATGTCCTACCTCTGAAGGAAAAACGTGAATAGAATGAGGAGCAGCTGCAACAATATTTTATGAAATGTTCAGCTCAATTGGCTGTGGTTGCTGCACTGAGGGAGAGACAGAGATACTCCTTCAATTTATGTAAAACCTGGTCTATATTGTTAAAGAGACTTTAACGACTATCTATAGAGAGAATGTTCGGAACTAACATTCATATTCAAATTCGACACTTTAAACACTTTGAACAGGGACAGAAATTACCTGACCCATTTTAAGGACTCCTTCACATACTTGGATGTTTGACCACTTAACTTCCCCCACCCCAACCCCATCTTTTTGCTTTTCTATCTGATTTGCCAACTTTGATAACAATTTTTCTGATTTGTCAACCTTGATAACAATTTTGGACCTCTGTGCTTTATACATTGAATCTGTTCTGGTAGGCCATAGATCTGAAGAAGTGGGTCTGTCTCATGAAAGCTCATCGCCTAATAAATTATTTTGTTAGTCTTTAAAGTACTACCTGACTGCCTTTTGTTGTGGTATTTACTAGTAAATTAGGTCAGTATGGCTACACCTACATTACAGAGATCTTTTGAAACAAGTCCTTCTGGGAGATCTCTTCCAAAAGAACTTCTTTTGAAAGAGTGTGTCCACACACAAAGAAAGTGGATCAAAAAAGTGATCTGTTCTTTTGAAAGAGAGTGTCCACGCAGCCCCTGCTCTTTCAAAAGAGAGGGCAGGGATTGAAAAATCAGGCCACCTAAGGAATGGCCTTTCAAAAAAAAAAAAAGGGCCTGTGGTGTGTCTACACACATTTTCTTCCTAAAGAAGCTTTTGAAAGGGGGCACTCTTCCTGAGATCAGAAAGGAAGAGCGATTTTGAAGGGAGTGCCACATTCTTTCAGTTTACTTTCAAAAGAATGCTTTTTGTGTGTAGACGCTCCACGTGAACTTTCAAAAGAGCCCCCTTCTTTCAAAAAACCTTTGAAAGAACTTGCTATTACAGATGCAGCCTATCAGTGTCACGCAAAGGTGCTAAACCCTCCCCCTCCCCCGCAAATGATGCAGTTAAATTGACCTAACTCCTCGTGTAGACAGCGCTATGTTGACAGGCAGATTCTCCCACTGAGCTCACAGTTGCCTGTGCTGAGAGGAGAACTCCTCTTATCAGTGTAGGAAGTGTCTTCACTGAAGTGCAACAGCTGCAGCCTCTTAAATGTAGACAAGCCCAAAGATTACTTCCACCTCTTCCTTCACTACTCACCAGTATTTATCCCAGACCCTTAATTCATGCTTTTTATGCTACAAATTTCATTTTGTTTAAAGATAACATTTTTCTTTCTCCCCATATCAAGAGCTCAATCTCATCTGTGTTGACGTTTCAGCTTTGAGAGGGAAAATGCAGCCTGTAAAGTTTCCATTAGTCTATAAGATATTTAATAAGTGTTGAAAACATGAGCTGGGTTTCTTGGCTGAGCTAAGCAGAGCAAGCCATTCATATAGTTGTATCCACATCAAAAGCAGAAAAGATTCTTTACGACAAATAGAGAACTTGGCTGCTATAATGTCGTGTTTTCTTCCCCTCCCATTCTCCACCCTTTTCCAGAAAATGAAATGTTTATGAATAAGGGCCAAGTTCCTAATAAGGCAAGTGAAAGCATAGCTATAATTTGTAGTTGAGAGTATTGTGCACAGTGTATGTGGCCACACATTCCTTTGGCAAGAAGTTCTTTGACTTCCCCTTAAGCATGTAATTATTATTATATCATTGCTTATAATGAGAATTTTTTTTGTCAACCATTAAACTGAAGTGTTAGCTCCAGATTTCAATGGATCATTTCTGACGATTTTAGGAGAATTAGATCGTCTTTTAATGTCTTTCGATTTATGATAACTTCAGTCTTATTATATCAACAGGTAGGTATAAAATAGGTAGCAATATAACACACAGTATGTGTGTACATTTATAAGTG
The DNA here is from genome assembly GCF_033958435.1 of Carettochelys insculpta. Lineage (NCBI taxonomy): Eukaryota > Metazoa > Chordata > Testudines > Carettochelyidae > Carettochelys > Carettochelys insculpta. The sequence continues at coordinate 144,073,219 of NC_134137.1, forward strand.
TGTATAATAGGTGTAAAGATATAAATAAAATCTGTCTTGACATGCACACATAACATATTTCTTGCTCATTTGAAAATGAAAGAATTTTCTTACCAGAGACAAATTTTCTGTTTAAAGCCATCTCCTTTTTTTTTTTTTTTTTTTTCCAAGTGTTAAATCCTCCTGAGGGTGTTTCTAAGGGGGTGTGTGGGTGTGGGTTTTTTTTTTTTTGGCATAAGGGGCATGGAAGTGTAAGCAGACAACAGCATACCCTTGCACAGGATCATTCCTGTTTTATTTTTGTTTCTAGGTCTGTTTCCTGTGTTGGGGGTGGGGAGTGAGAGCACAGCTGCTCCCAGAGTTCAAGATGAAGCTAGTTTTTCAGTGTGTGTGTTTTAAGCTTTGGTCACACTTCTCACTAGAAGATTTGGTAAATGGGCTTTAGTCTAATCTTTTGTTCTTTTATGGGCCTGGTGCACAAATGTCCAGAACCTGTGAAAAGCAAGCAAGCAAACAAAAAATTTCAATGCACAGAGTGTCAACGTGATCTTTTCTTGAATGAAATGGACATTTGACTAACAAACCCGTTGGGTGACTGACTGGTCAAAATTTGTTTTCACATCTGATTTTTTTTTTCCCTTTCCTCCTTTTTAGTTTTGTTATTTGCCAACACAAAAGATAACTAAGTCATTCTGCGTCTCAGAATGGAACACATTTAAAGCTTTATTTCTTTGATGAATGGTATACAGTAGAGAAGGAATATAAAATATTTGTACTGGATTAGGTCATTAGAGTAACAACACTTAACAGTTAAGGTTGAAACACAAGAACATATAAACCACTTTCCCTTTTCCCAGTTATTCATAACTCTTTTTAAAAAAAAGTATTTTGAGGCTGAAATTTCTGATGCATATATACTTCATAACCATAAATAACTTTTTAAATGGTGCACTGTATTTTATTTCTTCTGTTTAAAAAAAAATTAAAACAAGCACTTGTTCCATTTTAGTCAGGATTTTAGTCTCACACATTGTCTCTCACCTCTGAGTATTTTTGATCTCATTTGCAGATCACAGTCAGATATAAACTACAAGTTTTGAGGGGGTGGGGAGCAAATGTATGAACATATTTTGAGTGTTTGAAATATTCTTGAATGTATGGTAGGATTTTATATTAGGAACCTTTGTTCATATAGACTTTAAAACAATGGGGTGAGTTGGACAGAAAGACAATAGACTTTGTTGTTGCTCTTTTCTGCTTAGTCATGGGTTTGAATGTTGGGGTGGAGGAAGTGTGCACTGTGTAGCTTTTTAGAGTGTGTAAAATAAGTGTGAGAGATAATGGGGTGCCTCTCCAAGAGGCAGTTAGCCTAGGAAAATGAGTGCATAGCTGGAAGCCTGGAACTCCAGGTGCTAATCCTGCCTAATAAAAAAATGGAGTCCCTTAGCTCTGTTCCTAACTATGCCATGACTTGACGTTTTTTATGCATATAAAAACGCTTCATATAGCAGGCCTTTCATTTCTTCTATGAAGTAGATTAATACAATTATCTAATTTTACATATGGGGAAACTGGTACAGTGTCCAAAGGCAAGTAAGTAAACGAGTACTTACAAAACCTAACACCCATGGAGATGTTTTCCTGGTCTTTCAAGGTTTCAACAAACGCAGATTGGAGAATTTACCATCATGTTTGTAAACCAAATATTGAAAAATGGTGTTAATGCAGGAGAGCCTGAAAGTGAAATTTACTAGAAACTGATATAAACAGAAGTGAAACTTACAAGCCTGTGATTGTTATCTCTATGATAGATGCAAAAAAAAGTGTACAGGTATCATGGACAGGAGCTAGTAAATTGGATTATTAAAGCATTTTAACAATCAAAACTCTTGTACGTTACATGGCAAGAATGTTAATTAAAAACTATTTTAACCTGACAGAATTTGTCAGTAACAAAAGATAGTTAACAAGCCCAATTCAGTGCAAGTTATGCCATTACTAAAAGGACCAGGACAGGCTCTTGTGTGAAATGAAGTACGGTTTGAACATCTCTAATCTGGCAATGAGCATAATCCAACATGATTTTAGTTAGGTGGATATCCACTTATCATGGGTGTGGTCGACTGTCCCTGGGTCTCGTGAAGTTTGTTTATAACTACCGTCCTGGCATTCAGTGTTCTGTGCTGTTATTTGGCTCTAATTTATCCCTAAATGCCTTTTAACAACCTAGCGTGCTAGAAGAGTTGGTAATGTTGCTAGACAGTATTGACCTCCTGTAGTTGGGCAAATTTTCTGTTTTGGCACCAGTCAGTTGCTGAGGGTGCCGGCTCAGAAAGGGTCAATCTGTAGGTGAAGATTTGTATGTAGGTTGAATAGAGATTCAAACAGGTGGAGTTCTGTAAGGACTACCATACTTAATGTAAGGGAGAGCTGAAAGGGTAAGTCAAAGAAAAGAGTATGCTGGAGAATAAAAGTGTGTTGGAAGGAAGGCCAATGGGGCATATAGTGCTTCCCTTTACCCCTTAAAAATATAGTCACTTATAATGCTGTGAGACTATCACCAGTTCATTGCATCTAGATGTATTTGTCAGCTCTGTAGAAACATAATATCATCTGGAAATTAGAAAAGAGCATTACTTTTTTTTTCTCTTTGTAATAATGAAGTTTGAGAAAAGCTGTGTTGAGGGTTTTTTTTTAAAGTTTGACTATTGACTTCCAGGCTGAACAATACATCATTATTTCAGAGTTTTGTTTGTTTTTAAATTTCCTACAGACATAGTAAGAAGTGAGTATATACTTTTAACGAACTGTCCACATTTTTGCAGTTTAAATAGGATTTTGTACTAGGGAAGAGGCCACATTATCATATAAGTAACCTAGTTGTTTAAGACAATGTTCCTTCACCTTTGAATTATATATACTATAATATTAAAAAAGTGATTGCAGCCCCAAATCATCTATAATACCTTAAGCACAACATGAATACTCATCATGTGCTGATAATTTTTATAAGGGCAATAGGTAAATAATAAATGTAGAGAGCCTTCTCAAAGCTGATGTTTTATAGTTATGTAACACTGTATAATTAAAAAAGAATACATACAAATAAAAAGGGCAAGGTGGAAGAATAAAAAATATACATATATTATCAATATGTAGATATGTTTTTACACCCCCCCACAGCTTAGCCAATTATTCCTCTTTTGAATTTTCTCAGTGAAATCATATTACTTGCCGTACCCTGTTAAACCAATTAATTTTCATATACTTGTTAGCAGATGTTCCAGGGATCTCCGATCTGCTTCCACCCTCCAGAGTTGGTGAGGTGTGGTATTTCAAAACATGACTACTGTGTACCTGGGAATGATGAATCAACTTTAACTAGATCTTTCTTTGGATGCAGAAGCCTTCTGGAGCCTCAGTGAATGCATGGCAGGGCTGAGGCAGAAATCCCACCCAATAATACTGTTGTATGCACTTGTACACATTCACAGTATTTTAGTACTTACAGGCTACATCTACACTGCAGAGAACTTTCAAGAGAAGCTCTTCAGGAATATCTCTTCCGAAAGAACTACTTTCGAAAAAGAGCATCCACGCACAAAAGAGCAGATCAAAAGCGTGATCTGCTCCTTCTGAAGAGTGAGTCCGCATAGCCCCCTGCTCTTTTGAAAGAACAGTCCAGGGATTGAAAAATGAGACTCCATGAGGACTGCTCTTTCAAAAAAAAAAAAAAAAGGTGTGTGGAGCGTCTACACACATTTTCTTTTGAAAGGGGGCGCTCTTCCTCAAATGGGAAAGAAAGAGCGATTTTGAAAGGAGCACTACAGTCCCTTGATTCATTTTCAAAAGAATGCTTTTTGTGTGTAGACACACCATGAGTTCTTTTGAAAGAGCCTTTCTAAAGAACTTGCTAGTGTAGACGCAGCCTTTTGAGTAGAGTACAACTTGTGAATTTGAAAGGCAGTATTTATATAAGCACACAGATAACAGAAGAGCATGAGTTCTGTTACCTCTTTGAAAATTGTCAAGAATATGGCAAATAAGTGTATAGGAAATTAATGAGATAATGATCATGATTTGAATTACAGTGCATATTTGTCTCATATATAAAGAATGAGTGAAGTCCAGATTCAGCTTTAGTGGTAGCTGATGCAAGCCTACAAGCTATCAAGTGATTTGCACCTGCTTAAACTTCAGCTAAATTTGATAAGGGGTAAGAATTCTGTGCAGTGGTACATGCCTTTTACAGGAAGTTCTAGTTGGTTTGTTTGCATGTTTAAGAAAAACCCCAAAATATGAAATCCCCCACAATCTGTCATCCTGAGATTTCTCTCTGACAGGAATAAGCTGAAAAAGAAATATATGTATAATTAATGCATGGCTCTGAGTATGAAATATGTTTGGGACTGAACTTGACTGCATTTTCTGATTAATGCTCTGTAAACTACATCACTATATACAGTAAACATTCATTAGCTGTTGTAGATGGAACATACCGTGATGCTTACAGTTATGGTTGCCCAAATATTTCTGTCGTAAAATGTCATTTTCAGTTGCATATCCTTTTGGTATGAGCTTTGGTGGGATTGTTTTCAGTCCTGGAGCAAATTTTTATGGGCACTTTAAGGAAAAATAATGAGTATCTTTTAAAATGAAAACGATGATGTAATTGGATTTGAATATAATTCGTGCCATTAGCTAAAAGGAGAGAAGTGTGATTTTTGTTTTGTTTTGTTTTGTTTTTTAAGCAATCTAGGGTACTGCTACACTAGCCAAAAACTTCAAAATGGCCATTCAAATGGCCATTTCGAAGTTTACTAATGAAGCACTGAAATACATATTCAGCGCCTCATTAGCATGCGGGTGGCCGCGGTACTTCGAAATTGACGCGGCTCGCCTCCGCGTGGCTCATCCAGATGGGGCTCCTTTTCAAAACGACCCTGGCTACTTTGAAGTCCCCTTATTCCTATCTGCTCATAGGAATAAGGGGACTTGGAAGTAGCCAGAGTCCTTTCAAAAAGGAGCCCCCTCTGGACAAGCTGTGTGGCAGCGACCCACATCAATTTCGAAGTGCTGCGGCCGCCCGCATGCTAATGAGGCGCTGAATATGTATTTCAGAGCTTCATTAGTAAACTTCGAAATGGCCATTTGCATGGCCATTTCTAAGTTTTTGGCTAGTGTAGACACGGCCCTAGTGTCCCAGTCAAAGGCACTCAGAACTTGAAATAGTTTCTAGGTCATAGTTTTGCCTTTTGCTGGTTTAGTGACAATCTAGTACTAAAATAATGTGAAATTACTGAGGTTTAAAACATTCATTGTTCATGTGGATTGATATATTTTCCAATACAATGTACTGATCTGTTCACTTGTGATAACATTGTGTGTGTGTGTTTGCTGAGAGAGTTTGTAGGGAGTTCCCCCTGGTTTTCTGTGATTTGTGAATGTGTTTAGAGATAGAATTGGGGCTAGGAAGGAATGTTTCCTCCTCCCCTTCTTAGCAGAAAGATGCATAGAAGAAGCGGTGAGCCCTCATTATGGTATGAGCCATCAGAACTCTATTTCTTTGTTGTCACCCTATCCCGTCAGTTGGGGATGGTGCCTCTTGTTCTTGTCAACATGTGTTCCAAGCTGAGCCCAGCACTCTTCATGCTCTCCTTCAGTGTCTTAAACCACCTTTTTGTAGGTCTTTCTTTTTATCTTTGTCCCATAGATACCACCTCTTTTATACTCTTTGGCCAACCTGTCTTAGGTGGCCCAGCCTTCTCAATCAGTAATCCCTAAGCCTTTCTGTGATGAAGGCTGCCTATTAGCTAAGTGACTTTAGTGGCCAGAGCAGGTGTCTGGAGTTAATCACTAGAGTCACAATCAAACCTGGAGATCACAAATTGGGATCAGAGCCAGGATGTCAAGGTGGAGTCTGTAGTCAGGAACCAGAGCCAGGGATCACAACTGGACATCAGGAACTGGAGCAAGCAGGATATTAGCGAGGAAAAGCACAAGTCATGGACAAAGATGGAGGCATGCAGGGTAGAAGCAGCAGGAGCAATATAATGGAAGACTAGGCACAGTGGTGGACATGAGTGTTGACAAGCCAATGAACTACTGCTCTTGCTGCCCCTGACAGTCAATCAAGTTGCATGGCAAATCAGGCAGCTGTTGCAGACTAGCTGTATTGATGAAGCTGCCTGAAGACTAGCTCCATTGTGGGGCCTGATTCCTGACCCTACCTGCATTATAATTCACGCTGTTTTATTGTAGCCTTTCAACTCTCATCCCACCGAGCATCCATCTTAGTATGTTACTTTTGGCTGTGTGAAGGAGTTGTTCTCTTTTCCTCATTGGAAAGTGTTCAGCCTCACCTGTATGTCATAACTGGCAAACGTACTCACTTTGCGCTTCCGTTTACTTTGTGTATCTTATCTCAGAGAATTCCCATCAACTCCATCCATGTACACCAAGCAGTCTTCATGCAGCTCCCCAGATCCGCATCCCCAAAGGGATCAAAATAGAACTGAGGTATTGAAGTTTGTGCAGTTCAGACTCTACATTGTCTAGTTTTATGGACTTTTCATTGACCCTGTCAATGAAGTACTACATATAGTCTGTTTCTTGGCAGCTGATTCATAAATCATTTTCTCTTAAGTCAGACAGATATAGTTCTGGGTCCCTTTCTACTTCATATTGATCTTCTTGGTACAACATAATGTCTTTGTTGAAATGTAGACTTCATGTAAGCCCCTCCCCATATCTCCTGCAGCAATGTGTCCGTTACAGTTACAAACAGAAATGGGTTTATGGCTGATCATTTGATGGAGACCCGTTCCTGCTGTGAATGACACCCTGTATTCATAGCTGTTTCTTGCAACTGTTGGGCTACCCTTGTACGTGTCCATCATAGTGAGAACATACGTATCTGTCAGATTGCACCACTATAATTCTGTAGGGGCTGTGTCATAAATCTTTTCTAAATCCATTGGCACTGTATACAGTGGCATTTCTCTCTGTACTTCTGCAATGTTTGGTCTGGAAACACTGTATCTATTGTTGCCTTTCTTGGCAAAAAACCAAATTGGTTGTCACTTACTTGGGTGCTCTAGCCCTTTCCAAAAACTTTCCTCTGTAACTATTTCCAGTTGTTTCATTGTGTAACTCATTAACTCTGTATCAGAGGGGTAGCCGTGTTAGTCTGGATCTGTAGAGCAACGAAGGGTCCTGTGGCACCTTATAGACTAACAGAAAAGTTTAGAGCATGAGCTTTCGTGAGTTAACTCACTTCTTCATTAACTCTGTGTGTTTGTAATTAGTACAGATCTCATTTATGCCTAAAGATAGAAACCAGTGTGCTCTCTCCACTCATCGAGTGTTTTTTCCAGTGTGAATTAAGCAGAATAACTTTGTCATCACTCTCTCATAGCCTGATGGTTTAAATTCCTCAATTGCTATGCTGCCTGGCCACATTGCTTCATCATCTTTAATGTTCTCTGAGTCTTCACCATGGTGATAGGTGTTGTAAGATTACTGATTGCGCATACTTCCCTCAGTAGTATTCATTTTCACTGATTTCTTTTCATTTAAGCTGTTTACTTGCATCTCCTGATTTCACTACTTTCCACCAGTACTCATATGTATTCATCTGTTACACACTTCACAGCTCTGAAATTTTCTGTGCTCCTTTGCCTAATCTTGCTTACTCTCTACTGTCTCAGAGGGGTAGCCATGTCAGTCTGTAGCTTCACAACAAAAATACAAGCAGTCTTATGGCACCTCAAAGATTAACAGTTTTATTTGTTAGTTAATGTGCTTTCATGGGTAAGACCCACTTCCTCAAATTCTGGAGCAGAAATGAACAAATACCCTTCATCAGTAATTGTGCATGTGGGGCTTTAAAAGTCTGAACTTTAGCTTCCACAAGTGTTCTTTTCACCCTTTTCCTTTCCCAGCTTGTACAATAGACCTCTGACTTGCGTGGAGGTTGTCCTGTGCAACCCTGCATAGTCAAATTTCAATTTACTTGGGGGAGCCAAGAAACTGACCAGCGCAGCAGGTCTTGTCAGTTTCCTGTCTCCTGTGAGTGCCAGGGAGCTGGGAGCCAGGCTACAGCTCCCTGCTGCTCACAGGAGCAGGAAAACTGACCAGCGCAACAGATCTTGTCATTGTCCTGTCTCCTGTGAGCTGCATGGAGCTGGGAACCCGGATCCAGCTCCCCGCAGGAGACTGCCCAGTGCTGCATTGTTGGTCAGTTTTTTGGCTCCCCTGAGTGGCAGGCAGCCCAGAGCCAGGCATCAGCTCCCCACCACCCTGAGCTGTATTAAACTGTATTCCTCATAACTTTTAACTTTGTGCTGTTGCTTACACTTGCCCTTCACTGCCTCTTGCACGTCATTGGAACACTACCACTTCTCCTTCCCATGACATGCCACTCCTGTTTTTTGGCCACAGGCCAAGCACAGGATGGGCTCTGGTAGTTCAATTTCACTTTTTGTACACACGTCTCGTACTTTTGTATTCTTGGCTCTTTTATTACACATTCTCCTCTCCTCTCTTTTCTGACCCACTGATGTGTCTCCTCTCGCCTCCTGGCCTGTCTTTGTATTCTGTACAGTTTTTCATGCAGGAGATGCCATTTATTATAGTTGTACAGTGCTTGGCACAAGGCGATTCCAGTCTGCTAGGTCTCTGGGTACTCCTGCGATTTAAATATTTAAAAATAGTACCTGTGTTACCAAAGTCAATTGTCACTGGTGGAGTCTGTTCAGGTGCTGATTTTAGGGTTATGAACCCTCCAGGATAGGCCTGGAGTCCCCCGGAATTGGCATTAATCTCCCAGGGACTATTGAAAGCAATCCTGGAGATTGTAATAGGCATTTAAAAAAGATTACATCATGTTGGGAGGGACAAAAAGTCTGCTGGAATAGCTTCAGTCAGAGCAGGCAACCCTAACTAATTTTCTCCATCCTTTGCAGGGGGACCTGACAGTCTTGCTAGGATCCTGGGCAAGGTGGGCAGAGCCTCAGGAGGACTGGGGGGCAGCCAGCCCTCAGTGCTGCCCAGATTGCAGCACCCCACCCTCCCAGTTTTCAGAGCTCCCTGGAGTGTGCCACATGCAGTAGCAAATGGCAGTGGCCAGAAGCCCCAATCCCTTTTGAATTGCCGGACACTGGGGCAGTTGCCTTCTTTTCCTTCTTCCCCACTCATGGGTCAGTGGGCCGGATCCTTTGTCTTCATTTAATTGCTGCCATCTTTGATGACATTAGAACAATTTACTGAATCTGACATTAAAAGGGCAGATTTTTATTGTAGGTTTTTCAACTGTAGTGCGGAAGATTAGGAAATATTTATATCCAAGCCCTTTTCAGTGCCTGGAATAAAACACAGGTAGTGGATGTACTGTGTAGATACGGCTTATGGCATCTTAGTTGACACTTCCAAATTACTTTTCATTGGCCTATCTGGGCTTTGTTAGCTATACCATAAATTCCTGCTGTTGGAGAACTTCAGACTGAAGTTCTCCTGGGTGAAGAGTCTGCTTTCCTGTGCAGATTTGGAATCTTATTCCTGTTTTCAACTCATCCTTCAACTCTGCTTCCCAAGCTAGAAACTGAAGTCATCCATGGTCTTGTGGTCTTTTCTGTGGCTTACCTAAAGTTCTACACTCTCAACATCCAAGGGCGGGGGATAATGCTTACTGTTGCTCTAATATTTGGAAAGTTGGATGATACTGCCCTCATCCCTCCCCAAAACCTCATTGGTATGTCCTGATATTTTGTTTTGCTTTGTAGCCTCTAACACTGTAATTAGATGTTAACAAATAGTCAAAATGATGAATCAGAATGGTGAAGCCTAGCTAACGTTTTGTCAGCAAAATGAGATGTGAAATTCTGATTTGTTTAGACTTTGTTTAGACTTTCCTCATACAATTTTGTTGAAATTGACACGTTCCCCATTTCATATTTTGATTTCAGCGAAACTGCATTCTTTTATGAGATTTTGTTGTCGATATTTTTAAACCATTCTACTGGGCATTTTGCTAGTGAACTATCTAGAACTCTCATTCCTATGGACATGCAGTATGTACTTCTTTGTTCTATTTTTATGATGATAAGAACAGAAATCAGAGTTTTTCAGGCAATGGAAACTGCAATGCAGTAACACCCCAATTATCTGATGTAATTGGAACTGACAGTGGGATAACTGAAAATGTTGGATGGGGGTGGTCATGGAAGGAGAGGGCAGAGTGGGGAGCTGCCTGAGCCCCTTTGAAATTATGGCAGCTGGCTCCTTGGGGTGGGCTGCGGGATGCCAGCTGCCGCAGACCAGCTCTCTTGGGATGGCTCACTGGGTGGACAGCCCTTGCCAGTCCAGGGAGCTGAGACCCGGCTGTCCAGGGCCAAATCACTGCAGCCAGTTTCCTGGTGGTCAGCTACTGCTGGTCCTGGGCCATGGAGCTGCCACTGGCTCTGGGACAGGGAGCCCTGGCTGGCTGGGATGGTTTGCCAGCTGCCCCTGGCCAGCTCCCCGTACTGGGCGGGGAGCACTGCTGGCCCCTGTGGGGCCCCTGGCTGCCCAAGGCGTGCTGCCAGCTGTGCAGTGCTGGGGGAGATTATCCAACCCCCAGTTATCAAACATTCTGTTTCATCACACACCACGTCAGGCGGTGTCGGATACAATGGAGTGTTGGTTAACTGGGGGGTGGGGGTGGGGGGGTCAGATAACCAGGGTTTGCCTGTATATCATTCCTCTCTGTTTTTCCCTAAATAACCTGCCTGTTTGTATTCTGAGCTCAAAAAACCACGGAGGCCGTTGGATTCTATGTTGATGAGTGCCACACTGAATGAGCATTGTCTTGTGATTCTCTTATACTCAGCATTTCAAAATGTGTCACAGAAAGGCGTTGCAGAAAAGTAAATTGCATTATGCACTTAATATCGACAGCTATGTGAATGCTATTGCTATGGGCAGTCGTTAAAATGCAGGCTCTAATTTTGCTTAGAGAGTCCCATGTCCACTATTATCTGTGCGTGCAGAACTGAGCAATGATCTTCTTAATGACCTTAATTCTAGAGATGGCTTACTGGGTGTCTACATGCAGTTTGTGCATTGGGAATCATTGGCAAAAATTGTTCGTGTTCTCAAATCTGTCACTGATATGATGGTTAACAGCTAAATAACTTTTGCTATTTAAACATAGCATAATACAGCAATTAGAGCTTACTGTAAGTTTTAGTTGGCTACAGTCTGTTTTGTCCCCTACAGTCCAAAATAAAGGATGACTTGGTGTTCACAGCACACCCCACATTGTCACACCAGAATGACATTTATCACATCACCTTGTGACGTGATTACGAATTCATTAACACAGTCATTAGGTACGCCTGTCTGTCTGTCCCTGCTCCCAGGTATAGAGAACTTGTATTGATCACAAAATTTATTAATTATTAAGCATTATGTAAATAGAAGCCAATCACAACCAGAGTCTGCTGGTGACAGAACCCTGTAGCTCTCTGCAGATGAGAACCCACCCACCAAAATGGAGATGACCAGTGGCGTCTGAAGCCAGACCCAGAATAATATACACTTCACATATAATTAAAGGCTTAATAGAACAACAGCACTACTAGTAGTAAAGTGTCTTTCTGGTGCAGCAAAGAATTGTCAATGCTGCCCTCAGTTATATTGCCGGTGTGGAACTGGGTCAGGGGTTTGCAACCTGTGGCTTCAGTTTAAGGACTTCTTTGTGGCACCCGATGTTATAATTGTAGGCTGTGGCCACACTTGGGCAAAACTTTGAAATAGCCATGCAAATGTCATTTCGAAGATTACTAATGAGGCGCTGAATTGAATATTCAGCACCTCAGTAGCATTAGGACGCTTCTGGCTGCGGTGTTTCACAAGCGCTGCTTTCGAATGTGTGCGGCTCGGCTCGGCTACATGGGGATTCTTTTCGAAAGGAGAGGGGAATAAGGGGATTTCAAAATGTGCGGGGTCCTTTTGAAAAGGACCACCATGTAGCCATGCTGCGCGCCGCGGCCAGAAGCGTCCTGATGCTAATGAGGTGCTGAATATTCAATTTAGTGCCTCATTAGTAATCTTTGAAATGGCCATTTGCATGCCCATTTCAAAGATTTACCCAAGTGTGGTCACAGTCGCAAAGTTTTTTGGGGAAAAAAAAAACCTAACAAAACCTCCTGATTATTTTTGATAAACAGTGAACATCTAAAAGCCCAAAAATGAACAACTCAGATCTAAATAGGAAACGATATGTGATCTTAAAATGTTTGCTAACTCCCCCAAACATCCTCCAGACAGAAAGAAGGTTTGGGAGTGAAAGTCAGGACAACACCAGCACAAAAACACATGGAAGGAGTGAGGAAATAGAATATGTAAAAAGTTTGTGAACATCCTGAAGTAAATGTGTATCAACATTACAAATCATTGTGTGTACGATGTTCTTAAAATAGTGGTTACAAAACGTATGGTCTGAAGTTATTTGTTAAGGACCGTCTCGTATTCACATGCATTGCGGCTCTTCAGTTATTGATTTTTTTTTTTACCAAATTGGAAGAGATGTCTCTTATTGCTATTTTGGTTGCTGATCCCTGAACTAGGTGTTCTGACCTATTTATCTATGTGCAAAGGTGCTACTCATCCCAGTGCCCAGGAAACTGTAAGGGAAGGAACTGTTTTGTTTCCTGCAAACTGGTTTCCAATGAAGCTGTGCTGGAATCAAACAAAACTTGCCAACTTTCTTGATTTCATTGTGCAGTATGCAACTTTTGATCTGAGCTGGTGCCAGTTGCATGGAGACATGAGCCACTCCTGTCTCTGACTGACTGCCTTCTCCTCTTCCCTGCCTCCTGGGAAATCAGGTCTGCTTCAGGAGTCCAGAGCGCTCTTCCCATATCCCAGCAGGACCCAGGAGAAGTTTTAACTAGGGATGTATGAGGAGAGGGAGCAGGTTACACCAGGTCAGAGGATGGGAGGGGAGAAGAAGAAGCCAGGCCCTGCTCACTCCCCTTCAGTGGACAAATGAGTGTGCCCCTCTCCACTCAGTTCCTGTCCCTGCTCTCCCAGGGGAGAGAAGGGGAAGGCGAAGATGGCTGCAGCTTCCTCCCCCAACCTGAAGGCTGGGGTTGGAGGACGCCTAGTGGAGCTTGAGGAGCATGGGTTGGAGATGTGGGATTCCAAGGAGTATAACTGGAAGGCTGGAGGAGGGGGCAGATGTGGGGCTGGTCTTGGGGGCTAGAGAGAATCTGGAAGCTCTGCATCCTCAGGCAGCCAGTGAGAGCTCCTGTAGCAGGAGCCCGGTCACGTCACTGTGTAAACTTGGGGAGAACTGGCAATACACTAACTGCACATGCACAGTGGGGGTGCAGGAAGGCCTTCAAACATTAAAATACAGGGTAAAATCCCCAATATAATCTTGGGGGAGAAAAGGGCTTTTTAGTCTCTGGTTTGTGATTTTTGAATTTCTAGACTTGGCATGACAAAGAGAGAGGCTTGTACATACTTGAGTGTGTTAATATATCTGGGGCTAAATTAATTTTACATGATTTTTCCATATGTTCTTGCTGTAAAACTTGGAAAGCTACTCAGTTAATTATTGAAGAATCAGTGAAACTCTTCTGCACTCACCAACTTGCACTTCATTCTATAGTCTGCCTTTTTTTTATGGAGTTGCTGAGATTAGCATCTGTAAAGTCATTGTTAGAGTACAGGAGCATTTTCTGCTTCCAAATACACAAGAGATTAACTCAGAATTCACGTTCCCTTTTCCTTCCTTGCCACTTAGTGAAGGGCTTCTCCTGAGGAGGTGAAAGAAAGGGAGATATTCCAGTGGATGGATAGGATTTAGGGCTCATCTACACTGTTTTGGAAGACTGACTCGCTCAGGGTTATCTTCCAGGTTTTGATTTTGTGTAGGTTGACCCCGTGCCCCTCATGATATACGAGGAGTATGGAAGGTTGAAGGCAGAAACTCTCGCATTGACCTTCCCCTGTTAAGACAGGCAACTTAGCCAAGTGTAGATATGTCGATTTTTAACTAGCAAATTGGTGTAATTAAAGTTGCGTATGTGTGGTCAACTTCTGCTCATGCATCTGACTAAATGGGTCTTTGCCCACGAAAGCTTGTTCTTCAAAATATGTTAGTCTATAAGGTGCCACAGGACTTCTTGTTGTTTTCTATGTCTAGTGTAGACAGGCTTAGTAATTGAATGGTGAGGTCTTGTTTAAGCCTCAGGATTTAGGAGGTCTGTGTGTGTAAGCTTGCTTGTTAACTGTTGTATGATAGTAATTCTTTCTAGCCTAAAAGACCTAATAACTATTGTTTTGATGGTTTGACCATCCTACAGTCAACTACTGCTGGAATTTTGTGACTTTAGTGTGACCAACTCTGTTTTATATTTAACAATGAGTTTTCTTTTTTTTTTTTCCCACAATTGAAGTAGGATTTCAACATAGCAAACTCTTCAATAATGTAGAGATACATTCATTCTCTCTCTCTCTCTCTCTCAGGTATAGGAGTTTATTCTTCATAGGAATAGGGCAAAGATTTTTTTAAAAGGACTAGTATTATTGGTGCACATGAAATACTTTACATAAGCCTAGAGAGAGAAGGGGAATGGGGGTATTTTTTAATTGGATCAACTTCTGTTGTGAGAGACAAGGTTTTGAGCTTACACAGAAGCTTACAGCTCTGTAGACCAACATGAAAGTTGGTCCAATAAAAGATAAGACCTCACCTACCCAGTCTCTCTGATTTACTGTGCCGAACATGGCTACAACAACTCTGTTGTTTTACAGGAGCATGACATTTTCCTTGAAAATCAAAATGCTTTGCAGCGTCTCATATTTGACACCCAAAAATCACTAGGGAGTTTTGAAAATGTAGGCTGTTCTATCTAACCAGACTAAATTCCTTTAAACTAGTGGAATTTATAGATGCTGCCAGACCACTGGCAAAGCTTATAAAGTTCATCTGGACCCAGTGAAGCTGTCAGGTGTGGTTTGGTGTCACTTTCAGAAGGTCTGTCACCTGGCCCTTTTAGTCCAGTGCACTGGACCACAAGTAGGATTATTCAGTAAAACAAACAGGAAGTTTCTAATCCAAGCTGGCTTTGACTTTTTATGATGTCTAACTTTTCCTAAGGAAATATTTTGCCTAACGTTGAGAATTTAAAAACAAACAAACAAACGAACAAAAAACCCTGTGGCTGGAGACTACACATGCAAAATTTCAGGAAGAAAGGGAATATATTTTAGTGATGGTGAAAATCTGTTTTACAATGGAAAGAAAGTGGCATTCTGAGTTATGTAGTAGTAGTATATAACTCCAATGACAAGCGTACATAGGGTATGTCTCTGCTGCTCCACAGTTTGGAATAGAGGGGTGTGTGTAGTTGTGCTCACCAAGGTGTTGCACTGAACAACTTTTTTTTCTCTCTCTGTTACATATTCATCATGCCTGTTCACTTTCAGCACTGTTTGCAGATCTAGAGAAGTGGGTTGGCCCTATGAAAACTCATCACCTAATAAATTATTGTGTAAGTCTTTAAAGTGCTGCAGGACTGTTTTTTTTGTTTAGCAAAGATACAGACTAACACTGCTATCTCTCTGTGACTTAACTCTGCCGTGTGGCTAAACACAAAGCTCTTCAAACAGGATTCCATTAATGCAAACTGGGACTCTCTTATTTTGGACCTGCAGTACCCACATGACGGGAGTGACAATTCACCACTCTGGGGCACACTATTATTACATCCAGACTTCAGGGCATTAGACAAGTTCTTAGGATGGGTCTATAATGGATTTCATACTGAAATGCCTTTACAAACATGAACTAATTAGTATGAGTTACAACAGTAGAGTCATTTTCCGGAATGTGTATATGCATGTGTGTGTCTGTGTGAGGAATGCATGTGTGTTCATACTACTAAATAATAATACTGGGTTGTGTATCAGGAAATTCACCAACTTGTTTCTAGAGTGAGCAGAACTACATAGGCCAGGGGTGGGGAACCCCCAATCTGGACTGCAGCTTGCCTGGATCCAACCCCTAACGCTCAGGGCTCCTCTCCCCAGTATCTGGCCTCCAACGGGATGGGAGGCATGGAGCCGCCCAGGCTCTGCCGGGAGGTGGGGTGGGGGGAACAGGAAGCAGCTCCGCATAGCACTGCTGCCCCTCCCCCAATTTGGTAAGGGAGAGGGGCAGCGGCAGTGCTGCATGGTGCATGGATGCTTTATTCTACTCCTCTTATTGGCTGGTATTCCAGCCAATTGGAGCAGCTGTGGGTGGTGTCTGGGAGTGTGAGGGTGGCACAGAGCTATGTGTATCCTTAGGGTGCTTCACAGATAAGCTGCACCCCCATCACCTAGACCCCAGATCACCCACTCCCCACCCATTCCTGCACCCTCTCCCACCCAACCCTCCTGCCCCCAGTCTGCTCCCGCACCCTCCCTCCCGCTCAGACCCCACAGCCCACTTCCTGGCAGAGCCCTCCCACACCAGAGCCTAGAGGGGCCCACAGAATGTACTATTTCTGCCCCCCCCCCACCCGCTCTGGGGCGAGCGTGTGAGAGGAATGAGGGCAGTGTCTCCTTTTTGTTTGCTTTTCATTTAGGGTTTTTTTTTGTGGGGGGCAGGAGGGGGCTTCTCACTTGAGCAACCCCTGACTGAATCCTTTTTGTGTCAGTGGCCCCCAACCCAAAAAAAGTCCCCCACCCCTCACATAGGCCACACTGTCCCTAGTCCCCTCCCCGTTCACTGCTGCCCCCGAGCACCGGAACCTGGGGAATTACTGGGGGACCTGGTGCCAGCAGCAGGGGTCGGTGTCTCCCCATCTCCTTGTATTCACTGCGGTGAGGAGAAGCAAAGTGACCCAGTCCCAGCCTGCTGCACTCCTCTGAGTCCAGTTCCCAGAAATGTCACTTGGGGAGCAGCGTGAGCTGGGGGCCGGGGCGCTCTGCTTCCTGCTGTTGCAGTGAAGTGGTGTGTCCCTGCTTGGAGAATGGAGTAGAATGGACCACTGGGAGCTGCAGTGGTGTAGTGGGACAAGAGGCAGCACACAGAACTGTCTCCTCCCTATACCTCTCCACCCCTCCACTTCTGTCAGGGTCCACAGAGGTGAACCAGCAGCAAGATGGTTCTGCGAACAGTGTGGGGCCATGGCATGCAGGCAGCTTACCTGAGCCCTGATGTGTCACCAGATTTTTAGCAGGAGATTGTGACTGACTGGCAGAGGCTCCAGGATTGACCAGTCAATTGTGATCAGTGAGTTGGTGACCAAAGAACTGTATGTAGTTGTGGCTTTATATTTGCAGAGTTCCCGTACCCTCTCTTACCCTGAGCCACTGGGCTGCAATCCTTGAAGCCCCTGGGTTAATCTAGCCCTGGCTACCTCATGCTGGAAACCACTTGCCCATCATGGGCTCTGATGATGCACTGTTGATTTTTCTTTCATTTCCTCCGACATTTTCCTTGCATGCTTATTATTGGTTTGTGTAAGTGTAATGACTAGAAGTTGCTACAGAGATCTGCATCTGTGTAGGCTCTTGCTAAACCTGATTATATCAGCTGATTGCATAACTATGACTTCACAATCAGGGTGTTTCCAAAATTTAGTCTGTAGCTGGGTAAGGGGCTGTTAGATTTACAAGTTAAGCAGATAAGGACATTTGGAGAAGTGTTGTCTTGAACAGTATAATTAGAGCCCTCTGGTGATACAAAATTAGTATCAACATCCATTCCTTAAAAATAGTCCACAGATATAAACTGAGTATCATCTGATGCATGATCTGCAAAAAATGTTCCATGGATATAAAGTGGATTTGAAGTGTAGTAGGTTTGTTTGTTTTTTAAGATCAGGAATTTTAAACTTAGATATTTTCTTAGGAATGAACAAAAAAAAATGCCAGTCACGATAAGATAATTCCACTAGGATTAAATCAATATATTAATACAAATATTCCTGGCATCTCCTTCTTTCCATAGTCCAGTTTTCAACACTTTTGTGATCTAGTCTTAGTCTGTTGCAGAAAATTCCCAGTTTACTTAAGCAAAAATCCCATTCATTATAACTCAAATATTCATTGAAACATGATGTTCAGTGGTTGGATCTAGGTGTAATTAATCACTATATTTGAAATTTAGATTATGGGTTGGTTCAGTGTAAACAGTTAAAATGACAGAAGTCATCAAACCACTTTCTTCTTCAAATGTTAAAAGTTCTAGATGGCTTTATCTTCCGTTTCACCTCACAAACCTGAAAATATACATGGTAAAATTACATTTCTTTCCCATGGAAGTGCAGGTGGAAGGACTTTGGCTTTAGAATACAGTGGTTTGAGCATTGGTCTGCTAAAGTCAGGGTTGTGATCTCAATCCCTGAGGAGGCCATTTAGGGATCAGGGGCAAACATATCAGGGATGGTGCTTGGTTCTGCCAGTAGGGCAGGGGACTAGACTAGACCTCTCAAGATCCCTTCCAGTTCTATGAGATGTGTGCATGTGTCACTATTACTTGACTCTGTTAGTAATTTTTCTAGCAGTGTGTTTTTTGTTTATTATAAATCTCCCTTTCAGTTAGAGTGAGATGTCATTAGACCAGGCAGTGTCCCATCAATGAACACTGGAGCTCTCTCCTTGTTTCAAGAAGGTCAGAACGTAGACTTACTCAAATGGCTGCCTCAAAGCTTTATTTCCTGCAGTTATTTTTCTGTGTGATTTAGGTAGGATAGTTTTATGGGCCTGGAGCAGCATGTACAAAGCACACATACAAAGATTTTTTCCCCTGTAATCTGGTGCAGTGGTAGCCACTTCTTAGTTAAGATTGCAATTGAAATTCCATTTCTAGCCTAATTTTGGTTCCTCATCTAAAATAAAAATACATTGGTAGGATCAATATTGGTGCAAATGACATTATCTGCAAAATTTTGAAATAAATCCAAGAAAAGATTCTTGAATAAATCACTCTAGCATGAGATATGATAAATGCCACCCCAAAGTTCTTCTATTTTTGTCTCTGTGTAGTTAAAAAAAACTCGGAAGGGAGTCCCTAGCAAAGATCTTATGACTAGAACCAAGTATCAGAAGGGTAGCTGTGTTAGTCTGTATCCGCAAAAATGATGAGAAGTCTTGTGGCACCTTATAGACTAACAGATATATTGGAGCATAAGCTTTCGTAGGCAAAGACCTGCTTCATCAGATGCACTTTGAAGTGGATCTTTGCCGATGAAAGCTTATGCTCCAATATATCTACTCGTCTATAAGGTGCCACAGGACTTCTTGTCACTTTTGTGTAAATTTGAATGTAGTCATATTGCCAAAGAATGTCAGCTGCTGTGATCCTGGCTTTGCTAATTAGAGGGTGGCCTGCATTTTCTTTTTAAACAGAAAACAAATGAATCCTGAAGTTTGTAGAGAACTCAAGTTGCTGGATAGATGTGTCAGTGGAAAAAATACTTCCCTGCTACCTCTAGTTAAAAAAGCTCAAAAGAAGTTTTTTCCCTTATGCAATGCTGGGAGATGTACAGAAGAATAAAGAGCATCTCTCCTCCCTCTTAGTTCCTCCCTCACGTCAACAGGAAAGAAGCCCTGGTTCTGACTAACCACAGATCTGTACAAAGGAGGGCCTAAGATCTGAGGCTGGGGATAGCAGGAAGCCTGGGATGGTGAGTGGACCACTTCCCATCCTCTTCCTCTTCCCATGGATCCAGGAGGTCTGCAGGATGGGAAAATTGCAAGCAAACTGTCAGGAGATCATTGATTGTTCCCCCCAAGCCTTGGGCTCATTTAGGCCTCCCTCTTTCAGGCTAGTGAGAGGCTACTTAGGGACCATCCTAATTGCTAGTGGACTTTTTTTTTTTTATAAATCCTCACCAACTGTTCCTGTTCTGGCTACAGGGAAGGGAGGCTTTCTCGCAGCTTGATTATAGTTCTCAGACTCCTTGACATACTCTACTCTCTTAAGTCTGTCTTTGTGTCATCTTAGCAAGTCTCCTCAGAGTAGTGCTTTGTGGTGGTACTCCAATTATGTGAAGGCTGTCTTTACAATTTGCTCCCTCTGGCATGTGAAGTCTTTCTGCAGGGACTCTCTCACATGCTGCAGTTGTGTTTATTTCTCTTGTGTGGAGTAGGAAGAGTCATGATGAGAGAGAGAAGTTGCTGTCCCATAGGAAAAACCCAGTTATTTTCCCACTGAAGCCAATGGAAAGACTGGTCTGCATGCCTGGTACTTCCTACCAACTAATACAGCAAGGTCCCCACATTCAGGAACGTTAAGTTTATTCAATTATTCGTGAGCAGCTGCTTCCTGGGGCCCCAGGGCAGGGAGTGCCGGCAGCCACTGCTTCTTGGTGCTCCAGGGCAGGGAGCACTGGCGGCTGCTGCTTCCCTGGGGCCCTGGGTAGGAGCGCTGGCAGCCACTGCGTTGCTGGGGCTCTGGGTGGGAGCCTTGGCAGATGGGGCTCCAGCTGGGGAGTGCCGGTGGCTGCCATATTTGCGAAATTCAACTTTTGCGAGAGTTCTCAACACCGAACCCTTGCGAATGTTGCGACCCTGCTGTAATGAGGTTTCAGTTACAGCATCATATTGTTTTTAACACCTTCTGAGTGTGATATAGTCCATGGTGTCCATTGGAACACTGGGTTGGAAAGATCAATGTTTCTCAACTAGAGGTGTGTGTACCCTTTGAGGTACACCAAGGTCTTCCGGGGCTACATGAACTCATCTAGATATTTGCCTAGTTTTACAATTGGCTACCTAAAATAAAAAAGTAGTAAAGTCAGTGCAACCTAAACATTAATTCAGACAATGAATTTTTTCTCAATATTTCTATTCCAATTCATTTATTTGATAAGAAGATGATGGAAAGTCTGCAAGTTTTCAGTAATTGTCTTCTGTGATATTTGTGCCTATTTTTGTAACTAGTTTTTAAGTGAGGTATAGCTTGATGGCATACAAAAAAAATCTGACTCCTGAAAAGGATACAGTAATCTAGAAAGGTTGAAAGGCACTTGTTACTTTAGGGCCATGTTTCTCAACCATTATGCAAGATAAGTCTGGAGTGTACTTACCTTTTTTTTTAGTAAAAGGTGTACTTTACTTTTAAAAAGGTCGAGAAACACTGAGAAAGATTGTCAGTGCTTCTTGTAAGGACGTTTTTATATTCCTGCAGAATATGTTGTGAATGCTTTAGGGTTTTTATTTTGTTTTTGACTTGCTGGAGGAAGTGGGAGGATAATCTCACCCATTTGCATAACATTTTTGAGCAACTGTTATTACTTATCTTATTGTTCTAGGTGCACTCTTTATAGCAAGTGATGCTATTTTATTTCTTATGAATTACTTTAAATTGCTAGCCAAGTGTCTGTGGTTTCTTCAGTGTAAACTAGGTTGAACTCACTGACTATGTAAGAAAAATAGTTGTGAAGTTATATTCTTTTGTTTTTCCCTCTGTTCTATACATACTTTGACCTTCTATTTACTGACCACATACGAAGTTTTCTGGAAACAAAAAACCCAAGAATAGGTTTTAATTTCAGTGTGTCTCTTCTTTTTCTTTCATCAAACATATGATTCATAATTAAGGCTTTATGTATCAACACCTTCCCTGTTCCTCCTCTTTTTCAGAGAAGAGGGAAGCAAAATTAAAAGTAGCTTTTAGAAATGCTAAGTCTTTGCCATATGCATATTTAAACGTATTTCTAAATACTTTAATTTGTAGTACTTCTGGTTTTTTAATTAAAGTGGAAAACTGTATTTGGATAGTTACATTATTTTGAAAAACTCATGATGTAGATTGTCTACAGAAAAAAACGCTTTCAGCTGTGCATGTGATTTAACTTAGTCTTGCCATGTTATGATTGTGCTTGAAATAATTTGCAGCTTGATGGCGAAGGAACTGCATTTAGAAATGAATTGAAAGATAGCCCACAGATAAAAATGGTGTGCCAAATTGCTCTGATTGTGATGAATGTGTTATGTGCAAGTTGTTGTTTGTTGTTTCCTTCTTTCAGGATTAAGTATTGTAATAAGCAGAGGCCTAATGCTTCAAATTATCTAGCTGAGATAGTAGGGGAGGAAAGGAAGGAATGAACATCAGGTTAGCATTGCATTAACTCCTTTATGACGCTTTCATTTCCCAGAATACAAAATGATATTGTGGTTGGCTTTTTTTTTCTTTCTTAAAATTTCTGGCATGTTACAGTCTGTTTGGTCTTTGCGTCTATGGACTCCCCCATCTGTCTGTTAATTGCTTAGCCACCAGCTTAGCACTGTTGAGTGGGCCTTTTATCGGAGGGAATTTGAGTCCATCAGAATTTGCCACCAGAGGCAACTCTCCTCGGGGAACAGAAGGGTCTGTCTGAGCCTGGCAGGTTACACTGCAGTCAGATTGCACTCATTTTCTTTTTTGCCAAGAAATTTAAAAAAAAGAGACTTTTAATGATTCCCTCCTATTCATCAGTGCTGGATTTATTGCGTAGGTGATACCACATTAATAGGATGAAGCAGTAGAATTACGGAAAGAGAATAAAGGATATATTTTTTATTTTCAGTGAACTGACAATATTAATTTAGTGGTATTTTAATTCAGGCAATAAGTTTGTTCAGCACTATCCTGAAGTGACTTGATGTCAAGGGGACTTTTGCTACTGATTTAATGGGAATAGGATTTGGCCTCTTGTGAAGAAGACAGGAAAGACATGGAAGTGTGCACATGCAGAAGAGATCATTTACTATAATATGTGGTGTGCTTGCTTTATCTTCTAGCTTTTCTTTTTCTCTGAAATATTAATTTTTTAACTCTTCTTTATAAATCTTTTCCTCTTTCATATGCTGTATTAATTGGTTCATATGTTAATAGTTCCTGAACTGTTTTCCCTGGTATCCAGTTATTTTGTCATTATGAAGAGCCATAGTTTAGATTTTTCAGACTTTTATTACATGCTTCTTACGTCTCTGTTGTGGTGTCTGATGACCTAGTGCACTGATAACTAGTATTCATACCTATCAGAAACTACCTATATTCTAGACAATTGAATATGCACTATATTGATGTAACACCTGCTGTACCTGTACACAGTTTTTGCTGAATGAGCTATGTCAGCCATGGGGGTGAAAGGGTATGTGTGGTTTCCTTCCCCTCTCTCCATACTCCCAGTGGGCATAGCTGTGCTGGCAGGACTCTTACTGCACACACAACTAAGCTGAAAGAAGAGTGCTTGTGTCTGTGTAGCTCAGGGCTTCTCAAACTTCATTGCATCGTGACTCATTGTCGTCATCAGCAACTGTGGGCTCAGCACCCGTTGGTTTCTGATGCCTCTCTCACTATCTCCTTCCATCTTTCCCTGTCCAGTGCGGAGTGGCTTAGTTTCTGTAGACTAGCTCCGCACCAATCTACTATATCATCTACCCATTCTCTGTGGGGTCTGCCTCTCCTATTCGAACCATCCATTATGCCAGATACCAGGGTCTTGACCTTTCATTCGCAGTTCATTCTGCAAATATGCCCAAATAGTTGTAGCTTCCGTTTTACAACTTTCTGCAGGAGGTTCTCTTTCGGCTGTATCTTCCTATATAATTCCTCATTGGTGACCTTCTCCAACCATCCTATTCTCAGGATATTTCTATAACCACTCCTCTCAAATACCAATATTCTTCTCTTCAAATCTTTCACTGTCATCCATGTCTCACATCTGAACAACATGCCACTAAATACACATGTTTTCAAGATGGTCAGCTTCATTGCTAAGCTAATCACTTTGTTTTTCCGGATCTTACCCATCGCCTTCAAACTCGCTCTTGCTTTGGATATTCTAGTTGCTATTTCCTTCTTACAGTCTAGATCATATGTTGTTACTCTCCAGATAGTTCAATCCCAGCTACACTGATCTTTCTTCCTAGTTCCTTATCTCTGAATACCATTGTTTTTGTTTTATAGATGTTCACAATTAGTCCGTACCACTTCCCTTCTTCGTTTAGCACCTGCACCATTTTTGCTAGCTTCTCCTCATCTTCCTCAGTGATAACTGTATCATCTGCAAACCTCAAGTTGTTAATTCTTATCCCATGCACAGATATCCCTTCTACCTCTTCCTTGATCTTGTCCATAGTGATGACTTTCTGCCAACAAAAATTACTGCACAACCCCAGGAGGGAAGAATGAAGCCTTAGCTCTCCTGAGCCCTGCTGCTCTGGGGTCATGGGGGAAACGCTGAAGCCCCAAGGCTTCAGCCCAAGGCAGCAGCCTCTGTGACTGGAGCACCACCACCCGTGGCTGAAGCGCTTGGGCTTTGGCCCCTGGCACTCAGGCTTCAGAAAATGTTTAAGGGGTCGCAAGTTAAGTTCCCTCTAAGTTGCAGGGCTGTGGAGTGGCCTGATAAGCCCTGCACTGCTTCTCAAGGCTTCCACACACAGGTGCTGTGGCAGCGGCTGGCTGGGGTGGGAGGACTGTGCCTCATCCCCAGCTGTGGCAGCTCCCTACTGGGGTTGGAGGAGAGGCACGCTTCTCTGGCTCCAGCAGGGAGCTGCTGCCGCAGGCATAGGAAGCACTCTTTCTGGTCACAGTGGAGGGATTTCATGGCCAAAGGCAAGGAGCCTTTTTGTCAACTCAACCCAGCCTCAACAGGGCTGCCACAGAGGCATCTGTCCACTAGACCAGAGCTGCTGTGGTGAGAGAAGATGGAGCAACCCTGTCTCCAAGGAGAGCCTTTCTAATTTGAGATACACAACTCCTAGAACTGGAATGGACCTTGGGAGGTCATCTAGTCCCAGTCCCCTGCCCTCCTGGCAGGACCAAGCACCATCCCTGACATCTATTTGCCCCAATCCCTAAATGGCCTCCTCAGGGATTGAATTCACAACCCTGGGTTTAGCTGGCCCATGCTCAAACCACTGAGCTATCCCTCCCTCCGTACCTCAAATCCCTTGTCCCTAGCCCCACCCCAGAGCTTGCACCACCAGCTAGAGCCCACCCCACTACCACACGTCAAACCCCTCAGCCCCACCCCTGCCCCACCACCTCATCCATTTGCAGAATGTAATTTGTCATGTGCACCAATAAAGATGTGATGGGTCGCTCATCATCTCCATATTAATGCACATGACAAAATTCATTTTGCACACGTACATAAAAAAATTAGAGGGAACACTGGTCATGACCCACTTTGGGATCCTGACCTAGAGTTTGAGACTGGCTGCCATAGCTAATATGGTTTGGGGAGATGAATTCCTTCTGGCATACATAGATCTTCATTAGGGCATTCTGTCAGCTTTGGGGTTGCCAACTGTCCAGGATTGGCTTAGAGTCTCCTGGAACGGGCACAGATCTTCAAGTGACTATTAGAATCAATCAGGTATTTTAAGAAAATGACATTATGTCATATTGTGGGGGTGGGGGAGGTGTCCCCGAATAGCTTCAGTAGCAGTTGGCAACTGTAGTCAGCTTAGTTATACTAACACAGGCTCGGTAGTTTAGAGGTGGCCTAAATTGTAGGTACCTGCCTGATTCTTTAATCAGTTGCGCTCCGGCAGTACATTCAGACACTGAGGAGCAGAAGTGCCCCTTTGTGTCAGTGAACGGAGTCTGGTTGCAATTCCTGTGCTGGTTTCTAAGCCACCCTCCTCACAGCTCCTGTGGGAGAGGTTTTGTGAAGGGGAGTTGCTGGAACAAGATGGGTTCAGACAGTGGCTGATCCCTTGATGGCCACTGCCAGCTGATACAGGTTAGAGCAGCACCTATGCCCCCCTCTAGATTATTGTCCAGGGCTGGGCAGAGAACTATGATGCTGTACCCAGCTCCCTGATGGTTCTCCTGCCCTGCTCCCACACTCTCCACACATTCAGAGGAGAGCAGATGCAGCAGGAAATCTTGGTCAGAATCTCATTATTTTGTAAACATTAATGAACGAATTCTCCCAGTATCTCTTTAAATAGACAAGTATTATCCTCCTTTCCAGTGTGAAGAAAATGAAGCACAGGGAAGTTCAGTTTTTCATCCAGAGTCACAAACAAAGTTTGTGTTGGTAGTTTATGATGAGCCACTTGCTGACTATTTTATGTAAGGTGTTATTTGCACATAGTGTCTGTACGATATTCTGTAGAAAAGAACCACTGTTTTTATTAGGTAAGTATTGTACATAATATCCATTCCCAAAGATTCAGTTTACGAGAAGGCCACATTTCAACATGTTATGCAATTTTGAAGTAGTGCTAAAGTAATGACACAAATCAATAAAATGGAGGAGTTTCAAAGCAGAGACACCTGCCCATGACTTTCTCTGCAGAGCATTGATATGAGTTGTCGCTGAAACCCAGGGTTTAATTCTCAACTCTAATTCTTCTGGATTTGTTTGTCAGATTTATCTCCATCAACTATATCTGTGTGCCGTCTCTTTTCTTGGTTTCAGATGTGTATTTTTCACTGACTTATCTGCCTACTCTATCGTTTCATTTTTGGTAAAAATTATGTTGTTGTATTCTTATGCTTAAATGGAAGGTGCACCTTGAATTCTGACCCAGATCCTTTATTACTCTTTAACATATTTCCATTGGCAGACTGATCAAGTCTTGCAGGTTTGGTGGGGAATCACACATCTTATTGAATGCAGGTTGAACCTCTCTAATCTGGCACTCTGTCGTCCAGCAACATTTGTAATCTGGAATTATTTTAGTTAGTCGGAGATCCCCTTATCATGGTTTCATAAAGTTTGTGTGCAGCCAGTGTCCGTGCCCTCAGTGTTCTGTGCTGTTATTTAGCTGTAATTTACCCCATGTCTTCTAAGAGCTGATGAAGTGGGTCTGACCCACGAAAGCTCATCACTAAATAAATCATTTTGTTAGTTTTTAAAGCTCTACATTTCTACCTCTTTGCTTTGCTTTCTAAGAGCCCAGTTAGCAGTGGAAGTGTTGGTAAAGCTGCTAGACAATATTGACCTCCCATGGTCTGGCAAATTCTCTGGTTTGGCACTGGTTGGGTCCAAGGGTGCTGGACTTGAGAGGTTCAACCTGTACTCTGAGATTAAAGTCTAAAAATGGCCATATTGCATTGAAACAATGGCCCATCTATTCCAGTCCTGTCTTCCAACAGTGTCCAATGCCAGATGCTCCAGAGACATGAAGAGATCAGTGAAACCACTAAGCAATCCAAACCCTGTCATTCAGTTCCAGCACCTGGCAGGCAGAGGCTTAGGGGCATCCAGAGTGGTTGCATCTCAGGCCATCTTGGGTAATAGCCCTTGGTAAATTAATTTTTGTATTAATTTATCTGATTATTTTTACCAGGTTATAATTTTCGCTTTTATAACATCCCCTGGCAATGTGTTTCGAGCTAATTACGTATTGTGAGAAGTACTTCCTTTTAATTGTTTTAACCTGATGCCTGTTAATTTTACTGAGTGGCTGTGGGTTCTTGTGTTATGTGAAGGAGTAAATTATAGTTCCCTCTTCACTTTCTCCATTCTTGATTTTACAGACCTCTACCATATCCCCCATTAGTCATCTCTTCACCAAACTAAAATGTTCCAGACATTTTAATGTCTCCTTGTGTTACACTCCCCAATCACTTTGTTCCCCTTCTCAATACATTTACACACACACACACACACATCTTTTTTAAGATGGGATGACCAGAACTGCATTCAGTATTTAAGATGTAATGTACCGTGGATTTCTGTAGTGATACTATGATATTTACTGTCTTATCCATCCCTTTCCTAATGGTTCCTAGTATTTGCTTTGTTCATTGCTACATACTGAGCAGACAGTTTTTCAGAGAACTGTCTACAGTAACTCCCAAGATGTCCTTCTTGAGTGGTTGACTCATTTCTTACATCAGTCCCTGGAAAAATCATGGAGGGGCTCCTCAAGGAAGTCATTTTGAGGCACTTGGAGGAGGGGAGAGTGATCAGGAATAGTCAGCATGGATTCATGAAGGGCAAGTCACGCCTGACCAATCTGACTAGTTTCTACGATGAGATAACTGGCTCTGTGGATAGGGGAAAATCAATGGGTGTGATTTATCTTGACTTTAGCAAAGCTTTTGATACGGTCTCCCACAATATTCTTGTTGGCAAGTTAAAGGAATGTGGATTGGATAAATGGACGGTAAGATGGATAGAAAGCTGGCTAGAAGGTCGGGCCCAGAGGGTAGTGATCAACGGCTCAGTGTCGGGATGGCAGTCGGTTTCTAGTGGAGTGTCCTAAGGTTTGGGTCTGGGTCCTGTTCTGTTCAACATATTTATCAATGATCTGGATGAGGGATTGGATTGCACCCTCAGCAAGTTTGCGGATGACACTAAGCTAGGGGGAGAGGTAGATATGCTGGAGGTTAGGGACAGGGTCCAGACTGACTTAGACAAATTGGAAGACTGGGCTGCAAGAAATCTAATGAGGTTCAATAAGGACAAGTGCAGAGTCCTGCACTTGGGCCGGAAGAATCCCAAGCATTGTTACAGGCTGGGATCCGACTGGCTTGGTAGTAGTTCTGCAGAAAAGGATCTGGGAGTTGTAGTGGATGAGAAGCTGGACATGAGTCAACAGTGTGCTGTTGTAGCCAAGAAAGCTAATGGCATATTAGGTTGCATCAAGAGGAGCGTTGCCAGTAGATCTAGAGAAGTGATTATTCCTCTTTATATGGCTTTGGTGAGGCCACATCTGGAGTACTGTGTTCAGTTCTGGGCCCCCATTTACAGGAAGGATGTGGATACACTGGAGAGGGTCCAGTGGAGGGCGACCAAAATAATTAGGGGGCTGGAGCATATGACTTATGAAGAAAGGTTGAGGGAATTGGGACTGTTTAGTCTGTAGAAGGAGAAGACTGAGGGGGAACTTGATAACAGCCTTCAATTTACTGAAGGGAGGCTGCAAAGAGGCTGGAGAGAGGCTGTTCACAGTGGTCACGGATGGCAGAACACGGAACAATGGTCTCAAGTTGCGGTTGGAAAGGTCCAGGTTGAACATTAGGAAAAACTTTTTCACTAGGAGGGTGGTGAAGCATTGGAATGGTCTACCCAGGGAAGTGGTGGAGTCTCCATCCCTGGAGGTGTTTAAGTCTCACCTCGACAAAGCCCTGGTGGGGCTAATGTGATGGGTTTGGTCCTGCTTAGACCAGGGGGCTGGGCTCGATGGCTTTTTTAGGTCTCTTCCAGCTCTATTGTTCTATGATTCTATGTGAGCATCAGGAGGTGGAGCGTGAGTGTGGCCTTGCCAGGCAGTTTGGGAAGTGAGAGCCTTCCTGTGCCTACAGTACCCACTGCCCAAGTTTAAAGTCTGCTCTCCTCTTACCCTCTGAGTTGTAACGTAGCCCCTGACAAGGCTGTCTCTGTCTCACACTGTTAGCTGTTCATCTGTTTGCCCCAGCTGCTACCAGGAGGGAGATCTAACATTTTACAGCAGGGCAGGGGATTGTTCATGGTTTGTGAATAGAGTCTTCTTCCCAACATAAACAGACAGTGCCACACCAGGCACTTACTGGTCATGACCTTCCTACCACCACTGTTTTTTTTGGCAAACTGTAAATCAGAGAGAAAAAAGAGAGAGCGGCAGCAATAAAGGAGTAGATTTTTGTTGGTCCCTTGTGTGGTCACTGAGGACAGGTTTCCCTGTCTGTTGAGCAAGTTACCAAAAGTCTTTGTGGAACAAGAATTGGCAATTAGGTTTGCAAGCATGAAATTACAGCCTGTAAAATTAAAACAGCAAAATTGTGAGAGCTACATTGATGGACACGCAGTTACTTGGGTTGTATGGATTTTTGTGAGGAAAATGTAACTGATAAATATGAGTCCTGTTTATTAAGTAGATTTTAGATGTAATTTTATTAATTTTTATTTCTTTGAAAGTTTAGTGAATGTTTTGGTTTAGACTCCAGAATTGTACAAGTTAATGATAATGTCTGTTCTTACAGGGTAGGGGTCAATGCACTGTGGTTGATCTTGCTGTGTGTGTGAAGACTCTTTGGGCTCAGCCATCGACCTTTGTGCTCCACGCTGATGCATGGCGTAAGGCACGTCGGCACAAGCCTGAAGAGCCCTGATCTACACCAGGGAGCAAAGTCGATCCTGATACGCCTATTCTTGCTATGCTAATAGCATGGCTAGAATTGCATATTTGGGATCAAGTTGGATCCCTAGTGTAGACCAGGCTTCAGTGCAGAAATGCATGCTGCATAGGACAGTAGAACTGCTAAATTTCTAATTGCATAAAACGAAATACACTTTCCCTGCCTCCTACCCTGCTCGTTTTCTGAAGACCCACTTACTCCATCCCACCTTCCTTCATTGCTTTCTCTCCCCTGCCCTCTTTTTCACTGGGCTGGGGCAGAGGTTGGGATCTGAGAGGCAACAAAGGCTTCCCCTTGGGCTGTGGTTCCTGGATGCGGATGGGATGAGGTTCTTGAGGTGCAGGAGGCTGGTCTTGAGGCTAAGCAGTTTGGAGCGCGAGAGGGGGTGCAGGCTCCCGGATCGAGTCTGGGTGTGGGAGGGAATTCCCAGAGTCATAGGACTGGAAGAAACCTCAAGAGATCATCAGGTCCAGTCCCCTGCATTCCTGGCAGGACCTGGGACAGAGGGTGGGGGTTTGGATACAGGTGTGAGGTTAGAGTTAGGATGCAGGAGGAGGGGTTCTGACTTGAGGGCAGGGACTCAGGGTATCCACTCTGGGAGGAAAGAAGGGAGAGTGCAGGAGGAGATTCTGACAGGGGGCAGAGAGTTTGGGGTGTGGGCTCTGGCTGGACAGCACATACCTCAGGGGGCTCGCAGTCAGTGGTACAGTGGGGCGAAGGCAGTCTGCCTGGAATGGGCCAACGTGTCTGGCTACTAGTTGGCGGTGTGGCAAGGTGGCACTAGGAGGTGCACACTGTGTCTGCAGTCAGCACCCCTGCAGCCTC
This sequence comes from Carettochelys insculpta, assembly GCF_033958435.1. NCBI lineage: Eukaryota > Metazoa > Chordata > Testudines > Carettochelyidae > Carettochelys > Carettochelys insculpta. Next base: position 144,104,081 of record NC_134137.1, read on the forward strand.
CCACTGGATGTGGTTCCCGGCTAATGGGAGCTGTGGAGGTGTGACTGTGGGTGGGGATGGCGCTCCCTGGCCGCACCTCCACCAAGGAGCCGGAAGAAGATGCTGGATGCTTCTGGGAGCCTTGCTGCAGCTCTGGGCTTTTAACAGTCTGGTGAGCATTGCTGACTGGAGCCATCAGGGTTCCTGTTCGATTGGGCGTTCCACCCTGGCCACCCAAAGGGGGAGACAAGCTAGCTGTATAGCCCCTTGCTGTGCACTGACTCTAGGCATAAATCAGAGCAGCCTAAAAAATAAACCACAAATGTATTTTCTCTGAATCATCCCAAACTAGCGAAAGGTCAGTGGCTGAGCAGATCTCTACCCTGCTTCCAATATACCCATCCTTTGTCTGGCATATGGTATACACCAAGGTAGGGACATAGGTGAGGGGACAGCTGGCTAAGGAGCTAGTGCACCAGTCTATACCAACTGAGAGTCCCTGGTTTTATGCCAGCTGTCCCCAGAATCAGGGTAGTTGTCAGCTGGACAGTTATAGCAAAAACATGCCCCTCTTTTATTGCTTGAATGACCCTAAAGGGTGAGATCGCATTTGAGATTTGGGCCAGAATTATCAGCCCCTGCACTGGACATTTCAGAAGCAGCTGCAGGACATTAATTATGTATATCCATTCTAGGCTCCTCCAGTGCTGAGGTAGTGTAACGAGTTGATCCAGCAAGAACTGTTAATGAGGGAGGATCAATGAAAAAGCCTATATATGTGTTTTGCGCTTCAGTTTTCAAGAGTCCCTGAGCTCCTGGCATACAATTCATTGCCAGAACAACTGATATGTAGACGTATTCCACTTAAAGGCATGGGACAAAAAAAAAAGCAGTTTTTCCGCCTCAAGCCTGGAACAAGGATCAGAGAGACCAAAGGGTCAAATAGAAACAAGAGGTTTTTTTTCTCCCCCACCAGTCAAGAAACTTGCTTTTATACGAGCTTCATTTCCAGCTGCCCTTTTTAATCTTTTGTCCACAAGACAGCTAAAAATAGCAATGGCAGTTTAATATTTATGTTGTTGTGAGAGCACACAAGTCCAGAGTAAGGCCTGATCTGCACACAGTTTTTGTATCAAATAACTACTTTTGTTAGGGATGTGATTTTTTTTTTTTCTTTTTTAATGCTATGTTTCTGTTGGTACATCCCCTAGTGTGAACGGGTGCAGTGGTATAGCTTATTTTCCCCTTCTCACATGGGAATAAGCTTTAATAGTGTATAGGCACACTTACAAACTTTAGACTGGTACAACTGCATCTATTGAAAGAAAGATTATGCTTAATATCCTGCAACTTTTGTGTGTGGACGAGGCCTTAATGTGCAAACTATTACCTCCTTCCTTAAGATGTTGGTTCATCAATAGTGATTCGCCAGGATGGTCTCTGTAGCCTCTGTTTGCCAGAAAGGGTGACACAGGATGGATCACTTTATGATTACCTGTTCTGTTCGTTCCCTCTGAAGCACCTAGGACTGGCTGCTTGCAAAGACAGGATCCTTCTGGGCTTTGGTCTGACCTCTTATGGCCATTTTTATCTTGAAAAGAAACATAACATGTGAGAATCCTCAGCCTAAACTTTGTTCCTGAGTATGGAAACCTCTTGGGCTGTGTCTACACTTGCATTCCTCTTTCGAAAAGCATGCAAATGAGGGAAAGTGAAAATGCAAATGAAGTGCAGATTTACATATCTAGCACCTCATTTGTATATTCTTTCGAAAGAAGAAAAGCAGTATAGACTCTGCTCTTTTGAAAGTAAACCCCATTTTTGAAAGAACCCTTCTTCCCAGCTGGCCTTTAGTTCAAGATGTAAAGATGCCTGCACTGACCCCCAGAGGTCCCAGGTTCAAGTCTGCCTGTGGGCTGTTACACACATGCAAAGCATGAGGAAATAAAATATGCAACAGTCTGTGAACGTCCTGCAGTAAGCATGTATCAAATTGCAAATCGTTGTGTGTGCGCTGTTCTTAAAATAGGGGTTACAAAAAGTATGGTTTGATGTTATTTATTAATGACCATCTGGTATTCACATGCATTGTGGCTCTTGAATTATTGATTTTTAAACTGAATTGGAAAAAATGGCTCTTCTTGATATTTTCGTTGCCGACCCCTTGGTCTTTCTGTTGAAAAATGTATTCAGCAAACTACAAAGTACCTACTGTAGTACTATACAGTTTCATCCCATCATTATAGGACCTGACCTGGTGCCTGTCACTGTAGGCATTTGATTTCTTTCCAGTGCCTATGCAGAGGAGGGACCATTAATAACAGAGTCAAGGGCTCAGAATAGAGTTGTACATTTTCTAATCACACAAAACTAAACATCCTTGCCCTGATGAGGCGCCAGAGCCCTACCCCTTCTCTGAGGCCCTGCCCCTCTCTCCTTCCCTCCCATTGCTCACTGACCCCACCCTCATTCACTTCCCCCAGGCTGAGGCAGGTGCTTGGGATGCAGAAAGAGGTGCACAAATCAGCATCTGGGAGGGAGTTCCAGGATTGGGCAGAGGTTCAGGCCTTGGGCTCTGGGATGGGGGTTTCAGTCAGGGGGGAGCCTTTGGAGTGGAGTCCAAGGATGAGGGATTTGGGATGCAGGAGGGAGCTCTGGACTGGGGCTCAGGGATTTGGAGTGGGAGGCGGCTCAGGGCTGGGATGGGATGAGGGATGCAGGGTCAAGGAGGGAGTTAGGATGTGTTAGGGGGTTCCAATCTGAGGTGGGGGGTATGGGATGGAGTATGGGCTTCAGTGGAATGGAGGGGGTCTGATCTGGGGCAGGAGGCTAGGGGGCATGGGACAGTGGGTGTGGACTCTGGCCATATGGCACTTACCTCAGCTGGCTCGTAGAAGTAGCCAGCCTGTCTGACTCATAAGTGGAGAAGCCAGGGGACTGTGTGTGTTGTCTGTGCCCACAGACGCCACCCCTGCATCTCCTGGCCAAAGGGCCCTGAGGAGCTCCTGTTCATGGCAGGGCCCCTGTGGCCAACCTTTCACCTAGGAGCCAGACTTTCACACCACTTCTGGGAATCACATCATACCAGGGTGGGCTGGAAGCCTGCCTTGTTCCGTCTGAACTGTGAATTAAGCTTCTAGTGGTGTGACCAACAATGCTGACAGGAGCCAACAAGGTCCCTTTTTGACTGGGCGTTCTGGCTGAAAACCAGACTCCGGTACCAATCCTAGCTCAGAAGCATAAAGACTGCTTGAAATTATGTGTTAAACATTTTCTTATTTTATATATGAGGACTTCCATCTGGAGAAAAATGTCGGAACACTGAAGCATTACAAATTCTTCAAAGTACTCCCTTCCAAAAACCTTTCAAGAGTCACTTTCATCATGCAGAATATGATGCTTCTGGGGTCTAGATAAATGTTGTGAGGCCTCAACTGCTCTCTTTAGTCAAACATCTGGCATAACTACAAGAATATATTAAAAAAAAGCTTATATAGACCAAAATTGACTTGAAAATGCAGTAATCCCTTGAGGTACACGAGGGTTGCGTGTACCTTGAATTTCACATAAGTCGAGGAGGGCTTGGGGGATGGGTTGGGACCTTGGAGGAGGGTCAGGGGGCACCCGCAGCTGCCGTTTCCCCAGGGCTTGAGGGCTGGGAGCGCCCACGGCTGCCACTTCCTCAGGGCTCCAGGGCTAGGGGAGCCCATGGCTGCTGCTTCCCCAGGACTCTGGGGCCAGGAGCGCTCATGGCTGCTTCTTCCCTTGGGCTCCGGGTGGCAAGCACCCATGGAAGCCGCTTCCAGGGGGCTCTGAGCAGAGGGTTTCAGCCCACCTGGATGCCCTCAGGGGCAGGCTGCTAGGTGAGCTAAAAGCCTTCCCCCTACCTTCCCAGAGAGGTGTCTAGCTCCGTTCTGAGAAGGCAAGGGGAAGGGGCTCTTAGGCTGCTTGGCTGCCTGCAGCTGTGGGAAGCTAAGCAGGCTGACAGCCCCGCAACTTCACATTGTGCGAAACTCGTGTTAATGCGAGCTTTGCACAATGTGAAGCTGCCTAAAGCGAGGGTTTACTGCGATTGCCAAATAACACCTCCGATTATTAAAAGGAAATTAGATATTTTTAAAAAAACCTTTAGTTCTTCCACTCTGATGTTTGGCTTTTCATTTAGACAATGAAAATGGATAAATTTGTTAGTGCCTGAGAACCAGAGAGTGAAACTAAACAAACACTTCGTTGTTTGGGTGGCAAACACTTAAGTAAATAATTTAGTTCCAAAGAGATTGTTCATATCAAGGTTATTTTTTTCCCCAAATCACAGAAACATATTGGTTGAGCTTTCTGCAAAACTTTTGCTTTGTATTGAAGTTGATCTGACAAAAATGTGGTATTTTGTTCAGAGTAGGTTTCCCCACACTAGTGTCACTGATGCACTCCATCCAACGTCTTGGAAGGATTAGATTTTTATCAGTAAATGTTGATTTCACCAAATACTCATAAGCCAATGAAAAAATATTTCCATGCATAATAATAAAAATGTACAGAAAAGAAAAGTGAGGAGGCTTGAAAGCTTATTAGAGTTTGAATTACAGATAATTTGCTTTGTATATTTCGACATAAAATATTGACAATTTGTGTTCTAACATTCATAAAGCTGTAATGTTTTGAATCTCAGGGTGTATTGTTACTTTAAATAATTATAGTCTGTTCCACCCCATAATTCCCTGCAACTTTGAAAAATATAAATTAGTACAAAATGCTTAAAATAAATACCTAGCTGTCAAAAATGGTAACAGTGGCTATTGTGTTCCAATCTTTGGCCAAGCTGACTGCCATTTGGTGGTTGTGATGGTTCCTGTAATGTGAGTAGATTCATGGTGATCGCATGGGTGTTCCAATAAAGTTATATTGTTACTAACTACCTTTTATTATCCATTGCTGTTACTCAGAATTTAAATGGCCATATTTTTTATTTCATACCGAGATTTACTATGTGCATAAGTTTGGCATAGACACTTTGGGGGAAATCTTGTTTTTCCTGTCATAGCATCACAGTAACTCTTCACTTCTTGATGCTCACTCGATCATAAGTAGGATGCCTTCATGTCACCCTCCTATGTGTGAGTCTGTTGATGGCCGATCAGTCTGATTCTGGAGCCACAGATCTTAGCACAGAAAGGTTAAGTGTTGGCAGCTGTTGGAGGGGTGCAGGGCAGTTTTTGAGGCTGTTTTTCTTCTTCCCTGCCTGTCCTCTTCTGCACTGAGGAGGGACCTCTCAGATTGTGTACTCCCTCACGGATTACCCTTCTCCACTGGGGATAGTCCTCGGCAAGATTCTCCCAAGTGCTGACACTGATGCTGAACTTTTTCACGTGTGCCTTCGGTACATCTTTTCATTGCTTCCGCTGGCTCCCAATGCTCCTCTGTCCTTCTTCCAACTCAGAAAACAGAATCTGTTTTGGGAGGTGCTGACGTCCGAACCACTGACCAGTCCAACAATGCTGTTGATGAATGATAGTGGCTTCAATTCGTGTCTTTTTCACTTCTTCCAGGATGCTTGTGTTCGTGCACCTAGCCTCACAAAAAATATTTTCCCAAGGCAACATTGATAATATTGTTCAGGTGCCTTCAGATGACACTGGTATGTTGCCCAGGTTTCACGTGCATACATAGCATTGGAACAACCGCTGCATGGTATACAAGGAGCATTATCACGGTTAACATTCCTTCATTGTTACATTGCTGATCTATTAGATGCGATACTCATTTAAAGTTGTGCAATGTTTGGTTATAATGTTAAGCCACTGCCTGCTAGCAGGTGGGTGCTTGGAACCACGAGCTGCGTCTACACGTGCACGCTACTTCGAAGTAGCGGCACCAACTTCGAAATAGCGCCCGTTGCGTCTACACGTGTCGGGCGCTATTTCGAAGTTAACTTCGACGTTAGGCGGCGAGACGTCGAAGTCGCTAACCTCATGAGGAGATAGGAATAGCGCCCTACTTCGACGTTCAACGTCGAAGTAGGGACCGTGTAGACGATCCGTGTCCCGCAACGTCGAAATTGCTGGGTCCTCCATGGCGGCCATCAGCTGGGGGGTTGAGAGATGCTCTCTCTCCAGCCCCTGCGGGGCTCTATGGTCACCGTGGGCAGCAGCCCTTAGCCCAGGGCTTCTGGCTGCTTCTGCGGCAGCTGGGGATCTATGCTGCAGGCACAGGGTCTGCAACCAGTTGTCAGCTCTGTGTATCTTGTGTTGTTTAGTGCAACTGTGTCTGGGAGGGGCCCTTTAAGGGAGCGGCTGGCTGTTGAGTCCGCCCTGTGACCCTGTCTGCAGCTGTGCCTGGCATCCCTATTTCGATGTGTGCTGCTTTGACGTGTAGACGTTCCCTCGCTGCGCCTATTTCGATGTTGGGCTGAGCAACGTCGAAGTTGAACATCGACGTTGCCGGCCCTGGAGGACGTGTAGACGTTATTCATCGAAATAGACTATTTCGATGTCGCAACATCGAAATAAGCTATTTCGATGTTGGCTGCACGTGTAGACGTAGCCACGGTGGGCTGGCAGACCTCTTATCAGATCCCCCTCAATCCCAAGGTACCTCCCATCCACCAGTGGCCCCACAAATCAGTATTCCCCCCCACTCCCTCCACCACCTGCCTGCAGCAGTCGGCTGTTTCATGGGTATTCAGGAGATTCGGGGAGGGAGAGGAAGGAGCGAGGACACAGTGCTCCCTTCCCAGGCCTCCTGCCCACTATTTCAATGTTTCACAAATGGTGTTCTGTGGAAATTTTTTATAACTTACAATGAATATGTATATAATGTCTTTTTTCTGGCAAAAAAGAAATCCCTGGAAACTTACTATTGACATTAATTTCTATGGGGAAATTGGATTTGCTTAAGATGATTTTGCTTAAACTCACATTTTTCAAGACCATAACTACAAGCTTAAGTGAGGAGTTTCTTATCTAAACTGCCACTTTAATGCAAAATCCAAGACAATAAACTGAAGAGCCTGATTCTAGTTTTGCACTTTTTTGCACATCTAAACAAATTTCAATTTGCAGTCAGTTGTCAAGAGTTTAATATATGACCCAAACTGAAACTGTGTCCCCAACAAAACACAAAATCTAGCAGCAACACTATACAAACACCCTTATTACAGCTTTCTTGCCACCTTTTTGTATTGTATTCATTGATGATGTTTAGTTATCACGTACTGAGACTTCCCTATACATCCCTATATAGTTTTTCTTACACACAGGAACACATCCTCTTACTTACTAAGAAAATATAGTTATCACAAGATGCACTTAAGCATTTACTTGTTGGGAAGAATGTCTGTCTTTTCTACTGATAGCTTTAGAAATGTTATCATATTGGTACCAGATTTGCTCATTACTCTGGGTATGCTCATGTATTTGGTGTTACAGGGGGAAGAGGAATAATTCTATCAGTATGCCACGTGTGACACTAGTGTTCCTAAAGGAGCCTTACTTCTCCTTTTTCCTAATTCCCTCCCAGTGGAGATCTTCCCACCCTGGACTCAGGTGAACACACACACACACACACACACACTCTCTCTCTCTCTCTCAGGACTCATCTGGGAGGACCAGCTCATCACCACTTACAAACTGGCACATTATATGTCCCTGTACTCAGCGGTCTCAGTGCCAAGCTGTGGCCCTTATGTGCCTTTGGACTCAGTGGCTGAGTTAAACAGCACTCTCACTTGCCACCCTCATGTGCCACCCTGGTTCAGCACCCCCTCCCCAATCCCGACTTTCACAGCACAGCCATTTTACTAGTAACGCCCTCGATGGGCAAACCCCACAGGAGTTCTGGGCACCACAGGGATCTTTAAGTTTAGGTACAAGAAGTGTTGTTGCAGAGTGAATGGCTAAGTCAGACCAACACCCCTGAGGAAGAGTGAGCCAGAGAGGAAGAAAAAGAGAGCAGCCAGCAATGTAACAATGGAAGTTATTTATATCTGGGTAGTGAATATATTTAACAGTTGTGATAGTAAACCAATGACAAATGTTAGGGCTAGCAAACCATAGAACTAATTATATAAAGCAAGATTAGGAGGCTATGCCGAGAGAGAGGCAGAAAGATCTCACCACTCTGTGGAGCTTGTACTCTTGGGGGTCCCAGATGGTGATGGTAGCCGGGGATCCACAGGGCAGGAGACAAGCATAGCTTCCAGCATGATCAGGCAGGAGATGATGGAACTGATGCAGTTTTCATCCAGGCAACAGAACAGTTTCTTGAGCAAGAGTAGGTGTTTTTGTGGAGACAGGACAATGGTTCAAGAAGAACACTGGATTTGATTATGGATAAACAGAGGCGAGACAATAGAGACTGATCACGCCTGGCTATGGATGATGGTCACTGAAGGAGCTCACAATGCAACTAAGCAGTTTCAGTATTTTTGGTATCAGTAGGATCCATTGCTAGAATTGCTCTGCTAATAACTAATTTGGGTGTGAGCAGGCCTGGAGCAGAGATTTCCCATCAAGCAGTGCTCCTCTGCTTTGGGTGTCCCATAGTTCAGTGGGTTCCTGCTTTGGAAGAGCTTTTCTCCATTCATTATGCTAATAGAGATGTCTTTCTGTTCCATCTTCGATTCTGCTAGGGGTGTTTCCTTAATCCCATCATCCTTGTTGGTGGGATTTAGGTGTGTCCACCCCTGCCAGTGTCAGTGCTTTGTCTTAGATTCAAGCAGAGGCCTGGGGGAAGGGGATTTGTTTTCCATGAGTGTCACTCCCTGGCTCCCCAAGAGCCCAAGGCTGATCCGCGGTCATGCTGTGGTTCCCCAAAAACACAGAGCTGGTAGGTAGCAATATATTTGAATTATAAAAAATATGAAAATTTGGAGAAGTGAAATGAGGGTTCATCAGTGAGGATGTACATGTAGCTATTATGTGGAAACTGTCCAAGTATGATGTTCATTTTTGAAATAAAGTCCAGTCCCTTTCGTGCCTTCCAAAAAAATATAATTCATTTCAGTGTTGAGAAAGAGAGAGGATTACTTGATAGCCTTGAAAAAAGTAACACAGAGATCAAATATAGCAAGGCACTGGCAATGCAAGCTTCCAGGTAAGTAGTTAACTGGAGAGCTCTCTAATTCTTGGCCAACAACATGTCCATTGTGAAACATCTGCCTACTTGTTTTTGCTCTGACCCCACAACAGGTGGTTCATGTTTAGGGCCTGATTATGAAGTTTTTATATGTACCTTTATGTATGCATAAAACACATGACTATCTTGTATGTTTGATGGGTCATGTGTACATGCAAACTGGGAATTTTAGTGCTAACAGCTGGTAATATATATACTAAGTAAGCAGTTATTGACATTTAAGCAAAATACATTATTAAAGGCATCTTAAATATTAGACTTACTCGGCAAAAATATTTCATATTTAGACACACAAAATCTAACTCTATTTTATAATAAGACTAATGTAATCTGCAGTTTAAGAAGTTTCTCTCAGTTCATCCTAGGTCATAAGTCCAAAAGTTAATGGAATGATTTTGCCTTGACTGTCGAAGTAATCACTTGTTATGAGTGCAACCATTCATATTTGCACTTTTACTATTTTTACTTTGAATGTGCATTCATACTCTGTGAAATCACAACTTTGTTTTTGTACAAACACTTGCCAGAAACTGATTTAAATTATACCTAGAATTTGTCTACAGTTTCAATGAAATGTAATCATTGATGAGGGAAAATGTCAGTGAAAGGACGAGGGCCAAACTGTTGCTCTGAGAGCTGATGAATGAATTGTACAGGTGCAGGTTACTGTAGAACTGTCTTCAGTTCCTGAGTAGTGGGTGCAGATATTATGACCACATAAAGCAAAATGTTGGTTCAGTATCTAGAATGGTCTGGTAGTTGGCACATGCTGCATCTGTCTAAGAGGTATAATGGTTGTATTTTTCTCCCAATACTGACCTAATGGTAGCTGAAGGGTAAGGGCAGAACCATGCCCATATTTTCCCTAAACATGCTGTTTCAGTTTTATATAGCACTATTAACCTGTTGGTTTTACCCACCTCTACTCTCTAGGCATGCATGCAGCATCATCCTGGTTGTTTCAGCTCTGTGTGGACTTTTCCTCCTTAGGCCTGGGTCTAAACTAGGAGAATAGGTCAAATTTAGGTGACTTGGGTTGATATTTCTAAGCAACTGTTCCGCACTACAGCATCTATTTTGTTGATTTGAAGGGCACCTAAGATCACCTTGTGTACTCCTGCTTTTCATGAGGAGTAATGCTAAATTTGACATGTCATGGTTGACCTTGGGGTAATGCAGATGTAGTGTTGTGAAATTCAATGTTCTTGGCATCCTGGAGGTCTCTCAGTGCCCCAGTGTGACCATTCTGGCCACCGTTTTCAGCTCTGACACTCTCCAGGTATGAAAGTAACAGCCTGGGAAAGTTTGAATTTCATTTTCTGTTCGGCCAGCATGGCAAGCAGACAGGGCAGCACACCTCATCAGCATATCTGGCCATGATTTCCCAGGGTTGCAGACCAGCTCCAGCATGGAGGGTGCAGGAGATCCAGAACCTGATTGCTGTGTGGGCAGAAGGAGAAGGGATTGTGTCAGCAGAACTATGAAGTAGTAAAAGAAACACAGACATCTATGCCAAGATCTCACAGGGCAGGGATGCCCAGCAGCGCTGCATGAAAATAAAAGAGCTCAGGCAGACAAAGGAAGTAAATGGACATTCTGGTTCTTCACTGCAAATATGCCACTTCTGTTAGGAGCTGCATGGGATTCTCGAGGGATTCTAGAAATTCCTCAGCCAGCCTCTGGCAAAAGTAAGGAAGACACAGCCAGGGGCCGAGGAACAACTTGTTAACATGTCTGTGAATGGAGCATCGATCCTCCCTGCACATCTCCATAAAGCTCTGAGATAGGTGCTCTTTATTTCTTCTCATGAGGTTTTTGAGGTGGCCTGCCTTATTCCAACCTCCACATGTAAGCCATCAGGATGGGTAAGGCACAGTTAAATGCATGGTGGAGAACCATGCTGGAGGAGAAGAGGGTGGATGAGGAAGACAGGAGAGTACTCAGAGAGTGTGAAGTGTAGACCCAGGAGGAGATGTTGCAGCTGATAAACTAGCATACAGAGTTCCTCAGATGTCTGGTACAAGAGCACAGAGGCCCAGAGCAGCCCATGATGAACCACATCCCTTCGTCACTATGTTCCCTACATTTCCCCCATTAGCACCTTAGAATGTGGGGGAGGGGAAGGTCCCAAGGGCAGCCTCCCATTCTACTCCCAGGAATGCTTCTCAGAGCAGAAGGCTAACATTCCCCACCTGTGATGACAAAACACCTCTTGCCCTTGCTTACCCACCAGCCCTTGCCATGAACTCATTTACCATCCCCTGAATAAAAATGGTTAAGCTTGCAAAAAACATTGTCTTTATTGCTTGTGTTTCTGAGGGGAGGGAGGGTTTACAGGATTTTCAGACCAGCACACAGCATACAGGGGGCACTTCCTAAAGAGCAATGGATATGACTGTCATCTTGCTATCTGGTCATTCATAAAGCTGTTCCTCAAAGCCCACATGATTAGGAATGCCCCTCATTGAGCTCTCCTTATTGACCTGGTGTCTGGCTGCTCATAACTAGTGGCTAGGTGATCTGCATCAGCCCTCCAGCCTAGCATGAAGTTTTCCCTTACTCTCACATAAGTTTTGGAGCACAGAACAGGCTTCCACAACGAAGGGGATGTAGCTTTTGCTGAGGTCTGATTTAGTCAGGAGGCTTCTGAACTTGGCTTTTAAATGGCGAAATGCACATTCTGCTACCATTCTGCACTTTCTCAGGCTGTAGTTGACCTGCTTCTTTCTGTGGCCAGACTGCCTGTGTATGGCTTGAGCCGAGGGAGCAAGTGGTAAGCTGGATCTCTCAGGATCACTGTCAGCATTTTTAAGTCTCTAGTGGTGATTTTCTGGTCTGGGAAGAAAGTCTCATTCTGCAGCTTTCTGAACAGACCCGATTTTTAAAGATGGGCACATGATGCACTTTTCTTGATTATCCCACATTAACATCTGTGAAATGGATGTTGTGATCCACCAAGGCCTGCAACATGGTTGAGAATTACTCCCTTGCAATTTATGTACTTTGTGGAAAGGTGGTGTGGTGCCAACATAGGGATCTGTATTCCATCTGTCGCCTCGCTGCAGTTAGGGAACCCCATTGTGGCAAAACCATCCACTAGGTTCTGAGGATTTTGCAAAGTCACTGTCTTCCTTATCAGGAGAGTGTTGATTGCCATGGCTACCTGGAAGACAGCCATCACCACTGTAGATATGCTCTCTCTGAATCAATTGCCCACTGACTGGAAGTTGTCTGGCATTGCAAGCGTCCACAGACCTACTGCCACTCACTTCTGAATTGTCAGAGCAGGTCTCATTTTGGTATTGCAACACTTCAGGGCAAGGGAAAGCAAGTCACAAAATTCCATGAACATGATCTTACAAATGTAGAAGTTTTGTAGCCACTGCTGATCATCCCATACCTGCAGTGTTTCCCAAAGTGCGGTACAGGTACCAACGGTGGTACGCAGCAGAAAATAAACTACCGAAATTCAGGAGATACGCACTGAGAGAGAGGGTACACCCATAAGGCCAAAGTCCCAAAAGGGGTATGTGAATCTTTTAAGTTTTGGAAACACTGCTGCAGAACAATGCAGTCCCACCAGTCTGAGCTTGTTTCATGGCACCAGAAGTGGCACTCTGCTGTGTAGAAAGCATCGAGTGTGGCCAGCATCTCACTGTTCTTCCTCTCTATTGTTTCACATTTGAGTATGTCCGTGTCCTCCTTAGAATCTTCATTGCTCTGATGGCTTCTTAGGCTCTGGACATACCACAGCACAATGAGTAAGGTGCTCATAATACTTGCCACAACTGTATGAAGCTGGATGGGTTTCATGCAAATCTTGCAATGAAAAAGGGCGCAAAACTACTTTTGCTGTTGTTTTTCAAAGGGAGGGGGAGGAGAGAAGTGCACTGTGGGAGGCTGACCAAACATACCCAGAACTACCCGCAGCACTCTTTTTGTCCCATCAGGGGCTGGGCGCTTACCCATAATGCAAGGGGGCAGCAGGAACTATGGGAACGTTACCTACAGTGCATTGCTGACAAAGTCAAAGCTGCCCACCAAGTCGGGATGCACACCATTGACTTCATATATCAGTGTGGACATGCACTCTCGACTTTAAGAAATTGGATGTTACAAAATCAATGTTAACAAATTCAAACTAATTTCCTCACTATCAATTCTCTCGCTTAATGTGGCCAAACGCTAACAAAGTTCAACAGCAGATTTAAAGGTTGTGTGTACAGTTGTGTAATAGAAAATACAGGACATTTATTTTCTTAGTAGAAGTAGCTGTGTCATGTTTGTCATGCCTGCTTGAATGAATTAAGTAAGAGCTCTGAAGAAAATTATGTCTCAATTTTTTGCTTAGAAATGAAAAATGTTCTTGATTGTGATATGAGGAATAAAAACAAACATAATTTTGATGGAATTAAGAGCTACTACATATTGAGGGAAATTTAGATTGTATTCTGTTTTAAATCATGGTCCAAAGTCTCCCACTAATATAGTATGTTTTTAACTAGAAAATTTTGGCAGTAGGTGCATAAAATCATTTAGAATTGCATTGTCCTGTGTTACCTTTTTCCATTTCAAAGGAGCCACAAGCAAAGCTGTTTGGCTTGACTATCAGTCAGCTGCTGTATCCATGATTATCGTTGGTACTCTGCAATTTTACAGTCCTTTACTATGAAGTGTGACTTTTGGTGGGACGTTTTATTTTATTTTGAACAAGAAGATAAAAAAATGAGATATCCAAAAAGGCCTTGGAAGCCAAAATGAATAGTTTATAAATGTGATTCTTGGCACAAATTGTTTAGGAGAGTTAAATAGTGCCTTTGCTACAGGAAGATAGTGGCAGAAGACAGTGCCTTTGTTATAGACAGTAGAGCAAGTAGCTCTTTCTGGAAACATTTCTGAGGTGAATATTTCCTCCTCTGACTACCCTGAACAAATATGCAGAAGAGATGGCATAAAGCTAGTTCAGCTATCCATCATTTTGAAGGAATATGCATAGGATTAGAAATCAGAAAATCTTGATATCTAATCCCAGTCTCTTACTTTGTAGACTGGATCATGTTAGGTCAATCCTAGCCTCAGTTTATCCATTTGTAAAATAGGAATAATAAAACATATCCATCCACCTCATAGGACTGTGGTATGGATTATTTAATGATAATAAGATGAATTGAATGTGAAAAGTGCGCTATAATGGCTCTGATTACAATTCTGTTCCAAGATGAGAAGTTGCAACATGATCATTCAGTGATTCAGGTGCAATGTCCCATACTTTCTGCTCTTAGTGATTTTGCTATTTTATGCAAGTTGTCTCCCTATTCTTGAGTTAACAGGAGAAATGCATGCTCTTCATATACGGCTCAGGAAGGAATTAATTTAGTGTATAGATATAATGGCCCCTTCCACTGTCCTCCCACCATCCCCTCCTAGTATTTCTATGAGAATGTGAACTTTCCGGGACTGCAGTGGATCCACTAAGACCACAAGTATGAAACAGAATGAGAAATGAAATTCTTTCAAAGCACTTCAATGTGGACAGTACCTATGCCAATGAGAGGGTTTCTCCCGTTTGTGTATGTAATCCATCTCCCTGAGAAGTAGTACGTAGATCGACAAAAGAATTTTTCTGTCAATTTAGTGTCTTTAGTCTGGGGGTGATGTTGGCCTAACTACTCCACTTCCATGTGGATTTTTCACATTCCTGAGTGACACAGCTGGGTTGACCTACCTTTTTAGCACAGACCTGAACTTATTCTTTGTATTAAGTCTTTAGAAGGGAAGCAGGAAGTGCTGTATAGAGCTGTGTAGAATGAAAAAGAGCAGTACTTCCATTAACCTGTCTGGTCATTGAAAAACCACAGCAGCTTATAAACTTGTTGGTTTGTTTACAGCACATTTTTGACATAGCTGCTTCCTGTTTAAGTGTACGACAGGAAGAAACGTGGTTCCTAAATTAGTAGGTTAAGGTCACCAGGAAAGCAGCTGGTAATGGATGGTGTAAAGCTTTCTAGACTTTATACAACAGAGGGTTTAAAGAGGCAGTCCCTTTCAACCTTTCATTAGCAAGCCCGATTAAAAAGAAGTTAAGTCTTAAATTAGTACTTTCTAGCACTGATAACACATTATAACTTTTTGTTCATTATCCTTTTATTTGACTGAAGGAGGACTCTTTCTTTTATATATACTGTTTGGCAGTTACCATTTTATGACCCAGATCCTGATCAGGGTCTCCTGGGTATTTTCATAATATAAATATAAGTATTTATAACATCTAGTGGAGAATCCATGACTGAATGAATTAGGAGACCAGGTTTCTGTTCTAAGCTTTGCCAATTAAATGGTGTTTTCATTTTACACAAATTATTTGAAAAAAGTATGCATTTCAAAAAGAGGCCAGTGATTTTTGGATGGCTTTTATGTTTTTGTTTTGGTACTAAATGACTTTAACTTAATTTTTTTCAGAGATGGTCAATACTTAACAACTTTTGTTGAGGTCAATTTAAGATGTGGATACTCACAATTTTTGAAAATTAGGACAGGGTGTTTCATGTTTATCATCCCAAATCAGTAACCTTGTTCTGAAAATTTTGGTGAGAGATATTAGTTTGGTTTTATTTTTCCAACTGTACGGTGGGTGGGTGGTATAATATAAAGTAGGCGGCTCTTTTGTAATATACTTGGGAGGCCTAAGAATGAAAAATGCCATATAAATATTTATTGAATTGTTGGTACACCCTCTGTGGCAAATCTATTTCTCCCATGTTTAACAAACATTGTGCACAATAAAGCAGAACGCAACTGTACCATTAACTTGTGGTTCATGTTGCAGGTTTTGTTTCCAATGCATAAGCAATCAGATTGTCTTTAAAACTTTAGGATGGTTGGGATTAAGGGATAGCTCAGTGGTTTGATCATTGGCCTTGTAAACTCAGAGTTGTGAGGGTTCTGGGGCAAAAAGATTAAAAAAAACCAAAAAACGTCAGGGTCCTTGGTCCTGCCGAGAGGGCAGAGGACTGGACTTGATGACCTCTTGAAGTCTCTTCCAGCTCTATGAGATATGTATGTAACTGAAATGTACTTCTGGAACTGCCCTGCATGAAGATTTGCTGTGATGAGAGGTTACTGAAACTAGCAGGTGCCTAGAGCTTCCTCTTCTCTCTCACCGCCCCTCACTTCCTTCATGTACTGTGAAGTTCATAGATGAAAGAAATGTTAAATGCATTGGCTTTAGGCGAGTAGAAATATATAACTTGTGTTCAAAGGTCTGCAGAGAAATTCTGGGTTTGTTTACATGGGAAAGATACTAATATAAGGAAGCGTGTGAATTTAAATTTCTATATTTATGCCAGTATAACTCCCTACATGGGCATTCTTATTCAAATATGAGTTCCTGTTAATGATTTAGCTTATGTCACTTCAGAAGAGATTTAAACTAACCTGAAAAAAAAAGCCACTGTCACTCTTATTCCAGACTGTCATATGTTTGCCAGTTTTGGTTAAGCTTACTACTGGACATTTCATCAGATGACAGTCTTTAATAAAAGAATACTCTAATTCCTGGAGACTACTGGGCAGTTCTGGAGGGCTGGCAAATCTTGTCAGTTTCCTATGAAATGTGTGATTATATTAAGTTGTCACATATTCAACATCACTCCTCTGTGTAGACAAGACTTTAATATTTTCAGGATTAAGCTTCAAATCCTTACCAGTCCCGCTGACCCCTGCAAGCGAGGGTTTGCAGGTTCAGGCTCTTGACCTTGAAATAGCAGGAGAGCAGAGATTATTGGGATATATTTTAATCATTTATACTCACCATCTGGTACAGATAAGGTAAATCAGAGAAGAGACGGTACAAATTTGTGACAAATAGATACATATCTATTTGAGACAAAGGAGAAACATATATTATGGATGCTGTTGAATCATTACAGCCATGAGTTCTGATTTATATCTTTTTTGGATGGTTTTGGTCACCCTGAGGAGTCTAAAATTCACTTTGTTCTCCTGTGTAATTATGGAGCTCAAATAAAAACATCTTCTGTAATTATACATTATTGCCAGTATTTAACGTATGGCTCACTCCTAGTTAAGTGTGCAAAGATATAAGTGATCTGAAGGCACTATGTATTTAAATACTATTAAGTACTATTTAAACATAAAGGTGGCTAACATCAGTGGACTGTTTTCTTTATTTAAGATAGTGTCGCTATTTTGGGTCTGGTTTTACCAGTGAAAGAATTTGTAGATATAACAGACATACCTTCAGCACATATCTTTTGAAGCAGCTGTTTATAGACATGAACAAAGTGCAGCATTATTAAATGGCTGTTCCATGCTGAAGTGGCAGAACATGAAAGAAGCATGCTTACTATACTGAATCAGTTTTGTTAGACAGGTTGAGCTTTCAAAGCTAACTAAGGGATTTAGCCATATTTCATAATTCTCCCTACTTGCAGTGGGAGTTGTCTGGCTAAATCCCCTAGCTGGCTTTGAAAATCTCTCCTTGAAGTCACTTAGATTTTTGGCTGGCATTTTTTTCCTACTGCTCAACACACTGAATATTATGATACTTTTTATTACATCGTACGAGATCAAGGGATCAACAGACCCCTTTCTCGGGGTGAGTTGAAGCATAGTTGCAAATGTACCCCTGTGAAGCAGGGGACACTTATGCACAAAGGTGAATCTCATCCCCAGTGCATAAAGCAAAACTGGTCCGCAGAGTCTATTGAAAATGAGTATTTGTTTAAAATAATTTTGTTCCAAAACCAGGAGAGTAAAATGAAATGCTCCAACCACAATCTCTGGATGTCAATAATAAAAGACCAGCGTGCATATGAAACACGATCTTTCTTGCTGCACTCCTGTCTTTGGCTCCCCCAGCATACAAATTGTATCAGATTAGACTCAGTGGATGTGGAAGGTTCTGTTAGTTTAGGGGAATCCTAAGAGATTCTAAATTGTTTTAATTTACACCAGTTTTGACTCCTCCCTTAGATTCATCTCTGTCTTTGACCTACAGTCTAAAATACACAGATCGTGAATTGCACCCTGAAGCTAATTGGAAGCTCATGCAGTCTATGCAGCACATGTGTAATGTATTCCCTGAAGAAGTACTGATTACAGTAGGCGAAAAGGCAGCTGTGTTCAGCATCAGCTGAAATGTGCATGGTGTTTAGGTGAGAAAAGTGTGGGTGGATGTCAGTTAAAAGGAAGAAGCAAAACAAGTGGGGAATGAAATGATTGGAGTGGAGGAGGAGGACCCGGACAGAGGGCTAACGTGAAATGTGGGCCATGGGAAATAGAGGTAGAACTGCAGATTTGTGGGGGGAGGTGTATACATTATCCCAGAAGTAGATTTGTATGTTCTTAATCGGAAAAGTTTCGAGTGTTATTGGGTGTTGCCATCAGGAAGCTGAGGCTGTCTATTTTATTTCAGGGTTTATATATTCTAATTTTACTGGTACATTTTAAATGCTCCACATTTACTTTTTGAAAGACCATTCCCAACTTGAAAACTGATGTTTTGAGTCCAAGTATAATGCAACAATCAGATCACACACACCCCGAGTATCTTTTTCAAAGCGGTGATGTATTCTTTCATGTATAATGATTTAAGGTAAGGCAGCTATTTTTGTGTGTGACTTTTATTAGAAGTGGACAAAACCTTCACTATGAAACTCTCTTGAGATTTGAGCTTCATAACAAACTTCTCAGTTCTGGTTTGGTTTCTTGAGATCTAAGCTAGTACCAATCTCAGATCTTTAAATCTTGGATAGGTTTTACAGTTAAAAAAAACCCCAAGCAAGAAACCATGCTGCTTTTTTAACTGTCTTTTTGGTCCCTGCCCATGCAAATACGTTTTAGAGGGGGAAGAACACTGATCCCTTTTCTCCCCACCTTGTGTGAGATCACCTCAGGATCAAAATTCAGCCTATATATATATATAGATATATAGATATATATATCTATATATCTATATATATATATATATACACACACACGGTATATATGGACTGAATTTTGATCCTGAGGTGATCTCAGACAAGGTGATGGGGAAACGGCTAGAATATTTATTCATTTATTTTGCATGAGCATATACACACACATACACACAAAATTCAGAAAGAGAGTGGAACGCTGGTGTTGTTTTTTTCTCTCGAGTGAAGCTGTGCTATAAGCTGCTTCCCCTTTTTTGGGGGAGAGAGATAGTCCAGGTTCATTCCTAGGGGACAAGGCAGAAGGCATACATACCTCTGCAAATTAAAAGTTGTTCAAGAAAGAAGCTGTATTTACTCAAACCGAAAAGGTAAAGACATACTCAAAGGCCATATTCAAGGGTCCAGAATATGACATGAGTAGGACCTTGCTATTTCAAATGTGCCTATTGCAAGTCAACAGCCATGGCTGTCACTGAAAGGTGCTGTTTTTGCTTTGATTCAAAGGAGCAGAGGAAATTTATGTGGAACATTTTTTTTTAATCTGGTGATTATGCACAGAGAGGCAAATTCTAGGCTCTGCAGCACTGACTCCACAGGAGGTGCCCTTGCCTCTATCTAAGGTACTTGCATGTCTCCATTTTTTGTAGTAGCTGAATGCTTCACAGTGTTCTATGGGCGGATAAACACAAACCCTGGGGTAGCAAAGCTCTTAATATCTCCATTTTGTGGATAGGGAACTAACCATAGAGACTAGGTGATTTGTCCAAGGTCAGACAAGAAGTCTTTTCCTCAGTCCTGCTATGTCAGCAAAGCCCAGAGGCAACCTGGGAGGGGATTCTAAGGGGAGGGGGGAACTAGCCATGTGCCCCTGCCTTGCTTCCTCCCCTGCTCTGCTCATGCCTCTCCCCCTCCTGTCCCACCCTTTTCTGGCCCATGACCTCCCCTGCCCTCCAGTTCTCCACCTCCACTGCCGCTTCTGGTTTGGGCAGAGCATTGCTCACTTCCTATCTTGGAGTATCACGGTTCAGGAGTAGCACAAGCTGGGAAGCTCACAACATTCCCAGCTGTGCTGCTCTGGGGGAGACCCCACAGTCATCAGAAGCCCCTGTACACTCCCACATGTCACCTATGGCACAGCCTGATTGTTTTAGGACCCATAAGGTGACAATGTAAAGCTTACATGATAAACTATCCCTGGACTCTGCTCAGTGTGGCCCCCAGTGCTGACTGTGAGGTATTTGAAAAAGCATAATGAAGGATGTTAGCAGAGGAGGCAATGAGCATGCCTGCTGTCTGCATGCCCAGATGGAGGTAGCTGGTCTACTGAATTCATGGACACTCCATGGGTTAGATGGCCTAGAGATCCCTTTGTGGCTGTTGTTTCTGTGGTGCAATGTAGTGTTAGTAGGCCATTCAGCCTTGAAGAGTTCCTTAATATGTGCTATTTCTGATACAGTAAACCCTCAATTTAATGGACTAATAGGGAGAAGGAGTGTCTGTTAATGCTGGAAGTCCATTGTATCTGAATGGTTATACTGTATGATGGTGCACTGACCTTCCCAGCCCATCAGTCTTGTCCTCTGCCTTCCCCTGCTTCCTCCCCACTGCCCCATTCTTTCCTTTACACCTCCATCTCCCTGTCCCAATTACCAGGAGAGGAGCTGAATGCCAGCCTGGCTCCTTCCACCTCCTCCAGCCCCTGGCTCTGTGAGATGCCCACGTGAAGGTAGAGCATGGCCATCCTCGGCTTGCCAGTGGGCAGCAGCCTCCGACATCATGACTGCTGCTCAGCACCATTGCAGGCAGCTGCAGCTGGGCGTCGACATGCTCCGCACATATGGGGCTGGGGGAAGAGAGCTCCTGTGCCCTGCCGCCTCCCCCCCAGTTCCTCTGGCCCCAGTGGCCCCAGCCGCTGTGGTGGTGTGTCCAGCCCTGGCAGCCCCAGCCCCTCTGGCAGCTCCTCCAGCCCCGGCAGTGGCTCTGGAAACTGTTCAGCATTTATTTGCACAGGGGGGCGGGGGTGGAGTTTGGCATCCGTTATTTCCAAACTTGGTTATATCGGAGTTCATCAAATCGAGGGTTTACTGTACTAAACAACCTGTTCAACCTTACATTTAGCTATGGTACTTGGGAGTATTTTCCAAGATCCGAAGACCTCAGAGTAGTTCATAAGCTTGTATCTCTCACCAACAGAAGTCGATCCAATACAAAATACTACCTCATCCAGATTTACTTTCTGTAATGGAATTACATGTCTGGAAGTTCATATGGGGACCGTGGGGTTTAAGATCCTTTTCTGCACCGTATGTCAGGTGGTACTGGAAGAAAAGTTCTCCCTCATTCTCTCTGGAGCACTTGTGGTCCTAGAGTGGAATTAACTTCTTTGTGCCCCTTTTTGCCATATTATACCAGGGTCTGAATTTGGCCAGTTCAAATACACAGCTGTCCATGTCGTGGTTTATTTAATAGGCCTTTGTACAATTAGGATTTGTATTTAAATTCTACAATAATAACAAAAAATAATCTAATTTACTGTCCTCTTGTCTTCTACTGATTGCTGTTTAATTACAATCAATAATAAAGTAAAATTGAAATGTGTCTTTTTGATGCAGTTTGTAACTGCTAGTAAACAATCTTTAGGAATATCTGTTTTAGGAATACTTAAATCGGGGTGTATATTGATGTGTATCTGTATTACAATACATTCTTTATTTACATGTTTACTTGCTATTCCCCTCTGCCTTATTCAGTGAGCAGGTTTGTTGCATTACCAACCATGAATCTGGGACTTCTTAGCTTTCAAGGGCATGATTTTGCAACTTTCTTTTAAGGTGGGTGGGTAGTTGGAAATGGGGAGAGGAGGGTTGATGCTGGAGAATTCTAGGTGGACATTGTAAAGGGAAACAAGACTTGAAGGAATATAATCACAATTTTATTAAACCCCTTTTAGTTTGAATACACCACTGTTTTGAGCATTCTTTCGTAGTGTGTCTCGCATAAATATAAGACATTAACTAATCAATTTTCCCCTTTAATTTGTTCTGTCTTTTTTTTTCTAACATACTAATGGGGGAAATTCAGATTTCCACTAACTTGGATATTTTTTCTCCTTTGCTGTCAGCACTTGGCCTCCTGTGCTCTGAATATAGTTGAAAGTAATATGATGGTTATTGTATATCAATAATAATTTCAACAGTTATATCACATCATCATTGTCAGTATTTTATATTGGTCCCTACCTTAGTTAAGTAAGTAAAAGTACAAAGCCTCTCATAATTTGTAAAAATGTAAGTAAACCTATAGGATTTTTGCTTCAGGTAGTAACAGTTTTAAGGTAAATTAAATCTGTGAGCAATAAAACCTTGATCATATCACTTGGAATGAATACTCCTTTTTGAAGAAGGGGTACAGCGTGCCTGTATCATGAAACTTGCCTTTCCAGAGTCTGAACTAGTACACTAGTTTTCAGTCCAATTATTTGTTCAATGGTCTGTTGATGTTACAGACCAAATGATTTACAGAATGGTAGGAGCAGTAAGAATAGAATAAGAAAAGTAAGAGCAGTCTCTGTACAGAAAAGTCCATTTTTGCCTTCTCCTATATGAGTAAATTGACGGGCAACAATCCTGCCATCAATCCAGCTGCCTAGAATTTTTAGGTTTTGATGTTTTTCAGTCATGGAGCATAAGGGCAAACTCATGAATGCCTGAAAAGGACTTGTATGAACTTGGTGTTTTCTTTTTTTTTTGTTTTTCATCATGACAGGTACTCGAGGATAGGAAACTGGCCTAAAAAGAAAATCTGGGGGAGACTGGGTATTTGGCTTCATTTGCCTCGAGTAAGTAAATGTTCAAATGGAAATTTGTTACATAATTATAATACTGTCAGCTTACTTTTTTTTTAAAGCTTTTCTGTGCCTGAAAAATAAGTATTAATGGTACTGGCTTTACTCCTTGGAAGCTATGCAAATGACTCAAGGTTTCTTGGAATGAAACAAGGCAAGAATACATTGGCTTGCTTCTTTAAGGTCCTTCAACACTGTATAACAGGCCTTGTTTTCTGTTTCTATACTTAAAGCTGGTATAAAGTTATTGTTAAATAATAGTTGAATATTTTAAAATCAAAATTAGTTCAACATATATATTTACAATCTGATGTAGATCATTCGGAGATGTTCTCTTGTTTCTTTTCATTTTTGCACTAATACACATCAAAAGTTTTCATAAACCCTATGTTGTATGCCCTTCTGTTCAGACTTTAGTTGTTGCTCTTGATAGTTGACCTACAAGGTATTTCCTGACCTTGAGTGTCTTGAACTCTGTATACATTCAAGCATTAATTTTAAAATTATTTTCTTCCTTTGAATTGTTCTTCTTTTTCATTTTAAGGGCAGCAACATAACAGGTAGTCATTCTGGAATTGTATTTTAAAATTGTCAATTGTTTACACAGCAAAGAAGTTTGTCAGTGAAGAGGAAGGTAGTCATTTTTTGCTTTTTGAAGAAGATGTAGTAGTATGTGCTCTGCATTCGAACAGAGATATGTGGGTGTTCTGATTCTTTTTACTGGATCAGTAGGCACAGGAAGACTGTCTCTCTCCTTGGCTTGCTATGAAAAAGACAATCTGGTTAAGTTACATAGTTCACCTGTTATTGGTGCAGGGCTCTTCCCTACAGCGATTTATCCAGCCTACCCATATATATTTGCCACTCATTTGTGATTGTGAACCTATATGCATTTCCTTTTTAAAAATGAAAATGAGGACATTAGGGCCAGATTTTCCCTTCTAGGTAAATAAATAAGGGGTGAGGGTTTTTGTACATGTGTTGTACCCAGCTGCTCCTGGTGGGAACATTATTCTGAATAAAAGCGGTAGTGTTCTGAGCTCTTTTGAGAACCCAGCCTGTAGTTTGCAAAGACATAAAAATACATTTGTGCAACTGTGTGCACACAGTATCAAATTATATAGTAGCTCTGGAGAAGTAATTTAACAGAACTTAATGTCTGATTTTTTGAGCTAATAGGCAAAGATGAAACCAAGCAAAGCCTGTTGATGCTGTAGCATGTAGTACTTTAACTGCGTTTAACAGCTAATTTCAGAGGGATTATTACCATTGTGAACTACAGTCAGTGATTTATGACAGTATTTTCTGAAGATACTGTGTTACCACTACTCAATCTGTATGAGATTTGGAAAACTCTACAGCACAAATGTGAAAGGTACAAATATCCCTTGTTTTGGTCTCAGCATTAAAATACAGAAATGTAATTGCTTTACAAGGCTTTAAATGAGAATTGAACACAAGTGTGGAACTTGGAAGTGGATATTGGCTTTTAAAGAACAATACATTATATTACAAGTTCCTTTAGAGGGTGATTGTCTATTTTTAATTATTTGGGAACGAAGGAAGCAACATTATAATGATATAGTGTAATAAATTATAGAGTTCCATATTTGTCTAGTTTTTTTTGAGAGCTTAACTCCTTTTAAACATGCTATTGCCATATAAATTTCTAAATGCTGTTTACCTATCGCACAAGAGAAAATTGGCCCTATTTAGAGCAGGTGCAGTTTTCCCACTAAATGTAAATGTAAATGTGAATACAGGTAATGTGTAGTACACATGACTAGCAATATTGTTATACTGTTGTGTTTTCATATGCTGAGGGTATTGGAGGAAATAATAGGGGAGATGGTTATGTGGAGGATGCTCTGTGATATGAATGCACGTTTCTGAATTTTCTTTAGATGACTAAAAAAAAAAACTCATTCCAGACCTGATTTGTTTGTTCTGTTAATCTTTGATATATAGAAAGCATCTTTACTGATCTTTTTTGTAAACCATCTCATGCAATACCTGGCAAAACAGAAGCAATTACTGGTGTAGTCTCAAAGGGAATCTCAAACTTTTAAAGTGCCATGATTTAATCCTTTAAAATGGCAACCAGTGCTGCTAAAAACTCTTCTAATTGGTCACTAATGTATTTTGCTGTAATAGTCAATAGCTACTAGATTTCAGGCACATAATTAGCAACGCACATACATTTGGTCAGTACAATTGAAAATCTTAACAGCCATGGCTGGAGCAAGCAAAAAGGAACACAGAACTGGAAAAATGAAATGGTGTTTTGTCAATAGTACCTAAGTAGAACTGTACGCTTCAATAAAACAAGTGTCCTACTGTGCTGGAATACAAATGGCCTGTCTGTAGCAGGATACAGGGAAGAAATTTGGCAGAGAGGGATTTGAGAGCTTCTGGCATAATGTAATTGAATTGGCCATTTCTTTAAAGATACAGCAAATTGTTTGTTGCAGTGTTCATCATCATCAGAAAGGTCAGACAGCTTGCCAAACATATGATATCCATAATAAAAAATAAAACAGCGACTCTTAGACTTCCACACAAATCATTTATTGTATTTGTAAAAGCTGTAGAAATGAATATAATTTTTTTAGTCTAAATAAGATTGTAATTTGAGAAGAGAGGCGACTATTAGTCAGTGAAAACAGCCTCAAAAGAATGTAGGTAGTGTTCAACACAGGGATCCCCTTCCGTGCAGGCATTGTAGGTATTTTGCCAGTGATACTGCTTATTGTTGCTTATAAAATGCTTGACAGAGTAATCGCAAATTTATTTTCTATTTTAAAAAAATCCCCAAAGATGGGAAAGGGATTTAAAAATCAATTCCGTTTTTTAACAAAGCATCGCTGCTTCGTGTTAAAATTGGCTATAGTGCGACAGAGCCAAATGCTGTGACAAACTGTAGTACGTTTGAAATCTTCTATGAAATGCTCAATATCAGTACATTGGGAAAACTCTCTCAAGTCACATTCAGAACCATGAACATAGACTGTATTGTGATGCAAGCTTTGGGCTGTAGACTGATGTCTCAGGTTTGAGTAGCCGTTAGCTCGTAGATCCTAAAGCATTCAGGAGGCTAGCATTTTCATTTTCTGCACCAGTGATAGGGTTGGAAGTTGGAAACAAAATAATTAGACTAGATATACAGCCCCCAACAAGACAGACTGTGAAGCCAGGAGAGGGCGGAGGACTTTGAATTCTAAACCACATCTTTCTCTTGTCATGATTAATTTTGATGAGAAGGCAAAGGAGGGATAGTAAATGAGAGAATAGATGGCTACTGTTAATATTCAAGCCATATACATTAAAAAATTATATGAATATTTGTTCCTCTTAAAATCTTAATATTTCTTCAACTTAAAACCTGCTCTGTTAAAAGAGAAAATAAAATACATACATTTAGTTATTATATTCAGTAGATTATACATAAACATGTTTGGTTGGTGGTGGTTTAAAAAAAAAAACAAAAACCCACTCTACTCCTCACTGCCAGTGCACAATTGTTACTTACAGTGTGCTCTCTAACGGCAGCAGTGAAATGCCTTTATCCTTGTTATATTATTCCACAGGAGAACAGAGCTGTCTATCCAGAAAGCCTTTCCAGATATGCATTCCAGCTCTTCCCTTATGTAATTTTATTCTATTACTCCTATTTGTACTTTCATGTATGAAAAATTATTTGTCTAACTACTTGGTGCGTGTACCCTCAGATACTTATAAATTGATGTCACGTTCTGTTCCCTCCCTTAGTTGTCACTTGGACATACTATACTTATTCAACTCTGGTAATCTTTCCCCATAAGACAGTTGGTTCACTCTAGCTCCCATGTCAGGTCCCATTTTCCCTGGCTCCCACTACCTCTCATTTGGTTGCCAGTCACAGAACTTCCTCCAACTTGACAATGCTCTTCTGATAATAGGTCCAAAATGCCAGATGTGATCACATGATAGATATACATAAATATAAGTGTAACTATTGCTTTCTTGACCCATGATGTGATCTACTTGTGTATGCTGTCCAAAAAATGAATTTGCTTTTTTTCCAGTTGCTAGATTCTACTGCAAATTCCAGAATAGTTTATGATCCACATCCCTCCTGTTTTTCTGTCAAACTTCTCTCTTCCTTTCAGTTAGTTGTGAATTATTTTGGTTCTGACGTGTTGCACTTTTCATTTTTCAAAATTTAATTTTTTCTTTGCACATTTTTATGTCTAGAACCCTGTGTATCATTTTTCTGTCCTCACTTGTATTTGTGAATTCTCCCCATTTAACATAGTCTAGATTTATTAACATGCTCTTACTAACCAGTAAGTGACCTGTGTTTTGTGATACAGAGGAAGGCAGTCCCTCCCATCTCCAGATCTATCCGATCTGGCATGTGGGGATTTGTTAGACTTTGAGCATGTGGATAAGACCTATCAGCCAGGTCCCTGGGAAAGAACGTGTATAATACCTCAGAGCAGTCTTCCATATCTGCCAGCTTTTTTCACATATCTTCTCTGGGGGTGCCATCACTGGACCTAACCAGGTTATTCACAGAATCACAGACACATTCTCATGTTCCTCGACTGGCATTGTGTATGCCATTGTGTGCCAACGGTGCCTGGATGATTTATACATTGGACGGACGTTAGACAGGGAGTTAATGGGCACTAAACAGACATTAAGGCACGCCGGATCCACAAGCCTGTTAGTCAACATTTTAATGGAGTGGGCCAGTCTGTTAACGACTTGGAAGTTTGCGTGTTACTGAAGAAAAATTTTCGCACCACTATTCAAAGGGAGACAACCGAGCTGTCTTTTATATTCAAATTCGGCACATTAACACATGGTTTGAACCGGGATGGGAATTTTCTGAGTCACTATAGGGGCTCATTTGCATACTTGGCTTAATCTAATTCTTCACCTTCCCCCCACCATCCCTCTATTCTCTGATTTGCTCACCTTGATCATTTTTTTCTGATTTGTCCTCCATGATTACTGTTTTTGGTTCTCTGTGCCTTAAATATTGAGTCTGTTCTGGTATGGCTATGGTCTGAAGAAGTGGGTCTGTCCCATAAAAGCTCACCTAATAAATTATTTTGTTAGTCTTTAAAGTGCTACTTGACTGCTTTTTTGTTTTGATAGTATATAGACTAGCACGGCTCCCCCTTTGTTAATGTTCTACAATGTCTATCTAAGACAGGGATCTGCAACCTGAGGCTCTGGAGCCTCATACGGGTCTTTAAGGACTTCTTTGTGGGTCCCTACACTATAATTGCAAAGAAACAAAAAAAATGAAAAGTCCTCCTGATTGTATTTTAATAAACAGTGAACATCTGAAAGTCCCAAAGTGAATAACTTATATCTAAATAGCTAACAATATGTGATCTCAAAACATTGGATAACTCCCACTAGCATCCTCCAGAGAGAGAGAATGCATTCTTTTTTCTTTGCAATTATAGTGTAGGGACCCACAAAGAAGTCCTTAAAGATCCATATGAGGCTCCGGAGCCTCAGGTTGCAGATCCCTGTCTTAGACAGACATTGTAGAACATTAGAGAGAGAGAAGGTTTGGGAATGAAAGTCAGGAAGACAGTGGTACAAACACACATGTAAAGTATGAGTAAATAGAGTATGTAAAAAATTTGTGACCATCCTGCATTAAACATATATCACATTAGGTGTGCGCTGTTCTTAAAATAGGGGCTGAAAGAGTATGGTTTGACGTTATTTATTAAGGACCCTCTTGTATTCATATGCATTGCAGCTCTTGAATTACTGAGTTTTTTTACCAAATTTGAAAAAAATGGCTGCTCTGGCTATGTTGGTTGCCAACACCAAGGACACGGTGCACTTCATTTCTCATGTTTTGACAGCAGTCATTTAGAAATGTGTATGTTGCTTATATTTGACCTACATTGTTGTGTTTTTAAATGAATTATCTAGGTAACGTTAACATAGGTAGTCATTTTTATACCTGCTTTACACTGAAATGTACAGTGGGTGCTGTTAAAAAGTAAACATTAAGCATGACATGATATAAATACCTCACTGCAGTATGCATTCTAAATATAGGAAACACCTTCATCACATCAATACCACAGGATGTCATTTGTTTTAATGGCATCTCTGTTTAGCCTAATCTTTTTAAAAATATGCTACAGAATAAACAGGAACTGCTACATAACTGACTGGATTTTTCTTGAAATCAAGAACAAATTTTGCTAAAAGTAGATACATGTTGTCAGAAAGGCTTGTCCATCCATATCATCTTCTTATCCCTTGATATTGACAGAACCCCAGGCCATGTGTACAGAATTATTATAGCATAGTCTTCAGAAGTGATGATGATTAATGACCTCACTTATACCTGTTAGTTTTTTATGATCCGTAAAGACCTCCGCTATTTTCTTCTATGGTCAAAGAAAAAAAGAAAAAGGAAAGAATCAGTTGGTCTGTCCTATACAGACTCAGAAATATGTCTGACAAGCCCATCTCATGGGACAGTGTGTGGTCATGTAGATTGTTTGTTTCTTTGCAGCTTAACTGTCATGGCCCCCTGTATTTGTCCTGATGTGCACAAGCTTAATGGGAAAGAAAAGCTGTGAACATTCTAGCTTTTTGTTTGTTTGATTGCAAGCTGGATGAGATCCTCCCCTTTAGAACTAAATTTGAATAAAGAATGTTAAAATCACTTTGGCTTTTTTTGATTTAATTACATGACTTGGAAATTAATTAAAATTCCTGGGAAAGGGGAATATTTTCTGGAACCTGACCCATTGTCATAGCAACCTGCTGCTTCTCTGTACTTTCTTCAGTGAAAATTTCAGGACCATGCAGTATTTTAAAACATTAATTCTTGTATTGGTTAGGGCTAACATTACTGACTTTTCTTCACAATGGGCAGACCTCTGTTTTTCCCTTTCCTGTGTATCTCCCCAAGACTACATAATAATAAAAACTGAAAATGCGGAAAGACATGAAAATGTCTTGAAACAATTGTTGCTGTCAGCAGAAGCCTTGCTAGCTTGTTAACATTAGATTTGAATCATCAGCATAATAGCTGTAGGAAATTGTACGATGAATGGATGCCAAAAGGTCTATTGATATCTGCTCCTTCCTTTGAGTATACATGGGGTGGTCTGTGCCTGTACACCCCCTGACAGTTTTGGATCTGGACAGAGGGAATTTAGTGATACTCCAAGGACAAACACACAGCATGGTGTTCAAATATAAAGAAGTGGGTGCTATCAGTACAAGCCCCCAATAGAATGTAGCTTTGCCATCAGTTCTTATTTTATAACTAGGCCTAAATCCAAGAACTCTTTCCCTTTTGTGATATAAGGTATAACTGGAGTCTTGCTTGCAGGCTTGCTTGCTTGCTTGCTCGGTTTCTTAGCCAGTAAGAGGGTAGTACCCTTTCCAAAGCTGCTTTGAAATCAATGTCATATTGGCCTTCTCTTCTTCACTTTCCAAACTGTTTTATGATGGCCCAGCTCCCAGTTGTTTCCTAACTGTAGTTATTATCCCTGCTTTTGCAGTAATCCAATCTGGAGATGACAGTTCTCCATGGGGCTTCTCCTTAAAATCACTCAGAGAAATTCCAGCTGGTGCAGAATACAGCTTCCCATTTAAATTGTGTTTCTTATGGGAAGTGAGAGACATCTGTGCTCTGTAGAAGCTCTCATTTCACTTCTGGTGCAATCCTAGGTGTTGTTTTTAATTACTGCCCTAAGTGGTTTGGTTCCTGGTTACATCAGAGATGACTTCGTGTGACACAGTGGTAACTGATATCAGCTGCATTTAGACTCATGGGGGACTAAAGGCAGGGCACTGTAAATGAGCAGTCCCTTCCTTTGGAAATAATTTCCCTTGTCAGTGTATCAGAGCCAGAATTTGCTGACCTTCAGGTCACACTAGTAAGTTGCCTTGTCCATAGGTTGGAGGGCAAAGTGAAAGAGGAGAAGTGGTGGGGAGCAAAAAGAGAAGGTCTATACAGTTATAACTATACAGTTAGACTAATATTTAAATTAAAATCCTTCTCTTTTTGCTCTTCACCAGTCCCCATCTTCCAACTGTAGGGTGTATTCTTAATAAATACGTGTGCAACAAGAGAAGATACTTTAAATAAGTCTAAACAAATAAACATCAGATGGTCATTCTACAGCCTATGCTTGCATCTGTCTCAGAGTTAATTGTGCGCTGCTAGATTCTGTCTCCTTTGGGATTTGTAAAAATCTGCCTAAAGTTTCTGCATTTTATTTTTATTTGGTTTTACTGGGGCTTAAGTATTTCCATACATGGATTGGATGTGTGAACAATTATCATTTGACAGTTGTTGGGAAATAGGAGACACAGCGGATCAGCAAAGACTGACATAGCACACCTGGTGCTATCCAGTTGGATATGGCAGATCTACCACTTGAATGTTAAGGAGCACCTTAAGGTTGTGGGCCTTAACTTAGTGTGGTAATAACTGTATAGCCTCCAGATGAGTTTCTGCTGAAATGTGACTGTGTTTCTCACACCTCCCTTGGTCGCTTTTTCTATCGTCTAACTCTTCTTACAATGTACTTCTTAATATATAACTTAAATATTCTGTGGGCTGAGCCCATTATTTCTTGTTCCATCTTTGTTGATTAATATATTTGATTGTCCCCTCTAGCATATTTGTAGACAGTTGTGATTCCCCTTAATCTTTTCTTTAACCAAAACATGCTCTGTTGTCTTAGATTTCCCTCTTCCCAAAGCTTAGTCATTTGAGCTGCTTTCCTTTTAAATTTCTCACATTTCTTTGAGCTTGCCACTTCAGAAAGAAAAGTGTTTTCTCTCAATTGGAATATAGTATTTTTAAGATCTAACTCTGTACATCATAATTTAACTCAGTATTTTGTTAGGTAGCATATACTCTTGATCATACTAGTCAGCCAATAATCTTCATATGTATTTCATGTCCCGTGGGTGTCTGCCATCTGTTACTTCATGCCATTAGATTTCCACCAGATTTGCTATATTTCCTTCAACACACTGTGCAAAAAATAACATCCTTATCTTTTCTTTCATTGATCTCACAGTTTAGTCTTAATTACGCACCTAACCAGATTATGGTCATTATTTCTATATTTCCACTACCTCCAGTTCGCCATTTTCGTGGCTTATGTAATCTGGGGCCTGATTCTCCAGTGCGTTGCTCAGTCACATGTGTGCAAAACAAGTATAAAGTAGTGTGAAGACACTACTGAATCAGCCTTTTATACTCTTGTGCTTGTTTTGGATGGCACTACTAAATGACTATACAAAATAAAAAGCAATACACACTCAGCTGTCCAATTTAAAGATTTGTTAAAAAATACATTTTATGGTCATGTAAGAATTGATTCTGTGTTATGTGTAAAGAGAATGGAAGAATGCTAGTCGAGATTAAGTGATCACAGTGGTTTCTTCTGGCATTAAAATCTATCAGACTCAGGGACTATGGTAACACTCCAGTGATCTGTCGACAGAAGTCACTGCACACAAAAGGAAATCTTCAAGAAGGCAGATTTTGATAAACTCAGAGAGCTGGTAAGTAAGGTCTCATGGGAAGCAAGATTAAGAGGAAAAACTGCTGAAGAGAGTTGGCAGTTTTTTCAAAGGGGCATTATTAAGGGCCCAAAAGCAAGCTATGCCACTCTGTAGGAAAGAGAAAGTATGGTAAAAGACCACCTTGGCTTAACCTTGAGATCTTGCATGATCTCAAAATCAAAAAGGAGTCATATAAAAAGTGTAAATTGAGAGAAATTATGAAGGATGAATATAAACCAACAATATGTGTATGCAGGGGCGAGATTAGAAAGGCAAAGCACAAAATGAGCTCAGACTAGCTAGAGACATAAAGCGTAACAAGAAGACATTTTGGAAATATATTAGAAGCAAGAGGAAGACCAAGGATAGGATAGGTCCACTACGCAGTGAGGAGAAAGAAACCAATATCGGGGAAACTTGGAAATGGCAGAGGTGCTTAATGACTTTTTTTGTTTTGGTCTTCACCAAGAAGTCTGATGCAGAAATGCCTAACATGATGAATGCTAGTGGGAAGGAGGTAGCTTCAGAAGATAAAGAAAAAGAACAAGTTAAACATTACTTAGAAAATTAGATGTCTGCAAGTCAGCAGGGCCTGATTAAATGCATCCTAGAATTCTCAAGGAGCTGATAAAGGAAGTATCAGAACCTTTCGCTATCATCTTTGAAAAGTCCTGGAAGTCGTGAGAGATTCCAGAAGACTGGAAAAGGGAAAACATAGTGTCCGTCTATAAAAAGGAAAAAGAGAACAACCCAGAAACTACAGACCAGTCAGTTTAAATTCTGTGCCGGAAAAGATAATGGAGCAAAAAATTAAGGAATTCATCTGCAAACATCTGGAAGAAAATAAGGTGATAGGTAACAAGCCAGCATAGATTTGTGAAGAACAAATTGTGCTAGATGAATCTGTTAGTTTTCTTGGACAGGATAACAGCCTGGGAGAAGTGGTAGATATGGTATACCTAGACTTTAGTGATGCATTTCATATGGTCTCACAAGATCTTCTTATCAATAAACTAGGCAAATACAACTTACATGGGGCTACTATAAGGTGGGCACATAACTGACTGGATAATCATTCTCAGAGAGTAGTTATTAATGGTTCTTAGTCATGCTGGAAGCGCATAACAAGCGGGGTTCCGCAGGGGTCTGTTTTGGGACCAGTTCTATTAAGTATCTTCATCAACAGTTTAGATATTGGTATCCAGAGTATGCTTATTAAGTTTCCAGATGACACCAAATTGGGAGAGGGAGCAACTGCTGTGGAGGCTAGGGTCAGAATTCAAAATGATCTGGACAAACTGGAAAATGGTCTGAGGTAAACAGGATGAAGTTTAATACTGACAAATGCAAAGTGCTCCACTTGGTAAGGAACAGTCAGCTTCATACATGCAAAAGGGGAAGCAATTGTCTAGAAGAAGTAGTGCGGAAAGCGATTTAGGGATCATAGTGGACCACAAATTAAAAATGAGTCAACAGTGTGATGCTGTTGCAAAAAAAGAAAACAACATAATTCTGGGATGCATTAATAGGACTGTTGTGAGCAACACACGAAAAGTCATTCTTCCGTTCTACTCAGTGCTCATTAGGCCTCAAGTGGAGTATGGTGTCCAGTTCTGGGCATCACATTTCAAGAAAGATGTGAAGAAAGTGGAGAAGGTCCGGAAAAGTGCAACATGAATGATTAAAGGTCTAGAGAACACGAGCTATAAGGGAAGACTGAAAGACCTAAACAGTTTAGTTGTTTAGTTTAGGAAAGAGAAGACGTAGAGGGGATATGATAGCAGTTTTCAAGTACCTTAAAGAGGGTTACAAGAAGGAGGCAGAAACATTGTTCTCCTTGGCCTCTGAGGATAGGACAAGGAGCAATGGGTTTAAACGGCAGCACGGGAGATTTAGGCTATGTCTACACGTGAAGCCTACATCGAAGTAGCTTATTTCGATGTAGCGACATCGAAATAGGCTATTTCGATGAATAACATCTACACGTCCTCCAGGGCTGGCAACGTTGACGTTCAACATCGACGTTGCGCAGCACCACATCGAAATAGGCGCTGCGAGGGAACGTCTACATGCCAAAGTAGCACACATCGAAATAAGGGTGCCAGGCACAGCTGCAGACAGGGTCACAGGGCGGACTCAACAGCAAGCCGCTCCCTTAAAGAGCCCCTCCCAGACACAGTTGCACTAAACAACACAAGGTCCACAGAGCCGACTACTGGTTGCAGACCCTGTACATGCAGCATGGATCCCCAGCTGCAGCAGCAGCAGCCAGAAGCCCTGGGCTAAGGGCTGCTGCACACGGTGACCATAGAGCCCCACAGGGGCTGGAGAGAAAGCGTCTCTCAATCCCTCAGCTGATGGCCACCATGGCGGACCCCGCTATTTCGATGTTGCGGGACGCGGATCGGCTACACGTGCCCTACTTCGACATTCAACTTCAAAGTAGGGCGGTATTCCCATCCCCTCATGGGGTTAGCGGCTTCGACGTCTCGCCGCTGAACGTCGATGTTAACATCGCAATAGCGCCCAACACGTGTAGCCGTGACGGGCGCTATTTCGAAGTTAGTGCCGCTACTTTGAAGTAGCGTGCACGTGTAGACACGGCTTTAGAGTGGTTAAACACTGGGTGCCAGGCACAGCTGCAGACAGGGTCACAGGGCGGACTCAACAGCAAGCCGCTCCCTTAAAGAGCCCCTCCCAGACACAGTTGCACTAAACAACACAAGGTCCACAGAGCCGACAACTGGTTGCAGACCCTGTACATGCAGCATGGATCCCCAGCTGCAGCAGCAGCAGCCAGAAGCCCTGGGCTAAGGGCTGCTGCACACGGTGACCATAGAGCCCCGCAGGGGCTGGAGAGAAAGCATCTCTCAATCCCTCAGCTGATGGCCACCATGGCGGACCCCGCTATTTCGATGTTGCGGGACGCGGATCGGCTACACGTGCCCTACTTCGACATTCAACTTCAAAGTAGGGCGGTATTCCCATCCCCTCATGGGGTTAGCGGCTTCGACGTCTCGCCACTGAACGTCGATGTTAACATCACAATAGCGCCCAACACGTGTAGCCGTGACGGGCGCTATTTCGAAGTTAGTGCCGCTACTTTGAAGTGGCATGCACATGTAGACACGGCTTTAGAGTGGTTAAACACTGGAATAAATTGCCTAGGGAAGTTGTGGAATCTCCATCACTGCAGATATTTAAGAGCAGGTTAGATAAACATCTGCTGGGGATGGTCTATACCAGGGGTCAGCAACCTGTGGCTTCAGAGCTACTTGAGGCTCTGAGAGCTGCTGCTGCTGACTCCCCTTGTGGCTCTGGAGGCGGTGATGCTTAAACAGAATTTATTTATTTAAAATTATAAATTAAAAAAAAAATTCCGTTTAAGTGGCAGCAGCTCCAGAACGCTGAGCAGTCAGGGGCAGCAGGGTAGGGAGCTTGGAAGTTAAAGCTGGCCATGCGGGGCGCCACTCCACATGGGCAGAAGTCAGCTGGCAAGAGTGGGGAGGGGCCGCAAAGCCATGCAACCTTGCAGCCCACTGAGAAGGCGGAGGAAGCGGCGGTGGCAGTAGTGGTTGTGGAGAGCAGTGTGGGGAAGCTGCGGCGGAGGTATGCACTGAGGTGAGTTAATCCTGGGACAGACAGGAAGGTTGGGGCTCAGACGGATTAAGCCTGGGGGCAGGGTTGTGGGATGAGGGGTAAGGCCTAGGGATTGGGGGTGGATTTGGGGGCTGAGGCGGGTGAAGCCTGGAGATGGGGGGTAACAGCTTTCTGACTGGTACAAAATAACGGTGTGTGTGCCTGCACTCTTATTAAAAAAGGGGTGATAAAAAGCACAGTTTGATGTCATTTGTTAAGGACTGTGTCCTATTCACGTGCACTGCGGCTCTTGAAGGATTGATTTTGTAAGGGGCTTTGAAAAAAATGTCTCTTCTTGTGATTTCGGTTGCAGACTCCTTGTCTAGACAGTGCTTGGTCCGGCCATGAGCGCAGGAGACTGGACTCAATGATCTCTTGAGGTCCCTTCCAGTTCGAGTGTTCTGTGACTCTATGAAAAGCCAATCAGAAGATGGCTTCGCTCTGTCAACAGAGTGGCCAGACTGCTCGCTTGCTCTCTTGACAAAACAGGCACCCAGAAGCACAGCAGACAGGGCTGCCCATCGTTCTGGATGCCTGGCTGTCGAGAGAAGCCCACCCCCCTGAGCGGCCACACAGCTTTTTTGTTGACAGAACCTGTGGATGAAAGGTGCTCTTCCTCATCTGGGAGAGGCAGAAGGTTGTCAGCGAATATGCCAGGTTCTGTCAAGATACTGTTGACAAATCCCATTTTGCGTGTGGTTGCTCCACTAGTTTTGTCAACAAAACTGGGGTTTTGCTGGCAAAACTCGCTAGTGTAACCATAGCCAGGATCTTTATGCATTATTGCTCTAAAGAGTATTTTCAATACCATTTTTGATGTCTCTTATATCTAACGTTTTGGATAGGTGGTCTATGGAAATTTTCCCCTTTTTTGCCAGGTCTTAATATGACTACTTGAACCAATTTCTGACAGATTATCAGAGCCCAATTTTGTTGTTTTCTAAACAGCTCTCTGAATGTCTTTGTGTTTGTTATTGTGGCAGCCTAAGAAGAGTTATAAGTTATCTTCCCATCTTCTAAATAATCTTTCATTATTTATTCCCTGTAACCGCAAGGTAAAAATTAAGATAATTAGCTTCAGCTTTTCATTGCTAATGAACTCGGCCAACAAGTGATATCTATTTATTTACCATAGGAAATAGATTGTATGGGAATATTATTGTGGACTTTTTTTGCTTACAAGCACATATTTTATATATGCAAATTAGATGCACTCTAAGTTAACTCAGAATATTTGAGTCGAAATCCTGATGATATACTCAGTGGCAACATTAGTATCCCAGGGGGTTCCTGGGACAATTTACCCCTCTTGCAGAGCTTTTTTTCCCCTGAATCTGCAGACTCTGGAAAACAGTGCTGCGTATATTAACTCTTCTAAATGTAAATTTAAGATAAACTTCCCGAACATAAGATAATTTTTAAAATGAAAGCTCAGACTCCAGAGCACAGTGTTACACTGTGGGGGGTGGTGGTGGTGGATTCTGAATCATGAAATTAATAGATCCTGCTTTCTTAATATTTAGTCTTCATGATGGTGAGGGGTTTTTTTTGTGCATCCTAATTGCATTTTGCCATAGCTAAACTGTCATGGTGAAATCTCAGCAAGTGGATGTACTTTCAAACACTTTAAAAATTTCGCCCTTGTTCTACTTTATTTTTTCTGCCCTATTTTGCCTTTTGTTTTAGCCCTTAACAGTGAATTGCCAATAACAGTCTAGAATTTAATATTTTAGAATGCTAAACTGCATTATCATTACAAGAAGGCGTGTCAATGTTAATTCTTGCACACTGCATTCTCTTTCCATCACAGTTATTTCAATGCAAACCTTCCTCCTCCCATGCACTGTAGAAAGAGGCATTTGTCTTTTCTGGATGTTGCATATCCTCAAATGGCTGATCTCCTGTGACACAGATATTACAAAATTGTTAGTGAAAGCACATCTCTGCTTTGGCTCCTTCACTGCACTGTGGTTGATAGTACAGAATATGTATGTTTATTTCACATCAGTTGATTGTGCTGAACAAAAATGTTTTGGCTCCAGTAATATTTTTGGAGGAAAGACACCCTACAATGAACTACCAGTAGGGATCTCTTCTCAGGCTTATTCCCTGATTCCTCAAACCTGCTTTCAAGATGTCAAGTTTCTGCCGGTATCACTGACCGTGATTAGAGCTGTGCTGAACTTTCACCACAAAATGTGAGCCATCCAGAAAGATGGTGAGTTTCAGTTTTTGTGTGAGCTTTTCTTTTGATGACCTTTAGTTGAAGCTTGGGCCAAGACCAGCCCCTTCCTTCTGCTGTACAGTTCCCATGAGGCTTAATTTGCACACTTATCCCATACATCTTCTGAAGAGAGAACCTTTCTCTTTCAACCCACTGAAAACACTAATATCTTGAGGAGTACCTTGACTGGTCTGCTACATTTTTAGCACCCTGGGGCCATGGACATGCAAACTGCTCTTTCACTTTATCCAGTCATCTTTAGCTGGTTTGTTTGAAGGGTCCAGTTAGTAGACCTGCTGTCCCCTTTATCAAAATTCAGGCTGCTGGTAAAATTTTTGGCACAATACCTCTACCAGAATCAACCTAATGCAAAGGCAAGTTAGCCCAAGGGTGACAGATGTGTTATGTTGGGCCCTACTTTTTGTCCCTGCAATTAGCATCCCCCCCCGCCCCCGTGCATCCCCCTCCCCCAGCCTGTCTAATGAAATCCAAAGCGATGGAAATTTTAGTTATGTTCATGTGAAAAAAGAAAAACAGACTAAAAACCTTTAGACGTGTAAGAAAATTAATCTGTAAAATGTAAACAATTTATGAATTGGTATAAATGTGAATACACACACACATAAAAACAGTAACATATTTCAACCTTTTCAAAGAGATGGATGAGCCTGAGACCCAGCAGCTGATTGTGCTGCACCGCATTTATGAAATTTTATACCTGCCCTTTGTTCACCCGAGTTAGGCCATATGAAGTGAGGAGAAGGTGTTGCTTTGTTATGACACATGGAACTCCCCAACAGCTGGTAAGCATTCCTATTATCCTTCCTGGCAAGACTGAAAGCATTTTTTGTTTGCATCTTAACTTTGATTTATTTGTGTGTTGTATAGATTGCATATGTGGGAGTAAGGGGTGTTTTTTCCCCTCCTCTCTTGCTCTCGTCTCCTTTGAATATGGTTTAGGGAATGCTGCCTTAGGTTTAGTAAGCCCAGGACTATGGGGTACTAGCTTGATGTGGTCAGTGTAACACTCTTTGGCCCCAATCCTGCAAAAGGGGTTCCTCTTGGATGACAGGATCAGAACAGATGATGGTTCCTCAGGGTCTTGCTCTCACCTGCCTGAAAAGATAATGCCACATTTATTTGTATTCTTCTAGTAAATACAGCATTCTGCATGGATAACACCTAGCGTAAGCGGCTTTATCAATAATAGCTCATAAACTGGAATAACCACAGCAGAAACCTAAAAGGCAAATGGCAATGAAACATGAACAAAAGGTTGCTAATTTAGCAGCAACAAACAGGCACTTCCAATAGCCCAATTAAACATCATAATTGGACAAACAGAATATGCAGTCTTAAAATTAGCTTGTACAAATTTAATATTTTTATAATGGACTCTGGAGCAGCACAGAGCAGTGGCAGTAAAGTGTGCCCCCTCCTAATGAAATGTTACTGTAATTTTATTTCCCCTGTTCTGTGTAATACCTCAGTATTCCCTTACCTTTGGCAGGGTAAAGATTAGAACAATTGCAGGTAGCCCCATTTCTTCACAAACATCAAAAACTGAATGGTAAATCTGAAATATTCTAGTGTTATATAAAATAACGAAGCATCCGGGAGTATGTACCTATGCCGCAGGGAAACAAGTGGTTGCTTATACTGAGTAACTAAACAAGATTTAGTGAATACCCTTAAATACAGATGTGCTTAGAATCCCATAACTGTTCTGTTTTGTATTGATCTCCTCTCTCTCTCTTTCGCGCTCTCTCTCTCTCACACACACATGCACCTTCTAGAGGCATGGAACGAATTTACAGTTCAGTGATGTGGGCAATGGTGGATTTCAGAAGCCACCTTTGTGCCCTGGTCCTCTTGGATTGTTCCATGGGTCACAATGTAACAGACGGCCATGGGAGGCCTAATCGAAATTATAGGATCATCACCAGCCTGCCTTAGACTGCACCACTGGCTGGAATCATGACTGTGTTGCATGTGACAGCCCCACTCCATACACCCCCTTATGGCTCAAATCACTGATGACACATGAGGGGGTGCCAAAGGACTGTGTTCCCTGCAAACACCATGGCAGGGAAGGGCAAGGGGCCAGAGCTTCTGAGCATCCCTGGGAAACATGGGGATGGGGTGGTTGGGTCCCCTTGCACTCACTGTCAGCACAGGCCAAAGCGGGAGAAGTAGAGCAACGTGGCTCAGCTCTGCACGTTAGCTCCCCCGCCTCACTCAGGAGGAGGGGCAGGACTGCCCCATTGGTGGTAAGTGGAGTGATGTGGCTGGGAGCAAGAGTGGGACCAGGGGACCAGGATAGGGATCGCATGATCCACTTTCCCCTGCCACTACCAGTGAGTGTGGGTGACCCAACACTAGCTGATGGCACCAACCCCCTTTTCTCCAGTCCCCCTAGTCTCCCCAGACCACATTGCTTGGGGGAAGCAGTTTGGACGAAGAGGCATGGTGGGAGCAGAAGAGACAGGACAGGGCAGAGCATGAGTGGGAAGAGGCAAGGGTGGGGTAGCACTTGGGGCAGAGGGGCTGTTGTCCCGGTCCTCCCTCGGTGGCACAGGGGGAGTTGTGTTGGGGATGGTGTCTCCCCCACGTCCCATGCCCCTGCCCCAAATCCTGTCAACAGTGCACTCTCTATACTAGGGCCTGCAAAGGAGTCTTTGGAAGGCAGCCTTAGGACTGTCTCCAAAGTTTCTTGACTGGAGAATTCCTTCCCAGAGATATCCAGGTTTTTAATGCCCATTTTACTGTTCCAGATGTTTTGCCCTTGTAAAGGCTCTGGATCTTGGGTAAAGCTCATACCCATAGTCTTTCATTATGGAAATGGCATGATTAAGACCACGGTGCAAAATGCACAAGTTGTATTAATTTTTGGCCTAATTCATGTTACTGGGGTGAATAAAAAACAAGTGGATGATTTTATTTGCATCTATTTTTCCCCAGTTGCATGAGGTGCATAGCTGTGTGTATGGGGCCAGGGGGAAGGCGTTTCCAGCATGGATTACATGATTGCTAGAACTGGGGTTTTACATATTTTGAATTTTAATGGAATAAGGGTACTTTTAGTGCTCAGACCTCTGCTTTCCTATATGCCCCCCTCCCTCATCTCCAGAAAAGTGTCATGCAGGTGGTGTATTTGTGCAATAGAGAAGGTTTATGTATTAACCCCCCCTCCGGGCCAATCAAAGCACAATAGATAAAATAATCTTCACTCCTATCAAAGTCAGCCATGTTTCAATAACTTGCACAACAGGTAGAATTTGTATGTTTTAAATACAGACTTCCCACTTCTTTTTAAAGACTATTTCCTCTCTCTCTCGTGTGTGTGTGTGTGTGTGTGTGTGTGTGTGTGTTTTCATTCCATCAGGGAATTTGACATTGCCCATTGTCAAAACACAAGAAACTGGGATACGATGGATGGCAGTGTATGTATGCAATTAAACTCTCTCTGCAAATACTTATACAAAAGAATGCAAAATTAAGGTTGAACAGGCAAAGTTAATTAATGAATTTCTGAACATTTGAATGCTTTATAATCTTTGAAACATCTTTTGGATTTTTGTATCTAATCTCCCAAGTGGTCATTTTATATTATGAAAAAGGGGGACATAACCAGTTTTTGTTAGGTACTGCTATTCCATATCACCACCTCACCATGTGCGGTCAGTAGGACAGAAACCCTGGACCTAAACTAGAACTAAAAGGTTAATCACAATAGCTGGCAGTAGGATTAAGCTGTTATCTTCTGTGGGCCAGTCGCTAGAGAAAAATGTGTAACATATAACAGTGAGTTACATATTAATTTTGCAAACTCAAGAGCACATGCACAGATTTGGCAGCTTCTTACGGCTTTATTCCCATTTGTGTAACCTCTCAGTGGAGTACAATGCCTTGCTCATTAATGAGGGTTGTGTCGGTAACAGAATTATTACCAGTCAACAGAAGAAATGACTAACTGTCTCCTAGAGCCATACTCCATGTGCTTTTTGTTCTTAGACCAAAGAGGGAAAATTGCAGGGCGAGGAGAACAAGCCTCCATTTTGAGGAGGAGGCAGGGTTACTATCTCTGACTGAAGCTATTTTGGGAGTTTCTTCTGTGCATGTTCTGGGAGAATCCAGGCCAATCCTGGAGCGTTGGCAACCCTTGGTAGAAGAGGATCCATTTTTGTCCATGGCCCTTCTGGAGCAGCTTTGCATGCTGAAGTAAGAAACCTGAGGTGCTGATGGACTGTTGAGGGAATACAACTGCAAGCTTCTAGTAACTGTATTAAGTGACATGTGAGTGGGAAATGGCATCTTTTTCAGCCATTGACAAAGGGGCTAAACCTGAACAGATTTACTGTGGGAACTGCAAAGGGCACCTTCCTGACTGCAGGTGTATCCACTACCAAATTTCAAGGCCTTTCTATTGCCGAGGGAGATGTTACAGTTCTTAACAAACAGGGCAACCATATCGTCCTGTCCCAAATACAGGACAGGGAGATATGTGGGGGAGGGAATGGCTCCTCCCGGCTCCACTAAGCCCTGGGGAAGCATCAGCCCCAGCACTCCCCAAGCCCAGGAGAAGTGGCAGCTGCTGGCCCTCCCCCGGAGCTCCGGGGAAGCAGCAGCTGCTAGCCCTCTCCAGGAGCCCAGGGAAGCAGCAGTCCCCAGCGCTCCCCAGGAGCCCAGGGGAAGTAGCAGGGATGTGGAAGCCGCCCATGCTCCTCCCCCTCTTACCCCCCTGCTTTTCTGAGGCTCAGGGAAGTGACCTACCTGCTGGCAGAGGAGGTCAGCAGAGGGAGGGCCCAAATATAGAGCAATTAGTCCCTTTTCAAAAATAAGTAGGAAGGCCTTTTTGGCATCCCAAATAGAGTTGCCGGGTGTCTGGTATTGAACTAGACAGTCTGGTATTTGGGCTCTCTGTCTGGTTAAACAAGTCAAAGAACACCAGACACATAAATGCCCGGTATTTTAATTTTATTGTAAGTTCTCAGCCAGTGGAGGGGAAGGGCCTTTCTGAACACTCATGCTCCGCAACTGGCCTCACCATATGCTGCCCCCGCTCCGCCTTCAGTGCTGCAGCTGATTGCAGGGAGGGCTCTCAGTCTCATCCCTTGCTCTTCTGAGATTGATGTCAGGCATCTTCACCACAAACTTCCTTTGGTGATTGGGGGTGTGGAGCCCTGAGTTCTCCTCCTGCACGAGATGGTTGGTGTGGGTGGGATGCCTCTCTCTCTTCTTGGCCCCTCAAAGGAAGTCTGGTTGGCTTCTGGCTGCCGTGTCCCTGCCCCCATCCCGACGGGCTGTGTGATTGGGTGGCAGGTGCTCGGGAGATGGGATGAAACAGTGAATGTGGCAGAGCCAGAGGCAAAGTTGTAGCATGTGCAGAGTCTGAGCTTGTGAATCCGTCACGTAACTCGCTGTTCCCGGCTGCCTCTGCTACGTCTCAGGTATTAGGAATCCCTCGCTGGCCTGTTCCCATCCCGGCTGGGAGAGGGGGTGGCTGCCCACCCGTTCCATCCCAAAGAAAATAGTCGTCCCCCAAGATATGTGAGGGTTGCGTTCCACGGAGCCCTCATGTACCTTGAAATTTGCGTAAGTCAGGGACCTTGGGCAGTGGTTGGAATGTGGAAGGGGAGCAGGGTGGTTAAGCCTGGCGTGGGTTAGGGCTGCAGGAGGGACAGAGGGGTGGAATTGAGCCAGGTCTGCGGGGGTTGGAGGTGGTTGGAGCCATGACCGTGGTGGCTGAAGGCGGGGAGCGTGGTGGAGGCTGGAGCCAGGGTGCACAAAGGTGGCTGGAGCCCCTGCCTTCTACCCCCGTGGTTGCACTCAGGGGAAGAGCTGGCTGCTGCCAGCTCTGTTCCCCTTTGATAGGGGGATTTCCTCCGCTCCTGTCCCTCCCCCCGCCCCCGCACCTCAGTAGCTGCCTAAGGCTGGAGCTTCTGGGGTCCCCCTCCCATCGTGCCAATGGGAGATACATGCA
Source organism: Carettochelys insculpta (assembly GCF_033958435.1). Lineage (NCBI taxonomy): Eukaryota > Metazoa > Chordata > Testudines > Carettochelyidae > Carettochelys > Carettochelys insculpta. Next base: position 144,148,384 of record NC_134137.1, read on the forward strand.
TGTTGAACGTGCGTATCTTGAGGGAGTACTGTACGTTTCCCCCCCTCCGCTCTCCGGCTGCTGGTGTCCAGTATTTTTGTGGAGGATATCTGGCAACCCTAGCCAAATATGGGATGGACGGTCACCCTATTAATAAAGGGCCAGGAAAATATAGGGTTACCATATAAAAATGTGGAGGCTCCTGGAGGGAGTGTATCTGTGTCAGTATCTACCAATTCATGTTCTATTAATGTGTTCTAGTGTCTATAGCATGTTAATACTAGGTGAGTTGGTAGATACTGACACAGATACACTCCCTCTTAGGGGTGTCCTCTTTTTTGAAAGGTCAGATATGGTAACCCTAGAAATGTTTGTATAGGAAGTTGTTAGGCAATCTAAAAAAAGGGATTACTGCATCTCACCCTAGAATTAGAGAGTGTGGGTGTATGTAAAACCAACACACTGCTGCTGAAATGGTCAAAAGTGACAAGTAGTTTTGAATGCCCGATTTGGGCTCTCTTAGTGGAGACTGAATGCACAAGGCTTTTTGAAAATCAGGCCTCTTTACAGTGCTTTACACAGAGCACTGAAAAGCCCTACACACGTTTGAAAAATTTTGTCTAGGTACAGACACACACACACACGTGTCTAGAGTATTTAACTTCCTTTCCTTTATCTCGGGTTTCTAGTTGGGTATTTATTTTTGAAACGTGTTTAATTCACGCTTATGTCATTTCTCTATTTACAAAGCATTGTGAGAGCCGTCTTTGGACATAAGGGTGTGCAGAGGAGTGCAAGGTATTTTTTTACAGCTCTGACTTATTTTTTCAAAAGACAGGAAAGTGAGGCAAACACAGGGTTAAAAGGAATCTCAATTGCTAAGGTATTACAGGGATACACTGTAAAATCAGTAACTCATCGGGCTGGGGTATTAGCACGCATGTTGATTTGTTTGTATCCAGGCTTCCCTTTGCTCACCCTTCCCCCGCCTGGTCCGCATCTGTGGAGTCGTGAGTCATATCAGGCAAGAACAAAAATGGATGTGGTTGCTACCTGTTTGTGGTTGATTGGTTGTTTTTCCCCTCCGATTGCTGCAGGCTCGGAAGAGAACAGCGGCTTATCAAGCACTTCAATCTGGTTTGCTGAATGTAACAGCTTAAGAGAAAATGGCTGCCTTGTTTTCCAGAGCTGTCCTACAGATGACCATGCAAGAGAAAATGAGGATCTGAGCATGAGACATCTCAGAGTAGTTTCCCGGGCCATTTAGCATTTATAAATACGCTGTGAAGGATTCTTTTTCTTTCCAGGTAGCTGCATGACTTAGTCCTCTAAGATTTACCGTTCAGCACACTGGTCCCAGCCGAGCTGCTTGAAGGATGACTTGTTCTGACTGTAGGCAGAAGGGGAGCAATTCCAGAGATGTCTTAAATACTCTTTGGAAGCCTCTCATAAGCAGAGATTCTGAATTTTGTATTTTAGTCTAAAATGTTAGTAGGATAAAAATGAATTAAACTATCATAGTAATTTTAAAAAAGGTATTGTATCTTATTTCTTAAAAATAACTTCAAACGGTGCGAAACAAATGTGCACAATGTTGCATCACAATATAAGCAGAGGTGATGTGACACAATATAGAACTGCATTTTACAGGTATAAGGAGGCCAAGAAGTTTTCGATATTAGCACACACGTGACCTGTAAAGGACAGCATTTCCAATTCCCACTGAATAAAGAGCTGAAAACCTACACTCTTCTGTGCACATTTTCACACAGTAATGAAATTACAAAAAGAATATAGTTGACAGGTTGCACTATATGCTTTGCAGAAATACAGCTCCTTCCATCAGAGAATCTCAAAATTCCTTAATGAATTGAAATATCCAAACATCCTCATGAAGAGGTCCTTATTTCAGTTTTATTGATGGGGAAACTGAGGCATAGAGGGGGACAAACTTTATGCAATGTCCTCAAGCAATATTTCTTAAACTATGTTCTTCAGAACACTGGTGTTCCATAAAAACAATGCAGGGGTACCATGAGCGTCTGATATTATACACTGATGGGATATATATTTTTCTGATGTTAAAACCAGATACAATGTCACTTCTTTGTTGCTCTGATACCTGATTAAATTACTTAATTTTGGTTTTGCTGTGTATATTGCTGTTTGGGGTGGGTTTGGGTTTTTTTTGTTTGTTTGTTTTTTTGGTCTGGGATTTTTTTTTTTTTTTTTTTGAAGAAAATTTTCTCAGGTATTCCGCTTAAAAATATTATCGTTTGGTGTTCTGTGGTCTCAAAAAGTTTAAGAAACACTGTCCTAGAGGAAGTTTTTAATTACAGAACTTGGAACTCCCAACTTCTAATCCTTTGTCTTAACCACAAGGCCAGCTATGTTTTCCTATTTTTAAAGTTTTAGGAAAAAACAGAGTAGATTTGTCTTTGAATTGCCAGACTTCCCTACAGTACTGGAAAAGCCTTTGGTTTGAAGTTGCTGCTGTCAGTGTTAGTATTGCAGCATTAATGTATGTTGGTTTCTAAGTTTTTATTTCCATAGTGGTGCAAGGATACATATTTTCCCTCATAGCAGCTTCCCCTCCTCCTCATCCTTAAACTTAGTCGTTCAGAAGTCTGTTTTGGGATTCCTGTCATTATCTTCAGGCATCACCAAAATTGTGTAATCTGGTCAGTTGAATGTGGAAGGTAACGTCACTTATTTTATTTTGTAATGGGAAACCATAAGGACAGATACTCTGGCCCCCTCTTTGTTTGATTACACATACAGTTGAATCTTTACAGCAAGTGGAGCTGTTACTGAAGATGTCTACATTAAAATTCCTGTGATTCCATCCCTGTTATTTTGTGGATCAGCTGGGAACACATTAGCTGCGTCTACACGTGCACGCTACTTCGAAATAGCGGCACCAACTTCGACGTTAGGCGGCGAGACGTCGAAGTCGCTAACCTCATGAGGAGATAGGAATACCGCCCTACTTCGACGTTCAACGTCGAAGTAGGGACCGTGTAGATGATCCGCGTCCCGCAACATCGAAATTGCTGGGTCCTCCATGGCGGCCATCAGCTGGGGGGTTGAGAGATGCTCTCTTTCCAGCCCCTGCGGGGCTCTATGGTCACCGTGGGCAGCAGCCCTTAGCCCAGGGCTTCTGGCTGCTTCTGCGGCAGCTGGGGATCTATGCTGCAGGCACAGGGTCTGCAACCAGTTGTCAGCTCTGTGTATCTTGTGTTGTTTAGTGCAACTGTGTCTGGGAGGGGCCCTTTAAGGGAGCAGCTGGCTGTTGAGTCCGCCCTGTGACCCTGTCTGCAGCTGTGCCTGGCATCCCTATTTCGATGTGTGCTACTTTGACGTGTAGACGTTCCCTCGCTGCGCCTATTTCAATGTTGGGCTGAGCAACGTCGAAGTTGAACATCGATGTTGCCGGCCCTGGAGGACGTGTAGACGTTATTCATCGAAATAGACTATTTCGATGTTGGCTGCACGTGTAGACGTAGCCATTATGTGTTAATATGGCTGCTTTTCTCATGCAAGGATTAATTGGGTGGCTGTTGCTGCCATTGCCAACTTACTGGATACCAGCCCAGGGACTGAGTTTTGAAACCTGCTGTCAGTGGAGGTCAATGGACCTGTAGCAGTGTCAGACAGAAGTACTCTGGTGAATCAAATCCTAAATATATTTTGGAGATCTGGTCAAATGTTTTTAAATGGAAAAACGAAAGAAAATTCCTTTAAAGGGATTTTTAAAAAGTAATTCTTTTTAAAATTTCTTTAAAGGAACTAAAATTAATTTCTTTTGTTTTTAAGAAAAATGAACAGACAAATTTTAATGCCAATTCGGATAAAATATTTTATTTTTGTTTGTCCCCCCTCCTTTCTTATTTTAATAGAAAAGATAGTAGGAAGGAAAGTGCCAAAAAAAAAAATTAAAAACAAAACTAGAGTTTTCAGGTTGTTGGGAATACCCACCATTGTTCAATCAGCTAGTAATCTGTGCTGTTGACACACAAGTTGGCTATGTGAGGCTCATGTTTCTTCTTCATATCACTAGATCGGATTGTCCCAGAAGTCTGTTCAGAGCTCTAGTCTCTTAGATTTCATCTACACCAGTGTTTCTTAAACTTTTTGAGACCACGGAACACCAAACAAGAATATTTTTTACACAGAACATGTATGAAAATTTTCTTCAAAAAACAACGTGCGCACACACACACACACACACACAAAAACCACCTACAACATATATAGCAAAACCAAAATTAAGTAATTTAATCAGGTGTTAGAGCAATAGAGAAGAAACACTGTATCTGGTTTTAATAATCGAAAATATGTACTATCAGTGTATGATATCAGAAATTGTCAGACCAAAAAGAAATAAAGAGCAGAGATAGCAAAAGCAATTTAACCTTATACTTGTAATGCATTTAGCATGATATTACACCAAAACCTTAACGCAAATAATTTCAGTTTAGTTTAATAAACGTGATGTTAATAATGTTAATCGTAAACATCATAGTTAATTATGAATCTTAATGCCTGCACGTTGTTGCTAGCTGCTACACTGCTGTATAGATAGAAGACATTTAGAGAAGAGTGGAGGCTAGCACAGTCTTAGTCAACCTTGCTGTGTTGCCAGAGTACTACTGCTCTCACGAGATGTAGAAATAAAATTGTTTCAGCATTTTCCATTACTCTTATAACTGTAAAATGGTTAGTTATTGTAAAACTTTGAATTATTTTTCCAAACACTCAGGGCACACCTGCAAGTTGTTCATGGAATGCCAGTGTTCCGTGAAACATAGATAAGAAACACTGGTCTACATCAGTAACAGAGAGGTAGCCATGTTAGTCCACATCACCTAGGAAATCATTTTGTTTGTCTTTAAAGTGCTACCTGACTGCTGTTTTTTTCTGTTGGTCTACACTACTAAGTTTTAAGCCCAGCCGCAGCAGTGCTTTAACACAGCAGTGTGGTCACAGCCCCTGTGTTGGGGCAGAAATGTCCCTGTGCTGTGGAAAACCACATCCACAAGGGGAGTAGCTAACGGTCTGATTGCACTAGTGATTTACAGCTCTGTAGCTTACTGCGCTTGGGGGAGTGGTTGTTTTCACTCCCTTAAGCAAGAATGCAACAGTGCAGTAAAGTGTCAGTGTAGATAAGTCCCTAGTGTGGGTAGGATCCAAACATAGAGCCACCTATGCTAATGTGCCAGTAAGCAGGTTGTGATACTCTTTCCGTATAAGATGGAATCTTGGAATGCTCCTGAAAAATCACTTTTACACAGTTTAAAATCTAAAACAAATATAAAAAAAACCCTTTTTTCTCCTCTGAAAAATGGCAGAGTAGGCCATGTGAGTGGTATTTCATGTGGGTGATTTCAGGATGAAACACATTGTTTGCAATTAATAGTAGTTAGGAAATGTTGTAACAGCATTCAACATAATTTTGCTCTTAGTCTTGACAAAGATAGTTGGGTGTAGTGCTAGGCATTTTTCAACATATGTACTAGTCCACACTGTGTAAAACTTGCATTTGACATGATGCCAATTAGTATGTTCTCTAATATGATGTGTTTCCCTCAGAAAAAAAATCTTTTACTTCAGTGGTAAAAGGTGTGAAAGATAGTAGGAAGACTTTTTGTCAACAAGGTCACCTGATGTGAATCTAGGACAAAGTGTGCAAGCAGGAGGAATACTTACACAGTACTTTTTTCAGTAGAACAGCAATTTACAAAGCACTGCCCCTTAAAAATCCACAAAGCTACTTCATTGTTCTCCTTCACATCCCTCCTTAAAATTCTCCTCTGCCATGATGCCTACGATAAATTTGACAGTTGTTTGGCTGCTACTGCACTGAGATCACTGGCTATCATGCTGACCAATGTTCTGTTCTTGTTGCATTGTATTTCCCCATCCATCTGTAACCCTCTGCTGTCTCTAGTCTTATATTTAAATTGTAGGATACTCTGTGGGGCACTGACCATCTTTTCTGCAGGGTTTGTACAGTGCGTAGCACAATGCTGTCCTGGTCTGTGATTATAACCACAGTGCCTAGCATCTCTAATAATTAATTTATTGTTGATCATGTTTTCCTGTCTTTTTGTATGTTAGAAATAAACCGATGGATTAGGTGTCACTTGTGCTTTAAGAGGAGCAAAATGTCTCATGTCAGTGTATCATGAAAAAAGGAAAGATGAAAAAATAGTTACAACTGTTAAAGAAAAATTTCCATCATGATCTCTTTTTCATCATGTTTACAAAAAAGTATACTTTGTGATGTTACCATAATGCTCATAAAACCTGTCTAACCTAAATTAAATCTGAGGTTGCTATAACAATATTCATTTATATTATATTGATATGCTATTTAATCAAAAGCATTAAGGCATTGAAATGCTTTCGTTGTCAAGCTGCTTTTTTGAGAGGTCTATGGTATTTTATAACAGTGTAAATGTTAAAGACAGACTGAAAGTTTTAATTAGACCTACTATAAAAATTTTACAGTATGACAGGCTCTGTATGTAAATTATTGTGCAGTTTTAATAGTCTAGTTTTTTTTTAAATAAATATTCTGCCTTTCCATTACTGAGAAATGGTTAAACAAAAGCAGATCTCTCACAATTGAAACCAAAAACCAGACACTTGGTTTTCTGGGTCAACAGAACTCTGCATAAGTGGGTAATACCCTTTCCCAGACTTGTAGTATCATTGAAAGTGATGGCCAAATAGTCTGAGGCCTGCCAAAGCTGGTGGAAAATCCATTTCTAGGTTCAGTTCATTCAAAATCCAGGAAATAAATGTTTAACTATCAAACTGGTCCAATATAATCATTTTCAAGGCACAGTTGGTATTACAGACTGTAGGCCAGATGTTTCTTTACGTTACACTAGTGTTGCTCTATTGACAACAATGGCATTACTCCTGATTTACACGTTCTGAAATTCTGTTAAAACCACCTAGGAAGTTCTAGAATCCTGTACAGTTGGGACTTCCTGAATGAGTAACAGAAGCAGTGTTTGGCCTAGTATCTTCAAGTTTCTGTATACTTCCTTCTGTTTTTTCTTAAAGCTGAACAGTAAACTAACTGCACTAAATAATAATGATGCTAATAGGGGTATTGGCCAGAACTGTACTCTGCACTTACAGTGTTCTGTGCACATTCCGACCCATATGGAAAAACTCCGTAGAATATAGTAGGATTTGGTAGCAATTTTTCTTAATCTCATGAATCTCTTAATCTCATGAATTAATAGGGAATTTGTTTGTTTGTTTGTTTGTTTGTTTTTAGTATCTTGTTACAGACTGCTGTAGCATACTCCACCTTGGTGGTGACCACTCATTTGAATGTCTGCCCTAAAAGTATCACTGGGGTGTATCATTCTCTACCAATTTATAGATGGTAGCTGAAAAAACAAACATAAGAGCCCTATGTTCTTTAAATTCTGTGGGACTTATTCATCAGGAGAAAGACTTTCCCCCATCTCACTCCTCTGCCCAGCCACTCTACATATGCTGTTCACTGTACATATGCGTGGGAGCTGCTGTTGATGTTGGGATCAGTAGGTTGAAGGAAACTGAATGGATGGAATGACCCAAACATCCTGTCCAGCACAATCATTCATTTTAGCAGTAATGCTCAGGAAGGCTCTATTTCAGTGCTGATCCATGTGTGAATGGACATTCTGTAAGTTGCTTGTTACTTACGAAAGGTTCTCAATTGAGAGCTCAGGCAACAAGGGCCAAGTTTTCATTACTCTTTTTTCCTTTTTTTTTTTAAAGTTTTTATCGCACAGCTGTAGACACTTTTTATTACCATTTCCTTTCATTAGCCTGGTGGTTCTATACCGCCTTGTTAATCAAGGATTTGAAACCAATGGAAAATCCACTGCCCTTGATTTTTGTGTCCCTGCGTGGCTTTCATTTACTGTGCAGTTTGGTCAGCAGTTCTGCTGAAATGTGTTGTCCTCTGAGTGACTAAGTAAAAAAAGGCAACTTTTTACTCAACAGATCTATTATGTGTGTATCTGTGTAATTGAGTGACTAACACCTACATTTTACTCTTTAGCACTGCTGTTGTGGAAGAGTGAGCTGAGTCCTATTCTCTTGCATTATAAAGAGAATTCTTAACCAGCACCCAGTTTTGGGCCAAATTCTGCCCTCTGTTACAGCTGTGTGACTCTACTGAAAATAATGGGATTGTACAGGCGTAATCGATGGCATAATATGGTAATTATTGTATTTCACATGTGCAACCGAGGGCGACCAAAGGTCTGTAAACAATTATAGATGATAATTCAGGAGATGGAAACTGCACACTTGACTTTCAGATCCCAGGTTTAGGTGATAGGTTTGGCAAATGGGAAGAATATCTTTTTATTTGTAAATTAAACAAGTTGGCTTTAGAATCAGTGAGACTCTTCATAAGGTCCTTATTAGTCACTTTTCAACATAAGATTCTGCACTATTAATCTGTGCTGAGGTGAATTTGGACTCCTTAGGTACACCAGGAAATATCTGGAATATCTTCATTTGTAATCAGTGAACTCTCCAGATTTACCCTGTTCTGAGTTCAGAACCATTCCAACAGACTCTGAGAAAACAGTTCATCTGCACACTAACCCATGTAGATGCCCACAAAAAAAATTATAGACACATTGTACAAAGTAGGAAAATCATGAATCATAAATTATGACAGCCATGACAGATAAGCAGTCTCATCTGTCACCAGTCTCCTTAGTTATCGAGCCTCCTCCTCCTCCTCATTTTCGGGTAATAATGTCAGATTTTGAATCCATCTCCTTTACGTTGAGTATTTGCAATTTGTAGCATTAATCAGAGCTCACTACAGTACTTTACTCTTATTTCCTTTGGTATAATGGTTATTTAATGCAGCAAAAAAATGCTTACATGGTACTCTTTGTAGTGCTTTTCTGGTATTCTCCTGTTCCCTAATCTGAGAATGCTATAAAAGAAATTGTATACCTTTTCTTTGTTCAGAGACGTGGTGAGTCTATTGACCTTCACAGCACTCTGGACGGGCCATCTGTTTTGCCAGACTTTTGGTGGTTGGGGGAAAGAAAGGACAGGGGAGGATCTGAGACATAATGAGAGACTAGTTTGCTTTGTTTGTTATTTGGCTAAGGCTTGATTTCATTCAGGAGTGAGGCTAATTGGTGTTTTATTGTATTGTGAAATTAGTAACTGATTTTAAAGTGGATGTTGGACACCCAAAGCTTTTGGATGGATGCCTTTTTGTGAGTTGTATATCAAAATAATGAAAACAGTGTGGCTTCAGACTGTTGGAAGTCTCTGGCCAATTCTAAGGTTGAAAGCATGTTTGCTGCTATTACGTTTAAATAGTGCTGTTTAGAATATAATTGCAGCTAGAGCATCTTCAGTTCTAATATGGAGAAGGCCTTAATTATAAATGGGGAATTTGCAGGCTCTGGTACTCCCCATCCCCCACCAATAAGCTTGGATTACTTCAAATCTCAGAAAACCCAGTAATTTGGAAACATGCTTTTCTATCTATTTCCAAGAGTTAAATTTATGGTGCTGACATCCATGCACAACTGACCAATTGAGAGTTCATTGACAGTGCCTGTGCTATTGGCTGTCTATCAAGGACAAAAGGATTAAGTTATTGATGTAGGTCCAAGAAGCCTAAAGGGCCGTGGGAGGGAAGGTATCAATTGACAATATTCACCTTTCCATTGTCTTTGTCAACAATTTTTCGAGAAAGAGAGTGGTCGTTTTTCAGCATTTAACACTTTGTTTTCTGCTTTTCTCCCCTCTCACGGTCCATGGAAACCATTACAACACAGGGCTGAATCCGTGAGGTGCTCTGTTTTCATTTTCTTAAAATGTATTTTCTACGTATTCTTACATTTTGTGCAAATATATTTCATTTGCCATGAAGTGTGCCATAGAGCCTACTCCCCCCATCTCCCACAGTTGTCAGGTGGCACACAGCAGGACAGAGTTATCCTGATTTATATGAGCTGGGAATTTGGTCTACTTCCTTTTACAGAGGAAAGGAAAGGGCTGGAATTCCCTCTTATGGCAAAATTGTATAGTGGTGTAGTTGCTTTAAATGGAATGCAGAAAATAACTTGGTTATGTGAGAGAATCTCAGTCTCAGTAAGATTAATTATTTTTTTCTGAAGAGAATATTTTAAAGCAGAATTTATGACTGCAGAGTAACAATGCTGGGTGCTGTTATGGGTAGCTCAGTAAAATCCATAAGGTTTATTTAGAGGTTAATTTAGGCTTGGTTTGCACTAGGGAGTTAAGTCAATCGCAGGTATGCAATGCTAGATACGGCAGTTAAAATCAACTTACCTGTAGTTGACTTATCTGGCTGTCTGCACAGAGGAAGGTCAGCAGGAGAAAATCTCCATGGACCTCCCTTGCTCATCGCGATATGGAGGAGTACAGGGTTCAACTGCTGCCCCTGATAATTTGATTTTGCACGTCCCTACCAGGTTGCATGTCTCTACTAACCGGCTCGATCTTCCTGGTAGTGTAGACATATGCTTAGTGTCAGTCAGTTGAGAGAGGTTCTCCCTTAATCTTGTGCATTAAATTTTAGGAAGGAAATAGAGGTTGCACCTCCCTTACCTGGCATGCTCGGGACTTGATAGGTCCCAAACAAGAGAATTTGCCAGATAAGGGAAAATGCAGGGTTGTGTTCAGGGACTTCTGGAGCTCCAGCCTCCCTTCCCTGGGTCTGTGGCGCCTGCCCAGACTCCCAGAAGCTGCTGCAAGGCTTCAGCCAGTCCCTGCCTCCTGACACAGGGCAGGTGGGGGCTCCAGTTGAGTGAAAACCTTGGTGAAAACCTGATTTTAAAGGGAAGAGATCAGAGTAAAGGTCCACAGATAACACATAACTGCATTGGAGAAGTGCAGGCGTATTTTGTGTTTATCATCAGGGTTCAGGCTGGAAGTTTGTATTAATATGACATATCAACCTTTGTTTCTCTTTTTTCTCCGTTGCTTTATTATATAGGATATAAATTTTGAGAGAGGCAAATTAAAGTTTTTGAAAATACACTGCCAATTTTAAAAGGTCATTATCATCATCATTAACAACCACCACCATGGGCTCAGAGCCTGTTGGTGTCCAAAGCCTCCCTCACTATTTCCTTCCGTCTTTCCTTGTCCAGTGGCTTAGTGTATGTAGACTAGCCCTGCACCAGTCTAGTATATCATCTAGTATATCATCTACCCATTCTCTTTGGGTCTATGTCTCCTATTCGAACCGTCCATTATGCCGAATACCAGGGTCTTGACTTTTCACTCGTAATTCATTCTGCAGGTATGCCTGAATAGCTGTAGATTCTGTTGTAAAAGGTCATTATTCTTTTCTGAAATGTTCTTTTGGTTCAGAACCAACTGTAAATTTTGGATGAAATTTGTTTCTCTAGCACTGAGAAGTAGCACTTTTTCGAGCATCAGTCCAAGTTTCGTTGGGTGTCTGTGAACACTGCAGGAATAGAAACAGCTAGCAGACTGTTGTTTTTAACCCGAGGTTTCTGATGCTTATGATCAAAAGGCTTTCTTGTGAAGTCTTCCATGGCTTACCCTTACAGAAATTCCCTCAGGGGGTTATAGGTCTTTGAGTTAAACATTTTTCAATACTATTGCAACTTTTTTCAGGGAAGCACGTTGAACATAAAACATCTGCTAAAATGTTCTTTCTTTGGAGGGTTCTTGCAATGATGTCAGGTTAAACCTTGACCTTGGAATTTCCTCCCTTGGTAACAGTGGTTATGTATAGTAAAAGTGAAATAGCCTGGGTGTTATGTCAGCAGACATTTGCAGAGGATATGAGGGTTCTAATGGACCAACTTTCAGGTGCCGTTCTTGGCAACTTGAAAACAGTGGCAGTCTAATAAAAATTCAGCCTTTTTCCCTGTGTGATATAAAACTAGAGATAATGAAAATATGAATAGGCAGGGTTTGAACTGCATGAATTACAAAAAACGAAATTGATAGAAACATCCTGTTTCATTACTGTACTATGAAATCCTAAACACGTCAGATTAGTAGTGGTTCAGTTTTCTCTGTCCACTGAGTCAAATTTGGTGAATTTCCTGGCAGTTTAGTGTTTACATCTGTTTGTGTGTGTATGTGATGAGCGAGCCAGATTCTGTTTTGGCTCACACGTCAGCTAAATTGTTAAGTGAGTTCCAAGTACAGAGTCCAGTTTTACAGTGTCATAGGCATGGATTAGAGCAGTGATGTCCAATAGAAATTCAAAGATTGCCACATTTGTGGTGTTTGTCTTTCCATATTTGTCACATTATATTATACTAAACTTTATAGAGGTAGGCACTCCCAGCATCGCCCCCCCGACTCTAAATAAATTCCCTCCTCCCCCAGATCCAGTCACCCCCAGTCCTTATAATTCAATGCCAACGCCTCACCAGAGCCGCTTCCAGGGCTGCCACCATACACTTCCTCCACCAAGCAGTGAGGTGCATGAAGAGGGCAGATGGCACTCTCCCTGTGCAATTCTCAGGCACATTCAGCTGGAGAGCTATGGGTTAGCCACCCCCATATTCGCCACAATGCAGTCTTATTTGCCACATGTGGCGAGTGGTGAATGTATTGAACATTCCTGGATTAGAGCAGCAAGGTGGGTGAAATAGTATCATTTATTGGACCAACTTATGTTGGGGAGAGAGGTAAGTTTTCAAGACATAAGGAGCTCAAAAATGTTTCTCTCACCAACAGAAGTGAATAAATAATGCTAACTCAACCACTTTGTCTATCTAATATACTGGGAGATACATGGCTGCAACTGCACCGCATATTTCTGCATTGTTAGTGGAGTTTCAACACCTGTGATGGGATTAGAATTTGATCTACAGAATCTTTTACTAGCGGTGATGCATGTCTGGGAAACAATCCCAGCTTGGTCTTCAGATCCTGTGTTGAGTCTGCAGGTAGACAGCTTATAAGATGACCAAACTTGGTGGAAAGCCATTGAAACTAAATGTGGATCCCTGATAAAGTTGTTGTTTGGTGTAGAACCATGTTTCAAAGAATGATAAAGATTAACATTTTGATTAATTAAAATGTAAATCTCTTAGATTGTTTATATTATATGGAGCAGGTCAAAATTTTCATTTTTTTATCAAATTGCAAATTTCAAGGGGAATTTGCTTTTATGTGAATTGTTCCATATCTGAGACAAAATGGAACAAAAACCCATTTTGTTTCAAATAAAATACAATTTTTGTTTTGTTTCAAAACCCAAAAATGGGAGTAGGTTTTCCTATTTGGGTGTGCTTGATCTCTCTCTCACACACACACTCTCTCGTCCTATTTTTTCCCAGTGAAGGAAAATATGAGAAGAAAAGACTAGGAGAAAACCTTTAGGACTGAAAACGGTAACATGTTTTTGCTGTTCAGTACCATGTCTGCCACTTTTTCAAATAAATAAGTAGTTAACATGAACACATTTTTCATGCTTCTGAAAAGCAAGTCTTGGTTCTTTGGTTACAGAGAAGTAGGCAGCTGAAGTAACCTGATAAATCATAATTTAATTTTTGCAGTATGAGTTGATTTTTTTAAAATCTGATGTTTTGATGAGTGTTGTTTAACCTCCATTTTATCACCAGTTTTCTAACTTAGGAAACAGATTTGTAGTTCCTCCAATATAGCCAAAGATATGCTATTCCTTCTATGCTTGCATGATGGTACTGTTGTAATATATAAAACTGAGAAAGATATAATCCTCTTCAATTAATCGAAACAAAAAAAAATTCTCACAGATTTTATCATGGTGCCTTGTAAATTAATCGAAAGAATGAAACCCAAAAGATGGTCTCTCTGATTTAATATAATTCATGAGATGATTGTAAAATTGCCAACAGGCAGGATTTTTTTGTTTGTTCTGTTTTAATCTGTGCACACATTTACCTGCTTGTGTATGTTAAAATAAAAAAGACAGTTAGTTTTATGGTTACCATTAATTTTATTTATTCTAAAATAGAGTTAATATATAGTGTGCAATAAATTCTGATACAAATCTTTTATGGGATGTTTGTAAAAATGAGACTTGTGGTAGAATATTAAGGACATGATAGGACATTGTCTTCCAGAAGATATGAAGGGAAGTTGCAATAATGTGTTGATATTTATAATGTTCAGTTTTCAGGTTTAGGAAGTAAAAAGAAAACCTCTTATTAAAGGCAAATCAATATTCCGGTAAACACTAAAAAAGGGCTGGGGGGTGGGAAGGTGGAGCTAACCTACAGTATGACAGTCTTGTCACATCTTGCAGTTGAACCTGATGGTCAAATAGGAAGAAACTGTATTGTTTTACTGCATATTGACTCAGACTGAAATAACGGTGAACAACTGGGGAAATTTTCCAGTGAGAGGAAAGGAGCATGCATTAATTCTTCCACAGTGTCCTTACATAACAAATGCTGTGGAACGTACTTGAGGCTTTGGTCAATGCTTAAAGCTGATACCAGCATAGCTGTGTTGGTCAAGGGTGTTAAAAAACACCCACCCTTGACTAACATAACTACACATACCAGGGGTCTGCAACCAAAATAGTGAGAAGAGCCAGTCTTTCAAATTTGGTTACAGAATCAGTGCTCCAAGAGCTGCAATGCATGTGAATACATAACACTCTTTAATATATAACATCAAACCATGCTTTTTGCAACCCCTACTTTAAGAACAGCGCACACACAATCATTGTACCAGTTAGAAAGTTTGAGTTACTTTCACCCCTGGGTTGGAGAGCTACTGAGGACAAGGAAAACACTGTACCTGGGCTCTTCACCAGGGAGGAGCAATATTTGCATCAGCCCTCCACATCCCTACCCTCTCAGCCCCCAGGCCTGCCCCCCATCTCCAGGCTTCTGACCCCAGGTTTTGAATTCAGTTGGTTTAATGACTGGATCCCGCCCACCGCCCGGCCAGACTTTGAACCGATGACATTTGGTTCTACTGCATCAGCGGCAGTGGGGCAAGGAGCCAAAAGAGGAGTCAGCGGCAACAGCGTCCAGAGCTGCAAGTGGCTATTTAAGGAGTTGCATGTGGTTTCGGAGCCGCAGGTTGCCAATCCCAATGTAGACAAAAAACCAAGAGTCTTCACAGCTATGCTGCCAGCAGAGGGTTTCTATCAACACAGCTAATGTTGTTTGGGGAGGCAGGATCTTGCACTAGAAAACAACAACAAGCAAGCAAGCAAACAAATAAACAAAAAAACCCAATGCACCTTATGTCTATATATTCTGTCTATACTAGCAGGTCTAGCCATCATAACTTCTGTAGCATAGATGTAGCCAGAGTAAGACAAATGAGAGATATTCGTATTTCCAAAAGGAGGAAGAACAACATTGTGAGAATTATGCTCTTACTTCCAGAGAGATATACTGGATCTGTGCTAGTTAGAGAAAGGGGAAGACTGTCTTTCTGCATCCCTGTCCACACTGTCTTCCTACAACTCTGCAAAATGTAAGATGATGTGATCATTTCATCAGTGTTCTGTTCAATCTAAGCTGAGAGCCTCACTTGAGATGCCCAGTTTTAGCCATCTTGCTTCACATTTTTTGTCATTTTACTTTTTGACTTCTACCCTGTGCCAAATAAACACAGTTTATGTTTCATAATAGAAGTTTTGTTAAATCAGGGCAACTAACACTGAGCATCTCCTGAGATAAGTAAACTGTCATGTCCTAAGGGAAGTGGAATAAGAGGGAGTATCTGCTAGGGCTTTAAGTCAAGAGTGAAATGTGTTCCAGACCCCTCACCAGATGGTACTGGAAGGAAGTTGATTGTGATCAGTATAGTCATGGGTAGCTGAAAAGCACAGGCAGTTAATGATTAATTATTGTTAAATGAGAAGTTTAATGCATATTTAAAATAACTATGCATTCCCTGAATAACAGGAGGAAAAAATTGAAAAATCTTGGTCCAGAATTTCATAGCTTCCTTTTTAACCAGTTTTACTCCACATGATTGTCAAACTAAGAAACAGTTTTCTGTTGACCCTCTTATTGTTGCCATAGCTGCAGCACAGAAAAGTAGCAAATCAGAAATAAAAAATGTGCGGGATTTAAATGAATGGGATTTGAATTGGTGTAATTTCTGCTTTATAGCAGAGTTCTAATCTATACGTCTAGTGGAGATTTTTGATAGCTCTGAAATTTAATTTATTTATAAAGGCCATGTCTACCACTTATGTCAGCAAAATGTCAGGCAGTTAGAGGTGTGGAAGAACACACCCCATAGCAACATACGTTTTGCAGCATAAGCAGTATTGTGCACTATGATGTGTCAGTGGGAAAGCTATCACCACTGCTTGTTGAGGAGGTTTTATTATGTCGAGAAGAGAGGTCTCTCCCATTGGTGTAAAGCAGCTACATGTGTGATCTTATAGTGGTGCAGCTGCATTGATACAATTGTTCTGCTGTTAAATGATACGGAAATGTCCATGGAGGTGAGGAACTGTCCTAATTCTCTGCCTCCCTGAGTACAGATTTGGTACATTTATATAATTTATAAGAGGGTCGATACATTGTATGTAATTTATCCTCACGTAATTGAGAACATGCTGTTACCGTATTTTCTGTTTCTTATCCAAACATAGTGTAGATATAGCCATACAGGGACAGTGCTTTGTGTCAGGAGCATACAGTGAATGTGCATTCATAAAGTGTAAAATGAACAGGAATAAAGAACTTAAAGAGATGTAGATTATATTGAAGACACTACTGCAAATGTCAAGTAGAGTTTCACAGCTGGTAGGTTGGATACATCCTATTAAAAATGCTATACTTGTACAGACAGCCTTTTTGCATGCAGAACTGGCATCTTGCAATGTAATGGGGTGAGGGGCATATGGAGGATTAAGGCAGCTGAGGTCTTGTGCATACTAGAAGAAAACAAGTGGGACTTTGAGACAAAGAAGGCTACAGTATTAGCTCTGGCAACGTGTCTTTGTTGATTCATAGCATAACATTCTATGATGGTTAAAGAAAGGTCTGTTTACTGTAGCTTGCTCTCCCAGTCAAAGGCACAATCAGTTGCAGCAATGGTAGATGCCAAAAGGAAAAAAAAAGTCTGAGAAGAGATGTGTGGTGCGTTCAGAAATGTAAGCAACATCTCACGTTGGGGTGGGAAGGAAACTGTCTTTGTTTCCATACTGAGCTACATCATTCACCTTCATTGTGCATTGGGTTTCTGGGAAAATTTCAGAGAAAACTCCTTTTTAAGAAGTAATTAATGTTCCTATTGACCGTGGTTATTTTGCCTCCCTATCTAGTTTCAGCTGGCGTATTGGTAGGAAATGGAGTTTTGAAAGGAGAAGTAATGTATCTCTTTAAATTCTGCTTCCAGTCTTTTTACGATTTTCTTTCTGTTTTTTTTCTTTTTTTTCTTTGGCATCAGTTTAGGTTCCAAATGCATTGCCATTGGGTTGTGACCCTCTGGAGGGAGAGATTAGTTCAGTCATGCAAGCTATTTTTGGAGTTGAGCTGTGCATTATTTATGGAGCTCTGTCTTTAGTTATGTATTTTTATTTCCTGATGCTCTTGTGTTAGTCTCACCACTTCTGGTTTTTTGGTTATACTTTTAAATAAACACAGTGTAGAAGGCTGGCATTTTTCATCTGAAACAGCACACTCATTTGTCTTTACTACAAAGGAGTTAGAGGGTTCTGAATCCTGGAGGCAGGTGCATTGTTAACCCACAAGAATATAATAATGTACGTGGGAATGATTTTTTTTTCCTCAGTGGAAAAGACCTAAGATGTGGCTGGAGCAGACCCTGAGGAAGGAATTCTAGGAGCAGTCAAGCCTGTGGCAAAAGCTTGAGCTAAATTGTTATCTTACCATTGGCTAGTAAATGTGAGTTTGCACTTTACATAGCAGGTGGAAGGTATTTTTAGAGAAGATTGGAATAGGTACTAGTTCAACACATGTGTTTCGGAGCTTGCTGAAGATGTTTTTGACTTTTGAAAAAAAATAATTGAAGGCAAATTATACACACAAGTGGCAGACAGTGAGCTTGTCATGTGACAGGAAATATGAAGGAGGAGAATGCCATATACAGTTAACTTACTTTATAGCAACACTGAATGTCAGCTAAATAACTCATCAGAAAGCATGCTATTAAGAATGCGTGAATCACTTACATATCTAGTGCAAGTTTTCCGTTACACAACTCTCTGCTCGTCAGTACCCTAAGTAGTGTTCATTTCACATTCTGCGTGGGTCAAAGTAGATTTAGTTTGCTTTGTTACTACCCAGTTGTTAAATGTTAGAAATTTGGGAGGCTACCCTCATCAGGGGGTTGGAAAGGAACACAAAACCTTTCACCTCTAGGTCTGTAGGGTGTCATTATTCCTGCTTTTTAACCACCTAAAGCTGAGACCGCTGATGGAGTGGGGGCCAAAGAAGGCGGCTGTCCCAGGGTCTGGCAATTTGAAAGGGCAGCAGCCAGAGCCCCAGGCTTTTAAATTGCTGCTTCAAGTCCTGCCCCTTCCATCCTAGTCCCCACCCCCTCCCAGGGGCCTGGAGTCAAGCCCCCTCCCTGCTACCACATCGCCAGGGATCCAAAGAAGTCTGTCATTAGCCCTGACTACGGCTGCCACTTTCCGCTAGCTATGTGGTTCAGTGATTGGACCCTTTGAACGTCCTAAGTGGCCTCAGTTACATTCCTACTGGGCATATGCCACCATTTCAACAACAGCCATCTTAGATTATGCTAATTTGCATCCTTTGGCAGTATAGTAGAAAAGACGAGCTGAATGGGCAAGGAGACTAGACTGTCCACCTACCTCTTACATCTCTGTTCTCCTTCTCAGTCATGGGAAAGACATAGTCAGAGAACAGAGTGAGGAAAGATTGCACCGTCTCTTCCCAGGTACTGGTTGGTCTGAGTACTTCCACCTCATATCTGCTGCCAGCAGTGTCAGATTAGCAACTGGGGCCATGCTGAGAAGCTCTGTAAAATGGATGCCCTGCCCCCCATGGATGCCCCTGTGCCACAACCCACTATATCCAACTAGCACTCACACCAGAAGCAGGTCAGGACACTGAGGTTTGTCCTGCCTGCCAGCGCTCCTGCTAGGGAGTGGAGAAAGCCCCCTGCACCTCAACCTTTGTCCCTGGCAGTAGTGCAGAGAGCGGTATGGGAGGATTGCAGGGGAAAGGTTGGGAGGAGTCCCACAAGTCCTTACTCCGTCTGTGGCTACGAGGGCTAAATTCCCTCAAGAAGAAGGAAGGAGAAGCAGAAAAGTTCAAAACTCGTGGGCAAGTTAGAAAAGCTAGGAACTAGCTTCAAATCGTTGCAGAAAGTTATATTCTAATCTCTCCCACCTGATTCAAGCAGAATTCAAACTGAAACTTATTGCTTTCTTGTTGGTGTTCTCTTATTTTGAGCACGAGGTTAAAGGCTTAGTAAGCTTGCAAGCCCATCTAATTTACCTGAATGTTTTAAATACTTTTCATGCTGCGCGTTTGCCTCAAACACTGGAACACGTGAAGAGATGGAAGTTAAGAAATAATGAAATGAGAAGGGGCTGTTGATTGCCATTACAATGAAACGAAAGGCTTATGTTCTTAAATTGAGCTTGACATTCACTCTGTGTCAGTCTGTCTATTTCCTTGCACATGTGCATGTACTTTCTGTCTCTCTGGACATAGGGCAGTCAATGGATGTGTGACATACCTTGACTTTAGCAAAGCTGTTGATACAGGATCCCACAACATTCTTGTGTATAAGTTAAGGAAGTATGGTTTGGATAAATGGACTGTGAGATGGATAGAAGGCTGGCTAGACAGTTGGGCCCAACAGGTAGTGATCAGTGGTTTAATGTTTGGCTGGCATTCGGTTTCAAGTGGAGTGTCCCGAGAATCAGTTCAAGGGCTAGTATTTTTCAACATCTTTATGAATGACCAGGATGAGGGAATGGATTGCATCCTCGGCAAATTTGCAGATGACACTAAGCTAGGGGAAGAGATAGATGCCTTAGAGGGTAGGGTTAGGGTCCAGAGTGACCTAGATAAATTGGAGGATTGGGACAAAAGAAATCAGATGAGGCTGAAAAAGGAGAAGTGAAGAGTCCTGCCCTTGGGATGGAAGAATCCCAAGCATTGTTATAGGCTCGAGACCGACTGGCTCAGTTGCAGTGCAGCAGAAAAGGACCTGGGGATTACAGTGGATGAGAGGCTGGATATGAGTCAACAAGGCTAATGGCATATTGGTGTGCATTAAGAGAAGCATTTCCAGCAAATCTAGAGAAGTTATTATCCCCCTCTGTTCGGCACTACTGAGGCCTCATCTGGAGTAGTACATCCAGTACTGGGCCCCCCAGTATAGACAGGATGTGGATGCACTGGAGGGGTCCAGCGGAGAGCAAAGAAAATGATTAAGGGGTTGGAGCACATGACCTATGAGGAGAGGCTGAGGGATTTGGTCTTATTTAGTTTGCAGAAGAGAAGAGCGTGGGGCATTTTGATAGCAGCTTTCAATTCCCTGAAAGGGTGCTCTAAAGTAGATGGAGAGACTGTTCTTAGTAGTGATGGATGGCAGAAAAAGGAGCAATGTTCTGAAGTTACAGAGGAACAGGTGTAGGTTGGATATTAGGAAGAACTTTCACCGGGAGAGTGGTGAAGCATTGAAATGCTTACATAGAGAGGTCGTGGAATCTCCATCTATGGACGTTTTTAAGTCCCAGCTCATCAAAGTCCTTTCTGGGATGATTTAGTTGAGGTCGATCCTGCTTTAGGCAGGGGGCTGGACTAGATGACCTCCTAAGGTCCCTTCCAGCCCTAGGATTCCATGATTCTGTGATTTTATGACTTTCAGATATATAGGATAATAATAAAATCGGTCTTGTACTCTGAGGGCTTGTCTACACTAACCTCCTCCTTCGAAGGAGGCATGGAAACAAGTCAGACCGGGGAATAGCAATGGGGTGCTATGCTGCTTATGCACCACCTCGTTAGCCTAATTCCTGCCACGCGAACTTTGAAGTTAGCAACTTCGAAGCGCTGGCAAGCCGTGTAGCCATGGGCACTTCGAAGTACCCGCGCAACTTCAAAGCATGCCATGGCTAGACTGCTTGCCAGTGCTTTGAAGTTAGCTGCTGCAGGTGTGCGTGGATAGTTGTAAAAAACATATCCTGGTGTGTTGTGATTCATGCCTTTTAATTTAAAACTTTCATTAACATATTATTAGAATTAGCATAAACAGAGTGTAGCCTTCCAGAAAGTGATTCACAGTGAAGAATTTGAAAATGCTAGAACAGAATGTAGGCATCACAGCAGAACACTTAAGTGTCTTTGGCAAAAGCCAGAGAATGAATTGGTGTCAATGTTGGGATTAGAATGCAGCATTATATTAGAATCCAGTCCACTAGATCCAGATGTCTTTCCTACTGCTGAATGCCTCTGTTCTTCTTTTATCTTTCAGTGGCGCTGGCTTCTCTGCAGAGAATGTAGCTGAGCTCAGATAGCTGCGTTCCTGTGGCCTGGTTAAGCAAGTCAGCAAAGTATTTGGTGTCTGGAGTAAATGATTGATGTTTCAACTATCTCATTAAATGGGGAAACTGATTTTGTGGTACCCCGAGTGCCACACCTAGGTGTTTTATAGTCACATATATAATCTTGCGATTCATGTGCCAAATGCATTGTATTACACGTACTTTTATTTGCATCTTGTATGTGTGATTTTCCTGTATTCAAAGCTGGTAACACAAACCACAATGCTTCCCATGAGAGCAGACCTACTTAGAGTAGTGTAGGGCACTGTGTAGACAATGCTTAATAATGACATACTGTCTTACCTGTCCCATGTTTCCAAGTGTGTCACAATATATTCGTAGTGGGACCAGAGCCTGAGATTGGATTATTCAGCACTGACAGGTGACAAGTCTTAGCAGAAAGAGTCACAGTGAGCCTTATGGTGAGAGTCAAATGTTAGCGTACTGAATGCCAATTAAAGGCCATCCGCCACTTTGTTATTGAAGAAGTGAGTTTTATTTTGACTTTGTGTAGGTCCAGTGACCTATTACCAAATGTCATTGTTTTTCTCTTTATACTTAAAGCAGTTAAGTAAATAAGTTGTACCTATTGCAAGGCATCTGTGACTTCGGTTTTGTCAGAATAGGATGAATTGCTGCTGTTAAAAAAATTAAAAATGAGCTCTCCTTTAAGTTAATTCTTTGTTGCTTTCCCACATAGGTATTGGGTTTTTGGTTAGGATGCCAAAGATGTAGCCACTATCTCCCCTTAAAATGATTACCCATAACAGTGCAGGTCAGTCACTAAATGAATGTGTGTTTTTAAGGGAAACTGCCACTAGCCTACAAATCTGTGGGCAGATTTGTGGTTTTACAAGCAATGGGTAGGAAAAGAAGGGTGCAAGATAAAAAGTGTTTATATTTTCACAAAATAGCTTCAGAACTTTCTTGTGTTTTTTATTCCCTGTCAGCACTGTTGTATTCATGATAATGCTCTCTCAATGCACAGACATGGTTTCTTGTGTGTATAAAATCTAGCTCATAATAGTTATAAAGATACTCAAAGCTGTGTATTCATTGTGATGATTTTTGCATTTATTGGATGATTAAAATTACTCAGCCTTTGGCCTTATGCCTTTGTAGCATGCCTCAGGTAGTGAGTAAATTGCCTACAAATGAACTGGCTGTCATGTCTTACTGCTTAATTTGTTCGATGGGGTAAGTGTGCTATCATAATATACATGCTGTGCCATGAATAAACTTTGTCCAAGGACAGAATACCAGCCTTGCAAAGCTATTTCCAAAGTTGAGTCATTCACCTCTCACAAAAAGCAATAAATACTAAAATGAATATCCACTAAAACCATGGTATGATCTTGCTCCGAGGAACTTTTGCAGGATGGTTGGATATCTCAGTGGGCTGACAATCCTGTACAGATTCTTTTACTGCCTTGTCAGGAATTTGCTTGTGGCTTCAGTTGCTAGTGCATTACAAATCATTGTCATCTGAGGACTAGTTGGTTGCATATGTTAATTGTGAGGAATAGACGTATGACAGTTGGCAGGCAGATGTCGACATCATGAGAAACACCAGTGAAATGGGAACTTACTCATCACCCTTAATGGTCGTGTGAGCAGACAGTGCATTTTCCCTTGGCATCAGTGTTCCCTCTATTTTAGCTTCCATGTGTGAAATAAATTTTATGTGCACTGAGGCATGTGCAGATGTGCACTGCCGGTAATAAAGCACATGCTGCTGGCTGTGAGCGTGCTGCTAATCAACTATGCGGCATTTGAATGTCTCCTGGGTGGTCACCAAAGCACTCAGCTTACAGGGAACAGTGCTAGGCACCCCTTACTATAGTGTAAATGTATGGTCTATTTTTAATCTGTGATATTTACAATAAATTATGCTAGTGCCTCTCTAGTAACCAAGATTACAGGGAACAGTGCTAGGCACCCCTTACTATAGTGTAAATGTATGGTCTATTTTTAATCTGTGATATTTACAATAAATTATGCTAGTGCCTCTCTAGTAACCAAGATTTTTTCCCATCCAGGAATAGCTCGATCTATTTCAGTGATGCCATTTTGTATAGTTGAGCAGATCAGCAAAGGCACAGGAAGAAAAGTCCCTCTTCATTCAACTTCTCCATAACAACCTTTGTACATCCAAAGTATCTATTACAGCAATTTTGTGTCTATCTTCTAGTGACAAAGAAATTACTCAGTCATCCCTGGTTTATGTTGCTAGAACCTCTTAATAAAATTACCCAGCCATATGACAGAAAGTTTAATAGATTATTCTTCTGATAATGTTTTGTATTACATTACAATATATTACACTATATTATCTGGTGCTGTATTGTAGAATGAATAAAGCTATAGTTTCTGATGGAATAGAATTATATTATTTATGGCCCCAGGGGTGGTAGGATCTTTAATGAGAAGGTACACTAATACATCTTGCTGTGTTCAATAACATGGAAATGTATTTCTAAGTCTTGCATCTCTTGCGATTTCTCTTCATGATGGATTCAGTCTTACTACGACAAGAAATTTGTATTACCTTTCTTTATTGTCAGAATAGCAAAATATAGTACTTAGCATCTGTTGATATCCAGCATTGTGCTAAGAGAACTTAAACTGCAAATGAACAAGATGCCATTAAGAAAGTAGGAGCTGAAGCTAGAAGCTACTTAAATTGAGCGGGAGCATTGATCGTACCTTGCAACCATGAACTTAACACGCTTTTTGGTTGTTCTTATTATGTAACATCAACTCATAAAAGTTTTAATCTTCTAAAATATAGTACAGATTTGCAGGACCAGAGCCAGAAAATCATATGGCAAATTTTTCAATGATAGAAGTGTTGTTGTTAATTTAATATTGCATCCACCTGGTACTTAACCTCTGTTTATATACTGAGCTTTTTTGCCTTTGGCACGAGGTAGGGTCATGTCAACCTTCTTCTAAATACGTGGACAAAACAGTTAGTTGTAGTGTATTGGGGGGGGGGGGGGATATTTTTCTCCTCTTTAGGAACAGCAGCACGGTCTAGAGAAAGCAATCATATAGCTCTGCCATAGTGTATTTTATTCGTAGGCTCTTACATGGGTATTCTTAATATCCTGTATTTGTAGCTACTATAGACCAATAATTTTACTCCCACCTTCAAAATAAAAGTAGACAGAGGCCTTACAAGTATTAGAGGAAAACAATATAAAACCAAGGCATTTTAGTATGAAAACAGGAACTCTAAAAAGAAACTGACAGAGCAAGGGCTTTGTATGACCAGAACCCCTTGCCGTATATTTCTAGCATGAGAGACAATGCCTTACAAAGATCTGAGCATGCTACTGGAATCCTAAGAGTGAATTTTAGCTCTGCCATTGTCTTGCTCTGTGGCTCTAGGTAAGGTCATTACAGGTATATCTTTCCTGCAGAGCTAACCTGCACTGTTACGTGGGTGTTGTCCTTAACGCTGCTTCCACATGCTTCCTTGCAACACAGTTCACTAGGACTATGTAAGTCAGCTTTGCTGTCTGCAGCACTAAGTACTCTGGGATACAGTCCAGAAGTCTTAACATCTTGCACAAGTGAATGCAGCACCAGAGTGGGCTCCATAGGTTGAGTGGGGCTTTGCAGTTCTTCTGCTTGTACCCAAGCTGGGCTAACCGGGGGGATTGATCACCAGCGTTAACTCATCAGTATCAGAGGGGTAGCTGTGCTAGTCTGTATCCATAAACACAAGAAGTCCTGTGACACCATATAGACTAACAGATTTATTGGAGCATAAGCTTTCGTGGGCAAAGACCCATTTTGTCAGATGCATGTAGACATGAAAGCTTATGCTCCAATAAATCTGTTAGTCTGTAAGGTGCCACAGGACTTCCCATTGTTTTAACCCATCAGTGAAGGCATACCATGTAACTCAGTATTTCCATCTGCAAACTATTAAAGTAATAGAAAAGTACTATGAATTATTGATAAAGCATCCACAGTGTTCCCAAAAATATGGATGACTTAATTTATTTTGCTGCCATTAGGTCAAATGTTGGCATATGAAGTGCCTTGGCATGGGACAGTGTTGCTTTATTCGTTTTTGTTATTTATCATTTTCTCTGTTATTTATTTACTGGCTTTCAGTCTTCAGTGAAAAATGGGCTCATGGGGAAATGTCAGTATGGAGAAAGAAATAATTCTCCTTTAACTAATGTCCCACGGGTGCTGCACTTCATGCATGTGCGTGCATCCTGAGTTCTTGACTGGAGATATTCAGTTAACAGTGTCTGCTCAGCCCACACAGACACCCTGTGGCTCCTTTTGTGGGATACTGAGGCTGTATAGTGGAGCGCAGGCAAGCCACCCTTTGTTTTCTTCTCAGCTGCCTCAACTTGAGATGGGCTGTCCAAGTGGAGCATGCCTCTTCTTTTTTAATATTTCCATAGTGCTTAAGACAGGTTTTTCTGCTCAGTGGCTAGCAGAGCTTTAATTTGTTAGTGAAGTAGTCGGAGAATTGTTTTGTGCTTTTCGCCTCCGGAAGACTTATGTTTTTGCTGGCAGATCATTCCTGCTTTGCTAGCTTTCTAATGTCGCTTCTCCTGCTGAGAGGCTTTACAGTTGATCAATGGCCATTCTAAGTGAGTCCATTGCCTGGGGGAGTCCCATTCTTCCAGAAGTGCAATTTCTTCCTGCCTGCCTATTCCAGGGCAAGAAAAACGAGGGAGATAAACTCAGATTGCTAATGAGTTGGCCAGCCTCTGAGTCAGGTCAAGGGACTCCAAATCCCACCCCCCCCATCTTGCCCCCTGACATCTGCCTGTGGATAGATCCAGCACCCCTTCAACCTTAGTGCAGGTTTCCCTAAAAAAGGGAATACTGTGGAGGCTTCAGGAAAAGCTTCCAAAAAAGGACAAACGGAATCTCACCGTAATGAGCCTGCTCCAAAGAAGTCCTGGTCCTCAGAAAGATCCGTGGTTTCCAAAGCATTATCTTCGCAACTCCCCTGGTACTGGCTGGCACTATTCCCTCAATTTTTTTCAGTCCATGGGTCGAGTAAATTTTGTTTTGTGCAACAAGGCATGCAGATGCGCACCACCAGTGGAAACACATGCTGATGGCTGTGAGTGCTCTGCCAATCAGCTGGGCAGCCCCTGAATCTCTCCTAGATGGCTGCCCAAGAACTTAGCTTATAGGGAACACCGATGGCAGGACTGTACATTCATGGAACATGGAGCAAAGTGACAGCTGTGATAGGACCTTAGGTACTTGGTAGCAGCAAGGAAGGCAAGCACAGATGCTTGGTACTGGTAATGTGTAGTTTACCCCAGCTGTTGGCAGCCATTCATTCCGCACAGAACAAAAAAGCAGCAGTAGGCACCATCAGCATCTACTTTGATGTGCTTACCATCAGTGGTATCTTGGGTGACCCTAGCCTCAGACACCATGTCTGTACCGATTCCCTAATTGATACTACAGATGTTCAGATATATTAGGATCTCTCAATAATGGATTAAGTGACGGCCTTGCTCCACAGGTGTACTGAGCATTTGTCCGTACTGAGATCCCAGCTTCTGGAATAACTTGACCTCATGCTGCAGGAGACTCCACCATTTTCTGCAGGGGTGCCTCCTCTAGATGAGATGGGGAGAATGAAGGAGACTTCCCATCAGTCTCATGCTTCTGTTCAGGGTTCTCCAGCACAGCCCTCCAGGAATCCAGTCTCTGACGTTTCTAGGAAAGATGGGGCTCAGTTATCAAGAGTGGTGGGACCAAATCTGCATGACCTCAACTTCTGTATGGGCCCGTGCTAGTGGTCATACTGGGATGGATCCTTGGCTACCTATCAAAAATGTTTTGCTTTGCCACAGGTATAGTCTCCCATCATAAGGAGGCTAGAATTGTACAGCCCTTTCCTCCTGTGCCCCTGACAAGGGCCGTGTCTACACGAGCCCCAAACTTCGAAATGGCCACGCAAATGGCCATTTCGAAGTTTACTAATGAAGCGCTGAAATGCATATTCAGCGCTTCATTAGCATGCGGGCGGCAGCGGCACTTCGAAATTGACGCGGCTTGCCGCCACGCATCTCGTCCAGATGGGGCTCCTTTTCGAAAGGACCCCACCTACTTCGAAGTCCCCTTATTCCCATGGGGAATTCCCCTTTCGAAAAGGAGCCCCGTCTGGACGAGACGCGCGGCGGCGAGGCGTCAATTTTGAAGTGCCGTGGCCGCCCACATGCTAATGAAGCGCTGAATGTGCATTTCAGCACTTCATTAGTAAACTTCGAAATGGCCATTTGCGTGGCCATTTCGAAGTTTGGGGCTCATGTAGACGTAGCCAAGGAGAGAGATTTGGTGTTTGAGGAGCAGGAAGATAGGATGGTTAAGGAAGCCACCCTATAAACACCTCTTTCATCATTGTCTCTAGACAGGGTGGCTATGCCTACACTACCATACGTGACCAGTGCTTTTCAGCAATTTCAAGACTTAATAAAAAGACGGTAACTGATACTCTTCAGATTCCTGTATAAGTAGAGTTCAAGGATTCACAACACAAACTGTTGGGTATCTGGCATAGAGGAATGACTTTCAGCAGATCATAATCTTTCCCCTGCTATCTCACATGGCACGCTTTATATTTAATATCACAATCATATATAGATGTGGAATATGGTGGTTACAGGATGCTCGTCCAGGGTCTGGAGCGACACACTGTTCCCCTGAGGATTCTGACTTTTTATTTTCCAGTCTTCTAACTGTCTCCCTGCTGATGAACACGGTAAATGCATGGGATAGCTGGCATGTCTCTAAGTTTGCTGCATATGAAAAGAAGCAGAAAGACTGGCTCTCGTTTTGGAGAAAGGCCTGCCCTCAGCATCTCTGCTTCAGGATCACAAATTATTCAGCAATCTCTACCAAATATAACTTTACAAACTATGGAAGATCCGTAGCTTTTGTTGACTAGAGCATAAGGAGGAATTCCAGTCCTTCAACTCACAGGGACAACTAGTGGCCAGAACTTCTCTTAGATGTCTCAGAAACTGCTGTCGGATACTTCTCTACAGTAGTGGTTATGCACAGGGCACCCTCGGTTTCTGAATGAAATACAGAATGCAGCAGGAAACTTTCTCTTCAATGACCATAAACTGTTCTCAAAAAATACGTTGGAGTGCTTGCATACTCTAGATGATCCCTGGGCATATCTGCACCTACAAATAAGAAGGTTTAGTACAGGGGTTGAGAACCCCCAGCGCGCATGCCAAGAGTGGCACTAGAGCCAATTTTCATTGGCATGCAGTGGGAGCTCAGCCCCCCCCCCACCCCCCACTCAGATGTAGCGTTGGGAATAGGGTGCACCATGGAGGTGAGGGACTAGGGGAGACTCACCTACCCTGTTGCGGTGGGAGTCTGTGCCTCAGGGCTGGACAGGGGCAGCTGGGGCTGTGGAGTCGGACAGGGAAGGGAGGGGTAGGAGGAGCAAGACTCCCTCCCTCCCTCTCGGGAGGGAAGACGGAGGTCTCACACTGCCAGGAGAGCAGCGGCTGTAAATTCAGGTGGTGCTTTGCCGTGTGGGGGCTCTGGGGAGGATGCTTAGGGTCTGGACGAGTGGTGGGCAGAGTGGACTGCACTGGAGCAGAGAGGGAGGGCTGGGGACGCCACAAGGTCAAGAGACATCATTGGAGCCGAGGCTGTAGCACCCCAATGAGGGAATGTGAGAGGCGCTGCTGAGCCCTGTGGGTGGGCAGTTCCCCTTGGGGCCCTCCCGGGGCTCTGCTGGGGGCAGTTGGGTTACTGAATGGGATAATTCTGCCCTCAGGCAGATTCCTAGGCTGTCTCCCTCCTCCCCCACTCCCTACAGCAGATCCCCATGAACCTCGTTAATTTGTATTTTTATTCTGGGAGTCTTTTTTTTTTTTTAATTATTTTGCTGTTGCTGGGAATGGAGAGAAATAAAAGCCAGAGTTAGTTTAAAAAACATAAACAGAACAAAACCAGCCCCCTTCCCCAAACCCCTCCCCCTCAAAAAATGAAATCTCCTGCTCTTGAAGGAAACTTCGCAAAACTCCTTCTCCGCATCAGATGGGGAGAGATTGGGCCCCTGGCCGGTCAGCCTCACTTGAGCAGCCACACATGACCAATCACAGGAAGCCTCTGACCCTGGTAAACCTCCCACCTTCCAGCCAGGGCTCTGCTCCTCTACACCTCTGCCCTCTCATTGCTGCCTCCCAGCCTACTCTACCTCACCTTCTGAGCTGTGGGGTGAAACACCTCATCCCACCTCCGGCTGGGCCAGCTTCCAGCTGGGTTACTGTGCAGCCCTGGCTTCCAGGATAAACAAGACACTTTCTCTCCCAGGGCCGCCGGCTCTCCTGCAGCTGATAAATATGGCTCTCAGGCAAAAGCTGTGGCCAGCCTGGGTGTGCCAGCTGCAGAGCTGGGACTGAAGCACCTGTCTGGAGAAGCAAATAGTCTCTGTGCTCTTCAGCTCAGTTTGTCCAGGTTTTGGGCTGAGTGCAGGAGGGGCCACTGGTGCTGCTCCATCCAGCACACCTGGAGCAGAGCACTTGCTGTTTTCCAGCAGGATCTGCAGCTTCCCTGTCTCAGGGACGCCTCAGGACAGTGGCTGTGTGCTGCCTCCCCCTGTTCTCCTGGCTGTAGACAACACTGAGGCTGCCCTGGCCAGCGTGGCTACTCAGCAGAGCTGGGACGGAGCGATGCCAGGTGTGCAAGAGGGGCAGTCTACGGAGAAGGCCGTGGAGCTGTGCGACTGGGTGGGGCCTCGACCTGCAGTCACCTACCTGGGATAAGGCCAATGGCCCCCCTGTCCATCCTGCCCTCTCACACCTGCCGGTCGGCCAGGCCAGGCACTGCTGCTGTTCCCCTACCTGTGCTGTACTGCAGCAGCTGAAGGAGCACTGCCCAAACCGCCCCATGCTACAAAGCAAGGCCAAGGATCACACTAAGCAGTGAGCTCTGCACCTTTATTTATTAACCAGGCTGTTGTAAATAGGATTATTAGTGGCTTTAAAAAGTACCACCAGCACTCTGACGTACATAGAGGTCAAAAGGTCAAATTTTGGCACTCTGCCTTGGGAAGGTTGCTGAACCCTGGCTTGCTGAAACTCTGGCATTCTCTCCTGCTCAGTTTTCCAGGCTGTGAGTCCCACAGAAAGAGACAGTTTTGAGACAAAGAGGACTGCCCAATGCCCTCCACAATCACACAACCGTCTCCAAAATAATAGTTTTGATGGGTTGGCTGGAGGTTTGAATACCCCCATGCCTCTGGATTTACAGCTGCACCCATTGGACCATCACTGGAGTCATTGGAGTCTGACTTGCCTATTCCCATCATCCTTGGAACAGCTCACTACAGGCAGTTTGGTCGTAGAGGTTGTAACATCTGGCTACACTATGCAATTTAGCTGCCTTTCTCTCTTCCACTCCACTTTTCTATTCCCCTCACGGGCTCCTCTCATGAGCTTCTTTTGAGACAAAAGTGAACTCTCTCTTTCTAGTAAGAACAGTACAATCGTTTCTTCGTCAGAAGGGGAATAGATTTTATTTGAATTATTTCCTTGTTTCAAAGAGGGACAGAGAGTGCAGACTGATCTGAGACTTCTAAACCAGTTTGTAAAGTCTCAGAAGTTCTGGGTGGTAACTCTGGTAACTATAATTATTTTATTAGAGAATGAGGATTTGTTTTCAGCCATCGGGCAAGAAGATACACACTTCCATATGATGGCACATCTGTCACACAAGACAAACACATGCTTCACTAGAAGCCAGGATCATTTTCTATAACCAGGTGCTTCCTTCTGGTCTATCCTCAGCTCCATGTGTGTTCTCAAAAGTGTTGGCAGTAGTGACCACTGACCTCTAAGAAGCAGCAATCATAGTGTCCCCATTTCTCAGTGTCTGGCTGCTTAAGGTCCTTTCTCATGATGCAGTGCCGTCTTCCACCCAGATAACCCTTGTGCACCTGAATGTAAATAAGTGTACACTAACCCAGTACAGAGAATACAGTTTATCTACTGTATATTTTAGAGAGTTTGTCTGTTTGTCTGTTTTATGAAAAGTTCTTTCTAAATGGTAAGATCTAGGACCATTCAATCTGGTATACAGCTTCTTCTTATCATAACTTAAAGCAGCATAAGGGTTTGGTTGTGCCAGGAAAATGCCATGTGCCTGGAATGGGATTGTTTCTGATAATACCAAACAGAAAAGAGACAGAATCATCAAATCAAGCACAATCCCCAAAACTGACATAACTGAGCAAATGTTGAGAGAGACTGAACGAAGATGAGCCAGAAAAATAGGCTGAACCTGGGACAGGGTTGCTTCTCAATAAATCTTATAGTAAAGAGATAAAACAGAGAAATGTGGAGCAGTCCTCTGTTTTGAAAACTGTAAAAACAGTAATTAGAAAGTAAATTGACTATTGCTCTGGTTTCTTAAAACATAGCAAATGATAAGAGTTTGTAGAGTTGAAGAAAAATGCATGTGAGAGAATTCTAACTTAAAAAAATTACTAAAAAAAGGCAAATTTTAACTATTCCTTTCTTAAGATATCCACAGTAAAATTTAACTTTCTAAAAATAACACTGAATTTTTGAAAAATGCAATCATTTAAATCAAGCCTATTTTTTCCCCTTTTTTTAGAAGAAGAAATACCTTTAGGCCATGTCTTCACTAGAGAGTTTTGTTGACAAGGGTTGACAACTTGACCTGCTGCTCACAAAAGCTACGTCTACACGTGAAGCCTACTTCGAAGTAGCCTATTTCGATGTGGAGACATCGAAATAGGCTATTTCGATGAATAACGTCTACACGTCCTCCAGGGCTGGCACCGTCGACGTTCAACATCGACGTTGTGCAGCACCACATCGAAATAGGCGCTGCGAGGGAACGTCTACACGCCAAAGTAGCACACATCGAAATAAGGGTGCCAGGCACAGCTGCAGACAGGGTCACAGGGCGGACTCAACAGCAAGCCGCTCCCTTAAAGGGCCCCTCCCAGACACAGTTGCACTAAACAACACAAGATCCACAGAGCCGACAACTGGTTGCAGACCCTGTGCATGCAGCATGGATCCCCAGCTGCAGCAGCAGCAGCCAGAAGCCCTGGGCTAAGGGCTGCTGCCCACGGTGACCATAGAGCCCCGCAGGGGCTGGAGAGAGCGCGTCTCTCAACCCCTCAGCTGATGGCCACCATGGCGGACCCCACTATTTCGATGTTGCGGGACGCGGATTATCTACACGTGCCCTACTTCGACGTTCAACGTCAAAGTAGGGCGCTATTCCCATCCCTTCATGGGGTTAGCGGCTTCGACGTCTCTCCGCCTAACGTCGATGCTAACGTCAAAATAGCGCCCAACACGTGTAGCCGTGACGGGCGCTATTTCGAAGTTAGTGCCGCTACTTCAAAGTAGCGTGCACGTGTAGACACGGCTAAACAGGGAAGAACTCATAGGAGAAGTAGAAGTGGGTGGAAACTTGGGTTGCAGTGACCATGAAATAGTAGATTTCAGGATTCGGACAAAAGGAAGAAGGCTGAGCAGTAACATACAGACCCTTGATTTCAAAAGAGCAGACTTTGACTCCTTGAGAGATGTGATGAGCAGGATCCCTTGGGAAATGAAGATGAAGGGGAAAAGAGTTCAAGAGAACTGACGGTATTTTAAAAAAAGTCTTACTGAAGGCACAGGAACAAACCATCCTACTACATAGTAAGAAATTCAAACATGGTAGGCAACCAACTTGGCTCAACAGGGAAATCCTTAGTCATCTTAAACTCAAAAAGGATTCATGCAAGAGATGGAAACTTGGACAGTTGACTAAGGAGTACAAACATATGGCTGGAGAATGCTGGGGAGTAATCAGGAAAGCGAAAGCACAATTGGAACTGCAGCTGGCAAAGGATGTGAAAGGTAACAAGAAAGGTTTCTACAGGCATGTTAACAATAAGTGGGTTATCAGAGAAGATGTGAGGCCGTTACTGGATAAGGGAGGTAACCTTGTGACAGACGATGTAAGAAAAGCTGAAGTACTCAATGCTTTTCTTGCCTCAGTCTTCACGGACAAAGTCAACTCCCAGGCTATGGCGCTAGACAATGCAGTATGGGAAGGTGGAGGGCAGCCATCTGTAGGGAAGGAACAAGTTATAAGCTATCCAGAAAAACTAGATGTACACAAATCCATGGGTCCCGATTTAATGCACCCAAGGGTACTGAGGGAATTGGCAGATGTCATTGCTCAGTCTTTGAAGACTTTGAATATGTCATTGCCGAGTCTTTGAAGACTTTTGGAGATTGGGAGAGATCCCGAATGACTGGAAAAAGGCAAACGTAGTGCCCATCTTTAAAAAAGGAAAGAAGGACAATCAAGGGAACTATAGACTGGTGAACCTTACCTCAGTCCCTGGGAAAATAATGGAGAGGATCCTTAAGAACTTCATTTTGGAGCACTTGGAAGAGGAGAAAGTGATCAAAAGTAGCCAACATGGATTCACCAAGGGCAAGTCCTGCTTAACCAATCTGATTAGCTTCTATGACGAGGTAACTGGCTCTGTGGACATGGGGAAGTCAGTGGATGTGATATACCTTGACTTAGGTAGTGGGCAATGGCTCAATATCTGGATGGCGGTCAGTTTCAAGCAGAGTGCCACAAGGCTCGGTTCTGGGGCCAGTGTTGTTCAACATCTTTATTAATGAGCTGGATGAGGGACTGGATTACACATGCTCCGCATGTGGCATAATGCCTCTGTCAATAGAGAGCTGTCAACAGAAAGCCGGTCTGGATGTTCTGGGGGGGCCTTGTGTCAACAGATAGGGTTTCTGGGACACCAGGCAGCCCTGTCTGCTGTACTTCCAGTTGGCTGTTTTACCAGTAAAGCATCTGGGCAGTCCGGCCACTCTCTGTTGGAACAGCATATTGCTCTTGCGATCCACTTGGCAGTTTGGCCGTAATGTGTTCACAGAAGATTGTCAGAAGATAACTTCCAAAAAAAATGTCTGTAGAGAAATTACAGTAATCCAGACATAGCCTCAGTTAAGAACTCAAACAATGCCAGGTAAATCTGTTAGGAGGGACATATTTGACAGCCAGAGCGTATTTTCCTTTTGGCAGATCCATTATGTTGTCAGGTGTGGTACAGGTAATTCAGGGGAGCACTCAGACCACAATAGGGAATTTTTCCAACTTCTGAGCCACATGGCAGCTTACACCTTTGTGACCAGTCGTAGAAGGCTGTGCCTCCACTGCTTCCAGGACTGACCTCTTTTCATTAATCCAGCTAACAAGCAACATCTGTGGTATAATGGAAGGTTGTGCCGCTATCTGAAATATGCAGAGCTACTGCATGTCTTCAGCACATACGTTTTCAAAATGTTATGTCCTGATCCATGTTGTCAGATCTGACACTGCGCTTTGTTCTGCAGTACTGTCTTAGGTTCTGGCCTCTGCTCTGTAGTGCTGTCCTCCATCTAGGGATATCAGGAATGGGCAGTTTGTCAGTTGAGAGAAACCTGGAGAGCAGCAAATGGGCAAGAATGACAGAATGTCCTAAATCCTGTTTTAAAGCTGTGTATCTGTATAATTATGTAGTTTTTAATGTTATGAAGACAGCTAATAGAAGATATTTCTTTATTATTGCCATTTACATTCCAATATTTGTATTTTCTTTTGTCTCGGCCTATTCCAAACAAATTAAATGATAAAAATCATTCATTAAAATATATAGGGTTGGTACACAAAGTGGTGTAACCAAAGCAGTTTTGCCTTAGGGCTGCAGAGGTTTCTTTATCTCACCCTACTGTGTCTAGATATTGCAAACCATATGGCTCACCTTTAGGGAGAGTCTCCAGCCAGTGGGAGTTGTTTTGTACCATATGTGCTGCAATAAGTGGAGGTGTGAGGTGAAGGTGAGTTGAGGACAGCTATGCAACTGTAATTTAGATTTGTTGGTGGGTGCAATACCAGTCTGTCTCTTCTCCTCACCTCCTCTTTTTGTAGAAGTTAAAGCATTAAAATGGTCCATTAAGGGGTGAGATTAGAATTGCTTATCTGTATTATTATTGTATTGGTTGTTATTATTGCTGTTACTGCTGTCTATACTACAGAACTGCCAAGGACCAAGACCCCATTGTGCTAGGTACTGTACACACACACATAACAAAAAGACAGTCCCTGCCCCAATGTGTTCACAAAACTAGACACAATACAACAGAACTCTCAGTTAAACTTCCCCCTACTGTCCTGGTGATTAAATTTAATTTTTAATGCCTATGCTCCAAGGCCTCTAGGGCTATGGCCACACAGCCAAGTTATTTCGAGGTAACAGTTGTTATTTCGAAATAACTTTGCTGTCATCTGTGCACATGCTATTTTGTAATAAATTTGAAATGGCAGGAGAGTTATTTCAAAATCAATAAACTTCACTGCAGGAGGAATATTGGCTGTTTCAAAATAGCTGTTTTGAAATAGGCACTGAAAAGACCCGGAGCAGTGCTTATTTTGAAATAGCTATTTCAAACAGTTGGTCAGCCCTAGCGTAAATCAAGCTTTACATACCTCAGGTTGAGAACCCAAAATGTGTGGAGAGTCTGGATAATTTATGACTAAATTAATTGGTGTTTCCGGTGCTGTGCACAATCTCGGTCCAAAGGGGTTCCTTGGCAGTCCTACAGTATAGATCGCATAAAGGTGCTGTGGTCTGATAAACCACAGAATAAAATAATAGAGGGCTGGAAGAGACCGAAAAACCTCATCAAGCCCAGCCTTCCTGCTCTGAGGCAGGTCTAGGTCAACCTAGACCATCCTTGACAGCTGTTTGTCCAGTTAGTTCTTAAAAACCTCTAGTGAGGGGATTTCACAAGCTACCAGAGTTTAACTGCCATTCCAGTTAGAAAGCTTTTCCTAGTACCTAACTTAAATCTCCCTTGCTGCAGATTAAGCCAATTACTTTTTGTCCTACCTTTAATGGATAATGGAGAACAGTTGTTCACAGTCCTCTTTGTAAATTGCCCTTAAAAGTTATCACCCGGCCCCTCAGTAATCTTTCCTCAATACTAAACATGCTGAATGTTTTTAACCTTTTGTCATAGGTGACATTTTATAACCCTTATATCATTTGTGGTGTTCTTTCTGGATGCCTTCAAGTTTGTCCATATCCTTCCTAAAGTGTAGCGTCCATAAATGGACACAGTACTACAGCTAAGGTATCATCAGTACCATATAGATCTGAGTAATTACCTCCCTTATCTTATATGTAATACTCCTATTAATACAGCCCAGCTTGATTGGAATCTTGGTTGTAACTGCATCACTGTACTGACTCATATTCAATTTGTGATCCACTGTAACCTCCGGATCCTGTTGTGCAGTTATTTGCCACTTATTTCCCATATCATAGTTGTGCATTTGATTTTTTCTACACTAAATGAAGTACTTCGCATTTATCCTTATTGAATTTCATCTTGCTGACTTCAGACTAAGTCTTCAATTTGTCAAGGTTGTTTGAATTCTAAACGTGTCCTCCAAAATGCTTTTCAAGACTCCCTGCTCCGTTTGGATACTCAGCTAGAGATACCTGAAGCCTGGTTTATGTTAGAACTGACCACTCACACATAATGGTCACTTCAGCAGAAGCTGTGGCTCCTCCCAGCTTGATACAACCCACAAATTTGTATGTATGCTCTCCACTGCATTGTGCAAGTAATTAATAAAATTAGTAACTAGTACCAGACGCAGGACTGACCCCTGTGTGGTTGATATATCCTCCCAGTTTGGCAGTCATTCAGCCACATGTGCCCCCATATAATAGTAATTTCATCTAGACCAGTGGTTCTCCAACTTTAGCAATGTGAAGACCACCATTCTGGATTTAAAAATTTTTCAGGGAATTCCTGCTCCATCTCTTCACAGGGGCCCCATCCATTCATTGAGGCCCCACCCCTTGCACACTCCATCTCTCCTCCCTCTGTCACTCACTCATTATCACTGGGGTGGGGCAGGGGATTGGAATACACGAGGAGGTGGGGTTTCTGACTGGGGGTGTAGTCTCTGGGGGGGCAGGTACGAGGGGCATAAGTGTGGGAAAGAATTCAGGGCTGGGGCAGGGTGTTGGGATTGATGCATGGGGTCCTGGTTGCACTTATCATGGTTCCCAGAAACAGCTGCCAGGTGTCTTCCTCCCTTAGGTCCGGGGCCCACAGATGCCATTTGTGCAGCTTCCATAGGTCGCAGTTCCTGATGTATGATAGCTGCGGAGACGGCAGTTGGGAGTGAGCACCACACAGAGCCTCCCTGGCCTCCACTGCACTAAAGAGTAAAGAGATCTGGCGGCTGCTTCCAGGAGCCATGTGGAAGCAGGGCAGGTAGGGAGCCTGCCTTAGCCCTGAGATGCAGACCCCACGAGGCACTGGGAGGGAGTGGGAGGAGTTGATCAGCAGGATTGAACAGAGCTGTGAAAATTAATTAAGATTGGCATACCATAATGCAAATCTAAATCTCTTTTCAAAGTGTTACATTTGGGTGCCCTAAAAGTGTTGTGGGACCGGAGAGCAGCAACATACAGACAATATGTACCGTACGAAACAAACCTGTTCTTTCCTGCTCCTAAGCCCATACTATTTATCTTTTTGCTGGAACGCTGCTACTTGTACACAAAACAGAACCGACAGTCAATGGGAGAGCCTCGTGTTTCATCCTGGAATAAAAAGGGAAGTTGGGAGTAGCCTATTTCTGCATTTCCACAGTTTCTAGCACTTGTTGGGTTTTATAATCTTCATCTTTAATTTCTAGCTTTTACATGCCCTTGGTGTTATCTTGTTTTTTTCAAATTAAGCTCTAATACTTTTAATAAAACTTTAATACGTTTTCACCTGAGTGGCTGATGTGCCTTTTACAGTCTTAACTACCCAAACACGGTATTCAAAAAATAGTTTATAAAACATAAATGGATTAAATAATTTAAGTAACAAGCTGTGTCTGCTAGGTTTCTCACAGTCCTTTGGATCTGTGTTCCTGAGCTAAGTAGAGTGGGGAACTTTGTTGTAAATCTGTGATGTGCCTTAGCCAAAAATAGCATTCAAAGCAGATAAGAAACTATGGAAAACAAAATAAGGATGACAGGATGATAATATTTACAAGGTCGTAATTGGACTCAGCCTTGGAAGAGACACAGTCAGTTCAATTAAGTTGAAGTCTTCCAACTGTGTTGTAAAAAGAAACTTTCCCAGTTCTCAACTCGTCTAGACAGGTAATTTTGATATCAACATGGAGGATACTTCAATGTAGGTCCATGTTTATCTTCAATTAGGCTTACCTGCCATTGGAATCATGAGCTTGCCCATATCAGTTGAGCCAAACAATTGTCCAGAATTTAGAAAAGCAACCCAACCTCAAGAAAATACTCACTAGCAGCCACACACCACACCACGGAAACACTAACCCAGGCACCTATCCCTGGAACAAACCTATTGCCAGCCATGGTCACATATCTTTACTAGAGACACCATCTCTGGACCTAATAACATCAGCCACGCCATCAGGGACTCACACACCTGCACGTCCGCTAATGTAGTATATGCCATCACGTGCCAGTAATTCTCCTCTGTCATGTACATTGGACAAACTGGATGGTCTCTGTGCTAAAGGATGAATGGACATAAGTCAGACATCAGGAATTTTAATACACATAAACCTACAATGGAACACTTTAACTTCCTTGGACATAATAGTAGTAAAATGTTTATCTACCAGCCAATTCAGAGTTTCCTCCTCTTGGTCTAAGAGTAACTTTTTCCTGACCATGAAATTGGTGTGATTTTTGTAGGTTGAACACTTTGAAATGCTCCAGGTTTCTTCTGATTGACATTTGCTGCAGGTAAACAAAGATTCCTGTTAGGAATTGTGTCAAATATAGTGTAATGAATTTCTCCAGCCTCGGTTCTCTGAAGTGAGCTAATGAGTCAGCATAATTTTTGTATCTAGACAAATAAACCTAACTATTTAGTGAAATGCAATTATACACCATATATTTTAGTCATTGATTGTTTTAACTCACGTATGTACTTATTGAAAAGCATTTAACTTAACATAAGCAAGTTATTGCTCCTTAGTTTGAAAAGAATAGGCATAAAACATATAAAATAGAGACGAAAAAGCTGAAAAAGCTTCTAAACTTAGCAAGAACTTGTGGCTAAACCTAACTAGCTAGATTCTGCAGTAAGCTATGCCATATTTCTGTGTGAAACACACAACCGCATCTCCTGTTCGACATGCTTCAAAAGTTTAGGCCTAACTTATCCCAAGATTTCTGACATATATTGGGATTTTTTGTAATATTATTGTAATTAGCACCATATTTTCTGTCCTGGCACTACCATAGGTAGGAATATAACTTTTCCTATGACCATATAGATTCAATCCCACATTGATGTTGGGAAGATTTCTCCTTTTAGTGTAAAAATTGGGTTTTGAAATCAATGCTATTGAAAAGGTATATTCATTGCATGTCTAAAGAATAATAAAAACTGATAACAGTTTTGAAGTACTAGCTAAATATTCCATTTGCAGTCATGAACCTTTTTCATTTTCGCATGTATCTACTTAGCAACTGTACAGTTGCTACCAAATATTTGATGTGTGACCCAGGCAGCAGAGATAGCTCCTGTTCTTTCCATACTTCTGTGCTCTATTTATTTCTGTTTTAAAAGGATTCTGACTGAAGCTCTACCAGTAAAGCTGCCCTATTTTTTTGTTGTTGGCTTAAAATGAAAGGTATGTCTGTTTTCAGCGGTGGTTCCTGTTAAGATAGGAATTATGTACAAATTCTCAAAATATGTTTTATTGATCTAGGAAGAAATGAATGAACTCCACTCAGAAGTAGGACACTGAAACACAATGTAGTAAGATTCCTCCTACTGTGCTTAAATGAAGATAGTGATAGAATGTGTTGCCCTAGGCACTGTTCCACATCTTTAAGCTGGTAACCATGAATTGTTTTGTAAAAACATGATTGTATGTGGAAGCTGCTTTTTCATCTTTGAAATTTCAAGCTGTATCTCAAACTGGGTCATTCCATTTACTCTAAATCAATCTCACCATCTCTAAAGTAGTGGTTGAGTGGGGCTGGGGGGTTAGAACAAAGAGTTTCACATGAAAGCACCTGAAACTGAGATTTCTGCCAGTGGGCTTGCACAAGGAAATATCATAGTATTTAATGCCATGCAATGTATTTTACTACACAATCTAGCCACCTGGGAGCATTTTTGCTATTCTTCTTCTTCTTCTTCTTTTGGCAGGGGAGAGAGATAAATTCATTGTCAGACTCCAGCAATAAACCAAATTGGGTACTGTCAGAATAGCCACCGCTTGTTAGTTGAATTCCAAACTACTGAGAGGCAGTGCGCACACATTGCTTGAACTTGCTTCTGTGACTAGGTCTGTTTTTCTTGCCTTTCGACTTCTAGATTCACAAACTAGATCACTTGAAACTTAGCTACTTCTGAGTAATCATATTTGAATGTTTTTCCTTTGCTAAATATTTAAATATATACTTGCGTGTACAAATATTTTTAAAAACATATTTGAATCTAAATTGATGCTTTCCCCTTTATAAATAAATGGATTAGTGTCTAGGTGTGAGGAGAAGGATAAAAGTGTTTTTTTAGCCTTTTCCAGTGTTTTGCTTGGGGTGAAGTAGTGCATTTTGCGTATCATTGGCATGCTAACTCAGCTAGCTCTGTCTCTGTTTACCAAGGAATTCAGCTGGCATTGACCCAGATTATTATTCTATTTCCTCACACTTTACATGTGTGTTTGTACCACTGTCTTCCTGACTTTCAGTCCTGAGCCCATTTTAATTATGCCAATTTTACTTCATGTTTAATTTTGGTTTTCCTTCTTAAAATGCATGTTGCCATTCACAGCAGGAACGCCGCAAGCTTCCTTTTCCTTTTCAAAATCAAGACTTTATTAGCAACAGAATCAAAACACAGCTACAGTATTAGATCCCGCAATGTACTGCATATATTAATGGAGGAGTTATCCAACATTTCAAGATTGCCTTGTTTCCTATTTAGGTATGAGTTGTTCTTTGTTAGGCTTTTAGATGTTCACCATTTATCAAAATAATCAGGAGGGTTTTTTTTATATTTCACAATTATAACACTGAGAGCCACAAAGAAGTCCTTAAAGAGCCACATACAGCTCCCTGGACAGATGTTGTAGCTTCATGTTCACTTGAGTATTCTAACAGTGTTGATATTACATTGCAGAATAATCAATTTACTCTGAAACAATAGCAGAGTAATAAGCTATTTCTTTTTGCTCCATTGTATTGCAACATCTCTATTTTTCCGTGACCCTTATGTCAGCTATACAAGATCTAAATATGTCATTATGCAGCAACTTTGCATTTATACCAGAAAAATAGTCTTTAAAATTATTTTTAAAGAAATGTATTTATAAATATTCCTAATACATTTAGCAGAGTTTATATTTTAGAAAAGCTGTGATCTTGCAGTTTGATCCACTTTGGAAGATTCCTGCAACCCAAGAAGTCTCATTGACTTAAAGATCTGCGGGGGTCCACCAGAGAGCATTTGAATGCAGCATCAACCCACAGCAAGTACAGAGGATGAATAGTCTATTTCACTGCATTGTATCTGTCTGTACAAGGATTGAAACATCTGGAGGTTGTCTGGCTGGATTTTCACACAAAGGCCCCAGATATTTCTCAGAACCAGGAGTTCTTTGGTGGCACACTCTTACCGTTTTGATGCATATTTGTACATATCATCTGAGTATTTTTGAATTTTCATTCCTGTATAATATATGCAAAATTGCATAAGAAAAAATAATAAAAACAGAGTTCTGTTTGAGAGCAGTGGTAGAACCCTCTTCAGGTGAGAGAAACAAGAAAAAATTATATTGTGATCCACTGAAGAGTTTTCATTTTGTCCCAATAATTTAATCACTGTTTTTTATATTTTCCCATTAGCTTTTAGCATCACATAATTCCACAGAACTTGTGCATGAAGTGTTTTCTCTGTTGCATCTCCAGCAGTTGTCTGGTGAATCAGATATAATTATTCATTGCTGCTAAGGAGACTATGGTTTTGTGTGTTTATTCTCCTCACCCCCCAAATAATGCAAATCTTCTTTCAAAAATACACAATATGAGTAGCAAGCTGACATTTTGACTCAACAAATATTAATAGAATAGGACCCCGAGTACCAATGATTCAGTCATCTGTCAGCCTGATAAATTCCAGTGGGGAAATATAGCCCATAGGGCTTCCATCTAATTATATTTAAGTTGTTCTAGTACTGCTGGGAAGCAGCATCTAGGCAGTTGCTGAAAGCTTTGATGCTGTGTGTACCCTTCAAGTGTGTGTTGAGAAACTCATTACCCTTTTGTGCTGGTGCTGGATGGATTTTAGGAAGCTGACGTGAAATAGAGAGCAAGAATCGATATCTGAAAAGGCATGTTATTAGCTTCTGATCCATTTCCTGATTCAGCAGCTACTAGTCTGTAATGTTTTGTACAATAATGACATATGAGGGAACATGTTACTCAATTTCACTAGGTATTGTCCATACACATCTGTTGTTAATGGCATATGTCAAAACAAAACCATTATGCCTCAGCCACGGCAAAGTTATAAAGGGACTGTGCATACCCAGAATCCTGAGTGGCACCAATTGTCCAAAGTACCTTACTTATCTGGGTCTGGTAAGTTTATTGCAGTTTCTGTCAAGGCCTAACCTTGCAACATTTATCCTTGCCTTTGCAATTTCTGAATTCAAATCTGGTTGTGAATGCTACATGTTACTCTTTAAAACCTCTTGGCTATGGTTACACTACAGTGATCTGTTGACAGAAGTCACTGTCAGAAGAGATTTCCCAACAGAGCTTCTGTTGACAGAGTGCGGCCACACACAAAAGCCAATCAGAAGAGCACTCTGCTCTCTTGACAGAGCACCCACAGTGCCCAGTCACTCTCTCCACAAAACAGGCACCCAGAAGCACAGCTGGCAGGACTGCCCATTGTTCTGGATGCCCAGTCTGTCGAGAGAAGGCTCCCCAGAGTGTGCACACAGCTTTTTTGTTGACAGAATCTGTCAACAGCAGCATTATGCTTCATGGCTGAGAGGCAGAACACTGCCGTGAAAGTGCTGAGTTTTGTCAACAAGCTGTTGACAAAATGCATTTTGTGTGTGGGCGTTCCACCCGGTTTGTCGACAAAACCAGGGCTTTGTCAGCAAAACTTGCTAGTGTAATTGTGGCCCTTGGAAACTACAGCTTGGCTGTGTCTGCATGTGCCCCTACTTTTTGGAAAGGGCATTTAAATGGCATGGAACAGAATGGAATATGAATATTCAGCGCCTCATTAGCATAAGGTTGGCCAGTCGTGCTGTGAAAGTGATGCTTTTGAAATGCAAACTGGCCACGTAGACACAGGCACTTTTGAAATAAACCCCAGACTTTCCAATTCCTTTATTCCCATTTTTTACATTGTTTAATCAGTGCTACCTACTTGTATATTCATTCTCCTAAATTGTTTTAACAGGTAGCTGATAAGACACAATTAAACCAACTGAAGTGTTCACAAAAGGAGGTTGCAGCCTTTAAATCAATTTAAAATTGATTTAATTAAATTGATGAAATTTGTGTGTAGACTGAAACCAAGTCTTCCATCTTTTTAATGAATGGTTCATAGTTCATCTCGTTCCTCAGGTTTTTACTTGCAGGGGGCGTTCAGTGGAGAGATAGGTTCGATATTTCTGAATGGGGAGCATCTCTCCTTCTCCCACTAGACTTTAACGATCATTTTGTTTCCTTTATTTTTCTTTTCTTAACTTCCTACTGTACATGTACTTGTAGCTTGTAACAGGCCATTTTATAAGTTAAAAACGAAATCTCATGTGTAGGGTTGCTGCCTCTCTAATTTTTACCTGTTGCATCTGGTTTTTGCATTCTGTGTCCAGGTGCTGTTTAGAGGTTGCCAGGTGCTCAGTTTCCAATTGCAAACAGAAACCAAACCAAAACTCCAGTTACTGCAGGGTGGGGGAAGGTTCCGGGTCATTAACCCATAACAGTCCCTGCTCAGCTAGGGCGGTCTCCTGCCTGCAGGCAGGTTTCTTGAGGCAGTCCAGTAAGTGATGGGGCTAGAGGAGTTGGAGGGCGGGGTGTGAGGTGTGTGGGG
This sequence comes from Carettochelys insculpta, assembly GCF_033958435.1. NCBI lineage: Eukaryota > Metazoa > Chordata > Testudines > Carettochelyidae > Carettochelys > Carettochelys insculpta. The sequence goes on from NC_134137.1 coordinate 144,193,084, forward strand.
TGCGTCTACGTTCGAACTAACTTTGAAGTTAACTTTGAAGTTAGGCACTACATCAAAGTAGCCAGCAGAAAGTCTACACACATTTTCCCTTACTTCAAAGTTAACTTCGAAGTAAGGAGCCCAACTTCGAAGTCCTTACTCCATTCCTGGGAATGGAGTAGTGCCCTATTTCGAAATTTAACTTCCAAGTAGAGTGTGTGTAGATGCTCAGCTTTGAAGTTGCTTACTTTGAAGTTGTACTTTGAAGTATGCAACTTAGAAGTTATTTTTGTGGTCTAGACACAGCCAGGGAATTGTAGGGAAGAGATGAATGCAGGGCATGGCCTTGGAGGTGTGCTTACCAGAAATTAGAAAGGTGTAAAGCCTTCTTAAGAGAGAATACCAAGGAACAGAACTGTTTTTGGAGTGGGAATCTTTTAAGCATAGAAGTTAACATTTATTTTATTAACCCTGCAAATGCGAACAACATGAATATGTGTCAGAGTATATGTTTATATCTTTCTAATTAAAAAAAAAAGTTTCCCACTACTTTCAAGATATGTGAACATAATCATTGACCATAGTTTCATAATTTTTTAAAAATTGTTTGTCCTGTATTTGTTTATTTTTAATCCTCCTGTTTACATAGTCCTACACTGTTGCATCAAGAAGAGCCAACTTCAGTCCAGAATCCTCATGACCTCTGGCTCATATTTTGCGATTAGTTTTATTTCCATCTTCCATTTCCTTTTTTGTACTCTCTTCCTCCGGTGTACTCCGGAGTTTTCTGTTTTTTATTTGTTTTTGGCTTGTTTGTTTTTGGTAAGCAACATCACATGTCAACCCTTGTGCTGTAAAAATGTTTTCTGTAATATTTTCTTGTCAGTCAAACATTTCATGATCTTACCGTCTCCCTCAGTTACCTCCTGACAGTCCTCAGACTCAGATGCATTATTATTGCTGGAAGTATTGGCTTCCAAATTGTGTAGTTTATTATCTTTCCTGCCAAATTATTATGTGTTACAACAGATAACATATTAACTATATAGAGATGTAGCACAGGCAAAAGGAGGCTGAGTCTCTAACTCTCCATATGGAAAATGCGTTGAGCAGAGTAAGTATTTAGAGAAGACCCTTCAATTAAGATGATGTTACCGTTTAAGATTTGGGATGCTGAACTTCTGTTTTATCTCTGAGAGGGCTCTTGCGTAGACAGGGTCTGAATAAGATACCCAAACTGGTTCAAGGTACAGCATTGCTGTGGTGTTGATACTCTTAATTGTAGAAGTGTCCTTTGCCTTTGAGAGAAGCTGTTCGGGGGAAAAGCAGGAAGACCTCCTATTAGCAGTGGAATTACAGCTATATGCTTTCTCTGTATTAGGGAATATCTTCTTTACTGGGAAGATTGACCCAGCTGCAGTTGATTTTCTGGAGTTTAATTTAGCACACCTGGTAAGGACTTGCGAAACTGAACTTGCAGAGTGCTTGTGTTGGTGGTGGTACCCCTGCCCCTTGTTAGGAATAAGGGAAGTTGACAGGAGCCAATCCTCCCATCGACTTCCATTAGTGGAGACAGCACAGAAGCCCAAATTAAGGTATGTTGACTCCAGCTAATATGTAATTAGTGTAGCTGGAATTGCATACCTTAATTTGACCTTCTGCTGTAGTATAGACCTGCTCTTAGACACATCTACCTCTAGCTCAGGAAGACTCTTGACACCTTAGCTGAAAAATGCAGAACAGAATTCTGTCACATCAATCCTCTAATTGAAACATGACTAATAATTCTCTCAGCTGTACTGGAAAAGACAGACTGAATTATTTCCACACGATGAGACCTTGATACCAATCCATCACTCCTGTCCTCAAGAATAAGACTAGCGCTTTAAAAGTGTTTTCCTTTTAGCCTATTTATGAGGGAATACTTTTGTCCAATGATGGTGTAATTATTTTTTCCAACGTTGACCTTTTGATTTGCTTTTATCTCATAGCTATTTTATGTTGCCCACTTCACCTAATGTGATTTTGAAGACATCACATCAATGCTAAATTGAGTCAAAACATCTGTCCAAACTCAGTAAATGCATAACTCACCATATGCCTACATGGAGGCTTCATCTACACTACAAGATAAATTCGAATTTATTAATATCGATTTTATAATGCTGGATTTTATAAATTCAAATTTGACTATCCTCATCTCCCACTTGCTCCTCACAAAGTCAACTTTTGGTGCCACACTCAATTGGCAAACATTGACTGTTGCAGCAGTGCATTGTGGGAACCTATCCCACATTTCCCTCATTCCTATAGCATTCAGGGTACGCTTGCTGGTCTTTGACATCATCTTCCCATATTGCATTGCCCTCATTCCTCTCCTGTGGTAAGCAAATGTCCATTTTTCCAGTCAGAAGGAAGGAAAAGTAGTTCATCAACAAAGATGGCAAAGTTAACAGAAATCTCTTTCTTCTGTAACTGAATTATCAAGGATTTTATAAAACTCAGAGAGCGTGTGTCTTGTCAACTGGCCATCCACTGACTGTCCCCTCTCCCTTGATTACCTCAAATCCCTGAAAATAACACAGGAATGATGAAAAGCATGAAGAAAGAATTGATGATAAATTTTTTGAAAAAAGACAGTTGCTGAGGAAAGGGTCTTTGAGTTCCCCGATCATTATACAACTTCTGTGCACAGTCCGTATTTTCAGCTGGCCCTCCACCCACTCTTCCCTGTGAGAAGGGGTGCAAAGTTAGAAGAGAGAGGATAGAAAAGGCTAGGGGAAAAGATTTTTGTCTTCCCTTTTCACTACACAGACATTGCCAACACGGTGGATGGCAGCAAGCCCCTGAAAATCTTGGCTGACAGAGGGAAGTGGAATGTTCTGAGTTCAGGGGACTGGACTCAATGACCTATCGAGATCCCTTCCAGTTGTAAGACACAAGTATACCTCCATATACAAATTGCTACATTGTTTTTCCAAAACATGCTGACTGTGAAATCTCATACACTGAACTTGTAATGGAAACGGGAATCTCAGCTGGCCCTCCCTCCATTGTTCCCTGTGTTTTCGGGGGGCCAAAGCATGAAGAAAGAGGATAAGAAAGGTTAGAAAAAAACTATAACTGAAATATCGAAGACTTTGCAAAAAGCGACAGGTGTCTGCAATGGGCAGCAAGACCCCAAAAATATTTTTGGCTGGGGGGCAGGGAGGGGCGGAGGTGGTCTGTGGCTGCAGACCCAGTTGAAATGTTCCTCCACCGCTGAAAATCTTAACCATCAGGGGAGACTCCCGCCAATGGCAGCAACCCCCACCCCCATGTCCTTGTGGGGGCATGGGGGGGTTTCACTGGGGGAGCAGTTGAAGTAGTCCCCCATGTGGCAGCCATCCCCCGAAAATCTTAGCCACCAGAGGAGACTTCACCCCTGTGGCAGCAAGCCCCTGAATGCATATTTAGGGTGGGAGGTCTGGGGTCTGTGGCTGCACGGCCAGTTGAAGAGATGCCCCAGGTGATAGCAAGCTCCCCAATGTATATTTAAGGTGCGGGGGGGCAGTGGAAGTAGTCCCCCCACCCAGTGGCAGCAGACCTCCGAATATCTTAGCCGCTGAGGGAAACTTCCCCCGTGTGGCTGCAAGGTCCCCTGAAAATCTTGCCTGTCCTTGGAGCCCTCATTGCCTGCAAGCCAAGACATGGTGCTGCCTGGCAGCATGGTCAGCACTGAACAGCAGGCACATCCTTTAACTGGGTTGGGGACTAGCCAGGTAATGTGGTCGGGTGCAAGAAAGTCCCCGACTGCGTGGCACCTGTGGGAGAGGGAAGCAGGAGGCGGGGGGACAACACAAAATGTGAACCACTGCAAAGAAGTTTCTCAGGCTCTTGTACGAGCATGGCTCCACAGGTGCGGGCTTCCTGGTGCCAGCTTGAAACAGTCTTCCTGTTACCTAAGCGCTGCACCCATGGAGAGCAGCGGAGATGGAAGTGGCCAGAGCAGAGCACTGTGGGGCATTGTGGGGCACATACGGGACACCTCTGGAGGCTAATAAATTTGAATTAAAGAATGGCGCTTCCACATTAGTCTTCATTTGAACTGTTAAATTCAAACTTGACACTACACCCACCCAGTTCTGACGATATTACGATATTGATATTATATCACTATTAGTGCTCACTAAATCAAGCTGATGGTATTTACAGTGAAGACAGTCACTTGGTACAGTCGAGTTAACTGCCTTAAACTTGAATTTATCTTGTAGTGTAGATGCAGCCTGAGTGTGCAGCAAGCCAGGACGTGGAGGTATAGCATGTTAGCATTCTGCACTGGTGGTATGGACCATGCTACTATTTGCTGAAAATTCTGTGACCTGCTCTTTCAAAGCACACCATGGAACTTGGAGTGAGTGGTAACAGGGTCCACACAACCTTTTCGTGTGCAGCAAGCTAGTGTTCTATACAGTCAAACCTGAGCTTTCAGCATGCTAAGTCTCCATGTAGATTAGCAGTTAGAGACAGAGATGTGTGGAGGTAGGGCAGTACAAGAGCCTAGACACACACATGAGTAGAACATCAAGCCATTAAAGAACAGTTGAGTTAGCTGTTTGTCTTTTTTCAGGTAAATAAAGTGAATACTAGGCAATTTTGCGGGGGCGGGTAGGGATGGGGGCAGGGGCGGAGGTTTTTTTATTGTGATTTTAAAAACCCAGCTCTTGTCTAGCCTAGGTCTAAGCACTGCCCCTTTCGTAAGAGTAGGTGTTGCTGGGCACAAGTTGGTATTTCTCTGTGTTCCAGAAATGGCTGCATTTTAGGGGCTCTGGTGCATCTCTGTGTAAAATATTAATCCAAAAAAGAAATTAAAAACCCAAATCACTTTCAGCAAATTTTCAGATGGCAGCACATTTAGTACTTTTGATTGATATACTTTTTTAGGAATTGCTTCATATATTTTTAAAGCATCTTTCAGACAAGATAACTTGGTTTTTATTTTCCTGGATTGTGGCATATTATTGATGTTATGCTACAGTTTGCCATACATTTTGTTTTTTGTATAAGTACCAAAGGTTACCCCTGAGGGACTGTTTAAAAATATTAAAGCCGTTCATCACTTTGAAAGGATACAAAACATTCATTTCAAGTATTCAGTAGCTTGCCTGTCCTTTCTACAGACTGAAAATTAAATCCTTTCTGAAAGACTTCCATAGCTTTGAATATGAGTGAAAAATATAAATTAAACCCCCATTAATATAATGGCCTAAGTAACATTGTAGGAAAATGCATTTAAACACAATGCCAGTAAAACTGACACCTGGTTATCCCTGTCTATGCTGCCTGGCCAAGCCAGGTGAGAAAATGGTTTAGTTGGAACTGTGCCAAAATTGTGTTTAAATGCTGTTCTGAAACAAGAGTTCAGATTGACAAAAGTATTTGGGCATCTAAAGATGCTGATTCGTTTTCAATGGGATTTATAAAAAGACCGAGACAGGTTAGGCACGGAACTCTTAACTGATTTTTCGATAAGATCAGGCATCTAAACTGCTTAGGCTCTTCTGTAAATCTTATTAGGCACCTATTTGCATCTCTATACATCTTTCTGAATCTGGCCTTTGGTTCCCAAAAAGCGTAGGCGAGATTTACGGGGAAATTCAGATGAGGAGCAAAGGCACAGTAGACAGATATGCTCACCTTTGACTTCTGAATACGTATGAAGAGAACCAAATTCAGACTTGGGGCAAATGGATTTAACTTCATTGACTTCTTGTTCAAAAGCTCATGTCATTGTTTGGCCCAAGTACAGATTTCTGCGAGTCAGGTCCAGGATGTGAATATTTGATTTGGATGTAGATACAATGATTTTTGAGTTGTAGAGAGTTACATACAATGTTGCCTGTTCTGTGCTAGACCTAAGTCAGTGATACCAGTCCATTCCCCAAAATCCTCCTAATACTTAAAAGACATCCTGTATTAGTTTTATGCCTATGTAGACCAGGGGAAAAGAACAGCAAAATAAAACCAATTTCACATAAATTTATACCTATAGGGCTTATAGCCATTGTCTCCTTTCCGGCAAAAAGTTAAAATCCTTGGGTGAAATCCTGGAGTCTAAGAATGCTGTCATACATTTAAGTGGGACCAAGATGTCATCTGTTGATTTTTGTCTTCTTATTTTGCATGACACAACAGTGCTGTGATATAAATGGGAACGAAAGATTAAGGGAGAGAGTGGTTGACAGACTTGCTCAAGTATAGTCTGATGGCTGATTTGCAAACCGCAAGCATCAGAAATAGGATTAGAGACTTTGGGAGGTGTAATAGGACCACTCTTCTTCATTGTGGTTTACATACGGTAATCTTCTTTGGAGTTGTAGGTGCACATGATATAATAATGACACAAAAAAAGAGTTAAAGCCACCCCTCTGACAAGTTAAAACTTCCAGGCTATTATTGTGTAGCCATACAACAGTTGAGGCTAACACTGCAAGCTTTTTCTTTTTTTTTTTCTTTTCTTTTCTTTTATAAGGAGATGCCCATATGCTTTGGGTGCCAAAAATAAGATGATATATATAATATGGGTCACTATGCAGATATAAAGTATGATTATTTTATTACCTGCATCATTGTTCCATACACAATGGGTCGTAAGGAGGGTCTAGTGAGTTGTGTGTGCCCAGGATGTGCTCCCTGGCCCTTCCATGATGTCGTAAGTATGTGGCCAAAGCTGGAAAGTGGAACAGTGAGCTTGGACTGAGGACAAATGGGGAGCAATGGGCTGGAGCCAGGGTTGTGTTGGGTCCCCAAAAAAGAAGGAAAAAAAAAACAACTTGTGGGTTGCCTTTATAAGTTTATGAATCACTGACCTATGTTACTAGATAGCTGGATGCCAACTAAGGCCCTATTGTTCTGGGCACCAGACCAAGACCTAGTAAATGATACCTGCCTCGAAAAACTTACCATCAAGTTGAGAAGATTGACAAAAAGTGTGAGAGGCAGTATTCACTGTCATTGTACAGCCAAGGCACAGAAAGTGTTATTTTAAAAAGGTGCCTCTATTGAAGCATACGGCTTTGCTAGTTGTCGCACTCCCCTCTGGAGAGAATGAGAGAACACATATGTGACTGATATTAGCCATGTTGCTTAATGTACTGCTGTAAGGTGCTGAGATACAGGCTGAACCTCCCTAATCTGGCGCTCTTGTCTGGGAGCATCTGTGGTCTGGCATGAGTTTAGTTCGTCAGATGTCTACTTATCATGGGTGTGGCCAAGTTTCCTGTGGTCCCATAAAGTTTGTTTCCCCCGCCAGTCCTGGCTCTCAGTGTAATGTGTTGCTATTTAGCTTTACTTTACCACTAAATGTCTTGTAAGAGCCCAGTAAGCAGCTGAAGTGTTGATAATGCTGCTGGACAATAATGACTTCCTTGGGTCCGGCAAATTCTCTTGTCCAGCACTGGTCAGGTCCTAAGGGTGTCGGACTTGTCCAAGATCATAGAGTAAGTCTATGGCAGAGCAAGCAATTGAACCCATACCTTGTTACTTAATTCAGTGTCCTAACCACGAGGCAAGATGATAGTCTCTGTCCATAGGTCGTTGATGGCATTTAAGGAGAGAGAGAATCATTAGCTCATCTAATGTGACCTCCTCTATAATCACAGGACATTAAATTTCTCCTAACTGAGCCCAATAATGTGTGTTTGACTAAATCATATCTTTCAGAAGGTCATCCTCTCTTCCCTGCCTATCAGGGAGTGAGGGGAAACCACACAGCTTCCATCACTCTTCCTCTGCCCCCTTCCCTCACCAGTTTGAAATAAGAGGAATGTTATGTGCTTTCCCCTTGCCCCTAATAGTGGAGGGGAAGGGGAAGGAGAGCAGCAGTATCCTGGTGCCATGCACCCACCCCGTTGCCTGTCCCCCATTCTCCTATGCCACCTTTGGTAGTACCACACTGGTATCAGGGGCTGAGTCAGGCCAGAGTCTGAGATCAGAGACAGTTCTAGTCTGGAGTCAAAAGGAATGCTTCAGAGTCAGGCAGCAATCTGAGACGAAAGGTCAGGAGACAAGATGAAGAGTGGAGTTGCATCAGGCCAAAGTCTGTGCAGTTGCCCAGACAACTTCCTGGGGCAACCTGTGGGATTCAAAAGGGCACTTGACCAATAGAATCACAGAACATTTGAACTGGAAGGGACCTCAAGAGGTCATCGAATCCAGTCCCCTGCCCACACAGCATGACCAAGTGCCATCTAGAACAGGGGTGCACAATGAGGGGGGTAGGCCCCCTTGGGGGACATGAAATTTCGCAGGGAGGGCATAGCATCATTGGCTGCTGAATCTTAGGCTTATTCATCCAGTTAAAAATGTTGAAATATGTTACTGTTTTTGTGTGTGTGTATTCACATTTATATACCAATTAATAACATTTTTATATTCTACATAATTATTTTCTTACACATGCCAAAAAGTTATTTTTTTCCCCATATGAACATAGGCAAGGGTTCTGTCAGTTTGGATTACATTAGACAGATGAGGGTGACCCTGCTAATGGCAGGAATTAAATGTGGGGCCTGACATAAAAAAATTGTTAACCAATCATCCCTGATAGATGTCTATCTAACTTGCTCTTAAATATCTCCAGTGATGGATATTACACAACCTCCCTAGGCAATTTATTCCAGTACTAAACCACCCTGACAGGAAGTTTTTCCTAAAGTCCAATCTAAACCTCCCTTGCCACAGAACATCTGCTTTTCTGCATGTAAATTCTGTATAATAAATTTCTGCTTTCCTCTACTTACTCCTTCACCATCCCACTACCACCACCTACTTCTATTCCTTTGCTCTGCCTGAGAGGGATTGTCATTCAGCCCTCCAGTCGATCCAATAGAATAAATCTGCTGAAGTCTTTAGCACCAAGAAGGCAAGATGCTCTTTCCTCCTGAGCTGTGTGTTTTGCCCCGCCAGTACTACTAACCTCTTGAGTTCTGATCCCTTGAAATGGTATCTGATTCTGCAGTAATGATATCCATGAAAATGTTACTAATAAAAGAAATGCTGCAGTCTCTTGCTTTTCTTCCAGGAGTCCACTGGGTCTTCTCCATAAAAGGTTTCTATAATGCATTTAATTTTCAATTTACTGCAAATACTTGACAGGAACTCTTCTCATGACTGTGGTGATCAAGATACAAAACCAAAACATTACATTGGGATTAGCACTTTGATTCTTTTCGTTCATTCTGTCCATAAATTAGATGCAGGAAAAAGGTTAATGTAACTGGGATACGTGAATTATTTATAGAGCTAAAGAGTGATGAGGGTCTCTGGCCATCTGCTAATATCCTTGAATTATGACTGTACTGCCTTCTTTCACATCAGCTTCAAAAATAAATAGCCTCCTGACTTTTTATAGAACTGGCAACATTTGGATCCCAAATGTAATCAGTAATATGTCTGAGGTGTTCCAGCAATAACCCCTCTATTCCAGCAACAGTTTTGTTGTGCATTTATCGGTATGTGTTGTTGACAACATTAATCTGTTAGACCAATCCAATTTAGACAGAGCTGGGTTGAACTCTGCACAGCACTACATGAGCAAGGGGAGCCATCCATATCAAGTCTATTGCCTTTAATAGCAACAAAAACAATTAATAATACCTAGTCCTATATAACAAAAGGTAAAAGATGAATAGCCTTTAAATGGTTCTGTTGCTTTGCTAGTAGTATATTTGAGAAAGCTATTGATAAAAGCAGGCAATGATACAGTTCACCAGTATTTGTTAGAAGCCTTAGTCCAACAAATTTATGAGTGTAATGAGAATGGAGAGCATTAAATATGTAGTCACACAATATTTAAATAAATCAGAGTTGTAGTAGGGGGTCTTTATCTGTTTTTACAGTGTGTGTTAAAATCCGTGATCCTGCAGAAGGATAGATTGTGGATCTGTTGATTGTTGTCTAGAACAGTGCCCAGCAACCTTTGTCTCCTCACGCACGCTTCAGCACTCATTATACTTTTGCAGCACCCCCAATACGTATAACCCAATCCCCCCCGCTGAGCATCGCCCCAAGCATCCCCAGCTCCCCACTCTAATGCAGTCTCGTTCCCCTCCTCCACAACCCAGCACGCCCAGCTCCCTGCTATAACCCAATCCCCCTTCTCTGCTCCAGAGCCTGGCACCCCCAGCCTCCCACTCTAACCCAGTTCCCCTCCCCTTGTCCAGAACCAGGCACCCCAGCTTCCCACTGTAACCCAATCCCCTCATCCCTCCCCCAGAGCCAGGAACCCCCAGGTCTCCCACCCTAGCTCTAACTTGATGCTGGTGACTCTCCAGAGCTGCTACCACCACTGTTGCTTACCCAGAGCCACCGCCACCTCTTCCCCCACACACTCCTCCCAGTGAAGTAGTGGGGGATAGGTGTGTGTATGTGTGTGGTTCACAGAGGGTGGGGGGCTCCTGCTGAGGGTAACCTGGTGACCAGGTGACACCTCTGGACTGCAGACAAAGGGGGAGGTGGAGCCTGAGGGGTTTGAATTGGAAATGGGAGTTGGAAAGCAGTTAGTCTGGGCTGGGAGAGAGAGAGAGACAGAGGAGGGGGCAAGGCCCTGGCTACGGAGGCTCAGGGGCCTCCTCTCCCCAGCATGGATTGGACTGACTGTCCCTGCCTGCTGCACTGACTCTTCTGTAAAACGCTGTGTCCTGTCAGCCAATAAACTGTCAGCTGCTCTCCTGCTGAGCGAGAGTCACTCCTGTCTGCAGACAGGGTGCAGAGCTTGGGGACCCCTGAGCCCCGTCACACTCCCATCAAGAGGTGGGGCACATGTGCAGAGCTGCTGACTGCGCTCTCGGCATGCTGATCTGAGGCACACTAGGCGCTGCTTCATGGCACAGCAGTGTGCCGCAGCACACCAGCTGAGGAGCACTGGTCTGTACCGGCAACATTATAACTTATCTTTTGTGGCTTGCGCAGGTGTCATGATATTGAATGTGGGCTAACTTCACATTTACTGAATAATTTTTATAGGTGGAGTTCTAGCTTTTTCAATAAACTAGGAAGAAGAACTGTACAGTTTCAAAACATAATTAGGGTGCCTGTGATCAGTTCACACCTGGGATAGGATGGCCTAGTGGCTTGGCCCTCTGGCCAAGGCCTGTTGGGTGGGTCTTCAGCCCCACCCGAGAGTCTATGGGTTGAGTTTGGGGCGTGGCCCCGAGAGTCTAGTTCCCCCTTTGGCAGGAGCGGGGTTCTCTGGGGAGGGGCTCCCCACCCCCTTCACTACCTGGGGGAGTGTCCTGGGCTGCACCCTCCGGCGGCAGCTCTGGTCTGGGGCCTCCTGCCTCAGAACCAGCTCCTGCCTCTTGGCTGGTCAGCCCCAAACTGGGCTGGCTTCCTTTTATACCTCTCCAGGCTTGACACTGGCCGCAGGTTAACCAGGATGGGGCTGATTGGGCCAACAGGCCTTGTTTAACCGCTGCCTTGCCTGGCCTTCCTCTCACACTTCTACAGTGCCACATTCCCTATTTACAAAGTTACACCTTTTGGAGATATTAGAATGGGCTCAGAATACTCAGAATAAGATAACTGAAAGAAAAACAATTTAACCTCAAGTTCTCAGGTTGGAATGAAATAGTTCATCTCTCATTATTCTATAAATATACAGGAGCCCACATTCATCAGATAAACTCATTTAGACTTTTCGTTAGAGCTATAGTTTTGTCATGGTGATCTGGGAAACTGAGAGTTGAAATGAAGTGCATGAAATGCCCCCAGATCACATGAGATGTTTCCAAACTGAGTAATGATGTGATATAGTACATGCAGGTTTGGCTCTTTTTCCATTGTCTTCCACCCTAACCTTTCAGTGAGTGTGGAACTGGGCCCAGCCATAGGGAGCAAGAGACACTACTGAGGGTGATAGTGCAGTGTTAGCTTACTCTCCAATGCTCTGTCCCACTGTCCCCTTTTCATCACTTGTTTTGTTTTGGTTTTTTCCCCACTCCTCTGCTGTTAAATACATTCCAAGTGTCTGTGAGAATTCTAGCCCTACTTTTGTCAGTTCATTCATAGTTCATCTGTTCTTGGTAGCAAAACTAATCAAAACAACATCGAAAGCCTGATTTCTCCATTGCCTCATCCCTTGAGGAGTCAGTTTACACCTGTGCAAAATGGGTGTCTATACAATGAGGATATAGAGTTTGGAATTTATGGTTTATAGTCACATTGTACAAATGAAAATGAATATGTGGTGCAAAACAGATGGAAAATCAGGACTGGATTCATGAAACCAGTCTCTAACGAGACTTATTTTACAAATTGATTGAGGAATTAAATGTTTTATTACATGGTTTATTACACTGCAGATGATACTAAGCTGGGAGGGGTTGCAACTGCTTTGGAAGACAGGGTCATAATTCAAAATGATCTGGATAAATTGGAGAAATGGACTGAGGTAAACAGGATGAAGTTTAATAAGGACAAATGCAAAGTGCTCCACTTGGGAAGGAACAGTCAGTGTCACACATACAAAATGGGGAGAGACTGTCTAGGAATGAGTACAGCAGAAAGTGATCTAGGGGTTATAGTGGACCACAAGCTAAATATGAGTCAACAGCGTGATGCTATTGCAAAAACAGCCAACATAATTCTAGGATGCATCAACAGGTGTGTTGTGAACAAGACATGAGAAGTCATTCCACTCTACTCGCCGCTGGTTAGGCCTCAGCTGGAGTGTTGTGTCCAGTTCTGGGCACCACAGTTCAAGAAAGATGTGGAGAAATTAGAGAGGGTCCAGAAAAGAGCAACAAGAATGATTAAAGGTCTGGAGAACGTGACCTATGAAGAAAGGCTGAAAGAATTGGGCTTGTTTAGTTTGGAAAAGAGAAGATAGAGGGGGGACATGATAGCAGTTTTCAAGTATCTAAAAGGGTATCACAAGGAGGAGGGAGAAAACTTGTTCTTCTTGGCCTCTAAGGATAGAACAGAGGCAATGGACTTAAACTGCAGCAAGGGAGGTTTAGGCTGGACATTAGGAAGAAGTTCCTAACTGTCAGGGTGGACAAACAGCGGAATAAATTGCTGAGGGAGGTTGTGGAATCTCCATCGCTGGAGATATTTAAGAACAGGTTAGATGGATGTCTATGAGGGATGGTTTAGACAGTACTTGGTCCTGCCATGAGGGCAGGGGGCTGGACTCAATGGCCTCTCAAGGTCCCTTCTAGTCCTAGTATTCTATGATTCTATGGTTAGTGTGTTATTGGGTATCTTTGGAGAAGACAACAACTCAATAAAAAGTTCAATAAGTTGTTTCTCCCCAGTACGTTTTATTGGAAAGAACTCAGGAAATCAGCTGGGAAAAGAGGTGGGGATTGAAATGTACATTAGGGAAAAAAATCAAAAAGTAAGTTAGGCAAATGGAGGCTGTTCCAGACGGAAGCAATGAAATAAGGCTCCACTGGAAAGACATAAAAGAAGGCACAAAAAAAGTCTCTGGTATTTGAAGAGTGCAGAAAACAGGCTTTTGTGGATATAAAAATTCTGGCGCACTTCTCATATTTGACTCCATAAAGATTTCCACTCCAACCTTCCTAAAAGACCAAGAGAGGCCATGCTTTGGTCTATCAAGCTGATTTTGTTCTACTTACCCGGCAAAAAGTGAATTTAAATTTTGTGGAAATTCCCAGTATAGGGGAAGCTCTGCTTGCAATAGAGTGTACTGAATTTTGAATTCTATTTACTGCAGCTCTTTTGTCAGACTTGAACCAGGTGCCCAGTGAAAGGGCAGAAATTTGTACACCAGTCCAAATTGTCTTGAGTCTTCTGTTAGTGTCCTAAATTCCTAAAAGGTGTCTTGCACCCAGACACGCACTGATTGAACAGCGTGAGTCCTTATGTGTCTTGTTTCTGTGCCTTTTTCTGTCTAGCTCTATTTCCACGAGGTTCAGATAAACCTCCCATCTCAGAAGTTGATAAAAAAATAATGGTTGATAAACTGGAGAAGGCCAAGAGGAAAACAGACAAGTGCTCCTCATTTGAGGCCCTGTAACCCGGTCTGACGGGGTCTCTCTGCCTCTCATTCCAGACTTATCAACTGTCGGATGTGGTGATCTCAATGGTAACTCAACCCCCCAGACTCTCGACAGCAGCCTGCAAGGAGCAGTGTTCAGCAGCTCAAAGGTTTCACAACCAGGTAAACTAATGGAATTCCAAAAATGGTCTTACCGTGAGAATGTAATTCTCCCATTCTCTCCCCTTTCAGATTTTTCTCTGCTGACCTAACTCCTTATCATAGCTGGAGCACAACAAGATAACACCTGCATTTCATAGAAAGTGTTATGTTAAGTCTCCATTTGCACCTTCATTTCAGACTGAATTATTCCCAGATTCCCTCAATCTCATTCGAGAAAAGTCTATAAATATTATTGGTCATTGTTTTCATTTTCCTGAAATTCCTTTTACAACTCCTCCAAATTATAAAAAATCCCAGGAAAAAGAGCAAAGAAGCAAGCTATCACTGCTAAGCAGATTCTGTGTTAGTTAACTACTCTAGAAAAATCTCTGCTACAGAAGGAATGTATTCTCAGACCTCCTCTGTTAAAGAAAATGTATTTAGAGCTGTCTTCATTTACATTAGGCCAGAGTCCTTACAAAATTATTTGCAAAATTGTTTTTCTCTTTGCATGAGATCTGTCTTAATGTGTCCTGCAGAATTTCCAGTTTCCTGGGTATGGTATCACAATGCTTACATGATACTTTCCAAGAGGTCGTACATCTCTCAGTGGGTTTGGGAGTTATGCTAACTACAGACGGTGGGATACTTCTCAATGATCTGGTGCAGAATTCTTGGTTAAGTTTTGGCTCCTTCATGCTATTGGTGGACTTCTATCAGGGAACATGTCAACTAAGGCCTTCAAGATTGTGTAACCAGTAAAGAGGGAGATCAAAGCCTTTACATACAGAGCTAATCCTCACCACAAACACATGGGCTCATCATTTGCACGTTAGCAAAGGATTAGCAATTCTATGGGCTGGGTCTACATGGAGGCATCCTGCTGGCAGCTTCATGCTTATGAGCAGTCTAGGAACTACAAATGACTGCTCATTAGCATAGCCATGTGAGATCTTGCTGCCAGCAGAAAAATTCAGGCACAAGGGGCTGGCAACAGATGGGGTTTTTGCTGGCAGAAGCACATCTACACAGCCTGTTTACTGCTGGCACCTCCCTCTGCCGCCAGTGAGTTCTGGGGCGACTATGCTAATGAGCAGCCATTTGCAATTGCGAGACTTCTCATTAGCCTGAAGCTGCCAACAGGGCATCTCTGTGGAGACCCAGCCATGAAGTATAGCAGTTCATGAATTCAAGGAAATCTAACAACTTCTTATTAGGGATTAGTTGGCTGCTCTTCAACATGACTGTTACTGTCCCATCATCGCTGTCTTCTAGGGAACATTCATTTGTGTCTATTTTATAAACTTTCTGAAATTTCCTTCCATACCCCTTTATTTCAAGTTTGCTTGTTCACTTTTCACAATTGTCCAGAGATTTTTTTCCTTTCCCTTTTTAACTTTTGGGGATGAATGGGGAGGAGAAAGGGATGGAGAGGGGCAAAAGACAATGCAGATTTTCAATTCAAACATTAAAATATTTATTAGAAAGTGTTTAATTGGAGAATTACATTTCTAAGGAATTTCTAAGCAGGATGTCACCCAGTACTAAGCTGAATGTCTTACAGAATCCTAGGTGAATTTCAGTCATACAATTATCTATAACAACTATACTTGCAATCTGATCAAATAATTAAATCAGATTTGTTTGACAAGACTTGTTTTCCATAGAACATTGTTGACAGGCCTCAATTACAGTCCTATGCTTGAATTCTTTTATCAGTTGAATTGGAAATCAGCTTTTCCCACCATTTTCCTGGGATCGTTGGGAGGCTATACAGCCTATGGTTAGCTGGGGTGTTATCTTTTTCAATATTGGCAAAATATTAGCACTCTTCCAGTCTTTTGCAATGTTCCTGGTATTCCAACCTTTATTAAAAAAATAACTGTGGTGAGCCAGAAGTCTCTTTAGCCAATCCTTTTAGAACTCTTGGATGCATTTTATCCAAATCTGCTGATACAAATCTTTGCATTAGACATTGTCTAATGTCTCCCTTATTACTAATGGGCAGAAAAGTATGATCATCCTCATGGCTGGGTCTACGCATGCCCCCAACTTCAAAGGGGGCGTGTTAATCAGGGCGATGGGAGATTACTAATGAAGTGCTGCAATGAATACGCAGCTCTTCATTAGGCTAATTCTCCCAAACGGCAACTTCGAAGTGTCAGACTTTGATGTTTTGGCATGCGTGTAGCTGTGGGCACTTCAAAGTGCCTTTACTCACCAAAATTTTGAGGAGTAAAGGCATTTCAAAGTATCATGGGCACTTTGAAGTGCCCGCAGCTACACGCATGCTGGCACTTCAAAGTCTGACGCTTTGAAGTTGCCACGGGAGAGAATTAGCCTAATGAAGTGCTGCGTATTCACTGCAGCACTTCATTAGTAATCTCCCGTTGCCCTGATTAACATGTCCCCTTCGAAGTTGGGGGAGGGTGTAGACAAGCCTCATGTGATACAAGTGTATCATTCTGCTTCCTTCCAAGTTCAGAAAAGAAATATTTATTGATGCATGATCTGCATCAGTAACAATTTTACCATCTCTCTCTAGCAATAGACCTACTGATATTTGCTGTGGTTTGTTTTGTATATAATTTACTTAATTCCTTAATGTTTTATTGTCCTTAGCCCTGCGACTCAGGAATTTTTCTTCTGATGTCTGTAGTTTCCCTTATGAGCTTTCTGTACTTTATGACTTATAATTTATATTGAGTTATATCTATTTCCTCCTTTTTCTCTATTTGTTGTATGTCATTTTTGTAATTGCTGCCTTTACTCCACTTAAGCAGAATGGGCTTTTATCCAAAGTTGTTCTTTTCCTTGATTTTTTTTTTTTTTTAAATCATTGCTTTTTGGCCAACATATAAAAGGCTTTTAAAGAACCCCCTTTGCAGTCACCATTTTCTGTCCAGATTTTTCTTCTCAGTGAATTTAACTCATAATTTTGCTCATGTTTTTGAAGTACCAAGTGTGTATATATACACTGTGTGCCCATACTGAACATGATCAGGTTTTGATCACTGGTTTTTAGGCAACTATGAATTTATAGGCCAGGGACTTTAGCCATGATAATGAGGGCCAAAACAGAGTTACCTCACGTTAAGTGCAATACTCTTTGTGTTAGAAAATGATCATCTATGGCTTTTACAACCTAATATTTTTTACTGGTTGCATGAAACCCCCACCATGTATATTTGCCTAGTGTAAGTCCACTGCAAGTACTACACAGCTATTCTTTCCACATGTTACACATAGGTGTTTATGGAGTGACTGCTTCTGTTCTCTGGTTTGGGTCTGTAATAGAGCTGGGGCTTTTTTAGAACATAGACTCATACGTGTTCAAGATCCTGTGGTTCCAAATTACCAGTAACTATAAAAGAGGTGAATATGAATTCAATGTAAAATGCTACTCTGACCCCCCTCTATTCTCCCTAAATAAATTATAACCAATGTTTGGTGGGGTGGATGAAGTTAACGTTTGGGTTAAAGGCATACCCAGCACATCTGGGACGCCTGCAATGCCCATCAAGCCTGAAGAAGGGCAGAGCTTTACAAAGGAGACTCCCTGCTCAGTTTGCAGATGGCGCTGAGGTGATTACAGATTAGTTTAGAGATTAGAATTTAGTTTGTGGTTTAGAGCTGTCTGAACCTCTAGAAGCAGGGGTTGCTCACTGGGGAAGCTACCTAAGAGCCTTGGATTTCCATGCTCTCTGAGAACAGAGTGGGAACAATATTTTTTTTTCTTTTCTTTTTGTCTTTCTGAAGGGTTCAGTTCTGCCTTTTACAAGTTCTGAGAGCATCCTCACTTTTTGCTCATGACTAATTCCTGCTCCTCCTATCTCATGCACAAGGGAATGAATGCTAGAGTGACACAAGGGGACTATTCCCCAAACTCTGTGGCAAGAGTGGGTACCACTCTGGGTCCCTGTCACCCAGGGGCCCCTCAGAGGTGTAACCTACTGCACAGAGACCTTAACATGACAGTCATGCAAATCATCCCGCCAGTTTTCACTAATATAAATAATGTCAAATTTCTTCTCATCAATGAGAAGTTTGAGTTCCTTCTGGTTATTGTTTGGTTCCCTTCACATTCTCTGCCGCATTAATTCAATTTGTTCACAATAAGCTGTATGTGAATTGTACTACTTTTGCCTGCTTAGAAAGATCTCTTTGTGCTGTTAGTTAAATATCCTCTTGGCTGCTCCAGCTAGTCTGTAACTCTGAGGGCTGGCATCCTCCACCCCCTCCCTACGGTTCTCTCCCATCCATGGGCAGAATGAATTTTGTTATGTGCACCACCAGTAGAAACATAAGCTGCCCACTGTGGATAGCTGCAGGCATTTTACTAATCAGTTGGGCAGCACGAGTGTCTTCTGAGCAGCCGTCCAAACGTTCGCCTTAGAAGGAACACTGCCCCTCACCTGTGGAATGCAGGCCATCTCCATACACTCCCCACTTCTAGTGGACTTTGTCCCAGTCTTCTGTAAAACTAAAATCTTCAGCTTCACACCAAACATCCAACCGTTTACCTCTAGCATCTTCTGCCTTCTCTCATTCATGTGTTAGAAAGAAATTAGAACATCACTCGTACTTTTCTTTGCATGTGCAGCTGTTCTTTTAGTAGCTGGAACTCTCCAGGAGCATAACTTGTGCTGATCAGATCTTCCCCTGGACCTTCCCATTTTGTGGTAGCACCAGGATTCTAGTCTGTTAAAGAGCATCTGCCTGCCCAGTCTATGAGATATCTTAAAGGCAGATGAGTTGGTACAATTTAATGACAGAATAGCTAAAAAATTCCACCTCTGGTTTAAAAAAAGACAAAAAACAAAACACAAAAAAACCCTTTTTGCATTTCGGTGGTGTTTTAACAAGTGAACCAGTAAAAGTTGGGTCAGAAAATTCCGTACCAGTGGCTTACCTGAAAGGGAAATCAAAAGCCACAGTCTTTCTGTCTGAGTCAAGCAGACAGTTTCAAGGAAGAGAGATCAATCTTGTTGGTAAGATTTACTCAGCTCATGTCATGGGGATGAGTTCCTCTCTGTGCTACTAGAGAGTCTCTGCCCATACACTAGAAAGGCTAGATATTCCGCTGGTCTCTTCATTTCCCAGCATTATGTTACACTCAGTCAGGTGGGAAACTCCTCAATTATATTGTTCAAGGGCAAGTGCTGATTTTCCCTCAATTAGGGATGGGGAATCTCTGGCATGTTCACCAGGGCTAGGCTGTGGTGGGTTGTGAGAGGCTTTGTTTTTATCATTCTAGGCCTATGAGGCTGTAGGGTGAGAATTTCTAATTCCAGTTACGTAGGTTCACCTTTCCCAGCACCAACAGGAGCTGTGGGAAGAGGCATGGGCTGGGCCACCATTTCCTGCAGTTCCTGGTGGCTCAAAACAGTAAACTGCAGCCATTGGGAGCTGTAAAGTTCTGGTCCTTTGGCCGCACAGGTAAGTAAACATCTGGTGGCCCACCAAGAGCTAACCCTGGTGACCTGCATGTGGCCAGTTCACTGGAGGTTCCTCACCCTGGCCTAAATCATGCTGTGCATAATATGGTGATAACAATTTGGGCCATAAAATACAAGGGTTAACTTGATTGCAGGTTCTAAGCATCTACATGGGGAATAAATATTTAATACTTAATATTTAATACTCTTCAAACCGGCAAAGAAAGATGTAAATATAATACAATTCCTGGAAGTTAAAGCTAGACAAATTCAAAGCTGAAACTGTAAACAATGAGAGAAATTAATCCTTTGAACAATTTACCAAAGCTTGTGGTGAGTTCGCCATCACTAATTGTTAAATCAAGAATGGATATTGTTTTTGAAAGTTATATATGCTCTGCGAATTATTTTGGGGACATTGTATGGACTCTGTTATACAGCAGCTTGGACCAGATGATCACAGTAATCCCACCTGGTTCTGGAATCTGAATTTGAGACAGCTTTATAGTTCTTGTATGGCCAAAACAGACCTGTTATTAGATTTGGTCCAGCTATCCATTACAATATGTTTCCTTGAATCATTTCTAAATGTATCAGAGGTTGGTTCTCAGTCTGGATTTCCTGATTCTGTCCCTGATGAATCTATAGGGTAAGAGATCTAGTTCCAGTTGTGTCAGTATCGGACCTCTTATGGAGAGGAAATAAATATGATGCTGTCCAAGTCACAGGCAGTGACATTAGTAAAAATTCTAAGAAGTGATTAATGATTTTGCTTACCCAAGTTAAGACATCTTAAAAGGGACTTGATTTTCTAGTGCTGAGAATCAAACCACTTCATAGTGTCTCAAGTTGGGCTCCGAAAAGAAAAGTACCTCAAATAATTTCTCATTTTTGAAAAATCTTGGCCAATATTTACCATAGGCATGACAGTTGTGCCAAGAAGCTCTCAAGGTTGAGACCGCATTGTGCTAAGTGCTGAATAAATACATCTGCTCCAAAGATGCTTGAACGTCTAAAAGTGTAGACATAACAGATGGATGTTTCAAACAATCAGTCTAGAATGTGGCTTGTGAGAAGTGGCATAGCAAAAATAAGATTATGTGTTCAATTCTTAGGACATCAAACAGTATTCAGAAATTGCCACCTGTCTAGATTGTTCAATTGTAATGTATTATCTTGATGCCTTAATTTTGATACCTAGGCTCTTTTCATAGATAATTTATTAATAGTAAATAATTTTATCCTTATATTAGATTTTTGTTGTTAATAGTTAACATTTATGTTTTTTGAATATTGTTAGAAAGAAGCATATCACTTGAGTAGCAAAGATATGGAACATGGTAAAAATTAAGTTCTTGCAGGGACTTATGTTCAGGTCACATAGAGTGTGTTTGTGAGAGACAAACTTACAGTTATAAAATATGTTGGTAGGTTTTTGGGTGGCTTTTCTCTTTGCTTTGAAATTAATGACAAAATATTTCATTGTGGGTCAGAGTTAAGGTTATTCTAGTAGAAAGTACATGTCTTTGTATTTGGTAAAAATGTGGCTTATGTAATGCAGACAGTGTAAGATTTATCATGCAATTAACAATTGTCTTGTTTTTAAGTGCTTGAGGTTTGTAAATTATTTGATATGTTAATAAACTGCTTTTTTCAGGAGTCATTTTTTCTTAAATAGGAAATGTGTTGGCTTGTTTGTTGTATTTATTTGAAACATTACTACTGCTATGGATCTGGCAGCTATCAAAGCTTCCAAAATCATAGAGACAACTTGATTTAGCAGTCTTGTCATTCATGTCTGTATTAATAGGATAAAAGAGAAATGGTCAAACTACTCATTTATCATGATATTCATTATGAATGTAGTCCATTTTTAGTTAATGAAGCGTTCATAAACTGATTTCTGATGTCAGTAAATTTCAACTAATATTCTAAAATCTGTGGAACAGTTTAGGAGCTCTGCACTTTGTCTAGTACACATGCATTAGCCATTATATGGGTTGCTTATGTAAGTCACATAACATTGTTTTTGTTTGCTGTCTGGAAAATAATTAACTACTGGTATGAACTTTTGGAAAAGTAAACATTAAAACATTAAAAATAACTGCAGTTTAAACTTTTATCACTTTCATATATTTCAGGAATATATATACCATGATTCTCCATTTAATCATACATACTTCTCATGCAACCCCATGACCTGTAACTTATTGAATGCTATTTATTCATAAAGTGTTCATGGATCAGTGTTTTATTTTAGCACCCAACTACCTCTTATAACAATGTAGTTGGTTAGAATTTGAAGGACTCCATTAGGGAAACTGTTCTTTTTCTGTAAATTGCACTGAAGAGATGGAAGAAAAGGAAAAAAAAGAAAGAAAGAAAAAAGAAATAGGGTTTTTTATACAATTTTTATCATGTGTCTTGTGATATATGATGTATTTCTTAAAACTCCAGCTACTGGAATCGGATTATTATCTGAACATCTCAATTAATTAAAAAATAAAATATAACAGTAAGTTACTGAGAAAAGCTTGAAGATATAAAGAGGATAAAGTACATTATCTTCTAAAAAATCATGATGTTTAGAACTACCCTCATAATTGTTTGGGGAGTGCCTTACGATGTTTGAAGATTGTGACTTAGCAATGATGTTCTTTACACTCCATTTGATTTGTAGAGTTCACCAGGATGCAGAGCTCAACATAGTGATCACTTGTGGGTTGTGAAATTTGATATGGAAAGAGCAATGTGGGTAAAACAAATAAATAAATTGACCTCTAGAGTCAAGTTAATAAAATAATAATTTCTTAACTGCAGACCAAGATTAAGGGGTAGATATTGTAGGCCTGTGACTAGGATCTCAACACTTCAGTCTAGGGCCAATGAAAGTCTTCACAGACCATGGGAAGGAGTGGGGCAGAAGGGGTAGGGATGTCTTGGACATGAGTATACCTCCCTTGATTTAGGCCTGCAAAGGCGCACGTGACAGTGCTGCACTGTGATTCCCCCATGTGCACTTTGCAAGTACAAACAAAAAAATAACTAATTTGTATTAACTTATTCCTGTCTAAGGGTATGTCTATTCAGCAGTGTTATTCCGAAATAAACTATGCTGGGCCAAAACTATTCCAGAATATCTCTTCAGTGCTGCTACACACAAAATGCATTTTGAAAAAGCACTTAGCTATTTTGAAATACAGTGTCTACAGACATAGAGCGTATTTTGAAATAGAGCCATAGGACGCACTATGGCTTATTTCAAAATAAGCTCTATTCCCTGTCCACATGGGTCTTATTTTGAAATAGCTATTTCAGAATAAGTGCTATTCCTCATGCAGTGAGGTTTACCAATTTCAAATAAGTCAACTGCTATATTGAAATTATTTTGAAATAGTGGTTGCATTGCGTAGACACTAGGAAAGTTATTTCGCTATAACAACTGTTATTTCAAAATAACTTTGCTGTGTAGACCTACCCTAAGAGAATGGCATTACCACAAATTAGGTATCTTTTAGTTTGCCCACAGTGACCTCCGGGGGGGCAACAGGGCAACCCACAGATGCACATTCATTTCACACGCCCTTACTCTGAAGTATGCCACCATATAAACATAGCCCTAGTTAAATGTTTTCCTTCCTAAATGTAAGATAGAAAAGGAAAATGTTGTGTAAGTGCATTGTATTATTTATCTTTTAAATGGAGATCAGGATGAGAACAAGCACTTACAGTTTGACCATGGCAAAATAAACATTTTAATCAGAGGTTTTGAAAACAACAAGTGAAACTGGATTTTCCTTTGACATTTTAAGTCTTTTTTTGTTTTTTGTTTTGTTTTGTCTATAGTTAGGACTTCTCAGGGTTTCCTCTCCCTTCCCTTCCCAGACTGGATTTTGCCTTGGATTATAGTTTCTCGGCTGTTTGTTTTTTAATTTCTTGTTTAGTCATGTTCTTCTCTCTTTACATGATATATTTTGTAAACTGAAGTGTTTGCAGAACCATTGAGGGGAGGGAACCAGGAAAGAGGAGATGGGAAGGCAAGAGAATACATCATCTAAATATAAGGGTCTGATATATGGATTCTGTGAAAGTTGTGCTTGTGACTGAGTAGATGGACCTCCATGTGAATACAGGAATGTGAAAATTATGTTACAGAAACAGACATTCCTAGGAATGAACACTTGTGGGAATATGTATGCCCTGGACTATCTCATCTGCCTGTTTTCATGGAAGGACATACAGAGCCTGCCCTGTGGGTCCCAGCCAGTGGACGGGGCCCAAGGCGTCAACCTAACAATGGGCCCCAGTGGGAATTAATGGGGCATGAGGCCTTGAGGACATGGGGCCCAAGACAACCACATTGC
This sequence comes from Carettochelys insculpta, assembly GCF_033958435.1. Lineage (NCBI taxonomy): Eukaryota > Metazoa > Chordata > Testudines > Carettochelyidae > Carettochelys > Carettochelys insculpta. Next base: position 144,217,011 of record NC_134137.1, read on the forward strand.
CCTAAGGCTGAGTCTAAGAACATGATACTAATCATACATTTACACAGTCTTGTAGGCATGCTTACTCTGTGTGTCCATGCAGATGTACATTACTTACATAGATACCTTGCACATTCTGATTATTATATTATAGATTGTTATATATTAAGTAGCACCCTGGCAAATTTAAGGCCATGTAAAACCTGTCACAAATTGTGAAATCTATCTGGTTTGTGTACTTTTACTCTGTGCTGTACAGATTTCATTGTGTAGACCAGCATCTCTTAAAGTGGGATTCTGACCAAAAGGAGATTGTGGGTGTTTGCAAGGTTATTTTCGGGAGGCGGGGTGTTGCAGTATTACCACCTTTCTGTGCTGCCTTTAGCACTGGGCAGTTGGAAAGGGGAGGCTGCTGGTTACTACCCAAGTGTAAAGACAGCGATGCAGGAATGAGTGTGGCAATACTATATCATCCTTACTTCTGAGCTGCTGGTAGCAGTGACATTGCCCTCAGCATTGGGATCTTCAGCTGTCCCCTATCATAACCTTGCAACTCATCAAAACCCTTTGGGGGAAAGTATCCCTACAGTTACAACATCATGATGCTTCAGATTTAAGGTCTGAAACTATGAACTCACCATGTTTAAAACCCTGTGATTATGAAATTGACCAAAAAAGACCATTAATTTGGTAGGGCCTTAATCTTAAATCTCACTACCATAAATAATTTGTACTGTTTAAAAAAAGGAGTATATGGTTTATTTTCAGTTGTGTTGCTGGTAAGGTAAAACCCATAAATCAAATGTCAGGTAAAACTCCTGACAGGGTAGTTGAAGACAGTAATTATTGAATACAAGCTGATAAATGATCTCACCAGAATTGTGTTTTTATCTCTGAACAAACCTGTTCGTTTTTGAATTCCTACCTTGCACTTACATACACAAAATCAGTGTCTGAATCTTGACAATCTTCATGTCCAGCTCTTCTTGTAAAAATATGCCACTTTTTTTTTAAAGGGGTTATTCTATTTCAATAGTAGTTCTATCTACTTGATATGTGCGGGTGAAATTGTGTACTTCTTTGTCCAAATTCACTGAACTTTATAATGAAGTATCTTAGTCTAAAGCCTTTTCCTTCACAAGTGTGATTGCAGTGACTTGGCCAAATGCCATTGTACAGGGTAGAACTGAGAAAACTGGGATAGCTCATGGCAGGTTGTAGTTCAGACTCACTAGGTAGGCCTGCAAAAACTGATTCCCATCACATGACTGACATTACATTCAGACCTCTCTTCTCAAAAGAGACCCCAAATTTATATGCTTCTGATACCTGATTCGTGGACAGAGGATTAGATTGGGGTGCTATAGCTGTTATCTACAGGGAAGCAAAATGGGGGTGGAATGCAAGTAATGTATTCATTGAGATGAAATATGGCCTTTTCCTTTGCATTCTTAAACATTAATGTGGTTGTCATTTTTGTTGTGGTTACTATACAGCATACAGAATAAATTAGCAGATGTGCAAAAGCTCTGTACACATCAATAGTGTTTACAGTCTACTTGCATCAATTTACAAAAGCTTAGCTCAGCTGGTGCATACACAAATTCAAATTAGTTTGCTTTTTATCTAGTCTCCATGCAGACCTAATAGATAGAGTAACCAATTTTATGAACCATCTTTTCAAACCTGGTTGTGCCTCTCTAATCAAGGAAATTTAAGACAATCCCCTGCCCCACCCCCACCGCCCAACAGTCTCATCTGTCTGAGTTTATTTAATTATTCCAATCAATCTTTTTTTAAAAAAAACACACACTGAAATTCAGAGAATGTGTTTTTGTCCTGAAATGGAGTGAAGGGGAGGAGACTTGTAGATGACCTATGTTCCACCTGGAGTACAAGATAAAGTTTAAAGAAGATTATCTACTTTGGGTTTCAGCTGAGGGTTTGCATGTTTAAAGGGATATCCTGTTTTACACTGTCATCATAAAGGGATGTGCAGCATGTGCTTTGGCTCTACGGAAGAGAGGGGGAAAATTGGTATCAGTCTGACTTATAGATTTGTACATAGGCAGGAAGCACAGAAATACACTCTGAAGAACTTGTATTTTAATTTATATTGTTTAGAGATTATTGGTGAAATCCTGTCTCCACAGAAGTCAATGGCAAGTCTCCCGCTGACTTAGGGGGTCAGGATTCCACTCAGTAGGTTTCTATCCCTCTTGTGGTGTGGTACTGATGTTCAAAGCCCCTTTTAAGAAATGGGTGGGTTACGGTGATAGGTGGCATTAAAAGAATACTATGCATTAAGAAGCTCCTGAACAGGGTAACCATACTGCTTACTCTGAGTGTACACCTGTGCATGTGTACACTCACACCCCCTCTCTCTCTCTCCCTCTCTCAACAAAATTCTAATTGTCCATCCATTGAGATTGTACATTAGCCTTTTCACTCAAAAACTTGCAGTAGAAAATGTTGTGAATTCATAGCCTCTTTTCTAACCTTTGGATAATGAATTAATATGTTTTCACGTATCTGTCTCAGCCAACCTAGTTATTGTGTCTACATTTGTCGAATTATGTAATTGTTTTCAAATTGTTGGGTATATGCTGTATGTAAAAATCAACCTGCTGCATGTTTATAATGTTATTTTAATGTTTGTGAGACCATATCACAGTCTACCATATCACAGTCTACAGCTGTTGCTACCAACTGTGTGACTCACCAGAGGTTGCAATGGTCATAGGGTTCATGAAGACTAACTTCCCTGTGTTTTAATTTAATTTAATTTGAATAGATCTGTATGACATAGTGATTATTAAAAATTTGGCACCTCATCTGAACTAGAGCTTCTTCCACATCAGTGTTAGCAGTAGTGAGAATTTTTAGGGGACAAATAAGTGTAATGTAGAAAAGGCATTGAAGTGAAATACCTTTCTTCTCCTCTCTAATATAACTTAGGATTTTCAGGCATGCTGAGCATTGGCTGTTTCTCCTTGAAGTCTGTAGTAAGACTCACATTTATATAAATGGCAGAAGAGTTAGTTCAATGAATGCTTTTGAAAATCCCTGCCTTAGCTTTTACTTGCCACAGTATACCCTAAGGAGAGTTGAATTGAGAAACTGGGATTTGCTGAATGACTCGCTTTCCTATCTGGAGGAAAGTTGTGCATCAAACTGCTTCGTACTCAGTCAAAACCCAACAAAGAGCAGGCAGCACCTGGGAACATAGGAGTCAGCATGTGGTTTCATTGAGGAAATCAACATTTTAAATTGAATATACAGTCTCCTTTTAAATAGCTGAACATGAGCTCACAGTGTAAAACTGTGGCTAAAAGGGCTAATACATATTTGGATATATAGCCAGGAGATTATTAAAGAGGAGTAGGGATCTTACATTACCTTTGTGTTTGGCACACTGGTGTGACCATTACTGGGATACTGTGTCTAGTTTTATGTCACACTTTTGAAGAAAAATATTAAAAATTGTAGAAAGGGTTCAGAGATGATTCACAAGAGTGATTAAAGGATTGAAAAATGGGCCTTTGTAGTAAGGGAGTCAAGGGGTTTGATCTATTTAGCATATCAAACATAAGTTTAAGGGGGGACTTGATCAGAGTCTATATGTACATATGTGGGGAACCAAAATTTGACAAGTATCAGAGGGGTAGCTGAGCTAGTCTGTACAGGAGGGTCACAACATTCGTGAGGGTTTGGTGTTGAGAACCCCCTCGCAAATGTTGAATTTCACAAATGATGAATATCAATCACCTGGAGCCCTGATGAAGCAGCAGCTGCCAGCTCTCCCTGCATGGAGCCCCAGCAAAACAGCAGCTGCTGGTGATCCTGCCCAGGGCCCTGGAGAGGCAGTGGCTGCCAGCACTTCTGGCTCCAGAGCCCCGGGGAACCAGTGGCTGCTGGTGCTCCCAGCCTGGAGCCCCAGAGAAGTGGCAGCCGCTTGTGAATAATTGAATTCATGAATGTTACACTTGCGAATGTTGGGACCTTACAGTATCTTCAAAAACAACAAGAAGTCCTGTGGCATGTTATAGATGAACAGATATTTTGGAGCATCAGCTTCATCAGCCAAGGGGCCTCTGCAGTTCTAGTCGACAAAGGTCAAACAAGATCCAGTGGCTAGAAGGTAAAGCTAGATAAATACAGTCTGGAAATAAGGTGCAAATTTTAATCTGTGAGAATACTTGGAACAATTTACTGAAGTCTGTGGATTTTCTATCACTGGACATCCTAAAATCAAGATTGGATGATTTTCCAAAAAAATTTTCTAATTCAACCTTGGCAATTGTTCTTGAAGCAGGAATTAATTAAGGAAAATCTTGTGGTCCAGAGAGAGACCAGACTTGATTATAATGGTCCCTTCTGGCCTTGAAATCTGATTCCATTAATCTTATGCAATGGCAAACGTTTTTTAACATAAAGATCCTTATGTATACAAAAATTAAATTTAATGAAATGGGATGAACTCTTGTTTGTCCTGTGTGCCTTCAGGTTATGAGACTTGTTCCAAAGGAAAGTTGACATGAATGTGCTTTGACATTATAATATACAGGAAATGTCCAATTTCAGACAAAGCATTATGAAACATTAATCTTTTCAGTGGCTAAGGAAAGGGGTTCGTCTCTTCATTCTGAATCAATCCTGCAGTTTTGCATAACACAAAACAGAGCCTGTGGCAATTTCACTGGCATCACTGTGTTCCAAGAATAGAAAAATCAAATGTCTCCAGCCATTTAAAACTTATTTCCTTCAAAAAAATTTGTGAACCTCAAATGTAAATTGCTTTTAATTTCATGCTAATAGAAAAATAAGGAAAACAAAATCAGAAAGTTTTAATTTAGTTATTAGTTCAATTGCTTTTGTTTACACTGCTGTATTGAAAGGTGCATCACATTTAAGTCCTTTCTTTTCTGAGTTCAAAATTCAGCCGTGGTAAAGGCTCTAGGCTAAACTTGGTATCCAAGATCCTACTCTGTTATGCCCTTCCTCAGCCTGGTTTTCATAAAACATTGTTTGGACATTTCTCAGTTATAAAAACATGTACCATAATTTTACTATTTCTCCATTTTTTCCATTCCTCCACCATTCTGTTTTTAGAGGCCAGAAACTAGAAGTAATATTTATTTAAAACCTAGAATTTGGAGGTGATTAGCCTACATATATGTGGTGGGGAAGTAGGAAAAATAAATCAAAATTTCAAACTGCCTACTGGCAATTAGTACTTCAGTACATATATACTTGTCATTGTTTTTTTTAAACTCTGGATATCAATATGGTTTTGTTAATTATCTACTTAGTGATAGGCCCAATTGCGTCTGAAGGATCTGTTGTAGTCTTCAGTGCAGAAGACACATTTTAAAAAAGGTTTATTGATATACAATAATAAGCCCCAAATCTGCAAAGGGATCTCTCCAAGCCGATGCCTAGGATTAAATGGAGTCCTTGTGGGGTGTACACACGTGTACGCATCATATGTATAACTGAATAATGTAGGGGAATAATTTTTTTTTAACTAAGGAAAGGATTGGCTCAAGGTCAAAGTAGCACAAGCAAGGGCAGTCAGGGGGTTTGTATTTCACAGATGTGCCAATTGTTCCCAGAGGGATGGAGGGCTAGGTATCAGTACCAGCGATTAGGTCAGTGATGCTGAGTGGAAGGGGAAGAGAGAATGCTTTGACTGAGCCGCAGTTATAAGGGTGGGAGGCAGAGACAGGAGACGACAAAGTCAATTCAGATCAGTTTTTGAATGCATTAATATTCTGTGGGCAAATGCGGCCAAGCTATAAAAAGAACAGAGACTATGGGTATCTATCACAGGGAAAATAGGTGATATCTGCAGGCTTGTGAGTGTTTGGTTCTCCATCTTCAGTTATCGTCTTTCCTGATTTTGTAAGAGGTGTGATGCTATCTCTGCCAATCACTTACTGTCCTCCAAGAATGATGAATACTTTTCTTTGTTACTTTCCGATATTAAATCACCAATCAAGGGATAATTTGAGGATATATTTTATAATTTTTGAACCCTCTCATCATTTGGATACGGGTACAGAGAAGGTCTGCTTCAGTCTCTTCTCTGCTGCATTAAAGTCATTCTGCCAAGGTTGGGCTGTACTGTGTATCTCACCATTTCCACTTTCAATTTATAGGCCATAAACTGATGCCATGTTTACTAAGAGTCTGCCTTGGGTTTGAACATTACACTGTGACAAAGTTGTCTGCTAGAGTTGTGATAGCTTTGTTGAAGGATTTGTGGAAGACAAGCTTCATTTTTGGATTTGTTCTTTCCCAGTGACTCATGAGTTGGTGTCTTAAATGTCATTTAGAATAGCCACAGCTAGTACCTTGAGCATTCTTTGGTTTTTGGTGAGAATGTTTACTTCAGTATATTGTGGCATGTGTGGCTGACATCTGGCACTGGTGTTATGCTGATGTCAAGCATGTTTTTGTTTGTTTAGATTTTGAGCCTCTAGGGCTTTGCAGTTGAGGAAGTGTGTGCTGCTTTGGTTGAGACAGTACAAAAAGTTGAATGTTCTTTCCTTTGTGATGTTTAAGAGTAGAATTCCTAATACTGCTATGCAGCTAGCACTGAGATGCAGTATTGACGTAGTAATTGCTAACAGTATTTAAGTGTAGGGTTTCTGTTGTGGTTTTGTACCAATTTCTGTAACGGACTATTATAGGCTCAATCTCAGATAATTTCAGTGACACTTTTAAATCAATTTAGAGAGAAAGTAATCAGTGGGTTTTATTCATGATGTGGCTTCTTGATGTCATAGATCATAGAAACTCACATAGTTCTTTTTGTTTTTCTTGAGAAGATATGAAAAGTTTGAAATAAGTTTCTAAAGATTGGAGGATTTAGCTAAATCTTGGCAAGGTTCAAAGACTTCTTTTATACAAGGGCCTCACTGTGAAAGGAAGATGCTGAGGTACTTAAAACACTCAGAAATGTTCCACTCAGTTCTGCATTCATTCTATACATGAAAGTCAGCATAAAGCTAATCACATCACCTACGCCATTTGATCTATGTCCTTTGGCTTTAAGTTATCTTTGATAAATGAAACTTCTCTTCGCTAGAGCTGAACCGATGCCACTAATAATTCATGTAGCTATTAGTGTTTTCACTCTGTTCTATTTTGTGTGGGCTAAACCTAAACTAATAAAACCTAAAATGTTATTTTATAAGAAAACAAAACCATACTCTAGATACTTTTGTTTATGAACCTTATAGAATATTTCTAAGTTAGCACTTTCAGTGTCATATTGACACCAGGATGCTTTGTAAATTTCACAGTGGAATTTGCAAATCCTTGGGAGTTGCATGTAGGTGGGTGTCTCTTTTGTTTCCTTTGAGTGGTAGACAACATAGATTACTAAGCCTTCAGTCATGACTTTAACCTACAGTGACATTTTGTTCTCAATAATTCCTATTTAACAGTAATACCAATTGATGGCATCCATCGAGAAATCATATTTAATATAACATGACTTTCCAATGTCTGGAATTCAGTCCATCACAAAAACTTTCTAAAATAGTATTCCTAATAATAGTTTTTAAAACAATTTCTGTATATCAGGGATTCTCAAACTATAGCCCTCAGGCCACATCTCGTCTGCCAGATCTGTCCGTCTTCTGAGCTCCTGCCTGGGAAGACTAGCACCCAACCATTTCCCTTCTGTCCCCACTGCCTGCAGCATCAGCTCATTGTGTCACAGCCTGCCCTGGTGATCTGGTAATGGGCAGCAAAGGTGGTGGGAGGGGGTTCCTGGGGAGCAGTCAGAGGGCAGGGAGCAGGGTGGGTTGGATCTGAGGCATGTAGTCTGGGGGTCAGAGGTGAGAATTGTGTGTTTAGCTGTTTAAATAAACTGTCATTTCATGCCATATTTAAGTAGCACTCGGTTATGCTAGAAGTAAGTATGAGATCATGGTTTTTAATATGCTTTGTCCTCTGAAAAGTGACTATCAAAGACATAGTCTCTATCATCAGACATGTCTCCTGTATCAGTTCAAAGCCGGTACAGGTTAAACCTCTCTAATCCAGAACCCTCTCTTCCGTCAACATCCGGAATCCAGCATGATTTTAGTTTGCCAATAGACCGCCTATCATGAGTGTGGCCAAGTCTCCGGTGCTCCCAGGTTTGTTTACAGGCACCAGACCTGGCTTGCAGTGTTCAGTGTTGTTATTTAGCTATAATTTACTTCTAATTGTCTTCTATGAGCCCAGTAAGCAGTGTAAGTGTTGGTATGATGCTAGAAAATGTTGACCTTCTTTGGTCCAGCAAATTCTCTCATGCAACACTGGTCAGGTCGGCAGGGTGCCAGATTAGGAAGGTTCAGCCTGTACTGACAACTTTTGTGACAAGTGACTTTTCACTGTCTTTTCATGACTATAAGCCATGTGCAGCCAACAAAGTCAAGAGATGGTGAGTTGCTTCATAATCTTCCTTGTTCATTAATTGAATTGTTTGCTAAATTCCAGTCAGCTACCCCTGTGCAAGCTTACAGATACAGAGTTGCTGCTGGGGCCTAATTTGGCCTAGAGAATCTTCATGACTGGTGATGATGCACAAGAATGAAAGGACCCCGAATGACTCTCAGTTGCTAGTTTCTTTGCAGTTAGGGAAAAAATAGCACCTTTGATACAGAAAATATGAAGAACAATCATATCAGAACTCCAAAAACACAGGTTTTTGAGCCAGTATTGGAAAAGGTGCAAAAAAGGTGAGCGACAGTGAGACCCTTGGAAAAATTCCAGCTATCTGCACCAAAATTTCTCTTTGGGGTGTACGTTCTGCCACTGGTACACTTTCTGCTCCCTACCTCAACCATCCCATATCTTCCAGGGCATTAAAAGGAGGGTGGCTGGCTCACTGGAGAGAATGTATACTTCTCCTTCAAACTTATCCACTTTGTACATCTGTACATGGTCTGGCACTGTTGAGTCTTATTTTTGTTTTTATATTTTATGTTAGAAATTGTTTTTGCATTCATTTATATAGGACACACCTCTTTGTAAAACAGCTAGAAAGTGATGAGATTCATCCAAAGATAGACACAATGTGAACTCATAATTTCTCTATGTAATCCTATAACCTGGTTAGGACAAAGAATTAAGGGTGTAATAGAAGTCAGCCACTGATTGCTCCTGGTGCTATAAATATAATTGGACAACTGTAACTTGGTAATGGTGAATCACATAATACGTGCCTAATTGAGGAGCTATATTTTCACCCCGTTACACTTCTTCTGTACACATATGTGCTTGCTGTGTGAGCTCTGAACTTTGGCCCCAATCCTGTTGCAGGATCCTTTCACAGAGATTATAACTTTAGTGCAACTGTGCATGAGCACAGCAACATGCACAGCTGGTGCGCATTCCAGGATCAGGGATTTAGATTGTCACCTCTTCCAGGTTGTGGTGTGTTAAAAAGAGTGTTAAGATGGCATGTTATCATTTTGCGTTGTAAGGGCTTGCCTGGTCCCACTTTCAGGCTTGGGGGCTCTCCAGTAAAGCATGGAAACTGAATCTTCAGCAATGAGTCTGCCAAAAAGCCAGTCTGGATCAAAGCAGTTTGTGTTGTGCTGCTTCACCTTAGGTAGCAGTCCTCGAGTACCCCTCCTTCTGTCTCCCCACACATATTTGGGCTGTTGTGTGTTAAATTTATGGATTTGAAATATATAGCTGCAACCTGCCATGATGTAAATATATCTTTTTTTCTAACCGTGCATATGCCAGGGTGGGTCATAAGTGGCCAGCAGACAAGGTGTGGTTTGCTAGGGTTAGCATTTGGTGGGCAATTGGCACTTTTATTTACCTCCACATAAATGGTACAGCCACTTGCATCACCCACTGGCTGTGGATCACTGTTCTCAGCCAATGGGCATTGCGGAAAGCAGTGTCCTGGTCTGGTAGTGGTGAAAAAAGCGGGGTACAGTGGGGAGGGAAGCAAGGGAAGACACAACACAAGTCTCTGTGGTTAGTAAATAAAATGTTCATATTCCTGTATATATTTTCTATTTCTGGAAGCTAAAAGGCTAGGAAGGAAAGAGGAGCAACTATAAAGAGAGTTTTATTTGTGTAACTGCATACACAAATTAAATTTTCCCTCCATGGTGTAGGTTGGTGCCAATTAATCATTTCTGTTGGCAGTGGTCTGGAAAGTCAAAGTGCAGCAAAACTCAATCATCCTTGAGTTCAAAATCAAAGCCTTTTTAAAGTACATTTTTTTCATGAATTTTTAATTAAATATAGTTGGGGTATCTTTTCTAATAAAACATTGTGTTTATATGGCATTTTTTATTTCAATATTGTTTATAAATGTTAGTCAGGTAATCTTTGCAATACTACAATAAGGTTGATAATCCTGCATATTACTATTATTATTATTATTCACTTTACAGATGGAGAAAATGGAGACCCAGAGCTTAAAAGGCTGCCCCTTAGTCCACAAGGGATGTCAGTGTCAGAGTCAACATTAGCACTCAGGAGCCCTTGACCTAGCTCAGATTTCTTTATCGTCCCCTCTCATTATTCTGAATTATAAACCACAGCACACTTAGATTACTTGAAACATTTTTGCAAATTTTCAGTTTAATTGTTTTCTATAAAAAATAAATGAGCTCATTTTCCCCAGCCCTATTATGGTTTAAAAAATATTAACAAGGCCCATCTATTTTCTCTGGCATTTAGGAGGGATTAGAGTGTATAGTGAAAAGTGCATACTCTGAGTTCATTTTACTTGAAATCCATTTTTGAAAGGTGTGCACAATGTATTATTCATGATCTGTGTTTTTAAGGAATGCCAGATTACCCAGAGCACGGCAGATGTGTCTTTTTATGTTTTGTTTTGTTTATACATATAATATAAATAGAAATAAATGTGAACAACCTATAATCTGGCCATTAGCTGTCCTTGGATTCAATATCAAGCATTCTTTGATTGCTAAGGATTGTCAGATGATGATATTCAGGTTTTTAGAGAGAGAGGGTGGAATTACAGTGAAACTATTTGTAGTGGCTTTATTCCTTTAAAGAAAAGAGTGAAAAATTAAATTATTTGTGCATAGACCTTTTTAATGTCCTTTATAGAGATTTTCCTTTTGTTCAGATGATGTGGGTGATATACAAAAGTAATTATTCGAAGGGGCTTTTGGGTGACACTGTTGGTGCTGTAATGGTGATGCTCAGGGAGAATGTTTTAAGTTAAAGCTGAAACTCTTGTAATAAAAACTGTCTTAACTGATGATTACCCGCTAAGTAAATCTATGGTAGGCAGTATAAATACCTTTGAGTAAAACTCAGCATACCACACAAAAGGTCAACTGATTTTCTGTAAGCAGACAGATGACTCTGAACATGTAGGACTGGTCCACTGAGACAATCGTGAATGACAGAAGAGGGACATATAATTCTAGTTATTATGCTTCTTTTCCAATCTGGTCTGTTATAGTGCATTATAATAAACTATTATTTCTGCTGTTTCATCTTTGCTAATATATGTACATTTAAGCAAATACGCTCATACCAGTCTTCTTGCAAATATGGTGTTTTGAACAGCCACCAATTAGTTAATAGGAATGGGATTAATTTAGTTTGAGTAGATTGAATTGGTAGATAAATAACAGTTATTAAGGTAAAATAAGAAGATGCATGTGGACAATTTGACTCTTAATTAAGGGGCTTGCCATTTTTTTATTTTTTGTTCTATATATACATACCTAGTTTTGCACGTCTAAGGTACCTCTCATCAGATGATCTTAAAGCACTTCTATAAATGTGAATGAATTTAGCCTCACATCATTGGTGGCTTAGTTGTTATTGTTGGTGAACTCTGACACACAGAGAGCTATTTTGTTCGGTCCTGTGAGATGCTATGTCAGCTACTATTGACTCAAACTAACATAACTCCAGATCACAGGCCACAAGTGACTTACTCCGAGTCACGGAACAGCTCTGTGGCTGAGCCAGAAACGGGAGCCAAATCTCATAATTTCCACTCCCGTGACTTATCTCAAATATTATTATGCTTTCTGTGTGTTTTGCGAGAGCGCCTACAAGCCCTAGCCGTGGAGCAGGGCCTCACTGTGCTAAGCGCTATACGAACAGAGAACAGAAAGGTGGCCTCTGTCCCAGAAAGCCTATAGTGGGCCATTGGTGCAACGGTAGACTTACACGACTCATCTTAACTCATTACAGTGCACAATAAAGTTAAAACAAACATGTCAGATCTTGTGCTCTCTGTAGTGGAAGTCCTTTGATGAAGTACTTATTGTCATGTGCTTTGGTGGTTTTCAAATATATTTTGTTTATTTTAAAGTTTTCTGAGGGGGGGAGCGCAGACACTGTCATGTGAGTGTATTGATTATCAAACTTGCTTTTGAAAATGTAAGGAGTTTTGAGCACAGGAAGACACCTTCTAAATAATGCTTTGAAATACATACAGACCATTTACCACTTTAAAATATAATTTGGAAACAAATAAAAACCTTTTGTAATACAATCAAAATGTAGAGAGGACGCAGTTTGTTCTGGCGGCGTATGCTGAATGTAGCACAATGTTAAAATTGTAGGAATTGTTCTGTACAGGACAGAAGGTACATTGCATCCTTGTTTTGTCATCTGCATTTACAAGTGCTGAATCTCAGATCACATTTGCCATCCCCAAAAAATACTTTCCAGCTTCTAAATATAAACTTATTTGATACAAACATGCCACCTAGTGTGCCTTCTTTTTTTCTATTTTAAGTTTCTTCTAGATCCTAGAATTGGATTGAGATACAATAATAGTTACAACAAGTGTCTGGAATAGCTCTTTGCGTAGAAACTGGTATATGTTGTCTTTGTAGCGACACCAGCTCCATAGAGTTTCTTCTGTCATATGTCAGTATCTTTCACTGATGTGTAGTTACGGCCGGCAGCTAGGCAGTAGTAAGCTGAAAAGAGCTGTTGTAGTATGTGGGAGACTTTTAAACCCTTCTCATCAGGAAATAGTTTTGGGGGGTAAACACCCCACCTCCTCTCTGGTGTCCAAACCTGAGTCCTCATTACTGCTCTTTTTGGGTCTCTGTAGAGTGAAAGGACCTGTTCAGGTGCTATGAGCTTCTTGGTCTTGAGCCTTGTGTGGACCAAACCATTTCAGTCCACTGTGTAATAATCTGTTTAGAGAATGTAACAGCATTTCTGTGTTAGGCAAGGCCATGTGATGATAATTGACTTCCTTCGGAAAGAAATGCAATCGTGGAGCATTTCATGGTTGGAATGCATAAGGGTAGCTTCAGCTTTGTCTTCTTATTTATGCAAACCATCTTTATTAATGGCATGGCCATGATTTTTGGCTCTTTTGAATAATTTGCATTTGTCTTTGCTCTATAACCAACCTCAGAAAGCCTTCTTGGGTGCCTTTTGGGGGTTCTCAGGCTTCTCTTCATAACTAGAGCCTGTGATCAAGAAAAGACAGAGTCTCGATAATATCTGCAGCATGATTTGAGATAGGCAATATTCTTGAACACTGTTAAGAAATTGAATTTATCCATGTTAACCAACATGTGAATCCTGATGACTTAACCATTGGGAGTGGCGGCTAAGCATACTGAAGTGGAACCAGTCAGTTGGTGTGATATATGGAACACAAACTGAAATCTTGCCGGGAATGATTAACATGATACAACATAAAAGTAAAAAAAAAGATCCCGTGCTGGCTAATGTATATGACATTATAATGAATGGACGGTTTTATGCACACACAACTGCCAGCTCTCTGTTCTCAAAAAGAACAAAGCAAGGAAGGTTGCTTAATGTGTGCCACCAGAACAGTTATTGCTGTGAAGCTCACATCAGGCACAAATTACACAAAGGCCATTTGAGCATTGTAAGTAATGAAAGTCCTGTCCAGGGGTTGTGTGATGGGCAGGGGATGAATCTCAACAAGAGGAAATACGAAATACGAGCCCAAACATTCCCTGTTGCATCATTGGAAGTGGCCAGCTACTCATGGCCTTTAATCCACATAGATCATTTATAGGACATAAGTTTTTGATTGCAGTTGATGGCCATGGCCTCAAATATCTGTACAAATTCCAGTAGTTCTGGTATCAGTAGTTAGACTATTGTTTTCAAGGATGGAATTTGTATCTTCGGTAAGCCGTTCGCAAGGGATTTACAATTATTTTAGTGTCTTCAACCAAATAATTCATGGGCATTTGCTCTGTTAATTCATTATATCCCAGAGGTGTGGAAAAGATCATTCCATCATACCTTGAAATGGTTAAAGCGGTACAGTATCTCCTCTCCCAAGAAATTCAAGACAGTTTACTTGAGGGTTATAATTTTATAATTTCAGTGTTGGCAATGTGTTTTAGTGAGATATTTACAATACCCTGCTTAAAGGAGGATCCTATTTACCCTGTTAATGAGTGTTAAAATATCATTCTACCCCATGTCTAGCTAATATGTAGCAAAATCACACTCTTCCACTCCCCCCCGCCGAATCCTTCCACCCCCAGTAAGCACGAGGCCTGAGTAATTATATTTGTGGATCTACCACCATGTGGTTAACCTCCCGCATCAGTGATGTTTCAGGTTCTTCAGAGGGTATTTTTGCCCACAACATTGTATGCCCCTCTTCTGTCCAGCGTTATGTCCCTGAGCTGTCACAGAACCAGACAGAAAGGACAGCTCATTTAAGGCAGGACAGCATGTAGTTGTACCTTTCTTGAATGCATGGCAGTACTAGTGTACACAGTTTAGCCAATACTGATACTATTTTCCCACAACAGTCTGATGGTGATTGTGTCCAAAAGCTTCTTGCCTGTTTTCTGGAGGAGGGCAAGGGCAGACTTCTACCTGTACAAGCAGGGAGAATTACAAATATCTAATTATCCTAGCACAAACGAGGGATGTTAAAGTGTAATTGATTAACCGGTAGGGTCTAGAGCAGCCCCAGCCTGTTGCGGGATGCTCCAGCCAGGCCAGAGTAGCCCCATCTGTGGCTAAGCCGAGAGTGTGGAGGGGATGGCAGGGAAGAAGGGAGGAGCAGCTAGGGAGGCAGCTAGAGAGTGGAGCAGCTCTCCTCCTGCAGACGGGCTCTTCTGGGCTGACTAGAGTGCCCCTGCCCGTGGTGTGCCTGGGGCCACCTTGGACGGGAGCTGCTCCAGCTGTGCTGGAGCACCCCCAATTTGCAGCAGCGCAGTGGGCAGGGAGGCTCCAGATGGGCTGTAGCAGCTCCAATCCCCAGCACACCATGAGTGGGAGCACTCCCTCCCATGTGGAGCTGAAACAATCTCCCCCTTGCCCCTGCTTTTTAATTGGCTAACGGATTAACCAATTAAATGGGTCTTAAGATTCCTAGCACAAACATAGTGTGTTGTTTATAGTGGAGTGTCTGATACATCATCAAAGAAGAATGGAGAAGAGCTTGGGTTACCTTTTTTAAAAAAAAAAAAATTCTGCTGCTGCAAAGTCTTAAGAAAAATACTTACAAGAACTGATGTGGTGAGACCTAGCATGTGAAACTAGTACTTGCAAGGTTAGATTGATCTAGGTTGAACAACTTTTAGAAGCATGCCCTTTAATAACAATAGCCATTCATGTTCCTTGCAAGTTATATAACATTGGGTTATACAGACAATGCATTATAGAATACAATATCATTAGGTGATGGACTGTACTGATTAGTATACTGTGGAATAAATTAAAAAAAATGTGGTGAATAAGTGAGAGCATTCAGTTATCAGGCTTATGGTCATCCCAGATCATCCCTCAAGGTTGAACATGGCCCTATAGCCAACCCATCCACAATTCCATCCTCGACCTCCCAATAACTCAAGTCACAGTCCAGAATATAGGAAGTCCTCAACTTACAAAGAGGTTGTGGTCAAAGAGTTCATTTGTAAGTTGGTAGCTTGGAACTCAGAACACATTTTCCTATAGAAACAATGTTATAAATGGCAGTGAGGTCCCCAGGTGAGCCCACAAAAGTCTGTTTAACCCATAATGCAGCTGAAATACTGAATATTTGTAATGAAAAATAGTAGAAAGGTTTTTTATTTTGTTTTGTTTTTTTAAAGCCTTGAATGCTGGTGCTTGAGGAAAGTCAGGTTTAATTAGAGGAGGCTGAGGAAGTCAGTGGAGATTCTGAAGGGGACTTCTGGGCATCCTCTAGCCACCCCACCTTTCTTCTCCTCCTCCTCCCCCCACTCCCAGGGCTGCACCCAGATCCCACTCTCCAGGAGGTGGTGAGCTGGAGGACTCCAGCAGAGCAGAGGATGGCTGTGCAGCCAGTGGCTAGAGAGGACAGGTTTCCCTTCAGAGCACTGCTTCTCTCCAGTTCTTGGTTGCCTGACCACCTCCTGCTCCTGAAGAGTCCTCTGGCTAGTACTTGCACTGCTCGCCACCACCTGTGCCTCTTGCCTTCTCCCCAGAGGAAGGGTCATTCTTACCAATACACAGAGTACGCCACTGCTGCATTGGGCATATGAAAATTTGGGGCACCACAGAGGCTTAATGTTCATCCACCTCTTCCCCGCTCTGCTCTGTCGCTCTTCTTCCTCTGGAGAGGAGCTGGTTAATTTAAAAGTGAAAAAGCTGCCCAACTTTAGCAGAACACTGAACCTGTGAAAGAGCCATTCAACTGGTAATGAAGCCATTTAACAGGCATTTGCCAGCCCCAGGTATATACTGTCAGTTTCTGACTGTATTGTGTTTAATCTACAGGACCTTAGTTTAAAATGTCCCTTAAAATATTTCATTAGTATGGTGTTGAAGATTATAAAAATCAGACCTCTAAAAAATGTCATTTCTCCTTCCCCCTGGGCTGCCATTGGGCATAGGGGCACCAGTTCAATAAATCCTAAGGACAGCCTTGCCTGAGGCAGCAGGTGAGCTCTGATTTGTGTGTGCAAAGGTTGTTAGATGTTTGTAACTCAGGGAGTGCCTGTACTTAAAACTTCTGCTTGTGGGGCTTCCAGCTTGCTGCTCGTTGTGGAAGAGATAGCTCAGTGGTTAGTGCATTGGCCTTGTAACCCCGTTCAGTCCCTGAAGGGGTCTTTCGAGGGTTCTGGGGCAGGTTAGATTAAAAGAAAATATGTCAGGATTGTGAAATGGGAGACTGGACTCCATGACTTCTTAAGGTCCCTTCCAGTTCTATGAGATGTATACATATACTCCATGTTTTCCAGATCCCCTTCAGTTCTCTCTGGGCCAGGAAGCTCTCCCAGTCCCTTGAGATCAGGGGCTCCAGTGGAGACTCTTTTCCCCGCTGGTCAGTGTTCCCTATAAGATGAGTGCCTGCACAGCTGCCCGGGAGAGATTCAGGTGCTGTCTAGCTGATTAGCAGAGTGCCCGCAGCTGGCAGCATGTGTTTCTGTGGGTGGTGCACATCCACACATGCCTTGGTGCACATAACAAAATGTATTCCACCCATGGAGGGAAAAAATTAGAGAAAACACTGTCGCTGGTCTCCTCCTGTGGTGTCTCTGGATTAGATTCCCTCTTTCTGGTTAAATGTCCCCACAACCCCTCTTCCCTTTGTGTCAAGGGAGCCATCCCACCCACCCTTCCTTTGTTATGATTCAGGCAGGCTGTGGCCCTGAATCAGCTTCTCCCAACAGGCCCATTTAAACTGTCCTCACCTTGTACACCTGGAGACACAACAAAG
Source organism: Carettochelys insculpta (assembly GCF_033958435.1). Lineage (NCBI taxonomy): Eukaryota > Metazoa > Chordata > Testudines > Carettochelyidae > Carettochelys > Carettochelys insculpta. The sequence continues at coordinate 144,234,661 of NC_134137.1, forward strand.
TCTTCCAAACTAACAACTCAAATCAAAATAGCCCCTTTATATAAAAGTCTTTTTCTCTCAGGTGTGTCTGCTGGGGTCCAGTCTTCCTTTTATCCTCACCCATTGGCATCGGCTCAGTGCACTCTGGTCCTTTGCCGTATGCTGGGAAGGTCGCCAATATGCTGTCCTCCCCCTGCTAGTGCCTCTTCCTCTGTGAGAGAAACAATGCCTTGTATTTTGCCCTCCTTCCCAGCACTTGTTGTGATTGGCTGAGAGAGGGGAGTGTTGTCCCACCCTACTCTCCAAATCTTCTGGCCCTTAATAAAACAGTAGTCTGGGATTTTTCCTTCAGACACCAAGTATTACTTAGGTCAATTTGTTCTGCCCCAGTGTCATCTTTGGCTATTTTTAGGCCCTTGTCTGCTTTAAAACTCCTGCAACCCTGAAGGGGGCTTAGTCATCAAACAGTGGTTGATGGGCCCTGGTCTCCACTCCCTCTGAGAGGGGACAGAACACCCTGTCATGGGCCTGTTTGACTCACTTGTATTTAGTGAAATGTTTGTTAATGTGTTTCTATTTTCACTTGTAGGCTAATTTGTTCTGCTCCTCCTCTGCGAGTCTTCTCGCCCCCCCCCCCTTGATTTTTGCGTTCAACAGTATAAACCTCTCAGTTCAGAGATCAATCAACTAGAGATTATCTCACTGTGCCCAGAGCACATCAACCTCCCAGTGTGCTAATTAACAGGAGGCTCAAAGAAGTTCATTGGTGAAGCTATCTGCAGCTGTGCCCTTGTGTGTTCTTTAGCTGATATAATGGCATACAAAATCACTTAGGGCAGAATGTCAGGATGAAAACAGGGCTGGTGAGGAAAAGGACCAGTGCTGATATATGGGTGAAAGTTTCTGATACTTTTCAATGCTTTGTGACAGATGGTTGACTAGAAATCTTCTAAGATGAAAGCTGTCGCAATGTCAATTATTGGCAAATTACATTATCCTATTCCTTATTGACGCAAGATGAAATTATAAAGATTGTAAGTGGCTTTGCTGATTGAGTATCAGAATGGTGTTGTATTATTTAGCAACAGTGAAAAGATCAAAAAGTTAGAGAGATGAATCCACTAAACATTTGCTGTATATTTTAGGCAATCACAAATGCATTGCATTTCCTTGTTTTGGAGGAGATGGGATTCATTCATTTTTAACTGTGTCTGTTAACACAGCATTGAATTCTCATATGAACATGAAATACTCCATTATGATAAAAACAGGAAAGTTATATGGAAATGTCCCAGATGCACTAGCTAATGTTTGTAGAGCGCTTTGAAGATACAAAGCAATACAGAACTATTAACTGGGGGTGGTATGTGTTAATACATAAACCATTTTTTCCACTTGCCCCAGAAGGGAGGTCTGTCATTACACACAGAAAAAGTCAAAAATGCGGCATATACTGTACTTCTCTTACACTTGGATCATTATTATTGATTGAGTGAGGTCATGAAAACTGCCTTTTGTTTCAGTAAAACGGGTATATTTTTCCATCGGACTCTCCTTTTCCAAGTTTTATTATCTGTTTCATCCAGAAAAAAATACAAATATTAATGAAGTATGGATGTTTTTTCTTTCCGTGAAATATGCTGAAATAATTACCCTGAAAAAAAATCTAAACTGCTTTATTCTGAGTTATCTGCTAAATTAAATGTGCATGGCTGAATTCACTTAGATGACTAAGGATATCATGAGAATCCCAAAAGCTTAAAAAAAGAGAGAAACATTTTTATGAAGTGATATACATGTTTTATACATGTAGGTTTGGGTTTAAAATATTCTTGGGCCCAAAATGAAACTGACATTAGAGAACATTTTTATTTTTATCTCCAGAGTTTCTTTAAATGAAATCTCATTGCTTTCACTCCAGGAAATAGGCATTTACTGAAACTGGGAAGTAATAATTGTAAATGAGACCTTTAATGATGACTTTCAAGTGTAGTTATGCTATCCATTGGATGACCAAAATCATTCTGAAACACAATCGTATTGGTTGACTATTTTTTTTCCTAAGGCATGGTGCTTGCACCAGTCCTGCCCCCTTTATGTTCTGGATGTCACAGAAATCTTAATCATGCTGAGTGGAGCCCACAAAAAGGATTTATTCTTGTTTCCCCCTCCTTCATTAGTTTCCCGGGACAGTAATGTTGGCATGAAGGGTAACACTGGACCAGTAGGTGGGGTAGCAAAAAGTCAATGGAAGCTAGGAGGTTCTCAGCATCTTTGAAAACCGAGCAATATTTTAAGTGTCTGTGGATTACACTAGGAGCCTCATTTTTGAAAATTCGAACATGCAAGAATATCTCTGGTTTTTTGGTGTGTAATATGTGGACGTATATGGCTTAAGTGATTGGATACGAAATGACCCTCTTGTAGTTCACATCTTACCCAGTAATGGATGAAAGTTTAAGTGATGGCTCTTTATTTGCAATTACTTGGATCTCTTGGTCCATTTCCACGTGTTGCTCAGTGTTTATATATTGTTAACTGGTGGAACTGAACCTTAGACCTTTGAAACTCAGTGCATGAGTCTCTGCTGCCTGAGCTAAAAGCCAGCTCCCACTCAGCTGAAACAATAGAGGAAACTCATTCTTTCTCTCTGTAAGTGGTCTGAGTGCCCCTACATGGGGCAGTGAACCACACACAGTAGGTGCATGGGTTACATTTAGCTAAATGAAATGGAAGGTGTGTGTGTGTGTGTGTGTGTGTGTATGTATATATATATATGTGTGTGTGTGTGTGTGTGTGTATATATATACATACCATTGTTTCAAATTAGTGTAAAACTTCCTGCATGATAACTGAGGACAGCTTCACTCCATTTTCCACTGTAAATCTGTGACCCCTTCAAATGATTACACGTTTAGCAATCCAGACTTGTTCATATTTGGATGGACACATGCTAACATCCTTTTTTGACTGTTGCAAGCAGCATGCACTATTCATAAAGGACTAGTATTTGTATTGTTTTCAACCTAAATTTCTCAGACAAGGAAAAGTTATGAATATTTCTGATGGTTTTTTAGATGGGGTAACCAAAACATTTCAGCAAAAACTGAACAACAACAACAACAACAAAAAGATTCAGAAAAGCTGCTGTAGTGCATCCTGAGACATAGAGGCTTGTCCCTTACAGAGAAGGAGGGTCAGGAGGAACCTGAAGGTGTAATATACTCACTACCCATGAGGTGTAATAGATTCATTTCCAGATCATATTTTCAGTTTTTACCTGCAAATCTTTTGTCCTCATTAATTAGATGAAAAGTTGACTTTCTGAAATAGGTGACTAAGCAATTTGTAACGATCCCCTTCTGCTGCTTGCACCACAGTGTATCCTTTTGCAAGACCGCCTCTGCATTTGATTTACAGTGCTTTTTCTTTCTTCTCAATGACAAGTCTGGGTCAGCACCGAACCCTGGAGCTCTGGAGTTGGAGCAAGCTCACTGTACACAAAATACTCAGAAAATTTTCACTGCAGCATCAAAGGTACCAGAGTGGGCCTCTAGCAAATGTTAAGCTCCTGCTCCAAAGCATGGAGGACCCACAGCTTCTTAAGAACACATTTGTACAAATATCAGCAAATCTTTCTCTCTTTCTGATCTGTGTTTTTGATTGTCCAAACCTCTTCCTTTTTTAAAACAAAAAAAAATTTAGTCCAAGATAAACACCTGGAAGGGAGCACTACAACATGACTGGTTCAAGTTGGTCATGTTATCAGCAAATAAAAAATAGGGTCTTATAATGAAAAGTATTAGTCAACTTGTAATACATGTGTTGAGATCAGCTTCCCTGGGAACAGAAATATTCAGTTTATATTAACAATGGAAGAGAGAGATGTAAACAATCTCTCCCGACAGTGGAATTATAAAATCTGTCTATGAGGAGAATGATTAATGCATATTAATCTGTAAGCAAACAGTGGATGAATAATAATGCTTAACATTTATGTAATGTTCTCACCCATATTGAAAAAGAACACCACATACCACTTTATATTCAACGGCAAATATTCCAGTAGGAGCATATTAGAGCAGAAGCTTCTTCTAAGAAATCATTTGCATCCATTTTCTCTTTCTCATTAAAATAATTATCTCTGCTTCAAGAATATTGTTTGCTTCATCATAATCAAAAACTAACAAAGGATATGTTTATGATTAAGAAGCTTACACTGAAGTTCTTGGTTCAGCCTCAGCCATACTATGGTTACGTGTACACAACAGCCCTATTTCGAAATAATATATAGGAAATTGCCAGTTCGAAATATCTTAATAGCACTATGGACCTGGAAATGTTATTTCATAATACCTGGTGCTATTTTGAAATGCATGTTGTGTGTGGCTGTGTTATTTCAAAATAAGATATTTCAAACTGGCAATTTCAACATACCTTGGTTATGTAGACATAGCCTATGTGACCTTGGGCAAATCATATAACTTCTTTACCTGAGTCTTCTCATTTGTAAAATTGGGATTTTAACACTTACCTTACTTCAAAAGAGGGTTGTTAGGCTTAATTAGATACTGTTAGTAAAGCCTGCTAAGATATTTGAATGAAAGGCAAAGTACAAAGAATTGTTACTGAAAACATTTAGTTCTTCTAAATAAAGTTACACAAACAATTGTTATCTTTGCTGGATATTTTAAATAGAGGGAGAAATGGTGTTCCAATTTGTCATCAGGATGAAACTGAGACCTTTTAAAATGCCTGTGAAACAATGAGAGGTACAGCTGGATCTACACTTACCTTGAATATCGATGGCTGCTATGCAATTTTAGGTACACCAATTGCATACCAAAAATCAATTTTGTAGCCAATGATATTTGTCCCTGTCCTCACTGCAGAATGCTGACGGGAACGCTCCTCCCACCGATATTCCTTAATCCTTGCAGCTCACAAGGTGTTCCAGGGTTTACATGCATGAAGCGACACCCTGGAAGATTGAACCTAAGTGTTCAATCTTCAGCAAAAAGCATAGGCCCAGCTGGAGAGAAGGAATGATATCAGACTAGCCAGTTGTCTGGTGGTTAGGGCATTTACTTAGGACATGGGAGACCTAGCTTCACGTCCCTGCGCTATGTAATTCAGAAGTGAGACTTAAATGTTGGTTGCTCAGATCCCTGCTGAGGGCTCTGTCTGCTGTGTTATTAGGTAGGACACTTTCTTTTCCCTCCCCTAAATGGAGACGGTTTTGCTGAAAGCCATTTTTTTTGACAAAACTTTTCATTTCAACTAATTGTTTAAAAAATTCCCAACCAGCTCTAATTGTCATCTAGATTAGGGAATATTTGGACTCAGTCCATACAACACCATTGTTATTAAAACTATAGGCTTGAATTTTCAAAGGAAGTTAGCCCCTAAATCTGGCTAAAAATTAATGAGATTTGGAGTCTCACTTCCATAGATTCCTTTGAAAATCCTAACTGTAACAATGCACGTACCTTGTCTAATCCCTGAATGCCTCCTTCCAGCTCTACTAGAATCAACAACATTGGTGCAGAAACCAAAGGGGGGGGACATCAGAGTCTTAAAACACTGTCAATTTGCAGGGAAAGAATAACAGTTCTAAGCCTCGTTAGTTTCCAGACTCTAATAATGTCTCTGAAGCCCAATATTTATAGATTTAAAGCTTCAGTTTTATTCTCAACATCAAGGGTGGTTTGTTTGGTTTTTTTTCTGTTTTTTGTTTTTGTTTTTGTTTTGTTTTTTACAGGAAAATATGTTCCTGTTAGTTAAGCTACCTCTTAATTACAGCCTTTATCGGTATCATCGCATACTAAAGTTCTTCTAGAAAAAGTGTTTAGCTTGCAAATTTTCTTGAAAAACTTCAGTTATGTCTATCTTAAAAATAGTTGGAGATATAGCATATAATTTAGCTTCTAGGGCAATGTTTCTCAAAGTGTGATATGCCTACCACTGGTGGTATGCAAAAGGCTTTCAAGGGGTACGTGGCAAAAAATAAATGACTAAAAATCAGGAGATAAGCACTGGGAAAGGGAGTATGGCAATGAGGTCAAAGTCCCAAAAGGGGTACATGAATGTTTTACATTTGGAAAACACTGTTCAAGGGCAACAAGTACGTAGAATGCAAGTTTCAAAGAAATGCTGCATAGTGGTGCCATTTAACTGTAGATTTTCCAATTTGTATGTGAAGCAGTGATGCTAATGCCATCAAGCCTCCGGTGTTTTATCTCTTTTCTCTCTCTCTCTCTCTCTCTCTCTCTTTCTCTCTCTCTCTCTCTCTCTCACACACACACACACACACACACACACACACATTTATGATTAAAAAAGGGTCCAAATAACATAGTAACTGGCAGAGTTTTCTTCAATCATTTTTAAAGCACCAGGGGGAAAAAATCAAATAAAATTAAAATCTCAATTTATGCAGCAAAGATTATCTGTCCCCTATAAGCCAGTGACAACTTTCCATCCCACACTATAAAATGTACCTTTACACTATGGAGCACAGATCTTCGCAATCCCTGCATTAATCTGCATACTTCTGGCAGTAAATGGGCACTCAGAACTGCAGTCTGTCTTCCTCTTACAGGTCAGAGACCCACACATCACCTGACTTTTCACACAGCCCAGACTCTCCATCACTTACCATCCTATGATTAGTCAAATAGTCTAATTCTACAGATAACTGTTTTCTGCCTCCACCCCTTTCAAAAAGGCCAATGTATGAGTGAAGCGTGGATGTGGGTGTTAATATCATATGACTAAAGGTCCCGCTATTGGAATGAATACACTTAAAAGGTCAGACTAACTTTGGCATAACATGTGGTAAGGATACCAGTTGCAGGGTAGAAGATGGGTTAAGTTAAGTATGTTGTTTGGCTAGTGAGTGAAGGTCTGGTTTCATTGACCTCAGTGGTAAAACTTTCAAGCACTTGGGGTGAGCCAGAATTTCACTTTTTAAATCCAAAATTTGTCAGTTTCTGAAACTGAAGCTTGGGATGTTTGGTTTTTTCCCCAGCTTTAGCACAAGAGGGGCAATATAGTTTCATTTTCAGCTCCACTTTAATGGTAGTTTTTGTAAGGGAATTATTTTGTTTTATTTAAATACTTTGAGAAAATCAGAACATGATTAATTTATGGATGAAATATATTGGTTTATTTAGCACTCTGGATTTTCAAAGAATGAAGTACATTTAAAAGGGATAAATATGTGTTCAGTGCATATATTCTTTCAGAAGCAAAATCCATATGAAGGCAAGGCATACAAAGTTTTTGTATGAAATGTCCAGCAGTTTGCATATAGAAAATGTAGCTTAACAAAATAAAGTATCTGATCTGTAACTACTTTGAAACTTCCACTGAGACACCTTTTGGAAGGGAATTATCTGTTTCCCTGACTTGAAGAGAAATAGAAAATAAATCTTATTGTTTCACCCATATGGTGTCCTCAGAAGCAGTTGCTGATAATATCAGAATGGTAAGGAGGGACTGTCACTGTTGCCTGACTTGACAAGTACTGATACACACACAGGCTGTGTTGAATCTAGTATGATTGGCTTGAATTTTGATCTCATGCCAATGTGAGGTCAGGAGTGATGCTGGTGAGTGAAGTCATGTGAAGCCAGTAGGACTTATATCAGATCACCTCCAATGCATTGAATGAATAATGAGGGTTAGAAAATCTTAGCAATAGTAATATGTCTTGATACGTTTTATTTTTGATGTTATTATGTTGGTAGGTACTGATTCTGTGTATTAGTTGTACTTAACAGCAGTTAAAATTGATAATCCCGTAGTATAATCCATTATTACAAATAATGGTCAGTCTTTATCCAGCTCTGGTGAAATAAGTAAATGTTTTCTCCCCCTCCAAATGTTTCTAATGTGATAGTTGTAGACAAATCTCTTTATTTATAGTCATACCCAATCTCTATACAAATAGTCGGTATCAAATGGTGTCTGGTATATTTAAGGTTCCAGATAGTTTCCATTTTACATGTTCCACATTTTTCAAAATATTTATTTTGGGAACTGAAATTTTCCACTTACTTTTGTTGGTTGCCTGAAAGCTTTATTTTTGTTTGTTTGTTTTTACATTTTAATTTAAAACACTTTCCTTTCAGTTATACCTGAGTTACAGGAGAGTCAAAAAAAATATTTCTCATAGTGTTGTAATAATAATAATAATAATTAATAAACCCTAAATAATTTTAAAGTTGTCCAATCACACTTTGGATGAAAAAAAATGTAAAATAAAAAAGGCACTGGAGCGAGGGGGCTGCAGTTATTCACAAGGACATTCTCTCTGGACCCATGATTCTTTTATTGTTTATCCACAATGAAACAGCTTTAGCATGACTACCTGAGGGAATTCAACATTAGACTAGCCTAGTGCAGCAGTTCTTAAATTGTGATTTACAACTCTGTTTTAGTGAGGTCACCTGGGCTGACATTAGAGTTGTAGGGGCTCAGGGCCAAAACTGAAGCCCATGCCTCACCACCTGGGGCCAAAGTCCAAGGGCTTCAGCTGCAGCCTTGGTTGGTGGGTCTCAGGTTACAGGCCCACTTTCCCAGTCTGGGACTGAAGCTCTAAAGTGTCAGATTCAGTCCAGGGTGGTGGACAGAAACAGGCTCAGGTTTGAGGGTGTGTAGAAGTTTTTATTGTTAGAACGGGGTCACAGTGCAATGAAGTTTGAGAGCCCCAGTAACAGTGGTTAGGGCACTCCCCAGAAAGGCAGCATGTCCCAGTTCAAATCCTCACAGGCACCCCCATCTCAGGTAGAGGAGGGACTCGAACTGAGGAGCTCTCTCTTTCCAGATGAGTATCCTAGTCACTGGGATAAGGAAGATATGAGGGAGGGTCGTTCTATGATTACTTTGTATCAGAGCTTGATCTGATAGGCAAGCTGTGAGTGTATCTTGTTAAAAGCCACTCAGAACTTGCTTGTACTGGGGTGTTTGCAAATGAATACTAAATGGTACATATTCTCTTTCAATGTGGAGGAAAACATTTACATGAAAAACAACAAGAAGTCCTGTGGCACCTTATAGACTACCAGATATTTTGGAGCATAAACTTTTGTGGGCAAAGACCTGCTTCGTCTTTACCCACGAAAGCTTGTGCTCCAAAATATCTGTTAGTCTATAGGGTGCCACTGGACTTCTTGTAGTTTTTGAAGATACAGACTAACTCGGCTTCCTCTCTGATAATTACATGAAAGTTAAGTATTAATTCAGGATATATTACCCCTGAATGAAAAGAGAGGAGGGCTCATCTTTGCCTGGTTCATGCCTTACTCTGGAGTTTAGGTATCTAGGCATCCAGAGATAGAGACTGCAGTGAGGGTGTCCAGAGGCAGAGACATAGGCAGTTGAATGGGGATTTTGGGAGTCCCAGGGTGGACCTGATGCTGGGATTTAGGTGTCTTAGTGTGACACACTGGAGGTGAAATCCTTTGGGAATCTAGCCCTTTTGTGTTTTTAAGGAGCGAAATCCTGACTCCATAGATGTCAAGTGGGCATTTTGCCAGACTGCTATGCCAGAATTTCACCCAATATCTCTGTTCTCAGCTCAAACCTAACAGTATAGTTAATTTTTAATGCTGCTAATCCATACCCCTTATGTTCAGATACTGATTTCAGCTGTGAGCCCTAGAGCTACCATCAGCCGTCTTTTATCTTGCTTTCCTACAGTTCTTCATATAGTGTATGCAAGTAAATATTTAAGTTATTTTTGTATATTTAAAAACAAGTTAATTGAAGTTGCCTCTCTCCAAAGTAGGGCATGAAAGAAATACAACACAACTGTACTAATTAAGAGAGGCTCCCCCTCCCCCCCTTAGCAAAGTGCTATGAAGGAAAAATCAATACAGTAAAAACCGTTTTCACTTTAGAGCAGAGGGAACTGGAAAAGATCCACTTCAGCTCTCAGAATTGCAGTGCTGGAGGCTGATGTCATTAAGCAAACTGGCTGAGGACTGAAAAATAAACCAAGCAAACTAATAGGTTTTAAGTGTAGAAATCAGTGGAAATTTATATGCCAGTAACATCCTACATAGGGGGATGGGCTTTAATCCTAGTGATGCACAACTTTGCCTCTTTTGATGTAAGCCTGCATCTAGCTGGGCATTTTCAAATCAAATCCATCATGATTTTAGTTAGCCAGGTGGCCACTTTGCATGGGTGTGGCCAAGTTTCTCATGGTCCAAGAAAGTTTGTTTATAGCCACCAGTCCAGGCTGTCAGTGTTCTGTGCTGTCATTTAGCTGTAAAATGTTTTCTAAGAGCCGGTAAGCAGGGAAAGTGTTAGTAGACAATATTGACCTTCTGTCGTCCACCAAATTCTCTCATCCGGCACCAGTCAGGTCTCAGGGGTGCCAAATAAGAGAAGTTTAACCTCTACTTAATAAGAAGACACGTAGCTGCCTGAATCAGCAATTTAGGAGGCGAGGTAATGACAGAAAAGCAAGACTACCTATTCTCTAAAGCCTCTAACATCCTGAGGGTGGAACAGGATAAAGGTTCTGATTGAAGAGGAGAAATCTGGAATGAAAGACTAACAGGGGCCAAGAACGCAGAGTATGAGACAAAAAAAATTTGCCATCAATGCCTATTATGTTTAGACATGCTGGTTACAGACAGTTCAGAAATAGAGAGCAAGTAAAAAATGTTCTGCTTAAACTGTTTTTCAACACAAAATTTGTGGATGTGACTATTTTTAATGAAAAAATAGCTGCTTTTGGCAGAAAATTTTGATTTTCATCCCAAAGCCTAACACCAGAAAACTAAAACATTTTCATTAGAATATGAAGCTGCAGTGGATCACTGGTGTTTTAACTTTTTTTTTCTTCTAGACCCTGTTCTCTTCTATGACACAGGCTTCCTAGCCAGACAGCATTTCCCATGAAGCACTTCTTCCTCCAAGAGGAGAGATGAGGCTCATCATGGGTGTTACTAGTTATGGTGCATTGTGGAACATCCTGTGCTGCCCTCTGGAGCTTCCTGGTCACATCTCTGAACAATGGTGCAGCCCTCAAGGAGGCCACAAAATACAGAATAGGGATTAAAAGAGATAAAAATAGAGAGAATGGAGATTAATAGAGAGAAAAGACAAGACCCAGACCTGGTAATTTGTTTACCGCAACTCTCACTTTATAAAAGAAAAATAGTCATAACCACCCTTTTAAGTGCTATAATTTAAATACTGAAAGTAGCTAAATAACCTTGCTTGTGATAATGGAAGGTAAGTCCCTGATCTTACAGACGCACATTCACCATTCTTAAACATTCCCGGTCAAGAATACTGTGGCTTAATTTTAAGAATATCATTAGTCCCATTGACTTTATTGGAGCTGCACATATGCTTATTTTAAGCACGTGCATGCATATTTGAGGGATCAGGACCCATGTTTTCTGAGTATAGCTGAAGCTAATGAAACACTCCATGACATGTAACTGGTTAAAAGAAATGGTGTTTCTAGTTAAACAGAAAAAGAACATGGATGAGTTTTGGCCACCTGTGTTGTGTGTTGTGAACCTAATTATGTCACAGCAAATTCAAATGTTACCACTGTAGCTTAAATGTGAAACAGCTCCATAATTAGATTAATGTTGTCTCTGAGTTATACTTAAAAAGGAGAAAGAGACGTATTAATCTATACCGGGGTATCCAACACATGGCCAGTGGGCCAGAAGCTGGCCCATGGAGTCTTTTAATTGAGCCTGTGAAGCCAGCTGTGGAGCCATTTTTAAAAGACGACTGCGCGGCTCCGTGTGGCTCTCGGGCCTCAGCACAGCTCGTGCAGCTCCAGAGGTGTGGGTCCGGCAGCGGCTCCAGTGAGTCACTGGGGGTGGGGTGTAAGGTGCCTGGCTGGTGCGGGTGGGGTTTAAGACTGGGAGCAGCTTGGGGCTGTATGGGGGAGGGGTTAAACCTGGGGACAGCTTGAGGCTGCAGGGGTGGGGGTTAAGCCCTGGGTTTGGGGGGCAGTAGTTTGGGGCTGTGAGGCATTAAGCCTGGGGATGGAGGGACAGGTTTGTGGCTGTTTTGTGTTTGGCTCCTGGAACACGTAAAAATTGCCATGGGGCCCTCCAATGAAAAAGACTGGACGCTCCTGAGCTATGCAATTTTGATCTCCAGCAATGAGAAGAGAACATCTGGTCACTACACACGACCTACGCCAGCTGTCAACTGGAGGTTTTCTCAGGTTTTTAGAATTGAGCTGCACTTGTTGTGAGCAAGGTGTTTTTGGTTTGTTTCATTTTTTATGCCTTCCTTTTGAATCATGTGTAGAGCAACACAAGAGAGAACAACGTTCCTCTCTTCCTGACTGTCTTTTCCATAGCCCGCTGTCAAGTTTGGTGTTTTTATGTGAAAATAAGGGAAGTCAAAAGGCAGGGGTAATGCAATTTAGTGTCGTCTTTCATGGCTCAGGTGAATTTCTGATGAATAGGTTACTCTGGGACTGAGCCAAGATCTCTGGATCATTTCAGATGGCTGGAGCCCCATGGTTGTGTATCTTATTGCTGCACTGGCATCGGGAGGGGGAGGGGGGATGACTTAGATGCATGAGCAGGGATGATCTGGTTATTTATGGATGGTAACAATGGTTATGAAGATATGATCTGACACATATGTCAAAGTAATTCCTGCTCACTGACTTCAGGGAAGATGCATTATAAATCCAGCTACTTAGTGTGTTTGGAATTCTAATACAAAAGGGAGAAAGGTAGCTGCAATGGAGGTTTTCTCTGTGCTTGCCAAACTATTTATTTTGCAATCAGCCTGATTTGCTCTGGTTTTTAATTCGTTTAACAAAGGTGTTGTCTGGAGGGGAAAAAGAAATAGAACCTCCGTGCAAGGAAAGATTATGATGCTAATAATTTAACCTAATGAGGTACATCCCAGGAGCAGCACTTGAAATTTCTTGAGATTATATTAATAATGCTCATAGCAGCGCAATGTACGTCATCACTGAAACTGAATTTTTGTAAGAGGTTTGAACTTTACCATCTCTCCTGCCACCAAGGAAATGAAAGTGCTATTTTAAGATACTAAAAAAAGGCTTTATATGTTTCTTTTTACTTTTTTTTAACAGAACTGACATTGTTTCTTACACTGTTTTTATCACTGCTGTAGCAATTAACAAGTCTGATAAGAATATGTGTTTAGATGTAATCAAATGGAGCTAAAATGACTTTAGCAGGCATCATTAATGTTAGGAGACAGTTGATTGTTTTGGGAATATTATAAAAAAGAGACTTCTGGTGAATTCAGAGTTATTCAAATTCTATATACACTAGTAGACAGCAGTAAAGTTATATTTAAAACTTTCCTTTTTAAAATAGCCCCTTTATAGGTATTTCTAAAAATTACTCTCTTAGGCTACGTCTATGCTAGCATTCCTCTTTCGAAAGAGGCATGCAAGTGAGAAAAACTGAGCATGCAAATGAGGTGCAGGTTTACATATCTTGTACCTTATTTGCATATTCTTCTTTCAAAAGAAGAAAAGCAGTGTAGACGTAGCTCTTTTGAAAGTAAACCCCATCTTCGAAAGAACCCTTCCTATTTTTTATTTTTATTTTTTTAGGAAGAAGGGTTCTTTCGAAGATGGGGTTTACAATGCTTTTCTTCTTTCAAAAAAAATTTGAAAATGAAGTGCCGGATATGTAAATCTGCACCTTATTTGCATTTTTGGTTCCCTCATTCGCATGCCTCTTTTGAAAGAGGAATGCTTGTGTAGATGTAACCTTAGGGTATGTGTATACAGCAGCATGATTCCAAAATAAGCTATTCCAGAAGAGATATTCTGGAATGACTTATTTCCAAATAACACTGCTACACACAAAATGCATTTTGAAATAGCACTTAGCTATTTAAAAAAAGAGCATCTACACACAGTAGAGTTGCTTTCAAAATAAAGCCATTGAAAGCACTATGGCATATTTTAAACTCTATTCCCTCTCTTCACAGCCCCTACTTTGAAACAGCTATTTCAAAATAGGTGCTCTTCCCCATGCAATGAAGTTTATGTATGTTGAAATAAGACAACCGCTATTTTTAAATTATTTCAGAGTAGCAGTTGTGCTGTGTAGATGCTATCAATGTTATGCTGGCTGTTATTTTGAAATAACTTTGCTGTGTAGACATACCCCCATGTGAGTTTTTGCCATGGAATAAAAAATGCTATAGTTCAGAAAGGTATCTTTATCTGTCTGCGTGATGTCCATCATCTTAGTATGGGTATGCCTAGATTACAGCGACTTGTTGACAAATTGTGGCCAAACTGCCAAAGAGATTGCGATAGCAGTCTGCTCTGTGGACAGATAGTGGCTGGGCTGCCAAGTGAATCAAAACAGTGATCTGTTGTGTCAATAAAGAGCGGTCAGACTACCTGGATGCTCTCTCAACAGAACAGCCAACCAGAAGCACAGCAGACAGGGTTGCCCAGTGTCCCAGGAACTCTGTCTGTCAACAGAGGGCCCCCGGAATGTCCAGACTGGCTTCCCATTGACAGATCTCTATCAACAGAGGCACTATGCCTCGTAGTGAGTGGAATAAGACTGTCGATAGAGATGCTGAGCTCTGTCAATTTACTGTCGACAGAACACCTTGGAAATGTGGATGTTCTGCTGTTTTGTCTGCAAAACCCTTCAGTGTAGAAATAGCCTATCTGAACTCCTCACATAAGTGATAAATTTATCCTTTTGACACTTCTGAGTGTAGAAAGGTTTGACTCTTGTTTTACAGATGGAAAACTTGGAACAACACCGAGACTAAGTGACTTTCTGGGGGAAGGGAGGGACAAAGGGAGCCTAGTGCAGAACTGGAAACTGAACCTAGATGTCCTGAGCCCCACTCCAGTGTTTTAATTTTAGGAGGAGGAGAACATTCCAAGCTTTGTACCATTTTCCCTTTTGCATGAGGTGCAACCTCCTGTGAACATTATACCAAATAATGTTAGAGAAGAACTTGTCCTAACTTACCAGGGCATTGGTTATTGTGGAAATGCAGCATCTGAACCATTGCTGAATTAGAGCAGGGAAGAGGAATAAAAGGCATAATGAAGTGCAGAAGAATTCTATTTACATAAATGTGCAGAGACATCTGTTACAGTCATGATCGACCTGCTGGTTTAAATCATCAGTGGGGAAAACTTGTAGTTGATCAGCACTGCCTACAGTAGCAGGTGCTCCTCTAGGCAACAGGAATTACTGAAGAGGTTTTCAGTGAATAAAGACCATCCTGCCTGCCAAGATGAGACATTTGAGAAATTTAAATAAACGGTAGACTCCTACAAAATTCTTCATTTATAATGTGTAAGCATGCTCTTACTTCCAAACATTTACAGAGTGGTTATATGTTCAGTGTGGATGTCAGAGCTGCAAGGCTCATTTAGAGTACTTAAAGCTGTCATGGTGAATTTTCTGAACCAAGTAAAACAGAACAAAAATAATTTGTCATCAAAATTTACAGAGAGAAAGTCAACTACAAAATAGCGTCTTTATGTATAGCATTTGGCTTCTTTTTTTAATCACAAAGTATATCCAAGCTAATCATGCAAAACTGCCTTTCTTTTTAAAGGTTGTGGTTATTTTAGTAAATCATCCAGGCTTGACTCTTGTGCTTTATGAACCATGGAACACTTGAGACAGTACAACCTTTTATCATGCAGAGATGTATATGTTGTTCTGGCCCAGGTGCTCTGCATTATCCCTTATAAATATACATTTGCTATTTGTTGGGGGTATTTTTAGTTGCTTGTAAATTTACTGCTATTTTATTTAAGTTTTCTGAGTATCATGCTATTTTTTGAAGAAACTATCTGTTTTTCACATGAATGAACTTCTAGGCAGAGGCCCAGATTATAAAGTTTGGGCTCGATAATATTCAGTGTAGAGTGGAGTGCGGTGCATTGATGGTAATTGCCAGCCATGCTGATCAGAGCATACTCATACACTGAAGGGGGTATTTAAGAGAACTGAAGTAAAGCTGTTGAAGAAAATGTTTAACACTGGTAAAGTGCTTTCAAGATTTACAATGCTCTCTTTGCATCTCTTGCATAGACAGCCTTACGCATTGCTTGTAAATAATAATAGCAATAAGTACAGCACATGTTGGTTCACAACTGTAATAAGTATAAATGTTTTAGACTTTAAATATTAATTGTTCCTCAGTTCTAGTAACAAATGAAATAGTAAACCAAAACAGAACAAAATTCTTTTTTGTTTTCTTCCCCTCTTTGAACAGAGCGTGGATCACACTTCTTGTAAACCTCATCATATTGAGGTGGGGCTAAGATGAGCATAACCAGTGACGAAGTGAATTTCTTGGTGTATCGCTATCTCCAGGAGTCAGGTAAATGACTTGTCTTTCATCAGAATGTGGGTCATAGATGGAGAGAGGGAGAGAGAATTAATTCCATTATGTTGTGTCAACAAAATTGCATTAAGCACCAGAAAATGGATTACCCAGGATAAATAAATAGGCCCTGCATAAAACCACATTTCTTTGAAACCATTGGGCAGACATACAAAAGTAAATATTGTAGTTAGACAAAACAAGAAAATAAATAGCATTATGCTAACAATTTTTTAGTAAAATTATGTCATATTAGTTACAACTATTTTGGCAGCATATCCACAAAGCACAGTTACTTAATCCCTTGGAAAAACAGCGAGGAGTCCTGTAGCACCTTAAAAATTCATTTTTTACAGATACAAACTAACAAGGCTATCGCTCTGAGACTTAATCCCTTGAGGGTTTTCTAAACCACTTAATATCTCCCTCAAATACTTGTCATACAAAGTGAGATTTTCTGTAAGTAAGCTTTGTATTGGGCTGCAGTTAGGTAAGTTTCCAAATGGCTGTTCATGCGTGTGTGTGTGTAAAGACTTGATTTGAATGCAAAATCAGTGTCACTGTGTAGATGAACCTAATGGTGAATGTTGAACTCTGACTTTGTCTTCTCTTCCTCCTGTTCTTCTGATCATTGTCTTTTCAAACACAGGCTATGTCTAAATGGCCATTTTGTCAACAAAACCTGCCGAGCAACCAGATTCCCAAGAGCATTCTGTCGACAGTAAATCGACAGAATGCAGCACTTTTGTCAACAGCTGTACCCCAATCACCATAAAGAATATTGTCTCTTTCAACAAAAAGCTGATGTGGGTGTTCTGGGGGGCCTTCTGTCGACAGAATGGCTTCCGGGACAGTGGGCAACCCTGTCTGCCGTGCTTCTAGTTGGCTGTTTTGCTGATAGAGCAGCCAGGCAGTCCATCCACTCTTTGTTGACACAACACATCACTCTTTCGATCCACCCTGTAGTCTGGCCGCATTCTGTTGACAGACGTTTTGTTGGAACATACCTTCCGACAAAAACTTCTGCCAACAAATCCCTCTAGTACAGACATAGCCACAGACATGTCTTTTAAAGTAAAACTGTAATCTCTGCTTTTAAGAAATACTTTTGAATTGATGATTAACAAATGTCTAATAGCAGAGGATTAGAATGTTGCTTTGATGATGTGACGTCAAGTATATTGTCCAGGAGCTGACATCCAGTGTTCCAAAAGAGTTCAGAATTGGTCTTGACACCTGGTTAGAAAAAACTAGAGCTAATTAAGGTTTGTTGAATTTAATAGTTTAACAATTCATCAAATTTTAGCAAAATGTCCCCTTTAAAATATAGATCTAGGAAAAAAAATTGATTGGCTCCATTAAAATAGGCAGATGTGATCGAAATCTCAGCAGTGGACTGGAAATTCAAATCTGGATCTCTGTTTGGAGGTGCTCCTGCGAGTCATCCCAGAGAGAGAGAGTTTCCGGTGAGCTCTAGAAAATTCCATTGAAGCTTACTGGTAGTTCTATGCATGGCAGGCTCTCTGAGAGACTGGCACCAGTCTTCTTTCCTCCAAGCACAGAACTCATTGCCTGGCTACTCTCTAATCATGTGGTACATTACAACAGGACACGATTTCTGTCTAAAATCTGGTGATGAGAAAAGGGGGCAGAAAAAAATAAAATGTGTCCTAAAACTTAATTTTGAAAAAGAAGTTGATTGGAGTTTCGTTCTAACAAGGCATTTGGACATCTAAAAAAGACTACATGGAGGACACAGTGTTACCTTAGAATCCTGTAATTACTTTCTGCTGTATATTTATACAATAGGTTGTATTGTTTTTATTGTAAATGATTCCACATCGCAGTGTTGCGAAATAATTTCCCCTATGGGATAGCAAACATCAAAGATGGCAGCCTTCTCATTCTGGACTGCCATCAACACTGTGGACTGATTCAAATGGAAACTCTGAGGACTTGCCGAAGAATGGCAAGATCTAAACAATAGTGGAATAAGATTCTTCTGGATTTTTTCCTGTACTGTTTTCCAGTGTGTTTTAGCCATTTGCAGGAAAAAAATATTGTGTTTTTACTTCATAACTCAACTTTTATTTGACACAGAAAACTATATTTTCCCTAACTTTATTATGTACCAGAATGAATACAGAAGAACTCCACTGACATCACTGGATTTACTCCATGTGTAAATTATATAACTGAGAACAGAAGTTGGCACCAATTATTTAAAGGAGAAACTAAATCAAACCAAACACATTTGGGCCTGGATACCATGCATAGTATCCAGTAATAATATCTGACCCAGATACAGTGTTGTATGGTAAAAGGGAACTACAAGTAACACTTTGGCAACACATCTGTTTTCAAAAGACATGTACTGTACAACTCGTATTGACTTTTCTGAGCCATGCTTATACTGTTTTCCCTTATGGAGTTTTAAATTTGTATTTTTATAACACAAATATGCCACCTTCTAGCATAAACCAAACATAAAGACAAGCTTGCTAATTGCAAATATCTAAGAAATAGTTTTTAATTGTTGTAAATTTGGTATTCACTGGATTATTGTAATCCGGGTAAATTCAGTCCTCTGCAGTTGATGGAGTCTGCAAAACCAGGGATTTTTTAGGTTTCCATTACTGATATTGTACACTGGAATGTGAGCAATCAGCCCAGCTCACAAAACATCAAGAAAAGAAATCAAATAGCAAATCACAGTAATTTAAAAAGAGAACAGGTGCACAGTTTTTTTTTTCCTTTCCCTTAATGTTCTCTTGTGGGAATAGTAAGCTTTTGCCTTTGAAATGTAGGGGACAAAGGAAACACTCACAACAAAAACAGGCAAAGCCATATGAAGCAGGAACATTACTAGGTCATTATAGATATTTCACAGCTATGAAGCACCAGGTTACTTGAGGTTAAGTCAGACATTGTCATGGCAAAGGTACAGATGGGTACTGTGCACTTTCTCTTGAAAATACTCTAATTACGTGATTATGAAGGAAGTGCAAGCCCTTCAATGTTGAAAAATTCATAAATAAACGTAAAGGTTCCTTTCTCTCTTAATACCTAGCTGAACTGTAAGGCTTATGCCCACAAGAATTAAAAAGCATTGATTGAGGATCTGTCTTAACCTTTATAGTTAATTTTTGACAAATTTTGGAATATTGGGAAAGGAATGGGAAAAAAGTGACTCTTGGGCAAATATTTTTAAAAGAGTAAATGTGGTGATCCAGGTAGCCATAGACCATTTAGCCTCACGTTGATCCAGGTTAACTCATGCGAAAGCTAACATGGTACCCAATAAGTAAAGAATTAATGCATGGAATCAGAATTAATGCCAGTCAACATGTTTTTATGGATAATAGGTCTTGTCAAAAAAATGTGACGTCTTTCTTCATGCTATTGCAAATTTGGTTGACATAGGTAAGTAGGTTAATATAATATATTCAGATTTCTGTACAGCATTGGATTTACTCTCACGTGAGATTCCGATAAAAATCAGCAGTAGAGAAAACCAACAAAGCCCATACTAGGTAGTTTAAAACCTGGTTAACTTAATTAGAACTTTAAAAGTATTTGTACATACAGAATGTTCATACAGTTGGGGAGTTCAGTTGGTCAGGGTTCACTGGCATCTGTTCTTGGACCAATGTTCAAGATCTTTATCAATCATCTGGAAGAAAAGATAAAATTTGCTGATGACCTAAAAATTGGTGAGGTGGTGAATAAGGGTGTGGTCAGGTAAGTTTTGCACACTGATTTGTCAGATCGCTTAGTGAGGTGGGCTCATTTAAACAACAGGGATTCATCTACACTACAGAGCTCTTTCGAAAGAAGCCCTTCCGGAAGATTTCATCCAAAAGAACTTTTTTCGAAAGAGACCATCCACACACAAAAAAGCGGATCAAAAGAGTGATCTGCTCTTTCGAAAGAGCATCCACATAGCCCCCGCTTTTTTGAAAAAACAGGCCAGGGATCGAAAAATCAGGTGCCAGGAGGAATGCTTTCTTGAAAGAAGGGCCCTGAGGAGTGTCTACGCATGTTTTCTTTCAAAAGAAGATGTTCTTCTTGAAAGGGAAGTTGAAGAGCACTTTCAAAAGGAGCACTGCATTCTTTCGATTTACTTTCGCAAGAATGCTTTTTGTGTGTAGACGCTCTGCAGGATCTTTCATAAGAGCCACCTTCTTTTGAAAAAAAAAAACCTTGTTACTGTAGACTCAGCCCTCATGTTTAAATATGGACAAATTCAAGGTTAGGTGTTGGAAATGAAGAATATGTGTGATCGTGCTTCAAAGATGAGGACTGTATTCTGGAATATGGTGACACTGAAAATAATGTAGGGGGCAGGGCAGATCACGAGTTGAATATGAGCTACTAGTGAGATGTTGTAGTTAAGAAAGTGACCACAATTATTGGATACGTAAGCAGGAGAAGATCAAATAGAAGTGGGAAGGGGGTATTATAACTGTGTGTGGTATGAGTGATCCATTACTAGAATATCGTGCTCAGTTCTGGTGCCAGGATTTCAAAAAAAAAGCGGGGGAGGGGTGTGTGGTTAAAGTATTCCTGGAGAGCTTTCCTAATAGCAAGAGGTTTAAGAAGCTCAATCTTGATCCAAGAGAAGGATGGTCACTGCCTACAAATATTTACATGGGACGCGATCTCTAATAATAACAGCCGTTTCATGTACCAAAAATAGGCGTAATGAAGCTAGAGAAATTCAGGTTAGAAGTAAGGTACACATTTGTTACAGCAGTGGTAATTAACCATTGCACCTATTTATCTACAGACACGGTATGTTCTATATCAACTCAGGTCTTTAAATCAAAACTGGATATCTTTCTAAAAGATACACAGTAGCTCAAATACAAGTTATGGTCTTCATACAGATATTATTGGGTGAAGTTTATGGCACATGTTATGCAACAGATCAGACCAGGTTATTATAATGGGCCCTGTCTGACCATATGAACTATGAGTATACTTCCCTACCTCACATCATAGGATTCCAAGTAGGGTGCTTAATCCTGAAATGCCTTTTTTTCCTCTCATAATCCTTGTAATAATGTAGTAACCGTAGATGCAACAATCAGTCCTTTGACCTTGTGGATTAGCAAATATATGCACAATGAGGCCACTCTGTAGATTATTACGGTTTGTCATTTATACGTTGTGGAGTACCATAACCTCATTCCATTAAGTGCTGCACAAACATGGAACAAAAGACCATCCTTGCCACAAAGAGCTTATCATCGTGGTATAAGAGTAGAGACAATGGATGGACAGAAGAATGCAACTAAACACCAAGACAGTATAAATTGCACTTCCCAAAATTGGGATTCTCTGGTCTGGCAACCCCATGGATTTTCCTGGACCAGAGAGTTCTGGGGCCAGGAGCCTAGTGGCAGGAAGGCTGGTGGCCTAGCTCCTTTGGGAGCCTGGTGGAGTCAGAGTTTGTGGGGCCCATGTCCAGCAGCCCAGCTGGGCTGGAGTTGGCATCTCTGTGGCTTGGTCTGGTGTCTGACAGCTCAGCCAGGACTGGAGGCAGTGTCTGGGGCCAGGGCAGGAAGACCAGCTGGGATAGCGGGAGGGAGGCCAGCCAGGGCTGGAGACAGGGGGGCAGCCAGGTCAAAAGCAAAGCTGGTGGCGAGGTGGGGAGGACCTCCCCATGTCCATCAAATTATCTTGTTCAGGGCGAGTCAGGTCCCAACAGTGCCAGACGAGCGAGATCCAGCCTGTATTGATCAACATGATTGTCAGTGACAACAGCATAACAGTAGCCTAACCATTTCAGGGATTTGTGAGCACCATGACAAAGGATGGTTCTGAAGTAAGATAATAAATTAATCTCATGAATGAATGCCTGTAAAGGGTCAAATCCAGAGAGAGGCTTCTCTGTTGGCAAGCAGTCAGGTGACCCAATGGGAAGAGAGAGGGGGATTTTTGAATTGAAGCAGTTACCTGATGAGATAGTCTTTTGTGTGGCCAGAGGAGAGAGAGAGAGATGGTTTAAGGCTGAGCTGGCTTGGAGGATTCAGCAAATATCCAAGCCTCAAAGAAATCTGGGTATACAGGTATCTAAGTAGAAGGGAAATGTTTAATCAGACCTGATGAGGTTGTTTTTTGTCTTGTTTTTGGTGTGGGACTTTTCAGGCTGGCTGATGTACCCACCTGTGTGCCGTAGCTTCTAAACTGCATCGCTGGGAAGTAATTCTCTGTGCTTTAACCTACCCATTTTTTTTAAGTTGCTCTGTAACACCTAGCAACAAAGTATGTTTTATTATACCTCTCTTTTTTAATAAATCATGTTTGTTTGTTTGTTAAAGGCAAAGATTTGATGTCTGTGTAAATGCATGCCTAAGACTAAAAGGTCAGCTATCATATTACAGCTTAATTTCTTCCTTTGTTTTCAAGCTCTCCCCTAAGGGAGGGGTAGGTGCTTGGGCCCACAGGGAGATATCTGAAGTGTATCTTCCTGAGTTTAAAGCGGGGTTTTCATGCTTAGGTGGTGGCGACTATCTCCCAGGGGCAGAGAATCTGTGACCTGGGGAAGCTTTTATGCAGAAGCCTATAGAGGCCAGATATTTGTAAGGTCTCTGGCAGGCCCTCACTTCCTACACTTGGAGTGTCAGAGTGGGGAATAGCCTTGACGCAGGCTGTCATTGTTAGCAATTAAAGGTGGGAGTTGGCATTGTGACGGTGAATGAGAGATGGTAGGTAGGGTGGGCATAGGCCATGAAAGGTCTTGGTGGTGAAGAAAAGGAGCTGTTGTTTGATAAAGAAGAGGGAGCCAGAGAAGGAATGCAAAGAGAGGGTCCCATGGTCAAATCAGTGTTCTAAGAGAATGAGCAGTTGCATTCTGGACAGGTATTAGTGAGGTCAGGCCAGGAATAAAAGGCTGTTTCAGTAACTGAGATGTGAGATTATGAGAAACTGAACAATAGTATTGGCAGTGTGAATGCATATGAAAGGCTATATTTTAGAGATGTTATATGATTACTTCTCTTCTAACTAATATTAAAACGGGTAGGTAAAGACAAATTTATGAATAGAACCCTGAAATATTTAACCTTAACCTTTTCATGGAATCCTTTTTAATGTTTAATAGGTGCACTGTTTCCCAGAATGGACAATGTATGCATAATCTTTCTGTCACACAGATTCCAAAAATACTTAGCTACAGCCCTGCTCCCCTAAGGAGACCCAGTACGTTTCTGGTGCTTCCACACTCCTCTGTTACTCTTTTCCAAGTGTAGTACAGGTTGAACCTCTCTAGCCTGGCACCCTTGGGACCTGACCAGTGGTGAATGAAAGAATTTGCCAGACTACAAGATGTCCGTATTGTCTAGCACATTACAAACACTTCCATTGTTCACTGGGCTCTTAGAAGACTTCAAGGGGTAAATTACAGCTAAATAATAGCACAGAGCACTAGGAGCCAGAACTAGTGGCTGTGAATAAACTTTATGGGACCCCATGGAAAACTTGACCACATCAATAAGCGGTCACCTGGCTAACTAAAATCATGCCTGGACTATATGGCTGTGTCTAGACTAGCCCCCAGCTTCGAAGGGGGCTTGGTAATTAGCGTGTTGGGAGATTACTAATGAAGTGCTGTGGTGCATATGCAGCACTTCATTAGGCTAAATCTCCTGCGCGGTAACTTCAAAGTGTCAGACTTCAAAGTGCTGGCTTCTGTGTACCTGCGGTTCAGCCCAACGGTACTTCGAAGTGCCCACGCAAAATTTTGGGGAATAAAGGGACTTCGAAGGAGCGCAGGCATTTCAAAGTATGCACAGCTGACCAGCAGCTACACACAAGCCGGCACTTCGAAGTTTGAGACTTTGAAGTTGCTGCGGGGGAGATTTAGCCTAATGAAATGCTGTATATGCACCGCAGCACTTCATTAGTAATCGCCCAACACCCTAACTACCATGCCCCCTTCGAAGCTGGGGACTAGTCTAGACACCGCCTCTGTGTGTTATTCTCCCCCTCACCACTCGAAAATACTTCTGAGAACTGCACCAGAGAATGACAAGCTCAGGCCCAAATTTTCAGAACTTCAAGCTTCTATATGTATGTTTAGGCACAAAAATAAAAGGCTGATTTTCAAAGTGGCACCTCTAGCCCTGGATGAGTTCATTGGGATTTGTGGATATTCAAGATCTCAGAAAATTGTGTTACTTTATGTTTAGGTGTGTAAATGCTGATTTTTTGGGGGTTTAACTTTTTGCACCCATGAGTGAAAATATTGACCTCACTCAGGAGTACAGCTACGATCATGGGAGGATTGATGCACTGGTGGTCGACCTTCTACAATTTCATTTTGTCCATCTAGTGAGGTCAACTAAATTGAATGTCATGGTGCTGCCATCGAGGTGGCTACTGCTGGAGTTGCAAGGAGTAAGTGAAGCTCTCCCATCAACCTCCTGCTGTGGGGACAGCAGCAACAATCAACTTTTGATATGTCAACTCCAGCTGCACAATTCTTATCGTTGGAGATGCATATCTAAAATCAATTTTTTTCCCCTACTATAGACCTGCCTCGGTAATATTAGCAAGACTTGCCATTAGTTTCCTTTAAAATGAAGGTGTTGCCATACCACACAAGTGCTTAAAATTCAGAATATAGAATCCCCGCATGCTGCTATGGCTACCCAAAATAGAATTCCAGAGACAAACTGAAATGTGAAGAGAAGTCAAAATTGAAAATCCAGGTGTTCTGGTGTATCTGAGACTCGCATTAATTCTGTCTCATATATTTAATCTAAATACTCTTAAATGAAACAAGCTTTCAGATACATGTGACAAATACATTCCTGGCATAAATGCACCAAAATAAGATTTTTTTTCTTTTTGTCCCTGTGGCCTTGTTGCATGTGATTTTTTAAACTATTGCAAAATTAATAATTTTTACTTATTGTGTTCCTCTTCTGGCTTTTCATGTTTTTTTTTGATGTTCCTGCCCTTCAGTTTGTTCCACAATATGATTTTGCTGCCCTCCCTACCTGTCTGTGGCTTATACTGCCTAAAAAGCAAACAAAAATTATAGCAACTGCTTCGTAGTAACTATTATAGGTAAGGTTGCATAACAATTTCCATTCTTACACTCTCAGATTTCTGAAACTTTCAACTTTCAGCATGGAGTTTACCATGCTTTGCCTGTCTACACAGCTCTTCAGCATACAATCAGTATCTGCCACTGCATGCAACTCATAGGTGGGATAGCAACATTCACGGGATGATTCTGTTAAAACAATCAGCAATGAAATTATTAAATGCTGATGTTTAAATATATACCATTCAGCTTTAGAAGGAGTATTTGCTGCTCCTCAAGGAAGGTGGACAAGGTAGAAGAAGACAGCCATAGTGTATGTTTGGTTCCTGTTACAGAGATTTTTTTTGCAACCAGAAGGACTAAGAATTTTTCTGTTATGCAAAATATATGAAATAAAATGGGATTTTGCAGAATCAGAGAAATCACCAGTCCCTGTTATTAGTTTAAACTTGCACTTGTAAAAGAAGGGCTCCTTCCTCTCAACTTTTAAAATGCGCAAGAGATGGTTGCTTCCCACTTCGGAGTTCCTAAGGTGCATGGAATTATTTTCTCAATAGATCTTACAAAGTTAATGGAACAGAGAGTTCTAATGTTCTTCTTCGAGTGGTCCCCATGGGTGCTCCACAGTGGTGTCGGGCTCGCCCCGGCGCCGCAGATCGGAAAATTTTTAGCAGTCTCCTTCGGGTCACACATGCGCTGATGCATGCTGGTCCTTCGCACGCCTTCGGTCACATGCACGATCCGGTCCCCGCCAGTTCCTTCTCAACCGCCAACGGCTGCAGACGGATTCCACTCCAGCTCCAAGTCCTGAGAAAGATAAAACTATCTTTTAATTTTGTTAATCTTGTTAATAGTTATTAGTTTGATGGCTTAGTTAGAATTGTTAAAGTTGTTCCGTTAAATGTAGATATAGTTTAAAAAAAAAAAAGGAGAGAGAGAAGAACAGAGGCAGCCGCCTTAAGCGGTCTGCTATCCTAAAAGCCGTGAACGTTATCTTTTTTCCAGGACTGATTAGCTGTTAAGTGCCCTATTAACATTCAAAGACTTAAATGCACAGGCCGAGATGTCCTCGCCGGGGTTTAAGAAATGTGTGTGATGCCGTGAGGCCATGCCTGCCTCAGATGGGCATAGCGAGTCCATTCGTTGCCTCAAGGAGACCCACGTTCCACAAAAGTGTCGTCACTGGTCCAAGCTCACGGCCAGAGCCAGAAAGGACAGGGAAATGAGGCTGAAAATGATTTTATTTGATAAGACCCTCCAACCTGAACCATTGGAGAAGCCCCATAAAGAGGGGCCCTCAGGGTCGCACAACAGGAAGGCGGGTTCCCTAACCTCCTCTGTACAAAAGAAAAGGAAGCTTTCTCCGGCTCGATCCTTGCCAGTAACACCTGCGAGCAGGACGAGCGGAGCACAGGGCTCTGACCCGCAGACTGCTCAAAGCGGGATGACTGTAGTGCACACAGCTGTGCCGGGGCCTCCGACCATTAAGCAGTCGGCACTGGGGGCACCGTAGGCGCCGGAATTGGCGGCACTGACTCCCACGGCACTGAGCCCTGCGGCACTGATGGCACCAGAGCAGGGGTACCCGGCATGGGACCCAACGGTGCTGGAGGAAACTACCCGTGAGGCGCCGTGCACAGGGGCACCAAGCACGGCACCCACAACAGCACCGAGGTCCCCGGCACGGGAGGGGGCGGCGCCTGCTTCGCAGGGACGGGGAAAAGTAAAGGCCAAAACCCAACACCGCAGCCCATCCCCAGAGGCCACTGTGTTGCCGTTATCGCCTAGCTCTCCCCCAGAAATACATCGGGCAGCAACTCCAATGGCCTGCTTCAGGCCTCCACCCCCGTTCCTTCAGCCACCATCCACCTGGCTCAGACAACCTTCACCAATCTCCAATAGGGACCCCTATGAATACTATCACAGAGCATCTCCGCCACTCTCAGCGTCATCACGGAGGTCACGCTTGTCTAGATCCCATGCGTACGTTTTCCGATTGTGGTCCAGATCCCCATCACCGGGCCCTTGCCCCTGCTGTTATGGCCGTCCCTACCATACTGAACACTGTCACAGGGGGTCCAGGTCCAGGGGTAGATCCCCACCCACACCTCGCCAACACCCCTTCACACAGTCTCACTCCGTGAGAAGAACACAGCCTTCCCAGGCGGACGTTGGTCCACAGGCCCTGGACCTCCCCTCTGAATCCTCAAAAGGGCAAGCACATGAACAAATCCAGGAATTAGAGGAGGTATATCATAGTGACGCCTCTTCGTCCTCCCCAGATGAGGGGATTGTCCCCGGAGATATTTACTCCCTGGATGACCTTAGGCAATTCCAAGAGCTATTCAAGAGAATAGCACAAACACAGGACATTCACATAGCAGAGGTGCAGGAGAAACATCATAAACTCCTGAAAAAATTAAGACCCCCGGCTTCATCTAAGATCGATATCCCACTAGATGAAGTGATTATGGAATCAGCCACCAACATATGGCAGACCCCAGCCTCCACCCCTACCACAAATAAGAGGGCGGATAAGAAATACTTTGTTCCAGCTAAGGGCATGGAATTCCTGTTTAGCCACCCCCAACCAGATTCCCTGGTAGTCGAATCATCACAGAAGAGATCCAAGACACCTCAATATAAATCAAGAGGGTCAGAAAAAGAAGTGAGGAAATTAGACACATTCGGTAGGAAGGTCTATTCCTCCTCTACCTTACTACTCAGAATGGCAAACTATGCAGCACACCTGTCAAACCACAACTTCGGCAATTATTCCAGACTTACTTCCCTCTTGGATTTCCTCCCAGAGGATAAGAAACCAGTGCTGAAAGTGATCGTCCAAGAGGGCTACGCGGCCTCACGAACAGGAGTCCAGATTGCCCTGGACGTGGCAGACACGGCAGCACACTCCACAGCCACAGCAGTGGTAATGCGTAGGGAATCGTGGCTCCAGACGTCCGGCATTCCCAGAGATTTGCAAACAAAAATCGTAGACCTTCCATTTGATAAACAGAAGTTATTCACAGATTCAACTGACTCGGTCCTACACTCCAGCATGACTCGAGAACCACGCTTAGGACCCTGGGCATATATACCCCTCCGTAGAGGAGGAAGAAGTTTTACCCCCAGCAAAGGCGCTACGCTTATCGGCCTCAGCGTACACAATACCAACAGAGCTATGACCAAGGGCGCCACCACCAGCAGCAACAGTATAGGGCCCCCAGACGACGCCCCCAGCAGGGTCGCGCACCCTCGGGGCAAGCCCTGAGACAACAAGTTTGACAGGTATGTCGAGGACTGCAATATCAACACCATCCCTCAGTGCCAATCCCAGCACATGTTCCATCATCGGCTCAAACCGTTCTACTCTCAATGGCAAAACATCACCACAGACAAATGGGTACTGGAGATTATAGCCACGGGATACACGATCCCCCTCCAATCACTACCTCCACCGAAACTGCCCACCCAGCCCTTCTTCAAGGACCCCTCCCACAAGACAAGGTTAAAACAGGAGATAGACTATCTCATGTTCATAGGGGCGGTGGAGAGAGTTCTGGAACAATTCCAAGGGAAAGGGTTCTACTCATGGTACTTCCTAACAGAGAAGAAGACAGGAGGCTGGAGGCCAGTCCTGGACCTACGGGCCCTCAACTGGCATCTGCGCAAACAGCGTTTCAGGATGATTACAATTGCCTCCATACTTACGGCATTGGACGATGGAGACTGGTTTGCAGCCCTCGACTTGCAGGACACGTATTTTCATATAACTATTCACCCGGCACACAGACGTTTCCTCCACTTCACAGTAGGCAGGGAGCACTTCCAATACAGAGTTCTTCCGTTCGGTCTCTCTTCGGCACCCAGAGTGTTCACCAAAATGCTGGAGGTAGTATCAGCTTACCTACACAGACAGGGTGTATTCATTTTTCCATACCTGGACGACTGCCTACTGAAAGGGGCCTCAAAGGCAGAGGTCCTACGCATGATACACATCACTACAAACACATTCGCCTCGTTGGGCCTAGTTATCAACCTCTCAAAATCAAAGACCAAGCCTACGCAGAATATAGAGTTCACAGGGGCATGCATAGACTCTACTACATCAAGAGTATACCTGCCTGAGGCCCGTTTCCGCACTATCAAATGCCTGGTACAAGTGATGACGTACAGCCCCACAGTGCCAATCCTAACATATCTACAACTGTTGGTGCACATGGCGACCACCACGTTCGTGGTACAGAATGCCAGGCTGCATATGTGGGGCCTGCAGCATTGGCTGGCGAGCATTTACAAACCAATAGTCCATACCATCCACAGGGCAGTATTGCCCACAGTGGGGGTGCGCAGGTCTCTGGCATGGTGGGCAGATCCCAAGAACTTACTAGTAGGGTGCCCTTCCACCAGCCACAAATCGCGATTTTTCTTATGACAGACGCATCCCACATGGGATGGGGAGCTCACATTGGCAACAAAATAACTCAGGGGCTATGGTCCCCCGTGGAAAAGACATTGCACATAAACATACTAGAACTCAGAGCACTGTTCAACGCGTGCAGACGTTTTCGGAAATACCTGCACGGCAAAGTAGTCGGGATAAATACCGACAACACCACCACCATGCTTTATATCAACCGGCAAGGAGGGGCCAGATCCTGTGCGCTATGCGCGGAGGCAGTCCGGTTGTGGAACTGGTGCATTGCCAACAATGTAACGCTGAAAGCCTCATACCTACCCAGTGTCCACAACGTGAAAGCGGACCAGCTAAGCAGACGATTTGTGCTCACGCACGAGTGGCAGATCCGTGCCGATCTGCTCCAACAAGTTTTTCACAAATGGGGGGTTCCCCAAATCAATCTGTTTGCCACTTACAACAACAAACAATGCCCTCAGTACTGCTCCAGAGCGGGCATAGGACAGAGATCCTTGGGGGACGCCTTCACGGTGCTATGGAAGGTCCCTCTACTCTATGCTTCCCCTCCCATGTCACTCATTCACAAGTTCGAGAGAGAGCACGCATAATACTGATAGTCCCAACCTGGGACCGACAGCAATGGTTTCCTCTACTTCTGCGCATGTCATGCCGCCCGCCACTCCCCCTACTGGTAGTGCCGGACTTTGTCACGCAGGCTCAGGGGTCCATAGTGCACCCACACCCTCAAAGACTCCGCCTACAGGCGTGGCTAATCCATGGCTCAGCGCCATAGAGAGCACATGTTCGGAGGGAGTGAAACATGTCTTGGAGTCCAGTTGAAGGACTTCCACCAGAAGGACTTACGCACAAAAGTGGAAATGATTCATCTCCTGGTGCTCTTCCAAGTAGTTGGCTCTTCAGGGCATCCCTATAACTGCAATTCTAGACTACCTGCTGGAGCTAAAACAAGACGGACTCTGCCTATCTTCTCTAAAGGTCCATCTTGCAGCTATATCAGCGTTTCAACATAAAGAGGAAGGACCAACCATATTCGCCCATCCAATGGTCACATGGTTCCTAAAGGGGCTGGTAAACCTGTACCCCCCTCGGAAACCGCTATCGCCTTCACGGAGTTTGGACTTGGTCCTCCACATGCTGTCGGGACCACCCTTTGAACCATTGTCCACGGTACCCCTCCAGCTACTTACCCTGAAAACAACCTTCCTTCTCGCCATCACGTCAGCCCGCAGGGTGAGCGAACTCACAGCAATAATGGCAACGCCACCCTGCACAGTATTCTCAAAAGAAGCGGAGATCTTACAATTACACCCAGCTTTCCTTCCAAAGGTTTCCTCAGAGTTCCACATTAACAGACCAATAGTATTACCCTCATTTTATCCTAAGCCTCACAACTCCAGCAAAGAGGCACGGCTGCACCTACTAGACGTAAGGAGGGCGTTGGCCTTTTACATAGACAGAACTAAGCCCTTCCGGAAAACAGACAGACTCCTGGTGTCTCTTGCACCCAGGTCGAAAGGGGAAGGCCTATCCTCACAAAGAATTTCAAATCACATCGTATCCTGCATAAGACTGTGCTGTGAGCTCAGTAGACCCCTCTGCTAGTTCCGCCCAGGGCTCACTCCACCAGAGCGATGGCAACGTCGACGGCCTTCTTCAAAGGCATCGTGTTAAAAGACATCTGCAGAGCGGCGACTTGGTCATCTTACGACACCTTTGCCAAGCATTATGCCGTGCACCGGGTGTTCGATGAGGATACACGCCTATCAACAGCAGTCCTATCAAGGGCAAGCTGCACATAAGCGGACACCCACCCCCTTAATTGGGGTCACTGCTGGGTAGTCACCTACTGTGGAGCACCCACAGGGACCACTCGAAGAAGAAAGAGAAGTTACTCACCTGTGTAGTAACGATGGTTCTTCGAGATGTGTCCTCGTGGGTGCTCCACTACGCGCCCATCCTCCCCGCTTCGGAGCTCTGTTTTCGTGTTTTTCAGAAGCATCCGGGGCAGTTGGTCAAGGAACTGGCGGGAACCAGATAGCGCATGTGACCAAAGCTGCGCGAAGGACCGACGCGCATCGGCACATGCACGACCCGACGGAGACTGCTAAAAATTTTCCAATCTGCGGCGTTGGGGCGAGCCCGACACCTACTGTGGAGCACCCACGGGGACACATCTCGAAGAACCATCGTCACTACACAGGTGAGTAACTTCTCTTTATCAGCTTAAATTGTTGAAGATTATGGTATTTCCACATGCTCCTTACAATGTCCTGAAAGTCTGAAGAACTTCAACGTCTTGGACAGGGAAGCACCTTTTTAAAAAAAAAATAGTGGTTTTTTTGTTTTGTTTTGTTTTTTAAGCTATGACATTTTATACTAAACTAAAAGGTTACAGTTGAATAGCTAAGACCCCAAAAAGATAGGAAATACTTGAAGGTAGATTAATACTCTTTTGCGTTTAAGATGAAATCTTAAATTACATGATCGCATTCAGTTTCTGAAATAAAAAATACATATTTTCTGTATACTTGGGTACATATTTAAAGTACTTAGAGGGCTGTGAGGTGTATACTCTGTAGGTGAGTTCTCACAGGCCGACGCAAACGTGGAACCCCTGGTGCTTAGTGCATTGACCCTCTACAGTCTGAGCTAAAAGACAGCTGGATCTCAGCTAAGGCTATAGAGGAGACTCATTCTTTCTCTCTGTAAGTTGTCTACGTGCCACTGCATGGGACAGTGACCCACACATAGTAGGTGTGTGGGTTACATACTTCTCCTAACTGAGGAAGCACGACCCAAGCTTCAGAGATCCAGGGGAAATCCCAGACGAGGCCCCACTTGTAATCCTCAGCAGGGAGATTTGAACCTGGAAACTCTGTGCAGGAGCCTCTACAGTTTGAGCTAAAGGCTAGGTGGCTCTCATCTAATGCTGTAGAAGAGACCCTTTCTTTCTCTATGTAAGTGGTCGAGATGCTACTACATGGGATAGTGAACCACACCTAGGCGTGTGGGTTGATAGGGTAAGTCTACACAGCATTATAACTACTGCTATTTTGAAATAACTATCCTAGCATCTACACAACACAACCACTGTTTCAAAACAAATTCCAAATTGCAGTTGAGTTATTTTGAAATTGGTAACCCTCATTTGATGACAAGTATAAGAGAGGTAGCTGTGTTAGTCTGTATGTTCAAGAACAACAGGAAGTCCTGTGGCACCTTATAGACTAACCAAGGTTAGTTATAGATTAGTTATATAACCAAGGTTATAGGTGAGTCTATAAGGTGCCACAGGACTTCTTGTTGTTCTCCTTTGATGAGGAATTGCACCTAATTTGAAATAGCAATTTCAAAATCGGTGCTGTTAAGACGGGCTGCATCTACATTACATTCCCCTTTCAAAAGGGGGATGCAAATGAAGGAGATCAAAAATGCAAATGAAGTGCTGATTTACAAATTTCATGCTTCATGTGCATAATCTCATGTGATCGTGTTTTTGGAAGAGACTTTTTCTAAAGCAAAAACAGCCATGTAGACAGTGGTCCTTCAAAAATAAGCCCCATTTTCTAAAGAACCCTTCTTCCTGAAACAAAATAATAATAATATTGGTGTGTATAGGTCATCTTCATATTTGTTTCATAGTTAAATGCTTCATCCTTTATATATTAGGAAGACTGTGCTGCTAATTGAAAAGGAAATATGTACGGTATGGGTTTTGAAAAATTGTTAAAATGCATATCTGGGAGAATAATTTGCTGTAGAAGAAACATAAGTCAGTCAAAGTGGTGGACCACTGTAGCAACAAAAATAGTGCATTATACCTATATCTGCTCTAGAGAGTTTTGTTGATAAAACCAGTCTTTTGTCGCCAAAACTCAGAGAGTGTCCACATTATAGATGTGTTGTGCCGACAATAAATCAACAGAACTCAGCACTTCCATCAGCATTATTTTGCCTTTCCCCCATGAGGCAGAATTCCTTTCTCAACAGATTCTGTTGACAGAAAGGCCATGTGGATAGTCTAGTGGGGAGAGGGGGAGCCTTCTGTTGACAGAAGGTGCTTCCAGGACTCCAGGCAGCACTGTTTGCCGAGCTTCCAGTTGGCCGTTCTGTTGAGAAAGCAAACGGACAGTCTGGCTGCCCTCTGTCTATAGAGCAGATCACTTTTTCAATCCTCTTGGCAGTCTAGCTACAATCGGCTAACAGGAGGTTTTTTGGAAGCTGTCTTTTGACAGTAACGTCTGTCAGCAGATTGCTGTTGTGTAGACATAGTCATGAAGTCTACTGATGATGATTTCTGCCCCACACCTGTTCTATTCATTACCTTCAAAGACTTTTAAAGTGCTGTCTTTGGAAATATGCTTTTAATAATATGACCTGAGTACTGCTGAATTTATCTGGTACATATACAACATTTATATCAGCTGTTTTATTTCCATAGGTACTATCTGCATCTTGTCAAGCCTTCAAATTACAGTGAACAGATAAGGGTGCTCAGTCTCAACTCAGAAAAAAATTTAATTGCATACTGTTTTCAAAGTCACTTAGGCCTTGTCTACATACAGGAATCATAGCACTTTAACTGCACAAGCATAGTTGTAGAAGTATGGCCCCCTAGCATAGGCATCATTACACCAAGAAAAATGTGTTTATATGTTGCTATTGCTTATTCCATTGTTTTGTTCTGTGCTTGTACAGTTTGTAGCACAGGCTGGTTCTGGGCCATGACTAGGCCTTAGCACTGCAGTAATGCAAATAAATATTAATAGTAATAGTAATAATAATTAATAAACCAGTATAACTATGTCCATAGTAGGGGCTGTTCTGTGTTAATATTTTGGTAAAACAATACACCTCTGACAGCTCTATCAGTACCAAAAATATGTTTAGACCAGACCAAAAGAGTTATTTGCCCCAGTTTCCCCATCTGAAAACAGAGGGTAATAAATAATACTTACCCTAACTGACACCAAGCATTGAGGTCCTTTGGTTGAAGGCAATGTAGTAATATTGAGTAGCTTTTAATTTTGTCAAATTGTTAGATAAGGGTGCAGAACTAGATAAGAATGAAGAGTGGGACCTTCTGAGTATCTGGATAGCAAGAATGAAGTAGCAAATCCATTTTTTTGAGTGTTAAAACTAGCCTTCAGGGTAACGTGAAGTCAATTTTTAGTTGTCATGATTTAGCAAAGAGTTGTTCTGTGGGTGAACAGGCTTATTTACATGATGTCTCATTTTCCATTGGCCCAGCCTAGCCAGTGAAACAAGAATTGCTTCTACAGATGAGCCAAATTTCTGATGAATAGGCGGCTCAGTGGAGAGCCAAGATTTGCAATCTTCCAGGAGCTATTTCAGATGCACAGAGGCCTTAGTGTTCTTAGTACAGATGTTACATCTGCTCTATTGGAGAACAGTGCTTAAGAAACTGAACAAAATCATCCTTAGTTCAAATAGCTGTGTCTCCCAATAAGTGAGCTGATTATTTAAAGAGAAACTGTCACTTGGATATTTCTGTGAATTGGCTATTGTAAAAGAAACATCTGTCTGTTGGATTATCCTTTATATAGTCTTTACTTAGCGCCTCTGAAAACATTGGTGAATCTACATATACACATATACTTTGCTTCTAAGTGTCCTGTTTTATAACTAAGAGGAAACTGATTACATAATACAGGAGAGGCAATAAAAGTGTTTTATTTAAAATATTGTTAAAAGTAGGTACTTGAGAATGAAAGACTTTTTCACATTTCTTTTTCCAAATACAGTAATCTGGGGCATTACTAAGAATAGTGGAAGTGTGCAAATTTTTCAGACAGAAATGTGATTTTTCCCATTGATACCCCTTTTAAATGAAAAGAGCATGTCATCATAAAACTGCACAATAAATGTTGATGTTCTCATGTTTCTGATAGCACATCACATAGCTGTATCAGCAATATGATTTAGAGCTCATTTATTTTACCAATGGGGAATAAACACTGTTTCTCACTTTAGAACTATGTTCCCATCCATAATTCCTCACTCTGCTTGTCACTGTCTTTATTCAATCTGGAAATAGAAAATACGTTTAGAAGATGGAAAAGTGCAGTTAGAAGTCAGGCTCATAGTCACTGGATCAAAGTCAGGTTTGGATCCTGATCAAAGTCAGGTTTGGATCCAGATGTGAAAGGTTTGGTTTAAATGTGCAATTTTTCTCTAACATACATTGCCAGTCTCCTGTAGACAGAAGCAATTTGGCTTTTATGTTGACAATATCTTTATGATACATGAAATAATGTGAGAATCATGATCACAGTGTTCACTTTTTTCATAGGCTGATAACATACAGAGGCAGTATATCAATAGTCCTGTTGTGAAATCCAAACCCTACATTTAAGAAAACAAATGACAGGCTTTTTTATCTATAGATACAGAAGCATAACAATTGGTCATTCCTTATTCTAGTTAAGTTTTCAAAGAAAACTAATCAACTGCAACTGAGATTTTATATGTACTCGGGTGGGAAAAATCAACATTATGTACGTAAATTGTTATTTATTTTTCCCATATGTTTATTTCATATGCATAAATGTCCATCTGTGTAAATAAGTGTTTTGCAAATTTTGCAAATATATCCCTCTGTATGTCTTCCTTCATTCTGACCCATTTTGTGTTTTAAAATGTAGTATAAGGAAAGCAATTTAGAATTTAGCAAGTTGTGCTAAAGGAAAAAATGCACTGAGCGTCCTGTTCTTCTGCTATTCACAAAGCCATACCTAGTCAATATTTCCTTCTAAATCATTTCACGGATTTACATACTTGTCTGCTTTAAATTCTCTTTGGTCTGTGTCTTGACATACAGTATTGAATCTAAGCATATATGGCCATTTTTAAGACAGAAAAACACAAGTGATTGTAACCTTTTTCAGATTTGCTCTTTTAGCTGTAATTCCAAGCAAGTTGATAGATGTTTTTCAATTAGACTTTGTAAGTTAAGTCTGTAATGAAGATATATCTGTTGTGTCATTTTGAATTAATTATTGATGTGACCCATTTTAGAAGCACTTGTTGAATAAATAAAAGGCTTTGCCAAATATCAGGGGAGCTACAATATCAATTCCGGGGAAAAGTTTTAGATCACGACTCTATTTGGAAGGTTTGCCATCATAGCTATAATATAACCACAAGGTTCTTCTAGTGTGAATGCAGCTCACACTTGCAATAATGCACATTTTGCCAGTATATCTTATTCCAGCTGGCCTGCCTCTCCATCCCCCTTCCTCCCTTCCCCTAGCAATGAAAGCTATAGTGGAAAAAGGACAGTATATATGCATAGTATATATACATCTATATGAGTGACTTTTGCTGACACAACTGTCTCTGTCATAAGTCACACCTCAGCACAGGGCTTTTTTATTTTATGCCAGCATGTAGTGGAAATGCATTCCAGCACTCTTGTTTCCCTGGCTGAGGTTCCCACAGCTGAGGCTGCCGGCAGGGCTCTGCACCCCCGCAGCCCTCAGCCAGGGTTTCTGCAGCTGAGGCTGCCTGCCTGGGTTCCTCACCCCAGCCAGCTCCCAGCTGCGGGGCTGTGGGTTCCGCTCCACCCTCCAGCCGGGATTCCCATGACTGTTGCTGCCAGCCAGGGCTCTCCACCCCAGCTGGCTTACCCACCTCACCTATGGGTCCCTTTCTCCTCTCCCTTTTCCCCACCCCTGGCTGCCAGTGGTGCAGGGCTCAGACTGCTGGCAAGACTTGAGTTCCAGCAGCACAGTCCGACCTTACTGTATTGGGAACGGAAAAGTCTGTGGTGACCATCTGTAGAAACCCTCTCAGTGCTGAAAGCCTTGCTTGTTCATTACTGAGTCAGTGTCAACAGTTATGTCTTTTTCACTGCTGCCTGCAGGTGGTTATTGTAACTGACAGAAGAACGCAGCTTAGAGCAAAACCTGCTAAATATGCTCTCTCTTGCCTAAAAATGAATCTTGAAATGATACACATCCTCTTCTTTGACCTTTGGTTCAGAGGACAGGTCTGGAATATGATATTCTTATTAATGTAATGAGAGAGGATAGCTTTTTGCAATGGCCACCGGAAAAGGCAGCAAATCTTGCTGGTTTGCATAAATAGTTGCATTAAAATTCCAGGTCACTGTCGACATTTAATTACAGATTGTCAGGCTAATTTATATGGCATGATTGAACAAGAGAATTATTTTAGCTTTATTTTTTTTAAAAAATAACAGAAATCCCATTTTCCACTTTCCTTGCCCTATAGCCTCTTTCTCAAAGAGATTTAAGTGGGAAACGCCAAATACTGTTCATCAAAAGATCATTTCCAAGTTGTATTAGTCTTTTCCAACATATTTTCCTTCTTGACAAAGACAACCCCCACCCAAAGCATTCTTTGGCACATAATAAAATAATTTGGGGTTGCAGAGTCTTACTTTGAATTCTTGGCAGATGCTGAGTGGGTCAGATATCCAAGGAAAAGGGTGTAACCTTAAATACTTGTGAATAATTGCTTCTACAAAACTTAGTAGGCAACCATGCACACTGTAATTTTGGCAGCTGACAGAAACTACAGTTTAGGATCTTTTCATTATATTTCCTGGGGACTATGAAAGAACTTGTAATGCAGGGCCCATTTCCCAGGGTTCTGGAAATCATTTTAATGGTTCAGTAACCCTAATCTTAATACAAACATTCAGGCCCTATTATTCAGCTGAATTTCTAAAAATATATTTTGACTGCAGTTCTTATTTTGCATTGCTAATATGTGTCCTTGTTACGTCCTTTATATAATCACTAAGGTAAGTCTTCAAAAATAAGCAGGTGCTGCCAAAAACAAAAGAGGCACTCTGGGACATATTATTCAGAATGCAAAAAGCTCAACTTGGTGAAAAATCTGAGTCTGCTATGAATACTAAACAAGATGCAGTTTAGGATTTGTGCCTACCTCTTTAACTGTCTGTTCAGGATTGTGGCGTTAGAACAGAACACATGCAATGGTTGTGGACAGAAGAAGATTAACTGTACATATATAGTCTCTCAGTGATACCAGTGTTCCACTTGTGATGCCACCAGTTTACTCACCTTCAGGTCTGCGTGTCTATGTCTAAATTACAGTGAAAAAACAGAAATTACAGAAGTTTTTGTCAAAAGATATCTTCCAACAGATTGTGGCCAAATTGCCAAGTAGATTGCAATCAAATGAGAATCAAAAAGTACGTTTCTGCTAGACTCACTGATAACTCAGAATATGAATGAATCAGGAGAAAGAATGAATGACTGTTGTCAGGCAGTTTGGTTACACTTCCCAGGAGGAGGGGGGGAGGCATGGCGGTGACGGGGATGGGCGGGGACGAGACAGAACCCAGCTTCAAAATCCTGCTCCAGTGGAACAGCTTCACCAGGAGAGGTGAAGAGAGATTCATCAAAAAATAGCCTGTAGGGCACTAACCTGGGACTTGGGGACCTGGCCTCAGGTCTCTTCTCAAGATCAAGAATTCCAACCTGGGTCTTGTAAATCACAAGTGAGTGTTCTGATCACCAGGCATGTTAGCTCCAGCAGATGTGTGAATCTAGTGCTTTAAAAATGCCTCAAAGCAAGATATTTTGGGTCAACAGATATTTTGTTTGACACCCCAAATGGACTTTTTCAATTTACTGGTATTTTTTAGGAATTTCCAGATCAGGTCAAACCAAACTGACATTTTTAAAAACAATCACAACTGCGAGCAAACTGAAACATCTCTGATTAGTGTCCTGGCTTGTACTTTCCACATCAGTAGTTGACATACCCGCTTTTCACCTCCTTGCCCCAGTAACCCTTCAAATACTTAATTTCCTTCTCAGCTTACGTGCTTCTAATTAGTAATTCTTTCTGTGCAGTGAGGCTGACAACCTTGCTGGGGCCCTGGGCAGCTGTGGTGTTACTCTGGGTTTGGAGTATATGGTTAAGCTGCAGATGAGACTCTGTGCAATGCTTGTTCTCCTGAATGCCACTTTCTTTCCATTAATTTACAATTCTATAGAATGCCTCTACTTGATACTTCTGAAACCTTCGTTAGATTTGCACACAGGCCTACTTATGGAAATAAAAGCATTTCTTTTAGCTTCTCATATCCAGGTATTATTTTTCTGCAGCCTGTGGCACTAGCCAACTTCCTAATGCACATTCCACTCCTGAACAGGTTTTTACAACAGGTAAATTCACGGTGGTGGTGCCATTGCTTGTGTTGCTTTAAAAACAAAAATCATACGAACAAAATCCCTAAATTGCCAGGACTATGCAAAGCAGAGCGAGGAGTGATTTGAATACCATTCTGTAACCCTGCTCTTTTTTGTATCCCCTGCCTATCAAATAGCTTTTAAGGGAATTAATTGTGTTATTTGGAGGAAGTGGAAAGGAAGAGCCAGGATAAGCAGTTGTACAGAAGAGCATCAGCCCAATAAACTAATGCATTTTTTTTTTAAAAATTGGCTAACTTCATTGTAATTAAAGCTTGCAAAAACAGCAGCAAATATTCATTTATATTCCAGGTAGCTGCTCAGCTTGACAGAATTCACAGTGCCGTTTTCCCCTCCCCACTATTAACACATGTAACAAATCCACTGGTTAGAGTGTCTGTGTCAGATGAACTGAGGGTGTCTGCGTCTAAAACCACCAGCCTTTACTGCGTCAGCTGGTGGACGAGGATCACTAATTCAGAAGCAGTAATTGCCACACAGACCTCCATATATGGTCTCAATACTAAAGAGGACACTGAAACACCTTGTTAGGGTAGGTTATATAAACATTTGTGAGAATGGGCTTTTATTCCCAAATGTTTGGAGAAGAGCTGCTCTTCATACAAACACCTGGGCCTTAGGCCATCACTTTTCTATACAGCAGATAAGATATACGATTTGGTGTGCATAATTCTTTGTTCTCTGTGTCAGCTGGTCAGGGAGCAGTGACTGTGCTGAGGTGACTAGACACACATGGTGAACAATTAAAATGAACAATTTGCAAAAAAAAAAAAAATAGAGGCTGAAACTTGTTTGGTTTTTGGTTTTGGTTTTTTTTTAAAATTGCTATTTGAAAATGATGGTGAAAGGTTGCTCTGGAATAGTTCAAACTGAAGAAAATAATTCTGCCAGCTCTGAACAAGGCCCCCCACCATAGCAGGCTTGTCTTGTGATGGTTTAGGAGCTGCTGCTTCTAAAGAGCAGTTGTCATCCTGTACGCCCACTGAAATGCAGCAGAAGGTACAATAGCTGCTTGAGGATAAGATAGTAATACACACAAGGCAGCTATTTATACAGTTAATGGAATACGAAAGACCAAGGAGCTCTTACTGTATGTCAGCTACTTGAATTTACGATTGCGAGACCAGATAGTACTCAACTGAACCTCATTTGTATGTTTATGAGTAAAAATCCTTCATTTACAAATCAGCTGAGGCCTCGGTGCACAGAAGGGAGGGAATCCTCAGTTAGGCTACGTCTACATGATAGCTCTATTTCAAAATAAGTGTTATTTCTCTAGGGAGGAGGTTTACCACAGTCGAATTTATTTCAAAATAGGGTGTGCGTCATTTAGACAATGCCAAAGTAATTTCGAAATAACAGCTGTTATTTTGAGATAGCTTGGCTGTGTAGACATAGTCCCAGATTGCCATGGTGGCACAACTCTCTCTCCTGTATTGTGTCTGTTTTACAAGTGCATTGCTTTTGTTCCAAAAGTATACTGGGTGCATTACACACAATTGCCCTGAAGAGATTACAACCTGGACAATTTACAGGTGAAGAACAATTGCGTTCATTAGAAAGCCAACAACTAGCTAACATAACCGGTTGCCTTGAAAGTCACATACAGAAACGGTTTTAAAAAGTAGCATAGTCAATGGGAAAATGTATAACCAGTTTAATTTGGAGGAAAATTAGGGTTTCTCACTTTCTGTGTATGGAGCAAAATACATAACATAAATTCTGTGTAAATGTCAGACCTGTTTTTGGTGCGAATTAAGGACTACATATTGTTTCAAAGTAGCCCTTATAATGAACAGTTTTAGTGTTCTTTTAAGTTCTGTTTCTGTATCCTTTATTCTAAGCCCATTGTCTTGTCCTCTATCAAATCACTGTTCAAGGCCCAGTTCTTCCTCAAGCCCTACAAGACATTAGCTAACTAATAATGGCTGTGTTAAGGAGCTACTATGTAGTGCTGCTGTGTATTTTTAAAAGGTATATAATCTATGTATAAATTACACATGTGAGTGGGAGAGAAAGCAGGATACTAGCTCGTGGCCCTCCATTTGACTGTTCTTATCTCTTTATTGAGAGTAACTACCTCAGAGGGTTCACAACCTATTGTTTGTGTAGGAATTAGCACAATGGATTCCCACTTCCTTGGTGGTATCAGAATACAAATTAATAATAATTTGTGGAACAATATAGAATTATAGAAGTGAAGAAAATTAAACCAAGTCTATGAGAAATAATGCACATGGCAACATAGCACTTGTCAGCACAGGAACACTGAGAAAAACTACTCCAAATTAGCTAATGATGTGACTGTTAAGTGGCTTATTTAAACTGCATGGCCGTTCTTAGGTCTAGTCTACGTGACAGAGTTAGTCTGATGCGAGGCAGCTTTTTGTTGACCTAACTGTGGAACTGTTCACGCTTAATTTTTGCTCCTGCTCATGTTACTGCCTCACCTCAATGAGCAGTGGAGGCATGCACAATCAACACAAGAAGCAAAGTGTAAACATGCACAAGCAGCATAGTTACTGTGACAACTGCATGACAATGCCTGATAGGTTGACTTAATTTCTTAGCATAGATGTGGTCGTATTCAGAAATGAAGCAGTCTTAAATCGTTTTAATTTTGTTTCAACGCAGTTTAAAGAATCCTTGGGTTTATTTTCCTGAGTGTCACCATGTAGACAAGCCCACATATTCCGCAACTTTTCTTTCCTGCTTTATTCACTACTATTACAGTGTTTCTGGTTTCAGTCCATTACAAATTCATATTGTGCCCATCAAATCATACCTACCATTTGCAGAAAACATTCTGTTTCTGCTCTGCCTCTTCCCGTCTGCCTCATCCATCTTTACATGGTCATCAGAGGAGGTGAAGTTCCAGTTTCTTGGCTTTTAGATCCTTAATGTGGGTTTATGAACCTTAGAGGAGGGGCCAAGTTAACTCCACGTAACATGACCATTTAAACAGCTAACTTTTGAAACTTCCCTTTGTTTAATGGAGATCTTCTCTGTCTATGGCTGAAGCAGAGAGAGAGTCAACCCTATTATGTAATAATGTACACAGACATCAAAGAGATCTGATGACATCTGGTAACCATAAAAGTAAAGCTCAAGTGATTTACGATGTCATCGGAACCCTGATGTATGTGTAGCTTCTTTCAGTTTTACTGTTTTGTGAGTATACTTCAAAAGCATATACTGTATAAAATGCCCATTTTTCTCTTGATTTTATAAATTGAAGGGCAGGATTCTAGGAGAGAGGTTTTTTTTTTTCCCAAGATTATCCTAAAAGGGAGTATGACATCACACGTTTCAATCAGCCAAAGTTTATTTGATAAATTTCTTGATGTTTATGCTGCCATCTTATTTGTTAGAATGTTGGGAAAGTAATTCTTTAAATGGTTTATGCTCAAAATATTAAATACTGCCTTTCAGTGTTGCCCTACCATGCCTTTTTTGTTTTGTCGTCTGGCAGTTGCTTTTGTAATGATATGTTACATAAACCTCTGCAGAGATGCTATACATTCATGTAAGCTAGAAGCCGAACATCTGTTTTTAAATCCATGTTTCAAGTTCCTTCCCCTACATAACATTGCAGCTGTCCATATTATGTGACTGGTGCATGCTGAATAAGTACATTTTCAGGTTCGAGCCAGTGATGATGAGTTAGCAGCCCTCCAAGATGTGTTGTGTCCCCCTAGTATTGAGTAGATGACTAGCTGTAGACCCAAATTATAGCCTACTATCTGCTGGGCCTCAGCCTACCAACACCCAACTGCGAAGGGGGTGTACTAACAGGTGCAAAAGTACAGATATGCTTGCAACTTAACATCTGTTGCTACAGTTGTTTGGTGGTTTGGAGTTTTAATACTACCAGTCCTTTGATTTAGCCAGACACAACTTACAAGCTCCTTACCTGTCAAGATCACAGGGTAGCTGCTGCCTGAACTTTAATGCTTCTTGACCCACTCTTTTATCAGCTGATTACTCTCCTTTTATGAGTGCCTGAGTAGGTGGGCCATTAAATCAAAGACACCATTGTGAAAAGATCTGACAATAAAAAATAATGTTACAATGTGCACAAATTTAAAATATTGTAGGGCCTGCTTGGGTAACATTGGATAGTCACATACCATAGATACGGAGATTTCAATGTTAAGTGACCTTAGAGTTCAGTGTTAA
The DNA here is from genome assembly GCF_033958435.1 of Carettochelys insculpta. Taxonomy (NCBI): domain Eukaryota; kingdom Metazoa; phylum Chordata; order Testudines; family Carettochelyidae; genus Carettochelys; species Carettochelys insculpta. The sequence continues at coordinate 144,278,915 of NC_134137.1, forward strand.
GTGACTCTGTCATGAGACCAGATCTTTGGACACACTTCAGCACAGGCTAAATGTGTTCACTTTAGTATTATTTATTTACTTATTTTTGCACCAGCTTGAAACCTGCTTTACACATTTCACAAAACAAATAAGAAAAATACCCTTGCCCTGAGGAGTTGACAGTCTAATCTGGAGGGAGGTCAGGCAACAAGTAAACAAAGGAAGGGCAGTCCAGGGTAGTGAATAACCAGGATGACATAAATAAAATCACAAAGTTTCTCAGTTCTGTGCTTTACTTCACACACTATTCTTTTCAGAACGAGGCTTGCAGCAAGATCTGAACCTCTTCTACATACTTGTTGGTGGGGCCCATGGGCAGTGGAGCCGACAGCCACTGTGGGCTCTGGGGCAAGATGGGAGGGGGGGGGCCCAATTCCACACCCTGGAAGGGGTAGGATCAAGGGCAGAAGGGGCTAAGCCAATGGCAGTGAGTCCTTAGCTCTGCTTGCTTGCTTTCTCTCTCTCTCTCTCTCCCTCCCCACCCCAACTCCCCCCACCCCAAGCTATGCAGAGTGGTGCTCAGAGAAGCCTGGAGCAGCAGAGGCCAGAGCTGAGAGCTTCAGGCCCCTTTGGAATGCTGGGCCCTGGGGGAACAGTCCCCTTTGTCTCCCTTTTCCCCTGCCCCCCGCCCAGTCAACGGGCCTGAAGTTAAGCTGTGGGCAAGAGAAAACAACTAACAGAAGGGAGCGGGGAAAGCAAAGTAGAGGAATTTTAAGCAGCAAATATTTCTGCTCTGTGGGTGTGAGGGGTCGGGGGAGATTGTATTTCTGAGTTTGTTTTTGTTTCTGACCCAACTAACTGGGATAGTTGTATGGGCTGCCCAAATTATTTTTCAAAGCAAGAGCCAAAAAGCATCTCTCCTAAAATTGTGGCATAGCACAATAACCACATCTCTCCCCTACATAGAGTTGAACAGAACATCAATGGGGGTGGGAGAGAAATCCCATAACGGACAAAACTATAAATTAAACCGCTGTTGACAGGGGGAAGAGGTGTAGATCTATATAACGGAAGTATTTTCATTTGAGAGCTGTTGTTCTTTTCTCCCACTCGTCTATAGTCAGTGGAGAGTGTGAGGGTTTTCCTGTTTGAGACATGGCAATGGTGGTTTCCTCAGTGCTTTTAATGTTGAACTAATGCTCTGGAGACAATGTGGTGATAAATGGGTTGCTACAGTTATATCTACATCCTGTTCTCCCTTCCCCCTCCTGCATGTACTCTCACATGCATGGTCCAAGTACTTTTCCAAGTTGTAGTGCTTGTTCTTGTACAAGCAACAGTTCTGACTGTTTTCCTCTAGTGATTAAATGGCCGCTCCTTCTTTCAAAGTTTATCCACTAAATCCTTTAATTTGAGATGCAGAGTGCTATGTTATCAGCTGGTTCCTAAGAAGATGACAAAAATGAAATGAGTATGAGAAAGGCTTATGGTTAACAGAGAAGTGGTGCCAGTGAATTGGCTTGTCATCTGTGATGTGATACATTCCAATTCATTATTTTTGCTATTACTGTTCACTTGCAGAAAACAGATCTTTGAGACTGGCCTCTGTCTTTTTGTTGTTTCATATTGTAATGACTAAGCTCTGCATGTCAGATTATAGCGGGTAATCAGAGCTGGGGGGGCAGAGAATTGAGTATTTCTTATATTCTGTCAGAGAATGGCTCCCCTCTGAGAGCTGCAAGATGTCTTGGCCAGAAACAACTTATGCACTGATAGAGATTTAAGTGTTTGGCTTTTGAACAGCTTGATACTGAATTAGAAAAGAAACAGAGGAGCTGAGTCAAATTTGTATTAGCTACATTTGCCACCGGTGTGAATTGTTTGAAGGGGTATATTTTTGCTTTGATGCTGGTCGTGTGGGCTTTTCATTTCCGTATCATTTTTGTTTACAAACAAAAGGTGGTTGGAGGAGGGGGAAGAAGAAGCAATCGGGTGGCTCTATTAACCTGAGCCGATCCAATCAAACTGTTTTTTTCCCATTGATGTGTCTGTGCCTTTCACACTTTCAAACAATGTGTTTGTGGATCAAAAAGTGAGCTCAGATTTCACATCATGGCTTCCTTTCGTGCTTTCAGGTTTCTCCCATTCGGCCTTTACCTTTGGTATTGAAAGCCACATTAGTCAGTCCAACATCAATGGAACGCTAGTGCCACCTGCTGCCCTCATCTCTATTCTTCAGAAAGGCCTGCAGTATGTGGAGGCTGAGATCAGCATCAATGAAGTAAGTACGAGTGGGAAGTGCACATTCGCAATCTACCAACGTGCTAGACGTTGGCATATGAAATCACATATGAAATCACATTTTCAGTTGAACTCAACAGGTCATATGAAAATGAGGCAGCTATTGAGGCGTCTGGAAACTAGCTTCATTTCAGTACACCGCTCTCCTATCCCTTAAGTACCCGAAAAGGCCCTAGGATACTTTCTACATGCAGTTATTACTTAGAGAATTTTCTTTACAGGACTGAAATGGAATTTTTGTCATTACTGGGGCCTAAGTAAAGAAGTTAAATAAACGAGGAGCTTTGCAGTGCATAAGAAAATATGTGGGGAGGTTTAAGTGTTTCTGTTTTCAAAACCACGGAAGCATTCAGTGGGGAAGGTCTGCATTGTATCTTAAAGCTCTGATCATATAGTCTGTTAGCAGAGAGGACTACCAGCAAACCCCAGGGGCCTGATGAAAAATCCATTAAATTCATAAAAAGATTCCCATTGATTACAATGTGCTTTTGGATCAAGCCCTAGAAAACATCACATGTAATTCAATGATGTGAATGAGCAAGGCACAAGAATCAAGGCATTCCAGAATTCTAAGTCCAGCATCTAGGTCCCAACCAGTTGGACTGTTCCTTGAAACAAAGAAATTATACAGGAAGGTCTAGTGGTTCTACCCTCCCTAACTTAAGAACACGGTGCTGCAGTGAAAGGAAATGAGACAAGCCAAGCTGTATTGTATAATACAAATACTCACCCTGGGTACTTTTAATTAAACAAGATCTTGATTTCAAATAATCATCATCATCATCATCATTTCCTCTATGTGTATCCAATTCCTCATCCCATGCGCCTTCAGTAGGGCATGGAAAAATCCATTTTGATGCCCAATCTAATAAATATTTAAAAAAAAAAAAAAAAAGTGAGGGAAACATTTTTACCACTGAGTGTCAGGTAATACATGGTTGGTGGGAATCTCTAATATATATTAATTCATATGAAAACTGTGACCTCTTTGAAGGTAAAATACTAGTACCTGAGGAGCAGTGGTGAGAACCAAAAGAGGGAAGAAGGTGAGAAAGACCATAGGGTAAGGTTGTATAGTGCTCATTTTTAGAGGTAAAATTTTTTGTTTATTTTACTTTATCAATAGAACAAGCAATATTTAGCAATTATCTTTCTTTAATATAAGAGCCGTGGGATTTGAAATTAATGCCAAATTACACACTGATGTATTTACAATAATAGAACACCTTTGGGCTATGTCTACACTAGAAGCAGTCTGTCAACAGTAATGTGTGCCAACAGAGTTGTGTTGACAAAACCTCTATCAAAAGAGTGCATCTACACACAAAAGCAGATTGACGGAGCCATCCGCTCTGTTGACAGAGAGCAGCCAGACTGCCCAGCCCTCTGCCGACAGGATGGCTGAACAGAAGCTCTGCAAACAGTGCTGCCAGGTGAACCAGAAGCCCTCTCTGTTGACAGAAGTATTATTCCTCAAATTTTCAAGGGATAACACCATCAAGACAGATGCAGAGTTCTGCGGAGACTCTGTCGACAGAACGCTTTATGTGTGTAGATGCTCCATGAGTTATTTTGACAGAAGACCCCTTCTGTTGATAAAACTCTCTAGTGTAGACACAGCCTTAAGGATTTGTCTTGATTTTCTGCCACTTAACACTTGCCCCATCATTTCAGTTGGATCCAGGTGGGTGATCCCTTCCACCTGTGGACCTCACAACTGACAGGTTGGCTTCACTGCTGAGGCAAGAGTCATTCTTCTTCGAGTGTCCCCGTGGGTGCTCCACATTAGGTGTCGGGCTCTCCCGGCGCCGCAGATCGGATCTTCCAAGCAGTTTCTGCCGGACTGCGCATACGCCGGTGCGCGCCACTCCCCCGCGCGCTCCCGGCCACGTGCGCGATCCGGTCCCCGCCAGTTCCTCTTAACCGCCGTCGGCTGCAGACGGAATCCGAACTAGGCTAAGGCCAAGTAGCGTATTCAATGACTTTAACTGTTTTTTCTTTAAAGTTTTTCAAGTACTTAGGCTACTGCAAGTTAGCCGGTTGTTATTTTTCAAAAAAAAAAAAAAAACAACAACAAACAAACTACAAGCGGGACAGCTTCAATCCAGTCCCAGTAACAAGTGCCGGAGGCCAGGAGCATAGGGCCATCAGCCCTCCTGCTGCAGCAGGCCATCAGAAGGGGAAAATAGCACAGAGAACGTGCTAAGTACCCGTTTAACAACTGAAAGACTCACCAACAATGTCCTCTTCAGGATTTAAAAAATGTGAGTCCTGCCGAGAGGTGATGCCAGCGTCTGATGGGCACAGTCTATGCATAAGGTGCCTTGGGGATTCCCATGTTGCACAGAAATGCTCCTTCTGTGCTAAATTAACAGCCAGAGCAAGGAGAGACAGGGAGCTGCGGCTTGAAATGCTGCTTTTCGACAAGACCCTCCAGCCAGACGTGCCGGAGCGGCCGCAGCAGGAGGGACCCTCCGAGGCCCATAAAAGGAAAGCTGCCTCCCTCACCCCATCAGCGCAAAAACGGAGGAAAGTCTCCCCAGCCCGATCCCTGCCGGCAACAATAGCGAGCGGGACGGGAGGAGCGAGCAGCCCCCAGCCGCAGCAACAGCTGATCAGCGGCGGCACGAAGAGCCACGTGGAAGCGGCTCAGCCTCCAATAATCAGCCAGCCGCCCCGCCCCGCAGGCAGGGCGGCGGCTAAACAAGCGCCGGTACCGGCGGCACCGCAGGCAGCGGCACCGACCCCTGGGGAACCGGCGGTGCAGAGTGCACAGGCACGCAGCCTGCAGGCACTGGAGGACACCGCACGTGCGGCACCGCCCTCGAGCGTGCCGAGCTCGGTGCGGACAGGGCCGGGATCCCCTGTACGTCAGGGGGCAGAGTTACCTCCTCAAGGGAGGGGGAAGGCTGCACACAAGAGGAGGCATTGCAGCCCCTCTCCGCACAGGGCTATGGAGTTGCTTTCTCACAGCCCTCCGCTTATGTTGCAGACTCCAACCAGAAGGCAGGGGTCCCCCCTAGCCTACCCGGAGCCCCCTTCTCCATTTTTTGCAACCAGCCTCACCCTGGCTGGGACCACCTTCACCCTTCCTGGGGTTTGAACCGCTGGACTATTATGCAAAATCGCTCTCTCCAGTGTCTCGACGATCTCCCTCCCCCAGACGCAGAGGGTATGCACCAAGGGAGTGGTCTAGGTCACCTTCCCAAGAACAGTGCCTATACTGCCATGGTCGCCCCTACCACGCGGGGCATAGACACCATCGGCAATCTACTAGGGAAAGATCCCCACAGACGATCTCGTACCCCCGAGGGCAATTGCGACCGGGGACAGAGACTCAAGCATCTCAGGGGGGACTGGTTATGGAACCCCGAGATTTTCCCTCGCAAACCTCTAGTGAGAGGGTGTACCATCACCAGCAGGAACCGGAAGGGTCCAGAGAGACGTACCCCAGCGGTTCCTCGCTCTCCTCCCCGGATGAGGCTACGGCCCCGGGGGACGTCCATCCTCCGGACGATCTCAAACAGTTCCAAGAGCTGTTTTACGAGGGTGGCCTTCACGCAAGGCATCCAGACAGCAAAGGTGCAAGAGAAACACCATAAGCTCCTCAAAATCTGAGACCTCCGGCCTCCTCCAAAATAGCAATACCGCTTGATGACGCAATCTTGGAGTCTGCCACTATGATATGGCAGACTCCTGCGACTATTCCGCCTGTCCACAAGAGAGTGGAAAAAAAAAAAAATACTTCGTGCCGACAAAGGGCACGGAGTTCCTGTTCAGCCACCCACAACCAAATTCCTTGGTGGTGGAGTCGTCGCAACGTGGGGGAACAGACAAACATGCCAAAAAGCTAGAGCTGTTGGGCAGAAAGGTCTACTCCTCCTCCACTCTACTGTTGCGAATGGCAAATTACGCAGCACATCTAGCGAACCATAATTTCGACAACCACATTAGGTTAACCTCCCTCATGGACTCGCTTCCAGAGGGCAAGAAACCAGTGCTCAAGGCCATCATGCAAGGAGGCTACGCGGCCTCGAGGACGGGAGTTCAGATCGCCCTGGATGTTGCGGACACAGCAGCACGCTCCACAGCTAAGGCAGTGGTGATGCGAAGGGAGTCCTGGCTCCAGACTCCGGGTATACCGAGGGCCTGCAGACAGAGATAGTCGATCTTCCCTTCGACTCGCAGAAGCTGTTTGCTGAATTAACTGACTCGGTCCTTCATTCCAGTAAAGATTTAAGAGCCACACTTAGGACCCTGGGGATTTATACCCCTCCATACAGAAAGAAAAGTACTACCCTCAACAAAGATGGTACCAGTACCAGCAACAGCGTCCCCAGTACCACAGGGGTTACGAGCAAGGGCGACATCAACAGCACCAGCAGTACAGAACTCCCAGGCGTCGTTCCCAACACAGCTGTGCGTCCTCGGGGCAGGGCCAAAGGCCACAAGTTTGACACACAGATCCAGGGCTGCGCCATCACTACCATCGCAAGGTCATCCGAAGCGGTTATTCCACCATCGCCTCCGACCATTCTATAACCAGTGGCAAAGGATCACCACAGACAAATGGGTGCTGGAGATCATAGCCACGGGGTACGCCATCCCCTTCCAGTCGCTCCCACCGCCATGACCTCCACCCAGGCCCCACCTCCAGGAGGCCTCCCACGTAGCAAGGCTCAAGCAGGAGGTAGACCATCTCATGCTCATAGGGGCAGTGGAAAGAGTGCCGGAGCAACTGCAAGGGAGAGGGTTCTACTCGAGGTACTTCCTCACGGGGAAAAAGACAGGAGGTGGGAGGTCCATCTTAGATTTTCGAGGCCTCAACCGGTACCTGCGCAAGCAACGCTTTCGGATGATCACAATCACCTCCATCCTTACGGCACTAGACGATGGAGATTGGTTCGCAGCCCTCGACTTATAAGACGCGTATTTTCACATAACTATTCATCTGGCTCACCTACGATTCCTCTGGTTTTTCATGGTAGGCAAAGAACATTTTCAATACAATGTCCTACCGTTTGGCCTCTCCTCGGCCCCCAGAGTCTTCACCAAGACCTTGGCAGTGGTGTCAGCCTACCTGCACAGACAGCGGGTATTTATATTCCAGTATCCGGATGACTGCCTACTCAAAGCGGCCTCGAAGGAGGAGGTACTACGCCTGATATGCATCACAGCAGGCACGTTCTCTTCGCTCAGCCTGGTTATCAATCTGACAAAATCAAAGATAGACCCCACACAGGACATAGAGTTCGTAGGGGCACGCATAAATTCTATTACAGCGAGGGCATATCTACCAGAGACTCGCTTTCGGTCCATCGGCTCCCTCGTGTAAGTCTTCACCTTCAGCCCTACGGTGCCGGTTCTGACGTGCTTACAGCTGCTGGGCCACATGGCAGCAACGACGTTCGTAGAACAGAACGCCAGGTTACACATGCGCAGCATGCAGCACTGGCTGGCGAGCGTATACAAACCGGCAGCACACACTGTTCACAGGGTGGCGTCGCCCACAACAGAGGTGCGCAAATCCCTGCAATGGTGGGTAAACCCCGAGAACCTGCTAACAGGGGTACCCTTCCACCAACCACACATATTGGTTTTTCTTACTACAGATGCCTCCCTCATAGGGTGGGGAGCACACATGGGCGAAGAGGTGACGCAAGGGCTGTGGTCCTCCACGGAGCAGTCACTGCACACAAATATACTGGAGCTCAGAGCAGTGTTCAACGCCTGCAGACACTTTCGAGACCATATAAAAGGCAAAGTAGTCGGGATCAGTACAGACAATACCTCCACCATGTTTTATATAAATCGGCAAGGAGGAGCTCGGTCCCATGCCTTATGTGCAGAAGCAGTCCGGTTGTGGAACTGCTGCATCGCCAACAATATAACCTTGAAAGCCTCGTACTTACCAGGCGCTCACAATGTGAAGGCAGACCAGCTGAGCAGGCGTTTCGTACTCACGCACGAGTGGCAGATCCGTCCCGATCTGCTGCAACCGATTTTTCATGCATGGGGTTTTTCCCCAGATAGACCTGTTTGCTACTCAGCACAAGAAGTGCCCGCGATTCTGCTCCAGGGCAGGACTGGGACGGGGGTCCCTGAGGGACGCCTTCGCGATCTCATGGAGGCGCCCCCTGCTTTACGCTTTCCCTCCCACAGTGCTCATCCACAAAGTGTTGCAGAAAGCCAGGAGGGAAGGAGCCTGAATGATCCTGATAGTCCCAACGTGGGATCGACAGCAATGGTTCCCCCTACTCCTGTGCATGTCGGACCGGCCACCGATGCCCCTTCCGGTGGCGCCGGATCTGCTCACGCAAGCCCAAGTGTCCATAGTGCATCCGCACCCCCAAGGCCTGCGACTACAAACGTGGTTAATCCATGGCTCAGCTCCCTAGAGAGCACATGTACAGAGGAAGTGCAGCAAGTCCTAGAAAGTAGCAGGAGGACTTCCACCAGGAAGACCTACAAGCAGAAATGAACTCGCTTTACGGCATGGTGTTCTACCAAACAGCTAGCCCCCCTTTCGGTGCCTATGGCTGTGATATTAGAGTATTTACTGGACCTCAAGAGAGGAGGACTCTCACTATCCTCGTTTAAGGTCCACCTTGCCGCCATTTTGGCGTTCAGACACGAAGAGGAAGGGCACACGGTGTTCGCCCATCCCATGGTTACCAGGTTCCTCAAAGGGCTGGTAAACCTATACCCCCCTCGGAAACCGCTTCCACCTTCGTGGAACTTGGACCTGGTGCTTAATGCGAAAAGGGGACCACTGTTCGAGCCTTTCGCCACGGTTTCCCTCTGCCTCCTTATGATAAAGACAACCCTTCTTCTCGCAATCACGTCAGCTCGCAGGGTGAGCGAGCTTGCGGCAGTTATGGCAACGCCACCCTGCGCTGTTTTTTCCAAGGAGGCGGTAACCATACGGCTGCACCCAGCCTTTGTTCCTAAAGTTTCTTTCTGAGTTTCATACTAACGAACCTATTGTTTACCCTCGTTTTATCCAAAGCCTCATAACTCTAACAAAGAGGCGCGCCTACACCTCCTGGACGTGAGGAGGTGCTAGCTTTCTATATAGACAGGACCAAGTCCTTCCGGAGAACGGATAGACTCCTAGTCTCTATCGCTCCCAAATCAAAAGGAGAATGTCTCTCTTCGCAGAGAATCTCGAAGCACATCGTATCTTGCATAAAAATGTGCTACAAACTCAAAAAGACTCCTTTACTGGCCATGCCCAGGGCTCATTCCACTAGGGCGGTGGCAGCATCAACAGCCTTTTTTCAAGGGCGTTGCGCTAAAAGACATTTGCAGAGTGGCGACCTGGTCATCCTGTGACACCTTCGCCAAACATTACGCCCTTCACAGGGTATTCCAAGAGGATACCCGTCTCTCGGCAGCGGTCCTCTCGGGGACAAGCTGCACATAATCCGATTACCCACCTCCTATCTTGGGTTACTGCTGGGGAGTCACCTAATGTGGAGCACCCACGGGGACACTCGAAGAAGAAAGAAAGGTTACTCACCGTAGTAACGGTGGTTCTTCGAGATGTGTCCCCGTGGGTGCTCCACTACCCGCCCATCCTCCCCGCTCCGGATCTCTGTTTAGTGTTTTGCAGGAGCATCCGAGGCGGTTGGTCAAGGAACTGGCGGGGACCGGATCGCGCACGTGGCCGGGAGCGCGCGGGGGAGTGGCGCGCACCGGCACATGCGTGGTCCGGCAGAAACTGCTTGGAAGATCCGATCTGCGGCGCCGGGCGAGCCCGACACCTAATGTGGAGCACCCACGGGGACACGTCTCGAAGAACCACCGTTACTACGGTGAGTAACCTTTCTTTCCAAGTGGATTTCATTTCCGGCTCAGCGCCCAAACTGGGAAAATGCTCTGGTCACAAGATACATGGTCACCAGAATTCTGGTGCTTATATACATTTTTTTGAAACCATTCATAAGCACATTTGAATATGCTTCCCTATGTTCCACCTTACCCAAACTGAAAACCTTCATTTTGAATTCTCTTGTCCAGTTGTGACATTTAATTTATTTAATAAATTTATCTCCAATTTTGTTCCCCCTTAATATAATCATGCTTTATAATTGCAAATATAATTTTTCCAGATTTGTTTTAATGAGTTGTTCTTGTGCATCATATTTAACTGCACACACAAAGACACTGATTTGAAAATAGTGAGCAGAAGACAAAACTTAGTTAGAGCTAGACCTACAATGCCTCAACATTTTCTTTCATGCCAGCAGGGATCACTTGTCTTTGCTGGTGATTGTTCTAAAGTAAGGGAGCTTGCAGAATGCCTCCTGCACTGTTTTGTACCCAGTCAGGACTCCCCTGCACTGTGGGGCATCCTCAGGTCTTTGCTTGTAACGCCTTTTAAGTCCCTTATCTCCCTTCTAGCACAAAATTAGGGCATAGCATCAGATTCTAAAATGCTATGTACAATAACGGGCCTGAGATTTACATTGTATTTGACATCTACGGTAATGACAATCATTGTGCCCACGATATTCTGCATGCAAAAACAGAAACCTTATTGAGGCTATGGTGCTCTTAGCACCAGTCCTCCACCCTGAAAGTCAATGGGAGATTTGCTATTGCCTTCAGTTAATATAAGAACAAGCCCTGTATGCTGTCAGTTAAAAGTTTCATATGCCTCTAGCACTGAAGGAAGCCATGCCTGTATTTCCCCTCAGTGGTGCAGCAACAGTATTCACTGTCAGGCTTCCATCTCCCCAGCCATTGCTCCTTTTGCATGGAGACCTGAATCGCCCAGGATGCATAGTTCCATGCCTTCACTGTGTAGTTCCCACTACCCAGACCAGTTGCCCAAGGACACCTCCTTGCTTGCTCTTGAGAGACTGATCAAGATTGTCAACAGATACAATACTACAAAGCTATAGCTAAGCAAGCCTGCTTACTGCCTACGGTGACAAGGTCTAGACAGAAAATTTCCTTTAAAACATTAAAAGAACCTGCCTTCATGCTAATAAGCCTGCCAGGAACCCATACCTTAATGTGGATTCTGGCAAAATAAAGTTCTTCAATCATCCCACCCTGAGCATTTCCTTGGAGTTATGAAGTCTTAGCAGCTTCAGCTCAGAACAAGCATTCAGTTTTATGGGGCTTCAGTAAGCCCAGTCCTTCCAACACTTTCCTAAGGATGGGGACCTTGAGTGGACCAGCAATCTTATCCTTTTGCTAGATCAGAAAGTAGACCTTGAGCCAGGCCATTTATCCAAAAGCCTTTTCTTTGTCTTTGCTCTGTGGAAAATCTAGTTTGAACTAATACATTCATAGTGGAGGTGGGGTGAGACAAAGACTGAAAGTGATAGTTCCAACGAGTCTATACTAGTCAAATTGTTATCTTTCAATTTATGTTTAATTTTTTGCAGTGGGGTTATTATAATGTGAGAATTGTTTTTCAGCTTTTTCATTTTGCATCCAATCTCTTGCCATTCTATAGTGCCACTTTAGAAATGTTCTCCTGTTGGGTCACATCTGTTCCCAAAAGTCAAGCTGGGGTGGTTTGCACCTTGTTTCTACATGTAAAAAATTAAATATCTAGTACTTCTTGTGATGAAGGCAACGTTCAAAGTGACAACCAAATGAAAACTGGTGTAATGATGTTTTTGTGTGAGTCTGCAGGGAGCCTGAAACAATAGCTCTGAGAGGTGTGAACTTTGCCGTTAATCTCAATGGTGGTTTAACACAGAAGCCTCTTGACGAACATATATTTGCCAACATTAGCAATTTCATTTGTTGTCAAAGTGCACGCAGAATTTATATAATGTCTCAATTAGACCCCAGTCTGTTTTCTCTTGGCCCTTTAATTTTGGAGCGTAAAATCAAGGGAAAAATATTTGGCAAGATTTAGATAATTAACCTTTGCATAATTCCATTTTCTTTCGTAAATGAAAATTGCTTATGTGCCTGAATTTACATATTCTCTCAACAAATTTTATATCTGCGTAAGACATTTCAAAGCAAATTTTGGATACCATGGTATTAAACCTGACGTAAGAGAGAGCTAATATTCTTGTACTTTTTGGTCATCTCAGAGTCCTGTAACCTCACACAGCCCTTGTGTTTCGTTTCTCTTTGATACACCACTCTCTACAGACCTTTGCAATTGGGAAGATTCTAAGCCTGCACTTTTCCTCTTGTTCATTTTGTTCCCCAGGATGGCACAGTGTTTGATGGCCGGCCGATAGAGTCACTATCTCTGATAGACGCAGTCATGCCTGACGTGGTACAGACCAGGCAACAGGCATTCAGAGAGAAACTAGCTCAGCAGCAAGCCAGTGCGGCAGCGGCAGCGGCAGCGGCAGCGGCAGCGACGGCGGCGGCAGCTGCAACAGCGGCAGCAGCGACAGCCGTTTCCCAGCAGAACACACCAAAGAATGGAGAAGCCACTGTGAACGGAGAGGAGAACGGGGCACATGCAATAAGTAAGTGAAAGCACAGAGCTCGTTTGTCCATAGTCAGATGGCCCTTGGTTTGAATAATGCTCTTGGGGCAGTATAACGTTCACCCACCAGTTGTAGTGAGCACACAGTTGTAATGGGCGTGCACTTGTGACAACATTCCTTCCAAAAAGCTATTGAAGTGCGGGTGCAATCAGACAGGTGACTGTGTAAACCTTATGGAGTGGAGGTGCAGGCTACAGCACTGGCATAGTCAGTGTTCTGTTATCTCCCTTTCCATGACTTTACAGAATTGCAAGCTCAGCCACGCAGCACACAACTAAGCTGTGTGCGACTTCTGCTTTCAGCAGAGTGCCAAACTGCTGCCCCTGTCACAGGCTGAACCTCTCTAGTCCGGCACGCTCTCCTCTGGCAACAGCTGTAATCTGGCATGATTTTACTTAGCTGGATGACTACTTGTCAAAGGTGAAGCCAAGTTTCCCATGGTCCCATAAACTCTCCATATAGGCACTGTGCTGGCTCTCAGTGTTCTGTGCTGTTATTTAGTTGTCATTTACCCCAGATGGCTTCTAAAAGCCCAGTAAGCAGTGGGCAATGTTGCCTCCCATGGTTTGGAAAATTCTCTCCTCTGTCACCAGTCAGGTCCCCAGGGTGCCAGATTAGAGAGGTTCAACCTGTACCAGGAGCCTTGAGGCTGTGTAACCACCCGCATGTAGACTCACACCTGGGACCGCTGGAGCTTAGGGCAGGAGCTTGCACAGTTTGAGCTAAAAGCCCACTCCCTCTCAGCTAAGGCTGTGCAAGAGACTCATTCTTTCTCTGGATAAGTGGTCTAGGTGCCACTACATGGGACAGAGAACCACATCCAGTATATGTGTGTGGGTTACAGCTGCACCACAGTTCAGATAAATGAAGCAGACTCAAGCCTCCCTGATGTAGATTTTTAAAGTTCTACAGCAACTCCCATTGAAAATAATGGGAACTGTATCGCTAAATCCCTTAGTTGGGTGTCAGATTCTCAAGACCCATCTTTACTATGTCGGTGTGTCCTGATGAGAATACAGACCTTCTTGTGCCGCAGCCCTGTTAATCAAAGAAGAGAGCAGATTATTGTATTAGAAATGAGACAAACCACGAAAGTCACAGTCTGTATCACTGCAATCTGCATTTGGTCCCAGGGCCAGGGCTTGTCCACTTCTGGTTTTCTAGCAGCATAACCATGTCAGTGATTTTAGTGGAGGGAGTTTCATTAACAGTTGCAGCCTTTGCTTGGGGCGCCCAGGAGGAGGCAGTCATATAGCATGTTGCATGGCTGTTTAGACCTTCTCCGTCTTGGAGAGTGCTAAGATCTGGCTTTGTGCTCTCCAGTAAATTTTCACACAAGGGTGGATGATTACGTCCTAGGGCTGCGTCAGTGGGGTGTAGTTCAGCAAGCAACAAATGTGGAGTGTTAGTTTTGCATAAGCTGCCTGCAAGGTGGAGAGTCAATAACCAGTAGCTGTTTGGGATTTGGGATGGGAGAAGGTCCTGGAGCAGTAGCTGGCCAGACAGCGAGTGCTCAGCAACTGCTGCTGAGCCAGCTGCACCTTCTGGAAAAAGAGCTGAGGCTTAAAAATTAATAAGTAGGCTATGGGGAGAGCCTGCAGAGCTACTGATGGACAACTGGCTCTGTGAAACAAGTGTTTGCACTACTCTGGGGTGCTGCAAGCTTGCTCTTCAAGCTATACACACTATACCATCATAGTGGTGCATCAGCTCTGAAGGTGTAAGAAGATATGTGGGAGAGTCTCACAAAGATTTAGGACACCTGTTCAGTTGAACTAGCTGTGTCAGACGTCCCTGATTTGTTTCAACAATAAAAATCAAGAGTTTTTGAATGCTTGTTCATGTCCATTACACTTGCACTGTGTGTGTGTTTGCCACATGTACCAGAGCCAGAAGTTTTTCCCTGTAGGAGTGTCTCTGGTATATGCTGGAATGGCACTGGCATAGCAGAGTATAAGGGACATTGCCAGCTCCCCTCCCACCCTTCACCTCTGTTCCTTCTTGCCCCCAGTGATAGTTTGGAGAACATCCGCTGCTCCTACTAGTGTTGCTTAGGCTTTATTACTAGTATTCCTGTAAATTAGTATAAGTAGTTAGTAATTGAATTAGTTACCTGTAGCAGTAGTTAGAGTTTCATTAGTCCCAGCAGGTATTTAGCCCTGCAGTCACTGTAAATGACCTATGCCCGTGAGCAAGCCACATAGTAGTTGTCTCAGGCGCCTTGGCAAAGAGCATATAAGTGACAAGTGTCACGTCTGCACGTTCTTCAAACCTATGACTGAGAAGGAGCACAGTATCAGATTCAGAGCATTCCTGATCGAGTCGGGGCTTACTCTTCCTGGAGCAGAGGTCTGACTTGGCACCCAGCACCATGCTGTCCATGTGCAGTGCCCCACCATCCCAATCGATGATCCAGGAACGATACTCTTCCAGAAGCCTAGCCAAGAAAGCAAATAAGGCCATTAGGGCACACTCTCCTGCTTCCCACAGGGGAACGACAGGCCTGAGGGTGAGCTAAAACCCCACTTGGCAGCTCATCTCCCGCTTCAGGTAGTCAGGCCATAGTTCGTGCAGAGTGATGCAGTCCACCCTGTTCCTTACCTAGAAGCTCCAAGGCAGATGTGAGCCGCAATCAGCTTCAGGTGCCATGAATGACTGGCACTCTCCAGGCTGCTCAGGAGAGCCTCCCACTCCCGGTGTCAATCACACCAGCTTTGGTCATGTCCAGACCTTGGGGTAAGCCCACCTTGGAAACTTACTGCCTGCCTTCGCCCCATCAGCACCACTCCTCATCGTGTGGGATGTCCCATTGCCATCATGCCATGGAGTGGGGGAGGCAGATGCAGTGGAACCCTCTAAAATCACTGGACCTTTGGCAGCTGCAGGAAGATTCAAGGCAGACCATGGCAATAACTTGTCGCAGACCTAGGGAGGAACATGAGGATTAGTACCTTAAGCCGTTGTGAGACTGATACATATTTTGGGATCAATCACCCGCCTGCCAACAGTCCCCAAGAAAGGTGCCACCATATTCATCGAGCTGTTGCCAGTGTCCAACCTGCGATATCTCCAGATCCTTTTTCTCATCTGTACCAGTTGCAAAGCTGCGAGGCTTCCATCATAAATCCACTAAGCACCATCAGTCACCAAGGTCCCAACAGAGATGCGCGTCCTCATGGAGCAGTCCTCCACATAGAGCCACAGACACCACTCAGTGTAGAGTCACCACGCTTGTAGAACCTGGTCATTGGGTAGCTACATCTGTAGCTATAGCTGTGGTTCAGAGCAGGGCTCCTTAACATCAGGGAGGCTTCTGAGGCCCTCAGTGCCATGTACATAATCAGCACTGAAACCTGCTCTTTGGCCCCTGGCTTAGTGGCCGGCTCCATAGTACCCATGGACCCACTGAGGTTCTCCCAGACCTCTTAGGCTGCCTACTCAGTGTCAGGAGCCTTGGATAGGCTGGCGTCCTTGATGGCCCAACACCTTGGGTTCTTGAGTCTTCAAGGCAAAGACCCCACAAATCCATCTGCACCAAAGGGAACAGTCTGCTGGATCACCAGTGAGTACCATGGATCCTCCTCATCATTGCCTGTTGAGGACATCATGGGGCCCACTCACCAGGTTCTCTAGGGCAATGCTGAGGGGGTTACAGGAGTTGTTGAAGAAGTTCACATTCAACCTCAGCTTGCAGGCATAGGAGCTGGAGTAGCAAGCAGACTCCCTGTTCGATATCCTCTCCTCCACAGCCTCTACCAGGGTGGCCATTTCCCTTCAGGAAAGGGTATCAAAGATGGCCAACACCCTGTGACAAACCCTATCCTTCCCCTGTCTCCAATCAGGCAGAGTGTAAGTACTTTGTTCCAACTCAGTGCTCCCACCCTGTGCTCCCACCCTGCCCTAAATTCCCCAAGTGGTTAAGGAAGATAACTGCAGGGAGCATCAGGGACTACCCAGGGCTACCCAGGCTAAAAATAAACACTCCAGGAGGCTAATTTTTTTTTTTGGTGAAAAATTTATGCCACATGTAGCTTGCGGTTGAGGATTGCCAACCACTAGGTCATCTTTGGCCACCATGACTTTAATACATGGCAAACCATGTCCAAGTTATAGTTTTCCTTCCTGGAAGGTTCCTATAAAGAATTCCTGGTAAGCCTTGAGGAGGGTCTGACTGCTGCCAGGAAAGCCCTTCAATCAGCATCTGACACTGCAGACTCCACCACCTGCGCCATGGCATCTGCCATCTCCATGCAGTGAGCTTCCTGACTGCTCCTCTCTGAGTTGTTCAGTGAAGCTCATCAGTTGATTCAGTACCGCCCCTTGGACAGCCAGGCCCTGTTTGCAGAGCAACTTGCCAGCCAGCTGCATGGGCTGAAGGACACCCAAACCATCCTGAAAACCCTGGGTCTCTATGTGCGGGGACCTGCACATAAGCGGTTCAACATGCAGATCCTCAGGGGCAAGGGAGCCACTTCCATCAAGATCCAATGCACAAAAAGCTCAATGGCTATAAATGTGATATGAGCCACCTAACCCTTCCAGCACCCCCCAGTCAGGCTCAACCCACTCCAAGCAAGGAGCCAAGATTTTGAGGCTATACCTGAGGATGACCTTCCAGATTGTTCCCTAGATCCAGTTTTCCCTTTTTGCAATTGCCTTTCCTTTTTCCTCAGGCACGGACTGTGGTAATCTCAGGCTTCTGTTGCTCACTAGGCTACATCCTCCGATTTCTTTCCATCCCTTCTCCCCACTCATCCATTCCCATTGTCCCACAAGAGTCTCCTCACACAGGAGGTTCAGAATCTGTTACAGCTGGGGGCAGTGGAGGAAGTCCCACCTCCATACCAGAGCAAGGGCTCTATTCCAGGTGTTTTTTATCCCAAAAGCCAAGGGAAGTCTACATCCCATTCTGGACCCAAGAACCCACAACAGATACCTAAAGAAGCTAAAATTTCACACAGTCTCCCTGCCCTCCATTATCTCTTCCCAGGATCTGGGAGATGGGTATGCTGCCCTCGACCTGAAGGACTCATACTTCCATTTAGGTATATTGCCAGGTCCCTTCCTGTGCTTTACAGTGAGTTCTGCCCACTAATAGTTTATGGTCCTCCCATTTGGTCTGGTGACAACACTAAGGGTGTTCACCAAGTACAAGGCAGTGGTAGCAGCTTACCTCAGATAGTGGGGTACTGTGATGTACCCATACCTTGATGACTGGTTGTTAGAAGGCTGCTTCAAGGTGCAGGTCCAATTGTTTTGCAGGCTACATGCTGCTCCCTGGGACTACTGGTGAATAACAGACAATAATGCCACTTTAGTTGCAATGCAAAGGATAGAATTCATTGGCACCATGCAAGGGATTTCCTGTCATTGCACATGTTTTAGGTCCTGACAGACCTCATTGCGGAAGTATCTGCATTTCCCCTGACAGCAGCTGAGTGTTCCTATACCTGTTGGGCCAAATCACAGTGTGTACATACATATTCTGCTATCCCAGGTTGTATGTGTGCCTCCTGCAGCAATGTAGGAGAAGTCATTACACGTACATAGCAAATAATTGAGAGGTGCATGGTTGGCCTGCAGGGTCTTCCTGCCTCACGTCTCAGGCAAAGTGGTGAGAATTCTGACAGACAACACCGCCTGAACATTCTACATCAACAGACCCAGGGGAGTTTGCTCATCCACTCTCTGCCAAGGTGCTATCCAACTCTGGGACTTCTGTATCAGCCACCACATCCATCTGGAGGCTTGTCGCCTTCCTAATGTTAGGAATACACTCATGGATCACCACAGCAGGGACTTGTCCTGTCACCATGGGTGGTCACTCTAGCCAGAGGTAATTTGTCAGAGGCGGGGAACTCACCAAGTAGTTCTGCTCACCCACAGACAAAACAGAAAGCCCCATCCGTTTTGCTCCTGGCAGGGCCTGGGTAAGGACTACTTCTCTGGTGCCTTTCTCCTTTTGTGGACGAGGTACCTGATGTACATGTTCCCTCTGATCCGTCTCATCAGCCAGGCCCTAGTAAAGATGAAGAGGGACAAAACATGGGTTATGATGCCCCAGCAAGGCCTTGCCAGCACTGGTTGAGGACACTTGTGAACATTGCAGCAGACTCCTCTTTGCTCCTTCCCAACCATCCAGATTTGCTGTCAAAGGATCATGGTCAGCTCCTACACCCCAACCTTGAATCTCTTTACCTCTCAACCTGGATGCTCTGTGGCCAAACCCAGAGGAATATACCTGCTTGAAGAGGTCCAGCAGGTCCCTG
The DNA here is from genome assembly GCF_033958435.1 of Carettochelys insculpta. Taxonomy (NCBI): domain Eukaryota; kingdom Metazoa; phylum Chordata; order Testudines; family Carettochelyidae; genus Carettochelys; species Carettochelys insculpta. Next base: position 144,297,942 of record NC_134137.1, read on the forward strand.
TGGGCAGTAGCAGGCCATCAATGATACTGACTTACCTGGCCAAGTTGATGACGTTTTCCAGACGAATGATGGGTGATGCATTGCTTCCTTCCATTCTTCTGTGCAGTTCTTCTTGGATTAATCACTTAGGAATCAGGGTCTAGCACACGCGGCCATCTGTGTGCACCTTGAGGCCATCTGTGCATACCTCCAGCCAATTCAGGGTCATAGAATCATAGAAGCCTAGGGCTGGAAGGGACCCCAGGAGTTCATAAAGTCCTGGCCCCCTGCCTAAAGCACGATCAACCCTAACTAAATCATCCCAGCTGGGACTTAAAAACTTCCATAAATGGAGATTCTGCCATCTCTCTAAGTGACACATTCCAGTGCTTCACCACCCTCCTGGTGAAATACTTTTTCCTAATATCCTACCTATGCCTCCTCATCATATAACTTGAGATCATTGCTCCTTGTTCTGCCAGCCGTCACTACTGAAAACAACCTCTCTCCATCCTCTTTAGAGCCTCCTTCAGAAAGTTAAAGGCTGCTATGAAATCACCCCTCGCTCTTCTCTTCTGCAAACTAAATAAGCCCAGATCCCTCAGCCTGTCCTCCTAGGTCATGTGCTCCATACCCTTACTCAGTTTCCTTGCTCTCTGCTGGACCTGCTCCAATGCATCCACATCCTTTCGAGACTGTGGGGGCGCAGACCTGGACACAACGTTCCAGATGTGGCCTCACTTGTGTCAAATAGAGGGGAATAATAGTGTCTCTAGATCTGCTGGAAATGTTTCTCCTAATGTACCCTAATATGCCAGCCTCTCATCCACTGTAATCCCCAGGTCCTTTTATGCTGCTCTGCTACTTAACCAGTTGGTTCCCAGCCTGTAAAAGTGCTTGGGATTCTTTGTTTTTCTCCTTGTTGAACCTCATCAGATTTCTTCTAACCCAGTCCTCCAATTTACCTAGGTCACTCTGGACCCTGTTCCTGCCTCCATCATATCTACCAGTCCCCCTTGCTTAGTGTCATCCACAAATTTCATGACGGTGCAATCTATCCCCTTATCCAGGTAATTAATAAAGATGTTGAATAACACCAGCCCTAGGACTTATTCTTGGGACACCCCATTTGAAACCGAATGCCAACCAGACACAAAGCCATTGATCACACTACCCGTTGGGCCCAACTGTATAGCCAGCTTTCTAATCCCCTTACAGTCCATTTATCCAATCCATACTTCCTTAATTTACAGGCAAGAATATTGTGGGAGACTGTATCTAAAGCTTTGCTAAAGTCAAGGTATATCACATCCATTGACTTCCGTATGTCCACAGAGCTAGTTACCTCATCAGAGAAGCTAATCAGATTGGTCAGGCATGACTTGTTCTTGGTGAATCTATGCTGACTACTCTTGATCCGCTCTTCCAAGTGCTTCAGAGTGGATTCCATGAGGATCCCCTCCATGATTTTTCCAGGGACTGAGGAAAAGCTACAGTTTCACTTGTGCTTTTACTTTCCTAATTACTCCCCCGCATTCTCCAGCAATATATTTATACTCTTCCTTAGACATCTGTCGAAGTTTCCACTTCTCATACACATCCTTTTTGACTTTAAGCTTACCAAGAATTTCACTGATAAGCTGAGCTGGTTGCCTACCATATTTGTTTTTCATACGGCACATTGGGATGGTTTGGTCCTGTGTCTTCAATAAGGGTCAGGCACTGTTTTCTCATGACATGACAGTCAGATTCCTGAGTGGCCTGGAGGTTCTTTTTCCAAAATTGGGATCTCAGCCTAGTACTCTCCAAGCTCACCAGCCCATCCTTTGAGCCACTGAGCTCCTGTTCCCTTTCCTACTTGTCCAAGAATGTTGCTTGCCTGGTGGTGGTGGCATCAGTGAGACAAGTCTCAGAGATTAAGACTTTGACCTTGGAACTACAGGGTTGGCATTTTAATGCTCGCCTGTGGCCTTCACCCCACCTTCCTGCCAAAGGTGTCATCTTCCTTTCATAGGAAACAGTGAGTGGCATCCAGTGGGATCCTCCCAGGTGGGCAGAGTTTAAGAAAGTACTGGTGCTTTTTGCTCCCCTTCCTTTCCCAATTTTGAGCCCTTTGTGGGACACACGCAAAATGAATCTTTGTCATTTCTAGCAACAAAATACCCCTTGGCTTAAATGTATATGTGCTGTGTTGGTAAACAGGAGAAAAAGAGTGCTAGCTCATTTCTTCTTCTACCTGATTTAAGTAGTGTTTTGCCTTTCAAGAACCTTATTAGTTCCACATGAGGTGTAGCGAACCCAGATCTGTAACATGACAGACCCAATCTCAGCCATTTAGTCATGCTGTCTCTCAGAATGTGCCTGATGAATACTTGTTCTTGTCTCTGTGTTCTGTAAAAAGGGGCTACTCCTCCATCGGCAACATCTTTAATCCACTGTTTCACTGAATTTCTTATCCTTAGTGTTGAGTGCATAGGGGGAATAGCCTTTTCCAAGCTAATGTAATTAATCCTTTAGCCAAAGGGATAGAAATGGGTGATGCAGTGCTGAAAATTTAGGTTAAAATCCGGCTGATTACATGATGGCTGTTATAATGATATGTAATATAATTTGGGGTTTGGAAGTGGGTTATTTTTCTTTTAAAACACACACACACACACAAAAGAAATGGCATACCAAATAAAGCTCTGTTGTTTGCAATGCCATGGACACAAATGTTAGAAAGCCAGATATAAGATCACCCATGCATCCTTAATTCAGCTCCTGTGATAATGTAGCCTTCACTTATATGATCTGACACTGTTTTGTCCCCTAAAGCCATGCCTCGGTGCATGTTATGGACTGTGCTCAGAGAGGCTATGTCTAGACTAGAGGGTTTTGTCAGCAAAACCCGCAGTGTCCAGATTCCCATGGGTGTTCTGTCAACAGTAAGTTGACTGAACGCACCACTTTTGTCAACAGCTGTACACAACTCGCCACGATGAAGAATGCCTCTGTCAACAGAGATCTGTTGACAAAAAGCCAGTCTGGACATTCCAGGGGACTTTCTGTTCAGAGAAAGGGTTTCTGGGACACTGGGCAACCCCGTTTGCTGTGTTTCCAGATGGCTGTTTTGCCAATAGAATGGCCAGGCAATCCGCCTGCTCTCTGTCAACAGAGCAAATCTCTCTTTTGATCCGCCCTGCAGCCTAGCCACAATCTGTTGACAGAAGTTTTTTTCTTTCGACAAATTGCTCTAATCTAGACATAGCCAGAATGAGGCAGCTATTCATTATTGCATTTTATTCTCAATTTTCAGCATGTGGCCTCAGGCCTCAAGTACTTCATGCTATTCCAGAAAAGGCATGAATAACATGCTGCTCTTAAGGGAATAACATAAAGATTTTTAATATAAATATGGTATTTTGCTCTCTTTTAATACATCAGCAAAATTATTTTTATAAAGCCAACTTCAGATAGCAAATTGAGTAAAATATCTATGTTTTTGATGAAATGTAGCAGGATTTTTATTAAGCATGGCAATGTTATCTATCTGGAGGAAAAGTTAAACAAGTTTCAATCACAAATAAAAAACCAGAAAACTGTGGTCAATGTCACACAATAGAGAGTTTGATTTGTGAAGCATTGAGAGCTTCAAACTATGGGGCAGTCTTCAGTATCAATCCATGTTGCATGTGGTCTGTAACAAAAACTCACAGAGCATTTACATGGTGATATTTCCTTTCCTTTTATTTTTTTAAACAGATAATCATTCAAAGCCAATGGAAATCGACGGGGATGTCGAAATACCTCCTAACAAGGCAACAGTCCTTCGGGGCCATGAATCAGAAGTGTTCATCTGTGCCTGGAATCCTGTCAGTGACTTACTAGCGTCTGGGTAAGACAGTGATTGACACCACTTTCCAGGTGTATAAAATCTCATCTGTTCCAATTAGGATTTGTTTAGAGATGCAAAACCATGAGAGATAACTAGAGAAGGAGTGGCCAGCCAGTTAGAGACTAAGAGCAAGATAGCTGTGGATAGAGTGCAAAGAGCCACATGTTATATATTTATTTGTATATATCTGTATATCAATAAATAAATATATAAAATACAGATATATACAAATAAATATATAAGACATGGCTCAATGCCCTCCCTTTCCCTAGAGCCAGCCACTTCTACCATAGGCATTACCACAAAACAAACGCTAAAGTGTAATAATAGCAATAACAGTAAAGGCCAGTGCCCATATCATGTGTTTACAGTAGCCTCCCTAGCTTGCCTCCTCCACACACACATCTTCTGAAACCTCATGTATAGCAAGGACCAACTCCATGTTATTACACTATTCAGAACATACAGACATGCCTCTTCCCTCCCACTGCCCCGGTATATAGTTTAGAGAAGCAGAAAAAGGATATTTACTCAAAAATCAAAATATTTGATTGGTGTTGAGGAATGTGATAAAACTAAGTGGTTATTTTCAAGAAACTAGAGTGTTTTTTTGTTGTTGTTTGCTTGCTTTTCTAAGGCCATTGAAACAGTGAAGTACATAACATGTTATTTACCTAAAGCTACCAACCTCAACATTGCATGAACCTGAATTAAAATTCTTCCACAGTATTGCAATAGCAGTTCAATATTTGCTTAAATGTGGTGGGTGACCATGAGTAACTTTAACTTAAATCCAAGTCTAACAGTGCATATTTGAAAAGAATAAATACCAGTGATTAAAGTGCAATGGTTAGAATATAAATTAAGCTTAACAAATTATTGTTTTGGTGGATGGCTATCTGAGATTATAAGAAATGCTCTCTTTTTATTTACTGGTACATTTACCAAGAATGGCATATATTTCATTTCTGTGATAGGCAATCGTTGTATGGTAATTGAGTTGTACTGATTCATTTGAGGAAATCAGTTCAGGTTAAGGATAGTATGGATTTATTCCAGATATAGATGTTCTGTGTGTGTTAACAACTACTAGAACATAGAGGAGTGCAATTATAAGCAGTTGCTATTAAGTATCATCAAATGGGGAAACATGAGAATTCTGAATGCATTGTTTCCTGGGCTTAAGATATCAAAGTTACATACCAAGCTGTAAAACTATGTTTCTGATGGTTTGAGTCTGGCAGTGTGCCATTGCACAAAAAGTATGGATCAGCAGTTAGGATACAGATCATTGTGAATAGCTGAAAGCTAACTGCGAGGCAAGGCTTTTCCCCAGACTACTGTATACTGGCAAAGCTCTTTCTGTTTCACAAATTCATCTTTCCAAAGAAGGTAATTAAGTGTGCCAGGTAATTCAGTGCACCAGTAGTGAACTGATGGGGTCTAAATTACCACTGCCATGCTGACCAGTATTGTTTCCTTGTAGTCACCCTTCTGACTGCCGGTATCCACCAATTATCTTACAGCAGGGGCTGATAATTAGTGGCCTGTGGGCTGGACATGATTTGTCAGGTTTAGTCCCAGTTGGCTGCCAGTCACTTTATTTATCTAAATGACCACAGATATTGCTACTCACAGCTCCCTCTGGCCACAGTTCACTACTCCTGGCCAATGGGAGCTGCAGGAAGCAGTGTGGGCCTGGGCACCACTTTCTGTAGCTTCCATTGGCCTTGAATGGTGCACTGAGGCCATAGGGAGCTGCAAACAGCCATAGCTCTTGATATATGGGTAAGTAAAGTATCTGGCGACCCACCAGCAGCTAACCCTGACAGACTGCGTCCAGTCTGCAGTCTGCCTATTGGCCAACCCTGTCTTAACTTGTCTTACAGGGTAGGTCTACACAACAGATGTTTGCAGCTGTGGGTCTGAAAAGGTGTGATCCCTGACCACAGTCTTCAGTGGAAACACAGCTGTACTAGCAAAGCTGTACTTTCTCTTGATTAGCTTGTTTCGCTCATGGCGCGGGTGGTGGAGTGTTTACTGTGCCAGTATGTAACAGAGCTTTGCCAGCATGGCTGCATCCACACTGGGAGCGCTTTGCCCTGACATTTTGCCAGCAGTCCTATAGGAGTAAAGTGCCACAAGGTAGACATGGCCATATTTAGATTTGGACCTGGGCCCGTCTTTTATTCTGTGTTTATACAGCACTTCCTAAGCATTTAGACCACCATCACCACCCTGCCGCGCAGCTACTGCTACTACTCCTAAATGAAATCAGTAATCATCATCATTGTTGAAAGCTCTTTACACAAGAAAAGACTAATTTTCAGAAAACTGTATTAACAAATACAAATTTTGATTATAAGCTTTTGTGGGCAAAGACCCACTTTGTCAGATGCCGGAGTGGTGTGGGCATCTGACGAAGCAGATCGTTGCCCATGAGAGCTTATGCTCCAAATTATCTGTTAGTTTATAAAGTGCCACAGGACTTCTTGTTGTTTTTGAGCTCACAAACTTACTCGGCTACCTCGCTGATACAAATTTTGATGTGCTGTTTGAAACGTTAAAAGAATAGCCCAGAATGAAGCATCAAAGAGCCCACAGTAAAGCACTCTGAGGGCTCTTCCACATGAACAAGCAGGCCAGAGCCTGACTCTGCCATCTGTTTGACACTTAGCTGTCCATGTGCTCCCTGCTGACTCGCATTAGTAGCTTGTTAGTGTACTTAGATATAGTCCTCTTTCAAATAAGACTAGCTCCAAGTATACTAACAAACAATTAGTCTCAGAGGGGTATATGACAAAGTGGGTTTTATCTATGAAGGCTTATGCCTAAATAAATCTTTAAGGTGCCACAGAACTCCTTATTGTTTTAACAAACTATTAATGCATATCAGCCAGGTGCACATGGACAGTTAGATCATATGCTAGACTGGGGTAGATTAACACCCCCAACATGAACATAATTGTTCATGTGGAAAAGCCCTTTGTTAGAAGGTTGTGTTTCAGAATGAATTTCCAGAGATTGTACAGATCCAGAGTCTGACCATCTTTATGGATCACTGAAAACCCTTCCTATTTGATACAACTTGCCACCATGATAACATTGCCTGTGTCTACACGTGCCCCAAACTTCGAAATGGCCATGCAAATGGCCATTTCGAAGTTTACTAATGAAGCGCTGAAATGAATATTCAGCGCTTCATTAGCATGCGGGCGGCAGCCGCGCTTCGAAATTGACGCTCCTTGCCGCCGCGCGGCGCGTCCAGACGGGGTTCCTTTTCGAAAGGACCCCGCCTACTTCGAAGTCCCCTTATTCCCATGAGCTCATCGGAATAAGGGGACTTCGAAGTAGGCAGCATCCTTTCGAAAAGGAGCCCCGTCTGGACGAGCCGTGCGGCGGCAAGGAGCGTCAATTTCGAAGCGCGGCTGCCACCCGCATGCTAATGAAGCGCTGAATATGCATTTCAGCGCTTCATTAGTAAACTTCGAAATGGCCATTTGCATGGCCATTTCGAAGTTTGGGGCACGTGTAGACACAGCCATTCATAGCATCAGTTGCTCCCTTTCCCCGCATCCTCCCAATAAAATAGACCTTACCCCAAGCACCACTTTTTAGATCCCAAACAGAGAAAAAAGCTGGGCTGTGTAGTCCACAAGGAGCTTTGGGTTTTTTCAATCTTCTTTATGAAGAAGGGTTTCAGATATGATAGAAATGTGTGGCTATAGAAAATTCTACAATAATCACATGGAAAGATTAATTGCACATTATGGAGCAACTCAACATCCCCAAATCAAATTAATTGTATGTTGTAGTTTGGGCTGATAAAATTTGGATGCATGGCCACAAAAAGCTCAAGTGTTCCTCAGCCATAGCTCCAGTAATTACCATCTGTTCTTAAAACGCATTGTACCAATCTCTGTGGAGTCTGATTTATTCTGTACAATATATCTTAACATCTAAGCTTCAGTTCTGTGAACTTAGTTTTATGCACACATGATTTATGTATATGTATGACACTTGCTCCAGTCAAAGTCATAGGACCGTTGTTCCCATTGCAGCACAAACATGTTAAAAGATGACACACCTGCTGTCAGAAGTGCACAGTGGAAGGGGTCAAGCCCTAATAGTTCAGTCATGTGGTGCAGAGGTCTGCCGAAGGACAGATAATTGTATGGTCAGGGCCTAAAGTACATGACAAAAGCTGTAAAAACTAGTGTGGGTGAAAATGAGGGTGGATAAAAGGAAAATAGTGATACGGAAATGTGGTTGTCAAGCTATGATGAAAATATAACTAATTTTTAGTAGTTCCTATGTGCGAATCAGTATGTTTTCTCATTGTTTGGGAATTACCTGTGTTCCAATTAATTTTCACACTTGATTTTTACTTTTAGGAAAAGTTGTATCTGGTTATTTAGTTTTTTTCCCCTGTCTTGTTTATTTATTTATATTTTTATTGAACAACAGTAAAAGATCATCCATTCAATGACCAGGGCTCTATAGTAATATCTTAAAAATAAGGTAATAAAGAATGGAGCCTGTCTCTTGCCACATGTCAAATTAGATTCAGTAACTCATCCACAATATAACAAAAATTATTCTGAAACTTGCATCTGAAGTTTAGCAATAACAAAATCTGACGGGGTTGGGCAAGGCAATTAACCAGCCAATTTCTTCATACTTCTAGGGCTGTTTTAAGTACAGTCCTGACAGCCATGGACTGAGGGTTTTATTTGACCTATAAATAAAATTCTGGAGAGAGCCTGATCCTTGATTTTTAATTGAATGGGGGTTGGAGAATATGCAACTAAAAAGGAAAAAGAAAAGACAATCTTTCAGAAATAAGCTTTTCTAAAGTTGGGCAATAGTTTCCCCAAGGGAAAATCAGTACAGTACTTCTATTGCTCAAGTGTTCATGACTTGCATGCCAGAATCAAGTTCTTTATCATGGAGATTAGAATGCTTAAAAGGGTTAAAGAAATTAAATATCTTCCCAAATTGTGCATGAACCGTGGTCCTCTAATAATGCAGGGTTCGCTGAATCATTCAGCAGAAATCAGGATACTTTTCTTGAGCAGAGAATACTTTTCACAACAACAAAAGGGAAGACACACAAATACCCCTGCCATGCACTGATAGGCCTGTGGAGCTACTCTACAGGGACACAGAGCAGCTTATATAGCCTTGGGAGGAACAGAATGGAAAAACAAAATTAAAATACTGGAAAACAAAATTGCCCAAGCGGAGACTGAATGCTGAATAAATAAAACCACTGAAAGTGAAAATACAGCTCTTCTAGAATTAGCAAATAGCAAACTGGATCTGATAGCCAGGTTGCTAAAAATTGCTTTTAAACATGGGTACAAACTAGATTATTATAATTAGGGTAATGGTAGCTCTGAATCTTACATAATGGAGAAGCCAACAACAGCATTGAGGCAAATTCCCAAGTAGCTGGCATGTTAAACCATTATCCCACTTTTATTAATAAAACATGTATGTCCTATAAACAATCATAAAGTACGAGAGCTAAAAGTGATTCTTAGCCTTTAAACGTCATAAAATAATCTAGCCAATTTTCCTAAACTCACTGGTCTAAGTTCAATATCTCTATGGACGTGAGAGGTTACATTAGAAGTTCGTGCCACCACAATTGCAGTTTTCCTGGGGACAAACATTCTGACCCAAATTTTTACTAGTCATTTGGAGTGACAGCTGGAAATATTTTGTTCTGTCAGTGGCCCCTTTTTATAGGAGCTGATGGAGTGGTCCTAAACTGGTGATAAAGTCGAAGGAGCGAAACACACATAGCCCTTCTATGTAACTCAGATTTTAAGCAAAATGTGAATCTATGGACTAGTTGCATTTGTAAACTCTGATCTAGAAATCAGGGCCAAAGAATAATGAATAGAAATAATGATTAAAGTAACAGTTGACCTACATCATTCAGATTTCAAACCAGATTAAGACTTGAGACATCATTTGAACTTCATTTGTTACTTTATCGTTTTCTCTTTTTTTTAATGTTGAAAACGTTTTAGTTATTGACATCAAGAAAGCATTCAGTTCAGTTGGGTAGGATTTTCTATTCAATGTCTTTAAAAGCATGTGTTTTAGAGAGAAGAATTTTGTTTTAAGAATTCAATCACAAAAGAAACATGCTTTTCTTACCCTGTAGCAATATATTTCCTAAATTTCATTATTAACAAGATGCACTAAAACATGAGGTACAGACTGGGAATGTAGGCAATAAAAATTACTTTACATGTATGAATTCCTGAAAATATAAGAAATATTCTAATTCTGTATTAAGTTCTACTTTCTGCATCTCAAAGTAAGTAACCCAATGGATAAATACAAGCAATTCGTGATTGCAAAAAGAACAAGTCCCAATAAACAGGAAAGTGGAATCTCTACCATCTTGTTGTTAATTAATTTTTGGCCTCAAGGACATTTTCCCACTGGAAGATAGTCTCATGTAAATCCACTGCAAATATGGTAGAGTCTGACTTCTTCTCCATGCCATTCCCAAGATAGAGGATCAAGATTTCAACCTTCAGGAAAATGACCAAATTAGATAAGACTCAGTCCATTAAACGGATCTTTTACTCCTTACTTTGGTCTCTAGCAAATACCGATAGGAGTGTGCCTACCTTACAGTCCATCCCTCGCCAAGAACAAACTATTATGTCAATAGACATTTTACTGCTGCAAATTTTGGAACAGATCACCAGGTCTGTCCAAGTTGCACTGAGCACAGAACCTTACCAGCAGCAGACGGAAAAGTGGAGGTAAACCACTTTTGTGCTCCCTTGATTCAGGGACTGATTTGAGGCTTGCTTGCTCCATGGCTTAAATTAGAGCAAATGGACTATTCTTCCAGCTGGGGAATCACTGGAACACAGGCTACATCTAGATTACAGCAATTTGTTGACAGAATTTTTTGTCAGAAGATATCTTCTGACAAAACTTCTGTTGACCGCAACCAAATTGCCAAGCGGATTGCAAGAGCTAACAGTTTTGTCAACTGAGAACAGCTGGACTGCCCAGCCCCTCTCTCAACCAAAGCGGCCAACCAGAAGGACAACAGACAGGGGTGCCCAGTGTCTCGGAAGACTTGGTTGTCGACAGAGGTCCCCCCCAGAATGTCCAGACCAGCTTTCTGTCAACAGATCTCTGTCGACAGAGGTGTTCTTCCTCATGGGGAGTGGGATAACGCTGTTGATAAAAGTCCCATATTCTGTCTATTTACTGTCAACAGAACTCCTTGAGAATGTGGATGCTCTGCAGGTATTGTCAACAAAATGCCAGTGTTGCCAACAAAACGCTCTAGTGTAGACGTAGCTACGGTTTGCTCTTGCCCCAATCTACACCCTGGAATGACCTTACAGAGGGCCACACTGGTTCTAGTGGCATCCAATTGCCACAATATCACTAGGGAATCCCCAGATGTTGTCAGTTTTAAATCCTCTTTCTGCTACTGGAATTGCATAAAGGGAGCTTAGCCTGGATTGAGGAGCTGACCTATATGCACTGGCTTTTCAGTCAGGCTTTTGTTACTTGTTTGTTGTATAACTTTTGTGAGATTGTGGGATGTGTAAGCCAATACAAAGGCGAGCTGCACATGGGCTGTACAGTACTGCGGGCAAGAGAGCATCTTGCATTCAAAATGCTTTGTAAAAAATATTGGTGAAATGAGAGGTTGATTTAAATAAAGCTTCTTTTAATTTATGAACTTGAATGAGGATTATTCTCATCAAAAACAGACAAGATCACAAATGTGTGAATCAGGGTGCAGGGCAAAGGAGCAAAGAGCAAAGGAACTCGCCAGTAGTTGCTTATTTTTTATAAGCTTCAGATGTTCTTTCAGCATACCCAAAGATTTCTGCCTTCCTTATAAGGACATCTCACTATGAAGAGCTCATCTCAGTGTGTTTGTTTTTGTAGATCTGGAGACTCAACTGCCAGAATATGGAATCTCAATGAAAATAGTAACGGCGGTTCCACTCAGCTAGTCTTGAGGCATTGTATAAGAGAAGGTGGACACGATGTCCCCAGCAATAAGGACGTGACTTCATTGGACTGGAATGTGAGTTAACTTCTAGAGCCAGTCACCATTTTTAAGTGAATAAACTTAATTCACATGCAGTGGTAGAGACTGTGCTTTTATAGTTGAGGTGATCAGAAATTCTTCTCTACCCTATTAACTTCCTTGTGGATTTCAGAAAGTCATAAGAGATTAAACTTCCATCTGTTGGGCTGAAATTTTCTAGGGCTTTTGATTTCTTTGGGCTTAATAATTAAGGTATTTGTATATTTATGTATGGGGATTGTGTGTAAATATGGCTCAACTGTTTTTAAGCTTGAGGAACTAAAAAAGAAAATGTCAGTGGGACTCCATATCAGAACAGGATTCCAACTGAATCTGTTGGCTAATCATGACTATTATTATTGTGCCCCTATGTGAGCTAGAGGTCTTGCAAAATAAACAGGTAAGGTCCCTCCCCCAAAGAGCTTGCCATCTGAATTGAAGACTTAACATAAATGAATGAAGGTTATACATAACAGAGGAAAGTCAGGCAGAACATGGTTAACAAGGAAGACAAAGATGAAAGATAATGAATGTTTTTATTTAATTCACTGTGGGCTCTGAGGCAAAGGGGAATTTTGGGGAAGGATTTAAATAAGGAGACAGTGGCAACTTGATGATAGACCAGCATAATGAAATAGACAATTCAGTGCATAGTGGGAGGCATGAAAAAAGATTTAAGAGGCAATTATGGGACAAGTGGTAGAAATGGATAGGAAGGGGCACCCTTCAATGGGCAATCATATTTAATTCCTAGATCTACTGTGATGCAAGTTGAACCTCTCTAGTCTGGTGTTTTCTGGTCTGGCAATATCTGTGGTGTTGCATGGTTTTAGTTAGCCAGATGTCCACTTGTTATGTCTGTGGCCAATTTTTAGCAATCCCATAAAGTCTGCTTGCAGCCACCAGTCCTGGCTCTCAGTGTTCTGTGTTGTTGTTTAACTGTAATTTTCCCCCTAAATGTCTTCTAAGAGCCAAGTAAGCAATAGAAGTGTTAGTCATGTGCTAGAGAATGTTGACCTACTATGGTTTGGCAAATTCTCTGGTTTGGCACTGGTCAGGTCCCAAGGACGCCAGACTAGAGACATTCAATCTATACCAATATTTGTCCCAAAATTTATTCCAGAATTTGTGTAAGCAAGTACTTCTAATGAAATAATCAATGTGATCCCAAATTGTAACACAGTTTTCAATGACAATTGAAACTAAAGAAAACTGGTATCTTATGTGATCCAGATTTGGGTAATATTTGTGCATCTTCCACTTGACCTGTCTTTTCCCTCTCTCACGTTGTCTTTTGTAATTATCACTTTCACGTTCATCAGCATGTAATTTGAACATATGTCCCAGTAAACTAACATTAAGTTTTGATTTCTTTTCTACATCTTTCTATATTTGAGTTAAATGCACATCTACTGTCTTACTCTCTTTGGAGGACAGGAATGGGCATACCTGCTGATGGATTATTTTAGGCTTTCTTAACAGCTGTTTATGCTGGATGTAAGAAGGCCACCTGCAACGTTCATCATCATCCAGGCTGAAACTTTCAAATCAGTTAACAAGTAAAAAACAGAAGTTATTGTATTCAGTTTTCGTATAGATCATACTGTAATTAGAAACACGATCAAGAAACATGCAAATGAAAAATGATGTGCTAAATTAGCCTGTGCTGCTTCCTGCAGATCCCACTGGCCAGGAACAGTGAACTCTGGCCGTTAGGGCCACGAGCAGCTGTACCTGCAGATGTGCAAATCAATAAAGCATCTGATGGCCATGACCCCTGGAATAAATGCTCTAAAATTCCTTTTTCTCCAGTTACAGATTCCCATAACAATCATTTTATCTCAGTTTTGTCTCAATTCTTTTGGCTAAGTTATTCTATCTGATAGTGCAACTCAGTGTTTGATGGTTCATTTCTGGTTTTTATTCTCTCTCTCCAACAGTGCTAACCTCAGATTTAGGCTGTAACCTAGTGATGACTCTTGCTTGCTTTCTTTGTGAGTTAGCAATTTTCCCTTACTTTAGAATTCAATGGCTTGAGGGATTAGATGAAGGAATCAGGGCTGATTCAATATAATCTGTGTTTACCTTTTGTTTATATTGTTTTTTCTACATCCAACAGAGCGATGGAACGCTATTGGCTACAGGATCATATGATGGTTTTGCAAGAATATGGACAGAAGATGGTGAGTCATTCAGCAGTTACTGTTTTCAGTGATTGATAGTACTATATTCTTAGACAGATTGTAATGCTAATATTATTTGTTTTTACATTTCAGGTAACCTTGCAAGCACCTTAGGTCAACATAAAGGTCCCATATTTGCTCTGAAATGGAACAAAAAGGGGAATTACATTTTAAGTGCTGGTGTTGATAAAGTTAGTATCAAAAACATGTAACATTGATTTGTGAATGTGCGGATGCTGTAAGCTTTTATTGTTTGCATTTCAATATATCCTTTTTCTGTTTTGAGTATTCAGCAAAATTTGCCTAATTTGTTTTGCTGGGTCTTGATTTCATCAGAACAAGTGACTAGCTATTCTCCTGTGGCTGGATAAATATGTACCATCTGACATAAATTTTTTAACAAATCCTCTCTTCATTGTCTAAGACACATTGAATCCTAAGCATTTCTCATGCAAGCAAAGTGAAAACCTCATTCCCCAATGTATTAATATACAGTTAAGTCTATGTCTGCACTAGACAGTTTTGTAGACAAAACTTGGGTTTTGTCAACAAAACTCACAGAGCATCTACACAGAAAATGGCTACGTTTACACGTGTATGCTACATCGAAATAGCTTATTTCAATGTAGCGACATCAAAATAGGCTATTTCGATGAATAACGTCTACACGTCCTCCAGGGCTGGTGCCGTCGACGTTCAACGTCGACGTTAGGCAGCACCACATCGAAGTAGGCACTGCGAGGGAACGTCTACATGCCAAAGTAGCACACATCGAAATAAGGGTGCCAGGAACAGCTACAGACAGGGTCACAGGGTGGACTAGCGCTTCCGGGGCAACAGCTAGCCGCTCCCTTAAAGGGCCCCTCCCAGACACACTCAGCCTGCACAGCCCGCGGTCTGCAGAGCCATAGGCACGCACACCTCGAGCTACGCAGTCATGGACCCCCAGCAGCAGCAGCAGCAGCCAGAGGTCCACACAGCCGCCCCTGTAGGAGCAGTGGTCGCCCTGCTCAATGCCATGCAGGAGGCAGCTGATCACATCCTAGCCACAGAGGAGGAGCTGCCCGCAGGGGAGGAGGACGCAACACCCAACCCTGCACCACCCTGCCCCCCCGCCACCTCACACACCACCGGCTGTGGAGCTACCCCACCAGCACTGACTGGTGGGAGTGGCTGGTGCTTGGAGAGTGGGACGACGACTGCTGGCTCAGGAACTTTCGCATGAGCTGGCAGACATTTCTGGAGCTATGCCAGTGGCTCACCCCCGCACTGAGGCACCAGGACACCTTCATGCGGCGTGCCCTCGGTGTGGAGAAATGGGTCGGCATCGCTGTCTGGAAGCTGGCCACTCCAGACAGCTACCGATCCGTGGGCCAGCAGTTTGGCGTCGGCAAGGCCACCATCGGGGCTCTCCTCATGGAGGTAAGAGGACCCACGGGGGGAGGGGGAGGCAGCCCTGGCAGGGTAGGGGAGGGGAGGGGAGCTCTGGCAGGGGAGGGGATGGGAGGGGAGGTGAGGGGAAGGGAGCCCTGGCAGGGGAGGGCCACACACACCCTGCACACCCCTCACTGGTGCTCTCCCATGTGCTTCCCCTGCAGGTCGTCCGCACCATCAACGCCCTGCTCCTCCACAGGTTCATGAGGCTTGGGGACCCGGATGCTGCCATCGCGGGCTTTGCCACCCTGGGCTTCCCCAATTGCTTCTGGGCTCTGGATGGGACCCACATCCCCATCCGCGCCCCGGAGCACAGTGGAGGACGCTACCTAAACCGGAAGGGCTACCACGCAGTAGTCCTCCAGGCCTTGGTGGACAGCCGGTGCCGCTTCCTGGACATTTATGTTGGCTGGCCTGGCAGCACCCATGAAGCCCAGATATTCTGGAACTCGGGCCTGTGCCGCCGGCTGGAGGCGGGGACCTACATCCCCCAGCGAGAGATCCCTGTGGGGGACACCACCATGCCCCTCTGCATCATCACAGATGCGGCATACCCCCTCCGGCCCTGGCTCATGCACCCTTACACGGGCCACCAGTCAGCCAGCCAGGAGCGCTTCAACATGCGCCTGAACCACGCGCACCAGGTGGTGGAGCGCACATTTGGCCGCCTCAAGGGGCGCTGGAGGTGTCTCCTCACCCCCCCTTGATGCGGGCCCCACCAACATCCCCTAGATTGTGGGCGTGTGCAGCGCCCTCCACAACCTGGTTGAGAGCAAGGGGGAGGCCTTCTTTCAGGGTTGGGCTGTGGAGGCCGGTAGGGCCAATGTGCAGCCGCCCGCTGCCCCCAGTCGCCAGGTGGACCCCGAAGGGACCCGGGTCCGGGAGGCCCTGTGGGCCCAGTTCGACGAGGCCGTGGGGTAAACACTGGCAGGCCCCCCACTGCATGCCCCCCATTCTCCACAACACTCCCTGCCCCTACACCCACACCACAGAGCACCCAAGAGCACTCCCCCCACACTTTTCTTGTAAATAAAAACAGACATGTTTTTCGTCAAACCAGAATATAAATCTTGAACTCTTCTTCTTATATTATAACTATGTACAGCCAAAATAAATATTATATATATACGTATTATAAGATGAAAGGAAAAAAAAGGGGAAGACAAGGAAGGGGAGAACTATTTTCATGGGGGGGCAGGTATCATCATAACATAACAGAACAGGGGTCTAATACAAACTATTTACAAAACATAGGTGAGGGGGATATATACAAAGCGGGGGGCATGTCCTGGGCCCCACGCCCCCTAATGTCCAGCGCTGGGGGTGGGCGGCCGCGACCTGCGCCTCGGCCGCAGCCCACGCCGGGGCTGGCTGGGGGCCGCGCGGACCAGGAGTTAAGGCCGGCGGGTGTCAGCTGGCCCCAGGTCCCCCTCGGCGGATGGGCCCTTGGTGGCAGGTGGCGGTGCGACAGCGGGTAGAGCAACGGGTGGAGTGGGCAGAGCGGCGGCCAGTGCGGCATGGGGGGCCAGGTAGTCCGCTATGCGCTCAAAAGTGCGCATAAAGGCCCCCCATGCCTCCTGGCGCCAGGCCAGCGCCCGCTTTTGGAGGTGGAGGCGCCGCTCCTCCACCCGCAGACGCTGCTCAGAGACCTCCAGCTGCCAACGAAGGATGGCCAGCAGCTGGGGGTCCATCGCCGTCCGGGGGTGGTGCTGGCTCCACCGTCGTCCCCGCCCTGGGGCCGGTCGGTGCTCTGCCGAGGGGCTGGCCTGGAGTGATGGCCCCGGTGGGCTCTCCGGGACCACTGACACCTCGCCGGCGCTCTCCGGTCCTTCCGATGGTGCAGCCGCGGAACACGGGGGGGGTAGAAGAGTGCAGACAGCCATTAGTGTGGGCCCCAAGCCGTGGCCCTTGTCCCCCCACCCCTCTGCTGCTGGTTCCCCATTCCCATCCCCAGGAGATGCTGCTGCTGCTGCTGCTGCTGCTGCTGCTGCTGATGATGATGATGATGGGTGTCCTGCCCCCACCCCTGGGGGACCCTAGGTTCCGCTCCCCCCATCCCCAGGGATGGGGCATGGCACTGTCATGCTGGGGGGGCAGGGGCTGATGCACTCTTCTGAGGGACATGCTCTCCTTGGGGCCATGGTCATCTGGGCATGTGGAGGGCCCTGGTCATATCTGTTACCCCCACCCCTCAACCCCGGGGGTGTGCACCGGGGGGTACATACCTGATGGTCCACTCCCACGGTCGGGGGACACCCGGTGGGTGGACGCCCTGCTGGAGCTCCATGATGGCAGGATTATTTGGAGTCCTGCGTCACTGGAGGAGGACTCCCCCTTCTCCTCCTCCTCCTCCAGTGCCCCAGGGGTGGGCTCCTGGGGGGGCCCCTGGGGTGCGTGGCTTACCTCCGGGGCGGACTCCGCCTCTGGGGCCTGCTGGGGCTCGTCGGCCGAGGTATCAAGAGTGGCCGGAGGGGAGGAGGTGTGCCGGGGGCCCAGGATGGCCCTGAGCTCCCTGTAAAAGGGGCAAGTGGCGGGGGCGGCCCCAGATCGGCCGGCCGCATCCCAGGCCTGGGCGTAACCCTGCCGCAGCTCCTTGACCTTACTCCTGACGTGGTCAGGAGTGCGGGCAGGGTAACCCCGGGTGGCCAGGCCCTCGGCCAGCCGAGTGAACGCATCCACATTCTGCCTCTTGCTCCCCATTACCTGGAGTACCTCCTCCTCACTCCAGAGCCCCAGCAGGTCCCGAAGCTCGGCCTCCGTCCAGGAGGGGCCCCACTGCCACTTCCCAGCCTGGCTACCGGTCTGGGAGCCCTGGATCCCCTTGGGTGGGGGTGCCCTGGGGGGGCTTGGGGGCAGCCATCGCAGCGCTGGGGGGTTGTTCTGGCTGCAGAGGAGCGTGCAGGCTGGCCGCGTGACTGTGCTGCTGCCTGCACGCTCTCTCAGCTTCCTGCACAGGAAGGCAGGGGGCGGGGAGCTTTAAGGGGCTGCTGCACACGGCGACCATCGAGCTCAGGGTCTGGAGAGAGCGTCTCTTAACCCCTCAGCTGATGGCCGCCATGGCGGACCCTGCTGTTTTGATGTTGCGGGACGCGCAACGGCTACACGTTCACTACTTCAACGCTGAACATCGAAGTAGGGCGCTATTCCCATCTCCTGATGGGGATAGCGACTTCGACGTCTCCCCGCCTTACGTCGATGTCAACTTCGAAATAGTGCCCGCCACGTGTAGCCGTGACACGTGTAGCCGTGAGCAGATCAAAATATCATCTGCTTTCATGTGTAGACATGATCTGTCGACAGAAGTTTTGTCAGAACATCTCTTCCGATGGTGACTTCTGTAGACAGAAGCTTCTTGTCTAGGTGTAGCCATAGTCTAGCAATTATAAATACCTTAGGAGAGGGAATTTGTTTTAAATGATCTTGTGGCCTGTAGTTAATTTCAACAGTCAGACAAATCTGAGTAAAGAATGTATGGTTTTGTTTGCAAATCAAGCAAAATCTGGTGATTTCCTCTCACAGTCAAACACAATGGCTGTGTCTATACATGCCTCTCCCTTTCAGAAAGAGAATGTAAATGACACAGATCGGAACTGGTTACTGAGGGTCTGATGTGAATATTCAGCACCTCATTAGCATAACGGTGCCCAGTTGCACTTCAGGAGTGCTGCTTTTGAAACACAAACTGGCTGTATAGACGCAGGCGCTTTGAAATATACCCCAGACTTTGAAATTCCCTTATTCCCAATTCATTTTGGGAATAAGGGAATTTCGAAGTCTGGGTTTATTTAAAAGCACCTGTGTCTACACGGCCAGTTTGTTATTTGAACGCAGCGCTTTCAAAGTATGACTGGTTGTCATTATGCTAATGAGATGCTGAATATTCATATCAGTGCCTCATTAACAAGTTCTGATCCATGTCATTTATATGCCCTTTCCAAAAGGGAGGGGCATGTGTAGACACAGCCAATGTGACAACTTCAGCTAGGTGTACTGATTGAGGTAGCAATTGAAAACTCAGATTACTACTGAGCAGAAAGGTATTTGATCTGGAATTGTAAGGTAACCTCCCACAGACCCTTGTAAACAGAAACTTGGAGTTTTATACCCACTAGTCATACAGTAACTTTTATCTCCCAACTGTAGTAGTAGTATTCCAGTGGACATATAATAACCATCGTTCTTTAGATAGCTACATTATCAGTGAAACCAGGTCTCCCATATTTGTGAGCTGAAAGTATATTTTGCCTATACATTTACAATTCACAAAAAAGGTAGTGCTTGCTTCTATACAGATTTTGCTTACATTTCTTATAGCTGTGGGTTGTGTCCATGGGGAGCAAATTCTGCATTCATGTGGCCCACCAGAGTACAGCATTTATATTTGTGTTAGATTAAGGTCTCACATGGTGTCTCAGTAATGATATTTACAATATTTGTTGGGTTTTCATAATACAGCTCAGTTTCTGTCATGTTAAAGGAGGAAAAGCCTCATCTAAAAGAGATGCCAATTGAAATAGCTGTAGCAAAACGCTCAGAAAGATCAGCCTTATAAAGTTGCTCAGAGCTGTCTTCTGGATAATATATTTAAGCAGGAACCCACACTCATTGTGTTCATTGCTGCCTCTGTAGTAAGTGACAGTTCAATATCTGTAGCTGAATTATTTTCTCCTCACTAGTGTAATTGGAACAGATTTATGGGTATATTGTTGTGCAGTACCTAAGGCGCTCAACAATCAAAAATGCTATCAGTGCGTCTTCTGGAATTGCTTTGTGGTGAACTCTTCTTTTTCTGATACTTTTCCAAGAGAAATTGTAATTAATTTTTTTTCTCTTTCTGGACATAGACAACAATTATTTGGGATGCACACACAGGGGAAGCTAAGCAGCAGTTTCCTTTCCACTCAGGTAAATGCCATTTACATTTTGTTTCAAAAAATTGTTTTTCCTGAAACTCTTAGTTTTGACAGCCAGAAAATATCCCCTGTGCAATATTTATCAAACAAATTCTGACCCACACTTCATGCCTTACTTTGCATGGGCTTCTATGTCATGGTCTTGTCTTCGGATCAGGAGAAGAAGGGGTCAGTGAGGACCAACCCTGTAGGCTAGAGTGAATTTGCTTTACTGAAATTCTAGGAGGCTGTTTGTCATCGATAGCTACCTAATGAAAATTATTCATCTATATTCTACAGACTTGATCTGGTCCAGGGTTAACGTGGTGGCCCTGCCTTTATTGAATGAGCAAGTGGGTGGGTTGGTTGGTTGATGGGGACCACCCATATTTCTTCTCCTGCTCCTAGAGTCCCATGCTGCAAAACACTAGATGTAGATTCCAGCTGCAAACACTGACTGAAGGAATTCCTTAAACTGTGAAACTCAGATGTAGTGAGAAATTTGATCATCCTGAAGTTTGAGCTAGGATTTGTTTGGCCCATTTTTAGAGGCCAGTTGCTAAATCCACATCTGGGTTGAGATTTGGAAATCCACCATCTCCAAAAGTTTGACTGTATTTAAGTGTGGGGTTTTGTCCATATCTCTAGTGGAAAATCGCAAGAGGCACTCCCTGTTCCTAACATTTGAAGATGTTACCAGGTAGTCTTGGGCAACAAGCAAGCTGTGACCTAATCTTGGAGCTCCATGTGATCAGCCCTCCAGGCTGATGTAGTTAGGTTCAAAACGTGAGATTAAAAAAATGTTTAAAATGAAATATTTCCATTAGGTGTAATCATATAGTGATACAGGTTAAAACTCCAAATCTGCCATTCTCTTGTCCAGCAACATCCATCATCCAGCAGGGCCACATATCTTGTAGGACCAGAGGGTCCCAGGCTGGGAGGAGAAGGCGCCAGCCAAACCAGCAGCAGAAGCCCAGGGCTGGGCAGCCACAGCTGGTCTGGCTGCAAGGGGGAGCTAGCAGCAGCCAGGGAGCCCAGGCTGGGAGTGGTGGCCTGAGGTGGTAAGCTGACAGCTTATCACTTGTGCTGCGTGGGAAGCTGTGGCCCTGGGAATCTGTGGCTGGAAAGGGATGGCTGGGGATGGGGAGCCTGAGTAAGGGAGAGGAGGTTGGGAAGCTGTGGGAGGGGACCCCAGGAGCAGGGGCTCAGGCCAGGAAAGGGGCAGAATTGATCATCCATCATCTGGCAAAATCCCTGGTTCTGGGCCACTCAGGTCCCGAGGGTACCAGATGAGGAAAGTTGAACCTGTATTTCCTGTCCTCAAGCTGGCATTATAATCAGTAACAAAATCCAAATACCACCTCTAGAAATGTTATAGTCCCCCTTGGGTTTAACACCAACGAGCTAATTCATTTGTAAACATCGGTGTCCTCATCTAAACAAAGTGCTAAGTTCATATTTAAACACATGCTATTGAGCACATTTTGTTGGCGAAATAGCTAATGGTCAGCTAACCTACTTAAACCTTCATTCTTTTTCTAATTGAGATAAACAATTTCTCCACTGTTGTCTGGCCAATAACCTGTAGGTCTTAGCGAAGGCCAGTTGTAGTAACTGGAAGTATTTCCATTGACATCAGTGGGCTTTGGATCAGAGCCATGTGTAATGCCTAGTTTTGGCCTTCCAAGAGCAACTTGTTCTGTGACAAGAACTTATAGCCTGTCTAGGGACAGTCGTGTATCTCCTCAAGTCTAGTGTAAACTAGGGCTTAAAGGTATGGTGTTTCTAATACGTGCATGTTAAAAGTCAAGTATAGACAAGGCACACTCCCTTTAATATGTGCTAATCGGGTCCACTTAAAACCTGGGAGCCAAGACTTTAACCGGATCTTTTTAGCATGTATTAAAATCGGCCCTGCCTTTTCTACACTAGACTTTTAGATCATGTGAGTAAACATGTTAGCCAACACATCCTAATGCACAACAGTTTATCCTAGTCGAGACAAGTCAGAGTCCTACTCTACCTGGGCTGGAAGGTCTCCATGCCCCTGAGGTTTCTTGATAGATAGGTAAAGTCTTGTAGACCCAAACCTAAAACTCCCATAAATTTCACAATGGCCTTTAGATATCTTGCACGCATCCAGGGTTTGATCAGTCCTTTTATAAATTTTACTGTTATTCTTCCCAGGCCCCAGAGTAGACTTCAGCTAGAACATATTTCCAATGTTTATTCCATTAAAATTCAGTGAGAGAATCCTGATGTCAGGTGTTTTGATGTTTGGACACACATACAAAGCACTACCTAAGCATAAGTTGGCACTGGTTAATAATGAGAAAAATTTAGCTAATTATTTATTACAGTTTATCACTGGTAGCCTTATCATTGCAAATTTTATGTGGGTTTTTGCATTCATGGAAAATGTTCAGTGAATGCATGTGCCATATTTAAGGAAAAACCATGCCTAATACAATAGTAGATCACAGTATTAAACACATAGGCTATGTCTACACATGCCGCTTCTTCTGGAAGCGGCACACTAATGAGCTATCTGGAAGATGCTAATGAGGCATGGATGCAAATTTTCTGCACCTCGTCAGCATATCAGTAGTTGGTTCAGAAGCTCTTCCAGACTCCAAAGTACACGTGCAGACACATGGCCCATGGGGATCTTCTGGAAGGAAACCTTCCTTCCGGAAGTCCCTTCTTCCTCAAAATTTTGTTACATTTAAGCCAAATGGGAATTCAGAATAATCACTTAGCTTTGCATTACTATGTATGTACACAATGCCATCAAGGCATATGGGGGTTTCTGTATGACATGGAAAATGACAAGACTAATCCTTTTGCTTGCACTTCCAGCTATGGGGCAGCTGGGGGAAGAAGGGGCTTCCAGAAGGTGGCTTTCCTTCTGGAAGATCCCTGCAGGCCGAGCATCTGCATGTGTACTTTGGAGTCCTGAAGAGCTTCTTCCAGATCCAAACCACACGTCAATATGCTAATGAGGCATAGAAATTTGCATCTGCACCTCATTAGCATCTTCCAGATAGCTCGTTAGCATGCCGCTTCCAGAAGCAGCGGCACGTGTAGACACAGCCATAGCTAGAAGTGCAAGGAAAAGCATTGGTCTTGTCATTTTCCATGTCATGCAGAAACCCCGAAATGCCTTGATGGCATTGTGTGCCTACATAGTAGTGCATAGCTAAGTGATTATTCTGAATTCCCATTTGGCTTAAATGTAACATGAGGCATGAGGAAAGACCCCAAATGCCTTGAAATATGAGGAGGTTGTTGCTTTCTAACTATGTTTCTTGAAATGTGTTGTTGCTGCTTTTATCAAATGTTATTGTAACCTTTTTATTTAATTATTTAGCAAATAACCAATGTGTTTATTACCGACATCTGTTTTGATAGTCAGGTTACTCATATTCATACAGTGTGCTTGGCTATTATTTCCAATACATTTTACTTCTTTATTTTCTGAGTAAACATATTATTGAATAAAATAAATCTGTTGAAATGTGGAGATATACATACCTCATAGAACTGGAAGGGACCTCAAGAGGTCATTGAGTCCACTCCCCTGCACTCACAGCAGGGCCTGTCACTTCCTTCAGAGATTTTTTTTTAATCTAACCTGCCCCAGAACTTTGAAAGGCCCCTCAAGGATAGGACTCACTAGCGAATGCGATATTCTACCCAGATTGTGGGGTCACCCCAGCAACAATTTATGCTTTAAATCAGGAGTGCGCAAAGTCAGGGGGAGGGCCGTCTTCTGGGGGGGTGACATTTTGTAAGAGGTGGGTCGCAGCACGATCAGCTGCTGGGTCTCAGGCTTATCCATCTCATTAAAATGTTGAAATAAATTATTGTTTTTATGTACGCATATTCACATTTATATACCAATTAATAAAATTTTTACATTCTAGAGACGTGTTTTCTTACACATGCCGAAAGGGGTTTTTTAAATGAAAATAACTGAAATTTCCATCAGTTTGGGTTGCATTAGATAGGTGGGGTGGGGGGACCTGCTAACTGCAGGGTTGAAAAGTGGGGCCCAACGTAAAAAGTTTGCTCACCCCTGATTTAAATGACTCTTCCTTGCAGCTTTCTGAAAATTCTGTTAGGAGTACAATTTCATATATTTTCTATTAGCCCCAAAAAGGTACCAAGTAGGATAACCTTTATTGACTATAAAACAATGATGCGAAAGGGTGAACCAGAAAAATAAGAGAGAAACACTGCTGGCACAGAATCATTGGCTGTTCTGTGATCCTCTCTGTGATCACAGGGAGCCCACATCTCTACAATGATTTCTCTTAAACAGTCATGCTTTCCTTGCCCTCCAGTCAGAAAGAAATTCCTCCCCTATCTCATGGAATTCCTCAATTTCATCATTAATTCTATGCATGATGTTTTTATGGGAAGTATTTCTACCTTGCCAGTGTGGCAGGCTTTTTTTTTTTTTTTTTAAATAGAGTTAAAGAAAGTCCCATGATGATTCATGAGGCATAATATTTTTAGATATTATGCACATTCATTGTAAGGTGCTTAGTTTCATGCGGACAAAGTGGAAACAAAATACGTTAAAGCTATGTCTAGACTAGAGGGTTTTGTAGACAAAACTCGCAGAGCGTCTACACACAAAATGTGTTTTGTCGGCAAAAGCTGTCGAGAAAAAAGCTGTGTGACTGCTCTGCGGGGTCCTTTTGTTGACAGGGACTATCAGAAGACTTGTCTACTTTTATGTGTAGATGTGATCTGCTGACAGAAGTTTTGTCAGAACGTCTCTTCTGACAGTAACTTCTGTAGACAGATGCTTCTAGTGTAGATGTAGCCCATATGTATAGAGTCCTGTGCAGATACAAAATCTGTATCCACATCTGCATCTCCAAAAATGAGCCACAGGTATCCACATTAACATCTGCAGATGCAGATACCAGTGGCTGTAAAGCAAATACTCAGGTATTTGTAGGATTCCATAAATGTAGTAGAATTTTTGTTTTCCAAAGGAGATATACTTCCATTTTTGTATTTAAAAACAGTGCTCAGTAGATCAGCAAATAAAATATTTCAAAGATCTCACCATTTTAGTGATAAACTTACATTATACACTCACCCCAAATACATTTACCTATAACACCTTCCTAAATTGTGTTAGATTGCTGTTGTTACTGACACAGTGAGTGAGTGAAAACTAATACCTCTCCTAGCAGATCTCAGTCCATCCTTTAGAGGGCAGTTAACATCTGGTTTTGGGAACAAAAGAATGCAACTGTATTAGGCTTTGTCTGCAGTCAAAGATATAATTAAATTGGTTTTAAACCAATTTGGTTAAAGCAGTGCAAAATCCTTTATGGACATTTTTAATTTGACTTAATCAATTTATTGTAAGTTGTTTCCTTACCAAGCTAAACTACTTGTGTATTTAAAACAAGTTAAAACCAAATTAACAGAAGTGCACACAGCTAAACGCTTAGTCAGCACCTAAGGAGTCTCACAAGAAAGTACCATGAGAAGCATTGGTGGTGCCCGTTGATAAGGAGCTAATAAATTGAGCCCCTACTGCATTTGTTTTCGTGTCTGACATCCACACAGCAACGAACTGTTCCAGGTCCATAACAGGCCAATCACTCTTTGATTCTCTTGGTCAGGTTGATGGCATAGGGAGAAAGATAGGGTAGCTGTTTCTTTGCCATGCTTCCTAATGTTCATTCTTTTGTTTGTGCTTCACAGCACCTGCTCTGGATGTAGACTGGCAGAACAACACTACTTTTGCCTCCTGCAGTACTGACATGTGCATTCACGTATGCAGACTTGGCTGTGATCGCCCAGTCAAAACCTTTCAAGGACACACAGTAAGTTTAAATAGTTTGAAATTGTAGGAGTTTTTAATAGCATGTTAGTAGCTGGTGATATTAAAGAATTTCTTTGTTAGAACTAACACTGTTTATATCTCTTTCCTTCACCAAACACATACTCCTGTAAAAATGACTCACTGCCTTTGGAAAGAGATTTACTGTTGTAAATCACCACATACAGACAAAACCTGAAGCATAAATAGTGAGGGCATTTACATGTAACAAACGCTAAAGACTCAGTAAAATCTCATCTTCCACTTCTGTAATCTCTTTTTTCAAATGTGAATTACAAGAATGAAGGGGGAAATGTACTTTTAACCATTGTTACATTTTAGAATTAATTGAGTCAAGTAGGATAAGAACCATTAATATGTACTTTCCTCATCCTTCAACCCATACTACATGTGCCTGTACACTGAAATATACTCCTGAATTCTTTCTTTTCTTGACTCTTTCTCTTTGGCCGCAACTACCCTAGCAAGTTCTTTTGGAAAATCTAGCCCTTTTTTTGAAAGAACACGCAGAGTGTCCACACAGAAAATGCACTCTTTCAATCCAAAATTGAAAAGATGTGTCTCTTCTTCCGGAAGCCCTCTTCCACTCCCGGATCAGGAAGAGCACCTCCTTTCGAAAGTTTCTTTAAAAAAAGAAAAAGCATGTGTAGCTGCACCATGAGCCCTTTTTCCGAAAGAGCAGTCCTCATGTGCCAGATTTTTCGATCCCTGGCCCGTTTTTTTGAAAAAGCAGGGGCTGTGTGAATACTCTCTACTGAAAGAGCGGATTGATCTTTCAGTCCTTCTTTTTGCGCATGGAAGCGCTCTTTCAAAAGAAGATTTTCTGGAAGAGATCGTCCAGAAGACCATCTTTCAGAAGACCACTGTAATGTAAACGAGGCCATTTGTGACTATATAATGTTAGCCACAGGCTAATATTGTGGACTTTTTTCCCAAGATCACTGCTGTGCTGTTCCATTTTATAAAATCACTTAATAACTCCACTCACCTGGCCACCTCCCTCAAGGGAGAATTAGTCCCTATTGAGACTTGTTGCTAATCGTCATGGCTACAATCATATTTAAAAGGGTGTTTTCCCAAAGGGTGCTGCTGCTTCTGCAGTAGGCCTTCATTGACAGGCAGATGTTTTCTATTGAGTGGACTGACTGCTCCAGTCTGAAAATGGGCCATATTTTGCCCTCAAATATGTGTGTGTTCAACTCTTGTTAACTACACCTGAAACTGTGTGTCTGTATCTGAGGGGGCAAATGAGTTAAAAAAAGTTTCCAGATACTATCCCTGCCACTGCCCTATTATTGTGTTCTTACAACACATTTTCCTCCTTTTAAAAAATGCTATTCTATACCACCTGTTACCATGTAAAAACCCCATAGGAAACAGTGGAACTGACTGACTGGACTGGGGTTGAGGGTACAGTGGGTTTGACTACAAAGTATTGTTTAACACACACAGTAAGCGGGAGAAAAATAAAGCACAAAATTTCCTCTAATTTTGCATCATTATCATCACTGCAGGCATTGTTCGCATGAATAGTGGCTAATAGTTTTCTAATTTCAGTTTTCAGGCTGAAAGGTGGTTTGACGTTGATCCAGTTTTAAAAGCCACAAACCTTTAACGTTCCAGCTAATGTTCCAAGTTGCATTTTATCTTGGTCCATTAGGACACACGCCAATATCTTTTGACAGATAAAGCACCGCTGGAGAATTGCACTGTTTAAGAATAGTCCATAGAAAATATCTACCTCAGAAATTGTTTTAAATTAGCTATTCACCACTAAATGGTTTGGGACTAGCAGTTGTTGACGGCTCTGTTTTGTAGGAAGAATCTGATGATTGCCAGGTTTTGCCTCTGACGGCAGATGTGTCAGGAACATGGCAGTAAATTGTGTGGATCATTCATTGTCATAAAAAATGTGTTTCCCTATCTAATATGTATTTGGATAGTAGGTGAAAAGAGATGTGTTTGCGGGTAAGGTACTGAAGAATGTAATGTAATTTTGAAGTGTCATTTGTTGGAGTGATAACACTTGAGTGCCCTCTGCTGGTTGCCAGGCACAATGCAGGCAAAGCAGAAAGTTCACTTAGAAAAATCAATCTTTATTTCAGAATGAAGTCAATGCAATTAAGTGGGATCCTTCTGGTATGCTGCTAGCATCCTGCTCCGATGATATGACATTAAAGGTAATTTAATTTGAGGGCTTGCCTCCAGACTGTTTAGAAATGTACTTTATAAGGATTACTATTCGTGTTTAAAAAAAAAATCATGTCCCTCTTTACATTTTTTCCCAAACTGATGTTACCATACCATTAAGACTCTCTGCGTCAATGGTGATTTCATCTTACTATTTTTCAGTGTGGTGATTGAAATAAGAATGAGCAGAGAAACAGACAGAAAACTGAAGCATGTTATTCCAATTAGAATCTGCTGTCTGCTATGTAGCTGTCATTATATAACAATTTGCACTGAATACTGTATTTAGGTCATTGTGTATCCCTGCCAACAGAGGCTTGATCCTCCTTGTACATTAGCGAGTGTTTAACCATGATAATGTACAATGAATACACTAATAAGGTTTTTACCATTTCACCTGAAAAATTATTTGGTTATGTTTACACTGCAGAGCTATTTCAGGATACCAAGGGATCCTGAAATAACTACTCTGCATCTATGAAACATGCCCAGGATTTCAAAATATTTTTTGAAATCCTGGGCATCCTATTTCAGCATCCTTTACACTTCATTGTGGGAGGGATAACAGATGCCTCCAAATAGTGCCAAAATAGCCTGTTTTGAAATTAACTCAAGATAGGATATGCAATTTGCGTAGCACAAATTGCATATCTTATTTCAAATTAAGAGCACAGTATAAACATAGCCTTCTAGTGTAAAGCCTCATCTATGCTCAGTAGTTAAAAAAACACAATTATGGCAATACTGAGTGTGATTTATTGGCCAATGTAGTTTTATAAGTAAAAGCCCTACTGCAGATGTAGGTATGTCATTGTAAATATACCTTACCCTTGTGTAGCTTATTTTTGTTCCCAAACCAGAATAAGGTGAACCAGAACAACCTGAACCAGTATAAACATCAGTATACTTAAAAGACCAAAATTATTAGGTATAAAAGAACCCCTTAAATGATCTCACCATTGTAAGTTGTACACTGAGAAAGTTTAAGGCCAGAAGGGACCATTATGATAATCATGTTCCACCTAAATTATATTTTGCTCATTTTCACCCTCTAACGTGGGGGAGGGGAGCATATGGCCCATAAGCGGCAGGCTTAGGGCCAGTGGGAGCAGTGGAGGATGGTGCCTAGGAGTGGTGTGGGGCATGGAGTTACACGTGACAGATAAGCGGCTCCCATCACTCTCACACACCATCCCACCCAGATCCCCACCCTGCTCCTGCACCCTATCTTCCACCAAGACCCCATACCACCACCCTAACTGCACTCCTGTATCCTCCCTTCCTCTTGCCCAGATCCCCCATCCTACTCCTGCACCCTACCTCCTGCCCCACATTCCTATCCCACACCCCAGAAGCTCCCTTCTTCACACTGAACCCCTTGTTTTTGGCCCTATCCCAGAGCCTTTGGGGCCCACAAAATACACTAGCCCTGCACACCCAGAAGCATTAATCTGGCCTGGGGGAATCTCCAGTGGAGGTGGAGCACAAAGGGAGGAACATATGTCAGTTAGGGCCACATCAGTGAGGTTTGTTTTTTGGTTTTGCTTCTCACTTTTGTGAGGCCCCAAACTGATTTTTCTTGGGGTCTGTGGCCCCCAGTCCAAAAAGGGTTCCCCACCCCTGTGCTAATGCTTTGGTGCTTTATACACCTGAGATATTTCTTAAGATGGTTATTCTATCCACCCACAGCTGAGATCCATAGTTATCCATATAAATATTTTAATAAATTATCCATGTTTATTCATTCCTATCGATGATGATGTCAGAAATCAAGCTCTACAGTCCCTTAATCACTTTTGTTGCTCTTCACTGAATTTCACACAATATTGGCTCAGTTTTCTGTTACTTAGGTGCCCAAAAGCATGATCTCACATGCCTTGTAAGTGATTCTACTCTGCTCTATGGACTTGTCTACACTACCACCTTCCTTCGAGGGAAGGATGGTAATGAGGCTGTTCGGAGTTTTCTAATGAAGTGCTGCCATGCATAGCGCACCCGCTGGTACTTCAAAGTGCCGGGAGTAAGGGGACTTCAAAGTTGCCCCGGCACTTTGAAGTACTGTTGGGTGAGCCGCGGCTAGACACGTGCCGGTTCTTCGAAGTTTAAATCTTTGGAGTTGCCACAGGGGGGAATTTGCTTAATGAAGTGCTGCCTACGCATGGCAGCACTTCATTAGTAAACTGCCAACACCCTAATTACCATCCATCCGTCGAAGGAAGGTGGTAGTGTAGACAAGCCCTATAGGTGGCTTACAAATGCTTTGGCTTGTTTGCCTTCTGGCAGTTTATATTCAATTATTATACCAATTATTCCTTTTCCATTATCTCTCTGTTGTTGAATATCTCTAATTTTGGATTATCTCCCCCCCCCCATACCCAAGGATTAGTTAAGTGCATTTTTTATGTTTGTTTGTTTGTTTGTCAGGCAGCTGCCGAAAATTTTCACTATAAAACCTTTCATTTCCATTCAACGTACTCTTTCTCTGATATCTAAATATTGACTTGCATAATGCTTTATTAATTGATTTGATTCTATCCATTGTGGTATTAAAGACATCAGTAAAACAAATTAGAATACCAACAGGATGCTTGGAAAAATTAGGATTTATCTAAGCCATACTTAAGATGATTTTTGATTTTGACAAATTCACACTATGATGGAAACATGTCACATCAATTCAGATTAGACTCAGGGGCCATGGCAACAATTGCCAGCTTCTCTTGAACTAGTGAAAAGCTCAGTTAAATTTTCAGGACCTTTCTCTCACAGCATGTAATATTAAGTGCACAGATATACCCATGACAATTACCAAATTGCTATGTTAGTAAGCTACATTTAAATTCCTTTAATATGGTGTAAGTGTGCATGCATTCAATACAGACACAATTCTCATGAGTAAGATACAAACAGAACAGAAAAGACTGAAAACCAAGACTTGAGAAAAGATTGACAAGTTTGGATACCTGTCTGATCTTTTTTTCCTGATTCATCTGATGTAGATTTGGAGCATGAAGCAAGATACATGTGTACATGACCTTCAGGCTCACAGTAAAGAGATTTATACTATCAAATGGAGTCCTACAGGACCAGGCACCAGCAATCCCAACTCCAATATCATGTTAGCAAGGTAAAAACAAAACCTCGTATACCTATTCCATCAGTCCTACTGATGGCTTTCACTAGCCTATCTGTAAATAGAACTGAAAATCATTTTGTTTAGTGCATGAGAGGGAATTGATGAAAGCAGGAGGAAATTGAAAAGCACCATGGAAAATTAAGCCTCATAGTGTTTTAATTTTTAAACTACTTTAGTGAAAAAAAGTTACAGTTGTCACAGTACCCAGCACATAGATATCTGATTTATTTGAATAATCTTATCTATTACAAGCCCTATAATACATGGATCTGCCAGTCTATTAACCCAGTTAGATATGTTCTGATGAGTGCCATGAAGCAAAATACAATGGACATTGATTTCTTTTATAGTTCTGTTAGTGGTGTAGAAGCATTTATGTATCTGTTAAACTTTCACCTAAAGTAATCAATCCTCAGTTTAATGTCATCCAATTTTAGACATCAGTTTAATCTTAGTAATATTAAAAGATGCCTGGACCAGTGAATTGATTAGCTAATGGGCACGTAATGGCTATCTTCTGTGTGATAGTCTATCAGAGTTGCCTCACAATTATTTATGCCTTTTTTGGTCAAGTGGTTTTATTTTGTCTGCAAGTGAAGTTGTTGGGCGTATTTTTTAATATAATACAGGGGATGTCTCTTGCCTTCTCTTCATCCATAACAGTGGATTTATGTGGGTTGTGGCAAGAAATGAGGAATGACTTCTGAATGGAGGGTGAAAAAAGGGAAAGGACCACTATGTTAGAGAATATGAAACAAAATTCATTTGTTAGATACAGGACCAAAATCTCTTAGGAAGAAACTTTCCCTGGAGCAGGTTATCCTAGAGTGGTCCACTACGGAATTACTTGAGCCTTCTTTCAAGAAGCAAGTAATGGCCACTGCCAGAGAGAAGATTCTGGATCAGATAAACAGCTGGTGAGGTTCTGTAAGGTGATTCCTGTATTCTTGTTGCTACTCACAAAACCCTCCAATGAGGCCAAAGGCTCCACATATGCGTATCCACTGTAATAAATGTCTTTCACATAAGAGAATTTGATAGCTCTCAGATGTTCTTTACCTCTCCTTCTTTGAAGTACCTTTACTTGTAGGTAAGATGTGTCCTCACATATTGTTTACAGTATCTTTGCAAACTGTGGATAACCTAGTACCCCAGACGGCACCCACTTACATTGGACTCTTTCCTATAGTGCTTCATTTGATTCTACTGTTCGGCTGTGGGATGTTGAACGAGGGGTCTGCATTCATACGTTAACCAAACATCAAGAACCTGTCTACAGTGTAGCTTTTAGTCCTGATGGGAAGTACCTGGCCAGTGGGTCCTTCGACAAATGTGTCCATATATGGAATACTCAGGTACTCGTTTGATTCACCTGCACTAAGGAAAAGCAGTTTAATTGACATGTTAATCCCAGAAATGACAGATGGAAAATGTGTGAATCTGTATGCATTGAACTTGTCAACCATGGTGGCTTGGACAGTGGCATGCAAACAGTTTGTGTTGATGGCATGGGATGATGAGATGACTATCCTTTCAGTATTTTCCCAAAAGTTCGTTGAACACGGAGCTGTGCCAAGAAAGCTAATTGTCCTAATTTTATATCAGCATGTAGCTCGGTCAGCTAACCCCAGCATGCGCACGCAAGCCAGTTTTCACCGGCATGCGAGGCAGGAGCTCAGCCCCTCCTCTCTCCCCACCATGGAGTTGGGAGCTTGCTCAAAGCCGTGCTGCCTGTGGATTAACAAAAGACCAGCTCGTGGTACCAACCATCTCCTAAACAGTGAAGCTCTGCATCTTAATTTATTTATTTAAGACACTGTTACAAGTAGGAGTATTAGTGACTTTTAGAAGTATCACTAGCCCTTGGACTGTACATAGAGGTCAAAAGGTCAGATTTCGGCGCTCCACCTCAGAAAGTTTGCTGACCCCTGTGTAGACTGAACTGCATTGGGCACATGAGGCATGTCGAGTTGTGTTGTTAGTGCAAAGGCCTTAACAAATGATTGATGCTCCTAATAAGAAGCAAGATGGGTTCATTTGAGATTTAGATATGCACAGGACTACTTATTTAGAGTAGTGCCTCGTTGTGAAAAGAATATCATCACAACAAAAAATGGTGGATCTGATGTTGTACAGGATGATGGGACTCTAAGAAAGAGGGGAATACTTAGAGTTACTCCTTTGCAGACTAATGCCCAGAAAGCTTGTAGGACTCATAGGCTACAGTTACACTAGCGAGTTTCGCTGGCAAAACCCCAGTTTTGTTGACAAGTCATGGCGCATGCACACACAAGATGAGACTTGTCAACAGTATCTCGACAAAACACAGCCCTTTTGTCGACAGGGTCTGTCGACAGAAAAGCTGTGCGGACACTCTAGAGGGCCTTCTCTTGACAGACAGGGCGTCCACAAGAATGGGCAGCCCTGTTCGCTGTGCTTCTGGGTGCCTGTTTTGTTGAGAGAGTAATCAGGCAGTCCAGCTGCTCTGTCAATGGAGCGGAGCGCTCTCTCAACTGGCTTTTCTGTGTGGCTGCACTCCATCAACAGAATTTTTGTCAGGAAATCTTTTCCAACAGTGACTTCTGTCAACAGATCACTGTGGTGTAATTTATACAGCCATAGTGACTTCCTAACAGTGCTTGCCCTAGAACAAGCTGAATGATTTGCACCATGCTTGTTTTTACAGAGCACCTTCTTCCCTCACCTCAGGAGTAAAAAACATTCAGGACCTGAATTTTCCATATTTCTTTCTCTATTAAAAATCGCAGAGCCCGCCCCCACCCCGTCAGTGGAACAGGTGTGGTTCCCACCAGTCAGTGGGAATGGTGGTTTTGAGATGAGGCTATAGCCAAGTATCTGCACAGTGCAGTGTGAATCCCAACTCTTTAGAGAACAACTGGGTGAAATCCTGGTCCCGCTGAAGACAATGGCAAAGCTCTCAGTGAGTTAAGGCGTCCCAGGATCTCACCTCTAGTTGTTTGTGCCTCCTAGTGTAGGCACCAGTGTACCTCATAGCAAACCCACAACCATGTATGCCCACATAAATATGAAATATATGAGGTGTCAGACATTGCAAATTGATTTGTTTTCTAGAACGGAACTCTAGTACATAGCTACAGAGGCACTGGCGGGATCTTTGAAGTCTGTTGGAATGCCAGAGGAGACAAAGTGGGAGCAAGTGCATCAGACGGCTCGGTAACCAATTGTGTTCATTCACTGTAAATATTTGGGGGAAAAATCCTGTGCAGGGGTCAATACAAACTTTGTGTACTGTTGCCTTCTCAGCAGGAAGCTGAGAGGTGGATGTATACCTTTATTTAGAGACCTGTTCCATGCTCCTTGAAGTAAGTGGTGTCTTTCCATTTACTTGAAGAGGCTTTGTATCAGGCTCCTCACTACACATTTCCTTGATTGCCATCTTTTATTTGAAATATGTTTGTGGTTAAAGAAACACAAACTCTACTGTTTCTTTCTCCACCATGACCCTTAAAGTGCAAATCCCACAGATTGCCATGTAGAACCATAACTAACAGAGCTGTGAAATACTGCTTACATCATAAGTAGGTGAAGACAGAATTCTCTCCCACTCAACAGTCCATGATGCATTGTCATATTTATTGGTAAATCGCTTTATTACAAGATTAGAACATGAGCACATGTATACTAAGAATCCACAATAGGCTTCAGAGTTGTTTCTAATTCTTGGGTCTTTTCTCTTTATACCTTTAGGTTTGTGTTCTAGATCTGCGGAAGTAAAACTGAAGTTTTTTAGGAGAAATTTCAAATGGACCAGCAGTGAATGTGTGGGGAGAAGCACTCTTCAAAACTATTCCTTTAACAGCTCCAGAACTGTACAAGCTTGAAAAAAGTTAGTGTGTACAATGAAACCAACTCTCCCTGGCCACAGAAGTCTAGTATTTTGCCCGTAACCTTCATCAAGGAGTAAAAACACAGTCACTTCAGAGGGGGAGAGGATGGATTTCATCTGGGATATTCAGCCTTGGAAGCATGAAGCCACCAACTAGAGACTGCACTGTTTGGTTTGCATCTGAGAACTTGCTTTGATGGCTGGAAAAAAAAAAAAAGCTGTGCCAAAAATAATAATAAACAAACTAACTAACTAACTAAGCAAAATGCTGTGATAAACCAAAAGGGAAAAAAAATCCTCCTCCTTGTGATGTTGTATTTTTTCCTTCCAATTTGGACACTACAGTTGCTCTCCCAAAGGACATTCAAAGACCAGTTTGTACTGATGAAATGCGCAACTTTGTAATCACAACACTTTCTATTTTCTAGACTACTTTTTTTGTTCAGTGGTTTTTCTATCAGCTGGAATATTATGTCCTGGAGTGTCCTGGGCTTAGGTTGGAACTGATTTTTTTTTTCTTCTTTTTATTTTTCCTTCCCTTCTCCTTCCTGTCTGTTTCTCCCCTCATTCTCCCCCACCCTCCACCTCCTGTGTGCCCACAGTAGATGCAGCCAGTTGGAGATGATGAAAAAACTTTTGACGTTCTACTTCTCCTCTTTCTCTTCCCTTTTCCCTGCCTATTTTTTTTAAAAAATCCTCCATGCTTCAGATCTTAGCATCTCAAGGGCACTTTCCGCAAATTGTGTAATAAGTGCTTTATATAAGAATGCAGTGCCGGGGAAGATTTTTACAGGCGAAAGATGACTTTTAAGAGAAAGAACCCAGTGTATTTTTGGAAAAAATATTTTTTATGTTGAACATAATTTTAAAAGCCTAAAATAGCCACCAAACATAGACTGCTTCTTTGATTCAAGGAAAAGAAAGACTCAAGTGGATTCCAAGGTATATTAAAGATGCAGTATCATTTTCCTCTCATTTGTCTCATAAAGTGCTATGCCATTTCACACAACCAATACCAGATTTTAAAAATGGTACAAAAGTCTTCCTGCAGCCAGATAATGTACATGGCCTACTTTTATTTTTGTAGTTGTATGATCATGTACATTTGCTACAAGAATACAGAAGTTTGAGGTTATATATACAGAATTCATATTTCTGGCTTTATATACCCAAATACCTGTAGTTGTTAAGGGAAAATAATTGTATATGTTCTTTCCTGCAGAAGTGGTCCCAAATTCATATTAAGGTGCTAGTTTCTCACTTCGTCATGTTCATAGAATCACAGGACTGGAAAGGACTTTGAGAGCTTATTGTAACCCAGCTCTCTGCACTTGTGGCAGGACTAAATCTTCCCCATGTAGCACCTCACCACACTAATCATCACACTGGGCTTATCCTCTTCATATTAAGCCAATGGAAGTTTTACCAGAGAATTAATATGATCTCCCCTTCCCCTTTGGATTGCCTTAGTGGAGGCACTGCAGAAGTCAGTTATCACATTCAGAAATCATAGGCCATGTCTACACACCAAAATAACTTCGAAGTTGCTTACTTTGAAGTACATCTTTGAAGTAACAGACTTCAAAGTTGAGTGTCTACACACACCCTACTTCGAAGTTTAACTTCGAAGTAGGGCACTTCTCCATTCCCAGGAATGGAGTACGGACTTTGAAGTTGGGCCGCCTACTTGGAAGTTAACTTTGAAGTAAGGGAAAATGTGTGTAGATGCTCTGCTGGCTACTTAGAAGTAGTGTCTAACTTCAAAGTTAACTTTGAAGTTAGTTCCTAGCATGGACGCACTCATTATAGAGGACACAGGTTTGTGGGATAGAAAAGGTGTTCCATCAGTAGGGTTACAGCAAGCATTGTTCTCAAGATTCTTGGCAATGATGGAAACCATGAGACAGCTCAATGTGGTGATGACTGAGCTAGATCCTTAGAGTTAAGTCTTGCCAGGGCCCTCTCCATGCCATGAAGAAGCCCAGAGTCAGGACAGCACAAAGGTGGTGCTGCTAAAGCCGCCATAGCCCCTCCATGGCAAGTGAAGTGCTGTGTTGCACAAGACTTAACCCATTTCTTTCACGGCAGCTGCCCACCTGGACTAATTTGTAAGACCCTCACTCAAGCTGTATAAGTGGTGTGAAAATACTCAATTTATTTATTATATGAAATTACAATTTCATTTTATCTGTTTTTATTTTCTCTCTCTCTCTTTACAATGAAATGCTTAGTGTCTTGGCCTGTTCACAAGAATTAATCCCTGCCCACTCATCACGTGATGTAAGATTGGAGATCAGAAAGTAATTAAAACAATTAAACCATTAAGATTTTTCTTTCCTGAAATAGAAGCATTTATGTGGAATATTGGTGATTAATTGCTATTGTTCTTTTTTAATTCTGAAGAATGGAAGGTGGGAAGAAGGCAAGAGTTCCTTTCCTTGAGGTAATAAAGCCATAGAGAATTAGACTTTAGATCAGGGTGGGCAATTATTTTTTCTGGGGCGGGGGTTACTCCAAGAATTTGGTGCAGTGGTCAAGGGCCACCCTCTTCCATGATATTAGTGAAGGGGGTGCAGGGTCTGGGATGGAAGTTGTGCAGAAGGGAGCTTGGGGTAAGGGATTGATGTGCAGGAGGGGATGGGGGGTCTGTGAGGGGATATGGGTGTAGAAGAGGATTTTGACTTGAAGGAGGGATGTAGGAGGGAATGCAGGTTCTGGGAGGGGGTTGGGACTTGGGACAGGCATGCAGGAGTCTGGGTTATGACCTGGGGCAGGATGTGGGAGGGGGGAAAGGGTGAAAGAGCAGAAGTAAAGAGGCTGCGTCTACACTATATCAATTTTTCAAAGATGATCTTCCAGAAGAGATGTTCTTTAGAAAGAGTGTGTCCACACACAAAAAAGCAAATTGAAAGAAGGATCTACTCTTTCAACAGGGAGCACCCATCCAGCCCCTGCTCTTTCAAAAGAATGGGCCAGGGAGCGAAAAGTCTTCAGAAAAAAGGGCCTGCAAAGCACCTACACAGGTGCTCTTCCTGATCTGGGAGCAGAAAAGGACTTCCAGAGGAAGAGCCGCATTTTTTTGATTTTGGATCGAAAGAGCACATTTTGTGTGTGGACGCGCCACATGTTCTTTCAAAAACGGGCCCTGATTTTCCGAAAGCACTTGATAGTGTAGACGCAGCCAGAAGATTTTAGTTGGGACCAGTGTTCCCTGTAAACTGAGCACTTGAGCAGCCGCCCAGAAGAGATTCAAATGCTGCCCATCTGATTAGCAGAGCACCCACAGTACTCACTGCTGGCAGCATGTGTTTCCATTGGGGGTGAACATCTGCACATGCCTCAGTGCAAGTAACAAAATATATTCTGCACATGGATGAAAAAAAATTGGGAGGGCACACTGGTTGTGACCTGGGGTAAGGATGTGGGAGGAGCAGAAGGGTTAGGGAGAGGGATGGGCTAGGGTGCTGGGTTCAGGATCTGGCTAGGAGGCGCTTACCTAAGCATCTCCCAGCCAGCAGCCTTGCTGGACCCTCAGGCAGGCTCCCTGCCTCCTCCTTCTGCAGGAGCCATGTGCTGTGTGTGCTGTGAGCTGCTGAGGGCGGGAAGTGAGCATTGTCACTGCCTGTGTCTCAAGTACAACCGAGGCAGTTCCCATTGGCTGGAGATTGAGCTGGGGGCAGGAGCCACAGGCAAAGCCCCCACCCTCCCGCTTCCCCAGAGCATCTAGCCACTTTGAGCAGTGTACAGGGGCATGGAAGGCAGGCTGGGGCATGGACCAGTGGTGGTAGGCCAGATCTAGCTATTTGATGGGGCCACTCTGGCCTGCAAGCCACATTTTGCCCACCCCAGCTTCAGATGAATATATGACATTTTTGAGCTGTTTTCTAAGAGTTACCGAGGCTGACCTGTTTAGACACATGATAGGAAAAAGATGACTTGTTAGAGGAGAGAACTGGATTGTCTTAGGGAAGTTCAGTGGGTTTTTATGAATGACTGATAACTTGATTTTTCAGTAGTGCCGCTGTGAATGTTTGAAGTGTTTGAAGCCTGGGCCTGTGAGTGGTGCCTTGGGTTGAATTGCCAAGAATAAGAGGAAAGAGGCATTTCTGCAGGGGGTGGCAGAAGACATGCTCAGACATGTGCTTTTTTGGAGTCTGCGATTTGTGTGACTCTAGAACATGCCAAACATCAAGAGGTGGTGATGTCAGAAATATGTGGTTTTAGTTCAGTCGCTTTTGTTACCTTGCTTTCTTGTGACCCAGACATTTCAAAATCTGATGGAGCCTATTCCAGGTTATTAATTTGGAGATACTTGTGGGTGTGAAAGAAGCATGTTTTGTTTCTTTGAATTGTATGAATTAATACCATCTTCTCCTCGCTGAGTTACATAAAAGGGAAGAAAAAAAGTAAAGCACAGTTTCAGAAGTTGGCAAATATCAAATTCTCACACGTGAAAGGTACTGTTGTCCCAAAGAAGAATTCTGTATACCTACACATTTTATTAGCTTTCTGTAGACTGGTCCTTTAAACTTCCTGGAGTCTCACAGGAATAGTACCTTTACTGGCTGCATGGAACTGGTCTTGAGATAAAATAGCAACATTTGAATACATGTCCAAGCTCTGCATCTTTATTGTAGGTTGCTGCATCTTTAATGTAGAAAACACTGGGTCCCTTATGGGGCATTAAAGGGTCTGATATTTACAGGGTTAAATGCGCACTGACCCCATGCTATGTCTTTGAAATTTCTATATGATTTGTTTTAAAACAGAAAGGAAAAACAACCCTAGATAATTTTAGAGCCAAGTGAAGTGCACTTTGTCAAATGTAAGGGTCTGCTTTGGTTTTGGGTTCTACTTTTTCCTCTTTTTCTCTTTTTTTTTTTTAATTGTGGTTCTTTGTCAATTGCAGAAATATTCTTTCAGCCACTCACTGAAGTTTTGAATTCTGGCTTCTGCAGTTTTTATTGTCTGTGTCAGACTTGCAGCCAGACTTGGTTCTCATTTCAGCATTTCCCCAATTCTGTTGAAACAACATTCTGTTTCTGTTGTTTTGTTTCCCCTACACCTGCACTCTCTCAGAAATCACCTTGTGTATTGTAGTTCATTTGTTTCAAGGAGAGAATCAACAGATCATATTCAGTGTCTTGAATAAATTGCTATATTTTGATATTAGAGAACTCTGCGCGTGTTGTTCCTTTTTCTTTCTTGGATATTACCTTTTTTGCTTCCCACATTCAGGAGATGGAAAAACGTGTCAGAATACACCGTGTTTATTGTACAATTTTGTTTTCCCCAAATGGTCCTTCTCTTTCAAAAACACTATTTCAGAATGGGCGAAACAAAAAAAACAAAACAAAAAATGTGTGAGGGGGTTATAACTAAATATTGACCTGTCTAGATGGTAAGGAATCAGCTTAAGTAAAATATATACATACACACATCATAGAGCTGGAAGGGACCTTGAGAGGTTGAGTCCAGTCTCCTTCTCTCACAGCAGGACCTATCACCATCCCTCATACAGATTTTTTTAAAGGGCCCCAGAAACTTGAAAAGCCCCTTTGAGGACATAGCTCACAACCAGGAGTTTGTAAGGCCAATGCTCTAATCACTGAGCTATGCTCCCCTCTGCAGGGCCCTTGCAGGCAGCAGTGCTGATGCCTGCAGAAAACACTGCCTGAATCCTGCACTGCCAGCCCAGAACTCACCCCAGGAGGCTGGGCCCAGGAGTAGCTCTACCAGCAAGGATTGAAAGAGATGGGTTAGAGGCTTGCTAAGCTATTTCTCTGCTCAGGTCAGTAAAGCAGCATAGGCATATGCAGAGGTGGGGTGGAGGCAAATGCTCATGCTTGTTACCACCTGGCCTTATTGTCTGGGAAGAGCAGATTAAAGCAGTGTAGGTGTTATAAAGGCAGATGGAATGTGTCTTTACTGTTGCTAGGTGAGGTTTTCACAGCTCTATAGAAGATTCAGGCACACATCTGACATTAATATTTGATTTCTTTTTGTAGCCGTGTTGGGCCCAGGAGTGAAGGGAGGCATGATGAAAGAGACAAGCTTATGAGTGCCACAGTGCTCTTCTCCAGGTCTGTGAAGATCCAAAGCTTGTCTCTTTCACCAACAGAACTTGGTCCACTAGAACTTGTTTAGGTATATCTAGATGTGGCTCGCAGAGGTGATTGTAAATCTCCCCTCCCCCTCCTCCACCAGTCTTTACCCATTAAGGTCTCACGCATCTTCATGGATAAAGACCTAAGCTTGCCAAAAAAATCTTTAAAAGTCTTGGCAGTCCCATCACTGGTTTTTACTGTGTAAATGAGTCACTTGGCAATTAATCTGTCATTATTACTACCTCCCGTTGTTCCCAACAGACTTATTTCTCTCTATGAAAAAAAAGGAATGCCAGATAAGGAATGACACCAGCCTCTTATGTGAACAACTAAAATCTCTCCAGAAGATAACAAAAATGTTCACAAAAAAGACAAAGGAGAACAAAATCTAAAAATCACAGGATAAAAGCTAAAAATCCATCTAGATCCTCTTTTCCTGCCATCAACTCTAACACTTTTCTCCTGAAAGCAGAACTTACAGCTTTAGTGCATAATAATGCTGTTACAGAAGAGGATTTACAACACCCCACGGTGTGTTTGAAACCCTGGTGAAGAAAGTGGTGGGTGCTACTGCCAGGGAGAACAAAAGGCTAAAACCCAGACCAAAACAATTTCCTGTCAAGAGGTGAGACAGATTCTGCCATCTGTCTACATCACCCCTTCAATGAGATCTTTAGATGCGAGTATATAAATGCACAACAAAGGGGAGAAGACTTAGTTGATAACCCCTAAAATCCTATCTCCCTAAAGACTAAGGATTCTATCTCCATCCTGACAAGGTAGAGTAGGTGGGGATTTCCTCCCTCAAAGATCCCGTAGACAGAAAGATAGAAGTCAACCAGAGTAGGGACTTTAAGACCTCAGGAACAGTCTCTAAAATCATAGGACACATCTACACTAGAGTGATCTGCTGACAGAACTTTCTGTCAGGAGATATCTTCCGACCAAACTTCTGTTGTTAGATTGCAGCCGGACATGAAAGCAGATCACTCTTTTGATCCTCTCCGTCGACAGAGTGGCCAGACTGCCCAGCTACACTCTCATCGGAATGGCCCCTGGAACCCCCATCAGACAGGGTTGCTTGGCCGGCAAGCCATTCTGGGAGCCACAGCTATAGTACCTAAGTGCAGGTAAAAGTATTTACATTTGTAAAGAATGTAGATCTTATCTCCATCCAGGTTTTAAGAAATTCTCTGTGGATGGTTTATTTTTTTTCTTGAATTTGAGACTATAGCAGGAGCACTTTGTCTAATAAGTATGTTTTGAATCATGGCTTCAATAGCTGCGTCTACACGTGCACGCTACTTCGAAGTAGCGGCAGTAACTTCGAAATAGCGCCCGTCACGTCTACACGTGTTGGGCGCTATTTCGAAGTTGAAATCGACGTTAGGCGGCGAGACGTCGAAGTCGCTAACCCCATGAGGGGATGGGAATAGCGCCCTACTTCGACGTTCAACATCGAAGTAGGGACGTGTAGACGATCCGCGTCCCGCAACATCGAAATAGCGGGGTCCTCCATGGCGGCCATCAGCTGGGGGGTTGAGAGATACTCTCTCTCCAGCCCTTGCGGGGCTCTGTGGTCACCGTGGGCAGCAGCCCTTAGCCCAGGGCTTCTGGCTGCTGCTGCTGCAGCTGGGGGTCCGTGCTGCATATACAGGGTCTGCAACTAGTTGTTGGCTCTGTGTATCTTGCACTGTTTAATGAAAGTGTGTCTGGGAGGGGCCCTTTAAGGGAGCGACTTGCTGTTGAGTCCGCCCCGTGACCCTGTCTGCAGCTGTGCCTGGCTCCCTTATTTCGATGTGTGCTACTTTGGCGTGTAGACGTTCCCTCGCTGTGCCTATTTCGATGTTGGGCTGAGCAACGTCGAAGTTGAACATCGACGTTGCCAGCCCTGGAGGACGTGTAGACGTTATTCATCGAAATAGCCTATTTCGATGTCGCAACATCGAAATAAGCTATTTCGAAGTTGGGTGCACGTGTAGACGTAGCCAATGAGAGCTATAGGTGCTCCTGGAAGTCCCCATCCTTACTTAGGTACCCAATTTAGGTATTCACATTTACTACTTCCATGCACATCAGCTGCTCATGGGCTAAAACCTTCTAGAGTTTGAAAGAATACTTTAGGACATTGGTCAGTATTTTTCAATTTCAAAAAAAATGTTTGTTTGTTGTAGACCATTAACAACCTCATACTAATTGTTATTTACTCTATTTTGAGTGTCTGCAGCCATAACCATGATGACTTATCTCCATTTGGCCAACTTGTCATCTGGCTGAGAGGAACATCAAGTAATAGGAATTTGTTATATATTGAGACATTCCTGTATGTTGGCTGCAAAGCTTTCTGTGCTTGCCATTTTTGCTTGGACATAGTCCTGGAGGTTTCATTGCATGATTCAATCTTTAATTAAATATTAATCTTTACTTCCTAGGGACACCCAGACAATCCCGAAGGGTTGGCAACCCTAACTTAACCACACGGTCATACAGCTCCCCTCTCCCTCTTGACTATTTCAAAAAGTACTCCAATAAAGAAACAGGCACGGATAATGTGAAACAACTCCTCATTATTACTCCTTTGTACCACAGTAGCCTTCTAAGATCCCAAACCAGCATGAGATCCCAGTACAAACGCAGATGAATACACAGTCTGTGCCCGGAAGAGCTTCAAATGTCTGCCATTTTTAGGAGAGGGGGTTCCAGCCTGCCAAAAATTAATTTTTTGTGTCTTTCTCCCAGCACTGTCATTAGTAGATGAGCTTAAGCTGTCCTGTGCAGTGGCTAGGGGCTTATTTTAAGTACAATTTGTTGAAAAGACGCTGTATATTGTTTTTCAATCTGTGGAAGTGAGTTATGTTGACTCTGGTCCATGCAGCAATGGATGGATTTTGTTGTTGTTGTTCATGATGGTGAAATACTGCTGTTGATGCACTGTGAATCAGAAGACACTATTCATCAACTTCTGGTAAGATTCCAGGAAGAGAATGTCACTGTTCCAGTTCCGTTCAATATTTCTCCATATAAAACACCGCTGGGCAAAAGTCAGTGTGGTGATTTGCAATGCAGATTATAATCTCTTCTTCTAAGCTAATCACTTCTAAATTGAATGCAATACCCAGATCTTGGGAAAGCTATGCTATTTCCTCTGCCTCTACACCAAGAAATATTTCCCTGAAGAGTTCTTTCTAACCTCACAAAAATGACACCTACAGTTATTTTAAATGCTCATTTGGTTGGTTGGGGATATGCTTGAGGTAAATAAATGGCTTTTTCACTTCTGAGTCTTCCTGTCCAGAAGGGGAAAAGAAAAAAAAAGTCTCTTCCACTCAGTCAAATGAACAGTTCTGCCATAATTTG
The DNA here is from genome assembly GCF_033958435.1 of Carettochelys insculpta. Lineage (NCBI taxonomy): Eukaryota > Metazoa > Chordata > Testudines > Carettochelyidae > Carettochelys > Carettochelys insculpta. The sequence continues at coordinate 144,342,932 of NC_134137.1, forward strand.
AAAATTAAAGCTATCTTCAAAGAACAGTCCAAACTCAAGACATGGGGACAATTTTTGTTTCTGTTACAACAGAGTAATGCCACTGACTCCATCAACTCTACTGATTTACACTGGTGTAACAGACAATGCAGTTTGATCTATAGCACATTTGTCTTTAAAAGATTCAAAGTCTTAGTGTGGACTTTATAGGGCAATGGACACATAAAAGATGCAATGAATTTATAACAACTAGTTAAAATGACCTTAACCAGAAGGAATGTCTCATATAGACAGATCTTCAGCTGGTGAAAATTGGAATAGCTAAATTAAATTGAAGATGAAGGGCTGGCCCATGTCATTCTAACAAAAAAAAATTTGTATAAAAAGGTATGTCACTTTCCACCACTCGTAAAGGTACCATACATACAGTGCATGATGTAGAAATTCAGAATGATCAAATTCTTCCCCAGCTTGTGCCAGAAACACTTTTTTTACAATCAGCTAGTATGCTCAATTGACCAGTCCACCTAAGATAACCTAGTTCAGTGGTGTAGCCAACTGCAGCATGTAGCCCTGTCTGTCCCCTCTTCCCCCCACACCTCTCGTGTACCAGGGCACCAGAGCCCCACACTTACCTGCTCCTCCCAGCACTTTTGGAGCACACAAATCACCTGCTTCACACTCCATCCCTGTTCCTTCCCCTGCCTTCCAGACCTGCGGTGCTGTGAATCAGCTGTTCTAGCTCAGGCAGAGGAGAGGGGATGGAGATCAAATCAGGAAATTCACAGTGCTCCAAAAGTGCTGGGAGAGAGGATGAGGAGTAGGTAAATGTGGGGATCCAGTGTCCCAGTATGGGAGAGGTGCATGGAGGGGTAGGGGGGACTCAGGTGGAATCCCATTAGAAGGGCCTCTCGAGTCCCACTCACAATTTGTGGTTGTCCATCGCTGACCTAGGCTATACAATCTGGACTAGACAGGAAATTTCATTACATTTCCTTGAGCACATAACAGTAATAATTAATAATTACGTTAATCAGTCTCAGATTAAGGTCTTTACCTAGCTTTCATTCTTTTTCAAAGGAATCATCTGTTTGGATTATAAATAATAACAGAGAGGTAGCCATGTTAGTCTGTACTCTAACAAAACAAAACAGCAGAAATGTAGCACTTTAAAGACTAACAAAAAGATTTATTCAGTGATGAGCATTTGTGGGACAGACCCACTTCTTCAGATCAATCTCATTTTCAATACAGACTGACATTTCAAAGTACAGAGGACCAAACAAAAAAAATTACAATAAAAACTGACAACTCAAACAGGACTGAAGGATGGGGGTGAAGGGTGGGGGGATGTTAATTGTCCTGGCTGAGATAATTATGAGCATCAAAGGAAGGGAAGCAATCCTTGTAATAAAACAAAAAAGCAGTCTAGTAGCACTTTTAAAGCCTAACAAAATAATTTATTAGGTGAGCTTTCATGGCACAGACCCACTTCTTCAGACCATAGTCATACCAGAACAGCCTCAATATTTAAGGCTCAGAGAACCAAATACCAGAAAACCACTCTTGATTCTTTTTTTGATTCTCTGTGCCTTAAATATTGAGTTTGCTCTGGTATCACTATGGTCTGAAGAAGTGGGTCTGTCCCAGGAAAGCTTATCACCTAATAAATTATTTTGTTAATCTTTAAAGTGCTACTGGACTGCTTTTTTGTTTTGATAGTACATAGACTCGCATGGGTTTTTTCTCTGTTACTATTCAACATGCAAGGCACTACATTTAGCCATTTGGAATGGAGATCCATCAAATATATGAAAAAACTTGCCCAGATCCAGACAGACATCATCTTTCTCTCCAAATGCAAGAAAATGGACATTGTACCCAAGAGACCGACAGTGAAAAACCCATTACAATCAACGTACTACACTGACTACAGTGAGCATCTATGCCACACGCTCTCTAAGAAACTGAGGAACCACTTGATCAAAATCCTTTACAATAAACAAAAGACGATTAAAAATGAACTCTCTGAACTTGATATTCTCATCAGCAATCAGGCATCCACGCAAGACCCCACAGAATGAGGCTTTACTTGTACTAGACAAGAAATTTATAAAACACACTTCCGCTTCCTACAAAAAAGAAAAGACAATAAATTTTCTAAATGACTTCGTACCTCAGAATACTAAAACTACAACGACGACAGCTCAACTAACAACGTTGTTAACCTTTCCAGCTACCAGCTCAGCCCAGCAGAAGAGTCTGTCTTATCCTGGGGTCTTTCCTTCTGCCCCGCTTCCTCCACAAACTTAATACAATTCTGTGGTGACCTTGAAGCCTTCTTTTGCTGCCTTTGTCTAAAGGAATTCTTCCAACACACCCATGAGCAACAGTCTGACTCTTTCAACACCACCCTCCAACACCAAAAGAGAAGAACTCTATGTGGACTCCCTCCTGACAGTCGTAATGAAGGTCTGGATTTCTAGTTACAATACTTCTGCAACTGTGCTCAGACTGACATTATACACAAACAATACCAAATGAGACACAATCTCAACTATGCTGAACGCTATGCTGTCCAGAGTCCCAAAAATAACCCAGACATTATAATCAAACCAGCTTACAAAGGGGGTGCAGTTGTCATCACGAATAAATCAGATTATGAACAGGAGACAGCCAGACAACTCTCCAACACCACATTTTACAGACGTCTCTCTGCTGATCCCCCTTTGGAATTCCAAAAGAAATTACAACAACTACTTAAGGAACTCCCTGCTGCTACCTGGGACCTTATTCACTCAGACACACCATCTGAGCCCCAACCTGGATTATTCTATTTATTTCCCAAAATCCACAATCCTGGAAACCCCAGGCGCCCTATCATTTCAGGTAGTGGCACCCTTAGCACCAGACTATCCAGTTACGTGTACTCACTCCTCAAACCCTATGCCACCAACACTTCCAGCTATCTCCGAGATACCACTGACTTCCTGAGGAAATTACAAAACATCAGAAAAGTTCCTGACAACACCATCCTTGCCACCATGGATGTAGAAGCTCTGTACACTAATAGTCCACACAAAAACAGATTACAAGCGATCAGGAATACCATCTCTGATGTCACCACAGCCAATCTGGTGTCTGACCTCTGTAACTTTGTTCTCATTCACACTTATTTTCTATTTGGGGACAATTTATACCTCCAGATTAGTGGAACTGCTATGGGCACCTGCATGGGCCCACAGTACGCTAATATATTAATGCCTGACCTGGAACAAGGATTCCTCAGCTCTTGTCCCATATCATCCCTTCTCTACTTACAATACATTGATGGCATCTTTCTGATTTGGACCCATGATATAGAGACTCTAGAAGAATTTCACAGAGACTTTAACAATCTACACCTCACCATTAACTTATGCCTCAATTACTCCACACAAGAGATACATTTCCTGGACACTACAGTACAAATCAAGGATGGCCTAATAGGTACCACACTCTACCAGAAACCCACTGATCGCTATACTTACCTACATGCTTCTAGCTTCCATCCTGCACACACAACTAGATCCATTGTTTACAGTCAAGCCCTTAGGTACAATCGCATTTGCTCTGATCTTTTTGACAGAGACCAAAAACTACAAGATCTTTACCAAATATTCATAAACCTGAATTACCCACCAGGAGAAATATAAAAAACAAATTGGCAGGGCAAGACGAATACCCAGAGACCAGCTACTCCAAGATAGGCCCAAAAAAGCCAAGAACAGAACACCACTGGTCATCACCTACAGCCCCCAACTCAAAACACTGCAATTCATTATTCAAGACCTACAACCCATCAGGATGCCACACTCCAGAAGGCCCTAGGTGACAGGCCTGTTCTCTCTTACAGACAACCTCTCAACCTTGTAAGGATTCTTACCTACAACCACAGTCTATACCACAGGAACACCATTCCTGGAACTTTTCCTTGCAACAAAGCCCATTGCTGACTTTGTCCACATATCTATTCTGGAGATACCATTACTGAACCTAACCAGGTTATTCACAGAATCACAGGCACGTTCTCATGTTTCTCAACTAACATCATGTATGCCATCATGTGCCAACAATGCCCAGATGCTTTGTATATTGTACAGACTTCAAATTCTCGTAGACAAAGAATTAATGGGCATAAAACAGACATAAAAACACTCTTGATCCACAAACTGGTCAGCCACTACTTTAATGGAAATTTAATTTAATGCTCAAAACTTTTCTGTTACTCTATAAGGTGCCACAGGACCCTTCATTGCTGTTACAGATCCAGACTAACATGGCTACCCCTCCGATTCTTTAATGGAGTGGGCCATTCTGTTAATGACCTGAAAGTTTGTATCTTACTGAAGAGGAATTTTCACAACACTTTGGAAAGAGAGGCTGCTAAACTCTCTTATATATTCAAATTCAACACATTAACACATGGTTTGAACCGGTATGCGAATTTTCTGGGTCATTATAGGGGCTCTTTTGCATACTTGGCTTAATCTAATTCTTGACTCCCCCCACCTTCTGCCCCTCTACTCTCTGATTTGCTCACCTTGATAACGTTTTTCTGATTTGTCAACCTTGATTACTGTTTTTGGTTCTCTGTGCCTTAAATATTGAGTCTGTTCTGGTATGGCTGTGGTCTGAAGAAGTGGGTCTGTCCCACGAAATCTTATCACCTAATAAATTATTTTGTTAGTCTTTAAAGAGCTACTTTACTGCTTTTTTTGTTTTGATAGTATATAGACTAGCACGGCTTTCTCTGTGTTACAATCCTTGTAATGTGTCCTCTTGATAATTGATGTCTCTGTTAATAACGTGTTAATGTGTTGAATTTGAATATGAACTCCAACTCACAAATTTCTCGCTGTAATCTGTTTTTAGATTACACTTAAGATCCCCCAAACCCCCACTCCCCTTAAAAAGCTCATCACTCAGTAAATCATTTTGTTAGTCTTTAAAGTGCTACATTTCTGCTGCTTTGGTTTGTTTGGATTATGTGGACCAAATTCAAAGGTGAGTTTAGGTAAATGAAGAGGAAATATAAGGAAGTATAATCACATTTTGGTCCAACCTGTCAGAGTTTATGTTATACCAATTTAGATTCCACCTAGACATAAGAACATAAGAACATAAGAACATAAGAATGGCCATACTGGGTCAGACCAAAGGTCCATCAAGCCCAGCATCCCATCTGCCGACGGTGGCCAATGCCAGGTGCCCCAGAGAAGGAGAACAGAAGACAAGTGATTTATCTCCTGCCATCCATCTCCTGCCCTTGTTATGAAGGCTAGGGCACCATACTTTATCCCTGGCTAATAGCCATTTATGGACCTGACCTGCAAAAATTTATCAAGCTCTTTTTTAAACCCTAATAGAGTCCTGGCCTTCACAGCCTCCTCGGGCAAGGAGTTCCACAGGTTGACTGTGCGCTGTGTGAAGAAAAATTTCCTTTTATTAGTTTTGAACCTACTACCCATCAATTTCATTTGGTGTCCCCTAGTTCTTGTATTATGGGAAAAGGTAAATAATTTTTCTATATTCACTATATAGACTGCCTTGATTTACTTACTTGGACTTTTGCCAGCACCTTATCAGGTGATTTACAGGTTCCTTTGCACACACCCTCAGAATTTCAGTCAAAGAGAATCTAATTTGTGTAACTTCCTGTAATGGGGATGTTCTTCACAGCATCCCTAATAGGGTTATCCAGGGCCTGAGAGGCCAATTAGTTAGCTGACAACACCTGCAAGACACATGGCCAGGTCAGTTAAGAGTGAAGTCCTCCTGGGGAAGGGCAGGGACAACACTATGAAGCCATAAGGCTGGTAGCAGAAGGGAGCAGCAAGAGCAGGTGTCTGCAGTCAGTCACTCCCTGGGAGGGGGGAACTCTGGGCAGAGAGTAAGCCTAGATATTGTGCCTTGGATTAAGGAGCCTGGCAAGAAGCTAGGCGTGACGAAGTAGCGCAAGGGATAGATTAAGCTCCAGTAGTAAACCCAGAATCAGGCAAGAAGATAGAGAAGCTGGGTAGAAAGTAAGTCGTGGAAACAACAGTGACTAGGAGTGAGCAGATCTAGATTGGTGGTGGTAGAGTCCCTGGACTAGAACCTGGTGTAGTGAGTGGGGCCAGTTCTCCAATTTGCCACTGGTTAGTGGCACAGAGCCCAAAGCTGGGGAAGAACATTCTCAGGACATGGCGTTTGGATTGTGTGTCCTGTTGGCTTTTGTAAGCCCGGAGGAGGTGGATTAAATGGTGACCTGGCCAGCGGGCCATGTTACAGAAGAAAGACTGTCACTGAGTGACAAATGGGCAGCAAGACAGCACCTAATGCAAAGACAGCTACATTCCCGGACCTAGACACAATGCGATACGCTAATGATAAGTGGCAATCCTATTACATTTACATAATCATAGGACTGGAAGGGACCTCAAGGGGTCATCAAGTCTAGTCCTCTGCATGTTAATGAGGACTTGAGAAATGAGAACTGAACAAAGGAAATGCCTTATTAAGCAGGGGTCACTTGAAGTTGGTTATTTCATGATTTAACTTACATTTTCTGATCTTCCTAACTAGTTATGAAGAAGAGTGACTGTAAAAGAGCCTGACTCACACCGCCCTAAACAACTTTTAATCTGGCCCTCTGTGTCTAGCCAACTCAGGCCATTTAAATTAACCATATGTGCTCCTGCTGTTTGCATGCTAGAACTCTGTCAAGCGCAAGTGAGCTCAGCTGTCAGACATATACTGAGGGGGTAGCTGTGAGGGCAGGGGAGGAAGATACCTGCCTCATAAAAGAGGGGAACCATTCAGGCAAATCCTTGAGAATGTCTTTGTGTCTCCAGATACTCCAGAAAGCTTATGCCTTTCACAGTTTTCCAGTTATTCAGCCTCAGCATCATTGTCATCTAAGTCATGTAACTCACAAGTGCTAGCATCAGAACCTAGCAAAACAAAAGAGAAAGGACTCTGTTACGTTCAGAAATAGATAGAAATCATTATTGACTGGATCATGTTAAAATAAGTTGGCAAGGTGCTAGTTCTGTTTAAACAATATACAGTAGGAGTCTTGGCACATAAGCTTTCAGGTCGCAGAACTCTTCAGCCAGAAGATTTATGTATTCAGACAGACAATGTGTGAGGCCAACAAGTTATCTTTATCTATCCTGTGCCTTGTTGCTTTCATTATAATAGCATTCTGAGAGAAATGGTTGATTGCATTACCTCGTGAGCTTTTGGGAAGTTAGGTTATAAAACTTAGAAGTACATAATGTGGTTGTGGCAGCATCTGCGAGTTTTGGCCAATAATTTCTGGTGCCTTGAACAAAGATATTTGTTGAAGCAGCAAGAATGCGGCTCTCCCTGTCACATGGGGGCACATGACTGGGGGGGGTGAAGTCCATGACATTTCCGCAGAAACTGTGGTATTTTGTTGAACACTGTGGCTTGAAGGCAGATAGTTGGTTTTTAAAAGAAAGTTCACACAGATTTGCTGTACTAGCATGGCAGCCAGTTGCTTGTAAATTTCCCTCACTGAAACTAATGACCTCCTGTGTTCAGATCAGGTTGTCAGTGCTGATGTTACTTAGGAGCATGAAAGGTAGGGCAAGAACATGCCATCTAACGTAGCCATGATGGAATTTATTTTTATGCTCTTGAACAAAACTTCTCAGAGCTAAATGGATTTAAAATACTACCTAGTTTTTAAAAAAGAGAGAGGTTCTTTCAACATTTCCATGGTTTCTCAAGCTAATGCCAAGCAGGTGTACAGAGCCTTTGTCCACACTCTATCCACATCAGTGCTAGACTCTGCACCAGCTTCTAATATGCCAGGGCAGATAGGAAAAGGGTTTGTGAGAAGCTAGACTAGGACAATGGCCATGGAACTGGAGATAGGGGATTGGAGAGCAACTTGTTTTTGTGGCCCCAATAGCTATAAGTCCAATTCTAGGGCCATTTCTACACATGGCACTTTTTCTGGAAGATGATCTTCTGGAAGATGTCTTCCAGAAGATCCTCTTCCAGAAGAGTGCATCTACACATGCACTGGCACTCTTCTGGAAGAACAGGGCAGGAAACAACGCAGATGGGGTCACACAGGCAGGGAGCCCATCTGGGGCCGCTGGCCACATGGCCCCTTAAAGGGTCCCACCCAAACAGCCCCTCCCTGCAGACGCTGCTGAGGCCAGCCACATCTGTGCACAGCAATCCAGACCCAAGTCCCTGTCCAGTGCCAGCCAACCAGCAGGTATGGACCCCCAGCAGCCACAGGACAACAGGCTTGCCCTCACCCACAGGCTAGCCATCCTCCTGGCCACCCTCCTCAGCCTCCTGTGGAGACAAAGGCCCAGGCCTGTGGGTCCTGAATCCCCTCACCGCCCCTGTCGGGCCCCCTTTTTCCAATCCAGCGCATCTGGACCCACACCACCAGCATGGACTGGTAGTACAGGATTGTCATAGGGGAGTGGGACAATGACCACTGGCTCTAGAACCTGTGGATGAAGAAAGAGACCTTCCTGGAGATCTGCAGCTGGCTCACCCCCATGCTATGGTGCCAGAATACCTGGAAGAGGCTGGCCCTCTTTCCAGAGAAGCGCATGGCCATCGCCATATGGAAATTGGCCACCCTGGACGGCTACCGGTCCATTGGGCAGCAGTTCAGGGTGGGCACATCCACCGTTGGGGCTGTCATCCTCCAGGTAAGCCCTGCCCCAGACCCTGCTCTACTGGCAGGAGGGAGGAGGCCAGAGGGTTTGGGGGACCCCAGGTGCTGATTGGGAGGGGGCAGAGCCGTGGGGGCTGGCAGGCCTAGCCCAGAGGGGATACCACATGGCTGCTGCTGGAAGGGTCCCCCAGCAGGGGGGGGCCCACTAGGGAGGGAGCGGGTGGAAGGGGAAGGGCACAAGGACCCCTCTGCATATGCCCACGAGTGCACCCGTTCCCATTCCCCTGAAGGTCATGAGGGCCATCAACCACGTGCTGGTGTGGCAGCTGGTGTGCATCGGGGACCTGGACTCAGTCGTCGAGGACTTCACTGCTCTCTGGTTCCCCAAGTGCTTCGGGACAAGCAACAGGACACATATCCCCATCAGGGCCCGGTACCACAGTGGTGGCCGATATGTCAGCTGCAAGGGGTACCACTCCATTGTGCTCCAAGCAGTGGTGGACGCCCATGGCAAGTTCACAGAAATTTATGTCGGCCGGCCAGGCAGGGCACGTGACATGCGGATCCTGTGGAATTCCGCCCTATTCCACAGGATGGAGTCCAGGACATTCATGCCCCGGTGGGAGTGTGCTGTTGTGGACATCACGATGCCTCTCTGCCTCATGGGCAACCTGGCCTACCCACTCCAGCCCTGGTTGATGCGCCCATACACGGGCCACCTCACACCCTCCCAGGAGCTGTTTAACATCCAGCTCACATGCGCTTGGTACCCCATGGCTTTCAGCCATCTGAAGGCATGATTTAGGTGCCTCCTCATGTGCCTCGATGTCGGGGTGGAGAACTTCCCACAGGTCATGGCCACCTGCTGTGTGCTCACAACCTCATTGAGGCATGTGAGGGGACCCTGCCCCAGGGCTGGATGGCAGAGCCAGCCACCTGCTACCAGCAGCCCGCTGTGGCCCCCGACAGGCAGCTCAACTGTGATGGGCTCCAGATCCAGGAGGTGCTTTGGGAGGCATTCAGCCGAGGGAACTACTAACCCCCACACCCCTCCCCACAGCCCCCCCTACACATACCTCCATGCGTACATCCCACACCCGCCAACCCCCCACCCTCCCCCACAGTAATCAGGGACATGGGGGGTGCAAAATATAAACATGTATTTAACTCTCCACCTTTAATAACAGTGACCAATGTCCATAGTAAACAGGGAATTATAAAAATAGTGACTAAAACCTCATATGAAGCAAACTCTATACATGAGGGTAAGGGGGCAGGGGCACTTAAACTTGGATGGGAACTGGGTAGGAATGGTGGGGGTCCTAATCAAGGGATTGGGTGGAAGCCTGTGAACCCGGGGCCTGTGGGTGCCCCTCCCACCCTGGGTGTGCAGTCCCCTGTGGGGCACTGATGGGGCTGGAAGCACCAGCAGGTAGGGCCAGTCAGCACCTGGGCCAGCCTCAGCAGAGGGGCCAGAGGGGGTTGGTTCGTGGCTCGGGTGACCCTCCACAGGGCCCACTGTGGCTACAAGCCATGCTGCAAGGTCCCTCAGCGCAGCATTGGGCAGGCCCGGGGGCAGTAGGGCGGCCAGGGCCTTAGGATCATGGGCAGGGTGAGATGGGAGCAGCCGAGGGGCCAGCAGGGGGGCTAGTGGGGGGGAGACTGGAAGAGCGCCTTGCATGTGTAGGCATTCCTTAGATCTTCCGGAAGAAGGCACCATTCGTCCGGAAGATCTTGCCTGTGTAGAAACAGCCTAGGAGATGGATAATTGTTATAGTCTGTACTGCAGAATGGCATTTGGAGCCAGAGCTGCACAAGCCCCTGCACACAGACTGAGAGGAGGCATTACTCTGCCAAACCCATGCACAAAAATTGGTTCAGAAGGAATTAGATAGGTTTATAGAAGATAAGTCCACCTAATAGCTACTAGTCAAGATGATCAGGAACATAACCCACATGCTCTGGGTGTACTGAGCCTCCAAATACCAGAAGCCTGGAGTGAACAACAGGGAATGGATAATTCAGTAATTGCCCTGTTCTGGTCACTCCTTCTGATATTTCTGGCATCAGTTACTGTCAGACAACAGGATACTGAGCTAGATGGACCATTACTCTGACTCACTAGGGCTGTTCTACAGTCACACTTCTCTTGCTCAAAGCCCATTAACCTTTGCTTTGAGGTGAGGTAAAATTTACCCAGAGAATGTACTTTCTTTAGGTGAGCACTAAAGATATACCTGCACTCTTAAAATATCATGAGCCCCATTCCCCAGCTCATGCCACTTAAGTGATAAAAAGTCATTCTAAAGTCAACCAACCCAGCCAGAGGAAGATTCTTAATGCAAAAAAGGCTTTGTTTTGTTGTATTTCCTTCTACTAGATACCTTAACAGTGGCATTACAGTTGCAATATCCCTATTGTTCGAGTGCTAGCAAAAACATATTTCATAGTATTTAGTGACTATGATAACATTTGCTCTTGGGCTATCAAAAAGGTGGGAGGCATCAGGCTAAGTCATCGTCATGTTTCACTGTAGATCTTCACATTTATAAACTAAAGATAGAGGCTCCTTTTATACCCCAAAACTTGAAATTAGCCTTTTCTTGTTGTAGTATTGTTTGAATACCATAGAAAAACAAGACACAGGGTTTACTTTTATTTGATGGCAGCCTGCTGATTGGTATTTTTCCTAAATCACACCAGGTTATTTTTACTCATTGTTTTTTACCATTGACCTTGAAAGGCTAAAACATTGTCTTTATCTGATCTTTCTGGAACAAATTCATCCTGGAGTAATCTGTCCTAAGCTCTAAAATCTGTTTGAGATTTTCCTGAGTCTAATGGGACACCATGCTTTAACTTGGGAGTATAACTGATAGATAAGAGAGAGTGAGGTATAAATGAATGCTGGGAACATTAGCTTAATTCAGAGAATGCAAGCCTCGAAGATTTCACAACAATTAAATACTTTCAGTTGGAACCACTGTAAAAATTTCCCTGACTTCTAAGGGTTACGTCAGTCAGCTTCTCCTACGTGACCCAGAACAAAGCAACCTTATCTCCTGTTTCCTTAAGTGAATTTCGTGATCAAGAGGTTCCCAGTTTAACAGCATAGAGGCTGTTCTAATTAGCTGCAGAACATGTATAGCCTAGGGAACAACAGTGCAAATTTCTCCAATTCCCTCTCCCTACTCTAGTGGGTCTAATCCATGACCCAAAGGTCCAACTGCATAAGAGAGGGTAGATCGTAGATCGGCCTCCAAGTCTTTTAAATTCTTGGCCCCCTTCTGAAATTTTCAGTAAAGATGACAATGGGTTACCTCTGCAGCAGTAATTTGTGTGCAGTTAATACCTGTGCTCTCAGATCACAGACTAATTTCAAAGAATGCCATTTAAGGACAATTGCTTCAGGTTGCTACTGATCTGGATATGGATTCAGACCACACTTCTAGGGGCGAAGATCTCAATAACTCATTGTCTTGCACTAACCCACCCCTCCACTTCTCTGTCCTATCTGCAAAGTCTTCTTCCTATTTATCCAAACCAAATGGATACAGGTATTCTGAAGGCTTCCATGTGAAGTCTCTTAGGCCGTGGTCACACTAGCCCCCTCCTTTCAGGAGGGCTATGGTAATGTGGCACTTTGGAATATGCTAATGAGGTGTTTCCAGGAATATGCAGTGCCTCATTAGCATAATGGCTGCCACACGCAATTCGAAAGCGCTGATTTCAAAACAAGTGCTGCACATGTAGCCGGGGGCCTTTCGAAAAGACCCCCTGATTTCGAAAGCCCCTTCTTCCCAAAACCAGATGGGAAGAAGGAGCTTTCAAAATCAGGGGGGCCATTTCTAAAGGCCCCCAGCTACATGGGTGGTGTGTGTTTCAAAACCGGCAGTTTCGAAGTGTGCGCAGCCTCCATTACGCTGAGGAGGCGCTGCATATTCATGGCAGCACCTCATTAGCATATTCCAAAGTGCCATATTGTCATAGCCCTTCTGAAAGGAGGGGCTAGTGTGGCCACAGACTTAGAAAAGCCGCATTCTTTTCTCAAACTTTTCCTTTACAGCAGTGTAAGGGTGAGCTCTAGCCTAATGGCTGGCTGGAATCTGTGGCAAGCAGACATGATTGGTATCTGCTGGTGAGGGTGGGGAGGTACAATTTAAATATTCATCCTCCTCCAAACAGATTGAGTCTTGTTCCCACTCATGCCCCTCTTATCCTGAAGGACCCCTCCCTGAAGCACAAGCTTTTGCTGCTCTTTCTTCCTGCATTGCAGCTCCAGGTCCTGACTCCCAGAGAGGGTGTGCAGCTGGTAAATATCAAGGGGCACATAAACACACCTACGCACACTCACTTTCCCTCTGGTTGCAGGGGAGAAGCCATTGATGTATGGCTGCATAATTTACTTACTTCCACTAAGGAACTGCAAAAGATGGGGTAATAACAACAAATCTACTACTGAGTGTTCCATTTTACCGTGCTTTACACTTCAATGTGATCGCACACTAACTATTCTGCCTGGACAACCTCACAGACACAGTCAAGTTTATTTTTAATGTTATTTTAAATTAATAGATTATAAAGTTAGATTGGATGATGGTGACCATCTAGTCTGGCCCCCCAGTACAACACAGGCCATAGGACTTCCCTGGCTTCCTTTCCGTTGGAATTAGAGCATGTTTTAGATTTTAAAAAAAAAAGTCAGTCTTGATTTAATAATTGCTTGTGATGGAGTTCTATCACAGCCTTTAGGAAATTGCTCAGAAATGTAATTGCTTTAAAATAAATAAATCTGGGCATTATTTACAGTCTGCATTTCTCTAGCACGAACTTCCAGCAATTGGACCTCGTCCCACCTTTGTCTGTTGGATTAAAGATACTGTTATCAACATAAGAACATAAGAAAGACCATACTGGGTCAGACCAAAGTTCCATCTAGCAGAGTATCCTGTCTGCCAACAGTGGTCAATGCCAGGTGCCCCAGAGAAATAAACAGAACAGGTAATCACCAAGCGATCTCTCCCCTGCCACCTCTTTCCAGTTTCTGATAGAGGCTAGGGCCACCATTCCTACCTATCACAACTAACAGCCATTGATGGACTTATGCTTCATCACACTTGTGTTCTCTGTGTAGTCTCCCCTTTACCTTCTCTTTGTCAGGCTGAAGACGTGAAACTCATTGAGTCTCACTATCAAGCATGTTTTTCAATTCTTCAAGCACCCTTGCGGCTCTTCTCTGGACCCTTTCTGTTTCAATTAACATCCTTCTTGAATTGTTGGCCTCAGCACTGAATGCACTCTTCCAGAAGCAACCTGCTTAACTGTGTTTCTAGTTGGACCTGGACTCTTTCCTGAATTTGTTGTGTATGCCACATAGGTTGGCAATGCACCAGATACCCGGAGCATCATTTCACCCTAGCAGAAGTCACTGTATCAGGATGGGATGACATTAAAATTCATGGAGGAAATTTGAGTGCATGCTGGGAGTGCCCACACAGTTGGTTAATGTGCTGCAAGCTTGTGTGCTCTATAGTCACACTTCAGCTTGCCCTGTGTGAACTAGCTGCATGGACATGTCAGCAGGGAAATCCCCAAAGGTAAGATGTTTGTTTCCTGACTCTAAGCAGTTAGGGTGACCATCTGTCCCATATTAGGTGGGACAGTCCCGTATTTGGGATGACAAAAAGGCTTTCCCAACTTATTTTTTAAAAGGGACTCATTGTCCCATATTTGGGCCCTCCCACACTGACCTGTTCCATCAGCAGCTGGGCAGGTGCAGCTGCTGGTGGGAGTCACTTCCCCCTGTGGGCCAGCAGCTCCTGCTTCCCCAGGGCTTCCGGGATGGTGGCTGCTGCTTTCCTGGGGCAGGCTGGTGGCTGCCACCTCCTTCCTGGCTTCCTGGGGATTGGTGGAGCTGGGAGGAACCACCCCTCCCTGCATATCTCCCTGTCCCGTATTTGAGACAGGGAGATACGGTCACCCTAAGTTAAGTACCCAGTGAGGGAATGCATTCTCTGTTTTTACGTCTGTTTTTCATGTCTATAAATCTTGTTTTCTAAACACTTGACACATTTCCCATCAGCCTGCAGCTTTGAGAGCTTTGTACAGCCTTTTCACCTGCCTCTCTGACAGTGGCATTTCACAGGCAGGTCACTTTCCACAGTTAAATCTTGGTCAAATAGGTGCTGGTTTCCTTTCTACCCGGTGTGTACATGTATGTGTGTGCTTGACCCCTCACCTGCTCCAAAATCTACCCCTTCCCCCAAGCCCCACACCTGCCCTACCTCCTCCACACCACCTATTCCCACAATGCCCCACTCCATTCCACCCCCACCCCACCTCTTCCCCTGAGTGTGTCCAGTCCCAGCTCCTTCCCATCCTCTGATGTGCCTCCTGCACATGCAGGAGTTGCTGGAAGAGAGGGAATGGCATTGATCAGCAGGGCTGCTGGAAGACAGAAGGTGCTGTTGGCAGGGGTGGAGCTTGGCTAATTTTGTTTTGGGTGATGCAGCCATGGAATGGTCAGTCCTGTTTCCTGCATATATTATACCTTTTCCTAAAAGTGCAATATACTTAATGTATACATGTATTTGCCTCAGATCCCTGAATGGCCCACTTGAGGGTGGAACTCACAACCCTGGGGCTAGGAGGCTAATGCTCAAGCCACATGGGTAGAGAAGGTACACATCATAGCATAGACAAATAACTTTTTCCAGCAGCTTTTGAACTCAGTATATGGGTATCCTCACCTCTTAATCACGCTCTTGTCCTGTAGTCTCTTTAGGAATTCTGAAAAAGAATTCCTCATGAACTCCCCCTGATGGTCAAAATGACAAACTGGACCTATCCATAGAATGTATCTGCCGACGTGCACAGGCAGAAATTGTGGAAAAGCGGCATCACTTATCCCATAACCTCAGCTGTGCAGAATGCAATGCCATCAACAGCCTCAGACAGAAACAAACGTCTACAAGACCTCTACCAAGCTTTCCTCAAACTACAATATGCACCTAAGGAAGTGAAGAAACAGACTGACAGAGCCAGATGGGTACCCAGAAGCCACCTGCTACAAGACAGGCCTTGCAAGGAAAATAAGAGACCACCACTGGCCATCACATACAGCCCCCAGCTAAAGCCTCACCAATGCATCACCAGAGATCTGCAACCCATCCTGGACAACGATCCTTCACTCTCACAGACTTTGGGAGGCAGGCCTGTCCTTGCCTACAGACAGCCTGCCAACCTTAAACAAATTCTCACCACCAACTATAGACTGCAACACAGTAACTCTAAACCTGGAACCAATCCCTGCAACAAACTCACTGCTAGCTCTGCTCACATATCTACACCAGCGATATCATTGCAGAACCTAACATCAGCCACACCATCAGGGCTCCTTTACCTGCACATCTACTAATATAATATATGCCATCATGTGGCAGCAATGCCCCACTGCAATCTGCATTGGCCAAACTGGACAGTCTCTATGTAAAAGAATATAGGGACAGAAATCAGACATCAGGAATGGCAACAGACACAAATCTGTAGGAGAACATTTCAATCTCCCTGGACACTCAGTAACAGATTTAAAAGTAGCAGTCCTACAACAAAAAAATTTCAGAAATCAAATGGAGAGAGAAATCTCTGAGCTGCAATTCATTTGCAAATTTGACTCCATCAACCAAGGATTAAACAGAGACTGGGAGTGGCTGGCCCCTTACAAAAGCAGTTTCTCTGTGCTGCAAGTTCACCCCCTACACATTAGAATCTGACAATGGGCCACATCCCCAACTTATCTGACATTTTTTTTTCTCCTCTCTTGATGCATACTTCTGCTAATGGTCCATTTCCACCCTGACTGAATTGACCTTGTCAGCGCTGGCCCTCCCTTTTACTGGGACCCCGTTCTTTAAATACTCCTCTGAAAGCCCCCCCGACTGCACTCATGCATCTGATGAAGTGAGTTTTTCCCACAAAAGCTTATGTGCCAAAACATCTGTTAGTCTATAAGGTGCCACAGGACTTCTTGTTGTACCCTAGAGTTAGACTTAGTCTTGCTGCAGGCAAAAATTTAGCCAAAGTTGAGCCAAATCACAAGCTGGCTACACACAGGTGAAAAGAGAATACATCCAACAGAGTTACAATCATATGGTGATCACCTAGGGTGGCTACACTGCCAGCTAACTCTGCACCATTATAATTGATACTGTGGTATTAATTCAAGTGGACTGGTGAAGTCATACTAAGTCAATGGGAGGAATCCCACCCATTGACATCTGTACTCCTTCTCCCCAAGGAGCAAAAACCAGGTCACTGTTGCAAGGCAGCTTAAGTTCCATCGACTTCCATTATGAAATTTATATAACTGTACCAGCATAACTTGGATCAACTTACAGCAGGCATGTCAAACTCAAAGCCTACTGAGAGCAGATCCAGCAAAAAATGACAGGTTTCAGGGCCACCAAAGAGAATGTACTTCTATCAGAAAGTCATAATTATTTATTATTATAGATTATGCTTTAGGTATATATAATAATAATTTTCAGGTCTTGTTTGAATATATTACAATAATTTTAATTGAGAATTTACACAAGGGCCTTCAGAAGGGCGAGCTGAAGATCAGACAGCTAGCAGAGGAGAAGCGAGCGCACAGAAAGCACAATAAGGACTTGCCAGACACCCACTACCTCTGCAAGAGATGCAGCAAGGACTGTCACTCTCGTGTGGGTCTTTATAGTCACAACAGATGCTGTAAATGAAGTCCTCAACTGAAACTTTAAAGGGCGCGATCCATAGTCTATGCAGACTGAAGGATGCCTACTAATACTTCGTATGCATTTTATTGTTTTATAATTTATTAATAGTTCATGAAATTTGAGAAAAGACACACCTGGGGGAAGAAAGAGAGAGAGAACACCGATGATAAAAGCAGACCAGGGAGAAAAGCCAAATCAGAAGAGCCAAAACATCTCAAAGAAAGAAGGGACAGATGGTTTTTTAGTGAACATGCAAAGTCAGGTGTCAGGACACCTGTGTTCTTTGGCTAACTCTGCACTCTCTGTGCTGTCAGTGTCATCAGCTCTAAAAATGAAGATACCCTACCACACAGAAAAGTCATAAGTTACCAACATGAATGGATGAATGAATGGGCTTTGAGACTTGTGGCTGGAAGGAACAACAGCAAGAGTTAATTTAAAGAAGTGGTATCTGAGGGGAATGGAGCTCGACAGCCTCAGACAATGAGGATTAGGGCTGAGAGAAACCGATCACACCCAGCTTGCCGGTGAAACACCCCTGAGGTTATGTGGCTAAGGGTGTACTTAAGTCGGAACATTTCCATTGTACAGGGTTTGTTTTGTCAACCATTGTGACCAGGTTTGAATGATACTTTTGCTGATTTTTATGTATTTCCCTCTCGCCGTTATACAGGGTGGATAAAACACAGTGAAACCCCTCCCCTGCCTCAAGAGCAGCTTCTCTCCCTGTATGGAGTTTAGGGTTTCCCCTTTCCCTCCCCACTCACTTTCAGTGGGCCATAAAGCACATCAGGTTGAGGTTTTTTTTGGGTTTTTTTCTAGATAGAGGAAGCAGGAGGTGAGGAAAGGGGAACTGGGTTGGACTGGGTGGCCAGGTCAGCATCTCACAGCTTCTGTGACCATTGTCCAAAGTCCAGAAAGGAGATTTTCTTTCAGTTTCACCGAAGGAGACGCATTGCCCTTCCCTCCCCATCTTAGATCCCCTCCTCTCCAGTTTACACTGCACTCCCCCGCCTCATTTCTCTGCACTTCCTTCTCAGACATTCTGGGGTTTACACTGCAATCCCCCATTACACTGCATTCCCCACCTTTCAGACTCTTTGGGGCTTGCATTACCCCCACTGCAGTGCAGCCCCCATTGCAGCATCCCTTGGCCCCTTGAAGCCTGCACTGCTCCCCTTCTCAGTGCAGCCCTCATCGCACTGCAACCATTGCAGTGCAGCCCCCTTTGCACTGTCCCCTCAGGCCCCTTGAGGCTTGCACTGCGCCCCACTCCATGCACTCTCCCCAGTGCTCTATCCTCCAGGCCCTTTGAGGCTTTCACCGCACCCCTTGTGTCCTCTTCCCACATTACTCTGCCTCTTGCTCCTCTCCAGCTTCTCAGCTACCCGTTGCTGTGCCCCACATGGCTCCCGACTTGCTGCTGCCCCAGGCAGGTACCCCTCCTCTCTTTGGCCCACATGGGTTTCACTGTCCCTTCTCCTTAAGGCATGGCCTTTGTCAGCCAATCAGAGTGGACCTCCCCACATCGCTCGCATCTGCCAGGGAGCCAAGGGGGTTGAAGACACATGCACTGGATACAGACAACCTGAGGAGGCGGATTGGTGTTTGTCCCACCCCCTGCTGCTCGTGAGTGCCAGAGAAAGGTGACACTGTATGTAGGAGGTGGGAGGCACGTAAGAGGCATGATGCAGTCGCCCATGGTCACCTGGGAGCCACACATAAACAATGTGACTTGGCAGGCTACACTTAAGTATTTTTATTAGTATGTGGTCGCAGGCTAATAAATAAGTTTCAAATGCAGATGTCCTGTCAAGATCTGGTATAACCAGCCTCATAGAGATCCTCAACAGCAGAAGACTACGATGGCTTGGTCATGTGAGAAGAATGGGTGACGAACATCTTCCCAAAGAAATCCTCCTCAGTGAACTGTCATGTGGATTGAGAACAAGAGGAAGACCAAAGGGATATATGCAAAAATGCCATGAAAAAGTTCAACATCAATCCAAAATCCTGGGAATCTACATCATCAGATCGAAATACCTGGCGACGATTGCTACGACAGGGCACATCATCCTTCGACAGTATATGTGCAAGTCACGCAAAAGAAGTTTGTCTTTGAAGGAAAAGCTCTCCAACTCCAGAATTCAGAAATAGACTGACACGCAGTTATTGCAATCGACCGAGCAAATCCAATATTGGACAGATAAGCCATGAGAGAAGCTGCAGACTCAAACACTGCCCATAGATCCTCACTGCCACTGTTGACCGCTGTCTCTTGAGATGAAAAGGGTCCATAGTATAGTAGCAGTCACAAACTGGAAAAAAATTCAATCGTGCCACATGTTTGACATGCTTGACTTACAGCGTCAGTAAAGTCCAGCCCTCAGCCTCAGCTCACTACATCTTATGTCTCATCTGTTCCTTAGCCAATACTAACTTAAAGACACACTGAGATGCAATTCAAATCAGTTTTGTTTCATTGCCAATTGACACATTGGTGATGGGAAAGTATGGAAAACATTTTTTTCCTCCTCAGCATATGGAGGCCTGACCCAGTTCCCTGGGCTCCAAACCTTGAAGAAGTTCAGATCAGGATCCAGTTCTGAGATTTGTAGCTTGGGTCCCCCTCTACCTCAGAATTATAGCTGTATTTTTGGTAATTTTCTGCAGTATTAATTGAAACACACACTTTTCTTTTGCTGGGATTACTACCCTTTTGGTCTCACTGCAGTTTCTATTGTATTTTGTTTGACCAAACAGGGCCCTCTCTATCTTCCTGTGTTTTGGTGAGCTCATGCATTCCATCTGCCTTTGAACACTCTAATGATGCTATCAGATGTGAAATGGCCTCTAAAGGGCTTCATTTGAACAACAAAGGAAAAAAAGTCTTAATCACTTGTTGCTCCCGACTTGCACTCCATCTTCCCCATCAATTTAGCAAAGAGCAAGTCTCCTAGCAATGACATGTTTAAACATGCCTGGCAGGGGGCAAGGATAGGATGGAGGCTAGGAAAACATTCTAAGCCATGTGGCTGCTGTGGATCTTGATGTTATTACAGTGGTTTTCTTTGTAGTAAGAGTCTGATCTTTCTAGGCATCCTTCCAATCTCCACAGTACCAGCATGCAAGCAGTTGGGGCTAGTGGAGGGGGATCAGAAAGTTAACTATCTTTGATTAGTTTCACAGCAGAGATGGTTTGTTTGTTTGTTTGTTAAATGTGAACTCAATCAATTAATTTTCTCATGTCTCTGAGCTCCTGCTGGAGAAATCTTTTGAATGTGTGACCCAGGGACACTTGAATGAGTGCAGATTTTTTTTTGTGTAAACAGAAAAATGTGTGTGATCCATACCTACGGATTTTGTCCTGTGTGAAGTGATATGTTTATACAACTGGCAAAATCCTAGAGGAGCGGTAGTATGAAAAAAAAATAGTAGCCAGGGGTCTGACAGTCCTCAAGAGTTTGTTTTCAGCAAACCTAGTGCTTCCCCAGCAATCATCTTATGCATGTGTATGCAGACATGCTCTTTAACTGGTGAGTGACCAAACCGCCACCCTGATTTATCTGGACTTTCCCAACATGAGCTTACCTTATCCACCCTTTCTCCTAGACATATACACCTGTAACACCTGTATATCTGATCTTGATAAAAACTTCCCCTGTCAAGGGCAACTGAATCTTAGAAGATGACTGACACCTCTCTCCTCATCTATACATTATACTGTCTTCAGGAGTAGTAACAGAGAGATAGCTGTGTTAGTCTATATTCTATCAAAATAAAAAAGCAGTCCAGTAGTGCTTTAAAGACTAACAAAATAATTTATTAGGTGATGAGCTTTCATGGGACAGACCCACTTCTTCAGACCATTGCCATACCAGAACAGACTCAATATTTAAGTTTTCTGTGCCTCAGATATTGAGTCTGTTCTGGTATGGTTATGGTCTGAAGTAGATCTGTCACGTGAAAGCTCATCAACTAACAAATTATTTTGTTAGTCTTTAAAGTGCTACTGGACTGTTTTTTTGTCTTCAGGAGTACAGCTCCTGAAGTAGGAAACATACACTAAAGACATGTCAACCATTTGAGGTTCTAATGCCTTTTCGGTGTATATCATCTGGGGTACCAGAGGAAATATTAGTTGAAGATATATAGAACACTTTGACATTTGACAATTAGATGAACCTCAAATGTCCAGTGTTGGTGTGTAAGAACTTTACTTGTTCATTTTTAGCATAAGCATCTGCCCGGATCAAATACTAATTAAATGTGTGAGACTGGCTGATCAAAATGCAGCACCACTCTACCCCATGGATACATTTAGACTGGTCTGGAAAAACACATCCCATAGTAGCAGGGGCTATGTGACACTGTTTTCCTAACAGTTTACATTTTAGTGCTATAGTTAACACAACCTAAAAAACCAAGGGTTGAGTTTTTTGCAAAAACAATCTATCTGTCTGTCTGTCTCATTAGAGCCGTGTCTACACGTGCACACTACTTCAAAGTAGCGGCACTAACTTCGAAATAGCGCCCGTCACGGCTTCACGTGTTGGGCGCTATTTCGATGTTAACATCGACGTTAGGCGGTGAGACGTCGAAGCCGCTAACCCCATGAGGGGATGGGAATAGCGCCCTACTTCAATGTTCAACGTCGAAGTAGGGAACGTGTAGTCGTTGCGCGTCCCGCAACTTCGAAATTGCGGGGTCCTCCATGGCGGCCATCAGCTGAGGGGTTGAGAGACGCTCTCTCCAGCCCCTGAGCTCAATGGTGGCCACATGGAGCGGCCCCTTAAAGGTCCCCACCCCCTCCCTTCCTGTGCAGGAAG
Source organism: Carettochelys insculpta (assembly GCF_033958435.1). NCBI lineage: Eukaryota > Metazoa > Chordata > Testudines > Carettochelyidae > Carettochelys > Carettochelys insculpta. The sequence goes on from NC_134137.1 coordinate 144,365,191, forward strand.
CTGAGAGAGCGTGCAGGCAGCAGCAGTAACATGCAGCTAGCCTGCACGCTCTTCTGCAGCCACCCACACCCCCCAACTGACCTGATGGCCGCCCGGCAGCCCCCCCAGCGCCCTCAGGGAACACCCCCCCAAGGGGAGCCAGGGTTCCCAGAGCAGGAGCCAGGCCGGGAGGCGGCAGCGGGGCCCCTCCTGGACGGAGGCCGAGCTTCGGGACCTGCTGGGGCTCTGGAGCGAGGACGAGGTGCTCCAGGTTATGGGGAGCAAGAGGCGGAACACGGATGCGTTCGCTCAGCTGGCCGAGGGCCTAGCTGCCCGGGGTCACCCTGCCCGCACTCCAGACCATGTCTGGAGTAAAGTGAAGGAGCTGCGGCAGGGTTATGCCTGGGCCCGGGATGCGGCCGGCCGATCTGGGGCCACCCCCGTCACTTGCCCCTTTTACAGGGAGCTCAGGGACATCCTGGGCCCCCGGCACACCTCCTCCCCTCCGGCCATGCTTGACACCTTGGCTGAGGAGCCCCGGCAGGCCCGGAGGCGGAGTCCACCCCGGAGGCAAGCCCCGCACCCCGGGGGCCCCCCCTGGAGCCCACCCCCAGGGCACCAGAGCAGGAGGAGGAGGAGGAGGAGGGGGACTCCTCCTCCACCGACACCGGCCTCCAGATCCTCCTCCCATCCCGGAGCAGCAGCCGGGCGTCCGCCCCCCGGGTGTCCCCCGACCGTGGGAGTGGACTGTCAGGTATGTACCCCCCCGGTGCACACCCCCGGGGTTGAGGGGCGGGGGTAATAGATATTCCCAGGGCCCTCCACATGCCCAGATGACCATGGCCCCAAGGACAGCAGTGGCATGTCCCTCACAGGAGTGCATCAGCCCCTGCCCCCCCCAGCATGACAGTGCCATGCCCCATCCCCGGGACAGGGGGGAGCGGAACCTCTAGGGTCCCCCGGAGGGAGGGGGTGGGACACCCAGCAGCAGCAGCAGCAGCAGCATGTGATGGAGGGGGGGGAGTGCAAATGCGAGACTCAGGCTAGATATGAGCAACAAGCTGAATAGCTCCCAGTGGCTAAGGATGATCCTGGGGCTACAACTGGCAGGTTACACCTCTGCCCTGAACAAAGAGGAGGGAGGAGCCGAGCTGGGTTTGAATCGGGGGCCGCAGGTAGAGGCTAGGGGAAGGGAGAGCTAGAAGGCTGCCTGCCTGAGGAGGGGGAAAGCTACACCCCAAAGGGGCACCCCTCGGGGTCTTCTCCCCAGGACGGGTTGGAAGGACTGTCTCTGGCTGCTGTACTGTCGCTTCTGGGAGAAACTGGGCATCTGTTCCCTAAGAAACCTCTCCTGTCAGACCTGCTGAGTGAGTGAGAGTCACTCCTGCCAGGGGACGGGGTGCAGTGCAGGGGGACCCCTGAACCCCATCACAGCAGCATCTCCTGGGGACGGGGATGGGGAACCTGCAGCACAGGGGTGGGGGGACAAGGGCCACGGCTCGGGGCCCACACTAATGGCTGTCTCCACTCTTCTTCCCCCCCTCCTGTGTTCCGCAGCTGCACCATCGGAAGGACCGGAGAGCGCCAGCGAGGCGTCAGTGGTCCCAGAAAGCCCTCCGGGACCATCGCTCCAGGCCAGCCCCTCGGCGGAGGACCAACCGGCCCCATGGCGGGCAAGACGGCGGACCCAGCAGCAGCAGCCGCTGGTGACGGACCCCCAGCTGCTGGCCCTCCACTTCCGGCAGGTGGAGATTGCTGAGCAGCGGCTGCGGGTGGAGCAACGCTGCCTCCACATGCAGGAGCGGGCACTGGCCTGGCGCCAGGAGGCATGGGGGGCCTACATGGAGACATTCAACCACATAGCAGACTACCTGGCCCCCCCATGCTGCGCCGGCCGCCTCTGCGCCCGCCCTGCCTGCTCCACCCGCTGTGCCACCTGCTGCTCCAGCCGCCGCGCCGTCCGCCGTCGCACCGAGGGGGCCTGCCACCGAGGGCCATTCCGCCGAGGGGGACCTGGGGCCAGCTGACACTTGCTGGCAGTATCTTCTGGTCCGCCCGGCCCCCAGCCAGCCCCGGACAGGGCTGCGGCTGAGGCGGGGATCCCGGCTGCCCACCTCCAGTGCTGGACTGTAGGGGCGTGGGGCCCAGGACGTGGCCCCCCCCTTTGTATATATTCCCCCCACTTTTATGGTTTTTTTGGGCTGTACATAGTTTGTATTTATTTGTGACCCCCGTTTTCAATGTCTGATCCTTCCCCCGCCCATGTAAATAGTTCTCCCCTTCCTTGTTATCCCTGTTTTTATAATAATATACATACATATATATATGTTAGAATTTCTATAGTTAATAAGAAGATTTCCAGTAAACGTGTTTGATTTGACAAACAAGTGTCTGCTTTTATTTGTACAAGAAAAGTCGGGGGGGGTGCTGTTGGGTGCTCTGTGGTGTGGGCGTAGGGGCAGGGAGTGTTGTGGAGGATGGGGGGGCAGTGGGGGGCCTGCCAGCGTTCACCCTGAGGCTTCATTGAACTGGGCCTGCAGGGCCTCCCGGACCCAGGTCCCTTCGGGGTCCACCTGGCGACTGGGGGCAGTGGGTGGCTGCACATCGGCCCTGCCGGCCTCCACAGCCCAGCCCTGAAAGAAGGCCTCCCCCTTGCTCTCCACCAGATTGTGTAGGGCGCTGCATGCGCCCACAATCTGGGGGATATTGGTGGGGCCCGCATCAAGGCGGGTGAGGAGACACCTCCAGCGCCCTTTGAGGTGGCCAAATGTGTGCTCCACCACCTGGCGCGTGTGGTTCAGGCGCATGTTGAAGCGCTTCTGGCTGGCTGACAGGTGGCCCGTGTACGGGTGCATGAGCCAGGGCCAGAGGGGGTATGCTACATCTGCGATGATGCAGAGGGGCATGGTGGTGTCTCCCACAGGGATCTCCCGCTGGGGGATGTAGGTCCCCGCCTCCAGCCAGTGGCACAGGCCCGAGTTCCAGAATACCCGGGCGTCGTGGGTGCTGCCAGGCCAGCCCACATAAATGTCCAGGAAACGGCCCCAGCTGTCCACCAAGGCCTGGAGGACCACTGAGTGGTAGCCCTTCCGGTTGATGTAACGTCCTCCACTGTGCTCCGGGGCGCAGATGGGGATGTGAGTCCCATCCAGAGCCCCGAAGCAATTGGGGAAGCCCAGGGTGGCAAAGCCCGCGATGGCGGCATCTGGGTCCCCAAGCCTCACGAGCCTGTGGAGGAACATGGCATTGATGGCGCGGACGACCTGCAGGGGAAGCACATGGGAAAGCACCAATGAGGGGTGAGCAGGGTGTGTGTGGCCCTCCTCTGCCAGGGCCCCCCTCCCCTCCCCTGCCAGGTCCCCCCCTGCCCTCCCCTGCCAGGGCTGCCTCCCCCCCCGCCCCCCGTGGGTCCTCTTACCTCCATGAGGACAGCCCCGACGGTGGCCTTGCCGACACCAAACTGCTGGCCCACGGATCGGTAGCTGTCTGGAGTGGCCAGCTTCTAGACAGCGATGCCGACCCGTTTCTCCGCAGTGAGGGCACGCCGCATGGCAGTGTCCTGGTGCCTGAGTGCGGGGGTGAGCCACTGGCATAGCTCCAGAAATGTCTGCTGGCTCATCCGAAAGTTCCTGAGCCAGCGGTCATTGTCCCACTGTCCGAGCACCAGCCTCTCCCACCAGTTGGTGCTGGTGAGGTAGCTCCACAGCCGGCGGCGTATGAGGCGGGGGGGGGCGGGGTCGGGGTGCTGCAGGGTTGGGGGTTGCATCCTCCTCCCCTGTGGGCAGCTCCTCCTCTGTGGCAAGGAGGTGCTCAGCTGCCTCCTGCCTGGCATGGAGCAGGGCAAGCACTGCTTCTGCAGGGGTGGCTGGGTGGACCTCTGGCTGCTGCTGCTGCTGCTGCTGCTGCTGCTGCTGGGGGTCCATCATGACTGTGTTGCTCGAGGTGTGCGTGCCTATGGCTCTGCAGACCACGTGCTGTGCAGGCTGAGTGTGTCTGGGAGGGGCCCTTAAAGGGAGCGGCTAGCTGTTGCCCCGGAAGCGCTAGTCCGCCCTGTGACCCTGTCTGCAGCTGTGCCTGGCACCCTTATTTCGATGTGTGCTACTTTGGCGTGTAGACGTTCCCTCGCAGCGCCTATTTCGATGTGGTGCTGCGCAACGTCGAAGTTGAACGTCGACGTTGCCAGCCCTGGAGGACGTGTAGACGTTATTCATCAAAATAGCCTATTTTGATGTCACTACATCGAAATAAGCTACTTTGATGTAGGGTTCACATGTAGACGTAGCTTATATGTGTTTAACAATCCATATTATTTTCATATAGCTTTTGGAACATACTTGGTCTAATCACGTACCACTATGCCCAAATACCCATATCATGAGTATTTCATTGCAGTGAGAGTTTTATTTCAAATTATGTTCCAGCTTTATTATATTATTTATATGTTTTCCAATGTTATTTCTTCAAGTGTTCATTCAGCTGGGCTTTGTTATGCACTGGTGTGTGCAAAATGTGATTATGTACAATTAGTCATGAGTATGTCCCTAACATTTCCTCTCTGAGCTGAATGTAACGTGCTGGACAATTGTTTTGAATGTGTAGATGCTCAATAATTCTGCCCCAAAACACCCACTATCCAAAATCTGCCTTTCAGTTGGGGGTCACAGACATCCCACTGTCCCAGAGAAAAGTCTGTAATGACCAGTAGCATTATACATATTACCTTTAATTAGAACCAGGACTGTCCTGCCCCACGGTCTAAGGCAGAAGCCACATCTCATGTATGTTCCACACAAGACCCCGATTCAGTCTGCTGGCCTACTGTGGATTGGATTCTGTCTCCACTCTCCCTGAGACACCTTCCCAGTACTAATTTGAGACCAAACACTCTAGATCAGCAATAAATATGTCTACATTCAACCTCAAAAGACTCCAAGTATACGCCCAAACTGAGCTTGAGACAGCCCTGTACCTGATACAAACTGGCTGCATGCTTTACCATCATAAAAGCAGAGACCATACAACTGTAATTCACCTACAACATAGGGGAGATAATTCTTTACCATGTGATAATTGATAGAGGATCTCCAACCCAGTAAGAAGTTCAGCTCAGCATTGGAGATACAGCCATAGTTCCAGACTTGTTGTGGGGATGGATGTTTTACATTATTGATCCCACTGTGATGGACCCTCACCCCTATGCTTTATGGAAAATGGGTTATGACTATCAACACTCATAACTCAAATATCAGAGGGAAAGCCATTTTAGTCTGTAACCATAAAAATAACAAGAATTCCTGTGGCACCTTACAGTCAGATATTTTTGGAGCATAAGCTTTTGTGGGCAAAGGCCCACTTCATCAGATGCATGCTCCAAAGAATCTATTAGTCCCTAAGGTGCCACAGGACTTTTCGTTTTTACTCATAACTCAGTCATGCTTTGGACAAAATCTGCCTTGTAACTATCTTTCTGAATGTTATGGCCTGCTGAATCTGTAAATCCTGTTTTTGTGCATACATCATTTTTGTAGTTAAAGTTAATAAATATTGTATACATGTTTGGGTTCAAAATATTTGTCTCTGTGAAGACCTCAGTAGGAGGTGTGGCTACCCTATTGTGAGAGTATGGCTTGTGAGGGACTAGCAGTACTTAGCTGACAAAAGGGGGCCAATCCACATCTGAAGAACTTTGCTGTCTACATTCAAGTCAACAATGAGACAATGGCTGATTGTCTAAAAAGGACAGGGACAAGTGATTTTGCTCATGTGACAGTCTTCATCTTGGAGTATATGTTTACACAAAGAACAATGGAATTGAATTCCCTCCACAGGGGAAAAATATAAAGAAGGCCCTGAGGACCCTACATTTTTTGCCTTCAGCCTGCCTTGGAAATTGCCTGGAACACCTTAAGGAGAAACAGAAGTCATTTACAGTTTATTGGAGACCCAAGTCAGTGTAAGATCATTCCTGACTTGCAGCTTTCACCCAATATTTTTAAAAAAAGCTATTTTGATAAGCACTCAAAAAAACAGAATTAGCTATGAATTTTCTCTGGTTTTACATTGTAACTCACTTTGATCTGCCTGTTTTAATTTATAACCACTTAACTCCTACTCTTTTGATTAAGGAAATATCTTTTGTTTACAATCAAGCCCTGTGAAATAGTTATCTTTACAGTAAATCTTTATAGTAAATCTTTTGCACAGAGAGAGACAAATTGGTTTGGTATTTTGATCCCTTCTGGCTGTTGATATCCTAGATGCTGTGCCCTCGAACTTCACCTGCCTAGAGCTGTACTTAATCAGTGTCAGCATTGCTCTGAAGAGGGATGGTAACACCAACTATGTACCTTGGCTGGGGGAGACCAGAGGATCTGGCCCAGCAGGACAGAGTGGTGGGGGAGCCCCAGAGACCAAAAAGGCACGTCACGGGCCCAACAAGCACACTGGGGAACATCCCAAGGGGTCTTCTGTGACTGCACCCCATTCTAGCTTCCTGATTCTCAAACGTTTGTTAATATTACATTTAAATTTCCTTTTAACAGCATATTTTAATCACTATAATGATTTGATTTGCATGAATAGTTACACTTACGTTTGTAAAGGTGTACCTTTCTGAAGACTGTCTTTTCATAAATACATACATCTAACCTGCACAAGGCTGAAATAAGTTATGCTTAACAATGCAACACTTTGCTTGTAATGAACTGATCTGGTCCATGGTGACAGAAAGAGAGCTACTTTTTTATGGACTGTTGCACTAAAATTGAATGTTGACAATAGTACAAATGGGCAGGGCATATGGTTATCCTTCCATTTTTGAACATAGGAGAAGCAGCTCAAGTACACATGTCATGGGACCTGGGAGATGGTAACACTTTGCTCACCACTAAGTTTCTTTTAAAATCAAAAATCACTGTTGCTTTACCCCCTCATAGAGTATTTGCACTAGAATTAACCTTGTGCATGTGAAACCCTTCTTCTGAGATGTTTTAGTGGGTTTTATGTCCTTTTGGAGTTTGATATTTTTTTAAATCTTTTATATATGTTTATAGTTTTAAAACTTTTGTAAGCCATGTTGAATGTTTGAAATAGAGAGGTGGGGTAAAAATATTTCAAATAAATTAAAAAATAGTTGTCATGGAAACCAGTGTTGTCAGAACAGGAAGAAGATTTCATCAAATATTTGGGGGTTAGCTCAGGTCATGGCTGAAAACAGACTTTTCAAGGCCCTGGGCAAAGTGGGAGCTCGACTCCAGGCTCCTCCTTACCCCTCAAAGCAGCAGAGCCTCAGGTGAGTAGGAATGTCTAGCCATAACCCTGACAGCCTCAACAATGTCCAGACTGCACCAGGCAGGGCTCTGGCATCGATTTAAAAGGCCTGGGGCATCATCTGCTGCCATTGCAGCTGTGGTAGTGGTGGCAGCCCAGAATCCTGGGCCCCTTTAAATCACCATGTCCTGGGGCAACTACCTCCTTCCCTCCTCTCCACGCACCACCCAACGGCAACCCTGGTTTCCGATGGCTTATGATAATATCCCCCACAGACTGGTAATCTCTCAAAGCACCACTCATCTCTCAGGGCTGACTGTGGGGTTTTTTGGGGACCAGGTTTTTGTGGGTGAATGAATTGTGAGGGCAAGAGTGTGCCAGGGTCTTGGACGTAGGTGAACCACATTATAACTGTAGAGGCATTGTTCCTTGCTCAGTGCTGGACATGGCACTAGTCTCTCAAAATGGGGCGCAAGCTGCAAAGTGCAAGGCTGGAAAATGATTGTTACACATCTCATAGAGCTGGAAGGGACCTTGGGAGGTCATTGAGTCCAGCCCCCTGCCCTCTTGGCAGGACCAAGCACCACCCCCTTTTTTTCTTTGCCCCAGATCCCTAAATGTCGCCCTCAAGGATTGAGCTCACAATTGTGGGTTTAGCAGGTAAATGCTCGAACCACTGTGTTATTCCTCCCCTTTTGTATATGTTCAGCAACCTGTGATACACAGGATCAAAAGAAGGAATTCTGGATTAGTTAACCAGGCTTCCAGGGCTTCTCAGTACAAATTGTCACCTTGCACATCCATCCTCAGTACAGGCCTGTGCCTTTGAAGGCAAGTTCTATGTGTTTGTTTTGGGGATCCTGCTGCTGCCACCCATGACACTAGCATCTGATCACAGACTCACAACAATTTTATCTACCTGCAATAGCCTCATTTTCTTTCTTTTTACTTGCACTGAAGTGAAAAAAATGAATCTTAGTTTTGTAAGCATCCATTTAAGTGTGCTACATCAAACTTCACCCTCTGTCTGTGGCATCACTATTAGTGTCACTGGAAATGACCAATTTTATAAACAAAGGGTAAGGATTTCTGGAGCAGAGGAAACTAATTCTTACAAAATTATATATCCTCTTATGTTCAAACGGCCCTAGTAACAAAGCGAAAAAGGGAGGAGGGGGACATAGACATGATTACCGTATTTTTAAAGAGTGTGATTTTAAAGGTTTTCTACAAGGCAACAGCAGTTCTTTATCTACCCCAGTGTTTATCAATTTTTGTACCACCTTTTTATGGATTGTGACAAGATCAATTTTTTTTGTTTAGGTCCTGCTGAGCCTGAAATTCCAGGCACTACAGCTATCATCATTCTACTTTTTAACGTTAAAAGAGGTAGACAGGCTTTTCGATTTAATTTAACAATCTATTTATGTTTAAACATGATTGTGCCCAAACCAGTTATAACATAGCTGGGACCAGCTGTACAGTTGGGCCAAATTGTTTGAATTAACTTCAAGATTTGTTCTAACCTATGCCTGGACCGGCATTTTTAAATGGCGGTCAGTTTGGGCTACCACGTATAAGATTGTTAAACCGGGCAGTAACCTAGGTTAGCCTTTTAGCATGGATTAAAGCATACATAAGCATCATAGACTGAGCAATTGCTTCTTAGCGTTCAGCTTATTTTAACAAGTATTTGGGCCCAGCTGCTCAGAAACTACAATGTTCAGCACAGCAGATAGCAAAGGAAATAAAAAGGGTTCATTGAATTCCCTTGAGGTCAGTAAAACAGGATATAAAATAGAACACTCCTTGCAGAAAGGACTGGGGGCTATATTTCACCATCTTTTGATAGGCTTTAGACACCAAAGTCATTTAGATGACCCTGAAAATTATACCCTGCATCCCTCAATGATTTAAATACCAGACTTCGTGGCACTAAAAGACTATATTCCTAGTCATTACAGCTGCATTTAGATAAAAAGGACACTTAAATATCCCACTAACATTCAGATGGATGGGGTATAAAAAGGGTTGTTAAACAGCATTCTATATTCAATCAATGGAAATCCATATCTGTTTTAAAGCTCTGTTTTTCCAACATTTGAGCATTGTTTTAAGGGTAACAGTTTAGCATTCCCATAGTCCTAGTGCTAGAATTCCAGATATAGAGCTGCATCTTTGCCAAGTCAGCCCAGGAGCCAGAGTTAGAACAACACAACACAACAGTAATTTATTTATTAGACAAAAGCATACTCTGTTAAAGTACAGATTGCAAGAGAGGTTAAAACAAAAATGCATGAAAAGAAATCAGTTAGGTTAATTAAGAAACATTGAGCTTCACAGGGACTGCTGCCAACCAAATGGAAGGGGATCAGGCTTTTGTCTAACAGTATCCTCTTCTCTCACACTCCCTATGAGGGGACTGAAGACATCAGCTATCATATAAGCCCACAGGAAATAGATAGCATGTGACAGGCGATGAGGCACCAACCAAGCCCTAGAGCAGATAGTGATGCAGTCTGCACAGTCATTAATCAAGGGTCATGACAATGGGAGAGACTTCATGCATATGCAAACTACCAGCCCTGGTAGATTGGGGAGTTTCTGGGTAACCTGGCGTCACTGATAATGTTACCTTCAGACAGCATGCTCAAGGCCTCATCCATCTGTTGACTGCCGGCATCTGTTGTCTTCCTTGAGTCAGGAATGTTGTTTTGGTAGTTCACAGATGATCCAATGGGAGAGGGGCAGCCATTGCCAGCAACAGCTGATGTGGACATTGATTCCCATGGTATCTCTCTCTTTTGCCATTTCAGGTTCAGTTTCCACCCAGTCCAGCCATAGAAGGCGAGTGTGAAGAGAAAGCCTTGCACTGGATTCAGTACTCCCTGGAAGGGAGATGAAAGGAGAATGGTGAGGGGAATTAAAATAAACAGTGTTATGAATTACAAGTCTGGTATTAAGGGTAATAAATTCACAGCACTGAGTGCCAAAGCCTGGGGCAGCTGACTTGGGTTTGCAGGGCTGCAGGCTATACGTCTACATCTGTGGTATAGATTTGAGGGATCAGGCCAGAGCAGGGCCGTAGTCAAAACCCCACAAGCCCAAGTCAGCTGGCCTGGCTATGTCATGGATCTTTGATTGCAGTATAGATATACTGCCATTGGGCACAGTGAACCAGTGCAGTCTCTGGGAGATGTTGTAAAAGCATCTGTTTGCATCCAGGTGAAAGCACATGTTATGTTTCTTCTAACCACAAACAAATGAAAGGAAAAAAGACAAAATCCTTGGTCTGTTACACAATAACACTGAGAGCACACGGGTCAAAGCCTTGCTGGTTTGACTTCAGCTACTCCAGGCAGTTGTGTCAGGGTTGTGGTACTTTAACACTTGCCACTGAGTCTTATGAAGTTTATGCTACATGATCAGGTATAAGACTGCAGTGAAAGTAGAGCCCTACCTACTCAGAGCAGCCACTCACTGATAACCAAGGTCTTGAACAGTGGCCAATAAGTTTGCACCTGTTGATGATTCATGAACGAATCCATCATGATTAGGGTGACCATCCATCCTGTTTTGGCTGTTTTTTTGGGCCCCAGAAAGGCATCCTGATTTATTTTAACAAAAAGGTAAATGGCCTTGGATTAAGGTCAGTGGCTAAACTGCCCTTTTCTCCCATGTCTACTGCCCTGCTTTTGGTACCCTAAGGCTTGGGAAAGCCAGGAGGTTTGCCGGTGAGGCTGCAGTCCCTTTCCTGGCACCCTGAGGCATGGAGCAGCCAGGGTGGCTATGTGGGCAGCCTCGCAGGGTGGCAGCACCATTCTTGGCACCCCAAGGCATTGGGCAGCCAGGAGCTGCAGCTGCCCCACAGCCAAGTATCACCCCCCCCCACACACACATACACAGCACGGTGGCAGCCCCTAGATGGCAGTCACCACCTGAGTAGAGTGGTCATCCCCCTGTTTTGGCTGAGACAGTCATATTTCAGACACTAGGAAGGCTTATTCCCCATCCCCATGTCCTGTGTTTGGCCTAGGGAAATAGGGTCACCCTAATCATGGTTGGATTAAAAAAACAGGGCAACTGAGACAGTATCTCAAAAATCACTCCTGTTCCAGCTTCCCTAGATAATTGACAAGTAAATGCTTTGAATGTTTCTACTTTTCTCATGGGAAATCAGCACTTTATTTTCAGACAGCCTACAAACACTTCAATTCCTAGACTTGACCCCTTGCCCTCCAGGCCAGCAAGGGCTGAGAGCTGTGTCACATGAGTGTATTCAGGCCCTGGGAGAGAAGGGGGGGCACCGTGTGAGTGGCATCACTTAACTTCTTAATACAGGCTGAAACCTGGTAATGGTACTTGGGGGGTGCCCGGTTGTTTGGTTGGAAGGTAACAGGGTATGCAGGAAGTGGGAAGATAATAAAAGGAGATAGGATAAAATCTGGAAGGAAGGAATTAAGTACTTGGAGGTGGAAGTGTGAGAATATAGTATGTGTTCTGAGAGTGCAGGAATGTTCCCTGCACAGGAGGTGTACAGTAATCCATAATACTGCTGGCCAGATGAGCCAGACTGAGCTGCAAAAATTGAGCGGGAGGTTAATACTGATGCCCCACTGACTGGCAGATTTATAAACAGTTCTTGTAAAGAAGCCCTGATGAGTCCTCTCTGGACAGAGGACTGTCGCCAAGGTGCACATACACAAAAAAATTGGGGAGAAAGTTTTAGGAGAAGAAAAATGGATGGTAACATGGATTAGACTTGCAAGAGAAGCTGTGGATTTTCCAGCTTGTGACATCTTCATATCAAGACTGGGTGCAGTCCTGGAAGACATGCTTTAGACAAACAAATGATTATACATGGATAGCTGGGTATGATTTAATGGCCTGTCATATACAGGAGGTCAGATTAGATGACTGAATGGGCCCTAGTCAACTCACATTCTATAAATCTCTAAGGCTACATCTACACAGCAGAGCTATTTCAGGATACCTACTCCATGTCTTCAACACACATCCATCATTTTGAAATAGTTTTCAAAATAACGGGCATGATATTTTAGCACCCTGTACTCCTTGTTGCAGGAGGAGTAAGGGAAGCCTAGAAATAACTCATTATTTTGACATTTGACACCGTTTAGACAGTGCCAAATGCCAAAATAGCCTATTTTAAACTACACTTCAAATAAGCTATGCAATTTACATTCACTTAATAACATTCGTCCACCTATGCTGTTGACACTCTTCTAGAAAATGCTCCTGTCATTTTGAGAAGAAAAACGAAGTGTTTTTACTAAGAGGCTTTGCAAACATTCAGCTCTCCCCAAAGAAGCTGCGGGCATCATCAGGTCCAAAATATCCCCTTTTGACTATTTCAAATTTCCATGAACATTAAGTGTATGAGGGGATGGTGTAATCACAATTCCTACAGTATTTGGGATCAGTGCTCTGCAAGACCAATATATTTTCTGCTCAAGTAACTAATCTCTATATATACAGATGTTTTCTATGTAGCAGTTTTAAAGAGCAAAGAAAATAACATGAGGTACAGTTATAGGCTGAGATTGTTAGTAAGCACCCAACTTGTTAGTCTGTTTTCAGGAATCACTGGTAGAAATACTGTACTCTGTTGTTCAGGAAGACACTGTGGACAATCTTAACAAGCCTTCTCAATCAGCTTGACTTCAGTAGTAATGCACCAAGCAGGACAAAATGTATCCTTTAGTTCTTCTTGCAGAGTTTCATATGAAGAATAGATCCTGTGACTTTGAAAATGTTCTTCCTCTCTTTTTGGTATGGAGGGAGGATTATATTTTGAAAGAAATTGCATTACACTGGTGGTGCTGCCTTATCCTACAAAAGTGACTTCCAAAACTAATAAAAATCATGGTTGACCTACCATTATAATCCATGTGATCAGTGCAGCATTTCTGACATTTTTCAAGGGACTTCCATTGATGTCTGGCTGCATTTCAAGGTAGAACAATAGGCTCTCATTGATGATGTTTGCCGACCAGCTGTTGCAGAGAGAAAAAGGAGGAAAAGACAGACTTTTGGCACATACAGTGGTTTCTTTTCCAAAGCATGATTGTGGTGATTGTTGATAGAGAGAGGAAGAAATCTGGTTTTAACCAACAATAAGAAAGAATAGCAGATCTGGGTGAACCCAATCAGAAAGTGAAATCCCTTTCCTAATCCATCCTGTGACAAAGAAATAGACATAACCAAACAGGATGAAAGCCTAGCATTCCACCCAGCTGAAAGCGGCTAAAAGGCAGAATTAAATCAAATTGATTTAAAAATGCGAGATTACAATGTGGAATGTCATCGAGTGTTTTTTTATATTTGCAGCCTATGGCAAGATGTATCAGGCATTTGATGCCCCTTGTGAGAGGCCTCATTGCCTTGGCAAACCCCTGGCAAAAGAAGGTAGCCAGAAGGAAAAGGCAGTGAATGCAGATGTTTAGGGGTTACCTAGTGATGTCTCCCATGATCAGCTGCAGGCAGAACCAGAGAGAAAATTGGTCCTGTAGCATCTTAAAGGATCAGGAGCAGGTAAAGGTCAATCAGGGCCCATCAGGCCAGATAGAAAAGCAGTAACTGTATCTACTACAGACCAATTCTGACTGAAGCCCTAACTCAGAAACTTGGCCCAGTCAAAGGCCCAACTTTCACAATTTTGGATTCCTATGAAGTAAAGAGTAAATCTTGAATAAAGATTTTATTTGTGTTACATTAATCCTGAAAGGGAACTGAGACCTGACCTGACCAGGGGAGCTGGCCCCTGAGCCTTGAAGGCAGCTGACCATTACGGAACTGGAACAATAAGGTGGTGCTACAGTTGGAGTCTTCCTGACACAAGGGGGCCTGCTGGTGTCAAGTGCACATTATAATATGGCATATGTGTGGATTTGTAATGTTCACACACTAAATATAGCTACCATTGCTACCCATCAATACCAAAGCAACCACAAACTTCAGAGTTAAATTAAAAGAGACTTTGAAAGTGTCATTAAAAGAAGATTGCAGATGACTCTGAAAATGCCATAGCTAATTGTTCTTACCCATCAGGGTAACTCATGATCAGCCAGCAAACATCAAATTAAATGAATCAATAATCTGCAGTACCAGAGAGAGGTTATGTGAGAAAGTTGGGTTTTAATGGCATTGCTTTAGGTGGCTGCCCATCCAGCCTATGCCTACCCAGCTTTTTACTATTTTCCTTTGTGGCTTTTATGTTTGTGTTGCTCCAACTCCCCTGATCTCATTCCCCCAGCTGTGTGTTCTAGAACTTGTGTCACAGCTTAATGTTATGGCTAAGTAAAATAATGAAGAATGTTTCCTTTTCTAGATAATTCCTCCCCTTGAGGCTGTCAGGTTGGCCAACTAATAGAGCAATCCCACCAATGCCATTAACACCCCACATTTTCCTCAGTTGGGAAATGCGCAGTTTTTTTTTTTTTTTTAAAGCCAACTACCATATAACGAACACCAGCATAATTTTGAAAAAGCGGATCTGAATCTCTGTCCCCAGGCGTCTTTCATTCTCCGTGTAGATTCCTTGTCTTCCTTTGAGAAATGAAGCAACTAGAAAATACAGAACAGTACAATGAGTACATGGTTAGGTATATTAACAGGGATCCAGGGAGCGGGGAAGGCAGGAGAAGAAGCTGTAGCTCAGGTGCCGCTGAGGAGGAGAAATTGGCAGCAAACAGAACGTGGAAGGTGATTTGGGTGAAAGTGATAATAAATGACAGATATCATGCTTCTAAGGCAGTGGTGGGCAACCTGTGGCCCATCAGGGTACTCTGATTGTGGGCTGTGAGACATTTTGCTGATACTGACCATCAGCAAACACCCCCAACCCCCACATCACCCCGTGGCCATGTTTCACCGTTCCTGGCCGATGGGAGCAGTGGAGACAGTGCCTGCATGTGAAAGGGCCACAGGGATGTGCTGGCTGCTGCTTCCTGCAGCTCTCATTGGCCAGGAAGAGAATTCCAGTCACTGGGTGCTTTGAAGGGCAGTGCTTGCTGCACTCATTCAAACCCCCTGCTACAGACAATTTAGACTTCTGTAAGTCTCCAGGGGAGCTTTGTCAACTTTCAAGGAGATGCAATGCAATTTTGTCCATTCACAATTGTGTTTTCTACCAGCGCAACTACGTTGATGGGATCACTGGTCACCAATGGCTGTTTCTGGAGTAAATCCCTCATGGAAACATAACCCTACTTTTGGTACTTAACTGTTTTGCTAAAAAATTTCTGGTGCATTAGTTTCCACTGATTAGCTGCATCCTTACATGGCTTTGGTCATAAGGGACTCTCTCATGGAGCATGACATAGAGGCAAGGTTTTATGATTATTTATTTATTTAGTTAGTTAGTTATTTTATTTTTAATTACTATTGACAGAAACTTACCTGCTATTACTGTCCTGCTAAAGAGGATAGGGTTGGCCACCAAAACTAGCAGAAGTGGGGCATAGGTGGTGATGTAATGAGGAATTGCATGCAGCAGTCCATCTTCACACCTGAGAGGAAACCATTAAAAATTAATTATTCTTCTCACTTCCAGTTTTCAGTACTCTACTTACATCGCATTTAGCTAAAAATATGGAAGGACATAAACAGATCCCTCACCAAAGGCTCTTAAGCAAAGTTATCTGTCACAGGATAAGAGGGAAGGTCCTCTCTTGGATTGGCAATTGGTTAAAAGATTGAAAGCAAAGGATAGGAATAAATGGTCAGTTTTCAGACTGGAGAGAGGTAAATAGTGGTGTCCCCCAGGGGTCTGTCCTATTCAACATATTTATAAATGATCTGGAAAAAGGGATAAACAGTGAGGTGGCAAAATTTGCAGATGACACAAAACTACTCCGACTAGTTAAGTCCCAAGAAGACTGTGAAGAGCAACAAGAGGATCTTAATAGATTGGGCAACAAAATGGCAGATGAAATTCAATGTTGATAAATGCAAAGTAATGCACTTTGGAAATTATAATCCCACCTATACATATAAAATGATTGGGTCTGACTTAGCTGTTACCATTCAAGAAAGAGATCTTGGAGTGACTGTGGATAGTTCTCTGAAGACATCCACTCAGTGTGCAGTGGCAGTCAAAAAAGCTAACAAAATGTTGGGAATCATTAAGAAAGAACTAGATAATAAGACAGAAAATGTCATATTACCTTTATATAAATCCATGGTATGTCCACATCTGGAATACTAGGTACAGATGTGGTCGCCCCATCTCAAAAAAGATATATTAGAATTGGAAAAGGTTCAGAAAAGCGCAACAAAAATGATGGATGGGTATGGAGCATCTGCCATATGAGCAGAGATTAATAAGACTGGGACTGTTTAGCTTGAAAAAAAGACAATTAAGGGGGGATATGATAGAGATATATAAAATCATGACTGGTGTGGAGAAAATAAATAAGGAAATGTTATTTTCTTCTCACAACACAAGGGATACCAAATGAAATTAATAGACAGCAGGTTTAAAACAAACATTAGGAAATATTTTTTCATACAATGCACAGTTAACCTGTGGAACTCCTTGCCAGAGAATGTGGTGAAGACCAAGACTACAGTAGAGTTAAAAAAAGAACTAGATGAATTCATGGGGGATAGGTCCATCAATGGCTATTAGCCAGGATGGGCATGGACAGTGACCCTAGCCTCTGTTTGCAAGAGGCTGGAAATGGGCGACAGGGAATTGATCACTTGCTGATTACCTGTTCTGTTCTTTCCCTCTGGGGCGTCTGACATTGGCCACTGTCAGAAGACAGGATACTGGGCTTGATGACCCTTTGGTCTGACCCACTATGACTGTTCTTAATTCTTAACATTCTGCTCCATTGGCTCTAGCCACCTCAAGTGAGTCACAAAGGGAGACCACTGAAATACAGCCTTGTTTCTTAGTATGTGTCCCGTGTGAACCAATGCTTCCTTTCAGCAACTTGGGTGGGAGGAAAAAATAAGGCTAAGATGGGGCAGAAAAAGGTTGAATAAAAGAGCACAGAACAGTTTTAGCATGATCGTTTCCCTCTCTTGGAGCTCGTGGAAACCCTAATGCCCCTACTTTCCATGCCAATGTCAGAGACGGATTATGGTGCAACAAGCGCCTGTTTTTTGTTTTAAGATATTTCCCTCTGGTCCTGGCAAATATCCAAGCAGATAACTGAGGATCATGTTGGGTGTGTCTATGCTGCAGTTGAGTTGGGAGAAGTGGTTTGTTTGTTTTTTTTTGGCACTGCAGATAGACCTGTGCTAGCTCTGGTTGTGATGGCATATTAAAAATAGCAGTGTGGATATGTGCCCAGACTGCAAGGTTGGCACTGCTAGTGTTAGATGGCGAGTGAGCAGCGAGAGATGCCAAAGAGCTGATGATGAGCAAGAAACAACAGCACTGAGGGCCGATGGGCTGGGCCACCTGCAGGATCCCACAAGGTGGGGCCCAGCTTGCCACAACATGTACCAGCTGAAGCCTACCTCCCCACTAGCTCATGTCTGTTCGCCCTGTGCTGGGACTCATGCTTCGCTGCTGCACAGCAGACTTACCATTGATTTGGAGTCATGTATATATATTGTTTCATTTGGTACTTACCAAGGTTATTCACTGATCAAACAAGCCATACACAAAAGGATGAGAACATCTTTGGAGCTTCAGAGGTTGAGACCCAGGGTAGAAGCATAATTAGGGACAGAAGGAAAAGTGAGCTTTGAGGATGAATTAAGAGAAGGGAGGGGGTCACACAAGCAAAGGGTGGCTCTTTCAGGCATAGGAGATAGCATGATACTAAAGTGGAGAGTCGTGAGTAGGATGGTCAGAGCACAGGGCGTGAGAGAAGTAGGATATGACGTTTTTAAGGCCAGGCATACTACACTCCCACTTATCTAGGCAGAACTTATATTGCTCAGGGTTGTGAAAGAACAGGCATGCGCAAGATTCCCCAACATAAGTGGTCGTGTGCACAGCACTATGTCGGCAGCGAAGCTGCTCCTGCAGACATAACTACCACCACTCACTGCAGGTAGTTTAACTATGTTGATGGGGGAGCTCTCTCTCCCACATGCACAGAGCAGCTACATGAGAGATCTTACGGTGGTGCAGCTGTGTAGGTATAACCGGGTCACTGTAAGGTCTCTAGTGTGGAGACATAGCTGAGTTCACGCAGGGCCAAATTTGCTCTGATGTGCCTTGCTGTAAATCCAGAGTAACGTCACTGACTCCCGTATTTGACATTTACACTCTTGTAACAGGAGCAAAACCTTGACCCTCCATCGCCAAGGCTGACAAAGACATCCAAGTAATTAATGGCTTACCTAGCAACAGAAGGGTGGTAAAGCATAGCAATTCCCTCCACACACAGCAAGATTGCCAGGCCCCACGTCATCATGTGGTACAGCACGATTGTACTGGAAGCATATGAAAGAGGAAAGAAGCTGTTAATGCTCCTCATCATGCTTGTTTGGAATTGCTTTAGAACTTGGCATTATGACCATGCAAAAGAATGTTACATATATGCAAATAGATCAGCACACCGCCCCCCACTGATAGCGCACTAACTACGAAAAGGTAAAGTGGGCTGGGAAAAGTACGAGTTAGGCTAAGTCAGAGCATTTGTCAGGTTGAGCTAAGGAACCCTGCTTCTGTCCCTCTATGTAGATAGAGCTGTCAGTGTCGCTTGTCCCCACTTGCTTTGTCCCTCCAGACTCCCTCCCTTCCTGGGATCCATGGAGGTGGCACTTGGGATGGGAAAAGGTACAAGAAAGGAAGAAGGGATGCCCCAAACTTCAGCCTTTTTGGAAATTTGGCAATCACAACTTTTAACAGTTATGATCACGTTTTGTTCCATCTACCTCAACAAGGGCCTGATGGAGACCCTAATGAAGTTAATGGAAGTTTTTCCTATTGACTTTGGTTGGCTTTGAATCAGGACCTAAAAGCTTTGCTGTTGCTTTTGGTGGGAGCAAAATCAGACCCATTCTGCCTCAGGGTAGAATGGTGTGACTTACATATAAATGACTGTGAACACTCAAACCCCTGCCCATGGGAAATAGTATGAATGCCATGAGAGAGCATAGCCTTGTCTGGAAAAGGGAATTGAGATAACCTATACTGGAAACAATTAGGCTAAAACATGTGAAGAATTTTCATAATACATACTAGAAATCAAATAATCTAGCTTGTTATTGCCTAACACTCATGTAATTCCTGGGCATCAATGCTTCACTATACAAGTAAGATTCATGTTTCCCTGTACAGTTTAGTCTTAATTCTAGTTTAAATCAGGGAGTTTTTCTTGTTTTGGAGACACATACCAGAACATCTGCTGACTGAAACCGTGTCTACAGGATCTGCTGCGGTATTTCAGCACCACCCCACCACCCCCAGAACTAGGGCGACCATCCATCCTGTTTTTGGTGGGACAGCCCCGTATTTCAGGCACCATTCTGGTGTCCCAATTTATTTTTGCAAAAGGAGCTAATCGCCCCATATTTCACATGGTTCACCAGCTTCCCCCACCTAGGGGAGCGGGGAGCCAGACCACGCGGTGGCTCAGCTGCCGCCTGACTTCCCACAGTGGTGGCTGGAGCTAAGCCGGGGCTGTGGGAGTTGGAGGGCATGAACTGGAGCTTCAGTGGGGTTCAATCCAGGGGCTGGGTGGCGCAGGTTAGAGCAGGAGCCAGGACTGGAGCCAGAGTCATGGGGTGTTAAGCGGGGCTCCTGGAACAGGAGCTGGAGCCAGAGATGGATGGCTGGAACCAGAGCTGCGAGACGTTGAGCCAGGCTGCGGAGGTTGGAGTGGGAGCTGGGTCCAGGGGGGTTGGAGTGGGGCCACTGGAGCTGTGGCTGTGGGTGCTGGAGCTGAAGCTGCAGGGGATTGAGCTGGGCTGCAGAGGTTGGAGCAGGAGCTTGGACTGTGGGGGTTTGGAGTGGGGCCGTTGGAGCTGGGACCAGGGTGGGGGAGGCTGGAGCCGAAGCCACAGCCAGGGGTGGCGGGGTTGAACCGTGGCCACAGTGGGGTTGGAGATGGAGCCACTCAACTCCCCCCAGCGGTGGCATCCAGGAGCTGAACCTGTGGGGTGGTGCAGACTGCCACCCACAGCTTAGGGAAGCCAGGACCTTTGCTGGCAGGGCAGTAGCCCTGTTACCACCGCCCCAGATAGGGTGACCATCCACCCCATTTTGGCTGGGGGACATACGGTCACCCTACCCAGAACAACATTTTATTTCTATGGGGTTCAATTAATGGTGGGGATTAGGGTGAAATCTTGGTTCCATTGGGATCAATGAGACTTCTTTCATTGATTTCAGTGGAGCCAGGACTTAAAAGTTTAGGTTCCTGCTATGTCGTAAAGTGCATAATCAAACCAATACTGGAGTACACTAAGGACCCTTGAAGCACCTAGCATAATATGCACCTACTAAACATGGTTTGCATATGCACATCAGATGTTTGTGAATGTTTCATTCATGTGCCTGAATATAAACACACAAACATGTTCATACTTAATTTAGGAAGTGAGGCTGTAGCTTTTCAGTAAGTTGAAATTAAAAATTAGTTCATTTTACTTTGGTACCTTAGCCCTGCTGATCTTCTAACCACCAAGTAGGAATCTACAGCATAGCAAAACAGCCACCAGAAGCCAGCACTGTATAAGAGCTGGATCCACATCTGCAGAAAGAAAAGATTCTAGTGTGTCACAGCCACTCACAAAGCATATAAGTGACCAGGACAAAATAAAAGTAAAATGTCTGTTACTTCTAGCACTGACGAATCCCCATTTAAGCATGTTTAATGGAATTTGTGGGGTTCTACAACACAACTCCAGGAAGGCCAAATCTTGCTCAGACTCCCAGTAGCCAAGTGGTCTATTCCCATGACTAGGTTGAATAGCATTTGCCCCGTTTTGATATGCTGACTTTACTAGTTCCCAAGACAGAGATTAATCTTGCCTAATCTTAACTCCAAATTTTATGTGTATAGCCAACAGTAAAACACCTTTGGCCATATTCATAAAGAGATTTATAGTGAGAATGCTTGAAACCATTGTATTTGCACATAGGTGCCTCTCCAGTAGCTGAGGGTTTGTCTATGTTTATAGCTAAATCTGCACTGCTGAGATCAATGCAGCAGCGTTGATTTAGCAGGTCTGATGAAGACAAAATAAGTCAACAGCGATACTCCACCTCCCTGAGAGGAGGAAGGTAAGTTGATGGGAGAGCATATGCTTTTGACATCGGTCAACTTACAGCTGTGTCTACATCACGCTACGTTAACTTATGTAACATAAACTGACATCATTAACTTAAGCAACTGAAAACGCAGTCAAGTAGCACTTAAAGACTAGCAAAATAATTTATTAGGTGAGCTTTTGTGGGACAGACCCACTTCTTCAGACCATAGCCATACCAGAACAGACTCAATATTTAAGGCACAGAGCACCAAAAACAGTAATAAAGGAGGACAAATCAGAAAAAAAAGGATCAAGGTGAGCAAATCAGAGAATGGAGGGGTGTGTGGGGGGGAAGGTCAAGAATTAGATTAAGCCAAGTATGCAGACGAGCCCCTATAGTGACTCAGAAAATTCCCATCCTGGTTCAAACCACGTGTTAATGTGCCGAATTTGAATATAAAAGACAGGTCGACTGCTTCTCTTTGAATAGTGGTGCAAAATTTTTTTTTCAGTAACACGCATACTCTTAAGTCATTAACAGAAAGCTGTAACTGATGTAACACAGTTTCGACCAACTTACAGCTTTTGTGTAGACCAGGCCTGAGACATGAGATCAGGACTTCTGTCTCTTAGTCATTGCAGCTATTTTGTACCTTCATGCTCTCGGAACTGAATGTTAAAGGACAGTAATGTGTATCTCTGTTCCCAAGAGAAAGGGGAAAGAAAAGGGAGGGGTGGTAGTGAAATGTCCACACTCCAGCTCTCGTAGGTTTGTTATTTTTTTTCAGTAATGACCCAAAGCAAAGTGCGGTGCACAGGTTTAAATCAATGTGCATTCCATTTTCTTTGACAGTTGAGAATTCTCATTTTTTTTTCTCATGAGTACACATAAAGATATGTGGCCTTTTCCTGTGTTTACAAATTCCAAAATTCTTTCCCTGAGGAGCTGATTCTTTTACAGCATACTTTCTCCCCCTTTTTCCTGTGCTTGGGATATTTTCACGATTCACAATTATTTTCCTCTGAGCCCCTCCTCCATTTTGCCTCCATTTTCATCTGAATATCCTTTGCCATGAGTCTAGAGACCAACATGCATGCTACGAAGCCAAACATCAGTGATGGCTACATCTCTAAAAACAAATCCCTTTCAATATACCTTCAGGCTCCAATATGTTAACTCCTGAAATGCACTTTACTCATAGCATTCAGTATATAACTTGAGCTGAGTTTTACATTTTTTTCTTTGTAAGATATTTTAAAAGTTCTCTTTTACAGAATGTGTGGGGTTGATTTACTCAAGGTCTGCACTGGCTTCCTCCACTTACTCAGGGAAAATGGAACTAGTCAGTGCTGCTTCAAACACATTTGTCCTTCATCAAGTTGAGATATTAGTAGGTCTCCGCTACTGACTACCAAATCATTCTAGGGAAGAGACTGACTGGCACCTTATGCACCTGCCTATAATGTGTAGGTGGGAAAAAAGCTGTGTGGTCCCAGAGGAATAAAGATTGAGAGGCAATGCTGGTGGTCCAGGTTACCAGAACTAAAACATCCTTGGGACTTCTAAATACTATAGATGGCAAAAGGTGTGGCATCCAATATATGGGGACTTCTATTTTAGACCTCATTTTGACACAGGAACTGATCACAGAAAAACAAATTAATGGCACCTTAGGTACAAGCTATGATGACTTGATCACCTTAATTTTGTGCAGGTAGAATCTAGGCTTTCAGATCAAGCTGAAAGACCAAGTCAAATGAGGATTGACCAGTCCAGTGACAACACCATCACATTTGAGAGTGGATAACCTGGAAGATGTGGAGCAGTTCACCTACTTGGAAAGTATTATGGGCAGAGACAGAGGAAAAGACAATGATATCAATGTCAGAATAGGGAAAGCAACAGCTGCATCTGTGAGGATGAAACTGAGGATTTGCAACAGAAATGTGAAAAATGGGCTTTTGTATGCATGCAAGACCTGGCATGCTAAAAAGTGTTCCAATCACAAGCTATGGACATTCATAAACAGATGTCTGAGGTACATCCTTCACATCCAATGGCAAGACCTGGTCACAAACAAGGAGCTTTGAAACAGAGCAGGACAAAAACCACTTAACGTTCACATCAAGAGAAGAAAGTAGGGGTGGCCAGGCCAGAAAAACCATCATCCACCATAGTCCATCAAGGTCTCTAATGGAACCCACAAAGAAAACAAAAAGAGGAAGACCTCGGACAACTTAGAGAAGATCTGAGGTTGAAGGACAATTGGGGTACTCCTAGGGCCAGCTAGAACTTTTGTCGTAAGAGAGTGAAATGGAGGATTTTTATAATTAATGCTTTAAAGCAGTCAATTTCACAAAGCTGAAAACAATTATTATTCAAATCAGTTGTGTGGAAAAATGTACCCAGAAAAATAATAATTTGAAATTGTTTAAGAATGCCTTACTGGATGAGTGGGAAGCATGGTTACTTGTCATTCTGTTTCCTGAGATGCAAACATTCCTTTGCACTGCTGCACTCCCAAACATTGCAGGATATTGCTAGTGCAAAGAGTCAGAAAGTGAAACTTGAACCAACCCAGACACTGGCTGGTCATAATTTATCATCTGTGCTGAGATCAGTACCAAAACTAAACAGCACCATTGGTAGAAAATTAATTTGAAATAGTCATTCATAGTTAACATAGTGGAATTACAGCGGTTTCAGAATTGCACTTTACTGTTGCAAAAATTTTATCATGGCAAGTTTCTCCTTTTATTTTATTTTATTTTTTAAAGCCAAGCTTAGACGGTGATACAAGCTTGTACACAGTGTACAGGGAATAATGTTTTCTTCCAGTTTTCCACTTGTATCTAGCAAGACTCAGAAGTGTGTGATGAGAAATAGAGAGGTATTAGAAAAGGTTGTAGTGTGATTAATTTTGCCTCTATGGTACATATACGGTAATGTAGAACTTGTCATAATTCAGATCTGTAGTGCTTAGTCACAGGTTTCTGTACCACACAATGATATTTTTGAAACCTAATCAGATTTTTGTTTCATGTAGAAAAAGATACTTTAGCAATATTTAGACTGCAGTTATAGCATCGTATGTACTTGATCAGAAATTCCTTAGGCAACTGCTATTCCCACAAGCTTCCACAAATCTTTGTTGTGTCCTATTTGTTAGATTACATATTACTGTAAAATTGTAAATTGAAGTGAGTGTTGGTCAGATAGAGCATTTTTATGCCATTTATGTTTATGTATCACCCCATATTTGAAGCCATTCAGTTCAAGTACAAATGACAGTGTAATATACCCCTGCAAACAGTTTCATCACTTTGTCTACTTCTTCACTGCAGCAATTTTTAGAAAGAAGATTTTTCCAGAAGACTGCGCCCACACAGCCCTGGGTGCTCTTTTGAAAGAATGGGCCAGGAAACGATGGGGTTGCATGGATGGCAAGTCCTTCCAGGAGCTCTGGTCACACACTCCCTTAAAAGTCCCCTCACATATACCCTCTCCCTGGCACATGCTGAGTCCTGCCTTGCTGCACACATCTTTGTAGAGCCAATGAACAGTCCTGACACTCAGGAGACACAGACAAACTCAAAAAGTACCTTGCTCAGGGACCCATTTACCTATGTCAAATATGAACCCAGAGCTCCAATTTGTCCTAACTCCTTGTACGTCTGAATGACCATATTAACTTCACTGGGGTGTGGGGTGAAAATGAAGCCACTCGTTTAGATGCCCAGATATGATTTAATCATCTAGCTCTAAGCACCCTCATTTGAAAATTTTGGCCTCAGATTTTAGGAAATAGCTCGCAGTCCTCCCACGCAAACTGTTGCTGCATAGCAGGGCATGCTGATACTTGTACCCCACAGCAGTTAATACATGTCTTTCTCTCTTTTGCTTTTGTACCCTGCAAGTCTTGTAGGGCTTAGGGAGAGGCAGCAATCCAGTATACTTATAGATCGGAATGATGGTTCAATTTTCTTTGGATCACAAAGAGTGTGTTCTTAGAGCTCCCTTTACCTAAGCAAAATAGAAGGGGGTTGTACTTACTGCAGTTCCCACACAGAAGGTAGTAGGCCAAACGTCAGTTCCATTCACCACTGAGATGTTCGCTATGAAGTCTGGGAAACCTATCCATATGGTTGATCTGAAGATTATACCTAATGGGAAAATTCATTAGTGTTCTGAGTGTTTGTGTTAGCATGTTATGAGACACCTACCTGAACAGTTACATTATCAAATGATAGCCTGGTTTTCCCACGTGACCAAAACAAAGGCGATGCATGAATTGAGCACAAGACAGTGCAAGTATTTAAATTCCACCATAATTTATCAGGGAATGCTGAGCCAAAACATAAACTTGGTGTAGTCTAAAATGTTCTGTTCTATTGTAGAAAAGCCATCACTTCATTAAGACCGGTACACATTTTTCTACAATGAACGGGATAGCATCTCACAGGCTGCCATCAAATCATGGAAATCTCATAATTAAGGCATTTTCTTTGTACTTCTTTTCACTGTTATATTTGTATATATCAACACACTTACTTTCGTTTCTCTAACACTTTACATTGAAGATGTACTGAAGATATTTTTATACTCTTAATCGAGTTTCATGTTTGCAAACAAATCTTTTATTCTTTTTCAAATGAATGAAACAAATAATACTTCTCAATGCTGGTTTAAAAGATATTAATGACATGAAATTATCCATTCTTCTTAGAATACGGTAGCACAGCTCTGGATGAATTATATTCCATTTAGTAATAATTGATCCCTGCCCTGGAAAGATTATAAAGGATCTCAGACAAAGATGGTAGAAGAAAATTGGGTGTGATGTGTCAATATAATTAAAACAAAAAACCTCTCCCACATTTTTGGATTCATCAAATTCAGGCTATTCAGATTATAT
This sequence comes from Carettochelys insculpta, assembly GCF_033958435.1. Lineage (NCBI taxonomy): Eukaryota > Metazoa > Chordata > Testudines > Carettochelyidae > Carettochelys > Carettochelys insculpta. The sequence goes on from NC_134137.1 coordinate 144,391,542, forward strand.
ATAAAGGGTAGCAGCCAATACCTATAGGAGTTTCTCCCTTCTTCCCCGCCACAGAACTTCAGAAAATAAAAATAATTATTTCAACATGTTACGTGAAAAGTGAGTATAAAGATATCGCTGTGGCACAGACTAGATGAAGAGGAAGCTCTGCATTTAGCTCAAGACGTGGTAGGATTCGTGTTGATTCATACTTTGGCAGAACATTTTATAGTCTGGCAGGTTAGATCTGCTGCACTTTGGTTTTGTACATGTATATTGCTTCATTCTTGCATTTCCTCAGAATAGATTTCAACACCCTATGTATAACATGACCTGTGTGCACGCATAATCTAAACTGGTACTCTTGAGTTTCTCACTTAAGCAATTTGCCTGGTGGAGTAGCCGGCATTTTCATAATGCTACAGCCTTTGTTCGGAGTGCTTAAGGCCCAGAAGACTGTTTTAAAGAGTTTGTCTTTAGCAGCAGTTGAAGTTTGCCTCTGACAGCCATTAAAGAAAACTTTGCAACAGCTTCCTGATTGGATTTTGTTAATTTTAGGTGCAGATTTTGAAGAGCGCTTGATTTTAAATTAGAACTTTTAAATCTAACAAACAAACAAACAAACAAACAAAGACTCCTCTCTTCTGTCAAGGCTCGTTGTTTCCTGCCATCCCTTAATGCAAATCCACCAGCAAAACAGAAACAACACATTTTCTTCCCAGAGCTCTTCAGGCTCCAAAATAGCTCTATTTAGTCACGTTGTCTCCAGGAGGGGAGGCATGGCAAGTTGGTCCTTACCTAGGCCACCAAGGATGTCACAAATGGAGATGAGAAGAAGGATGGTGGTAGAGGAGGAAGCTTTTGGCATCTTCCGGGGACTCTGTCCCTGCTTGGGGAGAAGCTGCAGGATGCTCAGCAGCAGACTGAGTGAGGCGCTGCCAATGCAAACACCACAGAAAACCTTGGGCTGGAAAGTCAGCACCAGTTGCGTGGCTGCGTCCCGGTTGGGACAGCAGTAGGTCTCTAGCCTGGGAGAAGCCATGGGAGATCTGGTTGGCAGTGGAAAAATGAGGAGCAGAAAAAAATCACTGCTGCTCCTGCAAGGCAGATTTAGCTTTTACTTTAACCTTCCCTTTAGCCTTCAGTGGTGAGAATCACGCGACTGATGGATCATGTGCTGCTGCTAGTGCTAAATCCCCTGAAGCTGTTTCTCTCTCAGTCTCTCCTAGACAGGAGATCAGATCAGAACAGCACCAGTGCAACGTAATCGGAAACATACCCCTTCCCTTGCTCTGAGCCATTGGCAACAGTTCACTCAAATATTTCTGCTTGCACTGTATGTGAGGCAGGAGGAATACGCCCTTTTGGAGCACTTAAGATGGTGTAAAATGAATGAGGATAGAGCCCCAAGATTGGAGCATTAGATTTTAGCTCTCCCAGATTTTCCACATCCTACACATCATACTTTAATGATTGCAAATTAAATTGATCTTTGGCCCCAAATCCAAGCACCCACAGACTTTTGGAGGAGGAGGTAGTATAAATCCACACCCAGATCTTCAGATCTACCTCTCTTACTAAAATCAGAAACGCTAACTCATAGAATCAGGGAGGAAAAAGCAAGGCTAAAGGTATTATTCTTATCCCATTTAATCTGTCAAAACTGGATGAGTTTTACTCTACATAGAAGAGTCTATATGCTATGTGCTGATCCAATAGTGAACAATTTGCGAGTTAGATTTTTCATGAGCGATTGTTTAGTTTTGCAAGGATATAGCTTGGGAAATTTAGCAGCTCCAGAATTTGAGGGGCGCTGTCAGGTTTTACTTGCAAATATAGATTACATAGTGCAGTTATGTCCCTACAGTATATGATTGTCGATTCATGTTCTTACATTCTTATGCAAATACTCACATTTATGAATTCAAATTTCCCTGAATGTTTGCTTAAAATGCCCAGTGCCAACCTACAGTCCTTCTACCAACATTGTCGTTGGAACATATGTCAAACATAAACACAGAAGTACCTCAGATAAACCTAGGCTACATCTACACAGGCAGCCTGTGTCAACAAAACTGTGCTTTTGTAGACAAACCTCTCAGAGCATCTACAGCCGTGTCTACACGTGCACGCTACTTCGAAGTAGCGGCACTAACTTCAAAATAGTGCCCGTCACGGCTACACACGTCGGGCGCTATTTCAAAGTTAACTTCGACGTTAGGCGGCGAGACGTCGAAGTCGCTAACCCCATGAGGGGATAGGAATAGCGCCCTACTTCGACGTTCAACGTCGAAGTAGGGACCGTGTAGTCGTTGCGCGTCCCGCAACGTCGAAATTGCCGGGTCCTCCATGGCGGCCATCAGCTGAGGGGTTGAGAGACGCTCTCTCCAGCCCCTCAGCTCAATGGTGGCCACATGGAGCGGCCCATTAAAGGTCCCCTCCCCCTCCCTTCCTGTGCAGGAAGCTGAGGGAACGTGCAGGCGGCAGCCCAGACACGCGGCCAGCCTGCATGTCCCTCAGCCAGCACAGCCACCCACCCAGCTGCGATGGCTGCCCTGCAGCCCCCTCCCAGCGCCCCCAGGGGACCCCCCCCAAGGGGAGCCAGGGCAGCCAGCCCAGCCAGAAGGGCAGCCAGGCTGGCAAGCGGCAGCGGGGCCCCTCCTGGACGGAGGCCGAGCTGCGGGACCTGCTGGGGCTCTGGAGCGAGGAGGAGGTGCTCCAGGTAATGGGGAGCAAGAGGCGGAACGTGGATGCGTTCGCTCGGCTGGCCGATGGCCTGGCTGCCCGGGGTCACCCTGCCCGCACTCCTGATCATGTCAGGAGTAAGGTGAAGGAGCTGCGGCACGGTTACTCCCGGGCCTGGGATGCGGCCAGCCGATCTGGGGCTGCCCCGTCACTTGCCCCTTTTACAGGGAGCTCAGGGACATCCTGGGCCCCCGGCACACCTCCTCCCCTCCAGCCACCCTTGATACCTCGGCCGATGAGCCCCAGCAGGCTCTGCAGCCGGAGTCCGCCCCGGAGGTAAGCCGTGCACCCTGGGGGCGCCCCCCGGAGCCCACCCCCGGGACATCGCGGCAGGAGGAGGAGGAGGAGGAGGAGGGGGGCTCCTCCTCTGCAGAATCCGGGCTGCAGATCTTCCTCCTGCCATCCCGGAGCAGCAGCCGGGCCTCCGCCCCCCGGGGATCTCCACACTGTGGGAGCAGACCGACAGGTAGGTACCCCCCTCTGGTGTACACCCCTGGGCTTGAGGGGTGGGGGGTAATAGATATGTGTCCAGGGCCCCCCACATGCTCACATGGCCATGGCCCCAAGGACAGCAGGGCCATGGCCCTCACAGCAGTGCATCAGCCCCTGCCCGCCCCCAACCCCGCACGACAGAGCCATGCCCCATCCCCGGGCCAGGGGGGAGCAGAACCTCAAGGGGCCCCCGGGAGGAGGGGGTGGGACACCCCGCAGCAGCAGCAACAGCAACAGCAGCAGCAGCAGCAGCAGCATGTGATGGAGTGGGGGGAGTGCAAAAGGGAGACTCAGGCTACATATGAGCAACAAGAGCCGAATAGCTCCCAGGGGCAAAGGAGGATCCTGGGGCTACAGCTGGCAGGTGACACCTCTGCCCTGAACAAAGAGGAGGGAGGAGCCGAGCTGGCTTGGAATTGGCGGGGGACGGCGGGGGCCACAGGTAGAGGCTAGGGGAAGGGAGAGCTGGAAGGCAGCCAGCCTGAGGAGGGGGAAAGCTGCATCCCAGAGGGGCCCCCCTTGGGGTCTTCTCCCCACGACGGGTTGGAAGGACTGTCTCTTCCGACAGCTGGTGCTGTCACTCCTGGGAGAAACTGGGCATCTGTGGCCTAAGAAACCTCTCCTGCTGTCAGACCCTGCAGGGTGAAGTGAGAGTCGCTCCCACCAGGGGACGGGGTGCAGGGCAGGGGGACCCCTGAACCCCATCCATCACAGCAGCATCTCCCGGGGACGGGGATGGGGAACCTGCAGCACAGGGCTGGGGGGACAAAGGCCACGGCTCGGGGCCCACACTAACGCCTGTCTCCATTCTTCTTCCCCCCCTCCTCTCCTGTGTCCCGCACCTGCACCATCAGAAGGACTGGAAGAGAGCGCCGGCGAGGCATCAGTGGTCCCGGAGAGCCCTCCGGGACCATCGCTCCAGGCCAGCCCCTCGGCCGAGGACCGACCAGCCCCACGGCGGGCTAGACGGCGGACCCCGGACCACCACCAGCCGACGGCGATGGACCCCCAGCTGCTGGCCATCCACCGACGGCAGCTGGAGGTCGCGGAGCAGCACCTGCAGCTGCAGGAGTGGGCGCTGGCCTGGCGCCAAGAGGCATGGGGGGCCTACATGGAGACTTTTAACCGCCTGGTGGACTACCTGGCCCCCCATGCCGCGCCAGCCGCCACAGCGCCCGCTGTGCCTGCTCCACCAGCCGCACCACCAGCTGCTCCGCCCATCGCCGTCCCGTCTGCCGTCGCCCCGCCACCCACCGGCGAGGGCCAGAGCGCCGAGGGACCCCTGGAGCCACCTGAGACTCGCTGGGCATATCTTCCGGTCCGGCCCGCCCTCAGCCAGCCCCGGACAGGGCTGCGACCGCGGCGGGGCTCCCGGCCGGCCACGCCCAGTGCCGGACTATAGGGGCGAGGGGCCCGGGACGTGCCCCCCCCTCCCTTGTATATAGTTTAAACTTATTATTTGGTGCCCCCCGTTTGCCCCGTCCCCCCCAAGTAAATAGTTCTCCCCTTTATCCTCCCTGGTTTTCTTTTTATTAATGAGGACACTTGTTTCTTAGTATTGTTTTATTTGTACATATTAGTTTGTTTCCACATGTTTGTATATAGTTTGTTCTTGTTTCATATATTTGCAGTTAAAAAAAAAAAGTTCTGAAAGAAAAAGAAGTTTAAGTTCCACCACAAGTGCGTGCTGTCATTTGTCCAGGAAAAGTGGGAGGGGGGTGCGGTGGGGTGCTCCATGGTGTGAGCGTTGGGGCAGGAGTGTGGTGGAGGAAGGGGCGGGCAGTGGGGGGCCTTGGCAGAGTTCACCCCGCAGCCTCATCATTGAAGTGGGCCCTCAGGGCCTCCCGGACCTGGGTCCCTTCGCGGTCCACCTGCCGACTGGAGGCAGCAGGTGGCTGGATGTCTGCCCTGCCGGCCTCTGCAGCCCAGCCCTGGAAAAAGGTCTCCCCCTTGCTCTCCACCAAATTGTGCAGGGCGCAGCAGGCACCCACAATCTGGGGGATGTTGTTGGGGCCCGCATCCAGGCGGGTCAGGAGACATCTCCAGCGTCCCTTCAGGTGGCCAAATGAGCGCTCCACCACCTGGCGCGCGTGGTTCAGGCGCTCGTTGAAGCGCTCCTGGCTAGCGGAGAGATGGCCCGTGTACGGGTGCATGAGCCACGGCCGGAGGGGGTATGCCGCATCTGCGATGACGCAGAAGGGCATGGTGGTGTCCCCCAGAGGGATCTCCCGCTGGGGGATGTAGGTCCCCGCCTCCAGCCGGCAGCACAGGCCCGAGTTCCGGAAAACCCGGGCGTCGTGGGTGCTGCCAGGCCAGCCCACATAAATGTTCTGGAAACGTCCCTGGCTGTCCACCAAGGCCTGGAGGACGACAGAATGGTAGCCCTTGCAATTCAGGTATCGTCCTCCACTGTGATGTGGGGCGCGGATGGGGATGTGAGTCCCATCCAGAGCCCCGAAGCAGCTGGGGAAGCCCAGGGTGGCAAAGGCCGCGATGGTGGCATCTGGGTCCCCCAGCCTCACTAGCCTGTGTAGGAGCATGGCGTTGATGGCACGCACAACCTGCTGAGAAAGCACATGGGACAGCACCAATGAGGGGTGAGCAGGGTGTGCGTGGCCCTGCCCTGCCCTGCCCTCCTCTGCCCTCCCCCGCCCTGGCCTCCCCTCCCCTCCCCTGCCCTCCTCTGCCCGGGCCCCCCTCCCCTGCCCTGCCCTCCCCCTGTGGGTTCTCTTACCTCCATGAGGACAGCCCCGATGGTGGCCTTGCCGACACCCAACTGCTGGCCCACGGATCGGTAGCTGTCGGGAGTGGCCAGCTTCCAGACAGTGATGCCGACCCGTTTCTGCACTGTGAGGGCACGCTGCATGGCCGTGTCCTGGTGCCTGAGTGCGGGGGTGAGCCACTGGCACAGCTCCATAAATGTCTGCTGGCTCATCCTGAAGTTCCTGAGCCAGTGGTCGTCGTCCCACTCCCCAAGCACCAGCCGCTCCCACCAGTCGGTGCTGGTGGGGTAGCTCCACAGCCGCCGGCGTGTGAGGCGTTGGGGGGGGGGGCGGGGTGCTGCAGGGTTAGGGGTTGAGCCCTGCTGCCCTGGGGGCAGCTCCTCCTCCGGTGTAGCAAGGTAGTGCTCAGCTGCCTCCCACATGGCATGGAGCAGGGCAAGCCCTGCTCCTGCCGGGAGGGCTGGGTGGACCTCTGGCTGCTGCTGCTGCTGCTGCTGCTGCTGCTGGGGGTCCATGACTGCGGCGCCCGGGGTCTGTGTGCCTGTGGCTCCTCAGACCGCGTGCTGTGCAGGCTGAGTGTGTCTGGGAGGGGCCCTTTAAGGGAGCGGCTAGCTGTTGCCCCGGAAGCGCTAGTCCGCCCTGTGACCCTGTCTGCACCTGTGCCTGGCATCCCTATTTCGATGTGTGCTACTTTGACGTGTAGACGTTCCCTCGCTGCACCTATTTCGATGTTGGGCTGCGCAACGTCGAAATTGAACATCGACGTTGCAGGCCCTGGAGGATGTGTAGACGTTATTCATCGAAATAGCCTATTTCAATGTCGCTACATCGAAATAAGCTATTTCGATGTAGCGTGCACGTGTAGACGTAGCCTACATGTTTAAGGCACTCTGTCAAGTGTGTGGACAAAACTCAGCTGCTCAGCTGGCAGTGTTATACCTCTCCCCGATCAGGTACAGCACCTGTGTCAACAGTGTTTTGTTGACAGCGTGAACATGTAGATGCTTCTGTCAACATACAGGGCTTCTGTTTCCCCAGGCAGTCCTGTTTGCGGAGATTCCGGTCAGCTGTTCTGTCGAGAGAGGGAAGGGCAGTCCAGCGGGTCTCTGTTGCACAGAGGCTTGCTCTTTCAAAACACTTTTATGTGTGGATATGTTTTGTCGACAGAGGTATTGCCGAGGTTTCTTTGTTAACAGTGACCTCCGTCACTAAAGACTAACAAAATAATTTATTAGGTGATGAGCTTTCATGGGGCAGACGCACTTCTCCAGATATGGAGATCTTCCTGATGGAAAGATCTTTTCTGATGGAAATGTCTTGGGACAAAGGGTAGCAGAAGAAGTGAGAAGCTAATTTCTACAATGTCTCTGCAGGGGAGTAGAAAATCACCAGCATCAGCGCAAAGAAATCCAATCATGGGGCATGCTGGAAGCTTTGGGAAAGAACCGGGGATATGCTTTGTAGCAGGGTGTTCTGTTTAACTGGGGGACCAGCCAAAGTCATGGAACTAGTTAACCTAGAAAGACAAACAATCATAGAGAGGCTCTGTGCATCTAAAGAGAAGCTATAAGCAGTAGAAGAATAATCCTGATTATCACGAGACTCTGACCAAGACGAAAGTGATATCCAAGGTGAGGAGGCAACAGACAGAGAAACTTGCTGTGGTGTATTATTTTGTCTCTCTTGTGCTAAGCAAAAATTAATTGTGTTAAGAATCTTATGCAAAGCCTGTGAGTCTGTTTGCTCTCAGGGCATGGCTAGGATTCTGAGGGGAGAGTGTGCCTAAGCTAAGCCTGAGGAATCATGACTATTCATAGGTGCTAGGCAGTTGGACCATGGGGATCTCAGCTCTCAGAAGAGAGTGTTAGACATATTATCTGTGCCCCAAGGATGTACCTAGTCATCTCAGACAGGAGCAGTGCCTGGATGCAGCTTCTGCCGGCTTAGTAATGTAAAACTCAAGACAAACTCTCCTGCATTCACACAATATATATGCTAACCTAGGGCTCAGAGCTAGGTTCCTGGGACCCTACAGGCCTGGAGGATCTGAGCACATGTTAGAACTCAGAACCTAGGTCCAGCTTCTTACTTTCCTAGGTACAAACAGCCCTGGCTTGACTCAGGTCCTAGAAGTTTCCTGCAGCAGAGGAGCAACACAGCATGCAGCCAGCACGGTCACTGGAAGCAATGTTGTTATTTAGCCAGGCATGTTCTCCCTTCATGCTCCTGCTCCTCCTTGCTGCTCTAAGGAGTTTACCTGGAGCAGTGAGCAAAGCAATGAGGTATCTCTTGGCGTCCAGGATGTCAGGGCTGCTCATGACACGTATGTGTGAAGTGCCCCTATACTGGCCTGTTTGAGGAAAGAGGTGTTCTTTCTTCCTGCTGCATCTTCCCTCCCTCCAAGCGTGGTATCCTGATCCTGTTGGGCGTGAGCAAGGAGCGTGGGACCAAATGGGAAGAAGGGGCTTTCAAAATCAGGGGGTCGTTTCAAAAGGCGCCTCCCTCCCAGCTACACAGCACTTTCCAAGCACATGTGGCTGCCGTTATGCTAATAAGGTGTTGCATAATATTCATGGTGGCACTTCATTAGCATCTGCCAAAGGGGCTCATTAGCATTCCCCCTCTGAAAGGAGTAGTGTGGCCACAGCCCTAGTGAGGCAACACTGGAGGAGCATTCTGGGATAGGGTTACTTTAACTTGAGTATATGTGCTACAGTGTGGACACCAAAACTCCTAAATTCAAGAAAGGGTGGGGGGCAAAAATTTTTAATGCATAGAAACTCAAGTCTGGGGTTCCCTCACATTGGTTTGGTGAGCTGACTCAAGTCCTGCTAAACCTAGGCTTACATCACCATGTAGAGACACTGTTGAGGAGCACGTGTGGCCCAGTCATGTAAGCTCCAAATAACAGGTTAGACTAGAGAGTGTCCCACCAAAGGGTGCTTCTACCACCATTGTGTGCGCATGTGCATGAAGGAGGATGGGGAATTAGCAAAATGAAAACTCCGGTTCTTGCATATTTAGAAAGATTTCTTCCCAATCCATAGGTTAAGCATCACACCAGTCTTTTGTTTTAAACACTAGTTACGCAGAAGGAAGCTGTAATCCAGAGAAGACTTTTTTCCACTGCCATTTTTTACATATCACCCCACATTTTGGCCATTACTATTTTCTTTTCCTGCTTGTTTAATATGTTTTATGCAGCAGTCCTGAGGTACTGGCTTTCAAGTTCAGATTGTTTCCTAGTATTTTTTGCAGTCGTTCTCTTTCCTCCTTGATTTCTTTGTTCCTCATTATGGATATCTTTGTCCCCTGGCACATTTCTCTTTCCTGCAACTACTTTTACTTCTTTCACCCTCCACCCAATTGCCTTGGGAAGCTAGTTAAATTTTGACTACATTCCAGAGAAAAAAAATATTTTTCTCCTCCTCTTTGTTTCTCTCCACACTTTCTGCTGTCCCTCCCCCACTTTCATTATTTCTCAGGACCCTTGCAGAATTGTTTTTATATCTTCCCTTGCCCTCAAGGACACAAGCATGGCCATACGGGCTTAGAAAAATGGTACATCTAGTTCAGTGTCCTGTCTTCAAATAATGTTTAGTTCAGATGTATCAGAGGGAGTGAACAGAACAGGGCAATTTATCCAGTGGTCCATCCAGTGTCATCCAGTCCCCGTGTCTAGCTGTGCATGGCTTAGGTACCTCCAGGGAAAAGAGTGGTGTTCCTGCCTGTCCTGGCTTATAGTGATGGAGTAATCCCCCATGATCTTCTCCAGTTCTTCTATGAACCCAGTTATACAGTGGTTTAATTCAATTAAATGTTCCTTACAAATGGAGTAAATTATTTCTCCACTGAATCCTTCATGATGAAGGCAGAACACATAAGGCAGACCTGATTCAAATGAAGTGACTCACTGCTACGTGGCTAGGTGCCAGGACAAACATAAAGATACCTTACCACAGCATGCTTAAATCAAGATGGGACACAGATTTCCCAGAATCCTGAGGCTCCCATAATCCCAGGGAAGTTTTCATCTGATAGGAGTTCGCCAGTTTGAGTCCTGAACACCAGTCTAGGCATGCAAAGGAGGAGCCAGAGCAGGTTTACTAATCAGGCTGAGTGAAGTGACCCCAGAGAATAGTTTGGGTTGTTGTATTTATGAAGCTCAGGGTTTAAGAATTGGAAGCCTAAGGGAAAGCAGGCAGGAAAGAAAAAACAGTAAGTAATCAGAGAGGTGGTTTCGCCTATAATTGAACAACGTGTCAGTAAACATGAGATATTGTTGCATGACTTGATCTGGGCTGAGGGAACAATCTTTATAGTGGGGTGCAGAAAGCTATTCAGCCAAAGCGTAAACCTGTATATTCTGGAAACCACTTGGAGCCAGGGGGTGTGGCAGCACCCTAATTCTAGCACCAATGGTTTGAGCCCATTTTCACTCAAAACACCCACTGGATTCAGTGATGCTCGATCAGCCCCATAAACACAAAGTGCAATTCTTCTTTTTGCACATTAGCAGTGTCATCAATAGGCATATGCTACTGCGGGACCGTAGAGAGATACTGTAGGAAGCAGAGAAGGAATACATTCCAGCAATTGCACAGTAGAAAGCAAATGAGTATACATAGGACACCAGGACAACTCTACAAAGCATAAATAGAACATTACATGACACTAAAACCCCCCACACAAAGTGCACCCTCCCTTACATCGCAGTAGGCTTCGCCCTACTTTGAAGTTAAGCGTCTACACGCAATTAGCCCCTGCTTTGAAGTAAGGGGTCAGGAAATGATGCAGGCAGGGGTCGCATGGCTGACAAGTCCTTCTGGGCTTGCAGCCAGCCGACCCCTTAAAGGGCCCCTCCCAACACCCACACCCTGCAGATGCTCAAGGCTGCCAGGCTGCACACAGCAACAGAGCACATGCTGGGGAGAAGAGCTGAGCAGCATGCCTGCTCCTACCCTCCCCGAGGATGAGGGTCTCTCCACCCTGTCCAGCCTGCTGACCACACTGGTCGCCCTCCTCTTCCAGTGGCATGGCCGGGTTGCCCTGCTGGGACCCAGCCTGCAGGCCCTGTGCACAGCACTGCTGCCCCTCCCCTGGATCCCCCAGTCCGGTGCTGGTGGGCCTTCGCCACCAGCAGTGAGTGGTGGGACCGGCTGGTGCTGGAGGACTGGGCTGACGAGCGGTGGCTGGGGAACTTCAGAATGACCCACTGGACTTTCAAAGACCTCTGCCACTGGCTCGCCCCTGTCCTTCAGCACCGAGACACATGGAGACGGCCAGTGCTCCCGGTGCAGAAGCACGTGGCCATCGCCCTGTGGAGGCTGGGCACCCCCGACAGCCTCTGGTCTGTCGGCCACCAATTCGGTGTCAGGAAGTCCACTGTTGGAGCTGTCATGATTGAGGTATGTCTGGCCCCCAGCGTGGACCCATCCTGGGGAGAGGGCTACCGGGCAGAGGACAGTGGTCCGTGGTGGGCAGGGGGAAGGGGGGCTTCCTGGTCTGCCATTCATGAATGTGTCTTCCTTTCCCCGAGCAGGTCATCCGAGCCATCAATGGGGTGCTTCTGCCACGAGTCGTGACCCTGGGGGACCTAGATGCTGCCCTCACTGGGTTCACGGTCCTGGGCTTCCCCAACTGTTTTGGAGCTCTGGATGGGCTGCATATGGTGATCTGGGCTCGGGACCTCAGCAGGGGTGCCTACGTTAACAGGAAGAGGTAGCACTTGGTGGTACTCCAGGCCCTGGTGGACACAAGAGGCCATTTCCTGGAGGTGTGCGTGGGGTGGCTGGGCAGGGCCCATGAAGCCCAGGTGTACTGGAATTTGTTGCTGGGAAGCTGGATGCAGAAGGGCACGTATGTTTATCGGTGGAAGCTCCTGCTTGGGGACATCACAATGCCCCCCATATTGTGGCTGACACCGCATACCCGCTGCATCTATGGTTTATGTGGCCCTATATCAGATGCACCACACCAGCACAGGACACTTTTAACGGTCACCTCAACTATGCTGGGGCACAGTCAAGTGAGCATTTGGGATGCTGAAGGGGAGGTTTCACTGCCTCCTCACCAGGCTGCATGTCAGCCTCCCAAACATCTCCATTGTGATTGCTGCCTGCTGTGCCCTACACACCTTGTGGAGGGCTGGTGGGAGCCCTTCAACCAGGGCTGGGCCGTGGACCTGGGGGCTGGGTATGAGCAGCCAGCCACTACCCCATGCAGTGAGGCACAGAGGGATGGGGTCAGGGTTTGGGAGGCCCTGTGCCAGGCCTTCATGTAGGGCCTGCCCTGACCCCCCTGCAGGCACACACCGTACCACCAGCCCCCCAACTCCTCCACCTCTCGTGCTCCCCCCGCCATCGCCACTCTCCCACCAAGCATGATGTACAAGGGGTTACGGTGAGAACATCTAACTACTATTATGGGAATAAATATGTTGGGCAAAACAGAACAGAACAATGTGTGAATCTATTTACAGTGCATGGGGGGAACAGTCTGCAGGATGGAGGTGGGGGCTGGGGTGGGGGGACTGAACTGGGGGGCTGGGGGTAGGGCTCAGTCACCTGGGCTGTGAGGGGCTGGAAGCCGCATTGACCATGCCTGCCCCTACAACCCCAGGTCTGGGATCCCCCTGTGGGGCTGTGATGGGGCTGGGACCACAGGGAGGTAGGGCCAGAGTAGAGGTGCCATGGGCCCAGCCTCCTCAGGGTGTGTAGGGGGTGCCACTGGGTCTGGGCCAGGTGCGTCCGCCTTGGCCAGCAGCCACCGAGCCAGCTCCAGATGGGTAGATGATGACAGGTCTGCTGGGAGGTGAGCAACTGCAGGGGGAGCAGCTGCCAGAGGGGGAGCTGTGGGGAGGGGTGACTGCAGGCCGGGCTGGCAAAGGGGTGGGTGGTTGGGCGAGATGACTGGCCCAGGCTTGGGCCATGGCATCCAGGCTGCCAGACAGCTGCACCCACATGTCCTGCTCCATTGCTAGCCAGTCCGGGAGCACCCTGGTTATCTCCCGCACACCTGCCCAGTTGTTGGCCACCTCCTCCTCCCACCAGAGCCACTTGTGCGAGGCCCTGCCGTGGCCATGGGGCGATGCAGACTGGGGCAATGGGGTGGCCACCCAGCCTCCTACACCTGTGGTGTGCTCTGGTGGGCTGCGGCTCCTTCCCAATGATGGACCTGTGGAGACAGGAGGGGACAGAGGGATGGCCTGAAAGTGCTGGGTCCCAACCCTGGGGGGTCTGGGGCCCCTCCTCTGTTGGCCCTCACCCCACTCCCCTGCCACCTGATGGCCCATGAGCCCTGTGGAATCTCAGGTGCCCAGGGGTTCCTACCTGGCGAGGGTCAGCCTGTGTTCCCTCCCTGTGCCCGTCCCCAAGTATGTGGACTGTGGAGCTGTTCCGGGTGGGCCCCATCCCTGTCCCTGGTGACATCCTGCTCATCCCACATATACCAGCTTGAATGTCCTGGGGCTCGGGTGAGGCCCGGCTGGAGGAGGCTCAGCTGGATGTTGGTGGGGGGGGCAATGGCAAGGGTCCTGTTGCTGGAGCCCTTGTCATCGCCCTCAGTCTCAGTTGGCCGCTCCCCACATGGGGGGCTTGTGGTGCCTGAGGTACCCGCCTCATCCTCCCTGTCTGAAGAGGGGGAGTGGCGGTGTCCAATATGTGTTTCGGGGTGTCTGCCTCCCTTGGCCCCAGGAGCCTGTGCAGCTCCTGGTAGTGGGGGCAGTGGATGGGCCGTGCCTCCTGACCAGCTGGCAGCATCATGGGCTTTGCTGTAAGTCTGGCAAAGTTCCTTGACCTTGATGCAGATGCTGCAGCTGGTGCAGTCAGGGCGACTTCTGGTGGCGAGCTTGCTGGCCAGCCAGTTGAAGGCCTGAGCATTGCACTGGCAGGCACTGGTTTGCCAAAGGACCTCCTCCTCCCTCCTCAGAGCGAGGAGGTCCTACAGCTCCTCCTCAGTCCAGCTGGGTCCCCTCCTGGCACGGCCCTTGCCTGGGCACTTTGAGCCCTGAGGCTCCTCACCTGGGGTCCCTGGGAGGGCAGAGATCCTCGTGTGCCACCATGGCTGCCAGGTGGTGTGGAAGCGGGCTGGTGCTTCGAGCAGGGGCAGTCCGAGTAGGAGCTTGTGCTGCCCCTTCTTGTGGCACACTCTCCGCTTCCTGCCTGGGGTTGCCAGGGAGCTGCTTCCTTTCTGGCGGCTGGCAGGGATCATAGAGCCCTGCCCGGGCTGGCCAGAGTGTCTCCGTCCTCTGGGGGAGCCGCCTCCTTGGTGGACTCCTTAGTTCAAAGTAAGGAGTGCAGAGTGTCTATGCCAGGGGTTCCCATACTTTTGGGCATGAGGCCCCCTTTTGATTTTTGAGAAACGCTTAGCCCCCACCTCTTCTTTACCATCAGCCAACCCTCCTTTTGACAAAAAATTCAATTCATAATTTAAAATAAACACAAGAACTTGATATAAAATGTTATTTAAAATTAGAAAAAAGTACCAAAGTTTTTCCTGGCCCCTTGAAGGTACCTGGTGCAGCCCCAGCTGCCTGAGCCTTGTGCCAGCCACTAGAGCTGACTGCGACAGCCACCTGCCTGCCTGAGCCCTGTGTTGCCAGAGCCACCTGCCTGAGCCCTGAGCTGCCGAGGACAGCCACCCGCCAGCCACCAGGGCCAGCCACCTGCCTGCCCACCGGCTGCCTGAGCTCCATGCTGCTGAGACCAGCTGCCCACCTACCAGCCACAGGCCAGCTGCCCAAGCCACCCACCCAAGCCCTACGCTGCCAGGGCCAGCCACCCAAACCCCACATTGCTGGAGCCAGCCAACCCCCTGCCAGCCCAAGCCGCCCAAGCCACGTGCTGCTGGGGCCAGCTGCCCATCTGCCAGCCTGAGTTGCCCAAGCACCACGAGTCCCAGAAGCTGGCTGGCTGCCAAAGCCCTGCAAGCCAGCTGTGCGAGGCCCTCCCAACCCACAAAATCAGGCACCACCAGCCCCACCATTCTTACCCCATCACCATCCCCCTCACCTGAGACAGGTACCCAAAGACCCCCATCTAACCCCATTCTCCTCCTCCCCACCCACAACCCACACTCATTCACCTTTGCAGGAGGCAGCTCACTCCATGTGGGTCTTTGCCGACTGTCTGCTTTTTATAACAGCTGCGCCAGGTCACCCACATAAAATGGCAGGGGCTGAGAGCCGGAAACAAAGGCTGGATCTTTTTTAGTGAGGCGAATGATGCGGGGGGGCTGGGTCACCTTGCACCTCCCAGGGATTCTTCATGCCCCCTCAGAGGGGTATGCTCCCCAGTTTGGGAAACCATGGTCTACACACACTTAACTTCAAAGTCAAACTTCAAAGTAAGCCGCTACTCCATTCCTTGAAATGGAATAGTGACTTTGAAGTTAGCCACCCTTACCTGGAAGTTAACTTAATTT
The DNA here is from genome assembly GCF_033958435.1 of Carettochelys insculpta. Classification (NCBI taxonomy): domain Eukaryota; kingdom Metazoa; phylum Chordata; order Testudines; family Carettochelyidae; genus Carettochelys; species Carettochelys insculpta. The sequence goes on from NC_134137.1 coordinate 144,406,904, forward strand.
GTCCATCCACCCAGTGCTCCAGAAGAAGGTCAGGGCATGGGAGTTTCCCATGCACACTGGCAGAAGTACCCAGTGGAGGGATGAAGCAGGTTTTTCCTGGGTCTCCCAGTTGGCTGGGGCTCTTGGGCAATAGCCCCTTTGGCTCAGTAGCTAGTCTGCCAGTGTGTGCTCCTTCAAAGTAAGCGAAGGTGTGTGTAGACGCTCTGCATGCTATTTTGAAGTAGCCCCTTACTTCGAAGTTAACTTCTCAGTAAGTTTGTAGTGTAGACACAGCCATTGTGTTTTACGCATTTACGGCTGTATATTGAAGTGGAGAGGTTGTGCTTCCAGAGGTGAATTATACTTTTTTAGGGCCCTAACCCAGGCCAGAACAAATGGGGGCCACTTCCCCGAGTCTCCACACCATACAACACCCCTTTGGTGCTCCTGCTGGAAATATAGGTTTGAGGCATGGGAACTTCCCCGATCTGCCCAGAATTCCTGTTGGGAAGTAGGGTTGTGGTGGGGGGCTTGCCCTGCTCTACCAAAACCTCTTTCCTTCGTTCACCCACCCAGTGCTCCAGAACAGGGTCAGGGCATGGGGGTTTCCTATGCACACTGGCAGAAGTACCCGGTGGAGGGATGAAGCAGGTTTTTTTCCTGGGCCCCCCAGTTGACTGGGGCTCTTGGGCAATAGTCCCATCGGCTCAGTAGCTGGTCTGCTACTGTGTGCTCCTCAGAAGCATGTTTTCTCCATACGTGCACTTCTGAAATCATTCTTTATTTTCTTTTGGGACCTGGAAATCCAATCTTCAGTTCAGGCCACCTTCATCGTCAAGTTGAAATGTTTGCTTTCCAGTTCCCAAAGGAGAATAAAGAGGCTTCTAAAAGCACGAATGTGAGGAGAATGTGCTTGACTATTAATGAGTGTAGTATGATTTCTGTGTGTGTGCAAAGAAGTATATATTTTAAATGTGGGTTGAAATGACCCACAATGTCATGCAACAACACAACATGAAAATGTGAGATGAGCACCTTCCTTATTTGATATTTTTATACATTATTCATCTTTACCAGCATTCAAGACTGCATCATGAAGACCATTATTCACTTATAATACTTAACTTATAAATATTAAAGCTGGTCTTTTCTTTAGTTGGTTCATGTTGTCCCTCTCTTCTCCTCCAATTCTTCGCTGCATTTTGGTCTGATTACTTGAGACAGCATCTCCCAAACTTATGAAAGCTGAGTCTGTCTTGATAAAAAACAAAAACAACTGCATGCCTCCTTGTACTGCTCCTGTGTGATGTTAAGGGCCTACACATCTAGATGTATGCATTTTCTACATACCCAACCAGTCCTTAATCACCAGCCCCCTGTGCAGTGGTGACTGCTGAGGAGGGACCCAAAGGGGCATAAGCCACATGACCACCCCCATGTGACTTCTTCCGATGACACGCCTAGCCTCAGGGAGGATTGTGCCTAGGAAAGCACAGGGCCTGGGACGACCCATCTCTTCTTGGGAGAAGTGGAACTCTGCCCTCCCACCGCACTCATTCTTCTCTTTAAATTTCTTTCTGTGAGGCCAATTTGAATTCCTGTTTACTCAACAGTATTTCTATGTCAATCCTTCAGTTTCTTACCGTGTTTTTAGCTGCTTTGTCTGCCACTTCATTCCCTGTTCTCCCGATATGTGCTGGGATTTGAGCTCCTGCTACAGGTAGTGCATCTCTACCAACTCTTATTATGACAGCTCCTCCTAGGGGGCCAGAGCTGCACTTCCCATCCACAACTCCGCCAGGGAGGGAGGAATCCGGGCTGTGTGCCTGTCTGGTGGGAGCTATGGCTGGGCAGGCCGGCCCTGGCTTCCATCTGCTCCCGGGCTTGCAGCCTGAGGGGGTGGGATCAGCACTTGTACTACCCACCAAGACTGCAACTTCTCCAGGGAGTTTGCTAGGAGTAGTGGCCACCCCAGCCTGCAGCTTTCAGCTGTTCCCACCCCAGCCCAGCACTGGTCTGGTGGGGCAATGGTTTGGGAGTACCCCCACATCCAGTGGCCCACGCCATTTTGCAGCCTGTTTGGTGGGGTGCTCCAGGGGCTGGCCATGCTCCAGAGCCTCCCCCTTGCCCCCAGTACCCTCTGTGGCACACAGGCTGCCTGGGGGGGACCAGGGTCTGTGGGCTTCCCCTCCTTCCTGAAGACACCCCCTCCCACAACAGCCTGTAGGCATGAAGTCAGGGCAAATGTCTGAGGGCTGCCCCCAGCTGCCAGTTGCCCCCTTCAGCCTGTAGGTTGTGGGGAGGGGAAAGCTCTTGGAGCTGCCCTCAGCCTTCAGTAGGCTCCCCCCACCCCACAACTTGCTCTGAGGGTTGCCCTGACCTCCATCAGCCCTTCCATGGGCTGCAGACTCCGGGGGCTGCCCCCTTTCAGCCACCGCCCACAGCACAACTTGTAGTGAGACTCCTCCCATGCACAGAGGCAGAACTCTCTTTCCATGTCCTCCCTGATCTTTGTCTGTGTCGCTGTGCGTGCGTGCGTGCGTGTATGTGTGCGCACAGCAGTCTCATCATGCAAAGCTACGATGACTGCTTTCCTCATTCATTTCTAGCCAAATTTTAGTTGTTTGTTTTCACCCAGTCTAGTATCCTTAAGGACATGCAACAAGACTCCCCACTCTGGACTCCTCAGCTCCCACTCCACTGTTTCATTGTGCTCACATTCTTACCAGTCCCTTTGGGAAAAATCTGGCATTCCAAAGTGATGCCATTTTTCATAAAGGAAAAGGTTTTTTAATTGAATATTGCCCACAATGCCACAGTAGCAAAGTTTCTTTGGTTTTGCACATATTGCACAGCCATCTTATTGGCTTCTAAGCAGTTTATCTCACTGTTCGAGACGATGACCTGGAAACACTCTAAATATGAGTATTTCCCTTGTTCTATCATGACTGTACAGCAGTGGCCAGTGTGTGAAATAACTTTCCAACTGGAGTTTGATTTCCTAACATTGACATTTTTAGTTTTCTCATTTTTCTTCCCTTTTTTTTACACTTCTCCTTTGTCCATTTCTTGATCGTGATAGCATGAGCAAGTCTTTGGCCCTTCATATAGTTTTGTCTAGTAAGCACCCATAACTCTGTTGTGTACTTCTGTTTTCATGAGTCCCTTTTACCTTTGCCCTGAAAGTTAAAACTAATGGTTTCAGTCTTAGCTGTATACATGCTTCTCCAGTGGCGGCACACACACTGGTGGTGGTGGTGGTGTCGTATTATATGCCAATCTCAGGGCCTGGGCCTGGAGCAGTTCCAAGAGTTGTTTATGAGACTGAATAAGAAGCTTGGAAGCCATAGCCTAAAAGTGGTTTATCATCGCTCTATACATCATCATCAATATGTCTTATCTGTATCCCATTTATTTCCAAACGCACTTTTAATTTAGCTTACCCGCTTTTACACTTTTGTCTGATATTATAATCTGTGAGAGCTGTCCAAGTTAATTTATAATCAAACCCTACTCCGACATGCGTAAACATTTGAACTATCTGAATTTGTATACCAGAAAGAAATCAGTCCCAGTCTTCCCTGATCTTCTTATTGGTTAAAAACATTATCTTTGTTTTTTGTACGAAAAAAATTAAATCCCCAGTCTTTTCCCCAATTGGAAATTCTATAGAGTATCTCATTTAGCCTGTGCATGGCTATTTTGATTTTCATGCTTTGTCTGTATAGCACTGTTGCCTGCAAAAAGGGAAACACTTTTTCCTGTCTGCACATTCTCTGGAAATTCATTTATCATAATGGAAAACAAAGCATGGCTAATAATAGCCCCTTGTGAAATTCCATTTGTAATAATATAGGTTTTGATAAAGCTGTTTCCACACTGACTTGCATAGTTCTGCCATTTAAAAAGTACCTTATCCACCAAAAATATTCTCTCTTTTATTCCAGTGTTGGCTAGTTTATAGCCTCTGTGGTATGTCATGTGTTTGTTCAGTGTACAGGAAGACTGCTATCATAAGGGTCTTAGCCTTCCTGTTTTGTGTACCTTTGTTTCTAGTCTTATCTTAGGGTTTGTCTACGCTAGTAAGTATATTTGAAAGTGAGGTCGAAAGATGGCCGTCTTTCAAAACAACCTGTGCAGTGTCTACGCACACGCCACGAACATTCAAAAGTAACTTCAAACGAACGGGGCTATTCCTTCGAAGTTGGTCCTCTGTTCCTCTGGTGAGAAAAAGCAGCCCCTTTCAAAAGACTATTTCGAAAGCACGTAAGTGTAGACGCGCCACAGCCCCCTGTTTCAAAAGATTGAGTCCTCCATGGTGGCTATCAGCTGCCAGGTGGCAGCGCCACTTAGAGTATAAGCAGAGTTCCATGGCTCCAGCATCCGGCTGCACTCAAAGACACAGGCTCCCACAAAGCCCCAGGCAGGAAGCTGAAAGCATGCAGGCATCAGGGAGCCCATGCTGCCACACAGCCCACCGCCAGCTATGATACCCCGGGTGCAGCAGCCAGGACCCCACCCACACCAGGGGCCACCCAAGGATGCTGGGGAGTCCTCCCAGGAGGGGAGCCAGGCACCAAAGTGCCGGGCCCCTCGTGGACTAAGGCCAAACTGAGGGACCTCTGTGCCCTCTGGGAAGATGAGGAGGCCCTGCATCAAATGGGGGTCGAGCACCAGAATGTGGTGGCATATAAGGACCTTGCCAAGGGCCTCATTGGCTGAGGTCAGCCCACCCGCACCCCAGACCAGGTGAGGTCCAAGGTGAAGGAGATCCATCAGGGCTACTGCAGGGCCCGGGACACAGCCAGGCAGTCGGGGCAGCGCCCACCAGCTGACCCTACTTTAAAGAACTGGACCACCTCGTTGGGCCCCAGGAGGCGGGACCCCCGGCCATGATCCTTGACGTGGCAGAGCTCAGAACCGAGCTGGAGCCCAAGATGGCGACCAAGGGGGAGGACAGCCTGGGACCACTGGCCAGCACCAGGCGCCTGCAGAGACTCCAGGCCATAAGCTACGATGAGGGCTCGAGCACGGGGGCCCTCATCATCGATGTCCCATTTGGCCCATCCCTCCTGGCCCCCTGCAACCATGCCTTGCCCGAGTTCCTGGAGGGACCCAGAGGTATGTGCCGTGCATGCCAGTTGCTGCGGGGCTTGGGGAGGGAGTGCACCGTCCTGCCCGGGGTGGCCGCAGCCCACCTACATGGCCATTGGCCCCAGGGCACAGGCAGCCCAGACAGCCCCGCTCTCCTGGCCTCAGAGGGGCACCATGTGGCCTGGACAGCACCACGGGCCACCTGGCTGCAGAGGGACTGAGGGAGACAGAGGAGAGGCAGTGCTCCTGGCACCCAGATGGGGAACCCTGGGATGCGGTCCCTGCAGGGCCCGCAGGATGGGGTGGGAGGGGAGCAGGGGGTTCATGGAGGCCTGTAGTGGGGACTAATGGCCATTCCTCTCCCCTTATGTCTCCACAACTCCAGCAGCCAGACCAGCCCCACGACGGTCCCGGGAAGCCTGACCACGGAAGGCAAGGGGCAGCGGCCTGGACCCTGACCAGGGCAGTGCAGAGCCACCGCCAGACTGTCCACCGGAACCACCAGGGCTGGGAGGAGGAGGTGGGGGATGCGACCCACATGGAGGCCCTGCGGGACCTGATGGGTGTGCTGTGGGAGTGGCTTGCCATGGGCGGCAGGGCTGGGACCGGGTGGTGGCCAACCTGGATGCACTGACCCAGGCCATCGTTGGCCACCTGGCCCTGGCCACTGCTCCATCATGTGCCACTCCTGCCCCTGCATCCCCCACCCCACCGTCCCCCATGCCCCTGTCACCTGCATGTCCCTCCCCTTCCCCCCCGCAGCTTCCCCTCCGCCACAATCCTCCATCCCACCACCTCCCCTGCAGCGGCAACCCCCCACGAGCCTGACCACGAGGCCCTGCTCCCACCCTAGCTCCCCCCGGCCAGCCTCATGCATCTGGTTTGCACGTTACTGGCCAAGGCAGGCCAGGTGAAAGCCTCGGCCCCTACTCCCTGCTTCCCCCGTGCTGACCCCAGCAAGGATGCAAGGACTGCGCCCCAGTCATGCCCCAAACTCCCTGTGCCACTGGCCCCAGCCCAGCCCCAAGGGGGTCCCCTGACACAGGGAGGAAGGGGTGGGCGTGGACAATGGAGATACTGGCTGTCAAGCCCCAATGGGGGTAAGGCCCCCCCACTTCAAACCTGGCTCCCCAGGGCCCACAGGGTGTCCACCCGGGGCCACTACACCCCTGTAAATAGTTCTCCCTGGCCTCTCACTAGCTGTTCTCCCTCCCACCTATAAATAGGTCTCCCTGGCCCCCTGTGAACTGCTCCCCATCCCACCTGTACATAGTTCCCTCAATCATGGAGGGGCACTGTTGGGGCAATAAAAAGTTTATTGTTTGGTTTTACTCTGTGTCCTCTGTGCATGTGTGGTGGTGGGTGCGCATGTGTGCAGGGTGCAAGTGGTGGGTGTGTGTGTCCAGGGTGGGGGAGGTCACCGTGGCCCCCATTCGAAGGCCTGGCGCAGGGCATCCAGTACCCACACCCCATCCTGCTGCGCCTGGTGGCATGGTGTGGCAGCAGGATGTTTGTACCCATGCCCCGCCTTGGAGGCCCACCCCTGCATGAAGGACTTGTGTTTTGCCTGCAACAGGTTGTGCAGGGTGCACCAGGCCCCAACCACCACCAGGACATTGGGGAGGCCCACCTCCAGCCTGGTGTGGAGGCATTTAAAATGCCCCTTCGGGAGGCCAAACGCCCACTCTACTCTATTCCAGGCCCGGTTCAGCCGCTCATTGAAAAGGTCCTGGCTAGGCTGTGTGTGCCCTGTGTATGGCCTCATGAAACACGTCTGCAGTGGGTCGACTGGGTCTGCCATGATGCAGGGCAGCAGCATCGTGTACTCACCAGGGAGCTCCTGCCAGGGGATGAAGGGCCCCTCAGCCATGTGGCATCCCAGCCCCAAGTTCCGGAACATCCTGGCATCATGGGCACGACCAGCCCAGCCCATGCAAATGTCCTGGAAGTGACCATTGGCATTGACGAGGGCCTGCAGGACCACTGAATGGTAGCCTGTGCAGTTTACATAGGCCCTGCAACTGTGCTCCAGCGCCCAGATGGCGATCTGTTGCCATCCAGGGCCCTGAAGCAGTTTGGGAAGCCCAACTCCTTGAAGTCCTGGATGGCATTGTCTAGGTCCCTGACACAGACCAGCTGCCACAGGAGCACCTTGTTGATGGCCTGGATGACCTGCAGGTCATGGGGAGGTGCACTTGTGAGTGCAGGGTGGGGTGCGGCTTGCCCACCTGTCCCCATCCCCACCCCTGTCCCCTGTGTGCCCACCCATCCCCATCCCTGCCCGTCCCCTGTGTGCCCGCCCATCCCTGTCCCGTCCCCTGTGTGCCTGCCTATCCCCATACCTGCCCCTGTCCCCTGTGTGCCTGCCTGTCCCCATCCCTGCCCCTGTCTGCTGTGTGCCTGCCTGTACCCATCCCTGCCCCTGTCCCTGTCCGGGGCTGCCCCCCCTCAGTTCCTGATGGTGCCCCTTGCCAGGGTGCTCCCCCGCTCCCTGCATGCAGTCTAGGTGTGACCCGGCCTCAGCTTACCTCATTGAGGACGGCCCCGACAGTGGCCCTGCCCATCCCAAACTGGTGGCCGACACATCGGTGACTGTCCGGGGTGGCCAGCTTCCAGAGGGAAATGGCCAACCCTTCCTGAAGTGGGAGCACCAGCCTCAGGTGGGTGTCCTGGTGCTGGAGGGCTGGGACAAGCCAGTGGCACAGCTCCTGCAATGTCCCTTTGATCATCCTGAAGTTCTGTAGCCACTGGTCATCACCCCAGTCCTCCAGCACCAGCTGGTCCCACCAGCTACTGTGGGAAGCCCCACAAGTGGCGGATGACCTGGGGGACTGGATGTGGATGTTGTGACCTGAGGATGGCCTTCATGAGGGTGGCTATTAGGGTAGCCACCCAGCGCCGTGGCTGCGATGGTGGGGGGGATGCTGCTCAGGGTCCATGAAGGCCCGGGATGCCTCCTCCACTCCCTCTCCCTAAGTATCTGGAGATGGGTAGCTGGCCCCCGGCATGTGCAGGCTGGGGTTGGAGGGGGGCCTTTAAAGGGATGGTGGGTGGTGAACCTGGAAGGGCTCATCCACCATGTGACCCTGCCTGCGGCACTTCCTGCACTGTTCATTCAAAACAGCGCCCTGGGATGTGTGGATGCTCTCTTTCGAAAGTTCACTGGGGGTCTTTCAAAAGGACAGATTGAACCTTTGGTCCCCATTAGCATGTGTGGACACTCCACTTTGAAAGTCCGTCTTTCAATGTTCGATTTCGAAAGCAGTCCTTTTGAAATGGAGCTGTAGCGTAGACACATGTTTAGTGTTAACTATTCAGCTACTTTTTCTGAAGCCACTTTGTACATCACTTACAACATCATTTTTCTGCAAATATTCCCCTAATCTTATATTTCTCATTTTTCCTATGCATGATGTGTGGGCACCAGGACTATAAGCATCAGCTCTCATTTGTTTGTACTTTATCTTATTTCCATCCTATTGGCAGCAGTCCTTTTCTCCATATATTAATACTAAAGGATTTACCCAGTATTGCTTGGGTCCTTAACTCTATTCATTTCTGTCTATTTAAATCAGTGCTCTAGGGTGAGGCTGGGGTGAGGGTTCATTGTGCAGGCTACCTCAGGGAGAGAAGACAACCCCAGTCCTCTCTCACTGCAGCAGCTTAGGGCCAGGTGAGAAGCACCTCTCCATGGCAGCTGCAGCTTCAGCAGGCACAGCCAGGGGATCGAAGCATGTCCATCCTCCGGGACAGGTCCAGGTTCTTTTGCCTGCTGCATTCCCTAGCTAGACTGCGGAATGCAGCAGACTGTGCTTTCCCCTCACTCTCTGATGAAGGCGAAGAGCCAGCAATATCCCCATACAAATGGGAGGGCAGAACTTCAGGCCCCCCATCCGCCCTAAACTCACTTGGGCCAGGGCCAGGTTTGTCTGTCCCCTAGTCCCCTACACCTCCCAGTCAGAGTGAGGAATGCAGGATATTGTGCACTTTCCCCTCACTTTGTGACCAGGCAGCAATCTTTCCATACAAATTGGGGAGGGGGAGGGATAGGAAGAGCTTCAGCCCCTCAAAGAGCACCTGGTACGGAGGTTCAGGGCTGGGGAATGGTGAACTTGTCCCCAGCCAGCCCCTCTCCCCTGCCTGGTAATTGTCTCTTTTCTGTATGGTTTTATGAGGAGCTTTCCCATTCCAGGCACTTCCCGTTTTTCTGGCATGACCACATACTTACCTTGGTTTTAGTTATAATAAGGGGAAACTGCACAGAGAATTTGGTGGTCCTAGCTCTTACCATTTAGGAGAAGTTCCTGAACAGACAGATGCTAAGACAGACAAACACACATACACAGACAAACTTTCTCAAATAATATAATAGAAGACATAAGTATACCAAAATCTTTAGAGGCCCTTCTTATACGTGTTAAGGTATAGTATTATGTATATTATCTTTACCTGGAGCTAAGGTTTTGGTTTTTTTCAGTTTCTCTAATGGCTGGAAGAAACTCCAGAATATTAAAATTGTAGTTTAACACATCGTCTGTATTTTTTCCAGCCTTTTAACAGTTCCCACTTTTCTTCAATAAACCATTTTTCCTCTTCATGCTCATTTCTTTGATTTGTGTCACTACTGACCCTGTGGAATTCTTCTGCTAAAATGTCTGTATTTCCTAAGTTGTAGACCTTAATTTCATTTTTACCACAAAAGAACAGCTATATACTTACTTATACTTTGAATTCCATTCGTTCTTTGAATTTGCCTATATGTCACCGAAAGCTTTGAATCTTCACTCAGCTTCCCACAGAAATGTCTCCAGCTTTCTTTTTTGTCTTTGAGATGATTTTTTTGCTTCCACCTTACTTTTTTTATAATTCCTTTGGTCTTTACTGCTCATTGTGGCTATGTCTAGATCACAGGGATTTGTTCACAGAAGTTTTTGTGAAAGGATCGTGGACAAACTTCCAATGGATTGCAAGAGCAATTTGCTCTGTCAATAGCGAGTGGCTGCTCTATTGGCAAAATGGCCAAACAGAAGCACAGCAGACAGAGCTGCCCAGTGTCCTGGAAGCCCTGTCAGTTGACAGAGGGCTCCCCTGGAATATCCAGACCAGTTTTCTGTCGACAGAGACTTTATTCCTCATGGTAACGGGTTACAGCTATCAACAAAAGTGCTGCATTCAATCAACTTACTGTTGACAGAATACCTTGGGAATCTGAACACTCCCTGGCTTTTGTCGGCAAAAGAGTCATTTTGCCGACAAAACCCTCTAGTGTGGACATAGCCTGTGTGTTTTGCTTGCTTGTATGTCTTATTCCTTTCTTTGATAATTTACAATCCTCATTCCATTGGGGAACCAGATTTCCATCAGGGGGCAATTTGATGTTTTGTGGGTAGCCAGATTAGCTGCTTCTGTAATTCTTTTTATTATGTTGTCATAGAATTCTCCTAGCTTTTCATTTGTGAATACAAGTTCATCACATCTAAACTTGTACATGAATGGTAAATACTATAATGCTCGATATGTGGTTTTGTTCTGCATGGGACTCGTAGAAGCTTTATATTCAAAGTTAAGTTTCTGCACATCTATTTTGACATAACTGAATCCCTCTTTTATAAATATATAGCCCACCTACCCTCATCTGATAGTCTTTGGATGGATCAAGAGGCTATCTTGTCCCAGAAGCTTGAGCATAAGTTTATTTATTATCCATGTTTCCTGCACTCACACGGCATCAGGCTTTCCCCTCCCACTTCCTTACAGGGATGACTTTCTTAAATTCCTTTCTGTGACTTTTACACTATACACATTCCAACTAAAGAGCATGTTACTTAAGATGTATTATTGCATTCATTTAAAATCACATGAAGACAACCTATCAAGATCATCTTTTTTTAGACAATTTTCTGCTGCCTCTGCTATGATTTTAATTCTTTCACTTTTCCTGCGTCTTCAAAATGCAGTTAATTATTTTATAATGAATATTACAAACGTTTCTTTACCTACTAGCAACCACATGTCCCATTCTCCTAAAATTCTCCTCCTTAAGAAGAGACGTGTTCTCTTGCCCTGCACACCTTTTTTTCCTAACTTAGGGTTACCATATTTGACCTTTCAAAATAGAGAACACCCGTCAGAGGGAGAGTATCTCTATCAGTATCTACCAACTCACATTGTACTAATGTACTATAGATACTATAGAGGGAGTGCACCTGTATCACTATCTACCAACTCACACTATGGCTACGTATACACTAGCACACTACGTCGAAGTAGCCTATTTCGAAGTAAGGACATCGAAATAGGCTACTTTGATGCGTATTGTCTACACGTCTTCCAGGGCTGGTGCCATTGACGTTCAACGTCGAAGTAGCGATGGGGAACATTGAAAGGAGCTGCCCCGGAAGGAAATGTGGAGTGTCCACACACACAAGCGCTCCCTGTCGAAATAAGGGGCCAGGCCAGCAAAGCCCCAAGCTGCTCCCTTAAAGGACCCCTCCCAGACACACTTGCCCTGCACAGCACAAGATCCACAGAGCTGACAACTGGTTGCAGAACCTCTGCATGCAGCATGGACCCCCAGCTGCAACAGCAGCAGCCAGAAGCCGTGGGCTAAGGGCTGCTGCATGCGGTGACCATAGAGCCCCGCAGGAGCTGGACAGAGTGTCTCTCAACCCCTCAGCTGATGGCCGCCATGGAGGACCCCGCAATTTTGAAGAAGCAGGATGCAGATCATCTACACACACCGTAGTTTGACATTGAACATCGAAGTAGGGCACTATTCCCATCTTCAGATGGGAATAGCGATTTCGACATCTCACCACCTAATGTCGATTTCAATGTCGAAATAGCACATGGTGCGTGTAGACGTACCATGTGCTATTTCGACGTTGTGCCGGCTACTTCGAAGTAGCTGGCTAGTGTAGACGCACCCTATATGCATTAGTAGTAGGCATCCTTCGATCCCAAGGGATCATGGGTTTGCGCCCCAGTTGGACTGATTCGAGCAGCGTCTTCTGTGGCTGTGCAATCCAATCCGGGAGTGGCAGTCCTTTCTGTACTGTGAACAGCAGTAAGCAGATGTTGCTCTGGTATGACGGGCATGGATCTTCCTGAGAGCTCTTCTGTCTTCCACGTCCTTCACCAAGGTAGTTTCATACATAACAAGAGCTTCCTTCACTCCCTGTTTCCAGGCATGCCTGTCTGAGGCGAGCTAATGCCAGGTGTTCACACTGATAGACAGAGCGCTGAGGTCACGCTTGCATGTGTCCTTGTAGCGCAATTTAGGTCGCCCTTTCGGCCTCTTTCCAGACACCAGTTTGCCGAAGAGGAGGTCCTTCAGTATTCGGCCATCCGTCATGCGTGAGACATGGCCCAGCCAGCGCATACGCCTCTGTTTGAGAAGGGTGAACATGGAGGCAGTGCCTGCCCTCTCAAGCACTGCGCTATTGGGACGTTGTCCTGCCATGAGATACTGAGTATGCGCCTAAGGCAGCGCATGTGGAATGTGTTGAGCCGCTGCTCTTGTTTTGAGCGCAAAGTCCATGTTTCACTGGCATACAGCAGTGTGCTCAAAACACAGACTGTGTAGACCTGCACCTTGGTGCGTACAGTGAGCTTATTGTTAGCCCATACTCTTTTTGTCAGCATGGAGAACGTTGTGGCGGCTTTTCCAATGCGCTTGTTGATCTCGCTATCAAGTGACAAGTAGTTCACGATCGTCGAGCCTAGGTACACGAACTCATGGATGACTTCCAGTTCGTAGTCTAGCACATTGATAGATGGCTCATTACCCACGTTTTGACCCATCACCTGGGTCTTCTTTAAGCTGATTGTGAGGCCAAATTCCATACATGCATCCGCAAAGTGGACTATATGTATTATAGTACATATATAACACATTAATACAACATGAGTTGATAGATACTGATACAAATACACTTCCTCTATAGAATGTAGAATGCATTAATACAACGTGAGTTGGTAGATACTGATATGGATACACTCTCTCTCAGGGGTGTCCTCTTTTTGGAAAGGTCACATGTGATACCTGAGTATTTTTTCTTTTCTACTTTTGGCAGTAGGTACCTTTTTGCCAGGCTCCACATATGAAACTTTATGAATGATTTTAACCTGTATTTCTCATGCTCATTCTGCTACGGCACATCCTTTGTATGACCCAGTGTGCTTTCCGCTGCAATTGCTGCATTCGGTTCTGTTCCTTCTACACAGTTCTCATAGTTTCTCCACATATACTACACTTCATCATTCCTTTACAAACGCCTGCTGTGTGTCTAAACTTCTGACAATTTTAACACTTTTTGGGAGAAGGGGGAATAGATAGCTTTGTCCAGAAAGACTGATATCCTGTTTCAATCCTCTCTGGAAATGTCTCAACTTTAAAGTGTCATGCACACAGACACAGATGTCTGTTTTTCCTCCCTCTCTCCTACTAAGTAGCCATTTAACAAACAACACTTTATCTTCACCTTTAGTCTTTTTTTAATATTATCCTCTCACAATCCTTGCAGCTCACCATACAATACTTCTGGCTTCTGTCAGGACTGTAGGCAGTTGGCAAGAAACTTCCTTTTCCCCTAAAGTTGCAGTTTTAAAAAGTTTTTCAGCTTGCTGCTCATGTGTACATTCTACCAATTCTACCCGCATTCTTTTAGCTCTTTGTATGCCACCAGCTCTTCATATTATCCATTCTGCCATTTTCCAGCGGTTAGCACATCCTGTTTTCAAATCTTCTCTCACTGACCTGACAATTACGACATGTTGCCTTTCATTGTGTTTTTGTTTTTTTCACTTCTGTGGATTTTTCTTCTTTAAATCCTGATCTATCTTGTCTTGTTTCTTTTCTCTTTAGCTAAGACCCTTCCTCATTCCTCACTGCTTCTCCTTCATAAATCAAAGCAACTTTATCTCCCACCCTTGCCCACTCCATTGTCAGTTTCAATGTTCAGCCTTTTTTCTGCTGGACCCTCTACCCAGCCTGTTTCTTCAGGCCAACCTAGCTGTCTTCAGACAGATACTTGCACTCAGTATGATCCCAGTTCATCTAGCCCCTCTCCCAACTCAGGCTGACCCAAAATCTCCCTTTCTCTGTCCACAGCCAGCCAAGTCTAGTTTTAATTCCAGCCCTCAGTGAGCCAGGTTCTCTCTTTTTTGTCCCTCTCCAACCTGCCACCGGCCTTAGCTATGCAGGGCACCTGGGCCTCTACAAAATAGTAATAGTGAGAAAGCCGTGCTAGTCTATAATGGCGGTTAAAGAAAGCTTCATGCCCTAATAGATGGAGAACCATAAAGGGACCCAGAAGATTTGCCACTAGCTTGCCGGATGAGGTTGGGTTGGCCACTACACTGCTCCATGCCTTGATTTCCCCAGTTATTAAATTGGATAGTCATAATGACTTAATTTGTAAAGCTCTTTGAGATCTGTTAATGAAAATAATCCTATAAGAACTAGGTATCATTATTGTGTGATGTGCCATCAATAGATTCCAGATTCAGCAATCACCTTTGTCCGAGAGGATGAAATCCTAGTATGTCTGAAATCCATGGTAATTGTAGAATTGACTTCATGGGGCCACGAAGTTATCCACAGAATCTATATATAAGGAAGATAATTTATTCTTCTAACTTTTCTTTCTTATTTCCTGTCTGCCTTCTTCTCTCTTTAAATATACAAATCTGTTATGGTTGTGAATACAAACAGTGACTGCTATAGTTGAGAGGGCAAATATATTTTACTATTTGGAACATATAGTAGTAAGTGGCGATAATATATCAAGTTTGGTGATAGCTACATCCTTTCTCACATTAGTATGAGAGATTCCATAAACTTAGTTCATAAATAACTTTGACATACTCAGGCATCTGTCACTTTTATCTTAAATCAACATAAATTTGATACTCAGTCAAGCAAAATTTGTAAAAAGAATTGCTTTGGGAGAAAACAGGATGATTCACTGGGTTTCTTTGTAGATAAATGCAAACAAACAAAGACTTTGTTTTCAAGGAATTGTTTGGAGGAAATCAAACTAAAGATTATATCTAGTAAAACTGTAAACGCTTGTCATGTGCATCTTTTTTTTCTGGGTTTGTACAGTGCCTAACACAAGGGAGTTCTGCACCATGACCAGTGCTTCCAGGCACTATGGTAATACAGATGAATGGAAGAGGACGAGTAAAATTCTCCAAGTTTTGACACTTCTACCCATAGCCAGTAGAGGATCCCACAGATTCATTATGTGAGATGTGAGGCTGAATCAAACCATTATAACAAAGTGGCATTGAGGCCAAATCCCATTTAACTGAATTTGTATGCCTTCTTGATTTGGTATGGCAGACAAAATGTAGATGTATGAGGAAGTGAAGTTATGAGTCTCTTGGCAAAAGGGAAGACATTCTTTGCTTTCTAGTACTAAGGCTAATAGAGAAGATGGAAGAAAAATATCATTGAAGGTAGGGCTGGATAATTTCTTTTTAAATTTCTGATCTGGTGATCACAAAAAACCAAATGAAACAAATTGAGAAGGCACCTATATTTCTAAATGCCCACAAGAACAGTAATTGACAGATCTGGGTTCGAGAGTACAAACATTATCTGGGATATTTGCTTTCTACTAAATTCTCCTGTAACTGATCTGTATTTTGCTATATTTATAATTTCAGTGTTAGAGTTTCTGTATGCACAGAACAGAGGTTCTTAAACTCTTTCATAGTAGTAATAACATCCTACTTTTGTTATTAAATGCCCTTTAACACAAACCAGCAAGAATTATAACATAAATACACAATCAGATGGATTAGTGTACTACTGTCATGAACACCTACAGTTTGCATTTTTATCTTGTTCAATTGCATACAAGGATACATTATTTCTTGCCTACAAAATGCTTTTCAGGACCAAATCTTGCAAATTTTTGTTCTCTCTTTAGACACCTACTTTTCCAACATGCTAATACCCACAGTTTCCACTGAAATAAATGACTATAGCAGAAACTCAGTCCCAGCATATTCAAGACACATTTTTATTTGTATGCCCATACAAAGATATTGGTACTCAAGTGTCATTATTTGAATTTTAAAATACGTGCTTGTATTTTTTTATCCCCAGTTATAAGAGAATGACATTAGAATTTCTGAATAATAGTGTATATTAATAAATGTCTTCTAGTCTTTACAGAGAATAATTTTACAAAGTGAGATGGTGACCATCAAGGAGAATTAAAGAAGGAGCAAAGAAGCATTTGGAGGTTAGAGAAGGACAGAACACATGAAGAAAAATTTCTTTGTAAGCCGCTGGAGTGTGTGGAGACATGAGTTTTGCATTTGTGCTCCAATTTTGTTAGAATTCTAGCTTTATTTCAGCCTCCGTATTTGGGTACACAGTCCTCCTCAAACTGTTAGTTTTCTGGAATAATCTTTCATACCATTGCAGTTTATTAAACTGTACATTTAGACACATATTCATAGCTTCTTGAGGCCAGAAAATACCACGGTGACCATTTAGTGATACCTCCTGTATAGCACAGACAATAGAACTGCCTGAAAAAAGTATAGAGCATATCTTTTTGAAAACCTCTAGTGTTGATACAAAGCTATCAGTGATAGAGAATCCACTGGGATCCTTGGTCAATTGTTGCAAAGGTTAAATTACTTACTGTTAAAAATTTATGCTTTATTTCTGATCAGAATTTGTCTAGCTTCAATTTTCTGCTCTTAAATCACGCTGTGCCTTTCCTTGATAGACTGAACAGCCTATTATTAAATACTAGCAGATATACCAGGTCATTAATTTATTTAAATTAAAAGGAGAATGTGCATTCTTTATTTAAATGGTTATATAGGGTTTGAGAGTGAGGGAGTTTCAGGGCAGGAGATGGGGAAGTGGGAGTCAGGGCAAGGGTTTGGGAATGGGGGGGGCTCAGGGCATGGTGGGAAGTACAAGAGAGAAAGTGGGGGCTGGGAGATGTGGGGGTACTCCAGACAGGGGAGGGGATGCTCAAGTCTGGACTTTTATTTGTTGCATTTTTCTCCTGTGGTTCCGTCTACCAGTATTTACCCAGAAAACTATCAATTTAATTTTATGCATCAATTTTATTATTTTATATAAAATATTTTTACCCTGACTCTCTATTTCAAATCCCCGCAGTCCAATGGGGTCCTGCTCCCCAGTGTTTCTTAAACTATGTTCCACAGACCAGTGTTGTTCTGTGAACAGCTTGCAGGTGTGTGCAAGCCTCTGATGCTTTTTTGATATCATACATGGATGACATATTTTCTGTTATTAAAAGCACAACCAGTGTTACTGCTCCCTTGTGATGACATGCTACTATTAAATGACTTTATTTTGGTTTTTCTGTATAGGATGCTGTTTGGGGTTTTGTTTTTTTGGTTGGCAACTTTTTTAGAAGAAATTTTTCATGGTGTGCCTTATCCTGCTTGATTACTCTTTTTGGTTCTCTGTGCCTTAAATACTGAGTCTGTTCTGGTCAGGCTATGGTCTGAAGAAGTGGGTCTGTCCTACGAAAGCTCATCTCATAAATTATTTTGCTCGTCTTTAAAGTGCTACTTGACTACTTTTTGTTTTGATAGTGTACACCCTAGCACAGCTCCTTCTCTGTTACTATCCGCATAAACGTATTATTGTTTGGTGTTCCCTGGTCTCAAAGAGTGTAACAAACTCTGCTGCTCCCGGACTGGGGCTCTGGGTACTGCCCCACTACCCAGAACTGTAACGCCGGGGAGGGCCTGGAGCTAGGCGCTGAAGCCTAGGGAAAGGCAAGAGGGTGCGTACAGCCCATGAGCAGGCACCTTGCACAGCAGAGGCCGCCTCCTGCTCCCCGGGGGAGTTGCCCAAGGCACTTGTGTGCCCTCGGCTTCCCCGGGCGCCGGCCGCAGCCCCGCGCCTGCTTGCGGCGCTGGCTACCACTAGAGGGCTGCGAGGGCGCGCGGCCAGGTCGCAGGCTTGTCCCGCCTGCCAGGTAGGGTAGGACGGACGGGTCCCGGCAGAAGCACCGCCCCCAGCTGAGTCCAGCGCCGCCGCGGGCCCGGGATGTGTGGACCGCTCCCCGCCCCGCCGCGGGAGTGCTGGCACAGCCGGCGGGACAGCCGCTGCTGCCGGGGGGGTCACGGCCCCTGCAGCCACAAGCGGTGCCTTCCCGCGTGCCGGCGCTGCCCGCCCGCCGCAGCCCGGCGTCGGCCTTTGTCTGGCCCGGCCCGGCCCCGCCCCGCCTCGCCACCCGTGGGCTCGCCCTGCCTCAGGGGGCGCTGCAACTCCCCCTGTGACTTTACCACCCCCCCCCCACCCCGGTGCTGCAGCGCTGTTCCGCCCCGAGCAGGGCGGCCCAGTGCCGGGGCAGGGGGAGACTCCCGCCCGCCCCGCTCGGGGCAGCCCGGCGGAGTTCGCAACCCCGCCCGGCGGAGGGGAGGAGAGCGTACGGGGCCGGCCCGGCTCGGCTCGCTCCCTCCTCCCCTCCTCCCTCCCCACTCGCCGCCCGCCCGCCCGGGAGCGCTGTAGGTATGTGGTTCCTAGGTCAGCCGCGGCGCGCTGGATCCGGCTAGGGCGCCGCTGGGCGGCTTCGAGCGGTGGCCAAACAAAGAGCCCCGGCTCCGGGCAGCGCTGGACGAGCAGGGCCCCGGGCCGATGCTGCTGATGGGGGAGCACAGGGGAGGGGACGGGTGCAAGCTGGTGGAGGTGCTGCTGACGGGAGGCGCTCCCTGGGGCTTCACGTTGAAAGGAGGACGAGAGCACGGGGAGCCCCTGATCATCACCAAGGTAAGGGGAGAGCTGCCCCCGTTTTCTTTTGAGGTAGCCCACCCCCTCCCCGATAATAGGCTGGCGTAATGAATGGCAGGCAGGGCAGCGTTATACCTGCACCCACCTTTTTGTGTGCAAACGATCGGGCTCTCATCAGCGAGCCTCTCGTGTCGCGATCGGACCGAGAGCTTGTTAGTTGTCTCACGGTTCTGAGGCGTGCATGGCCAAAGAGGGGGCACTTGCAGCGTTTGTGAATTGCAGCGCGCCAGTGACCTGGTGGGGGGACGACTTCCTCGCCTGGAGTTTTCTAGTTAGTTGCTTTGGTGGAAGACATTTGCCTGTTGCTCGTGGTTCCTGCTCCAGCACATCAGGGAGTCATAATTTCTTTAAACGCCCCCCCCCACCCCTGTTCCTTATCCAAAGGGTACAGTTCCCCTTTCCCCAGTGGTGTACTTACTGGTTCCTATCTCACTTCTCCCCTTTAAAGTTGGCCTGCACTTGTAATACAAGCACAGCGTTGCAGGGAGGGAGAGACTGGTGAGAGTGTAAATAAACAAAGCAATACACTTATTCAACTTAAGGCTGTTGTGTTCTGTTGCTTGTTGGAACAGTAAGCCAAGGGGCTGCTGGGCTTTAAGGTGTTCTTCCACAGTTTTAGATTTTCACTACTTATTTTTGATAGTGACACTACAAAACTCTTCAATTATATACATCAATCCTGCTATATATATTAGGCAGGATTTAGTTTGACATTTCATTGCCAGTTAGGTATGTTCAGAGAAACCATTCTTTCCATTACACGTATTTAAAAGGGTATACCTAATAGCTGTTTTCTGACTGTAAGCGTATCAGCTTCACAACTTTAAAAATGCTGCTGGTTTAAACTTCTAATGAAGATGTGTTGCTTTTCATATTCTTTTTCTGCCCATCAAAAACCTTTTAACTTGTTCTGACTTACCAATGAACTCTCACCACCCCCCAACATTCATAGCAGAAGTCACTTCAGGATTGTATTTTTGTAGTGAAGTTCTTACACAACTCAGGTAAATTCAAAGTAAAGGTTTGCACTCATTGCTCTGAGGCTGAGTTTGCCATGGGATTTTGTTAATATTAATTTAGCATACTGTATTTAGTCTGTGAGAAGTTCTTGTGGAAACTGATTGAGCATGTTGTTAGAAAAAGCTCTTAGGTTAGAAGTGTGTTATGTAATGTGTATTCTGAATTTCACTATTATCATGTATATTTCAGTGCATTAGGCCCACATTACATAACAAGGATGCATTGTTAGATGTTTTGTAAGAAAATGACAATTGTGGTTTATGTTTTGAGCAAAGAATTCCCTTATGTTTTCTTAATCAAAATAAATAACTACATCAGGGTCTAAATGATAGTTTAAAACCCACAAAGGCAGTTGTTTCATTATGCAAGCAAAAACCAAAAATGTATCCTTAATGTTTGTGCATTACTTAAAAAAATAGTCAAAATATATCTTTTCTGAAGCTTCCATATGGGAGAAATACAACTCTTGGTCTTCCAGATCTGGGACATTTTGCTTATCCTGATTTTAAAAGTACATAAAGAGTGTGAGAGGTCAGCAAATCCTTGAACATCCCACAGTAAGAACTTTTCAGTTCTTGTTGTCTTATTAAGTAGGTTTTTTTCCACCTTCTGTATGAATTTCCAACTTCACCTATTCTGGACTTCCGAAGTTGAGGCTTATCTAAGCAGAACAGTGATCTCTGTCATCTGTGTATCTTGTCTCCACCCATGGACCTTATGTTTTAGGGCACAGGAACTCAGAAGTTTCAGGATACCCAAAAAAAGGACTTCTTGTTACTATGTTTGAGTCCTGCAGTGAGTAATTGAAGGGATTCCTATTTTAAAGATTGTCACATTGTGCTGTAGATAAGGGTGTGGTTGTACAAAGATGCACATCCACAATATTGCTCACATAAAAGCAGTCGTGTGGCACCTTTAAAGACTAACAAGATAATTTATTAGGTGATGAGCTTTCCTGGGGCAGACCCACTTCTTCAGATCTGGAGATAGTGAAGTACTGGAAATAACCAGAATGTTCATGGCAGTTGCGTTGCACCCTTGTATCTGATGGAAGAATTTTGTGGCCTCAATACCTGCTTTCTTGTTTTTCCTTACCATATAAAGGACAACTACTACATAAAGGACAAGAAGTCCTGTAGCACCTTAAAGACTAACAAATTTATTTGTTAGGTAATGAGCTTTGTTAGTCTTTAAGTGCTACAGGACTATTTTTTCTGAAGCTACAGAGTAACATGGCTACCCTCTCTGAGACTACTACATAAAGTGACACTGCTGGCTAAAAAATCACACCATTGTGTGAAAAGTAGCACCTAGTGTTACTAAAACTTAACAAGATTAAAAATTTTTTTTTTTTATTTTTCCTTATATGAATACCCTGTAAAGACAAGTAGGAAGACTCTTGGACAAAATTAATTGCTAAAGCTATGCCTGATTTTCCTTTTCATTTGATTAAATTTCAAGTTAATCATGTGTTTTTTAATCCACTGAGCTACAAAAAACATTGAGGGAAAGGCATGTTAAATGGAAGAAAACCTATGTTTAAGTCTCAGCAGGGAGATAAGCATGTGTGTCATAAGCATTGGAATGTTGGGTGCAGGAAGTATGTTACTCATCCAATGTGCAAAGAAAGGTCAAACTAGAATCACCTTACTAATACCCAATAACAGTAATAACAGAGTATCTCACTTTTTTGGTCAGTGTACTTTATTTCTATGTTCTGTCTTACCCTGCAACTGAAACAGAACACTTGAGATTCTAATTGCCTACTTCAGAAGCACACCTCTGAGTTCACCCACCAGGTAGTATGATGTGAGAAGGCTTTCTTTCTTTTCTTTTTTTTTTTAAATTAACATAAAGAAAAAATGGCACGTTACAGCTTGTTCAGACAGGGAATATGGTGGATCTTCTGAAATTCACCCCACCCATGTGCTCCCTACATTGTTGACTACACATTTAAAGATGATTCAGTGACTTTTCATTTTACTATCCTTATTTGATAATAAAAATCTTATTCCTGGGTGAAAAAAGGATTTTAAAACTGATTTTGCTGATCGGCGCGTTAAAAAGTAATAGCATTATGTCTTCCAGAGGACTCCAAAAATTGCTCAAAAGGCAAGTTATTTTGCCTTAGAACCTAGAGAGATGGGATTTACTTTTTTATAGCAGCTTGCAGAATCTCTTTAGGATGTCACTCTCTGCATTGGTGTGACTTTTAATGATCTAATTTTCTTTTTTTAAATGAAGCAAGCAAATGACGAATTTAATAATGAAAACCTCACTATTGTCATGGGTGAACCCTTAGGAAAATCCATTGACAACTAGCTAGCTTTAAATATAGTTAACTTTCTCTTTTAAAATGCCTTTTTGATACCATGTAGAAATCTTACTTGCCATTCCTAGTTTTGGCTGTGGGGAATAGAAGGAAAATATCAATTTGGAGTTCAGTTCATTTCCAGTACTAATAACTGTAAAGAATCACAAATTGCTCTGGAAATAACATGATCAAGGTAATTTACTGATATTGTACCTGAAACATTTGCAATGTATGCTGAGAGAGTCTGATGCATTGTAATGCTGATGCTACTTAAAAGAATTGCTTTAACAAGTTCCTGCAGTCAGTCATATCTCCTCAAGCTATGATAGCTCTGTAAGCCAATCAAGACCTCCAAGTGAAACTTAGGTTGTTGCAAGAAGTGTTGCTGATTCAGTAGATGAAACTCTTCTCTGAATCAGGGGTGAGACAAAACCAGCTGGTGCAGATGCCACTTTTCAGGTGAGGAGCAAATTCAGAATCTGACCACTTTTTTTTCCTATTAAAAATTCCATAGTACTGTCCTGATGGGAGTGTGTGCCTGGTGTTCTGTCTTGTTCCCTGTTTGTACAGTGCCTAGCACAATGGGCTCACAAGTGTTATAAAATACAAATATGTGTCATAGGTAAATTGCAATTTGAATATCTACATTTGATGTAAAGTGCCTCCATTCTAACTACCTAACACTCTGATATTATTTGTGGTTCAAATTGTTCCAGAGAGCTATTTCATTTCAAAAGTAGCTGCATTTCAACAGTTGGAGAAGTGACTGCTGTTTTTAGAGAGAATAATGGAATCCTCTAGTTTTTAAAGGCATGATATACATGTAAATGATTATCTTTTGTTCAATGTTGTCAAGTATCTCAGTTCTTTTTTTTGAAGTTATTTGATGGCAATCTATTTGCACAGAAATTTATAGGGAGATTTTTCTATTTGCTTGAACGTAAACCAATCACTTCATCATTTTGTACAAATAAAATATTTGGCAGGAAGCTAAATGCCTCATTCATGACAATACAGCTAGTGAAAAGATTTAGAATAAATGCACAAGGATTTTGCTTAGTTGACTTTGGGTTTTTGTATGTATGTGTGTGTGTATATATTTAAATTAATCCTGTTTCTTTACATATAGGATACTGAAATATGGTATTTATGAGTTTTAGCATAAATGTGTCCTCCGGAAAAGAGAGACCAAGATAGTGTTGTCCTTTATAATTAAAGATTTTTGTTGAAACATTTGCCAGTAATTTTTTCCTAAAATAAAGTACAGATTTGCTACTCACTAAGATTTAACTTTATATTAGTAGGTAAAATGCTCCATTTGTGCAGTAAAATGACCAGTAAGGTGTAGGGTGGATTGATTAAAAACATGATTTAAATCACCAAAAAAAGGTTTTGTTTTTCCCCTCAAACTTCTTCACATCTTTGTTCAAACAATGTTGCAAATCTGATCAATAAAACACATTAATTTACAGATCAGTGCAGCATTTTATATCATGTAAGAGGGTATACTCTGTAATCTTTGTTAACTTGATTTTTATTAATTGAAAAATAGTATATAATAAATACCTGTGTCAAGCTGCAAATGCACCATCAATACCTTACAAATAGTAAGAACTAAATCGTACACACAAACACAATGACATTTACATTTAAGGTTTAGATGAATAAAATATTGCATACATATTTCATATGTGCAGCTGCAGCAGTCTCCTGAGTTGCCAGCTAATTGCTCTCAAACTCCCCCTTTTTTTTCAACTTCAAATTTTATTAACTCTGCCAGATCCTCAGAACGCTGAATGTATGGTGTCCTTAAAACTTCTACAACTAGCTCACATATTCCTTGCTTCACTGTCATTTTGATGCAGAGCTAATTGCAAGTTAATGAAAAAAGCTAAGACTGACTGCTCAGAGAGTACTTAATTTTGGAATAAGCACCATTGAAAACAAGTATAGGATGGGGTTCCTTTGAGAGATCTGAATTATGCCGAAGTAAAATAGGAAATTTATGGCATCACTATTATGATCTGCAACCATGGTGTTCCAAAATGAGAGGCATGTATTGTGTCATATAAAAATTAAGAAAATGAGAGTGACAACAGGCAACTTTAGATTTCCCTTGCTTCGACTTTTCTGTACTGGATGCTTGGATGATAGTCTAAATGTAGTTAACTAATTAAACGTACCATAAGGCTTAGTTAATCTAAACTTCTTATTTTCTAACATCCAACATACCAAGCAGCTTGGGAATTTACTTGTGAAATTACACTTGTACTAAAAGGCATCAAGAGAGTATTGAAGAATGATGCGTTGTGAAGTTGATCCACACTGTTCTTCACACATACCACACCTTCACCTGCATCATTTTCTCTCTTTAAAAAAAAAAAAAAAGGTGGGGGGCAGTTTTCCTTTTGATATTTCATTCCTGCAGCTAGGCGTTGCATTGTTTTCTTGCATGGCTTACACTTGTCATACTTTCCTGTTTTAACCAGGGAATGAATTTCTTCAAAATATTCTCAGATAAAATCTCTCTTAGACCCAATCAGAGCAGTGGTAGGAAGCCATGGGCAGTGCTGCTGAGGACGCAGCTCTCCTCCACTTTTCACCCAGCTGGTGGTGGCGGTGGGGGGGGGGGTGGCAGCGGCGGCAGCAATCCCCAGAAAGGCCCAGAGCTACTTCTTGCCCCGCAGCTCCCAGTAGAGCTCAGAGTCTGGATCTGGACCCGGCTTGCCTGGTCCACTCATCCGTGGGCCGACTGTTGTGGACAGGAACCCTGAGCCTCAGGCTCTGTATCCAGAGAAGCTGTGGTCTGCATATGAACTGTGGGTGGGCGGTTCCCCACCCCTGTTCTTTAGGGGCCCCATTGGCATTTGGGGTAAAGAAGGAGCTTAGAGTCACATTAGAACTCTGTTTTCTGCAAGAGCTACCGCACAGAACAGTGCAGAATGCCTTGTATTATGTAGAATGAGCATTAGTTAAGCTGGTCTATCTGTGATCTCATTTAAACAGCTTGGCCTTGATTTACATAGCAAAGGCTTTCTTACTTGAGTGTGTAGAAGAGTCATGGTAACATTAGAGACTTTTTTTTACAGGACAACATCTTGTAATGTATGAAACTGATAGTGAAAACTTACCTAGAAATGTATTACAGTTCTTCACACTGAGCCAACAGCAGGACTGAGATCAGAGAGAATGAATAAAATAGCTTGTGACTCACAGGAATTAATTTTTGATTTTGTCTCAGAAGAGAGGGTAAAAATTCCCTTATCTCATAAGTCTCAGGGTTCTGCTTTGCTAGATGTTTCCTTTGAGGTGTGTGTAGTTTCATAAACTGTATAATACTGAAACAATATTTATTTTTTCTTTAGCTCGTGTCACTGTTTCAAACTGATACATTAAAGCTTGTCATTATGTGAAAGAATCCTATTGTCATTAGCAAAATGTAACACTTTTGAACATACTTGCTGCTGTTACCCTGTGCTCTCCTCCCACTACCTATAAAGCACTCACAGTTATATTTAGGTACCTGGTCTGATCAACTATTACTTCTTTGTTTATTTTAATAAAATAACACAAAGCCAGCCAGAACAGCTGTCTACACAGTTCCCACTTATAGGAATTGTGTGGGTAAATCCCCTAGTCAGGTTTGAACCTATCAATTGATTATTTTTCTGGCACTGTAATAAAAATAGTTTTGGCTTGTATCTGATACATTTGAGAATCATATTAGAATAGTGGCATGTTACAAACAGCAACAGCTCTCTGGTAGAAGTAATAAATTTTCACCGGATTGCTAATGGTAACTAATTAGCTGAGTGTTATGTTTGTGTGTGTGTTTTTTGTGAAGTTTGGTTTCGTATTTAGTATAGCTTTTATCTTTATACTGTGACATTTTAGCTGTGTATGTTTAAAAAGTGGGCGTGGGAAAGAACAAGTAAATGGGAAACTAAGTTTAGCCATGAATATATTAGACGGCTATAACCAGCTTATTGTTACTGTGTCAGTCTTACCTCACTGCTCCTGAGTTCTTGTAACAAGGTATTAGGTACTCTTCTTTGGGCTGTGATCCTTTCTGTGTATCCTTGTCCTTTGCCTAACGTGTGCTTTGTGTTGTCATCTGCATGTCCCTAAATCTGTGGCTCATTCATTACAGAAACTTGAGACAGGCCCTAGCAGTTTCACAGAACTCTTACTCATTGTGTATTTCATGATCTATGCAGTTTCATTAACACCTTCTGAAAATAACAGCTGATTTGATTTTAGTTATTTAATGAATTTGTAGAGAGCTTAGCAGATGTTAATTCATATTGAAGTGATTTTGTTCTCAGTTTCTTGAACCAGTTTTTGACTTTGGGTTGTGGATGAGGTGAGAATCCATTTAGAAAAATTTTGTATAAAATCCTGTGCTTCCTGGAAGCTGTGAGAATTTTTGCCACTGAGGTCAGAATTTTATTCCCACCCCACAGTAATAAACAAATAAATAAAACTGAAGTCTTAAAAATTACATGAAAGCTAACGTGTCTTGGAAAGATCGTACTACTGTTGTGGTGGGTTTGTCACTTCTGTAAGGAACTAAGTTCCTCTTCACAGAGCTTTAATGAAAACCAATACATTTATAAAAGCGGAGATATGCCTATGTCATAGAACTGGTAGGGCTCTTCACAGGTCATCAAGTCCAGTCCCCTGCACTCACAGCAGGACCTATTTGCCCCAGATCCCTAAATGGCCCCATCAAGGGTTGAACTCTCAACTGTGGGTTTAGCCAGCCAATGTTCAAACCACTGAACTAGCGCCAATATCTGTCCCCCGCAAAGTTCAATAAAGTAAACAGCTTCATAAAGATGGAAGGTGATCAGTTTTTTATGATGAGTTGTTGAAGGTGGTTTGACAAAAATGAGGGAAAGGGAAAGGTTTGCAAAATATATATTTTAATTTTTTCATCTTTTGATACTTATCAGTTCTGAAATTTGAAGTATTTTTGTCAAGTGTTGGATCAGCTTGTACAATGGATTAGTAAAAGAAAAGTAAGTGTTTGTAATTGTAAGCTACATAAAATCAGCCAAACTTTCTTTGAAAGCAAGTTTATTTTCTCTTTTCCTGTCGTGTACAATCTTTTTAGAAAATTCAGAATTCTATCTTTATTAATTTTTTAAGAAAAGAATTAGTGCAAGTTTCTGAATTTTATATTTTAGCTTTGGTCACATTGGCTTAATTAGATAATGATATTAGCATTTTGCTTGCAAATCATAGTTGTTGACTAAGAATTACCAGGATTAGTTTAGGAAGGAATTTTCCCAACAGAGTTCAACCACAATAGCAGTACTCTACATCTAGTTTTAACCAGAGAATTTTTATTTTAAAAACCCAGGTCAGGCTTTCAAAGGTAGAGTGGTTTTTGGAAGGTAGAGGGTAACATGGGAAAACCCCATTAATAGGTTTCAGATCTCTCTCTAGAGTAAGGTACAGCACAGAATGCCTGATGACTCAAAACTATATAATTCCACTATTTCTCTAGTAAATGCCAGAAAACAAGTGGGGAATTGAATAGAAGAAGGCACATGGCCAAAAAGAAAACTATAAATGTCTATATATGAATGTGTGAAACTTAAAAGCAACCCATCATAAACTACGATGCTTGGCTATGGAAGATGGTCTTGAAGTAACAATCTGAATCCGGATGATGCCTGACAAAAACCAATGAGAAACTGGAAAACACTGCTACATAATTGTAAGAAAGGGACAGATAAGTGGCTGTGTTTGACTTGGAAAATGATAATGCAAAGATCGGTGGAGTTCCTGAAGATCCTTCATGGGTTTTTTTTTTTTTTTTTTTTTTTTAAACTTCTAGGTAGGCTGAAGTTGCAGTTTTCCCTCTGAGATATGCTAATGCCTGCTGCTAGTGCTGGTGCAACTAATGCTTAAAAATGCTTAACATGTTAATGTTAATTTTATGACTACATTCTTTTATTAGCCATGTAGAGTTACTCATAACTGTTCTGAAGTGAGGCATTAAAGAGCTTCAGGGTAGTATTTCAGAAACATGTAAACAGCACTTCCTGAAAAGTAGCACTACTGTAGCTACTGTACTCATCTTATATGAATAACATGCAAAAACTATTTTTCCATGGCTGTGTGCAACCCAGCAGTATCTTTTGAAATCTGCATACCAGGTCATGATGAGTGTTTGGGTCTGAGAATGGGGAACTCTAGTCTATGGGGTCATGTACAAATATCTTTGCCCTGTAATAAAATGTAGTTTTCTGAATTTACATTTTAATTGTTATTTATACCTACACAAAACTTGATAGTGATTAGTCTGACGTGCTGAGATGTCAAGCTGCCGTGCTTACCAATACTGTCTTTGTTTCCTTGTGCAGACCCGTTGGTCTGCCTTGTCCATCTACTGTGTCTCATCTTGGCTACATTTACACAAGAAGCCTCTCTCGAAAGAAGTCCTGGCAAAACTTCTGTCAACAGATTGCGTCTACACATAAAAACAGATTGAAAGAGCAGTCTGCACTGTTGACAGAGAGCAGCCAGACTGCCCGGCCCTCTCTTGACAGAAGAGCTGACTGGAAACTCTGCAAACAGGGCTTCCTGGTGAACCAGAAGCCCTGTCTGTCAACAGAAGGGCCCTGGAGCATCTACCCGACTATTTTGTTGACAGAACACTTTGGAGAGAGGCATAATACCTGAATGGGGAGAGCTGTAATGCTGCTGATGGATGTGCCAGATTACTGTTTTGAGTCTGATACAGAGTAACAAAGTTGGATTTCTGGAAGTGAGCTTTAATCAGTTCACCATCTTGTTCCTGAAACTTTCATTTAAGAAGAAAATTAAAATATATTTGGCTACATGAAGGTCTGTATTTCACATGGAGTCGGCTGCTTTTGAACAATTATACAATGTGGAAAGTAATAACCATATTTAGTCTATAAGGTAATACTAATTATTAAAATTAGGGTAAAGATCTGTGAAATTAGAGATATTTAGAAAGACCCCAGAAAAATACCAAACTGTAGTGAAAATTTTAGCAAATCATTTGGACAAGTTCCCTGACTTTTGAGATAGTATGCAATTTTTTTTTTTTTTTTTGTATATTAGTCCAAGATCTCTGATGAGAAGTGCTTCTAAAGGTACAGGTAGCTAAAAAATTACATCAAGTAAATGACTTCTTAGAAAGTTGAAGGACTCTTTTATGTATTTCACATCTAAAACAATACTTTGAAGCCTTATGACTTTTTCTATGTCCTCCAGATTAATACTCCTAGAAAAAAAATTCTTTGTAAATATTTCATCTGTAATATTTGTAACAGTCTTGCATCATCCGGTCTCATCACTTTCCCCTCTCCCATCCTAAGCTGTAGAATACTAAATGGACTGCTTATAAATAATGTACACTTTCTTACTAGCATTTTAAAGCACAGTGACCTTTTGTAAACTTTAGATACAGCAAGTTGGTTTCTGTTTCCTCTGATCTGATGCCATAGTATTTGGAGGGAAGAGGAGAAGAGAGCAGGTGGTTACACTCTGAGGACTGCAGAGAGATACTTTGCAATAGGGAAGAGGAGGAGGTAATTAGTTCTTTGCTGCCACATCAGAGCTCTGAGTTCATTTTCTACAATTGCTTAGTGTATTCCTGGTTTGGGATCTAAGAGGCCTGAGTCCTGTTGCTCAATAAAAACTATTTTGGCAGATTAAGGTGCTCATAATTCAAAAAAGGTCTAGGCTTTGAGATAATGAGTCAAAGGTGCTGCGTTTCACTTCCGTGTGGAAAGGGCCCCACCAACTTCGAAATCCCCTTATTCCTATCACTTACAATTGTTGAATTAATTATACTTCATAAGCAAATTGAACATGTTCAGTCAAAACATATGGCTTCACTGTCCCCTTGAGCCTTCAGTCTAAGGTTGGCTGTGGTACATTCTCCCCTGAAAGAAGTATGTCGCCAGTGTCTTGAGTCATATTGCTGGATCTAGTACACTTTCCAAAAGTATGGCGTTTACTCATCCTTTCAGATAGGAATGAAGGGCATAGATGCTTTTGAAAATTAAGTGACTTTAGGAACCTAACTCTGTTACATTTCAATATGTTGCCTCCTATGTGCCTAACTCACTTAGGCACTTTTCAGAAATTTTGCTCAAAAACAATTTGAATATAGACTTCTGCACTTTCTAGTTTAGACTCATGAAATGATGGAACTTCTTGAATCTGCCAACTGCAGAAGTATTCCCGCTTCATAGTAATGAAAAGATGGGTACTAATTTAAGTCTTGTTAATAATATTCTTGTCAGGGAATGAACAGGGGGAAATCTTCAGCCTTGTAACCATTTGAAATACTTTAAATAAGAGCTTTAAGAAAAGTGTGTTTCATTAAGCAGAAATACATAATGGCATTTGTAATTCTTGATGAAAATCACTGAACTAGGCCAGATCTGTGTCCATGCTGGGTACGTCATGTCTGTCTGGTTGCAGTAATTAATAGAAATTTGTTTAAGTTTGTAAATTTTGGAAAAAGGAGAAAAAAACAATTTTTATGAAGGTTTTTACATTTTTGTGCTAACCTTGGTGATAATTTAGAACTTGTAATACTCCTTGAATTCTTCCTGTTCACTTGTGATCTGACTACAACTTTCCAATGCAAAATATTCAAGAATCTGGTTCTCCAAAGCAGCATTCCACAGCTTACTCTAGGAGACTATCCTTTCTCTTCCTTCATTCCCTTGCGTCATTCACTAAACATTTTCAAAATTCTGAAACAAAGCATAAAACAATATCCTTCTCACTGTGCAACCCTAATTTATCTCAAGGGCATATACCTCCTGTGGCCTGAATGAGGATAAGGATCTGTGCAAAAAAAGATTATGTAATTATGTTGTATGATAACACACACGTACAAGGAAGCAAAGTAAAGTTGCACAGGAAACGTTAATTCTGGAATCCCCTGATGTCTGAATGTTTGACTCCGCATCTTTAATGTTTTATAATGTAGCTTTTTTCGTGTGCCATTTCCTAGGGTTTAAAAAAATGAACAGAAGTTCTAGTATATGTCAGGGATTTTTTATCCCTAGGACATTATCGCCCCCGTGTGTCAGGGGAAACAAGCCTCTGGCTGTGTTAAAATCAATGCAGGTACATGGCAAATCTAAAGTCTCATAGGCTGCCATTTAGCAGCCCCCCCAAGGGTCACTCTGAGGCAGTTGGTTTCCCTGGTAACCTGAACTCATGAATGATTCACGAAGCCAGGTTCAAAATGGAGTCCTCCGATTGGCCGAAGGGGAAGGGTTTCCAGAACCTTCGGCTGAAAGGAGGACCTGGTTGAAAACCTCGGTACAGAATCATGAATATTATAATGAGCTCATATATAATCATGAGGGTTTTCTATAAAGTCTGAGCTCTCAGCTCAGTCCCTGGCCCTGGGGTACTGAGACAAGGATTCTACAGACCCTGTATGGGAGAGCGCTGGCTGAAAAGCATCCGCTGATCCCAAGGCTAGCTTAGTAGAGAGCGAAGAGCTGATCTCACTGCGGAGTCTGCCCCTTGGGCGGCGTCACGCAGAGCTAAACACCGCAGCGCAACTCGCCTCAGGGGCAGCTGAGCTGTGAAGCGGCGCCATTGCTCAAAGCGCCTCTCCGAACCCCAGCACCGCACTTGCTTCCAGGAGCGGCAAGTGGGCCTTCAGGCGTACTCACCGGGTGGCGAACTGGCCTGTGGCTTCGGCCACAGGTACTGCGTATCCGGTGAGGAAACTGGAGGCCCACCAATGTCATCGCATCAACGCCGCTCCTCTGGCCACACCACCGCCTGCGCGCTGCTGGGACTGACGTCCACCATCTGTGATTCACCGGATTGGACAACCTACCCGAATTAGACTACAACCGGATTGGACTACAATTGCCGTCAGGGCACGTAACCTTTACTAGGCCCGTGGCAGAAGCCCGGGCCTCATACACTAAGACAGACATACATACCTTACCTGGAGACATTTCAGTGGGCACCAGGACCCCTAGTAGGGGAGCAGAAGGTCGCGACTTCTGCTGTGCCGTCTTCCGGCGGGGGGAGGGCAGAGCCTGGGGGCCTGACCCCTTGGGGCCGGGCCTGTGAAGCCCACAAAGAACTCCAGTGAAGCACACTTGATTAAATTTAGTTGTTATAGTTAGTTGCATTTTAGCATTAATAATTAGTCAAATCTAGTATAAGGAAAAGTAATTTAATAACAGGTAACTTGGTGCCAAAAAAGGCATCGATCCCCTTTCCCTATCTCCCTTTACTTTCCTTTAATTTTCTCCCAAGTAGGTCAGAGGCCCCGGGAAAGGGCTGGGCTTAAAAGGGGGCTGACTTCGTCTGAGACCCGGCAGTCCCCACCATCAGCCACTTGGGCCGGGTGTAGCGCCTCGGCCCAGATCCCCTCCCCTCCCCTCTTCCCTTTATCCACTAATCAAATTTTTCCTTTCCGGCAAAATAAAAACAAGTTTACAGGAGAGTGCCATGAAGTATAATTTAATAATTGTAAGTTAGAGTATAGTTATAGTCAATATAGTAGTTAGTATGAGTAAATTAATGTGTGTGGTTTTTTTGTTGTTGTTGCTGTGTGTTTGCGTGTTGTCTTTTTTGTTTATAAATTATTAGTAGTACCCTGTATCTTGTGCCTGAGTCTCTCTCCTGCTGTCTGGACCTCTATCTGCCAGGGAAATAGAGTGTAAACCTCAGCACTTATATTGCCCCAGATGTGACTGCATTTATCCTCCCACTCAGTGGGTTGGTGGGATTCCCCCTCCGAGGACCCTGGGTTTTGGTCCCGGCTCACCCGCATCTTATTGGCCATCTCTCGCAGGGAGAAACCACCGGACGTTGTCAGTATATAAAATTATATTGACATCCACTTGGTTCATCAACAGGTTTGAAACCTCTGTTGAAACTTTTATGTCCACCATACAGATCTCTGCCATCTGAATGGAGTAATTCCATTAGAACTGTTGGTTCCACTCCAGGCTCAGGAAAGGAGCGCATTCTCATGGGTATGGACTTTTTTTTGGCCTGTTCCTTCCTTCTGCCTCCTCCCTTCTCAGGTGTCTTGTTTGCCTAGTCCCATCTCTTTACCACCTCTAGCTCTTTGTCTCATTCACCACATCTAGCCAGCCCATCTCCACTCTGTAGATTTCTCATCTCAGACTCCCCGTGCAACTTCCCACCAACTCCTCATCTCTCCCCCAAAGTCCTAGGTCCCTCACCTAGCCAGTCCTTGTCCCTCCCCGCAACCCAGCTTTTTATCCAATTTGCTTCTTCCCCACTCTTTCCTTTCCAGACCCCACCCAAATCTACTGGCTTCCATTTCCATCCTTAGCCACCTAGTTCTCTCTGTCTCCATCTACAAGGAGAGTTCTGAGTCCTGGGCAGTAGCATAGCCAGTACAAACCACTTGAATATTTTAACCTACCTCTAAAAAATAGGGCCTTAATAGTTGAACGTTCCCATCCTTTATTTTATCATCTGTATCTTTAAGTGCTTACTGTGGTGCATGGCCAGGCTGGCCTGTCTAATCCTTAAGGAGCCAGATTTTCAAAAGAGTTCAGCTTACATGCTCTCTCCTTAAGGCACTGAAATGAAGTGGACAGGTATCAATGGGAGTTATTGGATGCTGAGCAATCTTGAAAATCTGTCCTCTTCAGCCTAAATGAGAGGTGGGTGGTTCTGTATATTTGATTCCAGTTGTAGATGCCAAGAAAATATTTTGAAAACCTGGACCCAGACTTGTGCTCATGAAATAACTGGATGCTGTGGGACGTCTTTTGTTCTTTGTGGACCTGAAGGTATATAGGGGACCTTGGTTTGATGCATTAAAGAGTTCATCATATAAAGCTCCTTTTGAGGAACTGAGAGCATTGGACACCTTTCGGGAAGTCTTTAACATCTTGCAGGCTATGTCTATAGTGCAGGGTTTTTCAGAAATAACTTATTTCAGTGTTCTAACATCTAAGTTATATCTGAAATGAGCATTCACACTGCAAGAGCATTTCAAAATTGATTGTTCACACTAGTGAGCCCAATTTCGAAATAAGAGCAATGATAGGATGCCTCCTTGAAGGCCAATTAAGTCAATTGAGTCATAATTACTTCTGCTTAGCACACACTGAGTCAGTTTTGAAATTGAAAGGGTGGGTTGAGAAAAGTTGCTCTTTTTGGTGGAATTACTATTTTGCGTTAAATGCCTTGTCATTCCAGAATAACAAGCTTTGCAGTGTGGACACAAGGGTTTTTATTTCCAGAAATATGGGTGTATTTTTTTTGTGTGGAAAATCCCCTATGTAGACAAGCCAGCAGAATCTTGTCCTACTAGCACTAATTTTATGGAGGATGAACACATTACAGGCTTTGCTCAGAGTTTCTCAGAGTTATCAGTCATTAGATGAACTAAGTAACATACCTTCTATACACCTTTGGGTTTCCCATCATAGTCAAATATGACATGAAATCTCCTGAAGTGAAACTGCGCTGCCCTATTGTGCCCACCCTAAATCTTTGGTTTGGGATTCTAAGAAAGATTATGGATCCATCGTCTTGTAAAATATTTCACTTTAGCAATCGTTATGATATTGGAGAGACAAGGTGGGTGAGGTAACATCTTTATTGTGTCAGCTTCTGTTGTTAAAAGAGAGAAGTTTCTTAAGGACATAATGAAGAGTTCTGTGTAAGATGAAGCATATCTCTCTCACCCACCAGAAGTTGGTCTAACAAAAGATCTTATCTCATCCACCTTGTCTCTTTAATATTGTGGGACCCACATGGCTGCAACAGCCCTATGTACAATTTTTATGGTGTGTTTCTGTTACACTGCATATTTTTTGCATGTAGGAGTACTTCAAAGGTTTTGTGTAATGCTTGCATCTAAAATGAACTTGAATGGAGAGAGAAAAGGCTTCTTGGTTAACATTTGATGAATTCTTGTGTCTCACCATTGTGGGTATCTCTTTACTAGGAAAGGGGGAACTTCCTTTAACATGTTAGTTAACTTGTGAAATCAGAGCAGGAGGAGAAGGCCACAGGGACGTACAGTTCAGGGGGACACAGAATAGAGGATAAGTGGAAGCTGGTGCAATTCAGCTCTCATTGATGTGCTTTCAAACCAGTGTAGCAGAGACTATCATATACTAATGCATTTTCCTCAATAATGGATATTTTCTCCTTTTTCCCCCCATATGTCAAAAACAGTTATGCAAATTTATGACACAAAGAGCAGTTTGCCTGAGTCTTGATGGTTACACCTAATTTGCCCAGAAAACTGCATCTTGGGACTCATTTGTCCCCTGGGGTTGTCCCTTGGGAAGCCTTGGTTTCTTGTAAACAAGTAATACTTTATAGCTTAAAAGGTGGGAGGAAAGTATAGGGAAATGAAGGCATAAGGAAGAATATATGGGAAAACAACAAGTATAAAGAAATATCCATTATTGACAGAAATGCTGTTATGTTCAAATAGTCTGAGCTATTATTTAGCTCTTATTAAATTTTCTGTTATTTTGTAGCCAGAAGGAGCTACTGAGTGAGAAGAGAATCAGAGTTAAGAATGTGTATAGCATAGTAGAAAAGTAGGGCCAGAAGGGATTCTGTATTACTGTGGAGGATTTCAGATACAGATGAGAGATGATGGGAAGGCAAGTTCTGTAGGCTATTTTAAAGTTATATGGAAACTAAGTGGTGTGATTTTTGTCAGTGCTTTTTTGGTAATTATTTAAACCGTTGGGGGAAGGAATGAGAGAGAAAACAAAAAATGAACAGTTACACAGCAGAGAAGAAAGCATTCCAGATGTTCATCACTTCTATCACCATCACTACCATCGTCTGTACTCTTTCTAAAAGGAATGGGGTTTATTTTTAGAGGATACAGTTTCTCACTGGAAAGAAGATCACTGTTTGTATAGTGCCATAGGTATGTATGGTGTCTTCCAGAGGGATCATCTGTCTGAATTTTGTAGAAAATATAATGGTGCAACATGGAGGGGAATCTTCAAATCGTGGGAGTGAAGAGGATTGAAATGGCATGAGAGAGAACAAGAAGGGACGGTGAAGGTGGTGCTTCTGGGGGTTATTTGGGTTTTGCTTCTTTAAAATACGTATCTTCTAAGGTTGTGCATAATTAAGTTGTAATATTAGGGCAAATGCTAGGATTCTTAAATGAAATCATCAGTATACAAATGGTGTTGGTAATCATAAGCATATTGATGGAATGCAGACTGAAAACTCTTCAAAAGTTGTGTGGAGTAAATGTTAACAAACCCTTGACAAATTACGGTTTCTGTATGTGAAATGTAGCTACAACTATGGAATTGGTTCTGGGTTACTGTTGTTTTTGTTTGAACTGTTGAGGAGAATAAAAACTGCAGAAATTTTTTCATCTCTGTCACCTTGGGGATCAAATGCAGGAATATCTGATTTGATGTTTTTGCATTGCATTTTGTTTGGACAAATATTTGGAGAAAAGAATGTGACTTTTCTGTTGTTGGTTAAACACAGCTTTCACATTCACATTTCCATGCTCATAAGCAGTTTGATTTCATCTCTTGTACAAACATATCTAAATTGTAAGATATTTTCATCAGAGAGAGAGATGCTTTGCATAAACTTGAGTTGGAATGGGAAGGTAATGACTTTCTTTCTTTCTTTCTTTTGTGGCAGCTGATTACATTTTGACCTTTATAATTATAAAAGTTAACAAAATCCTAGACAGTATTTATTAATTCTAGTTGTCTCAGTGCCATCCACTTATTTTCCTTATATTTCCAGTGGTTCTTAACTTGTAGTTGATAATTTCCTTATTTGTCAGGGCACAAAACTTTTATGTCTCCCTCTGATGCAGTAGAAAATTTTTAAGAACAGTCATTCCCTTTTTTCTGTGTCTATTTTTATAGTAAAACAAAGGCTTCTTTGAAAGCCTGCTTAAATGTAATTCAATTTGAAAAACAGAAATGTACTTATTTCAGAAATCTAAATGAGATAAACTAAACTCAGTTTTCTTATAACATGCATTAATTGATGGTATTTGGTTTAGTAGATTACAAGACTAGAAGTGAATACTCTGATAATCTTGTCTGATCGTGTGTGTGTGAGAGAGACAGATCTAACTTTCCAAAAACAAAAAAAACCAAACCCCCCCCCCCCCCCAAACAACAGCCAATCTTAATATAAAAACTGTGCGTGAGGGAGCATGCACCATAACTCTTGATAAATTGTTCCAATGATTAATTCTTCGCATTGTTGCATTCAGACTGGAAAAAGGGAAATATTTTTATCTGGCTTCAACTTCCCAGCATTGGATGGTATTATACTTTTCTCTGATAGATTGAAGGGTCCATTATTAAATATTTGTTCCCCAGGTAGATACTTACAATCAAATCACTACTTAACCTTCTCTTTGTTAAGCTAATTAGACTGAGCTTATTGACTCTATCATTAGTAAGGCACGTTATCTAATCTTTTGATTGCACTTGTGGCTTTTCTCTGTGCCCTCTCCAATTTATCAACATTCATGCTTGAAGTTAAAGTTGAATATCATGTCCCTAAGTATGTCCATCTAAGAAACTGTAACATAGCAGGGGTTTGTTAACATTAACTTTGTAAGGCTGCACAGCTATTGAAGAGTTTTCAGTCAGCATTCCTTCAACAATTTACATGTAGCTTATTCTGATCACCATTTTGTATAACAACTATTTCATTTAAGGATCCTAGCATTCACCCTTATATTACAACTTTATTATGCACAACCCTAAGATAAAAGCATCCCAAAAGAAACCAAAAAACAAGTAAAAATAACCCACAGACCAGGGATCAGCAAGAAGAGCCATTTTTTTCCAATTTGGTAAAAGACTCAATAGTTCAAGAGCTGCAATGCATGTGAATATGAGATGCCCTTAATGAATAACATCAAACCATACTTTTTATAGCCCTTATTTTAAGAACAGCACACGTAATGATTTGTAATATGATACATACTTACTTTAGGATGTTCACAACTTTTTACATATTCTGTTTCTTCATACTGGTACCACTGTCTTCCTGATGTTTACTCCTGAACTTTCTCTCTCTCTGGAGGATGCTAGGTGGAGTTGTCCAATGTTTTAAGATCACGCATCATTTGCTATTTAGATACGAGTTGCTCATTTTTGGGACTTTAGATGTTCACTGTTTTTTTCAAAAATAATTTGGAGGCTTTTTTTTTTTTTGTTTGTTTTAAACTTTGCAATTATAGTGTTGGGAGCCACAGAGAAATCCTTAAACAGCTGCAGACCCCTGCCCTAGAGCCTGCTTTTTCACTTTCCTTCACATCCTATGTCCGTTGAAGTCTGTAGGGAGTTATGCCATGGACTCCAGTGGGAACAGGGTCTGGCTCTTAACAAAATTTATTCTGAACATAGATGGAACACTGCTTATGTGCACAGAGGCATATGCAGATGTACACTACCAGTAAAAACACATACTTCTGGCTTTGAGGGCTCTCCTAATCTGCTGGGAGGCATTTGAATCTCTCCTGAGTAGCCACCCAAGCACTCACCTTATGGAACACTGCTCTTAGTGTGTGTCTACACAGCAATCAAGAGGTGAAGCTGTAGTTTTTGTGAATGTGTAAGTTACATCTAAGTTAATTAATGCTAGCAGTGAAGGTAAGACAGCAGAGACAGCTGCTCTGGTGAGCCCCATTGAGTCAGGGTACATACTCAAGTAATTGCTGCCTTGGCATCACTATTATTGTTACTTGAGCTAGCTTTATCTAGCTATATCACAGTTAGTTCATGTATGTCTACACATGTTGAAGTCATGCTTACTGACTGCAGTATTCTGAGGCATAGGAAGCTTGTGTTACTACTCCAAGATGTCCTTCACATAGAATGTTAACAGAGAGGTAGCCGTGCTAGTCTGTATTCTAACAAAACAAAACAGCAGTCCTGTAGCATTTCAAAGACTGACAAATAAATAGAACCTGGCAGTTACAGAATTCTATTAATGACATATAGTACAGTTTCTAATGTCTAGAAGACATTTCTTCCTGGTGACAGGGATATCTATAGGGATATTTTCCAGGATATGGAGATAATTAAAAGCGGGAAGATTTTCAGAGGCACAAAGTGGAGTTCTGCATCCGGCTCCAGTTAACTAAACTCTTCATGGGAGTTGGGCGCCTAATGCCTTTTTGTGCCTTTGAAAAATATCTGCCCCAGAAAGATTGTCACTATGATACTACAACTGATCGTTCTGTAGGAATGCATCTTTTCAGCTTCTGTTTCTGGGAAAGTGGAAGTAATTTAACAATGAAATCAGAGCCTCTTAAGAGATACAAGCAATAGCAAAAGTGGGGAGGAACGCTTCTAGTCTCTTAAAATGTAGAGAATCTCATCCTCCTTTTAAAAAGTTGCAGTTCCTAACATCAAATTCACAAAAAAGTTATGCTTAGGAAACACTAAGGTTTTTGCCTACCCTTCTAAAATTAAAGTGCTGCTGCAGCAATTCCTGAAAGTGAACGTGTAGTCAGCACGCTTCATAAACCACCCCCACGAGGGGAGTTGCGAACAGTGCTGGCTGTGCGGCTCCATTTGCTGTAACCTGGTTTACTCTGGCACTTTACAGTACTTTTAAGTTGGTATGGTTAGGCTGGGGTGCATTTTTTCAAACCCCTGAGCCAGAAAAGTTGCTGTGCTGTAAAATGGCAGTGTAAACTTAGCCTAAAAAGAGAGACATAAAGGCATACTGCAAGCAGATTTATAGAAGCAAGTCAAGACCGTACAGTATCTTACTGTAATATGACGGGGATTCTGGGCACTGCTGAGAGAACCAACCCAAGGTATTTTGTTTAAAACCGGACCACTTACAGCCCAGGCTGTGATTTCCTTCTCAACAAAGCAAATCAAACCAGCCATGAAAGTACCTCTGCCAGCTTCACTGGTCAGCCAGAAGCCACACAAGCAAACCCACAGAGTCTCCAGCAGCTCCTAATTCGGAGATCAACAGCCCCCTATTCAGGTGAGAGGTTATTAAACCTATTTCACCAAATCTATGCAGATTCTTCTGGGACCCAAAGGGTCCAGCCACAGTCCCAGGTCATTATATACTTGGCCCTAAACCCAAAACAGTACAGTATGCCAATCCTTTAGAATCTAAAATCTGAAGGTTTATAAACAAAGAAAGAAAGAATAGGGTGAAAGAAGAGTTGTTAGTGATGCGTTACATGCATCAATTACAGTTATTGATGCAGGCCAGTGATGTTATGTGCTGATTTCTTGAAAGTCTTTGAAAACACACCCAATGGGGCGGGGGGTGTGATGGGTCCCAGGTCATATAGGCGTAGTTTGTGGAGACTGAAAAACTGAAGACTGGAAACAAGATGGTCACTCCAGGCCCATCTTATGGTTTTTATGTGAAAGGAGAAGCTTCTTCCCATAGGCACTGGAAGGTCAGGTTCACCTGACCTTCGTAGGCTGCTGTGACACTCTGCCATTTGCTGCTTTCCAGGTGACAAGTCCCAAATTCCTGAGATGCGTATTGGATGTTTGGGCATCCGTCCCTTTGTTTAGTCCATCACCCTGATGGGGGAGGTGACCGTGCCTCCCATTGTGTACCCTGGGCTCTAAAACGTTTCTAATATGGTCAATATCTTTAGAACCAGTATCTGCAACTTCACATACAAACAGCACAGGCATACACATAACATAAATAGATGCAGAGAATTACTAGCCTTCATTAGACACCTCATTTGGGCCACCTGGCGCAAGGTTTGGTGCCACTATATACAATAGTCACAGAAATGGATTTACACTTGGGGTGTGTCTACACTTGCATTTCTCTTTGGAAAGAGGTATACAAATGAGGCAAATTGAAAATGCAATTGAGGCATAAATTTGCACATTTAGCACCTCGTTTGCATATTCTAATTTCAAAAGAGCTTCTTTTGACAGAAGAAAGCCAGTATAGACGCTGCTCTTTTGAAAGTAAACCCCATCTTCGAAAGAATCCTTCTTCCCATTAAATAAAGGGAAGAAGGATTCTTTCGAAGATGGTCTTACTTTCGAAAGAGCAGCATCTACACTGGCTTTCTTCTTTTGACAGAAGCTCTTTTGAAATTACAATATGCAAATAGAGTGCTGAATATGCAAATTTCTGATTTGCGTTTTTGATTTGCCTCATTTGCATACCTCTTTCGAAAGAGGAATGCAAGTGTAGACACACCCCTAACTGAGAGTATTAAACTCAAAGCAGTCATGTCAAAATCCAACTAGCATTTAGTTGTTTTATTTTCCTGTGTTCATGCAGTGCTTCAACAATTACTCGTTATAGGAATATTCAAGCATATTGTCATCATTACTATATTTTTATCTGCTCCACAAACATATAAAAAAAAAGTTATTGAGAAACCCTATTTAGTGGGAACCAACATTTCCATTCTGGAGAACTTCAGGTTATTGAAGTTCACACTGAAAATTTACAGTTCACCATAACCGCTAGTGGGGTAACTCTCTGATTTATTCCCTTCCTCTGGAAAGCTTTTTAGATATCTGGATTTAAGCATAGCTCTTCCTAGAGCAGGGGTCAGCAACCCCCGGCAAGGGTGCCAAGAGTGACATGTGAGCCCCTGCTCCTGTTCCCCCAT
The DNA here is from genome assembly GCF_033958435.1 of Carettochelys insculpta. NCBI lineage: Eukaryota > Metazoa > Chordata > Testudines > Carettochelyidae > Carettochelys > Carettochelys insculpta. The sequence goes on from NC_134137.1 coordinate 144,448,742, forward strand.
GGAGCTTGCTCAAAGCCATATATTCTGTGGATTAACAAAAGAACAGCTAAAGCTACCAAATATCACCTAAATGGTAAAGCTCTTCATCTTAATGTATCTATTAATGAAGCTGTTGTAAGTAGGGCTATTAGTGACTTTAAAAAGTATCACAAGCATTTGGACCATATATAAATGACCAAAGGTCAAATTCTGGCACTCCGGCTCCAAAAAGTTATTGGCCCCAGTCCTACAGGATATAATGTGATTCCTGTGCACCGTTTCATGGTGAGTAATATTCATGGAATACACTTGCTTTTACTTGTTTCAGAAGCCCTGTTTTATTTCAGCATTTAATTACTATTATGCTTAGTGCTTTCATGTGCAATGCTATCATAGACTAATACATTCATAAGGGTCTCATAGCTTCACTTTCTCTGTTGCTGTATCTCACCGTGCAGTCAACCTACTTTGGGTCTGGGAGCCTTGTGCTTTGTAGCTGTGGCCAACTTTACTGTGTGTCTGCTTTTTTTGACTCTTTATCTCCTTTTAACTCAGCTGAAAATCTGTACTCTTCTCAAACAATTTCTTTCTTCCTCTAATTATTTTTTTTTTACTTAAAGTGGCACCTTCAGTTTAAAATTGTGACAGTTATAGGTAAAGCAAAAAGGTATATACATAATCTTCTGGAAAGATGGGGCGGAGAGACAGCGAAGAGGTATTTTCTGTTTTTTTTGTTTATGCGTTTTACAACAATTTGTATCATGTCACGTCTTTCTGTTTGCATTTTTGCACATAAACATGCGGGGGTGGACTGAAACCTTTTTAAACTGAAGAAATGTAATTGTAAAATGTAATTTGATGTAATTTGATGGGGGAATTATGTGTAGTGTAGTATCCGGAACTAACTTTGTTCTTTTAAAAATGGTCTAGACAATTTCTAATGAACTGTACTATCATTAATGTAGCCTGTTGCATATTGTGTTACTTATCCTTCTCTGTGCCCTTCCACAGAGGGGTGTGAGTCTGTTACAGCTCTCAAGCTGCAGATACAGCCTTTTTAGATCAAACTTTAGAGATTTATGTTTTGATCATTGTCCTTAGTTCATTCACCTACATTGGCAGCATAAAGCATTCTGGCTTTAAATCTGTAGGAAAAGCCCTACACAAAATAAATATATACAACTCTCTGTTTCTTTTTAGAGACCTTCAGGAAACTGAAGCATGTTATAGTTAGCTGTATGACTGATGGGCATGATTATGATGAAGCATAGTTGTATTTGCTACCCTTTGTATTTTTTGTCATAATACCTAAACTTACTTTGTCATTTACAATAGGAGAACAAGATTTTAACCCCGTTGGATTTTCTTTAGTGGGCACTAACAGGTCAAAGTCTCTTAATTTCCTGTAATAACTTGTAAAGTAAGATAGTTAGAGAGAACAGTAACTAAGAATGGCTAATGCTTTAGCTTGACTCTTATGTAGGAGCCAGGTCTAGTACTCGGCAATGGAAGGGTTTACTCACATCTTTTGGAACACTGTGACTTTCAGACTGAACTTTTAAAGGATTTATGAAACCCTTCTTGTAATACAGTACTGTATTTTTAGTCTCTGTCTAAAGAGTCTTCTTTCACACTTTGACTTTTAAATGAGGAAATGTGTGCTTTAAACTGTTCACAAGTAAAACAGAAATATTGATATTGAAATAGAATCACCGTGTTCCTGTGTTTATGCCACTATGCTCAGGTGTAACACTATTTGTTTTTTTGTTTTGTTTTGTGTTTTTCTTCCTGAATCTTAATGGTTTTGTTTCTAAGAGCTGGACGGATGGTTCAGATTGACTGAGCATTGCCTATTATGTAATTTCTGCCTGTTCACCTTTTAGGAAGCTGGTTTAGCACTGAGTGGGGTTAGCTGTTGGCTTTTGTTTGGCGCTGCTTATATCTTTAACTTGTGTTTGTTTTGTGTCTTCTCTTATGATGGGAAGGCTCTGAGAAATACATCTGTGGATTCCTGAAAATGGCGAGGATTTGCTTAGTCTAGTCTTTTTGCTTGTTGCTTATTCCAGAACAGGGTCCTCTTACTCCACATACAAGAATACATATGAGAACTTCAGAAAATTCAGACACATCAGAGTACATATAGAAATGGCTTGTAGCCAAAAGCCCAGGTCCTGCTTCGTGATCTGCTCATACAGACTAGTAAAACAGATTGCATCAAAATAATTATGTAAATGTACACAGTACAGCCTTTTTCCTATGGATGTGAGTGCCCTACTGCACTGACATAATAACTGTACCTCCACAAGAGACTTAAGATTTATGCCGCTGTTGTTAGGGTGATGCAGTTTCACTGCAGAACCCCTCAAATTGTCCTGAAAGCTGGCCATCTGAGCCCAGCTGCTTCCCTTCCTCTGGAATGCTGGGCAGCTGAACCCTGCTCCTGTTAGGAGTCAGGGCAAGAAGCCCCAGGTGGCTGAACCCCACGTGCTCCTTGCCAGGAGTGGACAGTCTTATAAATTTTTCAACTCAAGGAGCTGTGAAATTGGCAAGACATTTGGGGACTGTGGGTATTGGTGTTGATGTTTATATGAGAGAGATGCCAGGAGATCCCTCTTAGAGGGATCTTAGATCCCTGGTTGGCTTCCTCCCACAGAGGGGAGAAGCCCCAGCTGAGAACACGCAGCACCAAGCCAGGGAGAGAAGTGTGGGTTAGTGGCATCACACTGTAATTACTGCAGTGACTGTAAGGTGACCCGCTACAGGTCGACTTCCCTTTCTAGTTTAGACATACTCTTGTTTGTTAGAGAGTTCCTGATCCAGGATTAGAGACTTCATTTGAAACTTTCTTGCTTTGTTACTGTAAGCCACACTCTTTCGTTATACTCATTTTCTCCTTCTTAATGTATATTAGCTCAGTGATATAGTTTTCCCAGAAAAAAATACCACCACTCCCAAAACTGTGTGTATTTACTAATAAGAAAATACCAGAGATCAGTAAAAGTCAGTGTTAGCTAATACTTACCATGTCGTGATATCTGGGATACTACAGTTTCCCCTTTATTTAAAACAGGAGATGACTATGGTGTCTTGGACACTGCTCTGTGGTGATTGTTGGCAAATGGGGACCAGTAAGTATATGTGGCCCTTCAGATGGATCATCACCTTGTTGCGGCTGGGGGGCTTGTGTGTCTCAATGACCCGCAGAGCTATGCTGGCTGGAGCTTTATGCTCCTGGTAGGGTCTCCCTTGTCAGACAGGTCAATGGGTAGAGACCAGACAAAGAGTGATCCAACCTCTCCTCGAGGATAAGGGGTTGGCGTAGGGCTAACAACCCTGCCTGTAAAAAGAAAACTATTACAGAAACGTCCACAAGGAAAACCTTAACTTGTCATGTCTGGGGAAGAGTAGGAAATCCAGCTGGAATGATTATGAAGCGGGGCAGCGAAAGCCAAGAGGAGGCTGCATCACAGATGACCCTTCTCTCACCCAGAACTACAACTCAGATTGGCTACAGTCATGGAAGCACAAGAACTGGGATATTCATGGGGCCAGACTGAAGCCATTGCCCAAGGTAGAACCAGGTGGAGGAGCATTGTGGGTGACCTATGCCCCACTTGGGGTTCACAGGTTTAACTAACTAAGTATACGTGAAAATATTTTTAAGAGGATATTGGCAGGACAAGAGAATCCATCCTGGGATATAAAACCTTTTCCTTCTGTAGTTGGTATTGCAGTTTCCAGTCGTCTCAGATATATCCAAGATTAATGGGCATCTTTTCCCCTGTCCAGGTATTCTTTTCTGAACAGGACAGAGATATGTTTTTGAATATGGTCGCGGGGAAGCTTAATTATATACTTCTGCTTACCCATCTGTTCTGAAAATAACTGGAGACTTTGGACTCTGGGGCTGTCAGTTTGCTCTCTTACTTAAGCACTAAGCTCTCCAACATCCACAACCACCTCCACCACCACTCCCTTAAAATAGATAGCTATTGTTTTGATCATAGCAGATGCAGCCAAATACAGGAGAATGGGATAGCTGCCAATTGAAACAACATTCCTGCATGGTCATAGCAAATTTCACCCACATAATAGTGTTTATAAATGTCTAGTTTTCCTTTGATTTTTTTGAGTTGTGTTTGTTTGTTTGTTTTTTTCTTATGGATATTTTTTTTAAAACTGTGCACGTTGAGAAAGTAAGTATAAAACATCAACACAAATTTAAGTCCTTTGGTAAAAGAGATTGGTCATGTCTTTAAGGTGTGGCCACTTCTTGCGTTTGTTATATTTGATATTTTGCTATATTATGAGGCAGGATTGGGGAACTTCCAGCACTCTGGTCGCACATGGGTTGTCAGGGTTAGTTGTTGGTGGGTCACCAGATGGTTTGTTTACCTGAGTGTCTTTAGGCATGGAGTCCTGCGGCTCCTAGTGGCTGGGGTTCACTGTTCCTGGCCAATGGGATATGTGGGAAGCAGGGCAGACTGCGCCACCATTTCCCGCAGCTTCCATTGGGAAGCAGCCAAGAGTGACCACAAGGAGCTGTGGGACTCTGTGTCTTCAGATGCTCAGGTAAACAGATAGCCTGGCATGCTGTCGACGACTAAGCCTGAGGAACTGCAGGCGGCCAGAGGTTCCCCACTTCTGTTACAGGGGCTCTGCCTTTCAAGTTGAAGAAGAGGTTGAAGGCTCTGAAACATCAGTAAAAATCCTTCCTGGTACTTATCCTAGACACCACTTAAATCATCAAGAAAAAAAGTTGTAATAAGTTAACTTGAAAAAACCTTCCATACAAATGACAATGTGAAACAGTGTTGAGATTTTCTAGATATGGGATAGACACCAAGTTCCTTGGGGCTGAACTGCTGTGATGCTCTCAGCTGAATGAATGTTCAGTGTGTAGTAGCACAGTGACTTATAGTTATCAACCATATCACTCTTTTAGATATAAACATTTAAGTAGTACTTTTTGGTTGTGAAGCTAGGCATGCAAAGCTAGTTTTAGCTATTCTGTTATGAAGGGTGAACAGAAAATGTTGGTTAATGGACAAATTCCCAAATTAATGTACTCTTCATGCCTTAATTACAGGTGAAATAACTTGCGTGAAAATGGTGATTATATCTACATAGGATTTGAGTATTATCTTTGGCAATCTTGAATACTTTGAGATTATAGTGTAAACAACTAAATTGTGGGTGGGTTCTCATATCAGATCTGCCAAATTCTCCTTCTAAATCAGCATGGAGAACTTAGGCTTGGTCTATGCTACCAATTTACATTGGTACAACTGCATTGCTCTGGGATATGGAAAAATCCATGTACCTGGGCGAAGTACAATGACTTAATTTCCAGCATAGACAGCATTATGTTGACGGGAGGGCTTCTCCTCTCGACGTACTACCACCTCAGGGAGGTGAAATGTCTTCAGCAGTGGGAGTTTTCCGATTGTTGTAAATAATATGTTTCCTTACAGCACTTCATTGTCACACTGTAAGAGTAGGCAATCCCGTAATCTGTGATATTCAGCTCTAATTTCTTGTGTGTAAAAGAGTATCTATGCTAGGACATGAGGCTGAATCTGTTGAGGTTGATTTTGTAGCACCAATTTTGTAAAGTTGAATGTGTGTGTCCACACCAGCAAATAAAGGTAATGGAGTGTGTCTCCATTAGCATTGCTATGTTCAGCTTTGTCAGCAACACACTGTGGGTGCCTGTCCCAAAGATTCTACCGCCCTGTTGCATTGTGGGCTTCTGTCCCATTGTGCGATGGAACAAAAATGTGCTGTGGGTCAGAGTGTGTGTGTGTGTGTGTATGTGCATCCCAAAGGGCACTTGTCTCCTCCCTCTCCCTTTCAAAAGCAATGTCAGAAAGAGTTTTCATGCCCTTGTTTCATGCCCATGCACATGCCATTGCAACGCTAGCATGAAACCTGTGTAGCTTAAAACAGATTGGCAAGCATTATGAGCACCTCACGCGTTGTGTTGCAGTATGTGCAGAGACTGAGCAGCCGTGAGAGCGATGAAGACTCGGAGGAGGACACAGACATATGCAAAAGGGAGACGCTGAAGAGAAGGAATGGGGAGATTCTGGCTGCACTCAATGCTTTGTACATAGTGGAGTGCTGTTTCTGGTGCCATGAAATGAACTCAGATTCGTGGGACCCCATTCTGCAGGTATGGGATGATCAGCAGTGGCTACGAAACTTCCACATGCACCAAGCCACTTTCATGGAACTTTGTGAATTGCTTTTCCCCTCCCTTATGCACTGCAATACCAAAATGAGACCTGCTCGGATAGTTCAGAAGCATGTGGCATTGCTGTGTCGAAGCTTGCAACACCAAATAGTTACCGGTGAATGGGCATGTCTACAGTGGGGGCTGCTGTCATCCAGATACCAAAGGTAATCAATACCCTTCTTCTGTGGAAGACACTGACTCTTGGAAATGTGCAGGACATAGTGGATTTTTTTTGCCGTGATGGGGTTCCCTGACTGTGGTGGGGAGGTAGCTGGAATGCACAGCCCTATCCTGGGACCAGACCACCTTGTCACAGAGTACATAAGCCACAAGGGGTACTTCTCCTTGTTGTTGCAGCTGTTGATGGATCACTAGGCCTGTTTCAGTGACATAAACATGGGATGGTCAGGAAAGGTGCATAATGCTTGCATTTTAAGGAAATTTGAAAGCTTTCTTCCCAGACCAGAAAATCACCATTAGCAATACAGAGATGCAAATGGTGATCCTGGGCGATCCACCTTGGTCCCTTGGCTCATGAAGCCATACACAGGCAGCCTGGGATCTCACAAGAAACACTTCAGTTACAGGCTGAGCAAGTGCAGAATGGTGGTAGAATGTGCCTTTGGCTGTTTAAAAGTCAGGTTTAGGAGCCTGCTGACTAGGTTAGACCTCAGCGAATCCAGCATTCTCCTTATGGTGACAGCCTGCTGTGTGCTTCATAATTTGAGGGAGAGCAAGGGGGGAAATTTCATGTCAGGCTGGAGAGCAGAGGCAGGTCACCTGGCCAGTAATTATGAGCAGCCAGACACCAGGGCAATAAGGAGAGCACAGTTAGGGGCACTACTAATCAGGGAGACTTTGAAAAACAGCTTAATGAGAGACTTGACAGTTGTTTATTGCTCTTAAGGTGGTACCCCCAAATGATGAGTGCTCGTTGCCTGTAAACCACCTTAGGCCCCTGTACAATAAAGACTTTTAGCTTAACAGCTTTATTCATGGGACACTAAATGAGTTTATGGCAGGGGCTTCAGTGAGTAAGCAAGAGCATTTTTACTCACTGGTGGTGAAATGTCAGCTTTTTGCTCTCAAGAGTGTCCCTGGGAGAGTGGTGCAAAGCTGCAGTGGGGCTCTGTGCTTCTGTATCAGACGCTGCAGGAGTTCTGTTTGCTGCCTCATCAGGTGCACCATCTTCTCTTCGGTCGCCACTTCACGCTGTCTGAGGGCTCTCCTTTCATCTTGATCAGCTCGTTTCTCCTCCTGAGTGGTTTTCCTGCACTTATTTAACTGTGCCCTGTCCTTGCCAGTGCCTTCCATTTTTTCTAAGGACATGTCTTCCTGTGTTTTTCTCCTGTGGATCTGTGCCCGTTGAACAGTTGTGTGTGTGTGGGGGTGGGGGCGCAAAGACCTCACTGTTGAGCAAACTGCAACAAAACATAAGTGAAGGCCAGATATTAAGGAGTTATGTTACTGTAGGTGAGAAAAGCTTAACAGCACTCAAAAGTAATTTCATGAAAGAACCTCTGTATATTCCCTGCAAAGACATATTTTGACTTTTAAGCATCCTCTGTGTAGCAGGCCCTACACAGAGATGTTAAGGGACCTGCTTGATATGGTTTGCTTCGGACTGGGGGCATACTTGTAAGCTTGTGATTTCAGAAGCCGGGGGGTGGGTGCGGCAGCATTGGGTTATTTTAGTGTCCGTCACCATGTTCTTCCCCTTCCCCATGTATTGAGCCTTTCCCTTCCCCCAGGGGCATGGGGAAAGAAAGGAAGGTGTGTGCAGGGGGCAGGCATGACAGCATAATGTACTTCTACTCTCCACTCTGTTGGGACAGTGAAAATTTTCCTTCCCCTAGCAGTCTGGGAGTGGGAGGGGTGGTCCAGGCATGGTGGAGAAGTTTATGCTATCATATAGTAGCTTAATGCTCCTTCCCTTGCCCCTCTAGGTTGCAAAAAGAGACATAAGTCTATTTAGAATAAGAAAAATGGATAAGGAATGAATGCTAACTCCACGTGGGCACAGGCCAGTCATTATTCTGCACTGATCTGTGGTTCCATGATTCCAGATTACTTACTGGTGGCTTGGTGTGCAAAGGTGTCCTATCGAGGAGGTTGGAGTAAGGCAGGCCTCCCCAAAAACCTCGTGAGAAAAATTAAAGCATACCTGTCTGAGAGCTTCGTGGAGATGTTCAGGGAGCATCAGCGCTCCATCCCCAGACACATTAACAAGGTGTTCCTGGCCCATGTAGGTACAGATCACACCCACTTGCCTTTAACCAGTCGTAGCATTATTGAAAATGAGAATACACCAGAAGTACCCTCCGTGCCATCAAGGTCCAGCTGCAAAACATCATGGGAGGAATGAAAGAAATTCAATGTTGTAAACAGCCCCTGGCTGTCTGCAAGATCAGCTGCTACTTTCGCTTCTGGACCATTGTCGTCGTCTTCCTCCTCTTTCTCATCCACCATATTCTCCTTGATGTCACAAGGGGCTTCCTGAGGAGTCTCCTGGGAGGTGTCCCACAGACTGGGGACAGTGGTTTGGTTACTCCCTAGAATCGCTCATAGAAGTGGCACATTTGCAGCGATGATCCAGAGCGTCCGTTTGCTTCCTTTGTTTTATTGAATGCCTACCTGAGCTCCTTTATTTTCATGCAGCACTGCTGGCCGTCCCTGATATATCCTTTTTCCACCATGTGTTAGGAGATCTTTGTGTATATATCTGTTTGTTTTGCTGCTTCATAGTTTTCCCAACATAGATTCATCCCCCCCATACAACAATGAGGTCCTGGATCTTCTGTAAGCTCCATGCTGGAGCTTGTCTGTGACCCTGGAAATTCATGGCTATGTGCACTGTCTGGTCCACTCACCATGCTGGCCAAAAAGGAAATGATGTTCAAAATTTCCTGGGCTGCTTTCTTTACACCTGTGGAGCAGAGGAACTAAATGTCATGATCAGAGTGCTCACATTGGGCCAGGAGTCCTTGAATGTTGAATTTCAGTTTTCCGTCTGCATTACCTGAAGGTTGGCCATGCAGGGCAAAAAGTAGGAGTACAAAGGTTGACCTTAGGAGCTCTTATAGTGGACAGAATGGCCCCTGTAATGTGGACTGATTTCTTACAAATTTGATCTATGTCACCGAAATTTGAATTAATATCCTAGTGTAGACCAAGTCCAAGAGTATAACAGTCGGTCTTTTTGTGGCTATGACAGGAGAATTGAACCTTCAGTTTGTAGCACTAATAATATTTGATCAATAACAGAGAGAAAGCTGTGCTAGTCTATATCCTATCAAAACAAAAAAAGCAGTCAAGTAGCACTTTAAAGACTAACAAAATAATTTATTAGGTGAGCTTTCGTGGGACAGACCTGTTGTCATCATGAATAAGTCAGGCTATGAACAGGAGCCAGACAGCTCTCCAACACCACGTTTTACAAACCTCTCTCCTCTGATCCCACTTTGGAATTCCAAAAGAAGTTACAACTACTTAAGGAACTCCCTGCTCCTACCTGGGACCTTATTCACTCAGACACACCATCTGAGCCCCATCCTGGATTATTCTATTTACTTCCCAAAATCCACAAACCTGGGAACCCTGGACGACCTATCATTTCGGGTATTGGCACCCTTACCACCGGACTATCTAGTTACGTGTACTCCCTCCTCAAACCCTATGCCATCAACGCTCCCAGCTATATCCGAGATACCACTGGCTTCCTGAGGAAATTACAAAACATCGGAAAAGTTCCTGACAACACCATCCTTGCCACCATGGATGTAGAGGCTCTGTACACTAATATTCCACATGAAGATGGATTACAAGCCATCAGGAATACCATCCCTGATGTCACCACAGCCAATCTGGTGTCTGACTTCTGTAACTTTGTTCTCACCCACAATTATTTCTGATTTGGGGACAATTTATACCTCCAGATTAGTGGAACTGCTATGGGCATTCGCATGGCCCCACAATATGCCAATATATTTATGGTGGATCTGGAACAACGATTCCTCAGCTCTCGTCCCCTATTACCCCTCCTCTACTTAAGATACATTGATGACATCTTTATGATTTGTACCCATGGTATAGTGTCTCTAGAAGAATTCCACAGGGACTTTAACAGTCTGCACTCTGCTATCAACTTATGCCTCGATTACTCCACACAAGAGATACATTTCCTGGACACTACAGTACAAATCAAGGATGGCCTAATAGGTACCACACTGTACCAGAAACCCACTGATCGCTATATTTACCTACATGCTTCTAGCTTCCATCCTGCACACATAACTAGATCCATTGTTTAAAGTCAAGCCCTTAGGTACAATCACATTTGCTCTGATCCTACTGACAGAGACCAAAAACTACAAGATCTTTACCAAATATTCATAAAGCTGAATTACACACCAGGAGAAATATAAAAAACAAATTGACAGGGCAAGGTGAATACCCAGAGACCAGCTACTCCAAGATAGGCCCAAAAAAGCCAAGAACAGAACACTACTGGTCATCACCTACAGCCCCCAACTCAAACCACTGCAATGCATTATTAAAGACCTACAACCCATCGTTAATCAGGATGCTGCACTGTAGAAGGCCCTAGGTGACAGGCTTGTTCTCTCCTACAGACAACCTCCCAACCTTATGAGGATTCTCACCAACAGCCGCAGTCTATACCACAGGAACACCAGTCCTGGGACTTCTCCTTACAAAAAAAGCCCGCTGCCAGCTTTGTCCCCATATCTATTCTGGAGATACCATTACTGGACCTAACCAGGTTATTCACAGAATCACGGGGACATTCTCGTGTTCCTCAACTAACATCATATATGCCATCATGTGCCAGCAATGCCCAGATGCCTTGTATATTGGACAGACTTCAAACTCTCTGACAAAGAGTTAATGGGCACAAAACCGACATCAAAACACTCCTGATCCACAAACCAGTTAGTCTACATTTAAATGGAATGGGCCATTCTGTTAATGACTTAAGAGTTTGCGTCTTATTGAAGATGAATTTTCACACTGCTTTGGAAAGAGAGACTACTGAACTCTTTCATATTCAAATTTGACACATTAGCATGTGGTTTGAACTGGGATGCATATTTTCTGGGACACTATAGGGGCTCTTTTGCATATTTGGCTTAATCGAATTCTTGCCTCCCCCCCCCCATCCCTCTGCTCACTGGTTTGCTCACCTTGATAATTTTTTTTCTGATTTGTCAACCTTGATTACTGTTTTTGGTTCTCTGTGCCTTCAATATTTTGTCTGTTCTGGTATGGCTATGGTCTAAAGAAGTGGGTCTGTCCCACGAAAGCTCACCTAATAAATTATTTTGTTAGTCTTTAAAGTGCTACTTTACTGCTTTCTTGTTTTAATAATATTTGGTATTCTCTGTCTACGGATGTAAATGAGTTGGGTTTAGGTAAATTGTGCAAATGATAGTTTTTATCTTAAGGAAACTTGAATAACATAAATTTGAGTGAAACTGTGGGATAGAGAGGAAAGGAATCAAATGAATTCAACAAACAAGGAACTTTCAGTTCCTGCCAGACGCTGAGTAAGCTAAATAAGTTGTCGTTCTTAGTCTGCTTAATGTTCTAGGAAGAAACACCTTTGGTGTCTGTAGGCTCAGAACATAAACGGCAACTCTCCAGTAGTTTAGGAGCAAATTGTGGCCTTGTTTAAACGTTTAATATTACTAGTGATGTATTCCGGAGTGAAATCTTCATTTTCCCTTTCAGTGTTTGCAAACTAGCTATTACAGCATTGTTTTAGTGCGTGAGACCTAATGACACTAGTGAAGTTTGTCACTTTATTTTTGTCCAGTTTTGAACAGTGGAAATATTAAATAACAAGCATCAAAAAGTTAGGTTTTTTTACGTGTTATACATGGCATCAGAAATTTGTTGGCACAGAAGAATTTGTGATCCAGCTCGCCTGCAAACAGTTCCCCAGCTCATTCTTTTGCTTGGTCTTACAAGTGCTTGTCCGATATGGGGCTCTCATTTAGATAGCGAGCTCTTCAGCACAGGCACTGACATTGTTTTGGACCTTGCACTCTGCTGAGCACATTGTTGGTCTTCTAAGTAATAACAAATACACATAAGGATATTGTGAAATCTGTCAGTGTCGCTTGAAATTTGACGACTTATCTCTCCATGTGAAGTCTTGTAAATTGCTAAACTTTCTTTAATGACCAAAACCCATCTGATTGTAATGGAATGTACATGTCTGGTGGAAGCATTTAGCACAGAGAAAGGATTTAGACTGAAGAGTTCATCAGTACTAGGATAGAGGGGAAAAAAAAACCAAACACCTTTTTTAAGTGACACCTCCAGTTTTAGCCAAAGAAGCATCTGTATCTTAACTTTATTTGTTCAGATTTAGTAATTACACTTGTCTGTTCTGTGTTTATTTTTATTAATATTCTAATGCGTAAGTGTTGTGGATTACTGCTGAACTAGAGGCAATTAACCCGGGCTGTTTCAGCATAGTTTTGGTAGTCTCCACCTCTACAGATTTTTTTTAAACTTTCTGTACAAGGGAGCTACTAAATGTTTTGAGAGGGTGAGACATAATGAGTGTGAACTGTTCCAGTTTCCATGGCAGCAGCTGGAAGAGGTGGTATTTCAGGCACAGGGTTGTCGGGTTTTTTTCCTGTTGGCAACTTTGTGTGTATTTATTCTGCAGTTCTCGGTTGTGATTGGTGAACATTTTTTCCAACCCCAGCCTCCCACTCGGACACCGGAACAGCTCAAGGTCAAGAATCTGGCTGTTAAAGGAAACTGTTTTATGGGATTGATGGATCTTAAATGAACCCACCTAGACACATCATTCTGCTGAGATTCATAAACACATGCTTACTTTTTAGCTGATGAGTTTATTTTGGTTCTTTAGGGATGGAAATCAGTTTTTAGTACTTTTAAATAATTTGGCTGTAACATATTCTATAAAAATCTTATACATTTACAGCATATGTATTAAAGCAGCGCAACAGTCAAAATTATTTAATAGCTTAAAAGGTGATTAAGAACCACTGTAAAAATGATGCCATTTTGCAAAGTCAATAACGCAGTCATCTTGAATAATGTGTTTGTGTAGCTGAGTGGAGAGGAGGAAGACAGAACAAGGCAGAAATAGAGGCACAGATCATACCAATTTAAGTGCATAGCAAGCAGATGAAAGGCTTTGTGAGAGTCCATGCAAAGAGACTGAAAAACTGGAAAACATTCAGTTGAGGGAGAAGATAGGATGCGGCAAAGTGGTACAGAGAGGAGCTGATAATGTTCTGAAGCCTTGTAAACACTGGACTTGATTAGCTGATTATGCACAAAGTGTTCTAGGCTTGTTAGCATCCAAGAATTTAAAGGCCAGCTGTGAGGACATGACTGCTGAGTACCTCCAGCGAGAGTAGAGCAGTGGGTTTGAGCTATGTGCTTCTTGTTTCTTTGTCTTGAAAATCACTCAGGCAGAGAACTGGACTTGGACCCCCAGGCTTCAAATATTTGATCTGAACTTTTGAATCATCCTGCCACTCCTCTATATGGGCGTACGTAGTTATCTTTACCTGTAACTTCCCCACTTTCTCAAGGATGAATCCCAGAACTCTCACTTACTTTTAAGAGGAGTCCTGTAAGTTGGTGTCTAATTTCCTGCATCCTTTATGAAATTACAACAGGATGCACTTAGTCCCCTTTTTGAACAATACATTTTAAAAAGTATGCATGCAAAGTTTCAATTTTAGGTTGCTCATGGTTGATGGTAGAGATGGAAAAAGAATCCTGAACCAGTACCTATCTTTTCAATGACAGTTTCTTGAAAATGTTTTTACTGAAGCGTTCCTGATTGTAATTACCTGGAACAACACAACTTGGTGTCTTATTTTTCTTCTGAGCTTGTAAATATCATATAGCTCTTACTATATACTTGATGATAATAATTGGACCTCTCCTCTACTCACCAATGCAAAGGAATAAAATGTTTTAATTGAATTTAGTATTTGCAGGCAGTGTTAGTCATACTAATGTTAAAAACTTGTGGAACAACTTAGCTTGGCATCTTGCAGGTATGTGAAGGAAATTTTTACCAGAGCATTGATAATCTTACTCGCATCAGTCACTTTGAAAAAAAAGTCAGTGCCCAAGAAACTTGTCTGACTTTGCTGTGACACTCCTGGGCAGCCCAGATTTTTTTCCTTTTTTTCTCCTTAGTCCTGTCAAAAGTCATTTGGTTTCTCAGGTCTAATTTTCAGCAGAAATAAATTAGGGTAGAAGCAGAGAAGCATCAGTTTGGTCTATTCTGATGTCATCTCTGATTGTGGCATGGCTGTAGTTGCTGTTTCTTCCCCAAAAACCACAGCTCTGACATGAATGTTCCCAAGCTTGGATAAACCAGATTGTTACCCAGGGCACACATTCTGGCCAGGTGAGTGGACTGAGAGGCAGTGTGGGGAGCTGCTGGCTCCTTCCTTGAAGGGAAGAAGGAAGCATGGAATGTGGCAGCCCAAGTTTTGCTGGTCTTTCTTATGAGGGGCCTGCAGAAGACAGGGAGCAAATTTGTCCAGGTGGTGGTAGTTTGTTTTCAGGAAGGGAAGGTAGACCTGACCTGCTAGTTCTGTTCAGTGAGGGATCAGTGGATCTTGTTTCCCAGAGCCACTTCCCATTCTATCAAGTGGGAAGATAGTGTGGATGGCAACAGAGAAGACATAATGGAAAACAAGCAGTAGATTCAGAGCAGATGTATGTTTGTTTGGCCCAGAGGCTTGGGGAAGTTTACCAAAGATTTTATTGTTCTTCTTTTCATGTGGGAAGAGGCTGCTAGGTTCTGTTCCCTCTTTGTTTGCTGCTCCCTTGCATGTTTCTCTATCTGTTAGGGTAGCCTGCTCAGGAGTCATAAATGTAGATGCACCTGAGCTAGCTTTGCCCCAGCTAAGCCAATGTGAGCTCGAGGAACACAGGGTTAGCCTGTCGTGTCTAGGGCTCTGGATACATATGAGAGCAGCCGCTACCCATGCTTTGTGGCTTCACTGCTGCTGTTGCTTGGACTAACTTTGATCTACCTTTGGATGAACTGTGATCAAAGCCTGTTTGGATGTGCCATGTTCTGCAATCACATCACC
This sequence comes from Carettochelys insculpta, assembly GCF_033958435.1. Classification (NCBI taxonomy): domain Eukaryota; kingdom Metazoa; phylum Chordata; order Testudines; family Carettochelyidae; genus Carettochelys; species Carettochelys insculpta. The sequence continues at coordinate 144,464,084 of NC_134137.1, forward strand.
CCATTGCAATGCGGACATATTCTTAGTTCCCTCCTATGCATTGCTAGACATGCTGTCAAGCCACGTGGCCTTTTGCTCCCCTGAGCATATTGCTCAGATGTTTCCTCTTGTTTCTCTTCTCTCGTGCAAGTGGAAACACCTATCAGGCTGTTCCACTGGCTGCTCATTTCAGTGAGACATGCTGGGTGAGTGTAGAAGCAGTTGCAAATGAAGATCATATGACCAGTCAGCTCAACATGGCATACTTGCAAGGCCTCTGGAGATCACTAGGGGTCCATGACCTGTATCTTTGTTCTAAACTTCTTACAGGTTCCCCATGGTGAAATGTGGCAATTATGTGATTTTTTTTTTTATGTATAACATACAATTTTTGATCTTTCATAATGACTTTATATCGTGATTTTATGTATCTGTATTTACATAGCACTGTGAAACAGATAATTGTCTAATAATAATAGTACATAGCCTTTATGTAGCACTTGTAATTAGCAGAGCTCAAAGAGTTTTATAAAGGGAGGTAAGCAAACCAAAATTGGTATCATGTATCCATAATATGCTTTCCTCATGCTAATTTAAACTAATTTATAGTTTCCAGGTTTCTTGGGCTTCTAAAGCATCATCCCTGGCTTTTGTCATCCCTTGATTCTGCATCCCAGCTGAGATGAATGAAGGTGTGATTGATAGTTGTAGTACTGGGGATCAATATATAAATAAATGTGAAGAAAAAGTGATAGGATCATTGCTGAGATGTTATTCTGTGGTGATTTGGTTGTTCTCTTAGCATATGTTTTGAAATGCTTTGTGGCCTTCCTAAAACATGAGACATTTGCATTTATGGCTTTTTTTTGTTTTGTTTTGTTTTTTTCCTGCAGTAGAATCTAGTATTCTCATCTCTGTTTTCCTTTTCTACAGAAGACAAATGATAGACCTGAAGTGGGGGTGGGGGTCTGAGACAAAGACGAACAGTTCGGGTTGGTCTTGCAGCTGGAGGTTTCCACAGACTGTAAATCACGTCTCTGAATTTGCACAGGAATGCTCACCTTACATTCCACAGGCTGAGTCAATTTATCACAAGGGCTGTGGGATACATTTTTTTCCTCTTTCTTTTTAAATATCTTTGTTGATGGGAAAAAGGGTGGGGGATAGAGTGGAAAGAGATCTGGGATTTTGCATGCAGTGATGCCAGGAATCATCAAGGAATGTTCAAGCAGTGCCTCTTGTGACTGCGCTCAGTCTATTGGAAAGTCAGTATGTGCCATCTGGCTTAGATTTTGACTTAATTAAATTCATGCAGCCGTTCTTAACAGTTCAACTGCAATTCAGCCATCTTGACATGTATAAAGGACTGGAGTTAGGTTATTGTTTGTGAAGCTGCAATATAGTCCCCTAATTTATTTTGTTTGGCTCCCTTTCAAGGTGGCCAATGCAGTTTTCTGATACATTTTTGCGTTTCCTTTTAAATGTTCTGTTTGAATTGCTGATTTGGCTCCTGACAGTTGAATTTCTTCTGTTCTAGATACTGTATTTTTTAGATTGCTCTTATTTTGATTTATATTTGTTTTTAAAGTAGCAAGGAGTTTAAATTGCATTTAGTTGGTCTAGGAAAAGGGTAGTTTTCTGTTATGGAAGGATTTGATTGCCCTTTTCGGAGATTTTGTATCAAATAAGATTTTACCTGTAATTGTGAAAAATGCTCTCTTTGCTACTATCTAGTGTTCTCTTAGTCCAAAAAAGAGCAAATATAGGAACTGACTTTTTTATGGGCAATGCAGTTAGAGCGGTATAGCTCTGTTTTTTAATTCTCCCATCTATTGTTTCTTCTTGCACTGTGAAGCTTATCCTGAATCCCTGCACAAATGAATGATGCTGCAGTTACTGAATAGTAAATTCAAAATATGTTCATTGATTACTTTTGTCTTCAACATATTATTTCACAGCCCTACTCAGGTGTTAATTCTCATTACTTTGATTTCCTTTGTGACTTTGTTTTTTAAAATTTCTTTTTCAATCTCAAGTCAGGCATTACACATCTGAATTTATTTCCTATTAAAGTGTTACTTTGGCTGGTCCAAGCCACCCAGTTCATCTAGTTTTCTAGTACTAGTGCTACTTATGACCCCACTATTATTTTAGTATTTCACCTTATGACTCTATACAGTGGTAATAATGTACCACCCATTGTGACATGCTTTTTACAAGTCCACACCAACGCCTTAGTTAGTTAAAAAAACTAGTGTTTGCATTTTTTTAGTAATTTTGAAGTATATGTTTCTTTTGTTCCTTTCTCTTGATACGTGGAGGACTTACATCAGTATCATCCATTTGTGTCCATGGAAGGTGTGTATTCAAATATTCTTGAACTGTTGAGAATGACTGATGCATCTGATGAAGCGGGTCTTTGCCCACAAGAGCTTATGCTCCAAAATATCTGTTAGTCTATAAGGTGCCACAGTATGTCTTGTTGTTCTCGAAGATACAGTCTAACATGGCTACCTCTGTGATATTTGTTGAGAATGTAGAGGCTGATGTGTAAGCATAAAGGAATTTCTGTCCTTTTCATAGTCCTAAATTGCAATAGATGTTTTAGTCTAGGTGCTTTTTTTAAACCTTTTTAGATCCCTTTCTTTTTAAATTCATTTTTAGTAAATTGTTGTTGGATATCTGCCACTTATTGTATGAATGAGACTGTAAAAGCAATGATTGTGAACAGTTTCCTCAGACCTCCCTAACTGATCTGTTAGGTACTGTATCCAGATGCCACCATTCCCATTTCTTAACAGCTGTGATGCACAGTCAAATTAAGATATTGGTATTGCACTTGTCAGGTGATTAGGAGTTTTTCCTTCCTCTCAAGAGCCTTCATCCTGGAGAATTTATGGACCCCAGGTTATGCAGTCTGCAGCAGTTGAGCTTTATCCAGGAGGTGAGCTTTAAAATCTCTTTTGTCCCCTTCAATTTATCAGAATTTAACACCGGTGATTAGTCTCTTACTGTTTGTACAAAAGTGGCACAATGAGTAGCATTGTGAGCATCCCTGAGCTACCCTGCCTGTTTGCCTCAGTGGTACCTGGAAGGTCCCCCTCCTAGGGGTGAGCGAGAACAGCAGCTCAGCTTCAATGCTTGTTGGAATTTTGTCTTCTGTGTTCAAACTTCTAACACGTGTTGCAGTTAGTGTCACTTCTCGTGGAGTTTTTTGTTACGTATATGCTTGTCCACTGCAAGCTGACTAAGATAACCAAAGTCTTCCGCCTACTAGTTAAAACCTAAATTATGTAGCTCTAGTTTACTTGAACAAGCATGGGAATGGTGTGGTTGGGTGTGCTGATTGTCCATCCCTAGGTATAGTTCTATAAAGGTGAAAGGCTTGGGTCTCTCCAGAGCTTGGGACTCTCTGGAGTATTTTTCTATGTGTAATTTACCAGTGTACACTTTTCACATTCTTCATGACAAAGTTGAAGGCTTTTGTTTGTTTAGTTCCTTCTTAGTTTGTTGTAATGTGAAAGTAAGAAGCGGCGTCTTTCTTTGGCATGTGTGGCATTTTGCTCTGTCTCAGATTTTCTCTTGAATAATCTAGTGGCTTTAGGGCATATGCACCTATACAGTTTAGCACATTATTATTGTATTGTGTATAGCAGTGGTTCTCAACCTTTTCAGCACACTTCAATGAGACAAACAGTTCCATGGCACACCCACTTTTTTCAGCTGAATTGATTGCTCATAAATGTCACATTTACTTGCATTTACTATAGTCACAGCTTACTAGAGACATCTGCAACATAGTAGTGCATATAACAAGCTAAACAAGGATCAAATGCTTTAATGTTTCAAATCCAACACAGAATACACAGTCTTAGACAGCGAGCACAGGCGCATTTGCAAAATCTCAACACCATGCTGGGGTGTTTTGAGTAAACAAGTAACCACTGAAAGCAGACTCCCCTCCCTGCCAGTCTGTTGGGAGCCAGGACATGGCACTTAAACTGCATCTCAGCTCCAACAGACTCCCTCCCCTCCACTTGCCAGTAGAGTGTGGGGGGCAGGTTCCCCACCAGCTTGCGTGGGCTGGGAAGCAGTATATCTGCAGGGTTGGCATGTCCCATCATGTCCCATGCAAAGAGCCACTGCAGGAGGGAAATTGGTGAACCCCTGTGTCAGCTAGGACTCAGGTAGCCTTACTGCTTGAGCCCCAGCTGGTATGGGATTATCAATCCCCTGCACCTCCAACTCTATAAAGTGCCACAGCCAGGGGAAAATGATGAAATTTCATGGCACACTTGGACATTTCTCATGGCATAGAAGTGTGCCATGGCACACTGGTTGAAAACCACTGGTGACTAGTACTCTGAAAACTGTGATGTTAGCATTTCAAGATTTTATGAGAGAATTCAGTATTTTACTTGCGTATTTTGGTTCATCTTTCATTTGGTGGCTTGTGGTTCCATAAGACATTAAAATTTCCTTGACCCCCACTAGGGAAGCCCAGCAACATGCAGGCTTGATTCTGGATACCAAGTTGTCCTATAAGTGTCCCTGGAATTTTCATCCACATATCCATTCTGGATCATTATATCTTCAGCGCTGGTTGCCTATGACTCCCCTCCTGGATATGCACACAGCATGTGACTGTAGGCCCTTAGGATTCAACCTTGGCACAGTGCTGTCCACGCTAACCAAATGCCATTGATATCTGTGTAACTACCAGCAAAGACCCTCAGACTTACAAAGTGGAAGGTATGCAGACCATTTGTGGTCCCCATCAAAGCCAGTTCTAGCTACTATGTACACTTCATTAAATGCAAAAGGAAACCAAAACAGAGATTTTTGAGACGGCACTTAATAACATTATTGATTTAAAAATAGTAGATTGCAGCTTTGCAATTTACTTAAAACTTGTTTTCTAAGCTCACTTTTATTTATCTTTTACTTTATTCACAGACCCTCTGCAGTATCGTTGCGGATCCCCAGGGGTTTGCAGACTCCAAGTTGGGAGCCACTGTGCTGCTTGATTCTGGGTAGAGGAGATGGTTGGTTGGAGGATAAGAACATGGAGGAAGCTCCCTGGGAGGTGTAGTCAGCTGGTGTGTGTGGTATTCTGTGTGACAGGTTCCGAGGGGTGTTCCTTGAGACACCTCTTACACTTTCAGCTTCACCAGCACATCTGGTTTGCGGGGGTGTGCATTTTGTGTGCCCTTCCCTGCTGGGGCTTACCAAAACAGCAGTAAAACACTGGGGTGGGTGCATGGGTTAAGGTGTGTTTTAACTGGCACTGGGAAGTGCCCTGAAACCTGGACATTCACAGTGCTCGGGGCTGTATTTTTATACCACCTGTGTCCTTATCAAAGTTGTTTCAGTGTGAAATGCATTGCTATTGTGTGCCATAGGTTTTGAAAAGGATGGGCTAGAAGACCATAGCTGGTGTAAGTTGTCATAGATCCATTGTTTTTTGTCTCGTTATGATGAATTATATCGGCTAATGATCTGGCCTAACATCATGGGTGGTGGGTGAAGGCTGGGCTTGAGGAGGCAAGCCGCAGCTCTACCTCTTCCATGCCCGGTAGAGCTCAGCCCCCAATGAGACTGTTGGCTCCTGTCCTGCACCCCTAGTCCCCTCCATCATGGCTGCTGCCTGCCTCTCTGCCCAAGCCTAGTGTATCCTGCTGCCCAGTGTCTGGCAGCCACACTTCCCTGGCTCTCAGAATGCTGGCCAGCCCTACCATCCCCCAGCAGCTCCAGCCTTGGGGACAGCCACACAGCCTCCGTGGAAGCCGGGTGCCCCCAGCCTTCCCAGGTGACCTGAGCCCTGGTCGGCTGGGCAGCCACACCACAGCTGGAGTCCCAGTCTGCCAGAGCATCATGTGTGGGGGGCTACCCCATTTTTTTCGGAAGGCAGTGCCTTCCCTACCCTATATTACCCACCGCCTGATACATTTAGCTGGACACTATTTCTGGAGTTACAATTCACCTTTCTGTTATAAAACACACACACACTTCCTCCTTTTTAAGAAGTGGTCTAGTAAAAATGTCCCAGTGCCACTAACGTTTGTCTACTCTGAGAATTCATTGTCTCTTAATGATTTACATGATGTAGTTACATCACGTGCAGTACGTCACTTTTTTTTTTAATCATCTGAGTCTGTACAGTTGGTCTATTCCAGGAAGATCACTTTTCCCAAAATATGCACCTTTTTAATAAAAGATAGCGCTTCCTCCTGCTCGCTTCTGGTTTTCATTTAACTTAAGTTTTGACATTTGTAGCTTTCCTGTGGTGCTTAACTTGCAACTGGAGCCACAGTCTCTCAGGTGCTTAAATTTCCTGCCTTTACAAATGCACTTAGATAAGAAGACACTGATGAGTGAACTGGGTTTTATCTGTATAGAACAGATGCTTTGAGATGTACTTCTAATGCCTTTCCTTAGTGGGAACAGGAAAAAAGGAAAAAAAAACACCCTTGAAAACATCTTTTTATGTATTTCACTGATTAGTTACTACAGTGCTAATGACCTTACAACTATTATATAGAAGCAGTGCCTGTGGAGACTGTGTGATACTTCCCTTTATAAGACTTAGTCTTGGTTGCTGACAGCTTTGCCAAATTTCAGACATTTGCGCTAAAGCTTTCCATGCTGGGTGTCTGTCCAAGGCTGAATTTTTTTAAGTAAATCTCAGCCAAAACAGTTCAGCCATTTCTGAGAATGAGGCTAGAGCCATGGTATCTAATATGTTTGCCACTCACCACATATGGTGGACAGCATACCACAGTGTGGTGATTACAGCTCTGGAGCCGCATGTGGCTCTTGTAGCCGTTAAATGTGGCTCCTCCTGGAGCTGCATGCAGGGAGTACCACACACCCACTCTGTGCATGTGCTCTGATCCACTGCTTGGTAGGAGAAGCGTGTGGTGGCTCTGGTGGCCCTAGCTCTGGCTGCTCCAGTGGCAGTCCCAGCAGCCTCGACAGTGGTTCTGGTGAGTCACCAGCACTGATTTATAACAGGGTGGTGAGGAGGATGGGGAGTACCTGGCTTGGCGGGTAGGGAGGGCATTGATTTAGAGCAGCAGGAGCAGGGTCTGGGGGAGCCTGGCTCTGGGGAAGGGCATTTATTTGAGGGTGTGGGGGGGGTGTAGAATATGGAAGGATGACAACCACAAACGTGGCGATCTTTGAGTTACTATGGGACACCACTGGGCTAGAGGAGCAATAAGTTTTGCCAATATGTGGCATCTTTTCTGACTCTCTTTACTTTGAACAGCTCTAGCGTTCTCATGCTTTAGATCCTGGTTTTGACATTTGGTCGGGGGATAGGTGTGTCTTTTGCCTTCTCCAAAAAAATCCACCCAAAGCTGTCCAAGCCTCGTGAAATGTTAAAAATATTTTTAGTGGTTTTTTTTTGTATTATTTTGGGGGAAAGTCATTTTATTTCATTGATCCCCTCTGGGGAGTTGAAGTGGTCTGGATGGTGAGCCTGTCCCAAACTGGTGAGGAGGACAGGCACATGTGGGGAATATGCTGCAGAACAAGCCAACCCTGAACTCACCCTTCCTAGACAGCTCCTGTCCCATAGGGCTGAACTCAGCTCCCTCTCCAGACATTGTGACCTGGCTCACGTTCATGTTCAGCATGGACACCCCTAGATAGTAGTAGAATAGGAGTCAGTGTTGGGGAAGAAGCAGCCTTAATTCTAGCATTTGCTGTCTTCTGAGTGCCTGATTTGTAACCTTAATGTTTCTTAGCATAGATTTGTGTGTGCAAAACACAAATACACAAAAAATATTTAGCAAAGGATATAGTGAAAATTGTTAAACTGGTACCTTCCTAAGAACAGCCACATTTCTAATGTTGTTTCCAAACAGATATTTAAAGCAGTATATTCCTTCCAAGTACGTTAAAGTGTGTTTATGTGGGACCTCAAGAAACATGACACTTGATTTGCAAAAATAAGCAATCATTCTCCCTTTTGTCCCTCCCCCTCAACTCTTCTGGGCTCAGTGGTACACTTATTAGAATAATATTTTTGATCCACACACCACAAAGTGTTTCTTTAGTCTGTCCAGAGAACTGTAGATACTCTTTTCAAGCAATTATGCAGTTTCCTGTTAATTCCTTTTTTTTTCCCCTCTGTGAAGAATTTGTTTGAGTGCTGTAGTGAGTAATTGTTAGAATTCACTGAAAAATGCTAATTGTTTTACACAGGAAACTATACCCTTAAATTCAGTATCAAGAGCTTTTCCTTTTTGAGAAACAGGGAACCAAAAAAAGTCATGTTTTTTTTTTTTTTAAATTTCTTTTTCCCATTTTTCTTCACCCCTTCCAGGGGCAAAATAGGAAAAGAGGAGTAAAAAATCTTGAATTTTAATTGAAAAACGGATTTTTTTCTTGAAAAAAAAAAAAAAAAAGGCCATTTTCTATGGATATATTTTCAAAAGAAAATGTTCAGCCAGCTCTAGTAACTCCATTTTGGAAATTGTGGAGCTTTAAAATAATGGACAGTACAGGGATTTTAAAACAACAAATACCCTACAAAAAACAAACTTCAAGTGAACCTCTGTTTCATGTGAAATGCCAGATCAAGGAGGGAGGTGTCATGACAAATCTAGATCAAGAATTTCAGTGTACACTTCTCAGCTGCTCTCAGAGGTGTGTGACAAAGCAAACTGCCAAAATGGAAAAGATGTCTGGGAAGAAAGACTAACATTTAATAATAAATTGAACTTGTTCTTCCCGTGTGTTAGACTGGAAGGCGCTAGTTCTGAGAGAAGTGTGGTCCAGGGCTCCCCTTTCCTTAGTGTCAGATCAGGGTAGTCTAGTTTCTGGTGCTGGGAAAAATGAGGGAAAAGGTTTTGGGAAAAATGAGGGAAAAGGTTCTGGGAAAGCTGCATGTGGGTTACAAAGTAGGCTTGAGACACTGGATATAGAAGAGAAAATCATATAACATTGTCTGAGCTATTTTTCTTGAAAAGTGGGGGAAGAAGGTTCTGGCTGTCGTCCTCTTGGTAGCTTGTGACATACTGGGCAGGGGGAGGAGTCTCTGTCCTTTTTTTAAATGTAGACTCCCCCCAGACAGTGTCTGGTAGGGTAGCCCTGAGAGAAGAGCATGCTGTGTTTTGGAATGAGAGGGTCCTTAGAGTGTAAAGTCTGTGCAGAACTCCTGTAAGGGAGTGCAGCAAGGAACATTTTTGGGGTGAAGTTACTGTTCTGCATAAGAAACTGGTTTCTTATTGCAGAGTGCACTTTGAGGAACCGGTCTCTGTAGTATCTGTTTTATGAGGTAACTAGAAGATTTACCAAGTATTGCTTGGGTCCTTATCTCAATTCGTTCATTTAAATCAGTGCTATGGGTGGTTGGATGAGGGGTTCAGTACTCAGGCTGCATCACGGAGGGAGGACTACGCCATCCCTCTCTTACCACAACAGGCTGGGGCCAGGTGATAAATGCCTCTCCATGGCTGCTGCAGCTCCCGTGGACAAAGCCAGGGGAGAGGTGCATGTCCCCCAGGTTTGTCTGCCCTCTGCACCTCTAGCCAGAGTGAGGAATGCAGCAAACTGTGCACTTGCCCTCACTCCCCATTGAAGAGGCACAGCCAGCCATGTTTCTGTGTGAATCTTGGGGAGCAGGGCGGAGGGGACCTTCAACACTCCCCACCGTCACTAACAGGTGCTGGGGGTGGGAGGCTTGGGGTTGGGGCAGTCTCGGATAAGTAGGGGCCATGTCCCCTGGCCAGCCCCTGTCACACACCTTGGGATTTTTTTTATCTTCTCTGCATGGTTTTAAGAGGTGCTTTCCTATTCCAGGCACATCCTTAGCCTCCTAAACACAGGGTTGTGAGTTCAATCCTTGAGGAGACCATTTAGGGAGTGGGGCAAATAGATGCCAGGGATGGTGCTTGGTCCTGCCAAGAGGGCAGGGGACTGGACTAGATGATCTCCCAAGATCCCTTCCAGTTCTAGGAGATGTGTGTGTATCTCTCTCCTGTTTTTCTAGCACAAGCAAACACCTTGGTTTTAGTTATGAAATTTAGCTGCATGCTGAATTTGGTGGTCCTAGCTCTTACCATGTAGGAGTTCTTGAAAGAGGGTAAGACTCTCAAACTCTCTCAGATGTGTAGTAAATACACTCTGTTTCTAAAAACAAGAAAAACTTTTCCCGTCTCTCTCAGTACAGCTGGCAGGGATGTTCAGGTGCCTCCTGATTCACTGACCTGCTGATGATAGGATGTTAGTGACTGGCTTCATTGCTTTAGTACCTCAGTGACAGGTGTGGGTGCCTACCGTGCAGGAAGGGGTAGTTTAAAACAAAAAATCCATGTGTTTAAAAACATAAGGGCTTGAGGCCTAAAAAGGCACTGGGAAATGTAAATTGCCTAGGTGGTGGGTGTGTTGGCACTTCAACATATTCAGTTATTCAGGAGTGTTTGTTTTGTCATTCCTTTCATTTGTCTTTCTTCTCCACATGTTGTTTCCCATTATGTGTGCAGCTGGCGAGTACTTTGTATGCCTGCTTAGGACACTGGAGGGTGATCCTGTAGGCCGTGTTGTGGTAGAAATAAATATCAATCTAGGCAGAAAGTATCTCAGTTCTTGGCATCTGCAAGGTAGTCAACAGTACAGAAAAGGGTCTAGACTGACAGAATCCAAACAGGTAAAATATGGGTTTAGCTCTACAGAGAGGTGTGAGTGAAGCAGGTCACTTAAATTATGTAGATCACTTAAATTGTATTGTTCAGATGGTTGAACTTGTTGGTGCAATGACTGTGTGTGTGAGACACACACAGAGAAATATGAATTTTAAGTAAAGCCAGGGGTATGACGTTGCCTTCTCCTTAATCTCCTTTGGAATGTATCAGTAAAAGCAATCTGTAATCAAATTCTTTGCACCCTTTGCAGTGCTTTTGATCTGAAACAAAGGCAATGAATTATGTGAAAGTAGCCCTAGTACAGCGCAAAATATGCTAACGCACTTCATAGACTTAACATGCATTTGAATAGCTCCCCTGTGGGGTCAGTTGTAAAATGGAAGTTAAAGGTGGAGAGATTGACAGATGCTGGGTTATTTTATTTGATTTCTTATTTCTTTGATTTATATATTCTGTTAAACTTTACATTTCTTACAATAAAGTGTCAGAGTCACTTAAGATTATTTTTCAAACCAATAGATATAGTCATACTTCTTTTATTCTCCTGTATGTGTATGTGTGTTTCTTAGACATTCTTCAAAATATACACTAAAGGCCATTCCCCACTCCTGTTAAGTGAGTTATCACAGGGCTTCATAAAGTGAAGGGCATACTCTGCAGAAGGGGCATGATATTCTGTAAGGAGAGCACAGTGCATCGGCTTTCCTGCCTCCTTGTGGCTTCCACTGCTTCGCCAACCTTCTGCTTTATCCCATATAGCCTCTGTCACTGCTGTCACCAAGGGAACACCCCCCTCCCTCTGGGCCAATCAGAATGTGCAGAGTCCCTAAGTCAAGTGGCAGGGGCAGCTGGCAAGTTCCCGGCTTGATAAGTTATATTTCTGTTGCCTGGTTCCTCCTCCCAAGCACCTCTCTGTTTGTTGGCACTCCGGGAGCCTCCCAGCACCCTTTCCTCAGTGTCCCATCTCTTCCGGAGCACTCCCCCACCATTGCATCCCTTCCTGTGGTCCCTGCCCCCACAGGTGGGAGGGGGCAGCTAATTGATGGGCCGAAAAGTGGGGTCTGATGTAAAAAGTTTGCTGTCCCCTGAGCTAGCTGTCTAGAGCTGAACTCTATGTGGACTACAACTCGGTGAAATTATTTTGGCCAAAATGCTTTCTGGACAAAAATGCAAACTGAGCAACACTGGAACAGCAAATTCATGTGTGTGTGTGTTAGGTGGGAGAATTGTTTCAGGTGGGAGAACAAAAATTGATTTTGACTGTTTTAAAAAGTTTTTGATTTCTTTTTAATAAAATTACATAATCTTATTAAGTGGTTGTAATTGTAATATTTTGTGTTGAAAATGTCCACATGGAACATTTTAATAGACCCAAAAGATGATAATTTTGCTTTTTCATTTGCTAAGAATTTGATAATATTTTCATTTTGGTTTGCTTTGAAACGTTTCCACTAACAGATTTTTGTTTTGGAAGTTCCAGCAAACTGAAAAATTGGTTATTCCAATAGATAGAGCCTGACCTCTAGAAAATCGTTGATTTACATAGTAGCTTTGTATGTAAGTGAATTCCCAGCTCTTTAAAACAGAGAAGTGCTCTCACTTTAAGTGTGATAGAAATTATTTTTGTAGTTGTTGTTGCAAACCAACTCAAAAACATGATGTAATTCTGTCCAGGTGTGATGTCAAAACAAGAATGCACCTTTATATAAGGCTTAGCGTTATGGCATAACATTTCCATTGTGGGAGTGTTTTTTGTTTATTGAATCTTTTGTGTTATGTACTCTGTGAAATTAAAAAAAAAAGTTTTGCATTTCAGAGGTTGGGGTGTTTGTTTTTTTTTGGTTACACTAATTTAACTCAAATAACTGAAATAATTTCCACATGTGTAAATCCTAAGAGTTTAAAATATAAATTGGACTTTTAATATTTGAGAAGCAGGTAGACTGTTTAGTCATTCAGCCATGCAACTATCTCTACAAATACTGTGAAAGATATTCCTTATCTGATGAGATATTCTGTCACGTTTCCTTATCCCCAGTTGTTTTTACTGGTTTGGGACATCTACTCTCCTTAGCACAGTACAATGTCAAACCTGTGTTAGAGTAAGAATGTGTTCTCAAATGTTGTAATGTGTATACGGGAAAATTGAAATATTTCCATTTTAAACAACATGTAGGGTAACATGAAAACTAGTCTTTTTCATTTGCATTCTGCTAAACCAGACTTGAGGCCAGAGTGTTTTTTGGTTTGTTTTTGGGTTGGGAAGTATGAGAGGTAGTGGTGGTGATGAGGAACTCTTCACTGAGGTGAGTCTTTAAAATCAGGCAATTTTCAGGTTAGAATTACCACTAAAATACTTACGGTAATAACTAAGGGTGCCAACCTCAAGATTTGGGTTCCACTGTGTCATGTACTGATAGAGTAAGACAAACTCTGTACCAGGGACCTTACATAGTACTACTTTATGACCTACTTGTGAAGCGAACTGCATGTTTGTAGGTGTCGTTATCTCTAAATATTTCAATACTATTGAGTAATTCATAGATTAGGTTACTCTTGTGGTTAATGTAAGTTTTATATAGTTAGTAGTTGGCATCCTTCAGTCTGCATAGACTATGGATCACGCCCTTTAAAGTTTCAGTTGAGGACTTCATTTACAGCGTCTGTTGTGACTATAAAGACCCACACGAGAGTGACAGTCCTTGCTGCATCTCTTGCAGAGGTAGTGGGTGTCTGGCAAGTCCTTATTGTGCTTTCTGTGCGCTCGCTTCTCCTCTGCTAGCTGTCTGATCTTCAGCTCGCCCTTCTGAAGGCCCTCGTGTAACCCCTGCCTCCATCTGCTGCGGTCGTCTGCTAGATCTTCCCAGTTGTCCAGCTCGATGTCTACCTCTCTGAGGTCTCTCTTGCAGACATCTTTGTAACGCAACTGGGGACGTCCGGGAGGTCTTTTGCCAGAGGCTAGCTCACCATACAGGATGTCTCTTGGAATTCTTCCATCGTTCATCCTGTGGACGTGGCCAAGCCAGCGGAGTCGACGCTGCCTGAGGAGGGTGTGCATGGTTGGGATTCCAGCTTGCTCGAGGACGGCAGTGTTGGTCACTCTGTCCTTCCATGATATTCCAAGGATGCGCCTGAGGCAGCGCAAGTGGAAAACATTCAGCCTCTTTTCCTGGCGGGCATACGGGGTCCAAGTCTCGCTGCCATAAAGGAGGGTGCTGAGGATGCAGGCTCTATAGACTTGCATTTTGGTGTGAGTGTACAGCTTGTTGTTATCCCACACTCTCTTGCTGAGTCTGGACAGAGTTGTGGCCGCTTTTCCGATCCTCCTATTTAGCTCAGTGTCCAACGACAGGGTGTCAGTGATGGTGGACCCTAGGTAAACGAACTCGTGGACAACCTCTAACGTATAGTTGTCAATGCTGATTGATGGGGATTCAGCAACATCCTGACCGAGTACGTTCGTCTTCTTTAGGCTGATGGTAAGCCCAAAGTCCTTGCACGCTTTGGAGAACCGATCCAGCAGTTTTTGAAGCTGGTCTTCTGTGTGAGACACTACAGCAGCATCGTCTGCGAACAGCATGTCTCTGATGAGGACTTCTCACACCTTAGACTTAGCTTTCAGCCTTGCAAGGTTAAACAGTTTCCCATTGGATCTTGTGTGCAGCAAGATGCCCTCTGTTGAAGATCCAAAGGCATGCTTCAGGAGGAGTGCGAAGAAGATCCCGAACAATGTCGGAGCAAGCACGCATCCTTGTTTGACACCGCTCCTGATTCTGAAAGCATCCGATCATGCGCCGTCGTATTGGATGGTTCCTCTCATGTTTTCGTGGAATGACTGGATCACCTTCAGCAACCGTGGAGGACAGCCTATCTTGTGGAGCAGTTTGAACAGACCATCCCTGCTGACCAAGTCAAAAGCCTTGGTCAAGTCGATGAAGGCTATGTAGAGTGGCTTTCTCTGCTCCCTGCACTTCTCCTGCAGCTGCCTTAGAGAAAAGACCTTATCAACGGTAGACCTCTCTGCGCGGAATCCACACTGCGATTCGGGGTACACCCTCTCAGCAATCTTCTGGAGTCGACCAAGGATGATGTGAGCGAACAGTTTACCAGTGACGCTTAGGAGGGAGATTCCACGGTAGTTGTTGCAGTCGTGTCTGTCTCCTTTTTCTTATACAACGTTACAATGTTAGCATCACGCATATCGTGTGGAACCTCACCCTCTTTCCAGCACAGGCACAGTAGCTCATGCAGGGGTTCCAGGAGTGTGTCCGCGGCACATTTGATTATCTCTGGTGGTATACCATCCTGACCAGGGGCCTTTCCAGCTACAATGCTGTCGATGGCTGTCTTCAGTTCATCCACAGTCGGCTCTTGGTCCAGTTCATCCATTACTGGTAGGAGCTCGACGGCATCGAGGGCTGCGTCAACCACAACATTCTCGCGTGAGTACACCTTGGAGTAGTGCTCAACCCAGCGCTCCATCTGTTTGGCTTTGTCAGCGATGACTTCACCAGATTTGGATTTCAGAGGTGCCATCTTGTTCTGGGTGGGTCCTAATACCTTCTTCATACCCTCATACATTTCTCTGAGATTACCAAAGTCGGCACATGTCTGAATGCTGCTGCATAGCTGGAGCCAGTGGTTGTTGGCACAGCGCCTGGCTGTCTGCTGTACTTTTCTTCTGGTCTCTCTAAGTGTTTGCTGGGTACTCTGGCTCGGTGAGCATTTGTACTCCAGGAGTGCAGCGCGCTTCTTTTCAATGACTGGAATCATTTCATCAGGGTTAGCTTCGAACCAGTCGTTTGTGTTTCTAGCTCTTCTTCCAAACACCGACAAGGCCGTGTTGTAAACTGTATCCCTCAGATGTTGCCATTTGGATGTCGCATCGACGCCCCCAGGGCCGCTGCGCAGATTTTCCTGGAGGGTCTCTCTGAACTTTTCAGCTTTCTCCGAGTTTGCGGTCTTTCTCGCGTCAATGCGGGGCCTTCCGTCAGGTTTAGAGCGGTACAGCTTCTTGGATCTCAGCTTGAGCTTGGAGGAAACTAGCGAGTGATCTGTATCACAGTCAGCAGTATGATAGCTGCATGTCAGAAGGACGTTTTTGAGGTTGTTACGCCTAGTGATGACCACATCTAGTTGATGCCAGTGCTTCGAGCGTGGGTGGCTCCACGACACTCTGTGCTGTGGCTTTGTTTGGAAGAATGTGATGCACAGATTGTGGTACGTGCACAGTTCAAGGAGACGCTGTCCATTGTCATTCATTTTTCCCACACCGAAGTGTCCTAAGCAGGAAGGCCATGAGGCCCAATCAGCTCCAACTCTTGCATTGAAGTCACCCAACTATAGAAAAAATCAAAGCACTTATTAATATAGTCCATTGATCTTGCAATTTGTGCACGCGAATAAAAATAATATGAAAACAGTTTTTATGCATTTCATAAAGAAACTGTGACTGTATTTCCTACTGTACACTTTCGAGATCCTCAGCATTTAGTCATGGAATAGGTAATAGAGGTTGAACCTCTCTAGTCCGGCACCCTTGGGACCTGACGGTGCTGAACCAGAGAATTTGCCGGATCATGGGAGGTCAGTAGTTATTTTGCAACATTACCAACACTTCCACTGCTTACTGGGCTGTTAGAAGACATTTAGGGATAAACTGCAGACAAATAACAGCACAGAACACTGAGAGCCAGGACTGGTGGCTGGAAACAAACTTTATGGACCACAGGAAACTTGGTTACACCCATGATGTGGTTGTTCGTCTAGGTGAAATTATGCTGAACTATGGATGTTGCTGGACGAGAGTGTGCTGAACTAGAGAGGTTCAACCTGTATTAGACCTGAGTATGTTGAAGGAGTGTGTATGGTGTCTAACAAAATACTGTCCTGTTATCTGTAAGACTATGTTTAAAGCCCCCTGAACAATATTATTATGCCACATTACATGCAGTCATGAAACTTTCTAGTTTGCCAACACACTGATTCCCTGTATTTCAGAACTTGCTCTTACACTGCCACTTTTAAGAGGACAGAGTGAGAGGCATAGATACAGAGGGAAATGTGTTGCAGGGTAAGACGGCAACAAGGGTACGGATGGAGAGCAAACTTTATGTTGGGCCCCACTTTTTGTCTCTGCTATTATCAGTCTGTTGCCCCTGCGCTGAACACCCGTCTAATGTAATCCAGCCCAATAGAAATGTTAGTTATGATCATATGGAAAAAAAAAAAAAGAAACCTTTTCAGCATGTGTAAATAAATTATATATATATATATCTATAGAATGTAAAAAAAAAACTTTATTAATTGGTATGTAAATGTGAATACACATACACAAAACCAGTAACATATTGCCACATTTTTAATGAGATGGATGAACATGGGATCCAACAGCCAAGCATGATGTGCCCCCCGGTATAATTTCATCCTTCCCTGTAGCCCCTCCCATTTGCACACCCTGACCTATACCACTGGGCTTTCTCTTGGAGGAAGATGGAGTTGAAGATTACAGCTAACAGGTGGTTTACAGGCTTCTTCTTGAATACTGAATTTTCTTTAACACTCGTATCTAGAAGATATCATGGTGCAGTGTTTGATGTCTTCATCAGTTAATTGACATGTAATCATATAAGAGTGGTGGAAGGATGGATATTTTGGTGGGGGGGAGATTCCCAATTTTCTCTTCACACCTGAAAGATTGTTCTCCATTTTGGAATCTAACAGATTAATTGTTGTAGAAAGGTAGATCTGGCTTTATAGATTAAATATGATTTGGATTATTTTTGAAAAAGAATATGGCTTGCTTTAATTGGAAATTTGAGCCACTTTGTTTACCCACAATGCCAGGAACTTCTGTGTGGCTTTGAAATTGAGAGGGTTTTAATACACTAGTATTGTGCTGGGGCAGAGTAAGGTAAAAATAAACCAGTATCTTAAATGTGATATTAGCACATTGTGTCTGAGGTGCTCTCTAAAAAATGCTGTGTGTATACATGTTTTTATGTATGGACTGATGAAGAAATATTACAGTAGTTCTATCAGTTAATGTGCTGAACCTCTTTACTTGTATCCTTGCCATGGAAGATGCACACTATTTGTTAGAACACTATCTTTTCTGGCCCTGTGTTGCTTACAGTCCTAATCCTTCTAACAAACTGAGCTAGTGTAGTGCTGTTCACTAGATATATAATTGAAAAGCTTCATCCATCAATTTCTAATTTAGTTAATCATTCTGAAGAAGTAGTAGTTTTCTTTTTCCACTAGCAGAGGAGTGAAAGGCTTGAGAGTAATGTAATACCAACCCATAGGAATAGTATTACCAATTAATAATCCTAGCAGTAGAAGGAAGCTACTTTTGTTCTCAGAAACACAACACAGTTCTTTGAAGTCACACAGTTTTTAAAATTAAAATAGTTTCCCCAAGATATGTTTGCTGAAATCTCTTATTTATAAGTATACTTTTTAAAATAGACAATAATTTTCTGTGGGATCTTTTCCTCTTGCAGAGAGTATCAGACTTTCAGTTCCATATTTGGGTCCTTTTTTCACCTAAGAAAAGAGGGGACAGGAGCTGCTGCTACATTATTGCTCTCCCCTCAGAGTGGCCATAGGAACGAGGCAATTCAAAGCAGGCTAATGAGGCGCTAATGTGCATATTTAGTGCCTCATTGGCGTAATGGCTGCTGCACAGATTTCAAAGTGCAGACTTCAAATTGCAGATTGTCAGTGAAGATGGAGGCAGCTTCGAAATAAGTGCCCCACTTCAACATTCCCTTAGTTCCACAGAACTAGATTGGAGTAAGGGGAATATCAAAGTGGAGCACTTATTTTGAAGCTGACCCCATCTTCTCTGTCTATTTGCAATTTGAAGTCGGCACTTCAAAATTCATGTGGCTGCCATAATGTTAATGAGGCACTGAATATGCACGTTAGGACCTCATTAGCCTGCTTCGAATTGTGTCATTACCTTGCCACCTGCGACGGGAGAGGGGGAATGTAGCAGCAACCTAAGGGAGGATACAATGGAAGTATATAAAGTTGAGTGGTGTGGAGAAACTGTACAAGGAAAAATTATTTACTTGATCCCACAATATCAGAACTAGAGGACACCAAATGAAATTAATGGGCAGCAGGTTTAAAATGAATAAAAGGAAGTTCTTCACACAGTGCACAGTCAACCTGTGGAACTCCTTGCTAGAGGAGGCTGTGAAGGCTAGGATTATAGCAGGGTTTGAAAAAGAGCTAGATAAATTCGTTGAGGTTGGGTTAGGTCCATTGCTAGATATTAGCCGGGATGGTTAAAGAATGGCGTCCCTGGCCTCAGTTTGTTAGAAGCTAGAGATGAATGACAGGAGAGAGATCACTTGCTCGTTTCCTGTTTAGTCTACTCCCTCTGGAGCAGCAGGTGTTAGCCACTGTTGGCAGACAGGATACTGGGCTAGATGGACCTTTGGTCTGACCCAGTATGGCCATTTTTATGTTTTTAACCTATAGGAATGATACATCTGTGTGGGTTGTTTTTTTCCCGTTAAAGTCAGAATTAACCTAGGTTCATATCAGGGTGCTAGCTCCTGAAATCTGTTGCTTTGCGACCTTTCTTTCTCTTTCCAATATATTCTCTAATTTGGTAAAGTGCTATTCATAAGTGCTGTCTTACTGGCAAAAATCTTTTTAAGAGTTGTGGTCTAGTTCCATAGCTGAGGAAGATGTGAGCTCTGTTGGAGTCCGTTGATTTCAATTAATAATGCTGTGCTATAGTAGTAGCTCATCTTGCCCTCTAAAAGAACACAAGAAAAAAAAAAGTGTTAATGTGTATGCATGCCTACAAAGATTTAGGTGGTGTGCAAACCCAGCAGGCCTCCATTATACCAATTCCAATTCTCTTTCTCTCTGACACACACACCCTTAAGTTGAGTATGGTGGTTCTTTCAGCTCGAGTTGGGTTACAGGCTAAAGCTCAATTTGTGACAACTTGTCAGTTGCTGATGTGGCTTCTCTGCAGCATGGATGTAGTGTCCTTAGTCCTGGATGCCATCTCTCAATTCTCCCCATGTATTAGGAAAAAAAAAAACATGTTCTTCCACAGTTCACTAGAAAAGAAATAGTAGAGCGACTTATTATAGTGCGAAGAATCATGGGATATACTCCCAGAGTCTTAGTGTCAAATACATGAGTCGAATGTCAGTGTGGATACAGCTGCTCATGTGTTATTTCACAGTTTAACTATTCTCATTTGAGAGAGGCTAACTTTAATGTAGATAAATTGAGATGCCAGTAACTCTGCAGGCAATGGTTACACTAAAGCGATCTGCTGACAGAAGTCTCTGTTGGAAGAGATTTCCTGACAAAACTTCTGTCGAAAGAGTGCGGCTACACACAAAAGCCAGTTGGAAGAGCGCTCTGCTCTGTTGAGAGTGGCCGGACTGCCTGGATGCCCTCTCAACAAAACAAACACCCAAAAGCACAGCAGACTGGGCTGCCCATTGTTCTGGATGCCCTGTTTGTCAAGAGAAGGCCTGCCACTGAATGATCACACAGCTGTTGGGTCAACAGAACCTGTCGACAGCAGTGTTATGCCTCATGGCTGGGAGGCAGAACAGTGCTGGTGAAAATGCTGACTGTTGTCAACACACCATTGACAAAATGCATTTCGCATTTGGATGTCCCACCAGTTTTGTTGACAAAAAAAGGGACTTTGTCATCAAGACTTGCGAATGTAACCATAGCCACAGTATTTTAGATCTGTTAGCTACAATTTTGCATTTATAAGCATTATTTTTCTTGGCTTCCAGTCTGGATTTGTAGTAGAAAAACCCCTGCTGTGACATTTTGGGGCTCTGGAATAGGTTCTAGGTCCCAAACAAATGGGCAGAGTGAAGGGGAAATGATATAGCAATAGTCATCAGTTGATTTTGGTCAAACAACCTTTTTTTTTTCACAAATGAAAAAATCCCCACATTTTTATACGGGTAACCTTATAAATATATACACCTCACTCACAAGTGTCATGAAAGCTAAAATATCCAGCAAGCAAAAAGGAGCAAAGCAAACCAGAAGAACCCAGAACATCAAAAATATAAAAACATGAACGCAACTCAGTGTCTTCTATCGGAGGAAACATGCAATAAAATCCCATATATGAAAATTCTTGTCTTATACAGACAATGGCAACTCTTCACTGGGGCCAGAATTTTGCCCCTTACATTGAGATATTTTTCACACTCAAATGGAATGAGGAGCCCAAATCTCTGATGTATGCCTTTTGGAAGTTGCAGGGCAGATTTTTCTAAACCCCGTTACTGGCTTCATTTGACATGCTAGCAAACTTCTAGCTTAATGTCAGGTATAAAAACAAAGTTGGACAAAATAAAAATGTGTTATTATATAAGACACTTGTCCCATTAAAGAATTTTCTTTATTTAAAAAAAAGTATAAACATAACCAGTGCTAAAACCTTCTTATACAAAATAATAGGCCAGCAGTAGAAAACATCTGTTTGATTTTGTCTAAATGTCCATCTCTTCCAACAGTTCTGCTTGGGAGAGAGAACATCATAAAAATTCTTTAGCATCAGGAATGCCTGAAGGAATGAGGTGAGACCACATTGTGTAAAAATCCCATGAACTTTAATGCAGCTGGATTTCTAGGTCAGGCTACACAGTGGCCTCTACTTTTGCTAGACCTGACGCTGGGCAGCACCATCCACTGAGGAACAGTTTCAATTCTCATTTCCCCAGTCTCTGTCTCAATCCACACCCATATAGTTAGTGGGGGACAGGAAGCCCAGTACGTTATTAATGTGGTGAAGGATTACTGTGTTACCAGTGTTTTATTTAAGTGACTTCAACTAGTTATTGACATCCTTCCTCTGGATCAGTAGAGAACCAAGCATTAATTGTAACACACTAGTCCTGTCAGCTGATGAAAGGAAACAACTTTATTATTGTGGCTTATCCTCCCTTCTCCAACCTCTGTACCTGAGCACTGATTGCTCAAAAAACCCAGCTGAGAAATTTGAAAGGGTATAATAAGCTGAGATCACTTTTTGCATTTTCCCACAACATTTAGAAGTGTCTGCTTTGATAGTTCTAGATACAAAAAGAAGCCTTGGAAAATAGCTCTGCTACTAGAAAACATAAACACAGCTCTCTCTGCCCACCTGCCTGCCCCTGCCCCTGCCCCTGCCCCCGGTCTCTAACTATGTCTACACCCGGCAATATCAGAGAGTTTGAGCCAGTGATAACTAAGATATTAAAAATCAGGATGAAATGAATTCACTTATTTTGGAATTACAGATTCAGAACTTTTAAACCATGCTTAATGGAAACTACCTTTATATATAAAGTTGTGAGACATTCCATTCTAAATAACAGGAAATAAAGGAAAATCTGAGTCAGAATTCTGAAAAGCTATTTGATTTTGCTGATCGCTTCAGGGAAAAGAAAAAAAACCTTTCTTTATGTGGTTGAAAGAACTGCACAGAGGATAATTAGGCTGAAGCAGGCCACAGCTGTAGATCTGGGTAACAAATAGCATGAGGCCAGTATGTGGTCAGATTGCCCTATAAATGTGAGAGCTATATATTTTTCCAGGATTCTAAAAGGTATGTACTTCAGCCTATACAGTATCTACATACCAGTGGAGCCCTGGATCCTGACTGTCAGGAATCCAAAATTCAGAAAGACATGCTGCACATTCTGTCTGAAGCCAAGAAAAGCTAATTAGAATTGCCATACAAAAATTATATTGGGTATTACAAGTATTGGTCTGGGTGTTTTCAGCATCTAGCAAAAATGTTTTCTCCAGCTATTGTAACAATGTTAACTTAATACGGGTAAAAATGCCTTGTTACGGAAAGCTATTGGAAGAGCAAAAGGCTTAGCCACCACTTTTGGCCAAATTTTGACCTTCTTTCATCAACTAGTTTATGAAGACTCTCATTAAAATTCAGAACCTTCACTGCACTGAATCTAGGGAGAACTTTAATAACTAGGCAACAAACAAAAACTACTAACAGTAAACATGCCTGTAATGCAGCACAACTTGAAGCATTTTTTATAGTTCAAATGCAAATAGCCTTTTCTTGAGGCCTCTTTTTCTTTATTAAATTTAAAGCTTAATTTATAATCAGATGATATTTTATAACTTGTCAAGATCTTGTTGGTTAGATTCTAAGTAAAATCCAGAATTTTGTACTTAACATAACTTGGCACAACCTGCTTTGCCGATTGGCTGACTGTGCCTGGACAGACCTTGATGATTTGCAGTCTTTCTGCATTTTGGAATGTAAACTTGTAAAATTACTGCCTCTTTGAAAGTGATTATATCTGTCTTCCTCATCTTCCTCTTTTACACACAATGACTTTCACATCATTCTGTGTTGTGCAGCAACACTTCATATTTATATGACACTCTTTTTGCTTCCTTCTTCAGAGCTCTCCACAAGCATTTAAGCTCACCAATGTCCAGATGAGGTAGATAACTTTGGCAGGTCATTCAGTTGTTTCGTAATCCTGTTGTGAGAATTGGTAAGGTCATGTTCACAGCCCTTTACCAGTGTTAAAAGTGCTATATGAGTGTTTGCTATTGTATATGACTATGCATGATAGCATCACTGTTGTCTTTTATAGTTGGAAGAGTATGAACCTGTTTTGAAACCATCTGATTAACTTGGAAACAGCAGCATCTTACATTAGTTCAGATGTGGGGAACGGCTTGCCTTGTTCCACTTCTCCTTCACAACTCTAGGGGCATGAGCTTGTGCTGCCTTTCCTGCAGTGATGGGAGGAGGTGGAGTCCTGACTCATAGGGGCCTGATCCAAGCAATCTGGGGCTGAATCCAGGCCGTGGGCTCTGCCTGGCAGGAGGGAGGAAGTGTCTTCTAGACGCTACAAGGAGCCACCATCCATCACTCACAGTGGCTGAACCACAGCCAATGGCAGCAGTGAGGGTGGTTTCTTGCAATGCATAGAGCTGTGCAAAGCCATGTGCAGCACCCCCAACTCCCACCCCCTCCCTTGCAAACCCTGGATCCCTACAGCTACCCTGCTCCTCTCTCAAGTCCTGCATCCTCTCCCCTGCCTCTACCCCTCACCCCCGTCCTTTTCCGGCATACCCTTTCCCAGCCCACTCCTTCACCCTCCCTCCTGCCCAGGCACTGTCCCCTATTCCACTCCTGCACATTGTGTGCTGCTAAGACCCCACACCTCCACCCCCCAGTCTGCTCCTGCACCCTATGTCCCACTCAGCCCACTCCAGCGCTATACTTCCCACCTAGACGCCTGCACCTGGAGCTTACTCCTACACCTTACCTCCTGCTTAGACTCCACATCCCTACCCCAACCTGCTCATTGGCAGCTCCCTCCCTTGCCCTGAATGCCTCATTTTGGCCTCACCCCTGAACCTAGGGGGCCTCACAAAATCTACTGGCTCTAATCCCCCTAGGCCAAGGGTTGAACAGTAATTTTTGATGGGGGCTACTGCAAGAATTGGGTAAATGGTTATGGTCTGCACTTTCCTAAGATGATAATGGAAGGGGTGTAGGGCCTGCGGTTGGGTGCAGAAAGGTGCTCAGGTAGGGATTGGGCTACAGGAGGTGGGTCTGACATCTGGGAGTGGGGTGGAATACAGTACTGGATTCTGACCTTCGGGAGGAGGTGCAGGGTCAGAAAGGGAACAGTGACCTGGGGCGGATGTAGAGGGTTTAGGTGCAGGAGGAGATTGTGACCTTGGGCATGGAGTTGGGGTGGATGAGAAGGTGCCAGGTGCAGATTCTGGTCTGGAGCCCCTTACCTTAGGCGGCTCCTTGCCTTCTGTGTCCCTGTGTTGCTGGGGCCAGTGTATAAATTGCTGCACAGCATGTGCCATTGGTAGCCCAGAGGATTGTGGTGTGCTGGATACGAATATTTGGCAGGCTGGATATGGATCGCAGGCATATTTTTTTTTGCCCGCCCTGACATACTCCTACCACCCCACTGCAGGGAAGAAGCCCCAAGCTCCCTCCACCCAGTCTGCTAGGTGGAGAATAGGGAGAGTATGTGGCAGGCACTGTGAGCTGTACTTTAGCTTTAAAAGAACCACCTGCATCCCATAAGCCACAATTTGGCCATGCCTGCCCTAGGAGTCGGCCTTCTCTGCATTAACTCTTCTTTGAACTATAATATATCTTTTTAGAAAAAATACCTTGATTTTAAAATTTCATGTGACAGAGAATCTACTGGGACCCTCACTAAACTCTTCCAATGGTTAAGTTCTTGGCAGTCACTCAATAATGAGTAAGATGTTGTCATGTCACTCTCCTATTTGTGAGTCTGTTGGTGGCTGATCAGCCTAATTGTGGAGCTGCAGGACTTATCACTGAAGGGGGTACGTGTGGGTAGCTGTTGGAGAGGAGTGGGGAAGTTTATGACGCTTTCTGCCTCTCCTCATCTGTACTGTGGCGGGACCTCTCAAATTGTGCCACCCCCTCATGGATTTCCGTTCTCCACTTGGGGTAGTCTTGGGCAAGGTTTTCCCAAGTGTCAACACCAATGCATAACTTTTTCATGTGTGCTTTTGGCATGTCCTTATATCACTTCCGCTGGCCACCAGTGCTCCTCTGTCCTTGCTCCAGTTCAGATATCTGATTCTGTTTTGGGAGATGCTGATCAGACATCCAGTCCAACAAAGTTGTTGATGAATGCTAATGGCTTCAATGCTGGTCATAGTCGACTCTTCCAGCATGCTAGTGTTCATGTGCCTGTCTTGCCAAGAGATATTTAGGATTCTCTTGAGGCAGCATTGATGATATTATTCAAATGCCTTCAAATGATGCTTGTATGTTGTCCAGGTTTCACATGCATACAGTAGCACTGGAATAACCGCTGCATGGTATGGCAAGGAGCTTTGTCTTAGGATAGATGTCCTAGTTTATAAAGACCTTTTGTCTCAGGTAGGCAAAAGCAGAGCTTGCATGGCTCAGACAATAGTGGATTTCTGCATCAATGTCCTCTTTAGTGGAAAGAGGATGTCCAAAGTATGGGACATGCTCCACGTTTTCCAGCAGTTCTTCATTGGCTTCAACAGAAGGTATGTGAGATTGTCTCACCAGCAAGGGTTGGTGGAGTACCTTGGTCTTTTTGATGTTCGGTCTGAGGCCGAAATTCTCCTGTGTGTCATTGAAGGCACTTAAAATGGTCTGAAGGACTGCAGGAGAAAGAGCAGCAATCATTATGTCATTCGTGTACTGGAGCTCCATGATCATGGTTGTGCAGGTCTTGCTTTTAGGCTTCGGTATCCTGAGATTGTCTGTAGAATTAACAGGAAGCTATTCAGTCTTCATGCCATCTGGAAGCTTGTCATCATAGAGGTGAAGGGTCATGGCAATGAAGATGCAGAGCAGTGATGGGGCAATGATGCAGCCTTGTATGACTCCTGTTTTCACCTCAAAAAGATTGCTTTGGGATCTGTTGTTGCTCAATACTGTGTCAGTCATGTTGTTGTGAAGCAGCCTCAAGATGCTAATGAATTTTTTGGGGCAGCGGATCTTTGAGAGGATGGTCCACAGGGTGCTACGACTGACTGAGTTGAATGCTTTGGTCAGTTCCATGGAACTTCTGTATAAGGCTTGGTTTTGTTCATATAATTTTTCTTGCAGTTGCCAAGTGGAGAGGATTATGCCTTCTGTTCCGTGGAATGGTCAGAAGACACACTGGGATTCTGGGAGAATTTTTTCTGAGTGTGGCAAGGTTCGGTCTGTAGGGATTTGAGCTAAGGTTTTCCCTGCTGGTGCCAGGAGGGAGGTGCCATGAGAGTTTCTGCAGTCTGACTTGTTTCCCTTCTTGAAGAAACTGACAGTCATTCTTCGGTGTGTCTCTGAAATCTCACAGCTTCTGCTCCCTATTCTGGATCTTAAGAATCAGGAGGTGGAGTTGTTTGTGCAAGTCTCGTTCACCTTTGAAGACTTTTGCAGGGATTGCATGTATTTTGGTTGCTTTGTTACTCTTCATCTCTTTGATGGCAGCTTGGATCTCACTCATAGTAGAAAGTGTTGCAAGATCATCTCTAGGCAGTGGCTGAGGGATTTGGTCAAGGAATTCTAGGACCACAGTGAGGGGTGGTTCCAAAGCTCATTATAGTTCTCCCTCCAGTGAGACTCAATGGCTTCACTGCCTTTCAAGAGTTGGGTACCATCCTTTGATCTCAGGGGATTGATTCCATGGTTTCTTCATCTATAAACAGCTTTGGTAGCTTTGAAGAAACCCCTTGTATCGTTAGTATCTCTGAGATGCTGGAGTGCTTGTGCGTCCTCGGTCCACCATTGGTTTTTTAGAGTCCTTGTTTTATGTCGGACTTCTGCCTTTGCCTTGGCATGTGCTTCTCTCTTCATTGTGCACTTGATTGTGCTTTGCTAGGCCCTAAAGACTTCCCTTTTTGCCTCAATCAGGCATTCAATTTCTCTATCAGACAGCTAAGAGAAGAAGGCTGAGGGTACACGTTTTTCTGGATGGAACCCCAAAGTCGTTAAAACGAATTCATGGGATAGTATTTGCCATGAAAAATGAACAGACAAAGATCCTATCTGAAGTTCCATCAATGAGTGCCTCATGACTCTCCACTTGAAGCATGCCAAAAACCAAGAGGCAACTGTCACCAGTGCTTATGCACCAACTCTAGATGCTGAAGATGACATGAGGGAGAAGTTCTAAACCCATTTGGACACAGTCCTGAAAGACCACCCCAAAGAAGACAAAATTATTCTCTTGAGATTTCAATGCGATGGTTGGAAGAGATGCAGACCTCAGGCAGGTGACCACTGGGATAGAAGTAGTTGGCAGCAGCAACTCCAATGGAGTGCTCCTCCTCACAAAATGTGTGGAACATGAGCTCATTATCACAAATACCCTCTTCTGCCAGAAAAACAAGTTTAAGCCCTCATGGCAACATCCTCGATTGAAGCACCTCATGCTACCATTGTCTGTGTTTGGATTGGCGTGATGTCCATCTCACACATGCAAGGACTGGTGCTGATGACTGCTGGACCTGTCATGGCCTTATTTGATCCACAATGGTGATTAAGATTGTCACCAAATGGAGAAGTCAGAAGAAACAGGTCTGACAAAAGATCAACGTACAAGGCTTGAAAGATCCCATCAGATGACGTGACTTCCAGATAGCACTCCGAAGAAAGCTGCTACCTGTACATCCTGAAGATGTGGAAGAACACTGGTGTCAAATGACAAATGTCATCATTGAAGCTTGTGGAGAAGCCATTGGTTACCAGTCCAAAAAGTATGAGGAGTGGTTTGGTGAGAATGATGGTTAATTACCAACATAGATTAAAAATTGTGTGTTTCTTCCCTAGGCTGAAATTTGGCTAATGTCAGCTTCCAGCCATTCAGATTTTTGTATCTTTGTTTGCTAGGATCCATTATCAATTTTTTCTGTATAGTTTCTTAGAAATATTGATTGTCACCCCTTAATCTGGTAAAAGTCTTTCTCAGGATGGTAGACTTTGGATTCACTGCCTTCCTGGGACATTGCTGCATAGCTGGATCCCCTTGACAGAGATTGCTTTGTCCAGTACTCTCGTGCTTTGTCTTGTTTTTGTGACTTGTTTTGCTCCAGAGAAGCACACCTCGGGGTTCCTAGATATGGTCTACCTTCTTATCTTCCAAACATTTATTTGGGAATGTTGCGTCCCCATTTTAGATTTTCTGACTGGAAGGCATACGATTTTTAAGCATCTATTGATTGGTCAAGCTGTGCGACTTTGGAATTTCCAGTTTGTTGCTGCATTTGAATTATCAGCAATTGAGTTCTTGATGGCTCTGCCACTGACTCAAATATTAAAACAGATTTACGGGTCCATTTTAAATGATATATTTAAGCATTTGTGAAAAGCAGCTTTTGAAAGGCTACACTTGCGTCACTAAATATAGCCTCTTAAGTGCTGCCTGTTGCTGACGTGTGACTATACAAAGGTAGTATTGCTTATGAACTTCCCCAGAAATACTTTTAGCTTTTTAAAAGGTGACTAACAATGATTGCTTTGTATTGGAATGTAGTGCAGTGTGTTTCAGCTAATGGAATATGATTTCATAGCATAGATGTCTTCTGTATGTAATTCCTCTTTTGTATGTTGTACACCTGTGCTGTAGAAGAAACTAATTAAGAAGTTATCAAAATGTATATGTTTGCATAGTATCATGTAATTCTCTTGTCATTTTGTAGTCGTCTAGTGTTTTCGTATTTCACAGTCAGAGTAATTTCAGACATTGCTGGCTAAATAAATGCTCTAAATGCTAACACAATGCACAATAAATGTTAACTTTTTTTTAAAGGATTATAAATAAAATAGAAAATTGTATTGGAAATTGTCCATTTAACAGAGTTATAAACACAGTCTTATTTCAGGGCATGGGGATTTGTGATGGTTACTAAGTGAACATGTTGCTAAGTCTAAGAAGAGGTTTTGTATGCTCCTTATTTGTGTACTATTGACAAGCCAGCCCTCATTCTACAAATATTTAAAAACAAGAGCAACTTCAGTCATGGGAGTAGTCTTCTTGAATTGAATAACTAATTACAAGACCAAACAAGAGCTGGCTTGCCCAGTCTACAGGTAATTAATTAGATATATTCCATATGTCAATTTTGAAGTGACTTCACTGTGTTGTATAGTCCACATTGCTTATCAGTGCCTCCTTGCTTTCAGGGTAGTTAAGTAGTGCTCAGGTCCCTAAGGTACTTACACATTATTGCTTCTTGTCAATATGCTGCTTCGCATAAGTAAACTATTTTCTTATTAACATTCATCACCATGTGTCTGGGCATTTTAGTGAGGTTGATATGGATTACCTTAAAGATTTCTGTAAGAAAAATCCAATTAATGCCCCCTCCTCGTTCTGCCTTAATGCCTAAAGCTGTACCAGTCCTTCAGAAAACAAAAATGAATGAGTTGGACAGGCCTGCCCAAAAACCTGTCTTGCAGTGTATCTGAAAGTGGCTCCAGTTAACCATGTTTAATGTTACATGCAGGGCTTCCTTGTATTTTCTTCATTGTTTAACAGCAAAAGTAACAAACGTTTCTTGTGATCCAGTTCTAGAAGTACAAGAGTGAAGGGCCACAGGAGCAAGGTTAGACTGATCCTTGCAGTATTTCTAAGGTAGAATACGTAGTTGTTGCTCCATCTACAAATCTGTCACTGACGAGCCATATTTAACA
Organism: Carettochelys insculpta; assembly: GCF_033958435.1. Classification (NCBI taxonomy): domain Eukaryota; kingdom Metazoa; phylum Chordata; order Testudines; family Carettochelyidae; genus Carettochelys; species Carettochelys insculpta. The sequence continues at coordinate 144,493,919 of NC_134137.1, forward strand.
AGAGAACATAAATAGAAAATGTCCTTTTTCTTTTTTTTTTTTTATGAAGGGATATCTGGGATTGTGTGTGTGTCAGAGAGAGAGAAAAGTCAAAGTAAGAACAGTTAAACTGAGCTTTGGAATAGAGGAATAGTGAGGAGTACAGGGGTTGACTTTTGAGGCCTGATAGTTCAATTTTTTGTGTCCCCACTAGGCAAGCAAAATCAAACGCTGGAAGATAGACCCTGACTGGGTCCATCTCCCAGTAAGTACAGATGTACTCTGTGTATCACTGAAAGAAAAAAGGTAGTGTAGATGTGAAAAGGCAGTAATTGCATGAATTGTGCTTGAGTTGATACTGTAGACATGTCCTGAGGTAACTATTTTTCCTTTGACTTTGTCTTCTAGTGGTTTTCTGCATTATCTGCTTATTATTTTAAAAGTTGCATTTCGGAAAGATAGCCTACACATAGTAGGCTTAGAAGTACCCTCTGTAATCAAAATGTCTCATTTTTTCCCATTTGAGTTCTGTTGGGAAGTGTGGCTTTCTGTGTACTTTCAGATTTCTTAAAATGGGTAGAATTTTGTTTTTAACAAAATGTTTTCATATTATCTGACTCTTTTATCATTTCACTCGTCTAATGATCTCAGAGATCTTTACAAACATTGTGAACAATTTTAATGAAAGGTTACACATTTTCTTTTTATAAATGAAAAAGAAAAACCCCTCCATAGTTGCTTCAGGTTGATTTCAGTAACTGGAATAACTGTATGTCATTATTGGATATTTAGCAATGATGGTTGGTCTGTCTTGTATGTTAGTGTCTAGGGCATGTTGGCAAGAGATAAGAATATTTCCTTGGGATGGACAGGAAGAACAAAAGATAAGCTAGTGTGGTGGAAATGTATAGCAACTATTGAGTAGAACTATTGAGTAGAACCTTGATATTGTTGTATTAGATCTAATTTCTATTCTTTTGGGTTTCTTGAGAAATAGAGAAAATACAAATTGTTTGAGCTTAGCACTCTCCTTCTTTCTGACTCTGTACTTAGCAATATATATATAATACCACAATGTAACATAAATGTAGACTTACCCAATGGCCTATGCTCCGAGATGTAGGAGTTGAGGAGGCTTCACATGCACCCTCCTATGGTAAAAAGCTTAGCTGATGTTAGCTGCTATGAGAAGTAACCATGTGTATGAAGTAATCCTCACGCTTGTCAGGTGAAATGATGAAGAAGATAGATAAACTTTCAATTACAGTAGTCTCTTGAGTTAAGAGAGGGCTATATTCCCATGCACCCTCACGTAAGTCTAATTTTGTGTAAGTTTGGGGAGGGGGTCCCCTGGCAGAACACATGTTCTGCAGCTGGGGAAGCAGGGGGAGCACCTAGGAGGCAGGTTGGGGGTTAAGTCTGGGGTAGGTTATGGCTGCAGGGGGATGGATTTGAGCTGGGGCTGCAGGGCTGTGCAGGGGGTTGAGCTGGGGCTGCGTGGCTCTGGGAGGGGCTTGAGCCATGGCTGTGGGGAGGGGGTGGAATTGAGGTGGGTGCCGGGAGTGGTGGGCCAGAGCCACACAAGGTGTGAAATAAGGTATGGTGTAAAACAGGCTTGAAATATCCACCAGCTCAGGATGAGCAAGAATATCGCTTGGGCATATTCAAGTTCTGTTTATGAATGTGACTTTCCAAATGAGAAGGTTATGTTTAGACTGTAAATGATGTAGTAGCATTTGCCTAAATATGCTGATGGCTCAAGTGCCTTTCTTACTTGGCTGCTGCACAGCTTCTCAGCTTACAGAGAACTTAGATGTTGTTCTGTGGGTACACATGCAGTCCAGCTGGCATGCAGGAGCTCTGAGGGGGCGATCTAATGTGCTCACTACAGATGGAGTCTTTGGAGAATTTATCTGCCAAATTCCAGTAAGTATCCTTTGCAGGTAGGGAAAATGAGATTCTTCTCAGAGGCTATGACTTGAGCCAATATCTAAGGATGGCAAAAGGTATCCCCACCTTTCTGTAAATTTTGTGTCCATACACCAAACCCTTGAGGTATTAGGGCTTGCCAGTGGAATGTCTGTAATTTTTAACATGGCCAAAACAATGTATATTTCCTTATTTCTGTGAATGGCTATGCAGTTTTTACTGGGGCTTTTTAATTTTTAATAAAGAAAATTAGCCTGAGGTAGTAAACAGCCATAGGAAATTTAAGCATGAGTAGTTAAAATTTGGCTAAGAGTGTATCTACACATAAAGAAAAACCTGCAGTAGACCTGTATCAGTCTACTAGTCTTGCAGGTTCGGTTTGTGGGGCTGGTTTGTTTCTGTGTATATTTCCAGGCATGGGCTGAAGTCTGGATGCTGGGTTGCTGTAGGAGTGGGAGGATGATAATGGCAGGCTATAATGAAAAGTATTTGGTAATCTTAAGTGTAGGTGCTGCTATCAGTGTTGATTATAGTAATTTTTGTAATACTGAAATTTGATGTGAAATCTTTCCGTGCTTTTTGTATGTCACCTGTTGACTTAAATCATTAGTTCATTGGGGCAGGGATTATCTTATCTTTAAATATCTAAAATTATTTTCGTTTGCCCTATTGAATTTCAAAAGTGTTCAGAATACTCTTAAATGATCCTGCCAAACAGGGCTTCATGATACAAACTTCTGTCTGCTACAAATATAAGTAGTAATGGGTGGTTATATTTGAAAAAAATCATCTCCTGGTATAACACTGATCTGCATATTGTGTTAAAATAAAATATTAGTTGTGCATTTTAACCTTAAAGATTGGAAATTGAATTTTTCTATCAGACTTCTGAAATTCTTGCTTCTTGTTTGAGTTTAAGTTCGGCCTTGAGTCTGTTTGTAGAGCTGTGAAAAGTACCACAGAAAAAATGGATTATAAATGATGGCAAGCCTTTAATCATAAGAGGAATGCCATAAATATAAATACGTCACACACTAGTCACTAGCCAGCCACATGTGGCTGTTTGGCTGGTTGAGTGTGGGTAGTTGACTACAGCATTTGCTAGTGCTTCAGAATTGGTTGGACACCACAGCATTAAATAAGTACATAAGTAGCTGTATTAAAGAGTCATATTGAATTGAAGCTTTTCAAAATATGATTTTTAACCCTAAGAAATTATTAAGCAAATGCCCAAATGCTTAAACATTTCTAAACTGTTGAATAGAAATGAAGATTCATGACACACTCCAGGAACAGGAGATGGTCTCTTCCTTAATATTTTTCCCATCTTTATTTGTAAAGATGTTTGTTGATACTAGAGCCTATTGCCATCCACGTTAGAATTTGGAGCGTCTGGATCTGAATGTGGATTTTGTTTCTACGTGCTGCTGCTGCTGATTGACATTTTATAAAAGCAGTCCTACACAGATACTTATTTCTATCCTGTGGTTCTCTGGAGGATGGGAGGAGAAGGGGTCCATTTCGGGGAGCCACCATCTCCAGTGCTTTTTGAGGAGGAAGTCTGCTGGGTCAACTTGTTTGGTGCAGTTTATAAGGATATTAAGGGAGGTTTTGTGGAAGAGGCAGATGGGACTGGCTGCAAGGAATTGTGTTAAAATCTAAGTTGGAGCTCTGTCCCAACTGTAACTGTCCATGACCATTGCCACCAGTACTGTGAACAACATTATGTGATCAACTGACTGATAATACTGGTGTGTCCAACTTACCCCATGTACGTATCCAAACTAAAGGCCTGTCTTACACATTTCTCTCCTCCTGCCACTGAATATTTCTCCTTCCCTCCTATTGCCATGTAACAATGTAATGAATACCCAGTCTGAGGAATTGGAGAGGAGACGTGTTCCAGTGGATAGGCATTAACCTGGGTCTTCAGAGATATGTTTTTTATTCTCTGCTCTGCCATGGACTTATCTTTTGACCTTGGGAGTTCAGTCTGTATGCCAGAGACCTGTCTGTAAAATGAGGATAGCTATATTTCACTACCTCACAAGGGTGTTGTGAAGTTACTAAAGACTGAGACAATACTAGTCCGTGCCATACAGCTATATATAGGTGAGGGATAGCTCAGTGGTTTGAGCATTGGCCTACTAAACTCAGCATTGTGAATTCAATCACCTGAGGAGGCCATTTAGGGGTCTAGGGCAAATAGATTTAAAAAAAAATCTGTTAAGGATGGTGCTTGGTCCAGCCAAGAGGGGAGGGGACTGGACTTGATTACCTCCCAAGGTCCCTTCCAGTTCTCTGAGATGTGTATCTCCATATATTAGAATTGACCACACGCATTGTCTACTGACCAATTTATTGTAATTTACACCACCACTAGTCTCTCGTGAATTTCATCTGTAGACTTCAGTGGTAGAGGTACCTATAATAAATTTGGATATCACCCAGACTCTGTGTTGCATAGCAGCGTGTGCAATAATAGGATGTGGAATTTGTTATGGTGAAATTCCAGGTATAATGAATACATATTAAGCTCTAATTATAAAGAGTTTTTTTCCTCCTCTTTCTGTGTTGCATTGAGTCAGCCCACGTGGCACCTCTTCATTTCAGTTATCTATCTCCAGAGATTTAATTTGATGTGTTTTTTTTTTCTCTGAGGTTAGCTGGTTTACTTAGTGTCACTCTGCACTGTGACCATCTAATGGATTTTTGCAGATAATCCAAATACCTGCCAACACAAAGCTGTTTTTTGTTTGGGCAATAAAGCACATTTTTTCCATGAGGTCACTACTGATAACAATACACTGGTAAATGAAGACTGTTTTCCCTGTGTTTGTCTGTTTCGCTTTCCCCTCCCCCAAAGAAAGGAATTTCCAAGGACAAGATGTTAGGAAGCTAAATAGTGTGTGACACTGCACTTCCCCATCCTGCACCCTGCTTGTTTAGACAGGTGTTTCTACAGGAACGTGGGTGTTTAAAGTTAACCAATGAAAGCTGATAAAAACAGAAGCTAAGGGTTACATTTTAGGACTGTTGCATTTGTCAATCTTCAGCTGTTTAAATTACTGCATGAGCAACTTTTACATGTTCCATTTCATGTTACTAGGTCTGGGAGGTAGCTTTTCTAAGTACCCTTTGAAAGTGCTGCACACCTTACTTTAAATATACTTCTGTATAGAGTGGGATGAACATCTCCAAACAAGGAGAAATACAAAGATCCTATAACAGACACGGTGCCCATGCTTTGTTGTTCATTTTCCCTATACTTCCTGAAATTAATTGGCAGCCTCCCTTTCCATAGGAACATACAATATATTAGAGTTCAGACAATATTTTGAATGTGAGAACTTTGAAAGGGTTTTCGTTTGCACAAGTATTTTTGTACCAGCGTGTGACTCTTTTTGTTTTGTTTTATTTTCTATTCTGTATAGCCATACCAGACCCTAGGGTGGATACAGTTATATAGGTAGAAAGCACTAACAAGTATAGGAATAGCTAAACAACTGTGAAGCACCTTTTACTGCTGTAACGTGTCCAGATTAAGAGGCTGTGATAATTTTAGGTCTTCTTCTAATTTATAGGAAAGTATGGATACTAGTTACCTTTCCTGCCCCTCCACCCTTTATCTCTCTGGAAAACTTGCAAAGACACAATAAATGGAGAAATATTAAATTTCTGTGAACAGTTAAGGATGAGGAAGGGTTTTGATAGTAAAGGTCTGCAGCATTTCTACCTGTTCTCATCTTGTGTTCCACCGCATTGTGGCTATTGACAGATTGGAGACTGGGATGGTATTCAGTATTCCCATTTTTTTTTTTGGGTGGCCACTGTTGTCAGATTTCAAGATCAAATAGAAATTGGGCTTGACAGTCTTAGGATAAATTACATTTTATGTTGTGGGGAAAAGGCTTAAAATTTGGAGCCAAATACATAGTATTTCATTATTTCTACACTTTCTCCTGGGTTTGGTTGTCTCACTTGCCTTGTTCCTCTTCAAGAAATTCTTCTTACAAGTCTCACAAACACAAGCTCATTTCTACCTGTTGCTGGTGATCAACAAATGACATAATCTTGAGAATGAAAGTAATGATGCTGACTCTAATAGATTCTTTTAGATGAATGATCAAAAGTAGGGTCTTTGATGGTGCAAATGAAATATGCAGTTTAACTCTCTAAATGTGTGAATGAAACAAATTGAGAGGACCTGCTCCCTGGCTAGGTTTTAGGCTGATAATCAGTGACTTGAGCCAGATCCCTGTCTCTCTTCTAGTGAGAGTGCAAAACAAAAAAGAAACACCATGTTCAGAATGTAAATCAGAAATGTTCCAGCCTTTTTTGTCCAGGTTTTCCTAGTAGGTATCAGAATGTGCATGGAGAGGAGTGAGAACATCTTTACATGTGTGTTTTGAAGAATAAGAAGCAATTGCACAATGTTCTTCAAAAGTGCATTTGGCAGTGTTGAGAGAGTTCTAAGTGTGTAGGGCAGGATGTGTACTTCCAACAGCAAGCTGATAAATAGCTGAGAGTACATCTGGTGTGTGGATCAGGGGGTCAGCAGCCCCCAGCATGGGTGCCAAGAGTGACTCGAGCCAATTTTCATCGGCATGCAAGGAGGATGCTCAGCTCTGCCCTTCCTCCCTCATACAGCTGTGAGCTTGCTCAAAGCCATGGCGCCATGTGGATTAACAAAAGACCAGCTAATGCTACCAACTACCACTTAAGCGGTAAAGCTCTTCATCTTAATGTATTTATTAATTAAACTGTTGTAAGTAGGACAATTAGTGACTTTAAAAAGTATCATTATTGGTTAGACTGCATATAGAGGTTAAAAGGTCAAAATCAGCATTCTGGCTCAGAGAGGTCACTGACCCCTGTATAGATATTAGGATGAAAGTAATAAAGTCAAAATTCACAAAAAAGGACAGGGAAATTAGATTGGTAATAGGAGGAGAAAAGAGGTGTAATATTTTTTGTGAATAATTTCTTCTGTGAATTTATTTTTACTGCATTCAGTTTCCGGTACAGCCTTTATCTTAGGGAGGGTTATGTTGAAGACTTTTTGTTTAAAAAAACACTTCTCAGTGTGATTTAAAATGGATTGCATACCCCTTCCCCCCAGCATATCCTTGTTGCTTGGACCAACAAACGCATAGCTGAATGGAATTACGTTGTTTATACATACATTCACTGATCTTTGTTATAACCAGCAGGCAAGAGTTATGCAATAATCCATTTAGTTCAGCTAGAAAGATTTTTGCTATATAGAATATATAGGTTTTATTATTTTTATCTGCAGCTGATTTAGAAGCAACATGTGAAGAGACCCACTTTCAGTTTTTGTAATGGGTGCTTCGGCTCGGTCTAGTTTTTCAGTTGTGATTAATGTTGTTTGGGTTGTAACCATAAGTCTATTTGAAAGGCTCATGCTATGTGGAATGTGCAGTTCCCCTGCTGAAGTGAAAACTCAGAGGGGGTAAATGAAGTTTCTCTTCAGTCAGTGTATTTCCAGCTCGAAGAAAAAAACAAATAGCTTTGCTGAGACCAATGAAAATTCCTTGAAACTTTAGGAAATGGGACTTAAAAAGTGTCACTGTCAAGGTCTTAAGGCTCAGGCCTTCCAATTGCTTCTAAGCCACTGGCACAAAATCCTACCATCCCTCAGGGATGAACTAGCATCTTGCCAGGAGTTTAAGGGCCACAGCTGATTTACAAGTAGATATATTGTTTAAAACTCTCCCCAAAACAATATATTACACCTCTTAAATTTTATTCAACCTTGCTTGACCTTCTTCCTTAACCTCATGGTCCAATGATTCACTACTGCTTTTCATTAACATTTTCCAGTGCTCTCTGCCCCACTTGCTTCAGGCTTCAAAATGCCTTTCATTTAGAGTTAATCCAGAAATGCATCAAGGCACTTAAAGCACTTGAGAGCATGTCTTGGGACGGTCAAGATTCATGGTTCCTCTGGTGCTCATTCCCTCTATCCCCTTTCTTTGATTGACTTACAACTCTCTTTTATGGTTGCTTGTAAGCAAGTATGTATTTTCATCTCTGAGTCCTTATCTCCTAACCTATTTGCTTGCACAGAAGTGTGATTTCCATCTCTACTCCTCTGGTCTCCACTAAACCATGCGACTGACGTGAAATTTTAAATATTTAGTGAACCCATGAGATTTGGATAATTCCTTGCCAGGTCAGTTGTGGGTCAAGCGTTAATTGTAACAGGATGTGGAAACTTCCCTGGATTTTAATTATGTCAATTCTTTTAGAAATATAGGATGTTTAAATCTACTTTACTCTTATCAAGCAAAACCAACCATTGTTTTAGAAACATCTAGAAATACAAAATATTCAGTTTATTATTTTTGCTTAGACATTTTTGAAGAGGCATGGTGTGGTATTTTATTAGACCAGAGACAAATTTTCAGGCTATGCAGAGCTCTTTTTCAGGTTTGGGAAAAGTACTTAGTGTTACAGCTAAATACAAGTTGGAACCACTTGTTTAGCGTATATAGTTAATGCATCTTCAAAGGGCCATTCAACCAGAGGATCCTCGTGTTAAGGCTCATCATTCCAAAACACATAGCTTTTTGCTATTGTTTTGTTGAAATCTTGCCTTAATTGTGTTGTATCCCTCTGCCCTCTTTGATGATTGTATTGTTGAAATTAAGCTGTGAATACTTTTTTAAATGTATTAAATGTGTTGGGTTGCTTTTGAATGCAGTAGAATGCAAAGCAATGTTATTTATTGATGGTAGTACCTATGATGTGCTAGGTGTTTCCCAGAAGTTACAAGAGGATATAGAGAATATTGCTGTCAAAAAACGGGTAGATACAATTATGGAATGAGGAACAGAGGCTGGGTCTACATTTGCCCCCAACTTCCAAGGGGGGCATGGTAACCAGGGTGACAGGAGATTACTAATGAAGTGCTGCGGTGAATACGCAGCACTTCATTAGGCTAATTCTCCCCCACAACAACTTTGAAGTATCCAACTTCGAAGTGCTGGCAAGTGTGTAGTCCCTTTCAAAATTTTGAGGAGTAAAGGGACTTCAAAGTAGCACGGGCACTTTGAAGTGCCTGCAGCTACATGACATGCCAGCACTTTAGAGTTTGACGCTTCGAAGTTGTCGTGGGGGAGAATTAGCCTAATGAAGTGCTGCGTATTCACCACAGCACTTCATTAGTAATTTCCTGTCGCTGTGATTACCACACCCCCTTCTAAGTTGGGGGCAAGTGTAGACAAGCCCAGAGTATGGAATTTTTATACAAGTCACCTAGATTATCTGTAGGCATCACAGCAGAAATAGGTCTTCACAGGCCCACTGTTTTGGGAGGGGCAAAAGGGGCTATTGCCTAGGGGTCTGGGTGATAAAACAGCCTAGGGGCTCCATCACCATTGCCAGCAGCACAGCAGACCTGCCCTCACTCCTTGCTGCTCAGGGATGTGGCTGGCATCTCCCTACTCTCCGTACACTGAACCCTGCCCCAAGTGCCAACTCCATAGCTTCCATTGGCCAGCAACTGTGGCCAGTGGGAACTCCAAGGGGTTGGTGCCTGTGATGGGCAGCAGCATGCAGACACCCCCTGCCCCCCTCAGCCTATCTCAGAGCTGCCCAAGGAAAGTATAGGCCACCTGACCTCTCCTGTACCCAAACCCCTGCCTCAACCCGGAGCCTGCACTTTACATCCAAACTCCCTCTAAGAGCCTCCACTCCTGCCTCAGCCTGGTGAAAGTGAGTGAGCGTAGAACGGAGTGAGTGGAGGTGGGGACTCAGAGAAGGGGCAGGAAAGGGACATATCAGGGGAGTGGTGGGGAAGGGGGTGGGACAAGGGTCTTTGAGTTTAGCTGATGGACTGCCCAGGAGAGAGATTCAGGTGCTGCCCAGCTAATCAGAAGAGCGCCCATGGCCACGTACAATGGGCAGCATATCCAAACATGCCTTGGTGCACATACCTGTGCTATAGTGCTGAAGCTGCATGGCTGATGTTTTGCTGTTATGGCACCTGTAGTGTAGGCCTGTCCTCCCTCTCTCTCACATCATGCTTATTCGTGTTTCAGTGCCTTAGCTCTGAATGTTTTTAAAAAGTAATTTTTTATTTTTTTGTATTTTAACCATCTCACTGTGTTACTAGTTACTCAGGTGTTAAGTAATACCAATGTACAAAATGAATGTTTTCACTTTTTAGTTTTAAAAAAAAATTAAGTAATTTATTTTCAGTTCTTTTGCTTTCTTGCATTGCTTTTTCTTTAGATTGAAGAAGGGAGCAAAGCTGCAGCTGTTGAAAAGTTACTAGCTGGAGATGAAATTGTCAGCATCAATGACGTGGGCCTCTCTGGGTTCAGACAAGAAGCTATCTGTCTAGTGAAGGGTTCGCACAAGACGCTAAAGCTTACAGTGAAAAGGTAAGCTCGTGACATGCAGCCAGAGGACCTGAATTGTGATGGAAAGTCAAATCTGAAAAAAAAAAATTGTTAAAATTCTAAACAGATCAGTGAAAATACTAGTTTTTATTATTTTTACATATATACTATAAAACAGCTTAAATTTTGAAACAGTTTTTGTATTCACTCTTCAAATGAACAAAGCTGTATTGACAATTTAAGAAAACTAGTGAAAATGTTTCAAAATGGGAAATCTGTCAAAACTGATCCTTTCCTGTAAACTGTTTCAGATTTGATGAAATCAGCCTTTCCTGATTATTTAAAAAAAAAAAAAAAAAAAGAAAACTTGTCAAAAATACCTGTGTCCATTATGTATGCTTGTGATTTAGAAGTGAAAAGTGTATTGTTGTACAGCAAATGAGAATATTTTGGTAATTGGGTGACACAGGATATAAATTTGGTTTGGGTTGAATGTAATGTTGCCTTAAATGGTGATCCTTGGTTTCAAGAGAACACACTGATAGGAAATGAACATTGAACAGCCTTTACTTTTAGATTTAAACACACACACTTTTTTGTGGGAATGGAAGAAATTAGCAGAGCTTTTGAATCTATCACCAAAAATGGTGCAGTACCTTACATCTCTATAAATAAAAGGTTCGGGGAGTTCCACTAAAATTTGTACAGTGCCAGGACTAATAAATAAAAATAAAAACTTGTCAGGACTATGATATAAATCATATTGGTCTCTGTGAGGTCTCTATGAACTTGATTCTGTGCTGGCTACTCTGCTGGAAAAGGTTTCTTGTTAGAATGTATTGCATCAGCCATCTGTAAAGAAACATAGCATAATTACTGTGTATCGTTTTCTTCTCATCTAAAGTGCCCATAAATTTCCTGACACATTAAAGGTTGTGATTTTTAAGCTTCTGGGCAGAATCTTTGGGAAATCTGATCTGTCTGGGATACTGGGAGAAAGGTTGTTTTGTTGTTGCAACATCCTAATGTAGGCAGAGCTACAGTGTTAACATGATGTTGGGGTGGATAGAGAATGGTCATCCCTCTCATCAGGGCAACTCCTCTCCTCTGAGGTGTTACAGACATCTCTTTTGGAGATTCACATGTGCCGAGGTATGCTCTTCATTTCACTGTATAGCTGGAGTTTGGATGGAAGCTTCTAGCTAGCTTCTTCAGTCAGGCCCTTCCCTCCCCCCCGCCCTCCTTTCTCTTCCCCACTTCTGTCACAGGAAAGCAACATGGGCAGTATTCTGTCCTTGAGGCTGAATAAAGTAGCAGCTCTAGAGTGACATGGGAAGAGAGAAATACTTGAATTCTTGAAGAACTCCCCAGATCACAGCCTGGCTATTCATTTGGAGCTGGAATTTGCCCCTTCCCCAGCGCCTACCCAGTTCAGGGTGTTTGCATTTTCAGGAAGACAGTACTGTCTGTATGTTGTATTTTTTTCACAGCCATAGACCTAGAAACATAAAAAAGAGTTTAAATTATGCATATACCTATAAATCCTCATTACATACATTCTATAAGAGGTTGAATATAAGATATATATTTTAATCTGAGGCAAAGTATTCAGACAAGTTCTGCTTTCTCTTATCCTATCCTTATCACGTTTTTGTGGGGGATGTTTTCACAGATCACTCCAAGAAAAAAGTATTTTATTTTTACCTACAAATTGTATTTCATTGATTGACTATAGACACTGACCCATTAAGAACATCTTCATGTCGTTGACTGTTTTTTGTTTTACTACGTATCCTTTGTCCAGCATTGTTAACCTTTCCCTAGTGCCTCAGTTCTACATCCTGTATGTGTGTGTCAAAATGACTACTTAGTTTAAGCAAACTACTAACATTCTGTGTGGAAAACAAAATGGGAGACCTTTCAGTGCCACAACCAAATGCAGTGTCACGTTTGTCTCTGTTTAATAATGATGTTTGTTCCTAATATCTGTGATAGCTACCGGGGCGCTTGCAGACAGGGTGGTTGCTAACAGGAGGGAGTTTTGAGAGGGGCTCTCCTGGGGAAGGAGGGGGCAAACTACAGCACCTTCGAGTAAGTGGCTCTCTCGAGTGTGTGGGTGTCTGCGTTTGGGGGTTCTGGGCCTGGGTTTGTCTGTTTGGTGTTTGGAGTGCTGAGCGGTCTGTTTGTTTGAAAGGCTGTGTGCTTAGGCTGGCAGTCGGAAGCTGTTAGCCTTGATTAGGTTTGAAATCTAAACTCTGCATGCCAATTGGCTGAGCGGTAGGCAGAGGGAGGGGCTCTCAGGAAGGCCAGAGCTTTTTAAACCCTGCTGGCAAGCGACCAGGGAGCTTGTGAACAGGGTGGTTGCTAACAGGAAGGAGTTTTGAGAAGGGAGTTTAGAGGGAGCTAGTTACTTCTACAGGGGTAAGGGGCAGCTAGATGGTGACGGCGGTGGTGTTCCCAACTGCTGGCTGGAGCTGAGGGACCTGCCGCCCCCAGGGTGCAGCGTGGGCAGCGGGACACAGGTGGGCTTGGGGGAGTGTGGGGGGCGAGACTGATGGGCATTGGTGGTGGGCATGTGGTTTGGAGGCGTGTGGTATGGCTGTGCGGATGGCGGCACCCACAGAGGCTGGTGGTGGCGCACCCGGCTCAGATTGCCTAGGCTTTCAGGCCCAGTCCTGCGATCCCTGAACGCACGTCCCGCAGCATCTTCGTGGGGCTCCGGGGGCAGCTGCAGCCAGAAGAAGAGTTGGTAGCTTCGGCGGGGACCCAGGGCATGGCTGGGCCTCGAGATTGGCACCTTCCTGGAGGACGTGGGTCTGCAGCAGTGCGCGGCTGGGTGCGGAGAGGCCGGGGGGAGGGGGAACCTGGGTCAGTGAAAGCTGATGTGGGGCAGTGTGGTGAGGTGGGGGTACATGGGAGTGGATGGGGGGCAAGGGGGCGGGAGGGAAGGAGGTTGTCAGGTCATGGGGAGCTATGGGGACACGTGGTGCCAGGGAGGTGCAAGAGGTAGTGGGATCATTACCCGCATTCTCCGTGTCCCACTGCCTTGTGGGTTATCCTGGGAAGGAGCAGGGCTAAGGGAGTAAACCCTGACAGAAAATCCGGAGGGGAGTCCTAAGGCAGTTCTGTGCCAACTTCTGGCATTGACCCGACAACTCCTGCAGCTGAGCTGGTACCAGATGTAGAGGTTATCCTCTCCTTTGGACTACATCAGTGAAGCCGAGAGGGGAACACTGGCGTCTGGGCAGCCCAGGGTCCCAAAAAATTGCCCAGGCTCACGCCTGAAGAGGTGCCCCAGCATCGCTTAACAGTGTTGAACCAACATGGGAGGTAACAGATACCGGTTATAAGCTCTTGCTTAATTGGCATAGAGAACGAGCGCTAGGGGTTGCCTTCGATGGTGGGAGCGATCATTGCATCTCACTGGACAGTCACTGCCCGCTTCAAGCTGGGCAGCCCCCAGCCAGAAGGGTACTGTCCCGCCACAGTTCTCCTACCTCACTGGGTGCGTGAGGCTTAAGGTTCCCAAACCTGACAAGTGACTGAAAGTTGAGCACCAATAAGAAAATCAACAAGAAAAGGAAACCATCAAAGTTTTAAGCTTGCTTGCTGGAACGTGTGGACCATGCTGACCAGTTTTGACTGAAGATCTTCAGGACATCAGTGACACCCGAAAGACTGCTGTCATCAATGAGGAACTGAAGAGGCTCCAAGTTGACATTGCTGCTCTGCAAGAGATGCAACTCACAGATTCAGGGTCTCTAAAGGAAAAGGACTACACCTTTTTCTGGCAGGGTAAAGCCCAAGATGAACACAAGGAGCATGGTGTTGGGTTTGCCATCAGAAACACCCTTCTACAAATGGCGGAATTAGTCATGGGCGGATCGGAAAGACTCCTTCAGGTCATACTTCAAATTTGCGCCGGTCCTGTCCACCTGATGAGTGCTTACTCTCCAACCCTGTACGCCACACCAGAAGTAAAAGACAAGTTCTATGATGTGCTTAATGCTGCCATAGCACAAATACCTGTTTGTGAACAACTGTACATTTTGGGTGACTTCAATGCGAGAGTTGGAGCTGATCGTGACTCATGACCTTCCAGCTTAGGCCACTTTGGTGTGGGAAAAATGAATGAAAACGGACAGCGTCTTCTCGAACATTGCATGTCCTACAATCTGTGCATCACAAACACATTTTTCCAAACCAAGCCACAGCACAGAGTGTCATGGAGACACTCACGCTCGAAACACTGGCATCAACTAGACGTGGTCATTGCTAGATGTGATAACCTCAGAAACGTCCTTCTGACACACAGCTATCATAGTGCCAACTGCAATACAGATCACTAGCTCATTTGCTCCAAACTCAAGGTGAGACCCAAGAAGCTGTACCACTCTAAACCAACAGGAAGGCCCCACGTTGATGCCAGAAAGACAGCAAACTCAGAGAGAGCCGAAAAGTTCGGAGAGACCCTCAAGGAGAATCTGCGCAGCAGCCCTAGGGGTGCCGATGTGACATCCAGATGGCAGCATCTGAGGGATACAATTTACAACACGGCCTTATCAGTGTTTGGAAGAAGAGCCAGAAACACAAATGACTGGTTCAAAGCTAACTCCGATGAGATGATTCCAGCCATCAAAAAGAAGCATGCTGCACTCCTGGAGCACAAACGCTCACCGAGCCGGAGTACCCTGCAAGCACTCAGAGCAACCAGAAAACTAGTACAGCAGACAGCCAGGCGCTGTGCCAACAACTACTGGCTCAAGCTATGCAGCAGCATCCAGACCAGTGCTGACTCTGGTAATCTCAGGGGAATGTACGAGGGCATCAAGAAGGCATTAGGACCCACCCAGCACAAGATGGCACCTCTGAAATCCAAATCTGGTGAAGTCATTGCTGACAAAGCCAAACAGACGGAGCACTGGGTTGAGCACTACTCCGAGCTGTACTCATGCGAGAACATGGAGGTTGATACAGCCCTTGATGCTGTCAACCTCCTACCAGTAATGGACAAACTGTATCAGGAACCAACTGTGGATGAACTGAAGAAAGCCATCGACAGCATTGCAGTAGGAAAGGCCCCAGGCCGGGATGGTATACCACCAGAGGTAATCAAGTGTGCCACGGACACCCTCCTGGAACCCCTACATGAGCTACTGTGCCCGTGCTGGAGAGAGGGAGAGGTTCCACAGGATATGCGCGACGCTAACATTGTAACCTTGTATAAGAACATGGGAGACAGAAGCAACTGCAACAATTACCATGGAATCTCCCTCCTAAGCATCACTGGTAAACTGTTCACTCACATCATCCTCGGCAGACTCCAGAAGATTGCTGAGAGGGTGAATCCCGAATCACAGTGCGGATTCCGCGCAGAGAGATCTACCATTGACATGGTCTTCTCTCTGAGGCAGCTGCAGGAGAAATGCAGGGAGCAGAGGAAGCCACTCTATATTGCCTTCATCGACCTGACCAAGGCCTTCAACTTGGTCAGCAGGGATGGACTGTTCAAACTGCTCCACGAGGTAGGCTGTCCACCACGGTTACTCAAGATACTCCAGTCTTTCCACGAAGACATGAGAGGAACCATCCCATATGATGGCACATTATCGGATATTTTCAGCATCAGGAGTGGCATCAAACAAGGATGCGTCCTTGCTCCAACATTGTTTGGGATCTTCTTCGTGCTCCTCCTGAAGCACGCCTTTGGATCTTCAACAGAGGGCATCTTTTTGCACACAAGATCTGATGGGAAACTGTTTAATCTTGCAAGGCTGAAAGCTAAATCTAAGGTGCAGGAAGTCCTCATCAGAGATATTCTGTTCGCAGATGCTGCTGCTGTAGTGTCACACACAGAAGACCAGCTTCAGAAACTCCTGGATCGATTCTCCAAAGCACGCAAGGGCTCCGGGCTTCCCATCAGCCTAAAGATTACAAACGTACTTGGTCAGGACGTTGCTGAACCTCCATCAGTCATTGACAACTATATGTTAGAGGTCGTCCATGAGTTCGTTTACTTCGGGTCCACCATCACTGACACCCTGTCATTGGAGACTGAGCTAAATAGGAGGATTGGAAAAGCAGCCACAACTCTGTCCAGACTCGGGAAGAGAGTGTGGAATAACATCAAGTTGTACACCCACACCAAAATGCAAATCTACAGAGCCTGCATCCTCAGCACCCTCCTTTACAGCAGCGAGTCTTGGACCCTGGATGCCCACCAGGAAAAGAGGCTGAATGTCTTCCACTTGTGCTGCCTCAGGCATGTCCTTGGAATATCATGGAAGGACAGAGTGTCCAATACCGCCGTCCTTGAGCAAGCTGGAATCCCAACCATGCACACCCTCCTCAGGAAGTGGCGGCTCCACTGGCTTGGCCACGTCCACAGGATGAATGATGGAAGGATCCCAAAGACATCCTGTATGGCAAGCTAGCCTCTGGCAAAAGGCCTCCCAGACGCTCCCAATTGCACTACAAAGATGTTTGCAAGAGGGACCTCAGGGAGTTAGACATTGACCCAGACAGCTGGGAGGAGCTGGCAGATGATCACAGCAGATGGAGGCAGGAACTACACAAGGGCCTTCAGAAGGGTGAGATGAAGATCAGACAGCTAGCAGAGGAGAAGCAAGCCCACAGAAAGCACAGTAAGGACCTGCCAGACATCCATTACACATGCAACAGATGCAGCAAGGACTGTCACTCTTGTGTGGGCCTTCACAGTCGACGCTGCAAATTATGATTCCAAATGGAACTACGAAGGGCGCGATCCATAGTCTATGTAGACTGAAGGATGCCTGCTAATGATGGCTAGCTTGGGGGAGAAACTGGATGGTTAAAATCTGGTTTACAGTAGATTTTTTTCCTTTGCTAATTTAGCGTGTAATGTCAAAGAATCGTTTTGGAATTCATTTGCAAGTATACCTATCACCACAGACTCAACTCTGATCTCAATTATCTTACGTATTACAAGGACAATTTCCCTGCCTTTTGATATTCGCTGTAATGGCAGGTATCGCACTTAGTAGACTCTTCCCAGAGGTTTTTTTTTTTTTTCTGTCCCTCCCCTTCCTTACCTCCCATCCCATTTAGCTGATTCCTCATGTTTTTCTCTCAGTTCTTTCTCTCTCAGTAATTCTCCAGATCTGAAGAAGCAGGTCGTTCCCACGATAGCTCATCACTTAATAAATAATATTGTTATTCTTTTATGGTGCTACAGGACCGCTTCTCTGCCACCCTCCCCAAGGATTAGAGTGAATCAAGGCTGAACAATAGCTTTTTTTATTTTCATACAACAAAATCTGTTTTGTAAATGGCATTCCTCTGTATTGTAAAGTAACTTCCGTTAATGAACTATTAACATCTGGTACCAGCTCAGAAAGCATTTGTTCTGTTTGCCATTTCTGAGCAGTTCACAGATCTGAAGATATTCAATCTGAGCCTTATGATTTCATCCATCACTTGTTCACTTTATATAGTAATTCCAAGAATTTCGAATGTCTAAATACTTTGGGACCTATCTTGGCCAAGACTTAAAATGGAGTTAAGACTTTAACTGAAAAAGTTTTGCTATAATGTTCAATAACCTTCATTCACAATCCTGATGAATAACTTCATTTTTTCTCAGGCCATGATTAGTTCTTATTTTGATACCGTGCATTAAGAGCTGTCAGCTTTCACAGAATTATCTGTTCTGCCCCTGGTCTTCAAATAGTCAAAAGTTTGAAGTGTTTCAAAAAAAAAAAAAAAAAAAAAAAAGGAAGTAGTTATCTAAATAAAACTCTGCTTTAACACAGAATTCTAGCAGACACAAATCTGCATGCCATCAACGTGCTATCTTTGTTGATTTTTCCTTTGGGAATGCAGCAGTGTTGAGAGCTATAAGTATTTAAATCAGCTACGTTGAGCAGGTGCCATAGGACAGCAATGCTTGTAAGTAGTTTACAAACACTGATGATAGAACTCTACAATAGTCCTTTGTTCTCAGGTTGAATAAGTACCCTGGAGGATACATATTGTGCTTGGTTAAGTGGGTTTGTGGAAACGAAATGTTTTTATTATTTGCTAGTTATTCAGTGTTACTGTGAATCATTTCTAGTGTTGGTGCCTTTTCCTGAAGAATTAGAGAAGAAAATCAACAAAGCACATATTTCTTATAGGAACTGTTTGATGTTTGTTGGTAAATGAGTATAGTAGTTTGTATACACTCATGATTAAAATAGTGCAGTACCATTTGATATTAATTAATGGAATGTGTGTAGCTAAGTGTGCTAAAAGGTGCATGCCATGTTTAAACATTATTTCCTGAAATTCTATTCTAGCTGTGGATTTATATTGGCTTATAACACATGCTGCCACTGAGAATAGTTTAGAGAAGTATTGTTAATGCTCTGAATAATTTTTTTCATTATAAAGTGGTGACAATATTTTTATTATTATAACAATGAACTGTCAAATAACTTTAGCCTGCAAATGGTATTCCTATAATTGGACTGTGGTGTTCTTTGCCCTTTGTTGGAAAGGGAAATAATAATGGGACCTGTTGGAAAAAAAAATCTAAAACTTAAGTGGAGTTGAAATGCCACCCTGCATCTACACTGCACGTCTCTTACATCCTATGAGATCCACCCTATATTCCATGTTCCTACGCACACAGACTTGCGCATTGTGTATACCTGGGTATCCATCCATCCTTCCCCACTCCTTTCACTTCTCTGGGAATCTGCATCCCCTCCTTCTCCTGACCATGTCTGTCTCTCTACTGTACTGGGCTTCCTATCCTCTCTTTTGTGTAGTCTCAGATGATATTTATCTAGGGGCAGGAGGAGAAAAGGAACATCCCCTCCTTGGTTCTCTTTGTACCAATTTCCCACATGCTGTCTTTCAGGTGAGGTTAGTACTTTTTTGTACTCAGTTCCCACATACCGGCATTCCCTGTTTCTGTGACCACTTTCCCAGCTGACCTGTGATTGGCTCTTGGAGTTGGAGCAAACAGCGGAGGGCAAAGTAGCTGAAGCTCGGGCAAGGCATACAAAAGTGGATGCAAGCATGCCTACACTGCAGCAACTTGTGGTGACAGGAAGCTGGAACTGTAGTTTAATTCAACCAACTGCCTGGGAATTTGGCCAGAACTGCAGATAACTGAGACTGGCTTTAAAACCCTAAAGAAATGCTGGCATGTATGAAAGTAACTGTTTTTTCCATTTAAAGTATTATTTATTTTGATGACACTTAAAATTGTAAACATGTGAAGTGTGCTTAGAATGTGGATTAAGCTTGTTTTTCTGAACCAGAAGACCGGAAGCTTAATGTGCTGTTAAATTTTATCTAAGTGCTCTCTAAACTAGGGGTGAGCAAAGTGGGGGGTGACACCTCCCTAGGGAGCACGTGAGATTTCCTAAGGGGGAGAGGGTGCAGCACGATCAGCCTCTGGGTCTCTGACTCATCCATCTAATTAAAAATTTTGAAATATGTTATTATACTTGTGTGTGTGTTCACATTTACATACCAAGGGATAGTTTTTACATTCTATATACTTATCCTCTTACACATGCTGAAAGGGGCTTTTTTCATATGAACATATGCAAAAATTCTGTTGGTTTGTGTTACATTAGACAAGTTGAGGGGCCCCGCTAATTGCAGGGACCACGAGTGGGACCTGACATAAAAAGTGTGCTCATTGCTGCTCTAACCAATAAAATACATCCAAACAAAATCCTAATGAGGAAAGAGCAGAACTGGAAAGGAACAAAATTACATATCATCAGAATTGTAAATACTCATGAGGAAATTTAGTCTTACTGATTTACATGTCACATTGTTAAGTCAGCCATTCTTACATTATGGCCTAACAGTGGAAGAGCAGGTCAGTGTACATCCGGAGGGTCTCCCCCATCCCACAATGTTCTGTATAGTTTGCCTCACCTCACGTTTTAAGGTGAGACACTAAACAAACACCAGAAGGAACTTTCTTTTACATTCACAGACTGTAGCAGGGGTGCTACAGTATTTGTCACTTGCTGACAGGAAACGTGCTTGAAGCTAGTGCTGTCACTTCTACATTGCATGTGAAATTATATGTCATCTGAAATCACTGGCTCTTCCATAGCCCTTTGAGGATTTGGATGTGCTTTCAGCGTTGAGTTCAGTTTTCTAGTTGCTGTTAAAAGTTCTATCAATCTTAAGGCCTCCCCTACTAGAAACACTGAAATTCAATCTTGTACTGCATCCAGTAGGGTTTATTGTTTAGAAATGAGCACCTGATAACTCTTTTTTACACTTAGGCTCTGTCTACACTAGAGCATAAAGTTGATTTTAGGGGAGTCAGGTTGATTTTATAATGTACCTGACTTCACTACAAATAACATGAGGTCAATTTTAAGGGGTCCTAGGGTGGACTTTTCTGCTAAAGCTTCTTCATAAGGAATAATGCCAAATGTGTATTTACAAGGTTGACTTAATGCCAGTGTACACACAGCATTATATAATTTGATTTTATTGGCCTCCAGAAGTATCCCACAATGCCCCCCAACGTGTCTATTCTGACCATTGTTTTCACCTCCACTGCTCTCCAGGTGAGCAGGAAGCAAGACTCAGCCTGGGCTCTCCGGCTGCCCCCTGCATTACATAGCTGCTGGGCTCGTCGGCTGTGTTGTCTCTCCTCTCTCCCCTTCACATGTGTACCACGTGGCTGCTGTGTCAGAATGAAATCAATCACAATAACACAGTCATAATGAAGCATTTCAGCAGTACCAAAACCCAACTTTTCAATAACTCCATATTGAAACTTTCAGATTTTTTTTCTGCATTTTTTACATTTCTCAGGACTGGCTCATTAGCCTCGTAACAGCGTGTGCTGGGGCAGGCTGTGGAAAAGTGGCACAAAAATGCATTTGGCAGTTTGTTTTCAATGGGAGTGGGGAGCGAGGGCAATGCACTCTGGGTCGATGACGTTAGACACCCACAGCCACTTGTGGCACATTTTTTCCCATAACACTGGCACAGAAACCCAGAATGCATTGGGGGTTCGTGGACTATGGGAAATAGGTACCCACAATGCACTGCAGACACAGTCAAACTGAGCAAAGGTAATGGGGACAAAAAACAGCCAGAGAAAATCATCTGAATGAGCAGCTAATGTCCTTCTGATAGGAGGACAGTTAGCAACCCTATAATTAAGTATTAAAAATGAAGTACAAACCCAAAAGAAATAATCAATTTAACAGCCAAAAGAAGGATGGTTATTGTTGTTCTTTTGTACAAAAATAGAAAGGACAACATTGTTCAAAAAGGCATTGTCCTTTCTTAAAGCTTAAAACACATTTTTTTTAATGAAAAAGAAATGCAAAACAAAATAGATATTGAAATATTTTTAAATTTAATGGTTTTATAAATGTTTTTACAGAAAACTACTGGAAAATAATAAATAACATTTGACAGTTTTTTTAACAGGAAGATTCATTTTGCATCTTTTGACCACAAATCTGCTTAACATTAGAAATGATGCTGGAGAGTTGGATCCTCACATTAGGTGCAGCATCGCTTGATATCTCTGAACATTTCTTGTGCTGAAACCATCCGAATTATAAGTCTATTTTGCCATTAAATTAGACCCATTTTCTGGATGCTTGACTCATTCAGGCAAAAATAAATGAAAAGTTACTTTCAAACATGTTGTCCTGTAAGCATTCATTCCCCTGGGCTGGAATACATCTGTAGTGTGCACTGACCAAGAGGCATTATGCTTATTGCTGGGCTATTTGGCCAGGCCTTTGGAATAGCTCAAAAACCAGAGTTTATCATCTTCCATCCTGTTTTTTCCTTCCACTTTCTCCTCTTCCCAATCTCATTGTTTCCCAGTTAACAGTCATGCATAGGTTTGAATGCAGCAGTACTTACTTTAGTCTAATGTGGGCTGGCAGTTGCTGGCACTCTCCAGCCCCCGTATTAGTTTGTGAGAAAGTGGGTAGGGTAGGATGTTGTTATCTTGGAATGTGAACATCATCTCTCCTGCGGGAATGGCTACAAGAAGCACATGATACAGGTGAACAGTTCTTGCTCAGATTCTTCCGATAGCTTGATCTGAGTTTGAAAAAAGGTTAGTGGGAATGGTTGGACAAAGGGTTAAGCCACTTATGTTTTCCCTGTCATGGACTCTGTAGGGACTGGGCTAGTCCTTGGTATATGGGAAGCAGTACTAGCGCAGGGTATGGCAGTGATGTTGATGGAGGCTTTACCCCAATTTGTAAGCAACATACGTTAAACTCCTTCAGATCCGGTAACCCTGCAACTGGGAGGTTGCAGGATGTTCAAATACGCTGGTTAATAGAGAGCAGCTGGGGGAGACACAGGCGGTGGGGGTGGGGGGGTGTCAGGGGAGGCACAGACAGTTGAGGAGAGACAAAGCTGAGGGACCCCCAGTGGGGAGGCAGGGACTCTGCCAGTCCCAGGGCTTGGGGCTGGCTGGGATCAGGAGGACTGAGGCAGCTCTGTCCCTGGGGCTGGGAGTTGGCTGGGGCATGGAGCTCCGCAGCTGTGGGGAGCCAACCCAGGCCGGGGAACCTTGCCGGCAGCCCTGGGGCTGGGGAACCCTGGCATAGCTAGGGTTGGGAGCTAGCAATGGCACAGAGTTCCTTTGGCAGGGGCCAGGAGAATCCTGGCAGCCCAGGAACCCCAGTAACCCTGGGACTAGAAGCCCCTTCAGCAGCTCGGAGGGAGGCAGGGTTACTCATGCTCTCAGTTCTGCTTGCAGAAAGGGAAACAGCCTGATTGTGCTGGTTATTCGGGAGTTCTGTTTGAATGAATACCAGATAAAACAGCTTACTGAATCTTGCACTGATAGATAACTAGGAAATTAGTGATTTAAAGCAAAGTTATCTGCAAGCATGGATGTACTTCACAGCTATGTTAGGTTGTGTCCACTGGAACTCCATATTGTGTATAGGTGACTGGACTCCTTTCTTTTCATTTGCTTGGTTGCTGTTAGTTCCTGGTCCCTCGTAATCCTGTTGCTCTCTTTATTACAGTTCTTCAGCTGTCCAGCCTCACTCTCTGACCAGGGTGCTTTTGTTCCTTTTCTTTTCCTCTCTGTTCTTCCTTTCTCCCACTTTTTGTGCCTAATGGCCAACAAATGCCCCTTCTATTTATGGTGGGAATGAGTGCATCAGACTGGCCATTTCAAGGGAATTCTACTATTTTGACAGCTGCCTGTTTTATTACACTGTTACAGGACATAGCATAGAGCCACCAATTTGCTTATAAATTAACACCTAGCACAAATATGTTATCTTTATTATAATTCTAGGATGAGTAGACTGACACCTGAGATGGCAAGAAGAAAATTAGTGGACTCATTGAGGAGATGCATAATCCATATTGAATGTATTTGAAAGGAGAGAGTCAAGACCAACAACATGCATTTTTTAAATCACAGAAATCCATGTTAATTGGTAGAAAAGGGGGCATTAGAAAAAAATAACTTTCTTGTGGTAATATACATATATGTGCAAAGCACATGGAACAAGCCTCTTCCCAGTTTGTTTCTAGTGATTATTTCCTCCAGTTTATGCCCCGCCCTGCCAATCATTAGATTGGTCATTTTATATTCTCCAGTCTGGAGACATGGCATTTCCAGTACTCCCCTTGACTATGAAGGTTTCTGTTGAGACACTTTCAATTATTTTCTCACCTTGGCTGTCTGTTTTTTGCTCAGCTTAATTTTTTTTTAACGACCTTCTCTGTTTTTACTTTCTCTGCACTCTTGTTGGCTCCTTACAAGTTTGTTCTGATTTTTGGTGTGGCCACTGATGTTCTGTGATGGGTCACCCGGCCACCCCCTGGTTCAGTGCCAGGAATCCACTCAGCTTTGGGGCTTTGTTTTCAGTGATACGTAAATAAAGTCTGCAGGGTGACTGGCTAGCACCACTTCCATGAATAGACCAATAACAACAACAACAACAGCAGATTTGGTACTTTGAACTTGTGTGCTTTTGTTTAAAAACATGGTTTGTTTGTGGACACCCTCTCATATGTTATGTCTGCTGTGGTTAGAAAGCTGTGTTTTTTGATTCCAGCTTTATAGCTTTTAAAGGTCAAAAGGGACCATTATGATCATCTAGGCTGACACATAACACAGGCCACAGCATTTTAGCGGGTGAACTCCATTAAGGTGTTGTTATATGGGACACTTTGGGCAATGCACAGAAACTGCTCTCTGGAAAAGGCCTGAGATCAGAATCATATAGTCTTTCTCAACAGGATTTGCATGGAAAAGTATGTCTCAGCAGTTAATTTACGAGAGAGTGGGGGAGGTGTGGGGGAGCTTTTCCTTTTTCTCCTGCTGGTATTTGCAGAGAGTGGATTAAACTAAAACACAGCAGAGTCATAGAACACAAGAACTGGAAGGGACCTTGAGAGATCAAGTCCAGTCCCCTGAGTCCTACAGTTGAAGGCCAGCAGAGGCTACTAAATTATCTAGTTCACCTGTAGATCATTGCTCCCCAACATCACCAAGCTAGAGCCATCCCTAGGGTATGGGGTTTCTTTAAGACAAGGGTGCTGAGTTTCTCCAACGCCACTCAGGCCCTGCCCTTCCCCGACATCTTTTTGCCCCTACCTCCGAGTGCACTGCTCTGTGTCCCTGACCCACAGTGCCTCCTGATGCCAGAACACATCTGATCTGTGCTAGGTATGGAGAAGGAGGGAAAGGTTTTGGAATGGAGGCAGAGGGTGCTTCAGCCCTGGAGCACAGGGCCTGGGGTGGTCTCCCTGATTTGCAATACCAAGGGGATGGCTCTACACCCAGCACCTGCATACTAAACCCAACAAGTAAAATTAGAGCTGAAGTAGTACAGTCCATGGGAGACAAGACAATTATATGCCACAAGCAGAGAAAAGGAGAGGACAAAGTTCCTTATAAGGATTGGGAAATCGTTGACTATACACCCAGATAATCCTGGTAAATGACCCCCAGTCAGAGGCTACAGAGGAAGAGAAAAGCCCACATGGTCACTGTTGTTCTCACTTTGGGAAAAATTTCTTCCTGACCTCACATAAAGCAATTAGATGGTCGATCATATGAGTAAGAACCAGCCAGCCACACATTCTCAAAGAGAGAGAATGCCCGTTGCCACCTCAGGACCCTGCACTTCCCCATCCCATCTTGAGCTGTGGCCATCCCTAATGCTTCCCAGGCAGGAGATTTAAAACAAACCAACTAGTCAGAAGACATGAGATGAGCCCAGTCTCTTCCTGACCCATGCAGCTGCCCAGCCGAAACCTAGGAATGTGAGCTTTTAAGAATATAAAACATAAACTGAAGTTGAGCCCCAGGACTGTTGAGCCCTGTCTCGTGCTAACATAAACAACCCTGTCATGTAGTTACACATACATTTGTCCTGCTCTGTACTGAAACTGATTGAGTTCTCTTTGGCCAAAAGAAAGTTCTTTTCTGAGGAGCCTGAAACCTTGTCAAGCATCTTTCTTCTAAAAAAGATGTCCCGTTCCTCTTATTTGAGAGCATGTAAGTTTCTACATGTCTTCTCAGAGGGCTCCCTTTGACTGCTTGTATTTCTCATCCTGCAAGGGGTTTGTAAAACCTTTACGGTGTGAGTAAGATGGCCAACAGATGACTATCATGGTGGATAGTCAACTGAACATGATTTCCCAATGTGATGCTGTGCCAATAAAGCTAATGCAATATCACAGGTGCATAAACAGAGGAATCTTGAGTATGAGTAGAGAAGTAATTTTACCCCTGTTTAGTACTAGAGTGACCAGTGTTCCCTATAACCTGAACAGTTGGGCTGCCACGCAGGAGAGATTCAGGTGGCACCTGAATGATCAGCAGAAAGCCCATAGTTGCAGCATGTGCATTTACTGGTGGTGCACATCCACACATGCCCTGGAGGACATAGCAAGTTTTATTCCACCCATGGATAGAAAAAATCAGAGGAAACAGTGGATGTGACTACTACTGAACTACTTATATTCAGTTCTGGTGCCCACAATTACGGAAGGATATTGACCAATTGGAGAGAAGATCGATGAGATTAATTAAAGGATGAAAAAGGCGTGCCTCATAGTGTTAGACTCAAAGATCTCAGTCTATTTAGCTTAGCAAAGGGTGCCTAAATGGGGAACACACATGTAATAATGGGCTCTTCAGTCTAGCAGAAAAAAGTATAACACAGTCAATTAGTCGGAAGGTGAAGATAGACAGATTCAGACTGGAAATAAGATACAAGATTTTAATGACGAGTGCAATTAACCATTGAACAATTTACAGAGGCTCCTAGTAGAATCTCCTTCAGTGATAATTTCTAAACCAAAATTGAATATATTTCTTCAAGATCAAGTTTAGGAATTATTTTTGGGAAGATTTAGGGCCCATGCTGTCAGACAAGATGGTTGTAACAGATAGTCCCTTTTGGCCTTGGAATTCATGATTTAACAGTTAAAAATAATTCTATTTGTCATTAAAGAGAAAGATGCTAAATTTCTTTGAATGAGGTGCATGTACGCTAGCTGAATAAGACACTGTAACAGAATACACTTTTAATTCTATTATATCAGAAATCCAAATTAGTGCTTGAGTCTCATCTGTGATAGATTGATATCAGTCCTCAGTTGTCATAAATCAGTTCTTTTATTGAGAACAGCAAAGAAATCGTTTGACAGAGGGATTCTGCAGAGGCAAGATACAATTACCTGGGTCAAACCAGATTGATATTCTTTCTACCTCCAATTTCATGCCCCTTCCCCTTCCACCTGGAAAGCCCCCTCCCCCCATACACACTTTAATGACTATAAGCAGTGCTTTTTTGTTAAATTAAAAAAAATGAGCTGCTACTTACCTGGCTCTCCCTCCCTCTGACCTCACCTTGGGGCTGCTGAGGTGCTGGTACTCAATACCAACAAAAAAAAAAAAAAAGCAGTAACTATAAGTGACAATATGTTGGTGTTTCTGGGGGTGCAGGGGAAGCATCTGAAGCAGCCATGGCTCTCATTTTTCTTCATACTACAGATCTGTCTAGACTTGGAGAATTACCAGCAATACTTAGAATAGTAATGTTCCCTGGAGGTCATACATCTAAATTATATCCTTGTCTGACCTCTCATAACTTGCATGTTGAATAGTAACAGAGAGGTAGCTGTGTTTTGTTGCTCTCAACATTGCTTCATGTAACTTGTGAGAGATGATGAGATCACAGTATCACATAGGGTAACTGTGTATGGTCATTGGTGAGTCATCTTTCTTTAAACTTCCCCCATACACATCCCACTGATTTTTAGATTCTTTTTGTAATTTATCTACAAAGCTGTGTCAGTGTACCTAATGCTTGTGTGTGTAAGCAAAAGGCTTAAAATTATCTAAAATCTTTTGCTGTATTGTAAACTGAATAATGACTTTTTAGAAAAGGGGAGTAAACTGGTCAAGAGACTTAAGGCCAAAGATTTTTAGCAGTGGGTGCACCTAACCTTTTGAAAAATGTTGGCCTTAGTTTCCTGACCAGTTTTGTCCTCCAAAGTCCAAATTAGGACTGTTTAAAATATGGTATCTTTCAAAAATTTAATCTGGGAAAAGGAAGATTTATGCAACTTAAATTAATATTGGGTGGCATTTTTTCTGTTTTCCTTCCTTCCCTTTTGCTCCTTTCCTTTTCCCATTTCTCTTCAAGTTTATTGAACAGCTTTGGATGGTTATTTTTCTTTCTTTTTGTTAAAGTCATGTTTTTAATAAATATTTTTTAGCATCTCTCATTCATATATAATAACGCAAAAGTAGCCGTGTTAGTCTGTATTCCAACAAACCAAAGCAGCAGAAATGTAGCAGTCAAGACTAACAAAATGATTTATTTGGTGATGAGCTTTCGTGGGACAGATGAAGTGGGTCTGCCCCACGAAAGCTCATCATCAAATAAATCTTTTTGTTAGTCTTTAAAGTGCTACATATCTGCTGCTATAGTTCACATATAGGCAGTGAAATACATCTGACTTGATATGTCAAAGGTTCCGAGTCTCAGACGCTCCCACTGATTTCAGATGTGCAAGTCACTTATTTTAGTGCCTGAAGATGGATCTAGGAGCCTAAGTTTGGGACCACCCATTATTGAAAAATTAGCTTGATTTTGTAAAATTTCAAGCCATTTAGAATTAATTAAGATGTACTTGGTACTGAAGTTTATGAAGTTACCTGTGATGGTAATATGACCAGGAGGATTTGAAATGGCCAATGTTTTTATCCTGAGCAAAGAACAGAGATTTTCCTTTCTGCAGGCAGCATTCCTTTTTCTGTTCTAGCTGCAGTGCTCAGACTAGTAATTAGGATATCACTGACTTAAGTCATCCCAGAAGTTATGATTGTAAATACTCTTCTTTCCTCATTGTTTTGAAGTGAGATCACTGATTTTGAAACTTCTATGTAAAACATTTCTTCATAAAATTGGAGGAAGTGACATTCTGTGTTAGAACTGGAAATACTTATCCACTGACTAGAGAATAAGCATAACTTTCTTTCAGATGTAAGACTTTCCGTACGTTTGGAGTGAATGCTTCTGTGTTTTTCCACTGTTAATTGATTGGAGTTGATTTAATGCACTTCCACGCTCAGTAGTCTGGAACTTGCTGACGTGCACATGCATACAGGTGTGCACTAGTACATCTCTTTCAGCTTAAAAAACACAGTACAGTGAATAATAACTTGTGTGAGGTGTAATTCGGAAGATTAATTGCAAAAGTAGGTTGACAATGAATCTTTCAAATATTTTGCTGTCAAGCAGACTACTGTGAAGATGGCAGAAACTTCATCGTAAAAGAGGTGTTATTAAAAATAACAATTGAGAGCATAGGTATTGCACTACTAATTTGAAGTGCTTTACAGGCATTGACCTTTTTATGCAACATCCTTCTGAGCTACACAAATTCCATATCCATTTTCAAGGTGAATGAATTTAGGCACTGACTGTTAAGGAATGACTCAGTGCCAAGAGCCGAGACAAGTACCCTGCAGGTTTGGTTCCCTACTGTCACCACCAGGTACATTACAGCTCAGTGAGCTCCTAAATGGCAAATACCTGAATACTCTTCTGCCACTGGCTCACCTGTGTAGATCTATAGGTTGTCCATTCCTCAGGCTGGTTTGGAAATAGAGACAGATGGAATTTGGAATGCAGTTGATAATGAAATACAGTTCATGTGGAGCAGCTGTGAACTAACAAATCCTTGTGTCAGACACTCATCACACCCACTGTTTCTCTCACACAGTTATAAACAAGCAGGCACACTAATCAGGTTATTCATCTGACAAGGCTGAGATGGGAGATAGCAAGGGAGATTTTATTTTGAAATACTGAGGATGTCCTCTAATACTTTGATCCTGAGATCTGTCGAAGGCAGGTGTTTGCGGGCTCCAGAGCTGCATGTGGCTCTTTAAGGATTTCTTTGTGGCTCCTGATGCTATAATTGCAAAGTAAAAAAACTCTCCTGATTATTTTTGATAAACAGTGAACATCCTGCAGTAAATATGTATCACATTACAAATCATTGTGTGTGCCCTGTTCTGAAAATAGGGGTTATAAAAAGTATATTTTGATGTTATTAAGGAGCATCTCATGTTCATGTGTATTGTGGCTCTTGAATTATTGAGTATTTTACTGAATAAAAAAAAAAAGGTGGTTCTTGCTCTTTTGGTTGCTGATCCAGGTCTAAGGCTATGTCTACAGTTGCAACTGATCAACAAAACTTTTGTTCACTGGTGCTTAAAAAAACCCTCCCTTCAAACCACAAAAGTTTTGCCGCAGGAAATGCAGATTAGGGATGTTAACGGGTTAACTGGTTAAACGTTAATAGGTTAGTGAGAAATAATTCCAGCCCCCGATATTACAAATGAAGGTTATTTCAAACCCCATCTCTATTTACTACTTATATGAATAGTCATTGTGACTCTGGAGAAAGTAGAATTGTGGTTTTGGAAAAAACAAAAAATATAGCTGATTTACATTTATAATACATATTACAAAATAGTACTGGCTGGTGTTGTCTCAAGAGCATTTGTTTAAATTTGCATGGCTGAACTTCTGGTTTTGAAGACACTGTCTTTGTCTTTTTCACGGTTTGGGACATGTTTGTTGTTATTTTTACAAAGTCCATAAAAGTTGCAACCATATCATCTCTGGCAGCAGTCCCTTAAACAAATCTGGGTGCTCCTTTAGCAGTTAAACCCTAAAGAAAAGCCAGGGTGTTGCTGGAAATGGGGGTGTTAATTCAGACTTTGTCTACACTTGCAGTTGATAGACACAATTTTGTCATTTATGGGTGCTTCACCCTCTACCTCCCAACAGAAATAGCATTACCTCAGCAAGTGCTAGTGTGAGCAGTGCTTTGTTGGCAGTCATGTTCTCCTGCGGACGAAGTGAAAGCTGCTTGTGGGGGTTAGAAGCACTTTGTTGGCAAAAGTGCTGACAAACAGCCTTCACATGTGATGACTTTTAGCAACACAGCTTTGTCCCTAAAAGCAGTGTCAGAACATGTAGTAAACAGAATGCCTTAATTAACACTGTTAAACACAACAAGGGCTGCATGGGTATGTGTTAACTAACCTATGCTTAGCTCAGGGGGTGGGCAAAATCATGCCCAGTGGCTGGAACCAGCTGGCCAAGCATTTTTCTGCAGCTTGCCCGGCTGATTAACACAGTGTGCATACTTACAGCCGGAAGTGTGGCGTGCAGACTTACAGCTCCCCCTCCCCCTCACCTTGCTCTGTCTTCCTCGGATCTGCTTCTAGGATTCTTATGCCCTCTGTGCAGAAGGGGAAGGGGTGGAGAAGAGAGGACAGTGCTGAAGTCAGGGTGGTCCCCTTCTCCTGTACCCCATCTCTGCAGAGCAGGAAAAGGGCGGAGGGTGACACAGTGACACTTCTCCAGTCTGAAATATGGATGGTATGACTCTGGATTGCAGAACAGGGGAGGGGGGAGCAGCGGAGTAGGACAGATTTCCCTTAAAGAGCCAGAGGGTGGCTTCTCTCAGAAACTTACTCTGCAGTAGTCAGCACACACACACCCAGTCTGTGCCACACACACAGTCTCTTGCATACACAAACTCTTTGCCTTTCTCCATAGCAGCAGCCCCACCCCTTCTGCCTAAGGCCCCGCCCCTTCCTGGGGGCCCAAAGCTGGCCAGCAACCAGTGCCAAAATTCATGGAGTGGCCCCTTGGCAAAAATTATTGCCCACCCCTAGCTTATCCTCTATTACCTCTCTCTTCCACGTCCGGTAAACTAAGCATCAGTCTCCTATAGCTGGCAAGGAGTCTCCTTAACCTCTCTGGTCCCCTCCAGCAACTGACCTCCTGAGGGGCCCTTCAGGTCCTTCTGTCTGAGTCTGCCAGACTGTTACTGCCTGCTTCCCCAAGCCTTCCTTGAGCAGGCCTGAATGACCCAACTTCCTACTGTTTCCTAGGAAAGGAAATAATAAGATAGAGAACTCCAGCAGCAGGCCACGAAGGGGCCTGGTACCTCCTATCACATCACTGTTTAAAGTCACTCGGCTACTCAGAATTGGAGAATATGTATTTAGGTATTTCATTTTTTAAAAATAGCAGATTCCAGAATCAGCATTGTTATGTGAGTCATTCAGATGCGTCCATCTGTCTTGCGGAGGCAGATCTTGGACAGAATGAGTTTTATCAGGATCATTTGTGAGTTTGGCAGAGAAGAGTATTAATGGCTGAATGCCTCCTTGCTAAAAGCTGATGATCTCTTTACAAATCAAGTTACTTTCTCTCTTATCCCAACTACCCCAGCTTACTCTGCTGGGCTGAAGTGTAGCGAAAAGCGAATCTTTGCTTTCTTTTTAAGAAAACATTTAGGACTAACTGCTTCATTGAAGTCAACGGCAAAACTTGCATTGACTTTGATGGGGTTAGGCCACCTTTAGATGCTTAACAATGACTTGCATATTTAGAGTATTCATCACAAAATGCAAGGCACCCCAAGAATTTTTGGTCATCCCAAATTAATTAGTAGTCTGGAGCCAATACATGTACAGCCACAGTGTGCACAACAATAAATACAGTGTGAGTGTTTGCTGCCTTCCTCTGTACCAAAATTATGAGGTCCTGCACATATATCTGTCCTGCAGTTTATAAAAAACAAGTAATTGCTCCAGTGTGGCCATTTTGAGACCTCCGTGTTGCTCCAAGTAGCTGCAGCATGCGCAGCGGCCTCACCCCGGGCAACGGCTTTGACAGGCCAGCCAGAACAGGTGAGTGTAACCAATGGGGCTCAAACCTTCGGTGAATTTTCGGATGTGCCTACCCAGCATGTAAAGTCAGTTCCAGCGGACTGGGCGGAAGAGATCATTTAGATCCAACGGCCAAGAAAGCAGTTTTGCAACACTTTGTGGAAAGTGAAGGGCTTGACAAGGCACGAAAGACGTCAAGGCCATCCACTGCAACCAAAGAAGTTACCAGTCATGACGATTCTACATACCACTGGTGCCTGGCTTCCAAGGTTGAGAGTGCGATTGCTCCCGTGCAATGGCTCTACCACTTAAAAAGCTTTCACGCACAGGTCCTGTGCAAATCATCATATGATCCCATCACCCAAGTCCTGCAGCGATGGGGGAGGGGCAAAGCGACAGGGGGAGGTTACCACTGGGAGTCGTAGTCCCAATCCCGCACGTAGGCGGCCTGTGGACAAGTGGTCGTCCAGCTCTGTACCTGGGGCAGCAGAGTTGCCCAGCAGCATCCCAGGCATCTGAGCAGTCCTCTTTAGGACAGCACTGCTCACCCTAGTAAGGGAGGGGCCTAGAAAAGGTGGCCTACAAATTGCCTGTCCTACAACAATAACTGGCCAGCAAGCCGCGGCTGGCAGTTCAACCCTACTTGCAGTCGAAACCAAAAAAAAAAATTGAGAGAACTTACCATTGGTGTATGGAATGTTCGTACTCTCATGGATCGAGAAGCTGTTGCAAGACCCGAGAGAAGGACAGCTCTCATTACTTGTGAACTAGCCCACTATAACATCGATATAGTAGCATTAAGTGAAAAAAGATTGGCTGGGGAAGGTTTCTTGAGTCAACCAGGAAGTGGTTATACCTTCTTCTGGAAGGGTAAGACTGGGACAGAGGATAGAATACATGGAGTCGGTCTGGCAATAAAAACCTCATTGATGCATCAACTCCCAGACCTTCCAGTGGGTATCAATGAAAGATTGCTGAAACTACGCTTCCCACTAAATGCGAAATGTCATGCCACCATCATCAGTGCATATGCACCCACTCTAACATGCCCTGACAACTCAAAGGAACAATTCTATGAAGATCTTGACAGACTGATCAAGGCCACACCTGCAACAGACAAACTACTCCTACTTGGAGATTTCAGTGCCTGAGTCGGGGCTGACAACGAGAACTGGAAAGGAGTAACCAGGCCACATGGTGTAGGCAAAATGAACAACAATGTACTACTCCTTTTGAGCCTTTGTTCTGAAAACGACCTGACTATTACCAACACTCTGTTCCGACAAGCAGATAAATACAAAACGACATGGATGCACCCTAGGTCTGAACAGTGGCATCTGATAGATTATGCTATTGTCAGAAGGCAAGACATCCAAGACGTACTGATCACCAGAGTAATGCGAGGCGCAGAGTGCTGGACAGATCACAGATTAGTCAGTATGTCCCTTCAACTTTACATCGCTCCCTCTCGGCGGAAATGCCTTAAGCATGTGCGACCTGCTTTTAACATAGCCAAACTGAAGGATGCCCAATGCTTCAACAATTTTCAGAAGAGTCTCGATCCCATGGTTAACTGATCAGTACTGTAACCGAAAAGTGGGATCAGTTCAAGCAGATAGTGACTGACACAGCAATAACACCACTTGGACCAAAGAAAAGAATACATTATGATTGGTTCGATGAGAACCAAGAAGAAATATGTTCAGCACTGGCAGTAAAGAGAAAAGCCTTTATTGAATGGCAGAATGACCCCTCCTCAGCCTCCAAACAGGACGATTTCAAGCACCTTCAGAGCAAAACACAGAAAGACCTCCGTCAGATACAAGACAGCTGGTTGGGAGCGCAAAGCCAAAGAAATTGAGCACTATGCTGAGACCCACAACTCAAAGATGTTCTTTAGTGCTATTAAGACTGTCTATGGACCTTCTAAACCAAGGACTACCCCATTGATCTCATCAGACAACACAACGTTGGTCAAAGACAGAGGGCATCAATGAAAGATGGCGAGAACACTTTAGCAACCTCCTTAACAAACTGTCGACAGTGAATAATAACATCCTCAATGAAATTCCACAGCAACCCATCCTGACAGATCTTGACTTTCTGCCCACTACAGATGAGATTAAGAAAGCTGTTAGCCAGATAAGTTCAGGAAAAGCTCCTGGAAAAGATGGGATACCAGCAGAGATAGATAAAGCGGCCAAGTCCAGCAGCACGAGCAGCGTTCCATAGCGTTTCATTTGGGAGGATGAAAACATACCACAAGACCTCCGCGATGCTATTATTGTCTCCCTTTTCAAGAATAAAGGCAGCAAAGCAGAATGTGGAAACTACAGAGGCATATCCCTCCTCTCCATTGGCGGGAAGATTATCGCCCGCATCATCTTGAACCGCCTAATAGCCAGTATTTCCGAGGCAAATCTACCTGAAAGTCAATGCGGTTTTCGACCTGGCCGGAGCACAGCCGATATGGTGTGTGCTGTCAGACAAATACAAGAGAAGTGCATTGAACAGAACATGCACCTGTGTGCTGTCTTCATAGAGCTGACAGAGGCGTTTGATACCATCAACAGGGAAGCCCTTTGGACCATTCTAATACGACTTGGCTGCCCAAGAAAATTTTCAGATTATACGCCTTTTCCATGACGACATGACAGGCGAAGTACTGTCTGATGGAGCCACATCACCCCCTTCAGCATCACCAGTGGCGTGAAACAAGGATGTGTTCTCACTCCTGTCTTATTTAACCTGTTCTTTGCATGCATCCTTAACCACGCAATGAAAGATCTGGCCCGAGGTGTATACTTGAAATACCGGCATGATGGTTCACTTTTTGAGCTCCATTGCCTGAACGCAAAGACTAAGACAGTGCAGAAACTCCTTTCTGAGGCACTCTTTGCCGACGACTGTGCCCTTATGGCTCACACTGAAAACGATCTTCAGTACATTGTCAACAAGTTTGCTGACCCCTCACAACATTTCGGACTATCAGCCAACCTCGGAAAGACAGAAGTTCTCCATCAACCTGTACCTGGATCAAATGCTCCTGTCCCGAGTATCTCCATGGACGGCACTCATCTTAAAGTACTGGAGAACTTTAAAAACCTGGGTAGCGTCATATCCAGTGATGGATCGCTGGATAATGAGATCAACGTGCAAATATCCAAAGCGAGCCAGGCACTTGGCTGTCTGCGTGTCAAAGTTCTAAACCACCATAACATCCGGATGTCAACAAAACTGCTTGTGTACAGAGCTGTTGTTCTCTCCTCTCTTTTGTATGGGTGCGAAACATGGACACTATATAGGCGTCACATCAGGCAGCTCGAAGCATTCCACGTGCGCTGCCTCCATAACATCATGAAGATCCGCTGGCAAGACAAAGTGCCCAATCTTGTCGAGAGAGCCCAGATGACAAGCATCGAAATGATGATTATGAAGTCACAACTACGTTGGACCGGTCATGTCAGCCGCATGGATACCAACAGAATCCCTCACCAGCTTCTGTATGGTGAACTCTCCCAGGGCATCCATTGTATAGGTCATCCATGGAAACGCTACAAGGATACCATTAAAGCCAATCTGCAGTACAGCAGTATCAAACCTAGGGACCTTGAGGACACCGCAAGTGACAGAACACAGTGGCGTGCAACAGTCAGAAATACCTGCATTGCCTTTGAGGAAGACCGCTGCCGGCGTCTACAAGAGGCACGCGAACAACATCACAGAGAATCAGCAATGCACAACCCACAGATTGCAAACTTCCCATGCACCACCTGCGGCAAAATGTGCACCTCTAGGATTGGCTTATACAGTCACCAGAGAGCACACCATAAGACCAGTAACAGATGATCTGCACATATTTGTCATCATCGGATTGATGGACTACTATTATGTTGCTACAAATATTGATATGTTATGATTCACCTTTTTCAGTTTACAATATTAACAGTAGTAACTGGGGTATGTCGAAAATATTTTAGGTTCTCCTTCCACCCCCACACCTCTTTTTCCATTGAAGGACCTTGAGGGGGGAAAATGAAACATGTTTTTGTTTGTTTGTTTGTTTGTTTTTGTTTTTTCCTCCTTTTCAAATAGCAAGTTTGTTCTATTTTTAGAAGGCTTTTCGGATGTCACTTCCCCTTTGATACCACATTTGAAGCTGGGATACAGAAAAACAGGAACTCTCAGACTAGATTGCTTGGAAAACACTTGCTATTTCATGTACTGCTTCTGGAAAGATACACAGTGACTTACTTAACTGACTTATTCTTGGAAACAAGAGGTCAAATAGATATTGAACACTATGAAACAAAAACACGAGACCAAAACAGCCCTCCGCCCCCACCCCCCATCTGTCTTTATGAAGAGTTGGAGCATTTGTGTAGCATTGGCTTTAAATGGAGTATACTGGAAATTTTGATATAAGGATGTTGGGTTATCATCTCCTAAAATAACAAGTGATTTTTTTTTTTAAGGCGCCTCAGTTTTTGAGATCTCTTAAGTGGCCCTGATAGTTTAAAAAAAAATGCTGAGCGTTCACTGGCCTGAGGCCTTTTCATGTGCCTCAAACTGGGTGCTCAGAAATTGGGGCACTCAGTCACTAGTTACTTCTGAAAATTTTGTGCTTGGTAACTGAATGTCTAAGAGCTTCTTATAATTAAACAAAGGAATTTGATAATATTAGGTGTGTTTTATTCAGAGAAAGCACAAGTCTTGTTTTCTGCACACTAGGAGTCCTTTTGCTGCTAGCGCTCTCTGGTGGACATTAGCATCGTTGACCAAGTGAAGATGGTTTTTAAAAGTGCAAGTTTAATATATTGCTGCATATAGACTGAAACATTCATAGATGTGCATGCATCTGGTTTAGATAAACAGTCCTCAATGGAATATAGGAATAAAATCTTGATGATAATGGAGAGACGACAGCCTGAGGAAAAGGGGATCTAAGACTGGCTCAGAGGTCAAACAGTCCTCAACTAGCCTTCTGCTTAATAAGAGAGAGCAGCCTTCAGGGAGTAAAGGTCTTTGCGTGCATTGTTCTCTCTGCACCAGAGAAAAGAACTGCGTGCTGAGATCTACTGCATTCTTATTAAGTGTTACAATTTAACGTTTAAATTTTTGCCTGGTAGATGCAGTGCTGACCTAGAATTAAAAATCCTGAGTATAAATGTCTGATCTAAGACCAAATAGGCAAACAAGATTCCTGCCTCAGTTTCCTTATAGGCACAGCAAAACAGCTGCAGAAGAGTGATTTCATCTATTCCTTCAGTTGTAATGTGCACACACATTTTACTCTAGAGATAGTGGTTTCATGGTTAAAGCATTGGCTGGAAATTTGAGTTCAATTTCCAACAGTGCCGTAGACTTCCTGTGTGAACTTGAGCTGCTAGCTTACTCTCTCTGTGCCTATAACAGTACTTTCCTAACTCAGAGGGGTGTCGAGATTAAATGCAGTAATCTTTGTGAGGTTCTCCAATACAATGGTGAGTGGGTTGTCCTAAAAGTGTATAGGACTAATTATTTCCTTTTTTCCAGCAAAGGTCAGTAGCTGGTGTGGCTGTTTGTTTTATAAGCAAATTAAGATAGGAGCCTGGTTTCTGTTTTAAATCTCTGGTCTAGTCAGTTAGTTTACCCAGGACTTTTTAATATAGGTTAAATCACAGTAATGATTAATCCTTAAAGAAGTGCTGGAGTGGTCAAATAGGGCAGTGTATTTTTAAAAATAATTTGTTCACCTACAAAACAAAAATGTCCTTTTTGGCCAACCAAATTTGAGATTGATTTGTTGATTGTGCTTAGGTAAGATGCCTTAAAATAAACAAGTAGGTGGGAATCTTTTACTGTCATACGAATGAACTTTCAGCAATATTCTTATTTTGGGGAGATGGACCCAGAGAAAAATTAAACCCTTTGCTTGTTTAAACCAAATATAAGTTATCTTGAAAGTTTTAATCTGGCACTGAATTATTATTCTTGCATTGGGCAGGATGGTGGGTGAGGAGTGTTTTATTTCTGGAAATAAAACCAGCAAAGATTTTATTAAGTAATGTATGGGATTTTCTTTATTTTATCATGCTTGGCAGGTGCTACATGTAGAATTCCATCTGACTAATTGGATTT
The DNA here is from genome assembly GCF_033958435.1 of Carettochelys insculpta. Lineage (NCBI taxonomy): Eukaryota > Metazoa > Chordata > Testudines > Carettochelyidae > Carettochelys > Carettochelys insculpta. The sequence continues at coordinate 144,532,553 of NC_134137.1, forward strand.
TGGTTGGTAGCAGCATCTTATTTCATGGCACTAATAAATGCACTAAGCAATTGTTTCTTTAATCTTTTAAAATTGATGCTAAGAAAATGATATATCAGGTAACATAAATCTCTCTATTTCTGTGCTGTGTGTAGTAAGTTAGAATTCATGTGTCCTGAGTAGCGTTGGTCAGTAGCCAAAGAATCATGCTAAATTTCTCATTACTCATGCTATTTGTGATAAGTATCAGAGGGGTAGCTGTGTTAGTCTGTATCTTCACAAATAACAAGAAGCCCTGTGGCACCTTATAGACTAACTGATATTTTGGAGCATATGCTTTCATGGGCAAAGACCCACTTGACTAATTTATCTGATGAAGCAGGTCTTTGCCCACAAAAGCTATTTATGATAACTGTTTAAACTACTTAGTTGAATTATGGTCTCAGGTGTTTTAAAACTAGTATAAAAAAGCGTGGCTGAAACGAAATTGCAGTCTGATTGGATACAGGGGCATTAAACCTGTGTCATTTGTCTTCTAGCAAGTTAACACATTAGAACTCTCTGGAGTCTTTGTCTCCCATATTGGTCTGATGTAACCAACATGGATTTGTTAAACAGACATTCTGCTGACAGTGCAGAAATGTAACTGCTTCTTAGTGAGTATCTCTTCATAATGTTATAGTTGTATCAAATATACATGAACTGTGTTAGCATGTGTGAACTGTGCATTTACAATCCCCTTCAGTCCATTTTCCCTGAAGTTTGGAAGACTATATAATAGTACAATACTCTTTGTATTTTTGTTGTGGTGATGACGTATGGAGTCTCTCTTGCCCTGTGGAAAGCTGTTCATTCAGTGTACTGTACACAGGATGTGGGCCAGTCTGCTGGTGAGGAAACCTCTGTGAGTCATTTGTAAACCTCAGGTGGTTACTAGCCTCTGCTATCTTGTAACCAAAACCAGTAGGTTGTTTTTTTCATATGCTTGTGTGGTTTGCCAATGAAGCTAAAAATTGTCTGGTCTCAGTCTAAAAATGCCCAAGGGACTGGGAATGAAAGATTCCTTCCTCCCACTTCTGCCTTATAAATTGCTGAAATGGAATACACCTATATATACACCCTATACGCTATTTAATAATCTTTGTATAAAGAATGTCATGTCAAGGTATCATTTGAATACTCATAATTTGCTTGTGAGTATTGTCCTAGTTAAAGTGTGTGGCAACATTGTTTTAAGACTGCCCCATGGTGTTGTTAACCTTGTGGCCCTGCCCAAGAAGAGGTCAGGTCTGTCCTAAACAAAGGAAGGATGATGTGCTTGCCTTAATTTTCATTTAAGCAGTAAACAAAGTCATCAAGCAAGGAAGAAAAGCAGATGGGAAAGCCCATTAGGAAATATCCCCCCACACAGATTTTGTCTCTTGGGTCTCTTGTGTCATTCACTCTATTTTCAAGCAGGGAGGGGAATGAAGAAATAAAAAGGAGGGGCAAACTCCCCAAAAGACCCTTCCTTCTCTCTCCTTGCCCGTTAAATTCACTGTACCTGAAGAGACAAAGGAAGCTGGTGTTGAGCTCTGTGGGGGAGGTCCTGACCTAAAGAGTTTTGGTCAGTAAAACTGGGGAAGGCATGTGGTGAGAAATTTTTGCTTTGAATCTGATATAGTTTGTTAGGCACCAGTAAACATTTCATCTTTATTTTTTTTCTTAGAGGACATTCATTGCAGTGTATTGCACTCAATACAATTACAGACTGTGTAATTTCAGTTGAAAAACTGTGGATGCTGCAGACAGGTGCAGCTGTTAGATCTGGTTAATAATTGTTTTCCCATCCTGCAAAAATTTGAGATTTCAAAAAAGTGTTTTTCCTCCCAGATTGGGACAAAAATTTAAAATCTTAAAAAATTCTTACAAATGAATAATAGAAAAAATTACACATCTGAAATATTTCAAGAGAAATAGTCACACAAGAGAAATATTTCAATTTTAACCTAACCTTTAAAAAATAAACTCTTTATAGTATAGCTTAAACTTTTGAGATTAAAAGCTAGTTCTGGGGAGGAGGGAATGTTTTTGAAAATGTCAAAATGGGACATTTTGATTTTTTTTTTCCAAAAATGGTTAGCACAAAAAAAAAGTCAAAAGCTTTTTTCAGATGGTAAAATATTTAATTAGTATCTCTAGGTGCTATAACTATAAAATCCAGCTCAAATAAGCACATCACATTTAGGGATGTTAAAATGGTTAACCACTTAACTGAGTAACCGTTTTAACGTATAGCCTGCCAGCTGTCCTGCTGCCCAGCCCTCTGGCCTCTCTGTGGCCAGGGCTGCTGTGGCCTGGCATGCCTGGCTGCTGCTGGAGTTTGCCAGCAAGGGCAAGTTATCTGTTTTATATGTCTAATCCCTTTAGAAGTATTTTCTTTGGCAAAGTGATATTTATTTTAGCATGTACTTGCAAATTGTTAACTTTTTAGTTAGCCACACAATAAAGAGTTGGTTCTATAGCCAATGTGTGTATTAGCATACCCAAGATGGCTGCTAGATATGTGCCTAGCTGTATTATTGATTGCTTGAATTCAGGTGAATGATGAGTTATGAATCACATATCGTAAATTAATGACTCAACTCACAGAGAGTCAGATAACTACGTGCAGGTATATTTGGAGCTATTTTAATCTTTTTTTTTTTTTTTTTTTTAAAATCATTGATTTAAAGTCAGATGTTAAGCTGTGCTCTCGCTATTCATGCCAAGTTGTTTGCATTATTGAAGTGTTGTACGAGTTGCATCTCCCAAAATAGAGACTCTCTGAGCCAGCAACATCAGTGGTCTGGCAGGAGGTCTGGCAACAGGGGGCCCTGCCAGACTGGGAGGCTGGTGTGAGGGAGGGCCGGTAGCCCTGCTTTGCCAGAACCCAGTTGGGTCTGGCAGCTCAGCTGGTGTCAACAGTTGTGAGGCCAGTGTGAGAGCCAGGGCGATCGACAGCCCAGCTGTCCTCGGGGCTGGAGCCATCCGCAGCCCAGATGGAACCAGGCACACATCTGGGTTGTGGAAGCGGGGGCAGAGGCAAGAGGACAAGCCAGGGTGGAAGCAGAGCCAATGGCTGGGGGTGGGATGGCAGGGAGAGGAGCAGCGGGCTGGAGAGCCAGAGGCAGGGGGCCTCCACTGGTCCAGCAAACTGCCTTGTTTTGGACCAGTCATCTTCCAAGGGCACTGGACCAAAGAGGACCAATCTGTACTGTGTATGTGTGTTTGCTTGCTATGTCCTGAAGTTACCAGAATCCAGTGCAACCCTGATTGCCAGCCTTTATTTTCTTCTTGGACAACCTACTTCTCAGAGCCTTGCCAGCATCTGAGTTGAAATACTAACCTCCCTGGCCCTCTCTGATGGGGCAAGGTTCAACACTAGGCATATGTTGTTGTTCCGCTGTGTCTCAATGTGCATGTCACCACAGATACAGCTTTACAAGCACTTTGTTTACCTAGTCGTCTATTGTATCATGTGTATTTGACCAGCTTTCAAAAGTACAGTGAAAGAACATTGTAAAATGTAATAAACATATATTACATAGAAAAATGCAAAGAAAATTCTGTAGTCCACATTGTCTAGTAACTAACAGAATTCCTACTCTTGGAATTCTGCCTTATGGTGGTGCAATTTTCTTCATACAGCTGATCTTTCAGGAACATTTTTTCCTCACAAATTACTGATCCAGCCATTTTTACACATTATATATATACACATATATGATCTCTCATTTAACAAGATCCAAGAATATGTAAACATGGTCATATAAAATGTATGTTTCTATTTAGAATACTGTTAGAAATGTGAATATATTATTATTTACTATTTATTAACACAGATGCTTTCCTCCTTATGCATTCACGTTACTCCCATGGAATAATGCCTGTGAAATGACTTTAGGATTGCAGTTGCACAAATGAGTAGGAAAAAAAAAAAAACTTCTGCACCCTTTGCTCCCTCTCTTTTGATCATAAAATGTACTTACAGTGCAGGCCTCTCTAATAATATTGCCAAAAATTCAACCAAGTACAGTAGGTCACCTATTTTATCAGCTAATATGGGAATGAGGAGGAGTTCATACAAATGAATGTCTCAAAATTTCAACAGGTACAATGTAAGAATTGTATGTGATCATATTCTCCCCCCCCCCCCAAATCACTGCAAAACTATTTCAATACACTGAAGGCACAAAAATGTGAAAGTGTCAGTGTCATCTTCATCAACATGACTTTCATTAGGCAATTTTTCCACCACTAAGGGAAAAAGTGGTTCTTGTATAACTGGTTGCTCAGAAGACTCATGTTTTGTAAAATCAAGGTCGTACTGTAACCTTCAGTTTTATGATTCTGCATGGTATATCTCCGACCAGAAACTTAACTTAATTTTTTTCCAGTCTGCCTGCTTTTTCTCTTAGTTAAAAGGCCAAGTGCCATACTGTGTTCAGAGGAGTGGAACAACTGTTAGAACTAAAGTGAGGCTAGTGCTCTGCTCGTGCTGGCCTCTCCAAAGCTGTCAAGGGTATGGCCCAAAAACCTTCCTCTATACCTGTCCACAGTGCTGTCTGGGCACAGAGAAAGTGGATACTGGCACTCGTCACATGCTTGCTATAAACCACCACACTGAGCCAGCATAAGGCTATTCTTTGAGGGCACAATAGCACTGTCTGTTTTAAGGCAACCCCAAAAGGAGCTCTTGAAAGCTACAGTAAACAGTTTCTTTACATCAGAAGTAGTGACCATACCATGCTTGTAGACATGAGGAGCTTCATTCACTGTGTTAATTTTTTTAATTTATTATGGGTATTATTATGGAAGTATGCTTGTCTCACTCCCATGGCAAGGCTGAAAGAAATCTTTTGCAAGTCAGGAGGGAGACTTTCAAAATCAGAGTCCTTTTCTTTGCGTCTCCTTGTCTCCTTTTTTTCCTTTCTCACTTAAGGTAACTCTTCTGTAGCTTTCTTTACATTGCTGCTTCTGTAATTGGCACTGTTGAGGGTGGTCATATGTGCAGGGTCACCATTACCACAAGCCAGCTACTTTTCTGGGAAACTGGCTTCAGGAGAATATTTTAAATGTGGAAGAAGTTTTGTGGCAAACCACAGCATTCTTGTCATTCTCAAACCAAAGTGAAACCCTCAAGTGAGAAGCCTAGGAGGTCCTGGGGGCTTTTGGAGCCAGTTGACATCACTGTGTAATTAGCCAGAAGGAGTACTGTTTGGTGAATGAAGCTTGTGAGCACACAATCTCCACAGAACTATCAGCATAAGGAATTCAGATGGGCTGATTATGCAATAGAGTGTTATTCCGAGGCCACTGGCCCAGTTTAACTTCTGCATTTAGAAAATAGTGAGAGGAAAGAATGTGGCACTTCAGTGTTGTAACCATACAGTGAAAACTTGATACAAATGTGCACCATCTGAGTAGTCTTTCACAGAGTAGTTTCAAACCACACAGTTTAAATTGGTGATTTAATAATTCTTCTCCAGGAGAGCCCTCAAGTACAGTAAGTCTTGTACATGAGGAATTATTCAGCAGAATCGTGGGTCTGACTAATCAAAATCACTGCTTGTCTCTTAGTGTAATGCAGTAATAAGACCTCCTTCTGAATCTAATTATGTTCACTAAGCTTGCAAACAGGCACAGATTACTACAAGAGGAGGGGAGGCTTTGTTTAGAAGGGCTGCAGGGGTTTTATTTCCTTAAGTTAGAGTGTGGCATGTCTTTGCCAGAGGACAAAATTTAAGTTTTGCATCACCATAATGATCACATCATAAGCCATGGGAGTAAGTTGTTAACTAAAGTATTTTTACAACCTGTGGATTTTTAAATAGATTGCTCAAAAATTAAGCACTAATCTTGTATGTAACACTGCACCCCTCCAGAACTAGCGCTTTGGAATAGTCCATTGACAAGGTAGTCCCAAAGCCACTGGCATTGATTAGCACAGATGATACTGGAGGCCATGTTAGATCTTTAATCAAAGGCATTGATGTTTGGAAAAAATTGATGAAGTGCCCTAACAGGGCATATGTTTTTACCTAGGCAACTGTAGATGGGGAGACATGATACCTTGGTTCTAATAGAGGGTATGTACCTGTACTTGTGAAACTTGTGTCTGCGAAGAGGCTCTTTTGCCATTTCGTAAGGGGTATGAAGCAAGGATGCTGGATTAATTTTAGTGCAGTGACAGGTAGTTATATAGTATATGTGGGGCTTTTTTCAGGGATGTATTTTGTTGTCTTGTTGTATTAATGTGCCTTTAAAAGAAAAGTGATGCATGGCTTTTGTTTGTGACCAAGGCTTTTTGGTTCAAATATTGTTTTATATGATAATAGAATTCTCCAAATGAAATCAACAGGTGAAAGAACAATATGTTCAGAAACTGAGAAAGCTGGATTCTTACTACTTGGAAATATGCTTCCCATCTGCCACTGTGATCTGACCTTAGTTTATGTGCCTCTGATGCAATGGTTACTGTTTGGAAAAGGCGTGTATTGGGCTGGATTGCAGCTGATGATTTTTGAAGAACTCTGCTGTTAACTTTATCGGATCTCAGCTAGTCTCTCAATCCAGAGTATAAATGCTAACATTCTAACTAATTCTCCTGGCAAACTGAGTAGGAGAGTTAGTGTGTTTGTAAAATTTAAAATGTTAAGTCATGGGAATGATTCACTCTCCAGAATTTGTTGTTAGTGTCAAAAAGAAAAAAGGGTTTCTTTGCTGTTGTTTGTTCATCAATATGTACAACCTCAGAGAATCGAAGGGTTGCACAAGGGCTCAAGGGGATTTATAGCCAAACGGTATGGCAGGGAATTAGCATTTTGCTGCTGATTGTAGTGCTGCTAAACTGGTTTCAACTAGACATGAAGCTTTTAAATTTTTGTTGTTGTTTTTGTTTTGTTTTTGTTCATGACAATAAGAGGATTGATGCCTTTTAAAAATAATGTTACATGCTGTGGTTGGTGGAACTTGGAAAATTGTGGATATCTTTTTCAATATATATTTTAAATGCAATATTTGGGGGGCATTGGTCATATGTTTAATGGTATCATGTCGCTTTCTAACCATTTACATTATGTTTTCCTTCTCTCCTAGAAAATGTGTGGGAAAGGAGGGTGGTAAACAGTGATTCCGGAAATGAGACCTTTGTTTTTCTGATGGCTGGTGACCAGATAAGGCAGATAGCCCACTAGCAGAATCCTTATAATCTTGTAGGATTAGTAGTTTCCTTCTGATAGGAGCTGAGATGAATTTGTCTCAGACATACGGCTTAGTCAACTCCCATGAGTTACTGTTATTTTAGCTAAGCAATATGCAGAATAAGGGCCTGACCCAAAGCACATTGGGTCTTTCCACTGACTCCACTTAGCAGGCCGTAAAAGATTATTTCTACCCTTAGGGCGCATCTCCACTACAAGGAAGATTGACTCTGCCATAGTTGATCTTCCCAAGTTTGTTTTAGCGCCTGGTAGGGTAGCCTGGTGCTAAATTGAACTTATAGGGCACCCCAGTTGACTGTAGTACTCCGGCCCCCTACTAGGAGTAATAGTAGTTGATGGGAGTGCAGGCTGTCATTAACCTCCCGTAGTGAAGATGGTACAGAAGCCTGAAATAAGGTATGTCCACTATAGCTACATTATTAAGGTAGCTAGAATTTGTGTACCTTAATTTGACCTTCCCCTATAGTATAGATCTGCCCTCAGAGTCTGATTAATTGTCAGCATCCTGTTTGGGAGGAGTTGTCGTGCTTTTCATACTCCAACATTCTGGACTGTAATTCCTGTACATTTAAATCCTGTGTCTTCATTTTGGTAGCCTAATAAATGGTGTCCATCTTTGTTTGGCAAACTCAGAAGTGTCTGCACTGGCTTAGATTGGCTGAGTACTGAGCAGGCTAATGCCATGGCCTGCATCATGTTTTCAGTATAAATGAAGCCTGACATAACTACTCGTGTAATAAGAACAGAGAGGAAGCCGTGCTAGTCTATACACTATCAAAACAAAAAGCAGTCAAGTAGCACTTTAAAGACTAGCAAAATAGTTTATTAGGTGAGCTTTCGTGGGACAGACCCACTTCTTCAGACCATATCCAGACCAGAGTCTGTTCTGGTCTGGATATGGTCTGAAGAAGTGGGTCTGTCCCATGAAAGCTCACCTAATAAACTATTTTGCTAGTCTTTAAAGTGCTACTTGACTGCTTCATGTAATAAGAGTGTACCATGTACGGTACAGTACAAACATCTGAGAATAACTGTATTACATCAACTGTTTCATTTTCCTGGTGAGTTAGTTGCATTCTATTAGCTTTTCTTTTACATACTGCTTAAATAAATGGACAGTTCTGTTTGTGACCCATACATGTTATCTGTGGATCTTAAGAAAAGTACAGGCATAGTGACTTTCATTGTACAAGGCTGCTTGCAAATTCTTGGTAGTTCATAACATTTCTCAATAAGCTAAAATGCTTAGAATAAAGAAAGGTGAACAAGTCGATCATGTGGGGAATGCTGTTAAATTCTGTTGCTCTTTTTAAAATTCCTCTTCTAATAAGCATGTTACAGTAAAATCTGTTTAATCTCTGTTTCTGTTTAATCCAGTATTCAAACAACCAGAATTCTCATTTAACCAGCATTCCGTCCATCCCCAGCCGTCCCCTTCTTATGTGCCAGCCTCTGGCTCCTCAGCTCTTCTGCCCAGTGCTCATCTCCCACAGCGGCTCCCAGAGCAGCCACATCCCTCAGAGTGATGTGGAAGCTGCCTCTAGAGCAGCTCCCTGCCCGGTGCCTGCTGCTGGGAGTGGCTTCATGAACAGCCACACATCAGCCGACCACAGCATCAGCTCCTCACCCAGTTCCCACTGTCAGCAGCAGCTCCCCGTGTGGCTCCTTGCCCAGGGCCTGCCACTTTTGTGGCTCCCCGAGTGGCCACGCAGCAGCTGCCCCCAGAGCAGCTCTCACCCAGTGCCCACTGCCGGCAATGGCTCCCCACCTGGTGCAGCCATGCCCAAGTCCCACAAGCTGCTCCCCACCAACAAGGTAATGGGGCAGTGGTTGAGCAGGGGCCAGTGCTTAGGGGGACGGGGAGATGAACTTTGTTATCTGGCATATTTAAATAGTTGGCATCATTTTGGTCCTGGTGCTGCAGGATATGAAAGAGTTTACTGTATCTATCAAACTGCCTGACACAGAACTCATTTCCTTATTCCATCAGCCACTTCGGCCAACCTCGTGCTGGAAAATGACTTGGGTAATTTCTGTTGTCTCTCACTTCAAATCTCCCTGACATCATTTTCTCAAATATTTCAACTTCAGTTTATTGGATTTATTTTGCTAGACTGAAAGAATCATAAAACCTGGAGGGGGCTGATGCAACACAGATGCCAGAGAGAAGGTATTGTATTTTGGAAACTAGAAGGTATCATTTAAAGTAATTCTTTTCTTGATTCTTACCTGAGTGGTACAAAGCTGATTGATTGGGTTGGGGTATCTGTGCTCATACACAGACATGTCATTGAACCCAATTTTTCAAAGTGCTAATTAAATTCACTGATCAGGAATTTTCATAATTGGGAGCCTATATTTAGTCCAGGGATGGGCAGAATCAGCTGCAGGGGCTGGATCTGGTCTGCATTTCTCTCCAGCCTGCTCAGCTGATTAGCAGGGCCTGCATACTTACAGCCAGCGTGTGTTCAGCTGCCCCTCCCGCACCTTGTTTTGTCTGCAGCTGAGCTGCTCCTAAGAGTCTCCTGCTAGCTGTGCAGAGTGGGGTGGAGAAAGGGTTAGTGCTGAATTCAGGATGTTCCCCTGCACCCCATCTTTGCAGAGCAGGGACTGGGGAGAGGGAGATACGTACTGTAGCTGCTCCAGTCTGAAGCATGGATGGTAAGTGACTCAAGGGTGCAGGACAGGATGGGGGAGACAACAGAGCAGGACAGATTTCCATTAAAGAGAGACAGGGTGTCTCCTCTCAAACTCTCTGAGAGAAATAAGGGGATTTTGAAATATGCGGGGTCCTTTCGAAAAGGACCCCCCTGTAGCTGAGCTTTGCGCATTTGAAAACAGCACTTCCGAAGCGCTGTGGCTGGCAGGATGCTAATGAGGTGCTGAATATTCATTTCAGCACCTCCTTAGTATTCTTCTATTTGGCCATTAGTGTGGCCATTTTGAAGTTTTGACCAAGTGTGGCCACAGCCTGTCACATATACACTGCAGCACACCCTCAATCTGTGTCACAAAGTCTGCGTCTTTCATACACAAAATGTTTTCTCTTTCATATTCTCATACCCTTTGCCTCTCTCTGTAGCCTCCAGCCCCAAAGCCTCTGCCTGAGGCCCTGCCCTTTCTGGGGGGCCCAGAGGAGGCCTACAACCAGTACCAAAATTCACACCTCTATGAAAATGATTTCCCACCCCTGCTTTAATCACGCAGTTTCTGAAAATTGGACCTGTAAAAGCAATGGTCAAATTAAGCAAATAGTGGCCATAAAATAATACCAGCATCACTCTTGTGACATGAGTTTGTACAGACTCTGTTGTTTCTTTTGTTTTTTTCCGTTTCCAATCACTATGGTGTTGTGCATGCTTTAATTTGAACAGGTTTGTGGCCATTATCAGATTTATGCATGCTGTCAGTGCAGCCAATTTAAGGGAACTGAATAAAGTACAATGATCTCAAACCTGCATGCAATATGGTTGCAATAAGTAATGTGGATGGGATCTAAACTGTATTCCCTAGACAGGCTAAAGCAGATTGCTGACTCAGTTGTGTATGCATTGCGGTTGTCTGTCTGCAGAGTTAGTAAGATTCCAGACATGAGACCTGTGAACTAATCCCATTAATGTTCATGAAGTGGTAAGTCTGTACATAATGTTATTTAAATAGGGACATTATTACACTGTTGAACTTTTCAGAAAAGATATTCTGTTATTCTGGGACTATACGAAGTTTGGAATAGTGGGTGAACTTTAGTGAACATTACCATTTTTCCTCCTAATCTAGCTCCTTGCATCCATTACTCTTCCTCTTTGATGGGGTGGTGGTCAAGCGTGTATATGTAATGAAACACAGCTGCATGCGTACAGACAAGACAGTATGTCATTGGTAAGAATCAAACCCAGTGTCTGCCAGGCATCATACCACAAGTCTCTTGCTTTTATAAAGTGATCAGACAGATGCATAAGTAGAGAATGTAAGTTAAATTGTGCAGTCTCCAAAAGCTGATTGGTTGGGTTGGTGCATCTATGCTCATACACAGGTATCTATCAAACTGAAATTTGTAAGCTAAAATTTGGGGGAATTACAGGTATTATAGAAGTTACACAGTCAAACTTTATTTTCTGATTTCTTCAGCTTCCAACATGTTACGACTGGAGCCATGCACATATACCAACTTTGTCTCTTCATCCATATCTGGGGGAGGGGTGGGGTGGGGTGGAGTGGAGTGGAGTGGAAAGGCATGATATCCATGTCCACATCAATATTCCTTCTATTTTTTTCCATCCAGGGGTAGAAAAAAAATTATGTGCACCAAGGCATGTGCATATGTGCACCACCAGTGGAAACACATGCTGTTGGTTGTGGAAGCTGTGGGTGCTCTCCTAATCAGTGGGGCGACTCCTGAATCTCTCCCGGGCAGCTGTGCAAGTGCTTGGTTTATAGGGAAGACTGATCCACATCCAGGGATATAAAGCGGATATCCACAGATTTGCAGGGTTCTAGATACAATTTTTGTATCTGCATCCGTATCTGTAAAAATGAGCCTGCCCATATCCATGTCCCCAAATGTATATACCTGTGGTTTTAAAGAGGATACCTATAGATTTGTGGGGCTTTATTTGTGACTCTTGAAGTTCCTTACCAAATTTTGTGCTGGTTCTGCAGTATACCCAAGGCAGTGGATTCAATGTCTGTGCTTTAAGATGATGCGGTTACTACAGTAGCACAGATCCATTATTTTTTTGTCCTCTGAAGAGAATAGCTTCCCTGTCTGCAGTTGCAGTTGCATAGATAATGCCCCTGAAGCCATGCTTCAACAGGGACCAAGACTATGCCATAAATACTGTGTATAAAGGGTGCATACAAATAAACCATTTTGTTTTCCACCATTTAACCAATCCCCAAATGACTCACTTTCCACTTAATCTCACCAACACATGATTTTTCTATTCACTCTGTTATTCATCTTAATAATAAATCAAGCAGAGCAGAAGAAATCTGCCTTTTAGAAGGCACTAGAAGAGTGCATACTCTATACTCTTTGAAATCTCATTTCTCCTCACATCACAGGTATCTTTACTAATTATATAATTGCACTTGGACGGCATAAAAGTTTACCAAAATCTTTGGAACATGAGCAAGAGGCTGTCACAAGAGTTCAGCCTAACAAATGGCTGGAATGGACAGGTGGGCAAAATAGGTTTAGTTTTTCCTTTGGTTTTTTGGACATCATAGATAAGAGACTGTGAACTGTAGTAGTGTAGTAATAAGTAGTAGACTGTGTAGTAAGAGCAGTATTCCTTCTGGAAAGATGATTCTGATCCCTCAGTTTTGTTATAATGGGTACTTGAACAGGGTTTGCTTTAGTTAGGTTACAAAACTGTTACATTTTTTCTTTCTTCAGATGGTTGTAATTTTCCCAACCATTTGTTTTTTTGGGATGAAATTTTCTGTTTTGTCTCTGCTGAAGGCCTGTAGTAGTATTTGGATATTTTGGAGGAGGTGAAAGTAAGAGGATTAGCTATTCTCATGGCAAGAGTGATGAGAAAATTTAAAACACACAAAATCCTTTCCGCTCTTCTTGAATTTTGTGCGGTTGCAAAAAGGTTTAAAATGTAAGTATTTAGCAATCAAGAGTTAGTTCAATTTTAAGATTATTAAGTAAAACTTTTTAGAACTCAGAAGAATACTGTAAATTTAATGTATTCTGGCAACATTATCTCTGTATTCTTCTATTTTTGCCTTGTAAATATGAACAATTTTTTTTCAGTTCACATATGCCACAAAATGTACAGACTGTACAATATAAGCAAGTCTGTCAGCCTTGACATTGGGAGTTGACTAACTTTTGAGTCTTTTATATTCCACATTTGCACAGCACTGATATTGATTTTTGGTTTAATTATAATAAAAATAAGAATATTCATAGCTTTTATAGGTTAGTTGTCCTTTTTCTTCTTGTTTTTCCTGGAGCGTCAGTTGTCTCTTTCCATCTGACACAGTTAACTTCTATTTGTCTCTGTTGTGTATGTAAGTGTATGCTTACACACATGCTCCTTGGAGCTCTGTTTTCTTTGCCTTTGTTTAATCCATCTCTTACTAGACAGCATGACACAGCAGTCTGAGTCAGATAGTAGGTAGTGATTTGTTTTCCTTTGCAGTTTATGCCATTGTAAAGAAATATGTAGTATGAAATATTTTTAAAAGGGGAGGCACTGATTTCATAGGACTAGTTATGTTTTAATAAATGGATGAGTTTTATACAATCACTGATAGAGAAAATATCATCATGAAACAAAAGCCTAGATAAGAGCTGGTTGTCACTCAAAAGTAATTCTAGTCTGGATTCATGTGTGACAGTTCCTGGATATTTACTTCAGAAAATAACATGTACTTAATGGTCTTGTTCAATACTAGAAAAGTTTCACAGTAAAATTAATGCTAATTAAGAGCTTTGCTTCATAAAATGATTTCGTCTTGGCCACCTACCCAGTCTGTTAGAATTGTTTTTTTTTTTTTTTTTTTAATTAAAAGCCTTTCAGTGCTTTATTACAAAGCAACACTAGCATCGTTTTTATCTGTCCTTTACAGGGGAGATAATACCCTAAGTGTCTCCTGAAAGACCTGAGCAAAATTTCATTTATTTGAACTGAGAATCAGTATTTTTCCCTATGATAGGCAGGAGAGACATGAATTTTAAACCAGGAAAACCAACTGTATCAAGTATATATCATTTTGTAGGCAAGCAGAATTCATAAAGATGCTCCTCAGAAATATTTTGGAATGCTGACATTTAGCTGATCACCATGACATTTCTAAGTTAATGCCTTGCCACGAGCAAGGGCATTTCATATTTCTCTCTGACGTATTGTTTCAGACTAAGTACTCGGGCAAATGAAAGCATCTTTTTTTGCCTTCTGTTCTCATTTTTAATGTAACTTTCATAGCCCTAAAGCTCAAGATTTAAATTTTGTGGTTTTTTTTTAAATTGGTAAGCAAAAGCTTATCTACCTTTAAAACACTGCAGCAGCACTGCCGTGCCTCTGCACCACTGTAGCCCTTCAGTGTAGACACTGCTTTTGCGGAAAGGAGGGTTTCTTCCCTTGGTAAAAGTAACTGACCTCCTGAGAAGGTAGAAGCTAGGTTGACCTAGGAGTTCTTCCATTTACCTAGTGTTGTCCACAAAGGGGTTAGCTTAGTGTAATTGCGGATCTGTCACACCCTGAGATACAAGTAAATTCCTACTTTGGATCAGACCCTAGAGTCTGGTGCACAGGATGGAAACTTCCAAAAACTTCTAGTTCACTGCCCATCTCAACCCCTATCAAAAAGTGAATGTGCAAACCCCACAAAAAAGATTTTAAAATCTATAGCCCTGATATTGGACTGAGTTTCATCCAGAAGCTGTCCTGTACTTGCACTACCCCCCTTGTAAGTCCAGGGGTGTTCTACCAATACAGAGCTTGTAGAAAAGGCATACGTTTAAAATGTTTGTCTTGAAAACAATTATTTATAAGTTACCTTTTCGATGGGAGATTTAAAGGAGGTGAGGGTGGAGGCACAGTAGATAATGTCAGGAAGGGAGAGATAGACAGACATCTACCTGAGAGAAGTTAAATCAGCTGGCATGAAACACTCACAGGGATTGTCTATACTTGTGGTGGCATTTGAGTTACGTGTAGGTATGGGCAGCAGTGAAAGATAGACTGTGTCCTGTGTGGGGTAAGTAGCTCTGGCATGGGTGAAACAAGAGTGCTATGTCTACACTACATTCCCCTTTTGAAAGGGGAATGCAAATGAAGAAGATCAAAAATGCAAATGAAGTGCTGATTTACAGATCTCATGCTTCATTTGCATAATCTCACACGACTGTGTTTTCAGAGGAGACTTTTTCAAAAGCAAAAACAGATGTGTAGATGGGGTTCCTTTGTGGAAAAACCCCATTTTTGAAAGAACCTTTCTTCCTGAAACAATGACATATTCATGTCACCACCTCATTAGCATCTTCTGAACTGCCTCATTAACATGCCCCTTCCGAAAGGAGGGGGCAAGTGTAGACGTAGCTGTGGAGAATGTGGAAGGAAGAGTTTTTGAAGACAGTTGGAGGATAAGTCCCTTCTCAATAACTACATCTCTTTTTATCAAGAAAACTAACCCTGAATTTCCCATTCTGAGGTTGTATGCAGAAATGAGTGACTTGGTAATTATTTACTGTAGTGTTATCTGTTTTCTTGTTATTGTACGATGTACAGCTCATTTGCCATTGTGTTCTCTTACCATGAGTGCAAGAGGTTGATGAACTGAAAAATGAAAATACAGTGTTTTTAAGGGCAACCCTCCTCCCCACTTTTATGTTTTCGGCCATATTCAGTCTTATAAAAAAATTCTGGCTGAGTGTGTGATATATGCGTTTGTCACAATGTTTGTTTATAACAAATGAGTACATTGTGAAGAGAGAGAGAGAGAGAACTTATCTGTCTATATGAAATTATCTGTTGGAATTTACAAGGGGATAGGAAATTCAACTGTAACTTTTCTAGCATCCTAAATTTGTGAATTCTTATGCCTGCTTCATGAAAGGAAAATAGATTAGATTTTGGTACTCTAAACATATGCAGTGGCCCTAATTCAGGAAAGCACCTAAGCATATAACTAAGTCTTTCTGTATTTGAAGCAAGACTTATACCTGCACTTGACATAAGTACTTAAAACAGGGCTACAGTCCACTTTTTAAAATGTAGCTTTCCTTGCATACTGTTAGGCCATGGCTACACGAGCCCCTGTCTTTTGTGCTAGTGAGCCACTTTGGCAGGTTCTAATGAGGCGCTTTCATGAATATGCAGCACCGCATTAGCATAATGGCAGCCACGAGGATTTTGAAAGTGCCACTTTCGAAACATGCACTGCTCATGTAGACAGGGGCCTTTCGAAAGGACTCCCTGGACTTCAAAAACCCCTTCTTCCCAAAACCAAGTGGGAAGAAGGGGCATTCGAAGTCTGGGAGGTCCTTTTGAAGGGCCCCTGTTGACATGAACTGTGTGCGATTCAAAAGCAGCACTTCTGAAATGCGCATGGCTGCCATTATGCTAATGAGACACTGCATGTCCATGGCAGCACCTCATTAGCATCTGCTGAAGTGGCTCATTAGCATGCCCCTTTTGAAAGCCAGGGGCTACTATAGTCATGGCCTTAGTGTACCCACTAGTGCAGTTACAAACTGGTGGCTGACTATCAGTTGTGGGAATTAAGGAAAATTGCTGATGTATGCAGGGTTTAGGATAGTCCATCCTGCCCAGATAGGATTTTCTGCAGAACTACATCAAATTCCGAGCTATGACAAGAATTTTAAAAAATGCTGGCTGAGAAGCTTGCTGGGCCACTGATGCTGATTTTCAGTAACATTGGAGAAATTCCAGAAGACTGGAAGAAAGCTAATGTTGTGCCAGTAATTTAAAAGAAATGATAATCAGGATGACCTCTCTAAATTACAGACCTGCAAGTTTGATATTGATCCTTGGCGAGGATAATTGAGCAACTGACTCAATAAAGCATAACAGCAGAGTCATTATAGTTAATGTGAATCAAATTGGATTTATGGAAAATAGATATTGTCAAACTAACCTGATGTTTTTCTTTTAATGAGATTACAAGTTTGGTTGATAAAGGTAATAATGTTGGTGTAATATATGTATGCTTATGTAGGGTGTACATTTGATTAAAACGCACAATGATTTGATTTAAAAAACTAGAAAAATATAAATTTTACATAGCATACATTAAGTCTAGTAAAACAGTAACTGTCCATGTCAAATCATAAACAGGTGTATTTCTAAAGGGGTCCTGAAGGATTAATTCCTGGCCCAACACTATTTTATATTTTTGTCAATGACCTGTAAGAAAACATGAAATCATCACTTTTAAACAGGAGTTAGAGGTTCAGTTTTTGTAGTTGGGGTGGTGAGTACCACTGAAGCAAACTGTAAACCCTGTCTATAATGGAAATCACTGGTAGCCTGGGAGAAGCACTTCATCCAACACCTGTGCTTTTAAAGTTTGTAGATGACACAGAAGTTGGAGGAAGTAGTAAATAAGGAAGAGAACAGGTCACTAATACCATCTGGATGAATTGATAAACTGGGCATAAGCAAACAATACACATTTTAATATGGCTAAATGTAAATATACACCTAGGAACAAAGGATTGACTGACGGAGCGGAGAACTCTATCCTGGGAAGCAGTGACTGTGAAAAAGATTTGGGGGTGTGGGAGTGAACGTGAGCTGCCCGTGTGTTGCTGTGACCAAAAAAAGCTAATGCAGTCTGGAAATAGGGCCTACTTTTTTAACAGTGAAAGTGCTTAACCATTGCAACATTCAAGGTTTTTTGTTTTGGGGTTCAAAATTTTCTATAGGCCCGTTCTTTTAAACAGCAACATGTAAATGATGCTTCCAGGTACATCTATCTAGTTCTAGACCTCTATATTAAATATTACCATTCATAGATAGTGAATGTCAACACTTCTGCTGGCCACATAAGACATAATGAAGTTTTATTTTAAAACAACAAATTGTGATTTAATGTAGATTTTCATGAGGCAAGTGTGGTGATGGGAGGCATATGGAATTCGGAAAGTTATGGTCATCTGAGGGAAAAAGAGTTTTGTTTAAGGTAGCAGCTGGAATGAGTCTCCTTGTATTGTCACTAACGGGGAGAAAAATGTTAAGTCTGCATGAGGAACACACATTGAGCCAGGGCAATTTGGAAGGGCAGAGAATTTCACTGTTGCGTATAGTTTGCAGAGAGGGATAATAGAAGTCAGTCAAATTCTGTCCATCAACGAATTGTATTTTCTGTCCCTGGCTGTGTATGATGAAATTACATGGTTCTGGCTTTACTGGGACCATCACAGAGGCAAGGATGTGCTAAAGTGGCAAATAATGCCACCCTTTGAGAGCACACTCTTTAAAATATGTTCCGGGTGTCTAAAAGCCAGTAGAGGGAGGAATTTCACTTCAAAAGCTATTGGTGACCTCTGCCTTGTAACAAAAGTGAAAAGAGGGATTATTTACTTTGAGAGGAAGAAAAATAGAACAGTCATGAACAGTGACTATAGTATTAATGTCCCTGAATTGTTCCTTTTATGTACTTATAGATGGTTGCAGTGACAGCTTTTCTGTAGTTCGTGTGCATTCAGTACTTTAAACTTTACCCACGTCAAATTTCTCATTCCTCCTGCTGAGGTGCTAGGACTGGGTCTTTCAGGGTTTGGAGTGAGGGTTTTTGTTTTTAATTTTAGATTTTATTTTATCTTACTGTTCCTTCCTCACCCTACATGAGTTCTTGAAAATATCTGAACCATTTTTCTTTAGATCTTTCAGAAATAAGTAAATAAATAAGAATTAGCTTACGATCTGAGAACAAACTTGACAAATTTCAGACAAAATGGTGAAAGTTTAACAAGTAGATGAAGCAGACCATTCAGAATGCAAATATTTGGGTAGCCTTGGCTAAAGACATCATGATGCACTCTACCTATAACCTTGACTGGAAGGCAGCTCATTGAAAACGTGAAACTGAGCAGTGTAATTTTGCAGAGACTAGAGATACGGATATTCTCAGCCTTCCTTCTGAAAGTTCCATCAGCTTCACTTCTTCTATGTCAAACGTCCATTCATAAGGTAGTATTTGTAAGTATGGGATTTTAACTTTAAGAGTATTCTATTAAACTTTCAGTTCATAAACCTATTCCTATGCTTGGTCAAAGCTGTGCTGATTGGACATAGTCAATGTGAGTGCATCAGCATCAGCACTGGAGGAAGGAAACAGGGAGACTGAAGAGCTGAACAGTGTCAGTGCGGGCAGAATCGCGGGCAACAAACCCCCCGCTGACCCTGCACCAGCGTTCCGTCCGGATCCCCACAGGGCCTCAGACGAGGGCAAAGAAGAGACGGCAGAAGCCCACCGACAGGCAAAGGCTGCTCCGCTCCTCAGCAGGCTAACCCCACCCACCTCCGGCAGGGGGCCTAGAGACCAGCGTTGTGCTAGAGGGGAGAGGCTGGGGAGAAGCTAATTCCCGGTAGGTCAGGAGCTGGCTCACTCGTTAAAGGCAAGGGTGAGACAAGGAGAGGAAAAATAAACTAAGTAATGTCTGTGTTTATTAACCAAAAAACAGCAACATATAAACGAACAAACACTGCACATGAACTAAACTTGTAGAACTATTCATTAACAACTAACTTAACCAAATTTAATTATTATAAAAATATGTAGTCTAAACACTTACGCTAAATATTAACAAGAGTTCCATGGACGGAGCTTATGAGAGACTTCTCTTATGAGAGAAAAGGGTAAAAAAGACTTCAATGAGTTTTGAAATAAGTTTTTTCTCCGAGCTAGGGAAGATAAATTAGTTTTTTACCCTTATATGCTCTGGATGGCTAGATGAGCCACCCTATTGGAAAACCTTGAGGTCCAGCCTATCAAGGTTTCCTCCCAACTGAGATAATATATTACGAATTTCCCAGTGGGGATTGGAGAGAGAAAGAGGGAAGGTTAGGAGGAAAAAGAGAAACCTTAGCAATAACAGTTAACTAACTAACAAAGCCTCGACTATGGGCTTATTAATCAATTGCGCAGCTCGGAGCAAATAATTTTAACTCCGGGTTATGGCTCTTAGTTGATCCGGTAAAAACTGCAACCTGAGCCACAGTCTGTTAAATCCCCCTACACAGCCCGAATTAGGTTTTAGAGTTAGTGTCTCAGGGCGTAGAGGGGGTTTTGCGTGTCCAATCAGGTGTAAGGGTTCAGTCCGGTAGTCTAGTTGAGTGCGTTGGTCACGTCCGGTGAAGAAGAATCAAAGCGACGAGCAGCGAGAGCGTAGGTGCTGCGAAGGTGGCAGGCTCTAGGCTTCAACTGATGTGTGCGCAGTACTCCACCCTAAGGGTGAAGCCAGTTCGACACACACCAAATTCACCTTTGAGCTGCTTGTCGGCGGCGAGGTCGGGGGTGCCGCAGTGATTTGACAGGCTCTGGGTACTAACGAGCGAGAGCGCAGTACCCCACCCTAAGGGTGAGGCCAGTTCGCCCCTCACCCAATTTACCTCAGAGCTGCTGCCTAAGCTCTTTTAGTGTGTGTGATTCAGCTAGTACCTCAGCAGGGCGGACCCTGCTGGGCGGAGGTGGAATTGCTTCAGGGAATCTTCAAAAAGTCTTCACCTCAGAGGCAGCTGGTACCAAGTCCCACGAGCGCTGTGGGGCGCTGCCTTATATTCCCTGATCTCATACATTATTCATGAGTCTATTTACATACGGACGTTCTGAAGGTCCTGCTTTCAAACAGGTCCTTCTCTAGAAGCTGCCTCACCTTTGTCCAATGAGGAGCCTGGATTTTAAATCCATGATTTTGAAATGTCTGTGAGTTCAGGTTCCCAGTAAAACCAACTGACACAGAGTGACCGTTACAGGGGGCTGCTAACTGGCAGCCTATGTACCTTTTAGAGTGTACCTGCCCCTGTAATGATATTAAAGGCCCAAGGCTTGTTTCCCCTGGCCCACGGGGACAATTATGCCCAAGGGATGAAAAATCCCTGACAAACAGTAACTAAATGATTAACATGGAAAGCACAACTTTCATTGTTTGACATTTTTAGAAATCTTCCCTAGCCTGTTTCATATTACTGATTCTAGTTTTAAACTGACAGATTTGCAGCTTCACTTGAGTATTATTTAGTAAGAATGAGTCAGTAGACAGGTGTTAGTGCCTTTGTTTGCTCAGCAAAGAAGTGGACATGTTGACGTAAGCCCTTGTACTTTAGTTGGAGTGTAAGTCATCTGTAGGTCTCCTCTGTGGCCCATTCCTGGTCGTGGTGAGGTGGCTTGTGTGGCTCAATGACCCGGAGGCTATGACAGCAGGAGTTACAGCTCTTGGAAGGGATCACCAAAGCTAGACCGGTCAAAGGCGAGAGGCTAGACAAATTTGAATTACCTCTCCCTGAGGTAAAATGGATTGGCTTAGGGTTAACAACCCTTCCGTAAAAACCAAAAGTTACATAAACATCTACAAAGCAAAGAAGTGGAATAAGGTATTAACAGAAAAATGAGTCCTGGTAGAAGCCTTTTAGTTTGGCATAATTAGGTAATGTGACAGATATAATTTCCTGCAATATTGTTAAAATACTTCATTGTATTGCCTGTGTATCTTCTTGTTGACTGGGATTGCATGTAACTTCTGTAGCAAGGATATACTACAGATGTAATACCTTGGAGTTCAAAAGACTGTATTGGAAATGTGCCAGACAAGGGCTGCTTCTACTCTTGTCCCCTCCCCTTGGAAGGGGCATGGTAATGAGGTGCTAACGTGCATATTCAGCACCTCTTTAGCCTAATGGCAGAGGTGCATATTTAGAACGGCAGATAGACAGTGAAGATGGGGGCAGCTTCGCAATAAGCACCCCACTTTGACATTCCCTGACTCCCACAAAACTAGATTGGAGTAAGAGAAAGTTGAAGTGGGGCGCTTATTTCAAAGGTCAACCTGCAATTCGAAGTCTGCACTTCGAAATTTGCACTGCTGCTGTAATGCTGTTGAGGTGCTGAATATGCACATTAGCACCTCATTAGCCTGCTTTGAATTGCCTTGGGGGCAAGTTTAGAAGCAGCCAAGTATGGACTTTTGGGACGTATGTGGATTTCTTGGGGAATCCCGAGGGAGAGGTTAATGCACATTCCCTAGCTTGGGTTATACAAAATCCCAGGCCTTTGAAGTTTTGTCCGGAGGAGATGGTCATGGTTTGCTGATTACTATTACAGAAAACACAGATCAAAACCCCAAGCACTATAAAAAACTGACTCATCTGCCCAGTCTTGTTTCTGGATCTCAAACAAACAAAATTGTGGATGCTGAAGGACTAAAACGTACCAGAACCCTAGGTGGGAGTTGGTCTGGCCTCTGTTAAGTTTTTGGCATGCCTGCAGATGCTTTTATTGCTTTAATATGTTTTCTCTGTGATACTTTCACCCTGTGTGGTAATTTATAACTATGCTTGGAAGGATAAGATTTTAACTGGTGAATATTGATCTAACTGTACACACACAAACCGAAGAAAAATATTTCCATCAATAATAATAGAAATGTCTAGATAGGTAAAGTAAGAAAAATGTTGTCTGAGAACTTCTTAGAGTTTGATTTAAGGATGTTCACTTTTTGTACTTTGATATGTGAGGTTGACAAGCTGTGTTTTAATGGTTAAAGCTTTAATTTTTTTACTCTTAACATTTAATGTCATTAAATTATTGTCATACCCACGCTGTTGTCTGATCCTCTCACAATCATTTTCAGTGAAAACTGAAATGATTAAAAATTAAAAACTGAAATGATTAAAAATTGAAAAAATGCTTTAAGAAAAGCACTGGTATTATCAGTTGACAAGGAAAGTCAAATTCTTCCAAGCCTGTTTGTAACTGTGGACAAATCTCTAGTTGTAACCTTCAGAGAAAAAGTAAAGCACAGGTTCTGGCCTTTTAGTAGGCAGTCTGGTTTGCTTGGACCTACCACAGTATAAAGCATGTTCTAAAGCAAGTGTTAAGTTGACCTCAGGCCAGACTCACTAGGATTAACCCTTGGCAGGCCACCAGATGCTTTATTTACCTGGCTGTTTGCAGACGTGGCTACTTGCGACTCTAGTTGGTTGCAGTTCACCATTCCCAGCCAATGGGAGCTGGGGAAAACTACTCTTTAAATTAAGTGTCTTCTGACTTAATTTAGAATATCTCCGAAGTGTATGACACTAGTTTGGATCTCATTGATAAGAGTACTTTGCACTTGTGTACATTTATCCCCCAAGGTATGCGAGGGTTGATTTCCAGTGCTGGGTGGGTTAGGGCTGCAGGGGTGGTGGACGGGTGCGGTTGGGCGGGGGCATGCAGGGGGTTGGACCCGGGCAGCAGGGGGTTGGGGCAGGGGTTGAGAAAAGCTAGGGGGTTGGAGCTGGGACTGCAGGGGTGGTGGCCAGGAGGGTTGGAGCTAGACCCCTTCACACATGCAGATGCATTGGGGGTTGGGAGCCCCAGGCACAAGTTGAAGCCAGAGCCCCGCATGCAGGGGGGTGTGAGCTGGGGCTGCGAGGGTTGTGGGAGTCGAATGAGGTGAACCAGGGTGGGGGGAGGTTAGCTGGGATGGTAGAGCCTCAAATGCCTGCAGTGGCTGACAACCTGAGCGCCTGTGTAGGGTGGGGGGGTATCAGCTGGAGACAGGGGGGTTGAGTCGAGTGGAGGGGGATTGAACGGGGGGTGAACCACGATGAGCGTGGGTTGAGCTGGTAGCACGGTTAGAGCCTCTGTGAATGCTGGTGGCAGCTGACAGCTGGAGCCCCTCGTGCTGAAGGGTGAGGTGGGGCCGGAGGGGGTTTGGGGTGGGGTTGGAGGCGGGTCTGCAGGGGTTGGATAGGAGCCCCCCAGCATGTGACTGAACCTCCCTTCTGGGAGTGTTGAGCCAGGGTGTGCGGGGAGATGAGCTGTGGCCACAGGGACAGAGGAGTTGTCGGGGCCGGGGGGAGTTGAATGGCAGTGTACTGGTGCGGCTGTCAAGCAGTGCCGCTCTGGGTAGCAGGGGAAGGGGGTTTCAGCCTGCCTGGCTGCCCACAGGGGCAGGCAACTAGGCGGGCTAAAAGCCTTCCCCCTGCCTTCCCAGAGAGGTGCCTAGTGGAAAGGGCTCTTAGCCTGGCCGGCTGCCTGCAGCTGTGGAAAGCTAGGAAGGCTGAGAGCCAGCAGCTTCAAATTGTGTGAAACTCACGTTAAAGCGAGTTTTGTGCAATGTGAAACAGCATAAAGCAAGGGATAACTTGACGCTTGCTTCTTGCCCCATGCGTAGCGCATAAGTATGAGTCATGAGTGTAAGTAGGAATAGGGGGTCAGCCGCATATGAGCAAGGTTGCGTATTCTGAGACCTTACTGTAATTTCATTGATTTCTTTGCATTTGCTCTTGATTAGCTGTGATCAGACCCGTGTCAACCTCCTCTACTGTAATGGACACACAACATGTATAGCTAGGCAAGAACAAACTGAAATTATCTGAGCTCGAAATTGGGAAGTTTAGCTCTGAACCCAGTTTATCTGAAGTTACTGTTTGGATTCAGTAGCCAGCTATTATGCAGCTTTTTACTGGTAATGTTTACAAGTAAACCAACAGGTCCAGGTTAATAATTGTGGTTATTCATCTAGGGAATATTTGTTTCTGCTCATATCAGCTTTTCATCGGCATCATTTTCTTGACACCTCTCTGACAACTAGTTCTGAATGTTTGTGCTCAGAGTTTGTGAGAGTCAATGGCTACAGTTGTACTAGCATGTTTTGTAGGCAAAACTGGGGTTTGTAAACAAAACTTGTGGAGCGTGCACACACAAAATGCGTTTTGTCAACAGAAACTGTCAACAAAGAAGCTGTGTAGATACTCTGAGGGCCCTTTTGTTGACAGAAGAGATCAAAAGATGGATCTGCTTTTGTACGTACGCACGATCTGTCAACAGAAGTTTTGTCGGAACATCTCTTCCGACAGTAACTTTTAGACAGATCGCTGTAGTGTAACTGTAGCCAACACGTCTGCCATTCTAATGGCTACAGCCGTGCTACCGCTGCTGTGATGTTAAATCAAGTGGGAGAGGTTATTAAAGTGCAGTTCTGTTTTACACACCAGTATGAGATTTCCTTCTAATGAATCAAAAATTTCATAGAACATGGGGAAATGTCCTCCCACCTGCCATTATGTAACATGATTTTTTTCTTCCAGTGGTCTTTATAAAGAGCAACCACTTTATTTTATTTGATTTTATTTGAAGTCCTGCTAGGAAAAGAGTAAGGGGAACGCTTTTATTAATGCTTCCGTTAACTCTGGAGAGGTTTCCTGGATTGTAGGTTTAGGTGCTCTCATTCTGTCACTCAGAGTTAATACAGCAGGATTGTACTAGAATTTAGCTGGTGTGATTCCAACAGCTTCAGTTGCCTGCAACATTTTCCTCCTTTTTACTGTGGTTTTTAATATCTTCCTTTTTCATGTCAGTTCCCTTATCTATTTGCACTGAGAGTTTTGGAATTAATTTTGTATTATATCGTGTCTTATTTATTGAGAACTTTTTTTGAGTACAGGAAGTGGTAAACATTAGGCAATTAAACAGTGAAAGATTAACAATTCAGAAGTGTTGGTGTTTGGTTATATGTAGTATATTGATTATTAATCTTGCTTTTTTGTGAAAGCACATAGTATAAACCTGTGCTGACTCTGTCCCAAAAATAACTCCTTATAAACATAGTAATTTTTATTCATATGGTGATTCATTTAATTTCAAATCCATGGCTAAAGAAACATTCTGCAAAACACATCTATGCACACCCATAAGAGATGTGAAACATAAGCCGAAAGTCTCCACCACGCAGTTTGCCTCATGTTCCAACTCAGTCCAGTGTGTTCCTCTCCTTGCTTGGCTGCTCAGGAAGATGAAAGTGATGGTGGATCTTATAGCACAGAAAATGCCATCTGAAAATGATGTTCATGTGGCCAGGAGCTACCTGACGAAGATTCTGAGAAACTCCATGAGGTACAGTACTGGTTTTACAAAGTCCGTCATTCTAATTCCTCTCCCTGGCAGAATCTCCCATACTGGTTTTTTCTGGATTTGCCAAAAAGGATGAAAGTTCTCTCCTCCCACATCCATTTCCTCATACACTAAATGTTGCCTGTGATGTGATAGTGTAGTCTTGTGTTTCACTTGTCACATGTGTTAAAAAGTTCATTTTCTCATACTTCAAATTCTTTGTTGCATTGATGGCAGAAATGAAGCACTTAAGGTATAGTTTTAAGAGCATACCAAAAAAATCCAACTGTGTATTACTTCTCTGATATCAACAGGACCAGAATAAACTAAGGAAATACCTCCTAGCTGTTGCTAGCAGCAAAGCAGACACTGGTGTTCCCTAATCCTTGGGTATTAGCCAGTGTCCAGATATGTCTAGAAGTGAGCTGCACAAGGCTGAGCTGCTGCTCTTGGGGTGAAGGACTGAAGTCCCACTCCTGGAGCTTGTATACAGTGACGCTGTGATCGCTTCACTTCACTTACTTTCTTCTTGTTGCTTCTGAGACAGAGTTTAATAAAACTCTACTTAGTCTCATGGAAAGAGAGAAGACCAGCGTGAATTTTCTTGTTCATTGCAGTAAATAAAACACGTCCAAAGCATAAACAAAAATCTACTGAAGTGCTTAAAATCTCTGGGAATCTTAGGTTTGGTCTGCACTAGGGAGGTAAGTTGATTGCAGATACACAGTTCTAGCTACAGCAATTCTGTAGCTGGAATCAACTTACCTGCAGTCCGCTTACCTGGCTGTCCTCACAGAGGGAGGTCGTGAGATTGAAGACTACAGGGGTTGACAGCAGACCACAGATAGCTCAATTTCATGCATCTCTACCAGGCGACCAAAATGAAACTCCAGAAGATCAACACTGAATGGCTCAATTTTCCTAGGAATGTAGACATACCCTTAGATGAGCCCCTCTTGTACAAATGGCCCCAGGAACTCTGTCATACTATAGCTGCCTTGTGGAAATACTTAGTTTATTGTATGTGGAGATCTTGGGAAGGTAGCTAACAGGAATCTGGCACAATCTTTCAAATTGCCTGTTGGCCAGGTAGTCTCAAAAAAGGGATTTTTGCAGAACAGAGGTGGGGTTAAATATTTAACTTTAGTTTGCTTTAAAAGCTAGGGACTATTTTATAATCCAGTTAAAAGAAAGAGTATGCATAAAGGAAGGAAAAGATGCTGTTAAAGTTCTCAGGAGCTCAGGAGTTCTAGGTTCTGGATGCAGCTCTGTGCTCTTGAATAAGTTACTTATCTTTGCTAGGTACAATTTTCAAAACCTCTTCGACTTTCAATGAGGCCTAGGTTTCAAAGCACCTAAGCCACACCTACAAAATAAACTTTGCATGTTATAAAATGAAACATAAAGCTCTCTAGTCTTTTGGGTAGTTAAAGTTCTGAATAAATTCAAGGTACCTATATGCATGTCTTAAAAATACATCCACAAAACGTGCATACAATTAATGCTTCATTGTCTGCATATCTAGTGTTTTGAAGGCAAGCTAGCATCTTTTCAATACTGGTTTGTAGAGCATTGCATAGTACGTTGTAATTTATACTTATTTTTCATTGATATTGTCTATAATGTCTCAATTTAATTAGATTTGCTGCCCAGTGTTTTCCATTACATGCCCTCTTATTAGGAGCTCTGCATTAAAAATAGGTACTCTCACTCTTTTATTTCAGAAGAAGTGATCTAGCCTGCAGGCCTCACTCCTGGCATGCAACCAAATTCACAGAGAATCAGCCTGAGCCAGCCACATCACAGCTCTCTTCAACCAATGCCTGCCCTTCCTGGCACTCCCGGTATCATGCAAGGTGAGTTTCTGTTTAAGCTGCACGCATCAAACTCAATGGTAAGAAAACAGTAGTGTGCTTCGTATTCATGGTTGCAAACCATGAACTTGGAATCTTCTGATTTCATTTGTATTAGTCTGTTTTTAAAAGTGAAATTAATATTAAGAATTCCCAATATATCAGCAAGTGGGTGAAGAGTTGCTACTAGCAATATAGTTCAGAAATATATTTATTTAAGTATGTATGTAATTAAACTGCAGCTGAAAGGAGTGGGTCTGTCCCACGAAAGCTCACCTACTAAATTATTTTGTTAGTCTTTAAAGGGCTGTTTTGCAGCTGAAAGGTATTTTTTCTTTTTGCTGTACGTTTCTTTTCAGTGTCCACTTTTCATTGTCCTAAATCTTAATGAAAGTAGGTGGAAGGGTCTACTGGATGCTCCTAATATCTTCAGTAGAAAAGGAAAAATACCAGAGTTATTGTTTGAAAGCAGGATTACTTGAAACAAAGATACGAACGCTTCCTGTGGCAGGGGGTGGTGGCGAACATAGCATTTTTGTTTAGACTTTAAGATACTGGTTGTTTCATTAGTGAAATTACTTTCCATAATCTGACCTCTACTGTGGTTCTGTTATGCTGGTTAGTATTTTTTTATAGTAAGTAGTAAGGACAACGCAATGACTGTCTTCTCTGGTTAAAAAAACTTGTATTTGTTAGGTATCTTTCAACCCTGTAATGGAAATCCTGGCATCCTGGTTTCGGTCATTAAACGTCTTTCGTTTTTAGTAGAGCGTGCTAGGATTTAATTACAGGACTTATTAGTTTTCTCCTTATAAATTACACTCTTTTAGCAACAAGTTTCATGAAAATGTTATTTTCTTATTTTAAGTCCCATTTGGAGCATAGTTATGCTAGGAATTAGGGGAAGTCATTCAGGGATACATTCCTAAATTACAAAACAGTCTAGGGTTTCTGTACTTTACTGCTGTACATTCTCCATCATAAGCATCCTCATAGCTTGTGGGTACAACCCTTTGCCCTTACTTAAGGATTTAGTTTTGTGAAGCTGTAATTAATTAGATCTTTTAAAAATCTCCCTGTTTTTAAATAGCTTGTATTCAGCCCTTAGAGTAATATAAATGCTAATTAATATTTAAAAGAAAACCCTCACATTGTCATCCTCTCTCCACATATTCATACTGTAATGGTTTATGGGCAGAGGCATTTATACACATTATGTTTTTCTACCTCTTGATAATGCTTCCTCTCAGCTTATCGGACATTGTCTGTAGGGTGACGATCCATGCCTTATTGGGCAGGACAGCCCCATATTTTGGGCACAAGAAAGGGGCTAATTGCCCTGTATTTGGCCTCCCACTGGCTGACCTGTTCCCTCTGCAGCATGCTCAGGTGCAGCTGCTGGCCAGAGAGCACATGGAGAGCTTACATGCTCTCAAGCCACAGGAAGAGAGAGCCAGCAGGGGCCTTTCAAAGATAGGGTAAGTTGGTGCTTTGCTTCCCTATGCCTTTGAGAAGCCAGGGGAGCACCAGCGGCTGACGCCTTCTTCACGGCTCCCCCGAGGCTTGGCAAAGCCAGGGGAGCACTAGTGACGGCTGCCTCCTTTCCGGCTCCTGGAGGCTCTGGGAGCTGAGAGGAGCACAGGCAGCTGCCCACACCCTTCCCAGCTCCCTGTGCCTCAGTGGAGCTGGGAGGAAGCACCCCTCTCCCGAATATCTCCCTGTCCCATATTTGTACTGTGTATTTAAGTTTCACCTGTAGGCTATGTCTACACTACAGACTTTTGTTCACAAAACTGGGATTTTGTTGACAAAACTTGCAGAGCATCTACACACAAAACTCGGCACTTCCACTGACAGCTTTCTGTCCCTCCGCGATGAGGAATAACAAAACTGTCAACAAACAAGTCATGTCGACTCTCCAGGGGCCCTCTGTTGACAGACAGGGCTTCCGGTTCACCAGGCAGCACTGTTTGCAGTGCTTCTGGTTGGCCCTTCTGTTGAGAGAGTGGCCTGGCAGTCTGGCTGCTCTCTGTCGACAGAGTGGATTGATCTTTCAATCTGTTTTTGTGTGTGGACATAATCTGTTGACAGGTTTTGCCAGAAGATCTCTTCCAATGGTAATGTCTGGTGACAGATTGCTGTAATGTGGACATAGCCACAGAGGGGGCTGTTCATTGTCATTTAAACTTCTTGACGGAGAGAGGAATTCTGTCATATCTAAACTATGCAAGACTGTCCACAAAGCTGTTGTGCAATTTTAATATTAGTTTCCAGTGTGTGTGTGTGCATATGTGTTTCTGTATGTGTTACAATAAGTTTGATGGACACTTGACTTACTAGCTATAGAACAAGTATCAGAGGGGTAGCCGTGTTAGTCTGGATCTGTAGAGCAACTAAGGGTCCTGTGGCACCTTATAGACTAACAGAAAAGTTTAGAGCATGAGCTTTCGTGAGTTAACTCACTTCTCACTGCAGCATCTGAAGAAGTGAGTTAACTCACGAAAGCTCATGCTCTAAACTTTTCTGTTAGTCTATAAGGTGCCACAGGACCCTTCGTTGCTCTAGCTATAGAACAGTGGAACATTGCTGGAATTTCTACCAGGGTGCTGAGAAACTGGTCACTTTGATATCAGTCTTTGACTAGCACTGTATGTTTGACACTCCACCTTTCTAGGCTACCTCTCTAGCCTTCTTTCTCTTCCCTACTTTGATGCTGCTCAGCTTCTTCAAGGGACTGGTGGTCTTCAGCTCCTCCTCCACCACTTCATTCTTGTTGGAAAAAATGGGTGAATCTCCACCACTGAACATCTCTGCTCTCCCACCTTGTGAAGCAAGGAAGCCAGTGCTCTGTGCTACTTTATCCTGTTCTCCCCCTCAGTGCCTGCCTCTTTTGCTGCTCTTAGCTTTCCTAAGCATATCTACCAATATGCAAAGTTTTTGACGGTTTTGCTGCTTGTCATGGGATTCTGAAGAGCATTGCAGAATCTGGCGGGGGTCTGGTTAATTTCACTTCGCAATAGATAGATAGATGTGTAGGGATAATTGCTCTCCCATCTGAACTTCTACAGTGCCTTTCATCAACAACATCTAAGTACTTGTTAAGTTTCATAGTGCCTAGAAATGTAGGGCTTGAAGGGATGTTGAAAGGTCATCAAGTCCAGCCCAGCACTACATCACTTTTGCATGTGTTTATGCAACCTATTGTTAAAAATCTTCAATAATGGGGATTCCACAGTCTCCCTTACAAGCCTGTGACAGCATTTAATTAACCTTATAGTAAAGAAGTTTTTCATAATACCTAAGCTAAATCTCCCTACCCATTACTTTTTGTTGTACCTTCAGTGGATGTGAAGAACAATTGATCACTGCCCTCTTTACAACCATCTTTGCCACCTGTGAAGACTATTTTCTGGTCCACCTTCTATCTTCTTTCCTCAAAAATAAACATTTCCAGTTTTTTATCCTTTCTTCATAGGTAAGAGTTTCTAAAACTTTTGTCATTTTTTTGCTTTCTTATGGACCTATCTCCAATTAGTTCACATCTTTCCTAAAGTGTGGCACCCAGAATTAGACACAATACTTCAGATAAGGACTCATCAGAGCTGAGTTGAGCAGGACAGTTGCCTTCTGTCTCAGAAGCAACATTTCTGTTAATACACCCAGAGGGAGACTAGACTTTTCCATGCCTGAATTAGTTTGTTAACTCATAATGAATTTGTGATCCATTGTAACTCCCAGATCCTTTTCAACAGTATGACTGCTTGACCAGTTATTCCCTGTTTTGTAGTTGTACATTTGATTTTTTCCTTCCTAAGGATAATAGTCTGTGCTTGTCTTAATTGAATTTCATCTTGTTCATTTCAGGCCAAGTTTTTACCATACTTGCTATCAGTGCTTTTTTTGTGCTGTACTTGCCAGTGCTAAGTACCTGCACTTCGGCAGCCCCAGATGCGGGATTGGCAGGGGAGGAGGGGGCTGAGTACTCCCCCATTTTTTAAAAAAAAAAAACAAAAAAGCACTGGTTGCTCTTATTTTATACTTGTTATATGACAGCATTTAACCAGGGCTCCACCAGGTGTAGGACAAACATATATGCAGTTCCTTATCATCTCAAGAAAAATGACCAAGTGTGGAGAGCTGGATATGATCCAATTTATACAGTTTGTTATATGTAATTTTAAATTGCTATTAAGCATTAGCATGGCTGAACCATCAGTTATCCTTGTCTGATCAGCAAAACAGCCATCATAGATCAGCTTACTTCTGCTCAAGCTTAAGGCAAAAAGTTGTCTTGAGAAGCAGTTTAAAAGAGGGCAGGTTAATGGCCCTACTGATTAATTCAGACAGGGTGATCTGAGTGGACAGAGGCACAAATAGTAGCCCAGATGTGCTGAGGATGCCAACCTTGTTGGCCAAATGGCAAAGGCACGGGAAGCAGTGTGAGAAATATGTGGAAAGGAAAGAATGGACAAAGATGTGAAGGGCCTTGAATGCATGGAAAAAAGCTTGAATTTATTGCAGGAAAGCAGAGAGTGATGAGGTCAGAACAGTGGCAAGGAAGACAGACTTAGTAGCTGTGTTCTGTATGGGATAGAGGTGGGTGTCTCCGCAGAGGAGAGGAGGTGGTAGTAGCTAGGATGAAGACAAGAGCCTTGGTAAACATTCTAGCTGGGGGGAAGGTGGAACAAGGCTATAAAGGAAGAAGCAGTAAAATATGGGGGCACTCTGAATGAGCAGGCGAGGGCGGTGTTGAAGGTGTAAGTGACTCGGAGAATGGTTGTTATGTTGTTAATGATAGGCAGTGATAAGAATTTCTGGGGGAGGAAAGGCCAGGAGTTGAGTATTGTCCATATTTGAAGATGTTAGCAAAGCTCCAGAGAGGAGATGTTAGAAATCTATGCTGAGTTGCAGGACTGGATGGAGAGAGTGAAGTGGTGTGTGCGATAGATTTGTAGGTTATTGGCACGGTGATGGTAGCTGAAACCTTTGTATTGAAAGGGAGGAAGCATACTGAAGGTGAGAGCTGTAATTGAGGGCTTTGTGGCCATGGTTGCAAGTAGCACATTTTGCTTTGGAAGTCAAGGGTGCAGTTGTATTTTGAGAAGCAGTTGGGATTAAGTGCGCTCCCACCTCCCTCCCCAACAGGAATCGAGCAGTCGGGGTCTTTCTTGCACTCGGCCACATCACATGGGTATCCCCTGACCCAATAAAAGGATTCCCTGCCATTCGGTGCCAATCACCCTGCCAGGCAGTACCATGTCCTGGGGCTCCAAAGGTGGGAAAGAATTTCGGGGGCTTGCAGTTGCAGTGGATGGCCAGTTGAGAAGACACACTTGCTCATTTTTATGAAATCCTTGATTTAGTTACAGAAGAGAGAGAGATCTGTTAACTTTGCCATCTCTGTGGATGCCCTACTTTTCCTTCTTTCCAACGGGGAAATTGGACGTTTGCATTTTCTTTATTCCACTCCCATGTTAAGCAACATGGGAAGATGATGTCAAAGACCAGAGGGCATACCCACAATGCTATGGGGATGAGGGAACTGTTGGATAGATTCCCACAATACACTACTGCAACAAGCAATGCTTGCCAGTTGAGTGTGGCAGCAATAAATTGACTTTTTGAGGAGCGCGTGGGGAGGTGAAGATAGTCAAAATTGAATTTATAAGTTCCAGAGTTACAGAAATCAATATTAATAAATTTGATTTTGTCTTGTAGAGTAGACGCAGCCTAAGTTAAGGGTGCAGGAAGGGTGAAGCCCTGCCTCCTGCTGAAATCACCTGGGCTACATCTACACAGCAAAGTTATTACGAAATAACAGTCATTATTTCAAAATAACTTTGTGAGCATCTACGCTATGTGCATGCTGTTTCAAAATACATTCGAAATAGCAGGCACATTACTTCAAATTTACCAAACCTCATTGCAGGAGGAACAGCTATTTCACAATAGGTGCTGTTAAGACATGGAATAGCGCTATTTCGAAATAAACCATAATGGCATCCAATGGCACTATTTCAAAATAGGTCCTGTGTGTCTGGACATGCTATTTCAAAATAGCTGGGTGCTATTTTGAAATGCATTTTTGTGTGTAGTGTTGTTATTTTGAAATAAGGTATTTCGGAATAGCTATTCTGGAATGGATTATTTTGAAATACCGCTTCTATGTGGATGTAGCCTGGGAGACATGTCCTTGTGTTTCTTTCTGGTAATTGCTGTGGGAACGGAGTGTAGCAAGCAGCATTTAAAATCAGCTCAGGTGGTATAGCTCTGTTGACATACTTTTGGAGGTAACGTGTGTTCTTCTGTTACAGCTGCTCTTCTCATGACCTGTCAAACTCATGGGATCAGTCAAATCTTCACCACACATCTGAGCGATTCAGTTCCCTGGGAAGTATGGACAGCTGGGACCACACTCTCCAAACATCCCAGTGTGGAAGGCTTTCCTCTGCCAAGTCCAACAATAGCATTGATCATCTAGGGAACCAAAGCAAACGGGATTCTGCCTATGGCTCTTTCTCCACTAGTTCTAGTACCCCTGATCACACTCTCTCCAGCACAGATGCTGCCTCAGTGGAAAACATGCTGTACAAAGTAAGCCACTGGGACACTTCCAAGCATGGAAACAGCAAAGCTGGCCACTTCTTGAATGAGAACAGTGGACTAGAGGACAAACCTGGACACTTGCCACTTCCCATTCAATATGAGACTAGCAGGAGCCCTAGATTAGAGGAGCAGCCAGATTCTAAGCGCTCTGGCTGTGGAAGATCAAGTTTTGGACCTATCTGGCATGTTCCTGATAAAAAATCTTCCTCCCCTCCACCACCACCTCCACCTCTCCGCAGTGACAGCTTTGCAATTACCAAAGGCCATGAGAAGGCCCATGGTTCAGCGTACTCAGAGGTTGCCAGCACCCAGCACTTTACAGCTGTGAACCAGTCTCAGCACAGGAGGGACTGGAAGTCCGAAACTACAGAAAAAACAAGAAGACCTGTTAGGGTAAATGAGAGGAGCACAGATGGAAGAAGGACCAATAATTCTAACTATAAATCTGATACTAGTCTGGACTACAATTTTGCTTCTGCTGGTGAAAGGTATCACAATAATTCAGGAAACACTAACAGACTGCAGTCCTCTTTGTCCAGCACTGATGTTCGGTTTGCGCAGCCTCCTGACAGTTACCACCACCAGCGCCAGTACAGCGATGAAAGCACTTTCTTTCACCATGCAAGAGCTTCAACTTCACCTAAAGAGCAGCAGCATGTTTCCTCTCACAGTGGCAATAAAGAGCTCCCTGCCAGTCATTTTCACTGCCACAGCCCAAATCGAGGCAGGATGTGCAATGCTTCTGCTAATAACAGTGCTGCTGAACAGAAGGTGGACAACACTGGACTGAATCGTTATTATTGTGTCTCAACAAAACAGCCTTCCCAAGGAAGCTCAAGGCCACTACAACTCAAGGATGAATGCTGGAAACCTGGAATAGAGGCTGATGTTTCCACCGGACCATATGAAAATCCTGCCGTAGTCACGATGGTCCAGAAACCAAAATGCTATGTACCACGACAACCTGTCGAGCCTGTGCTAGAAGGGCATGAGAAGAGTGGTCACTACACAGGGGATGGTGGAGGGGGTGTTAATTCTACTCTAGTGGAAGAGCCTAAAAAAACAAATTATCCTGAAAAACCTGCTCCAAAGAAAAGCTTCAATGGCAGTTTAGAGGAAAATGGCAATAGTTATGGTCAGCAGGAGTGTGCAAGGAGCTGCACTCCTAACACTGAGCACAGAGCTGCCCCAAAAGAGATGCGGTGGCAACCAGAAGAGGATAGTAAGATTTCTCCTCAGAAGACCCCCATTTTGCATTCCTTAGCCCAGGAAGGGAAAAACCAATCTGACAACTGCCTGGAACCTGGAGTGGAGAGACAGCCCCCGTTCGATACTCATATGGCTAAGCAGGCACGCAGGAGTGATCGCTTTGCAACGACCCTGAGAAACGAGATCCAAATGAGGCGAGCAAAGCTGCAGAAAAGCAAAAGCACTGCTACCTTAGTAGGATCAAGTGAAACAGAAGAAAACACTGAAAACTGGAAACCAGATTCAGTGGAGAATTTAAACATGCTTCCAGAGAGCTCATTTACCAGCTCTTACACGGATCACCTTAAGGAGGCTCAGGCCAGGGTCCTCAGAGCTACTTCCTTCAAACGGCGGGACTTGGAACCTAGCCCTGCTGATTATCTCCCCAGGTCACCAGAACGGAAGACAAATAATTGCAACTCTTCCTTGTTAGCTTGGGTTTCTGAAGATGTGTCAGGTTTGCTTGAGTCTGTGCAGGCTAAACCA
The DNA here is from genome assembly GCF_033958435.1 of Carettochelys insculpta. Lineage (NCBI taxonomy): Eukaryota > Metazoa > Chordata > Testudines > Carettochelyidae > Carettochelys > Carettochelys insculpta. The sequence goes on from NC_134137.1 coordinate 144,568,548, forward strand.
AACTCCTCAGGGAGTGGCACTCATCATATTTCCCGCATTGGAGCTAGAAAGAGGTTCACTGCAGAACAGAAACTAAAGTCTTACTCTGAACCAGAGAAGATGAATGAAGTGGGAATATCAGAAGATGACTGCCATCCCCACTGCTGCCCAAATACATCCAACGAAGTCCTTGGCTCTTTTGCAGACAAGTGGAAGTTCTTTGAAGAAACGAGTAAACCCACAAATCGTAAATATGCACAGAAACAAACTCCCTATAGTCTGTTGGAGAGGGCTGATAAAAAAGCTTATGGCCATGAGGGTGAGGGGTCCTGGTGTGATAGAAGGGCTCGGGCAGCCTCTTTTGGAATAGAAAGTACACGGGCAGCAAAAGGTAACGGTCATTACCTTGCTCATAAGTCTTCAGATAAAGTGGTGAAAACTGAACAGCCTCAGAGGCTAGGCACTTTTGCAGAATATCAGGCATCCTGGAAAGAGCAAAGGAAACCCCTAGAGCCAAGGAGTTCAGGAAAGTATCATTCAGCTGATAACATCCTTGATGCAAGCCACGAGCAGCATGGGAAAACCCAGTACAGACATGAGCGATCCAGATCATCTCCGTCTACTGATCTCCACAAACAGGTAAGAGGCTTTTGTTTTCCCTTCTTTATCACTTTTGAATATGACAGACAGAAAATGAAAATAAAGTGTCTGTGTGTGTGTGTGTGTGTGTAATTGTTCAAGTGTAGTCAAAGAACACATGGAAAGTATTGTATTCTTACAAAAGGCTTTGCATTAGTGTAGCATTAGTAGTTCAACATGGGACAATGCACACCGAGCTAAAGAGTTCCATCACTTTTGCATTTTAATTTGCAAGTTTGAAGAGAAAACATACTAGTTAATTTGATTGTGAGGTTAGAACATATAGATTGGGTGGATTTTATTTTAATCAAAAAAAGATATGTAAACGTTGATTTTTGCTGGATATACATAAACCAGCAAAAAGGAGATTTCCATCAATGACAATAGAAATTTAAGTATGCAAAATAAGAAAAATGCTGCTTGAGAACTTATTAGATGTTGATTTAAGGATATGAGGTTTGCAAATTTTTATATTTGATGCTGGCAATTTGTTTTTAATGGTTAAAAACTGTCTGCGTCCCATTAGACGCTGACAATGGCTCACATCCCCCTGTCTGATCTGACTTGTTTTTTCCTCTTTTGATAAGTACTGTTGATACTGGGCCATTTCCACCTTGCTGAATAGACCTTGTCAGCTCTGGCCCTCCCTCTTACTGGGACCCCACTCTTTAAATACCCTTCTGAAACCACTCATGCATCTGATGAAGCAGGTCTTTGCCCATGAAAGCTTATGCTCCAAAATATGTTAGTCTATAAGGTGCCACAAGACTTTTTGTGGTTCTCAAAGGTACAGACTAACACAGCTACCTCTCTGATACTTGTCTGCATCTGTTTTCATTAAATAACTATCATTTGATGACGACCATCATTTGATTTCCCCATAGTTTCCTTCAACGGGGAAAATATAAATAGAGAAAAATGGAAAAAAGGGTGAAAAGAAGCATCAGTGCTATCCGTCAAATTTGTATACAAAAATTAAATACTGCCAACCCTCACTGGTGCCAGTACTTTACAATAGGATGATGGGGTGATGATAATGGCAATAAACCTCCACCCAGATGACACAGCTGCTAAAGAAAAATAGGTGGCCCTTCTGTGGTCTATGATGGTTTTGATTGAAAAGAAATCTAATTCTCAGTAAGATGCCAGAAGTCTGCTCAGCTCACAAGCAAAAGGCAAGTTAATTTTTAACTTCGCCAGGTGGGTGAAGGGACAGTTGGCAGGTGAGAGAAAACAGTGACTGATGCTTCTGAGAATGTTATTTTAAAGGTATATTAAAGCTGCTGCAAAATTGCCACATCTGTAAATCCACTGAAGAAGGAAGGTACCATCAGTTGGGGATGAACTGCCTCGTCTGCAAAATAAAATATTAGGCTCAAGTTTAAAATAAAAAAACAAATACTAGGGTATCTATTTATAACATCCCTTCCCCTTTTCCCTTCTGTGCTCATTTCTTGCCCTCTGACTCCCTTGCCCTCCATTCCCCGCCCCAAAAAAATTCCAGAAGTCAGAATTCAAAAAGTAGTTTGAGACGTTAAGAGATCCCAAGGGGAATGCTCTCTCTCTCAATACTTTGGCTTTAGTTTTAAGAAAAATCTTCACTAGGAATTTGGAGTGATGCTGGAAGGCGTTACCTGTATATATAATCTCTTGGGCTGTACCTTAAAAGTGACTGGATTCAAAATCAGAATCTTCATTCTGAAGAAGGCAGGAATAGCTAAATTATCCCTCTCTTTTATTGCCTGTACAGCAATAACAAAATTCTGTAATATATACTATATATGTGTTTGTTTTGTTAGTATCAAGTTCAATGAAGGCCACTTGGAATGGCACAAAACAAACCCAACTCCCTCCCCCCCACAAAAAAATAAAAAAACAAAGAAAAACAACCCAGAAAACCCCCACTTGAACAATATACTTTATAAATGAATATAACAAAATAGATTAAATATAAAGGAAACTAAAGGCACTTTACATGTTTCACATGTCATTCAGTTGGTTTGAGTGGCCAGTGCAATTGTATTTCCCATGAGTTCAGAGTTTCTAAAACAGTACTAGACTTTGTGTGTGTGGTTGTTTGAAGATACTGAAGTAATAATATTCTGGCATGTCAATGTTAAGTGTTTTACTGCAAAAGAGAAACTAAAAAAGTTCAGAAGCCCTCAAATGCTTGATGTACTAAAATGCTAGTAACTCTATGGTATGTTTTTATGATACTTTGGTTATGGCAAATAGAAGTTAGTAAGTTTGTAAATATTATATTTAAGTGTTTCCTTCTAGACCAGTGAGATAAATTGGTAAAATGAGCACAGCAAGGTTCATATTGCCATAGAAGATGTCACATGGTGTGCTATACAGCTCTTGAAGCCAAACCAGCATAAGACATGTTACTTTACTGACTTTACATGTGCTCAAGCAGAGCAAACCCACAAATAAGAGGTTCCATAATAACAGATTTTCAGGAGACTGAAATTTGATGACTTTGTGTCTTAATATGTTATAAACCCTTTGCAGGAAGTCACCATTGAAGTAAGGAGGCAAGCTGAGGATATAGGAGAATATGGGGAGTGTATTTCCTCCAGAACAAACACTGATGAACAGAATTGCACTCTAAGGTAGGAATGTATTTTTTTTTCCCTCCCCTGTCCCTGAGGCTTGAAAGCTTTATATGAGGACAGTGTTCATTGTATAAAGTTGTCTTTTGCTAATCTCAGATAGAAATTCAGGTGAACTTCTCTTGATTTTTCAGAACAGTGTACTGTGCCTTTTTTTATCTTCTCCTGTATAGTGTTATAGATCTGGGAGCTACGACTTCTGACTGCAGAGATGACATTTTGAAGAAATTACCTTCTTTATTGTATTTTATTCAGTGCCAGCAAAGTCATCTTATGAGGGTTCAGGAAGAGATCCAATCTTAATATTCATCAATTAAAGTCTTGTAAAGAGAATGAAGTGTTTAAGTTTCCTAAAGGAGTATGTCAGGCAACTACTGTAGGTTGCTGGAATACAGTAGTGCAGAAAATCAATTTTCTGTAAAGATAAAAGTTCTGAATGTAAAATGGATAAAGGGCTCTCAAATGTGATTTTACTTGTCACCACTTTTAATTGGGAAGTGAATTACCCTAACAGACAGGAGAAAAATGGCACCGTGATTCAAACATCTTGCCATTAATCTTAAATAAATTTTTTGACACTGTGCCATTCAAATTCGTGAATGCATAGCACAGTTAGGATCTGATCCTGATTTGGGGCTTCTGGGTGTAATAAATAATTGAAACTACATCTGCTAAATTGCATTTGGCAACCAAATTTCAGAACAAGTGTACTGTGCCTAAAATAATGTAATCAATAACAGCTTTTGCATCCTGCTTTTAACTGTAAATTAAAAAACAAAAATGTAGCCAGAAGGTATTTTTATAAAAATTTTTACTGAATGCCCTCATTTTAAGTACTTAGACTCTCTAAATGTTAGAATGTTTCAGTGGGAGATAATTTCCTTGTGTAGCAAATGCACATACAATATGAGTATAGCTGTGCATATCCTCTGTGATCAGCAACTGAATTGTACTGTATAATATATGTTCATATTGTGAAGATTGACTTGTTCTATTGTTTTAAGTGATCATCTGCTGTTTTGTTTTGATTCTCTGTAGCTCTGTGTATTCACTGTGCAATAGATTTTAAAATGGTGTCTGTGTGTGTGCACGTGTGCATTTATGTGTGAGAGACAGAAATAGCATGAGCCTGAGCTAGAAATGTCTTTGTAGGCAGACAGCATCTCTGTACAACTAAGATGTTTTCCATTTATCTTTGTGGAACTCTAGTAACAAAAGCATATGAATAATACACCTACGCCAGCATTTTAACAGTGACTGTGTAACACAAGCCTCTCTTTATATAACATAGACTCTATGTAAAGCACGTGAGTGGGCACTAGTTGTAATAGCTTTTCTGTTTTAAAGCAGTAAGCTGTTTTCGCATGCTGTTGTAGATCCATTTGACCATTGCACCACATTGGAAGAAAAGGTTTAGTAAAGTGGTCTCTTTCATGGTCTTTCCCTCAAATCTTTGACTGATGCCAAGACCCCTTAAACTATGGCTTATGTACTAAAATTCCCCATTTGGACATGAATGGCCACTGAATGGTTGTTTTGCGGAAACTATTTTTTTTTAAATGCCGTTACTACAGTGAAAGGCCTAAATTATAAGGGAACTAGTCCCATTCGTCATCTCAATTAAACCTATCTTCTGTGGAGTTGCTCTGAAGAAAGTATGATAAATTTTTCCAAAGCTAGCAATTTGTAAATAATAATTTGCTTAATCTGGCTAATCTGTGCCTAGATTGAGAACATAAACATTAACATTGTTTATGGAGAAATATTTGCTAGCTGGCATGTTTAATAATTTCTTAGATACCCATCTACACTACATGGTTGTGGGGCTGATCCCACATCACTCATGCCAGATGGAGATCTTTGACATTGGTTTCATGGCTACAGGATCAAACCCTAAATCTCTAAATGTGTGATGACCTTTGCTTTGTGCCCAAAAAGTGAGTTTCAGTCTACATTCTATAACAGGAAAATTATAGCCAGCTCTTTGAGAGGTTGTGAGAATTTAGTTTTTTGAGTAATAAGTATCTGTAGGCATCCTTCAGTCGTGCCCTTTATAGTTTCAATTGAGGACTTCATTTACAGCATCTACTGTGACTATGAAGACCCACACGAGAGTGACAGTCCTTGCTGCATCTCTTGCAGATGTGGTGGGTGTCTGGCAAGTCCTTATTGTGCTTTCTGTGCGCTCGCTTCTCCTCTGCCAGCTGTCTGATCCTCATCTCGCCCTTCTGAAGGCCCCTGTGTAACCCCTGCCTCCATCTGCCGTGGTCGTCTGCTAGTTCTTCCCAGTTGTCCAGAGAGTGGAGGGGTGGGGGGGAAGGTCAAGAATTAGATTGAGCCAAGTATGCAGATGGGAACTTTCTGAGTCACGATAGGGGCTCGTCTGAATACTTGGCTCAATCTAATTCTTGACCTTCCCCCCACCCCTCCACTCTCTGATTTGCTCACCTTGATTATCTTTTTCTGATTTGTCCTCCTTACTTACTGTTTTTGGTTCTCTGTGCCTTAAATATTGAGTCTGTTCTGGTCTGGCTATGGTCTGAAGAAGTGGGTCTGTCCCACGAAAGCTCACCGAATAAACTATTTTGCTATCTTTAAAGTGCCACTTGACTGCTTTTTGTTTTCATAAAAAGGTTGTGTTTAAAAAAAAAGGGGGGGGAGGGGGCCTAGAGAAAGAGAGCCAGAGTCAGTGTGCATGTTCGTGGAAGTGTGTGCTTCTACATCTCAAGTCAGCATACGTTTAGCAGCTTATTCTCTAGCGGTTAAACCGCTTCCACCTGAAAGGTTCACAATCCTAGAATTTTATTTAAATTGTGAGAACATTTTGTGTATATCTGTCTCTGTTTATTATTTACAGTGTCTACAAAAAAAACCCCAAATCCTACATATTGTGGAAATTGAGGCACCGTTACATCAAATTTAGGGCATTTTGTCCTTTGTTGTTTTTTGACATTTAAGAAGTGTTGTAGTTTCAGCACTTCAGGCCTGACCCTGTCCCAATTAAAGTAAATGGACATTTTAAGGGATTTTTTTTTCTTTCTTCTCTATTGTCTTGCATAAGCCACCTGTGAAAAGGGGATTCTGATTTGTTCGTCTTTTCCAGTGTGGCAGTTTGTGTATTCTGAATATACTAAATAAAGGGGAGGTTCAGCTGTTCCACAGAATGTTTCTGGCTTTCATTATATAGGCCCTTAGCTTGCAGTGTGATGGGAAAGAAGGAAGGGGCCACTACGCCAGTGATTATGAGTTATAAGAAACTGTGTAACAGTCTCAGAGAGGCAGCCAAGTTAGTTTGTGTCTTCAAAAACAACAAGAAGTCTTGTGGCACCTTATAGACTAACAGATATTTTGGAGCATAAGCTTTCGTGGGCAAAGACTGTCATGGGCAAAGACTCAGATATATGAGTGTGGGGGTGGTTTCAGAGGAGGATTTAAAGAGGGGGTCTCAGTAAAGGGGAGGGCCAGAGCTGACAAGATCTATTCAGTCAGGGTGGATATGGCCCATTATCAGCAGTTAATGTGGTGTGGAGTTGTGAACATCAAGAGGGGAGAAAACAAATCAGTTAATTTGGGAGCGGTGGCTCATTTTCAGATGCTGATGTGGAGGTGTGAACATGAAGAGCAGGTAAACTGCTTTTGTAATGAGCCAACCACTCCCAGTCTCTGTTCAGTCCTCAGGTTGATGGAGTGAAATTTGCAGCTCAGAAATTTCTCTTTCCATTGTAATTTGGAAAATTTGGGGTTGTGGGACTGCTACTTTTACATCTGTTACTGAGTGTCCAAGGAGATTGGAGTGTTCTCCTACAGGTTTTTGTGTGTTACCATTCCTGATGTTTTATTTGTGTCAATTTATTTTTTTATTTAGAGACTGTCCAGTTTCCATTGCTGGCACATGATGGCATATATTATATTAGTAGATGTGCAGGTGAAAGAGCCCCTGATGGTATGGTTCATGTTAGGTCCTGTGATGATATTGCCGATGTAGATAGGTTAGCAGAGCTGGCTGCGAGGTTTGCTGCGGGGATTGGTCCCAGGTTTAGAGTTACTATGTTGTGGTGTATAGTTGCAGGTGAGAATTTGTTTATGGTTGGTGGGCTGTCTGTAGGCAAGGACAGGCCTGCTTCCCAAGGTCTGTGAGAGTGAAGGATCATTGTCCAGGATGGGTTGCAGATCACTGATGATGGGCTGGAGAGGCTTTAGCTGGGGGCTGTATGTGATAGCCAGTGGTGTTCTCTTGTTTTCCTTGTTGGGCCTATCTTGTAGGGCCTGTCTTGTAGCAGGTGGCTTCTGGGTACAGGTCTGGCTCTATCAATCTGTTTCTTCACTTCCTTAGGTGGGGTATTGTAGTTTCAGGAAAGCTTGGTAAAGGTTTTGTAGATGTCTGTCTGTCTGAGGGATTGGAACAAATGCGGTTGTACCTTAGTGCCTGACTGTATACAATGGACCGTGTAGTGTGCCCTGGATGGAAGCTGGAGGCGTGTAGATAATCATAGTGGTGTGTAGGTTTTTGGTATAGGGTGGTATTTATGTGACCATCACTTATTTGCACAGTAGAGTCCAAGAAGTGGATCTCTTGTGAGATCTCGTATGTCACGTGCTGGCACTGAGACAACCATATCTGTTACACTATAACTGGTTAAGAGGCTATATCAGCGTTTCCCAAAGTGTGGCCCATGGCCCAGTACTGGGCCCGGGGGGGGGGAGGAACAGTCCTTAGAAAATGTGTTTATATTTTTGGGCTGCACAAAAGGTACCAAAAAAAACTGGATCCCAACTATATAAAGTTTGTGAGGTCCTGGGCTATGTTATGCCAGCTAACTAAGGATTGAGTTGTGCCTGATTTCAGAATATCTTAATGATGGGCATAGTGTGTTTCAACTGGAACTGACAGTTTTGGGGTTATAAAGGTCAACAGCAATTCAGATTTTTCCTGTTTCTTTAAGAAACAGAATCTTGTAAAACTAAATAATAAGAAGAGCTCTCTTATTTAATCTGTCTGCTATTTCTAATTTGCCTACCATGCTGGGGATAGCGTAGCTAGCGTAGGGATATTTGATTTTTATTAAGCTAATTTTCCTTTTAGAAATACTGTTAGTCTTTAAATATATAAAACGTAACCCAGACAAACTGTGTGGCTAGATAAAATACATGCTTTTGGCCACACTATAGCCAAGTTGTTCTTCACTCAGACAATAGCCATGATATCATCAGATCACAGGGATTTGTTGGGGGAGGGGGGAGATGTTTAGAGTGTGTGTGTGTGTCTGTGTTAATATAATTTAATTTTATCTGTGAAGAATTGTCTCTAAGTATTTGTGCATATGTGAACACATTTGTGCATACGTTTGTGCACATTTTTTCAGGCTGGACTGCTTTTAATGAAGATACTTATATGTATAATTAATTTATGTGATCATTTAAATGTGATTGGGAAGGTAAGCCATGTGATTGATTTTAAATGATTAGTTTATATGTGAATATTTAAAATGTATGAAATCGTTGCTGCTATCAAGACATAATTTTCTTGACTGAAATACAAAATAAGACACTAAGAGACTTTTTAACAAAAACAAAAAAAAGCTTTGAAGTCTGTGAGCTTTTCTCCTTGAAGTCAGAAGTTTTTGATGATGTAACATATAATACAAACCAAGCCTTCAGTCGTCAAGGTTAAAGTTGACAGAGCTTGTATGAACTTGTCAGTCATATAGAAGCGGGCAAAAACAAGCCAGCTGTTGTGAGGCATGGCTTTGAAAATCCTCTGTATTACAGTAAATTAGATACAGAGGTTGAGACTGAATCAGTTCTCTATGTCTGTGAAATAGGCTGGGGTATGTGCAAGGATGCAGAGCTCATGTATCCAGTGAATACAGGCAAACGTCTCTAAATCCTGGTAAGGTTTCCCTGTATTTAGTTTTAAAGTGCTAGAATAATAAATGTGTGCGTTAACGGCAGTTATCATCTGTTGGTTCTGAACTGAGCTCCACAGTAGTTATTCATACAGTATTTCTTTTGTTCTCCAAGTCTTTAACCACAAGCTGTGTTTAGCCATCCCTGTCTGCAGTAGCTACAGCTACAAATTACAAGGGAGGCGTTGCATGATATAGTATTGTCTTTATTTTTTTTAAAAAGTGTGTTTGTTCTAGTCCCTGAGGTTTGGCCGGGGCGGGGGGGGGGAATCCAGCTAGATGCTCTCTGTGTGTGTGTGTGTGTGTGTGTGTGTGTGTGTGTGCGCGCGCACGCGTGCACGCATGTGATTGTGCACAGGCTGTTTTTAGCAGCTTTTGTTTTCACAATTGGCATTATGCACACTGGAATTAGAAGGCAGTGCCTTTCAAAAATGTTTGTTTTCTGGGTTGAAATCTGCAGGGTTGTTATCCTCACTACGTGACTGCCAGACTCAGCGTACTCCACGGTGGTATTTCATAGGATAAGGTTTTTGTACTTCTGGTTTCTTGCAAAATTGTTGTTGTGAGCACAGGTTCAGAGGAAGACCCTTTCCAAAGCAGCAGGTATGAGCTTGGAACTTGGAATTGGATGTTGGCTCTTGGATTAAAACGGTGAGTGAACAGCCAGGGCTGAGTGAAAAATTGATAATGAAATGTTGGGTGTGCTTACTAATTGCTGAGCACAGGTGTCTGTGAATCCTTTAGATATGAACTCGGAGGTGTTCACTTTCAGTCCTTGTTTAAGAATCTCAGGTGATCTAGTTATAATTAACTAAATATGTTGCCTTTGTTCTGTCTTCCCATCTATTCTGGTACTGAATGATGCCTAGCTGCTACTATTTTTTTTTTTAAAAAAAGCACATTCCAGCTTACTCTGCCTTGATTTTTAGTTCTCAAATCATTTTGCCTGATATATTGTATGAAAAAAGACAAATTCAATGTGATTTTGTATCCAGCTTTTTTCTCATGAATGAGATTTCCTTGCTGGCAGCATTAGGTAATGCTTCTTTGTTCCTGCAGTGGTTGCCAGTTATATAACACAGTGGGTCTTTTTACATTGTTTGGATTTTCTACTGAAATTGAATTCACTAATTAAGTACAATACATATTAACTGCCTTGCTCCTGTGAGAGGTGGACATTTTGAATCCATGCATGCCATTGACTGCCTGCGAAGAAAGATATGAAATTGAAAAAGCAAGCAAAAAATTGGCCATTAAACATTTATTTTATAAGGCATGATGGCAATAAGGAGGGAGATATTTTTTTCCAAACGGAGGAAAGGAGAATAGTGTCTCTCCCATTTCTTTAGTATTACAAAAGATATAATTTTAATTAAATTTGATTTTACTTAAGAAATGTGCTTTGTACTGTTTTACATTTAACCATGATTAACTGGCCTGCATTCTAATCTGCCAACCATGTGTTCAGTGACTTCTTGCAAAATGAGATTGGGTCTGCTGAAAATAAATCCAGGCTCTTACTTTTGTATGGTGAGACATTTTATTTGTTAAAATAAACATAAGTGGGGTCAGAAGCAATTTTCATTCACATTGGCATGTAAGTGGGACACAGGTGAGAGATTCTAATGAAGCAGGCTGACTATAAATAATCATCCTGGTATATCATACTGATAAACAGGAATGATTACGAAGGGGTTTCAAGTGCGAATGAATTTTTCTGTCACATGCAGAATTGCTTTGGGATTCCTTTTGATTGATTGCACAGATGACATCATCTGCCTCTTAGTGCTTTAGTAATACGCTAGCTAATGGACATTTTACCTGGCTGTGGAATAAGTAAGATATGGTAGGTGAAATATGGGTTATAATGTAGCAAGAGTACACTGTTGTGTTTCTGGGAGTATGCTCAGTATTTTGAGGGTCCTGTCCCCCGTCCCCCCTCCCGACCCCTATTCTTTGGTTGTGGCCTATCAAGGACAGGCAATTTTTTCTCTTTAAAATATTAGTTCTTCTTGGGTCTTCCTTTTTAAATTTTGGTTTGCCAATAACTTAGTCTTTAAGAACATTTGTTTCAGTAGCCTGTGTTGGACATTACTGTCCATGACTTCAGGCCAGCATTAGTAAGTCAATGAACAGCTCTGCTGCTTCTATAGCAAGTAATGTGCTTTGTACAAAGAACTGCCTCCTCAAATAATCGTCATGAGGTAATCGCTGTTGTGGTGGTGATGTCATTTCATTTTCATGGTTTCTTTGGAATATATTTTTTTGTCTTTCTCACAAATATTTCAACAGTGGTTTAAGACTCTCATAAAGTTTAGGATTTGGCACTTTTCAAATATATTCCAAGTTCCTCAGTTACTATATGCATCACATATTTTATCTCTGAAATGCTTTATTATGCATAAGTGAAGCATATGTGTACACACACACATTCGTACAAAAAGTTACATTACAGGTTGCAAAGTTGAGCACCCAGATGCTGGGAAATGCCAGAATTAAGGTTTTCTCATTCTCTTACACTACACCCTCTCTATGGATGTCTGCATTATGAGTAGGCTAGGAAGGATTTTCTTTAATGGCAAATACCAATTATTAACTTTACCATGTGTACACAAACCAACAAAAATGTATTTCCATAGATGAGAATAGAAGTTCATAGATAGGGTGAAGTAAGAAAAATTCTGTTTGAGTATTACAGATTGATTTAAGAATATTTACTTAGGTGGTTTACTTACGTTATGTTTACATAGCAGCATTATTCCAAAATAAGCTATTCTGGAGGAGTTATGCCAAAATAGTTTATTTCAAAATAATGCTGCTACACACAAAATGCATTTTGAAATAGTCCTTACTATTTCAAAATACAGCATCTACACAATAGAGCCTGTTTCGAAACAGAGCTATTGGATGCACGATGGCTTATTTCGAAATAGACTCCATTCTCTGTCTGCACAACCCCTATTTTGAAATAGCTGTTTCAAAATAGGTGCTGTTCCTTGTGAAATGAGGCTTTCCTGTTTCAAAATAAGCTGACTGCTATTTCAAAATTATATCAAAATAGAACTTGTATTTTGTAGACACTGTTATTTTGAATACTTTTGCTGTGTAGTCTGTTTTGCCATATGATATTGGCTATTTGTTTTAAGTGTTTTAAGTATGATGTTGGCTATGTGTTTTAAGGATTGTAAAGTTTAAATTTTTTTGAATCTCAACATCTACTGTCATTAAATAATTATCTGATTCCCCCATATCTTCTTGCAGCTAAGAACATCTAAATTGCTAAAAACTTAAAAAAAAAAAAAAAAAAGTTTAAACAAAGTGATGATATGTGTCAAAATTATATTAAAAATCAACCAACCTAATTAGGAGTTGATCTTGAAATATCTAGTCAAATATTGTGTGTCCACCCCACTTCCCCTCAGGATCCCTGTCTTGTTCAGTACACAGGAGGGATGGTGTTCTGGTGACGAGTCAGTGCTGTGTAGTGAAGGAGACTATTGTCTGTGGGACTCAACCTCGTTTCTTTCAGATGGGAGAATGTCTGTTATGAATAAGGCAAGGCATTATAGGAGGATTGAGTATTTGGCAGTCACGTGCAACCCTGAGCAATTGGATTCAATCCCTGTCTCTACCACAGCATTCCTTTGTGGCGCTAAGCAAATCACTTAAACCCATCCTTTCACAGGTGGCTGTGTCTTCCTCATTTTTGTGTACTCGACTTGAAATCCTGTGGTCAAATGTGCAGAAGTGCTGAGCCCTCGCTGAAATCCATCAGAGTTGCACTGAAAAAAATAAAGATGTAAAGTGCCATTTTTGGAAAAATCAGGACACATGCATCTTAGGTTGGGCATCTAAAATAAATTTACATTTTGGATGTTGATGTGTCTGAGCCTTAGTTTGCCATCTGCAAGAATTTAGCTGCCATGCACTAACATATCTCTGCTGAAAAAGTGTGAACGGAGATATTCCAAAGCTAATAACTCTGCCAAACTTGGGGTGAATTTTCACAGGGTCAGCAAAAAGCACAGCTGAAACACCAGGGCGACATCCCTGCCATATTTCATGTTCCTCTAATATGAGGAGGCCCTACAGTTTCTCAGAGACAGCTGTAAGAAAATGGAACAACATATATTTCCCAAATCTGATTCTTGAAAACACCTGAACCATTTTGTTGAAACATTTTAAAAAAAGCCGTTTTGAGGCAGGTTCCCAACATAGACTATTGTCTGGCATTAAAGTATGTGAATCCTCCTCTATTATCTTCCAGTCTTCCCCATCTTAGGTGCCCAGTCACAGTGTCTTCTCCATCACAATTGATAGTTTCATTTTCACTTCTGCACAATAGCGTCCAGTTTGTCATTATGTGCTTCCCCTCTCTCCCCTTAAGCCACCCATGCACACAATTCTAAACTTTGTTCCCTCTGCTTTTCAACTGTGTGACTTACCCCTCTCTGCTTTCTGGGCAGTAGCAGGGATCTTATTAAGAGCACAGCAGAGACCACCTCCCTAACTTGTCACTCAGTTGGAGTGCCTGGTGTGACATAGCACACAGCACTCCAGAGTTACAATTGTCAGTGTAGCAAGTTTAATGCAGATAGAATTTTAGGAGAAGTTGTGTCAAACTCCAGCAATCTCAGTAGCTTTGAAACAGCAGCATTATTTTGTCAGAAGTTTTCAAAAAAAAAAATTCAACGTGAGGGAGACAATGTGCATGGTAAATTTCAACCTTACAAAGAACTGAAAACAGTGTAATAATGGGAAATATCAGACAATTCTACCTGTTCTGCCTGTAGTATCTCTGCGTCTGTACACATATCAGTATTTAAAAAATCATTTAACTGACATGCACAATGTCTAATACCTATTCTGATGTCCAAGACACACACGTGCATGCATTTTTTCCAACTTTTCTTTCTCACTAATTCTTTTCAGATGAATCTCAAGTAATGGTGTACACTAGTTAGGTCAGTGTAAGATAGCTTATGCCGGTATAACTCTGTAACTTTCTATACTACAGCATTACTCCTGCTGATGTAAATCCCCCACTACACCAACTTAATACCACCCCGTCCAGGAGAGGTGTAATGCCTAAGACAATCTAGTGCAGTGTCTGTATAAACCCAGGGTGAGCATAAAATTTGGTGGCGGGGGGGCACTACAAAATATTTTGAAGTGGTCCAGGGGCACACTTTTCTATGGATGGAGGCTGGGTGCAGGGGGAAGCTTGGGGTAAGGGATTGGGGTACAGGAGAAGGTGTGGGGTCTGAGAGTTTGGATGAAGGTGTGGGTCTTGTGACTTGAGGTAAGGGATTGGGGTGCAGAGTCTGGAGAGGGTATGGGTGCAGGAGAAGATTCTGAGCTGGGGAAGGAGTATAGGAAGGGATGCGGGGTATGGGAGGGAGCTGAGATTTTTCTGGGGGCAGAGGCAGCAGGTGAAGCCTCCCCATCTCCCCGGTGCACAGCACAGAACCAAACAAAGCAGCCAGCTGCTTTGAGTCCTGGGGCTGCTTTATGCTGGGGGTCCCAGCAGGGCAGGCTGAAAGGCTCGGTGGGCCAGATGCAGCCTGCGGGCTTTATCTTGACAGTATATTACTTACATCATCTCTCAACACCGCTGCTTACAGCCTGGGTTGTGAGCTTCGCACGGAGATCCTAGCAGGGAACCGGTTTGCCTGGCCATAACAGCCCATGCTCTCAGCTCCCAGCTTGAGCTGTTAGTCCCCACACTCCATCCTGACATTAGTGGAAGCATTCCTGGTGAGGACATGCACCGCCAGCAGAAAGAGGTTAGTGTGGCCATGTGAAAACACAGTTATTACTGTGATGGCTCTATGGTGGCCTAACGTAGGTCAACATAATTGATTGTGTGAGATTTGACAGTTCATTTGGGGCCTGACTGAGTGACTTGATGGGGAGACTCTCATTGACTTCAAAAGAAGTTTAGCCATGTCCCTATCCCTCTGTTGAATGGTGAACGCAATGCACCTTTCCCATTAAAGTCCTCTGTTCTCAGGAATGATGATTTTGCTGTGAAAGTTTGCCTGCTGGAGAAAACTGACATCCTTCTTGTTTGATTTGTTTTGGTGTTATTGGCTTTTAGTGGCATCATGATCAGGCGTGTTTGTTTGAGTATTTTACAAAAGCTTGTCTTGCAATAAAATAGTTGTTTTCCTCCTCCAGAGTGGTTGTATTTTGAAAGCAACGTGTTCATGCAGGGACAGAGGGGGATGTCCGTTGTTGCCTTGGAAACCCTCCTAGCTACAATGTACATTTATTGATTTGAAGGATTAAAGGGATGGTGCACAGTGGCTGGCACGGGATGGAAAAGTGGAACACAGAACTGCTACAAAGATGTGGAAGGCTCTCTTGGGGAAGGGTTGACATGAAAATGCATTTGACGATTTGCATTTAAGTAACTTAAAGACAGGCTTTTAATAGCAGTTCTTTGGAAGTGACTGCAAAGCCAGTATGGTGGGACCCTTTATTGATTTTTATCTTGATGATTTCTTCAGCACTTGTTCAGTTTATAAGTAATAAGGTGGCCTTTTTAATTGCCAGTCCTGCAAACTTAGAACTCTGCTTTGCTTTCAGTTCCAAGGTCTTTTGGCATTGCTACATCCACTTTCTCAGTTACACATGGCCAATTTCATTGAACCATATTCTGGTCTCAGCTAAGCAGGTCGTTCCATAGATCCCAACAGCCATGGGAATGTCACTGGTTTAATTGAGAACAGTTTTTAACATAGAGGGCGTGTCTACACTTGCATTCCTAGTTTGAAAGAGTCGTGCAAATAAGGTAAATTGAAAATGCAAATGAGGCATAAATTTGCGTATTCGCCCCCTAATTTGCATATTCTTATTTCAGAAGAGCTTCTTTCAGAAAACAAACCCTCGCGTAGACGCTGCTCTTTCGAAAGTAAATCCTATCTTTGAAAGAATCTTTCTTTCCTTTATTTAATGGGAAGAAGATTCTTTTGAGGATGGGTTTACTTTTGAAAAAGCAGCATCTACACTGACTTTCTTCTTTCGAAAGAAGCTCTTTTGCAATTAGAATATGCAAATGATGTGTCAATTATGTAAATTTATGCATCATTTGCATTTTATTTACCTCATTTGCATACCTCTTTCAAAAGAGAATGCAAGTGTAGACGCACCCACGATGTGGAACAGAGTAGGAGGATTTGGCCCTGTGGGTAGCACTGCTTTTAGCACTTAATTTACAATTCAGGCAGCTGGTCCACTGTTACGCTCTGGCTGTGTCTACACTAGCCCAAAACTTCTAAATAGCCATGCAAATGGCCATTTTGCAGTTTACTAATGAAGCGCTGAAATACATATTCAGCACTTCATTAGCATGCCGGCAGCCGCAGCACTTCGAAATTGATGCGGCTCGCTGCCGCGCAGCTTGTCCAGATGGGGCTTCTTTTTGAAAGGACCCCACCAACTTTGAAATCCCCTTATTCCTAACAGCAGAAAGGAATAAGAGGATTTCGAAGTTGCAGGGGTCCTTTTGAAAAGGACCCCCGTCTGGACGAGCCACATCAATTTCGAGGTGCTGCAGCTGCCAGCATGCTAATGAGGCGCTGAATATGTATTTCAGCGCTTCATTAGTAAACTTCAAAATGGCCATTTGCATGTCCATTTTGAAGTTTTGGGCTAGTGTAGACATAGCATCAGAGTAACTTTCTGACTGCTGATGTGCATATTGCAAGCCCTTTGGGTAGATGCTTTTTCACTATGTATGCATGGCCTAATACAGTGAGGCCCTGATCTTTGATTGGGGTCTCTGGGCACTACTGCAATACAAATAGAAGTGACAGAACAGTTAGCTCTGCCATAGCTGTTCTGCCAGTGCAAAGAGCAAACACAACTCTGAATACAAAAAAAAAAAAGTCATGTGGCACCTGAAAGACTAACAAAATAATGAGTCTTTGAGGTGCTAAATGACTGCTTGTTTGTTTTGTTAGAATATAGATTAACACAGCTACCTCTCTGTTACTATTCAGCTCTGAATATATACGGAATAAAGCAGCGGGGAATGAAAACCTGCAGCTTTACATTCATTTGCCTGATTACTGCTCAAACTGAAGGAGTGTTTACATAGGTAATGATTAGCCCATATTAAGATGCATACTCCCGGTAAGCTGGGTGCTTGTGGAGCTCCTCAGGAGAAAGTCAGATGTTGCCCTGCTGATTAGCAGAGTGCCCACAGCTACGTTTTTTGTTTTGCTTAGTTGGTGCACATGCCTCAGTGTACATAAGAAAAAATTATTCCACATACGGATATAAAAAAATCGATGTGCGGAAAAGATTAGGGGGAATATTGATTGTGATTTGGTTGCATTTTTGTAGCTGATATTTTGAAATGTTAAAAGGCAACTACATGACATCTAATGCTGTGAGTTATTATGATCATTTGTATTATTTCATAAGAGCATGGAGCCCTTTTCGGCACTGTGATAGGATGGGGTTATGGGCACACCTAGAGAAATCAATCCAGGGTACCTTTGCTTAAAAGAGCAGGCTACTTAAAGTCCCAGGCTAGGATTTCCTTCTCACAAAGGCAAATCCAACAGCCACAACGGTGTTTCTGCCAGCCCCACTGGCCAGCCAGAAGCTGCACATGCAAACCCACAGACTTCTCAGCTGCCATACCAGCCCAGACCAACAACCCTACAAATTCAGGTGAGGGGCTTTAAGCCTGTTTCACCAAGCAACACACAGATTCTTCCAGACCCCAAAGGGCCCAGACCCAGTCAATATAGACTTGGAGCTTGCTCAAACAACATGCTCACCAATCCTTTAGATCTAAATAGCGAAAAATGTATTAATAAAAAAGAAAGAACAGGGTTAGAGAGTATTGCTAAAGCAACACTTTACATACATCAGTCACAAGTACTGATGCAGGCCAGAGATGTTCTTTGCTGATTCTTGAAAGTCTCTGAAAGTTCATTTCAGGTTACGTAGATTCAATTACTGGAGCATTGTAGATCCAGCCCTCTGGGGTCCACATGACATTGACACTTGGAGATCAAAAGACAAAAGATCCAAGATGGACACCCTATGTCCACCTCATGGCTCTCTCTTCTCTTGTGTCTTTTGTCTTGTTCAGGGACCAAGTGCCTTCTTCTTCCCATAAAAACAGAAAAAAAAACCCCAGTCAAGTTGACTGCTTTTTCTGTTTTGATCATACATAGACTAGCACAGCGTTATCTCTGTTACTTCTTCCCATAGTCCTTTGAGAGTCTGCACCCACCTGACTCAGGTGAACTGTTGTGGCAAACTGCCATTGGATGAATCCCAGGAGACTGTCTCAGATTTCTGAGCTGGAGCTGTTCCTTTCTTCAGGTCACTTGACCATGGCTGCATCCCATTGACAAGTTCCAAGCATCTGAGATGTGGATTGGATGTCTGGGCACTTGTTTATATTCCGTTCATCCTGGCTGGGGCAGAGTTCACACCTTCTGTTGTGAAGCTTAGCACTGAAACATTTTCTAATATAGCTACTTAGCTAAAATCTATAACTTTGCCTACATGCATGGTACAGACATGTGAGTAGCATGCGTAGATTCAAGGCATCATCAGCTTTCCTTAGACACCTCACACGGAACCCCCAGCACAATATTTGGGGCCAGTAGCCACACTGGGCATTAAAATGGCTTCCAGAGCCAATATAAAACTCCAGTCACATGACAGGCATCAAAAAATCTTGTAGGAGTTCTGGGACCCTGGGGAAGGAAGCAGTTAAAAATCACACAAGTGATTTACATAATAAACTGTACTAGTTCCAAATGTGTATTAAAGTCTTTGGATTAATGTACAGAGAAATATGTAATTAAATAATAGCATTTAGGAAGCTAACTCCGTTCTCTGGGCTCTCAGTCTCAGGATTCACTGGCCTTTTATGTTGTGAAAAAACCTATTCCTATGCCATGAGTGGTGGGAGTGAAGCATTGAGTTAGGAAAAAGTAGAGGATGTGAAGCTGATTAAGAATAAATGAAGGAAATATCATAGACGTTTTAAAATATCAAAACAAAAAAGCAGTCAAGTAGCACTTAAAAGACTAATAAAATAATTTATTAGGTGATGAGCTTTCGTGGGACATACCCACTTCTTCAGACTATAACCAGACCAGAACAGACTCAATATTTAAGGCACAGAGAACCAAAAATAGTAATCAAGGTTGACAAATCAGAAAAAAATTATCAAGGTGAAAAAATCAGAGAGTAGAGGGGCAGAATGTGGGGTGGGAGTCAAGAATTAAATTAAGCCAAGTATATAGCAAAAGAGCCTCTATAATGACCCAGGTTCTATAATTCTTTTCTGGGTCATTATAGGGGCTTTTTTGAAAACTTGTCTTAATCTAATTCTTGACCTCCCCCCGCCCCTTCTGCCCCTCTCCTCTCTTTGTTCACCTTGATAATTTTTTTTTGATTTGTCAACCTTGGCTACTATTTTTGGTTCTCTGTGCCTTAAATATTGAGTCTGTTCTGGTATGGCTATGGTCTGAAGAAGTGGGCCTGTCCCACAAAAGTTCACCTAATAAATTATTTTATTAGTGTTTAAAGTGCTACTTGACTGCTTTTTTTTTTTGATAGTATATAGACTAGCATGGCTTTCTCCCTGTTACTATTTTAAAATATGTTTAGCATGAAGAATAAGTTAGATTATATATGCATCTGACAAAGTGGGTCTTTGCCCACGAAAGCTTATGCTTATGCTCCAAAATATGTTAATCTATAAGGTGCTACAGGATTTGGTTTTGTTAGATTGTATAACGGGTTTTTCAACCCATTGTGTTTTTGTGCTCAGGGGCTGAGGCATAGTTTCCAGTCTCATGTGAAGATATAGACATGGTTTGTAAGACCTGCGGGGGATTGTTTCCAAAGGAATACACTTTGTGGGTTGGGAAGTTATTGCTGCAGGATTTGACTGGATTGATTTTCTTTCAAGTTAGAATAAGTAGAAAGCACCCATACCCAGGCTATGACTTTATTATTGGTTCTTTGGCATTACAAAACACAAATGTGGTACAGTGGGCTCACTCCTCCTACTAAGCTGCAGTACTTACGAATTACAACACCTTCAAAGCCTGTATATCAGTCTCCTATCGCTTCTTGCAAAACCCGTATAAAACAAATGGGCCCTGCAAAGTCAGCATATCTTTATAGGGTGGCAGTGAAACCCAGAGCTCCAGAACTTCTATGGAGAGCACACTGCAAACAACTCTCCTTCTCAACTATGGTGGTGTACCCTGGGGAGAGAAGTGGCCTCTTAGGTAAGAGGATGATCTGGTATACAAAGTTTTTGATGATGATGATGATTATGGGCAGATAAAAAGATGACCTTATTTCATTGATCTAAATGGAGGCAAATTTATGAATGTTAACTTGTATGTATAAATTAGTTAAGTTGGTAACATTAGAACAGTGCTAGTTCTTTTCACTTTGAAAATTAACATAGCTGAAATGTTGGGATTTTCTTTTTTCCAGAGCCATAAAAATGTACAATGAATGAACAGATGTTGTTGTATGCTAAGAAGTAAATTGACAATGACTTTACAGTAGTGTTATAAAAGGAGTAAAAATCTCTCCATGTCTCCCATTGTTCCACGTAGTATCCAGAGTATTTATTTTAGCCTTACTTAATGATAAGGTTGTTTTCTGTCTACAAAAAGATAAATTTTCCAGTGATGCTTACAGTTTCCTTTTCAAGATTCTATGGACTTGATCTCTTCAGCAAATCATCCTCAACTACATATTGCATGTCTTTCTTCAAAGCAATTAAAGTTATAAATTAGACTCTTCTTTAGTGTTCTTCTTGGTACTTACATTAACATAACGCTTTGCAGGTTCTTGCCACAGGGTTCCTTTGGTGCTGAAGCTTGCTTTCTTTTCCTCCTTTCTGAACAGTGAGATCACTCTTCAGGGTAACGTGATTAGCATGTTTTGCATGAGAACCTCTCCCCACAAACGTAAATTATCCACCATGATGAATGCAACTATTTTTCCCCATAACCATCCTGTGTGCCACTGTCAAATGTGTGTTTACTTTCAAAGTACTTGGTATAGAGGTACATATGTAATCCTGCTAAACTTTACCCCACCAATTGAAAATGTAGCATCCCTTAAGTCATCTACGTTGTGACATTTTTAATACTGATTAAAAATTGTCATTTCATTTTATTTTGGAGGATGATAGTACTATTAACAAAGCTTTCATTATAGCCCAAGCCAATGGATTGTTAAGAACTTCTCAGGAATTCTATAGAACAAATGTATTTTGGATATGTGAGCATGTCAGCTTAATAGTGCACTCTGTTCTGTTTGCTTGTAAATACAGTTCTGGTTTGCATGTCAAGTTCAACACAGACTTTGCAGACAAGCTGCAGCAGTGCATGCAGTTCACATCTGTGCACCTTCTTATGTTGTGAGCTTGATTTTTCTGTGTACCTAACCTTTGCCATTATGTTATGACTTATATTAATAAAAATAAATCAGAGCGCTAAAGGGATTATCTGGAATCGCGAATGGTCAGGGGAAAAAAGTCAAACTGAACTTCAGTTACCTGGGAGAGGAACAATGGTTGTTATTTTTGACAGAGATTGGTATTCAGACCATAGGGCCTAATCATGCAGCTCTTACTCATGTGAGTGTTTCAATTAAAGTCACTGGAGTTATTTAAATGCCAAACCCTCTTCACATTGAATGCTACCTCTCTGTTACTATTCAATAGGGAAAGTAATTGTCTAAGTCAGTGTTGTGAGATCAGATTAAATGTGAGTAAAGGTTCAGTAATCAGGCCCTTAATTCCGAGGACATGATTCTCCATTTACACCATTTCTCCATTCCACTGTAGTTGTGAAAAGGGTCCTTAAAACAGTGTAAATGTGTAGATTTGTTTTTAAAATGTAATTGACTCCCACTTCTTTGCATCTCGGAATTGTCCTGTTCTATTCCGTGGTTCTGAAGCATCTGCCATTGACACTGTCAGAGATAAGATACTGGGCAGGATGGGCCATTGTTCTGACCCAGTAGGGCTGTTCTGGTGTTCTGTACCCTGCCTAGAGTAGCATGAAGAGGCCTTAGTGTAAATGAGGTTCATGCCCTGAATTTTGTGGTGTTTTTGTCAGTTTTAAGTTCCTTTTAGTATAGGGGTTGCCAAATTACAGCTCACAAGCTGCATACGGCTATTTTACAGTTACAGTTTGGCTCACAGAGCCCCTGCCAAATCCCACCCCCATTCTCCACCTACCAGACTTGCGAGGGGGAGGTGGGAAGGAGCTCAGAACCTCTTGACTCACAGCAGGGTGTTGGGATAGGGCCCAGTGTTCCCTCTGACTTTTTGTCTATGTGCAGAATGAAGTCTTTTGTGTGCACCAATATGGAATCATAGAATCGTAGGGTTGGAAGGGACCTCAGAAGGTTATCTAGTCCAGCCCCCTGCTTCAAGCAGGGTCAACCTCCACTGAGTCATCCCTGCCAGGACTTACAAACCTCGAAGGATGGAGATTCCATCACCTCTCTAGGCAACTCATTCAAATGCTTCACTTCCTTCCTGGTGAAGTAGTTTTTCCTAATATCTAACTTCAGACCATTGCTCCTTGTTCTGCCATCTGTCACCTCTGAGAACAGTTTCTCACCCTCCTCTTTAGAGCTCCCCTTCAGGAAGTTGAAGGCAAAAATGTGACGCATCACCTCCATATCAGTGGACATAACAAAATTAATTCTGCACATGGGCGATCTGTGTGGACAAGGGAGTTGTTGTGTAGGAGGGGGTTCAGGGTTGTGGGGTGAGGACTCTGGCTCGGTGTGCAGGCTCTGCCATGGGACTGGTGATGAAGGGTTTGGTTAACGGGAGGAGGCTCAGGGCTGGGGCAGAGGGCTGACCTGAGGGATTTGGGTTGAGAGGTTTTTGGAACAAGCTCCCTCAGGTGAGAAAGAGAGAGCTTCTCCCCAGTCCTCTCACACTGCAGCAGTTCTAGGCCAAGTGAAAAGTGCCTCTCTGTTGGCTGTGGTCACTCTTGGGAGGCTGGGTTGGGAGTGGGGAGAGGCACCTCTCTCTGGCTATGGCAGGTCCATGCTGCTGGTGAACTTTGAGAAGGCATCTCTCCTGGCTGTTGCAGTTCCTTCCACATTTCTCTTGTGTCTGGGGGAAGACGTGGTCCCCTGGCCCAGCAGGGAGCTGCCATATTGGGAAGAAGGGCCTCTCCACCGGCTGTGGTAGCTCTTTGCATGGCAACCCTGAGCCCCTACGCAGGACTCATTAGGCATCTATGCAGCTGGGCTGTTTAGAGGGAATAATTGTGGAGCCTTCTGCCCAGTGGGAAGAGGGGTCTTGGGCTTCATCCCTGCAGAATGCTCCTGCTGGAACTCACGGCTTCAGCAGGAGCAGGGCTGAATCCCCAAATCCTGAGCCCCAGCTGTTTTGCCCCAGGTGGCAGCCCAAGCTGAAGAGCCTGGTGTGGCAGCCCAACTGTGGAGCTGGGAAGTGTGTTTCTTGTCAATTTCACAGCTTCAGCAACGCCCTGAACTTGACAAAAATAACAGCCAACAGGTGCTATATGAAATTCAGGTTGTACACAGGCACCACTTCACCCCAACTGCACCAACAAAAACCCTACGCTTCTTGTTGAGGTGGTTTTAATATGTTGGCATAGCAGGGCAGTTACATCAGCCGGAGGAGCATTGCAGTGCAAACACCTCCACTGTTTTGCTGTCAAAAGCTGACTCTTTGGCTAGGTCTACACTGGCCGTGGAAGAGCGAACGCTTAGATTCGGTCTTCTGGGGCACCATTATGTGCATGCACAAAATGGAGTGTTCTGGGGTTAGTGTCAACCCTGCAACTCCTTGTGAGTTGCAAGGATTAAGGAATGTTAGCGGGAGGAGCCCTCCCACCAGCATTCTGCAGTGAGGACAAGGACCAATGTCGACGGCTACAAAATTGATTTTAGGTACGCAAGTGGCATACCTAAAATTGTGTAGCAGTCGTTGACATTCCTCATAAGGGTAGGTGTAGCCTTTGTCTATACATTTATATACCCATTAATAAAGTTTTTAAATACTACATAAGTATTTTCTTACATGTGTTGGAAGGGTTTTTTAGATACGAATATAACCAAAATTGCTATCAGTTTGGATTACATTAGACAGGTTGGGAGTCGGGGGTTGGGGGCTGCAAACTGCAAGGATGAAAAGTGGAGCCCGATGTAAAAAAGTTAGCTCAGCTCTGCTATAGACCATGCAGCCCTCTCGTGCACTTTGCTGGCACCATGTAGACAAGACAGGATTGCCTGCTGTCCCAGATAAATAAGATGGGTATTCTAATCCCCACTTTGGAGCAGTCTCTGTGAGAAACCTCTTCAGTGTGCCAGCCCCTCTAAGGCAGTGGTTCCCAACTGGGGATGTGCAAGGGTGTTGCAGGAGGTCCATGGAAAAATAAAAGATAAATAAAAATGAGCATAGAAAATGTTTTGAATAAATTGCAAAGTTACAATAAATTATTTTTAAATTAAATATTTTCTAATAATGTTAATTGCTGCCTGAAAATCTATGTTGTAGTTTACTTTTTCATTAAATGAAGTGTACATAGCAACTAGAATTGGCTTTGATGTGGGTCTGTGAATGATTTGGTGGCTGAGTGGGGATCCACACCAGTGAAAAGGTTGGGAACAGCTGCTCTAAGATCTCCCCCTTTCTCCATAATCAGCCACACATCGTGAAACTCCAGTACTTCTGCTTCACAGTGTGAGCTCTCTGTTCTGTGAGTTTAACTGAGACAGACCCCGATGGAGAATTGTACTCTTTTCAGGGATTGGTGTACTTCTCCAAGCATTTGCCGTGATGCTCACACGGAGTTGTCAAAACAGTAGTGTTTATATCTGGAACACAGCAGAGGAAGTTCTTACACTAGTGTAGAGGAACAAAGAACCAGTCCATACTGGTTAGCTGAGAGCCTGCCATGCTGTAGTGAACCCCATTATTCAAGATCTGTCAAGACTCCCAGGTGTGCCTGCCTGTTTTCATCAGCCCATACCTCACCTCCCTCTCATTTTCCGTTCTTCCACTGGGAAAATGCTGCTTGGCTTCCTATAGAGAGGTGAGGCAAACTATGGTCATTGTAGCTAGCTGTCAATGACTGGGCAATTGGATCTGCCATTGTATTCTCGGCAGATTCACTAATATGGGACTTAAGACCCAGACAGTTAGACACCAGTGATACCTGTGTCTTAGCTTAACAATGCAGCATATAGAGAAGCTGAGGCACGCATAGACTTAGTGTGTATATTACAAAAATCTCCCACTTTGTCATGTCTCGTATGACCTTTTTTCTTGAAATCAGGCTTTTTGTTTGTTTGACACTGTCAGGTTTATGAGCCTTAGAAGGAAAGAAACAGGATGCTTTAGGGCATCTTAGTGAAATAGAGGAACAAAATTATAATACTACGGATATCCACATTGCAAACCCTATGGGAAAACAGCATCGGCTTTTGAGCAAAATGTACAATGCCATCCATGCAGCTTGACTTTCTGAACTGTGCCTCCAGACAGCTTACTTAGGAGATAGTGATGACTTAATTCATCTATCAAGTTCGCATGTTGTGATGCAGCATAATTTGTGATATGATGTACTTGATGCAAGGGACTAAGCTTAGTGTGTGTTATGGGAATATGGAGGTTTGGTCTTTTACTCAAAAGAAAAAAAAACAGGTGCGGGGGGTTTAACTATGGGTGATCCTTACAATGCCTGTTCTAAGGTTTTCCACCCTCTGTCTTAAATTAAGGTGCATTGGAAGAGAGGTGGCAAAAACTCTGTGACGTTTTGAAGTTAAAATAGCACAACTTGAGCTGCCTTTTAAAAATGAAATTAGCTATGAGATGTACTACTTTTTATTGCCTGTGGAAGTAACACCTGCAGTAAGCGTAAAGGAAGGTTTAACCTGTAGAATCACATTGAGATCAATAGATTGATAAAATGGCAATGTAACTTAATGTCAGATTTCATTTTGTTGTGTTTCATTAGTCATATCCAGGGTATTTTAAATCAAAATCATAGTCCCTTTTACACTTGTCCAGTCTCCATTTCCAAATACAGATTAGCAAAACCACCAGTGGCACAAATGAATTAATGTACTCTGAAGCCTTTTACTTTCTGTTACAGCTTCTTTTCTAAGCTCACGGTGTCTGTCCAGCCTTCCCTAAGCAGAGAACAAACCTGCCTTCTTTCTGGGCCTCAGAGGTACTTTTGCTTGCTTTCCTTTCTGATTTGTCTTTCTCTGGTGAGCACAACTCGTCTATCCTCTTATGTTTGACACCATTTTTAAGTTGCTTCAAAATGGCGACAACAAAGCAAAGAGAAATACTGACTTGGAGTAAAACAAAAATATCTGTATAAGATGAGATGGGACTTGTTAGCCATAGCAACACTTCCTGCTGTAGGGACAAAGGCTTCATCTAATTTATTTGTTACGCCTAAATAAACCTCTCTCCAAAATATTGTGCCTTTATTTTCTCTTTCTAAAAGACATCCTTTCCTCCTCTTCCCTCACCTTATCAGTACCAGTGAATATGATGCTTTTGTCAGTATGCATTCATTCTGCATCAGTAATTTTGTATCTGCATATTTAATCTCCACAGTTATATTAATTTTGCTGTATGAATGAGTGTCTGTGAATTTTAACATCTAGTATGCCTTTTTAAAATAGAGAGAAAACTTGTTTGGTAATTTGCGTTTAGTTAGACACTCCATACATTACTTGAACATTGAAATAAATTTTGATTGAGTGTTGAAGGCCATACAAGGAATCCATTCTTTTAAGTCACTTAAAAATTTGAAGAAAATACTCTTGGATGTTCAGATATGCCATGTGCAGAGTAGTACCTCAGGCTAACTCAAGGTTATGTCACATTGTATGACATAACATAACCTAATTTAGATGGACATTGTGCTTTGACTCATCACATTACATTAGAAATAAAATATATGTTTAAAGTAGGTTGTTGCTTCCAGTTATGGCAGATATGATCTGTCTCCAACCTTCCCAGTACTTCTGTAGCAATACACAGGATGAAATAATAGCAGAGGAACTGATGAATGATTTTTCTTCTGTTTTCAGGCAGGCTGATACAGGATTCCCACAAGAAACAACGGGAGAACAAAGGGCTCAGCTGGACCAAAATTTAGGGCACAAATGGAAGGCATCTGTTAGACCATTTCCAACAAGAGAACCTGTTACCTTATCTCAGGAGAGCCGGGGAAGGTCTGGAACATTGCCCAGTGATTACAGATACTCCCAGGAAAACGTGAATGAGAAAAACAAAGATTGCGGTTTGCCCCATCTCACTTGTTCTGAGCCACAAACATTGAGTGAGAGTCAGTCCTATGTGCCACAAGGCAGAGGAGACGATAGTCAGTGGACAGACCTGCCATTGCTGAACAAGAAACGTGGACCTGCCCCTCAGAGACCTCCGCCACCCAAACGAGATAATAAATACAGGTGCGAGGACAAAGCCACATCACTCAGCACCTCTTCAGAATCTCTGCTGGCTGTACCCATCAAGCCCACACAATCCACTTCCCCCACCTCTGGTGAGGTAGTTACAGGTTACTTCTCTCTCACTCAGAGTCCTGCAGCATTCAATGGAAAACTAAAGAATATTCATCCTCAGGGGCTTTGGCAAACAGCATCCACGGAGAATGTGTCTCAGCACTTAGAAGAGAAAGCACATCTTAAATCTGAACCGGTATTGTCTGCAAAGTATCGCTACCTTCAGAAACCTGGGATGGAGACATCAAGGTCCCCTTCACCTCAGTTTGCTCCACAGAAGCTTACTGACAAACCTCCTGTGTCTGTCCAGGATGAGAACCCAGCAAGGTATTGTGCCTTTTAGAAGCCTCTTCCCCATGTTAGGTTTTGTTAATACTTGGCTGTTGCTTTTAGTGAAGAAGTATGAAGAAACCTCCTTCAGGTCTATTCCATATGAACCTTTCCAACATGTCTTCTGTAGGACAATAGAAATTGCTACAACAGATAACCAAACCATGTTTGAAATTCCAGTTAATTCCATTGGAATCATTCCACTGGTCTGTCTTCCTTTTTGCTAAAGGATAGTTAAAAAATCCTGTTCCATTCTTAAGTTGTAACTAGAATTTCCATCACAGAAACCATCTCAATACAGGACATGTTTTTCCTCACCTGTGGGTGGTTTCCACTCCACTACCTGCAGGGAGCTAAAGTAGTTATTGTGCAAGAAACATTACATTCATTTTGATGACACTTGTTCCAAAAGCTTACATGTGAGGTACACTTACTGTTATCTGCAAATTATAAATTTAGTGGCCTGTTTTCTCCCAAATAAAAGTTTTTAATGAAGCTTGACATGCCTGAGCAACCTGCTGATGGTTGTGAACAAGTGGCATCACATTTTTATTAGGGTTGTCAATTAATTGCAGTCAACTCATGCGATTAATCCTGATTTAAAAAATTAATTGTGATTAGTCACAGCCTTAATCACACTTTTAAATTATAGAATGTTAATTGAAATGTGTTAAATATTTTGGACGTTTTTCTGCATTTTCAAATATGGATTTCAATTAGCACAAGATAAAAATTGTACAGGGCTCATTCTATAGTACTTGTAAAAAAACAAATATTTGCACTGTAAAATGATCAACAAAAGAAGTAGTATTTTTCAGTTTATCTCGTAAAAGTGCTGTATTGCAACTCTGTTTTTAACGTGCAACTTGTAAATGTAGGTTTTTCTTTTGTTACATAACTGCACTCAAAAACAAAACAGTGTAAAACTTTAGAGCCTACAGATTCACTCAGTCCTACTACTTCTGGTAGTCACTTAGAGAAAGAAGTTGGTTTTCATTTGGGAGAGAGAATGCTGCCTGCTTCTTACTCACAATGTAACTTGAAAGTGAGAATAGGGATTCACGTAGCACTTTTGCAGCAGGGTGTGAAAGGTATTTTAGTGCCAGATAAGCTAAATGTTCATGAACCCAGTCATGTTTCAGCCGCCATTCCAGAAGGCATACTTCAGGGCTGATGACACTTGTTAAAAATAATGCATCAATTTAATTTGTGCCTGCACTCCTTGGGGGAGAATTATTTGTCTCTGTCTCTGTGTTACCTGCATTCTTCTAGATATTTCAGGTTAAAGCCAGGGCCGTATTACCTCTTCTGTGGGTGTGGAACTAGTAGATGTTGTGAGACCCTGTATATGAGTCCTTTTCCAATTTAAAACCAAGTGATCACATGGTGGGGGAGGACAGAGGCTTGGAGCTTCCCCTGCCAGTTCCCTACCTGCCCCCAAGCTCTGCACTGCTGCTGGAAGAAGCTGGCATATCCCTGACTGCAGCCCAGGGAATAGGTGGGTCTGCACACTGCCCGCACCTAGAAGCACTGACCTTGCCACTCCCATTGGCTGCAATTCCCAGCCAGTAGAAGCCGTTGATTCAATGCTTGCAGGTAACAACAGAGTGACAATGGAGTTTCCCTGATGGCTGCAAGCCAGCACTTGCAGGTCCAGCCTGGTTAGGGGAGAAAACACAGAGCATCTAGCTGCCTCTCCCTTCCCAGCACCCTCCCACCTGCCAGGCAAGGACAGATTAAAAGGGGGACATTTGGAGCTGCAGCCAGGTCCTTGGGCTAAGAGGGGCAGTGCAAAAAGATCTGGACTTTTGGTAGCCTGGAGATCCTTTTGCAGGTCCTGCCTTAGGCTGAGGGCCCTTAACTGCAGCCCCTAGAGCCTTTGCATTAATCTAGCCCTGGTTATAGTGGGCTCAATTCAGGTTTAAGAGTCTGAAGTGCCTTCTAAAATCGTAGGGAGAGGAGTTGTGGATCATGCTTTCAGAAACCTTAAGAGTCACACATGAATGCAGAAACTACAGGATCTAAACCACCAAAAAGAAAGTCAACCTTCTGCTGGTGATATCTGATTCAGATGACAGCCCGACAGTTGGCCCTGTGGCTGCAGGCCACCGTTGGGTAGAAAGCCACCCTGTCCCTGCTCTGTTGTCCCCTGCCAGGTGGCCACTGGCAGAGCAGGTTCTGGTTAATTGAGCATGTCACTTCCCCAACTTCCACATAATCCAGCTTTTACTGTATTAGAATTGCAAAGGATACCAGGAAGGAAAACAAAAATTCAGCGCACACACAACAGCTTCCATGCAAGGAGAGGTTAAAAAGTCTGTGACTATTCAGTTTTGAGAAGGGATGCACATGAGGAGAATGACATACAGGCTCATAAGATCATGAGTGATGTAGAGAATGTGAATAAGGATGTGTTACGTACCCCTTCACATAATACAAGAACCCATGGGTCATTCAGTGAAATTAATAGACCACACGTTTAAAACGAACATAAAGAAGAATGTCTTTCCACAACACACAGTCAGCCTGTGGAACTCATTGTCAGGAGATGCGTGAAGGGGAAAAGCATAACTGGATTTGAAAAATAATTTGATGAATTCATAGAGAATAGGTCCAGCTGGGGATATTAACCAAGACGGTCAGGAATTAACTCCCATGCTCTGTGTCCCTAAAGCTCTGACTGCTTGAACCCAGCTGTACCCCCTGTGACCCAAACACACCCTCTACCCTACCTGAAGTAAGCTGCAGGGCCCTTTCTGTTCCCTCCTCCTAATCCCCCCCCACTCAGTTTTGTCTCTTATTAGCTGCGTCTACACGTGCACGCTACTTCGAAGTAGCGGCAGTAACTTCGAAATAGCGCCCGTCGCAGCTACACGTGTTGGGCACTATTTCGAAGTTGAAATCGACGTTAGGCGGCGAGATGTCGAAGTTGCTAACCCCATGAGGGGATGGGAATAGCGCCCTACTTCGACGTTCAACATCGAAGTAGGGACGTGTAGACGATCCGCGTCCCGCAACATCGAAATAGCGGGGTCCTCCATGGCGGCCATCAGCTGGGGGGTTGAGAGATACTCTCTCTCCAGCCCTTGCGGGGCTCTGTGGTCACCGTGTGCAGCAGCCCTTAGCCCAGGGCTTCTGGCTGCTGCTGCTGCAGCTGGGGGTCCGTGCTGCATATACAGGGTCTGCAACTAGTTGTTGGCTCTGTGTATCTTGCACTGTTTAATGAAAGTGTATCTGGGAGGGGCCCTTTAAGGGAGCGACTTGCTGTTGAGTCCGCCCCGTGACCCTGTCTGCAGCTGTGCCTGGCTCCCTTATTTCGATGTGTGCTACTTTGGCGTGTAGACGTTCCCTCGCAGCGCCTATTTCGATGTTGGGCTGAGCAACGTCGAAGTTGAACATCGACGTTGCCGGCCCTGGAGGACGTGTAGACGTTATTCATCGAAATAGGCTATTTCGATGTCGCTACTTCGAAATTAGCTATTTCGATGTAGCGTGCACGTGTAGACGTAGCCATTTGCATGCTGGGCTCTGCTAGGTCCAGCAGCCCTTGTTGGCAGCCAGCATCTCTGCATCCCATTTCAGGTTGCGGGGAAGGAAATTCTGCACACACAAGATTAAGTGCTGCAAAATTCTGAGTTGGGCAATGGCACGAAATTCCTCCAGGAGTACAGGTTGTACCTCCCTGGGCCAGCACAATAGGGTCCTGAGTGGTCCCACATGAGGAAATTTGCTAGACAATGGGAGGCGAGGCCTCTAGGTTCACTGGGGGAGCACCCCTCCTGTCTGCCGCTTTGCATCCTGCCTTCAGGCTGCCTGGGGGAGCGGGGCTCTGTTCCTGGCTGGGCTTCCCCCGATGAGGCTGCTGGGAGGAGGAATGGGATCCATTCCTAGCTCGCCATCCAGGCTCCTTGCAATAGGGTTGTTGGCAGGGCTCCACTCCTGGCTGCTGCTGAGGCTTCCTGCCCAGAGCCCAGCTCCCTGCATTGGGGCTCCCCATGAGTCTTCTCATGAAGTGAACAGTGGGGAAGTTTTGAAACATCTTTGTTTTCCAAATTCTTTTTTCTGAATTTTACAGAACTTCTGGGAAAGTCACTTCTCAAGTACAAGAGGCTGGATGCAAATTTCCCAGGGTCTTTTTCTTTTTTGGTCTTCTTAGTGCAGACTAAAACCTGGGATCCTCATGGGAGCCTGGCTTCGCCGCAGATCAGCAACAGCCACTCTTGGATAATTTATGTACCCTTATGCTGTGGAAACAATTAAGCCATGGTATCGGCTCAGCATAGCAATAACCACAAGTATGGTTTCTAAGAGGGTTTGAATATCCTACAAAAATTAGGACATGTCTTGTGTATGATGTAGTGCACGCATCTTGAATGTGCTGCCGGGATTTTCAAAAGCGTTCAAAGTTGGTCTGTCTCTATTTCCACTGAAGTCAAGAGAAATTTTACCGTCACTGACTTTAGGTGGATATGAGTTGTGATAATGCTTAGTGCTGTAGAAAAATCTCACCTTATATGTGTGATACCAGCAGAGTGATAATACTGTCACTCAAATGATGCTCACTACTTTAGTGTAGAATACGTCTTTCCTTTTTGAGGTGGGCTTTTCTTTCTTCTTTATGGGTGGTTGGTTTTTTAAGGGGAAGAAAGAAACAAGGTCCTTTTTCAGCAAAGCTCTTGAACATGGTCTTTGCACATAAGTCCAATTTAAGTAATTGGTTCTTAAATACATGCTTAGGTTATTTGCTGAATCATGAGCTGAGAGAGCTTGCAATGTTGAGTGTGAACTTTCCAAAATGACTGACGGACAGGGTTCCCTCTCAGCTTCACGGCCACGCAGCTACCTGATTAGCCTTGCACAAGGTGCTCGGGGCTGACATATATGTATCTGCCGCAGCTGGAGAGGGGTCCCTTTCCCCCAGTTATGCCAGCTCCCTCCTGAAGCTGAAGGAGTGTGCCTCTCCACCAAGGAGCAAGCAGCTGTGGCCAGAGGAAAAGCATGAGCCTCCACCCACAGCCTGGAGCTGCCATGGCAGGGGATAGACTCACTCCACTGGCCCCAGCAGCAAGGCTGGATTAAGTAAAGGGCCGTAGGCACAGCAGACCGGACAACTTGCTGTAGCCCATAAAGCCCCGGTGTTCCAGGCCAGCCCTTCCTGGTAGTGGGAGGCGGCTCTGAATGCCACCATTCTTCCTCCTACCCCAGATGGAGTGGTGTTTTTGCGGAGCCCAAAAACTCAGTCCCCGTGCTGCC
Organism: Carettochelys insculpta; assembly: GCF_033958435.1. NCBI lineage: Eukaryota > Metazoa > Chordata > Testudines > Carettochelyidae > Carettochelys > Carettochelys insculpta. Next base: position 144,601,819 of record NC_134137.1, read on the forward strand.
CTCGTCAGGAGCTGCACCTGTCGTGCTTCCATTGGCTGGGAATCACAGGCCACGTGGGTCATACTGAGCCTCTTGTTCTGCCCCCACAGCCAAACAGGAGCTGTCCCAAGTAAGCGTCCCACATCCCAACCCCATCCTACATCCTAACTCCCACCCAGACCCCCCCACCTCAGCTTCCTGCCCTGAGCCCACTCCCACACCCAAACCTCCTGACCCCAGCCTGGAGCTGCCTCCTGGACCTCAAATGCCTCATACCAAGCCCCATCCTAGAGCCCACATCCCCAGCCAGAGCCTTCAGTCCCCCACGCAACTCTGAACCCCTTGGCCCTACCCCCGCCACAGATTGTCCATGTGTAGAATGGATTTTGTGATGGACACCCGTATGGAGGTGATGTGTTGCACATCATCACCATGTTAATGTACATAACAAAATTCATTCTATACGTGGACATAAAAAAAAAAAATCAGAGGGAGCACTGTTGACAGTCTGAAAAGATCTTTGCTACAGAAGGATCTGAGGTGTGATTTTTCCTCTTCGTTCAAAGAGAATTCTCTTGAGACCTACCAAAATATTACATATGCAGTATAGCAAAATATCATCTGCGTGTGTCATTTCATTTAGGGGTGAGTGAGTGAGTGCAATATAGTCTGTATATTCATACAGATATAGATATACACATTAGTACTACAGAGTTGTACAATGTTGACTTTTTTCTGTTCTCCATGAAAGTACAGGAGAGTATAGCTTTATTTTTAATTCTGAGACACACCCACACATATAGCCAAGAAGTTATATATGTGTGTGTGTGTGTGTGTGTGTGTGTGTGTGTGTCAGTGTCAGTCAATCACTAATCTAAAAGAAAGCTAGCCAGCAGCAACCAGATTTTTTAGCTGCCTGCCTTTGCTTAGGCTAAGGCTTCCAAACCCACAACATCAGAGTAATGATTTTAAACTTTCTTCAAACTTGAAACTACCCGCTCTATTTTTTGGTTTTATACTGTACATACAGCACATACACTTTTGTAGTGTAAACAGAGCTGCTTTTTGTCTAACATGCTGTTTTCTAATTTAAAATCTAAATTACCATTTAAAAACATGGTGTTCCTTGATTGAACATCTTGTCTTAAGCACAAGACATCTGGCAGCATGAATTAAAGGATCCCGGCAATAGGCTGCCACTGAAAAAAAATATATATATATATGCAGAATTGAATATAATTAATTTGAGTAGCTTTATTTCTTTTTTTCCCTCTGTTCTAAATATTTTTCTTTCTTGCTATTTATGTAAAGGTAAACTGAGTTCTGATCAGGAGACTTTCATGTTTTTAGTGCAAGTTTTTTTAAAAGTACATTTTTTCATAAATTTATGTTTTGAAATGTTTGAAGACAGTTGTAAGTGTAGTACTTTGTCAATACTGTAGCTTATAGAAAAATCTTGTTTTATGTTATGTGAAACTAATGTTGGAAATCTGCATAAGTGAAATAACAGCTTAGTTTTAAAAGGTATACAAAAATGTAGATAGATTCCTTAAGTTGATGGTTTGAGATCTGAGATGCAAGAGGTTTGTCCATGTTAATTACTTGATCTATGTTGTCATACAAACATCTATTTGTGGATAAGAATCAGCATAAAAAGGTCTACAGTTAATCTCCCTTTCTTTTTGTCTAGAATTGAAAGAGTGATTGATAACAAAACCACAGTAAAAATGGTGCCGATCAAGATAGTTCATTCTGAGAGCAATGCAGAGAAGGAAAGTCGCCAGAGCCTCGTGAGCACCATGGAGCCTCCTGCCTTACCGAGTGGTTTGGAGAAGGACCAAATTAAAACACTCAGTACTTCTGAGCAGTCCTACTCACGTTTCTGTGCTTACACAAGGCGGGGTGTAGAACCAGAACCCGAGAGTAAAACCAGACTTCCTGACTCACAACCAGATGAAGCAGTTGGAAACAACTTGAAGAACAGTGATGCCTCCATCCCTGTAATCAGCTATGTGAAGGCCAAAGAGAAGACCCTGGAAGACTGGAAGTCTGAGGAACTAGCCAGAGAGATTGTAGGAAAAGATAAATCTCTAGCAGATATTTTGGATCCTAACGTGAAAATAAAAACTACTATGGATCTGATGGTGGGAATTTTCCCTAAAGACGAACATCTCTTAGAAGAAGCTCAACAACGTAGAAAGCTCATACCAAAAGTTCCTTCTCCAAAAACTGCAGAGGAAAAGTGAGTTGAGTATTTCCCTTCCCTTGTTGCTGTCCAACTTTGTTTTCCCCTAAACATTTGAGGGTCCTTATGCAAACTGTAAATTTTTAGGTTTTCCCATTAAGGGGGACTTATTGGCAATGCCATTTATTTACCGTATCTAATGACAGGAGCAAAAATTAGATTCCTATTGCAGAGAATGTATTGATGTGTTAAACGCTTAGCAAGTTAGTTCTGGTGTAAATATTTATTACAAGTTGTTATTACCTGGCTGAGAATGAGAACAGAGTAGTAAAATATATTTTAAAAAGAAGTTCATCCATACAGATGATGTATCTCTGAGTGCTGATGTAATATCAGACATAATTTTATTCTGAAGTTTAAGAAATCTTCTGTTGTAATGCCCTGAATTTGGTAACCTGAAGATTGGCTACAGTCAATACACTGGGAACTTTTAAAAACAGTTTCTGTCTCTTCTCACTGTGAATGACACTGGGGTCTTTGTACTATTTATTAAAATTGGACTTCAAGATTATCATGTCAAATTTTTGCCCGTTTGAGACAAATTTTGTTTAGGTTTTTCTCACATTAATGGTTAAGACTTCGCTACACCATCACGTTTTGTTTTTGTTTTGTTTTGTGGTGGACAGGTGCTGACATCACAAAACTGTTCATCACAAGCCATATTTACTGGCATCTTTGTGAGTGGCTGGTCAGCAGGGACACATTCCTAATCTCAGAGGCAGTCCCTTCTAGTTGAAGCCTCAGTACTGGATTTAGTTGTGGAGAACTTGCATTGTCACTGTCCTTGTCATAGCTGGTCTCAGAATTTAGGGAAGCAAAGTAGTTGTGCACACTTAGAAACACAGGCATTGCCATATTGGACCAAAGAAGTGGTTCTCAACCTATTTACTTTTGTGGGTGACATATACACATTTCTACATGTTGTGGGCTGCATACACGGTGTATGTGTACTTCTTGCATAATTCCAAGGATATCACATGGGCTGCATCTGTGTCCTGAATGGGCCATGAGCAACCCTTGGGTTAAGACCTACTGATCTAATCCAGTATTCTACCTCTAACAGTGACAAGCAGCAAATGCTACACAGGAAGACATAAAAAAGCCCATATAAATAGCTGTGGGATAAGTAGCTCCAGGGGAAAGTTTCTGCCTGACCTCCAGTAGTTAAAGCCCAATCTATGCCTAGAAGCAATGAAAGTGTATATCGCTTCTAAATGTCTTGATTTTGTTTTACTATTATAATACTGAGTATTCTTGCTGCTTACATAAATATTAACAAAGAGGAAGCCGTGCTAGTCTATACACTAGCAAAACAAAAAGCAGTCAAGTAGCACTTTAAAGACTAGCAAAATGGTTTATTAGGTGAGCTTTCGTGGGACAGACCCACTTCTTCAGACCATAGCCAGACCAGATATCTTTTCCTTTTGTGAATACTGCTCATTCCTTTGAATTCATCTGGAGCACGTCATGCTTGAATAACAAGGTGCCACTCAAAGGATAGGGGAGTTCAGATAGACAATAGGGAATTAAAGGATTTTAAATGTTATGAATTTTAAGCAGGTCATTAACAGTGTCCTATATTTTTTTTCATTTTAAAGGTGTTTACTGAATGCATTCTTAGAATTCAGTGCTGCTTCATCAGCTGTTGTATTTTTGGTATTGCTGATCATTGCTATTATTTCTGCTTTTATTACTCTGCTTCCTAAGTCTCTTAAAATCCCCAAAATAACCACTTTTCAACTGGTCAAGAAATGCTTCATAATGGAGAAAATGAAATGTTATCTTCTGCATTTTCACCAGAAGGTGTGTTTTGAGGAATATGGACTCAGGAAACAGTGATAGCACAGATGTAGACAGAAAAACTGCCTTCATACCAATGCCTGCCTAATCAAAAGTAGTAAATGATTTAAGCACTAGGACAAAGTGCACTTAAAAGACAGACTGAAAATAAATGCTTCCAGATGGAGGTTTTGCTAGTTTCTTTTAATTGTCTAGGTTGATGAGTAACTATTTTAACTTCCAGTGTGGCAATTTCTCTACAGACATTTGACCCTGCATTATTTTCACAGTTATCTTCCCTTTAAACAGTTCATTCACTTGGCAAAATGATGGGTTTGAAAGACTGTTCTTTCTTTTCAGTGCTCAGGCTGTCAGGCACTTAATTAAACTTACGACTTTTTAACAGGAAAGAGGACCAGAGCATGCCTTCTGTCATCTCCTTGACAACCAATTCCACTTACTACAGCACATCTGCACCCAAAGCAGAATTGCTGATTAAAATGAAGGACATGCAGGAACAGCAGCAACAGCAGAGTGAAGAGGATTCTGAAGATGAGCTGGATCATGACTTGTCAGAAAAGAAGGTAATGCAGTTCCATGCTTTTAAATATTTAAAAGGATTGTCAAACATGGATGCCTAAAATTAGGCTGCTAAGCCCACAGGTAAGTATCTAAATAAGAGGCCTGCTTTTTTTAAGCCAGTGGGAATTCCTGGGTGCTCAGCAGTTTTGAAGGCTCAAGTTATTTATTTTTGTGTCTAGCAATGGACCTAGGAACCTAAGTTTAGACAGACGAACCTCTCCGTAAGAGCTTTGTTTGTATGCTTTTATCTTTATTTCTGTAGAACATTTCTACCAGAGAGTATCTGTGTGTGAGAGAAACATGCTTTGAGAGAGAGCAGCTGAGCACCTACTAACCCCACTGAAATCAGTGGGCCTCTGGACTTCTCCAGGCTTTTGAAAAGTGTTTGACTTAAGTCTTCTTTTTTTTTTTTTTTTTTACTGCTCATGAATTCAAGAGACTGATAGCATTGGCTGGAGCTAGATAGGCAGTTTGATGGATGCTCACTTCACACATCATAGTTAACCACAGTCCCCTAAGCACAGGTAGCCCTGTGGCACCTTCATCTTGACCTACATGGTATTCCAGTCCTAAGAATCTACATGGTTGTCACAGCGTCTCATCTTAGATTGTGAGCATAAAGTTCCCTTCAGATGTGATTTAGCACAGATAGGTTTTAACTTGACTTCCCAATCATGAGAAGCCAGGGAGAAATGGTCTGTTTTGCTCTCTGTTGCTGTGTTCCTAGTAATCTAGTTTTAATTGTGTTTACTTAGGACAGCAATACTAGGAAAGGAGCTGCCTTCAGTTCCAAGATATCTCTTTTAGTGACTGTAAATTGTCATGATCAACCTCTGGTTAGTAGTCCAAACGAAGAGGAATGACCTTTAATTGAAAGAAAAATTGTTTTTAAGAACTGTTCTGATATATTAAAGAATCCATTGCCACTTGAAGCCCTTTACTAGAGTAGAAAATCGCGTTAATTATACTTGCTTCATTTTATCTGGTCCTTGCAATACCAATAATTTTATTGGGAAAGCATTGCAAAAGAGACAATGACAGGAGTAAACTGGCCCTGGAAAATCCACTGTGAATCCCAGATTGGGATGAAATCATGATTTCCCATAATAGAATTGGTGCACTTCAAGGAATTAAAAAACAGGTTCAAAGCACATCGTGACTTTTTAGTATATTAAGGAATGATGATATGCAGGCTTTCAGGTTCTGTTTTGTTTTGTTTTTTGGTATTTTTGTTTGTTTTTGTTTCTTTGTTTTTGTTTTCATTGATTCAGTCAGAAGAAATTTCTGGTCATTTTGCCTGAGGAAGAAGGTCACAAGTTAGAAATGGAAACATTTTTCATTGACCCAATCAATGAACTAGAAACTCAGAAGCATCTATGTCAAAATGTTCTTTATTTGTGTTAGTGTCTGTTTATATGAGAATTGTATTTTCCTTCATCACTCCCACATGTAACTAAACACAGGCTGAGAAATAGGTCCATTTATAGAGTTACTAGACAACCTCCCTAGCTCATGTCTGTGATAGACACATTCCTGTTTACTCACCATCTGCTCCTTTACATGCAGTGGAATGTGAGCTCTCAATCCAGCAGGCTTTCATCTTAAATCTCATCATGCAAATCACAGTAAATAGATTAAGCCATCCTTACAAAACTGCCAAGATATATAAAATGGTCCAATTTCACATAACGGCCAACTGCCAAAAAAGGAACCTTTGGGACCTGAAAACTTGAATATCATTATTCATTTGTCAATATACTAAAAAGTCACTATATGCTTTAAACCTGTTTCTTAATTCCTTAAAGCGCACCAATTCTATTATGGGAAGTCATGGTTTCATCCCAATCTGGGATTCACAGTAGATTTTCCACAACCAGTTTACTCCTGCTATTCTCTCTTTTGCAATGCTGAAGACTGTGTACTTGTTGGCTTCTTATTTATTTAAAATAATAAAATGATGACGGAACACTCAGGATGGGTGGGGTGGGAATTTTGTGCAAAGAAATTGCACAGGTCTATTACAAATAATTAGACACAATCTTCCTAATAAATGAAATGTTGCCATGTAATGCAGTTTATTCACTGAGGAACAATGGGATTAGCCCAAATAAAACATAAATGGATTTGAGCAGCTGTAGGGAGGCAATACAAAGGGACTTACTTACTAAATTCACTAAACTCTAAAACAGGAGGCATATATTCAAGTAAAGAACTTAATAAAATCAATGTGTTGTGTGTGTTAATATGTTACCTTACACTGCTACATTGTTACGCTTAAAATTCAAAGTTTAAAAGAGACTAAAAGAGAATAAAACTTTCAACTCCAACAATATGAAGCTCATATTTACATAGCTGCAGGGTTTTAGATACAAAATTTGTATCTGCATCCACAAAAACAAGCCACAGATATCCAGATCTGCATCTGTGATGCAGATACCCACACATATAAAGTGGATAGCTGTGTATTTGCAGGGATCTAGAAACGGGTAATGTAAGCTAGTGAGTGGGCCGCATGAATGACTGTCCTTCATCTCAGTGTGCCACAAGAGTGTCATAACCAGACAGTTTCCTGGGACAGGGTAGTTTGGCTAACATGCTTGCATGCCTAGAAATTGTGAGGTGTGCCAGTTGAACCATTGCAATGCTTTAATTGGATGCAGAGGGGTCACACAGCTCTCACAGTCACCTCGGTAAAACAAAACAGCAGTCATATAGCACTGGACTAGAAATTCTATAGATCTGAAGAAGTAGACCCAGTTATATAGTACAGAGGCCCCCAAAATATTACAATAAAAGCTGACGAATCAAATACATGAACTGACGGAGGCGGATCAGGGGTGGGGGATGTTAAGTATCTTGCCAGAGACAATTATGAGTATCAAAGGAAGGGAAGCTTGTGATGTGTGAGATAATTGCTGTCTTTGTTCATATTAAATTGTTAATGTGTCAAATCTAAGTATACCCCAGTTCACAAATCTCCTGATGTAATCTGCTTTTGAAGTCTCTTTGTTGTAGGACACATATTCTCAGGTCTTTAACAGAATGGCTCACTCCATTGCAATTCTCACTGACAGGCGTATGTATTGAGATTCCTGACATCTGCTCTGTGTCCATTCATTCTTTGACGAAGCATTTGGCTGGTTTGTCCAGTGTTCATAGTAGAGGAGCATTGCTGGAACATGATGGCATATATAATATTGGTTGAGGTGCATGAGACTGAGTCCCTGATCTTGTAATTAGAGTGGTTAGGTCCCATGATTATATCCCCAGAATAAATATGTGGACAAAGTTGGCAACAGGGTTTGTTGCAAGGAAAAGTTTCAGGATTATTATTACTGCGGTGGAGCCTGTGATTTCTAGTGAGAATCTTTCTTAGGTTAAGAGGTTGTCTAGAGTAGAGTATGGGCCTGTCATCTAGGACCTTTGGGGTACAATCAGCTTGAACATCACTACACATGCAACTTCAGTAATACCAGAAAGAAAGATGTAAATCAGAAGAATCTGAGAAAACTGTGCATGGCAAACAGGAAACAAAATGTTTCTTGGGCCACTCTCAGAACCCAGATGGGCTGCATATGACTTTCAGGCCACAGGTTGCCTGCCATTGCCCGAGCTCCTTTGCTTTGCTAAACTGCTGCTGAGTGAAAGTAACATGGCTCCAGGCAGTTTTTCTGCTACTATTCAGAGTAACAAAGGATTCCAGAAAATCATGTCCAGTTGGTCTGATCTACACGAGCAAATTTGGTGGCTACAGTTCACCCACATCCCTTTTCAAAACTGTAATTGATATCAAGAAGACATTACAGTTCAGGAGATTACTAATGGCATATGTAGTTTTTAATCTGTTTTATAGGTTTCATATTTAAAAAGGTCAGTAGTGAGTTCAAAATCATCTTCTTGGTCTGTGTGGAAAGAGTTAATCATCTCAATCCATTTCCCAGTGGATATGTGTCAGCATCAAAATGGATGTGTTTCCTGACAGCCTTAGAAGAACGACTGTGTGCATGTACGCAGATCTACCTTCCTTACATTTAAGGGGGTCTTTCCAGGACTGATTTTGGGCATATTAGCAGGGCAACCGCACACAGCATGATTTTATTTAATGCATTTTATAATAAAACAGTAGAATGATTAAACTGCAAGGCATGCTAGCAAACAATACAGCAGCCTGACCCAGTTAATCCAAATGAAAATCAGTTTGCGTTGAGAAGGAGACAAAAAATCAAATCCTTCAGATTAATCAGTTAGTAGAGCGTGTATCTGTAAAACTGCTTACTACTTTAATCTTTTGGACATCCAGACAAACAGATAACCCCAGTACAAATCAATCTGACCTGAAAGTATTAAATCAACCCAGGGCAGAGCCAGCCCAGATAATCCATATGGTAGATTTCAGAAGTACTCTGTTAAGGTGGCTGACTGTATCTTAAAACCTAACAGAGGCCAAGTTATGGGTGGCTCCCGAAACAGTCAGTGCTCACTTTGCATAATTCTGACTATGGCTAGACCTTCCTGGGTACAGTATAAGGTCAGTACCATGTTCCTGGGAAATTGATGGGTTTTTGTTTAATTGTACTATTCAGTTGGTTGAAATAAGAGTTTCCAACGAGCATGCCATGAAATCATGACACTTGAAAGAAAAGCAAAAACGGAAAGTGGTGTTGCAAAATAATTACCATCTTAGACAGTGTTGCCTGCATTAGAAATTAAAGTGATCCTAATAATTTTAAAAATTGTTAATATTTACAGAAAGGCAACATCATGCCTTCTCTTTTACAAGGCATATGAGTGGACGAGTCCTCTGCCCAGAGGAAGATTGATTAGGGAGGCTGCAAGTAACTGAGGGAACTCAGTCAGGAGACTGGGACTCTAGTTATGTTATGGTGGTGACTCATTGCATGACCTGGAGGAAGTTTGTTTCCCTCTCTATCAAATGCTTAGGATGGTTAGGGGCTGTATTTTTGGGTTACTCTGATCACTTCTGATGGGAGGCCTTGCAGAACCCCTACTAATTATGGTAACCTTGTGTTTTGCAAATGCAAAATAACGTGATAAAAGGGGGAAAATATAAAAAATCCCCATATAAAATGGAAAAACTCACTCCTAGTCCCACCGATGGAGTGGGGTAGGGCAAGGGGAGCAGTTGCCCCTAGGCCCGGTGTTTCAAAGGGACCCAGAGTTCCAGCCTCTGCTGAAATAACTCTGGGACAGAGCTCTGGGCCCCTTTGAAATGCTGTGGTACTATGCCACCGACCTGTGTGCAGCTGTGGGGGAGTAGGGGCGGTGGGAGTGGGCAGGGATGATTTCTGCCTTTGGCCCCACCTCTTTTAGGGGCGAGGAGCCAGCCTCCCCTCCCACCTTGCCCCTGGGCCCATTGGCACTGCTGCTCACTCTACAGGAGTGGCTTCTGCAGCTGCTGTTTTGCGGGCTTGGTGCCTGGCTTCCTGCTCCAGATGATGTTACTTGGCCTATTACAGAACAAGTCAGTTTTGGCCTACCCACGCCCATGATGTCAGAGTGTCAGCTGAGCCAAAGCTGCAGATCTGTGCCCTAGGTTATAACACTTGGAGCAGGGAGCGGGGCCCAGCCTGGCAGGAAGTAAAATATTCAAATAGCGTAGTATGCCATGTGTTAGTATTAGCCTGCTGTGCAGCAGTGCTAGCTTCATATCCCCATATTCTTCTTAACGCCATCCACCTCCACCCCAAGAATGGTTATGCTTAAGAGTGCTGTGGGGGTACACTTTGCGAATCATAGAATCCTAGGGCTGGAAGAGACCTCCAGAGGTCGAGTCAAGGCCCCTGTCCAAAGCAGGACTAACCCTAACTAAATCAGCTCAGGCAGGACTTTGTCAAGCCGGTACTTAAAAACCTCTAAGGTTGGAGAATCCACCACCTCCTTAGATAAAACATTCCAGTGCTTCACCTGGGTCTCCCTCACTGTAACTTGAGACCATTGCTCCACATTCTGCCATCTGTCACTACTGAGAACAGCCTCTCTCCATCCTCTTTAGAGCACCCCTTCAGGAAGTTGAGGGCTGCTACCAAATCACTATTCACTCTTCTCTTCTGCAACCTAAATAAGCCCAAAGAAGGAAGGTGTACTTTCACTGTGCAGTAATTGGCTTTGAAAATATGAAGCAGATCTAAGGAGTCACCGTAATATGCTCCAAGCAACTTCTTGTCTTCTGCCATGGTAGTGAATTGCCAAAACATGGGCTCTCAAGCTAAAAGTCCATCAGAAGTTTCTGTCCCAAATTTTCGAATCCGGAACACTACACAGCTCTCCGAGATAAACAAGTATCTGTAAAGTATGTGCCTCTCACCTTGCCAAGCCACAGATACGGGTTGCATTGTGACAAGGACACAAAAAAGAAATCATTCAGTGATGCTGATATTCCTTATAATTTTGTGATTCATTGTTTCTTGTGTTAATAATTCTAATAATAAAAATAAAAACAATAAATAAAAAATAAAATAATAAAAAATAAAACAATAAAAGTGAAGGGAAACTAGATTTCTGTGGGACGAGATAATTTTGTAACTTGAATGAATGATATCCCTCAATATGTGAGACACCTAAGTATTCCTATAATGTGAAGTGTGATAATGAGGGCAAAAGAATTGAGGTCAGGAATCAGCAATGACCACACCTACACTTCCTTGCTTTCTGGCCATCTAGCCATATGTCTTAAGTGAAGTGTTCTCCATGGACAGACACGTCATTGGTTTCTCAGCTCTCCAGTGGGCAGAGTGACAGATTTGCTCTTAAGATGTCACGAGTGTCTAAAACAGGATTGTGGAGGGAATGGAGAGACTCATGAAAGCCCAGTGAGTGTCAGAGAACAGATTCCTTTCTTCTTCCTCGTTGCCTGGTAGGGAAAAACAAGACAGACTAACTCAAATTTCTTGGCATGTGAAGTAATTCTCCTTAAGCTTGAAAACTCTTTTTAGCAGTGAAATAAAAGGCCATGTGCATGCAAAAAAACTTGCTCTGTAGACGTGAATTCTCTGATTGGACAACAGTGTCATAGTCACTGTTTCCCTTGCAATCATATACGCAAAGTCCACTATTCGCCTGCTAATCAGAATCAAAGGATGACGTAATATGTAACTAAGCAAATCAGAGGCATTATCCTGCTTCTTTTTACTTTGTGAGTGTTGCTAATGACCTCTGTGAGAGGAAGTGTGAGACCTATGAATCTGTGGTGGTGGGGTCCTGTTTTATTTTGAGTTCTGTGAAGTGATCTGTGGGAAGCAAGGGGAGCCGACACTGAAGTTTGGGATAGTTTACCATTTGCTACTGCCACTTTCCAGCAAAGAGCCACATGCGACTTTTTCCCCTGAGCTGTTGCAACAGAATACATGGAGGGAAATCTCTGTTTCCATCTCTACTGAGTCAAATGTCACTAATAATTTCTTACTCCCCTGTTTTACACAGCAAAAACTCATTGACAGCATCAGCAGGAAGCTGCAGGTGCTCCGAGAAGCTCGAGAGACACTGCTAGAAGATATCCAAGCTAACAATGTGCTAGGAGATGAGGTGGAGGCTATTGTGAAAGAGGTCTGCAAACCTAATGAGTTTGACAAATTCAGGATGTTCATTGGGGATCTGGACAAAGTGGTCAACTTGCTGCTGTCACTGTCAGGTCGTCTGGCCCGGGTGGAAAATGCCCTGAATAACTTGGATGAAAATGCTTCTCCTGAAGAACGGGTAAGACAAGTTACTAAAGGGCAATAATATTATTTCAGTATTTCAGAAGCCAGTGTGGTAGGCTTTCCTTTTTTTATTTAAAAACCAGGTGGACAAGACAGTGGAGGGGAGAAAAATCGTGTACTGATAATTCACACCAGGCTGTTTTCATTAGAACTCACTGATGCTCTTAGCCTTGCCTTGCCTTCACTTACAGTGTCTTCACTGCAAGGGGCTTGGCCCTGAAGAAAGCAGGAAGACACTTTAGAAGAGCTGGTTGTTTAAAAGCACTGACCTGCTTTTCCCTCTAAAACGCTAAAAGACAATGCCCGGGATGAAAGATTATGAGCTGCCTGTTTCTTTGACAGACAATTAAAAATAATTTGGGAAGAACATTAAAAGTAAAATGTCTGATTCAGCAATTTGGACTGCTTAAAAACAATTGTAGTTGAGCTCCAGTCCATGCGCACTGTTGACAGTGTAGTACTCATTTGTGTTATGGCTGTACCAAGTCACTCATAGGTACCCATTATATTTAGATATTGTACATTGAACCTAGAGGCTCCATCCCTGGTTTGAAATGCTCTCCATTATATAGAGGGTCTACAGTTCAGGTCTGTGGCTTGCATTATCTCCCACAGCACAAATTGTACAGACATATAGCAAAGATGATAGTACTTGTGTCAGAAAGGTAACAGGCTGCAGTCATGGACAAAAAAGGAGAGATATGGCCTCGGGGAGACTGATTGGATGGGGACAAATTTAAAAAAAAAAAACAGTTCGACAAAAAAATGGCAGTCATAGCTTCCCGTTCACCTGCTCAGTGCCAGGTAGTACATCATAACAGCCTTAATGGGTCAGACCAAAGGTCCATCCAGCCCAGTATCCTGTCTGCCAACAGTGGCCAATGCCAAGTAAACCAAACAGATAATGATCAAGTGCTATCTCTCCTGCTATCCATCTCCAGCTTCTGACAAATAGAGGCCAGGGACACCATTCCCTACCCATCCTGGCTAATAGCCATTAATGGACCTAACCTCCATGAGTTTATCTAGCTTTAGCTAATAGATATTATAGGAATCTCCTCTCAGCAGTGGAAGGGTTTCAAGGACCCTGCTAGAGAGGGAGGTATTCCTAACCTTCCTGACACAGCAGAGAAATGAAAACCTACTGATATATAGTGTTACCCAGTAATCATAGTCTCTCCATAGTTAAAACTGAGTCTTGCTTCCTTTGCAAGTCTGACTTTAGATTCCTTTTTTTTACGTTTTTAAAAATGGCCCCCAAAGCACCTTTCTGCCTCAGTATCTGCATCACTGGCTTGTGGCCCCAGTGCAGTCTTTTGCCCTGCCGGGACACACTTTGTAAAGGCCTGGATTTCAGAAACACAGGCTTTTTATCATGTTGTGAAAAATCTTTCCTGAAATGAATCTAGTGCCGAGGATCCATTTTTTACACAGGAAAGGCATGTTTGCAAAGGTGTTCACTGGCAATTTAAGATTATATGAATGGTCCTTTGTGCTCTGATGGAATTTAAAAGGGCATGGCAAGGTTGGCAGATTCGTAGGCTTTCAAAGGCACTAGCCTTCTGCCTTCAAATTGTTAACCAGGTATCTTCAGGTTGTAAACCAGTTTCTAGGGAGGTTTGCCATTGATTCCCGTACTATCCTGCAATCTTTCCAGAAACTATGAAAAGACATCAGCCTGCCACCAAATGTTGGTTCATTGCCCCCGTAACCACAAACAGTGACAACTCACACTGTTACCTTCTCTTGACATCTTGCCTCTTACGTCCCACCAAAGGGGACTGACACCAGTAAGATTTTCATCCCTTGTTCCCACCCCGAGAGTTCCTTCTCTTATCTCCTGTGGTTATGAAGCACAAGCAAATAATGTATGTGCCTGAGGCAAACCTGCTTCTCTTCTCTTCCTTTGCCTGTTATTCTTCCCATTGATAGGGACCTTTCCAAGCAGCATTTCTGAGCTCCAAAAAGAATCTGGAAATTGCCATATATTCCCCTGTGCACACAGTGGGAGAAGAAGATAGTCTTCTCCCACCACCATGTCCTGGTGAAAAGATGTTGTTACATAAATAGCTTATGGCATTAGGCATCCTGGGGGAGAAGAGGAGTGCGTGGGAGGCTGGTGTCACGGGGCAGAATTAGGATCACATGCCTATTTTAGCAGCATTTTTGAGTGTTTTATTTTTTGAAGTGAACATGTATGTTGCCGTGAGGGTGTTTTATCAGAATTCTTACTGTAAGGTTGCCCTCATCATCAAATTAGTCTGAATTTTAATTCCTTCTTCATGGGATTAGTTCTTCCTATATGGAATACTCCTTTTGATATGTGTAATTTCCTTGGTGTTACTGGGAATTTTCTACACGTAGCTATATGTTTTTATCAATATCATCAACAACAACCCTGGACTTGGCGCCGTTTGGTGTCTGATGCTACCCTCACTATTTCTTTCCATCTTTCCCTGACCAGTGCAGAGTGGCTTAGTTTCTGTAGACTAGGTCTGAACCAATCTACTATGTCATATATGTTTTTAGCCTTATTGTAATGCGTGTCTTTTTCTAATACAATACAGTCAGATACAGGTAAAGAGAAGGACTGGCTTTGAACTTGTTGGAAGAATCAGAAGAAAAGACATTGTCATTTGAAGGCACAGACACTCAAAGGAGAATTTACTTAGGGAACGAAGCTGAAAATCCTGATACATGATTACACATTTTTCCCTGTACATGTGTTAGCAGAATCTCCATCCTTGTCTCTACGTCCATGCACATAGCTGTCGTCAGCCTGGTGTTTTGTCCCCCTGCTTTGTACCTACATTGAGGTACAAAACCATCCAGGTTCACATTGCCATAGGTTAGTATGCAGCATAATTAGTACCCTAGCAAATTCATGGTCCTTTCTGGTTCATTTCACAGTCATGGGATTTTAAAAATTTCAGATTTCAGCGTTTCAAACATTTCAGTCTGTAACTTCACCATACAGTAAACCCTTGAGATACTCGCAATCAAGTTGCACTTATCCCAGGTTAACGCGACTGCTGCCCCTGACAGGAGGAGGAAACTGCTGCTCTCAGGGGCGGCAGCCGTGATTCAGGTTGCCGTCCCTGACAGGATCAGGGGAAAAACCAGCAGCCCCAGGCCAGCAGCCATCACTCTCCAGCCATTCAACTCCGGAAATCTGGTCACCCCTCCAATAGCCAGATTTCACAGTCTGTGACACATTTTCAGAGCTGTGAATTTAGTTGGACCTTAAGCATAATGAAAAGCTGTGTGTTAGCTCTTCTCAAACACAAGCGATTTGCTTTCACAGTTTGACCAATATTCCAACGGTCATTTCAAGGACCTAATCTGGGTTTAATTCATGGCTGATTATGTGTACAAGTAGGTCTTACAAGTCATTGCTGAAAAGCGGGGTGGCATCCACGTTACTTCATGCTGGAGCTTCACACAAGCAGCTGTATTTGTTATAATTCTTCATGTAAACCATTAAGCAATGAAGTAATTAATACAGACTTTTACACCCAGTGTTATATAAAATGGATTTCTAAGTGCTTTACTAATGCTATAGGTTGAATTCCTTTCTATCAACTCATGTTATTGGAATTCAGTGGCAGTTGGGAGATCAAGTTCGCCATTTAACCAGCAGTTTTACACCTCCTCTAGAAGAACGTGGAGTCCGTGACAAGTTGGGTTGTGAATGTTCTCCCCCACCCTCCAAGAGCCTGCCACAGACTGTCTTCATGGACCCTGCAGACACATCACAACAGTTTGTTAATGCACTTTATTCTAGTCCTCTTTGAAGTGGGACTTGATCAAAGCACAATAACAAATCATTAGTACATGTCCTCAGGAGCCACTTGCTCAGTTAGACTATGTCTACACGTCCAAGTTATTTCAAAAGAACTTTGACAGTGTCTAAATGATGCATATGCTATTTCAAAATAAATTTGAAAGAATGGGTGCATTATTTCGATTCCGGTAAACCTTTTCTCATGAGGAATAATGTCTATTTTGAAATAGGCCACAATGTGGTGGGAGCTATTTTGAAATGCATTTTCTGCGTGGTTGTAGCTATTTCAGATATCTTATTTTGAAATAGGGCTGTTTTGTAGATGGAGCCATAGACCTCAGCTGGCTAATGTGGTAGACATGCATTCCCTAGCCTGCCAAAAACTGTTTGCATAGACAAACCATTAGTCCTATTTTACCATCCATGCACCTCAATATCCGTGTCCTTGCAGATGAAACTGACTTCAAAGTTTACCAGAAATTGTTTATCTTGAGCTACTAGCTGTAATATATTTCTCTTTCTCTTAAGCGGACATTGGTAGAGAAGCAGAAGCTGCTGACTCAACAGCACGAAGATGCAAAAGAGCTGAAGGAGAACCTGGACCGCCGGGAGCGTATTGTCTTTGACATTTTGGCCAACTATCTGAGCGACGAGAGCCTAGCAGATTACGAGCACTTTGTAAAGATGAAGTCAGCCCTTATCATAGAGCAGAGAGAGCTAGAGGACAAGATCAAATTGGGAGAGGAGCAACTCAAGTGTCTGACTGACAGCCTCCAACCTGAAAGGTTCAAATAAGAGGTTGAGGCCTGACCAAAGATGTGAAAACTGTGTGCTTGGGCAAAGTTCTCAAGTAAGCAAGTGAAAACCCTGGCTTGTATCTCTGACTAGT
Source organism: Carettochelys insculpta (assembly GCF_033958435.1). NCBI lineage: Eukaryota > Metazoa > Chordata > Testudines > Carettochelyidae > Carettochelys > Carettochelys insculpta. The sequence goes on from NC_134137.1 coordinate 144,618,795, forward strand.
AGAGGGATTTAGATGAGAGAAATAGCTACACTAGCAATAATGATATTTCTCATTGTTTGGATGTTGTATTTAATTTTTTAGAACCTCTTTTTAATCCGAGACTCTGCAGTTGTTCTTTGTCTCTCAGCCTAAAGAAGGCTTGGCAGGAGACAGAAATTTTAAGCTTTGAATTCAGTATATTGTGAAGTCTGTTGCAATAGTGCATGCAAACAGTAATGGTTTTCAGAACAAGAAGTGAGACAGTCTTCGTCTTCAGATGCTGTGGAAACTGCTGGTAATCCCAAAAGCAAATGATTAAACAAGCTCTAACTTCAGCGCTTTCCCCCCACCCAGCCTCCCTCCCAGTCCCATGAAGGAGAACCATGTATCTAATCCATCCAGATTGATCATCCTGGTACATTAGATGCTTTCTCTTTGTAATGTATCACATAAGAAAAGTTCTCACTTTCTCCTGTCAGAAACTAATTTCAAAACCTATCTCAGCTGGCTACTAGTTAAACCAACTTGAAAATCATTTAAGATCTACATTATTGAAGTTAAAAACACGTGGTTTAAAGAAATAACCTTTTTTAATTATTATTTTGCCATGCCATAGATATGGTTGCAGGCCCTTAAATAATTGTTCTTACTCAGTTAATTGATTTTTAAAAATAGGCCCGTGAATGCTTTGCCAATTTGGTTCAATCCATTTGTCAGCTGAACTGTTAGGAAAATCTGTTTGCTCCTTTGGGTGTCTCCCACAGCGCAGCTATCAGGTAGGAAAGAGTCAGTAAGTTAACAGGACAAACTGTACTGCTTTTATATCCCTTCTGTTTGTTCAACAGTTCACCTTTTTATATAAATGTTTAAATTATATTCAAGCTGACCCATGTAATGTTTCTTCTTTCTTCCATACCTCTTCTCATGGAATATAAGCATCTACGGCCGTGTCTACACTAGCCCCAAACTTCGAAATGGCCACGCAAATGGCCATTTTGAAGTTTACTAATGAAGCGCTGAAATGCATATTCAGAGCTTCATTAGCATGCGGGTGGCCGCTGCGCTTAGAAATTGACGCGGCTTGCCGCCACGCGGCTCGTCCTGATGGGGCTCCTTTTCAAAAGGACCCCACCTACTTCAAAGTTCCCTTATTCCCATCTGCTCATGGGAATAAGGGGACTTCGAAGTAGGTGGGGTCCTTTCGAAAAGGAGCCCCGTCGGGACGAGCTGCGCGGCGGCAAGCCATGTCAATTTCGAAGCGCCGCAGCCGCCCACATGCTAATGAAGCGCTGAATATGCATTTCAGCGCTTCATTAGTAAACTTCAAAGTGGCCATTTGCGTGGCCATTTCGAAGTTTGGGGCTAGTGTAGACGTAGCCTACGACACACAAATTCTCCTAGGTCGTTTGCGCTCAGTGCAGTGTTCAGAATAACTCTGGTTTGTAACTGTGAACATACGTATTTTTTTCACTTCCTGTGTTGATATATACACTTTAATGATAGGACACTGTTTCTCAGTTCATGGTTATTGAGGATGGCATGGTAACACTGCCATCCAATAAAACTCTGATAATGCTAACCCATCTCTTAACACAATGATGGGATTAACTGATTTGCTCTCCTACAAATACTGCAGGATTTCTCTGTGTATACATGTATTATCTCTAAGTGAAGATATAGCTTTTATGGGCAAAGGGAAATCTTAGCATCATATATAGATTATTTAAATTATGTAAAGGAAGCCCTTTATCTGTGTTTCAGTAACAAACAGATTCTGTAAAAAGAAGCCACTCTCAAGACTGACCTGGGTACCAGTCTGTAGCATATTCTTTGAAAAGTACAAGTGATTACAGCTCAAACAGAATAAGAGGAAATCATCTCTTTGTGCTGTTCCTGCAATTGTAACGTTGACAAAAGGGTCTTTATCTAGTCTTATCAAAAATCTTCCTCTTTTACTACTTCTGTTGATCCTTTCTGTTGATCCTTTTTTCCTGATCAGCGAACTGCTTCCATTGCAGGGAATTGGCAAAGAAATTTCTCTAAAACTAAGCCCTTCACGGACAATTATAAATGTTAAAGGGACCATTTTGCCTTTTATACCATCCTAATTCATATATCCTAAACCAGATCTTCAATTGGTGTAAATCAGCACAACTCCCAATAGGAATGTTAAAATGGTTAACCAGTTAAACAATAATGCTTTATCAGTTAACTGGTTTAACATAAGCCCCATCAGCATGGGGTCCTGCCAATGGCCCCATTATTCATGTGGGGTTCCACTGCAGCTGGGGTCCTACAACTGCCCAGCCCGGTGGGGCTACTCTGATCTGCCATGGCTGGTCACTGCTCACTTGCAAGAGCCATTTAACTGGTTAATGTCCCTTAACGTCCATCAAAATCAAATGGAGCTGTTGATTTATGCTACCTGATGATCTAGACCTAATTTCTTCTTACAGTTTACAAAATTTAGTCATTTAACAAAATCCCACAAATACTCGCTGCTATGTTAATTGATATTAGAACTGATGAATTTTCTTTGTGATCCATTCCTTAACCATAAGAAACCCTAAGCGAAATAACTCCCAAATAAATTATGTTTAGGTTTAGTCCAGGTGTAGTGTGCATTGTTTTACCTATGACCTTTTAAATTTTTTTACATATTGTGGTTATTCTGATGTGTATGTGAAATGTGACTGTGAATAATAATATAATTTCATAATGTGTGTGTACAGTACTTTAGACTGTTCTTATAAAGATAGCAATACCGAGAATGCGATATATATTGTCATTTTTTCAAAGCAGTATATGTAGTCACCATCTCCCACTTTATTCTTTTTCAAATTGTACTCAGAAGCTCTCTTAGTTGGGACCAGAAGATGGCTGTCTCCCAATGTTATATGTAAATCTGTAAATAGATATATTGTTGCTTTAAAAAAATTCTGGTGCTAATATTTTGCCGTTGGCATCTTTAGGTGACAGCTACTGTTTCACCTTGTGTCATCTCTCAATATTAGGTCTCTTTGTATAGTGAAAAATTTGGGTCAGGTTTCTCCAGTAGTTTGGATTTTGCAGCCCTGAGTGGAAATGTGTACAGTTTTCTTGCTTGACACTTAACATTTACCTACTGAAAAATCGTATTGCTTGACTTTGATGAAATAAACTGTATATTTCAGTGTGCTGAGTTTGTGGTCAAAATATCAAGACACTTACCCTCTCATTGGATACCAGCGTCCAATTTGCTGTCTGTCTGTCTGTCTGTCTGTCTGTCTGTCTGTCTGTGCTAGTTTTGTTCAATAACTCCTCTTAAACTGTAACAGCTACAACCACAGAGTTTGGCATGTGGCTTCATCTTACCCTAACTTAAACCAAGGTTAAGGTTTGGTAGTGCCTGGAAAGTGAGAAATGCCTGAAATCAGAGGTCTATTTCCCAGAACATGGGAAGGGAGAGGGTAGAAGGAGGAGGGACGCAAAAGGGTAGGGCACAGACAGGAGGGCACAATACTGAGAGTGGCCACTGGGGGCAGCTGCAAAATCAAGAGAGAGGCCAGCAGGGCTGGGCCATCTAGCCTCCCACAGAGACTGTATAAGTAGCTGCCCTGCCCCAAACCCAGGGCCTGCCACCCCATGGAGAGTCTACAGGCTACAGAGAGGGCTGCTGGAAGGCAGAGCAACCCCCAGACAGCCTGCAGGCCATGGGAGGGGATGATGGAGACTGGGGGCAGCTCTCTGAACCTCATTCCACCCAAATAGTCTGCAGGCCATTGGGGGCAGCTGGAGGGGAGACAGACCCTGGAGCCTTCCCGTCCCCCACAGACAAGCCATGAGGCAGAGTGGTAACTGGAGAAGGGGCAGCCCCCTGCAGTCTGGCCACCCACTGATAGTCTCCAGATGGTGGGGGGGGAACCTGGAGGGGGCAGCCCACCAAAGCCTGCCCCCCCCCGAAAGATGGCTGGAAGGCCATAGGAAACAGCTGGAGGTGGGACAGCCCCTGGAGCCTGTCCCCCAACCCCCAGACAGCCAGCGGACCACAGGGGCTGGTTTGGAAGGGGGGCAGCTTTCTGCAGCCTGGCGCTGCCCAGAAAACGTACAGACCATGGGAGAGGGCACTTGAGGGAGGGAAATGGGGGGGCAGTTGGAGGGACCCCCCCAGCAAGCAGCAAGACATGGCAGCCACTACCGCAAGGAAAGGAAAGGCCTGGAGAAGCTGCAGGCCTAGAGGGCAGCGGCAAGCTGAGGGCTGCCCCCAGAGTGCTGCCCCCACACAGCCTGTAGGCCAGGGCTAACCTGCAGAGCTCCAGCCCCCACCCAACAAGCACACAGCCGCAGATCCCTCCCTCCCAGGAGGTGTCACTGGATGACAAGTGCAGCCCTGGTCCGCTCAGGAAGTGCTGACCTGGTCACCTGGAAGGAGCTGCTGTCTTTGCAGTGTCGCCCTCACTGCCACGGTTGGCACTAGTAACACATTCCCACCTCTGAGACCCCTGCCCTAACTTCTGCATCTCCCGTGTGCAATGACTTACGCATTCCTATCCCCTGCCTTGAGTCCCCACCACTTCTCTGCCCTAAGCCACCTACCTCCTGCCCCCCCACCAAACCCTCCAACCTTCAGTTTTCTTCATTTTTGAAAAGTACGATCATTAGAAAAAAGCATGTACATTGTAAGTGTATTTTTAAAATATTACTTAAGTTAAAGAGGTGAGCAATTGGATAGGGAAAGATGGAAGGAAATAGAGGCATCAGACACCAACGGGCGCTGAGCCCATGGTTATTGATGATGATGATAATGAATGCTGGGTACATCAGCTAGTTGCTCGTATGAGAAAATGTGCATAGCTTTTAGGGTAGCAGAATAATTACCTGCTAGTCTAAAATCAGCACAATTTTTTCTTACAAATTATTTTAAGTTCAAAATTGACCAGTCTCAAGTCCCACTTCTAGAGAGGAAGGGGTTCGTAGGTCTGGCATTCCCTGTCAGGATATTATCAGGTCTGAGTGGTTTCCATTCCTTCTCTAATCCTTGTTCTATGTGGTTTTTTAGGTTTCCACTTCTGTCTTTCTTCCACGCTTTACAAATAATAGTAGTAATAATCATTTTGAAGCAAGGTCACAGAGAAAGATAAAAGACTTTTCTGTGTAATGAATGTGTTGACAAATATAAAATGATGCACATTGGAAAAAACAGTCCCAACTATACACACAAATGATGCGGACTAATTTAGTCATAACCACTCAACATAAAGATCTTGGAGTCATTGTGGATAGTTCTCTGAAAAGATCCACTCAATGTGCTGCGACAACAACAACAACAAAAGCAAACACTCTTAGGGATCATTTAAAAAGGGATAGGGAATAAGAATATCTTATTTTCTTCTATATAAATGTATGGTACACCCTAATACTGCATACAGTTGCCTCATCTTAAGAAAGATACATTGGCACTGAAAAAGGTTCAGAAAAGGACAACAGAATTTATTGGAGGTTTGGAACAGGTGCTATATGAAGAGAGATTAAAAGGACTGGGACTTTTCATCTTAAAAAAGGAAACTAAGGGGCGGGGACTGTAAGATAGGGTTCTATGAAACCATGACAGATATGGAGAAAGCGATTAAGAAAAAGTTATTTACTTGTTTCCATAACATAAGAACTTGGGGGTTGCAAAATGAAATTAAAGAGGATCTGTTTTAAAACAAACAAATGCTTTTCTTCACACAGCACACAGTCAACCTGTGGAACTCCTTGCCAGAGGACGTTGTGGAGACCAGGACTTTATCAGCGTTCAAAAAACAGCTAGATAAATTCACGGACATTAGGTCTATCTATACTTACTAGCTACGATGGATAGGAATGGTGTCCGTAGCCTCTGTTTGTCAGAGGTTGGAAATGGATGATTGGAGAGAGATCACTTAATGATTACTTGTGCTGTTCACTCCCTCTGGGGCATCCGATGTTGGCCACTGTCAGAAGACAGGATACAGAGTCAGATGGACCTTTGGTCTGACCCAATATGGCCATACTTAAGTTCATGAAGGTAAATTACTTGTTACTAAAAGACTCTTTAGCAGAGAAGAGGCGTAACAAGAACCAATAAATAGCTGGAGCAGAATCCAGATATTCACATTTAAAATTAGGCATGCATTTTTAGCAGTGAGGGCCATTAAGCATTGAAACAAACTACCAAAAACTGAAGTATTCTTCATCTTCTGGTGTCTTTAAGACTGGGTGCCTTTCCAGAAGATTTTTTTTAGCCAAACTCCAAAATAAGGTATTGGGCACAATAATTGAGTCTGTTTTCTAGTTTGATCTACTAAATATAATTTTCATCTTTGGCCTTAAATTCTATCACCGTCATTATATCTATTACGTAAAATATATCTGTGTACTATTTAGGTTGGACTTTAAGTCCACGACAACCAGGAAATTCACAATTCAAGTGTTTCTGCCTGTGATGACTCAATCCCTTTGTGTGACTGCATTATAATAGTCTCTTTCATTTCACAGTCACATGACAAGGTGCAATTGTGTGACCTCTTTGGCAAATATTTACCATTGGCAACTGTTTTCTAATTTCACCTCCTGCTCCTGTCATAAATGGAGTTCTAGAAAGAAAGTCACAGTGCCCTGAGGCTTGTGTAGAGCAACAGGTAAGACAAACATATGGAACAAGAATAGTTAGCACATCTTTATGAAGATATAAGTTTAATTCAAGTCTTGGAATTCAGGGCAAGGCCATTTTTCCTATCCAGCTGTACATAGATGCTCGAACTTGAGCAGAGGCGTTCACCTCAGATCTAACTCTCAACTCATGTAATGTATGTGTTTAAGTGGTTTTTACCTATGTTCATGACCAAATATCATCATGGTTTTTACCTGTGTGCACGGCCAAATACCTACTGTCATGTAGGGCAGCAACAAAAGTCCTCCACTTCTATCACTGGCAGCCTCTCAATAGTGCCCCACGTGTGACTCGTGCTCTTCATTTCTACTTCAACAGTCTGGTACCATGTTGTCTTGGGTCATCCTTGTTTTCGCTTCCCTTCAGGAGTCCAGTGCACAGCAGTCTTTGTGATGGAGCTTCCATCTTTCCTGAGCACATGCCCAATCCATCGCCAGCGTCTTTTTATAATGATGGTGGCCATGTCATCTTGCTTGCACCGTGCAAGCAGGTCCTGATTTGAAATTTTTCTTGGCCAAAAATTATGGATGATTGTCCAAAGGTTTCTGGTGTGAAAGGCTGATAATTTGCCAAAGTCATACGCAGTCATCCTCCAGCATTCTGATCCATATAATGTTGTTGATAAGACACAACTCTGATAAAATTTCAGTTTGGTGTGGAAGCTGTACTGTGACAGCTTCCATTCAGACTCATAAAGGCGTTCCTGGCTTTACTGAGTCTGTTCTGAATATCGCTTCTGATACCTCCATCTTGTCTGATGATACTACCCAAGAATGTAAAGTTCTCTGTGGCAGGTAGGTCATGGCCATTGATCTTGACTGATGCTGATGTCTCAATGTTTAGGCTCTTGACTTCTGTCTTCTTCTGACTACAAGGCTTGATCCAAAGCTCTCTGAAGGTGGTGAAAAGATTCCCATTAACTGCAATAGATCTGTTTTATGAAGGCGTATAGTTGATTTGTCTTCTCTTGCAAGAGAAGGCAAATGGCCAAATATACTCACAAGTTTTTCACAGTCTGCTAGGTGACTAGCTATTTTGGATAGCGGAAGGATGGGATATCAAGAATCATACCTTTTGCAGGTCTCTGGGGTGTGTAAAATATCAACAGCAAAATCCAAGGGTATCTGTGGTCATCTAAAACAAACCAAATATCAATAAAAAAAGCCCCAGTGAAATAGTGGGCTGAACCCTCAGCTGCCATACATGGACAGAGCTCTTTTTCCATCAGTGTAGCTTGGTCCCGTTTAAATAAGATGATGATCTGGCCCTGAGCTTTTGATGTGTGTCCACTCTTTCATATTCTTGTGTCAACCAATCTACAGCATCCTAATGAAATTTCCATCATCCTGTCCAAATGAGAAATCAGAATCTTTATAAAGGGCTCCTTAAAAAAACAAAAAACAAAAAAACAAACAAAAAAAAAAAACACAGCCTTGGCTATGAATGGACTGAATGTGGTTTGAAATATGCTAAGATTTTATAATTTTCCCATTTGGAATCCAGTGTAATTGGAGATAATTTTAGCCACAGCTGCCTTTCTTCATGGGCTGGGCAAAGCGTAGCCTGGGGCATATTGACTGTATGTCAGCATTCCAATGTATTGGGTCTCACTGGGGAAAACGAGTCAATGATAAACTCACTTGGAGAAAAAGTCAAGCTTTGTTTAGCAATTACTTCCAGCTCTCATATGTCATGAAAGAATTACATGCATAGGTTCAGGAACAAAGGAACTTCCAGACTGAATCAGACCAGTTGCTCTTCTAGTCCAGTATATTATTGCTAATAGTGGTGACCACTAGATGTTCCACACGGTGGTACAAAAACCACTTCAGCTGGAAGTTATGGCGTAATCTGCTCACCTGGAAAGTTTCTTCCTAGCCTCCCTAGTTATATTTTAGCAACATATGCTTAGACGTATTACAGTTTTTTCTCTACCAAGCACTATTTTTTATATATTTGTTTGATTTTAAATCTTTATTAGTGTAACACCTCTGGTTGTTGTTCATATATAGCCAAATATAACCCAGTCCTTTGTTTCAATCTCACTATGCTCTTTATCTCAATGACATCTTGTGGCAACAAGTGTCACAGTTAAGTATGCAGTGTGTATAAAAGGATTTCCCTTTACCAATTTTGCTGCCTTTTGATTTCATTGAATGCCACCTTGACAAGGCATCTGTGGCCCAAACTGGAGTCGGATGGAGAATGCAGGCATGGATACTGTTTTTACTTGTTTACTAAGGAAGTTCTGTACCACACCAGAGCTGATTCTCCTACTGCTGAAGGAAAAAGTTTGTTTTTGCTTTGAACTTCCAATTTTGGGTTCAAGTTAGATTGATGTTTTTAAAAAATAATGATTCTGGAAAGAGATTTCTGTGAATGTTTTTTCTTTTTAGTTTCAGTATGTGTGGTTTCTGACACATGCCAAGGCTTTGCTTTTAATGTTGGGTTTGAGCTAGCTCAAAATCACAGTGCCAAACCCTGCAGAAATGTTCAGTTTCATTCTGACACAATGCAAAACAATTTCATGTGAGTTAAACGAAAAATCAGATCGTGTTCATTCTAAACTGGGTCCCCATTTGCTCAGATGCTTTGGATCTGGCCCTGTGGGAACACCGACCTCAGTTTTGTCATGTTGTGACTCTTCTGTCCCCTCAGCAATGGTATCGAGATTCATAAAAAGGTCTAAGCTTTGAACTCAGGTCAACAGTAGGTTGTAGTGGGCTGTAAAATTATTGTAGTGCCTGGAGTGTCTAGCCTCCTTCAGGGTATGTTATTTTCCTGCTCCCAGCCAGGACCTGCAAGTAGGGTGCTGTCTCTTGGCTATTGGCTCTCTGTTGGTCAGATTGTCCCAGCCCTTGCTCAACCACACAGTGCAGTAAGAGCATGTAATTGTCAGACAGTGACTCTTGCTGTAGTAGCTACAAAAGAGGCCATACTTCCTGCTCCAAACAGGCAGAGGGTTGACCTGGCTGCACCCTCACCCCTCAATTCACTGCCCACACTAGCTCGCCAGGTGCTCAGGGACGAGTGAGCTGTTGCATGGAAGGAGGTGAACTCACTCACTCTCTTCCTCGCAGAGGAGCAGGGTGGGACTTGTGCCTGCCTCCCTCTTTGTTCTCCAGTCTTTTGTGGGGCTGTGCAGCTTGCAGCTTCTGCTTGCTCAGGGCGGAGTGCAAAGTCACTGTTCAGAGCTGTGGCTTGATTTCAGCCTGCCTTGCCGTTGGCAGATATAATGAAAATTCATTTGCAGCAAAGATTTCTGGTTCCAAACTATTTAAGGTATGATACTGTGAACCACAGGAGCTACAAGGCCTGATCCAAAGCTGTTTGAAGTTGGTGAAAAGATTCCCATTAACTGCAATAGGCTTTGGATCAGACCCACAGGGAGGAGAAGTTTCATTTCCTCTCAGGGAAGCTATTAGCCATTTAGTCTCTATGAACAAATAATTAGAGAACTGTGAGAAGTCTGGATGGGGAAGAGGAAGGCAGAGACTTTCCTTGGTTTCTGTCTCCTCCTTCGTCATCGCTGCTGTTATCATATAAATGCATGTGTGACTATACAAAGCATAATAAAATACTGATCAGATGTTGTAGCAAATTTTCCTATCTCAGTTGCATGGCCATGTTACATTACCCCTTAGGACAGAAACACCCCAGCCTATATAAATTATCACATATAGCACAGGCTACGCTCTTGAGAAGGCTAGCTGAAATAGTGCTGTGGCAGCAGTTGACTGATGAATCAGAATTTCATTTTTATGAATGTTTTCATCTATGCCCCAATGGTTTTTTTGCCAGTGGTAAGTGGCTGAAGGAGCCTGAGGCAGATACCTTGTCTAAGGGTGTCATTGACTGAAGCTGCAGTTGTATGGCCATAAATTTCAGGAAATTCAGTCAAGGATAACTCCTGGGTGATGACACATCCTGGCAGTCATAATGTGGGAAGGGGATCACGGAAAGGTGATTCCAGAGTCTCTCAAAATTTTCTGAGTGTGATCAACTCACCTACCCCAAGACTTATAGAACCTCTCCTATTCCAATGTGTGGCATGCCAGAGATAGTAGTAGTAGTAGTAGTAGCATCCTTCAGTCTACGTAGACTATGGATCGCACCCTTCGTAGTTCCATTTGGGATCATCATTTGCAGCGTCATCTGTGACTGTGAAGGCCCACATGAGAGTGACAGTCCTTGCTGCATCTGTTGCATGTGTAATGGGTATCTGGCAGGTCCTTACTGTGCTTTCTGTGGGCTCGCTTCTCCTCTGCTAGCTGTCTGATTCTCATCTCACCCTTCTGAAGGCCCTTGTGTAGTTCCTGCCTCCATCTGCTGCGATCGTCTGCCAGCTTCTGCCAGCTGTCCAGCTCTATGTCTACCTCCCTGAGGTCCCTCTTGCAAACATCTTTGTAGCGCAACTGGTGGCATCTGGGAGGTCTTTTGTCAGAGGCTAGCTCGCCATACAGGATGTCTTTTGGGATCCGTCCATCATTCATCCTGTGGACATGGCCAAGCCAGCAGAGCCACCGCTGCCTGAGGAGGGTGTGCATGGTTGGGATTCCAGCTTGCTCAAGGATGGCGGTGTTGGACACTCTGTCCTTCCATGATATTCCAAGGATGCACCTGAGGCAGCGCAAGTGGAAGACATTCAGCCTTTTTCCAGACGGGCATACAGGGTCCAGGACTCGCTGCCATAAAGGAGGGTGCTGAGGATGCAGGCTCTGAAGACTTGCATTTTGGTGTGGGTATACAACTTGATGTTATTCCACACGCTCTCGCTGAGTCTGGACAGAGTTGTGGCTGCTTTTCCAATCCTCCTATTTAGCTCAGACTCCAATGACAGGGTGTCAGTGATGGTGGACCTGAGGTAAACGAACTTGTGGACGACCTCTAACGTATAGTTGTCAGTGCTGATTGATGGAGGTTCAGCAACGTCCTGAGCAAGTACGCTTGTCTTCTTTAGGCTGATGGAAAGCCTGAAGTCCATTCATGCTTTGGAGAACCGATCCAGCAGTTTCTGAAGCTGGTCTTCTGTGTGCCAGAGATAACAGGTTTGCTATTACATGGGAATGACCACCGTCTCAGTTCAAGACAACCACACCTGTATATCTCCACCTCCCTCCTCCGCATCATGATTTACCAAGAGTACCTACTGTAGGCTTCCAGCTCCATAGCTATTTCCTCTCTTTGGTAGAAACCCACTTTTTTTCTGTCCTCACTGGATTTTTTTTCAGACTGTTGATATCCCCAGTAAGCCAGACTGTGATGTGCTTTCTCTCCATCGACTATGAATGGCATAATAACCCACATTTATGTTACCACACACCTCCTTTTGACAGCGTATTTGTTGTTAAGGTGGAAGCATTGCAGAAAAAAAATGAAAAACAGTAATTCCCCTCACATGCATGTTTAAAAGCTTATCAGAAGTCAACCCTAACTCCTGCCTTGGGGTCTGATAGGCGTCAGTGCTTCAGAATTCCACAACTGGATTGCCTTCTGATTACAAGTTCATTACTATCTTAGAACCAGAATAACCAGGAGTACTTAGCCTTTCCTTTATATGATTTTGGCCTTTGAACTTGTTTTCAGGCAACCACTGAACCATGGTTTGCCCCTCTGGCTGTAGTTTCACCAAGCTGGGTATTGCTTAATGGAAAGTGGGGAATTTGTATTAATCTCTGCTTAGGTACTCCCAGGAAAATCACTTCAGGCATTTGTTTGGAAAGTCCATTCCTGTCTGGCACATTGTTCAGGGATTCCTTTGAATCCCAGGTCTTGCACGTTTGCCTCCTTGAGAGGTGACATACCAGCACCCAATAATACATAAACCAATCAATTAAAACAAGTAAATTGCAGCAAACTGCCATTGGTACTTCATTTTAAAATGGGGAATTTAGACCTTGCCCAAAATTGCATTGTCCAATTCACCACACCACGTTTAGCCAAAGGAAGGGAATTCTGTTTCCTGACTGCCACAACCTACTGCCCAAGAGGTGTGGTCCTCTGAATCAACAGATCCGTAATAAAGTCCAAGGGCTCTCCCCAAGCTCCAACCACGTCGAGAAACTGCAACCTATCTGAAAACATAGCTAACCTCGCTACACCCTGATACCTGATCGTAAAGGCAGGGATTGAATGCACCTGTGCAACAAAGTGTCAAAAATCACAGTTCTTCCATCCCTGGCCAAAAAAAGTCTCAATCTGGTGCAGCCATAACAGAGAGGGGAAATCCTAGCACCCATACTCACGGAGCCTCATCCCATGTTACTTGCAACTCAAACCCATGAAACACTTCATTCCAGAGAACAAAACAGGGAATGTGAGAGGATAGTATGACAAGGACTTCCTTTCTCCCTGCATCCTCCTTTATTACAAGCAGTAGCCAATCCCTGTATTTATTTCAAGAGATACAAATGGTTCACTGAGGGACTTCCTTTTATGAGTGACCCTCAAGTGCTATAGCCTCTGAGCCCCAACCCTATCACTGGATACTAGTAGCATGAGCCTGGAGAGCATATCACACTACTGTGGGCTCTAAGCTGGAGCTAATTGAAGAAATGTGATGCTGTAACTGCCTACAGACAGGCTTGAACCTGAGCCCTCTGGAGCTTTGTACAGGCACTTTTACAGTTTGAGCTGAAAGGTAGCTGGTGCATACCTTAGGCTGTAGAAGGCATGCATTCTTTCTCTGTGAAGTGGTCTAGGTGCCACTACATGGGACAGAGAACCACATACAGGTGTGTGGGTTACAAAGGCAACTATCTGTTCATCAGAGCAATTTTTTTCACTTGTGGCAAATTAAAGAAAGGAAAAAAAGGAAGTGTGGAGCTGTTCTCCTACTTGAAACGTTACCATTTTAATTGTCTTACTCTGATACAGAGTAAAACAATTCCAGGAAAGAAGAGAATGCAATAGCTCACGTGTGTTTCTCCAAACGGCAAACCAAATCTTGTATCTTGCTTTGGGACCCACTCCTCCCTCACCACCAAGACTTAACTGTGAATGGGTGCATAAGAAATGTGATAACAAGATTTTACCAGGAGAAAAGAGTTATGACACTTTCTTGCTTGGTTTTCAAAATCTATGGGCTGTGTTCTTCAGGATCTCACCTGAGAGAGTCACATTGGTTCCTCCTGGCCTGAAACTCATCTAATTGCTGTAACAATGTCTCTGATGGATTACGTACCAGAAAACTAAATTTTGAATGTGTTTGCCTATTTTGGGAAATGTTTTAGTGTGATTAAAATTATGTGATAAAACTAACATCATGTTATAAAGTGTTAATGATTAACTATCTCCTTATATCTCTGTTGACTTAGTGGGAGTCTGAAAAGAGCTGTGAGGTGCCTATTCCATAGTTCAAAAAATCAGACCTCTCTACGGAAATGTGTTTTTTCCAGGTTGCCGCATTCTGTGTTTAGAATTCTGTTTTGTGCAACTAACTCTTCTTCAATGGTGAAGGACTCTCACAGGCCCCAAGGAAGTAAGATACTCTTTTTTATACTACTTTTTTTCGGAAGGGCTGATATCAAACAGAGAGCTACAAGCTTTTGTGTGCTTCCTCACAAGGAACTCAAGAGCTAAGCTGTCAGACATTAAATCTTAAGGTTATTGCTAAGAAGAGACCTACTTAATTTAATTATGTTGCTGGTTTTGAAACTTTCTGTTGAAAGCTTTGAATCAAGTAAAGATTTGGTTAATAAGTGGTGTCCTGAAAACTGCCGTAAAACAGCACTTTGGCCATACAAGTTCACTAAGGTAGGATTTGAATGTTAATTTTAAAATGCAAGCAATCAAGTAGTAAAAATATCAACAAATGGAAATATTTGCTAAAATGAAATGAAATGAAGCTCATAAAATGAGTTCTTGTCTTAACAGGGGTATTATTAACAGAAAACTCATTCCATACCACTGTACGATTTTGATTTTATAGGGATGAGTTTATAATGGATTTTACCTTCAAAGTGTTTTAATATTACACTAGATTTCCAACAGAAAAACCTTTAACAAGGAGGGAGGCTTCTAACAGGGGAAAACCATGCAACACTTTCCTGGTTGATGCTTAATAGTTTGTAGAATTGCATTTGTATTTTTCAATCATATTTATCAGATGTATGGAGGCAATTCCTTCCTGGTCATCCTTTCAAGGGTGTAGTTCTGCCACCCACCCATCCTGAGATCCAGATAGAAACCTTCTGTGTCTCTAGATCCCTGCAGCAGGTGTGAGATGATAAGCAAGGCCCCAAAACCTCACTACCTCGGTCTCCAATGGCTGCATTGCTTCATTATTGTTAACACAAAGCTTGAATGAATTGTTCTCTGCTGTTGTTGAAAGTCATGGGAGAAATAGGGATGGGAAGATGGAGGCAGGGAGGAAGACTCTTCTTGTCAAGGTGGAGGACAAGGAATTCAAAATACCTCTGCCAAATTTCAAGTCACATCACCCCAGCCTAAGAAGGATGGGCGAGGAAGAAAAAGTGGCATCCTCAATACCAATTGCTTCCAAGTTGCCAAAACTCCAAACCATTTTCTGCCCTCTAACGGGTGCTAAAATTCTGAATGACCCCTCCCATGCTACCAAAACTCCCAGGCTATGTCTATACTTGCCCCCTTTTTCGAAGCGGGCATGGTAATCGGGCTGATGGGAGATTACTAATGAAGTGCTGCGATGCATATGCAGCACTTCATTAGGCAAATTTTCCCCTGTGGCAACTTTGAAGTGCTAAACTTCGAAGGGCTGGCATGCCAGGTAGCTGTGGGCACTTACTTCAAAGTGCCTTTACTCCTCAAAACCATCCCCAAACCCCAAAATGTTGGGGAGTAAAGGCACTTTGAAGTAGTGCAGGCACTTCAAAGTGCCCCCAGCTACATGGTATACTGGCACTTTGAAGTTTGACACCTCATAGTTGCAGCAGGAGAGAATTTGCCTAATGAAATGCTGCGTATGCATTGCAGCACTTCATTAGTAATCTCCCAACACCCTGATTACCATGCCCCCCTTCGAAGAAAGGGGCAGGGGTAGACCTAGCCCCAGTGTCCTTGCTGCCACATAATGGCCGTGTCTACATGTGCTACTTTGAAGTAGCAGTGCCAACTTCGAAATAGCGCCCGTCACGGCTACATGTGTTGGGTGCTATTTTGAAGTTGAAATCTGCGTTAGGCGGTGAGACGTCAAAGTCGCTAACCCCATGAGGGGATGGGAATAGCGCCCTACTTTGAAGTTGAACGTCGAAGTAGGGAATGTGTAGACGATCCGCGTCCCGCAAGATCGAAATAGCGGGGTCCGCCATGGCGGCCATCAGCTGAGGGGTTGAGAGACGCTCTCTCTCCAGCCCCTGCGGGGCTTTATGGTCACCGTGTGCAGCAGCCCTTAGCCCAGGGCTTCTGGCTGCTGCTGCTGCAGCTGGGGATCCATGCTGCATGCACAGGGTCTGCAACCAGTTGTCAGCTCTGTGGCTCTTGTGTTGTTTAGTGCAACTGTGTCTGGGAGGGGCCCTTTAAGGGAGCGGCTTGCTGTTGAGTCTGCCCTGTGACCATGTCTGCAGCTGTTCCTGGCACCCTTATTTCAATGTGTGCTACTTTGGCGTGTAGACGTTCCCTCGCAGCGCCTATTTCGATGTGGTGCTGCCCAATGTCGAAGTTGAACATCGACAGCACCAGCCCTGGAGGACGTGTAGACGTCTATTTTGATGTCACTACATTGAAATAAGCTATTTCGATGTAGCATGCACGTGTAGACGTAGCCAATGTGTTACGTGCCACACAAGTCCTTGGGTGTGATTTGAATTCTCCTTGTAGGGCTTGGAAAAAAAAACACGTTTTTTTGGGATCCGCAAGATACAAAGGTGCACTGAATCTGCCCAGGCGGAGGAATAAGGGATCTGGAATGGCTGCTGAACAGCAGGAGTGTGTGTGTCTCCATGTCTATATGCCCAAACTTGATTTCCTCTTTTCCAGAGGTGATTACTGGGTGGGGTGGTGCCTGTGATGCATTTCTAGGAAAGCAAAAGGCCTGAAACCACATGTATCTCTTCAGGTTTACAGAGGAAAAGGAGCAGCTTCTGGAGCGGCAGAAGCCCATGGTCTAAACTGGGCTAACTATTGCTGTGGGGAAACCCAGAGCTGGACTAATACTAAAATTAAAGGCAGCCCTGCCTCGGAGCACCCCCCATCCCAGGAGCGACGGAGGACTGTCCTTCCTTCCCCCAAGTGGTTTGTGGCCCATCCCAGGCCCAATGGGCATTAGGCATTTTGCACACTTTACTTCAGAGAGCAACTGAAGGGGTGTGTTTCCTCCGGCAAATGGGAGCTGATTTCTTGCAGCCGACTACTTTCCCCCAATGCTGTAGCTGTCCGGGTTCAGTGCACATGTCTGTGCAGATGCAGGCCCCGCAGTTAGCTGCCTTAGCATAACAGTCCACCTCCTGGCCTCTTTCTTTGTCGCCCAGGTTAGGCAGCCCTTTGGGGTCTGGGCTGATTGCTCCTTTCTGGAGCCTTCTGAACTAATGACTGTTCACTGTTGCCAAGCAACTATTTTGCTGTTTCGTTTTTTCCTCCAGCTGTTGTAGCTGGGTTGTTGTTTGTGAGAGCAGCTTCTGAGGGGCTACATAAGAGACACTGGCAGAGCTCTGTGAAAATTCTCAATAGCACCTGCAGCAGGGGTGGGTGTAGGTGCCCGCAGGTTAGGGCCCTGCATTTACTCCACCCCTGCTCTGCCCACGCTTTGTCTCCTTCACTCCCTCCGACTGTCTCCCTTTTCTGTCTGATCACCCATTCCAGCCAAATCCCTGAACCCAAATGTAGCAAATCACATCTGGAAATAAAACCTCTTCTAAAATTTCTTTCCCATGTGTGTGATGAAGTGTGTTTTTGCCCACAAAAGCTTATGCTCCACAATATCTGTTAGTCTGAAGGTGCCACAGAACTTCTTGTTTCTACAGAAAATGGAGCATGTTTTCCACTGCATGCTAGATTGTGCAGATTGGATATGCAGGAGGTACTTAATGAAAAGCACTGAATTTGGGAACAAAAAAGTCACTAGCAGGTTTTTTTAATATAGCCTGATGTTTGTCAGAGATTTATTTGCAAGAATGTCGTAGTAAGGGCAAGTCAGTTCTCCTTCTGAATACATTGAATATTATGGAATACATCACGCTGCCTCTTCCCTGTTTTCCTTTTTTGTCAATATTCCTAAGATGATTTTATGTTTTAAATATATTGTTACCTTTTAATAAATCATTCTAGATTACAACAGGTTTAAGCTCACTGCACCACAAAGACATTATTTTAAATTAACAAGTCAGAGCAGTTTCTAACAAAATTCATTGCTTTTTGAAAAATGGAACACTGGTTTAGTTTGTGTGATTTTCCTAACAAGATATGTTTCTGAGATTTAACTATATGCTTATATTAAAATATGTTTCCAAAGATTTTAGACACAAAAGGAGTCTATATTTTAGTAAGGTACTGATTTTGGTGAAGTATTCTCTTAAAAATAGTTCATCAAATAGTCAGAAGTAAAGGGCTATAAGGCAGAAGTTATAGGCTGGGAGCAAACTGGCTAAGTAGCAGTACAGAGGAAAGGGACCTAGGGGTTATGGTGGATGAAAGGCTGGATATGAGTAAACAGTAGCCTTGTAGCCAAGAAGGCTAATGGCATATTAGGGTGCGTTAGGAGGAGCATTGTAAGCAGATCTAGAGAAGTGGTTTTTCCCTTCTATTTGGCACTGGTGAGGCCACATCTGGAATATTGTGTCCAGTTTTGCGCCCCCCCCCCACCCCAATATAAAAAAGAGGTGGATGTGCTGGAGCAGGTTTAGCAGCGGGCAAAAAAATGATTAAGGGGCTGGAGCACATGACCTATGAGGAGAGGCTGAGGGATTTTGGCTTATTTAGTTTACAGAAGAGAAGATTGACGGGTGATTTAATAGCAGCCTTCAACATCCTGAAGGGGAGCTCTAAAGGGGATGGAGAGCAATTGTTCTCAATGATGACAGCAGAACAAGGAACAATGGTCTGAAGTTACAGAATGAGAGGAGTAGTCTAGATAGTAGGAAAAACTATTTCACCAGGAGGGTAGAGAAGAACTGGAATGCATTGCCTAGAGAGATGGTGGGTTCTCCATCCCTGGAGGTTTTTAAGTCCCAGCTTCACAGGGTCCTGGCTGGGATGGCTTAGTGGGGGTTGATCCTGCTTGAACCAGGGGGCTGGACTAGATGATCTCCTGAGGTCCCCTCCAGCTCTATGATTCTATGAAAAGGGAAACTCACTTGTCCAGTTATCTGGAAGAAAAGGAATGTTGTCTCTTTAAGGGGGTGAAAGGACAGCAGGGATGGATACAAAGGACAGGAAAAACTTTGGAAGCAAGTTTAGGTACTACAGTAATTGAAATTAAAATGTGTATTTTAGATGAGTGGGTTTTTTGGAGAATTTTTGAAGATCCAAGCATTTAAGGCTACAGCTGAATACAGTAAACCCTCAAAATGTGTGCTTTCAAGTTGTGCTTAACTTGCACGAAAGCGAGTTAAATGCAACTCAAAATCTCTCTCCCCCGGCTCCTTGCTCAATACCCTTCTCAGCCCTGCACAGCCCCAGCTCATCCCCCACCCAGCTGCCCCACCCCTGCACCCAGCTTTGACTCTGGCTGACCACCCCTCACATGTGGCTCCCACTCAGCCCCTCTCATCCCAGTTCAAACCCCCCACGCGCTGCTCCGGTTCCATCCTCCCACCCTGGACTGGCCCCAGTTCAAACCTGCAGTGGGCCGGCTCACCATCTGAGTAGGGATCCAGCTCACCATGCCCGCGTGTGGCTCTGGTTCAACCCCCCCAACCCTGGTTCAACAGCCTCACGGATCCAGATCAACTCCACCCCCCGGCCCCCTGCAGCTCTAACCCACCCCAGGCTTAACCCTCCCCCACAGCCCCCCCAACCCCAAGACTTACCTTGCAAAAGGAGCTCCAGTTGCTCCTGCTGCTTCCCTAGCTGCAGAACATGTGTTCTGCCAGGGGAAAAGCCTCCCCCAACTTATGCAAAATTCAGGTTATGCAGGAGTGTGTGGGAATGGAACCCACATGTAAATCACGGGTCTTCGGTACTCAGATTGTGGATCTAAATATCTATGCAAGGATTTTTAGAGGTGTGAAATTATTATCTTCAGCCACAAAATAAAGAAATATTTAAAGCACATTTTAAACTAAGGTTCTGTAGACATAGTAATGCTCAATTGTTCGTGTCAGTGAATAGGGGTAACACCTGCCTGTTAAATGGTTTCATTACTGCTAAAATAGCTCTTTCACAGGTTTGATGTTATGCTAATAGGTCAACCAGGCTGGAAGACTTTTCGCTGTTGAGCAACAGATCCACATGTTGCGGGAGCCTTCAAGAACAGTCCAAATAGGGATAGAAAGAGGGGGAGGGCTAACACCCAGTCATTGTCTCATTTTGCTTCTTATACCCACTGCCAATGAGCACCTGCCTTTTTTGCTCTTGAGTCAAGGCAATACTAACCAATACACATTTTTCCTGATCACACCATTTATAGAATCATAGGGTTGGAAGAGACCTCAGGAGGTCTCAAATCCAACCACCTGCTGAAAGCAGGGCGAATCCCAACTAAATCATCCCAACCAGGGCTTTGTCAAGCTGGGACTTAAAGACATCTAGGGAAGAAGGTTCTACCACCTCTGTAGATAACCCATTCCAGATCTTCACCACTCTTCTAGTGAAACAGTTTTCCTAATATCCATCCTAGACCTCACCCACTACGATTTGAGACTATTGCTGCTTGTTCTGTCATTTGTCACTACCGAGAACAACTTCTCTCCATCTCCTTTGGAATCCCCTTCAGGTAGTTGAAGTCTGATATCAAATCCCCCTTCACTATTCTCTTCTGTAGCTAATAAGCAGAAATCTCCCAGCCTGTCCTCATAAGTCACATGGTCCAGACCCTTAATCATTTTGTTGCCCTCCACTGGACTATCTCCAGTTCATCCATAACCTTTCTGTAATGTGGGGCCCAGAATGGGGCACAATATTCCAGAAGCAGCCTTAGCAGTGCCAAATAAAGGGGAATAATCACCTCTGCTGATCTGCTGGCAATGCTTCTACTAATGCACCCCAGTATGCTGTTAGCCATCTTGGCTAAAAGGACACACTGTTGGCTCATATCCAGCTGCTCATCACCTGTAATACTCGGGTCCTTTTCTGCAGATCTTCTGCTTAGCCAGTTCATTGCTATCCTGCAGCAGTGCTTTGGATTCCTCCATCCTAAGTGATAGACTCTGTACTTGTCCTATTGAACCTCATTAGATTTCTTTTGGTTCAATCCTACAATTTGTCTAGGTTTCTCTCGACCCCATCCCTACCCTCCAGTGTATCAAACTCTCCCCTCTAATTTCATGTCATCCACAAATTTGCTGAGGGTGCACTCCATCCCCTCATCCCGGTCATTAATAAACATATTGAACAAAAGCAGCCCCAAACCTGACCATTGGGTATTCCACTTGATGTTGATCACCAACCAGACATAGAGCCATTGATCTCTACCCACTAAGCCTGACAATCTAGCCAGCTGTCTGTCTACCTTACAGTCCATTTATCCAAGCCATGTTTCTTTAATTTGCTGGCAAGACTACTGTGGGACACCATATCAAAAGCTTTGCTAAAGTCAAGGTATATTACGTCCACCGCCTTTCCCATATCCACAGAATCAGTTATCTTGTCACAGAAGGCACTCAGTTTGGTGAGACATGACCTTCCCTTGGTGAATCCATGTCAACTGTTCCTGGTCACTTTTCTGTCTTCCAGGTGCTTCAAAATGAATGATTTGAAGATCCCCTTGATGATTTTACCAGGGACTGAGGTAAGGCTGACCAATCTGTAGCTTCCCAGACTTTCCTTCTTTCTTTTTTAAAGATGGTACTACATTTGCCTTTTGCCAATTGTCCAGGACCTCCCCCAATTGCCATGAGTTTTCAGAGATAACAGCCAGTGGCCTGGCAATGACATCAACCAACTCCCTCAGCAACCTCAGATGCATTTGATCAGGGAGCTGTGGGGAGCCAGTGGGGACTGGTGGGGAACCAGTAAGCCGTGGGGAACTGTCAGGGACTGCTGGGGAGCTGGTTTATCTTTTTCTACATATTTGTTTGTTTATTTCTCTGTCATTTATGTATTTATTTATTTATTTATATTCTCTTTCTATGTTTGGCTTTTGTGGGTTATAGGTACCTTACATGTACCACAAGTATATGAACTGTATGTGTTGAGAATGTATCTCAAGCTAATTACATTATTTCTTATGGATATTAATTCCCCTTTATAAGTCATTTCACTATAAGTTGCATTATTTAGGAATGTAACTTGGACTTATAACAAGGACCCCCTGTATTAGAAATAATTGTATGTAGCATAGATTGCAAAACAAAAAGAGGTTTGCTGCTATTTGTTTCACTGAGAATGAGTAACACATCCACAAGACTGCGTCATTCAGTCCTTCGTGATCTGAAGAATAAAAGAAGTGACAAGAAAGAAAGTTTCAATCTGTATCCAGTCTCAGAGTCCATTACAAAAGAGCTGACTTTTTGTTTTTTCTCCACACAGTAGCACACATGGCCACAAATCTTACCTCTGTCAAAGAATGGAGGAGTTTTATCTACTGAACAACTATAGGATTATTAACAGTGCCATTCTTAGGCCACGTAATACAAAACACTGCACAAAACTCTAAAACAAAATGGCAGTTCATAGGGCAGCTTGCTTTCTGCCTCACTCCCAGAAGTTGCAAGACCAGAGATGGAGCCAAGACCCAAGTCCAGCTCTGCCATTCCATTCCTCGTACCCGATGGGAGCAAATCAAGACCTTTTGGAGTACAGGATAAAGTTTCTCTCACCTTTCATCTTCTATAAGCCAACAGTTGCCAGGCAACGTTTTGACTAGAATAGTAGAAATAACTGGGATTTTTTATTCAGACAAGCTCATTAAATATATCCTCTCCTGTTCCCTTGCTGTCGTGGTCTATTTTTTCCACAGACTATTTTACAAATCTCCACCTAGTACGTTCAAGTTTACATTTTCTATTTACTCATGCCTATTGTATTTAGTTGGGGCTAGAGGGAATGTACTAATGAAATGATAATGTCCTGGTGGATGGAAAAATGAAGGCCTTAATAAGAGACAAAACAATAGTAAGGAATTATCAAAGGAGTAGCAGCATCTAGCCTACACAAACCTGGCACCTCTTTTCACAATATTCCCTTCTCAGAAATCTCCCTTTTCCTGTAGACTCCTCTAAACCTAATCCTCACGGAAACCATGACATCATACACAGTTGGCTACTAGCATTTTCTATAATTCCAGAGGTGCCTGTTAATCACTTCATAGCTAAGGTCAGTGCTTTTCTTGTTTAAAAAAAAAAAGAAAAGAAAAGAGGACCCCGAGTACTCACTTGGCTCCTTCCCCACCAGCCAATCCAACAGCTGGGGCTGCCAAGGTGCCAGTACTCAGTACTGGCAAGTACGGGCACAAAAAAGGCACCAGTTAAGTTTGATACTATCAGAAGAAGGTCTGCAGACATGGAAAGGGCCCAAAATACTTTTCATAGTGGCTGGAGCAAATCTGTATGAATCCTCTTCTAGCATGGTGTTGATGGGGCCCTAGAGAGAGATGTGTTCTAGAGCTAACCACATATAGCTTCACAAGCATCTCATCCTTCTCTGAGCTATTGTTTCTGGGTCTCTGCAAACTCAGTAGAATGTTGCAGTATATTTTTGTAACAAAAATTCTTATTAAAACTACATAAACTGAGATTTTTTGTGTGACTCCAGGAGCTGGTACCTTAGGCATATTAGATATGCAATAAGCTTGTCTTGTACTCAAAACATAATTTATCTTGCTTTGAACAGGGAATTTCATTGTTAGTTGTGCTGTATTATCATACTATATCTGGTAGTTTTATCACACTCATGCTATTAATTTCAAATATTCATAGTATTCACATTCATATGAATGCTTATATTCATATTCACAGAAATCCAAGTTTACAGTCCAGTAAGTCATCCAGTTCATCTGGGTGCTAGTGTTTGATTGTTTCCTTACAGTATATTTTGCTAGTGCTTTATCCAATCTAGATCTAAATGTGCCTAGCACTTGAGGTTCCACCTTTTTTTCTTAGATATTTTAGGGAATGGCAGAGAAACCAAAGGTTTTAATTAAAAATGATATTTCTTAGCTTCTTCCTGAAGGCCACATTCTAACTGAAAAGTATAATGAATCCAGTTCTTCTTTAACAGCATAAGAAGCATACTGTTGAAGCCTATGAAAATGGTGCCTGTCTGCTTCAGGGTTGAATTTGGCTCATAATATGTAGCACCATTAGTTTGTGTCTTTGTTCCTGTGGCACACACAGTTACAAATAGTAACAGAGACATAGCCCTGCTAGCCTATATACTATCAAAACAAAAAAGCAGTCCAGTAGCACTTTAAAGACTTAACAAACTAATTTATTAGGTGATGAACTTTCATGGGACAGACCCACTTCTTCAGACCATAACCATACCAGAACAGACTCAATATTTAAGGCACAGCGAACCAAAAATAGTAATCAAGGTTGACAAATCAGAAAAATATTATCAAGGTGAGCAAATCAGAGAGCAGAGGGGAAGAATGGGGGGGTGGTGAGTCAAGAATTAGATTAAGCCAAGTATGCAAAAGAGCCCCTATAACGACCTAAAAAATTCCCATCCCAGCTCAAACCACGTGTTAATGTGGCGAATTTGAATATAAAAGAGAGTTCAGCAGCCTCTCTCTCCAAACAGTAAAATGCAGACTTTCAGGTCATTAACAGAATGGCCCTCTCCATTAAAGTGCTGGCTGACAGGTTGGTGAATCAGGAGTGTTTTTATGTCTGTTTTATGCCCATTAATTCTTTGTCTAAGAGAGTTTGAAGTCTGTCCAATATACAAGGCACCTGGGCATTGTTGGCACATGATGGCATATATGATGTTAGTTGAGGAACATGAGAATGTCCCCGTGATTCTGTGAATAACCTGGTTCGGTCGAGTGATGGTATCTCCAGAATAGATATGTGGGCAAACTTGGCAATGGGCCGTGTTGCAAGGAAAAGTTCCAGGATTGGTGTTCCTGCGGTACAGACTGTGGTTTTTGGTGAGAATCCTCATAAGGTTGGGAGGTTGTCTGTAGGAGAGAACAGGCCTGTCACCTAGGGCCTTCTACAGTGTGGCATCCTGATTAAGGATAGGTTGTAGGTCTTTAATAATGCATTGCAGTGTTTTGAGTTGGGGGATGTAGGTGATGACCAGTGGTGTTCTGTTCTTGGCTTTTTTGGGCCTATCTTGGAGTAGCTGGTCTCTGGGTATGCGTCTGGCCCTGTCAATTTGTTTTTTTGTTTCTCCTGGTGGGTAATTCAGGTTTATGAATATTTGGTAAAGATCTTGTAGTTTTCGGTCTCTGTCAGTAGGATCAGAGCAAATGTGATTGTACCTAAGGGCTTGACTGTAAACAATGGATCTAGCTGTGTGTGCAGGATGAAAGCTAGAAGCATGTAGGTAAGTATAGCAATCAGTGGGTTTCCAGTAGTGTGTGGTACTGATCAGGCCGTCCTTGATTTGTACTGTAGTATCCAGGAAATGTATCTCTCACATGGAGTAGTCAGGACATAAGTTGATGGTGGGGTGCAGATTGTTAAAGTCTCCGTGGAATTCTTCTAGAGTCTCTATACCCGGGGTCCAAATCATAAAGATGTCATGGAAATCATGTTACAGAAATCTTCGTGCTGCTTGTAGGCTGGTCTAACCAACTGTTCTGTCAGGATTTTGCTGTGTAATTTTGGCTCATGACAGACTGATATTAAGTTTAATGCTACGAAGGCGGCTGAATGTACTCTACAGCAGTTCAAGCCAATAATATATTTCTCGGCATGCCGTACAGTCAATGCATTTTGTCTATTTTGCTCAGTCATAAATTAGCCAGTGGAATCTTGAAGTGAAATGCCCTCTGCAGGTCAACTGTACTTTCGCTCAATACATTTTGAAAATATTTGATTGATACAGCTGTAATCGAGAATAAGGTAATGTTATTTACCTGTATTTAAAGGCTCCCCTTCCTTCAGGAAACAGGGAAAACAAAAGTTTTGATATCCATAAAATTTTCTTCTCTGAGCATCCTAGAAACATGCAACCACATCGCTGCCATCCTCAAACAGTTCAATGGGTCCAAATGCATTTCAGGTTCTTACTGTAAATCCCTCCACCTTTTTATTTAAATTTCAAGAAGCATTTTTGCAAGTTTCAATAAAATTAAGAAAGAAAGAAAAACAGTTGCAAATCAATCTTCTCAATTTTTAAAAAATTCCCTCTTGTGTCTCATATGACAACTGTGCTAAGCTAAGATGTGGATAGGTTTGGTTGGTAGTGGGAATAATCATCAAGGGGTTTAGTCTCATTTAATTCTACAAGAAAACAAGCTTCATGGAAGGGAGATTCCAGAAGAGCGAAAAAATTCAAATATAGTACCCATCTATAAAAAGAGAAATAAGGACAGCACAGGAAATTACAGACCAGTCAGCTTCACTTCAGTGCCAGGAAAGATAATGCAGCAAATAAATAAGGAATCCATCTGCAACCATCTGAAGGATAACAACGTGATAGGTAACAGTCAGCATGGATTTGTCAAGAACAAGTCATTTCAAACCAACCTGACAGCTTTCTTTGATAGGACAATAAGCCTTGTGGATAAAGGGGAAGTGGTGAATATGATATACCTGGACTTTAATTATGCATTTGTCGCAATATTGCATGGTGATCTTATCAGTAAATCAGGAAATGAAACCTAGATGAGGCTACTATCAGGTGGATAACCATTCACAGAGAGTAGTTACAGATGGTTCATAGTTGTGCTGGAAGGGAATAAAAAGTGGAGTTCCACAGGTGTCAGATTTGGGACCAGTTCTGTTCAATATGGTCAACAATGCTTCAGATAATGGTGTAGGGGGGATGGTTATCAAGTTCGCAGATTATACCAAGCTGGGAGGGGTTGCAAGTGCTTTGGAGGATAGGATCAGAATTCAAAATGATCTGGACAAACTGAAGAAATGTTCTGAGGCAAATAGGATGAAGTTCAATAAGGACAAATGCAAAGTATTCCAATGAGGGAGGAACAATCAGCTGCACATGTACAAAGTGGGAAGGGACTTTCTGGGAAGGAGTACTGCAGAAAGACATCTAGGGGTCATAGTGGAACACAAGCTGAGTAGGAGAGAACAGTATGACACTGTTGCAAAAAAAGCAAATATGATTCTGGGATGCATTAACAGCATTGTGAGCAAGACTCAAGAAGTAATTCTTTTGCTCTACTCTGTACTGATTAGGCTTCAGTTGGAGTGCTGTTTCCAGTTCTGGTCACCACATATCAGGAAAGATGTGGAGAAGCTGGAGAGGATCCAGAGAAAAGCAACTAAAATGATTAACGGTCTAGAAAATATGACCTAGGAGAGAAGATTAAAAGAATCAGGTTTGTTTATTTTGGAAAAGAAAAGGCTATGAGGGGACGCGATAGCAACTTTCAAGTACCTAAAAGGATGATACAAGGAGGAGGGAGAAAAATTGTCCTTGTTAGCCTCTGATGAAAGGACAAGAAGCAATGGGCTTAAATTGCATCAAGGGAGGTTTAAGTTGGACAGAAGGAAAAAATTTTTGTCAGGGTGGTTAAGTGTTGGAATAAATTGCCTAGGGTGGTTGTAGAATCTCCATTATTGGCGATATTTAAGAAGAAGAGGTTAGGTAAATATCTAACAGGGGTTATATAGATGGTGCATTATCCTGTCATGAGGACAGGGGACTAGACTTGATGACCTCCTGTGGTGCCTTGTGGAATCTCTAGATTCTATGGTTATACACATATAGGCTACCTCTACATGAAAGGGTTATTCTGGCAAAACTGGGCTTCTGTCAGAAAAACCCATGGAGCACCTACATGCAAAATGTGGTTTGTTGACAGTTTTTTGACAAAACCCAGCACATCCGCTGGCAGCATTATACCTCTCTCCATTCAGGTGTGATGCCTCTCTAAACAGTGCTCTGTTGAGCAACAATCTTGTAGATTCTCCAGGCGCCCTTTAGTCAACAGGCAGTGCTTTAAGTTCACAGGGCAGCACTGTATGCAGATCTTCCAGTCAACCATTCTGTCGAGAGATGGCTGGGCAATCTGACGGCTCTCTGTCAACACAGCCGATTGCTCTTTCAATCCACTTTTATGTGTAGATGCAATCTGTCGACAGAAGTTTTGCCAGGAAATCCCTTCTGGTGGTCGCTTCTGTTGACAGATGCTTCTCGTGTAGATGTAGCTATACAGTATAAGCTTTAAACAATTTTAAGCAAACAGTTTGTACTCAACAATGATGATAGTGAAGCATGGTTGAGGGTGGCAGAGTCAGAGAGTTAATTGTCCAGCCGCTCCTCTTGCTGTCCTTGCTAAACTTTCCCAACTTGAAAAAAACCCACATCTAGTAATTGTTGTTTTGCTTTCGTTTTTTTTCGTAAATTTCTTTGTAGCAATTCATTACATGACCAACTCTGCTTATCACTTTGTGTCTGCGCTTCCTGCTATAATTTTCACTACTAAGGATTTGCACGTCCACTCCAATCATTAGGAAAGCTTCAAAAAGACATTTGGCAGTCAAATTTTGATGAGTTGGTTCTTCTTTAACTTCTTGGACCTCTTCTTCCACTGCTCTCGCCACTGTTAGTTGCATCAGATTTTCATTGGTTAGTTCTTCTCCATGTGAATCAGAAGTTGTGTAAGTGAAAAAACAACTTCATTGTAACAATGTGTACCATTGGGGAAAATAACTTCAGAAACTCCATAATGCTTACCTTTTGCTTTATAAAATGTATAATAAATCCTATAATACTTACCAGTGGGAGACAGATCCCTCCCCTCACTATGACAAAGTGAATTAAAAAAAATCTAGATGATATTCAGCTATAAACACTAACCTTCAAAAATTCACCTTGGTTAAAGAAAGGCGATTATCATACTCCTTCTGTACATGTACTCTGGCATGAACACACACACACACACACACACACACACACACAAATACAATTGTGTTCTTAGTGACACGCTGGTTTTTCTTTTTCAGTGCCTCTGCAATTGTCTGTGTGGCTAATATGCCAACAACTGAATTGTGACATTTGTTGAAGATCTTCGGACCATGACCTCCCTCGTCAGTAGTTCTCACCTCCAGCTAGCTGCTTTTGCCTTTGGTACAACAGGCTGGATCTTATGCACTATTTCAATGGGACTCGTGGAATGGAGAGTGTGGCATGTGGCCAATACCACCATCATCTCCTCTGGAATTGCCTGGGTGGGCATATGGAAAGTTTGCTTCATCACTTACCTCCCTGTCTCCTCAGACCTTAAAGAACAGATCTGTCATAAAATGAATGACTATGATACCTCCATCCCCAATGAAATTTTTGTTGCTCAGGGTCTCCTGTTGATTGCCATGGTTGTCGGTGCACTAGGAACGGCTTCCAGTATATTTGCTCTGAGGAGCATCTATATGGGAATACATTACAAAAAATACATCATCCGTTTTTTTCTAGTGGCTGGATTCTTATACCTAGCTGCAGGTCTGTGTGTATTAATTCCAGTGAGTTGGAATTTTTATTCTGTAGTTCACAACCAAATGATTGTCTTTCCCCCTTCCTTCTACATGCCCTCCAGTCCAGTGGCTCAGGAAGTTGGTGCTGCTATTCCTGTGGGGATCATATCAGCCATTCTGCTGATGATGAGTGCAATATTTTCCTTTTCTTACAGATTTCCTGTCATCCCAAGTGGTGGGGTATAATCCCAGTAACAGAGACTTGAACTTTACCCCAGACAGGTGGAGCACAGTTAAGATATATACAAAACGTTCCAGCAACTACATATGAAAACCTTCTCTGGATCTTATTCTAACTGACAATGATGGCATTAATATTTGGGCACTTAAATCAGATCAACACCAGTAATGGTCATGGCTAGTGCATTTGCATATAAAAAAATCACCCACTATTAATTGTCACAAATTACCTAGGATTCATCAGTAAGGTGAATGGTTAATTTGTACTACTGCCTCTGACCTTGAGTATTTGTTATCACCTCTATACATGGACTTTAATAATCTATTAATGTTTGGAAAAACAAGCTGTTTAAAATGCCAAATGAATCAATGTTGTCTCATTGAATTGGGCCTCTCCACTATCATGCACCTTGTGCAACTATATTTTCTAAATGTGAACTTATCTTTTTTTAGCTTTTGCTCTACACAGAAGACTTTTGGTGACATGAAACTCAACGTGGGTACCATTACAACTGAATTGTAGTCGTCTCCATGTGTCATACTAAAGAGGTCTTATTAGTTTCTCTTCTGTCAATAGGATGCCCACTTAAGTTGAATGTATTTGATCTTCTATTTATTCATATGTATCTTCTTTGCTTGTTGCAAGTCTTCACATGGAAGTATGGTGTGTTACTCATTTAAAAGGTCCACAAAGTCTGCAGACAACATGTTTCTTGGTCAAAGACTGAACTACTTCAAAAATGAAAGAGGAAAACATCTTTGACCAGTATCACTGCTAGAGTATATTTTATCAAAATCTGTTCTTTCTAACATCAGGAATACATGCGTAAAACTTTAGGTGCAAGCAATTGTACTGCGTGCAGATGTGGTCTCCTCACCTCAAAAAAGATATATTGGCATTAGAAAAGGTTCAGAAAAGGGCGACTAAGATGATTAGGGGCTTGGAAAGGGTCCCATATGGGGAGAGGCTAGAGAGACTGGGACTTTTCAGTTTGGAAAAGAGGCGATTGAGGGGCGATATGATAGAGGTATATAAAATCATGAATGGTGTGGAGAAAGTGAATATAGAAAAATTATTTACCTTTTCCCATAATACAAGAACTAGGGGACACCAAATGAAATTGATGGGTAGTAGGTTCAAAACTAATAAAAGGAAATTTTTCTTCACACAGCGCACAGTCAACCTGTGGAACTCCTTGCCCGAGGAGGCTGTGAAGGCCAGGACTCTATTAGGGTTTAAAAAAGAGCTTGATAAATTTTTGCAGGTCAGGTCCATAAATGGCTATTAGCCAGGGATAAAGTATGGTGCCCTAGCCTTCATAACAAGGGCAGGAGATGGATGGCAGGAGATAAATCACTTGTCTTCTGTTCTCCTTCTCTGGGGCACCTGGCATTGGCCACCGTCGGCAGATGGGATGCTGGGCTTGATGGACCTTTGGTCTGACCCAGTATGGCCATTCTTATGTTCTTATGTTCTTATGTTCTTATGTTCTTATGTGTTAATTGGATTTTAAACAATGTCCAAAGCATGTCAATAAACTAGAGGAGCCCATAAAAATCAAGGCTTCAGGGGGTATGAACACGTGAAAAGAGTCCTTCTATTGAGTAAATCCTAAGGGAGGCTCTGAATTTTCAGATCTGCCACAATAGGAATATAAGTTAACACGCACAGAGATTCATTGCTTTCATTACAATGTGTTTGCTAAAACACTCACATAAACTCGAACTGTACAAGATGTAGAATGACAACAAATCACTGCTTCTGTCTAGCAGTTATTATTTCTGGTAAGTAGTTCACTTGCTGCTTTTCATTCCTAATTTCTGAGGTTAAAAAATTAAAATGATGCAAGCAATGCCAAATTCTTGCAATTCTTCTAATTTTCCACTTCTGGGAAGACATGCTACCATATCCATCTTCTCTCCTGATCAATTAACTTTACTTTCTCCCCCATTCTTTTCAAGACCCTGTTCAAAATTGCCTATTTAAGCCAATTCTGCCTCAATTTCACCTATGCAAACCCTATTGAAAGCATAACTTGAAATGCCTCACCTGCTACATTTATTATTTAATCCTATAGCTATGTGTAACTGTATGGCTGTGTCTACACGTGCATGCTACTTCGAAGTAGCGGCACTAACTTCGAAATAGCACCCGTCGCGGCTACACGTGTCGGGCGCTATTTCGAAGTTAACTTCGACGTTAGGCGGCGAGACGTCGAAGTCGCTAACCTCATGAGGGGATCGGAATAGCGCCCTACTTCGACGTTCAACGTCGAAGTAGGGACCGTGTAGACAATCCGCGTCCCGCAACGTCGAAATTGTGGGGTCCTCCATGGCAGCCATCAGCTGGGGGGTTGAGAGATGCTGTCTCTCCAGCCCGTGCGGGGCTCTATGGTCACCGTGGGCAGCAGCCTTT
The DNA here is from genome assembly GCF_033958435.1 of Carettochelys insculpta. Classification (NCBI taxonomy): domain Eukaryota; kingdom Metazoa; phylum Chordata; order Testudines; family Carettochelyidae; genus Carettochelys; species Carettochelys insculpta. Next base: position 144,650,725 of record NC_134137.1, read on the forward strand.
AGCCCAGGGCTTCTGGCTGCTGCTGCTGCAGCGGGGGATTCATGCTGTATGCACAGGGTCTGCAACTCGTTGTCGGCTCTGTGGATCTTGTGCTGTTTAGTGCAAGTGTGTCTGGGAGGGGCCCTTTAAGGGAGCAGCTGGCTGTTGAGTCCGCCGTGTGACCCTGTCTGCAGCTGTTCCTGGCACCCTTATTTCGATATGTGCTACTGTGGCATGTAGACGTTCCCTCGCAGCGCCTATTTCGATGTGGTGCTGCGCAACGTTGATGTTGAACATCGACGTTGCCAGCCCTGGAGGACGTGTAGACGTTATTCATCGAAATAGCCTATTTTGATGTCGCCACATCGAAATAGGCTACTTCGATGTAGGCTTCACGTGTAGACGTAGCCTATAAAGCACTTTTGAGTAGACTTTATAAAACCAAAAGAATTACAAATAGAGTTGACCTATTAGTTAATTTATTCTAGTCTGCTGCTAATGAAAGTTGGACAAGCCTGGCAAGAGAGGAGGGAGCAAAGGGGGCCAGGCCTGGTCATTCAAAAGGGCCTGAGACTCCCACCCATCACGGCTGCTGCTATTGCCCTTCAAATTGTTGCCAGGTATCTGAGTGGCATACACTAGGCAGCACGGAAAGGCTGGCAGAAGGAGGCTAGCCCCCAGCCCTGCCGTTTCTTCTCAAGACTTCTCCCATTCTGGAAGCATGGTGCCAGTCTCCCTGCCTTTGCCCAGGGTCCAGGCAATTCTGTCAGCCCCCCAAAACTGGATATACATGATACATTTTGCAATGCTTTATCCAGTGTAAATTTTAAAAGTTCCAAATAAATAAACTTCTATCAGGTCTCCCAATATATTATACAATATAAAAGTTCCATTTTACTTTCTTGTCTTTGTACTAGAACAAGATAGAAGTATGAGTGTGTGTTTCATTAAGAATTAAATTATGAACATATTTCTGGCTAAACATTGGTAAAGTTTGAAATTTAATAAAAATAAGCAACAACACAAATGTTAATGAGTTTATTTGGAGAAAAAATGTGTGTGTAACTCCAACTGTCTTCCTCAACTACATTCACTGAAGCTGTAGGCTGGGTTTTTATTCATTCTTCTTATCTAAAACAAAAACATGTAGAAATTTGGGTATATGTTTGTATTGTTCCACTCAGTGCTGATGCCTTTGGACTGTGTCCTTAAGGGTGATACTGAAGCACGTTTGGTATGGAACCTCTGAGCTCTACTACGTCTGCACTGTAAAATAAGAAGGACTATGAAAATGGATCCTCCTTGAGAGAGGCAGCCAGTCTAACAGAAGTCTGTGTTAGGAGTTAGATCACAGATTTCAAAGCCAGCTGGATGAGCTCCTTTGGTTGTCCGAAACTTTGGGTTGTGTCCTTTTTCTTTGGATAATTGCAGTTGTGGGCTTGTCTATTCCTGAAACAGTATTTTTTCTTTATACATGTCTACAGCATATAAATGCATACTTTAATTTACAACCTTGTCTCTCTCTGCAGTTCAAACTTAATGTTCAACAGCAATAGCAATACTGTCCTCAGTGTATATTTATGTACATTAACACATAGGTCTATAAGCATATGCCATAGAGTTTTAATACCCTTGACATCTCTCAAAACAGAAATGAAATTCTGTTCCCATCAAAATCAATGGCAAAACTCCCATAAATTTCAGTGAATTATACAACCATAGAATACTAAGGTAGGATGAGACCTCTACAAGTCATTTCATCTAACCCCCTGCTCAAAAGCAGGACCAAGCCCAACTAAATCATCTCAGCAAGGGCTTTACAAGGCTGGTTTTAAAAGCCTGTAACGATGGAGATTCTGCCACCTCCTGAGGTAGCCTATTCCCATGCTAATCATTGAATCCACATGCAAGAAGAAGGATAATACACCTCTTCGACATTTTAGAATATTGATTTGTTTGTAACATCTACTTCACTTGAATATGTGTTGCTCTGATATCAATTGATAAAACAACTGACATAACTGGGAATAGGACTGAGACCTTACAGACTGTAATAGTTTGGAAGTGTCTCTGTGAAAATTGTGTAGTCACACAAAAAACCTTTCTAGAAACATATTTGCAGTTTGCCAAAATAAAATTACAAAGACTCTAATGTGTCACTTTTTTATATGCCATTAATATTACTGAATTCCCAGCAGTGGTTATTTAAATAATGGACCAAACTGAAAAGGACATAACAGTCCAAAATATGGAGAAAATATAAGTGAATATCTGACTGACTGAATATATCTTTATTCTAATGGAGATTTCTTCTTCTCAGAGAAAATGAGGATTATTCTAAAACAAAGAAGTTACTTCTAAAACAAAGGAGAACAGGAGAGGTTGTACTGCAGAACATACTTTCTGAAAGGAAATCAAAATTTATTTTTGAGCCAACAATTTTCCATATGGGCTTTCTATCTTTACTACTGATTTTGAGTGCTTCTATTCCTTAAGCACATTCCAATGTGAGGAAGAAATATATTTGTTCTCCTATATATGATTAGACATTACTGTGGACAGAGATCAGAGAGTGACTGGTGAACTTCCTCTCTTACATTCCAAAATCTTTTTCCAACTACAAGTTGAACCTCTTTCATCCAGCACCCTGGGGACCTGACTGGTGCCAAATGAGAAAATTTGCTGGACAATGGGAGGTTAATATTGCTTAGCAGCATTACCAACACTTCCACTGCTTACTGGGCTCTTAGAAGACATTTTGGGGTAAATTACTGTAGGGAATGTGGCAGAAGGAATGCAGTGCTGCTGAAGGCTGGGAGGAATGAGTCTCCCAGAGGTCATCTGCATGAGAATGCAAAAGGTGTGCATGTGTGATACCTTTTCAGGCAAAGCCTAATGGGTAGCAAGTAAGCCATGAGATTTGGTCTATTGTAAACATGTAGTTGTAAAATCACAATTTAAGCTGACATTTAACGTGGGAGTTGTGAGATCTTACCAATGCTCTGGGTTGTTGTGGGGGACAGGGCAGTCGCCTTAGCTGTGTAAGACATTGATTACACAGGGCTCCCTGGTTTAAAGCATTGTGAGAGACAAGGGGAGGGGTACTTGTTGAGCCAGCTTGCTGAGTGGCTTGGCCCTGCCTATGTCTTGGCCATATAGCTATAAGCCTGGCTTGACTAACCCTCCCCACCTGTTAAAAGATAGAGCTGGATACTAGGGTGTTTGTGAAACCCCACACTAGAGATACCAAGAGCTGAAATCACAGAGTGGCAGCTGAGGCCACACAGAGCTGAAATCACTGGGTTCTGCCTTAGGGCAGTCCCAAGCAGTGGGGTTAGGACTGGCGGACAACAGCAGGACCAGCAGGCGGCCGGTAGGAGCGGCGGCAGATGACGGCGACCGGCGGGCGGCCGGTAGGAGCGGCGGCAGATGACGGCAACTGGCGGGCGGCCGGTAGGAGCGGTGGCAGATGACGGCGACCGGCGGGCGGCCGGTAGGAGCGGCGGCAGACGACGGCAACTGGCAGACGGCTGGTGACAGCAAGGGGAGGCTACAGACAAGTGGACAGCTAGTATTGCCCTGGTGATGTATCTGTGGGTTTTGAGTTTGGGACTGCACCGCAGAGGGTACACCCTGTAACTGCGTGTGTGTGGAGAAGGGCCAAGAGCCCCAGCAAGAGACTGGGTTCTACTGCATATGGGGATGGTATCTGGGTAAAAGGGGTTTTGTCTCTTCTGTGCTGAGATATACTGCATCTATCGCTGTAACCTTGGGGTAGGTTACGGTCATTAAACAAGCCATTTCTATCTCAGGCACCCAGCACGGGGGTGAAATTGTCCCAGGCCACTGGGTGGGGGCTCAAGCCGGTTGATTGTATCCTTGATAGGAAAACCCCACAAGAGTTGAACCCGGCCCTTCTGGCAGGCATCTGGCGTTAACAGAAGGGTTACATAAGTGGGGGCTCGTCCGGGATCTCTTTTGCTGGGTAGTACCCCTCGCAAGCACACACATATATATATAACATATATATATAACATTGTGAGAAGCAGTTGTTGTTGCGGGATAAGTTAGAGTTTATACCATGGCTGGCCGTATGCTAGAAGAGTGGTGTGAGGAGTTGGGTATTGACCCTAGAAATTGTCTATTAGTTTTAGGGATACCTGAGAGTATGGAAGATGGCCCGATTGAGGCCCTTCTAACAAAAGCCATTGATTCTCTAACGAGGTGTCGCATACGGGGGCGTAGACCTCAAGTAGATGACAAAGCTGAGATATACTGCATCTATCGCTGTAACCTTGGGGTAGGTTACGGTCATTAAACAAGCCATTTCTATCTCAGGCACCCAGCACGGGGGTGAAATTGTCCCAGGCCACTGGGTGGGGGCTCAAGCCGGTTGATTGTATCCTTGATAGGAAAACCCCACAAGAGTTGAACCCGGCCCTTCTGGCAGGCATCTGGCGTTAACAGAAGGGTTACATAAGTGGGGGCTCGTCCGGGATCTCTTTTGCTGGGTAGTACCCCTCGCAAGCACACACATATATATATAACATTGTGAGAAGCAGTTGTTGTTGCGGGATAAGTTAGAGTTTATACCATGGCTGGCCGTATGCTAGAAGAGTGGTGTGAGGAGTTGGGTATTGACCCTAGAAATTGTCTATTAGTTTTAGGGATACCTGAGAGTATGGAAGATGGCCCGATTGAGGCCCTTCTAACAAAAGCCATTGATTCTCTAACGAGGTGTCGCATACGGGGGCGTAGACCTCAAGTAGATGACAAAGCATTTGTGGTGCTATGTGAATTGCCAGTAGCTGTGGACTCTTTGCAGATCCCAAGTGAGATAAAGATTCCCACTGGCACTTTGAAAGTTGTGATCGCCAAGGCCTTTGTAACAGGCCCCACTTCACATGCTGTATTTGAGGAGAAGATGACAGCCTTTTTGGCACAGGAAGGAAAGACTATGGCTGATGTGTCAAGTCTACTGAGTGCTGAACCATCAGCCCCTGGCCCTTCTATGGATGTATGGGCCAAAGCTTTGGGACAAGCATTGGAGAAGGTCCTGCAACCTCATCATGAATCTAGTTCATACCGTAAGTTATGCTTATTTTTGGGTGGTGTGGTCCCAATACCCGGGGAAGAAGCGTTTGAACCCTGGTTAGAACATACCACTGAAATGCTCCGAGAGTGGGCAGTACCTGAAGCTGAGAAGAGAAGGCGACTGATAGAGAGTCTCCAGGGTCCCGCGCTGGATGTCATTCGCACGTTGAAGCTGGGTAATCCGGAGGCTAGTGCAAATGACTGCTTAGAAGCTCTCAATCATGCCTTTGGGAGGACTGAAGATTCGGAAGAAGTTTATTGCAAATTCTTGAGCACCAGACAACAGAGAGGCGAAAAGTTATCAACCTATGTTCAGAGGTTGGAGAAACTACTGCAGACAGTTGTCTTGCATGGAGCCATCACAGCGGAGCAAATGGATCGAACTCGAGTGTCCCAAATTGTGAGGGGAGCTAAATAACAGCACAGAACACTGACATCCAGGACTGGTGGCTGTAAACAAACTTTATGGGACTTTATGGGAAACTGCTCCATGCTCATAAGTGGTCATCTAGCTAATTAAAATCATGCTGGATTACAGATTTTGTCAGATGGGAGAGAGTGCTGGACTAGGGAGGTTCAACCTGTACTTACATGCAGATTCACTCTCAATTCAGAGTACAACACTTTTAAGAGTACTGAAAACTGTGGCATGAAACACTGCAGAAGTAAATTACAGTGGCAGGAAAGGGCAGAAGACATAAACGCTAAGTGACAGGAAAGGGGAAAATAGAGATGGTTTCAAGTGAGTTTTGAAAAGACATGGAGCATAAATGTGATAGGGATCATCTACACTAGCCCCCTCCCTCAAAGGGGACATGTAAAAGAGCTGGATTGGTGAATAGCTATGAGGCGCTGCGGTGCATGTGCAGCACCTCAGTACCATAACGATCTCTGTGCGAACTTAGAAGTTGCTAACTTTGAAGTGCCAGCAAGCCATGTAGCTGCGGGCACTTCGAAGTACTCATGCTACTTCAAAGTTCCCTTACTTACAATGTTTTGGGAGTAAGGGGACTTCGAAGTAGCACAGGTACTTCCAAGTGTCTGTGGCTACACCGCTTCCGCCACTTTGAAGTTAGCAACTTCAAAGTTTGTGCAGCAAGCATTATGGTAATTGTAGCCTGTGCTAGCTTAACTGTAGTTTAAAATATAGTTTGAGTAAGGATTTGTTATACTATACCCATAGGTATTAAGAAGCCATAATAGTTTAGCTAATTTAGGCCTATCCTGTCAGCAGTAACTCAAGCAGCCTGCCAGTCAAAGGCAGCATGAGGGGGTTTTTGCCTAATGTTTTCCATAAGGAAGGTTAAGGTCATATTAGTAATGGTAAGATATGTGAGTAAATCTTCACTATCCAGCGTACATTTCTGGCGCCAGTTGGTGGCCAAGTTTCCCCCACCAAAAAGGCATAAAATTACCAGCTGAATTAAGAGAAAGGTCACTTGAAGGTATTTCTCCCTTGTCCTTTTATCAAAAATATGTTGAGATCATCGGGAAACTTGGGGTGTCAGCAATTGTCAAAGATTCTATGAGAGCAGAACCTGATTTAAGCACTGTGTGGTAAAATAGGTATAAAAACCCCTTGCTGTTTGAGGGGAAGTGTGCCAGATGGATCTGCACCAGAGGGGTGTTCGTCGCCCAGTTGGCTCTCTCTCTCTCTCCTATCTCTATTATCTCTTTTGATGGTTGCTGTCTCTCCTGGAACAATTTTTTTTCTCTTCTTTAACCTAACCAGTGCAATAACTGCTTCCTCACTGATTGAAGTGAGCTGGTCTCAGCTTCAAGAAGGTTCAAATGAATCAGTGAGAATTGTATCCTGCATGCTTAGCATAAGTTTAAACCGTTAAGTGCAATTAGTTAAGTAACTGGTATTGCTTTAGAATATTGTTAAGTGAAATCCTTTGATTGTAACCAGATACTGACTGTGTTATACACCTTCAGTTTGTATTTAAGTACTGCTTAAATATCATCGTGCTGCTAAACAAATCCTAAGTGCTGCTAAAAATATTGTCTATGTAATCACTGGAAGTCCCAAAAAACTCACCTCTAGCTTGAGACAGGCTCTGTCGCAGACTCCCTTGTTAACTCGGGAGAGGTGCAAACCTTAAATCAGATTGGCGAGCCGTCCCAGATCCATAAATCCTACTGCCTGTCTGCGCCGGGTCTACATAATGAGGTGCTGCATATTCAGTATAGCACCTCATTGCTATTCCCTGATCTGGCTCATTTACATGCCCCCTTCGAAGGAGGGGGCTAGTGTAGACAAGATCATACAGAATCATAAAACACCAGAACTGGACGGAACTGTGAAAAAGTCCATCGTTAAGTCCAGTCCCCTGCCCCCATGGCAGGACCCTCATACCCAGCCCCACCTCAGAATAATGATTTAAAATGAGAAAAAACAAAACTCATCTGGGTTAAGGACCTGAGCAACACTGGGTAAATCTTGTGATGCTGTATATGTGAATACTGGTGCTTGAAGAAAGGCAGGTTTACTTAGAGGAGGAAGTAGAGATTCTGCAGGGGACTTCTGGGCATCCCATGGCTGCCACCGCCCCCCCACCTGCGGGTTGTATAATGGCTACTGCAGCCAGCCTCATCCCCCGGCTGCTACCCCTCCTCCCCAACAGGCTACGCCCAGCCCCACTCATCAGGAGGTGGTGAGTGGTATAAGTGCAGACCAAAGAACTGCAGAGAAGCAGAAGGCAGCTGTGCAATCCACAACTGGAGAGAAGCAGAGGTTTTTCCCTTCAAAACACCACTTCTCTCCAGCCACTGGCCACACAACTGCCCCCTCCCCCTGCTCCTCCGGAGTCCTCCAGACAGCACTTGTGCCACTCGCTGCCTCCTGTGCCTCTTGCCTGCTCTCTGAGGCTGCAGGTGAGCTTCTGTTTGTAGGTGTGGAGTTCATAAGTCAGATGTTTGTAACTCAGAGGGTACCTGTGTGCAAAATAAGACTGAATACAGGTTCACCTTTTCCCTACGCCTCACTTGTGCCCAACTGGAAACATGCGGTACTTCCTCTTTCTGCTTGCCTTCTAGTGCCCCAAGTCCCTTGGCCATGCCTAATGAAGAAGGATGAAAAATAAATTCATGCATATATGGCATTATGTGGGGTTAAATAATAATGAGCAGGGAACTTATTTTCTTTTCGGTGATTAAAAATATCCAAAATTCTCTGATAAAAAATTAAAATCTGCTTTTCCCCAATTAAAATGAAATGATGAATTTTAGTTTCTCTAACCCCCATATATATATCAGGTATCAGTTGAACAGAACCGTCTATTGCTATATAGTAAACCCCATTAATCTGAGCCTCCATTATCCAGCTCCCCGTATTAACTGAACCACCAGCCAGCTAGGGCATTCAGCCCTAGACAGCTGGTGGTTCAGTTAACACAGAGAGACAACTAATGGATCAGAAAAACAGGATTCTACATATGCTCTTATTTTTTCACAATGTATAGTAACCAAAGAGAGTCTGTAAAAAAATCAAATTCCACATTTTTTCCCATTTCTAGGCTCCCTGGTAATGAGGGGCAAATGCAGAGACAGGAGAGGATTGTGGAGAGAAAATGGAATATGAGGGGAAGTAGAGGAACACAGAGGAGAGAAGAAGGGAAGTGAAGAGAAAGTTACAACAGGCTCCTGGGCACTGTTGTTATACATATAATCAATAACGACAACCTGCCAGTAGGGTGAGGTGAACAGGGAAGGGGGCAGGGGAAGAGAGAAGAGACTTTACAAAGAAGGCAAAAATATACTGACAAAAGGGCACAGAGAAAACATTATGGCAGGAGATCAGGGAAGATTAAAATAAAGGGACCTGATCCAGCTCTTCTGGTAACCATCCCACTGACTTCAATGGGAGCCGAAAGAGGCCTGTGGCATAAAGTTTCCAGGGAAGAAGCCCTTCCTGAAGTGAAAAAGCAAAAAGGTGGAGCTGAAGCAGAGACAAGCTCCCTGCACTTGGTCCTGTCTGCCTCCCAGCTGGCTCAGAATCCTGCCCACTAGTTGCCATGGCAGCCAGCACAGAGGCAGCAGGCATTCCCTTGGGGAGGCCTGTATTGCCCCCTTAGCAGGTCTGCCAAGGAGTGGGATCTTGCATGTACGTATGTGCGCAGGGCTGGATTAATTCAGTGTCGTGCTGTAGAGAACCGTAAACTTCTGGGCCCCCTCGCTGGCCAGTTAAATTAGATGCTCTGGTGACACTGATGTTTTCATAGTAACATTGTATTGGCCAATGTAGCTGTACTAGTGAGCTATCAAGCACATCCAGCTCCTGCAACACAGATATGGGTAAACACACTCCTTTCCACAGGAAGGCAAAGTCTTGGTGCAGGACCTGGGCTCACAGCAAAGGGAAGCAGCGAGGAAGCTCACAGCAAGGGGAAGCTCCATTGCCTGCTCAAGGTATGCACCAGCTATCCTTTTCTTATGACAGAAGAGGGGCCAGGCCAACTTTAAGTGAGTGGTATTGCAACCTAGCACATACCTATACCGCTCCACAAAATGGCCTGTGAAGAGCATAGGCTGAAGGACACCTCAGTTCAATTCCCCCTTCAGTCTGATATGGAAGAAGGTTCTGAACTTGAGTCTGCCTCCTTTTGGGAGAGAACCCAGACACTCAGCTAAAGGCAACAAGTAGGACACACCACCTGCTCCTCCTGCATTTCTTGCAAAAATGGATCACCATCTAACTTTAGGGGATAGTTTATGGCTTTGAACTGCAGCTGGGGATAGGTGCCACCTTCTGGTCTGGTGTCAGACACCTACTTCCATTTGGCTGTGTCTAGACAAGCCCCAAACTTTGAGGGGGGCATGGTAATTAGGATGTCAGGAGATTACTAATGAAGTGCTGCGGTGTTTATGCAGCGCTTCATTAGTCAAAATCCCTCCCGCTGCAACTTCAAGGTGTGAAACTTCGTAGTGCTAGCTTGCATGTAGCCGCAGGTCAGCCGTGGGCACTTTGAAGTGCCCATGCTTCTTCAAAGTCCCTTTACTCCCCAAAATTTTGTGAGTTGTTCAATGCTGGTACTGGTACAGGTACACTCTCTCTCAGGGGTGTCCTCTTTTTTGAAAGGTCACATATGGTAATCCAATAACGGATCCTCACAGCATTCCTGTCAACTAGAGCAAGTCTACACTAAAACACTACATTGGCACAACTGCAACACTGTAACCAGTCTTCTGATGAGATGTTATGCAGGTGGGAGAGCACTTACCCATCAATGTAATTATTTTGCCATGGGTGAGAAGAGGAGGCTCTGCTGGCATCTTCTGCCAACATAATATGGATGTGTACAGTACAAAACTTGTGCTGCTCTCTGGGAGAGGCTTTTCCACATAGACAGGTTCAGTGATTCATCCTAGGACACACAGAAAACTTGTGTCAGAGCTGGTATAAGAGCAAGGTTGTTCTTAAGCCTGAGTTCGGCCACCTAACCTAATCCTCCCTGTTTGTAAAGCCTTTTTTAAAACATGACACAAAAGTGTTCTCTCTGTCAATGTTGCTCTTTTTCATTTGATCATGGTGGCTTGATTTGTTGTGGATTTAACACAGGACCAGAGAATGTGTTTCTCCCCTAGAATTTGTGGCTCTCTCTTTTGGCCTTCTTCATCTTCATCATTATCATCAAAATCAGCAAATGCAACATAATATGGATATGGACAGTTCTCTCCAAATGCAAAAAGATGGGCATCATACCCAAGGGACTGACTGTGAAAAACCCATTACAATCAATGTACTACACTGATTATAGTGGGAAGCTATGCCACATACGCTCTGGCTGGGTCTACGCGTACCCCTTCCTTTCGAAAGGGGCATGTTAATAAGCAGGTTCAAAATATGCTAATGAGGTGCTGCAATGAATATGCAGCTCCTCATTCACATAATGGCGGCCGCGGCAATTCGAAAGTGCAGCTTTTTGAATCGTGCACCGTCCGTGGAGATGGGACCTTCCGAAAGGCCCCCCCCCCAGTTTTCAAAAGCCCTTCTTCCTATCTGGTGATCGGAAGAAGGGCTTTTGAAAACTGGGGGGTGTTTTTTGGAAGGTCCCATCTCCATGGGCGGCACACAATTTGAAAAGCTGCACTTTCGAATCGCTGCGGCTGCCATTATGCTAATGAGGAGCTGCATACTCATTGCAGCGCCTCATTAGTATATTTTGAACCTGCTCATTAACATGCCCCTTTCGAAAGGAAGGGGCACGTGTAGACCCAGCCTCTAAGAAACTGAGGCACCACTTAATTAGTATCCTTTACAGTGAGCAAGAAAGGATCAAGAATGACCTCTCTGAACTTGAAACTCTCGTCAATAATCAAGCTTCTACACAAGACCCCGCAGAGTGGGACTTTTCTTACACTAGACAGGAACTGTGTAATACACACTTCCACTCCATACAAAAAAGAGAGGACAAATTATTTAAATTACTTCATACTCCAGGATAATACCATTACAACACACAGATAATATTGTTAACCTTTCAAGCTACAAACTTAACCCAGATGAAGAATCTCTCTTATTCCGGGTCTTTCTTTTTGTCCCACTGCTTCCACAAACCTAATACAATTTTGTGGTGATCTCAAGGCCTTCTTTCATCATCTCCATCTAAGGGAATACTTCCATCACACCAATGAGCATCGGTCTGACTCACTAGATCCCTCCTACCAACACCAAAAAAAGAAGAATTCAGGACTCCTCCTGACGGATGTAGAGGCAGTCTAGATTTCTATATACAATGCTTCCGCAACCGTGCACAGACTGAAATTATATGCAAATAACACCAAATGAAATACAGTCTCAATTGTGCAGAACACTATGCTGTCCAGAATCTCAAAAATAACTCGGACATTATAATCTAGCTGGCTGACAAAGGGGGTGCTGTCATCATCATGAAAAAGTCAGACTATGAACAGGAGGCATCTAGACAACTATCCAACCTCACATTTTACAGACCTCTTTCCTCAGATCCCACTTTGGAATTCCAAAAGAAACTACACTATATATTTAAAGAATTCCCTGACTCTACTTGAGACCAAATTCACTCAGACACACCATCTGAGCCTCGACCTGGATTATTCTATTTACTGCCTAAATCCACAAACCTGGAAACCCAGGACACCCTATCATTTCAGGTATTGGCAACCTTACAACCAGACTGTCCAGTTATGTAGACTTCCTCCTCAAACCCTATGCCACCAGCACACCTAGCTATCGCTGAGCTATCACTGACTGCCTGGGGAAATTACAAAACATTGGAAACCTTCCTGACAATTCCATCCTTGCCGCCATGGATGTAGAGGTGTGCTACACCAATATTCCACATGAAGATGGACTACAAGCTATCAGGAATACCATCCCTGATGTTACCACAGTAAATGTGGTGGCTAACCTATGTAACTTTGTTCTTACCCACAATTATTTCCAATTTGGGGACAATTCATACTTCCAGATTAGCGGCACTGCTATGAGCACTTGAATGGCCCCACAGTATGCTAACATTTTTATGCCCGACTTAGAACTATTCCTTAGCTCTCATCCCCTGTTACTCCTCCTCTACTTAAGCTACATTGATGACACCTTTATCATTTGGACCCATAATAAAGAGACTCTGGACGAATTCCACAGGGATTTTAACAACCTGCACCCTTCCATCAATCTCAGCCTTGAGTATTCCACATGAGAAATACATTTCCTGGATACCACAATACAAATCACTGATGGCCACATCGACACCACCCTCTACTGGAAACCCACTGACTGCTACACTTACCTACATGCCTCCAGCTTCCATCCAGCTCACATCACAGGCGCCATCTTTTACAGTCAAGCCCTTAGATACAATCACATCTGCTCTGATCCTACTGACAGAGACCAAAAACTACAAGACCTCTGCCAGGCATTTATAAAACTGAATACCCACCAGGAGAAGTAAAAAAACAAATTGACAGGGCCAGACAAATACCCAGAAAAGAGCTACTTCAAGATAGGTCCAAGAAGATCAACAACAGCTCACCACTTGTCATCACCTAGAGCCCCCAACTCAAACCCCTGCAATGCATCATTAAAAATCTACAACCTATTCTGGATCAGGATGCTACGCTCCAGAAGGCTCTAGGTGACAGGCCCATCCTTTCCTATCAACAACCTCCTAACCTGACAGAGATTCTCACCAGCAATCACAGACTATACCACAGTAGTATGAATCCTGGAACTTTTCCTTGCAACAAACCCTGCTGCAAACTTTGTGCACAAATTTACTGTGGGGATACCATCACTGGACCTAAGCATGTTAGTTACTAGATCAAAGGCACAGTCTTGTGCACTTCCAGCAACATTATATAGGCTATTATGTACCAACAATGCCCTGACACTATGTACATTGTACAGACTGAGCAAAACCCTTGCCAAAAAATAAATGGACACAGAGCAGACATCAAGAAACTCAATGCACATAAGCCTGTCAGTGAACACTTCAATGGAGTAGGCCATTCCATTAAAAACCTGAGAATTTGTGACCTGCAACATAGAGAATTTAACAACAGATTAGAGCGTGAGATTTCTGAGTTAGAGTACATATTCATATTTGACACATTAACACGTGCTATGAACAGAGACATTAACTACCTCATGCATTACAAGGAATGCTTCCCTTCCTTTGATGCTCATCATTATCTCAGACAGGACAATTAACATTCCCCACCTCTCACCCTTTTCCTTCTATCCTATTTGATTTGTCAGTTTTTTATTGTTTTTTTTTTTTTGGTCCTCTGTACTTATATATGTCAGTCTGTATTGGAAGCTAAATTGATCTGAAAAAGTGTGTCTGTCCCATGAAAGCTCATCACCGAATAAATCATTTCGTTAGTCTTTAAATTGCTACAGTGCTGCTGCCTTGTTTTATCAAAATCAGCAATTAATCTCTCAAGGAATGGCATTTTGTAACTCATGCCCCCTCTGCTGGTTCTTAAGTAGAAGAGCACAAAGTTGATAGATGCTGTATTAATAATGAATTAAGCTGGTTAATCATCTCATTTCAATCAAAAAAGTGGATGGAAAAATAGGGCATTCATAGATTTGAAGCCATAAGGAACCATTATCATCATCTAGTCTGTATGCATAACAGAGAGCATAACTAGCTGCACACATATCATTTAGAAAGACTGCCAGTCTTGATTTAAAGCAGCTCTTTGCCCACAAAAGCTTGTGCTCCAAAATCTCTGTCAGTCTATAAGGTGCCACAGGACTTCTTGCTGACCTTGATTAGGAAAAACTGAGTAGGAAAAACTCAAATAAATGAACAGATCAACTGTGCAAAATTAAATACACATTTTGAAAGAAAATAAAAACATACAAAGTTCACATACATGGAAGACAAAGAATAGCAGTCAACAACTGTAGTGTGAATCAACAATTCACTTCAATGCTGAGTCCATAGCAATGTCTCACAATGTTAGGAATAACTGGTTATGTGAAAATCACTAATCACATAAGTTTTTGGTGTGCTCGTGTATTACTGTAATTGCAAATTCAGAAAGCTCATTGAAGAGACAAGGTCACTGGGCTGCTATGTTTATCTTGTAGCTAAACTCCAGCTTTCCTCTCATGCAGCTCGTCTCTGTTATCAGAAAACACCCCAACATCTGGCATCACAGGATGTTTGCAAGAAAGGGGAAAGATCCCACTTATCAGCAACAAGATGACAAGCACAATCCTACCAAGAATAGCAGCACCAGCTTCCTGAGCCTCTGGGCTGGAGGGCATGTAGAAAGAAGGAGGAAATGGGATAGCACAATTGTGTGCTACAGAATAGCAATTCCAGATCACTGGAATTAAGACAAAGACAAGCAAATATTTTCAAGATTCCCCCAGCTAGAAAAGAGCTGATAGTCCAAGTTTTGAGAAGTCTCATATAAATACTCCTTAGAGCAAAGCTATTAGAAGTTTTTCCTAGTGTCCTCAGTACTGTGACAGCCAGTGAAAGGAACTGGGCAACCGACATTCCCTGGGGAATGAAGGCATCATTGAAATTAAAAATCTATTACAGAATATTATTCGAAGGTCTCTGGAGACTTTGCCATGACAGTCAAAACAAACTTTCCAGATTCCTACTCAAACAATGACAAAAGAGGTGATGGTGGTGTCACTTGTACACAGAGGTGGAAAAAGTACTCAACGTACTTAAGTGTAAGGCACCACTTTCCCCATGGAAACCTACTTGAGTGAAATACACACACACACACACATGTGTGTGTCACATCTTTATTGTACTTAAGGATCCAGATGTGAAAACAACTGCACTTTTATTAAAGTACTTTATGAGTACTTTTTCCTCCTCTGCTTATACACCGCACTCTCTGCTGTACTTGTCCTATTGAGATGATGCATAGAATCCAGCCTAACACACTGAAAGCCAGGGCAACTATCTGGTGGTGAGCTGTGCCCAGGGAGGTCATGGTCTGAATATCTTCAAGAAGTGCCCAGTTCCTGTTGTGGGCAGATGTAGACAAGTGCAGGTCCACTAAAATAAAGCAGAATAGAAATAAAATAATGTATTATGTCTTTCTATGAACACACACATAGGGTCAGATTAATGCATAGGCAAAACCAGGTATGTATCTAGGGTCCAAATTCATGGAGCAGCATAAGGGACTGGTTATGCAGTGGGGGACTTAGCTGGCAGAGGCACATCCACGTGGCCATTGTACTGCCAGCACACTCCCTGCCAACAATAAAAACTCGTGCAGCTATACTAATTAGCCAATAGTCCTCCATTTGCAATTCCATGACCTGTCATCAGGCTCGTGCCACCAGCAACAGCACTGTGCTAAACAGTCGTCTAGACACGGTCCTACAGGGTAAAGTGGCAGCTGAACAGGGGTTGTGAATGCCAGTGGCACATAAATATTGGTTAGAGGAGCTGAAAGTGACAGTTAGGTTTATAAGTCCTTTTGTGAATCCAGCACAGAATGTCTCACAAGGACATTCTGGGTAACAGGTTGCAGCCACTCTGAGTACAAAATGACGGCTGGCAGAGATCTTATAAAGTCAAAAATTCTATACACAGAAAACAAAGACATCACAGTTTCAAAGCTCCAGTTTGCTTCCAGAAAAGGCTGGCTTGAATTAAATAAATACCTGCATCCAGACTCTCAGCTGAAGTCAATGAAGCTACACAACAATTGATAATCCAGCCTTGGGCTGGCAAACACAACAATATTCAAAATATTTCAGTTTCCTTTCTGGCAAGGAAAATCCATTTAGGTCTATAGTAAAAAGAGATTGGATAGGAAGTTTATTATTCAGGGAATAAGTTTATATTTTCACTGCGATTCCAGCAGAATGACAGTAGGCAACAAAAAGATATTTGTCCTGAAGGATGTTTTGACTAAGGAATTTGCTACAATCAGGTAAGTAGTGAGTGAGAGCTTTGATTGTAATCTTAGTGAAATCGTAAACCAGGACGATTCCTGGAAAAGTAATTTGATTTGGTAATGGGTTTTAGAGCTCAGGAGAAGGGCTGTTATGAGGACCAGAGCCATTTTTTATTTTGTGTTTAATATCTGGGTTAGAATCTTGATGAAGAGTATCTTTGTTTTGTATTGATGACAGGCTGGCACAGTATAGTACTGCTGCTGTAAGCTAGTGGCATCACTTTGTTAGCTCAGGAGTTAGATGTCTATGCTGTGGTGTGGAAGATCTTACGTTCTAACCCAGGGATGTTCAACATGTGGCCTGCAGGCCAGATTTTGGCCTGCCAAGCCTTTTTATCTGGCTTGCAAAGCCAGCAGCGGCACCATTTTCAATAGGCAGCTGGGTGGCTCCGAGCAGCATGTGATTCCTTAAGGAGGTATTTGTGGCTCCCACCTCTGCTGCCTGACTCCTCCTCTGGCTCCTGTACAGCGCCGTAGGAGGCAGAGAGAAGTGGCAAGGGTCACGCACACTGGAGCTGCATGCAGCTCTTTGAGCAATAAAATTCTCAGATCTGTGGGAGCACTGTGCACCGCTCTGTGCATATGTGTCCTTCCCCAGTGCTTGGAGGGAGAAACATGTGGCAGCTGCAATGATGGTGGCAGCAGCAGCAGGGGCTCTGGTGAGTTGCTGGTACTGGATTATAGCAGGGGGCCTGGCACTGGAGGATGGGAAGGGGTGACTGGTTAAAGCAAGTGGGGTGGGGGAAGCTGGGTGTGCATGGCTCTGGGGGGGGGGGAAGATTGTGTTAAAGTGAGGAGCGGGGGGTGCATGGCTCTGGGGGGGGGGAAGATTGTGTTAAAGTGAGGAGCGGGGGGTGCATGGCTCTGGGGGAGGGTTGGGAGTATTAGATATTTTGTGTCTGAAAATTATGGGGACTGGCGGTACTTACATTTTTAAGGGGTATTTTATGAAAAAAAAAAGCTTGAGAAACACTGGATTAGAGCTCAGTTTAATTGGTTTAACAGCTGGCAGAAGGGATCTGGCTGTTAAACCAGTTAAACTGAGTCCTGTTCTTTCAGTGTGGCAGGACACTGGCAGCTGCCCCTGCTGTGATGTTCGTGTGGGGAATAGGAGGGCTGGGGGAAGCCACACAGATGTAGTGAAGAGGAGATGGCCTGGTGAAGGAGCAGTGGGAGCAGCAGCACATGTTGCTCCAGGGTAAGCTAATTTTGGGTTGGGCGGTGGTTTAGGGATGCAAGGGAGGGTTAAGCCTGGGGGTGGGCAGGGGCTGTGTGGGGTTTAATCTTGGGTATGGTGATGGTGGTGGTTTGAGGCTATTTTGTGTTCTGCTCCTGGAACATGTTAAAAACTGCTGAGTGGCAAAAAAGATTGGACATCCCTGCTCTAAGCCTTTGTGTTATCCTTTAAGAGACAGGAAAGATTCATGATAGGCTTAGATCAAATGATTGAACACATATGTCATCTAAAGAATTTTTGCAGCGCCTGAACAGCAGCTGAAAGCTTATTAGTTATTCTTTCCAGAGCCATAACTGAGATGCACTACACACCTTTGTTTTCTGGTCACCAACAGCTTTTTAATGGAGCTATGGAAGAGTGGACTGTAACTGTTATTCTGTCTGACATTACCCAATCTGCCCTCACCTTCCCCCCCGGTTACTCCCTCCTCAGTGATTAAAGTGTTCAGGTGAGCAGACTTTGCTGTGAAGGATGTCCCGCCTCATGTGGCAAGGATCTAGTGCATTTTGAAGTGTGTATGTTATAGAATTATCAAGTGAGCTAGTTTACAAACAATAGCCATGGGAACAGAATTTATGGAAAGAGAATGTTTAGTTTTACGTTCTGGAGCAGTTAGGAGAGTTCTTGTTCAGTAATATTTGTTCTGCTAATGAGACAGTCAAAGAGGAGTCTTGACCAACTGGAATATCTACATACTCTGTAAAAAGTGTAAATAGCCTATTATTTTATTGTATCCTTTAGTGACAGGGCTTAGTACAGTAATTGTGTTTTGGTTTGCCACATTTTAATTTAATGAAGGGAAGCGTAGTACTGCAAACATAGCAATACAGTTGTCCCATCCTCCAATATTAAATTAAGAAAAGGTTGCTTGGATTTGGGGGCTCAGGACTGTATTTGTCTTTGTGTTTGGAAGACACACAGCACTTTCTGAGAATTAATAACAGTACCTAGCTCTTATAGAGTGCTTTCTATCAAGAGATCTTTAAAGCACTTACGAAAGAGGTCACTATCGTTATTCTCCTTTTGCAAAAGGGGAAATTGAAGTACAGATGGGAAAATAACTTGCCTAACATCACCCAGAAACCTATTGGCTGAGCCAGCAATAAAACCTAGGTCTCCTGATTCCTGGTATGCTACCCAGTAGTCCATACATCTAGAATCTAGTTAACCATACTTAATTAACAATGAATACTTCTGTGGCCAGATAATTAAAAGTATTTAGACGCTTAACTTCTATTCAGTTCAATAAGAATTCGGTATCTAAATATCTTTGAGAATCTGGGCCCTAAAGTCCATAGCATGTAACTTTGAATAATTCCCTGAATCAGAAGGGCAGAAAGCAGAATTTGCCACTGCTGCAGAAGAGCCAAAGTACTTCCTCTTATACTTCCCATCATCATTTCCTGTCTTATTAACATAAGAGTGCTGACAGTGGAGCAGGCCAATGATCCATGTATGCCCAGTATCATGTCTTCTGAGAGTGATCAGAGATAGGAGCTTCAGAATGAATAGCCCAGGTAATCATCAGGTGATGCATCCCATCATCTCCTCCCTGCTTCTGGCAAACTGATACTTTATGCTATGTACTTGTCTACATTCTGAAAACTAACCATGTATTCTTTCCCTTTGTCTTCTAACTTTTAACTGGTAGTGTATCCAACCTTCTGTCTTATCCTGAGACTTTTACTTTGCAAAAGAGTATTTGGTAAGAAACCTTATCAAAGGCTTTCTGAAAATCTAGATGCACTATATCCACTGGATTACCTTTTGTCCACATGTCTGTTGATTCCCCTCAAAGATTACTAATAGACTGGTGAGGCGTGATTTCCCTTCCGATGAGCTGTGTTGACTCTTGCCCAACAAATCATGTTTGTCTATGTATGTAAAAATTGTGTTCTTTATTATAGTTTCAACAAATTTGCCTGAAGTTAAGCTCACTTATCCATACTTGCTAGGATTGCCTGTGGGGCCTTTTTTAAAAACTGATGTCACATTATCTATTCTCCAGTCATCCGGTGAAGAACTGGGATAGTTCCTAAGATTTGTCACCTAAATATAATGCCTCGTATGTGGGAATCTTCTTCACATACTCTGCAGTGGAGACTAATGCAAAGAGTGCAAAGAATTAATTTTTTTTCTCTGCAGTGGCCTCATCTTCCCTGCTTCTTCAGCACCATGATTGTCTGGTTGCCTCACTGATTAGCAGACTTGCTACTTCTGATGCACTTATACATTTTTGCTGTTATTTTTGGGTCTTTGGCCAGTTGCTCTTCAGATTCTTTTTTGGCATCCTAATTATATTTGTAAACTTGACTTGCTCCCTTCTAGTTTCCTCAATACGATTTAACTTCCAATTTTTAAAGGATTTTTTTTTTCGGTCTCTCACTGCTTCTTTTATTTTGTTGTTTAACCGCTCTGGTGCTTTTCAGGTCCCCTTATAATTTTTTTGTTTGTTTTTAATCTGGAGTGTACATGTAAGTTGAGCCTCTATTATGGTGTTTTAAAAAAGTGTCTGTTAAGTGTGCAGGCATTGCACTTCGGGGGCTGACACCTTTTAATTTCTGTTTAGCTAGGGTCTTCATTTTTGCTTAGTCCTCCTTTCTGAGATTAAATGCTACTGTGGTGGGCTGCAGTGGTGTTCTCCCTTACCATCGGGATGTTAAATTATGATTGCTATTGTCAAGCTGTTCAGGTATATTTACCTCTTAGGTCACATCCTGAGTTCCTTTCCTCTTGTGGGTTTCAGGACTAGCTGCTCCAAAAGACTATCATTTATAGTGTCAAGTAACTTTATGTCTCCATTCTATCCTATTACATGTTCCAAGTTCATATGGGTATAGTTGAAATCAACCATGAATTGTTACATTTTTTTTATCTTTTATAGCCTCACTAACCTCCCTGAGCACCTCAGTCACCACACCATCCTGGTCAGGTGACTGGTAGTATATGCCCAGTGCAGTGCTCCCCAACCAGTGTGCCGTCCACTAGTCTGCGCACGCACCCCACTGCTCGGTGGGAGATGCACATGGCAGTAGTGGAGGTGGTGGGGACTCTGGGGTGGTGAGAGCAGGGGCAGCGGCTGTGGTGGCAGTAGCTCTGGTGAGTCACCAGAGTTGAGTTAGAGAGGAAGGGTGGGCCTGGGGGTGTCTGGCTCTAAGGGGAGGGGTGGGAGATGGGGGATCTGGGGGTGCCTGGTTCTGGGGGAGGGGGATTGGTTTAGAGAGGGGAGCTGGGGTTGCCCAGCTCGGGAGAAATGGGAGAGGATTGGGCTATATGTATTGGGTGTGCCATGAAATTATAATGAGTGCTGAAGTGTGTACAAGGTGGTAAAGGTTGCTGAGCACATGCTTATATTCAAACATGGAATTTCTGTTCATAGAGATTCTATGGTGCAGTTACACTTCTGCTGTTGGTAGTGAAGGAGCGCACCTTTATTTCTGCTCTCCTGCTTTGGTTTGCTGCATCACATAGATGTCTTTGAACTTCAAAGTCTTTAAATCTTTATTGATCTACTTCGAGTTTCATTTAAAGTTTGCCTCAGAAAAAATAATCTCTTGGATATATTTAATAAGAGTATGTTTGTTTTTGCCTAACAGGTTTATGCACTATAGAAGCACTGATGTTCAGTTCCTGATAGCACTTGCTTTATCCTGAGTAATCTGTTTGTTATAGTGCTTCAGTGTTCCTCTTCCCTTGCTCCTTCCACTTACCCGGTGTAGGAGCCTCAGTAAATGCTCTGAACATAGTCCTAAAAGGCAAAGACAAGGAGGATAACATCTCTCTCTCTTAGCTACATTCTGTTTCAGATCCTGTTCCTATCATTCTTCTCTATAGTGGATAAATTGTCCATTGATGGGTATGCTGTGCACTATACTTGGTTGGGCTGCAGGATCCATTTCCAGAAAGCAGTACAAGCCATTGGATCACAGGATGGATGTCTGAAAATGCCATTTTCTTAATCCAGCTCAAATATTGCCTACAAGGGCTAAAAGGACAATGCTTTGGGTTAAGATGTCTCAATTAATCAATTAAACTCTATTGGGAGAGAGCTGGTTTTAATAAGAGCAATGTGATAACTACGGGTGACTGGAGCTTTAGTGCTGTTATTTATTATTATAGTGTCTAGAGATATGGCTACACCACCTAGTTATCCCAAAATAACTGAGCTGTCTTGCAGGCTATGTGCATGCTATTTCAAAATAGGGGGTGTGTACTATTGCAAAATTGGTAACCCTCAAGGGCTGCGTCTACCCTATCAAGTTCTTTAAAAAAAATTGGCCTTTTCCAAAAGAACCTGCAGAACAGCTCCCCACAAAATACACTCTTTTGATCTGAAATCAAAAGAATGCAGCACTTTTTCTGGCAGTCCTTTTCCTCTCCTGGATAATGAAGAGTGCCTTTTTCTGAAAGATTCTTTTGGAAAAAATGTATGTAGACACGCTAGGGGCCCTTTTTTCAAAAAAGCAGTCTTCATGGTGCTGAATTTTTTGATCCCCAGCTTGTTCTTTTGAAGGAATGTGGGTTGTGTAGACTTTCTCTACTGAAAGAGAGAATTGATTTTTGATCCCCTTTTTTTGTGTGTGGACATGCTCTTTCAAAAGAAGTCTTTTTTGGAAGCTCTCTTCCAGAAGACCTTCTTTCGAAGGATTGTTGCAGTGTAGACGCAGCCAATGTGAGGGGAATGATGCCAGTTTTGAAATTGCTATTTCAAAATAGGCACTATTGAGCCATGGAATAGCACTATTTAGAAATAAGCCATAATGGGCTCCAATGTTTGAAATAGCGTTATGGACCTGGAAATTTTATTTTGAAATAGCTGGGTGCTATTTCAAAATGCATTTTTTGTGGTTGTTTTATGTCGAAATGGTAGAAGAAAATTGTGTGTCTGAAAATTGTGGGTACTGGGGGTACATAATAAAAAAGTTTGAGAAACGCTGACTTAAGGCATCAAGATTCTGTTGAACTTTGTTTTGTTTATAGCTTTTCCAATTGATTAATAGTCTTGTTATACAGTATCATAAAGGCAAATGGGGGCACATATAACATTCCCATTTCACAGGTATATCTGCAATTTACAAATATAGAATTTGGAAAACTTCAGAAAAATTCCTCTTGGGAACTCAATACTAGTGTGGTCATTAGCAATTGCCAATTACTGATTTATCAGCCATGGACATTTAAATAGAATATCAGTTTAACAGTCCCTGGTTTCCCTTAGTTTTCAGAAAATCAAAATACACCAATAGTATTTTGAACCATTATCCCCTGAGATATAATTCATGAACTCTCTTTGTATCAATGCATATTTCACCCTTTTCCCACAGGAAATGGAAAACCTATCAGGTTACATCAGAATATGAAGGTGTGGAATGTCGAATTCAAGAAACCACATTCCAGAGTATGCTGTACCTGACTGATGGTATTAAATGTTTCAATAAGTACTTCCTTCATTACTGAGGTACTGCAAGTAGCTTAATTTCTCATAAATAAAACACATACTACTGACCATGAGGAAATGAATGCCTTAGGTTATTGTGCTCCTCAAAAATATTTTGCCAATAGATCTGAGATTAACAAGTGTATTGTGATACTTAAGAGCTCTACTATTGCTTTTTCTACTGTTTGTACATGCAAAGAATATTCATGTAGGAATGAGTAGCTAGCTGTTGATCCATAGAATGGTGAGGTAAATTTAGATAACGATCATAATGTCTTGAAGGTGATCTCTGTGTAACTCAAAGGGTATGTCTACACTACAGCAGTCTTTCGAAAGATAGATACATCTGTTAGTCTATAAGATGCCACAGGACTTCTTGTTGCTTTCGAAAGGAGTCTTTCTTTTCAGCATCTTTCAAAAGAGAGCATCCACATACAAAAAAGCAGATCAAAAGAGTGATCTGCTGTTTCAAAAGAGAGCATCCACACTGCCACCACTCTTTCGAAATAACTTTCTAGTGTAGAGGCAGCCAAAGATTGTCTCTTTTTCCCATAAAAGTGGGACAGCAATAGATATTATTTTGTTTCTCATATCCTGGGACCAACATAGCTTCAATAACACTGTAAATCATAAATCAAGATTACATGAGCAAATTTAGTTTTGGAATTTTTTTGACATTTGAGTAGACCAGGTTGTGTATTTGCCATCAGAAATGATTTTTTTTTCCCCCAACAGAAAACAGTTTTATTGAACTTTTTTTTCATCAGGAAAATCTAAACGAAACATTTTGTTTCAGATTTGTTCCACCCAAATTGGAGCAGTTGAGAGGTTATGAACTGACCTGAGGAAACAGAAATTAATTCTTAGTCATTTCAACATTAAACTGCATTTTCTTTTGGTGTCATGTTGCCTGACGGGAGTTGTAATTCAGGCTCCCAGTTTGCAACTAATGTCTGAGCTCCTTGGAGGACATCATTTCCCTTCTGACTAAGCTGCATGGTGCAGAGGGCCTCAGGACTGCAGGTGCATTGTAGGAAATGTTCCTGAAGCCAGGAGCCTAATCTATAGGGAAGAATGGGGACATTAAAATCCTGAATTAGAAATTTATGAACCATGAGGAAATGAAATTTTAACATTTAACTAATTCTGAATGATGTGTGCATCTGGTTAGAAGCTCAGATATTACAGCAATGACCATGGTATGTAAATGGCATGGAGCATACTAAATGCATACACCTGTCCACATATGCTGCTTGTATATATGTTGTGTTTTTCAGTGAGCCTGCAATTATCTGAATGGCTGATCATGCACCTGACAGAGCTGTGACACAAGATGAAAATTTCCAGGTTGTGAGCTTTCTGGCCATTATTTCTCACATTCCACTACTTGGTTTAGGTTTGAGTGTTTTAGGTTGGATTCTCTGTACTATTTCAATAGGACTTATACAATGGAGAGTGTGGCATGTGGACAACACCTCCCTCATCTCGTCTGGTATCGTTTGGATTGGAATATGGGATGTTTGCTTTACTGTTAACCCTGAACTTGCCAATGACTCTTCCTTAATACTCTGTCAAGGATTCACTAATGAGAACACTTCTATCCCCTTAGAAATATTTGCAGCCCAAGATCTTTTAATGTTAGCCACTGTCATGGAAGCAATAGCTATAGGTTTCGTTCTCTTTGCTTTGTGGAGTGCTTATAAGAAAGAGGTTAAGAAAAAGTATATATTATTCTTTTTCCTAACTGGGGGGGTGTTGAACATCATGTCAAGTGTATTTATCTTCATTCCAGTAATCTGGAATTTGTATTCTACAATGAAAAATCATAGTATTGTCTTCCCTCCTTCTTACTACGTGCCTTCCACTCCAAAGTCTCAGAAAGTTGGTGCTGCTATTCCTGTGGGCCTTGTAGCTGCTCTCCTGCTGCTCTTAAGTGGGATCTTACTGCTGTATGACTGGTTTCCTAAACTGCCCTGTAAGGTGCATCCTAAAAAGGAAGAACCAGATCACATAGCACAGAACCATAAGCAAACATGCCCTTCCACTCATCTTTCTGCCAGATCAGGCCATACTTATCCACACTGTGGATCTTTCTTGGAGATTGAACTTTGGGGCCCACAGAGACCTTTTGGCTCAGGTAGCTGCTCTGGGATCCTTCCACTTATAGGCCCCACACTTAAAAAAAATAAGGTACCAGGACAAGGAGAGAGGTCCTCCTTTCAAATTCCTATTGGACCTTTTCCACACCGACCATCCAGATGTGTAATAGCTGACACTAATATTTTTATAGTTGGTGGAGAACTTTCTTATTTTTAGTTTAACTAGCTGCCTCAAATTTTATTTCCTATAGCGGGGAAGAAGGGTTGAGCATTAGGAAAACAGGTGTCAGACATGAAGAATCCTTCCCACTTGGCAGGAGTGTGGTTGGAGACCCATATGCTACATTAAACAAAACCTAGGTCCAAACCTGCTTAAGTCTCTCAACAAAAGCTCTCATTGATTTCTCTTTGGGCTCCATATGGTGAATCATTCTAAGAGAGATCTGCAATGCAGATAAGTACAAATCTGACAGCAGGATTTTATCAGGTTCTGTTCCCAGTTATGCAGGAGTTTTACCTGTGTAACTGGGAGCAGAACTGAGCCTTTTGTGTCCTGAGTGTGCTCTGGGATCTTATTGCCACTTACGATTACATTAACCATCTAGTAATTTGAACTTATTGAGTACTAATAAGACATAATGAAAGGGTGCAGTCCTCTGAGGTGCTGTATGCCCTCAACTCATTTGAAATTGATGGAGTTGGAGGCATTAAGTACCACTCAGGAGGTGCTTAGTATCTTGTCAGATTGTGTCTTTGAATATACAATTATTCCTATTCGTTGTCAAACATTTGGAAAGGTTTATCACTGAAACAAATGGTTGTTTCCCTCTATTACTGCTATTGTCTGTTACCTTCTCTTGTACTCTTTTGTTAAAATTTAAAAAAAATGAAAATTGGTGTGTATCTTTCTTGTTCCTGTGGCTTTTCTCTTGTAATCACTCTGGCATTGTCTCCCAACTTGTGCGACTATAGCTTGTAAGAATGTTAAATCTTTACATTTGTTTCTATCTGCCAGGATGTGTGTGTGTGTCCTCAAAAAGACTTCTAAGATTTCCTTTTGGCAAAGGATCCATACATAAATTCTGTCTGCAATTGGGCTGTGGCTACACTGGCAATTGGGTGAAAAAACTTTTGTTGTTCAGAGGTATTAAATAACTGCCCCCCCGCACTCCCCAAGACATATTTTTTGTCCTGAATAGTGCTAGTGCGAACAGCCCTTTGTCAGCACAACACTCTTCTGCCAGCAAAGCAAACGCTGCTCTTGAAGAGTAGAAGTATTTTGTCAGCAGAAAGGCTGACACACAGCAGATACACACTGCACTTTTCAGTAACTGGGCTATGTGGAAAGAGACCTAGAGCCCTGCGTGGATCTGCATCTGTCAGGCTCAACCCCTCGTCTAATGTGTGATTGGATTTTACCTGAAACCCCTCCACAAATCTGGAAAGAAGGGGCAGGGACCACGGATTAGTAAGGAGGGGACAGGTTGTGCAGAGAAGAGGTAGGCAGCGGGAAAGCAGGGACTGGGGATAAGGGGCAGCAGAGGTGAGGCCCAAGGCTCTATAGATTCACAAAGAGAGGGGAGGGGAGTTGGGCAGGACTGGCACTTGGCCCCTCCTGCAGTGATATTTAGGGCACAGTTTCTTGAGCCCTTTCCCGGCAAGAGTCTGCTCTGGTGCCTGCTCACCATTCTGCCTGGCTGCAGGGAGGAGAGATCCCTGCCTGGGTATCTGCTGTACTATCCATGTATATGAAGCTGATAGCGGTGGATATGCAGGGTTCTAAATATATGAACACCCAAATCATGTGCTCACCACTCATTGAGCTGACAGAAGGGAACATGCCCTGTGTTCTGCAGGAGAAGGCCATCCTTCCATTCCAGCATGCACTCTGTCAGAGCCACTGCAATGAGCCCGATAGGTCACTATAACTCCTTCAGAAATGCTGCTGCTCGGGAACTCCTGCCCCAAGCCTTCATCCCCACTGCAGTCTTGGGTTAAACCCCCCACAATATAAGCTTCCATTTAAGGTAAAAGTGGCTTTTCTTCAGGTCTGTGTGTGAAATTCACAAAACTCCAACTGACATGGAAAGTATTCAGAACAATTACAGTGAGGCCCTAGAGAGATCACAAACTCACGGTGTGACAGACTAGAATCTAGATATGTGACATTGGACATAAGCCAATATATTACCTTAAATCACAGAACTGTTTCCTGTCTCCTAGCAGACTAGTTAAGGAAGACCATCCATTGCCAGAGGCAGGGTTGCAGTAGCCGTCTTGGTCCCAGATTGTTAGAGTGACACAGAGGGTGAGGTAATAGGTTTTTATTGGATCCCTTTCTGTTGGTGAGATAGAAATAAGCTTGTGAGCTTACAGGGAGTGGAAGGAGAGTTCTATATTAGCTCAACATCTTGTATGTCTCACCAGGAGAAGTTGGTCCAATAAAAGAGATTACCTCATGCACCTTGTCTCATTCAGAGGTATCATCAAAGAGGTGAGTCAAGGAACCTTATGACATTGTGAAGCTAGACAAAATAAGAAGTCGTACTTGAGAATCTAAGCTTTTACAAGTATCCACTGACACCAAGAAAAGAAGAATGAACATACAAAATGCACTTGCTGACCTACCAGTTTTGTGTTATACTACTGAAGATCCAGAAGAGGGAGTCAAATATAAACAACAAAGGACTGGTAGATCTAAATACTAAAGAAGGGAAGAACTATATATACATTAATTTTTGGGGGGAATAAGAGGAATATCACTGCCACTCAGTTATATGTGGCTAAAAATATGGGATACATTTATTGATGCCAACTCCACTGCCAGATATCAAGCTTCCACCCAATCCCATTCAAGTTCTAATCAAGGTGACCCCATCCATACTTTCCATATAATTATGGGGTGCAAAATCTTTCAAACCTAGAAGCCTGAAGTCAGACACATAAAGAGTCTGATTCTCAACAATACTGTAATAGATGCTTCTGAGCTCTAAGAAATGCTTCTGTTTCTCATCTCATCCATTCCTTCTTCACGCCCTGCAGACTAGAGTCAACACAGAGAAAAATACTGGAGGCTGGGGAGCGGAGGCATCTGGTTAAAGGAGAGGGCACATACATGGCAGCCCCTCATTACCTTTGCGAAAATAAGCATTACAATGTGATGAATTTAATTTACATGGAAAAGACACTATTTTTGTCTGACCTGTGTAGTGGTACCAAGTTTTTAATACCGCAAAGATGTTTTGGTGTTTCATGTAACAGTTTTCGAAATACAAAGCTTAATTATTTTCTCACACAAAAAATATTGTTTCCTTTAGACTCGGATAAACTGTGGAAGAATCATTTGTTATTGCAGCAGTTAACAATGTGCTTTTCAAGCAAACAGGCTCTCCATCAGGACTTACAGGGTGTAACTATACTAGCAAGTACATTCGAAATTAGAATCGGAAGACCTCCTGGCTGTGTTCCTCGACATGGTGGACCCACCGACGGAGCAGGAGGGGACAAGGACTGGGGGGGAGGATGCCCCAGATGTCCAGCCACCCACAGGCAGCCACCAGGGGTCCCAGCCAGTGGTGATGATGAGGGCTCAAGCAAGGGTGCCCTTGTCATCAAAGTCCCCTTGGGTCCATCCAGCCTGGCCCACTTGGATCACACCTCTCCTGAGCTCCTAGAGGGACCCACAGGTATGTACCATGCATGCAGGCGGTTGCAGGGCTGGGAAAGGGGGTGTGCAATCCTGCCTGGGGTGGCTGCAGCCCACCCACAGGGATATCAGCCCCATGTCATGGGCAGGCCAGATGGCCCCGCCACCCCGGCTTCACAGGGCCGACGTGTGGCACTCAGCAACATGTGGCCTGGACAGCACCACAGGCTGCCAGGCCATGGAGGGACTGAGGGGGGGCAGGGGAGAGCCAGCACTCCTGCAACGCAGGTGGGGAACCCCAGGTGTAATCCCTGCAGGACCACTGGGACGGGGTGGCTGGGGTGGGGAGTTTCAGGGGGGTCCCTCACTGGGACTAATGACCTGTTCCTCTCCCCTTATGTCTCCACAGCTCCAGTGGCCAGCAGCTGGACCAGCCCCATGACAGGCCCGGGGATCCCGACCACAGAAGGCGAGATGGAGCAGACCAGGCCCCGGACAGGGGCAGCACGGGGCCACCGCAGGTCCCTCCGCCAGCACCGCCAGGCCAGGGAGGAGGAGGCAGGGGACATGGCCCACATGGCCACCCTCAGGGAGCTGATGGGTGTCATGTAGGAGTGGCTTGCCATGGAGTGGCAGGCATGGGACCGGGTGAGGTCCAACTTGAACACCCTCACCCAGGCCGTGGTCGGCCACCTGGCCCCTGCCACCGCTCCATCGTGGGTCACTCCAGCACCCACACCCCCCCACCATCCCCTTCACCTGTGCACCCCCCACTCCCAGCAGCACCCCTCGCCCCCCCACATGCAGTCTAGGTGTGAGATGGGCATGGCTTACCTTGATGAGGACTGCCCCAATGGTGGCTTTGCCCACCCCGAACTGGTGGCTGACAGATCAGTAACTGTCCGGGGTGGCCAGCTTCCATAGGGCAATGGCCACCCTTTTGTGTAGGGGGAGCGCTGGCCTCAGGTTTGTGTCCTGGTGCTGGAGGACTGGGGTGAGCCAGTGGCACAGCTCCAGGAATGTCCCGTTGGTCATCCTGAAGTTCTGTAGGCACCGCTCATCACCCCAGTCCTCCAGCACCAGCCGGTCCCACCAGTTGCTGCTTGTGGGGAAGCTCCACAGGCGGCGTATGTCCCAGGGGACCAGCTGGGGATGTTGCACCCTGAGGATGGTGTCCAGGAGGGTGGCTACCTGGAGCTGCTGCAGCACAGCGGCCAGGACCGCAGCCAGAGCTCTGGCCATGGCTGCAATGGAGCGGGGGTGTTGGTCGGGGTACATGGGGGACCAGGATGCCACCTCTGATGCCTCTTGCTATCATAATGGATGTGCCCATTGGGTAGAGTTAAAATTATGCATTCACGTGCCAACTTCAGCCGTTTGAACATTTGACTCTGGAACCTTTAGTCAAAAATGTCCCTTGAAATATTGGCCCGTGGAAAGAGCAGTGAAGAACCATGGCTCTGCCCTCTCTTTACTCATTTGCTTGGTCTTGGGTACTTCCTGAAAATAAAACTGACTCAATAAATTATGGTGCCACAATAAAGTACTCTATCTATGCCATTAAAATGGAGGTGTCTATCTTACTGTTTTATATTCATATTCCTAAACTGTAATATCATGACGTTAATTTAATTCCATTGAACATATGTTCTGTGTCAGTTTTAATGACAAAGAGAAGGTCTTTGCCTTTTAGTCTTCCTTGCATCCTATGGGTGGACAGACTTCCCTCCCTGCTACCTCCTTTTAATTTTCCTAGTGCTTCAGCCATTGTACTGCCTCTCTTAGCTCAGTTTGCTTCCTACACTCTGGCTGGGTCTACACTTGCCCCCAAATTTGAAGGGGGCATGTTAATGAGGGTGACAGGAGAATACTAATGAAGTGCTGTAGTGAATACGCAGCACTTCATTAGGCTAATTCTCCCCCGCAGCAGCTTTGAAGTGTCAAGAGTTTGGGGAGTAAAGGCACTTTGAAGTAACAGCAAGCACTTCAAAGTTTGACACTTCAAAATTGCCATGGGGGAGAATTAGCCTAATGAAGCACTTCATTAGTAATCTCCCATCATCCTGATCAATGTGCCCCTTTTGAAGTTGGGAGCAAATGTAGACAAGTCCTCTGATGGTTCAGATAAGCAGATGTTACAAAGATGTCCTGCATCATGTGATAACATTCTAAGAACTTTCTGAGCTTTGTGTGTTATAGAATAATCAAAGGATCCAATCAGGAACAGTGACCATGGAAACAACATATATGGGATGGTGATGAGAATGTCTATTTATATTTTTAAGCCAACAGTCTGGGTGAGTCCTTTCCATTTTTCTGAAAAGGCAGAAACACACTGGGAATGGAGAGTTTCTGAGATCAGATATTTTTTTTTCTTAACAATGCTTATTCTTTCAGAATGACTTCTGATTCAGCCACAAATACTATCTGGAAGAGCCCCAACTAGGTGGGAACTATTGGAATTTTAAATGTTGCTTTTCTTTAATCTGTAAATGCCCTACTGTTTTAATGTATTACTTACTAGTATGGCGAGTCAATACATAAATGGACATCAGAAAGCGTAAAGTATGGCTGTGTTAGAAATGCCGTAGTGGTATAGCTGCAGTGTTGTAGTGTGGATAGATGCTACAGTGACAGAAGGGGTTCTTCCATCTTTGACTAAATCCATCTCTCCCACAGCTGGCACATAGATGGATGGAACAATTCTTCCATTGACCAGACACTGCCTCCCAGGGGCTTAGGCATGAATTTTTCACACCCCTGAGTGATGTAGTTAGGTTGAACTCTGTTTTAGGTGTAGACCAGTCATTGCATAAATGATACAAACCAAGAGTTATTACAGACATATAATAAATTGTTCTGGGTTCTACTCTCTAGCTATGTGATATGTAAACCTACGTAACTGAGGCCAGGTCTACACTACTGGAGCTGCAGTTGGCGTACATTAAATAGAATTTCCAGCTTGGCCCCACTGCGGGAAGTCAAAGGAAGAAACTCTCCCGTTGACTTTCCTTACTCCTCATGAGGTTTCATAGAATCATAGAAGAGTAGGACTGGAAGGGACCTCGAGAGGCCATCGAGTCCAGCCCCCTGCCCTCATGGCAGGACCAAGCACTTTCTAGACCATCCCTGAAAGCCATCCATCTAACCTCTTCTTAAATATCCCCAGTGATGGAGATTCTACCACCTCCCTTGGCAATTCATTCCGGTGTTTGATCACCCTGACAGTTAGGAACTTTTTCTAATGTCCAACCTGAACCTCCCCTGCTGCAATTTAAGTCCATTGCCTCTTGTTCTATCCTCAGAGGCAAGGAAGAGCAAGTTCCCTCCCTCTGCCTTATGACACCCTTTTAAATACCTGAAAACTGCTGTCATGTCCCCCCTCAATCTTCTCTTTTCCAAACTAAACGAGCCCAATTCTTTCAGTCTTTCTTCATAGGAGTTTACTGGAGTTGATGGGAACACCAGCAATGTTTAAGTAAGTGTGTCCCTAACAGATGTGCTAAATCAAACCTGGCAGATCAACCTCCAGAGCTGCAATCTTCATGAAAGTATAAATGTGCCTTTAAAGTAGATTTGAGTGAGCTGGGAGAGGAGGATGGTTCAGCATGATACATTTTGGCTGCACAGTTACTTGGGCCATTATTATCAAAGGAGTTAGCAAAGGGGGCATATCACAATAAGGAAGGCCCATCAAAGGGGGCAGTTGATCTGGGCCCCTGAAATTACTGTGGCAGCATTGCTACTGCTGTGCATGGTTGTAAGGAATTGGGGAGGGGCAGCGCTGTGGTCCAGATGGCCTAGACAGCTGACTGGTCTTGGCCCCACTTCTTCCTCTCTCGGCCCTGCTTCTTCTGGGCATGGAGCCAGATTCCCCTCCTACCTTGCCCTAGGACCTGCGTCAGCTGTCGACCCTGCTGCAAAAGGTTATGCTGATAATGTAACGCAAGACTCAAGACAGATACAGTGGCAACAGGCAAAAATCCTCCCTAACCAGAGGTAGAACTGGTATGCCAGCTCAGAGGTGCTGCTCTGGAGCTACTCAAGGACGTTCTTCAATTATATAAGCTCATTCTGTACATTGTATTGCTCATAAATCTGTTTCTAAAGATCTATACTTACAAATCTATTTTAAATTCACTTTCAGAACTACAGACTGGAAAATAATAATTGCAAACCTTGCTTGCCGTTTCAAAGTTTGAAAGTGAAAGATCAGTTTGAAAGTGGGGACTTACTTGACCTAAACCTTTGTACTCCGGGTAGAGCATAGCTCATCTACAAGTTACCACTTCGCTCTGTCTCGGGACAAAATTTCTAGCTGACCCCAGGAGTACCCCTGTTGTTGTCCTTCAATCTCAGTAGATCTTCTTCACTTTGTCTGAGATTTTCCTCTTTTGCTTTTTCCTTGCGGGTTCCATTTGAGAGCTTGACAGACTATGCTGGAAGATGGTTTTCTGAGAGTATGGCTAGTCTTCCCCATTTTCTTCTCTTGATTTGAATGTCAACTGGTTCTTGAGTGGGGACTTTTTGAAAATAATGTACTGTGCCAATTTCAGTTATTCAATTATAGTTTTGTACCAATAATCCCCTTGTGATACAAAAAGTAGGGCTTTTTTCCGGCTGGTTTAAAAAAAGTAATTATGATTCCTATAAGTGAATGCGTTATTGCTGTGAGGAATAACAGTCTAACTGAGCAAGCTCATTGTAGTGTGCAAGCCCTTCTGTGGAAATTCTTAGCAAGATGAGAACTATTGGCTAGATTCTGTGCTCCAATTCTGCACAATGCAGTCGAGAGAACAGTCTTGCCAGTGAATCTATTATACCTTCCTGATGTTCTGCCTGGCTCCATCCTAGTCCAACATAGGTCAGACCAGCCAGAGTGCTACTCTAATTTTTGCCAGCTGGTGACAATCTCAAGAGGCTTTGTCACCTGGGGATCAGCTTGCTTTGGCCATGCCTCCAACCTACCTGTCTCGGGCTTCTATACTGTGTAAGAAATGGCAGTGACATTTTATGAGACTGTTTTTATATATGAAATTTGTCTTTTTTTCTATTTATTGATATCA
The DNA here is from genome assembly GCF_033958435.1 of Carettochelys insculpta. NCBI lineage: Eukaryota > Metazoa > Chordata > Testudines > Carettochelyidae > Carettochelys > Carettochelys insculpta. The sequence goes on from NC_134137.1 coordinate 144,684,716, forward strand.
ATAAATTGATAGATTGGTCCCATCTGAAAAATAACTGGATCACACACAAAAATCCTATTAAACAGGTGTATATTTAGACAGGTATAAATAAAATAAACAGGACTATCTAACAGCATATTCCCAAAAAAGACATAATATTACTGTATTTTTAACAGCTGCTATTTATTGATTTTTTTCAATGTCTTTTTAGATAACATATCAGATGAAATAGCTTCATTATATTATGAGGGGATTAGCATATTCTGGTAACACAGGGAAATATATCAGAGCTAATTTGTCTAAGAAACCCTTGATTAGATACACATTTTTACTATTAATGGTGACTGTCTTCTTCCTACATGTGAAGTGTTTCCTGTCAAGTTGGAATTGATTTGAAGAACTGGAGCTGGATTGATAAAGACTGTACTGCAGAGTATGCTAAATCTGGATGAGATTTGAAAATAATTTTGATATCATCTTTTCCCCACTTTGGTGAGTACTATAATAAACTGGTAAGTGTTTTCATGTTTTCTGTTGGTTAGGATCAGCATTAGCCTACCTGTACACTACTGTGATCAGTCAACAGAAGTTACTGACGGATGATATCTTCTGACAAAACTTCTGTCGACTGATTGTGGCCACGCTTGAAAGCGGATCGCTCTGTCGATCTGCTCTGCTGACAGAGAGTGGCCAGACTGTCTGGCTGCTCTCTCAAAATAGTGTCCAACCGGAAGCACAGCAGACAGAGACGCCTAGTGTTCTGTTGACAGAGGGCTCCCCTCCCCTACAGCGTACACACTTGCTTTGTGTTGACAGATTCTGCTGAGAAGGGCACTCTGCCTCCTGGGGGAATGGCGGCATGCTAACGACAGAAGTGCTGCTTTCTGGCAATTTACTGTCAACAGAGTGCATTTGTAATGTGGACACTCCATGACTTTTGTCAACCAAAGTCTAGTGTAGACATAGATCTCTGTGGCTACGTCTACACGCGCACGCTACATTGAAATAGCTTATTTCGATGTAGCAACATTGAAATAGTCTATTTTGATGAATAACATCTACACATCCTCCAGGGCTGCCAACATCGACATTCAACTTCAACGTTGGGCAGCACCACATCGAAATAGGCGCTGCGAGGGAACGTCTACACACCAAAGTAGCACACATCGAAATAAGGGTGCCAGGAACAGCTGCAGACAGGGTCACAGGGCGAACTCAACAGCAAGCTGCTCCCTTAAAGGGCCCCTCCCAGACACAGTTGCACTAAACAACACAAGATCCACAGAGCCGACAACTGGTTGCAGACCCTGTGCATGCAGCATGGATCCCCAGCTGCAGCAGCAGCAGCCAGAAGCCCTGGGCTGAGGGCTGGTGCACACGGTGACCATAGAGCCCCTCAGGGGCTGGAGAGAGAGTGTCTCTCAACCCTTCAGCTGATGGCTGCCATGGCAGATCCCGCTATTTCGATCTTGCGGGACGCGGATCGTCTACACGTGCCCTACTTCGACATTCAACTTCGAAGTAGGGCGCTATTCCCATCCCCTCATGGGGTTAGCGACTTTGACGTCTCACCGCCTAACGTCGATTTCAACTTCGAAATTGCGCCCAACACGTGTAGCGGTGACGGGCGCTATTTCGAAGTTGGTGCCGCTACTTCAAAGTAGCGTGCACGTGTAGACACGGCCTGTATGTGTTATAGGCCTTTAATGCTACAGCTAAGGAACTTTCTTCTTTGAGTAGATGCAGCCATTGTATTTTACTGAGGTGCATACACCCAGCACATTAGCACTGAAAACTTTGCCGAGAAGTACCCATAGGTGTGGTATTCACGGTACACATCACCAGTTGGTCTCCTGGCCATATAAGAGCAATGCCACCTCAATCCCCTCATTGCTTTATCACTCTCCTCTCACCCTTGGCTAGAGTTAAAGCTCCATGGGGTTTTCCTCATCTCATGCTTTACAGTCAGAGTTGCTGAGAATTTTTTTCTTGTTCATAGACATTATCAGTACCCTAGGTTGTTGAGCGTTACTTTACTTAGAATAGTTGGCTGAACCTGACTGATGTCCTCACCAGGATTTGAGCATTGTCAGGTGGGTGGCCAACCCAAAGAGTGACCCTACATAAAGAGCTTATGGTATCTCATAAAAAGGGTCATATTAAAGAGAAAGGGTCTATCATAATAAGGGACACATTACAGAGAGAGGGAGTAAGAGACTTGTTGCTGAAGTAGCACCAGCTAGAGCAGATGACAAGTCCCACTTCAGCTCCATGACCACCTTCTGATTGGCAGTTACCTTTGGATATGACAAGAGAAGCTGCTTTGCATTTGGGCTCTGCATTCTGCTTGTTCTGCAAATCATTCTCAAGGTGAAATGGGACTGCACTAAGCTCAGTTTGATTGCTGCCATATGGCAGAGAAAATACTGGTTCTTGCATTATCGTTGCAGCCTCCTATCTACCTTCTTGTTTATCCTGACATCCTGCCTTAGCATCACAGTCAGGTTTGCATCCAACACTCAGCTCCCTGCATCTCACAGTATGGATGCTTCAAGGTTAGATGAGGAGAAGGGACAATGATCGTGAGGTTCTTGAAAGAAGTCTGTCATCTCCACCTACTAGTTAAAGAGTCAATTCCTTTGCAGGACTTTTAATACTGTCTTAGGAACTAGTAACCTCCATTCAACCTCTCTCAACTTCTGTCTCCCTTCTGTGTCAAAAAAACTCCCCATGTTGTGGTGAGTAACAGGCTTTGATGACGGTGCCCTCTTAGACGCAGTTTTCTAAAGACAAAGTAAATTACAGCCACACGCTAAGTTTTTGTGCAAAGCTGTTTCTCAGTTTCACTTGACCCAAGCTAAATATTTACCACTGTTCTTACCTAAGTCTCCCTCAAACCCAGAGGAACATAGTCTTCAGACATTGGATGTCAGGCATTGTTTAACATTATATTTAGATAGGACTAAACCTTTCTGCTCCTCCTTTTGTTTGTTTCATATAGGATCAAGTGGTCTTGTCAGATACAGTCTCCAGATGGATAACTTCCTGCATCATGAATGTCAGCTCACAAAGTAACCTAAGCTATGCCCCCTCGAAGTGTGTAAGCTCGTTCCATGACAACACAGTCAATTAGAGCTCTGTGTGGATACAAAATTTGTTTCTGCATCTGTAGCCACAAAAATGAGCTGTGGATATCTGCATCTATATCTGCAGATGCAGATACCTGCGGATAACTGTGGTTTGCAGGGCTCTACAGGACATGTCAACAGCATTTCTAACTGACATTTCTGCATTGGACATTAGCAGGCCTGTCACTTGGCCATGTGTGCATACTTTTACAAACCAGTACATCATTTCTGCTGCATCCCGATTAGATGCAAACTTTGGGAAGGCTACACTGCCATCCATGTTTAAATAAATTCAAAGCCCCACTTCCTAGGAGTACTGGCTGTGAGTTACCTAAGTAGAAGAGATGACTACATTGAATCAAAGAATAAAACCCAGCTACCTTCCTCGAACGATTTTGTTCATGGATGTGTGACACTCGGGATATGCCCTCCATCCTGTCTGCATCAGCACCTGTGCTTCTGATGTTCAGTTGAAGGAAATTAAGGTGTTGGAGAGGCATTGCCTTTATGAGGCCAGGGGAGGGCCTAGGTCTTCCAGACCTAAGTGTCACTCCTATGGGTACTACTAATCAAAATTCTCTGGCTCTGGGTGTGCACTCACAGAAGTAGCAGTCCTACCAAATGGGGTATGGACGGAAGGGGAAAGGGCAGTTGTCCCAGGGCCTGACAATTCAAAAGGATCCAGGGCTCCAGTCTACTGCCACCACTAGTGCAGCAAAGGCCGCAGCCGGAGTCATGAGCCTTTTAAATTGCCACCGGAGTGCCATAGAGCATGTTCCAGGTGACACTAATGGCTGGCTGGAGGGAGGTGAGGCATGGTGCCATATGGTCTGGCGCCAGCTGCTCTGGGTGGCACTGAGGGCTGGCTTTTCTACAGTGAACAGGTAGAAAGCATTCAAGGAAGTAATGTGTTTGCTGAGACATACACTTATTGAACAACAAGATCATGGACAGGGATATCGTGGATTTGAAAAATAGTGAGCTAAAACTATTTTCACACGTAAAGTAGATTAGAGGCTAAGCAATTAAATACTGATCACTGAAAATATTTACAGAAACTCAAAAATCCAGACACATTCCTTGTGAGGATCTGCGCTGTAATTTATCATTTAAATGTGAATCACTAATCAAAAACTTATAAAAAACACCCAGTCCCAGAGAGCTACTGCTCAAAGGGGAAAGTCAATGTATTTAACACATAGTGGCCATATCTACACACTAGCCAAAATCTTCAAATTTGCCATGCAAATGACCATTTCGAAGATTACTAATGAGGCGCTGAAATACATATTCTGCGCCTCATTAGCATGCTGCTGGCTGCGGCACTTCGAAATTGCTGCCACTTGCTGCCGTGTGGCTCATCCAGATGGGGCTCCTTTTCAAAAGGACCCCACCAACTTTGAAATCCCCTTATTCCTATCTGCTGATAGGAATAAGGGGATTTCAAAGTTCCTGGGGTCCTTTCAAAAAGGACCGCATGTGGAGGAGCCGCACAGCTGTGAGCCAGGGCAATTTCGAAGTGCCGCGGCTGGTGGCGTGCTAATGAGGCGCAGAATATGTATTTCAGCGCCCCATTAGTAATCTTCGAAATGTGTGACACCAGCCTTTATTTGAAATTTCACAGGACATTCTTTGATGAACCAGACCATACATACCAGAATCTGAAGATTCCTGTAGCCTCCTCCATTTATGGGTCACAATGAAAGTCAATTATGAAATGTGAATTCAAGCATGAAGGAGGGTAACATCCTGAGGAAAAAGATTCCTTTCTTTGTTCAATAAGTGCAAACACGGGCCTGATCCTTCAGGTACACAAGCATAGGGTTGCATATAAGAACAGATCCACTGGTACAAAATTTAATGGATGCATCTATGCAAATGCATGCAGGATCAGGGCCAAAGACAGCAAAACTCATCAGTGTGAGATGTTTTCCTCACTAAACGGATATTTATTATTATCATATTAAGGATTATTTATTAAGTTTTTTCACGGAAAATTAATGGTAAAATAATAATAAAAACATTGGGTTTCTTTTCAGTGCTCCTGTGATGATGTTGACTAATTTGCTTGAATAAGGACTGATGAAGATCTCGAGTCAATGTCTGCTCTGCCTAAAAGACTTACCTTCCAACTAGTTGGCTTTTCTTTGGGCTCCCTTGGCTGGATTTTATCCTTTATTACAATGAGGCATGCAGAGTGGAGGCTGTGGCTTGTGGATAATGCCACCACTGTCTCCTCTGGTATTGCGCGGGTTGGAATCTGGAAAATCTGCTTTCCCCCCGAATTAAAAACCTCCAGTGATTATGGTATCATGTGCTGTAACGAATTCAAATTCAATGAAGCCTTCTTCCCTGTGGAAATGTTTCTTGCCCAGATCCTCCTGCTCCTGGCAGCTTTCTTGGGAGGATTAGGGATATTTTTCACTTTCTTACCACCATGGCAGTTTTATATGGGAACAGTTCGCGAAACTCAGGCTACCTGCTTGTTTCTAGCTGGCGGGATTGCATATATAATCACAGGTCTCTGTGTCTTAGTTCCAGTGAGCTGGAATTTCTATTCGGTAGTGAACAAGAGCAGCATCCCCTTTCCTCCTCCTTTCCACTTGCCCTCTGTCCCAGTAGCACAGACAATTGGGATTGCTATTCCAATGGGGATCACATCTGGCCTCATGTTGCTAATCAGTGGGATCATTTTCCTCTGTATCAGATTGCCTGTGATATCAGTTAAGGTAAACCCTATGAACCCAAGATCTTAACGATCAACCTAAAGAGGCACACAATGTTAAGAAAGTCTATTCTAGAAACTCTTTGGCCCATGCTCCTGTCTCTAATTGTAATAGCAATGTAATATTTTAACCAGATAAATAAAAATAAAGTTGATGGTTCATTCTTGCAAAAATGAAACAGTGACTCTCATCAATTGCCAAGGATACGTCAATAATATTACCTCCTGTTTTTTACTCTAACACTGATAAAAACAGTATCTTCTGTATGTATGTAAACTTTGGTAACCTATTAAAGAATTTTAAAAAATCAGATGTTCAACTTTTCACTGTTAATGTGTTCATTTTATGGAGTTGAAATGTGAGAACCTGACAGTGTAACCCATTTTGAAACTATCTTGTTAGAATACAAATTCCTGGTGTGCTTGTTAACATCATTACCTATTTTGTATTTGTTATTTATGCAACACTTTTGGCATGGATGGTATTTTGAAGACAAAGAAAGCAATGGTGTGGCAAGAAAATGGTTTACAAAAATGAAAGAGCACGAAATGTGTTTAAAGTGATGTTCACATATTAGCTTCACTTTGGGTAGATTTTTGAAAACAAAAGTTAAGGTTTGTGGGTGGTGTGTGTCCAAAGGAAAGGCTGAAGTAATAGGAGTCTTCAGACCCAAATTATAGGCACATCTCTCTTCTAACAATAAATGCTGCCCTGAAGTCTGAACAACCCAGTCAGAGGGGTTTGCTGGATATAGTTAGATCAGAGGTGTTTGTATCTGTGTCTGTAAGAGAAACAGGATCCCAAGTAGCTTGCTTTAAGCAACCTTTAGATGTCTCTTTTAAAGATTGAGAGGTGTTGATCTCCCAGTTGTGGTCTTTGGGTTTTTCTGCTTTCTCTGGGCCTTTTTTCCCCCTTTGACCAGACCCCATCCTCCGTACCCAGTGTGATGTTGCATACCCTGCTATCATATCTGCATGATGCTATAAAGACAGAAATCCCTTTTTAATGCCCAGCATGATGTTGAAAACCCTGCACCTCCACCCCTCGTGGGGCCACAGAGATACAAATACTGCCCTACGGTACCCCAGCTGCCTATGAGCTGCCTTTCTGAGCCCCTCCTCCAAAGCCAGGCACTGTCAGCCCCCCATCTAACCCCATCCTCCTCTTCCTGCCCCAACCCACTCTCCTTTGCAGGAGGCAGCTAGCTCCACATGGACCTTCATCATCTGCCTGCTTTTTAGAGAGGCTGTGCCTGGTCGGCCTGACACAAGAACAAAATTAGTCACTGGCGAAAAGAAGGCCCACTTTATGACATACAGAATTGCAAACACCATATTCACTGACAAGAGAGCCTGGTTTGCCTCAGAAGAACACAAGAAATTAGAATGCAAGTGGAAGTATGACCACCACAATTTCTCCATCCTAACATACGCAGAGAGTGACAGTAAAGAGGGATCATCTGTGAAAACAGGTAACAGTCTGTTACTTTAAACTATCAAAACAAAAAAGCAGTCAAGTTGAAATTTAAAGGCTAACAAAATAATTTATTAGGTGAGTTTTTGTGGGACAGACCTACTTTTTCAGACCATAGCCAGACCAGAACAGACTCAATATTTAAGGCATAGAGAACCAAAAACAGTAATCAAAGTTGACAGATCAGAAAAAAATTATCAAGGTGAGCAAATCAGAGAGCGGGGGGGGGGGGGGCGTGTCAAGAGTTAGATTAAGCCAAATATGCCAAAGAGCCCCTATAATGTCCCAGAAAATTTGCATCCCGGTTCAAACCACATGTTGATGTGTCAAATTTGAATATGAAAGCGAGTTCAGCAGCTTCTCTTTCTAAAGCAGACTGAAAATTCTCTTCAATTACCCACTAGGGCTACGTCTACACGGGGATGCTACATCAAAATAGCTTATTTCGATGTAGCAAAATCGAAATAAGCTATTTCGATGAATAGCATCTACACGTCCTCCAGGGCTGGTGCCGTCAACGTTCAACGTTGACGTTGGGCAGCACTACATTGAAGTAGGCACCGCAGGGGAGCGTCTACGGACCAAAGCAGCCCAAATCAAAATAAGGGTGCCAGGAACAGCTGCAGACAGGGTCACAGGGCAGACTAGTACTTCCCGGGCAACAGCAAGCCGCTCCCTTAAAGAGCCCCTCCCAGACACACGCAGCCTGCACGGCACATGGTCTGCAGAGCCACAAGCATGCACAACCCGTGGAAGCAGCATGGACCCCCAGCAGCAGCAGCAGCAGCAGCAGCAGCCAGAGGTCCACATACCCGCCCCTGGAGGAGCAGTGCTTGCCCTGCTTAGTGCCATGCCGGAGGCAGCTGACCATCTTTTATTTGAGGAAGATGAGCTGCCCCCAGGGGAGGAGGAAGCAGCCCCAGACCTTGCTGCCCTCCCAGCCCCGCCCCCCCCGCCACACACGCCACCAGCTGTGGAGCTACCCCACACAGACTGGCGGGAGCGGCTGGTGCTCGGCGAGTGGGACAATGACCACTGGCTCCGGAATTTCCGGATGAGCCAGCAGACATTCCTGGGGCTCTGCCAGTGGCTCACGCCCTCACTGAGGCACCAGGACACTTTCATGTGACGTGACCTCACCGTCGAGAAATGGGTCGGCATCACTGTCTGGAAGCTGGCCACTCCAGACAGCTACCGATCCGTGGGCCAGCAGTTCGGCGTGGGCAAGGCCACCGTCGGGGCTGTCCTCATGGAGGTAAGAGGACCCGGGAGGCAGGGGAGCCCGGGGGGGGAACCTGGGGGGGAGCCCTTGGGGGGAGGGGGGGAGCTCAGGGGTGGAGGGCCAGACACACCCTGCACACCCCTCACCGGTGTTCTGTCATGTCCTTCCCCTGCAGGTTGTCCCCGCAATCAATGCCCTGCTCCTCCACAGGCTCGTGCAGCTTGGGGACCAGGATGCTGCCATCGCAGGGTTTGCCAGCCAAGGCTTCCCAAATTGCTTTGGGGCTCTGGATGGGACCCATATCCCCATCCATGCCCCGGAGCACAGTGGAGGACACTTCCTCAACAGGAAGGGATACCATTCGGTGGTCCTCCAGGCCTTGGTGGACAGCCGGGGCCACTTCCTGGACATTTATGTTGGCTGGCCTGGCAGCACCCACGACGCCCGGGTGTTCAGAAATTCGGGCCTGTGCCGCCGGCTGGAGGCGGGGACCTACATCCCCCCAGCAGGAGATCCCTGTGGGGGACACCACCATGCCCCTCTGTGTCATCGCAGACACGGCATACCCCCTCCAGCCCTGGCTCATGCACCCTTACACGGGCCATGTCACAGCCAGCCAGGAGCGGTTCAACACACGCTTGAACCATGCGCACCAGGTGGTCGAGTGCACTTTCAGCCGCTTCAAAGGGCACTGGAGGTGTCTCCTCACCCGCCTGGATGAAGGCCTCACCAACATCCCCCAGGTTGTGGGCGCGTGCAGCGCACTCCACAACCTGGTAGAGAGCAAGGGACAGGCCTTCTTCCAGGGCTGGGCTGTGGAGGCTGGCAGGGCCGATGTCCAGCCACCCGCTGCCCCCAGTTGCCAGGTCAACCCTGAGGGGATCCGGGTGCGGGAGGCCCTGCAGGCCCATTTTGACCAGGCTGTGGAGTGAACACTGGCTGCGCCAGCTGTGGGTGAGCCACCCACTGCACCCCCCCCATCCTCCACAACACTCCCTGCCGCCACGCCCACACCACAGAGAACCCGAGAGCATCCCCCCACACGCACACTTTTCTTTGAAATAAATAGAAATGTTGTTTCAAACAAAACAGTGCAACCTTATTATTAACAGAAGAAAAGGGGGGAACTATGTACATGGGGGGGCAGCTACTAAAACAGGAGTCCAATAAAAACTATTTAAAATGGGGGAATATGTACAAAGGAGGGGGGGGCCACGTCCTAGGCCCCGCACCCTAATGTCCAGCGCCCGGTGTTGGGAGGCACAACCCACGTCTCGGCCGGAGCCCTGGTCAAGGCTGGGTGGGGGGCCGGGAGAACCAGAAAATACTGCTGGCCGGTGTCCGCAGGCCCATGGTCCCCCTCGGCAGCAGGCCCCAGGGTGGCAGACGGTGGAGGGACGGCAGGTGTCGCGGCGGGCAGAGCGGCGGGCAGCGCGGCTGGGGGGGAGGGGGGCCAGGTGCTGTGCAATGCGGTCAAAAGTGCGCACGAAGGCCCCCCAAGCCTCCTGGCACCAAGCCAGCCCTCACTCCTGGAGCTCTAGCCGCCGCTCCTCCACCCGCAGGTGCTGCTCTGCCACCTCCAGCTGATGCCGGAGGGTAGTGAGCAGCAGGGGGGTCCGTGGCCGTCCGCGGGGGGCTCCTCCGTCGGCCTTGTCCTGGGGCTGGTCGGTGCTCCGCCGAGGGGCTGGCCTGCTGGGATGGCCCCGGTGGGCTCTCCGGGACCATGGGCACCTTGCCGGCGCTCTCTGGGCCCTCCGATGGTGCAGCTGCGGAACACGGGGGGGGGGGGGGGAAACAAGAGTGGAGACAGCCATTAGTGTGGGCCCTGACCCGTGGCCCTTGTCCCCCCACCCCTCTGCTGCTGGTTCCCCATCCCCATCCCCCGGAGATGCTGATGCTGATGATGGGTGTCCCACCCCTGCCCCCGGGGGACCCTAGGTTCCACTCCCCCCATCCCCAGGGATGGGGCATGGCGCTGTCCTGCTGGGGGGCAGGGGCTGATGCACTCTTCTGAGGGACATGCCACTGCTCTCCTTGGGGCCATGGTCATCTGGGCGTGTGGAGGGCCCTGGTCATGTCTCTTGTCCCGGCCCCTCAACCCCGGGGGTGTGCACCGGGGGGAGGCGGGACATACCTGATGGTCCGCTCCCACGTTCGGGGGACACCCATTGGGTGGACACCCTGCTGGAGCTGCGGGACGGGAGGGCGATGCGGAGCCCCCTGTTGCTGGAGGAATCCCCGTCTTCTTCCTCTGGTGTCCCAGGGTGGTCTCCTGGGGGGGGCCCTGGGGTGCAGGGCTTGTCTCCAGGGCCTGCTGGGGCTCATCGGCCGAGGTGTCAAGAGTGGCCGGGGCGGGGCGTGTACCGGGGGCCCAGGATGGCCCTGAGCTCCCTGTAAAAGGGGCAAGTGGCGGGGGCGGGCCCCAGATTGGCTGGCCGCATCCCGGGCCCAGGCATAACCCTGCCACAGCTCCTTGACTTTACTCCTGACGTGGTCAGGAGTGCGGGCAGGGTGACCCCGGGCAGCCAGGCCCTCGGCCAGCCGAGCGAACGCATCTGCTTTCTGCCTCTTGCTCCCCATTACCTGGAGCACCTCCTCCTCACCCCAGAGCCCCAGCAGGTCCTGGATTTCGGCCTCCGTCCAGGAGGGGCCCCACTGCCTCTTCCCCAGCTGGCTGCCAGCCTGGGAACCCTGGGTCCCCTTGGAGGAGGTGCCCTGGGGGTGCTTGGGTGGCTGGCTGGCTGCCATGGGGTGCAGGATGGTGGCTTGGGGCTGCTGAGGTCCGTGCAGGCTGGGCACGTGGCAGTGCTGCTGCCTGCACAAGCTCTCAGCTTCCTGCACAGGAAATATGGGGGCGGGGAGCTTTAAGGGGCTGCTGCACTCAGCGACCGTAGAGCTCAGGGGCTGGAGAGAGCGTCTCTCAACCCCTCAGCTGATGGCCGCCATGGAGGACCCCGATATTTCGATGTTGTGGGACGCGGATCGTCTACACGTGCCCTACTTCAACGTTCAACTTCGAAGTAGGGCACTATTCCCATCTCCTGATGGGGATAGCAACTTCGACTTCTCGCCGCCTTACATCGATTTCAACTTCGAAATAGCACTCGCCACGTGTAGACGCGGCGGGCGCTATTTCGAAGTTGGCACCGCTACTTCGAAGTAGCCGGCTCGTGTAGATGCAGCTCAGGAGAAATAAAAAAACAAATTGACAGGGCCAGACAAATACCCAGAGACCAGCTACTCCAAGATAGGCCCAAAAAAGCCAAGAACAGAACACCACTGCTCATTATCTAGAGCCCCCAATTCAAACCACTGCAACAAATCATTAAAGACCAACAACCTATCCTTAATCAGGATGCCACACTCCAGAAGGCCCTAGGTAACAGGCCTGTTCTGTCCTACAGATGACCTCCCAACCTTGTGAGGATTCTAACCAATAGCCACAGTCTATACCTACCGCAGGAATACCAGTCCTGGGGCTTTTCCTTCTAACACAGGCCGCTGACAGCTTTGTCCGCATAACTATTCTGGTGATACCATCACTGGACCTAACCAGGTTATTCACAGAATCACGGGCACATTCTCATGCTCCTCAACTAACATCATGTATGCCATCATGTGCCAACAGTGCCCAGATGCTTTGTATATTGGACAGACTTCAAACTCTCTCAGACAAAGAGTTAATGGGCACAAAACAGACATCAAAACATTCCTGATCCACAAACCAGTTAGTCTACATTTTAATGGAGTGGGCCATTCTGTTAATGATTTAAGAGTATGCGTATTATTGAAGAAGAATTTTCACTCTGCTTTAGAAGGAGAAGCTACTGAACTCTCTTTCATATTCAAATTCGACACATTAACAAGTAGTTTGAACCAGGATGCAAATTTTCTGGGACATTATAGCTGTGTCTACACGTGCATGCTACTTCGAAGTAGCGGCACTAACTTCGAAATAGTGCCCGTCGTGGCTACATGCGTCGGGCGCTATTTCGAAGTTAACTTCGACGTTAGGCGGCGAGACGTCGAAGTCGCTAACCTTATGAGGGGATCGGAATAGCGCCCTACTTCGACGTTCAACATCGAAGTAGGGACCGTGTAGACGATCCGCGTCCCGCAACGTCGAAATTGTGGGGTCCTCCATGGCAGCCATCAGCTGGGGGGTTGAGAGACGCTGTCTCTCCAGCCCCTGCGGGGCTCTATGGTCACCGTGTGCAGCAGCCCTTAGCCCAGGGCTTCTGGCTGCTGCTGCTGCAGCGGGGGATTCATGCTGCATGCACAGGGTCTGCAACTCGTTGTCGGCTCTGTGGATCTTGTGGTGTTTAGTGCAAGTGTGTCTGGGAGGGGCCCTTTAAGGGAGCAGCTGGCTGTTGAGTCCGCTGTGTGCCCCTGTCTGCAGCTGTGCCTGGCACCCTTATTTCGATGTGTGCTACTGTGGCGTGTAGACGTTCCCTCGCTGCGCCTATTTCGATGTGGTGCTGCACAACGTCGATGTTGAACATCAACGTTGCCAGCCCTGGAGGACGTGTAGACGTTATTCATCGAAATAGCCTATTTCGATGTCGCCACATCGAAATAGGCTACTTCGATGTAGGCTTCACGTGTAGACGTAGCCTATAGGAGCTCTTTGGCATACTTGGCTTAATCTAATTCTTGATTCCCCCCACCCCATGCACCTCTGCTCTCTGATTTGCTCACCTTGATAATTTTTTTCTGATTTGTCAACTTTCATTACTGTTTGTGGTTCTCTGTGTCTTAAATATTGAGTCTGTTCTGGTATGGCTATGGTCTGAAGAAGTGGGTCTGTCCCACGAAAGCTCACCTAATATATTATTTCATTAGTCTTTAAAGTGCTACTTGACTGCTTTTTTTTTGTTTTGATAGTATATAGGCTAGCACAGCTTTCTCTCTGTTACTTTAAACTGTGTCTTTTATTTCAGACCTCCAGGTAATAGTTTGGCATATAGGAATACCCCATCACAGGTAGCCGAAAGAATATATTGCAAGTGCTGATGGGGCAAAGGACCAACACCCTCCTACTAATTAGGAGAGAACTGTAGCAGCCAGAAGGATGGAAGTACTACTGAGAAGAGAGGACCAATAATCACAGAAAGCAAGCATTAGCTTATGACAGGTTAGCCAAGGACTACCAACCCTGGGAACAGGTACTCCTGTGAATACCCAGTGATAGTAACAAGAAAGAGTGGATTGGAGGGGTGCAGTGGCTACCAGGTCCTACAAGGTGAAGAAATAAGAGGGACAAGTAATTCAAAGGAACAGGAGGTACTTGTGAACCAGCAGATGGATACTCACATACTTATAATATGCCAACATTTTTATGGTTGAACTAGAACAATGTTTACTAGCTTTTGTCTCCAAGTGCTCCTATTCTACTTACACTACAATGAAGACATCTTCATCATATGGATCCATGGTAAGGAGACACTTGAAGAATTCCACAGGGATTTCAACAATTTACACCCCACCACCAGTGTCAGCCTGGACCATTCCATACAAGAGATCCATTTGCTAGACATATCTCTACTAGAGACACCATCACAGGACCTAACCCCATCAGCCACATTATCAGGGGCTCATACACCTGCATATCCACTAATGTGATATATGCCATCACGTGCCAGCCATGTCCCTCTGCCATGTACATTGGGCAAACCAGCCAGTCTGCATCAAAGGGTGAATGGACGTAAATCTCACATCAGGAACTGGAATACACATAAACCTGTTGGGGAACACTTTAACCTCCCTGGACATTCAGTAAGGGATTTGAACGTAGCCTTTCTTGTATGAAGGGATTTTACCACAAGATTACAGAGGGAGACATCTGAATTGGAATTCATTTGCAAAGCTGACAGATTTAAATTGTGCCTTAACAGAGATCTCAGCTATCTTATGCATTATCCTGAGGAATTTCCCTATCTTTAATATTCACACAAATAGCACTCATCCCACTTAATTTAATTTGCTTCACTTACTGAGCCTACTAGTGACAGGCAATTCCCTTTTTCCCTCTTCCCTTCTCCTCTCCTGCTATATAAACCCCACATTCTAATTGTTTTGTTTTGTTTCTCTCTTGTGGGGTCACTGACTTATTCTTCTGTGGGTCTGTGACCCTTGACCCAAAACAGGTTCCCCACCCTTCCCATAAATAAAGACCAATTTATTTTATTTTGCCTTTCAATGCGCAGGGATACTGGTTTGGTCAGTGGGCAGGCTGAAGAATGATGTGGAAGGCAATGGAACATTTTTGAACTTTCTGGCATGCTCATAGGAGTGTTTGGGACTGTTTTATCTTGGGAGTAGGTAGCCGGTCTTGTGCAGTTACTGTTGATGGGGTAAATGTAAGGCAGCATGCTTCCATATGTAATAATAGTAAATAAACATTCGTGATAACTTATCAAAGTAACTTGTGTCCATTAATTTTATTCTGATCAGGAAAATTCTTTTTATAGTTGTTTTTTGAATTAATATATTATGGCCACAATTAAGAAAAGGCAGTACAATGAAGACTATGTTAAGTATGGCTTCACTATCATGGGAAAAAAATGGGATTGATCATCCTTAACGTTTAGTATGCCACACAGTTCTCAGCAAAGAAACCATGGCATCTCTACAGATCAGACCCAGGAGAAACTGCGCTTCCAATCCCAAATGTGGTGATCGTTTAGACTCTGAGCATGGAGGCAAGACCCACCTGCCAGAAAGTGGAGAAAGAATCTTCTGTAGTAACTCAAAAACCTTGGTGATGTTTGCTGCTAGTAGTCACAGTCTAGCTATGTGCCAATACCCTCCATAACCTTATCATGCTGTCTTGAAGCCAATTAGGCTTTTTGCCCCTACTACTCCCCTGGAAGGCTGACCCAGAAACCTTTGCCTAATTTCAAGCGTAAGCATGTTGATAACCAGTTTACAGTGATTTGTTCTTGTATCCACATTGCTCTTTAACTCCTCACCCTTCATGGTATTTATCCCTGTGTTTTATTTATAGAGCGCAGTCATATCTCTTCTGAGCATCCTTTTGGTTAGGCTAAAGAACCCACACTCTTTGTCTATGTCTACATTACAGTAGTCCTTCGAAAGAAGTGACAGAGAGACAGCCGTGTCAGTCTGTATTCTATCAAAACAAAAAAGTAGTCATGTAGCACTTTAAAGACTAACAGAAACTATCACCTAATAAATTATTTTGCTAGTCTTTAAAGTGCTACATGAATGCTTTTTTTTCCTTCAAAAGAAGTTCTTTTGGATGACCTCTTCCAAAAAAAATTCTTTTGAAAGATAAAAAGAATCACTTATACATCACTCATGCATCTGATGAAGTGGGTCTTTGCCCATGAAAGTTTATGCTCCAAAATATCTGTTAGTCTATAAGGTGCCACAGGACTTCTTGTTGTACTCGAAGATACAGACTAACACCGTTATCTCTCAGCTATTTGAAAGATAGTCACCCTAGTGACCACGCTCAAAAAACTGGATTGAAAAATCAGTGCACTCTTTCAAAGGACAGCAGCCACACCCTGACTGCTCTTTTGAAAGAACAGGCCAGGAAATGCCACGGATCAAAAAATTCAGTGCCGTGGAAGACTGCTTTTTCGATAAAAGGGCCCTTAGGGCATCTACACATGTTTTTACCAAAAGAATATTTTAGAAAAAGGAGCTTTGCCTCATCTGGGAGCGGAAGAGTGCTGCTTGAAAAAGGATCGTGTTCTTTCGATTATCGAAAGAAAGCATTTTGTGTGTAGCCGTTCAATGGGATTTTTCAAAAGAGCCCTGGCTTCTTTGAAAAAACTCACTAATGTAGATGTAGCCATTGAGTCTCCTCACATGACAGAGGTTTTTTTTTCAATTTCTTGCAGCATACTGGTAACCCTTTTCTACACCTGCTCCAGTTCAAATTCATCTTTCCTAAACATTAGAGATCTGAATTGCATGCAGTATTCCAGATGAGGTCTCACCAGCACCTTTATCCCTTTTCTGCTACTCTGCTTTACAAAGTAATCCTGCTCTTCTTATATGACATTCTGATCTTCCGCCGTATTACCAATACCTCCCAACTCTGCAAATTCTATTAGCATGATAGAACTTTTTCTGCCAAAAATCTGTAATAAATATGTTAAATAAGATTGGTCCCAAACTGGTCTCTGAAGAGCACCATTAATAATCTCTCTTCTATCTGACTGTTCATGTTTTAGTATGCTCCACTGTAGTCTACCCTTTATCCACCTTTCAGTTCTCATATTAATCCCCATCTTCTCCAATTTAACTAAAAATTTATCATGTGTAACTGTATGGCATGCCTTACTGAAATCCAGGTAGATCAAATCTACTAAATTTTTCTGTCTAAAAAAGATCAGTTAATGTCTCACAGCAGGAGATCAGCTTGGTCTGCCATGATCTGCCTTTTCTAAAACCAGTTTGTACGGTATCTGTGGACAGATATGTCCTTCTCCCACCTTCACACCCATCCTTGCTCAGCCAAGTAATAAATTATAAATTACATTTGTTTGTTTTAATCTTTTCTGCCTCAGCAAACCTTTCTACCATGCGATGATTTTTGAAAATCAATATAATGCCACAAATGCCAGAGGATGTTGTGCATGCCAGAAGTATTGCAAAAGATTAGATGTTTGTGAAAAATAGGTCCATCAATGGCTATTAGCCAAGATAATCAGGGATGCGAACCCATGCTCTGAAAATCACTTAACCTCTGTTACTTGGAGATGGACTGGGCACAGCAAAGGGATCATTCAATAACTGCCTTGTTTTGTTTATTTCCTCTGAAGTACTTGTCACTGGCCACTGTCAGAGACAGGATACTGGGCCAGATTAACCAATGGTCTGATCCAGTATGGCCGTTCTTATGTTTTTATATCTAACGCTATTGTCAGTTTCTTCTCTTGTCTGGACCAACACATAGCACCCTTAATTATGTAATTGCATAAATCACAAGAGGATTAACAAAGTCGTAGGTAAATTGAGAATGAACTGAAAATCTTCCAGACCTATTGCTTGATTGCCTTTCACCCTACAAACGTACAGCATATGGGTAAATCTCAAAACAAGCATATCATCTGTTGTGAGTTAGGACATATTTTCAATCACCACTGTAAAGAGTTAATAGCTTGGGTCAGGGGTCTGCAACCTGAGACTCTGGGCATGCGGCTGTTTAAGGACTTCTTTGTGGCTCCTGGTGCTATAAAAGAATACACAGCTCCTCATTAACAGAATGGCGGCTGCACATGATTTGAAAGTGCTGCTTTCAAAATGCACGCCGCCTGTGTAGCTGGGGGCCTTTCTAAAGGACCCCAGGATTTCAAAAGCCCCTTCTTCCCATTTGGTTTTGGGAAGAAGGGGCTTTTGAAATTAGGGGTTCCTTTTGAAAGGCTCCCGGCTACATGGGTGCCATGCATTCCAAAAGCAGCACTTTCAAATCTGGTGTAGCAGTCATTATGCTAATGAGCTGTTGCATATTCATGGATGTGCCCCATTAGCATCTTCTGAAATCCTTCATTAACATGCCCCCCTCCAAAAGTGGGGGCTAGTGTAGACACAGCCTGAATGTCTCAAAGTCGAACAATGGACAACTCATATTCAAATAGCAAATGATATGTGATCTTAAAATGTTGGGTAACTTCCCCTAGCATCCTCCATAGAGAGAGAAGGTTTGGGAGTGAAAGTCAGGAAGACAGTGATACAACACACACGTAGAGTGTGAGGAAATAGAATATGTAAAAAAATTCATGGACATCATACAGTAATCATGTATCACATTATAAGTCATTGTGCATGAGCTGTTCTTAAAGTAGGGGTTACAAAAAGTATGGATTGATGTTATTTGTTAAGGACCATCTAGTATTCACGTGCATTGCGGTTCTTGAATTATTGATTTTCTTACCAAATTCAAAAAAAAAATGGCCCTTCTTGTTATTTCAGTTGCTGACCCCTTGCCTGGGTGTTTAAAATTAAATGCTCAGTGGGTAACACATTACAATGAAGCCGTATTACTTGATTCTCTTTTGTCACAGTAAATGCTAAGAGATGACAATGGCCTATATAAATTACAAAAAAAAAATCAACAACATAATATAGCTATGAATTAAGGCAATTATAATTCCCTAGCAGACATGAAGGCCATGTTAGAATTGAGAATGAAGAAATAATACAATGCAAAGAGAAATCAAATGCATGCCATTGAATTCCAATTTTCATCAAAATGTACTAATGAACATCAAGATTTTTTAATGGTTTAAAAATTTTAAAATACATGGGACTAGATGTCTGTTAGCAAATGTTGTTATAGATCGTACCTCCCTGGTCTGGCACCCTTGGGATCTGAGTGGTCCTGCACCAGAAATTTGCCAGACCAGGGGAGGTTGGAGATGGCCTCTCTGCTGATGCCCATGCCCAGCCACAGGGCTCCACAGCCACCCTGTCTCTTCCCTTCCAAAGGTCTCCCCCAGTCCCTGTTCCCTCCCTTTCCTCCCTGAGCTTGAGCACTGCAAATTTGTGACACTCCAGGAGCACTAGGAGGGCATGGGATTAGCTGCTGAAATCAGGGCCTGATTTTTCCTCCTTGAGTGCTTCAGCCCAGGAGCACCCATAGGGACGTCAGACCACAGATGTTACTAGATGATGGAAGTCTGGACTATAGAAGCCCAACCTGTATTCTGTGCCAAGTCAGCACTATACTGAAAAGTCAAGGAGATCAGTTGCCTCTCACAGTAAAAGAGTCAATGTATTTTCCTACGTGCAGCAACAGCCTAATTTTCTCTCTGACATAAGCTTTCATAGTCTTGGAATCAAAATTCATCAGATTTTTTTTTCTAGTGTGCACAAAATCTTTTTGCATAGCGGTGTTCAACAAGACTCTCTCTAGTGTAGGACAAATGTATTTGAGAAGCAGGACTATCATGCTAAGACTTTCTGCCTTCCTATCAAAAGAATTATTGCCAAACACACAGTCAGATCTTTTGTTAATAAAACCAGGCTATGAAATCTATACATGGTGTTATAATAGAAAGTTTGGGTGTGGGGAGCGGGGGAAGAATATGTCAATGTATTAGAAGTTAAGTAAAATGATAGTCCCGAAGGGTAATGTTTTTTTGAAATCTAGTTCATACATAGTCTGTCTTGTAGAAAGAAGAATGTCTTGAAATAGTGTGTGTGGTAGGAAAAGGTCTGTTTAGCTCATGAGCGCTGTTGAAACAGAACTGTGATTTGATCAGATGAAAGCTCCCTTCCAAAAACAAAAATCCACCCGCCTAGCCATTAAACAAACTAGCACCATACTCTCAAAGGGATCTGTTGTTTGGTACATTAGGATCACAAACCTTCACTGCTGTGTTGTGAGCCATGAATAACACAAGAGCCAAAGCCATGAACCTCCTAGAGAAAAGAGAATTGTCCCTAAAATGGTTGTATTTCTTTTTATGGGTTTTCCATTTCTTCCACAGGACTTCATACAGGTGTCACCAGTGTAGAGGTCAAACATCCCAGGGGTTACAGAATCCCAGCCATTTAGATTTCAGCAGGAAGGTATAATAGACTGTCATCGTTTTTTTTATATGTTGCTCCCCAGATCCTGAACATGTTTCCTATAAATGCAGCAGATAATTTTCATTTGCAAACAAGCTTGATGACAATGTGAATAATTTGAAGGGAACAATATAGTCATCAGATGGCAAACATAGCAAATAAGGAGAAGGAAGAGTTAGGAACATTCACTAAAGCAAAGTCCATTATCCATTTTGCTTCTGTCTTGATTCGCTCTTGCTGGTAATAAAATACATCAATGATTTATGATACAGCAGTCTTATTGGACATAAACCCACAGGAACACGGAGCAATTAGTTTCAGCTTGTCCTTACTTTTGAATTCACGCCATCAAATCTCAGCTCCAACTGTAGTTGCTAATTAAATCATTGCAGGGTTTTTGCTTACTGAGTGCCATACTGTGCTGTCAAACCCATTGTAATTAAGTCTGGCATAATCCCTAATCTCTAAATCAGGCACTGGCTAAAACTATCCCTTAAATTTTATATACAATGCATACCAGTATGTCTCTTGATGTTAACAATTCCCAGACATATATGTTGAGCCACAGGTTTATGTCTAAGTCATGCAGCTGATTTACAGAGCTGGCTTTTGGGAGCCATGAAACTTTTGGCTAAGAAAAACCATACAAAGAAACACTTTCTAGGACAATCCTACATTCAGGGTAGCATTATTGTGCATGCTGCTCTCTAAGCATATTGCTTGCAGGAGAGTAGACACTAGCATTGTGAAGGAGAGAATAAAAGGATTGGTGCTCTGCTAATACTCTGCTTGGGCTCCTAAGAGTTTAAAACCCGCCTTGCTGATAAGTCATATAGTATGATCTTTTATAAAGTTTTTGTCAGCTGTATACTCAATGTGGGTCTTGGCATGTTGACTTTCCTCCTTCAGTGTCCTTTGTTTGGCTCTTTATCTGCAGTTATTCTATGCTTGTTGATTTTAGCATTCTGCCTGCAGCTGAGAAATATGTGGTGGAAAATCTTTTTTCCCCATTGAGTGGCCTCTGCATACTCCCATCTCAGGCTGTGCTGTCTGGGTTTTACTTTGAGCACAGAACCTGAGACAGCTCTGCCTGCTGCTGTGATCTTCAGTCCCTTCTGACCGGGTCCTTCCATGCTCTTGAACAGGGGTGGCCAACCTGTGGCTCTTGAGCATGCGGCTCCTCCTCACAGCTGTGCACCAGGAGTGCCATCTGCTGCTCTGAGCATGCGCCCCAGTGCTTGGTGGGAGAAGCATGTTGCGGCAGTGGTGGCAGCAGCTGTGGTGGAGGAGGAGGGCATCGAGTCAGAGTGTGGGAGCTTGGGGGTACCTGGTTCTGAAGGAGCAGAGGGGGATTGTGTTAGAGTGGCAGGCTGAGGGTGCCTGGCTCTGGGGGTGGGGGAGGGCACTGAGCCATATTCTATCTATCTATTTTAGAATCCAGGTTGTGATTTTTGAAGAAACCTTGATGACGGATGCAAAGAGTGAGAAACGGGGGGGTGTATCCCATGTAGACCTTGTGGGGGGGTGTATCCCAAGGGGCTCTGAGAGGCCAATTAACATAGCTGGCAGCACCTGTGACAGCACACAAGAGAGGCAGCCAGGCTGAACTGGAGAGCAGCAGGGTGGAGGTTATAAAGCCAGAAGGTTTTGAGCAGAGCCTGGCTGTAGAGAGAGAATCTGTGGTCACTCTTTAGGGAGGATGGAAGAGGTAGGAAGTGGTCATGGGAGGCAACAGAAAGTCTGAGGGAATAGATCTTGCCTGTCTGCTACAGAGTCCCTTGGCTTGAAATCAAAGGGCAGGTGTTGGATCCCTTTTAAACTACCAAGAAAGTGCAGCGGGGAAGAGATGTAAGGACTATGGAGTCCAGTGGTAGATGGGTGCCCTGCTATAAGGTCACTGGACGATAATTTGGTAGTCTTCTCTGTTACTTAAGAAGGGGAGGACTAAAGTGTGACCTGAGCAGAGAGTGCAATAGCAGGAACAGAAACCCCCACAGTGACAGAGTGACTGTCAGCAGGCGACAGTATGTGGGGAGACAGGTGAATTACTGCACCGCTCCAACAGTGAGTGAACCTCCCTACACAGAAACGTAAGTGCTCTGCTACTTACCCTTGGTTGAATATACACACCAGCCTGCCCGGGGAGAGACAGTCCTCTTTCAGGTGCTGTGTTTGCACTACTGCTACTTTGATAGTAAGAAAAGAGAGATACAATAGACTGCAAGCTCTACTCCTACAAAAAAAAAAAACACATCGGTAGCCAAGTCCTTTGGATCTGTACCCACTGGTTATAGGAAGTTTCACAGGTTAGCTTTGGCCCTGCTATCTCTGCAAAGAAGATAAAGCAGAGACAGTATAAGGTACCACCACCCTAGATTCTCGAAAACAACAAGAAGTCCTGTGGCACTTTATAGACTAACAGACATTTTCGCGCATAAGCTTTCGTGGGCAAAGACCCACTTCATCAGATGCATAATTGGGGGGGTTGGATTTCAGAGGAGTATTTAAAGAGTGGGGTCCCAGTAAAAGGGAGGGCCAGAGCTGGCAAGGTCTATTCAGTCAGGGTGGAAATGGCCCATTATCAGTAGTATACATCAAGAGAGGAGAAAAAACAAATCAGATCAGTCAGGGGGATGTGGCCCATTATCAGATTCTGATGTGGAGGTGTGAACTTCCAGAGAATAGAAACTGCTTTTGGAAGGGACCAGACACCCTCAGTCTCTGTTTAATCCTTGGTTGATGGAGTCAAATTTGCAAATGAATTGCAGCTCAGAGATTTCTCTCTCCATTTTATTTTTGAAATATTTTGTTGTAGGACTGCTACTTTTAAATCTGTTACTGAGTGTCCAGGGAGACTGAAATGTTCTCCACAGATTTGTGTGTATTGCCGTTCCTGATGTCTGATTTATGTCCATTTATTCTTTTACATAGACTCTGTCCAATTTGGCCAATGTAAATTGCAATGGGGCATTGCTGCCACATGATGGCATCTATCATTTTAGTAGATGTGCAGGTAAAGGAGCCCCTGATGGTGTGGTTGATGTTAGGTCCTGTAATGATATAGTTGGTGTAGATATGTCAGCAGAGTTGGCAGTGAGGTTTGTTGCAGAGATTGGTTCCAGGTTTAGAGCTACTGTGTTGTGGTCTATAGTTGCTGGTGAGAATTTGTTTAATGTTGGCAGGCTGTCTGTTGGTGAGGACAGGCCTGCCTCCCAAGGTCTGTGAGAGTGAAGGATCATTGTCCAGGATGGGTTGCAGATCCTTGATGATGCATTGGAGAGGCTTTAGCTGGGGGCTATATGTGGTGGCCAGTGGTGTTCTTCTGTTTTCCTGTTTCCTGTCTTGTAGCAAGTGGCTTCTGGGTATCCATCTGGCTCTGTCAGTCTGTTTCTTCACTTCCGTAGGTGGGTATTGTAGTTTGAGGAAAGTTTGGTAAAGGTCTTGTAGATGTTTGTCTCTGTCTGATGGATCGGAGCAAATATGGTTGTACCTTAGTGCCTGGCTGTATACAATAGATCTTGTAGTGTGCTCTGGATGGAAGCTGGAGGCATGCAGGTAAGCACAGTGGTCCATGGGGTTTTGGTATAGGGTGATATTTATGTGACCATCGATAATCTGCACAGCAATGTCCAGGAAGTGGATCTCTTGTGTGGACTGGTCCAAGCTAAGGTTGATGATGGGGTGGAAACTGTTGAAATCACGGTGGAACTCTTCAATTGCATCCTTCCCATGGGTCTGGATGATGAAGATGTCATCAATCTAGTGCAGGTAGAGGAGGGGCGCTAGTGGATGAGAACTGAGGAAGTGTAGTTCCAGGTCAGCCATAAAAATGTTGGCATACTGTGGGGCCATGTGGATGCCCATAGTAGTGCCGCTGATTTGAAGGTATAAAGTGTTCTCAAATCTGAAATAGTTGTGGGTGAGGACAAAATCACAAAGCTCTGCCACCATTTGTGCCTTGGTCTCATCAGGGATAATGTTCCTAACAGCTTGGAGTCCATCTTCATGTGGGATATTGGTATAAAGGGCTTCTACATCCCTGGTGGCCAAGATGGTGTTTTCAGGAAGGTCATCAATGGATTGTAGTTTCCTGAGGAAGTTGGTGATATCTCACAGAAAGCTGGAAGTGCTGGTAGCGTAGGGTCTAAGTAGAGAGTCCACACATCCAGACCATCCTGTGGTGAGCACGCCAATGCCTGAGATGATGGGGTGTCCGGGATTCCCAGGTTTATGGATCTTGGGTAGAAGGTAGAATAAACCTGGTTTGGGTTCAAGGGGTGTGTCTGGCCGTGTCTACATGAGCCCCAAACTTCGAAATGGCCACACAAATGGCCATTTCAAAGTTTACTAATGAAGCGCTGAAATGCATATTCAGCGCTTCATTAGCATGCGGGCGGCCGCAGCATTTCAAAATTGACGCGGCTTGCCGCCGCGCATCTCGTCCAGACGGGGCTCCTTTTCGAAAGGACCCTGCCTACTTCGAAGTCCCCTTATTCCGGGGGGACTTCGAAGTAGGCTGGGTCCTTTCGAAAAGGAGCCCCATCTGGACGAGACGCGCAGCGGCAAACCGCGTCAATTTCGAAGCGCCGCGGCCGCCCGCATGCTAATGAAGCGCTGAATATGCATTTCAGCGCTTCATTAGTAAACTTCGAAATGGCCATTTGTGTGGCCATTTCGAAGTTTGGGGCTTGTGTAGCTGTAGCCTCTGTGTTTTTATAGGGAAGGTCTTGAGTAAATGCTGTAGTTTCTGCATCCTAGATTCTGTCATCCTTTTCATTACTAAACTCCAAGAAGGCCATGGTACCTATGAAGGATCTCATATCTATGCTTTTTGGAGATGGCTAACATAAGTGTATGAAAATTCAGTACCTCTGTACACAGTGGTACCCCGATCTATATAGTGATGGTTATACATTATCAGTGAAACCGGTAGCTTGCTTGTAATTTAGATCGCCCAGTACCTTCCATTTAAAACCTTGTTGTCAGCTGCTTATAATTTTGATAAACATCAATCAAAACTCTCCCCAACATGTGAAAGGGTGAATTGTTTTTTTAAATCAGCTAATGTGGTTCAGTTCCTGTTACCTATGTGAATTGGGGAAAAGATGCTGCTCTGCTTTGTACATGGAAAATACAAGTTTCACTGAGAAGCTCTATGAGCTCCATGCTTTTTAGCAGGCACTTGACACTTGGCAAGGTGCTTGCTGTAGTGTTGGGGGTGTGATGGACTGTCCCTGGGAAAACCTGTACGAATTTGGCCAAGTTACAAAGCTAAAAAAAATCTAATTTTTTACTTGCTCAGAAAAGACTCGCTAGAGTTTGGCAGCTAAATTCTCTGCAGATCTGTCTGTCTGAAGCACGGTCTCTGTCTCTCACAGTTCCTGTGTGGCTACTGGACTGCACATGCATCATTCTCATCAGATCTGCATCCTTTCAATCTTACCATTGGGTGCTTGACCCTCACCAGACCCCAACCCTGCTCCCACTCCACTTCTTCCCCCATGCCTGCACCTCGACCCGTCTTTTCCCACCCCATTCTGCCCCATCTTCTGCATGCTCCCTGCTCTGGCTCCTCCCCTACCTGACAGAGCCACCTGAATGCTGCTGAACAGTTCATCATGATGGGCTTGAAGCACTGGGAGGGGCAGGAGCTGACAGCATGTCCTGCTAGGGGAGAAAGGAAAGGAGTTAACTGGGAGATTGCCAGTGCATATTGAGCACCCACTAGTTTTTTTTTTCCGTCAGTGCTCCAACCCTAGAGCATCCATGGAGTCAACATATATAATTCTCATCCAGTGTCTGATTGTCTTACAGTCCAGGGCTGCATCAGCTGAGCAAAATTCCCCCTTCCATCTCTCCTTCCAGGGGCATGGGGCGGCTGTGCAGCCAGGCACCAGAACTACGAGCAGGGTAGCAACATGATGAAATTTCTATTTTTTTCAATTTGCCTTTTAAAAGTTTACGCAGTTATGTAAACACACACACACACACACACACTTGAAAATGCTAAGATTGCAAAGTCAAGACAGCTAAATTTAGGAAATGCTAATTAATATTGCTTATGCATTACGGTGGTCTTTAATTACAAGATCACATACTGCTTTTTCCACAAGACACTTGCCTCACTCAGCACCTGAGATGGACCTGCTCTGGTGATTACTCAGGGTTATATCGTGAAGACGATCATTATACATATCAGTCCTGTCTCATGTATTGCAGAAGTTGGAAAGTATGTTGTAAATGGGTTAAGGA
This sequence comes from Carettochelys insculpta, assembly GCF_033958435.1. NCBI lineage: Eukaryota > Metazoa > Chordata > Testudines > Carettochelyidae > Carettochelys > Carettochelys insculpta. Next base: position 144,711,046 of record NC_134137.1, read on the forward strand.
ATATTGGAGGTGGGAAAGGAACAGAGAGTATCATGATTAAGGCAGTGGAAGCCTGACCTGGACAACTATCCCAGCTTTTGGCACAGAGCACCTATGTGACACTGGTGTTCACACCTCCAGATCAACTGCTGGTAGTAAGCCTCATCCTTCCTGACTGAGCTAACCTTGTTATCCCCAGCTTTGCTCTGGCTTATTTATACCTGGCCCTGCAGATTTCCATGACCAGCATCTGATGAAGTGAGTCTTTGCTCACGAAAGCTCATGCTCAAAACTTTTCTGTTAGTCTATAAGGTGCCACGGGACCCTTCATTGCTGTATGTGATACTGGGTATATCATTCAAAGCAAAATTTTGATGGGTGTGTTCCTCATTTGCTGGGTGACTAGCTGAGGCACCTCAGGTGTGATCTGCAGAAGTGCCAAACACTTACAGCTGCAGTTGAAGTCACTGGATGTTATGCTTTGGGTGGTATTAAATAAAGTCTTTCAATTATGAAATCCCAGAGTCAAGTTCTCTAAAACTGGGCATCCAAATTTAGGGGATACTTCTTACATTTTTGGCCTTAATCTGAATTAAGTTATAATTTGAAATATGTATCTCCTAGAACTAGAAGGGGTCTTGGAGGTCATCTAATCCAGTGCCCTGCCCTCTTGGCAAGAGAAGGTGCCATCCCTGGCATCTATTTGTCCCAATCCCTAAATAGCCTCCTCAATGACTGAGCTTGCAACCCTGGGTTTAGCAGGCTAAGGCTCAAACCACTCAGCTATCCATCCCCCCTTAGGTCTGTTGGTCTTCATCTCTTATTTGTAAAACGTAGGGGATTTGTGAAGCTAAATTGATGCTAGTGAAACAACCAGATAATGTCATGAGAGCAGGATAGAAAAGCCTTCCAGAAAAATAATAATTCCATTTTCAGAGTTTGGAAGTCATGCATGAAGCCACACGCTGAGATATGAGGAAAAGAGAAATACTGGATGAAAACGCCGCCTGTGAAAATCATCCATTTTTACTTCTGACATTTCTTAACTTTTGAGTGTTCAACTATGCAACCTTAAGTTTCTTTTTAATATAGATTTGTATTATATATGGCCAAAATGGTAATAAAATGCATGATATGAATCATTCATGGATAAGTAAGAAACCCTCAGAAGAAAGGGTTAAACCTAACAACTCACACAAGGGCTGGCTACAGGAATAACATTCCAAAAGAGAGTACATAGGGTAAAGCACCTTCATTTGTCTGGGTGAAGTCAAATAGAGAAGCTGTCTTGATTTGGCAATAGACCAGCTCCTCAATTGCTATAAATTGGCATATCTTCACATTTAGTGACATGAGACTAATTTGCAGCTGCTGAGGTTTGGCTCATTGATTAAAGTCCAATCTATTGGCGGCACTCCCTTGCATTGCACTGTAGCTGGGAAAAAATGGGATTATGGCCAGGTCCAGAAATTAGTCCGTGCTTGGTAATGAGAACAAGGAGATCCACGTGGTCTCAGGGAAGCGATGTGGGACTTTCTGTAAAAATAAGACTTTAAACCAAAGTCTGCCTGAAAAGAGCATCATAAATTTAATGACATCAGACTCATCACACTCACTTTCACTTTTGCTCTATTTAGCTGTGGGTATGTGGATGCTGATCTGCATTGGAGTTCCTCAAATATTCTTCCATTTATTCTGCACCAGATATGATGATATGATTATTGTGGACTTTACAAGGCTAAAATTACTATAGAAACTTACTTGGCACACATTTCTTATATTAAGAATGAATGGCAGAATGATTTGAGACATCATTTTAAAGTGCTGAGGGCGTCTTGGAATTAGCTTGAGTGACCCATTCCTGATTTGTACATAATTGACAAATTTATGGGTAATTGAAATTCACTTTTGAGGTTTGTAAAATCATAACTGGTCTCTTGAGAGTATAAACCAACCATTTAATTTTAGTTTTTAATCGTGGTGTTATTGCCAGACCTCTTCATATCTAGGTAAGCTGTCTACTTAGTTTCTGTGGGACCAATATTTGCTAAGGGAAGCTGATGCTTAGAAGCAACACAGCACGAATACCCTTAACCTATTGTCACTGAGTATTAGAAATTCCTTGCACACATCCTGCTTTTGGCAACGAGCTGTACCACAGTCACGGGCACCAAGAATTGACTTGATTTCAGAGGCTTTTGTTTACTTAAAAGAACAGTGCCCTCCCAGCTGGTGAGACAGAGCTGGTCACATAAAAACATAACAAAATACCAAGCAATGTTAAGTAAAAGAATCCATTCTGTATACTGGGTATGAACACAATGCTTCTATAAAAAAGAGAGACTGCAATTGTCCTCTCATGCATACTGGGGCGTCTGGGAGGAATTCTTGCTTCATGAAATGAGCTTCATCCTGGAGTGCTTCCTGGGAAAGTGTCCTGCCAAATCACCTCCACAATGGGTCTGTGACTAAAAGGCATAAATGAGGCTTAGACTGTAAATTTCAATTTGTCTTGAAGGAAGGGCATAGAGATCAACTTGGATCTGAGATATTTTTCTCAGTATGCAAGGAGGAACCCCGTGTAGTAAAGACACATGATGGCTCAGAGCATAACAGGATCTAGAACAGTGGTTCCCAAGCTTTTCAGCGTCACGCCTCCCTTTTGATTTTTGAGAAACCGTCACTCACCCTCACCTCTTTTTTACTATCATCCAACCCCCCTTTTAACAGAAAAATTCAATTCGTAATTTAAAATAAACACAAAAACTTGATATAAAATGTTATTGAAAATTAAAAACAAGCACAAATAGTTTTTCTTGGTCCTTTGTGGGTGCCTGGTGCAGCCCCAGCTGGCCAGCTGCCTGAGCCCCGTGCTAGCCGCTAGAGCTGCCCACACAAGCCACCCACCCGCCTGAGACCTGCACTGCCTGAGCCACCCACCTGAGGCGCTTACCTGCCCTCCACCTAAGCCCCACACTGCCGAGACCAGCTGCCTGCCCACTAGCCACCCACCCCAGCCATGTACCAGCTGCCCGAGCCCCTCGCTGCTGGGACCAGCTGCCTGCCTGCCAGCCCAAGCCGCCTCGTGCTGCCAGAGCCAGCCACCCACCTGCTAGCCAGAGCTGCATAAGCCCTGTGAGTCACCCACCTAAGCCCTTTCCCTCCCATAAAGCCAGGCACCACTAGCCCTTGCTCTTACTCCATCCCCATCCCCCATCTAACCCCATCCTCCTCCACCTCCCCCATCCACACCAACCCACATTCAATCACCTTTGCAGAAGGCAGCTAGCTCCATGTGGGTCTTTGCCATCCGCCCGGTTCTTATAGTGGCTGTGCTCGGTCATCCACGTAAAATGGCAGGGGCTGAGAGCCACAAGCAAAGGCCAGCTCTTTTTTCAGGTGGGGAGAATGATGGAGGGAGGCTGGGTTGCCTTGAGCCCCCTCTGGAATTTCTTCATGCCCCCCTGTTTGGGAAACCCTGATCTAGAGAGAGATTGCAAACTGGAGACTTGCAGCCCTTTATTTTATTTCCCTCCAGCACAGTGGTAAATACCAGTAAACTTTTGTTGTAAACACCTGCTGGCAATAGCACTACAAAAAAGGCATATAAAAGTACCCATATTCTGGAAAAGCTTGTGAACGTGCTTGCATGGAATTGTAACTCAGACGTTTTATGCCACAGTGATGACAGGAAGATGATCACTTCATCCAGACTGCTGGAACTGAGGAGCAGATTCCTCCCTCCATTGATCTGTGTTAACATATTTCACAGACACTTGATAGATTGCTTGAGGATCAGAATCACAAAGTACATCAGCAGCAAGCATTATTTTCAAACTAGTAAACCAATTTCTTTAAAGGGGAAAAATATTTTCTGCTGAGCGTTCATTTGACCGCAGCCAAAACGTCTTTGGATGGAAAGGGAGAACAAACCCTACTCATGTGACTGTAACACAAAAGCAGCTTCTTTTCCACAGCAAACATCTTGCAGAGGAACACATACCTCTCCAGTGACATCAGTGTGAGAACAAGCTTCAGACTGTTGGTGAAGTAAATGGGACTTGCAGAGTGAAACAGAACTGTGCTGGAGACCCTGTGCGCGCATCTCATGAACCTCAACCTAGGAAGGTCCCTGCTTATTTAATTATTTTAAACTATCCCTAATGGAAAGACGAATACATCTATCTAGTTATTTATCTTACAAACAATTTCTAGAAACAAACTAGTCTGTGAACCTTTATATGCAAGTGTAATGTGATCCACTTGTGCACTGATCGACAAACCATAGAGGAGTGGCAATAATGGAGGGTCCTGACTAATGGAGTGTGGTACAGTTAAGTGTGCATAACTCCAGGGTCCAACAAGAAAGAAGTGATAACCTCTTTGGACTGTAACATTGTTCTTTGTAGTTCACAGTAAATTTGTGGTTCTGCAGTCCTTAAAGTCTGTTTGGTGCTCAGTGGGTTTCCTCTACAGAATCAGAAAAGCGTAAACACTTTTGTCATATACATTTCTCGAAGGAAAGATTTCTTACCCAAGCTTCAAGATAAATTAACAGCTTTTCATTTTCAGGTTAAATTCATAGCAAGATAAACCAGTAATACAATTTTTCAGGGAAGAAGTGATTTTTTCTTACTACAACTTGAGGTCAAGTTGTTGCATAAAATTCTAAACATGATTAGCACAAAACTTGAGTATGTTTGGTAAAGCTTGTTTATCGGTTTAAATGTACAGTCTTCCACTGCTATCTTCACCTTTTCTTCTGAATGGGTCCGCTGTCTCCACGGATGTCCAGTGTAAAGGAGGCAATGTCTTCCCTGGGTCTTAGTGCATGTTCTGTCCTTATTCTGACCAGGCAAGCTCCCACAGCAGGCTGTTGCAGTCCAGTGAGTCTTCACTTGGCCACCTCCTCCCCACCCCTCCCAGTGAATCTATTATATTAAAAGTATCAGAGAGGCAGCTGTGTTAGTCTGTAACTTCAAAAAACAAACAGAAGTCCTGTAGCACCTTATAAACTAACAGATATTTTGAAGCATAAGCTTTCGTGATCAAAGATCCACTTTGCCAGAAAGCTTGTGCTCCAAAATATCTGTGAGTCTATAAGGTGTCGCTGGACTTCTTGTTGTGTTTTAAAAGTGAAAAGCTTTTGAGCCTGCCAGACTTATTAGCATAACATTGAACCTTTGAAAGAACCATTAAGTGGTAATGAAACCATTTAACAGGAGTGTACCAGCCCAGAGGTCTATATAATTTGTTTCTGAATTTACTGACAAAAGCAGCTGTACATTACTGTACAGGAACTTAGTTTAAAATTTGCTTTAAACATGTCATTATTTTGCAGCTGAAGATTACAAAATCACCTCTCTAAAAATATCCTTGCATAGGTTTTTAGATGCACAATCTGAGTATTCACCTTTAACCTTAAAAGCTTGGATCTTCAGACACAGTTCTTGAAATAAATTTGTCAAAAGACCACTCTTATCTAAACTACACATTTTAGTTTTAGTTACTATAGTACAAATATTTTCTTCCAAAGTCTTCCTGTCCTTTCTGTCCATCCCTGCTCTCCTTCATCATCATAGTCTTACTCCCCAACCCCACCATACCCCACCACGCCCTTCTGCCTTCAGAGACTGGTGACAGAGGGGGGGTTTAGCCAGCAGAGGCATGTCCACATCCCCTTCTGCCAGCATTGAACTCTCATGTGGCTATAGTAATGTGCTTCGGAAGTATGCAAATAAGCAGCCATTTGCAATCCCGAGAAACTCACTTTGCATAGCTCTGCTGGCAGCAGTGCTGAGCAGAGCTCTGTGTAGACCCAGCCATAGTGAAATTTCATAAACATGTTTATTGTCATGGAGATCACATAAAATAAATTAATGTTCCTTTTTTTAAAAAAATGGGTGTGTCTACTCTAGCCAGCTACTTCGAAGTAGCTGGCACAATATTGAAATAGTATGCATCACGTCTACATGTGCCGTGAGCTATTTCGATGTTGAAATTGACATTAGGCGGTGAGACGTCGAAATTGCTATTCCTATCCGAAGATGGGAATAGCGCCCTACTTCGACGTTCAACATCTAAGGAGGGCATGCGTAGATGATCTGTGTCCCACTACGTTGAAATAGCAGGGTCCTCCATGGCGGCCATCAGCTGAGGGGTTGAGAGATGCTCTGTCCAGCCCCTGTGGGGCTCTATGGTTGCTGCGTGCAGCAGCCCTTAGCCCAGGGCTTCCGGCTGCTGCTGCTGCAAGTGGGGGTCCATGCTGTGTGCATGGGGTCTGCAACTGGTTGTTGGCTCTGTGGATCTCATGCTGTGCAGACCGAGTGTGTCTGGGAAGGGCCCTTTAAGAGAGCGGCTTGGGGCTTTGCTGGCCCCTTATTTCGACGGGGAGCACTTGTGTGTGTGGACGCTCCGCATTTCCTTCTGGGGCAGCTCCTTTCAATGTTCTCCATTGCTACTTCTATGTTGAACGTTGATGGCACCAGCCCTGGAGAATGTGTAGATGATACATGTCGAAGTAGCCTATTTCAATGTTCTTACTTCGAAATAGGTTACTTTGATGTAGCATGCTAGTGTAGTCGTAGCCAATGAAATTTGTTATGAACACACTAAACCACTTTGATTAATTTAAAATGATGTCTTTGTTTCAGTGCTGTACATAGGTAATAATGTGGAATTATTACTTTCTGAAGGCTTTAGAGTACATTTAAAATATAAAATCAGCTTAGAAATGCCGATTAAAAAATATAAAACAGAAAAGAGCTGCAAGATGTAGTGCCTATAATTTAATGCTGTATTCAGCAAGACAATGCAGTTGCCCTTTCTACAAGGTTTTTGTGAATAAATCTCAGATCAACTTAAGTGTATATCAAAACCTGGTGACTGACTATTCTTATTCCCCACTGTAGTGCTTTTAATTAGGTACTGTCTGCATGTCCAGTTTTCACAATCTGGCATGCAGTAGAAAATATGCTCCATTTTCTTGAGAAAGAAATTTTAGAAGAGGTTTTGTTTTTCAAATGTCATTTTCCATATTTTGGTTTAGGGACCTGACAGGAAGGGGTGAGCAGAGAGAGGGGGAGAAGAGTGAGGCAGTGCAGGTGCCTGTGCAGGTGGGGGATGGGGCTGTGACAGAACCGGGGTGGAGTATGGGTGGGACCATAGGCAACGGATCTTCCCTCACCAAGCCTCAGCCTCACCCACTGCCCACGACTATCTCACTTATCTTTTGGACCTTCAGCCTCCAGGTCCATTTAGCAGCAGCACCCTCTTTTAATTAGGGCATGGGAACAGGCTTTTCAGGATAATTCCATTTATTTTCACATGTCTGAACATTGTTAAATCAAATAAAAATAGTAACTGCATGAGCAGGGGGTAAAAGGTGTTGTGGAATAAAACACCCCCAACAAGAGAAACAGTGGACCTGCACTGTATGAATGGCTTGCTATACTGGATTAGCTCCTCTTGCTCCCTTGCTGGTGCTGGGATCCCATCTCTGCATTCTGTCTGAAGACGCTGCCACATTCCAGTGCATAAATCTGACCTTATGGCTTAGCTTATTAGTAGCTGGCTAGGAAAGCAGTTATGTGTAATGGTCCTTAATTTTACAAATAGGAGAGTGGATGAAGTGGCAACCACCATTCCTCTTAGGAACCAAGATGGAAGAGCACTTGTCCTGGATGTGAATCGGTGAAGGTGCAGTGCTGAGAGTGTTGTCATTTCTAGCACGTGGTGAGGGACTATTTCAAAAACTGTTCTTGTGGAAAGATTTTTGGGGTCACAAATTACTTGGTTGTATTCTGCCTCCGTTCACTGGTCTGGTCTGCTTGTATTGGGCAAACTCCACCTGGGACACCAAAGCAGTTTAAAGAAAAGCTTTGGTCTGTGTCTTTCACTGCTAGCTATAGAAAGGGGAAAAACAAGGAACAGGAGATCTGCTAAGTGCCCATATTCTGTCCTTCAAACATCACTTTCGGGCCAGAGTAGGACTTTTGCACTGATTAAACTGGTTCATCTCATGTAGCTACATCATATAAATTTGAATAAATAAATTAATAAAGATGGCAATATTGTTGCTTGACAAGTTATGACAAGCGTAGGCCTTGAACAACGGCTGGTATGAAACATGCTCTCACTGTGTCAATGGAGTGAAACATGAGAATAAGATGCTCCTGATAGCATAAGTTATGAGCAAATATCTCATAGGTATAAAAATCTAAATTTTTTTCATTGATCAATGAAAAAACCTTATGCATTTGAGACACCAGGATTTTAAATTGAAAATTGGGCCTGTCCTACTAAAATTGAGCTGTACAATTGCTTTAGTAAGAGCAGTTTTACATTCACTTGAACTTTACTCTGTATGAAAATAGTATGTAAACAGCCAACAAGGACAGCAAAACGGGAATTAATATTGCCTTTTCCCCTGTCCTCACAGACAAATGCAAGTGGAGTGCTAAGGACCATAAAGAGAAATAGGATTAAAAAACCCACTGAGGCAACTCCCAAGTATGGCTGTCTGCTCACAGTAATTCATTTTCCCAAAAAGTCTGCTACGTATATGTAAGGATAAACTTTACTAACTCCTATACATTTTCTATCTTTCTTATTTTCAGGTAGGAAGCAGATAAGTCTAGAAAAAGATCATATATTGTTTCTGCCTAATTTGGCTTCTTTCTAATATTTTGTTGATTTACATTTATGTTACCATCTAATAAATAATATACATTAAGAGCCTTCTCACTCATTATTTCACAGTATTACCTTTCAGGTATGCCTTACCAAAGGGTTACCGTAAAGGCATGTCTACACCCTCCTGAAGCTTTGCAGTGTGAGCCTCAATTTCAAAGTGCTGTCTATGCTGTTGTTTAGAGCATGCTAACCCACTATCCCAACCTAGACTGGGAGACCTATGTCTGCAGGCTGTGTAAGCATACCCGAAGGCTCTAATTTACAGAGGTGGTCTCCGATTCTGGATTGTCAAATAAGTGCATGTGCAATTTTTTGAGACCAGATAATTGGGGGCACAAATTCTTTCACTGGACAGCAGAGATCTGATTTACAGACCTGTAAAGGCTAACTGCCTTGTCAATCCCTCTGCTCATTACAGCGCAGATACTGTTCTTTCTGGACGAGTCAGCAGCACCGCCCTCCTCAGTAGGCTGTGTCATCCATGCACACTCCTGCATGCACATCCAGGAGCTTGGGAGATGAACTGGGGATAATGTTTTAATGTTTTAATGTTAAATTGTCTCAATCCTATTCTGCAAGTGCCAGCTGAAAAGTGAGGGTAATTTAACCTCAGAAATCATTCGTTCCTACTGTCTGCTGAAGATATCAGTTGATTAACTTGGAGGATTTTCTAATGTCGGTATTTCTTTACTAAGCAGTACCTCCCCACCCCGCAATTGGTAGCTGGACGACAGCTTGTAGTCTTTTCCTGAGCTGGATTTGAACCAATGACACAGTGATAAACACTCCATAGCCCATTGAAATGAATAATTGCATGAGAGAAAAGAGGAAATAAAATACTAATAGCAGAAAAAAAATAGATTTCTTACCTTTATCCTACTGGCTGTAGGATCAGCAGGACTCAAACCTGACCAGCAACCAATAGCCTCACACTGCCCCAGCAGCAGCTGAAACTCAGGCACTCTGTAACCAACAATCTGCAGAGGTCCCATGTCCTGGGAAGTTACACCTTGAAGGAGTTGACTGATTTTAGTGACCCCTGCTTGGTTCCTTGTCCCTATACCCATGGACCATACCAGAAAGTGTCCTTCAGGTAACAACGGGAATCCTTAGCTAGCTGCCAGAAATGCTCTCTTCCTCTGTTCCTGAATTACTGGTATTGACCCTCAGGCTTAACTCCTCACTCTGGCTTCATCCTTGTCTTTTGACCCTGATTCTGACTCTGACCTCTGATTTCAGCCCTGGAATCCAGTGCTATTTTTACTTGTCTTGACAATTACTTTGGTTGCACTGGTCAGCTTCAAGCCCCCAACTACAGCAACAGACCTATTTCTTGTGAGACCCTTATACCACTGAGTCCCTTCTTTGCTCTGAGTTGCTGTTGAAGACAGTCACCTGTTTAAGTCCTTTTAAGACAATCCACTGTTGCCTGTCTGCTGGACAGCATAATCATAGCCAAACTCCTGAGATGTTGATTTGAACTTGACATCCCTTCTCAGTCAAATACTGCCTCACTTGACGAATAACCCTTTCACAATCGGTTTCCAAGTCGCCTACGGAAGTTGCCTAGAAACTAAAATTTCAGATACAAGTACAGAGCCAATACTTTTATCTTCAAGTATAAAAATGATATGTGAACATGAGCAATATAAAAAGAGTCAGTGAATAGTAAGCTTCCAATAGATACCTCACTTGGCCTACTTTGCACAAGATTTGGTGCGAAGCTAAACCAGGGATTGCAACAATGTTCATGTCAAAATCTAATAATGTCACAACTAGTGAAAGTGAGAAGATGATAATGGAATCTTCTTCACTGTCTGAAGTCACCCTATTTTTTTTCAAGATGGACTCGAAGATAGGGATGAAACGGACCAATAAGATCTTTTCCATTAACTTGATAATTGTGGCAAAGACTGATGGTTGGTGCTAGCTGACTATCATTTAATGGTTTCCAGGCCTGGGAAAAGCAACAATTGTCAGTTCTTGACAGCCTTTTTGGATCTCTTCAGTAGCATATATGGAGGTGAATACTTATCTCTTTGGCCCCAAATCCCTAAGAAATTCATTATAAATGCCAACCTTTCTAACAGCTTTTTTGCCTTGCTTATCTTTTCTATTGTGTATGTGGATGATAGTGGTGAGCTTTGTCACATGTTTAAAAGATCTCTTTCTGACCACTCTGACTAATTGGCTTGTGTTTCGGTCTTCAAGGTGTGAAGAGGTCACACTGGCCATCACTTTCTGTTCCATGGAAGGGGCTTCTTGGGCATAATGGAGTTTCCCCATCAGATGGATTAAGCTATTCTGCCCCAAGAGGAGGGCACTGGATAACAGTTGGCCTGTGGAGCCAGACCTTAGGGATGAAGTGTGTGTGTGTGGCGATTATAGCCTTTTCCCTAAATTTTCCTATTCTGTCCTGGATTAGAACACAGTGACTCTCTGAAAACTGAAACATAAGCAGGTCAGCTGCCCACCTCTAAAACAGTGATATGGGAGGAGAGAGAAATCTTTCAGTGCTCTCCCTCCAGAAGAGTCTGTGTGGGGGATCCAGATGGTTTAGGGGGCAGCAAGATAATGGGGGCAGGGGTAGGGTTAGAATATTGTCTCACAATTGAAAGCTAGGGGAACAGATGCTGCTATTTCCAAACAAGTATGGAATGAAGCTGAGCCAGTCAGTCAGGTAAAGATTTCCCCACAGATAAAGAATTTTCCTCCAGACTAGAAAGGCCAGAAATTCCATAGTCAAGAGGGACTGGATTGACATTTCTGGGATTCAGTGCATGTGCATATGCAAACAGCAGAGGTGGGATGAGCAGGTGCCTGTACAGAATTAGGGGCTATATGTATTCAAATGGTAAGGAAGGTGTGTGCACCTGTACAACAAGTGGGTGGGTAATGTAGAATGAATCGGGGTAGGTGTGGAGTGATAGCTGCCTCAGGAATGAATGAGTGTGTGTGTTTATGGGTGGAACAACTTGGAACGGAATGAAAACAGGTGTGGGGTGGAAATGAGTGAAGTAAGTGAAAGTTGAGGTGCATGTATTGAATGCATGTGGTGGCTGTGAGACAATGAGTTGATGAAAATGTAAATGTGTTCTTTTTCATTAGCTACAAATAACTTGTCAATTAATAATTTGCATATGTTACCAGGGTGCTTGTACTGCACAAATTGTGTTGTCCTTCTTGCAAAGTCACACTCAGGGAAAACTTAAGTGCCATATTTTGTGCACAGTGGCTCCGGTCTGACAGCAGGTTCTTTTGCCTGCTCTACCTAAGGTGGAAAAATTTTGCATCATGCTGGATACCTAGTGCATTCTTTCCCTTCCAACCCTGTCAGAAAACAGAGGCTGCTAAAAAGCAGAGCTGGTTGGCAGCAGCCAGTGATATTTTGGAAAAGGAGGGAAGAGGGCTGTCAGACAGCCTGAGACACTACATTTTTCATAAATTGAGGAACAGAAGTTTGACACAATGTCGGTTCACATACTAGGCTTTTATTAGGCACTGCTCACAAAGCGTCACTTCATTTGTTAGGCTCAGTGAGACGAACAGCTAATTACAATGGACTATATAGGGTGGCGATGGGCAAAGGGAAGCGATGGGGTGGGAATTCCCTAGCCCCTGGGTAGATGCTAACGGTAAGGCATAAGGAGCACAATCAGACAATAGTCTAAAAGGTTATATGAGTGCTCTGTCTATGGTTCAGGTTTACATGTTTGTTAATAGACAGGTGTTATCCCTCAGGTTTTCTCTTGAAGAGGATAGGCTACATTCCCATTCCAGGTCTTTTGGAATGAAGGGTGGCATGTCCCAGTAGGTTTTCCCACAGGTACATTCCTATATGGCAGGGTTTCCCCAGCTTAATATAGTTGGAATCTGGTTTTTTTCAGTGCCTTTTTATGCAGCCCAAAAATATAGATGCATATAAAAAAATGAAAAATGAATACTTTCACTTTTTATTACTTATTCACAATAGTAATAGTACATAATAATGTAACTCTTGATATAAAATACTTAAGTGCCTAACTTATTGTTATTACCTTAATTGTGTGGGAAAACACAAACTGTACCAAATTAATAGGATCGCACACAATAATCTGTATATTTTCTAAGGACAAGTATTTTTTTTCCAAGAACCGGTACTGGGTCGCGGACCACACTTTGGGAAAGGCTGCTCTGTAGCCTGGAGGCAAAGGGAACTATAAACAGTACATTACATTGGCAATAGTATACAGTTATCAATGCCACCCCTTTCGGGGCTCAGACTGGAATCAGAGGAATAGAGACCATCACTCACGCTGACATGTTAGTCCTCTTCCTGAACTAGGCTGGTATTCGAGAAGGACACACTGTCATCTCTCCCTCAACTGGGGAGCAGAGTCTGTGGGCCCTCGTCAGTGAGTTATGGGTCTATAATTAAAGATAAGTCCCAATTACTGCTTTTACACCCAGGGTTATGTTGTCTCAGTTCTTATTTTATGCCTAGTTACAGAGACTAAGGTTTGTTTTCCTATCTGTGCCATGCCATGTCTATTGCTCAGTCAAATCTTAGACCTTCATGCCTGTTTTGTCTAGACATATATTAAAGATTCTGAACAAAGACTGTGGCCAGAATCTTGCATAGTATTATTAGGATCTTAGCCCTTTAATAAATGCATTGCAAGTCCAAGTGTGGTTGTAGGCATGTCATACCAGCTCCAGTCTAGCTATCAGTGAACATCAGAATATAAGGACAGCCATTGTGGGTCGGATCAAATGTCCTTCTGGTCCAGTATCCTGTCTTCTGATAGGGGCTAGTGGTGCTGACAACTGTGGGCCCTGGGGCAGGTTGGGATTGGGGTGGGGACAAGAGTGGTCAGCTCTCAGTGACTCCTGGACCATTGACCTGCCCCCCTCATCCCCACAGCCATGCACAGGTGGAGCACCACTGCCATTGCATTTCAAAGGGTCGCCAAGCTCTGGCTGCCATTGCTGCCAAAGTAGCACTGGCAGAGTCCAGAGCTTTGGGCCCCTTGGAAACACCAGGCAGAACAGGTGATCCATCCTGTTACCCTTTCCCAGCTTGTGGGAAGCAGAGGCTAAGGACACCATGGAACTTCCTCTATGAACTTATCTAGTTCTTTTTCGAACCCTGTTTTAGTGGTGGCCTTCACAATATCCTCTGGCAAAGATCTCCACGAGTTGATTGTGCGTTGTGTGAAGAAATATTTCCAGTGGTAATAACAGTAAAGTAGACCTGATGCCACATACTGCAGAATGGTCTGCCATTGCCAACCTAGATACAAAGCCAGAGTTCATGTCATGTTTGCCTATCTATGCTACAATTGCAACTTCGCTCACCGAACACACATACCACAGGAGGAAAGACAGCAGAAGGGCACAGAATGGGCAGTGGCTCAGAGCCTAATATGCTTCTCTACCTGCTAATAACATTTTATCAGCCTTGCCTGATTTCTCTATTGCCTGCTCCAGGAACTGGCAGGAGAAAAGGGAAATCAAAGACTGGGGGTACTTGGCCTGGTCTGTCAGCAGGACTGGGGTGCAGTTCCTGTTCTCAAGCTGAGTGGTTCTCTGTCCAGGTTTCTTGAGATGGTTGAGAAGGTTATGGTCCTGACATCTTGTGCATATGTGAGTCAAGACAGGGAGTTCCTGCTTTTTGGGGGGAGAGTAACTGACAGGCAACTAAGAAACCTCTCCTAGGCTTCTTGCTTTTCGCACACCTGGGAGAACACCACAGGTGGGGGCAGTCTGTTTCTCAAGATAGCCTCTTGGCCAAGGTCTTTTCACGGCTGTCACACGTGCCAGCTCTCCTCATCATGGCATTCACTAAGCAGCTGTGAGTGGAACCCAAACCTCTGGATCACTGGATATTTTTAGCCTGCTGTCTCAGCAGGCTGCAGCACTGTTTTCCTCTTTGGCCTGCTTGGCAGATTTCCTGGACACCAATTTACTCTGTTGCCCTTTCTATGGAAATGGAGCCCCTCCCATAGCCTGCCTGTGAGCCTGAGGCAGGTAGACTAAGGGGCTCCATTTTGGCTGGGAAGTGCTATTATTCCCATTTTACAGATGGGGAGCTTAGACACAGAGAAACTGACTTGGAAAAGGTCACAAATGGTTTGTCACAGAGCAACATACTGGACCCATGTTTCCGTTCCTAACCTCTGGACCAGCCTTCCTCTCATGGCAGGCCCAATAGCTGTGTCCTCTTCAAAACATGTCTCTGCTGACTCTGTCCCTGACCCTGAATCCTCCCCCGGCCGGTTCCATGCAGCCGCTGGCCTCTCTGTGGAGTAGACATGGAGATGACGCAGAGACAGGCAAGGGCCTAATATGCAGCCACTGCATTCTACAGAGAGTAATCAATGTGAAGGAGCCAGAGGCTGTGAAGGGTGGAGCTGGGTATGATCCATGGTGGTGCTAATTAATTACTTTAAGAAATACAAATTAAATGTCCCCCAGGTTTAACCTAGATTTAAGATTGGCTGGTGGTACTTTGTGCCCTTCCAGACCAAGGTCAGCTGAACTCAACTCTTTGAAAGCCAGGAAATAAAGAAAAGCACACAAAGTTCTGGAAGCTGGAAACAGAATTGAAGTACATGCCAACTCAACCTTAACTCTGAGTGATGCCTCAACTCACTCATACGAGCACTCTGTCCTTGTAGATAATGCAGAACACTCCAGGAATCAGGAGTATGATTGCCTACAGCTGCATCTGTAACTGCTGAAAGCCAGGCTCCAACCTGGGACCTCTGTAGCTTAAGCTAAAAGCTGTCTGGCTCTCAGCTCAGGCTGTAGAGGACACTCATTCTTTCTCTGGGATGCAGTCTAGGTACCTCTCCTTGGGACAGTTAACCACACCTAGGAGTGTGGGTTACACATCATTCTGTCAAGTAAATGTAGTAACAGGAGCTGCCTCCACCTATCCTACTGTCAAATGCTGATCCTGCTCCACAGACACATCCCTCCCCCATTTACTAAATACTGTGACCCCCCTTCATCCTTTGTAGCATTCCATCTAATGGGCTCTCTTAGCCATTACTAAACCTATCTCACTGCTGGCAACCCCCCACCCCCCAGGATACTCTTGTGCCTGACTACTCACACACCACAGCTCAGCCCTGAAAGGAAGAGTGCTGACCCCAGGAAAGCGGTGCCTGCACACCACGAAGCATGAGGAGAAATGGGGACAGGAAGGGCTCGACACCCCCTGACCTGCAGGGCCCCCGCTATCATCCCAGCTTCTCTAACTCATCCCTTCACCTCTGGCTCGCGCTACGCCCAAGGCAGTTCGCCCCGTGGGAGCGCACGCGACTGATGCCCCGGCGGGCTGGGCAGCTGATCTCGCCCGCCTCTCATTCTTACATCTTCTGCGGTCCCTCGGGGAAACCGAGCCCCCCGCTCCCGGCGCACACGAGCCAGCCCAAGGCGCCCCGCCTGGGCTGAAACGAAGCGGGGAGGACGCGGGGAGGGGGAGGAAGCCGGAATGGGCCCGCGCTGAGCCAGCTCCCTCAGCCCTGGGCAGGGAAGCGGAGCAGCCCCAGCAGGGTGGGAGGCGGCGGTAACCCGCGCCCGCCCCCTCCCTCTTTGTCTCCGCGCCGCGGGGGCCAGCAGCTCCCCCCGCCCGCCGCCGCCGCCGCCTCCTCCTCGGCCCCCTGCCCGGGAGCGGGGCTGGCCTAGCCTGGCCCGGCCCGACCCGGCCGGAGGGCGCGTCTGCGCCGGCGGGGCTGGAGGCGGAGGGGAAGCGCCGCTCCCCGCCCCAGCGTGGGAATCGGCGGGAGGGGCGGCCCTGGCGCGGGCGGGAGGCAGGGAAGATGGCCGGGGCCGGCGCCGGGCTGCGGCGGGGGGAGCTGGCGGGGCCGTGAGCGGGGCGGGCGCTGGGCGACGCGGGGCCGCTGCCGGGCGGGGTTAGCGGCGGGGCCGGGCCGGGCTGGGCCCGGCTGCGAGCGGCGGAGGATGAGCCCGGCGCGGCGCTGCCGGAGCCGCTCGAGTCCCGCTCCCCGCGGGGCCGCTTGGTAGCGCTGGAGGCAGCGGCGGCGGGCGGCCGGGGCCAGGGCCAGGCGGCGGCGGCGGTGGCTGCGGGGCCCGGCTGGCGGCGGGCGGGCGGCGGCGGCGGGGCCATGCCGTGGCTGAGCGGCGGGCGGCGGCGGCGGGCAGCGGCCGGGGCGCAGGAAGGCGGGCAGCCGGCGGCGGGGGGCGGCCCGCGGGGCCGGGAGAGCTCGGAGCTGCCGCTGCCCGCGGGCTGGGAGGAGGCGAGAGACTTCGACGGGCGCGTCTTCTACATCGACCACAACACGCGGCAGACCTCGTGGATCGACCCCCGCGACAGGTAAGGGCCGCCGGGGGCTGCGTGCGGGCCGGGGCGAGGGCCGCTAGCGGCTCCCCTGGGGGTCCGTGGGGCTGGAGCCCGGCCAGGCCCGGTTACATCTGGCTGCACCCCCTCCCCCCCCCGGCGCGAGTAGGTCGGGTCGGGTCGGATCGGATCTGCTGCCTCCGCAGCGGGGCGTGTGCTGCTTTCGGACACCAGCGGGTTCGCGGGTAATGCCCCCCGGGTGCTCGCTCGGAGCTGGGCTAACCCCGCGGCGGTGCGGCTGGGCGGCAGGGGCGTCAGCCACCTGAGCAAGCGGCCGGGTTGCAGCGCTGGGTTTGCTGGATCTGGGGCGGCGGTGGCCTGTTTGTGCCGTGGGGGAGGTCTGCAAGCCGGGGAGGGCCGGGAAGGCCACATACCGCTGCATAGTTAAAGGCCTTTGAAAGTCACCAGTTGCCCTGGTAAACTTTAACTCAGCTCCCAATGTGAAAGAAACCAGCAGCTCTGGAGCACTTGAGAGACTAACAAAATGCTTTCTTAGGTGATTGATTTCTTATGCATCTGATGAAAGCGGGTCTTTGCCCACAAAAGCTTATGCTCCAAAATATCTCTTAGTCTATGAGGTGCCACAGGACTTCCTGTTGGTTTTTGAAGATACAGACTAACTCGGCAACCCCTCTGATACTACTAAGGTGAGGAGCTTTGGTGGGACAGACCCACTTCATCAGATCTGGAAATTCTATAGATCTGCTGAAGTGGGTCTGCCCCAGGAAAGCTCATCACCTAATAAATTGTACTGATAGTCTTTAAGGTGCTACATGACTGCTAGTTTGTTTTGTTAGAATACAGACTAAAACTACTACCTCTATGTTACTTTCCAATACGAAGTCAAAGAAATGCCTCTTGCTCTGGTCTCCTCCAAACTTATTGCTTGTATGTCAACATGAGTGTTGGTAAGGTTTAATAGTGGGTGCCATATCCCTTTGAAGTGGAAAAGTGCAGATATTTGGTGCATTGTGGTAGACGTTAGAGTTGTCATTTGTATGTTACTCCTCTGTATGCTAACAAGGCTACCACTCTGATATTTGTATGCTGCTAATATAAAAACCATTTCTCCTTCTCAAGCCTTGGCCCATCATTTCTTTCTCAGAAGACTAGACAAATATTTTGGGCTCCCCTGATATAAGTATCTTGAAGAGGCTTTGTGTGCAGTCTTTGCTTCTCTGCTCTAGAAACCCCGAACTCCTCCTCCTCCCATGAATCTGAACTATTTTAGATATAGCTGTGTTTTAAAGAAAGATGAAAGAAGTCAAGACCCTGGTATTCAGCATAATGGACGGTTGGAATAGGAGAGGCAGACCCAACAGAGAATGGGTAGATGATACAGTAGATTGATGCAGAGCTAGTCTACAGAAACTAAGCCACTCTGCACTGGGCAGGGCAAGGTTGAAGGAGATACTGAGGGAGACATCGGACATGACAGGAGCTCAACGTGTAGTGGGTGGTGGTGGTGGTAATTGTGTGTTTTTAAAAGAAATGGAACAAAAAGTCTCTTATAGTGAATAGATAAACCTGAATAGTGTTTTTTCCTAACACAGTAGTTAGTCCCTGTGAACACTTGCACATGCTTAACTTTACTTGCGTGAATAAGCACGCTGTCTTCTGAACTGGTGAACCCATTTCAGGTAGGCATGTGTGTGGTTGCAGAATTGGGTCTCCAGTCATTTCTGTTAAGTATTACAGTATCTTTTGACTTCTGATTTTTAATAGCTTATTTTAGGAGACAGAGCGGCACTGTCTGACGTTAGTGTCTGTACATAGTTTTGTGAGGTGTGTGTGTAATTGGAATCCCAGAGTGTGTGTGTGTGCATTTCTCAAATGCTATTATACAGTCCACTACACTGTAGCCTGACCATGCTGATTTATTAGCTGGTTTGGACAAATTAGAAACACAGCTGCTTGAGATATGAGGAAATAATATCATACAGTAATCTATTAGAAGACAACATTTAGGGAGAAATCTGGTAAATTAGTGTTTTTTCTAGTCAATTTGAGAAAAACACTGGCCACTACAAATAACTTTGGACTAGATTGTTACAAAATTATTTCACATTTTGGGCTTTGGAGCATGTAATAAATTGCATTAACTCATTGCTAGCAAGCAAGACCATCAAATTTTAAAAAGAGGTTTTACTTTTTTTAATAAACTTGCATCAGCTAAATGAAGAATTTATTATAATTTAAAGATTATAGAAGTGTACAACATTTATAGGTGTCATGATCTGGTAAACATAATCTTACTTTGAAGAGCTGCTGTAAGAAATTTCCACATACTATAGTTACTGAACACAAGTGTCAGTATTTTAGGTGTTGGTAAAATAAGAAACAGTTTGCTGAGTTACTTTTCTGTATTAAACACTTTTTTATATTAAGTGAAGTTGGAAAAGGACAGTTTGAACTTCGGCCAGAACTACCTTGCCAGAAATATGCAAGGAATGCTAAGCAGGCCACAGAAACATTTAAGTGGAGTCTGGTTTAAAGACTGTAATAATAATTTATTCAACTCCTGTTTTCTCGTACAATGGAACATTGCTGTTTTGGTAGATAAATATGCTGTTTATAAAGGTAAATGTTTTATTTTGAAACAGAACTTTGCCTGTTTGGTTCTCTGTGTGTATGTGTACACTTGTGTTCATGTACTGTACTTTTGTGTATTCAGTTGACAAATTTCTATAAGTGATTTTATACTCTGATGCTGTTGTTGATTTATTTAACATATGCAGTGGTGCTATAGCCTTTTCAGTCCCAGGATGTTAAAGAGACAAGGTTCGGGAGGTAATGTTGTTGTTTAATGGACCAACTTTGGCTTTGAATATGCTCCCTGAAGTGTGTCTGAAGTCTAGAATGTTTGTCCCAGTAGTCAGTCTCTGTTTTCCCTTGAAATGTAATGGAACGAACTCTTTCAGTATGGTTCTTTGGAATATGTGGAGCAAATATACTGAGTGCAGAGGAAAGAATTAAACAAGTGTTAGCATAACACCATTGAATTCATTACTGAATCTACCTCAGCATGCTCAAAATTATCATATACCTTAATTCTCTTAAATAATAATTTGGAATGTTGATATGGGTACAGTGTTATTTGAACACCAGTTTAGATTAATGCTTAATCTTCCTTTTGCTCACCAAGAATGCAGAATATGTGACAGTTTATTGAGTGAAGATTGACCCGTTTAACTTGAAGCAGATACTAAAGGTGATTTATATCAAGTTAGCACCATCAGCTTCTGTAGAACTTAAGCTTTCATTCTAGCCTTGTGGTTGCAAAGATAACCTTTCAAACGCAAACTCGGGATAAACTGGTGCTATGTTATCTTACAGACGGACATCTTTGGAGTATGCTGCTGCTAAGATGTTCCTCAGGAAATTCAGTAGACTGAAAACTGACCAGTCTTGTCAGTTTTCATTGTTGTTTCTCAGTGTCTTCTTGATGGCAACAAGAAGTCCTGTGGCACCTTATAGACTAACAGATATTTTGAAGCATAAGCTTTCGTGGGCAAAGACCTGCTTTGTCAGATGCAACAGGGAAGCTTTGTCCATGCAAGCTTATGCTCCAAAATACTTGTTAGTCTGTAAGGTGCCACAGGACTACTACTTGTTCTCAAAGATGCAGACTAATACGGCTACCTCTCTGATTCTTGGTGGCAGTGCAGTAAAGTCAGAATCAGGTTAACTCAGTTGTGTCAATGCCTGGGAAAGCTCTCAGCCGCTGAGGCAAATATATTGCAGCCATTCATTTTTTGGGGAAAAAGGACTTAAGACTAGGTTTAGGGTCGGACTGGGTTGAAGGTAGCAGTAGTCCACCTCCCATAGCATCAGGCAGGAGACAGGGGTAGGAGTAAAGTAGCAGAAATTACTCCCATTCCAGAAGTAGCCAGAAGATTTTGTGGGGTGAGTCCTCTCCTCCGCCTCATGTTTTTATTGTCTAGCAGCCAGGAGGCATTAGGGGGAAATTTGAAGCTTGGCCCACGTGTAGGATTTCCAGTTTTGGTTGGAAGTATTCCTAGAGATTTTATCACGTGACATAATCTTTAATTAAAGATTAATCTTTAATTCTTGGAGACTCCAGGACAATCCTGGAAGGCTGGCAACCCTATCCACAAGTCCCTGAAATTGTTAACCTCTACTAAGTAGAGAATGATAAGAAATCTGGAGCCCCCACCCCAAAGCGCATGTCAGAGGCAAGACTCTGTTAGGCATTCCAGCGTGCTCCCCATTCCCAGCAGTTTGGGGAATGTTTCTTCTTGTTGGGCATTACCTCCAGGTAGTAAGCATGCAGTGTTGCTCTGTCTGTTGTTTGAGTACAAAATTAAACCTACCAACAATTGTCTGGTTAACAAATTGATTGCTACATGAGGGTGGGGAGGAGAGAGGGGAAGGTTGAATTTAACTTTTAATGGATAATCATCACTTAGTGTGAGCTCCCCCTTCTGTATTTATTATACTTAGGCTTTGTAGTGTAGACATGGGCTATGTCCATCAATGTGGATGCGGCATATTCTGACAGAAGTTCTGATGGCATGGTAATATCATATTCCTGAATGACCAATACTTAAGCTGACAGGACTGTTGCTGCTAGTGGTTTTGTCAACATAACTCTCTTTGGGGGCATGATTTTTTTTTAGTTCTATATTTCTGACCAGCATGACTCCCCTTCTCAGTAGGGGCACTGGAATAACTTTTTAGGTGGAGGGTGCTGAGCATCATTGAACCAACTGTACATGATGGAAACTACTTCAAGACAAGGGGTGAAGCAGCACCCCTCGTTCCAGCACCTGGGCTCCTCAGGCAGCAGCAGATCCCACCAGTTGGTTCAAGAGGAAGATGTGTGGGCTAATAAGTGGAGGGTGGTGTGCCGTGCCGTGAATGAGCCTGGCAATTGCAGGAAGAGAAAGCAGGTTCCCCTGACTCAGGCAGCTGAATGCTGCTTTGGAGAATTGGATTCTAGTTTGGTTCTGTCACTTCAACCAGGTTTTCCCGTGTGATCGCTGATTGTGCTCCTCATTTTCTGGCTGCTGCTCCTTTTTGTTATAGTGCTAATCCCTAACTAAACAGGGTGTGCTCTCAGTGCCACCTGGTCTAAAGCTGTTTAACAGTTTTTGTCAATGATGTGGAAGAAAACAAAATAGTTGCTAATATAGTTTGCTCGTAGGTGAAACGGTAAATTGTGATGTTTGGTCACTGATCCAGAGCAGTCAGAATCAGTTGGTAAGTTTGACACAGTTTGCAAGGCGACGGTATTAAAAATACAGGCCATACCTACATACTGAGAAACTATATTCTGGAAAGCTTTGGATCTGAACAGGCTATAGAGCAGGGATTCTCAAACTTCATTGCACTGTGACCTCCTTCTGATGACAATTACTACATCATCCTGGGAGAGAGGGGGCGGGAGCCAGTGTCACAATGCCCCAGTGAGGCATGAGGGAGCTCGAGCCTTGGGTCCCATCAAGTCTAATGGGGTCCATTTTGAGGTCCTGACCTACAGTTTGAAAAATGCTACTTTAGAGGATGTAGAACAGTGGAACCCCACCTTTACAGTAGCACATCACACTTCAATGAGAGAAACAAACTTTTTTCAGCCAAACTGATTGTTCATAAATATCACATTTACTGTGGTTGGGGTCTTACTAGAGAGGTTTCCAACATAGTACTGCATACAACAAGCTAAACAAGGACCAAACACATGAATGTTTCAAATCTACCATAGAATACACAGTCTTAGACAGCAAGCACAGGCACATTTTCAAAATCTGCTCAATGCCATGCTAGAGAGGTTAAGTCAACAAGTAAACACTGAACGCAGGTTCCCATCCCTGTCAGCCTGTTGGATCCAGGACACAGCATTTGAACTGCATCCCAGCTCCAATGGGCTCCTGCCCTCTCTCCCTCTTGCTGGAGCAGGGCATGGGGGCAAGCTCCCACCAGGTCATTCAGGCTGGGAAGCTGAATTTCAGCTGCATCACAGTGTGAATGGGGTTTTGTGGGGTTGCCATTTCTCCTCATGGTGGCTCTGCAAAGAACGCCACAGCAGATGTGGGGTCATCAAAAGTGCCACAGTGAGGGGGAATTGACGACATTTCATGGAACACTTGGACAGTTCTCATGGCACACTGGTCATAAACCACAGATGTAGAAGGTAACTTTTTCCAGAGCACTGCACTGGAAAATCTTGTTGAATTTGTTTAACATATATCCTGGGTGTAAAAATGAGGATATTGCAACAGACAGTTAATATTTTCTTCTTATATGGCATTAGAGAGACCTCTGCTATGATACTGTGCAGTTCATTATGAAGGATGTTGAAAAATTGGAGAGGGTTAAAAAGAGATAACAGAATGATTTGAAATTTGGAAAAATATTCCTTCCAATGACAAACAAAGAGTTAAATGAATTTATTAAGGGGAAAGTTAAGACAGTGACCTAATTAGAAAGAAGTTTAGGGCTGCGACTTCACGGACCTTTGCTAATTTAAAGTCACAACAAGAAATTATGGAACTGGAAGTTAGAAATACTTAAAAGAAGAAATAAGATACACATTTAATTAACATTTGGAAAAAATAACCAACTGGCAAGCCCTGAAATCTCTAAAATAATATCGGTTATCTTTTTATAAAATATTATGTAGTCCGGAGGGTGTATGGGGTGTCCAGGGATGGGTAGCACCTCTGGTGTGGGGACTTGCCGTGTCTCTTCGGGGGCAGTTCATGCACCTTTGGTCCCCACCTGGCACCCAGCTCTCACCTGTGGCTCCAAGAAGCTGTAGCATGCAGCGGCCACACCCCGATAAACCACTTCAACAGGTGGGCTAAACCAGGTGAAGGTAGCCGGCAGGTCTGAAACCTACGGTGAGATAGGGAATTGCCTATCCCAGCATGCAAAGTCAGCCCTGGTGGACTGGGTGGATAAGATCAACAGCAAGATCCAACGATGAGGAAGGTGGTTCTGCAACACTCTGTGGAGAGTGAAGGGCATGACAAGGGACCCAAGATGGCATGGCCATTCACTGAAGCCTAGGAAGTCCCAGCTGTGACTACTTTTCATACCACTGCAACTCGGCTTCTGAGGTCGAGAGAGTGGAACTGCCCCTGTGCAACAGCTCTTCCACTTTAAACATTCTCCTGCACAGGTTCTTTGCACATTCTCATCACTTCTGTCTACCTCAAAGACCTGCGGTGATGGCAGAGGGGCGAAGCGACATGTGGAGGTGACCACTGGGAGTCGTAGCTCCAAAGGTGCATGTAGGCAGCCTGTGGACTTTAGTCTTGATCAGCATCTGGGAAGAAGGCATGCCCAAAGACTTGAAGGATGCCACAGTTATCTCACTCTTCAAGAACAAGGGCAGCAAAGCTGACTGTGGAAATAACCGGGGTATCTCCCTTCTCTGTACTGCTGGGAAGATCTTGATCACCAGCATCTCGGAGGAGAACCTACCAGAGGCACAGTGTGATTTTCGCCCAGGCCACAGCACCATTGACATGATCTTTGTTGTTCATCAGGTCCAGGAAAAGTGCACAAAGGAGAACTTGGATCTGTACGCTGTCTTTATAGACCTGACCAAGGCTTTTGACACCGTCAGCAGAGAAGCCCTGTGGATTATACTGTCAAAACTTGGCTGCCTGAGAAGATTTGTTAACCTCATACGCCTGTTCCACGGTGACATGACTGGCTTTCTTCTTTCAAATGGCGAATCCTCAGATCCATTTGAGATGTCCAATGGTGTGAAGCAAGGGTGTGTGGTGGCCCCAGTGTTGTTCAACCTCTTTTTCACGTGCATCCTCAGCCACACAGTTAGGGACCTGGACCATGGAGTCTACATAAAATACAGACTTGATGGGTCACTTTTCCACCTTCGTCGTTTGAGTGCTAAAACCAAGATGCTTGAGAGGCTCATCCTTGAAGCCCTTTTTGCTGACGACTGTGCACTTATGGCACACAAGGAATCTGATCTCCAGCTCATTGTCAACAAGGTTGCTGATGCCACTTGCTTCTTTGGTTTGACCATCAACCTAGGAAAGACCGAGGTACTGTTTCAACCTGCTCCAGGATCTGCTGCTCTCCCTGCTTCAACCTTTATTGAAGGAACAGAGTTAAAAACAGTAGAGGAGTTGAAGTA
This sequence comes from Carettochelys insculpta, assembly GCF_033958435.1. Classification (NCBI taxonomy): domain Eukaryota; kingdom Metazoa; phylum Chordata; order Testudines; family Carettochelyidae; genus Carettochelys; species Carettochelys insculpta. The sequence continues at coordinate 144,736,197 of NC_134137.1, forward strand.
CCTTGGCAGTGTGATAGCCAATGATGGCTCCCTTGACAAAGAAATCAATGCCAGAATCTGCCAGGCCAGGCGCTAGGACATCTGAGAGTGCAAGTGTTGAATCAGCACAATATCCAACAGTCCACTAAACTGAAAGTGTACAAGGCTGTAGTCCTGACCAGTCTCCTGTATGGCTTTGAAACCTGGACCTTGTACAGCAAACCTAAAAAATGCTGGAGAGCTTCCACACATGCAACCTGAGGTGAATACTGCACATTCGATGGCGGGACAGAGTTACAAACCTGGAAGTCCTGGACAGAGCAGGAACCATGATCATCGAAGCCATGATTCTGAAAGCCCAGCTTCGCTGGACTGGGCATGTCATACGAATGGAGGAGTCAAGAATCCCTAAGCAACTTCTCTATGGTGAACTCTCCCAGGGCAAAAGGGATCAAGGTAGGCCTTGCAAGAGGTATAAAGACTGCATGAAGGCCAACATTGCTCGTGCTGGTTTAAAACCAGTTCAGCTAGAGCAGCATGCAAAAGACCGAACAGGCTGGCATGCTGTCATATGATACATGTATGACAACTTTGAAGAGCAGTGACACGTACACCTCATTGAAGCTTGTGAGAGGAAGAAAGCAACAGCAGCAGCTGCACCAGCAGAGCCAGGACAATTCCCTTGTCCCCACTGTGAACACCCATGTCCTTCAAAGCTTGGACTCCTCAGCCTGCATGCAAGTCCACAACCAATGAGCCTGTGCAAGCTCAAGACATCATTGTTGGACACGACGGACTACCTACATATAGTCCAGGATTTCTCAGGCTTTTCTGAATCTACTTTAGAATTTTTTTAAACTTGGAGGCTCCCCCCACCCCACAAGTCATGACTGTGTGCAAGATGCCATCTCAGATTTCCATTTAGATCCCTGGAAGAGCTTGGATTTTTTTTGAAGGTTAAAACAGTAGTTGAGATTATTTTCTATTCCACTCGGCAATGCTCCTGTGCTGCATTCTGGCAGTACTCCTCAACTTTTATAGGCTTCCCTCAAATCACCAGGCAACATCCACCCTCATGCTCCCTCAGCTCCATCTGTTGCAAGCTTTCTGTCACACTGCACTGCCCTCAAATTACCTGGCAGTGCTCTCACTGGGCAGCTGCTCCACCTCAGTTGCACATCCATAGCTCTCCTCCTCCAGGGAGAGCAGAAGGGTTGGGTGGTTGTGGAGGGAATTCCTCCCTGGGCGTTCTCTGTTCCACACCCTTCCCTCACCATGCTCATCTGGGTTCCTGGTTGTGGTGGGAACCCCCTTCTACCCAGAGATGCTGTGACTGGCAGCACTGCAGGACAATCACAGCTTTTCAGTCTGTGTTTGGGGCTCTCTAAAGCAGCTCATGGATCCACTTAGAACATCCTGCAGCTAGTCTTCCATGCTCAGGTTGGCTGACTTTGTTCTGAGTTACTTGGTCCCTCTTCTCCTTGCTCCCCGCTTCAGGATTTGCTCTGAATGCTAGACTTATTGGCTGGATTTTTATGGCCTACACAATGCAGGTGGTAAGTCAAACACAGAATCACAGCTGTCCTGTTTAGCTTTTTAAATATATTAGTCTATTTCTTTAAATTGCTGGAGAAATAAAGGTGCAAGTATTTTTTACTTTATTTAGTTGGTGCATCCCCTGAAGCTTCAAACATGCTTAACTTGTGTATGTTTGAAGTGTTTTTGAAGGAGGTGTGTTGGACTAGTCATTGTTGGGTACTACATTAAACTTGTGTCAGAGAGGTAGCCATGTTAGTCTGTATCTTCAAGAATAACAAGAAGTCCCGTGGCACCTTATAGACTAAGAGCTATTTTGGAGCATAAGCTTTTGTGGGCAAAGACCAGCTGATGGGCAAAGACCATCTGATGAAGCAGGTCTTTGCCCATGAAAGCTTATGTTCCAAAGTGTCTGTTAGTCTATAAGGTGCCACTGGACTTCTTGATGTACATTAAACTTGGTGTTTACTTAAAAATGGTAGCTTCTTTGTTGTTCTTATTTGATAACTGAAATCGTCCTGGTTAACAACTTGTACTTGATTTTTTGACCCACGGAGCATTATGGTGTAGATACTTTGAAACAATTGAAATGGTTATGGTATTATTTGTTCCAAAATTATGCGTCTGTTCTGGGGAGAAAAACAATGGCAGTTATCTGTCTCTGTGTTGATTCAATATCCACGTTACCTAATTAATGTCTTTGGTATCCTATAGTGTATCCAATCTTGTTGAACACTGATGTTGCACTTCCTGTGGCACAAAATTTTGAATAGTACAGGCTTAAAATTTGCTGAGAGTCATGTTGTTAAGTTACAGAAGGAAGAAATTGAAGCTGCTTTCCAGATTACACAGATTATCTCTCTCCAAAAAGCGAAGGATTGTTTCCTACTGTACAAATTACAGATTCATGTGTTAAAAAGTATGTTACTTTTTTTTTAAAGTTTAGATTGGCTAACCTGACCATAAATGTTTGTATTACTCAATTTTTTGTGACATCTTAAGAAGGACAAAAAAAAAGGTAGAGTGCTGTGAAACCATGACAAGAAGAAAGATAAGCTGCTAAATGATTTGTCAAAACTCACAGAAATTAAATTTTATTTTATGTACTATATAAACCCTGGGGTTTCAAATGCCATTATAAGTATGAACTGCAAGGGATAGGAACATTGTCCTTAACTGCACGTAAAAGGCGGCGTGCTCCAGAAGCACTGAGAAATAATACACGTTTAGGTGTTACCGAACAGGAGTTTAAATATTAGCTGCCGGTAAGTCAATCATAGATAAGTTGATTACGTCTATAGCTATAAAAATGGTAGCTAGAAGGCATATCAAAGAACATTTTTGCTCTGCTTTTCAGCTTCTGTCACTTGCTGATCTGAGAATGAATGACTTGAGATTTCAGTCCTGAGTACAAGATGCAGATTTAGGTTTCTGTTTCCTTGAGCAAGATTCCATATAGCTGTAGAATCCATCAATATCAGTTTAGTTGTGTTAGAGGCAAAAAGTTAGTTATAGAGTTTGAAGTATGATGATAACAGTATGCAAACAAAAGAACAAATGCTGTACAGTCAACAAAAGAAGAATAGGAACTTGTATCTAGCAGAAAACTTCCCCCCCCCCGCCCCACACTCTCTACTACATTTTTCCTTATCCTTCATAAATTATTGAATAAAATGCTTGCTTTGTGGGGCTTTCAGTGTTGTGGTGGAAGTGTGTGGGAGAGCACTTTTATAAAGATACATGTGGGTCTCTACAAAAATACGTGTAATTGCTTTTTTGACAGAATGAAATAAAACTACTTTTTCTGTCTTCAGTTTAAAAATAGCCCTTCCTGAATGTCATGTCCGCTACAGATGTGACAACTTAGATTCTTCTGCCCAGGGAGCAAGCGCCACAGATTCTTAACATTGACTGCAGCATTGGCTAATGAAAATAGAAGTGTAAGGTATTTTCTCATCTTGGTCTTCTTCCCAGTCAAATATAGACTATGGTAGCATCTGTACTAGTACAAACAAGGATAAAAAGAGAAACAAAAGTTGCAAAAAGGCTAGATTGTGGCCAGCCCCCAGGGAATAATGTTTTTCGTGTTTCGACAGTAGGATTCTTGTTTTTAGTTTGGAGTACCACCTGATTTGCTAGGTGCATTGTCAACATCAAAGATATTCTCTGTCTGAGGCCAGGTCTACATTAGGCCTTAAAAATCTACTGTAGATGAACACTTCCAGCTATGGCGACTGTGTAGCTGGAATCGCCTTACGTATACTCGATTTACCTGACCCCCCGCACTGAGGGAGGTCGATGGGAGAAACTCTCCTGTCAACCTACCTCTCTTACTCCTCATGAGATTGAGGCGTACAGGGATCAACTGTTAACCTGCTGATAGTTTGATTTTGCGTGTCCCAACTAGGCAAGTGAAATTGAACCCCAGAAGATTGGCCCTGACTGGATGCCCACATTTATACTGTAAGCACACTCATGGTAAGATACCACTGAGGTGTGTTGAAACAAAATTAGGGTGGGAGGGCAGGGAAAGAGGGTGAAGTAGTAGGAACGCCAGGCATCATATTTAAGACCTTGTCTACACTGATTTGCATTGGTTTAACCAAAGGTGAGTTTACAAGTGGCTTAGAAGAACAGGTATAAATTTAATGTAAATCTATTTTAAAACGGTTTCTATTGATTGATCCGAAGTTGGTGAGGACTTACGATAAATTGAGTCAATTTAAAATACGAGTACAAATCCTTAGTTAGATAGCAGTCTAACAAAACTGATCTTAAAACAAAAACAAAACAAAACAAAAACCAACAAAACCACCAACCCCCCCAAAAAACCAAGATTGTATTATTTAAAATATGTAGGTTTAAATTTTTGGAATTAAAATAAGATGTGTGTATCGGGTAATAGTGACTCTCTGAACAGGCCATGTGCTTAGTCATTATCATTAGTTTGGTGTCATGGTGAATCTCAGTCATTGGAAGGGGTGAAGGACAGGGTATTGGCTGAATCATTTTGGGAAGGCATTTCAGGCATAATGGCTAGGAAGGAAGAAGGCATGGAGGTGTGCTTGAGGAGTACAGGTGAGTTATGGGGGCAAACGTCCTTGGCTAAGCAAAGTGGGTGTGTCATACACTGAGACAGAAGATCAGCTGAGGACCTAGATGGTAGGAACCAAGTTTGTATTTGGTACAATTAGGATGGGAGAGCCAATCAAAATAATTAAAGTTTTTGTGGGGAAGAGGGTAATATGATCAAAGTGGGAGGCTAAGGTGATTTTTCTGGAAGCTGTTATTTGAAGTAGTCAGTTTTTTTAGTTGATCAAAGTTTTGTTGGTTCTTCAGTGAAGTAAGATTGGAATACTCAAGGTCAGAAAATATGGGGTGACGGTAAATGAAGCCTGAGGTGACATATGCAAACTTTGCTTCATTGCTGGTTATTGCAGCATTCATACTGAGGAAAGTACTTCTGATTCTAGAACAGTGGGCCATGGATCTATGCTGCATGGTAACTTGAACATCAAACTAGACCTTGGTTGGCCATATCTGGAAGTTCTGGATGTTTTGTTGACTGATTTTTGTTCTCTCTCCTTTTCCTTCCCTTTTCTAGGTACATAATTTTAAATAGTTCAATCACAAGTTTGTGATCACTTTTAACAGTCCACTGAGTGATTTGTCATCCATCCTGCACACTCTGTTCAGGGAGGATAGCACTGTGTGTATTTGAAGTGGTTAAATGAGAGCTGGTGGACTTCTTGCTTGTGTTCTATAAAGAAGTTTGTTTGAGTCTATTTGCTGGGCGTATTGCTTGTGTGAGGAATGTGGCAATGGTCCCTAAATATGCAATTGCTGGTTGGGTACAGCTCCTGTAGCTTGCAGAGTGGAAGAGGCGTTCTGTGCCATGGCTTCAGTTTTGCTGGGTGAAGAACCTGCTTGGCAATCCAGTCTGAATTAGTGAAAATGAAAGACAGAAGTTGCTGTTTCTTTAAAATACTAAAGATGAATTTTCTATTTCAGTACCCTTGTTGGCAGTGAAACAAAAAATAAAATGAGTGCAGTTATCCAACATCCTTGAACCAGAAACTGTGAATCAAAGAGTAGCTTTCAAAGCTTTCTGAGAGATTTATTTTCAGGGTGAAGTATCTGTGGTGGATCTTCTTGGGACTCTCTTGATTAATATTATATTTAGCTTGAGCCTGTTCAGAAAGAGATCAGATTATTCTTCTTTATGGTAAAAAAAAGTGCGCTTCATATCACCATTGAGAGAGTTGGATTTCCAACCTTATTTTAATAAATCAGATATGAAAATACATACTAATGGCCAAAGCTAAACATCTGAAGTGTATGTTAAGTTTTTGAACATCATCCTCCTGATTCCAACAATACCCTACAGTAAAAGGGCGGTTTGTTTATTTTTCAAAGACTAGTGCAGTATTTCATAGTTATTTAGTACTAACAATGTGTATGCCACTTCACAGAAAAGGGATTTTGGCAAAAGTGTTTTGAATTCGAATTTAATTTTGAAATGTAAATTGTTTACATGAAGGATTGTTTAGATATCTAGTTTTTAAAAAAAAGCTTTAAAATAATTATGAACTAAAAGTTTTGTATGGAAAGAGAAGACTGAGTCGTTTAGTTGATGTTCAGAAAACAATGCTGGTGTTTGTTTGTTTGTTTTAATCAGTAATTTCCCAGTTATGCATCTACTGTTTCCAATAACTGAAGGAATTATGCCTTCTTAGCTGAAGGTGATGATGATGAATTTCAAGACCTATTATTGAATATGGTTAACAAATAGTGAAATGGTACAATTACTGTTAGACCATGCTATTAAAATTAGTTGATTTTAAACATACTATTAGCAATTTAAAATATGTTCAGAATGCAGTAAGTGTGAGTGTTTAATGTTGTAGTCAGATTTCAAAATACAAATGAAACCTTTAGCAGTTCAACAGGCTTCCATCACCGGCGTGAGAGAGCTAGCATTTACTGTTAATATTGTGGTAGAATTTGTAATGCCTTAAAGTGTCTTGGGGGCCATTGTATTGAATTTGTGAATTATTTATGTATAGATGTGCTCTGTGACATGAGGGAGGATTGCTAAAGCTCGTCCAAGAACTAAAAAACGTGGGTTGGACTGATTGAAATGAGTTACCAAGAGCAACCACGTCTTGTCAAAAGTTGATCTAATTTGGTGTCCAGTCAACCCTTTTGACTGGACACCCAAAGTCCAGTTACTACAAGCAGAGGAGGTGGGAGGTTCTGGGTCATTATCAGTTACAGGTCTTTCTCGGTGCTGCCTCCTACCTTTGTCAGGCAGCTTGAGCTCCCATGTCTTACTCCTTGGGCAACTCCCTCTTGACCCAGATGGTATGCCGAGCAGATTGGAGAGGAGAAGGGGAAGAAGGAGTGGACAGGGGAGTGGGATCTCAGGGGAAGAGGTGAATTGGGGCTGGGGCTCAGGGGAACAGATGAGGCAGAGGCGTGGGGCCTGGGCAGGAAGACGCAGGGCAAGCGAGGTTCCAGCACTCCCATGGAAAGTCTGGTTTTTAAATAGTACCAACTTGGCAACCCTAGATAGGTATACTTCCTTGAAGTGGCTTGCATATACTGCTTCAAGCTGGGTTTTCTGGCTAGTCAAACATAGGAAGGTCTTATGGCATAAGACTTCTGAGTTTAAAAGACCCATGTTGTGTTTCTGCTTCAGCAAATGGATAGGGCCATGGGTAGTCACAGTTCTTGCAGAAGGATTGGAATGACTTCAGCTTATTAGGGCCCCACAAAACTTTGATCTAAGCATCATAAGACTTCTGGTAAGCTGTAAGCATGCATCAAAGGATTTTTCCTATAGTGCTTTTACCTTAAATTTAAATGTGCATTTTTAGAAAGAGTAGTAACTGGGAACTGCCAGAAGTACAAATAGTGACTTTCTTGGAGAAAAAATAATGGCTGTTAAGCAGACTGACTTGCTGGGGCTATCATAGTCCATGACAGGGTAATGTGCAGCCTTGAAACCCAGTGGTCAAAAGGGAGTGAGGGAAAAGTTGTCGCCTAGAGCCAGATGGTAGGAACAGATGAACAGACTAGTTACTCTTGCAGTGCATCATGTGGAGGAAGGTCAGGAGATAGTTGTAGTTAACCTGAAGCTGTGATGAATATTATTCAGAATGAATGGAAAGGTTTTACCAATGCATAATTTCCAGCCATACTTAAAGCCCTGTTCCTACTTATACATGCAGGAGTAATAAGCTTATAGATGCAGAATTAAGCTTGACAGAATTTAATTTTTATTACTAAATCATTTTAGTGGATAAAATCAATGTTGATTTTTAAGCCTTGTAATTTTTTATCAGTTCAAACTTTCACAGTTTTAAGTGTTTGAATTTTGTCTTGTTCTTTTGTACAGCAACTCCTCAATGGACAATTCAATTCAATATTCAGTATCATTTATTTAGCAATCTTAAAATATTCTCCTTTTGAAATGTTGCCCTGATTTCATCATGTTAATTTGCAATCTTCTAGCTAAGTAACCAAGCTCCTTGAACTCCAAACTATCCCTGCTGTCTCTCTGGTGGCAGGTTGAATGCAGACCTATTAATACAGAAGGAATTTTTCTACATATTCATCATAAAAGTTAATTAAGCTAAAGTTAGCTTGTGGAACCTGTTAGCCTATTGCTTACATTTTTGGAGAGAAAAACCTTTTTCACTGAATTTTTACAAATATATTCTGGACTGACACAAGTTCAGCGCATACCCTAATGCTGCTCTCAGGATGATGGACAGGCTCTGGGGAAGAGAAGTGGGTTAGATTGGGCATGGAGTCAGTCATCAGTGTGTATGTGTGCTCTTGATAAAAACTGGTTTTAATTTCACCAAGTTCTCAGCCTTTGAAAATTGCAATTCATATACACACAGTATGATTTTTAGGCAAGTTTTTTAGCCTAGAACAGTGTTTCCCAAACTGTGTTCTGTGGAACATTGGTGTTCCATGTGACGCGAAAAGGTTTTCCATGAAAAAAATTTTGATGCTAGTGATATTTTTCCTTCTAATATATTTAATATGAAATTGTGTGTATCAAAACCACTAAGCTGTTTGAATAATATTTTGATTGTAGTTATATTAATCTGTACAGTGTGTTCATAATATAATTATTATGCAAATCGTGCCAAAACAATCAGAATTGATTCGGATAGTTTCAGTATGAGGCGTGTTCAGAGAACTCTCGTGATATTGCACCAGATTTGAGGATCCAGCTCTCCAGCATCAGTCCTAATAGTAAGCAGATTTTTGATTAAAAGATGTGAAAACACTCTTCTCATTAAAAAAAATTCAAATGTTAATATTTTTATACTCCAATAATTCTCTGTAAAAATAGCAAATGTATACAAACAAAATTGAAAAATATTTTTCCATACCTAATTTGTTTTGCATTTTTTTTTTTTAAGTTTTAAGGAAGGACAGTCATTTTTTCCCCAATAATACCGTCCTTTCTATTTTTATGCAAATAGACAACCTTAACCATTCTTCTTTTGGTTGTTATATTGATTTTTGTTTTGGGCTTGTACTTAATTTTTAATTTTATACTTAATTATAGGGTGGCTAACCATCATCCTATCAGAAGGACACTACTTGTTCATACAGGCTACGGTTACACTACAGTGCTCTGTCGAAAGAAGTCACTGTCAGAAGAGATTTCCCAACAAAGCTTCTGTCCACAAAGTGCGGCCACACACAAAAGCCAGTCAGAAGAGTGCTCCACTCTGTTGACAGAGCAGCTGGACTGCCTGGCTGCTCTCTTGGCAAAACAGGCACCTGGAAGCACAGCAGACAGGGCTACCCGTTGTTCTAGATGCCCTGTCTGTCGAGGGAACGCCCTTCCCAGAGCATCCACACACCTAATTTTGTTGACAGAATTTGTTGACAGCAGTGTTGCGCCTCATGGCTGAGAGGCAGAAGGCTGCCGGGAAAAGTGCTGAGGTTTGTAACTAGAGCCACAAGTGATTTTCTCTAATTTTTTTGTTCTTTACAAAATAAGACCTCAAAAAACCCTAACTCTTTTAAATAAACTTTTGAACATTTCAAGTGGCGGTTTTTCAGTCTGAATCCCTTCATGCCATCCCCCACCCCTCCAACGAGCAGGCATGGGTTTCCTCAGTATAGTCTAAGCCCAAAAATGTTCTGTGGGCAAATAAGTTTGGTAAATGCTGGCCTAGGAAGAGATGTGTAATGACTTTTTTTTTTTTTTTTACTAGGGTTATTGATTGATTGCAGTTAATTTATGCAATTAACTCAAAAATTCATCACAATTAAAATCAGCTTAACAACACTGCTAAACGATAGTAAAGAGATTGTACTATTATGCTTGGAGAAAATTGAAAAATACTGTTTTCTGTTTGCAGTGCAATATTTATAATTAAAAATATAACGAGTGCTGTATACTTCATGTATGTGTCATAAATGAAATAAAACATTTGAAAAGGTATAAAATATCCAAAATAAAAATATGGTATTTGGTTGTCTAACAATGGGATTTTTCACACTGTTAATCACTTTTTTTAATCTCATGATTAATTTTAATTGCTTGACAGCCCTATTTTTTTAGTCACTTGAATTATTCTCAATTAAGTAGGACTTACTTCCACGCATATTCAGAGAATATCGGTGTGGTACTAAAGCTTGCTGCCTGCTTTTGCCTTGCTTAACAGAAAGCCTCCTCAGCCAAGGTGAATGTGCACAGGGCGTGAAGGTAGGAACATCTGAATATTGATCTTATTCTCCTCCTTCCACTGATTTGCCTTTCCTTAATTCCATGCATAACCTTCATTTAGCATTGATTCAGAAAAATACTGAAGACCATAAGTAATCTGATTAAAGCTAGCAACCACAAGATCCCTTGTTTTCCATCCTTGTGTCCATTCCTCTGGAGCACCCATGTATCATCATTTTCAAGACCCTCTGGAAATTTTTGCATAAACTTGGATTTCCAAGTTTTTGTCAATCTCTAGACACTGAAGAATGAATACAAAATATTTTTGATTAGTTTTTAAAAAGTTGCTTCAGTTTCATGCTCGTGAACTCCAAAAATAAGGTAAATGTGATCACAACTGCTTTTTTTTTGGGTGTGTGGGGAGGGAGTGGTTGTTTTACCTACATTTCTTTGTAAGGCTACTTCCATGCTCAGTCTTGTTTTTGAATACCCTGTCTCACAGCTTTCACAAAAAAGAATCGCATGCTGATTTGGGCCAGAGGAGAATCTCTAGGACAGTTTGTCAAGGTTTACTGAGATTATAACATCCTGAGCAGTTTTCAGGAAAGAAATCTTAAAACATATTTTTAAAAAGCTCTCTTCTCCAATTTTGTCTGAAAAATTCAGAAATGGCTTAATGTAAAGCCTTATTTTATACTTGATTCTCAGTATAAATCACCTTGTTTACATTTTGTATAAGCTTAGTGTACATTTTGTAGTGTTCCTATTTAAATTGTTCTTCCACAGAAAATACAACTTCAGTTTGTATGTACTGGTTGTTTGCTCGATGCTAACTGCTGTTGACATTAGTTAAATCTTGCAATCAAGTAGACCCATGTTGTGGTCCTGGATGACTCCGTGCTTGTGTGTTTAAACACAGATATTTAAGTCAATTGTTACAATATGCTCTTCTCTTGGGGGTAGCTTTTATTCATTGAGACCATGTATGTCTATAATAGGAAATGAAGTGCCTCATTCACAGTGTACCACATGAGTATCCCTAGTATGTCTCCTTGTAACCCAGTATCCCTGAATTCTGTGGTAACTGCCTACCTTAAAGGGTACATAAGTAATCCATTGGCTTCTTCCATGACATAGCAGTGATTATACCTATATCTACCCTGTTTCAATTTCATAGAGCTGGAAGAGACTGTCAGAGGTCATTCAAATCCAGTCCCCTGTAGGGCCTATCACCACCCCAACACACTTTTTTAAAATCTATTTACCCCAGATCCCTAAATGGGCCCCTCAAGGACTGAGCTCACAACCTTGGGATTAGAAAGCCAATGCTCCCTGCCTCCATGAAGGCAACTCTTTGTTGGAGAACATGGGCATTGATCCTACTGCCTCTTGCATGCTGAGCAAGCACTCTACTTATTTGAGTTGATCCCCCCCAGTGGTATCCTGAAGGATTGAACTCACAACCCTACCTTTAGCAGGCCAATGTACAAACCACGGAGCTATCCATCTCTGATGTTTTCTGTTTTGTGTGTGTGTGACCTTTTGCATATGATCTCAGACTTCCATTTTATTTCACATATGCTACCAAACAGCTGTGAGATCAGGGTTGGGAATCCCCAGCTAACCTGTTCCTGCACCTCTCCCACCCCTCAGCCTGCTCCTATATCCTTCTTCCCACCCACAACCCACACCTCCAGCCCACTTCCTGTCAGCCTCCTGCTACACTGAACATCTCATTTTTGACCCCATCTCAGAGCCTAGGAGGGCCCACAAAATGTATTAGCACTGACCCCCTCCCCAGCTCTAGGGCTGCTGTGCAAAAGGAATGAGGAAAGTGTGTTCTTTTTGTTTCACAGTTAGGGATCAAATCAGTGAGGTTTTTTTTTGGGAGTGGAGTTTCTCACTTGTGTGATCCCTGACTAATTTTTCTATGGATCAGTGGCCCCCGACCCAAAAAAGTTTCCCCACCCTGTGTTAGATTGTAAGGAATTTTCAGTTACCACTGATCTGGTCCATTTAGACAAGTGATCTACACACACAGTTATTTGCCAGTTCCCCCTGTGATATATTGTTCCCTCCTCTCCCCACCTCCTCATATTAACCACTTAATTAGTTGCCAGTGTAAGCTGAAGGAGAAGGTTGTGTGTATATTTTCCCTAATGTGGCTTGATTTAAAATGTTGGCCAAGAATCTTTAGTGGTCTGTATCCTGCTTTTATAAAATCTCTGAACCATTCTGTCATTACAACTTTACGGTAATACATCACTGACATTTTTGTTACATGTATCATGTCTAATACATGAAAATGTTTACCTGTATTTTTAAGATGTTGCACATTTAACTATTCCCAGATTCCTTTAAATGAAACATTTTGTCCAAATGTTTGGTTTATGCTTTCTGAAGTCAACTGGTAACATCTTAGGGAAGTACAGTGTACGTATGTGATATATGTATAAAACTTCAGATGCATAAAAAGGGAACCTTAAGCCTCCGTCAAGTATAAGAAGTTGTGGAAATTAGTAAGAAACATTTTATTTTAAAAATAAATTTACTATGTATCCAGTTCTTTGGTGCCTTGTAAAAAGAACCGTGGAAGATGTCCTTGTCATGGAAAGTGCCATCCCCCATCTCTCTCTTCTGTAGATGAAGTCCTTCCGAATGAGTTTGTAGGTTATGTATTCTATGGATGTGGGTCTGTCCCACGAAAGCTCACCTAACAAACTATTTTGCTAGTCTTTAAAGTGCTACTTGACTGCTTTTTGTTTTGATAAAATGATCATGTTTTATATCTGGAAAAATAATTTCTCTTGTTAGTCTGTTATTTCATCTGTTTTGCTATTACAGTGGGAAAACTCAGTAGCAATGGTAGTCTTTCAATTTTAATAGTAGGTTGTGTCTTTACTGCCAGAGAGGTGTATGTGTTCATGTGTATGTACACCTGCCCCCACTTAGATTTTACATCAGGTTAGCTAACTCAGTTTAAGAATAGACCCTTCTGTGTAATTTTAAAGTAGTAAATAAGGTGGGGCATCACTTTTGTAAGACTCAGTTCCTAGAGGGGTAGGGATGGGGGAAATTTGAGTACCTGATAGGTGTGTGAGTCTAATAGGGAAGATTTTGTATAGATCAGAGGTGTCCAAAAGGAAGACACCCAATCGCCACATGTGCCCCTTAACCAGGCACCCTCCTCCTCCTCCTTCTGGTGACTCACCAGAGCCATGCAGCCCCAAGAGCTGGGGTGGAAGCTTGGGAGGCAGCGAGGTGGCTCTGGTGCCTGCATGACAAATCTTCGAGTGCCACGTAGTGGCAGTGGCTTGGGAGCGTGGGGGCTGTGCAGTGGTGTGGCAGCTCCTCGGGCACTGTTCCATGTGGCTCTTATGACTGCGTGGGTTGGGGCTGGGCAGTTCTGGTGGCATGGTGCCTGAGGAGCCACCATGCAGCTCCCAAGCCACTGCCACCATGTGGTGCCCAAGAAGCTGCGGCATGAGCCTCTGCTCTGCCTCCCGAGCTGCCGCACCAGCCCACTGACCCTCATTCACCCCAATGGGCTTCCCCATTTGTTATATGTGGCAAACAGGAAGTGTGTTGGACACCGTGGGTTTAGATCTTTGACCCTGTGTTTTGGTTAGTCTTTGTGTAAATATCTCAATATTAGCAAGTGTGTTTTAAAGAATGGAGTGGAGTATAAAATTTAGCTCTTATTTGAAAAACAAATCAGACCTGCGTCTCAAGATCCAAGTGAAACTGCTGTTCATATGAGGCTTTAAGAAGGCATTTATATGGTGAAGAATGAATGGCATGCCTACTCTAACACCCCCAGGGTGGCTATTTCCAAGGTATCAGACAGAGCTGTATACGTTGCAGTCTCTCTCTGTTCAGATATGAATGTTACTCTCTCAGCAAATCCTTAAAAACCCCTTATGCCACTGGAAAAAAAAAAGTGACAGAGGTAATTACACTCTTTTCTTTTGTTCCCGTTTGTGAGTTCTTTATGTTTTGTAAGTTTGGGTTTTTAAAAATCATTGTTTAAGTAGCATAGTTTGGAATTTCCTGTTCACATTTTGCTACAATGGTTTGTTTAAAATGATAGACCACAGTTGTTTTCCTGACTTAAAACTAGATTAGCCTTGACTGTTGAAGAAAAGTATAATGAATAAGAATTGTTTGCTTATGTCATGAAGACGGAGCTTTTTTACTTCAATGGGCTCAGTAAAGTCAAATGCCATACGTTGTGTTTTCTTAAATATTTATGAAAACAAACACAATTATTGTATGAACTGTTAGGTCTCCAAATTTAATTTCTTTGATTCTCTGGGGCAGGCCATTTTTAATGAGGATTGCTATTTTTTTAAAAAGAAAGTACTTTACCTACCTATTGGGGCATGAAATTCATTATTGCCAGCAAGGTTTTCTTGCCTTCCTTTGTAACTGTTAAACGCAATAAAACTATTTTAATACAAAGTTAAAGTTGTAAAATGACGCATTCAGATCTCAGGAAATAACACAATTATGGATGGAAGACACTTTGCTGCTCTGCACCGCCTGGTGCTTGCCTTGACGCAATGGTCTTTAATTATATCAACATATATTTCTTTTAAAATAATTAAGTAAAAATATCTCTTTTAGATGCATAAATATGTAGCATATTTTAATATGTGTAATTCTGGTATACTTAAACCAATTTCCTCATCATGACATGACTAATATATGTACATATATTCTAGTCCCAACATATGTGGAAAGTCAAGTCACAGATTTATTTTCAGGAACCTTTAGGCACTTGGTATTACAGTGAAGCGAGGTGAGTAAAAAATACAGTTACAACTTTTTTAAAAAACCAAATTCTCAAAGCTGTTTTTATATGACGATGTATTATAGAGGTTTAGCTGCACATTTTGGGGCAGACCTATGTAACTTGCTCATAGCTTTGCAACCTGCTTGTTAAGTGACTTTTGTGGACTCATGGTGATATAAACCTTTTAACACATTAGGCATATTTTTGTGCGTGAATATTTACGTAACAATGCTGCATATGCTCCAAGACGTGAAGTGAATTAAATTTTCAAGCCAGGATATTTCACATTTTAAAAAATATGGGTTCCATAGCTAATGTGAGACACAGGCATGTTGCTACAAGAGTGTTACCAGTTTAAAATACTCAGCTGTTACAATATTTCTAGCACCAGCTCTGTACCATCCAGCAAATACGCACAAAAATAGGACTTGCTGTGGATTTATAAGGGAAATATTTAATGTATTTTTAAAGAAAATAGCCTTGGAAGCGAAAATATTTGGGTAACTTCCACATGAATGTCTAGGCAAGGTGGGGGACGCATTTGCAGAATGCTGGTCTCAACATTGGATTCTTTTCTGAGAATTCTGAAAGGCTAGTGTGGCTGGAGTTGCATACAAAACATTACTGTTTTTCACATGTTGGTGTTATTTGCCAGCTTTTAGCACCCAGTCTACAAAATCAAATTTATTCTTCATACACACGTTTAAAATCTTACCTCCTTCTTTGCCTAAATGCAGAAATCATAAGAAATAATTCAGTATTAGTGACTCCTCAAAGTATGCTTCAGATTTAGAACTTTAGGGTAGAGACTTGACTTAAGTCCTGCTGTTTCACTCTTACAAACAGCGTCTCCAGAACTGAAAGGAAATATTTGAGTTTTCTATATCAGCTTCAGCCTATATCATCTTTATGGCACTGACTTGATTTGAACTTGGTTTATATAAGGTTTTTATTTATCAGTAGGTGTATCTAAAGTTAGCTAGCCTTCTATTTAAATTGCACAACTACTATCTTTCGATTAGTATCAGAGAGGTAGCCGAGTTAGTTAGATGCGTCTTTGCCCACAAAAGCTTGTTCTCCAAAATATCTGTTAGTCTATAAGGTGCCACAGGACTTCTTGTTTTCATTTGATTGGAGTTCTGGTGTTGCAGAGCAGTGGAAAGGCACTTGTCTTTCAAAAATGTGTAGCAACCCGGAAACCATGATTATTGTATACCAAATCTCTAAGGATTTTTATCAAGAATAGTAGTTCACACAATGTCTGCTTTTGTTATGAACAAGGATTGTTCATTTGTTTTCACCTTACAAACTTATTAGCTCATTTAATTCTTTGGGTAAAATAAAATGCAGCTGAGAATTTCATGGTGTGATAATTCATTACCTTTTTATGGGTCTGTCAAACAATTTAAATACGATTAAAATCATCTGTTTTAGTCACACAATTAAACCATAATAGAATAACTATTTACATTTATTATAAATATTTTGGATGTTTTTCTACATTTTCAAACAAATGCAATCTAGAAGTTGACATTTGAATGTTTAATATATATGGCACATAAGTGCATTGCAGTCTCAACTACAACTGTGCCATGCAAGTACTTGTCCTTACTTTCAATTCACATCATAAATAAGAAGTAGGCAGGGTCATTTCCCACAAATATAAACAAATCTATCTGTCTTAGCGTTTGGCTGACCCAGAAGTAGGACTAAATGGACATGTAGGTTGTAATTTTTTCCACTACTTTGTTTTGAGTGCAGTTATGTAAATAAAATCTACATTTGTGAGTTGTACTTTCACGAGAGGGATTGCCATACAGTATATGTATGAGGCGAATTGAAAACTACTACACTTGAACCTCTTTAATTCAGCAACCCTGGGAAACAGGGTATGCCAGATTATGGAATTTTGCGGAACACGGAAGTGCTGGTGGTAGGAGTGAAGAGGTCAGTGGAGAGGGAGGCTGTGTGCATGAGGGGGATGGGAGTGTGGGGTCTGTACATGAGGGAGGCTGGAGCTGAGGTGCTTACCTGGAACCCTGCTCCTGGGAGCACATGTGGCTGTACACCCTCTGCTGTTCCCACGTACTTCCCCCCCGGTCCCTGCTGCTGTGGGAGCTGTGGTGGAAACGCCTCAGGAGAAGTGCCTTGCTGTGCTGCTGTTTTCCTGGCTGAGGTGGGAGGGAAAGCAGCAGCACGCAGAGTTGCTTTCTTCTCCCCCTGCCAGGGTCCTAAACACCTGTGTTCCTGGATTAGCAACACCTGGATTACAGAGGTTCAAATGTATTTCTCTTACCTTTTTATGGCACAATTAAGAGTATATAGTGAGCACTATTAACTTTGTATTCTTGTGTTCTAATTGAAAGCCATATATTTGAAAGTAGAGAAAAAACATACAAAATATTTGTAAGATATTTCAGTTGGTATTCTGTTAGGCTGGAGCTACATGGCGTTCTGCCCAGTGCCACTGCCAGCAGAGTTATGCAAAATGAGCTTCTCAGGATTGCAAATGGCATGCCATTTGCATACTCCCGAAGCTCATTACCATAGCCCCACAAGAGTTCGGCGTTGGCAGAAGCGGGTGCTGGCACTGCAGAGGCCGTGTGGACATGCTCCTGCTGGCTAAACCTTCCTCTGTTGCCAGTCCCTTGTGCCTCAGATGTTATAATAGGGTTTACCTATGTTGCCATTTTACTGCATTGTCACTTTCTGGCTCTGAGGTGTGAAAAAACACTTCCTGGAGGGCAGCATGTTACAGTACCAAAAGCACCAGTGTAAAGGGTTTCTTAGTGCCGTTAGGTACTCCTATCATGGAGATGGTTTACCTCCAGTGCTGGGGGAGCTGTCTCTCGGTGCTCCTACTGTGGCCACACTGCCTCATTAAAGTGCTGCCTAGACACAGTCATGGTGGGATTCAAAGACTCTGGAAAGCTGGAGTAATTTTTGTGATTAACAACAAACAAACAGACAAACACAGGTAGAAGGCAGCATTGGTGAAACAGTATCCTAACGATTTAAAAATATGGGTTGTTTCTAATACATAGTTAATGTTCGTCACTCTGAAATCATATGAACAAAAGCAAAGGAATGTAGTTGCATTTGCCATAACTGTGAAAAAGGTACAAGACCATAAATGACTTTGAAGGTGCAGGTGTATATATTTAGGAATATTTTTATGATTTTTTTTTTGTTTTGGACATTGAAGTTAGGAGAATTTAAAATAGGGTATTTTCTAATCTAGTCAAGGAAGAATGTGGTGACGCTGAGTAGAAATTGAAATGTCCCATACAGTTTATTAAGGACAGTCCATAAGTCTGCTTTGAGGAGGCCCTCCCCATTAATTAAAATGAACAAAAAAGCAGTTGTAAAGAAAGTTAGAACTACTTTATTTTTCTTCAGAATAAGATTCCAATAGAGGCTAAACTCTGCTAGAAAATTTTATTCCTGTTTACTGTCTTTTTTTTTTTTTTTAAATGTTAGGGGCCTGATACAAGGAAGATAATGACAATTGTGCATCGATTGTGTCGAAAATGAATTTAAATCTAGATTATAGCTTTTAAAATGTTTCATGTACTTTAATAAACTGTATACAGTTCCTCCTGATTTATATACAATTGTTTTGGCACAGTGAAAAACAAATTGTGTTTTATCCTTTCTAAGAGTTCTAAATTAGCTCTGCTTGGCAGACTTTTCATCATGTTCTTTTCCTAGAACCTAATTCAGTTGTTGGCAATCTTTTTTTTTAGTTTTCTGAGCCACAATATGTATTGAATAGTCCTTCTTTTCAGGGTTTGGTAGACTTTTTAAGACATGCACACCATTTAGTCAATGGCAACTTGTCCTGTTCCATGACTTTTTAGGTTTCAGGACTACATGGCACCAATGAAATGTCACCTCAAGAAGTGACATATTGTACAGATGAATGGTGACAGAATTACTTGCGTGTTAGTCTGTCAAGTGTTTTTCTTCGTATTACTTGGCTGTATACATACTGAAAAGGGTGAAGATAGTATTACACTCAGGAGTGTTTTGAATGATAATTGTGAACTCGGTTTAACATGTTGTGCCTTACATGGGAGAAAACATTTAATAGCCTTCATAAGAATAATTTAATGCAAAGCTTGAACAAAACAAAGCAACAGAAATGTAGCACTTTGAAGACTAAACATTTTTTTTAAAGTGGTACGTTTCTGCTGTTTTTGTTTTGTTGGAGTACAAACTAACATGGCTGCCACTCTTACTATGCAAAGCTTGAGTCATCTTAACCCTTCTGGTGAGTAAGTGTCCTTGTTTGTTGAATGGGGATTGGGAGTAGGGGCTAAGCCATTTGTCTGTGCAGATCTTCGCCTTCCTTTAAAAAGTTTTAGTTGTTGTTTCTGTCACACGACAGTGTATACCGATAGGTTAGGTATGAAGTCAAGCTCCTCACTTCAAGGGGTGTCTGTACACACAACACATCAGGAAGAATGAATGGGATGTAGTGAAGTTCAGTTTTACTGAATGGTGATTAAGCATTGCTAGGTCCTCAGATTCAAGTCCTTATGGCTCCAAAGTGACCCTTGAATGGAGTGGTGAAGGGTGGGTGGAGCCAAGAAGGAAACAATCCTCTTGAAGAAGGAGGGAAGAAGGTAAATCATACACCAGCTTGTATTATGGTGATGTATTTGTTTTTCAGTCGTGGCCCAGCTCAGCTCTTATTGAACTTGGTGGCAGGCTTTTGCAGAACTCTTGTGGACCTTAATGATGCAGAATCAGACTTTCAAACACCATCATGAGCTGGATACAAACATAGTACATTACCCGGTGCACTGATGTCTTCTTGAATCTGCAAATACATGCCTGTGCTCCAACTTCAGCTAGCTCAAACAGTGCCAGAGGGAAATTAGTAGAATGCTGGTGAGTGTTAGTAATGCTATTTAAAACACTGGGAACAAGAATCCTGTTGCTTTAAATCTGCCAGTCCCTGCAAAAGCTGTAAGTAGCATGTGCAGATAGTTTGTATTAATGGGAAAATGGGACCTGAAAAAGGAGATGGGAGGAGGGGATAATAGAGACGAACCATCAGCAAAGAGATAGGAAAGGGCCAGCATAACAGAGAAACCCTTAGCCCCTCAAACAGTAATTTGGGTTGTGGAGTGAACAGAGGAAGAAGAGTGAAAGCTACCCTTTCAACACTACAGGGAAGATCGACCCAGTCAATCAGAGTTGATCTTCCAGAGTTTGATTTTTGCACGTCTGGTCGAGACGCATGAAATTGAGCAATCTGAAGTTGGCAGTTGACCCCTGTACTCCCCGATATCATGAGGAGTAAAGGAAGTTGATGGGAGGGTTTCTTCCTTAGACCTCACTACATGTCAATGGCCAGGCAAGTTGATTGCAGATAGGTTGATTCTAGCTGTGCAGTTGCCATAGCTAAAATTGTGTATCTGCAGTTGACTTACCTGCCTACTGTAGACCAGGCCTATGTGAGAGGTTTCACAAATTACTTAGTAAGTATCTCAAGGATTATAAACATAACAGAACTCAAGCAAAACAAAAAGCAGTCAAGTAGCACATTAAAGACTAGCAAAATAATTCATTAGGTGAGCTTTTATGGGACAGACCCACTTTTTAAGTGAGTCTGTCCCACGAAAGCTCACCTAATAAATTATTTTGCTAGTCTTTAAAGTGCTACTTTACTGCTTGTTGTTTTGATAGTGTATACACTAGCACGGCTCCCTCTCTGTTACTATTAGAACTCAAGCAGTGCGTAGGGACAGTAGGTAGGCAAGTATCAGAACACTGTTAGTGTTGGATCATGCCAGCGAGACCTTTACCCCACCAGTCCTTTCTTGCTTGTTCTGCCACAATGGAGGAGGACATGTTTCTTCCCCTTTCATTTCTCCTTTGGGTTCAGACTCATTTTGCTGGACTGCTGCTGCACTGCACACTGGCTGTAGTTTGCTCTCAAGTTCATCTGAGAGACTCGCGTGCTGCACTACAGAATGGAAGTTCTGCTCAGGAACTGCTGGGAGCTGGACTTAACTGGATTCTCAGTAACTCTGTGTTGACTGAGGGCTGCTTTTTGCTGGACAGTCCTTTGAAGACAAGGTCTCCAAGCTCGCCTACCTCTAAGGCAGTCAGAATTCCAGTGAAAGACAGAGACCTGCAGAAAACGTTGGATAACTCAGTGGGTGTCCTGAGCTTGGGGGCAAGGAGATGAGATCAACTTGTGCCTCTTCGATTGCCTGTTAGGGCTATGAAGACCATAGAATTGTTATTGGATAAGGCTTTTGTTTTGCTTCCTATGAGGCAAGCAATCATATTACAGTATAATCTTTCATATCTGGCATTCTGTCATCCAAAACTCTCAAATAACTGACATTTGAACCGTAAGTCAATTTTAGGTTTTCTGAAAGTACAGAATAGTGAAAGTAAATGCAAATAAATACAGCAAATACAGGGTAAGTTTGCAGCATACAATACTACTGTTGTTGGTAAATAAAGTACTGTGCATATATTTGTTTGTTTCTTAATATCTAATCTTCTTTTTCTTTAGTGTTATGCATTCCTAAGTGTACCTCTCTGTTATCCAGAATATTTGACTGTCTGGCAACCCCATGGTCCCGGGGCTGCTGGATGTGAAAGAGTTTACTATATTTACACTATACAACTAAAAAACCATCAGGTCACTTCTAGCAGAGCTGGGAATTGAACTAGCTCTCTAATGTAGCAGCTCCAGTCTCCTCCACTTAGTCACATTGCTTTTTGTAATAAATCTATCCAATCTGTGTGCTTAGTACTTACAAACAAAACAACCAGCCTCCTTGGTAACAGAAGTCTGTTTCCTTCCTCCCCTTACTTTCCCTATTAAGCTCACGCACTAACTAGAGTTACAATACTACTCACATATGGCACATTGATGACTAACATTTTTCTTTTAAAAAGGCTAAGAACATTACCCCCCTCCACCCCACCCCATCTAGCTATGGGCCTGACATCTTTGACTATAATTTTCTTTTTTTTTTTATGCTGTATTAAAATTTAGATCTTGGCCTGCCTTTGGGGTGAAGTAGGAAAATGGACTAGGATGGAAGTTTAAGTACCAGTTCTGGAAAAATTGTAGTTTAATGAACATGCTCTTGTGTTTATCCCTGACTTTTGAAATTTATTAGTTTTCTCTTTTTTCATACACTTTGACTAAACAACCTTTGGTCTCTTAAATGATGATCCTACACGTTTTAGTAAATCTTGAATAACTAATTGTTCTTTGAACAATTCTTGCTGTTTTTCCTTAGCTATCTTAATGGATAATTGATTTTCTTTTGGTCTGGTTGGATACAGCATGTCATACATTTGTGTGGGTCATTTCATGAAAGGCTGTAGAATAAGGACCTGAGTGGAACAGAATATTTCTGGAGTTACTGTCTAGTCGTGAAGACTTGAAAGTGCTCCTGAAATTTTGCTTGTCTGTTAGACAATCCAGGGAGCCAGGGGAAGGAAGGGTGAAGGTTCATTCAAGAAGCTTCTTTTCCATAGAGTAAACTTCAGACGCACATCTTAAATGTAGATTTTTGAGCCTCATTGGGTCCTTTGCTTCTGTAGAGTAGGGTTCACAGGCATCCAGATTTCGGGCTGGAATGCCCTTTTGAAAAGGGACTCTGCTCGATCCAGTCAGCATCACCAACTGGGCTGTTAAAAGTCCATTTGGCAGTGCAATGGGATCCCCGTGGGCTAAGGCAGTCTGCCTACCTGTCTTGGCTCTCTGAAGCTCCTGGAAGTGGCTCCCAGCGCTCTGTGACCGTTTAGGCACAAGGAGGCCCCATGCACTCTCCCTGCCCTAAGCCCCACATCAACAGTTCCCTTTGCCTAGAGACTGCAACCAGTGGGAGGGCGGAGAGGCAGACCTGACTGGTGCAAAGAACCTCTCAGGCCACAGGGACCTGGCGGATGTTTTCCTGGGAGCCTTGCTAAGCCCAGCTGGGATTGTGCCCCTCTGCCCCAACCTGGAGTCTCCTCTTGCACCTAAACTACCTGCTGGAACCTGCACTTCAACCCCCGCGTCTCCTCCTGTACACCAAACCCCTCACCCTCCGAGCTCCGACCCAGCTGGAGCTCACCCCTGCCCCAGCCCAGAGCCTTCCTCTGCACACTGAGCCCTTCATTACTGGCCTCACCCCAGAGTGCTCATTCAGAGCAAGACCCCTCAGATGCCTGAACCGTATGCCCTAGCCTGGTGAAAGTGAGTGAGGGTGGGGGGGAGAGAGGATCAGCGTGAGTGGGGGAAAAGGGCCTCAGGGAAGGGGTATTCAGTTTTATGCATTGGGAAAGCTGGCAAGCCTACTACCGAGTAAATGTTGAATTACATTTTAAAGAATCCTTACCATGCGTTACAGAAACATTACAATTGCAACCTTAATTTGGCCTCTTTTTATTATGAGGTAGTCTTTAATTACATGATCACAATAAGCTGTTCCCACAGG
This sequence comes from Carettochelys insculpta, assembly GCF_033958435.1. Classification (NCBI taxonomy): domain Eukaryota; kingdom Metazoa; phylum Chordata; order Testudines; family Carettochelyidae; genus Carettochelys; species Carettochelys insculpta. The sequence continues at coordinate 144,759,673 of NC_134137.1, forward strand.
ACCCATGTTTCAGCAGGATCTGCATCTGTAGACCCAGATCACAAACCTCCACCATTGGAGTGAGCTAATGGAATGATGGATGGCAGTAATAAGCAGCTGTGCTGTGTGTATCAGTCACTTGACGGGGAAGAGATGCATGTTTTTAGTGAGCTTCACAAATAAGTGCTGCACGCTGAGGAAGGTGGAGACTCCTGGCTTCAATTCTGGGTTTTGTAGGGCAGTGTTCTCCAATGTAATCCCTCTGTCCTCCTGCTCCCCCAAGGTTTTCTGACCCTTAGTCCTCCAATCCTCACCCTGTGCCCCTCTCCCACTCCTTTGCTCGTGCCACTCCTCCCTTTTCATGCTGATTATACCCACCCTCCCCATCCTCTCCTCCCCCCTGCACACACCTTGGCTCTAATTTAATCCAGGGCTACGTGGTTGGGAGTGAGAGATCTGCAGTCCTGTCCTTTCTGCTTGGACATCAGAGGGAATCAGTCTGTGAAGTGATAGTGGATATGATCTTCATTTATGTTTCCATTGACAACAAAAGAATGTTTAAATGCACAAAAATAAGTCAGTGTTGAAGGACATCTAAGGAGAAAACTGGGGGAGGTGGAAAGGGGGAAGAGAGCGAGGAGGGGATTTCATCATTAAAATGGCTCCTGTGCCTTCCAAGAGAGGTGGAGAGACATGCCAATGAGATACCGTTTTATGAATAACAAGTAACACAAAGCGTACAAAGTCAGTTTCCTGAGTTGTTTTAGATGGAAGTATTATTTTAACACTCCTCCTTTTCAAGCACAAACATGGGAAGTTTGCAAACCAGATAAACTTTCTCAGAGCACTGGAATTAAAAGGAAATAATCTGAGGAAGCGGAAATATCTATTTTTAACTTTCTTAATCATGTTTGTTTTTTTGACGGGAGGAGGAGGGCCCTTATCTGGTGTTGAAGGATTTGATAAATATAGCTCCAATTACTATGCTACGTGTGTAAAGTCCCTCTTCATTGATAGAAGTAACGGGATTTGCTCTTGTCCTGTGGTAAACCTTTTTTTTTTTTTTTCCCCTTCCTGCAGCAGCAATTGCCTTCTATTCTCTAGCTGCCAGGTGCCAGTGTTCATTACTTTTGGATGTACAGTAGCATGTAATTTTGCAGTCAAGATCCAATTGTGTCTCCAGTGCTGTTTATACGGTAGCCCAGTTATATTTTGTGGAGTTCCAGGAATTTACTATATTTAAGATTTACACTACTGTATGTGGAAACTTATTTAATGGTTATTTCTGCAAAAGTATTTTATGGGTCTAATCTTTTCACAGTTATTTTAAGAGGGCTTTGCAGTGCAAAGAGTTGGCGGCAGTGCAAAGAGAATAGTAAACAGTTTTGATATCTTAGGTGATGTTTTTTCTTTTGCTTTTGAGAGCACTGCAGTTTTATGTTCTGAACAAGTTTTATAACTTCAATTAATACTATTTTATACTGTTAAAAGGCTTCATCACTCTAACTATTTGTATTTAGTTTGGTATACAGAAAAAGATTTTTCCCCTATAGGTCTATTTCTTTATCCAACCGTATTTATACAGGTTCCATTTCATAGAATCATGGAATTCTAGGGCTGGAAGAGACCTCAGGAAGTCATCTAGTCGAGTCCCCTGCCTAAAGCAGGATCAACCCCATCTAAATCGTCCTAGCCATGACTATGTCAAGCCAGGACTTAAAAAGCCTCTAGGGATGGCAATTCCACCACCTCTCAGGGTAATGCACTCCAGTGCTTCACCACCCTCCTGGTGAAACAGTTTTTCCTAATATCCAACCTGCACCTCTTCCTCCGTAACTTTAGACCATTGCTCCTTGTTCTGTCATCTTTCACCATTGAGAACAGCATCTTTCCATCTTCTCTAGAGCCCCCTTTCAAAAAGTTGAAGACTATCAAATTGCCCCTCAGTCTTCTCTTCTGCAAACTAAATAAGCCCAAATCTCTCAGCCTCTTTACATAGGTCATGTGCTTCAGACCCCTAATCATTTTCATTGCCCTCCGCTGAACTCTCTCCAGTATGTCCACATCCTTTCTATACTGGGGGGGCCCAGAATTGGACACAATACTCCAGATGAGGCCTCACCAGAGCCAAGTAGGGGGGAAAGTAACTCCTTCGAGTGTCCCCGTGGGTGCTCCACGTTAGGTGTCGGGCTTGCCCCAGCGCCGCAGGTCGGATCTTCCAAGCAGTTTCTGCCGGACCGCGCATGCGCCGGTGCGCGCCGCTCCCTTGCGTGCTCCTGGCCACATGCGTGATCCGGTCCCCGTCAGTTCCTCTTTAACCGCCATCGGCTGCAGACGGAATCCTCTCAGGCTACGGCCAGAGTTAGCGTATTTAACGTTTTTAATTGTTTTAAAGTTTCTTCAGTCTTAGATTAAATTAGTCGGCTGTTGTTTTCAAAAAAAAAAAAAAAAAACAAAGGAAGGAAAGGAATTCAAAGCTTCCAATCCTAGTAACAAGCGGAGCACCGGAGGCCAGGAGCCTAGGGCCATTAGCCCTCCTGCCGCGGCAGGCTTTATCTGAGAGGGGAACAAGCACAGAGAAGGTGCTAAGTACCCTATTAACAACTCAAAGACTCACCACAATGTCCTCTTCAGGATTCAAGAAGTGTGAGTCGTGCCGCAAGGCGATGCCAGCGTCTGATGGGCACAGTCAGTGTATAAGGTGCTTGGGGGAATCCCATGTCACTCAGAAATGTTCCTTCTGCACCAAGTTAACAGCCAGAGCAAGGAAGGACAGGGAAATGCGGCTGAAAATGCTGCTGTTCGACAAGGCCCTCCAGCCAGACGTGCCGGAGCGGCCGCAGCAGGAGGGACCCTCCGGGGCCCATAAAAGGAAAGCCGCGTCCCTAACCCCATCAGTGCAAAAACAGAGGAAAATCTCCCCAACCCGATCCCTGCCGGCAGCAATAGCGAGCAGGACGGGTGGAGCGCACAGCCCCCAGCCTCAGCTACAGCTGATCAGCGGCGGCCCGGAGATGCACGTGGCGGAGGTTCAGCCTCTGATGATCAAACAGCCACCCCGCACCGTGGGCAGGGCGGCGGCCAAGCAAGCACTGGAACCGGCGGCACCGCAAAGAGCGGCACCGACCCCTGGGGAACCGGCGGCGCAGAGCGCACAGGCACGCAGCCTGCAGGCACCGGGGGAGACCGCCTGTGCGGCACCGCTGAGGAGCATGCCGAGCGCGGTGCAGACTACGGGGCCGAGATCCCTGATGCGTCAGGGGGGCGGAGCCGCCCCCACAGGGGAGGGGAAAGGCAGCCCAGAAAACACGGCACCGCAGTTCTTCTCCATACAGGGCTGCAGAGCTGCTTTCTCTGAGCCCTCCGCTCGTGCTGCGGACTCCAATGAGAAGGCAAGGGTCATCCCTAGCCTATCCGGAGCCCCCATCTCCATTTCTACAGCCAGCCTCCCCATGGCTTGGACCACCTTCGCCCTCCTTGGGCTTCGAGCCACTTGAGTACTGTCACAAATCGGTCTCTCCAGCGTCCCAGGTCTCCAGAAGATCTCACTCCCCCAGATGTAGGGGGTATGCACCAAGGGAGTGGTCCAGGTCACCATCCCAGGAGCAGTGCCCGTGTTGCCATGGTCGCCCCTATCATGCGGGGCATAGACACCATAGGCATACTACCAGGGACAGATCCCCACAGACGGTTCCATATCCCCGAGGGCAATCGCGAATGGGGACAGAGACTCAGATATCTCGGGGAGTTGGTTCTGGAACCCCGGGATTTTCCCTCGTAAGCTTCTAGCGAGCGGATGTACCACCGTCAACAGGACCCGGAGGGGTCCAGAGAGGCGTACCCTAGCGGTTCCTCGTTGTCCTCCCTGGATGAGGCTACGGCCCCGGGGGACGTCCATCCTCCGGACGATCTCAAACAGTTCCAAGAGCTGTTTAAAAGGGTGGCCTTCACGCAAGGCATCCAGACAGCAGAGGTGCAAGAGAAGCACCATAAGCTCCTTAAAAATCTGAGACCTCCGGCCTCCTCTAAAATAGCCATACCGCTTGACGAAGCAATCTTGGAGTCCGCCACCATGATATGGCAGACCTCTGCGACTATTCCGCCTGTCCACAAGAGAGCGGACAAGAAATACTTCGTGCCGGCGAAGGGCATGGAGGTCCTATTCAGCCACCCGCAACCAAATTCTCTGGTGGTAGAATCGTCTCAACAGAGATCAAAAATGTCTCAGTTCAAAACAGGGGGAACGGACAAAGATGCCAAGAAACTAGAGCTGTTTGGCAGAAAGGTCTACTCCTCCACCCTACTGTTGAGAATGGCGAATTACGCAGCGCGTCTAGCGAACCACAATTTCGACAACTACTCTAGCTTAACCTCCCTCATGGACTCGCTTCCAGAGGACAAGAAGCCGGTGCTCAAGGCTATCGTGCAAGAAGGCTACGCGGCCTCGAGGACAGGAGTTCAGATCGCCCTGGATGTTGCGGACACAGCAGCATGCTCAACACCTACGGCAGTGGTAATGCGAAGGGAGTCCTGGCTCCAAACCTCGGGTATACCGAGGGATCTGCAGGCGAAGATCGTCGATCTCCCCTTCGACACGCAGAAGCTGTTTGCTGAATCAACTGACTTGGTCCTTCATTCCAGTAAAGACTCAAGAGCCACTCTTAGGACCTTAGGGATCCACACCCCTCCATACAGAAAGAAAAAAGTACTACCCTCAGCAAATACGGTACCAGTATCAGCCACAGCGTCCCCAGTACCACAGGGGTTACAAGCAAGGGCGACATCAACAGCAGCAACAATACAGAACTCCCAGGCGACGTTCCCAACAGAGCCGGGCGTCCTCGGGGCAGGGCCAAAGGCCACAAGTTTGACACACAGATCCAGGGCTGCGCCATCACACAATGTCATCTGAAGCTGTTATTCCACCATCGCCTCCGACCATTCTACGACCAGTGGCAAAGGATCACCACAAGCAAATGGGTGCTGGAGATCATAGCCACGGGGTACGCCATCCCCTTCCAGTCGCTCCCACCGCCACGACCTCCACCCAGGCCCCACCTGCAGGATGCCTCCCACAAAGCGAGACTCAAGCCGGAGGTAGACCATCTTATGCTCATAGGGGCAGTGGAAAGAGTGCCGGAGCAACTGCAAGGGAAAGGGTTCTACTCCAGATACTTCCTCACAGAGAAAAAGACAGGAGGCTGGAGGCCCATCTTAGATCTTCGTGGCCTCAACCGGTACCTGTGCAAGCAATGCTTTCGGATGATCACAATCGCCGCCATCCTTATGGCACTGGACGATGGAGATTGGTTCGCAGACCTCGACTTACAAGACGCGTATTTTCACATAACTATCCATCTGGCTCACCGACGATTCCTCCGGTTCATGGTAGGCAAAGAACATTTTCAATACAAGGTCCTACCGTTCGGCTTCTCCTCGGCCCCCAGAGTCTTCACCAAGACCTTGGCAGTGGTGTCAGCCTACCTGCACAGACAGGGGGAATTTATATTCCCGTATCTGGACGACTGCCTACTCAAAGGGGCTTCGAAGGAGGAGGTACTACGCATGATACGCGTCACAGCAGGCACGTTCTCTTCGCTCGGCCTGGTTATCAATCTGGCAAAATCAAAGATAGACCCCACACAGGACATAGAGTTCATAGGGGCACGCATAAATTCTATTACAGCGAGAGTGTATCTACCAGAGACACGCTTTCGGGCCATCGGCTCCCTCGTGCAAGTCATCACCTTCAGCCCTACGGTGCCTGTTCTGACGTGCTTACAGCTGCTGGGCCACATGGCAGCAGCGACGTTCGTAGTACAGAACGCCAGGTTACACATGCGCAGCATGCAGCACTGGCTGGCGAGCGTATACAAACCGGCAGCACACACCGTTCACAGGGTGGTGTCGCCCACGACAGAGGTGCGCAAATCCCTGCAATGGTGGGTAAACCCCAAGAACATGCTAACAGGGGTACCCTTCCACCAACCACAAGTATTGGTTTTTCTTACTACAGATGCCTCCCACATAGGGTGGGGAGCACACATGGGCGAAGAGGTGACGCAAGGACTGTGGTCCTCCACGGAACAGTCACTGCACATAAATATACTGGAGCTCAGAGCAGTGTTCAACGCCTGCAGACGCTTTCAAGACCATATACAAGGCAAAGTAGTCAGGATCAGTACAGACAATACCTCCACCATGTTTTATATAAATCAGCAAGGAGGAGCTTGGTCCCGTGCCTTATGTGTGGAAGCAGTCCAGTTGTGGAACTGGTGCATCGCCAACAATATAACCTTGAAAGCCTCGTACTTACCAGGCGCTCACAATGTGAATGCAGACCAGCTGAGCAGGCGTTTTGCAATCATGCACGAGTGGCAGATCCATCCCGATCTGCTACGACCGATTTTTCATGCATGGGGCTTTCCCCAGATAGACCTGTTTGCCACTCAACACAACAAGAAGTGCCCACGATTCTGCTCCAGGGCAGGACTGGGACGGGGGTCCCTGGGGGACGCATTCGCGATCTCGTGGAGGGGCCCCCTGCTTTACGCTTTTCCTCCCACAGTGCTGATCCACAAAGTCTTGCAGAAAGCCAGGAGAGAAGGAGCCCGAATGATCCTGATAGTCCCAACGTGGGATCGACAGCAATGGTTCCCCCTACTCCTGCGCATGTTGGACCGTCCACCGATGCCCCTCCTGGTGGCGCCGGATCTGCTCACGCAAGCCCAGGGGTCCATAGTGCATCCGCACCCCCAAGGCCTGCGACTACAAGCGTGGTTAATCCATGGCTCAGCTCCCTAGAGAGCACATGTACGGAGGAAGTGCAACAAGTCCTAGAAAGTAGCAGGAGGACTTCCACCAGGAAGACCTACAAGCAGAAATGGACTCGCTTCACGGCATGGTGTTCTACCAAACAGTTAGCCCCCCTTGCTGTGCCTATACCTGTAATATTAGAGTATTTACTGGACCTCAAGAGAGGAGGACTCTCACTATCCTCGTTAAAGGTCCACCTTGCTGCCATTTCGGCGTTCAGACACGAAGAGGAAGGGCACACGGTGTTCGCCCATCCCATGGTTACCAGGTTCCTCAAAGGGTTGGTAAACCTATACCCCCCTCGGAAAACGCTTCCACCTTCGTGGAACTTGGACCTGGTGCTTAGTGCGCTAATGGGACCACCGTTCGAGCCTTTAGCCACGGTAATCATACGGCTGCATCCAGCCTTTGTTCCTAAAGTTTCTTCTGAGTTTCATATTAACGTACCTATTGTTTTACCCTCGTTTTATCCAAAGCCTCATAACTCTAACAAAGGGGCGCGCCTACACCTCCTGGACGTGAGGAGGGCGTTAGCCTTCTATATAGACAGGACCAAGTCCTTCTGGAAAACGGATAGACTCCTAGTCTCTCTCGCTCCCAAATCGAAAGGAGAAGGTCTCTCTTCGCAGAGAATCTCGAAGCACATCGTATCCTGCATAGAAATGTGCTACGAACTCAAAAAGACTCCTTTACTGGTCACGCCCAGGGCTCACTCCACTAGGGCGGTGGCGGCATCAACAACCTTTTTCAAGGGCGTTGCACTAAAAGACATTTGCAGAGCGGCGACCTGGCCATTCTGTGACACCTTTGCCAAGCACAACGCCCTTCACAGGGTATTCCAAGAGGATACCCAGCTTTCGACAGCGGTCCTCTCGGGGACAAGCTGCACATGATCCGATTACCCACCTCCTATTTTGGGTTACTGCTGGATAGTCACCTAACGTGGAGCACCCACGGGGACACTTGAAGAAGAAAGAGAAGTTACTCACCGTAGTAACGGTGGTTCTTCGAGATGTGTCCCTGTGGGTGCTCCACCACCCGCCCATCCTCCCCACTTCGGATCTCTGTTTAGTGTTTTGCAGGAGCATCCGAGGCGGTTGGTCAAGGAACTGGCAGGGACCAGATCGCGCACGTGGCCAGGAGCGCGTAAGGGAGCGGCGCGCACCAGCGCATGCGTGGTCCGGCAGAAACTGCTTGGAAGATCCGACCTGCGGCACCAGGGCGAGCCCGACACCTAACGTGGAGCACCCACGGGGACACATCTCGAAGAACCACCGTTTCTACGGTGAGTAACTTCTCTTTCTCTAGATTTGCTGGAAATGCTTCTCCTAATGCACCCCAATATGCCGTTAGCCTTCTTGGCTACAAGGGCACACTGTTGACTCATATCCAGCCTCTCATCTACTATAATTCCCAGGTCCTTTTCTGCTAAACTGCTACTTAGCCAGTAGGTCCCTAGAGTGTGACAGTTCTTGGGATTCTTCTGTCCCAAGTGCAGGATTCTGCACTTACCCTTGTTGAACTTCATCATGTTTCTTTTGGTCCAATCCTCCAATTTGTCTAGGTCACTCTGGACCCTGTCCCTATCCTCCAGTGTAGTTACCTGACCATGTTTGTTATGTAAAACAAGTTTCTATTTTGTCATTGGTGTTTGTTCATTGAAAATACCTTTTTGGTCAGCATTCCAGAATGGCTTTTCACAGAACATTTTTAATTTGTGGACTGTACTCTGCATAAGAGTGAGAGTGAAGTTATGAGCCACTGTTGTATTACTTTTTTCTAAAGGTCTAAATTGCACTAGCTTTCTTTAAATTTAAATGTATTGTGAAACTACTGGCAGCATTTAAGAATGTAAGGTTTAGTACCGTTGTTGTTACCTCTGAAAAATATGGTGAATATTAAGCTTGATGATTTAACCTAAAATAATAGTCACTGTAAACGCAGCATGATTAAATGCATGGTTGGGATTTATGAGGATATAGGAGCTGAGAGTGATCACAGAACAGTTACTTGAATGGAACTCACCACTGTACATAACTTTCATAGACTTTGAAAAAGCCTTCAACAGGACCAATAGACACTTTGTGGAAATTGCTGAAACACCGTGGCATCCTATCCAAAATTATTAACCTGATTGGTTCAATGTATGAACCCTCGACATGCCAAGTTGTTCACAATGGTGTCTTAACAGAATCTTTCAGCATACACTCAGGAGTGTGACAAGGGTGCTTATTGTCACCTTTCCTATTCTTGATCACAGTGGACTGGATTATGAACAGGACCAACAGATGGCCATCAATGGGGCATTCAGAAGGCACTTTTCAACCAGCTAGAGGACATTGATTTTATTGATAATGTCATCCTCCTGTCACACTGACATGAAAGAAAAGGTTACAACACGGGACAAAACTGCTTCATTGACTGGACTGAGCATTAACCAGGGAATGACCAAGACAATTAGGATCAACCAGTACAGCAACAACACTACCACACTGGGAGGGGATGACCTGGGGAATATTATAGGCAGAGATGGAGGAACAGATAAGAATATCAGTGCCAGGACAGGGAAAGTAACAGCTGCATTCAAGACTCTTTGTCCCATATGGAGTTCACAAATAATATCTACGAAGATGAAACTGCAGATCTTCAACACAAATGTGAAGAGTGTGCTCTTGTATGGATGTGAGACCTGGTGTACTAAAAAAATTCTCAAATCACAAGCTACAGACATTCATAAACAGATGCCTGAGGTACATCCTTCTCATCAAATGGCAAGACTTGGTCACAAATGAGGAACTTTAGAACAGAGCAGGACAAGAGTCACTCAACATTCAAATGAGGAGAAGAAAGTGGAAATGACTAGGCCACACTCATAAAACCATCATCCACGATAGCCTGTCAAGCTCTCAAATTGAATCCTCAAGGAAAACACAAAAGAGGAATACCTTGGACAATGTGGAGCAGATACTGAATTTGAAGAACAACTGGAGTCAGCTAGAAGTTTTGTCCCAAGACAGAACGAAGTGGAGGAGACTTGTAGATGACCTATGCTCCACTTGGGCTATGTCTACACTAGCCCCAAACTTCGAAATGGCCATTTAGATGTTTATGCCTATAAATCTCCTCCTCCTACTACTACTACTTAAACCCTTGCACTCCAAGGCCATGTCTACACTAGCCCCAAACTTCAAAATGGCCATGTAAATGGCCATTTCAAAGTTTACTAAAGAAGCGCTGAAATACATATTCAGCGCCTCATTAGCTTGTGGGCGGACGTGGTGCTTCAAAATTGATGCGGCTCGCAGCCGCGTGGCTTGTCCAGACGGGGCTCCTTTTCGAAAGGACCTTGGCTACTTCGAAGTCCCCTTATTCCCATCTGCTCATAGGAATAAGGGGACATCGAAGTAGGCGGGGTCCTTTCGAAAAGGAGCCCTGTCGGGACGAGCCGCGCGGTGGTGAGCTGCATCAATTTCGAAGTGCCGTGGCTGCCCGCATGCTAATGAGGTGCTGAATATGTCTGTCAGCGCTTCATTAGTAAACTTTGAAATGGCCATTTACATGGCCATTTCGAAGTTTGGGGCTAGCGTAGACATGGCCTTGGAGTGCAAGGGTTTAAGTAGTAGTAGTAGTAGTAGGAGCTTTATAGGCATATGTAGGAGCTACATACATTTACTGGGTCATAATGAAGAACTGTAAAACAAGCACTATTATCTTCTGGGATCGAGGAGACTGAGTGGAGGAGAATGGTAGGTAATAGGATAGGAAAAGCTGCTTAGAGTTCAGAAGAGCTTGTGAGAGGTCCTTCTGTCTTTTAAGATTTGCTTGACTAGCCTACATCTGGGGGACTTTATGAAGCTTTATAATACTATTTGTATGTATTAAGTAGTGTACCTAAACATGGTAAATACATAAAACGTTATTAGCAAATTATAATTAATTGAAATAAAAATTACATACCATAAAGCTATGAACGCAAATAGGGCAGTTACATAGCCCTCTAATTTTTGAGGTCAGAAGAGGTGATGTGGAAGATGAAATGTATTCATGCTGCAGAAAATATTTTAAAAAAAATCTAAAGACGATATAGTTTGGAAAAACGGTTTTATTTACTGGCTAACATGCTTTGGAGTTGGGTGGGTGGTGATGGTTGTCACCTGGTTGGAAGGGTGTTTCGTAAAGGACATGGAAACAGCATGGGCAGGGGAGAGGTGCCAGTTAATGCCCTTAACGGTCATTCACAAATTTGGTTTTCAAGGCATCCCTGATTTTCAGTGCCTCTTTCTGGGTTTTCCTGTTTCCCTTGGGGTCAGTTGCCGGTAATTTCTTGCCAGGATCTCTGCCTCAGCTGCCCCATGCAGGCATGAAACTTACCCCATTGATTCAGAAATACGACGAAGAATACAGCAGTCCCCAATGACAAGGGTAGTGTTTTCTTCATTGAGGTCTAAGAAGGTCAGAAGGCACCTGAGCCTGGCTTTTAAATGACTGAAAGTGTATTCTACTACAGTTCTGCACCTGCTCAGCCTGTCATTGAAGAGCTCCTTATGGGAATCTAGGGTGCTTGTATAGGGCTTCATGAGCCAAGGGAACAAGGGATAAACAGAGTCAACAGGAATCACGATGGGCATTTCCACACCCTCAATGTTAATTTTCTGGTCTGGGAAGAAAGTGTCACTCTGGGGTCTTGTGAACAGACCAGAATTCCTAAAGATTTGTGCATCATGCACCCTTGCCAGCCACCCCATGCTGATATCAGTGAAACAACCTTTGTGATCCACCAAGGCTTGCAACACCTTAATGAGGTGTACTCCTTGCAGTTAACGTACCCTGAGGTCTGGTGCCAGTATGGGGATGTGCATTCTATCTATTGCCCCATCGCCATTAGGGAACCCCATGGGATCAGATCTGTCCACTATCTCCTGAATATTCCTTACAGTTGCTGTCTTTCATAGGAGAAGTTTATTGATTGCCTTAGCTACCTAAATGATAATAGCCCCCACTATAGATTTGCCCACTCCAAATTGATGTACCACTGGTCAGTAGCTGTCTGACACCGCATACTTCCACAGTGTGGTTACTAAACACTTCTGAACCATTAAAGCAGGTCTCATTCTGGTATCGCTGTGCTTTAGAGTGGGAGACAGCAGTTCACAGAGTTCCGTGAAAGCAGCCTTATGCATGCAGAAGTTTTGTGGTCACTGTTTGTCATCCCATGACTACAAGATGATGTGATCCCACCAATCTGAGGTGGTTTTGTGGCTCCAGAACCTGCACTCCATGCTGTGCAGTGCTGCCAGCAACTCCACGCTGCTTCTGTCCAGATTGTCACATTCATCAGTGCCCCTGGCATCAGTGAGCTGATATCGCATGGGCAGTACATTCAGAAGATACTGCATCACAGTATAGGAACTGAGCACAAAAGACTGCTCAGTTAGTGTTTGTAATGGCAGATGACAGTTAATATAAAATCAAGAGAAAATTCCATATGTTTTTGTGGGAAGTGAGGGAAATGCATTCTGGGATGATGACATCAGAAATCCAGAATGGTTTGTGGCGACTTTTTTTCCCACAAGACATTAGCACAAAATCCCACAATGCAATGGGACTGCAGGAACTGTGGGATAGGCCCCCACAAGTCACTGCTGCTACAGTTGTAATTCAACTACCTTGTTAGGGACACATTAAATTGACTTGGTGAGCAGTTTAGGACACTCATTCGACTTTATAATATCTAGTGTTAAAAAGTCAGCTGTAACAAATTCAGCTTTATTCAGCCTCAGAATGAAACCTCAGAGGCTTATGAGTGAGACACTCTTGGCTTGAGATCTTAATGCTACTTTGAACTATAGAATTCTTTGGGTGTGGTATGTTTGTATTGCAAGTGTTTTATTTTACATTTTTCACACTAAATTTGTTTTTAATTAGTTTGAGTGTGAATCCCTGGCATGAATGTATTTTTGGCACCACCTACAAATCATTGTATGATGAAATTTAAAAAGAATGTCATCTTGAACATACATTTTTCAACCTTTTTTTTTTTTTTTGCTCAGTCTAGATGAATTTACTTTTTCCTACCATTGTTAGCTCTTTAATTTCATTTCATAACTCTTCGTAACCTGGTTCTGTAACTTTTTTTCAAATAAGCTTTCTCGTCCATAAGACTCAGACTGGATAAGGTCCAAGGCCAAATAATACTTTACTGGGAAGTCTTAGGGCAAATAGTGCTCGTGGTAGTAGCACTTGCTACTGGGAATAGCTTCATTGAAATTAATGTCAACACTCCTAGTCACAAGCGTTCTGCGGGAACAGGGCTTTATTAAGAAAATATTAAGGGTGAGTTCTTGTGTATCCTGTGGAGTTGGTAACTGCTTTGGCACACTGAAAGTCTCAGCCCCTACTTTGGCTTATTGATATTTGAGTGCAGAGTATGACAAACTGCACCCTGGGACTCTCCCCATGCTGTGGCAAACTGGTATGCTGTAGATTCACACCATGGCTTGCTATGCAGCAGCTAGCTGTTTACATGAGTCTTAAGACCCTGAATTTCTTAGGCGTGATATACATTTAAAAAGTTAGGTCAACCCACCTATAGCACTAATGTGTGAGAAATCCATACCCTTGAGCAATGTAGTTCAACTGATCTACCCCGCCACCCCATGTAGACTGTGCAGGGTCAACTGAAGAATTTTATTCCACCTAGCTGCCATCTTTTGGGGAGATGGATCACCTATGCCAACTAGAGTAACCCTCCCTTTGGGGTAAGTAGTGTCTGCAGTGCAGTGCATTTCAGTTGTAGACATGTCCTTGGTTATCCATGAAAATAAGGTTTGGTGTATTGGTCCATTTAAAAATGAATAAGGTGTGTTTCTAATTTTTGTTTCTAATCTTCTTTAATTTCATCTCCAGAGAGACTACAATAACTAGCCTGTGCTAACTAAAACATTTAAAAATGTGATTTGTCCCTGATTATTATGTTTAACATGCTGTTAGTTCAGGGGCTCTCAAACTTTTTTTTCTGACTCCCCCAACATGCTATAAAAACTCCATGAACAAGCTGTGCCATAACAACTGTTTGTATAGAAAAGCCGGGGCCTGCATTAGAGGGTGGCAAATAGGGCTGTTGGCCCCACACCCCAGAAGGCACTGTGAAGCTGAGGTGCTCATACTTGGGCTTTAGCCTCAGGTGTTGGAGCTCAGGGCACAAGGGTACTGCAGAGCTATGGCTTTCTACAGTGGGCCTGAGAGAATCTTCATGGAAAACCCCTGGTGGATACATGCAAGAAACATTGATCTGTACAGAGGTGTAGAAGTAAGGGTCTCATAACTAGGCTTACAATTTTTCCATCTCTGTGACTTGAGCCCACAGTGCCCATGAGCTGCATGGTCTGCCCCAATGACCACAGTGACCTGGCACTCCCAGCTGCCCTGGGTTGAGACCTGGCACTCACAGCTGTCCTGGGTTGAGAGGCAGTGCTCCAGGAACCCACAGGAAGTGTCCTCCCCTCCCCCGCCCCCCAGGGGTGATATGCATTCCTTGGAGCTCTCCATTTTGTCTTGAATATTTTAGTGAAAGTAATGGATAGGTCACGGGCTTTGGTGAACTTTTTTTTTTTTATACCTATGACTGGTCTGTGATTTTTAGTAAAAATATGCATGACAAAAATCTTAGCCTTACTCATAAACTCCTCCACACCATTGTTCTGCCTGCAGCATGCTGTCCTGTATTCTTTCTTGCTGGCCCTCTGTCACCAGTAGGCTGAGTTTGCCTGGCTCTCAGCTTCCCAGTCCCAGATCCTAGTGTGTCTATCAACTCTTCCCTCTGGAGTTAGCTCCCAGCATACGCTGCCTCTCTGATTTTGGCCTTCTGCCTAGCCTGTTTCCAGGGAATCCTTGTTTGTGAACACAGGGCCATTAAGCTCCTGAGGTCCACATTTACTAGCACATGTGGATCAATAAACAGGCTTAAATTTCATATTTCAAACTTCAAATGCAGGAAAGATACACACATGTAGTAGAAAAAACACATTCAGGGGATCACAAGTTCTTCAGTGATAGGCTATGTGCTCCATTTTCAAGTGAGGCATATTCATATTAAAAAAATGTATTCCCATAAAAGATCTGGGAGTGTGTTCATAGGAATAAGGGGACTTCGAAGTAGCCAGAGTCCTTTCTAAAAGGAGCCCCGTCTGGATGTGCCGCGCGGCGGCGAGCCGTGTCAATTTCGAAGTGCCGCGGCCGCCCGCATGCTAATGAGGTGCTGAATATGTCTGTCACTGCTTCATTAGTAAACTTCGAAATGGCTATTTGCATGGCCATTTTGAAGTTTTTGGCTAGTGTAGACACAGCCTTTGTGGCACAAACTGCATCATAATAGAGATTTTAGTATTCCATAGCTAATAGTACTGATCTCCTTGCTAGGCATTCGGTTTATTTGATATGTCAAAGGGCACACTGAGCATGTTTAGTATGTGTCTCAGATTCCAGTACCTGGGTGTGGGTCTTTCCTGGCTGGCTGATTATTGTTGACAGATAAATAAGTGTAAAGGGGTTGCCCAGCCATGAAAATATCCTGTTGGAGTGATCTCTGAATTGATGGATTTTGCCGTAACACAAAGCTCACAACCTGGTAAAACTGGGGGAATCAAAATCATTCTAGTGAGTCTTCAGGAGGCAGAACAGAATATTCCTGACCTGTTAATTTAATACAGTGATAATTTCCAGTGACATTCCAGTAAAGTGGAAATAATTTTCTTCATAGATAAAATTATGCGATGATAAATGTTTTTTCTACTATGTCTTGGCTCTGCATTCTGTAACAGTCTCCAGCTTAAGCAATATGAAATGATTTGCTGATGTGGATAATCCAGGTTGACCCTCACTAGTCTGGCACCCTCAGGACCCAACTGGTGCTGAACGAGAGGATTTACCAGTCGACTGGAGGTCCACATTGTCTAGCAGCATTGCCAACACTTCCACTGTTTACTGGGCTCTTAGAAGACATTTAGGGGTAGGTTACAGCTAAATAACAGCACAGAAAGCTGAGAGCCAGGACTGGTGGCTGTAAACAAACTTTAAGGGACCATGGGAAACTTGGCCATACCCATGGCAAGTGGTCACCCAGATAACTCAAATCATGCCGGATTACGGATGTTGCAGGATGAGAGTGTGCTGGGCTAGAGAGGTTCAACCTGTTCTAGGTGACGAAGTTCTAATCCTGCAGTCTGATCTTTGCAGGCAGACTGCTTATGTTTTTGCTGACCCTGCTGATTTCACAGAATGTGGCTGAGGCTACATCTACACTATGAGATACTACTGATTTTTGAGTCATTTAGTTCAATTGTACCAAGTGCCTGTCTTCACTGTAAGTTCCATTAGCTTGATTTATGGAGCACTAAAATTGATATAATATTGGTATAATATTATCAGAACCTGATGGGTGTAGCGTTTAGGTCAAATTTAAAATTCCAAATGAAGGGTAGCTAGGAAGTGCTGTGTCTTTAAATGGAATTAATTAGCCTCCAGACATGTGCCCTATCTGCCCCACAATGCCCCTCAGTTCTCCACTCTGGCCTCTTCCATCTCGGCTGCTCTCAGGAATTAAGCAACTGGAAGACCATTTCAGTTCAGCACCTGGAAGCCTGTGGCTGTAGTGTCATGCTTGAATAAGAGGCTGAAAAATCCTTTCTTTCTTTCTTTGCTGTTAGTGCGGCTGTGGGGTCTGTGGTTCTGTGTCTACCTCTGCTGGCTGTCTTTTCTTTTTTCTGTGCTGCCTGGCGCCAGCCCCTGCCCCCCAACACCATGTGGCAGCTAGGCTGTGGGTGGGGGTTGTGCTTGTATGATAAGATGAAAAACTTCTTTTCAGCCATTTACATTTTGTTCTGACCCTCCACAACCCTTTCTTCCCTCCCCCAGAGGCGCCATGCAGTCTAGAACTTTCCCACACCCAGCCGCATCACGTGGCTTGACCCTGAACCAATAAAAGAATGTGCAGCTCAAGTTGCCAGGCAGCTTGCACCTGGTGAGGGTCCTGTAGTTGCTTGAGGGAAGTCTACCTCGATGGCTAAGATATTGGGGGACTTGTACCCGTTTGGAGGCCTTGCAGTCCACTGGTGGAAATCCCTCGTGGCAGCCATGATTTTTGAGGGCAGGCAGCTACCTGGGGAAAGTCTCCAGTAGCTGAGATACTCGGGGGTTAATGCCTAAATTTGGTGGAGTTTTAGGCCTTTCTTCTGCATGTAGGCAGGTGCAGGGGCTTACGACTACAGGGAAACTTGTAGGCTCATGCTTTTAGGGACAAATAAGACACAGACTGAAAATATTATAAACTGGGTAATCAATAGAAAGCAGTTCTCATTCATTGCTTTTTAAGCACCCTGAACTTCGCTCATAACTATTACTTCAGCCTTACGCCATTGGAATACTATTGCAAATGAATATGCCTCACTGGTGCTGTCGTGGCCATAATGCTACACTGTAACGTTTCTGATCCAGAATCTTACTCATGAAAGCTCATCATCTAATAAAAAAAACTTGTTAGTCTTCAAGATGCTACAGGACTGCCTGTTTTTGGGGGTTGGTTTCCTTATTTTTTTGGTAAAGCTACAGACTAGCATGGCTACCCCTCTGAGACACTGTTTATGTTTAATTGTTTAACGTTTGGTTGTATCTTCCATAAAGTACAAGAAGCACTAGAGGAGAGGGTAAAATAACAGACCTTTGAACTGATGTCTTCCCCCCCACACCCCGAAGAGTAATGCTTCATTTCTGAGTTGGGGGGAATCCACTGAGTGGCTGCTTTGAATGCGAGTTGTAATTCAAAATATGTGATAATTTATCATACAATAAAATCACAGTATCATTAATTACAATCTGTACAGTAAGTGAACTGGCATTGATTGTTACTGTAGCTGCTGAGCACAGTGCAGTTTCTTTCATAGTGCGAGTCTTTCTGTGGTTTCCTCCCAGTGACCTCAAGCTGGGATTTATTGCACTTTGAGTTTCTATGCTAACACTGTCGTTCTGAGCATTGAGCTTCATTTGTGCTAATTTCTGTGTGATCATTTACATTGTGGATTTATGTGTGGGAGGGCTTGAAGTGAGGTGTACTAAATTATTTTATTTCAGAAATTAAAGTTAAGTTTGAGCTGCCTGCCATGAGATCCAATTAGCTAGGCAGTTGTACACAGTTGTACACTTTTATATGATAGAAAACTTTGCCTTTAGGTTTTATCTTTAAAAAATTGTTGTCTGATATTTTATATTGCTCTAGCCTATGTATGTTTCTGAGTAGTGAATGTGAGCTTTAAGAGTGAAAAAAGACTGGCAGTTTAAAATGCCAACCTAACTTCAACAATTTGAAAAGTACTCCTGGAAAAATTCTGCACAAACATTTTTAAAAATTCTCTGCACAGTATTTTAAAAATGGCAAAATTCTGCTTTTTATTTGTCAAAATAACACACACAATCATGCCAATTATTTTGGGCATTTTATTGGGATTAGGAGTTTATTAGGAATTAGGGGGCCTCTTGCATGCAGACCCTGGCTGACTCCAGTCTTTCCCATTCAGTCAGGCACATCTGCCCTGTCCCTGTGTGCCCTGTGCTCCCATTCCTTCTTGTGTCCCTGTACCCTTATTCAGTCAGGTTTAGCTTTCCCTGTCTCCATGTGTCCCTGACGTCATGCTTCCCATTCTGCCACAGCTACCTGCTCTTTCCTCTGTGCCCCCGCATCACCCCCTCCCATTCTGCCACTGGCTCAGTAGTGTCGCCCCACTAGCTCCTCTGTCCCAACCCCAGCCAGAAAGAATATATTTTTGGAAAGAAATATTGCTGAAAAAGCACATTCCTTCAGGACCAGTGGAGTGCTTTCATTATTTGTTCAATACTGTACAGTCCTGCTGGGAGGGAGATGGCATCACAAAGGAGAGTGCGTTTGATCTCTTTGAGTTAGTCTCTTTGGAGGACCTGTGAGGGTTTGGGCTGCGGGAGGGATATAGCTGAACAGTTCAGTGGTCACGGACTGGCTTTCTTCAAAGAAGTTCCTGCAGGCCTTGGAATGTTCTCTTAGCCACCCTTTAGTTACAAAGGTGAAGGAAGTCATTATAGCTTCTTCACGATTGGAATGTGACTCAAAAAAGCTGTAAACAGCTTTTCCTGTGAATGGCTTTGTGGAACAACAAAAAAAATCCCTCTGCAACATTTCCCTTTCCTAACCGTAGATCTCTGAAAAGGAGTTGCTAAAATATCAGGCTAATATGAAAGCTTACATTTATTAAAGTGGCTAGAAATGAAATACAGGGTGAAGGGCAAACAGTAGGACAAAAGGCAGACATTTGCCAAAAAACATCTCAGATGCTTGCTTTCTTCTCACTTTACCCTCTCCACTTCCCTCTCCACCAGCAAAAGCCAGTATGGTATGTAAAACAACCTCCCTTTTGTGAGTGAATCAGCATTAACCCTATGAAAATGAATAAGAAAAGTGCAGTGTTTTCTTGTGTCATACTGCACACTCCCTGGTTCAACTTCTGTGACCTTCTGTGTCTCTACTAGGAATAAATTTTAACAAGCTTGTTACATAGTTTGCATTGAAAACCATGAAAACCATCTTAAATCTCTGTTGGGCTGAGGCCAAGTCTACACTACAATTCTACATTGGCTACGTTGCTTAAGGTGTGACAATTCTAACTCCTCCCTCTTCCCAGTTGACATAGTTATATTGACTTAATCATCTATGTAGACACCATTGTCTTGACAGGACATAGCTACTGAGTGTAAAGGGACCATAACAGGTGTGAAAATCTCACCCAGCATGTTCCAGCCTTTTGTGCTCCCAGTGGTCTAGCTCAATTTCTCTACAGGCTATTGAAAGTAATTAAAATTGTCTTGTCCTGGCCTGTACTAATAACCAAATTGCTTTCAGCCCTCTTGGAGGAGCAGGAGGGGGATGTAGATGTCACTTGTTCTGAACCCATAATAATTTTATTATAGAAAGGCCCTTTTTTTTTTGTTTTAGAATCCTGAGGGGATTTCCACTTTAAGGCGAAAAACAGCGTTCTACTTTAAATGGTGTTAAAGTTTGAGAGGAAGAAATTTGTGTTTTCACCAGAGGTAGCATGATTTTTTTTTTTTCCTCCCCATGAGCTGATACATTTTGGGGAACTATGTCTACTTTTCCAAAGATGTTGGACTGTGTTTGGAAGCCGTGACATCATCTGGAGGGGTGGCATTTACGCATCCACAACAGATGATTATGTAAACTGAACAAAATGGGGATGGGAAGCAATTCCCTCTGACTCACGCAGAATCTAATCAGGTGGCAATAGTGTCTCATGTCATAACTGGACTTCTTTGTAGTTTGGCTCTTAAATAGGTAGATTGAATATTACAAAAGGTAGGCATTACAGGCATATTTTTGTATGCTTCGTTGCATGTGCATACAAGACTGTACTTTAAAAATATTTCATTTACTCCAAATATTTAATTTACTAGGAAAAAAAATCCCCCAGAACAAAATATTGTGGTTCTGAACAATTTCCGTCTGTTTATACCAATGGATTTTGGATTCCAGAAGCTTTCTAATGTGCTCTAGAATTTAAGCCTCTAAAGTTACATAGCCAAAAATAGCTGTGATATCAGAACATTGATATTACTTTTGTATAAGGTAAAGTTAAATCAGAAGGCTGAGGAAATCAGCTTAATCTTAATTTAAGTCATTGTAGTAATGGCAGCAATACTGGTAGAGTAGTGTTGTGACAGTTCACTGTGTGCTGGGACTTTTAATGTCTAGTTAAGAGACCATAAACCTTTTCATTTAAAATATACCATCTTACCTTGTACACTGCAGCTGTGTCTACACAGTAGCATTATTCCGAAATAAACTATTCCAGAATAGCTTATTTCAAAATAACACTGCTACATTTAGAAGTAGCACTTGGCTATTTTGAAATACAGCATCTACACACAATAGAACCTATTTCAAAGTAGACCCATTGGATGCACTATGACTTTATTCCCTGTCTAAACATCTCCTGTTTTCAAACAGCTATTTCAAAGTAGGCTCTGTTCCTCGTGCAGTGAGACCTACCTGTTCTGAAATAAGCCAACCGCTTTTTTGAATTTATTTCAAAGTAGCAGTAGTGTTGTGTAGACACTAGGAAAGTTATTTCCAAGTAGTGTTTCTGTGTAGGCATAGTCTCAAAGTGCTTTGAAAGACAGAATAAGCCAATGTGGAGTGATCTCACCGTGTCTCTGGTTTGAAACTTAATCCGTTGGACTTTATTTGAATATTAAAAGTTTACATGAAACCTACCAAGTGCTTTTTCATGTGCTTGGTGCAAAGTTTTGGAAGGTTTGAATCAAGGGGCCACAATGGAATCTCTGCCTCTTAGAGAGCATTAAACAGCTTAAAGGTTGCACATTACTCAGTTGGCTTTTCCTTGCAGCTAGTGTGAATTTTGTTCTCATGAACATGAAGGATGAAAACTATTGGTTTGATCCAAGTAGAGCAGTTGGGCATCATACAGATTTTTAAACTAGTGGAAATGTGTATAACAAGGACCAGTGGCTAGAAGTTGCAGGTAGACAAATTCAAATTAGAAATAGGGCACACGTTTTTAACAGTGAAGGTGATTAATTGTAACAAAAAAACTACGAAGGGAAGTGGTGTTTTTTCCATCTCCAGTCATCACTTAGATGCCTTTCTGGAAGATGTGCTGTAGCCAAACAACTTATTTGGCTCAACACAGAGGAATTGGATGAAATGGTATGGCCTGTGATAAATAAGAGGTCAGACTAAATGCACTAATGGGCCCTTTTGGCCTTAAGCTCTCTGAATCAGGGAGTTTCATCCTATAGGGTTTTTTTTTTTCAGTATGTCTCAGTTTGTTACTCTGTTCTTCAAGTGCTAGTGTTTTCTTATACAGAGATAGCTAATAATGCTATGTTCTGTTTTGGTTTTCTGCTGTGGACAAATGAGGAAATAGGATAAGACAACCAAAATCACTTGTAACTTCAGACAAGAAACTATTAAATTCCTTTTTGATAAAAAGTGACTGCTCTTGTTCTGTTACTGCCTCATTCCTAATATTGATGATTTCAAGTGCTTTTGCAGATGTACTTGTTCCATATGTAATTCCTTCTGTAGAAAACAGGAAAGGAGACATCTCCCATTTTAGTAGCATAGTAATTAATCAGAGAAAGGGGTGTGATACTTCCATCAGCTGTTTAATTTCAGTAGTCTCCTGATGTATATTTTGGCCAACTTGCTGCAGCTGTGTCTGTATGTTACTGTTCTTCAACTGCATGTGGTGGTGTTATTCAGGAGCCTGTTGTTTGCCTAGCAGAAAAAAACCCATTTTTCTAAGTTTGTTTATAGTCAGAGTTGTACCAGTTTAGTGAAAGGTACAACTTTCAAACTGATTAGTTAGAGCTGTGCAAAGCACAATGCAAATGTAACCCTATCTTCTGCCCTGTGCCCTGTGGTTGACCTGTTGGCTGGGCCATCCAGGTGTTACGGTACCTGGTGGCTCAGTTGGACTTAGAAAAATGTTTGCCCTAGCCCCTTAGATTGACTTGCTGGCCACTAGGAGCCAAGGTTGATGTGCTGACCGGCCTGTCCTGGGGTTTACCTGGTGGCCACCAGGAGATGGGGTTGTTGTGTATGTTATACTGTCCCACCTATTGGCACTGAGACCACTTACAGGCGGAATGAATCTGTTCTACAATTCTAACAGCCAACTGGCTTGTAGCCTATGCATTATGCTCCAGAGGTCCCAGGTTTGATTCTGCCTGCGGATGCTTGGGGTCTGTCGGTGTTACACAAATACCATAATCTTATTTAAACTTTTGCTTGTCTTAATTTAGCTTAATTAAACAAGGAATCAGTGAGACACATTAATAAATGTTGTTTTAAATCAAATGAAGAACGTTCATTCTGTTTGTTCACTGGTTTAAGGAAATCAGTTTTAAACTGAATTAAAGTTAAATTTGAGTAGAGACCATTCCTTAGCAAAAGCTTGATTTAAATAACTGAGTTGTTGACTGTGTGATCATGGTTTCCATTTCATTTTTTTTTCTTTTAGCATGCTGGCAGGAATTCTTGACAGCTCGCTGAGGTTTCCTTGGGATACACAAATTATCATTCCCCAGTTTAAACAGGCTTTTGTGAAAACAGCATAAAACCTGTTACATTTACTGATTCAATTTCTTTACTGTTAACTCTTGCTTCATCTGTTTCTTGAAAGTTAATATTGGTTATGTCCTAGAAGTTTAAGCAAGAGTGGTGGAATGATCAGGGTTCTTAGGGCATGCAAAGGCAGTAGACTGCATGTGTAGGTTTTACTTACGAATATGGGACGTGTATGTGTGATGGGCAAACATTCCTTACTGCCCATTCCAAAGAAAACTATGTCGGTAATAAAGCAAAGGAGGCAGGAACCAGTGTCTAGAATGTCTTCAATAATTGTAAACATGGTATCTCTAGAACAAAATCATCAGAGACATACCAATTGCTGTGATTTTCTTGATATTGTTTCGAATATTGCTCAATTATTCTGTTTCTCATGTTTGTAAACATAAAAGTATGCTATTATTATCTGCATTTTGAAAAGGATTGGAACGCTTTTGTATGGAAGTGTGGTATAATGCAGTATTGCTATAAAAGCGTGGAATACTTTAAAAAAAGTTGAGGGAGGGTGTGAGGAACAGGAGACCCAAACAGCAAAATGGATTCATAATATTTTCCTATTTTTATTTGTGATGCTGACATCAGGCTTAAGATTGTGGAAATTAGGAAGAATTTCACTGATTTTATGTGAAAAGATAATGTAATGTCTTTGACTGCATTGAGGCCCGTTAGCAAAAATCTAAATTCTTTATTCTGAAGAGGATGTAGGCAGCCATGGTAGATAACAAAACAAAGATGAGCTGCCAGTGTCATGCTATGGCTAAAAGGGGTGAAGATTGCTTTGGATGAACATTGAGTAGGCATATGGAAATACTTATTGCTTTTACATATGACAATGGTGAAACCACGATGGAAATACTCTGGCCAATTTTGGTGGCAGTATTTCAAAGATCCTGAAGAATCGAAGAGGGTACAGAAAAGAGCCAAGACAGGTTTGAGGTCTGGAGGATACAGCTTCCAACAAAAGACTTAAGCTAAGTAGGTGAGTTTCATGAAGAGAAGGTTGAGACACAAGATGGTAATTCTCTGTGTTAGCACTGGGAGACTGTATCTGATACTTCAGGGCTTTTAAATCTAGAGTACAAAGACTTAAAAAGAAGGAATTTTTCAAAGCTTATTAAATTGAAACAATGAAGAAGGTACACATTTTTATCATTTGAGGGTAGTGAGCCATTGGGACCTCTCACCAATGGATGTGGTAGGTTCTCCATCACCTGAGTGATTGCTTGTGTCCATTCAGCATTGGTGTGTGTTCTGGCCACGTGCACCGGTGCTGGAAGATTTTCCCTTAGTGGTACCCCAGAGGAGCTGGGTCAGGTGCTGATGTACTCGTTTGCAGTAGTACAGCAGACATCTGGGGTTCTTTTGGAGTGCAGCTCCTCTTCTCAGAGTGGCATCAATTGGCTCCAGGTGACATTGGTGCCCGACTCCTTGCAGGCAGTCCAGGATGTCTTGTCAATGCCAGTGCTGTCCATCCCTGTTGTCATGGGACTGAGCTATGAAGGGAAGACAGTAACAGCACTGCCCTGGTTTTCTGCAGAGGCATGAGTCCCTCTTGGGGTGGAACATCCAAAACCTCACCTCTTTGCAGCTTTCCTTGCCAGTGCCCCTATCCTGGACATCTGTAAGGTTGTAATATGTTCCTCTCTGCACACTGTCACTATGCACCTTGATGTAACAAGCCCGAGAGGATGTTGTGTTGCAGATAGCGTGTCAGTTAACTCCTTCCACCTCCAGGCATACTGCCTACGGTCACCTATGCTGAGTGGACATGAGCAATCACTCGAAGAAAAGATAGTTACCTGTTTCCATAACTGGTGTTCTTCAAAATGTGTTCATGTGCATTCGACTTCCCACCCTTCTGTCCCACTGTTGGAGTTTTCCAGCAAGAAGGAACTGAGGGAAAAGGGGCTGGAGGCATCCTATATAGTGCAGCATATAAGTGCCACTCCTGGGGGTGCCTGAGCTGGTTTCCCTATGTGTACTGCTAGGGAAAATCTTCTGGCACCGGTGCATGTGGCAAGCACGTGCCCCTACATTGAATGAACATGAGCAACACATCGTGAAAAACACAGTTGTGGAAACAGGTAACTGTCTTTTTTTCTTTTGTGGCTGAGTTGATTACATGGATAGGTATAATTTTCTACTTCAACTACTTAGGGTCTATTTGGGAGGACATTAGGTTTGAGAAACTGCTGGAATGATGCTGTGGGAAGTAAATTAACACCCTTGATTCTGTCTGCAGTATTTTGCCTTTGTATTGATTTTTTTAAAAAATTTTTTGATATTTTTAATATTCCAGAGCAAAACAGAGGTTGAATCCATGGCAGATAGGGAAAATTACTATTTGCCAGTGTTCTACTAAATATTATCACTTCTATGATGTTGTTATTATTCATTTGTCCAGCAGTTGCTGCAGAATAATATGTTATCCAAAGAGGTTAGTGATGTTGATGCTGATACTGGTGTGCTTCACAAACCTATAGTGATTGCTTGCTTCCATTTTCTGGGGGCAACAGGACAATTTATGTTGACCGAAGAGAATAGAATTTTATTCACCATTTTGCATTGGTAGTTGAAGGTGGGGGGCAGGGGAGAGAGTGTAAATTTCTGTGGACTGTAAATTGTACTGGTTTGACATTCTCACAACTTGGATGCTGTAAAGTTTCCAATAAATGTGAACAGCAATGAATTCCAGCTCTGTTCTCATATTCTTCCAGAAAGTGGAAGAAAAACTGGCAGGACTGCATGCCTTCATAATTAAATAGCTGAACAGAGAACCTGAAGGGAGAAGCGGTCTCACCTGTTTTGGGAGTATCTGTCAGCATAGTTTCTAAATGAAATTTTCCTTTTCTTTGTACATTTCGGTTTTTGTGTATTTAAAATTACTGTTGCATACTCCAGTGTCTTTATTTAATTTTGATCAGATCAGACGTTTGTTTGGTATAGCCAAAGCACATACTAAATAGCAGTAATTGCATAGTAAACTCTGCATCTTTTGAGTTTATTTTCATTATTTATATTTTTACAGGATCACAAAGCCATTAACATTTGCTGACTGTGTTGGCGATGAACTTCCTTTAGGATGGGAAACTGTTTATGATCAACAGATTGGAATTTATTACATGGACCATATAAATCGTGAGTAGAAGTAGAATTGGTTTTACGAACACTCACAAATTGATACCTACAATTGCACCAAGGGTGTCTAAGATGACATTCATTCAACTTCTAGCTCCTCTGAGATGCAAGTTACTTCTTGTAGTGTTTCAGGTGGCCCAAATGACCAATTGCTATAATGTTGTCCATTTGTAAGGTGCTTTAAAATCTATGGATGCAAAATGGTTGTATGTAAAATCACTGTTGTGATGTAATACAAAAGGTTTCCGAAACAACCTTGTCGGAATAGGTCTAGCTTAAAATTTCATTTGAATACATATTTATATTCAGGGAGAATATCAAAGGTAGGTGGATTCCTAATCCGTCCTTCAAGTTCTCTTTTTGACACAAGAGTGTTGAAGGAATTTGGCAAAATTTGATACACATGTTAACATTGGTGAACTCTCAGCATTTTCAGACTTCCTATTGTCTGTTGCAGACCTTTCCAGCATTGTTTTCCTGTAGCCCATAGTTTGCTCCCTTACGAAACCCAAAACAGCCGGAGAAGGAAGTGGTGTGGTATTTTTCAGTATAATTTTAAGATTAACTGATTAACTTGTCACATAATCTTATCTAATCAGACAGTCTCACCCTCTCCTAAGTACTGCAGCCTTCCTGCTTCCACATAGCAATGGCAACTGGATTTATGCAGGGGAATGTGGATGGAGACTGTAGAGCTGTTGCTGAGCTTCATATCACCACTGTCCATCACACTGGCCAATTATACTGTTTAAAGTGTATATCCCTATCTTTATAGCTTGGTATTATTGCTACTGCTAATCTTGTGCCATCATTGAGCTGCTTATTACTAATGAGAGGATGGGTTTCTGTAGTGCACCAGTTGATAACTAGCTGGTAAGAAAAGAGGAAAGGAGTAGTAGCAGAAGTAATATCAGAGGTAAATAGCACTATCTGCAAAACCAGTTTCAGCACTGTCTCTTTAGAATCTAGTTAATTTAAAAAAATAATTTGGGGTATTATACCAGCATCTCTTAACAACTTTGCATATTCTTGTGTGTTTCACAAAAAAAAAAAAAAATGGAAATTCACCTCATTTTGACGTGTAAAAGACCCACACAGAGATAGCACTACTTCCCTATAAAAACAAAACCCTTTATGGAGTTTTTAATGTGGACATTAGAAGGATCAGTAACCTAGCGAGTATTTCAAGATCCATTGAAAAATCACATTGCACATGCTGTGAAATTCTTAGTGAACTTGGCACTAAGAATATTGCTCATTTTAATTATTTTTATTTGAGGTGTCCAGAGAATTTTTATATAACATAGTTTTTATCTCAAACTGTAGTAATGTATAGTAACAGGGAGATGGCTGTGTTAGTCTGTATTCTAACAAAACAAATCAGCACTAAAGTGCTACAACTGCTGGTTTGTTTTGTAATAATGCATATATGATACATACATAAATACCACAGGCATACACACTGTACATATGAACTTAATGTAAACTGTATATCTTCAAAAAGTCTGGAATCTTCTGTTTGTTAAAGGAGTTATGGGAATGGGAGATAATTAAATACGCAACTCCCATTGAGATGCTGTGGTTGAAAGGGCTAATAAACATACAATGTAATGGGATTTATTTGTTAGTAAATAGATTCTTCATGCTATGGAACAGAGATATTTTCATTTTTTGTTTCAGTTTTTTAAGTTTGATTCTAGTGCAGGAGAACAACCTGTGAAGGTTATTCAGTAACCTTTGGGGGGATAGTGATGGGTGAATGCAGTGATGAAAGAAAAAATCAAGGAGTAGTTCTGGTGGGAATTCTGAGATCTGTAGATGTAGGGTGATAGTATCCAATGGGAGAACAGGATTGCTCGTTCATTAGACTTTATTCCGTTCTTCTATACTGATGGTCTGGTTAGCTGCTACAGAGGGCGTATAGAGCCTAATATATTAGTAGACATGGCAAAGATGAATGTGATAGTAAAAAGAAACAAGGGGAGAAAATATAGGAGAGATTTCAGATCAGTGCTTTTCAAAGTCCATGCATTATAGAAATATCGCAAGCTATGCACACCCAAATACTTCTTTTTTTTTTTTTCTTCCTTCCACCCTGCAGAATAAAGCAGCTGTGCAAATCATTCTTCTAGGCCTCCTGTCTTGATAGGTTTACCCAAAAAAGGAGAACACAAGCTGGGAGGTGGTGAAAAGGATTTTGGCCAGTGACTTTCCATTTACCTTAGGAAACCCAAAAGGAAAAGAAATTCTCTGTTAATCACAGAGTTACCTTTAGTGCCAACCATGATCTCCTCCCTATCCTGTTAATTCTGGCCTTTACTGACACCCTGACTAAGCTGGTGTTGGATCCCATCCAACCATTTCTTAAGAAGCTTCAGTGACTGCCAACCACATAATTCCTTTCCCCTCCTCCTCTGAGTCTTGAGAGCCTTTTGAAGTTTCCTTTAACCAGTTGCACATTTCCCAGTTGGGAATAAAATTTTCCATGTTCTTGGCCAGTCAGGGCTATGCTCAAATGACTACAGGAATTTCAGTCAACTGTAAAGAAACTAAATTAGTAGCTATCCAAATCTAAAACACCTTCAGTTTCAGTTCTTCTCTGGTAAGTAGTACAGTCTGTGCTCCATACACTTATTCCGGGCCAGAGTACAACGTACTCTACCACTGAAGAATGTCAGTGTTGTACTTAACAGGAAGTGACGCCCTTTTGGAGTGGGATGCAAGATGCTGGTGAAGATTTTTGATCCCTTGGCAGGTTATTCAGGGCATCAAAATGTACACCCTCCTCTTTTCAGAGGCTATGTATGATACATTTTAACTTTCGTTATTACCTGGAATTAAAATTGGAGGATTGTAAAGAGCAATTTACTGGGATATCATGTTCTGAACCATTTTAAAATATTTTTACTTTTTTTTTTCTCGGAAAATTATCATTTGTGTAGATTACATTTCAAATGGTTCTCAAACAGTGCTTCTTGTGTGTGTCCGTGGTGATTTTTATAATTAGTTAGGTGGAGAACTACAGTGGGTTTTATTATATTGGAGGCTCAGTCACTGAAATCTCAACTTACCCAGCAAACACAGAAATATTTGTGTAGTTTTAGGTTCTATCATTAGCACTTACAAAATAGCTGACTTTTCCTCTTTCCAGTAATACTAACACCAAAAGCAAAGGTGTTTTATTATTTATTTTATTTTTTGGGGTGTGGGGGAGAGAAATAACTGAAAATATTTTCTTTGCTTGTGGTATCTGTCTTATGGCTTATTATACATTCTTAGGGTGACCGTATCTCCCTGTTCCAAATACAGGACAAGGAGATATGGGGGAAGGGGCAGCTCCTCCTGGCTCCACCAAGCCCTGGGGAGCTGGGAAGGAGGCGGCAGTCGCCAACCCTCCCCAAGCCCTGGGGAAGTGGCAGCCACTGGCCCTCCCTGAGTCCCAGGGAAGTGGCAGCTGCCCCCTTCTTTCCCAAGGTTTGGGGAAGTGACCTAGTGCTCTCCAGCCAGCAGCTGCACCTACGCAGCTGCTGACAGAAAAAGTCAGTGGGGGAAGGCCCAAATATGGGACAATGAGTCCCTTCTATAAAATAAGTAGGGGTGCCTTTTTTGCAGCCCAAAAATGGGACCGTCGCACCAAATACAGGATGGATGGTCACCCTTATACGTGCCTCAATGATTGCTGTGGTACGATGTTTCAAAAATCATTTTAGGAATACGTTTGAAATCCATGGCAGAAGTACTTCCTGTGGTGTAATTAACCTGTGCAATGCCCTACTCCAGGTTTACTGTGGCTTAAGTTTGGAAAAAAAAGAGTAGATGATTTTGATAACTATCACACTGTTACGTTAAGGTGATGATAGCACATAAAGATTGATTTATGTGGTGGCAATGGAACTGCAGTGTAGAAAAGATATAAGGCTTTTTACCATCATTCTGGCTAATCTGCTTCTGAAGTATGGTGGTGAAATGCTTGTCCCTTGGCTGTATTACAGACTGCACAATTACTATCAACAGTGGAGCTGCAGTTATGGAGAATTCTGCATCTGATTTTTGAAAACAAAGCCATAGAAAGGTGGTATTCACATAAACAGCAGTCACTGAACAGGCAGGATGATGTAAAACTTCTCTTCCTACTGCCTCCCCCTCCAAACTTTCACCCCCTTGCTCCAGAACAGTGCCTCAAAAAACCTGTGGTTATTTTCCAGGGTTTTCATTCTATTATGTTGAATTTGTGGGCCATTGAAGTGTTTATGTGAACAGGACATATTGAAACTTCTTTTATGCAATAAGCATACGTTTGGAAAGGTTTTTTGATATTAGAAACAAGGCTTACTTTTAGTCTGCGACTATAAACATTAGCCACTCTCACATGTTAAAAGGATAGTGATGAGAGCTTCAGAATTCTTGTTCTGCCTGTTAGGATAGAAGAAATTAAAATTAAACATGTGTTAAAGTGATTTCCTGAATCTGGGCCCAAAATAATAATAATCTTGGTAGCTAACTTCATTGTTCACTGTTTGGTTATGCATACATAAAGATAACATAAATAGCCATTCAGGACACTGCATTTCTCCTTCACCTTTCTGGAGGCTCAATGTGAGGTCTCTGAGCTGTTGCTACCACCCAGTGACTCAGTTATTGGAATATTGATGTGGCTGTCTGGCTTGGCTCTGGATGTATTATGGTAAGGCCAACAGAATGGACCAGTTTGCCATCTTAAAAAAAGTAGTTTGAGTAGTGTCATTTAGGGTAGAATGCTTAGTGTCGTCTTAATGTCATCTCTAGCAATTAAAGACTCACATATAACTGACAGAGCTGGTAAGGTGCCTCTCCTTTTCATTTTCTTTACTGGAGTGATATTGAACTTTCTATTGCATTGGGTAGAGTAGATGGTTTAGAAACAAACATCACCTGGATTCATAAGCCATCCCAAGCTTATGAACTATCAGTAAAGATATTGAGAACTGATATGGGGAAAGTTCTTGTCATTTGTGGAGTAACAGGACTTAAGATTTTTTCCTCAGAGCTCACGCAAATTGAGGACCCCAGAGAGCAGTGGAGACGAGAGCAGGAGCGCATGCTAAAAGAGTATTTAATTGTTGCCCAGGAGGCACTTAATGCCAAGAAAGAGATCTATCAAATTAAGCAGCAGCGTTTTGAGCTAGCCCAAGAAGAATACCAGCAGCTCCACAAATTGTGCGAAGATGACAGCCGCTCCTATGCCAGTGGTGAGTTTACTTTCATTCTCTTGCTCAAAGGTGGTTTTCCACAATTCGCTGTTTCCACACGATCTGAAAGCTTTCTTCCATTGCTCTGCTTTTAGTGAGGTACAAATTTAAACTACTCAAAAGTTCCTTTGTTAATTTCTTGGAAGGAATTGTGTCTTGAAAGGAAATAACTCTCTCCAAAGACAGTTTCCTCCAATATAACGACCAGTTTTATTTTAATGAACTTGTACTTTTAAAAAGTTCTAGCTTTACGTAGAACACAAGGCTAATCTTTTAATCCATCTGTAGAATAGCAAAAGCATTAATGTAGCAATAAGAATAGAAATAGGCCAGCCCCAATTTCTGCTCCTTAAGCTCTATAAAAGTGAAAGCCATATTACTGTAATGAAAAACACATCCTTCACTGGAATATTTTAAAGTATATTTGGATTCAGGTTACATGTGTGCATTCCAGTTTCTAAGGTTACAGTACGCTTTAGAGAAGACAGTGCCTTCTGCAAGGTGTAACTGCAAGTCATTGTATTAGTTTGCAATGCTACACCAGCTGGGGACAAATTTATTTGCTTTAAGTTAACTTTTAGAAAACTGAAAAATTGTCTTAGCTTAATTCACCATTGGTAAAAAATGTATTACTCTCTGGTGTTTTTAAAGGTAGTGGTTGGGATAGAATGAGCAAACAAGTTCTAAGGTAACTAGTCTGGACTTCATCCTTTTATTTGATTCAACCTCTTTATTAATATCATTTTATAAGATATCATTAGTATCATTAAAGAAGTTAAGTTCGTTAAGAAAGTATTTGGTCAGTGCTACTTAAAAATAGAATGACTTTAAGAATTGGTTCATTTTCACTTCCCCTCTACACTATAATCCAGTCGTCTTCTGCTGGCTCCATCCACAGGCCTCTAGCTGTTTTTCATCCCTAACTGTGAAGTCTCTAACAAACAAAAACTTTTACCCCTCAGATGTCTCCGCTATGTTGCTGTCTAATACTGTTTAAGATCTGTTGAAAGACCTACCTGCCTCAACTTTAAACTCTCTTACGTCGTGTGTTGCATAGTTCAGTCTTGGTTAAGTCACACTAAGAGTTATTAGAACTTGTGATAGTTAAAAGTACAAATTCCTGGGGTCTGACACAGACACAGCTGTAGTCCCGCAATTAATATCTGTAGGCAAGTCAGACACAGATGGAGGGCTGGGTGCAGGTTCATTGTATCTCACGCATGGAAACTGAGCATGTTGCAGGGGGGAAAATGGTATGTAATGAGGGGTATGGAGGAATGACTGGAAGGAAAAAGGACAGGGTACCTATTAGGAAGGAATAAAATGAGTGAAAGTCCAAAATGATCTGGATAGCAGTAGATGACTAACTGAATTCATTGAGACTTATCCATCACGAGCTGAGAGTTGGTTTTGATGTGGATTAGGTAACAAGCTAGACATTTTATGAGAGATGACTTTATAATGTGAGCGCCACAGAAAGCTTCCTTTCATATGCCCAACCACTGGTTGGTGACTCTGGCAGACTAGACATAAAGGGTTTCTACATGACTGCCTTCTCATTCCAACTTACTGTCCAATCCCAGTACAATTTATTCTCTTTTATTAGTGTCTGCTTTTAAATATAACATTTACTTACAGTTTGGTATTCAGAGCCAGGAACAAAGATGTCTGATGCATGGCTTTGGCATTTTGGAGGGCTTGGAGCCAGGGTGTCCAAACAGTTAAATAGGTTATACAGTACACAACTCGATAATTTATGTAAGAAAATTCCTTTAATAACTGTATAGTAGCCTTTACTAAAAAGCTACTTTGTTTAGCTCGTTCTTAAATGTTGTTCTTGTTTCATGCATAATATAACACTCAATGTCATTTAACTTTGGGGATCCCTCCAACTCATAATCCTCCTAGGTTCCTTTTTAAGGTTTTTACAATTCAAACACAGAAATGGATAATTTGTAAATACTTTAAAAATATTGTGGCAATGGTGGCTGTATCCCTTGCAGTGGAAATATTGTGTCTTGGGAGCTCTGCTAGTATGAGAACTTGTTCATACCTTGTGGACAGAAGAGAGGGAGTGAATGCTGTGGAGCTGAGGTTTGAGCTGGGAAGCAGGGAGTGGGAATTAGCAGGGCAGCAGTGGGCCCAGGAGCAAGTAGGAACACCAAGCGCATCCTTCTCAGCTGTTGCTGGTGGCAACCTCTTGTTCTGGAGTGTCAGAATCACTTCCCTTCTGATTCTTCTTCCCCCCTACCTCCATTCTCAGTGAGTTCCTGTTCCTTCCTCCCCTCCTCCCAGTGGCAAGAGAACATTGGGAAGCGTGTTGAGTATTAGCTATAAATGCATCAGTTATTTCAGAATGGAACAGACTTCGGAAAAAGCAACTACTGATACGCACCTGGATTCAGGATGGTAACCAGTGCATTCATCACTATATCACTTCAGACTAAAGGCTAGTTTGGGATATGTGTACTTTCATATAGAATCATAGGGCTAGAAGGGACCTCAGGAGGTCATCTAGTCCAGCCCCCTGCTTCAAGCAGGATCAACCCCAACTAAGTCATCCCAGCCAGGACTTTGTCGAGCTGGGACTTAAAAACCTCTAGGGATGGAGAATCCACCACCTCTCTAGGCAACACATTCCAGTGCTTCACCACCCTCCTGGTGAAGTAGTTTTTCCTAATATCCAACCTACACCTCTCCCTTCCTAACTTCAGACCATTACTGCTTGTTCTGGTGTGCGACACCACTGAGAACAGTTTCTCACCATCCTCTTTATTGCTCCCCTTCAGGAAGTTGAAGGCTGCTATTAAATCACCCCTCAGTCTTCTCTCCTGTGAACTAAACAAGCCCAAATACTTCAGCCTCTCCTCACAGGTCATGTGCTTCAGCCCCCTAATCATTTTTGTTGCTCTCTGCTTAACCTGTGCCAGAACATCCACATCCTTTTTATACTGGAGGGGGGGGTCCAAAACTGGACATAGTATTCCAGATGTGGCCTCACCAGTGCTCAATAGAGGGGAACAACCACTTCTCTAGATCTGCTTGAAATGATCTTCCTGTTGCACCCTAATATGCTGTTAGCCTTGTTGGCTACAAGGGAACACTGTTTACTCATATCCAGCCTGTCATCCACCATAACCCCTAGGTCCCTTTCTGCTGTACTGCTGCTTAGCCAATCGGTCCCCAGCCCATAACAATGTTTGGGATTCTTCCCCCCAGGTGCAGGACTCTACACTTTTCCATGTTGAACCACATCTGATTTCCTTTGGCCCAATCCTCCAAATTATCCAGGTCAGTCTGGATCCTATCTCTACCTTTCAACGTATCTACGTCTCCCCCTAGCTTTGTGTCATCCGCAAACTTTCTGAGGGAGCAATCTAGTCCCTTATCCAGTCATTAATAAAGATGTTGAACATCACTGGTCCCAGAACCGAACCATGTGGCACTCTGCTTGAAACCGACTGCCATCCAGATATTAAGCTATTGACTACTACCCATTGAGCCCAACTGTCAAGCCCGCTTTCTATCCATCTTATAGTCCGAGGATCCAATCCATATCTCCTTAACTTATGGTCAAGAATGTTGTGGGACACTGTATCAAAAACATCGCTGAAGTCAATGTATATCACATCTACTGACTTCCCCATGTGCACAGAGCCTGTGTACCTTGTCATAGAAGCTAATCAGATTGGTCAGGCAGGACTTGACCTTGACAAATCCACGTTGGCTACTTTTGATCACTTTCCCTTCTTCCAAGTGCTCCAAAATGGATTCCTTGAGGATCCCCTCCATTATTTTCCCAGGGATTGAGGTAAGGCTGACCAGTCTATAGTTCCCTGGTCTGTCCTCCTTGCCTTTTTTTGAAGATGGGCACTACGTTTGCATTTTTTTAAAAGGCTCGGCAGTGACGTCAAATCATACATACAGTCCTTAGGAAGTACAGTAAACTTTCATATCCAGCAGTCCTGTGACTGGGAGGTTGCTGGATAGTCAGATATTCTCAATAACGGAGAGGGATATCTAGCAATGCATAACACCAAAGAAAAACAGGATTAGATATACTTTATATACCAACAACAGTAGTACAGTACACTGTGAACTTATACTGTATGTGGTGTGTTTATTTGTATTTACTTTCACTATACTGAACTTATGGAAAACGTAACTAACATTTACTTATGGTAAAAATGCCAGGTTATCAGAGAGTTCTGGATAGTAGAATGCTGGATATGAAAGAGTTTACTGTGCTTGTGGTTCACAGAGGACAAGTACTCCTTTGGACTCTCCATGGCACCAAGGGGGTGTCTGGTGTTTTTTTTTTCTTTGTGGGGGGTGGGGTGGGGGCAGGAATACACTATCATTGGTGGCTGCTTACGTGGGGGGAAGGGAAAGCATTCATGCCCCTCAAACTCTAGCTCTGCTCAGGAAATTCTCTGCAACATTTGACTAGACAGAAAAATCTCTGTGTCCCACATCAATCACAGCTGAGCTGGCTTAGTACTTGGATCCTACAAATGCACTGAGAGGGGTGTCCCTTTCAGTCTCTCATGACGATATGGTGTGATCATGGATGTCGGGACAAGCAGGGCTATTCATTTTGACCAGTGAAGAGTCAAAGTCCCCAGGTGAGAATGGAATTATATATGAAAGTCCTGAAGCTGAGAACTGTTGGACTGGTCTGTGTGGTGTTCCTACAAATGCTCTGGAATTTGGTCATGCAAGTTTTTATGGATGTGACAGTGGAACACTGTGTCGTAAGCTATGGGAGCCTTGCTCCTTGGCCCTCTTACTGAAAACCATGAGATTCTAGGCTTAATGCTGTCAGGATGGGGTGAACCTGATAGCTCTTCACTTCCTAGGAGTCAGGAACAATATGATAGATTTCCCAAGTGGACAGTCTGTGACTAACCAGAGATGGTCTGTACATAGATTCATTGCAGAAGAGCTGTTGCATTTTTGGAGATCTGAGTAGATTAGTCTGACACAAGGATAACATCGCTAGTCACTACTTTTCTACAAAAGTTGGACTGAGTCCACAATTGTAGTTAGATACGTTCTTCTTACAGTGGAGCAGTGGTCTCTGATCAGCTGTTCCACAGATTCCCTTCCTGATCTTCAAGACAGAGAGAGACAAGGCCAGGCTCATTCTCTTTGCCTCTGGATTGTGTGAAGTGGTTTTTAGCAGAGGTTTCTCTTTCCAATGTCTGTTCAGTCTTTGATCCAGCTCCTGAAGCACTGAGACCTGATCTCATACCACCATAGTCAGATACTCCATCCAGACCCAGAGATGCCACACCTAAGAGTGGATAGGATAGGACAGGATCCAGGAAATTCTTGTTCAATGTAGGAAAATATCTGTCAGATGGACTTAACTCATCTCAGTGGAAGAGGTTCTCAATATAGGCAGCCCACCGTGGCCTGGACATGATCCAGACTCCCATAGTTAAAATTTTCTACTACTTGTTACTGTTGAAGCAGCAAAACTTCCATTTAGCTTTATAAATGTCTGCTTCATAATGATTTCAGGTCACACATGCTTGTGCTGCTTGATCTTTTATCATCCCATAGTATCAGTGTTTCTCAATAGATTCATATATGCTGATTTCCCTTGGTTTAGCCACTTCTGGGTCCCTCTGCTACCTTATCTCGTGACCCCCTGGTGGCTGTCAGCTGTGCTGAGCTTCTCCCACCAAGCATCAAGTCTCTTACATGTTGCAGTTCATGACTGCAGTGTAATGCAGACGTCCAGTGCAGGTACTCCATAGGACATGGGTACAGTGAGTAGGTAAATGGCTTGGAACAGGACTTAGAGTTGTTCATTAAAGGAGCAAACAGGAGAGCACGTGGAGACTCCTAAGATTGCTATGGCAGGGAGCCAACACCCCATTCTGAGAGTCCACCTTAACTCTCCTACGAGGTAGGGGTGGTATGGTAAGGTCCCAGCAATGGATTTACTGGAATGATGTGGGCAGGAAAAGAGGCAGAGTGGTGGGAGTCCCCCAGGTAATTGTGAAATAAACATAGGGTTACCTGCTCTGTATGGTTTTGTCTGCTGGGTAGTCTCAGACTTCTAAAAATAAAGGTTCAGCCTGTTTAAACTCTTGTCAAATGTCTCCTATCCTTTTTCAGTACAGCCAGACAAATAGCTTTTGGTTTTGGCCCTTTGGTTCCTGAGGTGCTGGATGCTGAAGTCATACCTATTTAGGCTTTTGACTTTTTCCCCCCACATATATACTAACATGGTTTTAGTTGTTGCTACTGCAAACCCTAAAAAAGGTGAAACTGATGCTTGATGAAACATTTAAATCCCTACTGTTGTGGGGTACAAGGTTATCTGTTAAAATAAGTCAAAATTGTAAAAAGCAAACTAGTAAAATGTAGTGATATTTTAAAATAGGAAAGTCACCAGTTTTTTAAAATATTTTTCAAGACTTCCAATGGTTCCATAAAACTCAGTTTTTTGTCAACCTTTTGCCTGCTATATTGCATAGGCAAATTTATATAATTGGGGAAATGAGGTCTCTTTTTTTACTGCTTTATTTGATTCAGCTGTTCTGTTCAGAAATGGGAAAGTGCTTTTGCCAGTAGCATAAGCTAGACACAAACAGTTATTCAGTCTTTGCTGGGAGAGCGTCCATCAGAAAAGTACAAATACCAATTTTGAAGTTACTAAAACTATCGTTTTGCTGGTATTCTTCAGAACCCAACGCCTAACAAAATACCGTTAATATTTTTAATAAACTGTTGTCCTCATGTTTTTAGATCTAGAAACATTATGAACCAGTAAAAATGTTTTCAGTGTTAGTAAACATTTCTGAATATTGGTCCTAGACCAGTTAGAGCAGTTCTGGAGCAGTGAAGAGCTGGCTTGTCAGATGATGATCACATAAGCCTTCTTTTTTCCATTTGTCAAACCACATTGAAAGACAGTTAAAATACATAAAGACTTTTCTGTGTAAGCATTTGCTGCAAGTTCATCAAGGCTGAGTATTTGTGAGCGGGGGGAGATGAAAGCTGTCTGATTGCAGGAAGAAGTGAAGGCATCTGTGAAACTCTTTTGCTATGAGTTAATGAATGCCCTAAATCAGAAAAGCTGATAAGACTGCCAAAAGAATGCCACCGTGGCTGAACATGGCTGGGAAGAAGTTTACAAAATTCTGGACTGGAGAGTTTCATTCTATGCATTGATAGCAATTGCATCTTTTGGCAGGTTACTGCCTGGTTTCAATGACCTCAGCGTTCTAAAGTTCTTTCCACAGTTGATCATGACACAGCAGAATGAAACTCTCTGAGCTGGCTTATAAAGTGTTAGGCCACAATTTGATTAAAAATGGGCATTGAGGGGTTCCCCTACCCAGCCTACTCCTCTGAAATACGAAGCATTTGATTGAGACTAGTGCTTAGCTAAATGGCTTCATGGAATGAAACTAACAGTTAGCAATCTCCTCGTGGACTTAGCCCACTTTCAAATACTTTCACTGCCTCAGTTAGCAAGACCTTCCGGGTTCCTCTTTACTCAACTCAGTAAGAGAGTTTCCCACCATTTTCTGGGACTCTTAAGCTCATTTATGTCTGGGAGCTGGCCCTCTTTGCCTTTTTAGCTGCATTAGACATTCCGATTTTTCTTCTTAACATAAACTGTACTTTTCCATCTACAACAGAGTTTCCATGGCAAAATCCTGGTATCACTCATGACTAATTGAACTAAATAAATTGGATTAAAAGAAAAAAAAAACTTTCTTGTACAAAAAACAAACAACAACAAAAAACAAAAACCAAGCAGTCTGGTCAGAGCCGCACTAGGGAAAGAGTTAGGGGACATGAAAATTAAAAAGTTCTTGTTATTCTTTAAGGCCATTATTATTCATTTAGACCCAGACTGGGGACTGAAAATAATTCTTTCCTAACCCTCCTTTTTTGTTAAATAATTACTTCCTCTATAAACCATCATGTTCCCCCTCAGAATTTAATTGAGCTGCACACACTGGCTGCATCTACACTGCCCCTCCCTTATGAAAGGGGAATGCAAACATGGCTAATCAAAAATGGAAATGAGCCACTGATTTGTGTATTCAGGGCTTCATTTGCATGATGGTGCCAAATCACCATTCCAAAAATGCTGTTTTTGAAAGCCAAAACAGCCATGTAGATGGGGTTCCTTTGGAAGGAAGCCCCCCTTCTTTTGAAAGCACCCTTCTTCCTAATTTTTTCAGGAAGAAGTTTGCTTTTGAAAGAAGGAGGGGCTTCCTTTTGAAGGAATCCGATCTACCTGGCTGTTCTGGCTTTTGGACAGCATTTCAGGAATGGTGATTGGGCGCCATCATGCAACTGAGGCACTGAATATGCAAATCAGTACCTCATTTGCAGTTTCATTTGGTCGCATTTGCATGCCCCTGTCAAAAGGGAGGGTTGGGGTAGATGAGGCCACTGAGTTCTTTTTCCTGTAGTATGAAGACACAGTATGTGTCACTGTTTTGACAGGGGATAATACAAAAAAAAAAATCCCACAGCAGTAACATTTAACTTTAAAAAAAGGGAACTGCACAAGAAGAGGGTGCTTGTTACATGGAGATTAAAAGCTGTCACAAGATTTAAATGCCTGCTTGAAGCATAAAAGAGGCCTAGAGTTAATGTGTGCCCTAAATCTCAAAATAATGCCATCATGGCTAAACAACAGAGTAATGCAGGCAGTTACAGGCAAAGAGGCATTTTTAAAATTTAGAAGTCAGATACTAATAAGGAATAAAGAAGGTGTGTGATCCCTACAAGGCTAAATTTAAAAATATAATAAGGCAGGACATAAAAAGAATTGGAGCTGTTGTGATTTGCTAAGGAAACAAAAACTAGTAATGTGTTTAAAGTACATGAGAAGCCTGTCAAACAGGGGTTCGGGCCACTACTTGATCAGTGTGTTCAAGGAGCAGTCAAGGAAGACAAAGGCCATTGCAGAAAATCAGTTCTTTGCATCTGTCTTCGCTGCAGAAGATTTTGGGGAGGAACTCCCATCAGAGCTATGCTTTTCAGAGAACGAATCTCAGGAACTGTCCCGGACTGAAATGCCAATCTGATTGGAAGTCTGAGGGGCAGCCATGTTGGTCTGTAACTTCAGACACAGCAAGCAGTCCTGTGGCACCTTAGAAATTAAGAAATTTATTAGGTTAGGAGCTTTTATGGGTAGACCTGGTTTTGGAACAAATTAATAAATAATAAGCACTGGAACAAGCCTGTGTTGTAACAGGCTGGAGGGTGGGTTATATAGTGCTAATTTTAAAGAGAGGCTCCAGAGGTATTCCTGATAATTAAACTTGAATGGAACGTAGCACCTTTTAATCAACAGACAGTGCTGATATAAAGCAATTCACAATAGATAGTGAAGAGCTATAGGCAGACAATAAATACTTTCCTGGTTGGAATTTAGCTTAGTGACTTTTGAAATCTTGTACCATAAGAGTGAACATGTTGTGTGAAATGATGTTGCATTTGGGAAAACTTCGGTCTACCAAAAGAGAAAACGCAAAGACATCTTTAAATTGAAATTCTGTCCAAAGGGAAACTCTGATGAGATGGTTAACACACTCATCATGGAAGGGCTGTAACTCTGAGAATAAGAAAAAATTCGAGCTGTAGACTTGCATGTGGTTATTGCATGCTCTGAGCTGCAAGCAATTAGAATTTCATTAGGTGGGATGATTGAGCTAGAAAGTGATTTATTTTTATGCAGAGCAACTTTTTAGTTTTCTCCTTCTTAGAACAGCTTTATTAAATTGAAATGCCTAATGACATAATTTTACTTCCATTATAGGTATTTGGTACCAGACTGAGTCACGTTATCTTAGATTGAGTCCAAATTTATGACAGCGAATACATTTAAAAGTGTATTGCACGTAAATACCATACACTTAATGAACAACCAAAAATGACTCATCTGAAATCATGCTGAGGAGGTTGTAAATAAAATTTGTTTTACCATAGGGCTGTTAAGTTTGCTTCTGTAAAAGATCCTAATTGCAAGAAAAAGAAAAGAAAAAACTTTTAAATTCACAACAAATTTTTAGACACTGCTGGTTAGAAGAAATCATTTTGTTTGCAGATATTTCTGTTTTACTCAAAAGTAATTACACTGAGCAAGTCTTGCAATAAATGATTGTCCTAGCCTACAAAGACATGCCTGCTGTTGTAGATAGTAAGCTTGTGCCATCTCTGAAATAGAATGACTCAGTTTTGGGAACCCAGAATGATGTGTAACCAACTCTTTGACAAGAATGTACTTTTTTTGGCCCTGACCCCTTAAAACAATTAAGCACATGTTTACATGATTGCTGAGTTGGGGCTTTGAACTTTTAGAAACATGTTTTGAACTGGCTAATCTATTGGTGACATTCACATGATGTACAACCTACACACACTGTCCTTTAGCACTTTAAAAATGTGAAAAAATTATTGTTTTCCATCTGTTTAGCATTCTCTGGATTTTCAACTAATACCAAGTATGATCCATATCAGATTAAAGCAGAAATAGCAAGCCGTCGTGACAGAGTGAGTAATAATTTTTGACGTTATGTGATTGAAACTGTGCTGTACACACTCACCCATTCTTAGGCTTAGAAGTTGTGTGTGCATGCTTTCTAAAACTGCATATGTTTAAAGTGACCTTCTGCTCTTGAACAATTATTAAATTAAAATAGCGGGGTCGTTCCATAGTTCTTAAGTCCCAGTGATTCCAAAGTTTTTTTTCTTTCTGTTTATAAATGAATGACAGCCACATAAACTCCACTTGTATTTTAAAAATTATTTCCTTTCTGTCTTGAGCATCACCACTAGTAGCAAATATTCTACAAGTCAAATTCTGTCCCCAGCAACACCTGCCCAAACAAATTGTCTTTAGATTTTGCAACTGTGTTCAGCAGAGTTCCATGGATGTAACTGAGGTCAGGTTGTTGGCTCTGTGTTGAGAACTCAATAATTAAACCAGCTGATTCACAAACCAGAATAGATCATTTGTTCAGGGCTGCATTTATGAAAGAATAAAAAGTGACAAATGAGCCACTCCCAACACTTCCTTCAGGTACTGTGATAAAGCTGTGTAACTGAATACACATACAGACCACATCTGTTGTATAAGAAAGTAGTACCATGTTTTAACTTTTGACCATTTTTAGATTAGAACCATACTTTGAATACTGTCTTATGTGAAGTAGTTGCAGTGGGAGAGAAGAGAGTTGTACTTATCTTTCCAAATCTGCTGGGCAGTGTTCCTAAAGAACAGTAAATACCTACACATAGCATTGAGACTAGTTATTAATGTGGTATATGGTCACAGCTAATAAAACGGCTTATAATGTAAGCACTACCATATTTCTAAATTGCATATTCCTTTAATTAATGGATAAAGTGGGATATAGTATGCTAGATGTTTAATTCATGAAACAAATAAAGTACATATTTTTGAAGGGTGGTGTTTCAGTTTATGACTTCAGGATTTTGGTGACCACTTTTCACAGGCGTGACTCTGAAAATAAAGTATGTTCAACGCCCGTCAAAGGCATTTATTCTGTCTGCATGCATTTAGGACATGCTGTATGTAATAGAGCTAATGTTAAAAAATGTAGCAAATCAAACAAGAAAATAGGAAATTAAAAATTTAAAGTTAAAATTTCACTAAGTTTGAAGGTTTGAAGAAAATAAGTGACTTTTCTCCTTGGATATGGATTACCCATCTCTGTGTCTGACATCAAAGTGACCATGAAATAAGCCTTTTATTTTCATGTATAAGGTGAACCACTGTGTTAAGCATGCTCCTCTATATTAATATAAAGAGTGAAATATACTATACAAGATTGAATATATAGACATGGAAGATATTAGTAATGTTGTTTGTTTTAGCAGGGTGTGTTATAAAGATTGGCCTAGGATAATCCAAGGAGTTACTATATACTGCCTTTTGGGATGTGATGAGATAGTGATCTCTTTTAGTGGGGTATGAGAGAGATGCTGTATTAATCATTTTGTCACTTATTGATTTACATCCATCTTATCAGTGTTTTGGATACATAGTTGAAAGCCTGCCAGTCTCTGGGAGATTCAGTTTGTGCTTTCTGTTTATGAAACTTTCATTATTCCCATGGCAGTATGTTGATGGCATCATTTACTGAAATGCCTATACAAAGAAAGGAATGCCTGTACTAAAATGTATGTACTTCTTTAACCACAAATACCATGGATATAAAACCAGATGCAATTCTGTGTATCTGTTACAACGAGTAACAATTAAGGATCAACTTTATTTAAAAAGTGAAACCCAGTAGTTAAGGTTGTTACAGATGTTCACATAATTTTTGGAAAATTATAATGAATGGCTCTTATTACATGCCACAAATGATCAGCCAGGCAACTTTTACTATTTTACTGCTGCTG
Source organism: Carettochelys insculpta (assembly GCF_033958435.1). NCBI lineage: Eukaryota > Metazoa > Chordata > Testudines > Carettochelyidae > Carettochelys > Carettochelys insculpta. The sequence goes on from NC_134137.1 coordinate 144,803,434, forward strand.
AATGGTCACTTTGCACTTGTGTTTTCTAATTCTGAAATAAAAATTGGTAGGCTTTAAACAAACATTTTGCTAGTGACTTTAAACAGACTTTTTCCCATTGGAAAAAACCAAATATACTGATCTTTTCCACTTCCTGGTTGTTTGAGAAGAATGTTTTTTTGCAGTACAGTGAAATACACCTGGATAGGAGATTGGATGTTGATGTACTACAGAGTTGGATGAGAAATCACATGCAGATACAGACTTGTGGGCCACTAGCAAAAGTGATAGCAGGATGGTAGAAGAGTATTCAAGAAAGCCAGTTAGTCCCATTAAGCAAAAACAAAAATAACCCCACTAACTTGTACATTTGGCAGTGGTGTTACTTTGTGACCATTGTTGTGTAACTTTTTATTAACATTTCTATACTGTATTTGTCAATTTTCTTTTCCTGTAGATTAAAAAGTGTCACTTTTCAGTTTGAAAATAGTCTCTGCACAATGCATGTAACGTATTTTTGCTTAAAATGTTTTGTTTTAAGCTTTCTAGACTAAAACGAGAGTTGGCACATATGAAGGAAGAACTGCAGCATAAAGAAAAAGGAGTGGAAACACTGCAAGAGTGAGTTGAGTTGTTGTGTTTGTGGGGTTTCTTATTTCTTTTCTTTCTGTTGGTGTGCATTCTTGTTACTTAACTGGAAGTGTTACAAATCTTTATACAATAATTTTATTTAAGGGTCTTGCGGCAAATTATTTTTGCTTAGGAGTTATTGAAAAGGCAAACTGATATAAGAAATATTGTCAGGAATTAATTTGGGTGATTTTTTTCATAAACTTGCTGGCAATTAAATCAATGAAAAACTAGGAAAATATGCAAAAATTAAGCAGTTTTTGTATTTTAGCACACAGTAATTCCCTTTCGAGCGTAGCGTAGAGGTGGTGTTTGCTCATTATTACGCCTCTTAAGGTTTTCCTTAACAATTTTTGACTAACAGGCAGCTGCTCTTTCTGTTTTAATTTCCATTTGCTAAATAAGCTACTAAGTAAGTAATAAAGACATGTGAAAGATGCAGTTCACAGGTTTAAAAAAGGAAACAAGGTTTTAAAAGAAATGAGCATTACACTCATGTCTAGATTTGTAGTTCATTGGGCTCCTCTTCCTTAAGACTTACTTAAACATTCAAAAGAAGAAAACTCTTAGCAAGCCCAAGGGCTTCTTTGGCAAATATTAACAATACAAAGTAACAAAAAACAGAGGTATATAGTAAAGACGAATTATGAATATACTAAGGTAATGGAAAATATATAGTAACATGCAGAGAAACCTTTTATGTAGTGAAAAGATTTGACTGTTCCAGAACAAGCAGTAATTCAGGCTGCTGTTTTATTTGTATGACAAGCAGCACATACAAACACATTTATGCCTTATGCTGTGACTTAATATTGCCTTTATTAAAATTAACTTTTTAAATGAAATGAAACAGATTTCCGCCTTTTCCTTCTTTCCCATGACAACATAGTTAATTTAAAACGATTGTGATATGTCTCTGATTTAAAGCTGTTTCTATGAAGGATTAGTCATCTGTCTAGAAAGCTCCAAGAACAAAGAATGTGGTTTGAAGGCAATTTCAGACCTTTCTCTTGTATGGTTTTGTGAAAAGAAAAGCCTAAAAAGTAGTTGTGAACCTAAATATTAATGTCTAAGATTTTAGTCCAAATTGAATTACTTATGTCCTTGTCTGTATGCACTATGATACCGTCTTTAATTATTACTATTACTACTTTTTCTTTCTGCCACTTTTTCCTGGTGAGGGTTGCAGCGGAAAGCATGGAGGATAGGGAGGACCAGACCTCCTTTTCCTATGTAAGAGGTTCCAGCTCCTCTTGTAGGATTCGCCAGCAATCCTAGCTCAGCCAGGGATATATCTCCTTAGGTTTGTCCTGGACTAGCCTGGGGTCCTCTGCCTAGTGGGACTTGCCTTGTAGAGTTACAGTGGAAGCCTCCCAGGGAGCATCCTGATGAGGTGCCTGAACCACTTCAGATGGTTCCTCTTGATCTGGAAGAGTAGTGGCTCTAGCCTGAGGCCCTTCTTAATAGCCAGGCCATTCACTCTGTCTCAGAGAGTAAGCCCACTCACACTGTGGAGAACCTCATTTCCCACCATCACATCTTTTCAATCTTCACCATAAGTTCATGACCATAGGCATTAAGCAACTTGTGAAATGAGAACTCACCTCCCACTTCAGCACCTTGGGTCAACAGAGCACCCACGTTGCTACACCAATCTGCTGGTTGCAGGTCCACCCAGAGTTTGTGTGGCCTGGCAAGTGGGTGGTGGATGCTAAAGTCAATTGGAGCATGAGGTCCTGAAGGTTGGGGCCCAAGACAACTGCCTTGCCCTCAGGCCAGGCCTGCTTGGTTGATCTCATGCTCCCACTTGCCATCATCCTTAAGCAAGACTCCTAAATACTTCCACTAAGAGCAGCTACTCCCTCTTCACCTGGGAGAGTGATTATGTAACTACATCATTTGTCTTCCATGGGATCTCTGCCTCATTCAGATTTATAGAAAAGCAGACTGTTACATGTATGACCACTGTCTGATTCTTTTCAGGAGGTGTGTAGTGAATGAGGTAGGAGATTGTGGAAAGAAAAAGGATCTCATGCTTATTGAAGTTAAATGCTGCCTCATAGAATTGGATGTTATCCCCTTCTTTGATACAGGGTTTCTGTAGCATGCTAGGCAGGACATTTCAAATGAACTTTTCACAGGTGGTCACTGATTGTCTGTTCCTCGTTTTCTGGTTGACTGTCTTGAGATGTTGTGGTCTGATTTACAGAAATGCTGAACTCTCAAATGTGTATCTGAAGTCAATGAGAGCTGTCTTGAAAGTATAAAGTGCCGAGTACTCTGAAAAATTAGGTTATAAGTGTTAAGAGAATCCAAATTCAGTGGAAACATAAGCTTCATCTTTTTACACCTCATTTCCCCACCTGTTAAATGAAAATACTACCACCCTTTCACTTCATAGGGGTGTTGGGAAGATGAATGTTTTTTAAGCACTGAATCTTAGTTATTAATTCCAGACAAAGGCCTATGAGGAAATCAATATTCTATTTTAAGAAGAGGGTTGGAATAGTGTTCAGTAAATAAAACATTGAACAATGAGGAGAAAAAGTGGGCATCATCCAACCTGTTCAGTAAGGACGGTCCTTTGGACACAAGAGTGTGATCAAATAATTAAAGGACACATTGTAATCTGTAAATAAAAAAGTAGCCAAATTAAGGTTACATTGGTAAACATAATTTTTGGTGTTTGACCTTGCAATGTGAATCCTGTTTTTAACTGTAGTGTTCTTGTATAATGTAGGTATAAAATCACACTAATTTATGGTTCTTCAAAGAAACTCCAGCACTCTGATAACAGAAAAAAAATAGGAATGTAAAAATGAATATAAATATGGTATTGCTTCTGGTAATGGGATAGCTTTTGCAAAAAACCTGGCTGCTTTATTACTACCTTATGTTGACCGAAGACTTTCTGGAATATATCTGTGGTTAAACTGAAGGCCTGTTGACAAGATTAGTGATGTAAAAGGCAGAAGGTGTATCACTACTTTCCAGGTTTTAAGATGTAATCTATTGTATGATATGGGAAGTCGGTTTGTAGGGTTGGGCGATGGGTTTTTCAAGGTATGTAGAGTAAATTGCTTTACTGCCTATTTGATTTTTGCCCTATTATTTGTTGTCTCTAGATTAAATTAAAAATCATTTTGAAACCAAAACATTTTATAGGGGCCAATTTAATATTTGAAAAGTGATCCAGAAATCTGTTTCAAAATTAAGATTAAATATTTTGCTTTCCCCTTCACCTGAAAATATCACACAAGATAAATATACAGCAGCAGTTTACTCGAGTTGAATTTGATCAGCCTGTTTTTGCTACCACTAGCAATGCATCTCATCATGTACAGCCCAGGGTTCTTCAACCTCTGAGCCAGCTCCTCACACATTATGAGCACAGGACATCTCTAGAAGGATACAGCTCTTCTGGCTATACGTGGTCACTGAGGCTAGTAGTACAGATAGGAAAAAAAAACAAACCCAAAACAAACAAACCCCGATGTATGTCCTTGAAATGTAAGGTTTGTCTGTGTTACTACCCAGATCTGATGGGCCTGGTTAACTGTGATGATTGGAGGATGTAGTAGGTGAAAAGATATTGAAGGGGAGGAACTGTGGTAGATGGGAAGCTCCCAGACCTGCTCCCTAGCAAGAAAGGTGAAGCCAAAAAAGTGGAATAGTGGTGGCTGATTGCTTTAACCTTCTAGCTTTGTTTAGAGAAGATATCCATCCTGCTTTGTGCTTCCACAGGAGAATATAAGTAACAAGGGCTCCCACCATTTAGTCCTCTGATAAGTGGGAGCAGAGGACAAGAGAAGGAATGCCACTAGTACATGTCTGTCGGTAATCCTGATTTGGCTGAAACATTGACAAGCTGTGAAAACTGCATCTGGCAAACTCTCAGATTGTGGCAAGGAGCCCCTCAGAAGCCAATACCTATTTCCTTGTAAGCTTGTTTCTCTTAGGTGCAGACAGCTAGCTCCTGGATGTGGGTTCCCACAGCCACCTGTAGAACTGTAACTGACTGAAAAAGGAGCTGGAGGCTGGGTATTTTGCACTGAAGAGAGATTCATGCAGTACGTAGTAGCCCAATTAGCAACAGGTGAAGAATCATGCACAGTTTTTAATGAGCAAAAGTAGTCAGGAGGGGGAAGATGTCACAAGTTGAAGGGAGGTTTTGGACAGGTGGGAAGAAATCAGACTGGCGTTGTTTTTAGCATATGCTATTTTCAGTCAGTTAGTAGTCTGGAAACTACAGGAGTGGTTCATGTGCACTCTGGTGAATTTGAGAGGATTTCACTTTCCTTTTTTCTGACATTGGTCGTGTCTACACTAGCCAAAAACTTCGAAATGGCCATGCAAATGCCCATTTCGAAGTTTACTAATGAAGCGCTGAAATACATATTCAGTGCCTCATTAGCATGCGGGCAGCTGTGGCACTTCAAAATTGACACGGCTCGTCCAGATGGGGCTACATTTTGAAAGGACCCCGGCTACTTCAAAGTCCCCTTATTCCTATGAGCAGATGGGAATAAGGGGACTTCGAAGTAGCTGGGGTCCTTTCAAAAAGGAGCCCCATATGGACGAGCCACACGGCGACAAGCCATGTCAACTTCGAAGTGCCGCGGCCGCCTGCATGCTAATGAGGCACTGAATATGTATTTCAGCGCTTCATTAGTAAACTTCGAAATGGCCATTTGCATGGCAAATTTGAAGATTTTGTAAAGTGTAAACATAGCCATTGTGTGATGAAAATAACCTGCTTAGAGGTTACAGAAATATGGCCACCAGTTGGGGGTCTGGCAACTCCGGAGCTCCTGCTTATTTGGAGAACTGTTGGTCAACTCCACAGTGGGGCACAGAAGAGAAGTATAACAGTGGGGGAGGGGGGATGTGAGTGGAAGAGAGAGGGAAGGAAGGTGAAAAGCAGGGGGAAAGGAAATGGGAAAGATGGACCATGAAGGACTTGGGAGGGAGAAATAAGCCAATAGAAAGAAACCAGTAAAGAATGAAAATGTTGGGTGGGAAGAATACTGAGAATTTGTGAGGGCTTCACAGAGGAAAGAGACTGGAAAGAAGAGGCCGAGGACAGTGAGGCAGCATTCTGGAGGGGAAAATAGAATAAAAATGTAAATCAACATAATGCATAAAAAGAAAAACTTGAGTTCAGCGGAAGAACAGACAGCAACGGCCTTGTCTACACTAGCCCCAAACTTCAAAATGGCCACGCAAATGTGGAACGGAAGGGGGGTGCTGCTCAGGGTCCATGGGGGCCCAGGATGCCACCTCTCTCTCTCTCTCTCTCTCTCTCTCTCTCGCTCTCTCTCTCACACTGCCTGGGGTCAGGGTTGATTGCCCGCGGAGTGTGCAGGCTGAGGTACAGAGGTGGGCCTTTTAAGGGGACAGTGGGCGACGGCCCCAGAAGGGCTTGTCCGCCATGTGACCCTGCCCATGGCACTTCCTGTCCCTGATCTTTCGAAAGAATGGACCAAACTTTCAGTCCCCGCTGGTGTGTGTGGACACTCTGTTTCAAAACGTCATCTTTAAATGCTCTCTTTTGAAAGACCTTCTTTCAACACAGAACTGTAGTGTAGACGCAGCCTAAATCACCTCCTTGGGAGCTGAGCTCGCAACCCTGGTTTACAAGGTCAATGCTCAAACCACTAAGCTATTTAAACCAATGGGATTGAATTACATGGAAGCAGAGTTAGATGAATGCTTTTGGAAATCCTACTCTTCGCATTAGCACTTAGCACTTCTGAAAATCCCAGCGGGGACTGTAAGTTTGGTCCGTTCTTTCGAAAGGCTCCCAGCACAATTTCGAAAGAGAGCATCCACACACGCCAGGGCACAGTTTCGAAAGATCAGGGACAGGAAGTGCCATGGGCAAGGTCACGTGGCGGACGAGCCCTTCTGGGGCCGTCGCCCACTGTCCCCTTAAAAGGCCCACCTCTGTACCTCAGCCTGCACACTCCGAGGGCCATCAACCCTGTCCCCAGGCAGTGAGAGAGAGAGAGAGAGAGAGAGGTGGCATCCTGGGCCCCCATGCACCCTGAGCAGCACCCCTCTTCCATTGCAGCTGTGGCCAGCCCCCTGGCCGCGGTCCTGGCCACCGTGCTGCAGCGGCTCCAGGTGGCCACCACAATAGCCACCCTCCTGGATGCCATCCTCAGGGCACAACATCCCCAGCTGGTCTCCCAGGTCATCCACTGCCTGTGGAGCTTACCCACAAGCAGTGACTGGTGGGACCGGCTGGTGCTGGAGGACTGGGGCGACGACCGGTGGCTACAGAACTTCAGGATGACAAAGGGGACATTCCTGGAGCTGTGCAACTGGCTCACTCTAGTTCTCCACCACCAGGACACACACCTGAGGCCAGCGCTCCCCCTGCACAAAAGGGCAGCCATCGCCCTATGGAAACTGGCCACCCCGGACAGTTACCGATCCATCAGCAACCAGTTCGGGGTGGGCAAAGCCACCGTCGGGGCCGTCATCATTGAGGTAAGCTGTGCCCAGCTCACACCTAGGCTGCACGTGGGGGGCCAGGGGCAGCCTGGTGACAGGCACTGTTGGGAGAAGGGCGGGCTCCCCGGGGCCAGGGATGGGGATGGGCATGGGCAGGCACCCCAGGGATGGGTGTGGGAACAGGCATGGGTGGGCACCCTGGGGCCAGGGGCAAGGATGGGGACAGGCAAGGGCAGGTAAGCCGCATCCCACCTCACGCTAACGAGTGTGCTCCCCTGTGCCCTGCAGGTTATCTGGATGATCAACAAGGTGCTCCTGAGGCAGCTGGTGCACGTCGGGGACCTGGATGTTGCCATCCAGGGATTCCAGGAGCTGGGTTTCCCCACCTGCTTTTGGGCCCTGGATGGCACCCACATCACCATCCGGGCCCCGGAGCACAGCCACGGGGCCTACGTCAAACGCAAGGGCTACCACTTGGTGGTCCTGCAGGCCCTGGTCGACGCCAACGGCCAGTTCGAGGACATCTACGTGGGCTGGGCTGGCCGCGCCCACGACATGAGGGTCTTTGGGAACTCTGGGCTGGGATGTCGTGTGGCCAAGGGGACCTTCATCCCCTGGCTGGAGCTCTCCATCGAGGACACAACGATGCTGCCCTGCATCGTGGTGGACGTGGCCTACCCCCTGCAGGCCTGTCTGATGCAACCATACAAGCTGAGCCAGGACCTTTTTAACGAGCGGCTGAACCATGCCCGGAATTTGGCTGCCTCAAGGGTCGTTTTAGATGCCTCTACACCAGGCTGGAGGTGGGCCTCCCAAGCATCCTGGCGGTGATCAGGGCCTGCCGCACCCTCCATAACCTGGTGGAGGCGAAACATGAACCCTATATGCAGAGGTGGGCCGCCGAGGCGGGGTGCGGGTACTAACAGCCCCATGCCACCAGGCCCAGCAGGCGGGGTGCATGTAAGGGAGGACCTGGACTAGGCCTTTGAGCAGGGGGCCACAGTAACCCCCCAACCCTACACACTTCCCCCTCACCCACATCCTGCACACACGCTCCCCCCATCCACCCATGCCCTGCACACACATGCACACCCACTAGCACACATGCCTGGAAGACACAGGGTAAACCATAAAAATAAACCTTTTACTATATGGAAAAACTGTGACCCTCATTATCCAGGGGGAGCTATATACACGTGGGGGGAGAGTGAATGGGGAGAACTATTTACATGGGAGCGGGGAGGGTGGACGGGGGGGCCAGGGTGGCAGGGGCCTCACCCCTCCAGGGGGCTCGATGGCCGGGAGCCCTGTCATTGGCGCCCACCCCTTCCTCCTCAGGTCCGGGTGCCCCACCTGGGCTGGGCTGGGACCGGTGGCACAGGGAGGTAGGGGCTCGGCATGGGGGCGGGGTTGGGGGATCAGTCTCCACCTGGCCAACCCTAGCCAGCAGGGTTTGGGCCAGGCAGATGAGGCTGGCCGGGGGAAGAAGGAGGGGAGGGAGCAGGGCCTCCAGATTGGCCTCCTCGGGGGGGGGCATTGTGGGGGGGGGCAGGGGACTGTGGGATTTGGGGGGAACCGTTGGGGGGGATGCATGGGCGAGGGGGGTGTGGGGGACGGTGGGGGGGTGACGGGTGTGGGAGTGACCCACAATGGAGAGGTGGCAGGGGCCAGGTGGTCGACCATGACCTGGGTGAGGGCGTCCAAATTGGACCCCACCTGGTCCCATGCCTGCTGCTCCATGGCAAGCCACTCCAGCATGATGCCCGTCAGCTCCCTGAGGGCAGCCATGTGGGCCCTGTCCCCTGCCTCCTCCTCCCCGGCCTGGTGGCACCGGCAGAGGGACCGGCGCCAGCCCTGTGCTGGCTCTGCGTAGGCCTGGGCTGCTCCCCCTCGCCCTCAGTCTTTGGGCTTCCCGGGCCTGTTGCGGGGCTGGTCCATCTGCTGGCTGTGCTGGAGCTGTGGAGACAAAAGGGGTGAGGAACGGGTCATTAGTCTCGGTGAGGGACTGCGTGAACCCACTGCCCCGTCCTGCTCACTCCATCCCGGCGGTCCTGCAGGGACCGCATCTGGGGTTCCCTGTCTGGGTTGCAGGAGTGCTGGCTCTCCTCTGTCTCCCTCGGTTCCTCCACCGCCCAGCGACCCGTGGTACTGTCTGGCCCGCATGGTATTGGGTGCCACATGTCAGCTCTGTGAGGCGAGGGCAGTGGGGCCGTGGGGTTAATGTCTCTGCAGGTGGGCTGCACCTCCTCCCCAGCCCTGCGGCCACCAGCGTGCATGGTACATACCTGTGGGTCCCTCCAGGAGCTCGGGTGAGGCGCGTTCAGAGGGGGCCAGGCTGGATGGGCCTGAGGGGACGTCGATGACAAGGGCCCCCTTGCTTGAGCCTTGTCATCACTGGTGTCCTGGATCAGTGGGGGGTGCCTGCGGATGGCCGGTGGTCTGGGCCGGTCCTCCCCCTCGGTCCCGTCCCCATCTCCATCTCCTCTGGCTCAGGCGAGGGGTTAGCAGTGTCCACGTACATGGCGGGGGTCCTGCCTCCTTGGGGCCAAGGAGGCAGTCCAGTTCTTGAAAGTAGAGGCAGCTGGTGGGCGCTGCCCCTGACCACCCAGTTGTGTCCCGAGCCCGACAGTGCGCCTGCCGGAGCTCCTTGACCTTGGACCTCACCTGGTCCGGGGTCTGGGTGGGGTGGCTCCGGCCGGTGAGGCCCTTGGCCAGGCACTTGAAGGCAGGTGCGTTTCAGCGCTGGACCCCCGTCTGTTGCAGGACCTCCTCGTCTTCCCACAGAGCAAGGAGGTCCTGCAGCTCGGCCTCTGTCCAGGAGGGGGCCTGATGTTTGGGGGGCCGGGTCCCCTCCTGGGGCGGCTCTCCCTGGTCCCTGGATGGCCCCTGGGGTGGGCAGGAGTCCTGGCTGCTGGCCATGGTGCCAGAGGTGCTGCGGCTTCCCCTGGGGCATCGTGGCTGGGAGCTGTGCGAGTGACAGCCTGGGTTTCCTGCTGCCTGCACACTCTCAGCTTCCCTCCTGAGGGCTTCTGGGAGCCTGCGTGCTGAAAGGCAGCCAGACGCTGGAGCCATTGAACCCCTCTTGTGCTGTGACTGGTGCTGCCACCTGCCAGCTGATTGCAGCCATGGAGGACCCGCTCTTTCGAAAGAGGGGGCCTCGGAGCGGCTACACTTGGTCTCTTTCAACACTGTCTTTCGAAAGAGGGCGCTTTTCCCATCCCAGGAGTGGAGGACCAACTTCAAAAGAACTGGGGAGTTCTTTTGAAGTTAGTTTCAGAAGAGCGCCGTGTCAGTGTAGACGCTCTGCGGCTTCTTTCGAAAGAACTCAGTTTTCTAATCCTGATTTCGAATGTACTTGCTACTGTAGATGTACCCTTAGGGGTCTGAGGCAAATAGATGGGAGGTGCTTGGTCCTGCTAAGAGGTCAGGGGACTGGACTCAATGACCTCTTGAGGTCCCTTCCAGTTCTATGAGATGTGTGTATGTTTGTAAATGGGAGCAGCATTAGAGAAGTGCTGAAGGCTTTTGAAAATCTTACTCTCAGTTCTCTTAGGGGCAAATGATTCCACGAGCACCCAACCTAGATAGTTTTTTGCTCTTTGGCCCAAAAAAGTGGCAATTTTTTTATGTGAAGGTGCAGTTAATTTTGTTCGTAAGAAACACAGACCGTCTGTATACTTCCTACTATCCTAAAGAGTCCAGGCTGTAGGCTTCGTCACTTCTTTGCTAAAAGAGATGCTGAATTCACAATCACAGTAAAGTTTTTTTTTTTTTTTAAAGTAATTAAATTTTCAAACTGTATCTTCCCTCTCATGTAGCTTTCTCAAATATGGGCTCTCACTTCAGCCCACTCCAGTGTGTCTGCTTGCCTTCCTGCCCTATTTATCTAATTATCTAGGAATTTTTGTTTTTTTAAACTAGTAAGTATTGTTGAGTGAGGGCAGCATGAAAAGTGTATCTTACTGAGAGAAGAAAAAGGCTAACCAATTAAAGGCCAAACATTTTCTTCGTGCTCACATAACTAAATAGTTAATTTTAAATCTTAAAGCATGCTATGGACTTAATGCTTAATGAGGACAAAGGTATTTGAGGAAATATGAAGAAAAGTTAAGTTAAAATTACAGAAGTTGCTATAAGGGAGCGGAACTATAGTCCATCCAGCCCTTTCAAAGAAAGGGAAAACAGATTTGCACAGGGAGAGCTCATAAGGTGAGCCCCCTTTATTAATAAAAGGGAGATATGCACAATGTTAGCCCTTAAAGGTAATAACAATTTACACTGGGCTTATAGAATCATAGAACACAAGAACTGGAAGGGACCTTGAGAGGACATCAAGTCCAGTCCTCTGCCCTCTTAGCAGGATCAAGCACTGTCTAGACCATCCCCAATAGGTGTGTGTCTAACCTGCTCTTAAATATCTCCAGTGATGGAGATTCCACATCCTCCCTAGGTAATTTATTCCAGTGTTTAACCACCCTGTTAGGAAGTTTTTCGTAATGTCTAATCTAAACCTCCCATGCTGCAGTTTGTCTGTTGCTCTTTATTCTATCCTCAGAGGCCAAGGAGAACAATTTTTCTCCCTCATCCTTGTAACCCTCTTTGAGGTACTTGAAAACTGCTATCATGTCCCCTCTAAGCCTCCTCTTTTCTAAACTAAACAAGCCCAGTTCTTTCAGTTTTCCCTCATAGCTCATGTTCTCTAGACATTTAATCATTCTTGTTGCTTTTCTCTGGATCTTCTCTAATTTTTCCATGTCTTTCTTGAAATGTGGTACCCAGAACAGGACACAATACTCTAGTTGAGGACTAATGAGCACTGAGTAGAGCAGAAGAATGACTTCTCATGTCTTGTTCTCAACACTCCTGTTATTGCATCCCAGAATCATGTTGTCTTCTTTTTGCAACATCATCACACTGACTCATTTAGTTTGTGTATTATAAACAAGAAATTTTATTAAGCAAAGTAGGAGGGTTGAAATGGTTATAAATAAAAACAAACAGATCAAAGTGAGTTAGCAAATCAAACAATAGAGAATGCGTATCTAACTCTGTTCTTGTGAAAATCTGGTTACTTGTGAGTGTTTACTTTATATCTGGTGAAAGCTTCAAGTCAGGAATGATATTACTAGGTCTGCAGTGAACTGTAAAACACTGAGAAACACTTCTGTTTCTCCTTTGGGGGTGACAGGCAATTTCCAAGGCAGGCTGAAGGCAAAAGATAGAGGAACCCTATGGCACTCTTTACACCTTTGCCTTGTGGAGGGAATTCCACTGTTCTTTGTGTAAAAGTATACACTAAGATGGAGACTGTCACATGAGTGAAATCACCTGTCCCTATCCTTTTTTAGGCAATCAGCCACTGCCTACTCACTGGTCTGAACTTAGACAGCAAAGTTCATTAGATGTGGATTGGCCCCCATTGAGACCTCTTGTCAGCTAGCCCCTCACAAGCCATACTCTCACAATAGAGTAACCACCCCTCCTGTTGAGGTCTTCACAAAGACAGACATTTGGACCCACTGCCTTTGAATAATCATTCGGTTTGGATTGACTGTATGACTTGACTGTCAATCGTACTATACAAGATATTTCTGTTCAGAGAAAATTCAGTTTAGATTTACACCCTATGTCTAAGAAAATAAAAATTTGCTAGTTAGTCTTCAAATACCCCCTACCCTGAATATGAGTTAACAGATGTTCATCTGTAGAAAAATCTACTTTACGTTAAATAGCTCTTTTCCCTAAGGCTGCATCTACACTAGCAAGATCTTTTGGAAAATCCATCCCTTTTTCGAAAGAACACCCAGAACATCTATACACAAAATCTGCTCTTTTGATCCAAAATTAAAAGAATGCAGCTCTCCTTTTGAAAACAGTCTTTCCGCTCCTGGATCAGGAAGAGTGCCGCCTTTTGGAGGGCGAGGCTGGGGGGAAGCATGTGTAGATGCTCCACAGGCCCTTTTTTTTGAAAGAGCAGTCCTCGTGGTGACAGAGTTTTCTGTCTCATCCCTGTTCTTTTGAAAGAGTGGGGACTGTGTGGATGCTCTCTATAGGAAGAGGTGATGGATCTTTCGATCCACTTTTTTGTGTGTGGATGCAGTCTTTTGAAATTTTTTTTGGACGAGAGCTTCTGGAAAAACTTCTTTCAAAAGTTCACTGTAGTGTAGAACTCACCTAGATGTCTTTTTGTACATGTCAAGTAGTGTAACAAGCAGGAACGTAGAAGGGGGCCTTCTGGTCTAATATTTGGGTTGCATCCAAGTTCTTGATATAACCTTGGGTTGAAGCCAACTACTTCCTGTATTATGTGAAATTCTTAGTGAGTTAAGGTCACTTTTCCTACTGTGTTTTGGTTTAATCTTGTCAGAATGTTAAACAAGTGCTGCCAGCTCCAAGCATTCAAAAATCACAAGTCAGGCCCAAAAGAATCATGAGATTTTTAAAAGGAACACCTGTAGGTCCCCTCTGGGCTTTGAAATTGCATGGTTCGCATTTCCCACCTTTTTTCTGCAGCCATGAAGTTGGTTTCATGACTCTAAAATAGTCTTCCAGTAAAATAAAATATTACAAAACCGTCAATAAGATCATGAGATTTAGTATCATTGCTAACCCCATTGATGCCTTATTTACCAGATAATAGGTTTCCTTTCCTTGTTAATTTTTAGGACAGTAAGACTGCATTAAAAATGTACTTTCACCAGCACATGCTGTATGACAGAGCAAGAGATGTTTTGTTCAGGCTATGTATACAGTCGTATACATTTAGTATGTTCAGTGTCATGGTGTAGTACTTTCAGTGTATTGAGCAAATTTTCATTTTTATTATCATTTTCTCCTTCCATATTGTAATTCGAAGACCACTTTCCTTCTAGTCAGCACTGAGTAGCTCAAGATTGTGTAAGGGTTCTGCTAGCTGGGAGAGTAGTTTCTTGATATCTCTCTAGATAGGACATATAAAGATTTACTTTTGTAATCAAATCTGTGGAGCTAGTTGTCCTCCTTCTGTGGTGGCTGTCACAACTGTGAGTGTCTACTTTAGGTCAGACATTCAAAACTGGTGAGTCCTCTATTGTCGCGTTTCACTAACATAATTGTAAAATGTGAACTCTCAAACGACACCTACCTCTCCCAGACACCACCCTCTGCCACTAAAGGAATGGTGGGCGGGTAAAAGCCTTGGGAGAAGTATGGCACTGTGCTGCTGTTCCCCCAGCTGGTGAGAAAGGGAGGGGGAGCAGCAGCATGCAGGCCTGCTTCCTCCTCCATACTATGGGTGTTCCTGGATTAGGAACAGCTGAGTACAGAGGTTCAAGTGTACTACAATAGGGAGAATGACATAGCGGGATAGATGTTTGTAGGTGTTGGTCTGCCAATAATTACTAATAACAAATAGTTATAATGAGCTAAATAGTTGACAGAGTGATTTAATTGGTTGAACATCAGAAACCACCAGAGATAGCTGGACTTGCACTAAGTCCGTCAGCCCCCTAACAAGTCTTCCCCTTGAAAGAAGCTGACCTTAACTAGTAGCAAGAAGTGGTCTGGCTATTGTAAAGATGTTACCTTCCCACCCCTAACTCTTAGACTAAAGATGAATTCCAGGGTGGGTCCTGTTATGGATTGAGTTGGAAGCTTGGGGGACAATCCAATGATTTCAAGCTGGCTGTGAGATCTCATTTTGATGTGAACCCTGTAATCCAGCAGAAAGTAAAAGTTTTAATTACTACTAGTTTAGGCTGTGTATCAATTAGAATGTCTTATAAGTAATGCTTTTAAAACAAGACTGAACAAAGTCCTAAAAAAATGCTGAAAAGAGCAAGGATGGTGATCAAGTGGAGAGGGTTCAGAGAAGAGCTACAAGAATGATATCATATTAGAAAAAGAAACTTAAAGTGGCAGACTCAAGAACTGTATCTACGTAGCTGAACAAATAAAAGGTTAAGGGATGACCTGCTCTCAGTCTGCAGTTACTGACTTAGGAACAAATATTTGTTGTTGGGCTCTTCAATCTTGCAGACAAGGATATAACAAGATCCAGTGATTGAAAGTTAAATACATTCATACTAGAAACAAAGGGCAAATATTTAGCAGTGAGGAGAGCGGACTGTTGGAACCAGGTATCTATGGTTGTGGTGGATTCACGTTCACTGACAGTTGTTAAATCGAGGTTGAGTGTTTGTTTCAAAGATACTTTAGGGAAGTTTTGTGGCTGATGCTATCCAGGAGCTAGCTGACTAGCTGACCACAATGACCCCTTCTGGCCTTGGAATCCATGAATAAATGCTGCATTGTCAGGGAATTAGACAGCTTACATTAATGAGTCTGTTTCAGCTTCACCACTGTGATATTACTTTATAAGTTAATTTTATTTTGATTACATGTAATTGCCTTTAGATGTATGTTTATGTTGAATGAACTTTGAACTCTTGATTCCGGAGGTTAAAAACAGGAAATTGGTCAGTTTTGGGGAAGCTGAGTTGGACCAACTGCACTGCTGTATTAGTTTCTTGGTTTATAGTCAAATAATTTCAGAACGTTCTGAGTACTTGGTGTTTGTTAAATCAAAGCAAGCTTACCTTTTTAGTTACAGAAATGAAGAGGCATATTAGAAACCAATGCTTTCTTTAGGAATCTTTGTATAATTAGCTAACTTTCAAATTTCTGTGGCTTTTTGCCAACAGGATTGATCGTAAGATGTCATGTGCTCATACAAATTATAAACTGGATGAAGCCCAGGCCATAATGAATGAGCTCCGAACCATAAAGAAAGCCATTTGTATGGGTGAGAAGGAACGACAGGACCTTATGCAGGTAAGAAACTTTCTACTGGATGAATAATTGCAAAAGTGCCTCTTACTATGGTCTGTGCTGTTGTTCATGTGTTTGTAGGTGCATAAGAATTCCTAAGCAGTCAGACAAGTGTCTGATTTCATCGGACTTTGTCTGACGTTGATTAGTAGCAATGGAGAGGTGCAAAACCCACATCATGGATAATTTATGCAGTACCATGCTTATCTGGAAAGTTTCTTTCTAATCCCTATAAATTAGTGGGTTAGCTTATTATTTTGGGCCTGAGACATCATATCCTTGAGATATCTATACCTTAGATAGTATTAAGTAAATATTATTGTTCATTTAAATGCCTCATATTTGTTTGAAGTCGAGCGCATATGGATTCAGTGATATCTTCAGTTGCACAGAGTAATTGTTTCATAAGGAAACATTCTTTCAGCAGTTTTACATTATTAGGGTTTAATTTCATTTTTTGTGGTCTCTTTCCCTCTATGTAATGAAACAGGGAAAAGAAGGGATTGTGCTAATCCGTTTATTTTTTATATTCCTCTACCATGTTTCCTCCTATCTTCTTTAAACTTTTAAGTCATTATTTTATTAAATAATCCTCATTTACAATCTGTTCAGACCTCTAATAACAATTTTGTCCCTAATGACCATTTCAGTTTGTGCTATGGTCTTTTTAAAATTCAGTTATCTGCCTTTTTGGTTCTGCAACCAGTGGAGGAATACCATTACTGTGATGTACTAGTCCATATAGCTGGACTGTAATCATATCGCATTATCTGAAGCCTCTTCATCCCTGTATTGCTATTGTTAGGCATTAACATTTCTCCTTTCCTTTAAGTCCTTTAAGTTCACAGTATATGCTGGCATTGTACACCTTATTACAAATCTTCAGAGAGCCTGGGACATGGAAAGATGACCAGAATTGTTCTGTTAAATCAAATCTGCTGTATGTGAAAGGCAGTATCTTAGCTTCTAACTTTTATGAACCTAGTAAATTAATATGCCTTTTAAATGTACATTTCATTTCTTTCAGCAGTATTTCCACCATGTTATGTGAACTTTTGTATTAATTATCAGGGTATCTTGTAATCTATATATAATTTTTGCATAGTTTTAAAATTATTCAGTCTCTGAAGCATTACCCGAAGATCAGCTGGTAGACTACAGAACGTTGTGTAAGGAGTCAGAACAGTAAAGTCACTGTTAAAAATGCCAGCATTGGCAATTTTCGATGTATTTGGTATTTTGTATTGGCCAACTTTTAAAATGGTTTTCAGCCTTCTGCATGCCATGACTCATAAGAATGATTAGAAATCCTTCCTGGATTCTGTAATGCGTGTTTTGCGGAACTAACTGGCCCTTGAAAGATTTGAGTGTGAGAGGGAGCTGGGATTAGCTCAGCTATTGGCCTCGTTTTAACCCTCTCACTAGACGTTTTTTTTATTCTCATGTTTTAGCCCAGCAACACCATGTCTGTCCAACAGACAGAGAAGTCTTGAGAATTGTACCTTTTAAAACAAATTTTAACAATGATAGCAGAGACCCAAAAAGTACTATCCGAAATCATTTCAAATCTGGGATCAAGTTTAATATCGTGGACTGAAATGGGTCATTAGGCAAGCCTGGAATAGAAGTTCTACTGAATACGTGATAAATTTAGGATGATATTAGTCCTTGATTTCAGTTCTGTATTCCTGATGAGAATTGAATTTGTTAAAATTCTATATTACTTCCAGCGCATTTTATGGTATAATAGTCTTTAATATTCATTTGTTTCAAAATTTGTCGTCACATATTTTATTCCATTTTGGCATACTTTAGAATCCTGACCCTGTTTAAAGATTTAACAAAATAAAAATATTTGAACAGCCAAAAAAAAAATTCCTTGCAGGTTTGACATAAAACCCTTATTTGCATTGTTTAAAAAAATTTCAGGTAATCTTTGAGTATTTAAGTTAAGAAGAACCAGTGTGAAGTCTGTTCAAAATTTTCCATATTACCCTTACATTTTAGAACCATTGTTCAGTAAGGGAAGGAGAAAATTCTCTCACAATAAACTCATTTTGGAAAAGGCAGTGGTTATGGAGGAGTTGGGAGTTTTGTGTGTAAACACTTGGTAAACTATTCAAGAAAGAGGAAATAGAAAACTTCATAACTGCCTCTTAATCTAAATTTGTAAAGTGTAGGCAGTGGACCTAAACATAGTAGAGGTGACTCAGACTTTGGTAGGTGCTGAAAAAAAACCTGTGGCTATTGTAGAAATAAGGTAATTGGATGAGGATATGTGGGAGAGAAGTCTAAGGCAAGGAAGGAAGAGGTGGACAGGTTTAAAGTGGGTGCTGTGGTTAGAAAATATACCATATATATGGTGTCATTGCTCCAAAACGATGGGTGAATTATTATAAAAGTTTGTGTCTCTAGTTAGACTTCTGAGAGCTTCTCTTCCTCTGTGTCTCCCAAATATATATTTATATTGATGTCTGCGTGTGTGTGTGTGTGTGTGTGTGTGTGTGTGTGTGTTAATTTGAACATTGATAGCCACAGAGAGAGTTCTTTTTTTTTTTGCTGGGGTGGTGGCTTGATAGGATATAGAGAGGCGGAAGAGTTATTTCTACCCAACATGAAGTACAGGTCTCCTGTCTCAAAATTGTTTCATGGTGTATGTGTGTATTTGGTACAGTGTTCCCAGGATAGAGGGATAAGTGATGGAGAAACAGAAGACCTCCATTGTCCTATACCCAACACAGCTGTATTTTCACTAACCTCATGGAGATGAGTGTCTTTGTGGAGGGTAGTATTGATGGGAGTGGGCTCACACCATGTGTGGGAATTAGAGGTTCCTCTCCTCTAGTAGCTTTCAGGAAGAGTTTTTATCTTGCCTCTCCTGTTCTCCAGTTGTAAGCAAGAGGGAGATGCCAGTGGCACCATGTTATCTGTAGTTCTTTGTGAACTATGATTTGAGCACTTCTGAGCTATATTATGGCCTTTTATTTTAAATTAGGTGTGACTAATAACTACAGGTTGTAGCAAATTCCTCAAAGGAACCTAAAATCATCAAACTGTTTGTCATTGGCACTGAGCCTCTGTAGTTTAAAATCAAAATACGTCTTTGTTGGTAATAGTATTCTGCCTGAGGCTAGTGTGTCTGGTCATAGTAGATAGACTTAATGTTTGATGGGATTTGTTAGTGTGATATTTGTCACCTCTTTTTGGAAATGTGTAGGAGAAGTTTATTTAAATACCTCATGTTTAATTTTGTCAAAGTGAAAGTTGCCAGTGATTTCCCTCATGCAAGCCAGACTGTATGGTCTTTGTGGTAAAAGAAAAAAAAATCTTTTGAAAACATTTGGTTATAGGAGAGGGTAAATAATCAACAATTCAAATCATGAAATTAAAGATGGATTTTTTTGTCATGAAGCATAGCTCTGCTTTATGGGAATTTTATCCCTTCCCCAAATCTCATTGTCTGTGTGAAAATGGTGATACTGGCTTTATTCTTTTAAATAACACTTCATTTAACAAATTGAAAACTTGCCTTCCATCTGACAGCTGCCATTTTCCATGAGTGTGTCTTGCCTGCCATGCTCCCCCTCTGCTATTTTACACCCTGACCTATTCACTCTGATCAGATGCACAAATTTCACAGTGCTGCTCTTCTGTCAATCCAAGTGAAGAACCTCTCTACCAGCATTGACCATAAATTTGTACAATCCAGGCGTGAAATTAACAATGATTAAAAGTGAAGCAGTGGGTGATATTTTTTCAGGATGAATGAGGGAATCTGTCACTGGGGAGTGTCGTGTTTGAGAGGTAGGTAAGATGTGGCCCTCTCTGTTATCTGTCCTGGAATATGGTAACCTCTGTGTATCAAGTTAGTTATTGATATCTTTGATAATTGAAACTGACAGATGTTTCTTGACTAATGTGTTGTTATTGGATTTAAATTATATTCATTTTAGTTTACACTTCTCTGCACAACCACGTACTTTTTTTAAAAATGGCATTTTCAAAGCAAAGTTTCCATGTCACACAATGACATGGTAAATTTGAGTTTCTTACAGGTCACATTTTTATGTAAACATCCTGTTGTATTTCCAAAAATAGAAGAGTAGTCGGTGGAGTAATTCTATTTAAAAAAAAAAAAAAAAAAAAAAAAAAAGACAACCAAAATTAGAGCCTATTAAATTGATTTTCTTTAATGTTCTTTTTTAGAGCCTGGCAAAGCTAACAGATGGTTTCAGGAATAGCTGTTGTATTACAGACTCTCTGCAAGGTCTCCAGCACAATTCTAGTTCTCTCAGTGACTCCTGTTTACCTCAACAACACTGTGATGCTTGTTCTCAAACTGACATCACTGGAGAGGTATGCACTCCAATGTGAGATGTTTGCTGTGGAAAATAACTGCTTTTGTGTTACCACTATGTGATTATGGTTTGTTTTCCATTTTAATTCAAAGATATTTTGGCTGTGATGGATGCTTAGGAGAAATACTTGATTTTTTTTTTCTTTTTTAATTTCTGTTTTTAAAGGTGTCCATTTTGGATTAATAGCATTCAGATAATGCTCACTAGTTCTGTGTGTTGTGATTCTGGTCCCTTTAAACATGCTAAAGGCCTTTGAGAAATGTGTTTTAGAGGAGAATTTGCTCCTCGGCTCATATCAGTTTGATGAGAAGTAATCACTTTCTTACTATCACCATGACCAAAAAGCAGATGGCAGAGTGGACTCTGAATAATAGTTCCCTGTAGGAATGTTCACAAGCCTACCAGTCTATGGTTTTGCTTTTTTTATTGTGTTGTTATTGCCAGCTGTTTGCACCAGGCATCAGATTTTTACTGGGAACAAAATACAGGGTTATAAGTTCTCTGTTTGACATTTACCTCAAGGACCTCTGAGCTGTTATGTTTCTTTACCTCAATGATTTCCTCGTTTTATATGGATTGAAAGATTCAAGATCCAAGTTGATCTCTGCGTCCAAAATGGAGAGAATTTTACAATCAAGGCTTTAACATTTTTTCTTAAGAAACAGTTTTCTTCTTGGTCTGTTCTGTCATACTTTCATTGTCATTTCCTTCAAGGCTTGCCATAAAACATGTTCAGGTAAAGCAGAAGAGCATCACGTTTAAGCAACCTAATGAAAATTACATTGTCACCAGCATACCCGTTAGAAGTTAGTTTGCACTGTTACTTTGGTCATTGTAATTAGCTGTTCACGGGCAAAAAGAATGCATCTGCTTCTAAGGAGAAGATTTGAACTGGGATTGAGAGCTCACTCAATGATATGGAATTAGAACAGAAAGGCAGCCCTGTAACACTTTAAAGACTAACAACATTATTTGTTAGGTGGTGAGCTTTTTTGGGGCAGACCCACTTCTTCAGATCATAGCCATACCAGAACAGACTCAATATTTAATGCACAGAGGACCAAAAATTGCTATCAAGGTAGACAAATCAGAAAAATTGCAATCAAGGTGGGCAAATCAGAAGAGCAGGGGCCGGTTGGGGGAGTTAAGACTCTTCTGATTTGCCCACCTTGATTGCAATTTTTCTGATTTGTCTACCTTGATAGCAATTTTTGGTCCTCTGTGCCTTAAATATTGAGTCTCTTCTGGTCTGGCTATGGTCTGAAGAAGTGGGTCTGTCACACGAAAACTCACCACCTAATAAATTATTTTGTTAGTCTTTAAAGTGCTACTGGACCGCTTTTTTGTTTTGATAGAATATAGACTACTATGGCTATCTCTCTGTTACAATATAGAATTAGAATTGGATAGATTTGGAATGTTACTTCACATATGAAGTTCTGCTTTTCAAGAGATTTAAGTTAGCCAGCATTGTTTGGTTTGGTTTCTTTAGTATTGTGCACCATGCAATTTTCTTTCATCTATTTTCCATCTAGCCCCTTTCTCCCATTCCTATTATTGCCTAGTTAAAATTCTTTTGATAGAGCTGCTGAGTAAAAAGGGATCTTTTTAGAAATAAAAGTGATTTTGGTCTGTGAGCGGTTTGAAGGCACTGAGCTTACACTGACCATTTATTGGCCCAAGTGAGAATTATGTGGTGCAAGTGGAAAGTCATTTGCTGAAATTGGTGGTGGATCAGATTGCAAAATCCAAAAGGATGATAGTAATGTTCCTCTTTTCAGAATATGCACTGAATACCATCCAAGGCAAACCAACTCCAGTAGATTTTGAGGATAATAATATAGATTGAATTAGAAAACATAAATGTGTAACTGCATAGGGGTAACCCTGGCACTCTTGAATTGGGAAAAGTGTTCTGAGTAGAGGAATTAGTAGAAGTTAATGGCTGAGGGTACAGCTACACTACCTAGTAGATCAGCAGGGTCAGGGTCGATCTTCCGGGATTGAAGTTTGCACATCTAGTGTGGACGCATGAGATTAAACTGTCAGGGTTGATAGTCTATCCCTGCGCTCCTCACTCTAGTGAGGAGTAAGGGAGGTTGATGGGAGGACATCCAGGAAGTTGTTCATCGATAAATAGATTTTAGTTACGCAGTTGTAGGGTCTAGTGATCAACCTCAAGGTCTAGTGAAGACCTGGCCTGAGAGTGGGAAATTGGTAGATTGTGTTAGCAGTTGCCTGTCCCTCAAGGCACAAGTAAGGGACTAGAAGCTGAGTGATCTTTTGCATACGGAAATCCAGGGAAGTTATAGCTGTTAAACTAAATGTGGCTGGCTGGAGAAAGGAACTAAAACTGCTTTTGATGGAGCATATTGCCTGAGGAGGGGTTGCAAAAGAAAACTAGCTTTGCCTACAGTAAAGATTGCAACATGGTGATTCAGGAAGCAGTTAGAGCACATTGGAGTAAAACTGTTCAATCGGTTTATTTCTAGATAAATTTTAAGACAAAGAGACTTGGATATCCGGGATTAAAATACAGTAGACTCTTTCCTATCCAGCAGCCCTGGGACCGGGAGCTTGCCGGATATTCCAATATGTCCTGGATGGTGTGCCATGCCATGTGGGGATCCACTCTGGGCAGCTTGCACATGGCCACACAGTGAACCACTATGGATGGCACACTGAGCCACGTGGGTAGCCATCCTGGGTGGGGTACTGTGTGGGGAGCCACTCTGGCCAGCTCACATATGGCTGCAAGCCACTCTGGATGGGGCACCGTGCTGCACAAGGAGCTGCTCTGGCTGGCTTGTGCGTGGCTACACTGCATGCCTCTCTGGGTGGGTTGCTGCTCCAGGCAGGAGAGGGAAGGAGCCGCCGGCTGTGCACACATGGGACGGAATGCTGGTTAATTGAGAAATCTGGTTATTTGAATACTGGTTAAAACAGAGTTTACTGTACTGACTAATGCTTCAGCATACTGGGAACATCTTTTTGCTTTGGAAGCAAAAGCCCCAGTGACTTTGTGCTGAATTTTCTCATAAAATAGGAATACTACTGCAATAAGCAATTAAATATTGCACTATTTCGACTCATCATATTCTTTCTATTTTGAGGTCTTGGTTAGTAAGGTCTTTACAATGCATAATTGTCACCTTTAATTACCAGGAAGACTTTTTACTGAGACAGAAAAGTCAATACAATTTTAAGTAATTTATTAATAATTCTGTTTTCTATCTTAAGAATCCAAAATCTTTCTTGCAGATACAATTTTTGTTTGAAACACTGAAAGGTATTGGTATGCTTGGGTACGGTAGGTACATTTTACTAATGTTCTTTTTAGAGTATTAGTTACTAATGTATGTTGTGTTTTTCCACCTTTTCTTTTCTTCCTGGTTCTCAACTCCCTAAACAGTTTTGCTTTGATGATAAAACGAGACTTGTGGACAAAGTAAGACTGAACTGGCAATATGAAGAGGCCAAAAAGAGGTAAGTAACCTTAAACCTGTTTTCTGAAGCTTTGGAAATCGATTATAAACCAAATTATGATATCAGTTTCAGTGTACCTCGTGAAACAGTCTTTGAAGGGTTAACTTAATTTGCTATTGCTTAGTCCAGAAGTAGCTGAGGTTTACTGTAACATGATATCAGTAAGTTTACAATACTTTGTCTTTGGGAGAAAACCTAAGTCCCAGAGACATCAGAAGCCCATAGACATACACAGTTGCACTAGTTTAAAACTTTATTTTTTTTTAAAGTGGCATTTTTAAACCATCGCAAAACTCTGTTTGGATACTCTTAAATTAAGTCCAGTTTATATCTGTTTGGCTTATGCTGATAAATTTACAGGGTGAGCTAAATCAATATAACCAGTTTAAAGTTAATATAGGTATCACCACACAAAGGTTTTCACTAGTTTAACTAAATCAGTGTAGGTGGGCTAAAAATTCAAGATAAGTATCTGAAAACAAATCTTGAACTGAACAGCAGTTCTGGTAAGCATTTAAGATCTTAATAAAAGATGTTTTTATTTAAAAAATGTTTGAAAATCAACTCATCCTTCACTAATTCTTTAGTTATAGCTGTCTACCTAGTGACTGAATTTATTTTTTGCCAGTGTGTCAATCATGCAGAACTAACATATTTCTATAAATTGGTCACGTTTACGGTTAGTGCATCAAGAAAATTGTTAACTAACTTCTGTTTTCAGTGTTTCTTAGAAAGTCCATTCTCATCAAATTGTGTACACCATTATGCCTATGCATTTCCATTGAACATGATAGAGTAGCACTAGTATATGTGGTAATTGGAAGTTGATGAGATTGCATTGGTATAACTGGGCTTTTTATAGAAGGGGGTGGTAGCATCTATTATTATTATCTGACAGTTCCTACAACCCTGTATTCAGTAGTGTAAATTGTTGTCAAAAGTGAACTTTGGAGTCTGTTATTTCCCAAGCTAGGCATTTTCCTTAGCCAAAAATTTTCAAAATTTCAAGCAAAGTGGGTCAAGCATTTCTCAGAATGAGGCTGGAAAAATATATCTTAGGCCCATGATAGAAAAAATTCTGGTGACCTTTTCTTTTGGAAGCTATAGCAACCCAATGCTCTGGAGAAGACGCTTAGCATTTGGCAGCTGCTATGGATAATATTGTCAAGGATTTACTTTTCTCCATTGCTGTGAAAATCAGAATAACCTGAGCCAAGTTTGAATAACTGCATTTCACACATGCTTAATGGTCACTTGCTGGAAGTTCACAGCTAAATTCTCCAGAGATTCTGTCCATGCTGAACATAACTCCCTCTCAGGCTGAGCTGCACTTGCCCTGCAATTGCTGCTGTGAGCCAGGAGGAGCACCACAACTTCAAGGAAAGAGGCTGACTCTCATGTTATCTGAGCTCACTGCTCCTGGGCTTAGGAAGTGAGCAGGCATAAGCTGTCTGTTCTGAATGCGTGGGGCACAAGAGATGGATGTGGGATGAGCAGAGAGGGAGGAAGCAGATAGGGACAGAGAGTTGGGTAGGGATGACTGGGATTGGGCTGGATAAGGACATCAGGACAAGGAAACAGATTGTGCAAGGGATGTAGGGAAAGAGACTGGGGTGGAGAACATGTGAAGTGGAGGATGGGATTGGAAAAACAGGGACAGGAAGAACAGATGAGACAAGATGATAGGAGAGTGGGAGCTGGGAATAACCGGGCTGGGAGCCAAAGAATTGGGATGAACAGGGAATAAGTGGAGAGGGAGCGTGGAGGAAGGCTTCCAGGGGAACGAGACAAAGGACCCAGTAAGTTTGGGACTAGGGTGATAAGCTAGAGGAGTTTTGGACTAGCAATACAAGGAGGGTGGCACTGGGATGAAGAGTCAGGGCAAGTTGGAAGGCATGGAGCAGAAGAGGTTGTGCTTGGATGGAATGGACAAAAGATTTTGTTTCTCCCAGACACACTCCAGCCTTTAGAAGGAGGGTAACATAAGATTCCTGGATCTTCTGTTTCTTCTGCTGCCATCAGGTATCACTGAAAATCCTGCTGTTTGAAGTGTGTGTTTCATCACCCTCTAGTGCTGGCCTGTATAGAGACATGATGCCCAAACTTCTCTTGGTGCACTTCTAACAGAAACTGTCCAGCCCCCACTCCCTCAACCAAGGCTTCATTCACAGAGAAGCTTGGACAGAAGGCAGAGCTCTGGACAGAATAGGAGAGGAGTTGGGACACAAGTGGACATGAGCTTGTGGCAGAGAAGAAATGAGGGCAGGGCTGGGTGGCGCTCCCCCCCACCCCCCCAGCAGGTTGGGGTGGCCCTGTTGCTGGTGCCCTTTGAACCTCCCTCAGGCTTCCCAATGGAGTCTGTAGTGGGTCAGTATGGCCTCCTGCAGACCCGGAGGCCGGGGAAGTTATGCAGAGGCCCTGGTGGGCGGGGCCGGAGTCAGGAGACCAGAGGCCCGCCCCTCAGAGGGTGGGGCCGAGGGCTAGAAGAGCCAAAGGCGGGACTCGGGAGCCATTCAGGGCTGGGCCTCCGGGCAGGGAGGACGTGCCTGCACGAGCTCCCCGAGGCCAAAGGGAGAGGGCCTGCGGCCGCCCGGCCAGGCCAGAGGAGCAGGCCCCCAGAGGCTCCACGCAACCCCGGGTCCGTATGCCCCAAGGAGACTACCCAGACTTCCCGGACCTACCAGGACCTTCCCGCCGGTGGAGACCCCCTGCCGTGGAAAAGGCCCCGGGAGCAGGCTGCCCCCGAGCCCCGGCAGATCCCTACACCACTCAGACCCAGGACCGACCTGCATCTCCTGTATTGCCACCGCCTGACTACCCTAACGACGTGGTCATGGACGATTGGCCGGAGCCCCCACAGGTGGATGACCCAGAGGAGACCGACTTAGGCGGACCCCTCGACCAGATGGACTGGGACCTGCCGCCAACAGAGGGTGAGGTAGGAAGTGGCCCGGGGAACGTCGCTCAGGAACCAATGGCAGTGTGTTGCGGTCTGGATCCCCACTGCCGGGGTTGCATGTGAGCGACCCCCAGGGCCCCGGGCCGGGTCGCAGTGGAGTGGGAGGGCCTGCGACCCCCTACCCCCCTCCCTGACAGGGCCAGCCCCCACTGAGCCTGTCTGTAGTCCCTTGTGTTGCTGCCCCGCCCCAAACTGAGGGCTGGGCTGGTGTTTTCCCTTGTGTTGCTGCCCCGCCCCAAACTGAGGCCTGGGCCGGTGTTTATCCTTGTGAACTGCTGCCCCGCCCTGGATTGAGGGCTGGGCCCAGAGCTGTATAACTCTTGGGAACTGCTGCCCCGCCCTGGACTGGGGGCTGGGCCCAGAGCTGTATAACTCTTGTGAACTGTTGCCCCGCCCTGGACTGGGGGCTGGGCCCGGAACTCTATAACTCTTGTGAACTGCTGCCCTGCCCTGGACGGAGGGCTGGGGCCTGTACGGGGGTAGCGGTGACTGCCCGAACTGAGTGCGGGCTGGTGCCCTAACCCCCTCCTTTGTTGCCGCCCGCCCTAGACCCAGGGGCTGGGCGTCACGGGACTTGCTACAGAGTCACATACCACTGTTTGGGAACCACTAGTATAGAGTTTTTCAACTTTTTTTTTTTTAATAAAGAAGTCCTTTAAAAATTATAAGTACCCCCCAGACTTCTCTCGCATGCCACTGCTTGAGAAACATGGTCCTAAGGTAATCTTGTTACCTGCACAAATTTCTCATCCCTTTCACACTCAGGGACATACACACCTCTACCCAATCCGTCGGGCTGAAGGCATGACCCTGTTAATTTAAACTCTCACCCTTACACTCTTCCTAGGGCTCAGGGCGTAATTCCCTGCGGGTATGAAGGATCTGTGCCACTGAAAAAAGCCTTACACAGTAATATTCTTATTCTCTATTTATTTACAATTACCAAGAAAGCAGAATACATGCTAAGCACTTCATATCATGCTCACCAGTCCTGATAAGGCAGGAATGCTTCTGCTGTTGGGAAGGTAATGCGGAAGCGGCCCAAGGAGGCAGTTGCTGCCTTGGGGAGACCAGGGTGGGAAGCCCATCTAGCTGCAGCTGCACAGGGTCCCTGGTCTGGAACCTGGTACATGTGGGAGGGATCTGGGTTCCTCCCCAGAGCACCGCACATGCCAGGGCAGCCTAGGGGATAGGAGGAAACTGGGCACATCTAAGGGGTCTCCTCCACTATTGATTGTGGCATGGACAGTGCCAATGATGAGAGTGGCTCAGTGATGCCATAACCCAGGCCTCTGTGAGAACAGGAGGCAGAGCAGGGACAAGGCAAGCCTCTGAGGTAGCGCTTAAACTGCCATAAAGCGCAGGACCCAAGGAGGAGAAGCTTGGGGCTTTGTCACACATCTTAGCAAATGAATTAGAATAGAAATATTGTACTTACATTTCAATGTAAGGCCTATTAAGCAATAGAAACAAGTGATTGTCTGAATGAACTTTTAGATTGTGCTGACTTTATTAGTGTTTTTATGCAGCGTGATGTAAAACTAGGCAAATATCGAGATGAGTTGACGTCCCAGCTGGAAAGCATCAGTATATGCCCAGGGATACACATACCCCTAGTGGAAAAACAGTGGTATAGAGGATGCCAGAATAAGACCACTGGGAGTTCACATAGCAAAAGTCTCTGGAAAATCTAAACGTTCCAACACGGCTGAGGCCCCATTCCAGAAGCTGGGAGGTGTGTAATGAGTTAGTGCATTACAGGAAAGGAATGGAGAGTATCACCATTTAGACAGCAGACTGCTGCCCACGGACAGAAATGTTCTCTAATTCTGCCTCTGCCACAGAACTTTTATGTGATGCTAGTCAAGTCAATTTTTTCAGGGCTGGAAGAAACAATTTTTTAATTAATTTTTAAAAAGCACTATTTTTTATTTTGTTTTGTGAGCTGTAGTTGAATCTGAAATCTTGAGGTGGGCAGTGGCGGGGAGAGAGAGAAATTGATCTCTTTGATCTGGTTAAAATGTTTTCAAGTTGCTGCTCTTTAAGGAATCCTGTGCCTCATAATTGTCCAATTGTGATTGAGAGTTGGGAGGGAAGCGAAAAACTGAAGTGTTTTACTGAGTCGTTGTTTTTATGTAATTAGGAATATGTGACTCAGGAGTGGTTCGAAAGATAGGCATTCATAGAGGATTTTTAAACACATTGGTTACAGACTTGCTAAGAACACTGGCCCATTGCCACCCCAGGTAGTGCAGTTCACTGTGACGCTAAGCCTAGAAGGAAGGTGATAAGAATTAGAAGGGATCTTGGTTAGAGCAACAAACACCATGCTGAAACAGTTCAAGACATGAGGTTTATGCAATATAACGTAACAGGGTTGGCGGTATTTTACAACAGGTTGAACCTCTCTACTCAGGAAGTCTCTGGTTCAGCAACATCCGTAATCCATCATGGTTTTAGTTAGCCAGATTACAACCACTTACCATGGGTGTGGGCAAGTTGCCCATAGTTTGTTTACAGCTACCAGTCCTGGCTCTCAGTATTCTGGCCGTTATTTAGCTGTAATTTACCCCAACTGTCTTGTAAGAACCCAGTAAGCAGTGGAAGTTTTGGCAATGCTGCTAAACAATATTGACCTCCTATGGTCCAGCAAATTCTCTCATCTGTCACTGGTCAGGTTCCAAGAGTGCAGGACAGGAGAGGTTCAACCTTGTAGTTGAACCATGTGAAAGCAGGTGTTGATTACATTTTCTGAAGTGCAGTCAGATATTCTCCATGTTCTTCCCACAAAATTTTTTGTTTGATGATGGGAAAAGCATGTTGTTTGTTTCTTTGTGTTGTAGTATGGAGCACAAGCAGAAATAGAGGAGTTTTCCAGTAAGCATGAGGTACTTGTGGTAGCTGAACATCAATAAGTGACCTGGTTAAATCCATTCTCTGCAAATAAAATTTAATTTTTTTTATTTAATAAAAAAGGACTTCTGCATTAATATTTTTCAAAAATTGCCACAAGGTTACACTTTCGCTACCCAGAGATTACAGCTTTGACAATGGACTGTTGTGTAACAGAAGTATTTTAGTTGCTTTAAAAAAGTTCCCTTTTGCCCAATATAACGTACAGTAGTAAATGGCATTTTAACTTTTGAGTGGAACTGCACAAAGCTCAGTTTGCCCTCAACCAGTTATCTCTGGTCACATTCTTTATCATGCATTCCTTCCCTTTAGCTTGTTGGCATTTCAGTAGGGCTTTTGTCTCCATTAAATATTTTTGTCTGCAGCCTTGCTTGGCTGATGAAACATCTACTGTAACTGCACAGTGTGGGTGCAGGAATGTGCTGTGTTGGATTAAAATCTACAAACTTGAAAATCAAAATGCTGCAATATGTTATAATTGTTAAATATTTTACCATGATTCCATGCTTCTCAAGTGTAACATGAGAGAAATTTGTTATCCTGGAAGTACACAATGAATCAGTGTACTATACAACTCTCGTGTTCACCTGAAAAAGATAACAAAATAAAATTTAACAGGAAATTTAAAGTAGACTCACAGTGCAGTGTGGAAATCACTCCTCTTTTAAAAAAAAAAAAAAATAAAAAATCTGCAAGTGGTAATGTGTGGCACGCCATGTCCTACCTTTTTTTCTTGTAGAGCCAATAAGGTAAAGAAGCATTTGATGGCAATAACTTTTTGGCTTTGCCATCTGATTTGGGGTGGGGGGTGTCAGGGGGAGGATTTTCTGTTTGTTTTTCATGTGTGCATAGGATCTTGGCAGGGAAACGAAAGGGTGAGATTTCAGCTTGATCTCCCTATGGGAGAAAAGACCCAGTAGTAATAGAAAAATTTCCCATGGCTATTTCTATACCCTCCCTTCCCATTGAAGGTGATCTGTTTTGAAATGCTTCCTTCAAAAATTCTCCTCCTATGCCATCCTGAGAGACTTGACCTTTACATAAATTAAATCATACACAGAGATTTTCTACAGTTTCCCACTTTTTAAGGCTGATGAATAACTTGCCCTTTTTCTGACATTCTTCTTGGCCGTGTCTACACTAGCCCAAGTCTTTGAAACGGCCATTTCGAAGATTACTAATGAGGCACTCAAATGCGTATTCAGCGCCTCATTAGCATGCAGCTGGCCACAGCTCTTCGAAATTGCCTCTTTTCGCTGCCGCGTGACTTGTCCAGACAGGGGTCCTTTTCGAAAGGACCCCACCAAATTCGAAATCCACTAACAGCAGATTCCTATCAGCAAATGGGAATAAGGAGGTTTCAAAGTTCCCAGGGGCCTTTCGAAAATGATCCCCATCTGGATGAGCTGCATGGCAGCGAAAAGCAGCAATTTCAAAGAACTGCAGCTGGCGGCATGCTAATGAGGTCCTGAATATGCATTTCAGTGCCTCATTAGTAATCTTTGAAATGGCCATTGGCATGGCCATTTCGAAGATTTGGGCGAGTGTGGAGGTAGCCCTTATGAGCAGCTTCTGCTGGATGGAATTGACTGCTTTTAAGTTCTGGAGAAAACATCCATTCTCACACTGAACTCATTGTTCTGTGCAGAAGCGCACAATGAAATTTTTTTACTTTTCAGCTCACTGGGAGATTGTATATATTAGGAATGTGAAAGTTTAACTAGTAAGCATCACCCTTAACAGATGAGCATTGCTAGTTTCATTTAACTAGTGGTGACTGGAGCAGCTCCCCACCTGATGTGGGTGGGAACTGCTCTTCCTGCTGCACGTAGGAGCTGCTGTAGCCAGTCAGAGTAGCCCCTGTTCATGGCAAACCCGCCTTTGTCGGCTGCCCTGGCCAGCCCCTGCCTGTGGTGGAGGAGGGGGTTCTGCCTGGGCTGGAGCAGCTTGCCTTTTAATTAGCAAACTAGTGAAACATCACATTTAACCAATTAGACAGAATTTTACATCCCTAATAGGTATTTCCTTTTACAGGTAGAACATCTCTAGTCTGGCGCTCTTGGGACATGACCCGTGCCAAACTAGAGAAGTTTCCAAACCAGGGGAGGTCAGTGAAGACTCCCAGCTACTATGGGCCATGCACCCGGCATGGCTTCATGCCTGAGAAGCCTGCTGCCAGTTGAGGTTCTTGTCACCAGGCACCTGCCTGGGATATCAGCTCCAGCTCCCAGACTAACGTCTGCTGCCTGGGGTCCTAGCTGCCAGCAATAGGTCCAAGCTGCTATCTTTTAAAAATATCCACTAAATGCTGCCTCCAAGGGATTTACTATTTGTCTGCAAGCGCTTCCAGTTTGGTCTTGAAGAACAAGGAGTTGGAGGGGTGGTAACATTAATACAGTCTTACTTGGACCATTGACTCAAGATCCTTCTCGTAGCACTGATTTTTGGATTCAGCCATTATAGCAATGAGAGCTCACCTCTTCAGAAAGTAGTTGGTGGAAGCTGGAAAGGCCACTACAAACCAAAAGTGCCAGCTTTGACAATTCTGAATGGTACTTGTATGTTAATGCCTTGTATGAGCTTCTGTCAGCAAAACAATTCTGAAATACTTCAGTAACTGTGCTGCGTTTCCCTTGAAGTATGTGATTATGCTTCTGGAGAAAGGGCATAGTTGGTCTTTAAAATGCAAATTAGAAGTAACACAGGTATACTGTAAAAGAAAATCTCTCTGTGCAGTGTTCATTGGAGGCACCATAACCTGGGGAAGTCTGATTTTACACAGGGAGAATAGAAAAAAAACTTATTTAAACTTCAGAACAGGAATAAAAATTCTCAGTTTTCATATCCATGGTGTTGGTCAAGTACAATTTGCACAGTAATGGTGCTTGACTGTAATGAGATTGGCATGAATCCACCGCTGAAATGATCGCAAGTTGAGCATCTTTAGTCCAGCACCCTCGGGTCTTGGCTGGTGCTGAATGAGAGAATTTGGTGGACCATGGGAGGTCAAATTGTCTAGCAGCATTAGCAATGCTTCCACTGCTTACTGGGCTCTTAGAAGACATTTAGGGGTAAATTACAGCTAAACAACAGCATAGAACGCTGAGAGCCAGGACTGGTGTCTGTAAACAAACTTTATGGGACCACGGGAAACTTAGCCATGCCCATGATAGGTGGTCATCTGGATAACTAAAATCATGCTGGATTATGAATGTGGCTGGGACGAGAGAGTTCCAAATTAGAGAGGCTCAACTTGTAGTGAGAATTTCAGTGAAATACAAGATCACATGGCTAGTTTAAAGGTCAAAATGTGCAAAAAAAAATGATTTAACTGCTGTATGTGCATCAGAATGAAAAAAACAAAAACAAAAAAACCCCAAGAGTTGTAGCGTGCAATTATTATTATCCACAAAGGAAGACTGAAAATTGTAACGCATTATTCTGAGGTGCTTTAAATTTGAATTCCTGTTTTGTGAATCCCAAATTAATGCAATTAAAAATGTGTATATAAAATGTGTTTTACTGCTGTTAAATATTTGAGTGCACCTGGATCTCTGCATTACTGCAAATGGTCAAGATGACATTAGTTTAAATGTTGATGAGTCATTAGATATGTAATATGTTACCTTTTAATAATATGCAGAAACATTTTACAGAGGGATTTTTATGCATTCTTGTGCCAGCTGATTTTTCAACTCAGACCTAGTAAATCATGGCTTCCTCACCTGGAAAGGGTCTCATCTGAGGGCATGAGCAATAACTTGTACCTTCCTTCTCTAGTCTGAGGCCAGACAGCATCATTTTTCTGAGTCCTGCCCATGTACTGCATCAGGGATGGAAAAATTGCTGGTGGGGGATGGGCACTCCATGGATTTGAAAAGTGGTCAGGGGCTGCTGCACTCTTCTGTGATATTAATGGAGGAGGTGAGGGCTCTGGGATGGAGGTTGAATGCAGAAGGGAACGTGGGGTAAGGAGTTGGGATGCAGGTGGCAACTTAGGCAGTTGTGATCTGGGGCAGGGATCTTGGCTGCAGGAAGGGATGCAGGGGTTTGGATTATGACTGAGAGTAGGAGGCATAGGGGCAGAGGGTTAGGGTTGTGTGGGGTAGCGAGGCAGGAGTCGGGCAGAAGGTTGGACGGAGGGAAGGTCTGGAGTCCCAGAGGCAGGCTGTGGCTTAAAAGACTTACCTAGGCAGCTCCCAGCCATTGGCCCTCTGAGGCAGGCTCTGTACCTGCTGCAGCCGCAGACTGCTCAAAACTGCTCCCTTCTCCACATAGCGCTTTGCTCTAGAAACCAGAGTTGAAGGGGAAGCTTTGAGTGCTGTCCTTGCCTCCTCCCCCAAGCAAAAACCTGTCACCTCCTATTGGCAATATATTTTGGAGTCTCCCCTTTCCTCCTGGCATCGGAGCAGATTGCTACATGGAGCGGGAGCCGCTTACAGCAGTGGCTGACTGCTCAGCTGGCTGCTGTGTGCCTGAGGCAGTCTGTGGGCCAGATCTGGCAGCCTGGCGGACTGGACGCGGCCTGTTGACCATATTGTGCACACCCCTGTACTACAAGAAACTTTGGACCAATCTCCAAAAGCTTGGATTCGTTGTCAATGAACAATTCAGGACTTGGAGTTTGTACTTATGGAAAGGACATTGGTTGTACCCTGCAAGTGGTTTCGAATTGTTCCATTGCTATTACATGAGTCAATCAATCAAGAGAGCAATCCTGGTATTTTGTGAAGGCTTTAAAGCCAAAAAAAGTCCATTTCTCAGTGTATTGAAACACTTGTGGCAGCACTGTGATAACTCCAGAGTTGAAGCTGCAAGAAACTTTCCATTGTAGGGCAATTTTGAGCTCAGCTGAATTCCACAGTAAAGATACTATAGCTTGGCATTTCACAAATGTTATTCTTCCTGCCAAAAGAATTGTTTTGGCAAAGTATGGGTGTTTGAGACATGTGACTTGAGAGATTTCATTTTAAGAGGAGTCCTGTATTGAATTCTGGCCATCTGAAAAAAGGAATCGGTCTAGGCACTTGAGATTTTCTGACATTTGTTTGTTTTGAACTATAACCTTCTAGTTTCCTGACATTCAAACATCTGTTCTTTTGTTACAACTAAAATAATGCGTGTAATTAACAAAAATGTATTCACAGTTTTAGCTATATCCTCACCAGTTTTTCATTTGGTATTATAGTGTTTAGAATGCATTTCACTAATAAAGGTATTTAAAAAACAAAATATTGTCAAAGCAGGCTATAAAACCAACATACACATTCATTGAATTTTGCAATTCGATGTCTCTTTAAACAATACTTTTTGTAATTCAGATCAGGAGTGGGGGTAGGAATCTGGAAAGGAACATAAGGGAGGGTAAAAATGAATAGCTTTTTTTAAAAGACGCTGCCCTTTATTGGCAAGGAAGCAGCATCTCCCCAGCCAGCGTTAATCACTGTATAACATTTCTCAGCTTCCTGAGAGAAAACAGTACTAAGTATGGCCAGGAAAGACTTCTCTCAACAGAAACAATACCCAATGTAAAGTTTATTTCACACTGCCATCTGGAAAAAATTTGGTCATCTACAAGATCAGGTGGGAAAAAAAATTAAAATCGGGTGTCAGTGTAAGCTGTATTGCAACCCATATATCAGTGATATGTAGCTTTGCATTTACTTTTTATTTAAATAACATTTCAGCATTTTTTTAATAATAGAAAATGATAATTTTTGTGGCTTTCATTTTAATGTATGTAGTAAGTTTTCTACTAACGTGCGCATTCACAGGTGAAATATGGTATTGCACTGAGCCAGTCGATAGTATTTGTTCTTTTAATGTGAATTGCTGTCTTTGCCACAGTACAAGTGAAAGTGCACACATGACTTGGTATTGTATAGTTTGCACACTTTGTTTCAGCTATTGTGCATGTATTTCAGCTCTGGTTTGCTGAAGAAAATCAAGACCTTTAAGCAGAATGATAGAACCAGGAACAATGATTAGCACTGATCAGCTCCCTAACATCCCTTGTTAAGTGGTTCCGTACTGAAATGATTCAGGAAACATTTCCCATGGCATATATTGCTCAATTTTCAAGCACCAGCAATGCCAAATGAAGCTATGTAGGAACTTCAGGGATGTGTCAGTTCTTAGAAACAGGCCCCTTATCTCTTAACGATTTGTACATCGACAGTTCCTATACTGATATAAGGTAGGGTGTGAATTTACATGGCTGTAGTTATAACAATGTAATTCCATTATGACCAATCTTATTCTAGTATGAGTTTAACGCATACAAAGGTGGACGAGGGGGAGAAAAAGCAAGCAGTGTAGATGGGGTTACTTCAAAAACAAACTCTGTTTTCAAAAGCACCCTTCTTTCTGAGAAATATGAGTGGGGGTTGGGTTTCAGAGGAGGGTCTAAGTTTATAGGCTCATGAAAAGGAAGGAGTCCCAGTTAAGAATAGGGCCAGAGTTGACAAGGTCAGTTCAGTCAGGAAGGATGTGGCCCATTACCAGCAGCTAATGTGGAGATGTGAACATCGAGAGAGGGGAAACCAGGTCAATTTAGTTAGGGAGGATGTGGCCCATTATTAGTAGCTAATCTGGAGGTGTGAACATCAAGAGAGGAGAAACTGCTTTCGTAATTGCCCAGCCACTCCCAGTCTCTGTTCAATCCTTGGTAGATGGTGTCAAATTTGCAAATGAATTGCATCTCTTCAGTTTCTCTTTGGAGTCTGTTTCTGAAGTGTTTTTGCTGCAGGATGGCTACTTTTAAATCTGTTACTGAAAGTCCAGGGAGATTGAAGTGTTCTCCTACAGGTTTTTGTATGTTACCCTTCCTGACATCTGATTTGCACCCATTTATTCTTTTACATATAGACTGCCCAGTTTGGCCAATGAACATGGCAGGGGGCATTGCTGATGGCATATTTTATGTTAGTAGATGTGCAGGTGAATAAGCCCCTGATGGTGTGGTTGATGTGGTTAGGTCCTGTGACGGTGTTGCCAGTGTAGATATGTGATCAGAGTTGACACCAAGGTTTGTTTCAGGGATTGGTTCCTGGTTTAGAGTTACTGTGGTGTGGTCAACAGTTGCGGGTGAGAATTTGTTTAAGGCTGGCAGGCTGTCTGTAGGTTGTCGGAACTAGGTGCCTCTCCACCCGCTGTGGGCAGCTCCCGGATGGCCTGGGTAGCCAGCCGGAAGGCAAGACCCTCTCCCTTATAAGGGGCTCCCAGGAAACTACCCTTAAGGAGGGACGTTAGGCAAGACCACCCCGCCCCCGCCGAAGTGAAGAGACTGGGGTCATGCACATGGACTCCACCTGAGTCCCCTGGCAGGCAGTGGCTGGCCTGAGAAAGCAATGCTGGACACCAATTAAAAAGTGTAACAAAATAGCAATTTATTCAAGACTAACAAATACTAACAACAACTAACTATAACTATTTATGTAACTATATTGATTAATGTAGCCAAACACTTACAAATAATATTAACTCCATTACGATTCCTGTATTTAAAGTCTTTATTATTCCGGAAGGCAAAGTTTGAACAGTTAGAAAGGGAGTGGGAAATGGGATTAGGTTCTTAGAGTCCCGATCTGCTTCTTTTAAAGAGGTGGGGCGAGGGCGCTACTCCTCGCCACCTACCTGGGGCCGGGTCGCTACTCCAGCCCAAAATTTGTTGGTGCTGGAGAGGCTGTAGCTCTCTTCCAAAAGCCCAATTTAAATGCCTGGGAGCCCCTACACTCACTCCGGGCAATGTGGGAAGCCGGGAGGCCAATAATTGGCAAGGCCAGGTTACCTGGCTATTTATTCGAATGGGATGAGGTAAATCAGGTAAGTAAAGGGAGGTAATGCCTCCACCTTTATAAGACTAGACAACTATAACAGTGCAATAGATGCTCAATATCTAGTATTTAAAATTCTTAACTACTAAAATAACTATTATTAACTATTATCATAAATGATTGATTATTAATTAAGTGTGTTATCA
This sequence comes from Carettochelys insculpta, assembly GCF_033958435.1. Taxonomy (NCBI): domain Eukaryota; kingdom Metazoa; phylum Chordata; order Testudines; family Carettochelyidae; genus Carettochelys; species Carettochelys insculpta. The sequence goes on from NC_134137.1 coordinate 144,841,007, forward strand.
AATGGTTATGGGTTTCTAGGCCCGGCCCTATAGGGTCGAACCCCCAGGTACTACCCTCCCCCCGCCAGAGGAAGGTACAGCGAGGGAATGACCCTCGCCCCCCTACGAGGGGTCCTGGTACCCTAGCTGTGAGGTTTGGAATTTGTATGGTGAGTCAATATCTGTGGTGAGGCACTGGGCTATGCCACAGGCCTGAAGGGAATTTTACATGCTCTTGAAGTCCAGTCCAGTATTTGTCCAGTCCGGTGAGTGGTCTGGTCCGGATAGACGGTCTCAGCACTGGAGCAGGGCGCAGGCAATAGTGTGGCCGCAGAAGCGCTGGCAACGGGATGGTGTTGGCGAGCTTCCGGTTTCCTCACCGGGTACACAGTACCCGTGGCCGGAGCCACGGGCAGTTCGCCACCCGGTGAGTATGCCTGGAAAGCCCGCTTGGTGCTCCTGGAAGCAAGCATGGAGCTTGGGTGCGAGGGGGCACGAGAGCGACGGCGCCGCTTCGGAGCTGACCCACTGGCCCTGAGGCAAGCGGCAGCCTGCGTGAATCAGCGCTGCCCAGAGGCAGGCGCTGCTGTGATTTCCAGCTCTTCGCTCTGTTCTGAGCCGGCCTCAGGATCAGCGGACGCCTGTTGGCCAACGCTCTCCCGTATAGGGTCTGCAGAGTCCTCGTCCACAGTACCCAAGGGCCCCAAATGCCAGGACTAGCCTGACTTACATAGACAGAATTCATGCATGATTCATGAGGTAATTATCATATGCAAGTTCTGAACACCTGCTCTCAACCAAGTCCTCTGGGCTGTCGAAGTCTTCAGAAACTCCCACGTGTGCCAAATCAGGAGCCCGGAATTCAAATCCATGATCATGAATTATTTATGAGTTCAGGTTACCGGGGAAACCAACTGACTCAGAGTGACCGTTGCAGGGGGCTGCTAAATGGCAGCCTATGCATCTTTAGATTCTACCTGTACCTGCAGTGATGTTTAATGGCCAAAGGCTTGTTTCCCCTGGCCCACGGGGATGATAATGCCCAAGGGATGGTAAAAATCCCTGACATAGGTGAGGACTAGCCTGCCTGCCAACATCTGTGAGAGTGACGGATCATTGTCCAGAAGGGGTTGTAGATCACTGATGTGCTGGAGAGGTTTTAGCTGGGGGCTGTATGTGATGGCCAGCGGTGTTCTCTTATTTTCCTTGTTGAGCCTGTCTTGTAACAGATGGCTTCTGGGTACACGTTTGGCTTTGTCAATCTGTTTCTCCACTTCCTTAGGTGGATATTGTAGTTTCAGGAAAGCTTGATAAAGTCTTGTAGATGTTTTATCTCTGTCTGGGGGATTGGAGCAAATGGGGTTGTACCTTAGTGCCTGGCTGTGTACAATGGGTCATGTGGTGTGCCCTGGATGGAAGCTGGATGCTTGTAGGTAAGCATAGCAGTCTGTGGGTTTCTGGTATAGTGTGGTGTTTATGTGAACATCATTTATTTGCACAGTAGTGTCCAGGAAGTGTATCTCTTGTGTGGCCTGGTCCAGGCTGAAGTTGATGGTGGAACTCTTCAAGAGCCTCTCTCCCATGGGTCCATATGAAGAAGATACCATCAATGTAGTACAAATAGAGGAGGGTCACTAGGGAAGAAGAGCTGAGGAAGCGTTGTTCCAGGTCAGCCATAAAAATGTTGGTATATGGTGGGACCATGTGGGTGCCCGTAGCAGTGCCACTGATTTGAAGGTATAGATTGTCCTCAGATCTGAAATAGTTGTGGGCAAGGACAAAGTCACAAAGCTCTGCCACCATTTGTGCCTTGGCCTCATCAGGGATAATGTCGTAACAACTTGAAATCCATCTTTATGTGGTATATTGGTGTAAAGGGCCTCTACATCCATGGTGTCCAGGATGCTGTTCTCTTGACTGGGACTCCCTCCTTTTGAGGAGCCTGTAAATTGAGACACTCCTCTGGAATCCCCACTCATGCATCTGATAAAGTGGGTCTTTGCCCACAAAAACTTATGCTGCAAAATATCTGTTAGTCTACAGGGCGCCACAGGACTTTTTGTTGTTTTTGAAGATACAGACTAACTTGGCTACCTCCTCTGATACTTTCCTGTAAGTGGAGATTCATTAAGATAAGTGGTGCCCGTTATCTGCATTCCAGCTACCACCCTTCACGTTGTGGATTGCTCACACTATGGTAAGAATGGGAAACTGGAGATGTCAGCCTATCCCATCCTTTATTTAAGACCTGGGTTGGTAGCACAAGGGGACGTACCATGCATGTGTAGGCCAAAAGATGCCGCTGGCAGGAATCTCTAGACTGAGTCATATGGTGCGCATTTGCTTGCAACATGTGGCTATACATATTGATCATGCATCTCAAAGAACCTTCAGTTATCAGTAAATAACTACCGTTTGCTAAACCTGCCTGACTGCTCCCTGTTACTCTTTTGAGAGCCTTGTTTGTGATCTCAGAGCAGCAACCATTGCTGTGTCTTCAACTACAGAATAGGGAAAAGGCTGGAAGGCAGAGATTAATATTCTTTAAAGCCTGCAATCCCTACGTGAGACCTTTAATGTCATTTTTATCATAAAACATAGCATTGGTCACGAGAAGTACACTTTTCAAATAATAAGCCTTTAGAACTTGCATAATATTGTGTATTGTGATGAGACTCTAAAAATCACCAGCTCAGTAGTTTGCATTTTCTCTGGTCTCCATAGAGTTTTTGGAGAATTTGTTTGTATTTCATGGGTATGCTTGCATTCTTCCTCAGGCAAATCTGAGAACAGCTGTCCTTGGTCATGTGAGGCTGGGAAGCATGTTCAGCGTGCTCAGATGTGTTTTTTAGTTGTCTGTGGTGTTTCTTTCTCAAAGCTACTGTTGCTAAGCATGTTTACCGTATTGAATGTGTGGGCACCAATTTTCAGCCTCTAAACTTCAGCCATTTTTTAAAAACTTTTGGCATGTTCTAAAAGAGTGGCTATGTTTGTGGGGGAGGGGAACTGAGGGCCAGGGACTACAGTGACAGAGTATATATGTGCTTTCCCTAACCACCTCTTATAATCAATGAATATGTTGACCGAGTAACAGAGAGGTAGCCGTGTTAGTCTATACACGATCAAAACAAAAGTGCTACTGGACTGCTTTTTTGTTTTCATATTGACAGATGTAACTTACTAAATGCATATTAAAATCTTATGTAAAACCTCTGTTTTTCAGAAATAATTTTTATAGCCACTATAGGCTTTAGAAGTTTACAGTGACTACACTTAAAAAGTAATACTTAGAGTTTATACCAAAAACGGACATCTCTATTGATGTAGTAACTTAACATTATGCTAAAAAACACTAAATTTCTGAACCATCGAGCTGCGTTCTAGGCATTTTGCCCATTCCCATCCATGAATAACACGTACTGATGGTCTTGCATTCCATACTCCAGTAGGTGGTATCAAATTATTGCTTTCTGGGTCAGAGTGGCTTACTGCTTATTCTGAACAGCAAAATTTACTTGGAAAAATTTAAGTGTGCCTGTAAAGTGCATTGGGGGAGGTGCACAGAGGAGATGACAAAACTTCTGCTGTAGTTCAGAGTGAACACAGTTGTAAGGTGGCAGTGTACACCCTCCAATAAAGTAACTGCTATTCACTGCTTTGTCTGGCACTACCACTGTTACTCCTTTACACAGTAGTTTACTGCTGTGTTACAACCTTTATCTGAATTTATGGTATGTCTCAACGTGTTGATTGTCACATTCCATAAAGCAAAAATAAATTTCACAGAGTAGATTTAAATGCAGTTTTAGGTTCATCTGGACTAGGAAAATTTGCCTATAGGTTGCTATTGGTAATGGAGGTAATTACACCGGTGCAGTCCCATATAATGTAGACTTATTACTTTGGTGCAAAACAAGGCACCGGTAATGAATTGTACAGTAGTGTAGCTATAGCTAAAGAAAAAGCCTCCAGTGTATACCTAATACTTTGGCTACCACAGAAAGTCTCCAAAAAGTAATCTCTGCAAATAGTTGCACATGCATAGGGCAGACACCTTGAGCCTGAAGCAGATAGAGCACCCATTTTCCAACAGTGGGGACTGAAACAGTACTGGATAAAATGCTACCACTGAGTTCAATAAATATTCAGTTGAGAACAAAGAGTACCTGTACATTTAAATAGTAATGAAAAATTAGATGAAAATCTCTCCTCACCACTAAGTATGTTTTTTGTTTTGTTTTGTTTTTAATGTACTATTGCTTATAAGAATCTGTGTTTAAAAATATTTATGTTGTAAGGTCACACTCTTAAGCAGCGCACCAAACGATATACTGATTCCATAATTAGCGTTATGTTCCGAAATGTGCTTGAAACGTGCCATAAATTCCTGCATCTCCAAATATGTGGCTAATTAGCGTGAAATGCCAGATGAGGTTCGTTTTATGCCCTTGAATTTTCTGTACAGTTTTTGTTGGTTTCTCCTAATATATTTTTCACAGGTCAGCTCAAATTCAAGCTCTGGCTATAAATTGTCCAGGGAATTTCTACTGGTCTTTGTTGATTGGTATCTTTCTTCAAAAAAAAAAAAAAAAAAAAAGTCTGGATACCCAAAACTTGGGAGAAATGTATGTCCGTGGTACTGGGTGCAACAACTAGTTTAGATTATTTTTTTAAAGGTAGGAAAGGGTTGTGTGTGCTTTTTTTTTTTTAAAGCCAGTAACCGTGCTGTTTATATCCTGTATTGCTAAATCTAAGTGAGCAGTGCTCACATTCTTCTGCCAGGAGCTACACATTCTGTTAGATATTATCCTTCAACAGAGAGAGTTTTTGTACATATCTGCTGACAGATAAAATCTCCAGATGCAGCAATACTTTAACTTCCCCTCTGCACCAAGCTTGCTCTGCTTAAGAATTTAAAATACCCAAAACCCAAGGAATTAGTACATATTTAATGGTAAAAATGTTAGTTTCTACACAGAACATTCTTCAGTCAAACTCTCAAAACCACAGAAATAATAGTAATGCTTTCTTTATCCACAGGCCATATGTAATCACTCCTACAACACCAATACTGGATGTGCATCATAACCTCAACTCTGCTTTTGAAAGGGTACCAGCCTTTAAACAAGTCTTTGTAGAAGACTTCTTTACCATATTGTCATCTCCAAACACAGTGGGCTGCTATGCCAAGCACCTGCAGATAATACATAAATACTGTAGAAGGGGAAGTAATTTAGTAAAGGGACAGTTAAGGCTGTTCTCTGTGGCCTGCAGTGTCTAGTAGTGGAAAGGTATCTTACTCTGGGTAGTGGAGTAGAAGTTAGATATCCTAACTTACTTTCATTTCTTTGTTTTTGTGTCAGGTATATTGTGTGTAACAATCCTAATCGCTTCACAAGAAAGTTTTATGTTCAAAACATTTTTCAAGTAGTTAGTGGTCCTTCTCAAGACATGGCATGAGTGTTAACATTAAGTGACGCAAGAAAAGGATTGGTTAAACAGTTCCTTAGATCTTCTGTCTTATGGCTCTCAAAATAATGGCTATGGGACAAATCTGATGTAGGAACTTCACATATTTTAAATATAATTTACAGAAAACAACTCAAAAGAGGAGGAAATGTTGTAGTTGGCTCCCATTAAAAGGAACATCCAGCTTAAACCTTGATTCCAGTTCTTTAAAAAAACCAAAAACAACAAACAAAAATGTAGAACTAGATGGATGGAATCCTTTCAAAAAGTGACTGAGATGAAAGGCAAATAGTGCTATTACTGTCGAGCAGAGGTGGGAAAAGTACCCAAAAAATTAATGGAATAAAAGTGCAGCTGCTTTCACTAGTGGATACTTGAGTACAATAAAGATGTGACGCATGTGTTTATGTGCACCCGCGTGCATGTGCGTACTCTTACTCAAGTAGTTTTCAAAAGGGACACCGGTGATTTCCACTTAAGTACATGCCCCCCCATGTGCAAAAAAAAAAAAAAAAAAAAAGGGGCAATTGTACTTTTACTCAGGTAACTTATTGGGTGCTTTTTCTCTCTCTCTTGTCTAGCTAAAAAAATAACAAAACTTTTCCTGAGACTGGTGTAACTGTAGTTTGTGATAAGAAGTGATTCTTCTATTTTAAAAGGTTAGTCTTGCCCCTAATATGGTGGCCATAATTTTATTTCAATTATTTCACTTCCTGACACTTTGGCACACTGTTTGAAAGTGTATGTAGAATATAGCTGGGTGCATATTATACTTATAATTTAAAAAAGTCTTGCTTCCAATCTTATTGGAATTTTTAATCCTACTCTAAAATAAAAAGGTCTCTTGGGTTTTTGTGTTTCTTAATTTTAAGCTATTTTAATAGTATGGGCTGGGCTTTTTAGATTTTAACCTTTAGGGTCATAGCATAGAAACTCAACTTAAGTAGCCCCACTGAGGTGCATTAACCCTGACCATACTCCTGCCATCTCCTCTCTTTATATATACATAAAATTGGCAGGTTTTCAGAAATGACTGACTAACCTCAGAATGTCAAGAGGTTTACTGCTGTTCAATTGCCAGTCAGCGTTGTTTGGCTTTACAGAATTAGGACTAGAGTTTGCCCCTCCATAGGCTGTGTCTGTGCTGCAGAGATTATTCAGGCATAGCTGTATTGGCACATCCGTGCCACTGTAACCCACACACTGCTGGGTGTGGCTCTTAGACCACTTATATGTATAGAGAGAGCCTGAGTCTTCTCTACAGCCTTAGCTGAGGGCCAACTAGTTTTTAGCTCAAGCTTTAGAGGCTCATACAGTAAGCTACAGAGTTCCCAGGTTTGAGCCTGTCTGACCGCAGTTACAAGTGGGGTTTTGTCCAAGATTTTTAGCTGGGTCTCTGACGCTGGGGATGAGCGTCCTCAGCTAGGGGGAATGTGTAGTCCACACGCTTACTGGGTGTGATTCGTTGTCCCATGTAGTGACATCTAGACCCCTTACAGAGAGAGAGAGTGAGTGTCCTTTACAGCCTTAGCTGAGAGCCAGATGGTTTTTAACTCAAGCTCTAGAGCAGCGGCAGCAACCTTTCCAAGGCGGAGTGCCGAAATTTAACCTTTTGACCTCTGCATCCAAGTGCCGGTGATACTTTTAAAGTCACTAAGAGTCCTACTTGCAACAAGTTCATTAATAAATAAATAAAGATGCAGAGATTTACTGTTTAGGTGGCAGTTGGTAGCATTAGCTGGTCTTCTGTTAACCCACAGGCAGCAGGGCTTTGAACAAGCTCCTGGCTGCATGAGGGAAAAGGGGCAGGACTGAACTCCTGCCTTGCATGCTGATAAAAATCAGCTTGCATGCCACTCATGCCAGGGTTTGCTGACCTGTTTCTAGATGCTCATGCACTAAACTCCAGAGATCCCAGGTTTGGTTCTATCTGTTGGCATTACCTTAGGCATGGTACCTTAGTGTAGATGCAGCTTATGCTGACAGAAGGGGCGGTGTAGGAATGCCATTCTCCCCAGTGAAGATAATTGCTGACAGAAGCATTCTTCTATTGACATATCTGTATCTACACTGGAGGTTGGCCAGCATGGCTTACTTTGACACACTTTTATTGACAGACTTTGTGTGAATGGCGAATTTTGTCCCTTAGGCCTTTGAGATCAAGTGGCTTTGAATCTTACGTACCTGGATAGAATGGGGAAGTTGAGGCATGTGAGAGTGAAAAAGAGGCAAAAAGGAAACTGTTCCATCTGAATTTAAATTTCAAAGACCTTGATTTGTCAGGGAACTCAAAAGAACTCGGATTTGGAGGGGAGCAGTGTTCATGCAACAAGAGGACTGACAGAATTTCTGGAACCCTGGAAAAGATGGGTGAGAGGGAGGGTGCCTCTGTACTATGGAAGGGTTGGGGCCAGTTTCCTTATTCCTCCCCTGCCAGCCCTTTGGGGGTGCCTGTGTCTTTGGTGGTGATTCAAAAGGGCCCAGGGTTCCAGATGCTGCCTCTGCTACAGTAGCAGTGGTAACAGCCAGGTGTCCCAGGCCCCTTTGAATTGCTGGGGCCTGGTGCAGTTGCCCTCTTTGTCTCCCACCACTCCCTCCCTTGTGGTGGGCCTGTTCTTCAAATAATCCTCTGCATTCCTCAACTATTAATATTCAAGATAGCATGCTAATTTCTTCTCTTCTGATCTTCGTCATACCACCCTAGGGCACAGGTACTCTTCTGAATAATTTGTGGTTTGTGGATGGGCTGTTGTAGCTTGTGTTTTGTTTTCAAACAAAATAAATCAGTTGTTGGAGTGGGAGTGCTTGACTTCTTCCCAGTAGTACGTGGCTTCTACTGGCGGCATCTGTTCTGCTTCAGCCCCATATTATTTGGACTCGTGGCTTATTTACTCCTGTCCTTCAGTTGTCGGTCATGAAGTACCAAATATTTTTTTGCCCCTTAAAGGGTTTTTTTTTTTCCTTCCCCCAGCTGAATAATAGGCTGTGCTTGGAGAATAGCTTGGTTCTAGACATTGTTGGATTTGTTGATGACTAAGTCACTCAAAGCATTCCCAGAATCTGACTGGGGAAAAGAATAAGAAATAAATAGGATCATTCCCTTCGTAATAGAAAGCAGCAGCTTAGACTATGCAAACAGCACTCAGCTTCCTTGGAACAGCATCCAATGTCTTTTCAGATTTACTGCATGTAATCATCTTACAAATACTCATTTTATTCACACATCTTTATATCATCTTCATAATATGAACTATGCCGTTGAAGACTTTATTTGCTATAATTACGATAGTTGCAATTGTTTGTTTTTTAAATTGTCTTTTGTTATTGAAGAAAAAAGATGTAAATTGAGGTCTGATTTAAAGCCAACGAAGAGAGGAAACTGAGAGTAAACTCTGCATTTGTGTCATATATCATTTTTTTAAATCTGTCTGCAACATGTATTGTACAGTGTAGGAGAACTCAGTACATATCCTTTAAATCCCCAACTTGATGGATTTGTGTGTAAGTTAAGGAAGTTAAGCTGTAGATCTGAACATATTCACTTAGGTGAGACCATAAATGTATGTGTTCATGTTTTTGTGGTTTTATTTCACATATACAAAGTAGCTTCTTTTATTCTTAAAACTAAGTGCTGGTGGCCTTGGAGAGATTTTCAACAACAGTTTTTCCAGAATGTTTTCCCCTTTTACTTATTCATTTCTTAAGCACTTTGTCTGTCTGTCTCTCTTTTTCAAAAGAGTTTCCAATATACAGCAGCAGCTGGCCTTGCTGGATAATGAATCTTGGCCAGGAATGGCTGAAGCAGACAGGGACCGTCTTCAGCTCATCAAGGAGAAAGAGGCTCTTCTTCAGGAACTGCAGCTCATCAGTCAGCAGAGACGATCCCCAGAATATGTTGCACGTTTGGAGGAAGAAAAGAGGCGCTTGGAGGATGAAATTCAATGTGCTCGAGCCAATTCCACTCACGGGGCCACTGAAAGGTTTGAGGACTTAACAGATTCTTTTCTTATCTACTACAGGCTGCAGCTGCACAGATTCCCAGTGCAGGGCTGGTGCCATTTACCAGCTTTGTATGAGATCAAAGCACTACAGGGATTATTTGCGTACTTCATTTACAAAAGGGTCTGGAGTCCCTGTTGATACTTCCTGACCATGCCCTCCTTTAGAGCCAGTCTTCCGAAAGTGTGTCTGACATCTACAAAACTGGTCATTTTCCCTTTTCCCATTCAGATGCCTGGGGTGCAGCAGAACCTATAAAATTCCTATCAGTTTTTCACCTATCTTTGGTAAGGCTGTGAGCTGCCATTGAGCTGTTCAGGGTGGATGGGAACCTAACCAGTGGTGACCTGAGATGATGGGGCTAGTTTAATTGGCACCAGGGGTAAGTTAGAGTAGTGAAGGACATGTCCCTGGAAAGAGCAGAGGCATCAGAACAGAGAACAGCCCTGCACACAGCAGTAGCCCCAGGACCAAGGAAGTTTAAAGATGACCTTCCTGCTGTACATATTTCCTATTTATCTGTGCAGCATACAGTTTGGCTGGATCTAAATGTGGGCCTAAGATTTTGTTACGTATACTTTATATAAATTTTGTGCGTTTAAAACCAGTTTGAAGCTCTGTCATTGGAAGTACTGCTCATTTCAGGGTGCCATAAATAATCATCTAGATTTAAGGAACAGACTGTAATTCCAACCAAGTATGTCAATACGCTGTGCATAGTATAAAATGCTTCCAATTAGAGTGACAGGGCTTCTGTCTAAAACTCATTTCTCCTAATACTCTAGTAATGCTGCTAAACTTCATGATAAACCTTTTCTTGTATTAGAGGAAATATTTCTGCCCACTTAGTGCTTCCATGCAAGCAGCTAGCATCTGCGAGAGGTTTTTCCAGCATTTTTGTGCATTCTTTTGGTTTTCATAACAGGTTGAGGCATGAATTAATGGCAAAAAGCCAACTTTGCTCGGTGTAGTGTCCTCAAGTATCTATGTTAATACTGATTTGTCTAAACATTAACACTTATGTGATTTACTTTATCTTTATAAAAAATTGAAAATGGCTCCATGTCTGAGCTTGCAGAACTCTGACTTGCACAGGCTTACTTTGGGCAGTAAATCCAAATGGTGATAGAGAATTCACAGCTGATTAAATAAATACCGCTGATGTTTTGTATGACATTATTTATGGTTTTTTGCAATATTGACACTCTGACCTAGAAAATGACAGAGAAGGGAGTTCACTTTACCCTGCTGTGTAGTAAATTTTATTTGTTGTTTTTGGGATCTTATGTTAGGTAGCGCATACTGTGCTGGCAAAAAGAGCAGGCTTTTTTTTCCATGTTTCAGTCTGTGCTGTGGAAACCAGCATTTCAGAGTGATATTTGATCTTTCAGATTCTAGCAAAAAAATTGAGCAAAAGCTAGACCAGTATTGAAGGGTGCTATGTTTTTAATAATGAGAGCACAACAGTAGAGACTTGACTAATTATTATGAGTATCTCATGTTTGGTTTTTCAGGTCAGAGACAGAAAATATTTTTTCACTGGAGGTTCTGCTCCATATTTCCCCTCCTTTCTTCCCCCACGGCCCTTGGCTTACAAAAAAGGATTGATATTTAGGCACATTTATTAAGAGTTCTCTTGTTACTGATTTAAGCGATATTGATTGAACAATACATGAAGGTCTGGCATAACTTAAAACTCACGGTACGTTGTTACTACAGGGAAGATCAACCCTGCCAGGTTGATCTTCTGGAGTTTGATGTAGTGTGCCTAGTAGGGATGCTTTAAATCGAACTCCCAGGGCACCTGTGTCGGCACTCCTGCCCCTCATGAAGAGTAAGGGAAGTTGATGGGAAAGTTTTTCCTGTCAACCACCCACTGTGTGAATGCTGGCAAAAATCAATTTTAGGTAAGTTGAGTCCAGCTACACAATTCTTGTAGTTGGATTTGAGTATCTCAAATCAGTTTAATCTCCTAGTATAGATTTGGTCTCATACAGTAAACTACACCCGGGCTTCAAGATCATGCTGTGTAGCGAAGGTAGCTTTTATTAAATAGCTATGAGTGGGTAAGGCTGGTGTTTCCTTTCTAATTTCACTCACCCTTAAGATTCCCCATTTTCTTTTCCTCTTTACTGTGAAATCCCATGCATCATATTAACTGTTTTCCAGGCAAGCAGGGTTTGCTGGGACAGTTTATGGAGCTAGTTAACAGTGCTGTTGAGAAAGCCAGAGAGCTCTGGACACCCAGCCCTTTGTCCCCTGCTTTCCAAATACCAAGTGGCATAGCTCAAATAAAACAGAGAAACCTATGACACCAGGAAGAAAATAATTCTTACTCTTTTTAATCAGTTGCTCCTACCTCTCACATGGCATCTTAGGTAACTTTGTGTGGCCTCAGCAATTTCAGTTACACACTTTCACCACCACAGCTCTAGAATTTTCTTTTGTTTCCATTTGGTTCAGTTACTGCATTTTCTCTAAGCGTTCTGTAAGGCTGAGTTCCTATGCTCTCAATGGGATTTCGGTCCTGGATTAAACCAGTGGTGGGCAACAAGTGGCTTTAGGGCCACTTGCAGCCCATCCGGGTTCTGTGTATGACCTGCAAGGCGTTTTGTTTATCATCAGTTGTGCACAAGTGTTTCACAGTCCACTAGTTTCCATCTGTCGCTTTTTTCATACCGCTATGACGAAAGTGACACACATGTAAAGCAAAGGAAGTGAGGTGCATGCTGGTTATGTGTACTCTTGATTAAAAAGCCATGCACTCCCTCTGCATTCAATCAAAGCATTGCTACTGCACACCCACAAATTCTATGCATGCAACCACAGTAACAAACTACCTTATACTGTGAGATTGTCTTGGTTAAGAGTCTTCTCAGATGGAGTCGCCCATTGCTGGATTAAACACTGTGTATTGTCCTAAGTGAACTAATTCTAATGGTTAAAAAAGGATTCACTGTTTATCCCAACACACCTGCAATATGGTGGAAATTGGCTCTTTTGTATGTGGAAAGCTCTGAGTGCATTTTGAATACACTTCAATATAAACAAAAGATGAAAAATAATAACTGCAATTTTAAATTATAGGGTACTGTTACATGAGAAGAGAAATTGTTTGCTTTTGCAGCTGGAAGAAGCTACTCGTTTAGCCTCCTATTTACATTCCCAGTTAAAAAGGTGAGTTCTTAAGAGAAAGTGTTTAGAAAAAAGTTAAGTATTTACTTGAGCAGAAAAAGCAAAAGTACAAACAGAACAGACCATTTTACTTTTTCATACAACAGATCTAGAGAAGTTATTGTTCCCTTCTACTCGGCACTGGTTAGGCTACATCTGGAGTATTGTGTCCAGTTCTGGGCCCCCCAGTGTAGGAAGGATGTGGATGCATTGTAATGAGTTCAGCAGAGGGCAACGAAAACAATTAAGGGGCTGGAGCACACGAGCTATGAGGAGGAGAGGCTGAGAAGTTTGGGCTTATTTAGTTTGCAGAACAGAAGACTGAGGAGTGATTTGATAGCAGCCTTCAACTTCCTGAAAGGGGGCTCTGCAGAGGATGGAAAGAGACTTTTCTCATTGGTGACAGATGGCAGAACAAGGAGCAATGGTCTGAAGTTACAGAGGGAGAGGTGTAGTTTGGATATTAGGAATAACTATTTCACCAGGAGGGTGGTGAAGCACTGGAATGTATTACCAAGACAGGTGGTGGAATCTCCATCGCTAGAGGTTTTTAAGTCCCGGCTTGACATAGTTCTGGCTGTGATGACTTAGTTAGGGTTGATCCTACTTTAGGCAGGGGGCTGGACTAGATGACCTCCTGAGGTCCCTTCCAGCTCTAGAATGCTATGATTCTGTGATTCTATAAATACATAACAGTGATTTTTTTCTTAAGCCTGTGGTGCTGTGCAAGAAGGTAACACAGGAAACTGGCTAAATAGCCAGTAGAAATCAGACATACAATTCCTAGGTAAACAGAGTAGTCAGAAGTGAGAGAGAAAATGTGCTTAGAAAATTCTAAGATTCACTGCTCTGACATTCAAAAGTAGTCCACATTCAGAATAAGGGTTATCATCTTTGAAACAGGGGATGTCACCCTCTAAACATAAAGATGTTCTGAGATCCACAAGGAACTCCTTCAGATATAAGAGTATCCCCATGAAGGATCAGCCTCTTGGGATGGCTCTTGAGGATCCTTTATCTTACCAGCACCACACCTGCAGGAGACAAGCTCCTGTTGGTTCACACTGTTATGCTCTTCAGCTCCACACTTGGAGAAGGGAAGAGTCATGGGATTAATCCTGACAGGCATTTCAAATGGAAGTTCTGTGGGTTTGCTTGAATATAGAACTGCACTGAGTGGCTGTTTCCTGGTTCTGCTAAGGTACCATTTCTCTCAAACCAAATTAGTGGACTTTATTCAGAAGCAACCAATTGATCTGTAACACCTTGGCTATGTCTACACTAGCCCCAAACTTCGAAATGGTCATGCAAATGGCCATTTCAAAGTTTACTAATGAAGCACTGAAATACATATTCAGCACCTCATTAGCATGCGGGCGGCCGCAGCACTTCGAAATTGACACGGCTCATCCCAACGGGGCTCCTTTTCGAAAGGACCCTGCCTACTTCGAAGTCTCCTTGTTCCTATCTGCTCATGGGAATAAGGGGACTTCGAAGTAGACGGGGTCCTTTCAAAAAGGAGCCCCGTTGGGACGAACCATGCAGCAGCGAGCCGTGTCAATTTCGAAGTGCCACGGCTGCCCGCATGCTAATGAGGCGCTGAATATGTATTTCAGCGTTTCGTTAGTAAAGTTTGCATGGCCATTTCGAAGTTTGGGGCTAGTGTAGACATGGCCCTTGTGATATACAGGCCTTCCGACCAGGTAACTGATGACCCCTCCTGGGTTTAAACTTCCCTCGCAGTCCTGTCTTTGGCCACCTTTCCCCCCAAACCTACACAGCACCAGCTGCATATCTGAGGAAAGGGATGTGACTTCTCTTGCACCACTTCTCCTTTTTAGGCATACTGACCTGATTTGGTTCTCATCTACTTGTTATCCCCTTTATGCCTAAAGGCAGGTCAGGAGCAAAAATATGGCCCTTAGTCTGAGCATTACTGTGCTGAATGCATGGGTTATTGGTTTTCTGTCTATTCCATGTTCCTAGCTATATGATTCATAAATGGACCTCTCTCTGTTTTAGCTTATCTGCTAGCACCCTCACAATGTCCTCTGGCAGCAGTAGGGGGTCCCTGGCATCCAGCCGAGGCTCTCTGGCATCCAGTCGAGGGTCTCTAAGCTCTGTCAGCTTCACGGACATCTATGGCCTCCCACAGTATGATAAATCAGACAACGTTACGGACTATGGACAACACTTGCGCTTTGACCTGATTCCATTTGATTCTCTCAGTAAAGATGCGCAGTACTTGGATTCCATTGGTCATTGCAACTTCAGTAAACAAAGGCGATCCTTGGATACTCCTCAATCCCTGGCATCCCTGTCATCACGGTCGTCCTTGTCATCGTTGTCTCCTCCAAGTTCTCCTCTGGATACACCCTTTCTTTCTGCTTCTCGGGACTCTCCACTTGCCCAGATGTCAGAAGGATTTGAGGAGGTAGCAGGTGTAGGAGCCCTAGAAAGGCTCAGAGCCCAGGCCTCGGTTTTGAGTGATGATGCTGCCCAAGGAGCAGCTTCATCCCAGGCTTCCACCTACCCAGTCGATGAGGAAGGACTGAGAGAGGTGGGACCACAGCTGGCAAACATCCAAACTGGTGGAGGTGAGGTTGCCTTTTTTAATATAATTTTGTCTCACAGATTCTTCAAGGGATAATGAAAAGCACAACAAAAATATAAGCATGGCAGTAGGAGAGGATAGACACCTGTATGTGTTGAATTTATTATTTAATTTAATATTTTAAAAACTATAAAAATATTTTTTTGTTGAAGGGGAGTGCAGAGGATATTTGTATGTGGCAATAGTTTTAAACTTTCACATCAATTGTTCATGGAAACATCCTTTTTCTGAAAATATACCAAAGTTGTTGATTTAAAAATGGGACTTCATGTTACTACTTAGGAAGGCTCCTGAATGAGAGAATCTGAACTCTCGTAGACTGTGTGTGTCAACTGATATCACTTCTTTCTGTGCAAACTCTCAATAATAGCAGTGTTCCATGAACAGAAATGTAGCTGCAACCAGAATTGGCTGAAGTGGGAACATACAATGAGAGAATACAAGTAACAGCAGTAGTTATCCCTTTTAAATGTATATGCCAGTCAGCCTGACTTCAACACATGAAAAGAAAGATACTGGACCAAAATTATTAATAAGTTTGTAAACACCTACAGTGTCCTTTTAAATTTGTAGTGTCAAAACTGTTTTGGGTTAGGAACCACTGACTAACAGAAATATCAGTTGGAGGCTACATGCAAAGCAAGCAAAAATCCCCCCACACCCACCTATCCCCACAAATGTGGCCCTCAGCGGAGGCTATTTGATTTTGTGGGGCCTTTCTGCACTCTGGAAAGGGGCCAACAATGAGATATTCAGGGCTTGGGAAGCGGGGCTGGAGTCTGTGCACTAGGCAGGTTGCAGAAGTAGGTTGAGAAGAAAGGTGTGGGGAGCTGGATGGGAGGGTGCAGGAGTTGGTGATGGTGGAGGGTGAGGTCTGGAATTGTGCTGCAGGAGCAGCGGGATAGGGGTGGGGTTTGGATGTGAGCACGATGCAGGATCAGGGTAGGGGCGAGGAGTCTTGGTGAGAGGAAGGGTGCAGCAGGGACTTGAGGGTACAGGGTCTGGGAGGGAGTGGGCAGGAAATGGGGGCACAGGCACCTACCTGTTGCAGCTCCTGAGGAGGGGACAAGACACATGTTCCACATGGGTTCTGCATGCTGCAGGGAAGGGAACCACTGGCACTGCCCCCTGCCTCTCCCACTGGCCACCATTTGGCTAATGAAAGCAACTGGGGTGGTGCCTGCACAGAGAACTTCCTTGTAGCACACGAAGGCGCTCTCCCATGCCTGGAGCTGACCCCAACTTGCCTGGATCAGTCCTGCAAGGTTCAGGGCTCCCCCCCCGTTGCAGCAGCAGAGCACCAATGCCAGCTCACATTGCTGCACTAGGAGGGGCGAGGCGCCTCATGGCTTGTGAGCCAGATCCAGCCTGTGGGCTCTAGGTTCCCCACCCCTGTTCTGAATGTATCTTATTCATGAAGATCAGATTTTTTTGTGTTGTAATAGGTCTGAAGCAGGCAGACACAAATGACCCGTCAGCCTGTGGTATTATGTATTTCTTGATCTGCATGGCCATGGTATGTAATGTCTACTTCTGAATGTTATTTGGGACAGAATTGGGGTGGATGGGTGCCAGCCGTCACCTATTCTGTTTATGTGAACTGACATGTATACAGCAGGCTAGAGGGGAAAGAAACAAATGAGCTGCTGAGACTATTAGTGCTCTTGAAGTGTCAGAGGGGAGGGGCAGTTATACTCTTACAATAACTCTACTGTAAAGTCTGTGGGTATCAGAGCACACTTACAGAAAGGTATGCCATTTGTAACTGAAATAGGTACTATTGCAAATTATCACAATAGATTATCCATTAAGGTGCTCTCCAGAGATAATCCATTACCAATTATCTTTGAGAATTCATGGAGGGCAAGTGAGATTCCAGAGGACTAGAAAAGGGCAAGATAGTACCAGTCTTTAAAATGGGGAACAAAGAGCACCTGGGAAATTATACACCAGTCAGCCTAACATAGCGGTGGACAATAATTTTTTTCTGGGGGGGGACGCCAAAAAAGTAAGTGGTCAAGGGCTGTTCTCTTCCATGGTACTAATGGGGGAGATTTGCAGTCTGTGACAAAGGTTGGGTGCAGAAAGGAGCCTGGGCTGTAGGAGGGTGTGTGGGATTTGTGAGGCAGTTTCGGTAAAGGAGGGGATTGCCACCTGGGGCAGGTGGGCTGGAGTGCAGGAGGGCATGCAGGGATTTGGGTTTTGACTGATGGTGGGAGATTGGGGTGCAGGATCTGGGAGGGGGTGCGGGTTTGGATTACGTGGGATACGGATGTGGTGGGGAGGGAGGGGCACAGGTGCCAAAGGCAGGCTCTGGCCAGTAGGTACATACCTGGGCGGCTCCCAGCCAACAGCCCAGAAGGCTCCTTAGGTAGCGTCCCTGCCTTCCATGCCCCACACAGGTGATCAGAGCAGCTGCAGGGGGCATGTATATTGCTTTAAACTAAATGTTGGGAGGGGGAGGGTTACTTCGCGTGCTGCCTGTCCTGAAAACAGGCAGGTCCTGTTGGCCAGAAACCAGCCAATAAGAGCTTCAAGATTTTGCTGGGGGCAGGAGTAGCATAAGAAACCCTCTCCCCTTAGAGATTTATCAGGGCGGCCACAGGCCAGATCCAGTCGCTTGGCTGGCTGCATCCAGCCTTCAGCCCATATTTTGCCTGGTAGTGACCTGACTTCAACACCCGGAATCAAAGATACTGGAACAAATTTATTAATCAGTTTGTAAACACTTAGAGTGTCCTAGGGTTATGAGGAGTAGTCATCATGGATTTGTCAAGAACAAGTGAGACCAAACCAACCTAATTTCCTCTGAGAGAGTAGTAATAAGTAGTAAGGCTCTCATTGACAACCTTTCACCTGCATCCCTCATCCTGGGGATCTTTTCCAGTTCTTTGAGAGAATTATTTGCTTAAGGAATTGGTTGAGAGTTGGAAGGGTGCTGTAGATATGCTCTACCTTGGTTTTATTAAAGCTTTTGATACTATCTTGTATGATATTCTCATAAGTCAATGAGGAAAATGTGACAGATTAAATTGGTATAAGGTGGGTATAAACGTGTTGACAGACTGCATTTAAAGAATAGTTATCAATGGTTATCATCAAGCTGAGAGGACATATCTGGTGAGGGTCCTGTATGGGTCAGTCCTGGGCCTGGTACTATTCCATAATTTTTCATTTCTGACTTGGATAATGGAATGCTTATATAAACTGCCAATGACACCAAGCAGGGAACAATTGCAAGCACTTTGGAGAACAGAATTAAAACTCAAAGCAACTTGGACAAATTAGAAACTTGGTCTGAAATTAAAATTCAATAGAGACAAGTGGCAAAGGACTGCAGTTGGGAAGGAAGAATCAAATGCATGACTGCAAAATGAGGAACAGCTGACAAGCCGGTGGTAGTGGTGGTGAAGATGATCGTGAATTGAAAATGAGTAGGGGCATATTATTTCATCGTGAAATTGCACATTTTTTATAGGCTGGTCATGACGTAAATAGCAAATTTTGCAAATGTGTTCATTCCTTGCCATCCTTACTCTTGTGCTGCTGGTGGTGGCCGTGTCTTCAGAGCTTGGCACCCAGCCGGCAGCCAACATGCTCCCTGCCCAGCTCTGAAGGTAAATAGCAGGTGTCAGCAACACCCAGCATGGGTGCCAGTAGTGGCATGCGAGCCGATTTTCATGTGCACGCCACATAGAAGTCCAGCCCTGCTCTCCTCCCCCATGCAACTGGGAGCTTATTCAAAGCTGTGCTGCCTGTGGCTCAACAAAAGACCAGCTAAAGCTACCACCCACCACCTCAGTGGCAAAGCTCTTCATCTTTATTAATTAATGAAGCTGTTGTAAGTAGGGCTATTACAGCAAACTCTCTGGTATCCAGTAATTTTTCAGCCGAAACTCTCAGATAACTGGCACAAACATGCCGCCTGTTCTGAGAGCGAAACTGACTGGAAGTCACTCCCAGCCATCACTGTGAGAGTTTCCCCAGTGGGGTCTCCTGCCCCGAAGTTGTTTGTGTTCCCCCACACTCTGGCCAGCTCCCTGGCTCTGCCACTGCCGGCGCTTCTCCAGTCCCAGACCTGGTGGTGTACCCCGCCCAGGAGTTGCTGGCACTCCCAGTGCTCCCCTGCACACTAGCCAGCTCACTGGCCCTGGCCGGCTTTCCAGCCACAGCTCTTCCTGCACTCCCCTGCACACTGGCTGGCTCCCTGGCACTGATGGCGCTCTCCTGACCCCAGCCCTGGCGGGGTCTCTGGCCCTGGAGTTGCTGGCACTACCATGTACCTTGGCAGGTCCCTGGCTCTGGAGCTGCCTGCACTCCCCTGGCCCAAGCCAGCTTCCCAGCTCCAGAGCCGCCAGTGTTCCCCCAGCCTCAGCCAGGGGTCCTATGGCTTTGTCTCTCCCCACTGCCTGTGCCTCTCCTGAGCCCCTCCTGTGCTTCCCAGCTGCTCTCTGTTAACCAGCATATTTGAATATCCAGCAACCTCCCAGTACCGAGGTTGCTGGATGTGAAAGGCTGTGTCTACCCTACCACCTTCCTTTGAAGGAAGGATGGCAAGTAGCCTGTTGGGAGTTTACTAATGAAGTGGTGCCGTGCATAGGCAGCACTTCATTAAGCAAATTCCCCCCCTGCGGCAACTTCGAAGTTTTAAACTTTGAAGTACTGGCACACGTCTAGCCACGGCGCACCCGCCGGTACTTCGAAGTGCCAGGGCAACTTCGAAGTCCCTTTACTCCTCAAAATTTTCAAAGTACTGGCAGGTGCACCGCAGCTAGACGCGTGCCAGTACTTCGAAGTTTAAAACTTCGAAGTTGCCGCGGGGGAGGTGGGGGGGAGTTGCTTAATGAAGTGCTGCCTATGCACGGCAGCACTTCATTAATAAACTCCCAACACCCTCATTACCATCCTTCCTTCGAAGAAAAGTGGTAGTGTAGACAAGTCCAAAGAGTTTACTGCAGTGACTTCAGAAAGGATCAGAGAGGTAAACATGTTAGTCTGTAGCTTCGAGTACAACAAGATATCTTGTAGCACCTTATAGACTAACAGATATTTTGGAGCATAAGCTTTCATGGGCAAAGACCCACTTCACCAGATGAATGAGTGGGGGTGCTGGTTTCAGAGGGGTATTTAAAGAATGGGGTCCCAGAAAAAGGGAGGGCCAGAGCTGACAAGGTCTATTCAGCAAGGTGGAAATGGCCCAGTATCAATAGTAGGTATCAAAAGAGGAAAAAAGCAAGTCAGATCAGACAGGGGGATATGAGCTGTTATCAGAGTCTAATGGGGAGATCTTAACACCCAGGGCAGAGAAGCTGCCTTTGTAAACTGTGAGCCAATCCCAGTCTCTGTTTAATCCTTGGTTAATGGAGTCAAATTTGCAAATAAATTGCAGCTCAGAGATTTCTCTCTCCATTTGATTTTTGAAATTTCTTTGTTTCAGGACTGCCACCCTTAAATCTGCTGCTGAGTGGCCAGGGAGATTGAAGTGTTCCCCCACAGGCTTCTGTACATAACTGTTCCTGACATGTGATTTATGTCCGTTTATTCTTTTACATAGAGACTGTCCAGTTTGGCCAATGTGAATTGCAGTGGGGCATTGCTGGCACATGATGGCATATATTATATTAGGAGATCTGCAGGTAAAGGAGCCCCTGATGGTATGGTTGATGTTAGGTCCTGTGTTGATGTCACTGGTGTAGATATGTGAGCAGATTTGGCAGCGAGGACCATTGCAGGGGATGGTTCCAGGCCTAGAGTCACTGGTTTGTGATTTGTAGTGGCTGGTGAGGATTTGTATAAGGTTGGCAGACTGTCTGTAGGCGAGGGCAGGCCTGCCTCCCAAGGTCTGTGAGAGTGGAAGATCATTGTTCAGGATGGGTTGCCGTTCATTGATGATGCGTTGGAGAGGCCTTAGGTGGGGGCTGTATGTGATGGTCAGTGGTGGTCTCTTGTTTTCCTTGCGAGGCCTGTCTTGTAGCAGGTGGCTTCTGGATGCCTGTCTGGCTCTGTCAATCTGTTTCCTCACTTCCTTAGGTGGGTATTGTATTTTGAGGAAGACTTGGTAAAGGTCTAGCAGATGTTTGTCTCTGTCTGATGGATCAGAGCAAATATGGTTGTACCTTAGTGCCTGGCTGTAAACAATGGATCGTGTAGTATGCCCTGGATAAAAAGGATCAACAGCACCTGGACCAAGAGGTCAAAAGGTCATAATTCAGCACTCTGCCTCGGAATGGTTGCTGACCCCTGGTGTAGGGTAAATATATGGCATAGTATGGGATAAAAGTACACAGACTATTGCGAGAGTGAGGGGAGGGACCAGATTTCAAGATCTGAAATGTGTTTTCTCATGGTCGTGAATTTGGTAGGGCCCTAGTTATCTTTAGTTCCTGGAAATGAAGACTTGCTGTGAGTGCTGAGGTAAGGACGGCTATGATGGGATTAGGATGATGCTTCCATTACGCTTTTCTCTCCGCCGCCATTTCTTGCCTAGGCTTTTGACTGTTTTACATGCTGTAAATTGATTGGCTTGAATAATTTGCATTCTCTTTCATAGCAATGTTTCTCTAACTTTATTGGTTCATATACCACTGAAGAACTGTTGTAAAGTGAACTGATGGATCTGTTTCACGTCACAGATGGGAACTATAGGGCTTAGAGCCTAGTGTGTTGGTTTTCATTTCTTGTGTAAAATGTTTGGTTGCTGACACCTACTGGTGTTGTAGTATAATGCAAAGGGAACAAGTCATTATTCTGACAACATAGCAAACAACTTTCTTAAATATTAAAATAAAAGATAGTGTGTGGTAATATTGCATATTATTACTCATGGAAGTGAGGGAGGGAGCTAACAGCCCCAGCAAGGTCCTTGTTTACTTACCTGACCTCTTGTTATGCACCTCAGTATTGGCCAGCACCTCGGCTACCCCAGTCTTGCATCTCTCCTCTGAATATGCTAAGAATTGTGCTAAAATACATGGTACTTTTATGATATGTTCAAAATAAACTTGAGTGAGCCATGTAACTCCTCTTACTTTCTGGAAGAGGCTCTCAAAAATTGGCAGAAGAGAATGACATTGGAACAAAAAAATTTTTTAAACTTTATTATTCATCTCCTCTTCTGTGAATTTTAATTTAAATAACTTTCATAATTAATTATTTTGTTAGCTTTTAATTACATTTAAATATAAAGGAATATTTTGTTTTCTTGTAGAGAAGGACCCAAATGAAAAATCCATATATATGTAACAGTCATCCTTGAACTTTGGAGAAGTTTAGATTTAGATTTAAACTTTTGCAACCACCTATATCTCTGCAATAGGCCTGATAAAAAAATCTTGGCCCAAACGTTGCCAAACTTGAGGAAAATTCAAGTCCAGATACATGTACTTAGGTTTCAAATTTCTGTTAATGCCTATATTTTTGTATAAAAAACATTGGCATGAATTGAAAAATTGATTCACCTCCATGTGCTTTTCATTTTGTATCTTGTTTTTCATGCAGCATAGCAGAAAAAATCACTGTAAGTGAACCTGAAATTACTTATTGTGATGGTTTTGCCTTTTATTCTCAGTGTGGTTTTGTATGTAGTGTGTATGTTCTGTATGATGTGCATGTGGAGAAGAGAGTGGGTTTGCTGTATTGGGTATTGGTTGGTATTACATTATATATGTTCAGTCGTCATGGTACATTTAAATTTTTGCTATGTCCACTAAAACTTTATATTTGTAACTGTGGATGACTTCCCCAAATTTTTTCTACATGCTTGACATTGTAGGTAAGGGTCTGTTTCAGTCTTCATTGTATGTTTCTTTTCTGGAGACTGTTCCCCTCTATTTAAATGCATTTTGAGCAGATAAATAAAGTCAAGTTTCATGAAACATGGACTACGTTTTCATAAGCAGCTAGTGATTTTTGGTTCCTTTATATTTGACAGCTAGTTTGAGACACCTTAAAAAGTCCACTTTCTCAGAATCTTAGTGGGTTCTGTGAACTTTCAAAAACCTGTTTAAGGTGTGTCAACTGACACAAAGTAACTACATTTGTTTTTGTTTTGTTTCTTGTAAATGTAGGTCAGCATTTAGTATCCATATTTCTAAGATGTGGAGTAAGGTAGTAAAAGCTGAAATGCTTCCTCTGCACGAGAAATACAGACTTTTATTTTATATAAATCTTTTCAGTTTCCAGTGCTGCTTGACTAAAACCTGTCGTAAGTCCCATTACATGTGATCCAAAATCTGGTGTTACTTTATGGTTGCCCAACTCTTTTTCTCATTGATTTTTCTCATCAGAGAGGTTTTTCTGACATTAGCAGATATTTCTGTGGCCTCCAAGCTGCAAATAAAACATGAGTAAGGTGCAACACTGTTGTAACGTCACTTTTTCATGACTTCACCATGTTGCATTTTGAGATCAGTTTTTTTGCCAGACAGACTCCAAAACATGACACTCCAAAATGGAGAGCTTACAAAGTGCCTGTTAGGGTTCCAGTCTTTACTTTTGTCTCCTATATCCACACCAGCCATCCATGTAGGCTGTGTCTACACGGGCACAAATCTTCAAAATGGCCATGGCTAATGGCCATTTCAAAGATTACTAATGAGGTGGTGAATATTCAATTCAGCGCCTCATTAACATTAGGATACTTCTGACCGTGGTGCTTCGAAAGCGCCGCTTTCAAACATGCGCAGCTACACGGGGGTCCTTTTCGAAAGGACCCTGCACATTTAGAAATTCCCTTATTCCACTCAGCTGAACAGAATAAGGGTATTTCGAAAGGTGCGGGGTGCTTTCGAAAAGGACCCCCGTGTAGCCGCACCAAGCCGCGCGTGTTTGAAAGTGGCGCTTTTGAAGTGTCACGGCCGGAAGCATCCTAATGCTAATGAGGTGCTGAACTGAATATTCAGCACCTCATTAGTAAACTTCAAAATGGCCATAAGCATTTGTAAAGATTTGTCCCCATAGACGCAGCTGTAGTGAAAAATTGCAACATTGTATCCAAAATTGATTTTTAAACTAATACATTTACAATAAAAGCCTGGGTCACCCAGATAACCAGCACATTTTGTTTACAGGCATGGCACAGGGCCAGCTGATCTGGCACATTTGAATATCTGGCAACCCTGGTACCCCAGAGATGCTAGATAATAGAACTTTTACTGTACTTGGTGCAAAAGGCACCATGGACAATTATGGAATGTAAAAGTGGCTTTTGTTAGTTTAGATGAAACTGTTCCTAACTGATTTAAACTAAACCAAAATAAGCTTTTATTATACTAAATAAAGTAAGAGGGTACACCTAGCCTGTTGCTCCAGTATAACTGAGTAGATTAAAAAAAAAATTCAGACAAACCATTGTTGCAAGTCAGCTTGAAGGCCTCATAATAGGGCATCATAGAGTGAATATAGTTTCTTTAGTGCTTTGTTTCCTCTAATTAATTAGAGCCGACGAATTTGCTTGTGCTTTTGGTACAGTTGAAATGCATAGTTTTGCATGATGATAGCTGCTGGACAATTAAGATAGGAAACAGTGATCCAGGAGAGCTGAGTTCATTCTGAAAGCTCAGACACTGCTGGTGATTAGGAGATTGGGACACTCCTGATTGAAGATTTGAATTTCCCTGCTAAATATATATAGCTAGAAACATTACATTTGAAGGAGGGTAAACATGGCTTATTATCAGTCCACAGAGGCCAACACTTGGATCCGCTTGCATCTAGTTGTTGGAATTCTTCAGGCCTTTTCACCTTTCGCAGTTCTCCAAATTGTTTTCTTAGCTTCTGAGTTTGTAATATATATCAGGCTTGCAATGGGGTAAGTCAAATAGGGCAGGATTCTGCCTTATCTTATGTAGCCCCAAGTTTCACACCACTTAAACTACTTGCTTATGAAATCAGATATAGGAATATAAGTTGTCACAGCACACTGTTACTGAAAAAACTGTCCATTTTTACCATATAATTGTGAGTGATTTGGAATATAAGTATTACACTGACTTTATAGTATATAGTGCATATAGCAGTATAAATAAATCATTATATGAAATTTTTGTTTGTACTGACTGGGTTGGTGGGTTCTTTTATGTTGCTTGTTGTAAAACCAGGCAAGTATCTAGATGACACTCACTGGAAGACCTCTTCATACTGTCAGGGCACACATAGCCCTGGTTGAGAACCCCTGATGTAGGTGGCAGCTAAACTCTATCTTGAAGTCATTTGATGTGATTTTAAACACACACATGATTAATTTTAATCCTGATTAAAGTTTTCTGATGAAAGCAGGTACTAACATTTGCAAACTAGCAGCTGCACATACTGTAGTTTGAAATCTTTCATGAACATGACATTATGACTAACCATGGAATCCTTTTCGTATTGTACTCAAAAGAGACTGAGATTACCTCTAGTGAGGAGGTTCTTTCCTAGGCCTGTGCTTCACATATTCCCAGCAATGTACTGACTGAGAGTCTGTTCACATAGCAGCCTTATTCCGAAATAAACTATTCTGGAATAGCTATTCCAAAACAGTTTATTTTGAAATAACACTGCTACACACAAATTCATTTTGAAATACCACTTAGCCATTTTGAAATACATCACGTAAACACACAGTGTCTATTTTGAAATAAAGCCATTGGACGCACTACGTCTTACTTAAAAATAGACTCTATTCCCTGTCTTAGCAGCACCAATTTTGAAATCACTATTTTGAAATGGGCTCCATTCCTCATGCAGTAAGATTTACCAATTTCAAAGTAAGTTAGCCACTTTATTTCAAAATAGCAGTTGTGTTGGGTAGATGCTAGCAAAATTATTTTGAAATAACAGCTATGATTTCAAAATAACTTTGCTGTGTAGACTTACGCTGAGGGTACATTTAATCCATTGTGAATGTTAATGTTTTACTACCACACATTAAAATAATTAATCTCCAGGATGCACTTAGTGATCAATTGGACTATCTCTTTCTCATAGGATATACATTGTGTCCTTTCTCTGTGGTAATAGGCTGTATGCTTTAGTCAGTTTATTTCCAATGTAGTATCCATTACTATCCATGTATGTGCAAAAAAAAACAGTTGCTTTAAAGGGTTACTTGTTCCATTTTGATGCACCTCAAAACCATCCCTTGAAGTATCAACAGCAGGGATAGACAGACGAATGATATGTTTGTTTTTCCCCATTTGTGCTTGCTGCATCTCATTACTTACCTTCTTTAAAACGTCTGTAGTTGGTTTCTCTCTTAATTCTGCCTTGGAGGGAAAGGTAATTAAGTTTGAAAAGATCATGTTCATTGCTTGTGCAATGAGGAAACACATAAATCCATCTATCTCTTGGAGAATTGAAAGATGAAATTTCAAAATGTGTAGGGCAACTTGAATGTGCCTAACTTTGCATATCAGTTCTTGAGCGCTGCCACTTGTGCATGTTTATTTGAGATTCTACAACTGCACTAATCACTTGCATATGCAAAATTATTTTGTATACGTTCTGATATTTATGAGGAAAGTGACTTATGGTCCTTACTGTTTTTGTTTGAGTTAGCTTTACTCTCTAACTGTGTTTAAAGAAATAGGCATTGTGGATTTGGTTTTAGGAAGAAGGGGCTTTCAAAATCTGGGGGGTCCTTTTGAAAGGCCCCTGGCTGTATGGGCAGCGTGCATTCCAAAAGTGGCACTTTTGGATCACCAGTGGCTGCTATTATGCTAGTGAGGGTCTGCATATGAATACCAGTGCCTCGTTAGCATCTTCCGAACTCCCTCATTACCGTGGCCTTTCCAAAAGGAGGGGGCTAGTGTAGATGTAGCTAATGTGTCACACATTTAGAAAGGGATAGTTAATAGGTAAATTTTAATATTAGGATATCGTGTGTGAATATACTGGGGTTTAGGCAGTTTAAGGCTTACTCCATTGGTCATGGCGAGTCTCCCAGAAACACATTACGTAGAGATGAGATCAGCTTATATTTTATCTTGTCATGGAAAAATCAGCATGCTTCCTAAATTTCCCAGAAAAATAACTCCAATCCATTTTAAATATTTTTCTAGGTTTCAGTAATGTTCTAGCATGTGTAAATTGTATTTATATCAACTATATGTTTGTTTGAGAAGTTAAAGATATTAAAACTGCTTTTTATATAATGTGAGGAAATGTTTTAACCGGGTGTTTTTCTTTTAAACCCCCCCCCCCCCCATCCCCCCACCCCATCTTATAGCTGTAATGCTACGTGAAGACAGTGCAAGAAGGTCGGAGAGGCGAGCCAGGCGAGTCTCAGCATGTCTATCCAATTATTCACTGGCTAGTGACAGTGGCGTATTTGAAGCTTTAAACAAAAGGTCAGGTGTATAAATGCTCAATAAACTGGAAATGTCCTTTTACTGCCACCTAAAAATTGCAAAAATAGTTTGTAAATTTCTAAATTGGGTATAATTGTTCACACTGGATGCATAATGGATAATATTTCATAATGTATGGTGTTAGGTTAAAATGCTTTAGAAAGAATGGAGGCTGGCCATTTCACTGTCACTTTCACAGGTTACTTCACCTTGTCCTCTATACCTCTCCTGACAACCTGTAAGATATTATTGTTTCCTTCTGCGTGTAAAATGTTTTTTTTTCCTCTTGTTGAATGGCTTGAGTGCTGTCCCTGCTGCCAGTAAAATCTCTCACTTCCTGTTGGCCAGTATTTTGCTGGAGGTGGGGACAGCACACAAAGCCCTCCATCCCCCACTGCAGCATAGCACAGAAAGCCACAGGGAGCAGCCAGACACTTTGAGCCATCTGAGCTTCTGGCAGGCAGGGAAGCTGCTTAGATAAGCACCTCCCAGCCAGAACCTGCCTCTGGCGCCCCACACCCTGCTGCACCCTAAATCCCTCCCAGATCCTACACCCCTTCTCCAGGCCAGAGTGCTATTCTGCACCCATATTCCATCGTGGATCCTGCACCACAAAACTCTGCCCCAAATCATAACATCCTCCTTCATCCAAACCCTCTCTGAGACCCCACATTCTCTCCTGCATCTCAGTTCTCATCCCAAGCTCCCTTTTGCTGCGAACCTCTACCCCATCCCACACCATGTGCTCCTTCCATAGAAGTGTGTGACCACTTTCCAAAATGTTAGAGTGGGGCCCCCCAGATCAAAAAGTATTACCCAGCCCAGTGTATAGCTTGGCCAAATGATGATTAAGAGGAGGAGGTATAACAATATACACGTGTGTTTAAATTCATGGAGGCTAGGTCTGTCAGTGGCTATTAGGCAGGATGTGCAGGGATGGTGTCCCTAGCTTCTGTTTTCCAGAAGCTGAGAAGGAGCAGCAGGTAATGGATCACTTGATGACGACCTAATCTGTTTGAGGCACCTGGCATTGGCTACTGTTGGAAGACAGGATACTGAGCTAGAGGGACCTTTGGTCTGACGTAATATGGTTGTTCTCATGTTTTAAACACAGTAAAACAGCATAGTTTGTCCAAGGAAGCTGTAGAAGGTCCATTCTTTGAATCGTTTAACATTGGTCTAGTGTAACATAGCTGAATGATCTACAGTGGCAGAAGCGTAACTGTGGGTGTGTGTATATCACAGTAATACACCTGTGACTGGCTTGTGTCAGCTGATTTGGGCTTTGGCTGCAGAGCGATAAAATTGCAGTATATCTGTTCCAGTTTGGACTGGATCCTGGCTTTTGGAACCTTTTCCCCCTAATAAGGACCAAGGGACTGGGCTGGAGCCTAACTGTGAATATACACAATGCAGTTTTATTGTCCTGCAGCTGTTGTGGGCCAGCCGTTGGGAGTGTTTTACTGCAACACAGACATACACTTGATCAGGGTTGTGCAAACTGGGGGGAGAGGGAGTGCAAAATTTCAAAAGGGGGGGCACAGCACAGTTCCCCACCCCCCACTGCAGAAGCCGTCTGCTGCCTGCCTGTAGCTTCTTTGCATGTCTGCGCTGTGCTCGTGTGCTGCCGGGCCTGCCGACAGAGGGCCAGCTTCATATCCAGGCCCCCTCACCCGCGGAGGCCGTCTGTTGAATTCCTGCAGCCTCTGTTGGCTCAGCTGCCCACCTCCCTTTCTCTCGCAGTCTCTACCATCGTTTCTGATCCTGCACCCACTCAAATTTTGCAGAGGCAGCTGAGTGGAGGTGAAAGATGTGAGATTTTACTGGCACAGCCATTTGTTTTAACTCCCTGACAAAGTGCAAGTTTTTGTTGTTTTTTAATTTTATTTTAAGTGCAATTATGTTGAACTTTTGTTTAGTTTTTTTTTTCTTTTTCCCCTTTAAAAAGCTGCCCAGGAGGGCTGGAAAGGGGGATGGGCAAGCTCTTTAAACATCATGGAGCTGTTGTTGTTGGTTTGCTTTTTTTTCCTCCTAAGATAGGTCAGGCTCTTGAAAAAGCCTGGGACTGCTGGAGTGGGGAGGACTCTTTAAACAGAGATTTTTGTTTTGTTTTGTTTTTAATAGCTGCCTGAGAGGGCTGGGGAAGGTGGCTCTTTAAACATGCTGTGCCTCCATCTGTATAGCGTTTGCTCTCCCATGGTGTGCATTGTCCTTGCACC
Source organism: Carettochelys insculpta (assembly GCF_033958435.1). Classification (NCBI taxonomy): domain Eukaryota; kingdom Metazoa; phylum Chordata; order Testudines; family Carettochelyidae; genus Carettochelys; species Carettochelys insculpta. The sequence goes on from NC_134137.1 coordinate 144,870,790, forward strand.
ATTGCAGTTTATGTTGCTGTCTCACATTGACTGACACGTGCCAAAAGGGTTGTTTTTTCATATGAACATAACAGAAATTTCAGTTGGTTTGGATTTTATTAGACAGGTTGTGGGGCGCTGGCTAATTGCAGGGATAAAAAGGGGGCCCAGCCCAATGTAAAATTGTTTGCTCACCCCTATGCTAGATGACCTAATGAGCTTTTCCCATGTTTTCTTATTTGCATTGTTTTGGGTCACAAAACAAGACACAAAGCTTGTGTCCACTTCTTGCATGTTAAATAGGTTTTGCATTTTAATAATAAAATAAACCCATCTAAATCAGCTTGTAAGTTTATGGTTGGCATTTTTCCCATGTAGGAGTGAGGATGTTGAAGATCCTGTTTACAGTGATGTTGCTTGTAGTGAAGAACCACAAATACACGTTGGATTCCTGTGAGTAATGACTCTTGGGTTCTTCAGTAGATACTGCCTACCAAGATTCTCATTCTAGGCTCTTCTATCAAGTTCTGAATGCTGAGGGCAGTGGTAGCTGTGTGCGAACATGAACCAGACCCTTACGGGCTCTCATGCACCAGCCACTGCAGTATATTAATACTACCATCAAGCATTCCATTGAGTCCCCTCTATCTTGGTTGGAAAAGGACCACCTGGTTTGCCACATTTTCCAACCCTTCCAGCTGTTTTCACAGGATTCTTTTCATTGTTGGGAATTTGTGTGAGTAAGAGGATGAGGATTTGTCTCAGTCCATGAGATCATCACCCTTTCTCTGGCATCTTAGTGTCACATAAGGGGCAGTGGAAGATGGGTTTAAGGCTGCCTCCCAAATATCCCCTGGCAAGCCCTGATGTTGGTGGGGTGAGGGGCACTGGTCACAGCACACAGTGCTGCAAGATGTAAGCTCAAATAGCACAGGTTGAATTCTCTCATCCAGTGACATTTGTAATCCAGCATGATTTTAGTTAGCTGGATGACCACTTACCACAAGTGTAGCCAAGATTCCTGTGGCCACTTGACGTTTGTTTAGAGCCATTAGTCCGGTCTCTCAGTGTTCCATGCTGTTGTGTAGCTGTAATTTACCACTAATTGTCTTCTAAGAGCCCAGTAAAGCAGTGGAAGTTTTGGTCATGTGCTGTTAGACAATATTGACTTCCCATGGTATGGCAAATTCTCTCATTCAGCACCAGTCAGGTCACAAGGTTGCTGGACTAGAGAGGTTCAACCTGTACTGTCACTTGAATGACAACTATGGATTCTAGACAGGCCACCAAGACTGGCTATGTTGTGCCATGGGCCTCTCAGTCCCAGGGCAGTTCTCTGCTTTGGCCGTCGCATAAAATCTGAGATACTATGTTTAACTCATTAGTTCGGTTTCCAAATTCATGTTAACTTGAGTAAAGTTAACTCCTACTACACAGCATGTGAATTTGCAAAAAACGCAGAGCATGGCAAATTGCGACTGGTGTTCAGGTAGAGGAAGGAATATGCTTTCTAAGGCCCATTATGTGAATTGTTTTTGTACTGGTATAAGTGTTTTGGATAAGCATGTGACTTTACTTTTTATCTGTAAATATACGGGTACAACTCTTAGGGATTGTCTTTACTGCTGCACTGGGTGTCAATTTAGTGGGTCTCGTGAAGACTTGCTAAACTGTGGCAGAATGGTCTGTGATACTCCACCTCTCTGAGAAGAGAGAAGTAAGTAGATGGGAGATGCTCTCCCACTGATGCAGCGCAGTGAAGACACTGCGGTAAGTTGATCTATGCTACGTCAACTCCGGCTGTATTATTCACTTAGCTGGAATAGCGTAAGTTAGGTCGACTAGCCCCAATAGTACAGATGTGCCCTAAGTGTGGATGCAGTTAAATAAGTATAAAAGTGCCTTGCACCTTTATTAGCTTATTCGCCTTCCATATGAAAATAGTTCTGGAAGCATAAAGGTCCTTCATGCTGATACAACCTCACCCCCATTAAGGTGGCTGTATTGCTCTAGCTATAGCTGTGTAATGAAAGCTGTACAACTTTTGTGACTAGATAAGCTTGAATTGTAGCTGAGGGTTGGCAGCATGGGGGCAGGGAAGAAATTTTTTTTTTCTAAATGTAATGGTTCTTAATTCTTATATTGTTGGTTCTGATAGATTCTTTAGGGTAGCATTGTAATAATATTGTTTCTCTTACCTGGGTACAATACCAGAATCATTGCATGCCAACAGTTTTGACTAATTTCATTCAATTGCACGTGCAGAGAAGATTTATCTTATTTCAAAAATAGCTGATTTTCTTCCTTGTAACACATTTATTCTTCTATCCAAATTCGGCAAGCTTAAACACTAAGGAGTTCTGCTAACTAACTTAGGCAATTTATTTTTCCAGGCACGATGGTGGAAGTGAATGTCTCCTAGTCCATGTTTTGCAATTGAAGAATTTTACTGGGCTTGTTGTGAAAGAAGGCTGCAAAATGTAAGCTCAAATATCAGCAAACAACTGATTTATTACGAGTTGTAGCTTATTTTGTGCTCCAACCCCAAAGGTATAACAAACCTGTCCAGATATTCTTTGTATAATATGGTACATCATTTGGGGAAGCATGAAAATTCAGTACATTTTGATAACCATTTTGGGGAATTTTGTGTTAATATTCAGAGACATTAACAAGTGACCATTGAGGAAATATGTTTCTTAGAGGCCAGTCATGACTACCTTTACTTACATGAATAATGATTTATGGCCCTTAGCTAATTGTAATAATTCAGCTGTAATGCTCAGGAGAATTGTATTTCTGTAGATTTTGTGGCCATACATATCATTTGTGATAGTATTCATAAAGATAAACTAATTTCAGCACAGAAATTATCTGACTCCCTCTATAACTGGTCTAGTAAGTATGACCGTTCATCACTTCCATTTTTTTTACCACAGCGTGTAGAACATGCACCTACGTCTCCAATAAAGAGTATTTACAATACCAATCTGGACATTATATTTCTCTATTTAGATATTGGTTACCTATATATCTCCAAATTAATGATTAACAATAGAAATTATTGTCTGATTTATTTCTGCCCAATAAAATTGCAATAAAACTTTGGAAAATTGATGTATTATAGAATAGTTATGAGCAGTGCTTTTTTGTTTAAAAAAAAAAAAAGGAGCTGGTACTCAGCCAGCTCCCTGCCCTCTGCCCCCAGCCAATCCTGCAGCTGCAGTGGCTGAGGTGCCGGTACTCAGTTCCGGTGGGTACCTGCAGAATAAGCACTGGTTATGAGTATTGTAAAGTAAATAGTTCCAATGGGATTCTTCACTTAACATAAGACCTCTTAATCATAAAATTCCTTCCTTTCCCTCCCCTTAGCTACAGCTAAAAATAATTTCAACATAAATTGTGTCACTGATGTAATGTTATTCTGTAGCTATACACAGAATACCAATGTTTGGTTTTCCTGGGAATAGAAGGGGATGGTAAGGAGAAGGTTATCATCTTGCCTTGTTCAACCCATATTCCTATGTAATGAGAGATTTTGATAGACTCTGAACAGTGCCTTGTATAGTGATGATCATTCAATCCAGCATGGTAGGGACTGCTCATCTGGGCTTGAAGTTTCATTGTTGAAAGAAGCACGTGGAGGATTGTCAACTGTGAAGCACTCGATCTGATTTTTTCTCCCTTCTACCTAGCTTCACAGGTGAAACTCAGAGAGGGAAGTGGGGGCACAGCTATATTGTAATGTGTCTCTGCATTAATTAGTGGTTTTGGAATGTGGAAGATCTGCTCAACTTTCCATTTCTTTCACTTAATGAATTCAAAATTCATTTCCTTATTAAAGAGAAGCAGTATGTTGTGCATGTAGAAAGTACATTTATGTTTATTGTTCAGTTTGATTTTGGAATTTTAAATAATCATTTGAACCTAGAATTCTTTATTTCATTGTGTTGGTTTTTGGTTGTTTTGCTGTTGCCAGACATATTCGAGTTTACTTACCACCACTGGAATCAGGCACACCGACCACTTACTGCTCCAGAGCTTTGGAATTCCAAACCACATTAATATTTAATGAAGTTTTCCGAATCCCTGTTCATTCAAGTGTATTGAAATTAAAATCGCTGCAGCTGTATCTTTGTTCGGTTGACAGCCAGCAGCAAGAAGAACTCTTGGTAAGTGGTCTGTTTGTTTGTTCTTTTCCTGGAAAAGGCAGTGGTGTTGTGGGCTATAAATTCCTTAATAGGAGTAACTTCAATATCAGCAGGGATGGTAGAAGGACTTATTTTTTCTTAAGCATGAGAGAAGTAGAACTGGAAACAAGGTAATGTTCTGATATGTGGCATTTCTGTGAACTAAACATACTCATAGCTGTTTTTCCTTGCAGATAACAGGAATAATAGGTACAACTGTTTTAGGTCTGTCATATTTAAAAAAAATATAATTTAGGGATGGGATTTTCAAAAGCCATTTTTCACACTCACTGGGTTTGTGCTCCTCAGTCACTTAGGAATTTTTGAAAAGCCTTTTCTCAATGCTTAAAAGAAATTAGCTAAAAATAAAGCGTTATTGGTCTTGGAGACTGCCAACATTTTAATATAACTTGCTGTATATTTGATATCATTTCACTTTTTCAATGCAGAGATTTAGTAAATGAATAGCCTTCCAGTGCTATTCATTCATGTGAGATTTGGTAGATTGAGAATATTAATAACATTTAATGACTTAGAAAATTGTATTGTATATACAAGTAAAAGACTTGTATATAGTTGCTGGTGCCACCAAATGCTGAGAAAAGAAAAACATTGCATACAAGTCACCCTTTCGTAGGCCTGAAAATGGATTTTTTTACACGTTATTTCAGTAGAGAATTCATACTTCATAGTTGTGGTGAAGGCATTCTGTGCTATCGTTCCAAAAGCTGTTCCAACATGATCACAGCCTTTTCCCTGCCTTTGGTCCATGTATCATATTCATCTTTCTCTGCCAGCACTAATGGCTGCCTTTTCATCACCTGAACAATCCCAGTTAGTAAATTTATGTTCCCAAACTCAATTTAGCCTTGATTAAACAAAAGAGAGAAGCTAAGAAAAGCTCTTTCAAGTAGCCCTAGAGTTTGCTGATGTAGGAGAGCAGTAAAGATATGAATGTGGCTGTGTAATTTCCATTTTGCAGTCCTTGTCTTACTCACCTAATCTGTCTCTGATGTTCAGAGCTTGATTCTGTAGGATTGTTTGTGCCTTTAAAAAAACAAATACAGACCTCTCTAATAGGCTCCTCACCTTTGATTTTTAGTGTCAGTATCTGCAAAATTGGTTTTTCTCTAGTATTGAGCCAAAATGAATATCAGCTGTGGAACAAGGCACTCTTTTGATGATGAAACACATACACCAAAATAAACAGTGTCTTCCTTTGTGGTATGCAATATTGACATATATTTCCCAATATGTGATTTTATTTTGTTCATTTCAAAGCCGTTTGTCCTTGGTCCTCTGCCACCTGTTTAAACAGAGCCCTGGGGAACTTTCAGCATGAAAACACAACAATTTAAATACTTTACATACTTTCTAATTAACCCTTTAAAAGCTGTTTAAAGTTAAATTTCTGAAAGTTTCCTAGCTTTCTGCACTATTAGAGACATTTAATCCACTAACCTCTGTTGTGAGAGGTGTAACCCATATCTTTAACATAACTCATTTAAATGCAAATGACCTCTGCTGGTAGGTTCCCAGCATAGAGAAATAAAAGTTCCACTCTTATCTAGATAAGGATATAAGCCGGAGATGAGTGAATTAGGATAAACAATTGAAACTCAGTTGGAAACTTTCAATCCCTCACTTTTTGTCCTGCCCATCCCCAGTTGAATTTGGGGCATCTAAAGGTGATTTGCAAAGGAAAATTAATTTGCTTTATTTGCTATTTGGCCTCTTCATGACATTATAAGGAAAACAGATTGAACCTCTCTAGTCTGGCACCTTCAGAACCTAACCAGTACTGAGCAAGAATATTTGCTGGACCATGGGAGATCAATCTTGTCCAGCATATTACCAACATTTCCTCTGCTTCCTGGGCTCTTAGAAGATATTTAGGGGAAAATTAAAGCTAGATAATGGCATACAACACTGAGAGACTGGATGGATGAGTGTAAACCAACTTCATGGGACCACAAGAGTCTTGGCCACACCCATGATAAGTGGCTGTATGGCTAACTATCACAGAATCCTAGGGCTGGAAGGAACCTCAGGAGGTCATCTAGTCCATCCCCCTGCTTCAAGCAGGATCAACCCCAACTAAATCGTTCCTCATTACAGATGTTGCCGTGTGAGAGAGTGCTGGACTAGAGATGTTCAACCTGTGCTTATTGTTTTTACACAGGAATTTCGGTCTTGTCTACCCTTCCCCTTTACCCTTCCCTCTCCCAACCCTCTTGATGACTGGAAAAATGTCATAGCTATCTTGCAGATGAAACTCAATTAACTGAGAACAGTAGTGATTTTTATCCAGATTATTTTTTAAAGACAATTTAACTCAGATACACAAACTCTTGAGTGCAAACCTGTCTTGGTACACAATTAAGAGCTGAGATTGCTAATACCACATCCTGTAAGCCTCAGGAACATCAAACTTAGTCTGGTTAATGCTAGAAACAAAATTTGACCTAAATTGTGCTACTTAAGCTACAAGAATTGCACAGCTAGAGTCAGTGTACCTTAGGTCCAATTTTTGGTGCATCCCCGCTGCCAGAGGTTGATGAAAGAAACGTTCCCATAGATTTCTCTTACTACTTACGGCATACCCTTAGATTAGATTCTTCTTTCGTCATCATCATCATCATCGTCTTTGTCTTTTGTCATCGTCGTCATCTTTTTCTTCTTGTCCTTTGTCTCCTTCTCCTTCTCGTGAAAGTTTTTTGGGAAGAAAGTATTTTTTAAATACATGTTGCACCTTCCTGGTCTGGCATGATAAGAGAATTTGCCAGACGAGGTGAGATTCCCTACCACCAGCTTCCCAAACCCTGGTGCTATGCTCTGGCAGGGCTGCCAAGGGATTCTGGCCCTGCGCTGCCGCAGGACTACCGAGGGGGATTTTGAGTCCCATACTGCCGCAAGGCTGCCAGGAGACTCCATCTCTGGCCCCGGTCCTGCACTGCCCCCATCTGGGCTGCTACGCTGTTTTCCTGGTCCTGGCTTAGGCTCCTGGACTCTCTGGTCCAGGAGTGTTAGAACCACACATATTTCCAGACCAGAGGAAGTCGTTTAAGGTGGTGCAACCTGTACAGCATAAACAAACGAACCAAATCAGCCTTTTTCTTTTCTGTTCTGAGTCACCTGTGAAGCGTACTGTTTTGATGCAGTATTTATATGAAATGGAATAGCTCTGTGAATGGGAAATGATCTGTTGTTTTCTGTGCTTATTTTTGGCATGTCATTTTTACAGGGCATTGCTCAGATTAGTTTGGCTGATCATGAAAGTTCCACTGAGATGCAGCTTCACTGGTATATGGTCCAGATATTCACTGGTGCAGATCCAGAAAGGGTGAAGGACAAAAACCAAGGTGAAGAAAGCACTCCACAGTGTTCTGGAAATGCAACTGCAGTGAAATCGGTATGGCCAGAAAGCACCAGTTTTTGTTAGCTTTTAAGTGGAGACTCATCCTCTGTGAGTTTGTGGTTTTGTGTGGAATTAATGTGTTATATGCGCAAGTAGATTAAATTTTAACTTTTTTGTTGTTTGTTGCAGGTGTCTTAACCTACCAATAATAGATCATGATTAATTGTGCAATTAAAGATTTAATGACAATTAATTGTGATGAGTTTTGGTGTTAAACAGTAATAGATTACTATTTAAATATTTTGAATAACGTCTATATATTAAAATCTGTTGATTTCAATTACAACACAATATAAAGGGTAAATTGATCACTTAATTTTAGTACGAATATTTGCACTTTAAAAAACAAAAGAAATGTTTTAAATTCACCTTATGAAAGTAGTGAAGTGCAGTCTCTTTATCATGAAAGTTGAAATTACAAATACAAAATAATGTATAAAAATCGGCATTTAACCATAAAACAACATTTGAGTCTGATCTTCATATTATAAAGTTGTAAACAAGAAGTGGGCAGTACTATCAAAACAAAAACAAAACTTATTTGTTTGACTGGCTGAACAAGAAATAAGAGTGAATGGACTTGTAGGCCCTATAGTTTTATATCATTTTGTTTGAGTAGCTGTGTAACCAAAAACAAAACAAAAAAAAATCTGTTTGTAAAGTTGCACTTTCATAAAGAAGAGAATTCAGTGTTTGTATAAGGTGAGTTAGAATAAAGACCTATATTTATATAAACCAATATTTTGGAAGTATTTTATAGAATGGAAGTACCAAATTTATTTTTTCCGGTGTAAGGAATACTGCATTGTAACTATTTAATTACTTTCTCTGTGAAAAAATATTATGCTGATTTGTTCCAGTGGTGTACATTGATACTCCTCAAGAATCTGAAAATATTCTATGTTTTGAAGTTTCTTTCAAACAAATCACTAGTCATGTCTAGTTTTCTTAAACTTGGCTGGAAAAAAGGCTCAGATTCTGCAAATACTTACGCTTGTGCTGAACCTTAATCCTGTTACTGCTCTTTAAAATATAAGTAAAATATTCATACTTTCTGCCTCTTTGGGGTGGGGGGGTGTTCCAGTAACTACATGATTGTGCTTTGGTTAGCTGGTGAATATAAAGTCACATGATTCAGGACACACTTCTCTGAACATGTTGCAAGAGTTTTTTGTTCTAAATAGTCTATGAAAAGCAAATGCTGGTTTATTTGAAGCCCATTTTCTCTTTCAGGATGCAGTGACAGCCCTTTTGGCTAGGACCACAGCTCAACTGGAAGCAGTAGAGAGAGAGCTGGCAGAAGAGAAAGTGAAATTGGAGTACACAGAGGAGGAAATCCTAGAGATGGAAAGAAAGGAAGATCAGGCAGAAGCTGTATCAGAGAGGTAAAAATAAATGGTTAAACCCTGATCAAAAAGAATTTGTAAGATTTTGTTTGAGTTTTACACTGTGCTTCTCTACTCAAACATGGCTGTAAAAACAACAGATGTTAACACTGAGTTGTATTCAGTTATGATCAGTTGCTAACACGCAGGAACCCCAGCTTGCTCTTCGTATTCCAGGTTGAGTTTGCCAGGATGTTATTTAGGAGAGTGGTAGAAGACATCTTTTTGTTGCACACTGAGTACATTTGACATGGAGCTCTTGCAAAGCAGGGAACCCTTCAATCCCAAGCTTACAGTCACTTTCTGAAATGTAATTGCACTTTAATTAAAATTCTATTGCAGACAGGGAAATTTAAGGGAATTCTAAATGTATAAAATAATGTATGTATAATTTAAGGGAAATTGAAATGTATAAAATTTCATGTTGCAGAGGAAACAAAACTGAAATTTAGACATTTCATCTCCATACCCTGCGAACATCTATACGCATGAGTTCAGGATTGGGCCATATGCATTGATGAGTTTTAAATTGTTTATATGTAACCTTGTACAAAAGTTAGAAATATGTTCACACTGTAAAAAGATGCATTTTTGGGGGGAAGAGCAGCGGGTGATTGATTTTTGTTTAGAATGATATGGTATTGTTAATGTATTTCTCCGAAGAATAAGAGTGATAAGATCCAGTTTGCACACTAGAAATAATAAAGTGCTATCAACTGAACTGGGTGGGAAATGTGCAAAAGTAAAGAAAATGCACAAGACTGCTTTCAGAATATTTGTTAGAATCTTACTGAATTTTATTAAACCCCCATAACAATCCTGTAAAATGCAGCATGGGTGGATTAGATTTCTCAGCAGAGATTCAACATGCTTGGAGAGTTTTCTTATTATGGCAATTTCTTTTTAAAATATTTGATTAATCCTGGTTTTATTCATACATAGGCTAATATTTTAGAAGTGCCTGAGAGACTTAAGTTCTTATTCAAGATGTGTTTTGCACATGGATTTGACGCTGGTACACATTTGCACCACATATATGAGATTGTGTCTTTTTTGCCACCTGTGTCCAATTAGGCTGCATGAGCCCTAGGTGTCCTCATACCCTCCACCTGATCATTGAGAGGGCAGAGTGGGCCCCAGCTATCCCTTAATTCTTTCTTACCACCTGTAGTAGTGAGTTGGAAGAGCTGCAGTGTCCACCTTTTCTCTGCACGGTGAACTAATGTTATTGATCTTAATAAATTGCTTGTGGGCAATAGAACTATAAAAAAGTTAATAACATCTTAGACGAGATTCACATGTTAGTACATTTCAGTTAAGGTAGCAATATGTAAGAGGAGTGTACCAAAAGTGAAATCTCTAGGATTCAAGACATATCCCTTTACAATATCTGATGTCTGTTGGTGGGGTACTCTACTAGGAGTTTATACAAGTGTCTACTGTGCAGAGGAGAGGGAGGCATCCTGGAGCAATGTTCCATTTGTCAATCTGTCTCCAAGTGGCACTTCTCCAGAGATAATCTGAGCCTCTCCAAATGCTGAGTGGAAGACTACCATAAGGCCTCATTCATTTGGTCAGATTTTCTCTGTTCGTGCCCGAAGAGCCAAGCTTCTACCCTGAGCTGTCAGGCCACATCTCCTCAGAGTTTTCACGAGTCCATTGCTACCTCGGCATTCTCTGACAAGCAGAAAGAAGCAGTGCTAACCTGTACCAATCTTATCTTGTACCACCTATCAATTAAAAATACCTTTTTAGTATCCTTTACCTCAGCACCAAAGGTTTGGGCCTTCATGTCGTCTCTGGACAGTGCTTTATAAGGACAGGGTCACTCTCAGGCTTCACTCCAAGTTACTGCTGAAAGTTATCTCAGTGTTTCATATAAATGAATTAATTCACCTTCCATTTTTCCCTCTTGCAAGCCTCACTTAGCCCCCAACGAAGCCAACCATCACACACTTCATATAGTCAGAACATTATGTCTCTACACTGACAGGATGGAATCATTCAGAAACATACTTTGAATATTTGTCACTGTTGCAGGTAGAGCTAAAGGATATTCTCTATTCTTACTGAGGTTAATTAAATGGATTTCCCACTGCTTAAGGACGTGCTAGGCAATGTTCCCTCTAATTTTTTCCATCCATATGCAGATTTTTTCCTTCCTTGTGCAAAATATTTTTTTATGTGCATGGAGGCATATGTGAATATGCAATACCAATAAAAACAAAAAAACCTTGTTGTGGGTGCTCTGCTAATCAGGTAGGTGGCATTTGAATCTCTCCTGAAAAGCCTTAGGAGTGGACAACTTGCAGGGAACACTGAATCTAGGAGTTAGCCAGGTTACAGCCATCCGATCACATTAGTGTTCATCCCACTAGGAGTTCAGGCATGTTCTGCTGCCTGTTAAAACAATGTTCCTGCACATGATTTTTGTAGGGCACTATATGGAGGTCTGTCCATGCCTTGATAAAACACTACTTTTTGATATAAGCTTCCAAGTTAGAGGCATGTTTTTTGGAAGGGCTGTTACATAAGTCTCCTAGCATCCACCTCCAACCAAACAGATTGTGGCTTATTAATCAACAAGAACGGAGTCTACAAAGGCAATCACTTGAAGAAAAAATAACTTACTCACCCTGTGGTAACTGTGGTTCTTTGAGATGAGATGTTCACATGGATGCCAGGAGCATCTTGTCCATTCCTTGGGCACCTTCCCTTCTTTCCATGCTATCTTACATAGTTGGTATATTTCCTGAATCATGCTTTCTCCACCTTACATGATCATCTCTCCCATGGTCTTCTCATTTCTGGGGCTCTTGTTGTTCTTTAGTCATTTCACTGCTTTTTCTACTTCCTCCTTCGAAATATCGGTCTTGCTCTCGATGCTTGCTGGAGATATCTCTTTCAATTCCTCAGTCAGTCTCTCTGAGACACTTGGGTCCAGCTGTGCTTTATATAGGTTGGTGCAATATCTCATCCATCCCTGCACAATCTTCTCCCTGTTCAAGAGCACTTCTTCGTTCTCATCTTTGATCTCCATCTGCTTTGGTTGCCATTTCCTATTAATATTCCTAATTGTCTTATACATCTCCCTGGTCTTACGTTCGCCGTAATATCTCTCAATGTCTTCACTTTGCTCCTCTAACCATTTCTTCTTCTCCTTTCTGGCTGCTTTCCTTACCTCATCGCATTTCACCCTGTATTGCTGTTCTGCCATCTCAGAGGCATCTCTTCTGATCTTCAACACTCTCTTCTCTTGAACCAACTTCAGTGTGTCCTGGGTAATCCACTTCTTATTGATATTTTCTTCTTCTGGAATAGTCTGCACAATTGCCTCTTCTATAGCAATGACTGTCCCTTTGACTCTCTTATCTAGGTCTTTCTCTGTGGTGATAATCTTCTCTTCGAGCACTGCTCTGTATGCATTCCGTATTTCTTCCTCACATAGCCTCTCTACATCTCTTCTTTTCTTAAACTCTGTCTTACGTTTTCTTCTGAGTTTTATCTTGATGTTTGCATTCACTAGATTGTGGTCTGAGTCTATATCTGCTCCTTGGAAAGTTGGGCACTGCTGTATTGATGTTATTTATCTTCTTATCAAAATCATATCTATCATGTTCTTGGACTTCCTGTCATTCAATTGCCATGCCCACTTCCTACAGTGGTTTTGTTGGAATCTCGTGTTGCAGGTCACTATCTCATGCTCTGTAGCAAACTCTAGTAGTTTCTCACCTTGTTATTTCTTTCTCCATATCCAAAGCTTCCCATGACTCTCTCCTAACCTTTGTTATCTGTTCTAACTTTCGCATTCCAACCTCCTCCGATGATAAACACATCTTTCTTCAGTATCTCCTCCACCGTCTTTGTCAAGTCTTTATAGAGTAGCCCAATCTCTTCTTCTGTGCTGTCCGACATGGGTGCATACACCTGAATGACTGAGATGCTGAACAGTTTTGCTTCGAATCTCACTACCATCATTCTTGCACTCACTGGTTTGTATCCTAATAATGCTCTTCTAGCTGTTTTGCTAAGAAGGAATCCATCTCCTGCGTCATGCTTTGTTTTGTTTCCTGACCAAATGACTTCGCAACCGCATATCTCTCCTGATCCTGTCCAATGCATCTCTGCCAGTCCAAGTATATTGCATCAGTGTCTCTCCATCTCCTTCCAAAGCATCTCTAATTTTGCAGTTGCCCACGATGTTTGGACGTTCCATGTTCCAATGGATAGCATATGTGTTAGTTGTAATTTTCTTTTGGTAGCCAACTTATCAACCCAACCCCAATCGCTCAATTGGTATCGCGGACCTCGTTTATCCGGGTGCCATCCAAGCCGGCATCTTTTATCATTTAATTGTACTGGCTTCCGATTTCATTTGTATTGCTGTTTGATGGTCAGCGTATCGACACTCATCTGACCAACCCTCCTCCTTCATTCAGGCTTGGGATTGGCATGGAGCTCATAGAGGCTTCATGGTGGAGTTTCTTCCTTTATGGCATTCATAATTTTGAATACCTTCAGATGGAGCACCTGTTGCTCTTCATCTTCTATTTTACAGGCTGGCTAATTTAGTCTTTGCAGCCTTTTATTTTATCTTTCCCTGTTTTCCATGGTTTCTGTGTGTTGTGTGAGAAAGGCATTTTATTTTATTTTTATGTCCTTCTGAAGGCTGATAAGTGACTTCCTGGGAATACTAGACAAGCTGGGCTTTTTAATGAAAGAGTTGAAATTGATTGCTTCCCTGGGTGCCTTGGAAGTCCAAATAGGATTCTTCTTTGAGTAGTCCCCATGGGTGCTCCACAGTAGGTGTCGGGCTCGCCCGGCGCCACAGATCGGAATTCTTCTAGCCGTTTCCACTGGATCGCACATGCGCCAATGCGCGCCGCTCCCTTGCGCGCCCTCGGTCATGTGCGCGATCCGGTCCCCACCAGTTCCTTCTCAACCGCCAATGGCTGCAGACGGAATCTGCTCCGGCTCTAAAGCCTGAGACAGATAAGATAGTTGGTTTTACTTGTTAGCTCGTTGTTCTTACTATTATAAAAAAAAGAAAAGAAAAAAACCTTACAAAATAGTAGGAGAGAAGAGAAACGGAGGGAAGGGGAGCAGACAAAGAAGGCTGGTTAAGCCGTCCGCTACCCTGAAGGCCGTGAATGTTGTTTGGGTTGTACAACGCACTGATTAGCAGCTAAGTACCCTATTAACAGTAAAGACTCACTGCAATGTCTTCCTTGGGGTTAAGAAGTGTGAGTCATGCTGCGAGGCTATGCCGGCCTCTGTTGGGCATAGTAAGTGCGTTCGCTGTCTGGGGGAGTCCCATGTTAGTCAGAAGTGTTCACACTGTGCTAAGCTTACAGCCAGGGTCAGGAAGGACAGAGAGATGAGGCTCAAAATGATCTTGTTTGATAAGGCCCTTCAGCCTGAGCTGCCGGAGAAGCCTCACACAGAAGGGCCCTCTGGGTCACGTAAAAGGAAGGCGGCTTCTTTGACCCCCACTGTGCAAAAGAAGAGGAAACTCTCCCCGGCTCGATCCTTGCCAGCGGTTTCAGCGAGCAAGACGAGCGTAACGCAGAGCCCTGAGCCGTGGGCTGATGAAAGCGGCAGCGCGGTAGCGCACGTGGCCGGGTCCAGGCTTCCGGCTATTCAGCAGTCGGCCCTGAGGGTGCCGCGGGCGCCAGCGCGGCATGCGCCGGAATCGGCGGCACCGCCGCCTCATGCGGCACCGGCTCTCACGGCACCGATGGCGCAGGGGCACCCAGCACGGGGCCCGGCAGCGCCGGAGGAAGCTACCCACGCAGCACCACTTATGACAGTACCGAGCACGGCACTGACAGCAGGGCCGAGATCCCCGGCACGGGAGGGGGCGGTGCCCACCCTGCAGAGGCGGGGGAAAGCTGGAGCCAAAAACCTGGCACCTCAGTCCATCTCCAGGCAGGGCTGCAATGCCGTTATCACCCAGCCTTCCCCCGCCCCCACCCCCGAGATACACATGCCACGTTGCAGGGCGGCAACTCCACCGGCCTATTTTGGACCTCCCTCTCCATTCCTCCAACCACCTTCGCCTTGGCTCAGGCCACCTTCACCCTTCTTGGGCATGGATCCCTATGAGTACTATCACATACCAGCTTCACCATTATCAATGTCGTCACGGAGATCCCACTTTCCCAGACATCATGGATCCACACTCTGATCGTGGTCCAGGTCTCCATCACCGGGCCCTTGTCCATGTTGTTATGGCCGTCCTCATCATACTGAACACCGACATCGGAGGTCTAGATCCAGGGGCAGATCCCCTCCCACTCCTCGCCAATACCCCCATGTACGCTCTCCCTCTGGGAGAGGAACGCAGCTGTCTGAGGGGGAATTGGGTCCAGAGTCCCGAGAGTTTTCTTCACAGCCCACGAGGGAGCAAGCACACCAGCGAACTCGGGAGCCAGAGGACTTGGGGGAGGTTTATCCTAGCAGCTCCTCCTCATCCTCCTCAGATGAGGCTATTGTCCCTGGGGATGTCTCACCTCCAGATGACCTTAAACAATTCCAAGAACTGTTCAAAAGAGTAGCATACATGCAGGACATTCAAATAGCAGAGGTGCAGGAGAAGCATCATAAACTCCTGAAAAATTTGAGACCCCCGGCTTCATCTAAAATCACTATTCCACTGGACGAAGCCATTATGGAGTCAGCCACTAACATATGGCAGACTCCGGCCTCTATTCCGCCTATGAATAAAAGGGCAGATAAGAAATACTTTGTCCCAGCCAAGGGCATGGAATTCCTGTTTAGCCACCCACAGCCCAATTCTTTGGTGGTCAAATTGTCCCAGCAGAGGTCGAAGAAGCCTCAGTACAAATCAGGGAGGTCAGATAAAGATGCTAAGAAATTAGAGCTGTTCAGCAGGAAGGCCTACTCCTCCTCTACCTTATTACTGAGAATGGCAAACTACGTGGCACATTTATCAAACCATAACTTTGACAACTACTCTAGACTTACCTCTCTCATGGATTCCCTCCCGGAAGATAAGAAGCCAGTGTTAAAGGCAATTGTCCAGGAGGGCTACGCGGCCTCACGAATGGGAGTTCAGATTGCCCTGGACGTGGCGGACACAGCGGCATGCTCAACAGCCGCAGCAGTGGTAATGCGTAGGGAGTACTGGCTCCAGATGTCTGGTATCCCCAGAGATCTACAGGCAAAGATCGTGGATCTTCCCTTCGACAAGCAAAAGCTGTTTGCAGAATCAACCGACTTGGTCCTACACTCTAGCGAAGATTCGAGGGCCACACTTAAGACCTTGGGTATCTACACTCCTCCATACAAGAAAAAGAAATTCTATCCTCGGCAAAGGTGCTACACTTACCAACCACAACGCACACAATATCAGCGAGGCTATGACCAAGGGCGCCATCAACAGCAGCAACAGTACAGCACCCCCAGGCGATGTTCTCAACAAAGTCGCACAACCTCGGGGCAAGCCCAGAGGCAGCAAGTTTGATGGCTATGTCGAGGACTGCACTATCAACACCATCGCTCAATGCCACTCTCACCTCATGTTCCATCATCGCCTCAAACCGTTCCCCTCCCAAAGGCAAAATATCACAACAGACAAATGGGTGCTGGAAATTATAGCCACGGGTTACACGATCCCCTTCCAGTCACTACCACCGACGAAACCTCCCACCCGGCCTCTTCTCAGGGACCCTTCTCACGAGGCGAGGCTGAAGCAGGAGGTAGATCACCTCATGTTCATAGGGGCGGTGGAAAGAGTACCGGAACAATTCCAAGGAAAAGGTTTTTACTCACGATACTTCCTAACAGAGAAGAAAACAGGAGGTTGGAGGCCGATTTTGGACCTTCGGGGCCTCAACAGGTACTTGCACAAGCGGCGCTTCCCGATGATTACAGTTGCCTCCATACTTACGGCACTGGATGATGGAGACTGGTTTGCAGCCCTCGACTTACATGACGCTTACTTTCATATAACAATCCACCCGGCACACAGACGCTTCCTCCGCTTCACGGTCGGCGGGGAGCATTTCCAATACAGGGTTTTTCCATTCGGCCTATCCTCGACACCCAGAGTCGTTACCAAAACTCTGGCAGTGGTATCAGCTTACCTGAACAGGCAGGGTGTGTTTATTTTTCCATACCTGGATGACTGCCTACCGAAAGGGGCCTCAAAGGCAGAGGTCCTACGCATGATACGCGTTACCACGAACATGTTTACTTCGCTGGGACTAGTTATCAACCTTGCAAAGTCAAAGACCGAACCCACGCAAGATATAGAGTTCATAGGGGCGCGCATAAACTCTATCGCATCGAGAGTATACCTGCCCAACGCCCGCTTCCGCACCATCAAATCCTTGGTGCAAGTCATGATGTACAGCCCCGTGGTGCCGATCCTAACATGCCTGCAACTGTTGGGGCACATGGCGGCCGCCACGTTTGTGGTACAGAATGCCAGGTTACACATGCGAAGCCTGCAGCATTGGCTGGCGAGCGTTTACAGACCGGCAGCCCATACCGTTCACAGGGTAGTAGTGCCCACGACGGAGGTACGGAAGTCGCTCGCGTGGTGGGCAGATCCCAAGAACCTGCTCGTGGGAGTGCCCTTCCACCAACCACAAATTTCCATTTTTCTCACAACCGGCGCCTCCCACATAGGATGGGGAGCGCACATTGGCAGCAAGGTGACGCAAGGGCTATGGTCCCCCATGGAACAGACACTGCGCATAAACATACTGGAGCTCAGAGCAGTGTTCAATGCATGCAGACATTTTTGGAAATACCTGCACAGCAAAGTAGTCGGGATCAATACCGACAATACCTCCACCATGTTCTACATCAATCGACAAGGAGGGGCACGGTCCCGTGCACTATGTGCAGAAGCAGTCCGATTGTGGAATTGGTGCATTGCCAACAACATAACGTTGAAAGCCTCATACTTGCCGGGTGCCCACAATGTGAAGGCAGATCAACTGAGCAGGCGCTTTGCACTCACGCACGAATGGCAGATCCGCTCCAACCTGCTATGACGCATATTTCGCACCTGGGGGTTTCCCCAAGTCGATTTGTTTGCCACCCAGCGCAACAAGAAATGCCCTCAGTACTGCTCCAGAGCAAGAATAGGGCGGGGGTCCCTGGGGGACGCCTTCATGATCTCATGGAAGGGCCCTCTACTCTACGTGTTTCCCCCCACAACACTTATCCACAAGGTTCTGCAGAAAGCCAGAAGGGAGAGAGCTCACATGATACTCATAGTTCCAACTTGGGACCGACAACAATGGTTTCCCCTGCTTCTGCGCATGACGGATCGTCCACCACTCCCCCTACCGGTAGCGCTGGACTTACACAGGCTCAGGGGTCCATAGTGCACCCGCACCCTCAGGGACTCCACATACAAGCATGGTTAATCCATGGCTCAGCGCCTTAGAGAGCACGTGTACAGAGGGAGTAAGACAAGTCTTAGAGTGTAGCCGAAGGACCTCCACCAGGAGGACTTACGAACAGAAATGGACGCGCTTTACCGCCTGGTGCTCTGCCAAACAGTTAGCTCCTCTGGACGTCCCTATAACTGTAATTCTAGAATACCTGCTGGACCTCAAATGAGACGGGCTCTCTCTATCCTCGCTAAAAGTCCACCTCGCAGCTATATCAGCTTTTCGGCACAAAGAGGAAGGGCCCACTGTATTTGCCCATGCTATCATCACAAGGTTCTTGAAGGGGCTGGTAAACCTGTACCCTACTTGAAAACCACTACCACCGTCGTGGAGTTTGGACTTGGTACTCCACACGCTATCAGGACCACCCTTCGAACCATTAGCCACGGTACCCCTCTGACTACTTACCATGAAAACGACCTTCCTTCTTGCGATTACGTCAGCCCACAGGGTGAGCGAGCTCGCAGCAGTGATGGCAACGCCGCCCTGCACAGTATTCTCAAAGGAGGCAGTGATCTTACGGTTACACCTAGCCTTCGTTCCGAAAGTTTTCTCGGAGTTCCACATTAACGAACCAATAGTATTACCCTCGTTTTACCCGAAGCCTCACAGCTCCAGCAAGGAGGCGCGCCTGCACCTCCTAGTTGTGAGGAGGGCATTGGCCTTTTATATAGACAGAACTAAACTCTTCCGGAAAACGGACAGGCTTCTGGTGTCTCTCGCTCCCAAGTCGAAAGGGGAAGGCCTCTCTTCCCAGAGAATTTCAAATCACATTGTGTCCTGTATAAAACTGTGCTACGAGCTTCGAAAGACCCCTTTGCTAGCCCCGCCGAGGGCTCACTCCACCAGAGCGGTAGCGGCATCAATGGCCTTCTTCAAGGGAATCGCGTTGAAAGACATTCGCAGAACGGAGACTTGGTCATCCTACGACACCTTCGCCAAGCATTATGCCCTGCATCGGGTGTTCGATGAGGATACCCATCTGTCGACAGCAGTCCTCTCAAGGGCAAGCTGCACATGAATCGAGTACCCACCTCCTTACTTGGGGTTACTGCTGGGTAGTCACCTACTGTGGAGCATCCACGGGGACGACTCAAAGAAGAAAGAGAAGTTACTCACTTGTAGTAACGATGGTTCTTCGAGATGTGTCCCCGTGGGTGCTCCACTACCCGCCCATCCTCCCTGCTTCGGATCTCTGTCCAGTGTTTTTCAGGAACATCCGGGGCGGTTGGTAAGGAACTGGCGGGGACCGGATCGCGCACATGACCGAGGGAGTGCAAGGGAGCGGCGCACATCGGCACATGCGTGATCCAGTGGAAACTGCTAGAAGAATTCCAATCTGCGGCGCTGGGCGAGCCCGACACCTACTGTGGAGCACCCACGGGGACACATCTCGAAGAACCATCGTTACTACACACGTGAGCAACTTCTCTTTATCACCTCATTCAAGTGGAATGCATCTCAATTGCAGGAGAAAAAAAAAACAAAACAGATCAGGAAAGGGATCTTGGACTTGCAGTGGATAGTCCGCTGAAAACATCCACGCAGTGTGCAGCAGCAGTCAGTAAAGCAAATAGGATGTTAGGAATAATTAAAAAAGGGATCGATAATAAGACAAAAGATATCATACTTCCCCTATATAAAACTATGGTACGCCCACATCTTGAGTACTGCGTGCAGATGTGGTCTCCTCACCTCAAAAAAGATATACTGGCAAAGTTCAGAAAAGGGTGACTAAAATGATGAAGGGTTTGGAAAGGGTCCCATATGAGGAGAGGCTAGAGAGACTGGGACTTTTCAGTCTAGAAAAGAGGAGATTGAGGGGCGATATGATAGAGGTATATAAAATCATGACTGGTGTGGAGAAAGTGAATATTGAAAAGTTATTTACTTGTTCCCATAATATAAGAACTAGAGGACACCAAATGAAACTAATGGGTAGTAGGATCAAAACTAATAAAAGAAAATTTGTCTTCACACAGCGCACAGTCAACCTGTGGACCTCCTTGCAGGAGGAGGCTGTGAAGGCCAGCACTCTAACAGGGTTTAAAAAAGAGCTTGATAAATTTTTGGAGGTTAGGTCCATAAATGGCCATTAGCCAAGGGTAAAGTATGGTGCCCCTAGCCTTTAGTCAAAGGCTGGAGACAGATGGCAGGAGACAAATCGCTTGATCATTGTCTTCAGTTTACCTCCTCTGGGGCACCTGGCACTGGCCACTGTTGGCAGACAGGATACTGGGCTGGGTGGACCTTTGGTCTGACCCAGTATGGCCGTTCTTATGTTCTTAAAAAATGGCAAATTGTCTTTGATTTGGATGTGGAAATTCATCATCTTTCTGAAAATGTTCTGTCCTTAGGAGTTGGCAAGCAGACTCTATTGACAGCGGATGTAGTAATTGCACTCAGACCAGCCCACCTTATCCAGAGGCATGTTGTGGTGATTTGTTACGTGGACATATGTTTGCAGTTCAAGCAGGCCAGTACAGTTTTGGCAAAGTACACATGCCACCCCTGAAGGTAAGTAGAGAAATCAGAGTACTGCAGAACATTGGCAAATATCTAGTGCACTTAGTACTTTATTGGCAGTTAATGAATTTGTCTCACCAGATCAAAAAATAAAATCAAAACCTCACTGACAACCCTGACATACTATGTGCAAAGCTGAAAAACATACTCTGTTCAATTTGTGCTTTTTAGTTCATTTTAGGGGGGAAACTACATCTTTTTCTGGTCATTTTACTTCATATAATTACAGCAATGAAGGGTCCTGTGGCACCTTATAGACTAACAGAAAAGTTTTGAGCATGAGCTTTCATGAGCACAGACTCACTTCATCAGATGCTGGATCTGATGAAGTGAGTCTGTGCTCACGAAAGCTCATGCTCAAAACTTTTCTGTTAGTCTATAAGGTGCCACAGGACCCTTCATTGCTGTTACAGATCCAGACTAACACGGCTACTCCTCTGATACTTCGTATAATTAGATACTTATCCCATTGCCTGTTGAGCAGAATCATTTTGTCCACATGAGGGGAAATATTTTTGCTCCTGCATAATGTGTGAGTATGGAGCTGCAATCAGTAGCCGTGATCCCTAGAAGGGCTGTGGAGAAGGCCATCCCCAAATCAAATACCTATAAATGTCATATTCACGGAACATTTTTAAGAAGTAAAAACTGAAAGGTTAAGCTTACCGTGCTTTCAGTGTATTAAAGTAAAAGTAGCTAGTTTTCAGACTAAATGTGGGGCATTGAAGGCTGTATGTCATTTAAAATGGCTTGTTTGATGGGTTAAGACATGGACCAGGTCCTTACATAGTATAAATCTGTGCAATTCCTTTGAAGTTCCCTTGAAGTCTACTGAGATTCTGGCCCTTTCAGGGTGTGGTACACCATTTTGTATCACACATTGTGGTTGGGTCACACACAATGAATATTTACATGAGCCATCTAAACATTTTGGGGCTTGGTTCAAAGCTTAGTGTTCAAGGTCACTAAATATTTTGAGATTTTTCTGTGTTATCTTGAAAAAAGTCTCCCAGTTCCCTGCGACTGACTCCTCTCCCTATTTTTGTAATGACCTAGTTGTGGGGTTACTCCCTTCCCTAGAATCAGCACAGTTTTCTAAAAAGTGATCAACTCTTTCCATTGATGTAACAGCTCAGGCCCATATCTTGTCCAGCAAAGTGCCTGTGCTATTTTGTGAGATGTAGCTGTAGATGTGTTGTGTTAATCTACAGAGGCCTTAAAGCCCAGCAGCAAAACTGTTAGCGCTTTCAAACCAATCCCGCTATCTTGAATTGTGTGGTTTTTGAATTACATTTTCTGAAGTGAGAGATGACTCATGCTCTGGATGTATTAATTAAAACTAGATCACAGTTTACATGGCATCCTTTTCTACTTTTGTTGCAGAAAAGGTCATTGGAGTAAATGCATTTTTTGACTGTGATTCTAGGTGGATAAAGAGACTAACACAGAAGATCTCTTCCCAGAAGAAGTCACTATTCTTCCAAAGGAGAGAACCTGCCGCAGACCCCGTGGCTCTGCTTTTGTTCGTAGTAGCACTATTGTCCGATCACAAACCTTCTCACCTGGAGCACGAAGTCAGTATGTTTGCAGAGTGAGTAGCAGTTTTGTGTTCAGAAGCAAAAGTGTATTAGTGTGCTATTTTAATACTTGCATCATATTTACAAGAATCAGTATCTACACATTTTTTTAAAGTTCAACCAAACATTCTGCATTGCCTTGAGGTATTATCACTGGAAAGAGTTCACCAATAGGAACTTAGTTCTCTATAAAATATGAAGAAATACATGTAAGAATAGCCTCTTAGGGTTTCACGAAAGATGCTGCTGATCTCCATTATACAACTCTTGTCTTTTGTCTATTTGGAACGTAGCATGGGAAGGTTCTGTTCCTTGTTCATAGTTCCTTCTTGGTACCATAAGCATAACGCATAGTTAGAGCGACCATATCTCCCTGTCCCAAATACGAGACAGGAGCTATGGGTGAGGAGGGATGGCTCCTCCCAGCTGCACCAAGCCTCGGGGAGCTGGCACTCCCCACCCTCCAAGCCCTGGGAAAGCGGCCGCCACGGGCGCTCCCACCCCAGCCCCCAAGGACCTTTTAAATACAGGATAGTTCATCCCTTTTAAAAAATTAATAGGGACACCTTTTTGGCATCCCAAATTCAGGACCATCCCTCCAGCTATGGGATGGTTGGTCACCCTACACATAATAACCCCTTGACATGCCTCTCATACCTCAGGAGGCTCACGTGAAATTTCTATCCAAAGTGACTCCTTCCCTGTAGAGTCTACCACATAATAGGTGGAATGATGATAGCACTTACGGTAACATTAGCAAACGTAGTCAATGTTCATAGTGGCATTTCCTAACTTTTTCTTTTTGTTGTATCCTACTTCTGTTATTTATAAAATGGGGTTGTGTATTCAAGTATATCCTCAAAAGGTGAAAACTCATATTGTCGGTTTTTCATAACATGAAGTATTTACCAACACGTGTTGTTCAAAAATTATCTGTTGGAGCCTGTAAATCTGTGCTTATTTGTTGCAATATGTGCTTCAAAGAAGTGAATGAATACGTAATGCTAGATACTATCTTACAATAGATTGTTTAAAGCGGGCACCTCATTGAATCTGAAAAGCTTGTAATTTAATGGTGTATGGGGCAAGTGAGGGAATAGTCCTGTTGGTGTGAGGAATTTTCCTGGATTACACACTACCCGGTTGGAATAAGCTAGCAGTTAGACCCAAGTCCTCACTCCTACTACCTTTACCCAGAGGCCTGCCTTATCTCCCCTTCCACTCCCCTGTGTGGCAGAGTCCTGTAATCCTGGTAAGGCTGGGCTCAGGATTCCTGGGGGACATGATCCCCAATTTTGTTGAGGTCACGTAGTATGAAGTAAGGTGCCCTACATGCTTCCCTGACCCACTGGTCGTTACATATAGATCAAAGCAAATACAGTTTATTAAATAGCAACATATTTTTAACAAAAGGAAAAAATATGGGAATGGTTAAAGCAAAACTTGTAACTCTGCCCCATGGGCACAGAGACCCACAAACAGCCATCCAGGTTCACAGTATATTCCTTACATGTCTGAGGCCTCCAAGCCTGGCTTTACTGTGGTGGTACAGACACTTGATCTGGCGGTGGATCATAGATAGGTATAGATATAGATAGGTCGATAAAAATAAATATATAGTACGTGGCTCAATGCTCTCCCCCTGAGCCAGGCATCCCCAGCCCCGTGCTCTAACACAACCCCTCTCCCCCAGCCCCAGGCGTCCCCAGCCCCCCTGCTTTAACCCGATCCCCTGTCCTCCCCAAGAGCCAGCCCCCGCCCCCCCCATCCACCCGACTCTAACCCAGTGCCTGAGACTAACCAGTGCTGCTGCCGCCACACACTTCTCTCTCCAGTCGCTGGGGCTTGTGTGCAGGTAAGCACTCCTGGCGCGCAGCTCCATGTAGGAGCTGCATTTCGTTGCTCAAAGAGCCACATGTGGCTCAAGAGCTGCAGGTTGGCCACCCTTGATCTAACCAATGAACCAAATTCAGTGATGAATCCTGGTCAAACGCCACCTTCTTGCAAATACTTCAAGAAGATCAGCTTGTTATACGTAACAGTAAACCACCTTAGATGGTCAATCAGTCTTGCTAACAGCAAAAATCTGTTGGCAGCTTAAAAAGAAACGTAGTGAAATATGTCTTTTAACAAATATGCTTTGCTCAGACCCTGCACAATAGACATTTTTAAAGTGAAGAAAAGTATAGAGTTTCTGATGGAGTCTAAGGACTTGTGTGCATCAATGTAAATATATCCCAGATGTCCTAGAAAAGTATTACGTTATCTGAAAAAGGGTGCCATTGTTTCCAATTAATTGTAACACCATTAATTCCAAAGCAACCATGAGTAAATGATCATTTATGTTTAATTTCTTTTCTTATCAGCTGTATCGTAGTGACAGTGACAGTTCAACCCTGCCAAGGAAGTCACCGTTCATCCGCAATACATTGGAAAGGCGTACTTTGCGCTATAAGCAGGTATACTGCAGTATGTGAGCCTGTGTATTTTTCTCTACTGTCATAGAATCATAGAGCTGGAAGGGATCTCAGGAGGTGGTCGAGTCCAGCCCCCTGCCCCAAGCAGGATCAAACCCAACTAAGTCATCCCAGCCATGACTGTCAAGCCAGCACTTAAAAACCTTGAGGGATGGAGATTCCACCACCTCCCTAGGCAACACATTCCAGTGCTTCACCACCCTCCTGTTGAAGTAGTTTATCCTCATATCCAACCTACTCCTTTCCTTCTGTAACTTCAGGCCATTATCCCTTGTTTTGCTGTCTGTCACCGCTGAGCACAGTTTCTCCCCATCCCTTTTTAGAGCTCCCCTTCAGTAAGTTGAAGGCTGCTATTAAATCACCCCTTAATCTTCTCTTCTGCAAACTAAAAAAGCCCAAATCCCTCAGCCTTTCCTCATAAGTCCTGTATTCCAGCCCCTTAATCATTTTTGTTGCTCTCTGCTGAACCTGCTTCAGCACATCCACATTCTTTCTATACTGGGGAGCCCAGAACTGGACACAGTACTCCAGATGTGGCCTCACCATTGCGAAATAGAGGGCAACAACAACCTCTCCAGAACCGCTCATAAAGCTCCTCCTAATGCACCCCAATATGCCATTGGCTTTCTTGGCTACATGGGCACACTGTTTACTCATATCCAGCCTCTCATCTACTATAATCCCTAGGTCCCTTTCTGCTGTACTTCTGCTTAGCCAGTTGGTCCCTAGCCTATAACAATGCTTGGGATTCTTCCATCCCAAGTGCAGGATTCCACACTTTTCCTTGTTTAACCACATCAGATTTCTTTTGGTCCAGTCCTCCAATTTATCCAGGTCATTCTGGATCCTATCTCTACCCTCCAACATATCTGCTGCTCCCACTAGCTTGTTGTCGTCCACAGACTTGCTGAGGGTGCAATCCAGTCCCTCATCCAGGTAATTAATAGAGATGTTGAACAACCCTGGCCACAGAACTGAGCCTTGGGGCGCTCCACTTGAAACTGTCTGCCATCCAGATACTGAGCCATTGACCACTACCCACTGGGCCCGACCATCAAGCCAGCTTTCTATCCATGTTATAGTCCACGTATCCAATCCATACTTCCTTAACTTATGGGCAAGAATGTTGTGGGAGACTGTATCAAAAGCTTTACTGAATTCAAGGTATATTGTATCCACGGACTTCCCTGTGTCCACAGAGCCAGTTACCTCATCTTAGAAACTAATCAGGTTGGTCAGGCATGACTTGTCCTTGGTGAATCCATGTTGACTACTCTTGATCACTTTCCCCTCTTCCAAGTGCTCCAAAATGGATTCCGTGAGGATCCCTTCTATTATTTTCCCAGGTACTGAGGTAAGGATGACCAGTCTATAATTCCCTGGATGGTGCTTCTTTTCTTTTTTTAAAGATGGGCACTATATTTGCCTTTTTCCACTCATCAGGGATCTCTCCCGATATCCAAGAGTCTTCAAAGATAATGGCCAAAGGCTCGGCAATGGCATCTGCCAGTTCCCTCAGTACCCTTGGGTGCATTAAATCCAGACCCATGTATGTCTGGTTTTTCTAGGTAGCTCTTAACTCATTCCTTCCCCACTGAAGCCTGCCCTCCACCTTCCCACACTGCATTGTCTATCACCATGGTGTGGGAGCTGTCCTTACCCGTGAAGACTGAGGCAAAAATGCATTGAGTACTTTAGCTTTTGTTACATCTGTCACTAGGTTACCTCTCTGATCCACACCTTCCCTGATAACCCTTTTACTGATAACATGCCTGTAGAAACCCTTCTTGTTACCCTTCACATCCCTTGCCAGCTGCAGTTCCAATTGTGCCTTTGGGGTCCCGATTACTGCCAGGCATTTTTCAGCCATATATTTATACTCATCCTTAGTCATCTGTCCAATTTTCCACTTCTTATACATACTCTTTTTGAGTTTAAGATGACCAAGGATTTCCCTGTTAAGCCAAGCTGGTTGCTTACCATATTTGCATTTCTTACTATGCAGCAGGATTGTTTGTTCCTGTGTCTTCAGCAAGACTTCTTTAAAATATTGCCAGTAGCCCCTTCGTCTTCATTTCCCAGGGGATTCTGCCCATCAGTACCCTCAGGGAGTTGAAGTCTGCTCTTGTATGAAGTTCTGATACTGTCGTGCAATAAATTAATTGGGGTTTTTCGGAAAAGAGATGGAGACTCAGATTTTAAATGGTCATAAACGGTTGCAAAAACTTTCCTCTTGCCTAATGCCCAGTTTAAATAGATGATTAATTGGTTTAATTTTCCAGTGTATTAAAACACTGTGGGTAAGATGGTGCTTGGCTGCATACCCACAAAGTGGAGTGAGACCAATTAGAAATTACTGTTACAGCACACAAGCCCACTCACCATGACAAGGTGACAAACCTGAGAGCAATGTCATAGGGAATCTCATACTCCCAGCAGGGTCACCCATGGTGGCGAGGTCAAAGGGGAGGGTCCAGATGAAGAACAGTCCTAAAAGTCCTCATTGGTAGAACAGGCAAGGATAGAAAGGGTAATACTGCAACAGCTGTGAAGGCAGATGAAGGCTGCAGTGGATAGGGGACTCTCATGCCTTTGGACCTGAGCCTTCCATCTATCAAGAACCATGAGGTGGCTGCAGTCCAACAGTGCCCACCACCCCACACTTGCTAAAAGAAGTCCTGCACAGGCATCTTCCTCTGTGTACTAGTCTCTGAAACTTAAGACCTGCAGTGACTGGCAAATGATGATGGGAGCAGGATTGTGAAATTTGGAAGGTTTTAGTCATGAGCCAGCACATAGGTGGTGGATGTACGCATCAGTTGTTCTATTTCGATGACCGAGGTGATAGACCAGTCCAGCTGCTGCATCTATGACTGAGAAGCCCTATTTAGGATCTGCTCTCTTCACCCCACATGGAGAAGGGGACTAGAAAAGGTGCCCTAAACATAGTCAACCTCAGCCCCCTGACTGGATAACTGCATCAAGAGGGTTCACCTCTGTGTGGTCAAAATTGAACAGTAAATTTTGGAACATGGAGTATGTAGGCTCAAATGGACAACCCAGAAGTGGGCAACACAAAAGATGCACAACAGTTATCGTCTGCAAGCTGTGATGATTCAACTTCAATATAGCTGCTCTGGTAGAAATGCATAGACCAGAAGAAGGACAGTTAAGGGAAGAAGGCGGTGGGTTTACATTTTTCTGGAAAGGAACCCCAAAGGAAGAAATCTTTGATCTTAAATTTGTTTTTCTGGTTTAAGAGGATGTTCATGATGCTGAACTTGTGTTCCACACATTTCATAAAGAAGAGTACTCTACTGGAGTTACTGTTGCCAACTCCTTTCCCCATGGTAGTTTGCCAGAGGTCCACATGTCTTCCAAACCTGGTGTTGAAATCCCCCAAGAGAATAATCTTGTCATCTTTGGGGATATCTTTGAGGAGTGTAGCCAATTGGGTGTAGAAGAATTCATGGAGGAACCATTAATGGAGGAGGATTTGCCATCAAAAATGAACTGATGAAGATCCTAGGTGAAGTCCCTGTTGGCATCAATGAGTGTCTCATGACTCTCCACTTAAAGCTTGCCAAAAAACCAACAGGCAACTGTCATCAGTGCTTATGCACCGACTCTAGGTGCCAAAGATGACATGAAGGAGAAGTTCTACACCCCGTTGGACATGGTCCTGAAAGATATCTCCAAAGAAGAAAAAATTAATTCTCTTCGGGGGATTTCAATGCCAGGGTTGGAAGAGACGTTGGACTTCTGGCAAACTACCATTGGGAAAGAAGGAGTTGGCAACAGCAACTCCAATGGAGTGCTCTTCCTTATGAAGTATGTGGAACGTGAGTTCAGAATCATGAACACCCTCTTCGACCAGAAAAAGCAAATTTAAGATCTCATGGTAGCATCCTCGATCAAAGCACTGGCACCTCATAGACTGTGTCATCATCTGTGTTCGAGATTGGCGTGATGTCATTCTCACATGTGCAGTGACTAGTGATGATGACTGATGGGCTGATCACCGCCTTGTTTGATCCACAGTGGTGATTAGGATTGTCTCCAAGTGGAGAAGTCAGAGGAAACAGATCCAAGAAAGATCAACATACAAGGCTTGAAGGACCCCATCAGATGAAGTGAGTTCCAAATACCGCTCCAAAGGAAGCTGCTGACAGTATACCCTGAAGACATGGAAGAACAAAGGTGTCAATTGAAAAATGCCATCATTGAAACTTGTGCTGAAACAGGTCCAGCATCCATCAGAACTGGTTTGATGAGAACAATGTGGAAATTGAATGCCTAATTGAGGCAAAAATGAAAGCTTTTAAGGCCTGGCAAAGCAACATCATCTGCACAATCAAGAGAGAGTTGCATGTCAGGGCAGAAGACCAACGTAAAACAAGGACTCTGAAAACCTGGTGGTGGACTGAGCGCGAGAACTCCAGTGTCTCACAGACATAAGTACAAGAAGTTTCTTCCGTGCTACCAAAGCTGTTTATGGACCAAGAAACGATGGAGTCAGTCCTCTGAGATCAAAGGATGGTACCCAACGCTAAAAACAATGAAGCCATTGCTTCTACCTCACAATCTGTGAGGGGGTGGCACAATTTGAGAGGACCCGCCACAGTGCAGATGAGGAGAGGCAGAGAAGAAGAAAAGAGTGGCAAAAACAGTCCTACACCCCTCCAACACCTGCCCCTTCCTGAGAAAAGACCTGCAGCTCCAGAATCAGGCTGATCAGCCATCAACATACTCCCAAAGAGGAGGGTGGCATGAAGACATCCTACTTGCTATCAAGTGACCGTCAAGGAGGAAGTTGTTATAACACTATGTGGTCCACCTAGACTTGGTCCTAGGCGTTCAGGAGTAAGCAAGGTTAAGTACCCCTTTAGTCTCTTACCAAAGCAGAGGGATGGGCAGTGTGCAGAGCCTTCCTTTTATCCCTCATACTTGCTAATCAGTGCTGCCAATCCAGAGTGGGAGGAGGTGTTACAAATTATTGCTGAAAGAGATGAGTAGCAATTTGCTACCTCCTTTAACTCAAGGAGGAAGCTTAGAAGGAACTTTTACTCAGGATATGTCTCTTGAGTAACAGTGCTTTTTGGTCTTACTCTTGTAGTGGTGTAGTTTATACAGCACCCCTTGCTGAAAGCGGTTTCTGAAGTAGTCATATAACAGTAAGAATTTCATGATAGCAGCGGAAGGCATGCAAAATAAGAAAGTTTGGTTCACCACCTTATAAATATTTATAAACCAAGCCATCTTACCAGGAAAAGGCAGTTTTTCTGGTACCAAAACTTAGGATCTGCCATTAAACATGAATTGAAATAGTATACGTAATGTACAGAGTATGTTTAGTCTTGTCACAATGGCTGCATCTACACTGGCCCCTTCCGAAAGGAAGGGGCATGGCAATGAGCCACATCTGTAGATGCTAATGAGGCACTATTGTGAATATGCAGCGCCTCTTTACCATAATGTCGGCCACGTGTGGTTCAAAAGTGCCGCTTTCAAATCTCACACTGCCCGTGTGGACATAAGCCTTTCAAAAGGACCTGCTGGACTTCGAAAGCCTCTTCTTCCTAAAACCAAATAGGAAGAAGGGGCTTTCGAAGTCCAGGGGGTCCTTTTGAAAGGCCCACATCCACACAGGTGGCGTGCGATTCGAAAATGGCATTTTTGAACCTCGCATAGCCAGCATTATTAATGAGTCTATGCATATTCATATCAGCGCCTCATTAGCATCTGCTGATGTGGCTTGTTACCATGCCCCTTCTGAAAGGAAAGGGGTAGTGTAGACATAGCCAATGAGATTGGTACGTTGTATCCAAAACTTCCAGTGCCAGAAGACTTAAAGGCATACATGAAATGTTTGCTTTAATCCATGAAGAATATACCAATATAACATGGTCTGTGTAACATATCTATTGTGTGTTTATATATGATTATGATATCCGGCAGTCCTGTAGATCTTCTTTGGCTGAGCTTATGGCAAGGACATCCCTAGACCTGGAGCTGGATCTCCAGGCATCCAGAACTAGACAGAGACAGCTAAATGAGGAGATATGTGCTTTGAGAGAGCTGAGGCAACGTCTAGAAGATGCCCAACTCAGAGGGCAAACCGATCTTCCCCACTGGGTCCTTCGGGATGAACGATTCCGAAATTTGTTGAAGGAAGCAGAGCGACAGGTAAGGTGTGTTGGGCTATATGTTGGGAATACTCAGAACTTTGATCCAATCCTGTTGGTTATAAAATACACCTTGGAAATGTTGAAGTTAAATGAATGGAACTTCACAATGTTACATAGTCTACTATGTATTTTATAGAGTTTGTCTGTTTGATCAAGAACTCCTCCTAAACAGTAAGAGGTAGGACCACCAAATTTGGTATCCACCTCCTCTGATCATAACTTAAAACAACGTAAGGATTTTGTTATGCCAGGAATATGGGGAGTGCCTGAAATGGGATAGCTCCTCCTAAAACCCAAACAGAAAAGAGACAGACTCACCAGATCAAGTATAGTCCTCAAAATTGACCTAATTGAGCGACTGTTGAAAGAGTCTGAACCAGGATGAGCCAGAAAAATACAAATAACCTAGAATGGTGTCATTTTTCAGTAAATCTTCCAGAAGAGACGAAAGGAGAAATTTGGAGGGTTTTTTTTTTTCTGTTTTGGCACAGCTGCATGAATACTTAAGGTTTGAAATATAGAAGAAATTGTTATGGGAAACCAAATTAACTGTAGCCCTCTTTCGTCAAAACATAACAAATTATAAGAGTTTAGAGCGATGAATTAAAAATACACTTCCTAGAATTCCCATTTTAAAAAAATACTAAAAATTAAATGGAAAATTTTAACCCTTTTCTTTAAGAAATCCAAAAAAAACACTTTATAAAAATAACACTTTTTTTAAAAAAATTACAACCATTTTTTTCTTATATTTAAAAAAAACAGCCAAACAAAAAAAACTTAATTGAGTTACGGACCCAAGCAATGTTGGGTAAATCTGCTCGTTTCAGTTTAACCCCAGATACCCTCAAGAAAACAACATTTCATTGGTTGTTACTAAACACCATACTGGTGACAATTATTGGAGAATGGTACTGTTTAATGTATCTGAGAGGTTAAAACTCTCTATCCAAAGTTTGATTTTTGTGGTATTGTAAAGCATTTTCTGGTACTGCTATAAGTTAGAGATATTTAGTAGGGGAATCACAAAACATTTCTTCCCATGTGTACTTTGGACGAATATCTACTGAGTTGATATTTTATCATACATGATCATTTTGCATACTTTCTCCTCTGACCATGTATGCATACTTTAAAAACCAGTGGTGCGAAAGGTAAGTGTAATAAAGCATGTTGGGGCAAATGACTACTGAAAAAAAATTGCCATTGGATTTTCAGAGTTCATTTAGAGCAGATATAATCTCTATCTTACATGTGTCATGGGTTAGCCGAGTTAGTCTGTATCTTCCAAAACCAAGAAGTCCTGTTAGTCTATAAAGTGCCACAGGACTTCTTGTTGTTTCTATCTTATGCTCTTATTTGAAGGATTCAAATAACAGTAAAGTACGTGAAACAGTTCTGTAGCTCTAGTGAGTCTAGCTATTTTGGACCTTCTGCTTGGCTGATTTCAGTGAAGTGAAGTTGGAAAGCATGCTATTTAACAAGATGTCTTTATTTCCCTATGTTTCCAGCTGTTCATTTTTAGCTTGCTTTTCATACTTTTCAGACAAGACAGACCAAATTTGAACATCACCAAGAACAAGCAGCTGAAAAAATGCTAAAGAAAGCATCCAAAGAAGTATACCAACTGCGTGGACAAAAACAGAAAGAACCCATTCAGGTGCAGACTTTTAGGTAAGCTATAACCCAGTGGTGTCCAATAGAAATTAAAGGATCACCACACTCCCTCCTCCCCCTCAGAATAAATGCCCTCCTCTTCCCCCCCTCCAAACTGCTGGCAACTTGCTAGGCTGCCAGGCCTCTGTGCTGGAGCCACGCCAGAAGTTGTCGCTGTTGCTGCCGCTTGCTTGTCCCACCAAGGGGTAGGTCACGTGTGCAGAGCGGGTGGAGGGTGCTCCACGTGTGCGGCTCTAAGGAGCCACATTTTGCCACAGCATGGTGTCCAGTTCACAAGCGTATTGGATGCCACAGCTATAGCCTCTGTACTGAGAATGTTTTGCAGATCTCTGTGATGTAGTACTGTGTTCTTATTTCAGCTGATCTGGCAAATCCAAGCCAGCTGGTTTCATTAATTAGTGTCCTTTGTATCTGTAATCTTTATTTCTATGTTGATGTGGGACTGTCTTCATATTTTTTGTTTTGTTTGATTTTGGGAGCAATTCATGACAGAAAGACTATAAGTCAAAGGGAAGAAACACTGTTGCTCCAAATACAAAAAAATAATGCCATAATACAAAAAGAGAATGTCCATATGTATGTAAATTTGTTAGGCTTTGTTTCTAATTAGGACAGCAAATACTACCACTGTGTGCTCTGGGCTCCAAACTCACATTGGTTTCAAGAGCTGGCTACATCCCTGTATGCACAGTCAATTAGTTAATGTTTTATACATACGAGAACATATATATAAGAACAGGTTAGATAAATGTCTGTCAGGGATGGCCTAGACAGTACTTGGTCCTCTCATGAAGGCAGGGGCTGGACAGTCCCAGTATTCTATGATTCTGTGGTTTAAAATAGCTGAAATAGGAGAAGAACAAGTTAAAAATTACTTAGACAAGTTAGATTTCTTCAATTCACCTGGGCCTGATGAAATGCATCCTACAATACTCAAGGAGCTGACTGAAGAGATATCTGAGCTGTTATCGTTGAAAAGTCATGGAAAAAGGCAAATATAGCACCCAACTATTTATAAAAAAATGAGGCGAACCCAAGGAATTACAGACTAGGCAGCTTAACTTCTGTCCCGTGAAAGACAACGGAGAAAACTTGTAGAAGATGATAAGAAATATTGAGCATGGATTTGTCAAGAACAAATCATGTCAAACCATCCCATAAGCTTTCTTTGACAGGCTAACAAGCCTTGTGACTAAGGGGAGGCAGTAGATATGGTATATCTAAACTTTAATAAGGTTTTGTTACAGTCTCTCATGATCATCTGATTAACAAGCTAGAGGAATACAGCCTAGATGGAGCTACTGTAAGATGGTGCATAACTAATTGGATAACCATGAATATTTATCAGTGGTTCACAGTTAATGCTGGAAGGGCATAATGAGTGAAGTTGCTCAGGTATCAGTTCTGGGCCCAGTTCTGTTCAATATTTTCATCAATGGTTTACATAAAGGTATAGGAGTCCACTAATAAAGCTTGCAGATGATGCCAAGCTGGGAGGGATTGCAAGTACTTTAGAGGGTATGGTTATCTCTCTATATAAAAATACTTTTCCTCCTGGGCAGCAGAATGTCATTGTCATGTAAATGATGTCTGTCTTCT
This sequence comes from Carettochelys insculpta, assembly GCF_033958435.1. NCBI lineage: Eukaryota > Metazoa > Chordata > Testudines > Carettochelyidae > Carettochelys > Carettochelys insculpta. Next base: position 144,905,237 of record NC_134137.1, read on the forward strand.
CCTTGGGGAGTGGCGGCTGGGAGAGAAGCCAGGGCAGGAGGTGGAGGCTCCAGGAAGGAAGGGGCTGGCCAAGTGGTTCCCTGACCCCCCAGGAAAAGAGGGTGGATTGGTGAGTGTAGCAAGCAGGTGGTGCAGCCCCCTAATAAATTATTCAAAATGATCTGGACAAATGGGAGAAGTGATCTGAAGGTAAGTAGAACGGCATTCAGTAAGGACAAATGCAAACTACACCTCTTGGGAAGGAACAGTCACTTGCCCGCATACAAAATGGGAAATGGCAGCATAGGAAGAAGTAATGTGGAAAGGAATCTGAAGGCTGGTGGTAGCATGGGAGAGAGGTGTCATATTGAACTGTAAGCTGAAATGAGCTAACAGTGTGACACTGTTACCAAAAAAAGAAACGTCATTTTGGGATATATTAGTAGAGTTGTAAGTAAGAAATGAGATGATTCGTCTGTTCTACTCTGTGCGGATTAGGCCTCAGCTGGAGTATTGTGTCCAGTTTTGGATGTCACATTTCAGGAAAGATGTGGACATATTAGAGAAGGTCCAGAGAAGAGCAACAAAATGTATTAAAGGCTTAGAAAACATGATCTAAGAAGGAGGTTGAATAAATTGGTTTTGTTTGTTATGGAAAAGAGTTGTTACCATGTTCCTTCTGTCTTTAGTACCTAAAAAGTTGTCACAAGGAGGAAGAAAAAGTATTTTCCTTAATCTCTGATGAGTGAAAAGAAGGTTTAGGTTGGACATTAGGAAAAACTTCTCAGTTGTTAGGTAGTTAACTAGTGTAATAAATAAATAAAATCTCCATCACTGAAGATTTTTAAGAGCAGGTTAGACAAACACTTGTCAGGGATGGTCTACAAAGTACTTACTCCTGTCTTGAGTCTCTTCTAGTCCTATGATTCAAAAATTGTACCAGTAACTGTTCTTTCTTACTATTGCACCCACAGTTCTGTTTCCCAACTGCTCTTTCCACAAATCTCTGTGCTTTGTATTGCTCCTCAGCCCTTCCTCCTCTATGGCTGCTGCAGCTGTCTATAGTTCTTATGCCATATACACAGTTTTAAGCTTTGCTTGTGAGTGAATTTGGTAAATATTAACATGCATTTCAGATGATTTTTCTGACTCTTAGGCTGCATCTACACTACAGAGATCTTCTGAAAGAAGCCCTCTTTTCTGAAGATCTCTTTCGAAAAATCTTTCTTCTTTTGACAGAGTGCGTCCACACACACAAAAGCTGTTCAAAGGAGTGATCTGCTCTTTCAAAAGCGATTGTTCTAACAGCTCCCACTCTTTCAAAAGAATGGGCCAGGGATTGAAAAATGAGGCCCCAAGAGGACTGCTCTTTTGGGGGGGGGGAAAAGGGGGGGGCCTGTGGAGCATCTACACGTTTTCTTTCAAAAGAAGTTTTCAAAAGGGGGCACTCTTCCTGAAACAGGAAAGGAAGAGTGATTTCAAAAGGAGCACCGCATTCTTTCAATTTACTTTCAAAAGAACGTTTTTTGTGTGTAGATGCTACAGGGGACTTTTTGAAAGAGCCCCCGTCTTTCAAAAAATCTTTTGAAAGAGCTTGCTAGTGTAGAGGCAGCCTTAGTATTTAAAGTACCCATTTGTTTTGTATATTCATATTTGTAATCCATACCACAAAGGTCGTTTCTACACAGGCCACTTTCTTCGATAGTGGCATGGTAATACACGGCCCGAAATATGCTAATGAGGCATGGATGCAAATTCCCCGCACCTCATTAGCATACGGTCATGTGATTTGGAGTCCGGAAGACCGTTCTTCCAGACTCAAAACTCCGTGTAGAAGCGTGGCCCAGGGGGAGCTTCCAGAAGGAAGTCCTTCTTCTGGAGGTCCCTTCTTCCCGAAAATTTTTGTGAAGAAGGGGCCTCCAGAAGAAGGACTTCCTTCTGGAAGTTCCCCCGGGGGGCCGCGCTTCTAAATGGCATTTTGGAGTCCGGAAGAACGGTCTTTCGGACTCCAAATCACATGACCATATCCTAATGAGGTGTGGGGAATTTGCATCCGTGCCTCATTAGCATATTTTAGTCCGTGTATTACCATGCCACTTTTGAAGAAAGTGGCCTGTGTAGAAACGGCCAAAGTGTTTGAGTAAATGTTTTCAATGCAAGGATTGTGTCAAAAAATACAGATAAGCTACGTCTACACTAAAAATATGTTCTGTCGACAGTAAATCGACAGAAAACGGCACTTATGTCGATAGCCTTCTGCCTCTCCTCCATGAGGCAGAGCACCTTTCTCGACAGACTTTGTCAACACAAAAACCATGTGGCTGCACAGGGGGGCGGGGAGGCCTCCGTCGACAGAGGTTTGCTTGTGGCTTGCATTTGTGTAAAGAGAGCAACAGATTACGATTATTGAGAAATTGTGCTATAATGTTGTCAGGAAACATTAAATAAAAAAATAAATAAATCACTGTTTTTAATGTCATTTTTCATCTGGGGAATGCTGAGTGTCTATAATCCTTTTATCCTAGGCTGACAGGCAGTTTCTCAGGACAGCAGAAATTACAGGGATGGATTTTTATAGCTGTGTAATACCTGTAATAATAGGGCCAACTTAAATCCTGCGTATTGGGGAACACAAGGCAAGGAGGAAATAAATATACAGTGTGGTATGCAGAGATGAAGACATAGGTAGTTTTTAATGCTGTGTGTAGCGGAATTTTTTTAAAATAGAAAGCGAGAAGAATGAAACTTTCCCTATTTGATATGCACATATCCAGAAAAAGATGGTTGCTTTAGGTATGTGTTGTCAGCAAAATCTGAATCGATGTAGGCTATCCAGAGATGTGTAGAGCCTTGTGTGGTTCTGTGTACTGTAGGGTATCTTTCACCCAAAAAGTAATAGTGTCTATGGTTTATGTTGGTAAGGAATTTTTCTGTATGCCCTATTCAGTTCGTTCCTACATAGCTAATAGTGGATACTCATAGTGCTTTTTTGTTTCTTCCAGAAGACTGAGTCTATGATGCTGACTTCTTTTGCAAAGCATTTTGAGAGCTACTTTTAAAAAGTGCTGTGTAAGAGCTAGTGGGTATTTATTATTTATTATAGCCATATAATATGGGTTTGATTTACAATGTTTATAAACACCTCAGATCTGAAGAATTTAATCAGAGCTGAATGAAAATAGCAATACATTCGGTTTCCTAAAATGAAAGTCTGTTTATATGCATCTGTTTGAACACCTTTTTGTCTGGGTTTTTTTCAATGACAGAGAGAAGATAGCATTTTTTACAAGACCAAGAATTAACATACCTCCTCTGCCAGCTGATGATGTATAACATGTTACATTGGAATCATGAAGTATTTATCTATCTGTTTCATTTTAATGAATTATTAGATTAGCTAAATTCCTTTTTCAAAGTTTGTGCAAAAGCTATTAATATACATCTTTTGTAAAAAAATAAAAACATAAAAAGTAAAAGTAAAAATATATAAATATATATATATATATATATATATATTATATATACATACACTTATATATTTTATAATAGTGACTGCAGCAAGGCTTGGTTTTTCCTTGTTGTGAAATTGACATTTCTGAAGACAACTTATTTTATAAAAGATCAGCTATCCTGTTAAGAGTGTACAGTTTTTATGCTGTTTTATTTGATTTAAAGGCTGGAAGACAGAAACAAAGTGAGTTCAGGCAAATTCACTGTATTGTAATTTATTTATAGCACATTTTTCCTTGAAGGAAAATACCTACTTTAAGATGTATTTTAAGACTGAAATTTTGTTCTTCAGTATTTGTCATACAGTAGAATCCATAGAGCTGGTTTTGTTTCTGATACCTGAAATGAAAATACTATGTTCTAAATGTGTCACTTTTATCAGCTTTATTATGCAGATCTTACAATGTAAATTGTATTCTTTAGCACTGTCTGTGTTATAGGAAAATATTGTCACCTGCAATGTTTTAAATACTGATTAAAAATGCCATTCAACATTGCAAAACTCATTTGCATGTTTTTACTGTGCACTAATTGTTCTCATTTCGGTTGTGTTTAATGTATCTTTATATTTTTAATTAGAATCTCAATTTTAACGGGGGGAAGAAAGAGGGTGGCAATTCTTTGTTTTTCTATGATTTAATACAGATGGAAATAAAGGGGGAAGGCATACTTGCCATATTACTAAAACCAGTAAAGGACCATAGTATCTGATTAGTTTTAAAGATTGTGGCACAATGGGAAAAGTAATAGTATCCTATATTCTGGAATGCATCCCTATTGGAAGTAGGAAGGGGAGGGATAAACACCTGTGTATGTGCTTTCCTGAATAGATGCATTTCAGGAAAAAAAGCATATATCCCTGGAAGAAAAAGGTCACTTGGTTGGTAGCTGAGCCAGCCACAACTTGGCAAAGAGTGATTTTGTTACCGTGTACTTTAACATAGGACTGTCACCCTAAATTCCCGATAATGCCAGTTTTGTGTCCTTGCATCTTACAAGTATGTAAAAAAGCTTCTTGCTAATCTACTATAGACAGTTTCTAGTGTTTTCTGATATGCATTACCTAAAGAGAAGGGCACCCCACATGAGACCTATTTAGCCTAACTGTTGAAACATACAGTGTAAAAATCATGATCTCGCTCAGTTAAAGGGACATTGTCTTGACAGATTTGGCCCCAAATTTAGGTTTTTTAAGAAGCCAACAAGCCAATGAAATCTGACCAGTAGAAATGTTTTTATTATTTTTATAAACAAGTGAATGTTCCTTGAGGGGTTAGCACTCCTATCTCTACTGTTGTGTAAGAGCATAAGAACCTCAACGTTAAACACAGTCTATTTTCATTCTCCAAGCTAAGGAAGAAAGTAAGCAGAATATAAATAATAAATGTCTATAATTTGGAAAACCCAAACAGATTCATAATCGAATATTATTAGAAATGAAGACATTTGTGTTTTTAAATTACATTACTACTTAACTGATGTAGTGTTCCTATTCATCCAATGTGGCATGAAAAAAAGGCAAGAAAATTGGATGTGGAGGTAAAGAAAATTTGACTTTCAGTCCTCTTTTCTTGGCACTGCTACTAATACTTGTGAATAAATCTCTCCAGCCTGCATAAGAGAGATGCAGAAAATGCACAGAATAGACGCAAAACAAAATTAAACACTTTAAAAGAAAGAGAGAAACTAAAATCCAGTTGTGAAAGAATTGTCAGTGTTAGGATGAAAGTCTGAGACAGCAACCCTTCCATTCCTCATTACCAGAATGTGTCCTGGTGTCTGAGGGGGAATAGATCTGTCTCCTTGACCATTAAAAAGGCAGTATTTACCAACAGGTATGCACTGTGATATCTGAGATGACACATGTCATATGCTTGGATAGCAGCACAGTATCTGATGGCAAATGTTCCTATTTTTTTTAAATGGTGACTACTGTACCATATCACCAGAATGTTTTGTGAGTCCGAGATTGACTGCTGTATTGAGTCCTCTTCTAATGTGGTAATGAGTTATAATATTCAGTATTCATCTCTCTTGTTGTTGTCAGTTTTGTATGATTGTGTCATTTGTATTATTTGGAAAGTATTCCTTCTACAGAATAAAAAAATATTACTATGAATACAAGTAAGAGATTTATTATGTACCACAATATCCAATATTTTTGAAGTTATGTACATACAGGTCATTATAGTAATACCTTTACAAAGTAATTTTGTGGGCAGTATAGCATTATTTAGATAACATCACTAAAATCAACTTTCACCTCATAGTAAAATTGGGGAAGCTTGTGAAACTAAACCGTCTTGGAAGATTGCCCCGAAGACTTTAAATGGATCCAGAGTGCTGTGTATGGGAACAATGTCCAGAAGCTTTAGCACTAATATTGTTCCTTAAAAATAAGTTCTCATCTGCACCAGGTTAAGAACTTTTCTGAGCTTATTTGCTTCTTTAGTATTATGATGAGCAATTTCTCTGGAGAGAAAAGGCTGCTCAAGATTTCCTTACTAAGGTTTAATTTGTGCTCTGCAGATAGCATCATCATATTACTACTACCTTTACTTCAACAACTTGTTGAGCATCATAGACCTTAAATAGCATTCCCTGCAAACAAAGGGACTGTCTCTGAGTTTCCTTCTTAGCTTGACCTATTACTAAGCCTCATTATATTTTCTTCAAAAGAATATGCATATGCTTTGAAAATGAATACAAAAGACACATGGAAGACATTGGATCACTATGCTGCAGAAGCATGGTTACTCTATTGTATCTGTGTAGAAGCATAAGCACAGAGGGAATTCATACCACTAAATGTGTGCTGGTCTCAGTTCACTGTTTGTAAGGCATTATGGGTGTAAGAGAGCTAGACTATTTTTAACCTGTCTAGTGAAAATAGGCTTTGGATGTTTTGTCCTCCAGTTGTTGCTGCCATCAAGTTAAATAATAAAGGAGATATGTTAGAAATGGCAACATGGCATGAGACCAAAAAGCTCAATGTACCTTTTACTCAAAGGATGGTAAATATGTTGCAAGATAATAGTTCAAGGTAAGTCTTACACAAAGATGACAACTTTCTTCTAAGGCTGAGCTGATTATGTATGTTATTAACTATAAATCCTGTTGAGCATAATAAAGTACCAAATTTTATCCCATGGAGGAAGACTGTGCTCATTAGGAACCCCAGTGTACTTTTTAAGTGTAGAGGAACCCCACAATTAGAAAATCTTGAAAGATTTTTAAAAGTTCCTTTTACAAGGATAAGGTTTAAAACAGTCAAGAACTATTCTCTCCTCTCCTCGCCCAAATCATATACACAATACTATGTTTTTCACCATTCGCTATGAAACCATAAACTGAGCAGCTTGGTCCACTTCATAGAATAGTTGTTGGGGGAAGTTAATGAGTAATTGTGTTGAAAGGCATCTGTGCTTTATCTACTCTTGACCCTCTTTAATCTGGCAATTCTTGGGAAATAGGCTATGCCACATCATGGGATTTTCCAGACCAGGGCTGTTCATGTATATACTTTTTTGTTTTGAAGGTTAAAATAAAAACACTTTGCAAAGTACTGAATTTTTATTTCACGTGTAACATAGATAGCAGTATATATATGGGTTCTAGAAAGGGTGGAAGGCACACAAGCATGCTGGGGGTGCTGGTGTGGAGCTTGGGGGCAAGGGTGGGAAGTAATGGGGGTGAGGAGCCTGGGCATGAAGGGCATGGGGTGGGGCACTCTACCTGGCACCCTGCTTCTGGGGGCACGTGTGGCTTTGTGCCCTCTGCCACTCCCAGGTGTGTGTGCACGTGCACGTGCACACACACACACACTACTATGGAAGCAGTGGAGGAAGAGCCTCTGGACAAACTGGGGCTGCAGGGGAGCTTTAGTGCACAGGGCCATTTCCTTTTCACGCTTAACAAATCTGAACCACAAGTGTTCCTGGATCACGGATACTCAGATTAGGGAGGATCAATATATATGGAAATGGTAGAATTCACTTATGAGGTTTAAAACATTAGTTCAGCTTGCACTCTGAAAAATGGCTGTGTTCCTGCTTAAAAATTTTTACGGGACATTTTATCTGCATGTGTTTGTGTAACCTCCTGAAGCAACTCACTGGTTGAATTTTGTTTTCTATGGTGAATCGGGTATTCTGATCGTTAAATCCTTCAGCATATTAGTAATGAGTCCACAGTATTTAAAATACACATCCAGGGTGTGTGAGGCAGAGAATATAACTTTGAGATGACTTCAGTGAGACTGACACAGAAGAAGGGAAGAAATCAGACTATTAGGTAAGGGCCTCACTACACAAAAAAGAGAGCCCTATGATGGAGCATTCACTTCCTTGCTTATGGTATAGGACTATATTGTATGTAATGGGTTTCTCAGTTGTGGCCCATAAAGAGTAGATGGGTCACATAATGCTTGCTCACCTTCTTATTTCCAATTGCTAAACTTCATTAAAGGAAACTTTGGGTACCTCAAGGGTGGAATTTTCAAAAGTGATGACAGCCTAGCAGTTTCCATTGAGAGTTTTACCTCTGCTTTCTAGGTGGAGCAGAAGTAAGCCAATACTGAGCACTTCTGAAAGTCCTATCCTAAATTTCCTACTCCTACTTTTCCATGCATGCAATTGTTGTAATTGGCACAGGTCTCTTACATGTTTATGAATGAGGATGAGGGACAGGAGATCATTTTGTGTTGGGAGGTGGACCATAACGTGGTCCACTCTGATAAATTGTGAGAAAACCCAGACACAGCAGACTACATGCTAAACTAATCCCTTGTGCCAAATCAATGTAAAGAGGCTTTGGTCAGAGGATCTGCATGAGAAGTTAGGGAAACAGGCATGTCTTTCAACTTGGAGCCCCATGTTGGCACTGCTCAGTTGCCATTCTGGAGCCAATAATCCAGTTTCCCATTTACAGTAACACCTGCTTTGCAGCCCTGACTAAGGGTTTGGCCTTTAGTATACATAGGGACACACCTGCTGGCTATTTGTTTGGCCTGCCTCAAGTGTTCTGCATTAATGCAAAGAGACTGTTGCATATTTGTTCTGTCAACCAAAAGAGTATGGGTGTTCTTCTTCAAGTGTCGCTGTTGGTGCTCCACCTTAGGTGTCAGGCATGCCCTGGCACCGCAGCTCGGAGATCTTCATAACCATTTTCAACTGGACGAAACATGCGCAGGCTCTGATGTACCATTTAGCGCCTTTTCAATCACAAGCACGGTTCAGACTCGGCCAGTTCCTCTCAACCACCAGCAGCTGCAGATGGAGCTTCTACCTTCTCCTCAGCCTTAAGTATTGTTCTACCTTCTTCTTTGGTTCATTGTACCTAGAACAGAGAATTATTATAGTTAAAGTTAAAAGTTCAAAGTTTGAAGTTTAAAGTTCAGTAGTTTCAGTTAAAGTTACAAGTTAGCTGTTAGAGCTCTTGTTTCAACTCTTTGTAGAGCGAACATGCCTTCTAGTTATTTTTAAAAATAAAATTAAAAAAATATAAAACAAGAGAAGAGAAAAGAAAAAGTGAGAGAAATATATGTAATCATGCCTGGCACCGCCAGTTTTAAAAAATGCAACACTTGCCATGAGGCAATGCCCGCCTGGGACAGCCACTCCAAAATTGTTTGATGCTTGGGAGAAGGGCAGATTGACCAGTAGTGCCCACATTGTTCAAAACTTATTGGACGGGCTCAGAGAAACAGGGAAATGTGGTTGTGCATGATCTTGTTTGACAAGTCCCTCTAGCCATCTTCTCTTGAGAGTGCTGAGCCTTTCCAAGATAGCCAGCACAAGCACAGGGCGCTCTCCTCTCCAGCTGCTGCACACAAGTGACCAAGAGCCTTCCGACTTGATCGTTGCCTGGTTTGCCCAGAGGAGCGACTAGTGAGTCTGAGGGTGTTACTGAGATGGTCTCTGGCTTGTCTAAAAAGGCCAAGACCAAGAAAACAATCCCTTCAACAGCATGGAGATATAAATCAGAACCGGGAAGCAAATCCTTTCTGGATTATTCTAAGTTGGCACCAACAGCTGCTGCACCTCAACGATCAGCACCGACGGCCCCGAATCCAACGGCATCATCTGCTCTGGCACCACCTGCAGCACTGGTGAAGGCACCAGCTCATGCAGCACTGACCCATGTGGCCGCAGCCAAGGCACTGGCCCTTGCAGCACCTGTAACAACAGCACCTAGCCATGATTCATTGGCACCGAGTGCATCAGCACCACCTATTGCTCTACCTACTGTGGACCCAACCAAAAGGACCAACACTGGACAAGGACCTCAAGCATACCAAAGCCAAGTCTAAATCCAACCACAGGCATACTCCCGAGCCTTCCCTGCATCACTTGTTATCACTGCCTGTCTTGGTTACTTCACAGCTGTCTCTGGGATGGTATTTAATTCTGTCATTGTTCCTCCATCCCTCATCACATTACCACAGATCAAGGTCGCCGTCACCATTCTTGAAACCGTGATCTCCTTCTCTGTACGAGGTTGAGTCACAGTGGCACCAGGGTAGCCGCCCCTCCATATCACCACATCCTTCATCTAGGCATTCACACTCCTATTCCTCACACAGGTATAGTTATAAATATCACTCCTCACACAGATGCTATTCCCGTGGGAGGCATCACTGTTGGTGTGCTAGATCCCCGGACTATGAGATGCATTATCATTGGGACTGGGACATGTATATACAACAAGAGTAACCAGAGAGATATTCAGTCTTGATCACCTGGCCCATCTCCAGAAGCTCCACCACCATCAGAGCCTCAACCTCCATTCCCTCCCCCTCAATCAGGGGAAGAGGAGGCTTGTTTTTTCCAGACACATTCTCTGATCGATGCTTCTTCATCTTCAACAGATGAGGCTCCTGGTACTTCATCTACCCCTAATAATCTCAGAGAATTTCAGGACCTGTTCCAGAGAATAGGCAGTAGGTAGGGTGTTCAACTGGCAGAAATTCAAGAAAGAAAGTAGGGACTCTTAAAGAACCTGAGACCTCTTGGAGTGGCTGTTGTGGAAGTGGCCAATAATATGTCAGATGCCAGTGTCTTTACCTGCTACCAATAAAAGGGTGGATGAGAAATATTTTGTCCCTTCCACTGGCATGGAGTACCTGTTCCCCCTTGCCCCACCAGCAGCCAAATTCAGTGGTGGTGGAGTCTTCTCAACAGAGGGCCAAAGCACCATACTAAAAGTTGATGGGTAAAGACTTTAAAGTCTCAACCTTTTCAGTCATAAAATTTATTTTTCTCCACTGTAGTCCTCTGGATGTCCAATTATGCAGCACATCTGTCCAATCATAACTTTGACAATTACTCTAAGCTTACATCCTTAATGGAGTAGTTACCAGACTCAAAAAAGCCCTTGCTTAAAGCCATCTTCCAGGAGGGCTATGCTGCTTCCAGGACCAATGTCCAGATTACCTTTGATGTGGCCAGTATGGTGGCTTGATCTGCGACCATGGCAATAGTTATGAGACGGGCACCTTGGCTTCAGACTTCGGGCATCCTGCAAGAGCTCCAAAGCAAAGTGGAGTTATCTGCCCTTTGACAAACAAAAAGCATTTTGCCGAATCTACGGGTATGGCACTACACTCATGCAAGGACTGTCGCACCACCTGAGAACTCCTGTGTATGTACACCCTGTTGTTCAGACAGAGGGTTTGGTGGGCGATGCACACTTCCAGTACCAGGTCCTGCTATTAAGCCTTGTTACAGCTCCCAGGGTATTTTCCAAGACCCTTGCAGTGATTGCAGTGCACATTTGATGGCTCGACATCGTATCTAGACGACAATCTTACGAAAGGGGCATCTCAAGCAGAAGTTGCACCATGATACAGGCTATGAAAGCCACCTTCTGCTTGGCAGGCCTCATCAGAAATTACCAGAAATTGATTCTGGAGCCCACACAAAGCATAGAGTTTATCGGTGCATGATTAGACTCCATCAGAGTCCAGGCATACCTTCTGCTTCAGCATTACCTTCCCGTTGAAGACATCATCCATACAGTGTCTATAAGCCTGAGGGTGCAGACTATAACTTGCCTGCAGCTCCTGGGACATATGGCTGCCACTTCTTATGTTGTCCAAAATACATGCCTGTGGTGTCGATGCATCCAGCACTGGGTAGTGACTGTACACAGACCCGTTAATCACAGTTTCCACAAGTGGGTCGTGGTGCCAAACGACGTCCTCCAATCCTTACAGTGGTGGATGATGCCAGACAACCTGCTCTTGGGCGGCCCTTTCCATCAGCCACAGTTAGTGGCACTGATAATGCCGTATGTGTGCCTCCTGGGATGGGGAGCCCACCTCCGTGGTCAGCCTGTGCAGGGCCAGTGGACATGGAGGCATCTCCACTATGGGGGTGTCTGCTGGAACTCAGAGCAGTGTGCAATGCCTGCAAACACTTTCTACCTTGCATCTGCGGTGTGCCTGTCAAAATGCTCATGGACAATATGGCTGCGATGTATTACATCAATCGCCAAGGAGGAGCACGCTCCCAGTATCTTTGTGCAGAGGTGATCCGTCTGTGGAACTAGTGCATTTGCAATGACATAATGCTGGTAGCTTCTTACTTACCAGACGTCAACAATATGGAAGCAGATGCTTTGGGCAGACGCTTTATACCAGACCACGACTGGGAGATCCGCCGTGACATTCTTCTCCCATGTTTTCACCAATGGGGATTCCCAGTCATAGGCTTATTTGCCACCTATCTGAATTGTCAATGCAAGCAATACTGCTCCAGAGCAGACTTGGGACCCAGCTTGCTAGGAGCTGCATTCCTTATGAATTGGAGGGGTCTGCTACTTTACGCTTTCCCTCCAACAGTGCTAACTCCCAGAGTGTTAGAGAAAGTCAACAGTCACAGGGCCAAGCTCATACTGATAGCACCTGCCTGGGCATGCCAGCACTGGTTCCCTATCTTATGCAGGATGTCACTGCACATGCCGTAGATCCTGCCTTGTCCCACAGATCTGTTGACTCAGGATTGGGGGTGATTGTACACACACAACCTTCCACTCTCCACCTCATGGTCTGGCTCATTGCTGGTTCGACAGTGCCAAGGATCTCTGCTGAGACCAAATGCAGAGCAAATGACAGAATACATGCAAGACTTACTTTCCTAAGTGGAAGTGGTTCACCATCTGGTGCTCCTCCAGACATCTGTCTCTGAGTAAAGTGCCAACCCATATTATTCTGGACTACCAATTGGACCTGAAACAACAAGGTCTAGCGTTGGCATCTTTGCAAGTGCACCTGGCTGCCATATCAGTGTTCAGGCACTCAATTGATGGCACATCAGCCTTTTCTCACCCAATCACAGCATGTCTTCTCAAAGGGCTGGCTAACCTGCACCCCCCAAGGTGCCCCATTGCACCCCTGTGGAGTTTGGCCTTCATTCTAGAGACACTAATGAAAGGCCTGTTCGAGCCTATGGCGACGGCCCTGCTCAGATTGTTGGCATTAAAACCTGTGTTCCTCCTGGTGATTACATCCACCCGAAGGGTGTGAGCTGTCCGCCCTGATGGCGATCCCGCCATATACTATTATCATCAAGGATGGAGTGGTACTCAGATTACATCCCCGCTTCATCCCCAAGGTCGCCTCGGAATTCTGCATTAAAGAGCCAGTAATGCTCCCTGCGTTTTACCCTAAGCTGCATTCCTCTGCATGTGAGGTGCAACTGCACTCATTGGATGTGATAAGGGCTCTAGCCTTCTACATCGACAGAACCAAACCCTTTCGGAGGACTGAGAGGTTGATTGTGTCTATAGACTGTTGCTCTAAGGGCGAGGTGATATCTTTGCAGAGACTATCTAACCTTATTACATCCTGCATCACAACCCACTACTCCCTGCAGGGCATGTCCTTACTTGCCAGCTGAGGGCACACTCAACCAGAGCGATGGCAGTGTCAACAGTGTTCTTCAGTCGCCCTTTCCTACATCTGCAGGGCAGTGACCTGGGCGTCCTTCGACACATTCGTCAGGCACTACTTCATCCACTGACAGTTGACTGAGGATACCTCCTTGTCTACAGCGGTGCTGTCTGTCCTGGACAAGACTTGAATCTGGTATCCACCTCTTTGTTTATTTGGTTGTGGGGGAGTACTGCTGCTCAGTCACCTAAGGTGGAGCACCCATGGGGACACTTGAAGAAGAAAAATAAGTTACTTACCTTCATGCAGCAATGATGGTTCTTCGAGATGTGTCCCCACATGTGCTCCACCACCCACCCTTCCTCCCCACTTTAGATTCTTCTCCTGTGTTCTTCTGTTTCAGATTTGAAGCACTTTTGAGGAACTGGCTGAGTCCGGACTGTGCACATGATTGAAAGGGCGTGAAATTGTGCATCAGAGCCTGTGCATGTACAGTCCAGCTGAAAATGGCCATGAAGATCTCTGAGCTGCAGCGCCAGGGGAAACCTGATACCTAAGGTGAAGCACCCACAGGGACACATCTCGAAGAACCATCATTACTGAAAGAAGGTGAAACTTTTTATTCACCTGTGTGCCCCTCTCTGTAACCTCTCATCCTGTCTATGGGTAGGAAGCTGATTTTTCATAGGTATCACAATAGAAGTAGATTTTTAGGAAAGCTTTGAACATGAAGAGACTAGTGGACTTGACCAATTCAAAATGGATATTCCAAGTAAGTGAGGGGTTTGTGGCTGACACAAAGAGAATGTAATAAAAGTGTGGGACTTAAACCCCTAAACTTTTCTGTGTTTACTCTCTTGTTTGGTTTTGAAAACATTTTAATTGAATATCATTAAGGCTAAATCAAATGTATATTCAAGTCAAGGCGAATGAATAACATTAGTGTAATGCTACAATAAAGCATAAAAAAATTGATAACATGCTTCTAAACAGTAATGTGTATATAGTGTATTTGGCAAAGTTTCATTGTGAACTGTGTCCTGTGAAAGACAATTTAAAATTCTTACAAATGAAATGCTTGTTTGCAACTAGAGAACTGTCAGTGTGCTCAGAATAGTACTGTAATTAGTGTAAAACTCAGCCCAGACTTGTCTTAGGCCGGGGTGAGCAAATGTTTTTTATGTTAGGCCCTACTTTTTCCCTCTGCAGTTAGCAGCCCCCCACCCACAACCCATCTAAAGTAATCCAAACAGACAGAAATTTATATTTGTATTTAAAAAAGCCCTTTCAGCATGTGTAAGAAAATTAGTTTGTAGACTATATAGAATATAAAAACTTTATTAATCAGTATACAAACGTGAATACACATATATAAGAACAGTAACGTATGTCAACATTTTTAATGAGATGGATGAGCCTGAGACCTAGCAGCCCATCTTGCTGCATGCCCCCTTATGAAATTTCATGCCCCCCTAACGGATCTCACCCCCTGCTTTGCACATCCTTGCCTTAGATAATGGTTCTAGATGTGATATTCTGGATGACCAATGATTTGAAAATCACAGCAACGATGGGTAGGGTTGGGCTGATTTTTTTTTTAAAGCTATTTAATATATTTTGATTATTAGTGAAAAAAATGTAACAGGAATTTGACAAATAAGAGGGTAATCACGCGGCACAAAGAAAAAGAACAATTTCAAGCATGAGAGGTGGCGTGGAAGAGTGGAGAAAGATGAATAAGGTGATACAAAAATGACTGGTTAGACATGGGCAAAGTGGGAGAGGGAGGAGATCAGAGATGAAGGGAGATACTGAACTTTGGAGTTAAGGATAGGAAGCTTGAACATGATGCAGAAGATAACAGGAGTGACTTAAAGAGTACAAAGAGGGTGTAAAAATGGGTGGAGGAAAAAGATGTTTTGTACAGATTCATTTTCCATAGCCTTGGAAAGGATTAAGGTGGGCGGCAAGCCCTCCAGAGTATTGCAAAAGATTATGAAACTGTTGGTTTGTACCATTTTCGAACAACTGTGGTTAGTAACTTTTTCATCTTTGTGAAATACACCTTGGGGTCTTGCTGTAAAATAAACAGCAATATCGCTCGTAACTTACAGACACAGGAGTTCATAGTTACTTAGCTGTTTTCATCAGGGATGATTTATTATTGCTATTGTGACAAAATAATTACTAAAGGATATTAAATAGCTGGCCATCCATTTGGTTGATAGAGCTTTATAAGTCTCAATATGATATATGTAGAAAAGGGTAATTGAGCTTTTACTGCCACAGCTGATTTCGGCAGGCTTACAGACTCTTTCACCCTCTCTCTCACTCTCTCTCCCGCCCTCCCCTTCTCCCACTCCACCAGCTGATACCCTACAGAGGGATGATGCAGTCACATGACTGTAACTGCTTCCTCCCCATGACATCATTGCTTTTGCAGCCATGCCGGTGAGGAAAAGATGCTCTCAAAATCTGTAGGACTGGGCTAAATGACGTTGCTTTGCAGGTAAGGAAGACAATTTTCCAACAACTAAAGTCTTTTTCTATGTGGTCATCCTGGAGCTCAATCTCTGTTAGGCAGACCCTACACTAAAAATAGAGCAGAGGAGTTTCTGTGCAAGCAGAGAATTTGCAGGTACAAGGGCAGCTTCCTTGCACTTTGCAGTTCTTCCAGCTCACATCTCTAACAGCAGTGGGACCAAATGGAGCTTTAACGGTGAAGAAGGCCCATTGTCCTGTGTCCGAATATAGGTCTTTCTCGTAAGTGCCACATTATGTATTTATATAAGCAGCCATCAGCCTAAATCAGTACTGAGAGGCATAGCATAGCAGTATTGTTTTGTTCCCTGTTTTTCCCCACATATAAAATAAATTGGTATAGAGATAAAATATCTCTAGTCTAAAAAAATTGATTGTAGTAGGGCTTAGCAGATCTTAAGGGAGAGGATTTTTTATTTTTAATTTCTTGCTAACAATATTTTCAAGGACTGAAATCTAGCAGGTTTCTTGCATTATTGCTACGCACTGTGTCAGATGGTTCTGTTTGAAAAGATTTTCATCATTCAATATAAGCAATGAAGATTTTTGGGGCAGAGGTAGGAGGGAGATAGGGGAACATGAGAAGACAAACAGCCCTTGCTATTTAACCAAAAGTCATAGTCATATAACCTGAATTTATTCAAGTCGTAGTTAAAGTGGTAATGGAGCAAAACTTCAAATTCCAGATTTTTTTCCCTTTCTGCTGTAATTTAAACAAACAGAATGCAAATTCATAAAATGAAATTTAATTTGACATGGGGGAAGTGTTTGCTACTCTGTTATTCTCTAGTTGATTTTAAAATGTATTTTGTTGCTATTAAACTAAAAGTAATGGCAAACGAGGAGTTTTAAGAGGCAAGATATCAAAATCACTTTCAAACATGACAGTCAAAGAAGAAAATGTATCTTGCTTTCACTCATTTGTAAGAACTTTGAATAATTATCTGTCTGAAAAAAATGGATGATGACTCAGTAGCAGCAGAAGTAGGGAGATGATCAAATGTATCGTTATATTATGCAGGAAGTTTTTTGATTCTTGAAAGTCACTTTATTTGTTCATACGTATTTTCCCATCATAGAAAATGCAAGAAAATATATGCTATGGTATGTGTATTTGTATGTCCACCCATGGGAGGGAAATCTGGTTGCGTCTCATGTTTTTAAATGTGTTGTACATCCTAGTAAAGGAAGGGTGCCTACCACTTTCACTAATGGTTAAAATATAATACCAGAAAACATTAGAGGCAGTGTGGTCAAATGTGTCTGAGACTTCAGCTCAATAAGCCTTTAAAAAAACATTTCAAACAAAATCAAACCTGACAGATAAAAGCATCTCCAGAAATCTTTCATTTTTCCACATCTAGGAACTGAAAGCAATTTGGACACATTTCCAGTTGCAGTATTAATGAAGTTACATCAAGGGCTGTATTCTGGTGCCTTCAGTACTGGATATAAACCTTGAAATTTCAGCTAGAGTTGTGTGAATTGTCTCTCGCACTTCAAGCATACTAATATGTTCCTGTTTAAAATACACTGTAGTCCTTGACTAGTGTGGCTTTTTGTCTGTGTGAAAAATGCACGGGGACTTCAGCTCCAATCCTAAAGGGGATTATGAATTTATGTTTCCATTGCTAACATTAGAATTCACTGAGGAAATCAGGTGGGAACAAAAGCGCCCAAAGCTGATCTGAGTCAGACATTTTCCATCCAACAAAATGACAAGATAGCAAGCTAAATCCATTTTCTCTCTATGACCCAAGCAGATGTTTTGTGTGCATAACACAAGCAGAATATTACCTTTTAAGCTCCACTTTCCATTTGCTTAGATTCTGCTTCTGCTGTGTTGTTTGGCTTCTGTGTAGGGCACCCACATGCTGTTCAGTGAAATGAAGCATGTCATAGATTCAACCACTAATTATTTTTATGTTAAAAATAAAAAAAAAAATGATTACGAAGTTTAGTATTTGTGGACCCTCACATTCCTAGATCAAGCACCTGTGTTTCTGGATTTCAGACTGGGAAATGATTTGTGGCTAATGCAAAGCTTCTAGATCTTGCCAAAAAAAAAAATCATATGATGGTGTTCAGCTGTCAGAGCAAATCTCACCTCTTGACCTCAAAGTGCTTCACAAAGGAAGGCTGACACACACGTACACATCCCATACACACACATCCCACTTGCAGATCAGGAATATGTGCAGGCAGGGAAAACTGGAGTGTAAGCTCCCAGAGGCTGTTTTTGTCCAATGACCCGTATGTGTACAGCCCTGCTCTAGTGTGTAGTGTTTTCATCCCTAAGCATTCAAAATTGTGAGTCTAAACCCAAAAAGCAGAGACTTGCCTGAGACCATACAGCAGGTCAGTGAGAGATCCAGCAATAGAAGCAAGGGCTCCTCAGTCCTACTCAGGCCTGCCAACAGCAATCTGGGCCCTGTGGCAGAACGGTCAGTGGATTCCCATGCAAGCATAAGCCATGTCTGCATGGGAATAGTCTGTCTGGCATTTGGGCGGTGTTGTGCCTGAGCTGGCTGGTGCCCAACGAGCTGCTGGCTGTGCTGCCAGGCACGGTCTTCCAGCATGGCCAGAGCTTCCATCTGCCCTCATTGCAGGATTGCAAACTGCCTAATCATGCAAACTCTTGCCTCACCTCTTCCCTCAGGCAATGCCCCTGTACGCCCACCCCGTGTCCAAGGCCCTACTCTGTCTAACCCTTGCCCATCTCTTGATCTCCTCCACCCTCACTCACTTGCTGGAGGTGCAGGCACTGGGGAAGGAGTTTGAAAGCTGGCCCAGGGCTGGGGAAGGGGGATGGCCAGGGGTTAGGAGGTTGGTGCTTACTCTGGGAGGTTCCCCAAAGTGACCAGCACACCCATCTGGTAGCAACTAGGTGTGAGTGGGGGCAGGGAGCTCCATGTGCACTGACCAGTGAGACCTGGGGAGTTGGCACTGAGAGTGGGGACAGCCCACGGAGAAACCCTCACCTCCCCAGGGACTATAGGGATGTGCCATGCCCCTGGCTGCTTGCAGAATGAGGAAGCCTTCCATAGCCCAACTGCAGTGAGGCCTTTGAAATTGCCTAGGGCTCCGAGAATTTGCCTTGCTGTCCCAAACCTGTCCACAGGCCTCTGGCCCACGTCGTCTCATTTGCTCTCCATCAGCATCACAGGAGCTGAAAGAGCAGCACATTCCAGTAGTGACCTTTCTAATGCAGGGCCATCAAACTCTTGGGTGTTGAGGGCCAAGCAGAGCCGCTCGCTCAGAGCTCTGGGGTTAGGGGGCAGAGTTCTCTTGTGGAAGGCCAACTTTTCTGTCTGACAGCAGGGATGGCAAATGCGCTGCATTTAAAGGATGGTATTTGTAAAGAATAGGTACATATCTGAGACCTCCTCTCCTCTCTCCATTGATAGCATGATGCTCTTTCCTGGTAGCAGAGGTGACAGTAAGGGGATGCACTGTGGTGTGCCGCTCTGGCAAGAGCCAGCTGGGCTGCTCTGCTCTGCTGCTGGCTGGTGCTGGTGTCAGCAGCCAGAAGGTTAAAGAGGCCAGCAGGCCAGAGGCCTTTTGCAGCTGGGAAAGGGCTTCCCCAATCCCAGCATTGTCCAACCGGGGGTAAAAGGCAGTGCAGCCCTACCCTGGCTCCTGCCACAGCTGCCCAGATTGAACCTTTTGTGGAGTGCCAGCCACAGCCCCCATCTGGCCCTCATCCAGCCCTGTTATTTGGCTGCTGGGACATGGCCCTGCCCCAAGCGCTGCAGTATCAGGGGGTGCAGTCAGTCTCCATTCAGTTGTTGTGATCCTGGCCCCGGCCCCCTAGCTAGCTGAGGCAGCCTGGCCATGCCTCTGTTCAGCCACTGTATCCCTGATGTGGTCTATGGCAGCCTGGGGCCCCATCTTTTGCAGGAAGAGCTGGCGGTAGTCCCCACTAGCTATGGCGGCTGGCCCTGGTCGTATTCTGCTGTGGGAGGGACCAGAATTGGTGGGCCCAGTCCCTCTCTGGCCACATTGACCTGAGTCTAGCCTTTGCCCCAATCCTGCAGGAGGCCTGTGAGCCAGCCCCATCTGGCTGCATCAGTCCCTGCACATGGGTGGCTCACAGCTCTAAGTTACAGCCATGGCAGCAGCAGCAAACAGCAGCATCAGGGTGGGGACCCATCCGCCAGTTAGGTAATCCAGCCTTTAAGGCCCCCACACACACACTCCCAGCCCCCTGCCCTGACTTCTGCACCCCCTCCACGCACCCAGACCTCTGCCCTGAGTCACCCACACTTCAGCCCAAGCTTAAGTTTCTTACAGCTACTGCTGCGCTGCAACCCCACCACTAGCCCTGAGCCCCCACCAAGGGGGAGGGGCAGGCTGTGAGACAACAGTAGCGGCAGCTGCTCAAAGAGCCATTGCTGAGCAGCAGGGGACAAAAAGCTCAGCTGCCTGTGCTCAGTCAGGCATGAGCTTCTTCCTCAGTTCCACCCACTTCCACACACTCCACTCTCTCCTGCCACTCCAGCTGCAAAGCAAGCAGCTGCAGGCTGGGGACCTTAGGAGCACAGAGATCAGCTGCCAGCAGGAGAAAAGGGTCGTTGGCGCCAGATGTTTTACAGTCCTGATCTAGTTTTGTGATCTCCCAGCTGTCATGAGTTTGTTTGGAAATCACAAGCTTTTAAAATAATAAATGTTGTGGGGATGCCTCGGGGTCCTGAAACCTTCAGGGAGACACACTCAAGCATTTCGCCACAGCCAGGAGTGCTTAAAATTTACTTTTTAAGAAGTCAGAGAAATTCAATTGTTTTAACATTATTATGAAGATCCATATGTTGCCCAAAGACATGTCTCTTGACCACTCTAAACCAGCCCTCCTGTTTACTGGCCCACTAGGAGGTTGTTTGAGTACAGTAAGTCTGCCTTGTGGCTTTTTTGACACAAGTGGGGGAAGCCAGGCCCAAGGTCACCCCTTTGTTATGCTCTTTGTTATGTTTCAGTGTGTATCCCTGTCAGAACAATCCCACACAGGCAAAGCACCAGGAACAAAGATTTATTTAAGAAAGAAACACAGAGCATCACTGAGTCTGGCAGCCTTGTCTCTGCTTGCTTGCCTTGTGCTCCCAGCTTCAGTCAGTGAAACTTCCTGTGAGGAGGACAGAGGGGACTTCCTGACAGAAACCAGGAAGCTCTCCCCACACACTTGCCATTCGCAGTCTGCAGCTTGTAGTTCCCATGGTGGCAGCTGCTGCTACTTCTGAAGCATACCAGACTTCGGGCTACACTAGAACACATCTCTGCTAAATTTGAAATACCTTCTTTTCAATTGTATCCATAAGTCCATTCTCTTTCATAAAAATATTTCTTGCCTAAATTCAGTTGTAGTCTTTCGATCCTAATTTGATCCTAATTTGATCGTGTTAAATTAGGACTGAATAAGGACTTAGAATACTTATCTCCCTACAAAGGCAATTTTCCCTCTTTTGGCATTCAGTCCTTCCCATCAACTGCTGGGAGTCAGCTATGTCCGCCTGGATTGTTATGGCCTCCTTAACACTGGTCCTACACTTGAAAAGTAATTCCCTTCTTTTGATATGCTAGTACATATATATGGTACACCTGTGATTTCCACCTTACACATCTGATAATGTGCTTTTTACCCATGAAAGTTTATGTCCAAATAAATGTTAGTATTGAAGGCGCTACAAAACTCCTCATTGTTTTTGTAGATACACACTACACAGCTGCCCCTCTGAGTAATTGTTTGAAATTTTGTTTGCTTGGGGTCATCCTATCTCTTCTCCGTACTATCATGGTGTTTCATTACACTTGACCTGTTGACAGATTACATCACAATCTAGTTCTATAAACAGAGTTGTCCAGAAATCTTGCCTCCTCAATCCCAGTTTTGCATTTTGTACACTGCATGGATTCCAGGCACTTGTTTTGAAGGTGACACATCTAAGAATGTGGAATGCAACCCTTTGCTCATTTGGATAAAAGCTTCGTGGAAGCAGTGAGCTCAGTCCAAGAAAGAAGCAGTGGCCTGAGTAGGGCAGAGGTCACCACACTTAACTCAAAAACAATGTGTAGAGCCGATTTCAATAACATTAACTAGCTCCTATCTATACTCCTTGACTACAGGTTGGTGGCTGTTGGCATGGGGGAATTTATCTTAAGAATAAAGAAACATTGATGTGCAATAGTCAGAGTACACTCAGAAAGATTCTATAGGTAAGGAAGGAATCAAGCAACATATTTTGAGTTAATTTAGTGAAAGATTCCTGGCTGGCAATGTCAGAAGCAGAGTTTCTCTAGTCATAGTACAGAGATTTGCAGTGTGAGTTTGCCCACAGTGCTCAGACCACGTGCCTGAACCCTGATCTTGAGGATTCTGTTCAAACTGAGATGGTTTGGAAGAGACAGCTGACTGGAGCACAGGTTGAACCTCTCTAATCCATAACTCTCTCTTCCGGCAACATCTGTTGTGTGGCATGATTTTAGTTAGCCGGACGACCACTTATCACGGGTATGGCCGAGTTTCCCATGGTCCCATGTAGTTTGTTTGTTCTGTGCTATTATTTAGCTCTAATTTAGCCCTAAATATGTTCAAAGAGCCCAGTAATCAGGAAAAGTGTTTGCAATGCTGCTAGACAATATTGGCCTCCCGTGGGCTGGCACATTCTCTCGCCTGGCACTGCTCAGGTCCTGAGGGTGCCAGAGCAATATTCATCAATGAGCAAAGAGGTACTCCAAAGCAGACCACCTGATACTTATGACTTCTTTGAAACAGTAATGGCATAAAGGTCAGTTGAAATGAAAAAACTAGACTAGAAAATGAATATATTAATAAATCTTATTGTTCATCTTTAAGGTGCTACTGGTCTGCTTTCTTTGTCATATGGGAGTCGTAAGAATTAATGGTGTGATACAAATCCCAACTTCACCACAATATTGTATCATTGCCAAATTTTGTTTAATTAACTTTTCCTGTTCTCTTTAACAGACAAAAAAGGAGAAGTTAGGGCTAAACCACAGAGCTCTCTTCCCTGAATTGAACACAAGTTAACTGTGAGACATTCTTTAATAAAGAAGTGTCTATAACACAACCTGAAAAGGCCAGATAGAATAATTCTAAAATCTGTGCATGAACTTGCTGACTTTGCACATTAAGTTGAGATCTACTGAATCCATTTTCTTCAGATGTGGGCTGTTATTTAAGTATCACTGGGAACAACAAAATACACTGAGTTTGGTGCTTTTGTCTTGAGCTGATTTTGAGTTATGTGAGGAGTGCAAAAACTCCACTTGGAACATATGGGGAAAGTGGTTTGTGGAGATCTTCTTTTTCTGACGCAACTCAACAGCTGAACCAATTTTGCTCAAACTTTCCAAGAAAACTCAAGCTGTGCCCAAACCCAGCATATTTCAGACCCAAAGGAATTTGTTTGAAAAAAGACTTACTACTAAACTGAAAAGGGAGAAAGCTTAGCATGAATGCTAGAAGTCAACCTTAAATGTAGTGGGGACAATCCTTGCAGGTGAGGCTATGTTTTAGCACTAGCAGGGATGGTCTTAAGATTTACAAAGTGTGTAGCAACAGGAGTACTATATAGCTACAAGACAGGAAATCAGGTCATAAATTCTTCTTCCTGCATAAATTCTGATTCCATTCCCATTGCCAGAGGAGAGTGAAGGCCTGGCAGCAAGAGACTGCTTCCCCTATATCCATGCTTTGCCAAAGATGCAGATTATGTTGGCGGGTGAGCTTCAGAGTGTCCACAGGTGGACCACTTACTTTGTTCCTTCTTAATACCAGCTCTGTTATCCTCACTGTGATTTTGTCCTTACGTGGAATATTTGAGAGCTAATGGCCAGAGAACCTGATTTAATTTGGAGCATTTTTTTCCCCTTTGTGCCTTAATTTCCCAGTGATTATCTGGCGTGTTTTTTCCTTTCTTCCAGAATCTCTCCCATGTGGTGCTATGCCCTACGTCTTTTCATCATTGCAGCAACTTCACATTTTTTTCCACGGAGATTATCCAGGGTAAAACCACACATCAAAGATATACTGCACTTAGCTTGCCCACAGCATCATAGCTAGAGAGTCCTTAATATGCGATATCCATCCCATGTTAAAAAAAAAAAAAAAAGGCACCACAAT
Source organism: Carettochelys insculpta (assembly GCF_033958435.1). Taxonomy (NCBI): domain Eukaryota; kingdom Metazoa; phylum Chordata; order Testudines; family Carettochelyidae; genus Carettochelys; species Carettochelys insculpta. The sequence goes on from NC_134137.1 coordinate 144,929,296, forward strand.
GCTTTAAAGAGGTGTTTCAAACCACTTAATTCCCCTGTAGAAATGCTGCTATTTTAGGTGACCGCTGTAGAAAATGGTAGTATGTTTTTCTATATAAGAGAGGTCTATTTGATAGTCCCATAAGCATAATAATAAAAATACTACTCGTTTTAATCCTTTTTATATTCCTAGGGTTCTCCCAACCTAACTGGTCTCCACTTTCTTATGCTTCCAAACAGGCTTCCGCTGTTTTCTTTGGGGGATGGAGGGGTGAGGAAGGAGGGCAGTAGACATTATTCCAGTTAAATGGCCTTTTAAATTTTTTAAATGTATATGGGCAATCAATCAATACAGTCATGTATGATTTTGAAAACCAATAGCTTTAAATTGCCCAGGGGTATTTTAAAACGTGATTAAAACACAGTATAATGTGCCAATGGTGCAGGCAATACCGTCGCTAAACATATCTTGTGATTCACTACTCTCTGCTTTTACTTTACTAGTTAGAAGTATGTTCCAGGACCTTTTAATTACCCTCCAGAGCACAGAGCATCATGTAGCTGTTATAACATCATCTTCCTGAGTTTCTCTCTGTATATTTGTGGTTGATAGGGAAGGATTTTTTTTTTAAGGGAGAAATTTCTTAGACCAGGACTGGGGGCAAATTCATCATCATGATACCTTCATGGTTACAGAAAAGTAAGTCCAAACTGGCTGCACTTGCAGGTGTAATTTGAGCCAAACCTCCCTAGATTAGTTGGTCCTGGAAGAAAAGGACTTACAGAGTATCTGTCTGGGTCAGGCCTGCCAACAGAGGTGCCCAGCAATTCTGAAGGAGCTCCTGGCCACCATTGCCGCTACTGCAGTGGCAGCAGTCAGTACGCCGTGCCTTTTAAATCTCTGTCGGAGCTCTTGGCAGTGCTCTTCTCTGCAGTGTGGTCCAGGTGGCTCTGAGGGCTGGAGGGTTGTGGTGGTGGTGGTGGCGGTGGCGGGGCAGGGTGCAGTGCAGGCTGGGTAGTGCTGAGGGCTGGCTACTCCGTTCTTTCCACTTGAGGCCATTCTCCTGGAAGCACAGAGCCATCAGTCCCCCACACCTGCCCCACACACTGCCTGGGAGCCCAGCAATCCTGTCAACCCCCCGGTATGGGCTGTGGCTCTGCCCTAGGCAGAAGACACATCATGTCCATAATGATAGGGATTCGTTCATAATAGAACAGGTAGGTTTTGGAGTACACTGTGAGGCATAAGGGCTGGCTCAAAACGCCTCAAACCCTGTACAGGGGAGTCGCTGATAATGAAGAGTGAAGGAAATTGGTAAAAATAATTTAAAGACTCTTAAGAGACTGGGAAGTAAGTATGAAAGTTGTTCATAAAATATGAGAAATTAAATACACTCGAAGCCTGGTTGCAGCTCTGCTTGCAAGTGGAAGTTGGGCTGGAAGAAAGTTCTAGACAGAAAATTGTTGTAATACACATCCCAAATATATGGGCTGGGCCCCACACTGACTGGGGAAGGAGTTGGGGCCAGCATAGTGTGGAAGGCATGTGGGAACACGGTAGAACCTTGTCCAAATGGGCATAGCAAAAATAATATATATGATAAATGACTTTTTCTTCATCAAGTATGGGTCAGTGAGTACCTCACCTTAGGTGCATGTGCACCATATACATGCAAGATCATCGTTTCAATTAGCTTTGTCTGTCAGGGCTACATATAGACACTCTGCTCCTTGTGCATCCATGGAAGGTCACAGCAGTCTCCCCAGCTTCTCTTCAGTTCCCTTTTGTTGCCCAGGGCGACAAGACTGAACTTGTCAAGCATCCAACCTGCTGCTAAGCCTAAAGACTTTAAAACATTTAATCACAGATGTATCAGGCATAGGTTAGGAGACCAGCTGGATCATCAAATACGCAAGGCACTTGGTCTCCAGAAGATGCTATCAAGATAGTATGTTGGTAATTCAACAATCCATAGTGCAGTTCCTGACAGACAACACATCTGCAACGCACTACCTATCTGCCCTGTTCTCACAGCCCTATGGTCAGATACCCCATCCAGACTCTGCACCTCGGTGCACCTGGGGTGTTTGCTCATTAAGTATCATAGACAAAAAGTGCTCTGAGCATGTCCTAGAGATCCTGATATAGAGCAGGAAGGATTTGCCAGAGGGATTTATTTATCAGATGGATGAAGTTCTCAATTTGAGTGGCCCGGTAGATCCAGATAAGCTTTGCTATCATGGATTTTTGATGACCTGCTTCATCTGTAGCATTCTGGCAAATCATTCTGCTCCATCAAGTTTGCAGGGCTCTTAGGATGCCATCCACCAGTATAGTCACACTCCATCTTCACTCATACAGCCCTCAGCAGCGCCTGGGCCACAGTTCTGCCCCTCCCTTCTCCCTGCAGCCGCATGCAATGGTGCAGCAGCGCTGCTGCAGAACTTCAAAGAAGCCCTGAGCTTTGTGCCCCTTGGAAGTGCCAGGACCTGGGACAACTGCTCCCTTTACCCCCTCCTACCTCCTGTCAGCAGGCCTGTTTGTAGGCCTCTATTCAACTCCCTTTCAGATTGCTCCTGACCTGAGCTGAACGCAGGCTCCCTACTTGGTATCACTATGTCCAGAAGACTGAATGAGCTTTGAGCACTTAAATGCTGAACCTCCACACTAGGGACATTAACAGATAACCAGTTCACTGGTAAGTCTCACCCTAAATGGATGAGGCTTACAAGTTATGCTTTACCAGTGGGGGTTGGAGCAGTCCCACTGCCGCTGCAGTCAGCAGGTATTCCAGTGTGGCTGGAGCAGCCCTCACCCACAGTGGGCCCAGCCTGGGAGCGCTGTGGGCAGGGGGTGCTCCAATGCAGTCAGAACAGCCCTCATCCTCGATGGGCTCCCCCAGCCATCCTGCCTGTTTAACCAGTTAATCTGTTAACCAATTAAATGGGATTTTTCATCCCTACTCCCCACATGACCTTTCAGAGAATGAAATAGTGCTGAAATTTCAGTCCAAAATCATCCCCAGAGAGGGGGGGTCTCAGAATTCGACCTAAATCAACCCATTATAGTACCTATTTCTTCTTGGAGACCAGCACTACATTGGAAATCAAGAAGTTCTGGACATTTCCAGCATCTTGTGTCAGCAGGACCAAGTCTTTGAGGCTGTCTGCTCATTTGATTCAGGCTGTGGCTGGCCATTCCAAGAGCCAGGCCTCTCACTCCAAAGAATATCTAAGTAGATAACCCAACATACCATACCATGGATAAATGCAACATACCATGCAGTAGATAAATGCAAAGGCAAACTTCACAATGTTGCTGTTCTGTATAACGGCCAACTGGTACCACATTTGGCATAAAGCAAAAATAGGGTTCTGCTCACTCTGGGAAAGAAGAGCCATACAAATACACACAGAAGGAGTTAACAATGCCACATCAGACACATTCTTTCTCCCCCCAGTGTGTGGTTTTTTTTCTTTTGTTAAAGTGCAAAATTAACTGCAGATGATGATAACATGAAATCTGTCAGGGGAGCAAATGCACAATTACAAAATGGAGAATAAGTAGAGAGGTGGTACTACTGCTGAAAAGGATCTGGTGGTTGTAATTGATCAGCAATCGAATCTGAGTTAAGAATGTGAAACAGTTGTGAAACACGCTCGTATCATTCTGTGGTCTATTAACAGGAGTGTCACACATAAGAAATAGGAGATCGTTTTCCCATTCTCTTGCCACTGGTAAGTCCTCCACTGGAGTACACTGTCCAATTCTGGGTGCCACACTTCAGGAAAGATGTGCTTGCCATTAATGTTCTATAGCAGCAGTTACTGAAGTGTGGGTAACCAGGGCTGGCTTATACTTGTGAGACCCCATGAGAAAGCCCAAGCCCTACCACCCAGGGGGATAGACTAAGACTAAGAGTTTCAGCCCTGTGTGGCTGGCCTTTAATGAGGGACTGAAGCCCTTGGGCTTTGACATTAAGCCTCCCCACCCCACCCCCTTCCCTCAGAGCAGCAAGGCTCAGGCAGGCTCAGGCTTGAGTTGCCACTCAAGGGTCATGTCGTAATTTTAGTTCTCAGAAGGGGCTTGTGGTGCAATGAAATCTGAGAACCCCGCTATAAACATCTGACAGCATTATGCTGGAGTTTGATGGCTTCACTCTGCTGTAGGTGGAGCAATGCTGTAATAATTTATTAATGCAGTTTGTTGGTTATTGAAATGTTCAGGGTGTGCATATATTGGCTTAGTTTAATAAATACTGTAAGGAAAACTAAGCAGGGATGGGAAAAATTAGATAAGCCACCCTAAGGGAACACTGAAGAGCTAGTGGTTAAGAGACAATGCAAGGATAAGAAAAGGCCTGGAAACCAGATCAAAAGGACAATATATTTAGAAATACTCTCTCAAGAGGAGCCGTTGTTTGGGGGGTACTCTACCAGAGGTGAGCAATAATTTTTGATCTGAGGACCACTCCAAGATTTTGGTAACTGGTCAAAGGCTGCACTTTTATATAGTGGGAGTGCAGGGTCTGGGATGGAGGTTGGGTACTGAAAGGAGCTCAGGTTAGGGGAATAGGATGCAGGAGGGAGCGGGGGTCTGAGTGGGAGTTTGGATGAAGGAAAGAATTCAGGCCTGGGGGAAGGGTGTGGGAAAGAGTGCAGGGCCTGTGTGTGAATTGTGACCTGAGGGAGAGGGCGTGCAGAGGGGTTAGGTGGTGACCTGGGGCAGGGAGTTGGAGGACTGGGGTGCCAGAAGAAGGCTGTGACCCAGAAGTGCTTACCTAGGCAGTTCCGGCTAGCAGTCCTCTGAGGTAGGATTCCCTGAGGCAGGCTCCATGTGGCTCTCTTCTCCAGATGTTGAAGGGGAGCGGGAGGAAGGCTTTGCATGCTGCTCTGTCCCATCCCACCCCCAGCAAAATTTCTGAGCTACTATTGTTCAGAAACAGGGGTTTGGAGCAGAGAGCTACCCATGAAGCCCTGTGCTGCTTTAAGTAGCTTCCTGTTATGTGCCTGGGGCTTCCAGTTTCAAGGGGCTGCTGAAATGGACTGACCCATGCGGAGCTGGAGCCAGTGGTCACTTACCGTGCAGGGGCAGGGCTGCATCAGAGCAGCCTGGTGGCTGGGGCACACTGTGGGTGGCCAAGGGTGCAGCAGGACCCATTGGGAGGGTGCAGCAACTGGGAAGGCACACCTGCCTCCCTCCCTGCTCTGTGGGATGTTGCAGCCCCCTCTCAGTGGCCCCTCCACCGCCAAGCAGCTCCCATTTGCCTAGGGCCACCAATTAGTTGGGACCGGCCCTGCTTGAGGGTTCTGGTGAGGTGGCTGTAGGCCGGATCCAGTCGTTTGGTGGGCCCAAGCATGTGCAGGAGAGTCTTTGCCATCTGCTGTATAATCTGCCATTTTTCTAAGAGTCAGTCTTGCTCTGCTCCTTTCAGTAAAAAGTCAGTCCAGCAGCAAATTCTTGCATTGCTACGTCGGTCTGGGTTTCCTGTCCCTCCCTGGGCTTTGGACTTCCTAGTTTCATTTATTTTCAGATAAAAATATCCTGGTGCTTGGAAGATTATTTGATTTCTGCCCTTAAAAGACCTTCTATAGTTGTCTTTATGACCGGCTGAATTCCTTGTAAGATAATGCCTGCCCCCACCCCTCCCAGTTGTCTGCTCAGAGCAGATTGTCAATTTACTATAAAACTCCCTAGTGTGGCTGTGCTCAAATGGACAGAAACTCAGAAAACGGAGCTCTGGCGCTATGTCCTTTACACTCCTACTTCAAAAATTAAAGGAATAGAAAAAGAGAGATTAAAGAACCATAATTTAAAACAAGAAAATAGGAAAGTGGATTGGGAGGAGTTGAGCACAGTGTCAGGAAAAGATCTGTCACGCTTTTCCCTGTGTTTCAATTACATGAATCAGTACATTTCCTAAGAAATTCATGAGGCCAGATTCTGCCTTTACCTGCACATGTGTAGCTTCTATTGATACACACATGGAATCTGTGTGTTTATGTCTGAGAGCAGAATATGATCCAGACTGTTTAGGATTTTATTAATCTTGCCAGCCCATGGCAAAGGTACATTTTTTCTGCTAAGGAATTTCAAATGCTGAAGAGCTGCTTCTGTCAGGTAATCTAAGAATCTTTGAAATCCACATTTACCTCCAGTTTTTGCTTGTAAACAACAATTGGGCTACATCTACACTAGCATTCCTCTTTTGAAAGAGGCATGCAAATGAAGGAAATTGAAAATGCAAATAAGGCACATATTTACGTATCTGGCACCTCATTTGCATATTCTTTCAAAAGAAGAAAAGCAGTATAGATGCAGGTTTTTCAAAAGTAAACTCATCTTTGAAAAAGTGTTTCCTCCTTAAAAAAAAAAAAGGTGGGGCTTGCTTATGAAAGGAAGGGGCTAGCGTTGACATAGCTGAAGACTACATCTACACGAGCATTCCTCTTTTGAAAGAGGCATGCAAATAAAGGAAATCAAAAATGCAAATGAGGCACAGATTTACATCTCTGGCACCTCATTTGCACAAAGAAACTTGCACTTCTAATAGAGTTTGCATCGTATATGTATTCCACCAGCCAGCTAGTGTACCTTTGCTTAAGGTTTGCGGGGAGAGAAATTTAGTGTTGCTATGTTAATCATTTTATGCTGGGTCTGCGTGAATTACATGGACCACATATGGTTTTCAAGGCTTGGCTGTAATGACAGTGGCAAACCTTGCCTTTGAAGGTAAGTAAGACCATCACCCCAGAACTGGGAAGGTTCTTTGAGCTGCACTGAAGAAGCCCACCCACTCTGCTTAGTATCCTCCCAAACCAGGGGTCTCAACATTAGTTTATGTTTGTGCCAGTGCCAGATGTCAAATACCCCCTGTGAGCCAGCAGGCATCCCCCTTTGGCAGGGCTCCAGATGGTGCATGGAGGGGTCTCCATGTGTTTCTCTCCCCACGCATCTGCCTGCGCACATTCTCTCCCCATGTATCCCTCATCCCTGCCTGATGCCCCTGGGCTATTTAACCCCCAGCTCCCCCAGAATGCCATGGTGCCACCACCAGTAGGGCAGCAGGGCTAGAGTGGCTTCCAGCTGCAAGATCTGCGGCACTGCCAACACAATCATGTGGCCCAGTGAGGTGTGTGCAGAGCCCTCCCATCCATAGGACAGTTCAGTGCAGTTCCTCCAAGCTCAATATTTTGGGAGACCCCACAGTAGCTGCTCCGCCTATTTTATGGATGGGATGGTCTCCCATCTTCACGTTAGCCTGTGGGGCCCTGGGTGGGCTAGAGCCAGCAGCTGCGGCCAGGTTCCCCCTTCACTCACTACAGCCTGCTCTGCTCTGCTACCATCTTCTCTGAGTCAGCTCATGCTGGGACTGGGGTACTCTGCCTCCTGCTACCACAGTGAACCTGAGCCTGGGAAATGGCAGCACAGCAGAGGCTGCTGCATTGGTCTGCATCTCTGTGGCTCCCAGGAATGCAACCACTGCTGCCACCCTCTGCCAGCCCCCCACCAGTTCCAGTATTCCCTGAGGCCGTGTTCCTCAGGGGAGAGGGCTTGAGGGAAGGAGTGTGATGGAGCAGGGGTGGGAAGAGGTGATGGGGCAGAGCATGAGCTGGACATTGGGAAAGGGTACAGACCTCCTCTAGGGCCACAGGGACTCACATGACAGCATCTGCATGTGGACGGAACTGTAGAACTGCTTGGGCCACAGACAGCCCTCAGGTTGTGAGTTTGAGACCCCTGTCTCAAACCCTGTGCTTACTATTAAATGTCTTCTGGAGGCTGCATGATACCTGCCACCTCTATCCTGTCGTCAGGTAGCCAACCCCCCGCCCCCCCTCCCCGCCAGCCCCATAACTCCTCTAGGTCTTCTGAGAGATTATCACATTATGGAGATGTGCATGATATACTACAGGTATCATTTTGTTTTGGCACTACAAATGGATAGAGCTGGGATTTTAGGTTAGTGCCATCACTTATTTCCCATTGTGGCCCCTTTGATTATAAGGTTTCCTTCAAGCAAATAGTGTTATAGACTTATGCTTACTTTTTCAGACATGGGCTGATGAGCACCATCATCTCAACAGAATTCTGAAGGCATCCTAGCTTAGTGGGCTCAGAATTTTATGCAAATGTTTTGCTCAGGGTGAATATATTTTTTCTGTTGAAGCAGGCTTTAGGAACAATTACATTTCATACATACTGAACTCTTTAAAGCAAAAATTGCTTCCAAGAAATGTTGACTCTCAGTCCCGCCACTCTTGCACTGTCCATGTAGTGATTGGTGGGAGGGGTTTTTTGTTGATTTTGTTCTGAAACATCTGGAAAAGTTTCATGAATTTACTAATTTTGTGTTTTTTCCCCTCTTACAGGCAGTAATATGGTTAATGCAGGAGACATGAATGGTTCTGGCAATCTGATGGATTTCCTGGATGAGCCTTTCCCTGATGTTGGGACATATGAGGATTTCCACACCATTGATTGGCTAAGAGAGAAATCACGTGATACTGACAGACATAGGAAGGTAAATCAAACCCAGGTTGCCAACTATGATTCTTTATTTGAAAAGGACAGACTTTGGAAAATTAAGGGAATTAGTTAAAAAAATCTGCTGGACTGAAGAACTCAGGGTCTTAAATATAGAGGCATTTTCAAATCAACTATACCAAAGTTATCAGAAATCTGCCTCCCAAGCAAGGGGAAGAAACTGAGAGAGAGAGAGAGAGAGAGAGAGAGAGATTGGCTGTAGACCCACCTCGATAAATAATCACCTCAGAAAAGTTAGGAGTAAACAGAGCCTATAAGGAATTGAAAAAGATGTCGATGGACAAAGAAATTACTCTATGCCAGTTAGAAAATATCAGAATAAAGTGACAATTGTTGAAAGTCAAACTGAATTAGCTCTGGTTAAGGAAATTAAAATAAATAATGAGATTATATTTTAGTTATATAACTAGAAATAGACTAAGGAAGGCTGAGGTTGGGCCACTATGCAGTATGGGATGGGAAGGAGATGAAAGATAATGTAATTACAGCCCAAAAAGTAAATGAATACTTTGTTTCGGCTTCAATAATGTTGAGCATTGGTGTGCCGGCAGTACAGATGGTGGAAATGAGGTGGAAGAAAAAATGAAAGAGCTCAATGTGCTCAAAAAAGGCATACCAGACATTTTCTACCTCAGAATAGTGAAAGAATCAGTGCATGAAATTGCTAGTACAACTACAAGGATTTGTGAGAAATTTAACTTTAGAAGATAGTACCATATGACTGGAGGCTAGCTAACATTGTACGTATATTTAAGAAGGTGGGAGTTGGGGGGGAGTGATCCAGGCAATTACTGACCTGTTAGTCTGACCTCGTAGTGTGCCAGGTTTCAAAACATATTGTGAAAGAAGGAATAATTACAGTAATAGAAAGGGGATGAAGTGTACTGAAGACTCACTCGCTTATACCTACCTGACAGGTTCTCACTCACATGTTCCATGTCTAATTGATTGCCATATGTGGTATTAGAAAGAACTTTTCCCTCAGTCTAGACTGACAGTGATTTTTGTTTTGTTTGTTTTTTTTTTGCCTTCCTTTTCAGAATGGAGGTGCAAATCAACGGCCAGAAATATCTGAGAATATCTCACAAATAACAAGCAGTCCTGTGGTACCTTAGGTTATGTCTAGATTGCCAAGAACTGTCGGCAAAGATACGCACCTTATGCAATGCATTTGCATATCTTTTGCCAACAGTTCTGTTGGGATAGGCCATTTTGACATTTGGCCCATCCACACAGGACCAAGTGTCAGAAACCCCCAGTCTGTTGAGACATCCCTTCTTCTTGGTGGAATAAAGTGTACAGGGATGTCTACAGAACGCTCCCAACCAGCAGATCTCTTCTGAGAGATCTGCAGTCTGGATTTGCACTCTGTTGACAAAACTTCTGTCAATAGAAGTTTTGTCAACAGAAGCCTGAAATCTACCCATAGCTTCAGAGACTAACAAATTTGTTAGGTCATGAGCTTTTGTAGGTAAAACCACTTTAAATGATTTTTCCCTATGAAAACTCACAACCTAATAAATCTGTTAGTATCTAAGGTGCTACATGACTGCTTGTTATTTGTGAAGCTACAGAGGCACATGGCTACCCCTCTGGGAATATGTCACTCATTCCATTCCCTGCCATTGCAGGGGCATTGGTACATCTTACTCTCCTCTGTTCTCTCCTGGTGGCACACAATAGTCCAGTCTCCTGAGGACTGTAATGCTTTGGTTTAACTTTAGTGGTTGGGTTTAGTGTGTGGGTAGTGTGTGGTGCTGGTATCCAGTGATATATTGGACAGACTCGATGATCTGGTGGTACCTCATGGCCTTTAGTTGTTGGGTTTAGTGTGTGGGTAGTGTGTGGTGCTGGTATCCAGTGATATATTGGACAGACTCGATGATCTGGTGGTACCTCATGGCCTTAAAAGTTTATGACTTTTTGTGTAAGAGATACAGACTAAAACACAAATGCATTCATCAACAAATGACCAAGTTATATCCACCCCTAAAGCAGGAAACTATTGTTTTTGGAACTGTGGTATCTCATCTCATTCTGCATGCCCTGGGTATTGAGCAGAACCTCCCAAAAGATGGTCATGATTTCCTTTCCATCATTTGTGATTTCGTCTGTTAGTATGAAAAAAAAAAAGAAGAATCATTGTATTGAATTTTGTGGTTTAGAGCGGAAATGATAAGTAATTAAGATTGAACAAATTCACTTTGAACAACTTGATTGCAATCTCTATAAAGTCTTTTAATTGTTCAGTCTATCTGTGTTCAAGTAAGAGTCTTCCTTTGTAGATGTGACATAACAAAACTGACTTTTATGAATCTGTGTATGCATTTTTTTTTCAGATTACAAGCAAAAGTAAGGAATCCATATTGGAATTCATCAAGAGTTTGTTGGATGCCTGGTCAGGATGGGTTGTAATGCTTCTCATAGGACTACTGGCTGGTATGTACAAAAGAGCAGAAATGCTATGTCTTGAACGCTGTCACAATATTCCTGCAGAACCATCCATTTATGTTTTTCTTACTTTATCTACTCCCTGACTTTTCAAGGTGGGTGAGTTGAAGAGACAGTTATGCACCCACACAGTTTTCATACTTCATTTGGAAAGTCTCACTTTGAGAGCGGAGCAAGAAAAATTGGTCTTTACGAAGGAATGTGATTTCTGTATTGCTTTTGAAAATATGCCTCTGAGTGAAAATACCTTTCCTCCTTGATGGTGTGTTTTAACTCTCTCAGCTGCTGATTCACATGTTCCTTTTAAATCTTGGTGAATTTTAACTCCATGGATGGATATTTTGATGCAGCAAGAGTGTCCCTGGTAGAGTACATTAAAAATGTAATTCTCCAAAGCCGTAGATTCACTGTAAACTGGGTTATCTCTTTAGACAAGCTTGAAAAAAGAGCTGACAGACAACCAATTTCAGACGGACTTCGAGATCTGCTCTCAAATCACAGAGACATTACATATTTAGAAATAAACTCAGATGGGAAATTCATTAATTTCCTGAGTTGCTCCTGTCTCCTATTCCATTTAGTATGTCTTCCAGTTTGGAAAGCTGCACTCAAGTTACCAACCTAAAACAGTGGCCTTGAATAGTTTTTATGCTGCCTCAGTTTTATCAAGGTGATTATGGCTTCAAGATAATGTGATGCCAAGTTTTACACATTATGTTCTCATAAAAATTGTGTGAATCTCCTGATTTAATGAATTTAAAGTTAGTACGTTTAATATTGTTGTTCAGAACAGTGAAAGCTTTTTGGAACATTATAGCTAAAGGGAACTGGTACATTTCTGTTGAAGTGAAATTTTGGCAAAATAAGCTGTTTCACAGAGATGTATACATTTCCACAAAACATTTGTTGGGAAGATGAGAGAGCAAGTGGGTGTATGACTGACTAACTCTGAAGCCTGGTGGATAGGGTACTAGTCTGTGATATGAGAAATGCAGGTTTAAGTCAATGCTCTGCCTGATTTGGAGAGATTTGGGATGAAAAATTGTGCTCTGAATGAGGAACTTCCAAAGCTACGGATTGACCCTCTCTCATCCGGCACCCTTGGGACCTGACTGGTGCCTGATGAGAGAATTTGCCAGACCACAGAAGGTCAATATAGTCTAGCAGTATTACCAACACTTCTACTGCTTACTGGCTCTTAGAAAACATTTAGGGGCAATTTAGAGCTGTATAATAGCACAGAACACTGACAGTCATGACTGGTGGCTATAAACGAACTTTTTGGGACTGCAGGAAACTTGGCCACATCCATGATAATTGGTCATCTGGCTAACTAAAATCATGCTGGATTACAGCTGTTGCTGCATGAGCGAGTTCTGGATTAGAGACATTCAACCTGTGCTACCCCAATCATCCAGCCATACAGCCATATTCTCACTGTCTCATTTCAATGTGGAACCAGAACATTGTGAAACCTCCAAAGTTGATGCCAAATGGAATGGTTGTAGTTCAGATATGTCATGTAAGTATGTTGAAATTAGATTGGAACTAGTTAACGCAGGCTATGTAATTCCACCCTTTTCCCTAATATGGGTATACCTTTTATCTCAACCAGATAAATCATAACAAAACATGTTATCCTGCATATATGCTAGGTTTGTGATTAGGCTGGGCTTATAAAGTTAACAAATATTAACTACTTTAGACATGCACTTTGCCCCTTCATTGACTACTGTACACCACAAACAGCCTACAACAAATTTAAATCCACCAAATGTGCTTTCCAGTGTCCCCTTTACCAAACAATCCCATTCAAACACATGAGATGATACCTAAATCTTGTCTTGTAGTACACTTCATCACTGTGGTGGCTTGATGTAGAAGACTTCCTGTTTGACCTGGTTTTTACAGGTGTTCAGGTGTTGTTTCACTCAGCATTGCAAGGCCTAAGGGATCTCGATGGCTAAGTTCCATCTTAAAAAGTGATTTCGGCACTTGGGATCCTAAATTTCACTGAAAGTCAGTAAAACTAGCCTCACTTTCAGCCAATGAGGAGCTTTATCTTCCATTGACTTCCTTGGAGTTGTTTTCAGTATTTATGGAAATCAGGCCCAAGATTTACTGGTCTTAGGGCTCTGCCTAACCTACTAGTCTGTAATACTAGTCATTAGTCTTAATACAGGTCATTCAGCCTTTCCACGTCTCAGTTTTCTTACCTAAAAAATAGACCACACATGCAGCACTTTTATCTGTTAGCAGATGTCAGAACATTTCACCACAGCAGCCTAATTTTACAGTCAGCCTAACTGCACTGTTTTCTAAGAGAGGCACTGTAGTGTAATGGATGAGATATGAGCCTATCACATCAGAGGTCTGGTCATATATCTTCAGCTCTGCCACAGATTTCCTTTGAGACCTTAAGCAAGTCTCTCTATCCAATAAAAAGAATTGTATAATCCTCATTTATTCCACTTGTAAAGTGATATGAGTATGAATTTACCCAACAGGGCAAAGTATAAGGCTTCTCTAAGTATCTGTCTACATTGCATATCCTGGGCAACAGTGTGTAGGGTATGTACAGCAACACGCCTCAGTGAAAAGGCAGGCTGCATCTACACTGTGAAGTGTAACTACGTGTGTCAATAAAAGGCTCTGGCAGGGGGATATTTATAGCCCGCCTGAGGTGTGTGTGTAGAGTACAGACTCAACCAGCTGCCAAAAGCAGGATTCAGGGTAGATGTACTTAAGCAAATCTTGGAAAACATAGATAAACATGAAGGTCCATCAGAAGATGAAGTGGGACAGAATTCTGTACATTTTGGATGAGACAAAGGATTAGAGGATTCCTCGCATTAGTCACAGATCCAGTGGGGTTGACAGCTACCTTGGGCCTGGCTCTGCACCCCCCAGAAGCGATGGGGTCCAGAGCTGAAGAAGCAGGGCCTAGGATAGAGCTTAGCGCTGTTCATATCATGGCACTGCCCCTCCTTGGTTGCCCCCCACAGCTGCCTGGAGTGGCAGAGCAGCACTGCTTTGGCAGTTAAAAGGGGCCTGGAGCTCCAGCTACTTCAGCAGCAATGGTGGCCAGAGCTCTGGGCCCCTTTGAACCACTGGGCCGCAAGGCAACCGCCTCCTTTGGTCCACCCCGACTCTATTGGCAATCCTGTGCAAATCTTGTGTTTTCCTGATCCAGTTTGATTCTGATAATAAAGTCATAGAACTGGAAGGAAACTGGAGAGGGTCATCATCAAGTCCCTGGCACTCATGGCAGGACCAAATACCATCTAGACCATACCTCTCAGCTGTTTGTCTATTCTTCTCTTAAAATCTCCAATTATGCACATTCCACAAACCCACTAGGAAATTTAGTAGTAGTAGGTAGGCTGTTGTGTCCAACGATGATGTTTTGAGTTTGCACAGGCTCATTGGTTGTGCACTCACATGTGGCTGAGGAGTCCAAGCTTTGAACGGCATGGGCGTTCACAGTGGGGCAAGGGAATTGTCCTGGCTCTGTTGTGCAGCTGCTGCTTTTGCTTTCTTCCTTTCATGAGCATCAATGAGGTGTACGTGTCACTGCTCTTCAAAGTTGTCATACGTGTGTCATACAAGAGCACGCCAGCCTGTTCGGTCTTTTGCACGCTGCTCTAGCTGATCTGGTTTTAAACCAGCATGAGCAATGTTGGCCTTCATGCAGTCTTTATACCTCTTGTGAGGCCTACCTTGATTCCTTTTGCCCTGAGAGAGTTCACCATAGAGGAGTGACTTAGGGATTTTTGACTCCTCCATTCATATGACATGCCCTATCCAGCGAAGCTGGGCTTTCAGAATCATGGCTTCGATGCTCATGGTTCCTGCTCTGTCCAGGACTTCCAGGTTTTTAACTCTGTGCTGCCATCAAATATGCAGTATTGACCTCAGGCTGTGTGCGTGGAAGCGCTCCAGCAGTTTTATATGTTTTCTGTGCAAGTTCCAGGTTTCACAGCCATACAGAAGACTGGTCAGGACTACAGCCTTCTACACTTTGGCCGTGTCTACACTAGCCCCAAACTTCGAAATGGCCACGCAAATGGCCATTTCAAAGTTTACTAATGAAGAGCTGAAATGCATATTCAACGCTTCATTAGCATGCGGGCAGCCACAGCACTTCGAAATTGACGCGCCTCGCCGCCGGGCGTCTCATCCCAACGGGGCTCCTTTTTGAAAGGACTCCGCCTACTTTGAAGTCCCCTTATTCCCATGAGCTGATGGGAATAAGGGGACTTCAAAGTAGGCGGGGTCCTTTCGAAAAGGAGCCCCATCTGGACAAGCCACGCAGCGGCGAGGCGCGTCAATTTTGAAGTGCCGCGGCCGCCCGCATGCTAATGAAGCGCTGAATATGCATTTCAGTGCTTCATTAGTAAACTTCAAAATGGCCATTTGCGTGGCCATTTCGAAGTTTGGGGCTAGTGTGGACGTAGCCTTTCAGTTTAGTGGACTGTCAGATATTGTGCTGATTCAACACTTGCTGTCTCAGACATCCTAGTGCCCGGCTGGCCTGGCAGATTCTGGCATTGATTTCTTTGTCAAGGGAGCCATCATTGGCTATCGCACTGCCAAGGTACTTGAACTCCTCTACTGTTTTTAACTCTGTTCCTTCAATAAAGATTGAAGCAGGGAGAGCAGCAGATCCTGGAGCAGGTTGAAACAGCACCTCGGTCTTTCCTAGGCTGATGGTCAAACCGAAGAGGCAAGTGGCATCAGCAACCTTGTTGATGATGAGCTAGAGATCAGATTCCTTGTGTGCCATAAGTGCACAGTCGTCAGCAAAAAGGGCTTCAAGGATGAGCCTCTCAAGGGTCTTGGTTTTAGCAGTCAGACGACGAAGGTCGAAAAGTGACCCATCAAGTCTGTATTTTATGGAGACTCCATGGTCCAGGTCCCTAACTGCGTGTCTGAGGATGCACGTGAAAAAGAGATTGAATAACATTGGAGCCAGCACGCACCCTTGCTTTATACCATTGGATATCTCAAATGGATCTGAGGACTCACCATTTGAAAGAAGAAAGACAGTCATGTCATCGTTGAACAGGCATATGAGGTTAACGAATCTTCTCGGGCAGCCAAGTTTTGACAGGATAATCCACAGGGCTTCTCTGTTGACGGTGTCAAACGCTTTGGTCAGGTCTACAAGGACAGCGTACAGATCCTAGTTCTGCTCTATGCACTTTTCCTGGACCTGATGAACAGCAAAGATCATGTCAATGGTGCTGCGGCCTGGGTGAAAACCACACTGCGCCTCTGGTAGGTTCTCCTCTGAGTTGCTGGTGATCAGACGGTTGAGGATGACTCAAGCCAAGATCTTCCCAGCAGTATAGAGAAGGGAGATGCCCCAGTAATTTCCACAGTCAGCTTTGTTGCCCTTTTTCTTGAAGAGTGAGATGATTGTGGCATCCTTAAAGTCTTTGGGCATGTCTTCTTCTTCCCAGATGCTGATCAAGATGTTGTGAAACCTAGGAATTTATTCCTGTGCTTAATTACCCTGACAGTTAGACAGTTTTTCCTAATGTCCAACCTAAACCTACCTACTCCTTGTAATAACCGTTTAGATACTTGAAAGCTTCTATCATGTCCCCTCTCAGACTTTTCCATATTAAACTAATCTAGTTCTTTCAATGTTCCCTCATAGGCCATGTTTTCTAGATCTTTAATTGATTTGTTGCTCTTCTTTGGGTTTCCTCCAATTTGTCCACAACTTTTGCAAAATGTGGCACCAAGAAGTGGATACTATTCTGCTGTTGAGGCCTAATCTATACAGAGTAGAGTGGAATAATTCTCATGTGTTGCTTGCAACACTCCAGTTAATAAATCCCAGAATGATGATTGCTTTTTTGCAAGAGTGTCATGCTGTTGAATCATATTTAGCTAGTGGTTCATTATGACCTCTGGATTTCTTTCTATAATACTCCTTCCTAGACAATCATTTCCCATTTGGTAATTGTATGATGGGCTGTTTCTTCCTAAGTGGAGTACTTTGCATTTGTTCATATTGAGTTTCATTCTATTTACCCCAGACCTAGACCATTTCAATCAGTAGGAGTTTTTTCAGCAATTCATAGAGCTTACTGCAAAACTTCCTTAGCTAGGCATGCTGAGGTAAATATATGGAGTTCGTGTAAATGTATAAATCACTATTATGCTATCCCCCACTGTTTCCATAGAAACTTGAGCAACAGAAATGACAAGCCACAAATACATATGGATATCTATCTATCTATCTATCTGTTCAAAAGCAAACGCTTGGATTGCTAGACCAGTTTTTCCCTTTGCTTCTATAGTGATCTCACATACCTTTCATTGGCATATCTGTGTTCTCCTTAGTTTGGAGAGCAGTTCTTTCCTTATCACATGAAATTCTTCATTGCTATCATATGGCAATATGATAGAATGGTGAGACATATTATCCCTCTTGATGTTGTGACAGTAAATATGATGTATTTACAAAGACATTGCAAAACCTTTCAGTTGTCTTTAAAGAGTTAATTCTAAATTTAACTTTTAAATACAATTTTAATAGGTTTTCAATAACGACATCTAGAGAAACCTGCGTAGAATAAGTCAAGATATGTACTGAACTCAGAGGTATGAAAACCTCAGGGCTGGAGGCTCATAACTCTGAAATATGCATAACTCTGAACAAAATGTTATTGTTCTCTCAAAACTGAACAACTGAACGTTGGCTTAATACAGCTTTGAAATTTTCGTATGCAGAAGAAAATAATGCTTTTAAACATCTTAATTTAAATGAAACAAACACAGAACTGGCTTCCTTGCCTTCTCACATTTTTTTAAGTGTTCCCTTCATTTTTTTCTTGGTACGTTTAACATAGTATTGTACTGTTTTTGCTTTTTTTTTTCGGTCTCTCTCTGCTGCTACCTTATAGTGTACTTCCAGTTTCAAATGAGATGTATGGTTGACCAGGCAGTTTGTAACTCTGGTGTTCACAGCTTTGCAGTTTTACCGTATGCTAGTTCTGTGGTGGAAGAGAGGCTTTAACGGTCCTATGCACTGATGCAAAATGCAATAGTGCTAAAGTAACTTTTCTGTTTTCACAATACAGGAGCTGTGGCTTATTATGGTGTTTGATTAGGAATTACACAGGAAAGTTAAGATCTGTAGGAATTCACAGCATATAGCAGAGGTGTACAAAGTGGGGCGTGGATTCACTCCAAAGGGGACATGAAATTTCAGTCGGGAGGCAAAGCACAATTGGCTGCTAGCTCTCAAGCTCATCTATCTCATTAAAAATGTTGAAATATGTTACTGTTTTGGGGTATGTGTATTCCCATTTATATATTGATTAATAAAGTTTTTGCCTTCTACAGGCTTATTTTCTTACATGTGCCAAAAGGGCTTTTGAATATGAACATAATCAAAATTTCCATTGGTTTGGATCACATTAGACAGGTTGGGGAGGGGGTGAGGTCTGCTAATTGCAGGGGCGAAAAGTGGGGCCCGATGTGAAAAGTGTGCTCACTTCTGAGATAGGGCACGTAATCAAGCGTTCTTTGGCCACTGGATGTCACTCTTGTGCTGTTTAAATATTTGAAAAGTCTGGCTTTGTGTAGGATGAAGCTTATAATGTATATTACGGGGGGGTTTATTCTTGGCTTCAAATTACTGTTAGCTAGCCACATCAAAGACTAAATTGTAGTCCCATTGATCTTAATGACTAAACTGTCATGAAATTCAGTAAGTCAGGGTTGGGATTTAACAATTTGTTTATTACTTAAATCTCTTATTTTAAAGATCAGTGTACTGGCAGCAACGGAAATATGCATGTGTGTGTACACACATGCACCCCTTTCCTAATCTAACATAGACAACAATTTCGCTGATTCTGCAGTCTCATATGTACATGTTGATTTCTCTGCACATGTGAAGTCCCATTAACTTCACTGGTACTCCAGCAGACAAATGGTGTGCTGGCTTGGATCAGAGTGTAGGATTGGAACCTGTGTCTGTATTTGGAATGGGATGTTCCATTTTAACAGAGGCAGTGCCAAGATTAGAATTATGGTAGTGAAAAAGAAGCATTGCAAACTAAACTAGAAGATGAGCGGATATTTTTAGAGAACCTCATTTCCTCCCTATAAACGCAAAGCTGTTTAGTCTAATTATTTGCATCATGTGTTTTGCTTCAATATAATCAGATTAATATGTGTTCCACTTAACTTTTTTTGTTTCCTGATCTTTTTTTTCAGGCACATTAGCTGGAGTTATAGATTTAGCTGTAGATTGGATGACAGATCTAAAGGAGGGCGTCTGCTTATCTGCATTCTGGTACAGCCATGAGCAGTGCTGCTGGACATCTAATGAAACCACATTTGATGACAGGGACAAATGTCCCCAGTGGCAGAAGTGGTCTGAGCTTCTAGTAGACCAGTCTGAGGTATGCAGGACTTCATTAGGCTGGAGACTGGGTAATACTAACCATCCCTGGAACATTCTTTTTTTCCTCCTACTCTGTAATATTTCTCTGCAGTCTGCCCCCTCCCCCACAGCCCGATCAAAACACATGCTGCCAATATTGTAACCAGAGGTTCCCACGTACATTTTCTGCTTAGCCTGTTACAGACCCCAGGTCTCAGGTATGTTTTGCTATAGAGACAAAGTCTGTTGAAATGAGGAAATCTCTTAGCTGTATCCTTACTAGAATAAAAGAATTATAATTAGAGCTGGATGAAAATTTTCAGATAAGTAGTTTGTTTGCTAAAAAATGCAGTGGTGGCAAATCTGTAACTGTTCACCAATTTTAACTGATTAAGTTTGGCTGGGAAAACTATCTCCAGTCTCTCTCTCTCTCTCTCTTTGTGGGTGTGAAGAACAGTGTTATGGGATTGTTCTCCAGCACCAATTTAAAAAAAAAGTCTTGAAGCTTCCTGAAGTCTTATCTGGTCAGGAAAAAAAATGCGTTTTGGATGTATTTTTATGGGCTAATGGGATAAGTCACCTCTGGCTTGAGGAATTTAGCAGAGTAAACAAAGGTTTGCCTGTAGCAGGGAGAACACCACCATTTTCACTTCAGTTTGACAGTGACATTTTAATCTAACACTCCATACAGTCTCTGAGAACCCAGTTATCACTGTACTTGGCCAATCTCAATAGTAATCCCAAAGATGCTGTTTTAGTTTTACATTCGTATTAATGCTGAACTGCTCTGCCAGGGGACATGCATTCCAGAGCTGATCTCACTACCTTCACTGGGATGTGTGTGTACATGCCATAGTTTTAAATACTAAGCAGGAATCTCTCTGTGATACACAGTGGCATGATTGTTGCATGGTATTTCAGCTGTTTTAGTATTTATAGACTGGTAGTTGTTTCTTAATAACATTAAAGAAACATTGTCCCTGACTAACTTGCTGAACTAGAGTGAATTTGTGGTCTATTAGAAATTCTCTGGATGGAGAAGATTTGGAAGGAAGGAGAAGAGGGAATATATAATCCACACAGGTCCTCCTGTCTTGAGGAAATCTACAGCTGGTCACTTATATCTTGGAGAACGTAAACAGAGAACATCCTCCAGGATATAGCTTTTCCTCATATGTACAAGAAACTCAACAGTCAGGTCTACTTTATTTTATGATTTGCAGTAAACATAACACATGAGTGTTTTAGTTCAAATGTAGTTAACACTGTCTCCATATTCAGGATGGGCTTATGATCAGCTAGGATATTATAACAATAAAAATAAGTTTTAGTTTGATCAAGTGACTTTCCCAGACCAACAGAATTTGTATGATTTGCAGTTGTCTACTGTTTCACTATAGATCTAACTGACTGTTGTTGTTGTACAATGGTAGCATCTAGGGACCCCAGTCAGAGACCGAAGCCGTATGGGAAATGTATACTTGCACAACAGAAGGTCAGTCCTATCTCTGTACAAAGTTTTAGAACTTCTAAGAACAATCAAAATTGATTTAATTACAATCAGGAGACGGAGAGATTTTGGTTCCCATTCATAAAAAAGTATTTTGGATGTACATTACACACCTTACTACACCTTACACAAGACATCCAAACAACAGACACAAGCACTGAGAGAACTGATTGCTTTGAATGTACATATGGAGCAATTCACAGAACATTTTGCGTAAAAAAGTTCTTGGAGAGTGTTTTTCCCAGATGTAATCTGTTCAGACTCTTCTATTTTCTGCACCGCTGTGGCTCTGCTGATCATATCTAATTGAATGTGACATTTTGGAACTCTAGATGTAGATAGATATGGTTTGCAAACCATTGCTTCCCTGTGGTTTTGGGCATTAGGGCTGCTTTAAGCCCCTTAAATATGTGGCCACTATGAATTCTGACACATCCTATGGGATCTGTCAGTATTGTTTTAATTATAATCTTTTTGTGAAACCTTGCTCCCCCAAAAGAGAAGATATGAAAATAAATCAAACTATGCAGAAAGCTATGCTTTAATAAAAGTCAAGGACAGGTCACAGGCAGTAAAACAAATATTCACACCCCATGACCGGTCTATGATTCGTATAATATATCCTAAATAAAACTTGGGTGCTTGGGGTGGGAGACGTGTGTGGACTGGGGATGCCACAGTTGCTCATGGAGGGGTAGCCTGAGAACCCACTGATGCTGGGCATGAGTTGATGAGTCTGTCAGGCTTCATACCCAGCTCCTTGTGGCTCTCAGGAAGCAACAACATATTTCTTAGTACCTAGATGGAGGTGTGGCCCAGGAGCTCTGTGCATTGCCTCTGCCTTGATCACTGGCTCTGCAGCTCCAATTGTCTGGGTACTACAGCCAGTGGGACCTTCAGGAGCAGTGCCTGTGGACAGAGGCAGCATGCAGGCCTAGGAGCTGAGGGAGGGACACATTGCTGCTTCCCCAAGGCAAGCACTGCTCAGAGCCCTTACCTCCTACTGCACCGTGTTTGCCTGCCCCAGCCCTGAGCTTTTCCCACACAAAATCACTGCTGTGGTTAGGTGGGGTGTGGCAGCCTGAGACTGCCCCAGAAGTAGCTGGTGTCACTGGCGTAGCTACTGCCTGTGTTGCTCAGATGGCCTCAAGGACAGCCACTATTGCAGATGTCATGGCAGAGGTCAAGGAAAGTCTTAGAATCTATGATCCCTCTGGCAGACTCACAGCCTTAACTATGCATCACACTGTTTTCCTCCTTACTCTTTATCATGTAGATACCTGAGTTGCCATCCCTGTAACCCCATGCCCTTTCCTTCTCCTAGTCCAGTGACCAGGAATTCTGGCCAACCAGAGTGGTGGGATATAGCCTCTGGACAGCACTCCTTCTCCCCTTTCCCCAGCTGGGGGAACAGCAAGGAGCAGCAGCGGCACCATGTTGAGCTACTTCCTGTTGAGCCACTTCCTGCCCCTCGTCCGCTTGCAGAGTCTGTGGGCTTGATCCAGCCCAAGCTTTCCTGGCTCTGGCTTGTGAGGCCAGGGCTCCCAACATGCCGCAGGCCAGATGCCAAGGAGGGGAGCCCCAACCCTTGAGGTCCATACCCAGGCAAGCTGTGGTCCAGATCCAGACTGTGGGCCGGGGGTTCCCCACCATTGCTCTAAGGGAATAGTGAACATTATCATTGAGTCCCTAACTGAAAGCACTATGGGGAAGATCTTTATGGGGAAATTAAATAAACTGTTGTCAGGTGTTGCAATAAAAATCCACTATGTCTCTGGATGGGTGTAAGTCATGCTCCATGCCTCTTACTGGATTGGTCCAGTAGGGGCACTTTTTGGCTATTGCTCTTTCCAGATGGCTTTATTGTTTGGAGAGAGATCTGGTAGAAACTGAAAGCAGAAAAGGTCAAGCTCATGCTTGTGGGTACAGAAAAGTATCTTGAGGAACACTTTGGCAGTTCTTGTATGCCCGTTCCATGGAGAATGGCATCACTAGTCAGATGCATGTGGAACCTGAAAATCACCACTGACTGTTTGCTCAGCAGTTACAACAGTGACTAAGAATGTCTATTACCATTACCATCTACATCCTGTTGGGAAGGTCCATTTTTTACCTTGAGTACTGGTCTTACCGTGATTGCTTATGTTTTGTCATATCCCAGATAAAGGACAGTAATGCATTCCTAATTGTGTGTCTTTTGAAATTGCTTTGGAGGCTGCAACCACTGTAAAATGAGTCTCGTATCGTATATGTTCATATAGGAGTGAGGAATTCAGTTAGGCCCATCCTTTGTGAAATGTGCTGATTGCTAATACACACAAAAATATAATTTACGATATCAAAGTTAGTATGCAAAGTCCTTTCCATACTCTGAAGCCCCGAGAACTGGATTGATCACTTGCTCATCTTACATCTCTTCCTGATCATGGTAATTACCCAGGGTAATTCTGGTCTTGGCCCTTCTATTAAAATTAAGAGGGAAATGTTGCTCAATCCCCTGGCTTTGGAAATCTCTGTCAGTGTCCCCAGAGAGGTTCACCATAGTCTCCTGTTGGCTGACTTTAAACTACAGTGCACATTCATTGTTTGGAGTGCTTTTTACTTTCCAACTCTAACTGCATTTGCCCTGGTGTTAGACTTGTTTGATGTTATTTGGTCTTTGTATGTTTGCTTAGATTTTCCTTCAACTGTTTAAGCGTTTAGTTCTGTATTTTGCACAACGGTTTAGAACTTACAAAAGCTATCCTATAGATTGATTTAAGCAAACTAAGATACTGCATCTCTATCTGTTTTGGAGCACAGAAAGCACAAATGTTCACATTTACTGAGGGAAAAGCAGTTTCAAACATACTGCTAGTGGTGTAGCAAATGAACAGAACCCATCCCATTCCTACTCCTAGTAAAAAAAACAGGAGTTATTGCACTGCAGTTGTCTAACAGTGTTGCTGTTATTTTTTCCAGGGTGCAAGTGCTTACATTCTAAACTATTTTCTGTACATTATGTGGGCTCTGTCTTTTGCTTTCCTGGCAGTCTCCCTGGTCAGGGTGTTTGCTCCTTATGCCTGTGGTTCTGGGATTCCAGAGGTGAGTTTCTTCCAGATGGGTGCCTGTTTAAAAACTGAAAAATTATTTCATATTCCAGACCTGTGCTGTAATACAGTTAAGTCTTTGGCATAGGAACAAGCAGAAGCAAAGCATTTGAATGTTTGTTTTCCACTTGACTTTTCTTTATATTGTGCCCTTTGCCTAAACTGTGTTCCTATCACCCATCAAAATTCTTCATATTAGAGTCCACTCAAAAGCATATGCAGTGGTCACTGCTTGGCCAACAAACCAGGACATAAACGGGACATTCCCAGAGCTAAAAGCACAAACTGCTACAACTTGAGCGAAAGGTTTCCTAGCTGCGTGATAACAATTCACAACATCTTTGGACTGGACACAGCGGGACCATAGTTCATATTCATGAGTGGATTACACATAAATATCTGCCTAGTAGTCCAGCAGATGGAATTATTTGTGAAGGGAGAAGATAATAGTACAGAAGGGAGGCAAAAAAAAAAAAAAAATGGAAGGGAGGCCGGGGAGAGAGAGAAGAGAGGATGAATCAAGACCAAGTTTTCCAAAGTAAATAGTGATTTTGAATTCCTCGGTTTTGGGTGCCCACCATTTGGAACTCACTAAAATATATATATATTTTTTTTGTTTTGTTTTTTTAACCAGGTGCGTCAGACTGGGTGCCCAGAATTAAAGGCAACCAGAACCACCTGTCACTTTTGAAAACTTAGCCCTAAATCCATATTTTATTCTTAAATGAGTAAAGACAGTCAGGTTACTCAATACATGAATAAAACATCAGACATTTATTGAACAAGTACTATGTAACAGCTGGGTATTATTATTTAAGACCCTACATATTTACACTTCAGTCTTTGAAAGTCTTATCCTTATTCTTCAGATTTAGGCTCAGAGAGGTAGCTGTGTTAATCTGTAGTTTCACAAATAACAAGCAGTCCTGTGGCATCTTAAAGATGAACAAATATATCAGGTCATGAGCTTTTGTGGGTAAAACCCAATTCTTCAGATCATCTGAGCCAGCTGCAGATTAGCTTGAAGAAGTGGTTCTTACCCCTGAAAGCGCATCACCTAATAAATGTTCGGGTTTGCTGCAGGACTGCTTGTTTCTTCAGATTTAATTCAATGTGCTGATCAGTTTGATCTTTTCCTCACCTACAGGACAACAAACCAAGAAGTCTAAAGTCGATTAATCAAAAATCTGGAACTGGTTGGGAAAAATAATTGCAACCCTACCTCCCGGAAACAGTGACATTATTTCTATTGCACAGATTTCAATATGAAATTGGTTTTTCTGTTTTTGTTGTAACTTTTTAATTTTTAAATGAAAATATTATTAAATATTTTCATTTACGGGAAATCTAGATTTTAATAATTGAAAATGTCTAATGGTTTTGATAACACTTTGATAAAGAAGTCAGAAAAGTTTTGGAAAATTCCACTCATTTGTGAAATCTGTTTTTAAGGCCACTTTTTGAGGAAAATTTTTCGTTTGGAAAAATTTGAACCCTTTTTTTTTAAAGAAAAAAACAAAGCCAAAAACCTTATCTCAGTACTGATTTGCATGTGCATTTAAGAAACTTGCTTCGAGATTGATTCATTGTTTTATGTCCTGGATGAAGAAAAACAAAGAAAAAAAGAAAATCAGTGTTGGGGGGAATCAGTCTGTGTAAACTGGAACTTAGAATGGTGTGTGCTTAACTGCTAAACTGGCACAGCTTAGTCGATACTCGCTTTTAAAATCATGATATTCTCAGTTAGTGCTATAATCTAATAATATATTTGTTGTATCATTTTCATTCTAATTTTACATGTATATTGCTTTAATGCCTATAAACTAACCATGTCAGGTCTCTGTTGTGGTAGGCACTGTACAAACATTTAGTAAATCATGGTTCCTGATCTCAAAGGGCTACAAGGCACATACAAACTATTGCTTTGAATATGCTCAGTCAATTCGTTTTACACTGCAGCCAGGAAAGGAACTCCCATCAGAAGCTATTCTGGCTTCAGATGCCAATCCAGCTCCCTGTCCTTGTCCTACTGGACTGGATTTCTGGGGAAAAAGATATAGAAAATATAAAAATCACTGCTAAGAATGGTGGCAAGTAATACATATGTGCTAGAGTGAACACCAGTTTGGACATTTTTAGTGATGAATTCAAAATCAGATTTCTTGCCTGTTGACTTTATCTGTTTAAATATGACAATATTTGATCCACATTTAAGAAAGTGAAGAGAAACTTGTTAAAACCAAGGCCTCTGCAAGATTCAGTTTCATAGGACTTTTAGAAATAACAATTTTTTTTATATTTATGGAACCTGCCATCAATGCTCCCTCTATTTTTGACCATCCATGGGTGGAATAAATGTTGTAATGTGCACAAAGATGCGTGGGTGTCCACCACCAGTAGAAATACAGGCTGCCAGCTGTGGGTGTCTGTGGACGCTCTGCTAATTAGAGTGGCAGCACGTCAGTCTCTCCTGGATGGCTGCCAAAACATTCAGCTTACGGGAAACACTGCCTACTGTCCACTATAATTTTTTGCAGTGGAGAGTTGGTGACACTCAGTTGCATTTACTTAAGCCATGAACCTGCAAGCCAGTCTGCACGGGCAGCCTCTCATTGACTTCACAAAGTCAGGGATCCACTTATAATAACTAGCTTGTAAAATTGTTGCCTTGTTGTCCCACTACCCATGTTCATCACTTCTAGAATATCGTTGTAGAAAAGTTATCTTAATCCTTTGCTCAGTGCCTCCTTGGCTTCTTTCAAGTAATGATTTGTCCTACTGTAACTGTTAAGTTGGTTTTGCAAAATGGAAACTGCAAGTTTATTTAGTTCTTCAACCTCGTCTTCCTGCCTTGCAGATCAAAACTATCCTGAGTGGTTTCATCATTAGGGGCTACCTGGGGAAGTGGACACTCTTAATTAAAACTGTCACCTTGGTTCTGGTGGTGTCTTCAGGCCTCAGCCTTGGCAAAGAAGGTCCTTTAGTGCATGTTGCTTGTTGCTGTGGTAATTTCTTCAGCAGCCTTTTCTCAAAGTACAGCAAGAATGAAGGAAAAAGGAGAGAGGTGAGTTTGGACTTGAACTGGCATCTCCCCTCATCCCTTAAATGTAGTCAACAGCTTCATGCCTGGTATGCAATTTTTTGTGTGGCAGGTGCTTTCAGCTGCAGCTGCTGCAGGAGTCTCTGTTGCTTTTGGTGCTCCGATTGGTGGTGTGCTTTTTAGCCTGGAAGAGGTAAGAGCTACCAGTAATCAGCTAAGTTTCAGTTGTATATGTTTGCAAAATCTGTTAGCACCAGTAAAATGTTTTCCCTTGATTCCTTCCTTAAAAATCCTTTTTATTTTCCCAATTTTTTTATTTTAATCTTCTGCCAAATGTAAGCATATCTAATTTGTAATTGTTACCATTAAGAAGTAACCCTGGCCTGTAGATTAACATAATGTTGGCAGAAGAGGAGTAATAGACTCTTGAAATAACCAAAGGCACAGTTATGCTATGTGTGTTTAGCATTTGACTCCACACAGAAAGGTGTACCCCTTGAGCATTCTAAGAAATCATTGCAGAAACTTGCTAAAGCATGTCTAGAGATTATAACTCCAGTTCATTCATTTTAAACATCACAGTTCAACAGCTTGCTTGTGATTCAAGAGGCATGCAAATTAGGGAAATCAAAAATGCAACTGAAATGCAGATTTACATACCTGGCACCTCATTTGCATATTCTTCTTTCGAAAGAAGAAAAGCAGTGGAGATGCGGCTCCTTGAAAGGTAAACCCCATCTTCAAAAGAACCCTTCTTCCCATGAGAAAGGGAAGAAGATTCTTCTGAAGATTGGGTTTACTTTCAAACGAGCCGTGTCTACACTGCTTTTCTTCTTTCAAAAGAATATGCAAATGAAGTGTCAGATATGTAAATGTCCACCTAATTTGCATTTTTGATTTCCCTCATTGCATTCCTCTTTCAAAAGAGGAATGCAAGTGTAGACACAGCCCTTATGTTCATGTTCATTTTTTGATATTTCCTCTTGAAATCTGAAAAAGCTTTCCTTATAGATGTGAGACCACATTCTGGTCAGAGACACACCCATGTATGCAAAATCATCCTAACCCTATACAGAATGAAGCTGGGGCCATGGGGCAATGAAAAGAAAGTAATCAAATCAAGCACCTTACTTCCCACTCAGTTGAGCATTCACTGTCTCTCTTTGTTTTAGGTTAGTTATTACTTTCCCCTCAAAACCCTCTGGAGGTCGTTTTTTGCTGCTCTTGTGGCTGCCTTTACTCTGAGATCCATCAATCCATTTGGAAACAGCCGACTAGTTCTTTTTTATGTGGAGTACCACACCCCTTGGTATATGGCTGAACTTTTTCCTTTCATTCTGCTTGGAGTTTTTGGAGGTCTTTGGGGGACGCTCTTTATCCGCTGCAATATTGCATGGTGCAGGAGGCGCAAAACAACTAGACTTGGGAAGTACCCAGTCCTAGAGGTTATTGTGGTGACTGCTATCACTGCCATCATCGCCTATCCTAATCCATACACCCGGAGGAGCACCAGTGAACTGATCTCTGAGCTTTTCAATGACTGTGGTGCTCTGGAGTCCTCACAACTCTGTGACTATATCAATGACCCAAACATGACCAGGCCTGTAGATGACATCCCTGACAGACCTGCTGGCACTGGAGTCTACACTGCCATGTGGCAGCTGGCCCTGGCTCTGATTTTCAAAATTATCATCACAATATTTACTTTTGGCATGAAGGTAGGTTGGAGGGTGTGTAACCTTCATTGCTGTAATCCATATGGCAAGTTGCATGACAAGACCGGGTTAGTGTTAGTGCTTTGAGTGTCATATTCAGGTTCCATACATCTGCCGTAATGCCAAGGATATGTATGAGAATGTGTGTATTCTGAAGCACAAAGTGTTAGAAAATTAAGGCTTAATTAGGATTTTGCTTTGAGGGCAACAGATTCATCTGGTGTCAGGGCTGAATTGTAAGATGCTATCACCAAATCATTTCACTTTTTTCATTCAGCTTTTGTATTTTGTTGACATATATAGAGTAACTAAGTTTAGCTGTAGCATACTGTCTATTGTTACATGTCTCACTTCCCCTGCTCCTCATCACCTTGCATCGGATACAAAGAAGGTAGTATTGGAATGAGCCTACTTGTGTCTTCTAAGCATCATTGATTTTCTTGGTTAAAAAAGATATTGCAGTTGAGCATATACATTCACTTCTGTCAGTAAATCAATTCAACATAATTCCCACTTCAGCTGTAACTCAGCTCCCCTGGAAATATGGAGTATTTTATATCGTTGCATATGTTGTTGAATTCATTTTTCGATAAAGTACAGTGTAGCCAAGTTTCACTGATTGTGGGAACCATAAAGTTGAATTTCTTGACTACTTAATACACTTAAAGTGCATAAGATTATGCAAATGTGCATCTTTTAAAATAAAAGTTCATCTGTAATATTCCATCAGTAGAGGTTTTATTGGTTTGGTTTGGTTTTTTTTCATAGTATTGGTCAAGTTTTGCTTTGTAGAAAGAAAGAGTGTATAGAATTAAATACATCAGAGCAAATGGCTAAAAGAAAAAAGAAAAGGGGCTATCGGAAGGTGAACCTACAGCAATTAAGGGTTATTTTGGTTTAATACCCCTCCCCAACAAACAGGGGTTTTTTGATCCAGTTTCCATTTTATGTAAACCCAAACTACAGAAAATGAAAAAAGGCAAATTGTAGCTAGCTGTTTGTTGATGGGACCCATTGCTAAACATACATTTGTCTGTACAAACTGGTAGCTCTCATTCACACACAGATATTCATGGTTTTATTTCAAAATGTGAAACTGTTGAAATAAACCCAACCGTGAGATCTTAACCAACTGATATTTTCCCAATGCCTAATTTAGGATCTGTCCATAGCAGAATGAATCAAATTCTGCTGAGCCACCCAGTTTAATATGTTATTGATGCCACATGCTAAGCTAAAACTATGAGGCTGCATCTACACTAGCAAAGTTTTTGTGGAAAAGCCTGGCCTTTTTCGAAAAAAAACATAGAGTGTCTACACATAAAATGCACTTTTTTGATCTGAAATTGAAGAATGCGGCCCTTTTTCTGGCAGCCCTCTTGCTGTCCCAGATGAGGAAGAGCACCTTTTTCTGAAAGCATCTTTCAAAAAATGTGTGTGTAGATGCTGTGTGAGCTCTTCTTTCAAAAGAACAGTCCTCATGACACCAGATTTTTCAATCCCTGGCCGTTCTTTCAAAAGAGCAGAGACTGCGTGGATGCTCTCTATTGAAAGAGTGGACTGATCTTTCAATCTGCTATTTTTTTAATTTTATTTTATTTTGTGTGGACGTGCTTTTTCAAAAGAAGTTTTTTTTGGAAGAAAACTTCCAGAAGAAGTTCTTTCAAAGGATCACTATAGAGTAGATGCAGCCTTAAAGTCCATCTTGCAAAATTAAGCTTGAATTGAGCATGCATAGTCAAAAAACCCTACTATTTTTATCATGTGATGCTCATATTTTGAAATATTCTTTATGGTACTACTCTTACAAGATTTAACTCAAGTTAGGTTTTCTGTTTTATAAGAGGTTATTATTCTTGAATTGATTTTGAAAATAATAATATGATGATCTAAGTCAAGTAATGTGGGTTTTCTTGCGCTGAAGATATTAATTATTTAATTATTAAACATATAAGTTAACTACCTCTCTCAATTTAAGTAGATTTCCTGAGTTGTTGGAACAAGCAGGAATCTAAATACTTAACTTGGACTCTATAGCTTTAACATAATTTGACGAACCTGGCGGAGGATTTGAAATAGGATGGTGACACCTTTCACTCTTAAAGTCTCAAGTTCAGGTGCGGCTGAGGTTGATACTGACACAAAGTTATCATTATGATTGGTTAGTAGCAAAACCATCTCATCACAGTTCTTTAGTTGACAGGTGTCCATGTATAAAAAGCTACCGGCATCAATTGGCAGTATCAAGAGAGATGCCTAGGACAGAACAGGCAAAGAGGCTTAATGCTTTCCAGAGCAATGTCTCTTAAACTATTTTTCTGCGGAACACTGGTGTTCCATGATCACCTGGCAGGTCTTCCACAAGTGTTTGGAAAAATACACCTGATGGTATGTTATTAAAACCAAACACAATGTTAGTTCTTCATTGCTATGCTACCTGGTTAAATTACTTCATTTTGTTTTGCTGTATATGTTGCTGTTTGGTTTTGGGTGGGTGTTTGTTTTTTGGGGTTTTTTGTTTGTTTTTGGTCTGACAGCCATTTTTTAAAAGAAAACTTTCGTAGGGATTCTGCATAAAAATATTATTGCTTGCTGTTCCATGGTCTCAAAAGTTGAAACTCTGCTCTAGAGAAAGTCGTACTTACACAGGGAGGAGAACGCTGGGGAAACTCGCACAGCCGTTACCAGTGACTTACCTTTTCTTAGAGTAGAGCAAAGCTTCTAAAACTGTAGGTGGACTGTTTTAATGGGGTTGACTTGCTGGGCCTGGGGTTGAAGTTGAAACCCTGAACATCAGTGCGAGGTGCCCAAGGGTGCCAGCCATAGGTGGCAAGGTTCAGGTTACAGGTCCCTGCCTGGGGCTCAAGACTTGGGCTTTGATTTTACTCACCCAATCCATGTCAGTGGTGCCCCATCATGCTCAGGCTTCAGCCCATCCCCACCCCCACCCTGGTCTGAGGTCGTGTAGTAATTTTTGTTGGGAGAACGGGACCAGAGTGGAATGAAGTTTGAGAACCCCCAGGGCAGATATCTTTTTAATTCTGAAAATAGAGTATTTTAAAACCCTCCAGAATTTATAATTGGCTGCCAAATACTTTCTTCCACACCAATAAATATCTCCCCTACCTGAAATACATGTTTGATTTATTGCAAAACATTACTTAGCAAGCTCCAGTGATGAATTCTTTCGTTTCTTGTTTTCTGTAGTATTGCTTAGTGGCTTGTGACTTGACTGTACACCATACAGCAAGGCAATAGCTCATAGCAATTACTGGAAGATACACAGCAAATTGAGAAGAAGAAATGAACTACTTATGAGCATCAGACTCCTCATTTCAATTTTTATGCTATTGATGTTTAATTTAAAACCAATCTAAATTACACTAATAAAGTAAATAAAGGTAAAGAGTAGCAATGAAGTTTTAAAGTGTCCCATATGATAGCAGTTCTTATCGAGGTGGTATTTACAGTTAAGCCTCTGTTTTTCAAATGTATGATAACAAAAAAGCAATGCCTTCAGCACAGGAGAAATTAAAACTATACAGTGTGCAATTTTTTGATTTAAAAAAAGATCGCTCATACCAATATTGAGAAAGAAAGCTGGTGTAAATTCAGAACTCTGATTAGGTCAATTAGATAATAATGCATTTAAATTATATATTATTTTTAAAATATGTGTATAATTACAATCATTACGAGACAAAGACATCCCTTGGGTGCAGTAACTGTGGTGGGGTGGGGTAGCATGTTTGGCGGGGGGAGCTGGTCCCAGAAGTGATGTATTCATCACTGCCACCATGGGCCCCACACCCTCAGAGAACATCTTTGTTGCTGAGGACCATCTCAGACCAAGGATAAGATCTACAGAGACTTTCTGAGAGTTGTGCTGTTTGGCACTAGCTCCAAAAAGTGATATTAATGCTGTACTACTATACGTCTTATGTGCATAGCTGAGAACTTTTGGTCAAAACTGTCACTCATCTCTGTTTCATTTAAGATCCCTTCTGGTCTCTTTATTCCCAGCATGGCGGTGGGAGCCATGGCTGGTCGAATGGTTGGAATTGGAGTGGAACAGCTGGCCTACCATCATCACGACTGGATCATCTTCAGGAACTGGTGTAGACCAGGGGCAGATTGTGTTACCCCAGGGCTTTATGCTATGGTGGGAGCTGCTGCATGTCTAGGTACTATAAGTGGTGATCTTTATTTGTGTGTATCTGTGCATGTGCAACAAGATGATTTCCAGATGCACTGTGTTTTTTTAATGGCTAAGAGAATTTCATGCTCATGGAAGCATGTAAAAATGCCACTCTGACAACCCTGGAAACAAATTATATGACCAGGCACAGGACAGGCAGTAGTAGTGAAGTCTTCCTTATGTTGCGCCCTTCAATAGTCTTTACAGTAAACCCTCAATAATATGGACCTGGATTTAGCAGGTTTTGGGAACAATGGCCATCCCCCTCATGGTTCCAAAGTCCACTGGAGTCTGTTAAATTCCAAATCCCCTCACTAGGCTGCCAAAAATAAAAGGTGTGGGGGCGGGACTTATGGGGTGGCAGGAGAGCATGGCAACTTTGCCTGAAGCAGTGGCTTCTACAGGCCACAAGGTGGCCCCTTCAGCCACTCGTGCATAGCAGGGCACCTCCAGCAGCACATGGCAAGGTGACTTTAGACTCATGGTGGGGCTCCTCCAGCCATTTTCGGCTGGGTGCCTTCAGCCATGTGTGGCAGGGTTCTTCCCACCACAGGAAGTGAGGCAGCTCCAGCTGCACATGGCAGCTGGGTCCTGGACACATGGCAGGATCTGAGATTGGGCAGGGTCCGGGGATTCCTCCAGCTGCAGCTTTGGTGAGTGTCGGGGTTTTTTTGTTTGTTTGTTTGTTTGTTTTTTTATGTTTTTGAGGTCTTTCTATTTTGGGGGGAAGGGGCAGGAATATGGGGCTGAGGGATCCTGGTGGGGGCAGTAAACCCTTGCATTTAGCAGACTTCTGGGTATAACAGACACCCCTCCCCTCCATTAGTCCATTAAATGGAGGGTTTACTGTAAACATGATCTATAGAAGAAGGGGTAGTTAGCTCTCCCTACCCAGTTACACTGAGTCACCTCTCTGGTTTTTTTTTTTTGGTTTTTTTTTTGGTTTTTTTTTAATAAACACTGGGAAAAGGGAATCCCTCCTGAGAGGCTTGCTCATTTTTGGTGGCTGTGATTTCAACTGTAATTGAACTGGAGTTACTCACTGATTTAAAATATTCTACTATTGAGCCAAGGGAAACAATCATTGGTCACTACCAATTTTACTTAGATTGAAATCATTGCTCTAGAAGTGAAGGATCTGCAACCCATTACCAATCACACAAGATGTATTCAGTCTTTCATCTCGGATTACAGGTCAAAACCTGATTCCTTTGAATCAGTGAGAATTTTGCTATTGACTTCAAGTAGAATGCTCCTCACTCCTCCATGCTAATTGTTAAAGGAAGGCCATTGATATAAACTAAATCTCATATATCCAATGTCCAGTTATAGATGGAACTGAAATGTGAAAATATCAACTCCAACCATATTACTTCTTCCTTCGTTTTTTACCTGACCCATATCCTATATCATTTCCACTGCCACTTGATATTTGGACTATGCAGTAATGCTGGGACATACATCACAGACTTAGGCATTGTTTACAATAAAACCTACTAATGCAGATGTAACTATACAATCAAAAGAGTGCTTTTGCCCACACAGCTTATACTAATTGCTAAACAAAACAGGATAGTCTGGAAAAAGAAATCCTGTATCAGTTTAAATGTGTTTCACAACAGTGCTTTTCCTGGCATTGATATGTCATTTAGGGCATGGATTCTCCCATCCCACCCCCAGTGCACATAGCTATACCAGCAAATTTTAAGTGTAGACCAGGCTTTGTTATAATTGAGTTACTTTTATTTATATATATGTATATAATATGTGAATGTGTGTGTATATACATATATACAAATACACACACATGTACACATATATATGTTCTTTACCATGTATCCATTAGTAGGCAATCATATTCTGTGTTTATATGTCACAAATAGCTATGTAATAATTACATACCCATGTTGGCTATGTAATAATTGCATACCCATAGCATTACCCATGTTGTTGTATAAAAGCCAAATTTTAATTACCTATCTTCTTTTTTATCTAATCTAAACAATGGCACTTTATTTTGAGACTTAACAATACAAAATTATCACATTTATCTTTCTGACTTATTACCAGGAAAAACATATAGTGTTTATACAGTGATTATGTGAGCCTTTATATCCCATAATGCAAATTTCAGCAGCAAACAGATTGCTTATAAAATCACACCAACCATAATGGAGAATGTTGATACTAGAATTGATTTCGGTACAAAGGGCATCACAAACCAAACTACAAAAATGCATTTCAAGGAAGCTGTTTAAATTATAACAAGCAAGTTACAAGAGGTTGATCAAGGAGTGTGCTATGTTTAATACAGTTCCCTTCACATTTCCTCTTCTTTAAGGCTACGTCTAGAATAGAGCAATCTGTTGACAGAAGTTTCTGTCAGAAAATATCTTCTGACGAAACTTCTGTCAACAGACTGTATCCAGACACCAAAGTGGATCAGTCTTTCAATCTGTTCTGTTTACAGAGAATGGTGGGACTGCCTGGCCACTCTGTTGACAGAACAGCCTCCAGCACCCTGTCAGACAGGGTGGCCAGCAGTCCTTTCTGGGAGCCCTGGTGAGGCCTGCCCCCCCACCAATCCCCATACCCTGTCCATCCTGAGGCTTGCCTACCTACACAATGTGGACAGCACAGCTGCTACAATAGGGCTCAAACACTTTCTGAGAGAAACAGAGTGCTTTCTGGATAGCCATGTTGTCAGAGCAGCCCCTGGGCTTGCATTGGCCCCACCCAGAGATGCTTCAGCATCTGCTGAACATCCTTATGGCTGTCATCCTCCTCCTCCCCAGGGAAGGCGACCTGGAACCACCTTCGAGGAGCATGCCTTGGCTGCCTCACAGGCTCATCTGTGCTCGCCTTCCTCCCACACCAAGTGCTCAGATGGGTCTGGAGACACAACACCAGTTCCAACTAGTGGGACCGGCTCATCATGGGGCAGTCAGATGACCAGCAGTGGCTCCATAACATCCACATGCAGAAAGACACCTTTCTGGAGCTCTGTACCTGGCTTGCCCCCACCCTGCAGAGACAGGACACCAGGCTGCAGCCCTTCATGTCTACAAAGAAGTGGGTCCCCATTGTCCTGTGGAAGCTTGCCGCCCCAGACAGCTACCGTTCCATTGAGAACCAATTCAGTGAGGGGAGGTCCACCAGTGGGGCCGTCTTCGTGGAAGTAAGGCACTCTTGGGCTGCAAGCCCTTCATGGAAGGGTGAAGATAGGGTGTCCTGCCCAAGGGAGGACCCTCAGGGAATGGGGTCAGGGGTGCAAGAGGTTGGGCGGGGAAGACCCATCCCTGGAAGACTGTGCCATCCCACCTTCACTCATATGTGCTGCCAGAGAGGCAGCCTCACACTGGGGGATCACACCCAGAGAGCTCAGGGGGAGAGAACAGGAGGGGTTAGGGGGAGATGCCCCGCCTAGGAGCCTCCTCCCTCCGTCCCTGATGTATGTTTGGTCCCCTCTACTTGCAGGTCAGGACAGCCATCAATACACTTCTGCTGCACAGGGTTGCCTGTCTGGCAGACGCAAATGTGGTCATGGCTGGATTCACCACCGTAGGGTTCCCCAACTGCTTTGGGGCTATCAGCAGCACTTACATCCCCATCCATGCCCCAGACCATAGCATGAACAAGTTCGTCAACCGAAAGGGATATTTCTCCATTGTGCTGCAGGCCCTGGTCAACCATAGTGCACAGTTCCTCAACATTTATGTCGGGTGGTCAGGCAGGGCACACAATGCACAGGTGTTCCACAATGCCACCCTGTGCTGGAGAATTGAGGCTGGGACAATAGTCCACAACTGAGAGCTTCAGTCAGGGTCATGGACATGCCATTGTGCACTGTGGAGGGTCTGGGGTCAGGCTGGCATCTGTGTGGCTACCCTGTTTCCAGACATGGCAGGGACTGGCAGGCCCACACTCCCCTGTTGCCTGGGGCTCATCCGGGTTCCTGTACAGCTGACAGTGGGCTGGCGTCCATGCTCGGGGGCTTCCTGTTGGGTCTGGGAGGGACATGCTGCCTTGCACATGGTTCCATGTGCCTGGACTGCAACACAAGGTCCTGCCCAAGCTGGCTTGGGCGACGCTCACAGCATGCCCCATCTGCGCTGGCCTCCCATGCCCTGGCTTGTGTGATGTGTGTGGTACTTATTGGAGGGATCATTGAACAGCTCTGGAGAGGGCCTCGCTGGAGGGGCTGAAGTCCAGGGTGATAACCAGGGAGCTGCCACTGGCCTTGTACCCCATGTCTGCCTCCAGCAGGGGTTGGGTCCTGGGTTGCAGCTGGTCCTCCTTCTCCTACTTGGGCTCCAGCTGGGGAGGGCTATGTTGTGTCAATGGGGGAGATAGGTGTGAAGGTGTCATCACCCCAGGAGCTCATGCAGCTCCCTATAGTGGGGGCAGGTGGCGGGCCCTGCACCAGATCTCCACCTGGTGTCAAGGGCCCAGGTTGACCCTGGTGGAGTTCCTTAACCTTTGTCTACACCTGCTCCATAGTGCGGGTGGGGTGGCTCCATGCTGCCAGGGAGGTGGCCAGACAGGTGTATGTGGGGGCATTCCTCCACTCTGCCAAGGGGTTGAGGAGGCTTTCTTCCTTGACCCACATGCCCAGCAGGTCCTGGACCTCAAGCCTGGTCCAGGAGGGGGGCAGATGTTTTGTGCCCAAGGTGGCTGCTGGGACCCCTTCAGCTGGTCCCCAGAGGGCCCCTGTGGCTGGCTGGCTGCCATCTTTCAGGAATCAGCAGGGAAGGAGTGGCTGTGAGGGCATGGGGAGAAGCAGTCTGTAGTTCTGCTGCTTCCACGCTTTCAGCTGCCTGCCATGGGGTTTCCATAGCTCCCTACAGGTTTAACACTGGCTGCAGACTGGGACCATAGAGCGCCAATCGCTGTGGACAGGGCATCCCCTAGGGCAGCTCCGTGGTGCCCTGGAGGCCTTTTCTGTCAACAGAAGAGCCCCCCCATCCCAAATGTTCAGACTGGCTTTCTGTCAACAGATCTCTGTCGAGAGAAGTGTTCTGCCTCATCAGGGTGACAGCAGAACACTGTTGACAAAAGTGCCACATTCTGCCGATTTACTGTTGACTGAATGCCCTGGTAATGTGGATGCTCCATGGGTCTTGTCGACAAAACTCTCTAGTGTAGATGTAGCCTAAGAGAGTAATACTTAGTCAAATATGTTTTCAAATTAAACCTTTGATATGAGCAATTGTATTTAAATGAAGAAGTCAGTAATGAAAATACACGTCTCCAGTAGTTATGCCTGCACGTTAGCATCAAATTTCCTAGAAATACAGGCTAAGTAGTTTATTGACCCAAATGCAGGTTTAGTATGTCACATATCTAGTTCAGATGTATGCGCACTTTGCTCCTGTGCCATATTATTTAAATAATCTAAACTCCATGCAGGTATTATAGGCCATAATTACCTGCTTTTCACGTGTTAACAAACTTGGACTGAGCATGTCGCTGTGACTTTTCTGATCCAAATTATAGCAGATGAAATGGAAACCTGTACTTTCAATGAACACCACACAGGGAGGAGTTTGAATAATTCCATGCCTTAATGAATGTAAGATCCTGGAAAGCCAGAAGAGTTGATAAATACAGAAATTTTTGTTGTTGTTGCTGTTATATTTAGGGGGGAAACTGAATGATCTTTTTCTCGGCAGGTGGGGTTACTAGAATGACTGTCTCTCTGGTGGTGATTATGTTCGAGTTAACTGGAGGCTTGGAGTATATTGTACCTCTAATGGCTGCAGCTGTGACCAGCAAGTGGGTAGCAGATGCCTTTGGGAAAGAAGGGATCTATGAGGCACACATCCATTTGAATGGTTACCCATTTCTGGATGTTAAGGATGAATTCACACACCGAACCTTAGCAACAGATGTCATGAGGCCTAGGCGTGGTGAGCCTCCACTCTCTGTCCTGACACAGGATAGCATGACAGTAGAAGACGTGGAGACATTAATCAAAGAGACTGATTACAATGGCTTTCCAGTGGTCGTTTCCAAAGACTCAGAGCGTCTCATTGGTTTTGCACAGAGACGAGAACTGATTCTTGCGATAAGTGAGTACAGAATACAATATAGATTTTAATGGGAATGTAAAGGTTATTAATGATACCATGAAGCATGTAGGAATAGGTAAATAAGAACAAATCTGAATGTTTACTCCACAAGATGTGGAAAGCTGTGTCTAACCTTCTTTATCCTGAGAGGTAGTTGTGTTAGTCTGTATCTTCACAAAACAAATAAACAAACAAAACAGTCCTCTAGCACTTTTAAGACTTACAAAATAATTTATTGGGTGATGAGCTTTCGTGGGACAGACCTACTTCTTCAGATCTGGAAAATTCTGAAGTGAGTCTGTCCCTCAAAAGCTCATGACCCAATACATTATTTTGTTATTCTTTAAAGTGCTACAGGACTGCTTTCATCTTTATACAAATCGTGCCAAGCAGCCTGTCCACTATAGCATACCTTCAGCCAATTTCTAGGGCTTAACTGCACGCTCTGTTATGCTGAGGTGAACCTGAAGTAGTTCTGTTAAAGGCATTGGTTTAAACCAGTTTCAAATAGGTGAAAGTCAAATGAAACCCTGGTCAGTAGAATCTCTAGTCTCCAACCAAATCTCTTGTCACTGTCAGCAGTAAAAGTCCCAAGACAGCTGTGAATCCCAGCCATCACATAACAATGGGCAAAGTGCTGCTGCCACATTGTGTTAATTTTTGTTATTGCATCATAGTTATTCTAATTGTCAAGTATTTAAATCTTGCAGACCTTGGTGACCTGAAAGACCAGTGATGTGATTTCAGATAAGTGGAGGAAAATAAAATCTATCAATAGAAAATAGCAGCTATTTTGGTGTCAGACCTTGCTTACAGGGACTTTTTCACAAAAGGAAGACTTGCTCTGTAGCCCATTCCAAAGCTCTCTGAGTCTGTAACCCCTGTACTCGACATTTTAAGCTGCTGTACCTACCAGGATACTTCCTAAGGCCTCGACCTACAAAAGGAAGTTAAGTGTTGCAATGCTGAGCTTTGTAATACCTAACTTTTCAGAGCTTTGCCTCCCAATTTGTCCCTATGTGGAGCTACCCCTAAGTAATATTAGACCTAAAAATTAAATTACTTGTTACTTTCAGGCGTCTATCTATTATGATTTCCAATCTCCCATCCTCCAAAACTGATGATTGCTGCCGTAGGATCTGTATCTGTATTCATATCAATCTAGATATAAAGCACAAAGAATGGAAGAACTCTTTGTGCCTACTTTGGAATCTACTTCATCATTGTAGGTTTAACAGAATACCAGAGACTCAAAAGTTACTGAATTCATGGAGCAGTGTACACATAAAACCATGGGCAGCTAGCTCATCTAAATGTAGACAAAGTTCAAGGCCATCTTCTTTTTTGAACAGCTTTAACTTAATACCCCCATCTCCACTCCTTGTCTTCCCCTCCCCCTCACCCCATATCACAAGGAAGGAGTCCTCAATGTAATAACCTCAGTAGTAAGACAGTTGTTAGGCTTTACAGGCTAATTAAGCCAATAGTTGTGATGGTGTCTCTTTTAATCTCTATTTTACCTAGAGGTTGTCACTTCCTGTGGCAGAAACAAAAGATACAACATATGGCAGGATCAGAAGAGCAAAATACACCGGTGTTT
This sequence comes from Carettochelys insculpta, assembly GCF_033958435.1. Taxonomy (NCBI): domain Eukaryota; kingdom Metazoa; phylum Chordata; order Testudines; family Carettochelyidae; genus Carettochelys; species Carettochelys insculpta. The sequence goes on from NC_134137.1 coordinate 144,969,906, forward strand.
GAAAGTTGAAAAAAGATATAAAGACCAAATAGTGGCACTTTTTAATAAAATATATAGATTTTGCATTTTATAACATTTTCTTTCAAACTGTTTTTAAGGTGCTTCCCACCCTCAACTCCCTAAACTCCCTCGTGGGCATTTGAAAATACAAATGAGATGCATTGAGCCTGACTTGCCTGTCTTGTACCTTGTGTCCTCATGTAGTGAACATTCAGCAGGCTGCCATGCTGCAGTGCAGTCCTATTGCACTAATGTTGCACCAATATCAGTAACCAGCAAAGCTGCAAGCAGGAAAGAATCAGGCCTGTTAATTCAAAAGTAGAGAGATCAGGTATCATTTGAAATGGGTATAAATAACCAGGACTTATACTTTCTGGTGGTGATGCTAACTGGCAACAAGATGAGTTTGTTTGCCGGGAAGAACATGGATATATGGTCCTGCCTCTATGTTTTTTTATCACTAGTGCAGAGTTAAATAAAAATGAAAGCTGGTGCTCATTTTTCTATCAAAATATTTTTCTCTCAGAAAAATGGTTTCTCTGAAATACAAATTTTCCGCAGTAAAAACATGTGATTCCTGGGCAGCTCTAATTAAAATCTATTCTATTTGACCTGGGGCCAAATTAAGCATTAAAAATCAAAGAACATTTCTTCATTGATAAGCTTTCCTAAAACATTCAGAACTTGTTGGCTATACATAATTATTTCCCATACATTTCTGCTGGTGGTGGGCCTCCAAGGGAAATAACAGCTGCCATTTGCTTGAATCTGATGTCTTATTACACCAGTTTTGCAATAATCTGTTAATTAAGCATGTTAATTTTCATAATACATGGTGATTGTATATGATTTAATGTGCATCTCCCATAAATCAAAATCCTAATTTAAATTTTGTACCTCAGAAGGACTCCTATTCATTTCTCTTTGCTTCTTTTTGAGCCCTGCACCATAGTATAAAAGAGCCATCAATCTGGGCATCAGATTCTACCACAAACATAATGTGTCTTCTTTCCTCATTTATTTCTTCCTCTCCACAGGGACAAATTGCATGTTTTCTGACATTTGTATTAATTTTGTTTTTTCCATATTTTTATGTAAATGTGTGCCTTGTGTACCAATTAGTGAAGGCAAGGCTAAAGTGCACCTTGCTTTTTGGAAAGGAAGCTGGTGAGGTTTCTGGTGGTTCATGCTCTGGAGCTACGAGGCAGTTGGAAGTTCTCATTAAGTATGCTGGCCCCAGGCCACTGAGCACTTTGAAGAAAAGACTAGTGATTTTGAACATGAATCAGTAAATCTAGTGTAACGAGCAGAGGACCAGTTGGATGAGTTCATGGTGGCCCATGTGCTGCTGTCTTCTGTACTCAGGGCTTTATGGTTGTATGCCAGGAATATTGCATTGCTGAAATCTATTTGGAAGTTACAAAAATACACATTACTGAGGCCAGGTCTTCAGCCACCAGGACTGGATGACATCTTCTAGCCAGCTGTAGAAGACAGTTGTGACTGCTACCATGTGACAGCTTAATGTCAGTGAGAAGTTCAAAAGCACTCAAACTGCAGACTGGCTTAACCAATTGTGGGTGTATTTTGCTAACCACAGGAGACTTCACTGTGGCTGTAAACTCCTCTGCCAACCAACATAACCCCAGTCTTTTACAGATTTAACTTCAGCCAGATGTTTTCTGTCCATGAATTGGTCTCAGCCAAATATTGGGCTAATTTAATGCCAGTATGTAGGATAGCAGAAGCTGTGCGTCATCTGCATACTTTTGGCACTTGAGCATGTGATGTCTTCCTAAATCCACTATGCTGCATGTGAATAACGCTAGCGAGAGAACTGAGCCTCCATGTGAGGATTCTGGTTGGGAGAGGGTATTGGTGCTTATCACTGAACATTTGAGAGGGTTTCGGTGGAAAGATTCAAGCTGTGTTAGAGCAGTCCCCTTGACTTTCTCAAACAGTAACTCATTAGCCATGTCACCCACCACCTCCAAATGCACATTTAAATATGACTTAGTTTGTCCAAACCTCGAGCAAAAGTAGTATTTCACATCATGTGAGTTCAAATAAGTTAACTCATTTTATTGTATGACATAGCTCTCCAGTACAGACATACTCTGAATTAAAAACACTGATGGTTGCAGAAGATGAAGGTGAGGCAGATGTAGAACTGTTTATCTAAGCAGAAAAATGCCCACTTTTAATATAAAAGTGGTGTAATCACATTGATTTTGCATTACTTATGGCTAGACATAACTAGCGAACAAGGTTTTAAACCATTCTCATGTACCAGTACAAGCCATGTTTAACATTGTATTCATTCAAACAGGATAACTAACATGTTGGGTAACAGTGTACTTTTCCACTAAAGAGAAACCCCACGTATGGGATCTAAGAGACAGGTAGCTTAACCAGGTTGGGATTTGAAGCACGTCTGGGTAACTTGGATCTAAGAGGCCATTTCCAAATCTGGAGGGACTAATTCACCTTCTAAATCTGACAGGAGTCATCTTCTATTGATCACTTTGGTTCAGTGGAGTCAGCAAATATGCTGACCCTTCCTTTGGGGCTGCTTTGCTCCTTGGGTTAAGTTAGATCTATTTTGCACACTTACATTTAGTGACTGAAATACATCTGTGCAATTACTGTTTTTTATCACTTTGCTAAATTCGTAGTGCATTTATTCCTCAAATACACATCTCACTATATTTATGGTACCACTGAATTCAGACCAACAATATCACTTGCAAAAGTACCATCTCTAGAGATACAAATTTTACTTTCAGGAGTAAAATAATGGCATTGGCCTATCACTGTTTTCTAGGATCTCTGTGAGTTTGCAGGGAGAGGTACTTCTGGAAAAATGGTAACCAATAGTTCAGTGCATGTCACTTCTTTTGTAGATAAAGAAGGGAAAATAATGAGCTGATTTAGTCATGGTTTTTTACGTGTAGAACATTTCTTGACCCGAGTCAAACTAAATGAATCACCTTGAGCTAGATGACATAAACCCATAGCTTGATATATCGAAGATCTTTGCAGGCACATTAACTTTTGAAAGTGAGAAGTATAAATAAAGACAAAAAGAGACACAGTTAGCATCATTCCTGTAAATTGCAATGGTATGTGTGATGTATAGGGTGAGAAGGTTCAAAGTCATGTGATACAGTGGTATAAGGTGTGAACTGGAGCTGTTCTGATTCCAGTGATATTACAACAAAGTAATCTTTAACAGAAAAAAAAATACAGTAGGAATGTGTTGGAAATCATTACTGTCTGCACATTACAAGTCATAGACCAGGTTTCTTCACTTTGATTGATGGAAATGAGCTCCAAGAATATATATTTGCACTTACTGTCTCCAATTTCCTGTGCCTCTCAAGAACAGAAGCAAACCGAATCAATCAAAAAGGAAAATGCTTAGAATTTGCTATGATTTCTTTTAAAAAAAACAAGATGTGTTTATGTTAGGCAGAAGGGAGGTGTCTATCACCATTCTTGAAATTTCCTCTCATCTGTTAGCACCATACGCTGTAACGAACAGCTAGCACAGAGAAAAGTGTAAAGAACCACAGCTATTTCCATGCTAATAATAATTGTAAAGCAAACTGTGAGAGTATAAATTACATGAAAAGTGTGTATTAGTAGTCATAAAATCCAGGTGAAAACTTCACTTTGCAGCTTGATCAAGGTGCCAGTGAGAGCTTTGATTTGGGTATGGGCAAATATGCACAGCTGAGAAAACTGAGGTGCTCAAACTCTTTTAGCTCAGGATTTATGCCCACACTATTGCTCCTTTTCCTTGGAGAAGGAACCAAACATTTTCCCAACAGAAAGCTGAAGTAAACAAATTTGTGTGGCTTTATACAGAGGTTCAAGGGACAGTCTCTGCCCCTCCCATCCAACCAGTGGTGGAAAAAGTACCCAAAAAGTTACTTGAGTAAATGTGCAGCAGCTACTTTAACTTCTGGGTACCTGAGCACAATATAGATGTGATGTGTGTGCGCGTAGTTTTCCAGACGGACATCAGTAACTTCTACTTAAGTTCATTCCCTCCAAAGCAGTTTCACTTTTACCCAAGTAACTTTCTGGGTACTTTTTCCACCTCTGCACCCAACCTGTGGGCAGGGCATGTGGTGGCTCAGCAATCCTGGAATTATGACTGTGACTCCTACACAACCCCTGAGAGGTAGTGTTGTTTCTGGATTTCCCCTTTGTGATGGTGTAGAAGGCACAATGTCCAAATCAGTAGCACAGGTATAGCAAAAGTTCCACATTTCCACCATGATGGAGGTTTCACATACCGCTACACCCTTGTGGTGAATCTTGTGGGCTAAAATGAATAGCGTAAAACATTTGAATTTAAGGAGAATGATGGCAGTTCACATACCAACAAGAAATTGCATGTTGGTAAAGATGTGCCAAGCAAAATAAAAGGCTCACACTATCAGAAACTACTTTGCATTTATTTTGTAATAGGAGTCTTTGATTTACTGTGATGGCCTTGTGAAATGTGAGTGATATGCTCTGTCATCCCATTTTAGGAGACCTAGGCTTACTAAAAGCAAATGTAACTGTTCATTTCCAAATACTGGTTGGTGTACGTGAGTTTGGTCTGCTATTTGCCTGATATCTTTGTACTCCAGAGAATGCAAGACAGCGTCAAGATGGGGTGGTGAGCAATTCCATCATGTATTTTACTGAAGATCCACCAGAGCTCCCAGCCAATAGCCCTCACCCACTGAAGTTACGGCGCATTCTCAATTTGAGCCCTTTCACAGTAACTGATCACACACCAATGGAGACAGTGGTAGACATCTTTCGGAAACTTGGGCTCCGACAATGTCTTGTCACACGCAGCGGGTAGGTATATAGAGATGAACTGAGAAAATTAAGTATTTCCAGGAGAGGAAAGTGGAACTGCAGCTTTGCTGCAACAATAATAAATATAGCATTTTCGTTTTCCAAAGGAATATACTAAGAGTAACTAATTCTCCACAGCCTATGAAATCAGCTAGGTAAATATTATCATTTTCTTTACATTAGAGGTGGGCAAAATAAGATAGGCAGGTCATGTGTCTACCCAAGGAGTCAGAGAAAAAATCTAGCTATAACTAGAGTTAGCAGCTAAGATGTCTTGGTTGCCTTTGAGCACATGCTTAGACTATATTCCCTTCTCTGCACTGTATTGTGATTTAGCTGCTATATCTAAGATAAGTGGCATTAGAAGCAGTTAGTATTTTGTTTTTAAACAAGTACAAATGCAGAGTTGGCAAAATATCTCTGTTTGCAAAGGATTTGTTGGTTTCCAGGCAGACTGAAGTGCTCATAAATAGCATGATGTGGATGGCAACCAAGGAAAATAAATCTATTCAGTTTTGTCTGACAGAAAGGGAAGGCATGTGTGAATTAAAACCCCATAAGAGACAGAAGATAGAATATAATCTGATGAGAAGCTGAATCAAAAGTGCAAAACAATAGCTTTGTCTGCATTGGGGAATATTCAGGAATAACGCCGCTGTACAGATATTGCCTAAAAGTGTCACACAGCTGGCTCTTGTACTGCTAGTTAATAACTTACTAAGGAACAAATTCCAAAACTCTTATTCATTATTTCTTGTTATAGTCCCACTAAAGACAACAGGAGCAAGGTGCTATGCTGTGAGAGTAAAGGCATCAGAATTATTTAAAAAGAACACCCAAGCTGAAAGCCACCCTTCTGTAGAATGCCAGCACAAGTCATAGGCCCCAGTTAGACCTGGGTTTGACGGTTAAATGGTTATGTGTTGCTCAGGTCTGGTGCTGGTAGCCCTCTGCTTAGGAGTGAACCGAATTATTTTTTCAAACAAAATACTGTTTCCTTAATTACAGTTGTCACTTGAACACAGAGAGGAGTAGATTCTCCACAGAAGGAGAAAAGAGAACCAATGCAGTTTATGTATAATACACATGATATCTGTTACTTACTTGTCCTTATTGGGTAGGAATAGGGTGCACTTATTTTCTTTTTGTTTTGTTTTGTTTTTAGTCATTATTTTGGAGACTAAATGGGGATTTATCACAGCATATGAAAGCTCTCAAAAAAGGACCCTGCGGCAGAACAGGAAAAAAAAATAGATGAGATATAAAGATGATTCACCTTTCATTTCTTCTTCTCTTCCAGAAGGCTGCTGGGCATAATAACTAAAAAGGATGTGTTAAGACATATGGCTCAAATGGCAAATCAGGACCCAGAATCTATCATGTTTAACTAGACAGGTAACCTAAGATGGGAAGAAATAACCTCGATGGAATCTCTCTTAGATTAACACAAAAGCTGCATACAGTATTTTTTTTGTTTAAAGAGAAAAATGCACTGTGTATGAGAAGTGGCTCAAAACTCAGCTATAGCAGACAGGATTGGATTGAGTGAGACTTATTTAATCAAGTGGACGGGTAAGACATTCCCTATAGCTGGAAACATCAAGCTATATTTCTTCAATGAGTTTCCTAACAGCTCTGCTGATATGTGTAACATGGTCTGAAGTGATACAGGTTTAAGTGATGTGGTCTGAAGAGAAGGAGCCAGGAGTCAGGGAGAACACACCCACATTCACACTAACATATTAGACAGGTGTGAAGACTGGCAGGCACTTATGAAAGTTAGTTACAGCTGTAAAGCTTTGTGTTCTAAACTAGAGAACTGAGCATGTATAATTCACATTGATTTATTTGTTACTGGTGTCCTGGATATTTATTTACTCCTGAACTATACTAACATATTTTCATGGAAAAACCATATTTATGGAGAAGTTTGTCATCTTCATTTATTTTTGTAAAAGTCAATTGATGCTGGAGTGGAACCAAGGCTGTAAAATACACTTCTGTTCACTTTAAACACCCTATCCTTTGTTCCCTGCTTCAAGCCACCCAGTTGAGTAGTTTTGTCAATCAGCTCTTCTCTATTATTTTTAAAATGCAGAGACTGATTTGTAAGGATTCGTTATTTCTCTATGCAAAATTGGTATACTGGTACCATAATATTTAGTAACATGTAGTTTGCTATTATTGTGGAAAAAAGATGGTGTGGGGGGGAGATTTTCAAGGGCACAAAAGGCAATTAGATACCCAACTCTAACTGAAAGTCAATGGGATTTAGGCACCTATCTCCCACTGTGTAAATAGGAGAAAGAGAAAAATGAAGCTCTCCAGTGATTTCTGTCCTGTTCCAGTTTATTCCTTATTCCTCCCCTGGCAATTGTTTGCACTTGCTAAGAGATCCCTTAAATTAACAAAGCATGGTTGAAATGTTTATTTTCTAGTAGAGCTACTCACTCTTTAAGCTGCTTGTACAGGATTCATGTTGCAATCCTCAATAGCACCAAGCTTGCACAAGGGTGCAAAAGAAGCAATTGTTATTATGTCACTTATTTTCCCAAAATGTGAGGTTTAAATGGAAATAACTTAAGGTATGCTGGAGGTAACTGTGGTAACCTGGCCCTAAAGACTTCCTGGTGCTCTGTGGGATGCAGAAAGTATGCATTTTGTATTTTAAGAGACTATAATAGTCTGAATGCAGAAGGCCAAATGCTGTTATCACTTACACCCCCTATCTCTGAAAGAAAGGAGGCTATTTTTAATACCACATTAGGTTTTCTGAGCCCAAGAGAATGACTGCTTTTGAAGGCTGTCACCAATAATAACAGACACCCAATATGATTATCAGAGCTATAAATTATGGCTTACATAATTCCCACAGTACAAAAGCATTTTATGCTAACATTAGTGTTTTATGTCCATACGCTATGCCCAAAAGGCATCTCAGAAGTTACTGGACAAACCCTTGAAATACAGATCCCAGCCTTAAGTGATTCTGCAGAATCTAAGTTTCACAGAATTTGGTTAGTTTAAGAGCGAGGAATTTGCTACTTTAGTATATAACTCAATTTATGCAACTACAGTTCAATACTTGCTTTTAAGCTGTTGGACCGAGGATGATGTCAAACCAAATGGGTGAATAAAATCTTTGATGATGAATGATGATTAATGATGCAAGGACATATTACACATTTGTTATGCATGGACTGCGCTCAGTTAGGCTCAGCTTCTGACATGTATTTGAAAGTATTCTGCACCAGGAGGCCTTCTGTGAGAAAAACAACAGGACAAAGGAAACATGTACCAGTCCCTTACTTGTCAGTCACTGTAATACGAACTGCTATTTTTTGGTTTTGGTAAAGCAGAACACAAAACCTTTCAAGAGTCTTAGAAGATCTCATTTAATTCGGTGTTGGAATCACTACATAGGAAAGAGTATTGTTTTGCTTTGGTTTTTGAACTGTGTAAAGCAGTTCACCTGTTGCACCTTGTTCAAAAGTAATGTTGGAATTTATTTTAAAATAAGACTGAGTTACATGCTAGTAACAAAGACGTTTGTAGTGTTAAGTAAGTGAAGCAGCATTTTTTTCAATATGACTTTGAATTTCACCAGTCAAGCTTGTTGGATTATTTGGGATCTCTCTTATTCAGTTTTGTGATTACCTAAGTTATGTATGAAGTGATCAGCCCCATGCAATGACTTTCAGGAAAAATGGTCTTACACTGTATTTGGAAAACAACACTGCAGTACAACATCTTAATATTACAAACTGTTTATTTATTTAAAAATAAAGCAAAAAGAATGTGTTCTCCCTCCAGGTGTTTTGTTTGCTGTCTTATTTAAGCTCATTTAAGGCTGCTAATTCAAATTCTTGTGTGAGTTCAATTTTTGGCTGTGGTTAATAATTACATTTTTGGATTGGTGCTAACTAAACTGATGAAAGTCCATCATGTATAACTCAGGCACAAACCCCCATTAATGCTGGGACTCAGAATTGCTTTCAGTTAAGAGTGTAGGATTGGGCTCTCTCTGGTTAACGTCCCACACAGTCATGGATATTTCACTGTGTTTTTATGCAGATGTAACACTAAATCAACGGATTGACCACAAAGGGCTTTAAAGATACCAAGGCGCTTTTCCAGAAAGTATGTGTGTTAACCCTGACATTTTGGCAATATCCCAGTTAAACTATGTATTACTATGTATCTGGCCTAAAAGCAATAAGAAGGTCTGTGGTACCCTATAGATGAACAGATTTTTTGGAGCATAAGCTTTTGTGGGCAAAGACCCGCTCCGTCCATGTGCCCATGAAAGCTTATGCTCCAAAAAAAATCTATTCATCTATAAGGTGCCACAGGACTTCTTGTTTTTGCGGATACACACTAATGCAATACTGATATTTGTCTGGCCTAAGTTTCCCTGCAGTCTCCACTGGACACAGTATTCTTCATTTCCTCCTCCTCCTTTGTGCAGCTGAGCCATGTATTGTTAAATGCCTTTGAAAAATAGCTGCATGTCAAAAGCAGGTGAAGAAGTACCTGGAGATATTGTAAGTGGGCCATACAGGACAGGGAGATATGGAGGCAGGGGCAGCTCCTCCCAGCTGCACCAACCCCCAGGGAGCTGGTCCCCTCCCTCAACGCCAGGGAAGTGGCAACGTTGGGCATTCCCCCACCCCTGGGAGCCCTGGGAAAGCAGCGGCAGTGGGCGCTCCCCTCTCTGAGCCCCAGGAATGCAAAGCAGCGGAGGCAGTCCCTGCCTGGAGCCCTGGAGAAGCAACAGCCGCGGGCACTCCCAACCACACCCCCATCCCCACAAGGGGCTAAATATGGGACAATTCATACTTTGTAAAAAAAAAAAAAAAAAAAAAAAAAAAAAGTAGGGATGCCTTTTTGGCATCCCAAATATGGGAGCGTCCTGCCCAATAGGGGTCAGATGGTCACCTTACCCACATCATAATGCAGGCTCTTCCCCATGCTTACACCAGTGTCCAGAAGCTGACAGGAGGCATCATCATAGCAGAAGCCTCTGGCAGCGGGTATAAAAAGTGGAGCAAGACCCATGAACTGGCCATCAGAGAACCTTGGAGGTTCTTTGCAGGGGTGGTGGTAGTCTTAGGACCAGGAGGTGAGAGAGATCTGGTAGTCTCCTCTCACACCTGTGCTTCATCAGCCCTGGGCCAGGTACTTTCCTCCTTCTCTGAACCTTGCCTGCCCTTCTTCAAGGACCAGACCAGCCAGCTGCCACATGGCCTAATTGACAGCCTCATATCCCTCTCCTCCCCTGCCCCCTCACCATTCACATTCTTCTTCAATCTCCACTACTTCCCCTTCCTGTCCTGCTTTCCTGTGTCAGCTCTAAACAGAGGAAAGGGGTGATATCTTTCCAGGTCTGCTGTAGCCATGCTGGGCAGGTCCCATCCAAGCACAGTCTTAAAGTCAGGCTATCCCGCCCAAGGAAGATCATTCCATGGTAATGAGGATCCTATAGTGGGCTATAAGTTTGTATGTCATTTCCTGCTGCTAGCACAGCGAAGGGAAGCGGACTTGGCTGAAGAGAAGGGGCTGTGCCTGAGCTTTCTTGCATTGCACTGTTTTCTAGCCTTTTTTTTTTTGGCCTCTTGGGGCCATTAGCAGCCAAAATAAGTTAGGCAGCTCTTAGTGCAGGGGGCAGTTGCCTGAACTGCAGCTGTTGGTCATCTTTGCCTGCCTCCTCCAATCTATCTTATGCTATGCAAGCTCTGGTCAGACCTGAGGATCTGGACCAAAGCATATGCAGCCAAGAACAAACAAAACAGACCATTCATGCTGTTACAATTCTTTCCTGGCTCCCAGATGTGGTTAACTGGCTGGGAAGACTCTACCCCACATGAAGGGAGATAGGGGATAGCCATGTTTTGGCACCTCTTCAACATTCTATTTCAGTAGAGAAATAATTCTGAAAAAAACAAACAAACAATAAGCATGCAGCACCTTGTGGGGATTTCCAAAAGCCCCATGAGTCGGTTCCTGGCTCGTGCAGTGAGATGAACAACTTATGCATGATTCAGACTTTGTTATGGAACACACATCTTAATGATTAAACACTTTTTTTAATCCAAACAGCTTCAGTAAGGCGAGAAAAAAACACCCAGCCAAATTCACTTTCCTCAGATCGCTTAATGGCCTAGACAGAGTCAACTGCTTTATACAGTGAATAATGCTCTGTTGGGTGAAATGCATTTATTTATACATATATACATGGAAAGCCCAATAGGAAGGCACCAGTTGGATTCCAGCTACCTCCATCACTAAGCATGAGTTTCATATCGCCTCCCTAAGGAAAACTGTTTGGGATGGAGGACATGAGGAATGTAGTCACCATTTCCTTTCCTGTTTTCAAAACTACAGCATATTTCCATCAAGAATAAGCCCTTTCCCTGAGGCCTGAAACATCATTGTACCTCAACCCTGCTTCTGGCAGCAAAAGTTACAGCACAATACTGGAGGGGGAGTGGTGAAGTCAGTCCTGGTGCCCCAGATGCTGGAGCCAAAGCTCAAGGGATCCAACGTGAGGCAGGAGGCTTGTAAATAGCCCCATCAGCCAGGGCTGAAGCCCACGGGCTTTGGCCCCCAGCAGGTGGTGCTTGGGCTTCCACATCAGCCTGGGTTGGTGGAGCTCAGGTTTTGGTCTCAGACCACAAGAAATCTAAGACAGTCCTGGACACTCCATTAAAATGGGATCACAATCCACTTTGGGGTTCCAGCCCACAGTTTCAGAACCATTGGGATAGGCTGGACTGGGTCATGGAGTGGTTCATTAACAAAGTGCTGATGTGCAGTACTGTAGGATACCAGCATCAACTGATTGTTAAGTGGTAAGGAATTCTTTCTGAGAAAGACAGTAGAAATTAGTGGACTGACTGGAGTAATGTGCCATGGAATGAGACCATCCCATATAATTATAGGGATGAAGGCTTTTGGCTGAATATGACTCTAATTTCATATTTTTGAGGTCAGCCACAGAAAGTTTTCCTGTCCCTGGATAAGGCGTTTCCGATGGTACTTGGATTATGTGATGAAGCCTCATGCTTTAGAAAAAACGAGTACAAACATCCATTTATGTATATTTGTAGATAATTTTCTCATGCTTGCAAAGCAGGAGGCTAACACAGCAGAGGGGTAATTAAATATTGCACTTCCACAGTGACCTCTGGCACAAGGAGCACGCTAATGAATTAAGCTTCAGATATACAGTAATATTAGGCCTTCATGCACAGTACTTAGTTACCTCCCTATTACCCTTCTGTTATAAACAGAAAAACTGTGGCATAGAAAGGCTGAGTGTCGCAGAGGTGCATAGAACCCAGATAGTCACTTTTTCTGTCTTCAGAGCCCTCTGTCTCTCTCAAGGTTCATCCCTATTTCCCACCTAGCTGAAGGCACTGTGACAGCAGCCTGGAGAGGGGAAAAAAAAAGTTAAAGTTGCCTCCTCTATACCATACCTGACTGTTGAATGAAATGGGCCTGCAGCCTTGGAAACCTCAAGGCACCTCTCTAACACAGAAGGCAGGAAAAGCACCCTGTTCCAGCTGTCATTAGCTAGAATATTGCATCATTTTCCATGTCATTCAGATTTGGTCATGCTGACTCATGATTTGGGTATTTACGCCAGGAACACACAAGGATGTTGCTAAACTACCATTTGGAGGATGTTGCTAAACTACCATTTGGTTATATTTGTTCTTTCTTCCCCTCCTGCCCCCATTCAAGTGACACTATTATCAGAGGTAGACACAAGACAGTAAGTGAAGAGAGCTTGTTGCTGATTTTGGATGCCCCACATATTTGAGTGTCTGAGGGATGTTTTAGACACATATCAAATTTAAAATAATGCCACCACAAAGCACTAGTTACAAGGGTGTGGGAAGTAAGTCACAGGCTTCCAATCCTGGTCTATGGCTCTTTATTCCAAACCCAGAGGAATCTGCCTAGGGCACTCTGCCCACAAGCCTCCCTTTCTTCTCTGCCTGGAACAGCTTTGAGGGGTTGGGTTGATGGTAGTGCCAGTATCTCAGGGTTTCGTCACCAAAGCACCCGTGGGTATGTCACAGCCTTTTAGCTGTGCCTCCTATCCAGAGTTAGAGGGACCAGTTCAGGACACATCAAACTGGAGCAAAAGTGGAGTCATCTGTCTACCACAAGTTCCTTTCTCCATTTCCATATCTTAAAGCAACAGGCTTTTCCTTTCCCTGGCTTCACCCAGGAGTACCTCACAGTAATACCCTGCCACATTTTTGTAACAGAAATAAACTCATATCATTTTAAAATAAAAAACAACAAAAAAACCTGACATGTATCCAACACGTGATTGGTGCCACTCTTGTCAGGTTTTTTCTTGTGTGTTGTACCCTTTTCTTTTGCCCCCATCCTTTTGCATTTTTTATATAGAAGGCCTATATTGACTAAAGGACTGACTTTTGTGCCTAACTCCTCCACTGAGCATTTGAGATTGTCAAAGCCCCTGTTCAGCGGCTGCCAGCTACAGAGTTGCCTAAAATCCCTCCCTGCCTAAATTTCCACTGTACAAGTCCCCTCAAATTTTTGCTGCTGGACTTTTGCACAATGCCGCATGCTTTGTGCCCTTCTTATAGCTCAGCCCAGCATGTACCTCACACCAGATGAAAATAAGCAAGCCCCCACCTACAGGCCCTGCTCTGATAAGCAGGCTGACAGCATGGAATGGCTCATGATGCAGTTACTGTAGCCGAATTGCCTAGGCCAATGGTTCTTGCCACATATTTGAGAAGCGTCCATTCAATTTCCTTTTCCTGAGGGCTATGTCTACGCTACAGAGATCTTTTGAAAGAAGCCCTGTTAGAAGTGCTGTTCTGAAAGAACTTCTTTCGAAAGACAGCGCCCACACACAAAATAGTGGAACAAAAGAGTGATCTGCTCTTTTGAAAGAGATCATCCACACAGCCCCCGTTCTTTCAAAAGAACAGGCCAGGGATCGAAAAATCAAGCCCCCTGAGGGTGGCTCTGTCTGAATAAAAAGGCCTGAAAATCATCTACATGTGTTTTCTTTCAAAAGAAGCTTTCAAAAGGGGGTTGCGCCTCCTGAAACAGGAAATGAAGAGCAATTTTGAAAGGAGCACCGCATTCTTTCAATGTACTTACAAAAGAACGCTTTTTGTGTGTTGATGCTCCATGGGCTCTTTGGAAAGAGCCCCCTTCTTTCGAAAAGTCTTTTGAAAGACCTTGCTAGTGCAGACACAGCTGAGGAGAAGGGATTTAAAGATGGGACTCTGCCAGAGCTCTAGTCTGTCTCATTATGCCCGAACAAAGAGTTAATTATTTCCTAACAGTGAAAAGGCATCATCAAGCAGTGATGCTAGAACAATTTGGATGCTAAGAGCCATTGAACTAAACTGTAAACCCGGTGTGTAATGGAAACCATGTCAAGCCAGTGAGTGCTGCTGTCCCCCTAATTTCAGCACCAACATCAATGACAGAGTGAGAGCAAGACCCACGTCTCCCCTCAGGCACACACACACTCACTCCCTCTCAGAATAGCCCCTCAATACCAGGGCACTCACTTGAGGGGTTCAAACCCCTTGTCATAGGGCATAGGAGGAAACAGCACTGGGACCACCTACATGCCAGGTGCATTCCTTAACCCATAGGCTAAAGGCTTTTTTGTGAGACTCTTTCACCTCCCCACACTGGGTGAAGGAATACATTGAGGGGTGGGGAGGGCTCACTCAGGCTGTCCTGATATTGTCTGTGGGCCACCTCCCCAGGGAGTTGTCTACCCAGAAGGCTAGAGCTTCATTCTCAGGCTTGTTTGTTCTCTCAGATTCGACTAATCTGAGCCATTTGTTATTTAGCCACAGTTGAACAGCATCAGCAGGCGAGCATGAGGGAGCCCCAGCTCAGAGCTGCCCATTGCTCAGTGGCTGAGGCACATGCCTGACAGGTGGCAGATCCCTGTTTAAGTCTCTGTGCCTTCCACCATGAGGAAGAGTGGATAGCTGCATGGGGAGATCTCCTATTCCCCCGGGGGGAAATGCCTTAACCAGTAGGCTAAAGATGATGAGGGAGATGGTGTAACTTCTAAGTTTCTTTTAGCATCTAGCCAGAGGTGCTGGAGCCACTGATGTCATGTATTTTGAAGGTCTCAAAGGACAGCTCTGTTCTTGCTGTGCAAGCCACAGACACTGTCGTACAAATCCAGGAGTAGCCCTTAGGGCTCTTGCCTTTCAGGCTACTCTGCCTTTCTAGCACGCTCATCAGCATACAGGTGGTCTAAACAATTCTGAATGTGTTTGATAAAAATGAGTGTTAATGTGCAGGGGCCTGCGCAGTGGCCGCTGCTGCCCAAATAAGCAGTCATGAGTTGCCTAACTCCATTTTTACTGCACCCCGGCTCTCACCCACAGTGGGTTGATCATATGTTTCAGAAAGACAAACTGGGACAATACTGGAGATCATGAGGGACAGTGAACCAGGGAGAAAACATCAAAGGAAATGGGGTGTGTGAACACATATGGTGCTGTATCTATCTCATAGAACTGGAAAGGACCTTCAGAGGTCATCAAGTCCAGTCCCCTGCACTCATAGCAGGACCTATTATCATCCCTCATAGTTTTTTTTTTTTTAAATAGTCTATTTGCCCCAGTTCTTGAAAGGGCACACTCAGGGACTGAACTCACAACACTGGTGTAGCAGGCCCTTGCTCAAATCACTGAGCTATCCCTCTTCCCAAAGAAAACCTCCCCCCACAGCTATTGTATACAAAAGGGCAAGGGATGGACAAAAATCATAATTATCCCATTGAACTGCTTTGCTAACATCTTTGACTTCCTTCAACCCAGGCTCTCACAGACATTCACCAAGAGAGTCCATTCTTCCTCTTCATCTTGTCATGCTATTGCCATAGGCGCTTGTCTCCCATACAGGGGCTCCATCGAAGGGGGCATGCTAATCACACTAAATGGAGAAGGCTAATGAGGTGCTGTGCTGCATATCCAGCACTTCATTAGCATAATTCCAGGTGCGCTAACTTTGAAGCGGCAGCAAGTGGTGTAGCCGTGGGCACTTTGAAGTACCCATGCAACTTCGAAGTTCCCTTACTCCCAAAACATTTTAGGAGTAAGGGAACTTCGAAGCAGCACAGGTACTTCAAAGTGCCCACAGCTACACTGCTTGCCGCTGCTTCAAAGTTAGCAACTTTGAAGTTAGTGCAAGGGGAATGATGCTAATGAGGAGCTGTATATGCAGAGCAGCACTGCATTAGCCTCCTCCGAGAGGGCTGAATATCATGCCCCTTTCAAAGGAGGGGCTGGTGTAGATGAGTCCTAGGTTTTCTGAAGCTTCATGGGACCAAATATGCCAAGAGGAAAAGATGGGGCACATTGCAACTTGCCTGCAAATTCTCCCGTTGGGGACTGACCTTTAAAAGGTCCTTGGGTGATCTGATTGGCCAAGTGGCATTTCCTTGTACCCCCATGACATACTAGGGGAGAATATAGGTCACTAAATTTCCACACATGCAACTCAGTGGTTTGAGCACTGGCCTGCTAAACCCAGGGTTGTGAGCTCAATCCTTGAGAGGGCCATTCAGGGATGTAGGCAAATAGCGTTAAAAAATGTCAGGGTGGGTGCTTTTGGTCCTGTCAAGAAGGGTAGGGGACAAGATTCAATGACCTTCCAAGGTCCCTTTCAGTTATTTGAGAAGTGGATCTCCATATATTGTGACTCTGGTTACACTGCAGCTCTCCGTTGACCACATACCAGGAACTGCCATGCATTTATTTCCCACATGCTGCTCTAATCCACCTTACAAGGGAACCCAAATCTGTCACTGCAGCTAGTACAGCTGTCTGCATAAAAGCACACCACACACACACTACAACTTGTCAGAGTCATCAGCATTAATCTGTTCTTATTTCTGTACAGAAGCCCAAAGAAGTCCAGTATTTGACCTCACAGTTAGATAGTCTGTGTGCTTCAAAGAGAGGTCTAATCTTTCCCTGTTACATTCTTGTAAGAGCATTCAAGTGCCAGAAAGGGTGTCCTGGCCAATGTCCTCTTCTGCACTTGAGTGTATAACACTTACATCAGTGCAATACTCTTAGCTGGTACTGAGCTAGCAACTCATTTATTGGCACTACATGAGGGTGCACCTAAATTTGGGTATACCTCCAATTAACATTAATGGCACTTGCTACAGATACAGAATATACCTCTTTATGTACACAGCATTGAGTGTACTATGGCACTTATTGTGACATAATATACAAAATGCCATCGGCACAGTAGGATGCACTACTAAAGGGGTGAGCAAACTTTTTGTTTAGCCCCACTTTTCATCCCTGCAATTACCCAGGACCCCATCAACTTGTCTAATGTAATCCAAATCAGTGGAAATTTCAGTTATGTTCATATGAAAAAAATTTCAGCATGTCTAAGAAAATGTGTCTGTAGAAGGTAAAAACTTTATTGATTGGTATGTAAATGTGAATACACGTACATAAAGCCAATAACACATTTAATGAGCTGGATGTGCCTGCGACCCAGCAGCCAATCATGCTGCTCCCCTCCCTTAGGAAATGTCATGTTCTCAAAGGGTGACTGCCCCCTCCCCCACACGTTGCACATCCCTCTATTGATTGGGCATAGGTTAATTTATTTGTTCCCCTGGCTGCATTGTATAAGCCCACTAGGTGGCATTCACATACCCACTATAGCAAAGTCTTCAGCCTCAGAATACCAGCAAGTTATGCATGTACCCCCCTCCCCCGACCCCACACACTTTTAACATTTGTAGGGGATAATACTTTATTTTTTTAACTATGAAATTATACCTATGATTTTCCTTAGATGCACTCTATATTGTAATTAATTATTTTTAAAGGCTGAGATTTGTTAAAAGCTTTTTGAGTGGGAAGGAAAAAAGAAGCTCTACCGTGGACTAGTTGGCAAGAGCAAAGTACGGCTGGTGGTTTGTTCATCCATACATCACATCTGTGAAAACATAGTGGCAAAAAGAGGAAAAAATAATCTGCAGCCTCCTTCCTGGTGGTTTGTGTGAGAATGTTCATATACATGAGACATTTTCATCGTTAGTGCAGTGAGGTCACAGAGAGGGTGGGATTCACAAAACCCTCGCTCAGCTCCTGCCTGAGCCTGTAGGTGTCTAGACGCTCTGTTTCCACTTTTAAAGTATCTGAGGCATCTAAAGCTCAGCAGCTGAGCATGTGCACAGTCCCTTAAGTTCTGACAGTACCAAACAGAGTAGGAAGAAGGCCTGAAACATATAGCCATATAGGCGGCCTGGCATAAGGCCCATAGAATCTGAGGGCTAGAAGGGAACTCAGGACGTCGTTATGTCCAGTTCCCTGCCTAAAGCAGGATCAACCCTAACTAACTTATCCCAGCCATGACAATGTCAAGCTGGGACTTAAAAACCTTGAGGGATGGAGATTCTACTACCCCTCTAGTTTAAGTAATGGTCAAAAATTTGCTTCTATAAAACAAAGTTAGAAGCAAGAGGCAGGTACTGCACATAGAATCTTGTGCACATCTGGCTGATATTGCAAAAGAGTCGCTTCCAGAAAGTGTTAGCCACAAAACACACATCTAAATGCAGTCCTGAAGGGTGGTACCAGAGCAACCCACATCAACAGGTACAAGCGCATTTTTTCAAAAATAGCAGGAACACCTGGATCTCTCCTAAAGATGAGCTTAGGCTAACAGTGTAATGAATAAAGTTGTCAACGTGATGGATGGTAACCAGCTATGTCAAGAGGGTGTTAACTAACGCCATCAAAGGGGCAACACATAACTGGTTTGTACTAATGCATGAAATCAAGTCTCAGAGGGAGTGTCTGTCCAGCCTTGGGGGAAGTGGAAATTCCTATCACAGAGTAGTGTCTGTTGTTATGGGCATACACATATTAGTGATTTGGTAAAGTCTGTGAAATACTCGTACCCATACTTCATCAACAGTAAACCTAGCCAGGTACCTTTGTACCTTAATGACTCTTGTGGCCATTGGGTGATTCACTCCAGATCTGCTGAGACAACTGTCTTGTTCAGTGGGAAGCCACAGCTCCCCATCCTCCAAAT
The DNA here is from genome assembly GCF_033958435.1 of Carettochelys insculpta. Lineage (NCBI taxonomy): Eukaryota > Metazoa > Chordata > Testudines > Carettochelyidae > Carettochelys > Carettochelys insculpta. The sequence goes on from NC_134137.1 coordinate 144,988,875, forward strand.
AATTGCCAATACCTGGAAGCTCAGCACTTGTCTAAAACCTAAAGTACAGGAGCATTAACAAACTAGGTGTTCCCAATTATCTTGCTCTCAGGGGGTTATCGAGTAGGTGTGCTGAAAGCCTATCAAAATCTACATAAAAGATGGCTGTGTTCCTTCAGAGATGGTTAGTTACATTTGCGGTAACTTGTTCACAGAGATGTAGGTGCAGCTGTGTATTCTATTCAGCTTTGGGTGTGTGTGCATGGATGTAGCTGGGTGTGGGTGAGATCATTGCCAAGCAAACTCTCAAGGAACTAACAACTAAGCCAGCAGATTTTAAATGTAGTAGGTAGTCCAAAGTACTTGGACCATGAGCCAGCATGGATTGAATTCTTTTTGGTATTGCCCACTTAAAAAAAAAAAACTTTCAACATAGACAAAGAAGGTATATGCTTATACCTACATCTATCATAATAGATGTTTTATTGCTTCCAAACAAACTTCCTCTTCTTTTGGCCTGGGCCCTTCATATCATGAGATGTAAGTTGGCTGGTGCTGGATGAACAAATTGGCTGTGATGCTAAATCAGCAGGTTTGGGTAGGAGTGAGAGAGAGTTGAACAGATATCCTGATATAGTCAGATACCTATAATTGTCTCAGCCAGTCAGATGCAGTAAGAGCCAGCTTGGCATTATCCAACTCTAGTCTTGAGGATAACCCAAGGAATCAGAGGGAGAGAGAGAAATACATGCATGAAGTCTGCCTGCCCTTCAGTTCAGATGGAAAACATAGGTTAGGGTCCCTGGACTAAGTCCTGCTCACGAAAAAAAAAAACCAAACCTGATGACATGTCTTGTTGTCCTTTGTTACAAAAAAGATGACTGAAAGTATGTCCCATTTCCTGAAAATGAACCTCCTTGTGTTGCTCTTCAGGGACTGCTCATACTTATTTGAGACAGTTGCCCAATTTGTTCTGAGAGTGTGGTAAATGTACCACTGTGAGCATAATGTATTCCTGAGTAAAGACATGCCAGAACTTTATTGCTTCCTCACCAAGCTGGCTGGTGAAGGCTCCTATTTGCTTATTCAAATAATATATTGCAGTGGTATTGTCTACGACTACATGAACCACTGCTCTGTGGATCTGACCCTGAAAGGCCCATTATGTGTTGTATACTGCTTGAATCTCCGGCAAACTGCAGACTTAAATCTTTAACATCTCTACATGCACTCCACAACTTCTCGTGGGGACCTTAATGACTATCACTCTGGTTAGGGGGTGATGTGCAAAGGGCACCTCCTGGATCACACTGTTCTGGTCTGTCCACCAATGTGGCAAGCATGCTATCTCTGGGTAGCTGAGTAAGCTTGTCTGATGAATGGCAATAGGGGACTGTAGGGAGCAGGGGCGGCTGCTCTCTAAAGCAGACAGGGAAAAATCCCTCCCTGCACCTGGGGGAACAGAATTTAGCCCCAATCCCTTACCTGCCCGGAAGGCAACGGGCAGCCAACCAGTACAAAATCCTCAGCCCACACCTCAGTATGGGCCTAGACACCAGGCAGGCCCGACAGAAGCTCTGCACTTTCTGGCTGGAAGGAGGATCCTTAACTCCAGAAGGCTGAGGACTAGCCTGGACCACCGGGACCCCTGCTGGAAGACCTGGAGGAGGAACTACTCATCCCACCTAGAGAAGCCAACCACCATTATAGCAGGTATGAGAGGGGGAGATATGGAAATGACCGAGGGGTAACAGTGGGCAGCGTGTTTTGGTCTGGAGCCCCACTGACTCTGGTGGTGGAGCACTGCTGCTAGCAGAGCCCCGGGCTGGGACACAGTGGAGTGGAAGGGCCTGCATCCCTCCTACCACACCTAACCTATGGGAGGCAGCATCTCCCCCAGCCCCAACCACTAGGCCAGGCGTATACCTGGGTAGCCTCACCCTGTCTCCGCTCCTGAGGGCCTGGGCCTGCATTGACTGGTTATTCATTACCCCGCCCTGCATCCGGGCTTGGGCCATTTGACTTTGAGGCTAGACTAATTGTGGTGCCTGCCCCCGGAGCTGGGTGTTGGCCTGCTGAGGCCTGAACACAGGACTGAGCCCCAGGACTAAATCCTGTATGGAGCAGCTGTGGCTGCTCCCTGAGACAACTTGCCTACAGGCACATCAGACTAATCTAAGCCATAACTGAAGAGGACCTCACATGCTGTATTAAGTTAGTGCAACAAAACAAAGCAGCAGAAATGTAGCACTTTAAAGACTAACACAATGATTTATTCAGTGATGAGCTTTCGTGGGACAGACCCACTTCATTTTGTTGGTCTTTAAAGTGCTACATTTGTGCTGCTTTGTTTTGTTGGAGTACAGAATAACATGGCTACCTCTCTGTTACTATTCGATATGTAAGTGCATATGGCCCTGTATCACAAGCACATATGGACCACAGTCGATGAATGCAACTGGAGGTCTAGTCAAAGTTGCTGTACTATCTGGGATAATGTGCCTTGGAGAAGGGACTTCATTGAATCTAATAGAGCCCCATTGAACTCCTTTTTTGAGTTAGGTTGAATGTTGATTTTTCTTTGTTCATAATTAACTGTAGGTGAACTGGGCATCATCAAGGATTTGCTCCATGGATCTGCCTCTCCCCAGCCAATCATCCAATTACTGGGAGACATAAATTCCCCTCCTTCTGAGGTAGGTTGCTACTGTGGTCATGCATTTGGTGAAGTCACATGAAGCTCATGGCAGACCAAAGGGAAGAACATGATATTGATTGTAATGACTAGTGATGAGAAAAGTTAGGAAGCTCCTGTGACCTGGGAAAACATGTGGAAATAAGTACCCTGAAGATCAAGAGCAGAAAATCAATCATGATTTAACTCAGGAAGAATAGTAACCAAGGTAATCAAGTGGAATTTCATACACATAATGATGAACAAGTGAAGACTGAGCAGAGAGAGAATACAGTTCATTCTTACCTTGAATTTATGGATTAGGAACTAATGGGAGTAAAATTCCTTCATGTGATGATGAGAAACCTTCTATCTGGCTCCTCAGTTGCACAGTTTGCACTTGCTGAAGTGTAGTAGCTCAGGAGGCTTTGGTCTACACAAGAAGTGTTTTGAAATGACCCCAGTTATTTCAAAATAATGTCTAGTGTGTATGGACAACACACGATTTTGAAATAACTGGGAGATACTTCAAAGTAATATAGTCCTGGTTTTGAGAGGAATAAGCACCTATTTTGAAAGAATTGTTTTGAAATAGCACTAGTGTATGTGAACAGGGAGTCTTATTCTAAAGTAATTGGCCTCCAGGGCCTGGCAGAGCTGCAGGCCTGACCACTCTAGAGAAATCTGCAGCCAACTCCACTTCCCCACAACTCCACAGAGCCACAGAAGTTGGCCACAGGCAGACAGGCTTGTGCATGTGGCCTACCCTGAAGCCCTGAGCTGCAGGGTATGCAGAAGTAGCCCTGAGCCAGGTCTGAGCTGCTCCCATGGCACCTACTGCCCTGGGTTGCAGGCAAGAACTGTCCTGGACTGGTGCAGATAGCCAGGACCTCACAGGGTTCTGGGGGAAGGAGAGAACTCTCCAGAATCTCTGCTTCAGGTGGAAAAATGGGTAGAACACTGCTGCCCTGGTGGACAATGGGCACACCCAGATCCTTGAGTAGTGCTGGCTCAAAATTAAGGTGCTGTGCCAGGGCTATCACAAGGCCTGGAAGGAGTCCAGCCTCTCTGGAGAGGCATGCCACAGGTACCTCCATAATGAATAACTGAATGCCTTCCTGGGAGCAGGGCGATGGGGAGGGGAGTTGAGTCATGAGCCCCCTGCAATCATGGAGTCTGGATGGGACATGCCTGACATCACCCTCAATGTACCCAAGGATGACAGGGGGAAGAAGGAGTAGGAGGAGGCCAGCTACTCCACCATGCCTACTAGCCAGGAGGTCCTGCTGATCCTACAGCCAGTCCCCCACCCCCAGGATCCTCTCAAGGACATTTCAGATGAGTTAGAAACCTTAACCATATCACTAGGGGGGCAGGCAGTGTCTGGGGGGTGGGGCCACATTCCTCTTGAGGCCCATGCAGCCTGGTCACCTGTCTGCACGTGGCCCACCAGTCCGGAGCAATCAGCTTCCACACAGGGACCCTGTGGTCTGTCTCATGAGATTCTTGCAGAGACCTGCCTCATTCCAGCCTCTGTGGTAGGATACCTGTGACAAGCCACCACTAAAGTGATTGGGGTCAATAAGCCACAGAGCAGTGCTGCTCCTGGCAGAGGATTGGGCCTGCATTCAGGCAGCAGTCACTCCCAAAATACAGGTCTGCCCATGGGGGTCCATTGGAGCAGGCCGGCATCCAACAGCTGTTCTCCATGCCAGCTGAGCAATGCCTTCTGTACCTCCTTCCAGCTGCTTAACCAGCCATTGAAGGGTCTCTGCCATATCAGAGCTGCCAAAAGCTTGCTCTGGCAAAGGATTCCTAGACAAGCCCTCATGTGTAGGAAGGGCTATCTTGTCACAGGTCATGTCTCATTCCACAAAGTCACTTGGAGACCTTGGATTCAATAACAGGCAGTGTGGTTTATTTGCAGGTGTATTCCTTCCACTGTTTCGCCATCTGCAGGCAAGAGAGAAAGGAAAGGTAGCTCCCTACTTCTTCTCCCTTCCTTGCTTCCTGGCCTCCTCAGGATTCAGGGCTGTTCTTAGGATTTATGTGCCCATTCACACTGCCATCAAGTTCTATTAAACACTGGTGCCTCTATGGCCGATGGCAGCTGAAGCAGGGGAGCAGATGATACTTTGAGAGATGTGATTTTTATAATCTTCAAACAGCAACAAAGGGTCCTGTGGCACCTTATAGACTAACAGAAAAGTTTTGAGCATGAGCTTTCATGAGCACAGACTCACTTCTGACAGGACCCTTCATTGCTGTTACAGATCCAGACTAACACGGCTACCCCTCTGATACTTATAATCTTCAGTTACACACAATGAAATATTTTAAACAAAGGTTCTGTGGACTAAGACGGTAAATTCAGAAGCTGACACCCTAGAACCCTCTATTTTTTTTTCCAGTGTTGCACAAAGTATTCATTGGTATGCTGTGCTGAGCGCTTTTGGATCTTTGGTTGAAAGGTGCATTGCTTTGATTGCCGAAAGCAATAGGCTCAATTTAAAACATTCAAGCATAAGCACTTTATTTTCAAATTCCTTTCAGTCAATGTATCATGCAAAATCCTTCCCACAAAGCCAGCTTTGAGACTTCACTGTTTCACAGAATGAGGATGGTTTAATCCATGTTGAACACCCAGATTTACAGTCACAGTTGATTTGATTTCAAATGCTTCTCTTTAACACTTAGCTCTGGATGCATATGAACTAAATATTTCAAGATCAGAAAGTCAGAATGTCATCTAGGTGCTATTCAGCTTCTGTGTTTAGAATGACAAAATAAAGCATCCTGAAATGTTCAAACGAGGCAGCAGGAGGGAAATCAATCCAACATGTCTGCATGTGAAGAAAATAGAGCATGGAACATCACGTCTGTTCATAGGATGATTACATTGTCATTGCTCTGCAGCTAGCAAAGTTTTAAAAACTATTGAAAAGAAAAGCAAGTTCAGACAAATCTCAAAGAAGACAGGTGCTTTATAGTGTGTGCTTAAGTGTTCTTTCCAGACCAACAAACATTTTTTCATTATAAGTGTTGTCCCATCTTCAGTTTGCATCCTGCTCTTTTTCTTTTCACCTGAGCTTCTCACACTAAGGTACCCAAATGGGAAAATACAGTCATTGCCATGGTTTTAGCTCAAACTTGGGAATGTCCTGGGTTTTCATGAGCTTTAAACACGCCTTTGTGCCCTATAGGTTCTCTAGATAAGTAGCAGCAGTGCTTGCTTTCTTTTCCTTTTTTATTGAAAAAAGGGGTGCTTGTACTCAGCAGACTCCTCATCCCCACTCCCCAGCCAATCCCACAGCTGGGGCTGCTGAGGTGCTGGTACTCAGTACTGGTGCAAAAAACAAAACAAAACAAAACAAAACACTGAGTAGCAGTAAGTTGAAAAAAATAAAAAAGTTTACATTGTTCATAGGCAGACAGAGGCCAACTTTCACACATTAAGTATAACAACTAATCACCTAGAACATTTCCTAAAGGTTTATGGTGCTGTTTTCATTCTGATATGATTGTCTCCTAGCAGGCTGCTGCTGCCAGTGCCACTTTACTGGTGTTTTATAACACTTCCTCACTAATTGCCTTTGCACCCTCTTTCTTACTTAACAGACAAAACCATCACTAGATGGCTGCTGAATAAAAGAACTGGAAAACAGCATCAGATTTTCTCATTTGAACAGTTTATTAATATATCAAAGTAAATCTTGGTTCCTAAGTCATAAGGAAAACACAGTGAATTCTTCTTTTCTTTTTCTTTTTTTTTTTTTTTTTTTGGTGGCTTACTCAAATAATTTTTTCTTGCTGAAACAAGAATCTAAACTAAATAATTTTGTTTGCATCTATTCAAATTTACATTTTTAAATTAAACTGTTTATGCTGACAGTGTTGAATGAACCCTTTAACATTTTTTAAATTGATTTATTTTTATTTGGCCCAAATCTGCATTTTCTTAAAAATATAGTGTTTGACAAAAATTCTCACTCAGTTCTATCCTGAACACTAAAGATCAAGGTGAAACTGAAAACGAAGGCTTATGCACATGCTTAACTTTCAAACAGAGCTGCTTAACATTAGATTCCCAAATCCATGTATAGACAGTTTTAGGCAATTTGGAGATATTAGGGTGATGAACAATTTTGGAAATAAGGTAGATGCCTATGCATAGGCTTAGAAGCCTAACATTGGTCTTTTTTAAAAAAACTAAATAAAAGGTCTTATTCAAAAAAAGGAGTGTATACACAATCTTTTATAGTATGTCTGGTTTTGAAAAAAATTGACTTTTATTCTCAGACATTCACACACTCACAAATTATTTAGCCTGTCTGCTTTTCATGGCAGGGACTATGCCTCTTATGTGCAGTAACATGTCTAGATAATATTGGGCATTATGTAAATAATTAATGATAATAAATTATAGTATGTGCTTTTTAAATAGTTAATAATTCTCTCACACTAGACTTAAGATCTTAAGGCCCTGGCATTGCCAAAGAAGTATGAAGTAGTTGGAATAACGGAGACTTGGTGGGATGATTCGCATAACTGGAGCACGGTCATGGAAGGTTATAAATTGTTTAGGAAGGACAGACGGGAGAAAAGGAGGAGGAGTTGTGCTCTATGTGAGGGAGCAGGATGATTGCTCAGAGCTCCAGTATAAGGAGGGAGAAAATCCAGTTGAGTGTCTTTGGGTTAAGCTTAGAGGTGGAAGTAACAGAGGTGTTGTTGTAGTTGGTGTCTGCTATAGACCACCAGATCAGGGAGATGAGGTAGATGAGGATTTCTCCAGACAGCTAAGTGAAGCTTCCAAATCACAGGCCCTGGTTCTCATGGGAGACTTTAATCATCCGGACATTTGTTGGGAGACCAATACAGCAGGACACAGGCAATCCAGGAAGTTTTTGGAGAATGTTGGGGATAACTTCTTGGTACAACTGCTGAACGAACTGACTAGGGGCCGTGCACAACTTGACCTGCTGCTCACAAACAGTGACAAACTAGTAGGAGAAATAGAAATGGGTGGAAATCTGGGCTGCAGTGACCATGAGATAGTAGATTTCAGGATCTGGACAAAAGGAAGATGGGTGAGCAAGTAACATACAGACCCTTGATTTCAAAAGAGCAGACTTCAACTCCCTGAGAGAACTGATGAGCAGGATCCCTTGGGAAATGACAATGAAGGGGAAAAGAGTTCAAGAGAACTGGCAGTATTTTAAAGAAGTTTTACTGAAAGCACAGGAACAAACCATCCCGCTGCATAGTAAGAAGTGCAAACATGGTAGGCAACCAGCTTGGCTTAACAGGAAAATCCTTAGTCAGCTTAAACTCAAAAAGGATGCATAAAAGAAATGGAAATGTGGACAGTTGACTAAGGCGGAGTATAAACGTACGGCTGGAGAATGACGGGGAGTAATCGGGAAAGCAAAAGCACAATTGGAACTGCAGTTGGCGAGGGATGTGAAGGATAACAAAAAACAGTTTCTATAGGCATGTTAACAATAAGCGGGTTATCAGAGAAGGTGTGGGGCTGTTACTGGATGAGAGAGGTAACCTACTGACAGATGATGTAAGAAAAGCAAAGCTGAAGTACTCAATGCTTTTTTTTGCCTTAGTCTTCACAGAAAAAGTCAAATCCCACACAACGGTCCTAGACAATGCAGCATGGGAAGGTGGAGGGCAGCCATCTATGGGGAAGGAACAAGTTCTGAGCTATCCAGAAAAACCAGATGTACACAAATCCACGGGTCTGGATTTAATGCACCCAAGGGCACTGAGGGAATTGGCTCAGACCTTTAGCTATTATCTCTGAAGACTCTTGGAGATTGGGAGAGATCCTGGTGACTGGAAAAAGGCAAATGTAGTGCCCATCTTTAAAAAAGGAAAGAAGGAAAATCCAGGGAACTATAGACCTGGATTATAAATATAGACTATATTACTTCAATTCCTGGGAAAATAATGGAGGGGATCCTCAAGGAATCCATTTTGGAGCACTCGGAAGAGGGGGAAAGTGATCAAAAGTAGTCAACATGGATTCACCAAGGGCAAGTCCTGTCTGATTAGCTTCCATGACCAGGTAACAGGCTCTGTGGACATGGGGAAGTCAGTGGATGTGATACACCTTGACTTCAGCAAAGCTTTTGATACAGTCTCCCACAACATTCTTGTCCATAAGTTAAGGAAATATTGATTAGACCGCTGGCCTATAAGATGGATAGAAAACTGGCTTGATGTTCAGGCCCAACGGGTAGTGGTCAATGGGTCAATATCTGGATGGCCATCGGTTTCACGCAGCTTGCTGCAAAGCTTGATTTTGGGGCCGGTGTTGTTCAACATCTTTATTAATGACCTGGATGAGGGACTGGATTGTACCCTCAGCAAGTTTGTAGATGACACAAAACTAGGGGGAGAGGTAGATATGTTGGAGGGTAGAGATAGAATCCAGAGTGGCCTGGATAAATTGGAAGATTGGGTCAAAAGCAATCTGATGTGGTTCAACAAGGAGAAGTGTAGAGTCCTGAACTTGGGGCAGAAGAATCCCCTGTATTGTTATAGGCTGGGGACTGACTGGCTAAGCAGCAATACAGTGGAAAGGGACCTAGGGGTTATGGTGGATGAGTCAACAGTGTGCCCCTGCAGCTAAGAAGGCTAACGGCATACTAGGGTGCATTAGGAAGAGCATTTTGAGCAGATCTACAGAAGTGGTTGTTCCCCTCTATTTGGCACTGGAGAGGCTGCATCTGGAACATTGTGTCCAGTTTTGGGCCCCCCAGTATAAAAAGGTTGTGGATGTGCTGAAGCAGGTTCAGCAGATGGCAACAAAAATGATTAAGGGGCTGGACCACAAGACCTATGAGGAGAGGCCGAGAGATTTGGGCTTGTTTAGTTTACAGAAGAGAAGACTGAGGGATGATTTAATAGCAGGCTTCAACTTCCTGAAAGGGAGCGCTAAAGAGGAGGGTGAGAAACTGTTCTTGGTGTCAGATGGCAGAACAAGGAGTAATGCTCTGAAGTTAAAGAGGGAGAGGTGTAGGTTGGATATTAGAAAAAACTACTTCACCAGGAGGGGTGGGTGGTGAAGCACTGGAATGCATTGCCTAGAGAGGTGGTGGAGTCTTCATCCCTCAAGGTTTTTAAGTCCTGGCTTGACAGGGTCCTGGCTGGGATGACTCAGTTGGGGTTCATCCTGCTTGAAGCAGGGGTCTGGACTTGATGACCTCCTGAGGTCCCTTCCTGGGTTAGGATTCTATGATTCTAAGAGACTAGTAAAGGCTTGTGTGCTCACTCATTTTATTTGCACCAAGTTATCTACCTGTTACATATCCTGTCTCCATGGTTTATTTTGTCACCTGTTGTTTTGATTCAATGTTTCTCAGCTTCTTTTCCTGAAGAGCCATTGCAACTAAGATTATGTCAAGATCTTGGCAGGCAGCCAGAAGAGAATTTGTTTTTAAACAGACCTAGCACTGGCTGAAGATTGGATAGCATGACACTAATTCACAGAATCTAAGCTCCCAGTTGACGCCAGGCGCATAAGACTCGAGGACTTCTATGACGACTGTTGATAGCTATCCTGAGGAGGTAATCTCCCAATTATAGATGGAAAAAGCTGAAAATCATTGAACAACAACCAGTTACACAATGGCTACGGTTACACTAGCGAGTTTTCTAGACAAAACTGGGGCTTTGTTGAAAAAATTTGTGGACCATCTACACACAACATGCATTGTATCAATAGAAAATGTCAACAAAAATGCTGTGTAGATGCTCAGGGGACTTCTTTTGTTGATAGAGCAGATTAAAAGACCGATCTGATTTTATGTGCTGACACAATCCGTCAAAAGAAGTTTTGTCCGAACATCTCTTTTGAGAGTAACTTCTGTACACAGATCACATAATGGGAAACCCTCGCCATTGTGGGAGAAGAAATTGACAGATTAGACTGGAAAATTTTCTTTATGTATTCCTTGATCTGATAATTATTTATCTAATGCAACTTGAAAATGAACATTACATTTGCATTCTCCCACATGGTTGGTTGGTTTGTTTTTCAAGGTGAGTAAACAAATGATTAGTACTAGAGATGAGGTCCCTTCCCTTCAACTGATCCCTACCCTGCAGTGGCCCTACCAAGTTTAACATGTATTCAATTATTATTATTTACATTCCCATAGTACGTAGATGACCCAGTCATGGACCATGAACTCATTATACAAATAGAACAAAGAGACCATCCTAGACCCAAATGATCTATAATGAATTCACAAGTGGTTTGACCAATCAATGTGATTTTGTTTATTTATCTTCTTGAGTCTATAGTTATCCACACTAAACAAAGACAGTAAGTAATGACTTTTGCTAAATACATGCTAACAGAATTTAAACATAGCAATGATACTACACTATCTAAAGCTATATTCTTCATTATTAATGTATCCAAAGGTAAGTATGCTAAAATATGCAGTAGAAATGTTTAAGATTTTTGTGGATTCAGTTTATGCTTCAATACATTTTGTGTATTTAACTTTAGTGCATGCAACTGTACTTGGGTAATAAAGAAGATTTTTTCCCCCACTGCAGAATCACTGGGTGATACCCTTTGGCTTGTGTTATCAAGAGGTCAAATGTGGTATATTTCCAGTATAATAAATCTAATCTATAGTGATAGATACATTCAGACATAAGTGGAACTGAAATCAATAACTATATGCTACTTTCTGTAATTATATTATTCATATTGGAAATAAAAATTACAGAGATTAGATTCTTCAGTGCATTAAGGCTGCTTTGCATTGATTTGCTGATATAACAGTGCTAAAGCCTGCTTACCTGGCTGCTAGAGGATTCACTTTGTTCTGGGGAAACCTTAAATACAATAGAGTCATTGTAATAAACTCCTACACTGTCCCTTTCCCAGATGCTGGTAAAATGGGCTTGGCCATTGAGAAGGAAATGTGGCTGGATTGTGCCTGTATGCGCACTATGGCTACATCTACACAGCAAGATGTTTTCAAAATTATTTATACAATTTGTGCTATGCAAATTGCATAACTTATTTCAAAATACCTCATTCCAAACTTGGTGCCATCCAAATGGCACCAAATTTTGGAATAAGGGGCTATTCCAAATGTTCTGTTACTTCTCATAGGATGAGCGGTACCCACAGGCACTGCGAAAAGCCAGGCTGTTGCTATTTCACCCTACATGTGTGTAGACATAGCTCAAGAGAACAGCCCCTTAGTACTGTGAGTATCTGGCATAAATTAATTTAGTGTGGGGACAGCTATCACAAATTGACCGCCTCAGTTCTGCTGCTGGCTTATAGCCATTCTTTCTCCTTTCTTCCTGTCATGAACTACACAGAGCCCAGCTCAAGATCTGAGCACATCATAAAAATTGATTATGAAGTAGCTCTATTGTGAGATTAATTAGCTCTTTGAATGTTATTTATTTATTAATTTATGTTACAGTATCACCCAGAAGCTCCATTTAGGCCAGGCCCAACAACAGGAAGAGAAAGGGGGCAGTTAGTCTCAGGCCTGATGTTCCAAAGGGGCCTGGGGTCTGGGTCCCTTTGAAGTGTGCTCCACATGGCTGTGGGGGAGTTGCAGGAGCAGGACCAGTGCTGTGGTCTAGGTAGCACTGAGGTCTGAATGCCTGAGCCCCACTCCTATTTTACCCTGGGGCCCATGGTGGCTGCCAGCTCTGCTGATTCAGAATGGGGCCCACATTGCGTTAGGTCTCACTCAGACATACAGAAAGACATAGTCCCCGCCCCAAGATTTGATAATCTATTTTGAAACAAGACCCAAGTGTAAGTATAAGAGAAAAGAGAAGTAAGGTAGCAGCAGTAAATTCATATGGTAAGCGTACTTGATAGTGTAAGCTAATTTGAGTGCTTACATACAAACTATTTCCCCTAAACCATGCTTTCTTCTTGCAAAAGAGAAGATAGAGCTATACAGAGGATGCTGATATTTTGAAATTTGGTTTCATTCTGATTCAATTTTTGGAAATTCTCCATGAAGGGAAAATTCTAGGCCCACTCAACTCAGAGAAAGAGTCAGTCTGGTAGACTACCCCAGAATAAGGGACTCTGAAACTGTTCCTACACAGGCCACTTCCTTCAGAAGTGGCATGCTAACACACGGAGCAAAATATGCTAATGAGGCATGGATGCAAATTCCCTGTGTCTCATTAGCATAATGTCACGTGATTTGGAGTCCGGAAGACTGTTCTTCCGGACTCCAAAACGCCATGTAGAAGTGTGGCCCCCGGGTGGCTTCTGGAAGGAGGAAGAAGGGGCCTCCGAAAGGGGAAGAAGGGTCCTTCTGGGAAGAGGGGGCCTCCGGAAGGAGGACTCCCTTCTGGAAGCTCCCCCCAAGGGCCGCGCTTCTACACGGCGTTTTGGAGTCGGGAAGAACGGTCTTCCGGACTCCAAAACATGTGAAGTTATGCTAATGAGGCACAGGGAATTTGCATCCGTGCCTCATTAGCATCTTTCGCTCTGTGTATTAGCATGCCACTTCTGAAGGAAGTGGCCTGTATAAAAACGGCCTGAAAGCCCAGGATACTTGGTAGCCTGTCTGATAGGAAGCCTGTTTTGGCAGTTTGGTTTCAGACGCTGCGTGGCTTCCAGCAGAATTTGATTGAAATCAAACCCTCCAGAGTGTTTTGATTTGGAAGAATAGAAAATGCTGTTGGAAAAACTCTTTTGATGGAATTTTTCTGACCAGCTGTAGTCATAAGACTTAAAAACCCATGACACACATCCTTACAGAACATGAAAGGAACAGACAGACATGTTGTTCTGAGCTTGGTCAAACTGTGTTACAGATTGATTTAAAACCCCCATGAGACTGATAGATGTGCACTCACCTTTCAGTTAACATGACTGCAAATATAAAACACCACCTTCTAAAACAAAAGGAGTGAACCTACCCAGGAGCATGCATATGTGCATACATTGTACATGTGCACGTGCAGAAGAGACAAAGACTGAGCAAACAGATAAGAACAGAGGTGCAGAAGTAAAAAAAGCAAGAAAGCAAAGCAATGGCCAGTGAGTGCAGTGAAATCCTGAGAAAAGCTGTAAGAGCTTTTGAGTCTGTTAGCTAAAGAGGCTTTCAGCTGTAAGCTAAGGGACTCCTTTTGCTGTTAATTCATCCTGAATTCAGAGAAACAGGACTTGGTACGCTTCTTGTAAACAAGCGAGACTGTACAAAAGAAAATACAAGACTCCATCAATTTCTACTTCTAACATGAGCCCCCGTCCCTAGGTCCTTAACATTGAGTAGCCATCAAAGTCGAAAAGGGGAGACAATATCTACATCATACATTCAGACATCTCAGAGTATCCTCAGCATCAAATGGATCAGGAACAGCCACTGTCTTGGTCAGGATTGGCAACCTGCAGCTCCGGAGCCACATGTGGCTCTGGGCACTGACTCCTCTTGCGGTCCCTTGTGCTGCCCCCCCAGTGAAATAATTGAACTACATTGAATTGGTTTAATGGCCATTATTTCAGCAGGGGCAGTGCGGGAAGCTGCCCACACTGCATGTGGGGGAAGTGAGCAGGGGTAATGGCATCCAGCAGTGCAAGAACCCTGGATCTGGCCTAGCTCCCTGCCTGGCCCTGGGACCTGGGTTCACTAAGCAGGTTGAGGCAGGGAAGCTGAGGTAGGTTAAACCTGGGGAGAGGGTTAGCAATTTGGTGCTGATAGGGGTTAAGCCTGGGAAAGTGGAGGTTGGGTGGGCTGGGACATGGGGTAAAGCTTGGGGTAGGGGGTGGATTTGGGGGCTAAGGTGGGTAAAGCCTGGAGATGGGGTAACAACCTTCTAACCAGTACAAATCATTGTGTGTGCTGTTCTTAAAATAGGGACTACAAAAATAGAGTTTGATTTATTAAAGACTGTCTCATATTCATGTGCATTGCAGCTCTTGAAGTATTGATTTTGTAACTGAATTTGAAAAAAAATGGATCTTCTCACTATTTTGGTTGCAGACCTAGGTCTTGGTCAATCAGTATACCAGGGACTCAGCCTGGGGTGTCTGGAGCTACAAGCATAGGCTGCTACAGCAAAGCCCTCCTTACTGGGTTTGTAACCAAACTGCATCCTCTATTGTTTGGCATAGATGGAAATCTGTCACGTACACCCCTCCAGGTTTTAAATGCTGCATGGTACATGCTGGGTAGGGCAAAGACAAAAGAAATCACCTTTAGTGCTGAGTGAGAAAAGCATGTGTTGTTTAAACAGGAATAGCAAGCTGTACATTCAAGTAGATGATTTTTAATCTGTCAAGAAATAATAAGCCATTATTTTTACTTATGGGAAATGACACTTGCTAGTACCTGGTGTTTGCAGCTGTCAAATTATGTGTGTCAGCATCTGTCACTTTCCAGCAGCACTTAATGAACGTGC
The DNA here is from genome assembly GCF_033958435.1 of Carettochelys insculpta. Lineage (NCBI taxonomy): Eukaryota > Metazoa > Chordata > Testudines > Carettochelyidae > Carettochelys > Carettochelys insculpta. The sequence continues at coordinate 145,003,951 of NC_134137.1, forward strand.
TTTGCATATCCCAGGAAGCTTTTACTAGAACTGAAGAAATGTTACCACCTCTGCCAGCAGCTGTAGAGGCTGATTTTGTTCTCCAAGCCAAAGTCTCACATGGATTCAACTTCCATTCAGGCATAACACATAAGCCGCATCTACACTAGCCCCTTCCTTTCAGAAGCAGCACAGTAGTGATTGAGTTTGGAAGATGCTAATGAGGTGCTTCCATGAATATGCAGCAACTCGTTAGCATAATGGCAGCCGTGCACAATTCAAAGGTGCCACTTTCTGATCGCGTGCCACCTGGGTGGATGGGGGGCCTTTCCAAAGGACCCTCCCAGACTTTGAAAGCCCCTTCTTCCTAAAACCAAATAGGAAGGAGGGGCTTTTGAAGTCCATGGGGTCCTTTCGAAAGACCCCCATCTGTATGGGTTGCATGCAATTCAAAAGTGACACTTTTCAATCATGCATGGCCATCATTATGCTAATGAGGCACTGCATATTCATGGCAGCACCTCTTTAGCATCTTCCCAACTCGCTCATTACCATGCCACTTCCAAAAGGAAAGGGCTTGTGTAGAAGTAGCCATACTGTCTTGATTGTATTAATGGGGCATTCTTCTGAGCACCCCAAAACACTGTACATTCAAACCCCTCCTCTTTCATAGCATATCTTTGTAAATAACCTCAAGGCTGTAACCTCCTTCCCCCCAGAACCAATTCACATTTAACCAAAAATAGAAAGGTTGAATCACTGCCAGCTTGAGTTTACCAGCTAGCAAACCATGAGCACTCTAAAGGGTCTTTTTCTCTCCACTGAGCTCCATAGCCCCTTTGCTCTCAAATTATGGTCATGGACCACCAATAGGTCATGAAGGCTCTTTTGGCAATCTGTGCATTCTAAACCATTTTGGAAAACTAAGCAGTGAGCAATTTCGCTGGGTAGGTCATGGCGAGAGGAGACGATTCTTCCTATCCCCTCAAAAGGGACTTTATATTGAAAAAAAGTTAGAGGTCCACATACTGTACATGTTTGATCCTGAAATCCCAGACAATTAGGAAAAAACCCTGCTAAACACAGTATAGAATCCCACCCCAGATATTGCTAATCCTAGCCTGTGGAGTATTGAAAATTGTAAACACTCACTTCAGATGCTAGGGGTATCATTGATTCTGCTTGCAGTCGAGGGGGCAGCATAGGCAAACATGGGATTTTGATCTAGAGTCTGTGGAGAGAGCCTAGAGCAGGGTGAGCAAACCTTTTACATTGGGCTCCACTTTTCATCGCTGCAGTTAGCAGGGCCTCCCCAACTTGTCTAATGTAATCCATGCTGATGGAAATTTCAGTTATGTTTATGTGAAAAAAAAAACTTTGAGCCTGTGTAAGCAAATAAGTCTGTCAAATGTGAAAGCTTTATTAATCTGTATATAAATATGACTACACATATATAAAAACTAACATATTTCTGCATTTTAATGAGGTGGATGAGCCTGAGACCCAGCAGCTGCTCATGCCACACCCCCACTTATGAAATTTACCCCACTGAGGGGGTCTGCCCCCCACTTTGCACACCCCTTGCCCTAAGTAAGGTAGGGTAAGTTGTTCTTTTCTGCTTTAGAAAGCAGCCAGCTTTTGCTGTCTCTTTTTGGCGCTCATGTGTCTTAGGGTTATACTAAATGTTTTTAGTTTTTAAAGTAGTTTTTATCAGGTAAGGAATAACTACTAAGGCCATACTTAATTTGTGTTGCTGTGAATCCCACAATGTTAGGCTCCACTGGAATACTGATGCCAAATTTAAGTTTTTATGGCCGTGTCTACACTAGCCCCAAACTTCGAAATGGCCATGCAAATGGCCATTTCGAAGTTTACTAATGAAGCACTGAAATGCATATTCAGCGCTTCATTAGCATGCGGGCAGCCGCGGCACTTCGAAATTGAAATTTCATGAGCTGATGGGAATAAGGGGACTTCGAAGTAGGCGGGGTCCTTTCGAAAAGGAGCCCTGTCGGGACGAGCTGCGCGGAGGCGAGGCGCGTCAATTTCAAAGTGCCGCGGTTGCCCGCATGCTAATGAAGGGCTGAATATGCATTTCAGCGCTTCATTAGTAAACTTCGAAATGGCCATTTGCATGGCCATTTCGAAGTTTGGGGCTAGTGTAGACACAGCCTATACGTTACATTCTAACAGTAATCTGTAGCTAACATCCCTGCACATGGTCAGCTTTTCCAAATTTATTGCAATTAATGAAGGTCCATTTTCAATGGTTTGTCATGTCTTATCCAAAATACAACCACAATTATTTAGCAATCATCCCAAGGAATAAACTGATAACTTAATGGTAACAAGTCACCATGACCAGATGGCATTCACCCAAGAGCTCTGAAAGAACGCAAATGTGAAATTGTGGAAATATTAACTGTGGTTTTGTAATTTAACCTTTAAATCTGCTTCTGTACCTAATGACTGGAAGATAGCTAATGTGACTCCAATATTTAAAAAGGGCTCTAGAGGTGATCCTGGCACATACAGACCAGTAAGTCTAACATCAGCACTGGGCAAATTAGTTGAAACTATAATAAAGAATGAAATTGTCAGACACATTAATAAACATAATTTGTTGGAGAAAAGTCAACATGGTTTCTGTTAAGGGAAATCATACCTTGCTAATCTAAAAGAGTTCTTTGAGGTGGTCAATAAGCATGTGTACAAGGGGGATCCATTGGATATGTTGTACTTAGATTTCCAGGAAGATTTTGACAAGGTCCCTCACCAAAGTAAAATAAGCTGTCCTGGGGTAAGGGAGAAGGTGATCTCATAGATTGAAAACTGGTTAAAAGACCATCAAGCCATACATCAAGCTAGTTTTCCACCCATCTTACAGTCCATGTGTCCAATCCATACTTCCTTAACTTATGGACAAGAATGTTGTGGGAGACTGTATCAAAAGCTTTCCTAAAGTCAAGGTTTATCACATCCATTGACTTTCCCATGTCCACAGAGCCAGTACCTCGTCATATAAGCTATGTTCTTATGATTCAAATAGGACCTTAATAATGACCCATTATATTTTACTTATGGACTGTGTCTACACTACAAAAATAACTTTGAAGTTGCTTACTTCGAAGTGCAACTTTGAAGCTGAGCATCTACACACACCCTACTTCATAGTTAATGTTCAAAGCAGGGCACTACACCATTCCCAGGAATGGAGTAAGGACTTCAAAGTTGGGCTCCTACTTCGAAGTTAACTTTGAAGTAAGGGAAAAATGTGTGTAGACTCTCCGCTGGCTACTTCGATTTACTGCCTAACTTCAAAGTTAACTTTGAAGTTAGTTCTTAATGTAGCTGCACCTTGTACACATGTCCTGGCACCTAAGACACATGAGCACATTTTCCCTTACTTCAAAGTTAGCTTGTAAGACACACACTTCAAAGCAAGAGTGTTTTATATGTTTATTTAACCTTTCTGTGAATGCCCTGAGAGTAACATAGCCTAAGTGGGCAACAGAACAACCACATCACCAAATGAATCATATAGCCTTGTAGGCTCATTTGAAGAAGTCACCCTTAGTAATGAATTCTGTTCCTTTGGAGGTACAATATTTTCACCAGATCAAATTTCAATGTCAACTATGTAATTAATACCAGAAGATAGATATATTTTACCTACGTGCACAAAAATTTGCAGTTAGTCTTTGTCACTGGTTTTACAGTTAATTGTTGCTGATTCTTCACTGTTTCTGGTTCCTTATTGTTCTTGTGTGTAGATTTACTCATAATTTGTAATAAATCTCTGGCAAAATAAATTCTATTCTTTCTGAAAATCAATGACAAATTAATCACAAAGAAATAAGGTAATGAAAGTACAAAATGGTAAATATCATACTGCCTCTCTCTCTCTCTCTATATATATATATATATATTTCCAATTACTATATTATTCAATGGCTGTCTAATAGAATTATACAATTATGCAGTTTTACAGATTGTGAAAGCTGCAAGACTGGACAATAAAATAACAGATGATACTACACAGCTCTATTGTTTGGTTTCTGTAAACAGTAAGAAAACATTAGAAAATTCTTAAAGGGGTAGCTGTATTAGTCCAGCAATTCGAAGTCTGTACTTTAAAATTCACACAGCCACCATTATGCTAATGAGGTGACGAATATGCACATTGGCACCTTATTAACCTGCTTCGAATTGCATCATTACCATGCCTGCTCCGACAGGAATGGGTGAGTGTAGAAGCAGCTTGTTTTGTGTCAACAGCCTTCCATAGTTCTTTGTCTCCTCTTAGGATGTGTCAGGTGGATTCCAAAGCAGGCTGAAGACAAAAACTGATAGCTTCCCACGCCTTGAACTGGCTTTGCCTTAGGACAGAAAATCTTTGTTCCGTAACCCTCATCCCTATGAAAAAACTGGCTTTCAGTAACAGGTGCAGTTAGTGTTTGTCACTGGTTTTACAGTTGATAGTTGCTGATCCTTCACTGTTTCTGGTTCCTTATTGTTCTTCTGTGTAGACTTATTCATAATTTGTAAAAAATCTCTGGCAAAATAAATTGTATTCTTTATGAAAATCAATGACAAATTAATCACAAAGGCCATGTCTACACAAGCCAAAAACTTCGAAATGGCCATGCATTTCTGGACACCACAGGACAAATCACTGATGGCCACATCGACACCACTCTCTACCAGAAACCCGTTGATTGCTACATTTACCTACAAGCCTCCAGCTTCCATCCAGCTCACACCATATGATTCATTGTTTATAGTCAAGCCCTTAGATACAATCACATCTGCTCTGATCCTACTGACAGAAACAGAAAACTTCAAGATCTCTACCAAGCATTTGTAAAACTTGATTACCCACTAGAAGAAGTGAAAAAACAGATTGACAGGGCCAGATGAATACCCAGAAACCAGCTACTTCAAGATAGGTCCAAGAAGGTCAATAACAGACAACCACGTGTCATCACCTATGGCCTCCAGCTCAAACTCCTCATCATTTAAAACCTACAACCTATTCTAGATCATGATGGTACACTCTGGAAAGCCCTAGGTGACAGGCCTGTTCTTTCTTATAGACCATCCCCTAACTTAAGAAAGATTCTCACCAGCAATCACTGGCTACACCACAGTAATTCTAATTGTGGAACTTTTCCTTGCAACAAACCGCATTGGCAACGTTGTCCACATATTTATTCTGGGGACACCATCACTGGATCTAACCACACTAATTACAAGATCAGGGGCTCATTCTCATGTACCTCAACCAATATTATATATGCCATTATGTGTCCGCAATGCCCCACTACAATGTACATTGGACAAACTGGGCAAACGCTTCAGCAAAGAATGAATGGACACAGCAGACGTTAGGAATCTCAGTACACATAAGTCTTTCAGTGAACACTTCAAAGGAGTGGGCCATTCTGTTAAAGATCTGAGAATATGCATCCTACAATAAAGAGACTTTAAAAGCAGATTACATTGGGAGATTTGTGAATTGGGTTCATACTCAAATTCAACACATCAACTCTTAGTATGAACAAAGACAGCAATTATCTCACACATTGCAAGGACTGCTTCCCTTCCTTTGGTATTTGTCATTATTTCAGGCAAAACACTTAACATTCCCCCACCCTTCACCCCACTCGTTCAGGTCTATGTATTTGATTTGCCAATTTTTTTGGACCTCTGTGCTATATAACTGGGTCTCTACTGGAAATTCTACAGATCTGAAGAAGTAGGTCTGTACCATGAAAGCTAATAAATCATGTTGTTAGTCTTTAAAGTGCTACATGACTGCTGTTTTGTTTTATTCACAAAGGAGAAGTCCCCCTTCTGGAGTCAGGTAATTAAGGAGCCTAAGTGTATATGAATATTGTTATACCTGCAGCTGGCACATGTCATCTGATTCAGGCTTGTGAGGTTCTGGCTACAGGGCTGTTTGTGGTTTAGACCAGGAATTTTCAACTTTTTTCCTTCCGAGGCCCTCCCAATATGCCATGAAAATGCCATGGCCCATAATAATTGGTTATCTACATATAACCAGAATTAGAGAGTAGGAAGGAGGCAACTGCCTTGGGCCCAACACCACAGAGCTTTTGGCTTCAGCCCCAGGTGGCAGGGGTCAGGGCTCCAGGTCTATGTCCTGGGCCCCAGTGAGTTATGATGCCTTTGTTTGGCAGTAACTTGCTTGAGAGACTCTAGGGACGATGGATGCCTGGTTGAAAAACCACTGGTTTAGACATTTGGTTCCAGCTGGAGCCCAAGCTCTGGGACCCTTCTCTCCATCCTATTGTTCCAGAGTCTTGGATCTAGCCTGAGCCAAAACATCTACCCTGTAGTTAAACAGCCCCATAGTCTGAGCCCCAAAAGACAAAGCCCTGCAATGCAAATAAGCTGGTAGGGCCAGCTGGAAGTGTTTAATTATAATAAAGATGGACTCTGTTGTTTCTTGCAAGGATGAATTAGACACCTGCCTCACTTAACACAACATGGCTAGAGGAGATGGTGCATCCCTTGGAGGAAGTGGTGGTGAGTCCTTTCTCATAGAGGGAATGCCTAGCTTTCCTTCCTTTGTGGATTGGTCTGGGGATTAGGTATGAGATAAACACCTGGCTGTCTGGAATCTGTCACCTACCCAAAGGAAGAAATACAGTGCCTAGGGAACTTTTACAGCAGCAATTTACGCACTTTATTCAGTTCAGGTACCTACAGGATTCAGCATCAGACAAATGGGAGTTTTGTGGGTTTCAGTGGTGTTTAAAGATGAGATTTATTGCCAGATCTGAGACTTAGTGTGAGAGAAGTGATATTCCCTCAACTGAGGCATACAAAGGAACACTGATGAGGGCTTTGTCTGCATTGCCACTGTGCAACAAAACTTGTATCATTCATAGGCGACTAAGTGCCCCTCCCGCTCCCCCAAAAAGACAAAAGTTTTTCCAGGGCAAATGGCAGTGTGAATGGCTTAGTGTCCACAAGTGCAGTGACCTATAACGAAGAACACATGATGGAAATCAAAGCATTTTTATAGTCACAAACACTCCAAAGATGTAGGTTTAAATATTAAGAACATGAAATAATCTAATTTTAGTGCAGTCAGAAAGTCACTTTTATTCCATTGGGCAAGTCAGTAAAATAACATAAAACAGCAATAGTACTAATTTGGTTTGTGCAGCATTAAAGATTATAGATGATAATTTTGGGCTTTAAATACAATATATCACTCATTTAAATTTAATATAAATGGTATAATTTCATTCTGCTTCATTAGCCCATATAAACACAATAAAATCTGTCCAGTGCAAACAAAGGGCATCCTTGGGGTGATATTTAATTGCAATAAAACTGTCATCTGGATTAAGTGGCCAGCTGAGCAATTCATTTCTTCATAGGCTGTAATGCTCTTTTGGAAAATGAAAACCAGGTTTAATTTATACTGTTATGCCACCTCTGAGAAAACAAAAGTTCTGTTTGTGTTTCTTACCACAGACTCTACCAATGGATCTGTTCTGGCCTGTTCCTATTAAAAGAGCTGGTAACAGTGAGCCTGATCTCAAGTGTCTTGTTTGGGCAAAACTCCCATTAGTCATAAGGATTGAGCCTTGCAGTCTAGCCACATTATGTTAGAGCTAAATAGAAATGCTTCAATCAGATGTGAAAAAGGAATATTTTTACTCTCGTTCCCCTGCATGATCAAAACTCATAGAAAACATAATGGGTCCAATTCATCCCTGGTGGTACCCTGGCCTTTATAGAGCTATGCCAGGGATGAATTTAGCCCATTCTCTCCCGAAAAAATTCTTTGAAGTGATACTTCTAAGCAGCTGTAGTCCTGGAGCAGTTCTGCATTTTTCTTCATGCTTTGTGCCACTATCCAAATTTAGACTGGATGGGAGCTCTTTTCAACCTAATGCTCTGAAGATATAAAGAGGATGACAAAGCCCTTTAGACAAATAACAGATGGGTGCATCACCATTTCCTCTCTAAGTTCTTGGACTGCCTTGATGAGATTTATTTTATTTCAGAAGGTGGAAAAAGCTACTGGGGGGGAAGCAGTTCTAGATCTGAGTTTAACAAATAGGGAGGAACTCATTGAAAATTTGAAAGTGGAAGACAGCTTGTGAGAAAATGATCATGAGATAATACAGTTCATGATTCTAAGGCATGGTGGAAGGGAGAACAGCAAAATAGAGACAATGGATTTCAGGAAGGCAGATTTTGCTAAACTCAGAAAGCTGGTAGATAAGGTCCCATGGGAACCAAGACTAAGAGGAAAAACAACTGAAGAAAGTTGGCAGTTTTTCAAAGTGACATTAGTAAGGGCCCAAAAGCAAGCTATTCTGTTGTGCAGGAAGCATAGAAAGTGTCGTAAATGAACACCTTGGCTTAGCCAGGAGATCTTGCAGGTCTCCTGAGGTCCCTTCCAGCCCTGTGATTCTGTGATTCTTAAAATCAAACAGAACTCATAAAAAGTGGAAATTAGGACAAATTAAAAAGGATGAATATAGGCAAACAATATGCATATGCAGGGGCAAGATTAGAGAGGCAAAGGCACAAAACAAACTCAAACTAGCCAGAGAGAGAGAGGCTGCGGTTACACTACAGCGCTCTGTTGAGAGAAGTCACCATCAAAAAAGATTTCCCAACAAAGCATCTGTTGACAGAATGCAGCTATACATAAAAGCCAATTTGAAGAGTGCTCCGCTCTGTCAGCAGAGCAGCCAGACTGCCAGCTGCTCTCTCGACAAAACAGGCACCCAGAAGCACAGCAGACAGAGCCGCCCATTGACCTGGATGCCCTGACTGTCAAGGGAAGCCACCCCCCCCACCACCACTCCTGAGTGTCCACATGGCTTTTATGGAGGCAGAACCAGGTGCTCTTCCTCATCTGGGGGAGATAGAAGTTTGTTGTTGGAAGTGCTGACTTTTGGCAACAAAACATATTTTGTGTGTGGATGTTCCACCAGTTTTGTTGACAAAATTGGGGTTTTGTTGGCAAAACTTGCTAGTGTAGCTATAGCCATAAAGGGTAACAAGAAAAAGAGGGAGGGATAGTTCAGTGGTTAGCACACTGGCTTTGTAAACTTTGGGTTATGAGCTCAAGCCTGGCTGGGGGCCATGTAGGGGTCTAAGGCAAATAGATTTTGTTTTTAAAATAAATCTGTCAGGGATGGTCCTTGACCTTGCTGTGAGGGCAGGGGACTGGACTTGATGATCTCTCAAGGTCCCTTCCAGCTCTCTGAAGCTGCGTCTACACGTGCACGCTACTTCGAAGTAGCGGCACCAACTTCGAAATAGCGCCCGTCGCGTCTACACACGTCGGGCGCTATTTCGAAGTTAACTTCGACGTTAGGCGGCGAGACGTCGAAGTCGCTAACCTCATGAGGAGATAGAAATAGCGCCCTACTTCGACGTTCGACGTCGAAGTAGGGACCGTGTAGACGATCCGCGTCCCGCAACGTCGAAATTGCGGGGTCCTCCATGGCGGCCATCAGCTGGGGGGTTGAGAGATGCTCTCTCTCCAGCCCCTGCGGGGCTCTATGGTCACCGTGGGCAGCAGCCCTTAGCCCAGGGCTTCTGGCTGCTTCTGCGGCAGCTGGGGATCTATGCTGCAGGCACAGGGTCTGCAACCAGTTGTCAGCTCTGTGTATCTTGTGTTGTTTAGTGCAACTGTGTCCGGGAGGGGCCCTTTAAGGGAGCGGCTTGCTGTTGAGTCCGCCCTGTGACCCTGTCTGCAGCTGTGCCTGGCATCCCTATTTCGATGTGTGCTACTTTGACGTGTAGACGTTCTCTCGCTGCGCCTATTTCGATGTTGGGCTGAGCAACGTCGAAGTTGAACATCGACGTTGCCGGCCCTGGAGGACGTGTAGACGTTATTCATCGAAATAGACTATTTCGATGTTGGCTGCACGTGTAGACGTAGCCTGAGAGATGCATATCTCCATGTATTAAGATATTCTATCTATCTACCTCTCTCTCTCTCTCTCTCTCTATATATATATATATATATTAGAAGCAAGCAGAAGACCAAAGACAGTGTTGGCTCACTGAGGAGGGAAAAACAATATGAGGAAACTTGGAAATGGTAGAGATTCTTAATGACTTTTGGTCTTCAGCAAGAAGTCTGATGAAGAAATACCTAACGTAGTGAATGCTAGCGGGAAGGAAATAGGTTTAGAAGATAAAATTAAAAATGAACAAGTTAAAAATGACTTAGAGAAGTTAGATGTCTGCAAGTCACCACGGCCAGATGAAATACATCCTAGAATACTCGAGGAGTTGATAAAGGAGGTATCTGAGCCTTTAGCTATCATCTTTGAAAAGTCCTGGAAGTCTGGAGACATTCCAGAAGACTGGAAAAGTGCAAATATAGTGCCTATCTACAAAAAGGGAAATAAGAGCAACCCAGGAGTCTACAGACAGGTCAGTTTAACTTGTGTTCTGGGAAAGATAATGGAGCAAGTAATGAAGGAATTCATCTGCAAACATTTAGAAGAAAATAAGGTGACAGGTAACAGTCAGCATGGATTTGTGAAGAACAAATCATGCCAGACCAATCTGCTATCTTTCTTTGACTGGCTAACAAGTCTTGTGGATAAGGGAAAAGTGGTGGATGTGGTTTACTTAGACTTTGGTAAGGCATTTGATATGTTCTTGCATGATCTTTTTATCAATCAACTAGGCAAATACAACTTAGATGGGGTTACTATAAGGTAGATGCATAACTGGATGAATAACCATTCTCAGAGAATAGTTATTAATGGCTCTCAGTCATCCTGGAGGGGCATAACAAGTGGGGTTTTGCAGAAATCTGTTTTAGGACCTGTCTTTATCAACTATTTAGATATTGGTATAGAGAGTATGCTTACAAATTTGCAGATGATACTAAGCTAGGAAGAGTTGCAACTACTTTGGAAGATAGGGTCAGAATTCAAAATGATTTGGACAAACTGGAGGAATGGTCTGAGGTAAATAAGATCAAGTTTAATAAAGACAAATGCAAAGTACTCCACTTAGGAAGGAACAATCAGCTTCATACATATAGAATGGGAAGTAGCTGTCTAGGAAGGAGAACTGAAGAAAGGGATCTATGGAACATAAGCTAAATATGAGTCAGCAGTGTGATGCTGTTGTGAAAAAAGTAAACATAATTCTGGGATGTTTTAACAGATGTGTTGTGAGGAAAACAAGAAGTCATTCTTCCACTCTACTCAGGGCCCATTAGGCCTCAACTGGAGTACTGGGTCCAGTTCTGGGCACCATATTTCAAGAAAGACATGGAGAAATTGGAAAAGGTCCAGAGAAAAACAACAAGAATGATTAAAGGTCTAGAGAACATGAGCTTTTAGGGAATACTGAAAGAACTGGGCTTGTTTAATTTAGATAAGAAAAGACAGAGAGGTGACATGATAGCAGTTTTCAAGTACCTAACAGAGGGTTACAAGGAGGAGGGAGAAAATATGTTCTCCTTGGCCTCTGAGAGGACAGGAAGCAATGGGCTTAAACTGCATCAAGGGAGGTTTAGGCTGGACATTAGGAAAAAATTCCCAACTGTCAGGATGGTTAAACCCTGGAATCAATTACGTAGGGAGGTTGTGGAATTTTCATCACTGGAGATATTTAAGAGCAGGTTAGATAGATACCTATAAGGGATGGTCTAGATGGTGCTTGGTCCTGCCATGAGGGCAGCGGACTGGACTCAATGACCTCTCAAGGTTCCTCCAGTTCTAGTGTTCTATGATTCTATGTCCATCTTAAAACAGATGGAAACTGAAAAAGAAACCAAAATCCTTGTGTTGTATATTAGAGGTACACATCTAATAAAGGATGAAAAATGAGGAGAGATTAAAATACCCTCCACAGAAACCACTTGGCAAAATGCAGATGTTGGCAAAACTATAACAGAATTTCCTTTCTCTCTTGAATAGAAAGAAGTAACCACTGTTTGTCTTGCAATGTAAGTAGCTCTCCTTGCAAGTCAGTATCATTGGCAGGAAAGAAACAACTCTCCTTTTGCTCCTCCTTTTTTGCCTTGGTAAATGTCTCTCAGACAACAGCTGCTGAATATTAGCATGTTGTCTACTCCAAGGATTCTCAAAGTTTTTCCTTCTGAAACCCTCCCCGCGCCACACCCAACATACTATTAATTTCTACAGCTGACTTGTGCCACAACAGCTGTTTTCCAGTAGATTTGTAGACAGGGCTGGTGTTAGGAATAGCAAGTGGAGCAAATACCCTGGGAAGCTAAGTTGCTCAGGCTTTGCCTTCAGCCCTGAGAGGAGGGGCTTGGGATTTGGGCTTCTGCCTTCAGTGAGTCGAATGCTGGTCCTGCCTGCTGGCAGATCCCCTTGAACGTTGCTCAGACCTGTGGTTGAATACTGCTGTCCTAGTCAGCTCTCCCAACTGAAATCAGAGTACCAAAAGCAAGTTTTACTTGTTGTATATCTCCCTTTGCCTCCCTCCTTTGGTGTGATGAGTGGCTCTGCTGGTGTCCCATGTCTTCAGTTTCCTCACATAAGGACCTGTGCAGCGTGCACAATAAAAAGATTGCTCAGGGTGCTGTCTATCAATCCAGTGTAACTTGGAACAAATCTGAATAGAGGGGAAAGTGCCATCCACAACAGACAGTAAATGGAGTGCATTCATTTATATTTCACTTTGAATGTTAGTCCACAAAACCATTTCCGTGTGAAAAGTGCAATCAAATTGGTTCTAAGACAGCTGTTTTGCACCCAGGCAAATAACCAGCCAAACTACATCTGAGTTTTTCTATCTGAGCCAAAATAAATGGGTGACTATGTCTTCATCCTAATTTCTTAAATATCACATTGTTTGTTAAAAGAGATCACTTTCATAAGTCCCTTAAGTGACAAGGAAAATGTAAAGCTAAAAGAGGAGATAGAAACATTTTTTTTCACTGAAGAGGAAAAATATATTTAATCAGCAGGAAATATTTGAGGTCTCTAGATTCTGGTAAGAAGGGAACAGACATTTTAGTTATTTAGTCCTAAGATTTGTTGGTGGTGGTGTCATTTTTACCTGTAACTCTTAATTTGTGGATTGAATCCTGGGGCCAATGTGTAGTCCTTTCTTTGGCTATTGAAACCCCTGTGTGTTGCTAAAACTGCTCAATACTGACTTTGCGTCTTACTGGTAGAAGTTACTACCTTAATTTTAGAATGTAGTAACTATTCACACTGAAATAATTGTGTATTTATTCACAGTTCATGGCTCTTTCTTTCAATAGGCTTTATCAATACTTGGGCACTTTATAGTAGAGAATTTGAGCAAAACCCTCCTACCCTGTTATAATACTGGTAACTCAATTTTCACTAGGTTCCCTTAGCAGCCAGTGTGTCAATAAGACCAGATCCATAGCTATCTCCAAAGTCCTTCACAGTGATGGTGGTGGGGCCTGACACAACAGAAGTAACTCTCTAAGAAAATTCTGATACAGTATTATGTTGTTATCCTATAACATTCCAGCTACTAGAGAGAAGAGATGCTTTTCCTGTATGTTACACTCACCACAATGCCTAAACTGACCCTAATTAATGCTAACTTGGTCCCCCCCTTCTCCAAATGTCAAGCTCTGCATTAAACAGGTGAACAAGCTAATCAAATGAGATTTAATTATATCCTGTTTGCAATTTCTAACATGGTTTATCTGTTCAATCATACACCTCTGTGTCACTGAACTGTATATTTGACATGTCAATGTATTGGAGTGAGTATTGTTCAGAAACAGAGAATTTTTTATTTATACTACTAGAAAAATGAACAGAGGTTAAATAGAAAAGAACCTTTTCACACATGTAAGGTATTTAATGAATCCACACTAAGCACATTTCTAAGTCTCTTTGAATTTCACTGTTAAGGTTTTTTTTGCCCCCAGGGAATCTCTAATCTTCAGCAGTGAAAGGCCAATATATTAAAATAAATATCCTGAGGGATTTACCAGATGCCTAGATATCAGCTTTGCTTGGTAGATGAATAGCAGGTAAACACAGTTTATTTATGCAAAAAGGTACAAGACTGGGGCATTTTTAATGAGCTCAAGATGATGACTAGAATGCTTCACATGGTTCTAAAAAACACATTTAGCTTGGGCACAGCTCCCCACAGGGAAGGCAAAGAATGAAAGCTTCTCTGTTAGGCACGCAATTAAACTCTTGGCTGATACAGCTCCAGGGTGAGGGGTGGGGCAGGGAGGGAGTGCTTGTTTTTTGATATGACTCATTTGTGTATTTTTTTTAATCAATAGGCTCAACTCCAACTGGGCCAGTAGAGAATACATGGTGCTCAGCTTATCCTTCACCCCCGGTGGCTCCATTAAAAGGTTATTGATTCCAGATTTTGATCAGAGGGATAGTAATGACAATAACGAACAGAATGGAGAGGGAGCAATTTGATGCTCATCCACTCTCATTTGTGTTTATACAGAAAGGGAAGATGAGCACGCTGCACCTTGAGGGTCTATTTATCTATAAGTGAAATCTTTTGGGAACTAGGAGAAGTCAGCCTTGTCTCAAAAGAACAGAAGTCAAACAAGTCAAGACCAACACTGTGTCTACACTTACCAAAACCACGCTAATGGCCAGATCAAAGACTACTAATGAGGCCCTGAAATACATATTCAGCGCCTCATTGCACTTTGAAATTGCCACCATTTGCTCCCACGCAGCTTGGCTACATGGGAATCCTTTTTGAAAGGACCCCACCAACATCAAAATCCCCTTATTTCCTATGAGCTCAAAAGTTTTTCTTGTCCTGAATTGGGACAAAAAGTTGAATTCTCTCTCTTTTTTTTTTTATTAAGCAGAGAAAAATAACAGTAAGAAGAAAATTCAGATCAGGTTAAAATATTTTGGGTCTAACTTCAAAATGTTATATTTAAATTGACATATTAAATTCCTTTTTACTTTTAATAGAAATTAAAATTCTAAAATTAAAAGTAATTTCAAAAAGAAAAGCAAAAGTTTTCATCCACAAAAATAACTAAAAATGGAAAATATTAACCATTTCAAAGCTATTTTTCAATTTTTTTTAATTGGATGATTTGTCAGAATGGAGATTTCCCCGTGACAATTTTGGTTTCCTCAAACCTCAGTTTTCCAATTTTTTTTTTGAACAGCTGTACTTATCAATGCCGTATGCATTGAAAGCACTAATTTAGGAGACCACCATGAAAGGCTGGAGTGTCCGAGAGAGGGAAAATTGTATCATGGGTCCAATTCAGAAATGCTAAGGTCGGCCTCACTGACATTTGGTCTTCTTCAGGTTTTAGTGGTTTCATATTTAGTGGTTTCATAGTCAGCACTACCATTCCCTTTGCAAATGGTTACATTCTGCAAACCCCTTAATGTGGGCCTTAGGTGTTGCAGTGCTGAGAGCTGTAACTCCTAACCTTTAGGCACAGAGAAAAAAAGATCACAGGACAACACTGTAATCCACAAAGTTGAGTTAAATGCAGAGGCTCCATCTGGAACAAACAGGGCAAGTCAAAAGTCACGGGGAAATAGCCATGCTAGTCTGTCTCTTCACAAAACAAAAAGTCAGTCCGGTAGCACTTTAAAGACTAACAACAGTCTTTAAAGTGCTACAGGGAGAGTCAATTGCTTGATAACAAGAGCTACAAAATCCAGCAAGCTAGGGCTACATCTACACGTGAACGCTACATCGAAATAGCTTATCTCGATGTAGTGACATCGAAATAGGCTATTTCGATGAATAACGTCTACACTTCCTCCAGGGCTGGCAACGTCGACATTCAACGTCGACGTTGCGCAGCACCACATCGAAATAGGCGCTGCGAGGGAACGTCTACACGCCACAGTAGTACACATCGAAATAAGGGTGCCAGGCACAGCTGCAGACAGGATCACAGGGCGGACTCAACAGCAAGCCACTCCCTTAAAGGGCCCCTCCCAGACACAGTTGCACTAAACAACACAAGATCCACAGAGCCAACAACTGGTTGCAGACCCTGTGCATGCAGCATGGATCCCCAGCTGCAGCAGCAGCAGCAGCCAGAAGCCCTGGGCTAAGGGCTGCTGCACACAGTGACCATAGAGCCCCGCAGGGGCTGGAGAGAGAGCGTCTCTCAACCCCTCAGCTGATGGCTGCCATGGAGGACCCCACAATTTCGATGTTGCGGGACACGCAACGACTACACGGTCCCTACTTCGACGTTGAACATCGAAGTAGGGCGCTATTCCTATCCCCTCATGGGGTTAGCGGTTTCGACGTCTCGCCGCTTAATGTCGATGTTAACATCGAAATAGCGCCCAACACGTGTAGCCGTGACGGGCGCTATTTCGAAGTTAGTGCCGCTACTTCGAAGTAGCGTGCACGTGTAGACACGGCTTAGGTGGGGAGCCATGTAAACTATCCAGTGAAAGAGATAGACAACAGGCATGTGTGCTATACTTTGCCTCTTTTTCAGAGATCAATGCCCAAAGTCCAGGCTGCAAGAAGTATCTCTGCTTCATGAGCCTTAAACTGGAACCTATTGCCTGAAGTCAGATGGCATATGTTCCGAAGCCATATACTACAGGAATAGGTTAGGTGCCTGCCTTGCTCCCACTCAAGGGCAACATCTACACTTACAAAAAACTTTGAAATGGCCAGGCTAATGGCCAAATCAAAGAATACTAATGAGGTGCTGAAATGAATATTCAGTGCCTCATTAGCATACCACCAGCCACGGCACTTCGAAAGTGCCGTGGTTCACTCCCCCGCGGTTCCTCTGCGGGGGAGGGGGTTCCTTTTCAAAAGGATCCTGCCAAAGGGGATTTCAATGTTGGCAGGGTCCTTTTGAAAAGGAGTTCCATGTAGAAGAGCTGCAGCATGCTAATGAGGCACTGAATATTCATTCAGCCCAAAATGGAATTTAAGTGCCTAAAACAGGAGCATAGGATCCTAAATCATTTTGTGGATCCTACCCTTAGATCCTTAAAGGCAAATTCAGCCTTTGTTCATGCCTCCGTTAACCCTTTTGTTTTGTGGGTTGGTTGACTGTATTTGAGAGCAGAATTTTGTCCTTAATCTAAGATTAAGAATTTGACAATGGGGGTACAAAATCCACAAAAGCCATGCCCACATTGCCTCTGATGTTCCTCTATCCTGAGCCAATGGGCAGTTTGTCTCAATCTGAGCCTCACTGGCATGCACTTGCACGCCAGCAGAGGTAGACGTGGAACCTCAGTGGGACAGTTTAAAAAATAAATTAAGCTTAGGCAGTTCAGTTATGTTTGTATTTGGCAGTGGCTGTATTCAAGCAATATGGGATTTTTTGCTCATATACTTTTGCAAGAAAAACAAAGAAGATGCTTAGACTGCTATATTGTGAAAAATAATCAAAGAAAATAGCTATATCAAATATTGAGTGGTTTTAATTCAAGTAAGCTGCGTCTACACGTGCACGCTACTTCGAAGTAGCGGCACCAACTTCGAAATAGCGCCCGTCGCGTCTACACGCGTCGGGCGCTATTTCGAAGTTAACTTCGACGTTAGGCGGTGAGACGTCGAAGTCGCTAACCTCATGAGGAGATAGGAATAGCGCCCTACTTCGACGTTCAACGTCGAAGTAGGGACCGTGTAGACGATCCGCGTCCCGCAACGTCGAAATTGCTGGGTCCTCCATGGCGGCCATCAGCTGGGGGGTTGAGAGATGCTCTCTCTCCAGCCCCTGCGGGGCTCTATGGTCACCGTGGGCAGCAGCCCTTAGCCCAGGGCTTCTGGCTGCTTCTGCGGCAGCTGGGGATCTATGCTGCAGGCACAGGGTCTGCAACCAGTTGTCAGCTCTGTGTATCTTGTGTTGTTTAGTGCAACTGTGTCCGGGAGGGGCCCTTTAAGGGAGCGGCTGGCTGTTGAGTCCGCCCTGTGACCCTGTCTGCAGCTGTGCCTGGCATCCCTATTTCGATGTGTGCTACTTTGACGTGTAGACGTTCCCTCGCTGCGCCTATTTCGATGTTGGGCTGAGCAACGTCGAAGTTGAACATCGACGTTGCCGGCCCTGGAGGACGTGTAGACGTTATTCATCGAAATAGACTATTTTGATGTCGCAACATCGAAATAAGCTATTTCGATGTTGGCTGCACGTGTAGACGTATTCGTAGTGATATAACTGGCCAGTGATATAACTGATATAACTGGCCAGTTTCAGAGATGGGAATTTCATTTGTTTTCCCTTTAGAACCAAACTAATATTACTGTCTAATCAAATCATTTAATTTCTCATAAAAAGCTTTCGACAATTACAAGAAAACCCCAAATTCATAACATACAACTGGCACTCCTAAAGTTTCACAAGGATGGATTGAAGATAGCGTGGGCCTTTTGTCCTATCTACTTCAGTTATACTATTTGCCTTGAAAACCTACTTTATCACGGAAAATTGCCTTCATATTAAATAACATGAATGTTCATATGTCACTGGAAGGGATTAGGGCTTTACTTGACCACTGGCTTTTTCCTAGAACCTACTAGCAAAGAATATTGGCTTCTTTCTAACCCCACAAAGCAGTGTGTTGTATATATTCATGCATAAGGATACAATTTAGATGAGGAAACAAACTGCGTAAGTGGTTCAGAAACAACTTGCAGCATGTATACTCACCATTTTTGCCTTCCTTCTCTACATCTGTTTCACCCTGAGTTCTTCTCATAGCTAAAGAATATAGTAAATGCCATAGCAGATCAGACCACTCATCTGGGTAGTCAGTTTTCAGTACCAAATGCTTCATATGTTGCCCAAACACGAAATTCTTCTGAATTCTTCTTGGTGCTGCTTGTCTGTACAAGAAGAAGGAGGAGGAGGACCAGCTGAGGGTTACACTTATACTGATTAATTAAATACCAATATTAAACCAAATGGTTTGTATCAGACACCACTTGGCAAGTGGCTCCTGGTTTTATTGTCTTGTGATTTCTTTCCACTCTCTCACATACACACACTCCCCCAGTCACAATCCCAAATCACATGATGGAATATTACAAAGCTTAAGGGTTAAACCAGTAATAACTGAAAGTTCCAAAGCTTGCAGAAAGTTACACAACTTAAAGGCTAAGTTTACACTAGCCCAAATCTTGAAATAGCCATGCAAATGACCATTTTGAAGATTACTAATCAAATGCATATTCAGCACTACATTAGCATGCTGCCGGCCGCAGCTCTTCAAAATTGCTGCATTTTGCTGTTGTGCAGCTTGTCCAGATGGGAGTCCTTTTTGAAAGGACCCCGGGAACTTCAGAATCCCCTTATTCCTATCAGTGGCATGCTAATGAGGTGCTGAATATGCATTTCAGCGCCTTATTAGTAATCTTCAAAATGGCTATTTGCATGGCCATTTCGAAGATTTGGGCTAGTGTAGACATGGCCAAAAGTTTACACTAGCAATGACTGAAAGGTTTGCAACTTACATCCACATTATACTGGATTGAGCAGAGGCTTTTCACAACATTTTCAGTTTTCACCAAAATGTTTAGCAGCAATTGGATGGTGTAAAACAGTAAAGGTCAGCAAAAATGAAGTTAACTTTTGAGAATGGGAAAAGAAGCAACGGGCTTTAATTGCAGCTATGGTTATTTAGATTGGACATTAGGAAAAACTCCTGGGAAAGTAGTTAAGCACTGGAATAAATTGCCTAGATAGGTTGTGAAATTTGTCCCTGGAGATTTTTAAGAATATTTTTGACAAAAACCTGTCAGTGGTGGTCTAGATAACACTTAGTCCTGTTTTGAATGTACTTGAACACATTTTAAGATCCCTTCCAGTGCTATGGTTTAAGAATTGATCTGCATATGCTATCCTGTCCTGATCAGCCAGCATGACAAGCTCATTAAAACTGAGAGTTATTACATGAAAAACAATTTCTTTTTCGACATATTTCTAATGAAGGGAAGGTGGAAAAATGAATGCTAGTAAAGGCTTCATTTGTGTCACCTCAGGTTTGTAACTTACAAACCCTCAACTTCTAATCTGAATTTTTGCAAAGTCAAGGCAAAGAAGAAGCGCCTTTTGAAGTTTTCAAACTTAGTATACCATGGAATGTCAGATTTTTGGTAAAAGCCTCAATTTATTATTGTAGCAGTGTTTTTTGGGAGGTTAAACAGAGTTTTCTGATCTCTGAACTGATCATGAAGTATCTAAGCAAAATTTCCAGTTCACAACCAGTTTACAGCCATTAGTCTAAACAGAGCCAAGGGTGTCCTTTATCTCTGCTAGTTGCCTGAAACCCTATACTTCAGCACAGAAATATTCATCAGCAAGGCACAGTTTTAAAAACGAGGAGTAAAAAAACCTCAGCAAAACATTGCAGAGAATATATCTAAACAACAGTGAGCACAGGGAGAAGCCACTAAAATAAAATTCCAGTCTAGCAAAACATAAAGACACAGATCAATTTTTTCCTCATCCCAACTAAAACAAGAGACAAACGGAGTTCTTTATTTCTGTTCCTAGTACCAGCTTCATGAGCAATTTATTTATCACATGACAAACAGTCAGATGTAAATCCCACAAACTGCCATTTCCCACAATGTTACAGTGTGGCTTGTGATGTTTGTTTTTTCTTAAAGAGCCAGTTCCTGGAGACCATGTGATTATAGGACAAAAGACCAGCTTTGATTATAAAAAAATGTTCCTAGACCTCATGGCCGCAGAGAAAAAAAGTGAAGATATGCCTCAAGTGAACTCTAAAAGCTCAGAAACTGGAAGGCAAATAAAAAAACCACCATAACTATTATTTTTAGGAAATATTTAAAAAATTAAGCCAATACTGTGATATTTTGAAGCTTGAATAATTCATTTACGTTACTGATTAGAAAAAACTATTATTTCCACTTAAAATATAGCTAAAAATACAATGACAAAATTCTTAGAATTATTATTGTCATGGTTTAACAAACAGCTATGGTAGACCTTCCAGAAGGAACTTATTTTTTATTAAATTTAGAATATTAAAATTAGCGTTTGGATTATTTCATGCATATTTTATAAAAGAGCAAAATTCAATAAAATTGCTAAACCCAATGCAGAATTAAATGTGTCAACTGTATTTGAAGAACAAGCCCTGTTTTTAAATAGAGAATGTATTTACCAGGTTCTCCTCATACACTCATTCTAAAACGAGTTTTAATCCAATGTATTTTAATAGTGTTAAAAGGTAGTAGCTGATTTTTCCAATTTATTCCTTCCCTCCCATAGTGTCTCTTCAACTTATCTTTACTCCACCTGCCCTTTATCTTCTTCTCCCTGGTTCTGTCCTTCACATTCCCCTTTACCTTCAATTGTCTTTCCATTTAGCTGAACACACAAAAATATGAAATGTAATAATGGCATATTGAGTCAGACTCATGCTCTATGTAGCCCAGTTTCCTGTCTTTCAACAGAAGGGTGTGAACAGAACAATCATTAGTGATCTGTCCCCTGTTGTCTACTCCTAGCTTTTGGCAATCAGACACTCAGGACACCTGTAGCATAAGGCTGCATCCTGATCATATTGGTGAATAACCATTGATGGACCTGGTCTCCATGAACCTATCTAATTTTTTAAGCCACTTATACTTTTTGCCTTCACAACATCCTCTGGCAATGAGTTCCACTGATTGGCTATGTGTGTTTGCTTGCATTAAACCTGCTACCTACTCATTTGACTGGGTGAAGACATAAATAAAACTTTTTGTTCACTTCCTCCACACCACTCATGATTTTATTGAGCTGTACCCTATCCCTTCTTAGTCATCTTTTTTTCAAGATGTAAATAGCAAATCTTTTTGATCTCTCCTCACATGAAAACTGTCCAATATACATGCTCTTTTTGTTACCCCTTCTTTGTCTTTCACAATTCCTTTTTTTTTGTTTGTCTTGAGATGGAGAAACCGGAACTGAATGGAGTGTTCAAGATGTGGGTGTGTCAGGGATTTATATATTGGCATTATATTTACTATCTTGTTATCTATTCATTTCCTAAAGGTTTGTGGCATTCTGTTAGCTTTTTTGACTGTCTCTGTACATTGAACAGATGTTTTCAGAGAGCCACCTACAATGATTCCAAGATTACTTTCCTGTGTGGTAACAAGCAGTGCCTTTTCTGTAAAGAAAAGAAGAGCTGGTACTCAACTGTTTTCCCACCCAGTATTCAGTGCCAGCAAGTACCGGCATGAAAAAAGCACTCATAACAGGTAATTACAATCCCACCATTTTATATGCATATTTTGGATTCTATTTTCTAATATGCACTATTTTGCATTTACCAACATTGAATTTTGTCTGTAATTTTGTTTCCGTTACCCAGTTTTGTGAGATCCCTTTGCAACTCTTTGCGGTTGGCATTAGACTTGACTCTCTTGAGTAATTTTGTATTATCTGCAAACTTTGTCACCTCAGTTTACCCCTTTTACCAGATTGTTTACGAATATGTTGAATAGCACTGGTTAAATACAGACTACCTCTCCCCAGGCTGAAAATTAACTATTCCTGTCTTTTTACCTTAATGAGTAACTGATCCACAAGAGAGCCTTCTGTCTTACCCATAACTGCTTACTTTCTTTAACAACCTTTGAGTGACCTAATCAAAGGCTTTTTAGAAGTCCACATACGCTATATTTACCTGCTCAGCTTTGTCCGCATGCTTGTTGATCCTCTCTAAGAATTCTAATAGATTGGTGAGGCTTAATTTCCCTTTACAGAAGCTTATTATATGTGAAATAATTCTGTTCTATATTGTAGTTTCAATTCATTTGCCTCATATTGAAATCAGGCTAACTTACCTATAATTGCTAGCACTGCCTCTGGAGCCTTTTTTAAAAGATTGGCATCACATTAGCTATCCTCCATTCATTTGGTTCAGAAACTGATTTAAGTAATCGTTTATATATTATAATTAATAGCTCTGCAGTTTCATATTTGAGTTCCTTCAGAAATCTTCAGTGAATCCAATCTCTTTCTGGTGACTTATTACTGTTTAATTTGTCAATTTGTTCCAAACCCTTTTCTATTGGCACACCAATCTCTGACAGTTTCTTAGATTTGTCAACCTAAAAAGAAAGTCTCCAGTATGGGACTCTTCCTCACATCCTCCACAGTGAAGACTGACACAAGGAATTCATTTAGTTTCTCTGCAATGATCTTTTCTGCCCAGAGTGCTTCTTTAGCACCTCAGTTATCTGGTGGTCCCTATTAATTGTTTGGCAGGCTTCCTGCTTCTGATATACCTAACTTAAATTTTTGCTGTTAGTTTTTGTCTCTTTGGGCTATTGCACTACACATTCTTTTTGCCCTACCTAATTATACTTATCCATTTGACTTGTTATCAATATTTATGCTCCCTTCTATTACCCATAGTAGGATATGACTTTCAGTTTTTAAAGGATGCTTTTTTAGCCTCTCTCTACTTCTTTGATGTTGTTGTTTACCCAGGGTGGCACCTTTTTGGTCCTGTTCCTCTTTTTTTTTCAAATGTGGGGTATACTCTTACTTTGAGCCTCTATAGTAATGTCTTTTGAAAGTTTCCATGCAGCCTGCAGGCATTTCACCTTCGGGACTGTACCTTTTAATTTCGGTTTAACCAGTTTCTTCATGTTAGCCTTGTTTCCCTTTCTAAAGTTAAGTGCTACTGGGTAGCTTTCTTTAGTATCTCTCCACTAGGGATATATCATTATATATTGGTCCCTAATACCAACTGGTTCATCTCTATTCACTTCTTGATCCTGAGCTCACTTAGTAATGAATTTAGAATTGCCTCTCCCCTTGTAGGTTCCAGGACTAGCTGCCCCAAGAACCAGTAATTTATAGAGTCTAGAGATTTTATCTTAGCTATTTTATCTCAGCAGCTCATTCGTAGGTGACATGTACCCAAGCAGTCTGGGGATAGCTGAAATCCACCTACCCCCCATTATTATTGGCTTTTCTAATTTTACAAACTCTCCGATCTCCTAAAGCATTTCATAATCACTATCGCTTCTGTTGTCAGGTGGCCCTACCAAATTCACAGCACGTAACACGCATCTTGCACCACGAAAGCTGATATTTTGTGTACTTTTATCTTACACTATCCATATTTCACAGGGGAAACCAACATTTCTCAAATTAGAGGTCCTGACCCAAAAGGGATTTGCAGGGGAGGTCAGACAGTTATTTTGATGGATCATAGTTTTGCAATCCTTACTTCTGCACTGTCTGCAGTGGCTGCTGGCTGGGTGCCCAGCTCTTCAGGGAGCAGCAGAAATGGATAGCAATACTATACCATGTTATCCTTACTTCTGTGCTCCTGCTGGCAGCTACTCTGACTCCAGAGTTGGGCTCCTGGCCAACAGTCACTTCTCTTCAGCTGTCCGGCTCTGAAGGCAGCCACACCACCACCAGCAGCGTAGCAGTAAGAATAGCAGTACTCCAATTCCTCATATAGTAACCTGGCAACCCCCCCATGGTAACTTTGCAACCCCCCCAAACTCCATTTTGGACCAAGACTCCACAATTATAACACTCTGAAATTTCAGATTTAAAAAAAGATGAAATCATGAAATGTATGGTTTTAAAGACCCTCTGACTGTGAAACTTACCATAATATGCTACGTTCTTAAATTCATGCATGGATATCTATCTAAAGAGATTCTGTAGTACAAATTGAATCATTGAAATCTTTCTATTATATTTCACTGTGCTTCCTTTCACATGGAGTGGCAGTACCCCTCCATTTCAACCTACTCTCTCTCTCTCTCTCTCTCTCTCCCTATCTATCTGTGGGACATGGTAATATCAGAATACTGTATATATAGTGATTCAATCAATGGGATAAAGTAATACTAGGGTCTATATACACATCCCTGGTATTACTATGTTCCATTAATAACCATCATTCTATTACACCAATATCACAGAATCACAAAATTATAGGGCTGGAAGGGACCTCAGGTGGTCATCTAGTCCAGCCCCCTGCTTCAAGCAGGATCAACCCCTCCTAAGTCATCCCAGGCAGGACCTTGTCCAGCCGGGACTTAAAAACCTCAAGGGATGGAGAATCCACCACCTCTCTAGGCAACGCATTCCAATGGTTCACCACCTGCCTTCTGAAGTAGTTTTTCCTAATACCTAACCTACACCTTTCCCTCTTCAACTTCTGATCGTTACTCCTTGTTCTGCCATCTGACACCACTGAGAACAGTTTCTCACCCTCCCTTTTAGAGCTCCCCTTCAGGAAGTTGAAGGCTGCTATTAAATCACCTCTAAGTCTTCTCTTCTGTAAACTAAACAAGCCCAAATCCCTCAGCCTATCCTCATAGGTCTTGTGCTCCAGACCCTTAATCATTTTTGTTGTGCTAAATATTCTCATTTAATACCATCTAATTATTTAGACATCTAGCATTTGTAGAAGCACTTATAAAATTCTCACTATTTATCTGTCTGCTATTATGTGATGTTATTAAATGGAACTCTTGTTGTTTGACTGTTTCTCATCAGTTCCTCCTTGTATTAGTTTCTATTCCCACCTCTTTAGTAGGATAGAAAGATTCCCTGTTAGTAAATCTAACTGGGATTCCTCACCACAACACAGTTTAAGCAAAAATTTTCTTGGAAAAATTCAACAATCTGGCCTGTGATTCAAACTCTTTCGCAGAGAAGAGTTTCAGGATCAAGAAGCAGAGTCTGAGATGATTCCAGTTACATACTGTAATTCGGATAATACAGTGATTGGAGGGGAGGGTAGGCAAGACTAAAAGATATAACGGAGATAAAATGGCTTCTGATATTAAGAAAGGGTAATTATGAAGGGATTGATGCCAACTGGACCAACAGAACATCTTTCAACCAGAACTGAGCTATGTATGTCTGGGCTCATGCTGAACATGAAGAATCACCTTGATTGTGAGGCTTTATGGAGAAGTAAAGCTTACCCCATGATGTTTAAAGTATACAAAAAACCAAACCAAACCCCACAAATAAAAACTTTTTTGTCAAACCTCAAGTGTGGGATGCATGGGGTTCACAGTAATTTTACTACATTGTGGCTTTGTCTACACTAGGACGCTACATCGAAGTAGCCTATTTCAAAGTAATGACATCGAAATAGGCTACTTTGATGTGTATCATCCACATATCTTCCAAGGCTGGTGCCGTCAAGGTTCAATGTTGAAGTAGCGATGGGGAACATTGAAAGGAGCCATCATGGATGGAAATCAGAACGGCCACACACACAAGTGCCCTTCTTTGAAATATGGGGCCAGGAAAGCCTGCAGACGGGTCACAGGGTGGACTAGCCCTTCTGGGGCAACAGCAAGCCGCTCCTTTAAAGGGCCCCTCCCAGATACACTCGGCCTGCACAACACGAGGTCTGCAGAGCACTAGCCACACTCTTGCAGACCGACTCACACCAGCCATGGAGGAAGTCTTCCAGGTTGTCATCCAGGGAGCAAGTGCATTGTTAGGTTCCGCACAGGAGGCTGCCCAGCAGCTCCTGGCAGGGGAGCCATCCCCAGGGGCAGATGTGGATGCCCCTAACCAGTGGGTTCCCCTATTCCTCCACCGACGGGTGCTCCGACGCCTCTGCAGCTACCCCACCAGCTTTGAGTGGTGGGAGCAGCTAGTCTTGGGGGAGTGGTACACTGACATGTGGCTGCGGAACTTCCGCATGTGCCGGCAGACCTTCCTGGAGTTCTGCCAGTGGGTCACCTCCCCACTGAGGCACCAGGACACTAGGATGCAGTGCTCGCTCCCCATGGAGAAGAGGGTTGCAATAGCTGTCTGGAAGCTGGCAACTCCAGACAGCTACCCCTCCGTGGGACACCAGTTTGGAGTGGGAAAGGACATGGTCATGGCCATTGACATGGAGGTATGCACCCACTGGGGGGTGGGGAGAGGTCTGGGTCTAGGGCTGGGGAGAGAGGAGGCCATGGAGGGAGGGACCAGATGGTGGCCTGGGGAGGGAGTGGGTCCCAGGTGTGGGGCCAGAGAGGGAGGGGCTGGGTGGGGGGTGCCCGGGAGGGGAGTACCCAGGAGGGCCAGGGGCAACCTGCACACCCTCATGGGTGCTCATGTCCCTTCCCACAGGTGGTCCATGCACTCAATGCCTTGCAGCTCCAGAGGGTCATCTGGGTGGAGGACCTGGACACAGCCATTGCAGGATTCGCTGCCATGGGGTTCCCAAACTGCTTCAGGGCCCTAGACAGGACCCATATCCCCATCCGTGCCTTGGATCACAGTGAGGGATGATACATAAACCAGAGGGGCTACCACTCAGTGGTTCCGCAGGCCATGGTGAACAGCCAGGGCCACTTCCAGGATGTCTACATGGGCTGGCCTGGCTGTACCAACAATGCCCACATGTTCCAGAACTCGGGCCTATGCCTCTGGTTGGAGGTTGGGACCTACATCCAACCAGAGGGCGATCCCTCTGGGACACACCACCTTGCCCCTCTGCCTCGTGGCAGAAGCAGCCTACCCCCTCCAGCCGTGGCTCATGCACCTGTACACCGGCCACCTCAGCATCAGCCAGGAGTGGTTCAATAGCTGCCTGAACCACGCCTGCAAGGTGGCAGAGAGGATCTTTGGCTGCTTGAAGGGAGAGTGGTGGTGCCTCCTTGCCCGCCTGGACATTGGCCTCCAGCACATCCCCCAGGTTGTGGGTGCATGCTGCATGCTCCACAACATCATCAAGAGCAATAGGGAGGCCTTTGTCCGGGGGTGGGTGGTTGACGCTGGCACAGGCTTCCCCCAGCCGGCCACTGCACCCTGTCGCCAGACCCACCAGGAGAGGCTATGGGTCCGAGAGGCCTCACAGGCCCATTTTGATCAGGGGGCCCACTGAGCACCTCCCTGGCCATCACTGGTGGGCCTCCCACACACTGCCCCCACCACCCCCACCATCTGCACATCCTCCCCTCAACAAGCACACATCTCACGGAGTTTTTTGAAAAATAAAACTGTGAATTATTGATTAAATGCTAACTGTGTAGTGTGGATTGCGAACAACAAACTGGAACTATTTACATGGAGGGGACAACTACATACAAATGGGGGGGACAAATATATATATGGGGAGGCCAGCAGAAGGCACGGCCATCGGCCCATCATTCTAGGGTGGGGGGGTGGATGGGCACAACCCCCAGAGGTTCAGGTCATGGCCCCCTCCGGTCCGTGGTCCCCAGCACAGCAGTCTGGGAGGACTGGCAGGTAGGGCTGGGATGCCTTCCCCGGCTGATCTTCAGCCCCGGTGGGCTCCAGTCCTGGGGGAATGGCAGGTGGGGCAGCAGGCAGGTCAGTGGGTGGAGCAGCAGGTGGGTTGGTGGGTGGAACAGCAGGGAGGGTGGCAGTGGGGGCACAGTGGGGGGCGGGAGCTGGGCCACAGCCTCCCGGAATGACTCGGCTATGTCCCAGAACAACCCCATAAAGTCCTGCCATGCTGTCTGGTGCCAGGTGGACTCCTCCCTGTCATACCGGACCCTCTCTTCAGCCACCTCCACCTGCCGCTGGAGAGTCAGCAGGAGCTGGGGATAGGTGGCAGTTGTTCCCTGGGTCTGGCAGGGGCGTGCCCATCCCAGCACTGGCCGTGCCCCTGGGTGCTGGTGGTCCCTGGCCTCTGGTGTGCTCTTTGGGATGATGGATGGTGCCTGGCTGTCTGGGGCCTCTGATGGCGAGGCTGTGGAAACGGGGATCAGGGAGGGAGAGGAAGGCTGTTGGTACGGTGCCCTGTCCCGTGGCCCGCATCTCCTGCCCTCTCTTGGGTGCTGGGTCCACATCCCCAGTGCCCCGTCTATGGTCATGGTGTACCTGTGGGTGGCCCCATTGTGTGATCAGCCCTCCCCAGGTTTAGGGCATGGCACTGTCCATGGGAGTGGGTGCTGATGGGCACTGTCGTACCGCCATCCTAGGGCCATGCTGTGGCTGAGACATTGTGGGCTGGGGTCTTCTGGGAGTGTGGGGGGGCCCCCAGTCATGTCTGGTGCCCCCACTTTGTGGTCTGGGGGGGGTGTGTCTTGTGGGGTACATACCTGACTGTCCACTGCTGTGATCAGGGGATGCCCATCAGCTGGACGCCCAGCTGGAGCTCTGAGATGGAAGGTCGATGAGGAGCCCCCACTCCTCAGTGCTGTAGCCCTCCTCAGTGATCCCGAGGGCTGGCTCCTCTGGTGGGCCCCAGGGTGTGGGGCTGTCCTCCAGACCAGACTCCAGCTCTGAGGCCTGCTGGGGATCCTCAGCTGCAGTGTCAAGGGTGGCCGGTCAAAGGAGGTGTCCCAGGAGCCCAGGAAGGCCCTGAGCTCCCTGTAATAAGGGCGAGCAGTGGGGGCAGCCCCAGACCGGCTGGCTGATTCCTGGGCCCGGGCGTAACCCTGCCGCAACTCCTTTACTTTGCTTTAGACGTTCTCTGGCGTGTCAGCAGGGTCACCCCAGGCGTCCAGGCCCTTGGCCAGCTGGGTGAATGCGTCTGCTTTCCACCGCTTGCTCCCCATTACTTGGAGCTCCTCCTTCTCACCCCAGAGTCCTAGCAGGTCTCGGAGCTCAGCCTCCATCCAGGAGGGACCCCACTGCTTCTTGGCCCCCCCGTCTGGCAGCAGCAGGTGAAGACTGAGGATGAGTATACTGGACTGCTACAGGTACTCTGGCTATGCCACGAACCCAGAACTGATTTTTCCTAAAACAAGCCAAAGGAAATGCATAGTAATTTCTATGCAACTAAGCAGCATTAGATCTCAGAATTTTGCAAAGTGCCTAAGGGCTTTATATAGAATGTGTTAGTGCACAGCAACTGGTGCCCATCGGAGTGTTTTATACCAAATGTCCAAATGATCCCACTGCTGTGTACTTTAAAGATCCCTAGCATGGCAAGATAAATCAAAGCATGCTGAGGAACTTTTAATACATGGCGGCAGGACCCACATGGCATTCTCTGTGGCAAGCCATGAAAGGTAGATTTATACCTCAGCTTGCTATGGACTAAAAGTCCAGAGAGACAAGCCCTTTAGGTGCCTAAGCCACATTGAAATTAAGGCTTATGCCTTGAAGCATGAGGCTTAACACTCTTTTTGTCTTTTATTTTGCCCTAACAGTGGGGATTCTCTTCATCCAGGTGAACATCTAATCCTTTGTGGGAGGCGCTGAGAGGAAAATCCTTTACAGCTCAAGTAAACAGGCCACAGCTAGAAAAGCTAAATCAATAGGACTTGTGCTCCCAGGTCAGAGTGGGCATCACCTGTCAAAATACCACATAGTATGTTTTCTGTTCCTGCAATTCTGTGCCATTCTGTGCTTGCCCTTTTTTGTTCAGAAACTGCCATTTCTAATCTAATTTTAAAGCCCTGTATTTGAATTATGGTAGGGGGATGTCTGATGTAACACAACGTCCCTGGCTAGATACATAGAATACCATTTGATATTTATGCTTACATTTGGAATACAGCTTTTGATTATGAAGCTAGACTGATTGCTCTTATGTTGCTCTGGGACAACATTAAGGTCCATACAGAGATAATGGATCTATAATGATCACTGAAACTGCTTTACTAACACAGTAGCTGCGTCTACACGTGCACGCTACTTCGAAGTAGCGGCACCAACTTCGAAATAGCGCCCGTCGCGTCTACACGCGTCGGGCGCTATTTCGAAGTTAACTTCGACATTAGGCGGCGAGACGTCGAAGTCACTAACCTCATGAGGAGATAGGAATAGCGCCCTACTTCGACGTTCAACGTCGAAGTAAGGACCGTGTAGACGATCCGTGTCCCGCAACGTCGAAATTGCTGGGTCCTCCATGGCGGCCATCAGCTGGGGGGTTGAGAGATGCTCTCTCTCCAGCCCCTGAGGGGCTCTATGGTCACCGTGGGCAGCAGCCCTTAGCCCAGGGCTTCTGGCTGCTTCTGCGGCAGCTGGGGATCTATGCTGCAGGCACAGGGTCTGCAACCAGTTGTCAGATCTGTGTATCTTGTGTTGTTTAGTGCAACTGTGTCCGGGAGGGGCCCTTTAAGGGAGCGGCTGGCTGTTGAGTCCGCCCTGTGACCCTGTCTGCAGCTGTGCCTGGCATCCCTATTTCGATGTGTGCTACTTTGACGTGTAGACGTTCCCTTGCTGCGCCTATTTCAATGTTGGGCTGAGCAACGTCGAAGTTGAACATCGACGTTGCCGGCCCTGGAGGACGTGTAGACGTTATTCATCGAAATAGACTATTTCGATGTCGCAACATCGAAATAAGCTATTTCGACGTTGGCTGCACGTGTAGACATAGCCAGTGATTGCTATCAGAGGCTGTGTCTACACTAGCAAGTTCTTTTGAAGGATTTTTTGAAAGAAGAGGACTGCTTTGAAAGATCCCACAGAGCATCTACTCACAAAATGCATTATGTCAAAAGTAAATTGAAAGAATACAGTGCTCCTTTTGAAATTGCTTTTCCTTTCCTGTTTCAGGAACAGCGCCCACTTTCAAAAGCTTCTTTCAAAAGAAAGTGTGTGTAGATGCTCTGCAGGTCTTTTTTTTTTTTTTTGAAAGAGCAGTCCTCATGGGGTCTGATATTTTTTATCTTTGGCCCATTCTTTTGAAAGTGCGGGGGTCTGTGTGGACACTCTCTTTCGAAAGAGCAGATCACTCTTTCAATCCACTTTTTTGTGTGTGGACGCACTCTGTCGAAAGTTGTTCTTTCGGAAGAGATCTTCTGGAAGGGTTTCTTTCAAAAGATCTCTGTAGCGTAGATGTAGCCAAACAGTGTGTGCCATTTTCCAAGCAGATTGTAAGGCTTATACTCATTGCTCTCCTTCTCATCCCAACACAGTAGATAGTAGCAATAAATATTCTGAAACTCTTTGTTTTGTGCTCCCTAATTAATTTCTTGATTTGGTCAGACAAGAGAAATAATGAATAAAAGAAATTGCTGGGTGCAAATCATTTCAAGATGACCAGAATAAAGTTACCTTTGAGTTAAATAAAAACTATTGTCCAAGGGGGGAACGCATTTCAGGAAAATGACCAGGTGGAAAAGAAATACAATGCATAGAATACAGAGAATGTAGTTATTGGAACAGTCCCAATCTCAGATCAAAGATATTATAGAAGTAGTAGGAATCCATAAAGCATTTTCATTGCCAGAAAATATTTCACTAAACCTCACAGGAAAATCTAGGAAGCTCTTTCAGTATCATATTGAAAAGCCGAGGGGTGGGCTGGAGAAGGAGGGAGGCAGGGAAAGAGAGAAAAGAAAAGAAAAAAGAAAAGAAAAGAAAAGAAAACCTGTGTTATGAGTTTTTAAACTTTTGATTAGCATTTCCTCTACCTTCTGAGTCTAATGCACCATGTGGCACATCCTTCAAATACAATTGTGATTTGAAAGAAGATTTGTGTGTGGGTGTTATTTATAAGTGAGATAGATTTTATACATACATATATCTCTTTTCACAGTGGAATTGTATTTGAATTGACTTCCTTCTGGTGCATTTATGTCACACACACTCTCTCTCTCTCTCTCACACACACACACACACACACACACACACTTCTAAACAGCAGCCAATATACAGCAGAAGCCTCCATATTAGAATTTATAAGAATCTCATACGGTTGCATGTGGACCAAGAATGAGACCTGAACTTGTATCCCCTTTCTGCACCCTAAACTCTGTGTGTGTGTGTGTGTGTGTGTGTGTGTGTGTGTGTGTGTGTGTGTTTTCTTTTGAAAAAAGGGCCCTGCACATGGGAAAGGAAGAACGATTTTGAAAGAAGCGCCACATTTTTTTCAATGTGCTTTAAAAAGAATGCTTTTTGTATGTAGATGCTCCATAGACTCTTTCGAAAGAGACCCTTTCTTTCGAAAAATCTTTCAAAATAACTTACTAATGGAGATGGAGACAGTGGACTATTGCTAAAATGGCCAAAATGATACAGATTCTGGCTGGATGCACCATACTGGGATTTTGCAAAAAATGCTCCTGAGTGCCGTTTGGCACTACTGGCCTCACAGCTCCCCCAGCATCTCCAGGACAGATGCAGCTGAGACTAAGAGTCTCTTCAACACCTCAATTTGCAGCTGTTTGTAAGAAAGAGATACTATAGTGTGTGAAGGGGTACCTCATAGCTTGGCATAAGTGATGGCAATAGTGAGCTATTGAAGATACTACACGTCTCTTCACTAGGAGAAGAGAAACTGGTGGTCCAGGGAAGCTACTATATGACCGAGAACCTGGCTCACAAAGGAGAATGGAAGTGTAACTGTAGCTCCCAGGGTAAGCCATTTTCAATTAAACTGTTTTGGTGTTTGATATTTTGTTGAAAAGTTGAATTTTTTTAATGACGAAATACACATTTTTAAATAGCTCTAGTTTATAGTTCTTTTTGAAATGCAAGCCAGGTGGCTTACTGGTAAAGATACATAGTAGGGTTTATTTGCAATCCTCATTTTTTTTTCAGACAGCATGCTGCACTGCAGAGTATTAGCACTTTTCAAGACAAATAAAGAGCTCCTTTTCAGAATATTGTACTAGACTCCAACCTCATTAACAAAATCTGTAGCAACTTATTGAAGAGGCTCACTGTCATGTAACTGAGGTCAGCTTCTGACCTGCAATGCCAAAAGACACAAACCCATATTAAACCAATTGAGTTGAAGGGAATAAGATTACAGATTATGTTACTTTGGTGACAATAGTGTTGGCTGGAGGTTTTTGGTTTTTTTTTTGGGCGCGGGGAGGTAATTCATCTGGTTAGCATCTGTGGCAAAGCTGGTGGTCTTTAGTTTTATTCAGCCCTAATCCTTTGGTGTGTGTGAAAATAAATAAGTAAATAAATAAATAAATAATAATTGCTTCAGAAAGCAATAAGAAAAGGGTAAATGTAGAAGGGATGGAGGCTTCCATGGCATGCAGCTTTCAAAATCCCAGAAGAACAAACAGAGGAGCTACAGGGGACTTCTCAGAGAGTGCAATTTATAGAGAAATTGTCAAAGCTTTCATTCAAAGAGACTGACTCCGTAGTAAATGGGAGGAGTGCAGGGCAGTAGCTTAGAGCTAAAGCATCTTACATTTCTTAACAAACATTCCAAGGTTATCATAAAACAGTCCTGTGTATTTGTGCTGCAGGGATCCATTAAGTGAGATTCCTTACCCTGCAACCTACACTGCCTACAGGTTTCACTCAATAGCTTTTTGTCTGACCTTCTGGGTAATTGCACATGACCTACAGTGTGTGGGGCTTTTTTGAAATCATTGAACAAAAATGTGTTGGGCGTATGGCTGTGAGGCTCCATATCTTATTTTGTGAGGCCAGCATTAATATTTAAACCCTCTGTGGACAGGGATTGCTTTTCCATTTTGTACATAGATATTTTTAAAGCAGCTATTAGATTGCACTTCAGTTGTCAGTATGAGCTGATTTCAAATATGTCAGAAGATAGTTGAGGACCTACCTTCTTTATAGTTACCTTAAAAAGCAGAATTTCCTCCCTCCACCCCCACATTTTGAGGTATTTTACACATTTCAGAATAAGGTAGGATTTGGTGATCACACAATTTCCCATCTATAAAACATGTAACACATTGAGTTTGATCATCAGCAAAGTAGTGTTACTGCATTACATATTACAAGTTAAATATTTATAAAGGTTCAAGGGATTGGCACATTGGTAACTAACCAACTCTATTTGTTAATGATCACCAGAAACACCATAATTAGAGTAAGGAAAGGATGGTTAATGCACCACTGTGCAGGATATTATGTGAAATTCTGTATAAATGAGCAGGAAAGAAGCAAAGTCATGCTTCACAATAAAAAAAAAGTAACAAAACAACTAAAGATAAACCCAAAGACTCAGGCTCTTCTGAGTGAATCTAATAATAGGTAGCTCTCGCCAAGCACCTAGCAACAATAAGGTGTGCGTGTATGTGTGTGTGAGAGAGAAATTGTTCAGGTATCTGAGGGTTGCTTCAGGTTCAAGAAAATCTGATTCCTGGCCACCTCTCCTTCATATTTGCAACCCCAAATTCTGCTCCCTCTCCCAAAAAAGTACACCTTCTTGGAAGAGTGGCTGCCCCAGACCATAAAGTGTCTTCCCTTCAAACAAGGCATTCTGAGGTCCTCTTCTCAAGATATACAAAAACTGAGCCAGCAAAGTGCCCCTCAAAATCAGCTCCCTGAAATGCAGAGTTAAGTTATTTGGAAACAAAGAAAAAATGTATCTGGAGTCAAATAAGGGGAGGGTCTCTGTATACAGCAGCAATAATTATAGCAATCAACATGACAAAGTATGTTTAAGTGAGGTGACCACAACCAGCAGCAAAAAAAAAAAAAAAAAAAAAGTGTGGGGGGTGAAGCGAAGCAAATCTATCTGTATCTTTTCAGCTAATAATAACATAAAAAATCTTTCAAGCAGCTCATCCCCAACAAGTTATTTCATCAGCAGAGTTATCTAGCAACATTTTCCACCCAAAAATCCTTCTTGTGGCTGTCATAAACAATGGTATCTCTAGAGCTGATGTAGTCAGATCTCAAAGTGATGAGAATCATTGGGTGATTGTGGCTACTTCTACACATGCCCCAAACTTCGAAATGGCCATGCAAATGGCCATTTCAAAGTTTACTAATGAAGCGCTGAAATGCATATTCAGCGCTTCATTAGCATGCGGGCGGCAGCGGCGCTTCGAAATTGACGCGCCTTGCCGCCGTGCGGCGCGTCCAGACGGGGCTCCTTTTCGAAAGGGCCCCGCCTACTTCGAAGTCCCCTTATTCCCATGAGCTCATGGGAATAAGGGGACTTCGAAGAAGGTGGCGTCCTTTCGAAAAGGAGCCCCGTCTGAACGCGCCGCGCGGCGGCAAGGCACGTCAATTTCGAAGCGCCGCTGCCGCCCGCATGCTAATGAAGCGCTGAATATGCATTTCAGCGCTTCATTAGTAAACTTCGAAGATTTCGAAGTTTGGGGCACGTGTAGACACAGTTACTTTCTGACAGTTGGGAAATGTTAACATGTCAGATCCTGGGCACTTGAAATGACTAAAAGAGAGAGAAGGAGCATCTCACAGTCACCTAACTAGTGCCTTTCACGACCTCTCAGCTACGACAGGCCAGTTGGATTGCTTGTCTGTATCAAACTCACTGAGGCTGAAGAAAGTTATTTTATTTACTTGCACTGGTAAGGATTACTTCTACAGAATTTTATCAGAGAGCAGCCCAAGTTGATTTTAGTTTGCATTACAAATGTGATTGGAATCGCCTCAGATACAGCGAATGGCTAAAATTCAAATCTGTTTGTACATTTTGAAAATAAGATATTTGCCTCTGAACTTGTATTCAAGTGTACAGAAAAATCAGATGACACAATGATAGTCATTAGTAATCACTCTGCCTCTAATGATATTTTCATGAAAAGAAAAACAAAGTATGGGCATTAATTTTTAATATCAAATCTCCTCTCTCAGAAACATCAGTGTCCTGGAGCAGTCATGTTCTAGAAGCCTGTGATAATTCATCCTGAGGGATAGTGCACAATGAGGAGGGACATGTAATGCACAAAAATACCCTAGTGATTTACAACCTTGCTAACTCCAATTGCCTTTATTTATTTATTTATTTATTGCTATGGCAGTGGAAACCAACATAGCATTTGTTCCATGGAAAATTTCTTTCAAGAATAAGGACACATACTATTGAGGTGTGCTACTATTAAATGTATTTTTAAGTGAAAAGTTCAACTATAAATTGCAACTTACTGAGAAAATTATAACCTTCTCTCAAGCTTCTAGTGCCTCTCAAAAGAACTAGGCCACAGGATGCAAACTTTTGAAATGCCGGATTAGTAACAGGAGGAAAGTCACAGAGATGAGTGCATGTGAAAGATATGAATATATATAGCCCAAATTTGCTAATACTTCACCCACTCCAAATAGCACTTAAACAGAAGACCTTTGCATTATGAAACAGTTACATAATTTTTTACTTCAGCTTTTTGGCTTGGACCATGAGAGAGACTCTTACTATGTGATATTTCTAGCCGTCTGTGTGATGTCCTAAGAGTGCATTTCACTTCCCTAATCTTCTAATTCACTTTTGCAGATTTGTGACAGGGGATACTCTTTTGATTAATAAAGAGGAAAATCATAGTAATTATTGCCTAAAACTGAGCTTGCCATTAGTAAAAGCTTCACTGAGTCACACTATCTAAAGGATTAGAAGCCCAAACCCAGGAAGTGTTTTTCTCCTCTTGGTGAGAAATCACTAGACAAGGATAAGTGATGCTAATCCATTCACAATGGCTAACATTTAAATGCTAGGGTTCAAAGCAAGGCTAGTAAATCTCTCCTTAATTATTTCCTTTCACCCTTTTAAGTCCATATTAGTCACTCCAGTGGCCTCCTACCACTCTCTGTTCCATACCTTTTACTATGAATCTTGTTGCTGTCTCAATTTCCCTCACCATTATGGTTATGTAACCCTTCAGGTAGGTCAAAACTCTCTTCTCTGCCTTCTTGCATTATGAGAGTCCACATTAAAAGTTTCTTCTGCCAGTGTTTGCCTTGACTATGGGCTTCTTCTTAGCAGAGAGCCTTCAGTTTCCACGTGGTGAGAGTTGAAGGGAGCTTTCCTTCCTTTGTTGTTCATAAGCACCAATCTCATGCTCTGGAAGAGTAAGCAGATGCCTACCTGAGGCCTCCAGTCCATGTGATTTCTTCACTCCATATTGCTTCTCTCATCTCATTTCAGGTCTCTTCCACTTTGGGGTCCTGATACAAAATCCCACAA
Organism: Carettochelys insculpta; assembly: GCF_033958435.1. Classification (NCBI taxonomy): domain Eukaryota; kingdom Metazoa; phylum Chordata; order Testudines; family Carettochelyidae; genus Carettochelys; species Carettochelys insculpta. Next base: position 145,041,660 of record NC_134137.1, read on the forward strand.
AAGCTTGCAACTGTTCTCTAGGCAGTTATCCCAAAGAGGTTCTACCCCACGCTCTCAAAAGGCCAGCAAACTCCAACCCACCACTCTCTTCACTCCAGGGCTCTTTATTCTCTTCCTGTAACTTCAGCATCTCTTCTAACTGCCATCCAACCTCCTGAAGTGGGGAGAACAGAAATTGCAATGCCTTCCTCATTTTCTTCCATCAGGACCATTGTATAGCCTGTTCACCATCTCACAATGCCATGATGAAGAAGCCTAAAGTATCTATCTACCCCAGGAATTATAAATCCTTTACAACCAAATAGCAACCAGTGGTTGGTCACTGAACTTCCATGATGCTCTGTGTGGGAGATGGTGCTAGAATATTACAGATCAGTGGTTTAAGCCTGGGCTGCTTAAAGATAAGGTTGTGAGGTCACTCCTTGAGGGGCCATTTAGGGATCTATGACAAACTGATTAAAAAAAAAAAGTCTGTCAGGAATGGTGGTAGGTCGTGCCGTGAGTGCCAGGGACTGGGCTCAATGACTTCTCACAGTCCCTTCTAGTTCTATGAGATAGGCATAGGCAATGTGGACTGCAGTAGTTAGAAGGAAATGGTTGCAATGGCTCAATTTTTTTATTCCCTAAATTCTCAGCTGTACAGCATTTTCTGTGAGTCAGTGTTAGAACTAGCAGGGCTCAAAAAGTTTTTGGGAAAGATGGTGGCAGTTATTTCTTACCTTATGGACAGCAATTTTAGGTTTCAGTCAGTGCTGTGGTGAGAAATCAATGCTGTATACAGTCACAGATCACTCTAGCTGATTATTCTGATGGGGAGGTCACTTCCGACGTTTTGGAAATGGTTTACCTCTTCATACATGTAACCTTCAATTTCGTCACTCATATTGGAATCTATATAACATTTAAGGCTGTATTAATGACAATTTGAAACACAAATCTGTGGGACAGTATCTATAGGGAACAGTGCAGAGTCTGCCATAGCATCCTTGAGTTTTCTTATGTTACAGGTGGAGATGAAAAATAGTTTCCAATTTTCTAACATATGTGGTGCTCTTGATACAGATGACCTAATTATCAAAATTACATTTTCCTTAAACTTAATATCTTTAAAATAAGAGCAAATTTGTAAATCAGATCCCTTAGCACAGTCACATGTAGAAACATAGAAGACTAGAACCTAAGAAAAGAGGAAAAAGTGCAAAACACTTGTTCATGTCATTTTCACAACGCTGGGAGTACTAATTAGTGTAGGTTAAGAAATTTTTTCACAAAACTATTTTTTTCCTCAAAAATATTAACTTGTGGAAATCAAAGCAGTTAAGTACTGGAATAAGTTGCCTAGGGTGGCTGTACAATCGCCATCTTTGGAGATGTTTAAGAACGGGTTGGATAACATCTAACAGGAATGATATAGATGGTGCTTGGTCCTGCCATGATGGCAGGGGACTGGACCTGGTGATGTCTTGGGGTCCTTTCCAGTTCTAGTATTCTACAATTCTATGAAAGAACCAGTTTTGACCGAATTTCATTGAGAAGGGGGCTCAGGACAAGGAAGAGAATTAGGGAAAGAGAGAGAGAGAGAGAGAATGAGGGAGAGACCGACCCGCCACAACATATTCAACATATTCACCAAGTAGTGTCAAAATGCACTAAGACACGAATAACAGACCTAGGAGATAAAATTTTTAAAACATGAGTGAGATCACTGTGGGCTTTAGTCGCAGTATTTTTTTAATTGCCTAGGGTTGCCCCCTCTCCAATTGGCTGCTCTTCCTACTTGTCCAGATGCTAGGGAAGAGCAGCCAATCAGAGCTTCTACAAGACGCAGATAGAGGTCTCCTGCTCCCCAATGGAGCCAACACCATTCTTCTTGGAGGGACGAAAGCTCAAGACAGTCCTCCTCCTTCCTCCCTCTTCTTCTGCCTATTGCAATCCATGGCCTGGAAGGCTGAAAAGAAAGCTTGCTATAGTTGGCCAAGACCTGAGGACGGGGAGATCCCAGAAGTGAGTCTGAGGGGGAAAATGTAGTGCACAAGCAGAATAAATTGCTACATAGGCAGATGTGGGTGATGGTGGACCCCGTCACCTTTCAGACCACATTTGGCACTGCCAATAGATCCAGAGAATGAAAGTAACTAATATTAGTTGCTAGGTAGACATCTGGTATAGGGGCAACTAAGAGCCATATCAAATAGCATGGACTTGAACCTGGTTCCTACATCCCAGGGAAGTGCCCTAATCACGAGTATACTACAGCATGGACACAGCAGTGCCTGTGGCTTTTTTTCTTGTTTCTCCATGGAAAAAAAAGTAAAGGTCTTGATTTTATTTGACATCTCAAACATTTTCATGGGCCAGGAAGACAATTTCCTGCTCCTGCTCTAGTGTTAATGCTGTGATATAAATTGGGTTTTAGAGTAAAGCCTAGCTGCATGTTTTCTGGGGAACCAGCTGGATAACTATGGTACATCTTGTGGACTCTGGGGTACTGAACTTTATGAGTCTGTCTTTGGCTTTTGTCAAGCTGAAGGCCATTTCCTTTTCATAGTTCAGTGGGAGCAGTAACACAAGGGCTACCCAAAGGGGCAAAACTTCAGCTATGAAACCCTCACTTATGGCATGATTAGGCCCATCCAAATAACTCCAGCTCAGAGAATTCACTAGATCAGCAATTCCAAAAATGCCAATGTGCTGAATATTGCTTCCATCAGAATAATCTTTGTGAAATTACACTGTGCCAGTTAAACCAATTCTTTAATAACTTCAATGATAGATTCATTTTGTTGCCTTGCGGGTGGGGGAGAGCTAGAACATCCTTCCTGAATGCACCTCCCCCGCCCCCCGAGCTAGTACATGAGTTAGTGGTTAGAAAGCTCTTTAAATCAGAGTCAAATTTATCTTGATTAAAAACAAATGTTGCAAATCAGTGACAGTTGCAGACAACTGAAGGTCTGCGCTTTGTAGCCTACAGTTGGAATGAACTGGAAGAGACAGAGTAAAGAACACATCATACAGAATTATGTATTTTCTTTTACTTTCCAACTGCATCATGACTTTTTTTTTAAATAAGGTGACAGGTTTTCCATACATGATAACAGTATTTCACTCTGCAACATATGGAGCCTTTTATGAAAGGCTTAGACAAAAACATTAGATCTTAAAACAGCCTGACTATGAGTAATGCACCAAAATTTTGTGAACTTCTTGTTTTCTTCAGTGTCAGAACATGAGGTAAATGTACTTTACTCACTTTATAAAGATAAAGCTCTTCTTATTTTAAGATGACTCAGGGTAATACATATCTCCTAATGTTTCACAGCTGTGTGCAGAAATGATTAGGCAGAAGAGTTGGATACACCTTTTAATTCCAGTCGAGTTAAACTACAGAAAAGAAATCTACTGAAAGTTATCTGATTTGAAACAATGGGTCTTTAATGGTAATAACTGCTAATGGTGCTTGGCATTTTACATGTTCAGAAAGTTGCATAACAATTGAGTGAATAAGCTTCTTCCTCTGAGTGTAGGAAATTATTGTCCCCATTTTAAAAATGGGGAAACCAGAGCATAGGGATGATAAATAACTTGTTTAAGGTAATACAGCAAACAATCAGCAAACCTGGGATTAAGACTCATTGGCTCCTGCTCGCAGGTTCTAAGTGTTAAGGTAATAAACTAAATTTTTGCTTATAAATTATTGAACTGAAATCTGGCAAAAGTGTATGATATGTATTGTAGCATATATTGCAGTGATGAGAGAAGTGGAAGACAAACAATTAACATGCAATCAAGGTATCCTCTTTGGGAATGATTTCAAGAATGACTTAGTATTTGGATATAAAATCAAAATGATTAGAAAGAGATGAGCTAGAATTATATCTCCTAATTTGCACATTTTGAAATCCAAATACAGCTCTGAATGCAAATGTTGTAGGTTTTCCATCTGTATGAGTGATCAAATCAAAACCCTCCATAAAACAGCCAGAAAATGGGGGGTGGTCTAGATCTGACTCCAGAGCATCATTTTGAGCCATCTTTGTTGATAGCCTATTTTTGTCCATATAGTTTGCAAATATGGTTAATTAAGATTTGGAAGGTGCAGATGTCAAAATAGTTGTTGGAATAGATATCTAAAGAAGCTGAGTAAAAATAATTTTCAATATGCCATTGAGTTCCATTGAATGTAAACTTGAGAAACAAAGTGAGAAGCAGATAATTGAAGGGATGTTAAGTATGGCTTTATTAATTTTGAAAAAGAAAACATCAGATTATTGTGAGTTTAATGCTGTTAAACCTCCCATCTATTTTCAGGAGGTCCCCATGTTAATTTTCTCCATTAAATAGGGTGACCATTTCTCCCTATCCCAAATACAGGGCAGGGATATATGGGAGGGTGGGGGAAAGGTGGCTCCACCAAGCCTCAGGGAGCCCAGAAGGAAACAGCAACCGCCAATACTCCTCCTGGCTTCCCGGAGGCATGGGGAGTTGGGAAGCAGGTAGCATCCACCTCCCAGTCCCCAGCCTACTCTTAATTTTTGCAGGGCCCCTGCTGGCTCCCAGGCCCCTTGCTGGCTCTCTCTGGTGTGGCTGGAGAGCATGTGTGCCAGCAGAGGACTGAATAAGGAACATGAGCCGCGTCTACACATGCCGGATACTTCGAAGTAGCGGCGCCAACTTCGAAATAGCGCCCGCCACGTCTACACGTGGTGAGCGCTATTTCGAAGTTGAAATCGACATAAGGCAGCGAGACGTCGAAGTCGCTATCCTCATGAGGAGATGGGAATAGCGCCCTACTTTGACGTTGAACATCAAAGTAGGGCACGTGTAGCCAATCCGCGTCCTGCAACATCGAAATAGTGGGGTCCACCATGGCGGCCATCAGCTGATGGGTTGAGAGACGCTCTCTCCAGCCCCTGCGGGGCTCTATGGTCACCGTGTGCAGCAGCCCTTAGCCCAGGGCTTCTGGCTGCTGCTGCTGCAGCTGGGGATCCATGCTGCATGCACAGGGTCTGCAACCAGTTGTCGGCTCTGCGGATCTTGTGCTGTTTAGTGCAAGTGTGTCTGGGAGGGGCCCTTTAAGGGAGCGGCTTGCTATTGAGTCTGCCCTGTGACCCTGTCTGCAGCTGTTCCTGGCACCCTTATTTCGATGTGGGCCGCTTTGGTGTGTAGACGCTCCCCTGCAGCACCTACTTGGATGTAGTGCTGCCCAACGTTGACGTTGAACATCGACGGCACCAGCCCTGGAGGAAGTGTAGACGTTATTCATTGAAATAGCTTATTTCGATGTCGCTACATCGAAATAAGCTGTTTCGATGTAGCATTCATGTGTAGACATAGCTATTTAGCCCCTTTTTAAAAATAAATTTGGGCACCTTCCTGGCACCTGAAATACAAGGCTGTCCTGCCCAAAATGGGACGAATAGTCACCCTGCCAACAAATGAAAATAGTCTAGCTCAAGTGCTGGTGTTACTCAACACTGCTATGAAAAAATGTTATGAGAAAATAGTTACTATGCATATGAATATGTGGGAAACTGTTAACATTTTAATTTTTGAGGGACTGTGAAGCTTTCACTTCTAGGTCACTTGTTTGAATCCAGTCGAAGCCAGTAGTGATTTTTTTTAAAAAATTATTATTAATAGATATCTGGTTCTTGTGACTTTTTAAAAGTATTTTAATGGTTTTATATAATTTTTCTTATTTTAGCACCAGAAATCACCATCAGAAATTTCATGAATTGCCACCTTTCTAGGTCGTTCCTAAAAGAGGTAAAAAATCAAATAAGCTAGAGCACACAATTCTGGCAGAAACCAGTTGTCTCATCCCTTTCATTGCATATGTGAACTAAATATGAAAATAATATGTCCTACATCACAACTGACATTTTAAGTTTTCATTAAGTAGTTCAATGGCACAAACCTGCCCTTTCCCAACAAAAGGTGATGGTCAGCCAAATATATGCTCTCTGTATTTCATTGCAAAAGTTCTCAAAAATAATTATTCCACGTGAATAGAAGTTCAGACTGAAAGTGCCGTGGGATATAAGCATTCATGTGTGTAGTGGCATAAGAAGTATGTAATTTACTTGAGGAGCGCAGGCCTCAAACAACTGAGCATGTAATATAACATCAAATTTCTGTTTAATTTGTGACCTAAATGGAATAATTATATTTTGAAGTGTCCCAATCCAAAGCTGATTTTTGATTTACATGTTTTTTGCTGATAGTCAGACACCTTTATCCTCACTATGAGTGGCCAAATTTCACAAGCTTTTTCTAAGAACTACTTTTTTTGTGAGCACCTGGACTTTTTTATGTAAAGAGCTAGGACTTTAGCTCAACTCAATCAGTCTATAGATTTGCACTTCCAGATGTAAGAAATGTTAAATCACTGACTTTTAAGTGTACAGGAAATCATTTTTGAAATGCCTTGTACATATGGTACTTTTGATGTTTGCACAAGTTGTCCCTGTTCCCCTTCTTTTCTCCAGTGCTTTCATTCTAATATTTTAAATGATACATTTAATCAGATGTGTTATGTCAGGGAAGCTTGGAAATATGTTTAACTTTACATGTCTAGTATAATTAAGTTCTCTCCAAAATGCCACTATGCAAATTATAACTATTCTGGTTGCTCCCCGCTTAATTGGCGAAAGCTCATTTACTGAACAGTTAGAAATAAGGAGGCACGTACAATTATGAGAGCAATAATTAGCACATTTTTATACCACCTGAGGGTTGACATACAGCTCCTCTGTGATGCAGTCATTGTTGATGTTCAAGGCATTAGCTACCCACGTACAGCATAATTTTCAACAACGGGCGAGGAAGGAAAATGTTGTCCAAGGGCATGAGGGCAAACCCTACGCTTATGAAAAATGCCACTAGATCACCAATGTAGAGTAGGGCAGGACATTGTTTTGTGAGAATGGGGTCAGAAGATATATCCTCAGTAAAAATGCACAAATATCAAGTCATCTAGAAGTCCAAGAAGATTAATCGACTTCATCAATCTTATGAGGGAATTGTGGCATATTGGAAACTGTATTAAACTTACAAGCTACCACATTAAATAATAAGGGATTTCCTGATCCTGCTGGCAAGTCAGAGGCTCTCTGGGGAAGGGTGAGATCTGAGCTTTTAACAGTCTGCTTGCAAAAGCACCAGCCTGAAAGGTGGGTTGAATTCTGCTGCTCTGCTCTCACTTTCTCTATTAGGTTGCTGTGTGCTAGAATTCGTGATACTTAGATATACAGTAGAATTATTGGGATTACTCTGTATTCCAAATCCCAACAGTGCTTGTAGTGTGCCAGGCTTCCACATCGCAGTGGCAAACATGGTGCTTTGGCAGTGGCACTTTGTAGGCATCATCGCTGCTGGGTCTCAATAATGACTCAGTTGCTTGGCTAAGGCAACAGGTGTTTTACTCATGCTAAAAGAAGAAGGAAAACTGACAGAAACCCTAAGTACAGAGGATTAAATGGTTACAGTTCAATGTTAGCAACAGTGTTTCCTGTTCGGGTCCCTGGGACAGCCAGTCAAGCAGTATGGCTCTTGAGTGCCTGGGAGGCTCTTTACTGTCCAGCCTCTGTCCAAACAAATAGGAGCTTGCAGGGTTTCACACCAGGCTTAGTTATTGTCTGTCATTTAGCATCACTCCACAGTGGCTCCCTGCTCAGCTGCAGCTGCTCCCCTATAGGTTCAGGCAGATCTGACCCAGCAGTATCATTCTGCAGTTGTAGCCTGTTCCACAGGTAGCTCTGTCCACAGTTCCTGGGACTCCTGGAAAGTTCCCTTTTCCCATGTGCCTCCTATCCCCAAATAGAACTTAACTATGTTCTATCCACTTACCTAGCCAGGGGAAAGGGGACCACACTGTGGTGTGGGATGAAGGCACCTGTTGTCCCTACTTAACAAGGAGGAAGGAGATTTGCAGTGGAAAATCCCTTGTTTCCTGCTTAGCAGATCTGTCACAGCAGTCTCACCAAAACTTTTCAAAAAGAATATTTAAGTTATGTTTCTAACTGTCTCTGTGTGTATGCTGTCACCATAAATGGTTAGAACTGATAATTCTAGATATTCCAACCAAAGGCACAATTTTGCAAACCCAGTGTTGTCCTGTTGGGCACACTGTGATTTCTCACATGAGATTTCTCATGGCACTAGAGACTGTTGATTTGCAAGATTTTGTCCATGATACTTAGGGACATAGTCTGTCATCAGTAACATTGATTAGCACCTGTTGATCCCTGACCTGATCTTATAGACCTATGCCCCATCTGATGGCTGATTTTATGCTTGCAAGAGGTAACATGACATTACTGGAGTATAAGATTAACCACGGGTATTACTCATTAATTTGAAATATGCATTGTGGGAAATACATGCACTGGGTAAATGAGTTATCTGGATGGCTATGATTAAAGGCCCGTTGTTTTAAGTGCTCAGATTTAGCTGTATAATGCAGGCCTAAGGGGTAAATGAAGTATAGCTAGGAGTAGTTGTAGGAGTACTTAAGAAACTACAGATGAGTACGACGAAGTGGGTCTTTGCCCATGCCAAAATGTCTATCAGGTGCCACAGGACTTCTTGTTGTTTTGGAAGATACAGACTAACACGGCTACCTCTCTGATACAGATGGGTATAGTACGTCAAAGTTTCTCAAGAAGTAAGTTTTGAGAGGCTTTGGCAATTTGCTATTATCTAAGTGATTAGACCCCCTTTTTGATAATCTAAGAATTATTAGGATAAATGATGTAAATCATGAATGTTAATGGTTAATTATGGACACCCCAAAGGCCACATATGGACAGGGGTAAGAACGGATCTTACTATAATGAGTGTAAAAGGTTACACATATGCTACCTACTTATACTGTTCCCATAAGGAGGGGTATAAAAATAGAACACCAAGGCCCATTTTTGTGGGATTTTCAGGTCCCCAAGATGGTATAATCTGAGGTTAGGGGTGTTGCTTACTTTCTCTTCAGTCTTTGTTTCCAGTCATCTCCATGTGTTGCAAATATGGACAATACAAGACTGTAAGTATGAACAATACAGGAATCCACTCTATTATATTAATCTTATTCTTATATTTGTGTATATTAACCTTTTCCTGCAATTTCAATTATAGTTATTTATATTAAATATTTTTGGTGAGTTTTAACAAAGTTAATCTTTTCAGTTAACTTTTGGTAGAGGCCTAGGAAAAGAATCTGTGACAAATGCAGGTCTGGGGTGCAATGTAAGTGGATAATTGTTCACACCTTATTCTTCACATCAACTATTGCGATCAGTGTAACTACTCACAGAACAAGGTGCTACTCAACATGAATAAACATGGTGGAAATTAGCCATAAATTATACCATATTTTATTTAAAATGCATAAAGTCAATAATGTAAGCATATTTTCTCTTACAGCCTTCTTTAATAATTTGCTAGCTGCCCTAGTAAAATTGTCCACATTTTCAGTCAAGTTATATGTACAGGTTGCCACCATGGCCCTGACACTCCCCAGCTGGCTTCCCCCTGCATCCCAGCCATCCCAGCCCCACTGGCCACCCAGTTTCTGCTCCTTGGCTGGCTTCCTGGTCCAGCCAGCTTCCTGGCCAGCTTCCCAATCCCACCTCTCCTCAGCCGGCTTCCCAGGTGGCTCACCAGTCCCACCAGCTTCCTCACTGCTGCAGCTGGCTTCCTGCTGACACCCTGGCCTCCGCATTCCCACCATTCCACGGTTGCCATGGAACCATTCCCCACCATTCCTCTGCCATTTCTGGGCCACCACAGCCCCTGCCCTCCACAGCTGTTGGAGTCCCCTGGCTCCTTTTCGGTCTCCCAGCTGCTGCTCCTCCCCCAGCTTCTTGATCCAGCTTCCCACACACATCCCTGGCCACTGCCAGTCTCCGCCATCACCATCTATAGTTGTCCAGTCCAGGTTGAAGATCCCAGCCACCAGACTCTGAGCTGGCCCTCACTTCCAGCTGCCAAGACTTTCTGGTCCAGCAACATCTGTGGTTCTGCCAGACCATGGATGTTACCAGACCAGAGTGTCCCAGATTTCAAAGGTTCAAAGTGCATCAAAATATACTTCCCAATAGTGAGAGAAATAGCATTCTCATGACAAGTTCTTCACTTGTAAATATATAGTTTAATTGTTCAAGGTCTTACAATAAATGCTAAAAGTTACCTGCAGTGGTTTGTGGTAATTTATATTGTGAAGAGAAAGAGAAAGGGTTACAGTCTTTGCATGTCAGAGAATGTATAGCTGACATGATGAAGAGATATGTGCATACAAATACTGTCTAAATAGTATGAGGTCCTAAAATTACTTCAAACACAAATATGAGTCTTTCATATATCACATCCTGTAGACAGCCATAAAAAGATACATTCTGGCCATGTCTACACTAGTACAAATTGTCAAAATGGCCATGCGAATGGCCATTTTGAAGATTACTAATGAGGTATTGAAATGCATATTCAGCTCCTCATTAGCATTCTGCTGGCCGCGGCTCTTCAAAATTGCTGCGTTTTGCTCCCACATGGCTTGTCTAGACGGGGGTCCTTTTCAAAAGGACCCCGCCAACTTCGAAATCCCCTTATTCCTTTCTGCTGATTTATTTGTTTATTTTGTGATGTGACTTACTAAGAACCGAATGACACTTTGCACAAGTCCCTCCAGAAGCTGGGAATCACACCTCTTGTTCATAGAGTACATGTAGTCACAGATAGAATGAAAACAGGTGTTTATCATGAAAAAGTTTTGCAACTTTAATTTCTATATAGGAAATGTGTTTCACATATATTACGTAGAGGCTATGTCTACACTAGCACAAATCTGCTGATAGGAATAAGGGGATTTTGAAGTTGGCGGGGTCCTTTTGAAAGGGACCCCCATCTGGACAAGCCGTGTGGGAGCGAAACACAGCAATTTTGAAGAGCCGCAGCCACCAGCATGCTAATGAAGCAATGAATATGCATTTCAGCACTTCATTAGTAATCATTTGCATGGCCATTTTGAAGATTTGTGCTAGTGTAGACATAGCCACTATGTAATATATGTGAAACACATTGCCTACATAGAAATTAAAGTTGCAAAACTTTTTCATGATAAACACCTGTTTTCATTCTATCTGTGGCTATATATACACTATGAACAAGAGGTGTGATTCCCAGCTTCTGGAGGGACTTGAGCAAAGTATCGTTTGGTTCTTAATAAGTCACATCATAAAATAAACACATACATACATACATGCATACATAAAATCAGTGTTTGTGAGTTGCATTTTCATAATAAAGAGATTACACTACAATGCTTGTAGGAGGTGAACTGAAAAATACTATTTCCTTTGTTTCTTTATACAGTGTTAGTGTTTGTAATTAACACTAATAATATACAATGATCACTGTACGCTGTGTATTCTGTGCTTCATGTGAAGGGTTATCAATGATCTACTGTAAGAAATCGTTAGTATGGTCTTGCAAGAATGTGTTCCAGGTCCAGCATTATCCAATATTTTTGTTAATGACTTGGTAAAAGAGTGGAGAAAATGCTTATGAAATTTGCAGATGACACCAAGATCTTAGGGGTTACAAGCACTTTGGAGGACAGGCTTAAAATTCAAAGTGACCTTGACAAACTACAGAATTCGTCTGAACACAAGGATATGAAATTCAATAAAGTGAAAAGCCTTCAAAGTTGGAAGCTGACTTTAAGATCTGACTCATAAGTGGGAGTTTTAAGAGGCTGAAAAAAATAGAACAATGATATTGTAAGTAGATGGGATGAGAAATGAACTACTCAGAAGACTGACCCAACAGATCTTATTCAGGCAAAATTACAGCTGAAATAAATGAGTTTTGACTGAATAAGGACTACAGGATTACATCTTCTAATATAAAATAAAAGCAGTAGAACCCTGCCAGAGAAGGTGAATTACAACACTTCCGGCAAAATCAGAATAAAGCAAGGGATCAGGCAGAGGTCTGCTGTCATTAACTCGAGAACACAGTAAAGATTAACAGATAGAGAAACCCAGACTGATTTGATTATCAATCTGGGCTTCTATATTTATTAATCTTTACTGTGTTCTCGAGTTAATGACAGCAGAAGCTCTACCTGATCCCTTGTTTTATTCTGGTTTTGCCGGAAGTGTTGTAATGCATTTGATTTGCACTAGCGTAAATGAGAAGAGAACAACATGTATAGACGAAGAGGGATAGTTGTCACCAGTGGAATCTTGTAATATCTTCATCATATATATCTTTCCCTTTTTGTCTTTTTTTAAGGAGGACAAATGTTGAAGACGAAAGACAATTAAAAAAGAGACGGTTTTGTACAATTAAAAAAATAGATTAGAAGAAAGAATTGTAAAAGCATATAGAATAAGTCCCCACTCTTTTTAAAAAGACACCAAGGCACATTGATTGAAGAAAAGGAGATGTCTGAGTAAGAAAGTGTGCAGGACATGAGTATCATTAGAAGATTCGAACACAGGTCTGCAGGGTGAAGTAAGCACTAGTTTCATGGCTGCTGACATGGGAGAATACAGTAGGCAGTTTCAAAGGGCAGAAAGACAACATAGCCCTGGGAGACAACATAGCCCTGAATTATGATGCAGCAGATTTGAAACCTCCCTGAACACATGCAGTTATAGTATGAAGATTGAAAACAACCCCCACACTCACATGAACAGCCAAAACCCAGCAGAGCTCTTAAGTTTTATGTAGCAACTTCTCTGCCAGCAGGAATTGCTAAAGAAGGGTTGAAGGACAAGCCCTGATTCTGAAGTTTAGGGTAGAATCCAGTATGCATGATAGGTCAGATAAAGTCCTGAAAAATCTTTCCTGGGGAAGGTACTGTTTTTGTTATGATTTTGATACTAATGGAGGAGTGACACTGCATAATCCCAGAACTAGGTCTATAACATGAATATCTCTACAGAAGTTGTATTTTGGGTTTGCTTTTTTTGCACAGATGTAGTACAGTGCTTTTATGAGGTGAAATCTCAGTCAATAATGAGGGCCAAAAACTGCTCTCAGATTTACCAGTATAAATTCACAATAATGCCAATGACTTCAATAGAACTGTATGGAATTTCACACCAACGTGTAAGGAAATGAAAATGGAATTTGGCTCTGATCCATGCTAAAGGAAGAAAATACCAGTTTATAAATGGAACCAGTGACTTAGTCATACCTTTTGATGGCTTAGTCTTTGGCCTTCAGCCATGCTGCCTTTAACAGCAGTTTATGTTCAACAGGCTGAGTTTGGAGCTTTGAATACCTCCCTAGTTACATTGCTGTCATGAATGAGTGCCTATAAAGGATTAAACCCAGAGACAGTAGGTTCTCTGTTGGTAAAAAGCCAGGTGAGCCAATGGGAAGAGAGAGGGGGATTTTTGAATTGAAGTGGTTATCTCCTGAGACAGTCTTTCTTTTCTGTGGCCAGAGGAGAGAGAGACAAATGTTTTGACAGAAAGCAGGCTTGGAGGATTTCATTAAATATCCAGGCCTCATGGAAATCTGGGCATACAGATATGTGAGTAGAAAGGAAATGTTTAGTCAGACATGATTAGTTTTTTTATTATTATTACTATTTTGGGTTTGGTATAGGACTCCTCAGGCTGGATGATGTACCCCCTGCCCTCACTACATACACTGTAACTTTTAGATTGAATCCCAGGGAGATAAGTCTCTGTGTTTCAATCCTTTTTCTTTTTAGTTGTTCTGTAACACCTCACAACCAAGTATGCTTTATCATGTATATCTTTCTGTTAATACATCACTTTTTAAGGCAATTATTTGATTCCTGTGTCCTAGAGAAGAGTCCATGTGTATGCGTGCCTAAGACTGAAAAGTCAGCTATCAGAAATTGCAGTTTGCTTTTCTCTTTGTTTTCAAGCGCTCTCCTGAGGAAAGGTTAAGAGCTTGGGGTTACCCCCAAAGGAAACATCCAAGTGCATCTTTTTGGGGCCTCACTTGGGTTGTCACATCTACCTCCCTAGATCTGGGAATCTGTGACCTTGGAAAGCTTTTAAGCAGAAGGCTACAGAGGAAAAGTGTTTTTAAGGTCTCTTGTGGCCCCCTATCTTCTTCAAGTGGTGTGTCAGAATGGGAAACAGCCTTAACAATTGTGAATATAAAAAGCAACATAGTGATTTCAAAAATCCCAATCTTTCCAGCCCTGGGCAGGGGTGCTTCATAAAGGAGTGGTAGTCAGAAGTGCGCTTCTGAAGCATAACAAAAGTATGATGTTATAACTAATTATTTTATCCATATATTTGCCAGCATAAAATATGAGCGGACCTGCAAGATTTTATAAATATATGAAAAGCATCTGGTTACATCAAAAACCACTTAGTTTCATCTATTATGCTTCGGGCATAAGGTTTCCAGTTCAAACCCTTTGTCATTATGTGCTTTGAAAAGCTGATTCTATAAAACTACACTGACACTTCAAAGTCATGTCCCTAGTTCATGGGACAACATTTGAAACAAATTTCTTCTCTTCCACCATAATAGGGAAGCACACAAGCAGCAAAAAAACAATTTACAGCCTGTAAAATTCTGTTCGCCCTGTCAAAATTAGGATAGAGAAAAGTTTCCTCCTTTTAGGCAACCATTTTATACTTATCTTGAAAAATACATAGAGAGGCTGGATTCAGACTTGTTTTGGACTGAAGGATAAAAACTACAGTCCCCTACACCAAAGTATTCCATCATGCCCTGTGGGAGCATTAGCTTTTTGAATTGTGTCTATGTGTGTGTGTTGCTGTCCCTTGAAATTCTGAATGCTCACTGTATGGCAGAGTTCATGGCTGGTCAACTGACTTCTGAAAATGGAACTGGATCCAAGAGTGTATGGGGTGGTATTTGTAACAAAGAGCATTTCAATATTCCAATTTTAGTTAAATTCACCTGTGTTCAGAAGCCAGAAAAGAACATTGGCCACCCTTATGAAAATGATACCTAGACCTGGTGATCATTCTCTCGAGGGTATTTCTCTTCTATAACATTTTTCTTTTTGGTATTACTTATGTGCTGTTTGCTCTTTTATCCAGTTGAAGATATTGATTTCTTTGGCTGAATGGGGTATCTGGAGAAATAACTAGAATTTCTGGCAATGAGGATGGGGTCATTTTAAAAGAGCAAATCAACCAGTGAAGTAACAGTGAAAGAAATGCTATCTGGCTTAAAGAAAGAAAGGTGAAATGGTCATTTGCGGAAAAGTTACCAGGATCTACTGGAGTGGAATTGATGAAGATTTTATGGTCTACATACAAAGGCTACAGCAGTATTTCATGCCAAAAAGATTGAAACTACTTTAAATCAGATTTCATTTCATTTTTATATCGTTGTCTGGAACATAAACATTTGCAGTCCTCAAACACTAATATTTCCCTTGAGAAGCAGAAGAAATGAATTATCAAACCTTATCTGAAATATTTTATGAAAAGTTCAAACACACACATGCCTCAGACATCCTCAAAGGACGGTATAATTTCACTTAAGAAACCAAAAAGAGAATTTAACTCTGGGTAGTCTATTTCCTGTTGAAGACAATGGAGCTGCATCTACACTAGCCTTGCCTTTCAAAAGAGCAGGCCCTCCGTTGAAGTAGCCTGCTCTTTCAAAGATCAAAAAGGACATGTGTAGATGCTCCACGTCCCTCTCTTTCGAAGGAGCGGGGTCTGCCATGGTGGCAATCAGCTGTCAGGTGGAGACATCCTACCTCCTGGACTCTATGGTCTGTGCGTGCAGCAGCTCTTAAAGCTGCATGGACCGGGAAACCCCATTGCAGGAAGCTGAGAGCGTGCAAGCAGCAGCTGCTACATGTGCTGCCCCTGCATGCCTCAGTGAGACCCCAAGCAGCCCCCACTTGTGATGGCCAGCACCCAAGCAGGTCAGGAACCCCAGTGCCCACCCCAAGCACGCCCAAGGATCCCGAGGGTCCAGCTGGGGGAGGGAGAAGAAGCTTGCTTCCTCCTGGAGCGAGGCCAAGCTCCAGGACCTGATGGGACTCTGGCACAGGGAAGATGTGGTCCGAGTGATGGGGAGCAAGTGGCAGAATATGGCCACCTTGGCCTGGCTGGCCACCCTGCCAGCACTCCTGACCAGGTGAGGAGTAAGGTTAAGGGTTTCAGCAGGGTGAGAACTGAGCTCAGAACTCAGCCAGCCAGTCGGAGACCACCACCGGTGCCTGCCCCTATTACAGGGAGCTCAGAGGCATCCTGGGCCCCCGGGACACTTCCTCCCCACCAGCCATCCTGGACACTGCAGCTGAGGAGCCCCAGTTAGGTGAAGAGACAGAGCCAGGACCATTGGCCAACCCAGTACCACCAGGGCCAGAGATGGCGCCAGCAAGGAGGAGGAGATGGTCATTGACTTCCCTGCCCACACGTCTAGCCATCCCCAGACCTCAGCCGGGGACCCTCATGTGGGTACCCAACAGGGCACACACTCCAGATCATGGGGCAGGGGCACCATACATGATCAGGGAAGAGCCCCACACCCCAGCAGACCCCGGCCTGCCAGGGCGCAGCCAGACCATGGCCCCAGGACAGTGGTACGGGCACCAGTGCCCACCAGCACCAGCTCCCATGAACAGTGCTGCGCCCTGCCGCCAGGGAGAGAAGCAGGAGGACAGACCATAAAAAGGGGCTGCCCACAGGGCCATCGCACCCCACAGACAGGGACCTGGTGCCCATGGAGGGATGGGGGACATGGGGCCACAGGGCAGAAGTCAGTACTCATGGCCTGTTCTCTTCCCCACTGTGTCTGCAGCTGCACTGTCCAAGAGCTGGGAGAGCTTCACCCTGTCTGTGGTCCCGAACAGCATCCTGGAGACGAGGGACAGCAACAGACCAGAGCCACCCCCAGCACCAGGACAGGCCTGGTCACAGCAGAGCCAGAGGTGACCACCAGAGGACCCCCACCTCACTGCCTCCATCCAGTGCCAAGTGGAGTTGGCTGAGTGCCAGCTCCTGTTCGAGGAGGAGAAGGCTGCCTGGTGCCAGGCAACCTCGGGGGAGTTTATGGGCATCTTCCAGGACATTGCAGCCTCCTACTGGGAGCTCCTGGCCCCGCTGCCCCTTTCTGCTTCCCCACCTGCTGCCCCTCCCACTGTGCTCCACGTGCCAGACCCCAGGGAGAGGACACTGCTGGCCCAGACTGCTGGCCCCAGGCCAATCCCCAGCTCTACATCCCCATACTTCCCGCCCTCACCCAGCCCCTCCAGGGACCCTGGATGGGGGGTCCTGGGACACCGGGCCAGCATGGGTCATGCCCCTCCACCCCTGCCCCAGAGTGATAACCCACTGCACACACCACCCAGGTCCCCTCCCCACTGTAAATAGTTTGCCCCCCCCCGTTTGTTGTTCCATTGTGTTTTGCAATAGGTAATACCCACGTAGTTTTAGTTGTTGACATTACACCATTTTATTTTTCCAAAATCCCTGTGTGCTGCATGCTTGGTGGGGTAGGCAGAGTGCGGGGTTGGGTGTGTGTCTGGGAGGTAGGGGAGTGTGCAGGAGGCCCACTGGGGGTTGCCAGGGCAGTGCTCATTGGGACCCTGGTCAGAGCACCAGCACAGGGCCTCCCAGAGGTGGATCCTGTCCTGGTGGGACTGGTGGCTAGGGGCAATGGCTGGCCAGGGATAACCTGTGCCAGCCTCAACCAGCTGCCCCTGCACAAAGCGGGAGGGGCAGCAGGTGGGGGCATCTTTGTTACTCTCCATGATATTGAGAACACCCATGTCGAGGCAGGTGAGGAGGCAGCGCCACTGCCCCTTCAAGCAGCTGAAGGCGCACTCAACCACCTTGTGGGTGTGGTTGAGCTGGCTGTTGAAGTGCTCCTGGCTGGGGGTGGGGTGTCTCATATACGGCCACTGGAGCCAGGACTGGAGCAGGTATGCCATGTCTGCCACCAGGCAGAGAGGCATGGTGATGTCCCCCAGTGGGATCTCCCTCTGGGGGATGTAGGTCCCTGCCTCCAGCCGACAGCATAGGCCTGAGTTCCAATAGACCCATGCATCGTGGGTGCAGCTGACCAGCCCACGTACATGACCAGGAACTGGCCCTGGCTGTCCACCATAGCATGCTGGCCCACTGACTTGTAGCCCTTCCTGTTTATGTGTTGTCCTCCACTGTGCTCCAGGGTGTGGATGGGTATGTGGGTTCCATCAAGAGCCCTGAAGCAGTTCAGGAGCCCCAGTGCAGCAAAGCCCATGCTGGCCATGTCCAGGTCGCCGATGTGGATGACCCTCTGGAGGAGCATGGAGTTTAGAATGCAGACCACCTGTGTGTTAGAGGGAGACATAGGCACCCCTGAGGGTCTGTGTGGTGTACTCGGCCCCACACCAGGCCCACCAGGCTCCCTATTCCCCATTGGGTGCATATCCAGGCCTCCTTACCTCCATCACGATGGCCCCAACTCTGGCCTTGCCCACACCAAATTGGTGTCCCATGGAGTAGTAGCTGTCTGGAATGGCCAGCTTCAGGACAGCTATCCTGACCCTTTTCTCCATGGGGAGGGCGCTCCACATCTGGTTGTCCTGGTGTCTCAGGGCGGGGATCAGCCACTGGCAGATATCCAAGAAGGTCTTCTGCCTCATCCGGAAATTCTGGAGCCACTGGCCATCGTCCCACTCCCCCATGACCAGTTGCTCCTACTACTCAGAGTTGGTGGGGTGGCTCCACAGCTGGCAGAGCACACGGGGAGGGGGCCAGAGGACCCCATCATCTGGGGCATCCCCTTCTGCCCCTAGTTGGGGGGGGCCCTGCCAGAAGCTTCTGGGTGGCTGCTCGTGCTGTGGCTAGCAGGATTTCCAGCTGCCGCTGGTCCCTGTCCAGTCACAGAATCACAGATTCTTAGGGCTGGAAAGGACCTCAGGAGGTCATCTAGTCCAGCCCCCTGCTTCAAGCAGTATCAACCTCCACTAAGTCATCCCAGCCAGGACCTTGTCAGCTGGGACTTAAAAACCTCAAGGGACGGAGAATCCACCACCTCTCTAGGCAATGCATTCCAATGCTTCACCACCCTCCTGGTGAAGTAGTTTTTCCTAATGTATAACCTGCACCTCTCCCTCTGTAACTTCAGAGCATTGCTCCTTGTTCTGCCATCTGACACCACTGAGAACAATTTCTCACCCTCCTCTTTAGAGCTCCCCTTCAGGAAGTTGAAGGCTGCTATTAAATCACCTCTAAGTCTTCTCTTCTGTAAACTAAACAAGCCCAAATCCCTCAACCTGTCCTCATAGGTCTTGTGCTCCATCCCCTTAATCATTTTTGTTGCCCTCCACTGAACCTGCTGTAGCAAATCCACATCCTTTTTATATTGGGGGGCCCAAAACTGGACACAATGTTCAAGGTGTGGCCTCACCAGTGCTGAATACAGGTGAATAACTACTTCTTTAAATTTGCTTGAATGCTTCTCCTAAGGTACCCTAGTATGCTGTTATCCATTCCTACATGTGCAGTGTCTGCAGGGATTGTGGCAGCTCCACAGGCCTTGTGCTGTGCAGGCTGAGTGTATCTGGGAGGGGGCTTTTAAAGGAACAACTTACTGCAGCTCGGGAAGGGCTTGGCTGTGGAAGGGTCTGCAACCCTGTCCACAGTGTTTTCTGGCCCTTTATTTCAAAAGAGGCCATTGGTAAGTGTAGACATTCTCTTTCAATGTCCTGGGTAGCCCCTTTCCATGTGGCATGTGGCCCTTTTGATGGTGCTCATCAATGGTGCCAGCCCCAGCCCATGTGTAGACACTCTGCTTTGAGAGAGTGGCTTTTGACCACTTTCTTTCAAAAGGTGCTCTTTCAGAAAAGCACTGTAGTGTAGACATAGCTTGGGAGTGGATCTATCATATTCAGAGAAGGCTGGATCAGGATTATCCTTTCACAGATTGGCATTTTTACAAGCATTTGAAAGAAATCTTCAATGACAGGTCTGAGTTCATCCCCAGAAGAAGATAGACCGTTCTGGCATCACTGTCCTCCCCTAAGGTTTTGGCCAGAAGAGGGAAGCTAATTTCTAAATGGGGCTTTTGTAAAAAGAGCCTGCCCAATGAAGGAAGGAGAGAGGGAATACAATGAATCAGATCATCACTGAAGTACTTTCCCCCATAGTAAGTTTCAATACCCATCCAGCCATACTTTCCAGCACAGGGATCCTAACACTGGGTTATTTTGATAGAAGTCATGTATCTGAGAGTTGCAGTGAGCCTCCTGTGATGTGTGGCAGATTGTGGATATAAATCTATATGTTTGCAAGAGTAGGGAGACGGTGAAGAAGTCATTCTTCCTCTTAACAACGCAGCAGGCTAGCCTGTAGGAAATATTCAGACTATGCTGATGTAGAGTCAGTCACAACATGAGATTCCTCTCAAAGGGAGAATAAGAGTATAGTTGTGGCCTGATCACAATAGAGACAAGCCGGCATATAAGTTCCAGCTTCAGCACACACAGAAGGACAAAGGCAGTTCCAATCTTGTATTTTCATCACAGAACCCATGGAGGAATTCTGAGTCAGTCGGAATGTCTCTGAGAATTACCACTACTGCCACCCATCACACACCTCCCCTTCCCTCGCCCAACATTCCCCATTACTTCTACAATGGATGCAAAATGGCTCTGGTTTCTGGAAGCTTCATGGCCATATAGTACATTCACGAGGCCATAAACCTAAGATTCCTGTGGACCTATGGGTATACATTTCTGGAAAAAGAGCTCAGGGGCATGATGAATAAACAGGAAGTTGAAGGAGGCTAGACAAACACTTAAAGGAAGGCTAATTGAATGAGGTATTCTTTCTCCTGCAAATAATGTGTTAAAATATGTGTCATAGTATATAGACTAACCAGAGTGGGTTCTCTTAATATCAAGAGGAGTCATGTAGCTAAATGTTTGCACATCACTACAAGGGGGTGCCTCATGCTGCCCCTCTCTTTCTAAAGCAGTGGAAAACTTAATTGATTCAGACAGTGAGCAATTATTCAACAGACTGAGGCTATGTCTACACTGCACACTATAAAGTGGCCCAACTGTACCATTATAGTTGTACCATTGTAAGGACTCTATGCTGCAGGGAGAGAGCTCTCACGCCAGCATGAGTAAATGACTCCTGATGAGTGGCATAATTGTTGCCAGAGAGTGTCTCGCACTAATGTAGTGCTGTACACACCAGAGGTTTTGTTAATTAATCTTATGTTGGTCAGGGCTGTGTTTTTTTCAACAAAAGTGTCGATAAGTCTGGGAAGAATATCAGTTAATATGCCCAAGCATTTCCTTCATTACACATTTGAGAAGACCAAACTGGAAAAGTCTCACATTAGCTTCTCATTAAAAATTCCTGGGAAAGAGTACTTTGCTAGCTTCTCCTATCAATTGGTGTTGGTTTTGCTTCAGCTTGTTTGGTACAGCAATTTGATCCTGATGCTACTCATTACAGTGGAAGGAAAAGAAAGCTTAAGAGATTTGCATGAATGGAAAATATTTTCAAAGTGCTCTTCTGAGTCACATAGGGACCAATTTTGTGTTACTAAACCTGCCTTTAAGAATGTGTCTTTTTATGAACATGAGAAACAGAAACTTGAGTAGCACAGTTGCAAACTCCCAATAAAAGGATACCATGAATATTTTATGGAAAGTAGGCTTAGTCTAGGATTTTCAAACTGGCCTAAGAATGAGTTCTGTAAAACAAGGGGAGTTCTTGAATGGCACAAGTGAGAGTGCCCAGTTCCTACTGGGAAAAACAAAGTCCTTGGAAATTGGATATCTGACTCCAATTTCTGCTTTTGAAAGCCTTCCATGACATTTTTAAAGTTAAGGCTTTGTGCAATTTCTGCACATGTTGAACCTCTCCAATCTGGCACCCTCAGGACCTGAGCGGTGCTGGATGACTGAATTTGCCAGATCATGGGAGGTCAATATTCTCTAGCACATTACCAACACTTCCACTGCTCACTGGGCTCTTAGAAGAGAGTTAGGGATAAATTACACCAAATAACAGCACAGAACGCCGAGAGCCAAGACAAGTGGCTGTAAACAAACTTCACAGGAAACTTGATCACCCTTGTGGTAAGCGGTCATCTGGCTAACTAAAATCATGCTGGATTACAGATGTTGCTGGAACAGAGAGTTCCGGGTTAGAGAGATTCAACCTGTAGTAAGTAGCAAGGAGTCTGTAGAAGCTGACAAGTAGCTTTGCATTCCAAATATTTCAGTCAATAAGCAACAAAGTGACAGTTGAATCTCTAATTTTTAGTCCTCATGTTCCTCCTGCCAAACACATATGACTCTAGTCTAGAGCTGCCGGTTCACTCTTTTATGATGTGTCAGTCATGGCTGATGTTAAAAAGATTCATTTCAAGAACATACAGTCCAACAGAAAGCGGACTTTACTCTTCAGTCTTTAACAGTCCAAACACTGTAGTGCTCAGGTGTGTCTTCAGTTATTGCAAAACTAAACAACTGCACAAGTAAATATATTTTTCCTATTGTCATCTAACTAAAGCCACCCTCAATTTTTACACCACCCCGGGCTACCATGTATTGGCACATGGAGATGTTTTTGTGTTAAAATCCTACCAATCCACAGTGTTTTTCTCTGCTTGCTCCCATTTACATCAAAATGAACAAGTCCAGAATCTTGAAAAAGAATCCACAATGCTGATCAGAATATTCTGAAGTTCCAGTTCGGAAATAAATGGTTTCTTTGGCTTTGGGGCATTTTTACATGCAGCAGAACGTTACATTTGCCCTTTTCCTGTGCTTTTGCAAGGAAAGTGTCAATGGACCATTATGATCTTCTTTGCCAGAACTGATGTGAATTTGGTAGGGACCTAATAATAATGCTTTCTTACTCCAGCCCCAGTAACTAGGAGACCGGGCATCCAACACAGCCAAAAGCAATCCTTTGGGCAGGCAATCCTGAGCACCTAGGCAGGATGGGTGCGTCCATGCAAACGAAATCAGCTTCTGAAGTCCTCTTTCACAGCTAATTACTAGACACAGGCACAGAAAGTTGGGGTGAGGGGAGTGCCTCAGCACCCCCACATTTGTTCATGGCTTCCTTGCGCCTGGGGGCTGACCCCACTGTCAACTCCTCCAGCTCTGGATCCCATCCTCCCTGCTGCAGGGTCCCACTGACCTTGGTGCATGTGTCACTGGGGCCCTAGGATCTAGCCAGCCCTGCTGTGGGCTCTGCTGGCCTCCCAAGGTCCCATCGCCTGCCTGGCCTACTGTGAGCTCTGCTGGTCCTCTCTGTTTTGTCACTCGTCAGCCCTGCTATGGGCACTGCTGGCCCTGTCAGCCATGGGTTGCTGCTGCCGGCCCAGGGCTCTGCAACTGCCTCCAGCTGAGGCCCCAGTGTGGGGCAATGAAGGTTGCCCACTGTCCAGGATTGGATGGACCAGGCAGCAATGGAGTCCAGTCTGGGAGAGCTGGCAGCCCCATCTAATAAGTCTAAAGGGGCAGGAGGTACAGCTCAGCACCCCACCTCAAATTAGTTCCAGTGCCACTGTCACTAGATGTCAGGAGAAAGCTCATTCAGATTTTGCTTACACCTGCTTTACTCACACAACCTGTACGCATGATTTCTATGGGGCTCTTGCTACTGACGAGAATAACACAAGAGAGGTTTGGTCCAGAGGTCTCTAACGTGTATGGCAAATTCCTAGGGAATTTAAAGAAGGATACCCCTGTTTTAGAATTCTATAGGGTAATTACACAAATCTACAGCAGGAATGCCATCCTTATTAGCTCCAGCAGATGTAGAAAACATCTTCTATAGAACTACACTGCTTTCAGTTCTATAAGGTCCCCACCCCAGTAAAGGAAATGGGTTAATATGATGCAAAGACAACTCATGTAATAATAAGTATCTATTTAAAAGTAACACTGTTTGTATTAGTTACATTACTGTTAAGTCTTATATGAGCTTCAGTTTTTCCCCTTTGTAACAATAGATATTACCCAGATTTTAAGCCCCCCAAAACCTTGACTGAGAGGTGCTATATTTGCAGACTATTATAGGCAATATAAGGCTACAATAGAGGTTGGCTGACACTCCTTTTTCAGAAGTCAAGAGGCCTGATAGACTCCACAGTTAACTATTTATTTAATTAACTTCGTTAATGTGTTGTTATTTTAGTTAATTAATGCAACACAAAATCACACAGAAATTTCTCTATCCATGCCATTTACCCATCACAATTACACCTGCTCTACCACTCATTGATTACACTTCAGCACTGGAGATGCATTTGTTGGAAAGGAAATGTTATCCCTGAAAGTATCAGTGTTTAAAGGCTGGCAGTGCTTCTTTCACAAAGTGCTATCTGTACCTTAGTAGCCCCATACTTTTTAATGCAAGTTGCCAGCACTCTCTAGTAATACATTGGTCAGGAGAAATGGTCAGGTGGAATCTAGGAGGTTTGAACTCTGAAGGGGCAGATAAGAGATTAAAAACAACTGGCTATGTAAAAGTGGGTCAGCGGAAACTAATACGCTTGTGGGACCCTATCCAAGCCTTTCAAGCACTCGGAGCAGGATGTTGGACTTACTGAAGTCCTGAGGGAAGCTGGTAAAGATTTCTTCTCCTCCTTTGTGACACTCTCAGAGGAAGTGGATTAAAATCCTCTAGAGGACAAGGCAAAAATAGTTTGTCTCTAAACCCTGGGGTACAGAAGAATTAAATTGTGGTTACAGATGAAAAGGAGCAATTTACAATTCTTTATTCCAAACAGTTTTATTTGATTAACTGCTTGTAGAGCTATCTGGAGTTTGTCTCATTCCCTATGCTTAGACCTCAGAATAAAGAAAAGAAAAATGTGACACACACACATACTTACAGAAGTACTTGTCATAGCCAAGTCAAAATACTACTTTTTTTAAAAAATGTATCAAAAGCTCAAACAGGAAACATACTTCCCCATGGCATCTTTCTGTGTTACTGTTGCAGCATGTCATAACCGCTGTACTTCTAGAGAAAAGAAAATAAATGAGATTCCTTTGGAACCCATCAACATCTTAATCAGCCAGGAGTGTTGCTCTAGAGAGAGCTGAACTATTTTTTCACATGACCTTAGAAAACAAAGATAGTCTTGTGCTAAAAGCATAGGGACACGGCCTAAGGAGAGCTGGGATCAATTTTTGGCTTGGTCTGCAATGCTTGGCAGGTCATATAATCTCTCCTGCTTCCCTGGTCCAAAACTACAAGAATAGTACTTCTCTCACAGAGATGCTCTAAGGCTAAACTAATGATGAAACAATTACTTTGTGTGCATATGATTACTGTTACCAAACTAAGAACATGCTGGCTTGGGCAATGAAACTGGGCTCAGAAATTGTCCCCAGTGATAGTGGAAAAGTCTGTCAATCAGCCAGACCATTAAAAAAAAACCTATAGTGAATCACAATGGTTTGAATATTCAAACCTTTATTAAACATTTAACCTAAAATTAACTGGCAATAGTTGCTTTTAAATAATTTTGAAGAGAATGAATTCAGACTGTTGACAAGCAAAGCAGGTTGCAGTTTAATGTGAGCCATAATTACTGCATCAGTAAAGTCCCCTTTAAAAGAAATCAGGATATGTAAAAGTAAACATAATGACGACAGATTCATAATCCAGTGGTGCTAGTGGTGAAAGCTGTTGTAAATAATCTACATTTAACTTGGTTCCCTTTGCATTAATACATGCTAATGAAGCTTTCCTGTCTTCTAAACTCTAATCATAGCTAATGCAGCTTTTGGCTCTTCACACTAGACAGAGATTTATATGTAAACTTACCTGGATAGAAGCAAATACTAAACATTATGCAGCGGGCACATCCAATTTTTGCCTCAGCATAGGCCAATGATATTGCCATTAAAGTCAATGGGAAAATTTCACTTGAATAAGTGGGTCCCACAGGACAGCCTGCTGTTGACGTTAATGGGGTCTTTGCTATTATTACACAGTGGGAGTAAGACAGGAACTAAGAAGTAGTTTATTACAATCCCAATGTCATTTTATAGGTCCTGTATTATAACTGAAATAGCCGAAGGACCGATATGAACATAGCTGTAAATGCAGTGATGCTGTTACTAGACAATTAGAAGGAAGCAGATTTCTGTTTTAAACTTTTTTTTATTATTATTGTTCTCTTATTACATAAAGTGCCTTAAATTGAAACTGGTTGGTCCAAATCCCAAAATTTATTGGTTTGCCACGTTGCCATGGAGCTTTCTATTGCTAGCCCTAAATTCTCCCACATGAACATGTCCAGCTCCAGAAACCACATATTTATCCCCAATAACAGATTTCTACCTTTCGTTTTCTGCTGCTGCTAGGTCCTTGCTGTGGGTTGTTAAGCAGGAGGAGAGTGGTCTTTTAAAGCAAACTGAGACAGGAAATACTTGTCAGCGTGCAGAGGTTAAAGAAAATGGCTGGGGGAAAAAAAACCCTTACAATTCTTATTTGACCAGATTTTGATTTCATGTTCTCTCAGAAGTGGAACCAGAAAGGAAGTTAGAAAGGAAATTCTTTGACTCAGGGTTTATTATACATACACACAAAGGAAAAGCTAGCAGCTGCAATAATCTCTGTCTCTCTCATACACATGTCTAACAAAAGCATGTTAATTTAACAATATTTAAGCAGTTGGACAGTTTTAAAGGAGTATTAGATCTGTTTGAACATTGTATTTCTCCAATGCCCATATAATAAAAAAATGAAACAAATGAAAATGTCTGAATACTAACTAAATTCATTTTCTCTCAAAGTTCTCAAAGTTAAATTTCCATGGATTTTGCCTAATGCTACAATAAGGGATCTTTATTTTAGTACGAGCAAAGGCTGATTCTGATCTGAAATGTTTTACTCTTATAGAGCTCTGACAGTAGTTCCTTTAACAATTTGGCAAAACAAGAGACCTTCAAGCAATACTCAACTACATTGCAACCATACTAAGTAACCCACATGGTTGACATCACACATAGGCTGTGTCCACACTCGGCCAAAACTTAAAAATGGCCATTTGCATGGCCTTTTCAAAGTTTTGGCAGCGTGTGGCCACAGCCATACTGAAAGAAGAGTAATGAGTAATGAATGACATCATCACATAGAACAAGGGATCTCAAAGATTATTTAGCAGGAGCAGTGCTTAGTTCACCGTAACACTGAAATACACAGGATTCTGTGCCAAGGATGCAATCAACACAACAGTATTATTCTGCTCTACTAACATGTGGGCCTGAGGGAAGAAACTGCCATGGGAGTTATGGGCAGTATGTTTTTATGAGAGAGAGTTCCCAGCCAAGAAGTTTGTCAGCTGTTCCACTTTGAGCCTCCACAGGAATGTATTCACTTAGTGCCAGATACATCCTTTTGAAAAAAATTAAAAACCTCACGTTCTGTAGGTCTCTTTTTTTGACCCACAAGAATTTGATATAATGCTCAACTGAGGTGAAATAACTCACTAAAGTAAGACTTCATTTTCTTTTTCTTTCCCACAGCCGTCACCCTGTAGATCAGATGGGCAAATCTCTTCAAAGGCTCAACCAAGTTTTAGAGCAGTAGCACATTGAAGAATATACAAACCTGCTCTGTGAGCTTCCATCAAGGAAGAATTATTCAGACTAGAGCTCTTAATGATGATGAGAAAGTAGCTACATGAATTTGAGTTCAGTTACTATATATTTCTGTAAAACACTTTGAAACTGAACACACAGCTAATCTATCATTTTACAAATACCATGCAGGGCAAAGTTAGGATTGTCATCTGTCTAGTCACATAAACCAAAATACCTTTGCCTGGCCCCTTCCTGAGTCCTCACCCTACCCTTTCTTCAAGGCTCTACCCGTGGGTGTAGGAAGGGGGGTGCTGGATCTGGACTGGGGCTAAGAGGTTTGGAGTTGGGAAGAGGACTCTGTGCTGATCCTGGGACAGGGGTTAGAGAGCAGGATGGGGTGCAGACTCTAGGAGAAAGTTTGAGCAGGGCAGTTGGTTCAGGGCTGGGGCAGAGGGAAGGGGGTGCAGGCTCTCAGAGGAAGCTTACACGGTCAGGCTCACAGCTTGTGCAGGGGTGTGTGAGCTCTGATGGGAGTCTGGTGCAGGAGGGTACTTGGCGGTATAGGGTGTGAGCTCCAGGCCAGGGATCAGTCCTGAGACAAGAGTTAGGGGCGTGGGAGGGAGTGAGGGGCATAGCTCATCTCAAGTGGTTCTGAGTTGGTGCAGTGGGGCTAAGGAAGGTTTCAGTTCTGCCCTGGACCCTCATAACGCTCTGAAACAGCCAGCATGTTCCTGCAGACCCTAGGACTGGGGTCCATGTGGCACCACACACTGCCCCTGCCTGCACAGTAATTCAGTAGATGTTTCCCCATGATAGCTAATATGAGACAAATGTACATTTTTTTGTCATTGCTGTTTTTGCTCTCCAATGTACAAAGTTTGCTAGCCCCTGCCCTCCAAAACCTGTATGTCACAGCCTTTATTTCATTTGCCAATGCACAAAAAGGAAGACCTCGGCAAGCCTTATCAGGCTGCTAATATTTAGTTCCTCAGTTCCCACAGCTGAGCTAGCAGGGCACAAGGCTGTGAAGAGAAAAGGAGGAAATTAGCTTGTCACTCCAGGAAAGCAATGGCTACTGATACAAAGAGATGTCTAACCTTAGCAGCTTTTCTAAACAGTTTACAAGGAAAAAACAACAAAGCAGTGGGAAGGAAGGAAAGGGGACATTGGTGTGAATGTCTTTATTAGGATTCTGCTGATGGTATCCCTTCCACTGTGAAGGTTTGGAGGGAAATGAGAGGGACTTTAGCTTTCATATGCAGAAGAAAGTGAGACCCTTAAATGAATATCAGGGCTGGGGGGAAATGGGAAGGGGAAAAACAGGGTTTAAAAATTAGTTTTTTAGAAGTTGTGAAAAAAACCAGGAGTTTGTTTGCAGATTAGTAATTCAATCACTCATCCCCTTTCTTGATGCTTTTAGTTGACATTACGTACATGGCTCAGCATTTTGTGGGTCTCCAGGAGGCTCCAGACGACATTCAGTGATCACAAGTTATGAGAATGTTTACATTTGAATGAAAGAATATTGAAAACATACTAGACCCAGGATTTCCAAGCTAGTGACATGCTAGTAAAATAATCCATTTGGACTTTGATATACAATAGCAAATTCATGTATTCATTCTGATGTATTTCCATATTTACTGCTAAGCAAACATTTTACACTCTGCAAAATAGAATGTTAGAGAAGACACAAGGGGCGGGAAGGATTTAGTTAATGGCAGTATTCTACACAGGAGGAATATGAACTTCTAGGTGACCTTTTGTGCATATGATAAATATTCCATGGAGAGAGATTGTCCAAAGTGAAGTTTGCTTCAAATGAAAATGTAAAAATTAATTACTTCATTGCTGAAAGAATGCACTAAGCAGGGGGTTGTATTCTTGGCACACCAAGAAACACATTTAAGTTTTCCATCAAGTTACTGGCATTTTATCAAAGTATTGGACAGACATAAATATGTAAATATGCAAAGATGAGTTTGGCTTAATGAAATGGGTAACTTTAGAAAAGCAAACAAAAAAGCCCTGACATAATTTAGTAGCCTTTCTTCAAACAAACAAGGAGCTAAAGGCATGTAGGAGCAGGTCACCTAGTGCCAGATTCATGAAGAAATTTAGACATGGAGGACATGTCAACACTGGCAAATTCATCTGGAAGAAGGCAGCTCTCATCTAGAAGATCCCAGAAGCATCTATGCATAAAAGCTGTTCTTCTAGAAGGAGTCTGGAAGGATGTGGCTTCTCTTCTAGAGTCCATACTCTGCTCCCATTTGAGAAAGGCTGTTTCTATACATGCTGCTTTTGGCTAATAAACAGCCTGAAATATGCTAATGAGGTGTGTATGTAAATTCTGGGTGCCTTATTAGCATAAGGTCACATGATTTGGAGTCCAGAAGATGCTCTTCCGGACTCCAAAATGGAATGTAGAAGCTTGGCCCCTGGCGGGGGGGACGTCTTCTGGAAGGAAGTCCTCCTTCTGGAGGCCCCTTCTTCCCAAAAATTTTCAGGAAGAAGGGGCCTCCAGAAAGCACAGTAGGTGCGCAGCATGTTGCATCCCTGGGAGGGTGGGGCCACCCCAGCCACATGGACAATGGCCCGCCCTGAATGGCCCACCTCAGGGCACATCCATGTCCTATGGGACTGACTGCAGGTGGCACCTATCACCTGCCCTGCTGGGCAGTGCTGCTAGCTACATGCATGCTCCAGGTGACCTGAGGGGTATGGCTGCACCCAGACCATCTGCTGTGGCAGAGGGGGTCCCCCATGCCTGCTTACCTCCCCCATCCCCAGTCATGTCTCCAGATGTGAGCCTGACAGAACCTGCCACAGCCACCACTGTCCCCAGGGCCTAGGCTGGCCCATCCACAACACGGACCACAGTGTAGGGAAACCCTCCCTCTGTGTTGGGGCCTTGGGTCAAGGATGGGGCACACGGGCATGGAGGGCTTGGGCTCAGCTTCCTGGACCACTGTGGGGGACTTACTCTCCCTCCCCCCGCCAGCACATCCTCTGTTACAGTTGCAGCATCTGAGGGCTGGGGTAACCCTGGCATACCTCCTGGGCCCCATCCAGCCTGGAGGGGGTCCAGATCCCAGACAGGGGGCCAGACCCATCCCACCACCCACACCCCAGTTGGCCTGTGCCCAGAGGCACCAGTACTGTGGCTGGGACAAGGGGCCTATATAGTTGCCCTCCACCTCCAAAACACCCCGATGGAGTTGTGGCTGGCCCTGAATGAGGTAGAGCTGGCCTGGAAGTAGGAGACCTGGATGGAGATGCTGAGACTGCAGCATGCAGTGTGCACATCCCTCTTCAAGCAGCTGGCCCAGCCTCTGACTGCCCTTACACTACCCCCCCCAGCTACATGTCCTACACCTGCCCCCCTGCACCACCCTCCCCCCGCTGCCCTTGCTGCACTGGCCTCTCCTGCTGCCCCTCTCCCCACTGCCTGAGCGGCTCTTCCTGGCCAACCCTTGGGTGACATGCCACTGGCCATCTTCTGTGGCCTCACAGTCTGGTTCCTGGCCATGGAAAGACTGTCTGAGGCCACACCCCTTCTGAGGCCAGGCCCATGGGCACTCCCAGCCCTACATCCACATTCTCCCAGCCCTCTCCATGCCCCCTGTGCATGGGGCAGAAGGGGCTCTCGCAACCACCAGGGCTTGCAGCCTTCAGTCCCCTCCCTGGACCCATCCCCCCCAATCCCACTTGTAAAGCCCCCACCACCACCACATGGCTACAGCCTCCCCACTACATAAGTAGTCCCAGCACCTGCAAAGATGGACTCTGCTCTTTAACATTGTAACATTTATTAATACAGGTTTGTTTTTTTGAGAGTACCTCCATGTCACTAATTATTGTGTGGGGGAGGCCTGTGTGGGATGCTCAGGTGTGGGTCTCTCTGCTCCTTGTTGGTAAGCCTCCCATAGGGCTTCCCAGATGCACAGCCCATTATGATTGAGCTGTTGTTGGTGGCCACCGTGGGCTGCTTGTAGGCAGCACCTGTGTCCACCACCAAGCCCAATGGGATGGCTCCCTCCCTGTCCTCAAGCAGGTTGTGGAGGGCACAGCAGGCCACCACAACCCAGGGGATGTGCTCCACCCCGACATCAAGGTGTGTGAGGAGGCACCTAAACCTTGCCTTCAAGCATCCGAATGCGCACACAAAGGGGTAGCATGCCTGTGCCAGGTGGTCATTGAAGACCTCCTAGGAGGCAGTGAGGTGGCCAATGTAGGGCTGCATGAATCAGGACTGCAGGAGGTATGCCAGGTCGCTCACTATGCAGAGTGGCATGGCAATGTGCCTAATGGCGTGCTCCCACTGGGGGATGTAGGTCCTGGCCTCCATCCTCTGGGCCTGGACAGAATTCCTGAAGATGCATGCATCATGTGCCCACTCTGGCCAGCCCACATAAATGTCCATGAAGCAGCCTCAGTGACCCACCAGCGCCTGGAGCATGATGGAATGGTATCCCTTCCCGTTAATGAATCGGCCACCGCTGTTTGATGGGGCATGGATGGTGATATGCATGCTGTAGATCACCCCTATGCAGTGGGAGAAGCCAAGGGTGGCAAACCTTGTGATGGCCACATCCAGGTCCCTGATGGGCACCAACTTCTGGATGAGCACCCAGTTGATGACTTACAGGGATTAGAGTGGGTGGGTTCGTGGGTGTGACCAAGTGTGTCTCTACCTACTCTAGGGTCCCCTCCCCAGCCCTGTCCCTCAGCTACCTCCAGCCCCCCCCCCCAAGGCTCCTCTTTCTGCCCTTCCCCCAGACTGTCTGGGCAACCCACCCCCATGGGGTGGCCTTTCTGGCAGAGGGCCTGTGTACATGTGGGGCATCCCAGTTCCCCTGGGGCTGGGCATCCCATCTGGCCTATCCTGTCACATCCCCAGTCCCTGGGGTCCCACTTGCCTGGCAGCCATCTCCCTGCTCCCTGTGCTGGGCCAGGGCACAGGTCATGCCTTACCTGGAGGACAGCAACTCTGATGGTCACCTTGCCTACCCTGAGCTGCTGCCCAGTGGAGTGGTAGCTGTCTGGGGTAGCCAATTTCCACAAGGCGATGGCCACATGCTTCTCCACAGAGAGGGCTGATTACATGTGGGTGTCCTGGCATTGAAGGATCCAGAGTGAGCAAGGTGCAGAGCTCTGTGAAGGTGTCCCTCCTCATCCAGAAGTTCTGCAGCCAGTGTACATCATCCCACTCAGTCAGAACTACCTGGTCCCACTAGTCAGTGCAGACAGGGTGGGTCCAGACCTGCTGGATAGGCCTGGGAGGCCTCAGCAGCAGCGGTGGTGGCTTGAGGCTCCAGGGGCGGGGTCTCCAGCCCCACAGGAAGCAGAGGAGGACTGTCAGGTTGTTAGCCAGCAGGTGTAGCTGGGTGATCCTGAGGATCTGCAGCTGCTGTGGGTCCATGTCTCTCACAAGCAAGGGTCAGAACTGGGCACAGGCTCAGCTTCACTGTAAGCAGCTCAGCGGGCCACAGCAGTGTGTGCAGGAAGGGGGTGTTTGGGTGGGGCGCTTTAAGGTCCCATGTAGCTGGCAACCCCAGAAGTGCTCTCTAGCCACACGACCCCTTCCAGGGCATATCCTGGCCTATTCTTTCAAAAGAGGTTGCACTGCTGTGTGGATGCACTTTTCCAAAGGGCTCTTTTGGGCCGCGTTTTAGGTGTAGATGTGATCTTCCAGAAGACGGCTTCCAGAAAACAGTCTTCCAGAGGATCACTGTAGTGTACACATGGCCAAAGACACTGAGCAGCTACCTTTTAGTGCCTAGAAAAGCACTGGCATTCATAATGCCTGCATTTGACACATCAGCTCCCTATGTAATAAATGAGGAAAAGTTGTTTCTTTGAAATGGGATTCATAAAAGTCAGCAGGCCAGGCAGCTCCCCGCCTAAGCTAACCAATAGAAAATGCTCAGGCAAGTCCTAAGCTTCCAGCTTCTCAGACAATTCAGCATGGCACTTGCTATAGTGATAAGAGGGATTTCCAATCTCCATAAGTAATACACTTTCCTGAGATGAGGTAGCTCAGTCAACAGATAAATATTCCCATTGACCTACTGGTAGTTTGTGCCAGGAATTAAGCTGTCTTAACTGTGTAGATTTTTCAGAAGCCTGAACAATGTAGCTCCACCAACCAAACTCATTTAATACTGGCTTAAATCTGAGCTTTAGGTAAGCATCTCCCTCTGCTTGGGTTTCTCAGCTACAAGCCCTGTTACGTGTGGCGGTGATGGAAATGCTGACACCCAGTGATTAGGGTGCTCACTGGGTTGTGGGAAGCCATCCAGTCCATGTTTTTTCTCCCTTAAAGGAGAGATTAAACAGGCATCTGCCAATTTTTTTTTAAAGTGACTGTTTTGTTTTATGGAGATACAGACTAACATCCTCTGTGACTATTCACCATGCAAGGCACTGCATTTAGCCATTTGGAATGGAAATCCATCAACTACATGAAAAAATTGGCACAAGTCCAGAGAGACATCATCTTCTTCTCCAAGTGCAAAAAGATGGATATGATGCCCACGGGACTGAAAGTGAAAAACCCATTACAATCAATGTACTACACTGATTACAAGTACAGACTGTGCCACACTCTAAGAAAAGTATGAACATGAGCTTTCGTGAGCACAGACTCACTTCAACAGATGCATCTTTTCTGTTAGTCTATAAGGTGCCACAGGACCCTTTGCTGCTGTTATAGCAACTTTTCTGTTAGTCTGTGAGGTGCCACAGGACCCTTCGTTGCTGTCTCAGAGGGATAGTGATTCACTGAATCAAAGGCTTTACTTCGGTTACATGTATACTTACCAGAGGTCGGGGTTGGCACACCGCAATCAATTTTCTGGGAATCAATTTTGCCGAGTGTGTGAAGATGTACCAAAATCAATTTCTCTGGGCTCAGCCATTGATCCTGGTACGCCACACGGAGTAAGGGACATCAGCATGAGCCCAAAGGTGGGCTGGTCTGTGACTAGGAACTTCTGGATCTCACTGTCCTGTTCCAATTGCCAATAGCCAATTGCCACTGGACTTTTGACTTGTACGAGTGTTGTTTCCCAAACCTGGAAGATTCTTGTGTAGCACTTCTTTTAGAATGGAGAGACTGGTACACAACAATCATCACACTGTCCTGGGCAGGTAGAGAGCTTGAAACCAGTGGCATGAACTTCATGATGATTGGAAATCCTCTATCAGCTGCAGCATTCATCCACCTTCACAGCTGTCATAACGTTCCACAACAGTTTCACCTCCATTGTACAGTTATCTTCTCTCTTCTTCACTGTCGAGGACTTCTTGGATCACACTTCATCTGAAACCTTGCCCATAACCATTCATCCTTGGGTGATCCTAAGGGAGTACATGACTTCAGCCGGTATTGCACTCAATGTCATTGCAACATGCATGCCTCTCCACCACTACAAGGTGGTGATCCATGGAGCGGTCACTGGTTCAACATTACGCTAATGGGTCTGGCAAGCTGGAAGGCTTTTAATTTTTAATTAAACAGATCCACTTTGAGGAAGAGTCACCAGTCTGTAAGCTGTAATAACCTGTTATGAGTGACTTCAGGAATGGTCAGAATAGGGATAGGAAGACTGGAAAGGTTGCCTCCCCTTGCCCCTTATACCTGCTGTCCATGGTGCCGTCCACCTCGGTTTGTGGTTTTGTGAAAATTGTTTGCTGCATATACCAATCCTTTCTACGTTCTTTAATCTTCTCTGCTCACAACTGTCCATGATGTCCTTCATATTTGATGTGGTTTGTTTTGCAGCGTCTTTCTAGGTTTGATTTTTTTCACAACCGAAATTGTTTCTCCACAAACCAGACAAACGGTCTTGCATTTCACCACCACAAAAAACTGGTCCTATGTCCATTTTGCACTAAAATCATGACACTGTGTCCACTTTTATTCTTTTGCTTGGAAAAGCCATTTTAATGTGGAAAGCGTTTGAATCTTTATCTTCAAGTAGCCACCTGCACCATCAACATATCTGCAGTGAAGAAAACCACCGTGTCCTAAAAATGTTATTACACAAAGCTTAGAATATGGTTGCAATTGCTCCAGCCAGAGCACAGGCTCAGCAGCTTGCCCAGCTTCCCCTTTTGTCCTTTCCCCCGTACCAATGCTGGGATGGGGCTTGGTGCTCCCCTTCTCTCCCACTCTGTAACCCTCCTTACCTGATTTCAGCAGGAGGAGTTTCTGGTGTTGTTCAGCTTGGGTTGCACACTATAGAAAGGTGCTGCTGGGGTACCTGCTATAGCTGTCCCAGGCAGGGATAGGGAGTCCTGAATTCCTCCCACTGCCTGCTGTGTGGGGCAGCTCTGAGCTGTTAGTGCTCAAGCAAGGAAGGCCAAGCATTCAAGCCATTGCCACCAGGTGTCCCATATGGCTACCCTCTCCAGCCACCTCACTCACATGCAGCTTCTGACCAACAAGCAGAACAAGGAGTGGGTTGGACTGTGTGTAATCTCTGCAGTCCCTGCATGGGCCAGATTACAGTATCTGGGGGGCTGGATGAGGGCTGCAGGCTGGAGATTCCTCACTCCTCCTCTAAGTATTTTGGATAAGTTTATCTATAGGTCTTTTACAAGACTTTTGACACAGGCTCATATAACATTCTTATAATTAAACTGGAGAAATTAAACTGGGCCTGATAGAACTACCATTAAGTATTAACCGTATTTGGTTATACAGCCGCTTACAAAGAGTAATCCTTAATGGACTTACATCAGATTGGAGGGAGGGCTCAAGTGGGGTTCCACAGGAATCAGTTCTGGTTCGGATGTTATTTAACATCTTCATTAAAGACCTGTGTGTAGGAACAGGAAGAATAATGATCATGCTCCAATTTGCAGAAGACACAAAGCTAGAGGAGGTTACAAGCATGTTGCAGGATAGAATTAAAATTCCAAGGGATCTTGATAAGTTGGAGACATAGACTATAGACAACAAAATGAAATTCAGCTAAGACAAATGTAAAGTGCTACACATAGGGAAGAACAACTAAATGCATAAATATGGAATAAGGGACAACTGGTTTGGCAGCAGCACTACTAAGAAGGATCTGGGAATTGTGGTGGATCATAGCCTCAATATGTTAAAAATGTAATGCTGTTGCAAAAGAAGCAAATATAATTTTGGGTTTCATTAATAGAAGTACTTCCTATAAATCATGGGAAGTAATAGTGCCACTCTACTTGGAGCTGGTTAGGCCTCAACTGCAGCGATGTGTCCAGTTTTGGTCACCACTGTATAGAAAGGATGTAGAGAAACTGGAAAGGATCCATAGATGATCAACAAGAATGAACAAAAGGATGAAATGTGAGTCATATGAGCAGAGACTGAAAGAACTGGGCATGTTTAGTTTGGAAAAGGGGAAATTAAGCGAGGAACATTATAATGATCATCAAATTCTTGAAGGCTACCATAAGAAAGATGGAGAAAAACTATTCTTTCTGGCCGCAGAAGGCAGGACAAGAGGTAGTTCAAATTACAGCATAGAAGATTTCAATTAATCTCTAGAAAACGTTCCTAACTGTAAGAAAAGTAGGACAATGGAACAAACTGCCTGGGGAAATCATGGACTGTCTTTCACTGGAGGATTTAAAAGAGGAGCTGCACGTATAGCCATCAGACTTGGATGGTTTACACACAACAAATCCTGCATCTTGGCACAGGAGGTTTGACTAGATGACCCTTGCAGTCTCTTCTAACCCTATGGTTCTATGATTCTGTGTGAACCTGATCAGCACATGAGCTCAGAACATGTTTACTAGATCAGATCCTGCAGGCAGCTTGGGGAAGATGTGGATTGCTTTGCCTATCTTATCCCAGCATATGCCTTGCCATGGAGTGTAGGCATATGGACATCTGGCATGGAACGGCAGTGGTACGTGCTCAGAGGCAGAAATATGTATGGCTAGGGATCTTCTATTGCCGGAAATTATGCATCCACAGTGCGTCAAAGCCTTTAGGGTTTCACAGCTGCTGAGTGAGTGCTTGTGAATGCCAGTGGGGCCTGATTCTGATACTTAGGCTCCTGGTATTTAGATTCCTAAAGTAGCAGTTAGGCACCTAAGTCCTTTTGTGAATCTTGCATATTGTTGTTTATGAAAAGATGTACTAAAGGATACTTTGATTACATGTTCTGACCTCAGGTAATGTGCCCAACCCCAAGTGTACACCTTGATTTCTTCCTCCCTTTCAGAAGTCTATCATGGAGCTAGTACACTGAGTCCTGGTAATGTCAAGGATGCCACTTAACATAAAACCCTAAAAGACCACTTAGCAGAAGTGGTATAACAATCTGAATGGTATCCCTCCCTCTACCTCTCAAGATCAGAATAAATTCAATCACTGCTTATTGGGGGTTAACTATTTTCACTCGTAGTTAAAAATATACTTTAATTGGGCTAGTCTGCTGTAAAAAGGAGTTTTAAGCCAGTTTTATTTATTGCTTTCATTACATGTGTGGGAACTGAGAAAGGGATGTCCAATAAAAATGACACTCATGAACAGGGAAATAAAACAAGTCCACGAACACAGGAAACAAAGCAATGGATATCCTCAGCCTGTTTAACTCCACAGGAATTATTGCTTTTTGCAATGAACATCAATAAGAAAATCTAACATCAAGTATAGGCCACCCACCCACATATGTTCCACAAAAGGAGGTCTAGCTAGATGCTCTCAAAGCGATATCATTGGAATCAGTGCTCAAAAATGTGAAATTTCTATCAAGAAGGAGGTCAACAATTCACTTACTCCAGCATTTTGGCATTGGCATATTCACTACACAATATCTCACAGAAAAGTTTGAACATCAAACCCGTGGTAGGTAGTTATGGGGATTCTCTATACCCGGAAACCTAATCCACAATAGTCAGCAGTTAGACTATGAAAATCCTAAGCCTGAGGGCTTACTTCCCTTCTAAAGTTCATGTTTAATTATTTAAATAACTATAACTTCACACATTCCATGCTAGTGCCTAATCCTTTCTGGAACCCTGAGAAACTATGGGCCTCCAATGATACTTTGCAGCAATGAGCTCCAAAGGCTGGATATGCATTATGTGAAAATTTTCATCATTATTCTTTCTGCTAAATGTTTTACTATGTATCCACAGTGACTAACTTGGACAACAAATTTGGAAACTAAGATTTTAATTTTTTGAAAATAATGATAAAATGGGAGGTATAAGAAGTAATAGGAACTAATTCAAGCCCTCTGAAGTATAGCAAAAATGTTGGTGAGAAACTGACCAAGGGGATGTGTGCTCCATACTGTAAGATGTCACGGAAAACACCTGGAAGTTGTCAAAAACCTCTCAAAAATGATAACCAAAGACTTTCTATTTGCTGTTGGCTGAAGCAAAGCAGATAAACAAGGTGTGTTGGTATCATTAATGGAAATTAAAATAAATCAGAAGAAGCGGTGTGAAAGTAACACTGTATTAAACTGACAGCTATGCCTTGGATGTGGAATATTACCCTTGACAAGAGGCAGAACAAGCTATCAGGATGAATCTAGGGATCCAAGATTTACACTGTAAAAATGGCTAAGGAAGAGGGAGTAAAGTTTATGTTCAAGAAAAGACGCAGTGGGACAGTTTATGTAAGTTCTAAAAAGAATTCATTACCCTGACTCAGATAAATTATTCCTGTTGCCATTGATCAGCACAGGAAGGCAGAAAATAAACTTTAGGGAACTGAGAGCATAATGAGAAAAATCCACTGCATACAAACTAGAATAAAAATCTCAAACAAGTTCTTCACGTGCCCTTTTGAAGGGGACAGAGAGCAAAATAAAAGCTAACTGAAAAGACCTGTTGGACTTTCTCCAATTACTGTTTTACACAGTGCACCAAAAAAAATTTCATGCGATTTTCATTGTAATTTTTACTGTTTTATTCTCATTTTTTCATGAGAAGCTGTCAGATGTATATAAAATAAATATGTGGATAAAATAATTTTTTTAAAATGCTTCTCGAGTGTAGTGTGGCATGCACGCTGCCTATCAAATTGTATAATAGCTAGATCTGAAGAATTTTGGTCTCCTAAGGACAAAGTTTATCTATTGTCCTGCTAGTGTATGGTTGAAAACTAGATGTAAAACATTGTCATCTGTACATTGGTGATATGTCTAAAGAAAGTTGGCCAAGATGAAATAACAATAAAACCTCAATTATCCACCATGTACAATAGTCAGATAAATAAAAATGTTGGATAATTGGGCGTGGGGTAGGGGGTCAAGGAAGGGCAGGCCGGAGAGTGGGGGTGGATGAGGGGGGCTGCCTGGGCACCATCTGCAGTGCCAGCGGTCTGCTCCCTGGGGTGAGCTGCAGGCTACTGGGCTGCTGCTGGACCACCTGCCCAGGGAAGGCTGCTGTGGAGCTGCCTTCCAGGGGTTGGCTCCACGGAAAGGCAGACCCTGCCAGCCAGAAGCACACAGCTCCAGCTGGCTCCAGGGCTCCGAGCACCGGATCATCCCAGGTTGGAGCTGCTGCCAGGCTGGGGTGCAGAGGCCGAGCTGGCCCTGGTATGAGCTGCTGGTTACCCCTGAGCCTGCTCCCCACCACCAGCCCTGGAGTGTGGAGTCCCAGCATGCCACTAGCTGCACGGGTGGACAGCTGTCCCTGCCACCAACCCAGGGCATGGAGCCCCAGCCAACCCCAGCAGGGCTGCCAGCTGCTCAGGGCTGGGGGAAATTATCCAACTCCCCAGCTGTCCAACTTTCCATTTTATCCCACACTGCCTCAGATGGTGCTGAATAGTAGTAGTAGCAGCATCCTTCAGTCTACATAGACTATGGATCGCGCCCTTCGTAGTTCCGTTTGGCATCCTCATTTGCAGCATCGTCTGGGACTGTAAAGACCCACACGAGAGTGACAGTCCTTGCTGCATCTGTTGCATATGTAATGGGTGTCTGACAGGTCCTTGCTGTGCTTTCTGTGGGCTCACTTCTCCTTTGCTAGCTGTCTGATCCTGAACTCACCCTTCTGAAGGCCCTTGTATAGTTCCTGCCTCCTGGTGTTGAATAAAAGGGAGTATTGGATAACCGGGGATTGGATAACTGGGATTCTAATGTACTACAAAATGGATGCACAAATAATCGAAAACTGTATTCAAAGAGTAATTATCAAGAGTTTACTGGCAAAGCAAGAGAACATAGCCAGTGGGGATCCCACACTATTCAGCCCATTCACGAATGAATTGGATAATAGAGTTGAGAGTATGCTTATAACATTTGTGGATGACACCAGATTGGGAAATGTTGCAGGCATTCTGGGGGACAAGATTAGAATTCAAAATAGTCTTGATAAACTGAAGAACTGATCTGAAATCAACAGTGTGGAATTCAGAAAATACATGTGCAGAATATTATACTTACTAAGGAAAAAATCAAATGCATAACTACAAAATGTGAAGGGATCTCAGAACCCGGGCTCCAATCTGAACATCTTCACTGCCATTAAACAGTCCCCCAGCCTGAGACCCATGAGCCCAAAACAGCCGGCATCGGCCAGCTGCAAGTTTTTAATTGTAGCGTAGACACATGTTAAGACTCCACATCCTTTTCCTGTTGAAATCATTTCTGATGAGCTCAGTGGAACAGAATCTAGTGCAGCCGTTAAAAGTCTGGGAAGAGCACAGAAGCCATTATGATCTCTCCCACAGTAATTCTAACTAGCTATCCATACATTGCAACTTGCAATCATTCATCTCAGAATTTTGCAAATCTTACATTGCATCCCCTAAAGCCAGGGTCCCCAGACTGTGGTATGTATGCCAGCAGGGTATGTCAGAGATCTCTAGAGGGTATGTCAGAGAATTGTGCAAAGGTAGATTTAATTTATTAATTATTTGATTGATTGCATTTTTGTGATAGGCTACTGAGACAAAGCCCTAAAATTCTGCTGGAATTTGTTATATAAAATGTGGGAGTTAATTTCCTTCTGGATGTAACACTGAGACCTCAGATACACAAAGCCCTGACCTTCAATCAGTATGCTGTGCATATTCAGGCCAGGTCTAAACTAGCTTGAAAAAATGATTTAAGATACACAATGCCAGCTACGACAATTGCGTAGCTGGAATCGATGTATTGCAGATCAATCTTTCTGGCTGTCCATGCTGCGGGCAGTCAACAGGAGAAACTCTGTCATTGACCTCCCTTAACCCTCACGACAATGAGGAGTACCAGGATCAATGGTAGAACCCTGAGGGTTTGATTTAGTGCATCCCCACTAGGTGGGCCAAATCAATGCCCAGAAGATCAACCCTGAATTAATCATCTTCTGATAAGTATAGACATATCCTTAGTTGCCTTGCAACTGCCCATCTAACTAAGCTCAGTGGGTTCATTTGCATATATCATACTATATTGTACATAACAGTGAAATGTGAGCAGATGGCTTAAAGACAGGTTCTGTTAGGAAGACTACGCAAAGTATCAGTGATAAAATGGGGTGGGGTGCATAGGTGGCCAGCAGCTCTGCAAAGGGGTACACAATAAGAAAAGTTATGGGAACCTCTCCTTAAAGCACTTGAATTCATGAGGGTATGATATTCTAGACATAAGCAAGAAATTTCCCAAGTTAACCCTAAAGGACACGCTTGCTAACTATAAAAGTTTCTCTTACATTTTGTAATGTAAGAGTGTAACTCCTATGTAGATTTACATGCTTTAACCTTGTAAATAACTCATATTTCCTTTCCTTAGATAATACATGTGTAGGTAGCTTATTTCAGACTTGGTATTGTCTTAGATGGTGAGATCAAAGGTGCAGTTGACCTGAGATAAGTAATTGGACCTTTGGGACTGGGTCCAACCTGAATATTGTTGAATTTTTGGTGTAGTGGAACAGCTATCACTAAGTCAAGCTTGCCTTAGATGACAAACTAGATCAGAGTACTCTGGGGGACTGTCTGGGACTCCTTGATTAGGCTATTATAGTGCCTGAGAAATTCACACTTGATACTTGATTGGTGAAATTAAGAATAGAACTCACAGCCAGTGTAGGGCTTGTGTTCTGCTTCTTAGCAGTCTGCCCCAAGTTTGCTACTCCTGATTGTTTGTCACTGCAGGACAGTTTGATGTATGTATCTGATCCAGGACATTTTAAATGGAAACGCAGCATTGAGAAACAATATTTTAAAGCTCTGATAACAGCCACAATGAGAGAGATTTA
Source organism: Carettochelys insculpta (assembly GCF_033958435.1). Classification (NCBI taxonomy): domain Eukaryota; kingdom Metazoa; phylum Chordata; order Testudines; family Carettochelyidae; genus Carettochelys; species Carettochelys insculpta. The sequence goes on from NC_134137.1 coordinate 145,084,414, forward strand.
ATGTGACCATTTAAATAAGAATAAAAACAAATTAGTTCTAAGTTAGTCTTTCATCTCTGAACCAAACTGATAGTTTGTATATATGGGATATTTCAGTCTTACAAGAAAGGCATTGCCAAGATTAACTTGGCCTCTCTTGAATTTCAATGTGCTTAAACTTTTACAAAACTTACTTCTCTCTATAGCTGCAATAATATTTTTCTAACTTGGCTTTTTGGGATAAGTGCAGTTTTGGATGAGATACCTCAGATTTCTTCTATAACACTTCATTGGTTGGAAATTTAAAAAAAAATGAGGTACATGTTCATGTTAAATATTTGAAATATGAAGCAAACTGTAAAACAGATATCATTTACAGCACTCTGGATAATACCTATAAGGATAAATAATTCCAGATTTACACCAGGATAATTAAGACTAGAATCTGGTTTTGTAATTTGTGTTTAATATATTTATGAAACTCCAGTCTTAAATTAGCTCTTGAATCTTCCCCATATTATGTCAGGAATGAAGTGAAAATGATCTCAGAAAAATTCCCCTTTGTGGAGGGTTCTGTTAGGCTCACATGTTTCTGGAATTTAAGTTTGCACCAAGATTATTAGGACTTGGCATTATGAATTCCAAAACTTGAATAGGATAGACATAGGAACAACCACTAGAATGGAAAGTGTTTTGTAGGCCTGATTTTTCACTTTATGTAGCAGGCCCCTTTTTCCAAACCATTAGCAGTCTGAGGCAGACAGCTTAGCAATAGCAGACAAATATCTGTACACAACTAACATGATAGAAAAAAATATGAGAGTTTGTACTTGACAGACAATTGTTTCACAAATAATATAGCTCTGTTTTCTTTCTTCCATCCTGTATTTATATTTATGGATGATTTGTTTATACTACCAAAAGTCTTAGTGCCCAAAATAACAAAACAGGGCCTAACTGAAAGGATAATTTGAGGACAGTGATATGTAAGTGATAGGGCTGTGCAAATATCCCCTCTAGAAAGGATTCACTTTCATTTAATAGTCTATGAAGAGATCTTGGCGCTTTCCTAAAAATCTAACCTCATTATGTGGCTCCATTAAGAGAGGCTTGTCCTGTATGGCTCACAGTGAGCCCCTAGGGCCACAAGAAGCTACTTGCTGCTTCTGTTATTGGATGCATCAGATAGAGGAGTGAATTAACATTCATGGGAGGTGGGGATGGGGGTGAGCATGGGGTTCTGCTCAGAAACCAGGATAGGAAAAACGGCAATGAGAAAGCACAATTAGACAATGTCTACACAACAATCCTATTTTGAAAAAAAGATGTAAGCTAGGGGGAGAGGTAGATACGCTGGAGGGCAGGGACAGGGTCCAGAGTGACTTAGACAAATTGGAAGACTGGGCTGCAAGAAATCTGATGAGGTTTAATAAGGACAAGTGTAGAGTCCTGCACTTGGGCCAGAAGAATCCCAAGCATTGTTACAGGCTGGGGTCCGACTGGCTTGGTAGTAGTTCTGTAGAAAAGGACCTGGGAGTTGTAGTGGACGAGAAGCTGGACATGAGTCAACAGTGTGCCGTTGTAGCCAAGAAGGCTAATGGCATATTAGGTTGCATCAAGAGGAGCGTTGCCAGTAGATCCAAAGAAGTGATTATGCCTCTTTATTCGGCTTTGGTGAGGCCACATCTGGAGTACTGTGTCCAGTTCTGGGCCCCCAATTATAGGAAGGATGTGGATACACTGGAGAGGGTCCAGCGGAGGGCGACCAAACTAATTAGGGGGCTGGAGCATATGACTTATGAAGAAAGGTTGAGGGAATTGGGACTGTTTAGTCTGCAGAAGAGAAGACTGAGGGGGACTTGATAACAGCCTTCAATTTACTGAAGGGAGGTTGCAAAGAGGCTGGAGAGAGGCTGTTCACAGTGGTCACAGATGGCAGAACACAGAACAAGGGTCTCAAGCTGCGGTTGGGAAGGTCCAGGTTGAACATTAGGAAAAACGTTTTCACTAGGAGGGTGGTGAAGCATTGGAATGGTCTACCCAGAGAAGTAGTGGAGTCTCCACCCCGGAGGTCTTTAAGTCTCGCCTCGACAAAGCCCTGGCTGGGCTGATCTGATGGGTTTGGTCCTGCTTAGAGCAGGGGGCTGGACTCGATGGCTTTTTTAGGTGTCTTCCAGCTCTATTGTTCTATGATTCTATGGAAATCGTCATTTCAAAATATCTTATTTTGAAATAATTCAAACAGACACAAAATGCATTTTGAAATAGCACTCAGCTATTTTGAAATGGCATTTCCAGGTCCATAACGCTATTTTGAAATAGTATCATTGGAGCCCATTATGGCCTATTCCTAAACAGGTGTTATTCATCAGGGAATGACGTTTACCAGAATTGGAATAATGCACCCATTATTTCAAATTTATTTTAAAACAGAGTGTGTATCATTTAGACACTGCCAAAGTTATTTCAAAATAACTGCTGCTATTTTGAGATAATTTGGCTATGTAGACATAGCCTTAGAGAACTTAAGTAGGGGAAGTTCTGCCTGTCGATGGTTAACAGAAGAGTCCTAGACTAAGAGAACTTTCTTCAGTGTACTAGGTTTGTAGGAGGTCTGTGCAATGTGATGTACTTTATCATATTGTACTTTTCTCGTAACATATATGTGTAGGCTCATAAAGCATGATTAATTTCTTTATCATTGTTTTGTATGATCTTTTCCCCAGCTGAGGATATAAAAGTTCTATTTATATTTTATATTCCATTGTGTACAAACATTAATAGGGAAGTTTGGGATGAGGAGATTCCAAAGGGAAAAAAAAAAGAAGAAGAATAGACACAGACTTAGAACAAATGCAAAGCCTCCAGTGTAGCATGAGATTCGTTGATACACAGTCACTTTAATGACCAAAAGAAGCATTTAATGTCAGGGAAGATGTTCTCTGGATTTATTTTTCTCAAATGCAAAGTTAGGAGTAAGCTATGGTGACTGGCTTTTCGATAGCCTCTACATTTTTGACTTCTAGGAATGTAAAGAAAATTCCAGAAACCAGCTCCAGAAACAAAAAAGAATTAGCTCCTTACTTTCCCTCCCAACTCCCGTCCCAATTAATAGCCAACCAAACTTTCCAGACAAGTGATTTTCTAAAATCTTCCTCTAACTCCTCCAGCTAAAATGGGACTTGTTTGGACTGATTTTCCCTCCAGCAGCCTTGCACGGATTGAAATTATGTGTCTCATTTCATTCATTCAACTGTAATGACATTTGCTCTATTTATAGGCCATGCTGAAGCTTTCCTCCTGCAGAAGGCATCAAATGAAGATTCATGATGCTGCATGGCATCTGTGAGGTTGAGGAAGTGTGCCTGTAGCTCTTTGAATGAAACCGTTCAGGAAGATTAAAAGTAAAGTGCTCAGTCCTCCCAACTGACTTCCCTCTGTTCTCAGGTAATCATGGTGAACTTCTGCTGTGAGCAGCTCTAGACACACTTCTTAATGTGTTTGTGAGGGTATGTAAAATTACATGATTAAATAAATAACAGAATAAGTGCTTTGTCTAGTCAAGTAAAATTATTATTTTGTAATACTTTCTGAATTTCCATTGTCTGTTGACAGGACCAGAGAGCACCATGGATGAACTTCATACATGGAGTGCACTAAGGCAGGGGTGAGCAACCTTTTTATGTCAGGCACCACTTTTCATCCCTACAATTAATAGGACCTTCCCAACCTGTCTAACATCATCCAAACTGATGGAAATTTCTGTTATGTTCATATAACAAAAAAAAAAAGAGAAACCTTTCAGCACTTGTAAGAAAATAAGTCTGTAGAAGGTAAACACTTTAGCTGTGTCTACACGTGCACGCTACTTCGAAGTAGCGGCACTAACTTCGAAATAGCACCCGTCGCGGCTACACACGTCGTGCGCTATTTTGAAGTTAACTTCGACGTTAGGCGGCGAGACGTCGAAGTCGCTAACCTCATGAGGGGATCGGAATAGCGCCCTACTTCAACGTTCAACGTCGAAGTAGGGACTGTGTAGACGATCCGCGTCCCGCAACGTCGAAATTGTGGGGTCCTCCATGGCAGCCATCAGCTGGGGGGTTGAGAGATGCTGTCTCTCCAGCCCGTGCGGGGCTCTATGGTCACTGTGTGCAGCAGCCCTTAGCCCAGGGCTTCTGGCTGCTGCTGCTGCAGCGGGGGATTCATGCTGCATGCACAGGGTCTGCAACTCGTTGTTGGCTCCGTGTATCTTGTGCTGTTTAGTGCAAGTGTGTCTGGGAGGGGCCCTTTAAGGGAGCGGCTGGCTGTTGAGTCCGCCCTGTGACCCTGTCTGCAGCTGTGCCTGGCACCCTTATTTCGATGTGTGCTACTGTGGCGTGTAGACGTTCCCTCGCTGCGCCTATTTCGATGTGGTGCTGCGCAACGTCGATGTTGAACATCGACGTTGCCAGCCCTGGAGGACGTGTAGACGTTATTCATTGAAATAGCCTATTTGGATGTCGCCACATCGAAATAGGCTACTTCGATGTAGGCTTCACGTGTAGACGTAGCCTTTATGAGTTGGTATATAAATGTGAATATACATATATAAAAACAGTAACATATTTCAACATATTTAAGGAGATGGATGAGCCTGAGACCCAGCAGCCAACTGTGCTGGACCCCACTTATGAAATTTCACATCTTCCTGAGGGGGCCTGCTCCCCACTTTTTGCACCCCTGCACTAAGGAGTAGCAGGTGCATCTACACTTACTGGGAGATTGACCCTGACCCTGGAGTCAGCTAAAAGTTTTGTCCTGAGACAGAGGGAAGTGGAGGAGACTTGTAGATGACCTGTGCTCTGCTCAGTGTACAATGGTTGAAGAATTCCAGAGTGACTCATAGAAAAAATAAATACAGAAACCCTTACATACATTGCCCATGGTTCAAGAAGTCGTTTTTTTTTTAAATTAAGCATCCCACTACTCAATAAACCTGCCAGTTTCTATCCATGAATTTCCCAGGCTTTAAGGAGCCGACTGTCCTAAAACAAAACTTAATGTACTGCCAGCCACTTCTTAAGACAGGCTGTGCTTCTGGTTTGCAATCTGTTATAGGTGATTGATAGGGGGATTTTAAGAATGTTTAATTAAATTTCAAGGTGGATAACAGCATGACATAAACTCTGTGTTATAACTTGGCATCCTTCACCCTTTTAAAATGTCAATACCTTTTTTTTGCTGGACAGTCAATTATAATATCATCCAAGTTTATTAACACTTTCTTTCTGAAAATTTTAAAGGGTCTCCAGGATTTTAAAGCTACATAGACCTACATAAGCTAAAGAATGATATGTGTGAACAAATCTTACATTGGTAGAGGGAGGTGGTCTTGTTGTCCTGGTCTTTTCTAACTTCTAAAGTTCAGTGATCATTTGTCAGAGACTTACATTTCCTGAGAACATGCAGTTGTTAAAGATGTAAAATTATTAAAAGAGGAGAGGTCAACACATGGCTCGTGGATCAGAATGTTACCCACAAAACCTTTTCATCTGGCCAGCTAAGCTGGCAGTGGCACCATTTTATCCAGGCTGGCAGAGTGAGTGTGGGGCAGGGGGTCAGAAACCTGTGGCTCTGAAGCCACATGTGGCTTTTCAAGGAGCTATTTGCATCTCCAGATGCTGATGCTGCTGACTACTCCTCTGGCTCCCTGCCCTCCTGGGCTACGTCTACACGTGCACCCAACTTCGAAATAGCTTATTTCGATGTTGCGACATCGAAATAGGCTATTTCGATGAATAACGTCTACACGTCCTCCAGGGCTGGCAACGTCGATGTTCAACTTCGACGTTGCTCAGCCCAACATCGAAATAGGCACAGCAAGGGAACGTCTACACGCCAAAGTAGCACACATCGAAATAAGGGAGCCAGGCACAGCTGCAGACAGGGTCACGGGGCGGACTCAACAGCAAGTCGCTCCCTTAAAGGGCCCCTCCCAGACACACTTTCATTAAACAGTGCAAGATACACAGAGCCAACAACCAGTTGCAGACCCTGTATATGCAGCACGGACCCCCAGCTGCAGCAGCAGCAGCCAGAAGCCCTGGGCTAAGGGCTGCTGCCCACGGTGACCACAGAGCCCCGCAAGGGCTGGAGAGAGAGTATCTCTCAACCCCCCAGCTGATGGCCGCCATGGAGGACCCCGCTATTTCGATGTTGCGGGACGCGGATCGTCTACACGTCCCTACTTCGATGTTGAACGTCGAAGTAGGGCGCTATTCCCATCCCCTCATGGGGTTAGCGACTTCGACGTCTCGCCGCCTAACGTCGATTTCAACTTCGAAATAGCACCCAACACGTGTAGACGTGACGGGCGCTATTTCGAAGTTACTGCCGCTACTTCGAAGTAGCGTGCACGTGTAGATGCAGCTCTGATGTGCAGCTTGTGGTGCTGTCCACTGGGGATGGGTGCTGGAAATCGCTGGTGGGCCACCACAGGGCGCCGCATACCATGGTGGGCTGGCATGGGTGTGGCCCGGGGCCAATGGTCCTGGTTTAATGGCTGGCAGGGTGGCAAGAGGGATTCAGCCATCAAATCAGTTAAATTTAGTTCCATTATTTCAGTGTGGCAGGTCAGGGAGCCTCCTGCACTGCAGTCGGGGGAAAGGAGTAGGGGAGCTGGTGGGGAGCCACACAGCTGTGCTGAGAAGGAGGTGGTGGTGGATGCAAAGGAACAGTGGATGGGAGCAGGTGTCCTCTGAAGTGGGCTAATCCTAGGTTTGGGGCTGAGTGGGGTTAAACCTGGGGATGGGGGAGCAGGTTTGGGGCTATTTTGTGTTCGGCCCCCGAAATGTAAACATCTGCCATGTGGTCCCCAATGAAGAAAGGTTGGCCACCCCGTATTAAAAGCACCCACAACCGAAATGTATTTGATTTTAATCTATTTGCAAGGAAACAGGTGTGGGTGGAAAATCCTCCAAAAGAAGAAAACATTAGAGCACAAAATCCTTGGATATATTACTAAAACTAACTCCCATCCTGTTTTGGAAAGTGTAGCAGTTGACAGATCTGTTTCTGGCCCATCCATACACCTTTTACAGCTGAACTTTGTAGCTATGTTTTTGAGCACATTTGTGTGATTGTCCATCTGTTTCCAGTATCTCTTGTTAATTAACAGTTTCTTCCCAACACCAATCATGGTAGGAAGTGTTTTACTGAACCTTGCCTTATATTTATAGAGGTAACATATTATAATTGTATCCAACAGTGATTTTTCAGAGAAGGTCTTACTGTCTTTCCACAAAGGTCACATAGTTTAAATATGAAGTGAATTATTATTATTATTATTATTATTATTATTATTATTATATAAGCCCCATCTAGACTGGGACATCAATGGACTAAGCACCATTCAAACATTTTAGCTACGTCTACACTACAGTTATCTATCAACATAAGTGACTGTCAGAAGTGATCTTCTGACAAAACCTCTGTTGACAGATCATGTCCACGCAGTCTGGCCACTCTCTTGACAGAACAGACACCGGAACCACATCAGACAGGGTCACATGGCTGGCAAGCCTTCTGGGAGACCTGGTCAGGCACACTGTTAAAGGACTCTCCCACCCACCTTCTCTGCCCATGTTGATGCTTGCCTACCTCCACAAGGGACAGCATCGCTAGCACAGGGGTTGCACAGTTTCTCTGACAGAGTTTGCTCTTTCCAGATAGTCATGGGGCAAGATCAGCCCCCAAGGCTTGAGCTGGCCCCATTCCCCATTGGTCAAGCTGCTGATCACACTGATAATGGCCATCATCCACCTCCTCTGGTGGGCCAGACCTGCCACCAGGACCAAGGAGCATGCCCTCGGGGCCCCAGCTAGCCATCCACATGGTTCACCACTGAAGCCATCCTCATGCAGGTAAGGCATGCTTGGGCTGCAAACCCTGCATGGTGGAGGGAAAAGGACCCTTGGGGAGAGGGGATCAGGGGTGTGAGGGTTGAGGGAAATCCCTATCCCCAGGGGACCATGCCGTCCCACCCTTGCACAGACCTGCTGCTGGGGGGCAGCCCCTTGGGGGAGGCACTGAGAGGAACTGGGGGAAAAGGGATGGGAGGGTGCAGGGGAGCCTGACAGGGTCCAGGGACATCCCCTGTCACTTCCTCATGTGTGTGTTTGGTCTCCACCCTGTGCAGGTAGTGATGGTCATCAACACCATCTTGCTTGGAAAGTCATCTGCATCACAAACTTCAATGTGGTCATGGCTGGCTTTACCACCCTGGCCTTCCCCACGTGCTTCGGAGTGATTAATGATACCCACATCTCCATCTGTGCCCCAGGCCACAGTGCATCCCAGTACATAAACGGCAAGCGGTACTACTCCATCATGCTGCAGGCCCTGGTCAGTCACTGGGGATGGTTCCTCAATGTTTATTTTGAGTGGCAGGGCGAGGCACACAGAGCCTGCATGTTCTGCAACTCTGTCCTGTTCTGGAGAATGGAGGCGAGCACCTTCATCGCCCAACGGGAGCAGGGAGTCAGAAACATGGAGCTGCCGTTGTGCATCATGAGGGATGCTGCCTACCTCCTCATGCCCTAGTTATGAGGCCTTACACTGGCCACCTGGACCCCACCCAGAACTTCTTCAACACCTGCCTAAACCGGGCATGGAACCAGGTGGAGTGTACCTTTGGCCTTCTGAATGCACGGTTCAGGTGTCTCCTCACGTGGGTGGATGTTGGGCAGAACAATGACCCCCCCAAGTTGTAGCTGCCTGTTTTGCCTGCCTCAACAGTGTGGAGAGGAAGAGGGAGGCCTTCCTTCCTGGGTGGGAGAACAACACTGGCCATGGCTATGAACAGCCAGGCATGGTTCCCATCTGCCAAGCCCACAGAGATAGGCTGTGGATCCACAGAGCCCAATGGGAAAGTTTCTCCCATGCCTGGGCATACCCTGGTGGAGTTCTTTGACTTTTGCCCACACCTGCTCCAAGGTGTGAGTGGGGTGTCTGCACTCTGCCAGGGCTGTGGCAAGGCAGGTGTACCCTGGGGTGTTGCATCCAGCAAGACAGCCTTCTTGCCCCAGAGACCCAGGAATTCCTGGAGCTCTGGCTTGGACCAGGAGGGAGCCCATTGCTTTGACCCCCAGGGTGGGTCCTGGGACCATTCAGACACCTCCCACAAGGGGCCAGAGGGTGGTCTGCCAGCCTCATCTATGGTTCTTGCATCCCAGGGAATGGCTTCAAGGGTGTGCAGTTGATATTGTGCTGCTAGTACACTCTCTGCTTGCTGCCATGGGGTTTCTGTGGCTCCCTGCACCTTTAAAGATAGTTGGAGGCAGAGGGCATAAAGCTGTGATTGTGGTGGACAGGGCATCCCCACAACCAGTTGGCCAGGACATGGAGGACTGGTCTGTTGATGAAAAGGCCCTCCAGAGTACCCACATTTGGTTTTTGTTGACAGAATCTGTTGACAAATGTACTCTGCCTCATGGGGGAGAGGGAGAAGGCATCAGTTTTGGTGACAAAACTCTGTAGTATAGATGCATCCAGTCCCTGGGAGGCAGTCCCCTAATATCTCACAAACGAATTATCTTTAAAAAAATCAAAATCCTAATTACTGAAGCAACTTCTCATTTTGTAATTTTTTTTGTAATCTTTAACCCACTAGTTCCCTTCTTGTAATAAAAGTATAAGGACAACAGCAGTTCAGGATAAGAGTCAGTCATTACTTTTATTTCCCTGTATGCATTAACGAAACTATTTTCATGTTCATTAAAAATTTGCTTCAATAGTTTTTTTGTTTTTTCTTCAGAAAATGAATGAATAGACAAAATACAAAACTGGTGGGGGTGTCTTTCTTGTTTTTGTTGCCTTTTGGTTTAGAGTTTTTCAATTAACCCCTGAATTCTGGGGATTTCCATTCTCCTGGAATATTTATTTAATCAATAAGCAAAGCACAACAAAACAAAACAAAAATCCAACTCTGCTCAATATACAATTCAGCTATTTGGATATCAGCCAACTAGTGAGGGTTCCTTCCCTGCTTCCTATATGCTATTTACATTCATCTGCATGCATACATTAAACTAGACTGGCACATTAAACTGGAATGTCCATATTACATTGGAGTCCAAAGCAAGTCCACTTGCTTTTGGTTCCAAATTCATGGTTTTTTGAAGCCTTACAAGGTAGAAAAATAACATGTACTGAAAGTACATCAGATATTCCTCTAAAAGATCAAAAACATCTGTTTGGCATATTTAATATACCCAAATAGATATTTTATATAAACATATAAATTATTCAAAATAATTTCCAGGCACAAAATTAAATATTTATAGCATGTTGCAACACTACCCAGTCTATCAAATGTGTTTCAAATGTAGCTACAGTATTTTAACATGTTCCTCATACACTATGAATGTAGAGACAGATGACTCTCTATGCAAGAAAAAGCAACATAGGGGACTGGGAAAAAAATCAGTAAATTATCCTGAAGTAAGTTTTCTGTTAAATTTGTGACATGCAGAATATACCATAGTGCACTATGAAGGTTTTGGAATGACCTGCATAAGAATTCAACATAACATCTAATCGTGTGCATCATTTTAAGCATGTGAATGGTCCTATTGAAGCTAATGAACCTACTTATGTGGGCTTTGTTAGACAGATGCATCGGTAGTCTGATAAATGAAGGCCTAACATATTTGTAGATTTGCCATTCGTGAGAGCTGCAGTCATTCTAAACAGTTGATGATAAAAACACCTAAACCACACCAGTCCTGAATTCCTCCACTCCTCAGTCTCTGTTTATGTCTCTGTTTATGTCCCCCCAATGAGTGAGAGATGTGATAACCCTGTTGCATACACCTACTTGATTTTGCACTCATCAACCTATCACCACTTTAAATAGTAGTGTGGCTACACTAGCATGAGTAACAACCGCAGAGGCAAAGGTTTGCAATCAAGTTACAGACTTACAGGTTTCAGTGGATACATGCTCAGCATGGACAAGCCATACCTCCGCTGCCATTCTTCCTGCTGCCATGGTTACACTGCTATTTATACTCATGCCGGCTCTCAGCAGACTAGAATGAGTTTGTGTATACAAGCAGGAAAATCACACCCCTAGCTCGTAATGTAGATCTAAAGTAAAAGTTTATGTGAAACAATGAGAGAGAGACGAAAAATTATCACACATATATATCCCCTTAAAAGATAAGCTATTTGAACAGAGGGTCTCTCAGCCAGTGTTTATAAACACCGTGGCACAATGAGACCCTAACTTCAAGGGGGCATCTGGGCTGTTTCATAATACAAATAATAAACAGGAATAAGAATTACCAAGTCAAGGTTCAGGCTGCAAGTAGCTACACAAAGATTAACAATCTTTGACAGACAAAATCAGCTCCTTGGGTACAGTTCAGTAGGACTATGTTTGGTAAAATTAAATGCATAAATAAAATAACAAAGTCTGCGTATTGCAGAGGTGTCCATGGCATGACTTCCATGAAAGTCAATGACAGCTGCCATCTAACAGCCAGTACAAAAGTTTTAAAAATTTACACTGTAAAATATTAAAAGATTCAAACAGTAATTGGAGTGCTCTTGGTGGGAGTTTTGCTAATGCTGACAAAGTATACATTGTTGAAAGAGCAGTGAGTTACATGAAAGCAGCAGAAGTGCTTTAAGTACTTTAGCTGAATTCCACTCTTGAAAAATGATCATAGAGCATGGTAGAAAACATGAAAGCACCAGAAATCTCTGTTCTTCAGAATAATTATTTAGGCCAGTGAAAATATGTTACAGCTAAGAGTACCTCTAACATACCTCTTATATCACCTTTACTCTTCTTTCATATGTTATATGATGATATATCATCATGTAAGAAAAATAAATTATCATATAATAAAGTCTCATAAGAGTTATAACCCTCTTCATTGTATTTTCAGCTGTCCTTCCGCCCAGCTCCCATAAATTTTATCTACTTCTCTGTTCCAAGACTAATTCCTATCAAATTTCTTTCATGCTTTCCTATCTTCCTCCTGCTACCAAATGGATTAGATTCATATTAGTCTGTCCTTTGGCGGGAATCTCACCTTTTTGGTACTTTCACTGCACTCTCCATACTTGATCCAACATCATCAACTTTCCAGCCACTCAACACACTCCAAGTCCTCACTAAGGGCCATGCTTCCTGCTGTAGCCAGAGGGTGGGCCAGAGGCAGAAAGTTAGCTGAGAATTGTCTCTGTCTAATTGCTCTATGCCTAGAAGTTCTGAGTGTCCTGGATCTAGAAGAACTTGTAAGAACAAGTTTTGCTATTCTCCTCCCTCCTTGGATTAGCTGGATGGAGAGAGCTCAGGACTTAGCGGGTGGACAGTTACAGAGCTGACAAGAAGGTATTTTTATGGAGAGACACAGAACACTAGTGAAATGTTCCTGCTTACAACCCCATGAAAGGAATGAGAAGTGGGGCAAAGAGAAGACTGAGAAGGAACATCCAATAATGCCTACCTTCCCTTTTCACCAGTGCCTGCTAATAAAGAACTATACAGTCCTTGGCTATTCACATTCAATCCCAACTGCTCCCTGAGACTGTGTACAAGGCCAATTTATCTTAAAATTACAGCAGTTATTTTGAAATAGCTTTGGCAGCATCTAAAGATGGGTCTACAAGTGAGAACCCTTTCAAAAGGGTGAAAATTGGTGTTCGGTGGTTGAAATAGCGTCCGTCAAAAGGGAGCGACCGCACGCCATTAGTGGATCAACAGGTCAATTTGTCCTTTTGAAGTGCTTCCGCAGTCTTTTGAAAGGGAGTGTCCACATGGCTCCAAGCCCTCCTTCAAAAGAAGGGAGGCAGGAAACACAGTGGACGGGGTCCCATGGCCAACAAGCCCTTCGGGGGACACAGCCAGCCGCTCCCTTAAAAGGCCCCTTCCTCCACCCTCCACTCTGCATGAGCTGAGTGCTGCTCAGCTGTTCAAAACGCAGCAGAGCCCTCTCATGATCCAAGATGGAGGCACAGCAGCAGCTCCTGCAGGAGGACTCCCTCATCCTGGAGACCCTGCTGTCAGTGCTCTGCACCACCACTGCAGCTGCACCCGACCCACTTGGGTGTCTGGGCAGTCCCTCCAGGAAGGTGGGGTCCCCCCATCCAGGGAACCGCCAGGTTCCTCCCTGGGTACCTCGTTGCCTCTGGACCCACCCCAGCAGCAGCGACTGGGGGAGTGGGATGAAGAAAGGTGGCTGTGGAACTGCCGCAAGTCAAGGCAGACCTTCAAGGAGATCTGCCACTGGCTCGCCCCTGCTCTCCAGCACCAGGACACCTGCATGTGGCCCCACTCTCACCCTGGAGAAACGGGTGACAATCGCCACATGGAAACTGCCCACCCTGGACTCCTACTGTTTTGTGGGACAACAATTAAGGGTGGGCAAGACGACCATCGAGGCCATACTTATGGAGGTACAGCAGAGTCGGGTCCTTCATCCCCCACGGGTGGCTGGGGCGAGAGGAACCCCCCACTGCAGGGGGCAAGGATAAGAATGGGGCTAGGGCAGGATGGGACTGGAGTGGAAGGGGAGAAATGGCCCACCACACCCGCACTAGAGCACATGTTCCCCTCCCCGCCCCCACATGCAGGTCATCAGACCCATCAATGCAGTGCTCAGGGTCATCCACCTGTGCGATCCGGATACCACTATCATGGGCTTCCAGAACCTGGGCTTCCCAAACTGCTTCAGTGCTTTGGATGGCACGCACATCCCCATCCACACCCCACCACACAGCCCTGCCAGTACATCAACAGGAAGGACTACCATTCGGTGATGCTCCAGGCCCAGGTGGATCCTAGGAGCCGATTCACAAACATCTACATGGGCTGGGCTGGCCACACCCATGATGCCTGGGTCTTCCATATCTCTGTGCTCTGCCGGCACCTGGGGGCTGGCACATTCATCCCCCAGTGGGAGATCCCAGTGTGGAAGGATGTCACCATGCCACTCTGCATGGTGGCAGATGCTATGTAACCTGTGCAGCCATAGCCCATGTGGCTGTACGTGGGACAGCTTGACCTCACCCGGGAGGCATTCATCCAGCACCTTAACCACAGCTGCAACGTCATGGAGTGGGCCTTCGGGCACCTTAAGGGGTGGTGGAGGTGCCTCCACATGTGGTTGCAGTTCGGGGTCCTCAACGTGCCCCAGGTGGTGGGTGCCTGCTCTGTCCTCCACAATGTTGTGGAGGGAAGGGGAATGCCTATGTCCCTGGGAGGGTGGGGGGCTGAGGCTGGCTCTGGCTACAAGCAGCCTGGCACTGCCCCTAGCCACCAGGCCCACTAGGATAGCCACCGCATTGGGGAGGCCCTCAGGTAGGTTTGACCCGCACCCACCCACATCCCCATGCACATCTGCCACCTGCCATCCCTCCCTGAGGAGCACATCATGAGGAGGTGTATGGTAAATAAATATTTAACAAGAACAGGATGGTGTGTTGAACTATGTACAGGTGGTGGCATGTGGTGTAGGGGTGGGTGGGAGGCACCTAACATGGTGCGGGAGGGGTCTCCAAACCTGGAGGGGGTTGGAGGGCTTATTCCGTGGCCAGGGTGGTGGACCACAAGCCTCATTGACCTCAGGATCCCCTGCCTCCCCAGGTGTGGGGTCCCCAGTTAGGAATGTAAGGTGCGAGGAGCACCAGCAGGTAAGGCTGCGGGGGCTTGGTGGGGGTGGTGGGAGCAGGCTTGGCATGCGCGGTGGGAGCAGGCTCAGCATTGGCAGTGGGAGCAGGCTTGGCCAGGGAAGCTACTGGGGAAACCAAGAGGTATGCAACGTTGGCTGCATGCTCCTGGATTGTCTGGCCAGTGCCCTCCAGGGTGTGCAGCAGTTTCTCCCATGCCTCCCTCCACCACTCCAGCTCACCCTCCATGAGCTTCAGGTGCTGCTTGACCACCTTGGCCCAGCACTGGCTGGCTGGGTCCTCCTCGGCCCAGTGGAGGACTGATGGCCCTGATGGCGTGCAGTGGCCCTGATGGCGTGCAGTGTGGGGTGGTGCCTGGCTGCCTCCAAAATCTGCCGGGGGAGCTCTTGGGGACCAGCAATGGTGCTGGGCTCTCTTGGCCCACAGATGGTGTAACTGTATGGAGAAGGGAACAGCGTCTGTAATGTGCCACAGCCGGGGGAGGAATGGCCATGGCCCACCCATGGGACACCTGCCCTCCCCATGGGGCACCAACACACCTCCCCACGGGCTGGGCATCCCATCCGATGGCATTGCAGCCGGGGGGCTCTCATGCAGGTGGGTTTCCCAGCCTGTGGTGCACAGTCGCCAGGTGCTGTCCAGCACTGACTGGTCATTGCCCTGTGTGTGGCTTGTGGTACTGTCCACTGGGTGTGGGTGCTGGGCATCACTGGTGGGCCACCACGGGGTGCCGCATACCATGGTGGGCTGGCATGTGTGTGGCCCAGGACTGCTGGTACTGTGTGCAGCTGGCTGGCCAGATCATCACCCCCACCCTATGAAGCAGGTGTGCGCCTGGCCATGTACATACCAGAGGGTCCCTCGGTGACATCCGATGCCCAGCTCCCAGTTGCCCAGCTGGAGGAGCAGGAGGGGATGTAGATGGTGAGGTCCCCCTCCTCGCTTGACCACTCAGTCGGCCGATGTGTCCAGGAGTGCCGGGGTTGGGGAGCTGTCCTGGGGCCCAGGATGCTCTAGAGCTCCCGGAAGTAAGGGCAGGTGTCTGGGGCTGCCCCAGAGTGGCCAGCCTGGTCCCTGACCCAGGCATAGCCCTGCTGCAGCTCCTTCACCTTGGAGCGTATCTGTTCTGTGGTACACTCCGGGTAGCCTCTGGTGACGAAGGCTGTGAGCCAGGTGGCTGAAGACTGCGGCATTGTGGCTCTTCACCCCTATCTCGTGGAGGACCTCCTCCTCTTTCCAGAGGCCCAGGAGGTCCCACGGCTCCTGCTCTGTCCAGGAGAGGGCCCTTTTTTTTCTCCCCCCTGCCCCCAGAACGCTGGGAACCCTGCAAGGGCTCAGTGAGGCATGGGGCTCAAGTGGGGGCTGGGTACTTACCATGGTTTTGGCACTGGGAGCATGGGGCTGGAGCATGTGTGAGAGATGCTCCTAGCACACTCTCAGCTTCCTGCCACGGGGTTCCTGGGTGC
The DNA here is from genome assembly GCF_033958435.1 of Carettochelys insculpta. Taxonomy (NCBI): domain Eukaryota; kingdom Metazoa; phylum Chordata; order Testudines; family Carettochelyidae; genus Carettochelys; species Carettochelys insculpta. The sequence continues at coordinate 145,100,541 of NC_134137.1, forward strand.
ATGATGCTTTGAGGCGGCCGGATGCAGAGATCACAGACCCCCACTGCTGCTGGCTGGAGCAGCCCTGCGCTCCAGTCGACCGGTGCCATGGCTGACCCCTCTTTCAAAAAAAGCGGGATCTGGAGTGTCTACACATGTACTCTTTTGATTTAGTTTTTTGAAAGGGGACGATCTCCCTGATATGGGATCAGAGTTCATATTTCAATGTCTGGGCCCATTCCTTTGATTTTCTTTTGAAAGACTGTGTTACACGTGTAGAAGCTCCTCCCATTCTTTTGAAAGCAGGCCACTTATTTTGACATTTCATGCACATGTAGACACAGCTTAAATGATGCACACACTATTTCAAAATAAATTCAAAATAGCGGTGTGTTATTTTGATTACAGTAAACTTCATTACCTGAGGAATAATGTGTATTTCCAAAAAAAGGCCATAATAGGCTCCAATGACACTGTTTCAAAAGGGCAGGATAGACCTGGAAATGCTATTTTGAAATGGCTGGGTACTTTTGCAAAATGCATTTTGTGTCTGGTTGTGTTATTTCAAAATAAGATATTTTGAAATAACCATTTCAAAATCAGATATTTTGAAATAGGGCTGTCATGTAGATGTAGCCTACCTGTTACTGCATCAGAGTAATGCTAGAAGACAGAGAAGTATTGCAGAACTATAGTGACACTAAGAAAAACATCCCAGTTTCAGTACCCCTAACACATGGACAATTCCTGTGTACTGGAACATGTGGTCACCTGACCAAAGTCCCCCTCTTCGGGAAAGTACATCTAGAAATGAACAGGTGATTCTGTATCCCACAGTGGTGTTAGTTTGAAAGGTAGATTTTGCAGCTCTAATTTATTCACTATGAACTGGACTGACACCACCAACTACTTCTGCAGTAGTCACAAAGAGCCACAATAGTAGCAAATTTTTGCAATTACTTATGGGACCTTAAAGAAAAAATTATTCATACCCCAAAGGAAATCTCTTAACCTAACCAGATCAGAGTGGTTTTGATATTTTGTAAACAGAAGCCATTCTAACTGGATGCATGTAAAACAATTTAAAAATCAGTTCATACAGCTTTAACCTACCTGAGTCTTTTTAAAGTAGAAGGATAGTTTAAAAATCAGGGAATGCTTAACAAGCTTTGAAATTTAATAAGTAATTTCAATCCACTCAGCAAGTACATGAAATGGTATAAACAAATGACAGTCAATTTGAGAAGAGTCTAAATGCTTTAAAGGCCAACAGCTTTCTTAAATTCACTAAACACAGTCACTCACGTATGGGCAAAGCCCCATGTATGCTGCAGCAGGCTGGTCTAACTTTGGGCAGTCAGGCCAGCTGGAGTTCCCACCACTCTGTGGCAATCTAGAAATTCTGAGGAAACTTCAACAACATTAAGAAATGGAGGATTTTATTTGTTCTACATGAAAATGATGAAGGTAAATTAGTATGGACCTCCTGGTATTATTTACACCGATGCTATATGCAGTTCATTTCATGGTGCCAGAAGAACAGATCATGGTCTGTTTGCTCCTGTACAGTAGTGGTGTAAACATAAGCACTGCCATATATGGCCAAATCAATGGTCCATCTAGCCAAGTATCCTGTCTTCAATAATGGCCAGTATCAGGCTTCAGGCTGTATTTACCTCATGGATTCTGAAAGTGAGTGATTTAGTGTCACCCTGAGGATGGGGATTGCATCTCCAATCATCTTGACTAACAGCCATTGATGAACCTGTCCTCCATTAATGTATCTAGTTGTTTTTTGAATCTAGTTATACATTCCCTGGCAATGAGTTCCACAGATTAATTGTGTGTTTTATGAAAAAAATACTTCCCCTTCTTTGTAATACACATGCTGATTATTAATTTTCTCAGGTTCTCCCTGACTTATGTATTGTGGCAAAGGGAAAACAATACTTCTCTGTTCACTTTCTCCACATCATTTATGATTTTATAAACCTTTTACACACCCCTTTCCCCTTCATTGTCTCTTTTCTAAGCTGAACAGCCTTTAGACTCTCCTCATATAGTAGAAAAGGGATATGGGGTTCCCCTGTGCTGCACTCGGTCATGTCAGTAGCCCCATGATGGGGATAACAGCCTCTCTGGGTCCATCTGAGCTCTCCTTTGCACATGGAGATGAGTGGAACGTTGGCTTTTCCCTTCCAATGCACTGTCATGCTGGGGGTGGTATAAGGTGCTGTGGCAAGTATAAGGTTCATTCCAGCTAATGCAAGGGGAAAACCAGGGACAGATTGCACCTCTTTGTGCTGCCAGCTGAGTCATGCTGTAGGAGAGAGGCTAAATAAGCCAGAACTGCACAGAAACAAAGACAAAAATACTTTTTTTTTTCAATAAATTAGAAAGTGAACTGGAACATTCCATCACCCTATCCAAGTTCTTACTCTGATGAAAGCGCCTGCAGGAAACCACCCCATGCTGATCCGGGGGCAGTGCAGCAACATGGCACCCTATTCACATGGTCTATGTAAAGCCACAACTAAATCTGAACTTTCAATGTAAGAAAGAATTTTGGCATGAAAATGCAGAACGGCACTGTAGAAGTTATCAGAAAGGTGATAGGTGAGGGCAGCCATCATTATGTTTCAGAGTTACCTACCATTTGGATGAATTGGGGTAGTTCAATGCTCTCAGACTTATGTGTTCTGGGCTGTCTGCATACCCAAGCAGAGAATACTGCTTCAGTTTACATTTTGTTGACATTTAAGAACATTGCTTCTGAAACGTAAAGGGTAACAATTGTCTTCTTTTTTTCTAGAAAGCCTGAATGCTGGAGCACAATGCTGTAACAGTGGTGTACAGTATGGCAGCTGCAGAATTCAGGAAGGCCAGAATACAGCTAGTTTGTAGAAAAGATGTATATGCATATAGAAATTCAAGAGCACTAGCTCATCAATAATTGGTAGAGGCCATTTACTCTTGGTCTCAGAAGATTGCACTACTAAACTATTAACCATGAGGCCACAAAGAACTTGCATCCTATTTCACTGAAAAGATAAACCCAATATGACAAGAAGTCACTGATGCAGAAAACTTTCAACCAGACTGGTTGGCATTAACCACCTCACGGCCCTGACATAATACAGCACCATTAAACACAATGAAGTTCTAGAAGCCCTGAGCAGGACTTAGCTACCTTTGTAAAAAAAGCTTGCCTGCTTCCTGGCTCATGGAAGTCAGAGAAAAGTTGTTGTCTTCTGTGTCCAATACTTTCTTCAGAGACACGAAATTAGTAATCTCCCTGTGGGAGAAAAGTGCAATAGTTGCAAAACCAACACCAGATGTAGAAAAAACTCTAATCACTTCCCCATCTTCCTCCTCCCATTCCCTGGGCAAGGGGCAGAGATAATGGATAGCACGTGACAACTGCCAGCATTCAACACAATGGGGCTTCTGGCTGGGTTATCACATCTAGCCAATCACAGAGGTACTGAAAGTTTATTTCCACATGACAAGGAATACATGCTACATCTCCATGGTCTTACTACTTTCAGAAAGGTTCACCTCAAGTGTTTTTTTTTTTGGGGGGGTGGCATTTATATGACAAAGGGCATTACAATGGCTCCAGCCATTCTGTTCCAACAAGAGTCAGTGGATAGTGATGGATAACTGCCTCTCTTTCCCAGAAGCCATTACCTTCAGAGTCCTGTCCTCCCTTCAGTACCACTTGGAACAGTGGTGAGCTACTACTCATGCTGATAATGCTCAGCTCTACACTGATGAAGCAATTGCCATCATAAAAATATTGCTGTGTTTACAGAGATCAGCATGCGGATGAAGAACATTCTGACTCAACCAAGCCTGTGCGTGACATCTGAGACTCTAGTTGTAGGAAAGGAAGTTCTGAAGAACTAGCTGGGGTACTGCCCTCCCCTTCCAGCAAATGATTTTTCCTTGTCACTAAATTGATACAAACAAACTCAGCACTGGGTCTGGATAAGTGGCGAAAAGTGCATTCTTTCATCACCAGAAGACGAATTCCATGCCTCCTACTCCAAACACAGACTGAAGACTGGATTCCAGCGATCCAACCATTTGTTACCTGCAGACTGGCATTCTGTAACATGCTAGGTTTACTAGAACTGAAGGTTGATGTAACGCAGTGACCCCTGCTGGAGCAGAAGGTGGCAGTCTGCTTCCTTAAACGGACAAGCCACCATAAGCACATCAACTCTATGGTTTTGAACTCAACACTAGCTTCTACTCATTTCTATAGCCAGTTCAAGGCTTTGGCCAGGCTTTTCACAGTCAACACTGGTTCAGGCACCACCTAAGTTGGTGACTGTGTCTCCTTCCATGACCAGACAAAACAATGGCACTCCTCTGAGCCAATGCAGCCACCAAAGCACTGGATGAGCCATGAGGAAGCTGGCACTAAAGCAGTCCCAGTTAATGGTGCCTGGGCTTGTTCACGTTAAAGCACACTGCCAAAACCTGCCTGTGACTGGGGCGTACCCACCCCACACTGAGCAGGGGTGTGACTGCATGTACCAACCCCGCACTGAGCAGGGGGTTGAGAGGCAGGCCTATTGGACAAAGAAGACCCCACCCCCAAGGCTCTGCTGGGCATGCTCCAACAGTAGGCCTGGTATAAAGGCTGGAGAAGCCTGGCAGTTGGGGCTGACCAGCATGGGGGAAAGAGGTCCTGCAGAAGCCTGGGAGTCTCCTGAGGAGCAGCCACGGCAGCAGCAACCACCACAACTGCCACCTGAGGTGTAGCAGCAGTGGTGGCGGCGGCAGCAGCAGCCCCCACCAGAGTTACAGTCCATGGCAGGAGGAGGCGAGACCTGAGTGGGGGTGACGGACCACACCAGGAATGGAGTAGGAAGTAGCCCAGGGTGGGGAACCGGGAAGGTTTCGGGTCTGCTCAGCGTGTTGTGGTGAGGATCCCTGCTGTGCTGGTGGCTGGGGCCACATAGCCACCACCAACAGGGCCCTGGGCTGGAGCTCAGTGAAGTGGGAGGGACCAAGCTTTCCCACCCACCTGTGAGCCTGAGGCGGGGGGAACGTAGGCCGCTGAGGTCCAACTAGGCTGCTGAGGCCTGTGAACTGGAACTAGGCTGCAGAGGCCTAACTAGGCAGCAGGGGCCCACAAACTGTGACTAGGCTATGGAGGCCTGATTGGGCTGGGAACCCCACAAATTGTGACTGGGCTGTGGAGCCCTGGGGGTGATTCTGGGACCCTTGGAAACAAGGCGGGGCAGGAGACCCTGCCATACTGCCCTTTTATTAAAGTTTTCCTACCTTAACTAGAATGAGCTGATGGAGGCAGGAAGATGATGATAAAAACATATATGCAGGGGTATACCAAAAACAGCTTCCGACAGTCATGAAAAGAGAGACAAAAGATTCTGTGAATTCCATCTGGGGCTTTGTCACATAGATTTGATTTCAACGAGGAACTGCTCAAATATCATATAGTTAGATGCTGTAGAAAATTCAAGTTAGTGCAAGCCTGACCCTGCACTGAGACACAAGTAGAGAGGGGAGGGAAGGGTCATGGGAGCCAGTCACTGAAGCTATCAGAAGGATAGCTACGCTAGTCTGTATCCACAAAAACAACAAGAAGTCGTGTGGTACCTTATAGAGTAACAGATTTATTGGAGCATAAGCTTTCATGGGCAAAGACCCGTTTTGTCAGATGCACATCAGATGCGTGTGACAAAAAGGTTTTAGTCACTGCAGGGTCCCATTGTGCTGCTCTCTCTGCCACTACACATGCAGTTTCTCCTGGTCTCTGCAATTTCATGTGCTCCTTCTGAACAACATGGCCTTCCAGGCAGGTCACAATACATCTTTACACCTTCCAGGTTAGCTAGCAGTCTCAGCCAGTCTTCCCATTCACTGCCCCATCATGCCACTTCCTCCAGGGCTGACTGGGGATCCCAGGCCCTCCCTTGACTCTGGGTTCTTGCTCAGGGGCTTGCTCTTCGGCAGCTAAAATGTGCACTTTTACACCTTGCTGCTTTTCCCTGGAGCTGTCTCCTACCTTTCTGGCATCCTCCCCTCTCTGGGGTTGCTAATGCAAACTCTCTTCCTAGCTAGGAACTGTAGGTAATACCCCACAGTCCCAGATACACTTCCCTTCACAGAGGAAGTTACTGTGGCCTACATCCTTGCAGCCCACCTCTGCTGCTGACTTTCTATCTTCATATACCCTGTCCAGCTCACCCGTTCTCATCCAGACTCCCTCATTATTCCATCAGGGGCTTAACTAAACCACTAGATTCCCCTCATCTGCAGCCTGTCTGATTAATTGGCAAGGGTGTGGGTGGACCCAATCACAGGGAGCAAGTGCAAAGAACTTGTTCCTATAGCCCTTTATACTGTTATCAGCAATTGGGAAGGATGGACTCTGTTTCACTGGTCTCATGGTGTAAAAATGAATCATGTTCACTAGGAATCATCATCTGTGCCTTACATTGGATCTTGAGACTAGCCACATGTCTTTCAAAATGAAGGACAAATTGGGCACCCTAATATCATCTGATCAATAATACGCTATATGAAGAGAAGGAAACTGCTAGATGTTTTGCCCCCAGGCTTCTATTTACTCTTCCTCACCATTCTTTATTTGCATGCAGTGCATCAGACTTCATAGGTTTTTTAAATATCCTGTGCTCTGACTGCAAAATAAAACCACTAAGATATGATCTATTTTGCAGTAATTGTATTAGTTTTAATTGTTTAAGCTGATGTGCAGCTCACTGAAATTAATCATTTTGGATAATGCTAAATCATTCCCTATGGCCACTTGTTCAGCACAGAAGGAAAACCATCACTAAACATCACTGGAAAGGATCCTATAACACTACCATGGATTTCTGTGCTTGTGTCTTAGAATAGCAGTAATCCAAGAATTTACTGCTGCCCTTTAATGCTAGGACAAAAAAATGTGCTACTTTATGAAGCTGTTAAACACCTTGGATTTTTCCCACGTAGGAGATCAAGCTTACAAAGTTTCCAAAAGCTATCTAGCTCTACCAGTCATTATTAAACCCATTGTGTAAAATCATATGGTTTGCCCATATTGTTTATAGTCCTGGAAGATACAATGTCTGGTAAGAGTCTTTATTGCAATTCAATGCCTTACAGACGTTACTGTCAAAGATGACACATCATTTTATCACCATGCCTTGTTAGTGAAGAACACCTGGTGTAGCCACAGCAGCGGTTATTATATTTCCCTTTCACAATGGAGGCTTTTAAGGACTAACAATGGATAATGTTTTCATAGCTGAGATTAAAGTTTAGAATATGACAAGTTGATAGAGGAACTCTTTTGTTTGTTAGCTTACCTGATATATTGAGCAGGAGAAAAATTATGAGATGACTTTTTTCAAAACCTGATTTAAAATGTCAAGTTTCAAAAATATTTTTCTTTTTGGCTACTTCTCCCAAGCCCCACCCTTTATGGGTAAAAGACCCTTTAGAAGAAGCTTACTGATATTTAAAATAGTGAGTGCACATGTCTGTGTGTAGCTGAAACTAGACACATTCAGAATGGAACTAAAACACAACTGTTTAAAAATATGGGAAGGTAGCCACTGTTATATGGTAAACTCTTAATCACTTGACATTTTAGGTGAAGACTGGATAGCCTTCTAAAAGATCAGGATTAAACTGAAGAGCTACTTGGTTGAAGTTCTGAGGCCTGTATTACGAAGCAGGTCAGATTAGTTTATCACATTTCTCATTTCTGCCATTAAAATGCATATGGGCTTTTGTGTCTAATGAGTTTGGTTAAAACGCTATGCTTATGTTAGGTATATTTCTTCCCCCTTTCCCATTTCTCAGCTTACTTCTCTGCTAGGATATAGAGGAGTGTTTAGTTTTTTTCTTCAAGATTTTTCATACACTAATTATACAAATTAAGTATCTGAAAGAAAATGAGACACTCTCAAGGAAATACATTTACTAAGTTGAATAAATTGTTATGCATTTTATGTATCTATTATATCTGGGAAAACTCCCTGAAAGTGTTACCTTTGGAAAAGTAGCCATTGACATTATTCTCAGCTGTTTCTTAGATTACAAGTTACTATTATAACAATTTAATAATTACCCATGAAACAATTGTGAATAATAATTTTTTGAAGATAACACTTTCAGGAAGTTTTCACTATGTTTTAGTACCTATTACTATCTCAAATTCAAATGCAACATATAATCGCATATGTGCCCACCTATATGCTCCCCTAGGATTCTTCTTAGGGAGGGTTTCCTCTTTATATCATCCGTGGGATGGAGTCCAAATCCTCTGTATGGCGTACCAGTGCCTTAAAGTTGGGGAAACAAATGCTAGTCCCATAGTCTCCTTCAAACTCTCCACAAATCTGCAATTTGCACAGCCTGTTGCAAATTCCAGTCTTCTTCTCCAGTAGGGCAAAGAAGTCTGAAGTTTAAATCCAGCAAACTGGCAAAGTCCCAGGGACACAGGTCTGATCCCTGGTCCTTGAGCTAGCTGCCGGTTCCCTGAGTTTCCATCTAGCTCCCACTTTTGTTTAAATACTCCACTCCAACTCCCCGCCACCATTCTCAAGTACACATTGGTTCCATACTCAGTGTATTCTACCAAGCTGCTTGTCTGCAACAGAAATCATCCAATTACCTTCAAACAGCAAATGAACACACCTATGGCCTGCCACAGCCAGTGATCTGGCCCAGGGGTCTGCAACCAAAATAGTGAGAAGAACCGTTTTTTACAAACTTGGTTACAAAATCAATACTTCAAGAGCCGTAATGCACGTGAATAAGAGACCATCCTTAAATAACATCAGTGGTTTTTGTAACCCCTTTTTTTAAGAACAGCACCTATGGTTTGTAATGTGATCCATGTAAATATTTAACCCTTTTCTGAGTCCTATTAAGCTCCAAGACCAGACTTAGCTAGTGACAGTGAGTACCAGAAGTTTGTTGGAGATCATAAGAAGGTCAATTTAGGAGCATATAGTATAGCAGGGGTCAGCAAACTTTTTATGTCAGGCCCCACTTCTTGTCCTTACAGTTAGCAGCCCCTGCCCCCTCCCCAGCCTGTCCAATGCCCAGGAAGTGGGCAGTGGTCTCATAAGTTATGCACCACACTCCCTTGGCAATGGCAGGGACATGGAAGGCAGCTAGCAGGCGATGAAGGGGGAAAGGTGATTGCTCTGTGTCCCTGTTATGAAATGCCTTGCCCCCTGAGGGGGCGCATCCCACACACACACTGTGCACATCCCTGTTAGCTGGGTGTTTATGCAGCTGTTCAAGAGAGATTCAAATGCTGTGCAGTTTATTAGCACTGCTAGATATGAGTTTCTACTGGTGGCACACATTCACACATGATTCAGTGCACAGAAGAAAGTTTATTCTATGCATGGTTAGAACAAATATGCCCACTGATGGAAAAGATGAGAGGTAATATTGCTAACAACCCATGCTTCATTTGTGCCAGGGCTCGCCAAAGTGAAAAAGCAAAAGAAAAACATACACAACAGGCACAGGCCTTGCCTGTCTGAGGAACAAACTTTTCTGGTGTTGCTCACCCTGGCTCGGAACTTCTGCTTCCCCTCCCCCTCCCCCACAGCAGGACACCCCCAGTCACTAGCACTGTAATGACCATCACACAGCCTGCTCTGAAGAGGGGTAACCAGTGCCACCCTCACTGCCCTGGCCTCCGCCTGTCCTACCCTGTCAGCTCCGCTACGCACCGCAGCACCCAGGCCCAATAGCTGGAGCCCCAACAAGTGTCTTCTTTCTCCCTTCCCCAGACTTACCCTGTGCTGACTCAATGGAGAGTTCACCACCCTCAGAGATGCAGCATCACCACCAGGTTGGCACCTCCCAAACTATGGGGAGACCAAGAGTTCAAACAGTGCCATGCGGTGGGGGCCAGGTAGAGGGAGGCTAATTGTGCTGTGTTCCTCTGCCAAAATTTCCTCCCTGTGGGGATGTGCAAGGTGGGGTCATACCACAGCACCTGGAGCCACACAGGAGTCCTCAAAGAGCCACAGGTGGCTGACCCCTCGTCTGGCCCATACACCAGAACCCTCTTCTTCTCACTCCTTGCCCTGGCAAGATTGAAAGCACACAGACCCCAAAGGAAAAATAAGAAACTACTTATTGTCCTGACAGTTTCTTCCCTTATTTGTGCCGCTTAGCAGTTATCGACCACCTTATGGTTCATTATGAAATATACTGGAGACCAAAAAAGCCAAAATCAGTCAGGTGGTTTGCTCCAAGCCAATAATAGTACAATACAGGGAAAAGATTTATACGGTTTTGTCTGGGAAGCTGGCTCCTGCCGTGATGTTATATTTACCTTATGCAAACATTACAAATGTCAGGTGACATTATTTAAACAATGGTTTTACAAATCATGCATCTCTTGACATGCTAACCCATCATTTTGTCCCAGTTGCCTAGCTTGGTGTTCTGTTCCTTTCTTATCTTTGATTTGGACCTTAGCATTCCAGAGACAGGTCCCTAACTTGTATTAAGACATAGCATGAATGAATCTCAAATTTGACATATTTCCTATCTGGTTATACCAAATATGTACTTCCATAAATGTTATGGGATTCTTCACATGCATGAGCTGGATTATATAAAAATCATAGGTCAATTTGGCTATATAACTACTATTATTACTATTCTGTGCTCTGTACTTACTGATTATAGATACAGTATGGATAATATTATATTCCTAGTCTGTGCTACTTGCATACTGATATAGTTACAGTATGGACAATTTGTCTAGTGATATATAGATGCAAGCTTAGCGTATTAGTCATTCCATGAAATACTTATTTGTTCTGACAAAATAATAGACATTGTTAATAAATAGTGTAAATATACAACTACTTTATTTCATGCACACCATAGTTAACTTGGGGGGATGGTTCCTATGATTTTCCTTGAACCCTTTAAACTACAAACCTAGGAACCAGCCTTGCAAACACTTTCTATAGGCATTTCTTACTGTGCCAAGTCACACAAATCTAAGGCATTATTCAAGATAATAAGCTCTCTTCAGTAATGTTTGCAGGTCCTTGGATAGTAAAAGAAGAGAGCATCTGAGATTTAAATAGCTCCTCACTTAAAATGATTAAAGACTCTTAACCTAACTGCTTTTGAATGCAATCAGTCAGAACACATCTGGAGCTTTGTGCAAGAGCCATGGCATTCAGCAAGGTTTCTGTTTCTAATCGTTTTACTATTAAGTTAAAGTGACTCTTAAGATAAACACTGAATCATTCTCAGATTTAAATGTTTGCATTTTTTCCCTTACATTTTTCATGGAAAGTTTATTTTAGTTTTTTAAAGCAAAACCTAAAAGCCAGATTATTACATGCAAGGTTTGCTTGGCCTCATTGATGTACCTCTGAAAATATGCAAGGCTGACTTAAAGTAAAACACAAATTTGTGACTTTTAAAGCAAAGTATATTGGAAAATGTTCGTAACCTAAGGTGCCAGAAGACTATTTAAAAGGTGCCTGTGGTTCAAACACTCTACTAAGGGCTGGAGTATGGCCCATGTAGGCACCTTGCTGAACAGCCACATGGAGTTTGAGCCTGCCCACAGTGCAAAGGTTAAGGAAACCATAAGGATGGGCTACCCATTGGTGCTGAGTCTTACCTGAGCTCTGTGTAGAGAGCAAGGCACCCACAGCTGCAGAGCTAGCAAAGGGGCGGGGGGTGTCCATGAACACTCTGCTTCATTGGCATGCACAGAGGGTAGAAGCTAGCAAAGGGAGCATGTGATACCATATCTCCTCTGGTCAAGCTAGCCAGCAAACAGCAGATGACTGCAGATGCTCCATTCCCCAATATTCTCTCATGCTACAGGATGCAAGAAATGGAACTGTCTGCCCAGACAAGGACCAGATAGTGTCTTATGAGCACCACAGCCCTGAACCTCTTCTGGGATTAGAAAGCAATTTTGAAGCACTTACTGCCTGTCCACAAGGTCCTGTCCCCTACTGCATGGGCAGGCTTTGGATTGCATGCTACTCCAGAGCATTCTCAACAGATTTCTGCGCGGAACTGCGTACTGGATGGCATTCTGAACAATGGCAAGATCCAGCCTTCAATCAGCCCAACTCTTTTTTTCAGTGGAATCACTCATGGGAGTTACTGCTCAGCACTGTGAATAAGGTGGTTGCAATCTGGCCCTAAAGGAATAGCTCCTGGAGTACAGACAAACAGAAATGTGTAACATGTTTTTCTTATTTGTAGTCCATGTGCAATATATCAGAAGGACAGAACAGGTCATACTGGTGGGTGGCACTGTATGTAAAAGAGAATGTAGACTATAAAATAAAGTAAATGTTTTAAATTAACCTAAATGTTCCAAAGAATCTATATGGATAGTAATTTCATGCTCCAATAAGAATATATTACTGAGCACCTGGTCAGGATAGTGATAGTGACTATGAAATGGTAAAGGAGATTAGCCAGGATACCAAAATAAAAAACTCAGTAAAAATGGGATTTCAGCTATCCCCATATTGACTGGGTACGTCACCTCAGGATGGGATAAAGAGAATTTTTTGATACCTTAAATGACTGCTTCTTGGAACAGCTAGTTCTGGAACCCACATGGGAGACACGATTCTTCATTTAGTTTTAAGTCGAGCACAAGATCTGGTCCAGCAGGTAAATATAACTGGACCACTTAGAAATAGTGACCATAATATAATAAAATTCAACATTCCTGTGGTGGGTAAAGCACCTTAGCAACCCAACATTGTGGTATTTAATTTCAGAAAGGGGAAAGACACAACAATGAGGAGAAAAAAAGCAGTTCAGTAGCAGTTTAAAGATTAAAAAAATAACTTATTAGGTGGTGAACTTTCGTGGGATAGACCCACTTCTTCAGACCAAGTATAGTGAAGAAGTGGGTCTATCCCACAAAAGCTCACCACCTAATAAATTATTTTGTTAGTCTTTAAAGTGCTACTGAACTGCTTTTTTGTTGCGCAAGAATATAGATTAACACATCTATCTCTGTAACTATTAAAAAATGAGGCAGCTAGTTAAACAGAAGTTTAAAAACACATTACCAAAAGTAGAAGCCCTGCAAGCTGCATGGAAACTTTTCAAAGATATCATAATAAAGGCCCAATTTAGATGTATACCCTAAATTAGAAAACATGGTAAGACTACCAAAAAAGTGCCCCTGTGGCTTAACAACCAGCTAAAAGAGGCAGTGAAAGATAAGAGGCATTGTTTAAAAGTGGAAGTTAAATCCCAGTGAGAGAAATAGAAAGGAGCATAAGTCTGTCAAGTTAAGTGTAAAAACACAATTTAAAAAAAGCCAAAAAGGAGCTTGAACAGCTAGCCAAAAATTTAAAAAGTAATAGTAAAATGTTTTAAGTACATCAGAAGCAGGAAGCCTGCTAAACAATCAGGAGGGGCCCTGGTTAATTGAGATGCTAAGGGACCACTCAAAGATGATAACACCATTGCAGAGAAACTTAATGAATTCTTTGCTTCAGCCTTCACTGCTGAGGATGTTATGGCTGATTTGTAAACCTGAGCCATTCTTTCTAGGTGACACATCTTGGGAATTGTCCAAGACTCAGGTGTCATTAGAGGAGGTTTTGGAACAAATTGATAAACTTAAGAACCAGTTACCAGGACCAGATGGCCTTCACCTAAGAGTTCTGAAAGAACTCAAAAGTGAAATTGTGGAGCTATTAACTGTAGTTCGTAATTTACCCTTTAAATCAGTTTCTGTACCTGTTGACTGGAAGATAGCTAATGTGACACCAATATTGTGACTCCAATTTTAAAAAGGTCTCAATGTGATCCTGGCAATTATAGACCAGCAAGTCTAACATCACTACTGGGAAAATTGGTAGAAACTATAGTAAAGAATAAAATTGTCAGACATGTAGATGAACATAACTTGTTGGGCAAAAGTCAAGATGGTTTCTGTAAAGGGAAATCATACCTTACTAATCGTCTAGAGTTCTTTGGGATGATGAATCAGCATGTGGACAAGGGGGATCCAGGAGGGGATATAGTGTACTTAGATTTACAGAACGCTTTTGATAAGGTCCCTCACCAAAGGCTCTTAAGTAAAATAAGTTCTCATGGAATAAGAGGGAAGATCCTCTCATGGACTGAAAATTTGTTAAAAGACTGGTAACAAATGGCAGAAATAAATGGTAAGTTCTCAGAAATGGAGATAGTTAACTAGTGGTGTCTCCCAAGGGTATGCACTGGGACCAATCCTATTCAACCTTTTTTATGAATGATCTGGAGAAAGGGGTAAACTGTCAGATGGCAAAGTTTGCTGCTGGTACTAAACTGTTCAAGATATTTAAGAAAAAAAAGTACTGTGAAGAGCTTCAAAAAAGATGTGACAAAACTAAGTGATTGGGCAACAGAATGGCAAATGAAATTTAATGTTCATAGATGTAAAGTAAAGAACATTGGAAAAATAACTCCAACTATACATATGAAATCCTGGGGACTAATTTAGCTATAACCACGTGAGAGAGATCTTGGAGTCTGGAAACATCCACTCAGTGTACTGCAGCAGTCAAAAAGGCAAACAGAACACTAAGAATAGTTTAAAAAGGCAGAAAGAATAAGACAGAACATCTTATAGCCTCTATATAAATCCATGGTACGCTCACATCTTGACTATTAAGTATAAATGTGGTTGCCTCATCTAAGAAAAGATATATTGGCACTGGAAAAGGTTCGGAAAAGGGCAACAAAAATTATTAAGGGTTTGGAACAGGTGCCATATGAAGAAAATAAAAGAAGACTAGGACTCTTCAGCTTAGAAAAAAGGAGACCAATGGGGGACACCATAGTGGTATATAAAATCATGACTGGTGTACGAAAAAGTGAATAAGGAAAAGTTATTTACTTGTTCCTACAACAAAAGAATGAGGGGGTCACCAAACGAAATTAATGGGTAGCAGGTTTAAAACCAAAAAAAGGAAGTTTTTCTTTACACAGCATGTAGTAGGTTGGTGGAACTCCTTGCCGGAGGAGGTTGTGGAGACCAAGACTCCATGAATTTATCTAGTTCTTTTTCTGAACCCTCTTAAAGTCTTGGTCTTCACAACCTGGCCACTGCAGGATCCCATTGTGTTACAGGCTGGAAATGGATGCCAGGAGAGGGATCACGCTTTCATGATTACCTATTCTGTTTGCTCCCTCTGGGGCAACAGGCATTGGCCTCTGTCAGAAGACAGGATACTGGGCTGGATGGTCCTTTGGTCTGAACCAGGAAGACTGTTCTTATGTTCATATTCTGCTTAA
Organism: Carettochelys insculpta; assembly: GCF_033958435.1. Lineage (NCBI taxonomy): Eukaryota > Metazoa > Chordata > Testudines > Carettochelyidae > Carettochelys > Carettochelys insculpta. Next base: position 145,115,838 of record NC_134137.1, read on the forward strand.
ATAAGCTAATCAGACTCTAGCTTCATCCATTCTATATTTAAAGGGATTCATATCCTTTTTTTTCCTCTTTACTCTTGAGCTAAACCAAAGTCAACTTCAGCAGTTGGCCCCAGTTCTGTAAAGCACGTATGTCTATTACTTTCAACATGAGTAGTTCCACCAACTTCATTGGGACTACCCACAAGCTTAAATATCTTGCCGAATTTTGACTGTAATAACCCCTTAAGATTATATTGCTTCAACACTCATTCAGAGAGGGAATAGTGCCAAATGCAAAATTCCAAATGCCCATAAAGTCCTGATAGCCTGATAAAGTCCCCATATTGCTCTAGAGACTGAGAAGGCCCACAGCACAGACAAGATGCTAAAGAACAGCTATTCCAGGAATGATTAATCACATATTGTAATGTGGTGCTGCCAGGAAAAAGAAGCACAAACTTCATAAATCCTGTACGACATTTGGCTCAGCTAAATCAAATACATTTCATTGTGAGTAATAAAAAGTGACTAAATAGGTGTGATTCCTCTGGAATGGGCTTGCTGAGTGGTTCTAAGGAAGTCTAGGTGGAGGATCTGTGAGCCAAACACCCAGGGACGCGATGGAAAGCTATCCCTAAACCAAATGTGAAATTAAACACTTTCTTTACACTTGTGACTGGAATTTGTGACTCATTTATAGTCCCATAACAATACTATTTTCTAAAGCAGAAAGCTCTTCAAAACTTTGCTGTGTTCATCTCCTTCACGTCAAAAATCTCACCTTCCCCACACACCCTAACACCGCCCCTAGTAACTCCAGTAACATTAACATACCTACATTAATTTATATCTGAATTGAATCCTCACCCCTTATTCAGAAGAGTAATACTTCCCATGAAAACACCCTGGGGAGGAAAGTTTGGTAGCAGCAGAGTGAGAAAGGGAACTGGAACCATGCAAGCAGTAACTCTGCCTAGCATGACCTATAAATCCTTCTCAGTCTGCTCAACAGGAGCTCCAAGAGCGATGCCGTGGTGAATAGGGCTAAAGGCATCACAGATGCATGACCAAAAGAACAAGTGGGGCAGAGAGGTAATGCAGCATCAGGGAGTCCAAAATTACATAGTGCAGCCTGTTTTAGGGGCCACATTTTAAACAGATTTTGAAAAAATTGGAGATGGGGCAGCAAAGAGCCCAATGTTTTAAGGACTGAAGAACAATACTATTGAAAGGAGACAAATCTGTTTCGCTTCTACAAAAGAAGGCTCAGCAGACTTCAATTAAGTGTCTAAGTGCCTTCCTGGAGTGAAAATGTCAGGTATTAAAGGGCTATTTAACGTCACAGAAAAAGGCAGAACAAGACTGATGGCTGGAATGTGAAACCAGACAAATTCATACTAGAAATAAGGCATACCTATCTCAGAGTGAAGGTGATTCAACAGTGGAACAAACTACCAAAAACAAGTGACAGATTCTTCATTTCTTGATGTCTTCTAATGAAGCCTAGCTGCCTTTTTGACACGTGCTTGGATCCAAACTTAGCTACCGTGATATACAGGAGGGCTGGGAAATGGAGGAGTCATAGTCACTTCTGGCCTTAAAGTCTGCTACTTAACAGGCAGCAGCCTCTAGGTCTTTACTATACAGCTAGCTGGATCCCCAGATTCAGCTGTTACTAAGTGGGATCATGCAAGGGAAGCTACACAAATATCCAGAAAGGCTGGCTAGGGTGAGGACACCAGCCTTACAAGAGATGGGTGGGGGTGGCAGTGACATCACAAAGGCCTGTTGTGGGAAACTGGTGGGGAGGTGGTGACCTCATAAAGAGACTCTGACATCAGCCAGGTAGCACAAAGGTGCAAGGCAGAGACTCCCATACCTTTGCAGCAGTAAGGCTCCTTCTCTAGGTCTCTCCTGGGGACTGAGAGAGAATTAGGATCATTACATGTGAGCATGAGGAGGAACCTCGCTGGTGTTTTTCCCTTGCCTACTATTGAGTTTTTTAGATACTTTTTAGAAGGTAAGAGTCTCAGAGAGGTTTGGAACCTGTTCCATCAGATCCACCTGGTACCAGGTGAATTCTAGGCCTATAAATCTCTAGGTTAAGGTGATTTGATTTCCTACCAAGGACTTTGTCCTGTTGAATCAGTGGAGGCACTGGGGATTTTTCCTTTTAGACTTCCGTCTTTCCTCCTGCTCATCTTCTCTTGATTCTTTCCCATTTTTCCATTCCTTCTTGCCTCCACCAAGAAGGGTGTGTTGTGAATGTCGGAGTCCCTTGGAGTGGTGACCTGGGTCATCCTTTTGGACTTCTGCAGAAACCCTTCCACCTCCCAGTTCTCAGAGTCTTGATGCTGGTTGGCTATTGATAGGGAAGACTTAGGTCTTTTGTTCTCTTTTATGACCAAATGGGTCACAGGCAATCATGTATTTGATTGAAGCTGCTGCTTCTCTGAACATATTGTCGCTGCACAGTTTCTAATTCTCTCCAATGTTCCAGTTCTTCTCAAATACTTGCTCAGTGATAGCTATGAACAATTGTTGGTCTGTAACTCATTTGAGAGCATTTTATTCTGATCTGTCAGTATGCCCAAAGGAGCTGGCTAGGGCCAGGACAATCAGCAGTTGCAGGGGAGAGGTGGGTGTGGCAGTGACATCATAAAGGCCTGTTGCAAGATTTCAGCCTACTGGTCAAAGATGATGGAGATAATGACCTCACAGAGAGACCCTGACATCAGCCAGGCAGGACAGAGGTGCAAGTTGGGGCAAACTCAGATTTGTTCCTTATGGCTTTGTTGGAGGCCATCCCAAAGAGGTGGTGCTGTTGTTGCCGTGAGACACATCTCCTCTGGTGACCCATGGCTATCCCTTCTTTTGCAGGCTCTGCACAAATTCTTGTCTGACCTCAGGCAAGCCATGCTGCAGAACCCTTTGGCAGAGTCCCCAGACAGTCTCTAATACAGTGTTTTCCAAACTGTTTGGCATCATGCCCCACCTTTTTGATTTTTGAGCGGCCTCCACGCCCCCACTCTTCTTTACCGTCATCCAACCCCCGCTTTTAATCAAAACTTCAATTCATAATTTAAAATAAACACAAAAGCTTAATATAAAAATGTTATTTAAAATTAAAAATAAGCATGAATAATATTTTTGACTCCAACAATTTAATAAAAATGTAATTGAACATCAGAAACAAAATGAATTGAATGTGATATATGATGCTGCATTTTCTTCACCAGTTGGGAAATGCTAAGTTTGAAAGATGAAAGTGTACAACACAAATCGTTTTTGACATCCAGTCGAATTATTTGTCTTGTTTTTAAAGTGAGTAAACTTGAAAAGCTTTTTTCACAGGGGTATGTTAACAAAAACTGAAGAATAATACATAGCACTTATTCCCCATCTTTCAAGTACATAAGGAAATACTTTATCCTAAATTCCTCCAAGCTTGAGTTTTCGAAATTCTTTTGTACTGGAATCTTCTTTTATTTCAAGTGCTTGTTCTTGCAGTATATCACATCAACATTGAATGGGGATTGCTTACTAATTTATGAATGGGGTTGCCAGAAAAATTGTCTGGAAAATAGCAGATAGCAGACTCAACGGAGCTGTGTTGCCCCCTCCTCGAGCCGCACACCATCTGCCAAAGCCTTAGTGTCCCTCCCTCCCCCAGCCCTGGGGAGCCCTTACCTCCTGCCAGACCTTGCTCCCTGCTGGGCTGACACCAGCCCAGCCACAGGCTGCAATGGCTGGTTCCAGCCATGTGTTGGACATAGGCTGGGCCCCATGGGCATGAGCTCTGCCCCAAATGGGCTACTGGCATGGCCCTAGAGCTGCAGGCATGGCCCGTCCACCAGCCGCCCAAGCTGCCCACCCAAACAGTGGGTCAGTTCCTGAGTCCCCTGCTGCTGGGGCCAGCTGCCTGCCCACCAGCCAAAGCTGGGGCCAGCTGCCTCAGCCCCCCCACTCTTACACCATATCCTTCCCCTCCCTCCCCTGAGCCAGGCTTCCCCAGCCCCCAAGCTGCACTCCTTTGCAGGAGGCAGCTAGCTCCATGTAGGTCTTTGTCAGTGGCCTGGTTTTTGTAGCAGCTGCTCCAGTTCGCCCATATAAAATAGCAGGGGCTGAGAACTGGAAGCAAAGGCTGGCTCTTTCTTGGAGCAGGGGGAATGAAGGGGGGTGGGAGTGAGTCACCTTATGCCCCCCTGGAATTTCTTCATGTCCCCCGGGGGCATGGCCCCTAGTTTGGGAAACCATGCTGTAATACATATTGAAGGTGAGCAGTTGTACCTTGGCCCTGGGGAGAACTGAAAAGGAGAGACTAGAAAGTCATTTTCCAGTCTCCTCCTAGTCTGCATTCCAATGGGACACCCTTGGTCAGGCAGTGCTATGTTGTGCCCTTCTCCTTCAGGGACAAGGGAAGGAGATGGAACATCAAGTCAGGGCCCTTCAAATCCCCCACCTGAACCCAACCTCCCCTGTTCTCGCCAGGCAATCCAATAGATGGTGCTCTCAGGAGAGTCACAGACTCCTTCCTAGACAGCCATGTAAGACCAAAGAGACTCAGCTTTGCTCTCCTACCAGCACTGAGATTTGGTGGTGGGAGGCAAGGGACGTAATTGTCCTCACAATCACTTCCTTCCTGTGACTAAATGCTTTTGAACCAGCAAGGAACAAGGGGTCTCTCTCCATCCTGATGAACCATTCATGAATATGGAGTTCAGAAAGGTTGAGACAGTCCAGATACAGCACATTGTCCCAGTCTAGAGTGAGAAGGACAAATTGTGACAATCTCCTTCTCAAGCGCCATGACCAATGAATTTAATATTCCACTCTGCGCACAAAGTCTGCGACCTGGGGATGCGAGTGGGTGTGTTTGCATCACATTTGCACCAATCTATTGATTGAATTTAAGAAAGAGCTAGATAAATTCATGTCAGTTAGGTCCATAAAAGGCTATTAGCCAAGGATAGGAATGGTGTCCATGGCCTCTGATTGTCAGAGGCTGGAGATGGATGGCAGGAGACAAATCGCTTCATCATTGTCTTCGGTCCCCCCTCAACCCCAAACCCGGGGTATCTGGCACTGGTCACTGTTGGCAGACAGGCTACTGGTCTGGATGGACCTTTGATCTGAGCTGGTATGGCCATTCTTATGTTCTTATTCTGAACAGCATCCTTCTCCCACAGCATATCAACTTCCGTGTCTTGTCCAGCGTGTCCCAGGTCAGAGCCAAACCATAAGGAGCAGCAGAAGCCCATTCTGATTCACCACCCCTGCCCCAGAATTGGATGCAAGTGATCTCGGAGCCCAGCTGTAGAATCTGCAGCTGCAGGGGCTGTGTGTTGGGAGTGTTCCCCTTCAAAAGTCATAGTCAACACAAGAAATAAGATAGGCTCAAGTCAAATTCTTCTTCTCCGGGTTCAGTACGGGTTCAGGGATATTAAGGAGACCATGTTTCAACCTCTGCTCCAGCCCTGTTCATGCCTGGCTTTGGGTCCCTTCTTGTCCTCCTGGAGCAGCTGGGTATATAAGTCCTCATGGAAGGCCCTGTGCATGTCCCTTTTCTCCAAGATCCTTTGGGACAGGAGGTGCTCAGAGTCTAGCAGTAGCTCCTCTCTCTGTGTCTCCAGCAGAGCGACTTGGGGGGAAAAAAGAGACTCCTGGATCAGGGGACATTGGGAGCTGCCAATACAATGTTGATGGAGCCCCCTCTCCTTCCCTTCCAGTAGAACTCAGCACAGTTCTCCAAAATGGGGAACTTGGTGGCTTAGCTGCGACTGTCCATCTGTGACCCAGCCAAGGATATTGGCAGGCTGGCCAGGGAGGATATTTGCCAGAGCTATAAACTGGTGCTATGCCAGAGATAAGGAAATCCAGGTGGAAAGTCAGATCCAGCAGAAAAGTGACACTGACAAAAACAAGGAAATGGCTAAAGAAATGATCCACTTCCCATCAGAAACTGTCCCCCACTGGATAATGGGAGCCCTGTTGAAACTCACCAAATACTGTGAAGCTGGCATCAGCTGGAGGATAAGTCTCTCTCTCTCTCCTTCCTCCCCTACTGCATTCAGGGAGAATCCTTCTCTCCAGGCACCACCTCCACCCACCATAAGGAGCCCTGCTATTCTGTGGAGCCAGTGATACAAACCAGTGGGACCGGAAGAATGCAGCCACCAAAAGCTGACACAGAATCTGGCACTGAGAAGCTCCTAAGGAATAGCTGTCATGCGGAGATGGAGGGCTTGCAGGCAGGGGCACCTCTGACAGTGGGGTGGTGGTGGGGTCTGGCACTGGAGGTCTCTTGAGAGGAAGATGAGTCTATCCCAGAGTGCCAGTTGCACTAATCGTCCCTGATTTCTGGGGGCATCCAAGTCTGCCATGCCCTTTTTCTTTTGGGATAAGAGGACAACACAGACACAAAGATGAACCAGCTCCACTCCATTTGATCCTGTCACTAAGTGTTCATGGCTCTGCAAGGGCTGTGCCTTTTAGGGTGCTGCCAATGGGATGTACAACCCCTCACCAGGCTAGAAAGCAGGCATAGGCTGCTGGAATTCCCTCCACCCCAAACTGCCTCTGCAGAACCTGTTCTGGTTGGCAAGAGTTTCAAAGGGAGCGTGTCATGGCATGTAGGTTCCCATGTGCTAGCTCAGAAACCAAAGGGTTAATGCAGGTACTGCCAGCCAGTGCTTATTGGCAGACTTACAGCAGCTGAGAGGATCAAAGGGCTGGGAAACGGATCTGACTGGCTTCTAAAGAGGAGTGAGCAGAGTGGGGACAGAAACTAAGGTCAGCAGACTTCTAGAGAGCCATCGAGGGACAACATCCCAGAAAGACACAAAAATGCCAACAGATCAAGTCCCCGACAGACCTGAGCACCAAGTGAATTTCTCAATTATTAAGCACCAGGAGTGGGACAGACAGTCCCACTGAGCTGGGCGAGCGGGAGACATAGCCTCTTCCTTTTTGCCCAGAGGATGCTCCTTTGCACTGACACACCTGCCAGAGGCAGACAGCTCCAAAAGGGGAGAGTCTGACCTGCAGAGGTGCTGAAGAAGGGTGCAGCAGGAGTCCTAGCTGCCAGAGAGATTCTGCTAGCAGTATCTGCCCCAGGCCTGACAGCAGGGGCCAGCCTTTGCAAAGACTTGCTCTAACATTTGGAGGCTCCTGGGTGAGGCATGTGGCCATATGCCTAGAGGAAAGGAAGGGCCCAGGCTCCTATACTCTCCATCCATTTCATGGAGGAGACCCAGACCCCTTTTCCTTTGTCCACTGGGGAGCAGGAGAGGGTATAGGCATAATAAGTTCTGAGCCATTCACAGGAAATAGGCTGTAGACACTTTCTTTTGTGGGGATGTTGGACTGTACATTTTGTTGCACTCTGTTAATCTGGAACTCAGTTGGTGAACAGGCCTCAAATCCCCATCATTCAGCCTGGTTTATACCATGCCTCCCCTTATCCTCATCAGAGCTGCATTATGGGCAGCAGCAGTGTTTCCCGTAAGCTGTGTGTTTGTGTCGCTGCATAGGAAGCTTCAACAGCTACCCAGCTGCTTAGCAGAGCACCCTCAGAGAGGTTTGTTGTTTCTACTGGAGGTGCACATTCAAATTTTATTCAAAATTTTATTCCACACATGGATGAAAAAAAATTCACATATGCATAGAAAAAGATTAGAGCATGGGAGGACATAAGCCCAGTAGCAGCCAGAACAACATGGCACAATATGTGTTCTGTCCAAGGGAAAACTTGAAGCCCCTACAGGGGTGGTTGTTTTTTTTTCAGGAGAACATGCTCTCATCTCAGAACCAGGAACAGGCCGACAAAACTGGGCCCGGACAGGAACATTTAAATGACAGGATTGTTGCTGCTGCCAACCTTGAAGACAAAACTACTGGCCAAGTGGCAAGGATCATTCAAGGCTATAAATAGGACAAATGTAGTTGATGATGAAATCCACCATCCAGGGAAGAGAACCGTGAGAGAGGCTATACCCCATGACCCTACTGAAGTCTTGTAAAGACCAGGAGGGACTCTAGACTCCTTCTCATGCTTTTCACCAAAACCTGACTCCGGGCTTCCAGTGCCTTTAACCTATGACACCGGCAAGAAAAGAAACAGTAAACTCAGTGAATTGCAGCTCTCCCCTTGCTTTCGTAGCATTGCCAGAACATTCCAACAGCGACTACCATCGAGTATCAACCACTATGGGGAAGAAGCTCTCTGAGAATCTGACCAGGGCCTTATCAATTTCACAGCCACGAACAATGTGTTATTGCCTACGAAATGTTCCCTGCACTGTGAAATCTGATCTCACCATGCTGGAAGGAGCCTGGGACATCAAGCTGCTTCCTGGTGGGGAGCTCAGAGCCAACTTGAGAGAGAGTACAGAAGTGAGGGTGGAACCTACTTTAGCCCTGTCTTGAAGACAGCACAGAAGTGTAGGTGGCATTCTTGGGACCCTCTTCCCACAACTTTAAAAACTCCACCCCTGCTCCCCTCACCGTACATGACCCTATTTCAGGTCAGGACCTACAAGGTTCAAACACCATGAAATGTCAGATGTAAACTTCTGAAATCATGAAATTGGAAAATCTTTGGCTGTGAAATGGATGAAGATGCATGGTGACTTTGGTAGGGTCCTATCTGTGCCCTGTTCTATGGAAATAGTGGGAAACAGTCTGCCAGAAACTTTTGGCTGTGTTGAACTTCAGGGTCACTGGGGAAAACTCCACCCCTGGGCCCAGCCTTTCAAAGGTACCTGGAGCTCCACCTGCTTCTACTTTGGCAGCAGCTGCAGCCAGAAGTTCAGGCCCCTTTGAAAGGTTGTGGTAGTGCTGCTCAGGCTGTAAGGAAGTGAGGGGGAGACAGTGCCATGGTCTGGGCAGCATTGAGAGCTGACTGCCTGTGGCCCCACCCCATCCACTATTGGCCCTGCCCCTTCCACTATTGACCCCACCCCTTCCCAAGCATGGAGGTGGGTCCCCTCCCATCTTGACTCAGGACCCTCAGTGTCTGTCAGCACCACTGAAGGGGGTCCTAAGCAGCATCACTCTCTGTCCAGGTTTTCCCAAGCATAACCTCTTTTCGGTCCTCAAGTCTTCCTCTGCCCAGGTTTTGGAAATGTTAAAAAAAATCATGATTTTCTTTTTTCCCGGCCTCTAAGCTGGATGGTTGGAGAGCAGCTGCCACGGTCTGGGCACCCAGTCTAAATAGCAGTGACACTGCCAGCAGCAGCACAGAATGGAGGGTGGTGTGTGTGGTACGCCTCCCTTCCTTCTGCACTGCTGCTGTTGGTGGCACTCACCTTGGACCTGGGAGGCAGCACAGCAGTGGCCACTGGTAGGTCACCCAGCTCAGAAATCAGAGCCACCACTTGCAACAGCACAGAGCAAATGTTGGAATGAAATGGTATCGCCTCCCTTCCTTCTGCACTGCTGCTGGTGGTGGAGCTGTTTTCCAAGCAGGGTGGCTGGAGAACAGTGGCCACTGGCCAGGTGCCCAACTCAGAAGGTAATGTCACTGCTAGCAGCAGCTCAGAAGGAAGGATGGCATGGTATGGTGTTGTCACTCTCAGTTCTGTGCCACTGCTGGCAATGGCATTGACTTCCAAGCATGGTAGGTTCTTGACAGCCCTCCTTCTGCACTGCTGCTAGTGGTGGTGCTGCTTTCTGCGGTAGCCAACCACAGGACTATGGCCTCTGGTAACATGCCCTGCTCAGATGACATTGCCTCTGTCAGAAGTAGTACAGAAGGAAGGATGGTGTGGTATGGTATTGCTACCCTAAGCATGGGCAATGGGGAAACCCAGAGGCATGGTATGCCTGTCAAACATCAGCATCCCTGGCATTAAGTGGACATATATGTCTTTGTACAAACAAACCTGTTACTTACCCAGGAACAAAAATATTGTGTATGCATGCTGCTTGTAGCAGCCAGAATTTACAGACCCTTCTAGCAACTCTGTAGTCTCCTGCCTCCTTTTGCCTCTTCCTAAATTTCCTGGAAAAGCAAAACTGAAAGCCTCCAAAAGATGCTACATCTATGCAAAATTCTTTGCCTTAGGAACACAGCCAACCTTAGGTGGACCAACGTCAGGAGCCAAATAAAAAAATTATGAGACTGACTTAAAATAGTGCTGTTAAAGCGAAATAAACTATTCATAATGTATCTTTTTATGTCATTGCTTTATGAGTCTTGAGGACACAGTCGGGTCATGTTTTTGGCTTTTTCTCTACAACCTGAGGGCTTGAAACACGTTTTATGTGCAAGCTGAGGGTATATATTTTGACATAGCTGTGGCAGCATATCCCCTTAGCTTAGATGCAGCCAACATGCACAGGTGTTTTTCTGTTGGTGTAACAACACTACCTCCAGAAAAAAAGCCCTCTTAAAGTTATAGCTTGGGCAGTCATTCCTAGCAGTCAGAGCCATGGCAGTCAGACCCCAGGATTCAGAGACATGGGCCATGAGCTGGAGTTAGGAGTCCACGAGCAAGCCAAAAAGGCAGATTTCACTGACTCAGATGTCAAGGGCAGAAAGGACCATCATGATCAAACTGGCTGTCTGCATACTGGCTGCCACTAAACCTCACCCAATTGCTCCTGTAATAGACCCATGGTCTCTGAGTTACTGATGTTTTCAAATCATGATGTCAAGTTGTGGAGAATCCACCATTTATACTCGTTGAACCCAGCAAGTGATCTGTGCCCCATGTTGCACAGGAAGGCAAATTTGCCCACCTAACCCCCAAGGTCTCTGTAAATCTGACCCACTGCCAGTTCCTTCCCAACCCACACATGGGGTCAGTCAGACCATGAGTATTCTGGCAAAACCCAGCAGGCAAACCCCTGGGAAAGAAGTCTGTATAATAACTCAGAGCTACGGTGACCTGGTTTCCCTATGTTGAATATGGGACACCTGGTAAAATTACTCATACTCAAGCAAGTTCAAGGGCAATCAATCAGAATTATGCAGCACAAATGTTCAAATTAACATCAAATTGACTGAGCCCCTGTTACAAGGAAATGCTCTGTAGCTGGATTCTTTTTTATTTCCCTTATCTTTAAGGTTTGCATGGGAAGAAGTCACACACACACACACACACACACCTCCCACATAGGAATGAGGATGACTAACTCACCTGGACAAATTTACCCTGCCCAAAAAGTGATCCCAGCTTCTTTAGGTTTGATATCATCTGTGGATGACAGTTCCATGCCTGGATGGGCCCCTGGGATGGACTTCCCTCTGCTGGTACCTGGTGCTGTCTCTTCTGGAGGCAACATGTAGGGGCATGAAGGGTCATAGTCCTCCACTCTCCAGTTTTTTGTCTGGGTTCACGCCAAAGCACGGCCAACAACAGCTTCTCAGTGTGAGGGAGGGAAGAGATAGGAGCTGCTTCCAGTCCCAGAGAGGTGTGTGTTGAGGGGTGGGGTAGAGAGGACCTGACCTATGTATTGGAGAGGGCATCTCTTCCTTCCTGCCCCACTTATCCCACTGTTCTGTGGCTGGAAGCAGCTTGTCCCTTTCTGTCTGCACAGTATGAAAAGGCAGCTAACATCTCCAAACAGCTGCTGGCCACTGACATATCCCAGTTGCCTCACAGTCCTCAGCTAAAGCAGGGGCAGAAAAGGCATAAGCCCTACGGATGCCTTGCGCTCCAGGTTTCAGAGAATCTGTCTGCAGGGACTTCAGCAAACCTGGCATGAAAGATGGCTCCACAGGGGAGGGTGCCCAGGAAACAAAGCAACCCCGCACACCCTGGGAGCAGGACCTCAGGTGAGGACAGCATGTGAAGCATGTACTATGTCCTTGTCTGGAGAATTGATGCAGATCCTGCAGCATTGAGGTGCAGATAGACTGGAAATAGTTTCTTCCATGCCACTGCAGAGCTGGGGGGTGGGGGGAGAAGCTTCCTCAGGCCAGTGCTGTGTGGAGCTTTGGCTCCTCTCGGCCAGCACCCTGGACTGTAGGTAATTGAGCTTTCCCTGGGTGCCAGCCCCGCCATAGGCAGTGGAAGGATGAAGGAGCCTGCCATCCAGGCTGTTGGTGATCTGAATGCTTGTAGCAGGCCTGGGTTCTCTGCACAGTGCAGGGAATGGAGTGCATCCTGCCGGGGATGGGGTATATGAAGGAGCAGCAGGGCTGGGGGGTGAACAGGCACAGCAAGGAAAGGCCAGTGAGAGGAGCAGAATGTAAGGGGCTGATGGGTGTGTAGCAGAGGTGACATGTAACTGGCCACCGCCAGCCCACACTCACCACCACAGCAAGCAGTTAATGCTGGCTGGAAATGGGAGAGGGAATAATGGGGGCCTGCAGGCCAAGAGGGGGCACTGCAGGTGGGACTGCACTGGTGGACCAGGATGGGGAGTGGCCGGCTCTGGATGCTGCAGCTGTGCCAAACCACCAGCCTTGCACTCCTAGCCCCACCAGCCACTGGACATCACCCTCCCAATCCTTAGTGAAGGGTGTGCAACTGGCGAGCAGGGATCTGGCCAGCAGCGGGACCCACTAGTACTGACAGGAAAGACAAGACAGAAAATATGAGACAATTGGCCCATTGAAAAAAAAAATAGGGACATCTGCAGGAAGGCCTAAATACGGGACTATTCCTTTAGAAATAGGGCATCTGGTCACCCTAGGTAGGAACAAGGCTGCACACGGTCAACATTCTCATACACAGCATCACAGTGGGTTGGTGGCATTCCCACAAGGCAAGGGTTGTATAGGGAAATCTTGATTCTGTACAGCAAAATTGACACAACACAAGCTAAATCACTCTTTGCTACAGACTGACTTTGACTCCTATGCACTCTTTGTCATACAGTTAGGCTACTTCTCCATTGGCACAAAACTTTGAAATGGCCATGCAAATGGCCAAATCAAAGATTACTAATGAGGTGCTGAAATGCATATTCAGCACCTCATTAGCATGCCGCCAGCCGCAGCTCTTTGAAATTGCCACCTTTCGCTGCGATACGGCTCGTCCAGACAGAGGTCTTTTTCGAAAGGACCCCACCAACTTCGAAATCCTCTTATTCCTATGAGCTGATAGGAATCAGGAGATTTTGAAGTTGGCAGGGTCCTTTTGAACAGGACCGCCGTTTGGATGAGCCGTGCGGGTGAGAAAAGCGGCAATTTCGAAGAGCTGCAGCTGGCAGCATGCTAATGAGGCACTGAATATGCATTTCAACACCTCATTAGTAATCTTCGATTTGGCCATTTGCATGGCCATTTTGAAGTTTTGTGCCAGGGTAGACATGGCTTTAGCATCAAGATGAGGCAACACTAATGCCATTTGAAAGTAAGTCCAGCTGCTTCAGATTCGATATCATCTGTGGATGTTACCTACATGTATCAGTGGTTGCCAAGGCAGGTACAAACATCTCTATTTTAAAAAAAGTATCTAGCTATGAGACTATCAGGGACTGTTAGCACATATACCAACAAAACACTTAGCTTTGTAGATTACATTGTTCAAAGAGTTTGGAGCCTAAAGTATTTCCGCTGACTCAGTTTATTAATATACTAGATACAAATAGAAGAATATCTGCAGAAAAAAGGACTTAAGTGAATCCTATTTTAGAAACCCTTTGTTCTGTTGCCAAACAGATTAGCTTTTATTTTCTGCCCAGGGGGACTCTTCATTGCAGCATCATTGTGAAGAATTTCCTTTGAAAAACTTTAAAAGGGCTCAGTTGTTGGAACAGTTTTTAGTTGCTGGAGATTTCCATATTCAATATGAATGTCACGTATGGTGATCCACCTTGGAAATAGTCCATATGCATGACATCCTGGCTCCAGTAAAGTCAATTGCAAATTTACTGTTGACTATAACGAGGACAAGATTTTTCAATCCTGTATTTTACCCAAACATTTATTTAACCGATGCGATTAATAAAATTGTAGATTATCTAAAATAAAAGTATTGTAAAAAAAATCTTTTTTTTTCCCCTCCACTATTGAAGATTCATAGATGCAGACTGTAAGATCAGAAAGCACCGTCGTGGTCATCTAGCTTGACTACCTTGCACATTGCCGGCCACACAATCACACTGACACCTAAAAATGACCTCCTAAATTCTGGGTGAGTTAATGAGAATATAAGAATGACCAGACTGGGTCAGACCAAAGGCCCAATATCCCATCTTCTGACAGTTGCCAATGCAATGTGCACCAGAGGGAGTGAACAGAAGAACTAATCATCAAGTGATCCATCCTCTGTTGCCTGTTCAGTCTACACTTGTGCAAACCACTTTTTTTTCTTTTCATTTGCTCAGCTTGGACAATCAGGTCACTAGCACCAACCTCTGATGGGAACCTCACCACAATTTGTTCCCAAATGAAACATTGAGGGTTGGCAAAGAGCAGAATAATGTACGTCACATAGCCCTCTCCCCCACCACCAAACTAGAACTGAGTGAATAATTGATCCTGCAGTTCATTATGTAAGCTTGAAAGCCCCTCTGCCACACCATCATAATAATACCCAGTAATACATTCCTTTCAAACTAATTTGTTTTTGCTTTCCATTTGGACTGAAAGAAATGTTCTGAGTGTCAATTCCAAATGGAAAACATTTCTGGTTTTTGTTTTGTTTTGTTTTTTTGGGTTTTTTTGTTTGTTTTTTTGGCCACACCACACCTCTCTGCCACAGTCTACCCAAATTCACTAAGCATTTCAGTGCCCTTCCTCAAAATGCCTTTTCTGGTGCATTTTCTATTCTTGGAAATGCTCTACCCCGAACAGACTACAAGATCTGCTCAGAAACTACACATCCTTGGGCTTGAGCAGTCAGACTTGTGCCTTTGTGCTAACTCAGGCTCTCATGTAGCACAATGACTCCCCTGAAGCTATGCTGTCAGGACGTCCCAGGACGAGCCCTCCGGGAACTGAGGGTCTCCTCCTGCCATGGAGATGGAGAAGTATAATACAGTTCAGGTATAATATTTCATTCCTGAGCCTGTTGAGCTGGTTGGGGAAATATGTGCATTCTCCATACCCAGCCCTAGCTGTATCTATCCCCTTTACATTTATAGTTTCCTCTGTCCAACTGAACTAACTAATGGAAATTGGGAAGTTGTTGAATAGGTGGCTGAGCCTTTCCCATGCAAGAGGGGTGTATGTGAAGGCTCCACACAGAAGATGGCTCTCAGGAGGTGTGATTGGCCCTTGATTACTCCATTTCTAAAGATGACATTTGGCCAGGTCCTGGGGCTATTGCTTTAACTCTTGTGGGAGAAAGGCGTGAGATCTTTAATGGGCACCAATGGTGAGGGTCCCAGCTTCCCATCGCAGATAGAAATGATTTGGGTCAGTACTACAATATTCATTTAGGGATCTTGACCTACCCAAGTGCTGGTAATGTATGAAAATAATTATAATAATTCTGCACATCACTGTACTGAACTAATTCTGTTATTTTATTCAGAAGTGGAACCTCGTTGTATATCTAGCCAAATTCGGCATAATTTTTAGCATGGGTAACATGCTAATTTTTACATTACTTTAAATATGCATGAAACCTTTCATTACTAGACCATAATTCAGTCATATATCTGGCTAACAACTTATTCGGTTTCCATTAGTGCTGAGAATCTGGAATTATTCGGACTGAGTTTATTCATCCTGAGTGATTTCCCAGTATTAATAATATGGAACACTTACTTCATAGAGTCAAAGATGATAAACTCATATTTCACCCATATTTCATGTCATGCAACCGCAGGCACTTTGTAGTGCCTGCGCTACTTCAAAGTCCCTTGACTTGGTTTGACGCTTCAAAGTTGCTGTGGGGGAAAATTAGCCCAATGAAGTGCTGTGT
Source organism: Carettochelys insculpta (assembly GCF_033958435.1). NCBI lineage: Eukaryota > Metazoa > Chordata > Testudines > Carettochelyidae > Carettochelys > Carettochelys insculpta. The sequence continues at coordinate 145,131,644 of NC_134137.1, forward strand.
ATTCACTGCAGAACTTCACTAGTAATCTTCTGTGGCCCTGATTACCATGCCCCCTTCAAAGTTGGCGGCAAGTGAAGACCCAGCCTTTGTGTAGCATTCACAAACTGAGCCTGACTTCTATGAATGGTTTTGTGTTTGTGAGTACTGTCTGAATATTCTGGACAAACAAGCTACTGCAAAGTTTGCAAAAAAAAAAAAAAAACTTACCTTGCTTGTGATACAGTGTCGATTACATGAAAAAAATGCATTGAATGACATGACTGGAGCTGGTGGGAATTATCTGACAAGCAACGTTTTTCTTGCCAGAAATGCTGATTTGTCAGAACTGAAACTGTTCATGAAATACTTCAACATTTTCAAAACAATTTTGAAAAATCCCAACTGATATTTTTTCAGACTTTCCATTCACAAAATTTGTCAAGATTTCAACATTTCCCCGTGATTGAAAAACATGTCAATACTGCAAAAATTTTCATGGGCTGGGAAAACAATTTCCTGCCCAACTCTAAAAATGACCCAATCAATTAAACAATAGCAGAAAAACTTAACCAATCATACATTTACAGAAAGAACCACATAGATGTGTATTTTTCACTCTTTGACCCTCTCGCTTTGATTGTATCACTCACCTATTTGTGTGACAAGGATGAATTAATTTGTGCTATTTCTGTTTCCCTTGGTCCACCTGCATAATTTCTGTTAATACTAAGAGGAGTGATCACTAACCTGAATCATTGTTTCATATTCAAACTGCTCCCAAAATTTTGTATTTTTTAAAAACACTGTGATAGCTTCTTTGGCCTCTGGGGATCCTGCTTTGGGGTTGTTTGTTTTGTTATTGGCTTTGCTAAACAATATACACCTAACATTATATGAGAGATCTGTGTTTACCATAGTACTTCCCACAAGGTCAAAAAGAGGAAGTACCGAATATACTGACCAAAATTAGTATTTTTCACTTGCAAAGTGTTTTTCAGTTCACAGATATTCAAGTGCTCTGTCAAGGTAGTGGAAAATCATTATTCCCATTTTACAGATGGAGAAACTGAGGCAGAAGGGTGATATGACTTTCCTAAGAGCAAAAGAAACATTGTCATTTGCAAAATAAATCTACATTTGCTCATCCCCAGCCCTAGGCTTAATCTAGTGGATTACAAGTGTTTTTATCTCACATGATTTATAGCTCAATGCTTTCACCAACAGGTTCAGAGAAGCACTGCCCATTCAAAACGAATCTCCAGAACTTACTTGGCTTGGCCATCATGTATTGTCATAGAGATGAAAAGATAACAGCAGAACGGTAACTGCCAAGTCTAAAACTGAGGCTTGATTTTTAAAAATTAGATTGATCCAGCTATTTCATTTAGGGCCATGAAAAATGTAGAGCCTTTATTAGGTCAACCTAACTCCTGTTATAGAAGCAGCTAGGCTGATGAAATAATTCTCCCATCAGCCTAGCTACTGCCTCTTGGATTGGATTAATTACACTGATTATTTTTTAAAAGCCCTTATGTTGGTATAGCAACCATCTACACAGTGGTGCTAGAGTGGCAGATCTGTTGTAATGGCTGCAGTCAGTAATCCCTCTAATTTTTTTCCATCCATGGGTGGAATAAATTTTGTTAAGTGCACCAAGGAATGTGTGGGTATGCATCACCAATGGAAAGACATGCTGCCAGCTGTGGGTGTTCTGCTAATCAGATGCTAATCTGAATCTCTCTTGGGTGGCTGTCCAAGTGCTTAGATTACAGGGAGCGCTGGCTGTAACATAGATATACGCTGAGAACAGCTGTACCTTTCATATATGATGTGATTGCTTTTACTCCATTTGCTGATTTGCTGAGAGCTGGTGGAAAAGGGGCCATTTCCCCTCCATTATTTTGTATGATTATTTAGTCTCAAAGGGCTAGCCAGGTTAGTCTGTAGCTTCAGAAAAATCAAGCAGTTCTGTAACACCTTAAAAACTAGCAAATTTATTTTTTTAGGTAATGCACCTATGTGGGTAAGACTGAAGAAGTGGGTCTTACCCATGAAAAGATCATTACCTAATAAAATAAATCTCTTGGTCCTTAAGGTGCTATAGGACTGCTTGTGTTATGTTTCTTTAATTTCCCTCAAACATTTGTTTAAAATTTAAAAATCAAGATTTTTGGGATGGGTAAAAATCAAAAAGAGGAAGCCAAAGTGGAGAGAACCCAAAAACTGATATCCAGGTAAAGTATTTTTCCTTAAATTTGAAAGGAACAAAAAATTCTTAGGAAGCTTTTCATATAATTTGAAAGGGTGATTGGTGTTCAAAACGGTTTCATTTTCCACCAGCCCTAGTTTTGTCTCATTCATCAGCCAGCAGGAGACACAAGAATGTTTTCACTGCACATCTTTCAAGGTGCTGACAGCAAACTATTACATGCTACAGTAGATTTTCCAGAAAATATACAACAAAGCAGCCTCAAGAAGAATTAAAAAGAAAAGTCCAGTAATTCTTGAAAGGAAACCTCTCCATAAACTAGAATAATTATATGAATTATGATAAACAGCTGGAGGAAGTAAACTTTTCAATTGCTTTAGGCAGCCTCCATTTTTAAATGGAAATAACAGGAACAATGGAGTTACACTGCTTTATTGTATCTTAGCTTATGACCCACATGTTCCCATAAGAAATGTAACTTGGTACTATCAAGGGAATAGTTCTGCATACTGCGCTAAGGAAATAGCATAGCATTGCCTGAACAATTCACCCCAGCAGAATGCAATTGAACTGTACATTTTAAAAAACACCTGTGCTGGGCCTGGAAACAGGATGGCTTTTCTAGCAGCTAATGCACCCCATCCAAAACCATGAGTTATTAGGGATTCTTATCTGATTGTACAAACATTCATACTTTGCTGGATTTTTCACTGTAATGGAATCTGAAGATCATGGGCTCGGTTCTCCTCTCACTTGTATCAACGGTAATCCAGAGTAACTGCTTGGAGGCCTTTATAAACGAATGAATAACTTGGAAAAGTGAGGGGAGAATTGGGTCCTGAGGGCTTGACATCTCCTTCCTGCCATTGTTGTTCAGATTAGGATTTCAAACAAACCTTAAACGGCAAACGTCTATGTCATTGGGGAATGTAGGATGAGGTCAGGGAGGGAAGCAACAGGTGGAAGGATGAGTGCAAACTTGTCTTTTTAAATATATATCAGAGGATGGAAACTATACTGATAAAAGAGATGGCAGGTTTCCATCCACCCTATATTCCTGAGCACCATTTTACCACCCTGTTCTGTCCGTCTCACAGCATTCTCTCTTGGAAACAGCATTATTAACAACAAGCCTACAGCAGGACAATAGTGATGAAAAAAGTTAGAAAGAGTTACAACTTTCCTTATAACTGAACACACCAGAATCTCACTTGTAAGGCTGCAGAACAGAAAAGTTATCCCTACAGGATGGGTGTGGGGGGGGGCCGGAGAGCAGGGGGTGTTTAATGATGAAATTTTCACTAGCTTATGAAGACTGGAACAACTTTTGTGAACACTTAAGGCAATAAGCCCCCCACCCCCTATTTTCAGTAAGTGTTTGTTGGTGAAGGGAGCCAGGCTGAGAGGAATGAACAGTGAAATTCTCTGTTTATCCACATACTGAGCACAATTATACCATTCCTCAAACAGCCTGTTCTAGAGTGGAAACACTGATTCTGTGTCCAGCTAATGTTCAGCCACACAGGAAGAGAGGGAGTTGGCTATTTGGGAGATGTGGCCCCTGGAGCAAATTAAATTGGTTTTTAATTCAATGGAGTTGTTTGGGACCTTCACTGGTGTAATTGAGGCCTTGTGCACACTTGAAATCTTAGGCTGACATAGCTATGTTGCTAAGGGTGTGAAAAATTCACTCAACTCAGAGCAGGGCTACGTGAGACCTGAAAGAAAATCCTAGGTATGCAATTCCAGCTATGACAATTGCACAGCTGGAATCTATGTATTTAAGACCAAGGTGTTCCACCAACCCTCACAGATGGGACAATCTCATGTGCCTTCTATTGAAGTCAATGGAGAACTGCTAGAAAATGTGGAACAGTTCCCATACCCAGGAAGTCATCTTTCTGCTAGAGTTGACATTGATGTGGAAATCTAGCATCATCTGAGCCTTCAAGCTCTGCTTTTGCCCACCTGAGAGAAAGGGTTTTTAAGAACTGGGACATCTACCCCAAGACAAAGGTTCTTGCATACTGTGCAGTGGTTGTTCCAAGGCTACTGTATGCATGTGAAATCTGGACAACATACAAGCATCGGCTGAAGGCACTGAAATAATATCATCAATGCTGTCTCAGGAGAATCCTAAATATCTCTTGGAGGGGGGATAGGAATACTACTATTAGCATCCTGGAAAAGTCAAACACGACCAGCATTGAGGCCATTATCATTCATCAATAGCTTTATTGGACTGGTCACGTGGTTTGGATGTCTGACCAGTGCCTCCCAAGACATATTCTGTTTTTCCGAGTTGGAAGGAAGGACAGAGGAGCACTGGGGGGCAGCAGAAGCGATATAAGGACATGGTGAAGGCACACATGAAAAAATATAGCATCGGTGTCAACACTCGAGAGAACCTTGCCCAAGACTGTCTGCAGTGGAGATGGGTAATCGATTGGGGGGGTGGGAAATCTGAGCAGTCCCACTGCAGTGCAGACCAGAAGAGGTGAAGAAAAAGAAAAGGGCATCAAAAACTGCCCTGGGCCCCTCCAAAAACTACCAATACCTGCCCTTTCTGTGACAAGATCTGCAACTCCAGAATCAAGCTGATCAGCCGTCAACAGACTCACAAATAGGAGTGTGACATGAGGATGTCCTACTCATATTTGAGTGACTGCAAAGAGAAGATCTATGACTGACTTATCAGGCCATCCTCACAGACGGAGGTCAATGGGAGAAACTCTCCTGTTGACCTCCCTTACTCGTCGCAAGAATGAGAAGTACCAGGGTCAACTTCAAGTCCTGATGGTTCAATGTAGCCTGTTCCCACTAAGTGTGCTAAATCAAACCCTGGAAGATAGACCAAAACTCGGTCAATCTTCAGGTGAGTGTAGACCTACACTGAGAGATGTAATTAAGACAACCTAAGCTCCAGCGTAGCCACAATTCAGTTGGTGGAAGTCGTCTTCCATCAACCTACCTACTGCCTCGAGAGGGGGTGGATTTACTACAGGGACAGGAAAACCCCTTCCACTGCTGTAGCAACCATCTATTTTACAGTGAGGTAGCTGCAGCACTGAGGCTGTCATGCTTAGCTGGAGAGCTGAATTCGGGTTAGTAGGCAGCTATGGCTCCTGGCTAATTAGAACAGAGACTGGAAACGAGCTTATTCCCAGTTTGTCTTTGAGTAGTGTTCCATGCCTGGCTGCTCTTCACAGTGATGCCAGTGATGGCCCTCCCAAGAATGACTTGAGTAAACAACTCAATATGGTAACCTTATGTGCATTGTCTATGCAGTCTGACTATGCTTTCTGACATAGACCATTTATAGTTCACCCACACTGAGGTTCAGCTAGCTGAGACGGATGTGAAGTACTGCACCTAACGGAACTACTCCTGACTTACCCAGGTGTAACTCAGAACAGAATGTGTGTTTCATTTTATGGCAGGAATCTCCAACTTTTCCCATAGTACGGTCAAATTTTAATTGTGACTCTTAGTAGTACAGTAGCACCTAATAAGTCCAGTCATGGACCAGGACCCCACTGTGCTGGATGCTGTGCAAACAAAGAATAAAAAGAGCTTTCAGTCTGACTATGAGACAGGAAACGACGCGTGGATGCAGACTGGGTAAACAAAGGAATTATTGGTCAGCCTGATAACCTGTGGGTCTCAGCATACCAGCTGCCAGTTGTCAAGGTTATTTTTGTAATCTTAATAGCAGAAGACTGTGTAAATAAGTGGTGATGGAGGCTAGTGTCATGGGCCCACCAGAGAAAGCAGTCAACTTCTGATACTGAAAGAGAAATGATAGAATTGTCCCTATTTATCCAAGTGGTGGGTCTAAGTTTTAGCCCGGGGGGGTTTTCAGTTGGGAGTAGAAATTTGTGGGAGCCAAGTATTTTGTTGATATAATCTTGTTTATTTACAAAGAATGTATGGGGTATTATGTCTCTGAACATACAATGATCCACAAACCAAAGGAAACAGTGTCTTAGCTTACCAGCCCCCAACCCTCTTTTGGCCAACACTAGACCCCAAAGTCTTCCCTCTCTTCAGCCTTTTTCCACCCCTCTCTCTAGCATTTTTCCAGGGTCACATTGTACTTAAAGGTTCCTGCTCAGCTTTTCTTGCCTTTTTCCTTCTGCCTCTTTCAGTCATTGTCTTTGACCTCAGTATCTGTGTATTCTCCACACATCTACTCCACAAAAATACTTAGCCCAAAAACTCTAGGGTGGAGTCATACAAAGCTGTATTCGGATGCTTTTGTGTTTACAGTTATGTTCACTGAAGGGTGAATTCCCAGCTCTCAACCTAGTGGGGTTTTAAGCCAGCCCATGACAAGAATTGATCTGGCACGTAGCAATAGGTTGGATGGGGAAAGGACCAAGCAGGCTGGAGGTGGAGCAGGGTGGGGGATGGAGCTGGAAGTGGAGCAGAGAGCCAGAGCAATGACTGGGGGCAGACCGGGCCTTGTGGAGGGGTAGGTGAAGGCAGAGCGGGGCATGAGGTGGACTGGGGCTACAGGGAGACCATGACTGAGATGGGACAGAGCTGGGTGGGGGTGGCTGTAGGCTGTTATTGTTTCACTCTCTTTAAAGGTGCTCCCCCACAACCACAATGGTCTGGGTGGTTGCCAGTGTCAACCTCCCCGAGCCAGTCCTAGATGTGGAATAGATTCTGACTGAGCCATAAAAGTCATACGGTAGAGAAAATGGAGTCAGTGGAAATTCATGTCATGAACCCATCACCTCTCACATTTGGCATCATGCTCACTCATCCATTTGCAATCACACACCAGGCCCCTCTTGTCCATCTGTAGTCACTTGGAGCGCTGTCATCTCTCACTGGTCAATTAGATATCATCCTTGTTGCAATTTCTTTTACCTAGGAAATGAGTCATTGTACTTTTGGCTTCTTTTAATATAAATTAGTATCTGAAAAAGGAGGCAGTACACTATGATCAGTTAAACATCAACAGCCCAGCCACAAATGCTCTGTCAACCTCGGATGAGAGCCACTGCTCATTGAGGTGGTTTTTGCTGAGCTGTTGAGAGATTTAGAAGTCAGGAGGAATAAAGGCAGAAAAGAGAAGAGCTATGTCAGTTGAGCAATACCCTTAATAGTTCAGTCATTCTGATCTTGCACTTAGTTTGCTATAGGGGTTCCACTGTTTGCTCCACCGAATCCCAGCTTGGATTCCCAACAGCCTTAAAATGATCATTGCACATACATGGGCTTCAATGGTAGCCAAACAGTCGCAGCGTCCCTGAGGAAAACCTTGTCTAGTTCTGCCATACGTTGTAAAAGCTGCATGTTTTTGTGACTGGTGTAAGATTGCTGGTCTTACAGACCCAGCAAAATGCTACAGAGCTACAAAAGCCAAGCTTTGAAATGGACGTTTTTATTGTATAATGAGGCATTGAATCCAGTACTGTAGAATAAACAGAATTTTGTTTTCGAAAATGTCCATACAAATACCATGAACAGCAAACCGTTCCCCCCATCAGAGTCCGTACAGAATACATATTGCTTCAAAAATAAACTAAAAGGGATGGCCAGACATTTGATTTATAGCTAATTTATCCGTACTTATATATGAAAAATTACATATGTTTGTCTGTGTGTGCGTGTATATACACGCACACACACAGAGCACTGATAGAATTAATAGTTCATTTGAAAATGTGGTTTGGTTTAAAATGAAATACTGCATTATTTATGGAAATGGAAATCTTACAGTAAGGACTACAACTGTGGACACCAGACAATTTTTCCCCCACTCAGCCAAAAAACATTGTCAATGTTTGAACACATGGGTGGTGTTTAAATGAAAGAAAAGGGGTTGGGGGAATGCTTTCAAATATTTGTGATAGTGTTTTCAATCCAGTTTCATCTCTGCAAGCCTGTATAATCTAATATAGAACTGGTGTCAGTTTGCCTGTTTCTGAAATTACTTTCCAGATCTACTTAATCATACTTCTGTGACCAAGGGTGGTACACAACTGTGCCGCATATAATTGTAGTAACACACACTATTCTGCTAGGCAGAAAGTTGGCATCTGTCCCCTGATGTCCCCATTACCTTCTTACCATTTTTAAAAACAAATGGTGTGCTGTCTGTTGTGAATAATGACTTTCACACTTTTCCAACTGCCTTTCAGTCAGTCATACAGTCAGCTGAATGTAGGCAAGATCAGCTAAACAAAGTATATCATGTCACATTGGTAGTATCACACTGGTTGCTCAAAACACTGTTTCCAACATTTAAGTTCTTGGGGGTTGGACCTTTTCTAGATCATCATAGACATTCAAATAAGCACTGTGGCATAGCGTATGTACATATTTTTCCTTACATAGGTCAACTCAAAAAAGGTCAGTGGCTACTCTCTTATAACAATGAAATGCTGGCATGGCAGGAAGCAATAAAATGGTTGAAACCAACATGTTGTCAGAGATACTTTACTCCATTCATTCCAGAATAAATGGGTACGTATTGTGGAATCAAAGGAACATGAGCAGCAATTAGTCTCTGTTTAAACAAAACCTGGAGTCATGTATTCATTATCCTCCTCATAAGTTTTTCATATTACTATTGTAAGGCAAATTATAGTACATCTTTGTACCTGGAGAGTCAATATTTAACAAAATCAGAAGCCAAGCTTGTGACCCTTTCATGTTGGGCCCATTAGTGAACAAAGTGCATTAAAGTGTCATTTGCAAAGGACACCCAAAGCAAGGTTTCAAATGACTGAGCCAACCCTTTCTTTATGCTTGTATTCCATTTACCCTTATTCCACAAAGCTAGGTTCTCATCCTTTCCATGTTTTCAACAAAACCCTTTTCACTGTTTCTCCGGTCCATCTTTTAAAGGCATCATACCGTCTTTCATACATTTCAACTATTTCTCAAGAATCTCCCAAAGCATCATTTACACAGAAGTATTGTAATAATCACAAAGGACCCTTTTCATTTAAAAATTAGTCAGCTTTTGGATATAGTTTGTACAGCTTCTACTCATCTCAGTGGAGTTGCAGCAAGAGTTAACTCAGACCCCGTATGTGCAGGTGAAACCTCAGACAGATCTATGTTACTGCTGCAGATTTGCCATTTAGAAAGAGAGCTCTATCCCTTCAAATAACCCAGTACAACACCACATATTTTTTTGTTTCACTGGCTGATTGTATAGTTCAGTATAATACTTCTCAATGCAACACACATATACCAGATAGCTTTGCTCTTCTTTAGTGATACACTACAGTGTGATACACTGAAGCTCTTGCAGTTACTTGAAAATCAGTTGTGAGCAGTCCACCTCTCATTCCAAATGTTCAAACTTGGACTGTTGTGGTGTGCCTGTAAACTCATGGATATGTGCCCAGACCTCAGTCATCAGAATGATGCCACCTCCAATTACAATGGACCTGAAGTGGTTTCATCATCTTATCAAGTGTTCAGATAGTCAGACTTTGGACTGGTTGCGCTGATCCAGTGTGGCTAATTTTCTGAGATGGTATCTACAAATCCTCAGCGATTTTACTGCACTTCTCAGACAAAATTCAAGCACTGATAGATGGAAATCATTCCACTGACATCAGGCATTCCATGTGAATAAGTTTAATGCGCAGGTCTACTTGTGATCATAAGTAAATAAGCCCTTCTTCTTTTGTTGTTCTGGATAACTCCTTTGCTTCCTTCTTTATTTTATTTCCCTTATTTCATATGCACATTCTGGTGTTCAAAACTGAAGTTGAGAGATGCTGCATACAGTGAGACTGGAGTTTCATGTAACATCAATAGTATAGCAATGTGTCCACTGCACAGTTTCCAGAAACAAAACTCCTTCTAGTTCCCCTCTTGTCACAAAAAACTCTAGAAAAGGCTTCTGAAATTTTAGTGAATGGGGCCCTTAGTGTGCAAAAACACTGATTTATAATCCACATAGCCAAACTGGGGAGTTCTTTATATAAATAATTTATAAATTTTCCTATAAGAGACTAAATACAAAATAGTTCTGAGAAATTATTAAAGCCATTCCTTGCCCTTTAATACAAAATACACAGCAAAATGAGATTCCCATTTTCAGTTCTGTCTGGAATCACTTGGGATGTTTTCTATGCCAAATATTCAGATAGCTCCAATCAAGGTTCTGTGGGCTGTATTTTTGCAGTCCACCAGAAAGCTGACATTATATATCCCTTTGCTTTTAGCAGTCATGGAAGCTGTTCAGTGGAGTCCAAATGATCTGGGATAGGCAGGCCGGTTATAATTGTCAAACATTTATTCCACACTGTGAATGTGGGGCACACAGGTTGTGCAAATGTTATGTCAAAGGTGTAAAGGTGTAGAGAGTTCAAAGCATCATAAAAGGCAAGGGAACCATTGTCATAGTCCAGCAAAATCCCAACACGACGGAGGTGAGGAGCAGGTTCTATAGGAATTTCTTTGCTGTTGTGTCTCACCACCCAGGCATTATTACAACGGCAAAGCACCCAAGAGGCAGAATTCTTTCCAATCCATTCATGTTTTGGGGCTGTTTTGTAAGAAATGCCAATTGCATACCTGTAAAACAAAAACAGTTTAGAAAACAAATGTTTTCAAGCATGCTGTTTTTTATCAATAAAGGCTAAGCTTTACTCTGAAAGACTCTAAGGAATGCATTGTTCTTTTTCTGTTTATTCATGTTAGATTCTTATTAAGTAAAGGATAATCAAAATGTCATGCTTAATTAATGTTCCTCCCTACTCCCAGTGTTGTGACTGGCAGGTCATGCAAATCTTGTTGCTGTTTACAGTTTGCTGTGGCAATTTTTGGAACTCTTAGCTAACGATAAAGGACCATTTCTATTCACAAGGGCTACAGTTAACACGAGCGAGTTTTACCAAGAAAATCCTAGTTTTGTCAACAAAACTGATGGAACATCCACACACAAAATGGCTGATCTACACGAGCCCCTTCCTTTCAAAAGGAGCATGTTAATGAGTGGGTTCAAAATATGTTAATGAGGTGCTGCGATATATATGCAGTACCTCATTAACATAATGGCAACTGCGGCAATTCGAAAATGTGGCTTTTCGAATTGCGTGCTGCCTATGGAGACGGGACCTTCCAAAAGGACCCCCACAGTTTTTGAAAGCCCTTCTTCCTAACACCAGATAAGAAGAAGGGCTTTTGAAAACTGGGGGGTTCCTTCTGGACGCTCCCGTCTCCACAGGAAGCATGCGATTCGAAAAGCCGTACTTTCGAATTGCCGCGGCCACCATTATGCTAATGAGGTGCTGCATATTCATTGCAGTGCCTCATTAGCATCTTTTGATCCCGCTCATTAACATGCCCCTTTTGAAAGGAAGAGGCTCATGTAGACACAGGGAATGTGTTTTGTTGACGATTTGTCGACAAATCTCAGTACTTTCACCAGCAGCATTCTGCCTTTCAGCCATGAGGCATAACACTGCTGTTGACAGATTCTGTCAACAAAAAAGCTGTGTTGATGTTCTGGGGCAGGGGGGCCTTCTCTAGACAGCCAGGGCATCCAGAACAATGCACAACCCTGTCTGCTGTGTTTCCGGGTGCCTGTTTTGTCGACTGAGCCGAGTACATTTCTGACTGGCTTCTGTGTGTGTGGCTGCACTCTGTTGACAGAAGTTTTTTTGGGAAATCAGTTCTGACAGTGACTTCTGTCATCAGAGGGCTGTAGTGTAACCATAGCCATGGGAAACTGCTATGTGCTAAACAACTCAGAGTTCTAATCCTTCATCTGGACATTCCCATCCTGCAAAAAGACATATTAATGAACTAAAACCAAAATAACTCTCTCAGGGATGGACAAAAATTTTTCACTGGGGTGGTGGGTGGGGCATAATGAACTTTGATAAGCTCTCAGAGGCCACACGTTTCTTTCCTCGCTATCATTTTTCTATTGCAGGGGCGGGTAAGATAACACTCAAAGGTAGATTCAGTCTGCAGGATGCCTCTTGCCCTCATACAATTTATATCCTGCTGCCGGAATAGTGGTGAAGGCTGGGATCCATGAATCCTTCAAATAGACGCAGGAACCCCAAGTGGTGGCCAGGCAGTACAGTAGCAGTGGGTGCCAATATGTCTCTAAATAACAATAATTCAAAAGCTCCAGACTTGTGGCTCCCAGCTGCTGCTGCTACCATGCTGCCTCGGGTTCCTGAGGCTATTTAAAAAAAACATCTGCAGCTCCTGGTCCCTGCTGTTATGCCAGCAGTTGGATATAGATAGTATGCAGGCCAGATACAGACTATGGGACAGATCCAAGTGTTAGGTGGATCTTGCCAACACCTGATCTGCCACTAGTGCTGCATCTGCTGCCAGTGTGCTCTCTCCTTGGTGCTTTAACACATGGAACAGCAGAAAAGAGAGAGAAAGCATCGAAGTGTACATGGAATGTCCATTTCTGCCTTCACAGAACCTCTTCTGCCTGGTCTTTGCCAAGCTTATTGGACTGAGCACTGGGCCATGTGAGGCAGCTGTGGGAGATAACATTCCTTTCCCAAACAAGAATTAGAGTTGGTCAGATGTCCTGGCGAAATGGACTATGACTTCCATAGGAAGTCACACTATTGGACACCCAGCGTGAAAGCTTGATTTCCCCTGTAGGAAAGAAGCTTGTATGGCAGGAGCAGAAGCTAACTTTAGATTTGTGTGTGTTTGTCATATATCAGCTGTGTTTTGTTGCTTTATGCTAAATACGCTATTAAGAATATTTCCTGCCTTTTAGCTAGCATCATTAGCGATATGAATTTTTCTTTTTAATGAAGGGTGGGTACTCCAGGCCTCACAGATTTTGCATTCCTTTTATTTCTAGCACTATCAACACTCTTGACCTCATATCACAGTTTCTCTCTTTCTGACCAAACACACTGAGTGCAGTTATCTCCAGCACCTACAAACTCTGTCTCGCATGACAGCTGATGGGGCTCATTCACGAGTAAAGGGATGCTCCTCCGTTTATCCCCTACACCCTGCTGCGGAACATGTACCCTGGCATTCCTATTTTCTGTAGGCCTGGAGATATTGGAGCCAAATCTGACTCCTCTCTGTAGCAGTTGCTATTGGACCATCAAACTGCCTTCATGTTCAATCTGTTATTGAAGAATGATGTTTCAGTTAAGTTTAGGAAGCACTGACATGCACTTTTTCATGGTGCTACACTTATTCAAAATGAGATACATACCACGTACTCCCACTTATAACCACTTCCCAGTAATGCCGTCCACTATCAATAAACACATTTCCAGCCACTCCATAGCTCCCTTGGCTAGTGAATCGCTCAGGTGTGTGGCTTTTTTTGGAAGAAGTTTCATCACGCTCCACTGTCAGATTATCATGTGACACCTTTAACTTCCTGTGGGCAGATTTGGGGTCCAGTTTAAATGGCTGGCCTGGGAGCACAGAAAAGGATGACAAAGGAAAGGTTTGTTTAATTTTAATAAACACACAAAGTCATATATGTGGATAATAAAATCTCTATGTTAAACAGAGGTGACTATATAATAAAATACATATTCTCTTTTACCCTGGACTAAAAACAGGTCCAGGCTTAGATATACTGGACCAAATTGCCTCCTAGTGCAACAAAAGGATGATCCTTGCCAATTAGTGTTCAGATGGTACTTGCTACATCTAAGAAGAGCTCTGAGTTAAAGTCACACTCACTCTCTGAGACCAAGGGCTAACTGGATTACTGTAAGGTTTCGGAGGTAGCTGTATCAGTCTGTTTCAGCAAAAACAACAAGGAGCCCTCTGGCATCTTAGGGTAAGGCTATACAGCAAAGTTATTGCACTACCCTAGCGCTTACACAACACAATGGGTATTTAGAAAGAATTTCAAAATAGCAGTTGGCTTATCTTGAAATTGGCAAGAGTCCTCATTCTACAAGGAATAGCTATTTATTAAGACAGGGAATAGCACCAATTTCAAAATAAACCATAGTGGCTACGTCTACACGTGAAGCCAACATCGAAATAGGCTATTTCGATGAATAACGTCTACACGTCCTCCAGGGCTGGCAACGTCGATGTTCAACTTCGATGTTGCGTGGCACCACGTCGAAATAGGCGCTGCGAGGGTACGTCTACACGCCAAAGTAGCACACATCGAAATAAGGGTGCCAGGCACAGCTGCAGACAGGGTCACAGGGCGGACTCAACAGCAAGCCGCTCCCTTAAAGGGCCCCTCCCAGACACAGTTGCACTAAACAACACAAGATACACAGAGCTGACAACTGGTTGCAGACCCTGTGCCTGCAGCATGGATCCCCAGCTGCCGCAGAAGCAGCCAAAAGCCCTGGGCTAAGGGCTGCTGCCCACGGTGACCATAGAGCCCCTCAGGGGCTGGAAAGAGAGCATCTCTCAGCCCCCCAGCTGATGGCCGCCATGGAGGACCCAGCAATTTCGACGTTGCGGGACGCGGATCGTCTACACATTCCCTACTTCGACGTTGAACGTCGAAATAGGGCGCTATTCCGATCCCCTCATGAGGTTAGCGACTTCGACGTCTCGCCGCCTAACGTCGAAGTTAACTTCGAAATTGCGCCCGACGCGTGTAGCCGTGACGGGCGCTATTTCGAAGTTAGTGCCGCTACTTCGAAGTAGCGTGCACGTGTAGACACAGCTAGTGAGTCCAACAGCTCTATTTCAAAATAGGCTCCCTTTTTGCGTAGATAGGTATTTCAAAATAGATAGGTGATATTTTGAAACGAATTTTGGGTGTAGCTGAATTATTTTGAGATAAGCTATTTCAGAATAGCTCTTCCGGAATAGCTTATTTCAAAATAAGGTTGCATGTAGACATACCCTTAAAGACTAACAATTTTATTGTGGCATAAGCTTTCATGAATTGCAACTCACTTCACCAGATGCATGAAAATGTTAGTCTTTAAAGCACCACTGGATGCCTCGTTTTTTTGACTACTCTAAATCACTCATGTACAATAGACCCTTGCTTTGCACACACTCAACTTCTGCATTTCCATCTTAATGTGAGTCGAGTCAAGTCCAGAGGGACACTACTTTATTGTACCCTGTCTCTCTGTTTACCCCCTCACTGCTGGCCAGCTACAGGGCCCCTCGGGAGGCAACTCCTGCCTCAAAGCTGCCCAGCACTGTAATGCTGGGGGAGGAGAGAGGCAGACATGGCTGGAGCTGCCTGGGGCCAAGCCATGCCACGGCTGCAGCTGCCCAGGGCTCCAGCACCACAACCAGAGCTGCTGCAGCTAGAGCAACCCTGGGGCCAAGCCATGTGCAGCTGGACCTGCCACCACCAGAGCAGCCCCGCAGCCAAGCCGTGCCGCGGATGGGAGGCAGCAGAGGTGCCATGGCTGCTCCGCATGGCCTGCAGCTGGAGCAGGAGGCATTCTGCCCTGGCCCTAACCCGGCCCGCAGGGGGAGCTGGAGCCACCAGCTGGAGCAGAGGCTCCAGCCACCCACTTCCCCCAGCCAGGGAAATTCCAGGACACAACCTCTGCATAAATCGAGGGTTTACTGTAATTGAAACCAAAACACAATCTCTGATTATACCTTTTTTTAGTTATACATTAGATTTAGAGCACCTGACATTGTTATTAGCTTTCCAACCATGAAAAACATGCAGTAATATATTAATTCATAATCCTATAAAATGAAAATCAGAAAAAAATGCTACCGTGGTCTGTTCTTTCACTTTCTCTTAGTTTTATTTATATTGGGATGCCAAAAGTACTGGACTCTCTGAATTAAAATGAAGGAAATGAACTATAACTTGGTCCAAATACTATGGTGAAAAAACATCACCATTGTTGCTGTTGGCGGGTATTTTCTGCTGTAGCACAGAGTCCGCAGACAATAACAGGAAGCAGTTTGGTAAACTGAGCTCTGTAGATACCTAATGGCTTCTATGACCCGACAAGCTTAACCACGCTAAAATTCAGAAAGATCTTTTTACTTCTGCCAGAGAATTTCTGAATGACAACTAGAAAAAAAAATCTGACACTGTCACTGGCCAACAAAGTCCTTTTTCCTCCTATATCCTCTTCCACATAAAGGCAAATCTTTAAAAAAACCCAGAAGATCTGATTACACATATGGGAAGTGGAAAGAGCATGCTCAGTGGCCCTGTGACCATATGGCATTGAAAAATGGGCACTTTAAATTAATATGTGAATTTCTTAGTGCTTGTGAAAGAACAGCTAAGTAATTCTTCTGCAGTAGAACTGGAATAATTAAAGCTGGCATAAAAGATGAATTAAATTGGTCTGAAAAGTGATATTTAACATGCTTTATTTCAGAGCTTTAGGAAAGCATTTAAATGAAAAGGTTACCACAACACTGTCTCAATCACTAATATTTTGATACAAAAGATGAAGGAATGGTTTTATATGTAGGGGTATATTTTCTTTCATAACATACATATAATTATGCACATATCAAAAGGTAAAATTTACCCTTTAGAAAAAGGTAAAATGTCATATCAAGGGTAAAATTTACCCTTTTTTCTCCTTTCTCACAGATGCTAACAGTGTCTGCTTGCTTCCACCACCGGGTAGCAGCAAAATACCTCCTATATGTCCCTATACCTGTTTTCTACTCTTTGAATTGGCGAAGTCTCATCCGAAGCATGTATTTCGCTGTACTGGCTTGCATCATGTCAGATCATATCACAGATACCTGACAGTGAACATTGCTTGCATGTCACACTGTGTCTCAAAGTGAAAAAAGAAGCTTGTCTTTTCCCATATTGGTCCTTCAGAAGCTGGCAATGCCGATTTACTTAAAATTGCATTTAATGCTACACACATTGTTTGTCGTAGCAGATGCTGACAGTATAAGTTGGTAACTTAGGGATAGAAGTCAGTGTTCCCTCTAATTTTTATTATCCATGGGCAGAATAAATTTTGTTACGTGTACCAAGACATAAGATGTGCACCACCCAGAGAAACACATGCTGCCTGCTGTGGGCGCTTTGCTAATCAGCTGGGCAGCTGCCCAAGCACTCAGCTGACAGGGAACACTGACAGAAGCGCTGGCCAGGTAGACAGGGAGCAAGGAGATATGCACCAGCTTCCCCAAAGTAATCTCCTACCTCTTCCATCATCCTCCAAGCAACTGCCCCTCCAGCCCCAACATTTCCTACCCAATGCCCAACACTGTCTGTAGTCTAAAAGAATTGTGGGATTGGTTAGGGCATGACAAGAAACCACAGATGGAAAACAAGCTTAGAACCACTGCCTTAAAGTGCTAGGCTTTATCCACTAATAATTTGGTTCTCAATCACTTTCTTAAAGGTGGGATGTCTGACTCCATTACCACCACACACCTCCTGACAGAGAATCCCAACATCTGAGAACAGGGATCATTCAAATTTACCTTAATCATAGAATGGCCCATCCTATTACATTTATAAAGAAATAAAATTGCTATAACAATAGAAGGAAAAGGGCATGACAAGAGGAGAATAAAAAAAACAAACCCAAAAGCAACATTTCCAACAAGTTATTCCTGAGGGTTCTACTGCTTATGGTGTTTTCAATGATGCGGACATGCCAATGGATCTCCAGAATAAGAGACCCCCCATGCTGTCATGCTGAAGACTGGCAGTCTTGAAGGCAGTGAAAAACAAATGGCTTGAGCGCAACATACTCTAAACAAGGCGATCTCCTTTATTGCCCTGCACCTTTCAAGCATCAAACCTGCGCAGAAGAATGGGGAGGAGAGGGACTGTGGGAGCGCCTGCATTGCGAGTTACTCACTGTTTGTCTTCAGCTTGCCAGGCTCGCTGTTTCGGCTGCCTGCTTGATTAATGGCCTTGACGATGAAGATGTACTTAGTGCCACTCTGTAACCCGTGCACTGTGTAGTGGTTTTGTTTGATATTCGGAACAATCATCCAACTGTCGGCTGAGTTACATAAACCTGTAATTGCAAACCAAACACATTAGTCATGACATAGTAAATAATTTGTAACTAATGGAGCCTTACTTTGAAGACTCATGAATATTTACATTAACCCCAAAAGGCATTAAACAATCCACGAGAAACTTGCCTTTTTACTTCTGTAAGTGCTGTAACATTTACCAACTGTTCACTAATTCCCAGTGACTCATTTCACTTGCCCCTAACCAGTGTACTTTTAAAAATCCTAATACGTTAAGTGAAACATGAAAAATAGACCTTTCAGAGACAATTCACTGATGTGTGGGCAGCCCAAGAACTTTCAGTTATCTCTAGGCAAGGAATGGTATATTGCTTAAAGACTAGAGGACGTGGAAATGCCATCAGGCTGGTTTTTGACTTAATGAATTTAGCTGTACACTGTAGAATTCAAGACTAATGTGACTCATTGCCATGAGGTCTGTTGAGGTATTTTTCCTGAGAATGCCTTAATGCTCAATTTTGAGGACCTGAAGCAAGTTGTTGTTGGTGAGCACTCAAATGAAGAGTTTACTTCTCTTGGTGGTCTGTCAGAGCTGAAGTTGGTTATATTGCAGTGTATTGTGCAAGGTTATCTTTTCAGTCTAGCCTTTGCCAGACGGATATAATCAAAGGTACTATAATTTATTTTACTATTTTTCTGATTTCTTTCCCAGTGGTTAGTTGGGAAAGTTTAGTATTACTTTCCATTGTATATGGTTATAAAGTTTTATGGCGTGTGAGATGCATCCAGATGAGGGTATAACATAAAAGGAAGCTAGGAAGGAAAGAAAAATGCTGGCTAAACCAAAAGGAGAAAACTTCCCATAGTGAGATTAAGATGTATTGAAGTGTTTCTTACAGGATTTGATGGAAGCCTCACTGAAGCAAATTATTTACTAGTACTATGTTTAAAACAGCACTTGGTATAATGGACTTAGCTACTAAGGCATGATAAACATTTACAGAAATAACGATGGTGTTAATAATTATATATGCATGTATTTATTTTACGAATAATAATTAGAATAATAATTAAGAAAAAAACCAAGAACAAGGAACAATCTTGCACTGGATGAGAAGACTCAAATTACTATTTTCCTTGGGGCTAGAACACATTACGAAGAAAGCAAGTATACATTTAAGTCAGTTTTAACCTTTTATTCTGCTTTTGACCAGGGGAGTAGGGAACACAGACGGATAGTGCCTTTTTGCAGTTGACAGTAGACTTTACTATACATGGAGATACACTGGTGCCAGTACAAAACCTTCTGGCTGCATCTACACAGCACTCCCCTTTCAGAGGAGGAATGCAAATGAGGCAGAGCAAAAATGCAAATGAAGCACCGATTTACAAATCTCATGCTTCATTTGCATAATCTTGTGGAAGCTCATTTCCAGAAACAAACAGCTGTGTAGATAGTATTCCCTTGGAAGAAAGCCCCATTCCAGAAGAATCCATATTCCTGAAAAACAGAGGAATAAGCGTTCTTCAGGAAGGTGGGAGGGCTGGGGGGGGGGGGCGTTCTTCTGAGGGAACCCCATCTACACAGCTATTTTTCTTTCTGGAAGAGTCTCTTCTGGAAATGCGATTGCATGAGAGTATGCAAATGAAGTGTGAGATTTGTAAATCAACCCTTTATTTGCATTTTCACTCTCCCTTATTTGCATTCCTCTTCCGAAAGGGGAGCACTGAGTAGACGCGGCCTTTGAGGAAAAAGAAAGTTAAATAAACACACACACTAGGAGATTATATAAAAATAAGTATGTTACAGGGTATACAGACTTGAATACATTTAAAGTTCTGAGGAAAACTTTTCCAAAGTTGGTCTGTTTGTGTTTTGTTTTTGGTTTGGCTTGCAAGCCCAGTAAGGATAGAATTGTGGACTCATCTTTTAATTTTTAACTGTGCTCTTTTGTCTCAACAGTTTTTCATTAGTTCATTCTTTCCATATAGGTATTTATCTAGACTTCATCACCACAGTATCAGTGTATCTCACAACTGTAAGTGCATTTTATCTTAACAACAACATAGGGAGGTATGACTTTTATTTTCCAAATGGGGAATTGAGGAACAAAGGGATGAAAGCCCAGTTTTTATAGGTATTTAAGCACTGTGGCACTTAGAATTGCAAAGGCTAATTGATTTAGAAGCCTAATTCTCAATTTCAGAAAGGGATTTAGGCAGGATTTCAGCTTCAGTGCAGTGTAGGGCTACGCCTACACTAGCATTCCTCTTCTGAAAGAAGCATGCAAATGACGGGAATCAAAAATGCAAATGAGGAGTACATTGACATAGCTGACACCTTATTTTCAAAAGAAGAAACGCAGCGTAGACACATCTCTTTCTAAAGTAATCCCAATCTTTGAAAGAACACTTCTATTTTATTTTATTATTTTTTTAAAGGAAGAAAAGCTTTTGTTTTTTTTTTAAAGATTGGGTTTACTTTTGAAAAAACCATGTCTACACTGCTTTTCTTCTTTTGAAAGAATATGCAAATGAGGTATGGATATGTAAATTTGTGCCTCGATTGCCTTTTCAATTTCCCTTACTTGCATGCCTCTTTCGAAAGAGGAATACTAGTGTACACACAGCCTAGACGTATAGCCTGGCATTTTATAGTCCCACAGCTTGATCTGAAGCATGGGTACTTTACAGCAGTGTGGACATACACTGAGGCTGTATCTAGATTCCATGCTTCTGTTGGGAGTCTGGAGGTCTCCAGACAGATGTCTGCCACTCTGGAAGCCTTCTGTCAACATCCTGGTAAGCCTTGTTCCACAAGGAAGAAGGAAGATGTTGGCAGGGGGGTTTCCCGACATTTTTCCCTGTTCAGATGAGCCAAATGTTGGGAAAGCCTCTCACAACAGAACCATCAGCAGGAAATATGAAAATGCTTTGTACAATTTGCATACCTTTTGCCTATGGATCTCTTGAATTTAGACACAGCCTGCATGACTAACACAAATAAACCACTTGGGCTGTCTATACTGCAGAGCTCTTTCAGCATATTGAGGTATCCCAAAACAGCTACTCCATGTCTATTGAGCCTGTCCATTATTTTGAAATATTTTTTGAAATAATGGCTGCACTATTTTGGCTTCCCTGTACACCTCATTGCAGAACGAGAAAAGGATACCTTGAAATAGCACAGTATGCCAAAATAGCCTATTTTGAAACAGGATACGCTATTTAGGGTGCTGGGAAGATGTAGCCAAAATGAACAACAATTGTGTACCTGATTTAAAATACTTTTTGTTTGTCGTTTTGCAGCAAAAATGAATTCTGGTATCTTCTCTTTTTCCTAAGCCAGTCAGTTTCTTGACTGTACTTAAACATCTCTCAAACACCGGCTAAACAGCTTCAAACTGTTAGGAATAGTTTGCAGCACTCTTTCTTTTCACAAAGATATTGAAAAATAAGATCAGACAAATCCATCATCCACTCATACCCTGAAAAAAGAACTCAGCTTTTTCCTTGCAGAGGCTCCAGTGCTGTCTATCTATCACCTACTGTAGGGTGCCTATAGCAGTTTCTGTCCATTTCCTGTCTTCTGTCTGAAAGAGATGTTCTGAATTTTTTTAATTTTATTCCATGAGTTTTTTACTCATTTCAGAGGGAAAATAAAAGCAGCTCTTGGCACTGATCCTAGCATAGGACATGGAAGTTCTGTACTGCATTACATTGCATTGCTTAGACCATTCTTCAGGCCTTTGCTACTTTAGTCCTGGGTCTCCTGTGAGCAGAGAATGATTACCAAAATATATTCAGGAGGGAAACTGGTTTAGTCTGCAGCTTCACCAAAAACAACAGTCCTGTAGCACTGTAAAGACTAATACATTTATTTATTATCCAATAATTTTATTATAAAATAATAAAATTATTATTTACCAAATACATACATTTATTAGTCTTTTAAGTGCTACAGGACTGCTTGTATTTTTGTGCAGCAAAATATATGGATATTAAAGAAAATTACCTCCAGTTATGCAGCAACTGGTGGTGCAAGTTGCTCTTCTGTTCTGATTTAAACATCCAGACCCCCACCTGTCCAGCCCCGGGCACTACTGCAATAACAGCATTAAGTAATAAGGACAAAGAGATGCACCAAAAGGTTTTTGATTCTCATTAGGAAGGACAATGATATGCTGTTCATAGGTAACTATTTTCATAAAATATTTCTGAAGGATTTCAGTGCTTCATAACGGTCCTTCCGTCCAGTTTTTGAGATGCCAATAACACACTTGACTGATGTCCCACTGGAAACAAAGATCATCATCTAAAAGAGGTCCTGTTCCAATTGATATCTAAGAAAGTTTCCTGACAACTTCAACTACTGAAGGATCAAGCTCATTCCTATATTGATATGCCTAGAATCTACCAGGGGTCCAGAACAATAGTAGCCATCTGCCACCCTGCAAGCTCATGCCTTGCTTGAGGCAAGCATTACTATTTAGCCTTTATGACCCATTGAAGTTAATGGGACTCAGGAACAGATTTCAGCTTGTAATTAAGTGCTCTGCTGAATTGGGGCCTCAGTCAGCACTAGCACATTTGTTATTTTAGCTTTGTTCTTAAGAACAATTCTGCTCACCACGCAGTTAAAAAGAAATGAATCCCTTCAACTGGTGGTTTCAGAGCATTCAGGGAATCAGAGAGTCCACATCCCACCCTAGAAAGATGGAGTTTGACATTTAGCAGGCTCGAGCCCCATGTCAGTCGCTGTTACCCTGTGCTGTGCAGAGCTGCTTTTTAAAAACTGAGCCACGGAACACCCCCCTCCATGGTGCTGAACACTGTCTATTGTTCTGAAGTGACAGGGGATGGAAGGCACTCAGGATGGACTCAGTCTCATGGAATATGGCCATCCACTTATTTTTCAACTGCTTCTGGGGGCTGATCCCATGAAGTGCTGTTCTCCTCCTTGTGTTGGCTGGAGTCATCCAGAAGTGCTGATCACAGCCCAACCCAACTCTTAGAACAGGGTATGCCCAGACCTTTGAGTCCCATGTTAAGCAGGCAGCAGTAGTAAGAGGTACACTGCTTGGTACCACGTTAGTTTTGTTAATATAGTAATTGCCATTTATTAAACCACTTGGAAATCTGAGATCTGTATCTATCCCTAGAACTCCCCGATTACAGTACATTGGTCTAGCTTGCCTTGGAACTTCGCAAAAAACATTAAAAACTTGAGGCAATTCTTCAGAGGATGATGAACTTACAATGATCTCAATAAAGTCAGTCTAAAACCTGAATTCAAATGGGCATCTGAGGAATTGTAAAAAACAAAACAAAACACAGATATATTAGTTATGGGGTTTTCACCTTTTAGATTTACATAGGTTACATATTAGCTATAAAATTAACTATATGCACATATTAGTTATTACTTAACTATCTGAATATTAATAACTACACCACTCTCTGAGATTTGGAGATCTTGCTACTAGAGGTTCATTGAGAAATTTCTACAGCCTGTGGCTATTAATTTAAAACAGAATGTTTCTAATTAGAATGTTTTTGAGTCAAAGCTTTGTTTGATCACATGGGAGATGGTCCAAAGTTGAGCTTCAATGCCCCCTTCAGGAGGGTACTTAGACATACAGTATCCATATGAACATGTTCAAATTTAATTTGACTAGGGATGTTTTCCTCAGTGGGGGGCTGAAGGATTATGTTTGGACGGCTGCCACATAACTAAACCACTCATTGGCCCCAAAAGCTAAAAAAGTAAAGGTATGATGATGTCAGCCAACATCATTTATAAAATGGTTGAAAACAAACACAGACAACCGGCAAAGGTCATATAAAACTGTGGCTCATGGAAGAATATTTTATCTCCATTTCAAACACATGTTGAATCCTGCCACCCCCTCCCCGCCCTCTAGTCCAGGGGCAGACATAATGGAAAAGCCACTGCTTTTATGAAATGGAGAGAGTGGAACAACAGAGACTAGAATGAATATGGGACAAATGTTGGACAGGCAAATCTGGAAAAGACTGATCTGGCAACCCCACCCCAGCTAGCTAGGAAAGGGAAAGAAGAGGATTAAGAAGGATCAGACAAGTGAGCAACTTGATTGTGTGAACATTTCATAGCCCTCTAGGAGTTGTCACTAGAGCTGTGTGCATTCCTGACTCCCTACCATGTCCAATTGTTTAAATGCCATTAAGCTTTTTGCACAGGAGCAGAAGCTGCAGACAGGCACTACTGCTCCTAATCACACAGCACGTGCACATATTGTTTGTGTATTCAGGTTTCTGGTTTCAGAAAGCTAGGGTATTAAATGTTAAGAATCGAGGTTCCTGCAGGTGGTAAAACAATGTATGTATCCTAGAAGAATTCAGGGAATTTAAATTACATCCTGACAGGGTATATTGGGTAGAGAGATGTCCATGCAAGATGTGTGTGTTTTCACTGAAAAAAATAATTAAGTTTGCTACAATCTGGAGGTAATAATTTGTAAAGCTATTTCCCCAGGGTTGGTTGCCAACACACTTTAAAAACCAGACAGGAAAAACCCCAATGTGTAAATCCTACTAAAATTTACACTGTTTCAACAAAACACTTTTTTTTTGGTTAAATTACACCAGGAACACATAACTCACAGGAAGTTTATCTAATCAACCAAGCATTTTAATTGTTTAAAAATGCCTTATTTCAATAAATTTATTACCAATTCACATCAATGGAGAAACTACAGTGGCAGAAAGGGACAGATATACAACTCACCCCCTCCACATTCTCACATGGATGAAGTTAATACAGACAGAATTCTGTTACATACATAAAAAATTGTCAAAGCAGTCTGATCTTTGAACATTGTTTTAACAGGCTGAAGCTTTCCTGGTTTTATCTCACATTTGGCACATTGGTTTTTGTTTCTTTAGAGACTCACTGAGAAGGCACAGTAGAATTTATTCACTGTGGAACATTTATTACGAATATAGGAAACCCCTTTTAATGAATTAAAAACTTATAGGAAGAGACAGTAAAATTTTCATAATTCCATAGTTCTCAGCAATGTAAAAGACAAAGTCTTGTTGACTTCCAAAGGAATTAACTACAGTAGGGGCTCAATATTTGCAAACCTTAGCTTCGTGAATTTAATTATTCGTGAGCGGCCACGAGTGGCTGCAAGCAGCTGCTTCCCTGGGGCTCAAGGGCACGGAGCGCCAACAGCCTCTGCATCTCTGGGGCATGGAGCACTGGCAGCTGCCACTTCCTGGGGGCTCTGGGCAGGAGTGCCAGCAGCCGCCGCTTCCCGGTGGCTCCGGGCAGGCGTGCTGGCAGCTGCTGCTTCCAAAGGGCTCCAGGTATGGAGTGCTGGCAGCCAGGGTCTGCCATATTCACAAAATTCAACTTTCATGAGTGTTCTCAACACGGGACCCTCACGAATGTTGAGACCCTACTGCTCTGAAAACTTATCCTTGGCAGTTTCTGTAGTTCCAACAGTTTACCTAACCTAAAGATAAAAATTCTTTTCTACTGCCATTTTGGGTCCTCAGGAATGTAATGAACAGTGAGGATAGAAACAACAAATAATTTGTTACATTCTAGCAGTGTGCTTAGTATTACCAAAAAAGAGAGGAAAACAATCTGTACCCCAAGGAGTTTACATTTGAAATGCAACAAAACCGCTGAGACACCAAAGCTGTGTCTACACGTGCATGCTACTTCGAAGTAGCGGCACTAACTTCGAAATAGCGCCCGTCGCGGCTACACGCGCCGGGCACTATTTCGAAGTTAACTTCGACGTTAGGCGGCGAGACGTTGAAGTCACTAACCTCATGAGGGGATCGGAATAGCGCCCTACTTCGACGTTCAACGTCGAAGTAGGGACCGTGTAGACGATCCGCGTCCCGCAACGTCAAAATTGTGGGGTCCTCCATGGCAGCCATCAGCTGAGGGGTTGAGAGACGCTCTCTCTCCAGCCCCTGCGGGGCTCTATGGTCACCGTGTGCAGCAGTCCTTAGCCCAGGGCTTCTGGCTGCTGCTGCTGCAGCGGGGGATTCATGCTGCATGCACAGGGTCTGCAACTCGTTGTCGGCTCTGTGGATCTTGTGCTGTTTAGTGCAAGTGTGTCTGGGAGGGGGGCCCTTTAAGGGAGCGGCTGGCTGTTGAGTCCGCCCTGTGACCCTGTCTGCAGCTGTGCCTGGCACCCTTATTTCGATGTGTGCTACTGTGGCGTGTAGACATTCCCTCGCTGTGCCTATTTCGATGTGGTGCTGCGCAACGTCGATGTTGAACATCGACGTTGCCAGCCCTGGAGGACGTGTAGACGTTATTCATTGAAATAGCCTATTTCGACGTCGCCACATCGAAATAGGCTACTTCGATGTAGGTTTCAGGTGTAGACGTAGCCCAAGTGTCCACGGGAGACAGGAACCTACTGATGTTCACTGAGAGCTGGATATCTAGCCCCATTAGGTACTTTTCAAAATCTCTGGCTAAGGACTCAATTCTCATATGCACTAAGATCTCTTACATTGTTCTGGCAGCATAGAGTGCCTTAATGTGAGAATAAGTGAGACTCAGGCCCTAAATACCCACGTAATCCAGCACATGGTTCTAGGCCCTGCACATTGATCTATGGACTCTGGTCCTAAGAGTGTAAGCCATTGGTGTCCAATAGGAATTCAAAGCTCACCACACTTGTAGTTGTCGGCTTTCCATATTTGCCACATTATATTATACAAATCTTTATTAAATAATATTAGAAAAATAAACACCTTCTGGCCTTTGAACTTGCATGAAAGGGTGAGATGATGTAATAATCACAGAGGCAAGTACAGTAACACAACTCCTTGCAGCAAAAGAAGGCTGACTATGGAAAGGCCTTGAACCCCACGTAGCCTGTAACAACCACATACTGGTGCAGCTGGAAGTGGCGCGGGTCCAGCTGTTCTTGGTGATTAGCATGCAGAGAGTGACGCTATCCCCATGTTAGAGGGAGTGACACTAAACCCCCATCCTTGCCATGCCCTGCAGTGCTCCCTTTTAGCATGGGCAGCGTAAGTGCCTGCAGGGTTCCCGCTGGCTGGCAGGCTGCCTCACCTGGGTAAGTACCCGTGTTAATCATCTTGAGTACGTGTGATGAATCCAAAGAATTATTATTTCTTATGAGTTAGGCACGCATGCATTCACCACCAACACCATGTTCCGTTCACCACATGTGATGAGTAGCAAATGTATTGGACGCTTCGTGTGTAAACTGTTCAAGAAAAAACAGTCTAATATTCTCCCTATTTTACAGATGAGGACCTAAGGGAAGGAGATTAAGTGATTTGCTCAAGGACTCTTGGTAAATCTATAGCTGGGTTGAGAACTGAATGCAGATCTCCTGAATTCCAGTCCCATGCTTTAACCACACTTTGTGGAATAGGAGTGATTCTCCTCTATGATGGAAGTCATGGGGGTTGTAGCCATCTAGGTTAGATAAATAAGGTGAAAACCTGTCCTATCAATTGATCATTCTACTCCTCTGGTCACTGAGGCAAACAAACAAGTAACAAAACCAGCCTGATTCTCTTGGGCTGCATCTACACTACAGCTCCCTTTCGAAAGGGCAGCTTTTGAAACAGAACTTTGAAAGGTGGCCTTTTGAAAGGGACTGTCTGCACAGGCAAATGGGTTCTACCCACTCTTTCAAAAGACTCCAAGTGCACCTTTGAAAGAGAGCATCCACATGTCTCAGGGAGCTCTTTCGAAAGTACAGGGGCAGGAACAACCGTGGGCAGGGTCACATGGCAGACAAGCCCTTCTGGGGCCACTGCCTGTCATCCCTTTAAAGGGCGCCCCCACCCCAAGCCTTGGCCTGCACACTCTGAGGGCCAGCTACCAGTTCCCAGGTGTGCAGACTGATGAAGAGCAGAGGAGGCACCCTGAGCCCCCATGGACCGTGAGCAGCCCCCCTCCCCTTTGAGGTTGTGGCTGGTGCACTGGCCATGGTCGTGGCCACCATGCACCAGTGGCTCTATGTGGCCACCCTACTAGCCACACTCTTGGAAGCCATCCTCAGGGCGGGATGCCCCACATGGTTCCCCCGGGTCACCCGCTGTGTGTGTGGCTTCTCCACAAGCAGCGACTGGTGGGACCGGCTGGTGCTGGAGGACTGAGGCGATAACCAGTGGCTACAGAACTTCAGGATGACAAAGGGGACATTCCTGGAGCTGTGCCAGCTCTCCAGTACCGTCACACCTACCTGAGGCCAGTGCTTCCACTCGAGAAAAGGCAAGCTATCACTCTCTGGAAGCGGGCCACCCTGGACAGTGACCAATCCATCGGCCATCAGTTTGTGGTGGGCAGGGCCACCGTCGGGGCCATCCTCCATGAAGTAAGCCATGCCCCCCGGGGTCATGCCCCCACCACATGCAGGAGCCAGGGGGTAGGGGTCACCCCAGCATGGGGCACCATCGGGGACAGGGGGTGGCTCCCACCAGGGTCAGGATGGGGTGGGGACAGAGGTGGGGGTGGGGGCCCCAGGGAGGCCTGCCCTACAGGGAACAGGGACAGGGGCAGGGGCAGGGACAGGGACGGGTGGGCACAGTGCACCCCTCCCCACACTCATGAACGCATTCTCCCCACACCCCCCGACACCCTGCAGGTCTTCCGGGCCATCAACAGGGTCTTCCTGAGGCAGCTGATCTGCATCAGGGTCCTGGATGATGCCATCTGGGGGTTCAAGGAGGTGGGCTTCCTGAACTGCTTTGGGGCCCTAGACAGAATGCACATTGCCATCCAGGCCCCGGGGCACAGCAGTGAGGCCTATACAAATTGCGACGGCTATCACTCTGTGGTCCTGCAGGTGCTTGTTCATGCCAATGGTTGCTTCTAGGACATCTGTGTGGGCTGGTTCGGCCGTGCCCATGATGCCAGGGTGTTCTGGAACTTTGAGCTGGGCTGCCACATGGCCAAGGGGACCTTCATGCCCCACTGGAAGCTCCCCGTCAGGGGCACCACAATGCCGCCCTGCATTGTGGTGGACGTGCCCTACTCCCTGTAGGCCTAGCTGATGAGGCCATACACGGGACACACGCAGCCTAGCCAGGACATTTTTAATGAGGGGCTGAACCCAGGCCGCAACACAGTTGAGCAGGTATTTGTCCGCTTGAAGGGGTGCTTCCAATGCCCACTCACCAGGTTGGAGGTGGGCCTCCCCAGCTTTCCAGTGGTGGTTGTGGCCTGCTGCGCCCTGCACAACTTGGTGGAGGCAAAGCATGAGCCATTTGTGCAGGCGTGGGCTGTTGAGGGAGGGCACAGGTACGAGCAGCCCCCTACCGTTCCATGCCACAGAGGATCACAGTAACCCCCCCACCCTGCACATACACCTCACCACCACCACCTCCTCATGTGCACAGGGGACTCAGGTTGAACCGTGCAATAAACACTAATGTCACCAGACAGTGGTCTGTGCCTGTGCTGACAGCAGGGACCTATACACTGGGGGGGAGAATGCAAACTTGCGGGGGTTAAGGAAAACTATATATGGGGGGAACTGCAAATGTGGGGAGGGGAGGGGAACTATAAACAGGGGCTTTGAGGCCCCGAGCAGGCGCCCTCCATGCCCTGGGAGGGCCGAGGGTAGGGGTTGAGGGCCCTAGCCATTGACGGGAGATGAGGTCCAGGATCCCTGTCGCTCACACCTGCACCCGCCTCTTCCCCCCACATCGTGGGTGGGCTGGGGCCAGTAGCACAGGCAGGTATGGGCACAGCTGAGGCAGGGCCCCTGCAGGCTCCCCAGGGCTGGCATGGGGGAAGTGGGGGGCAGTGTTGCGGCCTCCTCCCAGCTGGCCCTGGCCAGCAGCATATGGGCCAGCTGTACGAGGCTGGGCAGGGGCAGCTGGGTCGGGACCAGGGCAGCCAGGTTGGGCTCTTGGGTGGGGAGGTTGCTGCAGGGGGTGGGGTGGGAGGGGTGACCGGGGAGATGGAGGAGTTCGGTAGGAGGCAGGCTGACTGGGGGACTGGGGAGGGAAGGGATGTTGGAGGTTAGGAGGTGGGAGAGTGGCTGGGTGACAGGAGATGGTGGCCATGAGTGCTCTTAGAAAACCACATTGCACTGCATACAGTGAAGACAAAGAGTTAAAAGCTCCCCTTTAGCATGCTAAAGCAATTCCATGATGTTAAAAATTAGATTTTTACATGATTTATACTGCTTGCAAACCAACTAGTACGCAGTAATTACAAAAAGGCATTTATGGCATATAGATTACAGATGATTAGCTACTTCTCAGAGACGCTAATTTGCAAACAGCTCTTCAGATAATATTAGCTTTGAGAAAAGCTACAGTAATAAAAAGCTTCTTAATTTAAAGTTCTACGTTGTTATAGAAACAGTGCTGCCAGGCCTTTAGTAGCCAAGCAATTTGGCTACATTTGGTAATAATCTTTCTTGTATTAAATAACGCCTGGATCAAATTTTAACCTTCACATTTATCAGTTAATAAAAGATATCATAATTTACTATGTTGGACACAAAAAGCATCAGTAAAGCTTAGGTTTGTTTTTCTTGTTGAATTCATAACAATCTCTTAATGATACATGCTTTTGATGAGGGAACTGCAGTAAAGTGCAGCAAATCTGGCTATGCGGTCCTAAGAAATGGATTCCAACACAACAACTTACATAAGTAGAATGTGTGGGTATGTATCCAAAGAAATTCATATAGTCTTTGGGGAAAAAAGCATGTTGGCTTGATACAGTAGTCTAGCTACATCCTCCTAACTAATCTGTTGATAGAAATGGATAGACACTCTACATTGTTGGGCAGCCTACAGTAACAGCAGCTACTGCTTGTATTATTTTGGTTGGGGTGGGGGTGAAGTGGAGAATGCCTTTTACTATGAAGCAGTGTATAAATGCCACAAATATAGGGAAACTCACATTTACTGGAACAGCATTATATTAAAATAGAATAATTTGCTTTAGTACATTGAAATGGGAAGACTGCAAACCCAGCAATCATAAAGTTGCACTTATAGGAAAATGCTCTGGGAAAAATTGTTCACAGTAAGAAGGTGACACCGAATATACCTGTGAGCAGTTCACAACCGGGCCCGGATGGTCTAGTGGCAAGGCCCCCTGGCCAGGGCCTATTGGGGGGGGTCTACAGCCCCCACCCAAGAGTCTCTGGGTTGAGTTTGTGGTCTGGCCTTGAGAATCTAGTTCCCCCGTTTTGCAGAATAGGGGTTCCCGGGTGGGGGGGGACTCCCCACTCCCTACAGTACCTGGGGGAGGCTCCTGGGCTGCGCCCTCCGGTGGCTAACTGAGTGGCAGCCCCCCTGCCTTCGTAAGCCTCCAGGGATGGCATGGGCAAGCCGCATGACCTCTCCGATATGGCCGGGGGACGAGGAGCTGATGGTGCACTTCTCCAGTCTGTGAGTCCTTCTCCACGCAGTAGGGACGGTCTCTCTGGATTTCAAAATGGGGGAACTGTCCTGCTGGATGGGCTCCGGTGGTCTCCCCATTCACTACTGCCACCTGATCGTATGCGCAGCTCAGTGTCTGATCCATCTGCTGCTCCCCCACAAAATCCAAGGGCCATGCGAGTACTGCAGATTCAGGTGGGGGTGGCTCCCTCTCCAGTTGATGGGGGCTTGTGTCCACCTGGGCTGGGGCTGGCTCCTGGGAAGGCCCTTCCCCTGGGTCTGCCACCTCCCCTACTCCAGCCAGATTTGTGGCCCTGCCTTTCCCTTGCTCATGGGCTGGGGTTGCCGCTCCCTAGCTGAAGGCTTCTCAAGTCCTTCTAGCAGTTCATGAAAACGTCCCCAGTCTCTACCCAGTATTACCAGATAGGCAAGAGCTGGGGCCAGACCAACCATCGCTGGTTCTTCGTGCCTTCTCCCCTGTAGGGTCACCCAGGTGCAGGGATAGGCCTTCACACCCCCGTGGACATACTGCAGCCTGATGGTGTCTTGGGGAGGCCCTACCTCAGGCACGAGCACTTGCCAAACCAGGGTCTGGGCACACCCTGAGTCAATCAGCCCAATTGCCTCTGTCCCATTGACAAACACGGAGATGGTCAGGTTGGCAGGGTCTGGGCGGTGCGCCCGTGTTTGCGGGGTCCAGAGCTTCCCAAAGTTGCACTCCACACGTAGGCCGTCTCGGGACCAGTGCCCACTGCCCCCGCATGTGAAGCGGGAGTCCTGTTCTGGGGTGGCCTTCGGGGAGTCTCCTTGAGGGTCCCGTGGCGGGGATGGATGTGGAACCGGATCTCCAGGCTGGGGCAGGAGTGGGGTTGCTGTTACCTTGCCCGAGAGGCGTCTGGGTTCCCTACAGGGCAGTTGGTGGGTTGGGTCAGGGCCCTGGGGTTGAAGCCCAAGGTTAGCCCAGTAACTCCGAGTCTTTCGGGGCCCAGGAAGGAGCGGCAGGCACTGGGGCCTACCCCAGTCTTGTGACTCCTGGCCCCTCTCCCTCCCTTGTGCCGGGGTGCCTCTGACTGACTGGGGGCTACAGAGAGAGTCATCCCTGGGGACTTGGCCCCTAGATAATTCTCCACCAAGTGGATGGCTGCTGTCATATCTTCTGGATGGTTCATCACCCATTCCCTTCCCCCAGAGGGCAGAATCTGGGTGAACTCTTCAAGCAGGACATTCTCGGCTACCCGCCCCCCGGACTTTGTTTCGGGCTTCAACCACCTCCAGCAGGTATCCCAGAGCTTCTGGGAGATGAGGCAGGGTTGGGCTCCTGGGGCCCATTCTTCCCGACGGAAGCGCTGGTGGAATGTCTCTTCTGAGGTATCCAGAGCATCCAGGATTGCTGCCTGGACCTGGGCATAGTCCTGGTCAGCTACTGCATCCAGTGCCGGATAGGCAGTCTGAGCAACTCCCATCAAGTAAGGTGCCACGATGGCCGCCCACTGTCCTCGGGCCCACGGGGCTATGGTGGCCACCTGCTCAAAGGTCTCCAAGAATGCCTCTGGGTTGTCTTCCAGGCCCATCTTTGTGAGTTTGATTGGTGCTAGTGCCGGTGCCGCATCTGGGGTTTGGGGTTGTATCAGGGAAGTTACCTGCTGCATCAGCTGTTGCCAGTGGGTTGTGAATTCCCCAATTAGTTGCTGCTGCTGTTGAGCCATCTGTTGGAGAAGATCTGTTGCTGCTGCTGGCTGGCCTGTCGCTCCACCATCCACTTCAGCAGGGGCTCCATTGCTTCAGTGGTTCACACTTGCTGGGTCTATGGCTGGCACAGTAGGATGGCCCTTCTGCAGGGCCAGGCTATGCCTGCATTCTCCACCACATGTGAGTAGTTCACTCCTGGGCCTGGGTGGCCTAGTGGCAGGGCCCCCTGGCCAGGGCCTGCTGGGTGGGGCCAGAGCCCCCACCCAAGAGTCTATGGGTTGAGTTTGAGATATGGACCCAAGAATCTAGTTACCCCTTTTTGCAGGAGAGGGGTTTCCTGGCGGGGGGGCACTCCCTGCTCCACTCAGTATCTGAGGGAGGTCCTGGGCTGGCCCTCCGGCTGCTAACCAGGTGGCATCAGCTCTGGCCTGGGGCCTCCTGCCTCAGAGCCAGCTCCTGCCTTTTCACTGGTCAGCCCCAAACTGGGCTGGCTTCCCTCCCTTTATAAGCCTCCAGGCCTGATCCAGGCCACAGGTGAACTGGGGTGGGGCTGATTGGGCTAACAGGCCTTGTTTAACCCCTACCCTGCCTGACCTCCCTCTCAGAACCATTTATTTGAAAATTCAAGCAGTTCATACTCAAATTTCATTCTGAGAAAGTCAGATATACAAGTAGTAAGATTAAACTGCACTACAGAACAAAGATATGATCAACATTACAAAGAACAAAACACTCAAGAACACTAAGTCAAAACAGGAGGCTAGTGGACAAACCTCGAAGTATGGCTGGAAGCTGAACCTAATCATCTTATACAGTTTAAGATCAAAGACATCAGGACAAGCTTGTAGGGATTCTCCTCTGGGAATTGGTATTTTCAACAAGCAAAGGGCATCTCCCCTAGGAGGCACAGGATTTCTCAGATGGCAAGAAAGAAAGAAGGTTTACAAGAAGTGGAATGATGTTTATACATTTTTATGACCTAAAATAAAACTTTAGTGTTCCCTGGTTTACAGACGAAAGTAAAATTAAAACAAAGAGCCACTCATTTTTCACTCTTGAGGGAGACCTGAAGTAGTCATAAATATTTTAGAAAAATCAGAATATGCAACCAATTCATATTTCCACCAGTATAAATCAAGAGAGGAAGTCCATTGAAGTAAGTTGAGTTGTAATGATGTAAAATTGGTGAGACAGAAGAATTAGGTACAACGTGTTGCCACAACATAGCTACAGTTGTCTGAAGTACTAAAACCCATTTTATTAAAAAGCCTTTTATGATGTTTACTTGATTCATTACTTTTTATTTGATGCTTTAATGTTATTATGTATGGAAAATAGGAAGTGTGACAATTAAATTTCATACCAAACACTGAGCATTTCACACTGTGCAGTTCCAAAAATTATCAGATTACACCACGAAAACCCAATTGTAATTTGCTTTGTAGACCAAAGCTCTCACCTATACATGTGAAGCCTACCACATAGCCTTAGAAGTAGATACTCTGTTTTATTCACTTGTAAACAAGGAACAGAAAGCCTAAGATTACAAAGGTGAAGAAATAGCAATCATGCCAGCTGCCATTAACATCTGACATCAAAACCCATCCCTACTGTTCTGCAGCTGCTGTGCTCTCTTTATTGTACAATATGCCTTCTGTCCGGTATAATACCATGTATGAAAATGGGTCAGAGAATAAGCAGCAGATTGCATTGTTGAATAGTCCTCTCTGCTGGTTAGTGATTAATCAGAGACTCTTTTCTTTGTGTTGTCTGCCTTGCTCTAATTCCTTTGGAGTACTCTTAAACCTTTATTGCATTAAATCTATCAATTAACAAGGGTGTACAAGTATATTCTGAAGTTTACTTGGTCTTTCTACTCAAGCTCTATTAAGAATTTAGAGGCTGTTGACAAGAATTAAGCCTACAAGTGAAATACTAAATACAGGGATCACTCAAGTGTTTGACAAGCATGTGCTTTCAATATTCCAGCACTCTTATTTACAAAATGATGCCCTATACTCTGGTAGCAGTCATCTTCAGACCTCCCTGCAGACTCCAGCTAAATAACCCTCAGACAAAGCATTGAGACGGGACAGGAAACACTCACCCTATTTTAAAGGCATGGTAACTCAGGTGATGGGCATGACAAGCTTCCCTATGACCATTGGTATGACTGTTAGAACCTGGATTAGACCTCAGGCTTCCAAGCCTGTGTTCAGACCAAACCTCTTTCCCAGGTAGCTAACAACAGGAACTGTGTTTCCACACAATGCTAAGTTGAATTAAAGCATCTCAAAGCATTGATGCCTGTTCATCCTCTCAATTCATCAGCCTGCTGTTATTATTTCCATTATGTCAATGGGGAAAAACCATGCTGAAAATCACAGGACCCAGGAAAGCCAGAGTTAGGGATCTAGGATCCCTGTAATATGGATGGGGAGAGATAGGGGACTAAGAATGGGATCCACAAAATCCAGCATATTAGATGAGGTGCTGCCCACACTAGCCAATGGGAGAGGCCGATGACAGAGGTGTGTCCTATGTCTCATCCTTTTCACAGAGGTGGCTGCCTCAATCCAGGTAGCAGGGATGCACCCTTCTCTGCTTGTGATCCACAGCCGGAACTCCATTGCTGACCCAGGCAGCAGAGGTGTCCACCAAACTCCACGCAACACAGATGGGGAAAGAAGGCTGCCCTGATTACATTTACCCCAGCAATGAGGGTATTCATCCAGGATGTGGGAGATTCCAGGTTAATTTTCTACTTTCCCTGAAGGGGATCAGAGATTCAGCCAGGGGTCTCCTACATCTGGAGGGAATGCTCTAACCTCTGGGTTATTCTGAAGTGGGGCTTTCTTGGTCTGTCCTATTGTTGCCATTCCAGTGTGTACATAAACAAATAGGCACTGGGCCACAGAGAGAGACTCTACAGTTACCTCTATTTTCATGTCCAATGTAAATTTTTCAAAAGCACCTAAGTGACCTAGGAGCACGAGTCTAAGTGAAAGTCAACAAGACTTAGCCACTTTTTAGGCTCCTTAGTCACACAGATGCTTTTGAACAGACGCAACTGACTAGGCTTTGACCAGCTCTTACCTCCAAGCACATGTATAATCCCATTTGAGATGATAGCAGTCAAAGCACCTACTCTCAATAAATCAGATTTTCAAGAGAGCACAGTTTTATTTGGTAATGAGTGCTTTTGAAAATATTGTAAGGGGGAAACTATTGGTTGCTAAGTGTTTTAGAAAATCTGGCCAAGACCATGTGGCTTTGTCTATATTGTTAATAACATTGCTCAGAATGCTTAAATACAACGGATCTATTATGAAAGCTTCTTGTGTCTTATGAAGTGGATTGTACTTGTATCATTTGGAATCTATTATTGTTTCATGAACTCCCACCTAATTTAATTCCTAGCAAACACATGCACATTAGAAATTCAAGCCACACAAATCTGAAAATCATTTCAAAATCATTATAGTTATCAGGCATTAAATATCTAAACACAGCAATACAAAATTTATAGGAATTATGCTTTTTCTCATTTCTTCTTGGCTTCTGCATATATTCCCATTTGAAGCCACGTTGTTTGCTGAAAATCACAATTAAACATGGAAAGAAAATGAGATGATGTGTACTTACTAATTACATTAGCTTGTCCAGTGAAGATGGTGTACTGCAGCTCATAAGAGACCACACTGAACTCATCATCAGAGGTCCAGTGGACAGTGATTGTGTCATAAGAAGCCGTACAGAGTTCTTCTCTAATGGTTGGAGGGTTAGGGGCTGTGAAAAACCAAAAACAGTTGTCAGTGGAATGAGCTGACTGACTCAGTAGGGTACATTACCTTTCACTAGATTAATGTGCAAATTTTAGGTGGGATTTTCTAGTAATACTTTACTATTGATTTTCAGGCAGAACTTAGAAATGTTGAGTAGGAAGAGACTTTGGGATGCCAACTTCTTGTTGACTTCAGTGTGAACTTCTTAAAAATTGATGATATAGCCCCTGCATGGGTTGTGTAAAAATCTGTCCCCAGGAATCCCTGTCATAAAACTGCCACCATTCATGAGAGCCAACCTGAAATCCTTTCACATCTAAGTAGCTATAATACGAATAGCCTCAATGAGATCAGTGGTACTGATTACAGAGGCGCTCCTAACTAAATGACCCAATTGCACCTGAATTAAAAATAAAGGAAAAAAGTGAACTACCCAAGCTTTTGCTGGCATTTCTCAAATCTTCACAGGCACTTAGAAAAATAATCACAGAAGAAGAGTCTATTGTTCTTTCCCAGAAATTTTATTTTAATGTAACATTTTGCAATTTTATTTTGCCATTAAATACACTTACAATTCTTGTTTCTATTTCTGTGCTATGCAAGGGTTCAAGAGGTAGACTTTGCTCCAAACAGCATTTTTTCCTTATGTGAAAAAGGCAACTGCAAAGCATACGGAAATGCTCAAATGTGTTTAATGATCTGACTGTGATTTTTGCTGCTCTAAATATTGTAGCACAGAAGCTTGTCAGCATATTTTCCCCCAAACTGGGGAACCCTTGGGACAGATGGGTATTAACAAAAAGGGATGGAAATCAATTCAAATATGAACATTCATCCCAGATGGGGACCTTAAGCAAAAGAAAAAGAAACAATCCCCCAAAAGGGATATTGCTCCAATACATATAGTGTATACTAACTGGCAATATTTTGTGAAAGAGTCACATATTGCAGTGTGGCTATCTTGAGTTCTCTTTGAAATATTAGATGTTGACATTCATGGCTTTTAGAAATACCTGACTTTCTATCAAAATCATTTACTGGGGTTGTTTTTTAAAAGCTCTGTGGTATCTTATTCTTTCTCCTTCATATATTGCTGTTCCTTCAGCTTAGAAAAATATGATTAAACAGAAATAAACTGATTTTGTATCTTAGCTGAGGGATCCAGTTTTTGTGGGTTTGAATTAAACGAAAGTGCTTGTGCTTTTGTTCTCTTACATGCCTAATGCAATAGGATCCCAATCACAGCTGAGTCTTCTAGGCACTACCATAGAATAAATAAAAATGGAAGATTATAGTCATTATAATGAATGCTTAAATGGTAACAATCATACGACTTGAGAGAGATTTTTCAAATGAACCTATGAGATTGATGCACCCAATTCCCATTGACTTTCAGAGACTGAGTGCTCAATTCCCTTCATACCCTTTGAAAGCACCTGTGTGAATTTTCAATATGCGTGCCCACGGAAGAGTCCCCATGGAAGAATACAGACATTCATGCTCAAAAAAAGCCAGAGAATAGAGGGAGGATTTGACCCACAGTAGGAGGATTTTTATCTGATGCACTTGATATGTACCTCTCCTTTCCTGAAACTAGAATATAAGGACATTTGTGGATCATTACTTATTTTCATGCAACTGATAGACTACAAATAGTAAGTATGGAATTCCTCAAGACATGAGGGGAACTCCTTGACTGAAAGTGGCTCTCCACATCATTTAAATAAATGTTGAGATCTGATTGCAAAAACCATTCTTGGACCTGTAGCCTAAGGGGCTTTGGGTCTATAAAGCAAAGAAATAGGTACACTTTTATAAGCTGTTTATTCATCTGTGGTAGATGCAATACAGACAATTTTCTTTCATTGGTAATCCATGTACCGATTCATCTTCATTTTTAACTATTTATTATCATCACAAGGCTACACAAGGGAAAAAGATCGGTTATGTAGGGTAAAATTCTGATATATTTCATCTTTGTGAATAGAACTTCATTCTGCAAATGATTCTACTGTTTCCAGTGCCACTCTTCAATTAAGGTTCAATTATTCATCATGGGGAAAAGGAGTAAAATCTGGCTCTAGTGGTTTCAAATTGTAATACAGAATAATCAAGTACATATGACTGTTGGCATACATAAAATATCTTTACTTCAACGCTTGTGTATAAGATACAAGACATCCAGGTAGTGGTGCTCATTCTTTGGGTATCCTGTTCATATTTTGCAATTTGAGACATGCATTATCATTAGTATGAAAGACTAATCTGATAAAGACATGGGTAAATAGGCTGCTCTTGACTGACTAGCCAAATAAAGAAAATGTTAGATTAAAAACATCTAGCTAAACAACCTTCACCATTATGTTGTTCCCCCCATCTGGAATGTACGTTGTTTCACAGAACTGTGCAGAATAGAAAACAAGGCTGGTCTATTTGCACATGGAATTTGAGGAAAGGAGTTGTTGGGGGTTGGTATCCCAACTGTGAAGGAATTAACACTGGGGTGCCTTCTTTGATGGTGTACAGCATGTCCTTGTGAAAGCACATCACAACTACAAGGCAGTACTTTCAGGAACTCTTTGAACAGTGCTTTGTGTTTATTACTTCTGCATTCTCACTCTTCATGATGGCTGCTTGTAGGCAGTGCAAAGTTAGAGTCCCTGTCATGTTTCTTCTGCTCTCAATGGATTAAACTGAAATGAATGTTCTAATTCTGGAACCAAAAAATGAAGATTCCAGATTTCACCATTGTTTGGTGAATGATTAAATAATGCGTAATTGTAGACTATGCAATTTGCTTGGAAGGGCCCGATTCTGCAGATTTATTCAGGAAAATCCCCATTTACTTGAATGGGATCTTTGAGGAAGCACAGACTTTAGGATCAACCCATACAGGAGACAAAAGATACCAGATATTATACAACGCTGAAAACTACACTCCTTCAGGTATTTCATGGGTGAAACATACTGTATGTGTTGATTCACAAAGCCTTTTCTCATTGCTGATTCCTTAGTGCTGATCATTAGAATTGCTTCTCGTTACCAATGTAAGGCTACACTGCTCCATATAGCAATAGTAATCTGCCTTGAACACAGGGGAGTGCACAGTAGCACTGACCGAGGGGTAGGACAGGGAACAAATTAGGATTCTGAGTCAGGATTCACTCCCTACTTACCAGTTATTCAACGGGGGATGTGGGTGGAGAGGAATCAGTGTATAACATGTACTGGGCTTATCTTATTTTCCTTTCCACTTGTGCTGGCCAGAACACTGGGCATGGAGGATGGACAGAGGCAAGGCTACTCCTACACCTCACTCATGCCCCTCACATCCTTCCCTTCCCCCCAGGTTGTGACATGTAAGGCGGGTAATACAAGAAGGGAGCCTAACGGAATGGGAAAGTGATGATCTTGGCCATACTATTTTCCAAGTGAATTAATTGATTAAAAAATACCTGTAAGATAATCGAGGCATTCCAGCAATTTCTTCTCCCTAGTAAAATCAAGTGCAAAGGTATCGAAAGTATCATTGAGATTAATTTCAGGGATTAACACCTGGGAAGATGCCGTAGCCATAGAGACCCTACAATAGAAAAACACAGGGATGCAGTAGCTTTCACATTCATCTCCCAACCATCAGAATCATCAACCCAAAACTGTTACATTTTTACCACCGTATTTTTAAACATGTTAATTTAGGATGCCATCCTGTAGTTCTTCCTCTTGGGCTACAGCTACACTAGCCATAACTCAAAATAACTTATGCAATTCACACAATGCAAATTGTGTAATTTATTTCAAGCTAATTTATTTGTCCACACAACACCAAAGTTTGAAATAAGCAACTATTTTGAAGTTTCTGCTACCTCTTGTACAATGAGAGGGACCAAAACCAGAATACTGTGCGCAAAATAGCACTGCTCTTTCGAGCGAAGTGTTTAGCCACAGAATTGCTGTTTTGGAATATATCTGTATCCTGATATACCAACTATAGTGTAGTCATAGCCTTGTAGACAAAGTCCATAGAATCAGCCTCTTGTATAATTTTTAGCTTCAAAAAGGGCACTGTGATATTCAACAAACAGACATTAGGGTGTTTTATCTTGAAATGCTTTTTGTAGCAAAACATACAGGATAAGGATTTTTCAAATCTGAAACCCTTTCTTGCCTAGCTCACATCAAAAATTGTATTTATTTTTCCAGTAAACTCGATGCACCTGTAGATGAGTTTTTTCAAGGAAAATGAGGCTTCAGACAGATGCTGAATTTGGAACTTTTCTAGCTCAGACATGTCAGTGGGTACCAGGAGTGTAAGTGGTTTGTCATGTTTACAGAAAGTTCAGGAGAGAATTCATACCTATTGGAGCAAACAGATTTAGCATCCTGCTAATACAGCAGGAAAGGAGTAATTGTATCAATCTGGAAGAACTATAGAACTTTCAACAAGTTGCATTTGTCTGTCATTCATGTGGCACTGATCAAAATATTTTCATTGCTCTGATGAAGCATTTTCCCAAGACAAAATATTTCACTCTTGGGGCTCAAGAGACTCAACTCTCACCTTCCTGTTCCCTTTACTGCTCAGAATTTAATTTTCACAATGGCCCGTTGCTTCACATGAGTTTAGGAAATGTACAGTGCGAAACAGAAAGTTAGTGCTCCAGCTCACCAGGATTTAAACCCGGTTTTCTGAAATTGATGAATAAGGTTTCTCTTGTACTATAATTGCAGCTGATCAGCTTCATCAGTGGATCTGCTGAGCTGGTGGCTGATAACTCAGTTAATTGTGCTAGTGAGGATGAGGTCTATCACAAAGACTGCCAATGCAAGTGTTGGCACACAATGGGGAAGCTGCTTGCACACTTCCCCAGTTTTTAACAAATGGCCAGTAACAATTCAGCCCTAAGAATTCTAACCCTAATGAGGTTGGGGGAAGAACCATTCATTGCTTTTAGACCCCATAGGACATTATTTTTGGTCAGAAATCTTGTATCTGACCTTCTGTATCAGAAGTCCCATGCTGGGTTTGCTGGGAAGGACAGAAGTGGATTTGTGAGCAAAACAGCTGTTACTAGATGTCTTCATAAACCCTGTACAGTAAAGGTCTCTGCATTGGCCCTGCATCAGCTGACCTAATGGTGGTATTACATGTGTAATGGCCTCCACTATAGTTGGATTTTGTGCCTTGCAACTTACATGCTGTAGACCTATGTCTTTCTGGTTCGGGAGTAGATTTCACTGCCCCAGGTCCTCGGTCCTGCACTTCACCCATATAGCATTGGGTTACTGTGGCTTTATGTAAAGGAAGCAGATTTCATCCACAGGTGGAATAACCCACTAACTAAAAACTCCTGTTGTAAGCATGATTTCCCACTCGGCTCACAGGAAAAAAATTATACCCTATTCCCCTTGAAATGTGTGCATGAAAAAAATGCAGTCTACATAACTTTAAGAAATCAGTTATGGCCACTGGAGCTCCAAGCCCTGAAGAGCTGACTGCAGGTACACTACAGAAGCAAACAAAGTTTTACACATCACTAGAACTGAAAAAATCGTTTGTGGTGGCTAATTTATTGAACAAATTTCGCCTCCTTCTCAATTTTTTAAATTGTCTGTGGCTACGTCTATACTAGCCCCAAACTTCGAAATGGCCACGCAAATGGCCATTTCGAAGTTTACTAATGAAGCGCTGAAATGCATATTCAGCGCTTCATTAGCATGAGGGTGGCCGCAGCACTTCGAAATTGACGCAACTCGCAGCCGCGCGGCTCGTCCAGACAGGGCTCCTTTTCGAAAGGACCCCGCCTACTTCGAAGTCAGCTGATGGGAATAAGGGGACTTCGAAGTAGGCAGGGTGGTTTCGAAAAGGAGCCCCGTCTGGACAAGCCGCGTGGCGGTGAGGTGCATCAATTTCGAAGTGCCGCGGCCGCCCTCATGCTAATGAAGCGCTGAATATGCATTTCAGCGCTTCATTAGTAAACTTCGAAATGGCCATTTGCGTGGCCATTTCAAAGTTTGGGGCTAGTGTAGACACGGCCTGTGAGTGGTTTATGATTTTCTTGGATTTATCCCAATTTGAAGTTATACATTGGTCCACAGAGTGTTTACAAGTAGATCTGGCCTAAACTTGGGATTTCTGGCTCCTGAAAAATGGTAATGGTCTGAAACATGGTTTTGTTTTGATTCAGGAATCCTTCCCTGAATTTTCTTCTTTCGAAACACAGACACAGGATGTGTCTGAAACAAAATAAACCCTTCAGAATGCCAACTGCTGATTACAACTGACATTCTCACTACTGCTATGAGCAGTGTGAAACTTGCAGGAATGTAAATGTCACTCAGCTGCTGCAAGGGCTCCCAGGATCTGTGGCTCCAGGGCAGCCATACCATAAGAACTATTCTAGGATCAGGGACCCGCAACTTTCCAGACTGCCAGCTGTCTTGTTCCTTTCCAGGATTGCCTGCCCAGGAACTGAGCATTATAGGGCCCCAGTTGTCAAGGAAGTCTGGAAGACCTTGGTGTTCCCAGCCTAGGAGCAGTTTATATGATGTGACTGTTC
Source organism: Carettochelys insculpta (assembly GCF_033958435.1). Taxonomy (NCBI): domain Eukaryota; kingdom Metazoa; phylum Chordata; order Testudines; family Carettochelyidae; genus Carettochelys; species Carettochelys insculpta. The sequence continues at coordinate 145,175,140 of NC_134137.1, forward strand.
CAGAGTCCTGGACCCTGGAGGAATCGGCATCACAGATCTACCCAGCTGCAGGGTTTCCTGTGAGCTGTGCACTTGTACAGCTGCTCAGGAGAGATTCCAGCGCTCCCCACCTGATTAGCAGATAGGGTTGTTTTGTTTGTTTGTTTCTATTGATGGTGCATATTATTTATTTCGTACATGGATGGAAAAAAAATGCATGGGGATGGAAAAGATTAGAGGGAACGCTGCCCTGCAGTCCAATGGGAAAGCTGTCAGGGAACCAGGCAGGATTCCACTGGAACATTGATTATAATTTGGTGAAATTTCAGATTCGATGCACTGGCATTTTCCAGTGAAACTGTCTTGTCAGAAGATTTCCAACCAACTCTATTCACAAACATTTAATTGTAGATACAGATTCGTAATGTGTAATCACATGTATTATGCAAGCATATTAATATTGTGGAGTTCAAAATGGACTTTCTGTGAATCACAGAATACTAGGACTGGAAGGGACCTCGAGAAGCCATCAAGTCCAGCCGCCTGCCCCAATGGCAGGACCAAGTGCTGTCTAAACCATCCCTGATAAACATCTAACCAACCTGTATATTCTAACACTCACTGAAAACATATTCTAACTACAAATATTTCAGGCCAGAGATTAATCCTCTAGAATACTGAAAAGGAAGACAAATTCCCATACTCTTACTCATGTTGAATTTTAATTTATTATGATGAGTGGTCCCATTGACTTGAAAGGGATAGCTTGTAAAGTAAAATACAGTTCACCGTAAGTAAAGGTGAAACTGGCCCATAAATGGGATCTAATGCAGCCAAACCAAATATAGGGTTCACAGCTGAAAATTGTATTAGACATGGTTAAATTTACACACTGTGTGTAAATCCACTGACGTAAATGGAACTAATGCAGAATATGTAAAGTTAAGCACATGTAATAGTCTTTGCAGGATCAGGGCTTAATTTTTTTATTCAGGAATAAGGTGACATTCCACATCTACACCCCAGCATATACCACTGCTTTATACTGGAAATGAAATAAAGAAAGCTTTGAGGAAGGAAGTGATTTCAGTCGTCTGCAGAAGGTGTCTCGAAGAGACAAAGTTATGACCTAGACTAGGTCAGCACTTAAGACTAGCTGATCTTGTGAAGACAAAGGAACTCCATATCTTAAGATGAACAGTTGAAGAAAGATGTAAATATCAGTAGAAAGACAAGCTCCTAAAGGGGGGCTTCAATTTTTTTGTTCTTGTTGTTATAGCATAGACTCCATATTATCACAGACACAACTGCTTTGATTTTTTTCCCTAACTCTAACAGTGACACTAGTTAAGATGTTCTAATGGAACACGTAGACTTTAATGAAATTCCATCAGAATCCAGGCAGGGTTCCACTGGAAATCTGTTTAGTTTCTTGCCCACTCAGTTCCTTGGCTGGCTGCCCATGAGCCCAGTCTGCAAGGCTCCTCAGCAGCCCAGGCTTCTGTTTCTCATGGCCTGCATGGTGGGCAGGTAGAGGGTCAGCAGCCCAAAGCAATATGAGCCCTGGCTCCCAAGCTCCCAGGCTCCCTGTTCCTTGACAGCCTGGATTTCCAGGCTCCCCATCCTTCAGCAGCTCAAAGCCCTACGAGTGCTGGCCCCCAGGTCCCCCAAACTGTTGAACTCCCAGGCTGAAGTTTTCCTGGCTCCACACATGAATCATAGAATCATAGAATAGTAGGACTGGAAGGGACCTCGAGAGGCCATCAAGTCCAGCCCCCTGCCCTCATGGCAGGACCAAGCACTTTCTAGACCATCCCTGAAAGCCATCTATCTAACCTCTTCTTAAATAGCTCCAGTGATGGAGATTCTACCACCTCCCTTGGCAATTTGTTCCAGTGTTTGATCACCCTGAGAGTTAGGAACTTTTTCCTAATGTCCAACCTGAACCTCTCCTGCTGCAATTTAAGTCCATTGCCTCTTGTTCTATCCTCAGAGGCAAGGAAGAACAAGTTCCCTCCCTCTGCCTTATGACACCCTTTTAGATACCTGAAAACTGCTATCATGTCCCCCCTCAATCTTCTCTTTTCCAAACTAAACAAGCCCAATTCGTTCAGCCTTTCTTCATAGGTCATGTTCTCTAGACCTTTGATCATTCTCGTTGCTTTCCTCTGGACCCTCTCCAATTTCTCCACATCCTTCCTGAACTGCGGTGCCCAGAACTGGACACAATACTCCAGCTGAGGCCTAACCAGCACAGAGTAGAGCGGAAGAATGACTTCTCATGTCTTGTTCACAACACACCTGTTGGACTTCTGGGGTTTTGGGAAGCTCAGGCACCTGAGTAACAGGACAAAATTCCCATCCTTCTGGAAATTTCATTTTTATTTCCACTTTGTATGTTTTTTTTTCTTTTAAATTTGCAGTTTCCCATAGAAGGGGAATAGTTGTTTCTGGCCAGATCTAATCATAACTGTATTTTTCCATCTCCATGTATAACTATGCCACTTTCTTTATCTATGGACGATGAGGATATTAAAATACCTATAGCAGTTTCATTCTTGTGTGTCTCTTCTCTTTTAAATAGGTATTTTGATTTAACATCATAGAAAGGCCCATGACATTTCAAGGCAATACCAATCGCCACCAGCTTAAAATAAAGCAGTTCAACCCTGCCCGTGGCTTCCTCCCCTACCCCCCTTTATTTTTGAAGGCACCTACAGCGAGACAAACAAAGCAAGAGGGTAATCATAACAAAACAGCTGCTTGAAATTTCAGCTCTTGCATCTGCCAGGAGGAAATTCCCTAGCAGTCCGTGTCTTTACCTCTCAGTGATATTTTTAGCACTCTGCAGGAAACGTGCATGATCATTCTCCTTCAGAGATTGTTCGGCTTGTGAGATGAGAGATGTAGAGCGTTCAATGCACTGTTTGCAGTTTGCAATCTGCTGAGCCAGTTTTCTCAGTCTCACCACCTTGACCAAAAACATAAGAAGACAGTCATATCCCTGTGCTTGCAAATCACATTAGCATTTCTATGTTGTGCTCATGGCCATAATGCAAATGGGGCATTAACAGCCATAGCTGAACTGACAAGGAAGAGTCTTTTTTCAACCTGTTCTGCTCAAAGGCCGCATACACTAGCCAAGTAAAAGCTACGTGCTATTTTACAGATTTGTTCTTTCTACCTCAACTTTTTCCACATTGGAAACAACAGAGGGGAGCCAAAACAAGCATAGCTAGCTTATTTTCCTTCAGCAAGAACGTCATTTCCTGGTACTTTCTGCTTACATGATAACTAAAAACTGTTTGGATAACCATTTTCCTGAAGTGATGAAAAATGTGTTGAGAAGTTTACAAGGGTCATTGCCTTTCTTTAGGCCCCAATTGGTTTAAACAAAAATGACCTGAAAACACAACTTGACTAAAGGGGTTGGCTCATGCTCACTAATAATGAAATAATTCACCATTTTTATTTTATTTTTTGTTTGTTCAGATTCTAAACTGACTTGTTAAATAAATTTGTCTACTCAGAAGCAGAGCTTTATAAATGTAGACTAGATTGTGCACCTGCTACACCCAGCAAGGAGACAACCAGTCAGGAAATCCATATGAAATACGACTGTCTCATGGAAAATACCATTAGTTGGAAAGCTATGGAGGGGACCAATCCATCTGCCTTTTAGAGACAATGTTGGCTCCTGAAGCCTCTTCATTCCTGAAAGCTCTGGGAGTCCTTCCTGTTTCTATAAAACTATCATGACTCACCACCATATAGTTCCAAATGGAGGGAAAAGAGGAAGGAAATCTAATAACTCTGGACCTCAGAAAGTCATCAAGCCCCAGTTCCATATAAAATCAGGAAATGAATGACTAAGTGAATTAGCAAAAACATCAGAATTATATATTAAAGTTAACCAAAATGCTAAGAGTCTCATTAATTAAGTAATAAACATTGCAGTTAGTTGCTTTGTTGCCAGCTAATTGACTGACATTGGACTCATGCATCCTGAGAGGAGGTGAGGATACATGGTAATCACTTTAGAACAACAGAGTCCATTTGCAAACACAAAATATTCCCTTTCCAAAGGAAAAGAATATTTCTGAAAGTTTCCTTTTGGGAAACCTTAAAAATATGTTCATGTTGACGAAGCTCGAAAATCTTTAGCACTTATATTTCCCACCAAAATGCACGCAATTAAGGGAAAAAAATAGCTACAGGCACATATACTTTGTGGTGACGGTAATGTTCTTGCTGGTTTTTAAAGGGATCTACTGCTACAGCATATTCATCATGGTTGGCTGCTCCTGACACAGCATATTCTAAGGAAACAAACATTTGTCACCTGCTCTTCAAAAGAAAACAAGGTCACCATATACTTTCAGCATGATTGGTATAACCTGCCAAACAGCATCTCCCTGTCCCCACAAAACGTTGTGGACTAGATTGCATGTTGCCCACATTGATGAACATTTACGGACAAGCGGAGTCCCGCTGAAACCAGTAGGGAACTCATCTGAGGAAAGAGGTCACAAACAAGTCCTCACTTAACTGATCATTTCTCATGGACACATTGTAAGGGGCAGCTAGATAGTTAGGGAAGGAGAGGTGTGTTTGGATACTTAATATATACTGGGGGTTGTTCCTTCCAGAGCAAGCCATGCTGTGTGGGTATGTTCATGAAGAGACAGCCTACACGTCAGTTTTGTTCAAATCCTTCCTGTGGTAATCATTCACAAGTAATTAACTGACCCATGTACCACCAGGCACTTTAGCCACCAGAGGACACGTTTCTGGTTGGCAGACACGTACGAAGGAGCATTTTTTAGCTTCTTCAAATAAACACTAGATAATAAACCTGGAAAGGAAGAACCCCCCACCCCTGCAGGAATGTCTTCTCTGCTTAATGCATCTCACCTCCTTGACATTTAAATGCCAAGTTCAGCTAAGAACACTTCATGGGCTTACACAAGTATACAACAGTGCGTAAAGGGCTAAGCTGTTGCATGTTGCCACATTCCCACGTCACAGCCCTCAGTCTTGTCACAGCAGCCTAAGCCCCCGTCTGGAATCCAGAACTCTCTAGCCACAGCCTCTATTGCGCCTCTTTGAATTCCTTTGTGGAAGAGCTGTTCTTCCTTCCTTCATATAGTACACTTTTCCTACAGCAAATGCTTTCATGTTTCTGATAAAGTGAAAGCAATTTCTTTAGTTCATCATTTTATTAATAACTGTTGATAACTGAAATTACAGCCCTGTTGGAAAATTATATAGATTATTTCATTTTTAAAAAACATATTACATCACCAAACAAAAAAACAAACAAACATCACAATCGCATAAGGTATAATTAACACTACATAACACTCAACAGCTATGTCTATATTACACAGATTTTTGACAAAACAGGCTTTTTATTGACAAAAACCTGTGGTGTGTCTACACTAAAAATGAATTTGGTCCACATGCTGTTGACAGAACTCGACAATTTTGTCAACAGCCCTCTGCCCCTCCCCCACGAGGCAGAACTCCTTTCTTGACAGAATCTGTTGACAAAAAAGCCATGTGGATGCTCCAGGGGCCCTCTGTCGACAGACAGGGCTTCCAGATCACTGGGCAGCTGAGTCTGCTGTGCTTCTGGTCGACTGTTCTGTCGAGAAATGGTCAGACAAGTCAACAAAGTGGATCGCTTTTTTGATTCACTTTTGAGTGTGGATGCACTCTGTCGACTGAAGTTTTGTCAGAAGATCTCTTCCGACAGTGACTTCTGTCGACAGACTGCTGTAGTGTAGACATAGCTAATAAGTTTTAAGCAGTGACTGAGGCTGTGTCTACACTTGCATTCCTCTTTTGAAAGAGGAATGCAAATGAGGGGAACTGAAAATGCAAGTGAGGCAACAATCTATATATCTGGTGCTTCATTTGCATAATCTCTTTTCAAAAGAGATTCTTTCGAAACAAAAGAAACATTGTTGATGGGCTTTTTCGAAAATAAACGCCATCTTCGAAAGAGCCCTTTTTCCTACTTTGTTTCTGGAAGAGTGGGTCTTTTGAAGACAGGCTTTAATTTTGAAATAGCCCTGTCTATGATGCTTTTTTTTTCTTTTTTCAAAAAAATCTCTTCTGAAAAGAGATTATGCAAATGAAACACAAGATATGTAAACCAGTAGCTTATTAGCATTTTTGATTTTCATCATTTCCATTCCTCTTTCGGAAGAGGAATGCAAGTGTAGTAGTAGCCTGAATGTTTACCCAATGCAGACAGCAGCTCTCTTCACCCAGAAGAAGCAGATGCAAGGAACATCCAAGGACTCTCGTGAGTAGTAATAATACATTAATTCAAACAGTCACGCAAGTTCCAGAGTGTGAAGAAACACTGTTGACCCATTTGAACCTTCAGAAAAAGGGCTCTTACCTTCCCTTCCTTGATTTTGGTTCCAATAATTTGTCTCCTCTGTTGGATTATTTCAATAAGCAGGTCACATTCCTCCATCAGCTTAGTTTCTTGTCTTGATGCATTCACCTGAAGAGCAAGACACCTTGATTAGAAAAGTACTGGTCTTTTTCATTTTATTTTTAAATTAAAATGATCATTTTAAAAAAATACTTCAATTTTGTTTTACAAACTGCGTTTTGTTTACTTTCCCTCTTTTAGTCTTTGTGAAATAATAATGTGAAAATACTATCTGAGCTGTTAAATAACACATCACTGTACAGATCGACTCATCAGTATTTCTAACAAAAGCATATATGGGCGATTAGTGTCTGATGTAGAGAAACCTCAACTCTAGTTGACATCAGAGAGGTTGAGGGCCCTTCCTATCCCACAGTGGGTCCTCACACTTTTCAGAATAAGTAGAGTTCAGATAGTATTGGAGGGGTAGCCGTGTTAGTCTGGATCTGTAACAGCAACGAAGGGTCCTGTGGCACCTTATAGACTAACAGAAAAGTTTTGAGCATGAGCTTTCGTGAGCACAGACTCACTTCTTCAGATGCATCTGAAGAAGTGAGTCTGTGCTCACGAAAGCTCATGCTCAAAAGTTTTCTGTTAGTCTATAAGGTGCCACAGGACCCTTCGTTGCTGTTAGAGTTCAGATAAACACTTGTGTCACTTAATAGAGCTGATACACAGCAGCCCATGAAAAATGTTAATTGTTTAATATATTAAGCATGTTTCTGATTCTTGTCATTCTTCTCAGTAACAAAATAGCCTTAAAATCATTGTGGCAAGAGAGAGAGAGAGAGAGATGTTAGGGCTAGTCAAAATTTTTCATCAAAGCTGTTTTTTTAATGGAAACTGGTAGGGGTTGACACAAAAAATTTCCATGGAAAATATTTGCTTTTTCTGTAAAATGTCAGCTTTCTGCAATAAAAAACGAAAACCAAAACCATAAAACACACACATTGACTTCTGCACCCAACCCCCTCAAAATTTTTTTTTATTTCAGTCAAAAAGTTTTTATGTTTTCAGTTTTTAATATGGAAAGTCAGATCTTATTTCTATTGGGTGCGAGAATACCACTTTTCAAGAAGATTTGTAAATATATTCTATATTCAAGAAGCCAAAAGTATAACAACGGTTGTTTCAGAGTGTATCATTAGTTGACAGAAGGAATTTACACTGTAGAAGTTGTTTAAAATTCAAGCAGTACCAAGACTTACAGAACACAAAGCTTAAGGTAATCGGGGGCAGGCTGCTGTATCTCCTCTTCACAGCATCCTATTTATACACTATCACAAGAATGAAAGTTCCCAACATTGAAACTGACAGCTCCTTTCCTAGAGAATACAAAAAAGGGTCTAATGCACCAAAGCATTAAACACGTATTTACCTTTAAGGATATTAGTAGTACCTCATACTTAAAATTAAGCACATGCTTAAATGCTTGAGGGGATCAGGGCCAATTTTACATTCTCTTTTACCTGAATTGCCTTTATGCCTAGAGTGATCATCTGTCCTGTTTTTGCCATGACAGTCCCGTACTTCAGGCATCAGGGAGGCATCTTGACATATTTTACCATTTGTCCTGTATTCACACGCTCCTGAGCTGCCCTTCCCCCAAGTCAGAGCAGTTACAGCTGCAGGTACATGTGCCAGGTTCTGGCTGGACAGCATGTGTAGCATGTACTGACCAGCCACGTGTGCAGGCAGCAGCAGGAGAGGTAGCCTGGGTCCCTGCCACAGGGTAAGACAGGGTATGTTGGGGTGGGGTGGCTCGTGCCCCCCACTCTCTCCTTGTTTAAGATTTTAAGTGGACCTGGTGCCCCTTTTTGGGGCAGCTGTTCAGTCAGCCAGGGAGAATGCTGTGGAGAGGTAGCTCCATCCCTACTGCATGCAAGGGCAGCAGCCTGTGGATCTGGGGACCACCCCACCCCCCACAAGGCAGCTGCCCATGGAGCCAGGGAATCCCCTGTGGAGCAGCCACCTTCTACAGCTGGAGAGACATCCCCACCCCCAGGGCTGGATGGCAGCCCCATTCCCAGCTTCCCAAAGCATGGGACAGCCAGGAGTTTCACCCACTGGGCTATAGCCCCATTCCCAGCTTCTATGTGTACATGGTCTTTGCTGGTAAACGTTGGCTTAGTAATGTCATATACACCTCATTGCAAGACAAGAAGAAAGCTTTTGCATTAGAAACCATGAGCAGGTAACATTCTCCATTTAAACTTTTGGCTAACTTCAGTTATAAAAATGTAATATGTCTTCTAACGGGTGCTCAGTGAACAATGTTATTTTAAGCATTACGATAAGATAATATGGAGATACATCTCTCATAGCACTGTAGGGGACCTTGGGAAGTCACTGAGTCCAGGTGCCTGCCCCTTGGCAGGACCAAGCACCATGCCTTTTTTTTTTTTTTAATTAAAAAAAAAAAATCTATGCACCCCATATCCCAAAATGGCCCCCTCAAGGACTGAGCTCACAACACTGGGTCTAGTAGGCCAATGCTGAAACCACTCAGCTCTCCCACTGAGCAACATACACCATTGGTCTGATTGATTTCCATTGAACTCACAGAAGTCCAAGCAATTTTACCAGGTGTCCCATATTTGGCATAGGGAAATATGGTCACCCTATTTATATCCCTCGGCCTAACTGCAGGTTGCAAACTCCTGATTTTATTACTATATAACTCTGAAACCATCATAAAAATCAAAGTTTAGCCACGTATTCCAAAGACTTCAATATTAATGGAAGTGGCAATCTTTGTAATACAGGAGGCCCTCGAGTTACACGAGGGTTCCATTCCACACATCCTTGCATAATCTGAATTTCATGTAAGTGGGGGCCTGGCTCTTTCCCCGGCAGAACACTTGTTCTGCAGCCAGGGAAGCAGCAGAAAGGTAAGTCCTGGGGTGGGGGGGGCAGTTGAGGAGGGTTAAGCCTGATGGTGGGTTGGGGCCCTGGGATGCAGGCAAGGGGGTTATACCTGGGGTGGGTTAGGACTGCAGGGTAGTGCAGTTGAGCCACAGCTGTGCGGGGGGGCAGGGGTGAACCAGAGCCCTGCTCAGGTGGTCAGCTGGGCCATGGGGGCTGAACCAGGGTGGAACCGTTGAACCAGAGCTGCGCACGGAGTGGGCTTGAACTGGAGCCATGGGCAGGAGCGTATGAACCAGGACGGTGTGGGGGGCTGAACTGGAGCCACGTGTGGGGAGGTTGAACCAGGGTGTGGGGAGGGGTTGAGCCGGAGGCAGAGACAGGCATGAGGGTTGGGGGTGAGCCGGAGCTGCACATGGGTGGTGAGCAGGCAGGGGAGTTAAACCAGGGCTGGGGAGGTTGAGCCAGAATTGTACCTGAGGGGAGGTGAGCTGGAGCCAGAGGTGTGGGTAGGAGGTGAGCAGGAGCTATACATGGGTGGTGAGCAGAGCTGGAGGGGGAGCTGAAGTGGGGCAGCGCAGTCTAATATTCTGTAATTTTAAAAGCAAGTTTTACAACACTGGTTTTATACTATGAAATGGACTTAGCAGAGACAGGTAGCGTTTTGCACTTTGGCTGCTTGTGCTGTTCCCTGCTGCCATGCAAACAACAAGATCAGACTCTAGCCTCATTATTATGGAAGAATCATTTTTGTTCCCACAGTGCCCAAGTGCCCCAAACACTGTACAAACTTGTAACAGGAAGACAGTTCCCACAATCTAAGATGCAGAAATGTGCAACTGCTTCAAAAAAAATAGGTTGGGCAGCAGACTGGATGAAAGGACAAGGATGCAGTAGTCATCTGCATTTCTGTCGACGAATGGTCAGAGTAGCCAGAGGTTTCTTTCTTGTTTTGTGATCTGGTAGGAGATGGGAATGCTTTTCAAGCAAGCTGCTACATGCCCAGGCCCCTCAGGGAACTGGGCTGTCCCAGGTTGCCTCAGAAGAGTGATCCAGCTTGATGATTTGGGAGCTCTTCAGGAAACTCTGCAAATCTTTTTTTAAATAAAGGCTGGTGGCTGCTAGGCTGAGCTCAAGACTGAGTGTGGAAAGTAGAGAAAAATGGGCACTCATCAGAGTTCTGGCAGGGAGTTTTAGACTGCAAAGACCTCAACGTCATGGAAGAAATTGAGCCAGCTGTTTTTCATACCACTAAAGCTGCCTTGGAAAAAGTTTTCTCTGAGAGGCTGCCTAGACTTGGGTATTCAGAAACCTCAGTCAGATTGTGGTTTTAGGTCATAAGCAAGATGATTGTGGTGCTTTCAAGTCCTTAGCAGATATTTGGTAAATCAGAACATTATAACACAATTGGCAGCTCAGTTACAGCAGACCTTCCATTGTGAGCTTAACCTTACTTGGCAAAGAAGTGAACTCACACCTACTAGCACTTGTGTAATTCACATCTCTGAGCCAAAGTGTTTTGTGGTCTCCTAAAGCGACTTGCTCATGGAGCACAGCTTTCCTCAGGGGCTCATCAAAAGTTGGGCTGCTTCAGCTTAAAGTTAGGTCTACGTAGGACCCCTCCAGGCAAAGATTTACCAAGGCATGAAGTGAACCAGGTACTCTAGCCAAGGAATACCTAGATCAGCCCACGCTGGCCAAGTATAAATTGATCAGAGACTAGTACAAGTGGTAAAGCAATATAATTTGTATCTTTGCTCCCCCTTGACTTTCCTGGGATGTGCAAAATAACTGGGAAGGACTTGTATCAGCAAAGGCTTGTAAACTCCAGTTGGCCCATTTCTCACTCACTGAATGCCAGAGATGTGATTTTTCCACGTACATCAGGAAGGTAAGTCACTGTCACTGCACATTTTGGCTCAGAGACTTTCTTCTTACAATACCTATGGAATTTGCAGGAGATTTTAAATGCACATATGCGAGTCAGTAGTTCCTGTGGACTTTTAATGGGCATTAGTACCTAAATGTTTCTGTGCCTTTAAAAAACTTCACCTTTTATCCTCATCTGGATTTGTAACCACCCTCCAGGGATTTTAAATCCACAGACCAATGAACAGATGACACTCACCTATAGATACAATAAAAACTCTTGTCAGTTATAATGCTGATAATCTTCATTTACATGAAGTCACCCCACTGTACATTAAAATAATCCGTGTTTCATTTAAACAGTTTCAAAAATACCACAGGGTAAACTTCCATCTTTAGTCATCCATGTGTACATCAGAGTAACCCCACTGCACTCCATAGAATGACTCTGGATTCAAATGAGGATCATATAGAGCTGAACTGGAATCTCAATCAGGAGGGAACATAAGTGAATGGAAGATACTTCCAGTATTAGAAGTAGGGCTTCCTCACTTAAGGTCTGGGTCATGGCTTCTTTTGGAAGTGTATGGTGATCTAAGTTTAAGACATGAAACAACAGGTAGACAGAGTACAAAGAAACAATGAGATAGCGGTCAGCCTGATCAGCATAGTCGTCTTGGAACACCAGAAGCCTAACCATTATGACAGCTTGGGACTAGGTTTTAGAAAAGGAAACAGCTGAATGAACTTCCTTCATTGAACAATTCATATCATTGTAATTTCATTTCCTAAGTGTTATTCTTTATTTGAGCCAACACAATATTTCCATACTCATTAAAAGGCACTGTACACCTCTATTTCCTCCATAGCCTGTAAATTATGTATTTTTCCAATACATTTCTTAAAAGCCATTTTAAGAACTTGTTTTTAAACTTATCCAAATAGGACAAATAGCTTACGTTACAAAATTCAGCATCTTATCAAAGCACTGAGACACCAACACATGAGAAAAAAATGTGATGAAAATACAAGGGATAATGAATGGTCCGGAAAAAAGGCATTTTCTTCTCATGTGTCTTTTTGGACAATGAAACTGGATGTGTACTGTGAGGTCAAACTTCCTCCTTTTTATGTCAGGCTAATACTGTGAAGCATGAACTAGCATTTTCTAGAACATTGGAACAAAACTTTCAATTTTTCCTAGTCTGAACACAAACACTGATTTTATTAATTGTGACAAACTCTGCCTTTGGAAATATGTGATAGTAATCAGCCTGCCATTGGAATAGATCATCTACAACTTCTTATTCTAAATTGGGGATGAAGAAAGGAACCGTCGTCATCTCCCATTTCAAGTATGCCAGAGGCTTTTCTTTTGTTTGTTTTTTAAGTCTTATCAGCATTTTTCTCCAACCAGGAAATCTGGATTTAGAGACACTTTCTGAGCAGATTTTAAAAGGTCAGAACAAAAATAAACTAATCTACTTGAGCAACATAAGAATTTTATCACTGATATCTCCATTGAACTAGTGTGGTTGAACCAGTTTGGGTCAAATGGCACCAACATCTGCCCCAAATGAGAATCCAATTGAGCTTTTTTTGAGGTCAGAAAATATTTGTACCAGTTTTAAAATACAGTAATTTCATGTCCTGTTGCACTTCCATTGGGAACAGCTTGTTAAATGCCAAAGCAACATGAAAATGTCTGACATCAAATATTTCCAACCCAAAGAAAATTTTAAAAGATCATGAATCTCAAAGAAAAGTGTCTGGTTTTGTAAGATTCCCACAAAAAAGCCTGCAGGTCCAGGGTGCTTGGAATATTCTGACAAGGTCATGACAACCACAGTCCCATTGTATTCCAGGCATATGTATACGTTTCACTGTAAACAAAAAAAAACCACTAGGTTTGATGAAAACAGAGCTAGAAAAGTTATGTTGTTTTCTGCAACCACAAATGTGGTAGTACTTGAGATATAGATTGTGATGGTTATTCCTTTTGGGATAAGAAAGAAAATATAAAAATGGTTATTTACTTTACAGTAATTGTGTACTCCATGTGGAGCCTATTGTAGCTGTGTACCCTTTGTATACACAATATTGGAATCTTTTGAACTGCAGTGCTCATTGGGGCCACATATAAAGCCTTTTGCCTCCCCAGATTCCTTTGCAATTCACAGCCTGTGTGTTGCTAAAGATTTTGCACAGGCTGTTCGACCCATACAACTTCATAAACACCCAGTCACAATAGGGTAAAAACCTGCTTTTAAGTCAAATGCTAGTGAGAATTTCACTATAGGTGACTGGCAGAGTATCGGTATGGCCTTGGGATCATGGGAATGAGATATTTCAGCTGCCTCATCAAATAATGATTAAAGAACTGCTTTCCTAAGCTTAGCATCAGATGGCTGACTGCCATGTCAAGGTAATAATGCTGAACAAACATCAGTGGGTTACTGCTTGTTGCTGTGCTGCAGGTCTCAGAGATTTTTAAAGCAGGACGAAGATACCGTTGGCCTGTGCTTCAATATTCAGAGGGAGAGCTCTTGCAAGCTGTCTGACAGATGTCAGATCTGCAATATAATATGTGATCAGCGATTCTGACAGGACCTATTAATGGGCCACAGATGTGAGAAGAGAGGCTTAAAGCTATGGTCTCGTTAACATAATAGAGCAAAGCTCTTGAAAATGCCCTAGGTATGCTGCTTTTCTTCTTTCTGTATAGAGGGTGGTTTTGGAAAGACCACCAGTAAATTAACTGGTCACTGTAAGTAAAAATCTGAGCCCACAAACAAGGATTTGAGCTGAGCCCTACCTTGTACCTGTGAAAAGATACATGAGGAGTCCAAGCCATGAATACTGCAAACTCACAGACCTTCTCTTCCCTGGAGAGAGCAACCAGAGAAAGGGTAGGTGTAGACTACAGATTTCTTTTGGGAGACCCGAGGTCTCTTGAAAGAGTTCTGCTGCATCCAAACAATGTGTTCGCTTTTCCAAGACCACTGTAGGAAAAGCAGATGTATTCTGCCAACATCCCTGTATGCCTCGTGCCGTGGGGAAGAAGGGCTGTTCTGAGAGAGGATAGACCAAATGTCAGGAAAGCCTCTCCTGACAGAAATGTCGACAAAAGATATGCAAATTGCAGTTCTCCACAGTCTAGATCCCGGCCAGCCCTCTTGAGGGTGAGAGGATATTCTCAGCAATCCAACAGTTGCCTGAAAGGAGGAACCATAAGCTTTGGGATGATAATGTTATGCTCTCCAACATCTGTGTAAGCATGCAGGGGGCCTTTCAAGAATGTTGATTCCATTAGTAGTGTTACAAGTCCCTGGAGGGCCCTGATGCAAGAATTGGTAAGGCCCTCCCTTTTCAGCTTATTCATCTTTCAGCCTTCCTCCACCCCTGGGGCTGGGTACCTCCTGCAACCCTTCCCCTGGAGCTGCTCAGTTCAATGAGAGTAGGGACCCAACCATCCCTGGCCTGGCCTCGTGCACTCTACCATCCCAGTCTGCACTTCCTGTCTGGCTCCCATGCCTTTTCAGATTGGAGCCTTGTCACTAAAGTGGCATCCACAGCCAAGTAAATTTCCTTTTGGAAGCAGAACAAAGGAACATTGGAGTCTCCATTACTGCCAGTTATTGTTTGAGAACCGAGGTCCGTCTGTATTTTTGTAGGGAGATGTCCGGTGGCAACAGTGACACTGACGATACTGATGCTGACAGGTACTTTAGCAGCTGGCAGTAGGGAATTTCCTTCCGGACAGACATAAGTGGCTCCTTGTCACTATCTCTTGAATCCACTTGGGGCTTAGTGGCTTTCTACCTGAAGGTCATGTGTGGTCTTTATTCTGCAAACACATTGAGCTCTGTCTATTGTATGGTGCCCCCTTCCATATTTTTATGGAAATATGTTTATAATGTGAATATGCATAACTTGAATATGCTTCATGCAAATTGGGGCACATAACCTATGATTAGAGAGCTTGTAATCCACCGAATGCGTATATTCTACTCTATTTGTGTGCGTGTATCATTCTTGTACATCCAGGTAAGTTGACTGCAGATATGTTGATTCTAGGTGTGCAATTGACATCTCTAGAATTGCATATCTGCAATCGACTTTCTTTCCCTGCTATAGACATAGCCTTAGAGTTTTAAGCTTAGCTGTCATGTTTTGTTTTATTCTAGCTTAACAACTTACATTGCTATTGCAACACAATATCTGTGCATATCTCTGTTTCAATGATATAGAAGGACCAGCACATTATGTACTTGCTTTGTATAAAACTTCAGACAGTGTGACATGGATTTATCTGGGATTTAGGTACAACTGACACTGTGCACCTGGGTGCTGTGTCAAGTCTCTAAGTGAGCCTTCCCAGAGTCGAGTGGATTTGTGTCTGTTTTGCTCTGCCATGGATTATTACCCCAACACCGAGCCTTTGTTGTGGGAGACCAGAACTTCTGGCTCTGCAGGATGAAATGTTGGGGCACCCAGAGGGCAGGTAGGTGGACTCACTGGCATGATCAGCCCATCAAGTGACAGTCCCAAGTGAAAATCTGTGACCCAACACATCGCACCTACAGTCTTTGACTTAATTCTCAAGGCATCCTAAACTGCTGCTGGACTAACCACCTGCTTCTGTTCTAACAGTGTTGGCTTCAGAGCAGATGATAATGTCTTCAGTGCCAATGAAGCTGACTTCAGCGCAGCATCTTTAGTGCCTTTGTCTCCTTCCTGCAGTGTTTGGATGTCTGCTTCATGAGATGCTCTTTTTTTTTTTTTTGGTGTTCTGATACCTGTTTTCTTCAGACCTAAGGAGACCTTTGTTGTTGGCTCCAGCAAGAGCAGTTTCAATCAAATATCCTGTGACTTCTGAGTCCTCAAAGCACAACAGGCACACCAGGTTTCTTTTGGGTCTTAAAAATGTAGAAAAAAATCCAAAAATGCTCCTAATAAAGTTCACCTGGTATTCTATCATTGTTTAACTGAATTTAATCATGATTCATTTTTAAACTGAGTCCATTTGTTTTGAGTTAATTGCTTGAGTTAGCAACAATTAATTGACGACCCTAATATCTACTACAGAAGCTGGTTACACCTCATTAAAATCTTCTAGGTAGAAGGTGAATGTTCTTTTCCCAAAAGATGCAAACTTTTGTTCCACAGTTGATTCAGTGGAAAAGGGGGGAAAATTCAGTTAATCTCAGATACCACCTTTTGGGAAACTCTGAAAGCTATTGTAAGGGATGAATGCCTCTCCTAAGCAGGGAGACTCAAATTACTGTGCTCTCTGGACAAGAAAATAATTGAATTTAAAAAAAGACAGAAGACTGATGGAAATAATGAAAACCTCCCAAGTTCTCTAACAAATGCCAAATGTGAATATAATGAATGCTTATCACCAGCCAAGTCAAAGATATGATGAATGGGGAGATAAAGTAAGTATACTACTCGGCAAGACTTAAGATGGAATTAGCCAACAACATTTCTTGCTATTACAAGAAGACTAGTGCCATCCTTGAATTAATATATAAAAATCATCAATTTAATTATTTTTGTCAAGCTTGTATGTAAAAAAATCCAACAATCTATTTGGTTCTAGTAAGTTTTATCATTTTATTGAAGGCCTACCTTTTAATAATCTAATTTGAGAACACGTGTACAGACAAAGGTAAGACAACGCAATGACTTGAACAAGCCATAAAAATTAGACATCCTCAAGGTCACTTTCGGGAATATTTCTAGATAACATTTTGTCATCAGCTCTCTTCTCTTCTTTCAGAGGTCTTCCAAAAAAATAACGTGAGAATGAGAATTTCTCATTGGCATGTGGAATGAGAGTTTCTTTACTTACTTTAGTAATAAAGGAGAAACAAGAATGGTAGCAAGTGTGGCAATTTCTGCCCCCATCTCTAGTGAATTAAGATTGCAAAATAATTGCAAAAATTTTAGTGACACAGCTGAATATCACCATCTTGTCAACTATACACACAGCTCATGTTGGTTTCATTAAAGGAAGATGGACTGCTGATAAAAGACACCTAGCTCACTTGATCCAGAAGGATCAGGTGTTCCCTCCACAACTCTATCTCTAGATGCAGAGAAAGCCTCTGACAAGGTTAAATAGCCTTATAAAACGGCTATCTTAAATTGTGGATTAGGAGTAATATTACTGAATTGGGTCAGAGTATTATATAATTGTCCCCTTGCTTCATTTTGGCTAGAAATAGACACACACACAAAAGGGCTGATCCATGCTGCCTTTTCATTCTCATTTCACTCTTGAACCCCTGGCAAATTACATACATCAGAGCATTCAGACATTGAACACGACTGTAAACCAGAGGGAGAAATTTGTGAATTGGAATTCATATTCAAATTTGACACATTCACGTGTGGTATGAACAGAGACATCAATTACCACACACATTACACGGGCTGCTTCCCTTCCTTTGATGCTCATAATGATCTCAGGCAGGAAAATTAACATTCCCCTGCCCCTCATCCCTCTCCTTCAGTCTTATGTATTTCATTTGTCAGTTTTTATTGCAATTTTTTTTTGGTCCTCTGTACGTATAAATGACAGTCTGTATTGGAAATGAGATTGATCTGATAAAGTGGATCTGTCCCACAAACCTCATCACTGAATAAATCATTTTGTTAGTCTTTAAAGTGCTACATTTCTGCTGTTTTGTTTTGTAAACCAGAAACAGTACAAAATCAGTTTATATGTGATGACATCTTTGGAAAGAATCCGTCCTCATCGGTACCTTCATTATTGAATGCCATTGATATTTTTGGAAAGATGTAAGGTTTTCACATTAAACGTAGCTATTCCTGTTACTTACGATTTATTCCAAAGACCATATCCTTCTCAGTTTCAACATTTGCTATTTTAAATAAGGAAGGAATTAGCTTATTAAAATTTTGACCTAATCTTCCAAGAATTGTTTCTATAATATATATTAAAAGGTATGTCCAAGAATATAGAAAGGAAGCATCCCCACTGTATCCTTACTGGAGAGATCAGAAACAGCCAAAATGAATATCTGAAAAGGATGACATTATTTGCCTACTGCCTTTTAAGCTCTCCCCATTGCTTTGTTCTCAAATAAATTGCCTCAGATGCTTATTTATATGGGATTTTAAAATGAGCCTTTCTTGTCACACAAAGCACTTTAAAAAATCCTGGGAAATTTTAGGTATGGGGTTTCCAGATTTGAATCCATTATCTAACATTCCAAATGTGTCACATTAAAAGATAGTTCCTCTCTGGTAGCTCTGTATACACACTAGCCTGGTTTGAGGGGAGGGGAAGAAAAAAAATAGCTTACATATGCCACTAGGTTCCGTTTCCTCTTTTATACACTGTAAAAGGTTATCAACACTCTCAAGGGACAATCCAATGTTTGGATCCATACAGGGCCATCTGCAATGTGTTAATATGATTACAACATCCAATCCTATTCATTTGCTCCTTGTACCACTATACAATAACCTCCATCGCAACATCAAGGCCAACTCCATGCTTAAAGTTTGACTAGTAAAGGGATACTAAAAAAAGTAAAGCTATAATACACGATGATAAACTGTCCTCCTTCAATTTATAGATGCACAAAAATGTCAGTTCCTTCTTTTAGGGGCTATGCTCAAGAATTCCTGCAAGTGTAACCTCCCACAAGGGACTCAAACCTGGGACCTCTAGTGCTTAGTGCATGAGCCTCTACAGTTTCAGCTAAAAGGCAGCTAGTGCTCAACTATGGCTGTAGATGAGACTCCTTCCTTCTCTCTGTAAATTGTCTAGGCACCACTGCATGGGACAGTGAACCAAACCCAGTAAGTATGTGGGTTGCACAAGGACAAGGATCAATGTCTGTTTTAAGTCTTACCTTAAGAATAACAAAAACACTGGAAAAGTTCCTGACAACACCATCCTTGCCACCATGGATGTAGAGGCTCTGTACACTAATATTCCACATGAAGATGGATTACAAGCCATCAGGAATACCATCCCTGATGTCAACACAGGCAGTCTGCTGTCTGACCTCTGTAACTTTGTTCTCATTCACAGTTATCTCCGATTTGGGGGGGACAATTTATACCTCCAGATTAGTGGAACTGCTATGGGCACCCGCATGGCCCCACAACATGCTAATATATTTATGGCTGACCTGGAACAATGATTCCTCAACTCTCATCCCTTGTTACCCCTCCTCTACTTACAATACATTGATGACATCTTTATGGATTTGGACCCATGGTATCGAGACTCTAGAAGAATTCCACAGAGACTTTAACAATCTGCATCCCACCATCAACTTATGCCTCGATTACTCCACGTGAGATAAATTTCCTGGACACTACAGTACAACTCAAGGATGGCCTAATCGGTACCACACTCTACCAGAAACCCACTGATCGCTATACTTACCTACAAGCTTCTAGCTTCCATCCTGCACACATAACTAGATCCATTGTTTGCAGTCAAACCCTTAGATACAATCACATTTGCTCTGATCCTACTGACAGAGACCACAAACTACAAGATCTCTACCAAAAATATTCATAAACCTGAATTACCCACCAGGAGAAATAAAGAAACAAATCGACAGGGCCAGACAAATACTCAGAGACCAGCTACTCCAAGATAGGCCCAAAAAAGCCAAGAAGAGAATACCACTGGTCATTACCCACAACCCCCAACTCAAACCACTGCAATGCATTATTAAAGACCTACAACCTATCCTTAATCAGGATGCCACACTCCAGAAGGCCTTAGGTGACAGGCCTGTTCTATCCTACAGACAACCTCCCAACCTCATGAGGATTCTCACCCACAACCACAGTCTATACTGCGGGAACACCAGTCCTAGAACGTTTCCTTGCAACAAAGCCTACTGTCAACTTTGTCGACATATCTATTCTGGAGATACCATCACTGGACCTAACCAGGTTATTCACAGAATCACAGGCACATTCTCATGTTCCTCAACTAACATAATATATGCCATCATGTGCCAACAATGCCCAGTTGCTTTGTATCTTGGACAGACTTCAAACTCTCTTGGACAAAGAGTTAAACGGGCACCAAACAGACTTAAACACACCTGTGATTCACCAACCTGTCAGCCAGCATTTTAATAGAGTGGGCCATTCTGTTAATTACTTAAAAGTTTGTGTCTTACTGAAGAGGAATCTTCACAACAGTCTTGAAAGAGAGGCTGCTGAACTCTCTTATATATTTTAATTCAACATATTAACATGTAGTTTGAACTGGGATGGGAATTTTCTGGGTCATTATGGGGCCTTTTTGCATACTTGGCTTAATCTAATTCTTGACTCCCCCCTTTTTGCCCTTCTACTCTCTGATTTGCTTAACTTGATAATATTTTTCTGATTTGTCAACCTTGATTACTATTTTTGGTTCTCTATGCCTTCAATATTGAGTCTGTTCTGGTCTGGCTATGGTCTGAAGAAGTGGGTCTGTCCCACGAAAGCTCACCTAATAAATTATTTTGTTAGTCTTTAAAGTGCTACTTGACTCCTTTTTTGTTTTAATAGTATATAGACTAGCATGGCTTTCTCTCTGTTACTTAAGAATAACATGTTACGAATATGAAAATACAAGCCACTCAGTAGGAACTACATACAGGTGACTTAAATCTTGGCATTACTCTCTCAGGCTATATCTGCACAGCAGCAGCATTTTTTCAAAATAAGCTATTCTGAAAGATATTTTATGGAATAGCTTATTTCAAAATAATGCTGCGACATACAAAATGTGTTTTAAAATTGCATTCAGCTATTTTGAAATAGCGTGTCCACACACAATAGAGTCTATTTCAAAACAGAGCCATTGGACACACTATGGCTTATTTCGAAATAGGCTTTATTCCTCATCTACTCAGCCCTTATTTTGAAATATCTATTTCAAAATAAGTACTATTCTTCACACATGTTGTGGCTACATTACCCCTTCCTTTTGCAAGGGTCATGTAAAGTTCGGCCGTTCAAAAATGCAAATGAGGTGCTGATATGAATAACGATAGCCAGCCAACCCATCAAAAGTGCTGATTTAGAACTAAAAATAGCTGTGTGGCTGGGGTTCCTTTGAAAGGGTGCTTTCAAAATTGGGGCACTCTTAAAGGAATCCTGGCTACACAGTTATTTTTAGTTTGAAATCAGCACTTTTGATGGGTCAGGTGATCATTATGCAAACGAGGTGCTGAATATTCATTTCAGCACCTCATTTGCATTTTTGAATGGCTATACTTTACTTGCCCCTTCTGAAAGCTGGGGGTAGTGTAGCCATGGCCACAATGAGATTTACCTATTTTGAAACAGTGGATGCATTGTGTAGATGTTAGGGAAGTTATTTCAAAAGAGTGGTCATTCTTTCAAAATAACTTTGCTGTGTAGACAAACCCTCAGTCTCAAGGAAAAATGGGAAAAACCTTAGCCTTGCTATCTCAACAGATCCTGGCAAGATATCTGGCTTACTGTGAAGGATACTTCAAAGTCCTTATCTTTGCAATTATGCCAGAAGAAGCTATTAAACAGGTATTACTGCACTCCAGAAAGTCTGAAGCTAGATAAGCAACACACAGTGAATGTGGGGTTTGCAAACAACTCCATGCCAATCTTCCCTACTTCTTCTATATCTATCAAGCATTTGTGTTCTTGAATGAAATATTCAGTGCTCTTTTTAAAACATCAAGGCCGTTCCCACACTAGCTCCTCCTTTCGGAGGGGCTATGGTAATGTGGCACTTCGAGATATGCTAATAAGGTGCTGCTATGAATATGCAGCACCTCATTAGCATAATGGCAGCTGCACAGCTTCAAAACTGCCAATTTCAAAATGCAGCCACAAGTGTAGCAAGGGGGGCCTTCTGAAACAACCCCCGTCCCCCCATTTCAAAAGCTCCTTAGTCCCATCTGGTTTGGGGAATAAGAGGCTTTTTTGAAATCAGGATTCCGTTCCAAAAGGCCCCCTGGCTACATGGGAACTGCCAATTTCAAAATGCAGTTGCCCATGTAGCCAGGGGGCCTTTCGAAATCAGGGTTCCGTTCCAAAAGGCCCCCTGGCTACATGGGAACTGCCAATTTCAAAATGCAGTTGCCCATGTAGCCAGGGGGCCTTTCGGAACGGAACCCTGATTTCGAAAAAGCCTCTTATTCCCCAAACCAGATGGGACTAAGGAGCTTTTGAAATGGGGGGGCAGGGGTTGTTTCAGAAGGCCCCCCTGGCTACACGGGTGGCTGCATTTTGAAATTGGCAGTTTTGAGGCTGTGCAGCTGCCATTATGCTAATGAGGTGTTGCATATTCATAACAGCAACTCATTAGCATATCTGGAAGTGCCACATTACCGTAGCCCCTCCGAAAGGCGGGGCTAGTGTGGCCACAGCCTAAACATTGGTATTTTTCCTTCTCTGAGCTTATGCATTTTAGTGGGGGTGGATGAGCTGGTATTGCTAGTTAACATGGAGAAAAGGACTGCAGAAACTATTTTGGCAGATAAGAGTAAATTTGAGAAAATGGAAACCTGCAATTCCTCCCTCATACATAGAGTGGCTTAGTGAACTCTTTACGTCTCCATTAATGGGGAAAAATGACTAATCATAGAATCATAGAATACTAGGACTGGAAGGGACCTCGAGAGGCCATCGCGTCCAGCCCCCTGCCCCAATGGCATGACCAAGTACTGTCTAAACCATCCCTTATAGACATCTATTTAACCTGTTCTTAAATATCTCCAGCGATGGACATTCCACAACCTCCCTTGGTTTTGCAAGACCTCTGGGTCTCCCTAGAAACAACAAGAGGCAGGATTGTTCTTGTCTATTAAAGAAACAAAGGCAGACGAGCAAGCTATACAAAAGACAAGCCAATATGTAAACATGCCTTACTCCTCAGAGACCTTTGCAGCGCTCAAACTAAAGCAGTTCAGAGCCACAACAGTGCGCCCGTCGGTTCATCTCATCGCGCTGACTGCTTTCAGATCTAAAGCAGCTCCCATCAAAGTCAAGTTGATTATTAGTTGATAATACAGGGGTGGAGAACTGCTGGACTCCTGCTTAAGTTTCATCTGACCTGTGGCAAGTCTCAGCTGCATAGGCTGGAAGTCCTGAACCTCAGCACTCCTGCCCTGGGTCTGGAGCTGTGAGCATCAGCTTGTGGTGATCCAGGAAGCTCCATGTGTAACTCTCACCTGCAGGCACCATCCCCACTGCTTCCATTGGATGGGAGCCACAGATAATGGGAGCTGCATGGGTGGTGTCTGCAGGCAAGGGCAGTGGGTGGAGTCACCTCCCTCACCCCGGGGCCACAGACTGGCTATTTCTGAATCGGGGAGCTACTGGACATAAGTGCCCCATACCCACTCTTCCACTACACCTCTCCTGCCCCAACCCTGAGCCCTCTCTTGCACCCATACTCCCTCCCAGAGCTAGCACTCCATTCCTGTGCCCCAGTCCTGAGTCCTTTCCTGTACCCACATTCCTTCCCAGAGCCTGTACCCCTACCATCTGACCCATCCCTGAGCCCACTCCAGCAGCACCCTAACTTCCACCCAGATCTCAAACGCCCACACCAACCTCCTCCTTGTCTGAGCCTCTTCCTGCACTCCAAACCCCTCATCCCAAGCCCCACGCCAGAGCTTGCACCCCAATTGAAACCCTCAGACCTCTCCCACACCTCAGTCCTCTGCTTCAGCCTCAGGCTTCCCCTCTCTCAGCTGAGCCATTCATTTTTGGCTGCATTCCAAATATAGGGCTGCCAACTTTTCCATCTGGACAGACAATTCATGGAAATGACACTCAGTTCATCCAATAAGGGACACGGACAAGCCTAGGGAAAGCCCTGGGCTGCCACACCCCATTGGGGGATGTCTGGGGCCTGTGACTGATTTTTTTTGTGGGTCAATGGCCCCTGATAAGAAAAATATCCCCGCTCTAACAGAAATGTTTGTGGAACAGGCAGACTTGTCACAAGACCACTGAGTTTGTTTATAAACTATTTCTTAGTTGTTCTAGAAAAGAGTATTGTGCTGTCTGGTGCAGGCCTGAGGGGCCTAATGGGACTGTTGGGTGGGTGTCTGGGGAACTGCTTCAATGAACTCTGTGGACTTTTGTATCTTGCTTGAGAATATTCTGTGATTTGTCTTGGACCTTGAAAAGCGTGGTTACCCACAGGTATTTCCATCCCCCCACCCCTTTTTTTTTTTATTTTTGAGATTTAAGCCACCACAAACACTTTGGAAGTTTACTGCATTGTATTACCTTTTGATCTGAGTAAAAATGTCTTGGCAAGAGACATGCAATAACAAAACTCTGAACTAATGTGATCGTAAAACAAAGATAAAGCATATTCAGAATTCATCTGAACAATGGAGAAACGGAGCTAATTAACACCTGGGCTGAGGAAACAAATGCTGTAAACCCTTTGATAAAGGTTAGAGAGATCACTAATTACTCTCACCAACTCTAACTCAATTTCCTTCAGCATATATAAACATCATCTGAAGTAGATTCATTATAAACAGCATGTCAGAGCTGCCACGATGAAGAGGGTCTGCTTTACTGAAGCACTTAACATGTTCTGTAGACAGGATTTTCATTTAAATCTCCCTGGCCATGTCTACACTAGCCCCAAACTTCAAAATGGCCATGTAAATAGCCATTTTGAAGTTTACTAATGAAGCTCTGAAATACATATTCAGCGCCTCATTAGCATGCGGGCAGCCGCGGCACTTCAAAATTGACGCGGCTCGCTGCCACGCGGCTCGTCCCGACGGGGCTCCTTTTCGAAAGGACCCCGCCTACTTCGAAGTCCCCTTATTCCCATCTGCTCATAGGAATAAGGGGACTTCGAAGTAGGCAGGGTCCTTTCGAAAAGGAGCCCCGTTGGGACGAGCCACGTCAATTTTGAAGTGCCGTGGCCGCCCGCATGCCAATGAGGCGCTGAATATGTATTTCAGCGCTTCATTAGTAAACTTCGAAATGGCCATTTACATGGCCATTTCGAAGTCTGGGTCTAGCGTAGACATAGCCCCTATGATCTGAGAAGCAGAGACTACAGCTAACCTGGGATCTGACCGAAACGCTCTAAAGTTTCAGTTTGTGAATGAGAAATAAAAGGAGCTGTCATGATGCCAGCTCATGAAGACACAGTGTGCATTATTTTTATTACCATGAACAGAGCCATTTTCTTGCTCAAAAGCCCTCAGGGGAACACCCTACCAGCATAGTTCTAATTTCTTCTAGACCACAAACAAGGGGAATTCTAAACTTTTTTCATGGAAAAAAGGAGGGAGCAATACTTTGCTGTACAACTCAGAGAAGATGTTTGATTAAGTGACTCAAGTTTGAATAGATTTGACTTTTTTTTTTTTAAATAAAGGAAAGACACTTCCTATTTTTTACCTCACCTCCTGACTTCTGTCTTTTCTATTAGGGCCTTTCTCTGGACAGGCACTGACTAGGCAACTGCAGGATTTCTACAACTCTTACCATATTTCCTTATCTTTTTCTCTGCTATTGTTACACTGATTTAGAGATGTGTCTGATCAGTTTCATAGTGTGTAGTCGGAGTTAAGGGTCCATCATTATCCCACCGTATTTTTCAGGTGGTTTATATCATTAACCGCGCCCCCCATCCCAACACACACACACACACAAAATCACTTTTGGCTGTGGCCTTGTCTGCTGAATTTCAGCCTGAAGCAAGATTTTATAAGTGAGTTAAAATCCAAACTTTTCCATTCGAAACAGCACAGAATGGGTGCAGGAGTTCCAGAGTTATACAAATATGCTAAAATGCCTCTCCCTCCCATATATAACCAAAGAATGATTTTTGCCTAGAAAAAAAAAAAAGAAATTTTGCAAGAGCATCCATAAATCTTGCCTATTACATTTGGTAGACTAACAACAATGGCTGAGACACAGATGTTACAATGTTGTCTACAGGCCAAACCGATATTCCCCCTCACAGCTAATTGTTCAAATTCTTTCACATCTGTGTTCTAATTAAGTTAGTGCATAACAGACAGAAACAGCTTCAATCTATTGAGTAAAGAATAAATGTTTAACAAACTTCCTAAAATATATGTCAAGTAACAACAAGTATAGATACAGGAAACACACAATAGTCCCAGGGTAAAGCCAGAGTCAGGACTGAGCAGCCAAACCAACTGGAGTCAGAAGCCAAAACCTATGCTGAAGGGAATCTTAGTCACGTGTAGTTGTGGGTGCAGTCAGGAATCCAAAACCAGAATGGGAGTAGGAGGAAATCACTGGGTCCACGTGAACTTACTGAGTTGCCTAGTGATCAAATGGGGAGCCAGCTCTGCCGCTGACACCAGTTTTTCCTATGATATATAAAGTTGATCATCTTTAACATAACTGTAAAATCATTGAAAGTTCAAGTGTACATGGATTTCCTGGAAAGGTAAGGCATGAAAAATGAGAGGAAATGGAACAAGTTAAAAAATAACAGGTGGGCATGAATCAAAAAAGTGAGTGAAACAAGCTATCAATCAATGTGTGTGTAACCAAACAATACTACTCAGGCCCCCACAATCGGGGCTCCTCCAAACCCCACACTCCGAGTGCAGAAAGTGGGGCCCCGTGGAGACTTAAAAACACATTGCCTATACACAGGCTTTACCTTAAAGCTTCCCAGGGTCACAGGTTCCCTGGCCCTGGGGTTTGTTCATTAGTCCACTGCCATCACCCAGTGAGAAAAGTCCCCCACCCCAAGAACACACACTCAGAGGTCTTCCTGAGGGATACCCCATGCTCTTAATCCCACTTTAGGGAAGATCTTGGGCATAAAACTCTGTAATTCAGTAGCTGACCTTTTGGTCTGAGGCGCAGACTCTTCTTAGGACACAGCAATCAGATCAGTTGCTTAAAACAGCGATTTATTTGGAAAAGAAGAGAAAAGTAAATCACGGGATTGTA
Source organism: Carettochelys insculpta (assembly GCF_033958435.1). NCBI lineage: Eukaryota > Metazoa > Chordata > Testudines > Carettochelyidae > Carettochelys > Carettochelys insculpta. The sequence continues at coordinate 145,202,270 of NC_134137.1, forward strand.
TGGAGAGAAAAATATTTCCATGGGATTCAGCTTAGAAGTTACGATGGGGAAAATCACAAGTCAGACACCACCACAAAACAGAAAAACAGAGCAGCCAACAACAAAACAAGGTAACAAGCCAACAATCCATCCAATTTAAAATAACCAGAAACCTGATTATGTCTAACTACACACTTCCCTTTTACTTACTACTCTATGGTTGATTTTGCGATGGTCAGGATATTTTTGATTTTTATTCCAATTGCCTGGGAGCCATCTCCCCTCTGGGTCTTTCTCCTTGTTGCAGAGACACGCCCCCCCAACTGCAATTGTTCTCTGTTTAAATAGAATTACTTCTCTCCCATTGGCTCACCTGGGATTCATGTTACCTCAGGAAGATTAACCCTTTCCCTGCACTCATTCATGCTTCACCTCCACCCAAAAAGCCTGTGCACCCATGTGTGTACTTGTACATATGCATGGAAGATCAAGCAATACATCACATATGGTGTGTGTGATTGCAAAGGGGAATACTCATGTGCTCAAACTTAGTAACTTGTATAAGTGTTTGCAGGGTAAGGGCATAAACCTTCTTATTATCATGGAAAAGGATTTGTTTTGGTAGTACCTCTTCATTCACCTCCCCTCACACCCACCAAATTTATACAGAAGCTTTAAAATTGTCTTGACCTTCTTTACACATTTGGAGTCAAATTCTGCTAGCCTGCTCAGGTGAGTATTCACATCGAAGTTACCAGAAGTACTCATGTCATTAAGAAGTGAAGTGCATCACTGTGGTTTTTGTTGTTGTTTTTAAAGAATCACAGAAGTTTTGCTTAAATCAGAGTGAATTTGGATTAGTTCCTTACTGTAAATGTACTCGAAAATGGGTGGCCAGATAGGAAGCGTGTAAAATCGGGAGAGGGCCTGGGGGAGTAATAGGCACCTGGGCAAGATAAAGCCTCAATATCAGGACTATCCCCATAAAATTGGAACATCTACTCACCCTACAGCTAATATATCAATGGAGAAATCAATTGCTAGGGAGTTAACCCTGTAATGAATAGCAGGCTTGTTGATATAACTGCACTGGAGGATAAACACAGGAAACATACATATCTCCCCCTAGAGACATTACAAAGAGGGATCCTTGTTAGTCTGTATTCTAACAGCAGTTGTGCAGAACAACAAGCAGTCCTGGGGCACCTTATAGACCAACAGATATTTTGGAGCATAAGTTTTCATGGGCAAAAACCCGCTTCATCAGATGCATGAGTGCGGGGGGGGGCATGTTCAGAGGGGTATTTAAAGAGTGGGACCCCAATAAAAGGGAGGGCCAGAGCTGACAAGGTCTATTCAGAGAACAGCAAGAAGTCTTGTGGCACCTTATAGACATACTTTGGAGCATAAGCTTTTGTGGGCAAAGACCGGCTTCATCAGATGCATGAGTGGGGGGGTGTCATTTGATGAAGCAGGTCTTTGCCCACGAAAGTTTATACTCCAAAATATCTGTTAGTCTATAAGGTGCCACAGTACTTCTTATTGTTCTCAAAGATACAGACTAACACGGCTAACTCTCTGATAGCAGTCATGTAGTACAGTACTTCAAAGACTAACAAAATGATAGCTTAGGCGATGAGGTTTCAAGGTAATTTTCTTTCCTCCTTTTTTTTTAACAAAAAGGCACATAGCCCATTTTTCAGTTTCTCAGAATCATCAGGTCTGCCGCATACAAAAGATCAAAAACAAGACTGGCAGGACCACCAGTTTTCACTGAATTTAATTTATATTGTAACATTTACTGATCTCTCTTCTATGGACCAAAATGCTCTGCAAATCCTCCTCCTTCCTCCCCCTCTCCCTGCTATGTAAACCTTGTATTCTTATTTTCTACTTAAATATGAAGAAGTGGGTCTTCCCTACAAAAGTTCATTATCTAATAAATAATTTTTTTAGTCTTTAAGGTGCTATGCGATTGCTTATTTTTTGTGAAGCTACAAACTAACATGGATATTACCCCTCTGAGATTAAAAGTGAAAATGCTTCCAGCTTATCAGACCTATTAGCATAACATAGAACCTATGAAAGAGCCATTAACTGGGCAATCAAGCTAACAGGCATGTATCAATGCTGAATTTAGTGAAAGACAGCTATGTATTACTGTGTCTACAGGAAAACAAAGCAGCAAAAATGTAGCATTTTAAAGACTAACAAAATTATTTATTCAGTGATGAGCTTTCCTGGGACAGACCCACTTCTTTGTTTTAAAACAAAAAGCAGTCAAGTAGCACTTTAAAGACTAATAAAATAATTTATTAGGTGATAAGCTTTCATGGGACAGACCCATTTCTTCAGATCTGGATATGATCTGAAGAAGTGGGTCTGTCCCAGGAAAGCTCATCACCCAACAAATTATTTTCTTAGTCTTTAAAGTGCTACTGGACTGCTTTATTGTTTTCTTTGTTTTAGTCTTTAAAGTGCTACATTTCTGCTGCTTTGTTTTGTTGGAATACAGACTAACATGGCTACCTCTTGGTTACTATGTCTACAGGACCTTAGTTTAAAATTTGCTTTAAATATTTCATTAGTTTGTGACTTACGCTTCTAAAAGTACATCTTTAAAAAGAATTCTTGCGTAGATATTTAGATGCACAGTCTGAGGAATCATCTTGAGCCTTAAACACTTGGTTCTGCAGACAGTTTTTTTTTTTTTTAATTCTTTAAAGGACTACTCTGATCTATTTTTTAAAAAAAATTAATTACTATATTGTAAAAATTTGCTTCCAAAGTCTTCCTGTCTTTTCTATTCATCCCTACTCCCATTTCACCCTCCCTGTTGAAAAGAACCCTTAAAATGGACAATATTCCTTTTCTTCCAGACAGCTGGACAAATGAGTTTCCCTTTTACTTCTAACTATTTGAAGAACGAGTTTTAAGAGAACTCTCCACCAAAATCAGTACCTTACTAATATATAAAATCCTTAGACATGCCTAAAATCTTTGGAAACATATTTTAACATACAGTGAAATTTCATAAACATGTCTTGTTATGAAAATCACACAAAACAAATTAATGTTCCTGTTTTCTAAAAGCATTGAACTTTGTTTTGAACACACTACACTGCTCTGATTAATTTACAATGTCTTTGTTTCAATGAGCTAAATATGTAGTAATCTGGAATGATTTCTTTATGAAGAATTTAAGAGTATATTTACAATATAAAAATCAGCTTAGAAATACTGATGAGAGAAATGTAAAACAGAGAAGAGCTGAATCATGAATTCCATGATATTTAATATTGTATTCAGCAGGACAACTGCCTCTCCTTACTACAGAGTCTTTACACGTAAATCTTGGACAAACTTCAGGGCATATAAAAAAAAAATCCCATGACTGACTTTGCTTTTCATTAAGTAACTTTTGCATGTCCAGTCTTCACAAACCGGCATGTAGTGAAAACAAGCTCCATTTTCTTTAGAAAAAAATTTTAGAAGAGGTCATTCTTTTCCAAATGTTTGCTGCATTTGGGTTCAGGGATTTGGCTGGAATCAGTGAGCCTAGAGAACAGGGAGACAGTGGGAAAGGAATGGGGCTGGGGGTGGGATATGGGCAGAGTAGGGGTGCACTATTGGCAGGGCCACAGGCTGGGGAGCTTGCCTCCCCTTACAGCACCTTAACCCACTGCCCATTTATATGAGTATCAAATTGCAGGGCCAGGTCCTCTAAGCCTGGAGCAGTAGTGTCAGACCATTAATATGCCAAAATTAACACTAATAGTAGAACCTTAAATGTGTCCCTTTCTGACTTTTTTTTTTTTTTGGTCATTTTAACTTTGGAATATCAGTGTTACATTAATAAGGGATTTGTTTCACTTGACTTTTATATTTGATTTAAAAGAAAGATACAAAAAGAAAATGTGCTTAAAAATAATATTAATGGACTCAGGATACAGTGTTTGGATCCAAACTTCAGTTTGTGAAGCATAGGGTGTTCATATCGAAGGCTGGTTGGTGATACAGGTCTGGGCAACTGCACCTATATTACCCCTCAATGGCACACCAAGGGCACCCACGGTGGTGCTTCTGGCTTCAGACCATCAACTCTCTTGGGCAGAGATATGCAGCTCTCTCCCTTCTGACAGGGAATCTCCATGTTGAACAGTGGTCGGTTTTCACTAGATTGTTCCTGTCTTCACAGCAGGGACAGACTTCCAAAGCACTCTTGCCTCCTGTCTCTTCAGAGAGCCAACAGTGTAACTGCTGGAACTACAGCTGCCACGCAGCTCTTTTCATGAAGGCCTATTTTATTATTAAGGTTAAAGCACTACAGAGAAAATATCTGGGGGAGGGGGGGGAACAGTATCCTCCATGCCCGCTCATAAGGTTACCAGACCACACCCTGAGCCTAATAAGAGCTCTACCAGGAGCAGATTTTCAACACTCCACTCATGGAGTGTTGACCCGAATATTGACCCCACCCAAGGGGTTTCCTCATGATTATAAGCTCGTCACTGAACTTCAGCTCCGAACAACCACCTGTGTCATGGGACCTCGGTAGGCCTAGTCCTTACAACTCTTAACTGAAGACCTGGAGCCCTTTATGGACCAGAGTTCCTGTCCATTTGCTAGATCTGCAAGAAGGCTCTGAGTCAGTTTACAACCAGACTATTTATCCAAACACCTTTTCATTGGCTGTTGTTTCCTGAAGAATCCTGTCTGAACTATATACACATGAATCTCTTCAGGGGATGGCTTCAAAGAGGTTGATTATCAGAGGAATTATAATAGCATCCCCCTCTTCCAAGAAGAAGTCACATACAGTTCCACAAGACCTCATATACAACCGCCTTTTTAACACCATGCCCTAAAGGTATGAAACCTCATTCAGAATGGTTTATCCAACTTCCCCATAAAGTTTATTCTTATTTTTATAAGGTTTGTCCCAGATGTTGCAAGTCTGTCACAGCTGGATCCTTTATGGATAACGAAGGACAGCTGTTAAGTTTATAGCCAGATCCAAAACTGTCCAAATTTCAGTGGTGCTTGGATCTGGGATTGTGATTCAGGCACATCTTTTAATACTGAGCTAATTTATATGCTAATTAGATGAACTGGCTGGGGAAGAAATGAGTTCCTGACTTTGCAGCTGCTGCTTTTTGTCTGGAGAAGACTGTAGAACTGAGATCAAGGAGGTAGCATCACAGCTGTCTGCAGTGTGGCAGCTGTATCTTTACAGCAGAAAGAGTTGGTATTTAAAAACACCAAAAGCTTAGAATTTGTAGCACACTGAAGAACACAGAAACACATTGCTCAGGTGTGTGAAAAATCCCCACCCCGGGGCAGGTAGTTACACTGACCTAATGCCTCATGCAGCAGTCCTACACCTTTTCCTGCCATCCTGGCTACCACCTCATTGGGAGGTAGATTAGCTATGCTGACAGGACACCTGTCTTCTATGGACTCAGAGCATCTTCACTGATGTTCTACAATGCTGCTGCGGTGGTGTAGGGCATGGTTTACCAAACTGAGGGGCTTGAACAAATTCGGGGGGGGGGGCAAGGCAACCCACCACCCCCAGTGACTCCTCCCACACAAAGAAAAAGCCAGCCCTTGCTTCTGGCTCTCAGCCTTGCCATTTTATGTGGGAAACCTGGCACAGCCACAATAAAAAGCAGGCAACTGGTGAAGGTTCATGTGAAGCTGGCTGCTTTCTGCAAAGGTGAGTGCGTGTGGTTTGGGGTGGAGGAGGAGAATGGGGTTTGATGAGGGGCTGATGGTGCCTTGCCTTGGGGGGAAGGGGAGGCTCAGGCAGGCCTCTCACAGGCAGCTGGAGTGGCTGGCCAGTGGTAAAAAAAGGGGGGGGAGGGGGCGTGAGGGTTTCTCAAAAATCAAAAGGGGGCTGTGATGCCAAAAAGTTTGGGAACTACTGGTGTAGGGAGTGGCTGTGAGGGTGTAGGGAACTGCTGTCTGTAGCTCTGCTGCTTCCACAGTTTCAGCTTCCTGCCACAGGGTTTCCCAGGCTCCCTGCGGCTTTAAGAATGGTTTGACAGACATTCTTTCATCCACTAGAATTCAAATAAGAGAGAGTGTTGTACTGGGAATATGACCTGCTGCAGAAAAGGGGGGGTGAGGGATCAAGTTTATAATTAGCATACAGCAAGTTTATGCTTCTGAAACTGCTTTGGAAAGGTGACAAGGAGATAGCCATGTTAGTCTGTATTCTATCAAAACAAAAAGCAGCCATGCTACAGGACTGCTTTTTCGTTTTGCTTTGGAAATGGTTTGAGAAGCCAGCAAGCAATGCTCTTGCAACTTCCTCTTGTTTGGAAGAGGTGGCATGCATCTGGTGGGGAGGAGAGGTCAGTGGCTGGAGCACTGGCCTTGTAATTCCCGGGCTGTGAATTCAATCCTTGAGGGGGCCCTTCAAGAGCCTGGGGCAGGTTAGATTTAAAAAAAAAAATCTGTTAGGGCTGGTGATAGGATGTGCTGTGAGTGCAGGGGACTGGACTTGATGACTCCTCATGGTCCCTTCCAGCTGTGTAAGCTATGTATCTCTCCATGTTTCCAGGGAACTTTCCTCCTACAATACTGTGCACCTTCATAGAAGGTCCGGACACAAATCCCTCCGCTCAGGGGCACATTGCTATGGATAACTGTGACTTGCTCTTCAGAGTTCCCCACTCTGGAGCCATGCCTCCACTCTGCCCCTCATGTGCCAATCAGTGTAGATGAGCTAGCATATGATTATTTTAATTTGCTTCCAAAAAACAGTAGAAAATTACTATCTTATGGAGCAAGGAGGAAAGCAGGGAAGGAGGTCAGACAAGATAACAATGATGGTCTTCTCTGCCCTTAAAGCCTGAGTTTTGTCAGTTGAATTCAGCTTTTCCACAACTGCACAACTACGTCTAAAGGATGATCCAGTGGTTAGGGCACTGGCCTAGAACTTCAGAAATCTGTGTTCAAATCCTTTGCCTTTCTGGGTAACCTTGGTCATGTCACTCAATGTCCTATCAATAAAATGGGGATAATAGCACTTCTCTACCTTACATAAATGTTATGGGGATCAAAATGATAAAGAGAATCAGGTGTTCAGTAAATGTAGTGTTAGCCATTATATTTATAAAATACATTGTAAATATATTTATTTATATTTCCCATAAATATAATGGTAACTGTGTAACTCATTGACAGGGAATGGGAAGGAGTTCTTTTCCTCCACCAAGTCTGTGGAGAAGGACAGATGCATCAGGAGAGTATTTTGCTAGAAAAAATACCTGCAAGTTCGTCAGTGTTAACTAGTACTGTATATGCTGGCTAGTATATAAATGCATATCATATTAATACTATGTTATTACCCACACCATATACATATCAAGAACAAATATTATAACAGTGACATAGCTTTCACTGGCCCACACCACGGTCCTGTTCACTAATGCTATGTACCTCACAACTCCTTGCATTTGCTGAAGAACACATTTGGTATAAGCAGACAGTAAACTTGTTAAAATCAAGACACAGTAGAACCCCAGCTTATGCGGGGGTTGCATTCTCATAAACCCCACATAAATCTAATCTCCCATGTAATGTGTGGAAGCCAGGAAATTGATGAGGGCACCAGCCCTGGTCGGTTTCTTGGTACCAGAGAGAGGAGACAAGTTGGGGATCAGGCAGCAGCCTGGCTCACAGATCCCCTCTGCCAGTAGGAGCCAGGAAACTGACCAGCACCAGTGTTGGTCAGTTTCCTGCCTCCCGCCACTTTGGGAGCCAGGTATGGCTTCTTCCAGCTGGGAGAAGCCAGGGAGAAGCTGCAGTGACACAGCTGTCTTCCCACTGGGCTTCCCCCAGCCGAGAGAAGCCAGGGGACAGGCATCCGCAGTGGTGTGGTTGTCTGCCTACCTGGCTTCCACCAGATAGGGGAGCTGGGCAGGCAGATGGTTGGTGTGGTGCAGCTTCTTCCCAGATAGGGGAAGCAGGCGAGAAGCCCTGCCACAGTGGCTGTCCGTCCACCAGGGGAGTCGGGTCCTGGAGTGCTTTTGATTTGCACTTAACTTGTGTTAATGTGAGTTAAGTGCAAATCGAAATCATGCATACTGAGAGATGATTGTATATTTGTTCTGTGTCTCAGTACAAGCTGGGGAAGTACCTTCACAGATCAGTACCCAGAATGCAAGAATCCAAAACAAAAGATAAGGAAGGAACAGAACAAGTTGGGGAACCTGAACAAACTGACAGATTGGACTTTAGTGATGGATAAAGGGATGGATAACTTGTAAAGTCATTGCACAAATATTTGCTGAGATGTGCAACTTTAGGATCACACCTTCTGTACAAGGCAAATTTAACACCACAGCGTGAGCTAGCTTCCTGGAGATTCAGACCACATAGAAACTTTTTCCTGCTTGGTATTATTAATGTATCAGAGCAATAAACCTGACTGACATCGGTTACTTGGCCTCTTGACTGTAATTCAAAATGGAACAAAATGTGGTCTAGCAATTGACTACACAATTTACCAGCAGTCAGTGGTTTAGGTTAAGCATTTGTATTCATTCTGTTTTGATTCTATCTGACCTTCTTGGAAGTTCCTCCAGAATTCCTAGAAGCTAAAGGATTTCTGAAGTGCATATAAGCACTGGCTGCAAATAAATGTTTTAGGTATCAAGTATTTTAAACATAGCTCAATACTCACTTCCACATGTTGGCAGGTTTGAATGAGTTTAGCCAAAAGAGTTTCCAGTTCAGTATTCCTCTTAATGAGGCTTGTGAGGTTATTCTCCAAATTTTGCTGTTTAAAAGAGAGAAAAACACATTTTAGTATTCTGAAGTATTTAAAATTTCAGGAAAATACATGAACATAAGAATGGCCATACTGGGTCAGACCAAAGGTCCATCCAGCCCAGCATCCCATCTGCCGATGGTGGCCAATGCCAGGTGCCCCAGAGAAGGAGAACAGAAGACAATGATCAAGTGATTTATCTCCTGCCATCCATCTCCTGCCCTTGTTCTGAAGGCTAGGGCACCATACTTTATCCCTGGCTAATAGCCATTTATGGACCTAACCTGCAAAAATTTATCAAGCTCTTTTTTAAACCCTAATAGAGTCCTGGCCTTCACAGCCTCCTCCGGCAAGGAGTTCCACAGGTTGACTGTGCGCTGTGTGAAGAAAAATTTCCTTTTATTAGTTTTGAACCTACTACCCATCAATTTAATTTGGTGTCCCCTAGTTCTTGTATTATGGGAAAAGGTAAATAATTTTTCTATATTCACTTTCTCCACACCATTCATGATTTTATATACCTCTATCATATCACCCCTCAATCGCCTCTTTTCCAAACTGAAAAGTCCCAGTCTCTCTAGCCTCGCCCCATATGGGACCCGTTCCAAGCCCCTAATCATCTTAGTCGCCCTTTTCTGAACCTTTCCTAATGCCTATATATCTTTTTTGAGGTGAGGAGACCACATCTGCACGCAGTACTCAAGATGTGGGCGTACCATAGTTTTATATAGGGGAAGTATGATATCTTTTGTCTTATTATCGATCCCTTTTTTAATAATTCCTAACATCCTATTTGCCTTACTAACTGCCGCTGCACACCTGCGTGGATGTCTTCAGAGAACTATCCACTATAACTCCAAGATCCCTTTCCTGATCTGTCGTAGCTAAATTTGACCCCATCATGTAGTACGTGTAATTTGGGTTATTTTTTCCAACATGCATTACCTTACACTTACCCACATTAAATTTCATTTGCCATTTTGCTGCCCAATCACTCAGTTTGCTGAGATCTTTTTGTAGTTCTTCACAATCTGTTTTGGTTTTGACTGTCCTGAACAACTTGGTGTCATCTGCAAACTTTGCCACCTCACTGCTTACCTCATTTTCTAGATCATTGATGAACAAGTTGAACAGGATCGGTCCCAGGACTGACCCCTGGGGAACACCACTAGTTACCCTCCTCCATTGTGAAAATTTACCATTTATTCCCACGCTTTGTTTTCTGTCTTTTAACCAATTCCCGATCCATGAAAGGATCTTTCCTCCTATCCCATGACCACCTAATTTACATAAAAGCCTTTGGTCTGGGACCGTGTCAAAGGCTTTCTGGAAATCTAGGTATATTATGTCCACTGGGTGCCCCTTGTCCGCATGTTTATTAACCCCTTCAAAGAATTCTAATAGATTAGTTAGACACGACTTCCCTCTGCAGAAACCACGCTGACTTTTGCCCAACAATTCGTGCTCTTCTACGTGCCTTGCAATTTTATTCTTTACTAGTGTTTCTACTAATTTGCCTGGTACTGATGTTAAACTTATTGGTCTATAATTGCCAGGGTCTCCTCTAGAGCCTTTTTTAAATATTGGCGTTATATTGGCCGTCTTCCAGTCATTTGGTACCAAAGTGGATTTAAAGGATAGGTTACAAACCACTGTTAATAACTCCGCAATTTCACATTTGAGTTCTTTCAGAACCCTTGGGTGAATGCCGTCTGGTCCTGGAGACTTGTTACTATTCAGCTTATCAATTAACTGGAAAACGATTATACTTTCAGGGCCTGATTTTAGTAACTTTGCTGATATGCACGTATGTCTCTCTTATTTATCTGTACTACCAGATGTTTTGAGCCAGCATTTGGTAAGCTAAGTACCTGTTTGACAAGATACTTGCACATATCTGGTAGCACATGTGCAAAGTGTATATATCTTTCTTACAAACTTACTGGAATTCACAATTTTTAAACAAACCTGTAATTGATTTAGTAACAGCTAAAATATCTGTCAAGATCTCCAATATATCTATTTTGTCATCATTTTAAATAAACTTCTTATAGCCAGGAAAGCAAAATATCACCCTTTACCAGCTTTGTTTTACCCAACTGGTTTTTGAAAAAGACAATATTAGAGACTTGATTAAAAGCCAGATATGAAATCTATTTTGTTTCCTTTGTCTGCTAACTTTGTAATTCCATCAGGGTCAGCAATCAAGATTCTCTAAGAAGATTTCTTCTCTATAATCCTACAAGGCTTATTGTTCATGGCTGTATATCCTCATGTTTACAGCTAAAATAAACAGCATTCATCATTACCAACTCTTCTGTTTTACCGTGGCTCACACAACAACTAAATTTTCTGTAAAGCCCAACTCCTCAACACAAGTGAATATGCGCAAGGGGGTGGGGGCAATGGACTTTCTGGGCCCCTAGGCAAGGTGTGTGAAGGGGAGTGGCTCCATACCCTTGACAGGGCAGGGGTTCATGCAGAAGGGTCAAGCCTGGGGCTAGCTTTCCCCAGGCAGCCCTCAGTGCCACCCAGAACACACTCACCCCCACACTTCTCCTGGCAACAGTCTGTGCTGCCCAGGATAGCCCCACATAAACATGGGGCTTTAAGGCCAATTAGTTTGGCCTTTTGCTTTCACTTGATGAGAGTTACAGATATTCCCCACAGGATTCTGCTATACAATCATCTTCTGCAGATATGAGTTTTGTTTTATCCTTCATTAAAAAAAGGAACTAGAATAGACAGTCTTCATTGAAGAGTTGATCTGCACCTCATATTTGCATATGCTATATTTTGAACGAGCACATAATGCAAAATATGTCCAGAGTCATGAGTTTCTTTTTTTTTTTTTTTTTTTTTGGAGCACATGGAACACCAAACAATGATATTTTTATATGGAACATCTAATGAAAATTTTTTTAAAAAATTGTTCTTAGACCAAAAGACAAACAAGCAAACAAAAAGCAACGTATACAGCAAAAGCAAAATAAAGGAATCTAATCAGGTATCATAGTAATGAAGTAACATTTCATCTCGTTTTAACAACAGAAAATATATACCATCAGTGTGTTTTTCCAAATGCTCGCAGCACACCTGTGAGTTGTTCATGGAACACATATGTTCTGCAGATCATGTTTAAGAAACACTGCTCTGGAGAGGTATATACACTTAGAATGGCACATGCCTGCACTTCTGCACCAAGACATTTAGAAAACATTGATATTCTCTAATTGCTACTGAGTAACTCTTTATTGAATGTGCATACAATTTGCAACAAGTACTGGAGATAATTTGTACACTGGAAGTTTTTGACTGAAATGAAACATCTAAAGTCTTGATTTAGACCATTCAACTTAAAATTCATCATGTGACATGACTGACACTAACACATTGGGCACATACCACTCAGACAAATGCCCCCTGTGATAATATGGCAATTTGCACACTGATTTTTTTCTGATTTACACAGAACCTTTTCTTAGATTCTATTACAAATCCCAAATAAAAATACAGTATACTGTATTGTGGGGAGATTTCCTTTTCCTGTCAACAACAGGAGACTCAGGCATGCTGCAGTGAATAGATAAATGGATAGGAATGTGTATAGATCCTCAATGAGGTATTAACGATGCGCTTTGGTAACTGTTCTGCCTCAAATATTTTACATATATTCAATGAGAAGCGGAGACCTTAGGACCAAACAACAACATATTTGCAGAGCTAGGATTAGTACTCCGGAAGGGGCTTTTGATTTATACTCCCATGCTTCCTGTGAGCTGTGGAACTGTGCCAGCGTATGCAGGGCTGACATGATGATGACAGGGATTAGAGGACAGGTGTGTGCTAAAGCAATAGCTGTGTCTCAGGCAGGGTTGTCTGTTGTCATGAAATCCACTAAGAGCCTGCATATTAGGAGTGAATGAGAAAAGTAAAATTTACCCTCTATGCTCCTTGAGGGTCTCCTGCGGTAGGCTCTGAGCGGGGCCAACTGCCTTAATATGAATCCAGTGGTATTCAAACCCTGTGTAAGAAACACAGGGTGCAGTTCTAACCTGGAGGGTTGGCACACTGGCTTCTTTTACCAGATTTGAGGAGGGGTAGGATTTCACCTTCCTACCTTCCCTGCATGCCATTGAAATATTTAGACTTTATGTGGATTTTCATTACATTGGACTGCCCAGTTCACACGAGTTTAGTACAAACCTATCCTCTATACTCATCAGCCCTTCCAGAGTGGGCTTACTTCTGTACAACCTGAACACTTCTACCCTCTATGAATGTTGCTACTGTAATTCAATTAATAATATAAAAGGCAGAACCCTTCACTTTGGTTCCGGTTATAATAGGTTATGCTCAATTTGTTTCCAACCTTCTACTTGCATTGTTTCTCAACTTATCTAGTCAGATGTTTATTGTAATAACTAATATCTTTCTTGTACAGGTAGCCCAGCACTGTAAATGACAATGTAACTCTTATCTGCATTTAAAAAAAAAATAAAATTCAAACAGATTAAAGGGTTTAAGTCTATCCTCCAGTATGGAGCTACTGATTTAACACTCATATTTTCTGAATTAGTCTTGTACACTAAAGCCTTTTGTTAAAGACTTCTGTAAACACAAATAAATAACCATTAAAAGTCATAAGATGCTAGACATCTGGCTTTTCTTATAGATGTGCCCATATATTCTGCTTAAGCCTCATTTATATTGTACAGTGACACTTTTTTTTTGCATAGAGAATGTATGAAAGAAAAGAGCAGGATTACATTGTGTAACATTCTGTCTGAAATGCACTTCTGTGGTTAAATCAGAAATTTCTGCAAACACAAATTTTTAATGGTAACTTAGTGTGATGTTGAATTGTGTGACTAAGTAGATCAACAAACAATATAAATGATACATGAGCATTGACAGCTTATCCGTAAATACAAGAGGATTTTTTGGGTGTGAGGGGAGAAGAGAATGATCTCTCTAAGGTGCCACAAGACTTCTTGTTGTTCTCCAGTACAATGTATATGCTCATTATGAAAACTAGAACAACAAGAAGTCCTGTGGCATCTTATAGACTAACAGATATTTTGGAGCATAAGATTTCGTGGGCAAAGAACCACTTCATCAAATGCATCTGATGAAGCGGGTCTTTGCCCAAGAAAGCTTATGCTCCAAAATATCTATCAAAACAAAAAAGCAGTTTAGTAGCACTTTAAAGACTAACAGAATAATTTATTAGATCAGCTTTCGTGGGACAGACCCACTTCTCCAGATCATAGCCACACCAGAACAGACTCAATATTTAGGGCACAGAGAACCAAAAAATAGTAATCAAGGTTGACAAATCAGAAAAAATATTATCAAAGTGAGCAAATCAGAGAGTAGAGGGGAAGGAGGATGGGGGGAGAGTCAAGAATTAGATTAAGTCAAGTATGCAAAAAAGCCCCGATAGCGACCTAAAAAATCCCCATCCCAGTTCAAACCACGTGTTAATGTGTTGAATTTGAATATAAAAAGTTCAGCAGCCTCTCTTTCCAAAGTAGTGTGAAAATTCCTCTTCAGTAAAACACAAACCTTCAGGTCATTAACAGAATGGCCCACTCCATTAAAACGCTGGCTGACTTGTTTGTGGATTAGGAGTGTTTTTATGTCTGTTTTGTGCTCATTAATTCTTTGTCAAAGAGAGTTTGAAGTCTGTCCAATATACAAGGCATCTGGGCATTGTTGGCACATGATGGTATATATGATGTTAGTTGAGGAACATGAGAATGTGCCCGTGATTCCATGAATAAGCTGTTTAGGTCCAGTGATGGTATCTCCAGAATAGATACATGGACAAAGCTGGTAACGGGCTTTGTTGCAAGGAGAACTTCCTTCCCCACTCTAGCAAGACAAATTCAGAAGTGGGGGCCAGCAACAGTACCTCCAAAACCTTATCTACCAGGTTTTGGAATAACTTCCCCCCCAAAATCCTAAAAATCTTAGATTTTGGGGATAACATTCACTGCCACCACCCAAGTAATAATAAGGAAACCAGGGAGAGACTACTTGGGAAATCTCAGCCCCAAAAGTAAAAAACCAGGACACAAACATAAAGCAATACCAGATTAATAAAAAGAAAAAGAGAACTTTTATTATTACAACAATATTCATATTGCAAGCCTCATGACTAGATGGAAGAGTCACAAAGTAAAACACATGGGGAGTCTCCACCTTGGGCCTAGAACTTAGTTACAAGGAGAGTAAAAGAACATTTCTAAAAAGTGCACAGACATCAGATCCCACTTCCCAAACCATAAAACAATAAAGCCTAACGGACTTATCTAAACTTTACCCTACTTACAGAAGATGGGAGGGCCTGTTCTTGGAGGGAGATATTCTGTGTCTGTCTCCCTCATGGCTGGAAAGAAGAAGAAACAGAGGACAGAAAAAGGGAGGACCAAAAAAAAAATTTCAATTCTCACCTACATTCCTATAGGCCAATCCCACCTGGCTAAGGAGGTTAACCCTTTTACTCCCAGGCTGCTGGCTAACCCTCATGATCATGACAAAGCTGGTTAGGTCCAGTGACGGTATCTCCAGAAAAGATATGTGGACAAAGCTTGCAATGGCCTTTGTTGCAAAGAAAAGTTCCAGGACTGATGTTCCTGTGGTATAAACTGTGGTTGTGGGTGAGAATCCTCATAAGGTTGGGAGGTTGTCTGGCATGGCTATGATCTGAAGAAGTGGGTCTCTCCCATGAAAGCTCATCACTTAATAAATTATTCTGTTAGTCTTTCAAGTGCTGCTGGACTGCTTTTTTTGTTTTGATAGTATATAGATTAGCACGGCTTTCTCTCTGTTACTGTCCAAAATATCTGTTAGTCTACAAGGTGCCACAGGACTTCTTGTTGTTCTTGAAGATACAGACTAACACAGCTGCCTCTGTGATTATGAAAGCTAGTTAAGTTTCTGGTCATTCTCCCAGTGCATTGCTGGCTCATAAAAGCTGACCTCAGCCCAAACAAGCAATGCCACCCAAAGTGCTGGGAATGTTTCTGCTCATCTTAATGAAGTTCTGACTTCATAGTCTGCTTGAGATAACTGAAACACAAACAATTAGCCACATTTCACCAGTTTCTTTTATCCAGGTTGCTTGAACACTGTAGGTTTAATCAACGCAACTTTTAACTGTTGGATAAGCAAGTCAATTGACTCACTTAAAAATGTCAGGAAGATGGAGTTTTAGACAACCATTTTAAAACATGATTATTTATGAAGTATATACGGGGCCAAATCCACCCAGAATGAGTCACCAAAATTTAATTGTAAGGGACAGCTGAGAGGGTGGTGTTCCATTTTTGTTCCAAAAGTCTATGGGATGGTTTGAGCCAATGGTTGGAAATTGAAGCTGGACAAATTCAGACTAAAAATAAGTTTGAGTTTAAGAGTGAAGCTCATTATACATTTGGAATAATTTAGCGAGGGACATGGTGTTACTTACAGTCTTAAATCCACACTGGATGGCTTGCTAAAAGAAATGCTCTACTGAAACAGAAGTAGGGGTTTGATGCAGAAATTGCTGGGTGTGGCTTGTTGGCTTGTTTTAAACAGGCACTTAGACAAGATCATCATTGTCTCTTCTAGCCTTAAAAATATATAAAAGCCAAATGTGAACTCATGTCCTGTGCCAAATCAGTGGTCCTATGCAAAGAACACCATGTGCAAAAGAGGAAGGTACCACTTACCTTCCTTTGCATTTATCAGTGGCTTCTTTCCTACCTCTGCAGACTTGGACAGGCCTCAACTACTACACAGGTTGATACTGTCAAAATGAAAGAATGAGATTCCAAATATGCTAAATAGAAAACCAAGCTGATGGTGCCAACATAGTCTTAACTGGTATGATGAGGGTTTCTAAAAACTAATCACAGTAAACAGGCCTGTAAGCAGAAATTTCTGGGTGGAGATGCTTTTTATTTTTTTGGTAAATAAGGACAACTCCCTCCCCACAGAGGGCCCCCTGCTCCTCTTCCTCCACCTCAGTTCTCCAGCTGGCCCTTCCCTGCCCCCATCTTACTCTCCCTCCAGGCAGGCAACCCCTGCTCTTCCCCTGCCACCCAGCATCCTCCCACTGCCCTACTTTTCTCCCCCTCCTACTAGCCAGTCCTCACTGCCTCATACCCAGTGCTCTCCTATCTGCCCCCAGCCCCACACATGCACTGGGGCTCTCCTGATGGTGCACAGGGCAGGAGAGCAATGTTCCCTCTATGAATACACATCCATGGATGGGCTGAACTTTCTTTTGGGTGGGTTAAAATTTCTTATGTATAACACCAATACTGAGGTAGTACATGGATGTTCACCACTGGTCTGAACAAAAAACAGATATAAATATATGTTGTAGACAGTCCATAGGTCCCAAATGACTGAATTTGCTGGACCAAAGGAGGTCCAGAGCTTCTGCTTCAGGCAGCCCCAGCCTCCCGCTCTCCAGGAACTCTGTACTTGCATGGGCTGCCATGGGGCTCTGGCCCCAGTCCCACGCTGCAGGAAGCTCCAGTGTTGACTCCAGACCCACCCCCACACTTTGACGGGGCTCTGAAACCCTCTGCAACCCCCCACTTCCCCCTGTGCTGCAGCAGGGCCAGCACAGGCTCCGCCTCTGACCTGCGTCAGGCTGCCAACTTCAGCTCTGGCCCCAGCCTCCAGACAATCTGGACCACAGATGCTGCTGGATGAGAGCAACAGATTTAAGATGTTGAACCTGTGCTCCAAATAATTATGGGATGGATTCTGGGAGGCTCAGGGATGTAGGGGTGCAGGAGTCAGGGTTGAGGTGCATGAGGGGGTCAGGGAGTGGGGATTAGAGTACGGTGTTGTGGGGGAGATGGAGATGACCCAGGAGCCAAGTTATCTTACCTGGCCACTGATTTTAGATCTGGATGGTCCTTTGAAGAATTTATTTTAAAAAACTGTCGACAATCCAAGAATTTAAGGCTAAAGCTGAACACTCAGATTGTACACCCAAATATCTATTTGGATTTTGGAGATGTGATTTTAGAAGCTTCAGCCACAAACTAATAAAATATTTAAAGCAAATTTTAAAACTAAGGTCTTGTGGACACAATACACAACTGTTTGCACATGCCAGTTAAATGCTTGCAGTTGCCACTTAATAGCTCTTTCACAGGTTCTGTGTTATGCAAATAAGTCTGACAAGCTGGAAGGGTTCTCCCTTAAGTTAACAGAGCCACCTTCAGAGGAAGAGTCCTGAGTCTGAAAGGTGCTGCTGTGTGAGCCTTCAGGACTGTCAGAATATGCATAGGAAGCGGGGAATAGTTGAGCAGTGAGACCCAGGGCTGGCCTTGCCCTTAATACCTCAGCAACAGATCACTAACAGTACACCACCTGTCATCACCTATCACCCCCAGCTCAAACCCCTGCAATGCATCATTAAAAACCTTCAACCTATTCTAGATCATGATGCTGCACTCCAGAAGGCTCTAGGTGACAGGCCTGTCCTCTCCTGTACACAACCTCCTAACCTGAGATAGATTATCACTAGCAATCAGCTAGCTACTAGCTACACCACAGTAATATTATTCCTCGAACTTTTCCTTGCAACAAACCCCACTGCCAACTTTGTCCACATATTTATTCTGGGGATACCATCACTAGACCTAACCATGTTAGTTACAAGATCAAGGGCACATTCTCATGTACTTCGACCAATATTATATATGCCATTATGTGCCAACAATGCCCCTATACAATGTACGTTGGCAGGCTGGGCAAACTCTTCACCAAAGAATGAATGGACACAGAGCAAACATCAGGAATCTCAATACATGTAAGCCGGTCAGTGAACACTTCAGTGGAGTGTGGCATTCTTTTAAAGACCTGTGAACTTGTGTCTTAGAACAAGACGACTTTAAAAACAGATTACATAGAGAAAGTTGTGAACTGGAATTCATATTCAAATTCAACACATTAATACTTGATATGAACAGAGACAACAATTACCTCAGGCATTTCAAGAGCTGCTTCCCTTCCTTTGATGTTCATAATTATCTCAGGCAAGACACTTAACATCCCCTACCCCTCACCCCCTTCCTTCAGTCCTATGTACTTGATTTATCAGTTTGTGTTACAATTTTTTTCGTTCCTCTGTACTTATAAATGTCACTCTGTACTGGTAATGCAATTGATCTGACGAAGTGGGTCTGACATGAAAGCTCATCACCGAATAAATCATTATGTTGGTCTTTAAAGTGCTACATTTCTGCTGTATTGTTTTGTTAGAGTACAGACTAATATGGCTACCTCTCTGTTACCCTTTATACCTGTCACCCTTGCCAAGGGTAGGGGGTGTGCTCGCACCCTTTGCACACACTCTCCCTCCTACGTACCTTCCTGGTAAAGGACACAGCAACATTCCCAATCATCTCTTTTACTCCCTAAAATATTCTCTTGCACTGTACAACTTTCCTTCAAAAGGCTACAAAAAGAACATACAGCAGTCAGTTACAACAGGAACTTCAAAGGGTAGATTAATGTTTTTCTTCTTGCCTGTTCAGATACATTCACACAATGAATAAGAGCTCCCTTCCCTTTCTGGTTTATAAAAGGCTTTTATTTACTCTCTGGGATTTTCCAAGAACATCTCTTCTGAAGTTGTGGACCCTGCTATGACCAAACCTTACAGGAGAGCACTTTGTAATAACAATGTTACTTCACATTTATCTAGTAGGTTATGTGCTTCATAAACCTTGGCAGCAATTTTCAAATCCCCTGTTCTGTGCATGGAACAGAAACTCTACTTGGATAGGCTAAAGGTCACCTTTGTATGCCACCTTTGCATCCCCCAGCTTCTGGGGCATCCTGCTGGCAAAAGAAAGAAAAGAGCTCTATGGGCATTGACGGCATCAATCCTGCACCACTGAAGTCAGAACAGCACATCCTTTTAATTCCGACAAGACACCCCCGCAACCTACTCCCCGGAAAACAGGTATTATCTGTCTTTTTCATGTAGAAGGGAACAGCTTTTGAAGCCAATATAAACTAAATTATAATTCTTTCTCTGTTTTGCAAGAATGATGGCAATTTTCCTGTTCATTAATTAAAACAAGATATCTCGCTATAGTACTAATAATGGGGTGCACGCTTCTACTGCAAGCGTCCCCTGGCTGAATACGTGCCTACACTCTGTCACTCGGTTTGTGGTGGCTCTTCAGTGTCTTGGCCCTCCAGCTAGGTCACACACAATCCGTTTTTGAAATAACAAGGCAAACCCCTGTCGGCGTACAAGTCCAACAAGAGCGTCTCTCAGTGCCCTCGATAATGTTTCTCTCTGTCTCTGCTCTGGAAAGGTCAGTGCCCTGGAGCTCCTTTGCTGGAGGCAATGTCTTCATCCTCTCAGGGCCATTCAGTCCCATGCCTTGGGTTACCTCCCTTGTCCAGCCCACTTCTCTAATTAAAAAGGAAAAAGTGAAAGGACATGGATCAGTTTTTTTGGCTCAAACTTGAATTTTTAGGGGTTTGAAAAAAAGTGTGGCTACTTTTTACTAATTATATTTGACTTTTGTCCACCTCCACACTTTCGTAGCAGTCAGGGATGGGAACTGCAGCATTCAAATATCACAAGAGGGGATGATCAGTCAAACTGTATTTCTGGCCTGCCAAGAAGTAGGCAGCACCGAAAATCAGGAAATCTCCCAAGAGCGTGTGCACACAAAATGTCTAGCATAATCTTGCACAGCTAAGATGTTAGGAGAAGCATCCATTCTAATGCTGAAGTTCTGAGTTTTACACATCACTAATCATAAAAAGGCATTTGCTAGAACGAACAGGTAAAAAAACCCTTGAATGAATCACCATTTGTGCACTGCTTTTAGAATTCTGGCTTCTGCCAACATCTGCCTGCCACCTTCTAAAATTTTTGTTTTGTTTTATGGGATATACCATGGGGACAATCTGCTTTTAATCAAATCATGAGTACGTTACTAAAATCTGTGATTGAAACATAACCTACCTTGATCTTATTGGATTATATCAAAGTCAAATACATTGTACAATATGATGACTTAAAAAAGAAACTTGACTAGATTAAAATTTTAAAGGGAAGTGAGGCCGGCACAGC
The DNA here is from genome assembly GCF_033958435.1 of Carettochelys insculpta. Taxonomy (NCBI): domain Eukaryota; kingdom Metazoa; phylum Chordata; order Testudines; family Carettochelyidae; genus Carettochelys; species Carettochelys insculpta. The sequence goes on from NC_134137.1 coordinate 145,223,146, forward strand.
AACTGTTTCATAGAGATATTTGGACCAATGGGCCTGACAACACTTGTCAGTTGGAGCCACAGTAATCAGAGGCCAAATCTGTTTTCAGCTGATAAAGGGCAAGCCAAGTGTTTGACACAGGAAAGGAAGTGGCAAGTTTTATCTTGAGCATAATTAAAGAGGAAAGCCAATGCTAAGCAAGTATGAAATAAGCAAAATAATTGCTGAATTTAATAGGTAACAGCAAGTATTTTGGTCACATAGTACATTAACCAAGGCGAATAAAGCAAACTAACATGTATACAATTATTAAACTGAATTAAATCATTTTGCTTTATATCCAAATTTGTTCTTTGTGTTTTTATTTTCATTGCTAGTTTTAGAGACTGCTGCGCAAGCCCATAAAGGCATTAATCACTGTCATATCACGTTCCACCTTTTTGTTTAAAAAAAAGTTCTGCATAACCAAGATAACTGAACAGACTAAAGCAATAGCAAATCAATCAAACTGGAATGGAACAGACTTTTGATAAATCCAACTTTGTATACACTTGAATGTACTTTGAGAGGCTCTGTCAACATTGCTGCTATCTTTAAAAGAAAGTAAAAAAGAACCATACTGTCAGTTATCTCATTTTGCAGAATGAAAGGACATGTCAGTACTCTTGCTTTATTGGTAGTCTGTATCCGTACGTGTTTGTTTCTGTCTCTGCCTGAGACAGAGCTGAGGATGGGTTGGTCGCCGGAGGACACAGCCTCCAAACCCTCCCCCAGACCAAAATGGGGAGAATCCCAGAGAACTTTCACCCTGAGGAGGGGAAACTAGACTCTTGGGGACACACCCCAACTAACCCTACAGCCTCTAGGGTGTAGGCTGAAGGCCTACACCTCAGGCCACTAGGCCACCCTGCCACTAGCAGGAACTGCTTATAGTCACTAATTCTGGGACTCAGAACTCTTATTGAGATACCATTTAGGACCAGGACAAGCCCAAAAGGCACTCAATAAGAACCTCTCTCTTCCTCGTGCTAAGTGTGGGGTGCAGGGGAGGAAGGGAGAGAGGGAGGAAAAACAAACAAACAAACAGCTGAACAAGATAACTGCGACAATGTGAGAATCACAATAAACAAAGCAACAAATGTTTACTCTCCCACTTACAAATCTGACTAGAATTTTTCCATGAAAAATGCCACATGCTGCTAGTGCATTGATGGCACCAATCCTGCATCACCAAAGTTAGGGATAGTTTTGCCTTTGTTTTCCACTGGCACTGAATCCACTTCTAGCAAACTATCAATCTGAAAATTAGAATTCTCCACATCAGTGCTCTGTTCGGGTTTAGGGCTCCATTCTGGAACATGCTCCAGCCAAGAGTTCAGTGCCTTCAATCCCCCTTTCACATGCTCTGCTCTTTGTCCAGTGCTCAGAAGCATCTATATTGTAGGTTACACCTTGGAAGGGGGCTGAGTGGCTAAATAGGAGCCTACTCATATGGATAAAGTTAGGCTTGAGTTTAAGTACTTTACTGAACAGGGGCCTTCAATGGTCTCCGTAAACACCATGTGGCTACAAGACAGTCATTTTTCAGTGTGAAATGTAAGCCAATTGTACTTGTTTATTTTATAATGTAACAGGTCTTGGTTATGTTATGTAACTGTTGTTCAGCCTCAGATCTGTGATTTCATGAGAAAAAATAATCATATTTTACTTGCATTTGAGCTACAGCTTTATAATGTAGAAGGCCTTGCTCTTAACAAGTAGTTAAGGCTACAACATAAACAAACAAAGTTGGATAGTACAATTACAATGTCTCTCAAATCTGTGATAGTGTATTGGAGAGACTTCTCACCATTGCATATGGCAGGTTGGTGCTGAGTTCAATTAATACCAAATACATCAGCTTAAGCTGCAAAACATGGATCCTGGTTTGAATAAGAATTTGAACCATCATTATATTTCAGTGGCATGCAGATTAAGGATTCTAGTTTTGTCCAATACTGATACAAATCCTAACGAAAATAATTTAGCCTGGTAACACATAAATAATGGCACAGAACACTGACAGCCAGGGGTGGTGGCTGTAAACAAACTTAATGGGATCATGAGAAACTTTGCCATGCTTATGATTAGTGAACATCCAGCTAACTAAAATCATGATGCACCACAGATGTTGCCTTCCCAGAGAGTGCCAGACTAGAGAGGTTTAATCTGTATAAAGAAAAATATCCAGAAAAATACATTGAAAGAATAGTTTTTAAATAAATAAAACTTTTTGGAGGCTACTCCAGATCCCAGTCTTGCAAATACTTACATGTGCTTACTTTTACTAATGTAAGTAGTCTCATGAGACTTCTTAACAGCAGTAAATTACAGCACATGCATAAGTATTTGTAGGATTGGGGACTATGTAACTTTTTCTAAGGCTATTTTTCACTAAATTTCTATTATAATAAACCATTTATATAGTAGCACAATATACACATACTAAAGTGAAGACTCCTCTGTTATACCTATCAAGAGTCAAATATTTCCATCTGTTTGCATTACGTCATATTTCAAAGCATTTATCAGGGGAAACTGCCTAACAGCAAAATCCACTAGAGCATGTCAGTGTCAGTGGAAATGGTGGAAGTCAGTGGGTTTTTTTTTTGTGCTGGTACTTGCCAGTACTAAGTACCGGCACCTCTGCAGCCTTAGGGGAGAAGGGGCAGGGACCCAGACAAGTACAGGCTCCTCTTGTTTTACAAAAAAGGTGGTGATAAAAGTCAAGTACTTAGGACAGTTAAAACTAAAATAGATATGGCACTAAAAAATATACTGCAGTGAACAACCTTGCAATGGTAGAAGGATAGAAAATGTAATTCTAAAAGGCCTTTTCTAGAGATGAGCTCAAATCAAACTACCCAGTGCAAATACTGTCTTTGAATTCCAGGAAATCCAGATTCAAACTCTGTGGCTTAAGTTCATCCCTAATTATTTCCATCTTTATACAGCTCAGCATCTGAGTCTGTATTTTCACATGTTGATTTCTCTGTTTGTCCACTTCCAAATCTCAATAGATTGAGCAATCAAGAAAAAAAATCTTGTCTACTTTCTTAGTAAGTCTCTTAGTAGAAATACAACTCAATTAACCCTCTTTAATCAATAAATCAAATGAGAACAAGCTGTTCACGTGATAAGTTAAACTTTGAGTGCAGCCCCAATTTGTTCAACTTTAATGTTTTGCAGCTCATCTTTAACCATGTATCAAGAAGAGTAAAAAAGTGCAATATATGACAGCCTGCCCCCAAAAGGTCATCTACTGGCCTTGTCCATTCATGTGTAAATCTGTCACCCACAGGCTGTGTCTAGACTAGCCCCGAACTTTGAAGGGGGCATGGTAAATAGGGTGTTGGGAGATTACTAGTGAAGAAGTGCTGGGGTGCACATGCAGCACTTCATTAGTCAAAATCTCCCCCGTGGCAACTTCGAAGTGTCAAACTGTGGATCAGCCACGGGTATTTCAAAGTGCCCGCGCTACATCTAAGTCCCTTTACATGCAAAAATTTTGAGGAGTGAAGGGTCTTCGAAGGAGCGTGGGCACTTTGAGGTACCCGCGGCTGACCCACGGCTATACGCAAGCCAGCACTTCGAAGTCTGACACTTCGAAGTTGCCATGGGGGAGATTTTGACTAATGAAGTGCTTCATATGCACCGCAGCACTTCATTAGTAATCTCCTGACACCCTAATTACCATGCCCCCTTCAAAGGTCGGGGCTAGTCTAGACACAGCTACGATGTTTTAAAATATGGAATGTACAAGTTGCTTCAGTCTGGTGGACAGACTTACAATTCAGAAAAACGTGCAAATCAAATTACTCCTGGAGAGAATCTGTTCTCAGCCTTGAGTAAAAAATTTTAATGTTTCATTTGACCAGTTTAGACTTGTCCAATTTGTACAGTCTTACTCCAGACAAATTAATTATTTAATTTACCACAACATTTGGAATTTTTGGGTAGCAAGGATTGCTAATTAAACAGCAAGCCACTTGCTATATAAGTACATATTTTATGCCAGTTTGGTAAGGTATAAATAAATAAATGAAAAGCCCAAGTAGATTATATATATTCTTAACTTTTAGTCAAATAAGGATCTGATTTTGAACTCATCAGTTTTAGTCTAGGGCTATGTCTACACTAGCCCAAAACTTCGAAATGGCAATGCAAATGGCCATTTCAAAGTTTACTAATGAAGCGCTGAAATACACATTCAGCGCCTCATTAGCATGGGGGCGGCCGCAGAACTTCGAAATTGACTACCTGCTGTTAGGAATAAGGGGATTTCAAAGTTGCCGGGGTCCTTTCGAAAAGGAGCCCCATCTAGACGAGCTGCATCAATTTCGAAGTGCCGCACGGCCATTTCGAAGTTTTGGGCTAGTGGAACTGCACTGGGCTAATTTATTCTGCATTACTTCAGCTTTATACTTTTGTTAAGTCCATTGACTTCTGTGATTCAGGCCGACCAATGTAGTTTTGCCCTGTTTGGATACGTAAAACAAACATGCAATCCAGGAGGAGGAAAAAAACTAGATCGCGCATAATGTCATGCAAAAGTTGTTATGCTGTAGACGGACAGTATAGGGACTACTGTGGTGCTTCCATATGTTATGAACAGTAGCATTCTGAAGACCTGTATATGTTGATTTGGAGCCCATTTCTGATCTCTCTCTCTCTCTCTCACACACACACACACACACACTCTTTAAACGCATATCAAATTATAATTCTTTTAGTCTTCTTTAAAATATTAGTATAAAATTTGTTGTATTATTCAGTACTTTAAAGTGAGAGAAATTGCTTACACAGTAGAAGCTGAAACTCGTGTATACATTTTAATACGTTTTTGGAAACACCACAATAAGAACAACCAGATCAGTTTGGTTCTCTCTGTTTTGGTGACCCCCAAACTTACATTTTTGTTCTCTAGCTTGGAATGATTTCAGTTCTACAGACATTTCCTCTTGTTTAAGCACATAGAGTCATGTAAAGATTAAAATGAATGGTGCACGGAGGAGAAGAGTTGAGAGGTGTCAAATCCATACTGTCCTGCTCCACGCGCTTGGATATTTCCAGGAGATCTGGAAGTGAAACCTGGCATCACTTATCAAAGCTCAGGACATCAGGCTTCCCAAAATTAAGATGCTTGGGTTCCTCCTTTCCACTCAAAGCGCCATATACACAAATATATAGCATACATATTGTGAGAAAGCCAAGAAAATAATTGTAGAAACAGTTTGAGATGGGGAAACATGATGTTGTACTGCCTGCATAAGTGAATAAAAGAGAAACAGCTTAGTTTTTAATATTGTTCCTTTGTTCTGAAATATGTAAATTTTAGTTGTAATAGTGACATTGAAGTAGTAAATCATCATCATTACAAGTAAAGATTTCACTTGGTTATTACAAGCCAAATAGGCACTGCGACTAACATTTGGTATAATTATATAGTAATATTGAACATAATTGCAGGTCTATTAAAATCTTTTTTCATAACCCCCAAAATTGTGTTTTTGCATGGATGGTCTATATGCAACATACTTATGGTATGGAAGAAGCCTCTCCCCAAGATGGGTTATTAGTTAGTAAGTCTCTGGTTTTTCTCTTACGTTTGCCCAGTCTCTTGGTTTTTGTAATAAGCTTTTGTCTGAGAAGCTAATGATAGGTGAAATCATGTGACTTCCCTATTCCACAGTAACAAAATTATTTCAAACAAAAAACCACAAAACCACAGTCTGACTTTAAAACCCTCCTAAAAATATTAAAATAAGCAATAGATTAATAAATCACCAAACTGAATTTCTGACTAAATAAGTAAGTGCTTTGTACTGGTACAGCACTTTGCATATAAACATCTCAAAGTCTTTTAGAAAGGTGAGTCATTACGATCATAATTTTTAAAGACAAAATAACTTATCAAAGGACATGCAGAGCTTTTCCAAAGCCCATTGATATCTATGGGAGTCTTTCTATTGCTTTCAGTGTTGGATTAGGTCCACAGCGACTCTGCAGCAGTGCCAAGAATAGGATTGAGTTGTTATTTAATATATGTTTTTATGTCACTGTAATGGAGTGAGAGGAAGGCCTGACAGTGCAGGAGCTAAACAGAGCCTGTTTGCCCAATTAGCCCTACCCTGTTTCACTTGCCCCCAGTGCGAGGCCTGGAGGCAGGATAAAAGGAGAGAAGCTAGCGCAGTTCAGGGCTGACCAGCCAAGAGGCAGTAACTGCCTCTGACACTTGCAGGGCCTGAGACAGAGCTGTGGCTGGGTTGGCCAATGGAGGACACAGCCTCCAAATCTTCCTCCAGGATAAAAGGGGGAGAATCCCAAAGAACCTTCTCCGTAAGGAGGGCAACTAGACTCTTGGAGCCATGCCCCAACTAACCCTACAGCCTCAGGCCTCTAGGCTCCGCGGGGGCCTAGCCGCTAGGCCACTGCCACCAGGCCACCCTGTCATTAGTGGGAACCATTTACACACACTAATTCTGGGACTCAGGCTGGTGCATAATTAAATCATAGATTTAGAGATTTTAAGACCAAGGAAGGTCCATTAGATCATCTAGTCCCATGATGTCCAATATACTGTCTGTTCACCACATGTGGAGAACTGGACCACGTGGTGTGGCAAAGCAGCTCGTTAGAGCTGCACAAGTGGCGTGCCCTCCATGCATGCACCCTACCACTTGGTGGGATAAGCATGGCTGTAGCGCTGGAGGCAGCTACTCTTGCAGCTTGCTCAGGGGGTGGGGCATGCGGCGATCCATTCAATTGCTTTTGGACACCACTGAACTAGTCTGACAGTCTGACCTCCTATCTATTCCAAGCCCTTCAATTCACCCATTAACCCCTGCACTGAGCCCACTAATGTGTAATGGCTCTGAAACTACACATGGCCAAATTCTTCAATAAGTGATATGATACAGCTCTTGCTTACTTCAGCAGAGTTGCGCAGGTATATTTGATAGCAGAATTTTGTCCTTTACAACATACTAACGACAGCTCATTAGGGCAAATGCACTAACTCATAAAGTTGTCCAAAATCCAGCCAAACAGATGTGTGCTGCACTTGCCAAATCTCGCCAGGTATGGGATCAAACTGGAAGTTAAGTGGACCAATACCCCCAGTTCTAGGGTTGTAAGGTTAGCATGTCAGAATCACATTTTGGAGAATTAATGGATTGCCATGGGGCTCTATTTTTAAAAATGTACTCCTGAAACAAGAGACTTCAATAATGCCTTTTGGGCTTGGCCTCGTCTTACATGGTACACATTCTCATTTCCAAATCTGTGCTATGATATGTCTTTAATGTAGAACATTAACTGCTGGATTCCGTTCAAACTAAACAAAGATCTGGTTTGTCTCATTTCTTCAATATACTAAAGGGCATGTGGAATGGAGAACCTAGACTCACAAAAGGATTTAGGTGCTTCACTGACACCTCAGGTGCCTAAATCCCAGGCTTCGCTGGGATTCACAAAAATCCCACTCAGCAGGTCTCAACTCATTTAATACCTGAATTTTCCCAGGTGCCTATATTTCTCTCTCTCCACATATCTCACTCTGGGTATGTGGACATCTAAGACCCAAAGCAATTAATGAATCAGGGAAAGACAGGCATTCCTCTACCTAATTTACCTGTGGGGGTCTAATCTCCTGCCACTGCCCCACTCTCATAACCTTTAACCCACTAGCTAGAGTACTTACCTGGGATCTGAGGGGGAAAATGGATCTAAACAAGGATCTGCCAGCCCTCAGGTGAGTAAAGGCTCAGATTTTGTTACAGGTGTTTTTCATAAAAATCTCGCCCAACCTCAAGCTTCTGCAAAAGCGGTATAAGACAGTTTGCAACAGAAGATCCCCAGCAGAGAAATGTGCCTCTTTCACTTAGATGTAGGTGCTCTTCTCTCAGAGGCAGGGCTTAGGACAGTTGCGAATGTGTGCATCTCCCACTGGCTGGCTTAGACAGAGAGCTGCCTAATGTGCTGGTCTTTGTGGATCCTGTACTAAGGAGTCTCTCTCTCCTCCTTTATTGTGTAGAGAGTCTGACTACCTAACTCAGGGTTGGTGAATCCCAATGACTTTCTTAATACTTCAAACATCAGACAATGCTGAATACTGGCATCAAATACTAACACATTAAAGTGATTACCATTTAGGCAATTCATTTGATACGTGGGGATTTTCTTTTATGAAAATGTAATAGTTACCTTGAATAAGAAAACAAGCCAAAATTAAATTTGCCACCCCAATAAGCCAGTAGATGTATTAGACGTAATGAAAAGCTGAAGAAATTGCAATTTTGGCTCTGACAGTTAAGACTGAATTTAAATTTATTCTATCAAAAGTGTATGTGTGATTTTATCCTTCTTTAATTGGCTGCAATAGTTACACTATTCAACTACATTAATATGACATACTTATATAAGACTACAAAAGACTGATGAGTATGTATGCATCTAGGATTCTGTTTTTAAGTCTCCATGAAGGCAATTATTCAGCAATAGCTGTATAACAGTTTGACAAGCTTATTAAACTCATTAGCCATTTTTAGCACATCTAGCACTACTGTACTTAGGCAAATGTTACAGTATTAATAATTAAAATAATTAAATGATAAAGCCTAACTTTTATTATAGGGCTACATAGCACTTATTGATGTTGAATTCATAATTTCCTTCTGGTTCCATTATCTTACTACCCAATCCTATAATTAAAAAAAAAAATGAAAGCCAATAAGTACACTCTAATGAAGTTTTCTTTATAGTTTGCAATTCATTATCTTCCAATAGAATGACAAATTTAAGGTGAAGTGCTCAGCAACTGCCCTTGAATCAGCACAGCTGATGCTTAGTCACTCAGAAGAAGACCAAACTTTAAAAAGCAACTCTTTTATGTACCCAGCACTAAAATAATAGTGGTACCTTTTTGTCTTTCATTCAATAGTGGTAGGGTAGAGTAAGCAGAGTGGAACAAACCGCCAACCTGTTTTCTAAGACCTGGTGAATCAGCACATGCAAAAAACTAGTACTGTACGGGGATACTGACATTCTAGACTTGAAGGTTTCAAGTAACTTGACTTTAAAAGCCACCAGTGGAGAGGACAGAGTCAATCTATTAAACAGCACTGCTTTCAACATCTGCCTGTACAATGTGAGAATCCCACGAGAAAGGGGAAAAAAAGCCTTTATGAAAACCTATTTTGCTTCAGACAGAAATGCAAATGAAACTGAGAGATTGGTATTAAGGGGATGTAGCAAAAGGCTGAGAAAAGAAGAAAAGATCTATGCATCAACTAGACAGCTATGGAAGCTCCTTATATAATTCTCATCCCCATATCTCAGGTTGTTTTCTTTCATCAGGTAAGCTAAGCTCCTCTCAACCACTGAAAAAGCCACTTGGCTGAAGTAAACGCCCATCTTTTTCGCCGTTGACAATGCAGTCCTTTTAATTGGGACATACAGTGGACAACCTATCATCCCAGTTAACAGGCTATCCTAGATAAACCAAGAAGGCTATTGCGGGAGAATGAATTCAAAGGCATGAAGAGGAAATAGAATGATGTAGCAAACTATACCAACAAAAATGCAAGTTAAAAATTAATCCTCTTAGATTTAGCTCTACTTTTTTTTTCTTACACGTCCTAATCTATCAAAGTAGGTAAGGAGATGCATATTTTAAGTATGTTAATAGTCCCATTGAATTGGAGTTATTTGTGGATGGTGGCCATAATTAGCAATTTCTGTTTTAAACACTGGAGTTTATGATGTCACAGCTGGATGACGATCACTTAAACCATTTATATTTGCCCAGTGCTTCCCCATTAAGTGGGATTTTTTTGCTAATGCTGTCCCTATTAAGATGCTTTAATATCACTCAATCATAAGGCTAAACCCTTTCCCTGGAATACAACCCAATAAACTAGTCATTCCACTGTATGTAAGTAGCACAGATACACTAAAATATATGTTCTATTTCAACCACAAGTAATTTGGCTTGATGGAAAAATTACTGTGTAAAATGTTATAGTCTCTATTATGCTGGGGGTCAGACTAAATGACATAGTAGCCGCTTCTACACATGCTGGCTATTTCGAAGTTGAAATCGACATAAGGTGGCGAGACATCGAAGTCGCTATCCTCACGAGGAGATGGGAATAGCGCCCTACTTCGACGTTGAACGGGGCTCTATGGTCCCCGTGTGCAGCAGCCCTTAGCCCAGGGCTTCTGGCTGCTGCTGCTGCAGCTGGGGATCCATGCTGCATGCACAGGGTCTGCAACTAGTTGTCGGCTCTGTGGCTCTTGTGCTGTTTAGTGCAAGTGTGTCTGGGAGGGGCCCTTTAAGGGAGCAGCTTGCTGTTGAGTCCGTCCTGTGACCCTGTCTGAAGCTGTTCCTGGCACCCTTATTTCGATGTGGGCCACTTTGGTGTGTAGACGCTCCCCTGCAGCACCTACTTCAATGTGGTGCTGCCCAACGTCGACGTTGAATGTCGATTGCACCAGCCGTGGAGGACGTGTAGATGTTATTCATCGAAATAGCTTATTTCGAAGTCGCTACATTGAAATAAGCTATTTCGATGCAGCATTCATGTGTAGACGTAGCTAATGGCTCCTAATCTTAAAATGGGTAAATCAGTTATGTCTAGGGGAGATACCAAAACAAATATGTTTACATGTGTCAGGTGGCTGGACTTTTATATTGGGTCTGGAAACCATTTTATATGCCCAGTATGTCTATTGGACCCAAATATTGTGCTAGGGGTGCCATGTGAGGTATCAAATGAAAGCTGATGATGTCCTGAATCTATATATGCTACTTGTGTGTCTGTATCATGTGTGTATGTACGTAAAGTTATAGATGTTTAGTTCTGCAGCTGTATGAGAAATGTTTCAGTGCTGAGTTTCACACAGGAAGGTGGGGCTCCACCCCACCCAGGACAATAGACTGAGCAAAGGCCCAGATGGCCAACACCCATTTTGTCATGGTGGGGTTTTTCCCATTGGGACTGCAACAAATGAAAACTCAGCACAGTGACCCACCTGATCAGGTGGTAAGCCAAGGCCTATGGGGAAGAATGGAATTTTCCCTCTGCATATGAAAAGCTATAAGATGGGCCCTGGCAGGTACTCTCTTTGTTTTTCAGTCCTCATGAGTTAAGCCTGTCTGGACTGGGAGCCCATCCCTCAGAGGGATGATGTGGATTTAGCGTTGTTCATCTTGGATCTTTGTCCCGTGGTCTCCGAGGCTCCATGTCCCAGCATGTGGACCCCAGCAGGCCAGATCCTCAATACTCTAGTGACTGAATCTATGTGACATAAAATGAACTTTCAGAGATTCAAGAGTCAGCAAATAACATTGTTGGCCTGCATCAGTAGTTATGATGGATGCATGTAAAGTATTGCTTTGACAATCCTCTCTAACCCTGCTCTTTCTTTCTAACTAATAAATCTTTAGGTACTACAGCTAAAGAATTGGTGAGCGTGTTGTCTGGGTAAGACCCAAGTATATATTGACCGGTGTCTGGGACTGGGCCCTTTGGGGTCTGGAAGAATCTGTGGCGTTTGGTGAAACAGGCTTAAGAACCTCTCACCTTAAGTTGGGGGCTGTTGGGCTGGGCTGGTACAGCAGCTGCGGAGTCTGTGGGTTTGCTTGTGTGGCTTCTCTCTGGCTAGTGGGGCTGGCAGAGGTGCTGTGGTGGCTGGTTGGATCTGCCTTAGTAAGAAGGAAATCCAAGCGTTGGGCTGTGAGTAGCCCAGATTTTAAGCAAAGATACCCTGAAGTGAGTTCTCCAGCTGTGTCCAGGACCCCCATCCTATTACAACATGATTTTCACACATAAAACTGAGATCATAATTACTTGAAACTATTTAGATGATATTTTATATTTTCAAAGCTTATATCATCATCATTAATGTTACCTTACACTTCCCATTGTACACTCCTGCTTTAATTTGCTCATTTCATTTCCCTTTGTAAAGCTTTTAACTATTCTGGATGAAGGTTGCTATCCTGGTGGTGTGTTAGTGAGTGAGCATGAGTGAGAGAGAAAGAGAGAGCGCTAAAATGGCTAAGTCATTTCCAAGAATTAACATAAAAATGTGGATAACTTTCCTATAGGAAACTGGTGCTCCCATGGTTTGAGGGGAATGGATCTTATCTCAGGGTATGCCTGTCATCACTTTGAAATTCACTGAAATATTGACACACTATGCCCCACTTAAAAACTGCAGATAACCCATGCTCAATAGAGACTTAGACTTTAGCAGCTAAAAATCTTTGAAGAGTCTTCCTCTTTAAGCATGCTCGAGACTCTCTTCTAGTTCAGAGTCCTCCTAGTGCTAACCAGATTGCACTTGCACTAGCCCTTCAACTCACACTTCAGCTGTTCTATGAGGCAACAGTGTTCATGCATCTACCATCCCTGCTGAGCAACTAAACATATTCCATCCCCTGACAGTTCTGAGTGCTGACTAGACTGAACATGGGGCATCTCCACAGAGTGACTGAATATGCCCCAGTCCAGGGTTACTGGGATGAAGTCAGAGGGTCTCTATTAGCACGGCAGAAGAACTGAGAACAAAGAACCTCTTTCTCCTGTGTTCTTAGTGCTAGAAGGATGGAGGAAGAAGCTGTCTGATTTCAATGCAGAAGGGACAAAAGCCAGATTGGGGAGAGAAAAGAGATGACTGGAACAAGGAGTCTAGTGCGATTGGAACTTCAGGGTATGGAGAAAAACTATAATTTTGACTGGTTGGGAAGGAGACTGGGGCTAGGAGTGGGAGGCAAGCCGGAGTTGGGAGGTAAGGGAGAGTGGGGCTGGGAACCTGAGAGGTGCCAAGAAGGAAGACCAATACTGTTTGCGCAAAGAGACCGAGATCTGAATGGGGTGAAGTGCAGAGAGAAAGGGACTGTTTGGCCAATGAGACTGACTGGGAGCCAGAGGAGAATAGGTCTGTGAGCTATTCAGAGAAATGGGGACTGGGAGCTAATTGAAGGGGACATTAAGATCGGATGAGTAAATGGGTTCAGACAGAAACTGGATTGATAAGGAGACTGGGACTATGAACCAGTAATGGGCATGTGGAGAATGGTATTGGAGAGAGGGGACACAGTGAGGAAGGACATGGAATGGGTGGACAAGGAGCCAGGAAGGACAGACTCCTAACATGGAGCTCAGAAGAGGTGGAGAAGGGGTGACTGAAATTGAATGGAGGTGCTGGAGGGGAAATTAGGATTAGCAGGACAGTGTGGGCAAAGATCTAGCCTGCTGGCCTGGGAGCTGGCATTGTTGAGCAGAGACATTGATGACTGGCTGCAGGAAGGAAGAGTGAGACTCCAACAGCAAGACTGGAGGGAGAAACTAGGACTGAGTGGGCAAGGAGACTGTGACTGGGATAAGTGACCTGAGGAGTAGAGTCCGGCACTTAGGTAAACAGAGATTGGAACTCAAGATTCTTAAGTCTCACCATTCCTCTGACATCAGTAAATAGTGAAACTTACACTAAAAGGCAATTAGACACATGTTCACAGTGTGGATATCAATCGATTACTGCTGTCAGTTACTCCATTAACTCAAATGGCACAGGTTTGTGCAGTGGATCTGAAAAGGCTGCAAGCCAAATGCTAACCCATGTTGGCATTGATGTAATGCCTTCATCTCACTTTTTCATGTTGGTTTCTAAAAATCTAGGAAATTGCATGTGCATGTGCACTACAAACTAACTTCAAAGTTAACTTCAAAGTTAGGTACTACTTCAAAGTAGCCTGCAGAGTCTACAAGCATCTTCCCTTACTTCAAAGTTAACTTCAAAGTAAGGGAGCCCAACTTTGCAGTCCTTACTGCATTCCCAAGAATGGAGTAGTGCCCTGTTTCAAAGTAGGGTGTGTGTAGACACAACTTCAAAGTCTGTTACTTCGAAGTAAGCAACTTCAAAGTTATTTTTGTAGTGTAGACAAGGCCACACACAAATATTTATACTAAAAGAACATCACTAGAGTGGCAAAGCAAAACAGTTACAAAAGTTAGGAAATGTCATTATTAAGTCTACCTGTGCAAGACTGTACAGTAAACAAAGCCTAGGGACACATATTAAACAAAGAAGATTAAAGAAAATATGGAACACCTGCTTATTTGGTGAGTACCATCTATCCTGTGCACTAAATGTGGAAGAAGTTCATGGGAAGAAAATAGCATGTGATCAGGTGTTTAAGCACTGCGTCATAATATGTACACAGAAAGTGAGGGCAGCACAATCTATTTAATTCTGCCCTTTGCTAACTGTTGAGAGACTGACTTGGAAATCTTAATAATGTTCTTTTAATATGCCTTTTGTGAATATTATTGACAACGTAAAGGCTAAACTGCAGATAAATCTTTCTGTTAATCTCATATGGTTCCTATGGTGGTATCTTTACTTTCCTACTTAGCCAAATACATTCCACAGAATGAAATGACATGTTGTAGACTCACATGAAGGAAACCAGTAAGGGCATCATTCTACACGGTATCTTTCCTTACAACACTTTTTTTTTTTTTGAGAATTCTGAATATATACAACAAGGGAAGAACATAGCTCTTAATTAATCCATTGATTATCTCCATCATTGTCACTATTTATTAAGAAATGAAAAAAGGATATTGACATTGCAACTCTGGTGAATGCTGGACTAAGCATGTACTTGTTATATGCAGCTCCTTTTTCCAAAGAAACACAAGGTGAAACCCTAACTCCACTGTAGTCAATGACAAAACTCTCGATGCTTTCAGTGGAGATAGGATTTTGCCCACAAACTTGCATACCACAGACTGATCAGTCAGAAGACAGAAGGATTCTTTGTCAATGTCAGTTTCCCCCACACCTTTAAAAAATTTATTCATTATGATTTATTTATTCTCCTTAAGTTAGCTCGGTTTTAGAGGACAACTTTTTTTAGTTACCTGTTGCCAAATAAAACATGTAATGTTATAATATTACCCCTCATCAGCTTTGCTTAGGCTGAATACACAATGTCTTTATTCCTCAGGTCTTAAAGGAAAGATTGTGGTTTGTGTTTGATTTTGATTTTGATAATCAAGGACAAAAGCTAAACTAGTTTAGTCTCCAAATATAACTTCCAGTGCTCTAGTTCTTTCACAAAATGTATAATTGTTTTGGCCTCAAGGAATTTTGTCACCACAAGGAAAGAAACTGGAATTTCAAGCCGTAATTTTAAAAAATCAGAAGCAGACTCTTTAGCAGTGTATATTGTCATAACTCTACTAACTCCATCTCAGAATATGGATCTCGAACTGAGCCTCTAATATTTCCTTTGAATAAAAGATAAAATAGCTTACTGCTATATAATGAATAATCCTACACAGATATTACAATGTAATTTGAGACATGAGTCTAAGTCTCTTCATTGTTTAGTAGGAATTAACTAAAAATTACATCTTAAAAATGGGAAGGGTACTCAGATATCAACCTAATACAAGGCCATCAATTAGCAAGTCCTGTAACTTTATCGTACAAACGTAATGGAGGATCTGAAGGGCCATATGTGCAGAGACCAACTACCACATGGCATAAATGTAGCAGTAAGAGTAGCAACACAGATCAGAAAACACCAGCCACGCTGAATTCTTGATACTTAAATTCGCCAAACTAACTGGATTTAAGCATGGAAGGTAATATACAATTTAAGGGAGTTCATGCTCCTAATGAGAGGAAGGGATTTGCCCCAGTGGAAGAAGCTCAACTTTCCTCGGCACCTGTGCTTCATCCCAAAATAATAGACTTTTCCAAGCTAACACTGCTTTGTGAACAATTTCAAATCAATATATTATACGTTAACATTTCTATGTTACCATAACTCAATGGGATTCAGAAAGCATTGGTCCCATCCACAGTACAGCCATAACCAAACCAGGGGCTCTATTACAATACAGCTGTCCCCTGACAGCCACTTAACACTGTAGTTTAAGATGTATATTGTGGACTGGACCTAACTGTGTCCTCCAGCTAAATCCCAGATTTTAGCTTGATTATGGGGACAGTTAGGTCTTGTCAACAGTATACATAGAATCATAGAATGCTAGGACTGGAAGGGACTTTGAGAGGTCGAGTCCAGCCCCCTGCCCTCATGGCAGGAGCAAGTACTGTCTAGACCATCCCTGAGACACATTTATCTAACCTGTACTTAAATATCTCCAGCAATGGAGATTCCACAACTTCCCTAGGCAATTTATTCCAGTGTTTGACCACCCTGGCAGTTAGGAACTTTTTCCTCATGTCCAACCTAAACCTCCCTTGCTTCAGTTTCAGACCACTGCTTCTTGTTCTATCTGCAGAAGCCAAGGAAAAAAAATATTCTCCATCCTCCTTATGACAGCCTTTCAGATACCTGAAAACCACTATCTTCTTTTTTCCAAACTAAACAAGCCCAATTCTCTCAGCCTTCCTCCATAGATCATGTTTTCTAGACCTTTAATCTTTCTTGTTGCTCTTTTCTGGGCCCTTTCCAATTTTTCCACATCTTTCTTCATTTTAACACTCGCTATCAGGTTATGAGGCAGTCATGTTGCAACTGAATCTGTAATACTCAGGCCTGGTCTACACTCCACGGTGATGTTGATCTACTTCAGCTGCACTATTAGTGTAGTTGAAGGTGACATATTCACCGCAGCCTCTTGTGTGTGGAAAGGTTGGCAGGGGCTGCTCCCCCACTGGCACCGGCTATTCTTCTGATTTTGGTAGAGTACCAACACTGATGGCAGAACACTTGGGAGATGGATTTACCAGGTCTAAGCAGACATGATAATTAGGGGCTGGAGCATATGACCTATGAAGAAAGGTTGAGGGAATTGGGTCTGTTTATTCTGTAGAAGGAGAAGACTGAGGGGGGCATTTGATAACAACCTTCAACTTACTGAAGGGAGGTTGCAAAGAGGCTGGAGAGAGCTGTTCACAGTGGTCACAGATGGAAGAACATGGAACAATAGTCTCAAGTTGTGGTTGGGAAGGTCAAGGTTGAACATTAGGAAAAAATCTTTTTCACTAGGAGGGTGATGAAACATTGGAATGGTCTACCCAGGGAAGTAGTGGAGTCTCCATCCCTGGAGGCATTTAAGTCTCAGCTTGACAAAGCCCTGGCTGGGCTGATCTGATGGGGTTTGGTCCTGCCTTGGGCAGGGGCTGGACTTGATGGCTTCTTAGGTCTCTTCCAGTTCTATGGCTCTACGATAAATTGACAGTCAGCAGACTGATCCCTGCAGCATCGATACCTGACATAATGTAGACATAGGTTTGTATTGGCAAGGCCTTTAAGATGGAATTTGAAAGGTATTTAGGCACTTAAAGCTGTAACTAGGGCCTAGTGGATTTTCAAAAGTACATAGGTTCATAACTCTCACCAGGTGCCTAAAGTTTGTTTGCTCAGCTATCCATTAGGGACCCAGGTTTCCTTCTGGCTCAGCCAGAAAGTTTTGAGGCATTTGGCTCCAAGAAGTCTATTCACAGATGATGGGTGAATACAACAGGAGGGTAAGTCTACTAAGTACATTGTTCACTGTGACTAATTTACCAAGCTGATACTCCTATAACCAGAATATACTTTGCTGTAATCTTGGCTATGGACTCTCTCTCTCAGCTCAGCTAACAGCTGAGTAATTAGGCAGCTGTGTTATAGTATCTAATCACCAACTGGCAGGAACTAGAGGCAGGACATTTTTGTCAATGGATTTTATCCATTGTAGATATGCCTCTTACATGTCAGATTTTAGAAAAAACAAACTTTCTGGCAGGAATAAAAAAGGATTTATCCTAGCAAATCCCAAACTCACTTGTGAAAACAAGGCTACACATAGGAAAATATTTACAGTTCCTAATGAGAGATTTTGGAGATGGAGTGCAGCTTTTGTACACATTACATACTATTCACTAAACGAGTCTATTACTTTTCTTCTTTCTCAAGCATTCTTTCCAAGGAAAAGGCATCCATGACTAATGCCAACTGGCTAAGAGCTAGTGGCATTAAGTGAACTGCAGTATTTTGGGCAGGTTCTAGGGAGAGCCAAACTCCAGAATGATCTTTTAGTTTAAACTCTTTTTGTCCTTGTTTTTTGTTTCCACCACTGAAAGCTGCCCTGCGGGCTTTGCCAATTCTTTTCACCTCAGTGTCTCAGTTTCCCCGTCTATAACACGCAAACTGTACTTATCTCACAAGAAGGTGCTATTTAGGACTAAACTGTGATTGGTCCTTGTACAGTTGAGTGACATGGCTTCACCACATACTCCCATTCACAATTTAAGTTATTATTATTTGTATTGCAAGAACAGTTAGGGCCCTGTCACAGATTGAGGCCCTACTGCACTAAGTACTGTATAGATACGTGATAAACAATCAAAATATATATCAAGAGAGAACATAAGAACATAAGAATGGCCATACTGGGTCAGACCAAAGGTCCATCGAGCCCAGCATCCCATCTGCCGACGGTGGCCAATGCCAGGTGCCCCAGAGAAGGAGAACAGAAGACAATGATCAAGTGATTTATCTCCTGCCATCCATCTCCTGCCCTTGTTATGAAGGCTAGGGCACCATACTTTATCCCTGGCTAATAGCCATTTATGGACCTAACCTGCAAAAATTTATCAAGCTCTTTTTTAAACCCTAATAGAGTCCTGGCCTTCACAGCCTCCTCGGGCAAGGAGTTCCACAGGTTGACTGTGCGCTGTGTGAAGAAAAATTTCCTTTTATTAGTTTTGAACCTACTACCCATCAATTTCATTTGGTGTCCCCTAGTTCTTGTATTATGGGAAAAGGTAAATAATTTTTCTATATTCACTTTCTCCACACCATTCATGATTTGATATACCTCTATCATATCGCCCCTCAATCGCCTCTTTTCCAAACTGAAAAGTCCCAGTCTCTCTAGCCTCTCCCCATATGGGACCCGTTCCAAGCCCCTAATCATCTTAGTCGCCCTTTTCTGAACCTTTTCTAATGCCAATATATCTTTTTTGAGGTGAGGAGACCACATCTGCACGCAGTACTCAAGATGTGGGCGTACCATAGTTTTATATAGGGGAAGTATGACATCTTTTGTCTTATTATCGATCCCTTTTTTAATAATTCCTAACATCCTATTTGCCTTACTAACTGCCGCTGCACACTGCGTGGATGTCTTCAGAGAACTATCCACTATAACTCCAAGATCCCTTTCCTGATCTGTCGTAGAACAAGTGGGTGCAACAAAGAAAGCAGAAGAATACAAGGTAACAGTGAAAAAGTCTGTGTACATCTCTGAGCATGGGCATTGCTTCTTCTTAGCATTGCCTGCAGAAAAGGGAACCCAAAGGAAGCTGAGAATAAGGGGGAGGAAGCAGAACCATAGCCCTACTTCTCCTCCACACTGATCTACGGGAATGGTTAGCAGCAGAAAGGAGAGAATCCCTGGAACTCTCTGAAGCACAACCCCTCCCAGAGCAACCCCATGTCTGGGTTGGAATGGATGCAGCCCAGCCCTAATATACACCTGTGCCTCAAGCTCAGTCTAAACTACTGCATAAGTTGACTTCAGTTACATTGCTCAAAGGTGTAAAAAACCCATCCCCTTGACCAATGTAACCTACGTAGGTTTAGTATGGTGTTAAGATGCTTTTCTGGCAACATAGCTTTGGCATCTCACTGAGGCGAATTAATTATCCCAATATGAGACTACTCTCTCATTGGCTTATACCTTCATCAGACCCCCTAAATCTATGCCACTGCACTGATCATGGTGCCATCATTTTAGTGCTGTAGTGAAGACAGGCACTCAAAAGGCACAAGGTAGTTCTTTATGTTTTCCAGAGGTTGGACACTACATACATGCTAAATATTAACAGAATTATACTTAATTCTTTTGAAACAAATGTAATATGTTTTCACTGCAAATGTTTTGACTCTTCATTCAGTGATACCATTCTTAGTACGCAGCGGTTGGTTGTAGTGCAATTTAATAGTGATTACAGAAAACCATGATAAGAACTTTAAAAAAAAAAAAAAAGAAGAGTACAATTACTTAAGCATGAAGTTCACATTTATTGACTATTTAGACTGCATAACACAGTAAACTCTTTCATATCCAGGAGCCCTGGAACCAGGAGGTAGCTGGATATTCAAATGTTCTGAATAGAGAGATATTCCTAGCAATGCATAACACTAAAGAAAGAGAAGTTACTCACCTGTAGTAATGATGGTTCTTCGAGATGTGTCCCCGTGGGTGCTCCACAATAGGTGTCGGGCTCGCCCGGTGCCGCAGATCAGAATTCTTCTAGCAGTTTCTATTGGATCGCGCGTGCGCCGACGCGCGCCACTCCCTTGACCGTCCCCGGCCATGTGCGTGATCCGGTCCCTGCCAGTTCCTTGACCAACCGCCTCGAATGCTCCTGAAAAACACCAGACAGAGATCCGAAGCGGGGAGGATGAGCGGGTGGTGGAGCACCCACGGGGACACATCTCAAAGAACCATCGTTACTACAGGTGAGTAACTTCTCTTTCTTCGAGTGGTCCCCGTGGGTGCTCCACAATAGGTGACTACCCAGCAGTAACCCAAGTAAGGAGGTGGGTAATCGATTCATGTGCAGCTTGCCCCCAAGAGGACTGCTGTCGACAGATGGGTATCCTCCTCAAATACCCGATGTAGGGCATAATGCGTGGCGAAGGTGTCGTAGGATGACCAGGTCGCCGCTCTACAGATGTCTTTTAACGCGATGCTCTTGAAGAAGGCTGCTGACGCTGCCACCGCCCTGGTGGAGTGAGCCCTAGGCGGGGCCAGCAAAGGGGCCTTTCGAAGCTTGTAGCACATTTTTATACAGGACACAATGTGCTTTGAAATTCTCTGTGAAGAGAGGCCTTCCCCTTTTGATCTGGGAGCAAGAGACACTAGAAGCCTGTCTGTTTTCCGGAAGGACTTAGTTCTGTCTATGTAAAAGGCCAACGTCCTTCTCACGTCTAGGAGATGTAAGCGTGCCTCCTTGATGGAGCTGTGAGACTTCGGGTAAAACGAGGGTAAAACTATTGGTTCGTTAAGATGGAACTCTGAGAAAACTTTTGGAACGAAGGCTGGGTGTAACCGTAAGGTTACCGCCTCCTTTGAGAATACCGTGCAGGGCGGCATTGCCATCACTGCTGCAAGCTCACTCACCCTGCGGGCTGACGTAATCGCAAGGAGGAAGGTTGTTTTCATCATAAGGAGTCGGAGGGGTACCGTGGCTAATGGTTCGAAGGGTGGTCCCGATAGCGTGCTGAACACCAAGTCCAAACTCCACGACGGCGGAAACTGTTTTCGAGGGGGGTAAAGGTTTACCAGCCCCTTCAAGAACCTTGTGACGACAGGGTGGGCGAATACAGTGGGCCTTTCCTCTGTATGCCGAAAAGCTGATATAGCAGCGAGGTGGACCTTTAGCGAGGATAGAGAAAGCCCGTCTCGTTTGAGGTCCAATAGGTATTCTAGTATTACTGTTATAGGAACGTCAAGGGGAGCTAACTGCTTGGCGGAACACCAGGCTGTAAATCGAGTCCATTTCTGTTCATAAGTCCTCCTGGTGGAGGTCCTTCGGCTACACTCCAGGACTTGTTGTACTCCCTCCATACACGTGCTCTCTAAGGCGCTGAGCCATGGATTAACCATGCTTGTAGGCGCAGACCCTGAGGGTGCAGGTGCACTATGGACCCCTGAGCCTGCGTGAGTAAGTCCGGCGCCACCGGTAAGGGAAGTGGTGGACGATCCGACATGCGCAGAAGCAAGGGAAACCATTGTTGCTGGTCCCAAGTTGGGACTCTGAGTATCATGCGAGCTCTCTCCCTTCTGGCTTTCTGCAGAACCTTGTGGATAAGCGTTGTGGGGGGGAAAACGCGTAGAGCAGAGGGCCTTTCCATGAAATCATGAATGCATCCCCCAGGGACCCCCGCCCTATTCCTGCTCTGTTGCAGTACTGGGGACACTTCTTGTTGTACTGGGTGGCAAACAAATCGACTTGGGGAAACCCCCATGTACGAAATATGCGCCATAGCGGGTAGGAGCTGATCTGCCATTCGTGCATGAGTGCGAAGCATCTGCTCAGCTGATCTGCCTTCACGTTGTGAGCGCCCGGCAAGTACAAGGCTTTCAATGTTACGTTGTTGGCAAAGCACCACTTCCACAAGCAGACTGCTTCCGCACATAACGCACGGGATCGTGCCCCTCCTTGTCGACTGATGTAGACAATAGTGGAGGTATTGTCGGTATTGATCCCAACTACTTTGCCATGCAGGTAATCTCGAAAATGTCTGCATGCGTTGAACACTGCTCTGAGCTCCAGTATGTTTATGTGCAGTGTCTGTTCTGCAGGGGACCATAGCCCTTGCGTCACCTTGCTGCCAATGTGCGCTCCCCATCCTATGTGGGAGGCATCAGTAGTAAGAAAGATAGAAATTTGTGGTTGGTGAAAAGGCACCCCCACTAGCAGATTCTTGGGATTTTCCCACCACACTAGGGATCTGCACACCTCCGTCGTGGGCGACACTACCCTGTGGACAGTGTGGGATGCCGTTTGTAAACACTCGCCAGCCAATGCTGCAGGCTTCGCATGTGTATCCTGGCATTCTGTACCACAAACGTCGCTGCCGCCATGTGCCCCAACAGCTGCAGGCACGTTAGGACCGGCACCGTGGGCTGTACGTCGTGACTTGCACCAGGGAGTTGATGGCGCGGAAGCGGGCGTCGGGCAGGTATGCTCTTGCTGTGATAGAGTTTATGCGTGCCCCTATGAACTCTATATCTTGTGTGGGTTCGGTCTTTGACTTTGCGAGGTTGATAACTAGGCCTAGCGAAGTAAACATGTTCGTGGTGATGCGTATCATGCGTAAGACCTCTGCCTTTGAGGCCCCTTTCAGCAGGCAGTCATCCAGATATGGGAAAATAAACACCCCCTGTCTGTGCAGGTAGGCTGATACCACTGTTAGGGTTTTGGTAAAGACTCTGGGTGCCAAAGATAGGCCGAACGGAAGAACCCTGTACTGGAAATGTTCCCTGCTGACCATGAAGCGGAGGAAGCGTCTGTGTGCCGGGTGGATTGTTATATGAAAGTAAGCATCTTGTAAGTTGAGGGCTGCAAACCAGTCTCCATTGTCCAGTGCCGTAAGTATGGAGGCAACTGTGATCATCTGAAAGCGTTGCTTGCGCAAGTAATGGTTGAGGCCCCGTAGATCCAAGATCGGCCTCCAGCCTCCTGTTTTCTTCTCTGTTAGGAAGTAGCGTGAATAAAAACCTTTCCCTTGGAATCGTTCCGGCACTCTTTCCACTGCCCCTATGAACATGAGAGCTGTGTCTACACGTGCACGCTACTTCGAAGTAGCGGCAGTAACTTCGAAATAGCGCCCGTCACGTCTACACGTGTTGGGCGCTATTTCGAAGTTGAAATCGACGTTAGGCGGCGAGACGTCGAAGTCGCTAACCCCATGAGGGGATGGGAATAGCGCCCTACTTCGACGTTCAACATCCAAGTAGGGACGTGTAGACGATCCGCGTCCCGCAACATCGAAATAGCGGGGTCCTCCATGGCGGCCATCAGCTGGGGGGTTGAGAGATACTCTCTCTCCAGCCCTTGCGGGGCTCTGTGGTCACCGTGGGCAGCAGCCCTTAGCCCAGGGCTTCTGGCTGCTGCTGCTGCAGCTGGGGGTCCGTGCTGCATATACAGGGTCTGCAACTAGTTGTTGGCTCTGTGTATCTTGCACTGTTTAATGAAAGTGTGTCTGGGAGGGGCCCTTTAAGGGAGCGACTTGCTGTTGAGTCCGCCCCGTGACCCTGTCTGCAGCTGTGCCTGGCTCCCTTATTTCGATGTGTGCTACTTTGGCGTGTAGACGTTCCCTCGCTGCGCCTATTTCGATGTCGGGCTGCGCAACGTCGAAGTTGAACATCGACGTTGCCAGCCCTGGAGGACGTGTAGACGTTATTCATCGAAATAGCCTATTTCGATGTCGCAACATCGAAATAAGCTACTTCGAAGTAGCGTGCACGTGTAGACGTAGCCGAGGTGATCTACCTCCTGCTTGAGCCTTGCCTCGTGGGCAGCGTCCCTGAGATGAGGCCTGGCGGGAGGCTTCGTCAGTGGAAGTGACTGGAAAGGGATCGTGTAACCCATGGCTATAATTTCTAGCACCCATTTGTCTGTGGTGATCTTTTGCCATTGGGAGTGGAACGGTTTGAGGTGATGATGGAACATGAGATGCGAGTGGCATTGAGCGATGGTGTTGATAGTGCAGCCCCTGACATACCCGTCAAACTTGCTGTCTCTGGGCCTGCCCTGAGGGTGTACGGCTTTGTTGAGAACGTCACCTGGGAGTCCTGTATTGCTGCTGCTGTTGATGGCGCCCTTGGTCGTAGCCTCGCTGATATTGAGCACGCTGTGGTTGGTAAGCGTAGCGTCTTTGCTGAGGATAAAATTTCTTCTTCTTGTATGGGGGAGTATAAATACCCAAGGTCTTAAGTGTGGCCCTCGAGTCTTTGCTGGAGTGGAGGACTGAGTCGGTTGAGTCTGCAAACAGCTTTTGCTTATCAAAGGGAAGATCTACGATCTTTGCCTGCAGGTCCCTGGGGATACCAGATGTCTGGAGCCAGGATTCCCTACGCATTACCACTGCTGCAGCTGTTGAACGTGCCGCTGTGTCCGCCACGTCCAGGGCAATCTGGACTCCCATCCGTGATGCCACATAGCCCTCTTGGACAATCGCCTTTAACACCAGCTTCTTGTCCTCCAGGAGTGAATCCATGAGGGGAGTGAGTCTAGAGTAATTATCAAAGTTGTGGTTTGATAGATGTGCCGCGTAATTTGCCATTCCCAATAATAGGGTAGAGGAGGAATATACCTTCCTGCCAAACAGCTCGAGCTTCTTAGCATCTTCATCCGACCCCCCCGACTTGTACTGAGATGTCTTCGACCTCTGCTGGGATGATTTGACCACCAAAGAATTGGGCTGCAGGTGACTAAAGAGGAACTCCATGCCCTTGGCTGGGACGAAGTACTTCTTATCCGCTCTCTTGTTTGTAGGCAGAATAGAGGCCGGGGTCTGCCATATGTTAGTGGCTGACTCCATAATGGCTTCATCCAGTGGGATAGTGATTTTAGATGAAGCCGGGGGTCTCAAATTTTTCAGGAGTTTATGATGCTTCTCCTGCACCTCTGCTATTTGAATGTCCTGCGTGATAGCTACTCTTTTGAACAGCTCCTGGAATTGTTTAAGGTCACCCGGGGGGGAAACATCCCCAGGGGCCATGGCCTCATCTGGGGAGGATGAGGAAGAACCACTGGGGTACACCTCCCTCACATCCTCTGGCTCCCGAGTTCGGTGATATACTTGCTCCCTGGAGGACTGTGAAGGGAAGTCTCGGGATTCTGGACCTAATTCCCCCTGAGACAACTGTGTTCCCGTCCCAGAGCTGTGTACACAGGAGTATTGACGAGTAGCAGGGGAGGACCTGCCCTTGGGTCTAGACCTGCGGTGTCTGTGTTCAGCATGATGAGGACGACCATAGCAGCATGGGCAAGGGCCCGGTGACGGAGACCTGGACCACGATCGGAGTGTGTACCCATGATGTCTGGGAGAGCAGGACCTCCGCGATGACATAGATAGTGGTGAAGCTGGTTTGTGATAGTACTCAAGGGGATCCATGCCCAGAAATGGTGAAGGTGGCCCAAGCCATGGCAAAATTGGTTGGAACGGAGAGGGAGGCCCTAAATAAGCCGGTGGAGTTACAGCCCGTCGGTGCGGCGTGTGTATCTTGGGGGCGGGGGCTAGGAGATAAGGGCAGCACGGCCCTGCCTGGAGATGGACTGAGGTGCTGAGTTTTTGTTTTTGCCTTGCCCCTCCCCTGCGGGGTGGGCGCCGCCCCTTCCCATGCCAGGGATCTTGGCCCCGTTGTCAGCGCCACGCTCGGCACAGTCAGCAGCAGTGCCATGCGGGTAGCTTCCTCCGGCGCCGATAGGCTCCATGCCGGGTGCCGGTGCCGAATACGTTGGTGCCGCCGATTCCAGTGCTTGCCTCACTGGCGCTCGCGGCGCCTTCTGTGCTGCCTGTTGTATAATTGGAGTCTCAGCCTCTGCCACGTGCGCTGCTGCGCTGCCGCTTTCAGGAGCTCGCAGCTGGGGGCTCTGCGTTCCGCTCGTCCTGCCTGCTGGGCCCACCAGCAAGGATCGAGCCGGGGAGAGTTTCCTCCTCTTCTGCACTGAGGGGGTCAAAGAGGCTGCCTTCCTTTTATGCAACCCAGGGGGTCCTTCTGCGTGAGGTTCTCCGGCGGTTCCGGCTGGAGAGCCTTATCAAACAAGATCATTTTGAGCCTCATCTCTCTGTCTTTCCTGGTCCTGGCTGTAAGCTTAGTGCAGTGGGAACACTTCTGGGTAACGTGTGACTCTCCCAGGCAGCGAATGTATTCACTATGCCCATCGGAGGCGGGCATAGCCCCGCGGCATGACTCACACTTCTTAAACCCCAAGAAGGCCATCGTGGTGAGTCTTTACTGTTAATAGGGTACTTAGCCACTAATCAGGGCTTTCTAACCCAAAATAACATTCACCAGTCTGCGGGGCAGCGGACGGCTTAACTAGCTTTCTTGTCCGCCCCTCTCTCCTTCATTCCTCTTCTTTCTGATGTCTAATATTCTCTTTTTTTCGCTTCTTTTTTTTTTTTTTTGGTAGTGACAAAAAAACAAACAAACTACACGTAAAAACAACTCTGTTATCTGTCTCTGGCTTTAGCCGGAGTGGATTCCATCTGCAGCTGATGGCGGCTGAGAAGGAACTGGCGGGGACCGGATCGCGCACATGGCCAGGGGCGCGCAAGGGAGCGGCGCGTGTCGGCGCATGCGCGATCCAATGGAAACTGCTAGAAGAATTCCGATCTGCGGCACCGGGCAAGCCAGACACCTATTGTGGAGCACCCATGGGGACCACTCGAAGAAGAAAAACAAGATTAGATATTAAGAAACAAACAAAAATGTATGCAGAATACTTTATATACCAGCAACAGTTGTATTGTACACTGTAAATTTATACTGTATTTGCTGTGTTTGTGTTTACTTTCATTATACTGTACTTATGGAAAACTTAACTGAAATTTACTTATGGTTAAAATGCTGGTTATCTCAGGAGTTACAGATAATGGAATGCTGGATATGAAAGCATTTACTGTATAAATGATTCTAATGGTTCATCTTGATTACTTATATAAGCTAACTTAAAATGATGTGTGTATGATATCACAGAAAAAATAACTAATGAGATGACGACAGAGGAGTTACAATCACAAATATTCACAGCATGACACCGTATGTGGGGAAGAGGGAAAGATATGAAATGTCCCATTGTTTTTAGCTTATGTTACCATTTGAATAGATGCAAGATGAGGTATGCAAATCAAATGTCCCTGGAAAATATGTAATTCACCCAGCAACAGCAGCTACCCTTCCCTGGAGAGGCTGTGTCTTCCTTACATGCATTATCAGAATTTACTCATTTACAGACTTAACTGTTCAATTTAAAGAGTTTAATAATGTTATTTTTCTCGAACTACTTCTAATGCACGCATGAAGAGTTACATCTAGAATAGCTATTATTTCCTTAATAAATGCCAATGATAGTTTAAATATACACATCTGTCCAGAACACTTGTACTGTTTTCCAGTATCATAAACCATGCACTCCATTATCTGTATTCATCTGATGTATAGCATTTATTTGATACACCCACTGAAAACCTAATTATTGAAGGTTCACATGCCATATTCAGGACATGTAATTAATACATCTCTCTCTACTTTGCCTACAATTGCACTATACCAGGGATCAGCAACGCCAGGCTCTGGTGCTAAGAGTGGAGTGAGCTGATTTTCATCAGCACATGAGGTGGGAGCTCAGCCTCACCCTACTTCCCCCATGCACCAGGAGCTTGCTCAAAGACATGCTGCTTGCAGGTTAACAAAAGACCAGCTACCAACCACCACCTAAATGGAAAGCCCTGCATCTTAATGTATTTATTAATGAAGCTGTTGTGCATAGGACTATTAGTGACTTTGAAAAGTATTACTGGCACTCATACCATACATAGAGGTCAAAAGATCAAGTTTTGGCACGTCGCCTCAGAAACGTTGCTCACCCCTGCACTACACAGTAAAGCTGCCACAGCTTCCGAGTTCTCAGAAAGTTCTGGATTACGGGGTAGGGATAGGTCCTAGATGGGGAAACCAGTGAATTCACAGGTTATTGGATCCTGTCATCTTTTTTTGTAGCAGATGCAATTTTAAACCAATATTAGAGAGCCAAAACAAAGTGTTATTGGCACTAAGACTGATCACAGAGAAAGCTCGATGAAAGAACAAGAATGTATACACTTGCTTCGTCAATTTTCAGAAGGCATTTAACAGCATAGATCAGAAAGTGACTTGGGTGGTGTTGGAGTGGTACGGAGTGGATAGCAGACTGATACAGTTGGGTAGAGGTACAAGACAAGGAGATCCAATATTGCCAAGTATCTTCATCATGCACCTGGAGAGGGCAATGGACAAGATCACAGAAGAGGCAGAAGAGATATCTGTGCATGGGAAAAGAATTAACAACTTGATGCTCACGGATGATACAATTCTTATTGAGGAAGATGAGGAGAAGCTAGTGAAAATGGTGCAGGTGCTAAATGAAGAAGGGAAGTGGTATGAACTGGTTATGAACATCGATTAAAAAAACAATGGTATTTGGAGATAACGAAATAGGAAGGAAGAGCTGTGTCAATGGTATTTAACTAGAAAATGTAGAGAAGGTCACGTATCTGGGGACCAACATAACATATGATCTAGACCGTAAGATGGAAATAGCGACTAGAATAGCTGAAGCAAGAGTGAGTTTGAAGGCGATGGAGAAGATCTGGAAAAGCAAAGCAATTAGCTTAGGAACAAAGCTGAGTGTCTTGAAAACATGAGTATTCAGCAGCATGTTGTACAGATGAGAGACGGGTGATAATGAAAGATTTGAAAAGAAGAATATTGGTATTTGAAAGGAGTTGTTGTAGAAAGATTCTGAGAATAGGATGAATGCAGAAGGTCACCAATGAGGAATTATATAGGAAGGTACAGCCGAAGGAGAACCTGCTGCAGAAGGTTATAAAAACAGAAGCTACAACCATTTGGGCATATTTGCAGAATGATTGACAAACGAAAAATCAAGACCCTGGTATTTGGCATAATGGGCGATTCGAATAGGAGAGGCGGACCCCACAGAGAACGGGTAGATGATATAGTAGATTGGTGCAGAGCTCGTCTACAGAAACTAAGCCACTCTGCACTGGACAGGGAAAGATGGAAGGAAACAGTGAGAGAGGCATCAGACACCAACAGGTGCTGAGCTCATGGTTATTGATGACGACGACGACGACCTGGTCAGGATAGTGATAGTGACTATGAAATGGTAAAGGAGATTACACAGACTACCAAAATTAAAAAACCTCAATGGAGGATTTCAACTGTCCCCATATTGACTGGGTACATGTCACCTTAGGATGGGATAGAGATGAAATTTTTTGACACCTTAAATGACTGCTTGTTGGAACAGCTGGTTCTGGAACCCACAGTGGGAGACACAATTCTTGATTTAGTTTGAAGTGGAGCAGCACCTACTCATCGAAGCTACCACTGAAGACATGAAAGTTATGGGTGTGACAGGTATTGCAGTCACCATAACATCTTTGTGGACCACACTGTATGAAACCTATGGATGGCTTTTGTATGATAATGCCCTACTCCATGGGAAGTATAGCACACCTTTATAATCACGGCTCACGTACTAGTTCACTTAAGTGTACTGTCACCTAGCAACTTTACAGATAGCCACCTGCAAAATGGAGATAATGACACTGAGGTCTTTTGGAGGACACAGATTTATAGACCATTTTGTATCCACAGAAGTGACATACAGCAGGTTGAATCTCTCTAATCCAGAACTCTTGCCCAGCAACGTCTGTAATCCAGCATGATTTTAGATTGCTGGGTGACCACTTATGGGTGTGGCCAAGTTTCATGTGGTCATAAAAGTGTGTTTACAGCCACCAGTCCTAGCTCTCACTGTTCTGTGCTGTTTAGCTCTAATTCAACCCTAAACATCTTCTGAGAGTGCAGTAAGCAGTAAAACTTGACCTTCTTTGGCCTGGGAAATGCTTTCATTCTATACTGCTCAGGTCCCAGGGTTGCTGGACAAGTGTGGTTCAACCTGTATAAGTAGTCTTGTATTTACAGGTTTTCCCTTTAAGATTACCTTACTCTATTTTTTTTTCTTCATGTAACTAGGTTCTTTTTAAGTAACCCTGAAGGAGAATGGGTTGGGTTAAACATCGTTTGAAGACATAGGGTATGCTTACATTGCAACGAAACCAAACCTGTGACGCTAAGTATCAGAACCCAAGTCAGCTGACTCAATCTTTCAGATCTTGGGGCTGCAGGGCAGTCATTTGATTGTGGCAGGGCCTTTGGCTCTAAGACACAAGCTCCCAAACAGCTACACTGTAATTTTATAGCCTCATGAACCTGAGTCAGTGGATCCAAGCCAACCAAGTTCCAGCTCAGATTATTTATTAGACTTGGGGAGGTGGGGGTCGGGTGTTGAGGTAGCTGAAAGAAGGGCTCGGGAGTGGGGAGGTTGCAGAGAAGACGACTCAGGAAACGCAATACAGGATAATTATTTGGTCAAAGCTGAAAGATCTTCATGCCCTGTCTACAAAAAGTGACACAGGAATGCTGGTGATAGACAGGATGAGCATAGGGATAGTGGCAGAGTGTTATATGGGTCTGTGGTGCCCAGGAACCAGGAATATTTCTAGCCCAGGGACCCAGCTACACCGAAGTTCAGGGCCAACTCTCTCCCCCAACCCAACCTGCTGTCCCTGTGCACCTCCCCCTCCAGGTGCTTTAAAAGAGTGCAGGAGCCCCCAACGGCTACCACCATCTGCACAACAAGGCCAAAGGAGCTTCCTGCCCACTCTCACTCTGCATGTGGTTGTCGGCGCATCCCTATGGCCCCTTGGCAGGGGGTGTGTGTGTGTGTGTGTGTGTGTGTGTGTGTGTTTACATGCACTGTCCCCATCCCAAGTGTCCCTACAGCCAATGGGAGCTGCAAGGGTGGTGCCTGTTGGCAGTGCATATAGAGACTCAGCACCCCTGACTAGTAGCTGCTGCCAAAGGAGGTGTGGGTCACTTATGGGAGCTGCCCCTGGTAAGCACTACAAACCCCTCACCCTTTCCTGTAACCCTGCCCCAGCCAAGAGCCTGATCCCAGAACCCAAACAATCCCAGAGCTTGCACCCCAACCCCCTCCCACACCCAAACTCCCTCCCAGAATCTGCACCCCACACCCCAATTCCCTACTCCAGCCCAGAGCCTGCACCCAGACTAGCTCTTATATGCAAGTGTCTGCCCAGAGCCTGCAGTCCTCCCACACCTAAACTCTCTTCCAGGTGGGAGAGAGGAACAAGGAACCATTGTGGGTACTACCAAAAGTTCTACAAACCTGCTACCCCTGCACACAGATAGCCTATACACCTGGAAAGTGTCACAGTAAATTATAATTACAGTGACTACAGCTTTACACGTTCACCACTTGTGTTACAAAATTATGATGTTTGTTGAAAATCAGCATTCAGGATTACATGTTTATATCCTTTTGCCTACAGCAGGAAAATTGCCTCACTTCTCGGAAGTGTTCAGGGAGAAGGATTTTAATCTCCACCAACCAAGGTTTAGAAAATAATTACATTCAGCAGGATTCACAGACTGACATTTTATCTACACAGGATTGCAAAGAGTTCTGAAGCCTGGCTTGTCCTAAAGAGTTGATCCGTTCCTTAATTCCTGTCAAGGCTTCTGCTGCTTCGTTACAGTATATAGAAGGTGGTTTAGAGTGGTTTAGGAATCACTGGAGCATATTAGCATAAACAAAATACTTTGCAGTGTTGTAGCCAGGGATGTTTTATTTAAACAGCAATTTGACATGACTTAAGCATAAAGCTGAATACTAACAAATTAGATATGCTTAGGTGTGTGTGTGCTCTTTGCTGTGTCTATTTGTTATGGGGCTTGTCTACACTTGCCCCCAACTTCAAAGGGGGCACGTTAATCAGGACGACAAATTACTAATGCAGTGTTGTGATGAACATGCAGAACTTCATTAGGCTAATTCTGCCCCACGCAAACTTTGAAATGTCAAAGTTCGAAGTGCCGGCATGCGTGTAGCCATGTGCACTTCGAAGTGCCCATGCTACTTTGCAATGCCTTTACTCCCCAAAATTTTGAGGAGAAAAAGCCACTTTGAAATAGATGGGGCATTTCGAAGTGCCCACAGCTACACATATGCCGGCACTTTGAAGTTGCTACAGGGGGCGGGGTGGGGGAGAGAATTAGCCTAATGAAGTGCTGCATATAATAAGTTTCACACAGCTCAGAGATAAGAAAGGGGACACAGGGGCAATTATGAGCCAGTCAGTAGCCCTTTCTTTCTCTACCACAAGACATTTAACTGTAAATAAAAATTAATTAAAAATGAAAAATAATGAAAAATATTTTGAACTGGAGGCATTTCTGAGAACTGAGCAAATGGTGGTTACTTACCTATAGGTGGGTGTTCTTTGAGAGTTGGTTCTTACCTGTATTTCATCAATGTGGAATGTACACATGTGGAATACATGTAAGGGCCAGGACTCAAAGATTCTCTTCCCCTCCTGCACACAAGAGCATTTTGTTTAACTCTTGGACATTTTATTATGCTGTGACTTAAATGACAATTACCCAACTGTCTCTAGACCAATTAATAGTATTCTTGTTCTGCCTAACAGATGAACAAAAATGCTATTCCATTTGTGGAGTTTAAAGTTAATACTACGTATAGTGCTTTCTTTAATGTAATTTTACATGTTCCTTCCAAGACTACTTTTCCATTGTTTGAAGAAGTGGAGAAAGATTTGGGTCATATCAGAAAGCAGTTCCTAAACTGTCCATAATGATTTTGGATTCATTGGAACATATTAGCATAAAGAATATATATTTTGCTGTCCTGGAGTCAGAAGTAATTTATTTAAACCGTGGTTTAAATGTATAAATCATGACTGGTATCTCTCAATAATTCTGTTATCTCTAAAAATGTTAGAAACATTTAAACATTTATCAACCAAATTTCTTTAAGTCCATATTTTGTATTAAGCTTTATTTCTGCAGTATTCTTATATTGCAGTCTCTTACAAAAAATAAATACAAGCCCATTGTATGTAAAACATACAATATTTGTAATTCATTGTTCAGAAATAGATTAAGAAAAAATATAATGTTCTATTATTTGCACTGTGGTAGTGCTCAAAAGCCCCAGTCATGGACCATTACCCCATTATTCTAGGTGCTGTGTAAACACAGAACAAAATGGTGACACCTGTCCCAAAGAGCTTATAGTTGGTAAATGTAATAAAATGAATAGGTGAAATATTTAAAAAAATAAAAATAAACTTATTATAAATAATATTTTGGGCTCCTGAAAATGTGACAGACACTTGATAAAACAAGTAAAACCACAGAAATGCTCTGTTGTGTTTATAGTCTATACTTGGTGAGAGCATTATGGCTAAAAGGGGCAATGTGGAAGAAAGGACAGAGATGTTTGCGATGGAATCAAAAGGGTTTTGAGGCTGGCTTCACTGTGCCGAAGGGAGGGAGGAGGCTACATGAACCAAAACCTAATTCAGTGGTAGGCTGGGGTGCGTGAAGTTGGAGAACTCATAATAAGAAGGGGTCACATGGTTAAAATGATGGAGATAAAACAACTTTCAAGGAAGTATATCAGACAGATAAGAGTGGAGCATAGTTAATCTTTCAGTATGATGCAAAAGGAGGACAGTGCAGTGGCTAAGATGGGAGGTGATTAGGACACATACAAATGATCTTACCATCTGAATAGAAGGCGATGACCAGTTTAATTATAAAGGAAGAAAAACAAGACTTGGTCATGGTGTGAATGTGGATGGGAAAGTAGAGAGGAGTTAAATATAATTGTGAGTCAACATGACAGAAAGGATCATACTGATGTCACCAGTAAGAGAGAAAATAGGGCTATCGGAGAAATCTTGGAAGGAAATGTCACAAGAGCAGTTTTGGCAATGATGAACTAGAGATGACAGAGCCCTTTTTTAGAGAGAGAAAATAACTATTTGTAGATGTTCAATAAAGTAATTTTTATACGCAATAGAATCAGACATTGTGACAGCTACTCCGTGAGGTTATGAGCACCTCAACTGGAAGAGGAGGATCCTTAGTGATCTGAGGCGGTGCTCAGCAGCTAGCAGTTTTGGGCCTGTAGGCAGCTGTTGTGTTTTATATGCCAAATGATATGCCAACTAAGTAATGAAGCCAAAATGCGTGGATGCAAAATCACTGATCAGTTGAATAATCATTTCTGCATGTGCAACATTCAATTAATGAAAATGCTAGACACTAAAGAAACAACAGGAAAAAATTTCAATTTTTGTTTTCACCCAGACTGAGGCAATAAGGGTTTTACCTCTCTTTCATGCAGCCCTTTCTCTTCTCAGCTTCTCTTTAGAGGCCATGAGTGGACAAAGTTTCAACAAACTGGAAGAGGGCAGGCTGACTTGAAGTTGTGTCCAATTGTACGATGTTTGAAGATAATTTATTGGCTATTTAAATTGAAGATTGTTGGGAAAAGTAAACAATTTTCTTCAGTGAGGTTTTACTTTTGTTGTAATTAGACAAGTAATTTAATAAAGAATTCCTCTGCTGAAATAAATAACGAGAATTCCATTACTTACCTCCGGAAAAATTGAACTAAGAATGACATCATTAGTGCATTTGGATCTAGAACAAATATTACCTATCTGATATACCCTGCCATGTACCAAAGTCCCATACTGAAAACTTGTGTTGTGCTGTTCACTAAGGCTACAGCCACACAGAAAAGTTATTTTAAGACAAGTCACTATTTCAAAATAACTTTGCGTGCATCTACACTATGCACACACTATTTTGAAATAAATTTGAAATAGTGGATGCATTATTTCAAATTTCATAATGTTCATTGGAGGAAGAATATTGCCTATTTTGAAATAGACACTGTTAAGCCAGGCTATGGCTATACTGCAGTCATAGCACAAAATAATTTATGCAATTAATATTACATAAATTGCATAATTTATAATCAAGTTAACTTTTTCAAACTTGGTGCCATCCAAAATGGCTACAAATTCAAAATAAGCAGCTATTTTGAAGTTTCTGCTATCCCTCATACGATGAGGGGTGTTGGAACCAGAATACCATGCTTGAAATAGCACAGCTCTTTCCAGTTTAGTGTTGAGCCATGGAATTGCTGTTTTGGGATATCTCTGTATCTCAAAATAGCAACTATAGTGTAGCCATAACCACACAGAATACTGCTATTTTGCAGTAAGCCATAATGGTGTCCAATGGCATTATGTTGAAATGCTATTTCAACACAGCTGTGTGCCATTTCAAAATGCATTCTTGTGGGCTTTGTCTACACTTGCAAGTTCTTTTTAAAAAGCAGGCCTTTTCCTAAAGAGCCTGCGGAGTGTCTACACACAAAATGTGCTCTTTCAATCAGAAATCGAAAGAAAGCAGCCCTTTTCCCAGCAGCCCTCTTCATCTCCCAGATGAGGAAGAGCACTGTTTTCCAAAATGTTCTTTCTAGAAAAAAGTGTGTAGATGCTCCAGGGGACCCTTTTATTTTTATTTTTTTGAAAGAGCAGTCCTCATGGTGCCAGATTTTTCAATTCCCGGCCCATTCTGCTGAAAGAGCAGGAGCTGCATAGATGCTGTCTATCAAAAGAGCAGATCAGTCTTTTTAATCAACTGTTTTGTGTGTGGATGCGCTCTCCCAAAAGAAGATTTTTTGGAAGCAATCTTCTGGAATAACTTCTTTCGAAAAAGACTGCTTAGTGTAGACACAGCCATGTGTAGCTGTGTTATTTCAAAGTAAGCTCTTTTGGAACGGGTTATTTCAAAATAATGCTGGTGTGCAAACATAGCCTAATTGTGAACTTTCAAACTATTTTAGCTATTGTCACCACAGCACAAATTATATTTTTTTCGCTTTCAAAATACCTCTACAAAATCTGAACTGGAACTGGTCATATTTTCCTGTAAATCATTTTTTTTAGAAAATGTCAGTTTGTGGCACTCAATGCTTTACCCAAAATTTCTAGGTTCTGCAAACTTTCAGCAAATTCAGAATGAACCTTGCCTGGATATCTGGCAGGCTGCTATGGACCCTGTTGCTTTCAGGGTTTGCAGCTCAGGAGCCAAGACACACACTTGACTTTTAGAACCAGTAGGAAACACCATATTTGCTTGTTCCAAGTGTCTCATTATAAAGAAAGAACAGGGGAAAAAAATCTCAATTTTAGTTTGATCCAGACTGAGTTATTTTGTTCTGTTTTTTCTGTCTGCCCCCAAACGGCCCTAAAAAACCCCCACACCATGACCACTAATTTGAACACCATGTTCGATATTGTCTCGTCGTCCACAACGGTTACAGTGGCATTTTAACAAATTACTTTGTTACCCATGGGCACTTATGTGCTAAATAGCAAGAAAAGGCAGCAGTAAAAAGAAAATGAATGAATAAATACTGCACCAAAATCAGTTCCTTGTGGGGACCTGTATAAAAGTGGCCATTTCAGAAGATCCCTCAGGGGAAAACTGAGAATGCTTTGCAGCTCCAGCGGCACCCAAACCAGTGTTCATCCACTGACACAAACTATTCGTCAGTCTTCAAAATTCCCCACATAGTAGTAATGGCCCAAAAGGTCTTCTTTCATTTTTACTGACTGGGAGATTCTGCTTTTAGATGCCATCCATGCCACACTTCACTCTCTATTTTTAACATCCAAAGGCTGGATCACGTCAATGAATTCTTCTCATTCCCTTCATGGCCCCATTTGGAAACCTCAACTAGTGCAAACTATGTAGTGCTATTGTCAGAACATGGCTGACTGACTTCTAGTTAATGCGTCTTTTCAAGGCAAACAACACCTGAGCTCTGTAACAGTTGCTAATGAAAGTTAGGGAGAACTAACTCTGCATCTTGGTCCAGAGAATTGTCTACGACTCAGACTCTGTTGCTCTGAGTAACAAGAAATTCCAAGGATGAAACAGGAGAACACGCCTCTGTCTGCAGCCATGTTCTTTTTAGTAATTGTTTTCAGGTTAGTCGCTGGTGCATCTTCCTTTAATTTTAGAAGTAACAATTTAAATATTTCATGCAATCATTTAATTTTAAAATGGAAAACAAAAGGCAAAATTCTGCTCCTTAAATGCTTGTATGGATTTAGTATGGAAGTGGAAGACATGCCTAAAGGAAAGGATGCTGTCAGCTTACTGTTTCCCGTGGAATGATAAAAGAGCAGGTGGTTGGATACATTCTTGGATTACGTTATTTAACAATGCATTATTTAACAATTCGTTAAAGTATTTTGAAATGCAACTAAGGACTTTAATTCGTAATCCCTTATTCACATGAACAGCCATAAATTGTGTAAGAAGTACCATTGAAGATAATAGGAATCCTCTAGACTCCATTTTTTGCAGGACTGGGCCATGACACTCGCTGTTCTTTATGAGTTTGTGCACGAAAACCTTTCATTCCACAGAAGGTTACGTGGTTTGAACTTGGCTGATGCAGAAATCCTTTGGATTACATTATGAGGGCTCAGGAGTGGAACAGTGTGGCCTGTGCTTCCTGTTAACTGTACCTAATTACTATTGCATCTACGTCTTGCTCTACTGTGCCAAAGCACATAAATTACTTTGAGCAATGAAATTGCCACTTCCTGGGTTAAAGCACGGGTGGGGAAACTTCCAGCCCACAGCTTGTCTGGATCCGTATCCCAGGCTCTCAGCACGCCTCCACAGAATCTGGCCCATGGCGGGATGCAGGGCTTGGAGCTCCGAGCCTCATAGGCCAGATCAGGCAAACTTTGGCCTGGATCCAGACTGTGGGCTTTGACTGGGGCTGGGGGGACAGGAAGGGGCTCTGGGCTCCACTCCCGCTCACTGTTGTTCCCCCAGGGAGCAGCAGTGACCTTGACAGTGCAGCCCAGAGGCTGGAATTCCTGCCAATAAGAACAGTGGAGGGTGGCGCCAGGGAGCACAGGAAGCAGTTGCAGAGCCATGTGTGTCTGGGGGTAAGCAGGTAAGCTGCACCCCTGTCACATACCCCGCACTCCCCAGCCACTCCTGTTCCCCCTCCCATCCATAGACCCACCCCACCACCTTCCTTCACCTTCTCTTCCCATCCAGTTCTCAGCCCACACCCTACTCCTACCCTCTCTCCAGACCCCTCACTTCCACTCTAATCCCTCCCTCCAAGACATTGCACCCCAACTCCTCTACCTGCTCCCATCCCTCACTAGCACCCCCTGCTGCCCAGACGCCTCACCCCACCCCATAGCACTGGCTCCCTACACTCGGGGACCACATCAGCGATGTTTTTATTTTTGCTTTTCTCTTGTGTGGTCTGGGCTGTTTTGTCTACAGGTTAGTGACTCCCCGCCTGAAAAAGGTTCCTCACTCCTGGGTTAAATCATCAACTCTTCAGTTGCTTTAAGTTAGACTGTCTTTGGCCCTTGCTTAGGCACAGGGAGGGAAGGGAGAAAAGAACAAATAGCTCCCCCCCCCAATATAGTTTGAACAATCAAGACTTTGTGCTTCTGAGATGATGGGTCTGGGGTTATTAACACACCCCGCCGGGGCAAGAAGAAGAGTCATAGTAGCATACCAACCTTCCCTTCCCACAAGGACAGCACCTAATGACTGGTGCCCCCTCCAGTGTTTCAAGGAACTCAGAATTCAAGGTACCTGTTGGCCATGCAAGTTCACAATATGCTCAGCCAGGCCACAGTCTGACCCTTTGGCTACGTCTACACATGCCCCAAACTTCGAAACGGCCATGCAAATGGCCATTTCGAAGTTTACTAATGAAGTGCTGAAATGCATATTCAGCGCTTCATTAGCATGCGGGCGGCAGCGGTGCTTCAAAATTGACACGGCTTGCCGCCGCGTGTCTCATCCAGACGGGGCTCCTTTTTGAAAGGACCCCGCCTACTTCGAAGTCCCCTTATTCCCGTGAGCTCATAGGAATAAGGGGACTTCGAAGTAGCCGGAGCCCTTTCGAAAAGGAGCCCGTCTGGACGAGACGCGCGGCAGCAAGCCGCGTCAATTTCGAAGCGCTGCTGCTGCCCGCATGCTAATGAAGCGCTGAATATGCATTTCAGCACTTCATTAGTAAACTTCGAAATGGCCATTTGCATGGCCGTTTCGAAGTTTGGGGCACGTGTAGACACGGCCTTTGGGTTTATCTAGTAAGGATGCAATAAAAATGGATAAAGATCTCACCATTTGGGCAACGATACTTATCTACAAATCAAAAACTCTAAATATGCAAACTACAGCAAAGCTTCATCATTTTGACTACAAACCTTAAAGGATGCCTGTGTCATCCTCTGTTCAAATGTAGGGGTATATCCTTGATCCTGATAGATAATTCTATAACGAATACCTTCATATCCTGGCACAAGTAGAAACATCACTAGTTAGGAGGTCTGATTTGGACAAAGATTGGGCTGGAAATCTCATGGGTCTGCTAGACAAACATGTACCTATTTTTGATTTCAGCTGGAGTCAAGGAGTGGAGAGCTACCTGACAATGTAAAATAAGAGAAAATTGCTTGAACCACTGAAACTTGATTTGAGTGAACAATTAGGGTAGAACAATGCTCCCTTCAAGTAGTCACAGACAGCACTAACAGCCAATGCAAGTGATAGGCCTAGGAAAAAAAGTAGAATATGATCTCCAAAGTCCATTTTATATTGCAATATCTGTGTGGCCAAATTTATTTCTGGTGACATGAAGTAGTTAACTATATATCCCCTCAACAGCTAGAATGATCCCAGTACAGTGGAGTACTTGGGAGACAAATCTGCTAACGTAAGAGCTATAGGTAATATTACACAAGTACTCATAATCAGGACAATACTGGCTATAACTCATCGTAAATTGAGGTATACTATTCTTAAATATTCAATATAAAAAGTAGCCTATAGAGCTTAAATTTAGTTTGAAAACAGCTTTTTTTTAAAAAAAACATGTCACATTAATTGTATTCTGGAAAGTTTCTGCATTATGCATATGTAATATAAAATTATACGAGGAAAGCCATTTATGTCCCTATCTAAGAACTATTTGTGTACATCAAGCATCAGGCAGGACAAAGCAGTGGACCTCCATAACGTATACATCAGTTCCATTGCCTACATGGAATCCAGGCTGGTTGTAGTTGCAGATCAAAGCAGGATTTAATGTGTCAGTGTTCTTCAATTTACTTATATTATTACTTTAAAACTATTTTTAAAGGTATCAAAATAGCTATTTGTTACCAGATCTTAATGTTTTTCACTTTATCCTCAAGTGAAACAGACACTGATTTTAGTAGAAATTTTCCTCGAGTAAGGATCTCAGGATTGGGCAATATTATGTTAGGATGAAGCAATAGTTATATTTCTTATTTCTGTTCCTGTACATGTTAAGTGCATTGTTCTACTTTATTAGCACATACATTTATTAACAGCTTATTAAAAATGGTAGTTGGCAAGTCTTTCATTTTATTTTTGTCATTTAAATCATAAGTGTTTTAATTAATTTAGAGTAATGTTTGAAGAGAA
The DNA here is from genome assembly GCF_033958435.1 of Carettochelys insculpta. NCBI lineage: Eukaryota > Metazoa > Chordata > Testudines > Carettochelyidae > Carettochelys > Carettochelys insculpta. Next base: position 145,263,927 of record NC_134137.1, read on the forward strand.
CAAACATTAGCTCTGTATCTTTATATTAGCTTTAACAAGCAACCACATTTAATGAAAGCAGAGTCCTTTCATCATTCTGTGTTTGTTTACGCAATTTCTACGATAAACGAGATAGTGAGATACATTCTGATCTTGCTTTAAGAATAACTGTAGTAACTGCACTTACTTCTGTTATGTGTTGTAAGGTAACAGAGGTAGCCATATTAGTCTGTATCTAACAAAACAAAAAAAGCAGTCATGTAGCTCTTTAAAGACTAACACAATCAATTTATTAGGTGATGAGCTTCAGGTGATGGGTCTGTCCCACAAAAGCTCATCACCTAATAAATTATTTTGTTAGTCTTTCAAGTGCTACAAGACTGCTTTTCTGTTTCAATTATTTGTTCAAAATGAGATGAAAAACTGTCCCTATAAATAACTACAAGTCTGGTGGCACCTTAGATACTAAAATTCATTAGGTCATGAGCTTTCACGGGTAAAAGCCACTTCATCAGATGAAAAGTGAAGAAGAAAAACAGAATCCAGTGTTTACGTAGTGGTAGGGTTAGGGGGTTACCTGTTATCAGTAGGCCCAGTTAATGAAGCAAATTAAAGTAAAATGTGTCTCATTCCTGTTAATATCAAAGCAGGGAAATTGTCCTTGTAATGCATAAGATAGTTAAGATCTCTATTCAGGCCAAGGTTAAAGGCATCAAATTTGAAAATGAATACCAATTCAGATGTCTCCCTCTGTACTTAATCATCTGCATGTGTAACATTCACAAAGCACAATATCTTTGTCCTACTTTCAAGCAGTAACATTTTAGCATCCTCAATAAAGTTTAGTCCCTCATTTTTAATTCCAGCTCTGGCACTGCCTTGTGTGGCCTTGAGGAAAACCATGTATTTCCTTGTCTTAGTGTCTGTATCTATAAAGTGGAGATAATGATGCTCACAGTCCCACACCACTCAGGGCTGTTGATAGGATTACGGTCTGTAAAGCACTTTGCAGCCTTGAGGTGCTGTAGCGATGCTAGAGATTTGGATGGAAGTGTGAGAAGTACCAATTTGCTTTACTTTCATATTTTTCACAAAAAGGAGCCCTGGGACAGCCATAGCCCCCTGCAGCTGCACTGAACATCCCCCGCCCCCCTGAAACCCAGAAGCTGCCCTGTGGAAAAAGCCTGTCTCTTCCCGAAGAACCTGAGATTTTATTTTGTGTCATGCAGGTTCTGGGGTAGCTGATCAGGCAGTTTGACTTATTCAGCTTCCTGAGTTCATCAGCACTCTCTCTGGACTTCATGGACTAAATGCAACTCTGAGGAATGACATTCCAGCTCTGGTTTGTAACCTATCCTTTAAATCAACTTCTGTACCCAGTGACTGGAAGATAGCTAATGTAATGCCAATATTTAAAAAGGGCTCTAGAGGCGATCCCAGCAATTACAGAACAGTAGGTCTAACGTCACTACTGGGCAAACTAGTTGAAACCATAGTGAAGAATAAAATGGTCAGACACATAGAGGAACATAATTTGTTGGGCAAAAAAGTCAACAGGGTTTCTGTAAAGGGAAATCATGTCTTACTAAGCTATTTGAATTCTCTGAAGGGGTCAAACACATATGTGGATAAGGGGGATCCAGTAGATATAGTGTACTTAGATTTCCAGAAAGCCTTTGACCAGGTCCCTCACTAAAGGCTCTTACCTAAATTAAGCTGTCATGGGATAAGAGGGAAGATTCTTTCATTGATTGAGAATTGATTAAAAGACAGGAAACAAAGGGTAGGAATAAATGGTAAATTTTCAGAATGGAGAGGGTAACTTATGGAATTCTCCAAGGGTCAGTCCTAGGACCAATCCTATTCAACTTACTCATAAATTATCTGGAGAAAGGGGCAATCTGAGACAGCAAAGTTTGCAGATGATACTAAACTATTCAGGATAGTTAAGACCAAAGCAGACTATGAAGAACTTCAGAAGGATCTCAAAAACTGAGTCATTGAGCAACATAATGGCAAATGCAATTTAATGTGGATAAATGTAAAGTAATGCATATTGGAAAAAATAACCCCAACTATACATAACATGATGGGGGATAATTTACCTAATTATGTAAATAAACTACCTAATTTACAACTAATCAGGAAAGAGATCTTGGAGTCATCATGGCTAGTTCTCTGAAAAGTCCACGCAGCATGCAGCAGCAGTCAAAAAAGCAAAACAGGGCACTAGGAATCATTTAAAAAGAGATAGAAAATAACATGGAGAATGTCTTATTGCCCTTATATAAAACCCTGGTATGCCAACATCCTGAATACCTCATCTCAAAAAAAGATATATTGGCATTAGAAAAGGTTCAGAAAAGGGCACCTAAAATGATTAGAGGTTTGGAATGGGTCCCCTATAAAGAGGGATGAAAGAGAATAGGACTTCTCAGCTTAGAAGAAAGAAGACTAAGTGGGATTATGACAGAGGTATATAAAATTAGGAGTGGTGTAGAGAAGATGAACAAGGAAAAGTTATTTACTTTTTCCCATAATATACAAAGTCGTGGACACCAAATCAAATTAATGGGCAGCAGGTTTGAAACAAATAGAAGGACATTCTTCTTCACACAGTACACAGTCAATCAATGGAACTCCTTGCCAGCACACGCTGTGAAGGCTAGAACTGTAACAGGGTTTAAAAAAAGAGCTAGATAAATTCATGGAAGTTAGGCCCATTAATGGCTGATAGCTGAGATGGGTAAGGAATGGTGTCCCTGGCCTCTGTTTGTCAGAAGCTGGAGATGGATGGCAGGAGAGAGATGGTTACCTGTTCGGTTCACTCCGTCTGGGGCACCAGGTATTGAGCACTGTTGGAAGACAGGATACTGGGCTAAATGGACCTTTGGTCTGACCCAGTATGGTCATCCTTATGTTCTTAACGTGGAAAAAAATAAAACAAATATAGAGCAATTATTTTACATACTGACAGCAACACTATTTAGTATAAGATGTGGAGCTAACAGACTTGTGTCACAGTTCAGGGCAATTGCACTTGCATTCCACTTCTGTGGTCCACCCACATCACCCACCTTTAGGCTACTGGCTCCTCAGCCATCACCTTGCCTGGGTTGAGACATACACCTCTTTCCCTCCTGTACTGAACAGAGTTTTTTCCAGGCTGCATATTTCCCTGTGTGTATGGTGTTTACCCACCAAGCTAGACTGACTGAACAGGCTAGTGTCTGCTTTGCTCTCCCTCCAGACGCTCTTAACAGTGTACTTACATATAGACATAAATTACCACACAACTCTTTCTAAACAGGCATATTAATACTTAAGCTGAAAGCCTTACAGAGAAAAATAAATAAAAAGAACTCAATGCATGCCAAACCTCAGGCAGGCGTCAGTCCGTCCAACACTTCTGTGGTGATTCTGATCCCTCCCTTGGCCCAGAGGTTCTGAATTTGCAGGATCAGGAACAAGGGCCTCAAGTCAGTTTGAGCTCCAGCTATTCATCCAAAATTTCTTTGTCTATTGGTCTCTAACAAATCCAGTTTGAACTAGTATACATGAGCTTCTCGAGGCAGCAATACCTCTCTGGAGGTGTTGCAGCTTCAGTTAATTTGCCTATTCACCCTACACTGGGTCTTAGCTCAGGGAGGGCTATGGTCACTCGTGCATGAAATTGCATGCATTCCCTGCCCCACACTGATACATAAACTTAATAAAGTAAGTTCTCTCAGAGATAATGGAGGACACTAGCACATCTGCCACAGCTTCTTCCTGCTCCCATTCAAGTTAATGGTAAAACTCTTCGTAAAGTGGTTCCACTGAATGCCTTTGCAAACATTGATGTGAGGACTTGGTGCTGTGATGCTGTGTATAAGAAAGACAAACACGTGCACTGATTTTATGCAGTTGCAACAAATCTGGAACAAAATGTATCATGTAAGTCTTGTTTGTTTGGATGGGAGACAAAGGCTGGAAACCCAAAGGTGACTATGTTATGCTTCTTGTTAGACAGTGTGGTACTGCAGAAGCTCTTTTGTTACTGGCTTGATGATAAATAGACCATCAGTGTGGGGTAACTGTCAACCTTGTTTTTTGCAATCTGCCCTGAGTGTGGCAGCCTCAGTATGACCCATCCAGGCACCTGATCACAGCTGTTTTTTTTCCCCTCTGATCACCTCTGTCCCTACATCTTTTTTTGTTTCATAGTTTAGTCCGCTGGCTAAGTCATGTCTAGTCCAGCCCATCTACCTCGGTGATAAAAGTCCAAGCACAACTGCGACAAGACTTTACACAAACAAAAGCTTTGTTTACTCTGTTGCAGATGTTGCAACTGCATTCAGCATCTTGGTGACCTCACTGTCTTGACTCTACAGACCGTTTATGTAGGAGTGTGTGCTACTCCATTGGTGAGGGTTAACACAACTCCTACAGGAACTAAAAACCCTCAGGGGTGAGGGTCATGGTGATTTAAGACTAAATTCTATCAACGTACCGCTCTCTGGGGTGTGAGCAAACTCCGGAATACCCAGTTTGAAGTGGTGACTGGGACAAAGGGAGAGCTTTGGGTATAAGAGAAGCTTGAACTGACACAGGGCCTTTCTCCCCTACACCCAATCCACCAAATGGACAGAATCGTTTGCTCAAGGAGCCATCACCCTTGCAAAAGGGTTGGGCAGACTTTGGGGCCCATGAGACTGATCCGTGATTCCTGGTACATGCAATGTGTTTTAATCTATTTGGTTTTGGTTCCCTCTATTTTTTCCCCATAAAAGTAAATATGCTTGCTTAACAAAAGCTGCATGGTAACTTCTGGCAAGACATCATTTATAGACCTCGGAGAGAAACACCAAAGTGCAGGTACTGGCCATTAGGCAGAATAGCTTGGTGGAGATATTGCAGTGTAAGGCACAAAGCAGTGCAGCCTTAAAATCCCTGTCAGAAAGAGGGACAAGGGCCCTTTACTAGAGACAGGATGGCATGAAACTTGACAAGAGACTCCTGGAGAGGAGCATGCAGGGAGTGAGCTGGGGGAAGGAGATACACTTGCATTTACCCTGAAACTGAAATACCCCACTTGGACTCCTCTTCGTCTGCCTCTAGGGCTCTGTTACCAGCCCTACTTCCTCCCTCTGTCTCTTTGGCACAGCCCTGACTCTCGGGCTCTTTCTCTGGAGTCCACACAGCACCTCTTCCAAACCGTGTTAGGGTCTTTCACGCAGCCCAATTTGTTCTGTGTAGTTCCTCTCACAAACTAAGTCTTCTCAGCTCCTTCATGAGGCCCAGGCATTTCAAGTTGTCACCTAATTCTCCCAAATCCAATCTCCTCCACCTAAAATGCAGTTAATTATGGCACAGGTGCACTGAATAAGCAGGGCTGGCTAGCCCCGGCCTCCTGGTCCTCAAAGTATTTCAATAATGTAGGACTGGGGCCTTAACATGAGTTCTTTCCCCCTCTCCCCTTCCACTTTTTTCTGCTCTGGTTTTCTTCCACTTGCTACTCATCAGGATTTCTCTCTCTCTTTGTAAACATAAACTGGAACTAAAACACAAATCTGCCTTGACATGCCTTATTACCTAACGATCAGCAAGACTCCTCATGCTTCACTTATCCATTTAAATACTCCCATAAGAACATTAAGCAACTCTTCAGTTCTGCCAAATAACAAGCTGTATTGATAAGACAGATCAATAATTCTTCCAAGGTACCACAAACCTTGATGTTCACTGATGCAAGAAGCTAATGCTCTTTTCACTTGCCTTCTGAACATTGACATGATAAATATTTGAAAATCCATTAGAGCCATGAATTTTAAACGCATATCAGTTTGGTTCCCTGTTCAATGAAAGTTTGAATGGAGAATGCACTGGTAGATTCAGAAACAACAACATTACGTGGTTGAGAAATCAAAGTAATTGAGTAACATTACCCATATTCTGTGGATGTGAAAACTATGGCACAGAAAGCAGCAGAGCTCAGTAGTTATGAAACCCAGAATCTTGCTCTGTTTTATTTCATGTAAGCCAGTATTAGAAGTCAAACAATCATAATACACAATAATTCTTACTACTGGTTTGTATCAGTTAAGAGGAGTGCTTTTGGACTGTTAGATGAAAGGGGTGACATAAATGTCAGTTATTTTCAACATAACCTCTGAGACTACCAGTTAAAAAAGAGTAAAATAAGGACAAGACAAACAGCACTGTTGCTAACAGAACTCTCTCCTTACACACACCCTCCTAATCATATTTTTCCGTTCACAACTAGTGTACAGGCATGGCTTGTGAGCAAACTTGGCAATCTATTTAGTGGAGAAACTTCCAACTGGAAAGCTGGCCTTCTATCTACATTTACTGATGTTCCCTCCCCCACCTCCTCACAGCCAGCTTGTTGGCATGAAGTGGACCTAATTTACTCAGAGATGGCCAGTTGTAATTCTGTTCGGACAAGGGAGCTTTCTGCTGATGGAAAGCTAATTATAGTGGTGTCCCTGCCTCCTGTACCAAGCCCTGGAACCCTGGTACAAGGGATGGATTAAGATCTTGTCAGGGACAGGAGTGTGAGGGAGGCTAAGCTGTACTGTAGCTAAGGTCAGTCCTGACATGAACACTCTAAACACTTATATAACACAGTAGTGACATTCCTAGAAATCTGTGTGTTACGTAAAGAGGTGTTATATAAAATGAACAGGAAAAAATAGGGTTATGTTCCCAGATGGGACAAAAATTGTATGTATTGGGGGCACAGGGTCTGGGAGGGAGTTTGGGTGCAGAACAGTGCTCAGTGCAGAGGGTTGGTGTCTGGGAGGGTCTTGGGTGGCTCCCCATGCTTGCTGTTGCTGGTGGAAGCACTACTGGACAGCTGTGTGTGCTGCCCCCACATCCCTCCCTGAGTGGTGACTGCAAGTAGAGGCAGTGTGTAGAGATACTTAGCCACATCTCCACAAGAAACAGCAGACACAGGGAGCTGCTTTCAGGGAACCACCCAAAGTGATTGTCCCCCATCTCCAGCATCCTGGGGCCCGCCCCCTCACCCCATGCACCAGCTCCCTGCCCCAAGCACACTTCAGCACCCAAACTCCCTCCTGTGGTAAGTAACATAAAAATAGTGCACACAATATAAAAATGGGTCACTAGAGTGAAAACCACATTACGTCAAAACCATACTGCACACACATGCATTTTATACATGTTACTGTACTTAACACCTGGAGACAGGCCTCATTTCTTGAAAGATGGAACCGGAGAGTAAACAGATCATTAGGCTGAAAACAGATGGGTTTGTGCTAAATAAGATAAGCAAATAGACCAGTAGGCTAAGAAGTCAGTGTCTGAGACAGCTATGATAAGAGGGAGAACACCAGGAAACTGTGTACTATGAACAAGAACAAAAATGGGCAAAATAAATTAGGAATGTTGAGATGAGGTAAGAAGTAGTTGAACATGAGCAAGACATGATGCACAGGAAATGGCTCCAGCAAAGTAACAAAGCTAATCCAAAAATGCATGATGTAGTGTACAGGAAATGTATTGAGAGGTGTACACGTCTACAAAAGGACAAACTTTCCCAATAATTTTGGAGATGTTATGTACAGGCTGACCCTCTGTAAACCAGCACTCTCAGGACCTGACCAGTGCCAGATGAGACAATTTGCCAGCCCACCCCCAGGAGAGGTCAATATTGTCTACCACGTTACCAATGCTTCCACTGCTTACGGGGCTCACAGAAGATATTTAGGGGTAAATTACAGCTAAACAACAGCATGAGCACTGAGATCTAGGACTGGTGTCGAAACAAACTTATGGGACCATGGGAAACTTAGTCACGCCCATGATAAGTGGTCATATGGCTAACTAAAATCATGCCAGATTATGATGTTGCTACATGAGTGTTCCGGATTAGAGAGGCTCAACCTCTACTGTGCATTCAAATGCAGTGGGGAGGTGAGTGATTAGCTAGTAGTATTGCTGTAAGTCAAATAAATAGAGCCCTGTGCTGATAAAAAAAAAATTGTATCCGCAGCCACATTCATATCTGCAAAAATGAGCAGCACATATTTACATCCACATCTGTGGAAGTGGATACCCACAAATATAAAGCAGATATCTGTTGATTTGCAGGGCTCTACAAATAAAAAAAGATACCCAGGTGGTGAATTCTGCAGTTAAACTGAGTGCTTGAGTAGCTGACTAGAATCACAGAGGGAATCCCAAATCATCCTATGCTAGTCAGAGCTGAGTCAATGCAACTTGAGTCTGGACAGCTCAGGGTTAGGGAGCTGCAAGTGGTTTCAGGTGCCCATCACCCTTTCCAAATGCCACCCCACTACTAGAAGAAAATACCTTCACAGAATATTCAGTGTAGATGCAGAAGAGCCAGGCTCCAAAAGCCTACTATTTTAAGTAGAAGCACATATGCACAAAAGCTCAAAATATCAACTGGCAAGGAAGTAACAAAAAATTGCAGTATCTTAACTTACTAGAAGCTATTAACTTTAATTTAGAAAAATCTGTTGCTCCAAGTATTAACCTATGCAATTAGGTTAAAAACCTATTTTCTTTAATAAATACTATAATTATGACTGGAAATAGACAAAAATGATTTAAACAACCACCACTCCCCAAAGATTTGCTCATTCTAACTAGATTCTCCTTGCCCCAAACATAAAATTGAAACATTCTATTTATAAAATATTTGATTATATACGAGATATGCAACACCAGGGACACTTTGGATCCAGGATTTTTTTTTTTTTTTCCATTTGAGCTGAGAAGTTTGGGCGTAGAAAAGTAATCTCTTTACAGTGAGCTAGTTTCAGCCATGAGACTAAAACAACCCAGAAAGTAATATTTATCTGAAGTATACAATAGATAGGCTAATTTTTATTCCACGCCCCGATCCCAATACTCAGGTTTAATAAGCCTCACCCTTCCTGGTGTCAGCCACAAGCAGTGCAGAAAAATTGTAAGGAGGTTGTTTTTTTCCCCCCCTGGTGTTTGTGGCCTACCTAGATCCAGGATCTACTGAACATCTTACAAAGAAACAAATTGGTACAAAGCGCAGTTCTTTCACAGGGTGAAGAAGTGCAGTTAACTACCACCCAAACTATGTAGTTTTGTCCATCTTTGTCTCCTCTCCCACATTTACACATTGCACGTGATGAGGTTTTGCGGCCTTTCTACTTGTCCATTCCACTCTCAGCCTCAAGGTACTGTGGTATTTGAACTACCAGATTAGTCACACATCAAGCTGCATGGTATGCTCTGATAGAAAGCCTCAGAGCAATGCAAGTCTCATTCTTTTGTGGTGCGCAAAGCGGAAGCCTCAGAGTATTTGGAGACTTGAATGTACCAGCAGAGTTATTCAGTAGAGTCTCCAAACAGTGATGGATATAAATGTGATTGATAACATATGCCTCCCTGTTTAACCGGAATCTACACTTTAATTTTAGAATAAATGATACTATGTCTAGACTAGCGGGTTTTGATGGCAAAACAGCTGAATACCCCTCTGTTGACAGAGATCTGTCATCAAAAGCTGGTCTGGACATTCCAGGGGTCCTTCTGTCAACAGAAAGGGCTTCCGGAATAACAGGCAACCCTGTCTGCTGTGCTTCTGGTTGGCCGTTTTGCCAATAGAGTGGCCGGACAGTCTAGCTGCTCTCTGTCAACAGAGCGGATCGCTCTTGCGATCCACTTTCATGATCTGGATGCAATCTGTCGACAGAAGTTTTATCGCAAAACGTCTTCTGACAAAACCCTTTGTTGACAAATTGCTCTCGTCTAGACATAGCCCGAGTGCTTGTCCCTTAGGGTTGTAAACTAACTCTGTTGAATACAAACTCATGTGTTGTCTGAGTCTGCGGACAAACGGCCTGAAACCAGAGCCCTGTACATTTTGTAATCCTACACCCACTGTTACAGCATCCAAAATGTGTTCCTGGGCTCTGCAACAGTTCCAAGAAAGGCTATGCCTGAAACAATACCTCAGTGAAGTGTGAACGCTTTCCCTCCCTCTCCTCAGTTCAGTTATTTAAGTTGTTATGCATTTAGAGTTCATAAGTGTGATAGCTGCCCAATGGGGTGTTCTCTGGAGATCACCCCAAGTGTAAAACTTAAGTGTCAATTTTATTAGCTATTCATTCCATTAAATAGATGAAGGAGGGAGAGGGATAGGAGTTTTTCCTCTTTAAATCCCATGACACGTGGGAATAGAAAAATCAACCTTGGGAATTGTGAAGCTCCAGAAAACCTATTTAAATGCCCCTTGTTATAAACATAGCCCATTAGCTTTCCTTCTAACTAGTCCTCTGACCTGCAGTGTATTAAGGAATGAACACTTCTCAAAAGAGAACAGAGTGGATGACCTCACACAAAGTACCCCAGACATAGCTGAAAACAGCCACATTAGGCCATGATGATTCCAGACTGGCAAATTATTTCAAGTAACGGCTGTTCTGGTCAATGAATTTTAATTTAATTTTATTTTTTGGCCATTCTTTTATATATTAGATAAAAATGCTTGCTTTTGGTCCTCCCTCACAAATCTTTGGATCAGAAAACTATTGTTAGTATACAAGTTAGTCAGACTTCATCTCTGGCCAAACTATAGGCTTGCCAAGCCAATAAATTCAGTGCTGCCTTAACTTGCTGAATTTCTTTTAGAACATGCCCACTTAATGGATACAACTGCTTTGGACAACAATGCAAATGAAAAAAATAAGGCATTGCTTGGAAATGCTCCTCTGCAGGGTAAGGGCCAGCATTAGCCACTGACATGGAGTAGTATTTTACTCTGATTAGCCCTATTGAAAGTCAATTCACAGAAGAAGTCTCTACTTCTAGTGAATAAGGGTGGCAAAAATCTGACTAAAAGAAGCCACCTTAGGGTGCTCTAACCACTGAGCTATGGGGTATTCAGATGTGAAGATCCTTCAATTTCTCCAGCTGATATAGCTCCACTTTGAATGGGGGTAATTAGACTGGGGGTCTCCCATTTTCCCGGTCCAGAATCATTTCCTCTCTCACAATGATTATTTAAGTATTTTGCTACAGTAGATCAGTCATGGGGCCAGACAGAGTGGGAGAATGACGGTGTAGTCCATCAGACAGGTTATCCCTGTGGGGGAAACAGGTTCCAGTCCCCCCTGCTTTAAGTGGCTCTTTATTCAAAGAGTTGAGACTGAATAACAACAACAAGGAGTCCTCTGACACCTTAAGGCTAACAATTTTATTTGGTCATAGGCGTTCATAGACTGCAAACTACTTTGTCTGGTCCAGCCCACAAAAGCTCATGCCCAGCTAAAATTGTTAGTCTTTAAGGTGCCACGGGACTTATTGTTTTTGCAGAAACAGACTAACACAATTACAACACAGGCTTTACTTGAAAACACAATTACTTCAGACTCTGAAGCAGAGAGAGAGTCACATATATGATAACATCCCATAGTTCAGTGGTTAGACAGTCCCACCCATCTCCTTTCCGATATTTTCTCTCCCTTTAGCAGAAAGAGTGAGGAATGGATGAAACCCGGGTTTTCCACATCATGTGAATACTCTAACAATTAGGCTAAATGTCATAGGATGGGCATCGATACCAATGCAGTAAACCCTCGAAATAGTGGACCCCTTTTTACCAGACATCGGTAATAAAGGACGTCCACTATCCTCCCCACAAAGAAAACAGGATCACCACAACCGTGAGGTCCATTGACATGGCTGGGAAAGCTGCTGCCAGATCCCCTGCCTCCCACCCCCATGGCTGGGATCAGCACAGCTGCGGGGGTCCCTGGCCATAGCTGGGAGAGCTGCTGCCACTGCTGCTGGGTCTTCCCACCCCACCCCACTGCTGGAAGAGCTGCCACCACTGCCACTGCTGGGAGAGCCACCACCACTGTCGGGTTCCTCCCACCCCTTGCAGCAGGGATCACCACAGCTGCAGGGCCCCTGGCTGTGGCTGGGATCGCTTCTCCTGCTGGTCTACCCTTTCCCCCGCCGCAACTGAGATCAGAGTCTGAGGAGCCCCCATGCTCTGTCTTGAGTGTGGGTGTCTTAGAGCCAGGATGAGCCCCTGCGCTCAGCCCAGAGCATGGGAGGCTCAGAGCCAGAGGAGATGCCACTCTCAGAGCACACCTTTGGATATAACAGATCTTCTGTTGTAACAGACACCTCTTCCCCCCATTAGTTTGTTATATCGAGGGTTCGCTGTTTCTTCTCCTTGTCCAACAGGATTTTGAACGGGGTCTGATCTGGTAAGCATTCTTGAAAGCCATCTATTGCATTGGATCCCATGTCATTGAGTCAGACATGCACCTAACTTCCTTGTTCATGAATTGCTCTGGGACGTAGGTGGGAAGATAGGTCCCTGAGTATCTAGGAGAGGCGATCGGTACACGCACCAGCGTCTAAATTGCAGATACCTGGAGAACTTTAGCAGCACAAAGGTAGATGCTGCGTGAGTTTAAGCACCTACAGGTCTAGGCAGCAGCCAAACAGGAATTTCATTGTTCACGATGGCATCATACACGGGGATTCTGACACCTAAATCTGGAAGTTAGGCCCTTACATTGCTTTGTGGATTGTACCCGATGTAACTTGGGTGCTTTTCAAAAGAAGGAAACAAACAATGTGGGTCTTTAAAGAAGCAGCCCATGTTTCTCTACCTGATGCACATCAGAGTACATGCCAAAAAGAAAATCGAGGATAAAGCTTACAAGTACTAAAAATAAATCATAGAAATTTGTCAGACAAAAAACAATAATTGCACTAATATGTAATAGAGTTAATGAAGAAAGAAACATTCCATCCCAAAGTAATGCTGAAACAGCCTAAAGACCAAGTCTACTCTAGACCTGAAAGTCAGCCCTAGATATGCAATTCAAGTTATGACAACTGCGTAGCTGGAATCGACTTCTCAGATCAGTTCACAGAGGGAGGTCGAAGGGAGAAACTCTCCCTTCAACCTCCCTTACTCCTCACGGTAATGAGGAGCACAGGAGTCAACTGTAGAGCCTTGATACTTCTGCTTCATGTGTCCCCACGAGGTGCATGAAATTGACTGGGTCAATTTCCTGGTAAGTATAGATACACCGGCAGGTACTAAATGTCAAAGTGCAAGTCTATCAGTATAAAGGTAAGACTATTCACATAAAGGTGGTGTGAATACTCTTCCTAGGGTTGCCAGAACTCTGTAATTTGTCTCAACAATGAAAGAAAAATTAATGCTTGTTTTCGTAATCCTCAGGCAGATTTGTATCCTTAAAGCTAACCAAACAAATGAACTAAATGAAATCAAATGACTGACCTATAAATCCCAACTTCCCCATTTTTCTCTTTTCTCCTCCTTCCAGCAGTTTGAATTCAAAAGACATCATTTGCTACAATAGATTTATGCTGGTGTAAAAAAAAAAAAAAAAGCTTATTTTTAGGCTAAATATCTCCTCCTGTATCTCACGTCTGTCTAAAAAAAAAAGGAATTAATGCTTACTGACTATTGGTGAGCAACAAAGGGATTTAAACAGGACTTTTTTCTTGCTTCATACTCAGAATTCAAGCGATATTAAGCAGTTTTAATACAAAAGCAACAATTATGCGGTGTAGGTGATCATACTTGTCTTTTTTCTTCAGTGTAAAAAAAGCTATTTTAGAATTCTTACCAGTTGTTCTTTGAAAGTTACTCCTGCCCAGAAACTCATGACAGGAGCATCATGTCATTTCTCTGTCTGTCAATAATTTTGACAGTGGTTTTGGTCAAAAATCCAATTCCCACCCCCTCACATTCTTGTCCTTTTGCATCCAAGCCAGACTGCATTGCTTACGGCAGCAGTTAGTGAGGAATGCTTTTGCCATCTGGACTAACCCTAAGGAACAAACAAATACCAGGCATAGACTAAAGGAGTCCATTGGCATGCTCTAATATTGCTGTCTGCACACTCAAGTTTGAGAGAGCTTATCAACAGAAGCCTGTGAGAAAATGCTCACAGAAAGCTATTTCTGAACTGAATCCATAATAGTGAATATTCAGACTGGAAACATAAGTACACCAACCATACAAAGGTAAAACAGAAACACTATTTAAGCTCCATGTTTACACTAGTTAGAGCTGGCCAAAAAGCAAGACTATTTTTCCTGAAAAATTTTCATACAAGGATAGATTAATAAGGACTTTTCAGCTTGGAAATGAAATAACTCAGGGAAGATATGAGTGTGGTCTATAAAATCATGACTGGTGTGAGGAAAGTAAAGAAGAAAGTATTACTTACTGCCTCACATAACACAAGAGCTAGAGGTCAGCAAATTAAATTAATAAGCAGCAAGTATTAAAACACAGGGAAATATTTCTTCACATAATGCACAGACAACCTATGGAACTCTTCCAGAGGATGTTGTGAAGGCCAAGGTTATAACAAGATTAGAAAAAGAACTGTATAAGTTTATGAAGGATAGGTGCATACATGGATATTAGCCAGTTTGGGCAGGACTGCAAATCTGTGCTCTGAAGGGCCCTTAGCCTCTGTTTGCCAGAAACTTTGAATGGGCAACATGGATGAACCACCTGATTACCTCTTTTGTTCCTTCCCTCTGAAGCACTTGGTATTGGCCACTGTTGGGAGACTGGACACTAGGCTACATGGGCTATACGCCTGAGTATACTATGTTCAAAGAAGTTACAAATTATTATTCATGAGAATTTTTCAATAAAGTTTTATTGTTAAATCTCAGGTTATTATGGTGCTAGTAATCCCAGAGTAGTAGAAGTAGTAGTAAAACAGACACAAAAATTTGTATTAGCTGTGTGTCCATCTATAACAGAATCACAGAATGAGCCCATAAAGGTGCCTCACTTGTAGCAAAATTCCTGATTTACTTTAAGCAATTTTTATGTTTGATAACTTTTGAACATGTTGTGGAAGCAAACAGCAGAAACAAAGACAAAATAGAAGGAGACTCTTCTTCCTTACAGGAGAGACAGTGAGTGAGGTAATAACCTTTACTGGACCAATTTCTGCTGGAAGAGGAGGCAAGCTTTCGAACCACATGGAGCTCTTTCAGTTCTCTTGGGGTATTTAATATCTTTTAGCTATTATTGGTCACTTGGTCAAATTACACTAAGTTCTCTCAGAAATCTGTCTTTTCTACAGAAAAGGGTCCACATAATTAGTCTTCTTTATAATCCAAGCTAGGGGAATAAAGAACTTACTCTACACTAAACTAGTTTTAATTGTATTTCCTAGTTACTATCTCCAGCAATGTACAGTGCTCATAGATGTGTGTGAATGAATGTTTATTCTGTGCAGCTGTTCTATCGCCACTATAAGGTGAAGCAGCTGGGTTGATACAGGAGTCTTTTTCCCTTCTTGTCTGCCTCAGCTTTCCCACAGTCTGGTATCAGCTGTTAGATCAGTTCTGCCCTATTTCAGTTTGTCTCTGGATTCAAAAAGAATTAATGGACACCTTCAGATGTCCAAAATAAATCCTCTCAGAGTACAGAGTTGGCTTTTGCTAATAAAAAGAGAGAATTCTGTCTGTCACTAATGTACCAAGTTCCTAGTTTTCAGCTTCTGTCAAATAAGGACCAGGAGGAATGTCTTCCTTCCAAAGAAAGCTTTTCACTTTAAATTTTCTTTGTAACTTCAATTACATAATCGAGTTGTGCTGGATTTACCCTGTTGGTGTGGCCCACTGTTTCCATTTCTCATCAGTTTACAGCTTTCCCTCTTCTTTAACAAAATGTTTGCTTTCTGACAAAGTGCCCTACCTTCCATTTCTCTGGGTACTTGTAGGAGCTTTAGTGTCTTTCCAGAAGCCTTATGAACTATCTTTTCTCAAAACCACTTTTCTCCATTTCCCAAAAACAGTGTGTAATTTAAGAACAATAAGGGTTTCACAAAACAGATGTTTCTTGTGAGAAAGGTCAAATGGCCTCATTCTAACATGAGAACACTGAGCAGCACATTCCTATGGACACAGCCCAAGCTAAAAATGTCAAAGCTCCACCAACTTCAACAGTCCTACAACAGTTTGCATAGGTTGAATATCTGGTTTGCAAGTCTAATGTCCTATTTCCTGGTCTTGTCAAAACTGACACAACCTGAGCCTCACTTGTGAGCATCTCCTTTTGGGACTGTGAAAAGCTGCACCCATCCACACTCTCTCTTTTCACTGTGTAGAATCCCCATCACTGGAGATATTTAAAAGCAGGTTAGACAGACATCTGTTGGGGATGGTCTAGATGGTGCTTGGCCCTGCCATGAGGACAGGGGACTAGACTCCATGGCCTCTTGAGGTCCCTTCCAGTCTAGTGTAGTCCGATTCTATGAGCTGTTGCCCTTGTCAACACAAGCCTTCAGTGGCTGGCTCCTCTATCTAGTCAAGTCACACACATTCTACATGTGAACAAACAAATCCCTTCCGGGTTAGCCTTAAGTCCCCCTCTCCCTGGCACAGAGAAGTGCTTCTAAAGAATTCTCGCTGCAGGTTCTTCCCTTCACTTGGCCTACAAAACAAGTCTGATCCTCCTCTTGAGGCTTAGGTCACACTGCCAGTGGTGGGACCTGGGGCTGCCCACTTCTCTGGGTCCTGACCCAGGGACCCTATAAATAATAGCCACACATCGCTTCCTGTGACATGTGCTGTTGCTGTTTCTTGGGCCATTTCCCAGGCAGTTTGTCCCTCTTCACTCTTACCTCAAGGCCAATGTTCTTCTGCACAGGATGAAAAATTCTGGTGACACTGGCTTCTGGTTCTCTCTCAAACTCCAGGAAAAAGCACCATCCCAACTCTACTCATTTTAGAAGAGCCTCCTGAGCTCTGACTGGCTTCTTCTCTGCAGCCTTTCCAGGAAGGCTTGGGCACCCACCTCCACTACTCATTATTTGGCCCTTTTCCCTAAAAAGGGCATCCCATCCCACCCTGGTTCACACCAATTTCACTTTGCACAGTTCAAATCATGCTTAACCCACATCTCACAAACTTTCATTCAAATTTCACGTGTTTAATCAGACTTCTACAATTTTTATTCATAATTTTATAACATATAGCACTTTTTGAGTCAAAGTAGAAAACATAGTGAACATCAGAACACTTGAAGAAGGGGCTGGGCACTGTATATTTTCCTGCTTCCTGATGCTATAGTTTGGGGTACCACTTAGCACAAATGCCAGGCTACAGCCTCTTCAAGAAAAAAAGACAGAATGCAACTCCCCCACCCCCACCCGACCCAAAGTTGCATTATAGCCACTTCTATTTGTGAGGTCAACACATTGAAGAAGTGGGCCTATCCCACAAAAGCTAATCACCTAATAAATCATTTCATTAAAGTGCTACCCGACTGCTGTTTTGTTTTGTTAGAATACAGACTAACACCTACCTCTCTGTTACTATTCAACACTGCAGTATGGGCAGTATGCATTTGGTAGGCCAGAATCACTGAATTTTTTTTTTTTTTTTTTTTTAACAGATGCCTGAAGTATGTGTTATACTTCTCTGTGCCACCCCCTAGTCATTAACACTCCAAGGCCGTGTCTACACATGCCCCAAACTTCAAAATGGCCATGCAAATGGCCATTTCGAAGTTTACTAATGAAGCGCTGAAATGCATATTCAGCGCTTCATTAGCATGTGGGTGGCAGCCACGCTTCGAAATTGACGCTCCTTGCCGCCGTGCGGTGCGTCCAGACGGGGCTCCTTTTCGAAAGGACGCCGCCTACTTCGAAGTCCCCTAATTCTCATGAGCTCATGGGAATAAGGGGACTTCGAAGTAGGCAGCGTCCTTTCGAAAAGGAGCCCCGTCTGGACGCGCCGCGCAGCGGCAAGGAGCGTCAATTTCAAAGCACAGCTGCCGCCCACATGCTAATGAAGCGCTGAATATGCATTTCAGCACTTCATTAGTAAACTTCGAAATGGCCATTTGCATGGCCATTTCGAAGTTTGGGGCACGTGTAGACGTAGCCCAAGAGAGCATAAATGAGAACTATACATGAGAACAGACAATCCAAACTCAGAACTCCATACAGTCACCATCAGCAGAGGTTGCTATGGGGATGAACTAAATCAGTTCTGGGCACAACTTCTCAGCCAACATTACCTATTTTTAGGAGGCAAATCCTTGTGGTCCTAGCAGCAGATCTGATGGGAGGTTCTAACAGCTGCAGCCTCCCCTTGGTGACTCTGGCTTCAGTGACCTGGTCAGCAAAGATCATCTGAGAGAATTTTTCTAACAGCTAATGAAAAAGTTTTCTTTTCCTTCCCAGCCTTCCCAAAAGGTTTTTCAGCTTGGTTTGGATTATCTTGAGGTTCTTGCGGTTTCTTGTTGCAGATTTCTGACTGCTCATTTGTCATTCTAGCTCTGTTTCTTTTCTGTGTTCTCAGAATGAAAGAAGATACCATCACCTCAGAGGTTAAATTCATAAATGTCTCACTGATGAATTGCCAATGATGAATATACTCCAAATTATATTATACATATAAAATCCCTGAATAGTAAATTATAGCTACCACGTTTTGGCTTTCCTTTATGATATAGGGGCAATTGTCCTAATTTTCAGGGCATGCCTAAAGTTCGGTTGTTTTCCCAGGCAGAAGGAAGGGAAGGTTCTAACGGGAACTCTTCACGTTCTTCCATATGTTTATTGTTGTATGGTTATTCTGAATTATTTGATTTGTACTGAAAAGGAAGAGCTCTCTATTTCAACAATAATCAAGTAACGCATATAGCAGGGATAGGCAGAACTTTTTGATAGGGTCAGTGTATACATCAAAATGAACACATAAGTAGCATATTTTTAGGGAAGTGCCTTCCAAACAGCAAAGGTAAATATATATGATAGTACTAGAACAGTGTTAAATGCTTGCAGCGTAAACCAAAACGTGGCTAGTTTTGTGTCTGGTGACACGCTCAAAATTCAGGTCAGGTGTGCAACAGATTGGCTTAATTTTACAAACCTTAGTGGAGAATCTACAGCTGATATTCAAAAAATGGCTGAAATTTATTTCATTCTAAAGCACAAAGTGAAATTAAGGGAGAGGGAACACACTCATATAGGTCAAAACTATTTTCACAAAGCCTTGTGAACAAGAATTGCACAGGACAGATCAACACTAGAAGCTTCTCCCCATGTAGCAATATTAATGAGGGCGGGTAGTATTTTTGCAACACTTATATACCTCTACTTAAGCTCGACTTCTCCTGGCGTAGCTCTCTGTCAACAACAGGGAGAGCCCCAAGCTAAGCTTTACAGGCATATGCGTGTGTATTTTGTTTACAGTTAGAACACCATAAATCAAATTCTGAATTCTGTTTGTTCGGTACAAGCCTGGAATAACTGTGACTTCAATGGGATTACTCTAGAGAATTTCTTTGGTGTAAATTAAGGCAGAATGTGGCCATTTGAACCCATGTAAATACTATACAACTGCACTATTATTTAGTTATATTATCATGGCACCTAGGTACACTAGTCTCCAACCACAGAGCCAACCTCATTATGTAGGGCACTGTACAAACTGAACAGAAGACCATCCCTGTCCCAAAATGTTTAAAATCCAAGTATATGACGAGAACAGATGAACAGTACAGATGGAACCTCTTTAATCCATAACTCTCTCATCCAGCAACATCCTTAATCTGCCATGATTTTAGTGAGCTGGATGACTACTTATCATGGATGTGACCAATTTTCCCCTGATTCCTTAAACTTTGTTTACTGCCACCAGTCCTGGCTCTCAGGATCTTGTGCTGTTACAGTAAATTCTTTCCTATCTGGCAGCCTCAGGACCAGAACGTTGATGGATATTTAAATATTCTGGATAATAGAGAGGTATACTTAGTAATGCATAACACTGAAGGAAAAACAAAATCAGATATAAAGAAACAAACAAAAATGTACGCAGCATACTTTATTTACCAGCAGTAGTATTATACACTGTCAACTTATCCTATGTTTGCTGTACTTATTTTTATTTACATTCACTATACTGTACTTATGGAAAACATAACTAAACATTTACTTATGGTTAAAATGCTGGTTATTTGAAAGGTCCAGATAATAGGATGCCAGATATGAAAGTTTACTGTATCTAGCTGTAATTTACCCCTAAATGTCTTCGAAGAGCCCAGTAGAAAGTAGAAGTGTTGTTAATAGTGTTATACCTGAGGTGGCCAACCTCATGCATTGGAGGTTGCATGGCAAATTTTTACATCTTCTGGTGGCCAAACACAAAACAGCATAATCATTCACAACAGAAAAGTGAAGCATAAATTTATATTTTATTACTGTAAGGCAGGGGTCTGCAACCAAAATAGTGAGAAGAGCTATTTTTTCCAAACTCAGTTACAAAATCAACACTTCAAAAGTCGCAATGCACGTACGTACGAGACTGTCCTTAATAATGTCAAACCGTACTTTTTGTCACCCCTATTTTAAGAACAAAGAACACACAGTGATTTGTACTAGTTAGAAAGTTGTTACTCCCATCCCCCAGCTTTACCCTCCCATCCCACAAACACACTCCCCCATCCCGAGGTTTAACCTTTCTCAGCTCCAAATTGCACCCCTAACCTCAGGTTTAGCCTCTCAGCCCCAAACCCACCCCCCATCTCTAGGCTTTACTCGCCTCAGGCCTCAGCCCCCAAATCCACTCTCCCATACCCAAGATTAACCTGCCTCAGCTGACGATCTCCTCTAGCTACACAAACTGCTGCTGCTGCTCCATGGCCACTCCCTCTTCTGCTGCTGCTCCTGCCCCCACCTCCTTTTCAGTGGGGCTGGGCAGCTCCCACAGGGGCATACCTGGATGCCCCTGCCCCCAGCTCTCCTGCTCACTTCCCCCACCTGCAGGGAGGGGCAGCTCTCTGCCCTGAAATAAGAGAACTAAATGTAAGTGGTTTAATGGCTGGATCCCTCCCACTGCCCTGCCAGCCGTTAAACCAATTAAATTTAGTTCCATTATTTCAGCTGTGGCAGGGCAGGGAGCTGCAAGAGGAGTCAGCGGCAGCAGCATCAGAAGATGCAAGTGATTTTTTAAAGAGTCACATGCAGCTCCAGACCTGCAGATTGCCAACCCTGCCCCAGCCTGACTACACCCCAGCCCTCACACTCACTTAGGCCGCCTTGGGTGAAATGGCATTGCTGCTGCCAGGCTTTACAAGCCAGATGAGGCTTGGTGGGCCAGCAAATTCTCTCATCGGGCAACAATCAGGTTCCAAGAGTTCCAGATTCGAGAGATTTAATCTGTAATAGATTTAAAATTTTTAGAGCCTGATTGTGGAATCCTTACTCATGCTACAGAACACTGATTTGAACAAGTAACACCAGGAAGTATTCCCATGAGCAAGGGCTAGTTTAAGTTAAGGTTCTACAATCTAGCCCTTAAATCTCTCAGCCAGTGATATTAAAAGACCCCTGAATACTGATTTCTAAATAGCAAGATTCTTCAATTAGACAATAAAGAGGAGAGCTTTTAGCAGTCACACACAGTTAAAATGGGTCCCTGACATTGCTCTGTTGCATAGCTGCACAATAAGGTTTCCTAGAGCTTTCCTCATATAATTTCTTCTAGAAACATTCAGTCTAACGAGGCAGGATCATACAAACTGCTTCCAAACTTGGATATTTACCTGACCTATTGGACCTCTTCAGGAAGGAAACTAATTCCCTTGCGGAAAACACGTGACAACAGATTAATAGTCCCACTATGTGCACAGTAGTCATTCAACATGAAAACTCTCATCTCTGACTTTAGGATGAGCTGGAGCTTTTATCAGTCCCAGAATGTCTGTAAAAGTGTGCAAAATAAGCATGCCACTTTTTAACTTTTGCTGCTTGCTAGTGACAGTTTCATTACTCTCTGTACATAGCAGTAATTTAAAAATAAACATTTCTGCACAAGTGCCTGTAACTTCTTATAATTTATTTTATAACCAAACAAAATAATCAGTAGTATTTACAAGCCAAATTAATATTGTCCCCCATTTTTGTTCTTTTTAAAGAAGCAATGTGAATATAAGGCCATAAATTGGCAGTGTGGTTTGCAGATTTGTTCACAATGGACTTTGGTCTTGTGCCCATTGACTAAATGGTGCCATCGAAAGCCCTGTCGACTCCAATGAGGCAGAATTAACCACAATGGGATCCTAACAACACTGCTCTGAGGGGGAATTTGTTTGTGTGTTTTTCTAAAGAGCAGTGGTGATTTATTTGACAAAGTAAATTGCATTGGTTTCAACTGGGAACGTGCAAACTGATCTGGATCAAGCCAGACACCAATTTCAAACAGCTCACAAGTTCACAATCCAAAACCAAATGCAAAATTTTTCAAGGTTCCAAAAATAAAAGGAATAATAAAATAAAGCATAGAGTTAACTATTTTATTTTTCTCATTCCTCTTCCCCACTCCACTGGCAACACAGTTACCCTTAACTAGAAGCACTACTTTTTCAGTTCTTAGTGATCCAAAAGGAAACAGTATGCCACAGACTGCATTTTTAGATAATGTCTATAGAAAATGAGAGATTTATTCGTTTCACTGCAAGGGCAGGAGTGGAAGTACTGAAGTAAATAAAAGTAGTTCTTCTCATAGTATTTCTTACCCAGCCAGAAACAGAAATCTCATGACATCCTGTTTCCATGAGACTTCGCGTCCAGTTTTTAGACAGGAGGTTTGGGAAAGCATCTGAGCGTCTGGAGTGCTGCTCCACCATTCCCCCCTGCAAAAAAAGGGGCTAATTCAGTGAGTTGGGTGGCAATTTAAAAAACTAAGTGGCAAGGCATTGGTGGACAGCTGTTGCTATCACTGATGGAACTGTTCTTTCCCCTGAAGTCAGTCACATGCGGTTGGCGAGGATGCAGCACACTGACTACTGACAAATTGGTTGAGGGGTTTAGTAAAACAGTAGGGACATTCTTCCTTCATTTAAACATGTGGAACAACAACAACATCCTCATACATGTTAACTAATTTGACTATGTATAGAGACCAGAATTTTTGGTTTATAGGGCAACCATTGTTCTTGGATGTGGGATGCGAAAAGAACAGTAAAACTAGTGACAGAATGCCAGCCTTATATTCTTCTCCAGATAACTTTTACAAGCCTATGAATTTAACTATAACCTTCAACTGTAGCACACACGTGCAGTATTTGATCCTACTGATTCAAACCCTGTTCCCCTTCCCTTCAGATGAAGAAGGCCCAAAACACAGAGGTACTGCAACAGTTTTGTGGTTGCCACAACAGCGGAGCCTCAGGCAGCAATGTACAAGGGGCGGGGGGTGCAGAAGGCACAGGAAGGGCAAAGTGAAGGCCTGTCGTTCTGTGACTACATATTACTCTGCGTTGGGAGTGAAGTAGCTGTGGGCAGTATATGTCCTTGATGATAGTGAGGGTCATGCACCTTCCACTTCACCCCAACGTCATTTTCACACACATCTGCAGCCCGTTCTCATCTTCTACTTTACAGACATTATTTGGATTGGATACATAAATAAAAAATGATCTTTTCCATGCTTTTTCTAGGTTAAATTTTATATTGTGTTTTACTTATGGATGCACCAGAAATATACTCTTAACAATTTCTTTGTGTCTACTTGTCATTCAAAAAGGTTTCTGTGGGGGCTTTTACTTTTGTGCGTAATATCATATTTTAACAAATATTTGAATGATCTGCCATCCTCCCTTCCCCATTGTGCGCGCATGCGCACACACACACACACACACTTTTCATGTGTTAAATATGTATACCCACTCACCATACCATACATATGTGAGGGAAATGTCAACAAGGTAGGAGTTTTATTTTTTTCTTTGATCTTTTCGGGTAACAGACAGCAAAAGTGAGCACAAAGTGTCATTGACTACACCATAATAAGTCCAGCAAATGACTTCTCCTAACAAGGAACGTTTGTGGCAAACAGCTGCCTGTCTGTAATCAGTTTTAAGGTTGACCAAGTTGTTTGGATTCCTTTAAATCAACAAAATTACTTACACAGCCCCCCATGTTCTAAGAAAGCAAAGCACAAATCAAACAGAGCACATGGATCAATTTCAATGAAAGTTTGCGTGTGCTTGCACTGTGGCAACAGCTTCCAGTCAGAGCCAGCCCTACAGCAAATGGCACCCCAGGTGAGAAGTGTCTTTGGCACCACAATCTCCCCGCACCCTCCATTTCATTAAAGTTTTGAATAACTTACATCACCCCTAGCCTGGTACCAGCTAAGCCCATGTCACCTGCCCATAAATCTGGTTCTAAGTCACCAATTATAGTACCTTTTACCCAACAGTGTTTTTTCAACAAGAAAACAATTCTATTCTGGTTTCTCTCTTCCTCATTAGTTTCATGGAAAGATTTCCTCTACCCAGTCATCAGCCAAAAATGTTCTTGTTTGGTTTATAAACAAGCCAAGTTAGACAAACAAGCTGTCCTGTGGCACCTTAGAAACTAACAAACTTATTAGGGCATGAGCTTTTATGGGTAAAACTCACTTGGAAGTGGGATTTCCCCACAGTAGCTCATAAACTAATAAATGTGTTAGTCTCTAAGGTGCTATGGGACAGCTTATTATTTGTGAAGCTACAGACTATCATGGCTATTACCCATCTCAGTCAAGTTAGAATTAAAACAGCAATATTTTTTAAACAAGTTCCAAAAATATGAAACCCAAGGGCCGTGTCTACACTAGCCCCAAACTTGGAAATGGCCACGCAAATGGCCATTTCGAAGTCTACTAATGAAGCGCTGAAATGCATATTCAGCGCTTCATTATCATGCGGGCGGCTGCAGCGCTTTGAAATTGACGCGGCTCACCGCCGCGCGGCTCGTCCCAATGGGGCTCTTTTTCGAAAGGACCTCTCCTACTTCGAAGTCCCCTTATTCCCATCTGCTCATGGGAATAAGGGGACTTCGAAGTAGGCGAGGTCCTTTCGAAAAGGAGCCCCGTCGGGACGAGCCGCACGGCGGCGAGCCACATCAATTTCGAAGCGCCGCAGCCGCCCGCATGCTAATGAAGCGCTGAATATGCATTTCAGCGCTTCATTAGTAGACTTCGAAATGGCCATTTGCGTGGCCATTTCCAAGTTTGGGGCTAGTGTAGACGTAGCCAAGTAGAGGTAAAGCTTGTGATTTTAGACAGTCCCAAACAAAGAGCGGTACCATGAACAGCATGATTCCAGGAGTCGTCCCAGGAGCTTCTGAGGCACTGTTCCCAACTTGCATCCTTTCAAATGAAGAAGAAATTATTTCTCCCCCTCTCCTCTTTTGGTCACCTAAGCAAATAAGTTATCTGCAATTCTGACGATTGTTCAGCATTTCATGACAACGGCACAAGGATTGTGATTCTGATCTTGATTTTTTCGTGGGTATACCACCAGTGACATCAATGGAATTACTCCTGATTTATCCTGATTTCTGCTCAGAATTATACTCCTGGGGGAATTCGGTGCCACTGCACTAGTGCAGAATTAATGTCTTCCATAGATTTTACTCTTTCCCCATAGAATAAAGGGCACATGTTTCACTCCTAGGCAGCAGTCCTGAGTGGGTATGGTTCAGGAGCAGCTGAGGGAGACAAACCATAGCCTGGTGGAGAAGGAAGAGTTTGGGCATCCTTATAACACTCTCTCTCTTTCACTTCATATTATGCTACACCTAGATCAGCTGGGCTCCAGCTGTTAGTCCCAGCTGAACTGGTGGTTATGGGAGACTTCCTCTTTCTCACTATGGGGCAGGAGAGTCTGGGTTTGGGGTCTGGATGTACTGGGAGGTGGGTTGACAGAGGGCAGCCCCTCAGATGACTCCTCCTACAGCTGCAGGAAGCTCCACCCCATAGTTCCCCAGAGTCCATGAGAGGAGTCACTGTACAGAGAGCTGCCCACCTAACCCTCATGCGTCCAGACGCCACCTCACCTCCAGATTCCCCCACTGAGCTCCATCCCCTGAAGTCAGCCTGTGTGGGGCAGAGGGTCTATCTCCTTGCACTTGAAACACTTCCCCTGCACCTGGACCACTCTGCCAAGGCCCCCAAATTAGAACCCCACCAAACCCCATCCCCAGCCCATAAACCCTTGACAAGCCCCATCCCGCCACACCTAATTCCCCCAACAAGCCCCATCTTGCCTACACCCTACCCTCCTCCCCCGCTGAGCTCCAACAACCTTCACCTGGACACCCACCCAGAGTCCCTTTGCCCCTGCACTCAAATCTCCCCAAACAAATCCCTATGCACCCTGATCCGCCAACTCCACATCTAGACCCTCACCAATGCACCTACTCCCAGATTGCCTCCCACAGAGCCCTTTCACCCAACATATGGATTCCCCTGACATGGGACACTGCCAAACTGAAACTGCCTGCCCACACCTGGATATGGGGTGGGGTGTGCATGAGAGAGAGAGACTGTTCCACATGGTTGGTTTTGAGGTACACCAAGGTCAGGGTTGGATGCAGCCTAATCACTAGGTGGGAGGAGAGCCTCCCCTCCTATTGCCATTCTCATTTATTGTCTGCAACAATTTCTTTTCTAGTCTAGTTTCACAGATAATTACAAAATTGAATATGTAGTTTAATATGAAACTAATCTGTTTAATCCTGCATTTAGCTGTGACACGAGTCTATTTCCCAGACCTAAAGAAGAACTGTGTGTATAGCTCAAAAGTTTGTCTCTCTCACCAACAGAGTTCAGTCCCCTAGAAGTTATTACTTCATCCACCCTGTCTCTCTGGTGTTTTGTATGTCAGAGAATGCACACTGAAACAGTCTATTGCTGCTTATGAAGCAAAGACCCCCTCAGACTTAAAAAATACTTGAAAAGATATATCTCAAAGGGAGAAACTTAGCTATACCGTGATTTCTATTGGATACCCTATTTTTACAGTTTTTGAAGATGGCTAAAGAACTCAGTCATTTCATTCTAGTGGAAAAGAGAAATACAAAGTTAAAGTATCAACACAGGAAGCTGACTCTGAAAGTAATTTTCTGCACGTTCTCTTTGGCAAAACACAGGTTATAAAATAAAGACACATAGGAAAAAAAATCTCAAGAAAAGTGATACTTGAATCCACCCCAGACAGGTCAAGAGAAAAAAGGTCACCTCAAACTTTTTCAGGCTTTTGCCAGCACCATATGGCATATCTCCCGAAAGTCAATGGTATGCCACTTTTTCCTTCACTTTTATTTATTTATAGGATCCTCAAACCATGCCAAATGTTTTACACATGGGTAAAGAATGGAGGAGTTTATTTGCTCACTAGAAAAAAAAAAAGATGTCCGTATTTATTTGTATTTACTTTCACTATATTGTACTTAAAGGAAAACATAACTAAAATTTACTTATGGTTCAAATGCCAGTTATGTGAGTGTTCCAGATGATAGAATGCCAGATATGGAAGAGTTTACTGTACTATTATTTTCCTGTTAGTCTCTGCCGTATATATTGTAAACAAAAACCTACAGCCACCCCCACCTCCTTTCCCTAGATTCAGGAGCAGCTCCTGACACTGCTGAGCATTTCATGCATTCCCAAAATACGTGGCTGGCTGTCACATAAGTCTACTGGAAACAGGATGTGAAACAGGGATGGCTGCACTATGCACAATTCTGAGGAAGGAGAGGAAGCACAGATCATGTATTTTTGCATGAGGTGCTATCACTTTGTTAAACATAAACTCGTGGAAAAGCATTACAAAGCAATTTGGAGCAAAGGAAACAGCAATGAATTTACACTGCAAAGTTTTTAATCTGGTTGCAAGACTCTAATGTTAGAACACATGAAAGAGAATTGATGATGTGCTGTTATCATTGCTTGACGCATATGTCAAGATCAGAAAACATGAAGAGAAAACCTACTGTCTTAGAAATTAATTAATCAAGCCCAAGACCACAAATATTAATATGCCTTAATTATAATCATATGATTATTGTGTTGCATGGATTACAGGTTACTTTTATTACATGTCCTTCTTATAGTACTTTAACGTTTGGATTTTTTTTTCCAAACTTAATTTGAATTTCTCAGACTTCCAATGCTTGCTTTTAGACTACTTAAAGCACCCAGCAATTATTTTTACACTTGAATTTCTGACACAGTATTCCACTTTAACACTGTTTTGTGTGAAAACATATCTGATCATTTAAAAGAATATCAGAATTTAGAATAAGGTCACAGGGCTACTATATTCATAGTAATCTGCATACATATAACATTTACGTGCTCTCTATCACAACACATCAGCCAGTGGCTAAGCATTTCGTAAACCTACTATAATAATTATTTTTTCCCTTCAACCAGTTGATGTATTTCCTTTTTAAAAGTTCATGTATTTTAATTGTGATTTAGCTATTTATCGTTTAACCACAAAAATCCCTGTGCGGTAAAACATCTCCCTATGCATTTTGTGGTTCCTTATCACTATCTAATCCTCTCAGGCATCCAAATAGATAAGGAAGAGAACAATGCAAGATAAGACTATCTGATGTCCTTCTCAATAAACAAAATTGAAACTAAATTTGGAAGGGATGTGGAAGAATGCCATATGACCCAAATTTTCAAAAACCTTATGGAAAATAATTAGAGCTTTTGAAATGATTACTTAGTCCAGGTCCTCTGGAAACTGGAATCCTATGAAGGAAGAACGTGTTTGACTATATTATGGTATAATGTGTCACTTTCGTTGCTCTTTCTGAATAATCCATGCCATTAAAACACAACTTTTAAAATAAACTTATTTTGGGGCTAAAAATGGGAGAAAGTCAAACAATAAGTCCAAATAAATTGATGCCTTTAGGAGTCTTGTTAAACTTTGTGAAATACACAATAAAACTTAGACAGCTACTTGTTTTAAAAATAAAATGGATCCTCAAATTATGATAAAATATTTTAAAATAGCTTAACTGAACTTCGAGAGGGCCTTTTTATACTATTGTTCTTCTCTGTGAAATTATAGTACATAGTCACATACACAAGTCATTTGGGCATCCTCAGCTACCAAGCAATTTCTAACATTTACTTTACAAGGATTTTCTTAAAAAGAAAAAAAAAAAAGTTATAATAAAATGTTAGACATTCCTGCTCCTTTCCACCAAAATATTCTGAATCAAGAGAACAAACCTGACATAGACTTAAGGTTCACATACTAAACCAAAGGAGGCAGGTGCTAAAAAGGGAAGTCTCATAATTCTCTAAGTATATTAACATAATAAATTAGTTCAGTTAGAAATGGTTATTTCATCTGTTACCCAGGTTCTTTTTTTTGTTTTGTTTTTGTACAATAATCCCCAAAACACCATGGCTATACATATTAGTTTTATTGCCTGCATATCAGAACACTCCAAGGAAGCCAGTCTGATTATATATGTTCAGACAATGTTCTATACAAGTACAGAAAAAGTTTTATTATCCCGCATCCCCAGAGAACCAGGGTTGCTGGGTAATAAAATATGAAAGCTATTTGAGCTGGGCCAGTGGTCTCTCTCTGCCAGCCCAGGTGGGCAGCCAACCCCACTCTGGCCAAGCAGCAGCGAGAAGTCGGCCCCGGGAGCAGCCAGCTCCAGTGGATCAGCTGCCCCTGGGTGGACAGCTGGCTCTGGGCAGGCATGCCAGTTAACCAGATGTGCCAGTTATCCAAGTACTGAATAACACAGCATTTACTGTATGTGTGGCTAACCATCAATGGCGACAGCAAAAAGAATAATCTCTGCAGCACAATACACCATTTTTAGATCAGACAATATCTAATGTAGCCATGTATTAACTTCATGTATGCATATATCATTTCTAATTGATGTATGATAGGAATTTTTATTAAACCTCTGATCTAATTTCTGAAGTTCATGTACATAACGAACAAGAAGCTATGGAATTTCAAGTTTCTCTAGAACACATTTTGCCAGGTTTAGTATTTAATAAAAGTACATTAAAGCTGCATAACTTGAAAGAAATGTGGCAATTGGCTACCACTTAACATAATTTAAAACTAAAACAAGTAGGAGGAAAATATTCAATCCTGTAAAGTTAGCTGTATTTTTTCCCCACATTTTTCATATCAGATACTATACTCACTGAGACCCTGAAAAATTGATCCCCTTGATAAACGTGGTGTGTGTTTCTCCTAAGGTTTCGTTTAGGTTTCTTCCTAAATGGATTATCTCTGTAACTGCCACTAAGCCAAATGCGTATGGAAGTTACAAGGAAACAAAAAGGAAAATATATTCATAGATATGAAAATTGATAATAGAAGACAAGATGGGTGTTTAAAAGGGTACATTAATCAAGGAGTTGAAAATAGAAATCCATTGCATCCATAAAGGTAGTGGTAATAGACAACAAGTACATTACATATGGAATGCAAATATCATCACTAGACACATACAAATTTGTGTATGAAGTTCTAACATATACAATAAATTCTTTCATATCAATCAGGAGGTTGTCAGATATGAAAACATTGTAGATAATAGAAAGGGACCCATTCACCACCAGTTCTCTGACAGCAGGGCAGCACTGAGGGGTGAGTGATAGCTCAGTGGTTTGAATGCTGGCCTGCTAAACCCAGGGTTGTAAGCACAATCCTTGAAGAGGCCATTTAGGAGTCTGGGGCAAATAAATATAAAAAAATCTGTCAGGGACAGTGCTTGGTCCTGCCAAGAGGGCAGGGAACTGGACTCAATGACCTCCTAAGGTCCTTTCTGGCTCTATGAGACGTATATTTTTCACTACAGCAGCACTCCCCTCCCCAAAGCCCTCAGCAGTACCACCTCTACAGCACTGTCTCTACCCAGGCAGCCCACTCCACACTCCCCTTTGGAGTTCAGCAACTCAGGCCCCAGCCCATGCTGCTGTGCAGGGGGGTCTGGCTCCCCGTGCTCTGGCTACCCACTCCAATGCCCTCTTGCAGGGGTTCAGCAGCCTGTAGTGGCTCAGGGCCTGGCCCATGCTGCCACATGAGGTGGCTGGCATGCAGCAGAGATATGCTTTACCCTCCCCTCCAGCAGCAGCATCAATTGACAAACAGCCCTGGCACTTCCGCAGCGCAGGCCCAGGCAGGGATGGGGAGCAGCGGATGCAGCAGCCTCTTCTTGGCTACTCACCCACATCCCAGCACCATTCCCTGCGAAAGAAGAGGAAGCTGCATTAATGGCTGGGGGGAGCGGGGCAAGATCCCTTTGCCGCCTTGGAGTGGCACAGCCACCCAGCAGAAGAAAAACTTATTCACCGGGATAGTGCCTGGTGGCAGTACCGGGTATCTGAGGAGTACGGGTTGATTAGATACTGGTCAAAACAAAGCTACCGTATACACACACTTTATGTACCTCCATACGTATCTATTTAAATGCACATGCACTACATGTGTGTGTAAATATGGATAATACTAGTAACGTATTAGTGTTGTACACATACACACATGTAACTATTTCTAAAATCTTTGTGTGTGTTGTGTAAGTATTGATCCACAAACACACACGTGTATTCAAACTAGTAATAGATATCCACAATGATGTATTGTCTGATTCTGGAAGCTCAAACTCCTGTGTGGTCAACAAGACTATTTACACGAGTGCAGGTTTGAAAAGTAAGGCACTGATGATTTGCAACAGATTTCTAACGTTATTTATGACTGTGCATAAATTAAAACAAATACAAAAAAGAATCCACAGCTGGATTGAATTCAGCCTATATTGTACCAATATCTCTACACAGACATTTAGATATCAAGGGTTTTAACGTCAAGTTTGAAACACTAAGGAGGGATGCATGTGTTGTTATACTCTATTTATAGAAGCTTTGGATTTTTCAAAGGCTTTCTAACTTAACGTGTTCAAAGTAGCTTTGTAAGATGTAACTTTGATTTTCCCATTGCTTAAATATTTTATAAATGCTTCCCACTGAAAAAAAATGTTTGTGAGCACTAAGCTTGTTAAGGTAAATGGATTATTTTCCTGTGTCTTGATTCAGATTAGGAAGGAGAAATATTTTTAAAAGGAAAATATATTCATAAATATGAAAACTGATAATAGAAAACAAGATGCACGTTAAAAGGGTACATTAGTCAAGGAGCTGAAAATAGAAATCCATTGTATCCATAAAGGTAGTGGTAATAGACACAAGTACATTACATATGGAATGCAAATATCATTAGATGCATAAACAAATTTGTGTATGCAGTTCTAACTATATACAGAAAACTCTTTCCTATCCAGCAGCCCCAGGACTGGGAGGTTGTTGGATATGAAAATATTATGGATAATATAAAAGGGAACCGTTTCCCACCAGTTCTCCGATTCTTTCACCAAAAAAAAAAAAAAAAAAAAAAAAATCACAAAAAGTCCTGTAGCACCTTATAGACTAAACAAATATTTTGGAGCATAAGCTTTCATGGGCAAAGACCCCTTTGTCAGATGTGTGCATCTGATGAAGTGGGTCTTTGCCCACAAAAGCTTATGCTCCAAAATATCTGTTTAGTCTATAAAGGTGCCATAGGACTTTTTGTTGTTTTTGAAGATATAGACTAACTTGGCTACCCCTCTGATATTTTTCACAAAAATCACCACACTAAAAAGGTGGATTTTGATTATAGCATTGTCTAATTTTATAATGTCTTACTGAAAAAAAAACTAAACATATTTTAAACCTTCCTTTTTGTTGGTATAATTTTGGAAGTAAATTATACAGAAAATATTAATGAAAAAGGCACCACTCTTGCACTTACTGAATTCAATGCTGGGATCTGATCTACCCTTCATATACATACCTAAAACACTTCAGCATTAATATGATTTACAAAGAAATATTCAGGACTACAGCAGACGCAATAAAAGCACTCTTGCTTAGGAAGTATGAAGGCTACAACAAATCAATTTCACATTGCATGCTCTTATGGGAGATATATTGCCAAATGAAGTTTGCAGACCAAATCCTAAACTGGTGTAAATCTGAGCAGCTCCATTCACTTCAATTGTGCTAAGTTCATTTACACCACTTGAGAATCTGACTCAAGATTTATTGTTTCGTCAGACCCAAATGTAACATTTATCAACCCAAATTGAACATTAGCTGCCTGTATCTGTGTTACATTTGTCCTGCTACAATATTCTCTCCCACTCTAAAATCTTCGTAGTATTAACACAAGTTAACATTAGCCATCTGACACTATCTGGGAATCTAATTTTGATTTATTTCCCTGAAAAAAAAAAAGTATGTTCTAACTGCATTTTTTCCATTCCATTGCTCCAAGACTAAAAAGGATGAATGCTCACTAATAGAGATTTTTTTCATTTATACAGTGGATTCAATACAAGCATTTGCTAGAATCCTGTGAGCTTCCTATTAACATTTATACCACACTATGCATTGTTTATGTTATAGAAGATCTATTTTAACAGTACACAATGTCATATATATTAATTATTCACATGTCCACAGTTATTTATTATACACGCATCTGTGATGTGCTTAGGTATTTCTTATGAAACTCTAACTAAAAAAAATACCAGACCTACTGCTGTAAGGAAACAAGTGCCTTCAACTCACAAAGGGGCTGATCAAAAATGAGATTGTTCAGCACCTCACAGGACTGGAGTTATAAATGTCAAGGCAAAGTGATTTAGACTTACTTCTCATTTCCAGAGTTTCACAATGACTATTATGACTGTTAAACCCACTCTAGCATGCATGCCTCAGACAAGTGTGCCAGAACTCTTAATTAAAGGGCTTCATTTTTGCCACAAAAGGAGCTAGATTGTAATGGCATCTTTTGTCCCACACTTAATGAAGGATGAAATATTGTTTAAATAATTAGCAACACTGCTGGTATAGAATGCAAGTAATTAGCATGGCTTGACACCCAGAACTACATATCAAAACCATCTAGTTGCTGTTCTTAGCATCAATACTATGCTTATTAAAAAAAATCCATAGAAAGAAAATGTCACTAAAGTGTGGTGTGTGTTTTTTTTAAATAAAGAACCTGCTATTATTCAAAATTTGTGACTATATCCAGCTACCCTAGATACCTATTTATTTTTTCAAAAATATTTGTACAACCACCATTTATCTTTAACCATATTTTCACAGCCATCAGCTTTGTCCACTTATTTTAGTGGACATTTAGCCCATTAATTTTACATTGAACTTATTAGCTTCTTCACAGCCGTTTGGATGAAAAGCATTGTATACAAATTCAGAATCAAGATTCTTCCATTATTAGCAGCAGTATTGTAGCTAGACTTATCTGGGCATCTCAAAGGTCCGTATTAATGCAGGAGGAGACCAGAATTCAAGAGTGGACTTGGAACTCTTGTTTGACAGACGGCACGGGCTACAACCTCAGCTGATGCAAACCCACTTTCCTACGTGTATTTCAATGGAATGATGCCGATTTACAGGTCGTAGATCACACTCTAGGATTTGAGCACATAAAATATTCTCAGCTGCTAAGAGAAGGGTAGAGTCTAGTTTTCCCAAGAGCCTTGCATATGGTCAGACAATGGAGCTTTGAGTCAAAAAGAAACTAAACTAACCTATTACCCCTCTACTTAGAGCGTACCACAGTACATGGATGGAAGTTGGGATTATATGAGGAAAATGGTAACTCACGAAAAAGTAGATACCAAAACGGCCTATGTACAAACTTGGTATCTGACTGAACTATCTATGGGGAGATAACAACCACCTGGCAGTACTGATGGGGATAAGGAAATAGGTTTGCAGAGCTTGTTACCTTGGACACAAAATGCCAAAACATTGTAATATGATATGTAAAGGGATCATTTTTAGCTTAAAAAATTCCATAGAAAGAATTTAAATTATGATTTTCATTGTAGAAGTCAAATGGCATCATCTCACGCTCATCTACTCTACCCACTGCTCTCATGTTCAGAGCTAGCAGAAAACCTAAGCACAGTAAAAACTAGCATGGCTTTATATTTATTTTCCTAGCTGTTGGTGACATTAACTCAAAATGATTAAGAAGAGACATAACTGTTTTTAAAATGCTGCATTTAGATTTACTACCTCTGAAAAAAACGAAATATTAGATCTTTCCCAGATGCTCATAATGAGAGCCTCAAAAGCCTAATACTCGCCAATATTAAATTATGACAGGTATTTCACATTATATAGCACTATCTATGACTATAAAAAAAAAATCAATGCGCAATAGATGATGCAACAGTTCTATCCATGTTATCTAATACTATTTTTACATTTAGTATCAGTTATGACAAGAAAACTAATTTATCAAAATGATAAAATTGGGTGATTTATGTAAAATAACTATGCTTGATTATTCAAGAAATCCTTTAAAATTTAAAAAGGATAATTTGAGCCATATTTTCTTCACATTACTATTCACTGTTTTGATGGAATGTGATTTTATGTGTGGACACACACACACACACTCTCTCTCTCTCTCTCTCGGTAATTCAGCCTATACAGTTATTTTCTTGCCACTGAAACCATTGTATGCAGAAGAATGCTCTTTTTACCTTCATACTCATGATCTCTCTCAGTTGTAGTTTTCCTTTGAAAGCTGTATTTCCCTAAGGAATGGGGGAGGAGAGGGGCGATATCCTGAGGTTCTCTCTTTTTCTGCTCTGCAGCAGCATGCAAGTCTTGTAACCTAAAGATCCTGGACTCAGAGAGGTATCATATGTCTCTATTTAGATACTACCACCCGAATTGGAACTTCGTTCAATTAATTCATTGGTGAAACAGGAGAGTATCCAGGGAACGTGTGTTAGCAATACCAATACTATACTGAAGACATTCTGCAATGGAACACAGTGCTGTCAGAACAGCATTGCGCTACCTAATAGAATAGATGCCATTTCACTGTGGAAGTGGGTAAGACTCACATAACCAAGGTAATGTCACAGGTAGCTCTAAAACAATTTCTTTTTTGTTTTCATTCCCTTGTCTTAAGTAAGTGTGGGTGGATGCTGTTGCTGGGAGAGCCAAGTTATATACAGTTTCCCTGGCTGGTGAAACAAGTGAAGTCCTGAAGACAGATCTTACAAATGCATCCCCAGTTTAGCAGTGATACAAAGATATTTCAAGTGGTAAGCAACTGAATTAGAAATAATCATTATCACAAAATTCAAAGAGTCTGAAATTTCAGCGTCCATGTATATGCATACACAACCCTCTACCCACCTTGCTGCCGTGCCTCAGTATATACAGGTGGCAACGTTTAACACTTGCTGGTCACAGTGGATAATGTTTTAGGTAAATAAGTTTACTTCAAAACAAAAAAGCAGTCATGTAGCACTTTCAAGAATAAAAAGAATTCATTAGGTGATGAGCTTTCATGGGACAGACCCACTTGAAGAAGTGGGTCTGTCCCATGAAAGCTCATCGCCTAATGAATTCTTTTCTTAGTCTTGAAAGTGCTACTGGACTGCTTTTTTGTTTTGATAGAATACAGATTAACATGGCTCTCTCTCTGTCACTAAGTTTACTTCAGTATTTGTAGTATCCTTTGTATTCCCTACGGTAAGTATAGGGAAGTTTAGATAATCCTGCGGTAACTTTATCTGAGGCAAATTAACTGACATCTTCTTCGAGAATAGATATATGCATCTTATATGCATGTACACATATATAAAATATTTTATAGACTGCACTTCAACCCATGCCAACTACTCACCGGAAGAGAGAAAACATATTCCCCACTGTGAAACAAAGCAGTTATGTTTCTTTTCACACCCTGCTTGTTGGACTACGATGGGTGAACAGGTAAAACTAACCTTTAACTTGTCATAGCGCTCGCTCAAAGCTGCCACCTGATGATCACGATGCCGTCCAACCAGTTTACACAAGGCACAGATTAACTGGTCATCAGTCACACAGTACATGTTAACTTTCTCATCCTCATGCTCCAAACACATTAATCCTCGAATGTGAGAGTCTGGAATAGGCTCTATCAAACGGTGGCCCGTGAATGGCTTCTTGTTTGGGTGCGTTGCTTTCAGGCACTCCTCGCAGTAGGATACCTCGCAAGTGACACAAGTCTTCACGGCTTCCTGGGCAGGGTCCTGGTCACAGAACTGGCAAAGTACTTTTTCACTGGATGACATGCTGTTGCTATCAAATGCCCGCTCTCGGCGGGTTTCACTAGGAGAATTGGGCCCACTCACCGAAGCTTTCTGAAATCGGTCGATAATATTCTGCAGGGTGACGTTGCGCTTCAGTCCGTCTAGACCACGTTGGTTGAGAGTGATGACATAACGACAAG
This sequence comes from Carettochelys insculpta, assembly GCF_033958435.1. NCBI lineage: Eukaryota > Metazoa > Chordata > Testudines > Carettochelyidae > Carettochelys > Carettochelys insculpta. The sequence continues at coordinate 145,301,122 of NC_134137.1, forward strand.
TAGGGCACTGGAAGGCAGTGATGGATTCCACTGATTCGTTGGTGGCACAGTGGGAGACCAATATGCGATGTGCACAGTTGAAACAGAGGCTGTGAGCGCAAGGCAGCAGCAGTGGGTCCTCAAACAGCTCCAGACAGATAGGGCAGGTCAATTCCGACTCCAGTGTTTCCATCTTCAAGCAAAGCTTTCCTGTGCTGTCAGCGAAATCCAGGGAAGCTGATCAGCTATCTGGAAATATAAACACAAAATTTGATTAGGCAAGAGAGAGCAAGAGGGGTCAGCCACGGGGGGTTGTCAACTTTCGCCACTTGTACTAATCAGACCACCACAGCAGACTGCAGAGCTTTCTAAAGTTTTGAATCCTCATAGGCGCATGTCAAGGTGTTTAAAATTGTACTATTTTGTATTTAAAATACAAAGCAAACCTTTTGTCTTTTTTCCCCTCTATCTTCACCATGAGATTGAGGGCAAGAACAGGATGTTTTCTTGTGCTTTTGCATTATTAAAAGCCAAAATTAAGACCTTCAAAACAGCAGAATGATATATGACAGTAAAAATAGATTCATGCTGCAGAAACAGCTTTCTGCTTTGCTAACCTACTTGCTTTTCTTTTTTCCTTCATTTCTTTTCTGAATAGCAGCAGAGCAAGGATTAGGTCATGGTATTATACTAGATAACCTAAAAGCTGGTTGTTGCCTCAGTACGTCACATTGTAGCATTGTCTCAGATTGCATATTTTAATTGATGTTACAGTCAGGGTGCAGCAATATACAGGGTATATCTGTCTTCATATATATCTATGTATTTGTAAATATAAAAGTTAGTCCAGTGTTTAAGACCATATATAGGCAGTGTAGCACATAGGTGTATATATACTTGCAGGAATTTGTATATGTGCATAAATACATCCATCACATAGCTGCACCCCAAATACAAAGTTTATGAGCATCTATACACAGCAGCAGAGTGAGAGATGCAACAGAAATACCTAGAGAGGTAAATTAGGCAAAGATATATTATTGATATCTATTAAAGAAAAAATATTAGCCCAGCACCAATTTCAAACATTTGATTTAAGATAGGAAATGAACTTCTGGAAGATCACTGAGTTAACATGTGGTTTGTTTAATTTAGCAAATTTATCTTGGTGCATGTATCAGCTTTGTTGTTAGACTTTAGAAAGAAAATAAACTATTTGCTGAAAATATTCAGTTTAGTGGTTTGTAAATCAGCTGAAGTGGATTAAAAGTCACCCTTGACTTTTAAATGGAAGGCATGGGATTTTCAAGAAAACGCAGCAGCACATCCCTGGAAAGAGATCAACTGAAACTTCATTTTGTTTCCTCTTCTCTATTCAAGTTACAGGGAGTGATTTTGAAAGAGTCGCCCTACACAGCTCTCCCTGCCTAAGCTCTCATCAAGGGCCCATTGCTGTTGCAAGCAGACGGCTCAGTGAAGCAGAAGCAAAATCTTTGCTTCACACTCACAGAGCTGTACCTCTTCACAGTACAATCTATTTAAGCTTTGTTGCTCATAGCTGAGGACAGCTTCAGATGGCACAGCTGCATACTCTTTACACTGTAAAGTCATTGTTCTGTTGTGTGAACTCCTGCCTCCCTCCCCATTCCAAAAGAAAAAAAAAAGTCAAATACAATTCTTGGTTCATTAAGGGTGAAGAGAGCCTGGTGCTCATTAGCAACCTTGGGAACCAAATCTCTTTGAACTTTTTGCATTTCACTACCATTGAACATGGAAATGCAGTTACAGTGACAGGAATGTTATATATAACCCCATACAAACCATAACAGAAGAAAATAGTTCAACAAATGGAGGCCAGGTTCAAATCACCCATTAATTCTTAGTATGTGATTTGTGGCATGGGTAGTGAGGATTCAGTTCCCAAGAATGTATCTGGAGATTGGGACAATATGACCCTTTGCAATCTTTCAGATATTTGCCCCCCCACCTCCCTCAAAAAATAAGCAAACATCCAGAGATTTTTTCAAATGCAGTGACATCATAATTCTTAATTTTCAGATCTACTGTGATGATCAACTTGATTCAATGAAAGTTCACTTTGCCACGGTTTAATTCAGTTATATCCATCAAAAGCCAGAAATACATGCTGTGCCTCTTAAAATTAAAGACTTGTTGATTTGATGTGGGTGCAATGACACCCCTCTACTCTCACATCCACCACAGTCACACAAAAGATGAAGCATTTGTGGTAGGTAAAGAACAATGTCCCTTTCCTTCATCCACTGTTCCATGGATAATCCAGATGATCAGAACCTCATTTGCGCTGTCTGGATTCATTCCACACCAACACAGAATACCTCACCCATTTATCCTACATTTTATATGATCTTGAAAACAAGAAAAAGGAATTTGTAGTTGGGAGAAGCCAAAGGTTTAAACCGGTCAACCTAATGATTCTACACATTTCAGTGGAAAAAAAATGCTGGCCTTCAGAGTGTCCTTCTTACAATTGTTTAGGATTTGGGGTTTCTTCTATGCTTCCTTTATACATGGAACTCTCTCTCTGCATGCCCACTATTCAGTTGCTTCCTTGAGACACACAGCTTTTAACGATAGTCAGCTACAGCTAGATCAGGTGGTATATGCACCGCTGATCCAAAGGTTGGCACTTGTCCAGTGTTTCAGAGAGGTCTTTAAAGAATATTTTGTCCACGTGTAACTTAGGATCATATTCTGATATCTTGGCTCACAGTGACTGCCAATTTACTCTGAGAAGTACTACTCAGTATGAGTAAAGACATCAGAATCTGGCCCTTAGATTGTAAGCTCAAATCAGTCTTGCCATTTGACATGAGGACTGCTCTTTCAAAAAAAAAAAAAAAAAAAAAAAAAAGAGGGCCCGCAGAACATCTACACACACTTTTCTCTCTTAAAGAAGCTTTTGAAAGAAAGTGCTCTTCCTGACTGGGATGCAGAAAAGGGCTTCTGGAAGAATAGCCGCCTTCTTTCAATTTCAGATTGAAAGAGCAAATGGCGTGTGTAGATGCATCGTGTTTCCTTTCAAAATAGGGCCAAATTTTCTGGAAAAAAAAAAAAAAAAAAAACTTTCTAGCATACACGCAACCTGGGGGACAACATTGCCCACCAGCTTTTTAACATGGGAAACATGTGCTCTCTGTGGGGTATTTAAGCATGAATTACTTTGCCACTTCGATCTTGCTTGTCCACCCACTTCTACATAGGTTCAGAATGCCCAAAGGGCCATTGTCTCCCCCGCCCCCGCTTTCAAACTATATTAATTTTTTAAAAAAGTCCTCTTATGTTAATCCATGAATAGCAGTTACAGACTCAGTTGCAAAACCTCTTATAGGCACCACCTCACAAAGAATATACTGTATAAAAATTGTTTAACCAACTTCAGTGCAATTTGGAAGTGATGTCAAAGAATTACTGCGCGCGCATAGGTACACGTGCGTCTGTGTCTACGTTTAGTTCTGACAAAAGGCAGCGTCATAATAGGCAATAGTTTTTTTTTCACGATAGCTGGATATTGCGGAAATGCACGGTGAAGTGCAGTTAAGGTTTTATATTCTTGTTATCAAATCTGATATGGTCATTGAAAGAGGCAAGACATAAATCCTGTCTAAAATTTGTAATTAATACATTTGGGATTTCTAGTATAGCTGCGAAGAAAGTAAAAAAAAAAAATACAATTTTCATCCTGCTGTGGGAGGGAAATAGAATCATTTGATTTGACAGCAAGAACATGTGGCACCAGTTTCAAGAAGTATTCCTAATGCTATTAAACATTCACAACCCAGCATTTGACCCAAATCCATAAACTACTTTCAACTTCTATATCTCAGACAACTGAGGTCTGTGATTAATGATGTTAATGATGATTAGTGGTGTTAATAACTGTCAAGGAAATGAAATGCACAGATACATTTTTAAGGACCACAGCCATCTACGTGGCGCTGATAACCAAAGATTAAAAACTTTCTCCTAATACATTGTGAAGAGACACAATCTTCACATTAGAGAAAGCTAGATGATACTACATATATGCCTCCATTAACAGAGAACACTCCTCTTCCCATAATTTACACGGTAAGACAGAGTTAATAAAACTTCAAAAGGAGAGTACTCCAACAGTTTCTGCCGCAAGTGAACATCTTATTTTCATGTGAATATTTCACACTATTCATATATTTTCATTGCCAAAGGATTAACCTGAATGTCCACAGAAGTAAGCCACGTATGATGTGTACATAAGGTTTGTAACAGTTTACATTTTTTGGAACATTTAAGAGATGTTAACAAAGACAGCCAAAGTATATCTCCCACATAACTTGTGGTTAAATATAATCCTTATGGCATGGTTCAGTCTATAGACTGTGTATGCGTTACAGAACACATGTTCAAAAGGCCCAGTCCTGTAGGTTGCCATCAGTGGGGCTGAGAACACACTGTGTCTCACAGGATCCTCTCTCTCTCTCTCTCTCACACACACACACACACACACACACACACACACACCCGAAACCAGAACCTAAAAATCAGCTGTGACTACAGTATTCTTAGAGCCTTACATTAAAAGCAAACAAACAAAACAATGAGGACTGGTCACACAACATGAAGTCCCAAAAGGTTCATAAAATATAATAGCAGATCTATATTTTAATACGTTGCTGTACACTTACACACAATTTGGAGCACTGAGTTTTAAATATTCACATGTATCAACTAGTTCTGTATTTTTAGGTGCATGATGAGGGAATGTTGAATGCTGAAAACGAAGGGCTAGAATCTCAGCTGATGTAAATCATCATAGCACCACTATTCTCAGCCTCCACTAACTGGACTAATTTATGCCAGCTAAAAATTCTCTTGGACAAAAGTAATTCTAATCCTCTATTTGGAAAGACATTTATTTAAAATCTCTAACTATGTAACCACAAAAAGTGGGTGTTTCATTTTGCTGCTTGGTCTGTGCAATAGTATGTACTTTTTGAGTACATGACAATGACCGTGTACTTAGAAAGGCCTGTATTGGAACCTAGCACTGCAAGAATAAAGCACCATACTTAAATTCGTAAACTGCCTAAACTTTGCATATAGATCTTGGCCATAAATCAAACTGCCAAAAGAAACCCAGCATCTGTTCTCACATCACACAGCCTGTAAGATGGCAGGAAGAGGTGTTTGTGGAGCTGCAACAGTGAAGTTATCACCTCACTTGTCTCGCAGGGCTTTTGGAATTTAAACAGAGTGGAAGTTCAATGTACCGATGCAGTGTTGGCTAAATAAAGCTCTTGCCTTTGTGTTTTTTTTTTTTTTAAAACTAATCTCCATCGTACCCACCAGGCATACCCTGTCAACTGCATAAAGTCCCATAAAGAAAAATGTATTTTTGTTTTCAATAGACCCAAAATATATTCTCAGAGTTATACTCTGCACATTTGCAGCCAGTATGGGAAGACTCAACTTGCTGGCTTTTGAAGGATTCCCTGATATTTACCATTTTGTTCCAACTGTAGGTCTATTAAATTTATTCCTTTCTGTATATTCATCTTACTGTCAGCATAAGACCAATCAGTGTATTTACAAACCAAGATTGATTGCTAAGGTAAGTTGAGGGAGAAAGATTTTAAAAGACTGTAAATCATTTACTATAAACTCTTTCGTATCCAGCAGCCCCAGGACCAGGATATTGCTGGATATTCAAATATTCTGTACAATACAGAGGTATTCCTAGCAATGCATAACATTAAAGAAAACACAAGATTAAATATTAACAAACTTTATTTACCAACAGTGGTAGTATTGTACACTGTAGTCTTATATTATATTTCCTCTATTTATTTGTATTTACTTTCACTGTAGCGTACTTACAGAAAACATAACTAAAACTTATGGATAAAATGCTGGTTATTGGAGAGTTATGGACAATAGAATGCCAGATATGAGAGAGTTTACTGTAAGTAGATTTAAAATGGGTGACAACAAAAATGCTTTTTGTTGGTAAAAGTTGGTAAAGATGTAGCAGCGTAGCTGAGAGGAAAGTTTGGGCCTAATCAACTGAGCCTCAGGCAGTCCCTGTAAATAGGTCCCTATTTTACTAATTGATCAGGATACACAGAGACTATAAAGGGGCAAATTATAGTTGGTCTGTTGAAGGTGCATTGTTGCAGATGTGGAATATAGGGAGTGCAGGAGGATGACAAAGTGCACGACCTGAGCCTACTGCACATATGTGCTAGTATCCTCTCAGAGCAGGCTCACAGAAAGTGCTCATCAGTTGTGACACAGGTGTCACAAGCTTTATGGGAGTTTACAGTTTAGTGTAGTCAAACAAACAACCAGACCAGTAGCACTTTAAAGACTGAAAACAACAATTATTTACTATGTGGGTCTTACCCACAAAAGCTCATTACCTAATAAATAAATGTATTAGACTTTAAAATGCTACAGGACGGCTTGTTTGCGTGAAGGTACAGCCTAACATTGCTACCCCTCTGAGGCTATGTTTACACAGTGCCCTTAACTCCAAATAAGATACACAATTTGTGTTATACAAATCGCATATCCTATTTCAAATCAATTTCAAAATAGGCTATTTCAGGATTTGACACTGTCTACAAAGCACCACATTTTGAAATACTGTACGATTTCGAGGCATCCCATAACAAGGAGTAGAGCAATGCCAAAAATGGTGTGTCCAGTATTTCAAAAAAATATTTCAAAATACTGGACACATTTCCTAGATGCGGAGTTAGTATTTTGGGACACCTAGGTATCCCACAATAGCTCCAAAGTGGGAAGATAGACTTAGTCTATAGTCAATTAAGATTTGCAAAGCAGCTGCCTCCGGGCTTCCTCATTTCCTCTTCAGAGAATTTACAAATATCTTGAAATCCTACATCCCAAGAACAACCAGAAATCTATCAGTCAGGAGTGCCTCCAAAATGGCCATCTCCTTTTCATTAATGTCCACTACGCCTCCTTATTTTCACTTAGCTCTGGCCTGTTAAAGAATGAGCAGGCAACTCATTTTACTTGCAGGCAAAGACTCACCCCCGTACAGTCCAGGGAGAGTGTAACAGGCAAGCCATGTTTGTCTGAAACAATCCTCCCTATTAGCAGGCGTTGATCCTGCTGGGAAAGGTTCTGTTCTGTTCAGGAGGAAGGTGGTCCTGCTGTCTTATCCTTGCAAAATATGAGAAACAAGAGGATAGTTTCCCAGAGAAAGACGCTCTAGGGTGTGGGGTGAACACTAAGAAGAAACTAAGAAGAACCGAACCTTGGATGAAAATGAGCTTCACTTTTGTATCTTAATCTTAGAATTCTAACAGCAAATCATTATGTAGACAAGTAACTGTAGATTTTACCTTCCTGACACAAGGATGAGCCTTGAAAGGAGTTACAATTTGGTGTCACAGTTAATTCCCTGTTCTGCTACACACCACTCCTTACTGAGGGTGAGTTGTAAAAGTCCCCATCTTCTCCTTTAGCTAATGAAATCAAACCTCAATTAAGGGGAATTCCTTACTTTATGCAAGGGCTTTGTTTGAGAACAAATTGCAAAAGGCCCCTGCTGGCAATACTTCATTGTCTCATGGAGGCATGACCAGCCTGTGGGAACTTACAGGTAATATTTCCCTGACATATACAAGCCTTGGCAATCTCAAGTATTTTGTTTTTTGGACTTTCATCCTTTCTATGGAGCATGGTGAGACAAAAACAATTGCCCACAATCACACAATCTCACCTTGAGGACTTTTGGCAGTGGTGCAGAACAAGAACTTGAGTATTGTAAGTCAGAGAATTAAAAGCAGCCAATGAAAGAAAGAATAGTATCAGGAATTGAGTGTGCAACTCAGACTACAAAACTACCAAATGCTATTGGTTCATTTCAGGAAAAAAAATACATAAAGACATTGTGGGCCCAGCTAGGCAGAACAATCAAAAAGCCCAGAAAGCCAGAAGATATCAATTTTAATCTAAATAAAGTCATTTACTATTTGACCTTGGAGGAAAGAACCTGATTATCTTCTGCCTCACTCAATCTACATGGAAGACTACACATAAAGCAGAACTGCATTGATAGCTGTGTGCTGCATAGGAGTTAAATTTCACTGTGTAAATATGGGTTTTCCAAACTCTTATTACTCAGTCTCAATAGTTGGGAGCTGGTGCTTAATTCCCGCTTCTCTCCAGCCATGTGTTTCAAAGGCAGGATGCAGTCGTGCAGTACAGTGTTTGCTCAATACTGCTTTCCTTATGTTCCCATTATAACTCTTATCCAGAGACATGTACACTGCCCATATGAAATCAGGGGGGAGATGCTTGTTTTCAACACCACTCTGAAAAGTGGAAAAGGAGAGTTCTTTTTAAAAAAAATGGAAATGATCAATTCATTGTTGCTGGCTGGGATAGAGACTGATGTCAGAGACAACCATCCAGTGGACAGAGAGGGAAAAGGAATAAATAAAAGTAAAATTATCCTCCACACAATGGTTGGATCAGTACACTAGATACCATACATACTGATCATGAGCCTATTCATTTATAACCCCACTTCTCCCTCATTGCAAGATGGCTAGGTAAAAATGGCAAAAACTGTATGACCATTTATTTCAGGGTTTAGCAAACTTTGGCTCCCAGCTGGTCGGGGTAAGATGCTGGCAGGCCAGGACGTTTTGTTTGCCTGGACCATGCACAGGTACAGAGTCCCTCACATCCCAGGGGCCACAGTTCACCATTCTTGGCCAATGGGAGCTGTGGGAAGTGGCAACCAGCCTATCCCTCAGCCTGTGCCACTTCCCACAAGTCCTATTGGCTGGGAATGGTGAACTGCAGCCAATGGGAGATAAAGGGCCTCAGTGCCTGCAGATGCTTCAGGTAAACAAAATGTCCTAGCCCACCAGCAGTTTACCCTGATGGGCTGGGAACAACCCCTGCCAACCCCTAACCTATAATGACAACATATTAAATATTGAATTCAAAAATTCAGTAGAACTTAAAACCATCAACTTGTGGTCTAGATCAGTTGGTAAACTGAACCTCACTGATGCATCACATTTTTACAACCCCCCAAAAAAATTCAGCTTATGAAAGAGAGTTTATACTGTAGATGCTCAGACTTTCTTCCACAAGATTTTCTGTAGCACCCCTCACATCATTATCTAATTACTTCTGATCATTTCATGGGAAAAATGCATGCCGAAAGTTACAGCTCTTTGCAATGCCATTTATCAACAATGTAAAATTGTCTTTAATGTAATCAACTTTGTAGATCTAGAGTATGTTATACATTTCTGGCCAATTACCAGAGTACAGTGAACCATGGCTTTACTCATTTTCAACCAGTAAATGTGATGGAGAGAATTATATGCATGTAACTGGATAGTTCCGCCCCCATCCCCACTCCTCACAGCATGCACACACAAACAATACCCATTATCCAATAGATTTTTAAACCAACTACTTTAAAATCCGGCCTCTCCAAAATGTCATTACCTTGCCTTTGGACAGTTGTTCAGTCTGAAATATAGATTAGAAACCCAGTAATTGTGAATCATACCCACTACTGGTTTCATTGCATAGATAGTACATCCGGTGGGCATGACGTCAATCACCCATAAAATGCAATAGTTCACACGCTCAAGCTCTCTTTTATACCAGCTTGTACATGTTGGTGCTAAAAACAATGTTTATCCTTCTAAAAGGTATTGCTAGGACATTAGCCTAGTGCATGTCAAGATTTTAGATTATGTAACCTGACTGGTTTAAAAAAAAAAAAAGGAATATTTTATAACAAAAGGTGATCTCAAAAATTTTGCACAAGCACTGTAGAAGGCTGTAGGGAATTTTGTTTACATGACAAAACAGAGAGAAATGTACTACCTTATCCTTTTTAGGGTTTTTAAACCCCACAATAAAGTTGTATTTTACAGAATAAAGATTCCTGTAATGTCCATCCCCGCTTTCAGGTTTCTTTAGTAACATACCCACAATTGAAAAAACAACAACAGCATGCACATAGGTTAAAAAAGCTTATTACTGAGAAACATTCCCATGTTAGTTGAACTTTCCCTAAAGGGAAAGTTTGCACAGACCATAAAATGCTAACAATACGGTAAACACATCTGACAATATTTCAGACATGGAAAACGTAATCTTGCCATTGAAAATTTAAGTCTCTTGCAACTCTCAAGAACTTATCAACTCACATACCCACCGATGGATTTCGCCCTAGTTCTTTTGGCTGATACATTGCTGTAGAGAAAGACCACGTTGACCCACTCAAAAAAATACTGACAAGCCAAAGAGGCCAGGTGGTAGAAGCTAGAACTATCACAGTAATCCTGAAATGGTACTGTGACTGCGTCTAACTGAGGCAGTGGACGCTGAAACACAACAGGAAAATCTACCCTACAATTCCAGGAAAACCAGCTCCACCTAATCACCTCCGTTCGAGTTTAAGAATCAAAAATCCTTCAGAAATCCAGCTGCCTTACTCACTGACCCTTATGCAAAATCTCTCTCAGCATTCAACTTAAATCGAGTAAAAAAGCAATGAGAAGCAGTCTCTCTCAAAGCTTCCCGACAACTGTCCAACAATCACGGCTTGTAATAAGGACATCGGGCTATACTGCCACATAACTTGAACAAATGGAAGCTCAGTCTGCTGTGTAATTAATCCAGAGCAGAATGGTGAATTGTATTTCCCATGCCTGTAAAGGAGACTGATCTGAACTGGCAAAACCTGTTGCTCAATGTGACCAGTACAGGACATTTCCTCTTCTTGGTGGAATGCAGAACTCTAGAGGTCAAAAATAACAGGGCCAAACCATCCCACTGCTCTTTTTAGTGTTTTCTCCAAATAGTATTAAAAGTACATCACATAAACAAAGCCTAGCAGGAGTTCACTTAAAAGCTGAGGCAGCTTCATGAATCATCTAGTTGTACAGGAAAGAATTCCCTTCCTAATAAATACAACAGAGCAGTAAGCCACCTCTTTTTGTTTAGAAGGTAAAATACTGGTAACTGCAGTTTTATAAAAAAAAAATGTTGCAAAATTATCAGCGTACAAGTAAAGGAAAAGCACCAATAAAATACAGATTGACCCAAGAGCACCATGTAAAATGCCTGACTAATCCTGATTGATTTGAGGTTATACCAGACATTTGGACTCCAACAAAGGTGTTAAAAGATTCATGTTAAAGTGAAAACAGCAGGAAAGAATTGCTTCCTGGTGTTTTCTGTTTTTCATGTTGCAATGACTTCTTTCATGTAGTTGCAGCACAGCATAGTGAAAGCAAACATACCTTAGATCTTTGGACATAAGGATTCAAGGCACACATTCTCTTTGGTCTTTCCCCATATGAGTCTGTGATTTGTTCACAATAGAATAAGAAACATTGTGATTATTTAATTTCCTATACATTTCACATCCTTAAAACAATGGACTGGAGCCCTTATCAACATATGCCATTCAGAATTTTTTTTAAAAAAGATTTTTTTCCTTTATTCACAGTGGGACAACTTCAAAATTATTCGAATCACTGGAAAAGATGACAATCCTGGGCATCCCTCCTGCCTGGCAAGTGCTCTAACTGACTGGTAATAAAGCGAGTCTGAGGCTTGGCTCCTCTTGCTAAAGCCACTACAGAGAGAGAGAGAGAGAGACAGGAGTGAACAAGTGGGCACTGTGGCCTGGTGGTTAGAGCACTGCGATGGGAGACTCAGGATCCTGTTTCCCAGCTGTGCAGACACTCATTTATTCAGAGTGTAACAATTTCAAAAGGACAGGTTGGAGGCCTGCAACCCATGGCCTGAGGCACTCACCTAAAAAGGTGGCAGATGTTTGCTCACTTTTCTTCTTCCCAACAGGCTAAGAGAGAACTTGAACTGTCTCTCCTATACCCCTAGTGGGTATGCTAACCACTAAGCTACAGGGTATGAGGAAAGCTACTTTCCTCTGTCCCCGCTTCTTGGTAACAATATAGGTGCTTACCACCAAGAGACATTTTGCAGTGGAGCATCCCAAGCCATATCCCTGCAGCCAGGAGTTAGGCACCTATCTCTGAAGTGGGGAAGGGGTTAGCATGCAAGGTGGCTCATTGCCTAGGGTGCTGGCTTTTGTGTATTGCAGTCGAGGGCCGGCCTCTCTCTCTCTCTCTCTCTCTCTCTCTCACCCTATACATTGTATAGATGCTTAACTCAGGTATTGGGAATCGCAGTGATTTTCTAGGGGCCCCTCTCTCTGTGCCTCACTTCCCACTCAATGAACACTGGGATGTCAGAGGTATCTGAAGACTGGGACTTGCATGCAGCCTTGCACTCTTTTTGTGTAGTAAGAGACGGATAGAATCCAACCCTGTCACTAGCAGCACTTTCCTACTTCACAGAGCTGTTGTGAGGACAGCTACAATAGAGATGGTGAGGTGCTCAGATACATGTGGTAGGGAGGGCCAAATAGATTATCTAGAACACCAGTATGCAAATCTCCCTTTCTAATTTAGCTTATGACGACTCTGTCAAACCAGTTATGCAAATTAAGAACATGAAAGTTTCCAGAGTCCCACCCCCTTATAACAGCAGCAAAGGATAGTGGGAGAAAGATGCTTCAGATCTCACTAAAGAGCTCTATTGTGATCCAAGTCACTTGTGGCATTAGGGGGGAGATTTTCATATACATTCAGTGTGAGAGCCATCAAGACCATAATCCTTTTCACTTTCCTCTCATGAGCCAACTATAGACTTCAGTGGGGTTATTCATTTAGGCAGTCCATATGCTGCAAAGTGGATTTTTGGAACAGCTTTATGCTTACTGCATGGGACATCTTCAAGGTAGGAAAATACCACTGTGCACAACACACGCCTGGGTGGTTAATATGAAGAAAAGATTAAAAAAATTGAAGTATTTGCTCCCAAAAGCAATTTTTTCTACAGTGCCCCCTTGGGCACATTAGCATTTCCTAGTTTTCATTCAGCCCCTTTAATGAAAGCTAAATAGTGCATCTGTGGGACTGTTCACCTCAGCTTGCCTGCTGCTCTACCATTAACTCAGCATTTTGAACATTAGACACCTTTCCTGGAAATGTCTGCTAGCCTTCCCTCTTTGTATTCATTTCCTGTGGACATTCATGACATTGTGGCTAAGTCTACACTACAGAGATCTTTTGAAAGAAGCTCTTCTGGAAAAACTTCTTTCAAAAGACAGAGTGTCCACACACAAAAAACGGATGAAAAAAGCGATCTGCTCTTTCGAAAGAGAGCATCCACACAACCCCTGCTCTTTCAAAAGAACAGGCTGGGGATCAAAAGTGAAGAATATTCTTTCAAAAGAAGGGCCTGTGGAGCATCTACACATGTTTTCTTCTGAAAGAAGCTTTCGAAAGGGGGCACTCTTCCTGAAATGGGAAAGGAAGAGCGATTTCAAAAGGAGTGCCACATTCTTTCAATTTACTTTTGAAAGAATGCTTTGTGTATGTAGATGCTCCATGGGCTCTTTCAAAAGAGACCCCTTTTTCCAAAAGAACTTGCTAGTGTAGACACAGACTGTGTGGAGAGGGAGTAGTGTCACCAAAGTACACCTTCCGCACCTTTAGATGTCAAAGATAAGTCTTTAACGTGTAAGGAGGAAAAGCGCGTATTGCTGACGACAGGATCTCCAGTGGTTTTGTTCTTCAGCACTTTGGTTCGCAGAATCCATGGCCATCCACTCCACCACTGTATGGAGAGGATTTGACACAATTTGGTTCTGCTGAGCAAGTAAAGTTTTTGCCCACCCCTCTATTTTTCACCTGAACAGCCCAGTTTCAGCTAGTGCTATTGGGTGCCATTTGACAAGCCTTGATGTTTGTTTTATTTTTTTAATCTGAGTTGGAAGAGGAAATGCAGGGAGCTGGGCCAGGCCTCAACAGGCTGGTTGCCAGCCATTAGATAGGCTATAAACCCTATAAAATCTAGGTCCCCTTCTCAGACTGTTGCTCCGGCATAGGTCATCAGCTCTCTCCCTAACTTCCAGTACCTTCTACTTACCAGCTGGCCCTGCAGATCAGCACCTCCCTGCTGCCTCAATGAGCTGTTTTGTGGCATTCAGAAGGCTTGCAGGGAGGTGGGGAGCGAGGGAGGAAAGAGGGCAGAACTGGTTAGTGGAGGCAGGACAGAGATGGATCAAAGTTGGGAAGAGGGTGAAGCTTGGGTGAAGGGGGTGGAATCAGGGCAGGTTCTGTGGCAGATGACGGGGCAGGGGGGAGAATTGAGCACCCCCTGGCATTTATGAAAGTGGACACCTAGGGCTCCCTGCCCACAATGGAGTTAAAGAAGATTCAGAAGCAATTTCATGTGACAGTTTTTCAATAAAAGTTAAAATACTTTTCAGGTATGAAAACAACAAGGAGGGAAGGGACGCATGTGAGCACATTTCGAAGTTTATTAATGAAATGCTGAAGTACATATGCAGCGCCTCATTAGCATGCGGGCGGCTGCGGCACTTCGAAATTGACGCGGCTCGCCCCGACGGGGCTCCTTTTCAAAAGGACTCTGCCTACTTCGAAGTCCCCTTATTCCTGTGAGCAGATGGGAATAAGGGGACTTTGAAGTAGGTGGGGTCCTTTCGAAAAGGAGCCCCGTCGGGACGAGCCGCACGGCGGTGAGCCGCATCAATTTCAAAGTGCCGCGGCTGCCCGCATGCTAATGAGGCGCTGAATATGTATTTCAGTGCTTCATTTGTAAACTTCAAAATGGCCATTTGCATGGCCATTTCGAAGTTTGGGGCTAGTGTAGACATAGCCATAGTGTGACTCACTGGTCCAATTTTACTACTGTTCTGTTGAGCCTGACAAATCTTAATTGCAGAAACAGCATGTGCTCTTTGGCAGTCCTGGTGACTTACTGAAGGAACAAGTATATGGTACTTGATTTACAACAATGACTAGATTATGAATTGTGCCATCAAATATGAGATTTCCTTTGCTCAAACCTGACAGTATCTTTCTAAACTTCAAAGTGAGCCATTCACAAAAACTCCTCTCCTTCACAGTATGTCCAAGGTACTCGTAATCTTAAAGGAAATGAAAAGCTACCACCCCATCCGGCTTAACTATTATACAGGACATACATGCTTTTAAAATTCCCCTGTGATCAACGGAGCCAGGAGCTCAGCAACTGTGTTTATTTTTTGGCAAAAGAAAAGGAATAATTCTTTTGTTAGATTGTTAAACTGACAGGAAAACACAGAATTCTAGTTTGACAACTGAAAAGACAGGGAATTATTAGAAAATCAATAATGAAAAGGGTGACAGATTGATTCCTCATATGCAAAAAAGAGAGGAGAAATAGAATTGTGTGTGTTCCCGGGTACTGAATGGATAGAGACAACATAGTACTTGGACCAAAGAATGAGATGTTCTGACTCCTTTTACAGCAGTTCTACCATATCAATGATGCACTACAACTTCTGCTCATCGTCATGTAAAAAACCTTTTGTAACGAGTAACTAACAAGAGCTGGTTTAAACTGCTTTAAAGCAACAGGAATAGGAAAAAAATATGTTTCAGTCTGAAAAACAAAACGCAAAGGCTGGGATTAATAAAGGAGCCTTAGAGAACTGGAATTCCAACTGCAAAAGCTGGAAATTAGTACAACCCTATTTTACATTTGAGATTAGAGACAGAATCTAAATCTGAAATCCAAAATATCCTACAACTAAGGGCAAATTTGAATTTCATTCCCTGCTTTGCAGCCTTTGTTTATGGACAATTCAAATGTTGTGTTACCTTCTCTTGGTATGATGTGCCATAAGCCTTAACCTAGCATTAGTCTCCCTCATTAATAAAGGTCTTACTATGAGGAGTTCTGATTTCCCTTACTCACGCACTTCCCTGATTCAACTTATTGGGATGTAAGGATCGCACATACTTACGAGGGCAGTCCTACTCAGAGATTCTCATACTACCGCTACCACTATGGCATCTCAGTGCCCTAAATTTTCTGTTTGTAAAATATTTTAACATAAACCTTGGCCAAGCTACAGAACAAAACTGATTTCGTGTATTATATTAAAAGTGTCTACATTGATGGTAACCAAAGAATATATTTTAGCAGAGTACCAGGTTTCTTAGTTTTGCTGTATATAAAAACAGTGATGTAAATAGGAAAGGATTGTTTTATAAAGAGCATGTCCCATCTTACTCATGCAAAAAGTTCAGGTAACTAGCGCTGTGTGGCCAAGTTCCTTTGTTTTCTGGCAAATACTGAACTGAGTTTAAAGACTCAAAATTCTCAGGATCTCTGTTCTGGGTCATTTAGATCTCATCTCATTTTTGATTGGGGATTTGATACAGTCAACTGACAGTGTGCAAAAAGCAGCCAATATCTTCATCTGATTGTGTAACTATTTTAAAAAGAAAATAGCTTCTCCAACCTAGAAGACCCAGAATTAGGATATTTTCCTATGAATCTCTGAAAATAATGTCATGGTTTTTGCTATAAAAGAGTGCCATGATAAATCAGTGATTAGTGCATACGTAGGTCTGGTTCACTAGTTAGGTTTTGTGCTTTTTGGTCTATTGTTCTTGCCTGCCTCCAGTGTTCCATTTCAAGAAGACGAGGATGAACTTTTGGTTCTACTTGGCTAACTATGCTATAGTGATGACTATTTTAAAAAACTAACCTCTACAGAACAGCCATTGGTTTAGAATGTTTTTCTGCTGACCCTCTCCCCCGTCATCCAATGGATAGTTAGACCTGATTTGGTGTCAGATTGAGAGTGGGTCTGAGGGGAAGGGACTCAGATGGTCAAAAATAAGCCTGTGCATTGTCTACTTTGAGTGCAAGTTCCACATGCCTTTTAAAACTTCCACTCCTGAAACTCATGAGAGTTTTGGGTGCACAAAGAAAGTGGGATCAGGTCCAAAGTTTCTTAACAAAGAGGGGGAATATGTTACAGTAATATATCAGCACAGATGGATTTGAAGCTGGGCATCTGGATTTATGAATAAGTCCCAACAAGGTCTTTGGAATGACTTCAGCCACCACATGTTCCTGGTCAATTCATTCTTCCATCCCACATCTATTCTTAGGGGCCATGCCTTTTCTTATGAAAATTAATTTTTAAATGAATAAGTCATTCAAGAGCTCATTGCTAGACTAAACTATTTCCATTATCAGCATGTCATTGTAATTGCAATTTAAGGGCCTCATACTGAAAGTCTTTTTTCCATGTTGTAATGAAACCACATTTGGCAGAAAAGGAAATGTCCACTAGGTGCAAGTAGTACCAATATGAGTTCAATTGGTATGCCTGTATTCATTTTAACTGTTTAAACAGTTTCTCTTTTTGTGAAAAGCATTAAGACAATAAACTGAATGTACATGTAGTAAAAATAGTAAAAGAAATGCTAAGCGCTTTAACAAAAAAACAAAACAAACACACAAAGACCCAATCCTGCAAATCTTGGGATGTACTTTTGAAACAGTTTTCCTTTATAGTCCCTTTGAACTGGGCACTACATGTACATGAGTCCCTTCTGCATTTTCCTCATTCTTGCCCATTACAGAGTGAGTCATTTTCATCCTCTCCAGCTCGTTACGTCCTAGGCACACCAAGTATTGCTCACAACAAGGGCATTAATCTCACTCATGGGCTACGTCTACACGTGCACGCTACATCGAAATAGCTTATTTCGATGTAGCAACATCGAAACAGTCTATTTCGATGAATAACATCTACACATCCTCCAGGGCTGGAAACATCGATGTTCAACTTCGACGTTGGGCAGCACCACATCGAAATAGGCGCTGCAAGGGAATGTCTACACGCCAAAGTAGCACATATCGAAATAAGGGTGCCAGGAACAGCTGCAGACAGGGTCACAGGGCGGACTCAACAGCTAGCCACTCCCTTAAAGGGCCCCTCCCAGACACAGTTGCACTAAACAACACAAGATCCACAGAGCCGACAACTGGTTGCAGACCCTGTGCATGCAGCATGGGTCCCCAGCTGCAGCAGCAGCAGCCAGAAGCACTGGGCTAAGGGCTGCTGCACACGGTGACCATAGAGCCCCGCAGGGGCTGGAGAGAGAGCGTCTCTCAACCCCTCAGCTGATGGCCACCATGGCGGACCCCGCTATTTCGATGTTGCGGGATGCGGATCGTCTACACGTGCCCTACTTCGACGTTCAACTTCCAAGTAGGGCGCTATTCCCATCCCCTCATGGGGTTAGCGACTTCGACGTCTCTCTGCCTAACGTCAATTTCAACTTCAAAATAGCGCCCAACACGTGTAGCCGTGATGGGCGCTATTTCGAAGTTGGCGCCGCTACTTCGAAGTAGCGTGCACGTGTAGACGCGGCCATGGAGTGGATTTATAATGATGGCTTAATTTTGCCGTTTGACAAACTACTGCACTAGTGCATGTATATGCCAATGAGGAACTCTTAAGAAATGGGGCATGCTGCATAACAGAGCAGGGTGAGCCTTCTGTACACCAGTCTCTTCTGCAAGAAACAGTGAATGCATTTAGTTCATCTGTCAGTGGAAATTAAACAAAACAAAAAACAAAAAAAGCCAAACTTTAATTCTGATCTTTTTCTGGCCTTTGCATTAAATAAACTGATTATTTCTTGGAACAGAAGTGGGTAATACTTAGTGTTCTTATTCTTTTAGGAGTGCTCTCAAAGAAATGAGGACAGAAGCCCAGAGAGCTCTTGGGCACCTCAAAATATAAATTGATATAACACTGGGTCGAAGTGAGGAATCTGTAGTTGCATTAGCTGGGTGCGGTAAGCCTCAAAAGGCTTGGTTTCTAGCTGCAGTGTTGATGTGATAACGCCGAGTGACACTTATATCAGCATGCCAGCCCCGTAGACTCCATGATCTAAACAGAGTATGGAAGCCAGCTGCATGCCAAACTGGCTGATATTTGGGTTAGGGTCTCAGAAGAAAAGATTTTTCTTGGTCAACTGCTTTTTAATAAGCATGCTCTGAACTTCCATCCAAGCCCTGGGAACTATTTACATCTGTACAGGTTCCATTACAGAGCACTCCTATAAAAACCTTCTGTGCCCCCTGGATATTCCTACAGAAGCAGCTCAGGACACAACCAGTCTATGGAATCCCCAGCAAAAAGGGCCCCCTGGGAGTTATGCTGTTCAGGACCCATAAAGAGTATGCAAAAAGTGATGAGTCAGAAATATATATCAGCTTCCAGCCAAACACAGGCAGGCCACCGATTTTTTGGGGGGGAAGGAGGGGCATGTTTGGCTTGCCATGTAGTCTGTATGAGCAAATCCTACCCTAGATCGAAGTTTTCTGTAAATCAACACTCACTTAACCCATAAACTACACAGAGATCAGATGGAGCAGTGCAACATTGAGTTTATGAACCCCATTATAAGGCTTTTTGAATGATATGGAATTGTGTTTACCTTGACACTGAAATGTAAGAGTTAAATTGGTTAGTGTCATTTTATCAGTTAAACTGATTGACACACAAACTCCTCATGGGAAAGGCTTAAACCTCCTCATTTAAGCTCCTCTTGACATACAAAATCATTTTTAATCCCCACCTTCATATGGTAGACACAGACATTTCATAAAAGATGACTCCATAAATTAGATCCTCCTGTGATAGTAGTAGTCATAGTTCCATGCAAATCCATGAAACTATAAGCCACAAATGCCAGCTGAGGATCTGGCCTCACATGAGTGTGCCAAGGGGAAGCAAGAAGTATTGCTGCTGAACTTATAGTATCTGAAGTGGTTTCAGGTTATTGTGCCCAACTAGCAATGCCATGAGATTGGTATTATCAGAGGCTTTTCTGTCAAAACGAAGGTAGAGGATACAGAAGAGTGGCTAAGATGCCTTGAAAGAGTTTTTGGCCCAGACAAGGAAATGAGATCAAATGGCATGGTCACACTTCTCAGAGCTATTGTTTCGGGTTCTCTACACACAAAGGCAAACGATATGGCATCAGTGTGCACTGGAATCACTGCTGAGGTTCAAATTAAAAAAAAAAAGTGAAAGTCCAGGACAGCTCAGTGGTTACAGCATTGGCCTTGTAAACCCAGGGTTGTGATCTTAATCCCCAAGGGAACCTTTCAAGGGTCTGGGGCAGGTTAGATTTAAAAAAAAAAAGTCTCTCAGAGATGGTGATAGGTCCTGCTGTGAGGGTAGGGGACTGGACTTGATGACCTCTCGAGGTCCTTTCCTGCTCTAAGAGAGATGTATATCTCCATGTTTCTACAAATTGAGCAGCCCAATTTTATTTTGGGGTGGGGGATTTATGCAGGAAGTTCCATGATCAAAGAATTGCAGAATACCCTGGACCTTAGTATTCTTACTGCCATTTTTCAAATGGAAAAAAGAGAATCAGAGCAGCTTAATGATTTGACCTAAGACCACATCTGTGACAACAGGAAGTCTGTAGGACTAGACCTCAGCACTCTTACTCCTAGTTCTGGATATGAGTCCTTGACCATATTCAAAGTATTCTCTCAGATTGCTAACTTAATTTGTATTTGGCAAAACCTCTGTTTTTCTCTTCACTTTTGAAAAACAAATATAAAAATCCAGATGGAAAGGGGTGGTTTTATGGCATTCTGCTTAATTCTATTAAAAAGTATGGCATTAAGGCCTTTTGTGGTTCAGGTACCCTGAAATAAATCTATCAGGCTAAATTCCCTCCATCAAAAATAGTAGAGAGTTACTTTCAAAGAGGCTGTGAGCCAGGAGCTCCCTGAGCTGATCTCTTCCAATGACCAAAAACCAGATTGTTTCCTCCTCACTAGCATAGACATGAGGTGCAAAAAAAAAAAAAAAACACACCTTGGAGATGAAACTCCTAAGGAGGTAAGTTTATAGGCAACAGCACAAGCATCACTTAAATATTTAATGTTGAAAGAGGAGTTGAAGCTAGGGGAAGTAATTCTTCATTTGTTTAGGATAATTTGCAGATGAACTATATTTACTTCTGCATTTCCTCCCCTCCTCCGCCAGCCCTTGTTTTAAGAGGATCAGATAGAAACTGGAAGTAAAACAACAATTATACAAATAAAATAAGGCAAAATCCTCATGTCTGAATTAAAATGAATTACCAGGAGAGAGTTTAAAGAAGAGAGGTTTCCTATCCCCCTCACACTTAAGAGTATTTTATATTACTATCTTTGCTATAAAACACTTTCAATACAGTGAAGAGACTATTTAAAAGACAGACATGGAAGAGCCTATTTAAAAAAAAAAAGAATCCCCTGAGAGCTTTACAGCAGCCTGGCTACTATTCTATTAGTCATCATCTCAGTCCAAAACCTGCCTCATTTAAAAGTTTCTCATTAATTCCCCAGCACTGACATGCTCTTCACAATTCTGCTCCCTCTGTGGAGCATGGACATTGGTGTAGCTCACTCATGAGGAACACAGAAATTATGACTGCAGGGCTGGCTGTGAGTTTACTAAGGGAGCTTTGTTCTCTCTTCCAGCCCACCAAGTTTTCCCCATTTTCCCTCCCTTCTTTTGAAAATCAACTGCTCAGACACTAGCCATCCACACACACAACCCTCCTCTTCTCCTTCCTCTTAACCCCATCCTCATAGACGGACATACCTACATCAAGAAGTAATTCTCTGGATGGGTGATTTTTAATCATTGTCCCTAACTGGCAGCACCAGGGATTAAACTATGGTTCATTCAAGAAATAGCTTTTATACATGTCAACTCCCTGGGGTGCTGAACTCTAGAAACTTTGTCTTTTGCTACCTCTGCTCCATGTCTTGCAAAAACCTACTTGTTGAGGGTTGTGCTACACATATTTGCAATCTATATAGGGTTCCAGAAATGGGATTAACTGCCACAGGTCATTTCAAAGAGCATTAGAGTCATTCCTCTCACAGTTTAGCAATACGGGCCAGGCTTCATCTTTTTGGCGCCTCAATATTTATTCACTTATATTCATTTTAAGGTTAAATTTTAATGCATGCTAAAGAATAGGTTATGAAAATGAACCATAATGCCACTATATCATCCCTGTTATGAATTCAGAAGTAGTCAGATGTGACTCACTGCTGGAAAAATCAGCTGATTAAGCCAGTATCTAAATCTAGCACAGTTTTAAGCTTGAGGACTGGGTAAAAAAAGTAATATATGATCTGCTCTTGTCCTGTTATGTAAAGATACTCATGCATATCTTTAACAAAGTACTGCAAAAAAATCACAAGTAAGTTACTTTAGCAAGAATGGATTTCCTCCTTCTAATTGATTTTTCCACAAATAATGCAGAAAGCTTTGCTATTTATAATGCAAACATTGGTATACTCTGTTATCCATGGGAACTAAGGCATTTGATGGCTTTTGGGTTGGGTTTTTTTCCTAGATTGTATAATTGGAGTGAGTTTTTGTGGCATATAAAAATATTCATTGGATTTTGTAAGAGGCGAGCACACAGTGCAAGCTGCTTTCCTGTAGGTCAGCCAATGCTCCTCAGTCCTGAGTTATAACACCTCTATTATTCTAGACCTCAGTCTCTACTATGTATAAAACACTAACTGTGCTGAACTGTGTGGGGTGGCTGCTAACAAATCTTCATCAGGAGCTAAACTGAGACGTCTATCTTGTTTCACTTGCCACTTAAATCAGATTACAACCTAAGCCTTTAGAGGTGAAAGAGATTGGAAACTAAATACATACTATCACTTACCTTCCACCCATCAGGAGCCAATTGTTTTGAAATGTTAGGAAGAAAATGAATATTTTATTTTTAATATATAATTGAACTGGATTTTTAGTTCAAGGGTATGGCAACACTTCAAGCTGGAAGTGAGAATCTGATCTTGATGAGACCTACTGGCACTGTCTCTCATTAAACTAGTGAGCAGAAAAAAAAAAAAAAGAAAGAAAAAAGAGAATGTAACTGAGGCAGAGTGAGTGGGGGAGAAGCTAGGTACCTGAAATATGTGCATAGGATATCTGATATTTATGTACCCAGTGTGGCTAGCAGTGTTCCCTGTAAGATGAGTGCTAAGGTGGCTTCCCAGGAGAGATTCAGGTGCCATCCAGCTGATTAGCAGAGCATCCAGAGCAGGCAGCATGTGTTTCTGTTGGTGGCACGCATCCCCATATGCCTCGTACCCTAAATTTATTCCACCTACAGATGTTAAAAATAAGAGGGAACACCAGTGGCCAGACCTTCCCACCACTTGTACTGCTGCTAATGCACTCTATTTTTATCCTACTAGCTTGCAGTACAGTGTACCCAATAACAAAAGGCAAATATGTTCCATGTACCACTTATGTTACTGTAAGTTATTTTGCCACATATAACTACCACTGTTCAAATAAGCATATACATTGCCAAGATATACAGCTTTATGTTATGTGAATGCCTGTGGTTATGAGGAAGGAAAGTTACAGAAACCAGCACTTCCTGTAAACCAAAGTTCATTGAATGGGATCCTGCTCAACACTGAGCACTCATTACCCTCACTCGTTTCTTGCCTCAGACAATGGGACTTGTGTGCGATTTCACTGGGAGGTGGAGATTTTGCACAGAATCAAGAAAGGAGCTCAAAGTCATCATGCTTCTTTCCCCCAGCAAGTGAGCAGAACATCGAGGATTGACCAGACTAACGTTATGTCTTAAAAACTTCCTTTGTTGGGGAAAACCAGGAAATAATGGGCAGTTTGTAGAAAGTTCACCAGGAGAGAATGATTCTTGAACTAACAAAACCGGATAGGTACTAACTTTAAATTTTTTCCACTAAGGATTAAATATGTAAATCCAGGACTAGGAATTTAAGCATCTAATATGATTAACAAATGTTCTTTGCCTATGAAGCTCCCAGTAATTCAAGTGGAGTTACTCAGGAGTTGTAGATGTGTAACAGAGGAGCATTTGATGGACAATGCCCTGGTTGTATAGCAATGTTCATGGGCATCAAATGAATTCACACACTAGCATTCTGAACAGTGCATAATAAGGAAGGTTGAACCTCCCTAATCTGGTAGTCTCTGGTCCGGCAACATACATGATCCTGCATGATTTTATGTAGCCATATGTCCAATTTTCATGGATGTGGCCAAGTTTCCCACCATACCATAAAGTTTGTTTACAGCCACCAGTTCTGGCTCTCAATGTTCCTTGTTATTATTTAGCTCTAATTTACTCCTGCATATCTAAAAGTCCAGGAAGTAGAAGTGTTGGTAATGTGCTGTGCACTATTGACCTCAAAGGGTTCTGCCAGTTCTCTGGTTCATACTTGTCAGGTCCCAAGGAGAGGTTCAACCCATCAAAAAGGTTAAAATCCTTAGGTGCCTAGTTGGTACCAATTTGGCAACAGAACTTGAAGCAAAAGAAAATTTCTCTCTCTCCTTCCACATACTGTCTTACAGATTGACACAAAACGCCCATCACTTTTTTTTTTTTTTTTTTTTTTTTTTTTTTAACACTACACACACACACACTTTGGAACAGATTAAGTGAAGTCACTGTAATATATTTTTCTGACTTATCTTGATCTTAAATTTCTCCACTGTAACTTACCTTATTTTTACTTAAAAACACAACATCTGGACTGCCGAAGTCTCAGCCAGTTCAGCCTGATTCTAATTAAACCAACATGTTATTAAAAATCCTTAGACATTTTAGTGTGTAGAAGTTACATTACAAATGCTAAATATTTAGCATGTAAAACAGCAGCTGATCTTCAATTACCCCAGCATTACAAGTAGTTCACGTATTAGCACTACTGTTAATTGTTACTTAGACACCTGGTTGAATAATTTGTTAATAACGTCATGTATGATGCGGCATGAAGCTACAATGTTACAGAAACTGATGGGTTTCTGGGGAAAGAAAGACATGTTAACACACATATTTCTTGGGTAGATCAATTTTTCATGCTGGTCAGCATTGACAATTGTCCTTGTAACTTCCCCTGTCTTTGTACCAGGAGCCTTGGCCTATGATGCAAGGTGCTAAGAAGGAGGTTGAGCTAACAGATGGTGTGACTACAACCATAGTAGCTTTCCTTTCTTAGGATTGTTGTTATTCTGTAGATATGCTGATTTTGGCCAGTGCTAGGCTTGACTGGTGGGGTACTGCTCTTAGGAGGTGGCTTCAGGATGATGCAGGTCTCTTCCTCCTTGGTCCTCCTCTCCTCCAAATGCAGATTCTGCACCCAAGTATGTACGTAATTATTGCAAAAACTGACCAATCAAAAAAGAAATTCACAACTCAGGACCTCCAAAATCCTGTCTTAAAATTCACGAGATTGAAAAAAAAAATTGTAAGTTTAGTAAGTTTGAGATCTTTTTACATGCCTTTTGGGGTTTCTCAACTACCATGAGAGCTAAAGACTCACTTAAATATACTAATAAAAACAAAGCTGAGATTCTCACTTAACTGTCTGCCGGGGGAGTGAGGACTCTTAGGCTATGGCCACACAGCCAAATTATTTCTAGATAACAGCTGTTATTTCAAAATAACTTTGCTGTCTTCTACGCTATGCACATGCTATTTCAAAATCAATTCAAAATAGCACCTGCTATTTCAAAATCAGCCAACCTCATTGCAGGAGGAATAGAGCCTATATTGAAATAAGCACTATTCCTGTCTTACTAGTGCCTATTTCAAAATAGGGACTATTTCGAAATAAACACTGTATGTGCAGAGGCTGTATTTCAAAATAAGTGCTATTTCAAAATATTTTTGGCTGTGTCTACACATGCCCCTCCCTTTTGGGAAGGACATGTTAATAAGGCACTTTGGAACAGATTTATGGGCCACTGACATGCATATTCAGTGCCTCATTAGTAAAATGGCAGTCAATATGTATCTGGAAAGAGGTACAATGAAATCTCTATAGTTAGGCCCCAATGGGCTTTAGTAAGAAAGCCTTGGAAGGAAGTTTAAAGGATTAGCATTTTATCATTTCTTAGGCTATGTCTACACTGGAGAATTTTCAGCTGAATCAGTGCAATCTCTTGTATATCCACTCTATGCTAATGGGCGAGAGCTCTCTTGTCAATGTAATTAACCACTCCTCTGTCAACATGGTGTTGTGCACACTACCACTTGTGCCGGCCACACTTATGTCATCTGGGGAGTAGGGGCTGGTTTTCTGCACCCTTGAGCTGCATAAGTTTTGCCAGCGTAAGTGGGTAGTTCACATGTGGCCTTAACAATAGCTCTTTCAATCCCTTCTACTCAATCTGTCCTTCAGTCCTTTTTTTATTTTACCTGAAGCTTTTTCTGCCTTAAACCATCCACCTTCCTCTACCTTCTGTTTCTTCAATTTTATGGTTTACAGCCACAGATGAGCCCATCCCCATACTCAGTCCTCCACCCAAATTCCTGATCCTTCCAGCTTTCATGTGGTGTTAGGAATATTCTTCTCATTCTCTTCAGAGCAGAAAGCAAAGTGTCGCTCAGATGGACTGCTGTGTAACAGGAGGCAAGGGTGAGAGAGCTCTGATAGTTTTGGTCAGAGATCTAGACCTCACTAGTGCCACAACCTTGGGAAAGGCACCATAGCATTGTTCTTAGGGCGACCATATCTCCCTGTCCCAAATACAGGACAGGGAACTATGCATGGGAGGGGTGGCTCCTCCCGGCTCCACCAAACCCCAGGGAGCTGGTGCTCCCCACATCCCCAGTCCCAGGGGAAGTGGCAGCCATCGGTGC
This sequence comes from Carettochelys insculpta, assembly GCF_033958435.1. Taxonomy (NCBI): domain Eukaryota; kingdom Metazoa; phylum Chordata; order Testudines; family Carettochelyidae; genus Carettochelys; species Carettochelys insculpta. The sequence goes on from NC_134137.1 coordinate 145,327,791, forward strand.
TCCCAACCCAGAGCCCTGGGGAAGTGACTGATGTTAAACACCACACCACATCATTTATCCAGATAGCTATTTATCCAGCCTTCAGCAGTCAGCATCCAAATGCCACCAAGTCATTAAGGGGTTTTAACCTCACAACATCCTGAAGGTGCAGGAAAGGATTATCCTCACTTTACAGACTGGGGAATCAAAAGATAGGGTAGTTTAAGAGATTTGTCCTAGGCCACACATGGTCCGTCTTTACTGCAGAGTGACCAGCATCTGGGTCAGAGCACTCAGATTAGCCTTGCTTGGATGTGAGCAATCATACTAAAGAGCTGCATCTACACCAGCGAGTACTTTCAAAATTTCAGGCCCTCTTTCAAAAGGCAGCGTGGAGCATCTACACACACAGCGCGCTCTTTCAAAAAGAACGTTGAACGAACAAGCCCCAGCTTTCAAAATGGCTCTTCCTAACTGGAAACAGGAAAACCCACCCCCTTTCAAAAGGCTCTTTTGAAAGAATGTGCGTAGATGCTCTGCAACCTGCTCTTTTGAAAGAGCAGGTCACCATGGCACCAGCCAGCTGGGACATGGAAACATGTTGCCCGGCGCCTGCAGGGCTCTATGGTCCATGCACGCCGCAGTCCTTAAAGCCGCAAGGACCCAGAAACCCTGTTGCAGGAAGCGGACAGCATGCAGGCAGCAGCCATTGTACATGCTGTCCCTGCATGCCCCAGGAAGACTCAGAGCAGCCCCAGGAGCACCATGGCCAGCAACCAGTGACATGAGGAGCCCCAGGGCCCTCCCTCAAGTGTGCCCAGGGCTCGCAGGGGGCCAGCCATGTGGGTAAAAAGCGAGCCCCCTCCTGTACTGAGCATGAGCTCAGGGACCTCCTGGGCCTCTGGCAGGAGGAAGAGGTCCTCCGGGAAATGGGCATGAAGCGGCCGGCTTTGCCTGGCTTGCAACAGCCTCTCCTCCCGGGGCCACACTGTCCACACTCCTGACCAGGTCAGGAGTAAGATTAAGAAGCTGCAGCAGGGATATGCCCTGGCCAGGGACTCAGCCAGAGACAGCACCTGCATCCTGCCCCTTTTATAAAGGAACCAAGTAGCCTCCTTGGACCCAGAGACCCCACCTGCTGTCCTAGACACCGCTGCCTAAAGAGTCAAAATGAAAGGATTTAACATTAAAATGAATGTACATTCCAAATTGTTCCAATAGTTTGAATAAATTTTAAGCCCTTCCATTGCATGCGAAATCTCAGTGTTCAGCTTTACACCATGCCAATCCAGCACATCAATCCTGGTCACAGAAATTTCAGAAGTTTCTGCTGAACGAAGATTTTGGTTTCTGACCGGCTCCACAGGAACAGAACCAGTCAGTCAATTTTACTTTGTAGCTTTAGAGTACTGAATATGAACTGTTTAATTTTTAGCAGAGCTAGTGGTTCCCTGGAGGCACTTTATAAATTTACACTGAAGGTTTAGGAATGTTCCACTGAGCAGTGATACACCTGTCTGAATATTCCCTGGGGATGCATATCCCTGCACTGTAACTCTTTTGTAATTACTAGGCTTGTGCAAAGTTTCCAAGGAAGGGCTGCATGGCTTTCCCTAACATGGAGCTGCACCCCCCTCCAGAGCCCTGCCTGTGCAGGATCCACAGAAACTCTAGAAGAGGGCACATTTGGGGACAGCAAAGAGCAGTCAGTAATGGACTGGAAGAAGGAAGTGATATGCCCGGATTGATCTGCATGCCAATAATTAGCTCTTGTGACAAGCACCAGATTGGCAATGCAACAAGTGGCCCAAGTTACAGTTGCTGGCAGAAGAGGATAGGCAAAAAGACGTTCCCCTTCATCACTGAGTAGGGGTGACTCTGGCTTAGAGTGCCTTACACTGAGCACAGTATTGCAGAATTAGGGCTACCCAAAGAAATGAAGCAGAAGTCCACACTGTTAAAGAGCCCAGACTTTAATGCACCCACAGCTAGAGTGACCATCTCACCCATTTTTACTGGGTCCGTCCCTTATTTAAGCTGTCTGACAGGTGTCCCAACTTAAAAAAAGGGCAAATTCTCCCGTATTGTCCCATTCTCAGGGCGACAGCCTCCACTGCCAGGAAAGTTTCTTCGCAGGACAGCTTCCTTGTTCCAATGTACAATGGATTTCACAAAAGCAAATTTTGGTAAATGCAGAGAGCTGGTAGGTAAGGTCCCAAGGGAAGCAAGATTAAGAGAAAAAAAAAAAAAAACACAACTGAAGAGCACTGGCAGTTTTTCAAAGGCACATTAGTAAGGGCCCAAAAGCAAGCTATATTGCAACATAGGCAAGTTAGAAAGTATGGTAAAAGACCGGCCTTGGTTTACCCAGGACATCTTGCAGGACCTCACAATCAAAAAGGAGTCATAAAAAGTGAAGATTAGGAAAAATGACAGAAGATGTATATAAGCAAACAATACAAGTATTCAGGGGCAAGATTTGAAAGGCCAAGGCACAAAAGTGAGCTTAATCTAGCTAGAGACAAATGGGAACCAGAAGTCATTCTATAAATATATTAGAAGCAAGAGGAAGACCAAGGAAAGGGTAGGCCCACTATTCAGTCAGGAAGGAGAAACAATATTAGGAAACTTGGAAATGGCTGAGGTGCTTAATGATTTTTTTTGGTCTTCAACAAGAAGGCCGATGCAGAAATGCCTAACAATGTATGCTAGTGGGAAGGGGGTATGTTTAGGAGGATAAAATTAAAAAAAAAAAAATTAAAGATTACTTAGAAAAAGCATTTGAGGTCTGCAAGTCACCATGGTCTGATGAAATGCATCCTAGAATACTCAAGAAGCTGATAGAGGAGGTTTGTGAGCATTTAGTTATCTTTCAAAAGCCCTGGAAGTCAGGAGAGATTCTGGAAGACTGGAAAAGAGCCAATATAGTTCCCATCTACAGAAAAGGGAGGGAAAAAAGACACCAGGAAACTACAGACCAGTCAGTTTAACTTCTGTGCTGGGAAAGATAATTGAGCAAATAATTAAGGAATTTATCTGCAAACGTGTGGAAGAAAATAAGGTGATAGGTAAAAGCCAGCATGGATCTGTGAAGAACAAAATCATGCCAGAGCAATCTGATAGCTTTTTTTGACAGGAAAATAAGTCCTGTGGATAAGAGAGAGGCAATGGATGTGGTATACCGAGACTTTGTTTGTTTCAAATGCCTTACCAATCTCGCATGATCTTATCAATAAACTAAGCAAATACAACTCCTTAGATGGGGTCACTATAAGGTGGACACATAACTGGTTGGCTAACTGTCCTCAAAGAGTAGTTATTAAGAATTCCCAGTCATGCTGGAGGGGTATAACAAATGGGGTTCCGCAAGGATCTGTTCTGGGACTGGTTCTATTCAATATCTTCCTCAATGATTTAGATATGGCGTGGAGAGTATGCTTATTAAGTTTGCAGATGATACCAAGCTGGGAAGGGTTGCAACTGCTTTGAAGGATAGGCTCATAATTCAAAATGATGTTTAATAAGGACAAATGCAAAGTACTTCACTTAGGAAGGAATGATCACCTTCATACATACAGAATGGGAAGTGGCTGTGTAAGTAGGAGTACTGCAGAAAGGGCTCTATGGTACATAGTGGACAACAACAAGCTAAATGAGTCAATGTGATGCTGTTTGAAGAAAAAAAAAAGCAAACATGATTCTGGGATGTGTTAACAGGAGCACAGTGAACAAGATATGAGAGGTCATTCCTTCACTCTGCTCTGGGCTGATTGAGCCTTGATCGGAGCACTGTGTCCAGTTCTGGGCACCGCAGTTCAAGAAAGAGGTGGAGAAAGTGTAGAAGGTCCAGAGAAGAGCAACAAGACTGGTTAAAGGTCTCGAGAACATGAGCTATGAGGGAAGACAAAGAACTGTGGTTCTATAGTTTAGAAAAGAGAAGACTTAGAGGGGACATGATAGCAGTTTTTAAGTACCTTAAAGAGGGTTATAAGGAGGAGGGAGAAAAATTGTTCTCCTTGGCCTCTGAAGACAGGACAAGGAACAATGGGCTTAAATACAGCAGAAGTTTTTGTTGGACATTAGGAAAAACTTCTTAACTGTCAGGGTGGTTAAAGAATGGAATAAATTACCTAGAGAGGTTATGAATCTCCATCACTGGAAGTTTTAACATCAGGTTAGATATCTATCAGGAATGGTCTAGACAGTACTTGGTCCTGCAGAGAGGGTAGGGAACTAGACTCAATGGCCTCTTAAAGTCCCTTCCAGTTCTAGTGTTCTGTGATTCTATGACTCCCTGATTCCCTTCTCCTCCTGCCAGGAGGCTGCAGAGCCTTATTCTTGGTATCCCCTGCAGAAGGATGTAGAGCCCCCATCCCCTGCTCCTCTTATTGTGAGGCTGCAGTGCCCCCCCATCCCTGATGCCTCACTGAGGGGCAGCAGCCCCTATCACCGAGGAGCCCTAACATGGGGCAGCAGCCCCCAACCCTAGAGGCCAGTGTCCCATATTTGCCATAGGGCAATGGGTCACCCTACCCACAGTATCATGCCCAACTATATCTGCCACCCTACAGCTGGTGGCATGTGGCACCATGAACCGAAAGACCACTTTGTTCCAATTTCTATTCTGCTAACCTCTCTCAAATCACATTTACCTGCAGCGCCATATGATGGGGGAGGGGAAGCATGGTGCCTTCTCCAGGCAGGCAGACCTCCGGGCTGATTCTACACATATTTTCCTTCCACATCAAAATCAGTCAAACCCTCGATTACTATAATTTACCAAGGTGCTTTTTTGCATTCTGTTTTTAAAACAGTTGACAAGCTACCACAAACTGCTACTTGGCGTTAAGATCTACAGATGGTGATAGACATAGCACCTGGCATGCCATTAGCAGTGGGAGTTATCAATAATAGACTAGCCAAAATAAACTAAGAAATTTCCACTGGGCGTTAATCATTCTCACACTTTCAGGCAAGATTTCTTGACTTTATTCTGAGCATAAAGCCAAATATTAAATAATTTATCTATTATCACCTGAAGCTAAGACTAACCTTTTCACCCCAGAACAGTTAAAAAAAAAAAAAAAAAAAAAAAACACCCCATGAACTCCGAAGCAAAAATGATCAAATCCCAAAGCTTCGCTGTCTTGCTTGATTTTCTACAAAGAAACTACTGTGTGAATTTTGCTCTGTGTCAATTCATACCAAGTCATTTAAAATTTATCCTTTAAAAGTAAAGTGGAAAATTCTCTTCACACTGCCTTAAAATACTACTGTAAAGCCATGTCTACACAAGAGAGTTTTGTTGCCAAAACCCTAGGAGTGTCCAGCCTGTCTGGATGTTCCGGTGGGGGAGTGGGGTGTCCCTTGGTCAACACACAGGGCTTCCAGGCATTAGTCAGCCAGGTCTGATGTGCTTCCGTTTGGCTGTTTTGCCGATAGAGTGGCCGGGCAGTCTGTCTGCTCTCTGTCGACAGAGCAGATCACTCTTGAAATCCACATGGCAATTTGGACACTATCTGTTGACAGAAGTTTTGTGGGAAGATATCTTCTCACAAAAGCTTCTGTTGACAAATCCCTGTAATCTAGACATAGCCAGTAAGACTGGAGAAGTGAATTAAATTAGCAGCCTTTCACTCCTGAAGACCTAGGTTATAACTCTGCTTAGGTTGCACAGTCGCACGTGTAGTGATTTGATAAGACTCACTAGACCAGAAACATACACTTGCATATTATTAGAGACAACTGGATATCTGTTATTGTATCTGCCTGCACCTTATAACATTCTAGCCAGTGTTTTTATGAGCACTAGTTGTAGCCATACAAATTTTGTTTAGCATGGAAAATGTTGATCTTAAAGATCTGATTCAGCACCATACAGCTGCAGGCAAACGTGTGTCACAAGTTTGCCTATTCTCCTGTGCTAATGTTAGATTCTTGCACAATCGAGGAAAATAGTCTTATTTTTCCTCTATTTTATTACTACGGGCCAGAGATCAAATCCCTTACTACTTCCGCTAAGTGTTTACACACTTAGTACCCTGTACTGGAAGTGGGGTCTACAATCTCCAAAACGTAAGAAGTGGGTCTGCCCCATGAAAGCTCATTATCTGCTAAATTATTTTGTTAGTCTTTAAAGTGCTACATGATTGATTGCTTGTTCTGTTAGGATGCAGGCTACCTCTGTTACTAAGCAGACCCCAGTGCCAGTCAATGTTTATCAATGAGAGCAAGGGGCTCACAATCTGGCTCAGTGAGAATTTATGGAGGATCGTGAAATTAGGTATTTTCCAAGAATCTTAATTTGACAATATCCCTTAAAATTTTGCTTCTCTTTTTAACAAATTAAGATGTTTTGTTCACTTGGTTTCTAAAATGATTAATCAGCTATCAGTGAAAAGCTTGATGAGAGAACATACAAAATTCCTCAAACTGCAGAAAAATCCTCTTGGGGTTTGATCACAGGAAAAAATTACATGCTTTTAGATAAGCTAAACTCAAAACTTCATACTATAATACTGTATTTTTGTTTTATATAACAAACTTGAGACTCAAAACCCAGAGGATTTGAGATAAATCACCTTTGATCGTTATGCCACTCACAGATGGAATCAGATAAGCCACACATAGTAATTGAGAACTGTGTGATGTTAGCAATGACTTTTCTCAGCGCTTTTTTTGGTTAAGCCTTCAGAAATGATCTTCCTATCCCTGATCTAAAAGTTTCCACCTTAAAACTACTTGCCTCTTCAATTATGGCCTCATTTTTTTGCCCTCTTCTTTGTCACAGGCTCTTTCAATTTGTGATTTACTCTTCAGCTTTTTCTCCTCAGATCTCTTCAGTATTACTCTGATGAATCTTCCCATTACTTGCCAATGCAACCAACGAGCTTGTAATGTCTAAGACCCTATTCTCATCACTGATCCGATACTTCTTCCAGAACACATGGTTCACGAGTTTCAAAAGTAATATTGGCTGCCTGCCTTGAGACCCTTTAACACACACACACACGATTTTCAGAAATTGCAGTGCACCTGTCTGAAAATGTGACCCCCCTCAAAGTGTTTTAAGATCAGCATCCAAAATCTGAGGTCCTAAAAATCATTAGCCACACTGGAAAACCTTACTCTTGGATGCCTGGATCTATTCTCCTCCCTAGGTTTTCATCATCCCATGATCACCTAGTTCTCTTCTGATCATTCCATCTTTTCCCACCCCTGTTGGCTCCTCTCAAGATTATCTTCCTTGTCTCTTCCCTGTGCACACTATCCCCACATAACTTAGTCCTCTTTTATAGCTCTGACCACAGCCCTATTGTGATGACTCTCAGGGTACATCTACAATTACTGGGAGACCAACCTGTTCAGGGTCAATCTTCCGGGGTTTGATTTCATGCATCTAGTGGGGACGGGCAAACGCCAACTATCAGGACTCAACAGTTGACCCCTGTACTCCTCAGTCTCGTGAGGAATAAGTGAGATCAACAGGAGTTTCACCTGTTGACCTGCCTCAGCGATCAAGGCAATAGCTGTAGCTGGAATTGCATATCTAGGACCAACTCTCAGGTGTAGTGTAGACCTGCCCTCAGAATGTACTTTCTGTTGCCAATACTGTAAAAACAATGCCAAAAATGGGGAGTTGGAATTTGTGCACAAATAGTAAATGGATTAAACTTCTCTCCCCACCCTGTCCCTCCGCCTTTCCTCTGGTGTCTCAAAGCACAGAACACGAAGGTGGGAAGAGCCATCAACAATCCTGCTCTCCATAGTACCATCTAATAGCAGGAACAGCTTCAAAACTGCTCATTAAGGGTGCTCAAAGTTTATATAAACATCCTAGCCTATGTGCAATTGTTGGAACCAGATAAAAAGAGGTGGTGTAATCCCAACAAAAATAATATATCAGCACAGGTTTTTCTTGCTGTCTCTCTCTGTCTGGTTGTTATACCAGACATCCAAATTCGACACAAGTAAAATAAAATGCCTCACATTTCTTCATAAGCTTTCCTTTCTCCTTCATAATGCTAATATTCTCCATGACAAAAAACCCCACAAACAAACAAAAAAAAAACAACAGAACACAAACACCCTCACATACCCCCTTTTACTGGGGACAGCAACCCCCTGGCATGTGTGCAAAGAGTGCTGATTTTCACCAACATGTGAGATGGGAGCTCACCCCACCCCCTCTTCCTTCATGCAGCTAGGAGCTTGCTCGAACCATGCCACCTATGGATTATCGAAAGACAAGCTCATGCTGCCAACCACCACCTAAACAGTAAAGCTCTCCATCTTAACTTAACTATTAATGAAGCTGTTGTAAGCAGGACTATTAGTGACTTTAAAAAAGTATCACCAGCACTCAGACTGCACATAGAGGGCAAAAGGACAAATTTCAGCTCTTTGCGAAAGGTTGCTGACCCCTGCCTTACATCTTTGGGCCGTGTCTACACAAGCCAAAAACTTTGAAATGGCCATGCAAATGGCCATTTTGAAATTTACTAATGAACCACTGAAATACATAGTCAGCTCCTCATTAGCATGCGGGCGGCCGCGGCACTTCGAAATTGACACAGCTCACCGCCACATGGCTCGTCCAGACGGGGCTCCTTTTCGAAAGGACCCCACCTACTTCGAAGTCCCCTTATTCCCATGAGCAGATGAGAATAAGGGGACTTTGAAGTAGGCGGCGTCCTTTCGAAAAGGAGCCCCGTCTGGACAAGCCGCGTCAATTTTGAAGTGCCGCGGCCGCCCGCATGCTAATGAGGTGCTGAATATATATTTCAGTGCTTCATTAGCAAACTTCGGAATGGCCATTTCGAAGTTTTTGGCTAGTGTAGACATCACCTTGGTGTCATATTTGATTCTTCTCTTTTCTTCCTCTATACAGGTGCTGCTAACTGTTGTGGATTGGGCTCTGTAACAGACTGAAATTCCTTTTTTCCCCTCTTCTCTTTTCAGCCACTAGTATCCTGGTCCACGCCCAGTCCTCCCCTCCCACTAAACCTCAGAAATCAATGGGTTGACTTCCCTCCTGAAGTATAAGTTATGTTTTTTTGCTGTTGCATCTGTGGATAGTCTTGTTTTAATACACCCAAATTCTTGTTCCTAACCATATCTTGTTGTACGTTCCACAAGTTAATTAACAGTACTGTGAAAAGAGATACTGTCTGATGAATTTTAAAAGCACTGGTATTATCATAACCATAACAATCTACTATACTTACGAGTACTCGCTTAAACAAGAGACACATATTCCTCCCTTAGTTCACTCGATGAGTGAACTCCTCCCTACTAATATGAACCTAACCCCCTCCCTGCGGCTCCAACCCGTGGCAGCCAGACCCCCCGTCGGACCAGCACACCTCCCCCAAACTAGCCGTGCACACCCTAACCCGCAGCAGCCCCCCCCCCCAGCCTCCTGGCCCCAAACTGTGGCAGCCTTAATGCCTGACCCACACCCCCATCACCCTGTACACCTAAACTGCTGCAGCCTGAACCCCACCCCCCGCCTGTCACATCCCCCCGACAGACCCAACCCTCCACCAGAATTTAACTGTCCCTCCTGCTCATGGCCCCAAACTGTCCCCAGCCTTTAACCCTCCCAACCCAAGGTTCATTTACCTTTCAAAATCAGCACCACCTGCTGGCACTCCTTTGCCAAATTAGGAGCACTAGGAACCAGAGACTTACATGTATTTTAATGCCAAATTTAGTGTCCCTCTTACAAGTCCTCCTACAAGCAGAAAGTTGAGAATCAATTGTGCTTGTATAGCGAGGGATGAGTGTACTGTACTTCTAGCTCCAGTCATTTGTAGACCTTTCACAAGTATTAAGAAGGCATATTTAAAAATGGTTACGCTTATCAGGCCTTTGCGCCAATTAAGTTTGCTAATGAGGGGGTATGTGCATTTATATCTGATGCACTTTCAAATGCTCTTAATTTTTTCACTTGAGTTTAAAATCTGAAAAAAAGTCTTTGAAGAATATGTTTGTGAAAATAGTGTGTGGAAATTGTACAGCTCTTTCCACAATAAAATATGTTAATGCTGTGAAAAACAAGGCCACATTCAAAGCTAAAGGACTTTCATATCACTCAAGTTATTAAAAAAAAAGCAGATTAAAGGTCTAATCATGCTCCTGCAAGAGGGTCTAAGCCTTCAACTATTTGAATGCATATATAAATTCACTTACATAGGTAGTCCCATAAAGTTATTCACATGCCTGCACAACTGGGCCCAGAAGAACTAGCCAAAAGCCTCTGCCCTTTGATTTCGATGGGAGCAAGATTAGCATTCAAAGTTCTGTACTGATTATGAACAAATGCTACATAAAGCCAGATTTATGACTTGTCCTTACAATACCATGCAGAGGTTAAAGTCACAAAGGAGGAAGGCAGCCGCGGTTGGGGTGTGTAGCCAGACAAAGTCTCCCCCTTACAAGCCAGCTTGCTCGCTGCCTCCCCCCACTGAGGAGCACACAGGGCACGGAAACGGCTGCTGACAGCACAGTCTTTGATGCCCTCATTGAGGCCCAGATGTGCTAGCTCATCGTGACCCTGAGAAGCAGAAAGTACAGATAGAAGGCTAACAGGCCAAACTGTCAACACGAGGGGGGGGGACCCTCAAGAAATCACCTCAGCTGGCATTGATCGATATGATGCGCACACACAACCATCCCAGAAGGGGAAGTGCCCGGCCCACATAAAAAGAATGTCCTGTACTCTCAAATTGCTTATCTCCTGTCTTACAAGTGCAAATTAAGTAAGAAGTGGCCCTTGTAACAAACTGGCGTCCAAAAGACAGACCAGTATGATCTGGCACCTTAGATATGAAAGAGAATATGTAACCCAAAAAGGGGTATAAAAGATGGGTCCAGCAGAACTCTAACTTTGAGTGCATTCCACCAGCTACCTGCTGGTCGGGTCAGGTGATTGCCTCCCGAGGTCCACAACTGGGGACGCCCAACCTCGTATTCGTCTTTCCACAGAATTGAGTGACCGATCCGGCTTGGCTACGCTGGTATCGAGAGACGCAGAGATGGTAAGATACACCCATGCTAGGTCTCCGATTTTTTTTTTTTTGTGCACAGCTAAAGAATTAGAGCTCTGTAACTAGACGTCATTGTATCAAGATATCATTGTGTTAGATGGTAACAGATATCTTTGTATCGGATTGTAACGTAACTTGTTAACACCTGTACTTTGCTAGCATATAAGAAGTAAACAATAGCCTTTTGTAACCGCACGCTTATAACTGTAGCTTAATAAACTTGTAACTAGTTAAGCTCTAAGCCTGACCCGGTTATACTTTTGTCACTGCAACACAGCCGGCACAACAAAAAGAACTTTAACCATTTGGTTACTACAGCCTGGCCGTAGGAGTGCTAGCAGCCCCCTGCTCTAACAGTAAAAAACTGGGTTGCTTAGGACCCAGGGGAGTACCTCACCGCACATTACCTGGCCACCAGCTAACAGGGTGGAGGAAAGGGGGCACACGTAACTCTCCAGAACTGCTACACCCCACTCTGTGCAAGTGATTGGTAAAACATCGGTTCACAACCTTAACAAGGTGGCTGGCAGAGACAAATTGGTGCAGATGATTAAGTAATCTGCTACATGAGGAACAGATTGATTTCCTCACCAGAGCAAGGAGGACAAGGAGACATTTCTTCCTTAAGTGCCTCAGGAGCAGGCTATCTACTGCTCTTTAACTCAGAATACGTCTTCACTACGTTGATGCTGCTGTGCTCAGTCTTCTGGAGTTCAATTGAGCGCACCTGGTGGGAATGCGCTAAATTGAACTCACAGGGTGCCCGTGTCAGTGCCAGTACCACTGCCCCTCATTAAGAGTAAGGGAAGCCGACTGGAGTGAATGCTCACATCGATCTCCTGCAGTGGAGATAGCAGGCAAGTGGAAATGAAGGTGTATTGACTCCAGCTACGTCAGTAACGTAGCTGGAGTTGTGTACCTAAATTTGACCTTTATTGTATACCTGAGTTTGGGGTGAGGGATTGGGGCGGGACTCTATGTCCCATCCCTGACACTGATAAAGAAAACAAATGTGAAGACAAGTAACAGGAATATTTAGGATAATCCAAGTTTTATCATCATCTTCAGTGCTGAGCAAAATTTACGCTTAAGAGAATTACAAGTGATTTCTTATATCATCTGAGGAATGCATCTGATGAAGTGGGTCTTTGCCCACTAAAGCTTATGCTCCAGAATATCTGTTAGTCTATAAGGTGCCAATGGTTGTTCTCACGTGATTTCTTTTTATGTTGTCTATTGCCTGGTGTGGGAGGGGGAACCTGTATGCTCACAATGACAAAGGCAAAAAAGCTAAATTATCACGAAAGTTTAAAAAAAGATCTGCTCTGTATATAGGGCAACTTGAGACATAGCTGTTCTTCATCCAGTAACCTTAACGAGAGTTATACATTACCTTAGGGGTAGAAGAGATGCCTAGAATTCTTATAGGTTGCTTTTGTTACTGACAAAAACAAAAAACCCTCCTTACCAGGCAGAAGACATATCAAAAAGAAAGTCAATTTTGTGGTTCAGTGGTGGTGATTGGTTAGATTTCTTGTTTGTCAAATGCAGATCTCTACTACTATTAGCCTGAAGAATCATGGTACAGTATAAGTAAATATATAAGTATTAGCAAGACACTGCAATGCAAAAGGGATGTTAAATTGTTCAAGTAAGGGGATGACATAACTAATACTGACATAATTTCCAGGCAGCAAAGCAAAACTAGGTCAAATCACATTGACCTATCTAACATAATAAGCATTTTTTTCCTCCCAGATTTTTACAATGTAGGCTGTGTCTGCAGGCATTAATGTCCTCTGTTATCAATGTATAGTGTTGTCACTCTGCTTTAATGTCTTACCACCATTTGTGTTAATTAGACCAAAACAATATAGTGCACTTTTGAACCATGTAGCTCCTAGTTAGGAATCCTTACCTAACCACATTCTTTTGTTTACTCAGTGAGAAGAGAAGACCCATTAACACTTTACAGCTACTGGTTTCCAGGGGCATTGTTAAACCTGGTATCTGCATCAGAATGTGATCTCTTAATCTCTACCAGTTCTACTGAATGCATTTTATTAATTTTGTAAAGCAGGGACTGTAAATCTAAATTTATTTGATTAGGCAAATGATGATGGTTTTGAACCTGCCATAGAAAGCCAGAGCACAGATGCAGATCTGATTCAGACACATACATGCAACATGCTTTTCCTTCCACTTTTTGCCATTTTGTTTTCCTATTCCAGTTTTTTTTTTTTTTTTTTTTTTTAAACACACACAGGCAATGTGCAAAAAGTAAGAAGAATCCTGCTGTCCCCACATTTGTCTTCCAAAGTACCCCTCCCTTCCTATTCTCTTGCCTCAGTTTTACACAGCATAGTTCATTTTTCAGGGGCACTGGGGAACTTGCTGTGTTTTAACTGAATTTTTTCAGCAATGTACATCTTACGCTTCCACCATTATTTCCCCTGTTGCAACACAGCATGTTAGTCTCAACTGCTATACAAGTCAGATCTATGTTCCTGCAGTCTCTCTTTTGTCAACAAGACTTGCAAAGTGTCCACGTTACAAATGCGCTCTGTTGACAGTAAACTGACAGAACGCGGCACTTCAGTCGGCAACACTCTGCCATTCCCCCAGGAGGCAGAACATCTTCCACGACAGAATCTGTTGACAGAAAACCAATGTGGACGCTCCAGTGGGGGCCCTCTATTGACAGACACGGCTTCTGAGACATTGGGCAGCCCTGTCTGCATTGCTTCCAGTTGGCTGTTCTGTCGAGCGAACAGACAGGCAGTCTGCCGGCAGAGTTATCTGTTTTCATACGTGACTACATTCTGTCAACAGCAGCTTTGTTGTGTAGTACCCAGAAGCACTGAGCCCTCATACTAGGATGAGTGAAGTCTCTGCTCTACAGCCTTGGCTGAGCAGCGGCTGGGCTTTAGCTCATGCAGTAGCGCACAGGGCTTTAGCCCCTCTGATCAGGGTTGAATCCCTGGTGCCTGCAACCTGGGTCTGGCGGTGTTACAGTTAGAAGATATCTTCCAACAGTAACTTGTGGTGGCAGATTACTGGGCTGTAGATACAGCCCAAGTCTATAAAGTATGTTTCTTAAATATTACACATAAACATTACATATGAATCTACTAGTTTTCTGTGGATACCTATCGTGTTACTCTTTATGGATAACTAGTCTACAAGATGTACGTTTGGCATTATGAGTCAGGTGTGAGGCGACAGCTGTTTCCCTCCGGCTCCCCAGAAAAAAGGAGGGGCCCTTGGCCAATGTGCCTCTGTACTAACAGAAAGTGGATCAGATGAGGACCATCAATTCCACCATCTTGCCTCTGACAACAGCCAGCACCCCCAGATGCCAGAGAAGAAGATAATACAGGTTGAAACTCTCCCATCTGGCAATACCCCTTGTCTGGCTGGACAATGGATGTTTCTAGACCAGAGAGCTGCAATTGTGCAGGATACAGCAGAACGCTGCTGCTGGTAGGGAGCACCGCTGGCAGCCCCAGGGCAGAGAGGCAGGTCAGGGAGCCCCAATACCAGGAGCCAAGCTAGGATTGGGGAGCCCTGCCCCAGTCAGGAGCCCCACTGGCAGGGGGAGGGGAGCTGGTCTGTGGCATCCAGCCCTGCAGCTGCAGGGACACTGGCCGGGGGAGCCCTGCAGGAGTGCCCCCTCCCTCTGCTCCAGGCAGCTGGGGGCCTGACCTCCCCTAATCTGGCAAATCCCCTTGTTTGGGACCACTCAGGTCCCGAGGATGCTGAATGAGAGAGGTACAACCTTTGGAACTTTGAAGCATGCAGATTTAAAATAATCTGCACTCCCAGCCTCCTGCTGGTCTCTAATAGAAACTGGTTTATGCCCTGAAGCACAAGTTATGGTATTCCATAAATTTCAGATGTCTGGATATTCTTGATAGTTAGAGAGGATTGGTAATTGTTGATTTTTTTTTTGGTTTTCTGTTGGGAAATCAAATTGAAATGTTTCATTTCTGATCAGGTCATCTTGAATTGGAATATTTGAACTGAACCATTTCATTTCAAAAAGGAGTTCAGCAAAACATTACACTGAATTTCACAGCAGTGCAGTGCTTTGAGGGTTTGCTGTTCAGATCCCTCATTCTCTCCTATGGGCCAAGATCCCTAGAGGCTAATGTGGATTTCTCTCTGGCCAAATTTATTGCACCATGAGAGTCACATGGGTCTGGCTACATTATGGAGGACGTAGTCCAGCCATGAAGTCCAGTCTGAGCTACAACTCCTATGAAGAAATGCATGACTAGGGAAAAAGATACAGTTTCATATAGGACAGGCTCAAAATGAAACAAACAATTTAGGTTAGTTCAATAAACTGAAATGGACCATTTCATTCTGAGAATTTCAAAATGTTTTATTTTGTTGAACATTAAGAAATTCTAAATCACAACTGGAGATAAGGAGATAAGAAGGAAGATCAATTTTGATGGGATTGAACTGGAGGGCACAGGGAAGTCCAGATCAAATGTTATGTTGCTCCCCAGATATGTGGGCTGTAAGAAGGAAATATCAGCTAGAATAGCAAAAGCAAGAGTAAGAGAGGGAGCCATGCTAGTCTATATACTATCAAAACAAAAAAAAGCAGTCAAGTAGCACTTTAAAGACTAATAAAATAATTTATTAGGTGGGCTTTCATGGGACAGACCCACTTCTTTAGACCATAGCCATACCAGAACAGACTCAATATTTAAGGCACAGAGAACCAAAAACAGTAATCAAGGAGGACAAATCAGAAAAAAGTGATCAAGGTGAGCAAATCAGAGAGTAGAGGGCTAGAAGCGGGCGGGGGAAGGTCAAGAATTAGATTAAGCCAAGTATGCAAACGAGCCCCTATAGTGACTCGGAAAATTCCCATCCTGGTTCAAACCATGTGTTAATGTGCTGAATTTGAATATAAAAGACAGCTCAGCTATCTCCCTTTGAATAGTGGTGTGAAAATTTTTCTTCAGTAACACACAAACTCTTAAGTCATTAACAGAATGGCCCACTCCATTAAAATGTTGACTAACCGGTTTGTGGATCAGGAGTGTTTTTATGTCTGTTTTGTGCCCATTAACTTATTGTCTAAGGGAGCTAGAAGTCTGTCCAATGTACAAAGCATCTGGGCATTGTTGGCACATGATGGCATATATGATGTTAGTTGAGAAACGTGAGAATGTGCCCGTGATTCTGTGAATAACCTGGTTAGGTCGAGTGATGGTATTTCCAGAAAAGATATGGGGAGAAAGCTGGCAGCAGGCTTTGTTGCAAGGAAAGGTTCCAGGACTGGTATTCCTGGGGTATAGACTGTGGCTGTTGGTGAGGATCCTCATAAGGTTGGCAGGTTGTCTGTAGGAGAGAACAGGCATGTCACCTAGGACCTTCTGGAGTGTGGCTTCCTGATTAAGGACAGGTTGTAGGTCTTTAATAATTTGTTGCAGTGGTTTGAGTTGGGGGCTGTAGGTGATGACCAGTGGTGTTCTGTTCTTGGCTTTTTTGAAGGCAATAGATAAAAATCTGGAAAAGCAAAGCTATTAGCTTAGGAGAAAAGATGAGCATCTTGAAAATGTGTGTGTTCAGGAGCATGTTGTTCAGCTGCAAGACATGGGTGATAATGAAAGATTCAGAGAGAAGAATATTAGCATTTGAGAGGAGTTGTTATTGAAAGATCCTAAGACTAGGATGGAAGCAGAAGGTCACCAATGAGGACTTACACAGGAAGATACAGACAAAAGAGAACCTACTCCAGATAGTCATACAACACACATTGCAGCTATTCGGGCATATTTGCAGAATGAACTACAAACAAAAACAAAAACAAAAAAATCAAGACCCTGGTATTTGGCATAATAGACAGTTCAAACAGGAGAGGCAGACCCCACAGAGAACAGGTAGATGACGTAGTAAATTGGTGTGGAGCTAATCTACAAAACTAAGGCACTCCGCACTAGACAGGAAAAGATGGAAGGAAATAGTGAGAGAGGCATCAGACACCAAATGGGCACTGAGTCCATGATTGTTGATGTACAAAATCTGGAAGGAAAGAAGGGAGACAGACAGGAATTTAGGTGTGTTTTCTCAACTTTTCTTACTCCCCTAATTAGTGGAACTTAGCATTCTCCTGTGACATATTGGGCCCGATCCTTGTGGGATCTAAGTCAGCAAAGTTTCAATAGACTCTGCAAACTTATGTCAGTGGAGGATCTAGACAATTTTATCTAACCATCAGGTGATTCTGCTCATTACTTTACAGTGTTATGCTCAATAGTGTGGTTCACTGTAACAAATGTTTTAGCACATCCACAACATTATTCATGTGAGTAGTGAACAAAACCCTGAACTTTACATGTGACCAGGCCATAATATGCTGCTTCTATTCCCATCACCAAATATATTTAAATTCAACTCAACGAGGACAGTAAAATAGTCAGTGCTTTTCATCTGTTTTCCTAATCTAATTAGAAGATTTATACCAATTCCCCTTAGCAAAATTGACATTCATGTACAGTTAAAGCTGGGTTTTTGTTCCCCTTACAAGGGCATAAATTTTATTATAATACAACATTGCAGCCGACAATGTAAATGTCAAAATGTCATATCCTCAACAAAAACTGTTATAATTGTAATCTCCCCTCTGTAATTTTTCTTTCATTGAGGCTATGTCTAGACTGCAGGCTTCTGTCAGGAGACAGGAGGCCTCTTGACAGAAGCCTGCCATGTTGGGAGCATTCTGCCAACATCCCCATCTTCTGCGTTCCACGAGGAAGAAGGGATGGCTTGGCAGAGGAGGTTTCTCCGGACATTTGGCCCTGTGTGGATGGACCAAATATCAAGAAAGCCTCTCCTGACAGAGCTGTTGGAAAGAGATCGACAAATTGCATACTGCATGTGTGTATCTTTTGCTGACAGTTCTCGGCAATCTAGACACAGCCTGAAAATTGTACTTTGATCACCATGCAAAGAGGAATGGCTGAGGCATTAGGTGTGGGTTTGAGGAAGACTTGGTAAAGGACACACAAATGTTAGTACTAAATTCTCAAACAAAAGTAGCCCCAAAGACACCATTCAAGGTGCACTTGTCATATTTTGAATGAGCTAGAATCATTTACACACATACAACCCCTTATGTCTACTATGCAATCAAAGGCTATGTATCACTGAGTCTCACCAATAAAATGTCACAGAGCTGAGTTTTGTGCAACTGAAGTCAATGAGAGTTTTACCTTTGACTTCAGTGGACCAGGCTCATGATGAAAAGCATGCACTTTGAGAATTCTGACTCAAAGATTGGGAGCCAAAAGATCAACTGTCAAGATGCAGAATTAAAGTAACAAAGGTAAGCATGTAGCATTCCAAAGCTTCCTAGCACAAGAAGTGCTTCACCTACTAAAAGAATTCTGCAGAGCTTACTTCAGGCAGGTGTGGACTAGGACTGAGTTTACCACAGCTGCAGAGCTGATCATAGAATCATAAAACAATAGAGTAGGAAGACATCTCAGGAGATCATCTAATTCAACCCACTGCTCAAATCAGGACCAACCCCAACTAAATCATCCCACCCAGGGCTTTGTCAAGATGGGTTTTATAAATCTCTAAGAATGGTGATCCTACCACCTCCCTCAATAACCCATCCCAGTGTTCCTCCTCCCTCTTAAATTTAGAAGTCTTTTTCCCTAATACCCAAGCTAGATCTCCCCCACTGCAACTTGAGACCATTGCTCCTCGTTCTGTCATCTGCCACTAGTGAGAACAGCCCAGCTTCCCCCTCTTTGGAACTTCCTTTCAGGTAAATGATTGCTGCTATTAAATCCTCCCTCATTCTTCTCTTCTGTAGACTAAATAAACCCTGTTCCTTCAGCACCTCCTCATAAAAATAATGCACTCCAGCCCCCGATCATTTTGGTTGTTCTCTGCTGGACTCTTTCCAATTTGTCCACATCATTTCTGTAGTGGATGGTGGTCCAAAACTGGATGCAGTACTCCTGATGTGGCCTCACCAGTGCCAAACTGTGGGGAAGAGTTACTTCACTTGATCTGCTGCAGTACTCCTATGAATGCAGCCCTATGGGCCATCAACTTTCTTGAAGCAAGGGCACACCGTTGATTCATAGCCAGCCTGTAGTCCACTGCAATCCCCAGATCCTTTTTCTGCAGAACTGCCACTTAGCCAACAGGAATGGGATTCCTCAGTCCTTAGTGAAGGACTTTGCACTTGTTTCAGTTGAACTCAGATATCTTTTAGCACAATCCTCCAATTTGTCTAGGTTCCCTGGACTCTGTCTACCTCTACCCCTAGCCTAGTGTCATCCACAAACTTGTGGAGGGTGCAATCCAACCAATCATCAGTTAAAACACTGAACCCTGGTGCACTCTGATACTGGCTGCTAATTAGACATTGGGATATTGATCACTACTCTTTGAGCCTGACAGTCTTCTGATATCAGTGGATAAGGTGGTTCCACCTTCAAGGAGGACCCAGTACTGCAGACCTCTCTGGATTGGAGCTGACAGGAAGCCAATATTTTGGTGTCCCTCTAATTTACCACCCTAACTGGACTCATGAATGGGATTTAGGTGAGTGGAGATTGCTTCATGGGTATGACTCCCAAACATCAGCTAGCTGCCTAAATAATACACCGGATCTGTAGAAGTAGCTTCACTTCTGACACAGTGTCAGCAAAATCTAGTCACTCAATACAGGTATCTATGGGACCATCATGTTTTTTTTCCCTTCCCCATCCCCTAAATAAAAATAGTGATCTGTGCTTCCATATTTCTAAGGTTTCCTGAATGGGAAAGAATCACCTGCCAAGATGACCGGGGAGGCTATTTCCCAGATCCAGATGTAGGAACACACCTTTCCATGAGAGCTCGGAGTCCTAGCTTCATTTATTCTGACGGGGGGGGGGGGGGAGGGGGGATCATTAGCATCTAGCAGAAGGGCTATGCGGTTCATTCAGTTCCACAGCAGCTGCTTTGGCCAAGCCTGACGTGACAATGACAGGAGGAATACATGGAGAATACACAACCCTAACTTATAGCTCATATGCAACATGAAACCAAGAGTCAAGTGCCCAGGGGGAAATTGCCAGGCCCTTTGGAGAAATGCAAAAAATTCATCACTTTCCCAACAAAATAAAGGGAGTGTGATGAACTATAAAATTTATTTTAATACAACTCATTAATTTAGAAATGTATTATGGAAAAATTTTAATTACAGTCTTTGTTACAATAAAATTATACCAAACACCTTGCATCATCTTATTCTCTCTGGGACAAGAACTGAGCCTTAGATCCCTTTTAGTCTGTTTAGTAGTTTGCAAGGTGGTTTTAGCGTTTTAAATCTAAACATGTTAACATTTAGATTACAAGAAAAATCAAATCATATTGCAGGGCAAAATAAACACAGTTTAAAGTAACATATTCCAGGGTCATTTTTGTCTGTTCGTTTTTTGACTTGCACATTCTTCCATCCCAATCCCCATGTAAGATTGTATAATTGAAATTAAAAAAAAAATATCCAAGAAGTGGAAGAAGAGGGAAGTATCACTTTGAAATAGTAAGAGCTAGTTTTATTATAAAAATGAGATTCATCAATCTGTCTGGTATCTTTTGAGTTCCATACAGGTTAGATTTCATATTAAAGGCTTGAGATCTCAGTGATGTGCAACAGCTCTTTACAAACTGCAGAAGCAGGATAAGCATCTCATGCAATAGATGTGCAGAAAAATGGTGATGAAAAGGCAGGGTAGTGCATGGGAAACCTTAAAAGGTTTTGGAAGTTCAGTTCAAAGAAGCCCTGGAAGTTCTGATATTTATTCCAATATTTACCCATATGTGTCTGTCCCCTTTGTTCTTCTTTTACTCATCACTGCCTCCCTGCCCCATTTCCTCCCATCCCATCCGATCCTTCTCCCTGATTCCATCATTTTACTCTGCTTAACCCTCATTAATTCCTCAGTTTCAAAAGTACCTCTGACCCACCCTCCAGTAGAACCCTTACCTTTAGTGCTATTCTGCTGATAGACTCTAGGGTCTGTGCTGTTTTTAATTGAGCTCAAAGGCCTCCCCTGGTTCCAAGCAGTCCAAAATCCACTGCCCCCACCCTTGATCCCACAGAAGCCCTGGAATTTGTAAGACTGGAAGTCAGCAGCCAGCCCAGCAAAGAATGCCAGACATTCTGAGAACCTGAGATGCATTTCATCAAAGGTACAAGGCCTGTTGGGGATTAGTCAGATACACATCTAAATAATTTAGAGCCCAATAACAGGTTTAGGTTTCATTCTGTTAAAGATGAGGGAGAAAATTCAATTTTGATTTATTGCAAGCTAGTTAAGTGCACCATACTCTTTAATAATATGCTATTTATAAATTAATGATATCATTAAGTAATTCTGTATAAAGTTAATAAGGAAGTGGCTCTATCTGCTTGGAATGTTTACTGTTTTAAATTCTATCGTGTAGTTTTTGTGAACTTCAAGTCTGACCTCTACAGGTAGGTAACTGAAATAAGTACAGTATCTTTTGATGACCAGTTGTGCAGAGAATTTTTAAATCTTGAAGAAGGGTGGTCTTCCTGCTGTAATACCCAAACCACTGAGGTTTAAATAGTTAAGGGCTTATTTCCAAACTATTTAATGCTTGGCATATTATTATATCCATTTGGTTAAAACAAAAAGTTTTATAAAAGGCATTTACTGCCCAAGAATCACATAGCACATTCTATACTCAAGATTTTTCTCTTTGTTTCCCTTCCTCACTGCCGCCCTTCCATATGCAAAGTGATCTTTCATGCATACAGAAAGAAATTTAATTTTTAAGTGGTAACAAATTTCAGTTTTTCAAAGTTTGTTTTTAAATGTCCTGTTTGGTGCTATGGTTTTCTAATCATAACCAACTATTCTAACAAACTATCCTTTGTCCAGTGATTGAGTCCCTTCTGTTCCCACAAACCTACAGCACATGTTGCCATAGTTACTCTGCATGTCTGTTTACCACACAAGTGATCAAAGAAAGCAGACAACACACACACACACACACACACACACACACACACACACAACCTTGCCAGACTTCCTAACGGGTAATGTCCAGCCACTAATTAACTCATACACCCTCAGTCTACAGATTCCATACACTTTTTTTTTTTTTTTTTTTTTTTTTTTTATATATACACACATGGAACACAAAAAGCAGCACTTAGACACAAAAATTCTCATTCTAGACAAGATAGTCCCTTAAAATTTTTAAAAACAGCGCACAGAACTCTAAGTGGCACTTTCTAAAGCAAGTCTTATGAATGCAATATTTCAGGACAAGGATATAGATTTCTTAGCAAGGAATAAATTAAGAATTAAAAAGGTGCACTAAAGAAAATAGGAAATAGAAACCACATGGTAAAAAGCTAAACATCTGTATAGAAGAGGGATGATTTTATGTTTTACATGTGTTACTGACTAAAATTCTATCCAGCATGTACACACCATATGAATCATATAGTATAAAAGCTATTTGACTATAGCCATGATAAATAAGAAATGACATGATCACTGTGTCTTACAGATTTTATCTTCATTTTTAATTAGGTTAATTATGATCCATTAGCAAATACCGTGTCTTATAGAACCATTTTATAGGTCTGTGGGCCCAGTCCTGCCCTGATCAAAGTCAATGGGAAAAGTGCCATTGACTTGAGTGAGCGGAAAATAAAAGCCCTAAATTTGTTCTCCTAGAATTCCTATGTGCTGTGTTATGACAACAGTATGTTTGAGGATATTATCTGTGGTGGGCAAAAATGGAGTTTAAAAATGGATTTGGGTATTTCAAAAGCTAATATTTATAGTTTCTTTAAAATACAGTTGGGTAACCTAAAACAGATACCACACTGCCCTCTCCAGTTTTAAACTAAACTAAATGCCAAGAATACAGGCAAGAAAAATGCATCCAGCCCCAGTGGCCTCAGTAAATCTTACACATCTCTAATACATCTGTGTTCATATCTACACTTCTGATCTTTAAGAGTTCTTACTCTTTTGATCGCTTTTCTCAGGTAGCGAGCTGGTCAGAGATTCTGTGAATGGAAGTTTCAATATCTGAAATGGTTGATTTGTTTTGTGGTACAGTATAGATTTGTCTGTCATGTTAGACCTTCTTCAGAAATTACACAGTTCCAATTCCTAGGGACATATATTTTTAACTGGAGACCTGAAATCTTCCAGCTTCAAGATTACCAAGGTGCTTTCCAAGATGCGACGAACACAGCAGTTGCATGGAAACTTCACATTTTCATTACAGAAGTTTCAGTCGGGGTATTATTTATATCAGACAGAATGGAGACAGCTCTTGCTGAGGTTTTAAATTACCTCCTAATAAAAGGCTACTTCTTTTTACCTGTCTCATGTACGAATCTCAGCACAGCATTGCATACAGACAACCAATGATGTCCTGCTAGGGACTGTTGGCTTGGCACAGTTGTAAAGCTGGTTGAATCTTATCAGCCCAACAGGCAGTATATTACATTTCTATGGGTAATTTCTATTCTTCTGCTGGGTTAGTTAGCTGCGTTGCACTACTTTGAGCCTATACACTCTTGTTTAGTATGTGCGACGACACACATTTGTTTGACAGTTAATCCTGAAAATCCAAACTATGTCATGATTATAACAAATTGGTTGGCAGATATAAATGGCACATGCTTTTTTGATTACTCCTTCTCTTCAGAAATTTTTGAATAAACTCAGGCGTGGGTCCGAATCATCACATACCTCCAACTACATGATATGTCAGTTCCTGACTATTTGCTTTATATTTTTTTGGACTGTCCTTTGGTCACCACATTTGCAGGCTTAATGAGATCACCAATCCTCATTTTATAAATGCAGAGAGGCTGTTTGATCTCTGTCAACATATGCATGATTAGTTCCTTCAGCTCCAAGGTATGAAGCTCACTGGCTTTTGTTCAGCAAGCACTAGTAGTAAACACAGGCCTCTCTCTGCCAAGCTGAAATATTTCACATACAAACAACTGAAACCTGAGGAAAACTACAGATTTGTGCATGTGGCATACGTGACCTCAACCAGGATGGGAAATCTAAACATACAGAGACAGGTCTTCATTTGCTGTAGTCGCTCCATTAGGGAGCTATGGCAACTTACAGCAGTCTAAAGTCTATCCGATTGGACCTGGCTCTCTTTTCACATAGAGGGGAAAAAATCCAGGGGTCTGTGACAATTTAAAATTGCTATAAATGAGGGGAGAATCAGGCCCATATTCTTAACTTCATGGATGAAGCTTCCCAAGAGATACTGCTGACACCGAAGTAGAAAGAGGAGGACTTCCGTTGGATTGCAGGCAAGCAAAATCTGAGTAAAAAATATTCTAATGCTAAACCTACCACTCTTTTCCTTTCACAAGGGAGTCCCTGAAGAACTTTAGTGCTTTTTACATTCTCACTAGCTTCCACTTTTTTCTTTTCTCCTTTCCCACTTTAATGTTCCCCTTATGACTTGTTCACACATGCCATACACACATTTTAAGATTTTATGTTTCAAACAGAAGCATCCCTGATAGGCAACATTCGTCTGTTTATAATCTGTACTGGAAATGCTATTGATCTGATGAAGTGGGTCTGTCCCACGGAAGCTCATCACCTAAGAAATAATTTTGTAAGTTTTCACAGTGCTACGTGACTGCTATTTTGTTTTGCTAGAATGCAGACTAACACGGCTACCTCTCCGTTACTGTTTATAAGAGTTTATTATGTATTTTCTTCTGCCCTGAGATCTCCCAACTTTTTTTCCTTCTCCTCTTTGACACCTCCCTTGGCTAAGATTCCACTTTGTGGTGACTGCGTATTCTGTGGATCACATCCATTAAAAGACTAAGGGAACCCAAGCAATTTGGGATGGAAACATTAGTTTCCATCTGCACCCCACTGTGACAACAAATCCCCTCCATGCCCCAGTTAGGAGATAAAAAAGCAGGTTCTCTGCACACTTGCAAAACTACTTTTCCTCCCCATATGGCAAAATGGTTTAGTGTTCATGAAACTGCTTCCATCTTATTTCAAAGACTAGGTGAAAAAACAAATGCTTCATTTCCATTGCAGGTGTAAACTCCACCCATTGCTTCTACCCTCACTTCTCCTTGCCTCCCCCCTACTGTCACTGATATCAGAAAGCTGCCTGAATAGACTATGACTCACAAAGAAACACGAACATTTTTCTCAGAGGCTGACTTCAGTACAGTAGCTACCCATAAAACTAAGTATTGATTTTAAGATGTTGATTTTCAAGGGTCTTTAATCCAGAGCTCTGTTTTGAGGTTAAGCTTTACATCTGCCAGTGCTCTGTCCTTTCTCAAGTTCTTCTAACTGCATATTTTAATCACAAATCTGCAAACAGCTCAGTATCAAAATGTTATCCCATTGCAACCTGCAACTTTAGGAATAAGGAAACAGCTGCTTGTATCCACTCATGTAGTAGCAAGCTTTAAAAAAAGAGTAATCAGATTTGAATAAACGTTTGGTTTTCTGGACTCATTTCTGTAGTGTTACACTACTTTTCTTTTAAAATGGAAAACTACTTGAGGCTATTATATTTTAAAGCTACTGAAAAATTAAAGTAGTGGCAGTTGTATGCCAATTGCTGTGCATTGTTAATAAATCACTCCCACACTGTATAATCACCTTTACAATTACAGACACATCACACTTTTATTCTACATGTCACAAACAAGGTTGTGAGAAAGTCTACACAATATAGTCAAGCCATGGCAAATTGGAATTGATTTACATATGCTACAAACAGCTTTCATGCTCTTTACAAAACTGAATCACACAATGAACTGCCTGACATCACTTCCAATAAGATCAAACTGAAAGTAAAAAAAAAAAAAAAGCCTCTTACAATCTAGTTTTACATAAACTAAAAGGATCTTCAGGCTGGAAGCCTAAATTCTGCAAAGGTTTCTGAAAATGCTACCTAGTCCCACAAACCAAATATTTACAGACCAACCCAGTTCCTCCACCTTTCATCCCCCACTTTACAGAACTCTAAATGCTTTGTAGCCCGTTCCTTACCTGCCTCATGTTTAGAATTCCATTATCCATCCAGCAGGAAACAATGTGAATTCAAAACTTATAGCGTAATTTCAAAGTAAAGGCAAAAATCCATCAGCAGTTTCCCAGTATGAACAAACTGCTAAGTTTTCTCTCTCTCTCTCTCCTTTTCTTTTATCTTTTGCCGTGGGGACTCTTCCTAAGACAATGTCAAGTTTTGCAACCTTTCCTCTAGCCTATTAAAAGTCAGGAGTAGGGAGGCAACAGTCCGCCTTGCTCTTATTTCAAACCACGGCTCAGATATGTAGTAGTTAGCTGAATTAGGCCATGAAATAGCCTCACCAATCAGCAGAAAGGGGAGGGAGGTATAACACAGAAAGGCTGCCTACATGAGGATTAGAAAAGCTTTCAACGATTTAAAAGACTGAAAGCAGCTGGAAACGGTGTCTAAGGCTACACAGAGGGAAGTCAATTTGTGGTATGAGAGATGATTTCCATTCTTATCTTAGTTGTTTGGGTCTGCTCAAAGTTTAACAGGCTCCTGAGAGATTAAAAAAAAAAAAAAAAAAAAGAAAACCCTTGAAATTTAAATACGCAGTAAACACAACCCACAAATTGGAGAGTTACCCAAATACTTAACAGGAAAATTAATGTGTAATACCACCCATTTTCTTTATAATCACATATGTCACTAGCAATTTAGGAAACATTTGTTTTAGAAATCCTACCACACTGAAATGCATAAAACATAACACAAATAGGAAAAGATGGAAAAACATGTTCTATCTAATTTACATACATACCAACTATATATGTGCCCCAAGGAACAGAAACATATATGCAAGCACTAACAAGCCATAGAAATCACAATATGTTCTGTGGTTAAATTCGCATTTGTTTCACTAGTAAATGTATAATCCTCTGTAACATTTTACTTTTAAGCCTTCCTCAATTAGGAAGCATGATTTCCATCTTTCTTAGGAATCCTAATTGTATTCTATTTTCACACCTAAGGTAGTATTCTATCCTATTATGAATTTCAAGAAAATATCCAGATGACAAAATACAACCGGGGAAGCCTTTTTTTGCTTTGTACAATGGGACCTGCTTTTAGTTGCACAGAGTGCATGATCTGTCCCTGAGTGGCTTTCTTTCAAAAGGGAGCTGTGCGTAACGTGTGGCTGCTGCTCAACTTACGTATTTTTTTAAGCCAAGAAAAGGAGATCTACAAAATTGTACACTAGTCCTCACCTCCTCCCGTTCCCCATCTCATTTCCCCTCGACACCTACTCATTCCCAACCTCAAACTTAAAATCAGTTTAGAAGCTTGCTCGTCCCTCCGTTCCACTCTAAATGGAAATCTTGTCTTTTGATCTCGAGGGACAATCAGGCAAATCTGATATCTGAAGAAAAGCCCCATGGTCATGGATTTACTACAGCAATGACTATTTCTATCAAGGCAAGAAGTAGTCACTACCCAGAAAATTCCTTTCAGCTCAAAGAATTTTTTTGCACTGAGCTGCGGAATAAGTTGTCACATTGATGAGTGCTAATAGTTCAGTAAAGAAGTTCTTAAAATGTGTTTTCCATTTGTAATAAGCACAGTGTACCAAGGCTCTGTACATTGTAGAAATGGGACTGGAGAATTGGGAAACTTATTTCTATTTTTGTTTTTGGCTACATACAATTTTTTCCTCGTATTGGCCCTGATGCTCTGCTGCAGTCAAAGAATACACTACACCGGGGTGAGCAAAGTGGGGGACAGGCCCCTGTGGGGGTGCATGAAATTTCATAAGAAGGGCGCAGCACAATCAGCTGGTGGGTCTCAGGCTCATCCATCTGATTAAAAATATTGAAATACGTTACAGTTTTTAGGTGTGTGTATTCACATTTATATGCCAATTCATAAAGTTTTTGCCTTCTACAGACTTATTTTCTTACATGTGCTGAAAGGGTTCTTTTTCTTATGAACATAACTGAAATTCCTATTGGTTTGGATCACATTAGACAGATTAGGGAGGGGCCACTGCTAATTGCAGGAATGAATAGTGAGGCCCAACGTAAAAAGTTTGCTCACCCCTGCACTATACAACTCAGAGTAGGAGTAGGAAGAGGGAAAAGATGGCTTTAAGATGCTTTTCTACTCCCTTGAGTCTGGCATAGCTGTATGCTGGTGTGGTCCTCACAGCTTAAAGAATTCAGGCCATTCTAACTTGCAACCCCAAAGGGCTAACATAGTTGTCATGAAAAATGGCATAAAAAAACCATAACCATGATATGTTCGCTGGCCAGAGGGTATGACTTAGTGATCTTTCCACTGATGAGGTGGCTCTATGTGGCTGCAACGTAGAGTGCTGCATTAAGTGCACTTTGAAAGAAATGTTTATACGTCTTTCCTGGAAAATATCTACATCCCTAGTGTGTGTAATATCAGATACTTAGGTATTGCTGCACTCACCAGTGCAATTACCAAGAGTAAAGCCAGCCAGTGTAGACTAGACCTGAAAGTTGATTTCAGATATTCAATTCTAGCTAAGGCAATTGCGTAGCTAGAATCAACATATCGGAAATCGACTTATGTGACTATCTCCACTAAGAAAGGTCGGGGGGGGGGGTAATCTTGAGGAGTACAGGAGTCAACTTCCAACCCCAGACATTGATTTTGCGCATTTTTACCAGATGCCTGAAATCGATCTCCAGAAGATCGACCCTGACTGGATATCACTGAAGAGTCACTGGGGAGCCAAAACTCCCACTGACTGTCAATGTGATTTAGGCACATAAGTGCCTAAAGAGCTTTTGCAAATGAGAAACTCGTATATCAGGTAGGCTTTGCAATGCTACTTTTTATAAACATGGGGCTTTGGTTTAATGTGATAAATTCTGAAAAAACAAAACAAAACCTGTTGTTCTGAAGTTATTTGAGCCCCTAAGGTAAATGTTTTGTGGTAAGGGTGATTTTGTAGAAGCCAGACAGAGGCAACAATTACCCAGGACTGCGAAATGACCCTACATTTGGTGTCAGGGTTTTACATGGGAGCCTTACCAACCACCTCCCTCTCTTCAGTGGGATTCTCACATAACCAGGGCTGCCGACAGAACTGTCGTGTCCTTGGGCAAGGGTGGGCAGGGGCGGCTCTGGGCTCCCAGAAGGGGCATGGCATCAGGCAGAAGGCCTGGGGCTGTCTTTCCCAGCCAGCCCTATGGCACTACCCATCGTGTACCACCCAGGGCTCCAGCAGTGATTTAAAGCACCTGGGACTTTGGCAGCTGCTGTAGCTGAGGTAGAAGTGGCCATGAGCCTTTTAAAGTAGCTAGGCCCGGAGACAGCTGCCACTTTTGCTTCCTGTTGGAAGCCCTGCATGTAACAGCAGTTGTAATAGAAACTCCTATGTTGAAAAGGGAAGACAACTTGTAGAAATTTGCATCAGTTAAAATGCCACACACAGCACCTGACAATCCATGTATTTCCTCACAAGATAGAGGTTTTACCTTCATGACTATTCAGCAGAATGTGGCACCCAAAATCGATACGGTCCTATTTACTGAAAACCAATATCTGTACGGTGTTACTGGGGAATCATTCCAAACAAATAAGCATGCATGTTGTGGGGAAACATTTTCACTTAGGTAATCTAAATATCTTATCTTGTCAGCATTTTATCTCCTGTTCAATTAACTTTCCATATTGAAGGAGTGTGGTTTGTGATGAGTCTGTAACTCTCAATACACTGTGCAATTATTTGGGATACTCAAGTGCAGGGCACACATCCACTGACAGGAATTCTGGGGCCCAGGACATAACAGTCAATGAGCCCCCTGACCCCACCACCTCCCCACCCAGGAAAACACCGAGAGACACCTCTCAATCAGAGGACTGCTTTGGTTACCACAGCCCCATCCTCCCAGCTGTGTAAAGGTGCCCCTCCCACTCTCCTTCCACTGTCTTCCGTATTTTTCTATGAAAAAAAATATTACAAGTGTACTAACCTACTCATGGATTTACTGTCCTCACCACTCATGCAGACTAGAGAGTTACCTACTAGTCCATATAAGGGGGTCTGGAGATAACATCATTCAGTAGACCTCTCCCAGAAGTTATTGTATACGCAGGACCAGAAACAGCAGTCTCTAATAATGAAGCATATTTGCACTAAAACTTTGTAAAAACAGGTCATGTATTTTTCCTTGGGAGAAATCTCACTTTTGGCAAATTCCAACCAATTTCAATAGGACTGGGGGTGAGGCCATTGAGAATTAGTATATTGGACAAGTTTGAAGTTTTTATGACAAGGTATGAAGGGAAGGGAAAACAGTTTGAAACTGTGTTGGTTTTTCACTTCATAAAAATTGTCTCAGACCTAAACATCACTAATCCAGGCAACCCTGCCCTAATTAGCCTCAGGCTCTCCAAAACAAATTATCGAAGTGGAGACTTCCTGCATGAGAAATGGTTTGCATGTATAGTGGAAATACTGTCTTATGTGTTGATCACTTGCAAATCCATATCACTGGCATCACTATGCTAAGCCTTAAAATTAAGCTATGGAAACAGCATACGTTGCAGAAAGTAATCTGATATCTTTCCATTTTCCTTCCCCAACTAGTCCGTTGTGACTTTTTGGTGTCCAATGTGCAGGTCAAGGTCATACATTTTGGCTTTGGCAGGCTGAAAACTACTGTATTGCAGTAAGGGCATGCTTGTTGAGGTAAGTTACTTTTATGTGACAATAGATGAATGAGCCATGATTACTGTCATCTGAAAGAAGCGACTTCTGTGTTGATACACTAAAATGGACATACTTCGGAAGTAAGAGAGCATTCTGTTACTGTATGTCATCAAGCTTATTTGTTTGCTAAATATCGTGAAAAAATCTGATTCAGCTACACTGTAGCCAAATGTTTGTATGTGACAATATTTTTAGCTTTTGGGGGTGTGCCTAATGTGTTACATAACATATTTGGTGTGTGACTCCTTATTATGTTTCCCAGCACCTAAAATTTGATCCAAACTCAGCACCAATGTTCCAGTACACCAGATGGATATGAACGGGTGGCGCAGTTGCAAAGCTGCTCTATAGCTGGCTTCCTCACCATTCTGAGAGGTGCTGGATACAGCCAGGCCTGGCCCCAGGATCTCGTCCTCCATAGAATTGCAATAAGAGAGTTACACCTGCTGAGCAGCTGTGCTGACACCAGGTCTGAATTTTGCCAGCATATGTTTTAAAAAGAAACGGATGGCTAAGCCAGTTAATACAAACAATAATAATAATTATCACCTTCTCAGGATGTGAAGTCTATGACAAACAGATGACCTTTGATATTATATATAAATAATTTAGGGACATAAAGACCTACTATTTTTCCCAAATGAGTAATCACTTAATCCTTCAAATTTCAGAAAGACAAAGCTAATTTTCATATCCAAATTAACATAGTTGCAAGTCTCCATAAACAGTCTTTATATTTCGCAGTGATTTTTAAACCAACATCCAGAGGAAGATTGGAATGTCCACACTATCAAATGCTCTCTTTAATTCGCAGGAGTCAACAACAACAACAAACAGAATAGATAAAGAGCCATCATAAAATTATTGAACTAAAAGGGTTTAGAGAGACAAAAATTTCCCAGGAACATGGTGTTGATAGGAAAAATGCATAGCAGTTTAAAAGTGTAATTATTAAAGTTGACCTGAAAAGAGAGGGAGGAGAGTAATCACCATTCCACTTCCCCACCTAAAAATACGCAAAATCACATTTTTATTTTTCTTTGATTTTTTTTTCCAGCAACCACTAATATGGAAGTAAACCCTATGGGTCAGATTCTTCTCTGGATTAATCAACAATGTTCTACTGAAATCAATGAAACTATGTTAATTTACTGCAGCTGGCCCATATAGACTAATGAGAAGATAAAGGATAACCAATAAAGTTCAACATTTTTAAGCATCAAGACACCTCATCTTAGGCATACCCACTGATGTTAGGAGTTTTTTCTCATGATGCTCTAATCTGGGACTGGAAATTTTGGAAACGAAGTATCTAAATACGGAGCTGTCAGGTTCTCGTTATGTTAAAGATGGGTCTACTGCTTGTGTTAGAAAGAGAAGACCACTAAAAAAATCATCAACATATCTCAGTTAGACAATATAGCAGAGAGTGTGGTGTCTGGAAACTGCCACCCACTTTTCTGGTGTTCCAGCACTTAGCAGAGGTTTCTAGTATGTCCCAGGAGAGATTTGTAAGCTCCAGTGGGGCTGAGACAGGCTACTCCACAGGAAAAGTTATTTTGGAGAAGGAAGGTTATTTAGAAAGAGTTGGAAAGCTGACACCTGTCCAGGCCAAGATGAGTGTGACTAGGGCACATTGTATTCCAACAATCAGCAGTTAACAGAATGGTCCCGAGAGGACTATTACGATCAGTGGAAATTACAGCATCCCTCTGGCTGCTCTAATGACTTCAGAGGCTGTCTGGGCCTCTGAGCAGCCCAGGAGGGTTTCCAGCAGACCCCAGTGGGCCATGCATCTATATGTATATTTTGGAGTCCAGATGAGCTTCTTCCAGACTCTGAATCACTTGGCCATATGCTAATGAGGAATGGGAAATTTATATCCATGACTCATTAGCATCTTCCAGGCTGCTCATTACCATGCCTCTTCTGGAAGAAGGGGCATGTAGGCTACGTCTACACGTGCACGCTACATCGAAATAGCTTATTTCGATGTAGCGACATCAAAATAAGCTATTTCAATGAATAGCGTCTACACGTCCTCCAGGGCTGGTAACGTCGACATTCAATGTTGACGCTGGGCAACACCACATCGAAATAGGCGCTGCGAGGGAATGTCTACACGCCAAAGTAGCACACAACAAAATAAGGGTGCCAGGAACAGCTGCAGACAGGGTCACAGGGAGGACTCAACAGCAAGCCACTCCCTTAAAGGGCCCCTCCCAGACACAGTTGCACTAAACAGCACAAGATACACAGAGCCGACAACTAGTTGCAGACCCTGTGCATGCAGCATGGATCCCCAGCTGCAGCAGCAGCAGCCAGAAGCCCTGGGCTAAGGGCTGCTGCACACGGTGACCATAGAGCCCCACAGGGGCTGGAGAGAGAGCATCTCTCAACCCCTCAGCTGATGGCTGCCATGGAGGACCCCGCTATTTCAATGTTGTGGGACGCGGATCGTCTACACATTCCCTACTTCGACGTTGAACGTCGAAGTAGGGCGCTATTCCCATCCCCTCATGGGGTTAGCAACTTCGACGTCTCGCCGCCTAACGTCGAAGTTAACTTCGAAATAGCGCCCAACACGTGTAGCCATGACGGGTGCTATTTCGAAGTTGGCGCCTCTACTTCGAAGTAGCGTGCATGTGTAGACGCGGCTCCTGAGACACAGCCATCAAAAAGACAGCTAAATAAGTACCATGCTGATTAATTAGTTTCTGTTACAATTATCTGTGTTGAAAAGTACCTTATTCCTGAGTAGTTCTATTGACTGCTTATAGAATAAGGCATTATTGAACCTGATTAAAGGTAGCAGGCTCAAACCCCTGAATAAAGCTAAACCAATATGGATTCAGAAGCAAACCTTAAGGGATATATTATATGTCTGGCCACACATTGTCAGAACTCCAGCCTTGTTCCTCCACAACATATATCCAAATAAATACTCTTAGAAAAAGTATATGTTTAAGAGTCTCCAGCCAGAGTTAGAAAGAATTTTTAAACAAAACTTGTGGGATAGATTTTTAAACTGAAATAAACTGTCAAATTCTAACCTAGATACAAGGCCATGGGTTTCCATTTTGTTCCCCTGGTAGAGCCAC
Source organism: Carettochelys insculpta (assembly GCF_033958435.1). Lineage (NCBI taxonomy): Eukaryota > Metazoa > Chordata > Testudines > Carettochelyidae > Carettochelys > Carettochelys insculpta. Next base: position 145,361,723 of record NC_134137.1, read on the forward strand.
ATTCTCACCTGTTCAAAATGCCCTGACCTCCATGCTAAATAAGTTCACCCTCCAATGCCAGTCTTTCCTTTTCAACTGAAATGTACTCTTGCTAGCCCCAGTACCCTGCCATGAATTAATCAAAGAAAGTAAAAAAGTCCTCATGAGCCAAACCATAATTTTTTTCCTTATTTCAAATACAGCAGTTAGTCAGACTTAGTGCAATGGTATGCAAACCCCTGTGTCTCAGTGGGACACTCTACACCTTCTGAGAACCAAAGGACCTCAACTCTCCACCAACTGGAAGAATGAAAGCAAAAATACACCTCTGTGAAACCGAACAAAATCAGAGTTTCTGTCCTTTGAGAAACCCCCCGTGTTCCAATATTTGTTTTTAGTTCAAGCTGTGACAAAAAGTTGAACATTCTGAAACGTTTCAGTTCAGACACGGTGAAATGCTGATCCTCTGAATTTTTTCATTTGTGTCTCTTCCACATTAAACCATTTCCCTATGCTGACACATGGCCTCACAGGAGTTGTAGATCAGATGAACGAGCCTCCCATAATTCTGCTGTAGGCACTGAGCACCCTCAGCAGACTCAAGCTCCCATGATTTACCCATGGCCCTATGATGTATCACTTTGCTCAGCCAAAGCGCGGAGTGCATTGTAATACGGGAGATGTCCTCCATTGAAGGAGAGTATGCAGGTGTCAGGAATTATAGCTCCCATGAGGCAAAACACTACAATAGGGAAATTCATTATAACATTGAAATGAAACATTTCAGGTCAATTCAACAAATCAGAATGTTTGGATTCATGTTGAATCAACCCTAGTCTTTCAGATTTCCCTGAAAAACTGAAACAAAAATTTGCAAAATCAAAATTTTCCCATGGCAACTGCATTTTATGCTCTGTTGCTCTGCCAGCTGTCTGCCATGCAAAACAAGACCAAGCATCTGAAACAGTATATTCCCCTTCCCGATAATGCATCTCTGTTAGGTTACGAACCTGCTAATTGTAAGACACTATGAGGATCCAAGAGGGAATGGTCCATTAGAATTCAGTGAATGTGGAGGCAGATATTATAGGTCTGTGTCATGGTTCAGACACGAGATTCATCCTTAGGAGGTATGCACTGGACCTATATTTCCTACCATAGATTTCGTGTGTGACATTGGCGAGGTCAATAATATCTCTGGCTCAGTTCCTAATGAGTATAATTACACTTTCCTAAGAATGTTGTAAGCATAAATCCCTAACTGCTGAAGAGATGACCAAGACATAAGCCATATAGGCCATTAGAGAGATAGGTGCAAATGGAGGAAAGGGAGAATATGATCTCCATGGGAAAGGAGAGGCCTAGCAACAACAGCCCCTGTGGAATGGGGCAGCACCCTCCAACCACTTAACTGAAAATAAACAGATGTAGCGAGAAAGAAAATATTGATCAAAATTCAAACATATAATACAAAGAATAGACTATTTGAGCTGAGATTAAAAATACACTTAAGTTCCCACTTAGAATCAAAATGGCTGATATCTTTTTACTTCAATTTAGGAGGGAGAGAGAGTTGAGCTAAAACGGTTGTACCCAAGAGAAATTTAACCAATCGCCACAGCCACCCCCCAGTCAGTCACCACCTTCCCAGCCAAGCACACCTTCTCACCACCCATGAGACTACCCACTTGGAGCTGCTCGATCCACACCAGGCTGAAGCCACACTGCACAAGCTGCCAGTGGCTGAAGCCATGCCGCACTAGCCTCCCCTTGGCTGGAGCCCACTGGGGCCAGAAGAGTTTAATGTGGACAAGTGTAAGGTAATGCACATTGGAAAAAATGACCCCAACTATACTTACAATATGATGGGGGCTAATTTAGCTATAACTAATCAGGAAAGGGATCTTGGAATTATTGTGAATAGTTCCTTGAAAACATCCACGTAGTGTGCAGAGGCTGTCAAAAAGGCAAATAGGATGTCAGGTATTATTAAAAAAGGGATAGAAAATAAGACAAGGAGTATCTTACTGCCCTTATATAAATCTATGGTACGCCCACATCTTGAATACTGTGTACAGATGTGGTCTCCTCACCTCAAAAAAGATATCCTGGCACTGGAAAAGGTTCAGACGAGGGCAACTAAAATGATTAGGGGCTTGGAACAGGTCCCGTATGAGGAGAGGCTAAGAAGATTGGGACTTTTCAGTTTAGAAAAGAGGAGATTGAGGGGTGACATGATAGAGGTATATAAAATTATCACAGGTGTGGAGAGGGTGAATAAGGAGAAGTTATTTACTTGTGCCCATAATATGAGAACTAGAGGACACCAAATGAAATTAATGAGCAGCAGGTTTAAAACTAATAAAAGAAAGTTGTTCTTCACTCAGCGCATAGTTAACCTGTGGAACTCCTTGCCAGAGAAGACTGTGAAGGCTAGGACTATAACAGAATTTAAGAAAGAGCTAGATAAATTCATGGAGGTTCGGTCCATAAAAGGCTATTAGCCAAGGGTAGGAATGGTGTCCCTGGCCTCTGATTGTCAGAGGCTGGAAATGGATGGCAGGAGACAAATCACTTGATCGTTGTCTTTGGTCCACCCCCTCTGGGGCACCTAGCACTGGCCACTGTTGGCAGACAGGCTACTGGGCTGGATGGACCTTTGCGCTGACCCAGTATGGCCGTTCTTATGTTCACCATGTGCTTGTCTCACCATGTGGTGGGGTGTGTGCACAGAGCAGCAGGAGCAGTGCACCATATGTGCGGCTCTCCTGAGTTGTATTTCTCACACTACGCTGCCCTGTACGCCACATGTGGCAAACGGGAAGTGTACTGGACTCCACGGGGCTAAACATTTAGCTAAATAAGTATCTTTGTTACTGTGCTCTGATTTTTGTGTTTCATGTTAGGATGATGAAGTCTGTACAAAAATACAGTTAACCAAAATCCCAAAGTTCTTAGATTTTGTTTCTTAATGAGAGATTACCAGAATAAATGCCTGAAGATCTGGTTTGAATAAATTTCAGATGTCTGAAGCTATTGAGACAGCACCTCGCATTCCCCATCACAGTAGTGTTGCCAGTTTTTGTGGGACATATTCCAGGAAGTTTCATCGCATACCATAATCTTCAATCGAAGATTAATCTTTAATTCCTGGAGACTCCAGGACAATCAGGGAGGATTGGTGGCAACCCTACATCAAAACCAGTCCCATATAGCTGTAGTACCCCAACCTTACTTCTGTTACTGTCATTTTTAATTATTGGGGCTGGTTACCCTATACAATGTTAATGAAGCCCATCAGAAAGCATTCTGGCTCTTGTTTTTTAGGAGAAACAACAGAAGCCTTAGATGAAAACAGAAAGGGCTTTAAGGATTTAATGACATAACCCAGAAGGACATGGACAGATGTCTCTAAACATTAGTCAGACACTATTATTAAAAAGTAAGAAACAAGTTCAGAGCCTTCCCTATCACTTGAATACTGTTTTTCTTCTTGTCAGTAGCATTGTTTAGTACTTATAATTATTTATGTACATGTCAGCTAAGTAAGGAATGAGTAGAAACATCAACTTACACTTTTAAACAGTCTGGCATTGAGCACTGTCCTGCAAGGAGAAAGTTAGTCTGTTCAGTTCTTACCCTTCTATTTTTATCACGGAGCCCTCTTTTCAACTTTTAAAACTGTTTTCAGATGGTTTCTTATGAGCCACCATAGCTCAGTTCTTTTAATTACAGACATACAGTATAGGCTTACCACTTCCCAAAAGAATTTTCACTTTATTTAGGACACATTTCCAGATGTGTTTCCTCCTTAGGCCTCTCTCTCGCTCTCTCTCTCTCTCTTTTTTTTCCCCCCGCTAAATGCTGCTGGTAATAAAAGACAACGATTACAAAGATAACATACTTTCTTAAGTTTCTGGCAACACTGATTCTCTGATTGCTTTCATTTTCATTTGTAAACCACACCCATAAAATACACTACTGATTTTTGAAACAATGGTATTTTTTATGTGGAGTGCCCTTATTTTTGTGCCATTCCAGCAAGTTAAAATTGTGAAGGTGCATATGGATGGCACACATGCAACTTGAAAGCAGACACAGACACAAAGGCTGTGGTAGTGTGCTTTCATTTATGCTTCTCTTTCTTCCCCAGTTTATTCAGTCAGCTTCTGACATTTCAGTATCCAGAGTCACAGAAAACCACAGGTGTGGAACACTCCTCATGACTGCTTGTTGTTTCTTTGTTGGAAGACCCAGGTGTTCAAATTCCTGCCTGCACTGCACTCTCAGATACCATTAACATTCATTAACATCAGTAAAAGAGAAGCACAGAAATACCTGCTGCTACATTATGCTACACCATGGGTGTAGTTTAGCATATGTATGCAATTTGTAATGCTTGTGGCCTCCCTGTCACATATTTTTATACTGTCTTCAAAAGTTTTTTTATTATTATTACTAGTCTCTCTCTCTCTCTTTCTCTCTCTCTCCCCACCCCCATAACTATATCTCAGTCTTATGGACCTAATTCTCATTTATTCAAAGGTCCCTCTCCACAGAGTATAAACAGGAGGGCCAACAGTCTTGCTGGCCTCTGAGCAAGGGGGGAGGAGGGGCCGGTTCTGGTCTCCCAGAAGAGGTGGTGCCTCAGGCAGAAGGGGCGGGGCAGCCAACCCTCAGAACACTCTGGCCTTCCCCTTCTCTGCCCCCCAGCCATCTAGAGCATCCTGTGTGGCACTCGGGCAATAATTTCAAGGGCTCAGAGCTCTCGCCACTGCTGTTCGTGCAGTAGTGGTGGCAGTGTTGGCCAGGAGCACCAGATCCTTTTGAATCACCGGGCTGAGTTTAACTGCCCCTGTTGCGCCCCTCCCTGTCAGCAGGCCTAGGTGTAAAGCAGTGATTCTTTTGGCCCTGATCCTGCACACGTTATGCATCCAACGCTCCCATTGACCTGTGCCAATGAGATGTCTACTTCATGAGATTAAGGGTCAGGACCTTTATACCATGTGGCAAAGACCTAAATTATGCAACCAGAGCTCTCAATTTATGCAGCAGAGTTGCACTGAATTGCACAGCCATGTCAACTGATTAGGAAAGCATTTGGTCCCCACTGATTTTATAGAGCCAGTTCTAAATTCAAGAACAACAAAAAGTCTTGTGGCACCTTAGAGACTCACAGATATTTTAGAGCATAAGCTTTCACGGGCAAAGACCCGCTTCATCAGATGCACGAGTCTGTCTCATGCATCTGATGAAGCGGGTCTTTGCCTATGAAAGCTTATGCTCTAAAATATCTGTGAGTCTCTAAGGTGCCACAAGACTTTTTGTCGTTCTCGAAGCTACAGACTAACACGGCTACCTCTCTGATACTTGTCACCATGCAAAGTTCTAAATTCGTAACACTACTGGAAATGTAAATCTACTGCATATCATATTCATTTAAAAGAAAAAAGGAAAATCACATTTGGATCAAACCTTTGAAGAAATGTGATTTCAAAGGTGTCTGGTTACCATTTTCTCACAGGCTCCTGCGCAGCTTGTGAGCATCACATGACTGCCACCCGCCAGTCTTGTTCAGTTCCTAAACTTGTAGAAGAGGAACAGGGTAGAAGGGTGTAGTGGTGGAAGGGGCTGAAGTACAGTCCTGGGGAAGTGATGCACAGGGAGAGGCTTTCAAGACAAGGCAGCTACTGTTTGGAGTCCCTGTGAGGTTGCACAATGACACAGTGGGATAAGTTTTCGTGAACACCAGAAGACCCTCTCCAGTGCATTTATGAATCTACAAAGAAGGGGGAGGTGGCTGCCATGCAGAGTCCAATGACAGAAATACCCTCTACACACACACTCTGACTGGTTACTTCAGCCGGGCATACATATCCAAGTAAATGAGCAAGGAGAAACCAGTGTTTAAATTAGATAATTAAATAATGCAAGGCGATCAGAATTCTTGAGGATTGACAACATAATCTATCCTTGTAGCTTATACTAACTGATAGTATCAACAAAATTGCTTTAGATATTAAGAGTGCTATTTGGTGCACATTTCATTAAGACGACATTGCAGAGTCTGAAGCAGTTGCATATCCCTTTATGCACAGGTTGCTATGGTTACAATATTCTATTTAACTGAATACTAAAGAGGTGTGCAAAACTAGTGTGACTTGATGAATGAAATATTAGTGCTGAGGATAGGACTCATTTACACACCTTTTTTTATTTTTTCTCCCCCTCCCCACCCTTTTCTTCTTCAAAACACAGTCATGGATTTCTAAAATGTTTACATTTTTTAATCCAAAGAAAGGTCTGTAGACACACTGGTCCTTCAGCAAAAGTGGGCAAGTTAGACATCTCATTGTGTTGCCTGGTCATAATTAAATCTAAAAATGACTGCTCCATTGTACTGGATTTGCTGCGTTGGAGGTTGGTGGGGATTATTCCACAGAATTTAATGAATCATGGAAATGTGTTTACAAGGCAACAAGCCCATTCTGTACAAAGAACTCAACATTGGCATGGCAATGGACCATCTAGTTTTTAATGGCTTGAGGTCTTTGTCCCATATTCACATGGGACACTATGGCTGGCCCACACTGCTGATCCAACATTTATTTCACTTGGGTTACTTATTTTTTCCCACTGATCCTGAAGGTGATATTTAGGAAGTCTATTGTCAGGCATGCAAATTGAGAGAAAAAAATGTGTCACAGTAAATCATGACAGTTTAATAAGGTATTACTCATGGGTAAATGCTTTCATGCATTCCCTCCTAGGAATGGCAAGTTTAAAGCAGTTACTAGAGAGACAAGATATTTGGCAATTTAACCTGAATTTTATCCTTGTCAATCTTCTTAACAATGCTAGTAAGTAGAAGTTTGAAAATTCTGATTGCATAGTAAATTGTGCATTTTATCTGGTTTGTTTAAATATTCTGGAAGTGGAACAATGAGAACCTTCCCTGGTTTTGTTGTTTGTTTGTTTGTTGTATTTTTGCTTTTATCTTTCTGGTGATCCCAATATCATAACATTCTGGAAACACTGAAACTGCTTTGGCCATTCATTGCCTTATCCCTAGAATTTATCAAATTGCAGATAAACCATTTGAGCTTGTCGCATTTGTTAGGAATATAAGAGATTTTCAAAATGTGAAATTACTTTAATAAAAGTTAGGAGTGAAGTCCTGGCCCTGTTCAAATCAATTGACTGACAAAATTCTCATTTATTTGAATAGGACCAGAATGTCACCCATAATCTAATTCTTCTTACAAGAACAAAGAAAGTTATTCCTCCAAGCTATGGGCCCATCTAGAGTACTTAACTTTACTCATGTTGCAAGGCCCATTCAAATCCATGGGACAATGCATGTGAGTAAAGTTAAGCAAGTGCTGAAGTGTTTACAGTGCTGAGTTCTGTTTTTGCATATTATTTTCCAATTTACAAGAAAATGGATTAATGTTATTCTAGGGATGCTGGGTTTTAAAGCATTAATGGCAATAGCTCAAGAGAATGAGGCAAATATAGTAAACTCTTTCATATCTGGCATTCTGTTTTCTGGAACTCTCAAATAATTGACATTTTAACCATAAGTAAATTTACTTATGTCCTCCATAAGTACAGTATAGTGAAAGTAAAAACAAATACATCAAATACAGTGTAAGTTTAAAGTGTACAATACTATCATTGTTTGTAAATAAAGTACCCTGCGTACATTTTTATTTGTTACTTTTTATCTAGTCTTTTTTTTCTTTACTCTTAGGCAGTGCTACCTCTCTATTATCCAGAATATTTGAATATCCAGCAAACTGTTTGTCTGGGGGCTGCTGGATATGAAAGAGTTACTGTAATATATTGAACAGCTACAAGTTCTAAATATGCCCTCACATCACATATTTTAAAGCTCTGTAGCTAGCCTAATTCTAGCATCAAAAATTGACATAACATTGCTCTGGCAAGGTGTTACCATGTTAACAACTAGTGTGCCTTCTGTTAAAACTATTAATATGTGGCTTATCACTTCATAAAAGCCTGAATTCAGACTGCAACAACAATAAGCACATGTGGTATGCATATATATATAAAGGAGTTCTGTATATACAAGAATAAGCTTCCAGAGGAACATTTTTGTGATGTAGTTAGCAGGGTTAAAATTAGTCATGTTTGGCCTTTAAATGTGTTTTGATAGTGTTAGTGAAATTGGCAATTGTAATGCTAAGCAACAGAAGCCCACGGTGAGGAATGCACTTCCAAACTTATGATGGAAGTTGTGTTTGGCAGTGCACTCTGTTTATCACGCCACCGATCATGTTACTAGCTTCAGTTTTTAGGCGCTTACTCAAAAATTTGAAAAAAAAAAAGAGTTGTAAAATAATTAAATAAAAGATTTGGAAGTAACAGGTAAGTGGAGATAGCTGTGAAAATGAAGACAGATGAAAGGAAAATGTAGAAAGTGCAAAAAAAGAACAAGAATTTGTAAAAGTAAAAATTAAATGTAGGTCCTTAAAAATGTTAACTTGAGAAAAATCAGGAAAATAAGTGAAATTGGAGTTTGTTTTTTGTTTTTTTGGGGTTTTTTTGGCAAATGAGCTGCTCTTTGCAAAAAATCTAGAGGGAAGCAAAAAGGGGAAAGGATGGGACTCTCTCATCAATTAGTCTGGAATTACTGTTGTTCTGTGTTTCTTTACTGAGGTAATTAATTAATTTCTACAAAGACCAGACCTCAAAAGAATGTATTAGCTTTATAGGAAAAAAAAACAGTTCAAAGAAATGGCAGAGGATGACCTCTTTTGTTCTTTTTAGCACTAGGACTTTAATCCTTAGTGATAGACTCTGAGCAGCCTCTGGTGGCCAATAATAAATATCACAGGAATCTCCAGTACTCTTCATCCCTGCCACCCAAACAACATACATGTTTACATAATCAAAAATGATTTGCAGAAGTTTTGCTGAAGAGTGGCCCAGAATGAATTGCAAAGACAACAAGATTCCTTTCAACCTAAGCTTGAGGTCAGTTTCATACACACATAGCTATCATAGTGGTATTTCAGCTGTTCAGAATTAAAAACAAGATCTATAATTTCAATTGCTCGCCATCTCTTAAACTTGATAAGTAGGCACAATCGCATAAGAAAGGCACAAATAAAACAGACAGATCTATAAATTCTTGAATCCCACTCAGTCCTCTGCTTAGTTAGTGAAAAACAACTTGGAAACTCAGTTTCTAAGTATGTCGATGTAGTCTTAAGGAAGGTTTTTCTATAAGCAAACAAAAGACAACAGTTTAAATTGTAATTTCTTTAAAGTATGTTGGAATTATTAAATAGGTACCCCACCAATGCCCACTGGGAATACTATATATTACATATTTTACAACAGCACTACAACCTGGGAGCCTCCACCCTGTAATTTTTCTGTAGTTTTATGTTTAGAGTCTGCAAGACTTTGCATGCTTCAGATTTGTGGTAAGATTTTCCCAGCATAAAGTCTGGCCCCTTGCGACAAAGGAACTGTGCTCAGGACGAGCTTTCTGGCTGTAAAAATAGAATGATACCTTTGAACTCTGACCAGCAAAGCACTTGTGCATTCCACATTAGCCTATAGCAACAGGATATCCTGTCAGTGTAACAGGGATCAGAACACATTATCAGCCTCAGATATATTTGAATTGGGATGTTTTAAATTGCAGATGCCCAACCACCCGATGCATTTGAATGTTTTTCTACCTTGTGTCAGATCATAATGTTCTTTTTGTTTTACCAAGAAGCATCCAGCCATGCCAACTAACAAACTTTAAAGTCATAGTAAAACGTAGAAAGCATGTCAGCATGTTCTGACATGAAAGAAACAAGCACAACTCAGTGCCTTTGCGGCTACCCTCTACAGCTAGTTGGTGAAGACTGGGCAATTATCAAAATTATTATGCACCCAACACTCTTTAGCAAGGTAAATCCATAAAGCAATGGATAGTGTTTGCAGTTCTGTGTTCTCAGTTCCTCCTGTTCATTTCTCATTAGGTGTATGAACAATGGCTAGTGGTGAAAGTGAGTTGCTGCTGGAAATCCCATTCCTATCCATTTAAGAATGATCTGGCTCATAGTGTTAGTGTATGAACAGGCTGACTCCTTACCCTGCGCCCAGAAATGCATATGGACCTTGAGTTAGCATTCAAACTCATTCTCCTCCTGAAGTCTTATTTTATTGGTAACTGAAAATACTACCACCACATTCTAAGCTTCCTTAGCTATTCATGTTTTTCTATGACTTCATGTATCAACTGGGGGTGGGGTGAAATTTATGGCCAAAATTTGTTTCACTCTAAAATGCAAATTTAGGGTGACTCAAACATTTCAGCTGCTTCTACACTAGAAAGTTCTTTCAGAAAATCTGGCTCTGTTTTGAAAGAACACGCAGAGCGTCCACACACAAAATGCGCTCTTTCGAAAATGCGCTCTTTCGATTCAAAATGGAAAGAACGCAGCTCTTCTACTGGAAGCCCTCTTCCACTCCCAGATCCAGAAAAGCACCTCCTTTTGAAAGCTTCAAAAAAAAAAAAAAAAAGCATGTGTCGACTCTCCATAGGCCCTTTTTTCAAAACAGCAGTCCTCATGGCACTGGATTTTTCAATCACTGGCCCACTATTTTGAAAGAGCTGGGGCTGTGCAGATGCTCTGTATCAAAAGAGCAGATCACTCTTTCAATCAGTTCTTTTGTGGGTGGACACATTCTTTTGAAAGATTTTTTTTTCAGCAGAGATCTTCCAGAAGACCTTCTTTTGAAAGATTGCTATAGTGTAGATGTAGCCTTCATAATTTTTGTTGAATTCACCAAATTTTTTCATTCGGCTCCCCCAATCCAAAAAAAAAAAAACTGGAAAAAAATCAGAGCGCTTCATATTGATATTTTTAAATGAAATACAGTATTTAGATTTTTCTGATGCAAAGTGACTGTTTCAAATTTTATTTCAGTGTGACTAATGAAAGACTAAAACTCTGGAAAATTTGACCTCAGAACATGTTTTTTATTTTTTCCATTTGCCAGAAAAGTCTAAAACTGCTCAGACTTAGTGAGTCAGCTGGCAAACAGAAAAGGCAGTTACTCAGACAGCACTCAACTTCACTCACCAGTTATTTCTGCCTAGGCAACCAATCACACTTCCTTTATTTCTAGGGTAAATTTAATGAGCCACATTTGCCATGCTAATTTAGAAGACCCGGCACAACAGAAATACCCAGTCCTTTAGTTACAATGTGCAAAAGCAGGGCTGCTGATTAAAAAACAGTTGATACCTGTATTTGGTTACGTCCTAGCATTGAAAGAACTAGGTAACAAAAGAAAACATGTTTTATTCAACTCATGTTTTATTACATCTTCATATTTCATCTGGCATTAATAGTTTATAGGGATGCATTTGATCTAGGATTATGGTAAATATTGAACAATGCACTTATTTTTTTCTTGCAAATATTAGCTGCTATGCTATTATTAACACATTTTATGGCCTGCCATTAACATCAAAAGCCAAATAGTTTCTTGAAATGTTTAGGAATAAAGTATACCCCGCACTGGAGGAATTTCTCCATCTTGAACACACACACACACGCACACGCACACACACACACATAAACACAGAGCCAGAGGCATTTACAGATTCATGACTGGAGTTTTGCAGCTGATATCAATGGTAGTTGGATCAGAACCTATCCTATCACAGCCACATTGTTCAAAGTGATACATCAGGCCCAGTAGTTGGCACTTGAGTGCTCTGTGCAGCTTCTTGGATGCTTGGGTTCTATTTGCCCTCCTTCCTTTCACCCTGTACATGCTTAGGTGGAGAAAACAAGAACAGCTGAGGGATGGTGCAATACACATAAGTACTTGTCACTGCAAACAAGCTTGAAGGTGTGCTTCTGTGAGAGGAAATCTGGCAGTTTATCCACATCAAAGCTCTTGGGCTGGGGAGGCCAATAGTTTACTTAGGATAAGAAGAAAAAAAAATACTAATGCTGGGTGCTAGACTTTGTAGTTTGTAGCCAAAGTGTGAGACAAGGGGGAAATAGGCCTGAATTTATTATATGCCAGAGGAAAGTGTCAGGTAATAATTATTTGATTAAAAGCATCTATTTTTCATTATGCCTTCTTAGCACATGACAAACATTAATGTTACCAAAAAAAAGCAGTTCTGTAGCAATTTAAAGATTAACAATTTTATTTATTAGGTGATGAGCTTTCATGGGTAAGACCCACTTCATCAGATTCTGTTCATCTTGAAGTTGCTATAGGACTGCTTGTTTGCTTGTTTGTTTGAAGCTACAGACTAACACGGCTACTCCTCTGAGACTAGGTTAAATACATTCACTTGATGCATCAAATGAAAAGAGAAATGTTCGCTGGATGTTGGTGGTTTAGCAAACTAGTGCTCCTGAAAGCTGTGTGATAGCCTGGGAGATTTACCCAGCCATAAGCTTTGTCTGCACTAGCACTTTCATTGGCAACCCTTGTCAGTCAGAGGTACAGACATCACTATGCCAGTGGGAGATCTCTCTCTCACCAGCACAGAGCATCTACTCAGGAGACCTTACAGTGGCACAGCTATACTGCTATAAAGCCCACTGTGTTGACATAGCCTTAGTAAAAGCAACAAGGGGTCCTGTGGCACCTTATAGACTAACAGAAATGTATGAGCATAAAGCTTTCATGGGCAAAGACCCACTTCGTCAGATGCAGGCCTGCCCACGAAAGCTTATGCTCATTCATTTCTGTTAGTCTATAAGGTGCCACAGGACCTCTTGTTGCTTTTGCAGATCCAGACTCACATGGCTACCCATCTGATACTTGACACCTTGCACAGCCTTAGTGCACAACTGGGCTATGTCTGTATGGTGCCCTAAGCTCAAAATAAGCTACACAATTTGCCAGTTTCAAAACAGTCTATTTTGGCGTGTGGCACTAGCTAAATGGACCCACATGCCAAAATAAAGCCCTGTTTCGAGGGATCTCTGTACTCTTCATGCAACAGTGACAGAACTGCAAGCCCATTATCTCGAAAACTGTTTCAAGACAATAGGTGCGTTGCTTAGACGCAGGCAGCTGTTTCAGGATGCCTTTGTATCCCAATAGTGCCCACTGTGTAGACATGGCCATAAAGCACACCCTTTCCCACAGCACCATCCCAATACTGCCAGGAGGAAGGATTCCATTCCAGTGTGAAATAATAGTCCAGTATCAATTCAGTACAGAGTCTGCAGGCAGAAAATTAGATGCAACACACTCCGCACAAACTGATATGGGCTACAGTCCCATCTAAGGACTATTTTACACAGTGCTCTTTTTAAAAAAAAAAAAAAAAGGAGTAGCCAGTATTCAGCCGCTCCCTTCCCTCTGCCTGCCAATCCATGGCTGGGGCTGCTGAGGTGCCGATACTCAGTACAGACAAGTATCAGCACCAAAAAAGCACTGGTTTTACAATACCTAATTGCTATGCAAGTTCTGTTCTGGATGACTTTTGTTTTGCACAGCAGAAAGAAAAAGGTTAAAAAACAGCTCTTCAGGTCTAGAAAGCCAAGAGGTTGTTTTTCCACCAGAAACGGAAGGCTTTAAACTTTTACAGGAAAAAAAGTTACCAAGTGGGAGAAAGTGCAACAACATGAAACTGTGAAGGCAAACTGTAGCTGGTTAATAAAGAAAGAATGTGACAATGCAGAGGAGTTCATGTCTTTTGTGGAAAGATGAAATTAAACCAGTATTTCTAAACATGGGGCTTTTTGAAGCTAGAAATCAAGTACACTGCTGCTTTGGCTGCCAGATAGCAAAGACACCCTAATGGGAGAGGAAAGAATGATGCCAAATTGTCAGCCGAGACTTCCTATAGGTACATATTTGAAGTCAACCCAGAAACAGAATAAAAAAATACATTTTTTCACTCAACCTAACTATAAGAGCAGCTGTAGGCCAGTTCTGTTTTCGCCACACTGCCACATATCTAAGTTCAGTTTCTATGGCAGGGGTCTGCAACCTGGCAGCTCTTTAAGGACTTCTTTGTGGCTCCCGACACTGTAACTGCGAAGTAAAAATAAACCTCCTGATTATTTTTGATAAAAGCCAAATCTAAAAGCTGCAAAATGAACAAGACATATCTAAATAGCAAATGATGTGTGATCTCAAAATGTTGTATAACTCTCCCTAGCATGCTCCAGAGAGAGAGAGAAGGTTCGGGAGTGAAAGTCTGGAAGACATTGGTACAAACACACACATGTAAAGTGTGGTGACATAGAATAAGTAAAAAGTTTGTGAACATCCTGCAGTAAACATGTATCACATTACAAATCATTGCGGCTGCATCTACACTACATCCCCCTTTTGAAAGGGGAATGCAAATGAGGGAGACCAGAAATGCAAATGAGGCTTGCATTTACATATCTTGTGCCTCCTGTGTGTATTCTCACATGATCTTGCTTCCGGAAGAGCCTTTTCTAGAAGCAAAAACAGCCGTGTAAGACAGGGTTCCTTCAAAAATAAACTGCTTTCAAAAGACCCCTTCTTCCTGAAACAAAATAGGAAGAAGGGTACTTTCGAAAACAGGGTTTATTGTTGAAGGTACCCCCTCTACACAACTGTTTTTGCTTCCGGAAAAGGCTCTACCGGAAGTGAGATCATGTGAGAATATGCAAAGGAGGCACAAGATATGTAAATCCAAGCTTCATTTGTATTTCAGATCTCGCTCATTTGCAGTCCCCTTTTGAAAGCGGAATGTAGTGTAGATGCAACCTGTATGTGTGCTGTTCCTAAAACAGGGGTTACAAAAAGTATGGCTTGACATTATTTATTAAGGACCACCTTGTATTCACATGCATTGCGGCATTAAATTATTGAGTTTTTTACCCAATTGGAAAAAATGGCTTTTGTCACTATTTTCATTGCTGGTTGAGGGGCTGGTCTGACACGCAAATTGGGCGGACACAGAATCAGAGAGTTTGTACTTGAGAAGAATTTGGATTCAGGGCAAAACAGCACATCCTTTTTGTCCAGATTATAAGTCTTTTGGGGTACAAACTGCAGGTACCAAATCCATGGGTACTCTGGGGCTGAAAAAAAAAATAGTGGATGCTCAGCACTCACTGGCAGCCTTGCTAATTAGCTCCTTCCACTTCCCCCAGTCCCTCCTGCCCACCATGGTTCAGCTGTTCAGCAGTGCTCAGGAGGCACTAGTGGGAAGGGTGAGAAGCAGGAGCAGAGCATGCTTGGAGGAAGGGGAAGAACAGGGATGGGGTTAGGTGGAAGGAATGAGGTGGGGGAGGAGCTTAGGGTGGAGCAGGGGCCGCACACTCCCCACCCTCATGCAAATCTCAAAGTTGGCATTTCCCACACAAATTATTTTTATTATGTGTTTAAATATTGTCCAGAACAATGGGCTTGGGACCTCTTGGTGTTACTGCAATAATAAAAATAATAACAATAATAACTAAATTCAGATGATTGGATTCCCTCAGGGAAGTAGCTGTGGCCAGGCAATTTTACTTAGGATTTACCATGTTCTTAGGATTTTCTGCACTTATGGAGAATGAGTCATATCTGAGGTGTGGGAATTGACAGCTATTAAATAGTCATTGAGCAATTTACAATATTTTAACTAATCACTGCAATCTTCCTTCTGTCGAGTTTTGGGTGGCTGGAAAATCTCACAGATCGCCAGTTGATTCCCGATTCATAACAAATCTTAATCTAGCCAGCTGCTGGAGATAGGTATGAACATCTCTGAATCATAGAATGCAAAGCCATAAGCAACTACCTGACCATGCAGTCTCTTGTATATCACAGAACAAACAGCACCTGCACAATAACCCAATAACCAAAATTAGACCCACAAGCTTTGTCGACATTACAGAGTTCTGTTGACAGAAGTCACTGCTGACAGCTATTTCCCAACCAAATCTCTGTCTACAGAACACATCCACATGTAATACAAGCTCCTGCTCTCAACATCCTCTGTTGACAGAGAGTGATCAGACTGCCCAGCCCTCTGTCGACAGAACAGCCAGCTGGAAACACTGCAAACAGGGCAGCTCGGTGAACCAGAGGCCCTCTCTGTCGACAGAGGGCCCTCTGGAGCATCCACACTATTTTCCTGTCAACAGAATCTGTTAACAGAGGTGCTATGCATGTTAATGAGCAGGTTCGAAAGATGCTAATGAGGCGCTGCAATAAATATGCAGCACCTCATTAGCATAATGGCGGCTATGGTGATTTGAAAGTGCAGCTTTTCGAATGGCGTGATGCCCGTGGAGACGGGACCTTCCAAAAGGACCTCCCAGTTTTCGAAAGCCCTTTTTCCTATCTGGTGATTGGAAGAATAAGCTTTCAAAAAGTGGGGTGGGGTCCTTTCAGAAGGTTCCATCTCCATGGGCGGCACATGATTTGAAAAGCCGTACTTTCAAATTGCTGCTGCCATTATGCTAATGAGGCGCTGCATATTTATTCATTCATTGCAGTGCCTCATTAGCATCTTTCAAACCCACTGATTAACATGCCCCTTTCAAAAGGAAGGGGCACGTGTAGACCCAGCCCTGTAAAGTGGACTCTGCCGAGTTTTGTCAACAGAAGGCTTCTTCTGTCAACAAAACTCTGTAATGTAGACCCAGCTATATATTGCAGTGCACAGGAGACTAAGCTATCGTCTGCCACAGGAAGAGAACCAGAGGGACTGAGGGGCACCACTGCCCAAGGCCCCTGCAGTGTGTAGGGACTGAGAAATTCCCAGATGTTCCTAGAAAGTACCTCACACAAAGAGGATGACAACCCCCGCTTCCCCCAAGGTCCATGGCAGTGGGAAATTTTCTTCCTAACCCCCACATCTGGAGATCAGTTACACCTATAGCATGTAGAGGGTATTTTGTGGGTAGAATTTCACTTGAGGCCTAAACTTGAGAGGTGCAGACCACAAGGCTCTCCCATTGACCTCACCTTCATGAGAGACCTGGAGATTTAGCGACTCTTAGGATCTGGTGCCAAGAACATCTCAGCACTGGGAAGAAGGAATCTAGCCAGGAGGTTTAATTTGCATGGTTATGAGAGGGCAGGTAAAGTTCTCCATACCACATTTGTAACATTTCATCACAGTGAGTTTAACTTCTGCAGTGCAGTTGCCAAGAGCAGGCACTGCAATGAGGAATACCAGGCAACATGCTGTGTGTTGGGAAGATCACTCATGTGCAGTGGAGAAGTACGGACATTGTTTCTCATTAGTCAGTGTATATTTTTGAGAAATGGCTATTCATGAAGAGTCCACTTCCACAGAGCTTCTCATAGCTAAGTGTGCATTCACTGATCAGTACATGTTTTATTTTAAAATACCTTAAAATGAATGTAACTTGTGTTTATGTCCTTAATAATGGCCTTTTTTCAGAATGTTTGCAGTAATACTCATGGTTATCTGTGAATATTATTACTTTAAATCTCTTTCAAAGGAACAAAGGTACATTTTGTGTGGATGTACTGAAGAAATGAAGAGAGTTCAGGGAACTCTTTTCTCCCATAACCACAGGCACAGGCAACAGCTATAATTTAGCTCCAGGTGTGCAGCTGGTGCCTGGTTATGGGTATGTCTAGCTACAGCATTTGTGACCCTTTAGGGAAGCGACTGGATGAAGCAAGGATCCTGCTTCCCCCTTTGCATGGAGAAGCAGTAGCAGAAGGCTCTGGGATGCAGCAGAAGCTACTTCTCTACAAAGGGCTCTGCTGTGTCTTTGTAAAAATACCTCCTGGAGAATGGTGGAGTGGGAGCCATGTGACTCAAGAAATAGGAATAAGGGGATTTTGATGTCTGTAGGGTCCTTTCAAAAAGGACCCCCCTGTAGACGAGCCAAGCATGATCAAAAGGGGCACTTTCGAAGTTCTGAGACCGTCTTTATGCTAATGAGGCGCTGTGTATTCATTGCAGCACCTTATTAGCATATCCCGATGTGTCTCATTAGCATCCCCCTTTCGAAAGGGGGGTACTAGTGTATACACGGTGATAGTGTGTCTTTTTATCCCTCTGTGGATACAGGTATAAAAGAAGGGAGTGTCATGTGGCTGTAGGCTTGCCAGATTTGAAAGACTGTGTAGAAACGAGCATGGATAATACATCTACTTATTTTATTACTATCACCATCTTAGATTACAACTTCCACAACTTTTCCCACTTGTATCCTGAAAGATGTTCCTCCTGGTCTACAAAACCAAGTCATTTCTGGTACTGCCCATGAATGGAGTCAGCCTTTCTTGTTGCTCAGTGACACAGAAGATATCCAGATCCTTTATATAGTGTAAGAATGGAATACATCATTCCAGGAATGCTCTCAAAGTACAGTCATCCAAACCACCCTCTGAAGTGTGCCACTGCTATGTGTTTCAAATATTCCAGGCTGTAAAAACTATTCTGCCACTGTAAGTGTGCTTATGAACAGAAGAATTTTTGAGGGGAAAAAATTGTGTTCATATGTGACTTTCTTCTTTGGCACTAGAATCAAAGATAGAAAAGTCAGCAACTTCTAAGGCTGTTCCAGTCAGGAACATCAGCCTGTAGATGGTATTCAGACATTTCTCATGAATCCAAAGCCTCCTTCTTTGAAGCAGATGATTATTTCTGTGGGAATGCACAGTCATATCTAAGTCCCTGAGCTTGCAATGAGCTTCAGGCAAGTGCAAGGGCTCCCACCCACACAGAGCTCATGGGGTCTAAGTTAGCTATCAGAAAACACAGCTTAATTTGGTGCCTAGCTATTTTCAGTCGTTGCTTCGAATGACTGCACGCAGCCTGCAGTAGGGAACATTCATGTCAACTGAAGAGATTTCCTGTATGTAAGTTCTGGAATTTGTCGGGGTGGGGGAGATGGTATGGAGCAAATGTCACACCCATAGCTTGAACTGGATTCCTTTATATACAGGGTATAAAGATTGGTTCAATGGCTCTCAGCGTCCTCCCTGCCCCATGCAAATTGTATTAGTACACCGTTCCTGTATCATTTTAAAATCAATTATAGACTTGTAACTAGGTTGAATCTCTCTCATCTGGCACCCTTGGGACTTGACTAATGCAAAATGAGAGAATTTGCCAGGCCATGGGGGGTCACTATTGCCTAGCAACATTACCAACACTTCCACTGGTTACCGGGCTCTTAGAAGATATTTAGGAGTAAATTAGAGCACAGAACACTGACAGCCAGGACTGGTGGCTGTAAACAGACTTCAAGAGACCATGGGGAACTTGGCCACACCCATGATAAATTGTTTTCTATCTAAAATCATGCCTGATTACAGATGTTGCCAGATAAGAGCGTGCCGGATTAGACAAGTTCAGCCTGTATCTTTTATACTGTAGCACTGAACTGGAGAAGGCATTTTGCATTTCACACCTGAGGCTTGCAAGTTACTGCATGGCTTAGAGCAACACTGTAAGGGGAGGAGAGAAAAGTCCATAGTTTTTGAGGCATTAAAGCAAAATACCTTCTGAAATTCTCTGTTGGATGTCCATTAAAGATTCATTGGTGCTTACAGAAAAAAAAAAGAAAGATAGCCTTCTCTTACCAGCTACTATTGCTTTTCTCAGCATAACCCGGGCTCTGTTTTCCCACAGAATGAAAGAGCTGCTTCTGGCTGTCTAATGGCTGCTCTGTTTGCCTATGCAGTCATCACATTGCTAGTATCTCATTTATTTATTTGTAAGTAGCTTTAAGCTGCACCAGCTATGAAAGGAGCTATACAAAACCAAAGACTATTCCACCCCAGCTTTGTTAAGATTCAGAGCTGTGTACTTCCCTTAGATATTCATGTGCTGCTCTTGCTGTAGCCACCGGGTTGGTCTCCTGGGCATGTATCCGAGGGCAGAACATGGACCTTGGTATTTTCAAACTGCTCATATATTGGAAAAAATGCTTTCACCTTGCAACAAACATACTAAAATGTCCATTTCGTATTGTAGGAGTTCTACCTTCCTTCATGCTCAAAACAACAGTTCTATAACCAGGAAAAGTTATATGCTATTAAAAAAGAATTTTTCTTTTCTGACAAGGATGCCTTAACATATTCCACTATATGAATAAACTTTTCAGACTTTACAACAGATTAAATGTACTGGAATACCTAGTGGTCTGCAGATTTTTCCTCAGTTCTGCAAGGCTTTATTTACAAAACCATATATTGCTTTAGAATGGAGTTGTCCTTGATGAAATGTGCCCATAGCGTTCTGATGAATAGAGCATGGCAGCATAAATGAGAAAAACAAATGGAAATCCCACCTGGCTGAATTCCATTGAAGATTTCCCTATGGGAATTGTACTTGGAGACGCGCCTTCTCCTGCTCTTTATGTTTAATCCACAACATTCACTATATTTATTAATCTTATTCCAATACATTCAAAACCAGTATATTAAGACATCATATGTAATGGTAAGTAACCACAGATCATTCTCCAGCTCTGTAGCTTTGACACAACACAGTCTAAACTTAGATTCTTTTCAAACATTTAAATTGCTTCTATAAAAACTCTTAATACATCTCTCCCTTCTTTTTTATCCCATGACTTGTTTTGAATATATCTTCTGGTTCTAAATGAGCCACGCAGTTGATACCATTTCTAACAACCATACAGTTTTGAGGGTAAAAATAAAAGCAGCAAAGCAAAGCCTTCTAATTCAAAATACACTAATGTCAAATACTCACATGGTGTAAATAATTAACTGTATTCTTGCTAACATTAGTTCTTCCCCCCATTCATTGCTTGGTAACCACCAGGGTCAGCTGTTCTATGAGAAATGGAAACATTTAGGATTCCTTCTTGCTAGCCCATAACTAATTTATAGCCTTGCATGGCATCAGGTGCAAAGATGCAGGATCTAATTTATCACCACAGGCAGTTCCAACATTAAGAGATAGTCTAGGTATTCTGCAGAACTAAATGAAGAACATTAATAAGATAAAATAAACAGAAGTATCCCCTTTGAAGTGCCTATCTTCCAAATTCATAAAGACACACCAAACCACAGAATGTCTTTTGTACAGATGTGGAAAGACTCTAATGATCTCTTAAAAAAAAAGGGAATTAATGGCACATTTTTCACACTTAATATTGTTGCACCACTGGTTGGCTGTTTCCTGGTCTGTTGTTTCACAGCTCATAGACTTCTTGATTTTTTTTTTCTTTCCCATTCAACAATACTTTCAGTAATACTATTTCAATTCTCGGATCTCTAGAACTTGACTATCACACCTACATACATAATATACAGTTAGGGATAGGAATCAGACACATGATTAGAATACAGATAACATTGTCTCTTTAGGCTGAATATTTTTACATGTCCCCCACTCAATAGAAGTGTTGATGAATACCTGTGATGCAGTTTAAATGTCTGTACCTTCTTTTGTCCAAACCGAGATCTGCTCTCCCAGGGTAGAAAGCATTCTCGGTAAGGGGAAAAAGATTTATCTTCTTAGGTGTTGTGATTTAATCATCGCATTAGGAGAAAAGCGTTCCTGAATTCCAGTTCTGGTTCTGTAAATGAAGTGACTCCCACTGTGGTCCTTGAGGGAATCATTGAACTCATCTGCCTTCATTTCCCCCCAGGTACAGTGAGGACACATAAAGTGGTCTAGTTAATATTTGGAAAGCAGGATGGAAGCACTAATTAATGAGTATTATTTCCCAAGGAGCCTGAGCTCTAAAGGTGACTTTCTGTGATTTACCAGTTTAATGGCTTTTCAGCCACAATGCAAGATGACTTTTAGATATGTTTTTCCCTAATGAGGACTGTGGCCAGCTGGGGGAATTATTTTTCAATGACCCCTGGGAGAGGCACAAATGTCTTTTTGTCTTTTGCTTGTCTATCAGTTTCTGGCAATATTTACAGTTGTCCGTTTGGGTGAATTTACAGCATTTAAAAAAGCTATGATGATGGAGACAATAGACATTTACAAACAAAAGTAAAAATTTCCATTCAAGTGACTGCAATTTCTTGGTTGGAATTCAATTCTCCGTGTCTTTTCTTTTCCCCCCAGCTAAGTAAACAAGTATAATCTTCCAAGTTTATTTCCCCGCAAAAAAAGATCTGTTTAGACAGGAATAGATGGGGAAGAAAATTTACAAAAATCTGGGTGATATGAAACAACAAAGATTACAACTGGAACAATAAAATGTAGTAAAAAACCCACTTACATATTAAAAGGAGATTTTGTTTATTATAGTGTACTAATGATCTGGAACACTGTAATATAAGTCTGTTGCTTGTAATATGTCTTTATGGGAGCACATTATATTAATGTCATGTAAACGACCAGAAACTAAAGCCATTTGGACTTGGGTAGTCTCCACTTATTCAATACACTGTTATTCATTCATTTTGACACATGGTATTTCTACATCTTGGGAAGAAACTTCTCTTAGGCATCTTCATCCCTTTTTTTGGCTTGTTACTTGTGTTGGTTGCATTAATCTCCAAGAGCCAGAAACCTCAGGAAAAATGCAATAAACCTGATGAAAATAGACCACTGGCAATTATATTTTTGTATAGGAAATCAGCTAATGGAAGTGCATATTTATTGCTGTTAACATGTTATATAATTGAAATGAGTTACTTCAACTGTTTGTGCTAATACAAAATTTGGCAGTGTGCTGGAAGTCCTTCAGTGTTATGTTAATTTTAAACAATCTCTCAGGAATGTGGTTTAGTAATAATAATTGAAATTGTTATTAGCCAGTCATGAAAAACATATGATTTGGGTCTCCAGTCAGATGGAAAGAAATACAGTATGTAGGTGGAAAAGCTGAATAATAATAATGGGGTTATCAAATAGAAACACTAGAAAAATATAAGGAGAGGTGGCAAAGGTGACTTGAGAGTGTAGGATAGAATTCCAGTTAGTATAAAGTGTTGCAACGTGAAAAGAGTCCAATTTGAAAGTACCTTCAAAATGCTAAAATATTTCTCAGCTAGACTAAACACAGAACACTATCAAGATCACAGCATGCTTCCAGAAGCAGAAGGGATTGCTTATGTGTCTCCACTACGTACCTGTGTTGTATGGGGGGGCGGGATAGGGTCTGGAACTATGATAAAGGCATTTTTAAAGTTTTGCGTCTTCTTCAATTTTAATTGACAATTTCACTAACTGTCTGATATCTCCATTACCTAGATCGCCCAGTGATAGTACAAAAGCTTACATTAGAATAAAGTGCACCTAAGCATACTCAGATTAAGAAATAATGGTAGTAAATCCGATACTGCAGTATAGCAATTGTCAATGATTGTGACCACTGCACAGTGAACAAGTATGTTAGCAACTTTTTTTCTTTTGGATGGAGAGCAAGCAGTTTTTGTTTATTTGAAGCCAATTTATTTGAAGCCAACTTTGTTTCTTTGAAGCCAAAGAAAAGATCCTCAAGGCAAATAAGCCTATGTCTATAGCTGATAGGAATAAGGGGATTTCAATGTTGGTGGGGTCCTTTTGAAAAGACGAGCCGCAGGCGAGCGAACTGTGGCACTTTCAAAGTGCCACAGCCAGTGGCATGCTAATGAGGCATTGAATATGCATTTCAGCGCCTCATTAGTATTCTTTGATTTGGCCATTAGCATGGCCATTTCGAAGTTTTTAGTAAGTGTAGACATGACCTCTGTGTCTTAATAGCCCCTATTTCAAAATAGGCGTTATTCCTCGTGGAATGAGGTTTACCAGAATCAGAGTAACGCACCTGCTGTTTTGAGTTTATTTTGAAATAGCATGTGTGTTGTCCAGATGCTGCCCAAGTTACTTTGAAATAACTGCCGTTATTTTGGAATAACTTGGCTGTGTAGACACAGCCCTAGACTGGTGACATTTTCTGAAGAGAAGTGAGAGATAGCTCATTACTGAAGTATGTAGAAATAATATAGTGCAGGTTAGGACAAAGAAGCTCAAAAGATGTGAAGAACAATATTGCACTTGCAGAGGAACAGTCTGAGGAGACTTCATTGGCCACTTTTACCAATAACTTCTATTATCTGAATTGGCAAGTAATAAAATCTATAACCTCTAAACATTTCTAGTCCAAGCATATCTAGATGGAGACAAGAAAACTCTCCTCTGATTTTCTGATTCATCCCCAGAATAAAACACCTCGTTTCTGTCTATCTGATTTGACAGTGTCTTTCCCATGTGTGTTGACTGGCTGGTGGTACTATACCAAGAGCATGTTTATACCACCTGCCTTAGAACCCAAGCAGACAACCATTACGATGTGCCTGAAGGCAGTGAGACACGTAAGGTCACAGATTGCTCTAAGTTTAAACCTAAAATGTCAGTTGTGAATGACAAATATGGAACACATAGGCTATGTCTACACTTTCCCCCACTTCTTCGAAGGGAGTATGCTAATCAGGGTGATGGGAGGTTACTAATGAAGTGCTGCAATGAATATGCAGCATTTTATTAGGCAAAGTCTCCCCCATGGCAACTTCAAAGTGCCGTGTAGCTACTTCAGAGTGCCTTTACTCCTCAAAATGTTGGTGTTTGGGTATGGTTTTGAGGAGTAAAGGCATTTCAAAGTAGTGCAGGCACTTCTAAGTGCCTGCAGCTACAAAGCATGCTGGCACTTCAAAGTTTGACACTTTGAAGATGCCACCAGGGGGAGAATTAGCATATATATCACAGCCTACTTTACTAATCTCCCATCACGCTGATTACCCCATGCCCCCTTTGAAGACGGGGGCAAGTGTAGACATAGCCATACAGAGGTTTTCTTTTTCTCACCTCCAGCTGTTCTTCCATCAATAGCCAGGAATTCAGGAAGAGGTGGAAGCACATGGAACATGCATATTTACCTTCCCCTTCCATTTTGCTTTGTAATGTTTTGTTCACTTTAATATATGCTGCCATATAGGTAGCTCCTGGTTTTCTGATTTGGGCTTTTGATTTTTATACACAGAATACATACCCAGATTTACACACATTTTGCATGGTGGAAAAATATTCAGCAAGGAGCTGAAGCAGGGAAAATTTCTAAACCTCTCTTCTCGCTCAGAGCTCATCTACAGAAGCACAGACCTTGAAAATGTCTAATTCACATTTTAAAACTGCACATATAAATATACATATAATTATGTGTATAAAACTCAATCTTCCCTCCTAAAATGACCACAAAAGGTTACAACAGGCAAAATAAAATGTTCAATCCAGCAATTCTATGCACAAAATATCATGGCAGATACGGGTAGACGAGGTGAAGCTTAGCTCAGTAGAGTACTCAAATACAAAAGCACACTCAGATTGTGCTTGTCCTGATTTCTCACAGTCTCCTCTAGGGAGATTCATGTGGCTACAGGCATGTGGAATTAACTAATTAGATAAAACCATCCCCAAACCTTTAAAAATCCCAGCAAGGTTTAGACAGCATGTCACTTGGTGAGATTTCTTTTCTTACAATTTGTTTAAAGTCAGAATATCTATCATACCCTTTTGATGAACTTCAGTTTGACACATCTATTATTTAATTACTTATCTGGTTCAATTTACCAGTGGGCTGAGGTCTATCCTCTGACACAAGTGAAAGACCAGGTTTTGCTTAAGAAAGACATTGTGTTGCCTCAGGTGAGTGGATTTTAACTAACTTCCCTATTAAACCAATTATTAAGGTCTTATCTTAACAACAACACTGAGAATCGGCTTCTAAGGAACATGCATTTGTTGTAAAAATTCTCAAGCTGATATGCACCACTGCAGCATATTGGGACTGGAGCTAATTAATATGTTGACTGAGTCTTTGCTAATCATTCTCCATCAGACTCAGCTGGATTAGCATGTAAATTGGTAAACTCTGTTTTGCAATTGCCCTACCATCTGAGGTCTAATTACTAATAGACATAAAACAAACAATAACTGGATTTGTATTTTAAAATGTTTAATAGTGGAAATAAATGTTTGGCGGGCACATCCCATGCAAAAATAGGTGGGAAAAATACTACACACATAGACACACAGTCTTAAGTGCTCAGCAAATAGACTCCAGATAAGTGGAAGATCCAAGAATAGCAGCACTCCAACCTATGCATGCTACTATTTCTGCAGAAATAAGTCAAAAAGAACTCAACAATAGCCTAATGCTCCCATAGATGTCAGTGGTAAAACTCCATTTGACTCCAACGGAATTGAGGTTGTCAGTGTTGGCTATCCCATTTTGCATATTTGCAGATGGCACTAAGCTAGGAGGAGAGGGAGATAGGCTTGAGGGTTGGGATAGGATCCAGAGTGACCTAGACAAATTGGAGGATTGGGACAAAAGAAATCTGATGAGGTTCAAAAAGGACAAGTACAGAGTCCTGCACTTGGGACAGAAGAATCCCGAGCATTGTTAACAGCTGGAGACCAACTGGCTAAGTAGCAGTGCAGCAGAAAAGGACCTGGGGATTAAAGTGAAGAAGCTGGATGTGAGTCAACAGTGTACCCTTGTAGCCAAAAAGGCTAAAGACATATTGGGGTGCATAATGAGAAGCATTTCCAGTGGATCGAGAGAAGTTATTATTCCCCTCTACTCGGCACCCGTCAGGTCACGTCTGGGGTATTTTATTCAGTTCTGGGGCCTCCAGTACAGAAAGGATGTGGATGCATTGGAGAAGGTCCAGTGGAGGGCAACGAAAATGATTGGGGGCTGGAGTACATGACCTATGAGGAGATTCTGAGGGATTTGGGCTTATTGAGTTTGCAGAAGAGAAGAGTGAGGGGCAATTTGATAGTAGCCTTCAACTTCCTGAAGGGGAGCTCTAAAGAGGATGGAGAGAGGCTGTTCTACACTTGGCCAAAATTGTCTACACTTGGCCAAAATTTCAAAATGGCTATGCTAATGGCCAAATTGGAGAATACTAATGAGGTGCTGAAATAACTATTCAGCACCTCATTAGCATGCTGCCAGTGGCTGCACTGCGTAAGAGCCGCCTTTCAATAACACGTGGCTCGTCTATATGGGGCCCTTTTCGAAAGATGGCAGAACAAGGAGCAGTGGCCTAAAGTTACAGAGCAGGAGGTGTAGGCTGGATATTAGGAAAAACTATTTCACCAGCACAGTGGTGAAACACTGGATTGTGTTATCTAGAGTGGTAGGGAATCACTATCCCTAGAGGTTTTCAAGTCCCAGCTTGACAAAGTTCTCACTGGGATGATTTAATTAGGGTTGATCCTGATTTGGGCAGGGGGCTGGACTAGATGACCTCCTGAGGTCCCTTCCAGCCCTAGGATTCTATTATTCTATGTTTGGGAAGGAGAGGTCTCAGTCCTCCTGAATATGAGCATAACAGTCCTTTTACGACCCATTCTGGTCTAGAATAGGATCATCATACCTGACATATTTCTATCTAATGGTAATATGAGACCAGAGGGAATTGCTCCTTTGGCATGAACACTTTCAACACAACTAACAGCAGTCTTTAGGTAAGTGAATACCAGTAAACACACATCGTCTTTCTCCCTCTATAGTTATTGTCTTGGCAGTCTATTTGACCTAGTTTTAGTTCACATTTCAGGGGGTGACACCAAGTTATTAATACAAGGTGCAGTTCTAGCATTTTTAAAATAATTCTTCAAACTGTAGGGGGAAAAACCTCAACCACAACTATAAAACAAAAATAATTAATACATCTCTTAAATGTAGACCAATCCCTCTACACAAGTGCTATCCTGGGCTGTAGAGCTACAAATCAAGGCTGGTGATATACACAAATGCATAACACATGGGAAAGTGTGTTCTCTCCCTGCTTGAGTCAGGCTAAATAAAGATATGCATCTTGTATTCCCTGAAGTAAGAATGAGTTCCAGAGGTGAGAGCCCGTCAAAGAACATTTGATGAGGCACCTCCTTTAAGCTTTTCCTTGAGCATGCCTCCTTAACTTCAAGGCAAGCATGGATGTGTTAAGGAAACAAATGGTGGATGAACATGAGTAAGTCAGTATCTGAAACAGATAATATGTTACTATCCCTTAGCCTCATCAAGAGCAAGAAGATAAGTCAAGCCACCACTAGTTGCCGGATGTGAATATAACACAAAGGCTGCGTCTATATTTGCATTCCTCTTTCGAAAGAGGCATGCAAATGAGGGAAATCAAAAATGCAAATGAAGTTCAGACTTACATATCTGATGCCATAAAAAAGGGAAGAATGGTTGTTTTGAAGATGGAGTTTACTTTCGAAAGAGCCGTGTCTACACTGCTTTTCTTCTTTCAAAATAAGTTCTTTTGAAAGAAGAATATGTAAATGAAGCACTAGGTATGTAAATCTGCACCTCATTTACATTTTCTATTTCCCTCCTTTGCATGCCTCTTTTGAAAGAGGAACGCAAGTGTGGACACAACCAAAGGCCAAAAGCTGTGTCAACACTTGGCCAAAATTTTGAAAGGGCCATGCTAATGGCCAAATCAGAGAATACTAATGAGGCACTGAAATGAATATTCAGTGCCTCATTAGCATGCTGCCGGCCACGGCACTTCAAAAGTGGTTTGTTTCAATCATGCGTGGCTCATCTACATGGGGCCTTTTTGGAAGGGATCCCTGATAGAAATAAAGGGATTTTGACATTTGCGGGGTCCTTTCAAAAAGGGCTCCGTGTAGACAAGCCATGCATGATCAAAACATGGCACTTTCACGGTGCCATGGCCGGCAGCATGCTAATGAGGCACTGAATATTCATTTCAGCACCTCATTAGTATTCACCAATTTGGCCATTAGCACAGCCCCTTTGAAATTTTGGCCAAGTGCAGACATGGCCAAATAGATGCTGTAAGATCCCAAATTGTAAAATACTTTGTCAGTTGGTCATAGATGACTCGTGGTAGCACACAGGTGGTACAGTACAGCATCCCCTTATAAACCTGCCAACATTTTAATTGTTACATAGGGTGTACCCATATGCATCTCTCCCCTTCCAGTTGCCTCTCTATGACCCAAGAGGCACCAGGCACTTCTTCATTGATTGACTGACACCAATCAGTAGGAGTTGTGGATACAAAAGCAATGCCAGAGCGGAGTGTCTATTGAGTACAGGTATTTCTTTTGCACTCTTCCCTCCAGCAATTCAAGAAAAGTAATACGTGGTTCTACTTTCCTTCTAAATTCAATTAATTGTTTTTAAATGTAACAGATGCTCTTTTCCAAATTCTCCTGTAACCTTCACCAGTATATCATTCAACTTATCCAGGTTCAAAACCATAGTAACTAAATTACAGAATAAAAATTTCCCAAATTAAACTTTTCCCCAATTTTTTCCTATTCCAAATAGTAAGAAAGGAAATTAAATACTATATAAGAAACAATGTTTATCCTGCTGTTTGGTGCTCAAGGGCTACGTCTACACTAGCCAAAAACTTCGAAATGGCCATGCAAATAGCCATTTCAAAGTTTACTAATGAAGCGCTGAAATACATATTCAGAGCCTCATTAGCATGCGGGCGGCTGCAGCACTTTGAAATTGACATGGCTCGCCGCCACGCGGCTCATCCAGATGGGGCTCCTTTTCGAAAGGACCCCGGCTACTCTGAAGTCCCCATATTGCTATGAGCAGATAGGAATAAGGGGACTTCAAAGTAGCCGGGGTCCTTTCAAAAAGGAGCCCCGTCTGGACGAGCTGCGTCAATTTCGAAGTGCCACGGCCGCCCGCATGCTAATGAGGCTCTGAATATGCATTTCAGCGCTTCATTAGTAAACTTCGA
Organism: Carettochelys insculpta; assembly: GCF_033958435.1. Taxonomy (NCBI): domain Eukaryota; kingdom Metazoa; phylum Chordata; order Testudines; family Carettochelyidae; genus Carettochelys; species Carettochelys insculpta. Next base: position 145,391,393 of record NC_134137.1, read on the forward strand.
AATGGCCATTTGCATGGCCATTTAGAAGTTTTTGGCTAGTGTAGACACGGCCAAGGTGGTGAAAATCCTCCTAAATGTCTGTAGGAAAATGTCATTGGTATAATGACTATGATAGAGACCAAAATAACTTTTTTTAATACTGTTCTTTCCAAAACACCCTAAGGGATTAATCAATGTTATTAATTATCAACCACTTACTTCTAAATACTATCAAAACATGCCATTTCTAAAAACAAAATGGGATTTTATAAATATTTTAAAAGCTTTTTCAGGCCCAATACCTTTCGCAGTCTTTGGTTGCCTATTCTTATATCATCCAAGGTATGTCTACACCAGGAACAAACTTTTAGGCACTACTTTGAAGTAGCCAGCAGAGAGTCCACACACATTTTCCCTTACTTTGAAGTAGGGAGCCCAACTTCAAAGTCTTTACTCTATTCCCGGGAATGAAGTAGGGTCCTGTTTCAAAGACTGACAACCCACTTTGTCAGATGCATGTAGCTGGGTCTTTGCCCACTAAAGCTTATGTGCCAATAAATCTGTTAGTGTATAAGATGCCACAGGACGTATTGTTGTTTTTCTGAATGCAGACTAACACAAACACCCCTCTGACACTTGTCTCCTCAGAGGGAGCAGAAGTTCATTTTCCATGTTTCTTTGAGCATACCACAGTATATACTCAAGACCTAACAGCCCAAGCCCAACAGAATGTTACAGTATCATATATCTGGTCCAAAGCTTTGTACAGACTTAGACATATAATGTACAAATCCAGTCTGGCAGGAAAGCCTACAAACACTTACTTACATGGGTGGATGCCTTTATTCAACTACCTACATACTTTCAGGATTTGGCCACAAGAGTCTAAAGCTTTCATCTCTCAGGGCATGTAAACAAGTGGAAAAACTGTAAGTGTTTCTCTGTACACACAACACTGCTACACAGAGGTTAGGGACATAAGGGCTGCGTCTACACATGCCCCAAACTTCGAAATGGCCATGCAAATGGCCATTTCGAAGTTTACTAATGAAGCGCTGAAATGCATATTCAGCGCTTCATTAGCATGCGGGCGGCAGCGGCGCTTCGAAATTGACGAGCCTTGCCGCCGCGCGGCGCATCCAGACGGGGCTCCTTTTCAAAAGGGCCCCGCCTACTTCAAAGTCCCCTTATTCCCATGAGCTCATGGGGCACATGTAGACACAGCCAAGGAGAGCTGGTGAAAGCAGCGTACAGGCATTTTTACCAGTATGTCTCTGACAGTTTGTATCATTCTGTTCACAACTTTTACAAGATGTGATAAATTTTGTACAATCTATGACTTCTGAGGTGTCATTTGAAATGTCATAATCTGTTGAACATTATTGTCCTGCTGAAATATGTTTATTGGCATTGTATGAAAAGTTACAAGGTTTGACTGTAAACCTTTGTCCCATATTGCTCCAAAGTTAAGAAAAGCAGACCCAAACCAGTTTTGGCAAACACTATCACTGGTTAAGCAGCCATTCTCCAACAAGAGGAAGATGTAAATAAGAAATTTATATTTCATCACAGGCATGGTTTCAGCCTCATGTCTACAAGGGGAGTACTTGTCACCTGTACCACAGAAGATCAGAAAAGAGGGGAGAGTGGTATCTGAATGAGAGACTGTGGCCTCCATATCACCCCTCCCTCCCACCCCCCGCATCTCTACTCATGTCAGCTACAACAGTCATAAGACATTGAACTGAGCAAAATGCATGTCATGACCCCTCATGCTTTATGAAAATTGGCTTATAAATATGAATATGTATAATTTGAAAATGTTTTATGAAAAACGGGGTACATGACATAGTTTTTAAAGTTACAGCCTACTGAATCTGTGTATCCTATTTTTGCACATGAGGTATTCTTGTTTGTGAAGTTAGAAATATGAAGAGTGAATTTGTTTTCAATTCTAAATGTGCTAATGAGGGCCATTAGTAATGCTTTAGTAGCTTAATGGCTCGGTACTCAAACATATGACCCATGAATAGTTTTATTTTTTCTGTAAGCCCAAACTGTGGTTGGTCCTAGAAAGATATGGGACAATGCCACTTGGTACCAGAATCAGTCATGACTACAGTACTTTTCAATGGGGGTGAGGAGATAGGAGAAAGGGTTCTCTCCATGGGGCAAAGTCTATTTAAAGAATGGAAAACATTCAGGTTGTTATCTTCAGCTGGCTTTCGAAACTGCCTCATTTACCTTAAGAAGATACACACACACACACATACACACACACACACAAACCCCATTCCCCACCGCCCCAGAAACAAGGAATTGTAGCAAAGGATGGAGACATAGCTGTTGGGCCCAGGTCAGAAAAAGATCAACTCTAGCCTGAGATGAAAACAACTTTTTAGCAAACACTACATTTTTTGAGTGAGAATTGGCATGTAACAAGTTTCTTAGTGGATTAGAATTAGTTGGCATGTTTTGTTGATTTTGGTTCAGTAACTTATTTTGATCTGTCTGTTTTCACATGCAATCACTTAAATCCTACTTTTTATTCTTAATAAAAACAATTTTGTTTATTATCAAGCCCAATGTAAATAATAGTACCTGGGGAGAGCAATTCCTGTGCATATCTCTCTTTCATTGATAAAGAGGGTGAACAGATGAGTTTTCTCTGTGTAAAACTTTTACGCAGAATAAGATGGATTTATCTGGTCTCTTTGGGGTCTCAATTTCCTGGGTGCTATCAGGGGCCTTGTAGCAAAGCCCTCTTAGCACTGAGTAGGTTCAGTTGTCTGAAGTGGGGTGGTAACCCCAACTCTGTGCTTTAGATGGGGAAGAATAGAACTTCTGGCCAAGCAGGACAGAGTGATGGGGAGCCCAAGAGGGCAGGAAGGTTGGCTTCAGTGGCTTGATCAACCCACTGGACGGATAACACCAAGCGAGTTTCTGTGATCCAATCCATCACAGAGCAGTCCTGCTGGGAGGCTTGTAAGCTTATGGTTGTGCTTTTAAGTTCACTTACCTTGTTAAGTTAGGCATTTAGTTTGCATTTTATTTTTTACCTTTTTTTTTGTAACTACTCTTAGTTTTCATGCCTCAATACTTGTAATCACTTAAAGAGTCTTTTCTAATGTAATTCATAAACTTGTTTCACCAACTCATTGAAACAGTGTGTTTTGCTTAAAGTGTGCAGGAAACTGCATTTGGCATAACAAAGCTGGTGCATATCATTTTCCTTGATAAAGTGATGGGGGGGTTGTGTGAGGTTGCATTATTCCCCAAAGTGCTAGGCAATACAGATTGCTGGGAGAAAGTCTTGGACTAGAGAATTTGCTGGTGTTCTTCTGCAGTGTAATTTATATATGGTTAGTTGTTAGCACTGAATACTGCATAGCTGGGAGCAAGTTGCCTGCTGGAAGCTGTGTAGTTAGCTGACCAGGGCTGCATCTACAATACAAGATAAATTTGAATTTAATTCAGTTAGCTTGATTTTACCACATGACTGTCTTCACTGAAAAGACCATGAGCTCGATTTACAGTGCACTAATCTCGAGATTACAAAATCGCAGTTACTTGACGGATATAGCATCAAGCTCGAATTCAGAAGTTCAATTAAAGGCCAGTGTGGAAGCACCACATCTTAAAATCATATTTATTAGCCTCCAGACGTGTCCCGTATGTAACCCACAATGGCCCTCTGTGCCCTGCTCTGGCCTTGCTCTCTAGAAATGGGAAGACCATGAACTTCCAAATGGGAGCAGCGAGCCATTAGCTGTGGGCTCATGTTAGTATGAGAGCCTGAGAAATGCCTTTCCTTCTTTGCTGTTAGTGCTCTGAGCACATGTACCAATTCAAACAGCCCCTGCAGTGAGTTCATGGCTCTGTCTGTACACTTGTTATTTTGTTCTGTGCTGCCTGGTGCCAGCCCATGCACCGTCGTACCACGTCAGCAAGGCTGTGCTGGGGGTTGAGCTTGCATAACACACTGAGAAACTTCTTCTCAGTGGTTTACATTTGTGTGCACACCCTCTTCCCTCTTTCACAGGGACCACACAGTCTGAGTCTTTCCCGGACTCAGGCACATCACGTGGGTAGCCCCCAACCCAACCCAATAAAAGGATGTGCCTGCTGTTCAGTGCTGACCATGGTGCCAGTCACGCATTTAGGGCTCCAAGGGCAGGAAAGATATTCTGGGCTCTGGGGCTGCTGTGGGGAAATCTCCCCCCCAAGTGGCTAAGATACTGGGTGCTTTGCTGCCACCATTTGAGAAGTCTCCCTCGGCGGGTAAGATACTGGGGCTTTGCTGCTGCCGTGGGGAAGTCTCTGCTGGTGGCTAAGATACTGGGGGCTTTGCTGCCACCATGGGGAAGTCTCCTCCAGCAGCTAAGGGGCTTGCTGCCACCAGGACAAAGTCTCCCGTGGCAGCTAAGAAACACTGGGACCTTTGCTGCCACCACAGAAAAGCTCATAATGGGGCTTGCTGCCACCAGGGGGAAGTCTCATGAGTGAGGGGGACTGATTCCCCATGAAGGGACCCTGTCAACTGGGCCTTCAGCACTTGCTTCCTTTTTCCTACACTTTTCTATCCTCTTTCTTCTCACTTTAAAAAACAGTCCGGGCCCCTGTGTTATTTTCAGGGATCACATGCACGCAATGATGGGAAGTGAGACAAGTGGATGGCCAGTTGAGAATACAGTCACTGCACCCATGTTGGCAATGTAATGTGGTGGGAAACCAAAAATTCTTTTTTCATGCACTTTTCTGTCCTTCTTCTTCTAACTTTGAGGGTCCCTGCATTATTTCCAGGGATCGGCATATTTTCAGGGATCGGGAGGGGAATGAGGAAAATGCAATGTGGGAAGATGATGTCAAAGACAAGTGATCATATCCAGAATGCTACAGGGATGACAGAACAGTTGGATAGCTTCCCATAATGCACTACTGCAACAGTCAATGTTAGCCAATTTGTGTGTGGCATCAATGACTCGACTTTGTATGGTGCACATGGGAAGTGAGGATGGTCAAATTCAAATTTAAAAATTCCAGAATTAGAAAATCAATATAAATAAATTCGAATTTATCTTCTAGTGTAGACAGAGGAGTGGCTGCTCACCAGGAAACTAGTGCAAAAGGAGAACTGAGGAGATACAAAACAAGGGAAGCAGTCCCGTACAACCAAAAGACTAACCATTTTGTTTATTAAAAAAACAAAGCAACAGAAATGTAACACTTTAAAGACTAACAAAATTATTTATTTGGTGATGAGCTTTCATGGGACAGACCCACTTCTTCAGATCACTCTCCAGAAGTGGGTCTGTCCCATGAAAGATCATCACCAAATAAGGCATTTTGTTAGTCTTTTAAGTGCTACATTTCTGCTGCTTTGTTTTGTTGGAGTACAGGCTAACACAGCTACCTCTCTGTTACTATTCATTTTGTTTATTAGGTAATGAGCTACCATTAGGGTGACCATATCACCCATGGCCACATACAGGATGCGGGGTGCTCCCCCTCCCCGTTCCCAGAGCCTCAAGGAAGTGGCTGGGACAGAGAAGCTGCCGCACTCCCTCCCCATCCCCGCCCCCCTCCGCCCAGCCTCAGGGAAGCAACAGGAACGGAGCAGCCAGGGCACTTCCCCTCCCCAGAGCCTTGTGAAAGGGGAAAGTAGCTAACCTGCTGGTTCCCTCTGTTGCAGAGAGCACATGCTCTCTGGAAGACAGCTACGCCTGCAGAGCAATTACAGGACAATTAGTCCCTTTTGTAAAATAAGCTGGGATGCCCTTTTGGTGTCCCAAATACGACACCGTCCCACCGTATACGGAAAGGATGGTTACCCTAGCTATCATGGGAAAGACCCACTTCTTCCGATTCTGGAACTGTATGCACCCTGAGGGAAGTCACAGTGCCATTTAACCCTTTTCTGATCACAGTAGCAGTCACAAAGCCTCAACCCACACCTTAGCCACAACTAGCCCTGGACAAGTTTCATCAGCACAGAAAGGCCGTGGCTACACTAGCCCCCACCTTTCAAAAGGGATACGCTAATGAGCCACTTCGGCAGACGCTAATGTGGTGCTTCCATGAATATGCAGCACCTCATTAGCATAATGGCAGCCGCATGTGTTTTGAAAGTGCCGCTTTTGAAACGCATGCTGCTCAGGTAGACAGGGGCCTTTTGAAAGAACTCCCTGGACTTCAAGGCAAGGCCTGACCAACATGCTGTCCCTTAGCTTCTTGGTCTTAGCACTGAGGCATCTCAGAGATCCATTTCCTTCATGGAAGTAAAAGTAACCCATACTATTTTTCTGTTCATGTGTAGTTAAGAGTACTCAAAAAGTTCTTTTGTACCTACACAGATGTTAGTTAATCATGTAAAAAGCTTGGTCAGTCTAAGGTATCTTTTCAAGTTAATGGCTCTTTTGCCCCTAGGAAATCACTGGGGGTCTTTCTCTGAAGTGTCAGACAGGAGATGACTAACATGTCAATCCTGGTCTTAATCAAGGTTATGTTTCTATATTAAGTCCATATGTCTCAATAATTCCATTATGTATCAAACATTAGTTCTTGACAGGGTCCAGTCAGTTATATTATTTATGCAAAGTTTTAATCTGCAATGAATTTTCATAGTCAAGCTGTTGAATCTGAACATTTGCAATGGAAATGGTGATCTCTTCCTAGAGGGCACACAAATGTAATATAAAAGATCCTCAAACCACATCGAATTTAAAAGGAGTACAAGTCATGCCCATGCACATAGCACACAAATACATAAGTCATGTAAAGTGCATACAGAGTAATGTAAGTTGTGTGGCTAAATCCATTCATCAGCTCTCAGAACCTCAGTCATATATATATCGTCCCAGAGACCTTGAACTCTACCCATTCTTTAGCTAATAAGCTATTCAACAAAATGCTTACCATCAAGTTAAACTGGGATCCTGTAAAAAAAGACACTTAAGAACATCAATTTTAAAGTTCCAGGACTACATCTGTCAAGTAACAAAAAGGATAATTGACAAGAATAGGAAGATGCCACAGTAGAGATCTGATAATAGATAATGAACTAGAGAATATAGTTCCCATTTGAATGCATGATAAAATAAAGGATTGAAAACTGCTATAAATTAGTTCTGTTAATAAGAATGATTAATTTAATAGCTGACCATTTTCAGATGCATTTTTAAATAATCAAAATGTGATGGAATTGACTTTACAGCAACATTCTAAGTCTTTGTTTTGTTACATGAGCAAATGTGAGCTGTGTTTCCTAATTCTTAGCTTGTTCCTTCAAATTGGACCTCTGATGGGTAAGTGCTTGTAAAATGGCTATTTCCCATGAGAGACCAGATGTGGTTCTGCTAGTCGTGGTTAATGAAAGCACAAATTCTTTACAGCATATTTAGCCTGAGATATGATGACATGGCAGTCTGGTGATTATTTTTAGAAGGACTTGAAACCATGAGCCGCAAGGTCTCCTCTCACACATGTTCTGTGTGATTGTAAACTTAGCAAGACCTTTGAATTACCCAACCACATACCTATGTAATACAGAAAATAATAAACATAAAAATGATATTACCTTTCATGTACCTTTGGAATGTTCCTTCCCTTCCAAAAATAACTCCCAATAATAATGTGTACATAAATACAAGATATTTTTGCATTGTGATAAGATGATGAACTAGCCAGAGTACAAGCCCAAACAACAATTGTGTTTCTCTTTTTCCTGGGACCAGTTAACTCAGTGCAGTTATGTCGTCTCCCTAGTGGTTAGAAATTGCAGCTAACATGATTTGCTTGAGTCTGTATTACCACACTTTCTCTTCCACATCCTATCTGTGGATTTTGCAGAGCAATGCAAATTTGGGAAGAACTGACCACAAAGCTTCATCTTTATCTTCAGACATAAAAGAATACTGCCAAGTAACAAAAACTAATAACACAGAGGTTGCACAGCACTATACCAAAGATCCAGTGCTCACTTCATAAATTGCTTCTTTCGTGACTGGAGTACCGTTACTGCAAACCTTTAATCACACAAGTAGTCACACTGAAATCATTGGTGTGAAAATAATAAACAGTACATATTGCACTACAGTCAGGAGCTGAATTACTTTTCCATCTTTAGAATCATAACCAGCAGTCTAACCTGATGTGTTAGGTTGCTGAGAACAGATCCTGGTGCCAAAAAGATAATGCATGTAACCATTTGGGAGAACAGTGTTATTGCTAGGAGTTGGGATGGGCAAGGACTCCAATGGTAGGAGATAAGACTATCCTAAGTTAACTTCTTTCCTTCTAGAGAGTAGCTCCAAGTTACACTGCTAACCTGGGGTCACAGTATAATAATAATAATTGGAGATACACATCTCCTAGAACTGAAAGGGACCTCAGGAGGTCATCTAGTCCAGTCCCCTGCCCTCTTGGCAGGATCAAGTACCATCCTTGACATCTATTTGCCCCAATCCGTAAATGGCCTCCTCAAGGATTGAGCTCACAACCCTGGGTTTAGCACGCCAATGCTCAGTTTCCCTTGTGCCAAAATTATTAGTATTCTAAAGACAGGTAAAATGTGCTTGATCTTTCAGCATTTTTCTGAAATGGCAGTCAAAAGTCTACCGCACTCTAACATTCAACCAGCAACTTTGACATTCCTTGGGCCCCCATGAAAGATTCCATCTGTGTCTATTTTAATAGATGTTTCTGTTTTCAAGCTACAAAGAACCATAGTAAAGGCTGACTTCCTAATCCAGTTAATTAATGACTAGGAAACTGATCCTCCAAACCTTTATTCATACTTTTAATCACATTGAGATCAGTGGGCCTGCTCCATGAGTAACAGCTACCCTTGTGAGTATGGTTTTGCAGGACTGGACATTGACTCTTCACTATTTGGTAGGAGTGGGATCTATAATTGGAACAACAGCTAAGTGTTTAGAATCTACACATTCTCTCAAGGAGGTCTGATTATGATGCAGCCATCAGTTTTGTTTCAGTAGCAACAGATTAGTAAATCATTCTATACAGACATTCATAGGCTATATGCAATAATAGTTACAAAGGACCATTCTAGCAAGGCGTTCAAAACTCAATAGGGGAACTGTGAATAAAGAAATGAATGATAGTGAAAAAAGATCAACTCTGCTTGAAAAACTAAAATACTATGCCATGGACTGAGTTTCTGGTTCTCTGTCAATCACTCCAATAACTGATGTCAATCATTCTCCAGTTCCCTTGTCTCTGATTTTTGACTGACCACAAAAGAAACTTTTGTGAGTAATTATGGTCTTTGCAATTCATCTGAGTCACAGGAAGGATTTTCATAGCTTGCCTGTGGAATAGGCATGCTATGCCCCAAGCTGTGTTCATGTATCCTCAAGCAATTCAAGCCAAAGTTTCCCACGATGACATGAAAGGGAATAAAAGATGCAGACAAACGCAACTCACCATTCTAAAAATAACATGGGGGAGGGGAAGGGAAAGGATAGCTAATATTTTTGTCAAATGAGAATCTGCAAACTGCCTCTTTGAGAGGGTGTAATTAGACTATATGTGCACCTGTGTATTTTGATTCCTCTGAGAGATTCCTTTTTTTTTCTTTCCTGTTTTAGCATGTATTTCTTTTACATTATCCACAAGCATTTTGGTAAGAATAAGTGTCTAATATTCTCTAATATTATGTCCTTGCTGAGGATTTTTTTGCAATTTCTTTTTAAACTAAAAAGCAGAAATGAAAATCAGCAAAGAACAAACATCTCAAAGTTAACATTGAGTGAAAGCTCCCAGCCCCCGCTCAAATTATCGTTCTATAAATTCAAATAGTACTGAAGAGCTTAGTTCCTTTTATTTATGTATTTGTTTTTGCCAGCTTTGCAGAAAGAGAGGCTAAAACAACTTATGATTACAAAGCAGCAAAGATATTCTATGGAAACTGGCCCCCTTTACTGTAAACAGTATCTCTTCACAAACTAAGCAGCTGCACAAAGAAGAGATAATGCAGGGAGTCCCCAGCATCATTAACCAACTTCCCTGCCTCTTGAAACAATCACTTCAGAAAGCAATTACAGCATCATGGAACAGTAGAACAAGGGGAAAAAAATAACCTTACCAGCTTCTCCTACAGTATATAGCTGAAAAGAAAACAAAACCCCAGCTGCTGTATCACATGCAATTGGTCTCCCAGAATGAATTGTCTGAAAGAACTCTGAAAGGCTAAAGTCTTTCGTACCCTGTGTTTAGTTTCTCCTCAGCTCCCTCTCTCCGACTCTCCTCACAAAGCCATTCTCTAATCCTCACACAGGGAAAAGAAGCACACACCAAATGACTTCAGCAGAAACCATTCTCCTGGGGAGTGGGGGGACAGAGATTCTGCTGGCATTCAACCATTGCAGTATGTTAATCCTCAGAGAGGGTATCCAAACAAACTCGCCTACACAGTGTGGTCATTTGGACATCAGGCACCAAATGCCATACAAACAGTGCTTCTTGACAAAGCGAAAAAAAAGTGTGCATCTCCACTCATCAACATCTCAGCTACTAATTGCTGAAATGAATATCCCCCTTGATACTTCTCTTCTAAGAGTTCTCTGTTAACAGCTCAGTTCAAGTACATTAAAGTATTACTTTTTTAAAAAAATAACTAGCTGAATTTCAAAAGCTGATAATGAGCCTCATTTTTGTTGATTTATTTTTTCAAATAAAGACCATGGAAAACAAACCTAAATGGTTTTAAAATAAAAAAAGATAATAACACAGATGAAGTTTAAAAAGCCCCTAAAATAAGATCAAAAATGTATTAGGCATCACTGAAATCAATAGAGTTATTAAAACAATTGCTCTCTAAAATGTTTTTAATAGCTACAAGCAGAAAACTATTATGTAAAGTTTACTTTGGGCAAAGACATCAAGCTACATGCAAAAAGGGCCATTATTTAGTTTTCCCAGATAATGTACCTTGAAGTTATGCCATATAAATCAAATCTCCTCCTCAGCATGTTCGTTATAGCTCAAGAAATCTTTAGAGCTTTGTTCAAAAACACTGGTTTAATAGGAAACATAGCTTTACCTGACCATCTCTCTCTGAAGCTCAAAAATAAACAGCTGCCACAGAATAAATCACAAGATGCAGAAAAGCAGATGGTACCCTTCCACATTTTAAATGTTGGTTGTTACCGTTTAGTAATAATTGATAAGGACACTTCCCCCCTGCTTGTTCCCTCACTCAGCAGCATGCCATTTGTGCCTTTCAGACAAAATAAATAGACTTCAAACCACCAGCTTCACACACACTACCACTTGCCAATGCTATTTCAACCTTACACAGGCTTACTTTGTTCCTCTCTGACCCTGTACAGAAACCTGAGGTGACAGTTTGATGGATGAGCTTCTCTGTTCACAATATATAGGCTGTGACTTCATCCGCGACATTTCCTCCTCCTCACCCCTTTATGTCTTCACTAGGGCAAAACAAAAACAAAATAAAAAGCTACTACAGACAAAACAATTTTAACTATGCATATGAAACAAACAAAAAAAAACAGAGTAGAAAAGGCTGAGATTTCCTTTTGCTACCTCACCAAAGGTGAGGATTTGTTTTGTTTTCTAAATTTTTCTGGTTTTGCCATGGAAAAGGATGTGGGATAAGAGTTGACAAGGGGACACATTACAAGAAGGGCTAATGTCAGTAGCAGATAACAAAGCTTATTTTGGTCACAAAAAGCATCATGAGACTAGAAGGAAAGAGGTGTTTTGTTTTGCTTTTTTTTGTTTTGTTTTGGGGTGGGGTGGGGTGCGGTTCACATACCATCAAGGGCACTTAAATTATTAACTCCTCGCTACTTATTTAATGGCTTTAATAATAACCATGGACAGTTATATTTCAGTAAAGCTCAGTATGTGACTGCTTATTGCTATAAAATATCAGAGAAACTTTATGTACACATTAAAGCTCCCTTATCTGGCACCCTGACGTCCAGCGACATCTCTTTTTCAGAGGGACAAGGGATGTTGTTGGACCAGGGAGAGCTGAACCCAGCATCCCCATGGTGGATGAACCCCAATAGCCCCTCAGTAGGAAGTCACAAGGGAACTGAGCCCCACCTGCAGCCCTGCAACTGCAGATACTCTTGCTGCACAGGGGGAGCCAGCCCAGCCTGTGGGAGGCCCCTATGGCAGTGCCACTCCCCTCCAGGCAGGCAGCCTGATCTCCTCTCATCCTGCAAATTCCCTCGTTTAGGACCAGTCAGGACCTGAGGATGCTGGATTCATGAGATACTAAAATTACATTTTAGTACAACCTGTACTATAATGTAATTTAGTGCCACCAAACTTTTTCAAGCAAAGTTCCACACTCTAAGACACTTTTTAATGTTATAGCTAACTAACTTATTTAATTTAAAGCTTTCATAGATACTATAATCTCACTCAACATACCTTTCTACATTTCAAGCTATCATGCACAGTAATTCCCTCACAGGTTCTTCTCTAGGTAAAATGGACATGGAACTGCAGTTTGGTTTAGAACAGTAAGGTACAGGGCTATTGTGTCTATACAAATTCTACAGTCAGCAGCAAAATGATATGCATTTCTCTATTGCTCTTTGGGTGCTGACACTTCCCCAGTGAAATAGATGAGACACTTCCACTTCAATAAATTCCCTATAATTTTGGGGTACACTCTGCAAATACTTAACCTTGTTATGTTACTCAAAAGAAGAAATCCCATTAATTTTAATGGGACTGCTCATTCCTGTATATATATACCTTATGATCAGAATGGCCATATGAGTACCTAAGTTAGACAAGCATATATATATATGCATGTCTAACTTAGGTACTCATATGGCCATTCTGATCATAATGTAGTGCCTCAGTCTGCAGTGTTATCACAACTTTCCTGTGAGGTGGGAAAGTGCTATCAGCTCCATTTTACAGACGGGTGAACTGAGGTACAATGAGTTTATTTGATTTCCTCAAGGTCACACAGAAAATCTACATCAGAGCAGGGAGTTAAACACAGGTCTGCAGAGTCCTGAGCTCATGCCTTAAATCAGAAACCATCCAGCCCAACATAATTCACATTTTATTATGTTATCTGAGGGATTATTTACAAAAAGAAATGTTAGTTTATGGTTTGAGAACTGGCTGAGCATTTGCTGCCCATTACTTGCATCTGCAGGGGTGAGATAATTCCCAGGCCCCTGGGCAAGGATGGAGGGAAGGTAGCTCCATGGGGGTGGGGTTGAGGCAGCCAGTCCTCCACACTGCCTAGAGCACATCATGCCATGCCCCCTTCCTCCCTGGGTAGCCCTTGGAGACACCCAGAGTGTGCAGCGATATAAAGGGCCCAGGAATCTGGCTGCAGTAGCAGTGATGGCAGCTGGGAACACCAGGCCCTTTGGTATTGCTGGATTCCAGGGCAACAACCCACTTGCCCCGTCTCTGTCAACAGGTCTATCTGCATCACACTGGCTACGTCTACACGTGAAGCCAACATCGAAATAGGCTATTTCGATGAATAACGTCTACACGTCCTCCAGGGCTGGCAACGTCGATGTTCAACATCGACGTTGCGCGGCACCACATCGAAATAGGCGCTGCGAGGGTACGTCTACACGCCAAAGTAGCACACATCGAAATAAGGCTGCCAGGCACAGCTGCAGACAGGGTCACAGGGCGGACTCAACAGCAAGCCGCTCCCTTAAAGGGCCCCTCCCAGACACAGTTGCACTAAACAACACAAGATACACAGAGCTGACAACTGGTTGCAGACCCTGGCTGCGTCTACACGTGCACGCTACTTCGAAGTAGCGGCAGTAACTTCGAAATAGCGCCCGTCACGTCTACACGTGTTGGGCGCTATTTCGAAGTTGAAATCGACGTTAGGCGGCGAGACGTCGAAGTCGCTAACCCCATGAGGGGATGGGAATAGCGCCCTACTTTGACGTTCAACATCGAAGTAGGGACGTGTAGACGATCCGCGTCCCGCAACATCGAAATAGCGGGGTCCTCCATGGCGGCCATCAGCTGGGGGGTTGAGAGATACTCTCTCTCCAGCCCTTGCGGGGCTCTGTGGTCACCGTGGGCAGCAGCCCTTAGCCCAGGGCTTCTGGCTGCTGCTGCTGCAGCTGGGGGTCCGTGCTGCATATACAGGGTCTGCAACTAGTTGTTGGCTCTGTGTATCTTGCACTGTTTAATGAAAGTGTGTCTGGGAGGGGCCCTTTAAGGGAGCGACTTGCTGTTGAGTCCGCCCCGTGACCCTGTCTGCAGCTGTGCCTGGCTCCCTTATTTCGATGTGTGCTACTTTGGCGTGTAGACGTTCCCTCGCTGTGCCTATTTCGATGTTGGGCTGAGCAACGTCGAAGTTGAACATCGACGTTGCCAGCCCTGGAGGACGTGTAGACGTTATTCATCGAAATAGCCTATTTCGATGTCGCAACATCGAAATAAGCTATTTCGAAGTTGGGTGCACGTGTAGACGTAGCCCCTGTGCCTGCAGCATGGATCCCCAGCTGCCGCAGCAGCAGCCAGAAGCCCTGGGCTAAGGGCTGCTGCCCACGGTGACCATAGATCCCCGCAGGGGCTGGAGAGAGAGCATCTCTCAACCCCCCAGCTGATGGCCGCCATGGAGGACCCGGCAATTTCGACGTTGCGGGACGCGGATCATCTACACGGTCCCTACTTCAACGTTGAATGTCAAAGTAGGGCGCTATTCCGATCCCTTCATGAGGTTAGCGACTTCGACGTCTCGCCGCCTAACGTCGAAGTTAACTTCGAAATAGTGCCCGACGCGTGTAGCCGCGACGGGCGCTATTTAGAAGTTAGTGCCGCTACTTCGAAGTAGCGTGCACGTGTAGACACAGCTACTGTTGGCTACCTAAGTCATACGGTATTGTTTCTAGTCCATGATGGGATAACCTAAGTGTTATAAAAATGAGATGCTCCAAGTCACATGTTAGCCACAAACATTTTAAACTTTCAGATTATTCACATAGGATGAATACGAGAACAAGCTTTTTAAAGTGACTTTCACGGCATTCTTGTGGAAACATTTATTTACATGAGTGTTCCAAATTTTGCTTTCTAGAAACTCATTCACACAAATGTCCAAAGACAATCAGATATTAATTAACCCAGATAAACCAAAGGGCCATGTCTACACTAGCCCAAATCTTCGAAATGGCCATGCAAATTAGTAATTAGTGATTAGTAATCTTCAAAATGGCCATGCAAAAGGCCATTTCAAAGATTACTAATGAGGTGCTTAAATGCATATTCAGTGCCTCACTTGCATGCTGCCAGCTGCAGCTCTTCGAAATTGCTGCTTTTCATTGCCACGTGGCTCGTCCAGACAGGGGTCCTGCTCATGTTAACATTAATACGGGGATTTCGAAGTTGGCGGGGCTGTTTCAAAAAGGACCCCGCCTGGACGAGCCACACGGCAGCGAATAGTTGCAATTTTGAAGAGCCGCGGCTGGTGGCATGCTAATGAGGTGCTGAATATGCATTTCTTTGAAATGGCCATTTGTATGGTCTTTTTGAAGAGTTGGGCTAGTGTAGACGTAGCCACGCAGTTCATTATATTATGGCTATGTCTACACTAGAAGCATCGGCCAACAGAACTTAATGTCGACAGCTCTGTCAACAGAGAACTGCCATGCTACACTGCCCTCTGGTAACAGAAATCAGAATGGCAGCTCTGCAGACAGGGCTGCCCAGCAACGGGAAGCCCCTTCTGTCAATTGAAGTGTCTACAACGCACTTACGTCGATAGTGCTCTGTCAACAGAGAGTTATGCCTCAGATTTGGTAGGGATAACACTGTTGAGGCAAATGCAGAGTTCTGTTGAGGCTCTGTCAACAGAAGGCTTTATGAGTGTAGACTCTCCCTGAGTTCTGTTGACAGAAGGCACCTTCTGTTGACAGGACTTTCCAGTGTAGACACAGCCTATATGTCTTGTTATGTTTTGATTCATTCATGTAGCTCTATGTGAGTAAACTCTTCCGGGTGAGGAGGAGCAGCACAAGAGCTATTCACTACACAGAGTTCTAAGTCCTGCTTATTTTGAAGGCTTAAGCAGGACTCACACAGTACAAGGCCTTTGCACTGACTCTCTGAATGAGGTGAATGTCACCACTTCCGTAGATGGTTTGGAGAAGTTGCACATGTGATCCATTTATCTCTTGATCGCAGCTCTTCAACTGCTCTCATTGGTCTCATTCGGACATCAGGATCTGCTTGTCTCTAAAGAAGGCAATATCCCAAATGTCTTTAAAACTATAGGCACAACCACTTAAGGGCCCAGTATTGCCAACATCAAGAGATGAAAAACGAATCGGAGCCTCCCAAAAACTCAAGAGACTGCCCCCAATTGAGATTCTTCACAAGGGTTATAGTGTGTTTCTAGATCAAGTCTTTTGAGTTTTGAACGCCCCCAGCCCATTCCCAGGGAATATGCATGCAACCACTTGTCTGCTCTCCCACACCCGTTCCATTTTGGCTCTGCTGCAGAAGCTCTCACCCTACATTTACACCTCTCCTGCCCCAAAATTAATCCTGTTCCCTGCACCGCACCAGTTGTCTCTCCTCCTAACCCCCCCTCACGTCAATCCCTCATTTCCCATCACCACTACCCCACCAGTTCAGCCCCCACACTCCATTACCGCCCTCCATTTACCCTCCCAGCACTCATCTCATCTGAACTTACCATCAATTCAGCCCTCCCAAACCACCTCTTCACTTCAGCCCCCTCTGCAGCTTCCAGTCCATAGTTCAGTCCTCCCAGCTTCAGCCCTGTTCCTCTCAACATAATGTTCTTCACCCACCCCAGCCTTGGCAGGAGGACTGCAGTGGGCTCCTCTCTTCTACTTTCCAGGCAGGCAGGGGAACACCAGCTGCCCTGGGCTGACAGTAGGGTCCTTTGTTTCTGGGGACTCAGAGAAAAGACTCTCCCTCTGCCATCCTGCAGTGGCTGTGGCTCTCAAGGGCTTAGAGCCCCAGCACTTTCTAGGTTAAAATAATCCTGACACGTGATCTGTGGTCAGAACTCTTAGTCATCAGGGTTTTTTCCACTTAATTTGCAAAAGTTGACATGTCTGAGAACCATTTTTATTGCCTATAACGAATAGTTTTCCTACTGCCCAGGATGCAGTCAGGAATTCCAGTAGAGCACAGAAAGTGGAAAGAGCTCTAGGCATCCCATGGAAAGAAGTACCTTTTCACATTTGAAAGGAACAGGCTCCAGCTAGTCTCAAACCATCAGCCACTGTTGGCACCAGAAGCAGGTTATAAAATTATTCCCACAACAAACACCGTAACAATAAAAAGTAATACACAAGAATTGGAGAGTCATTTTATAGCACCATTATAACTTTCATATGGACTCACACTAACAGGCCTGGCAGAAACAAGTCTGAAATATTAGGAAACATTGGCAAACTTGGACATTCTGCTGATAAACTTTCTCCTTCACTTATTCAGTCAAATCCTCCTTCATCCTTATACTATGTGTCTAAGACACCCAGTTTGCACAGTATTTACCTCATTTTGTGTCTCTTGGATTAACAAAAAAGAATAAGGCAAGGTTATTTTGGTCGTAAGACTGTATTTTTCATAGCAGTCCTAAACTTATTTTAACTCCCCTTGCCTATAAGCAGAAGTGGTTTCCTCTTCCACTGGAAATGATTCTAGCAAAACTAAACATTAAAAGACATTAAGCTTTTTGAGGATCTCTGATATGACTGATTAGGTTAACCTAGCACAGCCCTTTGACTTCTGCTGCTAATCTGCTCCTGGTGAACAAAAATTCCAATAATTCTAGAACACATGGTGGAGACAGAGGCAAAAGAGGCAGTTAATGTAAGAAACAATAAAAAAAAGCACAGAAAAATGTACACTAACCCTCTAATATTTACATCCAGTATTGTTACCTATGACCTAGTGAGTAAATGAACAAAACCCAAACTTTGTCCTCACAACCATTATTAATATCTCTTCATGAAAAGTAGTTGACAGACGTAGTCACAAGTAAGTCTTTGATGCCTGAGAAATCTCAAACGCTAATGAACAGCTTCCTACATTTGTCACAGTTGTTCTTCAAGGCTATTACATTCAATCAGCTAATGATGGGGTAGGCTCTGAGCCTGCGAGAAGCTCTATGGGAGCTCATGTGGAGGCCTGCTGAAGTCATTGGAGCTCTGCACAAAGTTAGTCGCAAGGTCAGGGCCTTGGCCAAAATACGGAAAGAAACAATCCATACACACCAAGACTTTCATAGATGTCACTATGCTGCACAATAAAGGGACTCAAAACTTATCAGCAATACCGACGATAGACATTAGATCATTTCAAAGCATAGGTCTCTATCACATGAGAGAAAAGCAAATCTCTATTAACTAGGAGTCTCATAGAATCCATGACCTATGTGTAAGCATTTCTGATTCCATCCAGTAAAGGGCAGTGGTGCATGTGCCCTCCGGTCTGTTCATTACAGAACTGTGGTAACTCTGGCTTTTCTCACAATGGTTTCAGTCTGGGGGACAGCTCTATCCCAGGCTATACAATCTATTTGACAGCAACTAAATACCACTTCATCCCTTTGGAAAAAAAAAACTCAAGAAATTTTACAATTAGGTGTCCCTCTGAAACAATAACTAAAGCAACACAGACAATATGAAAGTATGAAGCCTCCTCCGTGCAAAAAAATCAGGCAATTGTAACTAGCTCCCTGAAAATATTGCACAAGTGCCTCAAGCTGTACAAATCCTGGAGCCAAAGAAAAGCTGTCCCACAGATTTGAGCAAAACTGGCTTTTTATCATATAATCTCCCATTATTGATTTTCTTGCCAGTTTTGGAATCATTGTTATCTACTGAGACAGTGTCACTTTACATATTTTTCCATTGCTAATTCATTTTGGCATTAAAAATCTTGGAAGCCACACACAACAACCAAATTTCAGATCTAAAGATAAAAGATCAAAGAGATTAAAACTTTTGATACCACAATGTCAAATGAAGCAATGGTTTACAACTGCAGGAAAACTAAGGTTCTGTTGGGAGATAAAATACAGCTGGAGTGCAAATGTTGGAGATTTTCAAACTTTCTTTTCAAACCAACACCATGTTTTTCTCAATAATCACTGAAAATGAGCCATTCACAGATAAAGATGTGCATGATCCAGACCCAATCAGTCCTTCATATGCATAAATGGTGTGGTGATATTTTCAGTTATATCATAGAAATAGGGTTAGGCTTTTGAGAAAGAAGCAAGAAAATAGTGCAGAAAGGTAGAGAGCTGGTGAAAATCTGGAGACAGGGAATGGAAAGAGATCAAGTAAGGAGAGGGAGAGATCGTGCAGAGCCAAAAAAGAAAAAAACTGAGCTAAAGAGAAGATGAGTCAGAAACACATACAACTAAGATATTATTCAGCATCAGTTAAAAGAAAAAAACGCTAGCAATAGCTCTGAAAGTCGATGATTTCACTTTGTACAGGCGGTCTGATAGCTGCTACTGCATCAAATGCATGGACATTGTGACTAACTGTCTAGATCTCATCCAACTCCCATTTATCTTAATGGCAGTAGTTCCTTTGCTGTAAATGGAAGTTGGTTGGCCTAGTGAATTATGAAACTATGGGAGCAGGGTACTGAAACCTTTTGCTGTTGTAACATGGGGTCATATTGTGGGAAAGGTTGAGACCTACTGAGCTAGAAGAAGCAAAACCACTTTAGAGAAGGAAATTAGCAGCCTCTCCTCGCAGGCCTAGAGATGAACCAGCAGGCACAACTAACCCATGAAATACCTTCTGAAAGCCTGTAACATTCAGCCAAAATCCCTGTAGAAAATTAAACTGAAAACACATTTCATGGCAAACAAAATGGGAGAGAGAAATTAGTTAACATAATATATTTTACTGATGGGAGAGACAAGCTTTCAAATTCCACCGAGCTCTTCATCAGGTCTCCACCAGAACAGAAACTGGTTGAATAAAATGCATTACTTCACCCACTTTCTATCTTCTACTCCTGGCCCCACACAACTACAAGCACTTCATAAAGTAGTCATTTTAATTCAATACTTTGTCATACAATCATATTTTTCTTCCCTCTGTTTATTTGTTTTCTCAGCATACTTAGGCAATTACCCACAGGGGGCTCAAACCTAGCACTTGTGCAGTTTAATACATGCACCCCTATGGCTTGAACTAACAGCCAGCTGGCTCTCAGGTTAGGCTGTAAAGGACATGCATTCTTTCTCTGTGACGTGGTCAAGGTACCACTGTATGGGAGAGTTAACCACACCTAGGTGTGTGGGTTACACTTACCCATCAATTAATCTCTCTTTCTTCCATAAGGTAACTGATCAAATTAAGTGAAAGCAATACAAGTAAGTTATTCATATGGGGGTTTCCATTGGTTAACCAAATGGATTTTAAATCTGATTTTACTTAAATTAGTGAAATCTTTTTTTGTGTAAACCAGGCCCAACTTTATTTTATGCCATAAGGGAGTCATTGAGACTTTCTTCTCTAATATGTTCGAACTTCTGTACTGAGGATAGAGTAATCAGTGACTAGAAAAACTGCAACACAAACAAGCATTAGAACACCAGACAAACATTCTGTCCCAAAGCAGCCACTACTGACGCTGGCAAAGATTTAAACAGCTTTCTTCTAACAATGAGTGTATCCCAGCAGAGTGAAATGTGCTATCACACCTTACATGTGATGCAGAGCAGATTTTGAAAAATGATCTATGGCTGTGGCCAGACTAGCCCCTCCTTTTGGAGGGGATGTGGTAATGTGGCATTTCGGGATATGCTAATGAAGGGCTGCCATGACGATGCAGTGCCTCTTTAGCATAATGGTGGCCACACGCCCTTCAAAACTGCCAGTTTCAAAACATGCCACACATGTAGCCGGGGGCTTTTCAAAATGGACCCCTGATTTCAAAAGCCCCTTATTCCCAAGGCCAGATGGGAAGAAGGGGCTTTTGAAATCAGGGTGTCGTTTCGAAAAGCCTCCCCCCCCCGGCTACACAGGTGGCGTGTATTTCAAAACCAGCAGTTTCAAAGCACGTGCAGCTGCCACTATGCTAATGAGGTGCTGCATATTCATGGCAGTGCTGTATTAGCATAACCCAAAGTGCCACATTGCCATAGCGAAGGGCTAGTGTGGCCACAGCCTATGTGTGCCTGTAGAAACTGGAGTCTGTGCTCTGGTGTAAATTTTACACTGTTCACTTCACAAAAGGTAACAGTAAAGGGGGGGGGGGTTTGTTCTTGTTTTTGTTTTGTTGTTGTTGCTTTTCTTTTTGTTGGTAGATACACTAGTCTATTACGAATGACATCTTTAAATTTTCAGAAGCCAGGATTCCTTGTATCTTTGAAGAGAAAAGGCTCCCTCCTATGGTTAATTTGCATAAAGCTGCCAGCACTTCTGTTGCAATTCTGAAGTCAATGCTGCGTATAAAAGCTCCATTTCAAACACGATACATCTGATAGACATAGAATCCATGGTATCATTCCCTTAATAAAAAAAAAACAAACAAAAAAACCCTGCCTGTGTAAGCCATCCAGGGGCTGTAGTTGAGATCTTGAGTTTATTGATGACAAACATGAGAGTAAGCTTTCCTTTGATTGCAAACTAAAATAACCAGCCATAAGTGTTCACCTTCCAGGACTGTTTATAACAAGATAGATTTTCTAATATTTTAATAGCTATCAAAGCAGGCTATAGAAATTGCAAGACAGAACTAGAATTCTATTGGCAGAAACAATTTAGTACGTGTAGTAGGCAAATAGTGTACAGTACTGTTAGTATTTGTGCAGGCATGTGAAGTTGACCAAATCAGCTTCAGTGCCAGTAACAGATGGATGCTATGATTTGATCTTTACTTATGGCGTGTTTTATTAAGGCTGTAAAACAAAGGCCTTGGATTTAAAACTACATAACTTGAATTTATGCAGTGAAAGTGTGCAATGATTTTACTTTCATTTATCTAACATAAATAACAGTGCCCTAACCTCAAAACAATCCCATTCCCCCTAGCCTGAAATAGAACCAGCTTGCCAAGAGTATGAAATAAAAGTCTGCTAGAAATAATATTCTGGAGTCCACTTTTGAATTGTAATAGCTTGTGGTTTATAAACTTACTTTATTACAATTACAGCAAGTAAACTCTTTCAACAACTTTTCTGGGGTGTCTAAGTTTCCCTTAGCTGACCAGACTAAAAATGAAGTTGTCAGGTCCTTGGCTGAAAGTTGTTTTCATGGCAATGATGTTTATTGTAATAAATCTTGGAAAATCATGGGAAGTCTGATTGGAAAATTATTTCCTTTAAATTCATTATGGCATGGTTTCTTCACTTAGAAGACTTGTTTGCTAAAAACATTGTTCTTAATCTTATTTTCCATTTTAACAGGATTTGATCTGTGTTTTCATTTGTTTGATTTCAGTATGAATATCTGGAAGGATTACAGAACAAATAACTGAGTACAACAAACAACCTCTTCGGGGCTATAATTTCAGTGCAGTGCATGCAACACCTGGACTAACACATTTCGCAATAATGGACTACCTTAAATGTTTATATAGCTACCAAGAGAGTTTATTAAGGCTCACAAGAAACCTACTAGAGAGTTTGCCCTTTTCAGTAATTAAGGAACAATAAAATTTTGGAACTTTATGTACAATTCTTTTTGGCATTTACTGATGCTAAAAACTCAAATTGCTGGCTGCAGATGGCAATTTTGATCATGTGGTAAATAATCCAGAGTTTTTCCAAAGAGCAGATTTACGTGGAAAAATTTAATAAATGGTCAGTTTTAGCTCAACAAGCTGTGAATTCCACTCAAACATTGAACAAATCTGTAATAAAACCTCATGTCTGGGCTGTGAACTGAGATTGCATATTTATGCTGGTGTCAACAGTTGTTTCTTTTTGACCCAGAATCACAAAGGACCTGATCTCTCTCCCACTGAAGTCTATAGAATTATTTTCATTAGCTTCATTGAAAATTACACCGAGGCATAAGAATCTCCGTGTTAGTCATCATTTAGACTTAATACAATTTCCATAGAAGTCAATAGGAGATGAGTCAGGGTCTTGGTAAGACAGCTATGGCAAGGTGTCAATACGAGACAGCACTGGTTGGGGAAGGTTCTGTAAGTGCACCCATGACCTTCTAGCCTTTAATCACTTTCAGCGCCTCAGATGGTCGATGGCTCTTTCAGGTGACCTGTCAGATGGAGTTAGTGAAAGCAGTGGAGAAGCGCTGTTTGCTATAAAACTAGCAGAGACATTTGGAAAAGCTGTGCAGTCAAGGATTTTACTAGTTTTCAGGCAAACACAGTCAGCCCCAATTAAAATGCACTTTGAGGAAGAGAGGAAACATTGTTTGGCTGGGGCTCCATCAGTGTCATCCAATGAAATGGGAAGACAAAAAGCAGCATGATTTGATGGTTCTGGTAGCTTTGTATAAATTTATATTGGATTAGGAATTCTTATAACTGGAGGCCAACCTTAAGGAAGAGATATGATAAATTATAGAAATGTTGACTGATTTTTTAAAAATATGGTTGCCAGCTGCAGCAGTCAGGATGGCTGATATTTCAGTTGCATCATGTAGAAAGAATACATCTTGGCACCATTTCCTGTAATTCCTCTATTGTTATCCCCTTTAAAATCCTCCCTTCTCAAGGCTACATGTAAAGCAGAAGTTTAGCTTAAATAAGACACCATTAACAAATAAATACATAATTATAACCAGTTGTATGCATTAGTCCTCCATGTGGCCATGTGCTCATACTGGCCCAGAAGCTCAAAGGTATTATGTGTTGGAAGATCTGTACAATTGTCTTCTTCCCTATTTTATCCCTTTCCCACATGTTCTGCATTGATACCTCACCTACGTCTGCACTAGAGAGTTTTGCTGATAAAACTGGGGTTTTGTTCACAAAACTCGAGAAGCGTCCACACACAAAATGTGATTTGTCGACAGTATGTTGACAAAACTCAGCACTTTTGTTGACAGCCTTCTGCCTCTCCGCCACGAGGCAGAACACCTTTCTCGACAAAATATGTCAACAACAAAAGCTGTGTGAATGCTCCAGGGGGCCCTCTGTTGACAGACAGGGCTTCTGGGTCACCAGGCAGCCCTGTCTGCTGTGCTCCCGGTCAGCTGTTCTGTCAAGAGAAGGCCAGGCAGTCCAGCCACTCTCTGTTGACAGAGCAGATTGCTTTTTCGATCTGCTTTTGTGTGTGGGTGCACTCTGTCGACAGAAGTTTTGTCAGAAGATCTCTCCCAACAGTAAATTCTGTCGACAGATTGCTGTAGCGTAGATGTAGCCTTCCTATTTCCCATCCTAACTTAGGGTCAGATTGAGCCTGGCCTTTATGAAAGTGTGCAGGATAGAGAAGAGGCACTGAGAACTTTCTGGCTATACTTCATGCAAATGCCAGACAGAAAAACTTTTCTTGCACTCAAAGGAGTATTCCCTTGGAAATGTGAATGTTCTCATCAACATTCTATTTCCCCACCTCCAGGCCTACAAAGCTGACCAAAAAAGAAACCAACAAAAAGTTCTGTGCCACCTTATAGACTAAAAGGTATAATGGAGCATAAGCTTTTGTGGGCAAAGACCCACTTTATCGGATTCATTCAAGAGCTGACCAAGAATTTTCTATACCTGTTCTGAGGCACAATCCCTCCCCAGTCTTTTCCTGGGGCTTTTTTACTGTTCTTACTTAAGGCTGTACTCATAGACAAGATTCTACATTCTTTGGGATAGGAAATGAATCATGCACATTACTGGAGATAGAAAAATAATATCTGAAATACTTGACAATGGAACTGTACATTTTCACCTCCCAGTACACAACACTTAATTTTAAATTTACTTTCCCCAAACATTTCCAAAGTGAGCTCTTCCTCAGCTAATCAGGCAATAGAAACAATACCACTTGAATTTTGTTGTCAAACCTCTGAATCTGAATGTCATGCACAGAGAACGTTGACCTTGTGAACTTTTATCTGACCAATTTCAAACAATACAATCCAGAAAATGATGATCTATATGGGGACAGAAGTTCTGCTGAAAGAGAGAAGAGGAATGTAATAAACTCATTCTTCATTATGAATTAGTAGTCTGGGAGACAAGTTAAAAGTCTGGGATAGTTAAACCATTTTTGATAAACTAAGAATCAATACAAGCATGTAAAATTTTATTGAACTATAGAAGCAATAAGATACTTTTGAGTTTTAAGTTACACATACCTTCCCAACCACTGCTCTGCAATGCCTGGTCAGGTCAGACATAAATGCACAATGCTATAACACTTAGTCACATGGCTAGTCTCACTGAAGTCAATGAGAATACCCACATGACTAGGCCTAGTCTATACTAGGAAATCATGTTAGTATAACTATACTACTCAGAGGCAAGAAAAATCCATACCTGAGTGATACAGGTAAACCAACCTAACCCCGACATAGGAAGCACTAGGTTGATGGGAGAAATCTCAGGGGAGTGGATTATCTTCACTGATGGAAGAACTCTTGCCATTGGTGCAGACAGTGTTTACAGAGTCACTGCTGCATCAAAACCTAAACTTTAAACATGCTAGCAAGACGCTGGCCCCAAAAGTGGATTTGCTTCTTGTAAGTAACGCAGCCATTCCAAATTCTTCCTGAAGCCCAGCAACACATATTGTTTCAGTACATACAATTCCATTTGCCTCATCCATGATGATCACTAAAGCAACACACAGCATTTCATTGTAAAAGAATATCCCACCATCTTTATCTCTGAATCGTCAGGAAAAGATGTTAGTAGCTTTTGCCACCTTCCCTGGGGGAAAAAAATGGATTCTTTAATACGCACTCTATTTAAATAAGAATAGAATGAAATATGGTCTCTGGCTGTAACAGTAGCTCCAGAAACAAATGACTTCTTCCATCAAAACCTCTATTGCTTAAAGTCTTGATTTGATTCTTCCATTCTGTTTGGAACTTAGTAAGTGTGCTGGCAAAGGTCATCCTCTCTGAGCGACGAGGTCAGCTCCTTGCCCCAGAAGCGTGGGGGTTCAGAAAGAGGAGTGAATGAACCTGCATACTCTCCATTGTGATTGTAGACTGATATTGAGTACTGCTCCTGCTGTATCCTGGAGATCTGCACCACACAACTGACAGCTAGAGGTCATTTGCTTTTGAGGCGGGCTTTTTTTTTTTTTTTCCTGGCAAAATGTACCAGAACAGAGTTCTGGCACCTTTTTTCCATTAGACCACCAGAAAAATTTTTACCACCGGTTCTGCAGCAATGCAGGAACTGGGGCAGGAGTCCCCACCACCTCACAGTAGTGCAGGGACCTTGGTGTTAAAACTGAATACCACACCCCGAGGAGGAATCCTAAGACTTGAGTTCTGGCACTTTTTCTTCTAGGAAAAAAAACACTGGAGTGATTTTTTAAAATAGGCAAACTTTTTTCTGGTGAATATTTGTATCACTTTAACAGTAATCGGGGCAACTCTGGTGTTTCAAATGAGGCTGTTGGAGGAGGGCTGGATAGTTTTCAAAGAGCTATATGGAATTTGGAGTGGGGGAGACTTATGTTTAGTCATAAGAATAAGCCCAAAAGTTATGTTGAGTGATACTCATAAATACTTAGCATGACAATGATCCTGTAAAACAGAGAGCCGGATGGTCCAGAGACTAAGATACTGTACTGAGATCTGAGTTTCATCTCTGGCTTTACTGCAGACATAGTGACGGACCTTTGGCAAGTCTCAATCTCTGTTTTTAGTTACCCATCTTTGTAAGTAGAGAGAATGTTGCTTCACAGAATAGGCATTGTCAGGCCAACTCCAATAATGCTGAAGAAGCGCTCGACTATTATGGTGATGAGCACCATAGAAAAGCCCGGGGAGTCTATAAATAAATCATGTGGATTTACTCTCACATACCAAATGAGAAGAGATTACTTTTGCAGGAAAGAGCTCCACAGCTCACAGATATGTTTTGTATTTTTATTTCTCTCCTTTTGAATTTTTAAAATAAAATAATCAAGAGGCCACAGAGACATTATTTCAGAGAATACAAGAACTAAGGTGGTTGGTGAGACAGCTGTCATTCTGAAATTACTTAGCATTTTTATTTTCCCACCAGGAAAGCCAACTGGCATCTTTTAAACATTACTTATACACCAACAGCGAAGTATGGTATTAATAAAGACTGTTCATCAGGATAGTTTTATGGGTCTTCCTTTCTTTGGTATGATCTTGTTACTGAATGAAGAAAAGTAATCATAAATTACAAGACATATTATTGCTGTGGAAAACAGTTAACACATTACTTATATAGAAGGGTTTTTTTAATTGTTTTTAAAGCATTCATTTATAATTCAGCAAGTTATTTCAATCACATACAGAACTACTGTGTGGCTTTCAATAGAGGGACAGAATTGCTGTTTCAGACATCCTTAAATATATTCTAACTGGGAGACTTACCCAGAATTGCTGGAGTCCTCCAGGACAGGGGGCTGGCAGTGTCTGTGGGTCAGGGGAAAGGAATCAGGGCATGGCCTTGGGTATGTGGGGGGCTCAGCGCAGAAGACAGGGCATGAGGGGCAAGAGTCAGGGTGTAGATATCAGGACAGGGGGTTGGGGCTGTGTGGGAGTGGGGGACAGTGAGGTTTGAGAATGAGCAGGGGATCAGGGCAAGGGGTGTGGGTGCAAGAGTCAGGACAGTGGGTGAGGAGGGGTTCGGCACAGAGATGGGTGTGCAGGAATCAAGGCAGAGGATGGGGAAGAGGGACAGCTCAAGGCAGGGGGTGGGGATGGCCACCAGCTTCTCCCCAGTGGTGGCCTGGAGAATGCACACCCTGCCCACCAGCTTGTCCCCAGTGCTTGTCCCTCAGGAGGCGGGGCAGGAAGCTACACACCTTGACCACTGACGGCAACACAGGTCAGGTCAGCCGGGGGCAGAAATGCTGGACAGCCTGGTGGTGCTGGGTGAGGTGGGCTATGACTCTTCTGGGGAGTGGCTGAGTTTCTCCCCTGCATCTTGCAGGGGCTTTTTCTCTCCCCCGCAACCCGATCTGGCAGGGGTCCTCTTCCTCCCTCCCCCCATCCCTGCTTTGGCACTGCAGCTAAGGGCCTGGGGAGAGGGGTTTAGGGCAGGAGGGCCCCTGGCTGGCAAGATGGCAACTCCTAGCCCCAGTTGGCCACTCTCTGGGTAGCGTGGATGCCCCCAGTCATCCTTTCTTTCTGCCCCCTCCCTTTTCATGTTCTGGGAAATGTTCCCATTCCAGGCTCTTCCCACTTTCCTGGAACAACCAAACCCTGACCTTGCTTTAAGTTAGGATGAGAGGAAGCTGTACACGAGATTGGGTGGTCTTAGCTCTTACAGTTTCGCACATGAACAGACACACTAAGACAGAAAGACATACAGACAGACAGACAGATAAAACACACTCAGTGTTGTTACTGGGGTTGTCATGAAACTATAATACTCTTCAGTTATTTCTAGCATGCAAGAAGATCCAAAATGTTGGGAGCAACTAGACACCAAAGAGTCCAGTGCAGTGGTTCTCAACCTATTTACGCATTACTTGGGCCACAAGTTGAGAACCACAATGTGCCCCCACGCCCTCCTATGCCCAGTGCCTTCCTTCCAGAGATTCTCCATAGACTGGGGTCAAGAATAGACCTCCTCCCTCAGGAGAGCTGGCCAGCAGCCCCAGTCCTCAATCTCAGGGCCCTGCCCAGCAGCCTTTAACACACATCTGGGCCACAGCTGTGCCCAAATTGG
This sequence comes from Carettochelys insculpta, assembly GCF_033958435.1. Taxonomy (NCBI): domain Eukaryota; kingdom Metazoa; phylum Chordata; order Testudines; family Carettochelyidae; genus Carettochelys; species Carettochelys insculpta. Next base: position 145,420,178 of record NC_134137.1, read on the forward strand.
GACACACGTGGCCCACAGGTTCATAACCATGAGACCAGTGCCTGATAACTTTCCAATGTATTAATACATATGATGTCAATGAGAGGACTCTTTATTAGGCCTAGCAGCATGACAGGACAAAGCACATGAACCACAAGTCTTTGAAACTATGCATGAAAACCTTGGCCTTATGGGCTTCCATGGGGCCAGGATTCACCCTATGGATAGTGCAAAAGGAGTATAAAGCCTTTCCCCCTTTGACTTCCTGTTGGCTAGTACCCCAGTTTTCTTATGAAGCTCTCTCTTCTCTGCTCCTCATCTGATGCCCTTGGGATAGGGGGGTGGGTGAAAGAGGAAAAGACCAATTAAAAAAGGAAGACTTCAAGCTGCTGCAATGTTTCATTGAAACTTCATGGAAGGTGGGGAGGGAGACAAGGGATGGCAGCAAAACAACTGACTTTCAACCATGCAATTACAAATTTAACAAACTAGGGAAAAAAACCATAAATTCAATTTTGTAGTATTAACATAGCAAATTGCTGGTTGGCATCGCTCAGACTTGAGCTGTGTTCTGCAAGGCTGCTATTCATTTGGAATTTGTTAAAGTGGATTTTCAAAGCCATTACGACACCATATCTTCACTCTCACACCAATTAATGCCAGCCCTTTCAGCCTCTTTTTGCCAGCCTGAATCCACCACAAAAAACAATCTTAAATTAGACACATACATTAGGTCCCTGAACAATGAATGAATTCAGCCTTCCTTCCTCCTGCTAAATACATTCATTCTGAACTTTCCCCCTTCTCCTTTAATTGGTGAATGGTTCTCCTCTGCTCTCCACTGAGGTCTTTTCTGCTCCTCCTTTAATGAATGTTGAACTCTCATTAGGCACTCCTGCAATATAACTGTTAAAATAATATGAGTATGATACTTAACAGGGAAATAAAACAGTATTCCCTAGACATCAGGCTAAATTTGGCAATAACATAGGTAATTCAATGAGATGGATAAGGGTAAGTGACCTCACCCTTCACACATACATGCAATTACTAAAGTATCTGTGTGATTGACAGTGATTGCAAAGAAGAAAGGACAAATGGAGATGAGTAAATTCCATCCATGGATTTGGCAGATGTAATCAAGTAGTATTATAAGGCCTGGGAAAGGAAGGGAATACTTTGCAACATCCTGCATTTCCCCAAAGTCCAGGTAATCAGTGAAATAAGGCACAGGCACCATTCTGGAAGGATGATTGCACTGTGTGCAACTGTGATGTGTACGTACAATTCATGGCCGTGGTTAGTGGTTGGCAAATGATACTGTGACATGTAATATTAACAGATGAATTCAATCATTGCATTTAGAATATATGTGAAGTATGGTTGTAGATGCATGGGACACTTAAAACATCAGGAGAACAGTGCTCCCCCAGATCCTTGGCTAGACATCAGGCATTAACCCAGTTACTACTGTGAGACACATCACACAATAAATAAGCCATTAGATTAATGAAACTGTGAGTAACAGAGACGTGAAATAGTCTGGAGGGGAAATACATCCATACATACCCAGAATATTTTATCCCTGAATTCTTCCAGCCAAATTGCTGGTTCTCAACAATAAATCACACCAAATACACTAAGATAGCTGAGAACAAACACACACTTTTATCTCTACTTTAAAAGCCACTTTTGAGTAGGAGCTTTAAATAAATAGTTTTTAAATAAATTCCACCTTCTTTAGCAACTATGCAATCTACCGTGTACAGTCATTAAATCTACCAGAAGTCACAGCTTCTAAACAAAGACAGAATTTGAAAGATAAAATAGATATTTTCATTTTCCTTCCTTCCAGTCCTGACCCTCCACAAAAGCCACTACTCTGATTGTAATTTTATGTAAGCCCCCATCAAGTTACTGCAGTTATTAAATAAAATCTCTCTGTACATTATCCTGCAATAAAATTATGATCTTGTGTTTTTACTTCATTCTTATAGCCATGAAATAGATAGTGGTATAACACATTTGGGGTACCAGTTTCAGAGAGAAAACAAAAAATGAACGGTGATGGTGCAACCCCTTCTTTAAAAATGCAAATCTTAGTAATTGCCCTATTTGCTAAGTGTTTTTGTGAAACACTCTCACACACAGAAATAAAAACATGTGTGCAAAAATGCATATTAACTAAATGGTTTTAAAAACTGGTTTATTCCACATGGTTTATTTAATCAAAGAAGATTAAATAAAATAGATTTAATCAATTAAATATACATATTTTCAGGACGAGGTAGACAGGTTCAGATAAACTGAATTTTCTAAGGCCATCTTGAGAATAGAAAAGTGAATCTTTCATCATGAACTGACGGGATTGAGAGGTATAGACATAAAAGGTGCAGTTTTCCACAACAGCCATGCTAGTTCAAACTGCAACTGCACACATAGGCTACGTCTACTCTACAAGACAAATTTGAATTTATTAAAATAGATTTTATAATGCTTTTTTATAAAAAGTTACATTTTGAGTATCTTCACTTCCCACAGGCTCCCAACAAATTCAACATATTGCTTCCATGCTGAAATCACCAAACATGGACTGTTGCAGCAGTGCATTGTGGGAACCTATCCCACAGTTTCCTCAGCCCCGCATTCTGAGCCGCAAGCCAGGTGCACCAGTTCTGTTTATTTCCCAGGTCTCTGCAGCTTGTGAGACCTGGGAAACTGACAGCACAGCACCCCTGGTCAATTTCCTGGCTCCAACAAGGCTGCAGGACCCAGGAAACTGACAGTGCAGCAGCCCTGGTCAATTTCCAAGCTCCCAAGCTGCAGGACCCAGGCAACTTACAGTGCATCAGCCCTGATCAGTTTCCCGGCTCCTGCTAGTAGCAGGGAGCTGGGAGCCAGGTGCAATGCATAGCTTTGTGGGATACATATGAGCTGTGTCTACACGTGCACGCTACTTCGAAGTAGTGGCACTAACTTCGAAATAGCGCCCGTCACGGCTACACGCGTCGGGCGCTATTTCGAAGTTAACTTCGATGTTAGGCGGCGAGACGTCGAAGTCGCTAACCTCATGAGGGGATCGGAATAGCGCCCTACTTCGACGTTCAACGTCGAAGTAGGGACCGTGTAGACGATCCGCATCCTGCAACGTCGAAATTGTCGGGTCCTCCATGGCGGCCATCAGCTGGGGGGTTGAGAGATGCTCTCTCTCCAGCCCCTGCGGGGCTCTATGGTCACCGTGGGCAGCAGCCCTTAGCCCAGGGCTTCTGGCTGCTGCTGCGGCAGCTGGGGATCCATGCTGCAGGCACAGGGTCTGCAACCAGTTGTCGGCTCTGTGTATCTTGTGTTGTTTAGTGCAACTGTGTCTGGGAGGGGCCCTTTAAGGGAGCGGCTTGCTGTTGAGTCCACCCTGTGACCCTGTCTGCAGCTGTGCCTGGCACCCTTATTTCGATGTGTGCTACTTTGGCGTGTAGACGTACCCTCGCAGCGCCTATTTCGATGTGGTGCCGCGCAACGTCGAAGTTGAACATCGACGTTGCCAGCCCTGGAGGACGTGTAGACGTTATTCATCGAAATAGCCTATTTCGATGTTGCTACATCGAAATAAGCTATTTCGATGTTGGCTTCACATGTAGACGTAGCCATGGAATACTTGTGGAGGCTAATAAATTCGATTTTTAAGATGTGGCTGTTCCACACTGGCCTTTAATCTAACTTCTGAATTCAAGCTTGATGCTACACCCATCAGGTAACTGCAATTTTGTAATCTCGATATTAGTGGTTCCAAAATCGAGCTAGTGGTATTTACAGTGAAGACAGTCACGTGGTAATATCAAGATAATTGCCTTAAATTCAAATTTATCTCATAGTGTAGATGCAGCCAAAGTGTCCCGAGTTACTGCAGGAGCACTGTATGACACAATTTCCAGGAGCAGTGACTTTGAGAAGACCAGACAAGTCACCTAAGCAGTGGCCCCTAAATGGTGGACTAGTAGAGGGACGGCTGTATATTCTACACACAGGTGGCCAACCTGACTCTGAGAAGGAGCCAGAATGTAGTAGTGCATATTACCAGACACAGTGGTACATTGACAGCTCCCCATCAGCTATCTCCCTGCTGACCCCAGCATCTCCTGCCAACGGGCAACCTTGTCAATCATTGTGTCTTCCTTCCTCCCTGCAACTCCTGCCTGCTGCAATTAGCTGTTTTACTAGCAGCAGGAGACTTGGAAAGTGGTGGAGGATCAAGGGCACAGAAGGCTTGAGGGAGAGGGTAGAACGAGGTAGGAGTCTTGGGGAGATGAAGGCAGTGGATGCTGGGACCCGTGGCAGAGCCAGTGTGAACACTGTGAACAACTACGAACACCTGCAGCACTTTGTAAAGTTGATGCCCATAAGGCCCAGCCCCAGAGTCAATGTCTATGCAAGGAACAGCATACAGTAGACCCCCAACTTATGCAGAGGTTGTGTTCTTGGCAACCTCCACATAAGCTGAACTTTTGCATAACCCAGGAGCCAGGAAACTGACCAGTGAGGCTGGCCTGGTCAGTTTCCAGTCTTGTGTGATCATGGTGAGCTATAGCAAGAGATCTTTCCAACAAGCTGGAAGAGCCTATCAAGGAGGGGAAGTGACATCAACCCCCCACAACTCAATACTTGGAAAGACATCTGGAGAAAAAAGACTGAACTGCGAAGGTGGTCCCAGGATGAAAAGGAGAATCCCAACTCCTGTACTAGGAACTATACCATCAGGCCCAGATACTGTTGATTCAAATCCTCTCTAGTTTACAGAACTTGAGTACAATTTTACTTTTATTGGTTAGGTATCAACTTTGATCTGTTCACATACTACATGTAATCTTTTAAAATCTGTATTTTGGATGTAGTAAAACTGTTTTATATTTTACCTACCTAAGAAAGTATGCTTGCTTGAAGCATTTGGGGAATCTGCTCAGCAACAAAAACTGGTGCATGTCCTTTCCATGTGGGGGGAGGGGTAGACTGGATAATAAACTTACACTGGTCATGCTTCTGACCAGGGCAAGATAGTATTGCTCTGGGGTCAAAGGCTGGGTGGCTGTGGAGAACTGGCTGGAGACTCTTCATTGTTGGTTTCATGAGGTGCTGGTGAAAGCATTCATGTAACTAAGTTGGCTGTGTCCCTGCCTGTGGATGGCTGTGTCAGCAGTGATCCTGGTCAGGTCTTGGAATGGCACTGCTGAGCTGCACCTCCTCTTTCCCTGTCTGTGTCTGTCACTGCCCTAAAGCTGGGGCCAGTGGTGGGAGGGACAGCTCAGTGGTTTGAGCATTTGCCCTGCTAAACCCCGGGGTTGTGAATTCAGTCTTTGAGATGGCCATTTAGGGACCTGGGACAAATAGATTTAAAAAAAATCTGTTGGGGATAGTGCTTGGTCCTGCCAAGAGGGCAGAAGGCTGGACTTGATGATATCTCAAGGTTCCTTCCAGCTCTATGAGATGCGATGTGTATCTGTGACCTTGTAAGTGGGGCCAGCAGCAGAGCTCCCAGGTTTTGGGCCAGAAGCCAAGCAGAACCTTGGGCCAGCAGCTGAGCTAGACTTGGAGCCCACAGGGCAGGCCCCCAATCAGCACCAGACCTGGTTGGTGGGCAGGCCCCTGGGTGTCAGGGCACCCAAAACCTCGGGGTTCTGCAGAACCTCCCCCACAGACAGTTACTCCCTGCACCTATGTGTGTAAGTGCAGGACCTGGAGAGGTTTGCAGCTTGTCACAGCATCACAGTGTGAGCGAGAGTGCAAGCTGATGATACAGAGGCCTCAGCGGTTTTAAAACCCACCTGAAGGTTTTACCCTGGGAAACATGATTGGTAACAGGCAAAGTGGGAGACCAGACTTGTTACATGTTTTCAAAGCAGGTCAAATCTAAGTGGTGGCAGGAATGCCGGGTCTTCTGTGGGAGCATTTTTGGTGTGTGTACTGAAGGGCTCCAAAGTGGTTGGCCTGACAAATTCCTCAGCTCGGACAACATGTAATGTAAACAGCTCACTGCTCTCGCGAGTCTGAGACAGACGTTGAACAGCCTCTGAATCAACTGATTTAAGCTTAAGCATAACGTTTTCACAGTGTGAGAAAGAATTTTAGGACTCGGTTACTATGGATGCGCACACGTGCACTTGCACATGTGTGTGCGTGAGTGAATCAGGGCCACCCCCAGGCATGTGCAGAGCATGCAGCAGTGCAGGGCAACATTAAATGTGGGGTGGAGCTTGGCGCCCCCTGTGCTGTGCCTGTGTATGCCCAGCACAGCCAGAGGACTCTGCTGCCTCAAACAGCCCCAATCTCCTGCTCTGTTCCGCCTCCTGGAGGTAGCCACCCAATCTCCCAGCCCCTGGACCTCTGCTCCGCCTACCAGCCCTGTGGCCCAATCCCCTGACACCTCCACCCCTGCTTAGTCTCCCTGCTGGACCAATTCCCCAACACCTCCAGTCCCCCAGCTCTGCCTCCAAGCCCTGAAGCCCAACGCCCTGGCACCTCTACCTTCTGCTCTGCTGCCCCACCCCAGTGGCTGAATCCCTCTGCTTTATTGGCCCCCTAGCTCTGGTGGCCCTAATTCTCTGGCCCCCTACTCCATCTCCCGACCCACAGCACTGCTAGGCTGCACTGCTCCCACTTCCACCTGTTCCCTGACCAGCCTCCCTGTTCATCTCTGACTCCCACAGCCCTAAGCACTGTTCCTACCCTGCAGGGTTGCTGTTCAGCTCGCCAGCAAGGAGGGTGAAGAGGCTTGGGCTGCAGAGGGCACCCAGATTCAGAAGGATGGCCATGGGGAAAATAATGTAAGTCTCTGCAATAGAGTACATTGAAAACTGAAGCTAAAATTCAGTAGCTTTTCTTTGTCTGTGAATGTTATATTAGAAAGCCTCTTCACAAGGTCTTCTGGTATTTGCTTGGGGAAAAACAGGGAAGCTATTTTCCAGATAGGGAGACGTCCCTGAACACATCTTCAGAGGATCTGTCTCTTGAGCTCTGCTTAGACTTAAGGCAGGGAGCCAACAGAAGAATTCAAAACGGTTAGTGGAGCATTCAAGGTACGAGTTGATACTTACAACTTTAATGCAGTTGCCGAAATAAAGCAATCTGAAATTGTAATTACAAAACTAATAAAACACATTTCAAGGCTTATTAAATTAAAATAAAGGCAAAGACATGGCTAGAATACTAAGGCATATTGATTCTATATACCTAGGCTGCTCTCTATATTATGCATACCTTCTTTGATCTCAGGAACACATCCTGGTCACAGGCTAAGCTCCCTATCCCTTGCTATGTCTACACTGTATTCCGCTTTTAGAAATGAAATGCAAATGAGCGAGATTGAAAATGCAAATGAAGTGTTGATTTACATACATCACTCCTCATTTGTGTATTCTTGCATGATCATGCTTCCGGAAGAGGCTTTTCCAGAAACAAAAACAGCTGTGTAGACAGTGTTCCTTTGAAAATAAACCCTGTTTTCAAAAGATCTCTTCTTCCTATTTTATTTCCGGAATAAGCGTTCTTTCAAAAATGGAGTTTATTTGTGAAGAAACCCTCACTACACGGCTGTTTTTGCTTCCAGAAAAGCCTCTTCTGGAAGCACGATCACACAAGAATATGCAAATGAGGCACAAGCTATGTAAATCCATGCATCATTTGCATTTTATCTCACTCATTTGCATTTTGCTGCCAAAAGCGGAACACAGTGTAGCCGCAGCCCCTGTGTGTTTTGCAAACAGTCCGCTCGTATTTTCTAGTAGGACCAACACCATGTAAATCATCTTATACAAGTTTATGTCTGTACAGTCTAAGGCACACTCCCTTAATGCAGGGAAAGAGACCTCACTTCTCATGGGCTTCTTGTGCCTTGTATATGCCTCAAAATTAAGTTAACAATAGTTAGGTCAATGTACAGCCACCCACCGGAGTGATACTGTAGTGCTTCATGTCCACACCACACTTCCTCTGCCAGTGGTGCAACTGTGTGGAGCACTGGGAGGCAATGACAGCTGGAGAACCCTGCCCCTTGCGGCCCACAGCTCAAGCTGTCGGCCCTGCTCAGAGCTCAGAGCCAGAGCTCTGCCTGTGGGCCCTGAGGCTGACAGCTCTGCTGTAGGCCCTATACTGCCATCTTTCTAATAGCTGGCATCCAGACCCCTGAGGCCCTGGTCCCTGCTCTGCCTCCTCCTCTCACAACCACACACCTCCTATTCTCCCCACCACAGAAGAAAAAAACAAATATCCATGCTTGTCAATTGGTACCCAGACACGAGCTCAAACTGAGACTGCCAATGTGAAAAACAAATAGGTGGTAACTTTCTGTGGGCTTGGGGAGGAGGCGGTGGGGAGCTGGAAGTCCACAGAGGGTGTTATCAATACAGTGTCCACACAGACACTGCATCATCTTAGTGCATTGACCTAAATTCTACACCACTCGTGGACGTACATTGTGGGACGCATCATTGCAGTTGGATGCTTCCAGAGCTAAGTTGATGTCAGTCCAGCTCTGTTTAGGGAGACCTGACATCCCATTTTGGCTGGGAAAGTTTTTCTTTCATTTCTGTCCCGGCCATCCTGATGTGTTTCGTCAAAGTGGGCATCTGTCCTGTCTGCTCTTCTCACATTGATCCATTGGCAAGAGCAAACAGACCAAATGCCTCTTCTGTCAAAATGTGAGGTGCAGAACATTCTGGGCAGCGGGGCCAACAGCCGCGGTGGGACCTGGCTCAAGGTGGAAGGGCAGCCATCTTTGTAACCCAGAAGGGGTGAGGCTGGGGCCAGAAGGTGGGGGGGGGGCGGGGCTTGGACAGTCAGCCTTTAGCACCGCTCGGATAGTAGCGCTGGGTCCTCCTGCCCTCCCCCCTCCACCCTAGAGCTACATCCAATAGCAGAGCAGCACTGATGCTGCATTTCAGAGGAGTCCAGAACTCTGGCTGCAGCTATGGCCAAAGTAGCAGTGGAAGCTGAATCTCTACATCCCCTTGAGAATCTCTACATCCCCTTGAGATGCTGGGCCTGGGGCAAATACCCCTCCCCCTCATCAGCACACCTGGTGTTAGGGGAAGGGGAAGGGGTGGTGCCAGCCCCATGGCTGGGAGGAAGGCAGGGCTTGGGCAAATACCAGTGACAGCCCTAACCTTGGGCAACGATCAGGCATGGCTCAGGCCTTGGGGCAGCAACATGTGGGGGTAGAGGGTAAGAACACAGGTGAGTGGCCCCCCACATAGTGTCCTGTTTTCCCTTTGGCAAATATGGTCACTATAGTTCTGTCGTGTACACCAAACCTCAGTCGTTCCTTCCAGTCTCCCACTCTCCATTTAACTGGCCCCTGCTATCAAACTCAACCCCCTTATTAACTGACAATGAACTGGGTGATTAGCCAGTTATCTTTCCCATTTGGCTCTGGTGAGGGAGTTTACAGAATAGTGACTCAACCTTATACAGTTTTTACTCCGTCACAATCCAGCACGCTCTCCCTATATTTTATCCGAGATGCGTTGTTTCTATTACCTCTCTCTGCAGCCCTCCACCCCAGACTGATAAACAGAAGAGCAATGCAACCAATACTATAGCTAGGGAGAGGCAAGCAGTATTCACAAAGGGTTTGTCAGAGATACGGGGGTGGGGAAATCTGTTCTTGGCAAGAGAACAACTCATAAAACATGAAAGGTGCAGCTTCAGTGAATTATGAAGGTCATTTCCTCGTGAACACATTCCAATATTTCCCATATCTTGCATGAACCCACCATGAATATTTAATGCTTTTTAATAATTAGATGTACTGTTGTGTATAGCAACAAAATGCACGTCACGGTTTGGATTCAACTACCTATTTTAAATAGTATCATTTTCAGTGAAAATGAGAGATTTAATGGCCTGAAACATATCACATGCAGTAAGTAACCATTTCATTGCTCTCAAATGTACTCGATACTACCTGTGCCAAACAAACACGTGCCTTCTCAGCTGCCCAAAGCATGAAGTCTGAATGTCCTAATTTTCAAGTGATATCTACTTAAAGCTACAATGCAAAGTAGCAAAAGCCTGTAGTAAAAGGGCTAATTGCACACTGCCTGCCAGCAGAATAGTATTTGGAATCCCCAGGCAATAAGGGCCCAGTTGTTTGAAGTGTTATATAAATGCAAAAAAAGCCCCAAACCTGCCATCATTGGGCCCTCCGGAATTCAGACTTTTTAGAAGATGACATATGAAGGATGGGAGTGGAGACATACCATTTTATATACCGATATTAATTTGCACTTGTTATTACCACGTGTCAGTTATCCTTACCTGCCCCTCAACCTAGTCCTCAGTTGCTGGATTATTGAAGTTAAGGACAGCAAACAAAGCAATGCTCTCATTCTGAGTTTAGTAAAGGCCTGTACTAGTTTTGAAGGCTCTGTTCTCTGTCCACAATTAATTGCGGGTTCCAGCTCTAACCTTGACATGGGTAGGTGATTCAATTAGACATGTAGTATCTGCGCTTGAACTTCTGTGCACATAAAATTCAGAGGTGCCATTTAAGGAGGATGAGGGGTATATGCTACTCCCCCAAAAGTTTCTCACCTGGGCTGGACTCCAACTTGCTCTATGTGGATAAACCTGGGTATGCAGAAAGTGAGGTCTTTAAGATTCGTGTGCAGTGCTGTGCATCAATGTGCAGGATTCATACAACCTGTTCGATAAGCTGCCAATTAGCTGGCAGCTTCTTTGACATCAAGAGCCCTTGAGTGGGGCTTCTCTGCTTTGCTCATACACACTGCTCTGCCCTGGGCGCTCCATGACTTGCCCTTAGTGATCTGGATGATGGGACGGATTGCACCCTCTGCATTTTTGTGGGTGAGGAGAGAGGTAGATACACTGGAGGGGAGGGACGGGTCCACAGTGACCTAGACAAATTGGAGGATTGGGCCAAAAGAAATCAGGTAACGTTCAACAAATGCAGCATCCTGCACTGAGGATGGAAGAATCCCATGTACTGCTGCAGGTGGGGAACAACTACCTAATTGGCAGTTCTACAGATAAGAACTAGGGGATGACAGTGGAGGAGGAGCTGGATATAAGCCAATGGTGTCAAGAAGGCAAATGGCATATTAGGCTGCCTTAGTAGGAGACCTGCACACAGACTGAAGAAAGTAATTATTCCCTTTTGTTTGGCTGGGACTAATGAGGCTGCAACTGGAATCCAGTGAGATCTCAGAGTAGGTGAACAGAGTACTAGACCCCGGTCTTAAACGTCTGACCCCCAATTCCTACAATAAACCCTGGAAATGCGCAATTTCCAGTTGCACTTAACTCGCTCTCTGCCAGCCCTGGCTCAACCACCGCAGCTCCGCATGGCCCTGACTCAGATCCCTGCTCAGCTCCACTCACCACCTGCGTATAGATCCTGCTCACCCCCCACCTCCACCTCTGGCTCCAGCTCACCACCTCTGAGGCGCAACTGCAGCTCAACCTCCACGGACTCAGTTCAAGCCCCTGCCAGCTTACCACCTGCGCGCAGCTCCAGCTCACCCCCTACACCCGGCTCTGGCTCTGGCTCAACCCACCCCAGTTCAGTGCCCCACGTGCATCTCCAGTTCAACCCACCCCCCACACTGGTTCAAATCCCTTTCAAGCAGCCCCGGTTCTATCCTCCCACCCCAGTTCAACTCCCTGCGCATGGCTCTGGTTCAAGCCCCCCCCCCAGTGCATGGCTCTGGTTCAAAACCCCTGCCTTGGTTCAAACCTCCCACATGTGGCTCCGCTTTCATCCTCCCGCCCCATTTCAACCCCCGCGCTCCAGGACAACCTGCCCTGTGGCCCAGCTCACCACCCGGGCAGGCCTCCAGCTCACCACCCCCACACACGGCTCCAGCTCAACTCCACCCCTCACCCCCCTGCAGTACTCACCCACCCTAGGCTTAGCTCCCTCCCCCGCCACCTTCAGCCCCAACCCACTGCCAGGCTTAATGCTCCCCAACTGACCCTGCCTGCCCCAGGACTTACCTTTCTGCTGCTTCCCACTGGGGAAAAAGCAGGACCCCCACATATGCAAAATTCAGGTTATGTGAGGGGGTTGGAACGGAACCTGTAACTTGAGGGTCTACTCTATTGCATCCTGTTTTGGCCCCCCCCACTACAGAAACGATGTGGACAAATTTGGAGAGATAGGGCAACAAAAATGATTAGGGGATTGGGTTACATGATTTATGAGGCGAGGGAACCGAGCTTAGTCTGCAGAAAAGAAAAGGGTGTGTGATGTGGGGTGGGAGGTGATAGCAGTCTTCAGCTACCTGAAAGGGGGTTCAAAAGAGGATGGAAACAGGTTATTTTCAGTGATGGCAGATGACAGAACAAGAACAAATGGTTTGAAGTTACAGTGGGAGAGACGTAAGTTGGATATTAGGAAAAACTATTTCACTAGGAGGGTGGGGAAGCACTGGAATGAGTTACATAGGGAGGAGGAATCTCCATCCATAGAGGTTTTTAAGGACAGGCTAGATAACGGCCCTGCCTTGGATGATCTAGTTGGGTTGGTTCTGCTTTGAGTAGAGGGTTCGACTAAATGACCTCCTGAGGTATCTTCCCACCCTAATCTTCAATAATTCTATGATTCTGTGTCTTCAGCCTTCAGGAGTCCAATTAAAAAACAACCTTTGTCCCTCCTATCCCCACTGCCAACTATTTGATCTAATGTTTTCAGACCCTTATCTGCCACATGGATTGGTACCACCACTAGTGACCATCATATTTTTGAGAACTTTTCTAACCTTTCACAACTGAAATATGTCACTGTCTGCCATACAATTACTACATGCCAGTGTTTATATTGACATGATGTGGCATTATTTCCAAAATGCCTAGAACAGTGCCCTAAAGAAATTAAAGGAAAGAGATCAGAGGGGATAGAAGACACTCAGCAGCAAGACACTGTGGCTATGTCTACACTTGCATTCCTCTTTGGAAAGAGGTATGCAAATGAGGTGACTTGAAAATGCAAATGAGGTTCAAATTTGCATATTTAAACCTCATTTGCATATTCTTAGTTTGAAATAGCTTCTTTCGAAAGACGAAAACCAGCGTAGACACTGCTCTTTTGAAAGTAAATCCCATCTTCAAAAGAATCTTTCTTCCCTTGTTTATGGGAAAAATGATTCTTTCAAAGATGGGGTTTACTGTCGAAAGAGCAGTGTCTACACTGGTTTTCGTCTTTCAAAAGAAGCGATTTTGAAATAAGAATATGCAAATGAGGTGCCAGCTATGCAAATCTGCACACCATTTGCATTTTTAATTTCCCTCATTTGCATGCCTCTTTCGAAAGAGGAATGCAAGTGTAGACACAGCCTGGCTGTGGCCGCACTAGCAGCTCATTTCGAAAATTATTTTGAAATGAGGGGCAAGCTTGAAAGGAGCAGGAGAGCAACTACACAGCAATTGCTCATTTTGAAATTAATTTAGAAAGTAAAAGGTGTTCATTTTGAAATTGTTATTCCACTCCCATGCTGGGAATAATGCCTCCTTTCGATGTTAATTTAGAAATTAAATGTGTGTAGCCACTCCCTGGCTGCCATTTTGAAATTAAAAGACTCCACAGAACCAGCCCCTCCCACCAGCAGCAAGAGCTCTGTGGCTTTCAGCTACAGGCGCCTTAAAGCTTCAGGGACACAGAAACCCTGAGCAGGAAGCTGAGAGTGTGCTGGCAGCCATTGGAGCATGAGGTGGCCAGACAGCACTCCCCAGCACCCCCAGAAAGCAACACCCTTCCATGGCCGGGTGGATGGCCAGCAGCCAAGACCCCCCAGGATCCCTGTGGAGGAGTCCAGGCGGCAGGGCTCCCAGGGCTCTGGGCAGCCCACGATGAGGAGGGGGGCCCTCTGGCTGGAAGCTGAAGTCTGGGACCTGCTGGCTGTCTGGGGGTATGAGGACATCCTGCTCAGGATGGAGGGGTGGAAGAGAAATGCGGACACCTTCGCCCGCCTCACCAGCAACCTTGCCACGAGGGGCTACCCCCTCTGGACCCCTGACCAGATCCACTCCAAAGTCAAAGAGCTGTGGCAGGGCTATGCCTGAGCAAGGGACTCAGCCGGCAGTCAGGGGCAGCGCCGACCACCTGCCCCTACTTCAGAGAGCTGCACCAGCTGCTGAGACCCAGGAAGGCTGCACCACCCGAGGAGACCCTGGACATAGTGGAGCTGGAGGGGCAAGGCGAAGAGCCCCAGCCAGGACCCTCAATGGTCCCCACTACTGCAGGCCCCGTAGTACCTGCTGGCACCGGGGACAGCAACAGCGGGACCGAGCGACTGCTGTGCATTGCCAAGCCCTCCAAGGGCCCTAGCCGGGCTACTTCCACTCAGGCCTCCCCTGAAACACGCAAGGAACCCTCAGGTAGGACTGGGCATGGGGTGGCCTGGTCATGTGGGGGGGTCCCCAACGTAGCCGGTATGGGTCTGGGCACATGGCTGCGGGTGGGAACCCGGGGATGGCCATCATTTGCTGCCGGGGGGGGCCCGCATGGGGCCATGGGCTGCTGTGAGGGTCAGGAGCCCAGGAGTGCTGGGGCAGCCATTCTAACGGCCCCGTGTTTACGGACCCCACAGAAGATGGGCCACCCCAGAGCCCCTCACCACAAGCAGGGTGGGATGGCAGCAGGGACAAGGCCGCTGGCCCACGGTACCTGGGCTCATGATTGACAGGGCACCACCCTCTCACCTTATGTCTTCACAGCCTCAGCATCTGCCAGCCCCCCCAGCCCCCTGGACCTGCCTGGGAGCCCCGCAGCAGCAGAGGAGGGAGAGGGGGTGATACTTCCCCGGACCGGGAGCCGTGGTGGGAGGAGCAGCAACTGCAGCTGGGCAGATGATCTGGTGGCAGCCCACACGGCTGCATGGCAGGAGGAGAACCGATTGCTGTGGAAATGGCTCTCCATGGAGCCGGAGGCCTGGGACTGTGTGGCTGGGTATCTCGACACCCTGACCCAGGCGATCACCAACTGCCTGGCCCAGCCACACGCCCCCTGGATGGCCTTTCCTGCAGCAACCCCCACTGCCCCAGCCCCCGCTTCCTCCCCAGTCTCTCCTCTTTCCCACCCTGCCACCTCCCTCTTCCTCAGCTCCCCCGCCTCTTCCCAGCCCCCCTGCACCCTTTCTGCTCCCCCCCAACCCTTGCAGCTCTGCTCCCAGCCGACATGACCCCGGTCAAGTGGTGGGAGCTGGTGCACTGGCTGTGGCCGGGCAAGCCCTGCCCGTCCATGGCTCCCCCACTCCCCGCCGCAAGTCCAAGCCCCTAGATACCCCGGTCCAGCCCTACCTCCCCGTTCCACCTGCCCTATCCTGGCCCCGCCAAGGACTCTGGACCCAGGGTAGGTGTGGCTCCAGGGGCTGTCGTGGCCCCCGACCAGCCACTCTGACGGAGGATTGAGGTCCCCCACCTCCCCATGTATATAGTTCATCCCCACCCCCCATGTAAATAGTTCACCCCCACCCCACCCCTCTAAATAGTCACACATTCATTGTGTTCCAAAAATAGCAGTTGAACTTATTTAATGGTGCTATGTGTCCTGCCTCGGGTGGGGATGGTAAAGGGGGTGCTGGTGAGGCAGGGGTGAGAATGGGGTGGGGGCGTTGTGTGAAGTGAGCCAGGCCAGATCTTGGGGACCACTGGGCAAAGGTCTTCCGGAGGGCTCCCGCACACGCACCCCGTCCCAGTGCACCTGGCAACATGGTTCCGCACCTGGCTGCTCATAGTGCAGCATGGCCTCAGCTGCCCAGTGTGCCACAAAGAGTTCCTCCTTGCTCTCCACAAGGTTGTGGAGTGCACAGCAGGCACCCATGACTGTGGGCATGCTGGGCAGGCCTAACTCCAGGCACATCAGGAGGCACCTGAAACGTGCCTTCAGGTGGCCGACTGCCCACTCCACGGTGTTCCTCGCCTGGTTGAGGCAGGCACTGAAGAGGTCCTGGCTCTCATTGGTGTGCCCCATGTAGGGGCATATTAGCCAGGCCTGGAGGAGGTAGGCAGCATCAGCAACAATGTATAGGGGCATGGTCACATTCCCCACCGACAGTTCCCAAGGGAGGATGTAGGTGCCCCCTGCCATCCTGCAGCCAAGCCATGAGTTCCGCAGAACGCGAGCATCATGGGCTCTGCCCAGCCAGCCCACACAGATGTCCATGAAACATCCTTGGGCATCCACAAGGGCCTGGAGGATGATGGAGTGGTAGCTCTTTTGGTTGATGTACCGTCCCCGGCTATGTGGGTGATGTGGGTGCTGTCCAATGCACCGATGCAGTTGAAGAATCCCAGCTGTTGGAAGCTGGCCATGGCAGCATCCATGTCTCCAAGACGGATCAGATGTGGTAGCATATGGGGGAGCGCAGGCTGCATGTGGGTGTCCTGGTGGTGAAGTGCTGATGCCAGCCAATGGCACAGCTCCATGAAGGTGGCCCGAGTCATCCAGAAGCTGTGGAGCCACTGGTCGTCATCCCACTCTCCGAGGACGATGTCATCACACTATTCCCCACTGCTGGGGTACTGTCAGAGGCAATGGCGGGGCTGGAACAGGGGGTGTTCCAGATGCACCGTGGGGGGAGCATGCAGGAGGCTGGCCACATGTCAGGCTGCACGTAGCTTCATATGGCATGCTGTCAGGATGGCCATCAGGCTGGTCATGATGTCCAGGATGTCCCCGTCTGTAAAGTGCTGCAGGCCCATGGCAGGCAGTGGTATGGAGGCTAACCAAGGCTCTGCCGAGTGCTGTGCTGGAGGTCGCATGCTGCAAGCAGCCAGGGTCCTCAGCCTGTGCACAGGGGATGTGTTTGGGAGGGTCCCTTTAAGGGGTCGGCTGGCCCGTGCTCCAGGAAGGGCTTGATGGCCATTCGACCATGCCCTTGCCATTTCCTGCCCTGTTATTTCAAAATGAAGCTGTGACTGTGTAGCTGCTCCATTTTAAAATGACTGGGAGTCTTTTCGTTGCGATCCACGTGTCATGTGTAGTTGCTTCCACAGCACTTATTTCAAAACAGCTTATTTCGAAATGACGGACAGGGATAAGCCATTCCGATATCCCTCTCTAGTGTGGCCACAGCCCCTGTGTGTAGTTCTAAAATGAAACCCCTCTAGATAATACAGATCTCCATCATTTCAAGAAAAAGAGAAAGAGCTACCTCCAGAAACCCCCTTGGTTTACTTATGCACACATAAGAGATAATAATAACGTTTGATTTGTGAATTTAAAAGATCCAGCCACCGGTTAGACTTCATGGCTAGCTACCAATTATAAAATGGCTTGCTTCCCTGTTCTGTTGTGTATGAACTCCCTACAAATAGGCCCTTCACTATAGTTAATATGTTGCAATTGATCCTAAGATTTAAAGTTGCTAGGCAGCATTGTTTTTTCCAATATTTATAGAAGTTTTATGAAGAAGTGCCATTAGGTTCTAATAATTAGGGTCACTTTAATATTTACAGGAAGCTACGCTAAACGAATTCTTTACTGTAGTGTGCTACTTAACTATGCTTAGGGATTCTCTGTTAAAACCCCTCTCTAGTTCTAGCACAGTTTCTTGTAGAAACTGCAACTAACACCAAAGGGCAAATTATGCTTTTCTTAGTACTGCTGTAAATTTGGAGAAACAGCGGCAGTTTCAAGCAGTATTCTTAATTTGGAGTTACATAAATGAGAGCAGAATATGGCCTATCTTATTTAATTTTTAGTTTTGATCTTGCAGCTACAAGATTGTTCAACACATTTTGGGCTCTTTAATTTAAATATGAGGTTCATTGAAATTCTAGCAAAATTTAGACTTTCAGTCATTTGTGCATTGGAAAATTAAGAATACAAAAACTGCTGTAATGAAAAGGACATCAGTTTGGGGGTTTTAAGAAATGATATTTGATTTAGGGTATAATAAAACATTGTTCATGCACATCATTCAAAATTGTCGCAGTACCACAAGTTTTAAGATGGTTAGACTGCCTGGTAATGGTGATGTTTGTTTTAAATCTGTTCATGTCTGCAGTGTAACCCCTAGCATCATGGTTAGCTGCACCAACTCCTACAAAAATCTGAAGTGGTTTCCATGATAAAACAGCAGTAAAATTGAATACCACATTTTAAAAATCAGATTATCTGCCTACAAAAATAAATATATTAACCATTAAGAAATAGAAGGAAATACATAATTCACATGACAGTTCAGAGCTAGCACAGCAGACAACATTCTCTGAATCTTAGGAAAGAAAGTTCGAGAAAGACATTTAACATCCTTAACTTGGAATCTTGTCTTTGACACACTGTGGGCAGGTGCTGATATATACATATATACATTATATACTAAAATTAATTTCTCCCACAGGGTAGCATGCATCATTTTATAGGTAGCAAGAAAAAAAAAAAGTAGCCTGAAAGTGCTTCCTTTTCTGGAAGAAGTCTATCTTCTACAACAGTAGTACAGCATTGCTGTTATAGCTGATGGTGCATGAGGCTACATATGTATATACCTTTCAACAAAGAACATATTGATATATGAAAGAATGGAAACCTAGAATGCAGTCACAAGGCAACAGCCACCGTAAGTATGCAACTCAGGGTGCTCACAGGCAGTGGTCGTCAATAGGCAGGCCAAAACCAAACTGCACAATGCTTTCAAACACAGCCCAAAATCTTTTTATTTACTGACCATCAGTACTATTTTTTAAATTATTTTTTTATGAAGCCTGGATCTTGACAATATCCTGACAAGCAACAATAGACTACCCCACTCAAAGGCCATTTCTACACATGCCACTTTTGGAGTAAAGGGCCTGAAATATGCTAATGAGGCGTGGATGCAAATTCCCCGTGCCTCTTTAGCATAAGGCCACATGATTTGGAGTCTGGAAGACATTCTTCCGGACACCAAAACAACGTGTAGAAGTGCGGCCCCTGGGGGTTCTTCCTGAAGGAAGTCCTCCTTCCAGAGGCCCCTTTTTCCTGAAAATTTTCAGGAAGAAGGGGTCTCCAGAAGAACTTCCTTCTGGAAGACCCCCCGGGGGCCACGCTTCTAAACACCATTTTGGGCTCCAAATCACGTGACTTTATGCTAATGAGGTGTGGGGAATTTGCATCCGCACCTCCTTAGCTTATTTTGGGCCACTTATTAGCATGTCACTTTTGGAGAAAGTGGCATGTGTAGAAAAGGCCAAAGGTTTTATTATGAAGGGATGTTATCAGCTGGTTTAGGTTCCTGAAATGCATTAATCAAAGAAAGATTCTTTTGCAAAATCTTGGGAGTACAACTATTTTTATACTATCATAAGGTGGTTCTTCAGCTACCTGCTACTCCTCTCTACCTAACCTGTTTTTATGGTCCCTCAATCTCAAGCATACCCAGGTTGTTGGCTTTTCATACACTATCCCTTTATTCCTCAGTTTAAAAAACAAAAACAAAACACCAAGGTACAAATATAATACAGGTGCAAACTTCTCTTCTGCTCTCCTCAGCATACCTTGGCTTACCTCAGCTCCTTTCCCCTCCTCCTATTATATCCTCTCAGTTACAACTAGTGACCACCTAGGTGGCCATAATCTCCCAACAGAAAGGCCATGTCAACACTAGCAAGTTCTTTCAAAAGATTTTATGAAACAAGGGGGCTCTTTTGAAATATCCCGCAGAGCATCTACACATAGAAAGCAATATTTTAAACGTAAATCAAACGAATGTGGCGCTCCTTTAGAAAGTGTTCTTCCACTCCCCTTTCAGGAAGCGCTTCCCCTTTTGAAAGCTTCTTTCGAAAGAAAACATGTGTAGATGCTCCACAAGCCCTTTTTTTCAAAAGAGCAGTCAGCTTGGCACCTGATTTTTTGATCCCTAGCCCATTCTTTTGAAAGAGCAGGGGCTGTGTGGAGGCTCTCTTTCAAAAGAGCAGATCATTCTTATAATCCGCTCTTTTGTGTGTGGACACTCTCTTTTGAAAGAAGTTTTTTTTCGGAAGGGATCTTCTTGTAGGACTTTTTTGGAAAGATCCCTGTAGTGTAGACATAGCCAAAGCATTTAATTGTCCCCACCTGTGCCTACAGCCTTTTCCATAGGTTGCAGTAATGTCAGTGTTCAAGGTACTACAGAAAACACTCTGTCCCAAACATGTTGAAATATGTCAGTAGTTTAACACTATATGAAACAAAACAATTAAATGCTGGCTAGGGTCCTCATTGATATAATTTGTACTGGGCCACTGGCCTCCTACTAATTGATACAGGGAGAAGACATGCCTATGGAGGGTACTGAAGATACCCCAGAGTTAGAGTTTTTGATGGAGAGGTCACAACTATAAGGAGGGTACGTGTACACTTCTGCAAGAAGTTGGCCTATGGTATGCATCTCTAGGTGCATTATTCATGTAGCTGGATTCGATGTACCGTAGGCCCAGTTACTGCAGGAGTTCAGTGGGGGGAAACTCCTTTGTTGACTTACTTTACTCTTCTCTGAGAGGTAGAGTACTGGACTCAACCGGAGATTGATTTGTGCTTGATTTGGCAGGACTTCATTAGAATTGCTAAACTGATCACTGGTGCATCAATCTCAGAGCATCATTTCCAGCTGTAGTGTAGATATAGCCTAAGCTTGAAACCCAGAATGTTTTCAGTGCCTGTACACACGATTTGTTGCTCTGAGCAAAGCCTTTAAATATGTGGCTGATAAATTTTCTTGGCTATTGTTCATATTATGGTAGAAATATAAGTATAAGCATATTCACAGAGGCTGTTTTAAAAACATTGATAATAATTACTGACATTAATTGACAATATTGAAATCAGACACTTTACATGTAAATAATACTAACGCATAAATTTAAAAATATGCTAAGGAAGACTAAATGAAATCAGATAAAAGCTCCTTTCTTTCAACCCTCAACAGAATGTTCAAGTCTGACATTGTCCTGTAACATATGACACCATGCAAACCAAACCAAAATCTTCCGATTCCTAAAAGTACTGATAGCCAGTGATACAAGCCAAAGAAAAAATGGATTTTCTGGGTAGGACATTTTTTTTTTGGTCAATGCACGTGATTTAGAGCCAGAAGAGCTACTTTTATTCCCAGAACCGCAATAGGCTTTTTGCCTCTTTCTGAGGTCCTGCTTCCTTAGCTATAAACAGTGGTTCTCCACGGAGATGCTATGAAACTGAATTCAAAATTCCATTTCAGATACATAGCTGGAAAGTACTATACAAAATACAAAGGATTGCTGTATACCATTGTTTGTGCACCTCTGTGTTCTGTTGAGCAGAATATGAACAGTTATCTTTGTGTCATGTTTCTTTATTGCGAGCACTAAGGGCTGTCAAAGTAGCAAAGTAGGCAGCTAGGTAGACAGACAGCTAATGCTGACTCTCCTTACTTCGGATGGGAGTTGTCTGAGATATTATCATATGATGCTAATAGTTATCTTCCCAGTGCCATTATGAACCCACTCTGAACATTATGTAGGCCTAGGTGCTACCAATTTGCCATACAGGTCTCAGAGTTGAGACTAGCACTCTTGTGAACCTCACACACTCGAGGACTCAAGCTGTATCTAACTGGGAGGATATAATAAATTGGACAGTGTATATTTGTTCCAGTGACCTCTTGTGGATAAAATTGAAATGGCTTAATTTTGTGATAAACCTATACAACTAACAGAGGCATTTAGGGTTCATATGGTAGAAGCTAGTGCTTTTGGAGCTAAAGTATTTGAGTTCTATCTCCATTCTCATAAAGAAGTTTGTGGAGCCTATGGTGTATAACATGGCAGTGGCCATAAAGCTCTATGTCACAGGACTTCTACATTTTCCTGTTTGCATTCAGTGTTATTGGAAGTAAAGAGCAAAACTCCCAGACGTCACTTAGATATTCTGCTGCTGTGTGACCTTATACTGAACCTATTTAAACCGATTCAAGTATGCAGAATGAGGTGTATATTCCTCTTTTTGTGTTCGATTCTTACTTGCACTAAGGCCCTTCTATACCAGCCTGTCTCAAAGTCTCCAGTATGCAAAAGAAAGAAAGAAAGGAAGCAAGAAAGAAAGAATCTTGCTGTTCTCTCTAGCCATAGTTTCATATTTCTGGACACTAGATCTGGAATAATGTATTTTAAGTATGGTGTGTTCTTTGGCATTCTTATATGAAATTTTCAGTAGCTTTGGAATCAATTTAAAAATAAAATCCTGAGATAAGGAAAGCCATACACTCAGCAACATGTATCAACGTGCTTCATTGCCTTTATTGTATAAAATAAACTGTGTAGATGGCAAATGTTGTATCTGTAAAACACCATCCTATAACTGCATTGTGATAACTGTCAGTAAATGTTGACTTTTGGCGGCAACCAGTATATTCTGTTTCAATCAATATGTATTCTGGATACAAGCAGTCAAGCAAATTCTTTGCAAGGCCAGCTGCTTACACATTAGCTTCAGACAAAGGAGGTGCATTTAAATGGAAGAGTCTCCAATTTTCTGATCTGGCAGCTATTTCAAATCTTACTGCAGGTAATGCTGCAGATTAAACAAATGTGATGTGAGCAAATCTCCTCTAATCTAGAAAAACCCTGTAAAAAGGAAAAGCTAAGGGTAATGTCTTCCTTTCTTGCAAAGTAGACACGAAGAAAATAAAAAATGCCATTTATACTCTTGTGTGTTTCCTAAAGGTATTAAAGAATCTCAGAAAGGGTATTAAAGAATCTCAGAAACTGCTTTCTATCTACCCCTCTGCCCCCTGGTTCTAAAAACTGTCAAATAGCTCTACATTTGACATGAAGAGCAGACCACAAGACTTCACATGGGACTTGAATTGGCTCTAAATCCCTAAGTTTCAGCAATTTATCCAAACTATCATGACTGTCCCAGAACTATTTAGTTTCAGAAAGTCTGGCTCAAAATACGGAAATAATCTGAAAGAAAAATAAAGTTTGAAAAAGAGAGAGATTTGAAATAGCTGGAGTGTGAGTCACAGATTTGGGAATAAAGGCACATAAAGATTTGCAGTAACAGGACTGCATTAGATCTTGTCTTTCCTGCAGTGTTCCAAGCTGAGTTAAAAATGGATGAGTGTCAGATCCACAAATTCTCAAATATATTCAGTGTGGCCAACAGCCACTGAGGGCCCCAATGCATGGTGGGACAGAGGCCCATCTCCAAACACACGGATGGGATGGAGCCAAGGGTGAAAGGGGCAGGGCCTAGGACAGTCATCCCTTAGCACCGCTCAAACCAGGGCACTGCCCCTGCAGCTGACAGCCATGCAGAGCCCAGAGTATCAACCATGGAAGCCAGCATTCTGGGTCCCTTTGAGACACTGGGCCTTGGGGCAACTGCCTTCTTATCCCCCACCACATACATACACGATCAGCAGGCCTGAATGTATGTGAAATGCCTTCTCCTTGATTCACTATATATATAGATATAGATATAGATATAGATATCATGGTGGTCTCTTTCACTGAACATATGACTCCACCTCAGGTTCTTCTCCCTACTGTGTGCTTGCTCCTAACCAATAGAATCGACTAAAGTATAATAACCTCACCGTGGAATTATATCGGCCGGTCAGAAAAATCTTCATGGTAATATTACACAATCAGTATTCCAGTCCAAATACTTTCATTAACATTTTGAAAACCATTTCCTGGATTAAACTGACTCTCATAAACCAGGCCATCAAAAAAACCTTTGTACAAGTTAAATTATATATTTTGAAAGTTGACAGCTGACTGAAGCAAAGAATACCCCCTTCTGCAACTACTCCCTTAGAATTTACAACTTTTGGAATGCCTAAGTGTTCACTCAAGACTAACTCAAACTCTTGTGAATGTTCAGTAAATATTCAAGGCTGAGCAGTTTAAGGCTAAATACACTCAAAATGGAAACATATATGCTCTTGGCTGTGTCTACACGTGCCCCAAACTTCGAAATGGCCATGCAAATGGCCATTTCGAAGTTTACTAATGAAGCGCTGAAATGCATATTCAGCGCTTCATTAGCATGCGGGCGGCAGCGGCGCTTCGAAATTGACGAGCCTTGCCGCCGCGCGGCGCGTCCAGATGGGGCTCCTTTTCGAAAGGAAGCCACCTACTTCGAAGTCCCCTTATTCCCATGAGCTCATGGGAATAAGGGGACTTCGAAATAGGCGGGGCCCTTTCGAAAAGGAGCCCCGTCTGGACGCGCCGCGCGGCGGCAAGGCTCGTCAATTTCGAAGCGCCGCTGCCGCCCGCATGCTAATGAAGCGCTGAATATGCATTTCAGCGCTTCATTAGTAAACTTCGAAATGGCCATTTGCATGGCCATTTCGAAGTTTGGGGCATGTGTAGACACAGCCCTTGTCGCTTACCAGATGGCCACTGAAGCATTTTCATACATTTATTGCAATATTTTATTCTTAAACATTTTCTCTATTTTCTAAAATAAAAATTAAAGATATGAGTAACATGTTTGAATGCCTGCTGTCTACCCTGTTTTATTTCAAGAGATGCAGAACACAAATTACAATGAACAAGTGAACTTTTATTACATCCTTTACATCCCTCTACTCACAAGGCTATATTATTTCCAATCTAACTCCCCATCATTCTTTGTTTCCCTGGTATCCCATCAATAACAGTCCTCCAGGAAGCATGGCCCTCTAATTTTAGTGCCACCCATCATGATAAAATAAATCCCCAGCAGAAACTATGGAACAGTGTAACATTAAGCATTTCATAATGCCTGTTGGTTGCTGTCTGTTCTGAATAGAAGTATCACAGTTTTTAGCCAGGGGACAATTGTCAGAAGGGTAGCCGGTGTTAGTCTGTATCTGCAAAAACAATGAGAAATCCTGTGGCGCCTTATAGACTAGTAGATTTATTGGAGCATAAGCTTCCGTGGGCATATACCCTCTTTGTCAGATGCATGGGGTGGAAATTCCAGAGGCAGGTATAATGTACAGGCACATGAAAAGAAGGGAGTACCAATCAAGAGGAAAGCCAAAGTTAATGAGGTCAATTCAGTCAGGGAGGATGATGTGGCCCACTTCCAGCAGCTAATATGGAGGTGTGAACACCAAGAGAGGAGAAACTGCTTTTGTAGTTGGCCAGCCCCTCCCAGTCTCTCTTCAATCCTTTATTGATGGTAAGGAACCCCTGGAAGAATCCCATAGGTATTTCAACAATTTGCACCCCACGCTCAATCTCAGTCTTGATCATTCCACACAAGAGATCCATTTCCTGGACACTACAGTACAAATTAACATTGGTCAAATTAATACCACTCTCTACCAGAAACCCACTGGCCACTACTCTTACCAACACGCCTACAGCTTCCATCCAAGGTGCATTACACAATCCATTATTGGCCTACAGCCAAGACCTAAGACACAACTGTATCTACTCCAATCCCACTGACAGAGATAAAAACCTACAAGATCATTATCAAGCATTCTTACAACTTATTACCCACCAAGGAAAGTAAAGAAACTGACTGATCGGGTCAGATGAGTATCCAGCAGTTACCTACTTCATGATAGACCCAACAAGGAAAATAACAGAACAGCACTTGCCATCACTTATAGCCCTCAGCTTAAACCTCTCCAGTGTATCATTGACAATCTACAAGCTATACTGAAACATGATCCCTCACTCTCACAGACATTGGGTGACAGGCCTGTTCTTTCCTACAGACAGCCACCCAACCTCAAGAAAATACTCACTAGCAGCCACACACCATACCACAGATACACTAACCCAGGATCCTATTCCTGGAACATACCCCGTTGCCAGCTCTCTACAGATATCTATAGTAGAAATACTATCACTGCACCAAACCACATCACCTACACTATCAGGGGCTCACACACCTGCACATTCACTAAAGTGATACATGCCATCATGTGCCAGCAATGTCCCTCTTCCATGTACATTGGACAAAATGGACAGTCTCTGCACCAAAGGATGAATGGCCATAAATCTCACATAAGGAACTGGAATACACATAAACCTGCTGGGGAACCCTTTAACCTCCCTGGACATTCAGTAAAGGATTTGAACGTAGTCATTCTTCTACAAAGGGATTTTACCGTAAGATTACAGAGGGAGACATCTGAATTGGAATTCATTTGTAAGTTTGACACATTTAACCTCAGGCTTAACAGAGATATCAATTATCTTATGCATTATAAGGGCAATTTCCCCAACTTTGATATTCACAGGACTGGCACCCATCTCACTTAATTTACTTCTTCCACTGGTCCTGTTAGTGACAGGTGCCCCCCCACCTTTTTACTTCTTCATCACCCCCCAGCACTATATAAACCCTGGATTCTAACTGTCTACTCCAATCTGAAAATCTGAAGAAGTTGGTATTACCCACAAAAGCTAATAAATTTATTAAAACCTAATAAATTTGTTAGTCTTTAAGGTGCTACAGGACTGCTTGTTTTTTGTTTTGTTTTGTTTTGTTTGTTTAGCTCAACTGGAATTCCACCCAGCATTGACAGGCCCCACTTTGAAAGTCACAGTGATGGATCCAACTGTCACTTAAGTCTAGTTGTTTATAAGTCTTTACATTAACTTCAGTGGGGGCAGAACTGGGCCCCTGGAGCATTCATTAAAGGGCTTTTGTAAGTAACTATGAGATTTTTTATTGGCTTTAATCTCAATATTCTAAGCTTGAAATATAGACATTATTTTGAATTTTCCATGACAAGATGTGGTATGACTGCGACCCTAAGTTCCCCAACTAGCAAAGGGTTCTCTGTGCTGTCATAACAGCTTCTTTTGGGCTTGGCAAACTGACTATAACTAGCACACTGTTTTCATAGCATTTATCCATAAACAAAGTCACAGTCATCTTCAATAAAAGCTCTGGTCACATTCATCATTAACACCGTTGTGAAATGTATGTGCAAATTCCATGTCAGAAGTTATGTATATAGACACATTGGGCTGCGTCTACACTAGCAAGTTCTTTTAGAAAATCAGGTCCTTTTCAGAAAGAACACATGGAGCATCCACACACAAAATGTGCTCTTTCAATCTGAAACTGAAAGACTGCGGCTCTTCTTCTAGAAGCCCTCTTCTGCTCCCAGGTCAGGAAGAGCGCCTCCTTTTGAAAGCTTCTTTCAAAAAAAAGCATGTGTAGCTGCACTGTGGACCCTTTTTTCAAAAAATTAGTCCTCCTGGTGCCGAATTTTTGCATCCCTGGCCAATTCTTTCAAAAGAGCAGGGGCTGTGTGGACGCTCTCTATCAAAAGAGTGAAATTGATCTTACAATCCACTTTTTGTGTGGAAGATCATCTTTCGAAAGATTGCTATAGTGTAGATACTGCCATTGAGAACATGTTTCTTAAAGTTTGATTCAAGGTAGGGTTGACAAATAGGTTTCTGCCAGACAAAAGTTGTATAGTCACTTGTCCGCCTCACTTCAGCAGAAAATATTAAGCTTGTAAGCCTGTTTCCACAAGAATTCAGTATGAAGATGTGAAATCAAACATGGAGTCAGCACAGGCCAAAGTATAAATTGTAGGGTGGTCATCAGACTCTGGGGACCATAAAAGGAAGGTAAAAGATGCCCCATTATTCAACACTTAAGGAAGTAACTGGGCAATGCAATTCCATTCATGAAAATGGAAACACAACCAGACTTGCTTAGAGATGCTGTAAAACAACAGTTCTGAAACTGGGTGTGGACAAGCCCTATCCAAAGGACCATGGCACCCTGCCACTGAAACCCAGAGCCCTAGCACTCAAGTCAGATGTGGCTGAAGCCCTCATCCCCAGGGTCCCTCCATTTGAAGCCATGGGGGCTGACTCCCACAGCCTCGAGCCCTAGCGCTCCCTATGGGGCAGATGCCCTGAGCCTCTGGGCAGAATTGGGGACATGGAGGACATTACTTGCCTCCCAGACTGCAGCGCAAAAGCATGTTAGTCATTGGGGCAGCTTCACACAACCTCCTAGTCTCCTCTCCCCACTCCCTAGCCCAGGGGTGCGCAAAGTGTGTGGGGGACCTTCTCTAACAGGGGTGCAGCAGGATCATCCCCCCTCACAGCTTCCACTCCTTTCCCAGCCCTCTGCTTCCTGCCTTGTGGCCTCCACCACTGCTGTTCCCAAGGAACCCCCACCCCCCCACACACACACCTTAGGGCCAATCAGAATGTTCTGAGGCTGGTGAGTTCCTAGCTCAGTAAGGTGGCCGCATTGGTCCCCACAGGCCCATGTCACGCAGGCCCCTGGGAATCCCCCGAGATGCTGGTGTGCAGCGAGCGCTGCCTGTGGGGATGTAGGACTGCCTTCAGCCTGGTGACACTGCCGCTCATCAACACAGTACAGCCCAGTGTCACAACCTCCCTTCTCTACTGCAGCGCCAAGTTCCGCAGCCAAGGTGGTGCTGCAGCACAGGGCCCCGGGTCCTCCCTTTGAGAAACCCTGCCGAGCACCGCTCCCCCTTTGCGGCACCCCTTGAATCCCCACATACCATCCTGGGATCCACCCCCCAAACACCCCTCCCCCAGCACCTCCTTTCTGAGCATCCCACCCTCTTCCCAAGTGTCCCAGCCTCTTCCTGAGTGCCACTTCCCCTGCATCCCTTCCTGGGGTTGTCCCACAGAAGTTTGCTCACCCCTGCCCTAGCCAGGCTGTAGCCAGGAAGTCAGAGCCAGGCAGTGCAGGGAAGCTGCTGCTCTGACTAATGCCATATAGAAAGCAGACACAACATTCCCTCCTCTCCCACTAGTACAGAGTTGAATTTGCTCCTCAGCTCCCACGGAAGCAGCTGGTAAGAGCTGCCAGGATGGAGATCCCCATAACCATGGCAGGTGGGGCCCTCTGGGAACAGGGAGTGCAAGGGAGCCCCACTAGCACACAGCTCCTAGCACCACTCTCCCTGCATCCTGAACTGCTCTCCTGCCTGGACACAGACTGTAGCCCCGCTCCCTGTACAATGAGCTACCCCTTTCCTGCACCCACAGCCCCAGCTACCCACTTTCTGCACCCTAAGCTACCTCCCTGCCTGCACAGAGCCCCCAGCCACACCCTCCCAGCACTTCAAACTACCCGTCTGCACACAGCTCCTCACTACCACCTCAGCTGTTTTCAAACTTTTTGTGCTAATAAAGCTTGGGTGGCCTGCTGGGATGGATACAGTACTCCTTCCCTGGACCCCTGCATGCAGAGCCTTGCTGGCCCCTTTTCCCCCCCATCCCCACCCCAAAATAGAAATCAAATTACATCTATGCCCAAGGCCCCTGCCCTGGGTCCTGTCACCTCCCCCTTCACCCCCATGTGCTTTGGCCCTGTTGGGCCCTGGTGTGTTCCATAGCATGGAGTGGGCTTGGGGGAAAAAAATGTTAAGAACCTCTACTGTAAAATACATTTGGGGTCAGATAAACTTCCTTTGACAGGAGGTTAGCCTATTAAGTTTAATTGCTGGAAAGCATGTTATGACTTTGTTTCATATGTAACCTTTCGGTTTCCATTATCCTTGCTTAAATCTGAATCCTTGATAAAAAATGTATGATGGTTTTCACTATAAATCTCTCTCAGGGCTGTGATCCTGTATAAGAGCTTATCCTCAGTTGAAGCAAACAAGCTCGTTTCTACACTGTCATCCCCAAGGGACTAGTCAACCTGATATTCCTGTAAATAGCCAGTGGCAGAAGCCAGGTATCACAGATGAATGCTTCAAAGGGGTTTGTGGACTGGGAAACCCTTATTTTTAACTTGAAGATCCTTACTCGATTCTCTACCACAGGCTTTTCTGTGTGACTATGGACAATTTACTGAGTCATAGGGACTCCTCTATGAAACAGTGGTACCTTCCTCACAGGAGTGGTGTAAAGCAGTTACATTGCGAAGTTTGCAAGGTGCTTGAGCATGAATCTGGGAGCCATACAACTATCATAGACAGATGTGTGGATTTGCTCTCTTAGGTAAATTTATTTATTAGTAATCCATGTCCTGGAAACATTGGACTCTAAGGTGGTAGTGTAAATCAGCATAACTACCTTTAATTCAACAATGCCAATTTCCATCAGCTGAGGATCTACCCCATCATTTTCACCTTAAATCCTATTACTGTGCACAGCTCTTGGGTGCTTATATGCTCCTGCAGGACAAATCTGCAAGTGAATGTTGAAGGTACATAAGAAATACCAATTTAGAGAGAGAGAGAAATGAAGACGTTTTATTATATATATTTATAACATAGTATTTTCAGCAGAAGTATTGTAGTGAGAACTCCACTTAGCTACTTTGAATGATGGGAAATTATCATTTCAAATTATTGAAAAATTCATTCAGCTTTCCCTGTTAATGTATGTAGGAACAAATGAAAATGACTGGCAATGTATACATAATGATTGGAATCTACTCCTGTCAATCTATGGATCTAGTAAGTTGCTAGTAAGAAAAAGAGACAATAGTTTAAACAAAGATTAAATAAACAAGGGCAGGCACAAGTCCAATACTATCATTTCTGTAGTCTGTTAAATACAGACTTTGTTGTAGCTTGTACAAAATACTGACACTCTGCAAGTGTTTTGATGGAAAGTAAGTGAAAGCTTGGCTTGATACCATTTTCTTGCATTTCAAAAAAGAAGTTACAGAATTTCACCAGGAAAATTCACTTTGTTACTGTGGAAGCAAAGCATCCTTGCTCTTACTGTGGTCAGGCAAGAAGGAAAGGATGAGGTTGCCAAAGGAATAGTATTTATAAATGTGAATATGCAACTGTGAATGCAGGTGAAAAAAATAACATTCAATTCAAGATCCATCTCCAATTGTACAATTACGCAGTAAAGGTGATTCCCTTTGAGTTTTCTGTAGAATTTACCACGTGCCCAAGGGAAAACATGGAGCTTCTCTGAACATTTTCTGGGTAAAAAAAAAAATGTATTAATTTGAAATGCTGGGGGAGCTGTGCTGTTGCCAGATTATTAAAGAGACAAGATTGATGAAGTAATATTTGTTATTAGACCAACTTCTGTTGTCCTGCATCTACACAAGCCCCTTCCTTTCGAAAGGGGCACATTAATGAGAGGGTTCAAAATACGCTAATGAGGTGCTGCAATAAATACGCAATGCCTCATTATCATAATGGTGGCTGTGGCAATTTGAAAGTGCGGCTTTTCAAATCGTGTGCTGCCTGTGGAGACAGGACCTTCCGAAAGGACCCCCCAGTTTTCAAAAGCCCTTCTTCCTAACACCAGATGGGAAGAAGGGCTTTCGAAAACTGGGGGGGGTCCTTTCGGAAGGTCCCATCTCCACAAGCAGCGCGCGATTTGAAAAGCCGCACTTTCGAATCGCTGTAGCTGCCATTATGCTAATGAGGCACTGCATATTCATTGCAGTGCCTCATTAGCATCTTTCGAACCTGCTCATTAACATGCCCCGTTCGAAAGGAAGGAGCTCGTGTAGACCCAGCCTTGGTGAAGAGACAAGCTTTCTAGTCAAACAGAGCTCTTTTTCCTTTTGACCTTTCTTGAGTCCGGTGATTTTTGTTGGGCTGTCCTTGTGGAATTGAAGGGGAGTATCCTGCCTTTCATCTTCATTTATTCACTCTGTCTTCACTGTAACAAACAGAACCTTCATCATTTGACTGGAACCTGAATGATGTAAGAATATCTGTGGGATTACACAGACCCAAAATCTGGAAACATTCTGCAATTTGGTGACAAAACTGAAGGAGCTATAACAAGGCAGAATGTCAGGGAACTAATGCTCCAGATTCAGAGATCTAACTCTAAAGGGGAAAATGAAGGTTGGTAGCTTCCTCTTACACTCTGCAAGGAACATTAAAGTTGCGTGTACACTAGAATGCAACACTGAAGTAGCAAGCCCAACTTGAAAAGCACAGCAGGGGATAGCTCAGTGGTTTAAGCATTAGCCTGTGAAACCCAGGGCTATGAGCTCAATCGTTGAGGAAGGCATTTAGGGATTAGGGCAAATAGATATCAGGAAAGGTGCTTGGCCCTGCCCAGAAGGCAGGGGACTGGACTAGATGACCTTCCAAGGTCCCTTCCAGCTCTAAGAGATGTGTATTTCCAATTATATATATATATATATATATAATATATGTGCTACTTCAAAGTTGAAATCAACATAAGACATCAAAATTGCTATTCCTATCAGAAGATGGGAACAGCACCCTACATTGACATCTAACATGGGAGTAGGATGTGTGTAGACATTCCACATCCTCCTACATCAAAATATAGTGGGGTCAAGCCATGACAGCAATGCAGCTGTTAGGTGGAGATGTGCTGTCCAGCCCCTGCAGGCTCTATGATCTCTGTGCCCAGTGGCTCTTAGAGCACACAGATGGGAAACCCTGTAGCAGGAAACTGAGACTGGGCAGGCAGCAGCTGTGCCACAAGGCACCCCTGCACAGCCCAGAGGGAGACCATGGCAGCCAGACAGCCCTACAGGGCACCCAGGCTGGCAGGAAGTGGGGACTCTCCTAGATTGACCCCATGACCTGCTGGAGCTCTGAGGTGAAGAGGAGGTGCACGTGACAGAACACAGAAGCATTTGCCCAGCTGGCCAAGGGCCTGGCAACCCAGGGTCACCCTACCTGCACTCCTGACCACATCAGGAGTAAGGTCAAGGAGTTGTGGCTGGGTTACACCCAGGGGTGGGACTTGGCCAGCCAGTCTGGGGCTGCCCCAACACTTGCCCCTATTACTGTGAGCTCAGGGCCATCCTGGGTCCCCACAGGACACCTCCTCCCACCCCAGCTGTCCTCAACACCATGGCCAAGGAGCCCCAGCGGGCTCCAGAGCCCAGCCCTGCACACCCAAGGCCAGAGCTGGGACCATCCACCCCAGCCACGGAGTGGTCCAGTGAGGAGGGGGAGCATGTGATGGATGTCCCTTCCTGCAGCTCCAGCCAGGTATCTGCTTGATAGTCAAGTATGTACTCCACAGGGCACACACCTCCAGGACATGGGGAGGGGAATCACATGTGACTGGGGGCCCCACATCCCCAGCACAGCCCAGGCAGACCACAGCCCAGGGGCAGTGCCATGGCCACCTGTGCCCATGAGCACCCTCACCCACGGACAGCACTGTGCCCTGCCCCCAGTGGGAGGGGTGGACCCCAGGAAGAGGCTACCCACAGGGCCACCATACACACTGATGGGGGATGGGAGATGGGGACCAGATGCCCACAAGGGGATGGGGGGCGTGGGCCACAGAGCAGGGCTCAGTATTCATGGCCTCCCTCTCCCTTCCCCCACCATTTCCACAGCTGCACCATCCCATGACCAGGACAGCATGGCACCTTCTGTGGTCCTGGACAGCTCCCCCGCAGATCCTCAGACCATCACCACCAGGGGGCACTGCCGACACTGGGATGGGCCCGCCCCTGCCGGGGCCAAAGGCGCACCACCCTGGACGCTGAGGTGGCCAATGCCCTCTGGCGCCAAGCGGACATTATGGAGCGGAGGCTCCACTTCGAGGAGTGGGAGGCCACCTGGCACCAGGAGGCCTGGCAGGACTTTATAGCCACCTGCAACCGGGTAGCTGCCATCTTTGAGGAGCTGGTGGCACAGTTGCCCCTGCATTGCCCTCCATGCTGCCCTCTCTGCTTCCCTGCCTGATGCCTCACCTGCCATCACACCTGATGTCCCAACTGCCATCCTGCCTGTTGCACTGCCTGCTGCCCCGCCTGCCAGCTCCGCAGGACAGGAGCCCACTGGGGCTGATGACCGAGCTGACGACCTGCCCCAGCCATCCCTCCCCGTACATCTGGTCCCCAATCAGCCTCGCTGGGGACCCCAGCTGAGGGGGGGGAACCAGCCACCCAGACACGGCATGGGTCGCGTCCGTCCACCCCTGCCCCGGAGCAATGGGCCAATGGCTGGCCTGGCCACATCCCCCCCATGTATATAGTTACCCCCCCAAATGTATATAGTTGTCCCCCTCCATGTACATAGTTAGTTATGATGCTGTTTCTTATCAGTTTCATGTGCAAAGGTGACCTTTTTGGTTATTTAACAAGGAAGCAGTTTTATTTTTTTAAAAACCCCTGTGTGCCGTGTGCTTTCAGTGGGGGCGATGTGCGGGTGGTAGGGGCAGTGTGTGGACAGTGGGGGCAGTAAGAGGGTAGTGAGGGTGGTGTGCAGGGGGCCCACCAGGGATGGCCTGGGTGGCGCTCACTGGCCCCCTGATCAAAGTACTCCTAAAGGGCCTCCCAGACCCAGACCCTATCCTGGTGGGCCTGGCAGCTAGGGGTGGTGGCGGGCTGGGGGTTGCCTGTTCCGGCTTCAAGTGCCCAGCCCTTGCTTTCCACCAGGTTTTGGAGCGTGCAGCAGGTACCCACAACCTGGGTGATGTTTGGGAGGCCCACATCCAGGTGGGTCAGGAGGCAGCGCCACCAGCCCTTCAGGTGCCTGAAGGCCCGCTCGACCACCTGGCAGGCGTGGTTCAGTCAGGCAGTGTAGTGCTCCTGGCTGGCATTGAGGTGGCCCATGTAGGGGCACATAAGCCAGGGCTAGCGGGGGAGGCCACATCTGCCACAAGGCAGAAGGGTATGGTGGTGTCCCCCAGAGGGATCTCCCTCTGGGGGATGTAGGTCCCCGCCTCCAACCAGCGGCATAGTTCAGAATTGCAGAATACACAGGCATCATGGGTACAGCTGGGCCAGCCCACATATGTGTCCTGGAAGTGGCCTCGGTAGTCCACCATGGCCTGCAGGACCACAGAGTGGTAGCTCTTCCTGTTGATATAGCACCCGCCACTGTGGTCCGAGGTACAGATGGGAATGTGGGTCCCATCGAGGGCCCCGAAGTAGTTAAGGAACCCTATGGCGGCGAATCCTGCGACGGCCGCATCCAGGTCCCCAAATCGGATGACCATCTGCAGCAGCAGGGCATTGAGTGCACACACCACCTGCGGGGAGGGGACATGGGCACCTATAAGGGAATGCAGAGTGTGCCCTTCCCCCTTTCCCCAGGCCCCCCTGCCATCCCACCTGGGCCCCCTTCCCCAGGCTCCCCTGCCTGACCACCCACCCACCAGTGGGTGCAGGCCCGGGCCTCCTTACCTTCATCACTACAGCCCCTACTGTGGCCTTGCCTATGCCAAACTGATGGCCCACAGAGCAGTAGCTGGCCACTCCAGACAGCTATTGCGACCCTCTTCTCGACGGTGAGGGCATGCCACATCTATGTGTCCTGGTGCCTCATCGCAGGGATGAGCCACTGGCAGAGCTCCATGAAGGTCTGCCGGCTCATGCGGAAGTTCCACAGCCACTGATCATCATCCAGTGCGTGCCCATGACCAGGTGCTCCCACCACCCGGTGCTGGAGGGGTAGCTCCAGAGCTGACAGGACACCCGGTGGCGGGGGGAGCAGGAGGGCCTGATGGTCTGGGGCATCCCCTTGTGCCCCGAGGGAGGGCTCCCCTGCCAGGAAGTGCTGGGTGGCTGCATGTGCAGCATCTAGCAGGGCATCTGCCCCATGGGAGGCAGCCTGGAAGGCTTCCAGCTGTTGCTGGATGTCCATGTCTGCAGGCTCGAGGTCTGCGAGACTTGTGTCACCAACGCAGGGCTCATGCAGTGCAGGCCGAGTGTGTCTGGGAGGGGCCCTTTAAGGGAGCGGTATGCTGTTGCCCCAGAAGGGCTAGTCTGCCCTGTGACCCTGTCCACGGGCTTTTCTGGTCCCTTATTTCGAAGGGGGGTGCTTATATGTGTGGACGCTTCTTTTCTGTGTCTGTGGCGGCCCCTTTTGACATAGGGTGGCACTACTTCAACATTCACCATCGACAGTGCTGGGCCCAGAGGATGTGTAGATGCTACGCATCAACATAGCGTATTTCGATGTTGCTACTTCGAAATACACTACTTCGACGCAGCATACTAGTGTAGACGTAGTCTAATACACATTACAATAATCACCACTGCTTAGTCCATTTTACATTTTCAGTTCATCAGCACACCAGAAAAGTAATTGCAGGTTTGTTGTGTTTTCCAAATGAAAAATCAAATCTATATTTTTAAAAATTAAAATGTTTCTGAATTTATTAGTAAAAATATGGAAATTTTTATTTTAATTGCTAAAATATATTACTGGCATGAGTTAGGTCACAGGTATTGCATCTGTCCACGTTCCACAAGGTTCATCAAAAATCACAGGTATGCTCAGGGAGCTGTACTGCTATAAAAATATCCTGTACCTATAATATTTTTCCACATGGCAAGAATCTGTAAGGTCTGCAGGGTTCCTTAGGACAAAAAAAAGTTATTTTTGGAAGGTTTGAGAATGTGAGTAGATATCGGACCCTTACTCTTCTCCTGACACACATAATGAAGAGAAGCGCTAAGTGAGGGAGAAGTTAAAAGGCAGGGAAAGGTGGTTATACAGAATATTCCTTCTCCTTTTCTTTGCATAGTTATGTCTAGCATGTCTCCAAAATGCCTGTGTGGTCATAGACAGGAGTCTGGAGTTGACAACAGCTATTCAAAAAATGTTGCATTTCCCCTTCTTGATGTGGGCAGTCCTTGTAACATAAACATTACGTATCTTGTGCAGGCAGCTGAGGGCAGCAGGGCTGGTACCAAGCTGTGCTCCTGTTTCCCTGAAGGAAGGGAAGAGGGTTTGTCATTTCATAAGAATGGAACAGGATTACCATATAAAAAAGAGGACACCTCTGAGAGGGAGTATGTCTGTATCACTATCCACCAACCGACCTTGTATTAGCATGTTACAGTATATCTAGTACATTAATACCAGATGAGTTGGTAGATACTGAAACAGACACATTCCTTCACAGGGATGTGCTCTTTTGCAAAAGGTCAAATATGGTAACCCCAGAAGGAAGGAAAGCCTCTGTGTATCTAGCCAAGGATCTCAGGGCTACTTTCGTTTTGGTCCCCATTGCAGCTTACAGTGGCCTCATTCACTGGCTCTACATCTGCCACTCACAGTCCCTCTAAGCACTTGATTGCCACCCCTAATAGTAACAGAGGGGCTTTTAATTAAGTTGTGTACCTTTTCATCCCCTCTGTAGAAGGGAACAATAGACCCTAAAAGGCATACATTCTCAATGTGTGTTGGAGGGTGAAAGGCTCCCCTTATTTATTATTATTTCAAACAAAGCAGAAATATAATCTCTGAAAAATTCAAGAAAAAATTTGTGGCAGAACACCCCCTGTGAAGTATACTATTTAAAAAAAAATCAGCTAAATTGTGTATTTTGATTCTGAACTTTCTACATAAATCTGAGATCATTTAACTCTCTGGGCCCTCAGCTCAGGCACAGCTTCAAAACAGCTGCGAACTCCCCATCACAATGGCTTTTCAGTCCCAGCCCACTTTGCAAGAGTCAACACACTCGGCTCCTGGGTCTACAGCTCACAATGGCAATGTCTGTTCACTGTGACACTAGACCCCATCCCACATTCCCACAAAGAGAATGGGGATTTAGAAAGTAAAATGTTTATACCTTTTTCAAAAACAGGGCACACAGACACAATAGAGGCTGTTGCTTGCCATTGCCCACAATCATGGGACCGAAAATGGATCTCTTTGTCCCTCTGCCTTCTCACTCATGGAAACAACTCCGGAGGACAAAAGAACGTTTGATAAAAGATTGTAAAAGGAAGAGGAAATATTTGCAGTTAATGAGCTGATGAGATCATCCAAATCTCTATAAACGATGATTAAAAGTAGTCTAATGGTAAGGTAAGCCTGAGTCCTGGGCTCAGTGCAAAATCCCGTCTTTCATTTTGGTTCTGGATAAGGTGGCAGGTGCAGCCCCAGCATTCCAGACATTCCCAACATCCCCCACAATCAAGCAGGCAAAGCCTCATCTCCACTGCCCAGGGTGTGGCAAAACCAGCAGAGTTGGCACCTGGAGGGCAGTATGGTGCAATTTATTCCCTTGCCCCAAGGAGACGAGCAGGCACTACAATTCTCTGAGGCCTTGTCTATACACAGAAGCTGGACCAACTGAACTAAACATTTGAATTTAAGCGCAGTAAGTTGAAGGGGTTCAAAGCCCATGTGAGAAGCTTCTTATTTTCGTTTTAAATCAGTCTTGTTTCAGTTTAGGAAGAGGCTGAGGTTGAATTCAAAGAAGCCATTCTTCAGCTCAAGTGGGGGTATCCACCCAGCGGGGTTCATCAGAGAGGTTTTAGAAAACACTCCCATATAGTCACCTTCTCACATAGAGAAGGTTGAGTCACAATTCCTTGCTAGGACTCCTTTTGAGGTAGCAGAGCTATGCACTGCCTCCTATTCAGGGCTTAGCCTTATTGCTCAATTAAACCCATAGCCTGGGTCTCCACGGTGCAGATGGAAGGTCCATGCTAATAAGCAGCATCAAAATTGCAAATGGCTGCTCATTAGCATGGTCCCACAGTTCATTAGCATAGCGGCGCAATAGCTCGGTCTCAGCAAAGGGGTGTACTGGCAGTCAAGAAGCCGTATGAACGTGCCCCTGCCTGCAAAAAGCTGCTGTGTCACCAGACCCTTATGTCTGAATTCCCTTGGGCACATTTAAAAGATCTCAGCAAACTGAGTGATTGGGCAGCAAAATGGCAAATGAAATTTAATGTGGGTAAGTGTAAGGTAATGCATGTTGGAAAAAATAACCCAAATTACACATACTACATGATGGGGTCAAATTTAGCTACGACAGATCAGGAAAGGGATCTTGGAGTTATAGTGGATAGTTCTCTGAAGACATCCACGCAGTGTGCAGCGGCAGTTAGTAAGGCAAATAGGATGTTAGGAATTATTAAAAAAGGGATCGATAATAAGACAAAAGATATCATACTTCCCCTATATAAAACTATGGTACGCCCACATCTCGAGTACTGCGTGCAGATGTGGTCTCCTCACCTCAAAAAAGATATATTGGCATTAGAAAAGGTTCAGAAAAGGGCGACTAAGATGATTAGGGGCTTGGAAAGGGTCCCATATGGGGAGAGGCTAGAGAGACTGGGACTTTTCAGTTTGGAAAAAAGGCGATTGAGGGGCGATATGATAGAGGTATATCAAATCATGAATGGTGTGGAGAAAGTGAATATAGAAAAATTATTTACCTTTTCCCATAATACAAGAACTAGGGGACACCAAATGAAATTGATGGGTAGTAGGTTCAAAACTAATAAAAGGAAATTTTTCTTCACACAGCGCACAGTCAACCTGTGGAACTCCTTGCCCGAGGAGGCTGTGAAGGCCAGGACTCTACTAGGGTTTAAAAAAGAGCTTGATAAATTTTTGCAGGTTAGGTCCATAAATGGCTATTAGCCAGGGATAAAGTATGGTGCCCTAGCCTTCATAACAAGGGCAGGAGATGGATGGCAGGAGATAAATCACTTGATCATTGTCTTCTGTTCTCCTTCTCTGGGGCACCTGGCATTGGCCACCGTCGGCAGATGGGATGCTGGGCTCGATGGACCTTTGGTCTGACCCAGTATGGCCATTCTTATGTTATGTTATGTTATGTTAAATGAACTTAGAAATCTATAGTAAACACCGAGTGTGTGTGAACCCCCCTAAAATCATCAATGAGTTAGACACCAGCATCTGAGCAACAGGACCCAGTCGCAGCATGATAAATCACATGTGCATATCCCAGCTGTGACTCTCTGCACACAGCTCTGCAAAGCATTATTTCATTATCAGGGCTGTTCTCTCTGCAAAATGTAAATTGAACAGTTGTGGCATGTTCAGATGCAGAGCTAAGTGGGATATGAATCAGCCCTGAGCAGTCAGGCTGAATCTCAATGTAAGTATGGATATTATGATAGAGAGAAGTCGCTGTTCTGGCATTTTTCTGAGTTACTTCAAACATACTCTTCAGCTGCATCTACACTAGCAAGTTCTTTTGAAAGGCTTTTCAAAAGAAGGGGGCTCTTTTGGAAGATCCAGTGGCACATCTGCACACAAAAAGTGTTCTTCTGAAAGTAAATCAAAAGAATGCAGCGCTCCTTTCGAAAGCACTCTTCCATTCCCATTTCAGGAAGAGCACCCCCTTTGGAAAGCTTCTTCTGAAACAAATCATGGGTAGACGCTCTGCGGGGCCCTTATTTCAAACGAAGAGTCCTCATGGCAATGGATTTTTCAATCCCTTGCCTGTTCTTCCCAGAGAGCAGCATGGGTGCTTTCTATCAAGAGAGTGTATTGATGTTTCAGTCCACTTTTTTGTGTGTAGACTCACTCTTCGTAAAGGGGATTTTTCTGAAAAGATCTTCTGGAAGCCCTTCTTTCAGTGGATCTCTGTACTGTAGATGTAGCCCTAGTGTTCTCTTGATATGAGAATTCCCAACACATTCTCCGTGCTATCCTGACTATTCTACCTCACGCCTGCCCCTTCACCATCTCACCTCTACCTACCCTTGCTTTCTCCCTTTTTTTTTTTTGATAAATTATGCTTACTTGTGTTCAGGAATAACGAAATAAAACACAGTAGACAGTCACAGGAGAGAGAACACAATCATGAAATACAACAAAGATATACGCTACATCTACACTGAAATGCTATGTCGAAGTAGCTTATTTCAAAGTAGCAACATTGAAATAAGCTACTTTGATGCGTAGCATCCACAGATCCTCAGGGGCTGGTGCATAAGGTTGAACTACATCAAAAGGGGCCCCACAGGGGAGTGTCTACACACAGAAGCCACCCCGATTGAAATAAGGGGGTAGGAAAGCCTGCGGATGGGATCACAGGGCTGACTAGCCCTTCCGGGGCAACAGCAAATCGCTCCCTTACAAGGTCCCCTCCCAGACACACTCGGCCTGCACAGCACGAGGTCCACAGAGCTGATACCAGGTTGCCGACCCCATGCACACAGCATGGACCCCCAGCAGCAGCAGCAGCCAGAAGCCCTCAGGGCTGTCTCTGAGGCAGGGGTTGCCCTGCTCGGCTCCGCACGGGAGGCCACCCAGCATCTCCTGGAAGATGAGCCCCCCTTGGGGGATGAAGGGGCCGCCCCAGACCATCATGGGGCCCTCCTCCCCCCACGCCTCGCCAGTCGGTCCGCCAGCTATGGAGATACCCCACCAGCACGGAGTGGTGGGAGTGCCTGGTCCTCAAGGAGTGGGACGATGACCACTGGCTCTGGAATTTCTGGATGAGCCAGCAGACATTCTTCGAGCTTTGCCAGGGGCTCACCCCTGCCCTGTGGCACCAGGACATCCCTACGCGACGTGCCATCGCTGTCAAGAAATCGGTCGGCATTGCTGTCTGGAAGCTGGCCACTCCAGACAGCTACCGATCCATAGGACAGCAGTCCGGTGTGGGCAAGGCCACCATTGGGGCTGTCATCATGGTGGTAAGGTGGCCTGGGAGAGGACCCCCGAAGGGCAGGGGGAGCCCAGGGAGGGGGGGATGCCAGGGCGAAGGGAGACCCCAGGGGGCAGGGGAGCCAGGGGGAGGGGAGAGCCTGTGAGGGGGAGGAGGGAGCCTGGGGGCGGGGGTGAGCCAGGGGGGAGCCAGACACACCCTGCACACCCTCACGTGTGCCCATGTCCTCCCACCACAGGTGGTCCACGTGCTGAATGCTCTGCTGCTCCACAGGCTCGTGCGGCTCGGACACCTGGATGCGGCCATTGCGGGGTTTGCTGGCATGGGATTCCCCAACTGCTTCAGGGCACTGGAAAGGCTACCACTTGGTGGCCCTCCAGGCTATGACAGCCGGGGCCGCTTCCAGGACATATATGTTGGCTGGCCTGGCAGCACCCATAATGCCCACTCGGGCCTGTTCTGCCAGCTGGAGGTGGGGACCTACATCCCCCAGAGAGGTCTCCCTCTGGGGGACACCATTGTGCCCCTCTGCCTCATGGCAGATGTCACCTACTCCCTCCGGCCCTGGCTTATGTGCCCCTACATGGGTCACCTGAGTGCCAGCGAGGAGGGGTTTAACACCCGGCTGAGCCATGCACGCCAGGTGGTCAAGTGGGCTTTCGGACGCCTCAAAGGCCACTGGCGGTGCCTCCTCACCCACCTGGACATGGGTCTCCCCAACATCCCCCAGGTTGTGGGCGCATGCTG
This sequence comes from Carettochelys insculpta, assembly GCF_033958435.1. NCBI lineage: Eukaryota > Metazoa > Chordata > Testudines > Carettochelyidae > Carettochelys > Carettochelys insculpta. The sequence goes on from NC_134137.1 coordinate 145,462,139, forward strand.
CGTGCTCTACAACCCGATGCAGAGCAAGGGGGAAGCCTTCATGCAGGGGTGGGCTGGGGAGGCCGGCACGGCCTACCCCCATTCAGCCACCACCCCAAGCCACAAGGCCGACCACGAGGCAGCCAGCTGCTGCCCTGGGCCACCAGGCCAGCCATGAGGGCATCCAGGTCCAGGAGGCCCTGTGGCCCCATTTCGATCAGGCTGCAGGGTGAGCGCTGGCGCGGCCATCCCTGACGGTCCACTCACTGCCCTCACCACCCACAACACACTGCCCCCACCCCCCACACTACTGCACCCTACGAGCACACGACACACTCGGGTTTTTTTTAAATAAATCTGAAAATTATTTAACCAACCAAAAAACTGCTGACCCATCATCAATTTACAACAGAAACAAACATGGGGGAACTATGTACATGACGGGGGGACAGCTACTAAGGGGGGAGTGGGACACAACTAGTGACAGTGAGGTGGGGGGAACTATGTACACTAGGAGGGGGGCCTGAGTGGCCCAGTCCTTGGCCCCTACTGTCCCTCATCCAGCGTGGGGGGCATGACCCATGCCTGGGCCAGAGGCCCCGTTGAGGCCGGGTGGGGGCCGGCAGGACCGGCAAATATGGCTGGGCCAGCTCCAGAGCCCCGTGGTCCCCCTCGGCGGGCTCCAGGGCAGGAGGAGGGCGGCAGGGAGGGACAGCAGCTGGAGCAGCAGGGGCAGCATCCAGTCCGCAATCCTCTGCAGGGTCCCGGTGATGTGGTGAATGTCTGCATGAATGACCCCCAGGCCTACTGACACCAGGCCAGCGCTCGCTCCTGCAGCTAGAGGTGGCACTCCTCCACCTGGCACTGGAGGGTGGCGAGGACCTGGGGGTCAGCAGCCACACATGGCTGGCTCCGGTGGTGGTGGGCCTGTCCCGCTGTTGGTCCCTGCTCCATCGCCTGGCTGCCACAGCACAACAGCCGCGGTGGGCTGTCCGGAGCAACGGACACGGCAGCAGCCCTGTCACGGCCCTTGGATGGTGCGGCTGCGGAAAGAGCGGGGAAGAGAGAGGACAGCCATTAGTCTGGGCCCTGACCCATGGCTCACGCCCCCCATCTCCACGCTGCTGGGTCCCCATCCCCTGTCCCCCAGCCATAGGTGTGGTGTCCCTGTGGGTGACCCCCTTCGGGGGTTCTGCTCCCCCCACCCTCCCAAGGATGGGGCGTGGCACTGTCCATGGGGGGCAGGTGCCGACGGGCCCTGTGGGCCATGCCACTGTCCCGTGGCTGTGGTCAGGCTGGGTGGTGGTGGGCCAGGCTTGGCTGGATGTGTGTGGGGGGGCCTGTTTGTGTCCCTTGCCCCTGCTCCATAACCCGGGGGTGTGCGCCTGTGGGGTACATACCTGATGGTCCACTCCCACTTTCAGGGGACACCCGTCGGGCGGACACCTTGCTGGAGCTGCGGGAGGGGAGGTCTATGAGGAGCTCCCTGTCACTGGAGGCCTCCTCCTCCACTGTCCCAGGGGTGGGCTCGTCCGGGGACCCCTGGGGTATAGGGCTGGTGTCCAAGCCAGACTCCAGCTCCGAGGCCTGCTGGGGCTCCTCGGTTGCAGTGTCAAGCGTGGCCAGCAGGAAGGAAGTGTACCAGGGGCCCAGGATCTCCCTGAGCTCCCTGTAAAAGGGGCAAGCGACAGGGACAGCCCCAGACCAGCCGGCCATGTCCCAGGCTTGGGCGTAACCCTGCTGCAACTCCTTGACTTTACTCCTGATGTGGTCAGGTGCATGGGCAGGATGACCCCAGGTAGCCAGGCCCTCAGCCAGCCAGGCAAATGCATCTGCATTCTACCGCTTGCTCCCCATTACCTAAAGCACCTCCTCCTCGCCCCAAAGCCCCAGCAGGTCCCAGATTTTGAAGTCCGTCCAGGAGGGGCCCCACCACTTCTTTCTCCCCTGGCTGGATGGCTGGGAGTCCTGGGTCCTCCTGGGGGGTGGGCCTTGGGGGCACTCACAGGGCTGGCTGGCTGCTCTGGGGTCCGTGGGGCCCATGGAGGACGTGCAGGGTGGCTGCATGTATGTGCTGCTGCCTGCACACTCTCAGCTTCCTGCCACAGGATATCCGGGTGCGTGGTGTTTTAAGGGCTGCTGCACACAGTGACCATAGAGACCCACAGGGGCTGGACAGCACGTCTCAATCCCTCAGCTGATTGCCACCATGGAGGACCCTGCTATTTCAAAGTAGCAGGATGCAGATTGTCTACACATGCACTACTTTGACATTGAACACCGATGCAGGGCGCTATTCCCATCTTCTGATGGGGATAGCGATTTCGATGTCTCACCGCCTAACGTCAATTTCAACTTCGAAGTAGCACATGGCATGTGTAGTTGGGCTGGCTACTTCGAAATAGTCAGCTAGCGTAGATGCAGGTATACAGATTATATGGAAAGTAGAAATAAGATGAGACCAGGAATGCATAGAGGTTTATACACATGTGAAAGGAAAGACAACGCCTAGATTATAATAAAGAGAAGCATTGGTAATATCCTGTCACCTGGTTGTTTCTGAAGTATTATTTTGTTCTAATCATTAACAAAAAAAAATGTAGTCAAGTAACTTGGAAACTAGCCACTGTGTTTGTATTGTCTTTAAGCTTTTCCAGAGGGCACATGTCAAACAAAGCAATTGTATCAGGATCTTTTTTCTTCCAATTCTCAGCTAAGGAGCATCTTGTTGCTGCTAAGCGTTAAGAAATAAGGCAGGCTTGAAAATACAGGCCAAACCTCTCTAATCTGGAACTCTCTCATCCAGCAACCGCTGTAATCCAGCATGATTTTAGTTAGCTGGAGGGTCACTAATCATGAGTGTGGCCAAGATTCCCATGGTCCTATAAAGTTTGTTTACAGCCACCAGTCCTAGGCATCAGTATTCTGTGCTGTTACTCAGGTATAATTTACCCCTAAAAGTAAGAGCAATGGAAGTGCTGGTGATGTAGTAGACAATATTGACCTCCTGCGGCCTGGCAAATTTGTACAGCAATAGTCAGGTCCCAAGGATGCCTGACTAGAGAGATTCAACCAATATAACAAAAGGGTCCACTGTTATTCTTGTGTCAGTGATGTCACAGACTACATCCAGGATAAATGCATAAAGTTTAGCTAGCTTGGGACACTCCAACCAACAAAGCAATGTTCCTTTGCCACACACATTTTCTACAACAAGCATCAGAGTTCTTTTGGAAAGGGACCATCTTTTTCCTCCACATTCGTAGAGTGCCTAGCACATTGGGGTTCTAGATTCTGACTAGAGCTCCTGGGTATTACCACAGTATAAATAAATAAATTCACAATAATACTTTTTAAATCTATTGGTCTGTGTCAGGGTGAGGTCTCTCTGGAGTAGCCAATTACTCCATGATGCATCTCTTTAACGCAAACATACATAAAACCATACTTTTTGTAGCAGTGGTCCCGCATTCAGAAAAGAGATTTGACTTCCTGATATTCCCCTAGCATCTTAAAAAAGAATTTTATGCCTATACACATTTGATAAGTTTTATGCAAAAATCGGAAACTAAACTTGTTGTACATGAGAATTTGAATAGTAAAGTTCAAACCACTCACAGATAGGAATTAAGCCTCCAGACCAGCACAGGATGAAGTACATGATTTAACTGAAGTATGTCCTGAGATGGTTTGTTGGATCAAGCCAAAAAGCATATGCCAACATTTTCAAATCTGAGGTAAAATCCTGGTCTTACAGAAGTCAGTAAGAGCTTTGTTGGAGTCGGAATTTCACCTCTGATGCCTAAATTTATTTTCAAAATGTATAATTAGGTGCCTAAATTAGTGGGTTGATTTCCAGGGGAGCTCAGAAACCTTCAGGTTGGGCAAAAGTCTTCTCTTCATAACCTTTCCTCCTCCTAATCATGCATACTGCTTCTTAGCTCCCACCTGGAAATTTACTTCCACAACCACATCATATAGTTTTCCTTTTGTCCCACTTGCTTCACTTATTCCACACTGCAGTTTGTGTTTGCAACCCTTTCCCTCAGGCAGAGAACAAATATCCTCTCTTTCCTAAAATCCCTTCCTCTAAAGACCTTTGTTTCCGTACTGGTCTCTTGTACACAATGTTATTACTCCCAGCTGACACCAGTCCCCCATTTTAATGCATATGCCTGAACAGTATTGCCTGTGTCCAAGTTACATTGTAAATTCTTTGTGCCAGACTTTTTTTTCCTTTAAAAAAAGTAGGAACAGCACCAAACATGTTGATGCTCAATAAATGAGCCACACAACATATTTAACAATCAAATCAAATATAAAGAGAAAACATTATTTGTTCACAATATTTAATGCAGAAGGGAGAAGTGGCAATTGTGTTATTTAGTACAATGCTTTCCAACAGGTGCGTTATGACCACCAGGTGTCAAAAAGGCAAATCGAGATGGTTGTGAAGCAGTGAAAATTGTATACTAAGTTAACTCAAAGAAAATCTCACTCTTCTGGTCCCCCCATACCCTTCAAAGTCAAGTATTCAGAATTTTCTGGATCTGAAGAAGTGGGCCTGACCCACAAAAGATCATCACCTAATAAATAATATTTTTAGTCTTTAAAGTGCTACAAGACTGCTTTTTTGTTTTATTCCTCACACAGTCTCTCAAAACACAACTTACACAGCTTGATCATTTATGCACTGTTTTACTCTAATAGTAAATGTAAGAGTAACACAAACATGATTTACTTCATATAAGGGGTAGACAATCTGAGAACGGTTCAGAAACACTGATGCAGGAGATACAGGGCCAGTGGATCTACCAGCCACTATGGGTGTGTCACACTAGCAAGTACATTTGAAATTAGGATCGGAAGACTGAGTTCTTTCGAAAGAAGCCGCGGAGCGTCTACACTGACACAGCATTCTTTTGAAATTAACTTCGACAGAACCGCTCCCGTTCTTTCAAAGTCGGTCCTCTGCTCCCAGGGTGGGAAAAGTGCCCTCTTTCAAAAGACAATTTAGAAAGAGAGCAAGTGTAGATGCTCCATGGCTCACGATTTCGAAAGAGAGGGTCCTCCCTGGCCGCAATCAGCTGGAAGGCGGCAGCGCCACTCCCACCACAAGCGGAGTTCAATGGCTCCAGCATTCGTCCTCCTCTTAGCACGTCGACTCCCAGAAGCCCTCAGGCAGGAAGCTGAGAGTGACCAGGCAGCAGGGAGCCCACGCTGCCACCTACACAGCTCCCAGCCACGACGCCCCAGGGGAAGCTGCAGCACTTCCTGCACCATGGCCAGCAGCCGGGACTCCTGCCCACCCCAGGGGCCATCCAGGGACCGGGGGGAGTCCTCCCAGGAGGGGAGCCAGCCTGTCAAAGGTTGAGCCCCCTCCTGGACAGAGGCCGAGCTGCAGGACCTCCTCACCCTGTGGGAAGATGAGGAGGTTTTGCAGCAGACAGGGGTCTGGTGCCAAAATGCGCCTGCCTTCAAGCACCTCGCCAAGGGCCTCAGCAACCAGGGTCACCCCACCCAGACCCCGGACCAGGTGAGGTTGAAAGTGAAGGAGCTCTGGCAGGCACACTGTCGGGCTCAGGACACGGCTGAGCGGTCAGGGGCAGCGCCCCCCAGCTGTCCCTACTACCAAGAACTGTGGGGGACTGGGCATGTACATGGACAGTGCCAACCCCCTCAACTGAGCCAGAGGAGACGGGGATGGGGATCGAGGGGGAGGACCAGCCCGGACCACCGGCCACCCACAGGTGCCCCCCAAGGATCCAGGACACCAGCAATGACGAGGGTTTGAGCGAGGGGGCCCTCATCATCAACGTTCCCTTGGGCCCATTCAGCCTGGCCCCCTCCAACTGCCCCTCACCTGAGGTCCTGGAGGGATGCACAGGTATGTACTGTGCATGCTGGTGGCCGCGGGGCCGGGGGAGGGGGCGTGCAGTCCCTCCTGGGGTGGCCACAGCCCACCCACAGGGACATCAGCCACAAGGCACAGGCAGGCCAGACAGCCCCACCATCCTCATCTCAGAGGGCTGACAGGTGGCAGCCAGCACCATGAGGGCCAGACAGCACCACGGGCTGCCGGCTCGCGGAGGGATGGAGGGAGGCAGATGGGGAACCCCAGCCACGAAGGGGTGGGTGGGATGGGGGGGTGGGTTCAGGGAGTCCTTCACTGGGACTAATGGCCCGTTCCTCTCCCTTTTTGTCTTCACAGCTCCAGCTGCCAGCAGCCAGACAGCCACATGACAGGCCCGGGGAGCCCCACCACTGAGGGTGAGGGGGAGTGGCCCAGGCCTTGGATCAGGACAGTGCGGGGCCGCTGTCGGTTCCTCCGCTGGCAACACCATGCCGGGGAGGAGGAGGCAGGGGACACGGCCCACATGGCTGCCCTGAGGGAGCTGATGGGCATCGTGCTGGAGTGGCTTGCCATGGAGCGGCAGGCATGGCACCGGGTGGGGTGCAACTTGGACGCCCTCACCCAGGCCATGGTCAGCCACCTGGCCCCTGCTGCTGCTCCATCACGGGTCACTCCAGCACCCACACCCCCCGGTTGACCCCCCACCATCCCCCAACCCCCCCTACATCCCCCCTCCCTCCAGCAGTTTCCCCTCCGCCCCCATCCTATAGCCCCCACCCCCCCACCAAGGAGGCCGACCTGGAGGCCCTGCTCCCTCCCCACCTCCCCCCGGCCAGCCTCATCCGCATGGCCCACACCCGGCTGGCCAGGTGGAGGCTGAGCCCCTGGTCTCCCCCTCCCCCCGTGCCGAGCCTGGCACAGGCGTAGGGACCAAGCCCGAGCCGTGCCCCTACCTCCCTGTGCCACCAGCCCCAGCCTGCCCCTGGACCCGGAGAGGAAGGGGCGGGGGTGGGTGATGGGGCTCCCAGCCATTGAGCCCCCTGGAGGGGTGAGGCCCCCCTACCCCAGCCCCTGGTCCACCTTCCCTGCTCCCATGTAAATAGTTCTTCCTGTTCACCTTCCCCGCGCCCATGTATATAGTTGTCCCCATTCACCATCCCCCCACATATGTATATAGTTCCCCCTGGACAATGAGGGGTACAGTTTTTCCAATAGTAAACAGTTTATTTTTATGGTTTACCCTGTGTCCCCGTGCATGTGTGCTGGTGGGTGTGCATGGGTGTGCAGGGTGCGGGTGGGGGGGAGTGTGCAGGGTATGGGGGGTTACCGTGGCCTCCGCTCAAAGGCCTGGCGCAGGGCCTCCCTTACATGCACCCCATCCTACTGGGCCTGGTGGAACGGGGCAGCAGGGGGCTGTTCATACCCATGCCCCACCTCAGTGGCTCACCTCTGCATATAGGGCTCATGTTTCACCTCCACCAGGTTATGGAGGGAGCAGCAGGCCCCGACCACCACCGGGATGTTGAGGAGGCCCACCTCCAACCTAGTGTAGAGGCATCTAAAATGCCCCTTGAGGCGGCCAAAAGCCCACTCCACAGTGTTCCGGGCGTGGTTCAGCTGCTTGTTAAAAAGGTCCTGGCTCGGCTGGGTGTGTCCGGTGTATGGCCGCATCAGCCAGACCTGCAGGGGGTAGGCTGTGTCCACCATGATGCAGGGTGGCATCATCGTATCCCCGAAGGGGAGCTCCCACCGGGAGATGAAGGTCCCCTTGGCCATACAACATCCCAGCCCTGAGTTCCTGAAGACCTCACATCATGGGCACAGCTGGACCAGCCCACAGGTAAGCTCCACAGGCAGCGGATCACCTGGGGAACCGGCTGGGGACGTTGCACCCTGAGGATGGCGTCCAGGAGGGTGGCTATTGTGGTGGCCACCCAGAGCCACTGCAGCACGGTGGCCAGGACCACAGCCAGGGCACTAGCCACAGCTGCAATGGAGCGGGGGTGCTGCCCGGGGTTCATTGAGGACCAGGATGCCACCTTCGCTGTCTCTCTCGCTCTTAATCTCTCTCTCACGCACGTGCTGCCTGGGGACAGAGTTGCTAGCTCTCGGAGTTTGCAGGCTGAGGTATGAAGGGGGGCCCTTTAAGGGGATGGTGGGTGGCGGCCCCGGAAGGGCTTGTCCACCATGTGACCCTGCCCATGCTGCTTCCTGTCCCTGCTCTTTCGAAAGAATGCCCTGGCGTGTGTGGACGCTCTTTTTCAAAATTGTGCTGTGGGCCTTTCGAAAGAATGGACTGAACCTTCGGTCCCTGCTGGTCTTTGTGGACACTCTGTTTCGAAAGAGCATCTTTTGATGTTCTCTTTCGAAAGACCTTCTTCTGAAACAGAACTGTAGTGTAGACGCAGCCTATAGCTATCTCTACACTAGAAGCTTCTGTCTACAGAAATTATTGTCGGAAGAGATGTTCTGACAAAACTTCTGTTGACAGATTGCATCTACACATAATAGCAGATCCATCGTGTGATCTGCTCTGTTGACCAAAGAGCCCCTTGGAGAATCTACACAGCTTTTTTGTCAAAAACTTCTGCCAACAAAATGCACTGTGTGTGTAGACGCTCAGTGAGTTTTGTCTACAAAACCCCTTTTTGTCTACAAAACTCTCTAGTGTAAACATAGCCTATACCAGCAGCACAAGATAGGTATGGGCTATGACAGCTCCAACTACTGAAGTATCAGAGCGGGAACAGCTTTATAGCCCCCTAGTTCAAATTTAGATTAGCCAAGTCACAGCCTCCCAGTTATGAATGAACCTCATACCTCCAAAAGATGTTGGGCAAGGACTGCTCCCTTGCTACTGGAGTGCTCCACAATAAGCTTCTCAAATGCCTACACAGGATTTGAAGAAGAACTGATGTGACTTGGTGACACTTCATCACAAAACCTACTTGATATATCACTACTAGACAAGGAAGTTCTCCTTATCATATTGCCTACATGGTATTACCATTATAATTGTTTGCAGGTATGCTCAAGCTTTTATATAGTCTTAATAACCCTTTTTCTGAGAGAGAGAGAGAGAGAGAGAGATTTGTCCATGAAGTACATTTATTTCTCCACTCCCCACCAAAATACTAAGACTATCCAGTTTGAGAGAAATAATCAGCATTTTCATTGTACACTAATTAACTGACATTGGTACAGCTAAAAGCTCCAAAACGTGTAGTAAGTTACCATTAGCAATGATGTTAACAACGAGCTGTCAAATTAACTAAAAACAAAGTGAATTAGTATTTTGTGTGATACAAATAATAAGCCTGAAGGGGATGTCAAATCTAACATAGTTTCAACTCTGGTGGTCCTTCGGGATTATATTAGACATACTTTGGAAGGTCACACAACAGTTAATCGGCTTAACACAGAAGAATCAACCAGAATCCCAACTTCAAAAAGATTTGTCTAAACAGGGTACATGCTTTGACTTTTACTACATTTTGTTCTTTTGTATTAAAAGCTTATTAGAAAAAAATCTTCAGTGCTTACTGACATATTCAGTTACACTCACATGTTCCTCGTAGGAAACCCTGTCTAGACACAAGAATATAACTGGGATTTTGATGGGACATCATTCATTACATCCACTCAGCTACACAACATGCCAGTTTTCTGCATTCTTAGTTGAGGAAATGAAGAGCATTGGTCAATATAACTTATATGGATGCCAACATTTTTAGGAAAAAAAGGTGGCTTGAAAACAGTCTTAGCATACATTTCTACTGTGAACAGATGGGGGTTAAATAATGTGAAGAAAAAGAAATCAACAATAAAGAAGAATCATCCAATGGCAGCATTAGGAATATAAACAGAGAGATCAAAACTTTATTTTTTTAAGTAAACAATTTGAAAGCATAGCCTCCAAGCTTCTGCACAGATATAATTCTATTATTTTTTCATCCTTATATAAACTATGTAGATGTTTTGACACCTAAAAAATATTTTTGCCTAAACATTGACCCCAGTGGAAAGTTATACATTTTCTCTGTAAAGGCCAGTTTGGCAAATATTAATTACTGTCTATGTTTATTAAAGCCATATAAAGTATATTTGAATGTCATACCAAATATCATTAACAAGGCAAGATTTTAAGGACAGGTATATGTTAATTAAAATACCTAAATTGCTGATTTTCAAATATACATGCAATGGATTTTAGGGACTATAGAACAGCATAGAAGCATATATTTATTTGCACCATGGGCTTTGTCTGAGAGGCCAAAACATGACCATGTCCTGTCCTGTGTCTTATTGCCTTGGAAATGGAAAATAAAGAGGTGGAGGTCAAGGGCCAACTTCTAAGAATACCTCCTCATAACAGAAGAAGACCTCAAAAGAGAGAGTTAGTAGCTAAAAAGCCATGACTACAGTTCATATGCTGCTATGTAATGATACCCAATGACAGAGCTCCACTTGGGGAAACATTCTGCAATGTATCTTTCTGCATTCCAATAAAGTATGTGTTATTTACCGTATGTAAAATAAAACATAAGGTACCTGCCTTGGAATTTGAATTGAAAGCCTACCGGGAAAAAATAACACATATCAGAATGAAACCAGCTGAATTTATTAACTTGCCACATGGCCCTCATTTAAACAAGCAAATTAATAGCTTGGCAATTCAGCTCCTTTTACTAACTGGCTCAGATTAATCCTTATTTTATGTCTTAGCCTGTAAGACTTCATAATACTCATGTGGAACACGTGCAATCAAAGCATTCAGTAGTGCCTTCTCAATTCTAAAACCAAAAAAGTTTTCTAGCTCTACTGGCTCCCGTCGAAGGGAAGAGTTTACAGTCACTTCACTGCCACACTCTTTACTCCTAGCGGTGGGTGGGGCATTCTGTATCACTGGCTGCACAATGAATTTTGCAGAAATCAGTGTGCGTGCAGAATTTCCCTTCTCCACCCGCCCACAACGAATGGACTGCAGAGATGATAACTGCCGCTAGGGGTTAGCTGGACCCAGCAGAACCCAGTCTGCAAAGAGAAGACAAGGCTGGGATTCATGTTCCCAGCAGCCGAAGTCCCAGCACCAGGAGGTTTTGTCATCTGGATTCCTGGGTTCTGGGAGGGCAGGGTCTGAGTCTAGGCCAGAAGGGGGCTGCAGATGGGCTCTGGGGTAGCATGAGAATGTCTGGACTGGGTGGGCATGGCTGTGCTTTGGAGGCTGGGGGGGAGCGTGCACATGTCTGTAATGGGGGACATGGTTGGGCTCTGGGGAGTAGAGTGTGTCTGGACCCCAGCTAGGCCCTGAGGGGAAAGGGACAGAAGCAGGAATTAGGCTGACGTGGAGGTTTCTTAAACTTTCTTCTTCTGGAAGAGAGAGAGAGAGAGAGAGAGAGAGAGAGAGAGTGTGTGTGTGTGTGTGTGTTGTTACAGACATACTTACAGACAGGTATTTTGAAATAAATTACCAAAGTAACTGCAAATGGTACAATTATATAGTATTTGTTTGACAAAATATGTTTGCAGAATTTTAAAATGCTGTGTGCAGAACTTTTAAGCGCAGACTCCTCCCCACCGCCTGCCCATCTCCGCCCCAAGAGTAATGCATTAAACACTCTCTTCCTTGGTGGACTTTACAACATTAGCATTCTCCATGAGAGTCAACCGTGAGGAAAGCCAGCCCCTGCATAGGCTGTTACTGAATGCAACCCCTTATCTGGAAAAAAAAATCAGAAACTCCAGTTCATAAGAAATGTGGAAAATATTTGCTTTTGTTACAAGGCAAAGCAAAAACAAATTTTAACCAGTTCTACTAATGAGGGCAGAACTGAACTTTTTGTATTGCCCACCAGGTTTGTTTTTAGTATGCCAGTGTGAAATGATGTAATAACATAAATACTTAACAAACTCCCTCTATACCATTTCCCCCAAACTATACAACTGTCGTTCTTGAATTATGTTAGATCAATGTCTGTATATTAACACTGACATTATATTGTTTATCACTTAGTACAGCACAAGCTTTACTATCAGGAATCCTCAGGGAACTGGGGATGCTGGATAATAAAATGTGCCATTTATTTGAGCTGGGGCCGGCATCCGCCACACTCTGTCCCCTCAGGCTGGGAAGCAGGCATCCACACCTTCTCCGCTAGCGCTGGCTGGGTAGCTGGCCTGCTCTGCTGGCCCTGGCCAGGTAACCAGCCTCACAGCAGCAGCTGCAGCAGTCAGCCTGGGCCAGGTAACTGGCCCCATGGCAGCCGGCCCCAGTTGGGTAACTGGCCATGTGGAATGCCAGTTAACCAAATGTGCCAGTTATCTGGTTGTCAGATAATTGGGCTTCTACTGTATATAGAAAGTATACTGATCCATTTTATGCCACTCCTGTTCTCAGCACAGCCCCTATGCTTGGGCTCATGCAGGGATCCTCAAAAGCCAGACTTACATCTATCTTCTTCATTCCCTGAGCTGAGAGAGCCCATGCCCACTCACAGTCACAGCCACAGTGTTTAGGGCCCCTTAATGCTACTCTGGGCTCTTTACCCAGCATAGAGAGGCCAAAATAAAAGTGAAGAGCTCAGCCCTAGTCCTCCAATTGACTCAACAGAGATACATCAGTTCACCATATCTGAGGCTCTGGCACAGAATGTATATACGAAGTACTCTAATGGTTATTTCCTCCTTAAGATCATTGAATTAATAAAATGCCATTGTACTTTTCAGCTATCCAGGTCAACCATACTATTGCAGTTGTCATAAACATGTGTTATGTTTTCATGCCAAAAAATCTCTATGAACACTTCCAAAAAAGAAAATATTGTGACACTCCTGTCTGAATGCATGTTTTTAATTCCTGATAAAATTAATGGGAGTGATACATGTAAATCAAGGAAGAACAGTGTGCATACAAAGAATTACAATTCTAAATAAATAACTAAGGTACCTTCTAGTAAGATTTCTCTTAAAGCACTAACTCCTATTATAAGCAAATCATCTGCAAAAAATCTTTTGAATATTTTTAGTCAGAGAAATGAAAAAAAATAATGTTAACTTTTAATTTGTTTTTTAATCAAAAAGGCTAAAGCTATTTTGGAGGAAAATAGTATAAAATGAGCGTCTCCCCTTCTGAGAGATGATGCATGCAACTCAAACCAACTCTCGCTTATCAAAATATAAACCCATGAAAATGTGGTGCAATGCAGAAATTGTAAGTATAGCAATAATGCTGTAATGAAGTCAGTGAACTGCATATTTCATTTTCAGACATACTCACTCAGAATATAAAAATTACATTAGCTTACCCTGAAAAAAATTTGTGGTTGTCATATATTTATAAAACATGTAACTAATACCATACTAAAGTCACCAACAGGGCTGCTGACAGGAGGAAGCAAAGTGGGCATCTGGCCCAGGTCTCAGGGCTCCTGGCTGCTGATGCCACAGCTACCTCCGCAACAGTGGGAACTCCTAGCCCTTTAAATCATTGCCAGAGCCCTGAGAGGCGTGCACATGGTGATACTGAAGAGCTGGCTTGGAGAGGCTATCTGCCAGCAATGCCTCTTCCACCTGAGGACCCTCCCTTGCCAGAGGCCCAGAGAAGTCTGTCCTGAGCCCTGGCCACCAACAATACCCCCAAAATCATTTTGTGTGTGTGTGTGTGTGTGTGTGTGTGTGTGTTTTCCTGTAACTACCTCCAGATTCTAAGACCTTTGCTTCAGCTGATTGGTACCTTTCATCACTAACGTTCTCCCTGAAGTCAGCAAGTAAAGTTCTGGCCTTGTTCAAGTCAGTGGCAAAACTCCCATTAACTTCAATGAGGCCAAAATTTTTCATCCGCTGAGACTATTTGTGGTGTATTTGTGCCCAACTTAATTATGGGTGTCAGAATCCAACTCTATGACTATAGCGTCCATTACTGAAATACAAAGGCTCAACTGTAAAGCTGTAAATGGATGTCACTGGAACTACAATCAATTACTGAAGCTGCAACTCATCCACAAAGTATTGTGTGCCATTGCAACATTCCAGTTCCATATTTTCCACAAAGCTGTCAAGGAAATTCAAACACCCTTGTGGTTTTGAGAGAGTATGTCTATACACAGCCTTTTTCAGAAATAAACTATTCAGGAATAGTTTATTTCGAAATAAAGCTGCTACACAAAAATGCATTTAGAAAAAAGCACTTTACTATTTTAACACACAGCATCTACACACAATAGAGCCTATTTTGAAACAGAGCCACTGGATGCACTATGGCATATTTCAAAATGGTCCCTATTCCCTGTCTAAACAGCCACTATTTCGAAATATCTATTTTAACGTAGGTGCTATTCCTCGCAGAATGATGTTTACCTATGTTGACATACAGCATCCGCTATTTTGAAATTATTTCAAAATAGCGCTTGTGTTGTGCAGGTGCTAGCAGAGTTCTTTTGAAATAACAGCTGTCATTTTGAAATAACTTTGCTGTGTAGACATACCAAGACTGAGCATTTTTAATAGCAGTTTCTAAACTGTGTGTCGTGCTCACATTTTTCTTTACAGGATGAAATGTCTGACCCTTATGAGCAATTTTCTAACACCTTTTCTTAATCTTGTGTTAGGAATTATAAGGCAAAGGAAAAGGGCGGCTAAAGTAATGCGTCCAAGCAAAGAAGGCCTTTGAGGATTTAGCACATACTACACCAAGCCACAAAATACACATTCTTAGTAATAACTGTCTATATTCCAGGCAAGTAATTAAAATCCTTTCTGGATAGATTACAAAGACCTAAAAATGCTAAACAACTGGCATCTCTTTGATCTTTCAGTGATGGATTGCACATGGAAGGCTTTGCAAAGAATTTGAGGGCGGACACCTGTGCTAATTTGTTCACAGGTTTTGGCAATGGGGGGATGGGCTAACTTTGGAGACATGTTGTTTCACTTGTATTTCCATTGAACTTCCATATTCTAAAATCTTCCGATGAAGAATGCTTTGATTTTTAATATAATAATCTTAGCTGGCATTTGGCTAAATTAATAAAGTCCTTTTTGTATGGTTTCTTATTATGCTTTAGGTTTTCTACCAATAACAGTTTCATCTGAATTCCTACACTACAGGAAATAAAACACTTTGCATCTACCTACTGATGTATATAACCCACCAGGACAAAAGAGAAAAATACAGTATGCATCTATATTTTATTTCCAAGCATTTTTAAAAGACTAAACACCATAAGCCATGCAATAAATAAAATCCTATTTCTCCCTGGTACTTTTTACTCCTCTGCTTTATGTGAGATGTGAAGCAAAGAATGCTATTTGTGATTAATTCTGATCTATGGAAATAGAAGACTATTTTTTATTGAGTATCCCTAATCTCTACCACGAATATAAATTTTCCCTCTACAGTGGGGCTGAGAGCCAGTATGAGCAAGGTGTGGGGTGAAGGGCCCTGTTCCACCCCTCTGGAAGGGGCAGAGCCTCAGGTGGAAGGGGCAGAGCTGAGGACAGTCAGCCCTTAGTGTCACCCAGAAACTACTCCTACCAGCCCTCAGAGTTGCATGGAGCGGTGCACCCGCAATGTTTCAAATGAGCCAGGGGCTCCAGCTGCTGCTACTGTCATGCTAGCAGCAGTGGCATCCCGGAGCTCCAGATCCCTTTGAAACACCTGGCCCCCGGGCATTTGGCCCTGGCCTTCCCCTGTTGGTGGGCCTGTCCCTTTGAAACCCAGCAAACTCTGCCACTTTGAAAAAGACTCATTATTTAAAAAAGGTTAATACTTTTATTCACAAATTTCCATCTGTGCAGTGAAACGTTCCCCTTAAAGAAGTGCGCTTTGGTCAGTGGGAGGCAGCAAATCCCTTGATAGCACAACTCTGAAAGGAGTCTGGGTAGGGAAGTCACTATTTAAGGGAAATTGCACTTATTTTCCCCTCAGTCGGTCACTCAAAGCACCCTCTTCAAGATTTCTCACTTCTCTTGGGCAGAGACCCAAGTCTGTCTTCCTCCTGACTGACATTTTTTAAGGCAGCACAGCTCCCTGTATTTCATGGTGATCTCCTTAGCAAGCCAGACTGCCTAAGCAGGCCAGTAACTATGCTTTGCATTTTCTCCAGAAGGCTATGTCCAGTACATTATACATTACCACACAGCTCCTTCTAAGCATGCACATTTATTCTCAGGGTAAAAGCATTAAAGAGAAAACACACTGAAACAATACTAAAGCTTACTCACTTAAAGATTTCCAGAGGTCACCCTGAACGACAGCCTTGACTCGATAGGCCTCAGTCCTTCAAAACCCATAATTGGCTACTTCTCATGGTTACAAATTCATCTGCAACCTAGATCTGAAATCATAAAATAGGCTGAACAAAGCAGCCATTTCTTTATACAGCTTGGGCTTTTGATCTTGGCCTTCTGTAAAAAGTAACCAGCGGACATATCTTCAAAAAACAAGTTTTTGTATAATCAGAACTGGGGAATTTGCATTAACTTCTCCCTAAGGAATCTTCAGGAAATCCATTTATCACTTCTCCCAAAAGTCCTTTCTTGCCTGGCACATTTTCAATATGTTCTTCTGAACTCCCAAGTTCCCACATCAGTCACATTCCTCCCTAGAGAGGTTATAGAAAATCCTTGCCCACAATAACACATGAACTTAATACGAGAAAGTCTTTAAATAATGTTACAGGACATTGCCATATCTGTCACAGAGAAGCAGAGCCTCTGTTGATTTCAAAGGTGCAGCTGACTTTAGATGCATAACCCCAAATGTCTCATCTGTGGGAGCAGAAGAGCTAAATTATAGTCTTAATATAGTGGACCATGTAGAGAAATCTAAGTTTCCTGTCCCCTTCTTGAAGAATCTCTGTTTCCTCTGTAAAATGGGAATTTATTTTCCCATCTATGTTATTCTAGAGAGGCAATCTGAATATTACTTAGTGATAACCATAAAGGGCACTGATGAGGAAAACACTGTAAAGTAACACTTGGGACTTCAGTGGTCTCAAGTGAAGGATTTTGCTGGAGCAGGGGAAGTTAATGTCCTAGTCCCGAGCACCCACTCCCCACCACCTCACGCTGTCCCTCTAGGCACAGCTCTCTCGCTCTCCATCTGCAGGTCACCACCACAGCACACCCCTCTGGCCCAGCCACAGTGGTCCAGCCCCACCCAAGGCTGCTGAGGGATATTTGTGCTCTGGCCATGGTGCCCTGCCCGGGGCTACCAGGGAAAGCCAGCGTTCCAATCCCAGGTCCCCACCCAGGGCTGCTGGGGGAAGCCCGCACTCTGGTCCCAGTGCCCCATGGAGGGCTGCCAGAGGACACTACCTCCAGCCCAGCCTTGCTGCCCCACCTGTGGGGCTGCCAGCTGGTTGTCCGCCTGCCCTGGCTCTCTGCTCCATGAACATCCCTTGTCCTGCTGGACAAGGTATGTTGCAGGATGAGAGAATGCTGGTTTTCGGAGGTGCAAACCATAGTATTATTAGATTAAGACAATCGTGCTGAAAGTTATCAACTATAAGACACCTCAGAATAGAAGCATGTAAATTACATCCACGGTAGAAAGCAGAGTGAGGAGAAAATAGAAAAGTACATTCAGAAATGTCTAAGGCATACTCCAGTCACAGGAACCAAAGCAGAGCATCTTTGCTGTCACCCACATTTCCACAAAAGCCCACAGAAACAGAACAGATCTGCTCCTGTGCCCCAACAGAAATTATTTGCTAAAAGAAGATGGCAAGATGGTTTGAAGTGGATTTCTCACCAAATAGTAAGTCATCAGTTGTTACTGAGAAGATGAAAGCTACGGCAGTAAGGATGGAATTCCACAATAACTGATAACAGAGCACAGTTCAGCTGTAAAAAATTTCAGCAATTCACCAGCATATGGGACTTAAAGCATATTGTGAGTGCCTCTAATCATTACCTTCAGAGAAATAAATGTGCAGAAAAAGCAGTTCAGACTGCAAAAATACTATGAGAAAGCTTATGATGGAAGAGTAGAGTAATATTTAGCAACACCAAATCAGGAAGATAAGCAAGAAGAATAAAATTCTGTATAATCCAGAACAAAAACTGATGGAGACATGAACTAAACCCAATTCAAAGCCCACTTAAATTAACTGTAAGAACCCCATTTATTGCAATGGGCTATTGATCAGCTCCTATATGAGAGCTATTTTTGCCCCTTCTCCTCCCAATATTAACTAGAAAGTTTAGTCCAATAGTTTCCAATTTGAATACTTAAAGTTAAGTCCCTGAATTCATATGTAGATACCTGAATTTAGGAGATGATCATCTGCAGCCCCTATTACCTGTAGTGGCATTTGTGGGTGCTCAACGCTTCAAAAAATTCAAGCTATATTTACTTAAGTTAGTTAGTTAAACCTGTGAACCCCAAGTGGGGCATAGGTCATCCACAAGGCTCCTCCACCTGGTTCTATCTTGGGCAATGGCTTCAATCTGGCCCCATGAATATCCCAGTTCTTGTACTTCCGTGACTGTAGATCTC
Organism: Carettochelys insculpta; assembly: GCF_033958435.1. Taxonomy (NCBI): domain Eukaryota; kingdom Metazoa; phylum Chordata; order Testudines; family Carettochelyidae; genus Carettochelys; species Carettochelys insculpta. Next base: position 145,480,471 of record NC_134137.1, read on the forward strand.
CTCCATGCTATTCGGGGTCTTCCTGAGCTGCGTTTCCCCTGAGGATTCCATTTTAGGGCACGTCGAACAATGCTGGTTGGGGATTTCCTCAAAGTATGTCCCAGCCATCCCCATTCTTTCCTTTTTATTAGGATCCCCACTGGCTCTTGGCCTGTTCATGTCCACAGATGTTCATCGTGACTTTGTCTTGCCATCTTATTTGTAATATGTACCTCAGGCATCTATTCAAAAACATTTGCAGTGTGCGTGTTGAGGACTTTGTGCTGCGCCATGATTCACAGGCATACAGCAGGACGGACTTTACTTTGAATTGAAGATTCTCAGCTTTGTTTCAACAGAGATGTTGTGTAATCTCCATACTGGCCACAGAGTTTGAAATGCTGCTGTGGCTTTGCCTGTCCTGGATTTGATGTCTAGGTCAGTACCACCATCTTTATCCACAACACTACCGAGATAAGTAAATTGTTCGATGTCTTCTTGGGTCTCTCCCCCTAAAGTGATGCTGTCTTGTTTAGTGTGGTTGACCCTCATAGTTCTAGTTTTACATCTACTGATTTTCAGGCCTGCCTTTGAGGCAGCGCTATCCAGTGCTGCAACTTTGCTGTCCATATGCTCACGCCGATGTGCCAGGAGAACAATGTCATCCGCAAAAATCGATATCCTCTAAGTGCCTAACTATAAATTCAGAATCTTAATTTTAAGCACTTGGGTTTGCAACTTTTGGCCTTCAAGCTGAGAAAAAACTGCAGAGTTAACAGCACAAAATTTTGTCTATATAATATATGTAGCATGGGCAGCAGCAGAAAAAGCATCTCCCAATTTCCTTGCCATTACACCTCAAGTTTGTACTGGTGCAACAGGCTTTAGGGTAATTCACTGCTCATCCGCATTACATTCCTTGCCTTGCTGTGACTACTGTGCAAGACATCTGACTGTCCACAGGGAAGAGGACTGAGGCCACCAATTTATTTTACATTAACTGCCAGACAAATGTTTATATTGTTTAAGTCTCTCTTAATACAAACTGTATATGAACTAGCGACCTGCAAATGACCCTTTTTGTGTCCTGTCTTAATCAATCTCCTGAGCCACATGGGCATTAGGGCTACTGTTAGACTAAATGTCAAATCACCAAAGGGAATTCAAGCAAATTCCAGGCTGTAAATGAACAAGGCATGCACATATACCACTACTGCTTTTCAGTGCAGAGCCTTAGTCCCAGGATATTAGAGAGACAAAGTGGGTGAGGTAATATTTTTTAATTGGGCTGACTTTAGTTTTTGAGAAAGACAGGCTTTCTAGCTTACAAAGAGCTTTTCTTCAAGTCACTTCTGTGTAAGTGTAATACCAAAAGGTGGAACTGAACCTAGGACTGCTCGAGCTTAGCACATGAGCTTCTACCACATGAGCTAAAAGGTAGCCGGTTACTAGTTAAGGCTGTAGAGGACACTCAGATTTCACCACAGAATTCACCCGGCAGCACTATCATTTTCTTCTTCATGAAGACATTTAATCAACAATTATGTTTCAGAAAACTATAATTTACTGTCTTTAAATGTGTACTATATGTTGTAAACATAGCTACACAACCTTATCTGTTATGTAATCCAAAGAAACCTACATTCATTTATTTTCAAGAACTCTCATTTAAAATGCCTCTGCAAGAAAGGCTTCTGTGTCATCCAGAGCACCAGCCCCTTCACATTCCATGCTCCTTTGTCTACTCCAACAGCTTTAGGAGGCATTTGACCAATAACTTCCCCACTATGGATATGTACCACCTCCTCTCCCCAAAGGAAACAGACATTTCTGAGGAGTAGCTAATGCTGAAATCAGAAGCATTAATTTGCAGTGAAAAGTAGTCACTGATGGAGTTATTCTGTGTAAAAAAGCTGTTTTCCCAGTTGTTCCCCACTCCAACTCAAGCACATCCCCAAAGTACACCATCCAAATCCAACCTTTATTCCATCAGCTGTTTGGTCCCCTCTCTTTTTACTCTCCTTCACACAGCACAGAGGAGCATATTTGGCCCAATATCATGAAATTATTGTTGATGAAGCAGCAGACAGCACTTAGATATCAAGACTGGAGAGTAAATCTGTTGGAAGTATTTTTATTACACCAGTTTTATTACACCAAAAAATGTGTCAACCAGTTAGTTTTCTCCATATCCTATACCTATGCTCGTTTCAAATCCTCACACAGTTCGGAAAACATAGCTACCAGTTTACTATCTTGCCCCTGGTGCCAGCCTACTTATGCTCAAATTTACTCAATTGATCATTCTCTTGTATTGCAGAAATAAAGCTGGTGATGTCTGGATATACAGGCAATGAACAGAGATGGTCAAAAAATTTCCAGTAGAAAAGATTTACAGGAGTGTATTTCTTTTATCAAAATTTCATTTGGTAATGTTGAAATACTGCACTTCAACTTTATCATTTCAAGTCTGCTAGAGAATATAATATAAATGTCAACCTATTTTTAACTCTTATAGTATAAAATTATATAATCAACACAATAAAGTTAAAGTAGGCTAGAATATTTTGTTCCATAAAATTTTCCAAGATTGTAACTTTGCATCCTGATTTGGGATGAACTAAAATTTCAAAATCTCAAAAAATCCCAGCAAGCCAAATTTTCTTTCTTTCTTTCTTTCTTCAGTCAGCTTTGGCAAAAAAACAAAAACCAAAACAAAACAAAAAAAAAGTTGGCAGTTAAATACTTCAAGCTTTGCTTAAGCATTAAATTGCCCATAAAGCTATTTTTTGCCTTATAGGTAGCTAGTAACACATTGCCCTGTAAGTAGTTCAACTAAAATATTTTCAAAGAAAACTGAGCCTCATGCTTTGAAAAGAAACGTCTCAGCTTTATTTGGTATTCACGTTCCACAAATGTCTCAGCACCTTTGCAGGAGCAGGAACCAATTATCTTACAGCAAATCTGTACTGGACTCTTATTATCTGTTTCATATGACAATTGACAACAGATGGATTACTTTTTCTTTCCCCTGCAATAAGCTTCCAATATGTTTACACCAATAGTTACAGGTATTTGTGTATGATCCGCTTCTAAACATCACAGAACATGAATTGCCATCAGTTCTTCTGTCAGGCTATGTCTACATGGCGATTTGTATTTGCATTTGTATCTATATTTCCATCCCAAAATAGCAACACTGAGACTTTTCCCCATGCTCAAAATAGCACTGACTTTTCAAGTAGAGTATTCCAGTTCTGGTACCCCTTGTCATATGAGGAGTAAAGGAACTTTCGGAATAGCTACTTATTACAAAATTCAGTGTTGTCTGGATGGCACCAATTTCGGAATAAGGAATTTCAAAATAATTTATGCAATTTGCATAGTGTAAATTGCATAAATTATTTCAAAACCAACTCACTGTGTAGACATAGCCTCAGACACTTGTTGTTCAGGCAAACCTTTCTCTAGCTGTAACATTTTTATCATTGTCAGTTGTCAAGTGTTCATCTTGAGGAAAAGTACAATAGAAAGGGACAGGAAGAGACTGATGGTATGAAAGAAATACCCTGAATAAAAAGGAGAAAAAATTATGTTTGCTAATGAGAGAGTTCCAGTCCTCAAACACAGCTCCTCCATCATTACTGCTTGTTTCAGGGACACAGCTGGGCCTTGCACTTAAGCAACCTTCATAAAGAAAAGTGCAGTAATGTCCTTCTAATAAGACAAGGGAAATGATAGCCAAAATGAACAATAAACAGGTCTACCATCTCCGGTTCAAATAGTGTTTTCAGACCTCATAAAGTGAACGTCAAGAAAACCCCATCAAAACACTGAATTTCAGCCTGGGGTGTTTCCCTCAGATTGTTCCATCAGGAAAATAGAGCTTGCAGGATGTGATGAACTGATTGGGATGAGGCCCACCAAGCCAGATATCTGTTGAAGAAATTCAATTGCCTTGACAAGCTAGCTCTCTTGTACCATTTCCTGGGCTCCTGCTCCCCACAGCAGCATGGCTACCTCCAGTTCCAAAATATTTATGAACCATGCCAAGGAGAACTTGGGGGAGGGAATGGGTAATGTGGCTGAACTTGACCATCCTTCCAGTCCTAGCCTTGCCCATCCAATTATGACCCTTCATAAATCTCAGAGCACTGGATTTATGGGGAGAGTTTTGTATAGGAGCAAAGGAAAGGAAAAGAAAAATATGATATAGAACCTCTCTTTTCCATTTTCAACTGGTTTTGCTCCTCCCTACTCAGGATAACATAAGGGAGAGTATGGATATAATCTACATCTGTCTCCCTAGGAGGGTAGAGACAGCAAGTGATCCCTCTGTCTCAGTCACAAAATATCACATCATGTTAATTGGAAAAAAACACACGCTACAATGTTTTCTCTTCTGAAAACCGATATCTGTCCCCTGGGTGACCAAGCTCTAAACATGATAAATTCAATTAAATTAATCAAGTGAATTTTTTTCTATTTTTTATTATTATAACCTTTCTTGAATGCTCAGCCCTTCCAAATTTCCTCCTTTTAACCCACACAAAGGCTATATCTACACTAGCCAAAAACTTCGAAATGGCCATGCAAATGGCCATTTCGAAGTTTACTAACGAAGCGCTGAAATACATATTGGGACAATGGGGGCAAATAAAAACAAAAGGGCTCAGGGAAGTGAGACAAGGTGAAGATCGGGTCCCTGATTCTGCAACTGATGTGCATGAACAGATCATTTGATCCATGCAAAGCCCCACTGACTTTAGTAAAACTGCACACATGCAGGGGTTTGCCAAGATGGCCTCAGCTGCAGGATTGGGGCACTTGTTTAAGTCAAGAGAGGGTAAGTAAGGCTGAGGTGGTGGAAGTGAAGTTTGGATGAGCCACGCGGCGGCGAGCCGTGTCAATTTCGAAGTGCCACGGCTGCTCACATGCTAATGAGGGGCTGAATGTGTATTTCAGCGGTTCATTAGTAAACTTCGAAATGGCCATTTGCATGGCAACTTCAAAGTTTTTGGCTAGTGTAGACATGGCCAAAGAAACCTAGCCACATCACCTTCACAATCAAACACCTACCCTGTCTCCCTGCTCAGTTCTTAGTAACCTCACATGGATTTTTTCTCATCACATTGCTGCTGTCAGAATGTTCTCCTCTGCAGTTGAGGAACAAACACCCTTCCACCATCTCAGCCTTACTTACCCTCTCTTGACTTAAACAAGTGCCCCAATCCTGCCGCTGAGGCCATCTTGGCAAACCCCTGCATGTGTGCAGTTTTACTAAAGTCAGTAGGGCTTTGCATGGATCAAATGATCTGTTCGTGCAAATCAGTTGCAGAATCAGGGACCCGATCTTCACCTTGTCTCACTTCCCTGAGCCCTTTTGTTTTTATTTGCCCCCATTATCCCAGTGACTCACTGCTTTCACTTCTTTTATCAAACTGCTTTTTGTAACATATACCATAGACTGGCCTCTGCTCTGTATTTTTTTAGTTCTATAGCGAGTTTTGAGTTACAGTTTCTTTGCAAAAATGTACAAAGTAAAGTATGTGTGTTATGCACAGTTTGCATGCGACGGCATGGTTAATTTGTGAATCTGAATTCCACATTAGCCACATAGGTCTCAAACTGACAGGCTTAAATATTTGACACAAGACTTGAACACAAGTAACAGAGACTCGAAAGAAGATTCACAGTCCAACAAACAGCAGAGGAATAAGCTTGAAGTGAGGAGAATTAGCTCCTCTGATGTATATCAAGCTTACAATACCTCAATGATCTGGCACCATTTTTCTGTGCAATAAGAATTGTACTGTGGTGTGAGGGAAGTACATGAATCAAATCAGTATTCATTACTAGAGTCCAAATTGCTCACCTTTAGTAATCTCAGAGGGGCAGCCATGTTAAGTCTGCAGCTTCACAGATAACAAGTAATCCTGTAGCATCTTAAAGACTAACAAATATAGTTATTAGGTGATGAGCTTTTGTGAGTAAGACCAACTTCCTCAGATTCCCAGTAGAAAATTAGAATCCCTAGATTACCCACCAAAGCTCATCACCTAATAAATACATCTGTTAGTCTTCAAGGTGCTGCAGGACTGTTTCTTATCAGTTTTAATACTCAGTCCATCGTATTGAAATCACTGTTGTGGTCCCTTCTGAGTACTCATAGATGATGAAAATAAAAGACCTTTTCCTGCTCCAACTGAAGCCAAGAGAAGCTCTTGTCCAAACACTGGGCTGCATTTTCAGAGGAAGTGGATAGTGAGAGCTGCTGGAGTGCAGGGCCTCTTGCAAACCAGCCCATCTCAGGCTATACTAGTTTCTATATACACTGGGCTTTTGCTGTGCATAAACCCAAGAAAAGGAAATGTAATCCTATATATGTTAGCTTAATTGTGAGCTCTATTAAAACTCAGTCTTCGCTCACTCCTTTTTTTTTTCTTTTCTTTTTTTAAACTAGAAAGGGGAGCTGCCATTTTCCAAAGAGCTGAAATTAGTTATATTGCTGGTACTAATAGGCAAGATCTCACCAAAGAATTTTTCAGATTTTATTTTCCCCCTTGAAACATAAAGCTGGTAGAACTCCCATGAAGCATGGAGATTTTATTATTTCTTATTTGGATGCATTTCTTTGCTCACCTAAGACTCAGTGAATTCACTGTGAGATTGGGGTACTTAAGGGCTGTGGATCAGGGCCCCAACTGTGTAAAAATGTAAAATTATAATTTTAAAAGCTATTCTTACTGAGCCCATAGTAGAAATGTTAGCTATCACTATACTAATCAACATATTTCCATCAAAATATTAGAGGGGTAGGGGTCTGAGATTATTCTAAATATATTGTAAAAAAAATAGCATCCCTAGCAGAGAAAACAAAAATAAATACATTTTTGTGAAGTTTACAATTCTGTGTGTGTTGCCACTGCAAAAGCAACACTCAAGTTACACTAACACTCACAATTTCCATGGTTATATTGTCCCTGATGATGTTAGGACAGGATGTTGGGATGTCTACTTTTTTTGCATAAATTGTGATAATTTCTGTTAATTAAAACAGATACATTAACCTGAGTTCTATGCATGCCCACATAAAATAATATTTACTAAATAAAAACAGGGAAAATGTAATGTTCTAACATTTAAATAGGGTGCCTCAAACCATCAAGGTTACCCATATGCACACACAGGATGAAAAATTAATTCACAGAGGTCTTTAACAAAAGAGGAAAATTGTTTATTTTTAGAAAATGAAAATTCATCCAGTGAGTTTACTCACTTTTAGCCTGAAATGACTTAATAGGAACCAAGTAACTGTGTATGCCCCCCAAAGAAGTTTTCAGAAATAAAATGTCACCTGATCTTTAACTCAAGTTTTGGAAATAAAATGAATGTTAAACAATAAGGAGTCTGTATTTTTATGGAGTATTTTTTTCTTTCAACTGAAACATTACCACACCTGTTTGAATTCTTTTCTAATACTTTATAAAAGCTGAGCTGTTACTGTTGCATAAAGTTCAGTGTTAAAATATACCTTTGGTTTTCGGTTTCCTCATAAAACCTATTTTGCAGATTCAAACATTCCCTGCTTGTATGTTTTATGTGCATAGATAATATAAACTTATCATCTAGATAATATAAATAATGTGAACATTCAAAGATCATAAGCTTAATCTATCAGCCAAAATTTATGCTGCACGAGCCTTAATAATAATTAATAAAAAACAAACATAATTTTGTTTCAGTATTACCAGGAGGCATCAATGGATATCAGACCCCTATTTTGTACTAATAGCTACAGCATACATACACTGTAGTAAAAAACAGTTCCTGTCACAAAGAGCTCATAGGCAAAGAAAGGCAGGCAAAGGACTGAAGAAAGGGAACATTATCTTTCTCATGTTACACAAAGAAATTTAGGCCAACAGTGTCAAAGGTCACTAGGGGTTTGCAAATAACAAGCAGTTCTGTGGCAGGTGAGAGACTTGCAAATTTATTAAGCCATGAGCTTTCAGGGGTAAAACTCCCTTCCTCAGATGAAAAAAGGGATTTGAGGAGCTGTCTTTTGTGGTCGTCTGATTTAAAATGCCCCAAAGGGGCCTGATTTTCAGAAGGCAGGTGCTTAGCACCTTCTGAAAATCTGCTTCAAGATTTTCAAACAGGACACCCAAAAATTGAGTCACCCATAATCATTAGTCATTTTTTAACTTTCAGGCACCACCAATTTGGCCAACGTCACCAATAGCCTGAGCCACAGCCAAGAACTGAACCTATTATTCCTTAGCCCCAGTCCAGCATCTTAGCTATAAAACTGTCACTCTAAGCTATATACAATAAGCTGCTCTGATCATTTTTTTTCCTTCTGAATACACTAGATTTATCAGCCATTTATAGCACCAACTTCAAATACATATCATTAAAAATGAAAACAGCACCGGGACCAATGATTTAAATTACACACTCCATTGCCAAGGATTACTTTGATATTACTGAAACCATCAGAAAAGGTGAAATTTACTCAATGGCTGTGTTTACACTAGCATCCTCTTTCGAAAGAGGCATGCAAATGAGCGAAATCAAAATGCAAATGAGGTGTAGATTTACATATCTGGTGCCTCATTTGCATATTACTCTTTCAAAACAGCATCTTTTCACAGAAGAAAAGCAGTACAAACACAGCTCTTTCCAAAGTAAACCCCATCTTCAAAAGAATTCTTCTTCCCATTTTCAAAATAGGAGGATGCAAATGAGGCACCAGATATGTAAATCTGCACCTCATTTGCATTTTCAATTTCCTCATTTGCATGCCTCTTTCAAAAACAAATGCTAGTGTAGCTACGGCCAATGCACACTGGTTAACAGAGACATATATTGTGCCAAGGAGTAGGGTTGGCCCTCTGCACAAAGGAACTTTCAATCAAAATATTATAAGGAAAGAAGTTTCTGTTGAGTGTCTCATTTTAATTATACCAATGGCTCAACAATGAATACCAATTGTGTCATGCTACTAATTTGCTTCCTTTTCAATCCAAAATAAGCATGGTATTTACGTGAAGCTGTTTATTCAACATCCTTTCAGCATCATTGGTCTGTAAGACTTATCCAATGCTGAAATGTATTATACTTTTAATTACCAAAGATGGAAGATTTCTCAAGCCATTTCCATTAAATACATTAATAAATTCTGTCAAAATGTTTGTTTCTTGAGTCACTATGGTTCCTGTCCTGCAGGCAATATTCTCATTGATTTCAGAACTAGAAGATGAGCTCTTACAATGATTTCCCTCTTTTCCCCATGGACTTTCCAGTTCAGTCCATCTCAGATTATTGCTGTCCAGCTGAAAAATTAAGACTGTTTATTTTCAATCCACTAGGGATGCATAGATACACACCTGCATGGAGCAATCGGCTCCTGTAACAAAAAGCTCGTCCTGCTGAGCCTTTTTCTTTCCAAAAGCACAGCAGGAGTGGCTGAAGTTAACAATAAAACAAAGAGGGCCATCTGCTAGATGAACAGCACTCTCACCCAACACTATCAATAGAGGGAGAAAGTGAAAATTCAAAATGTTACCATCAGGATTGTTTATGCCAAGCCACAAGTTTTCTAGGAACAGACAAATAAAAATACACCGGCTATGTCTACACTGCATGTTTTTTTCAATGTCCCAGGGTCGAAATAAGTATAAGTTGAAAAATCGCATTCACACAGCAACATAATTGTGAAATGGAGTGTCCTCATTTACAGCCCACAGTTTACAGTCACAGCACTGCAAAAGGGGCATTCACATATGACAATAAAAGATGTGCTTTGCTCAGACACATTCATTTTTGATCTTAAAAGGGGCAGAGTCAACAAAAGTCATTCACAGAGCTGAAGTTATTATTTTGAGGCAAAAGCCCTCATCTCAACTTTTCAAGCATGGCAGTGTAAGCACACCATGGATTTGGTTTTGAAGGGGTTTTTTTTTCTACAGAAAAAGGGATTTGTTCCAAAAAAATAAAAAACTCCGCAAATGTAGTTAAGTCGACAGTCCATGCCTAGAAGAGTTCAGCATCTTAGATGTATTGTCATAAAAACAAGATAATAACATGAGCAACAGGAACAGGCACTATGGTCCATAAGAGGCAAGGGAAGAAATGGGTAACAACAGTAAACTACATCAGGGGATTTCAAACTCTGGGTAGTGGCTCATCATGGTTAGCCACTGGCAGCCATGACATGTTCTGTTTACCTGAGCTTCCGCTGGCATGGCTGCTCGAAGCTCGCAGTAGCTGCAGTTTGTCATTTGCAGCCAATGGCAGCTGTGGGAAGCATCATGGACCAAGGCATCACTTCTTGCAGCTCCCATTGGGTGCGTCTACACTAGCCGGTTACCTCGAAGGAGCTGGCACAACATCGAAATAGCACGCATCACGTCTACACGCGCCATGAGCTATTTCGATGTTGAAATCGATGTTAGGCAGCGAGACATCAAAATCGCTATTCCTATCCAAAGATGGGAATAGCACCCTGCTTCGACATTCAACGTCAAAGTAGGGTGTGTATAGACGATCTGCATCCCGCTATGTTGAAATAGCAGGGAGGTAGACATCGAGCTGGACAACTGGGAAGAACTAGCAGACGACCGCAGCAGATGGAGGCAGGGGTTACACAAGGGCCTTCAGAAGGGCGAGATGAAGATCAGACAGCTAGCAGAGGAGAAGCGAGTGCACAGAAAGCACAATAAGGACTTGCCAGACACCCACTACATCTGCAAGAGATGCAGCAAGGACTGTCACTCTCGTGTGGGTCTTCATAGTCACAATAGACGCTGTAAATGAAGTCCTCAACTGAAACTTTAAAGGGAGCGATCCATAGTCTATGCAGACTGAAGGATGCCTATTACTACCATGGCGGCCATCAGCTGAGAGGTTGAGAGATGCTCTATCCAGCCCCTGTGGGGCTGGATGGTCGCCGCGTGCAGCAGCCCTTAGCCCAGGACTTCTGACTGCTGCTGCTGCTGCTGCTGCTGCTGCTGCTGCTCCTGCAGCTGGGGGTCTATGCTGCGTACATGGGGTCTGCAACTGGTTGTTGGCTCTGTGGATCTTGTGCTGTGCAGGGCAAGTGTGTCTGGGAGGGGCCCTTTAAGGGAGCAGCTTGGGGCTTTTCTGGCCCCTTATTTCAACGGGGAGCACTTGTATGTGTGGACGCTCTGCATTTCCTTCTGGGGTGGTTCCTTTCGATGTTCCCCATTGCTACTTTGATGTTGAACGTCAACGGCACCAGCCCTGGAGGATGTGTAGATGATACATGTCGAAGTAGCCTATTTCAATGTCCCTACTTCGAAATAGGCTACTTCAATGAAGTGTGCTAGTGTAGACGTAGCCATTGACTGGGAAGGGCAAGCCACAGCCACTGGGAACTGTGAGCAGCTATGCCTGCAGAAGCTCAGGTAAACATTCCCTTTATTTAATGGAAAGAAGGATTCTTTCGAAGATGGGGTTTACTTTCGAAAGAGCAGTGTCTACTCTGGTACTCTTCTTTCAAAAGAAGCTCTTTCGAAATCAGAATATGCAAATGAGGTGTCAAATATGCAAATTTACACATCATTTGCATTTTCAATATACCACTTTCGAAAGAGGAATGCAAGTGTAGATGCACCCTAAAAGACCCTATGATAATAATGTAACTGAGAGTAGTCCAGAAGCGGCTTTAAGTCTCTCTGGTTGCGTCTGCACTACAAACTTACTTCGAAGCTAACTTTGAAGTAAGCCATTACTTCAAATTAGCCTGCAGAGCATCTACATACACTTTCCCTTACTTCAAAGTTAACTTCAAAGTAAGGGAGGCCAACTTTGAAATTTAACTTCAAAGTTAAGTGGGTATAGATGCTCTATATCCCTTCTTTGAAATAAGGGGTCTGCCAAGGAGGTGGCACCCCCTCGAAAATGGAGACAGTCTGGTCAGCCCAGTCAGGGCTCTATGGTCCCTGACAGCCATCTTAAAGAAAACAGCTCCCCGGCAACCCCAGGCAGGAAGCTCCCACTCAGACTGCCCCTGCTCGAAGCACCAGCCTACCTACGCATCCTCTGGCCACCATGACAGCATGTCAGAAACCCCCTTCCCCCTTCCCAGGGGCCTCAGACAAGGAGTCCAAGGGCTCAGAGTGCCCAGGCAAGGCCTGTGCAAGGAAGGGACTCTCCTGGACTGAATGTGAGCTGAAGGACCTCCTCGCTCTATGAGGGGAGGAGGAAGTCCTTCGTCAAACTGCCACTCGCCACAGAAACTCTGAGGCCTTTGACCAGCTGGCCAGCAGCCTCACTGCTCAAGGCCACCCTGACCGCACTGGCAGCAGCATGCAAATAAAAGTAAAAGAACTGAGGCAGACCTACATCAAGGCCTGTGACGCTGCCAGCCAGTGGGGGGCACAGCCCATCCACTGCCCCAACTACCAAGAGCTACACAGGTTCCTGGGGCCGAGGGAGTCGGCCACCCCAGAGCATGCAGTGAACACCGCTGCTCTCCCTCACCCCCCGCAGACAGCAAGGATTAAGCTGATGAAGATACAGGAACATCATATAATTTGTGGCACTGACTCATTGAATGACCTGGGACATTTTTAATTAAAATCCAAGATTCTTCTTCTTCTCACTATCAATCATCTAGCAATATAGTCATGTCTAGACAGAAATCAAGAGGCTAGGTTGCAGCAAAAAGGTTGGTCCTCTGGTTATGACATTGAACTAAGACACAGAAGTTGAGGGTTCAGTTTACTCTGTGACCTTGGACAAGGCAGCTTAGGTTTAATGCCAATAATATCTTAGCTGGTTTTGGAAATCTCAGCCCTACTTCTCTGGTGCCTCAGATCCTCGTTTGTAAAAAGGTAGTAATATAGCCTTCCATTTCTCCCACTTTGTCTGTCTTGTCTATATAACTAATGAGCTCTTCAGAACCAGGACTGTCTTTTACTATATGTATATATTGGACCTCAAAGTCAACAGAGGCCTCTAGAACTGTGTCTACACGTGCAAGCTACTTCAAAGTAGCGGCACTAACTTCAAAATAGCGCCCCTCACAGCTACACGTGTTGGGTGCTAGTTCGATGTTAACATCGATGTTAGGCGGCTAGACGTCGAAGCCGCTAACCCCATGAGGGGATGGGAATAGCGCCCTACTTCGACGTTCAACGTCGAAGTAGGGAACGTGTAGTCGTTGTGTGTCCCACAACTTTGAAATTGTGGGGTCCGCCATGGCGGCCATCAGCTGAGGGGTTGAGAGACACTCTCTCTCCAGCCCCTGCGGGGCTCTGTGGTCACCATGTGCAGCAGCCCTTAGCCCAGGGCTTCTGGCTGCTGCTGCTGCTGCAGCTGGGGATCCATTCTGTATGCACAGGGTCTGCAACCAGTTGTCGGCTCTGTGGATCTTGTGTTGTTTAGTGCAACTGTGTCTGGGAGGGGCCCTTTAAGGGAGTGGCTTGCTGTTGAGTCTGCCCTGTGACCCTGTCTGCAGCTGTGCCTGGCACCCTTATTTCGATGTGTGCTACTTTGGCGTGTAGACGTTCCCTCGCAGCGCCTATTTCGATGTGGTGCTGCGCAACGTCGACGTTGAACATCGACGTTGCCAGCCCTGGAGGATGTGTAGACGTTATTCATCGAAATAGCCTATTTCGATGTTGCTACATCGAAATAAGCTACTTCAATGTAGGCTTCACGTGTAGACGTAGCTTAGATGGCACATTGTATTCCAAATACATATAATGGAAGGTTACTTTAAAACAAACTTTACTTAAAGACAAATAAATTGAGGCAAAGGCTGGAAAAGATCTAGCTTCTGAACTTCCAACTGTAGGTTCAAATTTAATTTTAATAAATTACTGCACTTATACATAAATCTTTCTTCAGAAATAAAGCTCCCACCACTTAGCCCTTCTTACTTGACATCTGTAAATGTGGTTGTTAAATTGTAAACCCTTCACAAAGTAACACAGGCCTTGAATACCATCTCAGTAGTTTTCCCAGAAAACACAACATCCAAAATCCTAATTGTTTCAAAGTTGAGGCTATAAAGTTCTCCTTACGTTCATTCCATTGCCTTTGTGACACCCACTGTAAATACATCTTAGCTTAATTGATGGTCTCTGAACTATCACTGTTTATATTAATCTTGGAGTTACTTGAGCAAGAAGATAACAGTTAATGTTTGTTGTCCTGTCATATCTTGGATGTCACTCAACTAAATGGATGCAGACTAAATGGAAACACATTCTTACAGGGGCTAGCAGAAATTCCAACTCCAGCTGCACTTGTTTGTTCATGAACTCTTGTTAGCTCCTCTGACAGCAAGTGTTCATTCAGAGCACTGCTGTAGTCCTCCTCCTATGTTTTATATTTGAGCAGCCAAGTTAATAATCCCGGCCACCCTCAGGCAAGAAGGAAGCGTGGGATAGCATAGCTTGACTTTACGTCATCCCAACCTCCAGTAAAACTGGGAATGATATCTGGAGAAGCAAATTTCTATGGCGCTCTTTTTTTCCATTCCACCCTCCACAGATTTATATCTGTGGAAAGAACTGTAGGGCCAGCTCCTGTACCTGAGAGATTCCAGGGATTAGTCTGTCAGCATAATCTGAGCAGTTATTCTGGGCCTCTGCATTAATTCCCTGGTTTCTGGAAAAAGGACATTCATGGAGCTGCACTGCTCTCTGGGCTTGACTGCTCTGGCCAGGAATTTCAACAAAGAGATAACAGCCCCAATCAACAGTAAGTCGACAGAACGCAGTGCTTTTGTCAACAGCCATACCCTGCTCGCCAGGAGGAAGAACGCCAATGTTAACAGAGATCTGTTGACAAATTGCCAGTCTGGAGATTCCTGGGAGCCTTCTGTTGACAGAAAAGGTCTCCAGGGCATCACGCAGCTGCTCCAGCAGACACCCTGTCTGCTGCAAGCAGCACTCTATGGTTCCTGTCTCTGGCCATTCTTCAAGCTTCAGGGAGCCTGGGAAACCCCATGGCAGGAAGCTGAGAGCGTGTAAGCAGCAGAGTAATACTTTGCTCTAGTCAATGCCCTGAGAGCCACGCCATCTCTCTAGCCACAATGGCAGAGGCCTCACAAGACCCCAGGGGAACCAGCCTGAGGTACTCCAGAAGCCATCCCAGGGCAGCAAGAGGCAGAACCACCCCGACCTCCAGACCAGGGCCGAGGTCCTAGCCCTTCTGGACCTGTGTGGGAGGAAGAGACCCTCCAGAACTAGATGGCCAAATGGCAGAATGCCCTGATCTACACCAGAAGGGCCACTGCCTGGCTGGACAGGGCCACTCTCCATGCTTCCCCCCACACCATGAAGCAGGTCCAGGCAAAAATCAAGGAGCTGAGACAGGGCTACATCCCAGCCTGGGAAAATGCCTGATGCACCAGGCCAGAACCTGACACCTGCCCCTACTACAGGAAGCTCAATGCCATCCTGGGAGGAGGGGACACGTACCTGCCATGTCTGAGCATCAACATGGTGCTCAAGGGCCCCCACCGCAGCAGCACCCCCCAGAGGCCAGTGAGGAGAAGAAGGCATCCCAGCCCCAACCCCCACCGGAGCTGGAGCCAAATTCTGAGGTCAGAGCCTCATCCTGGTGCTGGACCCAGTCCCAGCAGCCAGGCCACATCTCAGGTATCCTCAGAGCTGGGTAAAGGTCCCTCCAGTGAGTATGCCACTCATTACATGCCCCAGGTGTGGGAGGCAGGCACAGATAGGGTGTGGCGTGAACATCACTCATCCAGCCCCTGTGGGACCTCATGCTGCAGTCCCAGCATGTGGAACCACATACGGTGGGAGTGTGCATCACCCAGACCTAATGGACAGCTCCCAGGCACAGGTAACATCCTGCTGCCAGGCTCTTGGGGGGCTAGATGAGCCCCAGGCCCCTGGGGAAGGGGGCCCTCCCAACACCTGCCATGGCTGGAAGTGGGTTAGCCACAAAGGCATTGGCCTGACCCCAGACACGCTGAGGAGTGCAGCACCTGGCACATGAGCATGTCCGGAGGTGAGAGTGCCCGTGGACAGTACCATGAGCCACAGGTGTGTGTGTGCGCCCAAGGAAGGGCAAGGCTGTTCTCAGCTCACCCACCACCCATGAGGGGACTCCACCATGGCTGGACAACTCCATGCCATGAGCCCATTGAGTGGCAGGGGAGGATGCTGTGGTCAGCACAGTCCCAGAGGCAAAGCAGAGCCCCCATGTAGCAGGCCCCACTGTACAGGTTATACATGGCTCTGCTCCCAGGACATCCCAGCTCAGGGGCTGTGTTGCAGGCATGACTCTCTCCTCCTTGTCTCTCCGTGTCTTCCTTGCAACTAGACCTACACCATTCCAGGGCTGAACCAACCTCACCTTGACACCAGACTGAGCCCGCAGCCAGAGTGGCCATTGGGGGGGGGGGTCTATGAGGACCTCCAGTGGGACCATAATGCCACCCTGGGGACTATGATGCAGATCATAGAGCAGAGGTTGAAGGCTGACATTGAGTGGAGGTTATGGGCCTGAGACCAACTCATGTCTCACTTTGATCAGCCTGGCAGATGGCAGCTGCTCATACGTGTGGCCCTCATGGCTGGCAGCTGCCCCCAACCCCAGGAGAAAGGCTCCCCACTTGCCCTCCACAATGCTGTACAGGGCACAACACACTGCTACAACTTACATAAGAACATAAGAACATAAGAATGGCCATACTGGGTCAGACCAAAGGTCCATCAAGCCCAGCATCCCATCTGCCGACGGTGGCCAATGCCAGGTGCCCCAGAGAAGGAGAACAGAAGACAAGTGATTTATCTCCTGCCATCCATCTCCTGCCCTTGTTATGAAGGCTAGGGCACCATACTTTATCCCTGGCTAATAGCCATTTATGGACCTGACCTGCAAAAATTTATCAAGCTCTTTTTTAAACCCTAATAGAGTCCTGGCCTTCACAGCCTCCTCGGGCAAGGAGTTCCACAGGTTGACTGTGCGCTGTGTGAAGAAAAATTTCCTTTTATTAGTTTTGAACCTACTACCCATCAATTTCATTTGGTGTCCCCTAGTTCTTGTATTATGGGAAAAGGTAAATAATTTTTCTATATTCACTTTCTCCACACCATTCATGATTTTATATACCTCTATCATATCGCCCCTCAATCGCCTCTTTTCCAAACTGAAAAGTCCCAGTCTCTCTAGCCTCTCCCCATATGGGACCCTTTCCAAGCCCCTAATCATCTTAGTCGCCCTTTTCTGAACCTTTTCTAATGCCAATATATCTTTTTTGAGGTGAGGAGACCACATCTGCACGCAGTACTCGAGATGTGGGCGTACCATAGTTTTATATAGGGGAAGTATGATATCTTTTGTCTTATTATCGATCCCTTTTTTAATAATTCCTAACATCCTATTTGCCTTACTAACTGCCGCTGCACACTGCGTGGATGTCTTCAGAGAACTATCCACTATAACTCCAAGATCCCTTTCCTGATCTGTCGTAGCTAAATTTGACCCCATCATGTAGTACGTGTAATTTGGGTTATTTTTTCCAACATGCATTACCTTACACTTACCCACATTAAATTTCATTTGCCATTTTGCTGCCCAATCACTCAGTTTGCTGAGATCTCCTTGTAGTTCTTCACAATCCCTTTTGCTTTTGACTGTCCTGAACAACTTGGTGTCATCTGCAAACTTTGCCACCTCACTGCTTACCTCATTTTCTAGATCATTGATGAACAAGTTGAACAGGATCGGTCCCAGGACTGAGCCCTGGGGAACACCACTAGTTACCCCCCTCCATTGTGAAAATTTACCATTTATTCCAACCCTTTGTTTTCTGTCTTTTAACCAATTTCCGATCCATGAAAGGACCTTTCCTCCTATCCCATGACCACCTAATTTACATAAAAGCCTTTGGTGTGGGACCGTGTCAAAGGCTTTCTGGAAATCTAGGTATATTATGTCCACTGGGTGCCCCTTGTCCGCATGTTTATTAACCCCTTCAAAGAATTCTAATAGATTAGACAGACACGACTTCCCTCTGCAGAAACCATGCTGACTTTTGCCCAACAATTCGTGCTCTTCTATGTGCCTTGCAATTTTACTCTTTACTAGTGTTTCTACTAATTTACCTGGTACTGATGTTAAACTTATCGGTCTATAATTGCCAGGATCTCCTCTAGAGCCTTTTTTAAATATTGGTGTTATATTGGCCGTCTTCCAGTCATTTGGTACCAAAGTGGATTTAAAGGATAGGTTACAAACCACTGTTAATAACTCCGCAATTTCACATTTGAGTTCTTTCAGAACCCTTGGGTGAATGCCATCTGGTCCTGGAGACTTGTTACTATTCAGCTTATCAATTAATTCCAAAACCTCCTCTAATGTCACTTCAATCTGAGTGAGTTCCTCAGATTTGTCGCCTAAAAAGGCTGGCTCAGATTTAGGAACCTCTGTAACATCTTCAGCCGTGAAGACTGAAGCAAAGAAATCATTTAATCGCTCCGCAATGGCACTGTCTTCCTTGATCGCTCCTTTTATATCTTTATCATCCAAGGGCCCCACTGCTTTTTTAGCAGGCTTCCTGCTTCTAATGTATTTAAAAAACATTTTACTATTGTTTTTTGAATTTTTGGCTAGCTGTTCCTCAAACTCTTTTTTGGCTTTTCTTACTACATTATGACAGTTAATTTGGGAGTGTTTATGTTCCTTTCTATTTTCCTCACTAGGATTTGACTTCCACTTTTTAAAAGCTGCCCTTTTCTCTCTCACTGCCTTTTTAACATGGCTGTTTAGCCATGGTGGTTCTTTGTTAGGTCTCTTACTGTGTTTTTTTATTTGGGGTATACATTTAAGTTGGGCCTCTAGTATGGTGTCTTTAAACAGTTTCCATGCAGCTTCCAGGGATTTTAGTTTAATTACTCTACCTTTTAGTTTCTGTTTAACTAGCTTCCTCATTTTAGTGTAATTCCCCTTTTTGAAATTAAATGCCAGAGTGTTTGACCGCTGCGGTGTTCTTCCCAACACAGGAATATTAAAAGTTATTATATTGTGGTCACTATTTCCAAGCGGTCCAGTAACAGTTACCTCTTGGACCAGATCCTGCGTTCCAGTTAAGACTAGATCGAGAACCGACTCTCCCCTTGTGGGTTCCTGTACTAGCTGCTCCAAGAAGCAGTCATTTAAGGCATCAAGAAATTTAATCTCTGAATCCCGTCCTGAGGTGACATGCACCCAATCAATATGGGGATAATTGAAATCTCCTATTATTACTGTGTTTTTTATTTTGATAGCCTCTCTAATCTCCCTTAACATTTCAGCATCACTATCACTGTCCTGGTTAGGTGGTCGGTAATATATTCCTAATGCCATATTCATATTAGAGAAATGAATTGTTATCCATAATGATTCTATGGAACATTTTGATTCCTTTAGGATTTTTACTTCATTTGATTCTATATTATCCTTCACATATAGTACCACTCCGCCACCCGCACGACCTGTTCTGTCTTTCCGATATAATTTATATCCCGGTATGATAGTGTCCCACTGATTGTCCTCATTCCACCATGTTTCTGAGATGCCTATTATGTCAACTTCCTCCTTTGATATGAGGTACTCCAGTTCACCCATCTTATTAGACAGACTCCTAGCATTAGTGTAAAAGCATGTTAGAAAACTACCACTATTTATATGTCCGCCTTTCACAGACACGGTGGATTTTTTTATGCATGATTGTTTTACATCTGATCTTGCCCATATATTATTTCCCACGTTCCCTATCTGACTAACTTCTAGGGAATCCCTGTCTATGGAGCCTCGTGTAAGAGAAGTCTCCGTCCGATCCAGGTGCTCCCCCGCACCAATCGGCTTTCCCCCACCTCTTAGTTTAAAAACTGCTCTATGTCCTTTTTAATGTTTAATGCCAGCAGTCTGGATCCACCTTGATTTAGGTGGAGCCCATCCTTCCTGTATAGGCTCCCCCTACCCCAAAAGTGTCCCCAGTTCCTAATAAATCTAAACCCCTCTTCCCTACACCATCGTCTCATCCACGCATTGAGACTCTGAAGTTCTGCCTGTCTATCTGGCCCTGCGCGTGGAACTGGAAGCATTTCAGAGAATGCCACCAAAGATGTTCTGGATTTCAGTCTCTTTCCTAGTAACCTAAATTTGGCCTCCAGAACATCTCTTCTACCCTTCCCTATGTCATTGGTACCAACATGTACCACGACGACCGGCTCCTCCCCAGCACTGCCCATAAGTCTGTCTAGATGCCTCGAGAGATCCGCAACCTTCGCACCAGGCAGGCAAGTCACCATACGGTTCTCCCGGTCATCACAAACCCAACTATCTATATTTCTAATGATCGAATCCCCCACTACTAAAACCTGCTTCTTCCTAACAGCTGGCGCTCCCTCCCCCGGAGAAGTATCCTCGGCACGAGAGGATACAACATCACCCTCTGGAAGGAGGGTCCCAACTACGGGATGGTTTCCCTCTGCTCCCCTTGACTGCTCTCCTTCCCTGAGCCTTTCATCCTCCGTAACAGCCTCAGGACTGTCAGATTGGAGGTGGGACAGCCCTACTATGTCCCGGAAAGTCTCATCCACAAACACCTCTGCCTTCCTTAGCTCCTCCAGTTCAGCCACCCTGGCCTCCAAAGCACGCACTCGGTCTCTGAGGGCCAGGAGCTCCTTGCATCGAGCGCACACATACGCCACCCGCCCACAGGGTAGGTAGTCATACATACTGCACTCGACACAATAAACAGGATAGCCCCCACTCTGCTGCTGGGCTTCTGCCTCCATTTCCTACTCTAGTTATATATGAGGGTTAATTAAATGTTTCAGATAGAGGTTGTTATAAAGGATTTAGTTTAAGGGCAACAGAAGTCACTGGCTCCCTCCAAGCTCCCCCTCTCAACTCCCCTCTCCAAACTCCCTCCTGTTAGCACACACCCTGTTTGCCAGCACCCGGTCGCAAAGCTCCCTGGTCGCTTACTAGCAGGGTTTAAGTGCTCGGCCTCCCTGATAGCTCCTCCCTCTGCCTACAGCTCAGCCAATCAGCACACGGTGTTTCAATTCAAACCTAATCAGCTTCCAACTGCCTGCCTGCCTGCCTGCCTGAGCACACGGCCTTTCAAACAAACAAACACACACACTCAGCTCAGCACTCCAAACAAACAAACTCCAAACTCCAAACAAACACACAAGCCCAAAACCTCCAAATATAAGCAGCCACTTACCCCAAGGTGCTTTAGTTTGCTCCTTCCTTCTCCTCCTCCAGGAGAGCCTCTCCAAACTCCCTCCTGTTAGCACACACCCTGTTTGCCAGCACCCGGTCGCAAAGCTCCCTGGTCGCTTACTAGCAGGGTTTAAGTGCTCGGCCTCCCTGATAGCTCCTCCCTCTGCCTACAGCTCAGCCAATCAGCACACGGTGTTTCAATTCAAACCTAATCAGCTTCCAACTGCCTGCCTGCCTGCCTGCCTGAGCACACGGCCTTTCAAACAAACAAACACACACACTCAGCTCAGCACTCCAAACAAACAAACTCCAAACTCCAAACAAACACACAAGCCCAAAACCTCCAAATATAAGCAGCCACTTACCCCAAGGTGCTTTAGTTTGCTCCTTCCTTCTCCTCCTCCAGGAGAGCCTCTCCAAACTCCCTCCTGTTAGCACACACCCTGTTTGCCAGCACCCGGTCGCAAAGCTCCCTGGTCGCTTACTAGCAGGGTTTAAGTGCTCGGCCTCCCTGATAGCTCCTCCCTCTGCCTACAGCTCAGCCAATCAGCACACGGTGTTTCAATTCAAACCTAATCAGCTTCCAACTGCCTGCCTGCCTGCCTGCCTGAGCACACGGCCTTTCAAACAAACAAACACACACACTCAGCTCAGCACTCCAAACAAACAAACTCCAAACTCCAAACAAACACACAAGCCCAAAACCTCCAAATATAAGCAGCCACTTACCCCAAGGTGCTTTAGTTTGCTCCTTCCTTCTCCTCCTCCAGGAGAGCCTCTCCAAACTCCCTCCTGTTAGCACACACCCTGTTTGCCAGCACCCGGTCGCAAAGCTCCCTGGTCGCTTACTAGCAGGGTTTAACTTGGTAGATGTTGTGCTCTGCTACATCCAGGTGGGTGAGCAGGCACCTAAACTATGCCTTGAGGCAGCTGAAGGCACACTTGGCCTGCATCCTGGTCTGATTGACGCAGACTTTGAACAGTTCCTGACTGAGGTTCATCTGACCAGTGTCAGGTTTCATGAGTCAGAGCATGAGGGGGTAGGCCACGACCCCCATGACACAGAGTGTTATCTGAATGTCCATGATCACCAGCTCATGGCAGGGGATGAATGTGCCCACCTACAGCATCTGGTACAGGCCAGAGTTGTGGAACATGCAGGCATCATGTGCTCAGCCTGACCCCCTGACATAAATGTCCATGAAATGTCTATGGTGGTGGACCAGGGCCTGCAGCACCATCAAAAATTAGCCCTTCCGCATTTGGAAGCTCTGGAGCCACTGCTGCTCATCCCACAGCCCCATGACTAGCTGCTCCCACCAATCAGAACTGTGAGATGCCTCCAGAGCCTCCTGTGCACCAGAAGAAGGGGTGGGCAGGTGCAGTGTGATTGTTCTGCAGCCATGGCAAGGTCCTTGCAGGTGGCCTTGGATTTGCTGTCCATGAGGAACAGGAAGACAGCTGTCAGGAGATTCAAAAGCTACTACTACATCTCTGTGTGGGGCCAGCACAAGCCTGGAGGCAGCTACTGCAGCATGGCTCCCTGGAATCAGCTGTGTCACCCACGAAGACATGGAACCATGTTCCAGCTGTGCTGTCCCTTGAGGAGGTAGGCACAACCACAGCAGAGGCAGGAAATGGGTGTCTAGAGGAGTCCCTTTAAGGGAATAGCTTACCAGGGCTCCCAGAAGGAACTGGTGACCTGCGAACCTGTCTGCTGTGGTTCCAGGTGGCTGTTTTGCTGGCAGAGTGGCCGGGCAATCTGGCCACTCTCTGCTGACAGACCAGATCACTCTTCTGATCTGCCTCGTGGTCTGGCCAGAATCTGTCGACAGAAGTTTTGTCACAAGATATCTTCCGACACAAACTTCTGCTGACAAATCCCAGTAGTCTAGACATAGCCTAAGAGAGATGGACGTTTTCCACTAAAGGACTGAGTAAAAGAAATATGACCCTTGTGGCATTAGCAGTTTTGGAATCAATTCCTCCCAGAGAAATATGTTCTGTAACAGAAAGGGAGTGATCTCTGGAGGATTTTAATGTTGCAAAGCATATAGAAAATAATAACCCACATGACGCCATATTTGGATTTGCTTCATTGTGGGCTCATTTTTCACCTTAGTGGTCATGCTCAGCTGATGTGTTAACATTAGAGAATTTTATACATGAGGCTAGAAGCAGAACCAGACCCTTTAAGATTTTGTATCCAGCCCAGAAAATATTGCTAAGCACATTGAGGACAATTCTGCCAGTAGAAGTATGATCTGCATACAAAGTCAGACATTTAGACAGGAACTCAGAGGGGTAACTGTGTTTGCCTGTAGCTTCACAAACAACAAACAGTCCTATAGACCTTAAAGACTAACAATATTATTAGATTTCATGGGTAAGATCCACTCCTTCCGATTAATAATGACAATAACAACAATAATAATAATCTGAAGAAGTGGGTTTCACCCATGAAAGGTCATGGCTTAATGATATTTTTAGTCTTTAAGATGCTACAAGATTGCTTGTTATTAAATAGGACCTGCATGTGCAACCAAGGGCAGGTCTGTCACATCTTGGTGGCCGTAAAAGTTAGTTGCATCTACCATACTTCTTTCAGTTGTGTTTGCATTTTAGGGACTGATTAACTTCCCCCTGAAGTTAATCAAAGTTGAATCAGGCCTTTAAAGTCCACCACTTCATAACTATTTACTTTTTCTATTTTTAAACTAACACAATATTTCAGTTGATGTGCTTTTAATGTAATGGAAGAGAAAAAAATCCAGGGTGCCTGTGCTTTCCTATATAATATTTAATATCCTAAATAAAATTAGATCATGCAGTATTAGCATAATTCCTGAATTATGGAATTTTTAACACCACATAGGCTATGCAATCATAACTATATCCAAGAAAAACACAGTTAACTTGATAAGAAAAACCTCCTGATACCAATGGAGAGCAATAGAGCTAAAGAATAACTGCCAAATATTTTTTCTGATTGCTCTCAACTATAAAAACTCACCTCATCAGGGAAGAAGATATCAGAATCCTGCAAGTTATTATGACATAGTGCCACACTTCACAGTGAGCTGTGCATTTGTGGAAAATGCACAATAAAGGTACAGGTGTTGCCAAAATATCTGGTTACCTAATAAATCTATTCTAATCAATGCAAATAAAAATCAAAAAGCTTCAATGTATCAACTAGGCTTTAATATTTCACATGTGACTTGACTGAAAACCTTCTTAAAAAATGATTTCAGCTGTGAGATTTTTTTTCTTTTTGCCATTAGAGAACTGATTCCTGACAAATTTCATTCCTTGATTTATCGCAATTCACCATATAAAATGCAACTAATTGCAAAATATAATGGCTATATTTACAATACAGTTATTCTATCCGACAGTGGCTTAAGCACCTGTGAAATCCAATGGCAGAGAATAACTACTGTACAACAGTTTTCTTTTTATTAATGCAGTAATTTAATACACTTACTTTTCTGGACACTGTCATTTTATCTGATCCAAGTTAGACCTTTGCTACCGAAACGTGGAAAGAAATCAAGTTTTTCCATCATTTGTATGCTCTGTAGCAGGAGCTTTCACAGCCTGGCTAATAAAATAGTCACAGAAAGATTTTTTATTAAAATGCAGATCTGATTTAGTAATTTTTCTATAATTATTGAATAGCTTGTATTTGTCATTTTCCCAATATTTGTGTTTTAAAATTGTATTTTCACCACCTTTCTTTAACACAAAGTTAGCAGCTAAATTCATTGTACCTTAGTAAAGGACTCCCCATTGATTCAATTTGATGGTGTCCCCTCCCTACTCAATGCAAAAGTAAAGCAAGGTATATATCTTTACTGATATATGTGGGGGAAGAACCAAATTACATTTGTTTTCTCATTCATCAGAAGCCATTCTGTCTTTTCTTATTTTTTTTCCAACATACAGATGCAAAACTTCCATTTACTGCAATTGGAAACATTCAACCGAGGCCATTTGGCCCTGATTCAATTTCTATACAATTCTTCCATAAAAATAATTTTAAAACATATTTCTATCCTCCACAAGTGTTTTATCAAAGAAGCCACTGAAGAAAGAACCATGAAAAATTCACAAGGTTTGCTTTCCAAGCTTGAAAAGAAATGCTTGTCTTTGACAAGGTTCTGAAGAATGCTCTCAAGTCAACAAACAATCTATAATACAACCCTGAAGAAAATGCTTTCAAACTTTCCTCCCCTCATTGTCTTTGCCATAATCCCAGTGCAAACAGCTAAATCTAAACATGCCTGCCCTACTCAGAGATGCTTATCCTAGTCCAACTACTTATCTAGGTTTGCTCTTTAAAGGCTGTTACACAAGGACTTCAGCACTGATCACATTCCAGGAATGTGGTTGCAAAAAGGGTCCAACAAAAGAGAAAGAAATTTTGGAAATAAAACTCAAATAAATTGAAGTCAGTCCCTTGTTTAGCTGGGGAGTGCTCATGCGAGTCCTTTCTTAACAGAATCAGCCTTTGGTCCCTTTAAAGGAGAGGTTAAATCCCTTTCCCGGTAAAGATAATCAGAAAAATGTGCATCAATGAAAAGCAAATGCTACAATTATTAAGGAATATAAAATTGGGTTCCACTTCCACAGCTACACGCTGGAGATGACATAAAGAATCTCTCCCATGCATAATTTTTATGTAAAACCCTTCAGCTGTGTTTGTGCTGTAGCCCAATCACTCTGCTAGAGCTTTGGTCAACCCAGTGTAGTGTGGTATGATGATGGTGGTAAGAAATTGCTTGCATATGGCAGGGAACTAACAAAATGCCAAAAATGCTAAAGTCAACCCTAGTTAAAAGTTTCAGCTGTGTCTGAGTTGCCAGACTCTGATTGCAATCATGACTGCTACTGCAAGGGGAACTCCTTTGTATCCCCCATCAGTCCCTTCAGGTATACAAAGAGGACAAACCATTTAACCTCCCTGTCTGCACAGCTGCTGAAACAGCACAGAAGATGGAAGAAAGAAGACAGGGCAACTTGCTACTGAACTAAGTAGGAATCCCATAGCTGGTGCTCTTTATTCCTCTCTGTTCCCTGTCCTGAGTGTGAAGACTTGAGCGGTGTTTCTCCACCCATCTACCAGGAGGAAATTCCTTCACACTAGCTAATAGAGACCTGCTCCTCCATAAATACTCTCCACATCAGCTGAGGAGAATTCACACTTTCCCCTTCCAAAAGGAGACCTATTCCCCATCACAGAATCATGGAATCGCAGGGGTTGCAAGAGACCTCAGGAGATTATCAGGTCCAACCCACTAGTCGAAGCAGAACCAAGCCTAATTAAATCATCCAAGTCAGGGCTTGGCTGGGATTTAAAATCCTCTAGGGATGGGGGTTCTACCACCTCTCTAAGTAACCATTCCAGCACTTCACCAACATCCTGGTGAAACAGTTTTCCCTAATATCCAACTAGACCTCCCCCACTGCAACTTGAGACCATTCCTCCTTGTTCTGTCATTTGTCATCACTGAAAACACCCTCTCTCCCTCCTCTTTGTAATCCCACGTCAGGTAATTGAAGACTGCTATCATACGCCCCCCGACTCTTTTCTTCTGTAGACTACATCTCTCAGCCTCCCCTCATAAGTCATGTGCTCAACCCTCCTCATCATTTTTGTTGTCCTCTGTCTCTCCAGTGTGCCCACATGGTTTTTGTACTGGGGGGGGCAGGCACCCAGAGTTGGGCACACTATTCCAAACATGATCTCACAAGTGTCAAACATAGGGAAATAATCACTTCCCTAGTTCTGCTGGCAATGATCCTACTAATGCAGCAGCCCAATATGCTGTTAGCCTTCTTGGCTACGAGAGCATATTGTTGACTCATGTCCAGCTTCTCATCCACTGTAATGGCCACGTCATTTTCTTCAGAACTGCTGCTTAGGCAGTCGGTCCCCAGCTTGTAGCAGTTTTGAGGATCCTTATGTCCGAAGTGCAGGACTCTGCACTTTGTTCTGGTTAAATCTCATCTGCCACCATAAAGGATCTACTCCTCACCTGACCAACCATTCCACAGCTAAAGATCACCAGGCAAGTTGCCCACCCCATGCTTACTGGACATTTCACTTTCTGCTGCCACCACCATTGCTAGTGTGAGTAACAGATGCTTGATAGGGGTTGGCATGTAAAATAATTTTTGTGAGGTGCAGGAAATGGAAAAGAATGAAAAATAAAGAAATACTGAGCTGGAAGGTGGGGATAGTGATGGAAAGATTTACAGATAAGGGAGGAAGAAGAATACAGTAAACCTCAATACGGCACATGCAACTTGATTGTGCATGCCTCAGGTTAACACAACTGCCACCCCTGCCATGAACGGGAAACTGTTCTCTGTCAGGAGCGGTAGCAACAAGTCAGGCTGCCGTCCCTGTCAGGAGCAGTTTTTCCCGCTCCTGTCTGGGATGGCAGCCTGATTCATGGCTGCTGCCCCAACAGGAAACTGCTGCTCTCAGGGGTAGCAGCCCTGAGTCAGTCTGCTGCCCCTGAGTGTATCAGTTTCCCAGTCTCTGGAGTGGTGGGGAGCTGGGAACCAGGCAGCCTGCCTCCCAGCTCCCCTCCACTTGCAGAGCTGGGAAACAGCAAGGCAGCAGCTCTGGTTAGTTTCCTGGCTCCAAGGAGCAGAGGGGAGCCAGGATCCAGGCTGCCCCTGGTTCCTGACTCCCCTCCACTGGCTGAAGTCAGGAAACTGACCAAGGCTGCTGCCCTGCTTAGTTTCCCCTCTCTGGAAGTGGAGGGGAACCAGAAGCCAGGCTGCTGCCTGATTCCCAGCTCCCCACCACTTGCAGGACCCGGGAAACTGGTCAGTTTCCTGGGTCCTGCAAGTGGCAAGTGGCAGGGAAATGGGAATCAGGTTGCCCCCTGGTTCCTGGCTCCCTGCCACTCCAGGAGGCAGGAAAGTTTCCTGGTTCCTGCAAGCCCAGGGGAGCCAGCCCTCAACTTGCACAAAAATTTGAGTTACACAGGTAAGGGCTCCCTGCCATCAGTTCAAAATTATAAATCCAAGTTATGCAATTTCATCATGCAAAAGGTGTAATGGGCTTCAATCACTAGTTGTATCACCATGGGAAAGTGTTATGATATAAT
Organism: Carettochelys insculpta; assembly: GCF_033958435.1. Lineage (NCBI taxonomy): Eukaryota > Metazoa > Chordata > Testudines > Carettochelyidae > Carettochelys > Carettochelys insculpta. Next base: position 145,508,805 of record NC_134137.1, read on the forward strand.
TGTATTTAAAAATTAACACTTTATTCACAGAGTGCATGTACTTTCTTACAGAAATTTTAACTGCACCTGAACCAACTTGTGAGGATGGCTCTTTAATTAGAAAGGAATTATAATCTGTCAGAAAACAAAATGCTACTTTAAAATTCACTAATTTAAGGGCACTTAAAAGCCTTTTTGCCACAATTATATTCCTAAACTTTACTGGGACTGTGGGGGACTCATCTACTCGTATAAAAGGCAGCTGGCCAACTGGTAGTTATTTTAAAGAATGCATCAGTTGTTTAAAATCTTGCACCTGAGTACAGATCCTATTTGTCCAAAAAGTATCCAGGCCATGTAAAAAATGGTCTGCTGGACAAAATCCAGAGTTTTACAGACTAAAAGGATGTAACCTTACAACATTCCATTTCAAATCTTGCATGAAAATATTAGTTAAACTGTGATGAGCAAAGGAAGGGAAGTGGAGTTTTAACACAATCTAAACATTTTAAGCTCCATCACACAAAACCCATATGAAGAAAGTGAAAGTGTGGTATCTGTAAGGTATTCAGACTCCACACTTTCTGCACCCTCACAGTGAGACTTGACACACTTCTCCTCTTGGTCGATGACATGACTAATATTTTCCATTTATTAGGTAAGGGCTCCTGGCCATCAGTTCAAAATTCAGATGCAAAAAAAAAAAATATCTAGCTAGGACAGGGGTTGGCAACCTGTAGCTCTGGAGCCACATGCCACTCTTTGAGGAGCCACTTGCAGCTCCAAGCGCTGCTGCTGACTTCTCATGCAGCTCCAGAGGCTGCTGCCCCTCAAACAAAGCCCATCATTCAAATGGAATTTAGTTTTTTTTTCAGTGGCAGCAGCCTCCAGAGCTGCATGTGGTGGCAGTGGTGGAAGGGAGCCCCAGAGGAGGAAGCCGGCAGCTGCCCACGTGCTGTACACTGGGGAAGGAGAGCTGCAGGGAGGGGTGGCCGAGCCTCCCCTGCTGGAGCCAGGCTGGGGAAGAGGAGGAGGAGGCCAGGCAGCTGCCTGCCAGCAGAGGGAGGGTGAGAGGGCTCTGTCTCCCAGTCACAGTGGAGCTACTGTCCAATACAAAGGGCTGCTTGAACCTCCCGCCACGCTCTAACCAGCACAAGTGGGAACAGACTGTGCAGCTTGCCACAGTTACGTCAAGCCAAGGGTGCGCACCCAGCACAGTGACTCCCTTCTGCCTTGGGGCGCTGCAGGGTGTCTGCCCTTCACCCTGGGCTTTCAACTTCTCCCAGCTGAAATCAGTCACTTCCCTTTGAACTGCCTTTAACATCCAGGCAGCAGTGGGGAGCAGCGGGAGGGGTGGTCATCTCAGGCAGGTAAATCCTGGGGATTGGGGGGTTGGGTTTGGGGTTGATGGGGTTAACCCTGGGGGTGGGACTGGTTTAGGAGTGATGGGGGTTATGCCTGGGGACAGGAGGGCAGATTTGGGGGCTGCAGCAGGCAAAGCCTGGCGACGGGGGTAACAACTTTCTAACAGGTACAAATCATTCTGCATGCACTGGTGTTAAAACAGTGGTGACAAAAAGTAATGTTTGACATTATTTGTTAAGGACTGTCCCATATTCACGTGCATTGCAGCTCTTGGAGTATTGATACTGTAACTGAATTTGAAAAAAAATGTCTCTTCTCACTATTGCAGTTGCAGGCCCTCGAACTGGAGTCTGTTCAGCTTTACTGGCTTCCTATTGCACCCTGAATCATATCTAAGACCCCAAACCTGAAAATGCTTGCACAATTGCTTAACTGTGTGACCACATACACAAATGCTTAACTACACCACCTTGTGTAAGTGTTTGCAGAACTGGTCCTTTAAATCTTCGTTCTTGTCTACTAGATCATCTCTTTTAGTAATTTCCGTACCTTATTTCCCTTTCATATCTTTTTCCTTAAATCTCACTGGACTTAAGCACTTTTGAAAACAGCACTGGGATGTTTTGAAAATTGCATGCATCCTCTAACTATCATTTATTAACCCTTTAAAATTATTTATTAATAGAATCTCTCACATGTGGCAATTATGGAGCTTCCATTTAATCCTTTAAATGCACTCATCTGTACCAATTTCAGGAACACTTTATGGCTACATCCACATAGCAGCGTTATTTTGAAATAATCCATTCTGGAATAGATATGCCAAAATATCTTATTTTGAAATAATACAACTATACACAAGAATGCATTTCAAAATAGCAGCCAGCAATTTCTAAATAGCATGCAGCGATTCATACTAACTATTTCAAAATAGTACCTTTGGGTGCCATTATGGCTTATTTCGAAACAGCCCTGTTCCATGTCTTAACTGTGCCTACTTCAAAATAGCTGTTATTCCTCCTTCAATGAGATTTACAAAATTTGAAATAATGCACTCTCTTTCAAAAGAGAGTGTCCACACAGCCCTCACTCTCTTGAAAGAATGGGCCAGGGATCAAAAAATCCAGCACCGTGGGGACCACTCTTTCATAAAAAGCGCCCCTGAAGTGTCTACACACACTTTTTTCCAAAAAATGTCTTTCAGAAAAAGGTGCCCTTCTTCAGTTAGGAGACAGCCTCCAGAAGAAGTCCCATATTCTTTTGAAAGAAATTAGAAAGAGTGCATTTTGTGTGTGGATGTTCTGCTTGATCTTTCAGACTTGCTAGTGTAGACATGGCCGCAGTGAATACTGACCAGGCTGCATGTACTGTATTTGTTTCTGTGTCAGTCCCAGGACATTAGTGAGACAAGGTGGGAGAGAGAGCTGTTATTGGACCAACCTCTGTTGATGTGAGAGACAAGTCACCAGGCTGCTGCCAGTGGAACCAGCCTATGGATCCCATAAGCTATTCAAATTAACTGAATCTGGGAGATGTCCTATTGTTTCATCTCAAACTAACCCTATGGGGTATTTCCGCAGGACACAGGGTAAAATTGCAAAAGTATCTAACAGCCTGAAGACCCTAACTCTCACTGTCCTTCAGTGGAACTCATCTCTTAAGTCACTTAGTTACTTTTAAAAAATTACTCCCTTTTTCTTACACTTTTAATCAAGTCCTTTGTCCATTTACATGTCCAGCTCCAGATATTTAGACTACAGATTTAAACAGAAGTTTTTGTTAATGTCAGTTGTGCAACCACTACATGTCTATTCTTAGATTTTCTGAAAATGTATTTAAATCCATGCTAGATTCATTTTAAGGACTTGATGCTCCTCTTTAAACCAATGAGACAATTAATTCTTATTAACTTAAATGGGAACAGGAATTGGGACCTGACTTGGCATATACCATGATTTACTCCAGTTGGGAATAAAGGTGATTTAATGAATTCAGCATAAGAGTCTATGGTTTCTGGAGATGGCTGAGGTCACCCTTTTTGTTGAATATTGATGTCAGCTGTGACTATTTCCAGACAATAGGGTTTGTTATATGGTTTAATAGGTTTTTAGTGTGAGATCTATCTTTTGTACAAATATGCTAAAGACTACTAATTTCGTTCGTATCTAGGAGAATTACTAAAATGTGCCTTCCAAAAAACAATCTTTCGAACAATTTTTAGCTTGGGTTTTAATTTGTCCAAGAACTTTAGAAAGAATTTGTCTAAAGGCAAAATGCTAAAAGCTGGCTTTTGAGCAGACATGTGGAAGCACAGTTGCATGTAATTACTGAATGTTTAATAACATGGTTAAATTATATGTTTACATTATTTTTACATGCAGAACTTCAATCAAGCCTCAAAAATTAGTAAACTAGTGCCATGTACACTGAAGATAAAATGTAATCTGCTGTGACCAAAACAATCATAACTAAAAGGCAATGGTTGCATTCAGAAGTGAACATTTGCCAGCTGTTACATTTCTTACCAAACACAGCATCATTTCCCCACATTCATGATAGAAAAGAACTGCATTATGTCAGAGATCACTGTGACAAAGAAAGCAATTACATTTTAATTGCTTAACAGCATTTAATGGTAACTCTATAATGAGTTGGTGTTTTGAATCCAGTTCCTTCTGGAAACTCATCATACAAGACATGGAATTAGTGTTTGCATTTCCAGCAATTAGACCAAAGACTGAATGGCCACATACAGCTACACTACAGTCTTTCAAAAGATGTTCTTCCAGAAGATCTCTTCCAGACGATCTTATCTCAAAAGAGCGTGTCCACACACACAGACCCACACAAAACTGATTGAATGATTAAGTCCCCCGCTTTTTTGAAAGAACGGGTCAGGGATAGAAAAATCCAGCACCACAAGGATGGTCTTTTTGAAAAAAACAGCCCCTGTGGCATCTATGCATGTGGTTTTTTTTTTTTTCAAAAGAAACTTTCAGAGGGAGGAGCTCTTCCTAATCCTGGAGTGAAAGAGGGCCTCCAGAAGAAGAGTCACATGCTTTCAATTTCAGATCAAAAGAGCGCATTTTGTGTGTTGATGCACTGCATGTCCTTTCAAAAAAGGCCCTGACTTTCCAAAAAAAAACTTGCTAGTGTAGACGCAGCTAATGAGTATTAGGAATGAGTTATCTTTCCCTCCTCAGCAATGATGTAATTGTGTCACATAAGTCGGAGGGAAGGTAAGCTGTGAGCACCTTCAACTTGGACAAGTGCTTGTATCTTTTCTGTGGATACATAAACGACTTCAGACTCTAGGGCTGGGAGACTCCAGGGCCGGGAGACTCCAGGGCCATACTTTCATAAGTACAAAATTCACTAAAAAGAAGTATGCTACAGTAATTATTCACACCTACAAACAACGAAAAAAAGTAAGCTATAGATGATCCAATACTGATGAAGATGACGCTGCTTTGACAGATAAGTTTGTAGTCTGATGTTACTACACAAATATCTAAGTATGGGACAGAGATCTGTTAGCGTGAAGACTATATATTGGCCTAGAGAAGAGAAGAGAAAATGTAGACATACATAGGCTGTGTCTACACTACACTACACTACAAATTTAAGACAGCTCAATATTACCACCTGATTGTTTTCACTGTTAGCTCAACTTAGGGTGCACTAACCTCGAGATCACAAAATTGCAGTTTACCTTATGGGTACAGCATCAAGCTCGAATTCAGAAGTCTGATTAAAGGCCAGTGTGGAAGTGCCATGCTTAAAATCAAATTTATTAGCCTCCACTGGTGTCCCATATATAACACACAATGCTCCTCACTGCTCTGCTCTGGCCAGTGCTCTCCAGTAACAGGAAGACCGTGAATTTCCAAGTGAGAGCAGTGAGCCTTTGGCTGTGGGCTCATGTTTGTATGAGAGCCCTAGAAATGTCTTTTTTTGCTACTAGCACTGTGAGCACATCTACCCATTACAAATAGCCCCTGCAGGGAGTTTGTGGCTCTGTCTCTGCACTTTTTATTTTTTTCTGCACTGGCAGGCACCACGTGGCAACAAGGCTGTTGTGGAGGTCATGCTTGCATAACACACTGAGAAGCTTCTCAGCAGTTTACATTTGTTTGTGAACCCTTTCCTCCCCAACAGGCCCCACACAATCTGGTTCTCTCCCATGCTCTGCCACATCACATGGGCAGCCCCCAACCCAATAAAAGGATGTGCCTACTGTTCGGTGCTGAGCATGCTGCCAGGCAGCACCATGATAGACTGGAACCCTAAATGTGTGCAAGGGTGGGAAAGATATTTGAGGGCTTGCTGATGCCATGGGGAAGTCTCCCCCAGCAGCCAGGATACTGGAGGTTTTGCTGCTGCCATGGGGAATCTCCTCTGGTGGCTAAGATACATGGGGGCTTGCTGCCATCACGGGCAAGTCTTCCCTGTCAGCTATGGGAGGCTTGCTGCCACTGGGGGTGGGGTCTCCCCTAGTGCATAAGGGGATTGCTGCCACTGTGGGGAAGTGTCCTCTGGCGGCTAAGATACACAAGGGCTTGCTGCTGCCGCAGGCAGCTCTTCCTCATCAGACACATCGGGGCTTGCGGCCACTGGGGGGAAGTCTCCCCTCGTGGCTAAGGGGATTGCTGTCGCCATGAAGAAGTCTCCCCCATCAGCTAAGATACACTGGGGGAATACTTCAGCTACTTCAGCAGTCGCAGACCGCAGCACCCACCCACGCCTACCAAATATATTTTGGGGAGTTTGCTGTCCATTGCAGACACCTGAAGGTTTGACGTTTCGGTTATAAAATCCTTTTGCTAATATCTGCTATCTGTTTTAATGCCTTGAGCCACTCAGAAACATGGGGGCGGGGTCTAGCTGAGATTCCTGTTTGCATTATAAGTTCAATGTAAGATGTTACACTGACATCAGTCGTGTTGGCATTATCCGTGTAGTGAAGGGGAAAGTCAAAAATTCTTTTTTCCCACACTTTTCTATTCTCTTTCTTCTAACTTTACAATACAGTCTGAGTCCCTGCATTATTTTCAGGGATCACATGAGATGATGGGTGGTGGGACACACAATGGATGGCCTGTTGAGAACACAGTCATTGCCCAGAAGCCTTATAATGCACCAGACAGCCAAAGACTGTCCCCAGTACCAATATAGTGAACAGGGAGACCAAAAATTCTTTTTTATACACTTTTCTATCCTCGTTCTTCTCACTTTAAAATACAGTCCGGACCCCGTATTATTTTCAGAGATCACATGCAATGCTGGTAGATGTAAGTGGGACACTCAGTGAATGGCCAGTTTCAAATACAGTCACTGCACCAGTGCTGGCAATGTAATGTGGGGGAAAACCAAAAATTCTTTTTTCCTACACTTTTCTATCCTCTTTCTTTTAACTTTGAGGGTCCCTGCATTATTTCCAAGAATTGGCATATTTTCAGGGATCAGGAGGTGAATGAGGAAAACACAATGTGGGAAGATGATGTCAAAGATCAGCTAGCACACCCAGAATGCTTCGGGGAGGAGGAAACTGTGGGATAAGTTCCCACTATGCACTACTGCAACATTCCATGTTAGCCAATTTGAGTGTGGCAGCAATGAGTCGACTTTGTGAGGAACACGTGGGAAGTGAAGATGGTCAAATTCAAACTTATACATTTCAGAATTACAAAATCGATATTCATGAATTTGAATTTATCTCATAGTGTAGATGCAGCCATAGATTTGCAATTTTATTGCTCATGATCACACTTGAAATAAAGACCATAATTGTTTAGGAAAAGCTTCTCCAATCTCACTGAAATTATTGACCTCAAAAATACTGATTCATGGAGCTGACTTTATGGAAAGTATCAGGCAAAAGAAATCAATTGGGCTTCCATTTTCACATTTATCATGCGCTACTTCTGAAATCATTGACTCTAATTTGGAACGTAACTGATCAAGAGATATGCTTGTCATTCCCAGAGCACACCTAATGGATACTGCAGTATGGAGTGCACCACTGATCCACACCAGCCAACGACTCAACACTGAGCCATAACCAGGGTGATTATGTTGAGTGCTCATTCACTGATCATGCCAAATCAAGCCTACATTCTCACTAACAACCAGTTCTGTTCAGTGTACTCTTAGAAGGACCTTGACATACAACTCTTGCCCTCAAGTGCTAGACAAGAAAGTTAAAAATCCATAGGGGACAGCATATCTCTCTCCTGAATGACACAAAGTACTGCATGTTTCTTACCCATTTTCAGTGAAGTTACTCTCAGGCTTGCCTTACATTTACAGATACTGCACTGTTACGTTCTTTATCTATGCCACAATCCATAACTAGCATTTTCACAGGGACAAAATATGTATTAGGGACTAAATTATATATGGTGAGTGTTCATGTCAATAAATGCGTGAATGTTCTCACTTATCTGTAATAGTTACACTAGGTATAGGACTTTTGCATGGTACCTATGCATCTCTTGTTAGTAAAAGCCAGGCAAGCTGGAAGGAATCCTGCATGTTAAATTTGATATTGGCAGCTGTAGTTTAAAGTAAAAATAAACAGCTGAAGTTCAAGTTACCTTGGAATAACTAAAGAGGGTTTAGTAGACACCATAGTCAGCGTGGCATCACTGATATCAGACCTACAGTTCCAATCCAAGTCCTAGGAAAGATCAACTCATGAACTCCCTAAAACCAGTTACGGACAAAAAATCACCTGTTTCATTATTTTAGAGTCACAGCAGTACCTTCAGTTCCTTTTGCCATCCTGAAATTCTGCAGCCTCTCTTACCAGAAATCTGAATACTTTCAAACTCTTGGTACACAAACAAAAGGTTATGCTGTTGATGATTCAACTGACTTGTCCGCTTTCAAGTTCTCCTTGTCTAATTAGGCTTTGTTTCTTTCATTCTCAATGCATTCTAATTTAATTATGCTTGAGTTACACAGATAGGAAGATAAAGAACTAAACCTGCAAGGCATGTGAAGCTAACATACTGGGACCCGTTTAAAATTACATCACAAGCATAATAAACTTAATCTACTACAAAGGGTTGTATTTTCAGTAATTTAAACAGTTCAGTTGTGCAATTTAGCAATCTTGAGTGAGTTATACTAGAACTAAGCTTCAAGAGCTTTGATGTAGCCATAAAATATTGTTCAAAGAACCAAAGTTACAGATATCAATTGAGAAATTTGATTTTGAATCTGAATAATGTTCCATAAGAACAGCCATACTTGGTCAAGACCAGTGGTCCATCTAGATCGATATCCTGTCTCCTAGGAGATACTTCAGAGGGAGTGAACAGAACAAGGTAATTTATCAAGTGATCCATCCCCAGTCATCCAGTCCCTACTTCTGGCAGTCAGAAGTTTAGGGATATGCAAAGCATGTGGTTTCATCCTTCACCATCTTGGCTAATATCCATGGATAGACCTTTCCGCCATGATTTTATCTAGTGCTTTTCAAATCTAGTTATACGTTTGGACTTCACAGTCCACATCCCCTAGCAAAGAGTTCCACAGGTTGACTGCACATTCTGTGAAGCAGTGTTCCCTTATGCTTGTTGCAAACCTGCTGCCTATTAACTTCCTTGGTTAATCCCAGGTTCCTGTGCTACACGAAGGAGTAAATACTTCCTTATTCATTTTCCACATCCATGACTTTACAGATTTCTATCATATTCCCATCTCCAGATTGTCAATGTTCCAAGTTGAACAGTCCCAGTCTTTTTAATCTCTCTCCTCATATGGAAGCTATTCCATATCCTTTAATCATTTTTGTTGCCTTTCTCTGTACTTTTTCCAAATCAAATCTATCTCTTTTGATAGAAGGCGACCAGAACTGTATGCAATATTCAAGGTGTTACCATACAATGGATTTATATCGTGCATTATGATATATTACTTTCCTAATGGTTCCTAAAATTCTGTTATCTTTTTTTACTACTGCTGCTGCTTATTGAGCAGATGTTTTCAGAAAACTATCCATGATTACTTCACAATCTCTTTCTTGAATAACAATAGCTAATTTAGACCCTATCACTTTTGTACATCATTGTGCATTTCTTTGCATTTATCCATATGGTATTTTTTTGCCCAGTCACCCAGTTTCATAAATCTTTGCAGTCAGTTTTGAATTTAACTATCTTGACTAATTGTGCCACTTTACTGTTCACTCCTTTTTTCCAGATCATTTATGAATATGTTGACCAACGTTGATTCAACCATAGATCTTCAAGGGACCCCTCTATTTACCTTTATCCACTCTGAAAACTGATAATTTATTACTATCTTTTGCCCCCTATATTATAACCAGTTACTGCTCCACAAGAGAACCTTTCCCCTTAGCTCAGGACTGCCCACTTGACTCAAGAACCTTTTGTGAGAGACCATGTCAAAAACATCTCTGAAAGTCCAAGTATGCTGTATCCTTTGGATCACCCTTTTCCACACATATTGAACCCTTCAAAGGAATCTAATAGATTGATGAGGCATGATTTCACTTTACAAAAGCCATGTTGACTCTTCCTCACCCTATTGTGCTTATTTATGTGTCTGATTACTGTGTTCTTCACTATAGCTTTCAACCAATTTGAAGTTAGGCTTATGGGCCCCTAATTGCCTCTAGTGACTTTTTTTAAAAATCAGCACCCAATTAGATATTCACCCGTCATCTAGTATAAAGATCAATTTGAATGCTATATTACATACCACAATTAGTCAGCCAATTTTATATTTGAATTCCTTAAGAACTCGGGGGTAAATGCCATTTGGTCCTGATGGCTTATTACTGTTTAATTTATCAATCTGTGAAAAAAGGAAATATATTGTATATAGCTATAGCACCTGAAATGCATGTACTATACATTACATACTCATTGATCTGCTGTGTTCAATGAACATAGCAAGATACTAGAATGAGGGCGGATAGATTTTGTCATTTTCTGAAATATAGTTAAGTCAGGTGCATATTTCTATACCTAGTTTTGAGCACTGTCATCAGACTGTGTGTATGTGTGCCAGTTATAGGTAAATTTTATTTATTGGAAGTCACACGACTTTACTAATTGTTTTTAAAAACAGAGACATGTAATATTGTTGATTATACAGACACTCATCATCAACTTTTCCTTCTTTGTGTCTATATATATCATTATTTATTTAGGGGGTCATCAGTTTACTGGCATATTTTAAGGTTTACTGAATAAACAAATCACTGGAATTTACTGAAATGTATGATTTACATCATGCAGAAACAGAACATCTTACGTAAGACATGTGCAATAAAAGCAAACAGATGTTTGCAGTCTAACCACTGCACTAATGGAGGTGGTATGGCAGTCTATCAAAGACAAAACACAACATATACAGAATTGCCCACCAGAGTTTTAAGTGCAGCTGCATAATTTTGAATAAACAACCCATAAGCTGTCCCAAACCACTCTGTGGCAAATTCCATGGTTAAGGTAAGAATTTATAATTAATTGCTAATACTTAAACTCTTTAGGTAGAAGAGAGGTTGAATTTGAGAGACTAAGGAATTTGAGACAGACTAAAATGATAAAAAATATACTGCAAAATAATAACATGTTACAGAATTAATATATTAGGAACATAATAAGTGCTTCCTACACAGCAATAAAATACAAGTCCAAAAAAAAAAAATCCCTCAGTGGCCTGACTTGGGATTTCAAATGGAGTCTCCAAGATTACCAGTCACCACACGTTAACAGAGAGGTAGTCGTGTTAGTCAGTACTCCAACAAAACAAAACAGCAGAAATATAGCACTTTAAAGACTAGCAAAATGATTTATTCAGTGATGAGCTTTCGTGGGACAGACCCACTTCATCAGATCAATCTCATTTCCAATACAGACGGACATTTATAAGTACAGAGGACCAAAAAAAAAAAAATTGCAATGAAAGCTGACAAATTAAATAGGATTGAAGGAGGCGGGTGAGGGGAGGGGGTATGTTAATTGTCCTGTCTGTTCATACCACGTATTAATGTGCTGAATTTGGTGAGTTGGAGTTCATATTCAAATTCAACACATTACCACATGGTATGAACAGAAACATCAGTTAGTTCACGCATTACAAGGACAGTTTCCCTTCCTTTGATGCTCATAATTATCTCAGACAGGTCAATTAACATCCCCCTACCCCTCACCTACCTCCTTCAATCCTATTTGATTACTCAGTTTTTATTGAATTTTTTTTTTTTTGGTCCTCTGTGCTTGTAAATATCAGTCTGTATTGGAAATGAGATTGATCTGATAAAGTGGGTCTCTCCCATGAAAGTTCATCATCAAATAAATCATTTTGCTAGTCTTTAAAGTGCTACATTTCAGTTACCATACAGAACTGCAGGAAACCCACCAGCACTGAGCGTACTCATCGGTAGAACAAGCCAAGACCCTTGAAAAAGAAAGTTGTACATTTCCACAGCATTGAAAATTAAGACTGTTCTAAAATGAAGGAATGAGTAGAACTTTGCATGACAGTATCCACACATGCCTTGTTTCACTCATATTCCTGAAAGCCTCATTTGGTTTTAAATGAAGCTGAAATTATACAAACACCAATAAGAGAAACTGCCCTCTTTCATATTGCCTTCTCTCTAATTCTGTTATATTAAGGACTACCATCATTACTATCAATGGTTGTGAGTCCAGAAATGAGAATTGCAAAAGACCTAAAACCAATGAAAATGTTCCAATTTGTAAGGTGAAAATTCTGTATTTTTTACTAAATTGTCCTACCTGAAAAAATTATTTCAAAAGCAATCTTTTTTCCTAGCCTTGACATATTGTGCAAAAAGCGTAAGTATCTGAGTACCAAAAGATCTTAATTTTGCCAAAATTTAGCAAAATGTTAAAGGGCCTACATCCACGCTTGGGCTTTATGTCCCATTGATTTCAGTATAGTTGACAGAGAAGTTACTTTACATATTTTTGTCTTTCAGTCTTAATCATAACCTTCCATGCTTTGCTGAATCACTGATTTATAATTAAAATTACCAAATTACCTTGGAAAATACATATTACCAAGACATTTTTGTATCAACAACACAGGCTTGCATTCTGTCAATAACCGAGCCCGAGCCCAGTGCCAAAAATTAGGCTTAGTGTTGACTAGTTTAGCAAACAATAAAACATAACAGGAAATATTCTTCTAAAATAAACTAGGCAGATTCAGCCTGTCAAAAGCCTCAGCAGCAATAAAACTGATACAGGAGCTGGGGGTGCTCAGAACCTTTCAGGATCAAACCCAAAGCTGCAAGCATTCCAAAACTAAAACTCTGACGGGCCACTGAACAATCTCTTGGAATAAATACAGAAACAAATAACTTTAAAAAACAAGCCTACATAAAGCAGACTATTTGACAGATAACACAAGACAGATGTACTGAACTAATTTACTCTCCAGAGTCAAATGGCTGAGGTCTTCCTAGTCTTCATTTTCTGTCTAATAATTTTCTGAATTTTCCAAGTCAGATAAATAGCACAGCATGGCTAACAGTATGATGTGTTCAGTCCTTTTCTGATAAGGGCTCTTTGTGCCTGCAAGAGCCATTGGTTTTTAACTTTTTAAAATTAAAGTACTGTTTTGTTTTTTTCTGACCTGATCAAGCAAGTTAAAATTGGAATCAATCAATATGAAATTTGAGCAGACTTCCCGGGAGTATTTTAAACCAAGATTTTTTTAAAACTTCTCTAAGCAGAATTGACCATTGATTTATCATCTGATAATTTCATGTCTCTTGATCAAGGAAAACAAAGGCTATTCTCCAGCTTGAGACGGTCCTTCATTTGCATGGCTCTTAAAACCCACCCGCATACAGCAGCTGGCACTGTAAAAGCTATGCAAGGCTTCCAATAGGGAACATGCTGTTTCAATCTTACATTGTAGAGCATGTTCTTCATAACTACATTTATGTATGCAGAGGTTCCAGGAAGCCAAGTGGGGATTTATGATTTTAAAATAGCAGTTGCTCTAGGAAATCTAATACAGATTTTGAGTTTCATTTTAAATTTCCTGAATAAAGCAGCAAAGACAGCAGCAAAAGTTTAAAAAAAAACCTTCAGAAAATATATTCTATAAATTTAATCTTGAGACAGCTGCTGTCTCCTCTCCAACTGAGTCAATATGCACTCTGTATACTTATTATCACTAATCCTAGCAATGATTCAGTGCAGGATAAGTGGAAGGTTGTTATAAATGTTGTCCCACTTGACCCCACCCTTTTTGACACCTGTCTCTCTTCAAAATATTCATAAAGCTGTTGCTTGCAGCTCTGCAACTGCGGGGTGGTTCTTTTCAATTAGGCATGTGCTCCAGGGAAAACAAGGTCACATAAGGGCAATGAAATCACACATGCCATATAAAATGCTTACACTAGAAAATGACAGCGTAATAGAATGGTAAACCTTTAACAAAACTCTACAGGGAGCACACAATTAGTACAGCATGCTCATCTATTATTGCAAACTCTCTCATTACATTTTGAAAACCTGGAGTTTTCTTACAGAAAAAGCACTAAGATATCAAAATGAAAATGTTAGGTGCTCAGCCTCTGCTTGCAAATGTATAAGAGCTCTCATTTACGTGAAAAATTTAAAAAGTAAAAACAAGTAAACAAAGATGTGGCTCAGAAAAACCTGTGTAATCAGGAAAAAGATGCTGATTGAAGGGTCAGTAATCAACTCTAATTTATTTACTTTGCAAACTTTTCAAAACATCCTTAAATACTGTAGTGTGTGAATTAAAGAGAAATACTACTTTTTATATTCATCTTTTCTTTGAAAATAAAAGCTTAATGATAACAGCCTCAGTGCTAAAGTGAGCACTTGATTTGCTAAACCCACAAATGGACAAGAACCCACATGAATTTAATGCACCAGTAATGCTTCACTCAGAACTGAGCAAAATAGTTTTGGCTTAAATAATCAAAGCCTTTGTCATGGAGAAATAATTTCACAGCTGAGAAACATGAACAAAAATTTCCAACTCAGTCACAGGTGTTGAAACTCAGACTGTCAAATTAGAGTTGTTCTGTTGCACTTCAACCCTCTCTCCTGTTTAGAAGGCTAAAGATGGTGCTGTAAGTACATACGTACACACAGAAAGCCTGTTGGGACACACCACCTCCACTTAGCTTTAATATGTGCTTCTGCAAACTGACTCTGCTTTAGACTGAACATCAATGTACTGTACTTTGCTGTTTTCTTTTGGAGTTAAACGATTAAAATTATTCATGGCTCTGAAGAAAAGGAGAAACCTTGTTCAAGCTAATTACATTATTTAACCTCGGATTAACTTGTAAAACAATATTATAGCTTTTTATCCATCAACTAGTTGAAGCTTTTCCTTGGCGTTTCAAGGTGTATTAAAATGGAAGTGTTCCACAACTTGGGCAAAACTCATTTTCATATGCACTTAAAAGTGTATAGGCACTCCCTATCTCCATTTTTGATAATGGGTGCACAAACATATTTTCAGAACCAAAGGGATGCAGGCTACAGTAAAGATTAAGAACCACTGCTATGAAGTATAAGCAGCCCACAATATCATCTTCCCAAAGGCCCTGGGCCAGTATTTCTAGCTGCTCCACCCATAAAATGGCAGAAACACTGTCATGACCCAAATCCCACAAACATGGTGAGTTTGTTGAACGATCCCGCCCCCATCCCTCCCTATTTTGTGGATCATAGACCAAAAACTTGCTAGAATCAGTTTTAGCCAAATATACAAATAGACTTCCTTGCACATAAGCCCATTGGCACAAGAACATTATTTAACCACTTTACACAGCGCAGTGTTCACAGTTTTCAAGATTACTTCATTTGCACATTGTTACTGAGAGAGTGTCAGTGTATGAACAAACATGCCCATTTTACAGAAAAGAAACTCAGGCATAGAGTAGATTAAGAGGGAAGTGAAGGGTGATTTCGTGCAGGAGTTCTCATCCTTTTTTGAATCACTCCCCACCCCACCATTTTAGGAGGAGGAGAGAGAGGTTTCTTTTTTGAATTTGGAACCCTTATATCATTTACTAAAATTTAGGCCAGCTACCCTCTGTGACAGAAGGCTGTTCTGGCCAAACTTGTTTGGTGGTGTGATGCTGTGCCGCAGGTTGTAACACTACTCTTTCTAATTTAAGTGTGCTTTGCCCCTCTAAAAAGTTAGACAGGTGCTCCTCCTGCCCTCCAAATGAGAAACTCTGGTCTAGCAGATAGGGCTTGAGATTAGGATGCAAGAGACTTGGATTAATATCTCATCGTATCCTTAGACATTCCTTGTAACTTTAGGCAAATCACTTAATCTAGGGTCTTCTTGATTTCTGTTTATTAGTACCTAGCACAATGGTGTCCTAGTCCACAGCTTCTAGGTGCTATGATAATATAAATAAATAAACCAGTAACACCCTGTGTCTCAGTTCCAACCTGTAAAATGGCAATAACTCAACCCTGCCTCACAGGAGCTGTGTCTACACTGCATGCTACTTCGAAGTAGCGGCACTAACTTCGAAATAGCGCCCGTCGTGGCTACACGCGTCGGGCGCTATTTCGAAGTTAACTTCGACGTTAGGCGGCGAGACGTCGAAGTCGCTAACCTCATGAGGGGATCGGAATAGCGCCCTACTTCGACGTTCAACGTCGAAGTAGGGACCGTGTAGACGATCCGCGTCCCGCAACGTCGAAATTGTGGGGTCCTCCATGGCAGCCATCAGCTGGGGGGTTGAGAGACGCTGTCTCTCCAGCCCGTGCGGGGCTCTATGGTCACCGTGTGCAGCAGCCCTTAGCCCAGGGCTTCTGGCTGCTGCTGCTGCAGCGGGGGATTCATGCTGCATGCACAGGGTCTGCAACTCGTTGTCGGCTCTGTGTATCTTGTGCTGTTTAGTGCAAGTGTGTCTGGGAGGGGCCCTTTAAGGGAGCAGCTGGCTGTTGAGTCCGCCGTGTGACCCTGTCTGCAGCTGTGCCTGGCACCCTTATTTCGATGTGTGCTACTGTGGCGTGTAGACGTTCCCTCGCTGCGCCTATTTCGATGTGGTGCTGCGCAACGTCGATGTTGAACATCGACGTTGCCAGCCCTGGAGGACGTGTAGACGTTATTCATCGAAATAGCCTATTTCGATGTCGCCACATCGAAATAGGCTACTTCGATGTAGGCTTCACGTGTAGACGTAGCCAGGGTGTTGTAAAGCTAACTTCCATTAATGATTACAAGGTATTCTGATTAGTATCATATACGTATCTAGACAGAATAAAACACAGGAGATAAGCAGCATGTTTCTCTTGGCACCTTCTTCCTGTTCTTAAAGCTTGTATTTTATTTCCAAATACTCATGATTATAATCTCTTATCGCTATCTGCAGCACAATACTGTAAAGTTGCTTGAGGTACCGTAAACAGTAATCAGCAGAGATGTAGAAGGTGAAGTCAGTCGTGGCAGGTTTTACCTCTGGGTCCTCTGTTGCCAAATTTTCTACCGTCCCTAGTTCCACCAAGACTGATGATATTTCAGGACGATGACCTGATACAGTCATATGTGAGCTCAGATCTAAGAACATTTTATCTTTCCTTGTACACTATTACTTTCTTTGTAATGCAGATGATTCTGTAAAAATTCTGTACTGAAGATACAGCATTGCTGTTTCATATATGTAACTCTTGTTAAGGCATTCACTTTGAAGGTCCAGAGTTTGGAAATATCCTGTATATTTATGAATGAGAAACTAAAGTAGCATAAGTGAATTTTAATGTTGCCAATTCCTTATCATGAATGAGTGCTTTAGCCAGGAAATATATAACAGGAGTTTGCAAATTAATTACTTATTCTTAGTAGTGCATTAATAAATCTTACTGCATTTGAAAGTTAACTTTGTTTTGTTTCCAGTAAAATGAACTTCTTAAAAATCTCCTACGTTTTTAAGAAAGCATTTTTTTTTTCCATTTTGGCCCTCAGGAAAGTTACAGACATACAAACTAAATTCTTAACTCAGATGATCAGTTAAAACAATGAGATATAATCAATTGACAGTGAACCACCAAAATTAGAAAAGTTGAATCATTCTAAAAACAAAGTCTGCACCTGACTGCAAAAAGGTTTCCGCAGTTTTTTGCTGTGGAAGTTACTTTTCAGAGAGATAAGTTACACCACTCTTTCCCTAATGTTTGTATCATCAATGTAAGAGAACTGGAATGAAGTTTTGCAATTACCTGCCTTTTAACATTTACTGTCCTGGAAGTGCTATATGACACTATGCAATTAGAAGGCTAATGAAACAGATTGTTTCAGATTTCCAATTTTAATTGCATTCTCACTGAGATATTCTTCAAAAAACTGCTTTGCTCTCTGGATTCATCTCAGAATCTATTGCAAAAGCTATCAGAATCTTCAAATGTTTCCAAAGCAATTCACACCTTTGTTTTGTGCCACGACAATTTTGTTTTAGAAGAACAAGTTTTGTTTGCAAGTTTTGAAAGACCAAACCTGTAGCTTATTTTTCAGTAACTTAGTTATTATTGCAGGTATCCCCATATTCCAGGTTCAGCAAGCAAGGACATTTCGGCTGTACTGACTGAGCTCCAGTCACACCACTCACAATGAAGTACAGTATAAACTACAGAATGAAGAAATAGTTCACTTTTTTAAAAATCCACATTTTAAACCTTAAAAACAAGAATGTTAAGCATGTCCATATTAGTATTTGGCAATCTGCAGTTTGCAGGGATTCAGACATTTAATCAAAACTTCCTAGCTTCATTTCCATAGTTTCAGCTTGCATCTGTGTTCCATCAGAGATAAGAAAGTATGATAATCCCTTTGGTAAAGAAAGGTGTATCTAAATTAGAAGCACATGGAAAGTTTGATAAACTAAAATACATACCCTGCACAGATGTTGCTCTGCAGAAGAGGCCTAAATTGTCTAGAAGTATTTCCATCATATGTAAGCTGTTTTAGGAATAAACTACATATAAGAACAGGACTTAATAGTAGCACTCTGATTTCCTCCTCATTCTAACAAGGTCACTTCTAAAATGTAACTACGTTAGTGACTTACCAGCTTCTCCATTTTTATACTTTCAGTTGTTCTTTTCCTGAAATTCTGTTTTGGGTTTTTCTTTTAAGTTGATAGCTCCTCCAAGTAGGGTGCTTTGTTGCCTGGCTTTCGCTGTTTTTCTCCAGATGAGCTAACTGCAGTCAGTTTGATTCAGGAAGCTGTGCTCTGTCCAGCCTACTGATCACTCCCACTCTCCGGGGTGTGTGCTTATTTGTCTCTCTCAGCCAGTCTAAAATCCGGCCACGCTCATTTAAGAGTAATATATTTACCTCATGTAGGTAAACAAGCAGTGTATTTGGGTGTAAGAATCTAATTGGGAGCAAGTTTAAGTTAGTTAACTCCACAAATATCAAAGGGTTTAAATGCATGTAGTTTGCTAGCAAGCGCCATAAAGAAATTCCAAAAGGGCTATGATACCAATTTAATTTAGAGCATAGCTTACCATCAACTCGAATATGTTTTATCAAAACTAAGATATTGTGTATTAAGTTAGAGTGAACAGAGTTGTTTACAACAGTGTCGCTACACCCTCGTTGTCCGATACTTTAATAACGATGAGAGAAACAAAGCACAAAATATGACACTAATACAGGTATTTGTATAAACACACAGAGAATCTCGGAGTTGTAAAAAACTAGCAATGCTAAGAATGTTAGATTTCAGTAAACTGAACTTTGTGTGCAAGAAGCTAGGGCTATAAAGTATCAAAGCAATAAAATAGAACAGAAAATCCTGGAATAAAAAAAAAGTTAGTTATATCCTTTCTTCAATTCCTCTGTTAGTATTTTGGGTAATTTAGGATTAAGGCTCTTTGGGACTAGGATTTTTTTAAATATCTGTGAAGTCTCTATCATACCGCAGGATGTTTTACAGAAATAACTAGATACCCAAAGAGTGTCCATAGGGCATGCATGTCCCTAAGGGAATGGATATTTATGTGAGGAACTGTGGAACTAATACATCTGAATTTTTTCACGTATCTTTAACTCCCCTAAACTGCACTGTGCCTAATCCATTTCTTTGTGGACTACTTCGAACATTGCAAAACCCAAAGCAACTTCAACAGTTAAGCAATTCATTAAAAATACCACACGTTGAACACATTCTAGTCTGACTGCAGTCAGATCAAAACTCACCTCTTTGCTAAAGCCTTCTTTTAACAATAGAGAGCTTTTCCAACATAGGACGGGAATGAAGGGTTTGTCAGAATACGAGAGAGGGAGTAGAAAGAAGGAAAAAAAGAGAAGAGAAAAAAGTGGATAAATGGGGATATACATTCAGGATAGCTGCTGAATATTAAATACAGATAAATACAGCCCTAAGAGAAAAAAAATCAACTTTTCATTTTCTCATACAAAAGTTATATAGCCCCATGGCTTAGGATAGGCAATACTCGATAATAGTATAAGGTTTGGCAACAGGTGATTTATTGAGGTTAGAAACATCAGAATACCATTAGAAAGTCAGTAGTCCTCTCTTTCCAATATAGTAAGATTTTTTGTTTAGGCCCAAGAAACCATAATATATTGGACTTAAAAGCCATATATCGTTACGCACTGTTTACAAAAACTATGTTTAATAATTTTGAATTGTCTCAATGCTTCTTTAGTTAGAATATTCTGAGTCAGGGGCATTTGACCTCATGATACTGAAGAAAATATGAAAAATAATGTCAATTAAATTATAAGACACTCCATAAATACATTTGAAATAGCCTCTCTCTAAATTACGTGGCACATAGCAAATACCTGACCATAGGATGTAGAATAATGACCTTCGCAAGATTCATTTAGGATGATTTAAATTACTCACTTGTGACTTCACAACTTGTGGGTAAACTGGCCATGCTAAACTCATGGCGTTACAATAAAAATGACTTCTACTGCACCACATATAGTCTCTTCTTATAGTGAATTTTTGCACCAAGCCAGGCATATTCACATCTATACTCAAATCACTTGGATTCTCCAGTTGATAATAAAACTGATGGTAAAAGCTTGAGGTGGCTGATCCCATACAGTAGCAGTATCCCATTTCCAATACAACCTGACTCTTAGTCTTGACACGGATACCATTCTTCCAGCAAATCCACAGCCCCAGAAGCAAATCACAGCCCCAAAAAATTCCTCCTTCTTATTACTCACCTCTGTTCACACAGGGAATTTTCCTCCCACATTTATTACTACTCTCTTCATCCTGTCCTCTACCTCATCCCCAGAAACTAGTCACCCACTGCCTCCCCCCCAGCTTAGACCTTTGTTCACCTCTGTCCATGAGCCAAAGACTAAAGAGAAAATCAATATCCAGATCTGAGTCCATCAGACAGGAATCAGCACTATAAATCTACTGAATCACACAATAATGAGTTTGGCACATCACTAATATATGGCACAGTGATTACACTTTAAAAATTTCTTCTATACTCAAATATGCTAGTGGTGTGGCATATTCCTTTTACTTAAAACAGAGAGTAGAGGTAGAACTAGCAATCCCTCAAATCAGAAAAATATTTTCACTACACTTTCAATGTGTACATACACAAGGGATAAGAAATTAGTGTAGCGTATTACATGTAGTCAGAGGATTATTTTGAAATTGCTGCCATAATGTACAGGATGGCCTTTTCAAAATACAATCTTGGGCAGTTATCTAATTATAGGGGATGAGAGTCATGAGGGCTGATTGCTTCCATTTGCTTTCCTGCAAGTGATGATAAAATATTAATTTCACTGGAATCACTCATCTATGAAGAATTTGGAAATCATATCTTGGGTATATGTACACGTGCATATTCTATATCAAATTCTTCTATTTTGGGCCTGAAAAATATTTCTTTTTAAAATTTGGGAAGTGGAGAGTTAACATGAAAAGCATCAGAAATTAATGCAAGTAATGGCAACAGTGGGTTTTCCAGGGTGCAATACTCCAAACCGTACAATTTAGCTACATGGCGCCATGCTCCTTTGGAGTATTGGTACCTTGTTTTCAATAGTCAACATTCACTAGAAGCTCAGCTGAGATTATTGTATTCTCCACCTTTTATCTGGCATCTATTTGTAATTACAATGAGCTTTGCTTACTGTGGATAAGGGCAGTCTCTAAGGAGGACCTCAAAGGTCAGTGACTAATCCAGTGAACCATGCTGCCTCTTCATGACTGCTAATTGTTCTCCTAAGTAGCTGCTGTTCTCTACAGTGCAGGCGACTATTCATTAGAACTATTCTCTCCTTAAATGAGTGATTTGCTTTCATTCTCCCTTCATAACTTGTTCATAAAACGCACAAAGTATTTCATTGGTTATAGAGTGGTGGGATTGGAACTGCTGCTCAAAAACAGAAAACAAGTGAAAATTGCCATTTTCCCATGCTACCTGGTGGATTTGGAGAGGTCATAAAGTGGGAAGTCCTTATACCAAGAGACTAAATAACCAATCACAGTTTGCCTTTTCTATTCAAGTAACTAGTATATGAGTTCTTGTAACTATAAAATCTAAAGCTGAAATTTAATTTACTGTCACAAGCATAGGCATGCTACACTACACAGTTATAAAATTTCCTGTAACCTCCAACCTTCTCTAATCCATAACTTTCTGAAAACTTTCCTCTAGAAGCTGAAACCGCCAAGGCTTGAACACCACAATATACTAGCTTCATTTGTTAAGTTAAAACCAGGGAACATGTACATTTGGTTGCACTCCGCTCTTATAATACAATTTGAAGAACAAAGTTGCTCTTGCACTCTTGAGACCTTGACTCCAAGAAATCAATGACACAACTCTCATAGAGCTCACTGGAGACAGGATTTCAGTCTGTCTTGGTCATGACATCTCTTAATCACCAGCTTACCCTTAAGCTCTGCCAGAACAGTTGCTGTGGGACTTCTCCTTTCTGACAGGCCAAAAATTCAATAGTTCATGTCCTTTTTCTCCACAACATCACCCAGAACTGAAGACAGATAAGGCATGCACTATACAGAATAGTAACAATATGGGTTTTTCCCCCACAACTAAAATTGACGGATTAAATCCAAATGAGATAATATAAAAGAGAAAAAAACACAAATAAAACTCAAGAGATTGTCTGAGTCTTATCTTATGCTAACTGAACTCATGGAAACATTGGTTATAAAAGAAAAGTCAAAAGCCTCCTATACTCCAGTCTCTAGTGGATATGCAAGCCTGTGTCCCTATAATTGTGCTAGGGAGGTATACGTCTCTCCCACTCTATAGAAAAGAATGTTGGGCTGGTCGAGGCCAAAAAGAGAACCTCAAGCTACTTTCATTCAATCACTATAGGTATGTTCTTCATGATTCCATGTCTGCAAGTGATTGTTTCTAAACAGTACAGTTAACGATACATATCTTGAGAGTGCTAGTTCTCCATTTTAAGTAAGACAGCATAATTCCATTCATACAGATAAACCCTATATACAGATAAATCAGGTATATAAAACACACAGCTATGGGTATTTTGATGTGGATCTTTTTCACCATAAGGTGTATTGTTTTTCTCAACAAACATACAAAATAAAATTAATTCAAGACATTATACTAAACATTCAGGTTGCAAATGAAAAGAGGCTAGGGAGAAATCAGGAAATGAAAAGATTAAGGCTGTGTCTACATGGGCACAAATCTTCGAAACAGCCATATTTCAAAGATTACTAATGAGGCGCTAAATTGAATATTCAGCACCTCATTAGCATTAGGACACTTTCAACCACGGTGCTTTGAAAGCGCTGCTTTCGAAAACGTGCATCTCAGCATGGCTACATGGGACTCCTTTTCGAAAGGACCCTCACCTTTCAAAATCCCCTTATTCCGATCAGTGATCAAATAAGGGGATTTTGAAAGGTGCAGGTCCTTTCAAAAAAGACCCCCGTGTAGCTGCACTGAGGCGCGCACTTTCGAAAGTGGCGCTTTCAAAGCTCCATGGCCAGAAGCATCCTAATGCTAATGAGGCACTGAATATTCAATTCAGCGCCTCATTAGTAATCTTCAAAATATGGCTATTTCAAAGATTTGTGCCTGTGTAGACACAACCTAAGGATTTAAAAATGTTAACTCATTCATGCTGCACTTAATATACTAAATATTTTTAAAGCACTAGGTCAATTGTTAAGCATGTAACTTATCTGTAGAGCATGAGCTGTATGGATCAGCTTGCTATACTATTCAATCTTCACTTTTATTTTTCTCTGGGTTGGTTTGTTTGTTTATTGTTACCTTAACGTACCTAACATAAAAGATTGCTTATAACATTCTGTCACATTAATTAATCTTTACCTAGGAACAAAGATGTTAAAACATGCTGAAGTCTGATGGATATTATTTTACCACTGGAAAAAGAGCACAGTTGTTCTTCTCCATCTACCACAAAGGCCGTGTCTCCGCTACAGAATTTTGTCAACAGAACTGGGCTTTTGTCGACAAAACTCAGGGAGCACCTACATACAGAAAGAGTTTTGTCACAGTCTCGACAAAACAGAGCACTTTCCCTGACAGTGTTATCCCTAGCCATGTTGAGGACTAATGCTTCTGTCAACTGAGTTCTGTTGACAAAAGTACAGTGTAGATGCTCCGGGGCCCTTTTGTCAACAGACAGGGCTTCCGGTTCACCAGGCAGCCCTGTTTGCAGAGCTTCCAGTCAGCCGTTCTGTCGAGAGAGGATCTGGCAGTCCGGCTGCTTGCTGTTGACAGATTGGATTGCTCTTTCAATCTGCTTTTGTGTGTAGACACACCCAGTTGACAGAAGTTTTGCCAGTAGATCTCTTCCAACACAGACTTCTGTCAACAGACTGCTGTAGTGTAGACGTAGCCAAAATGTATAATTGAAATCCCTTGTAATAAAAGAGTCTTGAACCAAGCGTGAAGGCTACTTTAGGCCTCAAAACCAAAAGTCACATTTTTTTTCCATTAAATACATTACAAACTCACATTTGTGCCATCAGCTGAAGCCATCAGTATGAGGAGCAGCAGAAAACTATTTGCTACAGAGGATTCAAGAAGCCTGGATTCAGCCCTCAGCTTCCCTTTACAATGACTAGGGAGAGGCAGGTGCTTTAAAATGGAAGCCACAAATGCCTGCATGAGGTCAGTGACTCCTTGTCTAGAGTATCCAATAGGGGATCACTAGCCAAAGGGTGTGTGCTAAGCCCCACCCTTCTCTCAGAAATAGGCACCTAAATCTGTGCTACAAGGAGGGGTCCCCCTCTGCCTGAAAGTCTCTGCTGCAAACACTCTTTTGGAATTAGGCATCTTCGCTATTTCTGCAAGAAGCCATAAAATGAGGAGAAATGAAAAGGAACTTATACTTTTAGCTCAGTAGTCAGAGCACTGGAATGGGATGTAAGAGACCCCGTTCACTTCCCGCTTCTCTGCCAAGGAAGGAAGGGGGATTTAAATCAGGGGTCTCTCAATGAGTCATCTCTCAGCTGAATGCCCTACCTTCTGAGCTAATGAAATGTGGGGCATATGCAATCTCTCTTGCAGATCCATTCCACTCTGAATAAATAATAAAAGAATCATTGGAGCAGGAGGACTGCATGCTAATGTCTCAGATGAGTGTGCTAATCACACGGCTGTGGAGTCACTGTAATGTTTGTGTACATGAGTTATCTTCCTTAGTTCCCTGTCCATCCTGATTCTCTCATTATTTACGCACAGCAAAACAGCTTCAACACAGGACCAGCGATTTGAGGCATCTACAGGGTCTGAGGCAGCTAAGTGGTAGTTTTGTGAATGCCACTGCAGCCTGATTCTGAGATTCAGGTGCCTTAAGTGGCTATTAAATGCCTAAGTCCTTTTGTAAATCCAACTCTCACTTCTTAATACCTTAAGAATCTAGATAGCAGAAACTATTTCCAGGTCTTTATCAACATGTGGGATCTCAACCACTGAGACAAGCTGTAAGCTGAATTTGTTTTATAGCCCTTAAGTCTTCTGACATTTCCATAATTAGAGAGTAACTGTGACCTTCCTCTAAAGCTTTACAAATATGTTAACACTACAAATATTTAGAATGTGTTCTGCCTTTATTTGTTCAAATGGGGAGCTAGAAATCTGAATGTCAGCCTAATCAAGATTTTTGAGCTAGGAAGAAGGAAATTGACATCTATGGAACAAACACAATGGGTCAAATTATGTTTTGCCTTGTGTGGGCAGCCCATGGGGATGAGTACCACAGTCCATCACAGTCCTGAAGGAGGCCAGCACTAGTTGGCTGACTGTACTCAAGGGCACATGGGTGAGTGGAAATGAATGGACAAAAGCAGATGTGCTGGGGGACAAGGGAAGTCCATGGCATCCTGAGCACCAGACAGCACTGGACGGATCATATTCAATATTTTGATGACATGCTCACACACATCCCTCTGTGCATCTAGAAAAAATAATGCTCATG
Source organism: Carettochelys insculpta (assembly GCF_033958435.1). Classification (NCBI taxonomy): domain Eukaryota; kingdom Metazoa; phylum Chordata; order Testudines; family Carettochelyidae; genus Carettochelys; species Carettochelys insculpta. Next base: position 145,534,635 of record NC_134137.1, read on the forward strand.
TAACATGTTTCCCTGCTGAACACCTCTTCCTTTTACAGACATAATTTAGCCCACACCTGATTCACAGGACTAATGGATAAAAGACAGCCCCAAATTAAGCTTAAATTTTAAGATATAATTCAAGTATTTATCCAACTGCAAAGAGTATAGGCAATAAATCAGAGGTATATGGTCATGTATATGAGAAAGTAGGCAGGATGATGCCTGGCATACATAAAACACGATAGGATAACTGGTCGGAAATGGAATTTTGTTATTTATGGAGAGACTCTATGGACCAGTTGAGTACTGAGTTTTCATTCAGTCCATACTCAGGCAAACACTTGATGAAGTCAAGACAAAGTTGAGTGAGTAAAGATATTGAGGTGTAAGCCTATGGGTAAAAAAAAAGGAGCTTATATAATATATATTGCCTGCTGGGAAAGGCAACAGTGAATCTTCATGTATTAAAGTAATGTAGGAAAAGCAAAGTGGATGGTTGCACAATAGATTTCCAGAAATCTGACTCAAATACATAGAGGAAGGAATGATGAGCTCATTCTGAAACACACAAATACGATAATCATTTGCATAAAAATGAGATCTCTGTGGACTTCCTGTAATACGTGGAGAATATTTTCTTCTTCCAAAAAAATAGGAAAACATACTATGGATACTTCAGTTTCTGATTTAGCCTTAATATGACAAACAGTAACTGGAAAGCCTAATACCAAGTAAAATATATATACACATTTAAATCTTGTACTTTAGAACGGAAGGGTAACAACTCTTGCATTCAAATCACTGAAAAACCCTCATTAAGCATGACAGCATGAAGAGCTTTGGGAATCTCTGTATAAACAAAAGTGATAAATAGAGAATGCAAAGAAGAGCAATAATGGTAAGAAAGGTGGAAGGTACCACACTAGGAACAAGGTGAAAAGGAGACATTGTTTAAACAGACCAGAGAGCACATATGAACTCTCTCTACCCTTTTTGTTTGTTTGTTTGTTTTAAGGGAAACCATGTGAAAGAGGGGGAAGACTTATTCAAAGATGACCAAGCATGCATTAAAAGAAGTAAGGGTCTTCACCTAAAGAAGAACCAGTTAAGATTAGATACCAGGAAAAACTTCCTAGGAAGAGCTATTAATCAATGAAAGAGCCTGCCAAGAGAAGCCACAGAGACAACATCGGAGGAAATACTTAGAGAAAGATTAGATAATACACTCAGAAGAATAGCATAGCAGAGAAACCACAGCAGACATGAGGTTAGAGTTGATAACCTCTTCCAGACCTAATTTCTGAGTGGTTGTTTCACGCTACATATAAAAAATGTACAATATGGTGCAACAAAAATATTTAATTATATGCCTGCTATTGCAAGCATCCGCTCATTCTGGGAGTCTTTATTAACATGAATATTCTCATTGAAATCAGTTCATTCAAAGTCCAGGGTCTCAAACTCACAGCCTGTGGTCCATCTGATGCCCACACAAAAGACTCCTACTTCCAAAAGCTCTCAGGGAAGGTGGGAAGACCATGATAAACCTCCTAAAGCTTCAAACAGTGAGCCTGCTAACACTTGTGGCAGGTGTGGAGAGGGTCCCAAAAAGCCTCTTCAGGCTCACCACATACATGATGTATCCATGCAAAGCCCTACTCTCATGCATCTTTTAGCTCATAAAGAAGTGGTCCCCCCACTACAGAGAGATCCACAGGAAGAGAAGGAGTGTCATCACCACAATGACTTTGATCTCTCTATTCCCAGTTCCCACAAAACTCCACTAAGGGACCAGTGTATGCAGACAGATACACAAGTGTGGGCTATTTCTGGAAGTCAGCAGAAAGGGGTATAACAGCCCGTCCATGTTTCCTGCTCTCTCCTCAAGGGCTACTTAATATTTAACTCAGGCAAGGAATGACCTTGCTGGTGCAGGAAATGCTGGGCTCACAAAATAGTAAAATCTTTCAAATATATGTGGGTTTCTTGTAATCAAACAGATCATTAAGATACTCAAACTATACTATCTCTGCCCTTCTAGCAAAAACCTGAGGAAATAAGGTATTCAGACTACCTCACCCTGCCATACTGAGAGTCATTTTAACAGTCACCACAAAATCAAGCTGTTAATCTTAACTATGCCATGTTTGCAGCAACTGTGTGTTCCTTTATGGTCATACAACACCCAGAAAACAGAAAATACCAACTTTACAAATTCCCAAATGCACAAATAGCACAAGGAATCACTCTGCAGGCCCTAATTCTGAGAGCTGCAGAAGGTGCTTATAGCTTTGCTGCAAATGCCCAGAAAGTTGCAGGACTGGACCCTAAAATTACACATTATTAGACACAGTAAGGTTGCCTGCAATACCTGACTACTGGTCCAGACCATAAAATCATAGCCCTTGCAATAAAAATGGGATGGCTGAATGGTGACAGAGCAACATAGTCAGTACTGGAGAGACACACAAATGAAACTGAATATTTTATCTGACACAGCTCCTGCAGGAAAAGATGGGAGTGTGATACTTTAACAGTGACAGAATTGCAGTAGCTTGGTATTGCTTCAAGTATTAGAGGGGTAGCCATGTTAGTCTGTATCTGTAAAAACAATGAGGAGTCCTCTGGCATCTTAAAGATTAACAGAGTTATTTGGGCACAAGCTTTCATGGACAAAATCTACTTGGTCAGATTCATGGAGTGGAAATTACAGAGGAACGCATAAGGATGTTAAAAGAAGGGAGCTACAATTTCCACCCCATCATCAACCTCAGTCCATTTTTTCTGCTTGTGAACTGATATGTAGATACTGGAATGTATTCCTCTTCCTTGGGGCTCCATTAACCAAGCTCCAATACTTCCTCACTTAACTGCTTATTTTCCCATATTGGTTGAACAGCTCTCATTATTCTTTCTTTTCCAATAAAGTTAGGAGTGTTACTGAAGAAGGAATTGGACATAATTGCTCAGCATTTTATGGTATAATTGTTGTGAGACCTATTTTTATGACTTTGGACAAACTACTCACTGTCTTCAAAAGCAGAATGTGGTTGCACTTCTCTTTTAAGCAGGACTGTTTCATTTAAAGACAGTCTTAGAATTATACAGTTTGATGAGGAAAAGTGCTTTTTTTTGAGAGAAAGAGTGGAGGATAACAAATGTAAAGAAGCTGTTTTTACTGCCTGCTAGGTTGATATTAAAATTATTAGCAATTATAAAAACATCTAGGGAGCAAAAGAGATATTATTCTTTACAAGACAGTCCTGTTCCTCTCACCTTTCTATAGTAACATATAAGCTTTCTGTATGCTTTGAAAAAAAAAAAAGCACCTTCAAAGCACAGAAAATCCTCTCTCCTGGAATGCACACTACAAAATGAAGCATGAAAACTGAGTTAAACCTTTACATAATTAATTTTATTTTACTTAAACAACTACAGGTGAGCCTCCCAAATCCGGAACGTTCTCGTCTGCCAAAATGTGTAATCCATCATGATTGTAGTCAACTGAATGACCACTTTTCATGGGTGTGGCCAAGTTTACCCTGGTTCCATAAAGTTTGTTTACAGCCACCAGTTCTGTCTCTCAGTGTTCTGTGCTGTTATTTAGCTGTAATTTACCCCTAAATGTCCTCTAAGAGCCCAGTAAGCAGGGCAACTGTTGTTAATGGTGCTAGACAATATTGAACTTCCCGGAGCTGGCAAATTCTCTCATCTGACACTGGTTAGGTCCTGAGGATTCTGGATTAGAGAGGTTCAACTGTACTATTACTGTCAGTAGAAGCTAAATGTAAGGGCACTACGAGACCAAAACAAGAAAATGAGTCAGATGTATCCTTGCTAAATACAAAGTGAGGGGTACATAAATGAGGACACAGTTCTTAAAGGCTTGCTTCCTCTCTTTAGGAAGGCAGGTATTTAAAGGTGACTTGTACTATTTAAAAATAAATTCTCTCTAATTGATGCACTAATTAACTGGACTAGCAATGGTAAAAACACATTACACTGAGATCAGGCCTGCTGACAGCAATTCTGCCCCCGGTCCCCTATCCACTCCATCTTCCAGAGCCACAAGCCCCTCTGATTAGAGAAACCATGAGTGCCCCCACTTTGATCAGAGGAGCCCCAGCTAGTAGCAGCCCCACACCTCACCTACCAGGGGGACCAGCTACAGCCCCATCCCCCACCTGTCTGGAGAAGCCCCGGGCCAGCTGCAGCCGCACCTCCTACCCCTTCCTCAAGCCCAACCCACCAGTATTTGCTACTCAACTGCCTCTGAAGTTGCATAGAGCACATTGAAAGTGCCTTTGAGGAGAAAATTCTCCCAAGTACAGGTTGGGTTTGGAAGGGAGGGGAGAGGAGGCATAGCTCTGGCTGGCCTGGCCCTCCTCTGGCCTGGAGGGATGCTCAGGGCTTCTCCAGGCAATGGTAGCTTAGGGCTCCAGCAGAGGGAGGGCAGAAGGGTAAGTCTCATTGCCCCAGCCACAGGGAGAGGGTATGGGTAGAAGAAGTGGAGCTGGGGGGAAGGTACCTCCCATCGGGGGGGGGGTCTACCCACCACCCACACACCCATACTTGTGGCTTGCCTGTGTGATTTGAAAGGGGCCATGAGGGTTCCCAGGTGCTGCTACCAAGGCTGTGGCCATGGCCCCTGGGCCCTTTTAAATCTCTTGTGTCTCTGGTTAGTTGCCCCCTGTCGGTAGGCCTGACTGAGATATCATAATGTATCACAAGCTAGGAAGTATCTATAGACCAGACCCCTGTTGAACATCTAAACCCTGCAGGATATAAATCTGGGCAATTCAATAAAGTGCTCTTTTCCCTGAGTGTGCAGGAAACCAATGGCACAACATGCTTCTGGACATGAAGACCTTCCCAGCTCTAAATTTCTATAACGTGTCACGGCATTTTAATACTGAAGAGGCAGTCTTTTATATGAAATGGAAAACCAAGAGCCTAACCTCTTGTGGACAATTTTCAGAAGAGTGGGAGTATGAGCCCTTGTCTCCTGGCTAACTGTAAATTCAAATAATTGGATTATGCATATCTACATTGTAACCTTTGCAAGTATCCCTTGTGATTTCAACTTTGTGTGTTATTCACTTCTTTACTTTCACTCTGTGTAGCACTGCTGTGGTAAGTTTAACACATGCTGGGTTGTTTTACTAATCTGCAAAGGTGTTCACTGAATTTCCAGAAATGAAATTCAATGAAGTTAAGCCACTTAAGACACTTACGCACAGTCAAGAGTATTTAGGCACCTGACTCACACCCATTTCAGTTTCAGTTAGATGCCTAAATAAAATACCTTTGAGTGTATGGGCTGTTGGTGCTTTTGATAATTTTACCCTGCATCGTCATAACCAAATGCAAATCAGATTGGTGCTGTTCATTTCAATTTGCAGCTCACCCTCAAAAGTTCAGAGTCCTTTCTTCCAAAGACAGAGAGTGAATTTTGATCTCTGCAGCAATGTCTAACATCCTTCCCCAATGATGACCACTACTCACACCTACCTGCCATGTTACACCCCGAAAGTAGTTATAGTCAGTTGGTGGGTAAAGTTATTTCTGTATAAATGTACTTTAAAAGTGTATAAAATGTTCTGATTCTTGCAAAAGTTTATGCACTGCTTTACGAAATCCCAACATAATTCTAAATGTTCTTTCTCTCTCTTGGTCCATTCTAGGAACTCTGCAGTCATGGCTGGTCAGCCTACAATGCACTATGACATGTACATACCAGCATCAGCAAGGAAGACTGTTAGATCATGCAGCTGCTGCTGTTCTGCCACTTTTAATTTTGATCAGCAAGGATATTGGAGCTGAAAGAATGTTGCTAGTTTGTTCCTGTGGTATGGATTATGTGTGCTTCCTGAGACATGTCAGCCTGAGGTTTCTTACTATTTCTAGCAATGAGAAGATAATTGAAACCCTTTCTGCACTACAACCATGTTTTTTGTTGCAAGAAAGACAGACAGACCTATTTAACACAGAAAATCTGAAAAGGAGAAATCACATTCTCAGAACTTTGGGCCTACTTCAGATCTCTTCAGATTGTTGCTGCAGAGACCATCCTTCTGCCCATCGTTTTGTCATGTAACACTTCTCCATTACCTCCCTCCACTGTATTGCAGAAAACAAATGGATTCTTTTCCTGACTTTTTACAGAGAATTCCACCCCATACCTCCCCACTGATCTCTCTCATTTAGTATCAAGCAGCTGATGCTTCCTCTGATTAACTCATCAGGTCAGCTTTCACTACCCTGCCCACAACAGCCTGTCCCAGCAGTCATTATTGTTTCAGTGTTTCCTTATAGTCCACCCTCCTCTAGCAGTTTATATCCATCTCCTATTTCTTGAATTATATTTGGTGTAAGCTCATTCAGCAAGTATTGTCTTATCATTCCGTGTCTGCACAACATCTAGCATATGGAATCCTAGGCCATGACTGGGGTTCTGAGATGCTGCAGTAATGCAAATAATTCATTGTTTTAATTTTGTACTTCATTCTACAATTGTAAGTTTAACTTTTATGATAAAGACATTGCACTGCAGCGCTTTCGTTAGGTGAGTTGAAAAATACTATTTATTTATTTTACAGTACAAATATTTACAATAAAATAAATATAAAATGAGCATCATACAGTTTATCTGCTTCTATAGAAGCACAATCGTCCGGAAGATGATCCTCCAGAAAACAGCTTCCAGAGGACCATCACCCGGAAGATCATGCTACACATTAAACGCGGCCCAAAAGAGCTCCTTGTCTTCCTGAAGAGCATGTCCACATATGCACTGGATCTCTTCCAGAAGAACAGGACAGGAAATGGCATGGATGGGGTCACATGGCCAGAGAGCTCTTCCAGGGCTACCAGCCAAGTGCTCCTTTAAAAGGCCACACCCAAACAGCCCCTCCCTGCACAGGCTTGTAGCAAGGAAGTCCCAGGTCCCTGTCCTGTGTGGCCCAACCAGCAGGCATGGACCCCCAGCAGCCACAGGCCAGCAGGGTTGCCCTGACCAGCAGGCTGACCATCTGCCTTGCCACACTCCTCAGCCTCCTGTGATAACAGAGAACCAGGCCCACGGATCCTGACCACACACCACCCCTGCTGGGCTCCCCCTGGGCTGTCCAGCATATATGGGCCATGCAACCAGTATGGACTGGTGGGACAGGGTCATCATGTGGGAGTGGGACAATGACTGCTGGCTGCAGAATCTCTAGCTGTAGGAGACCTTCCTGGAGATCTGCAGCTGGCTTGCCCCCATACTTCAATGCTAGGATACCTGGGTGAGGCTGGCCCTCTCCATTGAGAATCTCATGGCCATTGCCATAGGGAAACTGTCCGTCCCAGACAGCTACCGGTCAAACAGGAAGCAGTTCAGGGTGGGCACATCCACTTTTGGGGCCGTCATACTAGAGGTAAACCCTACCCCAGGCCCCACCCCTGGGGAGAGTTAGGGGGCCTGCAGGCATGGGAGATGCCCATGGGTCAGGTGGGTGGGGGGCCGGACCGGGGAGGTGGGTAAGCAGAGCCCAGGGGGGATACTACATGCCCGCTGCCAGAGGGGTGCCCCAGCAAGGGGGCAGGGCCCAGTAGGGAGGAAGGAGAAGGACGGGGAAGGGGGTAGGGACACCCCTGTGCACACTGACACATGTGCCCGCTCCTGTTCCCCTGCAGGTCATGAGAGCCATCAACCACATGCTGGTGCAGCGGCTGGTGCACACTGGGGACCTGGACGTGCTTGTTGAGGGCTTCATGGAGCTTGGATTCCCCCTGTGCTTCAGAACAATTGACAGGACCAGAGTGGCGACTGCTACATGACCCACAAAGGATACCACTCAGTCGAACTCCAGGTGGTGGTGCAAGTCAGGGGAAGGTTCACTGACCTTTATGTCGGCTGGCCAGGCAGGGCACACAACGCGTGCATCCTGCAGAAATCCATCCTGTGAAACAGGATGCAGGCCAGAACACTCATGCCTAGCGGGAGCGCATCATCAGCGTTGTCGCAATGCCCCTCTCCCTCGTGGGTGACCCAGCCTATCCCCTCCAACCCTGGTTGATGCGCCTGTACACAAGCCACCTCACACCCTCCCAGGAGCTGTTAAATGCCTAGCTCACATGGGCCTGGTACCCACTCGAGTGCGCATTCGGCCATCTGAAAATGCAGTTCAGATGTCTCCTCACACGCCTTGATGTGGGGGTGGAGAATGTCCCACAGGTTGCAGCCACCTGCTTCACCCTCCACAACCTCATTGAGGCATGTTAGGGGACCCTACCCCAGAGCTGGATGGCATAGCTGGCCCCCCAGTACCAGCAGCCTGCCACGGCCCCTGACAGGTGGCTCAACCATGATGGGGTCCACATCTGGGAGGCAATCCAGGAAGCATTCACCGAGGGGGACTACTAACCCCCACAACCCCCCCCCACCACACTCCCTCATGCCCCCACCCTCCTAATATCCCCCACAATAATCAGGGACATAGGGGGTGCAAACCGTATATATATATTTAACTCTGAGCATAGAACAATAGAACTCCTTTTTGTAAATAGTATCTAGGCAACAATAAAACAAACTTGTGTGAACCTAAACCTGCTTAACTACATACATAGGAGTCAGAGGATGGGGGCATATGAACTTGAATGGGGCCTGGGACAGGAATGGTGGGAGCCCTAGTCAAGCGATGGGGTGGAGGGCCGTGAGTCCTGGGGCCTGTGCGTGCCCCTCCTGCCCTGGGTGCATGGTCCCCTGCAGGGCGCTGATGGGACCAGGAGCACCAAGAGGTATGGCTAGTCAGTCACAGCCCTAGCCTTAGCAGGGGGTAGGGGGGATGGGTCACGGGTCAGGGGACCCTCCATGGGGCCTGCCATGGCCACAAGCCAGGCCACAAGGTTCCTGAGGGTGGCCGCAGGCAGACCCGGGGGCAGTATGGTGGCCAGGGCCTCAGGGTCATGGGTTGCAGGGAGGGAACAGTGGGGGGAGGCAGTAGAAGGGGCAGAGGCATCGGGGTGGCAGGGAGCATCAGGGGGCATCAGGGCAGCTGGAGGGGCAGGAGCCTCAGGGGGCAGCAGGGGCTGTTGGGAGGCAGCGGGGGCAGCAGGGCAGCTGGAGGCTGGTCAGCCAGGGCCCTGCACATGGTGTGGAGCTTCGCCATTACCTCCCCACACGTGTTGCACCACCAATTGAGTTTGGCCTCGCTGAGGGCCAGCTGCCTCTCCACCAGGGCTTTCTAGCAGCAGAGGGTGTCTGTGTAGGCCTCATCCTTGCGGCCCCAGCATCTGGTCTGACGGACCCATGGCTGTTGTGCTGTGGGGGCTAGGGCTGGTCCAGTCCTGCCTGGTGAGCTGCTGGATCCTCCGGCCTGGTGGGGCCCAGGCTCCTCATCTGGCTCTCCCACCCCCTCAGATGGTGCCACTGTAAGACAGGGGGTAGGGGACAGATGGGGGGTCAGTGTTGCATCTGGACCCTGGGTGCCATGACCCCAGCCCCCCTGGGTGGCTCCCCTCATCCCGGACCCATGGGACAGCCATGTCCCAGGGAATGCCACTGTGTGGGCCCCCATGCATTTGCCACGCTAGCCCCTGAGGCATGTTGCCAGGGTAGAGAAGCTGTCCATGGTGTATCCTCCCCCAGAAATGAACTGGGGAGCTTGGACTTGGCGCAGGGTCCCTGCTTGGGGAGCAGATGGGATGGGCACAGCCCTGGCACCTGAGGGGCCCTAGGCGCACTCAGGGGCTCTCCATAGGAAAGGGAGCCGGATGTCACTTGCAGGCATGGCCGTTGCCCTGGGCCCCGACCTGGGACAGGCCATCTGGGGTCAGGGCATCGCATCACCTGGCTGCCCTTGCCTGGGTTCCTGGGGCTCCCCTGGGTGGTTCAGGGTGCTGGCCTGCTGGCCATCTCTCAGGCTCAGGGCTCAGTGAGCGACACAGGGCCTTGGGGGAGTGTGGCTGGCAGCCCTGCACGTGCTGCCACCTTCCGCAATCTCAGCTTCCTGCCACAGGGTCTCCGGGACTGTGCAGCTTTAAAAGCCGCAGTACCCGGAGACCATAGAGCCCCGCTGGAGTTGCCCAGAGCATCTCTGCTCTCTGGCAGGGTGCTGCCATGGTGGACCACTTCTTCTGGAAGAAGCGGTCCGCAAGCCTTTGCACGTGCTTTCTTTCAGAAGATTCTTCTGGAAGAAGGTGCTCTTCCTGGTTCCGCAGTAGAGTAAGGAATATGGAGGATGTGGTGCCTTCTTCTGGATTCCTTCTGAAAGAGCACCTTTCATATGTATGCTCTACAGATCTTCCAGAAGAAGGCGCTGGTCTTCTGGAAGATCGTGCATGTGTAGTAGCAGCCTTTGTGTTTTAACTTGTATCAATATATTTGAAAATGCGAACACATCCAAATATTTATATAAATGATAAATGGTTTCTGGAAGTCACTAGGGCCTAATGAAATGCATCCTAGAATACTCAAGGAGCTGATAGAGGAGGTATCTGAGCCTTTATCTATCATCTTTGGAAAATCATGGGAGACGGGAGAGATTCCAGAAGACTGGAAAAGGGCAAATATAGTGCCCATCTATAAAAAGGGGAATAAGAATAACCCAGGAAACTACAAGCCAGTCAGCTTAACTTCTGTGCCAGGAAAGATAATGGAGCAGGTAATTAAAGAAATCATCTGCAAGCACTTGGAAGGTGGTAAGGTGATAGGGAAAGCCATCATGGATTTGTAAAGAACAAATCATGTCAAACCAATCTGATAGCTTTCTTTGATAGGATAACAAGCCTTGTGGCTAAGGGAGAAGCAGTAGATGTGGTATACCTGGACTTTAGTAAAGCATTTGATATGGTCTCACATGATATTCTTATAAAAAAACTAGGCAAATACAGTTTACATGAGGCTACTATAAGGTGGGTGCATAACTGGCTGGATAACCATACCCAGAGAGTAGTTCTTAATGGTTCTTAATCCTGCTGGAAAAGTATAACAAGTGGAGTTCCACAGGGGTCTGTGTTTAGGACCGGTTCCCTTCAATGTCTTCATCAACGATTTAGATATTGACATAGAAAGTACGCTTGTTACGTTTGCAGATGATACCAAGCTGGGAGGGGTTGCAACTGCTTTGGAGAATAGGGTCATAATTCAAAATGATCTGGACAAACTGGAGAAATGGTCTGAGGTAAACAGGATGAAGTTTAATAAGGACAAATGCAAAGTGCTCCACTTGGGAAGGAACAATCAGTTTCACACATACAGAATGGGGAGAGACTATCTAGGAATGACTACAGCAGAAAGAAATCTAGGGGTTATAGTGGACCACAAGCTAAATATGAGTCAACAGTGTGATGCTGTTGCAAAAGAAGCAAACATGATTCTGGGATGCATTAACAGGTGTGTTGTGAACAAGACACGAGAAGTCATTCTTCCGCTCTCCTCTGCACTGGTTAGGCCTCAGCTGGAGTATTGTGTCCAGTTCTGGGCACCGCAGTTCCAGAAAGATGTGGAGAAATAAGAGAGGGTCCAGAAAAGAGCGACAAGAATGATTAAAGGTCTAGAGAATGTGACCTGTGAAGAAAGGCTGAAAGAATTGGGCTTGTTTAGTTTGGAAAAGAGACGATTGAGGGGAGACATGATAGCGGTTTTCAGGTATCTAAAAGGGTCTCATAAGGAGGAGAGAGAAAACTTGTTCTTTTTGGCCTCTGAGGATAGAACAAGAGGCGATAGACTTAAACTGCAGCAAGGGAGGTTTAGGCTGGATATTAGGAAAAAGTTCCTAGCTGTCAGGGTGGTCAAACAGTGGAATAAATTGCCAAGGGAGGTTGTGGAATCTCCATCGCTGGAGATATTTAAGAACAGATTAGATAGATGTCTACCAGGGATGGTTTAGACAGTACTCGGTCCTGCCATTGGGGTAGGGGTCTGGACTCGATGGCCTCTCGAGGTCCCTTCCAGTCCTAGTGTTCTATGATTCTATCATTATTGTTTAAGAGTGCAATTAATCACAGTTAATTTTAAGTGCACAGTTAATTATGATTTCTTTTTTAAATTTCTTAATAGAACTAAGAACAGTAATACTACAGTGGTCTGCCAATGCTCGTGACAAGGTTTGTTTGTTCAGTAGGCATCTGTCTAGAGAAAACTAAAATGAAATCACCACCTTGGGAACTGGTTAGGTTTGTGGCAGCTTTTTGGCTGTCTAAAAAGATGGGGGCTTCTCTATATGGCCCATCAGCTTTGTTATTCAGTCCCTAGCTGAGCCTGAGATGCCCTTACTATGTTGGCCATCTGGAGACACTACAAAGTCCTTCTGAAGGAGCTGGGGCTTGGTGATAGCTGACGTGGGGATAGGTTCCATTTTTGTTTTGCCTGACAGAACTGTCAGAAGGGCCAACAGTGATCATTATAAGAATTAGTCATTTTTTTTGTTTTGTTTTGTTTTGTTTTTTGTTTTTTTCTGGTCAGAAAGTGTTCATTTCTCCAAACCACATTTTTTCACTGAAACATACTGGTTTACAGACCAAAAATTGTCAGGAAAGAGTTCTTATGTTCAGGATGGAATTTCTTCTTAAAAACAGAGAGACACACCCTAGAGTGGTTGATAACATAGCCGGGTGGTTAGAGCACTGAAAGGTGAGGTCCAAGTTCAACTCCCATCGATACCTGATTCAGAACCTGTGCCTCCCATGTGTTAATTAAGAGCCCTATTAATCAGGCTGTGGACTAAGCTGGTATTTTCCCATGTCCTTCTCCCCCACAATCCTGGCCCTGAGAAACCTCCCCACTGTAATTTTCATCACAACCAGTAAGTTGCCTTGAAACACTTCTGTTTTGATGAAATGGCTTTTTTCAAAATGTTTTCTAGAAATTTTTTCAAGAAGCTGTATGTGAGATCAAATGCAAACCACCGCCTTAATGTATTTCCCAGATATAGATATTTATTCCATTATTAGATCCAGAGCAAATTGGTAAAAATCTCATCTGACAACTCATATCAAGTAAAACTGCAAACATTATGAAAGACATAGAAGGGTAGGTTTTTGAAAACATAGATGGCACTTGGTCAACTAACTCCTATTATATCTCTGTGTCTATTAAAAGTCATTTATGCTCTTGGAAAGCTATCCAAAAATCTCTTTAGAGAATTGGATGAAGGGGAGGAAAACATTTCTTTTTTCTTCCCCCAGTAATAACAAAGCACTTGGAGACGTAGTAAAATTAGCTATAAGAAAAGAAAAGAGGAGAGAAGAAAAAGAAAAAAAGAGAAAAGAAAAAAATAAGGAAAGGAAAGGAAAACCAGTACTGACTGCTTTTGAATGAACCTTTTGCCCTCAGCAAGCCCTGGAATTTTTATAAGGCCATTTCTGAGCAGGACACAGTAAATTAGGACAAACATTTTAAAGATCTCTCAGTAACAAGATTTGTGATCCATTAGCACACATAACAGAATCCGTCGACAGCAGAAGAGAGGCAAGGTTTTCAGTGATGCTCCAGAATTGCCATTTCTATATCCTATAATTACCCAAATAATATATAGTCGATCATCAAATGCTTTTGCAGAGATATATTGTTTTTGGTCTTTTCAGCATCAACAAATTGACTGATGTCAGAAACCACAGCAGGGTGGGGTTACTGAAGCTGAGCTGTTGGTTAGCGTTAACTACCAGAACCTCCTAGGTCAGATTTCATGGTTTCAATACATGGCTTGAAGTTTGAGGGTAGTCTAAATCTTTGACCCTGCGTTTCCTCCTACTCCATGGACCTTGCCAGAGTGAGCCAGCCCTCCAGTTCCCAAAGTCAGAGCAGCATTGCAAAGCCTACAGAAGTGCAGGTTCTTAAGAAGCCTTTTGCATTGCTTGTGCCTAAAGCCAACACAGCCTTTCAAAAGATTATTTTTGTTTCTCAAGCCATCTTGACTTTAAAATGTCACCTCCCTATTGAGATTCCCCAGCTCCTAACCTTTCAGGTCACCGCTCTGAAAGGGCATTAAGCACATAATGCGGAGCCCAGTCTGTTCTTTCCAAAGGATAGCAACCTTCCTACACAACTCAAGAGCACAACAGCCAGGCGGTACATTAGGCTGGTTTGATTTGCTTTACATATGGAAAATTTTATAAAGTTTAAAGTGTATCATACAGAGTTCTGAGCTGCAGCTGAATTTTATGGCCAGAGTTACCCAAAACACATGACTGAATGATAAAACAAAGTAGTGCCGTTTCCAGGGTATTCACAATAGACTTAAGGTTTGATCATTTTCTTTGCATACATAAGCACAACACTAAGCTTACATAGTGGCAGATGATTGTGGGAATCAAATAAAAGTAACAGCAAAAATAGCATCTCAAGATTTTTGATGTGGTTTGCAAGCCCTGTTGTAACTGGTTACATATGCAGTATTCCAAACTAATGGTAAGTATTGAAGATATTTCTCAGCACTATGGGTTATACAGAGCACAGTAAGGCTATGCGTACACTGCAGTATTATTTTGAAATAATCTATTCTGGAATAGCTATTCTTACATCTTAAGCAGCAAAAAAAAATTAAGGTTCTGAGTGAAACTTGAACATATAACTCTCCTCGACTTCCTCTCATTGACAGGCAGTCCTATTCTCTAATGTCTGAGTAGCAGAAGAATAGCTTTCATAACCCAAGCCTATGGGTGAGAAAACTCATTAGTTTATTGAGAGCCAGAAAGTAATTTGTAAGCAGTTTTTGCAAAAGAAAATGATCTTTGTTACCTACACTGCCCATCAGGCAATGTTACTTAGAGCACTTTTGGACTGCTAGCGGTATTGCATCTTAACAAGCCAGTGGTGAGCACTTTAAATTCTCCAAAAAGAAATTCATTTGCAGATTTCACAGCTGGTATTGCAATTTACACCTCACTGAAAAAAGTCTGTGTGGGGAGGCAGAGAGAAGGATTAGTGAGCCAGTGCATTACACACTAGCAACTTCATTCTCCCCACTTTCATCAACCCACTCTCTTCTTTAATTCCCTCAGTGCCTTTCTCCTGCCTCTCAATCCCTCTTTTCCTTACTTCTTTCTGCGGCTCCCCAGCTCTCCTGTCTGTAGCAAAGACATCAATTGTAATGGGCCAATTTGTCCCCACCCATTTCAAAGTTGGGAAGCACCTAAAGAACAGATCTTTCTTGTGCTTCTCAGCTGTGTTTATTTTCCACTGTCAGCAATGCCATGGTTGTCCTTCAGATTCATCTATTGTCCATCCACTACTTGCCCAGCAACAGCACAAACACTGTCTAGAAAGCTTTACCCTTTTCCATAACAGCAGGCCAACCTCGGTGTCTATTGGGCTATGTCAACAGAGGTACAGGTGGGCAGGAAGCAGAAAAGCTATAGGTGTAGGCCCAGAACATACACTGGGATGAAAGTAACAAATTTATTACAAAACAAAAAGCAGTCCAGTAGCACTTTAAAGACTAACAAAATAATTTATTAGGTGAGGAGCTTTTGTGGGGCAGACCCACTTCTTCAGACCATAGCCAGACTAGAACAGACTCAATATTTAAGGCACAGAGAACCAAAAATAGTAATCAAGGTTGACAAATCAGAAAAATATTATCAAGGTGAGCAAATCAGAGAGCAGAGGGGTAGAAGGGAGGTGGGGAGTCAAGAAGTAGACAGAGCCAAGTATTCATAAGAGACCCTATAATGACTGAGAAAATTCCCATCCCAGGTCAAACCATGTGTTAATGTGTCAAATCTGAATACAAAAGAGAGTTCAGCAGCCTCTCTTTCGAAACTGTTGTGAAAATTTATTACAGGTACTGTTGCATTGCTGCCACCGAGTGAGGGTTGCCATATGACAGTACCCATAAGAAATTAAGCTGGGGGTTGGAGGGGTGGGATCTCAGGGCAGGGAGGGCTTGAGGTGTGTGGAAAGATACAGGAATCAGGCCAGGAGGTTTGGTGTAGGGGGAAATGTGTGGAGTCAAGAGTACCCTTGGGTATGGGAGAGCTGAAACTTGATTCCTACTGACACTGCTTGTTGATTGCTTTCCATCACTGACAAGGAGCTCACAGCCTGGGTCTCTCACTTCTCTGCCGCCTGCTAGCTCCAGCCAGGAGGGAGAGGAATGTAGGGACACTGTGTGCTGTCCAGTCATGCCTTTAAAGTGTCAGAAGGGGTGCATCTACACTAGCTGGCTACTTCAAAGTAGCTGGCACAATGTCGAAATAGCACCCATCACATCCACACGCGCCGTCCGCTATTTCGATGTTGAAATCGACGTTAGGCAGTGAGATGTCGAAATCACTATTCCTATCCAAAGATGGGATTTGTGCCCTACTTCAACATTCAGCGTCGAAGTAGGGCATGTATAGACAATCTGCATCCCGCTACTTCGAAATGGTGGGGTCCTTCATGGCGGCCATCAGCTGAGAGGTTGAGACGCTCTGTCCAGCCCCTGCAGGGATTTATGGTCCCTGCATGCAGCAGCCCTTAAAGCACCATGGACTCGGATTTCCTGTGGCAGGAAGCTAAGAGTGTGCAGGCAGCAGCACACGCACGTGCTAGCCCTGCACACCCACCAGAGGTCCTGAACTGTCCACCCAGCACCATGGCATCCAGCCAGCCCCTAGGGCTACCCCCCCAAGGGAACCCAGGCACCCTCAGCAGCTAAACAGGGGGCCAAAAAGAGGCAGGGCCCCTCCTGGTCAGAGGCCAAGCTCTGAGACCTGCTGGGGCTCTGGGGCGAGGAGGAGGTGCTCCACGTGATGGGGAGCAAGCGGCAGAATGCGGAAGCATTTGCCCAACTGGCCGAGGGCCTGACATCCCAGGGTCACCCTGCCCGCACTCCGGATCATGTCCAGAGCAAGGTGAAGGAGTTGCAGCAGGTGTATGCCCGGGTCTGGGTCTCGGCCAGCAGGTCTTGGGCTGCCGCCGCTGCTTGCCCCTATTACAGGGAGCTCAGGGCCATCCTGGGCCCCCGGGACACCTCCTCCCCACTGGCCACCCTTGACACCACAGCTGATGAGCCCCAGCAGGCCTCGGAGCCGGAATCCAGCCCAGAGGCCAGGCCCACACCCTGGGGCCTGCCCAAGCAGCCCCTCCTCAGGACAGCAGCGGAGGGGTCCAGCAGTGAGGCAAGGGGTCTCCTCATAGACCTCCGCTCCTGGAGCACCAGCTGGGCGTCCGCCCACCGGGGTTCCCCTGACCGTGTTGATGGATGGTCAGGTACATACCCCACAGGGCATACACCCCCTGGGGCCACAGGGTGGTGGCACCAGACATGACTGGGAGCCTCATACAACTCCAGTGGACCCCGACCCGCAATGCCCAGCCACAGCACAGTCCCAGGACAGTGGTACGGCCATCAGCGCCCATCAGCACCCATGGACAGCACTGTGCCCTAACCCCACGGGCGGGGGGACCATGCAATGGAGACAGCCAACAGAGGCATCACACCCACCAACGGGGACAGAGACCCAGAACCCAAGGAGGGGTGGGGGGAATGGACGATGGGCCAGGGTACAGTACTAACAGCCCTCCCCTTCCTCTCTCCCTCTCTGCAGCTGCACCATCTGAGGCCCCAGGCAGCCAGGCACCCTCCATGGTTCTTGAGAGCCCACCGGAGCTCAGCCACCACCAGCGCCCGGGGACACCCCCAAAGCCAGTGGGATGGTCATGCCACCGCCGGACCCAAGGGATGGCCCCCGTGGGCCCCCAGCTCCTGGTGGCTCTCTGGTGGCAGACAGAGGTGGCCAAGGAGAGACTGAGGTTCAGCCAGGAGGAGTCCACCCAGTGCTGAGCAGCATGGCAGGAATTAATGGGTGTATTCTGGGACATAGCCGGGTCAATCTGGGAGGCTGTCGCCTGGCTCCTGCCCCCCGCGACACCCTCCATGCCGCTCCACCCAATGCCCTCCCTGCCACCCAACCTGGCGCGCTGCCTGACTCGTTACCTCTCGCCCCACCTGCTGCGCCGCCTGCCATGCTGCCTACCAGCCCCCCTAGGGCCAGAGCCCACTGGGGTTGAAGACGGCCGGTGGAGGCATCCTGGCCATACCTGCCAGTCCTCCTGTCCCCCACCTGGCCGCGCCGGGGACCATGGACGGGGGGAGGGTCGCACTCCTCTACAACCACCCCAGACTGATGGGCCGACGGCCAAGCCATCCGCTGGGCCCCCATTTGTGTATAGTTGTTCCCCTTGTGTATAGTTGTCCTCTTTGTATATTAGTTGCAGTTTTGGTTGTGCACATAACACAGTTATCAGTTTTCAATAATTCAGTTTTATTTTCCACAGAACCTGAGATGTGTGCTTGTTGGGGGGATGGTGTGTGGGCGGTGGGGGTGGTGTGAGGGGGGGCCCTCCAGGGAAGGCCAGGGAGGTGCTCAGGGGTGTCCCTGATCAAAATGGACCTGCAGGGCCTCGCAGACCTGTACCCCTTCGCGGTGGGCCTGGTGACTGAGTGCGGCAGCCAGCTGGAGGAAGCCCGTGCTGGTGTCAACTGCCCACCCCTGGATGAAGGCCTCCCCCTTGCTCTCAACAATGTTGTGGAGCATGCAGCACATGCCCACAACCTGGGGGACGTTCTGGAGGCTAATGTCCAGGCGGGCAAGGAAGCAGTGCCAGCGGCCCTTCAGGCGGCTGAAGGTCCTCTCCAGCACCTGGCAGGCATAGTTCAGGCAGGCATTGAACTGCTCCTGGCTGGCATTGAGGTGGCTGGTGTATGGGCGCATGAGCCAGGGCTGGAGGGGGTAGGCTGCATCTGCCATGAGACAGAGGGGCACAATGGTGTCCTCCAGAGGGATCTCCCTCTAGGGGATGTAGGTCCCCACCTCCAGCTGGCGGCACAGGCCCAAGTTCCGGAAGACGCAGGCATCATGTGTGCAGCTGGGCCAGCCCACGAAGACATACCGGAAATGGCCCTGGCTATCCACCATGGCCTGCAGGACCACAGAGTGGCAGCCCCTGCAGTTGATGTATCTTCCCCCACTGTGGTCTGGGGCACAGATGGGGATGTGGGTCTTCTCCAGGGCCCCAGAGCAGTTCAGGAACCCCATGGTGGCAAATCCAGCAATGGCTGTGCCCAGGTCCCCGAGTCAGATGACCCTCTGCAGCAGCATGGCATTGAACGCACAGACCACCTGTGGTGAGGGAACACAAGCACCCATGACGGTGTGCAGGGTGCCCCAGGCCACTCCCCACAGGTCCCCCTCCCAGGCACCTCCCCAGCACCCCTCCCTCCCCAGCCCCACACCCGGGCCCCCATCCCTGGCCCCCCAGCCCCCCCAGTGGATGCATGCCCAGGCCTCCTTACCTCCACAATGACGGCCCCGACCGTGGCCTTTCCCACTCCAAACTGGTATCCCATGGAGCAGTAGCTGTCTGGAGTGGCCAGGTTCCAGATGGCTATTGCAACCCTCTTCTTGACAGGGAGGGAGCACCGCATTCATGATGCCTCAGTGCGGGGGTGAGCCACTGGCAGAGCTCCAGGAAGGTCTGCTGGCACATGCGGAAGTTCCACAGCCATTGGTCATCGTCCCACTCCCCCATGACCAGCTGCTCCCACCACTCTGATCTGGTGGGGTAGCTCCAGAGGCAGCGGAGCACCCAGCGGGGGAAGGAAGAGGGGAGCCCGGTGGTCAGGGGCGTCCCCGTCTGCCCCCTGGGAGCGTTCCTCTGCCAGGAGCTGCTAGGCAGCCTCCCGTGCAGCACCTAGCAGGGCGCTTGCTCCCTGGGTGACTACATGGAGGGCTTCCAGCTGCTGCTGCTGCTGTTGCTGGGGGTCCATGCCTGCTGTGCGTCAGTCTGCGAGAGTGTGGCTAGCACTCTGCAGACCTCGTGCTGTACAGGCCGGGTGTGTCTGGGAGGGGCCCTTTAAAGGAGTGGCTTGCTGTTGCCCCGGAAGGGCTAGTCCAGCCTGTGACCCCGTCCACGGGCTTTCCTGGCCCCTTATTTCAACAGGGAGCACTTGTGTGTGTGGACGTGCTGCATTTCCTTTCGGAGCGGCTCCTTTCAATGTTCCCCGTCGCTACTTTGACATTGAACGTTGATGGCACCAACCCTGGAGGATGTGTGGACGATACGCGTCGAAGTAGCCTATTTCGATGTTCTTACTTCGAAATAGGCTACTTTGACATAGTGTGCTAGTGTAGGCGTAGCCAAGAAGAAGAGCAAGCAACAAGCAGTGTCAATGGGAATGGGGGGATAGCATTCAGCCTTCCTGACTTCCCTAAAGGGCACCATGGGGAGAGGCTAAGGGCTGAGATAGTCCAGACCTCTACAGGACACATCCCCAGGCATAGGGCGACCATCCATCTCATATATTGTGGGACAGTCCCATATTTGGGACGCCAAAAAGGCATCCCTACTTATTTTTTAAAAAGGGACTAATTGTCCTGTATTTGGGCCCTCCCCCACTGACCTTTTCTGCCAGCAGCTTGGGGAGAGCCATGGGGGAGCGTGGGCAGTTGCTGCTCCCCTGGGGCTCCCTGAAAGTGTTGGCATCTGCTGCTTCCCTGGGGAGCACAGCAGGGCACACTGCATTACGTTGACCTCTGACCAAATGTAAACAGACTCAGGCACAGCAAGGAATGGATGGCTGTCAGGTCCATTTGGTGGAAAAGAGTGAGAATATGGGAACAAATAAATAAGAGGGGACAGCTTCAGAATATGAGATGGGTTAATGAGAGACTTGTATAGTTGCTTTTTCTTCTTCTTCTTCTTCTTCTTCTTCTTTACAGCAATTGCCGTCCCCCACTTCTGAGTCTTATGTCTTTGATAGTTATTGAGGGTGACTCTGGATGCTGTGGGTTGTGAGCCTCTTACAGTAAGATGGATTCACTGGATGTTTCTTCTCTGAAGCCTCTAAAAATTCTCCTTCATGAAACTCCTGCACTGGGTCCTTTCTGAAGTGGTTGAGCAATCAGTTTTCTATTTGGTAATGGAAAAGGAACAATAAATGCAACCAGATACCCCCAAATTACCAGATCATTTATCTGAAGTGTTGTTTCTTGAGCTGAATCTTTTATGGATTCAAAACTTTTACTGGCGAACCCCTGCTCAGATGAGGAATGCCC
Organism: Carettochelys insculpta; assembly: GCF_033958435.1. NCBI lineage: Eukaryota > Metazoa > Chordata > Testudines > Carettochelyidae > Carettochelys > Carettochelys insculpta. The sequence goes on from NC_134137.1 coordinate 145,555,644, forward strand.
ATTTTCTCATCCTTGTTTGGAGATGAGAAGATTAAGAGTCACATTCTTCCTTTGAGCATATGTTTTCCATTGATTTCAACAGACACCACATTCATATTTCCAGCTGCAAAATTTATCGTTTACACACATCAGTTTGTTTACAGAACATTTAAAACTTTCCTCATTACTAGTGTAAAGCATTATTAGAAGGAACTGCTTAGCTCTCTGGTCCTGTAATAGCCCTTTCATTGACAGGGAGCACCAAAAACTGGAAAAGGTGATGCTGGACCAGTCCTTTAACTGACAAGAATTCCAAATCTTCCTGTACATGCAAAGTAGATCAGCTTTATTACCAATCATGTTTCCAGCTGGAAGTTTCAAAAATGTGTATGTAACCCTTCTGCTGGAAGGAGTCAGCAGCAACCATGTCTGGGTTCAACATCTAGGGGGTCCTTTTCATCTATCTCACACAGAACCAGCTCGAGTCCCCACCCAGTAGCCTGGGAAATTCACACACCCCGGGCTCCTCGGAGAGGCAATACTTCCCCATTCGCAAGTGCACAGTCTGAGTGTAGAAAAGAAACTTTTAATGAAAGAGGCAGAAAAGTCAATTGGCATAAGCATGGGAAAATACCACACCCAGAGTTCATAACGAACCATCAAGTAACTGTCCCACCTCAAATGTATTGAGCAGTGTCCTTGGCCTCTCAGGCACACCAGTCCAATACTGTAAACAACCAATCCACACACTCAAACTTTATTCATACCCCCAATTCAAATGTCCCATTTACAACTCGGTCCAGTCCATTCAGGCCCTGACACATCACCTTGATACATTTCCTCATTGAACCTAAGGCAACACCCGCCACTCACACGGGTTCAGCATTCCACTTGCTCCCTGCCAGCTGCCCCACTGGCTGGCCACTGGTTGCTCCATCCGTCTGCTGCTACTCTTACTGGCCGCCCATGCCTTCTGTCTGTCCATTGTTCCTCCTACCAGCCGGACGCTGGTTGTGCCATCCGTCCATCTGCCCGCTGCTCTTCCTACTGTCCATCCACCAGTCATACCATGCATTTGTTGCTCCTCCTGCTGATTACACTGTCCATCTGCTGTTGTCTTGTGGGTTTTGTTGTAAGCAAAAACCTGTGATTCCAGCTCTCAGTGATTTCAGCTCATAGAGATATTCAGCTCTGGGCCTAGACACAGCATCTCATTATCTACCAAGGTGGACTCTCACAGAACAACTATAGACCCCTCTTTAGACCTACCTGTGAACAATGTGGGGGAGAACTAATTAAACCAGTCTTACAGCTGGATAGCCAAAAGGCTTCCAGCCGGGTGGCTCAACCACCACACCTTCCCCCCACTCATCCCCCATCTTTCACTCACACAGTGCTTTGAGGTGGGGATCCCTGTGCAATCCATATCTTACACAGTGTTGATGACTGCCCTGTACCCCCCTACAAAACTTCAAGCATTGTTGAGACTGGACAGTTTTTACACTGGGTGATAGCATAAATCGTGACTTTACAACAATTTACAATAGGCAAAACATCCTTGCTTTGCCTGCTCCCAGCAGGCTTTGTTTACAAGGCATTACATATGCACACCTTTTTATTTTCATGCAAATGATCTCTCCAGGACACATTTCCCAGCTCCTTCAGCAGTATTGAGCTCCTGCTGGACATTCCTTGCATGCATTTTAATAAAGTTGGCAATTGCATGTCACATGTTTTTGGAAATTTTCATCTGACATTTTCATATAATGCATCATTTGGTATACATTTTCTGTAAGAAAACAAGCCAGCAGTAGTCCAGTCTCAACTGTTAAGGTTCAATGATTGGCCAGATGTGACATGGTGTACCGAAAGTATACAGCTAGCTTCAAAAAAGCACATCCAACCTCCTCTCTTCCCCCAAAAATAGAAATTAAAAAAGATGATGCGTTTCTTTTCTATTCTACACAATTTACAAACACTGGATCACTTCTAATGAGGCTGATAACAGACAAAGAAACTGGTAGGTGATTAGATATTAAGATTTGTGTACACTCAATAGCAACATACAATGTGAAGAAGGTCTGAAAAGCCCATGCAGCATTCTCAGAATTGACAATTAACAGCCTCTGGGATTACCTTGACTCCTCACTTTTTCTGGAGATCCAAACAGGCATAGCTACGCACAAAAAACCCACACCCTACTGTATCACTCCTTTTACTAATTCCTCATAGAATATGGGTTAAAGTCAACGTTTTAAACCTCATCTCAAACCTCATCTGTGGGACTGGCAGAATTTACCTGAGGGGCCACTTCAGCCTGTATGATCAGGGCTTCCCACGACAGCTGCATTCCACTTCACCAATGGAACTGTTAATCTAACAAAGGTAAGCTGCATACACAAAAGACAAAACATTTTGGTGTATGGCCCACAGATTTGGACCTTCCACTTTTAACTAACTGATCAGAATGGCCATGACCTTCAAAGCAAAATGCAAACCCCACTTCTTATAGCTATTGAATAGATATTACATTTCATTCTGTGAAATTTCTGAGAATCTTTCTGTTCCATGGAAAATCAGGTATCAGCTGGTTTCAGAGAGAAAGATATGTGAACAAACCACTAACTGACAAGCCAGGAAATTTTAACTTAACCGACACTCCATCCATAGCTTACAGTATTTCTGTTAAAGAAGAGGAAAAAGGAAAAGGCCTTACAGCTCTGGAGAATGGAATCTTAGCCTGAAGCTTGAAGTCCCTGGATTTGTCTGTTTGCGTCACCACCTAAATTTCTGTGGATTTAGTTTCACATACTGAATTTCACATTACTCAGTGCGTGGTTGTGATCCGAAGTCCGGGCTTTTCTTTAAAATAAATGATGGTGGCAGGGAATGAAAGTAAAGTACTTTTCAATTAATAACATTAGAGAGCCGAGTCCGGCATTTGAAGGAAGTCCATGAGGCGAGAAAGATTTACTAATACATGACAGAGAAGTGGTCAGATTTCTGCTATTGTTTTCATGGTGGATTTTTTTCTATAAAATATAAAGACACGTGTTTCACTAGGAAACAAACACATATTGTTGGGTGTAACACCATGCCACCTCCCTTCCCATCAAGTTCAGCCAGATAAACGCCCTTTGAGTCAGATCCCCAAGCCATGCAAGCTGGTGTCATTCCACTGACTTAACTACAACTATGCTGATTTCTACCAGCTGAAAATTTAGCTCTCCAGATATAAATTCAATAAAGTCTTTTAACCAGAACTTTTATCAGAGCATCATAAAGTACACATTCACCATCCATCTGATGTGGTGTGACCCTCCACATAAAACACCGTGACGGATTGCTGACAGGCACAGCTGTGCTTTCCTACAAATTGAAACACTATTTCCTCTAAATTCAAATCGTACATTCCAATAGGAGTGGCTCATTTCTATGCTGCCACTGAAGCTTGCTCCTACTGATGAGCTACATCAGCCATTTGTGTCATTCAGTCCAAGCTTTGCCTGTGAATCCTAGACAAAAATAGTTCAATGCCCTGGAAAAGGGGTGGAGATCATTTTCCAGTCAGGGGCTACTGAACCACAGAAAAATCAGTTGGGGGCCACACACAAGCAAAAAAAACAAAACAAAATGAAAATGAAAATACACCACTACTCACCTGTTCCCAATTGAGAAGCAAAAAAAACCCACCCCTCTTTACTCACCACCCACAATAGATCAAGCCAGTGCTTGTGCTCCAGTCTGAGGGAACAGGAGAGGCACTGAGAACTGGGGCTTCTCGTCCACAGTGAAGAGGCATGGGCCAGATCAAATTAAGTTGCAGGCTGGCTCTGTCCTGTGGGCTGTAAGTTCCCCACCTCTCCTCTAGAGAGAAAGTACTTACAAAAATCAAACAAATGTAAATGCCACATAAGTGCTTCCTGTGCCGTTTATTTAACAAATGTCCAGCATAGAGATGACAATGCAATTTCTTGCAGGCTATCCACTAACATACCAAACTTAAACAGTATCAGTTATTGTGCGGTGGACCAGAGAAGACGAATAATATGTTGCCTAGTGGAAGTTACACAGAAAGGGGGGGCAGACACTATCCTTTCTTGAGACAGATAAGTATCCCCCAAAAGTTGGTCGTGCTCTCAGAAAACCTGCAATGAAGGAACAAGAAGTAGGGTAGGGGAAGAGGTGAAAATGGAGGGCTGATGAAACTCTGGTGGCTACCCAGAGAAATGGAAAAGACTGTCATAGCAAATATAGCTTGCTGCAATCCCCTTGTTCTTACACATTGTTAACATTTTGGAAAACAGCAGTTTTTGAATAACTGAAAAGATCTTGCACTGTACTCTAGAATAGGAGAGCTTTAAGGTTCTCTCATTAGAGACTCCAATCGGAATGAGGGGCCTATTGTGCAACACATTGTACAAATACAAAATCAGAAATGTAGAAGTTGATGGGGCTTCAGGAAGTCTACAAGTTCAGATCCCCATTTGGCGGAAAGACCAAGTAAATCAAGACCATTCCTAGACGGACATAGAAAGACACTGAAGAGCTTACAATCTAAAATGGGTAACAATGACGTGAATGGATTTAAAAATATATATTATTTATTCCTGACTGACAGCGCATAAGAGAACAGCCAAAGATTATACTGGGCCCATTGATTAAGTTAAGGTGGTGATCAATTTTAGCACAGGTTCACAAATATTAACTTTTCCCTTTAAATTTTAATTTGGAGGAGGGGACATGTCCTGGGTAAGGAAACCACTGAAAACCATCACCCTATTCCAAAGACCATCCACCTTTAACTACTAATTAGGGCAAGGAGCAAGCTGATCATGCCTCCGATACTTGTTTGTGATGCCTACATTGAAATTTGTGCCATACACCCTTCCCTGGAGAGAGGTATTCTGGGCAAATGAATGGTGCTCAATGCAATATTCTGCAAGAGCAGACCCACACTGAACAAGAATAATCCACACCACAATGTCTCTGAACTCAAACATTTAATTTAAAACTTTGTCATACAAAAGGCCAACAACCCTCAGGGAGGAGAAGGAGCTGATGCTGATGCTAAGTGTCCCTTTCATCATATCAAAAGAATGAAGAGGAATGCACTGGGGTGCTCTTTATAAAGAGTTCACAATTTATAGCCTCATCAAGTACACTGTTCAATTCCAGTAGCATCCTCGCCACACTAAAATTTTCATGTTCAACAAAAAATGATGTCCAAATGTCTCAAAGTGAATGAAATACAGTCTAGTTGTTTGGTCAGAGTGTTTCCCTGTCAACATCAGTGAAACAGCAATACAGAAAGATCAAATCACACTGCGAGAACTGGATTTCTAGAAAACTTCAAAAAAATTCCTCTGTAGCACTTAGATTAATGAATTTCATGGCCAAAAGAGACCACTAAATCATCTAGTCTGTACTCCTGTATATAACATTGGCCAAAGAATTTCATCCAGTTACCTCTGTATTGAACTCAATAACTTGTGTTTCACTAAATCTGTTATGCTTCCAGAAGGTTATCCAGCCTTCATTTGAAGGCCTCAAAAGATGGATAATCCACCACTTCCCTTGGTAGTTTGTTCCAAAGGTTACTAAACCTCACAGTTAAAAATGTGTGTTTTATTTGTGAAGTAAATTTGTCTGGCTTCAGCTCACATACACTGGTTCTTGTTATGTTTTTCTCTGCTAGATTAAAGAGCTCATCAGCAAACGCTATTTTCTCTCTGGGTAGGTACTTCCATACTCTAATCAATCACCCCTTGGATCATCTTTTGGTTAAGATAAACAGATTGAACTTCAAGTCTTCCAGTGTCAGCCATTTTATCCAACCCCAATTTTTTTTGACTGTTCTCTACATCATCTCTAATTTTTCAACATTCATTTTCAATTGCGACACCAGACTATGTATCTAGTCTGTACCTCTGTATCTAACACTAGTCAAAGAATTTCATCCAGTTATCTCCATGCTGAACTCAATAATTTGCGTCCAGTTTCTGCCGGACTAATTACACATGCTGGTGTAAAATTCCCTCCCCCACTCTCAATCATCACTCACTTCTTTATTTGTACATCCAAAATGCACATACACCCTCTTTGCCACAGCATCATAGACTGTGCCACTTCTTGTGACCTCTAAATCCTTTCCAGAATCTTTGATTTCCCATATACAGCTCTCTATTCTGTAGATATGACCTATTTCCTTTATTCCTAGATATATGACCTGGAGCTGACTGCATTGAAACACATTTTCTTCACTAGACCCAATTTACCATGAAATCCAAATTCCCCAGTTTGGCTCCCCTGTCCTTGTCATTATTTACCACTCCACCAACTGTTTTCACCCCAAAAGTGTAGGTTTCATATTTTCTTTCAGATATGTGATGACAATGGTGAATAGTCTTGGGCCTTGAGCTGATCCTATGGATTCCCATTAGAAATATACTTGTTAATCTTTTAATCAAAATGTCACATGCCTTTCAATGGCCTAAGTCTATTACTTTTACCCAGCTACCTTTCTCAAACAAACTTGTAATTACGCCAAAAATGAGATCATATTTGTTTGACCAGATCTATTTTCATAAAACCACATTGACTAGCACTAACTATATTCCCATGCCAATTCTTAGGGATTGAATCTTGTGTGATAGCTTTTCTATGATTTTGCATAGGATTGATCACAGCCTAATAGGTTAACAGGAGTATAATTCCCTAGTTCATCTCATTTGCTCTCATAGGAAGTGGAACTAGGAGTGTTGGGAGGTGTTGTAGCACCCCAGGCTTGAAGTTGTTTCCATTAAATACGGGGTTTCCAGTTTGGTTCAACAGCTTTCAGCTCACCCCCAATATAAATAGTTCCAGCACCCCTGCTTGCCCTTGTTGAACACTGGCATGACTTCAACATTCTCTCAGTCTTATGGAATCTACCTATTGCCAGTGGCCCATGAAACAGCAAGTCCTCCTGTCTCGATCCTTCCCACTCACACCAGACAAATGTTATAAGTGGGGCATTTGATATCCATAGTTTCCTCCAGTTGTACAGAATAATGCTGCGATTTTCAAACTCCGCTAGACTACAGTTCCTGAAGTTCTGTAGCCATACCATGAATTCATCAGCTGACTGCATCATTAGAGAAGGGCATTGCCGTTTCTTGATTGGTGGCAGCAGATCCCAACATAACAATGACATTCATTCAAAACGCATGCAAATTCGATGTTTCCTCAGTTGCAATGAGAACTACATCTTCTCTATTCACAGTTTCATGAAGCATAATATTTGGAGGGCTTGTTAGCACGAATAAAACTGTCTTCTGTTTTGTAATCCCATACATTTTTGTTTGAAGACTTCAGTGGTTTTCTTTCACAAAGCTGGAAGATGGGTCTCAGTGTTTCTTCATTTCAATGACTATATGCATGCTTCAGAATCCTTTACTAGCTACTGTAACAACTCATTTTAAGTATCGTGGTACCAGCCATGCATTTTGGTTTATGTTTGTGTTTGTGATGTATACATTTTATTTCTAACTGCTATGTCTGACACTTAGACCATCCTGGAAAAAGAAAAATGGAAAAAAAATATCTTGGGAGGAAATACAAGCCTGGAAAGAAAATGTTATGAAATGCATAAGAAACTTTTGTCCAAAGATTTCAACAGAGGAGTAATGAAATGGTTAAAGTTAAGTGACATAAATTTTAGTCACACACACATTCTGGTTGTAGCATTTTGAATTAATTGCAACCTGTTCAGAATCTGGAATTTTCAATTAATTGAAGCTTATTCACATCTGGCAAACTAGCAAAGAGAGAAAGCAAGCGAGCTTAGCAGAGGCCTGCCATGAATACACATTTGGACAGCCTGGGAGAGTGTCAGTGTCACTCTGGGAAAGTTTGTGGCATAGTGAGAGGAAAGCATCAAAGACAGTGAAGATTTAAAACTGCCTTCAAGAAGATAGTAGTGGCAGTAAATGGAAAACCCCTCAAAAGAGACAGTGAAGGAAGAGGATCTTCCAAGGGTATACTGAGTTCAACACATAAAGCTTGTGCCCTGTCGGAATTCCACTAAAGCAAAATGTTGTACAGCTTTGGCTCCAGGTCAGATGCATGTCTGCAGGGTAGCCCACAAACCCTGGGAACCACAATTTTGGAAGGGATAGTTAAGTACGGGTGCCTGGTAACCTTCATGGCACGTCTAATGTTGTAAAAGAATAGGGTAATCAGGACACCAACATGTCACAACAACAAAAGGCTAATAAGGGTCTGAGATGGAATCCTAAAGAGCTATGAGAAGACCAAATCAACTAGAAAAACTATTAGCGTGCCATCTGAGACCATACCAAGTGTGCCAAAATAATATTCATAGTAACCCAGCAGTGTCCCTTCAAAGTTTATGTTCCCTAAGCATGATTGATGGAATCCAAGCTGCCAATGAAACACAAGAAAAGCAAGAGGATACAACTTTGATCTCACTGTAGATAGAAAACTTTCATAACAGATGCACATACTCTATGTGAAATGCCCACCTACAATGCAAAAGTGACACTTCTCACAGAGTATGTGATTCTGAAGATTCATAAGCTTTTAATATGACAAATTCTGGGCACAGGATGGATTTTTGTAAAGTAGGGTAACAGTTTCATAAGCAGCTACACATTCAAAGCCTAACAGACTGGTTATTAAGAACATACCAAAATCAATCTATATTAAAATACTTAATATTAACAGGCATAGAGATTAGCAAAGTGAGAAAATTCCTAAGTAAATCGTGACATTAACCCTGCCTCAGATATGCTACCTATATACTTCAATACTGCACTGACATCTGATAGGAATCTAGTGAAATATAAACCCTAGCTGCTGCTGCTGCTGCTGCTGATAATAATAATAATAATAGTAATAATAATAATAATAATAATAATAATGTGTATATTCCAAAGTGTACAGACAATAAGGACATGGGCTTTGATCCTTGTTTACATCTGAGCTTAACTTGGTACAGCCTGTTAAGGAGGCTAAAATTGCCAACTTTATGGCTCCCTGATCCCAAGGCCAGCCAAGGAATGAGTCAGTTCCCGATGTAAATTAGAGGACACTCACAGATACTCTAATTTGCTGTCTATTTCCCCAGGGAACTGTTCCAGTCACTAGGGATCAGCTTTAAGAGACAAAAAACAGCCATATCAAGGCTGAAATCTAGACCACCATCACTGACTTAAAGATCTTACAACTTATTCCTATGTAAATTTTAACATTTACCTAGGCTGTCAAGCCATTTTAACAACTAATCACATTTAATCACAAGATAAAGAAAATAAAGAGTAATAATCAAGGGCAGTTCTAATCACACTGTTAAACAGTGGAAAACCAATTTAAATGTACTATCAATATTTTGGATGATTTTTCTACATTTTGAAAGGTGCTGATTTCAGTTACAACACAGAATACAAAGAGTACAGTGCTTGCTTTCTTTTACTGACACTGTAAAAAGATAAACAAAAGAAATTGTATTTTTCAGTTCACCTCATACAAGAACTACAGTGCACGCTTTGTCATGTCAGTGTTCCAGAATGGTCTGCACTGACTTGCAGAGAAGCAGTTTGTCTTAATTGGACTGATTTGGTGCACTATCTTAGTCAGACTAGTAATTTGGTAACGGAAAGCTTGTCTATTTGGCCATTCATTAATGCCTACCATTCCCATCATCATGTGGTCTGTACCAAAGATGGACCTAAACCATATATGCAGATGTGAACATCCCCTATATCTGACAAGTCCGAATGTGGATCTATCTTTGCTGCTTCATGCTATCTCTTCATCCTTAGAGATGTTTACAGATGTGTCTGCTGTAACTTGCAAACATTTTCATAAATGTTTCGCATGGACTTTAAATGATAATAATGTGTTTTTCTTAAGCATTCAGTACCATCATAGTGATGTTAATGACATTTTTATAACAACACTAATTACTATTTGGATGAGGAAGCAAATTAAATTACTTTAATAAGCTGTGGAAGTTACTGTAGTCTGTAGTTCACTTTCACTCTGACGTCTTGGTCATACAAAACATTTTTAATAGTGTGTATACATCTTTGAAATGTGTGTTTCTCTGTCTCTCTGTCCATCTTTGAGTCCATTTGTTCAAGAACTCCTCCTAAACCATAAGAACTGGGATGACCAAATTTAGTGTGGAACTTCCACTTATTCTAACTTAAAGCAAGGTCAGGGTCACATCATGCCAGAATCATAGGTTGTGCCTGAAATCCAATTGTTTTCCACAACATGAAAAGGGAGGGGTCTGATAGCAGGGACACTTATGATGTGCCATGACCACAGGGGGGTAGAGAGCATGGGGGGAAGTTATACACCAGTAAGAGACTGTCCAGCTTGGGGTGTGACTGTGCATGTTGCCAGCAACTGGCTGGATAACTGACCCCCAACCCCAAAGCCTCAGGCCAAACTTTTCTTTCCCTACCCTTGGCTCCAGCGTTGGATGGGAGGACACCACCTAGTGCCCCGCTCCACCCCTGGGATACCAGGAGTCAGGGAAAAGGACTGTGAGGGCAGGGGCTTACCAGGGCTACACATGGCTGTGAAGGTGGTGCTGCATGGGCAGAGCTGCCGTTCAGGCTGAGCAGTGCAGCCCCTGCTCCACTGGGAGGAGCCACTGAGCAGGCAGCAACACCCTTGCCACCACAGGCAGCCCCAGAAAGACTCCTGACGTCCCAGCCAGCTGTCCTGAGCCCCCTGCCTTGAGCCCCTCCACACCTTCTAACCCCTGTCCTGAGCCATTGCTCACCGCCCAAAAACTCACTCCAGCCCCCCGCACCAGCTGCCTGCCCTCGGCCCCTCACCCACGAACCCTCATTCCTGTAGCACCCACACCTTCAACTCCCTACCCTGAGCCTCACCTCAGCTGTGAGCCCTCACTCCAGCCTCCCACACACCAACCCTCTGCCCTGAGCTCCTTCTCACCCTGAAGCCTCATTCCTTCACCACCACATCCTCAGCACCCTATTCTGAACGCCTCCTCACCTGCAACTCCCTGCACTGATTCCTACACTCCCAGCCCCTGCCATGAGCTTCCTTGCCCCCTGCCCTGACTCCTGTATCCCCCACACCCTGCCCCCAGCTCCCCCAGCTTTCCAACCCTCTGTCCTGACATCTTCACTCTCCATTCCGTGACCTGACTCCTGCATCCCTCTCACACACACATGCACACAAAAAAAAAAGTTAAGGACCTGAGCAATGCCAGGTACATCTGCTAGTTACATAGAAATTGTTTTTTAAACATACGGGCTATGTCTACACTATGCTATGTCTACACTAGCCCCAGAACTTCAAAAGGGGCATGATAATGAACCTAATAAAAAATGGTAATGAGGTGCTCCTGTGAATATGCAGCACCTCGTTAGCATAATGGCTTCCATGGCGCTTCGCATAGGAATAGGAATAAGGGGATTTTGAAGTTTGTGAGGTCCTTTTGAAAAGGACCCCATGTGGATGAGCTGTGCATGATGGAAAGCGGCACTTTCGAAGTGCTGTGGCTGCCATTATGCTAATGAGGGGCTGCATATTCATGACAGCGCCTCATTAACATATTTCAGTTAGCTTCATTATCATGCCCCTTTTGAAGTTCTGGGGCTAGCATAGACATAGCCATGAAGAAAAAAGTTAGCTAAAGAATATTACACAGTCAGAGGGACTCAGTTCTGTCATTGTAACTTAAAAAGAGGCCTGCTGTAACAAAATTTAGAGGGAACTAGTTCACATTAAATGACGTGACATTATTATGTAATTAGGTGTTAAATAGGAGAACTATCTTGAGACTGCAAGAAACAAGGTGCCCATTGGAACAAATTTAGCAGTAACACACAAAGTTATCTAAATCTGTCTCCTTGCACTCCCTTAGCAGAGATTCCTATAAGCTGAGCATTTAGGCAGCTGCCCTGGAGAGATTCGGGTGCTGCCCAGCTGATTAGCAGAGTGCTAACGATAAGCAGTGTGTGTTTCTATTAATGCTGCACATCTGCACGTGCCTTGGTGCATGTGACAAAATTTGTTTTACCCATAAATGGAAAGCATAGATGGAACACTGTTCCATAGATACTGGTAGTAGATTTAAGGAGCTCTTAACTGATGTGATTTATGTGCAGGTGAGTTCCAACAAGGTTTAAGGAGATGTATAATGAAGTAGGACCATGAGAAAACTCTTCTGCCTCCTCAGCATGTAAGCAACACCATTTCAGATTCCTTTATGAACCAGCAGAGTGGGAGTGAGTAAGTCCAGGAGAGTTTGGAACAAATTCAGACATAACTACGGAAATCTAGAGAGTTAGGTGCAACTTGTACTCTAAGGGCTCAAGACGAATCCATGTCCTATGCCAAATCAGAGTCTCTCCTGAGACTTAGAGCCTCCCTCAAACTCAGATTTAAATATTTAGACTCCTTTATAGACTCACCAGGTCAATTTTCTAGGTGATGTGTAAGTTAGATCCCTATATATTCACTAGACTTCTTCATAGCTGCTTTCATTTACTCTACTTCAACATACTCCTTCTGACCCTTCATGGATAAGCTACTCTAATTTACACTTTTTAGGGGTATGTCTTCTCTATAGGGAAGATTGACCCTGCTGCAGTCAGAGTTCGATTTAGTGCGCCCCTGGTAGAGACATGCTAAATCAAACCTCAAGAGTGCTTATACCTGTGCTCTTAGGAGTAAGGGTCACTGGTGGGAGCGAACACTCCTATTGACCTCCCTTAGTGGAGATGGCACAGAAGACTGAATTAAGGTACGTGGAGTCCAGCTGTGTAATTAATATAGCTGGAACTGCAAGGCTTAATTTAACTCTCCACTGTAGTGTAGAGAAACCCTCACATATTAGTGGGGTGGCTGCACATATCTCTAAGGAATTCTGAATGGAACAGAACCTACATTTGTGTAGCGATTACAGAGATCCAACACACTGTGCTTGGGATGAATATAATTGTGCTGATAAAGACCAGGGCTTGGCAAAATACGGCCCATGGGCCAGGTCTGGCCTGCCGTACTGCTGAATCTGGACAATGGGAACCTCAGCTGGCTCCCTGCCCATCCTGCCTCTGCTGGGCAATCAGAAATGCTGTCTGTGAGCACTGAAAGCCCAGGGATGGAGGATATGTTTCTCATACTGTTCCTGCTCCCAGCAAAATCTTACAGCTCCCATTGGCCAGTTTCCAGCCAATAGGAGCTGCCTGTTTGCAAGACATTCCAATCATGAGCATTATCCCACCAAGTTTCTGTGATGCCAATGATATCATAGTTGTATTCATTTATTAGTACTTCCAATTCTTCTTGTTTATTTCCCATACTTCTTGCATTTGTATATAGGCATCTCAGACATTGATTTGGTCTTGCCTCCCTGTTTTGCCCTGGCCCTCTTTTTACTCTCCCAGTGTAGCCCATACTCCCTCCCATTTCAAGTTCATCTCCCAGGTATCCATGCTCTCCACTTACCTGCAGGCTTGGCTCCCCTGCCCCCATCAAACCTAGTTTAAAGCCCTCCTCACTAGGTTAGCCAGCCTGTGTCCGAATATGCTCTTCCCCCTCCTCAAAAGGTGAATGCCATCTCTGCCTAGCAGTGCTTCCTGGAAAAGGATCCCGTGGTCAAAGAAACCAAAGCCTTCCTGGCGACACCATCTACGCAACCAAGCATTCACCTCCAGGATACAGCTGTCTCTGCCTGGGCCCCTACCTCTGACATGCAGGATTGAAGAGAATACCACCTGCACCCCAAACTCCCTGACCCGTGCCCCCAGAGCCCTGAAGTCACTCTTGACCTGCTCAGAGTCACACCTCGCAGTATCATTAGTTCCCACATGGATGAGAAGCATGGGATAGTAGTCAGAGGGCCAGATAATCCTCGACAATGCCTGCGTAATGTCTCGGATACAGGCCCCCGGCAGGCAGCACACCTGCCGAGAGGAAATGTCAGGGCGACAGATGGGCGCCTCCGTCCCTCTCAGAAGAGAGTCTCCAACCACCACTACTCTACATTTCCTTCTTGCAGGGGTGGCAGTAGACTTCCCAGCCTTGAGGGTACGAGGCTTCTCCTCATCTGTACGGGGTAATTCTTGGTCTCCTGTGTCGAGTACAGCATAACGGTTTTCCAGTACCACGGTGGGAGGGTTCTGAGCAGGGGTGGGACACAGCCTGCTGCGAGAAATAACCAGCTGCCAGTGTCCACCCTGGTCCACCTCCTCCAGTGGTTTATCAGCCGTCCTGTGCACTGGGACAGTTACCTCCGTAGTCTCCACCTGAATACTATCCAGGAACTGCTCATGGACTCGGATACTCCTCAACCTGGCCACCTCCTCCTGTAGCTCCCCCACCTGCCGCCTGAGAGATTCCACCAGCAGGCACCTTTCACACTGAATATTCCCCTCAGCCTGGGTATCAGTAAGTGGGAGTGGCAAGCCACAGTCCTTGCAGAGCCACACCAGGGTCTGGGTAGAGGCATCCATGGTCAGGCAGTCTGTCTGGCTACAGGCACAAGTGGAGGAGACAGCAGTAGTGCTGGCACAGGTGTTGCGGGTCTTCCTAACCATTATAGTCCTCTCTGTCACACTCCCTCTGTCAAACTCCCTCTTAAACTCCCCTGTCTGCAGCTCCCTGTCCACTTCGCTCCCCTGGTCTCTCCTGCCTCTGGCTTTTAAGCCTGATGGCCTCTCTCAGGCCCTCCCCATGTGAGTCACACAGGGGAAGGCTGATCAAGGGAGCAAAAGGTCAGGCAGGCAGTCCCAGCTGCCACTGAAACTGAAACTGAAACTGAAACTCCCCCCACCTGGAATCAAAAAGGCAGTTCAATTGCCAGCAGTTAAAGCACATGCTCACTCACCCAGAGATCAGCACTCTCACCTGGTAGCTTCTCCAGCGGGGGGCTCACTTGCTCTCCTCCCTCTCAAACTCCCCTGTCTGCAGCTCCCTGTCTGCTTATTTTGAAATAACTTTGCTGTGTAGACATAGCCTTAGAGACTAGCATATTTATTAGGGCATGACCTTTTGTGGCCAAACCCACTTCGGAGGCCATCTGACATGGCAGAGCATCCACGTCCACTGGAGTACAGCATAAGTGCAACACTGTGTACATTTGGTGAAACTCTGCCAGTGTCAATTGGTATTCGTCCACTGAAGTTAAAAAAAAAAAGCCAACCCAGGAAAGAATTTGGTTCTATATTCTTCACAATTTACTTGAAATTCACATAGTTGCCACAGGGGTTTCCATCAGCCTAATTCGTCAGCCTGTTTATAATTATACTACCAAAACTGTATCATTGAATAATTTAAAATTATTAGAAACCTGCAACTATCTTCTACAAACAGAGCTCTAGCACTGCCTAGTAATTTAAAGTTATTGGAGCACAATTTATTTCTAGGACAGCTTCGGTCTTCCAAATTGGAATTTCATTTATTATGCTCATTTTGATTGCTGTAACTCATTAAAGGCAAAAAGAGTGCACATATTCACTTTTGCTTACATAGCTTGAGGGAGGAAAGAATTACCCAATTACCCAATACTTCAATGACATTTCCATCAAGGCCTAAATTAAGAAATTGATTTGTGAATACATTGTCAAAGAACAATTTACAACTAGAATTTTGCCGAATGAATCCAAAGAAATTCAGTTACTACAAGAAATCAGTGTACTGCTCGCCTCAGAGGAAGTGGTTATTATATTTTATATGAAAGATTAAATTGAATAGGAATCAAGTATGGGATGCAATACAATTTGGCTGCTGGCAAACAGAGTGGATATGGAAGCAGGAAGACTGGATTTGGGACTGATGTAAGGCCAGGAACAGAGTGAGCTAGGTGTAGGAGGAAAGGGTTGAACATAAGGAACTGGCATGACCTACAATAAACAGGCCTATAGACAGCTAGCCTGGGAAACAGCAAAACTAGCTAGAAGTTCAGGACCAAGAAAAGCTGACAGGGATGAAAATCATCAGAGCTGACAGAGTGACAATTGTGGGGTTCTGGCAACAAAAAGACCAAGAACTAGCAAGAAGAAGGTACAAAGAGTGTAACAGGAGATCTGATCATATGTGGGTGTCCAGAAACTAGGTCATAGGTGGTCAAGTCTAGTGTTCAGAGAAGGAGTCAGGCCTAGTGGTTGTTGTTCAAATGCCAAAGCCCAAGGTCAACGCAGTGTCAGAGCCTGGGACTGGAATTAAAGATTATAACTGAAGTCAGAGCCAAGGAATCAGAACAGACAGCAGGAATCATGGAAAGCAATGACAGAACTGCAACAAAGCTGGGCCATTTAGCTTCCATTTCAATTAATGCAATCAAACAATATATTTTAATATAAGAATTCTGGCTTAGGACTAGGCAGCAGATACCCATTCCTGACTATGGGAAGAACTAGATCTGTCTGGGGAGCAGGTAGCTGCTTTTGGGAAGCTGGACAAAGTCAGACCTTTTCTATCCTTTGACAAGGTTAATTACTGGAATTTCCCCTAGCCATAGCTTTCAAAAATCAGTCATTGTCATGGGTATACAATAAAGCTTTCCCACCTCATAGCACTGTTGAGAAGAGGAGGAGGGAAAGCTTGTCTCATACGCCTCATCATTTTGAAATAAGAGAAACCATTAGTCTATATTTGATATTGAGATTATGGAAATCCAGATGTTGAGTTGCCAAATATCTTCTTTTTCTCCTATTTAAAAAAGTGGTCAGCTCAAAGAACTTACAGTGTTGATTTATGCACTTACCATAAACACATAATACATATTGCTCCTGGGAGAATTCTGTGCCACTGTACAATGCAGAATTTGGACAGAGAATTTATGTCCTCTGCAGAATTTAATGTTTTTCCCCCACTGAATTGTGGCTGTAGAGCGGCTGGCTGCCACTAGAGACTTCTGTATCAGAGAAGTAGCCGTGTTAGTCTGTAGCTTCAAGAACAACAAGAAGTCTTGTGGCACCTTATAGACTAACATATTTTGGAGCATAAGCTTTCCTGGGCAAAGACCCACTTCATCAAATGTATGAGTGTGGGGGGGTTCAGAAGGGTATTTAAAGAATGCGGTCCCAGTAAGAGGGAGGGCCAGAGCTGACAAGGTCTATTCAGCAAGGTGGAAATGGCCTAGTATCAACAGTACTTATCAAAAGAGGAAAAACAAGTCAGATCGGGATGCGAGCCTTTGTCAGAGTCTAATGGGGAGATATTAGCATCCAGAGCAGAGAAACTGCCTTGTAAGCTGTGAGCCACTCCCAGTCTCTGTTTAATCCATGGTTAATGGAGTCAAATTTGCACATAAATTGCAGCTCAGAGATTTCTCTCTCCATTTGATTTTTGAAATTTACAGTCCTGAAACAAAAAAATTTCAAAATCCCCCTGTCTGATCTGACTTGTTTTTTCCTCTTTTGGTAAGTACTGTTGATACCTGGCCATTTCCACACGGCTGAATAGACCTTGTCAGCTCTGGCCCTCCCTCTTACTGGGACCTCACTCTTTAAATACCCCTCTGAAACCACCCCGCCACTTATGCATCTGATGAAGTGGGTCTTTGTCCACGAAAGCTTGTGCTCCAAAATATCTATTAGTCTATAAGGTGCCACAAGACTTGTCCTAAAAGCTTCTGGACTCTGCAAAGCTCAGCTCCCCAACTTGCAGTGAACTGGGCCACTAACCCAGTGAGGTGGAGGCTTACATGGCCTGGCTGCAGGGCTTGAGCATTCTCCGCGTGGGGACAAGCATGGGCCCAAAAGGCCTAGCTCTGGTAAATGATGGTGCAGCCCTACCCTTCATCACATCTCCCAGTGGGACAAAGCTAGTCTATGCAGAAACTGCATCTGGGCTCCACAAAGTAAGGGAGGGGCATATATCTGGCTGGGTGGGGGCAATGACTGGGCTCTGATGGGGGTACATGTCTGGGCCTCGGGCCCTGCAGCTGGGCACATGTATGTGCACGGGGGGGTCCCATGAAGCCTTCCCCAGCACCTCCAAACTGGAACAGGCTGCCATGTGGGTTTTATAACTTTCTGCTTCTGGGGAAATCTATTTTGTTGTCTGTATTGTTGACATATTTATTGGCTCTGTCTACACTAGCAGCCCCCCCTTTCGAAAGTGGGATGCCAATGAGACACTTTGGGATATGCTAATGAGGCACTGTAATGAATATGCAGCACATCATTAGCATAATGGTGGCCACAGCACTTTGAAAGTGCTGCTTTTGATCTCATGCAGCTCATCTACATGGGATTTTGATGTGTGCAGGGTCCTTTTGAAGAGGACCCCGTGTAGATGAGCCGTGTGTGATTGAAAGTGGCACGTTCAGTGCCAGGACTGCCATTATGCTAATGAGATGCTGCATAGTCATTGCAGCGCCTCATTAGTATATGCCAAAGTGTCTCATTAGTATTCCCCTTTCGAAAGGGGGGGCTAGTGTAGGCACAGCCACTGACAGGTATTGTGAAATAAATTTAAAAAATAATAAAAACTCATATGATTATAATTTGATGAAAAATATGAAGAATTTTGAAAACTTTTGTCCATAAAAGTTTTACTTTTGGCACAGAACTGCACTCAGGAGTAATATATCTATCAACACTGTGCACAAAAGGGATTGTGAAGAACTACAAAAAGATCTCAGCAAACTGAGTGATTGGGCAGCAAAATGGCAAATGAAATTTAATGTGGGTAAGTGTAAGGTAATGCACGTTGGAAAAAATAACCCAAATTACACGTACAACATGATGGGGTCAAATTTAGCTACGACAGATCAGGAAAGGGATCTTGGAGTTATAGTGGATAGTTCTCTGAAGACATCCACGCAGTGTGCAGCGGCAGTTAGTAAAGCAAATAGGATGTTAGGAATTATTAAAAAAGGGATAGATAATAAGACAAAAGATATCATACTTCCCCTATATAAAACTATGGTACGCCCACATCTTGAATACTACGTGCAGATGTGGTCTCCTCACCTCAAAAAAGATATATTGGCATTAGAAAAGGTTCAGAAAAGGGCAACTAAGATGATTAGGGGTTTGGAACGGGTCCCATATGGGGAGAGGCTAGAGAGACTGGGACTTTTCAGTCTGGAAAAGAGGCGATTGAGGGGCGATATGATAGAGGTATATAAAATCATGAATGGTGTGGAGAAAGTGAATATAGAAAAATTATTTACCTTTTCCCATAATACAAGAACTAGGGGACACCAAATGAAATTGATGGGTAGTAGGTTCAAAACTAATAAAAGGACATTTTTCTTCACGCAGCGCACAGTCAACCTGTGGAACTCCTTGCCGGAGGAGGCTGTGAAGGCCAGGACTCTATTAGGGTTTAAAAAAGAGCTCGATAAATTTTTGGAGGTTAGGTCCATAAATGGCTATTAGCCAGGGGTAAAGTATGGTGCCCTAGCCTTCAGTACAAGGGCAGGAGATGGATGGCAGGAGATAAATCACTTGATCATTGTCTTCTGTTCTCCTTCTCTGGGGCACCTGGCATTGGCCACTGTCGGCAGACGGGATACTGGGCTGGATGGACCTTTGGTCTGACCCAGTATGGCCATTCTTATGTTCTTATGCATTAGGAATAGGTATGTGTCTATAGTCTATGTTATCCTTTTGAGTTTGAGAAGTCATCATTTAATATCTGCAAAAATCATCAGTCTGTCTCCCTCCTTACCGATATGCAATAAAAAACACTCCTACAAATACATTAAATACAAGAGGAAGACCAAGAACAAGATCGGCCTGTTACTCAATAAGGGAGGAGAAACAATAACAGAAAATGTTGAAATGTCAGAAGTGCTAAGTGATTTTTTTGTTTTAATTTTCACCAAAAAGGTCAGCAGCTATTGGACATCTAACACAGGGAATGTTAGTGAAAATGATGTAGGATCAGAAGCTAAAATAGGGCAAGTTAAAATTACCTAGACAAGTTGGATGTCTTTAAATCAGCAGAGCCTGATGAAATACACCCTAGAATCCTCAAGGAGCTGATTGTGGAGATATCTGAGTCATTAGCAATTATCTTTAAGAAGTCATGGAAGATGGGGTGAGAATCCAGAGTACTGGGAAAAGGTAGACATAGTACCAATCTATAAAAAAAAAGGGAAATCAGGACAAATTGTGGAATTACAGACTAATAGTCTTAATTTCAGTACCCATAAAAATAAATGAAATAAATAATTAAATCATCTATATGCATACACCTAGAAGATAATAATATGCTAGCTAACAGCATGGATTTATCGAGAATAAATCATGCCAAACCAAGCTAGTAGCTTGGTTTGTGGGTGGAGGAATGTGGAAGGTGTGATATATCCTGACTTTAATAAGGCTATTGACTCTGTCTGGCATGACTTTCTCGTAAACAAACTAGAAGAATACAGGATAGATGGAGCCTATCAGGTCACTACATAACTGGTTAGAAAACCATTCCCAGAGAGTAGTTATTAGGGGTTCGCTGGCAATCACTGCCAACCTGGAAGAGCATAGTGAGTGGGGTCTCACAGGGATCAGTTCTGGGCCTGGTTCTCTTCAATATTTCCTTCAATGATTTAGCTAATGGCATAGAAGGTACACATAAATTTTGTAGATGGTACCAAACAGGGTGGGTTTGCAAGTGCTTTGAACGATGGGACTGAAATTCAAAATGATGTGGGCAAGCTGGAGAAATTATCTGAGGTAAACAGGATGAAATTAGATAAGGCCAAGTTCAAAGAAGGAGTAATTATATGTGCACACAAAATGGGATTTTGGTTGCCTGGGAGGGAGTACTGCAGAAAGAGATCTGGAGGTCAGAATGGATTGTAGGTGAGTGCAAGCATAACATTATTGCAAAATAACTAAATAAACAAACAAACATCATTCTGGGATATATTAGCAGGAGTGCTTTAAGCAAGACCCAAGAAATACTTCTTCTGCTCTACTTTGACCTGCAGTATTGTGTCCAATTCTAGCCTGCACATTTCAGAAAAGATGTGGATAAATTGGAGAGAATCAGAGACAAGCAACAAAAAAGTCTAGAAAACATGACCTCTGAGGGTAGGTTGAAAAAAATGGGTTTGTTTAGTCTGGAGAAGAGAAGACAGAGTGGACATGCTAACAGTTTTCAAGAACACAAAGATTGTTCCAGGGAGGAGGGATCAAAAATATTCTCCTTAGTGTCTGAAGATATCACAAGAAGCATTGGGTTTAAATTGCAGCAAGCCTGGTTTAGGTTGGACATTAAGAAAAACTTCCTTTCAAGGTGGTTAAGCACGGGACTAAATTGCCTAAGAAGGTTGTGGAATCTCCATCACTGAAGAGTTTTAAAGGTGAGTTAGACAAATACCTGTCAGGGATGGTCAAGATGGTGCTTGGTGCTGCCACAAGTAAAGGGAACTGGACTAGATGACCTCTCAGGGTCCACTCCAGTCCTCCGATTCCATGATTCTGTGTAACATCTGTTTGCTAAGAGTGGCACTTTATCCCCCTGTGGTGATGGCTGAGCCAGATAGAGACTGATAAGTCAGCACTAACCTTGACTTAGAGCAGGGCAGACAACCTTTTTGGCCTGAAAATGACATCAGAGTTCTGAAATTGTACGTAGGGCTTGGGGTAGGAAAGACTAGGGGAAGCTGTGTCTCTCCAGATGGCCAGGCTTGGCCTGGTCCCCACCACCATCCTACCCAACTGTCCTCCAGGATCCCTCACCTCCCATCCAACCTCCTCCAACTCCCTGTACCCTGGCCCCTTCCTACCCCCACAATGATTTGGAACCTATCCAAAGCCCCTGTCTCCATACCCCTGACTATGCCCCCCAGAGGGGGAACAGCAAGTTAAGGCAGCAAGCTAGAGAGAATAGAGTGATCTCAAGGGCTGGATGTGACCCACAGGACATAGTTTGTCCTACTTTGCTTAGAGACTTTTAGACCCAGTAGTAAGAGGCTTGTGCATTAATCACTCCCAATAACCAATCGTTTATCATCATTACAAATGGAGGCACCACCAAGATGACCCCAAAGTTTTCAATGCTGATTGAAATGCAATATGTGTTAGGGTTAAACCTTCAATAGAAACCAAAGTGCTGTCAAATGTTCAGGCCATGACATAGGGTTCATCTCAGCAAAAGCAATGGAGCACCACGCAGAGCATGAGAAATATCCTATTACCAGTAGTTATCACGTTAGCAAAACCAAATAGTCAAAGTAGAGCCTATGACGATGCATCCAAAATGTGACTTGAGGGCAGAGAGCAGTTTTACAAAATTGCTAAGAAGACTTTGCAGAAGTCCATTGGACTTTCTTTTTAAAGAAACTGCTGTCTTTTGTATTTACCTTCAGCTGACAGAGCACAGTGATTGGTGATGATAATGGCAAGATTGAAGGTTCAAGTCCCATGCAGGCCACCACGCAGGGGCATCAGCCATGTGGATTGAACCCAGCAGCGTGAGCTTAATACATGAACTTCTGCTGCTTGAGCTAACAGCACGTCTCTAAGCTGAGCTTGGAGCAGACTCATCACTCTGTAGTTGGCCTAGCCACCATTAAGGCCGGGGGGACACAGTATCACCCTGTGCAAGCAAGGGTTACTGTTACATAATTCATAAACCAGTACAGCCTTATTAAGCAAGCTTTTTTTTCAAGCAGACCACCTCAAAGTATCCCCAGGTGTATAGAAGATTTCTGGTCTGCTCTACCTTTATTAGAAGCATTAAGCAACCAGCTCCATAAAGCAACCAGCTCTTGGTAACTCCCTTGAGTATCACTTAAGACATGTTTCAATATAGTTTATAAAGCCTCCCAGCAAAAAGGTGCTACATTAATCTAATATTATTAACATAATTCTTTCTGCTACTCATGTAGCAAGCATTTTAACTGCTGCATCTTTGCATGTGTCTAAGACAGCCTCTCTAAAGTTTTAAACTGAATTAGTGTTAAATTATTCTCCTTCCCTCTTTTCTGCACACAAACACCATAGATATAGAACACAAGAAACTGGATCATCATCAGAACAATATCCAGATTCATTTTCTATTTAGCTTTTATGTTCCCAGAGAAGAAGCAGGACAGAGCTCTTCTATTAAAATGTATTATTTGATTACATCAGTTAACATGGAAGTTAAATGAAGCAGAGCCATTTTATAAAATGGAGAACACCTTGCTGGGTGCACACACTAAGATTATTGAACACATCTGCACAAATTTTTGAAGCCTTCCATGATTCCATTTTTCTCAGAACTGTTGGAAAGAAAATATGAAATCCCACGGGCACTGAAGTAAGTTTCAGAAGCTGAGATCACATTATGTCACTTATTTCGAGAGTATCATCATGTCATCTGATTGAGAGATAACAATTGCTTATTCTCCTCTCACGGGTTAGATAGTTAATAGAAACCAAAGTGCTTCAAAGTTAAGAGAGAAATATCTCAGTTTCATGCTCACAAATGTCCAGGACGTGCTAATGTATGAAGACACAGATTTGCAAATCCAGTGCAATAAATGGCAACTGTGGTCAGTTGCTGAACTAGGCTTACACATTTTGTATTCATGCTTGCACCATATTCTATTCAGTAAGTAATAAGTTGACTGTCGCAGAATGTGAGAATGTACGCCTAGTGTGTTCACACTGTGTCAGCGATCAAAGAGACATGAAGTTGGCTTATTCTGTTTGTCTGCATCTGTGTTTGCTGACTGACTATGCAAAGTGACATCTTAATGCAGAAGTTTACCAAAATGATCGGAGTTCACAAATGATTTCTAAAAAGGATTTGGTTTTGCTCTTTTTTATTAAAATATCTTAAAGTCCAAGTGAAGTTGCTGGGACTCTTGAGTGCCCAGTAAATGTACTGTCTTAAGAATGAACAATACCTAGTAATTTTAACTACACTTTGGTTTTAGTGACTGTATTGTTAAGGATTGCAAGTCCCCAAACTATGGGACAGAATGCTTCTAATCGAAAGGTACAACAAAGGATGTACTTCCACTTGGTATCTCTGTCTCCTCTCTGGAGAACTAGAAGCTGTTTATCTTTGAAGTATATGAGAGAACTCTAACTGTTAGTCTCCTCAAAGGCTTTGTCCAATTCCATGAACCCGGGTGATTTTCCCTAGAGCAAAACAGATTCCAGTCTCACCATGTTTCTAGCCAATAAACATGGATTTACAAAGTTCCGAGTAACGCATCTGTAATCCCCAAGGCATTAAATACATGCTACGAATCCAATTGGCAAAGCACACTGGACCAACATTGTTACAACACCACAGACTGCTATTTTCATTGGATTCAGTGGAGTTACACTGGAAATTGTTTGGCTCCTTATAACAACTGCGAATCTGTTCCACAATATCCCTAATCTTTGTTAGCAGATGTCTGCCTTTGGACCATATGCTGGGTATAATACTTCCACTGCTATTTCAAGAGCATAGTGAACAATTTAGCAACTGTCTCCTCACGTCTGAGGAGCATCTGGCATAGTCAAAACAAGGCGGGTTGCTCTTTACTAACACCAAAGATTGGGTATTTAAAAATGAATTGTGGATATCAAGGTTTTCACATTTAGACCATGATGATACCACCTTTTAAAATATTTGCATATTTGTGTCTAGACATTCTGCTGCCTATCAACTTTATAGGAATTTCTTCATGTAACATACGTGTGATTGATTTATACTGACATTAGAGAAATAGCAATGTCAAGGTCTTTCTCACAAAATTCAGTTTACTGCCTTATCCTCATTGCTTATGCCTGTCACCTTGAAGCTCTGATCTTACAGCGGTATGCATTCTTCACTCCTTCTCTATCAGCATGTATAGTTTGCAATAACAGAGCAGAATATATCTGTCTGAGACTGATTCTACAATTACATTCCAGTCACAAGTCACACAAGTACCTGAAGAGCAAAAGTGGAAGGTCTGCGAAGAAATTTGAAAATCAAGACTGAATTAATTACAAATGTTGCTCAATGTTATTACAAGCTGCCAGAAACATAAAAATGGACATATTGGGAACCTGTATATTTGAAGTGAACTTGATTAAAATATGCTCTTATTTGTCTTTTGAAGTCCCTCAAATTTGTCTTTTGAAGTCCCTCAATTTTTCAAAGATTTTGGAAATGCATTTTTGAGCTTTCCACCAGCTTTTTCTTGTGGTTGAAAGTAAACTTATTTCAGCTTTACTCATATTATTTATTTGTTCTTCATTCTTCCTCTCTTCAATATCACTGAAGCTATCTTCTTAGAAGGCCTAATCTTACAGTCATTTCATCAGTGGTAATTTACCATATATTTCAGATCACTTGTTTACTAATCTATTTGATCAAGAACTCCTCCTAAATGGTAAGAAATTCAGTATACAGCTTAAAGCAATTTAATGGCTTGTTTGTGCCTGGAAACAGGATATGCCTGGTATGGAATGGGATTGTTTCTCACAAAACCAAACAGAAAAGAGAATCACCAGATCAAGTACAGCCCTCAAAACTGACATAACTGAGCAGATGTTGAAAAAGACTGGGGAGCCAGAAAAGTGGGATGAAACTGGAATAGGATTGCTTTTCAAGAAACCTTACAGAAAAGAGATTAAATGGAGAAATTTGGAGTAGTGCTCTGTTTTGACACTACTAAATCAATTCTTAAAATCTGAAAACAAGAGGAAAATATTATTGGAAACCAAACTGATTACAACCCATGTTTGTTAAAACCAAGTGAATAATAAGACATTAGAGAGATAAAGAAAAAATTACGCTTGATGGAATTCCCATTTTAAAATGTATTAAAAAATTAAATGGACACATTTTAACAATCCC
This sequence comes from Carettochelys insculpta, assembly GCF_033958435.1. Taxonomy (NCBI): domain Eukaryota; kingdom Metazoa; phylum Chordata; order Testudines; family Carettochelyidae; genus Carettochelys; species Carettochelys insculpta. Next base: position 145,581,402 of record NC_134137.1, read on the forward strand.
TTTTTAAAGAAATCTGAAATAAAATGTATTTCATAAAAACAATGTTGTATTTTTGAATACAATCATTTAAAGAAACCATGTATATTTTCCTTTTATTATCCAACATTCCCCCAACCATTAATTAAATAGAGGACCTTAACAATGCCAGATAAATCTGCTAGTAATAAATAAGTCTTTTTAAAACTCAGATTAGAAGTTAAAATTTGATCTCTCAAGTACAATGACATAACTCCAAAGTAATTAAAAATTTCAGTGAAAAGCCAAACTCCAAATTCCACAAATCTCAATGGAATCACCTTACATTTGAGAACAGGATCTGTCTCCATATTCAGATCCTTTCATAAAGGATTAAACTTGAGAAATGAACAAATTATGAAGCAGATTCTACACAGCATGAGTATGTGCATCATACCTTGATCCAAAGTGTTTAACCAAACACAGTTACCCCACTTTAGTCAATCATGGTTCTGTAGAAAAATCCTCTTCTGAGGTGATTTATATGTCCCTGTCCATGAGCCGTGGTGTCTGTGTGGTTGCCCTGCATCCTGACCAAACAGCCTTTAAGCTAAGCATTTAAAATGTATAATCTGCTTTACCAGCAGTGGTGACATATTTCCCTCACAAACCACATCAAAATTAGATAAATTGTAAAATGTATTTACTGTTAAAATGGTGTTTAGATACACAAAATGGCCGCTGGAAAATGACAGTTGGAGAATGACAGTTACAATTAATATTCGGCGGGCTATGAATATGTATGAAGTTATGGTTTGAAATGTTTCAAACTGATTGGTCAATTTAGAATCCTTATACATATGTAGTAATCAAATGCCCCTTTGATACATTGTGGCACTGAGGAGGACCTAGCAGGCAGAAGTTGTCAAACAGGTCCACCCAGGCAGCATATATTCAGGGGAGCAGCCCTGCTTGGGGCATTCCGGACCAGACCTCAGAGGAGAACAGACGAAGAAGAAAGAAGACTACAGAGAAGGACTGAGCTAAGAGCTGGACTAAGCCTGTAGCCGAACATCGCTGGCGGAAGAGCCGAAGCTGACCTGCGTGTCAGTCATCTCTCACTAGCCACCGCGGGCCGACGAAGAACAGAAGAGTTCCAGCCAGAAGACCAGAAGAGCTCCAGTCTACAAAGAGCAAAAATCACTAGTAAGGCTCCGGTCCTTTTATCCGGAGGGTTTGCCCGGCAGACCGCGCCGCCTAAACAACGGTGCCCTGCATGGGGAAACCGCAGCAGCGACCCTGCCCTTCCAGTCACCGACCTTAGCTCGGGCCGGTGTCTGAAATATCACGGTTGTTCCTGAAAAGACACAGGAGGTTTTGTTAACCAAGCCGGTTTTCCTCCTGGCTCTCTTTTTCTTCCTTCCTCCTTTACTATCTGACCTGACGCGGCTGCCGTACAAGTGCGCTGTGAGGGTCATAACTTCCTAGCTCGAAGAGAACTACAGGCCCAGCGCCTGGATTACAGAGCAGGAATAAGGAGGTATTTGTGGTCTGGGTTTAAGGCTAATATAAGTAATTAGGTGAGCAGTTAATGTTTTTATATAGTTTTGTAACAGAAAGTGGATTGGGACTTCCCCAAGTCCATGATCTGCGTCTTAAATTTTGTATCCCTTGTCTCTTTGTAAAGGCACAGGAGGCCAATGCTATTGGTCTAGCCTAAAACTATTACATGCACACAGAAGAATAGTTAGGCAAACTGCTTTATAATTATAATCCAGAGCTATAAGCTCCCCCCTATTTAGGAGGGTAGAGCGGTCAGGGATAACCCTATAAAGGGAAAACCCTGGCGTTCTTAGTAACCCTTTAAGGGTAATGAAGGTCTGCAATAAAGGGCTACCATATCAAGGTGGTCGAAATAGGCAGTACCATTTTTGAGGGGATAACCTTTAACTAGGAAAACCCCACCATTTAACTAAGGGGATAACCTCTCAGAAGGAAACCCCGCATATACTGGGCTCTCCCCTGCTTGGCCAGCAGGGCAACCCACTTAACTAGAGAATTGACCTAGCTTAGCGCAGGCAAATTCTTATTCTAAGTAAGATCTGCTCCCCGCGGTAGTCGGCCAAGGGTCGAGCGACCTGGTGAACCTCAGGAAGAGCCGGGAATAAATAAATACAATATACAGCTCTGAAGTTATCCTTTCCATTTTACAGCACGCATCGAAGGCTGCACGGCCCATCCCGGAAGCGCAGTAAGTAGCTAAGGGGTTAGATAACAGTGCTGTTGTAGCAGTTACCTATTGTTTAAGGCTATAAGCCAATTAGTATTCAAATCCTGTGCTTATTTCAGAAAAACAAGGGTCCATATATTTTGTGTCACCTAGCTTACCATAATCCACACTTTTACTTTGTTAAATAAACCCTTTCTCCCTGTTTGAACCTAACACCTTGTCCGTATTTCTTCCTTGGGTAAACACACCGCAGCAGCGCGGTTCACACACCCTGAAACCCCGTTGTGATTAGACCCACCGTAGACGGCGAGCAGGGTCGTGGGGTAAAATCCTGGGAACATTGGTAAGGACTCAGTTTTAGTCCAGTCCATTGCTCTGGTGTGACTGACTTAGCCTAATCAATATTCAAATTTATTCTTACGTCACTCACATCCTCGATAGGTTCCACTTTAACAAAATTAAAAATTCTGGATTGCCATTAATTTGTTTCTAATCAGCATGTTGAGAAGGAGGAAGACAACTTGCTGGGGAAGGAAGAGACTGAGAAAGTGTCTCATGATCAGCAAGGCCAACAGCCAGAAGGGGCCGGGTCAACGACAGAAAGGAACACCAGCCCATAGTGCCAGTCAGGCCATGGTTCTGAACTCTCCCGCCCTCAGAGTTGCACAGAGTGGCAGAGCAGTGCTCCCGCAGTGTGTCAAAGGTGCCTGGAATGCCCACTACCTCCATTGCTGAAGTAGCAGCAGCCAGAGCTCTGGGCTCCTTTGAAATACCAGGCCCCAGGGCAACTGACCCCTTCCCCCCACTTGTCAGAGGGCCTGCTCCTGATCTTTTTTCTTTTGCAATTTACAGACCAAAGTAAGGTAATCTGAAACATCAAACCTTATAATATCTACTTTATTGGACTTTAGTTTCTTTTTACTCTTTTTCTTATTAGGAAACGCTTTTAAAACACTAAAACCCCCAAAGTTTATTTGCCCATTTTCTACACTGTTAGGCAAAAACTAGATTTTCAAGCTTGCCGCATGAATTAATTCCTTGTGATATTGTCTCACAGTGGGCACTTTACAGCTGTAATAAAGCCACAATGAGAATACTGTATATGACTTAATATTGAAAGTCAATTATTGATTTTAGGGGCTTAATTTCCAAGCAAAAAGTAGGAGTATGTTTGAAGTTCCTGCAACCAGAGCTCTCTTTGGCAAAATATCAGCTAGTCAGAGGAATATGCTGCTAAAAACATCATATTTTCCCTTACCACTAAAAGAGCCAGGAAACGACGTATATATAGGTTTACATAAAATAGATGTCAGTCAATCATCCCCCACCTCTTTAATTATTTTTATTTTATAGAGATGCCAAGGTTGAAAGCAGGACAGTGGCTTCACCATGTTGACATCTGTTACGGTTTCAACCCTGACAGACAGGTCATTTTTCAATGCCTTGCTTTGGTTTCTCAGTGAAAAGTGACATTTCTCTGGATTTCAGAACTGTGGAAAAATATTCTGATTTGCAGTTGAGATCAGTGAAGCAGTCAAAATTTATATGTGTGTAATATTGGAATCTGTCTGGCCCTATCTGTTCTACGATATGAATGCCTGCACCCGTTCTGCTTTCATAGATTGATGGTTTGATATTAATGGTTTCATCAGGGAGTTCATGATATAGTCACAGTCCAGTAAACCCTCGGTTAAACAGAACCTGATATAATGGGAATAATGGACGCTGACTGCCAGTCCCACACCCCAAATAAATGCCAGTGACTCACCAGAGATGCTGGAGCCTCCACTGCCACTGGAGCTGCTGGGGCTGGATGAGCCACCACTGTGGCTGGGACTGCAGGAGTGACTGGGGCCACTGCTGCTGTGACTGGGGCTGCCTGAGCAGCTTGAGCCACTGCTGCCAGCTGGGGCCACCATGGTAGCTGGGGCCAGAGGAGCTACTGCCATGGCTGGAGGCCACAGGGGCATCTGGGGCTGGAGGAGCTGCAGTGCTGAGAATGCCAAGAGCCATGGGAGGTGCCAGGCCAGCATGAAACTCCTCTCCTGGTGGGTGGGAGAGGGAGATGGAAGTGTGAGGGGACAAAAGGGGCAGGAGAAGGGAAGGGAAGAGGGGGCAGAGAGTAGGAGTAAGTGAGGGGCTGGGAAGGTCAGTGCATCATCTTACAGTATAATCATTCAGATTTAACAGACTTTTGGCATTAATGGACACCCCTTCCAACTTATTAGCCCATTAAATTGAGGCTTTACTATATTCTTAAAATAAAAAAAATTCAGGGCTGATCAACACTGAACTTTGGATCAGGGCCATAGTACATCACAATCACATATTTGACTAATCTTTTTGCAAGGTTATTTATTTCATATTGTCTGTAAAGCATATAGAAAACATCAAACAGCAAGCAACATAGAGCAAATCCAGAGAAAAGTTCAAAGAATGTCTTATAGTTTTGCCTTTTCCGGTAAGATTATATGGATACCATGTACTATACGACATAGAAATACTTATTTTCCATTTTCCTTCCTCCTAGTGGCTATGTCTAAACTAGAGAGTTTTGTTGGCAAAACCCACAAAGTGACCACATTGCAAAAGCATTCTGTTGATGGTAAATTGACAGAGCATGGCACTTTCATTGACAGCGTTCTGCTGTTCTTCCATGAGGCAGAACTCCTCTCTCGACAGGTCTGTTGACAGAAGGCCATTCTGGATGTTCCTGGGGCCTTCTGTCAACAGAAAAGTCCTCCATGTCACTGGCCAGCTGCCCAGGGGGACTCCCTGTCCACAGCAATCAGAGCTCTATGGTCCCTGCCCCCAGCCATTCTTAAAGAGGCAAGGAGTCCCAGAAACCCTGTGGCAGGAAGCTGAGAGAGGTGAAGCAGCCCAGCAGAACACTATCTGTTCAACACCCCGAGAGCCACTCCTTTTAGCTGAGCCAAGTGACATGGCAGTGAAGCAGACAGCACAAGACCCACAGAGGCCCTCTAAAGAACAGTCAGAGGGATCCCAGCAGCCCCCCCAGGGCACAAAATGCTGAGCCCAATCCTGGACCAGGCTGGAGATACAGGACCCTCCTACCATGTAGGGCTAGGAGTGCACCCTTCTGAACCCCTCTGTCCAAGAGGAGGAACCCTGCATATGACCGTCTGGACACCACCCTACATGCATCATGTAACAGGTTCAGACAAAGGTGAAGGAGCTGCATCAAGGGTACACTCAAGCCCATGACACACAGCACAGGTCAGGAGCATGACTGGTACACCTATCTCTGTTCACATAAAAATATGTAGGTTCACCACCCAAGCATCCCTCTTTATTGGGTGGGTCTACACGGGGGCAAAGGAAGGGGTCTCAGTGGTGATGGGGTAGAGATGTGGGCCCAAGGCCTCCTCTGTTGGGTGCCCCCTCTTCTGTCCACAAGCATGTGCTGGACACCACTATTTGGAGTACATGGTGCTCCCCCACGTCCAGGTGGGTGAAGAGGCACTAGAGCATGCCTTCAGGTGACCAAAGACACACTTGGCCTGCATCCATGCCTGGTTGAATCGGGCATTAAACAGTTCCTGGCTTGGTTCCAGCTGCCCGGTGTAGGGCTTAATGAGCCAGGGCATGAGGAGGTAGGGGGCGTCCCCCACAATACAGAGTGGCATGTTCATGTCCCTGACCTCCAGCTCCTGGGAGGGGATGAAGATACCTGCCTCCATCCTCAAGCACAGGCCAGAGTTGCAGAATACCCGTGCATTGTGTAACTGGCCCAACCACCCGACATACGTTGATGAAATGTCTCTGGTGGTCAACCAGAGCCTGCAGTATAATGGAGTAATATCCTCTGTAGATGATGAACATAGCTGCACTGTAATCCAGGCCATGGATGGGGATGTGGGTTCCAAAGATAGGCCCAAAGCAACTGGGGAACCCCAGGGTGGCAAATCTGGCCACAATCACACCCACATCTGCAAGACAGACAATTCTCCACAGCAGGAGTGTATTGATGGCTGTCACAACCTGCAAGGGGAAGGGACCAAACACCCATGTCAGGGACTGAGAGAGGGAGCCTTTGGCCTCTTAGGGGGTCCCTGTCCCCTAAGCCTCCCCCCAAGCTCTCTGGGACCCCCCCCCGTGTTGTTGCCCCCTGGCTTCATGGCTGTGTGAGGGTGGGACATCATAGTCCCCTTGGGATGGGACTTCTCCCCACCCCACCCTTTACACCGCTCCCAAGCTCTCCAAGGGTCCCCCATGGGTGGGATCCCCCATATCCATGCAGGACCTGAAGCCCAAGAGTGCCTTACCTGTTGACAATAGCCCCATCAGTGGGCTTCCCGACACCAAACTGTTTCCCAATGGAGTTGTCAGGGGTGGCGAGCTTCCAGAGGGCAATGGCAACCCACTTCTCTGTGGTGGGCCACTGCCAGATGTCCTGTCTCCGGAGGGCAGTGGCCAGCCAGGCACATAGCTCCAGGAAGGTATACTTCTGCATGTGGAAGTTCTGGAGTCACTGCTGGTCATCCCTTTACCCCATGACAAGCCAGTCCCACCGGTCAGAACAGGTGCTGTGCCTCCAGACCCACCTGAGCAGGCGGAAACACGGGTGGGCTGGTGTGGCAGCCACAGCATGCTCCTTGAAGCTGGTGCTAGGCTTGCGTCCCCAAAGGAAAAGGAGGATGGTCATGATTAGACGCAGAAGAAGTTGAAGCATCTCTGTGTGGCACCAGCACAAGCCCAGGGCATGGTCTGGCACTATGGGTAACTGGAAAGCACTAGTGTCTCTCTCAGTAAGTGTGTGAGTCCTGCTATAGCAGCTGTGCTGCCCCTTGATGAGGTAGGCAAGCTTCAGCAAGGACAGGAAACGTGCCTTGCTGGGGATCCCAGAAGGGCTTGCCAGCCATGGAACACCATCGGCAGGGTTCCGGACAGCCATTCTGTCAAGAGAGTGGCCAGGCAGTCTGGCTGCTCTCTGTCGAGAGAGTGGATTGACAGTGATCCGCTTTGCAGTCTCACTGAGATCTGTCAGCAGAAGTTTTGTCGGAAGAGGTGTAGACAAAGCCTGTGAAAACAACTGACTACAAAAGGGATGGTACAAAAGAACTTATATTAGGAAATTCATGCATCTAAAAAGGCTACTTCATTCCTATGCAGTAACAACTCTCATTGGAGATTAAAGGGAGAAGGCTTTGCCATTAACATGACAATAATATCTTTACGCATAATGGCACTTCATACATAATTGCATTTATTAATGTCGGTAAAATCAGGCAATGATATTTATGGGGAACTATTGTACCATGCTGTGTGATCTTAAATACTTACCTTTTTCTGCATTCTGAAGATTGCTTTGCTTTTTTTTCAGTTGACTGATTAATTGCCATCACACAGAGAAAAGTTTTAAAGAAGACCAAATTATAATATCTCCAAAATCTGGTCTCCCCTCTTCATGATACAAACTATAAATCATAACAATGAAATCCAAATCTGAAAACTGCCCTATAATTATTTTGACTAGGACAGATTTAGGAGTTTGGAAAAGAGGGGAGTCAGGGGACAGATACGATAGAAGTCTACAAAATCACTAATGTTGTGAAACAAGTGTTATTTACCCCTTCCCACAATACAAGATCAAGGTTCATGTGCTGGCAGCAGGACGAAGAAAATATACTTTCTGTACAACATAACACTTGACATGTGGAACTAATTGCCATGGGATATTATGATGGGCAAAAGTATAACTGGGTTCAATAAAGACCTTGATAAATTCATGGACAAGAGATACATCTATTGCTATAAGCCATCATGGTCAGGGATGTAACTCCATGGCCGTGTCTACACTAGCCCCAAACTTCGAAATGGCCATGCAAATGGCCATTTTGAAGTTTACTAATGAAGCACTGAAATACATATTCAGCGCTTCATTAGCATGCGAGCAGCCGCGGCACTTCGAAATTGATGCGGCTTGCTGCCGCGCGGCTTGTCCTGACGGGGCTCCTTTTCGAAAGCACCCCACCTACTTCAAAGTCCCCTTATTCCCATGAGCAGATAGGAATAAGGGGACTTTGAAGTAGGCGGGGTCCTTTCAAAAAGGAGCCCCGTCGGGACGAGCCGCGCCGTGGCAAGCCACGTCAATTTTGAAGTGCTGCAGCCGCCTGCATGCTAATGAGGCGCTGAATATGTATTTCTGCATTTCATTTGCATGGCCATTTCGAAGTTTGGGGCTAGTGTACACATAGCCCATGACTGGAGAACAGTAAACCTCTGACTTCCAGAAGCCAAGAGGGAAAGAAGGGTAGATCTCTCCAAAATTGCTTTGTTCTATATTGACCACTCTCAGAGTCAGAATACTGGCCTAGATGAACCATTGTTCTGATGCAGTATTTTATTCTTATGAAATTGATTCTAACTGAAGTCTGTATTTATTGCACACTACTATTTATAGGGTTCTTCTGGATTTGAAAAGACCAACTACAACCCACTCTTATAGAAAAAGCAGACCAGCAGGTTTTTTTCTGCACTCACCAATAACCTCAACATTTTTTGAATAGCAAGCCATTTTCCATTTGAAGAAGTGTGTTTTACCCATGAAAGCTCACAACCTAATCAATTTATTAGTATCTAAGGTGCCACAGCACTGTTTATTGTTTGTGAAGCTGCAGACTAACGCAGCTACTACCCCTCTGAGACTTTGAGTCAATTTTGAAGATCTCCAAAACAGCAAGAGCAATTTACTAGTATTTTGACTTTAGAAATTGCTTCTCAATTTTAAGTCAGAAAACTGTGAATGCTCTGCGTAGGACCATGCAGCGTAAGCAGTGTAGATAACAGATATGTGACATGTCAGTTCTGATAATGAACCCAGGCTGCACTCTCTGTTACTATCCAGACTGCACAGTGATAACACCATGTAGTCTCTCACACAGCTAAGAAAATTACACATTTCAGCATGCAAGATTTCACTCTGCTAAGCAGTGTCAAGCCTCATTGGCAATTTTCACCTGTCAAATGTTTAATTACATAAGGATTATTGCTAAAAAAAAAAGTGCAAGATCTGGATGATGCAATCTTACTACAAACTCAGTTAGCCATTCATCTGAAAACATTTAGCATATGAACATTCATTGGACAAAAAATATATTTTAGTACATTTTCAATGTTTCTTTTTCTGGGAGGTGGCATCTGTGTGGTATTTGCTTACAGAGCTTAATAGAGCCTTGGTGATACTCTTCTGATATGGAAGCTTTGCTTCATAACTGTTCTGGATGAGAGAACAGGCATATCAAAGCTAAGTCGTTCTAGCACATTGCACCAACACCTGCCTGATAGCAAGGCATAAGAGAGCTCCCACTTTACATTTCCTTGTACTGCTGTTTTTCAAACATGTTGCTTGTATGTATGAATCTGATTACCTGAGTCTGGGAGAAAGAATGAATTATCTCCACTGTTCAGCAGCATTAACATGGCACCCAAAGGAAAACAAATACCAAGATGAATGGATTGGACAATTTAGGGGGCTGATCAGGACCATCTCGAGGCAGGAATGGGAGATTGGGCTACCCACGCCACCCCCAGGTCTGGCACCCACCTCTTTCCACCCCTCCTCTGCCCTGCTCCACCCTTGCTCCACCCCTTTCCCAAGCCCTGCCCCTGCTCCATCCTCTCCTGCCACCATAGCACCTCTTCCACAAAGCCTCTCTCCTGAGCTATGCAACCCAGGAGATTACTGGGGGCCTGTAATGGGGCAACAGCAGGATTGGGCCACTTCACTCACTGCAGCAGCAGGAAGCAGAGTGACCTGTTCTTCCTGCCACCACCACAGTGAAGTAGAGTGACCTGGCGAGGAGATGGCGGTAGATGGAGGAGGCTTCTGATTTGCTCCACTTCCTGTGGCTCCTGCAGGCCTACCTCGGTATGGAGGACCACCCCATCCATAAGACAGCTGTGGTGGCTGCCCCACAACATCCTACAGATGGGATAGTCTAGGGCTGCTACCAGGGCATGAAGTCTTTTCTACATAAGCTAACAGCTCAAATCTGGCAAAGGCAAGAATCATCAGAAATCCAAAGCCCTCTGAAGGTCAGTAAAGCAACATGCCTATTTATGGTGCTGTACAAATAATTGTGACTTTTGCTACGCCAATGGGTTGATGAAGCGTGATTTCTAACAGTTCATTGTCCATGTCCATACTGTTCCTTTCTTTGTTATGTTATCAAATGAATAGTGTGGTAGCAAATGTAAATAATTTGTAATAAGTGGTTGAAGTTATAGATACTATTTTCTCAGTGCGTGATGGCAGTATTTAGTTATAAAGAAAGCAATAAAAATATCATGTCAGCGAAACCCATTACCAACAACAGAACCTGCATCCTGCTGCCATTCGAAAAAGAGAGACCCACAAGGTATCTGCAATAACTACTGAAATCAGTGGCTACTCACTCCTATTATAAGATAGAGGTAGCAGTTAGAACCACTTGAGAAATTTCAAGATTTGAAAATGAACACATTGTAGTCAAGGTTTTGAATTTCAGTGAATAGAACAGATCAACCTTTTAGCAAAACGTCAACCCATTTTTCAACTTGGTCTGCATAGTATTAACCTTTTTAATCCTTTTTAAATCCAAGTGAGTAGAAGCAGAAAAGAAAAGTTCACTTGGGCCCCAACATTCCTGTTTTTCACACCATTAAATCAAACTACATTCACATCGGCCGTGTCTACACTTACCAAAAACTTGGAAATGGCCATGCTAATGGCAAAATCGAAGAATACTAATGAGGCTCTGAAATGACTATTCAGTGCCTCATTAGCATGCGACCGGCTGCGGCATTTTGAAAGTGCCATGGTTCACTTGCCCACAGCTCATCTACATGGGGTCCTTTTTGAAAGGACCCTGCCAACATCGAAATCCGCTTATTCCTATCAGCTGAAGGGATTTCAATATTGGCAGGGTCCTTTCAAAAAGGACCCCTTGTAGATGAGCTGCAAGCAAGCCGGCAGCATGCTAATGAGGTGCCGAATAGTCATTTCAGCACCTCATTAGTATTCTTCGATTTGGCCATTAGCCTGGCCATTTCAAAGTTTTTTGTAAGTGTAGACATAGCCATGATGTACAAGCCAAATAAAATAAGAATGGGGAAGAATAAAAACATTGAAAATAAAATGGTTCAACTGAGCTGCTTTTTTCCCTCTTGGCCCTCCTTAAATTGAAGAATGAATGCATAACATAGCCCTACTCACAGGCAGATAGGCACCTGTGTAGAGTAGCTACAGTACTCTCCACTCCCCTCCACCCATTTGGCTCATTGGGATATTTCAGATGGTATTTGCTGGCTAATTTGAAGAAGACCAGACAGATGGGATCACCCACTTGTTTCAGAAAAAGGTTTTATTACTTTCGCCATAATTCTATCCTGCTGACATAGACAGCGTCTTCTGTAGCCAGCTACTATAGACCCTGCTGGATTGAATAGAAGAGCTGTTGCTCTTCGTATGTGTAAGTGTGACTGATCAGTAAAATGATAATGTAATATGACACCTCCTACAACAATATGCCTGCCTTTTCCATGTGTCTGACCCAAGACTGCTTTCAGTGCTGGAAAAAAAAAATAGAATGACTTCATGGTGCAAAAAGCAGATTACAAAACTTGTGGGTAGATTTTAATCTGATCTACGCATCATCAGTAAGTTTCATATTGCAGAATTATGTGTATTTTTATGATGAAAAAGAGAGGCAACATTTCTGAATACAGCCGGATTTAGAGAGTCTACACTGAATTTGTAGGACAAATGTGAGGGGAAATCTTTTAATCTATAAACTGAGAAGATTTGATATTGAGTGATAAGAAATAAAAAGGTTCCTCTCTCCAGCTTGAACAATAAATTGTTGTTTGTCTGCTTGGTCAGACCATAACGTCTTCAGAAGACTACATTTGGGTAACATAAATACTCTCTATCCCCAGTGCAGGGCAATGACACTATGGCTATGTCTACACTAGCCAAAAACTTCGAAATGGCCATGCAAATGGCCATTTCGAAGTTTACTAATGAAGCGCTGAAATACAAATTCAGCGCTTCACTATCATGTGGGTGGCCGCGGCACTTCAAAATTGATGTGGCTCGCTGCCGTGCAGCTCGTCCCAACGGGGCTCCTTTTCGAAAGGACCCCGCCTACTTCGAAGTCCCCTTATTCCAATGAGCAGATGCAAATAAGGGGACTTCAAAATAGACGGGGTCCTTTCGAAAAGGAGCCCTGTTGGGACGAGCCGCGCGGCAGTGAGCCGCATCAATTTCGAAGTGCCGCGGCCGCCCACATGCTCATGAGGCTCTGAATACGTATTTCAGTGCTTCATTACTAAACTTCAAAATGGCAATTTGCATGGCCATTTCGAAGTTTTTGGCTAGTGTAGACACGACCTATGTGGTAAAGATGGTCAAAATATGATACTTTCTTCTTTCAGTCCTGATCCACCACTAACTGAAGTCAATGGGGCTATGTCTAGCATGGGGTTTTGTTGAAAGAAGCTTTTATCAGAAGATATCTTCCAAAAAATGTTCATCAGCAGAGCTCTTCTAGACATGAAAGCACATCGAAAGGGTGATTCACTCGCCCAACAGAGAGCAGCCACGCAGATGGAATGATCTCTCAGCAAAATGGCTTCCTGGGAACCATGTCAGATGGGGTTGCAGGTCACCAGTTCCTTCCAAGTGCTGGTTTGAGAGCCCTGTGGATATGTGCGCTGAAAGGGACCCCTTCAGACTGCCATTGCCTGCCCCTGTTGTGAGCTTGACTGCCCCTGTAAGGGACAGCAAAACTCTTGCAGTCCCTGCTATGCTTGCTAAAGCCAGACCCTTGGGAAGCGAGGTTTGGGGGGGGTGGGTGAGGGACGGAGTGAGGGTGGGGAGGAAGCCCTGTCCCCAGGGGATTGTGCTGTCCCACTCTCACACAGCCCCCACAAGGGTGTCCAGGAGAGCTCAAGGCCAGGAGATAGGAAGGGGATGGGAACCTCCCAAGAGCCCAGGCACTCCCTCCTTCATGCCCTGTCATGTCTGTTTGTTCACCTCCCTCTGCAGGTCATGAGGGCCATAAACTCAGTCCTGTTGCAGAGGGTCATCTGTCTGGGAGACCCTGACCGGATTGTGGCTGGATTCACCGACCTGGGGTTCCTGAACTGTACCAGAGCCATTGATGGGACCCCCGTCCTGATCTGCACCCCAGAGTGTTGCATGGCCAAGTTTATCAACAGAAAGGGCTACTTCTCCATGGTGCTGCAGGCCCTGGTCAACCACCATGGACAGTTCATGGACATTTAGGTTGTGTGGTCGGGCAGGGCACACAACATCCACATATTCCATAATTCCAGCCTGTGCCAGAAGCTGGAGGTAGGCACATTCACCCCTGTCACGAGCTGGTGGTTGAGGACATGCAGATTCCAGTCTGCATTGTGGAGGCCTCACCCCTCATGTCACAAAGTCTTAATTCTGATAAACTATGGGCTTGTCTACACAGTAAGTGAAACTGAAGTGGCAATTTACTGTAATTCATATTTTAGATATTTCAGTTCAAATCTGGGTATGAACATTTATTCTGGAGTCAATTGTACTGTTTCAGTATACCTTGATTTGATTTGATTACGGACTTAACACATTTCTGTTTATTTGCCATTTACGCTGGGTCAGAGGAGTTCTTGGTTCTTCATCATTCCTTCTAGTCTTGGAGCTCATCATTTTCTATTGATAAAGTCTTTTAATTGTGTCCTCTGCTTGCCTACCATTCTCTGCAGTACAATATTTTTTGTTCTCTGTTTTATCTTCCATAAGACCCACTGTTCCTAAATCTTGGAAAAATGCTTTTCCCTTTCCATTTGTTACTTAACTGCCATTCCCTCAGTACTCCTGTACACTGGGTTCTTCTTTTCAGTTCTCCAGACCTCTCCTCTTCGTACTTCCCACATACACAGCATCTTTCTTTGGATTCTGCTTCTCTCCTGCAGCTTCAATCAATAGCTCTTCTTCTACCTTCCCGATTTGTATAACCCTCAGTTTTCTTCATGTTTGCCTTCAAACCATAGCCTGCAAATAGAAATGCCCCTTGTGGTACCTTATTTATGTTTTCTTTGCTGTCAGCCACACTGCCAGCATGCATTAGCTTTTCTGGCAAATTAACTCCATAACTAGGATGAAGAGTAATGGAGTCTACACGCTGCCTTGTCTCAATCCCACTATCACCACAAAACTCTCAGAAATTCTACTAACTGGTATCACCTTTGCTCTTTATTCTTGATACAGCTCCTCTATCACCTGCATGGCTTGAACTAGCCCTCCGCATGTGCGTGCACACACACACACACTCTTCAATACTCCAAACAGCAGCTCCTGGGGACCCAAATCATAGGCTTTCTCAGTATCAATAAATACTACATCCTTCATTTATCATTCTTTCAGACGTCTATCTCATTGCAAATATTTCCTCAACAAATCTCTTTTTCCGCTTCCTAAAGCCACAGGCCCACTGGTGGGGGGGTAGGTGTGGGCACCAAAGAGGACAATATAGAAGTGGTAAAACTATTATATGTAAACAAGCGTCAAGTGTGTCTCATTTTGATGTAACTTAAGTCAGCAAGAGCTCACAGCTTCACAGCAGAGCTGACAACCACTGCAGGCCCCAGAGCAAGGCTGGGGGGGGGCAGAAGGGGCACTGCCCCCCTCACACCACATGGAATGGAGGAACAGTGATACCAGTACTTCAAAGGAGCCTGGAGCTTTGGCCACTGCTGCTGGCAAAATAGCAGTGCCTTGGGGACCCAGCATTTCAAAGAGGCCTGGTATCACTGTTCTTCCTTTCCATGTCGTGTGAGAGGAGGCAGTGCCACTGACAGCCCTTGGCCCTGCCCCTCCCCCGCCACCTTGCTCTGGGTCCTGCAGTGGTTGTCGGCACTGCTGTGAAGCCATGAGCTCTTCCTTACTTAAGTTACATTGAAATGAGACACACTTGTGGCTTGTCTACACACAACAGCTTTACCACTTCTATACTGGTATACTTAGGGGGTACAACCTCCCAAGTGTGGCTGCAATTATATGGATATTAAGAGTGTTAATGTTAGTACAGTTATTCCCATAGAAGGAGGGAAATAACCTATACTGCTATAAACCACTTTTTTGCCAATACACTCACCCCTTGCTATACGAGCACAATTGGTTCCCAGATTTCTGCACCTAGGCAAAAACTCATAAGAGCGACACTAAATTCCCATTAAAATACATGTAAAAGTCTCCAATTTGTTCCAAGGGCTTGTAGCGTGACATAAACTAGTTGAGTTTAGGTACGTCTGTGATGTATTTGAATAGTTTGGCACCAGAAATAGAATGTGGTGTATGTATATAGAGCAGGGTTTTCCAAACTGTGGGTCAGGACCCAAACATGGGTCCCATTAGATTTGTTAAAGGTTACCAGCTGGGCAGTTCCCAGCTTCATGTGGCTATTAAAGAAGCCATTTGCAGTTTCTTAATACTACTGCCTTGGGCAGATATCTATCAATAGTGATGACTGCTGGAAATGGCAGCTATCTCTATCATTAGGGATAGCTATTACCTTATGCCTAGGTGCTGAAACCTTAACACTGGAGTTAATTGCTGGGAGCAGGAGGGCTGGGGGAGCCACCCAGCCTAGCAGCGCAGGTGAAGAGGCTGCAGGAGAAGGAGTGTCTGAGGCTGGGGCTGTGGAGGGATGTGGAGGGGGGCGTCTAAGACTGGGGGAAGTTTAGGGGTGCAAGGAGAGTTTTATGCTGCGGGCAGTTTGGAGCTGCTGGGAGGGTGTAAAGCTGGGGGCAGTTTGTGGCTGCTGGGGGTGGGTCTAAGGCTGGAGGCAGTTTGGGAGTGGAGCCAGGAACCACCAGGGCTGATCAATTTCCTGGCTCCCAAAGTGGCAGGAGCTCAGAAACAGGGGCAGGCTAGTTCCAGTCTCCCCATGGCTTGTGGGACCAGGAAACTGATCAGCTCATGGCTGGTCAGTTTCACACTCCTGCCATTGCAGAGGAGGGAATCAGGCTAAGAGCCTTCTCCTTCTCTTCTCCCAGCCAAAGGGCTGTCAGACTACTGCATGCCTCAGGGAAGGGAGGGAGAAGGCTCCAGTTGTGGGTCTCTCCACCCTCTAGCCAGGAACCCCACGACTGAAGCTCAGCCAGCCACGAGGCTGCGGGTCTCCCCACCCCCTGGCCAGTGACACAGCTCACATAAGCGGAGGAAGTTCACTCATATAGTGAATAAAGGTAGGTATATATGTATCCTCATTTTAGCCGAGTACTCATAAGTAAAGTACTCATTAAACAAGGGATACGTGTATAACTATCTACACCTAGGAGTTACTGTATATACACTGGAACAACTATTTTTGGTAAAATGTGGTAAATAAAAATGAAATCAAATAATGCTTCTAAACCATAGTAATTATACCATTGCAAAATCTGTGTGCAGATCAGAGTGTCTACTTCCACACCTGGAGAGGAATAATGAAAAGGTGTGAAGTAAAACAAATTCAGTTTCATTTACTTCAGTCTGATACTCACTGTCTTATGACTTACCTTACATCTGGCATTGTGACTCAAATCCATGGCTGCTGTATATCTTTCATGTAAACTAATACCTTAACTAAATAAACTCATTAAAATGTCACACGTGCCTGCAAAGAAACTTGTGTTTGAGTTGTGAATTTTCATGCTTTTAATCAAAGGGACAATTTTGATAAGTGAAGTTTGTTTACATTTCTTTGGTGGGTTGGGCGGGGTTAAGATATATAAAATGATGGAACAGGTAACAGTTTGCCCTAGATTCTGCATGCAGCATATAAAAAGTTTATCAGTTTTTGAAAATGAAAATTGGTGATGCAAAAGAATGGTAATTTTGCCAACATGAGTAAAAGATCATAGAATCATAGAATACTAGGACTGGAAGGGACCTCGAGAGGCCACTGAGTCCAGCCCCCTGCCCCAATGGCAGGACCAAGTACTGTCTAAACCATCCCTGATAGACATCTATCTAACCTGTGATTCTCTCTCTTTACAGTTTTTGAGAATGGTAAGATATGTGGGCTGGCTCAATTTGTGCGGAGAGCAAGACTTGCCGTGACTATCTATTAACAGGTCTGACATCCCACTGGCTTGCTGCAATTATTTTTTATTGAAGGGATTCAAGGGATTCATCATGCAATTATTCCATGCATCTAACCTTCTGTGGGATTTGAACACCTGGAGCTGCTACAGAATAAGACTTATATTTCTGGGGCTACTGTAGTTTACTGTGATTTTGAATCTTATTTCCTCTCAAAATAAATCCTGCAGAACATGCTGTAGTTTCACAGGAACTTACTGAAGTCCCTATTTCAGGCACTGTAGTTTCATATTTTTGCTTTTTAAAAAATCTATAAAAAGTTTAAAATATCTTATAGAGTATCAGGGGAGCATCTATTTTAGCCGATTTTTTTCCAACCCCAATAAGTACTTTTCCTTCTGATAGTAGCAATTAGATTTGCATGAACTGAATACGTATAAAAACATTTTTTAAGTTCAAGTTGATTTTTCGATGGGGAAAACTTTGGTGTTATTTCCAGATGTTTAGATTCTTTTTTTAAAGTGGAAAAAGCTAAATTGCTACACAAAAATACCATTTCAAAACAAAGTCAAAAGGATTTGTTGCGAAGTGGCTAAAGTAAACCATTTTAACTTTCAGCTGAATTCATCCCAAATTCATAAATTGTTTACCTTACACAAAAGTGCTTATTTTCATGAGTGCATTATTTGCCATAATATGTAGCAGCAATCCCAAAGCTGTTTTGATTGCCCCTTCTGCTCTGCCTTTTGCAAATAACACCCAGATCCAGCTACATTTGGTTTTGTTGTTAATAAATCATGCCTGGTAAAGCTTCTGTTGCAGTGTAGTCCATGTTTGTCCTTCAGAAAGGGAACTAACCACAAATACTGAGAGCCAAGGGTTTTTTCAATTGTTGTGTTGAGATTCAGTGACAGACTTCTTCTCTAATATTTTTTAAAAAAAACTTTCTTTAAGCAGTTTCAGCCGAATAGTAATTAGATGAGGTCATGAGCGCTTTGGCAAATAACCTGTTAGGGCCTGACAACAGCTTCTTCTGAAGAGAAAATAAAACATTCTGACCAGGTGAAATAAGAAGGAGAAAAAGAGGAAGACCACATTAAATATTTACAACTTGTCTGCATGCCAGAAGAAAGATTGCAGGGGTTCTGGAGAAGACCTCTTTTTGTCAATGCCTTGCTGAGCATTCAGATAGCCCTTTTCTGTCAGCAGATGTCAACAGTTTTCTTTATGGAGTCTGTCTGGGGCTGGGGGATAAACATGTGAGCTGTTCTATCATGCCTTGTATCCTGCCTTTAAATCTAAGTACAATATGCCATTACATGCAATCAGTTACCCAGCACTACAAGTTTATACATCACATATAGAGTAAGACGGTTCTTATGTGCCAAAGAGTTTTCATGCACAATTCAGGGGGGGGAAAAAAAGCTGAAAAGCAGGTCTACTGCACTTTTCAATACTACAGGAGCAACTGATCCTCCAACAGCCCTGAAGGCCAGTGACTGATGCTCCAACCACCTCTGCAGACAACTTGCATCACCTGGGGTCCACCATGCAGTTTGTGTGGTTCAGCTCTTTAATTCTACAAACTCTTTCAGGCTACAGATTTTGAATCCTCTTGTATTTCATCATTTAATTTCCAACTTCAGTTTCCCATGCTTCTGGTTTCCCCTGGTAACCTTAAGCTACTCCACTGCAAACTCTAGCTCCTGTCTTCCTTCCTAGCTACAAGTTTTCAAGTTTCTGTTATCTTTTCACGCTCTCTCCATGTGCTCTGCTGCAGACTTCCCCAGCACCCCTTTAATGACCCTGACCACTCTTCTTCTAGCTGTTGTTTCTGTAAAATCCTCAAAAGTCGACAATGCTCCCAACCTCCAGTTTCTTCTGAAATAACATATCTGGTGACATTTAACATAGATCATAAGTTAATGAAGGGACGAGCAAACATTTCCTGTGGGGCCCCACTTTTTGTTCTTGTATTTAGCAAGGTTCTCCCTCTCTTATGCAACCCAAGCCAACCGAAATGTCGGTTATGTTCATATGAAAAAACAAAACAAAACAAAAAAGCTTTCAGCACACGTAAGAAAATAAGATTGTAGAACGTAAAAATTTTATCAGTGTGAATACACAGACATAAAATATAACATATTTCAACATTTTAATGAGATGGATGAGCCTGAAACCCAGCAGCCAATCATGCTACACCCCACTTGTGGAAGTTCACACACACATCCAAAGGGTCCCACCCCCCACTTTGCTCACTCCTGAGTTAATGAGAGCTTGAGTTATCTAACAAGCAACTACAGTTGCCGACATTGGCTTGTGTTCCCTTGTCAGAGGAGGAAACTGAGAGACAAGAAAATAAATCTGTTTGCTGGATACTGTGAGACAGGTTGAACACAATAGTCAGATCTAAAACTGTTGGTAGCTGAAGGAAGCACAAACATTGGTGAAACAAGAACAAAGCACTGGAGATAAGTTAGGACACAACATTTGGGAAGCAGAGGAACTGGAAGATTTAAGTAATTTGTTACACCTCTCTCAGACAGACCATTCTTAACTTCTTTTTTCAGAATAATTAGATTTTTGTAGTCCAGCAAAATAAGTCCTACGAATTAGCAGAGGAGGAAGGGGTCTGGCCCAAGGAATGGGGAAATGAGTCTGGTACCACACCAGAAAACTAACTGCAGTTTACCTGGGGACAGTCATAGGGACAGCCACACGCAGCTACTGTGCACCCCCTGTTCCTGTGCTCCAAAGGCTTGTATACATTAGGAAATCTTATGTTTCAGCTACTGTCTCATTTCATGATGTCGTCTAATAATGGCTAAGCAAATCTGAAACTGACTAGTCTGTGCTGACACTGGCCAATGAGTCATGAACAGCACCATGTCAGATAACTTTTCCCCTAACAATTGAGCTTAAACAGAAATGGTCCATTGAAATCTTCACATTGGGATCTTTGCCCAACTAAGTGGTGGGGGGGCGGAAAAAGAAAAGATTACTGGCCCTTTTGTGGCTTCTTACAATGGGTGGGGAGAAAGAAAATTTAAAGGGGGGGGCAGTGAACCACACCCAGTAGGTGTGTGGGTTACACACGCACTCGATATGGAAGGGATAACAGATGAAAAGGAGTGGGAAGACAAATTGGGCAATTAACCCCACATCCCAGAAAAAGTGCCCTAGTTCCTGGACAAAAGATTATCAAGGAGACATAATCACCACTTCCCTGTGACTCTAGCCCTTTAAAAATTCCTAGAAACAAAATGTGTTGGGTAGAACCCAATATTCATCCTTCCCAAAATTGATGAGATTTTTTAAAAAAAAAAAAAAAAAGATTGGAACTTTGAAATTTGATTTGACTCAGACAGAGTCACTTTAAGCAACAGCAAGAACAAAAAAAAATGCATCACTGTGCCAGCTGTACTGCCAGATGTCCCTTTTCTCCATAAAAATGCCTTTTTTAATTGAAGCCATTGGCAAAATTCCTATTAGCATTATGGGGTGCAAAACTCTGCCAGCATCTTTGTACAGTAAGCCTATGTCTACGTAGCTCTGTAAGCTCAAAATAGAATCATAGAATACTAGGACTGGGAAGGACCTTAAGAGGCCATTGAGTCCAGCCCCCTGCCCTAATGGCAGGACCAAGTACTGTCTAAACCATACCTGACAGACATCAATATAACCTGTTCTTAAATATCTCCAGAGATGGAGATTCCACAACCTCCCTTGGCAATTTATTCCACTGTTTGACCACCCTGACAGTTAGGAAATTTTTCCTAATGTCCAACCTAAACCTCCTTTGCTGCAGTTTAAGTCCATTGCCTCTTGTTGTATCCTCAGAGGCCAAAAAGAACAAGTTTTCTCCCTCTTCCTTATGACACCCTTTTAGATACCTGAAAACCGCTATCATGTCGCCCCTCAATCTTTTCTTTTCCAAACCAAACAATCCCAGTTCTTTCAGCCTTTCTTCATAGGTCACATTCTCTAGACCTTTAATCATTCTTGTTGCTCTTTTTTGGACCCTCTCTAATTTCTCCACATCTTTCTTGAACTGCAGTGCCCAGAACTGGACACAATACTCCAGCTGAGGCCTAACCAGTGCACAGTAGAGCGGAAGAATGGCTTCCCATGTCTTGTTCACAACACACCTGTTAATGCATCCCAGAATCACGTTTGCTTTTTCGCAACAGAATTTGCGCTATGTAAATTGACTAGCTTATTTCAAGCAGATTTTGAAATAGGCTACTTCAGCATATGGTGCTGTCTAAATCGTGTCACATGCCAAAATAAAGCCCTGTTTCGAGGCATGGCTGTACTCCTCATGTGATGAGATTTACAAAGATGCTGGAACAGTGCTACTGTTTTCTTGAAAACTG
Source organism: Carettochelys insculpta (assembly GCF_033958435.1). NCBI lineage: Eukaryota > Metazoa > Chordata > Testudines > Carettochelyidae > Carettochelys > Carettochelys insculpta. The sequence goes on from NC_134137.1 coordinate 145,603,045, forward strand.
TTTTGATACAAGGGGCACATTGCTTACATGTGGGCAGCTGTTTTCGGATGCCTTCATATTCTGTATCCCTCTGTTCCTAACATAAGTTATAGCAATTAGCAAAACTGAAAAGGAATATCCTGGAGGTGCTGACACTATGAGAAAGCAGGAATAGCACATCCACAACACTAGTATAGCTTCCTGTAGCTAACCATTCACCAGCGCTTGTGTTTGGAGCCCACTGTCCCTTGTGCTTTACACCTCTTACTGCCTCTAGCAGGGGTCCCTAAGCTCACATTCGGAGGGCAGATCCTTTGTCTAGCAACCCCTTTCTGAGAGTTGAAAACCCACATTTAAATCCTTAGCCCTGGTACCAGTTACAGCCACACAAGAATTCTAGCATCTAAAGCAGATCCAATCCCAGAATTTAAACCATAGTCTGGGTTCACAGTGTAACTCTTCCAAGTCATGTGACAGGTAAAAGCAAACAGACACATAGCTAGACTTTGCATAAGATCCTAAAACATCTTTGCTCTCTACTTCCATAGCATGAGAAACCCACACCTCGAGGGGAAAATATATCTAAAACTGTTTCACTGCCATGGTTCCTTCACAGCTCTGAAACATTCTTCAGGTCCAGAATCCCCTAACAAGTCCAGATCCTTCCTCTCCTCCTCACCCTCCAGCACATGGCTTGTCATCCAGATCACAATAACTGGTCTTGATCTCTCCCTGTCACCTCCCAAAAATTCCCCCACCTTCGTCTGCTTCTTGCCTCCTCTCCCACTATCTGGTGAGCAAGAAAACCTGTTTTACAACTTCTTGGCCCCTTTCTCAAGTGATCTCTATTTAACCACATTAGGTGATCAAAGTTGTTCACCAGATGGGCTATAGCTCAGCTGAGCAGATTGGCTGCCACTCATAAGACCCAATACTTTATCTAAGAGTGTTTATCTGACTAGTGGGCTAGCAACATTTACAACCCTCTGCTGTAAGCCCTGTGCCACCATCGCTTGAAAATTCAGTCCAGATTGGAATTTAAAAGACAACAGCAAGCCCCATGCTCAAAAGTGCAATTTGTGGTCTGACTTCTGTACACAGGGGTGCCTATAGCCTCACCCAGGTCCTGGACAAATTGGTGGGGGGCCTGGCTCCATATTCCCAGAAGGTGTGGGTCCTCAGCCAGCCCTGAGCACCAACCAGCCCCAGCCCTCCGTGCTTCCTGGAACATATCACCTGGTGCTCCAGTGATGATTTAAAGGGCCCAGGGCTCTGGACACAACTGTTGATGCAGCATCACTGGGGCAGGGCAGTTGACACTTTCGGCCCCTCCCTCAGCGGGCCAGTGTGTAGATAAACAGAGTTCCCAGTATCAAACAGAACTAGTAAACTATGTATATACAGATTCCCTAAATCATCACAGCTTGAAAAGGAAATCATTACATATTTGTTTCTTTAAAAACACGTCAAAATATAAATTTTATAAATATCCCTTTTTTCTTTTTTTTAGGTAAATATTTTTCTCCAGCATTTCAGTCTCATGTAAAGACCGTAGTCTCTTCTCTGGGTCAGTACACTGATCAGAAGCATCTGCTACAGAGAAGATTCTAGCAGCATACACCGTGCCACTGTTAAGCTCAACTACTTCCAGCCAGCAGCATGAACAGCCACTGCAGGCCCTGGGGCAAGGTGGGAGGGGTCAGCTCTGCACACTGAAAGGGGAGTGGCCAAGAGCAGAAGAGGCAGGGCCAAAGGCAGTCAGGCCTCAGCGCTCCCCAGACCATGGCACTGGGTCCCCCACCACACTCCCTTACAGCCACGGACAGCTGGACCAGTACTGCCATGGCATTTCCAAGGGGCCCAGAGTTCTGACCGCCAAAGTAGCAGTGATAGTGGCTGGAGCTCAGGGCCCCTTTGAAAGGTCAGAGCCGTGAGCAATTGTTCCCTTCACCATACCTTCCCCTGTCAGCAGGTCTGCTCCAAAGCAGAAAATCTAATTCCAAATCCTATTCTACAGAACATTATTTGCCTTACCTCCTACCTGTCGTAGGGTGAGGCAACAAGACCTTCTATAAAAGAACCTAGTATATTACTCTTGCATTCAACATTTTAATGGCTAACCCTACTGCAAACAGAATGGCACTTATGTTAGAAAAGCTGTTCCCCTTTCATGATTCCTACATTTATATTTGTAGACCAGAGGAAAGCACTTTGTTTAAATATGCTGTTTTTACTCAACAATTCTCCTTAATTAGGTGGCTAAAAATCGTAAAATCTAACGCAATGCCTCACAGTACACAGGCCCGTTGTAATTAACACACCAATTAACACGGCACTTTGGAGTAAAAGTGAAAAAGAGAGAGTTGAGGTGCTAGTGTTCGACTCATTTTTAAATATAGTAAGTCAGGTTCAAGAGAAAAGAGTCTGTGTATCCTCAAGAATATTTTGAACAGTTCCTAGGCTGTGCTTTTTCAATCAATTACATAATTAAGAAACAGAGAGGGAGCTGTGCTAGTCTATATACTATCAAAACAAAAAAGCTGTCAAGTAGCACTTTAAAGACTAACAAAACAATTTATTAGGCGAGCTTTCATAGGACAGATCCACTTCTTCAGACCATAGCCATATCAGAACAGACTCAATATTAAAGGCACAGAGAACCAAAAACAGTAATCAAAGTTGACAAATCAGAAAAAAATTATCAAGGTGAGCAAATCAGAGAGCAGAGGGGCGGGGGTTGGGGGTGGGAAGTTAAGAATTAGATTAAGCCAAGTATGCCAAAGAGCCCCTATAATGTCGCAGAAAATTTGCATCCCGGTTCAAACCACATGTTAACGTGTCGAATTTGAATGTGAAAGAGAGTTCAGCAGCTTCTCTTTCTAAAGCAGACTGAAAATTCTTCTTCGATAAGACGCAAACTCTTAAGTCATTAACAGAATGGCCCACTCCAGACTAACTGGTTTGTGGATCAGGAATGGGGCCATCATATCGTGGGGCCATGCGGGTGCCCATAGCAGTTCCACTAATCTGGAGGTATAAATTGTCCCCAAATTGGAAATAATTGTGGGTGAGGACAAAGTTGCAGAGGTCAGACACCAGACTGGCTGTGTTGACATCCGGGATGGTATTCCTGATTGCTTGTAATCCGTCTTTGTGTGGAATATTAGTGTACAGAGCTTCTACATACATAGTGGCAAGGATGGCGTTGTCAGGAACTTTTCCAATGTTTTGTAATTTCCTCAGGAAGTCAGTGGTATCTCACAGACAATTTATACCTCCAGATTAGTGGAACTGCTATGGGCACCTGCATGGCCCCACGGTATGCAAATATATTTGTGGCTGACCTGGAACAATGATTCCTCAGCTCTAGTCCCCTATTACCCGTCCTCTACTTAAGATACATTGATGACATCTTTATGATTTGGACCCATGGTATAGAGACTCTAGAAGGATTCCACAGAGACTTTAACAATCTGTACCCCACCATCAGTTTATGCCTCGATTACCTGGTTGCCTGATTAGTCGACTTTGATTACTGTGTTTGGTTCTCTATGCCTTAAATATTGAGTCTGTTCTGGTATGCCTATGGTCTGAAGAAGTGGGTCTTTCCCACAAAAGCTCACCTAATAAATTGTTTTGTTAGTCTTTAAAGTGCTACTTGACTGATTTTTTGTTTTGATAATTAAGGAAGTTAATGAATTATCAAAATAACTTTTGTTTTTTTAATTTAGTAATGAGTAATAAAACTAGGATAGATGAAGTCTATACCTAGAACCATCCAATCAGGGAGACCCTTGTAGGAAGATGATCAAAGGACTTCTTGCTGTGGCAGCCCTGATAAAAGAAGCTGCTCAGTAGAGCAGAGGGCAATTGGGTCCTGAGCCGTGAAGGTGCAGGACTGGTTCCCATGGAGAAGCACCTTGGGCAGAGCGGTGGTGGGAAGGCTCATGGGAGCTGGAGAGGAGTCCCAGCCTGATATTTGCCAGGCAGTAGGCCAGACACAAGAGGCAAGAAAATGCAGGGGTCATGGGTAAGTGGTCCAGGGAACAGAAGCAGACAAGGAGGACAGGAGAGGGCTTCTGCCAGAAGGTCTCCAAGTCATGGCCCAGAGTAGAGGGCAGACTTGGATTCCACCCCAGCACCTTGCTCTGCACTTATCCACATGAAAGCATGGCCTGTACGGCCTACAGCTTGCCCCCGAGGCAAGGGGCTAGACTTTGGGAGCTGCATTTGACCATACTGACAGGTATAATGACTGAGGACTGCAGACATGCCCCCAAAAGGGGATGAGAAAGAAGAGGTGGGCACTTCCTGAAAAGGACGCCACAGTTCATGGAGCAATGCTGGTCCCAAGCCAGAGACAGTGGAGCAGAATGACAATTCAGGAGACAATGGCCAGAACGCGGCACACTCCAATGAAATGAGCTAATTCCTGGTGTGACCAGCAGAAAGTGCCACAATGATGAGTTGAACTGGCTACAAATGCACACCAACAGCTATGTCCAATGTTGTGACAGCTGATAAAAGGAACCATCACATGCATAACTGTCCAATATATAATTGGCTGTTTGCTAGTTCGCTCCTAGATGCTACCATAACAAACAGTTTTTTAAAAAAAAAAAGAATAAAAGAAGTTGGAGACATTAGGTATCTCTGCCTTTGATAAATGTAGCATTGTAGCATGAATTTGTATAGTATTTGTATAGTATATAGTATGAATTTGTTTAGTTCCAACTTCTAAGAATTTCATAATGCCTTTGTCTGCTGGATTAAAATGTCCTCTTGAAGTCAGATAAAAGTACTATGAGATCTGTTGATGGGGCAAACTTAGACTAGATATAGCATGCATTATGTTCACAAAGGACAGTTAGGTCATCTAGTCTGAACCTCTATCATATCCCATTATATTTCACCCATCTATCCCTGTCTGACACCCAATATCTTGTGTTTAACTAAAGCCATCTTACAAAAAACCATCCAGTTCAGTTCACCACTTCTGCTGATAGTTGATTCCAAAGGTTAACGAACTTCATAGTTTAAAAATGTGCCTTATTTCTAATCCGAATTTGTCTGATTTCAGCTTTCCCTCATTAGTTTTTAATATTCCCTTTTTCCTTTGAATTACAAGTTCCTTTAGTACTTGGGATTTTCTCACTATGAAGGTACTTCTATGCCATAATCAAGTCACATATAATCATATCTTTTTGATAACGTAAACAGCTTGAGCTCTTATGCTTTCTTCTCCCTTGTTTTTAATATTGTGTTGACTATACTCGTCCTTAGCAATTTGTTCATGTTTCCACTTTTTGTAAGATTCCTTTTTGATTTTGAGGTCATTAAATAGCTCCTTCTAGAGTCATATTGGCCTTGTACTATTCCTTTCTTTCCTTCACATCAAAATAATTGGAAGTTGGTCAATTAACATGATCTCTTCAGAAACTGCAGCTCTCCTCACTTTCTTTATCCATCAGACTTTCTTCTCGTGGGCCCTTACTACCAGTTCTCTGAATTCATTAAACATTGCCTTTTTTAAACACTATTGTCCTTATTCTGCCACCCTCACAACTTACTTTCATTAGAATAAGGAAATTCATCGTTTCTTGATCACATTCACCTAAATTGGCTTCCACCTTCAAATTCACAACCTATTATTCCCCGTTCTTCAGAATCACATCCCAAACAGCTACCCCTGTATACTTCCTGCACTTTCTGAAACAAAACGACGGGTCAAGTTTGGAATTGTTTAACTGATACCATGAAATGTGATTTTCTACTGAAGACAAGCCTTTGAAGCAAGAGAACATGGCATGCCAACTGCATCCCTAAGACTGTCTTCCAGGTAAACGGTAGTTAGCTTTTCTATGCTGTACCAGCCTCATTTTCCCCATTCTTGTGGGCCAGACCTTTTTCCCACCACTAATTCACAGGAATTATTTTGTTAGACTACAAAGATCTAATTATTTCTGAAAGAAGAGATTAAGAACTGTCTGTCTGAGAGAGGTGTAACAAATTACTTAAATCTGCTATTTCCTCTGCTTTCAAAAATTCTGTGTCCTAAATTGCCTCTAGTATTTTCCTCATTTAACCAGTGTATGTGCTTTCCTCAAATACCAACAATTTCAGATGTGACTATGGTGATGAACACTGAAGTCTCACAGTATTCAGCAAACAAATCTGTTTTCTTGTCTCTCAGTTCTCTCCTCTGAAAAAGGAACGGAAGCCAATGTCAGCAACTGTAGTTGCTTGCTAGGTAAGTCAAGTTTTCATTAACTTATGGCCTACGTCAAGTATCACAGGACATATTATTTCAAAGGAAGTTTGGAGGTCTGACTTTTGGGGATATTTTCATAGGGTACATGTTCTATTCTTTCAGAGAGTCTTTAAGATGTCTTGTCTAGACTTCCAGACTTTTAGGCTACCACAATCATTACTGGCATTTGAAAATTTATGCTGAATATAAGTCTATGGTTATCGTACATCATCTTTTGAAATACCCATGTTAATGTATACATATTGAATATTGCTTCCTTACCCTTTGAACTTTCACACTGCTCATCTTACTATACCGCAGGAACACCAGTCCTGGAACTTTTCCTTGCAACAAAGCCCTCTGCCAGCTTTGTCCACATCTCTATTCTGGAGATACCATCGCTGGACCTAACCAGCTTATTCACAGACTCATGGGCACATTCTCATGTTCCTCAACTAACATCATATATGTCATCATGTGCCAACAATGCCCAGATGCTTTGTATATTGGACAGACTTCAAACTCTCTTAGACAAAGAGTTAATGGGCACAAAACAGGTATAAAAACACTCTTGATCCACAAACTGGTCAGCCAGCATTTTAATGGAGTGGCCCATTCTGTTAATGACTTAAAAGTTTGCGTCTTACTGAAGAGGAATTTTCACAACACTCTTGAAAGAGAGGCTGCTGAACTCTCTTTTATATTCAAATTCGACACGTTAACACACGGTTTAAACTGGGATGGGAATTTTCTGGGTCATTATAGGGGCTTTTTTCAATACTTGGCTTAATCTAATTCTTGACTCCCCCCACCCCTTCTGTCCCTCTACTCTCTAATTTGCTCACCTTGATAATTTTTTTCTGATTTGTCAACCTTGATTACTATTTTTGGTTCTCTGTACCTTCAATATTGAGTCTGTTCTGGTATGGCTATGGTCTGAAGAAGAGGGTCTGTCCTACGAAAGCTCACATAATAAATTATTTTGTTAGTCTTTAAAGTGCTACTTCACTGCTTTTTCATTATAATAGCAGAGTTTACCATTAAAACATGTGCTAGCTAGTTTTATAGATAAGGAATAAAAAAAAACACTTATTGTTCCAGGCCCATCCTTGGAGATCTGGCCCCCAGATTTGCACCTTCACTAGACCATAGGATTGTACCATGTCCATAAAATGAGAACATTTGCCCCTACTAACAAATGATGTTGATCTGCTGAGCCTAATCTCATTTGGTGCTCCTTTTTTTCTCTTGTAGCTCTGTTTGAGCCAGTTTTTGTTCCCATAATTAGCCACAATCACTTAGTGGTCAGTCTACATGTAAATATCTGTCTTTCCTGGAATAGTTTCCAAATAAACAAATCTGCTTTTAGAATACTAATGTAAACATAGCACTCTTTCCCTCCTTTCTTATTCCAAGTACTGGGTAAGAAATTTGAAATTTCAGCCTTGAGATAAATGATATATTTCATCATTAGCAAAAGTACTAGCACATATGTTAAGTCTATAACAGAGTTAGCAGTTGTTTATGAATGGCTGTTTGCTTGATGATACAACATTTATGTTTAAACATGAAGGCTGCTTCACTAATTATTTGTATATCGTGTCCTGGGTTTTTCATTTCATCTAGCAATGCAGAAATTATAGTTTTGATTCTCCTTTCACTTATGTCACTGTAAATTGGGAGCAATTCTTTTAAAGTGTATGCAGGTACACCAAGAGGCTGCTATGATTGAGTGGAGAATCAAGACCTGTATTTTTTTTTCTAATACACATGTTCACAATGCATTACAGATGCTTAATGTACTTGGCTCATTTTGTGAGTATATATTTGGAACCTTAGCATTCAAAATTTTATAAATGAATAATTCAACAAATCTCTGAATTCTAATTTATCAGAAAGTAGAACGAATACATCATCATCAGAGCTAAATTAACCAAGCTCTTATGACTTTCTGGATTAAATTACTAACAAACACGATCTGAAATTCCTCCACATAAACTTCAGCAGAGAAAGAGAAACTGATTTTTTTTTCTCTTGTATTAATTGTATATGAGTGCAGAAAGGATTTCTTAGCTAAGGTCATGTCTCGTTTTCATTCACAAGGGTAATAGGAGAACAAATTCAACTTTGTATTAAAATATCCAATTAACATACTGTCACTGAAATACTGGTGTGAATTGAGAGTAAATTAGCTAAGGATACATCTACGCATATCGGAAGATCAACGTGCCAGTGGTCAATCTTCCAGATTTCGATTTAGCGCACCAAGTGGGGCCATAATAAATGGAACTGTCATGGTACCACCATTGACCCTGGTACTCCTGGCAGTCACAAGGAGGAAGGGAAATTGACAGAGTTTTTCCTTCAACCTCCTGCTATGCGGATGGCAGCAAAAATCAATTTTAGATAAGTGGACTCCAGCTACTCAATTCTTGTAGCTGTATTTATGTATCTAAAACTGATTTTTACCTCCCGGTGTAAACCTGGCCTGAATGTCTCACACAAAGAGGATAACAATAGAAGAAGCCTACCAAAGTTCTCCTAATACAGAGTCTGACAAAAAGTCTGCAGCTTACAAAAGTTATATTTTTATTTAACTTTATCTGGCTTGCTTTTAATTGGTCCATGAGAAACAAGAAACCAAGAAGTTGATCTACTCGTCCTACTGGTCCTGTAACCAGAGGTACACAGTTCAGCCTTAATTCTGTGCTTCAGAATTAAGCAACCAAAACAGACTCACATACACAGATGGGTAGCCCTTTTAGTCTGTAGGTTCACAAAAACCAAGCAGTCCTGTAGCAGCTTAAAACCTAATACAATTATTTATTAGATAATGAGCTTTCATGTGTAAGACCTGCTTCTAAGACCACCTACACAGATAGTATGTTTGTACTGTCACCTATGTGCAAGTATAATTTGGTGCTCAGTGATGTATAGAGGGCCCTTTCATACCTGTCTATCTCATGAAATGACAGAAATACAGATATTTTGGAAGCCAGTACTCTGTTGTACACATACAACATGGAAAATAAGTTACATTTCAGACTTTTAAAGGTTGTCTACAAAATTGAAAAGAAAAGCAGGATAAATCATATTGTTGATTACCCCAATGTGACAATCTGGAATAAAGCCATGGCCATTTCTGGAGTCAGTCCACACTGTCATGAATGTAACTGAGCGGATTTGGCCCATATGGCCTACGTCTATATGTGCACGCTACATCAAAATAGCTTATTTCGATGTAGTGACATCGAAATAGTCTATTTCGATGAATAACGTCTACACGTCCTCCAGGGCTGGCAACGTTGACATTCAACTTCGACGTTGGGCAGCACCACATTGAAATAGGCACTGCGAGGGAACGTCTACACACCAAAGTAGCACACATTGAAATAAGGGTGTCAGGCACAGCTGCAGACAGGGTCACAGGGCAGACTCAACAGCAAGCCGCTCCCTTAAAGGGCCCCTCCCAGACACAGTTGCACTAAACAACACAAGATACACAGAGCCAACAACTGGTTGCAGACCCTGTGCATGCAGCATGGATCCCCAGCTGCAGCAGCAGCAGCCAGAAGCCCTGGGCTAAGGGCTGCTGCACATGGTGACCATAGAGCCTCGCAGGGGCTGTAGAGAGAGCACCTCTCAACCCCTCAGCTGATGGCCGCCATGGCGGACCCTGCTATTTCGATGTTGCAGGACGCGGATCGGCTACACGTGCCGTACTTTGACGTTCAACTTCGAAGTAGGGCGCTATTCCCATCCCCTCATGGGGTTAGTGACTTCGACGTCTCGCCGCCTAAAGTCGATTTCAACTTCGAAATAGCGCCCAACACGTGTAGCCGTAACGGGCGCTATTTCGAAGTTGGCGCCGCTACTTCGAAGTAGCATGCACGTGTAGACGCGGCTATGGTTTATGAGTGGCTTCTTCTTCAGTGGTTTTCATTTTCATTATGTTTTTTTACTGCATGCCCCTATTTATTTCAATATTTGCTTTCATTGTTCTAAATCAATCCAAAGACTTTAGAGCTAGATCCTGCCTTCAAATTCCATAAATTTGGGGCTGTTGGAATGTGGAGCCTGAGGTAGGCTAAACACATAGAAACTGGTCAACCACAAAACTGAATCCAGTTCCATAATGCTTCTCCTTGAAATATGCATTATGTGGACCTGTTGTTATAATTCCTATCCATCTGTAGCTTTAACCCCATTTAATTTTTATATCCTTTATTTTTTATTGTTTGGTTTGTTCAGGAACTTTATTTTTGTGCAGTAGTGAGCTATAAATAAGAATTCCAAACTGACTATGGACTCGAAGATAACACACATAGCCATGATATATGCTCATTCTTTCTTGGTGAGAACATGAAAACCCACTAGTAATGTTCCACTGATCTTTTCCATCTATTTGCCGATTTTTTCCATCCATGCGTGGAATAAACTTTTATGTGCACCAAAGCATGTATGAATGTGCACTAGCAGTAAAAACAAAAAACAAGAGCTGTGGGTGCTCTGGGAATCAGCTGGGTGGCACTGGAATCTCTCGTGAGTGGTCGCCCAAGCACACAGCTTAAAGGGAATGCTGCCCACTAGCTAAAAGCATACACATTGCAAGAGTAGCAATAGCAGGTCGGGAACACATTTAGTCTTTCAGTTCACAATGGAAACTTCACTTATCAAAGGTCTCAGAATTAAAGGCAAAAAGAAAAAAACAACTATTCATTAAAAATGGCCCACACTGTAGAGGTGTAGACATTGCACACAGATATGCATGTGCATGCATAGACGTGCAATTTTCAACGTCCTCTGGGAACAAAGAGGTTCATCTTGTGAAACATGAATGCAAACTTGTTTTCTCTTAGGCATATCTTTGATGTGCAAATCTGTAATCTTTTCATAAAAAATAACGCTACCTTCAAACTATATTTCTCAAATTTTACAGTGACATAATAAAAAGATAAAATAAATTAATAGCAATGGAACAGGCATTAGGAAAGAGACAAAGCGGGGAAAGAGAATGTTTGCCTTACCTAATTAAAGTTTTTTGAAGGCTAAGCATGTACTTCATGTAACCTTTAGCCACACTGTTCTTACCATTTTGGTTTGGGTACGTTCCAAAGTTTTGCTAAAGGAGTTTATTGTTCTTACATTTAAAAGAGGAAAAAAAATGGTCTTTAAAGCAGAGATTTAAAATGAGAGGTCTAAGGCCAACATTCCTGGTTTTTTACATTGCAACAAAGAAGCAGTCTTTGGACAAAGATGGACAACAGGAAAGTAGATTAGCAAGAAACACTAACTATGCACTGTGGAATAAACGATCTGCAATTTATTATTATTATGTGTATTACCATACACCATGTATTATCGAGGATCAGTTACATCCACATTTTCAAAGAATATTTTATGTTACCCTCTTTGAATTTATTTATATTCTTTGGTTCATTAGCAAACTTTGGTGACCATTGTTTTCATTTAATTTCCCGTCTAAATAAAAAGCAACAATTAGAGAAACACAGCAAGTGAGGCAGTATCTTTTAATGAACCAACTTCTTTTTGTGCACGAGACAAGCTTTCTGGATACATAGAGCTTCTGTTTCAGGTTGGGGACAGGTATTCAGGCTATATCCACAGAAATTAATCTGCTCCGGAGAGTGAGTTATTGGCTGGGCTGTTGTGCCCCTCCTTTCTTCCTTTGTCACTTCTGTCCCTCAAGCATGTTGCTTTTCCTCAGTGTGAGCTGTGGCTTACTGTGTGGTATGGCAACACTGTGTTCTGCTCTCCACTGAATACTCCTAGTCTGTTGGGTCAATGCCTCCCTTTTCAAAGTGTACTTCTGTATATCTTCAAAATGCTTCCTCTGCCCTCCACCTGTCCTTCTTCTCTGACCTAAATGGGAGAAGAATATTTGCTTTGGGAGATGAGTGTCAGGCTTAAATACACAGTGGCCAACCTAGCAGAGTTGTTGTTTCATGACCTGTGCTTGGCAACTGAGGAGTTTACCATCCATGCTGTACACAGTGGTGATTCCACGGGAGAAGTGGTCGTGCATGAGAATCAGAATCAGTGGGAGGTAAATGGAGAAGAGTGTTGGAGCAGTGACACAGCCCTTCTTGACACCTGTGTGAATGAGGAGTGGTTGGGTCTCAGAGCCATTGCACAGTCGTCCCATCATGGAGTAATCTGATGATGGAAATGAATTTCTGTGGTTAGCCAAACCTACACAGCTCCTTCCATAGGGCATCATGATAGAATCAAAACATAGGCGGCAAGTTGCCTGGGTCTCTGTTGCTGTCACTCCACCAATGTTGGGATGCTGGGAGCCCAGCTCCACGAATATCAGGTCTGGTCTCTCCCTTGGTCCTGCCTGCCAGAATCCTCTCCTGAGCATCCTGGCCGGCTGCCTGCCCTCAGAGACCTAGCGAAAGCCCTGTCTTTTCTGCAACAAACACCTTGCTCCTAGTCTTCCTGGCTGGCTGCTGCTGCCTCTGCACCCTGACTATAGGGAGTAGCCCTGGCAGCAGGTTGGCTGCTGCATCTGCTGAGAAAGAAGGCACATGGCACTCCAATCCCCTCCCCACCCTAGGCAATTCCAAGTGGAGTCCTCTCTGTCTGGGGCTCGGGTGAATGTGTCTGTGGTGCCAGAACTCGTGGGAGGAGAGGAAGAGAGCAGGGGGGAAGAGAGAAGAAGGGAAGACACTCTAAACCCCTCACCTGCACACCAACCCTGAGCCCTTCCCACACCACAAAACCCTCACCCCTAGCGCAGAGTCCTCAGCCACCTCCCACCTCTACAAAGCAAGTGAGTGGGCAGGACTTGGACCAAATTCTGAGCAACTGAAGCCACTACATCACCACCAGAAGCTTACGCTAGGCAGTCTTCAGAGGATGCTTGTAGTGAGCCGCTGTGGCCTCCCACTGACTCAGAGGCAGAGGAGGCTGCACAGAGGCCCTGGTGGGTGGGCCCGGAGCCAGAACACCAGTGGCCCGCCCCTCAGAGGGTGGGGCCTACAGCCAGAAGGGCCAAGGGCAGAGCTTGGGACCCATTAAAGGCTGGGCCTCCAGGTGGGGAGGGAGCGCCTTCATGGGCTCCTGGATGCCGGGGGCAGAGAGCCCGCTGCTGCCGCGGAGGAGCAAGGACCCAGCAGCCCAGACCAGCCAGGACAGCTGTGGATCCGGATGCTCCAGGGGACCTATCCAGACTTCCCAGATCTGCCAGGACCCTCATGCCGGTGGAGGACCCCCTCCTGGGAGGAAACCCCAGGCCCAGCCAGACAGGCGGGGGCTAGCAACCACGAGGCCCCAGGAGCAGCCTGCCCCAGAGTTCCAGCAGACCCTTGCAGCCCCCGGGCCAAGGATTGCCTCAGACCCACCGTGCTACTGCCGCCGAACTACCCCAATGATGTGGAGATGACCGACTGGCCGGAGCCCCCAGAGGTAGACGATTTGGAGGGGGCCAACCCCTCGGGACCCCCGGACCAGGTGGACTGGGACCTTCCCCCGATGGAGGTGGAGATAGGAAATGGCCCGGGGAACGCTACACCAGAACCCATGGTGGTGTCTTGCGGCCTGGATCCCCACCGCCGTGGTCGTGTGTAAGTGACCCACAGGGCCCCGGGCCGGGTCGCAGTGGTGTGGGAGGGCCTGCGGCCCCCTACCCCCTCCCTGATGGGGTAAGCCCTGAACTGAGGGCTAGGCTTGTTCCCCAAACCTTGTGCTGCTGCCCCGCCCTGAACTGAGGGCTGGGCTTCCCAGGACAGCGGCTGTGACTGTGGTCCCGCCCGGAGCTAAAGGCCGACCCCGGACTGTTTGACTGGCCGCAGCCCCGCCCCAGCCTTCAAGGCAGGGCCCTCCAGCTGCGGGCTGGCCAATCGCCTACTCTTAAAGGGGACAAAGCCCTGGGATGGCTAGACCCAGGGCAAGCAGTAGGGGCCTGCACCGCCCAGAGAGGTGCGGCCATAGCACCCGGGCGCCTACAATGCTACAAAGCGAGGCTTTGCAGGAAGTATCACAGCCCACTGACAGGCCAATAACAGTACGTAAACCAGGAAGCCATGATAAGGAGCTGTCTGAACAACAACACAGATTACATGTGAGTTTCTGCTTCAGGCCCAGCTAACAGTAGACGCTAGATTCCAGAGTCCAATCTTGGTTCATCCTAGGCCTCGCTCCCAATTGTTGTATGTAATCTGGTGCCCGATCCAAATTTCTTGGTAGCAATACCTGGCCTGTCTCTTGACACCTAACTTTGAGTTTGCTCTCTGACCTGTCTTGGATTCTGATTTGCAGGCCTCTGCTTACCTTCTGCTACCTGAATTTCAGCGGGCTCTCTGGCCTTCTGGTGTTGCACCTAGCGTAACTCCTTTGCTGACCGCTAGGCCAGATCCTTCACATCCCTAATGTGACAGTCACAAGTTCCCTCGCTTTATTGCTGCACTGTTGTTGATCCCTGTCACATGCTATTTGTTTGCAGAGGTCCGCTTTTTAATGGCTGGTCCATAGTTGTGCTTGCACAGCCTCTTCTCTCCACAGAGCACCAGGAGACGAAATATCTTGTCTACTTCAGGGTGGAGCACACCTAGAGCATGTAGTTTAAATGGTCAGTTGGATAGTTGTACACAGTGCTGCAGAGCTGCTAGCTGTGCTCACGAAGGTGCACAGTCAGGAAAAGACATTTCATTCTTACTTACAAAAAAGGATGTGGGGGTGGCGGGGGGAGGAGGGATTTCTGATCTCCATGACCCCTGGGCACTCACAGACCTGCAGGCCTCTGTGTAGCTCAATACTTGTCTCTTTCACCCAAAGAGGCTGGTCCAACAAATGATGTTGCTTCATCCACCTTGTGTTTCTAATACCTTGGGTCCAACACAACAAGCAACACCAACACTGACATTTTTGTTAGAAGAATCAGCTTAACAGTTTTCAACACTTCAGTGCATTAACAGGTGCCCCTGGTTCAGAGTGTGCAGGGAGTAAGGGAACGTATATTTAGATGTCCTGCACACTACTTCGAAGTAGCAGCTTACTTTGGAGTTAACTTTGAAGTACGTTTGTACTGTAGATGCAGCTGTAGAGAGATAATCAATGAAGAGATATCTACTACACCAGCTCTGATTTTTCAATATACTTCTCTGTTTTGTTCAGTGAGTTTTGGGGCAGTGTGTACATTTTTCTGTTTTGTTCAGTTTGTTTTTCAACTAGATAGTATTGGATTTTGTTTACAGATGTTTCTTTGAAAGAATTATACAAGTCAACTGTAAAAGATAAAGCTTCCCTAGGAAAAATCCAAAGCCATTTAGCCTAAAAAGCTTGATTTATATTTGTGGGATATTAGTGTTAAGTTATATTATATTAGTAGCAAAACCATATTTCTATTTCACAAGCAATTTGAGAAACATTGGTCTCTTACTTGCCTTTGGTAACTTCAGGCCCTTATTTATAGAATAAGACTTATATGTTTAACCCATTAATCTAAGACATTTCTAATTGAAAAAAGTCTTCTTTCTTGCATTGCTTTCACTAATCCAAATAAAGAAACACAAATAACAGCACAACACAATTACTGCCAGGTTGGAAGAGAACTGCAAGCAGTGAAAAGCCATACACAAGGAACGAGCACAGATCAAATTTCTGAACAAAAAATTTAACGACAGTTGAAAAAGTAATGGTCTACCTGGATCAGATTTTAGCACCATAATAGAAAACAAACAGTAAAACAAATTAAACTTTAAACCTGTACTTTAATACAGCACCAACTGACACCAAGTTATTTATTTAAATTTAAAATATTTGCAATTAAGTGTTACATGCCATTCTGAAATGAAACTTTAATGAGATCTTGTTAAAGCTGCTTTTTTTTCAGGTGGTAAATCAGTTATCTAGAGTCAGAGGGAGAAATTCTATCTTTTTTGGCCTTTTGGTAACCCATTTTGCCTCCTCGTGTTTTAAATAGCATTGGCTAATTTCATGCCTTGTAAAATCCCATTATGTCTTAATGGTACATATATATTGTCAAAGTTACTCAGTTCTGAGGAACCAATGACTTTGACAAGATTTATTATATTTTAGGGACAGATATCTCATTGATGTCTTTGGGGTGAAGGTTTCACATAATGAGTTGTAATTTCAAAGGGACAACTGACAGAAAATGGCCTTTCATTTGGTTGGTATGTCTCCATAACCTGATGTGATGTAACGAGGGGGCATGTGTAAGTGACAGGCGGAGCGGCTCACACAGACTGCAGAAGAGCCCCTGCTGGCTGTAACCTAAACTGTCAGGTAACACTTCTGTCCCTAAACAAAGAGCAGGGAGGAGCCCAGATGGTTTTGGATTAGAGGCAGACAGTTAGTGTGTTGGGAGTTGGAAGGCAGTTAGCCTGGCCAGGAGGAGAGGAACAAAGACAGGGAAACCAAGGCCCTGACTTGGGGGGGGTTCCCCTCAGACTCCCCTCCCCAAGATGGATTGAAATGACTGTTTCCGGCTGCTGTAATGACCACCGTATATGACTCTGGGTATCTGTCGACTAATAAACTTCCTGTTTTACCTGATGAGTGAGAGTCACGTCTGGCTGCGGAGGGGGTGCAGGGCTCGATGACCCCTGAACCTCATGACACCCTAATGTAGGAACCCAGAATTATTTTTAAGAGAAAAGCTTGCAATGACTAGTCAAATAATAAGAATGACTCTTTCATTTAAACATCATTGGAATGGAAAAGGCATGAAAAACTAACTAACTTCGCGCTTCTTTTAATTAATCTTTCTGTTGTCAGACTTATTTTTCCATGGCTATTGCCAGGAAGGTATGAAAATGACAGATGAAATTCTGTGTTGCACTGTGCAAAAGACTGAAGGTGGAATGGCGACAAAGTTGTTGGTCTGCAACCACAGTATCCTCAAATATGTCCTAAAACTCACAATATTGCTGAGGCAATGGCAGTCTCCACTGGCACAGAGGAGGAGGAGACAGCAAGATTGAGCCTCTAATTGTAGTTCAATTTTTTAAAAAGGCTCTAACTGGAGAAAAGTAATAATTCCTGACAATTACATGCAAAATACAATGCACATGTTGCCCCTCTTAAAGATGGTACCTCCTCATCCAACAACCAGGATCCAGAACCAGAGAGTCCTAGGGCTGGGGATAGAACCATGGTCAGCAACCTGGCCAGGGCCACAGCCAGAGCCTGGTGACAGAGTCCTGGGGAAATGGGAAGCTGGGGCTGCCTGAAGCAGAAGCCCTGGACCTCCCTTGATCTAGAAAATTCCCTTGTTCAGGACCTGCCCACCCAGGAAGGTGCAGCCTGTATTAATATGTATTAGTCAACATTGTCAAAGTTAGGCACACAAAATCTATATTTAGACAGCTAGTAGGTGGCTTGAGTGGGTGCTCAGCACCTCTGAGGGTCTAGTTACCCCTTAGTTGCTTATAGATAGGACTAGGTGCCTAAAGTTTTGAAACCATTTTTGTAAATGCTAGCCAATGTACAGTGAATCGACCATTACTTTAAAATTTCTCAGCAGCGCATAAACAGAGAGGTTCAAACAGTAGATACAATTTATTTATAGAGGAAGGGTTCTTATTCCACAAGACGGATTCATCTTCAGAAAGAGAACAGTGCAGGCTTAACAACTGTGCCTCTCCTTAATGCAAGGGTAGTGAATAGATGGACTGTGAGCCAAATTTGAACAGCCAGATTTAAACAAACCATGATATCTTTTCGTTTACCATTATTTTTATTGTTTTTGTATTAGTTTCTCCGCAGTCTTGACCTGACAATACCTTAACCAAGCCCTTTGGACCTTTCATTACCCTGACTCAATTGTTAAAGTACCTGCCAAAACTGAAGTTCTCCATCTGTGTGTTATAATGGAAATCAGTGTTTTGGAGAATGAAGTGGCACTGGAGGAAAACACGCACAATATGAGCATTTATTCCATCAAACATATTTCACTAATCTACAAAGTTTTCATTGCAAGTCTCCACAAGTTATTTTTTTACATTTACTTTTTACTGACATCAAGCTATGTACTTCTCTAAATGCAACACAAGTTTTGTTGGATTTAATTATTTTATCCTCTTTATAACGTGTTGTAGACAAGGGATGAAGCTCTTAATCAGTGAAACTTAATCTTAAAGAAAAACAAAATTTCTCACAATTACCAAGGACAGTTATACAGGACTATAGCACAGTTTTGAATCCCCAGGATTTCCAGATTCAAAACCACAACCGTTTCAGCTTTCAAATCATAATATTGTTTCATTATGTTGGAATATTTTGAATGTTGGTCCACTTCCCTATTCCAGAGCTTTAATAAGAACAGGAGGGTGCAGCAGGAAGACAAAAGGGTTTTGTCAGTCAGCACCGTGCTTCTGCATGATAAACAGTGACATCTGTGTTTAAAACCAGCCACATACAACATGTACTGAGAGCTCAAATGTGACAGAGTGACACACCTACATCTTTAAAATATACTTTTTTGTTGTTTCAACTTTTCTCTCTCAGCTTGCAGTCATACCACCTCAGCTTGAAATCTTCTGTATCTCAAGTTATAGGGGTACCACCAACCTAAAAATTACTAGGACTGGTCAGGAATTTTTTGATTAAATATCTTTCACTGGAAAATGCCAAGTCATCAAAAATTCTCAGGTCCAGAATGGAACTTCTGGCTAAAATGAGAGAAAGACTGACTCACCCAAAATGTTTTAGTTTGTTTCTGGCAGCTCAGACACTTGCCACAGAGGCAGGACTTGCCAGGGTGCCACCCAATACCTAGAAAAAAGAGGTCAGAGGTCCAGGGCTAGTGATTTGAATCCAGATTATAGTCCCTTTATGCCTCCTCATTGGCACAATGGGGCCTGGATCTCAGAAGGTAATCTGCTTAATGGCACAATCTGTAAAACCTTCCATTATAAAGATTATCTGTGTGCATATATGGTTAAAAAAAACTGATCAGCACTAACAGGTTAAGTCATGATTTCCATGAGATAATTATTCAAAGGCTGAAACATAAAAACTAAACTCCCCTCCAAAGATATGACTATTAAATGATAAAGCAAAGAGCATCATACTATTTGTGTCTTTTAGACTCATGAATTGTGCTATGAAAGTCAGATTAGCAAGGAGATAACCTCGATCAGAATTCCTCTTAGAGAAAACCACTGAGAAATCAGCTTTTCTTCAGTCCATCAGAGACAGAGAATTTAAAAAATCAGCTCAGAATATAGGCATTCAATTGGGTGAAAAGCTAAAATAACCTTGGCATTCATTTTCAAAATTTGCCAAGAAGATCAAAAGGAATATGAGTGATGTAGCTACATAATACCAAGCTGACTGGATAACACAATGCTGTGGGACTTTTGTATTAACAGACTGTTTACAGTATCAACATGACAACTTTAGCAGCACAAAAAAAATACTCTCATTTCATGTATCAGCTATTCTGTGCTGTGCAATTACACAGAAGACTCTGGCACTTAGTTGATGTGCTTCTCACACCTTTGCAACCTGCCTACAGTTTTTTGCAGGACATACAGGGAAAACTATGAGTTGAAAGCTGCTGCTTTTTCCTATCAGATTTGGTTAAGTTATCTAAGATAATAAAACTTTATAATGCCAACATTTAAGGTTTTCCCCACACAAATCCAAAGCTCCCAATGTTTTCCTCCTTTTGTGTTTGTTTACCTTATGCAAATTGTAAAAAGCATGACTCAGCTGCATGAAATGATATCTTTTGTGCAGTCAGTATCAGTCAGACAACTCATTGTATGCATAATACAAGTTGAAGCTCTCTCCTATGCACCCCCTGGTCTGGCAACATCCCTGGTCTGGCATGATTTTCGTTTGTCAGCAGTCTGCTTATCATGGGTGTACTCAAGGTTCCCGTGGCCCCATAAAGGTTGTTTACAGCCACAAGTCCTAGCTCTCAGTGTTCTGTGTTGTTATTTACCTGTAATTTACCCCTAAATATCTTCTACACGCCCAGTAAGTAACAGAAGTGTTGGTAATGCTGCTGGACAATATTGACTTCCCATGGTTCAGCAAATTGTCAGTAGAAACTTTGTTTTGGTGGTAGTGTTGTTATCAAAACAGAGTTCCCATTGCTTATCTGGAAGATCCTACCACTTGTAGACTATTCTGCCATTCTATACTTTATTTGTTTTAAATAATGATTCCGAATTATTCCTGATCTAGCTGTACTAAGAGGATGCCACTAGTAAGGAGACAGTAAGAGCTGCCTCTGAATCAGAGCTTTATTAACATCACATCAGTACTTAGCACTGATGTGCGGTACTTCAGTGGGCTACAAACCACTGTGATTTCCAAGACCAGCATCTGATGGAGTGAGTCTGTGCTCACGAAAGCTCATGCTCAAAACTTTTCTGTTAGTCTATAAGGTGCCACAGGACCCTTCATTGCTGTCATTTCTACAAACTGTTTGTCTTTCCCCAAAACCTTTATGACCAACCTCTGAAGTTGTGAAAACAAATGAGTACCTGTCTTGTGTCTGGGGAGTGTCAAATGCAACAATTTATTTACAGATCTTAAATATGGAATGGTGTTGATGAAACCACAGAAAATGGCTATTGGTCACTAGCATTAGGAAGGCTTAGACCTGTAGGAATCTGGAGCTTTTTGAAATCTGTGAACGTGTTACTGGTAAAAAAGGATCAGCAGCTCACTTTTTCTGTCTGGATACATTTTCTCTAAAATAGTTTTTGTAGCCAAAGCAAAGTCTGTGCCATTTATTACAGTTAGAATGCTGACCACTAAAAACAAGAGTGATTGTGTGCCCTACAGAAAATAATACGCAACATACATTTTCCCTTATCACCAACAGGGGACTCATATCTTCAGTTCCACCTAGCCATTAAGTTTACAATATATTATCCATTTTTGCCATGAGAAACGCTGTTGTCCTTGATATTTTACATCATAATCGTTATTCTCACCTTCATTGCTCCACTTATAGTCTATTTTCATTGGATGATTCTCCTTACTGGTTTTACATTCCTAAGCTGAATTTAAAACCAATAACTTTCACCTTCCAATATAACTTTCAAAGCCAAGATGTTCAAACAAGATGAATTTTCCAAATAAACCTTTTCTGATTACAACCTTGCACCCTGCTTAAAGTGTTTACAGCACTTTATCTTCCAAGAATTCTACAAAAATAATCATTCCTTACAATGCTTAGTTGACAGTAGTATTATCCCTATTTTAAAAAGCAAGGAACGAAACAACTTGCGTGAAGTCTCAGCTGGGAATGTTTATTAGAGCCCTTGAGGTTCCTGGTTCATAGATTCAAAGGCCAGAAGGGACTTCTGCATTTATCTAATCTAACCTCCTGTACACCCCAGGCAACTGAAATTCCTTGCCTTAATTTTTGTTTGAACTAGAGCATATCTTTTAGAACAATATCCAGTATTGATTTAAGGACGTCTAGCAATGAAAAATCTATCACAACTCTCTATAAATTGTTCCATTATTAATTACTGACATTGTTTAAAAATAACACTTTATTTCTCGTATGAATTTTTCTAGCTTAAATTTTCAGCCATTGGCTCTTACAGACTGAATTGTCCTCCATTATCATGTTTCTGTTCCCCAAGTAGGTATTGTTTCACTGTGGTCAAGTCACCCTGTTAGCCATCTCTTTTTTTAAGTAAAGTGAAGACATAGGGAGTTCATTATTATATTTCAAATCCTTTAATCATTATTGTGGCTTTCTCCCTTCCTATCCAATCCAAGTAACAGAGGATTCTTGACGTCCAGGCCACAGCTCATAGAACTAGGGAACCCCTCAATCTATTTAATAAATACCAATATGATTTTATTTGTGGCTACAGTACATGGTGTACAGTACACAAAGGTAAGGCTCCTATCTGTAGACTGCAACTTTGGGAGTTGACCAGGCCATTGGGGCAATCTGGAGAGAAGCCCTTTGAGCTAATTTGCAATGGCTGTTGATTAAGATGTGGCCCATAATGTACTCTCTTTTGGGGACTCTTTTTCTTCTAATGTAAAATATCAATCAGTAGTGCTGTTGCTAGGGCACTAGACGGGTTTGAAAATCTGAGTTTATTTACAAATGTGTTAAGTGACCTTGTCAAATCACTTCAGCTCTGTGGCTGTTTCTTCTTCATCATCTTCTTCTTCCTCCCGAACCTCTTCTTTTTGTTTTTTTGTGTTTTATTTTTTTGTCTGCAATATAAATGAAGTTATTTGGGACAGGGACTCTTTATCTCTATTGCTGTTTCTACACTTGTATTCCACTTTCGAAAAAGGCATGCAAAAGAGGGAAATCAAAAATGCAAATGAGGTGCAGATTTACATATCTGGCACATGATTTGCATATTCTTCTTTGGAAAGAGCCTCTTCCAAAAGAAGAAAAGCAGTGTAGATGCGGCTCTTTCGAAAGTAAACCCCATCTCCGAAAGAATCCTTCTTCCCTTTTTTTAATAGGAAGAAGAGTTCTTTCTAAGGTAGGGTTTACTTTTGAAAGAGCTGCATCTACACTGCTTTTCTTCTTTAGAAAAAATATGCAAATGAAGTGCCTGATATGTAAATCTCCACCTGCAAATGAGGTGCCTGATATGTAAATCTCGATTTGCATTTTTGATTTCCCTCATTTGCATGCCTCTTTCAAAAGAGGAATGCAAGTGTAGACAGTCTAAGTGTTTGCACAGTGTCTAGTACAAAACAAAAAGCAGTCAAGTAGCACTTTAAAGACTAGCAAAATAGTTTATTAGGTGAGCTTTCGTGGGACAGACCCACTTCTTCAGACCATATCCAGACCAGAACAGACTCAATATTTAAGACACAGAGAACCAAAAACAGTAAGCAAGGAGGACAAATCAGAAAAAGATAATCAAGGTGAGCAAATCAGAGAGTGGAGGGGTGGGGGGGAAGATCAAGAATTAGATTGAGTTAAGTATGCAGACGAGCCCCTATAGTGACTCAGAAAGTTCACATCACGATTTAAACCATGTGTTAATGTTCCGAATTTGAATATAAATGTCAGTTCGTCCGCTTCCCTTTCTACAAAGGAGCGATAATTTCTTTTCAGTAACACACATACCTGGAGGTCATTGACAGAATGGCCCATTCCATTAAAATGTTGACTAACTGGTTTGTGGATCTGGAGTGTTTTGATGTCTGTTTTGTCCCATTGACCCTTTGTCTAAGGGAGTTAGAAGTCTGTCCAATATACAAAGCATCTGGGCATTGTTGGCACATGATGGCATATATGATGTTAGTAGAAGAGCGTGAGAAAGTGCCCGTGATTCTGTAAGTAACCTGGTTAGGTCCAGTGATGGTATTTCCAGAGAAGATATGTGGACAAAGCTGGCAGCGGGCTTTGTTGCAGGGAAAGGTTCCAGGACTGGTGTTCCTGGGGTATAGACTGTGGCTGTTAGTAAGGATCCTCATGAGGTTGGGAGGTTGTCTGTAGGAGAGAACAGGCATGTCACCCAGGGCCTTCTGGAGTGTAGCATCCTGATTAAGAATAGGTTGTAGGTCTTTAATAATTCATTGCAGTGGTCTGAGTTGGGGGCTGTAAGTGATGACCAGTGGTGTTCTGTTCTTGGCTTTTTTGGGCTGATCTTGGAGTAGCTGGTTTCTGGGTATGTGTCTGGCCCTGTCGATTTGTTTTTTTACTTCTCCTGGTGGGTAATTCAGGTTTATGAATATTTGGTAAAGTTCTTGTAGTTTTTGGTCTCTGTCAGTTGGATCAGAGCAAATGCGATTATACCTAAGAGCTTGACTGTAAACAATGGATCTAGTCACGTGTGCAGGATGGAAACTAGAAGGGTGTAGATAAGTATAGCGATCAGTAGGTTTTCGGTACAGTGTGGTACTGATCAGGCCATCCTTGATTAGTACTGTAGTGTCCAGGAAATGTGTCTCTTGCATGCTGTAATCGAGGCATAAGTTGATGGTGGGGTGTACATTGTTAAAGTTATATCAACTCATGGTCCAGATCCAGTTCCTCCGAGTTAGCCCATGGCAGGCTGCCACTGTTGTATTTACCTTTGCCTCTGTAGGTATGCACAATTGCAGCTCCTGTTCACTGTGGATCACCATTCCCTGACAATGTTTGCTGTGGAAAGCCATGTCCTGGTCCGCACTACTTCTCACATCTCTCATTTTTTGGGAACAGTGATCTGCAGCCAACAGGAGCTGCAAGCACCCATACCTGCAGAGGCACCACCAAGGTCTAACCCTAGTGAACCACTCTGCTTTATTGACCACCACTTGGGCCTCTGCATGCAACTGAAATTCAATTCAGTTGCCTTATTGTTTGTAAGTGTATATTTCAGCCATGGAGCTGTACACACTAAAATAATTCTTTGAGGAATAGCTCAGTGGTTTCAGCTATTAGCCTACTAAACCTAGGGTTGTGAGTTCAATCCTTGAGGTAGGCCATTTAGGCACTGGGGCAAATAGATACTAGGCATGGTGTTTGGCCCTGTCAAGAGAGCAAGGGACTGGACCAGATGACCTCCTGAGGTCTCTTCCAGTTCTAGGAAATACATGTATGTCTATTGCACCCAGACCACTTTATCACCTTATTAAATGACTGGCCACACTTTTTTTTTTAGAAAAAAAGGCAACATTATAGAAAAAGCCATCTACTTCTCTTACATATGATCACTCTACTTTCAGTATGACAAGACCAATCCATCACATAACACATCAAAGTTGATAAAACCATGAGATCTTTCTAGCCATTGCTTCCAAGAGGTACACATCTACTTTTTTGTTTCACAAACGTCTCTCTTTTTAAAAAAAAAAAAATCTTTATTGGCTTTCTCTCACCTTAGGCTCAAAAGATATAATACAAGATTACTTTCCAGGTAGTTTCCCTGAGCTCTGCTAATTAGCTGAATTCTTTCTTTGAAGCACATAAAAGCCATCAGTTAAGTTGAATGAAAAACACTCAGCTAATTTATGTCAGTTTTATGATACTGTTTATTACTTTCCACATTATCTCACTTGGAGAAGAGGATTACTGTGGTCTTACAGGTAATCCATTTGATATCTTGTTAAACTAAATCAAGGTATGTCAAGGCTATATGATGTAATAACTGACCATTTTAAGTTTGATGTATAGGAATGCATGTGTCTTAGAGAAATTACAACGTGTAACAAAATTTACATCTCTATTTAATAAGTTCATTTGCTGTTGCTGTGTTTGCACCTCAGATACTTTAATACAGCTATGAAATTTAGGACTTAGTCCTACAGTGGGAATCAAAGGCTCCCAGCATTTCTCAAGAGGAACTCAGAGCTCTGCAGAATCAGGGCCATAGCTGGCAGCCATCACCAGCTATTCAGTTCATTGGGATATGTATTTTTCTCTGAGGCGAACAAATTGTTTTCTGTGCACAATAACGTTTGCCCTTATCAGGCATATTTTATTTCTGAATGTATCTTTTGCTAATCTAATGCAAAAAAGAGATGGGATAAGTAGCCTCATGAATGCCTGACCAGGTTTGTTTTTTTTCAATAGTGTAAGCTGACATTATAGATTTTCCAATGGTACAACCAACATAGTGGTTGTCACATATACATTGAAGCAACTTTTGCCAGTTCCTAGGCACATTTTTATGCACATAGATCACACATGACCTCCCATGTTGCTCACTAGGCAGTATTACTGCTTCACAAATGTTATGAGATGTGTGAGTAAAGCACCAGAGACATCTGCTGAATTCATACCCCAGATCAGAGAAGAGTCAGATGCTGAGAAACATAGCCTTACAGCTACTTCTGCAAGAAGAGCTACATCCACACAAATCCCTAGAAAGCTAAAGTCTGATTTTGCAGAAAAGCAATTAAACAGAAATCTAACACGTGCAGAGTATAGGGTCCTGAAAAAATAATGAGCCATTTGGAAAGAAAAACTACTCTGGTTAATAAAATCTTCTTCTCTCTGCCTCCCACTCTGGAAGACATACAACAGTCATCTGGGGTATTCCCTACCTACAGTACTTCTTTCAGAAAAAAGTAGCAGTTTTTCCTTTGATTCTTAAGATGGAAAAATTATTCATGGCATCCATCAGAAAGCCCTCCCAGCACTAATTCAGCTATGCAGGCAAACATGTTGTGACTGTTCAATACTGCTGAACAATTTTTACTGAGGACACTGAAAAAAGTAAGCCAACCCCCCTCCCTTGTCCTTCAACCATCTTATAAAAATGGTCAGAGAATAACAGCCTTGAAAAATCCAAACCAAGTCTAACAGGCATTCCTCACATTTGCAGCATTCCACACACAATTAGAGGGAAACCAGTAATGACAGTGAACTGACCCTGTGCAGGCTAAACAGCAATTACCAAAACAACTGCCAACTTTTCATCCCATGAATACAGGTTTCCTTAAATGACACAGTAATGATAAATAAGGCTGTTCCAGCAAAAGAAATCCATGGGAAGCAAACAAGTTCTTTCATGAGAATGTAACAGCAACGAAGGGTCCTGTGGCACCTTATATACTAACAGAAAAGTTTTGAGCATGAGCTTTCACAAAAGCTCGTGCTCAAAACTTTTCTGTTAGTCTATAAGGTGCCACAGGACCCTTCGTTGCTGTTACAGATCCAGACTAACACAGCTACCCCTCTGATACTTTCCTGAGAATATCATCTCTATTAGAATGTTAAGAGGCGCAAGAGATTCCCCAAGCCTGAGGTCATCTGCAAGCCAAGAGAAGGTAGTCATCGTGTGAATAACACCTTTTGGTCATCATTTTCATGCCAGAGAGTTATATTCAGAACATCCATAAAAATCAACTCAAGATCCCATTTATCAAGGAAGAGGAAAAATATTCCTCAAGAATATAGATAAATGTTATAGTTAGTCTGGAAGCAGACCAGAGAATGGCAACAATGATGTTTAAATTCAGAAAAGAATTTGCAAGACCCTATGAAGGGAATATTTTAAAACGTGTTGAGAGGATTCTTTAAAGCTGTGGTGTCCGAAGCAAAACATAACAAACGTCAAATACTCCCCTCCTGCCCCCCAAGGACCCCCCCACCCCAACGAAGTGCTGTGCCCTGAGCCAGGCACCTTCCCTGTCAGCCAGGCACCCCCCTCCCCTGTGCAAACTGCTTGTGATTCACCAGTGCCACCACCAGAGCTGTGTCTCGTGAACTGCCCCGCTGCTGCGAGCCATACCATGTGAGCCACCTGCTGCCCTGAGATGCACTGCCCAAGTTACCCCAACCCGAGCTATGCCACACGAGCTGCCCCATCACCCCAAGCCATGCCGTGCAAGCTGCCCCATTTCCCTGAGTGAGCTGCCCTGCCCTGAGCCACCCTGCAGTCTCGGGGGAGCTGCAGGAGGAACTGCCTCCACGTGCTTGTTCCACCACGTAGTAGGGTGCACGTACAGAGGGCGCTCCACATGCCTGGCTCTAATGAGCTGCTTTGGCACACCGCCACATGTGGCAAATGGGCAGCGTATTGGACATTGCAGCTTTAGAGCAGGGGTGAGCAAACTTTTTATGTCGGGCCTCACTTTTCATCCTCGCAATTAGCAGCCCCCCAACACGTCTAATGTAATTTGAACGGATGGAAATTTCAATTATGTTTATATGGGGGTGGGAAATACTTTCAGCACGTGTAAGAAAATAAGTATTTAGAAGATAAAAACTTTATGAATTGGTATATAAATATGAATACGCACACATAAAACCAGTAACATATTTCAACCCTTTTAATGAGATGGATACACCTGAGACCCAGCAGCCAATTGTTCTGTGTCCCCCCTTATGAAATTTCATGCCCCCCTCCTTTTAATGTCTGAGTATCATTATTTTTGTGATGGCCTACAGCTGCTACCTTGCATTGTGAAAGAGTGTCAGTGACTTCTTTCCTGACAAAATTTCTTCTGTTCACATCGTGAGCTGGAAACTCCACTTTAAACCCTTTGGGTTTACATCATCAGTCAGACTATTTAGTGAATATCTGAGTCAACAAATTGAGACTCATATCTGTGTATGTGTGTGTGCCCAAGAACGCCTTATGATTTCCTCTCATGGATTAATTTAAATTATTGGACTGTAATTAATGAGCTATTTATTGCAAGTATTCAGAGTCCAAAACTGTAACTTTCTGGAAGGCTTGGTAACCTGGCCAGTCCAAACAAAATACAGCCAAAAGCAATGTTACACATCTTGAAAGAAGAAATTAAGACCATACCAAGAGAATTGGAGCCTATAGCCTGAAAAAGCAGTGATTCTAAAGAGAATGTAGGGATCAGAGTCAGGAGCACCAGAACTTTAGTAGAAGTAAGGTGGGACACCCATCTCCCTGGCCCCAGCCCAACTTTTCCTTTACCCCCTGGGGTCCCTACGCCTTCCAGGCTAGAAACAGGAGTTGTGCAATGAAAACCACTGACCAGGTAGCCTGGGCCATTAGGAGGATCCCTGGATACTCCATCTACCCTGGGCAGGGTGTCAGGATGACCAAAAGCAATCCCCAGTGGGCCCTGCCCACCCAGGGCCCACTATACAGGAAGATGGAGGGTCTGGGGTTCTCCACAGTGTCCTGAGCTCCCTGAGAGTCTCTTGCCATGACCGAGCTCTGACTTCTGGCCTGTCCAGCACACAGGGTCTGAGGGACAAGAGGAAGAATCGGGGCAAAGCCACAGAGAGAGGCTGGGCCTCATGACAAGGGGAAGCTAAGGCCTGCCTCAGCTCTCACACTTGGAAAGAGGGAGTCACCACCTGCAAGGGCCATCCTTCACAGCAGGGTAACTGATCCAGCGCTCATGCCACAAAGTACAGCATCTGCCAGTGCCACTCTACAGCCACCTGAGGACAACAGGGCCTCTTGTCCTATGTTGAAAAGTGGATGGGCATCCTCGACACCCTTTGGTTCTGGCATCCTTGCTCAGAGTGGACAAGCAACTCAATATGAACTGCCAGAGCTATGCTGTGCCAAAAAGAGAAACTAATCCAGTTCCTGGCTGTGTAAATATGGGACTAGTGAGCAGGAGGAGAGAGGAGAGAGTTGATTTTATCAATGTATGCAGCGTGAGTGACACTCTTACTGGAATACTGCACATAGTTCTGCTGTTCATATTTTGAAAAAAGATATTGAAAAACTGGACCAAGTACAGAAAAGAACACTAGAATGATTCAAGGGCTAGCAAAAGTGTTTTAGATTAGAAAGACTTAGAGTTCAGCCAGTTTAGCTTATTCCAAAAAGGCAGAAGTGATTTGGTTGTAGTGCAGGACATGAATGGGCAATATTTTTTGATGGGGACCACTCCAAGAACATGAAAAGTCCTGCATTCTTCCCTGATATTAATGGAGGAGGTGGAGGATCTGGGGTGGACATTGGGTGCAGAAGGGAGCTCTTAGTAGGGGACTGGGGTGTAGAAGAAGGTGTGGAAGGGATTTTGGGTGAGAAGGCAGTCATGATCTGGTGCAGGGGATTGGGGTGCAGGAGGGTATGCAGGTTCTAGGATGGGGTTGTGATCTGGGGCAGGGGAGTGAGTTCAGAGTCTGGAAGGGAGTATGGGTGTAGGAACAAGGATGCGGAGGGTTTGGATTACATGGGGTGGGAGAAAAGTGGGCAGGAGGTTGGGAGAAAGGAGGTACTGAGATGCCAGAGGCAGTCTCCGGTCAGAAGACACTTACCAAAGTGGCTCCCAGACAGCTGGTTCCTCTGGCAGGCTCCATGCCTTCCCCGACCTCAGGAGCAGCTCATAGCAGCCGACTAATGGGGCGGGCATGTGCTTGGTTTCAAGCCAATGGAAGCTGAGAGTTTATGTTGGAGGCGGTGGCAGAACCTGAAGCCTCTCTCAGCTCCCGGGGTGCTTACAGAAGCTCTTGGCCCCCGCAGTCAGCATCTGAGTGGCATGTGTGGGTGGGGCAAGCAGAAAGCCTGTCCACTGTGCTGCAGGCCAGATTCAGAGTCCTCGAAGACCAGATCCAGCCTGTGAGCCACGTATAAGCTCCTTCCTGGGTACAAAGAAGGACCTTCATTCTAGCTAATGAAAACAAACTAATGGCTGATAGCAGAAGCCAGACAGCGGGACAATTAATCATTGAAACAAAACTACAAAGGCAATGGATCAATTCTCTCTCTCTCTTTCGCTCTCTCCCTCACCCAGACCAAAGACTACTAGCTAGCTCACTGCAAATCTAATTCAACAAGCTTAGCAAAAAATAAAGACATAAATCAACTGTGAACCCTGTGGCTCAGAACCTAAATTTTCAAGACACTCCTAAGATGGTAACATGAAAATCAATTTCCTCAGGAATGTACTTCTCAGAAAGGACTATTTCAATGCCAAATTTCAACTCTCCAACCTCACTGCGTTTGGCTATCGTGCTATTAAAAAAAAGAAAAGGGGTTGCAAGTTTTTTTGGTTTTTTTTAAGACTGGGAGAAACAATAGTTTCCTGCCTCACTAAAGGGCTGAATGGCTTTTACTCAGTTTTTTTTTAAAAATAACTGTTTGTCAGAAACAAAGCCCAGAATACGATAAACTAAAAGGTGAAAGCTTCACATAGTACAAAGTTACTACAGACAGAGAGTCCAAATATTAACATGATAAAGTCATGCACTTTTCACTTACATTTTAAGTGTAATACTGAAGAAGATCCTTCACTTGCATGAGGCCCAGACGTAGTACAAGGGGTGAGAGTCTCACCCTTCTGTGACCCCTTCATGGCTGGCAAAATGGCCAAAGTGGAGTAAAATGCCCGAAAGTGACTCTGGAGAAATTGGCAGAGGTGGGTGTGCAATGCACAGCAATGCAGAGATTCCTGGCAGAGCTATGGCTGATAAGGCACCAGGGTGATATTGCCAACAGGCCACATGTGGCCGTCTAAATTACAACAAGGACAACTCCAGGATCGGGAGAATGCCAGCATGGTGTAACACTATATTTGAGCCTCTCACACTAGGGTGATAGTTCTATTCTGTACATCTTAAGATACAGCCTCCATTTCACACATATTTTGGCAATGTGTAGAGGATAACCCACAGAGGTCCCCTACCACCAGTGTAGATAGCAGGGTAGCACATACCTACCATGCATGCTTTCCACCCACCCAAGCCATATTTCCCCATCTACACTGCTATGTTTAGTGGCGTAGTATCCCACTGTAATCCTGCTGCTGGAATCTTTCTCCTCTTCAGGAAAAGACTCTCAAAGCGGAGAAAGCTCTGATATGGGCCAGGGGGAATGGCTTCGGTAGATCCCCACTGCGGCTCTTTCCCCTACGAAAGGCACAGGCTCTGGCAGTAGAGAGGGGGCAGTAGGACAGCAGAGAAAGGCTCATGCAGCTCCATACTGCTGGATTCTTTCCACACTGCCTCCCCACACCAAACCCTTTCCTCACTGCAGTGAATGGCTCCAGGAGAGCAGAGTTGCAGAGTCTTCTCCCTTCTTTCTGCCAGAGCACTTCACTAACATGTCACTGTGTATGCCAGTGAGGGCACAGCCTGCTTATCTCTGCAGCATGTAGCTACATTACGCACCATCACCAGTAGAGTGCAGGGTGTGAATAGCCTTAGAGTCTGCAGATAGTTGCCCAAGTACAAACCCACCCAGATCCCTTAAGTAACATACTCAGGCAGCGAACCTGAACAGCCATCCACACTACTCCAGCAACTCTGCTATTTTTAGCCAGCTGAGCTAGTACA
Source organism: Carettochelys insculpta (assembly GCF_033958435.1). NCBI lineage: Eukaryota > Metazoa > Chordata > Testudines > Carettochelyidae > Carettochelys > Carettochelys insculpta. The sequence goes on from NC_134137.1 coordinate 145,634,928, forward strand.
TGTGTCTGGATATCTCTTCATAATTATGTTATGGAACTGAAAAGGGCCTCGAGAAGTCATCAAGTCCAGTCCCCTGCCCTCAAGCACTATCCCTGCAGATTTTTTTTAAATCTAACCTGCCCCAGACCCTTGATTTAATTCTCAAGGATTTAATTCACAACCCTGGGTTTACAAGACCAATGCTCTAACCAGTAAGCTATTCCATCCCTGCAGCTGTAATGTACAGGTACCATAAAAGTTGTAGTACAGTAAACCCCCGCTTTACATGCGTTTGATATATGCGCTAATGCTATTAATGCAAATGTCAAAAACCTGGGCTCCAGCCACGCACTTTCCCCAGCTGGGGGAAGGCAAGGGGACGCCGCTGCTGGGAGGAGGGGGGAAGTCCGTTATCCTAGGGAGCCAGGAACCAGGCACTGCAGCAGCACCTGGTCAGTTTCCCAGATCCTGCAAGTAGCGGTGAGCCAGGAAATTGACCAAGTGCTGCTGCGCCTGGTTCCAGGCTCCCAGGGTCTCAGAGGAGGAGGAGGGAGGGGTCCCTCTCACCCAACTTACACTAAATATGAGTTATGCAGTGGTTGTGAGGAATGCAACCCAGCATAACTCAGAGTTTTACTGTATTGATTCTCACCGCCATGGTGAGAAACTCATTCTTTGGGTTTTTGACGAGCAGGATAACAAAAGCAGCCAAAAAGCAAAGAAGTGAGTAAAAGAGAACAGGCAGGTCAATTTGACAAAAAGTACATGATTTTTTACTGTTCCTTAGACTCACATTTTCCAGGGGCAACATTGAAGATAAGCCAAAAGAAGTGTTAGGACAGTTACAATTTATCTCAATTTTCCAATCTTTACATAACAACAAACCTTCCCCTGATTTTACATTCTATTAGTTCCATTAAAAAGTCACATTTCTTTACTAAACTATTCCTTCAAAAAAAGATAGAAAAGTCAATTCTCAGAAGTCAGCACCAGCCATATTCATTGCCTGAGGCAAACTCGATTCATCCCATTCCAAATTATTGTGTCAGACAAACAAATCCATAAACCCATTTTGACAATGTCATCAGTTTAATCAATGGCTTTATGCATTTCTAGTCAGAGCTGTCCTTAGAGGAACCATGGGAGTTTCAATAAAAAAATAAAGTTGGAGGGTGGGGGAGGGCAGAAGGAAAGCTTTGGATTTGAAGAGAAGCTCACTGTCATTGCTCCCCTAAAAAGCAAGAGAGTTTAACATGGGGTAGTTACCACATGGAGCAAGTTCTCCCACATTTCAAAGGGAAATACAAATTCCTTCCAAGCTGTGTAATTATAATGGGTTTTACTGTGCCCGCCCCTTCAGAAAATACCCCACCACCAACACTCCAAAGGGATCGTCTCATTTTCTCATACATGCATGTGTATGTGGCCAATCCCACAAGTTGCAGTTTCCTTTCTGTGGTCAAGTGAGAAAAGAACCTTAATCTGGATCAACGGATATTGGCCAGGATGGGTAGGAATGATGTCTTTAGTCTCAGTTTGTCAGAGGCTGGAAATGGATGACAGGAAAGAGGGCACTCAAAGATTACCTGTTCTGTTCACTCCTTCTGGGGGGTCTGGCATTGGCCACTATCGGAAGACAGGATACTAGGCCAGTATGGCCATTCTTATGTTCATATGACCTTGAACCATGGGGGTCTCCCATAGTGATAACTGTAATTCACAGTGCACAGTACTACCACATTGAATATTTTGTGTCCATGAGTACTATGAGGGTTGCAAAAGCTGTCATAATGTTTTATTATTTGGAGGATATAGTCCCCTAACACTTTCCACTCTAAAAGATTTATTCAGCTTTTTTCCTGAGAGGTTCCAGCATCTCCATTGTTTGCAGCCGCAGCCCTTTGTGATGTAACAGGGGAGGGAAGTCCTTGGGCGAGAGAAGGACTTTTTCTTTGTGCCATGAAATTCCATTCAGATTTATCAGCTTTTGAAAATCTGTCGTTCCATTCTCTCATTTGCTTGCCTCAGGAAATGTTGGCAGCATGCCAAAACACATTAAATAGGAACATTGCAAAGTGCTCTGCCCACACCACCACCAAAAAGGAGGAGATAGCGCTGAACAATGCTAAGTGTGACTGGCCATCCTCTGACGCTGCATATAGCCAGAGTAGCTCCTCGAACTCCTGGAGAAAGAGAGAGAGAGAGAAATAGACTATAAGTGAGCATAGGCTTATGCACCAGGATGGGTTCCCCTCACCTCTCCGTAGGACCTTAACTATCCATCTTCCCCTGCCCCACCCACATACACACACCTCCTTTGCACTCTAATGTAGTTATTACTAGCATTCAAATGGTAGGTGTTTAAGGTGGAAATACCACTAACTATACATGAAGTGGGGATTGTTACAACTGTATAATAAAGTTTGATTTTTACCCTTTTCCTTTCAATTAAAAAGCCCCTTGTACACCATTTCCTATTATATCACTTGTAAATCGCTTGAGAGTTTCAGGATTCCGGGTTTGCCTGTGAAAATAATCTTCAGCATTACACACATGGACACTAAAACTTCCTTCTTAAGCCAGTCTCTCCTTCCTCCTTTGTACTTTACTGCCAGATAAAGTTACTTCCAGCTGTGGGAAGCAGCTGCTGTTCTGCAGTGGCAAACTAAAAAGGTACACACCTGCCACAAACTTGAGACTATCAGAGAGGGATAGGTTGTGTTCTGTTCCCAACTTGCCATGAAAAGATACAATTTAAAAATTTGTGTCTCAACTAGCAGATGTTTTCAAGCAACTCTAATTATGTAAAAAAATTAAATAGCTTTATATATATATATAAAAATGCAGATGTGTAATTCACAAAAAAATATACAGCGTCTGATTCCATTTTGACCCTTGTACACAGCTTTGGCAATGTAAAGGGGCCTGAGGGCACAAATTACTTTTACACACATTTCAAAGAGTCTCTAACGCCACCAGAAGAAACGAAGGCTGCTTTAGGAAACTGAGAATCATGCCCACAATATTTTGAGGGAGACTCCTAGAAGAGATTGGGAGCAATTCATTTGTCCTTATTGAACAGAAGGAAAAGGAAAAGAAAAAGATTTAAATTCCCCTAAAGCAACATTTGCATTCTACATAGAGTAAGTCAGCAGAGAATAGATTTGGTTCAATTCATGTGAACTATGTACTTTTAGAAACATCATTGTGGTTATGATTCATTCACTCACATGAAATGCAAAGTATTCAGTGACATGTTCCTCATCTAAATGATCACCTCCTCTCCCTGTCCACACACACACACTCCACTCCCAACTGCAGAATATTAAGAGAAAAACAAAGAGTTTTCTCTGCTCACAAGAGCTGTAGTGTCTCATCCCCTGTGATCAGAGACAAATATGAAGAAAATAACCATTCAGCAGTAAGAAAGGGTCACACCAGTGAAGATAACTGGGAAAGTAAATACACTAAGGGCTTGTCTATACTAGCTCCCTCCTTTGAAGGGGGCATGTAAATGAGCCCACTTGGTGAATAGCAATGAGGTTGCTGTGCTGCATATGCAGCACCTCATTAGCTTGATTCTTGCTTCAGGAACTTCCAAGTTGCTAACTTCGAAGTGCGGGCAAACCTTTCCAAATGTCAGCTTCCCAGCATTACTTGGGGGAAAGCAACTGCCTGACTGACATGTTGCCTTTATTCAATTTATTCAAATGGTCAAAGAGATAGGCAGTGATGTATAAAATACATACTAACAAGCAACACAGCAAATATCTTCTTTGAGAAGTTTATCTAGTGTGTAACACTGATGAGTTTTATAGCAACTCTGTTGTTGGTCCGTAGCGTATGGTATTGAGTAGCTAAAAGCCTATGACTTATGTAATGTTTTACAGCAGAGTGGATCAGGACTCCCAAGGAGTTCCAACTCCCAAACTTGTTTTTATTAATTAGATGTAATATCTCATCATAACTCAGGTAGGCTGAGCTAGGGGCTGTAGTGGCATTAATTCAAATACACCTTGGTATGGCCAACTTGGCTCATGCAAAATGTCTTTCAAAATAAGTTATATTTGTTTTACTTTCAGCAGCTGTGGTTGCATTTTGCCATCATGTTGCCATCATAAAAGAGGTCTCAAGAGATTTGCATTGGTAATTTCATAGGCTGATTATCATGGGCAGGGATCTGAAACCTGCAGCTCTGGAGCCACATGCAGCTCTTTATGGATTTTTTTGTGGCTTCCAACATGACAACTGTGAAGTTAAAAAAGAAAAACACCTCTTGATTATTTTGATATATGATGAATGTCTAAAAGCCCAACAATGAACAACTCATATCTAAATTGCAAACGATATGTGATCTTGAAACACTGGATAACTCCCCCTTTAATATGTGCATTGTGGAATATGCTATTGTATCTGTGTTTTGAGCATGATGCTAATACAGTCTTGATTTTCAAACGGAAAAGGGAGCTTGTGGCATTCGTGCTGTGAAGGGCAGCACCCATTTTAAGAAATTCTCATAATCAAAGTGAGGTTGGAAGGGCTTCTAAAAAGAGGAAAATTGAAAATGGAAACAGAGAATTTTAAACATAACAGACCTAATCTTTCGCATTTATATGAAGTTCGGCTGGGCTCCTTTTATGTCTCATTTGCTATGAGAAATTTGCCAACAACAAAAAATGCAACCTCAAGAGACATCTTCTCCAAAAACTTGCTACTTTTGACAAATAGTATGCAGCTGGAGATGCCAGGAAAAAAGCAAGACAGACCCATTTCTTCCCATGAAAGCTTATCACTTCATAAATAATATTGTTAGTCTTTAAAGTGCTAAAGGACTGCGTTTTTCTATACTAAACTATTTGTAAGATAAAAATTTCATCAGTATAGTTAGGATGCTGAAAATAATTAACTGTCCTGTTTCATTGATATGAACTCATATTAGTAATGTGTATTTTTGAAAATACCAATAAGTTGAAAATTTTCTATGAATGCACTTAAGATTTAAAATAATTAAATATACCATGTCATTGATATGAATGTATCAATATGAATGTATCAGTAATTGTTGTCTTTATATGCTCACTGTATTTGACAGGTGGAAGCAGATGAACTTAAGTGTCCTCCAGAGAGAGAGAAGGCTTGGGAGTGAAATTCAGGAAGACATGGGTACAAACACGTGTAAAATGTGAGGAAATAGAATATGTAAAAAGTTTGTGACCATCTTGCAGTAAACATACATCACATTAAAACTCCTTGTGTCTGCGTCTACATTACATTCCCCTTTCAGAAGGGGCGTGCAAATGTGGCCAATCAGAAATGCAAATGATGTGCTGATTTCCAGATCATGCACCTCGTTTACATAATGGCAGCCACTCACTGTTCCAGAAGTGCTGTTTTTGGGAAAAAATCAAGGAGTGTAGACAGGGTTCATTCAAAAAGAAACCCCATTTCCCAAAGAAACCTTCTTCCTGAAAAATATGAGGAAGAAGGTTGCTTTCAAAAGCAGGGTTTCCTTTCAAATGAACCCCATCTACACTGCTTGATTTTTTTCCAAAAACAGCACATCCAGAACAGCAAGTGGTTGCTATTATGCAAATGAGGTGCACATGTAAATTAGTACCTCATTTGCATTTCTGATCATCCACATTTCCTTTCCCCTTCCGAAAGAGGAACATAGTGTAGACACAGCGGCTGGGTCTACACGTGCCCCTTCCTTTCAAAAGAGGCATGTTAAAGAGCAGGTTCAAAATATGCTAATGAGGCACTGCAATGAATATGCAGCACCTCATTAGCATAATGGCTGTTGCAGCAATTCGAAAGATCGGCTTTTCAAATCACGCGCTGCCCATTGGGGTAGGGACCTTCCAAAAGGACCACCCCCAGTTTTCGAAAGCCCTTCTTCCGATCACCAGATAGGAAGAAGGGCTTTCAAAAACTGTGGGGGTCCTTTCAGAAGGTCCCGCCTCCACGGGCGGCGCATGATTCGAAAAGCCGCACATTCAAATCGCCACGGCCACCATTATGCTAATGAGGTGCTGCATATTCATTGAAGCGCCTTATTAGCATCTTTCAAACCTGCTCATTAACATGCCCCTTTAGAAAGAAGGGGCACGTGTAGACACAGGGAGCCTGTGTGTGTGCTGTTCTTAAAATAGGGGTTACGAAAAGTAGGGTTTGATGTTATTTATTAGGGACAGTCATGTATTTACATGCATTGCTGTATTGCATTACTGAGCTTTTTACCAAATTTGAAAAAAAAAATGGCTCTTTTTGTTATTTTGATTGCTGATCCCTGGTCATGGCACATGTTCCATGCAAAAGAATAGGAAAATGATAAATTCATATTTCACCAGAAGGTCTATGAGGAAAAAAGCAGTGTCTCCCAATGACTTTCATAATTGAAATATCTCCTATTTGAAAATATTTTTGTTTGCCAGAGGCATTCATGAAATTAACTGCCTAACATTAAGTCTTTGGTGGGTTAGCCATGTCACCTTTTTCCTTCTTTTCCCTCATCCTCTCCCACTTTATTTTTAATTATGGGAATTATTTTTAATAGACCATGTGCAAGTTCTATGTGGCATGAAAAGAATGTTGGTTAAAGAATTGATTTTCTCTGCAGATGTTGGGCTTGCAATATACTGAATTTTAATTTGCTGTGGTTTTTTTCAAAAGAAACAAAGCAAAAGAAAATAAGCCACTTTTGGTACAAAATGATATTATTAGAAAATAGCTTAATCTGTAAATAATTGTTACCTTCAGTCCACTGATTCCTAGTTTAAGATAAACACTTACAAAGAAAACACACATAACATATCCCTAGTAAAAGATGAAAAATGTCAACTGGAATTAAAATGGAGAGAATGACATATTTTTATAAAAATCCTTAGAAATCCCAAATTCAGATTAAAATTAAAACTCCTACCTCTGAAATGGAAATATACAATTGAGACACACAATATTCTTAATTTTATGTGCAACAGTTCCAGATTATAATTCTTCCTGTGCTTTTCATATCAATAGTTATATACTCAAAACTTTCATTAAATTCGTTCGCTTTCATTGCCCCTTTATTGTTGGATGTGTTATTTGAGTATCAGTGGTGCTGACAGCTGGGAGCAAAGTGTGAAGGGCCAGTTCCCTGCCCCTGAAAGAGGCAGGGCCAAGGGCAGAAGGGGTGGAGTTTGGGGCAGTGTCATCCCCCCCACCACACACACTCCCTCAGAGCAGCCTGTAAAGCAGCAGCTCAGCAATCCATGGTATTTCAGATGGCCCACAGCTTGGAAATAACAGTGGTCTCTGGAGCTCTAGGCCGCTTTGAAATATGTTGGGGCAACTGCCCTCGATGCCCCCCATCCCCAGTAGGGGGCCTGTTGAGAATAAACTTTCTGGCAAAAAGCATAAGGCTCTGGGAAGGAATTTAAAACATTTGTTGAAGTAGCAACCTTATGTCCTGCACTTTCCAAATTACCCAGAAAAAAATCCTTATCTGCCTAATTCATTCAAGAATTTGGAGGAAGAAGTTGAAAATAGAGCTGAGAATGGAAGTCCACACTCAACATGAGTTACAGAATCACAGCTGAATCTTCCATGTTTTTTTTTCTGCACCATGAAGTCACTTAGCATACAGCTGATAGCTCTGGTGTATTAATATCTAACCCTTAATTTTGAAGTAGGTCCCCTTAATTCTGAAGTATGAGGGTTCACAAAGTTTTGCACCAAAATCAACAAAAAACGGTGAATGAATTATTTCAGTTTAGTTATTTTGATGCAATTTCTGCTGTAAACTAGTCCTTACAACAGATTGTTCTGTAAAAGACTGTTTAGCAATATGCAGCATTTGATGAGGTCAGGTCAGTTTACTTTTGCTCTACAGGATATAATTTGCATTTATTTAAAAATTATTAGATGCCATGGTGTTGATATGACAAAATGATTATTATAAAAGTAATAATGGTAGGATCCTATCATGAATATACTGAATGCAATAATGTGTACTATCAACAGACACACTCCAGTTTCTCCACACTTATCTCTAAGCAGGTCCTGTGAGTAGGGCACCAGCAAGTGTTAGGTTAAGGGCTGAAATTGATGGGTTAGTTAGACTTTTACCTTACCTTGTACTCTAAAATGTTTAACAATTTCTGTGAGATGTTACTTCTTTATTTGAGATTAACATTATCTAGTTATAAGTTAATACACAGCGTGCTCAGTAATTAGACATTAGGAAGACTCTATGTATTGCCCAAGGGTTCTTGGTGGAAACTAAGAGCAGCTGAAGGAGAAAGAAAGCCAAGACGGCAATATGGGTGGTGGGCATGGGAGCCTCTGAGTTACAAACCCTATTGTTTGATCACTTCTTAGAACAGCTTGTTTTGGAACACCCACAAACAGAGCCTAATACCTGACAACGCTGAATACCAGATAGGCTTTTGTTCTGCTCAAGAACAGTGACTGTAGCATAAACATGATTGACCCACTTTTCAGCAGTATTCCCACATATTTAAATACAGACTGAAGTATTTCAAAGACTTCTAAGTACATTTGAAAGGTACATGAAGCATAAAAACTTTTATCAGCAAGTAACATAGTTTCTTGAAACTATCACATTCCTCCAGCTGTCCCAACTTGCCCTGGCATCTGGCTTTGAGAGCTCTTTTTCTGTTGGACCTAAAGTTGCACACCTAGAGCCATCCCACATTCACTGCTAATTGGATGCTGCAAATGGTAGCCAGGAGACTTGCTTCCCAGCCTAGCCTAGCCAAGGGTGAAAGAGAGTTCTCTGTCTCTCTGTCTCTCTCTCTCTCACACAGGCCGTGTCTACACGTGCCCCAAACTTTGAAATGGCCACACAAATGGCCATTTCGAAGTTTACTAATGAAGCGCTGAAATGTATATTCAGCGCTTCATTAGCATGCGGGCTGCCGCAGAGCTTCGAAATTGACGTGCCTTGCCGCCGCGCGGTGCGTCCAAACGGGGCTCCTTTTCGAAAGGACCCCGCCTACTTCGAAGTCCCCTTATTCCCATCAGCTCATGGGAATAAGGGGACTTCAAAGTAGGAAGGGTCCTTTCAAAAAGGAGCCCCGTCTGGAAGTGCCGCGCAGTGGCGAGGCGCGTCAATTTCGAAGCGCCGCGGCGGCCCGCATGCTAATGAAGCGCTGAATATACATTTCAGCGCTTCATTAGTAAACTTCGAAATGGCCATTTGCGTGGCCATTTCGAAGTTTGGGGCACGTGTAGACGTAGCCACACACACACAAACTTATTTATAAGAGATTTCTTCATTTTTATTCCATTATCATTGGTATATATGAACAACATTTCGTTGTTGCTTTTTTCCTCTAATTCTAAAACGATCTTATATATTATTGCATAGTTGTCCATATATTGGCCAGACAACCGCACGAACTGCAGGAATTGAAAGTACTTGTGCTTTTATTTAGATAGTTATAAGTACTATTTCCATATTTTGTGTTTAAACACATCTCCAATAGTGTATTTGTCATTTATACATCAGTCCTTTTTATTCATATTTACAGCAACACAGTTTTTCAGGGAATAACCATAGCAAGCATTAATACCATGAATATTTCATTAGAGTCAGAGAAGGGACATACCACCACAACAATAAGGAAATAAAAAGGCAAGAAATTGGTGCAATACAATTGGTGTGGTTAAATAGTGAGGTATTAGTTCTCTTTGCTCCACTGAGTGCTTATCACTGTAAAGTTAATTCATGTTGATATTGGAAATATCAATCAAGGATTTGTGTATTTTCATTTTAAGAATCCAGCCTTTCAGCACACCAGTGGGGAGGAATACAGACGTTTTTTATTAAACAAGTCTCAAAACTTTATAAACAAAGAAGTATGTAGTCTAGCCACAGGGCTACAAACATTAACATAGACAGGAATCTGGGGTCAGGTGGAGATCTGGAAACAGAAACTCTTTGGCTTCTACAGCAAAAGCACGAAGGGAAAAATGTAGTGGCACATTTCTCCTCATTTCATGAACCACTTAACATTACAGCTGTGGTATTTAGTGAGAATAGGGCTGTACAAAACACCAAAGGAAGAAGTTTTAGGAGTTCTAGTTTTTGCTCTTGACTTCTGTCCTGAGTAGATAGCAACAGTGAAATTTCTTCCTTTCCTTCAACTAGAGTCACTCAGTTTCCTTAGATTTTGAAAATAGAGAAGACCTAATGGTCCAAAGTAGCAGGAGATCAGGTTGAGGAGGTAGACCTACAAGAGAGGAAGGAGGAGGGGGTGGTTTTGAAGACACTTATGTTATAAATAAAAAGAAATATGTCATTCAAGACATTTTCTGAGGTTCTGAAGGGAGTGGTGAACCCTCAGTTATACTCAAAGCGGTTTGCCATCAGAACTCCTTAGCAGATGTCTGACTATACCATATCATCTAGTAATATAGTAGGCATCCTTCAGTGTGCATAGACTATGGATCGCGCCCTTTATAGTTTAATATAGAGTCTTCACATTGGATGTTTCAGGTATAACAAAACTGAAGTTGATGTCAATTTATCAGTCAACCTTGTAAACAAACTGAGGGCATCTTCACAACCATTTTTTCCACAAGCCATGCTTTTTTGCAAATGAAGGTGGAGATTCTGCAACATGATACCATGATAAATTCTGCAGCTGAGAAAACAAATGTCTGTTTATTAAAAAGTAACTGAATGCAAATGAAGTGACAACACCAGAATATCCCTGTCTGTTTATTCTGTATGATAAATAGGCTGTGTGCCTTTGTATGTATTTTACTTTCCTCCTAAGAAAATGTTTTGTCATAGGTTTTCCTGGAAGGTATCATAATTACATTAAAGACTTACGGGTATATCTTTGCACCCGAGAAACTGCATTACTCAAATGATTGTACCACTGGGGAAGAAGGACTATGGTTAGTGCACTAACCTTGGCCTTGGGAGATCTGAGTTAAAGTCTTTGCTCCACTACAGACTTCCTGTGTGACCTTGGGGGAGTCACTTAGCTTGTCTGTGCCTCATTTACACCTCCATAAAATGGTGAATAATGGTACTTTCCTACCTCACAGTGGTGCAGTGAAGATAAGTACATTGAATATTGTGAGACACGTAGACTGAGCCTACACTACAAAGTAACTTCAAAGTTAACTTTGAAGTAAGGAGCTACTTCTAAGTAGACAGCAGAGTGTCTACACATGCTTTTCCTTACTTTAAAGTTAATTTCAAAGTAAGGGAGGCTAACTTTGAAGTCACCACTCCATTCATGAGAACGCAGTAGTGCCTGACTTCGAAGTTTAACTTTGAAGTAGTGGGTATGTAGACATTCTGCACTCACTACCTCGACGTAAGGAGTCTACCATAGCGGTGGCACCCCCTGGAGCACTGAGACACTCTGGCCAGCCCAGGCAGGCCACTATGGTCCCTGCTGGCTGCCTGACAGGAAGCAGCTCCCTGGCAACCCCAGGCAGGAAGCTGAGAGCGTTACAAGCAGTGGCAGCGCAAGGTCACACTCCAACTGCCCCTGTTTGAGGCTCCAGCTAGTGCCAGCACCCCCCAGCCATGATGACAGCATGGCAGAACCCCCTGCTCCTTCCCCAAGGGCCCCAGACAATGAGTCTGAGGGCTCACAGTGCCCAGGCAAGGGGCATGCCAGGCGGGCACCCTCCTGGACTGAGGAGGAGCTGAAGGACCTCTTTGCTTTATGGGAGGAGGAGGAGGTCCTTCAGCAAGCCAGCCCCTGGCAGTTCAACACGGAGCTCTATGACAGGCTGGCCACCAGCCTCGCCACCCGAGGCCACCCTGACTGCACCAGCAGCAGTGTCTGAATAAAAGTTAAAGAACTGAGGCAAGCCTACTGCAAAGCCCATGATGCTGCCAGCAGGCTGGGGGCACGGCCTGTGCACTGCCCCCACTACAGGAAGCTGCAGAGGCTCCTGGGGCTGAGGGAGGCAGCCAACCCCGAGCACCTCATGGACACACCCCCCCACCCTGCAGACGCCGATGATGAGGCAGGCCCCTCCAGCATCAGCAGCCCCCCACGCGGGGACTGGCCCACTGAGACCAATGGCAACAATGAGGGCTCCAGCCATGACACCCTTAGCATCACCCTCCCCTCCGGGACACCCAGCCATGCCTCATCAAGCCAAGCCTTGGGAAGTTGCAGCCGGTAGATACAGGGCGATCAGGATGTCACTAAGACCAGGGACCTCCCCCTCCTGCAGAACAGCCCCGCAGCCCACATGCCCAGCGGGGAAGTGAATACAGCCTGACCCTCACCAGGCGGGAACCCCTGGGCACCCAGGATCCCATTGGTCTCACGGGTCATCAGACAGTAGGGGAATGGAGTGGGGACCAGTGGAACAGTGGCTCCAGCCCCACCGGGATTGGGAACCAGCACTCACAAGCCATCTCCCTGTCCCCTTTTGCTTCCACAGGTCCATCATCGGGCAGCTGCTACAGCCCATCAGAGTGGGCCACAGCCACAGGGGGCCAGGAGGCTGCCCCATCACCCAAGCCCACATCCCCATAAGGCTGCTGCTGGGCCACATGGAGATGGTGCTGGAGGGATAAGGAGGTGGCCACCAGCTGAGCAGTCATGCAGGAAATGACGAGCGTGCTCTGGGACGAGCTGGCGATGGAGCGGGAGTTGGTGGTGTGGCTGGGCAGCAGCCTGAACACCACAATGCAGGCCTTGGCCATCTGCCTCGCCCAATCTCCTGCCCTCTCACCAGCCTGGCCCATAGCTGCCCCCACAGCCGCCCCTCTGGCAGCCATCCCTCCACCCCGACACCCACCCTCCCCCCCCAGCTACCACTCCAGCAGCCACCCCCACCGAAGGCACCAACCATGTGGCAGACCTGTCCCCAGCCACCCACACTAAGCTGGCTCAGTGGGTCCTTGCTGTTGCAGGCAGACCTGCCCCAGCCCCAGTGGGCCACCCCCACACACCCTGCAGAGGCAGAGCCCTCGGCACCCCCACCACACACCTACCTCCCTGTGGTTCCGGCCCCGTTGCAGCCCCACAGGGGGCCCCAGACCCGGGGTAGTAGGGGCAGCCACAGCCACTGCAGCTCCCAGCCTTCCATGCTGCTGGGCAACTGAGCCTTCTCCCATCCCAGCCCCCACTAAGTTCGGTCCCCAAGCTAGTCCCCTACCCCGCTCAGTGGAGCACTCCCCTCCCCCATGCACTGTATATAGTTCGACAAATTCTGTTTTGTTTGTTCAAATACATTTATTCCCCCACAGTTCTGTTCATTGTTCCCATCCTAACCCTGAGTCCCTGGTGGGAGTGGTGAGGGGGGGGCGTTGGAGGGGGCATGTTTGGTGGTGGAGCAGGTGGGATGGGGGAATGAGGAGGCCTGTGATGCAGAGTATGGCTGGGAGGGTCAGAGCAGGCCCTGTGTAAAGGCCTGGCACAAGGCCTCATGGGCCCTGACCCTATCCCTCTGGGCCTGCCAGCACGAGACAGAAGGCAGCTGCTGTTCACCAGCCCCGGGTCTATGGCCCAGCCCTGGATGAAGGGCTCCAATTTTTGCTCCACAAGATTGTGGAGGGCACAGCATGTGGCAACCACAGCAGGGATGTTTGGGAGGCTGACATCCAGCCTCGTGAGGAGGCTGCAAAATCTCCCCTTCAGCCTCCCAAATGCCTACTCTACTGTGCCCCGGCATAGCTAAGGCAGCTGTTGAAGATGTCCTCGGCTGGGGTGGTGCATCCAGTATAGGGCCACATAAGCAAAGGGTGCAGCGGGTATGCAGCATCAGCCATAATGCAGGGGAGCTCCCATGGGGGGACATACATGCCCTCCTGCATCAGGCATCCCAGCCATGAATTCCAGAACATCCAGGCGTCATGGGCCCTGCCTGGCCACCTCACGCACATGTCCAGGAAACAGCCCCTCATGTCCACCAGGGCCTGGAGTACAACTGAGTGGTACCCCTTCCTGTTACTGTAAGTGTTCTCGCTGTGGTCCAGAGCACAGATTGCCATGTGTGCCCTGTCCAGGGCTCCAAAATAATTTGGGAACCCCAGCTTCATGAACCCAGTGAGGGTGGTATCCAGATCCCAGAGGGTGACAACACATAGCAGGAACACCTTGTTGATAGCTCAGATGACCTGCAGGGGTGGAAGGATGACACAACCATGAATGCCAGACCAGGAGGCCCCACCTTTCCTTTCTCCTCTCCCTGCCAGGGCTCCCCTTTCCCTTGTCCAGTAGCCCCCTCCCCAGGGTGAGACCGTGTCAGGGGCTGGACTTACCTCTATCAGCACTGCTTCAATGGCAGCCTTGCTGACTCCAAATTGGTGGCCAACGGACCAATGGATATCGGGGGTGGCCAGCCTCCACAGTGCAATGGCCACCCTTTTTTGCAGTGGGAGGTCTGGCAACATCTGGGTGTCCTGGTGCTGGAGGACTGGGGTGAGCCAGTGGAAGAGGTCCTCAAATGTTTGTCGGGTCATCCTGAAGTTCCTCAGCCACCGTTCATCATTCCAGTCCTCCAACACCAGCCGGTCCCACCACTCATTGCTGGTGGCAAAGGCCCACAAGTGCCAGATCAGGGGGCCTGAGGGAAGAGCAGCAGGGCCAGGGCCTGGAGGCTGGGTCCCATGTGGGCAACCCAGCAGTGCCTCTGGAAAAACATGGTCACCACCATGGACAGCAGGCTGGCCAGGGTGGAGAGCAGGTCCTCCTTGGGTAGCATCTGGGCGGGCACAGTGTGCAGCTTTCCCCAGCACATGGTCTGCTCTGCTGTGTGCAGCCTGGCAGCCTTGAGCATGTGTAGGGTGGGAGTGATGGGAGAGGCCCTTTAAGAGGTCTGCTGGCTGCGAACCCAGATGGGCTTGTCGGCCATGCGACCCCACCTGCCTCATTTCCTGGCCCTTTACTTCAAAGTAGGGGCTATTGGTGTGTAGATACTTTACTTGGAAGTAGAAGGACCCCTACTTCAAAAAAGGCAGGGGTGCTTTTTGTGTGTAGACACTCTACTTCAGTGTTGCTTACTCAAAGAAGTTATTTTATAGTGTAGACTTGGCCCAAGGTACTAGGGTGATGGGAGTTGTAGAAGAACTGGACAGAAAGCCGGGGTGGGGGAAGGGTAACAGTCATGCTTAGGAGGAGATAAACATCATGAAATATTTTTTAGGGTCAGAATATACTAAACAATTTTGAGTTCACAGAACACCCCTCCCTTCCCATCTCCTCCAAAAGGGAATTTAACTTAAAAAGAAAATCTCTTTTTCTAGTTGGACAGAAGACAGAGCTATCCATTAGACACAGGTTAATTGTGTGCATGATAAAGCAGCAGAAATGTAGCACTTTAAAGACTAACAAAATGATTTAGTCGATGATGAGCTTTCGTGGGACAGCTCCACTTCATCAGGTCAGTCTTCGGATCTGATGAAGTGGGTCTGTCCCATAAAAGCGCATCACCAAATAAATCATTTTGTTAGTTTTTAAAGTGCTATATTTCTGCTGCTTTGTTTTGTTGGAGTACAGACCAACACAGCTACCTCTCTGTTACTATTCAACATGTACATGATAGTTAGGGCCAATCACATGATACCTTGTGGAGGGGGGATAATTTTTTTTTCTTTCCCTCCTCCTGACTCTCTGTTTGCTCATTTTTTCCAGTTTCCCTTAAGCAGAAATGAAAACACAGAATTTTACTCAAATTTTTGAACTTCTGATGTTGAAGTAGATTCAAAATTAAACAAAACAAGTTCATCCTACTTTTTCCCCCGCACTTCCCAACTCAGTCACAGTCTGTCAATTTACTCCTGAGCTAAGTCCATTAATATTTGCATCTGGCCAGGCTCCTTCCATGCTGTCCATCCCTGCAAAATTTCTTCCACTTAACTCAGGCTCCCTGTCCTAGGATCACAGCTTCTGCTTGATTGCAGCTACATCACTCTGGAACGCAGTTTTCATGCAGTTCAAGCTCCCTACCTAGCTTCTGCTTAACTGCACTTCTCTAGGAGGTCTGGTCCCTTGGGACTCCTTTCCCCCTCAAGAGTCCCTTTAACTGTCTTAGCATCTTTCTTTGACAAAGACCAGGTGCTTCCTTGTTTAATTGACTAACAACCTGCACCCTCCCTACCTGCTCCCATCATAGGCCAGGTAGACCCTTATTCTCCCTGAAGGACTATTAACCTCATGAAAACCCCAAATGTAAGATCCATCGAATAGTGATTCATGAATAATGTGGGAGTCTTTCCAGGGACTTGCTTTTCTTGGTAGCTTCTAGTACTACAAACTTTTGTCTACCAGAGGTGCTCTGACTTCAGACATCAAATCTCACTTCAGATTGTTCTTGCTGAATGTTTATTGTCTTCTAAAATGTACAAATAAGTAAAAGTTCCACGCAGGAATAGTTCAGTGCCATTTAACTGGGGATGGAATACTTCCTTAGGCCCAACTACCGTTTCTTGAAAGAAGAAACTCCATTAATCAACTCTAAGAACTGACATCTTGCCAGAGAGGGAAACAAGAGGAAGGCACATACTAAAGCAGAAATCTGCCCCTATATTTACATGAGCTATTTTCCTTTGCATACCTAAAGGTTTACCACTAATACTGTAGTATTCACATGGGATGCATTCAGTATTATACAGTTGGAAATTGAAGCTGAACAAATGTCAGCATTTCTATTCTGTGGGAAATTCTGATATTCTGACATTTGTTTTAGTCCCAAATCAAGATGAAAAATTGAAAAATGATTTTATTACATGGAATGAAAGATTGACTTAATCTGACATTAAACTGCATCTGCCTAATGTTCCATGGTGCCTCATGGGAGTTATAACTAAGTTACCCTGAATCCTCATTTTTGCCTGTGAGTTGGACTCCCTTGATATGCAATTCCCGTGATTAATCTACAAACTCACAGGGATGTAAATGCCAATGTCCTGGCAAATGACATCTTGGATAATCTTTCTCTGGCTACTTAATTTACCCCTGCAGTTTTAAGAGTGCCTTGCTCTGCCTACACATGATGACATGCTACTCAGGAGGGCTAGATATGTGACTTTATGGTATGTTCTCCTACATATTGTACTACTATGTGTTGGTCAATATGTATGTCTCATTAATGTGTTAAGAAAGTGAAAAATTGAGTGGATGACCTGGCAAGGTCTATCTCTTGTGACATAGTTTGTTCATCACTCTGTGAAATGCGCTTGGGGATTCTCTGGATTATAGCAACCATTACGGATGCAAGCTAACAGGATCACTACTGAATAACTACAGTCATGGGTAGCATCCATACAAGTGCCTCAAATCTAATAATCCAAAAATCGTCTCCTTTCCCAGGTGAGGATGGGATACAATTTCCTTGCAGATAACTCGGTGAGCCTCTGGCTCAGGCAGCATGCTTCACATTTTTCGGTAGTTATCCCTCTGCACACACCCACTGACAGTGGTGGGCGGAAGCAAGGAGGCCATTGCTACAGTGATACAAAAACCTCGGAACTCCCAGCTGCTACCAGCTACCAACTCCCAGATGGAGCCCTGGGCCCTTTAAATTGCTGCTTGAGTGACATGTGGCATGCTGTGGGTGGCTCTGAGGACGCGGGGCAGAGCTGAGGGCTGGCTGCCACCACCCTGCCCCTCCACTCAAGGCACCTTCCCTTCTGAGAGAACAGGACCAGCCCCAACACCTTGCCCAGGTGCACAGCTAGTCTGTTGGCTCCCTGCCCATGGAAGACAGGCATGCAGTGAAAAGCCATAAGGTCACAGATCTAGCTCTCCTTCGTAGACTGTTGTCACAGGTAGCATATGGACTAAGAAGGAAGGAAGCAAGCAAGCTCTCTGAGAAGTAAATGGAAAACAAATCCAATAGAGAAAGAAAATATACCTTTGTACGATTACAACCAGAATGATTCAGAATGAGCCAGTGGGAAAGCAACAGAATAGAAAATCCACGGTAAATATTCATTTTTAGATTGAAAAAAAAAAGATTTTTTCCACTTACTCAGAGACTGGTCATTGATCTTCTGCATTTACTTTAGTGGTCTCTTTTTTCCCCCGACATATGAGGTTTAAAGCCTAATTTATTTAATTAAAAGTATGGACCAAGATTTCAGATGTCTAAAATAAATATCTCCTAGACAGGCATTAAAAAAACCTTCATATATTTTGCTGTTCTCATGTGAATGCTAAAGGTTACTGATTTAGTTTTAACACAACATTTTCATGGTTCATAAGAAAATCTGTATTATTTTACATTTTTGGCAACTTTCATTATTCCCCAGTGCTTCCTAGAAGTACTTATACTTTCCTGCTGGTGAAAGAGACTTTCCATAAAATAACATAGCATAAATATAGTAATTATTAACTGTTTTATTTCACTAATGTAGAGATAATACCCTAAAGGGAGTAAATCTGTTCAACGTGTAACCTTGTGGCTATATATTTTAAAGTGAAATTAAGTTACAAAGCAGAAATTTAAATAGGTACTAACGGTCTGGACTTATGAAAAAGAACGGTACTAGTTAACTGTATTGGCTTTTCATCTCTCTCACGTCTGACAGAGAAGTCAGATTCAGCTGCTTGGGAATTCTGAGAGAGATTGTTCAGCAGAGCGTGATTATGCTTTGAAAATTAACTCAAAATGGAACTTCAAGAGCCAAGGCTGTGCTTAAGAGTATTGTACGTATTAATATTTGCATGAGGTGTTTAAAGAGTGACAGCTGGTATATGGCTACAAACTAAAATCTTCAGTATTTAGTCTCTCTCGCTCATCCCAAAGTCTACATAGCATAGGCCCTTCCTTGCTAACTCCTGTCCCACCCATGTGTGCAGTTCAATTTTTCAGGACTGGATCCTGAACACAGAGGCTGTTGCTACACATGCCATTAGCTACAAAACCGACATGTTAATACACAGCCCAGAAGATGCTAATGAGGTGCAGATGTAAATTTCCAGCACCTCATTAGCATATGGTCACATGATTTGGAGTCTGGAAGAAGCTCTTTTGAGCTCCAAAACAGCCGTGTAGAAGCGCAGTACCTGGGGATCTCCTGGAAGGAAATCCTCCCTCCAGAAGCCCCATCCTCCCCTGGGGGCCGCACTTGTACGCAGCTGTTTTGTAGTCCGGAAGATCTTCTTCTGGGCTCCGAATCATGGGACTGTATGCTAATGAGGCACTGGAAATTTACATCCCTGTCTCATTAGCATCTTCCAGGCTGTTTAGTAGCATACCACTTTCAGAACAAGTGGCATGTGTAGAAACAGCCAGAGAGGGAGAAAACCACTCAAATGCAGCTTACCAGCTGTGCAGAGCAACATCTTATTAACAGATTATGTTGTACAACGGTAGAGTGAAGGTTAAAAGATTACTCTGACAATTAACACCAATGTCATTAAACTCACTGGAAGAGCTGGCATAACCTCTTTTTATGGCCTTAACTGATAGAATATGCTCTTCTCTACTCCAAAGAATAGAACTGACCTTCTGAGATTTTAAGTGCATAATGCAGAAAACCTAGAATTTAAAATGAACAAACACTTCAGGCTTATGCTACTTAGCCATCTCCTACTGCAAGCTTCAAAGAGGTTACACAATTTCTTGATCTCATTTCATACAAAGCCTAAATTCCACAGCCCTTCATCCAATAAGATTCCCATTGCCTTCTAGTTAAGATTTACTCAGTTAAAAGGAATTTGGCTCAAAGAAGCATTTAATACTTGCTCTAACAGTGGAGTGAAAGGCCTGTTCTTTTCCATGACTAGACCTGTTCTGCGTTAGTGCCTCCCTTGCAAACAAGATGTTGCTCTGTTGATGGACAGCTCAGCAAAGCAGAAAGTTTTTTTAGAAAGATGTTGTCACATTAACAAACATTAAAAATAAAACACAAATTTCCTTCTTTATTTCATTCTCTTTAGAAGGCCTTCAGGTGGATCTTTGTCTGCCAGGAGTCCTGCTGAAGTAATAGCGTGCCCATACTAATCATACTGTAATATGAGGACCAAACATTGTGCACAGTTTGTTTAGGTAAGAAGGTGCACCAGAGTAATTTCTTCTGCCAGCACTTGGCTGTTGGAGAGAAAGAGAACTGTGTAGCAAGCCAAATGTTTAGACAAGCCTTATCTCAACCACCATATTTATCTACAAAAAATTACACCCACAATTTATCAGTAATGCAAAATACATGTTGAACCTCACTGGTCCATAACTCTCTGGTCCATGCAACATCTGTGGTCCTCCCAGACCAATGACCCCCTTGATCAGAGGCCCTTGTAGTCAGGGAGCTGGTGGCCAGTAGTGGGCCGGGATGTGGATAATTGGGCAAGGAGCTGGCGGCTGGGACTGGGGCCAGGGCCAGGAGGAAAGCCCAGTGGCTGGGGTTGGCAGCCAAGACCAGCCAGATGCATGGAGCTGGAAGCCAAGGCCAGATCAACAGCAGAGCCCAGCCAGCGTATGGGCCTGGAGGCAGGGACTCCAGGGGTGGTGGAATGGGCCAACAGCAGAGCATGTCTGGCAGACAGGAGCGGGGGTGGTCTGGTGGCCAGGTCCAGCAGTGGAGCTAGGCCGGGGCATAGAGCCCTGAGGGGAGCCCATCTCAGTCTGGCGATGGACCCTGGAAAACACTGGAGCCCCTCAGCAATTGATTTCCCTGGTTTGGCAAACTCCCTCATTCCAGATCAGTCAGGTCCTGAGAGTGTCAGACCAAGGAGGTCCAACTAATAGTACTTAGATATAAAATTACTTTCTTTTCAGATACAAATTTAAATGCCTTTTTATGACAGCTAGCATGCCTACCATTTGTTGCTAGGGCAACAAATGTGGGGACACAATCCCTGAAAGTGGTCTATTTGAAAATCTATGCTTTGAGTCTCATGCCAACGAAATATATTTACATTTTAACTCTTTTTGTGTCCAAGGAAGTCTAGTTCAGTCACAATGATCACTATAGGGAATGCTCTGAATGATTGACATTTATATGCTGAAGTACAGCATTAACATAGGATAATAATCTATTCTTACTTATTTTATAACAGGCATAAAGCCAGATAATTGAACTAGGACACACTAATGGAGTGGTTTACAAGATAGGAGGCATAGAGAGAATATTAAGCTATACTGGTGTGACAGTGTGTCAGTTCTTATGTTCCGTTTGCAAATAGTGAAATCCACAGCCTTTGAGAAGGTATAATAAATTCCACTTGCAACTACAGAACAGGCCAAAGAAAGTTTCACAGTGTGAGTAGAAGCATAGAGAACAATCAGAAAGGGAGTAGAGGAAATAGAAAAGGGTCAGCCACTTATATGGCCATGTTAAACAAGCCACCTTGCTTCTCCTCTCCGCCACCCCAGTGCTTCTGGTGCTTATGAGACCTGGAATCTGGGTGAGAGAAGTCAGTTCTGATTACAGTATTTCTTGTTTGTGCTGGCCATTTAAAATGGCTATCATTTTTCAATTTGTTACATAGTATAGCATCTGCATCTTTACATAAGTGATCCTTTTTACTTTACTTTTTTGTACATATTTTAAATACTGGGGGATTAGATATCACTTATTTCCCTTCCTCTCTAATGTCTACCCATATCACACACAAAAACATTTTATCGATAAAAATATCTCAATGGAAAGATGGGCAGCCTATATACAAATCAGCCTTTTTTATTTATCCACCTACGTAATGCTTAATCGAACACAAAAATAATCAGTTGCTGCAAGAGAACTTATGTACAATTATCAGGAAGCAAACGTGTCAGAGAAACAATTATGCGTGTTACAAAATATTAAAATTAAAATGCCATATTTCCTGTTGTTAAATGCTTGATATTTTGTAGAACTTGACATTCTGAAAGGGTATGAATTATCATCAAGCAACCTTAACTCTGTGCTAAGTTGGTGGGGGGGTTGTTTGTTTTTGGGTGTTCGTTTGTTTGTTTGTTTGTTTTTGCAATTCAATTTCCTTGGTTTTTCCAAACAGAAAGAAAAAATTGTTCATAAGAATTAGTGGTCCTTTAGATAGCAGTAGCTCCTACCTAGGTTTGCAGTTGATGTACTAGTAATAAAAAGGAGACCTTGCTTTTATACAGTGATTTCAGCTTCTATATAGTCATTTCCACAATAATGCTCACACCTTATCACTGTACTGTATTCTGAAATGGAGCCCTAAGTGCCTCTGCCACTTTTTAAATTGGGTGCCAGTCCTTACAGTGTTCAGCAGAACAATACCTAAATACCTTTTAAATCTGGGCTAAAATGATTTACTCAAACCCAGTAGAACTCATTCCATGCACCCATACTGGAATAAAAGACCCATGGCATAGCCACAACTGAATCAGGTCAACTGACTCAGGACAGTATGGCTCACACTGTAGGGCTAAAAATAGCCATGGAGATGTTTACGCTCAGGCTGGGCACCTCTGGGCCCACATGTTTACACAGCTCTTTTTAGTCCTTTATTTTTTTAGCCAGGGCTGTTTAATTGCTCTGTAGGCATACAGACAGCTTAAGGCTGGAAAGGAACAACACTGATCATTTAATCTGATCTCTTAAATGTCAGAGGCTACCAAATATCACCCAACTGCCTCCACACCAACTCCAACAACCAGAATCAAATCAAATATTACAGCTCTGAGGAGACTAACCAATTGTGTTTCACTGAGAAAGAACAAAAGGCAAAGAACTGAATCCAGGTTCCCCTGCTACCTTTTGAGTGACTTACCCAGTGCAAAGACACATTTGTATACACTTCTTCATAAACATAATGATATAACAAGTAATGTAATGATGCCTGACTCATGTTAAACTTTTAGTTATATACTCAACAAAGGTCAGAAGCATTAAACTTGCCTCTTTTTAATAGTAACAGAGAGAAAGCTGTGCTAGTCGATATACTATCAAAACAAAAAAGCAGTCCAGTAGCACTTCAAAGACTAAAAAAATAATGTTTTAATGTTTTTTAATGTTCTGGGCACCTCTGGGTCCACTCGTCTACACAGCTCTTTTTAGGCCTTTATTTTTTTAGCCAGGGATGTTTAGTGCTGTGTGGACATACAGACAGCTTAAGGCCGGAAAGGAACAACACTGATCATTTAATCTGATCTCTTGTATGTCAGAGGCTACCGAATATCATCCAGCTGCCACTACACCCAACAACCAGAATCAAATCAAAAATTTTAATGCTTTTTAATGTTACCCTGAGTGTACCCCAGTTTTTCCCTGAAGTTTAGCTCTAACTACAATACCTCTTAAATCAAAGTAGAGTCTTCTTTCCTTTCTAAACTACAGTGTGTCACATTGTTTAAATGAACTTTCATATCTGTATTGATATACTGAAGCAATGACCCTTAGTCATCACTGTAACCAGGCGTTTTGACATTGACCTGTATTGGAAAAAGAAAAAGTTTGAAGTGGTTTTTGCTTTAACTTGGAATTTAAAAAATTAATATAGACCAATTTCTCTGGTCAAAAAACATGAAGGAAAATGTGTGGCTCTATTGAGAAGTTCCAGTGCACTGTCAGTGTTAAAGATTTCTGTTTGAAAGTTAAAAGGTTTCCACTCCTCTTACTTTTCTCTCTTTCCTTCTTTTGAGACCACTTTGTCAGGACATGTTGAACAAGCTATGCTTATCTATTGAGTCTATTATTCAGCCTATTAGGCAATTTCTGAATGTGCCAAAATTCCAAACAGGTTGATATAGATATTGTTCCTGCTTCAACATTTTTCAGCAAAATTTTGATCTGTGATTTAATTTTTGAAACCTATTTGACATAATGTACAATCCAAATGGAAAGCTCTGTAACCTCTTCTCCAAAAAGTATTTAATCTAATGCATTTATCTTTATGTCTAATAGTTTGAGGGGAAAGTCATTATTGCACATGTTTTATATAATTCTATAATCAACTCCTTTGGATCTGTCACGAGGGGGAAATAAGGGAAAACATTTTTTAAATAAAACAGTTCAGAACACTCACATTTTGCATGCATAACTTTTGCCATAACCTAGGTCATAGCACTGGTGAAAAGATAAGCCTGCATATTTAGCTTGAAATATGGCAAAATTGCAAAAGACTTACCACTTGCTAAAATTAATTAGGCAGAATGTAATTAACATGAAGGCCCCAGTCACGCCGTTACACTGCACAAGTGGACACCTACTGTAACATCTTGTAACTTCTAGGTTGAAATGTTCACAATTAAAATTAAATTGTTAAAGATAAGTGTGCAATAAAACCCAACTCAGTTTTCAGGCTCGCACCTCTATGTCAAAAGATGTATTTAGTACAGGACCAGTAGGCACCACTTACACTATTACATCTTTGAGTGGATCAGGGGCTAATCATTCCACTGACAACAAACCTAAGTACAGTATTATAATCATGGACCCTAAAGCTACCCTTCAGATATTTGGAGGGCTCAGCCCATTTAGCAAGGCTACCCCTTTTATAGTCCATTTGTAATACTAATTAACATTAACTTCTATATCCCCATACGACCTACTCTAACTTTCTCACACTAGCAATTTCAATTTCCCATAGTCTTACATGCTTAGGCTGACATAGCTTCAAAACATAAATTTTACTTATTTCTTAACCTAAATTGCCCTATAAACTACATAGTGCCCAACTACACAGAACAACTTGTAAGATTAGGACAAAGGTCCAGGTGTTCTCTGTTTTTATCAGAGAACACCTAGAAAAGAAGAACATCTGGTTTTATGAACTGATTTGCATACATATGAAACCTCAGTGCTCTTTTACAACTTGAATACTTCCATGGTTACGACTCCATAGAAACTCCCACCACTTTCCAGCAGAAATTAAGTGCTCAGCAATAGTTAATGTGTAGCCTGGGATAGCTGAAGAACCTCTTTTATTGAAACTGTTAATTTTAACTAGTCCTAATCTTTTTTAAAGGTATTCAACTTTCACTTAAGTAGGCATGGGGGAATCACTTTTTTCCCTGACAGTCGGCCAATATTTTTGAGGAAGCTCTTTTTGTTTTTAATGCAATTAGCGTTTTTAGGACTGAGAGAAAATAATGACATACAACAACTTTGCTGCCACCTGCCCTGAAGTATCCATCTTTGCTACTTCTGTGTGGAGTACTCCAGCTAAGCTCAGGTGAACTCTGGGAACTGGAACCACCATGTTCTTACAACACGAATAGAAATCAGACATGGAGAAATTAAGTTGAGTTCTACTGTCCCAAATTCTGCCAGGAAAAGGAGGCACTGCTGATTGAGAGAAGTCTCAGTCTGAACACACCCATGCTACAATCCTTCTTCATTCCCCTCTGGTCTCCCACTGAAAAGCATCTCTCTCAGAATCTGATTCCTCCCAAATCTCCCTAGTGAGTGTGCCTAGCAGCATGTGTGTGCATTTCTGCAATATCAGCCCTGTTCTTGCCAAATTCTGTGAACCAATCCTGCCTGTGTCTCACAGCTTGGCCTTGCTTATATCACTAAAGCTTTTACTACTGCTTTATCCCAGGCCTCATGCCTCATACTGGGCCTCTAATACAAGGACTTATGGTTCAGGCTGTCTTTCTCCCACAGTGAGAATTCACCCAATTTGAACCATGTCCCTGGAAATTCTTTCTTCCTCTCAAGGCCTGTTGGCCAGCTGCCGCAAAGTGTTGGTTTATTCGCTGTGAAAGCCCTCCACCCCTCTGGATTTTTTCCTGCCTCTGTGGAGACACTGCAAGAGGAAGTCCTTCAATAAGGAACTTATTACTGAAATTCTGGGCTCTGGACTTGTATGTGTTAGACTGCAGTTTCTGGCAGGATCATTCAAGCAACTGAGCAACAACTGTATACTGTCCTTAACATTAAAAGCTATAGCATGAACGCTAATTTTCAGCAAACAGACCATCCTAAAGCATCTGTAAAAATGTTAAGTTATAAATCATTTCCCTATATGCTGTTACTAAAAGTGATAATATATAATTAGCATTACAGTTACTGAATTATTACACTCCATAAATTACAGAGCAGACCTTCCAACACACATTGCTGCAGTGCTCCTGAGAAGCCAGCAGTTCTTCACTTCTAAAGAAACAGACATCTCAGGGGAAATTAGAAGTTTTCCCAAACACAAGATTTGTGTGCAGTCAAACACATTTTAACTTTGAAACATCCTCCACTATAGAATGCACAAGTAGAGATCTGACTAAGGGGTGGAAAAATGCAGTGAAGTTTAAGTTATGGGTGCAAAGTTCAGTGAGCCTGAACATGGCTTGCGTCTTGACAGGAGGATGGTTGTGTTCACACAAGATTACAGAAGCCTGGACACTGGCAAGAGCCTGTCCCTAGAGTAAACAAATGGCTGCACAGGTTAGGGGTGGCTGCAAGCCAGACCCCTGCATTTCTTCATGATCCAATAATAGTTATTGTGTGCCCTGAGTGCAGGCTCTTCTTTGCTTAGCTACTTCTGCTTGATCAACCCTTTGAGGAAGAGTGCCACAGCTAAGAAGAGTGCCCAAGTCCCCTGAACTGTATATGCCATATCTTATTCATTGGACCATTCTGATTCGTCTCCAGTAAAGTGGTTCCATGATTTGCCCAAAAGGATTCAGCATCAAAACCAGAATTAGAACTTTGTTTACTAGTCTGCAAGTAGGCAAACTTCTAATAAAGTTATCTGACAAAGGTACAAAATGAACAAACACTTCTGATCTATGCAGAGGCACTCACACACAGATTCAGTTTTAGCTTCCAGCAAAATCAAACATGAGGGCCTGTGGATGCTTGCTACCAAAGGAGCATCAAACTCTTCACTAAAGGATTGTCTTCACTTACCTGGAGATCTATACTCTGGAGATCCATCTTCTGAAGTCTGATTTATCTGACCTAGTTAGGATTTGCTATATCAACCACTTATTGTGCCCTCATTGACACTGGTACACCACTGGGTTGCAAGGAGTAAGGGGAGTTCCCAGGAGAGTTTCTCCAGTCAACTTCCCATGGTGAGGAGGCCACAGAAACTCAAGCTAAGGTCCATTAACTCCAGCTACGCTATTCTTGTAGCTGGAATTGCCTACCTTAGGTCCATTTTCTCCAGTAGTGTTGGCCTGAGTGAAGAAAGGGATGAGTCATTAGGAAGGAATGGGTTTCACCTGAATAAATTCACAAACCAAAAATAATCTGCTACTCTGCAAAGAGCATCTCACTAAAACTTTAACAAAGCAATAAAATTTCAGACACAGGATCTTCTCTTAACTGTGTCCAATTATCATGGAATCTGAAGAAAAATAGAAACCCATTCTTCCAGTTTATTTTTGCCTTTACACTGTTAGGCATCTGCAAATTCATTCTCTAGTAATAAAGATACCAGTTTGTTTAGTATTTTCAAAAAACAGCAACACAAAGGCATACAGCAGCTGCCACACCCACAGCACATTAAGAATTCTCCTTTTCCAGCCACAGAAGATAACTTCTATGCACGTTGGTGTCATTATCAAGAAAAAAACACAAGTTATTTCAGTAATTTCTTACTTTAGTTTAGAAGAAAACTGGTTAAAATATAGAAGGGCTGTTGAAGTGGATTCACATCTATCAGAAAACTCTGTCTCACAGTCTGTTGATCATATAACATTAAACTATAATTACTCAGAGCTATGCATTTATTTTAATGAGTAGTGAAGCAACTGTTAGAATTGCTGACAGCTCAGGTAAAATGTCAGCCTATAAATTACAATGCTAGTGGCTTGACTGTGCAGTTATAGGTCTTAAAAGAGCTTTCTTCCCAAATTGCTAATTATTATAATTACATTATTTTGATCATACTATATCACCCTGTTTTACAAGAGTACAAATAATTTTTATTTGAAGAGTTTTGCTTGAGTTTACGCAAAAAAACATTCAGCTCACACACAGGAGCTTCCAGGGACCGTTGCTGTTAACGACAGTACTCAATTGTTCATTTGCTTCATTCGTCAGGCCAGAAAATTCATTCTTGCAGAAAAATACACGGTCTTCCATATAAAACAAGTGATGTGAAGATAAAAAAATAAGCAGGGGGTGGGGGGAATAGAAAATCTTCAGCAGCCCCTTTTCTAAAATAATGTGGTTCTCCTTGCCATTCTTTGGTACTCCGCTGAAAAAGGTGGCAGCTTTACATGAACAGTCCTAATCCTCCACCAAGTACAGTGCTATTTTCCCCTCTTATTCAGGGGGCTTACCAACTTGACGGGCCGTGGTCAAAGCGGAGGGGATTGCACTGGGTGCTTGGAAGGGGACGGGCCAGTTTCCTCCACCCTACCCTCAGTGCTGCCCAGAGTGCACCATGCTTACTCCAGGCAGCTGCTCCATTAGCTACTTCTCCCCCCACCCCCACCCCCGGCATATCAGTGGACCTGCCTTACAGTAAGTCCCATATTATGACATAAGGGGTGGATACTTCCCCATCAAAATATGATTCTGACCACTGTCCACTCTGGCATTCTTCTGGTCTCCAAGATTTATCCTAACTTTAAAGAGAGAGTGAGAGCAAGAGAGAAAGAGAGAAAGAGAGAAATTTGTATGTGTTGTCCCAGCTAGATGGATGTCAGGGTCACTGATCTTCCCTATAGCACTGCTTACAGTGAGTTCATCACACCTTCTCCTGTGAGGAGACTACTTAAACTCTACCAGCATCCTTAAGCATGTCTTTGAAACTTGTACTGAGACTTTCTATTTAGCCCTTATGAACATTACCAGGATCCAAAATAGACTACATCAAGTATTACTAATGCTATCACTTTAGAACTTTGGGGTGTAGAACAGCAGCCCCCATTAGTAGTGACTGATCAAAACAACAACCCAAAAATTTTCCAACAAACAAATCTAGATAAATGGCACATACAATACTGACATCTTAAGGCAGACATTTGGTTTTGTCGTTTGCATTTAAGGAACTCACAGGTTTCCCAAACTAATTTAAGATCAGAAGGGTCCTATCTGACATTTACTATCCAGAACAAAAAGAAACCACATAGGTATATAGATATAGAGCAAACAACAACTGATTAGCTTCTATGATGAGGTAACTGACTCAGTGGACATGGAGAAGTCAGTGGATGTATATACTTTGACTTCAGCAAAGCTTTTGATACAGTCTCCCACCACATTCTTGCCCAAAAGTTAAGGAAGTGTGGATTGGATCCATGGACTGTAAGATGGATAGAAAGCTGGCTTGCTGGTCGGGCCCAATGGGTAGTGACTTAATGGCTCAATATCTGGATGGCGATCTGTTTCAAGTGGAGTGGCCCAAGGCTCATTTCTGGGGCTGGTGTCATTCAACATCTTTATTAATGACTTGGATGAGGGGCTGGATTGCACTCTCTGCAAGTTTGCAAATGACATGAAGCTAGTGGGAGAGGTAGATAAATTGGAGAGTACTCTACATCAACAATTTAAGCTTGCTTACTGGAATGTGCGGACCATGCTGACCGGCTTGACTGAATATCTTCAGGCCATCAGTGACACCCGAAAGACCGCTGTCATCAAGAGGAACTGAAGAGGCTCCGAGTTGATATTGATGCACTGTAAGAGATGCGACTCGCAGATTCGGGATCTCTAAAGGAAAAGGACTACACCTTTTTCTGGCAGGGTAAAGCCCAAGAACAACCCAGAGAGCATGGTGTTGGCTTTGCTGTCAGAAACACCCTTCTACAAATGGTGGAATTAGTCATGGGCGGATCAGAAAGACGTCTTCGGATCACGCTTCAAACTTGCGCCGGTCCCATCCACCTGATCAGCGCTTATGCTCCAACCCTGTACGCCATACCAGAAGTAAAAGACAAGTTCTATGATGTGCTTAGTGCTGCTGTAGCACAAATACCTGCTCGTGAACAACTGTACATCTTGGGTGACTTCAATGCAAGAGTTGGAGCTGATTGGGCCTCATGGCCTTCCTGCTTAGGACACTTCGGTGTGGGAAAAATGAATGACAATGGACAGCGTCTCCTTGAACTGTGCACGTACCACAATCTGTGCATCACAAACACATTCTTCCAAATGAAGCCACAGCACAGAGTGTCATGGAAACACCCACGCTCGAAGCACTGGCATCAACTAGACGTGGTCATCACTAGGCGTAATAACCTCAAAAACGTCCTTCTGACACACAGCTATCATAGTGCTGACTGTGATACAGATCACTCGCTAGTTTGCTCCAAGCTCAAGCTGACACCCAAGAAGCTGTACCGCTCTAAACCTGCTGGAAGGCCCCGCATTGATGCCAGAAAGACGGCAAACTCGGAGAAAGCTGAAAAGTTCAGAGACACCCTCCAAGAAAATCTGCGCAGCGGCCCTGGGGGCACCAATGTGACATCCAAATGGCAACATCTGAGGGATACAGTTTACAACATGGCCTTGTCGGTGTTTGGAAGAAGAGCTAGAAACACCAACGACTGGTTCGAAGCTAACTCCGATTAGATGATTCCAGTCATTGAAAAGAAGCGTGCTGCACTCCTGGAGTACAAACACTCACTGAGCCAGAGTACCCAGCAAGCACTTAGAGCGGCCAGAAGAACAGTACAGCAGACAGCCAGGTGCTGTGCCAACAACCACTGGCTCCAGCTATGCAGCAGCATCCAGACCTGTGCTGACTTTGGTAATCTCAGAGGAATGTATGAGGGTATGAAGAAGGCATTAGGACCCACCCAGAACAAGATGGCACCTCTGAAATCCAAATCTGGTGAAGTCATCACTGACAAAGCCAAACAGATGGAGCGCTGGGTTGAGCACTACTCCGAGCTGTACTCACGCAATAACGTTGTGGTTGACGCAGCCCTCGATGCCTTCGAGCTCCTACCAGTAACGGACACACTGGATCAGGAACCAACTGTGGATGAACTGAAGAGAGCCACTGACAGCATTGCAGCAGGAAAGGCCCCTGGCCAGGATGGTATGCCACCAGAGGTAATCAAGTGTGCCGCGGACACACTCCTGGAAAATGTTTTAAGTTAAGAAATAAGTACAAGTCAAGTTCTGGGTCTAAGTTAGCAACAGTTTAGAGGAGCATGGAAAATTGAAATAGCTAGTATGAGAGAGCTGATATAAGTTGGAGATATAGGCTACGTCTACACGTGCACCCAACTTCGAAATAGCTTATTTCGATGTTGCGACATCGAAATAGGCTATTTCGATGAATAACGTCTACACGTCCTCCAGGGCTGGCAACGTCGATGTTCAACTTCGACGTTGCTCAGCCCAACATCGAAATAGGCACAACGAGGGAACGTCTACACGGCAAAGTAGCACACATCGAAATAAGGGAGCCAGGCACAGCTGCAGACAGGGTCACGGGGCGGACTCAACAGCAAGCCGCTCCCTTAAAGGGCCCCTCCCAGACACACTTTCATTAAACAGTGCAAGATACACAGAGCCAACAACTAGTTGCAGACCCTGTATATGCAGCACGGACCCCCAGCTGCAGCAGCAGCAGCCAGAAGCCCTGGGCTAAGGGCTGCTGCCCACGGTGACCACAGAGCCCCGCAAGGGCTGGAGAGAGAGTATCTCTCAACCCCCCAGCTGATGGCCGCCATGGAGGACCCCGCTATTTCGACGTTGCGGGACGCGGATCGTCTACACGTCCCTACTTCGATGTTGAACGTCGAAGTAGGGCGCTATTCCCATCCGCTCATGGGGTTAGCGACTTCGACGTCTCGCCGCCTAACGTCGATTTCAACTTCGAAATAGCGCCCAACACGTGTAGACGTGACGGGCGCTATTTCGAAGTTACTGCCGCTACTTCGAAGTAGCGTGCACGTGTAGACGCAGCCATAGAGTTATTGGAAAGTAAGGCCAGGTTTACACTAGACCTGAAAGTCGATTTCAAATATGCAATTCTAGCTATGGTAGTTATGTACCTAGAAACAATATATCGGAAATTGATTTCAACTGTCTTCACTAGGGAGGGCCAATGGGAGCATTTCTCCAGTAGACCTCTTTATCGCGAGGAGTACAGGGATTGACTGCCAACCCCAGACAGATCAATATTGTGTGTTTTTACCAGCTGTGCAAAATAGAACTATGGGAGATCAAGCCTGATCTGCTCAATCTTCCCTGCTGTGTAGACAAGCCCTAAGAGTTAGCAAGGATATGACCCAGCCTTAGGTATCCATTATGTTTTGGTCATGACTAATTTGAACAATGTGTTTAATGAGTGGGGGGTTTTTTATTGTATTTTGTTTTTTTAAATTGTGGATGTCTTACTAAAATGCAATCTATATTGATAGCATGGGAAGGACATTTGTGTAGACCTAATTTAAATACAAAGTGTAATTATTAAAAAGCTACTATGGGAGATGAGAGAAAAAGTAAAAACAAATCTTAATGTTAATTGGTAATATAAAAAATATACTTTAAAAGGAGAAGCTTTGGTAAATTGGGGCAGAACTCCAATTAACATCTAAAGGGTACCATTAGATTCCAGGGTTATAACTGATCACCCTTTGTTACACTATTTCATCTGTGTAAATATAATTGTAGTACTATGTAAGTGGTGATTGCATGTCTGTTTGCTTAAGTAATCATTTTGCTTTTGAGTAAAGTGGAGTTTGTTATTGTTAAGTGTTCCCTGATAGGCTTCTACAAAATTTGTTTTCTGTAATCAGCCTAGAGGTTGGTTTAGGTTTCATTGCATGCTTATCTTTAAACAATTCACTGTCTTTAAACAATTCATTGGGAACATTTCATCATGAAGGTTACACTTGTGTGGCACAATATTATGTGATTCTGTGTCCACTAAAACATGACATGAGTTATTTTAAGTTATTGTACATTAAAAAGTATAATTAGACCCGATACATAGCCAAGTATTGAAATCTATAATTTGAATGTTATGCAAGCCATGTGTGTTTGGTAAGAAAGCAAGTCTCTGATGCTACAAAATATAGTGAGTTTTGGGTTGTTTGTTCTAAAATATGAATTTCCCAGGCTACTGGGTGAGGGCTTGAGCTGGTTCTATGTGAGATGGATGAAAAGGAACCCTTAGATGTTGAACCTGGCCCTGGTTGCTGCCAACTCTTTCCAGCAGAAGGGTTACGCTTGATATATCTTAGGCACTTATGTGCCACTTCTCCCCTTTAGTTCAGCAAAGACTTGATAGCAGGTGTCTCAATCTGGTTAGTGCCTGAACTGCTGGACTGTGCTTCCTTTCTTTAATAGATCCTGAAGGGTCAGGATATGCAGCTTCTTTGGCCCATGATCTGTTACTTACCACATCCTCTTTGATCCCACTCAAGAGTTAATGAGTAAACTAGAAAAGACAATGGAATACTACAGGCTTCATTGCTACCACAGCACCTATTCCTTATTCTCTTTCGTGTAGGCTGTGACATCCATCAGGTATACTTTTGATCGAGACGCGTACTTGGAAGAAGATCATACGGCATAAATTCAGTCTAGCTAACAGAGATGAGGCTGATGTAATCAAAGAAATATTCTGAAGGTTGGAGACGCAGGCAGCTTAAGAGCGGTCACAGCAGGGAACCCAAAGACTGCAGCACAGGCTAGTGCAAGTACAGATGGAGGCTACAGTACAAGCCAGGAAAACACGGAACCTGCCAAGATTCAACTTTGGAAGGACTGACTGCAAAGGCTGACCTTTTCAATTGGATTAATCCATCTGCATTAGCCCTCCAAAACATGACCCCTCTGGAGGAATTTTTCTTCCTGGCATGGAAGTCTGCCCAAAAACATTTCCCTGGCTTTCAGAACAGACAGCTAACAATGAGAGAGATTTACAGCTGTATGATCTGGGCACTTTTGGTGAAGAATCCACTGGGATTGGGGAAAATGTTTAGAGAAAGATTGGAAGGGAGCAGCACAACCCCTGGAGAAAGCTGATTAAAACAACAAATCTGTGCTATAACAGTCAAAAAGCAGTGGGCAACAGTTGTAATCTGAACCCAGATGGGCAGCAACCAAGTGCATTGCCCCAGTCAGTCAGCGCTCAGGCAAAGGTGGCCTGGCCTACGGTTTAGCATCAGACATGGCCTCTGGTTCAAGAACCAGTTACCAGGCTGAATTGGATTGCCAGGACCTCAGTCAAGAGACACGCTGGGGGGTAGGGTTGAAGAGTCAGTTATCAAGGCTTGGGATCATTCAGGTACTAGATGGCTGGGAAAGGAGGTATGAACAGATAAACATCAGGCCAGTGATTTCTGGCACAGCAAAGCCCAAGTGTTTGAACAATTTCATTATATCATCTTCTTGCTTAGATAGAGGTGGGTGTCCAAGCTGGAGTTTTGGAGGTCCTGCTGGACCATGGATGTTGCTGGACCAGACAATCCTATTTAGTAGAAATACAATCTGTAGTAAGTTATGATTACTTCTCATCTTTCAGGATTAGACTCCAGGGATGTCCTGTTTATACTGTTCTGCATATTAAAGTAACCTCTAAATTTTATTCTGCATGGTTAAATTATAACCCTCCAACCCCACTTAAGGCAAAGATCTTATTTTTATTAAACCATGAGTACTGTAACTCCAATGTCTGAAATGCAGTATTACATAACCCATGAAGTAAATGTACAAAGATAAAACTACAGATAAAATACATCACTTCACTCTTCAGAGGGAGATGTACCAAAGAAAAATTAAAATAGCCCTGTAGTGGACAAGTACCCCACTCTTGCAAAAAAAAGGGGTTAAGACAGGCTGGAGGGAGCCTGCACAGCACCTCCAGCCAATGAGTGAAGGGCTTCTCAGGGAGCCAGTCGGAGGGCAGCTTTCTGGAGCAGTCCTGCATATAAGAAGCTGCTTCAGCAGAGCTGTGCCCAGGGAAGGTACAGAACCAGCTCCCAGTAGTGATAGCACCTTCCACAGAGAAGTGCTGGGTAAACAGAGAGGAGCTAAGAAAAAGCTTCAGCCTGACACCTGCATGTATTCCAAATGTGAATGCAGACTTCCACATAAAGCTGTCAAATGGAAACCATCTCATGTGATAAAATGAGGGCACTCAAGAGAAACCTTAACCTTCAGAAGAGAAGGCAGAACTGTCCTTCTCAACACCATAGGCTACATCTACACTGTAACACAGTTTCGAAACGATGGGTTTCAAAAATACACCTCAAAAGGCAGCCTCTCGAAATGGAGCGCCCGCAAAGCCCAGCGCAGATCAAAGAACCAATCCACCCTTTTGAAGGGCCCAACTGCCCCTTCGGAAAGAGACTGTACACACGTCCCAGGGTGCCCTTTTGAAAGTAAAAGGCCAGGAGATGCCACGGGCAGGGTCACATGGCAGACAAGCCCTTCCAAGGACCTCACCAGCCACTCCTTTAAAGGGCCCTTCTCCAAGACCCTCGCCCTGCACACGCTGAGGGCCAGCCAATCGTCCCAAAGCAAGCACAGGGAGTGCACACAGAGGAGGCACCATGGGACACAACTTGGACCCCGAGCAGGTCCCCACGGCCCACCACCCACCCAGGCTGTGGCCAGTGCACTGGCTGCAGTGCTGGCTACAGTCCTGCAGCAGCTCTGGGTGGCCACCCTGCTAGCCACCATCCTGCAGGCAGTCTTCGGGGTGCAATGCCCCCGTCCAGTCCCCCAGACCATCTGCAGCTTATGGGGCTACCCCATGAGCAGTGACTGGTGGGATTGGCTGGTGCTGGAGGACTGTGGCGATGACTGGTGGCTGCAGAACTTCAGGATAACCTAGGGGACATTCCTGGAGTTGTGCCACTGGCTCGCCCCAGCCCTCCAGCACTGTGACACCTGGATGAGGCCTGTGCTCCCCATGCAGAAAAGGGTTGCCATCATCCTATGGAAACTGGTCACCCTGGACAGCCACTGATCCATTGGCCACCAATTTGGGGTGGGCAAGTGCACCATTGGGACCATCCTTATCAAGGTAAGCCATGCTTGGGTCACACTGCCACCACAGGCTAGGGGCAGGAGAGAGAGGGCTCCCCCAATAAGGAGCACTGTTGGGGACTGGGGGGTGTTGGTTCCCAACATGTACAAGGGAGGGGAGGGGGACAGGGCACCTGCAGGGGTCAGGGGGAAGGTGTCACAGGGAGGAAAATCCCACAGGGCACAGGGACAGGGATGGGTGGGTATGCAGTTCCCCAATCCACACGCATGACCATGTTCTCCCTCATGCCCTGCAGGTTGTCAGGGCTATCAACAATGTCCTCCTCTGGCAGTCCATCTGCATAGGGACCTCAATGATGCCCTCATGGGTTCAAGGAGTTGAGCTTCCCCAACTGCTCTTGGGTGCTGGACAGTGCCTACACCACCATCCAGGACCCAGAGCACAGAGGCAGGGACTGTGTAAACTGCAACGGCTACTACTCCATGGTCTGCAGGTGCTCGTCAATGCCAAGGGCCAGTTCATGGACATATGCGTGGGCTGGTCTGTGCCCACAATGCCCAAGTGTTCCAGAACTCATGGCTCAGCCGCCAGACCTACACCCCCTGGCAGGAGCTCCCCATCCCCCAGTGGGAGCTGCCCTGCATTGTGGCTGATGCAGCCTACCCCATGCAGTCCTGGCTTATGCGACCCTATACAGGACACATGCCGCTTACCCAGGACACTTTTAATGATCAGCTTAACCAGGCTGGCAACACAGTTGAGCGGGTGCTTGACTGCCTCAAGGGTCACTTCCATTGCCTCCTAATGAGGCTGGAGGTGGACCTCCCCGATGTCCTGGTAGTGGTCAGGGCATGCTGCACCCTGCACAACCTCATGGAAGCCAAGCACAAGCCCTTTGTGCCAGGGTGGATCACCAAGGCCAGGCACAGCTATGAGCAGCCAGCCACCGCCCCACACCACCAGGCCCAGCAGGACAGGTGAGGGTATGGGAGGCCCTGCACGAGGCCTTTGCTCTAGAGGCACAAAGAACACCCCCACACCCGCACGCATGCACACACACACACACACACACGCACGCACACACCACCAGCACCACCACCACCCCATAAACATACACAGGGGACACAGGGACAAACACAAATAAACACTTAACTTGCCATAAACAGAAAACTGTGCATCTGCATAGCATTTGGAACTAAGTACAGGGGAGTGGGAGGAACTATGTATGGCGGAGGGGTCTGGGGCAGCTGGGGTGTGCGGCCTTAACCCTCAACAGGAGTCGAGGGATGGGATCCCTATCACCCTGGTGAGCCTGTACCCCCCACACCTGGAGTCCCTGTTGAGGCTGGGCTGGACCTGGGAGCACAGGGAGGTAGAGGCATTACTGGGCTGCAGTGTCCACTGCTTTGCTGGAGTCCATACAGGGTGAGGGGAAGCAGGGGGAGCTGCCTCCACAAGTTCAGCCCTGGCCTTTACCATGTGTACCAGTTGGAGGAGGTCAGCCAGCATTAGGTTGGTTGGGATCAGGGCAGCAAGGTTAGGGTCATGGGGGGGGGCCAGTGCGGGGGAGGGGATAGGAGGGGTCCAGGTGCAGGAGGTGCAGATGCAGGAGGGGCTCGCGAGAGGGCAGCAGGTGGGGCCAAGTGGGCAGTCACAGCCTGGGTGAGCACGTCCAGGTTGGCCATTACCTTGTCCCAGACATGTCACTCCATCACAAGCCACTCCCATAGCACACCGGTGAGGTCCTGCAGGGCAGTGGTGTGTGCAGGGTCCTCCGCATCCTCCTCCCTGCCCTGGTGGTGCCAGCATACAGCATGGCAGTGACCCTGTGCCGTCCCCAGCTAGGGTCTGGGCTGCTCCCCCTCACCCTCCATGGGGGGGCGGGGGTGCTCCCTGGCCCATGGATGGGGCTCAGCTAACTCCCAGGTGCTGGAGCTGTGGACACAGGAGGGGACAGAGGAATGAGCCATTACCCCTGTGCAATGGCCCATGAGTCCCTGACCCTCCCCCACCATCCTGGGGGCCCTGTGATGTCTGGATACTGGGGTTCCCTGCATGGATGGAGCAGGCACTGGCTTCTGTCTGCCCCCTACCCCCAGTCCCTTCATGGCCGTGCAGGCCGTGGTGTTGTCCAGGCTGCATGATGCTGAGTGCCATGTGCAATCCCTTCCAGGGCCCTGGAAGCATGGGCATCCAGGTTGCACTTGGAACAGGACCACTGTCCATGTGGGTGGGCTGTGGCCACCTTGGAAAGGACCAAGAGCTCCCTCCCCGTGTCTCAGGGCAACCAACTTGAGGGTCGCTCCAGGAAGTGAGGCAAGGCAGGGTGGAGGGGACCTGGCTGGATGGCCCAGAGCTGATGTCAGTGATGAGGGCCCCCTCACTTGAGACCTTGTCATTGCTGGTGGCCTCCAGGTACCAGACTGCCCGCTGGGGCCTGGGGTGGCTGGCAGTCCTAGGTGGTCCTCACAGTCTGTCCCCAGTTCTGTCTCCAGATTAGCCATGTCAAGGACTCTGGCTGTGGGTCCTGCCTCCTTGGGGTTGAGGAGTCAGTCCAACTTGAAATAGGGGCAGCTGGTGGGTGTTGCCTCTGACCATCCAGCCATGTGCCTGGCCTAGCAGTACCTCTGCCTCAGTTCTTTCACCTTGGACCTGACCAGGTCCATGGTGCAGGTGGGGTGGCCCCAGCTGATGAGCACCTTCAAGAGCTGCTTAAAGGTGGCCGTGTTCCTGTGCCAGACCCCCATCTGGTTGAGGACCTCCTCATCCTCCTTGAAGGAGAGGAGGTCCTGGAGTTCAGCCTCCACTCATTTCTTTGAGGCCTGGATCACCTCCTGGGGGCTCCCTGCTGCCTTTGGGGGGGCCCTGGGGTGAGTGGGGTCCAGGGTGCTGGCCATGGGTCCATGGACTGAGGGCTCATGCCTATGGTGTCACCAGTTACAGCATGCTGATGAGCAGTGTGTGCTCCCTGCTGCCAGCTTGCTGTTAGCTTCCTGCCTAGGGGTTTGTGGGAGCCGATGAATTTAAACGTGGGCAGATGCAGAGGCCATAAAGCACTGCTTACACCCAGAGCGGTGTCTCTACCCGCCAGCTGATCGGTGCCATGGAGGACGCCCTCTTGTGAAATAGCCATTCGCAGAGCATCTACACACACTCTCTTTCAAAAGGGAGTGCTCTTCCCACCAAGGGAATGGAGGACTGAGTTCAAGGGAACAGCCCAGTTCTTTCGAAGTTAACTTTGAAAGGCCATGGTTTGTGCATAGCCCCTCCACAGGGAATTTCAAAAGAGGCCCTTCTTCCGATATTCCTTTCTATAGTACTTGCTGGTGTAGACGTGGCCATAGAGCAAATGGAAGCAGCATAGAAAGGAATTGAAGAATCTAGTTCAAGGGCGTGCAGTAATTTTTAATGGCGGGGGCACTCCAAGATTTTGGAAAGTGGCCACACTTTTCTATGGAAGGGTTGTGGCCTCTGGCATGGAAGCCTGGGTAGGGGCTTGGGATGCAGGACAGGCTGTGGGGTCTCAGAGAGTTTGGGTGAAGGAGGGGTTGTGACTTGGAGGGTATGGGTAAAAGAGAGGATTCTGGCTGGGGCAGGAATGTAGGAGTGAATGTAGCATCTGGAAGGGAGTTGGAGTGCGGGCTGGGTGGGGGGATTGCCAGAGGCAGGGTTTAGCCAGGAGTTACTCACCTAAGCAGCTCCCAGCCAGCTGCACTCTCAGGTAGGTTTCCCTGCCTGTCAGCAGCCCCGGAGAGCTCAAAGCAGCTGGCTGTTTCATGTGATGCCATGTGCTGTGGGGAGAGGGCTTTGTGTACTACTCCCACCCCCCCATCAAAATCTCTCAGCTTCTATTGGCTGGAAGCTAGCCAATGGGAGCTGAGAAACTGTGCTGCACTGCTTCCACCTCCTGCGAAAAACAGAAACTAGGAGCTGAGAGATTTTGCTGGGGACAAGGTGGGCAACATGCAAAGCCCTTTTTCCCCCATCCAACCCCCACCCCCAGCACAAAGAGCACAGGGAGCAACCAGCCAGGTTGGGTGATGCTGTGTACTACAGGGGTGGACAGTGGGCCAGATTAAAAGGGCTGCTGGGCTGGATCCTGCCCATTCATCATATCTTGCCTGCCCCAATCTAGTTTCATCATTCATGTGCCAACATTGGTAGAAAGTGTAACATAATCATTTCTCGATACCTGAATTCTTAGATTCTCCTAATTAATTTTCAGTCCTCCGTAATAGAAAAAGGTTTGTTCAAGAAGAGGGGAGAAAGTCAACGTGCTCCCTTTATTGAAGAGAACTCATTAGTTCTTACTGTTCTGCAAACATGGTTCTTCAAAAATTCACCTCAACAAAAGCGTGAGCCCTGGCTAGTTATGATGCAGCAACAGAGCCATTTCCCATGGAGCAAACATGAAGTGATCACAGACAACTGACTGGCAATTGTTGAAAGAAGTATATTAAAATATTTGCTGGTGAATGCAGGTTGCATTTAAGTTTAGATATGGTGACAAGTGAAGTCCAGTAAAAAGAAAGTTTGTTTTCATTTATTTTAACTGCCAGTGCGCACCATATTAAAATGTCTTTCCAACCAGTAAATATTACCTGAAGAATAGATGTAAATATGGAACTTATATTGTATTAACACAGAATGAACCTGTTTTCTGTCTCTCCAAGAAATCATAGATTACAATGCAAAATGCGTAGGAGCACCCTGACTAAATCTGTGAGCAATGGAATAACAACTACACAGCACACATAGAAATGGCCATGGTCACAAGGGGCACATTAGTTTCAGGTTTATATTAAGAAAAAGGAGAGGGAGTTATAGGAAGGATTTTTAAAAAAGGCTATTTATACTGTTTATACTGCAGAGTTAACTCTGGTGATTGGCACTCAGATCTGTGTGACAGCTGAGCATACCTACTGCAAGGTCTCACACAAATTAGTGTTAAAATTTCTTCTGCACTCATCCCGTGGGTTAGGGCTAGGGGAAATGTCATAGTACACTGGGCTCAAACACTGTAGGGAAAGCTGCGGAAAGGCACGGGAGGGCCATCAACACTTTAGAACATTTTGCCTGCAGTATTCCTGCTGGTTGGGTCACCTCCAATGCACAGGTTCTACTCCTAGACTATCATAGGATAGGGGTGCCAAATGCACTGTCCATAGTGCAGTTTCATCTAGCTTGTACATGACCCAAGAGTTTTCAGATTTGTCTATAAGACACTGGCGGCCAAACCACAGGTGTGTGATTGTTAGGGTGTCTTCCCCCAAGGCTCAGCCAAAAAAGAATCAAGCTGTGGTCCTACATTTCTTGGCATTCCCAGCATAAACAGAGCAACTTTCTCCTCTCTGTGCTTTGCAGCAGATAGTAGAAGAAGGCTACAATTTACTCACTCACGTGACCCCAGTGATAAAGCGGGGGGAGGGTAGGGGTGTCTTTTTTCAGTGGTTTGTAAGCAGCAGATGTGGGATTCAGTTTCCCTGTGTGTTACTGGTTTAATGAGGTGGTGGAAGAGGCAATTTATTGTTGTTGTGGGTCAGCAAATGGCTGAGAGCATGCATAGCCCAGCAACTGATGACCAGGAGGTGAAGCTCAGGAGTCACAGCCATTTTTGGCCAGTGGGAAGAAAATAGGTGGCAGAGTGGGGGCTTTGGTGACCTGACCAGCCAGTTCTAACCAGTGGGAAAGAAGGATAGATGAGAAGAGTAGAGCCCAGGCGCCCTGTTTACTTGGGACAGAAGGCAAAGGACAGGGGGAGGATTTGGCGATATCAGGTGTCCAGCTGGAAGGAGAGGACTTCTGGACTAGGAAGACACGGCAGTCAGAGCCTATCTGGAGGCAGACAGGACCTAGATGTACTATGCTGAGGGATTCTAGGCCTGAGGCCCTGGGAGTTTCCTTTATTGTATTCAGACATTCAGTGAACCCCACCCATTTTATGCTAACTATGTCACTCCAGTCTAGTCACTGGGTTTACAATATTCCCTATGCTCTGGAGGCCCCAGAGCAAGTGGACTCCTTTGTGGGGACATGGCAAGGGACAGTAATGTTGAGGACTCAGAGAGCTGCAGTTACAGGAGGTGGAGGGGCCTACAGCTTAATACCCAAGAAAGAATGAACCTTGAGAAGGGCTGTCACACTGAAGACAGTGCCTCTCAAGGACCATACAGAGTGGAGAGAAAGCCCAAGTCCTGAGTCTGTGGTAGCACCTAACCATGTGTGTTGCCCACCCACAGTCTATTAACACTGTCGATTACCTGTTCACTGGCTACAGAGGATTAACTATTTCTCTTACTAAAGGCCATGTCACCTTCCAGTTTCATTTTAAAACCACAAATGGCTTACAGAAGAATTCCCCAAGGAACTCCAAACGTTCCCTATCATAGATAAATGAGAATGTTGCATTCTAGCTGGTGGGAAATTTTCGCTCAAATCAATGTCTTAGTAGAGCAGAAAAAACGTGTGGTCCAAGTGGCTCCCATTTGGGACAGAGCTACAGAAGTGCAACACATTTTTGGGGGGTGCTCAAACTTGTATGGGGAAAAAGCCATTAACAGGAACAGGATCAGGCTCTTTGTATTTGACAGGCTAATTTCTAACTCAAGTAACACCATTTTAAACCAAGACTAACTGAAGTCATTTCTAGGAAAGTATTGATATAAATCTGAAGAAGAGTATTTGGCTCACTATGTAAATGAAAACCGGACTGGACATTGCAAAATGTTGGACTTCCATTAATCAGTGTCTGTCATTTCTGACCCACTCGAAACAGACATGTCAACCAAAATATGAAAGCTTCACATACATGTAAACAGTCTTGGATTATATGTAGCAGTGACAAGTGTACCAGAGTCAGAACCAAACATATTGGTTTATTCTAAAACCCCCAAAATAGCAGTTAAGGAATTATGCAACGAGGGCTTTCCTATAAAATGTATCAAATATCAACTTAAAATCCAGAGCCAGTCTTGTTTCAGCTATAGTCCTCCAAGGCCACAAAAGCACACATTAAAATTCATAATAGTAAAGAAGATCACCAAAGGAAGCAGATGACATGCCAGCAGGAAGACATCTTGCACCATCACCAGCCTCTTCTCACTTTA
Organism: Carettochelys insculpta; assembly: GCF_033958435.1. NCBI lineage: Eukaryota > Metazoa > Chordata > Testudines > Carettochelyidae > Carettochelys > Carettochelys insculpta. Next base: position 145,677,769 of record NC_134137.1, read on the forward strand.
TTTGAAGTTAAAATAATTTCAATAGCCCCCCCAAAAAATCCCATCAATAAATGCTTACAATCAACCTAAAAATGCAGCTCCTCTTTATTTTCCACAAGAATCCAAGCCATATGATTCAAATAAGTCAAAGGATGAAGCAGCTTTAATTGTGCAGAACACAAACCCTGAAAGAGTTCCTGAGACCTGAGTCACAGGAAGATTTGATACAATTTCAGATTAGATTAGGAGTCTTTCTAGACACCTACCACATTATATTTCATTTAACAGTTACAAAATTATGAAACAAAAAACTACATCATTTAAGTGGTAAGATTACCACTCTGAAACAGAACAGTAATACAAAGAGATACAAGTTGGAACAGACTGTATACATAACAGACACCATTACAGACATCGGTCCAATAAATACTTCACCTACCTTAACCTCCTATCCTGGGACAAAAGCTAAAACGAATACTTCAAGTACAAAAAGCAGCAAGGAAAGGTGAGAAAGGAATTTATGAAAAATGACTTTGATATAAGGAACACCATGAAAATTTTTGATAAGAAAAGTATGACAACTTTTCTTCAGAAGTGTCCTCCTAACGTACTTCACCATTAGCTCCCTTTGCTCAATATACAATGGGCTCAGATAATGTTAGACTGAAAAAGATTGGAAAGGGAGAAACCCAAATGCATTGGGCTTAAATCCCCATTGCACTGAACCTTATGCATCCTTTTTACCCATACACAGTTGGTGCAAAATACTATCAAATCTGAGCAGTTATGTTTTATATCTCTCCAGAACAGTTATAACTAGCTATAAAAGCTGCAAGCCAATGCAGATTAAGGTCTGTTAAATGTGAGCTGCTAAAATTGATAGAATTAAGAAACATTGCCAGGAAAGTAGGGGAAACTAGCATAACAGCTTGTTTTAGCTTTATTTTTTCCTGTTTTTAATCTGCATTTCCCTGGAGAGAGATGGGAGAGAGGGAAAGGAGCTGTCTTAAAAGAAGACTGAGACACAACAATACTGGATATTGCCTCATGTATCCAGCTGTGTACTTATGAACTGGGCAGGTTCTATAAAATATCGGCAGAAGTTGCCACACGCTTCAAATCCAAGTAAACAATTAAATCAAACGGTATGTTTTGCTGGCATACTGGCATTCATCAATAATGCTTAATAGCTATAAAATAGATTTACTTATTACATATGTTGCACTCTACTCAAAATAACTGACAGTAGAGAAAGTCTGCTGCATCTGGACCTGCCCAAACTCTAATCACTGCTAATCAGACCAGCCAACTCTCCCTTCCCAAGAAGGAAGGCCTCTTGTCCAGACTGACCACCATTTATGACCTTAGAAATAGTTTGGGTTCATTAATGGTGAAAGATAGAAAATAATGTCTTCCACCATATCAAGGGCCGGCTGCAGCCAAGTCACCACATTTTAAAAAAGCTATATGCACCTCACTTGCACAAAATGGGAGCACCCCATTTACTCAACTGTTCTTAGAGAATGTCACATTTCACAGAACCAATAGCCACAAAGTACCTAAATCATAGATACTGCGAACCATTAGCATAAGCGTATCTTTCAGGACTTTAATTTCTCTGTGTTTCAAGATGTATTCTCAGTTTAATATTTGGACATCTGTACAGCCATTGTTACAATAAAATGGAGAATAAGAATATTGCAACAGCAGATTAGACAAACTGCTGAAAGAAGTACGGAATCCTAAATCCTAAGCAATAAGCAAGCTTATAAAAGCATTACTAAAGATATATTTCCAAAAGATAGTTTACTATAGCCAAGTGGTCCTCACCCATTTGTGGAATAAACATTAATAATTTTTAGCAGCCACTAGAACTTGGAAGCAAATAACAATTCGCCCGGAGGTGGGAGGGGGGGCTGCAAACATTGGAGAATATGAGCTCAAGAGTGGAAATCACTTGAAGTTACAAAAAAGCTGTAATCTATGTATTTTCGTCAAATTCTACTCCTAACTTCTTAACTGAATTCTCTCTCCATACCACAGGCTTTTCTTCTGCAACCCTACTTTTGTCTAATCAGAAAACCAATGCAACACTTCAGAAAATATTTGCTACCCAGTCCCATTCATCTCAATACCATAATATTTTTTGGCAAGAGCACAGACATGATTGTTTTCACTACTCCTTCATAAAAAGGTCTGTCCAATGTAGGAAAATGACTACAAAAATAAATCCTCACTTAACTGACAACATCCGCACGTTCTAATTTTGTGGTTACTTGTTCTAGCATGTTTCATTGTGCTGCTGAAAATGAAGGAGCTTAAGCTTATTGCAGGGGACAACTTTTATATTTGCTGTGCCTTAGAATAGCAGGAGTTCATGTGGAAAGGGTTTTTTTGGGGAGCAGGGACAGAAGATAGTTAATAGTTTCCTATTTAAATTTTAGGGGAACTTTACTTACACTATTGTTCATGTGTAAAGTCATTTAACTCGATTTCAGAATACTATAAGTAAAGGTTTTTACAGCAACTGCAATTATAATTTACAGTACTGGATTGACAAGTATGAAGAATAGCAATTAAATCTAAACCACCTTAGGGCACAATCCTCTAGAGATTTGATTACAGTTTATTCAGGTGTCTCTTTCCTTTCCCTGGGAGTCTTCTACACCATAACATGAAGAATAGAATGTATTTTCTCTTTGACATTCTGCCAGCGACTGTCAAAAGTAGGGAACATACTCATGGGTGGAGATATTTTTGGTCTAGATAATCACGCAAAAGTTTAGTGTGTTTATTTCCCAGTGGAATCTACCCTACATGGCCTTAAAAAAATCTTTGCCAGATCGGACACTGAAGAGATATCTGGCACTTCTAATTTCAGAGCTCTATGAAAATTCACTTAGAGAGGGGGAAATCCTCATCATTATGGCTATGTCTACAGTAGCCAAAAACTTCGAAATGGCCATGCAAATGGCCGTTTCGAAGTTTACTAATGAAGCGCAGAAATACATATTCAGCGCCTCATTAGCATGCGGGCGGCTGCAGCACTTCAAAATTGACGCGGCTCACTGCCGCGCGGCTCGTCCAGATGGGGCTCCTTTTCAAAAGGACCCCAGCTACTTCGAAGTCCCCTTATTCCTATGAGCAGATGGGAATAAGGGGACTTCGAAGTAGGCGGCGTCCTTTCGAAAAGGAGCCCCGTCTGGATGAGCCACGCGGCGGCAAGCTGCGTCAATTTCAAAGTGCCGCGGCCGCCCACATGCGAATGAGGCGCTGAATATGTATTTCAGTGCTTCATTAGTAAACTTCAAAATGGCCATTTGCATGGCAATTTCAAAGTTTTTGGCTAGTGTAGACATAGTTTTTGTTTAAGTTTTACCTGTTAATAAAGATACAGGATTTATTTTATCTACACTTACATACCTGTTCCTGCCATACAGACTTGAGCATTTCCAATTTTTATTCCCAGAGATAGCACAGTGTTCGCTCCAGCATGCGGAATGTATACCCCATCTGTTTTGTAAAATAAGAAATAACCATGCTTCAAGAAATTAACGTAACACTGTCCCTCACAGAAACCAAAGTCTTTTTTTCATTTATACAAGTATGGCTGTAATCAACTAGGTTAAGAAGGGCAAGAGCTGTTCCATCATAAAGATATTGGAACTTGTTCTGTTACATAAAGAACTCCCCATCTCCATAACCTTATCCTCCATCATGGATCAGTCCCAAATTTTTTTTCGGGGTTCTGAAACATTTGGATAAGATAGCCATTGCAGATTTATGCTTTTTGCTGAACTTGCTCAGCCCATCAGCCTTTATTTGGCAGGGAGTAGTCACAACTCTAGTAGTAGTAGGCATCCTTCAGTCTGCATAGACTATGGATCACGCCCTTTAAAGTTTCAATTGAGGACTTCATTTACAGTGTCTGTTGTGACTATAAAGACCCACACGAGAGTGACAGTCCTTGCTGCATCTCTTGCAGATATAGTGGGTGTCTGGCAAGTCCTTATTGTGCTTTCTGTGCACTCGCTTCTCCTCTGCTAGCTGTCTGATCTTCAACTCGCACTTCTGAAGGCCGTTGTGTAACCCCTGCCTCCATCTGCTGCGGTCGTCTGCTAGATCTTCCCAGTTGTCCAGCTCGATGTCTACCTCTCTGAGGTCTCTCTTGCAGACATCTTTGTGACGCAACTGGGGGCGTCCGGGAGGTCTTTTGCCAGAGGCTAGCTCACCATACAGGATGTCTTTTGGAATCCTTCCATCGTTCATCCTGTGGACGTGGCCAAGCCAGCGGAGTCGATGCTGCCTGAGGAGGGTGTGCATGGTTGGGATTCCAGCTTGCTCGAGGACGGCAGTGTTGGTCACTCTGTCCTTCCATGATATTCCAAGGATGCGCCTGAGGCAGCGCAAGTGGAAGACGTTCAGCCTCTTTTCCTGGCGGGCATACAGGGTCCAAGTCTCGCTGCCATAAAGGAGGGTACTGAGGATGCAGGCTCTGTAGACTTGCATTTTGGTGTGAGTGTAACATGTAAGCACTTAATAGGGCTGATCAGCTCCTATCAGCTTCAATATGAGCAATATTTGCCCCCATCAGAGCCTGGGGTAAGGTGAGAGGGGGGCCCAGTTCCACAGCCCCAAATTGGTGGGGCCAAATGTGAAAAGGACGGAGCCTAAGCAGTCAGCACTTAGTGCCACCCGGACCACGGTGCTGGGAGTCTTCCCCATCCTCTACAGCCACATGGAGCGCTGGAGCAATGCTGCTACAGCAGTTCAAAAGGGCCTGGAGTTCTGTCTGCCATTGCTGCCAAAATAGCAGCAAAAGCCACCAGAGCTCCAGGCCTCTTTGAAACACCAGGTATGGGGGCAACTGTCCCCATTGCCTGCCCCCACCCCTTTGGCAGGTCTGTCTGCCAAAGATTTTATTTAAACACTGAGGGCATAACAAGCTGGCCTTCTCCTCAGCTCTCAAAAGGGCCCCTTGCACTCCTAGGCTAAGTCTACACTATAGAGTTCTCTCAACAGATCTGGGGTTTTCTTGGCAACATTTGTGGAGTGTCTACACCTAACGTGCACTCTGTTGAGATACCGTCAACAGAACATGGCACTTTCCCTGTCTTTCCCCCATGAGGCAGAGCGCCTTTTTCAACAGATTCTGTTGACAAAACTATAGTGTAGATGCTCCGGGGCGGGGGGGACTTTTGTTGACAGAAGAGTCCTCCATGGCAGTGGGAGACGCTCTGTCCACAGCAATCACATCTCTATGTCCTGTGCCTCTGGCCAGTCTTAAAGGTACAGGGAGCCCTGGAAACCCTGGACCAGGAACAGACAGTGTGAGAGCAGCAGAGCCAACACACTCTCTGCTGCTTGCTCCCCAGCCATTCCCTGTGGCCACACAACAGGCATGGAAGCTTCACAGCCATCCCATGACCTCCCTGGGCCCTCCAGGGAGAAGAGTCCCATCAAGATGTGGGCCCCCTTCTGGATGGAGTCGGGGATCTAGGACCCGCTGGGCCTCTGGTCCAAGGAGGCCATGCTACTGGACCCAGCTGCAAAATGGTGGAAGGCCCAAGGCTACAGCTCGGTGGCCACTACTCTGGCAGCACACTGACACCCTACCCAGACCATGGAACAGGTCCAGCCAAAACTAAAGGAACTGCAGCAGGGCTATACCCAGGCCCAGGATGCCCCACACCAGTCAGGGGCATGACAGGAAAGCTGCCCATAATACAATGATCTCCGAGCAACTCCAGGCAGAGGACTCCCCTCCTGTGACCCTCAACCCCCAATATGTCTGAGGAGGAACACCCCTCCCGCCCCCAGAGCCAGAAGGCAACACCATCTCCATTGCAAGTGAAGGAACCCTGGTCATTCCTTGGAGTTGGGCCCCTTCTCCAGTTAGGGCATGCCCAGGGCCCTCTGGTGAGTACCCCATGGGTCACACATCCTTGGGCACAGTGGGCGGGTGCAGGCATGGCATGCTGCAAGTCCCACCAGGCCAGCTTGGGTGGGATCCACCCCGCAGACCCAGAACATGCACCTGCGTACAAGGTGGCGTGTCCCACCCAGTCTGACCTTGCAGCCTCAGGTCACTGGCACTGACCCACTGCCAGGCCCACAGTAGGCTGAAAGAGCCACAGGGAGGGCCTCCATCTCTGACACAGCTGGGAGGGGAACAGGTGCATGGGTGATGGCCCGAACCCAGAGACATCACCGGGGATTGCAATTCCTGGCTTATGGGCAAGCCTGCAGGAAACAGGCAGCACTCACACCCATGGACTGTGCCCCAAGCTACACATATACAGGGGGATGGGCCTGGAGACCAGGCCATGCCCAGCCCACCCACCACCTATGTGAGGACAGCCTGCCCTTGGCTGGTGGCCCGTCAGGTGGGGGAAGTGCAGGGAATGCCGCAGACCCGCCCTGCTGCAAGGGCCACCTGTGCTCATGAGACATCCCTGTCCACTAGCCAGGGAGTGGGGGCTGCCACTCATGAACAGGTGCAGGGCAGGGCCGGGGGGGGCCATGTAACAGGAAGGAGTCTCCTCCTTGTCTCTCTTATAGATGCACCACTGAAGGGCCGAGCCAGCCCCAGGGAGGAACCAGATACAGGAATGCCACATGGACCACCAGCGCTCTAATGCATTGGTGCCCCATTCTGGTGGGGGCAAGCCCATGGTCTGAGAGCCCGTTGCCAGGGCAAGAAGGACTGGGGGGGTCCAGGATGGGTTGCTGACATCCTGGACCAGCATCTGCAGGCTGACAAGGTGTGGCAGACACAGGACCTGGAGTGCCAGGCATGGGACCAGTTGATGTCCTTCCTAGATGACATAACTGGCATCTAGGAGGACCAGATGGCCCAGCTACCTGTGCCTGCTGCCCCCACTCCTCCACCAGACTTTCCCCAGCCATCCTGGACCCTGACCAGTGGATTCTACCCATGGCCGACCCCTTGTCCCTCAGGCCCCCAACAAGTCCATCCCTCCACTCTCCTAGGCCACCCACTACCCCCACCAAACCCAAGCTCACTGCAGCCCTTTTCCACCCATACATCCCTATGCTCCTGGCCCCAACACAGCCCTGACAGGGACCTCCAAACCCACAGCAGGAGAGGATCCCACAGCTGATGCAGCTCAGGGTCCCACTCCCAATGGGATTGTACTCCCCCACCCCCTTCCTGGATTGAGACCCACCACACCCTGTTTCATGCCCCCCACGTATATAGTTTCCCAAACATTTATCTTGTACATCAGGGTTTTCCAACGTATGGGTCAGGACCCAAACATGGGTCACGATTACATTTCAAAATGGTCACTGGCTGGGCTGGGCAGCTCCACAGGTGGCTATTAGAAAGCCATTCACAATCCTGAAGTGGTTCTCAACTTCTTAATTGGCTTAACAGCCATCAGCCAGCTAAGCCAAGCAAATAAATTGAGAACCATTTCAGATGCAGGGCAGAGAACTGAATACCTGAGGAGCAGCGCCCAGCTCAGGTCAGGTGGGGGCCTGGGTCCAAGGTTTGGAGGGAGGGCAGAGCTGATCAGCTCCCTGGCTTCCAGCCTCTGCAGGAGATGGGATCTCCCCCAGACTCCAGCAGGGTTCCCATGGGCCAGCTTCCAGCTGCAGGGGGTAGGGGGTTCCCCCCCAGCTCAAGCTGGCTTCCAGCTGTGGGGGGTCTGGGTCTCCCCACCAGCCCCACCTGGGGTTCCCAGGGCTGGCTCTGCCAGACAGGACTCTGCCTCAATCAGCTTCCAGCTGCAGGGATGGGGGTCCCTCTCCTGTACTGCTTGGGGTTCCTGCAGCTAGCATTGCTGGCCGGAGCTCCACACCCCAGCCGACTTCCAGCCATGGGGGGTCCCTGTGTCTCTCCAGCTCCCTCTGCCCTGTGAGTGACTCCTAGACCCTGTGTGTGACTCACTTAGCCCCTGAGTGTGACTTCCCTAGTCTCCTCCAGCCCCTGAGCATGACTCCCTAGCCCCCTCTAAACCCTGAATGACTCTTAGCTCCTCAGTGTGACTCCTCTAGCCCCCTCTTGACTCTGAGTGTTGGGTTTAAGCTGGTGGGAGCAGTTTGGTGATGCGTTTTTCCGCCACCACAACTCTGATTAACCATAGTAAATGTAGTGCTATTATTTCATTAATATATTTTCCCTTTTCTATGAAATAACTATTATGAATATATAAACATGAGGGGCACAATTTTCTATTCTTGCCTCAAGTGCAATATTAGCTAATTACGGCTCTGCCTCCTCTCTCCCCCATCCCCCACCGCCCTCTGATTTTGAATTGCCTTGAGTCACCAAGTCTTCCTGAATTGTTAGAATGGGTCCCCATCTGGAAAAGGTTGGGAACTGCTGTTGTACATGGTTTATAGTATAGCTCATCTTCCACACAGTTCTTTGAATGGAAAGTAAGGTTTTTACTTTTGCATCACCTCCCATCATGGAGGGGTCAGGGGGATGAAGGGAGTGTTCTTCATGGGGACAGAGTGGGGCTGCAGACCCAAGACCCTGTGGGGTGTGCCCTGGGGGAGTTTATTGGGCTCCCTGGGAGAAGATCTCCCTCAGGGCTTCCCGGATCCACAGCCCATCCTGATGGGACTGGTGGATGGGTGCACACCTGGCTGTTCACAGGTGCAGCGAGCCACTGGTCCCTGTGCTTGGAGCAAAGTCTCCACCCATAAACTGGGGGACATTGTTCTCTCCCACATCCAGGTGTGTCAGCAGACACCAAAAACATGCCTTGAGGTGCCTGAAGGCATACTCCACCTGGTTGTGCACCTGACTGAGGTAGGCATTGAACATTCCCTGGGTGGGGTCCATGTGGCTGTTGTAGGGTCTCATGAGCCTGGGCAAGAGTGGGTAGGCAGCCTTCCTCACAGTGCAGATTGACGTGCACATCCTTGCTGACCAGGTCCCAGTGGGGGATGACGGTGCCCGCCTCCATCTTCTGGAGCACCCCGACTTATGGAATATCCTTGCATTGTATGTAGCTTGCCCACCCAACATACATATCTATGAAGCATCCCCTGTGGTAGACCAGGGCCTGCAGCATGAACAAGTGATACCCATTCCCATTGATGAACCGCGCCTCATTGTGGTTTGGGGTCTGACTTAGATGTTACCACTCAAGAAAGAGAATTTGGAGTCATTGTGGATAGTTCTCTGAAAACATCCACTCAATGTGCGACAGCAGTCAAAAAAGCTAACAAAATGTTCCGAATCATTAAGAAGGGAACAGATAATAAGACAGAAATTGTCATATTACCTCTATATAAATCCATGGTACATCCACATCTGGAATACTGTGTGCAAATGCGGCTGTCCCATCTCAAAAGAGATATATTGGAATTGGAAAAGGTTCAGAAAATAGCAACAAAAATGATTAAGAGTATGGAACATCTGCCATATGAGAGCGATTAATAAAATGGTGAGTTTTTAGCCTGGAAAAAAGATGATGAAGTGGGGATATAATAGAGGTATATAAAATCATGACTGATGTGGACAAAGAAAATAAGGAACTGTTATTTACTCCTTCTCACAACACAAGAACTAGGGTCACCAAATGAAATTAATAAGCAGCAGATTTAAAAACAAACATTAGGATATATGTTTTATTCATTGCACAGTTAACCTGAGGAACTCCTTGCTGCAGGATGCTGTGAAGGTCAAGACTACAGTAGAGTTTAAAAAAGAACTAGATAAATTCGTGGAGGATGGGTCCTTCGATGGATATTAGCCAGGATGGGCATGGAGTGTGTTTCTAACCTCTGTTTGCCAGAGGCTGGAAATGGGCAACAGGGATCACTTGAGGGTTACCTGTTCTGTTCATTCCCTCCGGGACACCTGGCATTGGCCACTGTCAGAAGACAGGATACTGCGCTTGATGGACCTATGGTCTGACCCTGTATGGCCGTTCTTATGTTCTTGTGGGGTGTGGATGTGGGTCCCATCGATGGCCCTGAAACAGTTGGGGAACACCAGCCCATCAAATCCAGCCATGACCATGTCCACACTGGCCAGATGGATGAGCCTCCACAGCAGGAGCGAGTTGATGGCCCCCACGACCTTCAAGAAATGAAGGTGGGGCCATGGGTGTGGAACTGGGGGTCAGTTGAGCCGTGGGTGTTGGGGAGTTCCCTGTCCCTGTCCCATCCCTCCAAGCTCTCCAGGATCCCCCGCCACCAGGAGGCTGCTCCCCAAGCAGCTGGACTGTGCGAGGGTGGGATGGTATAGTCCCCCGGGACAGGGCTCACTCTGCCTCCCATCACCCCTAACCTCTCTCCCCATAGGTCCCTCGCAACTCCTCCCTCCCCTCCCCTGCACCAGCAGGCAGGACCTGAGACCCAAGATTACCTTACCTGAATGACAACAGCACTGACTGTGGACTTGCCTACGCCAAACTGGTTCCCCATGGAGCGGTAGCTGTCAGTGGTGGCAAACTTCCATAGGGTGATCCCTCTTCTCCAGGGGGATGGTGGGCTGCAGCTGGGTGTCCTGTCTTCAGAGAGCAGGGACGAGCCAGGAGCAGAGCTCCAGGAAGGTACCCTTCCTCATGAGAAAGCTCTGGAGCGACTTCTCCCACTGCCTCATGACCAGTTGGTCCCACCAGTTGGAACTTGTGGCATATCTGCAGACCCACTGATCACCCAAGGGTGCAGGCACCAGTGGTGCTGGGTTCCATGGGTGAGGTTGGCCTCAGCCCTCCAGAAGAGGAGAAGGAGGAGGGCTGGGATGAGATACGGCAGGAGCTGCAACAGCAGTGTGTGCGGCCAGCACAACCCCAGGGGCCTCTCTGGAAGCATTGCTCACTGAACAGGTGGCTCTCTCTCTTTCCTGTCCCTCCAGGAGGTGGACAAGCGTCAGCATGGGCAGGGAATGTGGTGTGGGGGTGGGGTGACCCTATAAGGCCACACCGGGTCAGGGCTGCAGGAAGGGCTTGGCTCCATGCAAGCCTGTCTTATGGGTTGCCAGGGCCCATTGTGTTGAGAGAGTGGCCAGGGCATGTGGCCTCTCCCCGTCGACAGAGCATATCAACAAAGCGAGCTGGTTTTATGTGTGGATGTGCTCTGTCGACAGAAGTTTTGTCGGGAAATCTCTGCGGACAATAACTTCTGTCAACAGATCACTCCAGTGTAGATGTAGCCCTACAGGCTCTCTGCAGACAATGTGTTTCCCTCACAGAGTTAAAAAAATAACCACTATCCTTCAGCTTACAGTGGGTTCCAAGGGTGTTCCTCACCTGCCCTTTCCTTCTCAGGAACTGCCTCCTGTTCCTTACAGTTCTTCTGGTTCAGGAGCTCTCTTTAAAACCTGATTGCAATCAGCTGACCAGGCATGGGGGCTGTGGCCTGGTGCCCTTTCAAAGGGCCGGTGCCACCCTATGGCAGAAGGATACATCACCTATTTGAAGTGAAGAGGGAACAGGAGATTTAAAATAGCTTCAGTAACATAGTAAAGATCAATTGAAGCAACAGCGTAGTTTAAACACTAAGCAGTTAGAAGAGAAACTATATAGTAAAAATCAAACTGGACAAAAAGACGGCTCAGGCATCTTGCAGCATGTTGGTGGCTTTTTTTATATATATTCCCTCCATCTTTCTGACTTCTCAGCATAAAAGCTACATTTTGGGGTGATATATAAATAAATATCAAAATATTTTCTAGAGGTAGTGCGGAGCATTAGGCGAGAATTCGTATTTGCCACTCACAGATGATCATAGATAGGGGATGGGGAAAAAAAGAAGATGGAATTTTGTTATTTCCCTCCCTTCCACCCAATATATTTGAGTGTAAGCACCACTGCAGATGGAAGTCAACTTGAAATTTGGCTTCCTCACTCCCTGTATGTGTACACAGGAACACAAAACTCCGCAGGACTGCAAAGCAGAATTCATACGACATTCATTAGTACTTAACAAAATGATTAGCTTTGTTATTTCAATAAAGCCAAACCAGTATAAAAACCCATAGAATTAAATAATCTATATAAACCCCTGAAAAAAGGAATTGAACACAATAACTTGTATCATCTTGCCTACAAGTCTATGCATAACTAAGCCCTCATATAACTTGAATGGTAAGGACACAGGATATGCTGCCTTCATCTATTTCTGCTCAGAATTGTGGACCCTGTGCACATAATGCCTAAAGATGTTGCTGTTACACAGATTGCTTTACAATTTCAGTTCCCATTTTCATAATTAATTTATCTTCATTGACCCAATCAGGCTTCCCTTAATCTTCATTCAGAAAATAAAGCTTTCTGTGGGGTTGTGGGTACAGTAAGTCTTAGTGAAGTCACAGGGCAAATGCAATTATTTGTTCCTCGTACATTTGTTAGTGCTGGAGTACAGCTCAAGAGCCTCTTTTTAAAAAAGTTAACATTCCCCACTTATGGCTGTTTAGTTTGAATTATGGAAACTCAAATTACTTGGAAAGTAACCTTTAAATTCACAACTCTGAGATGGTAAGCACCAGCAACTCCTACTAAGGTCAAAGCAAGTTGCTGGGCAGAAATGAACTGGATTATACACATCCCAAAATCAAACAACATTTTACTGTCTGCTTCAGTGACAACAAAAGCATGGTCACAGAAAACTCAGGCACTGAATATTTTGCTATAATCTCTATTGCAACCAGCAGCCTATTCTGCAACAAATTCCACCTCTCAACAGCCACCTCAACTGCTTGCAAAGAGAGACAACAGAAATGCCTTATCCCCTGGAGGCGTGATACAGTTGAGCCAAGTAGTTTGATAGCTATTTAAAAAAAAAAAAAGCACTGAACACTATCGGACAGATTCCAGATTTTTTGCCAGTTATACCACATACAATTGCAATGTCTTCAGTAGATACGCAGAGTTTAAACCAGCAGAGAATTTAGCCCCATAACTTGATAGACAGGTACTAATTCTCTCCAGTTAGCTTGTGTCCATCCCGGCTCTTTTTGTTTTACATGCAGATGCCAACAAATGCAGTACATTAAGCCAAGTTGGACTTTGGGGATTTTTGTGGGGTTTTATGAGATCATTCAAGGTGCTAATGTTTTCTGAATTGGTTTACGAAGCTATTATTCTGCTCTTCCTGGTATTTCTCCCCATCTTAACGTTTTCAAGTCAGCTAAATGTACCAGACAGCAGTTTTCCATTAGCACTGAACTACCATTCATGAGCTTTGACAGCCTCCTAGTGGACATGTTGGGGCACTCACATCTTAGTACTGTATCAAAACAAAAAGCAGTCAACCAGCACTTTAAAGACTAGCAAAATGGTTTATTAGGTGAGCTTTCGTGGGACAGACCCACTTCTTCAGACCATAGCCAGACCAGAACAGACTCTATATTTAAGGCACAGAGAACCAAAAACAGTAAGCAAGGAGGACAAATCAGAAAAAGATAATCAAGGTGAGCAAATCAGAGAGTGGAGGGGTCGGGGGAAGGTCAAGAATTACACTGAGCCAAGTATGCAGACAAGCCCCTATAGTGACTCAGAAAGTTCCCATCACGATTTAAACCATGTCGTGATGGGAACTTTCTGAATCACTATAGGGGCTTGTCTGCATACTTGGCTCGATCGAATTCTTGACCTTCCCCCCCCAACCCCTCCACTCTCTGATTTGCTCACCTTGATTATCTTTTTCTGATTTGTCCTCCTTGCTTACTGTTTTTGGTTCTCTGTGCCTTAAATATAGAGTCTGTTCTGGTCTGGCTATGGTCTGAAGAAGTGGGTCTGTCCCACGAAAGCTCACCTAATAAACCATTTTGCTAGTCTTTAAAGTGCTATTTGACTGCTTTTTGTTTTGATAGTGTATAGACTAGCATGGCGTCCTCTTTCTTAGTACTGTATGTACTACATGCATACCTAATAAGCTTTGACTGATGGAACACTGCATAAGGGACGCTCATAGACTTTGCCCTGCCCCAAACTTGGAAGCATCTCACGTACATAAAGCAAAGCATTTTATGCGTGTGACAGCTCACTAAGGCTACGTCTACACACGAACGCTACATCGAAATAGCTTATTTCGATGTAGTGACATCGAAATAGGTTATTTCGATGAATAACGTCTACACGTCCTCCAGGGCTGGCAACGTCGACGTTCAACATCGACGTTGCGCAGCACCACATTGAAATAGGCGCTGCGAGGGAACGTCTACACGCCACAGTAGCACACATCGAAATAAGGGTGCCAGGCACAGCTGCAGACAGGGTCACAGGGCAGACTCAACAGCAAGCCGCTCCCTTAAAGGGCCCCTCCCAGACACACTTGCACTAAACAACACAAGATCCACAGAGCCGACAACTGGTTGCACACCCTGTGCATGCAGCATGGATCCCCAGCTGCAGCAGCAGCAGCCAGAAGCCCTGGGCTAAGGGCTGCTGCACACGGTGACCATAGAGCCCCGCAGGGGCTGGAGAGAGAGCGTCTCTCAACCCCTCAGCTGATGGCCGCCATGGCGGACCCCGCAATTTCGATGTTGCGGGACGCGCAACGACTACACGGTCCCTACTTCGACGTTGAACGTCGAAGTAGGGCGCTATTCCTATCCCCTCATAGGGTTAGCGGCTTCGACGTCTCGCCGCTTAACGTCGATGTTAACATCGAAATAGCGCCCAACACGTGTAGCCGTGACGGGCGCTATTTCGAAGTTAGTGCCGCTACTTCGAAGTAGCGTGCACGTGTAGACACAGCTTAACAGTTAAGGAATGAGTTATGATATAGACTCAAAGGCTGCTCCACTTGCTGGGGTAACAAATCCATTTTTAGTTTACCCCATCTGGAGGGGCAATTGTAGCTGACCTTGCAGACAGGAGATTTTGGTATTGGAAACAAGGAACATTTCCTTTCCATGTGTCACACCTTTGTGGAAGGGCCTTGCTCAGTTCTAATCTTTACCCACTCTACCCCTTAGAGAACCTCAGTGAGCATCTCCCAACAGACTCTGAGCATCCTCAAGTCCTCAGGGAAGGGGAGTTCTGGGCAATGTTTTTGAAGAGCCTCAGGCTACCTGAGCCTGAGCCTAATTGTCAAGTCTCTCTACATAGCTAGAAATTCCAGGCTGTGTTGAGTGGTGTAAAAAGCAGGGACATGGCAGGTGGCATCAACACCACATTTTATGAAGTGGTATTAAGGGGGTAGCTAATGCCTGCATGCCTCAACTGCTCCTTGGGCACACCTGCTCAGCACTCCCCCAGTGCCGTACAGCAGGTCTAGCACAGCTTTCTTCTAACACTCCCTCTACACAGCTGTTAAACGCCCACTATTGACTCATGCCAGCTAGCTCAGGTTTGCAGGGGCAGATTAAGGGGGGTACAATATTGTGATGGGGAAAAGCTCCAGAGCCTAGAGTCCAGCTAAAGCATGACTACATACACCAGGAGTGAGCAACTCAGGCCCTATTTTTCATCCCTGCAGTTAGGAGGGCCTCCCCTTCTTGCCTAATGTCATCCAAATCAATTGATATTTCTGTTATTTTCCTATGGGCAAAAACCGTTCAGCATATGTGAGAAAATATGTAGAACGTAAATACTTTCAGCCTATAAATGTGAATACACATACATAACCAGTAACATTTCAGTAACATTTTTAATGAGATTGTACACTCATAGAATCATGAGGCTGGAAGGGACCTCAGGAGGTCATCTACTACAGTTTCCTGCTTCAAGCAGGATCAACCCCAACTAAGTCATCCCAGCCAGGACCTTGTCAAGCCAGGACATAAAAACCTCGAGGGATGGAGAATCCACATCTCTAGGCAATGCATTTCAGTGCTTCACCACCCTCCTGATGAAGTAGGTTTTCCTAATATCCAACCTACTCCTCTCCTTCTGTACTTGCAGACTAGTGCTCTTTGTTCTGCCCTCACCACAGACAACAGTTTCTCTCCATCCTCTTTAGAGCTCCCCTTCAGGAAGTTGAAGGCTGCTATTAAATCACCTCTCAGTCTTCTCTTCTGTAAACTAAATAAGCCCAAATCCCTCAGCCTCTCCTCATAGGTCATGTGCTCCAGCCCCTTAATCATTTTTGTTGCCCTCCACTGAACCTGCTCCAGCACATCCACATCCTTTTTATACTGGGGGGGTACTAAAACTGGACACAATATTCAAGATGTGGCCTCACCAGTGCCAAATAGAGAACAACCACTTCTCTAGATCTGCTCACAATGCTCCTCCTAATGCACCCTAATATGCCATTAGCCTTCTTGGCTACAAGGGCACACTGTTTACTCATATCCAGCCTTTCATCCATCATAACCCCTACGTCCCTTTCCATTGCAGTGCTTCTTAGCCAGTCGATCCCCAGCCTATAACAATGCTTGGGATTCTTTCATCCCAAGTGCAGGACTCTACACTTCTCCTTGTTGAACTGCATCAGATTTCTTTTGGCCCAATCCTCCAATTTATCCAGGTCACTTTGGATCCTATCTCTATCCTCCAACATATCTACCTCTCCCCCTAGCTTAGTTTCATCTGCAAACTTGCTGAGGATGCAATCCAGTCCTTCATCCAGATGTTGAACAACACCATAAATATGTTGAACAACACCAGCTTGGGGCACTCCACTTGAAACCAACCGCCATCCAGATATTGAGCCATTGACCACTACCCATTGGGCCCAACTGTCAAGCCCTCTTTCTATCCATCTTATAGTCCCTGGTTCCAATCCGTACTGCCCCAATTTATGGGCAAGAATGTTGTGGGAGACTGTACCAAAAGCTTTGCTGAAGTCAGGGTCTATTACATCCACTGACTTCCCCATGTCCACAGAGCCTGTTACCTTATCACAGAAACTACTCAGATTGGTCATGCACAACTTACCCTGGGAGAATCCATATTGACTAATCTTGATCACTTTCCCCTCTTCCAAGTGCCCCAAAATGGAATCCTTGAGGATCCCCTCCATTATTTTCCCAGAGATTGAGATAAGGCTGACCGGTCTATAGTTCCCTGGATTATCCTTCTTTCCTTTTCTAAAGATGGGCACTACATTTGCCTTTTTTCCAGTCATCTGGGATCTCTCTCTATCTCCAAAAGACTTCAAAGACAATTGCCAAACACTCAGCAATTACATCTTCCAATTCCCTCAGTACCCTTGGGAGAATAAAATCCAGACCCATGGATTTGCGTACATGTAGCTTTTCTAGGTAACGCTTAACTTGTTCCTTCCCCACCTATGGCTGCCCTCCACCCTCCCATACTGCAATGTCTAGCACTGCAGTGTACGAGCTGTCCTTTTCCATGAAGACTCAGGCAAAAAAGGCATTGAGTACTTCAGCTTTTCTTACATCAGCGCTGTGTCTACACGTGCACGCTGCTTCGAAGTAGTGGCACTAACTTCGAAATAGCGCCCATCGCGGCTACACGCGTCGGGCGCTATTTCGAAGTTAACTTCGACGTCAGGCGGCGAGACGTCGAAGTCCCTAACCTCATGAGGGGATTGGAATAGCGCCCTACTTCGACGTTCAACGTCGAAGTAGGGACCATGTAGACGATCCGCATCCCGCAACGTCGAAATTGCCGGGTCCTCCATGGAGGCCATCAGCTGGGGGGTTGAGAGACGCTCTCTCCAGCCCCTCAGCTCACTGGTGGCCGCGTGGAGCGGCCCCTTAAAGGTCCCCTCCCCCTCCCTTCCTCTGCAGGAAGCTGAGGGAACGTGCAGGCTGCAGCCTGCACACGCGGCCAGCCTGCACCACCCTCAGCCCCACAGACCTGCGATGGCTGCCCGGCAGCACCCCCAGCGCCCCCAGGGGACCCCCCCCAAGGGGAGCCAGGGCAGCCAGCCCAGCCAGAAGGGCAGCCAGGCTGGGAAGCGGCAGTGGGGCCCCTCCTGGACGGAGGCCGAGCTGCGGGACCTGCTGGGGCTCTGGAGCGAGGAGGAGGTGCTCCAGGTAATGGGGAGCAAGAGGCGGAACGCGGATGCATTCGCTCGGCTGGCCGACGGCCTGGCTGCCCGGGGTCACCCTGCCCGCACTCCTGACCATGTCAGGAGTAAGGTCAAGGAGCTGCGGCAGGGTTACTCCCGGGCCCGGGATGCGGCCAGCCGATCTGGGGCCGCCCCCGTCACTTGCCCCTTTTACAGGGAGCTCAGGGACATCCTGGGCTCCCGGCACACCTCCGGCCACCTTTGACACCTCGGCTGATGAGCCCCAGCAGGCCCTGCAGCCGGAGTCCGCCCCGGAGCCAAGCCCTGCACCCCAGGGGCCCCCCCCCGGAGGCCACCCCCGGGACATCGCGGCAGGAGGAGGAGGAGGAGGAGGAGGGGGGCTCCTCCTCTGCAGAATCCAGCCTGCAGATCCTCCTCCTGCCATCCCAGAGCAGCAGCAGGGCCTCCGCCCCCCGGGGACCTCCGGACCGTGGGAGCGGACCGACAGGTAGGTACCCCTCTCTGGTGGACACCCCTGGGCTTGAGGGGCGGGGGTAAGACATATGTGTCCAGGGCCCCCCACATGCTCACATGGCCATGGCCCCAAGGACACCAGGGCCATGGCCCCCACAGCACTGCAGCCATCAGCCCCTGCCCCCCCCACCCCGCATGACAGTGCCATGCCCCATCCCCGGGCCAGGGGGGAGCGGAACCTCGAGGGGCCCCCGGGAGGAGGGGGTGGGACACCCCGCAGCAGCAGCATGTGATGGAATGGGGGGAGTGCCAAAGGGAGACTCAGGCTACATATGAGCCACAAGAGCCAAATAGCTCCCAGGGGCAAAGGAGGATCCTGGGGCTACAGCTGGCAGGTGACACCTCTGCCCTGAACAAACAGGAGGGAGGAGCCGAGCTGGCTTGGAATTGGGGGGCGAGGGCGGGGCCCACAGGTAGAGGCTAGGGGAAGGGAGAGCTGGAAGGCAGCCAGCCTGAGGAGGGGGAAAGCTGCATCCCCGAGGGGCACCCCTTGGGGTCTTCTCCCCACGACGGGTTGGAAGGACTGTCTCTTCCGACAGCTGGTGCTGTCACTCCTGGCAGAAACTGGGCATCTGTGGCCTAAGAAACCTCTCCTGCTCTCAGACCCTGCAGGGTGAAGTGAGAGTTGCTCCCACCAGGGGACGGGGTGCAGGGAAGGGGGACCCCTGAACCCCATCCATCACAGCAGCATTTCCCGGGGACGGGGATGGGGAACCTGCAGCACAGGGCGGGGGGGACAAAGGCCACGGCTCGGGGCCCACACTAACGCCTGTCTCCATTCTTCTTCCCCCCCTCCTCTCCTGTGTCCTGCACCTGCACCATCACAAGGACTGGAAGAGAGCGCCAGCGAGGCGTCAGTCGTCCCGGAGAGCCCTCCAGGACCATCGCTCCAGGGCAGCCCCTCGGCCGAGGACCGACCGGCCCCACGGCGGGCTAGACGGCGGACCCCGCGCCACCAGCCGCCGATGGCGACGGACCCCCAGCTGCTGGCCATCCACCGTCGGCAGCTGGAGGTCGCGGAGCAGCAACTCCAGCTGCAGGAGCGGGTGCTGGCCTGGTGCCAGGAGGCATGGGGGGCCTACATGGACACATTTAACCACTTAGTGGACTACCTGGCCCCCCATGCCGCGCCGGCCGCAACATCGCCCGCCCTGCCTGCTCCTGCAGCCCCAACACCAGCTGCTCTGCCCGTCGCCGTCCCGTCCGCCATCGCCCCGCCACCCACCGGCGAGGGCCGGAGCGCCGAGGGACCCCTGGAGCCACCTGACACTCGCTGGCCACCGTACCTTCCGGTCCAGCCCACTCCCACCCAGCCACGGACCAGGCTGCGAGCGCGGCGGGGCTCCCGGCCGCCAACGCCCGGTGCCAGGCTATAGGGGCGAGGGGCCCGGGACGTGCCCCCCCCCTTGTATATAGTTGGACCATGTTTTTTTCGGCCCCCAGTTTGCCCCGTCCCCCCCATGTAAATAGTTCTCCCCTTTATCCTCCCTGGTTTTCTTTTTATTATTGTGGACAGTTGTTTCTTTGTATTGTTTTATTTTTGTACATATTGCTTTTGTTCAACGTTTGTACATAGTTTTTGGTTTGTGGTTCACATATTTATTTACAGTCATAAAAAAAAAAGCTTCGGAAAGAAAAACAAAAGTTTACATTCAGCCACAAGTGCGTGCTGTCATTTGTCCAGGACAAGTGGGGGGGTGGGCGGTGGGGTGCTCCATGGTGTGGGCGTTGGGGCAGGAGTGTGGGGGAGGAAGGGGCGGGCAGTAGGGGGCCTGGGCAGAGTTCACCCCGCGGCCTGTTCATCAAAGTGGGCCCGCAGGGCCTCCCGGACCCGGGTCCCCTCGGGGTCCACCTGCTGACTGGGGGCAGTAGGTTGCTGGACGTGTGCCCTGGTGGCCTCCGCAGCCCAGCCCTGGAAAAAGGTCTCCCCCTTGCTCTCGACCAAATTGTGCAGGGCGCAGCAGGCACCCACAATCTGGGGGATGTTGTTGGGGCCCGCATCCAGGCGGGTCAGGAGACATCTCCAGCGTCCCTTCAGGCGGCCAAATGAGCGCTCCACCACCTGGCGCGCGTGGTTCAGGTGCTCGTTGAAGCGCTTCTGGCTAGCGGAGAGATGGCCCGTGTAGGGGTGCATGAGCCACGGCCGGAGGGGGTAGGCCGCATCTGCAATGACGCAGAAGGACATGGTGGTGTCCCCCAGAGGGATCTCCCGCTGGGGGATGTAGGTCCCCGCCTCCAGCCGGCGGCACAGGCCCGAGTTCCGGAAAACCCGGGCGTCGTGGGTGCTGCCAGGCCAGCCCACGTAAATGTCCTGGAAACGTCCCCGGCTGTCCACCAAGGCCTGGAGGACCACAGAATGGTAGCCCTTTCGATTGAGGTATTGTCCTCCACTGTGATGCGGGGCACGGATGGGGATGTGAGTCCCATCCAGAGCCCCGAAGCAGTTGGGGAAGCCCAGGGTGGCAAAGGCCGCGATGGTGGCATCTGGGTCCCCCAGCCTCACGAGCCTGTGCAGGAGCATGGCGTTGATGGCACGCACAACCTGCAGAGAAAGCACATGGGACAGCCCCAATGAGGGGTGAGCAGGGTGTGCGTGGCCCTGCCCTGCCCTGGCCTCCCCTCCCCTGCCCTGCCCTCCCCCCGTGGGTTCGCTTACCTCCATGAAGACAGCCCCGACAGTGGCCTTGCCGACACCAAACTGCTGCCCCACGGATTGGTAGCTGTCTGGAGTGGCCAGCTTCCAGACAGCGATGCCGACCCGTTTCTGCACTGTGAGGGCACGCCGCATGGCAGTGTCCTGGTGCCTGAGTGCAGGGGTGAGCCACTGGCACAGCTCCAGGAATGTCTGCCGGGTCATCCTGAAGTTCCTGAGCCAGTGGTCGTCATCCCACTCCCCAAGCACCAGCCGTTCCCACCAGTCGGTGCTGGTGGGGTAGCTCCACAGCCGCCGGCGTGTGAGGCGGGGGGGGGGGGGTGCTGCAGGGGTAGGGGTTGAGCCCTGCTGCCCTGGGGGCATCTCCTCCCCTGGGGCAAGGAGGTGCTCAGCTGCCTCCCACATGGCATGGGTCAGGGCAAGCCCTGCTCCTGCCGGGAGGGCTGGGTGGACCTCTAGCTGCTACTGCTGCTGCTGCTGCTGCTGCTGCTGCTGGGGGTCCCTGACTGCGGCGCCCGGGGTCTGTGTGCCTATGGCTCCTCAGACCGTGTGCTGTGCAGGCTGAGTGTGTCTGGGAGGGGCCCTTTAAGGGAGCGGCTAGTTGTTGCCCCGGAAGCGCTAGTCTGCCCTGTGACCCTGTCTGCAGCTGTGCCTGGCATCCCTGTTTCGATGTGTGCTACTGTGGCGTGTAGACGTTCCCTCGCTGCGCCTATTTCGATGTTGGGCTGTGCAACGTTGAAGTTGAACATCGACGTTGCCAGCCCTGGAGGACGTGTAGACACTATTCATCGAAATAGCCTATTTCGATGTCGTCACATCGAAATAGGCTACTTCGATGTAGGCTTCACGTGTAGACGTAGCCCATCTGTCACTAGGTTACCTCCCTCATCCAGGCCCCACATATTCCCTGATAACCTTCTTATTATTAACATGCCTGTAGAAACCCTTTTTGTTACCCATCACATCCCTTGCCAGCTGCAGTTCCAAATGTGCTTTCACTTTCCTGTTACTGCCCAGCATTCTCCAGCCATATATTTATACCCCTCCTTAGTCAACTGCCCATGTTTCCATTTCTTATATGCATCCTTTTTGAGTTTAAACTGACCAAGTATTTCCCTGTTAAGCCAAGCTGGTTGCCTACCATATTTGTATTTCTTACTATGCAGCGGGATGGTTTGTTCCTGTGCCTTCAGTAAGACTTCTTTAAAATACTGCCAGTTCTCTAGAATTTTTTTCTGCTTCATCTTCATTTCCCAAGGGATCCTGCCCATCAGTTCTCTCAGGGAGTTGAAGTCTGCTGTTTTGAAATCAAGGGTCTGTATATTACTGCTCACCTTCCTTCCTTTTGTCAGGATCCTGAAATCTACTATCTCATGGTCCCTGCAGCTCAGGTTGCCACCCACTACTATTTCTGCTTCTAGTTCCTCCCTGTTTGTGAGCAGCAGGTCAAGGTGTTGTTGGGGCTATGGCCCCTGGTTGTTTCCTTCAGCACGTGTACCAAGAAGTTATCTCCAACATTTTCCAAAAATCTCCTGGATAGTCTGCGTGCTGCTGTATTGGTCTCCCAACAAAAGACTGGATGATTAAAGTGTCCCATGAGAACCAGGCCCTATAATTTGGAAGCTTCTCTTAGTTGTCTGAAGAAATCCTCATCTACCTCATCTCCCTGATCTGGCGGTCTGTAGCAGACACCAAATACAACATCACCTTTGTTGTTTCTGCATCTAAGCTTAACCCAAAAACAATCAACTGTTTTTTTCTCCCTCCTTATACTGGAGCTCTGAGCAATCATACTGCTCCCTATTGCAACACCTCCTCCTCTTCGCTCCTGTCTGTCCTTCCTAAACAGTTCATAATCTTCCATGACCGTGCTCCAGTTAGGTGAATCATCCCACCAAGTCTCTGTTATTCCAACCACCTCATACTTTGACTGGCCAAGGCCTCTAATTCTTCCTGTTTTTCCCCCCAGGCTTCTTGCATTAGTGTACAAGCACCTGAGAGAAATGACTGATTGGCCCACTTTCTCCCCTTCACCCAGGAAACCTACTTCATCGCTCATTACTCCTTCCCCACTTACCCCAGGGCTTGTGTCACTGGCCCCTGACAAACCTAGTTTAAAGCCCTCCTCAGTAGGTTTGCAAGCCTGCTCACAAAGATGCTCTTTCCTCTCTTTGTTAGGTGGATCCCATCTCTTCCCAGTAATACTTGTTCACAAAAGAGAATCCCATGGTCAAAGAAACCAAATCCTTTTCTGCAACATCACCTATACAACCATACATTTACCTCTATGTGGGTGACCTGGGGAGAGTGATAGCTCAGTGATTTGAGCCTGGGCCTGCTAAATGCAGGGCTGTGAGCTCAGTCCTTGAGAAGGCCAATCAGGAGAAAATAGATGTCAGGGGTGATGCTTGGCCCCGCTGAGAGGGGTGGGGAACTGGATTAAATAACCTCCTGAGGTCACTTCCAGCTCTATGAGGTGTGCACCTCCATATATTACTTTAGAACCACTGATTTAGACAATATGTATCCACAGAGATACACTGAGGTTTTCTAGGGGAGTACCTGAACTCACCTAGATATTTCCAACAGGCTACCTAAAAAAGGACTATCAAATTTAGTACAAACTGAAGCTTCATACAACGACTTGTTTATATTGCACTATATAGTATATACTAAAGCCAAAGTACACTATTTATAGTCCAATAATTTTATAATTATATAGTAAAAAGGAGAAAGCAAACAATTTTTAGTTGTGTGTGCTGTGACTTTTGTATTTTTATTTTTGAATTTGTAAGAAAATTGTTTAAGTGAGGTTAAGCTTGTGGGTGCACGAGACAAATCAGACTCCCAAAAGCAGCACAGTACTCTGGAAAGTGGCAGAGAGATAGCCGTTTTAGTCTGTATTCTATCAAAACAAAAAAGCACTCAAGTAGCGCTTTAAAGACTAACAAAATAATTTATTAGGTGATGAGCTTTTGTGGGACAGACCCACTTTTTCAGATCATAGCCTTACCAGACCAGACTCAATATATAAAGCACAGAGGTCCAAAAATGATCAAGGTTGACAAATCAGAAAAATTGTTATCAAGGTTGGCGAATCAGAAGAACAGAGGGATGCCGGGGGGCGTGGGGGGATGGAGGTCGGGGGAGGGGAAGTTAAGCATTAGATAAAACATCAAAGTATGTAACAGAATCCTTACAATGGGTCAGGTAATTGCTGTCCCTGTTCAAACCACTTGTTAATGCGTCGAATTTGAATATGAATGTTAGTTCTGAGCATTCCATCTGTAGATGGTTGTTAAAGTCCCTTTTCAGTAGAACACAACCTCTCAGATCTTTAGCAGAATGGCCCACTCCATTAAAGTGCTGGCTGACAGATTTGTGTATTTGGAGTTTTTTGATGTCTGTTCTATGTCCATTCAGTCTTTGTTGAAGAGTGTTTGTAGTCTGTCCTATATACATGGTGTGTGGGCATCGTTGGCACATGATGGCATATATGATGTTAGCTGAGGAACAGGAAAATGTGCCCATGATTCTGTAATTAGCGTAGTTAGGTCCTGTGACAGTATCTCCAGAATAGATATGTGGGCAAAGCTGGCAAAGACAGTAACTTTTGTCGACAGATGCTTCTAGTGTAGACATAGCCAGAAGGTCTAAACGGGCTTTCTCTGGACAGATCTCTGTTGACAGAAGCATTCTTCCTCATGGGGAGTGGGATAAGGCAGTTGACAAAAGTGCTGCATTCTGTCAATTCACTGTCGACAGAATACCTTGAGAATCTGGATGTTCCATAGGTTTTGTCGACAACACTGAGCTTTATGCTTGTTTTTACTTCCCTTCCCTCAGGAGGGAAAGGCAGAGGTCAGGGCCCACTGCTGGCATCCTTTGATAGGCATGCGTTCTCCCTTAGGAAAATGGCAGCTTGTCTATATCCCTCACACATGCCTCTTCTTCTGCCTCCACAGTCGAGCAACAGTAGAAAAAAGAAAGTAAAAAGAAGCCTTTTTAGTAAACACACAGTAATGGTAAAATATGCCCCTCTTCCCTCCTGGAGCTGTGTTCTCCTGATACTTTGACCTTGCCTTTCTTGTTGCTGCTCCAGCCTGACTCAATGGCTATTACAGAGCACCAAACAAGCACCTCCTTCTGATCTATTGCTGTAATTCTCTGGCTATGTCTATACTACAGTTATCTTTCAAAAGAAGTTTTTCCAGAAGAGCTCTTCCAAAAAAAGTCTTTTGAAATATGATGTTCGCACACAAATAAAGTGAACTGAAAGATTGATCCACTCTTTCAAAAGAGAGTGTCCACAGAGCCACTGCCCTTTTGAAAGAACAGACCAGGGATTGAAAAATCCAGTGCCATAGGGACTGTTGTTTTGATGAAAGGGCCCACAGAGCCTCTACACACATTTTTTTGTTAAAAAAGCTTTCAGAAAGGTACGCGACCTGATCCTGGAGTGGAAGAGGGCTTCCAGAAGAAGAGCTGCATTCTTTTGATTTCGGATCAAAAGAGCACATTTTGTGTGTGGACGCTCTGTGGCTGCGGCCACAGTAGCCCCTCCGAAATGTGGCACTTCGGGATGAGCTAATGAGGCTCTGCTATGATATGCAGCACCTAATTGGCATAACGGCATCTGTGTGCACACTTCAAAACTGCCGGTTTCGAAACACACACAGGCCGTGTAGCCGGGGGCCTTTCAAAACAGACCCCTGATTTCGAAAGCCCCTTCTTCCCATTTGGTTTTGGAAATGAGGAGCTTTCAAAATCAGGAGGGTCATTTCAAAAAGGCCCCCAGCTACACGGGAGGTGTGTGTTTCGAAACCGGCAGTTTCGAAGCATGCATGGCTGCCATTATGCTAATGAGGTGCTGCATATTCATAGCAGCACCTCATTAGCATATTCCAAAGTGCCACATTACCATAGCCCCTCCGAAAGGAGGGGCTAGTGTGGCCAAAGCCAGTGTGTTCTTTCAAAAAAATAGCCAGATTTTTCTGAAAGAACTTGCTAGTGCAGAGGCAGCCTAACTGGTGAGCAAGGTGCACTCACACATCTGGGAATTGATACCTTCAGGGCAGACTGGCCCCAGATGCTGACCACATCATAGGTGTTCTTTAAAAAAACCTCTAATTTTGGTCTGGGGACAATTATCAGCTGTGCTCAGACCAATAAAACACAGGCCATGTACTAAACAGCTAAAGAGACCAATACGGAAATCAGCACTGCAGAGAGCTCTGGATAGGGGCAGCTGGTGAGATCATCACTGGCATACAGGCATGTTCACTGTGACCTCTGACTGTAGCATGCTGAGCAGTGATCATGCCAGTCTATTCCTGATACCCTTCCCTAGCAGATCAGGGCCATCATCCAAGTGATATGTCCATCTAGCCACTAAAGGGGCACATCTCACTGTCTGGGAACCTCTGGGGTAGGTCATGAAAGACCCATGCTGTTTTCTTTCAATGCTAGTGGGGTTTTTTTTTGTTAGCATCTCAATAGTACACGAAAAACCTTATGGACAAAATACACACATTTTCACTATGAGCATTTTCTCTTGGATGCTTTATAGTGTAGAAGGTTTAAATTATGTCTAGGCCCTGACACAATACTAACAAATTCACCTACGGCCAGTTGATAGATCTCGATTGTCCTGTTTTATTGAAGGGCTTGTTGCCAGAAAATGATGTTTAAAATGAAGCAGCCCTAATGTAATTGAAACCAGGTGTGTTAAGGTGTGAATAGTAGAATTCTAGTGCACATATCGGGAGGGTAAAGATAGTTAGCCATTGAATAAACACAGACATACTAATGCCTGAGAAATGAGCAGACCATTGTGCACCATGTTTCAAAATATAAACCTGCTTTATCTGTTCCTTGTGTAAATGACAGGATTATAAGACATCAGTATTCTGGCATCTGCAAAAGTCGTGTGCCCTGTCACAGTTAATAAAATTAAATGATCGCCTCGGAGTAGGACTACTCTAGCTACCACTAAGTTTTTAAGTGCGCTGTTCTTCAGTTTTCATTTCAGAATGGTACATATTTTAAATATGTATGCATGATGGTAACAGGCAGGACAATGTTATTTAAAGTACTGAACCCTGTCGTTTCATGCCTATTAAATAAATATGCCTGTACCCAACCCCCCCAAAAAAGTCTAGTTTCATTCTTACTTCTGCCTTTATAAAAGCATTATGTTCAAAGAACAAGAATGAAAGCTATGCAGCTAGATTCCCAGGAACTGCCAGACTATGAAACTTTTCATCTGGTGACCTCTTTGTTGCAGAATTCCCATACTTTAAAAAAAGAGCAAGACAGAGAAAGAGTTCACAAGTACTGACAAGCAGCAAATACCTAGATTTCAGATGACCTAGTTATGCAACCCATGTCCTACTTTACTGAAAGTAACAACATGCTCCTCATTTCAAAGTTGAAATGCTTAATAAAAAATCCATCTGGATATATTTAAGAGACCCACATAAAACAGAAAAGTTGGCAATCTTTTCTGGGTGGAAAAGTTGGCAATCTTTTCATTTCAGTCATCAATAAAGAACCACAGCAATTTTGTTTGTTTGTCCAATGTAATAATCAAAGCATTCAGCATAGTTCTTGTTGATCCAATTAGACTGGATTTACATGAACTTAATTGTGCCATGAGCAGAAAACTATCTAAGTACCGAAGAGTTCTGCTTCAGTTGGCATGCTAGTGCTTTTATATACTCCTGCCAAATGAACAACGCCTCACCCTGGTTGACTGGCAATAAAAATGTCAGCAATTCCAGATACAACATGATCATTTTGCTAGGGAAGGTCATTTTACACAGTATCATTGTATTTCTTCTCTAAATTAGCTTCTGCAGGTACCAGATTGTAGTTCCAATCCTAAACCCTGCCACAGAGGAGGAGGTAAAGTGGGAAGGCCATATGCCTCAGCTGCATTGTCCTTCTCTGCTGTCCATGCAAAGATCTCCCACTGCAGCAGGGGCCCTCTTTTTAAAGAAAAGTCATAGGGCTAGCCAGGTCTGCCAACACGGTGCAGCAAAGAGGGCAAGTGGCCTGGGCCCACTGCTTCTAAAGGGCAGCTGCCAGAGCCCTGGCCTCTTTTGAACTGTTGCCTGAGCACCACATACTCCAGGCTGCTGTGAGAGCTGCTGGGGGTGGGGCATGGTATGACATGCTCCGGGTGGCTGTGGGTGATGGGAGTGTGGCTGAAGGGGGAAGGCATGGCTGGCATGCTCCTGGCAGCACTGAAGGCTGTCTGCTTCCTGCCCTGCCCTTTCCACTTGACACCCCCCCCTTCTGCAAGCATGGAGCCACCTGCCATTCCCCTGCCAACTTGCCCAAATGCCTGATGTGGCCGTCAGCTCTGCTGAGACTAGCAATGGCTTGGGAGCAGGTGGGTGCTTGCTGTTGTGGCTCCAGTCGAGCCATGGTGCCAAGGGAAGGCAAGCTGAGGGGCCAGAGCTAATACAAAAGCCTGGTGCTGCCGTATGAAAGACCTCTCCTGCCTGCTGATCCCCTGGTTTGCTGCTGTGGGGAAGTACACACTTCATTTCTCACAAGGTTTCTAAGTCACCACACACAAATCGAAGACCTGCTAAGGGTTTGTTCTCAGAGCTGAGCTCCAAACCCTAATCTGTTCTAACCTGAATCTGAGGGGGACTGCATGGCCCACTCTGAGTATAACTCATTGGTGTGACAAGCCCCACTTGGTGTCAGTTTAGCAGACAAATGATCAGTTTAAACAATGGACTTGTTCAGGCTGTATCTCTCTGCAAGGGTGCGGCTCCCATCCCCATAGTACTTCATAATCTAATCTATGTCCAATCATCCATGAGGCAGGAAAGCATTATTATTATCCCCATTTTATAGATAGGAAGCTGAGATTAAGTAAATTGTCCAAAGAGGCACAGAGACTTGAATGTCCATCTCTCATACCTTACACTGGCGTCCTGACTACTGGACCAATGTGATCCTTTGAGGCACCACATTTTTTTGCAATACCCGCTTCAGACAACTGTCATTTCTCTTTCATGAAGTCCTAGGCTGTAGCTGCACTGGCACAAATCTTCAAAAGAGCCATGCTAATGGCCATTTTGAAGATTACTAATGAGGTGCTGAATGGAATATTCAGCACCTCGGTAGCATTCACATGCTTCCAGCCCCAGCGCTTAGAAAGGGCCGCTTTCGAACACCCACAGCTCGGCGCTGCTACACGGGGGTCCTTTTTGAAGGGACCCTGCACATTTCAAAATCCCCTTGCTCCGTTCAGCTACGGGGTATAAAGGGATTTCAAAATGTGCAGGGTCCTTTCAGAAAGGACCCCCTTGTAGCCACACTGAACCACGGGCGTTTGAAAGCAGCGCTTTCGAAGCGCCAGGGCCGGAAGCATACTAATGCTAATGAGGCGCTGAACATTCAGTTCAGCGCCTCATTAGTAATCTTCAAAATGGCCATTAGCATGGTCATTTCAAAGATTTGTGCAAGTGTAGCCACAGCCCTCCTAAATTGGCTGGTGGTTCCCTTCCCATACTGGCTGAGGGGTGAATGTAGAGGATTTTTGGATATTACCATAAAACAAAGCTGTGGAATTTATTCAAAACAAAAAAGCAGTCCAGTAGCACTTTAAAGACTAACAAAATAATTTATTAGGTGGTGAGCTTTCATGGGATAGACCCACTTCTTCAGACCATAGCCAGACCAGAACAGACTCAATATTTAAGGCACAAACAGCTTGTCTCTTTCTGCT
This sequence comes from Carettochelys insculpta, assembly GCF_033958435.1. NCBI lineage: Eukaryota > Metazoa > Chordata > Testudines > Carettochelyidae > Carettochelys > Carettochelys insculpta. The sequence continues at coordinate 145,707,543 of NC_134137.1, forward strand.
CTCCCTTTTCCTTATGCTTGCTCTTCCACCACCATCTGCATCCCCTCACTCTCCTCAAGCCTGAATTTAAACTGACAATCCCCTCCCCCAATATCTGACAGAAGTGACAGTTACATTTCCTCCCAATCCACAGCCTAGAAGGAGAGAAAGTCAACAGGGTCTAAGATTAATACTGGAAGGACTGCCTGACTTCCATAAGTCTAGTAGATCACAAGTTAAATATGAGTCAACAGTGTGATGCTGTTGCAAAAAAAGCAAACGTGATTCTGGGATGCATTAGCAGGTGTGTTGTGAACAAGACACGAGAAATCATTCTACCGCTCTACTCTGCGCTGGTTAGGCCTCAGCTCGAATATTGTGTCCAGTTCTGGGCGCCCCAATTCAAGAAAGATGTGGAGAAATTAGAGAAGGTCCAGAGAAGAGCAACTAGAATGATAAAAGGTCTGGAGAACATGACTTATGAAGAAAGGCTGAAAGAATTGGGCTTGTTTAGCTTGGAAAAAAGAAGATTGAGGGGGGACATGATAGCGGTTTTCAGATATCTTAAAGGGTGTCATAAGGAGGAGGGAGAAAACTTGTTCTTCTTGGCCTCTGTGGAGAGAACAAGAGGCAATGGACTTAAACTGCAGCAAGGGAAGTTTAGGTTGGACATTAGGAAAAAGTTCCTAACTGTCAGGGTGGTCAAGTACTGGAATAAGTTGCCAAGGGAGGTTGTGGAATCTCCCTCACTGGAGATATTTAAGAACAGATTGGATAGATGTCTATCAGGGATGGTGTAGATAGTGGTTGGTCCTGCCGTCGGGGCAGGGGACTGGACTCGATGGCCTCTCAAGGCCCCTTCCGGTCCTAGTGTTCTATGATTCTATGATTCTATGATCCTCTAATCTTCTCACACGGGCTGGTCAGTCGTCTGTCCCACGTGGCACTGCTCTCAGCTGGAAGAGATCAGTGTCAAGGCTGAAGGGACAGAATAAAGAAAGATTTTGCAAACCTGTCTAGGATTGCACATCACTTACATTTAGCGTGACACTGAGTCAAATTCTACACTTGTTCATACGAATGTGAATCTGGCATAACTATTAGGCTACATCTACGCTAGGGGAAAACTTCAAAATGGCCATGCTAATGGCCAAATGGCAGAATACTAATGAGGTGCTGAAATGAATATTCAGTGCCTCATTAGCATGCCGCCGACCACGTCACTTCAAAAGTGCCGTGCTTCACTCACGCGTGGCTCGTCTACACGGGGGGTCCTTTTCGAAATGACCCTGCAAACACCAAAATCCCAGCTGATAGGAATAAGGGAATTTCGACATTTGCAGAGGCCTTTCAAAAAGGAATCCCCCGGCATAGATGAGCTGCATGTGAGCAAAAGGTAGCACTTTTGAAGTGCTGCAGCTGGCACCAGCCCGATGAAGCACTGAATATTCATTTCAGCGTCTCATTAGTAGTCTCTGATTTGGCCATTAGCATGGCCTTTTCGAAGTTTTCCCCTAGTGTAGATATTGCCTCAGTGTCTTAATAGCCACAATGAGGTAATTCAGATTTGTATCAGGGTAATGCAAAGTCTTGTCAAGGTGTTAGTACAGAGTGAGTGCAAAAGTTCAGAGGTAAGAGGTACTCTGAAAAGCTGAAAAGATGTGGGACTTTCAATGTTCCATTATCCTTTCAAAATACAGATGTCTAACAACAGCGTGTGACTTCTGCTCACTGACACAGATGCAGCCCTTTGACTGCAGTGGAAACTCCACTGCTATACTCAAATGAAGCATTTGATTCTGTGCCAGGGTTGAAAAAACAAGCAAACTATATTTTATAGCCCTAACCTATCATTTTTGTTTGAATGTATAAGACAGGGGTGTTATTCATGTAGCAGTACTTATATAAAAGCTTCTACAAACATAGGATGGGTTCTAATTCTAGGTATTATACGGGTGCCTTATTAGTGAGAATTATTCCAGGGAATAGCCTGCTGCCTTCAGCTCACTGAGTGCTGAACTACTACTTCAGTCTACCACATGCTGAGTTGAAGTACTTCCCTTGCCCTCCCTGTCTTAGTTATTCACAAAGTAATATGCCAAGTTTGAACTTTACCGCCCATTTCGTCCCGACCTGCTGACTGGAGAGAAAAAGTTTACGTTAGTTAAACAGGAGTAGTTGGAAGTAACGGAACTGCACTGGCATTTTCAGTTCAGTTGTTAAAGGCATGCACCTGACTCCTCAGTTATTCAGAGTTCTTGTTTTGCCTTTGAAAAGTGATTTGTGTGATGATGGAAGGTGCTCTACAGGCTGAAGACCAGAGGTGGGGAAAGTACCCCAAAAGTTAGTTGAGTAAAAGTACAGGTGCTTGGTGGAAAATGTAATCAAGTAAAAAAGTCAAGGTTTCCTTCTGGAAAACTACTTCAGTAAAAGTACAATCAAGAAGCGATGCTTCTGTACTTTTATTCAGCTCTAGTTTTACTCAAGTAACTTTTTGGGTACTTTTTCCACCTTTGCTGAAGACTACGCCACTTTATCCACAAAACATACACAGCAGGGGTGGCATCACAGTAAGTTTACCCACACTGCTATGCGCCTCAAGATATTTATGTGCAAATGTTGTGGTGACCAAGGCCATGTAATCACTTGGCTGGGGAGTGGCAACAGCTCTGTGTGTGTGTGTGTGTGTGTGTGTGTGTGAAGTTACCTTGTCATAATATGATCTCTAATTTTACAGTTAGTCCCCTCAGAGTAGTCCAACGGTTAATTTCATTGCACCAAAGCATAGACTGTCAGTTGCATTTAATATCTGAACAACTTTTTCATCATTTCCACTCCTTTATCTAGTCAAATTCAATTCAGAGCAAGGTAGAACTCATACCATATTTTTCTTAAAGGACTACATTAAATGAGCAGACATATGAGTATTTTAACACTTTCTCCCCACCCTGTTGGTACTAAAACTCTGGAAATTGTTATTGCTACCTTACTATTGGTTGAAGTTGGGGTGTCATTGAGTACTCAGGTAAATGTGGCCAACATCTTTGAATATCAGGCATAAGGGCCAGGTTTTAAAGCTATTTAGATGTCTAAAGACACAGTTAAGAAGCCTAGTAAGAAATGATTTTGAAAGTTTCACTAGATACACCTTTAGTCACCTAACACCCTTTTTTAAACAAACTGATTCTAAGTAGCCCCAAGCTGAGGCACCCAGATGAAAGTACCTCTAATTAGGGATCACTTTTGGAAAATGTGGGGCCTCAACACCCCACCCTGGGCCACTCCCACCCCTTCCCCGCTCCCTCCCCAACCCCAAGCCCTACCCCTAGCCACCTCGCCAGCTAGCCTGTTCAGGGAACGCTGCATGGTATCACCTCTGCCCTCCCCTCCCCTGCACTAACCACAGCATTCAACCACTGCCTCCCTGTCTGCTGAACCCCACTGGCTGACTGGAGACCTCCTGGTCACCCACAGAGAACTGGAGTTCCGGAGGCTGGGAAGCAGCAGTGGAGTGCTGTGTGGTGGAGTGGGGGAGGAGGCCAAGGGGAGGCGATCTCCTGTGGCTGCTGCCACCCCCTGACCCTTCAGCAGAGGGTGGAGGTGAGCAGCTCCGATGGCACTTGTAGTCTTTGCCCTATTTGTGAAGCAAGTCCTGCTGGGACTGACAACCTTGCCCAAAGGCAGTTGCAGTTGTAAACATGTAAATTCTGGGCCTGGGATGTAAAGACCCAGGTTTTTCAGGGTGGCAAAGTAGTCCTTTAAACTTTGTGGCATGCTGTCTGGCTGCTCTGCAAACAGCCTGCCTGTCAAAGAGAAGGTTACCCATTGGCTGCTGAACCTCAGCGTAAGAGTAGCCAGGCAGCTCACCACATGGAGATAGCAGAAGGCATGGGGTAGGCAGAAGAGTCCATTGTGTCGGACTTTTCCTGGTAGGCTGCACTGGCTGCAGCCGTAACTTCACTGAGGATCGCTCAGAATTCTTGTCCAAGAAGGGGCTGGTGGGTGGCCACTCTTAACTGATGGCTGGAAGACAAGTAAACTTTGTGTCCAAAGAGATCTAGTCTCTTTGGCTATGCCTACACTACAGAGCTCTTTCGAAAGAAGCCCTTCCAGAAGATCTGTTGCAAAAGAACTTCTTTCAAAAGAGTGCAATCACACAGAAAAAAGCGGGTCAAAAGAGCAATCTGCTCTTTCGAAAAAGAGCATCCACACAGCCCCCGCTCTTCTGAAAGAATGGGCCAGGGACTGAAAAATCAGGCCCTATGAGGGCTGCTCTTTCAAAAAAAAGGGGCCTGAGGAGCATCTACATGTTTTCTTTTGAAAGAAGCCTTAGAAAGGGGGTGCTGTTCCTGAAACAGGAAAGAAAGAACAATTTCAAAAGGAGAGATGCATTCTTTCAATTTACTTGCAAAAAAACGCTTTTTGTGTGTAGACACTCCATGGGATCTTTCGAAAGAACCTACTAATGTAGATGCAGCCCTTGCCTTTCCCTATGGTTAACTCCCTTGCCCACCAGGAACTGCAGGCCAGATGGGACGAAAAGTACTCATGCCCCTTAGGAATCACAAAGTATTTACAGTCAGTGTTTTGGAGATGCGGGGGCAAGGAGGAGGGAAGCTACACAGCGCAGTGATGATTTTTCACATATGCTCATGAAGGGGTAAAGAGACCCTGGCAGGGGCCAAGGAGCAGTGAATGCCAAACAGGGAGTCCAACAGCCCCGGTTGGATGTGACCCTCTTCAATAGTTCCTGGTGCGCCTGTGTGTCATCCTGAGGAACCAGCTAAGAGGGCCACATCATAGCCTCATCTGGTGATGACAAGGATGATGCCAATACCGTGGCTGTTTCCCTGCATCCATTTGGAATTGGGGTCTTCTTCAGCTTCTTAGCTGAAGCCATAGAGAATTGATTGGTGCCAACTTGTAGATGGATCATAAGACACTGGGTGCTGAGCTGGACCATTCTTCCAGTGCTGGAGTGAGTGTTGACTTCATCAGGAGCATTTTAAGTCAGTTGTCACACACCTTTTCAGTCCTGGGTTTGAAGGTCTCACAGATATGACACTTGTCACTGATGTACCCTTTGCCCAAGCACCTAAGACAGCTAATATGAGGATCACTGATGGGCATAGATCATTTGTAATGATTTTCAGGCTTAAAACCTGTTTGAGATTAATGAAGACTTAAACCCACTATTAAAGATAACTAACTTAACTAAATACAACTAAATTATAGGTCCTGCAAAGTTCACAAGAATGGAGAAGAAATAATGCTAGCTGAAGCAACGGACATTGCAGTACCATCACTGGTGGCAAGAAGGAGCTGGAGAGGGGGCACGGTGACCAGGAGGTGCTCCTTAAACTGTGCTATGAAGGTACCATGCCAGACAGCACTGGAGCCATTTTCCTGCAGATACTGTTGAGGGAAAGACTTCCAGCACTGGTGCATGAGGCAAGCACACACACCTAATACGGAATAGACAAGAGCAAGCCCTCAAATAAGAAACAGCTGTATTCCACAGCTTAATGCGCCCTCCAGAGCTACCATATACGTAGAAAGACACAAAAATTAATTAATTAATTAATTAATTAATTAATTAATATACGTAGAAAGACACAAAAAATTAATGTGTCTCCAGGCAGTATTAGACAATGGAGATGCCCTTTCATTTTATACTGCCCAGCTATTAAGCCAGATTTAAACAGAACCATGGAGCAGTGTGGGAAAAAGCTATTGGAAAGTGTGCAGCTTTCCTTAAGAGGTCCTGGGAGCAGAGTTCTCCTCTGATGCCTTTGGGGGGGGTCAAGTCCCATGTCCCTTCTGCAGCCTTCTGTTGCTTCCAAGTGGAACATTCAGAGGAAATGCTTTGAGGTGACCCTCTCTCTCCATTCTGCAGACTTTGCTATGGGAGGGTACAATGTGGGCTCAAGAAAAGTCATAGCTTAGGGAAAAACATGACAGGAAATGAAAACACTCGCAAAGAGATTTAGCAGATTTTGATATAGTTTCAGCAGAGGGGCTAAGGAAGAGCCAACAGAGTGACTCAGTTATGTCTGACTTCCCATTGGGAAACATACAAGACCCTATAATCCTGTGTCTACACATGCCCCTTCCTTTTGAAAGGGGCATATTAATGAGCGGGTTCAAAAGATGCTAATGAGGCACTGCAACGCGTATGCAGCACCTCACTAGCATAATGGCAGCCGCAGTGATTCGAAAGTGCAGCTTTTCAAATCACACGTTGCCCGTGGAGACAGGACCTTCCGAAGGATCCCTCCCAGTTTTCAAAAGCCCTTCTTCTGATCACCAGATAGAAAGAAGGGTTTTCAAAAACTTGGGGGGGTCTTTTCGGAAGGTCCTGTCTCCAAGGGCAGTGCACGATTTGAAAAGCTGCACTTTCAAATTGCCACAGCTGCCATTATGCTAATGAGGTGCTGCATATTCATTGCAGTGCCTCATTAGCATCTTTCGAACCCGCTAATTAACATGCCCCTTTTGAAATTAAGGGGCACGTGTAGACCCAGCCTGAAAGACAGAGTGCCAGAACTAGACAAATGGGATTTTTTTTTAATACTCATTTCAAGCTGAAATGGAAGCAACTATATCAGCTGCTTCTTTGAACTTTGCTGGTGCTGCACCCAAGAAACCTCTGTGCCTCAGACTCACCCATCCCTCTTGTTATTGATCTGTCCCTCTACTTTGGATATACATTGTATATTTTAGATATCAATGTAGACACATAAAATTCGTTGGATAGTTTAAAAAAATCAGCTTTTGCTATGATCCACATGATCTATAAACAATAGACATCCGTGTGGCAAAATCTGAACTTTGTGTTAAACCCAGTTGACAAAAAATGAGTCTCTCTAGTTTATTTTTTAGCATTGGAATCAGGCAAGAAGTTAAAGAAAGCCAGTATTTCAAAGTTAGTTTTAATCAGTGCCTTTTTTGTAAAAAAAGGGGCCCTGGTACTCAGCTGGCTCCCCAACCTCCACCTCCAGCCGATCCTATGACTGGAGCTGCCGAGGTGCTAGTATTCTGTACCAGCAAGTGCTGCCATAATAAATGCACTGGTTTTAATTGTAAGCACTTACACTTTGTAGCTCTATGACCACAAAATCTCACCACTTGTTTGAAAACTGTTGATGTGATTTACAATTATTAGGGTTTCCTTTTAGTTCAGTAGTTTAATCTTGCAGCTGAACTAAAAATCTCCACTCCTTTCTGGGATAATTAAGCATTACATTTTACCCTGTCTCTTTTCCTGGTTCTCCCAGACTCAAAATCTTTTCCCTTCATGGTACAACAGCAACACCAGCTGAAGTTAATAACAAAAAAATCAGGTGACCTTACGCAAGAAAGTTAGTTAAAGTCAGCAAATTTTTTTTCTAGCTTTATTTTGTGCCATGAAACTGAAGACATGTTCCAGATTTGGTTTGTGCTGCCATCAGTTACGCACACACATAAGAAACACATGCACATATATGAATTAGTAGCTATTTAAAAGAAAAATATTTTCATGTGCTTGAACCAACACTCAACATCTCTCTCTGAAAAGTTGTTTAAATGTACCTGCTTCTGTATTTGGAAAGGGATACAAAAAGGAGGACTGGGTTTCTGTAGCTTTTTGCTATTATTGAACCTGAGCTGAGGTTTCTTCTATTGAATAACGCTGACAGCAATAAGTCTGAGATAGCTTTGCTAGAATTCTCGAGCTGACTAGTTGAAGCCATTTTCCTATTGTGTCTATGCACCATATGTCATCTATTTTTATAATTAATTCCCTTATCTATTATTTTTGGTTCGTTTCTACTCAAAGTCTGCATTTAACTATAAACAGCTGTCTATAAGCAGGAATCTGCTTCTATGACCACCCATTATAGTTACAATATAGTTTGACAGATTGATGTTGTTTCAGAAGCCCTAGCCAGTGGAAACTACAGAAAGGGATGGCGGGGTGGTGTCCATTAATGTAGTGTTCATGAAAGGAGCCAACCAGCCTGACAGTACCAGCGACTGCAGTCCTTTAGGCAGCTCTAGGGGGTCAGTCTTGCTCACCTTTACTCTGGTGGGTTATTCCTATGAATTTCATTGAGCTTATGCACCTGAATAAAGGCAGGCACTTTAAAATCCAATAAAAAATGCTACACAAGATCTAGGAATTATTAGGATCAACTATACAGGGATAGCCCTGCAGTGCTTACATGCTTTAACTCCGACCAAGAGGGATGCCCCTTTTGTTCATGGCTAAAAGTGAAGGTGCCTTTTCTGGGTGTGCTCACAGACTACCAAGCCCTCTCTCAAAGAGCACCAACCCAGCGATCAGATGATAACTTTGCATTGCTAATGATTTGGGTGGGACTCAAACTATTGACTCAGAAGTGTATGTTACATGAGCACTTGCCAGAACAAAATATTCTGGAACAAATTTTTAAAAATCATAGTTTTCTTTTGCAATTTCAACATTACAGGATGTGCTTTGATTGGTCTCTTAGTTTTGCCTGTATGTGTGGAAAAAAAAGCCCAAATTCAAGACCCTTGTGCAGACAATAGGATGTTTTGCCAGTGAATTGACTGGTACCCTTTATATTAATGACCCAAATATTCAAACCTAGATATCTGAAGTTAGTAGTTTAAAACCATACTTAGACCTGATCAACATTAGAAAAATTGCACTGTTTTAATTATTTTAAATTAATCTTGATATAATCATATGAACCTCTAATACAGATGTCCTTGAACCAGCTAAAACCTTACATTACTCTGTTTACCTACACTGAGGGAACATGGACACTTACTGGAGGATTGATTCATTCAAAGTCGATCTTTCGGGGCTCAACTGAGCACATGTAGTGTTGATGCACTAAATCAAACCAGCAGGGCTCTATAGTCAGCCCGGGTACTCCTCATTGTCAAGAGGAGTTAGGAAGATTGAGGGGAGAGTTTCTTGAAACTATCCCATCGTCCTCCCGCTGTGTGGACGGCCAGAAAAATTGATCTGTGAAATGTCAACTCCAGCTACACAATTGTTGTAGCTGGACTTGCATATTTAAGATCAACTCTTTGGCCTAGTGTAGACCTGGCTTGGGGTAAGCCAGAGTTATATGTCTAAGGAGCCTAAAGATATGTCAAGACAGCAAAGAAAAACACATTGCTGCCTGTTCTAGCCAACTCAGGCTCACAGGGGATGGGTTGTCAGGCTATATTCACTACTGTGTGAACTTCTGGGCTTGGGATGGAGCCCAAGTTCTAAGATGTTCCCACCTTTCAGGATTCCAGAGCTTGGACTCCAGTCTCAGCCTATAAGTCTACATGGCAATGGAACAGCTCCACAGCCCAACCTGCAGCTGCAGGCGTACCCTTAGGCGAATTGAAAATCAACAGGGCTTGGTTCCTACAAGCCCACATCACGTTTGAAAATGCTCCTATGTCAATTAGTTATTTGTAAAAAGTTTAAACCCAATAATGATCATAAAAATCACTGACATTTCTGGGATTTTATTTATAATCAGGACTACAACAAAAGAGCAAAACAATTGCACTACCTTTGCTTAGCTTTTTATTCCATCATTATGGCACAAGATAGAACTTCAAGACAGCATCACTGAATAAGTCTTCCAACTTCATTAAAATTAAGGCTAGCATGGTTTATAAAATTTTTATAGGCTACATTTTCCCTTATGTGAAAAAAAAAACCTCTTAAAATACTGGAGTACATTGCCACCTGTTGGTCATAAACACTTTTGCAGTTTAATAAAACCAGAACTTGTGTAACAGCACAATTTAACAATGTAACATAAAGCTATTGAAGGAAAAAAAATATTTCCCCAAATTTTGGCACAATATTGATGCAAAAAGCGGTGAACTTCTCCAAATGTCATATTCATGTCTAAAACACTGTGGGTGAATCCTTTACAAAAATAGGGATAAATTCTCATCATTTTGATTGCCTTGTTCTTTGTTGTTTAAAAGGAAAAGCCATATCTCTTTCTGTTACATGCCAAACATAGATCTTTTAAAAAATTTGGTTTCCAGTTGATTGCTTTACAATAATATATAAAAATCATACATTATAAATATATATTATATATTATATACTGTATATATAAGACTGTAGTTGATCTAAAATGGGAGGGTGAATTTTTGCACACAGTCTGTTAGTTTGGTTTTAGGCACAACCCTTCTCTTGCTTGATTAGCTGAACTGCTTCCTAACAGAATCTAAAAAAAATATTCTTTTATAACATTGTATCAAATTTTAATTTTGTTTACAAACATATTTATAAGAAAAATACTTGGTAAATAACTTCTCCCTAGCGTGCTACAACCCTTATAAAATATATGGCTTTTCATGTTTCATTCTATTTTAGTGTTTTTACAGGCAGTGAACAGAATGACATTTCCCCTCATTACCAAGTTGTTTAAAAGCACAGAAACCAGCTTGTGCACTTTCTATAGAATTCCACTGTATATGATTGGTAGCATAAGTAAAGTTCAGTGAGTTTTTTTAAAAGCAGTCCTGACTGACTACTTGATTGTCATCTGTATCCATACACATAATATATGATTATCATACATAACCCAGGCTATACAATCATCAGATCGGCAGACATATAAATACATCTTAGCAACACCAAAGCAATAGTTTTATCTTGCACACAGTTTATGAATACACAGTTGTTAAGACTGAAATTTTCATCTCATTTTTCTCTCCTAAAAGCTTGCAAGGAAACAGAAACATACGGCATTTGTAAATGGACTGCTTGACAGTGCTACTGAAGATTTAAAGTGAACAAGATTTTTAAGAAATTATATGAAATTTACTTGGTATATAACATTAAGGTTTCCAATGTCACTATTCCTTTCCTATTCAAAAGAAGCACAGGCTGGGGTGGCAGGTTTCTGTAACGGACTGATCATACAAGGGTTTCAGGAAGGGCATCTGGGTTGTCAGCTGACAAAAGCTCCCAGATTTGCCACCGCTCTTTTTGCCAATCATCCCAGTCCGGCTCTGATGCATTTTTATTGTTCTGATTCTTGGCTGGAGTGGAATAGCTGTTACCCATTTTGTTCTGTGTAGCCTGCCACTGCTGACTGGAAGTGGATTGGTCAGTTGATTCAGTTGTTGGTCCTTCTGTTGCTGTGATCCCCAAACTTTTTTCTGGTCTTTGAAGTCTCCACAAAGAATGCACTGGCGAGGAGACAACTGATCGCTGGGACAATGCAGAAGTCTGTTTTTTGGGGCCAGGGTAAGGGGGAGGGGGCCTCTCTTTTCTACTTATATCTTCTTGCCTCAGGTGTGAAGGTTTAGCTGTTCTTGGCAAGCACCCCACATTTGAGTCATGCTCTGTAAGGTCCTCTGTGCTACTTAAAGTCAAATGCCGCTCAGACCTTGAACTGGACTGGTCTGAATTCCTCCTGCCACCTTCGATTTGTGGAGTGCTGCACACACGAGACACTGGGGGATGCGGTCTACATTCAGGAATGGCAGCAGTAGTCTGACTCCTTCGGATTACTTGCTTTCCAATGTCCAATTCTGTGGAACCACCCTGCCACCGAGGCCAATTCAGTGATAGGTTCCCTTGGGATAGAGAGCACCGGGCTGGTTGTAATGAGCTGCTTTCATAAATGTTTCCATATGAAGCTGAGAAACAGAATAAGACAGAGAACATCAATATGACACAGTGACATTTACAAGTTAGCACTGACATGTTGCATTATAGTGGCAAGACCAGTGTTAGATCTGTATTATTTAAATTGTATCTCTGATACAATAAAGCTGGTGGCTTTCACACTTTGCACTCACATAATGCTATACAACTTCAAAGTGCTTCAAAGGCATTAACTATACAATTCTCCTGTGAAGTAAGCAGATGAAAGAAAAACTGAGGACAGGAAGTTAAATGATTTGCCCATTGTACAGAAGGAATTAGAGGAGTCAGTATTCGAATTCAGGCCCTCTGCTTCTAAGGCCTGTGTTTAACCCTTAGCACAAACAAAACCCAAAGATAGTAACAGCAACGAAGGGTCCTGTGGCACCTTATAGACTAACAGAAAAGTTTTGAGCATGAGCTTTCGTGAGCACAGACTCACTTCATCAGATGCTGGTCTTGGAAATCTGCAGGGCCAGGTATGATTTCCAAGACCAGCATCTGATTAAGTAAGTCTGTGCTCACGAAAGCTCATGCTCAAAACTTTTCTGTTAGTCTATAAGGTGCCACAGGACCCTTCGTTGCTGTTACAGATCCAGACTAACACGGCTGCCCCTCTGATACTTGACACCAAAGATAGTAGAGTCTGACTCTCTCTAATCTGTAACTCTCTCATCTGGCAACATCCATTCCATGATTTTAATTAGCAAGATGACCACTTAGCATGGGCGTGCCCAAGTTTCCTGTGATCCCATAAAGTTTGTTTACAGCCACCAGTCCTGGCTGTCAGTGTTTTGTGCTGTTATTTAACTATAATTTACCCCTAAATGTCTTCAAAGAGCCCAGTAAGCCATGGAAGTGTTGGTAATGCTGCTAAACAATATCGCCCTCCCTTGTTCGGGCAAATTCTCTTGTCCGGCACTAATCAGGTCACAAGGGTGCTGGACGAGGGAGGTTCAGCCTGTATTAGAATGAAGCATTTCAATGCAAAGAAATGAAGGCAGACACTAAAAAGACAGGATACACCTGGGCAGAACTGGAAAAGATGACCCAAGATATGGGATGCTGGCGAATGGTTGTCAATGGCCTATGCACCAACATGTAGGAGTGGAAATGAAGACCTTTGCTCTTGTGCATGCATCTGTTTCATTCTATGTACCAAGAGCATGTATGAACATACTTAAACCTTTGTAGACTGGGGCCTAGAACATATTAAAGAAATGTCATACCTGTCATGCCTGGATGTTTGGAGCCACTTTTCAGTGTTGAATGCCAGGTGCCCCAGATATTGAAATGATCTTCTGGAACATCTACAGAAGTATCAGAAGATGAAATGATTCCTTATATGCACAGAATGGAAATGCATGAATGGAACAATAAATAAGCTAAAGGTAAAACTTTATCCAGCACAAAAGATAAAAGAGCTGGGCAACCATAGTGATTGCTGGATTTCCTGTACACCAGGGACAAAGAGACAAATCTTGTTTGTAATCATTTAAGCTCAAATCTTGCATATGGAAAACACCCAGGAGCTTGCCTGGAGCTCATTGTAGGACTGGAGCCTTCCTTAAGTTTATGGACCCCCTGAACGCAATGGGAAAAAAAAAACCTGCATAAGAAAATCAAAATTTAACCAGAAAAAAAAGTTAACTTGCGTGCTTCCGAAATGAAAAGCGTGACAAAGCCCTCTCAGCAGCCAGGAACTGGGGAGACCAACAAACGGGAAAGGAAATTTGCAAGAACATGTTGTGATATTGGGAAAAAGGCAGAAGAGGGGGTACTGCCTTGGAGAGACAGAAATACAAATGCAGTATTTGGCTTTACCGACCCGGATATAGCAGACCTCAGGAAAAATGGACCTTGTTGTTCCCTAAGTCTGCTTAACTGGGGCCCATAAAATCCTGAATACCCACCTGCCTCACCCCCACCCTCCCAATTGACATACCGCTGCAGAGCCAGAGCTGCCGCCTCCTCTCCCAGAGTCGCCATATGCTCCTCCCACCGGGGTGGTGCACTTACGTGGGCAGATGGCATGCGTATGTGCCCCACTGCTGGTGGGCCGAGTGTGTGGCAGCTCCAGAGGCAGCATTGGCTCTTCCAAGTGGCAGTGGCGGCAGTTCTTGCTGCCATGTGTGGCAGGGCGGCCAGTCACCATGTGGCTTTTTCTGCTGCGTGTGGTAGGGCTGCCAGCCATGGCAGGAGCCTTGCTGTCATGCACTGAGGGGCCCCCAGCTGCAGTGGGACCCCCAGCAGTGGTGTACCTTTTGCTGCCACGTGCAGTAGGGCGTTCTGCCATGGTGTGGCCTTTGCTGCCACATGTGGTGGGAACCTTGCTGTCGCATGCAATGAGGCCCCCAGCAGCAGCAGCAGTGGACTTTGGTGGCTTGTCCCATGGTGGTAAGTACCGGGCATTTTGGGGATGGTAGTGGAGGGGCTGGTGGGGCCTGGTGGGGATGGGTAATAGTAAACCCTCTGATTTAACAGACACCCCTCCTGCCCATTAGACCACTAAATCAAAGGTTTACTGTAGTAATTAGCAATGGGTATATAAAGTGTACAATGTGGTGATACATCAAGAGATGATGATGTCAAGTAGTTATGCTGTAATATCTTGCCATATCAAGGTACTGATGCTATATAATAGCAGGAGATTGAATCTGACCATGATCATTCTGTGACTTTTTGCGAATTAGTTTGACAAGAAATTCTTCATAATGGATTACCATTATTGTACAGTAGAGTCTCAACATTCACGAACTTATTCAATTATTCATGAGCAGCCGCTTCCCCAGGACTCCAGGGCAGGGAGCACCAGCAGCCGCTGCTTCCCTAGGGCCCCAGGCAGGAGCACTGGCACCCGGGCTCCAGGTGGGGAGCAGCTGCTATATTCACGAACTTTAACGTTCACGAGGGTTCTTAATATAGAACTCTTGTGAGTGTTAAGACCACACTGTACACACAAATCTCTAGAACACATCTGATATGACAAATTAGCATATAATTTCCCTTTTTAAGCCTTATTGGAGACATGATCAGGGCAGCCCTGTAACGTACTGGGATTTTTTTAAAGTGCCTAAATGAGGTAGAGACATCGACCTCCCATTGATTTCATTGGGAGCTAGGCACTTACCCTGTTTAGGTGAGTCTGAAAATCCATCTGGCCACCTAGATGCATTTTTAGGCTTCTAAGGCCCTTTGAAAATCAGGCCACCTATCGCTACATTTCTTCAATTTACCCATCAAGCAGTCTGCAATTTTTATATCAAGAGGTTTTTGAGTGCTGGTAGCCTGCCACAATTGCAGCCTGAATGGTAGTCCTTCACGGAAATAATCAATCAAATGGAGTTTATAACTTGAAAGGGTGCAATGAGCTGAGGGTGCCAGCTTATTACAGAAACAAGCAGTAATGCCCTGTGACAGCATTTCTCCACATGTGGGGAACACCTCTTGGGAGATGGGAAGGACAGTGGCAGTGCGAGGTTCCCCCACATTGTTCTGCTAGCATGGGAAGACTCAGGAGAGATGTGTGGTGGGTTTAACTTTCCTAAATGGCAACTTCAGCTTCCAAGAGTTTGGGAAAATGCCACATTATAATTGTACAAATGTAGCCTAATGGTGTGAGGCAGCCAGCAGAGCTCACTGATGTGAGCAGAGCCTTATGACCCAGGATGGAAGGGAAGGTGCCAGCTGTTCTTTACAAAAATAGTCTATTGCTCCATTACATTAATCTGAAGCACATCACTCTTCACCATTCTGGAGATACACATCTCAGAGAAGGGACCTTGGGAGGTCATTGAGTCCAGTCCCCTGTCCTCTTGGCAGGGCCAAGCACCATCTCCCCCTACCCCTTAAAAAAATCTAATTGCCCCAGGTCTCCCACAAGGATTAAACTCACAGCCCTGGGCTTAGCAGGCCAGGGCTCAAAGCACTGAGCTATCCCTCTCACCCTCTTCTAGTGTGCAGGCACCATGGTGTCACATATCTAAAAACAGAGGGTTAGTGTAATGCTTCACGGCCAGCAAATAGTGAATCCTCCAGTATGTGATGGGGAGGGCTCCACAGAATGCGATATGGGTCCATTTTGTTAAAATCATGGATCAAGTACTGCAGGGGGAATCACACGGTTGGATAAATAGGTTTTAAGAGGAAACAATAAACATACAACAAAACGCAACATTTCCCAAGAAGCAACATGAGACAGACGGCATCCAGTGAGAAAAATAAGCATTACCTTTCCCAACCCATGATCCAGGTGAATTCTCTCTTGATTTAGATTGCATGTGGCTACCCAACATGTACTGTTCAGGTACCTTGCACAGCTTATCTGAACTTAGGGCAACATCATCTTGCATTGCCATCAGCGACCGTTCAGACAGTACCGGTGAGTTGTTGTCATAAGGGGAGACATCTCCACTTGAGGCTTTGTTGGAGTCCGTGGAAGAATGTCTCCCTCCTACAGAGTACGAGCCTTCTGACTGCAGCATCTCAAGGCTTCTGACAGAATTTAATACAAAAATAATTGTTAATGAACAGAGTTCTGAGTCCATTAGATACAGCTGTCTTTTGACAACACAAAGGAAGGAAGTGATTACAGCTGCTGAAATGAAAATACTTTACAAGCAATAGGGAGACTTTTCCACAAAATCAGGGGATTAAAATTGTTGCCACAAAATGACCAGCAGAGGCCAGTAAACTTCAATGGATGTTGCAATTCAAAACAAAAACAAAAATCTGTACAGCTCAACACTGGGGGGGGGACAAAACAAAAACACATTGAATAGATTCCTTATGTTACCTTGACCATTTTGCCTGTAGTGAAGTGAATTTTGAAGGTGACAGATCTGTTTGGTATTAGGCAACACGTCACAATCCCCCCCCACCCCTTCCACTCAGAGAAACAAAGAAGTATGTCAAGCTGATCTCTCTCATGGTATGAGAAGGATTTCATTCTGAAAAGAAAAATATAACCTACGCAGAAACACACATGATAGTTTTAAAGCTTTTAGCACCATTTTATCTGTCTGGCACAACAATGTATCTTGCCATTTTATTTGGGGGAAAAGATGAAAAAGTACAGACCAGGCTGTTAGATAAACATCAATTTTACAAACATTTTGGGAACACTGTTACCCCAATTTTATGAAGGTTTTCAGTGCTGTGATTTATTATTTGTGCTGCAGTAGCACCTGTGGATCCCAACAGGTATCAGTTACCCAATGGGCTGGGTACCAGGCAAAAAATCCCTACCTCAAAATGATTTTGAATAAGAGATTTTGAGAGTGATTTAGAAAATCAGGGATTAGATGTACACTACAGCAACCTAATAGGAAGTGTGAAAAACAGGGACAGGTAGTGAAGGGTAACAGGTGACTGCATAAAACAAAGACCAGAATATTGGTACTGTTCTTATAAACTTAGGGCGTTGGGTTACCCTAAGTACATAGGGCAGGTCTCTGAAGCCTCATAAAAAGCCATTAGGTGAGCCTGTATACAATTCTGTCTCCATACCCTATTTTTTGAATTTTTCTTTCCTAATTTTTATTATCAGTTACATTTACCTGAAAACTAGATCTTTGTCCTTTAGAAGCTCATCTTTTGCTGTCTAGAGTCCTTTGCTTGACGCTTCTGCTCTTAATTTCCTTGTTTTGCCCATTTGACCTTTACTTTGCCCTATTTTCTTATTTTTTGCCCTTAATACTCATTTGGGTGCAGGGTTTGTGGCTCCTGCCATCTTTAGTTGATGGGGTAGGCCTTTAGTTTTAGGCAGTTTTACAAAAGGTAGAAGCTCATCTCTTCCTCTAAGTTATTCCCCACCTGAGATTAGTCTTCTTTTCTTGACATATTTAGCTTCCCTATAAATAAACAGGATTCCATATCAGCTCAGACTTGTGAGGATGCTGAGAAGGCCAATAATATATCAGGGTTCAAAAAAGAACTACAGTAAATCCTCGATATAATGGACTAATGGGGGAAAGGGGTGTCCATTAAAACAGGAAGTCCGATATATCTGAAGGTTTACTCTGAGAGTGGCAGCTTCTCTGGCTCTGAGCTGCCCATACACTGTGCTGCGCATCGGGGCTTTTCCTGGCTCTGAGCCACCCATGCTCAGAGCAGGGCACAGGGGCTCCTCAGGCTTCGACCTGAGCTGTGGGAAGGGGAGAGACCTGGCAGCACCGGCTCTCCCAGCTGTGGCCAGGGATTCCCTGGGCTGCGGCAAGCCTATTTTCTTTGCAGGAAGGATAGCAGATGTCCATTATTACTGATGGCCAGTAAAGCAGGGTCTGCTATATTGAGGGCTTACTGTAGATGAATTCATAGATGATGGGCAGGGACGGTATCCCTAGCCTCTGTTTGCCAGAAGCTGGTAATGGATGACGCATGATGGATCACTTGACGATTGCTTGTTCGGATCATTCCCTTTGGAACACCTGGCATTGGCCACTGTTGGAAGACAGATTACTGGGCTAGATAGACTTTTGGTCTGACCCTGTGTAGCTGTTCTTATGTTCTTGTGAAGTGCTGAGTTTGTTGAAAATATCAAACACCTCACAGAACCAAATCCAAAGAGAGGACCTTGGCTTCAACTGACTAGTAAGCATCAGAAACAATGATCATCTTTCCAGATAAGTGACAAAGTACAAATTGAATTAGGAAAACAAAGAATATATACAACACGCTTTAGACCATCTGAAATTCCAGGTTAACATGCAAATGTATCTCTCCTAGATTCTGGGTTTATTTCAGGGGACCTGGTCTACCAAAGTGATACAGGCTTAGTAAGTAACATTTCAAGTTGGATTCTTTCAGTGCAACTTTAGAAGCCCAAAACTCCAAAACTCAAAACAGATACACTAAAAGGAGTTGCTCTTATGTTTTATTCACACTCCCTCTCTTTCTATGGAAGCAACTACTGAGTGTTGATCTAAAATTAATTCAGCTACATCTAGAAACACTTCCCTGAGCTAAATTCAAACTTGAAATTAACTCACACCCAGCAAACAGGGCTACTAGTTGGCTTGGTAGTGTTATCTCAGCACAACTTAGGCAGAGCTCACCAGGATTGTGGCTTCATCATTCTAGAAAGAAACATTGCAGATGTTGCCAAGTTTTATTTTTTTAATTGTAGAGTCCTAAGGAATTATGGGATCTGGTGTACATGAAGCCTGCAACATCAATGTACACCAAATATTCCTCCCTCCTTTCCCCCATCCCTCCCTCAATTCGCAGGGCAGGTCTACACTAGACTTGAAAGTTGATCCTGGACACACAATTCCAGCTACAATAATAATGTAACTGGAATTGACTTATCTAGGACTGACTTATCTGTCTGTCCTCACTAAGGGAGGTCAACCTGAGAAACTCTCCTAACGACCTCTCTTAGTCCTGGCAATAATAAGGAGTATAGTGGTTGACTGTCAATCCCTGATAGTTCAGTTTCGCATGTCCCTACTAGGCGCATATAATCAAACCCCAGATGATAGACCTTGATGATATCGATCTCCCAGAAAGAGTAGACGTACCCTGACAAACCTGTGGGGGTGGGGGGGTGAAAGTGGGAAACAGAATTAGACAAGTAGCAGAAGATTAAGCAATATATCAATTTCAGAAGAGGAATAAAAAAAGCCCGAGAGACATGGGCAAGAGTTTGGCTGTATTTTCTGTCACTGACAATTTGTACCTTCCCATTTCCAGAGAGATGGAAGTGTTAAATGTATTGTAAGCAATCGAAGGCCTGATTCTGAAACACTTATGCTAAACATGAAGCATGTGAGTTTTATCACTGAAGCCAGTGAGACTATGCACATGTGTAAATGTTTGCTGGATCAGGGTCTAATTACGTAAGATATGGGAAAAAAGGTTATACATCCACTTAGCTATGGCAAGGTAACACAAGAAACAGCATGGATGGCAAGGGAAAGCAAATGATGTGAACACATAATTTTATTTATATGTAAAAGCCATATAATGTCTTACCTTGAATGATCTTTGTTATATTTACCTCTTCTTGATAGACTCCCTGATAAAAACTTACTTAAATGGAAACTGTCAAGTTTGGAAAGGTCCAAATTTTCACTTTTCTAAAAAATTCCTTCTACAGTAGCTGTTAACAAACCCATGTAATTATTTACATATGCTCTTGCTTTCCAAATCAGTTCTTAAAGGATTGTTTTTCACAATTAAAACAAAATGTTTACATGCCAGAAAAACCTATACTAACCCAGAGTATGAACAAATAGAAAATGAAGAGCACTTTAGTGGTGGAAATTTACTTTTCTGCTTCCAATGATTTCGTAAAAAAATATTTAAAATAGGAGTTGAAAAATATCTTAAACAATGTTCTATCTGCTATGCTATAAACAAACAGCAAACTCCTGAATACTCTCAAAGTTAAAACTTCCAGATCTGTTTCCCCTAAAATAATTCCATTAATAAGTGGATGTTTACTACACTGCAGCATTTACTTTCAATTTGGCAGTTTGGACATTCCTATACTTAAGTTGGGGAATGAGGATGTTATCTACCTGTAAATTAAGGTTCTTTGAGCCACATGTTCCCTATGTATATTCCACTGAGGGTTTACACATGCAATGAATGTGGATCTGGAAATTTTTAAGGTAGTAGCATCTGTTAGTCCATGGATGCCTCCTGGACTTACCTCCTGGTTTTGTCTGAAGTGATAAAGGTTGGGGTGGTCCAACCTCATCATGTCTTCAGTTCCTTCTCCACTATGAACTGAAGAGATCTGCAGCAGAGGGGAAGGAGAGCAGGGAGTGAAATATAGATGGAGACCACATGTTGCGGAGAGGGGCTGAGGTCAAAGCCTGGGGTCTCATGGAATGGGCCCTCACACCAGGGGGTGGAAGAAATCCCGACAAATGATAGTGTGTAAAATCCACCTAGAGACTTTCTTTGTAGAGACTGCCTGCCACATAATCCTCTTGGGTATTGCAATAAACAGTTTGTAAGATTTCCTGATTGTTTCCTGGTTTCCTATTTTCTGCAGCTAGAAGGCCAAGGCCAGACAGATGTCGAGAGATTGAAGTCATCACAAGAACATAATGATGATCATAGTGGGTCAGCCCAGAGAGCCATCAAGCCCAGCATTCTGTCTTCTGATAGTAGCCACTACCAGGTGCTCCAGAGGGAATGAACCGAACAGGTAATAATCAAGTGATTCACACTAATTATTCCGCTTCAGAGGTCTGAGGCTTTGCAAAGAAACCAGGTCAGATTATTTGGATCAGATGAAAGTGAGATACGACCTCTGTCAGAAACTTGGGATGCAGGGACAAGCAGACTTCATCCTGATGTAAAGTGGTGAAAGAAGGGTCTGCCATCACAGCCCCGAGTTCATCTAACCTTTGCACCAAAGTGACAGCCACAAGGAAGGTGACTTTCATGGAAAGGAAGGAAACAGAACATGAAAGACATTGGATCAAAGGGCTGTTTTATTAATGTCAACAGATCTAGGTGAAGATCCCACTGGGAACGGAGGGATATGTGCACGAAAGTTCGCAAGGGTGGGAAGGTTTTGACGAGGCCCTTGCTAAAGCAAAGAACAGACATGCGAATAAAGAACGTCCTTCCGTGCTGGGGTGGAAGGTGCTAATAGCTGCAAAGGGCCTTTGAGAGAGTTGAGGGTGGCACCGTACGCCTTCAAGGACAGAAGGAAATCCAAAAGGAGAAGAATCTCTACTTCTTTTTGGGAAAGCCTTTTCTATGGGGCCATAAGGTGAAGTGGTTCCAACTGGCCTGATAAGAACACCTGGTGGACTGCTTCCTGTGCTCAGGATGGTGTCTTGCAATTCTGATGATTATAGGGACCTTGTGGGGTCCAGAGTTGATTTTTCAACATTGATGCTGATCCTCAAAGAATGAAAGAAGTCTGAGCAACATGGAGGTCAAAATCCAGGCATTGTCCGAACCACATTGCTAGAAGCCAGTCATCGAGATAAGGAAATACAAGCATCCCATAATGCCTGGGTTAGGCCACCATGATGGAAAAAAGAGTGAAGACCCCAGGAGCAGTGGTGAGTCCAAATGGCTGGACCCTGTATTGAAAGTGCTGAGGGCCTACTATGAACTTCAAGGACCACCTGTGTTCCAGACGGATGTCTAAGTGAAAATAAGCATCCTGCATATCAAGACGCATAAACCACAGCCTTTCTTCTAATGATGGGATTATGGCAATTAAAGTACATCTTATCCTGAAAATAATGTCAACGTGGATGTAGAAGCTCCAGAAGGCATGAGAACCTTGTCTCTCCCAGGGCAAATGCTTCCTAGAGCTCAGGTGCTTTTCCCAACCTCCCCAGAGTCAAGGGGAACCAGAACAGAAGCAATGGTCTTCCCAGGAACAGCTGACTCTCCAGCTCTGAGGGATGCCAGTGTTGACTGTTTTTACAGGTCCACAGTACACCAGTGGATCTGTTGATTTATGCAACTTCTTTTCATGTTTGTAAGCTTTAGTGTGTGCTCCATCCCTATGACTTGCAGAAGGAGTCTCTCCTTCCTTAGGCTTAGAAGAGAGCTTACTGATATGCTACATGCATGCGTGATGCCAACAGATACAGGTTGCTGGCACCAGGGATAGAACCTGCAAGCAGAAGGTCTAAAGCCCTGCACTGTACCACAGGAGCTAAAGGCCAGCTGGCTCTCAGCCAAGGCTGTGGAGCAGAGACTTCAGTCACCCCAGACGAGGTCTCAGTGCCTCTGGGTACTACTTGCTTCCCTGGGCTGAGGAAGCGCATCCCAAACGTCTGAGACCTTCCAGCAGTTCTTCCCAGCCAATGCACCAGTTGTAATGCTGTAAAGCTGTAAAGCAGAGACTTCACTCATCCCAGATGAGGTCTCAGTGCCTCTGGGTACTACACATGCTTCCTTATTTCCCGACCCTGTGCACTGTGTCCATAGTTGTGGTACTGTCAATGCTGACCTTGGCGTCCCTAGTTTAAGATGCACACCTGGCAGCCTTAACCTGATGCACAGAGGGGTTGCCCAATCAGGGTCCGACTGACGTCTCAGGGTGACTTCCATTAGGTGCTTCTGGAGGCAGGGAGCCTAGCCTTCTCAGGCATAGCAGGGTAGGGACTGAAAGATACTGTACCTGAATGAAACGCGGGCTTCTCCCAAGCAACAGGGGCAGAGCTGACATTCATCACTGGTCAAGAATAAATGCAGGTAGGAAACACAGATTTGAAAGCTTGCAGTTTTCAGCATAGTCTAATATCCACGTGTGAGTACAGAAGGTAAAAGTGAGAAGGGCTGCATAGAAAACAAAACTCCCCCAGGAGGAACCCTCTTCTTAATCCTAAAACTAGCAACGTACTAAAAACTACCATAAAACAACAAAAGGAGTAAAAAAAAAAATTAAAACTAATTGTGCAATGGTATGTTTTTAAAGCATGTCACCTGCAAGAAGACAACAATAGTTCCAACCTAGAGAATGCAGTAGTAAGAAGGAACTGGAGACTGCACTGCCCTTTATCACCTTTATGAAACCATGAGGTGGGCCAAGACAGCATGTGCAGACCAACTACTGCTTTAAAAATCTTCCACTCCAGGTGCATGGTACATATATGTAAACCCTCGGGATATGTCTACACTAGTCATAGAAAGTCAACTGTGGATATGCAGTTTTATATTTGCAAATTGCATAGCTAAAATTTATGTATCTACGTTCGACTAGCTTATCTGTCTTTGCAGGGGAAGGTTGACAGGAGAGTTTCTCCCATTGATCTCCCTTACTCCCTGCATCTCGTGAGGAGTACAGGGGTCAACTGTAACTCCTGAGAGCTCACTTTCATTCATCCACAAAATTGAACCCCTGAAGATCGACCCTGAGCAGGTCAACCTTCCGCGGTAGTGAAGATAACCCTTCAGTACAATACAATAGGAACCATCAGTCGAAGAAGAAACGATAAAATACTGTGACGGATTTAACTACTGCTTGCACCAGTTTAAAGACCCCTGCTATTTTAGCTTTGCTCCAGCATTACAATCTTGGCTATATTATAGTTCCTGAAGTTAAATTAACATGAAAAACACACTGTTACATAAGATAAGTGATTAAATGATTACATGTTTTCATGCTTGATATTTTAAACAGATTTTTTTTTTCTATTGCTCTGTGCTGGGGAGCCTCGTAAAAGAAAACATGCAAAATAAGTATGACACAGGTACATCACATGAAGGAAAGGCAGATTATGAAGTATTAAAGAGACAATAAGAAGACTCTTGATTATTAAAGAAGGATGGGTAATGGCAATCCCTGTAAAATTATCATCTGCAAGTTATGAAGTAGGTGAAGGAAGGGATAAGAAAAATAAAGCATAATAAACCATGACATAAAGCACAATGTAGAGGCTGTACTAAAACAAGGACACAACAAGCATCACGTCCAAGCTTTGAAAAATGATCTACCACAGACTAGTTCCAAAACACCATTTCAGGTTCCAGAGCAAAACATGAAGTGGCATTAAAAGGAGCCTCATTCATTTCCTTGAGGGAACTGATGTCCTTCTAAATTTATGTAACATCACCCAGATACTGCTAGGATGGCTGAATTATAAATACTACTGCTAATAATAATAATAATAACAACAACAATAACAATGATGAAAATGAATTGCTCTATTGAGGATCCATTCTTATCTTTCCCCTCTTATCAAGGGCCAGAAAAGCAGAAAAATCTAGGCACGGTGCCAGTCTAGTGGGGAGGAATCTCTCTCTCTCTTTCCCTGTCTGTGTATAGTTCAAATCCAACAACCAAGAATCATCACAAATATGATCACCTTCTGCTAGAAGTGCAACGCACAATTCTCTGAGCTTGTCTTCTCTAATATAAACACATAACAACAGATATAAAAACACGCTATGAAAACAGGCACACTGCACAGGCCTCTTTCTTTGGGGAGAGGATGATTGAATAAACGTGTCAGAAGTGCAGCCACGTGGCCTAATGCACTTAGAGGCACTCGGATAATACAGTGATGACTACAGTATGAAAACCCACACAGAATACAATAGATAATAAAATTCTAAGTATTTTAGGAAAATCTATATTCCAATTCCAGCTGGAGAGGGATGGTATACTTAAAATGAAGCCTTTTATCTCTATATCATAGATTACTATTAATTAAAAACCATTACCTAAAAAGAAGTTCAAGCAAAACAAAAACTGATCATTTTCAAATATTTCTGTTCTATGATGACTACTTACACATGGAAAGCAACAAATATTCTTAAGGCACAACTTTTATTGATAGGTAATTTAGATGTGGTTCACTTTGCAGTGGGAGTCCCAAGTTTCATCATCATCTACTCAAGGTACAAAAGTGTCAAGAAAATTATCCACAACAGACAATGTGGTAATTAGTGCCATATTAACAGTAATCAGCACTTCTCAACGTCCAACCCTATTACCTTTCCCTGATGTTTCATACAAGATACTCAGCTCTTAAGGGAAGGGGAGAGCCAAACTCCATTTGTCTACCTTTGAGAAGGAAAACAAAGAGATTGCTATGTTATTGCTAAAACAGTGTCAAGAAAATTTATAGCGGTATTAGAAGTACAAGTGTGGAGATCTGCTCCAGTACATACATTAGTACTAGTATTCTCAGGACAATTTGCATGAGACTAAATGTTGAAGTTGTTCTCACACACTATGCTATGAAAGCAACTGATTTCTTTGCTGCTGAGGCTTGTCTAATTATTTATTGTGGGATAAGTAAAGTTTTCCATCCTATGGATCCTAACAAAAATCCATACTCAAATACAGGTTGAGCCTCTCTCATCCAGCACCCTCGGGATCTGACCAGTGATGGATGAGAGAATTTGCTGGATCACGGAGGTCAATAATGTCTAGCACATTACCAATACTTCCACAGCTTACTGGGCTCCTAGAAGACATTTAAGGGTAAATTACTTTTGAGCCAGGACTGGTGGCTGTAAACAAACTTGGGACAATGAAAAACTTGGCCATGCCCAAGATAAGTGGTCATCTGGATAACTAAAATCATGCAAGATTATAAATGTTGCCAGATGAGAGAGTCCCGGATTAGAGACATTCAACCTGTAAGTGGTTAGCAAAATCTAACTGCTGCCTACCATTTCTCACAGGAAAAGTAACAAAGAAATACGTAGCCAGAAAAATGTCCTCAAGTCTCTAAATGAAAATTATTTTCTGCAACATACCCATCTCTTAAAAACAGCACATCCCTTGCATTAGCACTGAGCCAATATTTTTTTCTAATCTCAGCCAAATTCTTACCAAAAAGTTTCCAATCACTTCTGAAAACATACTTGCATCAGCATAAATGGCAAAGAGAAGTCTTTCATGAAACAGTTGGTAGGCAGGTAAAAGAAAAACGAAAATACATTTTTCTATTCTCAGAGACATAGCAATATGCTATTTTTAAATTACAACAAATAGGTAGTACCATAGCTACTGTCTCTTAATGTCACAGAAAATCTTTCATTTGCACAAGATACCATTGTCTCCTGCACCTGTCCATGTTGGCTGAAAAATAAGGAAGCTCAAGGGAAGGTCAGTAAGTTTTGAGAGTATTCAGGGAAGGGGTTAAGAATAAATCATCATATGTACAATATTTTGTGGCCTAAGTCTATGCTAAATCAACGTGTATATCCACAAGTGAAACACAATCATACCTCTGTATGTACCAGGGATCGGCAACCTTTCCAAGGGGAAGTGCTGAAATTTGACCTTTTGACCTCTATGTATGATCTGAGTGCTGGTGGTACTTTTGAGAGTCACAAATCATCCTACCTAGAACGGCTTCATTAATAAATAAATGACAATGCAGAGCTTTAGCGTTTAGGTGATGGTTGGTAGCATGAGCTGTTCCTTGTTAATCCACAGGTGGCATGGCTTTGAGCAAGCTCCCGGCTGCATGGGGGAAGAGAAGCAAGGCCAAGCTCCTGCCTTGCATGCAGATGAAAATCTGCTCATGTGCCTCTGTTCACACCCATGCTGGAGATTGCTGTCCCCTGCTACATACAATAGAGGATGAAGTCTAAAATAAAGGCTGTCACTGGCATATGTTTGAAATGATGTTACCATAATACACCACAGCCTCAGATAGCTGGCATATGCCATGATTTTTAATAATTTTAGAAATGATTTTAGAGAGAGTTTTTAAAGATGTGTTAAAGATACTGTTTCCTTGCATACTTCTGCTTGTAAAGTCATGGGCACTTAATACCATAAGTCCAGATGTCCATGCCTTGGAGAGACAGAAAAATCATTGCTGGTGAATTTTAGAAACTAATTGTTTATTCTGGAAGCAATCACAATGTGCTATGCACTTTCCACATACACAGGAAGACTCAGTCCAGCCTGTCCCGAATAGTTTTCACAGTAGGAAACGCTTAAAAAGTACCTTACATAACTTAAATAGCTTTACCATGGATAAGAATATCATGATTTTAAGGTCTGATATCCTGGGACCTACTAGAGCTAGAAGGAATCCTCTTAGACAGTTGGCAATATCACTATTCCCAATGTGCTATCATCAAGGTGCATGGGCGTAGATAGGCACAGATCATGTATTTAACATAGAAGAATATGACTATTTTGTATACCACATTTGCTTTGGTGACTGGATGATACTTCTTTCTTCCTCTTCATGCTGCTTGTTAGACATACTGCTGGATATGACCATCCATTGTCAATATACTTTCTGTTACATCAATCAGAGTGTTAGCAACATTGTGTCGACTTTGGAAGCTTATCAATGCATTTGACAAGAAGAGGGCAACAGACTGATCAAGCTGCTTGTCAGGATTCTGTTAAGGCACTGCAGGGCATGTTTCAATGATAGTGTAATATGTGTTGTTTTACCAAAAGCACAAGACCACAATAAAACACGGTACCAGTGGATTACTAGGTTATAGTGCACTGAATATATTTACGTACACCTAACATTAATGTTCTTGGCAACAGTACACAAACCTTTTTTAGAAACAGTAAAGAAGTTTCTTTCTTTAGAAAACAATGCTGAAAAGGTGTAATTTCTTTGGCAGAGTCAATGTCCTAGAGATACTATTCAGACATAGTCACTCTCTGGCTCCTTCAGAGAATATACACAAGAAGTGAGGAAAGCTAGAATCTTTTGAACACTTCCAATAGAAAAAATAAATTCCCAACAGGAACAGAGATGCTGAAAAAAGAAGTTACTCACGATGACTGGGAAGCTTTCCTCCTCAGCAAATAATCCACAACATCTGGATCAGTCTCTAATAAACTAATTAACACTTCATTCTGAAGGTCAGGGGGAACCTGCAATGAAAACAACATTAAGAAGTTAGTTGCAGAAGAATATCCTAAAGTATATTTCTTATTATGCTCATTTTAAAACACTAGACTTGTGCATGAACATAAATTTACAGAATTCTATAAAATATCATGTAAAGACAAGTTGATATAATGATGCATACCCACACATACATAAGAGAAAATACATACTACGCTGGTGTATACAGGACAAAAGTATGAAATGCTTATCAGGTAACCCCTTCATTTCCAGTACAGGTCTGGACAACACTTTGGGATTTCAAAGGGACTATTAGTGGTCATACACCTCCAAAGCTCTGATTTAAAGAATTCACATTTCCACTGAAAAAGCGGTGAAGCTTATAAAAATCTGAAACCAAATAATTGGACTTATCATAGAACAACAGAGCTGGAAGAGACATAAAAAAGCCATCGAGTCCAGCCCCTTGCTCTAAGCAGGATGAAAACCACGGCTTTGTTGAGGCGAGACTTAAACACCTCCAGGGATAGAGACTCCACTACTTCCCGGGGTAGACCATTCCCATGCTTCACCACCCTCCTAGTGAAAAAGTTTTTCCTAACCTGGACCTCTCCAAACACAACTTGAGACCATTGTTTCATGTTCTGCCATCCATGACCACTGTGAACAGCCTCTCTCCAGCCTCTTTGCAACCTCCCTTCGGTAATTTGAAGGCCGTTATCAAGTCCCCCCTCAGTCTTCTCTTCTGCAGACTAACAGTCCCAATTCCCTCAACCTTTCTTCATAAGTCATATGCTCCAGCCCCCTAATTATTTTGGTCGCCCTCTGCTGGACCCTCTCCAGTGTATCCACATCCTTCCTATAATTGGGGGGCTAGAACTGGACACAGTACTCCAGATGCGGCCTCACCAAAGCCGAATCAAGAGGAATAATCACTTCTCTGGATCTACTGGCAACTCTCTTCTTGATGCAACCTAATATACCATTAGCTTTCTTGGCTACAACAGCACACTGTTGACTCATGTCTATCTTCTCATCCCCTACAACTCCCAGGTCCTTTTCTGCAAAACTACTACTGGGCCCATCGGACCCCAGCCTATAACAACGCTTGGGATTCTTCTGGCCCAAGTGCAGGACTCTGCACTTGTCCTTAGTGAACCTCATCAGATTTCTTGAAGCCCAGTCTTCCAATTTGTCTAAGTCAGTCTGGACCCTGTTCCTAACCTCCAGCATATCTACCTCTCCCCCTAGCTTAGTGTCATCCGCAAACTTGCTGAGGGTGCAATCCAACCCCTCATCCAGGTCATTGATAAATATGTTGAACAGAACAGGACCCAGAATCGAACCTTGGGGCACTCCACTAGAAACCGACCGCCATCCCGACATCGAGCTGTTGATCGCTACCCTCTGGGCCCAGCCTTCTAGCCAGCTTTCTATCCATTTATCCAATCCACATCCCTTTAACTTGCTGACAAGAATATTGTGGGCGACCGTATCAAAAGCTTTGCTAAAGTCACGATAAATCGCATCCATTTATTTTCCCTTTTCCACAGACCCACTTATCTCATCGTAGAAACTAGTCAGATTGGTCAGGCATGACTTGCCCTTCATGAATCCATGCTGACTATTCCCGATCACTCTCGCCTCCTCCAAGTGCCTCAAAATGACTTCCTTGAGGAGCCCCTCCCTGATTTTTCCAGGGTCTGATGTAAGACTGACTGGCCTATAGTTCCCTGGATCATCTTTCCTCCCTTTTTTAAAGATGGGCACAACATTTGCCTTTTTCTTATATTTTAGAATCCAGAAAACTAAATGTGAAATACTATGTTGGAAGGATGGAGTATTCTAGGGTGTTTTTCTTTTCCCAGACTTCTTTTAACTAGAAATTAGAATGTGGTTGTTGTATCTCTACACTTATCCATGATCTCTCTCTCTCACTCTCTCTCTCTCTCACACACACACACACAAACGGCATTTGCAAAGCAATATACCATTTATGCAGTTCTAGGTCCATAAGCCATTTCAAAGTTTTCTCTGTGACACTGTGGATATCACCCAATTCACATTTGTATCCATATTTGGGACATGGCATTATGATGTGTTGAGTGTGTTGTGTTGTACATTAAGTGCCTGCCTCTTCTCTGATTCAGTGTGGTCTAAACTGTGTGGCAGGTCAAAAACAGGAAGGTGGCTTGTTGGGTTGGTAATAATGTGCCTGTCTACCATGGTAGATGAGGTCCAGATACTTTGCCATTCCCAGGCCAGATTCAGAGACCTGAGGCAGTCACATGGTATATAGTGATTTTTGCAATTTCAGGGATTGTTAAGAGTATGTTATTCACAACCTGATGGATGGGAAGTACTGGGTAATTGCTGGCACATTTAAATGTTGATACTGTGGCTATATCTCAATGGATAGCTGGAGAGTCGATGTTTCTAATAGATAAAGCCACAGTGGAGGTGTTAATTTTAAAGTTCTCATGATAATCAGCATGGCCTGATTCAACTGCTTATCCACAAGATTGGATGTTGTACCTTCTTGCCCACACAGTAGTGGGCAACTGATACAGTAGGGCCAATGTTCATATCCCTGCGGCAGTTGATTGTCAACTTTTTTCTGCTAATTTCTGAATAATGTTGATGTGAGTCTTCACTGCTGAAGTTATTTTTGAGGTGGTCGCGAAAGGTCAATGTGTAGTCAAGAATGATACTGAGATAAATTGTTTTGGGTCCTAACACAAGGTTTTACAACAAAACTCAACCGTAAGACACATCTGATGAAGTGGGCTTCAGCCCACAGAAGCTTATGACCAAATAAATCTGTTAGTTATTAAGATGCCCCACGACTCCTCATCGTTTTGACAATTGGTATGTTTTGTGTAAATCTGTTTTGTAGGTGGAAAGTGGAGTTGACTATTTTGCTTGTATTCGGTCTCAACTGTCACTTTGGAAATACTCTTCCATGATCTTAACATCAGATGTAAGGTTCACTTCAAGTTCTTTAAAACTATGGATCTGTATTGCAAATACAGATCATTAGCATGTTCAAACTTCTGTGTTATTGCTTCATGCATGTTGCTTGTGTTTATGTTGAAGAATATCACTCTGTTGGAACAAATACAGAGTTTTCTTTGACCTTGTTTGACTCATTTGACCTATGAGGTATGTGTACATCCTTCAGTTGCTAATGAGACAGTTCAGCAGCCTTTGCATCCACCTTCAGGTAATCACTTGGGCCAGTTACAGTAGCAGTCTTTCCTTTCAGGTCATGACAAACACTGCTGACTGACTGAGGAAGGCCACCCCTGTCCTAAATTTCCACTGAAATACTGCCTTGATGTTTGTACCAAGGGCCAGGAGCTGGTCTCTGCAGTCAAAAAGCAGCTTGCTTCTCGGTTAGGCTGGCATGCAATGGGCCTGACTCAGTTCACTTTCAATTACCTATTTTCACTGAGCTGCAGTTCATTAAGCACTTTGAAAATCAGGCCATTCACTGAGAAGCCGATATCTGGATTATATAAGGGGCCTGAGGAAATTAGGTGTCCAGTTCCCACAGGGCAAAAGTGTGACTTAAGTGATGCCTAGGCTTGGGGAGTCATCACCTACCTCCCCTTTAGGTTCTTTGGAAATCTCAGTCCAAGAGCCTAATTTGAAGTATTCATTTTATTATATAATATCTTTTGGGTATTGTTTGAAACAACTGCCCAGGAAGTGCTGCTGGACAGCCACACTTGTTAGTGGGAAGAACTAAGAGCTCTTTTGGAATGGTTCTTGTTGAAATGATACATAGGACAATGTTGTGAGACTGATTATCTCCCACCAAGGTGCTCACACATGAGGTTCCATGCAATTCTCTTCTTTCCCTTCCTTTTGTTCATCATTTGCAGGGGCAGGTAGGGTGAAGATATGGATATTCCTGTCTCATGTTTGTGAATGACAGGTGACTGTCTCTCTATTTCATCGGACTTGGCCTGGGTAGTTTTTAACCATCATATACAGCATATAACTAAGACTGTGGCTTGGATGATGATGGGTGGGGTGACAGTCTATCTGGTCAAGACTGAGATTACAGAATCATACAAACATAGGTCTGGATGAACCTTGAGAGGTAATCTGAGGTAAGACCAAGTAAACTTAGACCAGCACTCACAGATGTTTGTCGAAACTGTTCTTGAACCTCCGATGACGGGGAATTTCATAATCCTCTTGGAAGCCTATTACAGAACTTAACTGTCCATCTAGTTAGAAAGATCTTCCTAATTTCTCATTTAAATCTTCTTTACTGAAGACCATTGTACTGCCTCCAGTGACATAAAGAAAACCTGACCACTGTCCTCACTACAAAAGCTCTTATCATATTTGAGAACTTGTTATTAGATCCTCCCCCAGTCTTCTTTTCTCAAAATTAAGCATGCACAGTATTTTTAATTTTTTCCCAGAGGTCACATTTTCTGATTTTTTTATTATTGTTGCTTCTCTCATCTGGGACTTGCTCCACTTTATCCAAAATCTTCCTAAAAGCTCACAACTAATTAAGTTAATTAAGAGGTTGTGCCATCTCCTTTTGGATTTGGACCTCATCGTAAAGGTCTATGACCTGTCATCTCCCAACTGAATTTGTGAGGAATGTGATGGATGGATGGACGGATGGATCTGGAAGCAGATCTACATTTCTACAAGTCTCAGGGGATGACCACACTGCAGTTAAAGAAACATGGCTGGCTTGTGCTAGTGGACTAGGAATTGTGAATCTTGGGCTAAAGGACTATTTAATTGTAGATTAGATGGACAGGCTCAGGCTGAAGCATGGACTGTACAACATGGAGGGTTGGTGTCCAGAACTCAGGTGATACCCCAAGTTGGAACATCTAATCACAAACAGCCACTTAGTCTGAGTCCCACAAGCACAAATCAGCTGGCATGTACTAGCTACAGCTGTCTAACTGCAAGTAAACATACTGTTAGTAAACTGTGCAGTGTTTCTGGTCTCAATTTGTCAGAGTTAAAAATCAAATGATTGGATCAAATTGCACGGTTCATTTGCTCTCCCAGGCATTTACTGGGAAATAGAAACAGGATTCCTAATGGATTCCTTGGGGATGAGGGTGTGGTTGGGGAAGCATTTAGAGAAACATCATTTAGATTTCTTTAAGCTATGTAGTAACTGTCAAAAAGCTTTAATATTTACAAATGCACTCAAGACACAGAAGGGGCACAAGTTATAATAACTGAGGACATAATTAAAAACAAGCAATGCTCATTGATTAGATATGAAATCTCTATGGTAACTGTGCCTGTGCATGCATAAATTTCTCTTTTGCTTACATTTTTGTGTGTTTATTTATTCATTTTAAATAATTTATCTTTGCACAAGAGTGCCTGTTTTAGAATCCTAATTCCATAACCTAGCCTTGTGACTCCTCAATTTATGTGGCCTTTATGAAGAATGGGTGTGATTCTAAATAGAATTTGAGGGAAAAGCAAACTTTGCTTTGTCCTGCATACTACATTGAGTAACACCAAGCTGCTGATCAGGAAAGTATTAAGTAAAGAGAAATTTGGCTAAAAATAAGATTAAAGTGTCAACATTTTTCCTTACAAATATAAAACTAACCAACTTCTTGATAACTCTAGTAGATTTAGAGAGGGGAAAGCCGTAAAATGAAAACAGCTGGTTACCTAATTTATGAAGAATTTTAAAAAGGGTGACAGAAACAACTTAAACTTGATCCTGCAACTGGATTTATGCTGGTGAACTTCTCATAACAGCCAACTTTTGTTCCATGTATAACATTTTTTGGTAATTAATTTGCACACAAGTGAATGACTAGTAACCTGTTACAGGTAGGTTATCGAGCTGCTCAACAGTTGGCAGTGGTGATAGGGATGCACAGAGACAGAAACTGTGGGGTTGCTGAAGCTGTTGATAATGCTGGAACCTGCTGGGAAGTAGGTGAGTCCTAGGCTTCCAGGAGGGCTGGGCACTGTCTGAATAGAAAGGGTAGGGATTCTTCAAGTAGTTGGGAATGGTCTGGCTGAGGAAGCGTGAGGCTGGTGTGAAGTCTCATCCAGTGCTGTCTCCAAACTGCTCATCCCTGATGTAGCTCTACCAGGAGGACCATGGAGAAATGGTGCCTCACGGCCTGCTCAGGGCGTGCCTTAGTGGCCTCTCTCAATGGAAATGGAGAACTGCAGACAAATGCCTGCTGCCTTGCTGCAACTGAGCTAGATATGTGAGAATTCCTCTGGGAATGCAGGAACGTGCACCGAGGAGCTAAATACATGTCATACTGGCAGCTTGGACACCTGCACTCATGCAGAACTCCAGTGAAGTCAATGGGGCATGATGTGGGCATATGAGTCCACCTACTAGGATCCAGTTGCATGACTGTCCCCTTAGTTAGGGGTCTGGAGAAAAGCAGTGCTTCACAGAACCCTCTCCTATATAATTACTTACCTCAATCCCACTGTTATCAAAGGGAATCTAGGAACCAAAATAAATGTACAACTGAGACCTAAAGTGTAGAAGAATATCTCTGCAACAATAAATTTGATTTAAATTGGTGGTATTGATCTGAATTACTGGAATCTATTTTAGAAATCCAAGCAGTTCATAACTATCAAGATTCCATAGCAAACAATATTTTTGACCTAGAAATAACTCTCAAATATTCTGAAATCTGTGGTCTGGACCAAATATCAGATTGTTTCTATTAGATTTTAGTTCACCAACTTTGCTCCACTCTCAATGCTAAAGCCAATCATAGTGTTAAAAAAACAAACCAAACCAAAAAAATCACCCGGGCAGCAATGTGCTGAATGCTATATGCTGTTGCTGCTTGCTCTAGTCCAGCTGTTTCTCAATTGGAAAGCAGTACAAATGTCAAGTAGTAACTATAAACAGCAGCCCTGGCCTTCTCCCACTCTCTAGGTCTGGGATAACATTTTGCTGGTGCCTGACTGGGAATTGTCGGAATTATGCTACAAATAAATTTACAATCCACCAACTTTGCGAAGGATGCAGTGTGCTAATTTTGCAAAGAACAAAAAAGCATTTAATTGAACCCCATCGGTGACATTAACAAGATGAGTATAGCTCCATGGTTCCCCCTTGAACAATAAATACAAGAAGTTGCGCAGTGCTGTGCTTTAAAAACAACTACTGACATGGGATATAGTCTCATTCTTGAAATCAGGCACAAGAGAACAACAAACTACCCCCTACTTTAACCCCTGGGAAGAGGAAAATCTCCAGAGATGCTTCTGTGCTGTATATTTCTGAACACTTCCAACCAACACACTTTAGTCACAAAAAGAACCTTGCAGCAAGATTCATTTTCCCTTGCATTCAGCTATCCATTTACTCTGGCATTTAGACTGTAAACTCATTCCAAAAACTGAAAAGCTACTCCAGAAAACAAAAGGAAATTATTTCTGTTTTCCCTGCACAGTTTAACCTTCAAATACAACATGCAAGTAGTGAAGAGATAAAGGACTAACACTGTCATAATTAAAAGAGCCCATATGTAGGTTATTCAATCCCTAAACTCCACCCTTTCCACATTAAAAATTTGAACGTGTGCCTAGAATGTAATGTGCTGAGAAGTGGTTGTTCCATAAAATGTCAGTACAGTGAAACAAAAAAACTAATACTTCAGAATTTGTTTTATGTAAACTTGCTGTAACAAAATCGTTATTGCCAGCAGTTCTCCAAGCAAGCAACAGCTCTCACAGGACCACAGTTCCATCACTTTTTTCCCTAGAAGGAAAAATATACAGCACTGTGCAAGATCTTGTATTTATTGTTCATGGGGGCACCCTGGAGCTATACTCATCTTGTTCATGAACGTAAAGGCAAAAGAAAAACAAATTGCTGAATGCTTCACTGGAACAGCAATAAAGACTAATGCACAGGCTGTAATGGAAGGAAATAAAGTACAAAAGGAAGACAGCGGCTCAGGTGATGCTGTTATTGGAAATGGCCGGCAGCATTCACTCTCATTTTCTCTTTCCCTTCTCTCCCCAGCTACATCCTGCACTGCACTATGTTCCACCTTGTTTTACATTGCTCAAACCTATGTTACTCCATTACAGGTTTCCCATATTCTTCCCAGCTCCAATCTATGATGTATCATTACACAGGGATTCCCTTCTTTTTGTCTTCCTGGGTCAAGAGCTGATCATTAATAGTACAATGCATGCTGCTTCCTAGTTACAATGGAAAACAAAACAAAACAGGTCACACAACTACCCTTAGCCTTCAAAGATTTAAAGTTTTCCTTTTCTTCAAGATGTATGTGTGAATCTAATTGCCTTAAAATGAAGGAAAGACATCAATGACAATTTACACCTACACTATCCTGTTATTCCACCCCAGAGGCTTTCTTAAGACAAGATAATAAATCATACTAAACTGAGTGCTAGGGCTCTAGACAATAAGATAAAAGAAAACACACCAGGAATGTGATTTAACTAGGCCACAATTTTATTAAGTAACACATCTGGGAAATGTGCAGCAATAACTTGTCCAGTGCAGGTCATTCTCTCTTTGTATTAAAGCTTTTCTTTACAGCCCAGAATGATACTCTTGGGCACACATAACGGCTTATAACCTTTCCCTTTGAATTGTGAATAGGCTTATGCTGCAACACTTCTGTCCAACCAACCAGACTACCAAGAACACCCCCCTACTCCTGTCTCTCCTTGAAACAACAGCACCTGGGAGGGACTGACATGAAGCCTTAATAGGGTGACAGTTTTGTCTTTTCCCCTTGGCTCAGACAAAGCTTCCCAACCTCTGAGGCTGGGCATGGGTGGAGAAATTTTCACTATTGTTTTGCTGCATTGTTATTTTGTTGCACTTTTTAACTTATAAATTAATAATTCCATATATATATATATAGATAGATACACACACACACACACAGTGTCTTTTTTGTAAGAAATGTGGAGCCAGTACTCAACTGGCTCCTTGCCCTCACCCACTCCCAGACAATTCCATGGCTGGGGCTGCTGAGGTGCCAGTACTCAGTACTGGCAAGTACTGGCAGAAAAAAAAGCACTCTGTCTGTCTGTCTGTTTGTCTGTCTATATTAAGCTAATCATTCCTTTGCATACCAATATTAGCATAATTTATTTGAACATAGTTCAATTTAACTTCTTGGCAATGCCATCTAGGATACACTGACTTGAAGAGTCAAATGCAAAATCAGTCAGTGTAAGAGACATTCACTTACCATGAAAAGGGTTTCATAATTTTCAATCATCTTCTGCACAACAGCAATGATTGCAGTACTCTCCTCAGCTCGAGCTGAACTCTGAACTGTGAATTCTTTGTCTGTAGACTTCTGCTTATGCAACAGGTTAGGCCCAAATATAGTGGCCAGGTTCAGTGATGTCATTTTGTTCCCAGTAACCTAGAAGAAAAAGAATATTGAGGGCCATGTTTTCTCTAGATATGGCTCATTAGTGGTATTGCTTTCAGGTTAGAGAGAGAATTTCATCGTTTCTACAACATTCTCCTCCCACAAAGCCGAGAAGTAGCAAAATAGGAGCTCATAACCACAGCAAAGTTCTGCCTCTCTAGGTCAATTAATTAGTTCCCAATGCTGCTACTTTCAGCAGGCACTGGTGCTTCCAGGTGGACAGAATAAATAGAAGTCCATATACCCTTGTGTACACAAGATCCTCAAGATATGTAAACAACAGAGGATCATGTTTATTACTTTTATTAACCTTTCCCTTGTTTGATTCCTGGACAGGGCCAATTCTTTTCACTTCTACCTCTGTGGTCACCTGCTCTTGGAGAAACTACTGGATACAGAATAAAAACAGGAATACGTCCAAACACTTTAAAAATGTGTCATCTAAATTACTAAGGACAATTTTCCAATATCAGATTTGCAAGGAGTGGATTTGATATTCCTCTATGTGCGTCCCCCTGGCTGCTATTTTGGGAATGCAGCAAAAGCAGCCAGGACTTCACTACACAAGACTTCATATAAATTCCAGATGTTCAACAACTGGGTTTTAGGGTGTGGCACAGAGGAATTTGAGGTGGAAGAGTAGAAATGCATATATTCATTATTTTTCCCACATCTGCACAAAAGTCAATTAATTTATTAAAAACAGGGCACAAAATAGTATTCCAGAACAGAATTATGCTTTCAAATGCTATGGAGTTTTTCAATAGACCGCTTATTTTATGTACATGCTGAAGTTCTAGCTTGTTAAGTAGAATTCTATTATATGGAGAGTTTGGTTAAAAGAAAACATTTTATTTTATAAATAAGGTATTTATGCTCAAATCTTGAAAAGAGTTATCTATACAATTAAGTTTATGCATACAACCACACCTATGGGACTAGTTGCCGTCATAAAGATAACTATTGCATAAGTCTTTGCAGGACTGGGGTTTAATCATTAATAAATAATGTATTCTTCTACTGACAATTATTTATCTATAACAAATCCCTCATTACATACACTGTACCAGCCTGTTACAATAATGCCAGGATGGTTCACATGAATTGGCTTTGCCACAGTACCTACGGTGGGCAAATGTATTACTAAGGGGAATTCAGACCTTTACCGCAGTTACAGTACCAGTTCTCTTAAGCAGCTCTAGGCTTTAGCCCTGCAATTAATTTCACAAGGGAGGACTTCTACACCAACACAGAACTCAGGGCAGGGTCAGGAACTAAGTACTATAGCTCTACACTATTCTCAGCCCGATCTGTATTATTACAATTCAATGCTCTCCATTACTTGGGGCCTACTTAAAACACAGA
Organism: Carettochelys insculpta; assembly: GCF_033958435.1. NCBI lineage: Eukaryota > Metazoa > Chordata > Testudines > Carettochelyidae > Carettochelys > Carettochelys insculpta. Next base: position 145,746,236 of record NC_134137.1, read on the forward strand.
CAAATTACACAATATTAGCAGGTTGGTCACTGCATAAATAGCAAATTTCATGGGTGTTTTGCAAAATGTGGTACACATATCGTCAACGTTTGCTGTTATGCCATGACCAACCCATGACAAATGTGAGATTTTTTTGGCAGCTTTTCTTAAGCTATGGACCCACACCCCCAAACGGGTCGCAGTCCTACTAGGAGGCTGCAGTACTGCCACCCTTACTTCTGAGCTGCTGCTGGTGGCGGGGCTGCTTTCCCAGTTGGGTGCCCACGCAGCAGCAGTTGCTCTCTGCTCTGCCTTCAGAGCTGGGTATCAGGACACCACATTTCATGGATATGAACAGATTGCATGGTCCGAGACACAATTTCCATGGCCATGAATTTGACAGGCCTCTATTTATTTTGTCTGTACTTTTCCACCAACTGCCAATTAAGCTTGCGAACAGCAGCATCTTGTATAGGATTTTCAAAAATGCCTACATGGAATAGTACTACAGACATTCAGTGGGATTTGTCCTCCTAACCATTTAAATAGTCACAAAAATTCTGTCAGGGACATCCAAATATCTGACTTTTGCAGGATGCATTCTTAGACACCTATCCCTCCTCATCATTGTATGAGGACCCTATGTACCTTGCTTAGGTTTTGGAGATTGCAATGCTGTTCTATGATTTTTCTGGGTGCTGTGATACTCAGCATTGCAACATTTAAACCACTTCATGGATGTCACTCATCATCCCTATTTTATATATGGTAAACAAGTTGCAGAGGGGGTGAACTGAATTGTCCAGTATCACTCTCTGCAAGTCAGGTGCAGAAGGAATATAAAGCACGTCCTTTGACTCATAGTCTTGTATTCCATACAATATAATAGGATGCAAATAAACTAGTTAAAAACTAGCCTGGATTGAATTCGTTATTTCTTAACAGTGAAATCTACTATTTGTTGTGAACCTCCCACAGGAAGTGGTGGATGCTTCATTGATTGAATCATTTCAAAACTATGACACATAACAGTCTCAGGAATATGCTGTAGTAAATAAACAGATGCTGAGAGTGGGAACAAAATTAAGTTTATTCCATCTTAAATGCTTTTGATTCTAGGGTCTCTGTTTCTCACCTTTATAAATATGCCATTAGACAGGGAGTAATGGAAGCAAAAGAACATGAATGATATGAATCTACCTCTTGGCCATCTTTGTCTGTGCTGTCTTCTGCATGGCCAGCCACCGTAGAGAGAAACTGTAGGAGTCTGTGTAGAGTGTCGCAGTTACAGGGAGGTAGAAGATAAATAAGAAGCTGTAAGGTGCTTAGTTGTTCATCTGGCTCTAATACTAAGAGGGAAAAAGAAAAATCTAAGAAAAAACACTGGAACTAGCCCAAAGGAAATGAACATACGCTCAGCAGTGCTCCAGCTAAAAGAATACAATTTTTAAGGTGTTTACTGACCATGTTTCCCATACTTTTTCCAACATGGCTTGATACAACTTTAAACATGTATCAAAAAATATTTTTGTTATATTCTGTGATCTTGTGAAAGCCAGTGCTAAAGCTATAGGATTATGAATGTCAGCTAGTTCCGATTTGAACTCTACTTAAGTTATGGGAAACAAAAAGAGGGTTTTGTTGAACGTGCTTTACAGTCACCTTATATTTTTATACTGTGTATTGGTAGCTGCATATACTGGTATGCAGGAGAATTTTGAAGTATCCTATTAGTATATATGCTTCAACCATTTTATTTTTTCTTAAAATTTTCTTTCCTAGAGTGTGACTGGAAAACTGAAAAGAAGCAAGAGAGAGTACAGAAACAGGGCTTTGTTTGTAGCCAGATTATACTTCTAAATGCAATGTTTGTCAACAGTAAGAGATGAGTCTTAAGCAGGATCTCAAATCCGAAATCGACAGATGAATTTGAGCACACACATGAGTTTGCAGTTTCAACATCTTTTTTAATAGAGGCTAAATTTAAACACTTTGAAATCTGACAGAGATTGAATTCAGATTTGCAGCTTAAGACCTCCAGAGGCAGGAATATTTTGAACCACGGTTGTGAAGCCCAGGAACTGTCATGAAGTTTGAATCTGACTAGAAGTTTTGGATTTTGGGTTTCAGCCTGTGTGATTGGGTGGTGTCCATTGGTTGGTTCACCCCATCATGTGACTTGGCTGTTTAAGGTTTGAAATGTCCTTACTATAAAAGGGCCTAGGGCTTGCTGTTAGAGAGGAAACAGTCCTGAGAATAAGTGGTACTTGGGATAAAATCTCAAGGAGCCTTGCAGAAACAGAAAGATAAGGCTCTCCTCTCACTCATCCAACTGGGAATGAGTAGAAAAGCTACCTTCTCCCTCATAGCAGGAGAAGGCTGCCAAATTCTGACTCTGGAGGATTAGATAGAGCCATCTGAGGGAGAACCTGGCTAAGGTCATACTGCAGGTTTAACTACCACCTGCTCTAGAAGCACAGATGAGGATTTCTCGCTTAATGAGACAGTGGATAACTAAGTGCCTGAATTACCCAGTTCCAGGAAGGCTGAGGTTCCAGCCTTACAGAGAAACAGTGACTTTTGAAGTAAAGGCTGCTCCAAGAAGACTGGGGACTCCTGGCTTAAGGAGAAGCAGGACAGCCACTTGTATTACCTAAGCTCCAAGGTATAAATCCAGAGGCCCAGCACCATGGAAGAGGAACAAAGAACTGTGAGCTGAGGAGGGTTGAAAGACTTTTTGTATGTGATAATGTGGGACTCCTGGTGAAGTGACTCTTTATTTGAGGACTCTGAGTCCTGCAGGAGGGGGCTGAAATTTCAAGTGTGCAGGCCAGAGGCTAGACAATGAAAGACTGAGATAGAGTTGACCATCAGGAGGAGACAACCAAGGGGAAGACTAGCAATCAGGCATCCAAAGGAGGGCACTGGACAGTGATTTGCTTTTGGACCCATTGGATTCATTCTTGGCTAAGATTCCATGACAGTTTTGGTCAATTCCAATCAATAGCTGAAAAAGTTAAAAACCACTGTATAATGACTAAAAGACAAAAATTCATCCAATCCAATGGAAGGCAAGATAAAAGAAACATTTATTTGGTCTGGTTATTTATTTATTTTAAGATGGGGGCCGTATGAAACTGGTCAGAGGTTTGGAATTCTAGAAATAATCCAGGTATTACTGGATTAGTGGGCAAAGTGAGGTAACAAAATGGTAACATGTCCATGACCTATGTGGCATGATCACATGGCTCTGTCATTTACCTCATTGCTACATTAAACTCCAATCCAAAATTTGGAACTAACGAGGTAAGATCTTCCAGCTGAACAAATCCCATTGATTTTAATATGACACTGCATAAAAGCATAGCAATCTGCTTTCGCAAATCCAATAACAGAAGCAGGGCTTACTATATTACATGGATGGATATCATCACCATATATATGGGGTATGTATGCACACGCAAAGACAGAATGATCAGAATTTTTTCCCATGTTGTACCTATATAGCACCAAAACCAAGCAAATACTTTTGCAACATATGAGAAACTTCATAAATATCTGTCATGAACCAGAAGTAGAGGGGGTATGGCTTGTAAATAAAAGTTTATGGGTGACCTTGTGTAGCCTGAAGAGCTGAACTTGTAGAAAAATGCTAAGAAAAAGAGGTTGCAAAGCTCACAGAGAGTGTTGATGAAGGCGGTATAAAGTTCTTTGGTGAGAAGTGGATCTGGCATGTCTCGTAGAAATTCCTTCAGTAAAGCAGCAACATCATGGATGCTGTGTTCTTCTTCCAGCACAACATCTACCCCACGGTCAAACTCCTCCCGTAACTGGAAAAAAGAATAGACACACCACAGCATCCTCATTACTGTAGTACATTACCTAAGAAAACATTTTTAAAATATGGATTTATCAGCAGTAACATTTCATATTTGCTGTTTGTCGGAACGGCAGGCTGGCAACACATATTTCTTTGCTGACTACTTCCATTATTATACAGAATCCCTTTTATGTGCCAAGTACATTTATAAGGATGATGGCAGGGCATTTTCTATTTCAATTAATTTATGACATTCCTTTATCAAAAACAGTGTGGAATTGTATTTAATTCTCATGAAAGGAACTGTTGGAACCAGTTATAATAACGATATGCACTATACATGGTTTTCCCATACAATCTTCCTTCATTATTCTTACAATTCAGCTCCAGTGTTCTTCCGGAGAAGAGAGAGACTATAAGTCATGCTGCAGCATGTAGAGATTTTCGTAAGAGGAATAAATCACTAAAAAGAGGCCAACCGTCAAATTTCTCTTGTAACCTGAGACTGCACTGGAATTGAGCAAGACACAACAAGTTTGCAAACATGTAGTGGTGTCTTGCCCTGATACTTCCTGCTCCTCCTAACCATTTATATATCTGCACAGATTAACTACCATTAAAAAGTGAACAAACAGAAATGACCTCATCATAGCACGTAATGACATCTAATTACTATTGCTGTTTCTAGCCAAAATCACAGTCAAGAACACCAAGAAATGAGCAAGTTCAGCATTGTTGGCAGCAACAGACTTACCGAAGGGGACATGGTGAGTCTACGTCACTAGTCCCATCTCCTATTTATACACTGCCAATTTTGCATAGGGAGCACACACTGAATGCTGTAAATGTTTGTCACAGTCCCTTTTCCATGTGTGTACCACTGCAGCACCCACAGAAGTCTTCTTCAACCTGATCATTCCTTCTGCTAGTCTTGTATCAAAGCTGAAATAGTGATGTGCGAAAATCTGTTTTCTAGGAGTACAATACTTCAAATTTTTGGTATGCGGGGGTGTTCAAAATGTTTAAATCATCCCAGTGACTAATTATTGGTAAAAGTGCCTCAGAAGAAGAAATGAGAGTCTCAACCCGATTTACTGGTAGTGGGATTGAGGGGTATACCGGCAAATCGCCCTCAACATATATGCTCACATTGATCTTAGTCCTGATCAATGAGAAAACACGTAATTGTAGGTGATTGTGGGAAACCTTTTCTAAAGGAAACTTGGTCCAAAAGCTGACACCTTAGGAATGTTTAAGACCCTGGTGTAAAACTTGGGTCTCCTCTTCACTGTGAGCCACTGTGATTCCACAACTAAGCATGAAGCTTAGATTGGCCAATCTGGTCTTAATCTGTTATTATAGCTCCCTGCCTACAACACCTCGCTTCGACGGTGCTATTCTTCCAGCTGAAGACTTCAGGATACTCCATTCACAACACAGCACTAGTCCACAACTTGAATGGCAGCAGGTCCACAATTGGGAGAGGACAGGGGGACAACTGCATAGTGGCCCAGCGTTTCAAAGGGGCCCAGAGCTCCTCACCACCACCGCTACCGCAGTGGCTGTGACTGGTAGCTCTTGGCCCCTTTGAAACACTGCAGGAGCATCCCTCTGTCACGCCTCATGTTTTCTGAGGGCTGGGAGGCGGACCTGCACTGTGCCCCAGGAGGTTCTAAAGGCTGCTTTTGGCCCAGCCTCATACACCCTGTCCCTGGGTCCATGGTGGCCATTGGCTTCGATGAGTGGTAGCATTATCAAGGTGCATAAGTAGAGCTCAGAGAACGTGATTTTTTTTTGTTTTTCTTTAATGGTCAAATAAAAAAAGCAAAGTGAACTTGCTCTGGTTTATTTGAACTGACATTTTCAAACAAAATACTGAATTTAAATGATATTTTCTGACCAAATACCATGGTGGGGCAAAGTATAACTGTTACTTCTAATAACAATACTTAGCTCTTATATAATGCTTATGATCTATAGATCACACAAAATCACCAGGATGGCCTCCAAAGGGATGTTCTAATTATAGAACCCACCAGATATACGTTATCCGTGGAATTATTTTGGTTTCAGATACACCGCAAGCAGTGTAAAAAGGCAATATCTTTCCATTTCTCATCAATTGATCTCTCAGACATATTGCTTTTTACAGTGTTTTCATCAGACTAGGAAGCATATTTGTCAGCATTAAACAATGGTTACAGAAGATGTGTAAGAGATGACAAGTAAACTGGTTTATGTATTTGCAGTTGCTCTAAAGCTTCCTTCTCAGCTCAACCCAAACAAATCCACTGTAACACACACTGCTTTGTTCTTTCCAAAGAAATTCACCTGAACAGAAAACTCTCACTTCAGAAAACCTCTGTCCATTTTGTATGCTGGAAAGCCTGCAAACAGCTGGAGCTGAAAAGCGTCTTGCAAATCCTTCTTTGGTACAGAAAATGGACAGAACTTTAACTCAATCCAGACCCTACATTTCCTCCACTGTTTTTTCACGATGACAGGATTTAATATTGTTACTGCAAAAGGTCAAGACACTTCCATGTTGTTTGATTGAATTGAGTTGATTTAATTAAATAAATTAATTTAATTCAATAGAAAATATCAAACTATTTTGCCTAGCTAAGTTTTTGAAAACGCAGTAAAAGCAAAAACAGGTAGTGAATGACTTTCATAGTGGAGATTATCTTATTGCTACATTAACGATAACATAGCCTCCGTTTCATTGTAGGGCATGGTAAGAGTGTAGGTTTGCAGTTGCCTTTACTTCAGCAATAGTATTTTGGAAGCAATATTTTGCAGTTAAAGTCTGCAGTTCAAATGATAACTTATTATTCTATGATTTTGCTAATTTATTGGGTGATTTGTAAGCTGTCTTTTTAGAATAAAAACATATATATAGAGAGAGAGAGAGCTCACTAAGGCTGGGTCTACACGTGCCCCTTCCTTTTGAAAGGGGCATGTTAATGAGCGGGTTCAAAAGATGCTAATGAGGTGCTGCAATGACTATGCAGCGCCTCATTAGCATAATGGCCACCGCAGTGATTCTAAAGTGCGGCTTTTTGAATCGTGCGCCGCCTGTGGAGACAGGACCTTCCGAAAGCACACACCCCCCAGTTTTTGAAAGCCCTTCTTCCTATCTGGTGATCAGAAGAAGAGCTTTCGAAAACTGGAGGGGTCTTTTCGGAATGTCCCGTCTCCACGGGCAGCGCACAATTCGAAAAGCCACTCTTTTGAATCACTGTGGCCGCCATTATGCTAATGAGGCACTGCATATTCATTGCAGCACCTCATTAGCATCTTTTGAACTTTTTTATTAACATGGCCCTTTCAAAAGGAAGGGGCACATGTAGACACAGGGTAAGTGGTCAGAACATGCATACAGCTGATAGGAATAAGGGGATTTCAAAGTTCCCGGGGTCCTTTCGAAAAGGATCCCCATCTGGACAAGCCGCACGGCAGTGAATAGGGGCAATTTTGAAGAGCCACAGCTGGCAGCATGCTAATGAGGTGCTGAATATGCATTTCAGTGCCTCATTAGTAATCTTCAAAATGGCCATTTGCATGGCCATTTTGAAGATTTGGGCTAGTGTAGACACAGCCTAAGGGATATTGAATCCTACTTTGCAAGATACCAAGAGCAGAGCTATATTACCCATCTACTTTCACTTTCCAGAGGGCCAGCCCTGTGAAGTGATCCTCAGGTTTTCAGAATCTACCTCAACGAGCTCTGTGTTTTCATTTTTTTGTATCATATGCTTTACTGTGATACTTCCCCATACCTGTACTGCTCTTACCTCCAAACTTAGTATAACTAGCAGAAGTTACAAGGTTATTCTCTGTCACCCATTTTTAGTGTATGTGCGAGACTGGTAGGAGGGAGTATCAGAGTTAACTCCCAGCTTTGGCTTTAACACCATATCCTCGTGGTGCAGAATCTTTGCTTTCTCAATATTTGGCTGAGACTGGGACTTGGATGAGAGTGAATTGACTGAAATTAATCAGGGTAGAAGAGCTGATGCTTAGGAGAAGGAAGTTGGGGTTCCAAAAGGTTGATTCCTCCCTGTGCAATTTAACATCCTGCAACTTTTGTGCAAGGGATTTGCAGTTAAGGTTTACTCTGTGCTCTTCCAATTCTTTCTGGAATCTTAGAACTGGCAGCCTCCCCCTCCAGTCAATCCAGACATTTGTAAAACTTTCTTTCAAACCTAAACCTTGATACTGTCACCTATTCAAAGTTTGTGCTCTATATTGCTTCTTCAGGTGTCAGAGGATTGAGACTATGTTGAGATTGCTAACCTGTTGAGACCCTCATATGGATTTCACCATAGGTGAAAATAAGCAGCTAAAACTGAGCAGAGGGAGTAATGCTTATTTGACCATTTTTGAACTTGGAAAAAATCAGCTTTAGTTCAAGTTTTAAATTAAAATTCTTGGGTTTTTTGAGCTCTTCCTGATCAGAAGAGGATTGGAAACAGTCTGTTCAGAGCTGCCATAACTAATACCCAAATACCCTCCTCTGAAACACCCCCCACTCATGAATCTGATGAAGTGAGTCTTTCCCCATGAAAGCTTATGCTCCAAAATATCTGTTAGTCTATAAGGTGCCACAAAACGTCTTGTTTTTGAAAATACCATAGGTCACTTCCACAAAAAGCCCTACTTTCATCAGTTCTGGGAGGGTAAAAAATAATCACGTTCCTGGAAATTCTATAAGGCTATGTCTATGGCTATGTTGACAGTGATCTGTCAACAGACATTACTGTTGGAAGAGCTCTTCCAGCAACACTTCTGTCAGCAGATCATGTCCACAAACAAAAGTGGATCAAAAAATTGATCAGCTCCGTCAACAGAGTGTGGCCAGACTGCCCAGTCGCTGTCTTGAAAGAACAGCTGGCTGGAAGCTCAGCAAACAGAGCTGTGTGGTGAACCAGAAGCCCTGTCTGTTGACTGATGGCCTCCCAGAACATCTACGTGGCTTTTTTTGTTGACAGAAACTGTTGTCAAAGGCATTATTCCTTAACACCTTGAGGCAGAACACTGTTGGCAGAAGTGCCAAGTTTTGTTGACAGACTGTTGACAAAACGCATTTTGTGTGTAGATGCTCCACCAGTTTTGTTGTCAAACCCCCAATTTTGTTGGCAAAACTCTCTAGTGTAGAGGTAACTTAAGTATGTAGTCAAAACCAGTCAAGTTCATGTAACTAAATGTCTGCTCACCTGTCTCACTCTCTTTTTTGAGCTTCCAACTCTGAATATTCCCACTGTTTGAAGACCTGCAAGTACAGCATATTAGTAGAGTGTTTCATTGTTTAAAATTCTGTCAGAAGCTGCTCTGAAACATAAGAAATCTGAGCTATGTACATTAGTATCATCACAAAGAATAAAAGCATTGCTCTAAACAAGTGCTTACCCAGCAAACCTCAGGTGCCTTGGGACAGAAAGTTACACAATGTAGTCAAATATCTGGACTACCTGACCTGTAGAACTGCAGCTCAGGGCCACATTTTGTGTCATCTTTTCAGGAAATGTCAATGCTACATCAATGGACAGGTAGAAAGGTGGATGTTGTGATTGCACTTCTGCTTCAAGGGGTAGTACATCTACAAGCAGGGGTGGGCAATAATTTTTGATGGAACGGCCAACCACTCCAAGATGTTGGTAAGTGGTCAAGGGCCACACTTTTCCTATGTGGGAGGTGCAGAATCTGGGATGGAGGATGAGTGAAGAAAGGAGCTTGAGGCAGGGGACTGGGATATAGAATAGGATCTGAGAGGGAGTTTGGGTGAAGGAGGGGTTGTGACCTGGAGTGGGGGCTGGGGTGCAGAGTCTGGGAGGGGCTATGGGTGCAGGAGAGGATTCTGGCCTGGGGGAGGGATGTAGGAGGGTGGGCAAGGCCTGGGAGGAAGCTGGGATGTGGTGGGGTGGGTGCATTGGTAGGCCCTGGCTGGGAGGTGCTCTCCTAAGCTGTTCCCAGCCAGCAAAACTCTCAGGCAAGTTTCCCAGCCTGCCAGCAGCCCCATCCCACTCCATGTGGCTCTCTGTGTTGCACTGGAGTCTTTGCATGCTGCCTCCACCTCAGCAACACTTCTCAGTTCCTACTGGCTGAAAGCCAGCCACTGGGAACTGAGAGATTTTGCTGGAGATGGGGGGGGCAGGGCATGAAGCCTCTCTCCTCCCCCAGCAGCACACAGAAAGCCACAGGGAGCAGATGGCCACTTTGCAGGGGCAGACTGAATTAAAAAGGTTGGTGGGCCATATCTGGTTTGCAGGCCACATCTTGCCCACCCCTGTTCATTTCTCCTGTGACAAACACGGGAAGTGTCCATAGCTGAGCCACTGGGTGAGGACGCCAGGGGCAAGCCTTAGGACACTATTGCTAGTGTTGGGTTTTAGGATTCCCCCAGTTTTGTGTGTGCCTCTGAAAAGAAGAGGGAAGGGTTCCCCGCGGAGGCAGAGGCAGGGGCAGGAGCACATTTAGGCTGCGCTAGAACTGTGAAGAACTTGAGCTGGCAGGTGGACACAGAGAAGACTGGTTAGGGAAGAGGTTTTCATCAAAAGGGGAAATGAGAAGAACGTTTATTTGTACTACTGGCAGGTTAATTTTTTGTTATTAGTCTGGTTACTTGGACCGTAAGCACAATGAGCAGAATCCTGTAGGAGCTACCAAAATAGAAATAATTAAAAATATTTGCTGCTGTATGAATATTTATGAGATAGTCACTCACATGTTAGCAACACTAACAATCAAAGAACTTGACAAAACGTCTTACTTTACAATCAGGTTGTCCTTGCGTGCTAAGACTTTGAGGTCAAAATAACAGTAGGTCAATTGCCTGGGTAACTAATATTATTATAATGAAGTGGGGTAAAATATACTATAAATGGGTTAAAATGTGTATCACAATCAACCTCATAAGGACACATTTTTGTATACTTTTCTGAATATATGATGTTTATCCACATGCACGATTCCTACTATAAATTGAATCTTTCTACCTAAAGGAAAAGGAAATACACTTACCATGTTTTTCTAAATGCTGGCAGCAGCTATCTACAAGCCGGGGAACCTGTCTATAAATAGGGTTCAGACTAAGTTTCTTATCTCTTGCCTTTTCTTTCTTGCTTTGAGCTTCTGCTGGCAAAGAGAGTTGTAGAGCTTCTAGCAGTCGGGACTGATTGTCATCAAGATCTGTAATGGAGTCTACAGACATTGCACCCTGTAAAGTACGTATACATGTCCAATTAGCAAAAACTGAATCAACTAAACAAATCCCTTCATCCAAGAGCATAACTAATGAAGTCTTTTGACTGTTGGTCTTCTACATTAAACATTAAAAAGTGCCCCTGATTCTCTCCTTCATAACTCTGTTTTACACCAGTGGAGTTGTACCTGTATAAAATTGCTGTTCTGAAATGGAGAATCAGGTCCACCGTGTAAAAGAAGCCCAGTTCACTATTATTCTGCACTTCACCACCTATACCAATGCAATGGGTTTACAACAGTACAGTAGTCCCTCGAATTATGCGAGGGTTGTGTTCCCACACACCCTTGCATATCTCGAATTTTGCATAAGTTGGGGGTGGCTTTTTCCCCCAGTGTAACGCACGTTCTACAGCCGGGGAAGCGGCAGGAGCACCTGGAGCTCCTTTTGAAAGGTAAGTCCCGGGGTGGGGGTGAGGGGCAGTCGGGGATGGTTAAGCCTGGTGGGGGGTTGGGGGCCATGGGAGGGGGTAGAGGGCTTAAGCCTCGGGTGGGTTAGGGCTGTGCGGGAGGGGGGGAGTTGAGCCAGGGCCATGTGACCCTGCTGGTGGTTGAGCTGGAGCCATGTGTGTGTGTGTGGGGCGGGGTGAAAGCTAGAGCTGCACATGCGGCGGGGGGGTGGGGGGGTGGCGCCAGAGCTGTGCCCTTGGAGGGATGAGCCAGAGCCACATGGTGGGGTTGAACTGGGGCTGTGTGGGGAGTGTTAGAACTAGGGCTGTAAGGGGGGGTGGTGTTTGAATTGGGATGGGGGTGTTGAAGTAGGACTGCGCGGAGTAGGGGTTTAAACCAGGGCCCCATGGGGCTGAGGGATTGAGCTGGAGCTGGGAGAAATGGGATTTTGAGCTGCGCTTAACTCGCGTTAATGTGAGTTAAGTGCAACTCGAAACCGTGCATTTCGCGGGATTACTGTACAAATGTTTTACACCCATTGTGTGCTTATTTTTACTTGTGTAATTGCATAAGGAGCAGGAAAATTGGAAATCAGGACCAATGTGTGTGTTTGTGTTTGTATACAGTGTATGTTTAAACATATATTTATGTGCGTATGCTATAGTCACACTTTTAAATTTGGCCTACATGATTAGTTTTCCTACACCTTGTGTGAATTACTCTAGTGAAAATGAATGCAAAATATACTACACACACACACCATACTCATATGCCTCACATACAGAGTTTATGTGCATAGACAGCTCTACAGTACTCAGATAATTCAGCATGAACCAGCAATGTATGTTTACTTTTGAGTTGTAAGGATTAGGGAAATTAAGTCTTTCAATACACACAAACAGTAAACCCTCGATTTAATGGACCCCGATATAGCGGACTTCAGAAATAACTGATGCTGTCTGCCAGGTGGGGTGCAGGACCCCTCCTCTCCCAGCCCTGTGTGCATGGAGCATGTTGGCACCTGGCTACCACTGCCTGCAATAGTGCTGAGCAGCAGCCACTGGCAGTCTGCGGGTGGCTGTGCTCTACCTTTGCACAGGTGGCTCGAAGCTGAGACCTGCAGAGCTGAGAGCTTCTCTCCTGGTAATTGGGAGAGGGAGATGGAGGTCTGAGGGGAAGAATAGGGCAGGAGTGGGGAAGGGAAGTGGGGAGACAGAGGACAAGGGTGAGTGATGGGCTGGGAAGGTCAGTGCATCATCTTACAGTATAACCAGTCAGATATAATGGACTTTCAGCATTAACGGACACCCCTTCTCCCTATTAGTACATTAAATCAAGGGTTTACTGTACTGGAGTTAGAGGAAGGTACAACCTCCCACACACTGAAAAAGGCACAAGAGGTGAAACACTTCTAAAATTTGTCACCTAGAACTAGGGTCAGTTATTGCCAAATACACAAATGCTTAATCCAGGGTTGCTATAACCACATTGATCCCAGGGTATTAGAGAGACAAAATGGGTGAGGTAATAGGTTTACTGAAGGTTACTCCAACAAAAGATATGACCTTGCCCACCTTGTCTCTCTAATATTCCTATAGCATTATGTTCCATTGACTCATCCTGTTTTAATTCCTAGACAAACAACTTTTTGGTATACAGTTATTATAGACCACACAAATTAAAAAGATCAACTTTTATATTAAGTCCAATAACATGATGTTCCATTGTCATTCTATTGACATTACTTTCAGTCTGAACTGTTGCTTAATGAAAGTTAGTGCACTAATTTTCTTTTTTTTTATTTAGAAATTATTTTAAAAACCATGAAATAAAAATACCTACTATCAATTATTGTATTTCCTTCTAAAGAGGTAGTTAAAAGAAATTCAGTACATGTTATTGTATGGAACATAAGACATAGTAGAACTGAAATCCAAAACACATTGAACGTCTCTCATCTGGCACCCTCAGAAACTGACCAGTGCTGGATGAGAGAATTTGCCATACAGCAGGCGGTCAATTTTTTCTAGCAGTATTACAAACACTTCCACTGCTCACTGGACTCTTATAAGACATTTAGGGGTAAATAACAGTCCAGAACTCTGAGCCAGGACTGCTGATTGTAAACAAACTACCTGTGACCAAGGGAAATTTGACATACCCATCATAAGTGGTTGTCCGTCTAACTAAACTCATGCAGGATTATGGAGTTTGCTGGATGAGAGAGTTCTGGATTATAGAGATTCAACCTTTACTCTGCCAGAAACCCTGGTAACCTATTTAAATGCTAGAGCTTCTGCTGACAGAGTACCCAAATTCCACAACCTATGTTGGTGGAATAAGTAAGTCCATGGAATCTGAGCATTTCAGATGACAGAAGTTACAAATTCTGCTGGTGTAATTTAGAGATGTTAATGGTTAACCCGTAAGCCTCACCCTAAACAGATGAGTCTTCCTGGTTACACTTAAACAATAGGGGCTGGAGGAGCCCTGGACTGCAGTGGTCAAGGGTGCACAGCAGGGGGAGTTGTTCCAGGCTGATTTTGTTCAGCACCCATCCATGGTGGGCAGAGGGAGGCACTCCAATGTAGCTGGGCTGCAGCTGCACCCCTCCCAAGTTAATTAGTTAACCAGTTTAAAGTAAAGTTTAACCCATTAACTAAATCCACTGGGATCTGGCTGAATGTTAAAATCTTTCATTAATAACACGTCAAATAAGCAAATGACCTTATCAGAAATAGCCTGGCATAAAACAACCTCAAATTTGCTATCCCAATGTTTTTTTTTTTTGGTGATTCAATTTTACAAAACTAATTCCAAGACCTTTCATTTAGTCACCAACACCTCAATTTTCAGTTTCATTCTCTTAAAAATGCTCTGTCTGACTTCCCTCAGCTCCTCCCAAAGCATGAAATAAAATAAAGATGTATTTGCCACAGACCACAGATGTAAAACAGTACATGGAAATTATTTTTTGGAGGATTTTGGATATAGGGTGTGTAAAAATTGGGCTTACAAAAGAGAGCTTTTCTCAAATACTAACAACATAGGATGAGATTTTCCAAATCATCCAGATTTGCCTTAATTTTTCTCCTGTTGAAAAGCATAGTGGAATTCCCATGGACTGCAATGGGAGCTGACTTCACTTAACACTGAAAAACCCCATCCTCACAGTCACTCCCACAATACCACTTGACCCTGCCATCTGAGGAGAATGTTTACTCTCATTACACAACTTGAGTAATAGAAGAGATGGAACCGTGCTCCCACCATTTTATTGCATTTTGACAAAGACAACATTAACATAAGGCCAGAATTGCCCCGGCATACTCAAGTGAAAATCTACTGAAAGTAATGGTGTTTGCACCACCTAATGACAATAGGTCTTTTGGGTCACAGAAGTCTGTAGGATATCATTAGTAAGTTCCTACAATGAAAAAAAGCCATAAAGATGGTCACAGTAAGCCTCCTGATGGGCTGATGTCCATGTTCCATCACCACTATAGGCATTCATAGGTGCCGTTGTTAGGAGCATGAGCTGAGTGGCCAAGGATTGCCTTGCTCCTTTTACCTTCAATACACACATGACCATTTACTTTGACATATTTAATGGAAGAAAAAACTTTGGGACTCACAGTATGCACTGCCCAGGAAGTAAAGTGTAAGAGGCAGAATACTTAGAGTCTGTATTATGGAACAGAACACTTTCAATTGCTTTCTCTTTTCATCTGTGATGCTGCTAAAATATCTTCCAGGAGAAGGACTGGTGGATTTTATGATGCATTGGATACAGAGTATCCCAAAGTACAACAAGCAATAAGTAAATTCCAGCAGTACATAAAAATTACAGTAAACAGAACAGTAATTCAGTAGTATGTTATATGCAGCCATATGGAATATGTTTTAGTAAGAGAATGAATTACTGACTAGGAGATAAGAGCCATCAAAGAGTACTGTTAGATATTTAATTTTGACTTCGACAGCCACCAGGGATGAGCAGTTGAAACCTAGGTTTAATCTTTGATCGAAAAGATGTACCCTTATCAGTGGTAGATTCCTAGCAGTGTGTGTTTTTCACACCTCATTGGCATGAACAAGAGAGATGGTGGCAAGTATTTCAGCTTGCTAGGTGTTGTGGTTGAAATTTCAATACATGGTCATATTCAAGTAACATCATACGGTTCACTTAAATGGCCTTGTATCCATTAGCTCCTGTCATCTATCCAATCTACATGACTTCAACCACACAAATACCACAGCTGAAGTCAATGTATTGTGAAGTCTAAGGAAGTAAATGTGTGCTTGCGCAGGTGGACGGAAGTAAATGTGTGGTTGTGCAGGTGGTGTCGGAGAGAGGGATTTGGTTTCTTCGACCATGGGATTCTGTTTTGAGAGAAAGGATTGCTAGAAAGTGATGGAATCCACCTAACGAAGAGAGGAAAGAACATCTTTGCGGGCAGGCTTACAAACCTAGTTAGGAGGGCTTTAATCTAGGTTCGTCGGGGACAGCGACTTAAGCCCTGAGGTAAGTGGGGAAGGACGAAGGTACAACAAAGGAGGACTCCTTGTTCGAAAGGAGAAAACAGGCCAATCTGCTTATTATCTAAGGTGTTTGTACATGAATGCAAGAAGCCTGGGAAACAAATAAGAGGAACTATAGGCCCCGTAACAGTCAAAGAAGCATGAGGTGACTGGGATAACGGAGACTTAGCGGGATGACTCACATAACTGTAGCACTGTATTGGAAGAGTATAAACTGTTCAGGAAGGACAGGCGGGGGAGAAAAGGAGGAGGAGTTGTGATTTATGTGAGAGAGCAATATGGTTGTTCAGAGCTCCAGTCCATGGAAGGAGAAGAGACAGCTGAGTGCCTTTGGGTTAAGCTTACAAGTGGAAGCAACAGAGGTGATTGTAGTGTTTGGTGTCTGCTATAGGCCACAAGATCAGGTAGATGAGGTAGATGAGAATTTCTTCAGACAATTAACAGAAGCTTCCAAATCACAGGTACTGGTTCTCATGGGAGACTTTAATCACCCAGACATTTGTTGGGAGACCAATACGGCAGCACACAAACAATCCAGGAAGTTTTTAGAGAACATTGGGGATAACTTCCTGGTACAAGAGCTGAAGAAACTGACATGGGGCCATGCACAGCTTCACCTGCTGCTTACAAACAAGGAGGAACTAGTCAGAGAAATAGAAGTGGGTGGCAACCTGGGCTGCAGTGATCGTGAGAAAGTAGATTTCAGGATTCTGACAAAAGGAAGAAAGGTCAGCAGTAAAATACTGATCCTTGATTTCAGAAGAGCAGACTTTGACTCCCTGAGAGAAATAATGGTCAGGATCCCTTGGGAAATGATGATGAAGCAGAAAAAAGTTCAAGAGAACTGGCAGTATTTTAAAGAGGTCTTATAGAAGGCACAGTTGGTTTCATGCTCCAAGGATCAGTTCTAGGGCCAGTACTGTTCAACATCTTTATTAATGACCTGGATGAGGGGATAGATTAGCAAATTTGCAGATGCCACTAAGGTAGGGGATCAGGTAGATACATTGGAGTGTAGTGATAGGGTCCAGAGTGACCTAGACAAATCAGAGGAGTGGGCCAAAGGAAATTTGATGAGTTTCAACAAGGACAAGTGCAAAGTCCTGCAGTTGGGATGGAAGAATCCCAAGCACTGTTACAATTTGCTAAGTAGCAGTGCAGCAGAAAAGGAGCTGGGGATTACAGTGGATGAGAGGCTGGATATGAGTCAACAGTGTGCACTTTTAGCCTAGAAGGCTAATGGCATATTGAGGTTCATTAGGAGAAGCATTTCCAGCAGATCTAGAGAAGTTATTATTCCCCTCTACTCAGCTCTGGTGAGGCCTCATCTGGAGTACTGCATCCAGTTCTGCCCCCTCCCCCCCGGTATAGAAAGGATGTGGACGCACTGGAGAGGCTTCAGTGGAGGGCAATGAAAATGATTAGGGGTTTGAAGCACCTGACCTATGAGGAGAGGCTGAGAGATCTGGACTTATTTCATTTACAGAAGAGAAGACTGAGGGGCGATTTGATAGCGGCCTTCAACTTTCTGAAGAGGGGCTCAAAAGAAGATGGAGAGAGACTGTTCTCAATGGTGACACATGACAGAACAAGGAGCAGTGGTCTGAAGTTACAGAGGGAGAGGTGTAGGTTGGATATTAGGAAAAACTATTTCACCAGGAGGGTAGTGAAGAACTGGAATGTGTTACCAAGAGAGGTGGTGGAATCTCCATCCCTAGAGGTTTTTAAGTCCTGGCTTGACACAGTTATGGCTGGGATGAGTTATATAGGGTTGATCCTACTTTAGGTAGGGGGCTGGACTAGATGACTTCCTGAGCCCTTAAATCCTATGATTCTGTGATTCTATGTTACAAGGTACCCCCTTCTCTGGCTTGGGTCCCATGCCTTTCCCCTTGACTGTAGGGTTTAGGCTGTGTTCACCTCTGTTGCTCTGGCCAGTTGGTCAGTCTCTTTCCCTCCCCTAGTCACAGCCAGGACTGTCAGCCTTGCTGGGGGAGGGGAGCCCAGGCACTCTTCCCTCCTTGGCTGCCTTTACAAGCACTCCCTGGACTCAGCTGTTTTGCCTTCTCCTTATCTCCTTCTCAATTGCTCTCCAAACTCCTCCACATCCTTTTTCACACACCCCCCACCTCGCTTAAACTGCCAGCATTCAGATCAGCTGGCTCTTGTTAGTTGATTGCAATTGCTCTCACCTGCCTTGCAGCACTAGTGATTTCCCTATCTCAGGCTGCCAGCCTCAGGTGTACTTCCATGCCCCTCTGCCCCATCTTATTAGGGGATCATACAGACTTCTGGCTACTACCCCATGCTCCTTATCCATATGGACATTTATGACATGGAGCAGATCAAGAGTGACTACAGGGCTCTGGGAGTACAGGTGAAGAAGTATGGAGTGCAGGTAGTGCTGTCTTCAATCCTTCCTGTCAACAGTAGGGGCTGAGGCAGAGACAGGTGCAACCTGGAGGTAAATGTCTGGCTATGAAGATGGTGTCCTTGGAAGCATTTTGGCTTCCTCAACCATGGGATGCTTTTCCAGGAAGGACTGCTAAGCAGGGATGGGGGTTCACCTTTTGAGGAAGGGGAAGACCATTTTTGGATGCAGACTGGCTAACCGAGTGAGGAGGGCTTTAAACTAGGTTTGATGGGGCAGGTGACCAAAGTCCACAGATAAGAGAAAAACATAGAGACCTGGGAGTTGGGCCAGAAATGGGAGGGAACAAGGGCTATAAAAACAGAGAAAAAAGAGGGACTAGGCAGAACTAGAAGGCAAAATCAAATCAGTAGCTTAGATGCCTATAAACAAATGCAAGAAGTATGGGTAATAAGCAGGAAGAACTCCAAGTCCTAATAAATAAACACAACTATGACTTAGTTGGTATCACAGAGACTTGGTGGGAATAGTGGAACAGAAGGGTACAGCTTACTCAGGAAGGTTTGGTGGGGTAAACAGGGAGAAGATGTTGCCTTATATATTAAAAATGTACACACCTGGACTGCGGTGGAGATGGATGTTGGAGATGGAAGCATTGACAGTCTTTGGGTTAGGTTAAAAGGGGTAAAAACCAAGGGTGATGTTATGCTGGGTGGTCTACTACAGACCACCTATCCAAGCAGAAGAAGTGAATGAGGCTTTTTCTAATCGAATGACAACATCCAAAATGAAGGATTTGGTGGTAATGGAGGATTTTAACTATCCAGACATATGTTGAGAAACCAACACAGTGAGGCACAGACTAGACAATAAGTTCTTGGTCTGCAACTGAGAAAATTTTTTTATTTCAGAAGGAGGAAAAAGCTACTAGAGGAGAAGCTTCTGCAGACTTGATTTTACCAAATAGGGAGGGACTGGTTGAGAATTTGAAAGTGGACGGCAGCCTGGGAGAAAGTGACAATGAAATCATAGAGTTCATGATTCTAATGGATTTCAGGAAGGCAGATTTTGGTAAACTCAGAGAGCTTGTAGGTAAGGTCCCATGGGAACCAAGATTAAGAGGAAACACAACTGAAGAGAGCCATCAATTTTTCAAAGATGCATCATTAAGGGCCCAGAAGCAAGCTATTCCGCTGTGTACAAAAGATATAAAGTATAGCAAAATACCACCTTAGCTTAACCAGGAGATCTTGTGTGATCTGAAAAACAAAAAGGTCATATAGAAAGTGAAAACTAGGACAAATTACAAATGATGACTATAAGCAAACAATACGGGTAGTCAGAGGCAAGATTAGAAAGGCAAAGGCACAAAATGAGCTTAAACTAGCTAGAAACATTAAGGCTGTGTCTACACTAGCCAAAAACTTCGAAATGGCCATTTCGAAGTTTACTAATGAAGCACTGAAATACATATTCAGCGCCTCATTAGCATGCGGGCGGCCGCAGCAGTTCGAAATTGACGTGGCTCGCCGCCGCGCGGCTCTTCCAGACGGGGCTCCTTTTCGAAAGGACCCCGCCTACTTCAAAGTTCCCTTATTCCTATGAGCAGATAGGAATAAGGGAACTTCGAAAGAGCCGGGGTCCTTTCGAAAAGGAGCCCCATCTGGACGAGCCACGCGGCGGCGAGCCGCGTCAATTTCGAAGTGCCGCAGCTGCCCGCATGCTAATGAGGCGCTGAATATATATTTCAGGGCTTCATTAGTAAACTTCGAAATGGCCATTTGCATGGCAATTTCAAAGTTTTTGGCTAGTGTAGACGTAGCCAAAGGGTAACAAAATGACAGTCTATAAATATGTTAGAAGCAAAAGGAGGACCAGGGACAGGATAGACCCACTGCTCAGTGAGGAGGAAGAAACAATATCAGAAATTTGGAAATGGCAGAGGTGCTTAATGACTTCTTTGTTTCAGTCTTCACCAAGAAGTCTGATGAAGGAATGTCTATCATAGTGAATACTAGTGGGAAGGCAATAGGTTTAGAAGACAAAATAACAAAACAGCAAGTTAAATTACTTAGAAAAGTTATATCTGCAAGTCATCAGGGCTTGATGAAATGCATCCGAGAATACTCAGGGAGCTGATAGAGGAGGTATCTGAGCCTTTAGCTATCATCTTTGAAAGTCATGGAAGTCTAGGGAGATTCCAGAAGACTGGAAAAGGAAAAATATAGTGCCCATCTATAAAAATGGAAATAACAGCAACCCAAGGAATTACAGACCAGTCAGTTTAACTTCTGTGCCAGGAAAGATAATGGAGCAAGCAATTAAGGAATTCATCTGCAAACACTGGGAAGAAAATAAGGTGACAAGCAACAGCCAGCATGGATTTGTAAAGATCAGATCACGCCAAACCAATCTGATAGCTTCTTTGATAGGATAACAAGTTCTGTGGATAAGGGAGAAGCAGTGGATGTGGTATATCTAGACTTTAGTAAGTCATTTGATATGGTCTTGCAAGATCTTACCAATGAACTGGGCAAATAAAATTTAGATGGGGCTACTATAAAGTGGGAGCATAACTGGTGGGATGACTATTCCCAGAGGGTAGCTATTGATGGTTCACAATCATGCTGGAAGGGCATAACAAGTGGGGGTCCACAAGGGGATGTTTTGGGACCAGTTCTGTTCAATATCTTCACCGATGATTTAGATATCGGCATATAGAGTATGCTTAGTACATTTGCAGAAAATACCAAGCTGGGAGGGGTTGCAACTGCTTTGGAAGATGAGGTCATAATTCAAAATGATCTGGACAAACTGGAGAAATGGTCTGAGGTAAACAGGATGAAGTTAAATAAGGGCAAATGCAAAGTGCTCCACTTAGGAAGGAACAATCAATTTTACACATACAGAATGGGAAGTGGCTGTCTAGCACAGAGTACTTCACAAAGAGTCTATGGGTCATAGTGGACCACAAGCTAAATATGAGTCGACAGTGTGACACTGTTGAAAAAAAAAGCAGACATGATTCTGGGATGCATTAACGGGATTGCTGTGAGCAAGACAAAAGAAGTCATTCTTGTGCTCTGCTCTGTGCTGATTATGCCTCAATTGGAGCATTGTGTCCAGTTTTGGGTACCACATTTCAAGAGAGATGTGGAAAAATTGAAGAAGGTCCAGAGAAGAACAAGAATGATTTAAGGTCTAGAAAATATGAGTTATGAGGAAAGACTGAGCTTGTTTACTTCAGAAAACAGAAGACTGAGAGGGGACATGATAGCAGTTACAAGTACCTACAGAGTGTTAGAAGGAGAAGGAAGAAAATTGTTCCTCTAAGCCTCCGAAGATAGGACAAGGAGCAACGGGCTTAAAATGCAGCAAGGGAGGTTTAGGTTAGACATTAGGAAAAACTTCCTAACTGTCAGAGTGGTTAAACAGTGGAATAAATTGCCTAGGGAGGTTGTGGAATCTCCATCGCTGGAGATATTTAAGAGCCATTTAGACAGACATCTATCAGGGATGGTCTCGACGGTATTTGGTCCTGCCATGAGGGCAGGGGACTGGACTCGATGACATCTGGAGGTCTCTTCCAGTTCTAGTATTCTACGAATAATTTATATAATGGATTTTAGCTAAAACCTGCAAGTTTCCAAGTACATGTTTATGTTGCAGACATACTGTAGATTTAGTTAAGTGTTTTGCCTTTCTTGAGATTTGGTAGTTGTTTACCACTCCCCTGCTAAGGTCATCCCCAGATGCACATATTTACTCTTTTTTATTGAGCTCCTCTGGGAGCCCTAACATTTAGATTAGTCAGCAGAGCTTAAAGTATTTTTTGCATATATTTATCCCCATTTTTCTACAGAAAAAGGCAACGTAAACAGCATTTATGACAGTTTGATAGAATAACTGATGTTTTTAAAGAGCTCTAATTGCAACACTATCCACTTTATTGCAGTGTTGCACCAGTTCTGAACACAGCAGCATCTAGCTATAAAACACAAGGGATGAAACCCTGCAAATAAGAGGCTTATCAGATATCCAAATCATAAGCAGGAGTTGAGTCAGGTCCCAGCAGTCAAGTTCTCTGACAAGCTCATGGCCTGAGGAGCCAGGCTGGGCACTACATAGATGTGAGCAGTGAGGGATCTTCCTCTGCAGTCGTATTCTGCATGGCATGGTGACTGAAAAGACCTGTGCTGGCCCTAGAATCCTGCCCTGACCTCATTCCACAAACCTGACTTATTCTACTGCCTAGAGAGTCCTTTATAAGTGGCAGAGGTAGGAGCATGATTTGCCACCAAGGGCCTGATTTGGATCTCATACATGGTTTGTCCCATAGTTATTTTCACCAATTTATTTGAATTGCCCCTGATTTACTCTGAGGTGTAGACAATCTAAATCAGGCCATAATGATTTTTACTAATGAATGCTAATAATCAGATTATTTTCTCTAAATTAAAATATGAATAGCTAGGAGGCACAGTCACATATGTGCAGTCCATCTACCATTACCAGGTGGAAAAATAAAAGGTCAGGGCCTGTAGAACTGGTCATGCCAATCTGAACCTAAGTGGAGGAAAAGTGAAAGCCTCATGGCCCTTAAAGTATGGTAATTATCACGCAGTGGCCATTTTGTTTTCTCCTGTCTTGTTTCCTCTGGGTAAAGAAGGCTGAATATTAGGATTACAATTTCCCCTACTAACCAGGACTGTCTTAAATGATAAGCAGCTTTATTTAAACGTGGCCAAATAGATACCATCAAGCACAAGTTTAATTTTTTGTGCTGACCAGAGCCTGAAGCCCTAGCAGGTCCACCACTGTAGATTAAGCTGTTAACTGTAATACAAGCTGTTACGGTTAAACTTACTCTTCTTCTGGCACGTGGTGCTGGCTCTGGTGTGTTAGGGGAAGTGGATTCATTCGGTGTTTCTGAGGTTGAACTAAGAGATGAGTTACTGCTTGAGAGTTCTTTGTTCTGTCTTTTAGTTCCAAATGGTAACAGAGAGGCTACAAAGTCTGATACATCCTTCTGCTCTTCTCTCTGAGAATCCTGCTTGAGTTTGTAGGCCCGGTCATTAGCAATCACCTGGGACAAGGGCATGCCAAAAGCCTGGGGTACGAATTCTGCAACAAGGATAGAACATTATTTGTTAAATTTCTTTCACTTTATACCAGACTTCTAAACAAGAGTGATGGGCTTGACAATTTGCAACTATACAATAATCTCATTAAGGTAAGAGCCCCTTCTCAATAACAATTTGTGGGTAGCAACATAAAAGCAGCAATGTGCAGAGGAATCATAATCTGTGGTTAACACACTAACATATGCTTCTTGGGAATCTGGACTCTGTTCCCAGCTGCATCACATACCATGGAGAAATCAAGTTGGTCTTGTCTATACACAAAAATTATTTAGAATTAAGTTTGCCAGTATAGCTAACACAGTCTGACTCCTACCCTCCAGTGTGGGCACAATTAGACTAGTACAGTAGTGCCTCAATTTACGCATGGGTTGTGTTCCCATGAACCCTTGCATAACTCAAATTTCGCAGAGGTCAGGGTGGCATTTTTCCTGGCAGAATGTACATTGTGCAGCTGGGGAAGCAGAAGAACCTGGAGCTCCTTTTGGAAGGCAAGTCCTGGGTTGTGGGGGGCAGTCAAGGGAGGGATAAGCCTGACACTGGGGCTGGGGCCATAGGAGGGGGCAGGGCGTTAAGCCTGGGGTGGGCTAGGGCTGCAGGGGATGGTGGTGGAATTGAGTCACATCTGTGTGCGGGGGTGGGGAGGGTAAGCCAGAGCCAGAGCCAGAGCCAGGCCACAGGGGTTTTGAACTGGATCCGGGAGACATGAGCCAAAGCTGTATGTGGGCTGGGGGTTGAACTGGGACCAGGGGTTGAGCTGGAGGGGCATGGGGCATTTGAACCAGGAACGCCGCGTGTTGAGCTGGGGAAGCGGGGTTGAGATGGAGCCATGCATGCAGGTGTTGAGCTGGGTTGTGGGAGTGAGGGGTTGAACTGGGGCTGGTCAGGGCTGAGAGTGGTTGAACCGGGGGGGCCAGGGGAGTCAGAGGGTTGAGCCGGGGCCAGAGGGAGTGAGATTTTGAGTTTCGCTTAACTCGCATTAATGCAAGTTAAACGCAATTCAAAATCATGCATTTTGAGGGTTTACTGTATAATGATACTTAACGCTACTGTATGAATGTGAAACCTGGACAACACACAAGCTAACCCTTGCTGTTTCAGAAACGAGGTAGTCAAAGAAAGGGCAAAGCTGTAGCTGGGGGGCATGCCTCTCTGTAAAGATCAAATGGAGAATCTTTTCCATTTAGTAAGGTAAGTAGACCTACTTGAACACTTCCTACTATTTAGCAGAACTTCCTATTCTCCCTACTTCATCATGGCTATGTCTACTCTACAGAGATCTTTTGAAAGAAGCCCTTCTAGAAGATCTCTTCTGAAAGAACTTCTTTCCAAAGAGTATATCCACACACAAAAAAAGCGGGTCAAAAGAGTGATCTGCTGTTTTGAAAGGGAGCGTCCACACAGCCCCGTTCTTTCGAAAGAATGGGACAGAGATTGAAAAATGAGGCCCCACAAGGACTGCTCTTTCAAAAAAAGGGGCCTTCGGAGTGTCTACACACGTTTTCTTTCGAAAGAAGCTTTCAAAAGTCGGTGCTGTTCCTGAAATGGGAAAGGAAGAGCAATTTCAAAAGGAGCACTGTGTTCTTTCAATTTACTTCCAAAAGAATGTTTTGCATGTACACAATCTGCAGAATCTTTTGAAAGAGCCCACTTTAAATCTTTCAGAAGAACTTTCTAATGTAGATGCAGCCCATGACTTAAAGGCCCCCTGTCTCTCAGGCTATGTCTAAAATAGTGAATTTTTTTGAAAAATCTGGGCCTTTTTTGAAAACACTCACAGAATCTGCACAGAAAATGCATTCTTTTTACACTAAATCAAAAGAAGGCAATGCTACTGCTGGCAGCCCTCTTCTGCTCCCAGACGAGGAAGATGCCAATTTTCATAAGATGCTCCAGGCCATTCTTTCAAAAGAGGAGTCCTCCAGGGTGCCGGCCAGCTGGAGCTCAGAGATGCCCTGGCCAGCGCTATCAAAACTCTATGCTCCCTGCATCCAGCTACCTGAAAGGTACAGGGAGCCCCAGAGACACTGTGGCAGGAAGCTGAGAGCATGGAGGCAGCAAGAAGACACACCGACCAGCCCCACACTCTCACACCCACCCCTGTAGTGACCATTGAAAGAATGGCAGAGATCCAGGCACCCTGCAACCCCCAGCAGCCCCCCAAAGGAGCCAGACAAGGGTCCCAGGAGCCTGCACTGGCCATTAGAAGGAGGGCCCCCTCCTGAACTGAGCCTGAACCCCAGGACGTGCTGGGCCTGTGGCAGGATGAAGCTGTCTTGAGGGTGACTACAGGCAAGAGACGGAATGCCCCCATTGCCTGGCAGCCTGGGGGCACCCCACTCAGACCTGGGAGCAGATGTATTCCAAAGTTAAGGAGCTGCGCCAGGGGTACTCCCAGGCCAGGAAGGCAGCCAGGCACTCACCAGCAAAACTGGCCACCTGTCACTTCTATCATAAGCTGCATGTCTCCTCAGGGGTGAGGACAGCTCCCCCCAACCCCCACAACTTCCTTAACACAGTGCCAGAGGAGCTCCCTATGGAGGAGGAGCCAGGGCCAGAGGAGGACCAGCCAGGACTTCCTAGCCACACCACCATGCTGGAGCCAGACACAGAGGCCCCCATGGATGGCAAGTCAGCCAATGGGACCCTGATCATCGCCCTTTACTCAGGCTCATCGAGTCAGGTGACCTCAAACAAGGCCTCCCCTGACGTATTTGAGGGACCCTCCAGTAAATGCCCAGTGAGTCACACTCCCTAGATTATGGAGGTAGGGGCGCCTTCCCATGCCACAGCTGGAAAAGGGCCAGCCACATGGGCAACTGCTCGACCCTAGACACATCACCAAGGAGTCCACCCACAGGATGCAGGCAACAGTCAGCACTTGCCACCATGTATGTGGGAGCGGGGAGGGGAAGAACCAGGCTGTGCCCAGCTAACCCGCCGCCCATATGGGGACCATTCTGTGACAGGACACCCACCCTTGGCTGCTAGCCTGTTCCCCAGGGGAGCCCACAATGGTCAGCCCCATCCCCAAGGCACGGCAGGGTCCATCTTTGGCAGGGCCCAACATGGAGGGCACACATGCCCTTGCTCCTGGAATGTGCTCATTGCTCGACCTGGGGGTGGAGGCTGCTGCCCATGAGGGGTTGGGGCCACAGCCTTTGGGGCTGGGGTGCAGGACTAACATTCCCCTTCCGTCCTTACAGCTAAGTCATCTAAGGCCTGGAGGTGAGCCCCACCTCACCTCCGGGGCCATCCAGCCCTGTCCACATCATTGGGCCAGGAAGCCCAGGACCAGTGGGGGAAAAGGCCAGGGCACCCCCCATCTCACCAGTGCTCAGGTGGGCCTGCACCCAGAGGCCACGTCACTGCACCCAGGACACTGCCACCGCCTACACAGCCACCTCCCACCAACAAAATGAGCTGGTGGAGCAGCAGCTGCACCTGGATGAGGTGGACCTGGCCTGGTCTGGTGATGGAAGCCCTGGGCCAAGCTGATGGGCAACCTGCAGATCATTAGCAGGGGCCCAAGGGAGCAGCCAACCCAGCCTCTCGCCCCTGCTCCCACCCAAGCTCCCCCTGCCCGGCCACCGTGCTGGGCTTTGCCCAGTGGATCACTGCCATGGTGGGCACCACCCCCTATCTCCCCTGTCCTCCCCACCCCAAGTCCTCCCCTTCCTCCCTGCCAAGCCCACACACCCACGGCCCTACCTTCCCAGGAACCCTGTCCTATCCTAGCCCCTATGAGGACCCCAGACCCAAGGCAATAGGGATCCCATGGCCACCATAGCTTGTGCCTCCCAACCCCTTGAGGATTAAGGCTCCCCCACCCATCCCCAGCCACCATCCAAGTTGAGATGCCCCCACCCTCTGTCCCAAGCCCTTCCAATGTATATAGTTCCCCCATACAGCCCTATAAATAGTTGTCTGTTTATTTTTCAAGTTTCAAAATGTTTCATTTGTTTAAGTAAACTGTTTATTTTTCAGCACCCCAGTGTCCCTTGTTATTGTGGGGGGGGCAGTGTGGGGTGGATGAGCATAAGGGCTTGAAGTAGGGCTGGGGTAGGGCTGTAGGCCAGAGAAGCCTGAAGGGAGTGACTGTGGGAGGGTCACTGGAGCCCACAGGCAAAGCTCTCCCGGAGGGCCTGCTGGTTCCGCAGCCTGTCACAGTGGACTTAGCAGATGGGGGGCCGTGTCTGGCTCCTTGAACCCAGGGCCATCCTCAGCCATCCACCCTGGGAGGAAGGCCTCCTCCTTGTCCTCCATGATGTTGTGGAGGGCACAGCACACTCCCACAGCCTGGGGGACATTCTGCACCTTGGCATGCAGGTGCATGAGGAGACTCATGAACCACGCTTTAAGGCACCTGAAAGCTCCACTGGGTTGCATGCCCGGCTGAGGCAAATGTTGAACAGCTCCTGGGTGGGGTCTAGGTAACCTCTTTACCCCTGCATGAGCCAGAGCTGCAGGGGTAGGCCACGTTCCCCACCATACACAGGGGCATGGTGATGTCCCAGACCACAAGCTCCTGCTGTGGGATGTAGATCACCACCTCCATCCTCTGGCAGAGGCCGGAGTTGCAGAAGACCCCCTATGGTCCACCTCAGCATGTGCAGGGCTGGAGCTCCCGGAAGGGCTTGCTGGCCATGTGACCTTGTCCATAACGTTTCCTGCCCCGCTCTTTCAAAAGAGCGGCTTGGGCATTGTGGCTGCTCTCTTTCACAGGAGCAGACTGATCTGCTTTCGACCTTTCGCTCTGCTTCGTGTGCGTGTGTGGCTCCGCTCTTTCAAAAGAAGGTTTTTTTGGACCAGCTATTCCAAAAGAACTTCTTTTGAAGGACCACTGCTGTGCAGACACAGCATAGGTGCGGATGCTTTATGGCTGTTAACCTCAGAATGAGTTTGCTCTGATAGCAGGAGAAGCTCAGACTCCTTACGAAGATACTTGAGTCTGGCAGCCCTATCCTTTTTCAATAGGATTTTGGACTCTCTACAACTGTCACTCACATGCACCTCTGCCTGACAGAGAGGGTCTGGCCACTCACTGGCATAGACTTATTATATGAGTGACAGTCTGATGAAGTGAGTCTGTGCTCACGAAAGCTCATGCTCAAAACTTTTCTGTTAGTCTATAAGATGTCACAGGACCCTTCGTTGCTGTTACAGATCCAGACTAACACGGCTGCCCCTCTGATACTTCACAGTCATTGAAGGCAGGAGAAGGAAGTATTAGTCCAGAACTGAGTCCAGTATCCATCCAGGAAACCATTCTAGAAAATTAGTAGCCTAAACTTATTTTTATATCTAAATATATACAAACACATGATGCTATTTTTAAAAAAATAACTCTCTAGGTGCTATATATGTAAGAGGGAAGACTTAGATAGGCAAAGATCAGAGCTCCAACAGCTGTCTCTGGTGGTAAGAAGGAACCAAGAGAGGTTGGGGTTAGTAAAGCCTATCTCTGGAATGCAAGGGTACAAAGTCAAAGAAGTGATGCTTAAATGAACACCATATCACTGTCTAGGGCTAGGCGATAGGATCTGTTTCTCCTGTCCTCAAAAACAGATGTGAATTTGTAAAAGAACAGGATCTTAGCTCTCAGCAAGCCAGGGATTCGGACAATCTCCCATGCAGATCAACACTGATGTTTTATTATGCCCCCAGACTCAGCACTCTCACCAACAGCAGCAAAACAGAATGTTTGGAAAATGCTCAGGGATACACACAGACAAGATGGATGACCAGAGTGACTATAACTACAAGGTGTTGGAAAGACAACGACACAGCCAGACACTGTAAATGCTGACTAAAATATTAGGGTAGGAATGCTTGCTCTAATGTTTAGTTTTTCACATCCGGCAAGAGTTGTTGTATCCTGCTGTGATGAGTCACTCAAAGCAGTAGAAAGAAACAAAGGAAAGGTATGTAAGTACTTGGACCTTTTCCCTTTTAATTACATAATGACAGATGCAGCTGTCAAGAATGACAAAACACCAATATAAATGTGACTAAAGAACATTCTGTTTTCTTTTGCTGCCTGTGATGAACTTAGAAGACACTGGGATTTATTTAGTTACTGATACTTTCACTCACGAGTATATATCACCCTCTGTTAAAAAAACCAAATCTGGAGAATATCAGATCAGATCAGTTCAGTATTTTCTGGATCTGAAGAAGTGGGTCTGTCCCACGAAACCTCATCGCCTAATAAATAATATTGTTAGTCTCTAAGGTGCTACAGGACTGCTTTTTGGTTTTGTGAAGATACAGAATAACAAAGGTACCTCTCTGAGACTATTCCTCTGTTAAGTGAGCCGAATCTTCATAGAACTACATCTGGCCCTGTGACCCAGTGATTAAATCACAAAAGACCCATGCAAAATTGATAAATGAAGCTAGACTGTTCCTCTAAGGCACAACCATTTGTAAAGGATAGTGCAGGGATGCACCATCTGGGAGAAATCAAGGAGAGTATGCACCTCTTGGAAAAACAATCCCTCCCCAGTCTGCTTCCTAGAGTGCCAGACCTGCCCAAAGGGCTAATGAAGAGGGAGAAGTCCCTTAGGGCAGGGAGAAGTCTACACCTTCTTCTTTCCATTTGCTGATCCTTTTCTGGCACTGTTCATCACTGGGGAAACACAGACATATCTTCCTTGGACTCCTCAAAGTGCAAGGTCTGCAACAGATACCATGGATACCATGGATGCTCTAAGAAAGGGAAGGCTCTTTGCACTCACATAAAAGACAGCCGTCACGTAGCACTTTAACGACTAACAAAGTAATTTATTAGGTGATGAGCTTTCGTGGGACAGACACATTCCCCTGGATCTGAAGAAGTAGGTCTTCCCCACAAAAGCTCATCATGTAATAAATTATTTTGTTAGTCTATAAAGTGCTACGTGACCGATTTTTTGTTTTGTTAGGACACAGACTAACACGGCTACCTCTCTGTTCCTATAAAAGACAGCCATAATCCAGCCATGACGGGATTTGTAGAAACCAAGACACATTGCTCTATCCTTGTAATTTGCTTCCTCGCCCTAACTGTCCCTCCTTACCAGCTCTGAAGAATAGAACTACTAACCCAATCGCCTAGGCAAGCCAGCTGGTCATCACTCGTGAGAGAACTAGGACAAGTAATTGTCAGTAAGTGAATGCTCATGACCTGTTAGTGTGAGTACGCCCACATCCACAGAGCTGAGTGTTTGCTTTGAACCAGCTGCCCAGAAATGGCAGATATTCTCTTTATAAAACAAATGGTAAAACGATTTGTTTAAAAAAATGATGTAAGAGATAAGGACAATTCTCTGGTCATTGTAAGTATACAAGAAGGGAGGTTAGCTGTGACCTGAACTCAAACAACACAGGGACCACTGTTTGTGGGATTGGCTCATTAATAGTTAGCACATTCTCACAGAAGGGGGCACTACTGAGAGGTATATTTTAGTCCATGTACAGTGGAGAGGAGAGCAAATCCTCAAGGGAAACTATGGTGAGGAAAGGTAGCACTGGAAAGTGGTTAAGTTCGATGGTGGTCTAACTGCTCTTCTGACCACATTACTCTATCTGCTACATATCTACCCAGCTCAGAAAAAGTGGACAGCACTTTCATGCCTCAATACTGCAGCCAATCCACACGTAACAGCAGCAAAGAGGCTTTCTAAAGAGGCAGCACTCTTCCCAGTGAGTGCTCTGTGGCTCCCTTCCGCGCAAGGGGGAACCTTTCTGTTCAGTGGGGGACGAGGATCCTTACAATCTCCGAGTCCTTTTCTCTGTTTTTACAATATTCTCCACCTATCTGCCACTCCCTCAATCCAGCATCCTCTGACGGAAGAAGGGAAAAGAGAGAACAGGAAATTTTCCCCATAGGCTTGCTGTTTTTTTTCAGGACTGGAACATAGAAGTTTCAGACATTAAACTTCAGTATAGGGTATTTGGAGTGGGAAGATGAAAAACAAGTTTGAAACAGCCTATGGGGGAAAATAAGAAAATAAAATCCATGGAATCAGCACAGAAACAGGTAAAAAGATGTAGTTAAAGTTACTGTAGGTATTACAGAACATCAGGAAAACAAACAAGAAGGAACAAAAATAATATGTTGCCCTTTACTTATGGTCAGTGCTTTTTTGTAAAAAATTAAAAAAAAAAGAAGAGCTGGTCTGCTGTAGACCCTTTTCCCTTTGCCGGGTCCTGGAGCTGGAGTTTCCAGGAGGGCTTCCAGCCCTGGCAGGTTCCAGACCCTGGGGCTGCCAGTGTCCCCTGACCCCCACAGCTGGGGTTCCTGTGCCTGGGGCTGCTGGCAGGGCTCCACATTCCAGCTGGCACCCTGCCACAGGACTGGTAGGATCCCCTGTCTCCCAGGCAGGATGGAGCTGCCAAGGTGCCAGTAATGAGTACCAACCTGTACTGGAAGAAAAAAAGCACTGCTTATAATAATGATTCAGCATTCAGCAAGGTGCATTCAAAATCATATCCAATAAAAATCAAAAATCCAGCCTAAGAAATGGTAACAGAATAGAAAATATAGGCAGGTAATATGCCAGAAAATGTGAAGAACAAATATCTTTCTAACCATCTATCTATCTAGAAAAATATTCATAAGTATAAGAAGTACTGGAATAGCTTGTCAGAGTAAGTGGTTGGATAAAATAAACTTATGCACAGTAAAGAACATTTTAAAAGGCTAGAATGATGCAAAGAAACAAAACGATATAGTTTAAATGATCTTTCTCATAAGACAACGGAAGAGGAAAAGAGTGATCCCAGGGTAAACATTTACATGTAACAAAAGTGAGAGGTTTCATAAACAATCATTATCAAATCACAGAGGCATTGAAATAGCTCTGGAATTAGAATTGTGCACATTAAAAATTTTGATGATTGCTTTTATAGCACCAAACAATTATCAAAACACATAATTCATCTTTACAATCAGCTACTACACTAGAGAACAGTAGACCGACTAAAGGAGAACAAGTAGATACAATTTCTTTATGGCTTATCTACATGGTGTATTAATTGTAATTTTCTTTTGCTAGCCACCTTATCAACCCAACCCCGATTGCTTGATTGATGCTGTGGACCTTGTTTATCCAGGTGACCTCTGAGTTGGCATCTTTTATCATTTAGTCATACTTGCATCAGATTTAATTCGTATTGTTTCATGGTCAGTGCATGGTCACTCATCTGACCAACCCTCCCCCTTTATCCAGGCTTGGGACTGGCATGGAACCCCTACAGGGATGGCAGTAAGATTCAAAGCAAAACCATTCAACATCTCTGTCATTCAGGTGTATGTACCCATGTTGGACAGTTCAGAGGACAAGATTAAGCTATTCTATAAAGACGTGACAAATATACTGTAGAAGAGATGTGATCATTGGAGGAGATTAGAACACGAAAGTCAGAACGGATAACGAAGGTTGGGAAAGAGTCATGGGAAGGTTTTGATATGGAGGAAGAAATGAACAAGGTGAGAAACTACTAGTGTTTGCTACAAAGCACAAGATGGTGATCTGCAACACGAGATTCCAACAAAAGGACTGCAGGAAGTGGTCATGGCGATCGAATGATGAGAAGTCCAAAAACATGATATACATGATTTTGACAAGATGGGTAAAATAAGTACAGCAGTGTTAAACTTTCCAAGGAGCAGATATAGACTTGATCCACAGACCAGTGATCACAAATATCAAGATGAAACTCAAGAGAAAGTGTAAGACACAGTTTAAGAAAAGAAGAGATGTGGGGAGGCTAGGTGAGGAAGAAATAGGGAATGCATACAGAGCAGCACTCAAAGAGAAGATTAGGAATGCAGGCACAGAGAAAGACCTAGATAAGAGAGTCGCAGGGATAGCCATGGCGATAGAAGAGGCAACTGAGCAGAATGTTCTGGAAGAAGAGATCAATCTGAAGTGAGTTATGCAAGAGACACTGAAGTTGGTCCAAGAGAAGAGAGCGCTGAAGATCAGAAGGGATGTTTCCGAGAGGGTGGAACAGCAATACAGGATGAAATGCAATGAGGTAAGGAAAGTGGTCAGAAAGAATAAGATGAAATGGTTAGAAGAGCAGTGTGACGATATAGAGCAAATGTTAGATTGGGGGAGTGTACAAAATGAATAGGAATATTAATAGGAAGTGGCACCTGAAGCAGATGTTTATCAAAGATGAGAACAAAGAAATGCTCATGAACAAACAGAAGATTGTGCAGCAACGGATGAGACATTGCACCAATCTATACAAAGCACAGTTGGACCCGAGTGTCTCAAAGAGACAGAAAGAAGAACTAAAAGAGATATCTCTGCTGAGCATTGGAGAGCAAGATTGATATTTTAAATGAAGAAGGAGAAAGAGCAATGAAATGACTAAAGAACAATAGGAGCCCTGGAAATGAGAAGATCACAGGAGAGATGATTAAATATAGTGCAGAAAGCCTGATTCAGGAAATATACCGACTACATAATATAGCATGGAAAACAAGGGAAGGTACCTAAGGAATGGACAAGATCCATGCCAGTGACAATGCACAAGAAAGGCAGTGAATTGGAGTGCAAGATCTACAGAACAATTGCCCTAATGAGTCATCTAGGCAAGGTGCTGATGATGACAGTGACAGAGAGACTAAGATTGTAGAGAGAACATCTAGTGGACGAGCAAGCAGGGTTCAGGAAAGATAGAAATATCATACAGCAAATATTGGCACTAAGATTGATAGCAGAGAAAGATCGACAAAAAACAAGGACATCTACACTTGCTTTGTCGATTTTGAAAAGGCACTTGACAGTATAGATCAGAAAGTGACTTGGGAGGTGTTGGAGTTGTACGTAGTGGATAGCAGATGGACACGATTATTGAAGGTCAATGTGGAGGCAGTGGTGAGAATGTGCACAGAGTTGGGAAGTTGGTTTAGAACAAGTAGAGGTATGAAACAAGGAGATCCGATAGCGCCAAGTACCTTCATCACGCATCTAGAGAGAGTGATGGACAAGATCAGGGAAGAGGTAGAAGAGATATCTGCGCACAGGATAAGAATTAACAACTTGAGGTTTGCGGATGATTTAGTTATCATTGAGGAAGTTGAGCAAACCATAGAGAAAATGGTGCAGGTGCTAAACGAGGAAGGGAAGCTGTGTGGACCATTATGAACATCAATAAAACAAAAACAATGGTATTTGGAGATAAGGAAAGAGGAAGGAAAATCAGTGTAGATGGAACTGAACTACAGAATGTAGAGAAGTTCACATCTCTTGAGAACAATATAACGTACGATCTAGACTGTAAGAAGGAAATAGCAACTACAATAGTGAAAGCAAAAGTGAGTTTGAAGGCAATGGATAAGATGACGATGATGATGATGATGGGTTCTGCTGTGAGTGCAGGGGACTGGACTCAAGGACATCTGAAGGTCCCTTCCAGCTTTATGAGATAGATGTATCTCTGTATATAGGTAGGTAATTTTTTAAAAAAAATTCCAATTACCTCTCAACAGCCTAAGGATGTTTGTAGCCAAATAAAGCTAGATTTGGGTCATGCTGTTGTATGCAATATCAACTATCCTTGAGTTAATAGCATATGAGACACCTCATTTTCCATGTATCACCAAGACCTTATTGTATAACAGTCTTTTGGTGCAATAGACTTCATCTGGGTGCTATCTGCTGTATCTAGTGTGTGTACACACTGCTTCTCGTTGGTGCTAAGTAGCTTAATGAGCTACACGTCCATGAGGAAGTCATATGAAAAATAAACCTATTGTAGCATGCAACAATCTGCATTGCACTATAATCTGTTCTATTTTATACAAAGCTGAATTTGGGTTTTAAAAAATTACTGGAATGGCCAAAAGCTGGAAATTTTATATGAGGTGAGGGAAATAAAGTGTATTTTTTATTAACATATATAGCAAATAACGCTCATAATTTAGAATACTGAATTACTTACATCAATGGGAAAAAACTTTTACAAAAATCTTTAACAATAAACGTGACCATAGGCATTTATTTTTTCCTCAAATGTATCAATAATTTTAATGTGATAAAGCTTAACGACAACATTTATTCACGTTTCAGGTCACCATGGAGCCTTACTAATGAGCCATTAAACAAAGAAAATGAAATAAGCATTCACCCTTTCTAGAAATGTGCACTTTAAAAATCACACTGGCTCAGGAACTGCATGAGATACAAAATGTCATTTCAAAGCTCCACTGCTACAGTTAAATTAGTTTGTCA
The DNA here is from genome assembly GCF_033958435.1 of Carettochelys insculpta. Lineage (NCBI taxonomy): Eukaryota > Metazoa > Chordata > Testudines > Carettochelyidae > Carettochelys > Carettochelys insculpta. The sequence goes on from NC_134137.1 coordinate 145,781,975, forward strand.
ACATCAATGTCAGAAAGCTAAATGCCATTAATATTCTTTTATAATTATTGGTTTTGATTCCTGTATATCTTTTCTAGAGACTCTTCTAAAATAGTGTCTGCCAGGACAGACCCAAAATTATCTACAAGCAGAAAACTGAGGGGCAACTTCAGAGGCTGGTTTGAGGCATTCTCAAAAATTTGGCCATACGTGTGTCAGTCTGAACTTATTTGAAACTGACTGTACAGTAGCAATGATTATTTATCGTGTTTCAATCAATAACAATTTCTGTTGCTAAGAAAAAAGATTGATTGCAGAACAAAAGTTTACATTTACACACTGTAGCTAGATTATGCCAGTGACAAAAAATAAAACAGTTTTTCTTTTCCATTGGGGGCACAAAATAACTAGGCGATGTATCAATTTACATAACAGTCTTATTGCAGAAGATACACATTTCAATCTACAAATCTCATAAGAATGTACTCCTAGTAGGTAAATATATACTTCTTTAATCTTTACTGTACCTTTGTCTTTGCTTTTTTCCTTCCCTAATGAGTCCAGTTTCTTTCTTAAGGATTTTTTCCTCTTTTGTCCATCTATAAGAGAAAGAATAAGAAATATGTGAGGAAAAGGAATAGTTAAAGGTGCATTCTCCATAAACTAGAATACATAGGGTTAAACTGTCAATGGAGCATGAGTGGTGGTACTGAAAGGAAAATATATAAGGAGTTTTTTTGACATGCTGGTGGTGGGTGTGTGGGTGTTGTAAATGCCAGGAACAGTCATAATTCTTGGAGTTCAGGGAGCACTGAGACTGCTTTCATTCCGTGACCTTAAGAAGATCTTGATGTTGGATCATAGTATGCACATCCCCACCAATTCGCACAGTGGAAAGATCTCAAATGATAGATAACTGTGAAGTGCTACTGCTAGACAAATAGAAAGCAGATTCACCTGTTCTGCTACAATGCCTCACCTGTAGCCATGGGGCTGTATTTCAGTTACATGAATACACAGCTAATATCTTAGGGATGCAACAGGAGTGAGGCAGGGGGAGACACACTGTTGGGCTGGACATGTTCTTCAAGTAACAGACAGTTGACTCCTGAAGAGGATCATGTTCTTACAAATAAGCCAAAGCCAATGGATGAGAAGAGGTCAAAAAAGGCCCTCCAAATGCACCCTCAAAGCCAACATAAAGAAGTGCAACATCAAAATAAACTTGAAGTAAACCCAAGCCCTCATCTGACAAAAACGGAGAAGGGTCTTGAGGGAAGGATCTCAACATTTCAAGACCCAACAAAAATAACAAGAAACAGAGAAATAGGAAAGGAGAAAAGAATGCACTGCAGCCCAACTCAACAATGTAGATCCTCCCCAGCCACCATAAGATATTTGTCCCAGTTGTGGCAAGATCTATGGATCCCAGTGTGACATTGGCTTTGTAAACCCAGGGTTGTGAGCTCAACACTTGAGAGGGCCTTTCAAGGTTTTGGGGCAGGTTAGTTTAAAATACATCTGTTAGGGATGGTGACAGGTCCTGCTGCGAGTGCAGGGGACTGGACTCGATGTCCTTTCCAGGTCTATGCTATGATGGCCCCACCCCCATGTTTCATTTAAAACGGGTTATAAATACGATCAACTCAGAGATACTTTGGACAAAATGCCCAATCCTGCTGGATATGTAAATCCTATTTTTGTGCATGTATAATTTTTGTATTTGAAGTTATGAGGATTGTCTACGTATTTGTATTCCAAATGTTTGTTTCTGTGAAGACCTCAACAAGAAGCGTGGCTACCTTCTTGTGCGAGGATAGCAGTACTTAGCTGAGAAAGGGCCTTTAATGGGTGCCAAAAGGATAGGGACTAGTGATTCAGTCATGTGGCAATCTCCATCTTGGAGTGCACTTTTACACAAAGGCTATGTTTAGATTACAGCGATTTGTCAACAGAAGATACCTTTCGAGAAAAACTTCTGTCAACAGACTGTGGCCAAACTGCCAAGTGGATCGCAAGAGCAATCCGCTCTGCCAACAGAGAGCAGCCAGACTGTCTGGACACTTGATTAGCAAAACAGCCGACCAGAAGCATGGCAGACAGGGCTGTCACCAGAGGGCACCCCCGCAACATCCAGACTGGCTTTCTGTCAACAGATGTGTTATGCCTTGTGGGGAGCAGGATATGGCTGTCAACAAAAGTGTTGCATTCTGTTGATTTACTGTTGACAGAATGCCTTGGGAATCTGGATGTTCCCCAGATTTGTCGACAAAACCCTCTAGCGTAGACATAGGCAAAGAGAACAATGGAATTTCCTCCACTGGGGAAAGGTATAAAGGGGGCCATAAGGGCTCCTCCATCTTTGTCTTCAGCCTTCCTTGGAAATTGCCTGACACACCCTAAGGGGAAACAGAAGAGCGTTATGATGTACTAGTGACTCAGGTCAGAATAAGATCTCTTTTAACTTGAAGATTTCACCTGATCTAAAAACAGCTGGGTAGGGTAGGAAATCACATGCAATTAGATTCTTTAGTGGAATAGAACTAGCCATGCATTTTCTTTTATTCTAGTTTGAAAACTCACTTTGGTCTGCCTGTTTTTTCCTTATAACCATTTAAATCCTACTGTTTTGCTTATTAAAACTCTTGTTTATAATCAAGTCCAGTGTAAATTGTTGTTATATCTCCCAGTGTATATCTCCCTTTCATTGATAAAAGGGGCTTACCTAATGAGCCCTCCCTGTGAAAATCTTCTGGGGGGTATTTATTTGGGGTTTTGGTCCCTTCGGGTGCTGTGCCCTAGAACTACACATGCTCAGAGCTGAAGTAAATCAGTGTCTGCATTGCTTTGCAGGGCAGTGGTAATTGCAACTGTATGCCTCGGCTGGGGGAGACAAGAGGCTCTGACCCTACAAGACAGGGCAGAGGGAAGCTCCAGGGAGCAAGAAGGAATGTTCAATGGCCTGATCAGCACACTGGGGAACATCAAAACAGGCCTTCTATAGCAGCACCCTATCACACACAGCATGGTCTCATTAGCCACCTGCAGAAACACCACTCATAACTGGCTATCATTTTATGGAAGATAATCACCCTTGAATTTCGGAGCATCACTGACCATAGTTCCATCAATGGACCTATGAACATGTACAACACAAAAGGATCATCTGAGAAGACAAGAAGGTAAGGTTCAAGTGAGACATGTGTAAGTAATACTTGGGAATCTTATTGAAGAATATCAGAGAGGTAGCCATGTTAGTCTGTATCCTTGAGAACAACAAGAAATCCTGTGGCACCTTATAGACTAACAGATATTCTGGAGCATAAGCTTTCACGGGCAAAAGCTTATGCTCCAAAATATCTGTTAGTCTATAAGGTGCTACAGGACTTCTTGTTGTTATCGAAGATTGTGATCCCCATAGCTCTGTCCAGTCCAGGAGATGGAGAATCATTTTGACCACCAGACACTTGATTAAATAGAATCTATTTAATATTCAAATGTTTTGCAGTGATTTCTGATGCATTCATTATGGTTATGTCAGGCATAAACACTCTGAAAAGATCTGTAAATACTTAAGAACTCAGTGCATTTAGACAACTTTAGAAACCTCAGACTTAAAAATTCTCAAATCCAATAATAATAAATAATAATTTTTGTATTCATGAAGCACTTTACTTATTATCTGTACAGTGCTTTGAGAACAATTAATCCTCAAAGCATTCTTGATAAATAGGTAAGTATTGTTATTCCCAAACAAAATTATTCATTCTCTTTACTGTAGCGTTTTGAAGATTAATTAGCTAATATTTACATAGTGCTTTGAAAGTAATAATGTTATCTAGAGTGAAATGTGGTTTAATATTCTAATTTGTGGTTACACGGTGCTTAAACCACAAAACTAATCCTACCTCCACTAAGGAGTGGGCCCAGGAAGGGTTGGGGAGGGGCAAGATGTGCCGGGGGAGGGGACTCTGGGAGGGGCTAAAGCATTCCAGAGCACCCCGCCATGTGCTCAGGGCTGCATTTGCCCTCCATCCCATGCAGGCACTTGATGGGACCCACACTACAGCACTGGAGGGTACACAAACCACAAGGGGCACCACTCCATGGTGTTCCAGGCGCTTGTTGACACCATTGATTTATGGACATTTGTGTGGGTTGGTTGGGCAGGGCCCATGATGCCCACATATTCCAGAACTCCTGGCTCAGTCACCGCATGCAGGAGGGCATCCACCTGCCCCCATGGGATCTCCCAGTCAGAGACACAACAATGCCCCCCTCCATTGTGGCCAACCCAGCCTACCCAGTGTAGGCCTGCTTTCTGCAGCCATACACGGGCCACACAGACCTCAGCCAGGACCTCTTTAATGTCTGCCTCAACCAGGCCTGCAACACAGTTAAGTGGGTGTTTGGCAGCCTGAAGGGGCATTTCAAGTGTCTGTTGACACAACTGGAGGTCAGCCTTCCCAGTGTGCCCACAGTCATCGTGGCCTGCTGTGCTCTCCACAATATTATGGAGAGCAAGCACCAAGTGTTTGTGCAGCAATGGACAGCCTAGGTTGTACCACACTTTGAGCAGCTGGCTGCTGCCCCATGCCACCAGCAGCACTGGGATGGGGTGCATGTGAGGGAGGCCCTCTGGGAGGCCTTTACCTGGGGGCCTCATTGACTGTCCAACACAACCCTCACCATCCCCCTCTCCTGCACAGCCACCTCTCTCCACTCCCCCACAAATCCAAAGGGTCACTGGAGTGGTGGGAAATAAACACTTTACTGAACTGTAGAAAAATGTGTGCATGCCTATTACTTAACTTAACCATCCACAGTGATGGTGGCGGGGAGGGGGCACTAAGGAAATGGTTGGAACTATATACAATGTGGGGCTAGGGATAGGATTGGAACTATACACAATGGGGGGGTTATGGTTGGAGGCCCCTCACCTCTCTTATGGGATGGAGGACTATGACTTGCAGCAAACATGGGTGCCCGTACTGGCCCAGGATCGGGGCCCCCTGTGGGGCTGGGATGGGCACAGGACCATGGGGCGGTAGGGGTGAGATGGGGGTGCTTCCACTTGGCATTGGTGGGGTGTGCAGGTGGGGACTGGGGGAGCCGCAGGGCCTGGTGCGGCAGAGGCCATGCCAGCAAAAAGCCCCTGCCCTAGCTCCATCTGGAAGGCTGTGGAGAGGTCGGACGGGAGCAAGTCAGCAAGGGCACGAGCACTGGGTGGGGTTTGCGGGTGAGGCTGGCCCTGGAGCAAGCGCCAGGTGCAGGTAGGTGGTGATGGCCTGAGTGAGGGTGTCAAGAGCCCCTGCAACGTTCTCTCAAGCCACGTCCTCCATGTCCATAGAGTGCTGCAGGAGGCAGTTCTGTTCATGCCATGCTGCTGTCCATGAGGCGGGGCTCTTCTCCTCCCTGGATTGGCGATGTGCTCTCCAGGGTTGGCCCATCAGCCTCAGCGCTGGTGCCCTGTCGCCCTCACTGGCTGCTGCTGATCTCCCCCAGATGTTGATGGGGCTGGCCCAGATCTCGGACACAGGAGCTGGGGAGACAGAAGGGAAGAGAGATCTGACCCGTGAGTCCTGCAACCTGGTGGCACATGGACATGCCCCCAATATCCGGTACCCTGCTGCCCATGCCTAACATCCATCGATCTGGTGGTCCTGGGGCTTCCCAGGGCCAGAGAGGGTCCCAACATGGGTGGGGCGAATGCCAGTGATGGTCCACCCGCCACCCCTTTTCCTCCAAGCCCCTGTGTGCTGTGTGGCTGTCCATGGGGGCAGGTGCTGATGGGCATGCACGAGCCTGTCTTAGGGCAGGAGTAGGCAGCTGAGCCTTGTGCATCTGGGCTAGGGCCAGGTTCTGTGTGGGTGACCTGCAGCCAGCTGTGAGTGATGCCCAGCCCTCTCCCACCGGCCAACCATACCCTCTCCCCAGCCCCAGGATGTCTGGAATGCCCACGTCCTACCTGAGGGTCCCTCGAGGAGCTCTGGGGAGGCCTGGCTCAAGGGCCAGGACAGGATGGTGATGATCAATGTGCCATCACTGAAGACCTTCATATCACTGTCCCACTCGGGATGTTGGCCCTGCTCTGGGTGCTGGGCTACGTGGAGGGTCCCAGCTTGTTGTCCCCTGCAGCCTCCTGAGTTGCCTTCTCTGGCTTGTCCATGTTGACCACTTCACCTGGGGCAGCTGGCTCTATCACCCCCAGGTCTGCATAATAGGGGCAGCTTGTGGGTGCTGCCCTCAGCTGGTGTGTGGTGTCCCAGGCCTTACAGTACCCCTGCCACATTTCTTTCACTTTTGAGTGGACTTCAGTCCAGTGGGGGTGGCCTTGGCCAATCAGGCCTATGACAGCTGCAGGAAGGCTGCAGCATTCCACTGCCACTCCTTTGCAGCAGGACCTCCTTGTCTGCCCACAGAAAGAGAAGGTCCCCAAACTCTGGCTCAGATCAGGAAGTGCCCCATTTTTTGGCCCTCTGGCTGGTATCCTGGGAGCCCTTGCCTGGTCTGCCAGGAGGTTTCTGGGGGGCCCTGGGCTCCTGGCTGCTGGCCATGTCCTTTTTCGGGACAGTTGGCAGCATCGTGGGGGAGCTGAATGGCTGGGCTGCAGGCTCGTGTAGCTGTGGCTGCCTGCATGCTCTCAGTTTCCTACACTGGGTTTCTGGGTCCATGAAGCTTTAAAAGTGGGCAGAGCCAGAGACCATACAGCCCCACTGGGTCTGCCTGATGCACATCTGTGCCCCAGTGGGCCAGCGCCATGGTGGACCCATTCTTTTGCAATAGGGGTCTGCAGTGTGGGTACACGTTTTCTTTTGAAATTAACTTTGAAATAGAGTGCTCTTCCCAACATGGGAGTGGAAGAGAGATTTCTAAATGCATGCCACATTCCTTTGATTTGAATTTCAAAATAGCGCTCTTTGTGTGTAGTCGCTCTTGGGTGCATTTTGAAACAGCCACACATTTTGAAATTATTGTTGATGAAAAGTGATAGTGTGGCCATGGCCAGTAAGATGCCAATTCTGTAATTAAAAGATATGTAATTTTAAAAAACATGGAAACAATTAAATATTTCCTTATAGGAGATATATGCAAGATAATTTCCATTTAATGGAGTATTACTGAACAAGCACATTTATTTGTAAAATGAAGATATAAGATGGATTGATTTAGGGCAATCCTACTGTGAGAAATGATTACAAATGGTTTCATGAAGCAAGTTTGTAGAGTCAAAGCTATCTATAACTAATTTGTTCATTTGTCTCCAGATACTAGCCCTGAATAATCAGGGATCAAAAATCTTATTGTTTGTGCATCATAACCTGTGGACAATGCATGAAATGGAATAAACACTGCCATGTCTATGAGAAACTTTTCTGTTGGTCACTAAAAAAAGTAGAGTTGCTTCTGGTTGGCTGCACACATGGATCCAATCTGTTGAGTGATATTGAGCAATTTTTACTTAGTCATTTTCCTGACCTTAACCGCACTTTACGAATCCTTCTTGCAATGTTTATTTAGATTAATATCATTGAAATGCAAAGTCCCCGTGTACTAGCTGTCAAAGCTCTGCCAGCTGCAGCACAGACACAAGGTGACTGTTTTCATCTAGAGGGCCGTAGGCTGACGTTTTTAGCATGTGGGCATACAGCCATTTAAAAAAAAATTGAAACTCTAAACCATGGATGTTCCCAGGCTGTTCCTTCTGCTTTCCTCCACCAACACAGCCTTGGATCCCTAACTTGTTGCCTGGCCAGCTTACATTCTGCAAGCCCTGTTGGCTTACTTTGTTCAGTGTTTACTTTGTATTGAACCTAATCCCACTCTTCCATGCCTATTAGCCTGAGCAAAGGGAAACTGGTCCTTTAACGCTTTCCTTTTACACTTTAGAGTAGCTATTATACAGATAACTATATGGAATGTTTTTTGCTATGCTCTTTCCGTATGTCCTGTTTAGATATTTGAAAGAACATATGATATCAAGCACAGTGTTTGAATATTGACTGACTGGCACAAAGTATACATTTGGGATGGAGGTTCAAGAGGTTGAAGTATGCCAAACTTCCTGCACTAGTACGGGAATGTCCAAAGGGCTGCAAAATGTGCAGAAAGTGATTGTGGTGGTCCCAGATGTACTCCCTCAGAAGGTTGAGGGTGGCCACCAGGAACCAGACAAGGTCCTGACATTAAACATGATTGTCAGGAAGTGAAAGAGAAGGAGGGATGAGCGCAGCATTCAGCTGTATGGATCGGGGAGCCAACTTTGCCAATGGTGTTAGTAAAATGAAGGGGACCAGGAGAGCAAAAGTATCCTGGAGAGCCTCAGAGAAAAGATAGCGTTGATGGTCGTGGGGACAGGCGTTAAATGTAAGCACACTTGCTTGTCCTTAGTGATTGACTGAACAAGAAGTAAGTCAAAGTGGACTTGTAAAGTTTTACAGTTTTGCTTTTGAGTGGAGTTATGTAACCAAAAAAAAAATCTACATTTGTAAATTATGAAAGAGATTACACTACTGTATTCAGATAAGGTGAATTGAAAAATACTATATTTGTATCACTTTTTGCATTTTTATTTGTAATCAAAACCAATATAAAATGAGCTCTATATACTTTATGTTTTGTGTTGCAACCAATATCAACATACTTGAAAATACAGACCATCCAAAATAGTCTATTAATTTTAATTGGTATTCTTTTATTAATAATAATTTATTTTAGTTATGGTTAATTTTTAAATTAATTAACTGAAATGAACCTATAGAGCCCAGCGCAGATAAATAATCAGTATCCACATTCTTATCGGCAAAAATGAGCTGCTGATATAAAGCAGGTATTCACAAATTTGGAGGGCTCTATTAATTGGCAGCCCTAACTAAAAATTTGCAATTGCCTTGTGAACCATTGGGATGAACAGTACGTGTAAGCTCCTAGAATTCCCATGAACTCACATCCATAAACTACACACTCACTGCAAAGTTAAAGAATCACCCATTCCCAGGAATGGGTTTTATTAGTGGCAATTTCCAAATAACTCCACATGTCTCCCAGCCTAAATATGGAAAATGCTCAATATTTAGGAGTATGCCTATAATTTTGGGCACTGTCTGCAGTTGCACTGTATTAAAGTTAATGGAGTTATACCACTCCATACCATGTGAGAATATGGCTGACAGACTTGCTGGAGTTTTGAGAAACCTCTCAGAAATGTGTAGTTCTGTAGTTCCTGAAAAACTGGCATATAATGTGACATACTGAAAAAAAATCAATGCTCTAGATTCAACTCTCAAGATCTACATCAGGAATTATACTTAGGAAGCACTGTATTCTAAAAGTACCTCATGAAAAAAGTTAACTGTAGCAGTATAGCAGCAGGCACCAAATATTCATGCTGGGGTGTAATAAACAGGCAGAAGAGAATTACGTCTCCAGGCAGGGAGCAGCTTTTAAGCAATTGCATTAAAGAAAGTACACATCACTTGATTTCTGTAGATGGAAGAATATTAAGCTAATACATATTCAATCCTACATATTTCAGCCTTCCCAAGTGTATTTTTAAGATTTTAACAGTTCCCAAATACATTATAAACAGAAGTAGCCCTTTTGACATTTCAAAATACAGTAACACAAAATATGTTCCTCAATTATTTTTGGGAACAAGGGACTTGTTAACTAGTTGGTAAATGTACGTGCAGGGTACTAAGTGTGAGAGACAATCGCTTTGTTAGGGTTGTGCTGTTATTCAGAGCTAATCAAAAATGGAGGGTGGAATGAAGTACTTTTGCTGAATAATTTTTCACTAAACTCTCCTCTCTTTTTAAACACCTGTCGGTATTACAGCTGACAATAGAGAACTGGGGATCATGGTATGGTGCCCTACGTCACAGGTCTCTGCCATACTCACGGTCTTCACCACAATATCTTACTTCCCCAAAAATTCAGGAATATCAAAGAAGATGAATAAACTGGACACCACCACTTTCTGTGCTTCCCAGTATGCTGTGGTCCAGATAGAAGAAGACAGTGGATATAACCCATGAGCTTGAACAAAAGTTTGAAGAGCACCTATAATGAATGTAGAAAGTGTATGCCTGACTGACATTTCTTAACAGAGGTTGAACCTCTCTCATCTGGCACCCTCAGGACCTGACTGGTGCTGGACGAGAGAGTTTGCCAGACCCCGGGAGATGAATGTTGTCTAGCACAGGGGTCGTCAACCTCTGGCTCTGGAGCTGCATGCAGCTCTTTAGGGAATCACTTGCAGCTCCTGACACTGACTCCTCTGCAGCTCTAGACACTGTGATGACCCAGCCCTGTCACTGCTGAAACAATAGCAGCATCTCTAGCTTGGCCAGCACTTGACTCTCCCTCCTCCCCACATCTGGCCAGGTCAGGAGTCAGCAGGAAGTGGGGCTGGCCAGCTCTCGACTGGGTAGGCTGGCGGGGGCGGGGGAGGCTGGCCCTATTGCTGCAGTGAGTGGGGTCCTGCTCCAGACAGGTACAGAGTAGTTTGGGTGTCTTTTCCCTCCCTTCTCTCATTTCTTTTCCTGCCCCCAAAGCTGGACTCCTCCTGAATCCCCCCTCCCTTTAGCCATGCTGTTGTGTCCCCAGCAACAGTGTGCTGACCCCTCGTGCCTCCACGCATGCCAGGCTAGCAGTGTCTCTGCCACTCCGCTTTAGCCCCAGGCTCTCTGGGTGTGCAGCAGCATCCTGGCCCCACTCCACTCGGGGGACTGTGTGTGCTGGTTCAACAAAGCAGCGATTGCCCACTGGGCCTGTTGCTGCTGCCCAACAGACGGCGGGTACACAGCAGAGACCCTTGCCCTGGGAGTGCCTGCAGGATACGCATGCAGAGCATCACTGTCACTACATAAGGTAACGAACTCTGCATTTTCTTGTTTTATAGGACAGTGTATCTCAATGAACCATCAGTGGACCAGTATTGATCAATGAAATGTCCCTGACACAATGTGAGAAGGCAGCAAGCCAGGCACTGATATCAAAAAGGCTTAGATAGCAGAACTGGCCATAAGGTTATGCACTAATAACCCTGCCACTGAGCCGCTCCAAATGATTTGAACTAGCTCCAAGAAAATATGTTTTGCTAGCTAACTGAATCTTCTACTAAAACAAAAAAGCAGTCCAGTAGCACTTTAAAGACTAACAAAATAATTTATTAGGTGATGAGCTTTTGTGGGATAGACCCACTTCTTCAGACCATAGCCAGACCAGAACAGACTGAAGAAATGGTTCTATCCCACGAAAGCTCACCACGTAATAAATTATGTTGTTAGTCTTTAAAGTGCTACTGGACTGCTTTTTTGTTTTGAAAGTATATAGACTAGAACGGCTATCTCTCTGTTACTGAATCTTCTGCTATTTTGGAAGCACTATTTGCTTATTACATGAGTAGTAAGCATGATTAGAGACACCATTATGTTTAGAGCCCTAATTCTACAAATGTCTTTAAAAGCATGTGGAGTAGATGGGACCTAGATCCGCTGTGCAAATATATCTTATTCTGGCATCATGGGGGCAGACTTTGTCCAAAAATGAGTTTAGAACTTTGATGTTATTTATGAATGACTGTCTCATATTCACATGCATTGCAGCTCTTGGGCTGTGGTCACACTTTGCCAAGACTGTGAAGTGGCCACGCCAATAGCCAAATCGAAGAATACTAATGAGGCACTGAAATGAATATTCAGTGCCTCATTAGCATGCCGCTGGCTGCGGCACTTTGAAAGTGCCACTTTCGAACGTGTGCAGCTCGAATACAAGGGGGTCCTTTTTGAAAGGACCCGACGCATTTCGAAATCCCCTTATTCCTCTCAACTGAAACATTTCAGGAAGAAGGGGCTTCTGGAAGGAGGATTTCCTTCCGGGAGATCCCCCAGGGCCACGCCTCTACATGCTGTTTTGGAGTCTGGAAGAGCTTCTTCTGGACTCCAAATCATGTGACTGAATGCTAATGAGGCAACAGAAATTTACGTCTGCACCTCATTAGCATTTTTCAGGCCATTTATTAGCATGCCACTTTTGGAAAAAGTGGCCTGTTTAGAAATGGCCTTTTTGTTTGCTGCATCTAGACTGCTGTTTAGCACAGCGCTGCTGCCAGCAGCACTGGCTAATGACAGGGCACGAAATTGCAAATGGAGAACCATGTGCAAACTCGCACAGCTAATTAGCACAGCTGCACGAGATTTTTCTGTCGGCCGGAGGCGTGCCGGCAGTTCAGAGGCTGTGTGGATGTGCCTCTGCCAGCTAAGCCCCCTTCTGTCACCTGTCCCTTATGCTTGAATATTTTCAGGCATAAGGGACCAGTGACAGAGGGGGGGCTTAGTTGGCAGAGGCCCTGAAATCTTGATGCCTTCTGTCTTGAAATATCACTCTTCTGAGAGTTTCATTCTCCCCCCGCCCCCAAAGTATTAGAAAATTGTTAACATTAGGTTAAAAAAATCTAGCTGCAAAAGGTGGATCATAAGTAACAAATAAAGCCAGATACTCTGAATTTGATTCTAGCTCCGTTGCTGGTATAGTAGCAGTACAGGCTGACCATCTGTAATCTGGAACGGTCTCGACTGGCAAACTCCATAATCTGGCATGATTTTGTTAGCAGGACAATTACTTACCATGGGCGTGGCCAAGTTTCCCATGGTCCCATAAAGTTTGTTTACAACCCCCTCCCAACAGTAAAATCTCATGCAACTATGCTAATTAGCTGTGCGAATTTCCAAAAGGTTCTCCATTTGCAATTTCGTGACCTGTCATTAGCATAACACTGCTGGCCGCAACACTGTGCTCCATGGTGGTCCAGACACAGCCTCTGAGTATTACACATGAGCTAAGATGAGGGATCTTTACTAGAAGAAGGGAGAAATTAAAAATTAAAATGTTAATATTGGTACAAAATAAATGCTTTTAAGTCAATGTTTCCTCTAATTTTTTTCCATCTATCGGTCAATAAATTTTGTTATGTACACAAAGGCATATGCGGACGTACACCACCAAGAGAAACTGCATGTTGCCAGCTGTAGATGGCTGTAGGCATTCTGCTAATCAACTGGATGGCACCTGACTCTCTTCTGGGTGGCCACTTAAGTGCTCATCTTACAAGGAACAGTTTTTAAAGTGTGGTTAGTATAAATTACTCAAGATTTCAGCTGAGTTTAATGCCACCCCACTCTTTTCTAACATCATAATGCACAGTGATTGCAGACATGTCAAATCACACTCCTTGGGTGTCACACACTCATTATTAACATGCTATCTCACTCTTTCACACAAATTCCTAAGCTTCTCTCACTCATTTTAGGTAAACACTGAAAAATCTGAATATTTTTATACAGCCCCTCAAGAGACACCAATGCAACATGGGCTTAGAACTTGAAAAGTGGCTTTCCAAGCTTGCCTACTGTAGTAACAACAGGCCCAAGATCTATATATGCAAGAGAGGCGCCTATGTTGGGGGAAGGAAATCATTTGTGTGAATACTGGATCGCTAAAAACATGAGTTTATCCTAAAAACAGGCAGGACTTGATCAAAAGTTTGTGGTTACTGCAAAATACAGTTCAAACTTCAAACCATATTGGACAAATTCATGTCCACAGGAATCTTCAGGCATCCACATTTTTGTTCAAAACAGAGAATAATTGTTTTTTATTAAACTCTACTGGTTTATATTACATACAGAATTCTCACATGCCCTAGACTTTAGTATGAACTAGGACATTTATATGTTACATTTGCAATATTAAACTCTGTACACTTTAAACTGAACTGTTAAGTGCTCGTTGTATTATATGCCTGGATCACTGGATGTCACCAAAAATGAGAGTCCCTGTCTAAAGCAATCTTCTTAAATACCACGATCACCTTTTAGCATTGAATTTCATTTTTGGGCTGTAAATCTCGCTCCTAAGAACAGTCAACCCTGGGCATCTCTGCATTTGGGCCTTTCCTAATAGGTCTGAGACTGCCAATGACGCGTAGTAACAGAGAGGTGTTAGTCCGCTAATGATGTGTTAGTACGGTTTAGTCTGCTAATGATGTGCTACACAAAAAGCATAAGCAAACACTGAAACAAATGCAAATCTACTCCACAATCTTTACAGAGTTGTAATTAAGAGCTAAATGCTCCCCTCCACTTCTGTGAGTGGAGGGCAGTGAACAGCAGCTGGATCTGCAGTGAAGGAGGAAGGAGTAGCTCTATTGATTTCTACACAGCTCTTTCAGTTTATGCAGCTGATAAGCTAGAACACACTGTTCAGATCTTACATTGTATTACTGTTGTAAAGATTATAAAAGGAGTGCCAAATAACAACACTATATATTCTTCTGCCAGGGAGTCTTATTCATGGAGCACAATTTATTACAATTTATTATAGAAAAAAATTGAGCCATTACTTATTATGCGGTCGCTCTAGTTCTTTGAGAGGTGTGTCCCTCTGAGTGCTCTACTTCAGGTATGCGTGCACCCCATGCTCCTCCATTCAGCCTGTGCATGTTCTAATTATATTCTTATGCCTTTGACTGAGACTGTGAGGCTGTGCAGGCAAAATGCCCTCAGTTTCTTCTCTGCTACAGAGATGGATGGAAAATATGAAGAAGAGGGGATGGTGCATGGGTAGTGGAGAACACAGAGAAGGGCACATCTCAACGAACCACAGTCATTCACAGAGTGAGTAACTTCTTTCCTGTTCAAGTAGCATCCTTATGGGTATCAAAACAAAAAAGCAGTCCAGTAGCACTTTAACGACGAACAAAATAATTTATTAGGTGGTGAGCTTTCGTGGGACAGACCCCCTTTTTCAGACCATACCCAGACCACAACAGACTCAATATTTAAGGCACAGAGAACCAAAAATAGTTATCAAGGCTGAAAAATCAGAAAAATTGCAATCAAGGTGGGCAAATCAGAAGAGAAGAGGGACGGCAGGAGGGGGGGAAGTCCAGAGTCGGATAAAACAAAGTATATAAAAGATACTTAAAAGGGGCTAGGTCATTGGCATGCCAGTTCAAACCACCTGTTAATGTGTTGAATTTGAATATAAAAGAGAGCTCAGTGCTCTTATGAAGATTCTCACCAGTAACCACAGGCTATACCACAATAATACCAATCCTGAAATATTTCCTTAAACAAGCCCCATTGCCAGCTTTGTCCACATATCTACTCTGGAGATACCATCACTGGACCTAACCAGGTTATTCACAGAATCACGGGCACAGTCTCATTTTCCTCTACTAACATCATATATGCCATCACCTGCCAACAATGCCCACATACTTTGTATATAGGATAAAAAGTAAACACGCTTCAACAAAGAATGAATGAACAGACATCAAAAAACTCTTAACTCACAAGCCTGTCAGCCAACACTTTAACGCAGTGGGCCATTCTGTTAATGACCTGAAAGTCTGTGTTTTACTGAAAAGGAACTCTAAGAATCACCTACAAAGAGAGAGTGCAGAGCTCTCTTTTATATTCAAATTCGACACATTAACACATGGTTTGAATTGGGACACCAATTACCTAGCCCATTTTAAGTATCTTTTATATACTTTGTTTTATCTGACTCCTGACTTCCCCCCTCCTACTGCCCCTCTTCTCTTCTGATTTGTCCACCTTGATTACAATTTTTCTGATTTGTCAACCTTAATAACTATGGTTGGTTCTCTGCCTTCAATATTGAGTCTATTTTGGTTTGGCAATGGTCTGAAGAAGTGGGTCTATCCCAAGAAAGCTCACCACCTAATAAATTATTTTGTTAGTCTTTAAAGTACTACTGGACTGCTTTTTTGTTTTGATAGAATATAGACTAACACGGCTACCTCTCTGTTACCATCCTTATGGGTGCTTCACTTCAGAAGGCTCCCAGCTACTACTCCTATAAAGACAAAAAGAAGTCAAGTAGCACTTTAAAAACTAGCAAAATAGTTTATTAGGTGAGCTTTCATGGGACAGACCCACTTCTTCAGACCATAGAAGAAGTAGGAGCTTTGGAATCAAGCCCAGAATAAAGGAAAGTATTATACTTGCAATTGCTGAATCAGCTCTACAGGCATTAACTAAGGTGTAGCACCTGGATAAAAGACTTGTATCAAGGATCGTGTAGCAGCTCTACAGATCTTAAATAGGGGGACATTTTATAGTAGAGCCATAAACGTATATTGTGATCTCACAGAATGAGCTGACACTTCAGAAGGTGGGTGGAATGCTTTTAGCACTGTAAGGAGGAATAATAATACTGAAAAATCCATCTCAATAGTCTTTGGGTAGAAAGAGAAGAATCTTCAGATCTATCAGAAAATGAAACAGTCTAAGAGATTTTCCAAATTATTTAGTCCTATCAGCACAGAAGGCTTATGCCCTTCTGATATCTTTAGAGTACAGAAAGCAGCCTCCAGACTGGAATTTGTAGATAATTTATCTTATTCTGATGAAATTCAGAAGACACTTCAGATATGAACCCACAGTGGGCCATAAGGAAACCTTGTCCTTGAAAAGTATAACATTAAAGGAGGGTCTGTCATTGAGTCCACGTGTCCTCAGACTCCGCAGACTAAGAAGTCTGTTTCCATAGACACTAAGGAGCAAACACCATAGATCCAAAAGAAGGAGTCATGAGATTGTTAAGAACCAAATTAAGATCCCAACTGGGGGAGAAGGAGGGGTGGTTTTCAACTGAGAAAAGATGTCCCAGCATTTTCATGAGCTTTAGTCTTAGGAGGAGGAAACAACAAGAATACCCACTTGCAGTAAGAAAAGCTGTAAAGGCAACCAAATAAACTGTGATAGAATTAACTGACATTTCCATTTTCTAGTTGCAAAAGGTAATCCAGAACAACGGGAAGTGAGGCAGACACAGGAGCAGCTTTTTGGAATTTGCATTAGTGACTAAATCATCACTTCCGAAGGTAAGTGTTTCTGATAGAATATTTCCTACTATTTTGTAATATTGGTTGTAATGCTGACACTGTGAACCACCAGGAGCCATGCCACGGGGAGGAGAAGGCTCAGACTAGAATGCAGCAATCAACGGGTGTTTTAAGAGAAGTGCTCAGGAGTGATTGGAAAATATATCACTGGACAAAAAGTAGGTTCAGCTGGTAAGAAAACCATGTGGGCATCAGCCACATCAGGGCTATTATGAAACCTCTGGCCTTTTCCTGTTTCGCTATTCTGAGAATCAGAGTTGCTGGGGAAATGCAAAACCAGCTTCTTCACCCAAGTAAGGAGGAAAGCAAAGGAGGAAAGCATTCCCTAAGGAGCTATAGTCTAACCTCTCTCACCCCACCTCCTTACATCAAATGGCCTTTTTGGTTGTAGCCATGGTAAAGCAGTGCACTGCTGGAAATAACCACAACTGAAATACGCCAACAAGATCTAGGAATCCAAATCCAGCTCACAACCTTGGGGAAAACACCTGCTGAGAGCAGCGGTTGTGACGTTTTTCAGCCCGAGAAATATATTGCTGAAATTCTTATGTGATATTTTATGCACCAGTTCCATAAACTTATTGCTTTGGCACACCATGAAGGGGCTTTCACTCCCCCCTGCTGACGGATATAAAACATGCAGGCCATGTTGTCTTTCTTGACTGAAGTAAGGGAAGTCAGGCACTTCAGACCACGCTCCAATAGGCTGACATAGAGGGTTTGTGGCGGGAGGGGGAAGGCGGGAGACTATTATACTTTACGCAAATTATACACTATTACACCATCGAGATGTGCTCCCCATCTGAACAGAGATGCATTCCTGTTTATGATTACTGCTGGTGCCTTGTGGAGGAAGGGAACTCCCCCGCCCCCTCACATTGTCATGAACTTGTCATCGGTTTAGAGAGTGTTTTACTTATTGAGAAACTGACCCCAGCTGTCTAGACCGTCTGTTTGGAGAGTAAACTGATCTGAGCCATCCTGGAAACACCAGACGTATAATGTTGTTCATTCTGATGCAAAAGTGCAAGCTGTCATGTGACTTAGAAGTTGAAGAGCATCTCTGATTGTAATCTGGGGACTCCCTTCAGTAGTTCTGGAAAGGTTTAATAGAATCTAACCATGGGAAGGAAGGCTCTGAATGTCAAGGAATCTAGCAATGCACCTATAAATTGCATGTTTTGTACTGGAGTCAGTGGGGGATTTTCACACATGCAACTGAAGACCTATATCCAAGAACAGAAAAAGTTCTGTGTAGTGGTCAACACCTCTTGGTACAGCCAACCCTGAAACAACAAATCATTGAAGTGCAAGTAGACAGATGCTACCAGCATAACCTTTGGAAACAATCTTGAACCTGAAGGAAAAAAGGAGTACCCAGTACTGGAAAATATTCTGGCTTATGACAAAATGCAGAAACCTTCAGGGAGAGGACAAAAACAAAACAAAACAAAAAGCCACAAACCAACCCCTGAATTTAGAGAAGGAATTATAATGATCAGAGTCACCAACCCAAACATTTGAGACCCGCATGAATGTGATTAGCAGTCTTAAATCTTGTATAAAATATAGATGTATAAAATCAACTTGAAGTGCATTATTAAGGAATGATGCTGGAGAGGATTCCCCATGTTTAATACAAGAGACGATTTCTAAAGTTTGTGCGTCTCAATGCAATTATAAAAGGTTGGTGTGCAGGGACCACTTTGCAGGACTGGGGAGAACATGAGAACTACCCCATAAAATCCAACCCTTGAATAAACAATCACAAGATCCAGAATTCCCCTGGCTTTATGGTCATGATATAATCTCATACAATTAGGTTTCACAAGGTGGCCAATAAACCTTTTGTATAGAAACTTACATCATTGTACTTAGTAACAGAGAGGAAGCCGTGCTAGTCTATACACTATCAAAACAAAAAGCAGTCAAGTAGCACTTTAAAGACTTGCAAAATAGTTTATTAGGTGAGTTTTCGTGGGACAGACCTTGAATCTGTTCTGGTCTCGCTATGGTCTGAAGAAGTGGGTCTGTCCCACGAAAGCTCACCTAATAAACTATTTTGCTAGTCTTTAAAGTGCTACTTGACTGCTTTTTGTTTTTATCATTGTACA
This sequence comes from Carettochelys insculpta, assembly GCF_033958435.1. Taxonomy (NCBI): domain Eukaryota; kingdom Metazoa; phylum Chordata; order Testudines; family Carettochelyidae; genus Carettochelys; species Carettochelys insculpta. The sequence goes on from NC_134137.1 coordinate 145,801,004, forward strand.
TGTACATGTATATTTGGAGCATCAGTAAAATCTTTTCCTGCAGTAACATAGCCACTTGTGAGGTAGAAAAGCCATTCTTTGAAACCTGGCAGTCCCACTCTGACAGCATATCCCATGTTCCATCATCCACATGAATGCGTTGTGACCCTATCAAAAAGGCTGACTGATGCCTCTATCCTTTTTGCATTCAGAGAGTGCGTAGTCACTGGCACAATACAGTCTTGGTTAACAACTGGTACTCCTAGGTAATCACAGAAAGACAATGTTTCCTCTTTGGGTAATGAGACACAAGATATTTCTCATTGTGAACAGATAAACAGAAAGAGTTTTGTATCTAAAATGCTGAGTTTGTCTCAAAAGCCTGAGGGGTTGGCCCTGAACAGTACTGGAAAATGTGCTGCTTGCATAAACACAAGGTTAAAAAGTGATTAGTGGTGCAGGAACTGCTGGGGAAGTCAATCTGATAAGCATAGCAGCCACAGCTGCTGTCCAACCTTCATATTAGACATGCCTAATAGTGAGCGTAAAACTTTAGCATGTAGCTAACCACCTCATTAGCATGATGAAGATAAGGATGCTCATATCTCCTCAAGCAGGCCATACTTTCCACTCTATCTTTTAAACACTGCCCATTAGCAAGCAGAGCTGGCTAGAAAACAGAAATTAAGTTTTCAAGGGAACAAATTTCCAGGAAAATTCAAATTTGGCAGAACCAAAACTGAAGATTTAGCATTCCATCCTGTCTGAAGGGCTCTTCTAAATTTCACTATCAGCAGAAAGTGAAATTCACAGTCTTTTAGGCGGGCTGAGGGTAGAGGAAACCCCTGGGGGCTTTCTGTATCTCCCTAGATCAATGACAGGCAAGGCAGCTAGATATGTAAACAGCTGAAGTCACACACCTTCCTTCCCACCCTTCCAGCTCATCTGAAGTTCCCCAGCTGCCCATATGTCAATTTTGTTCCCTTCCTCAAAGCAAAATGGGAATCTAACTGAAAACTTACAGGTAGGAATCAGTCCTCTACATTTTCCTGACAAAAAACAAAAAACAAGAACCAACCCTAAGTCTTACATCAGGATTTAAATTTTCCCAAGGATAATTTAATTTTCTGTTGAAAACAATTTAACAGAAAATTCCTGACCAGCTCTACTCACAAGTACAACAGGAAAGAAGCAGCTGTGAGCTAAATGTGGAGGATTGTGTGTGGTTCTTAGTCTTGTCTCCATGCATAGATTCCATTAGCATTTGCACTACTGTGTGTAAGAAGCTTACACACTGCATGAGGACTTAGAGGATTATGGCACATATTTTGAGAGGATACAAACAGTAGCAAATGTTAACATTGATGAAAATATAATCATAAGCATCTGCATTCACAAGGCATTGGCTATGTTAGCCCAAATGCATGTCTTCAAAGCTTTTAATCTCTGTAACTGAGAAATTTCAGAATACAATTTACTTAAGTGCTTCTATTTTTTAGTATTTAAAAAATATAATACCAAAGTAAATTATTGGAACACAATGACCAAGTTGGAGCACTGTACAAAAATGTAAGCAGAGATAAAAATCACGGTCACTCTTGTGTTAAGGAAAATGTGTTATGAAATGCAATGTAAACAAAAAACTGATTCAAAAACCTGCTCGCTGCCAAAATAAACAAAAAGCAGAGAACACTTAATTCTGGATTCCCATTTTATTCATAGCTGAATAGCAACATGCTCAATGCATAATAAAGAATAGCACAATAAAAGTTCTGAAAGATAAACTACCTACCTTTGCTCCATTTTTAATGGCAGAGTCTTATTTCAAACTGCATGTTTCATTCTTATAGTACCTTTGATTCAAAGCACACTAAAGTACTCAGTCACTTCACAGCTGCCTAACTCCACATCCAGTAAAAAGTTCCACAGGACTCCATAGTACTGATTTTCTGTGTGCAGAGATGCAGCACTTCATAGCTTGTGAAATCAGTTAAACATGCATGCAACTTCCAGGTTGTTAAATTTACAAGCTAGTCAACCATGTGCACCTGCATATACAAGAGAAGGGTAAGCTATAGAGGTGCTTTTTTCACTTAGACCTCCAAGGCAACTTTAGAGACTTTCGTTAAGTCAAGATTAGTTTTAAGGACGATTACTTCAGTGAAACGCAGACTATATTTTTATAGGCATTACTCAAAACATCAAATACAGTGAATTTCCCTCAGCAACCAGGCTTGTTCCCCAACTCCCAAATCTCTGGTATCTTACTACATTATAAAGAGAAATTTGCTTTAAAACTTGATATTTGCTGTCAATACTGCAATTTGCTGTCATATAGAGTGTACTAATTGTTGATCAAGTATATAATTAATAATTTGATAAACATGCTTATCATATGCAGTGGTGAAACTGCAAAAATATACTGATTGAAACATTTCATCCTTTTTGTCACCTTAACGATATTGACAGTTTGCAGTCATTTTTGGAAGCATAAGGAAATTCCATGACTCACAGGCTACGTCTACACGTGCAGCCAACATCGAAATAGTCTATTTCGATGAATAACGTCTACACATCCTCCAGGGCCAGCAACGTCGATGTTCAACTTCGACGTTGCTCAGCCCAACATCGAAATAGGCGCAGCAAGGGAACGTCTACACGTCAAAGTAGCACACATCGAAATAGGGATGCCAGGCACAGCTGCGGACAGGGTCACAGGGCGGACTCAACAGCCAGCCGCTCCCTTAAAGGGCCCCTCCCAGACACAGTTGCACTAAACAACACAAGATACACAGAGCTGACAACTGGTTGCAGACCCTGTGCCTGCAGCATAGATCCCCAGCTGCCGCAGAAGCAGCCAGAAGCCCTGGGCTAAGGGTTGCTGCCCACGGTGACCATAGAGCCCCGCAGGGGCTGGAAAGAGAGCATCTCTCAACCCCCCCAGCTGATGGCCGCCATGGAGGACCCAGCAATTTCGACGTTGAGGGACGCGGATCGTCTACACGGTCCCTACTTCGACGTTGAACGTCGAAGTAGGGCGCTATTCCTATCTCCTCATGAGGTTAGCGACTTCGACGTCTCGCCGCCTAACGTCGGAGTTAACTTCGAAATAGCGCCCGACGCGTGTAGACGCGACGGGCGCTATTTCGAAGTTGGTGCCGCTACTTCAAAGTAGCGTGCACGTGTAGACGCAGCTACACTGGTACTATTCTTGCATTTTTTGCCCAGTACATTTAGGATACACTGAAATGAACTGACAAGTACAAATTAAGCATAGGGTATTATAAGTACAATGTAAATATACTTTGGAATGCAGTTCATATTAAAACACAAACACTACATAACCATAACATGAAAGTTCTGACACAGGCCAAGAGAAGCAAGAACGCCCATTGCTGACTAACGTTGTCTTAAACCAATGTATTCCAGCCAGGGAAAAAAGAAATCCAAATATCAGGCTTCCACATAAGGACTGAAATTGAAAACTGGGTAAATCAATCTTGTATTTGAGTGATTATATTGATCCTTAAGTGTGTAAAAAGGTGGAGTTAAACACCTAAATATTTGATTTGCTAGAAGACTGGGCCAAAAACATTCACTATAATGCTTCCCTTGTAAAAAGGAAGCTCCAAAAAACAGCAACAACAAGATAGCTCAGTGGTTTGCCCATTGGCCTGCTAAGCATGGGGTTGTGAATTTAACCCCTGAGGAGGCCATTTAGGGATGGAGGGCAGAAGACTGGCCTAGATGACCTCCCAAGGTCCCTTCCAGCTCTAGGAGGTATACATCTCCAATTATACTTAAGGATCAATATAATAACTCAAATACAAGATAGATATACCCAATTTTAAATTATTAGTCTATAATCTTAGAATTATAGTGGATTGTTAATAATAATGAATAATTATGCATTTGAATTAACCACCTTCTGAAAGTCTTTTCTATTGGTATAAACTGCAAGCTGAGTGAATCTAGTTTTTGAAATGCCACATAGTGCACAAAAACACAAAGATTTTTAGGTAACTATAGGGTGTTTTACATGTTTTGAGCCAGATTTCATTTTTTAAATGCCTCTGCATTTAAAGAGGGAGTTTAATGAAAACACTAACATAAGGTTACTGAGTTTTTGTCACTCAAAAATAATTTCTTCTAGATGACCCAAATTTTGGACTGTTTAAGGTAAAAGAGTTTCTAAATAATTGGAAAAAATGCACAGGTCAATAAGTTGTTCATCCTTTCACTTCCCACAAAGTGCTATAAGAGACTCTTTCTCCTACTCTAGACTCCAGGATCCTCCTTACCCATAAGCACTGGAAACCTTTATTATATTAGAAACCTTCTAGGAGTTCTGTTTAGTGGCCCGCAAATCAGTTCCACATGTTTTTGGACTATCTCTCCTCTGGCCCAAAAGGTCCACTAGCTGGGCAACAGTTGACTATGGGGGGCGTGTCTACACTTGCATTCCTCTTTTGAAAGAGGCATGCAAATGAGCTAAATTGAAAATGCAAATGAGGCACAAAATTGCATATTTGACACCTCATTTGCATATTATAATTTCAAAAGAGCTTCTTTCAAAAGAAGAAAGCCAGTGTAGACGCTGATCTTTTGAAAGTAAACCCATCGTCGAAAGAATCCTTCTTCCCTTTATTTAATGGGAAGAAGGATTCATCTACACTGGCTTCCTTCTTTAGAAAGACGCTCTTTTGAAATTAGAATATGCAAATAAGGTGTCAAATAGGCAAATTTACACCATTTGCATTTTCATTTTACCTCATTTGCATACCTCTTTCGAAAGAGGAATGCAAGTGTAGATACACCCTTAGTGAACTAGTCTTTTCACTAACAACTGTGAGCAAGAGTCCAGGGGGCATTTCTGCTCTAGAACCAGTACGGCAGTTAAAAAAGTAGTAGTGTTTCTTGGCCAGCAGAACCTGCCTGGAAATGGGAGGGTCAGTGGCCATATCAAGCCATCACGGCCAAAAGTGCTTTCAGGACTGATCCTTATGTTGAACCAATAAGAAAGGCAGGGGTTGTGGGCTACCATTTGAGAACTGCACCTCCTACCTCAAAACTGAAAAAGAAAAACAAAGTAAGGCATCACAGGTAAGGAATGGCTTCTCTGGCCCACAGGCAGGAGTGGGTTGCTGGTGATTGAGGAAGTTGTGTCTGAAGAGGTAACAGTGTAAGATGTGGAGTCCAAATATCACCTGAATATCAGGATCTCTGAATAACATCCCCATTCTCAATCTTAACCTCGCTGGAATACAAGTTTCCACTATAACGTCTATTTTAAATAAGTTATTACAAAGCAAATCCATGAATGAACCTGATATGTTTTCAAAAACAAGCATTTTGTTTAAGGGGTGGTATTTCCATTCTGAACAGGACTCTAATAAACATCCATAAACACATCACCAACGTTATACTTTGCTGTCATGAATGAATGCTTGCAAAGGGTTAAACTCAGAGAGTGTGGGTTCTCTGATGGCAGGCAGCCAGGTGAACAAGTGGGAAGAGAGAGGGGGATTTCTGAACTGAAGTAGTTGCCGGCTGAGAGGGCTTTTTTTTTTTTTTTTTTTTTTAAGTGGCCAGAGGAGAGAGAAACAAAGATGCTTTAAGCCCAAGCATGATTGGGCAAATCAGTAAATATCCAGACCTCAGGGAAATCTGGTCATACAGATATATAAGTAGAAAGGAAATGTTTAGTCAGACATGATCAGCATACTTTTTGTTTGGGTTTGATGTGAGACTTCTCCAGCTGGCTGATGTACCCCCCATTCTGTAACTTTTAAACTGAATCCCAGGTAAACAATTCCTTGTGCTTTAATCCACCTTTTTTTAGTTGCTCTGTAACACCGAGCAACCACGTATGTTTTATCACATATATCTTTTGTTTTGTTAATTGATCACCACTTTTTCAGGAAATGATTTGATTCGCGTATCCTCGAGGAGTATCTGTGTATACCATACCTAAGATTGACAGGTCAGCTACCACACTGCAGCTTAAACCCTTCCTCTTTGCTTTCAAATGCTCTACTAAGGGAGTTTAAGGCTTTGGGGTCACCCCACGGGGAGGCATCCCAACTGTGTCTTCCTGGATTCGAAAGAGGGATTTTCTCATTTGGGTGGTGGCAGCTCTGTGACCTTGGGAACCTTTTAAACAGAAGCCTATAGAGGCAAGGTATTTTTAAGGTTTCTTGTAGACCCACACCTCCTGCACTTGGAGTATCAGAGTAGAGAACAGTCTTGAACTCTCCTTTTCTGTGACACTTGCAAAAACTTCACAGAAGGTAAGCCACTGCCTACTGCACTAGTCAATACTGTTTGCTTGTCCTCTCCCATCTGTCTGTCTGTATCTATCTGTTGTCTCTTATATTTAGATTGCAACTGTTTGGAACTGGAGCCATCTTCTTTGCAATTTATTTGTATGAGGCCTTCATCCAGGATTGGGTCACCTAGATGCTACTGCAATACAAATAATAATGAGAAGAAAAAATTGCCTATCACAATGTAACACAAACTTATTTAGAGCACAGAAAAATGATGAATCTATCTGCTTATATTTCACTATCAATCTACAGATTCCTAGGACAAAGGCATGTCCTAGACCTTCAGCAGTGTCATTTCAGCTGTCCTGCTACAAAAGCACATGGCATTACTGCATGCTCAGCTCCAGATTGAAAGCAACAACCACACTCTAGGCATATATAAAAAGAACTTTTTTCCAGCTCTATACAATAATCATAGGCTGCCTCAAGCTGTCAGAACTAGTCATAAATTAAAACTAATATACAAAATGCTGTCCTTGTGTGAATGTTTTTTTATTCTAAAGTGGGTTTTGAAATGTGAAATGTGCCACATAAGCTGTGTCTACACGTGCACGCTACTTCGAAGTAGCGGCACTAACTTCGAAATAGCACCCGTCGCGGCTACACGCGTCGTGCGCTATTTCGAAGTTAACTTCGACGTTAGGCGGCGAGACATTGAAGTTGCTAACCTCATGAGGGGATCGGAATAGCGCCCTACTTCGACGTTCAACGTCGAAGTAGGGACTGTGTAGACGATCCGCGTCCCGCAACGTCGACATTGTGGGGTCCTCCATGGCAGCCATCAGCTGGGGGGTTGAGAGACGCTGTCTCTCCAGCCCGTGCGGGGCTCTATGGTCACCGTGTGCAGCAGCCCTTAGCCCAGGGCTTCTGGCTGCTGCTGCTGCAGCGGGGGATTCATGCTGCATGCACAGGGTCTGCAAGTCGTTGTCGGCTCTGTGTATCTTGTGCTGTTTAGTGCAAGTGTGTCTGGGAGGGGCCCTTTAAGGGAGCGGCTGGCTGTTGAGTCCACCCTGTGACCTTGTCTGCAGCTGTGCCTGGCACCCTTATTTCGATGTGTGCTACTGTGGCGTGTAGACGTTCCCTCGCTGCGCCTATTTCGATGTGGTGCTGCGCAACATCAATGTTGAACATCGACGTTGCCAGCCCTGGAGGACGTGTAGACGTTATTCATCGAAATAGCCTATTTCGATGTCGCCACATCGAAATAGGCTACTTCGATGTAGGCTTCACGTGTAGACGTAGCCATAGAACTATAAAGAATTGACAAAAGCAGTACAAATGTCTCCCCACTAGCCTGCTCATACAGCTAAATTCCCACACAGAGGGACCACTTTTAGAAGTCACAAAGCCATGTGCTCGCCATACTTATTCAGTTCTCAGCTCTTTTGCTGTCACTGTCTCACAGCCATTGGTCAGCCCTACTGGGATGGGCTGAAAGACTAGTGTGAACTAGATCACATCCCAGTGGTGTGTGGTGTGGAGAAATGCAAGGTGCTTCATGTTACTTAGGAGATCTATGATGATATTCACTTAAGCTGTTCCCTGAAAAACCAGTATGAGTCATCCTTCTTTGCAGCACTCTCTTGAGCATGCTGTAAATTCCTCTCTATTCTTTAAAAGGAAGCCGCTCCATTACCTTAACCTCCCCTGTGCACAACTGTGGAAACAACCTGTTTCCTCTCTCTGACACTCCACCCAACATCTCAAAGGAAAGAGCCATGAGATTCATCTAGTTTGCATAGTAATTTGATGATGATTGGGAGAATTAGTCCTATCTGCCATCAAGACCCATAGATTCATGGAATTTAAATAAGACAAGACCATTAAATTGTCTATGCTGACCACTTTTACAAGACAGGACATTAAATTTCCCCAGGACACCGAGGTACTGAGATCAAGAAGTTGTGTCTGAATACAGAATATCTTCAAGAAAGGCACTCTGATGACATCGAAAGATGCAAAAGCAACGATTTCCCTTGGTAATTTGTCCCAATGATTAATCGCTATACTGTTAGGCGACATTTACACTGACTGGACCTGCTGGCAGCAATATGCAAATGGAGGGTCTTGAAAATGCAAATAGATGCTCATTTGCATATTTGCTTGCTGGCAGAGACTGCTGCTGACAGAAAAAAAGAAGTGTAAACATGGTTCTGCCGGCAAAACCCCGCTTTGTTGGCAGCCTTTCGTGCCTCATTTTTTCCAGGCATAAAAGGCTGCTGAAAAAGTGGGGTGTTTCACTGGCAGACCTACGTTTACACTGCTTTGTTTCAGCCAGCAGCAGCCTCTGCCGGCGAGTGAATATGCAAATAAGTGTAGCGTCACCGTTAAAAATGTATGCCTTGTTTCTACTTGGAATTCATATGTTTCTGCTTCCTGCCATCAGTTCTTGCCTTCCCTGCTAGATTTAAAGAGTGCAATACTATCTCACCTCAAAAGGTGATTACAACCAAGTCACCTCTTAATCTTCCTCTTTATTTAAACTGAACAGACTGAGCTTTCTAAGTTACAAAATCACAGAATCATAGAAGATGAGGGTTGGAAGAGACCTCAGGAGGTCATCTAATCCAACCCCCAGCTCAAGCCAGGACCATCGCAACTAAATCATTCCAGGCAGAGATTTGTCAAGTTTGACCTTAAAAACCTCTACGAATGGAGACTCCATCATCTTCCTAAATAACAATTCAAGTGCTTCACCATCCTCCCAATGAAATAGTGTTTTCCTAATATCCAGCCTACACCTCCCCCACCTCTCTTTCCATCCTCTTTAGAACCCCCAGGTCCAGATAATTGAAAGCTGCTATCAAATCTCCACCCCACTTGCACATTTTCTGTTCATGTGACTTAATAAGCCCTGTTCCCCCAGCCTCTGCTCATAAGTAATGTGTCACATCCCCCTAATCATTTTTGTTGCTCTCCACTGTACGCTCTCCAATTTGTCCACATTCTTTCTATAGCAGGGAAGGCAGCCCCAAAACTGGATGCAATACTACAGATAGGGCCTCACCAGTGCTGAATAGATGAGAATAATCACTTCCCTTGATCTGCTGGCAGTGCTCTTACTTATGCAGCACAATGTGTCATTATCCTTCTTGGTAGCAAGGGCACACAGTTGCCAAATCCAGCTTCTCATCTGCTGTAATCCCCTGGTATTTTCCTGCACAACTACTGCCTAGCCACTCAGTCCCCAGCCTCTCTTCCCAGCTAAGTGTCTTCCAAGAACTTGCTGAGAGTGAAATCCACCCCTTCATCCAGATCATTAATGAAGATGTTGAAGAAAACTGGCCCCAGGATTGACCCTTGGAAGCACTCCACTTAATACCAGCTGTGAGCTATGTGTTGAGCCCAACAATCTGGCCAGTTATCTATCCATCTTGTAATTCATTCTTCCAGACCATACGTCCTTAACTTGCCAGCAAGAATACTATGGAAGACCATATCAAAAGCTTTGCTAAAGTAAGGTATATCACATCCACTGCTTTTTCCATATCCACAGATTCAGTTATCTCATCATAGAAGATGATCTGGAACGCCTTGCCCTTGGTGTATCCATGTTGACTGTTGCTGACCACCTTCCTCCTGCTCCTGCACGAGATCCAGCCCAAAAGACCTGTGCATGTTCAACTTTTCTAAATAGTCCTTAACCTGTTTTTTTCACTACTGAGGGCTGTTCACCTGCTCCCCATATTGTGCTGCCAACTGAAGCACTCTGGGAGCTGACCACATCTGTGAAGATGGAGGCAAAAAAAAAGCATTGGGTATTTCAGCTCTTTCCACTTCATCTGTTCTTAGGCTGCCTTCCCCATTCAGTAAGGTTCCCACACTTTCCTTGACCTTCTCCTTATTGCTACTATACCTATAGAAACCCTTTTTGTTATCCTTATCCTTTATCTTGTTTTTATACTTCTTCCTAGTCATCTGTCAAAATTTTCATTTCTTGTAAGCTTTTCTTTTTGTGTTTAAGTTCACCAAAAATTTACTTTGTAAGCTAAACTGGTCGCCTTTCATATTTGCTATTATTTTTGCACATTGGGATGGGTTGTTCCTGCTCTTTAAAATACAGTCAGCTCACCTGAATTCTTTTCCCTCTCATACTAGCCTTCCAGGGGATCGTGCCCATCAGTTCCCTGGAGGAGTCAAAGTCTGCTTTTCTGCAGTCCATGATCCATGTCCTCCTGCTGTCCTTTCTTCCTTTTGTCAGCGGCCTAACCTCAACTACTGTCGTGGTCACTGCCTCCCAGGTTGCTACCTACTTCTGCTTCCCTTACCACATTTATCCTCATTGTGAGCAGCATGTCATGAGGTGCACGACTCCTAGTTGATTCCTCCAGCACTTGCACTAAGAAGTTGCCCTCAACGCTCTCCATAAAACTTCCTAGATTGTCTGTACAAAACTGTATTGTTCTTCCAGCACATGTCAGGGTGACTGAAGACCTCTATGAAAACCACAAGAAGTCCTGTTGCACCTTATAGACTAACAGATATTTTTGAGCTTAAGCTTTCATGGGCAAAGACCCACTTTGTCTTCTCCGAAAAAAGCTTAGGCTCAAAAATATCTCTTAGTCTGTAAGGCGCCACAGGACTTCTTGTTGTTTTTGCGGATACAGACTAATACAGCTACCCCTCTGTTATCTATGAGAACCAGGGCTAGTGATCTGGAAACCCCTGTGAGTTGCCTGAAGAAAGCCTAGTCTACTTCATCTTCTTGGTCTACTGGTCTACAAGAGATGCCCACCATGCCATCACTCTTGTCACTCTCACGTCTAATGTTAACCTAAAGTCTCTCAGGAGGCTCTTCTCTAGTTTCATACTGGAGCCCTAAGTAATCACACTGCTCTCTTACACTCTCTTACTGCTCTCTTCACCTTTTCTCCCTCGTCTGTTTATACCCATCCGTGACTTGTGACTTACACCAGAAGTTAGACATGTGACTTACACCGCGAAGTCTCTGTTATTACAATCACATCCTAGTTCCTTGACTGCACCAGTTCTATCAGTTCTTCCTGATTGTTTCACAGGCTTCTTGCCAGCCACATAACTAGCTGACTACCCTACTTTCTCAGCAGGGATTCGGAGGCTTCCTTTGTGGAAACCTCCTCTTTGTATTTCCTCACCATGTCCCACTTTCCTCTGGGCTTAGCTCACCATCCACAGCAGAACCTAGTTTAAAGTCCTCCTCATTAGCTTAACAAGCCGGCCTAAGAAGATGCTCTTCTCTCTCTTTGTTAGGTGGATCCTATCTCTTCCTAGCAATCCTTATTCCTGGAACAACATCCCATAGTCAAAGAATCCAAAGCTTTCTCCGTTATAAAAATTCTTCACTAACAACAACTATTTCAGATATATTAGTTAGCAGCTCATTAATTCATTGTGCTCTGCAGATCGTGTATAAATGCTAATTTTTGAATCCAAAAGTCAAACACTTTACAAAAGCAGTCTTGGGATTTTTGTTGTGTGGTAGCAGTAAGAACTCTATGTGGCACTTTCTATGTGCAAGTGGAAAAGTGTTGAAAGAGACCAGAGGTGGACAAAAAGAGATATGTTCTGTCCATATTCCTTTTGACAAAGTGAAGGGAGAAGGTAAACCACTAAATTTGGGCATTGCAGCCAGTGACACCAACTGAATGGTCTAATAAGAATGTCTAAAACTGCTTGAGCTGGTTCTAATGATCACTGCTTTATACCCACTGTGAACCCCCTTGCTCTGCACTTTGCCTGGGGGCAGATTCCCTGCTGGCAGATCTGTGGGATTGAAGGCCCTATTTGTACACTACTATACAAAACTTTTTTAATCCACAAACCAATAGTTGAATCAGTTCATCTCCAGATTACTGACAGGAACACTGTATGTGATGGAAAGTGGGCTACATTTGTTTTTATTTTGCTGCATAGAGGCACAGAGAGGGTGACTTTTGTCTCCTGGGATGCCTCTTTCATTTTGCAACATGGAATTTCAAAACTGACTACAGACAACTGGATTGTTATCATGGTAATAACACAATTTGTCTATCTGCACCAAGATGTTTACTGTGTTGTTATGTTTCCTGTGTGATTATGGCATGAAGTCATGTTGCAAATAAGAAATATAATGGAGCAATTTTGGGGCAGCCAAGGGACTTATTCATCTGACTCTACACGCAACTTTGTGAAAACATCAATTATTATTCATTCCACAGTATTGTTTGTAGACTATAAACAAAACACTTCCTAATTGTGATTTCACAGATTTACTTTAGAGAAGAATCAATGGCACAGAGGAAAACGAAAGTATAAGAATAAAGTATTTTTGATACCAGGTCATTTTCACATGGCCCAAAAGAAAAAAAAATGATCAAGTGCCAGTGAAGTAAATGGAAAGACTCTCACTCACTGCAGTGGGCATTGGATCAGACCCAAGAATGCTCCAATTTTGTGCCTGGCACTGAGTGGTGCATGTGCAGAGGGCGTATCATACTTCTTAAAGTACAGTGGGGCAAAGGAAAGAGCAAAGAGGGAGTGAAGAGCCAGGCTTTTATCCTCGCAAGCAACACCAGTAGAGATGGCTAGTCCCAGAGGGCAGCTGAAACCACACAATCTTACATGGGGGCACAGTGATTGCTCATTCATAGAATTTGAGGAGGGGCTATGTCCACGTCAGCTGCAATACATCCTGGAGCTCCCTCTCTGAGGCACAACAGCACAAACTCAGTTTTCCGGAATTCAAGTCCCTGCAAAGTTTCTTCAATTCAAAAATGTATATATTTAAAGTAGAAGTAGAAGATCAATAGAACCGAAAATCCAGGCTAATGAGGTTGATATATTGTTTCTTTGCAGCTTGCTTCATCAAAGAAAGGAGAAACAAAAAACCTTAACACCTGAATCAAGTAGTCTCCAATTTAACTTTCCCCCAACTCAAGATATTGGCAGATATAACTGGCATTAATTTACAGGCCTTCAATCCATGTGACAATGCTCACATACAAGTCAAATAAAATTTATTTGATTTTTATTACTTTCAATTCTTTTACTAAAATCTAACTAAAGTACCTTCTCTTCAGTTTTGAACTCTCTCTCTCTCTCTCTCACACACACACACACTGAGTGCTTCGATGCAATTTCCATAATGCCTGAGAATGCACATCATTCAGATTTACGAGTATGTGCACAGTATTCATTTTTCCAGGATCCTCTCCACTGTTTTTCAGCAGCTGCATTACACAAGCTTCATTAGTTCCTAATTGTCCAATATTTCCTCCTTACTTACCTTGTTAAAGACCAATTACAAAAAGTATTTCAATGCCTTAGCCATTTGTGCTCAGCATACTAATGGCTGCTTTATACATACCTGGATAGTTTTAAAATTAGCATCAATTTCATTTCCCTCCTAATGTACTAATGGGCTTGTTCTCTCTCCATCCATTGCTACATGCTACCTCTATGGCCTTAGCTCCCCTTTAAGTTTGAAGCTCCTTTGTGCTGGGACTGCACATAAAAAGACAAAGTCATACCTCAAGGAAAATACAGTCTACCAAATCATATTCTAGTGTTTCCATGCCCACTTATATTTCTAAAGGTATTTTATTTTTATTCTCCTTAATACACTGGTTATCAGGTAAGCATTTTGCTGTCTTAATATAAATTTTGTTCTGCAAGCCTTAACTGCCTTGGTATATGCTTGGTTAACTTCATCATTTTTATTGCATTTTCCTTTCCAAACGCATTGTGGATAATTGTCCACCACTGATGGTTCCTTTTAGTTGGTTAAGATTCTTTCACACTCATGCACTTTAAAATGATTTTGTGCTTAGCTGTCTCCACTCCTCCGTTACATCTCTTCTACTTCATCATACTTCCAATACCTGCAGGGCCCCAATTTAGGAAAATGGCTAAACACATGCTCAAGCCCATTCATATTTAGCAAAACACTTAAAGGTCATTTTTATCTTTTAGCAAGTGCTTTGCCGAACAGGGAAGTTCCACTGCAGGAGTAGTCAATTTTTTTTGTCAAGCTCCAAACTTGTTAGTCAAGGTCCAGATTCAAGGGAGAGACTTTGCACCCCGGTTCAACAAAAACACACAATACCCAGGGCCTATTACTAATATTTATGGTTTCCCATATGGGTTATCATATTTCAAGTTCCCAAAAAGAAGACACTGCTGGGGAGGGAGCTCTGAAGGAGAGGGTATGGGCAAGGAGGGGAATGTGCTGGAGGGATGTGTGTGTGTCTGGGTGTGAATGAACTGAGAGGGGGGTTACTGGAGGGGTGTGCAGGGATTCAGGATGGGGCATGTGTACAAGGACAGGGTTGTGAGGGGTGCTGGTGTGGTGTGTGTACTCAGAAGTAGTTGTGTGGGGGTTGGTGGCAGGGGTATCTGTGGCTTCATTTTTGAGATCAGGGCAGTGTTCCCTGTCATGGTGGTGGACACAGTGCCCAGCCACCTTCACTTGAATTGAAGACAAATTGTACTGCAGCGGTGGTGTTGTCACTCGACTGGTCTGTAAAACTGAAGTTATACCCATTAAATCTTTTTTTCTGAGGGGGAACAGGTACTGTAGTGGTACTCAGAGAGGCTGACTGCATCCATCTGACTACAAACTCATGCAACAGTTTCTCTGATGTTGCTGGCAATTATGGCTTTATGAACTTGGCAGGGACTTGGGACATATTCTACTAGATTTTAAGAACAACCAGGCTAGAGCCTTCTATTTCATTCATAGACAATTTATTATTTTTATTCAGAACTGGCATTTTGTGTTTTGTTTAACTTCAACCAGCTCTGATGTGCAAGGGGACTGTTAGCCCCTAACTAAAACTCATTGTTGATTTTTTGTTTTTGTTTTGTTTGTTTGTTTGTTTGTTTGTTTGTTTGTTTGTTTTTGAGGTTTTTTGAGGGGTGGGGACTGGCTAGCCCCAGTACCAGAAGAAAGGGGAGGGCCCATGAAAAAAAATCAGGACCCTGAGACTGACAGTGGCCAGGAACAATGGGAAGAGGCCAAAACTCCAGGTCAACCTGACTGACAGGATGGGTAAGCCAGCAAGGGAGTCAGCAGGCCATGGGAATCCAGCTGTCTGTGTGAGCTGGATCTGCCTGTGGTGACAGAATGGGGCTGTGCTAAGGAGACGTGTGCCTGAGCTGAGCAGGAGAGCACAGCCCAGGAACCACGGGAAAGAGCAAAGACCTGGAGCCAATACAGAGGGTACTCTGCCTGGGAGCCAGTGCAGCGGGCAGAGTCATGCTGGAAGAACTGCTGCCACAGAGCCAGAGGGGCCAGACAAGCAGCTCAGGAGCTGGGGCTGAAGCAGTCTGGAGCTGGGAGTGGTGAGCAGCAGGGGAGAAGAAGCGGAACCCTGTGCAGAGGGCCCAGTGCAGGAGTATACCACCAGCAAAAAGGACTCACAGGCCAGACTTGGAAAGGGATCAAAACCCCAACAGGGGAGGGGCTGACACTGGCGGGGAAGGGTCCTTCCACCCACAACCAGTGTCTCACCTACAGCACCCCTGCAACCCATACCAGGCCCTGAGAAGGAGGTCTGAGACCTACAAAGAACAGGCTGCCCTTACCCTCCCAGGACACTGTTTGCGAGGTATCCATGCCATAAAGGGGAATGAAGCATTTTCCATTGACTTTTTCCATTTTCTCCTTATTCTTTTTTTAAAATTATTAACTACTATTTACAAATTGTATTTGCTTGAACACCATGTAGTCCTCAGTGGGTCAGGGAAACATCCAGTGAGGAGAGAGAACCCCAGAAGGGGGATACCCTAGCCCCTGCCCTCAGCAACCACAACCAGTGTGGGGATTAATACCCCAGGAATCCTGGGACCAGCCTCGTTGGGGTTAAGAGGACTTTGACACACAGGGGAGAGGAAGGGGAGCCCTCATGGTATGGAGGCCTCTGGGTAAAGGAAATGGGAGCAGAGGATCTGATACTTTTGCTGGCTCATTTCACTGAGCTAGTGCAGAAGCCAGAAAAGTCCCCACCAGGAGTGGGACCATATTCTTGGTTACAGATATATCAAAAAAAGTAGTCCTATGGCATCCTTATGCATGTGTTGCTGCCTTACCTATTAACATCATCACAAGCTAAACAAAGCCAAAGGTGCGAATTGAGCTGCTTCTTTTCATCTCTTAAACAAGTACAGACAAATATGAAGAAATGACAGATAAGAACAGACGTGCAGATATGGAGGGCCTAGTTCAGCGTCTACTGAAGCCTTTCCATTATCTTCTAGTGGTTTTCAATCTGGCCCACAGTAATGAGAATACCAGTTTACAAGAGAACACCACATCTTGATTCTCAAATCCTCACCTTTCCCTGAAGGAAAAGTTATGCCAACAGGTCAATTTTTCAAAAGTAACAAGTGATTTGGGATGTGGCACTCTTTGGGTGCCCAGTTTTAGACTTCTTAAGTGGCTCTGATCTTCAGTTAATGTTAAGTATTCCCCCGAAAACCAGGATGTTTTAAGGTCTCTCAGGTTGGATATCCATAAACTGAGGCACTCAAAAATCACTAACTTACACGTTTGTTATGATCAAAGAAAAATATAATATATGATCATGCCAAGCAGTGACCACAATACTCTACTTTTCTTCCTGTATTTCTGTCATATAGAGTTTGTGCTTTACCAAACAAATGTTTGAACTTTCACCATCCTGAACAGAAATGGTTGATGCAGCCCTTACCTTTGGGAATAGTGATCTGACAACCTAGGTCACAGTCCTGCTGCAACTGATAAAAAGCCACTTCCTGCAGTCGGGCACGCTCCAATTCCGAAAGGCTCTGAACGGGAACTGACTTCAGCCGAACGCTGCGCCCTGACATACTGTTCCAAGTGAAGTCACCCTACAGGAAATCAAGTGAAAAAACATGAAGCATCATATGCATACCTTAATAAACATACCCTACTCTTTTGTTGGTTAAAAAACTCCAAACAACACAGACCCCTTTTGTTAAAAAATTCAATTCTTGACCAGTCCTGACCTTTGAAATATCATCTTGGTTTTGTTAGAATCAATCTATGCATTAAAAAACAAAGCAAATCAAAAACCCTCCACATCACCCCTGTCTGGAAACATTTTCCTACTATTGCTACAAAAACATTAGGATTCTTAAAGAACAAAGGGGGAGGGGGAAGTAAGCTTTGATTTTCCCAAGTTTGGTTCCTTCATGCATTTGATGGCACTTAGTGTACATGTTTTCCTACACAATCAGTTCAACATGCAGGAAATGTACTGAACTCTTTACCATACATAGCTTACTTTCCATAAGTGCTGATTGCCTTATTTGGGTTTATGCCGGTGTTTCACCAACAAGACCAACCTCTTCCCAACATCTCCCCTCTCCTCCTCATGGGCTGTATCAGAATTTGGTTTATGCATATTGAATAAGAAGTTGCTAAACATTTGTCTAAACCCAACCTTTTCACTAGTGCAGATCCCCAGTCATCCCCAAAGTGGTTCACAGAGCCCCAAACCGTTCACAAACCCCCATCAAAGCCAGTTTTAGCCGCTATGTACTCATCATTAAATGAAAAAGGAAGCCACAACATAGATTTTTGGACAACAATTAATAACATTACTGTAAGCTATTTAATTTAAAAATAATAATTAATTGTAACTTTGCAATGTATTTAAAATTTAATTTCTAAGATCATTTTTATTTATCTTTTCCATGGATCCCCTGCAATACACTCACAGACCCCAGTTTGGGTACCACTGGTCTAAATGGTCCTCATCAATTTGTGTTAAAATAGATGTAACTCTACTATATGAAATGCTACATATTCAATAAATACTGACTAAGTTAGGAAACCTAGGCAACAGATTTAGCTATTCTGTCTCCCAGTTTTGGTGATAGCCATAAAATATTTCTCTGTAGTCCAGTATTTCATTCTGATACAGTGAGTAGTTTTTTCTGTCAATCAATAAGAGTGAAATATACATATATTCTTCAGGGCTGGCCATGAAATTCAAACTAAAATTTCACAATGGGAACAAAGTCTAAGTGGATATGTTAGTGGCATTGGCACGGAAAAAAATCCCTTTAGTTCTTGACCAAATTAAAAATAATGGTCCAGTTACTTCAGCTGAAACTAGATGTTTACAATGGTAATTTATGTCTTTATAGTCTATAAATCTTAGCAGGTGCAATCTGAAGTGCATCAAATTGGAGACAATGGAGCTAGGTGGATTTACACCAGCTGACATGTAAGACAAAAGATACCAAACAACCATATCTTGTTGCAACATGATGAAAATAGAACTGTTGTTACACAACCATGTTTAGCACATTTTTAACATGAACATAAGCATAGCCATCTTTTCTCTTCCTTCATTGGTTAATGAATCAACTAGGATTCATCCACTGTGAACACCTTCAGGCAGGGATGCCAAAGCTTGGCTGTCATTAAAGTGAGATTCACACACATTCCCGCTTCCTCAAGAGTGAGATTCAAGGCCAAAGAGTGAGACTTTCCCAGTGATGTGTTCAGACTGGAACTCTTATTGCTGGTTTTTGGTGATACCACTAGTCCATGTTTTTAATCCAACCAACACTTAATAGTTTGTTTTAAAATATATTCTGCTTAATAATGCATATAAAATGTTTTGTGAAATACAAAAATGTCTTAATTCATACTAAAGGCAAAGGCACACAAGAATTCTATACGCAGTGCAAACCAAAGGATTTTAATAAAAACAATTATTTGCCGATTGGAGCAAAAACCCTGATGATTGGGGATCCCTGAGGACATGAATTTGCCCAGCGTGGTTTTAAGTTTCAACTGTACTTTGCAGGAACCATAATCATTTGATCAAGCCCTGCTAATTTTTTGGGTGAAACACATATTTTTGACCACCAATATTCAAACACACAAAAAACACTGTGTAGCCTTCTCTTGCCTCTTACCTACATGCTTAGAACCTGGGCCTGTAATTTCCATCGTTACCACCGTACACAAGCTTGGAAACAGCTTTCCATGCTCTAAACTCCATCCCTAAGGCCCTGGTTGTACTGGGATATCCATGGATACACATTTTCTATCCACTCCACTAATAATAACAAAGCATTAACCACTCTCTTCTCCGACTTCCAACTAGATTATCAAACATAACTGTCGCCGAAGTCCAACTTCTGACTCTGCACTGAGGGACCTTGACAGAAGAACAAGTGCAGGTCTGGTTTGCAAGGTAACACAGCTCTGAGATCACCTCCTCTTGCTGCAGACAAAGGCCATGTAAGGAAGACGCAATGGACAGACCAAGAAACTGCACGAATCAGCCTATTTGACTTCCATCCTTATGGGAAGGAACACTTTTAAGTGATCTGGCATCTACTCAAGCCACTTAGTAAATTACCTCCTTGGAGAGGTATCACAGCCAGCTACCATGGAGGATTTCTCTCACCCTGCCCTTAGCATCTTCCAAGGACTTAGCTCAGTCAATCATCGCTGAATATATATACCTTACGCATACATATGCATGTCTGTATGCAAATGTAAACTTTACTTAATTTATTATAAAGGGTATGCCTACATAGGGATGTTAGTGCACAGTTACTCAGAGTATGAATTTAAAACATACTAGCTACTCCACACTAACACCTCAGGTGAATATTCTTCTGAGCATTAAAAGTGCCCTCAGGTGCTTTAGCTTATACATCTCAAAGGTGCATTAAACTAATGCACACAAAAGACATTGGCCATTTCTACACAGGCCACTTACTTCAGAAGTGGCATGATAAAAAAAGGAAGTGAAAGATGCTAATGAGGCATGGATGCAAATTCCCCATGCCTCATTAGCATAACGTCACGTAATTTGGACTCCGGAAGACTGTTCTTCTGGACTCCAAAACGCCGTGTAGCAGAGTGGCCCCCTGGGGGGGGGGGAGCTTCCGGAGGCCCCTTCTTCCCAGAAATTATGTGGTGTGGCTAGAGCACAGTGGTACCGAGGACTTTTTCCTGCATAGACAAGCTCAATTGGCTAAAGTGTGCTAGGCATCTTCTAAATACAGGAGAGGACAATCTAAAATGGCAAAAGATACAACCTAGAAGAAAAGTGATCAGGGTGATGACAGGGCATATTTTGCTAGTTGTCAAGTTTTTCTGTTGATTTTTGTAAATGTTAGGCCCACTGAAGTCCCATTGCCTTATCATGGTAACAAGTGTCAGAGGGCTAACCATGTTAGTCTGTATCTGCAAAAACAATGAGAAGTCCCGTGGCACCTTATAGACAAACAGATTTTTTTTTTTTGGAGCATAAGCTTTTGTGGGCAAAAACCCACTTTGTCAGATTCATGTTGTCAGATGTCCACGAAATCTTATGCTCCAAAAAATCTCTTAGTCTATAACGTGCCTATAGTCTATAACAACAGGACTTCTTGTTGTTATTGCTTTATCCTCCACCCATTAATTACCTCATCTCCCTCCATCTTCCAGATGTCCCCATGTTCAGTTATATCTTCCTTATAGCCCTCCAACTAACATATAGCCCTCCAACTAACATTCAACCCATTTTCTCATCATAAATGGGCACTCAGTCTGATAAATCAATAAAAAACTGGAGCAGCTTACTTAATCAACATAAGGAAGATATTTGCCAAACTTCACTTTGTGCTTTTGAAAATCTCCCATCTTCCCCAAATTTCTTATAAATTATTACCCCAATCTCGAGCATAGCCTTTTAACAGAAAACCAGTTTCCTTTTTGCTAAGATGTTTTGAACAAATTTCTATTATGAGTAAAATTTCCGAATGCATGTAAGTGAAGCTCAGAGGGACTTGGGGGACCGAGTAACTATATTATTTCTGAAAATTTTACACTACATCTTTTAGCTTATCTTCCATACATCCTGCCCCCAGGCTCAAGTCAATACAGGTAACCTGCAACCTAAAGCCTGATTCTTAGAGCGCTCTATGGATGCAAATTTCGTATCTGCCTCCAACATGTAAAGAAGCTCCACAGATGTCGAAGCAGATATCCACAGATTTGTAGGACTCTAGATATAAACTTTGGATAAACATCCATCCACGATCTGCAAATACAGTCTGCTGAGAGCTGCATCTGCAGATACTGATATTTACAGACAGAGAGTGGATATCCGCAGATTTTCAGGACTCTGGCGATCCTGTACTCTTGTTCACCCCACACATGCACTGCCAAGTTCTTCAGGGAATCTAGGATCAGGATTTGGGTTACTAATTACCTTCATCGACAGATTGCAGATGTAAATTATGGAAGAGGTGCAGCCACAAGGACTATGAGGTGTTCACAGAGTGCAGGAAACGACCGATATTCATAATAGAAACTTTAAGTAATAATTTTATGTAAAATTGTAATGATGATTTTATAAGAGCACAGTTGTAATAAGGAATGGCTTTACTCTCTGCAATGTTTACGTCGCAGGTACACAACAATATCTGTTCTTATTAGATATACTTTTAATTATGCATTTGTTCAAGCCCACTTGAGACACTGAAAAACAATGATGCTGGTTTGGTTTTTCCTCCTGAACTAGCAATGCTTAG
The DNA here is from genome assembly GCF_033958435.1 of Carettochelys insculpta. Classification (NCBI taxonomy): domain Eukaryota; kingdom Metazoa; phylum Chordata; order Testudines; family Carettochelyidae; genus Carettochelys; species Carettochelys insculpta. Next base: position 145,822,819 of record NC_134137.1, read on the forward strand.
TAATATTTAGAAGTGTCTTTGCCTCAAAAGTGAATATTTTCACAGATTATAAAAATTACACTGTAGAAAACATACCACATAACAGACATATTGTTACATAGTTTTAACTTTGTTTGCTTAATTACTTCTATAAGCTTCAGGAAATACCAGTATAAATTGCCATTTTATAAACCTTATATTTACGTTGGCAATTTATTCCAAATCCTTCTATAGTTGTTTCCAGACCTCTCAACCATAGAAATTTTAGATTTTGACAGTTTATATCCCTCCGGATCAGCTTTCATGTCTGTAAATCTAATACCTCTTTTCCTCACTTTCCAGTTGCCATTTGTACGCACCAATGAAAAAAACAACATAAAGAGTGCCATTAATTCCAGTGAAAGTTCAGTCCTATCTCATAAAATCCATATACAGAATATGACACATAAATAGGAAGTGAATGAAGATTAAGAAAAGGGAGGAGTAAATGTCAATAAATGTCCATTATAGCACTAAAAACTCATTAAGGACCAAATCCTCCACCTCACTAATTACATTTCCTTTTGGGATCCTCCAAGTGGGCAGGCATGACTGTGTATTTGTAAAACTGTCATTCTTTTAATATCACCCTCTCTTAGTTTCCTCTTGCATTGGGGACATGGAAGAATGCTCAAAACAATGGGAACTGTTTCAAGCTAGTGCAGCTTGGGAGCACTGAGGCTGCTCTAAATTGCACAGGGTACCACGTTGGCCCCTACACAGCAGGAGATGAAGGAACGATGGAAACCCTTCTGAATACCAAGACTGCACTATAATAATTAAATGTGGGAAACTACGGGCTATTATATATCCCAGAAACATACCTGGTAAATAGTCTAAAAACTAATACACTAAGCATTGGGACTCTTATTATTCAATATGAAAATATGACTTTACTAATGACTTCAACACACAGGGTGAATCTTAACCCCTTTGAAGTCAATAGCAAAGTTCCATAGAAGTCAACGGAGTCTGTATTTCACTCACAAAATTTAACATTGTGTCACAAATGTCCTGGTACAGTCTCACATTATGATCAGAGTCTTAGAAATCTATACCTTTCTTATGACATTATTTCATTTTGAAGTTCTGTGCTGATATTGATTTATCTGACACTATGGAAATACATAATTACTTCACCAAACACAATACACAGATAATATTCTGTACATTCCGCTAGGGAAATCTATTAGTTCTGGCAAAAGATCACACTTTACAAACTATTGTAATTAGGTGTCAATAGTTTTCAAACTAACTAGTTTAAATGGGACAAATTTAACACACACACACACACACACACACACAGTCTTCCTCTCTTGCTAGCAAGGCTCTGAACTGCCAAATGGAATCAAATGAATACAAGATACATGTGGCTAAGTTCTGCATAACTAGACAACATATGTAGAATGCTGGAATTCTGACATTACCCACAGAGGAGAATGAAAAAACACTCCAGCTATATCTACACTACAGGGATTTTTCAAAAAAAGTTCCTCCAGAAGATCTCTTCCAAAAAAACTTCTTTCGAAAGAGCACATCCACACACAAAAAAGCGGATTGAAAGATCAATCCACTCTTTCAACAGAGCATCCACACAGACCCTGCTCTTTCAAAAGAACAGGTCAAGGATAGAAAAATCTGGCATCATGAGGAAGGCTCTTTTGAAAAAATGGCCTGCCGAGAGTCTACGCATGTGTTTGTTTGGCTATTTTTTTTTGGCTTTGTTTTTTTTTAAAGAATCCTACAAAAGAAGGCGCTCTTCCTCATCCAGGAGTGGAGTGGAAGAGATCTTCCAGAAGAAGAGATGCGTTCTTTCAATTTTGGATTGAAAGAATGCATTTTGTGTGTAAATGGTCTGCGTGTTCTTTCAAAAAGGAGCCAGATTTTCCAAAAGAACTTGCTAGTGTAGACACAGCCTCCCTGAATGACATAATTAGGAGTCCTGTCAGACCTTAGAGAGTAATGGATTTATTAGGGCATGAGCTTTTGTGGGTGAAACCACTTTATCAGATGGAATGGAGTGGAAATACAGAGGCAGGTATAAAAGTAAGAAAATTACTACAATGATTGAATGCAATTGATTTACCCATGCAAGTTTATGCCCTAATCAATCCATTCATTTATAAGGTGCCACAGGCCTCCTCGTTGTTTTTACAGATACAGGCTAACATGGCTATCTCTCTCAGACTTTTCATAAGTGGCATGTTACACTGACAGAAGCACCAGTGTGGAAAGCACTATATCAACAAGAGGGCTTCTCCCACTGACATAGCTACCGCAACTCATGAAGGTGATACTATGTTGATGGGAGATCTCTTCCACTGGCATTGCATGACTGCATGAGTGATCTTACAGCAACACAGCTATACGACCATAGACATGGCCTTAGAGACCCCTGTTTAGAAAGTGTTGTCAAATGTTGACTTTTTAATGACATTCGTTGTTACATGTAAAAAGTGTGAGGCTTCCATTTTAAAATGTTAGTAATGTGAACTCTTCAATCCCTACACATCCTGGTGTAGGTGTGTGGATAACTGTCCCATGTAGTGTTACCTAGATCACTTCACAGAGAAAGAATGTATCACCTACAGCCTAAGCTGTGATGAAGCTGACCTTTAGCACAAGCTGTACAGATGCCTACGCTAAGCTTCAGATGTCCCCGGTTGCTGCCTGCCTGAGGGCAATTGCACTGGTTCACCATATGAGAAATACTGACATAATAAATTTGCTTGAATATCTTTGAACATGGACAACATGACCTCAGCTCTGGAGACAGTGTTTGTTGGTTATTTTGGCCTGCACAGAGAGCAGAAGATGTACACATTTCAGCTGTGTCTACACTAGCCAGTTCTTTCAAAATATTTTTTTTGAAAAAGTGGGCTCTTTCGAAAGATCCAGCAGAGTGTCCACATACAAAAAGTATTCTTTTGCAAGCAAATCTAAAAAATGCAACACTCCTTTCGAAATTGCTCTTCCTTTCCCGTTTCAGGCAGAGTTCCCCATTTTGAAAGATTCTTTCGAAAGAAAAAGTATATGGATGTTTCACAGGCTCTTTTTCTCAAAAGAGCAGTCCTCATGGGACCTGATTTTTTGATCCCTGGCCTGTTCTTTCAAAAGAGCTGGAGTTCTGTGGATGCTCTCTTCCAAAAGAGCAGATCACTCTTTTGATCGGCTTTTTTGTGTGAATGTAGCTACATTTGCGTGCCATGCCTTGTGTGCACTTATGGCACACAAGGAATCTGATCTCCAGGTCATTATCAACAAGTTTGCTGATGCCACTCACCTCTTCGGTTTGACCATCAGCCTAGGAAACACCGAGGTACTGTTTCTATCTGCTTCAGGATCTGCTGCTCTCTCCACTTCAATCTTTATTGAAGGAACAGAGTTAAAAACAGTAGAGGAGTTCAAGTACCTTGGCAGTGCGATAGCCAATGATGGCTCCCTTGACAAAGAAATCAATGCCAGAATCTGCCAGGCCAGCCGGGCACTAGGACGTCTGAGAGCGCGAGTGTTGAATCAGCACAATATCCGACAGTCCACTAAACTGAAAGTGTACAAGGCTGTAGCCCTGACCAGTCTCTTGTACGGCTGTGAAACCTGGACCTTATACAGAAGACACATAAAACTGCTGGAGTGCTTCCACACACGCAGCCTGAGGTCAATACTGCACATTCGATGGCAGGACAGAGTTACGAACCTGGAAGTCCTGGACAGAGCAGGAACCATGAGCATTGAAGCCACGATTCTGAAAACCCAGCTTCGGTGGATAGGACATGTCATATGAATGGAGGAGTCAAGAATCCCTAAGAAACTGCTCTACAGTGAACTCTCCCAGGGCAAAAGGAATCAAGGTAGGCCTCACAAGAGGTATAAAGACTGCATGAAGGCCAACATTGCTCATGCTGGTTTAAAACCAGATCAGCTAGAGCAGCATGCAAAAGACCGAACAGGTTGGCACGCTCTCGTACGACACACGTATGACAACTTTGAAGAGCAGCAACACGTATGCCTCATTGATGGTCGTGAGAGGACAAAAGCAACAGCGGCAGCCGCATCAACAGAGCCAGGACAATCCCCTTGCCCCCACTGTGAACACCCATGCCGTTCAAAGCTTGGACTCCTCAGCCACATGTGAGTCCACAACTGATAAGCCTGTGCAAGTTCAAGACATCATCGTCGGACACGACAGACTACCTACTACTAGCTACACTACCCCCTCCATTTGGAAGGGGAATGGTAATGAGGCACTTTGGCAGATGCTAATGGTGCTCTGCCGTGAATATGCAGTGCCTCATTAGCATAACAGCAGCCGCACATGTTTTGAAAATGTTGTTTTCTAAACGCACATTGCCCATGTAGCCAGGGGCCTTTCAAAAGGACCCTCTGATTTCAAAAGCCCCTTATTCCCCTCTGGTTTTGGGAAGAAGGGGCTTTTGAAGCCCAGGGGTTCCTTTCAAAAAGCCCCTGTCTACACAGGTGGCATGCGTTTCGAAAACAGCACTTTTGAAATGTGCACCAGCGTCATTATGCTTATGAGGTTCTGTATATTCATGGTAGCGCATTATTAGCATCTGCCAAAGTGGCTAACTACCATGCCCTTCCCAAAAGGAGGGGGCTCGTGTAGCCACGGCCTGTGTAGACACACTCTTTTGAAAGAAGTTCTTTCAGAAGACATCTTCTGGAAGAGCTTCTTTCGCAAGATCTCTGTAGCATAGACATAGCCTTTGTGGTTTGTGTCGTGTAGATATAGCCTTGGTGGCAAGACTGGAGCCACTTTTTTAGTGATGTGGTAAGATTTAACACAATAAAACAAAAACCAAACTCAAGTAAAGGCAGAATAAGGAGAGGTTTGTTTATCTTCCCTTCGCCTGATCGGATTAATTTCAGCTATAAAAATGTGAGACCTAAACAATCTGGGCCATGCCACTTTAATAATAAATTCTTATAAATAAACACAGTCACAGTCCTGGAGAAATCTGGTCAATAACATGATTCCTCTGGATCAGGAAGGAAGAAGGCATCTTTGTTACTTACCAGCACATATTTTAAAATAAGTGTGGCTAATGGAAAAAGGTGAGTTATAACTGAAACTTGAACTACAATACAGAAGTAGTTTATAAACTGAAGATCTAGTAAAAAGTAATTGTCTGGTTTCATCAAAGGCCTTCTATGGTTGTGGAGGGCAGACCAGGTCTCCTTTGGTGCAGGGGAAGAGAGGAGATTTTGGAGTTCCCCCTTGCGGGGGTGGGGGGAACAGGGTCTTGGATGACAGGGCCAGGGCCTGTGGGCTTGCTTTCCTAAAGTTAGGGTTCACCACCACCCATGCTGAGGCTTTTATCGTAAGGGGAGTTTTCTTTGCATCCATGTGAATTTGTGGTTTTATCCAGTCACGTTGCAATTACTTTATAACGGATGTACAGTATGGACATTTAGAACCAGGAGCAAGCATACTTCATAGCATTTGAAAACTGAATAAACCTCTCTTGGAAGAATGAAGAATTTTTTAACTCAGGCTACGTAATCACGGCACCCCCTCCATATTTGTTTCACAGTTCTCACACCTGTACTGCCCTGTGCTCTCACTTTCTCTTATCCCACTCCAGCTTGCCTTGTTCTGCATGTGGATCTGTGAAATAGGAGGCTCTTAGATAACAACTCAGAACCATCGTAACACTCTTGATTAGTGAACTGCAAACTTTTGACAAGGACCCAAAGTGTTCCAATATTTAGTACTGTCATATCCATCGGGGAGGGACAGCTCAGTGTTTGGAGCATTGGCCTACTAAACCCAGGGTCTAAACTCAATCACTGAGGGGACCATTTAGGTGGCAGATAAATTAAGACAAAAAACAAGAAAGAAATCGGTCAGGGATGGTGATAGGTCCTGCTGTGAGTGCAGGGGACTGGACTCAATGACTGCTGAAAGTCCCTTCTAGTTCTATAAGACGTGTATCTCCATGTTTCCCTGAACAGTGCAATCACAACATAGAACTCATATTTAAAATCATGACAGTGACCACTAGCTCAAATTTACAGAATATCATGTAATGGCTGACAGGTACTCACAAGTGCTCCCATTTTATCTGTTTGTTCTTGTTTACACATTGGATTGGTGCTGACTCCTTTTGGACTGATTTCTCCTGCATTTGGGGAGCCTATATAAAAGGCCACTACTTCCATGCTACTTGGCAAAAACACGTTTAAAAAATTGTATCTGCTCACTGGCAATTATGTCAAGCATCAGTTGAGAGTCTTCCATTCTAAAGATGTCTTCGCTTTAAAAAATACATAAGCACATGGTGATGCCCGCTTCTTTTGAAAATTAGATTGATGACTCACTGTATAAATATTTGCTCTGACACTAAAGTTGATAGAGTGTCCTTTGGTTCTCTTTTCACTAAACAGGCTATAGTTCCGTTAAAAACAACATGGAAAACTATAAATAAGTGAAAATGAAAACATTATGCATCAGCAACAAGCACGAAGAGAAGAATCTTTTGTAAATTTCCCTCTAATTTTCAGGTACCCCACAAATCCAGTGCCTAGTACCTCAGGTGCAATTTCCTTCTCTGCTTTAAGCAGCTCATTTATTTTGGACATGGAGAGGGAAAGTCAGCCCATAAGTTCCCACTGTTATGAAAAACAGAAACAATTGCTAGAGTTACAAGCTACTCCAGGACTGAGCCAGCAGATGAACAGATCTTATTATACACTACAAATCATTGCAGCTACAGTAACTGGAATTTAGAGAGACAAGAAGGCAGTTTAGCTAGTCTATGAAACACAAGGCTTACAGGATGGTATTTGCAAAACTGAATCTATGCAGTAATTATTGTGTATTTTGGGGTTACAGAGCCTTCACGCACACTTAGAAATATGATAAACTTACACAGATTTTAAAGCAGCTCAGCATCTGATTAAGCCATGTAAACAAACCTGAAACATAGCTCTTCTCAGGCTAGCTATGAAAGCATAAAATAGTGAAACTAGTCTCAAAAATAAAAGGTCTTTGAGAGCCTTTAGCTTGCTGATAGAATAGATTTCAGAGCCTGCTAAGGAGTAAGCACAGAATGAGTGCCAATTTTTTCTTACTAAGCAAGAAGTGTTTGTTTTCTTAAAATTCAGCTACAGAAAAAAAATTAAAATGCAATAAATTAGAGTTATCGCAACGACTCCATTACTGTTACCTCGAGCACACTACAAATATACACATTTTGTTTGCTTACCCATTAACTAGATTCTGCTGCGTCTCCGATGTCTTTTCTAATTTGATCAAACCAAACTTGGAACAAGCACTTGAGGCAGATTTAGAATTTTTGTTAAAAAAAAAAAAAGCAGTTTTCCTGAAACTATGTATCGAGTGTCTGAGAAATAGCCCAGCTGGAACAGCTATGACTCCCACAATACCTTTTGTTGCCAGAGACTTCTACTATCATTAATCTTGAGAAACCAAAAACAAAGTAAAATAAAATGATTTTTTCATCTGTTTCAAAGTAAGCTCAGCAAGTTCAGTAAACTATGGCATGAAGTGAGTGTGTATGAGAGAGTGAGTGACAGAGGGAAAGAAGCACGCAAATTGCAACTGGATTCCCTGCTTCTTACTTCAATGGGATTGTTTTGAAGAAGTACAATGAGTGGTTAAAAGGGGGTATGTCTCCCTCCTCTCCCTATCCCATTTTTTTAAAAAAAACAACTTCTTCCACATGGCTGTACAAACTCATAGCTGGACTGTAACCGTGCAAGCCTTCCTTATTAGGAATAGACCAAAGAATGTTGGAAGCATCTGGTAAAATCACTTTGAGCATGCTAAAGAGCATTTGATGCTTTCTTTGACCTTTCAAGATTTTTATTTCTTTTTAAGAAATGTTTCTAAACCTCCTCTGCCCTGACGAGCAAAAGCTTACACCCCAAACATCTTTTAAACAAAACCAACACAGGCTAAATATTTTAGAGTTTCCTGGGTGGGAATCCTTGATAAAGATTTTGCTTTCTAAATAAAGCACTGTATGCAGTCTATGAGTACTATATTGCCATTTATAAAATTGGGGTGGGAGGAGTTGGAAGTCTAAGTAGAAACAAACTTTGAATCAACAGCTATGTTGATTGCAGTTCTATTCCACAGAGCAACATACCAAAATGCCATTTTAAATGACATATTTGTTTCTTAGCTAATAGCAACTTTATCTCATAAAACAGATCTCCCAAGACAAAAATTCCAGTCCACAGGGATTGATTGATTCTATATCATCATCAGTTTCACTGGTACTGAAATAAAAGGTTGTTTTTATGGTTTCTAATCTAATTCAGTGCCCATCCCAGACAAAGCCACACCATTAAAGAGTTAATGTACATCAGCAGTTTGAGGGAAAGGAGATTAAAATAAAACCGAAGGTTAAAATGACATTTTAAAATTGAAAACCCAGTATACTCTAAAGCTAAAGTGAAATATTTGAAAAGGATAGAAACACACCCATATGCCCTGTCCTCCCACACTGCCTTGAGAACACTAGAAAATTTGAAATCACTTTATGTGCACAGAATATATAACATCAAACCAGCAGTGACACTGAAAATGTCTTTTTTTTCTGTAAAATGGCCTTGCTGTCTCAGAAAGGCAATCTGACAATTCAGATACTGTAAAGATAGCACAACAGTGGGGATAATGAAACCTCGGATGGAGCATGTAAATCACTACATTATAGCTACCTCAAGATCTTCCAATGGAATAATTTTCTGTAAGAAAATATCGATTTATTGAAAGTGAAATGTTCTGAAAATACCTCAAGGTGATGCCAGTGTCCTTTACATCTTTGGCTTTTAATGACTGTGTATCTTAGGTATTGAGTTTGTTTGAAGGATATCAGTATAACATTTGACTTAGGGTCAGAGAGGAGGCTGCTTGAAAAATAGTTAAGGAACTAACTACCTTAGCAGGATGCTCAACTATTAATGCCAGCCTCAATCACGTTATTGTCCACTTCTGCCACAAGCGACTTCCTGCATCCTTCCACATGCCTCTGTCTGGGAGAACATCTTCCCCAAACATAGCAAAGAAAAATATTTCCTTTCCTCCTTCAGGGGCCTCCTGAAGACCCAATCTAGGTCAATGTTTTCATAACTGACATGTGCTTTATGCTACAGACTACTTTATCAGAAATTACCTTTCAATTTTACTGTTTACTCTACTGCAACAATCTAAACCGACAGATAGGACTGCATGGGTTTCACCATGCTGCACACTATGGTCACTAATTCACGCAGAGAAACATAAGAGCTAAAAATAGGTCCTTCCCTCCAGGAACATGGTCCAAAGCCTGTTGAAGTTCATTGACTTTAATGGCTTGTAGGAAGCTCCCAATTTGGTCCTACAATTTGGTTCAAAGAAGACTTTGCTACATCTCTAGTTAAATAAAACTTTGAAACACAGTTGAACTGTTTCAAGAGCATTCAGAAAAGAGAGTTGTATGTGCATACATGAATTAGTCAAGCAACAGCTTAACTCAGCTGCAGTCAAAGTTGAACAACAACCTTTCAGAAGAATGTCCTAAAAAACTGATTAAACCTCAAACTCAGACAAAATCAGGGAAATTTTCAGTAAAGGATTTATCTCACTCCTTCAGATTATGGCAGTCATCAATCACATCTGCTGCTTGCCATCATTTAGTTAAGTTACTTAGGTTTTTAAATCTTTCTTAAAAAGCCTTCTCCATCTAATTAGTCTTTTCTTGTTAGTTTTCTTCTCCAATTCCTACAATTCTGCTATTTAAGTATCCAAAACTGGACACAATATTTCAGCTAAGATCATATATAGTGGAACTATCATCTCTATGGCCTGTATTGCGGTGTCTCTACATATAGAGCCCAACAAATATACAAGACTTTTATGCTATCAATTTTTCTATGCTGGCGGCAGAAAGATAAAACAGACTTGCAGTGTATCATTCAGTTCAGCAATCCTTAGTGAAGTGATTAATTATGAAAGCTAGTGTCGTTACCTTGGACTGTAATCCAGTTACTGGTAGTTGGAAATCTATCTTGACAGCAAAGCAAAGAAGTCCTTCTCAATCACTCATTCATTCCAATATATTAATACTTTTAGCCTTAAATAAAGATTCCATTACATTCAACAGCTAAAAGTCTACATGTTGAGGTATTTTGGGAGAACGTAGTTTTGTCTAAGTTTATCATTGCTGTGATGTTACACCCCCATATTTTCACACCCCTCATCCCCATATTTTCATAAAAATGATTTTTGAACTATGAATATGCCTACCTCAAATATATTTTATGCACATTGGGGCACGTAATCTATCATTGAATAGATTGTAATCCCCTGAATATGCATATTATATCTGTGTACATGTATCATTCCTGTATTTGAAGTTAGAAATATGAAATTTAAACCCACTTACTGATCTATGTGTGCTAGTGAAAGCCATTAGTGGGATGTAAGGAACTTAATGGCTCTGTGATTCAAGACAATGATCCGTGAATAATTTTGTGTTTCCTGTAAAATGGACTACGTTTGGTGTTGCTAAGACATGTGGACAGGTCACCTGATGCTGGAGCCCATTTTGAAGGTAGTACTTTTCCATGGGGGTGTAAAAGGGTTCAAGCTGCTCACAAAGGATTCCCATCTTGGAAAAATGTAATGAAAGGAAACGTATTCAACAGTGGGGAGGTTGGCAGCAGGCAGACACCATGACACCCCTTACTACTAAGATGACTATTAGAAATACCAAAGACTGAACAGAGGGAAGGACTGGGCCCAAACTTGGAGGCTGCCTAACTTTTAAGGAAGATGATAAAAAAGTTTCCTAAGAATCAGAGTATTAAGCTTAGCTGGAGGGTTTTGTTTTATTTTGCTTAGTAACTTACTTTGATCTATCTGTTATCACATACAAGCACTTAAATCCTATCTCTTATACTTAATAAAAATCACTTTTGTTTATTATTAAAACCAATGCAAATAATTGTTGTAGGGATGAGGGGTAGAAAGCAGCTGTACATCTCTCTCTTTCATTGATAAAGGGGTGAAATAACTTAGGAGCTCACTCTGTATAAATTATGTGCAAAGTGACATGGATTTATTTGGGGGTTTGCCCCCATGGGTGCTGTTGCACTTGGGTGCTGTGTGAAGTCTCTGTAACTGAACCTTCCCAGAGCTGAGATGCTCTAAGTGCCTGTGTTGCTCTGCTGTTGGCTGTCACCCCAAATATATGCCTCTACTGAAGAAGACCAGAGTTTGTGGCTCAGCAGGACATGGTGGTGGAGTGCCCCCTAGGGGAAGTAGGCAGGCACAGTGGCATGATCTGCCCATTAGGTGACAGTCTCCAGAAGACCTCTGTGATTCAGCCCATCAAAATTACATTGCTTGTTTTAGATATCATGATATTTAAGAAGTGTTCTTCCACTACAAACTGCTTTTTAAACAAGTGTCTCCTAGGTTTCTGAATTTTTTTTCTATTTGAGAGTAAAATTTTACCAGCACAAACTAGCTCTAAAGTTTGAGCAAAATCCAAGCAGCTAGCTATGAGTTCTGTGAACAAAAGAGAAAATACAGTTCCCCATTATTTAGATATAGTTCTTTCACTCTCAAACTCAAAATTATCTGTCTTTAAAAGTTGAAACTAATTATGTGGCTAGACCTCAGTAAGGAATATCACTTTAAAATGACTAAACCAGTCTCTTCAAAGTTCTAAAAATTTAAATCTTCATTTTTTGAATATGCACTATGTAACTTTGCACTAATTTTGAACTGTGCAAAAAGTCCAAGAATCGGTCCAGACCCCACTGTAGGGAAGTTAAATAGTTTAAAAGTTGCCATACAGAAGAAGCTGAGAATTCCTCTGGTTGCTCTCAGTTATGCAAAGGGTCAAACCATTCTCTAGTGGCCCCAGGAGAAACAAAGAACAGCTTTTGAGCAGTGCTGGCCTAACAAAGTCCATCAGAGTTGTTTTAAAATGGGAAACCAGATTTGCAACTAAAAAGTGTGTGAAAAGTGCCTGTTTTCCATGAAAAAAATGGTACTTTGTTGAACAAACAGTGTTGGGCTGAAAACCAAATGTATTTTGATTCAAAATGGCTCTTCCATGCCTCATGGGATGTGAAGTTCAAATGCGCCTCATTTGCATTTTCAATTTCCGTCATTTGCATGCCTTTTTCAAAAGAGGAATGCAAGTATAGACACAGCCTGTAACATCAACTATTTCAAAGTAACTATTTCAAAATAGGCCCTATTCCTCCCACAATGAGGTTTACAGATTTTGTCATAAGACAGCTGCTATTTCGAGTTGATTTCAAAATAGCATGTGCAGAGTGTAGACGACAGCAAACTTATTTTGAAATAACTGCTGTTATTTTGGAATAACATTGCGTTGTAGCCGTAACTTAATGGTTCTCACAATTATTACATTGTCTGTGTCTACACTTACAAAAAACTTCTAAATGGCCATGCTAATGGCCAAATCAAAGAATAGTAATGAGGCATTGAAATGAATATTCAGCACTTCATTAGCATGCCTCCGGCCATGGCACTTAGCAAGTGCCATGTTTTGCTCGCCCGCAGCTGGTCTACATGGGGGTCCTTTTTGAAAGGACCCTGCAAACATCAAAATAAGCTGATAGGAATAAGGGGATTTCGATGTTTGCAGGGTCCTTTTGAAAAGGACCCCCCATGTAGACAAGACGTAGGTGAGCGAAACGCAGCACTTTCGAAGTGCTGCGGCTGCCAGCATGCTAATGAGGTGCTGAATAGTCATTTCAGTGCCTCATTAGTATTCTTCGATTTGGCCATTAGCATGGCAATTTCAAAGTTTTTTTGTAAGTGTAGACATAGCCTCAGTCACTCATTGCCAAAAAAAAAGCATTATTTGTGAGCCCTATACAATGTCAACCCTTGTGTGTGAAAATACAAGAGTGGAAGCAACACATGCGTACAGAAGAAGCGATTCCAAGTCTACTTAATATATGTGATCAGTTCAAATGTTTTTCAATGACTTGCATTCAGAATATATGCTAAAAAATTTATGAAAACTGTTTAGTGGTATATTTGCAGGTCTTTGTAAGAAAAGAGACTTTTATTTGAGTGTTTCTCAATATACCTCAGTCAACTGTTCCAAAAAAGATTAATAATGTGTACGTCATTTGATTTAAAGAAGTGCTGCACTGCCATTTTGGCATCTATGAGAATTATATACATGAAGTAAGATGGCTTACTTTACAAGATAAAACAATAATTTACTGAATTATGGAACTGCATACATTGCATAACAAAGCATTCCTGAGTTTGAAAATCATCAATTACTGGAAAATACCTACTACCGTAGATCAAATACTGACAACCATTTTTAGATTCCAGGACTAAACTCAGAATCAGTGGTTAGTCATTTACTTAACAAGATGCTTTAGCATGGAATTTGTCTGCATCATATGCAAAAAGCACTATCATTTGTAACAGAAGCCACTGAGTCCAAACCTTCTGTACACTCAAAATGTGGATATGCACCAGTGTGGGCTTGTCCACATTACCTCCCTCTTCGAAGGGAGGATGGTAAGTAGGATGTTGGGAGTTTATTAATGTAGTGCTGTGGTGTATACGCAGCACCTCATTAAGCAAGTTCCTCCCTGCAGCAACTTCAAAGGGTTAATCTTCAATGTGCTGGCTTGCGTCTAGCCGCAGCTAATGTGTCGATACTTCGAAGTACCCTGGGGCACTTTGAAGTACCAGCTGGTGAGCCACAGCTAGATGCGAGCCGGCAAAAGTTAAACACTTCAAAGTTGCCACGTGGGGGGGGAAATGTGCTTAATGAAGTGCTGCGTATGCACTGCAGTACTTCACTAATAAACTCCCAGCACCCTACTTACCATCCTCCCTTCAAAGTAGAGAGGTAGTGTAGACACAGCCTGTATGTTTCCTCTGTCCTGAGGCACCTCTGAGTAGCAAATACTCTGATTCAGTTGATAAACTTTGCTAAAATATTTTAAATTAATAAATCTTTATCTTTTAAGTAACCTGAAACCCAAAAGCAAATTAAGCACACACCCCAAAACAAAAATCTAGCAATTTTTAAAACTAAGTTTTTGGGGCATCGCCTCATGATTTTTCAACTTCTGCGGTTGGGAGCAGAATGGATATGAATGACAGTGGCCATGTCTACACTAGCCCCAAACTTCGAAATGGCCACGCAAATGGCCATTTCAAAGTTTACTAATGAAGAGCTGAAATGCATATTCAGCGCTTCATTAGCATGCAGGCAGCCACGGCGCTTCGAAATTGATGTGGCTCGCCCCGACTGGGCTCCTTTTCGAAAGGACCCTGCCTACTTCAAAGTCCCCTTACTCCTATCTGCTCATGGGAATAAGGGGACTTCGAAGTAGGCGGGGTCCTTTCGAAAAGGAGCCCCGTCTGGATGAGCCACGCGGTGGCGAGCCGTGTCAATTTCGAAGTGCCGCAGCCGCCCGCATGCTAATGAAGCGCTGAATATGCATTTCAGTGCTTCATTAGTAAGCTTTGAAATGGCCATTTAAATGGCCATTTTGAAGTTTGGGGCTAGTGTGGACAGAGCCAGTGATACAGACACAATATAATACACTGAATAGTTATTTAATTTCAAAGCCTAACGGAGACAAAGTTTGTGGGTGGGGTGCAATACGCCCTTGCTAGTTAGGATGATAACACTAGGGGTAACACTGTTGCAGAACCTGTGAGAGTGAGGGTGGGGGTGGGGAGGCAGAAAGTAAAACTCAGAGTTGAAATTTAATTTTCAGTACTTAGTGAGACTCAAACTGGGGAGAACAGACTACTCTATGCACTAAGTCCTCTAAATTAGTTTTGGCAAGGCTTTTCATTTATTTATTTTGTTTATTTGGCTGGGATTTTCAAAGGCCAAAGGAATATAATGCCCTAAATTATTTCAAGTATCAGAGGGGTAGCCGTTTTAGTCTGGATCTGTAGAGCAACGAAGGGTCCTGTGGCACCTTATAGACTAACAGAAAAGTTTAGAGCATGAGCTTTCGTGACCAGCATCTGAAGAAGTGAGTTAACTCACGAAAGCTCATGCTCTAAACTTTTCTGTTAGTCTATAAGGTGCCACAGGACCCTTCGTTGCTCTAAATTATTTCGGCACTTTTGAAAACCGCACCCTACTTCTTCCTTTTTTTAAAAAAGTGACACAGTATAGCTGTGTCCCTTTCCGATCACCAGATTCTTGCAACCTGACAAGCCTGGCACTGTAAGCAGTAGAGATCAGTGCAAGAGTCATCAAAAGTCCACTTTATTTATAGGATACAGCCTGCTATTAAAACAGTATTAAATATGTCTGGATTTTGTGCCTTCTAATAGAAAACAGCATGCAAAATTATAGATTGAAAATAACCCTTTTGAAAAACCCATTTTACAAACTACACTGAGTCACTTGACCTCTATGTATGGTCCAAGTGCCATTGATACTTTTTAAAGTCACCAATAGGCCTACTTAAAACAGCTTCATTAATAAATTAAGTTGTAGCGCTTCGCCCTTTAGGTGGTGTTTGGTAGCATTAGCAGGTCTTTTGTTAATCCACAAGCAGCTTGGCTTGAGCAAGCTCCCAGATGCATGGGGGTCAAGGGGCAGGGCTGAGCTCCCACCTCACATACCAATGAAAATCATTTCGTGTGCCACTCTTGGCACTGGTGCCGGGGGTTGCTGACCCCTCGTCTATAACATGCTCACAGCAACACTACCAATCTACTTTTGCATAAAACAACACTAAAGCTTTCTGAATTTCTCTTCTCTCCCTTCCACATTTGCTGTCGCTGTTGCTGGTTTGCCAGCTAAGTGACCTCTGCTCCCAGATAAATCAGTAACAGTGAGCTAACAGCTTATTTTAATTCAATTATTTTAATCTCTCTGTGTGAGGCAGACACAGCAGCTACTTAGCTCCTGTTACCACTCATAGGCTGCGTCTCCACACGTTGCTTCTTCTGGAAGCAGCACGCTAATGAGCTGACTGCAAGATACTAATGAGAATGCAAATCTTCCATTCCTCATTAGCATATTGGCACATGGTTTGGAGTCCAGAAGAAGCGTGGCCCACAGTGATCTTCCGGAAGGAAATCCAAAGGGGAAGAAGGGGCTTCCGGAAGGAGGGGCTTCCGGAAGATTCCCAGAGGCCGTGCAGCTCCATGTGTACTTTGGAGTCCGGAAAACCTACTTCTGGACTCAGAACCATGTGCTGATATGCTAATGAGGCGTGGAAAATGTGTAGTCTGGAGGTACACTTTGTCAACAAAACTTCTGTCAATGGATATTTTCTTGACAGAAGCCTGCAGTCCAGACATAGTCTTATTAATACTCAAATTAAAACATGTATTCAGCAGCTGCAAGACCCATTCAAACCTCTTCAAGTCTTATTCTCCATAGTGACTTTACAACGGAACGAGCTCAACATCACAGATTTTAAGAGACAGCGTGTGTCTTGAGGCTCAAAATAGGCATGCAGAGATAGGAACTGAAGAAGTTGGTTCTAACAGCCTTGTAAAAATCAGTTATCTGGAAGAAGAATACAATTTGTCTCCATGTCTTGCTGTATGGACAGCAGAACTGAACTCACTAAACAAGAACATGTGAAAAATTCTGTCAATGCATAATTGCATCAGAAATAACAATTTAGTACAGCCCAACATGTCTATTAAATTAAAAAAATACAGAATTCTATTATTTTGGAGATTATACTGGCAATATATTTCTATATATTTACTGAAACCCTCCTTCCGGAAGCCCCTTCTTCCCCTTTGGGTTTCCTTCCAGAAGATCCCCGTGGGCCACGCTTCTTCTGGACTCCAAACCATGTGTCAATATGCTAAGGAGGAGTGGAAAATTTGCATCCTCATTAGTATCTTCCTGTCAGCTCATTAGCTTGCTATATATTTAATAGCTATATATTTCTCATCAGAGTTATAATCTTTACTAAGGAGATTCATTTATACGTTCAGTTGATTTTTAAAACCTGCATTTTGAAACAGTCAAATCACAATACTATCTACAACTATCTACAGCTACATGCCCATGGTCAGGAGTCTGCATGAGGCTCTTTAAGGACTTCTTTGCAGCTCCTGCTGCTATAATTGCAAAATAAAAATACCAAAAACCCTTCTGATTATTTTTGATAAATGGGGAACATCTAAAAGCCCACAAATGAACAACTCATATCTAAATAGCAAACGATACATAATCTTGAAATGTTGGATAACTTCTGCTAGCCTCCTCCAGGGACAGAGAAGGTTCGGGAGTGAAAGTCCGGACGACAGTGGTACAAACAAACAGGTAAAGTTGGAGGAAATAGAATATGTAAAAAGTTTGTGAACATCCTGCAGTAAACATGTATCACACTATAAATCATTGTGCACACACTGTTCTTAAAACAGGGGTTACAAAGAGTATGATTCGATGTTATTTATTAAGGATCGTCTCTTATTCACATGCATTTCAGATCTTGAATTATTGAGTTTTTTATTGAATTTGAAAAAATGGCTGTTCTTGCTATTATGGTTGGTGACCCCTTTCCATGGTGAACAAAAAATTTCTGTGGGAGTTCCATGCATTGGAAGATTTGGGTCATTTGACCCTTTGACTATGTAAAGTACACTCATATTCACTAGTCTGATCAGTACACTAGCATATGCAATAAAAGAACATTTAATTCCTGACCAGAAATGTATTTTTTACAAAAACCTACCTGACAGTGGGACCAAAATCTTTAATGGAGCTGTGTTATTTTACGCAAGTCAAAGATCTGCCCATTTATCTAAAACCAGAGGATACAACTAAAGCTCTTAAAACCTTCATTCAGATCTGAAGAATTCTACATTGTATCCCATTGAAGACATGGAACAGAACAACAAATAGTCAAGACAAGGACTTCTTTTAAAGGGCCAAATCATGGCCTTACGTATGTGTGTGGCACTGAGCTACCCTCAGCTACATGACCCTGTAAACACTTTTCAGAACACTTCTGAAAACCTTGATACCCTCAACACATTTCTCAAAGGCAGTTTCTTTATCGCTGGCTCTCATGACTTCCCTGAGAGTGAGTCTTGTGCAATGTTCCCGCTCATCTTTTCCACCAAGGTGCTGATTTAGTTGCAGAAAAGAACTTCGAAAATGTGTCCTGAGCACACCCTACAGCCTAAGAAAACAATAGGCTGATATAAAGAACCTAAAAAGCCAGTCTCAAGCTTTTGACGCAGGGGAGGGGAGAGGTGAATGACAATTTTTAAACATTTGGGAGTGTCAATACTGCAGCAGAGGCACCTTTACTAGATGCCCAGTCTGGCAGTTTCCCATCAGGACACTCGTGTGCAGCCCCCAGCCAAGTGGAAGAGAATGGGTCTTTTGGGCAGATAAGTGAGACCTTGAGAGAATGACACAAAAACTCAGTTTCCCAGCGGTCAGCAGAGGTTTCCCAGAAGTTAACAGCAACGAAACCTTTGTCCACATTGATGGAAAAGGAGGTAGCTGCACGGACACTCTCCTATCCACACATTTGAAAGATCAGTAATGAACGCACTCCCCAGGGACAAGTTAACCATAAAAAAAGTAAACAAAAATATTTGAAAATAATCCGGGAATATCTAGTTTAGACTGCTCACGGGTGGCCATAATGGGCACACTAGCTAGTCACATAGCTAATGTAAATCATGATTTGTTTCAGTGTTCACATCCTAGAGAACAGCTATGGGGTCACATGGTACAGCATTTCCCAAAGTGTGGTCCACGGCCCAGTACCGGTCCTTGGAAAATAAAATAACAGTCCTTAGAAAATATGCAAGTTATCGTGCATGATTCTATTAATGTGGTACATTTCATATTTTCCTGTGCTATTAAGGTAATAATAAGTTAGGCACTTATGTATTTTACATTAAGATTTAGATTATAGACTATTATTATTGTGAATAAATAATAAACAGTGAAAAATGTATTCCTTTACATTCACTATTTTTATGTGTTTATATATATATATATATATATATATATATATATACACACACAGTGTTTATATGCTATATTTTTTATGTGTTTATATTTTTGGGCCGTACATACAGGGTACTGAAAAAACCTGGGTTCCAACTATACAAAGTTTGGGAAACCCTGATGAGGTAAGTGTTCATTATTTCCCAGGTCTGATATAATCTTATTAATAAACATTAATTGTGTATCTCCTTTCACCTTAGAGCACTTTAAAAGTTCCATTACAGGTTGGACTTCCCTAGTTTGGCACCCTCATGAGCCGACTGGTTCCAGACTAGGGGAAGCCAATGCGGGCCTAACTGGGCTCTGCTCCCAGCTCCTGCCACTGGACTCCTGACCAGCGTTTCTTCCAATTTTGTCATCCATGGGCAGAATAAATTTTGTTATGTGCACAATCACATCTGTGGATGTGCACCACCAACAGAAACATATGCTATCCATTAAGGGTGGATGTGGGTGCTCTGCTAATAATCTGGGGGGCATCTTTATCTCTCCTGGGCAGCTGCCCAATGCTCAGCTTACAGGGAACACTTCCACTAGCCCATACCCCCAGCTGCTGGACCCCCCCACCAGGCTTTGTGCCCAAACTCTTGACTCCCTGCCACTGGGCTCTGATTTGGCAACATCCATGGTCCTGATGCGTCAGTTTATCCCTATGAGTGCTTCAACCCTGGAGCACCCATGGGGTCCCCGAGGCTGCCAGCCTCTGGATATTGCTGGACCAAAGCATCCCAAATGAGAGATGTTCAACTATTATAAGAGTTGGTTAACTGATCTCCCGTAGCTTTAACCAGGAACAACCAAAACAAGAAAGGAAGCAAACCAATACAGAATGAGACAATTGTTTGGTGTTTCTTTTTAACCTTACTACTCAATATGTGTCCCTTAGCTTTATTTACACACATTGTTCAAATCCTGTATTGAAGTTTTCTTTAAAAGCATCTTTACTCACTATAACATATTAGTGCTTCAAAAAAGTTAATAACCGTTCCTTACAAAAACCCCAGAAAGTTTTATTCCACACACTTAATAGAACCATGGCAGGAAGTAAGGTAAAGATTTGCAAAAATGTTCAATAATTCTGAGGTTCTGAATTACAGGCTGACCAAATTGAGACACGGAGAGCCTGATTTTTTAAAACAACTGAACACCTACAGTTCCATATGGAGCTCTCAGCTTCTGAGATGTCCCAAGATGGACACCAACACCATCAGAAACACACAGGTAGTAGCCACCTCCAGACAGGGGCAGAGCCAGAAACTAAACCCATTTCTTCTTGAATTCCAAACCAGTTCTTTAAACAGAACACCCTCATTCTTTTTGCTACTATGGTTTGTTTTAAAATAAACTTTTTGTTTTAACATACACACTGCCTCATGCATACTCTTCAATTAGTATGAGAGGCAAGAATCCAACCACTGCATTCAATGCACAAATCCTGTCTTATGCAGAGTCCATTGAGAAGTTAGAGAAATAGACTTGAATTTTTCCCCCACAGGAAGTTACTGAATTTTATTTCTGTTACTGGGAAATTAAGCTAGAGAAGAACCTATCCTTGCTAAGTGCACTGTCTGGTATAATTCCCTTAAATCTAATGATAACCTACAGCAGTTAGGCTAGGTAGAAACAAGGCCTACCCTGGGAAGAAGGAAATTACAGATTGCATTCTTCAACTACTGCAGGATTATTTTCCCATAACCACTGGGGTGCAGACTCTACAGCTTTACATCCTAACAGGCTCATCATTTTCAAAGTGAGCAACTTCAAAGGCTCATTTGGGATGGATAAACCCCTTAAAATGATAACGAAATATACTAGGTTGTATGTGTTTACCTCACTTTTAATTATGCTAGTACTTCTCAGCCTCGGTCTCTTTTGGTGCCCACCTTTGTAAAAGTAGTTCACAGCACTATTGCAATTTTAACGTAAAACTGCTTCCTGATGATCTCTGGTACAGAGTTGCATGCACTCAGTCCCAGGCTGTGGCCACACTAGCCCCTCCTTTCGGAGGGACTATGGCAATGTGGCACTTTGGAATACGCTAATGAGGTGCTCCATGAATATGCAGTGCCTCATTAGCATAATGGTAGCCACGCATTCTTCAAAAGTGCTGGTTTAGAAACGCCACGCCGCCCATGCAGCCTGTGTAGCTGGGGGCCTTTCAAAACACCTCCCCAGTTTTGAAAATCAAATGGGAAGAAGGGGCTTTTGAAATCAAGGGGGCCATTTCGAAAGGCCGCCGGCTACACGGGCTGCATGCATTTTGAAACCAGCAGTTTTGAATTGCACGCGGTTGCCATTATGCTAATGAAACACTGCATAGTCATGGCAGCGCATCATTAGCATATTCCAAAGTGCCACATTACCATACCCCTCCAAAAAAAGGGGTTAGGGTGGCCACAGCTCCAGTGAAGAGAGTTGTATGTTTGTCGTTTACTCCAACAGGAGGAGAATCAGCAATTAGGGCCTCTGAAGTGATTGATGCAGGAAAATGCCACTTTAACAAACATTAACAAGCTTCAGGCAGGGAGCATGTGTTAATTATTATTGAGAAGTACTGTGTTGTTACAACAAAATAGATTTACGTTTCTTATTATCTTGAATGAGTCTCTTGCCATTTTCTGCCTTGTACCCCTCCCGTCCTGTCCAAAACACATTCTTCCTGACGCAGAGTTTTTTGTAACCCCAAATGGGAGAAGAGTCAGAAGCTGCTTCAAGTCCTCTAGGGAGTAGGCTATTGCCAATCCATACTTTATGGAAGAAGCTCTGATACTGTGGGGATGGGAAGCATACGATACAAAATAGAAACAGAGACCCTCTCTAGAAAGCCAAAAATATGGTCAATATTGCTAGGGCTGCCAAGTGTCTAATTGTGCAGAGACTCTTGTTCTGTCCCCTGTGCTGCTCCTGGTCACTGCGTCTACCCTGCCTCCAAAACAAAAAGCAGTCAAGTAGCACTTTAAAGACTAGCAAAATAGTTTATTAGGTGATGAGCTTTCGTGGGACGGACCCACTTCTTCAGACCATAGCCAGACCAGAACAGACTCAACATTTAAGGCTCAGAGAACCAAAAAAAAAAAAATCCTGCCTCCATCGCTCACTCTCCACCATCCTCACTCACTTTCACTAGGCTGGGGCAGGGGGTTTGGGTGTAGGAGAGGGTGCAGACTCTGAGCTGGGGCAAGGGGTTGAGGTGCAGGAGAGGAGGTGTGGGGTTCTGGGAGGGAGGGGTGCAGGCTGTGGAAAGGAGTGTGAGTGTGGGAGAGGATGCAATCTCTGAGCTGGGGTAGAGAACTGGATTGCAGAAGGAGGTGCAAGGTTCTGGGAGGGAGCTGGTTGTGGGAGACATATGAGCTCTGGAATGAACTTCGGGTGTGGGAAGAGTGCAGGGTTAGGTTCTGTGAGGAGTTTGGGTGCAAGAGGGCGAGGGCTTTGGGTGCACGTTGCATGATGTAGGCTGGGGATGGGGGATTGGAATGTGGAAGGGGGACAGGGAGTCAGCACTTACCAAACGTGGTGCAGCTCCCGAAGGTAAATCCCTCTGGCAGTAGCTTCGCTTCAGTGTGTGTGGGGGGGGGGCACGGAGAGGAGAGGAGGAAATCAAGGGATCTCCACCAGCCGCTGCCCACAAGCAAAGTTGGCGCTTCGGGTACTGACAGCATGCAGAGACCCCTTCCTCCAAACCCAGGGGCTGCGGAGATGGTGCTGGCTGCTTCTCAGAGAGTGAAGGCCGGTAAGGAAGCTACTTTTGCTCTGTTACTGCCTCAGACGGTCAGAACCCAGAATCTCCCACGTTTGGCTGATGTAGCCTCTGGGAGATAGGATGTGATTCCGTGAGACTTCCAGCAAAAGTGGGAGGATTTTGCAGCATTCAGAGGGTGGAGAAGGATCAGGCAGACACTATACTATCCTTCTTGCAGCCCCATCACCCAGCTTTGCAGGAGTTTTATCCTCTCCAAGATCTAGGGAGTATGTGCTGCTCTCTACACGTTGCCCCAACCCCAAACAGAACAAAAACCAGTAAGCATAGCATTCACTGTTTCATATTTTCAAGAGCAACATTAATGGATTTTTAAAAATATATGCATCTCACGTCTTACTTACCCAAATAATATTCATTTTTAACAGTAGAAGTAAAGTTCTCTAGAATTTTCTCAGGATATTGGTAATGAGAAAGAGAAATTTAGTTGTAACATTATTTTCTTGTATAGGATTAAAATAACATTTTTTCCAGATTTTCACAGAGAAGAAGTTTTTAGTGGAAAATTGCCCGGTATCCAAAAACTTTCTCTCTTTGGAAATCATTTTACTCTTTCCCTCCCAGAAAGGGACTCCTGTAAATGTGCAGAAAAGAATTGTTTACTTTTAGCAGTAGTGTGCACTCTTCTAAAGTATTTATTAAAACATTCATTCCAGGGTTTGAAATGTGTATGTTTCAGGATAAAGTGTATAAATAAATCCATTATACAATATTCCAAACTTGCACGAAAATCCCAATCAAACAAGGAAGTCTTTGATTTTCGACTCTCATGACAATTAGAGTCAACAAGGTGAAGGCCTGCATGGCCAAATACTTAAAAACCAGACTGGATTCCTACAGTATCATATTTTTAGTATGTATTATTTGTATTGTCCTATACACAGACTGACTGTAAAAAATGGGTGGAAGCCTCTAAGGCAGGAATTGGCAACCAAAATATCAAGAAGAGCTATTTTTTTAATTCAGTAAAAAAAACAGTAATTCAAGAGCTGGAGTGCATGTGAATACGAGATGGTCCTTAAAAACTAACGTATTTTTTGTAGCCCCTATTTAAGAACAGCGCATGCACAGACACTGATTTTTCATACAACACGTTTACTGCAGGACATTCACTGTTTGTCGAAAATAATCAGAAGCTGTTGTGGTGTTTTTGTTTGTTGTTGTTATTGTTGTTGTTGTTTTTTAAACTTTGCAGTTATGGCGTCGGGAGCCAAAAAGAAGCCCTTAAAGAGCTGCACGTGGCTCCAGAGCTGCAGGTTGCAAACTCCTGACCAAAGGGGAAACTCTCTGCTCCATATAACCAGAGCTATGAAGTAAATGAGGCAGAAGGTGACAGGTGTGTGTAAACTTGCATGTTCTACTTACGAACATGTGCCCTAAACTCCTCATTCTATTAAACTCTCTTGGCAATTACACAGGTATGCATAAGCACTGCCCTTGTTTCATACATACCTTCCCTCCAGGATCTCTCTGAAAATGCCCATAGTTTTGTCATTCTACTATAGGCACAATAGTAAGAAGCCATTCAGTCAGCAAAATAAACATTTTTTACATGGGCCTGTTCAAAATATCCTTACACAATAAATAAATCGGAGCAGGGGTAATAAAAACACAAAAGTCACTCATCCCACTAAGTTACCCTACTATGAAAAAAAGACAACTGAGAAGACGACAAATTAGGAGGTGTCTAATAGTTAATACGTAATTGCATTGCTTCCTGACCATTTGATCCAACAATCTGAATTAACTGAAAAAAAAATGCTGTTTAATTTAGCAGTGATTTCCACTGTCCTAGCAACGAAGGGTCCTGTGGCACCTTATAGACTAACAGAAAAGTTTTGAGCATGAGCTTTCGTGAGCACAGACTCACTTCATCAGATGCTGCTGAATCTGATGAATCCAGCATCTGAAGAAGTGAGTCTGTGCTCACGAAAGCTCATGCTCAAAACTTTTCTGTTAGTCTACAAGGTGCCACAGGACCCTTCGTTGCTGTTACAGATCCAGACTAACACGGCTACCCCTCCGATACTTTCCACTGTCCTGTGAATCTAAATTCTAATATGGTGCCAGAAAGTGGCATTCCATAGACAGACGAAACAGTCTGAAAGAAGAGTTGAAAATGGTCAAATTTCAGGCCGCAGTGCTTAATTCTGTGGAATGCCTTCTTAAAAGAAGAGCAATTTTCTATATAGCAAGTCCTGGCTCATGAAATTATCAGCCAGACCCTTTCTGCAACCCATACAGATTCACAGCCATATGCAGATGCATGCTACCTAAAAAACTCTCATACCAGAGATGAACTGTAAAACTGCTTCCTGCACTTGCTTTTATCAGCTGTGTCTACACGTGCATGCTACTTCGAAGTAGCGGCACTAACTGCGAAATAGCGCCCGTCGTGGCTACACGCGTCGGGCGCTATTTCGAAGTTAACTTCGACGTTAGGCGACGAGACGTCGAAGTCGCTAACCTCATGAGGGGATCGGAATAGTGCCCTACTTCGACGTTCAACGTCGAAGTAGGGACCGTGTAGACGATCCGCGTCCCGCAACGTCGAAATTGTGGGGTCCTCCATGGCAGCCATCAGCTGGGGGGTTGAGAGACGCTGTCTCTCCAGCCCGTGCGGGGCTCTATGGTCACTGTGTGCAGCAGCCCTTAGCCCAGGGCTTCTGGCTGCTGCTGCTGCAGCAGGGGATTCATGCTGCATGCACAGGGTCTGCAAGTCGTTGTCGGCTCTGTGGATCTTGTGGTGTTTAGTGCAAGTGTGTCTGGGAGGGGCCCTTTAAGGGAGTAGCTGGCTGTTGAGTCCGCCCTGTGACCCTGTCTGCAGCTGTGCCTGGCACCCTTATTTCGATGTGTGCTACTGTGGCATGTAGACGTTCCCTCGCTGCGCCTATTTCGATGTGGTGCTGCGCAACGTCGATGTTGAACATCGACGTTGCCAGCCCTGGAGGACGTGTAGACGTTATTCATCGAAATAGCCTATTTCGATGTCGCCACATCGAAATAGGCTACTTTGATGTAGGCTTCACGTGTAGATGTAGCCATCATGTTTTGACTGTATGTTGACCTCACTTCAACAGCCTGAGTTTGTTATGTAAGACCCAGAGTTCTTGAGAAGGCTGCTTGGATCATTTCTACCTAACTTACTGACCAAACTAGCTAACTTTGTCATTCCACATTTGCTAGTTACATTTTTTATTCACTAAAGGTCTGCAATAATTCTGCTGAAATAAACAGCTATGGATGGACGTAACTTCTGGAGAAGAGGGCTATTTTTATTTGCTTCTGAATATACTCTGTGTGTTCTCCATTTTCTCCCTCAATCTTTTATCCTAGGAACTCAAAAATAAAAATGGGGACTGTATTGAAAAGATATTGTCAACCTGAGTATTCATTGACTTTCAGGCACCTACCTGCCCTGAGTTTTCCATTTTTTGAGATGCAAACATTTTCTTATTTTAAAATATTATTCTGGTTGCTGTGTGAATAATCGCATACAAACAGAAAGGAAAATTGACCAAGCATCCAGAGCAAACAGTGGAACTGGTTATTGTCAAAGACCTGCCAAACATACAGAAAAAAAAATAACATGGAAAAATAGAACTTTTTTCCTTAAATGTCACATAGCTATTGGAGATGTTTCTTGTAAGAGTAGTTGGTAATGGCTTGTAGAGAGCATTATGATTTTTAACATGTCAGAGTCCCTACAAATAGTGTGTGTTATTTTTTATATTTTATATTTTGACCCTATAATCCAAAATCCTGTTGTCCTTTTTTGTAAGGTGTTCAAGCATATTCTAGAGAATAAAAAGAAGTATTAATTTCCACCCACCCCCAAACTAGAAATAATTCATTCTTTTTTCATTTCAAACAAAGATTCACAGCCTTTATGGGTTGTGAATCACGTATAATACATCTACGGCTGATCCTGTTTACATTACCATGGTATGAAATGCACTCAGTTATTCTTGAAATAAATGTTTACTGAACAGCCAGGAATATAAAAAACAAAATGTTTGAATGGTCAGCTGCTACATTACAGTTAAAGAGATCATATTATTGATAAAACGGTTATGAACATTTCATTTGAACATCATTTGAACATTTTATTCCATATTTTAGATATTGTATATGTTTCATATTTAATATAAAAACACAAGGCCTTCATTTTCCATAGTTCTTATCCTAGATTTGATCTCAGTTCCACTGCTTTGAATCCAGCGTAATTCTACTTTAATAAATGGAGCTATTCTGGATTTGCACCTGTGTGTTTGAGATTCGAATATCGTTCATAATTCTTGGCATTTTGTTTTCCCAGTAAAACACTACACAACACTAGCATTAGTATCAAGTATCCAAAGTATCAAGTATCAAGTATCCAAAACTGAATCAGCACCAAAACTCACAAGGGCTATGTCTACACGAGCCAAAAACTTCGAAATGGCCATGCAAATGGCCATTTCGAAGTTTACTAATGAAGCGCTGAAATACATATTCAGCGCTTCATTAGCATGCGGGCGACCACGGAACTTCAAAATTGACGCGGCTTGCCGCCGCACAGCTCGTCCAGACCGGGCTCCTTTTCGAAAGGACCCCGGCTACTTCTAAGTCCCCTTATTCCTATGAGCAGATGGGAATAAGGGGACTTTGAAGTAGGCAGGGTCCTTTCGAAAAGGAGCCCCGTCTGGACGAGCCGTGCGGTGGCGAGCCGCTTCAATTTTGAAGTGCCATGGCCTCCCGCATGCTATGAAGCACTGAATATGTATTTCAGCGTTTCATAAGTAAACTTCGAAATGGCCATTTGCATGGCAATTTCGAAGTTTTTGGCTAGTGTAGACACAGCCAAGATGTTTAAAAACAAAATAAATGGGTTCTGTTTATTAGTGTCCTAGTTCCTGAAACTTTTAGATACCTAATTTAGGGCTTTTCTCCAGAACCATGCTCTTATTTTTATTTTTTTAATGGAAGAAGGGTTTCTGACTTCATCACGTCTTTAGAGAAACCAAGGGTTTAAGAGGGAAACTACCAGTAGCAAGCTGGCAAGCTTTGTTAGTATAAAGTTTGAAATACCAAGCAATCTAAACAATAAGGTTGCTCCTCTTCTACTAACTTGGCCACCCTGAAAATCTGCATCATTTTCTATTTTTTGTACTCTATCTTAAATGCAAACCTTATGCCTATTGTTGTTCATAGTATTAACACAATCCCAAATTAAACAATTCCATAGTATTAATAAAAGAGCAACTAAACAATCCCAAAGGAAGCACAAAAATGTGTCAAAACTCTGTGGCTGTGGGCTTCTCACTTAGCATCTGGTTCCTACACAATTCCCTATCTTCTAGAGGAAAGTGGGCAAGTTAATCCTGATTTGGTCAACATTAATCTGACCTTGACAGGTTTCCCATAGCCTATGATGTTGAGGGACGTGCTTCACAACTCCAGCTATGCCTTTCTTCACGCCCAAATTGTGGAACACTCACAAAGCACGTGTGGAGAGCAATCTGCAGGATTCAGAGGACAGAGAAGGATCAGGCAGGCGTACATCCTTCTTGTAACCTGACTGCCCATCTTTTCACAAGTTTTACCCTCTCCAAACTTGATTTCACCCCAAGCCCCTAAAAATTTAACACTAAATTCTGTTCCCAGTTGCCTCCCATTTGAGTCACTGGTGTATAACAGAGCAGAATTTGGTGCAATGTATTCTCTCGTGATAACAAGACTGGACACAATTTTTAATTAGAAACTGAAACATCTTTGTTTCCCGATACAAATGTGACAGTTCGTATTTTCAAAGCTATTCCAGACGCCTTAGAATGTACATGCCGTTAATTTACTTGAATAGTTTGAGCTAAATATGTCTATTGCTTTGCTTTAGTTTGCTTGAAAGTCTATTATTTTTCATATTGAAAGTCTTCATACCATAACTGTAACATTCAGTTCTGTGATGTATTCTGACAGCTGAAATTTCAGGACTGAACATTTTGTGACAGTCCTCTGAGCACTGATTGGCTGCTGTAGATGTAAACATGTTTAAATTGTGCAGAAGTATAAAGAGCTCTAAAGGGTCAAGATCAGCAGATCCTGTACGGTACACAGAATATATTTAGAAGACTCCTAATCGTGAAAAGCAAATTTAAAACTTAAAACCTTTAAATAAACCAATTAAAACAGTCATTTCTAGTGCTGTACTTCTTCTGGGGTGAATCTGTTAAAACAGAGCAATAATAACAAAACGGTAAAATATTAATGTGTTAGTTCAGTAACATTTTGAGAACAATGTCAACCTTGTATTCTAGTGTCTGACAAAAGCACATTAAAAAAAAAAAGCACAGGACAACTGAAGATCAATTTGGCAAAATGAATTACAGTAATTATTTTCTTTATGACTATTTTATTTTCTGATCCCTGTGGTATAGGCCTTCACATAGCCTAAATCGGGTTCTGAAACAAATGAGAGCAAAACACTGTGCACCACTGCAGCTGTTAACTGTAATGGCAAGAATGAAGAAACCCCGAACCATTCGGGTAAGTGTTTAACATTTCACAGTGTAAGTCAGTAAATGTAGAGTCTGAGAAAGCAGATGCATCTTGCCCTTGTTTTAAATATGGACAAATTCATGCTTTACTTCATTTATTCAGAACTGATTTTCACTGGCGTCAAATATCTTGACTGGGGGAAAAATATTTTAATTTAAATCCCTCTTTGTGCTATATAAAGAATGTATAAAACACATGCCAACACTGAAAACTTCTATTCTGGAAAAAAATGGCTTTTTAGCATCTTAATTCTGCACAAGGCAATACTCTGAGCTCATGACATTTTGAATGGCTTGAGATGGAGAAGACAGCATGTGATACAAACAGTAGAAATTGTTTTTCGTATATAACACATTCTAAAGCAATGATTTGGCCAGAAATTGATATTCAAGGATAAAAAAAGAAAAGAGAAGATAAACAAAATAAAACAAAACAACTAGCAACACAGAAGAGATTCAGATATTGTAGTGAGGGAGTAATCTTCAGGATCTCTTCTGCAAGAAAGGTTGATAAAATTATTTTTCTTGATCACTTGAGAGAGTTTTGGAACAACACAGGAAAAAAAATCAGCACAGCAAACTTCAGGCTTCAAATATTTTTTCTTCATTCTCTATTTGCAAAAACATGTTTTTTTCATTTTCTTTTGCTTTCTAAGGCCTGACTGCACCAGCACTTTTGTCTGAGAATCAATTAAAACTGTGTTGGCAAGTTCTGTTACATTACCTTCGAATGGCATTCTGCTCTTATGCCTTTAACTACCATGAAATGCCTTCCCAGATCACAGCAGTATTGAAGGTGACAATAAAAGTACAAAGAATCATGGTCTATTTAAAAAGGATATACAGTATCTAAAGGCATTACATCACAGAGGTGCTGATTGCACCCAATGCTTTAAAATCAGTGATGTAACTTTCCAAACGGACTGTAGAAGAGGTGCCTTTGATAGTTACCGATAGTTTAATGTAAAACAGATTCAGATGATAATATGTTTCCACTGTATGTTTCTGGTAGAACTAACCAGGACAGAAAGTTTTCCTTTCATATTTCAGTTACTGAAATAAATGCCTCCATAAAATCCTCCAGATCCACTGGCCATACACCATCAACAACCAAGACCTCTGGCAACTGACTCACCAACTGCCTGCCAAAGAAAAAACCAGGAAGAGAAGATGGTGATGGATGGGACATACCCTCAGAAAATCAACCACCAACATCACAAGTCAAGGCCTTAAGTTGGAAACCACAAAGAAAAAGGAAAAGAGGGAGATCAAGAAACACCTGGCATAAAGACCTGGACGCAGACGCTAAAAAGATGGGCTACACCTGCTCAGAACTGGAAAAGATTGCCCAGAACACGGGGTCCTGGCAAATGGCCATCAGTGGCCTATGCTCCAAGATGTAGGAGTGGAAGAGGATTCCTACTACTATTAGAATGAGAAAGATAAAGAGTTGCATCTTGGTCATTTGCCTTCTAAGCTCAACATTTGCCATGAGTATTAAACAGGCCTTTAATTCAATGATCAGTTCCATTAACCTTGACAGCAAGCAATATCTTGAGCTCACAAGCCATGAATGCAACATTAACACAAACGTAATTACAGAGACGTACAGCCTTTAAACAGACAAACTTCCTAAAATTAAGGCCGATTTAGTTAATTTTTGTAAAAAACTTTGAAAATATTCAAAAGCAGGCAATTAACATGCATTATTATTACGACTATTATTTTTGGAAGGAAATTCTGCTTTCCAGTGGGTTACCTATCAGTCCCATTATTCCTGGAACACTCCCTTATTTAAGCAGTCTCACAGGTGTCCCGTCATTTTTAAAAAAAATGGACAAATTGGCCCATATTTTGTGGGGCTCCTGTTCCTGGCACCCTGTGTCTTGGGGTGGCAGCCTCTCCTGCCAGAGAGCTCCTCCACTGGGTGGCTGCCCTGTTCCCTTGAGCTCTGCACCTTGTGGCAGCAGCTCCTGCTGCAGGGGAGCTCCTTTGTGGGGCAGCTGCCCCATTCCCTGGAACTCCATGCTGGCAGCCCCACTACCGGTGAACTCCACAACAGGTCAGCTGCCTCATTTCCTGGTGCCCTATAGTCAGGGGAGGCAGCTCCCACTGCCAGGGAGCCCCTCCACAGGTCAACTGACTCGTTCTCCAGCCTCCCACACCTCAGGGAGACAGCTCCTGCTCATTCCCTGCTCCCTCTCCCGCGAGCTGGGAAGATTTGGAACACCCCCCAACAGGCAGTTCTGGAGCTGCCATCTTCCACTCCCCTTCATCCCTGGTGCCTCCACATTGGAAGCTGCAGAGCCCCCTTCTCTGGTGCCGCACCCTGGAGCAGCAGCCCCCATCACCAAGAAGCCCTGCCATGGGAGAGCAGCCCTGCCCTCATTGCCGGAGGCCGGTGTCCCCTATTTGCCATAGGGCAGTCTGGTTACCCTAGTTATCCTGAACTGCTAGAAAGAGATGGAGATTGCAAATAAAAATCCACTCTCTGGAGATCTGTAACACAGCACAACTGTGTGGGA
The DNA here is from genome assembly GCF_033958435.1 of Carettochelys insculpta. Classification (NCBI taxonomy): domain Eukaryota; kingdom Metazoa; phylum Chordata; order Testudines; family Carettochelyidae; genus Carettochelys; species Carettochelys insculpta. The sequence continues at coordinate 145,854,668 of NC_134137.1, forward strand.
GTGCCAGGAAGTATGCTGAGAAAACTGGCAGCCACTTCAGGTCAAAGATTTGGATTCCTTCCCCTCAGCTCTCAAACCCCACTTTATTTGGTCTTTCCATGGGAATGAAGGAGAGGTGGGAAGCACTGAACTGAACCATAGTAGCAGGCACGCTTGATGTAAAAAGCCACTTGAGAATGACTACAGATAAAATGAAACTTCACAATTCAGCAAATCCCTTGTGTGGCAGGGAGACAAAAATCAATTCTGTCCTAGTAGTACCAAGTAACATTTTTCATCTTTGTGTATAGCAGCATGTAAAATAAAAAATGGATACTTGAAAAAGGAGATTGATTCAAGAGAAAATGTGACCATGGCTTTAAGACAAGAGAATCAAGGTTCCAAATCTCTGCTCTTTCTTAAAAATATAACAATATTTGCAATTCCTCTGAGACTCACTAACTTTAAATTGTAACCACAGATTGCAGCATAAAAATGGGAGGGCTGGGGATGCAGATTTAAATGGTCTTCAGTATGCACAGTGTGTTTAAACTTCCATCTGCAAAATGACCTCATCCTAAGTAATGGAACTACATAGTGACACTGCAGCGTATTTAAGAAGAATTCTCAACGTTACCATGTCTTGTTAGTGAATAAATACATCAGTTGAAATATTTATGTGGTGTTTCTATTTTCTTAAAGTGTTAACACTTTTGAAATGGTACTAAAATTGATGAGATAACACGTACATGAATTTTATCCACTGCTACATCATTTTCATAATGCACCATCTTCGAAATCCCTACTATTGACAGATTCTGGCATATGTACTGTCAATGTCCCATTACATATATACATACACGTATGTATACATTAATAATACGCATAGCTGAAACGGATTACAAAGTTCCAAATGCTACAGTAAAACACACTGGAACTGATTGTGCCCAATATATCTCTGAGTATGAATGTGTGGAGGAGGGAATAAGCACCCTTCCTTGCTTACTTCTCCCAGATATTGGCTGAACAAAATGGAAGCCCTTATGTCTAGAGAATATAAAACCTTTGCACTGATGTGGGCTCTTGCTCTGTCTTGTGCGGTTGGGAGAGAAGGGTGACCCATTGCTCTCACATGGGTCAGCACAGCTGTCCTGATGCAGCTGGAAGCAGATACTGTGCCCTCAATCACCTACACAAACTGGCAAAGCAAGGAATAAGTTGTTTTGGATTGGATTTGTATAAAAATGTAGAGAGGTGTAGATACTCTATGAGCTAGAACACACCTCTTCAGAGTAGGGACTGAAATTTACCATATGTTTGTACAGTACTTGCAGCATAAAAAATGCTTGATAAACGTCTGTCAGGTATGATCTAGATGGTGCTTGGTGAGGATTCTGTGATTCTATTAATTGGTGCTACAGGGTCTCAGTCTCAGGGTCTCAGTCTGGCTGGCCTCTAGGTGCAAACACAATATACATGTGGAATCATAATGGCTGAGCACATAATGACATTGTCTCTCTCTCTTCCCAATAGAGTCCATCCGATGGCTGTGAGCCAATGGCAGGATTGCTGCATCACCAAGTAATTCTAGTGGCCTCAGCAGCATCCACAACCTACCCCAATCCAGCACATAACACCTCACCACCAGAAATCCTTACTGACACCCCAGCAGCAATTATGTCAATGACAGCTCAGCAACAAGGCCAACCACAGGTAAGTGAACAATCAAACCATCCAATGCAGCCAGTATACTCCATGCAACCAATGCCACCAGACATACCTGTCACCCATCAGACAAGATCAAGCAAGAAATAGTAGTAAGGAGGCATTATTTAAATCACTAAAATCAGAATGTGTGCACATGCATGCATTTATATGTTGTGTGAGCACAAGAAGTAGACTTATTGCTATGCACCTACCTACAGTCAGAGGCTGCGTCTACACTAGCAAGCTCTTTCAAAGATTTGTCAAAAGAATGGGCTCTTCTGAACAATCCCGTTGATCGTCTACACACAAAATGTACTCTTTTGATCTGAAATCAAAAGAACGCGGCTCTTCTTCTGGAAGCCATCTTTCACTCCTGGATCAGGAGGAGTGCCCTTTTTCCAAAAGATTCTTTCAGAAAAAAGTGCGTGTAGACGCTCCACAGGTCCTTGTTCTGAAAGAGCAATCCTCATGGTGCTGGATTTTTCAATCCCTGACCTGTTATTTTGAAAGAGCGAGGGCTGTGTGGATGCTCTCTTTCGACAGAGCTGATTGTGTGCTTTTGTGCGTGTAGAAGTGATCTTCTGGAAGATGATCTTTCAGAAAATCACTTTAGTGCAGACACAGACATATGTTCTGGTACCATATATTTGGAGGTGACGCTGAGGATATAATTGTGGGGCAACTGATTTACATCATGACACATTGTGGTAAAAAGAATTTATGGGCACAAATTAGGATATGTGCTTTCTTTGTGGTAAGAAAAGTGAGTTATACAGATACCTCAAATAAAATCCCAACATTGTTATGTATTTTCAATACACCTCACGTGTTACAGGTAAATTATGGAGTTTTAAGAACAATTTTGTGACATTTCTTGTACCTCTCCACCAATTAATGCCAATGTCTTAATTACCAGCAGTCCAAACTTTCAGGGTTGGGAGAGAGAGAGAGAGAGAGAGAGAGAGAGAGAAATTAAACCTATTTTACATAGTACATGACGAAAACTGTCCTGAAATAGCACTTCTGGAAATAAAGAGGTCATGACTTCAATGTCTGTTTCATTTTAAACTAAAGGAGCAAGGAAGGATTAAAAAAAGAGACAAGGCCATAGTTTAGAAGATGCTCAATGAGACTGAGTACCAAAGGTTATACAGAAAATTAGAAGGCAACACTAAGTTAGAGATGACCTTACGAGCTAAAAGTACATATATTCTTCTAAAGGTCAGTAATTACATGCTTACTGATCCTATGAAGACATTCAGTATTTTCTTCTCCCCTTGAGGCATGTAATTTTTTTTCTTTAGTTGTTATCAGAGGAACTGTAAGGAAAACCCTCAGTAAATGGACAGAAGACCTGACCAAGCAGAATTCAAGAACTGTCTGAGCTGAATGTCTGTATGGCCTAGAGTGAACCACGGTAGACTTAAATGTGAGACATGAGCCTTATGGCTAAACAGAGGCTACATCTACACTACAAAATAAAGTTGAGTTTATTAATGTTGACTTTGTAACACCGGGTTTTATACAGTCGTAGCTGAGTTTCCACACCTGCCCACAGAGTCAACTTAGTGCATCCCCACTAAATCACCAAAGTTCGACTGCTGCAGCAGTGCACTGTGGTAACCTATCCCACAGTTCCCTCAGCCCCATGGCATTCTGGGTTTTTTTTCTGGTGCATTATGGAGAAAAAATGCCCCACAAGCAGTTGTGGGTGTGTGATGTTAACTTCCCAGAATGCATTGCCCTCATTCCCCTCACACTGAAAACAAACGGCCATTTTTCTGAAGTCTCTTTGCCTGATGAGAGAAATTGTTTGAGTTCTCCACATTTCGCCACTCTGCCCCCAAGCCGTTTCTAAGTGTCCATTGCTGGGACAATGCTTCATTCTATCCCTTTTTAACAACAGTGACTTTAAAAAATAACCTCACTGTACCATGTCGACAGGTTGCTCACCTAATTCCACCCTGATTCCCCAGGTGGAAAAACACCAAACAGTTGGGCTTCAGCAGCTGAAACCCATGATACCGAAGTGAAACCAACGGGCTCCATGTGATTAGGGTAAGACTTCATATGATTCTCATGGGCCATGTCTACACAAGCCAAAACTTTGAAATGGCCATGCAAATAGCCATTTCGAAGTTTACTAATGAAGCGCTGAAATACATATTCAGCGCCTCATTAGCATGTGGGCGGCCGCGGCACTTCAAAATTGACGCGGCCCGCCGCCGCGCGGCTCATCCAGACGGGGCTCCTTTTCGAAAGGACCCTGCCTACCTCGAAGTCCCCTTATTCCCATCTGCTCATAGGAATAAGGGGACTTCGAAGTGGGTGGGGTACTTTCGAAAAGGAGCCCCATCTGAATGAGCCGCGCGGCGCCGAGCCACGTCAATTTCGAAGTGCTGCGGCCGCCCGCATGCTAATGAGGCGCTGAATATGTATTTCAGCGCTTCATTAGTAAACTTCGAAATGGCCATTTGCATGGCCATTTTGAAGTTTTTGGCTAGTGTAGACACGGCCATGGAGAGATGAAAAAGCAGGGAATCCCAGTGGAAAAACACCAAACAAGCGTGCTTCGGAAAGTGAAGCACCCTTAGCAAATGAGCTCTGTGAGCACCCAGCTGACTATACCATGTCAACAGCTAACTCAGCTACTTTCTCCCTGGTGAAAACGCACCAAACAGGTCAGTACTGGGACTTTGGTTCTTTGTGTCTCCACCCCCACTTTTTTGTGTAAAAATAGTGACTTTTAAAAATAACCATAGGAAGCACGCAGCTCACTGTGCCATGTCAACAGATTGCTCAACTACTTTTCCCCCTGTGAAAAGAGAGCAAACGGGTGTGCTTCACAAGGTGAAGGACCCATATGAGCTGTGAGAGCACCCAGCTGGCTGTACCATGCACCCATGATGCTCATGCCACTTGAGAAGACTTTGTATTATTCTCAAAGTAGGAAAGAAGAAAAAGTAGGAAATCCCAGGGGAAAGAAAACCAGTGACTTTCAAAAATAAGGGCACACCCAGCTGACTGTGCTGTGACAACAGGCCATTCAGCTACTTTTCCTGTTAAAACACCCCAAACAGGCCACTGGTGAGATTGTGGCTCCCCCGAGTGACATGCTTTGGGAAGGGAGAGTACTGGAGAGTGTTAATATCAGTTGCCAGGGGACAGCCCCACAGCTTGTGTTGCCTCTGAGGGGCCAGCACCCCAGTAACCTGCTGAAATTTTTGATCAGTTGTGTGCTAAGAAGGTGTGGGGTGCAGCCCTGAAAATATCTGCCACTAGGGACCAGTCCCCCAAAAACTCGGCTGTTAGGGGCCAGCTGAGTAACCTGTTGACATGGTTCAATCTATGTGCCTGGGCAATGGGGGCCAACCTCGAAAATACTTGCCAAAAATACGAGCCAGCCCCCCAGCGTTTGGTGAGCCCTGGAATATATGAAGCACAGAAGCCTTCACCCTGCGCAGACCAGGACATGCTGCTGTCTGATGTGCTGCTGTCTGCCACGTGATGCCATGTGGTGTGGTGGGATGGGGGCTAGCCTACCAGCCAAAATGAGATCCTGGCTCTCCTGATGGAAAGATGCTGGGGGTTTCTTTCATGGCTAGATGCAATCTTCTCGCTGATCAGAAAGGAAATGAATTCAAATTGCTGGGCTTCTTGTTTCCTACTTCCTATACACCTGGGCTACGTCTACACGTGCACCCAACTTCGAAATAGCTTATTTCGATGTTGCGACATCGAAATAGGCTATTTCGATGAATAACGTCTACACGTCCTCCAGGGCTGGCAACGTCGATGTTCAACTTCGACGTTGCTCAGCCCAACATCGAAATAGGCACAGCGAGGGAACGTCTACACGCCAAAGTAGCACACATCGAAATAAGGGAGCCAGGCACAGCTGCAGACAGGGTCACGGGGCGGACTCAACAGCAAGTCGCTCCCTTAAAGGGCCCCTCCCAGACACACTTTCATTAAACAGTGCAAGATACACAGAGCCAACAACTAGTTGCAGACCCTGTATATGCAGCACGGACCCCCAGCTGCAGCAGCAGCAGCCAGAAGCCCTGGGCTAAGGGCTGCTGCCCACGGTGACCACAGAGCCCCGCAAGGGCTGGAGAGAGAGTATCTCTCAACCCCCCAGCTGATGGCCGCCATGGAGGACCCCGCTATTTCGATGTTGCGGGACGCGGATCGTCTACACGTCCCTACTTCAATGTTGAACGTCGAAGTAGGGCGCTATTCCCATCCCCTCATGGGGTTAGCGACTTCGACGTCTCGCCGCCTAACGCCGATTTCAACTTCGAAATAGCGCCCGACGCGTGTAGACGTGACAGGCGCTATTTCGAAGTTAGTGCCGCTACTTCGAAGTAGTGTGCACGTGTAGACGCAGCTCTGGAGAGCAGTTGAGGTGAAAGCAGGCAGAACATACACATTTTGGGCACTGTGAGATACCCCTGGAGGCCAATAACATTGATTTTAAGTTACGCTGTTTCCACATCAGCATTAATTTGACCTTTTAAATTCAAGCTTGGTGCTATGCCACAATGGAGGGTCGAGACGAGAAAGTCAGCCTTAGCACCCGTTTAAATCAACCTAATGGTATTTGCAGTGAAGACGGTCACATTGTAAAATTGACCTAAGTCCCTTAAAATTGACATTATGCTCTAGTGTAGACATAGGCAGAAGCTGCACCAGTTTAAAGAATTTGAATTATTTATTTAAACCACGAGAAACCTTTATGTAGTCACATATATCAGTTTACAACTGGTTTACATTCATTTATCCTATCTCAAACTAGATCATTATGTCACTTTTAAAATTACTTTTAAATTGGTATTTCAGAGGTGACAAGAAATCCCACAGTACATCTAGCAAATTGTGCTATGCTGTACAAGGGGAAGTATATATTTTTCAGGACCTTGCATGTTGAAAGAAAATGTAAACAAACTGACAGTGTGACCTTTGTAATAGATACTGTTAATAACATGCTGTCCTAATGTATTTCAAAAGAAAAAAAAATCATCCAACTTACAGTAGTATGCATAGTGTACTGCTTCAGAAGGGCAAAAGAACAGAGCACAGCCCCAAGCGAGTTCTTTAGGGATCTGTCTATGACTGACATTCTCACTTTAGAGCATGTTTTTTAAATTTATACTCATTTTAAAGTGATACTAATATTTTTATTCCAAAAGCAAGAGTTCTACTCCTGCCAGGCCTGAGAATCATTTCTAATTACTACTATTAAAAAACAACCTAAAACTAACACAAACACAACACACACACACCACATACCACTACTGTTGAGGTATGAGGTGGGTTTAATTTTCCTGATTTTTTTTTTCCTTTCAGGATTGAAGGAACCTGGAAATGAGAAAAAAAGCAAAAGTATTCTGGTCATTTTCACTTGATCTCAAGATGCTATCATTCCACTGCAGTCAGTGATGCTTGCTTGTATTAACTCTACTTGTTAGTGAATGGTATGGCAAAGAATGAAAGAACGAACCAGCGAAAGAAAGAGGCTACATCTACACTAGAGAGCTTTGTTGATAAAATCGCAGTTTTGTCGATGAAACTCGTGGAGTGTCCATACTAAAAATGCATTCTATCAACAGTAACACGACAGAACTCTGCACTTTTTGTCAACAGCCTTCTGCCTCTCCCCCACGAGGCAGAACGCCTTTCTCAACACAATCTGTTGACAAGAAAGCTATGTGGACACTCGGTGGCGGGAGGTTGAGGGCTTTTGTTGACTGATAGGTCTGCCATGGTGCCAGCCAGCTGGCCAGGGATTGCCCTATACAGAACAATCACAGCTCTATGGTCCCTGCCTCCGACTGCCCTTAAAGCTGAAGGGAACCCCGAAAGCCCCATGGCAGGAAGCTGAGAGCATACAAGTAGCAGAGCCACACACTGCTAGCTATAAGCCCTCACAGCCAGTCTCTGGAACCCAGGAAGGATGTCCAAGGCTACCCAAGAGCCCTCTGGCACCTCCTGGAATCTGCCTCAGGGGTCACAGGACCCACCTGAGGGTTTGAAGAAGTGGGCTCCATCCTGGACTGGACCAGAGCTCCAGGACCTCCTGCGCCAAGGAGGACATACCACTGGACCCTGCAGCGAAGAGACACAATGCCCTGGGATACAACTGCTTTGCCACCACTCCGGCCAACCATTGACATCCCACCTGTACCCTGGAATAGGTGCAGACGAAAGTAAAAGAAGTCCGCCTGGGGTGCAATCTGGGAATGGGACGACAATGAGGAGGTCGCCTCCCAGCTGACAGACCATGGACACAGCTGAGAAGACCGATGCAATGCCACTGAGCTGGTGGAGCTGAGGACCCTGCTGGAGCTCCAGCTGGAGCTTGATTCGGACTCTGAGTCCAGCCAGGTGACCCTGGTCATCACCCTGGATGCAGGCACCTCCAGCGAGGTGACATCCAGGACACCTCCAGACCCCTCTGAGGGACCCTCTGGTGAATATCCCATGGGTCACACACCCCAGGGCGCCCCAGGGTGCAGATGGGGCATGCCACCAGCCTCACCAGGCAGGCTTTGGCAGGACCCCACGCTGTGGTCTCAGCACATGCAACCATGTGCAAGGCAGCATGTCCATCCATTCCCAGCAGGCAGCCCCTCAGGCAGAGGCAGGTTCTATGGTTAAACAAGCAAACAAAAAGCAAACCAAAGAAAACAAAACAAAATCACCTGACCTGCTGTCAATAGGGCAGTAAGTAAGACTCCAGAACTCTGTTTTCTACTACTGCTCCACACATCTGCTAACGTCTAAATACTGCGCAGGGTGGACACTGGAAAAGACTGTAGGGGAAAAGGGTGGAATCAGTGAGCTATTCTGCTGCTCAGTACAATATATGGAAAGTTGAAAAGCCTGAAGTGCTCCTTTTGGTTGCTTCCAGGACAGAGACATACCCACCCACCATTTTTAGAATGGGAGACAGAGGAACACAGCACAAGGGATCAGGTGGGACAAAAAAGCTGCATCTTCCCCAGGTGAGGAGAAAGAGGGGAGACTCCCTGAGCAAGACTAATCTCCAACAAAAGGGAGAAAAGAAATGCCTCCTGAAGAGAGCTGGAGAACTACATTCCCTCTAAGATGTGTGGCCATGCAACTGCCTATTAAGCACTGTACAGGCACTCCGGGCTGAGGTGGGGAGCAATGTCTCTCCCTAAGCCCCAGACATGCTACCATGCCCCTCCCCAAGACCCAGCCTAGGCCTGCTGTGGCCATGAAGCGGCATCCTCCCCTGGCCCAGCCCCACTAGAGGTGCCATGACCAAGGGACAAGCACCCCTCCCCAGCAGCAACCCAGCCCAGTTTGGACCTGCCACTACTCTGGAAAGATGCCTCTCTCCCACCCTAGCCCTGCTGGAGCTGCCAAATCCTAGGGAGAAGCAAGCACCTCTTGCCTGGCCCCATGCTGTTGCAGTGAGAGAGGACATTTCTGGGAGTTGCTCCAGACCAACCACTTGCTTCTCTGCATATCTGGTAGTTTCGCCTCAGCTCCTTGATTTTAACACAGCACTGCTGAGTGTCCCTGGTGTACCCTCTCTGAATCATGGGTTGAGATATTTTTGCATAAATATCTGCATTTCTTTTGCTGGCTTTCAGCTGAACAAAATAGCTTCTGCCCCCACATCATGATGAGGTCCAGGATCTCCTGATGGCCCCATGCTGGGGCTCTTTTGTGACCCTGTAAACTCATGGCTAGTAGGTGTGTTCCTGACATCTGCTCACCACGCTGTCCAGAAAGGAAAGGAAACTAATTCAAAATTCCTGGGCCGATGACTCTTGCTTCCTGTTACTACTTCCTGCTCACCGAGAGAGCAGTGGAGGTAAAGTGATGACCAGAAAGGACAATTTGAGGGGCATTGTGAGATAGTTTTGCAGGCTAATAAAACCAATTTAATAACACTGCCATCTGCACTTGCATGGGTCAGCGCTGTAAAAATCAACTTTTATGAGCTACTCCCACTGAATTCAGCATTACAAAGGTCAACTTGTTAAAATTGACCTACTGAGCACTGTGGTGAAGACTGAAGGTTTATAAAAATTGACCTAAGACCCTAAAATTCTCCTAGTATAGATCTGCCCTATGAAAAGGAAAAACTGGGACAGAATAGCTGGTATAAAGAAAGTGCTACTTCCCATGGCACTACATTCCATAGAAATCCAAAAGAACTGGCAGAGACACCATCGTCAACTTAAGCCATCATTTGTATTATTTTTGTGTTTATATCACAGTAAATCAAGAATGCGTTATTATTTATTTAACACAAGCCGTGCCCTATGCTGAGGTAGGCCAAATGAAAAAACAAGCATTATAGCCAACCCATTTTTAAAACAGGAAAACACCTTCTCCTCTATGGGGTCTTTGTTTCAATTCACTGAAAGAGACTGTAACTTATGTTTCCAATCCCTTATTAGTTTTAGAGATTGTTTCAGAAGAATTGCAAAACAGTCTTCTCAAAACAATTGTCAAGAAACTGAAAACCGTGTGTTCATACATAAATTTAATAAAATAGCAGAAAGACCCCCTCCCAAGCCCGTTCTTGTCTGGAGAAAGGAGAACAGAATTTACATCCTCTTTCATCTCTATACCCTGGCTGCTGGGAAAACTAAATGTGCTAGTAACTGTGCTCCCCTGGATCACAGAAAGAGACAACAGGGAATGACTTGGAGCCGCCTTATCCCATACCAATGAGAGAAGAAGAGGAGTTGTAAATTTTGCTCCTGGAACCCCTGTCTTGGGGGCATCAGACAACAGTCAGCATGAATGGTTTTCTTCCCTCATGAACCCAGATACATTTTAAAAAGAAGACCTGAATCCGGCCCACAGAAGTTCCCTCACAAACTTCAAAAAGTTGATAGACTCCATTAAGTATGTTAGGTCCTTGCCTTGAAGTGCTCACAATCTCCTTCAGACATATTTAGTACAGCAGTATCAGTATGAGTTCATGGTGTGCAATAAAGTAGCAATGAACAGTTTTCAAAGGCTTCACAAAGAACATTTGGAGCTGGAGATTCACTGAACATGGCTTTAGACTTGCTTATAAAGAGGTTTTTAAATTGTAACAGTAGATTATCTTTTTCTCCCGTTTCTGGTCATCTCGTTTTGCATATGGAATTTTCGGTGAATGTCAACTCAACCCCTCCAGAGCAAAGCTCTTTTTAAAAATGGGCATTGTGCTTTTCATGTACTGAGAACTAAGAAAATTATTTTATTCTGACTTTATGTGTGTTTAATCTATAGAGTTGTCAGACTACCTATGCTGTTCTGGTGAGAGAGAAAACTTGTTGCCAAGCCCTTACCCATGCTGAGAACAGAAGAAAGGCTACATAGAACTTAAATGATTCCCAGACTAATAAATGTAAAATGTAAAACAGCAAAGCATTGTACAGACATAATAGACCACATAAGCTCATGACTAGAAGAGTATCTTATTTTTACCACTGTCTGTAACCATGTCAATATTCCCACCTATGGTGTGGGCTGAGTTCGAAAAAAGACTGAGCCCCATTTAAAAAATATTTCAAATAAATAAAACCTTGAGCCACAGTGTTTGGCCTCTATATCTTATTCATGAACTCATGGGTCTATATTCTGCAAATGCGGAGCATATTAGCTTGAATCAGAATCAATGCAATTTGAGCACTCAGTAATTCCCAGGAGACACTTAGTACCTTGCGGATACTCAGTTCATAGCACCTGATTCACCACTGCATTGTTTTATAGTCCTCTGTGCAAAGCACATTTAAAACACTACTGCGCACACACCTTGCATGAGAGTCAATGAGCACACTATTGCAAGGTACAGGAGAATAAGGACCATTTTATTGCAGTTAGCAATTAGCAGTTAGCAGGTTCCCATAGCATAAGGACAATGTTACCCCTGCTAAAAACTGTGCTTGCAGATATTGTGCCTACACAGCACACCATCAAGGCAACCAAGCACATGGTTACTACAATGTCTGGGGGTCAGGTGGTTATTTTATGGGCAATGGTAATTAATGGGCAATGGTTGTAGCAGCAGCAGTGGCCAGGAATCCCAGGCCCTTTTGAATCCTCTGGCACTGCAGCAGTTGCCCACTTTGCTCACTCCATCCATCAGTGGGCCTGTCAGTCATCTAGTAGCAGGATTCTGATCTGCACAGCACAGACCAAAAGAATCAAATTCTGAAATGTGAGCGATAATCTGCTCTCGTAAACATTTTCTCAGCCCTAAATTGTTGGAAAATTAAGGGCGGCTTATTTATAATCAAACATTAGCATCAACCTAGTGAATAAAGATTATTTACATTTTAAAATATGCAATTCAGTCAGTATTAGACTGGTCAAATCTCTGTTTAGCGCTGTTTTGAAAAGTCTTGCTAATTATATTAAGCTATTCAAGATACATCAATTTTAAAACACAACTGTCAATTTCTGCAATAATTTTGAACTGGAAAATGGGGAGGAGTTCCTCTCTTTTTGATTCCCGATGACAATATGGGCTTGTCTACACTACCACCTTCCTTTGAAGGAAGGATGGTAATTAGGGTGTTGGGAGTTTACTAATGATGTGTTGCCGTGCATAGGCAGAACTTCATTAAGCATATTCCCCCCCGCAGCAACTTCGAAGTTTTAAACTTCAAAGTACTGGCACGCGTCTAGCTGCGGCTCACCTGCCAGTACTTCAAAATGCTGGGGCAACTTCAAAGTCCCCTTCCTCCTCAAAATTTTGTGTAGACACAGCCTATTTGTATGCAGTACTGATTATCTTAAATACTGTCAAGAACTAGCCCTGGGTGACAAAGTCACTTGAACAAGTTCAGTCACTAATTATATTCTTCTGAGGAGATTCCTCCATCTCCTGTAGAGAATGGAAACCAACTCTGTTAAACATAAGCTCTGCTAACTGGTTGCCTCCCAGATAGTGATGGCTGAGCTGCGTGCTGATCCTTTAGACATCTGGACCTTATAAGAAGGCTGAGAGATAGCCTTGGTGTGGGGAGAAAGAGCAGAGAAAGAAGGACACTTTTGCAAGGAATCACAGGATGCGCTCTTGTGAGGGAAGACTGGGGGAAGAATTGAGAGGGCAGTTGGTGTTCTGGATGTAGCCCTGTGAAGGGGAATAGGACCTCCTTGCTATGGTCACTAGACCTTATATACCAATTAGACTTCTGATATCCAAGAGAGTGATGGGGCTGGAAAAATAACCTAGCCAGCAAGCACTGAGTAGAAAACAGCCAAAATGGGAAACTAGAGGCACAGCTCAGTGTAATGCCACATCCTGGTTGAAAAAGCAGGATCTGAGCAGGAACAATGATAATCATCCTTTTTTAGTCTCATCGCAGGTCTCCACAGTCACCAACTTCAGGATTTCCAACTGCTCCATCTGACCAGCTGCAAGCAATTTCCCTTTTTTTTTTTTTTTGCCTAAAGCTGTTGCAAGACTTCTTGACATGGACCTTCCAGCTAGAATCCTTAAGGCATGCTGGGAGTAAAAGAAAGCCAGACATGGTTGACTGAATTGGATACTGCAATACTAATAAGTTAAACTGTCTGTATTTCACTTATCTCAATGTTTGGCTATGCAGAATATTTACAAACACACGCCATATGTCTGCAACTTCCTTAAATGATGCAGCCAGAACACTATCACATGTCCAGCTGGCTCAATATATGCATTGTTCAACTGATTTGATCAATCCTTTGTGATTCTATACCGTATACAGTAGAACACTCTGGACTTATCATTAAAATGAGCATGTTGAGATCACTGAGGTCTGCAAATCAAATTAAAGACTTCCATGGCTGATCAAACTCACATTTGTCAAGGACCAAATAAATGCCAAATTATCTAAAAGTTCTCCCCAGTACTAGTATGTCTTACCACAACAATAGCGTTATGGACATAGAAGACTTCCTCTAAAATATGTCAGAGAAGTTGAGGAAAGTTTACATATCATCAAGGAAGAAAGTGCCCCTATTGTATTTTAATCATTATCTGATAATATTCCTTGCACAAATATCATGGTTACTCAAACAACTTATCAAGCCAGACTTTGAGTTACAACTATAAGGAATATCAAAACAAAAAAGCAGTAAAGTAGCACCTTAAACACTACCAAAATAATTTATTAGGTGAGCTTTCATGGGACAGACCCACTTCTTAAGACCAAAAGCTCACCTAATAAATTATTTTGTTAGTCTTTAAAGGGCTACTTTACTGCTTTTTTGTTTTGATAGTATATAGACTAGCACGGCTTTCTCCCTGTTACTAATTATAAGGAAGTTGGTTTCATAGCACTTTTCACATTCCAGGCAACCTCAGTTGCTTTCCAGGCAATTACATATTTACTCTTTCCCTTTAACCTAAGGGCTAATAGTATTAGTCAAGATGAAAAATAAAATAAGCAAGTTCTACTTACCCCCTTCTGGTTACTTATTTTCTCATTCTGGCTTGGCTCCAATTTTCTTTTCTTTGTTTGCCCCCATTCCTGAAGCCAGTGTTTTTCTTTAATAGCCTCCTTTCCTCCCCTCTCTAACAAACTCTCCTCTTTAATTTTTCCTGTGTGTTCTCTTTCTCCCCATATTATCTTTTATTTCCAATTCTTCCTCACAAAATTTACCTCTGATCATATTTCTCTTTTCTAATATCTCATCACCTCTTCTCCTCTCTCTTCTCTAAACACACCTGTTTACATACTAATTCACACAAAGTCCTGTGAAATTTTAACAGATCTGAAATAATCAAACAAATAAGCACACCAGCCACAGATGGATATGTAGGACTGGGAACTCTCGGGTCCAAGGGCAATGTGAAGAGAGGCAACTCCCCTTTTTTCCTATGCTGCTGGAAGTGAATGGTAAGGTTCTGAACAGGATGCTGTCCCTGGATCCTGTCTGGATCAGCCTTTAGCTCAGTGGTTCCCAAACTGTTCAGTATCACACCCCCCCTTTTGATTTTTGTGAAACTCTCATGCCCCCCACCTCTTCTTTACCATCGTCCAACCCCCCCCTTTTAACAAAAATTCAATTTGTAATTTCAAATAAACACAAAATCTTGATAGAAAAATGTTATTTAAAATTAAAAATAAGCACATACAGTTTTTCTTGGCCCCTTGAAAGTGCCTGGTGCAGCCCCAGCTGCCTGAGCCCTGTGCCACCCACCAGAACGGACTGCGACAGCCACCTGCCTGCCTGAGACCTGCACTGCCAGAGCCACCTGCCTGAGCCCTGCGCTGCCGGGGATAGCCACCCACCTGCCCTCCAGCCACCCAGGCTGGCAGCCTGAGCCCCACACTGCTGGGACCAGATGCCCACACACCAGCTGCCTGGCCCAGCCACAGGACAGCTGCCCAAGCTGCCCACCCAAGCCCCACGCTACCAGGGCCAGCCGCCCGCCTGCCATCCAGAGCCGCCCAAGCCCCACACTGCCAGGGCCAGCCACCCAAGCCTCATGTTGTGGGGGACCAGCCACCTGCCTGCGAGCCCAAGCAGTCCAAGCCCCATGCTAGTGGGGCCAGCTGCCCACCCACCAGTCTGACCCACCGAAGCCCCACGCCGCTGGGGTCAGCTGCCCGCCCAAGCTGCCTGAACTCTGCAGTGCTGGGGCCAGTTACCCAAGCACCGTGAGTCCCACAAGCTGGCTGCCTGCCTGAGCTACTCCCATCCCACAAATCCAGGCACCACCAGCCCCCGCTCTTTCCTCATCCCCATCCCACTCACCCGAGCCAGGGACCCCCAGTCCCCCATCTAACCCCATCCTCCTCGTCCTCATCCCCTCCAAAACCCACACGCGCTCATCTTTGCTTTAGGCAGCTAGCTCCACGTGGATCTGCGCCAGCTGTCTGCTTTTCATACTGGCTGTGCCAGGTCACCCACGTAAAATGGCAGGGGTTGAGGGCCAGAAGCAAAGGCTGGCTCTTTCTTCAGGTGGGGGGGATTAATGGGGGGGCTGGGTTGCCTCATGTCCCCCCTGGAATTTCTTCACATCCCCCACTTTGGGAAACCAAGCTTTAGCTAGTACATATCTGAAATAACATGGAGACCACAAACCCAACTTCCTGTGGCTGCTGGAAAAGCGAAGGACCATTTCTTTCTAATTCTATCACAATTCTAGACTCTCAATATTTTCTCCCTCTAGATCCAATCCTGGTTCTCGTTGAACTCACAACCGGACTTCAATGGGAACAGGATTATAAGTGTCAAAGATAAAACAAAAGGTTTGATGCTGGGGTCAGGGCAGAGGTCTCCGCCATAAACTCTCCACACTGGCAACTCTTTGTGTACATCTACACTAGAGAGTTTTGCTGACAAAACTGGGTTTTTGTCAACAAAACTCATGGAGCGTCCACACACAAGATGAGTTTTGTCAACAGTACGTCAACAAAATTCAGTACTTTCATCGACAGCCTTTTGCCTCTCTCCCTGGAGGCAGGATGCCTTTTTCGACAGAATCTGCCAGCAAAAAAGCTGTGTGGACACTACAGGGGGCCCTCTGTCGACAGATAGGGCTTCCCTCTCAACAGGCAGCCCTGTCTGCTCTGCTACTGGCTGGCAGTTCTGTGGAAGGAGTGCCAGTCCAGTGGCACTTTTTATGGAGCAGATCACTTTTTCAATCCGCTTTTGTGTGTGGCTGAGCTCCATTGGCAGAAGTTTTGCAGGAAGAGCTCTTCTGCCAGTGACTTCTGCCGACAGATTGCTGTAGTGTAAACATAGCCTTTGTTCCTTCCTCAGTGCTTCATTGCTCCTTAGCATTAATGTCACCAAACTGATGTTTGTATGTTTTGTACAGTATTATGTGTGTCATGTACAAGTAGAATGTTTCTGAGTAATATAATGTTCAGGTTTATATGTTGTACCCTGCCAGCCACCCTTCCTGTCTAGCAGGAAGGAATGAACTGGTGCCATTGGTAGATACACATCTGGTAAGCTGTCAGTGCCTACCCCAGTGTTGACGCAGGAAAAGGCCAGAAGAGACTCTGACTTATTATGGTCACTATTATTCTAAGTTAACACTACATTCCTTATTCTTTGGAATAATTGTTTAATCCTTACAAAAATAATTTTTGGAAAAAGAACTGTTTTAGTAAAACTTGTTTAGCTTCTGTTTAAGTTCTGCTTGCTCTATGAAAACATCTTTGCTTTTGCAAGACGTTTTGCTCATTAATCATTTACTGTTCTGTGCGTGAATGAGGAGCGTATGGTATGCCAATAAACAGAAGCCGCCAGTACCAAATGGTCCAGATGGTGGAGGAAGATGTGCCAGTGATACGATCAGGACACACTGGTGATAGGTGGAGAAAGGCAGACTGATGAGCCTTTGAGCATAGGTACATACCCCCTGAGGCAAGATAACAGGCAAAGCCAGATGTGGGACAGCGAAGTGCTGATGAGGGAAAATGATGCAATGTATTGTCTTGTCCACTGAAGAAGACTCCAGGAGCCTTTTATAAGCATAACATTAACCTAACTCCTCCTGCTGCTGAAGGTGCAGAGGGCCTGTGTAGCTCAGGAGGTTAGTGTTATCCAGGAATAGAGGGGTCATAGGTTCAACTTTCACTAGATATGAGTGATCTCAATTGGTCTATACCTAAGACACTCCTTGCTGGTAACTAGCCCTTCTTTCTTAGGTCTTGCTTCTAAATTTAAGGGCCAGAATCTTATCTCTATTATAGCAGTGTCATGTAGATTAACAGGAGTTACTCCAGATTACACCAGTATAACTGAGACGAAAATCTCTCTATTAATATACAAGTCTATTAATCACTTCTAATCACTTATTTTTTCCCATTTGCACATTACAAAGCTCTGTTTCATTCGGATGTTTAGAATTTTAAAGCACACTGAGCACTCTCACTATTTCTCCCTTTATATGTTTCTTCCTCTCTTCCTGGCACCTGCAGGTTACGTAGATGTGTAACAGTGGAATGTTTCCTTTAAATTTTACAAACCTATTCCTCTGTGACTGAACCCAAGCACAAATACTTTGGCTACAAAAGAGAATCTAAAAGAAATCTCTCATAGAACTTATCCTGCAGCTTAACATACTTCCTTTCGAAGAATTTTGGGCAATACAAAGAACAAACACAGCCTGCTAAGTGAGATTTCTTAATCAGCCTTCAGCAGTCAAACACATTATTTTACTAAAAACAGATTTTCTTTTTTAATTTTACATTCAAATTTTTAGGAACCAGTTACTATTATGGCCACAAGAATGAAACAGAAAATAAGGGCTCAGTTGAAAAATTCTCCCTCTGGACAAGGCATACTAGAACCATGCACGGTTTTCAGTATCTCCCTTCAGAAGTTATGTTCACCTGTAGAATAAACTTTACTTTATCGTTCATACAAAAAAAATACAGAGCACCCTTCATGAACTGGGGAGGTAAAAGCTGGGGCCTTATTCTGGTCAAATACCACATTGTCCCTCGCTTGAAAATATTAGCATATTTCAGATAGAACTGAAACTTGTTCGCTCTGGTATTATATATGTAATACCAGACATTACATTCTAAATATTCAGTTGTACTACATATGTTATACCAGGCCTGTCTATAGCTATGCATTTATACTTAAAAATATACATTGGATTTATATCTATGGAACCTGATTCTGCAATTCCTACACTAGCGACACTTCCACTTAATGTTACAGCAAAGCTGTCTGAAGCAGTGTACAAAATATAAGGTTTTCAAAATTTCTGTTCCTATACATCCATGCAAGCCTGATACACAGCCTCTGCAAGCACACTGAACTTGAAAGGGCTTCCAGTGTTCTAGTCCAAATTCAACTCTCTCCCAGTAGGGTTTCATAACTCTTCCTTTGCTATATAGCAAACAATAAATGAGATGCAAAATACTGATTCACAGTAATAGAAAGACTACACAGAACACACACAAAAGGGAAAGGGGAAAATGAAACAGGAATCAGATTTTTAAAAAACACATTGGCTCACTTTCATGCAATTTTAGCCTAATGAGGAAGAATGAGGAATGCATGTTTTCTTTGTAAAGTGTTTTTAGAGATGCTTGAATCCGAGCATCCCAGTGTGTAAACAGATCTTTCTCTAATAACTCCATTAAGATCACACAGCCTCTCTTACATGGCTGAGTTGCATCAAGAGGACTGATGGGCTGTGTCTACACGTGCCCCAAACTTCGAAATGGCCATGCAAATGGCCATTTCGAAGTTTACTAATGAAGCGCTGAAATGCATATTCAGCGCTTCATTAGCATGCGGGCGGCAGCGGCACTTCGAAATTGACGAGCCTTGCCGCCGCGCGGCGCGTCCAGACGGGGCTCCTTTTCGAAAGCACGCCACCCACTTCGAAGTCCCCTTATTCCCATGAGCTCACAGGAATAAGGGGACTTCGAAGTAGGTGGCGTGCTTTCGAAAAGGAGCCCCGTCTGGACGCGCCGCGCGGCGGCAAGGCTCGTCAATTTCGAAGCGCCGCTGCCGCCCGCATGCTAATGAAGCGCTGAATATGCATTTCAGCGCTTCATTAGTAAACTTCGAAATGGCCATTTGCATGGCCATTTCGAAGTTTGGGGCACGTGTAGACGTAGCCATGGTCCCACATTATCCATTGTATTGAAAGAATGGAAAAGTGGCACAAAAAGGGGAAGGTGACAGATTCTACAAGCTTCTGCCCATTATTTATCCTACCATAACATAACGTGTAGCTGACTTCGCAAATGCCACATCACATTTCACATTCCCTATCTCTATTACACAGAACTTTCTCCTAGACATACACATGCAGATGCAGCAATCAGACACTTTAATCATGTGAACCTTGGTACTTTTGCAATGTTTAAAAGGAAAGACATGTTAGAATAAACTGACAAATCCTCGTTGATGCTGTTGCTCCATTTATATTCTCAGAAATATGTATTTATTAAACTTGCCCATTTTAAACAGAAACAATTATCCGAAACCCTGGCAACGTGCTGCATCAGAGTGACAGCCCCTGAAAAGTGCACACAGTTGCATTTTTTACCAAACTAAGGCCACGTCTACACTCAGCCAAAATTTTGAAAGGGCCATGCTAATGGCCAAATCGGAGTATATTAATGAGGTGCTGAAATGAATATTCAGCGCCTCATTAGCATGCTGCCAGCCGTGGCACTTCAAAAGTGCCACATTTCGATCGCGCGTGGCTCGCCTACATGGGGCCCTTTTTGAAAGGCCCCCGCAGATGTTGAAATGCCCTTATTCCCTTTATTTCGGAAAGGGCCCCGTGTAGACAAGCTGCGCATGATCGAAACACGGCACTTTCTAAGTGCCACAGCCAGCAGCAGGCTAATAAGGTGCTGAATATTCATTTTAGCTCCTCATTACTATTTTCCAATTTGGCCATTAGCATGGCCCTTTCGAAATTTTGGCCAAGTGTAGACGCAGCCTCATTAAACTATATTTTAGCTGCATCTCTGAGCATTTAAAAACTCTCAAGCTTCTTCTTTCCCTCCTCTTAAATTTCTTTCTCTGTTACTTACTGTATTTTGTAGAGAGCTCTAGTAAAACCTAAGCACCTTCCAGCAGTTCATTAAGTGTTATGGCTAATGTCTTTCACACACTTGTTCTCTCAGCCTCCTGCTATGGGAGAAGTATGTGAAGTGAAGTATTTTGTTTTGGAATTTTAGTGGCCAACCCTACTGGCCCTCTGAGCCGCATGCAATAATCCTCAAAAGTTCGAAAACCAGGCACATGTGCCAGTGCTCAAGATTGCTGCCCAGTGACTAGGTAGTGGGGCTCAGAACTTCAACACTGCAAGAAGCATTTACTCGTGGTGCTTCAATAAGAGTGGGGCTGAAGGCCTAGGCCCTGGCAGGTACTTTCTAGGGGCCTAAAGGTCCCAGACATTCCCATCCTACTGGCCCCCAGAATTCCAGAACAAAATACTCCACTGCCAAGACTTCTCCCATGGCAGGAGGCTGAAAGAACAAGCACATGAAAGACTTTAGACAGTGCACTTAATTAACTGTTGGAAGGAGCTCACATTCTATTATTCGGAATGCAGTATGACAACCAGTGTTCCTTGTAAGCTGAGTGCTTTGGCAGCCATCCAGGAGAGATTCAGGTGCTGTCTGGCTGATAAGCAGAACACCCACAGCCTGTGTTTCTATGGGTGCTGCACATCCACATATGCCTTGGTGCACATAATCAAATTTATTCCTCCCATGTATGAGAAAATTAAAGGGAACACTGATAAGAACCTATATGGACTAGAAGTGTCTACAAAATACAATATAGTAAAAGAAGAAGAAAAAAGAAATTTAAAGCCAGGGCAAGAAGAAACTGAGCGATTTTAAGGATTCAGAGGCATTGGTAAAATATAGTTTAATTAGCTTGATTAAAAATACAACCGTGCGGAGTTCCTAGATACTGCCATTCTGACACAGCACATTACCTAGGTTTGAGATCATCATGTCTGTTTGAAATGTACAATATATGAACCACCCTACTGCAGGCCAGAAACCCCAAGCTCTCCTTATCCGTCTGGAAGGTGAACTCTGAGAGGACAGGTCACCGGGCTCTCTGTGAGCAGCACGTGAAAAGACCTAAATGCAGGTCACGAGCTGCAGTCTGGCTGTCCCTGCTGTATACACAGCACACATATACTTATATGCTTATGATTACAGAAGTTCAGGTCAAAGTTCAGGTCAAAGAAATGTGCACTGCCCTTAAGAGTAGAACATACTAACATTTGCAATGGTACCTAGCTCCTATTCTTACATTGGTTGCTGAGAAAGATCAAAAGAGACGGTAGGGCAGATTCACATTCTCAACAAGCAAGTCTCATGAACAGGCTAAAAGATATTTTTCGCCACTATGTGACCCTCCAACACCATAGATGACTTGAGATCCACTAGAAATTGTCACATAGGTGAGGAAAGCATTAAAGGCTGTTGCATCTATGTTAAAATTCTGATCCCTCTCAGTACTCTGACTCACTAAACAGGATTTCACCCAAAATATTTCAGCATGGACCCCATTCCACCCCCATGCAGACAGACTGGAGAGGATCAGGACCATTCCAGTTTATTTTGGAAAAAAGAGAGAGGGGTGGGAAAGCTGATACCCATTTCCTTAGACAGGAAACTTAAGACCATTTGGCTTGACGGAAGGAGAAAATATTAAACTCTCTGAGGCTGGCAGATGGCCTATTTCTGAATACATACCAAGGCCTAATAAGCTCCTCCTCAGATAGATGAACAAAAGAAAAGTGTTGTGTCATTTGATGGAGCATAAGTTTGCAGGTTATTTTCTCTGGGTACGCTTTTAAATTGTTCCTGAAATAAATATGATATCATTAAAACATGTGTTAATAGCTTAGACATGTTACAAGGAAATGTAAGAAAACCTTCCAAGGAAGTTTCCCCTTTGTGGCCACCAGTAATTACATTTTAAAAGCAATGAAAGACAACCAATTTCTTTTTATTCTGTTCCTTAGAATTTTAATTGCTCCATTTTCTCAGAAGCTATTGCTCCTCAAAGCTAATACACCATAATTATACAAGTTGCTGAATCTCTGAAAAGGTTCAACACTGAAATAAACAAAATATTAAAGGCAAAACTGCAAACTACCCTGTTGTGACTGACACAAAAATCAAGAAGAAATCCTACAAGAAGTCCTACAAATAGCAGAAAGATGGATAAATTGCTATGGATGAATACAAAAGAATACCACAAGCACGTAGAGACAAAAATCAGAAAGGCTGAGGGATCACATGTATTAAATCTAGCAAAGGACATATGAAGAGATGCTATAAATATCTTAAGAGCATGAGAAAGATGAAGGAAAGTGTAGATCCTCTGCAAAGTGGTAAAGGACAGTTAATAATGCATATCAAGAAGGTTGAAGTGTTTAATACCTATTTTGCTTCAGTCGCCACTAATAAACTGTTTCCAGACACTAAATACAATTAATAAACACAAGCCAGAATAAGGAAAGAACTAATTAAGCAATATGTAGATAAGTTATAAGCATTCAAGTTTGCAGGGCTTGATGAAAGTAATCTCGGAACTATTAATAGTCATCTTTGATGTCCCACAAGACTGGAGAAAGTAAAACGCCCATACCTATCTTTAAAAGAGGAACAAAAACGACCCAGGCACTGTAGATCAGTCTAACTTCAACACCTGGAAATATACTGGAACAAATAATTAAACAATCAATGGCTGCATCTACTCTAGCAAGTTCTTTTGAAAGAATGGTGCTGTTTCGAAAGAGCCCATGGAGCATCTACACACAAAAAGTGTTCTTTTGAAAGTACATCTAAAGAATGCAGTGTTTCTTTTAAAACCACTCTTCCTTTCCCATTTCAGGAACCATTCCCTCTTTCAAAAGAAAATGTGTAGACACTGTGCAGGGCCCTTCTTTTGAAAGAACAGTCTTAATTTTCAATCCCTGGCCCATTCTTTCAAAAGAGCCAGGAGCAGGGGGGCTGTGTGGACACTCTCTTTTGAAAGAGATCAGTCTTTTGATCTGCTTTTTTGTGTGTGGACGCACTCTTTCGAAAGAAGTTCTTTTGGAAGAGATCTTCTGGAAGAGCTTCTTTTGGAAGATCTCTGTAGTGTAGATGTAACCAATATGTAAGCACCCAGGGAAATTATAGGAATAATTGGTTAAAGCCAATATGGACTTACAAATCGTTCCTAACAACACAACTTATTTTGTTGTAAAGTTATTGGCCAAATGGATACGGAAGAAGCAGTAGAAGAGCCATATCTTGATTTTAGTAATGCTTTTGGCACAGTCCCACATAACATTCTCATAAGTGAACTAGGGAAATGTGGTCTATGTTATTTGCTTTTAGCTTGGTGTAAAACTGGCTGAAAGACTAAACTCAAAGTTGACAATGGTTCACTGTCAAACTGGGATAGTGTTTCCACTGGGGTCCCACAA
Source organism: Carettochelys insculpta (assembly GCF_033958435.1). NCBI lineage: Eukaryota > Metazoa > Chordata > Testudines > Carettochelyidae > Carettochelys > Carettochelys insculpta. Next base: position 145,878,267 of record NC_134137.1, read on the forward strand.
GGGTCTATCCTGGGTCTATCTTCATTGATGGTTTGGATAGTAGATTTGCAGATAACCTCAGACTGGGAGTGGGGAGGGTTTGCAAACCTTTTGAAGAATTAGAATTAGAATTCAAAACAACATTCATGCCTCAACAGAGATATTCGAAAATGGGGAATCACTGACTAGAAAGTAGTAATTGAGGAAGAGGATCTGACTTTCTCTGAAAAGGGTACGCAGGGAAAATCTATTCTACTAACTATGAGCAGAACAGCTCCACTAGGGATTATCAGCCATCTTCCCATGAAACTCCACTATAGGTTGATGGGAAAACTGATGACTACGACAGAGGCCCCAGTCCTACAACAGCCTGTGCACAAGGATCTATGTATGCCTGTACAGAAGCAGTCTGAAAAACTGAATCCAGTCTTGGGTTATCATTTACACCTAAAGAGTTGATATATTTTTCTGGCGTTGGCTGGGGGGTCGCGGGCAAGGGGACGGTGCAGGGACATGTACTGCATTTATTACTTGAAGAAACACGAAACATAAGTTTAACTCAGAAGTTATCTTTTATGAAAATGAGAAACATCCCTAACGTATAAAATGCAATGAACGTGATTGTTTTTAAAGAAATAAATTTCCCCTACAGTATCTGAAAGCTGAATATTGCAGCACTAAGAACTTGAAAGTGCAATTAACTACACAAAAGGGAAAGGGACTTGAGGGTGTCAACTTTGTGTTGATGTTGTGGATGTAATGGGGTTCAGGGGTCCCCGAGCACTGCACTACATCTGCAGGAAGAAGTAACTCTCATTCAGCAGGTAGAACAGGAAGTTTATTAGTGGGCAGAGGCACAACGTAATACAGAGGTGTCATTACAGGAGGCAGAGACAGTCATTTCAATCCATCCTGGGGAGAGGAGGCCCAAGGGATGCCCTCATCTAGGGTCTAGCCCCCCTCAGCACAGGCTAACTGCCTTCCAACTCTCCCCTCACCTTCTAACTGCCAGCTTCTGATTCAAAAGCAGCTGGGCTCCTCCCTGCTCATTGTTCAGGGCAGAGGTGTTACCTACCAGCTTAGACTACAGTCAGCTTCACATCTGAACAAGTGGGTCTGTCCCACGAAAGCTCATCACAGAATAAATCGTTGTTAGTCTTTAAAGTGCTACATTTCTGCTGCTTTGTTTTGATGGAGTACAGACTAATACAGCTACCTCTCTGTTACTATTCAACACACAAGGCACTGCATTTAACCATTTCCAACGGAGATCCATCAACTATATGAAAAAGCTCACTCAGATCCAGACAGGATCTGAAGAAGTGGGTCTGTCCCATGAAAGCTCATCACTGAATAAATAATTTTGTTAGTCTTTAAAGTGCTACATTTCTGCGGGTTTGTTTTGTTGGAGTTCAGACTAACACGGCTACCGCTCTGTTACTAGCCAGCAGGGGGTCATGCCTGTCACTCACATACATCCCTCACTACATCATAGTGGACCAGCTCCACAAAGGGATTAGAACATAAGAACATAAGAATGGCCATACTGGGTCAGACCAAAGGTCCATCCAGCCCAGCATCCCATCTGCCGACGGTGGCCAATGCCAGGTGCCCCAGAGAAGGAGAACAGAAGACAATGATCAAGTGATTTATCTCCTGCCATCCATCTCCTGCCCTTGTACTGAAGGCTAGGGCACCATACTTTATCCCTGGCTAAAAGCCATTTATGGACCTAACCTGCAAAAATTTATCAAGCTCTTTTTTAAACCCTCATAGAGTCCTGGCCTTCACAGCCTCCTCGGGCAAGGAGTTCCACAGGTTGACTGTGCACTGTGTGAAGAAAAATTTCCTTTTATTAGTTTTGAACCTACTACCCATCAATTTCATTTGGTGTCCCCTAGTTCTTGTATTATGGGAAAAGGTAAATAATTTTTCTATATTCACTTTCTCCACACCATTCATGATTTTATATACCTCTATCATATCACCCCTCAATCGCCTCTTTTCCAAACTGAAAAGTCCCAGTCTCTCTAGCCTCTCCCCATATGGGACCCGTTCCAAGCCCCTAATCATCTTAGTCGCCCTTTTCTGAACCTTTTCTAATGCCAATATATCTTTTTTGAGGTGAGGAGACCACATCTGCACGCAGTACTCAAGATGTGGGCGTACCATAGTTTTATATAGGGGATTTAGGTGCTGCAATGCTCAGCATTAAAACACTTAACTTTTGGGCACTCTGGCACCCACTGGAAGCCACAAACCCCATGTTAGGTGCATAACTTCTGTATACAATTCACAGATACAGAAACTGCCTGTGAATGGGATCCACTTAAGGCAGCGCAAAAGGCAGAAAGCAATCTAAATTAGCCAATAGCAGATAAGCATGTATGCTAAGTCATGCCTCTCTCACAAAGTTAGGTACCTAAATATCAGCTGGATGGAATCACTTGTCTTGTATTTGGGATCCACAACAGACACTCTCACCTGAAAGAGGCTCCCACACTACATCTTGCGAGAATGGGGCAGTGTACATCTAACTGTACACTAAACAAGAGGGAAGGGAAAGGGAGGAAGGGAGGCAAAGTCTTTTATTGTAGCCATTACCTCAGTAGCTAGGGCAATCATCCAGGAGAGAAGAAATCCTAATTTAATACCCCTTCTGCATGAAGAGAAGAGACAGACCTTAACACAGACTTCGTCTCAAGTGAGGGCCCTAACTACTGGACAGTGGCAGTATATTCGCTCTCTGTGTCCCAATGCATATTTAATTATTTGTACATAATGGAATAGGTTTCAGAAACAGAGAGCCCCCACCTGAATACATAGCGGTCAATGCATTAAGTCAAGGTATAGTTGTTCAGATCTCTGCTCTTCAAGTAAAATAAGAAAATTATGTTGGTTTGGCATGATTTGGGCTTGAAAAACCCATGCTGACTATTCCTTATAACCTGATTTTCTTCTGAGAGCGTTTGTTACAGTATCTTCTCGGGTACAAAAGTTAGGCCATCTTGGCTATAAATTCCTGGGTCAGCTTTGTTCCCCTTTTTAAAAAAAAATAGATGCTATCCGAGCGTAACCCCACTGAAGTTAATTGGACAACTCATGTTGGGTAATACTAGACACATGCATACATGTTTGCAAGACTGGGTCCTATATTTGCATAGCATTTGAATGGGCTCATCTCTGGTTGGCCTCTAGATACTACTATAATCCATGTCTACTTTCTGTGGCACTCTGTCCCACTCTAGTGGAACCTACACCATGTAGGAGATTGATGTGTCTGCTGCAACCTTGGGTAAGAGCCAGCTCATTTTAAGTTCACGGAACACAAGCTCATACACTTAGCTCCTAAAGCCCACATGTTCAGTCCTACCCACCAGTGCTAAGAGTCTGTGAGTGTTATAGTACCACAAAAACAAATGCATCATCATAATTTACACCAGTTTATCAAAGAGCAGAATTGGCCCATTGAGTTAATTGCTACTGCAGTTACTTGAGAAATGCAAATACCAATAGGAAAAAGTAGGGAAAGAATGGAAAAAAGGTACCATAGCTGTGCTAGCATGTAGTTAATATCAAGTTGTGATATTGCTATAATATCTCCCTTATGAATGCATCGCAACATAGAATAAACTCTTCCATGTCCAGCAGCCGCAGGACTGGGAAGTTGCCGGATATTCAAATATTCTGGAGAATAGAGAGGTATACCTAGCAATGCATAACACTAAAGAAAAACAAGATTAGATACAGTAAACTCTCAAAATATGCTTTAACACAAGTTAGGCACAACTTGAAGCTGCTCTGTGGACCCTTTTCCCTAACTTCCCACAGCCTTGCGCCTGACAGCCACACAGCTGGAGGAAGCTGGGGGTCGGCATTTAGCTTGCTGAGCTGCCCACAAGCTAGAAGTCCCTTCTCTCTGCCTTCCCCCAGTCACTCAGCTCTCAGCCCCACAGCTCGGGGAAGGCAGTGGGAAAGGGCTTTTAGCTTGCCTAGCTTACAGCCACACCACTGGAGGAAGACAGGGTGAAGCAGCCAGGAAACCCCGGTGGGCTGGTATGTTCCCTGGATCCTGCAAGCCCCAGGGAGCCTGGAACCTGCAGCCTAGTTCCCTCTACCCCTCCCCCTCCCCCTCAACTTGCATGAAAATTTGAGTTACACAGGGGTTACAAGAACGCAATCCTCACATAACTCGAGGGTTTAGTGTATTAAGAAACAAACATAAATGTATGTAGAGTAATTTATTTACCAACAACAGTAGTATTGTACACTGTAAACTTAGTCTGTACTTCCTGTATTTATTTGTGTTTATTTTCACTATACTGTAGTTATGGAAAACACAACTAAAATTTACTTATTGTTAAAATGCTGGTTATTTGAGAATTATGGATGATAGAATGCCAGATATGAAAGAGTTTACTGTAACAGTCTAATCTGGCTTGATAAATTTTCTTTCATAATTCAGAAAGGAAATGATCTCATCATATCCTCACTCTAAATATTACTCTCGGACAGCCATACAGTCATTGTGAAACTGTTTGTGACAAATAATAAATCTTGTATATCAAAAGCCACCTTCAATGGGGAATATGCTGTAAATGAAATTAAAAGAAGACAGGCCATTAGCAGGTGTATGTGCATATCCCGCTGTTTAATTCCAACACCAAACACACAAAAGATTCAACAAAAATTGTATTTAATGACTTGCCTGTATTTAAGTACTTCCAGATTCAAGTAATGTAGTTCATAGCTGAATATGGCCCCTGTAAAAAGGTCCTTTTAACCCATAATACTTTGCTACATTATATATATACATTTTCACCCAGTTTTTGCCCAATTTTTTGGTGCCCCATTTTTTAGGGGTTCCTAGGTGCTTATTAACAGCAGAAAAAAATCTTGGCATAGTTCTTGTGTGTTAGCTGCTTGTATTTCATGTGCCTGTTCCTGTATGTTTTTTGTTCTGGTACTAATTTTCTCAAAAACTTCTTGTTGTGCTGTATAGTAACAGAGAGGAAGCCGTGCTAGTCTATACACTATCAAAACAAAAAGCAAAAAGCAGTCAAGTAGCACTTTAAAGACCTAATAAACTATTTTGCTAGTCTTTAAAGTGCTACTTGACTGCTTTTTGCTTTTTGTTTTGTTGTGCTGTGTGGATGATTCTATGATTTTATTGAACATTTTATCTATTGACCTAGAGATCAATTTATTTATTCATTTATCTACAGAACTATACGTATCTTATAACTGGAAGGGACTTTGAGAAGTCGTTGAGTCCAGTCCCCCGCCCTCTTTTCAAGAACGAACACCATCCCTGACATTTTTTTTAAACCTATTTGCTCCAGACCCCCAAAATGGCCCCCTGAAGGGCTGAGCTCACAACCCTGGGTTTATAAGCCCAATGCTCAAACCACTGAGCTAGCCCTCAAAAATAAGCCTACTCATGTTTAAGAAATATTGGGCTTGTCTACACTATCTCCCTACTTTGAAGGGAGGATGGTAAGTAGGGCGTTGGGAGTTCATTAATGAAGTGCTGCTTTACATTTGCAGCACTTACTTCATTAAGCAAATTCCCCCCTGCGGCAACTTCGAAGTGCCGGCTCGCGTCTAGCTGCGGCTCACCCGCCGGTAGTTTGAAGTGCTTGGGCAACTTCAAAGTCCCTTTACTCCTCAAAATTTTGAGGAGTAAGGGGACTTCGAAGTTGCCCAAGCACTTCGCAGTACCAGCGGGTGAGCCGTGGCTAGACGCAAGACGGCACTGCAAAGTTTACCACTTCGAAGTTGCACCACAGCACTTCATTAGTAAACTCCCAACACCCTACTTACCATCCTCCCTGCAAAGTAGGGAGCTAGTGTAGACACAGCCATTGTGTTTTTCTGTTCTCCTCTGGTGCTTCAAACAGTGCTGATGCTACTGCTCCTTCCTCCTTTTTGTGGAGGAAGAGAAGTGTATTCGAGTGTTCAGATGCCCAAGGATGCCTATCTTTCACTGCTTGCCTCTTCTGCTTTGTCTACCTAGGACTGATGCTTTAACAATGCTCTCATTCTTGTGGGGCCTTCATTGTTAACACAAACTCAAGCCCTTACAGTGCTACATGACTGCTTTTTTGTTTTGATAGAACACAGACTAACACAGCTGTCTCTCTGTCACGCCTCATTTCAATAAGATCCTTGAAGAGCCAGAGATTTGAACTGGGAGGCTAATAGGGAGAAAGCTATATGTGCCATTAGCAGACCAGCGAGGCAGATTTTAGTGGTAGGGCTGTGCCCCGTGACTAAAAGTCCTGCAGTATATCCAGTTTGTCGGCTTTTGTTCCCTCAGTCGGCAGAGGAGAACTGCCATCACAGCCCTGTTCACACCTGCACTTTAGGAAGGCAAACACTGTTTTCTGTTGTCAGGGCCGTGGGGAGGAGGTTTAGCACCTCTGACACAAAAGTTTTGTCGCTCAATTGTTGGTGTAGACACAGCTTGAATCATTCAGTACTCATGCTCATTGAGTTGCACTGTTTCAGCAGCCTATAATCTGTAGGGTGGGTGTGCTAGTGAAAACAGTCTAGAATCATTTTAAATTCTTTTCAGGGGTGAAAGGGAAGATCAGCAAAATCAACAGTTAAAGGAGAACTGTGTGAGGGGGAAGCTGAAGCAGTATACTAGGAGGAGAAGGGACAGGAAGGAGGGAAGAAAAACTGTAGTTAAGGAAAGCTGCACTCGCAGGAAAAGCCCTAAACCCACTAGGGTTAACAGCTGAAGCTGTGCCAACAAGGGAGGCTTGGGTAGCTGCAAGTAGTGTAGCTACATACCTTTGGCAGAGCTTCAAACCCAGACCAGAGGGCAGGCTATGAATCTTTAAATTCTTTGATCTACCAAGCAGCTCCCAGTGTACCACTAAAGTGCAGAGCCTGACCTAAAAGGCTAGAAAAATAAAAGAGCAAGTGGACTAGAAGATATTATTAATTGAAGCTTATTAGACTTATTAGAAACTAAAAATATATATAGTTGAAATCTTTTGCAATTTATTGCTTGGTGCCCATTTATAACAGCTTAACATTTCAGAAAGAAGTTTTAGACTCAAGTCCGATTTATAAACAAAGCAATGTAAAGACCCATTTCAGGGTTGGCTTCGTGTGTTGATTTTGCCAAATTCAAGTCATTTTGAAAATGCCTGGTCTAGCGGGGATACCCGGCTTCAGCAATACTATTTTTAAAAAAATCTCTTAGGGATCAGCATAAGGTCAGATTCACAGTGAATTTGATTACTCTTTATTTACTGTGACCAGTCAACAGAACAGAAAGAAGAAATACATTTAGGATTGTCTAGACAGTCAGAAATAGCTGCAGTAAGTGACAGGTGCAGGGGAAACTGCAGAAATGGGAACAATGCCGTCAAAGTAATTAGTCAAAACAATAGCCTCCTTTCACTATCTTCCTTACTCTGGAAAAGAAAACTGAACAGCCTCCAGACAGCCAAAATTCACACAGACTTTGCAGATCTCTAGTTAGAGATAGCTAGTTCCTATAATCTAGTTCTTACAACACAGGAAGATGCCTGATTGTTTTCATAAAGTCTGAGGTCCTGCACATAAAGAATATTCTCAACAAAACGTCGTGAGATGTGTAGGTGTTAAGGAGAGGTCATCAAGGCTTAACGTCCCTTTCCCCACACCTGAAGCTAGCAAATAAGCCTTTAAAAATGTCTTTTTTTTTCCCAAAGCTTGAGTTGAAAAGCCCAGCCCTAGGTCTCTTTGGCTACGTCTACACGTGCACGCTACTTCGAAGTAGCCTATTTCGATGTGGCGACATCGAAATAGCGTCTACACGTCCTGCAGGGCCGGCAACGTCGATGTTCAACTTCGACGTTGCGCAGCCCAACATCGAAATAGGCACAGCGAGGGAACATCTACACACCAAAGTAGCACACATCAAAATAGGGATGCCAGGCACAGCTGCAGACAGGGTCACAGGGCGGACTAGCGCTTCTGGGGCAACAGCTAGCCGCTCCCTTAAAGGGCCCCTCCCAGACACACTCAGCCTGCACAGCACAAGGTCTGAGGAGCCATAGGCACACAGACCCCGGGCGCCGCAGTCATGGACCCCCAGCAGCAGCAGCAGCTAGAGGTCCACCCACCCCTCCTGGCAGGAGCAGGGCTTGCCCTGCTCCGTGCCATGCGGGAGGCAGCTGAGCACCTCCTTGCCCCAGGGGAGGAGATGCCCCCAGGGCAGCAGGGCTCAACCCCTACCCCTGCAGCACCCCGCCCTACCCCCCGCCTCACACGCCGGCGGCTGTGGAGCTACCCCACCAGCACCGACTGGTGGGAGTGGCTGGTGCTTGGGGAGTGGGACGACGACCACTGGCTCAGGAACTTCAGGATGACCCGGCAGACATTCCTGGAGCTGTGCCAGTGGCTCACCCCCGCACTCAGGCACCAGGACACTGCCATGCGGCGTGCCCTCACAGTGCAGAAACGGGTCGGCATCGCTGTCTGGAAGCTGGCCACTCCGGACAGCTACCGATCCGTGGGGCAGCAGTTTGGTGTCGGCAAGGCCACCGTCAGGGCTGTCTTCATGGAGGTAAGCGAACCCACGGGGGGAGGGCAGGGCAGGGGAGGGGAGGCCAGGGCAGGGCAGGGCAGGGCAGGGGGGCCAGAGCAGGGCAGGGCAGGGCAGGGCAGGGCAGGGCCACACACACCCTGCTCACCCCTCATTGGTGCTGTCCCATGTGCTTTCTCTGCAGGTTGTGCGTGCCATCAACGCCATGCTCCTGCACAGGCTCATGAGGCTGGGGGACCCAGATGCCACCATCGCCGCCTTTGCCACCCTGGGCTTCCACAACTGCTTCGGGGCTCTGGATGGGACTCACATCCCCATCCGCGCCCCGCATCACAGTGGCGGACGATACCTCAATCGCAAGGGCTACCATTCTGTCGTCCTGCAGGCCTTGGTGGACAGCCGGGGACGTTTCCAGGACATTTACGTGGGCTGGCCTGGCAGCACCCACGACGCCCGGGTTTTCCGGAACTCGGGCCTGTGCCGCCGGCTGGAGGCGGGGACCTACATCCCCCAGCGGGAGATCCCTCTGGGGGACACCACCATGCCCTTCTGCGTCATCGCAGATGCGGCATACCCCCTCCGGCCGTGGCTCATGCACCCCTACATGGGCCATCTCTCCGCTAGCCAGGAGTGCTTCAACGAGCGCTTGAACCACGCGCGCCAGGTGGTGGAGCGCTCATTTGGCCGCCTGAAGGGACGCTGGAGATGTCTCCTGACCCGCCTGGATGCGGGCCCCAACAACATCCCCCAGATTGTGGGTGCCTGCTGCGCCCTGCACAATTTGGTCGAGAGCAAGGGGGAGACCTTTTTCCAGGGCTGGGCTGCGGAGGCTGCCAGGGCACACGTCCAGCCACCTGCTGCCCCCAGTCGGCAGGTGGACCCCTAGGGGACCCGGGTCCGGGAGGCCCCGCGGGCCCACTTCGATGAACAGGCCACGGGGTGAACTCTGCCCAGGCCCCCTACTGCCCGCCCCTTCCTCCCCCACACTCCTGCCCCAACGCCCACACCATGGAGCACCCCACCGCCCCCCCCACCCCACTTGTCCTGGACAAGTGACAGCACGCACTTGTGGCTGAACGTAAACTTTTTTTTTTCTTTCTGAAACTTTTTTTTTCTTTCCAAAACTTTTGTTTTTTTTTATGTAAATAAATATGTGAACCACAAACCAAAAACTAGGTACAAACGTTCAACAAAAGCAATATGTACAAAAATAAAACTATACAAAGAAACAACTGTCCGCCATAATAAAAAGAAAACCAGGGAGGATAAAGGGGAGAACTATTTACATGGGGCGGATGGGGCAAACGGGGGGCCGAAAACAACAGGGTCCAACTATATACAAGGGGGGGGGCCACGTCCGGGGCCCCTCGCCCCTATAGCCCGGCACTGGGCGTTGCTGGCCGGGAGCCCCGCCGCGCTCGCAGCCTGGTCCGTGGCTGGGTGGGAGCGGGCTGGACCGGAAGGTACGGTGGCCGGCGAGTGTCAGGTGGCTCCAGGGGTCCCTCGGCGCTCCGGCCCTCGGCGGTGGGTGGCGGGGCGACGGCAGACGGGACGGCGACGGGCGGAGCAGCTGGTGGTGGGGCTGCAGGAGCAGGCAGGGTGGGCAATGTTGCGGCCGGCGCGGCATGGGGGGCCAGGTAGTCCACCAGGCGATTAAATGTGTCCATGTAGGCCCCCCATGCCTCCTGGCGCCAGGCCAGCGCCCGCTCCTGCAGCTGGAGGTGCTGCTCCGCGACCTCCAGCTGCCGACGGTGGATGGCCAGCAGCTGGGGGTCCGTCGCCGTCGGCGGATGGAGGCGCGGGGTCCGCCGTCTAGCCCGCCATGGGGCCGGTTGGTCCTCGGCCGAGGGGCTGCCCTGGAGCGATGGTCCCGGTGGGCTCTCTGGGACGACTGACGCCTCTCCGGCGCTCTCTTCCGGTCCTTCTGATGGTGCAGGTGCAGGACACAGGAGAGGAGGGGGGGAAGAAGAATGGAGACAGGCGTTAGTGTGGGCCCCGAGCCGTGGCCTTTGTCCCCCCAGCCCTGTGCTGCAGGTTCCCCATCCCCGTCCCCGGGAGATGCTGCTGTGATGGATGGGGTTCAGGGGTCCCCCTGCCCTGCACCCCGTCCCCTGGTGGGAGCGACTCTCACTTCACCCCGCAGGGTCTGAGAGCAGGAGAGGTTTCTTAGGCCACAGATGCCCAGTTTCTGCCAGGAGTGACAGCACCAGCTGTCGGAAGAGACAGTCCTTCCAACCCGTCGTGGGGAGAAGACCCCAAGGGGTGCCCCTCGGGGATGCAGCTTTCCCCCTCCTCAGGCTGGCTGCCTTCCAGCTCTCCCTTCCCCTAGCCTCTACCTGTGGGCCCCGCCCTCGCCCCCCAATTCCAAGCCAGCTCGGCTCCTCCCTCCTGTTTGTTCAGGGCAGAGGTGTCACCTGCCAGCTGTAGCCCCAGGATCCTCCTTTGCCCCTGGGAGCTATTCAGCTCTTGTTGCTCATATGTAGCCTGAGTGTCCCTTTGGCACTCCCCCAACTCCATCACATGCTGCTGCTGCGGGGTGTCCCACCCCCTCCTCCCGGGGGCCCCTCGAGGTTCCGCTCCCCCCTGGCCCGGGGATGGGGCATGGCACTGTCATGCGGGGTGGGCGGGGGCAGGGGCTGATGGATGCAGTGCTGTGAGGGCCATGGCCCTGGTGTCCTTGTGGCCATGGCCATGTGAGCATGTGGGGGGCCCTGGACACATATCTATTACCCCCGTCCCTCAAGCCCAGGGGTGTCCACCAGAGGGGGGTACCTACCTGTCGGTCCGCTCCCACGGTCCGGAGATCCCCGGGGACAGAGGCCCTGCTGCTGCTCCGGGATGGCAGGAGGAGGATCTGCAGGCTTGATTCTGCGGAGGAGGAGCCCCCACCCTCCTCCTCCTCCTCCTCCTGCCGCGATGTCCCGGGGGTGGCCTCCAGGGGGGGCCCCCGGGGTGCGGGGCTTGCCTCCAGGGCGGACTCCGGCTGCAAGGCCTGCTGGGGCTCGTCAGCCGAGGTGTCAAGGGTGGCCGGAGGGGAGGAGGTGTGCCGGGAGCCCAGGATGTCCCTGAGCTCCCTGTAAAAGGGGCAAGTGACAGGGGCGGCCCCAGATCGGCTGGCCGCATCCCGGGCCCGGGAGTAACCCTGCCGCAGCTCCTTGACCTTACTCCTGACGTGGTCAGGAGTGCGGGCAGGGTGACCCCGGGCAGCCAGGCCGTCGGCCAGCCGAGCGAACACATCCGCGTTCCGCCTCTTGCTCCCCATTACCTGGAGCACCTCCTCCTCGCTCCAGAGCCCCAGCAGGTCCCGCAGCTCGGCCTCCGTCCAGGAGGGGCCCCGCTGCCGCTTCCCAGCCTGGCTGCCCTTCTGGCTGGGCTGGCTGCCCTGGCTCCCCTTGGGCGGGGTCCCCTGGGGGCGCTGGGGGGGGCTGCCGGGCAGCCATCGCAGCTCTGTGGGGCTGAGGGTGGTGCAGGCTGTCCGCGTGTGCAGGCTGCAGCCTGCACGTTCCCTCAGCTTCCTGCAGAGGAAGGGAGGGGGAGGGGACCTTTAAGGGGCCGCTCCACGCGGCCAGCAGTGAGCTGAGGGGCTGGAGAGAGCGTCTCTCAGCCCCCCAGCTGATGGCCGCCATGGAGGACCCGGCAATTTCGACGTTGCGGGACGCGGATCGTCTACACGGTCCCTACTTCAACGTTTAACGTCAAAGTAGGGCGCTATTCCGATCCCATCATGAGGTTCGGGACTTCGACGTCTCGCCGCCTAACGTCGAAGTTAACTTCGAAATAGCACCCGACGCGTGTAGCCGCGACGGGCGCTATTTCGAAGTTAGTGCCGCTACTTCGAAGTAGCGTGCACATGTAGACACAGCTTTTGAGTGACAAATAATGAGACATGCTCAGTCTCTATTATTTTACTTCTCAGAGAATGGGTACAGAAGAGATGCTTACTCTTTCAAGTCAAGCTCTGTGTGTTCTATGTCCTCAAAACGATGTTCCCATGGCAGAGATGTGCACAATTTGACAACATTCAATTATGTTAAATAATCTTAAAATAGAATGAGAAAAACATGCAGTGCTGTTTTTGGAGTTGTTTGACAGAGCTTTTCCATAGCATGGCTCTTCTGATTTTTGTTTTGTTTTTTCCAGTGTGGGATGCATTAGCTCATGCTTTAATGGACCTGTGGTCATTTTTGCTTCCATAGCCAAGTGTACACAAGAGTTGCAAACTCTATTCCCTCACGCATGGGTGGCCAGCTTCCCTTTATTATCTGGTGCCAAATAGAAGCTGGAAAGGAGTGGTGACTGGTGTGGTAGGACAGATCTATAATCAGCACTCTGCCAAGGAGCTTTCCTAACCCATAAAAGGGATGCCACTACTGGGGTGCAGGCCTGGCCAGGGAAGCCAAAAGCAGCACTATGGACCCTTCAACAGGCTCCACTGCCAGAGTTGTTATTAGAGATGCTGAAAAAAAACAAGTCAGAACATGTTTTTAAACATATAGCTAAGATAATTGGAAATACACATCTCCAAGGACCTGTAGTCCAGTCCCCTGCCTTCTCAGCAGGACCAAGCACCATGCCTAGCATCTATTTGCCACAATCCCTAAATGGGCTCCTTAAGGACTGAGCTCACAACCCTGGGTTTAGGAAGCCAATGCTCAAACCACTGAGCTACCCCCTCCCCTGGCTACAGAAAAGAAGGCCTCCAAGTGTCAGAACTGAGATACTCTTCATTTGTTCATTTTCTTTCAGGTTTCATTTTTTTTTCTCCTCTCGCCCTTCTTTCTCCCCCTTCCTGCACCAGTTCTTCCACTTTTCTTCCTCCTGCACAGTCAGGACTGTGCAGAGGTCAAAATGCAGGACGGCATTTGCAGGAAGCCAAAACCAAAATTCAAAAAAGAAAAAACTCAACTCCAAAAATGCTAATAAAAAAAAATCAGTGTTCACAAAAAAAAATTGAATGAAAAATGTAAAATCATCAATTTTTGGAAAAGAAATGATTTTTTCAATTAAAAAAAATCTTATACCCCCTGCTCCATCCATTAGGGTGAACTGGGCCCACTGTCTATAAGTAGGCCACCAGAGACTGAGTAGTGTGCATTTTCAGCAGCTGGCTTGCCACATATTTTTTATAACAATGTGCTGAGTTATGATTCAAGATGTTCAAGCAGTTAACCGGTGGAGACCAGAGCAGCCCCTATCTGCAGCAAGCCTGACTAAGGTACACCTTTGGTGCAGGCTCTCCAGGCTGGCCGGAGCAGCCCTGGTCCACGGCAGCCCCAAGCACACCATGAGCAGGAATGTTCCAGCCTGGAACTGCCCCCACCCATGGCAGGTGAGCTGCTCCTGAAGCAGCCTCCCATACGCCCTCCCCCATTTAATTGTTTAATCTTAAAGTTTAACTGGTTAATTAATTAAACAGTATTTTACATCCCTAGCTTTGATACTACAGATAAAAACATATAAAATCATATAGATCTCAAGACTTCCTCAGTATGTACATGGAACCATCTCAGTTTTATTCCTACTTGCCAACCCAATACTCCCATTGTCTTCCTGCTCCTTCAGCTTCTATTGTCTCCCCACCCTCCCATCCACTCTCAACTATCCTAACTATTTGTCAAGCGGTATATATCAAAAACATGATATTGCACAAGATAGTGGAGTAAAAGCATGCCTGAAAGGGGTGCTGTAATTGAGCCAAAAGAAATTGCAGAGGATTTAAGTATGTTGTTGACATTCAAATTATAGTTTCCAATTTCATTAATTTTTTCTAATAGAGGAGAAGAAATTTTAAGCACAATAGCTGTAACCATAACTTCACTTACGTGAGGGGTTATGCATTCTGAAGGCTGCCAGGAACATGTTTCGACTGTTGCATTTTTGGGATTACATACTGCTGCTCATACTCCAGTATTTGACTTTCACCACTATGTGGCACAAATTAGTATCTTATGTTGCAGTTCAGTGTAGAGTGGATGAGAATGAGCTTTTTATGTAAATATATGTAAAAAAACCCCTTTGGGGCCTGCCGCCCTCCTGAAATTTTTGAAACACAAAGAGCTACATCGGGGTGGGGAACCGAGGGGCCAAGATTCAGCCTTCAGTTTACCTACTCCAAGTCTACACTAGACCTTAAAATCGACTGTAGATACATAATTCCAGATATGGCTATTGCGAAGCTGGAATCGACTTATCTACAATCGACTTACCTGGCCATCCTCACTGTGGGAATTGAGGAGTACGGGGATCAACTCTCAACCCCTGACAGTTCAATTTCATGCATCACCACTAGGCATGCAAAATCGAACCTTGCAGGATCAACCCTGACTTTCCAGGATGAATGTTCCAGGATGAACACATGTCCTCAGATCCAGACTGCAGCAAGCCTCAGCTCCTCCTTCCCCCTGCCCCACTGGATTGTGACTGCCAGAAGACCTGAGTCTCCTGTACCCTCACAAGGGAGCTAAAGCCACCCAGGCCCTCACCCATCCCTCATGCAGCCTGTGAGCCCACATTTTTTTTTTGTTTCGTGAGGTGGTAGAAGCCAGGTCAGCGAAGTTTTTTGGTGGCAGCAGGGGGCGTTACTTATTGGGAGCCAAGTCAGTGAGAAGGTTTTTTTAACTTTATATTATTTTGTTTTGCTTGTGAGAAGCCAGGTCAGAAGGTATGCGCTCTTTTGGTTTTTGCTTCTCACTTGCACGTGGCCAACCGAATAAAGGCGCCCCACCCCTGAGCTATGCCCTTACGTTCTCTTGCTGCCAACATGCTCCCTATGTTGGCTCTCTATCAACTGTGCTTTTTGCTGCATGGTGCAAGAACCTAAGGACGGGATCTGGCTAACTCCAAAGAGTGCAAATTAGGCCCGTTTGAGAGCGCTGGAGGTGGGAGACATAAAGGCAGACAGGTAGGGCTGCCAAGTGTTTGGTTTTCTACCAGAAAAATCTTATTAAAAGGGGACTTAGCAGTGTCCAGTCAGCCATGCGCATCAGGTATTAGAAATCCAGTTACTGGATAAATCACAATCTGACTCCCTGCCAAGAGGGCAGGAAGAAAAGCAGTTGATGCTGCTGTGACCTGCAGGAGCTGCTCTCTGTTCAGTTGCTGAGGGACAGAATTGGCTGGCTGGGTCCTGGACCCAGCTCCAGCCTCTTCAGCAGAGAATTAGGCACTAGCCCTAACACTGCCTGGAAGGGGGGATCCTGACCAATCCACCCTCCTGTGCCCCAAGCCCAGCCCTTCACTCTAGGGGTCAACCCCTGCCATCCTATAGTGCTTCTGCTCCCGCCTCTCACTCCCCACCTCTGAATCCCCAACCTTTTTGGGGACCAACCCCTCCTCCACACTGCTGGAATCCAATTGGTTGGGCGGGCAGAAACTATGTCAGTTCTTCCCAGCCTGGGAGTGAGCCAGGACAGGGCCTGGGGGAAAGGGCACAGGGCAGGATTTGTCTGGTGTCTGCCAGTTAGAAATTTCCTCATTTTTAATTAAAAAACAAACAAAAAAACTAATGACATGTAAAAACCTATGCTGTTCAAGAGACAGGACGAACTAACATCGAGCAGATCATCAGATGGTGTAAATTGTGAGTAAATTTACGTCAGCAGAGGCTCTGCCTGAAGCTGCTTTATATAATAATTCTGAGGTATCACACGAAATAGAAAAGGTTAATTAAATACAATCGCCAAGTGATTTGTACATTTCATTATTTGCTCAGTCACGAAGTCTTACATTTCTACTGCTAAAATGGGATACATTTTGCAAACAGCTGAGGAGGCTGTGGAAAGAGCAAGAAACAGAATGGACAATTTAATCCATCGTCCTCTTTACACCATGCCCCTTTAGGGTGTAAATGGAGTGTTACAGATATAAATATACCTGATTTTTACAATGAAAATGCTCTTTCACTGCTTATGATGAAATTCCAACAAGAAAAGAGTAAGAAAATAAAACAAAGAAGAGAGGAAAAACATTTTCATAGCAAAAAATGTCCTGGTTCCTTCAAATACATACATTACACAGAAGGGACCTTGAAAGGTCATGGAGTTCTTCCCCTAACTTCACAAGACAATCACCATCCCTGATAATTTTTCTTTTTTAAATAAAGTCTAATCTGCCCCAGGCCCTTGAAAGGCCCCCTCAAGGATTGCGCTCATAATCCTTTGTTTATAAACCCACCGCTCCAACCACTGAGCTACCCCCACCCCCAATAAGAAGCTTCCTCTTTTATTAAATTAAAATTGTAATTGTATAAAAATAAATCCTGAATTTTACCTAATTAATGTGGTATTGTTTATTCTCTCAATGTAAGGTTTTTACCAATTACATTTGGAACAGGTAAGCAATATAACAAGTTTTCAGTTCAAGCTCTTTTACAGCATAGCCATCAGATTAGCCAGATACATAGAAATAACTCGCCAATTAATTTTTTCAAGTTAGCAATAAGCTATACAACTAACTTTATTTGTAAATTACAAAACCTAGCATTGATATAAGCTTTGTTCTTGATATGAAATGGCATGTCATGGAAACAATTTGATCTGTTTAGCTCATATAACGAAACCTGAGGCAACATCATTTCCAGAAACAGAACTTAGAGGACTTTAAAATAATGCAGCAAATTCTTTCCATAACTAAAGTGAGGTAATAAAGCAGGGTAATGTTGAAAGTACTGGAGGTTTTGACCTTTTAAAAGAACCCTTTCCAAGTCAATAAAACCTTACACTAGACGAGCATTCTATTCCAGAAGTATTAAACTTTCTTTAAAGGCTGACATTCATCATTTAAAGCTCACTTAGGCCAGAGAGAAACAAATACTGTAATATTTAAATGCCTTGATGCCATTCCAGGAGAGAAAACAGTTTGTATTTATGGGACAAGAGAAATATATTGAAACCATTTCTTCCATGATCCAGTTTTATTATCATGGGGATGCTGGATAATAAAAAGCGCTGGATATCCAGGTGGGGCAGGCATCCAGCCTAGCTCTTCCCACACCCAGCCAGGCAACAGGCACCTGGGCCTGATCTGATAGTCCTGGCCAGGTAGCTGGACTGCTCTGCCAGCCCCAGCTAGGTAGCTGGCCCTGTGGCAGCTGGCCCCAGCTAGTCAACTGGACTATGGCATGCTGGCTAATGGAATGTGCTAGTTACCTGGATTCTGAATAACTAAGCTTTTACGAGAACAACAAGAAGTCCTGGAAACTATATATATTACTTCTGTCATAGGATGTGAACCTGTGTTGTGGTGCTAAATTCCTATTCAGGTTATCTAAGCAACATACCTACTTTCTCCCATGGTTTCAATTCAATTAAATACTTTTCACATCTCCTTGCGAACCACAAGAGACAGTTAAAATCTTTGCATACATATGTTGGACCAAACTAATTTGTGGTGTAAATTATTTGAAGTCGAGAACGAATTTAGCCCTTTACATTGAAGAGATTTCCCTCAGCAAAGAATAAAATCTGAACGAGCATATACAGTTCAATTAAAAGCTATTTCACAGTAGCTAAAGTGCAGTCTCCATGCGTTAGTTAATCAGATTCAAAATGAACATTGTATTTCTCTGACAAAGGTCTCTGTGGCATACCATTAGTTTAAGCTTTTTAATAATCGCATACAATTTCCATTAGTAGTTATCAGAACAACTCATGCATCTCCTATAAGTATTAAATGATATTGTATGACAGCAGATGGCATCATTTAGTTATTTTTAACTGTGGTGCTTGAACTGTTTACAGGATAGCATAATTTGGTTTTGGAAGGTTGGCAGATGTGATGTCAAACAGTTGTTCTGGTCCAACAAAAAGATACGCATCATAAAACAAGAAAAAAGTGATTAAATCATCTCATTGGCTTACCTATGGTTCAACTTCACAAAACCCTTACAATACATATTATTTATCTCAGTGACAGCTGACATTCCTTGATGCATACACATTCTCATCCCATAAGTGAGCCCCCTCAAAGCCACCACGTCATCACATTCATATCTTGACATGATCAATTTGAGTAATGTGCTTTACCAAAAAATAGTAGAAAAAAGCTGCATGTGAGTGATAATTTATGGTCTCCTTTTCCCATCTGCTCCCACTGGGATCATTAACCATTCAATCAAATAAATCTAAATTGCTTTATAATACTACATTTAAACTGCCAGTTTCTAAGTAATTTTCTTTAGAAATGTTCATAACACGAAGCACAGGAAATCATGTACTACTGAAGCGTGTTTTTGAATTTTGTAAGCCCCAAATGGAATAGAGACCAATCTTTGCAAAACGAGAAAAAAAAATGTGAAACTTTGGGAATTAAAAATTATACTGGTTCAGATTTGAAGCAACAACTGTAATTCACATAATGGTATGAAACTGTCTCAATTCTATGTATTTATTCATCATAAGAGGGGGGAAATAACTGTCCTTAAAATAAGGAACTGGAGACTACGGCAGCCTCACAAGTGGCTGAAAAACAAGATCTGCTGATATGTTGTTCAACTTATCTTTTTGTAACTTCCCTCTCGGAACTTGACAAAAATGAAATGGAAAAAAAAAAGCCAAAAGCCAAAAACCAACACACATTTTGTGTCTTTTCATGATGATTAAATTTTGAAAACAGGAGCTATAAAAACAGACTGTTCACTGCACAGTTTCAAACTGTTTTAAAAGTAGTGGGGATTTAGAGAACGGAATGAACTGAGCTATTGCTTTGGATCAGAATGTTTTTGCTATTCTTCTACAAGTGCACGGTGTCTGGGATCTCCCTCTATACATAATAAAGTTATATCTTTCCAGCATTCTGTTATATTTTCTGCATAGTCATACCGCAAAATGAACAGGGTGCTTGCTGGGTGCATTTAGCACAGGACTGTTTTCCGATACCTCTGCTGGAGCTTGCAAGATTTGTTAGAGTTCTGAGACAACAGCCTTGGTAAGTGTTGTGTTATAAGATTCCCCCCAGACATTTCTGAGGGTATATCTACACAACAGCCTTATTCCAAAATAAGCTATTCGACAATAGTTTTTTTATTTCAAAATAATGCTGCCACACACAAAAATGCATTTCGAAATAGCACTTAGCAATTTTGAAATAGTGTCTACACACAGAGCTTATTTCAAAAAAGAGCCATTGGACACAGTATGGCTTATTTCAAAATAGGCTCTATCCCCCGTCTACACAGCCTCTGTTTCGCAATAGCTAATTCAAAATAGGTGTTATTCCTCATGGAATGAGGTTTACCTATTTTGAAATAAGCCAACCACTATTTTTAAATTGTTTCAAAATGGTGATTGTGTCCTGTAGATGCTAGGATAGTTATTGCAAAATATTGCCTGTTATTTCAAAATAACCTTGCTGTGGAGACCTACCCTGAATGTCTGGCTACTTAGTTTGCTGTTGATGACTCATAAGCTAGGTCTGCACTACGGACCTATAGTCAGCATAACTATATCACTCAGGGGTGTGAAAAATCTACAGAGTAGCATAGTTATTCAAATCTAACACCCTGTGCTAACAGAGCTGTTTTGACAGGTGAGCTTCTCCTGTCACCATACTTACTGCCTTTTGGGGAGGTTAAATAACTTCAGTAAACCCTCGATTTACACAGAGGTTGCATCCTGGGCAACTTCCACATAAATCCAATTTTGTGTAAATGGGGGGAGGGGTCTCCGGAATCCCCCTGGTTGGGGGAAGCGGGCAGCTGGAGCCTGTGCTGCAGCCAGCAGCTTGGGTTCCCCCAGCAGGCAGTCGGGGACTGGGCTGGGGTGGAGCGGAGTGCCTCCTGCTCCAGCCACTGGCCATGCAGAGCAGCCATGGCACACCTGCCACTACCCCGCTGCAGCAGGCTTGGCCTTGGGTCTGCTTGGGTCACGGAAGCTCCATCCACAGAGCTGGAGCCCTGGGCAGCTCCAGCCCTGGCATGGCTTGGCCCCAGGCAGCTCCAGCCATGCCTGCCCCTCTCCGCCCCCAGCATTGCAGTGCTGGGCAGACGTAAGGTAGGAGCTGCCTCCTAAGGAACCCCTGAGCTGGCCGGCAGCATGAGGGTAAGCAGCAAGGCGGGTACAGGAAAGTAGGGCCCCCCACCCCGATTCAACTTGCATTAATATAAAAAGTGTAAGTCAATTCCATGCAAAGCAGGGGTCTACTGCATACTGACATGAGACGCTCGCCCTTCAGCCCAGTAGCATCTTCACGTAAGTGCTACAGTGGTGCAGGGGTATGTGAAGAAAAGCCTTTAGTCCTTGCTCATCAGGAATGGTTGAGATATTATTGAGAGTTTCTGCTGTCTACAGCCTGTATGCTAACACTCGCCAGGCTTTCACTCCTGGTTCTAAGTACTTCTACTTTCAACCTGAGCAAATTCTCTCTCAATCACCAGTCCCACAAACAGATATTCTAGGACAGACTATCACCCACCAGGAGTTCCACTGCAATTAATACTGCCTGGATGAGTGAGGATTCACACTTATTTGCAGCAGAGGAGCCTCCATAAGATCAAATTTAAGATGAATTAGTTTCCAATCTATAGACTTCTGATTTGTCTTTTTCCCCCCAAACATGGGGCTCCACTGAGCTTTAATCTCTTATTTCAGTAACTGAACTTTTTGATCTAATTTATTTTTTGCCCCCCTGAAATGAAGAGAAGCTTATCATTTTTCTCCAATAAAGGACTTGAATGCCTCCCATTTCATCGCCCAAGAAGATTCAGATTATAACACCGACCTGTATGTGGTGTCAGACAGGTAAGTGTGTTAGTCTAACATCAAAAACAACAAGCAGTCCTGTGGCACCTTAGCAACTGGTCCTGAGCTTTTGCGGGTAATACTCACTTCATAACCCAACTGATGAACAGGGTGTTACCCGCAAAAGCACATGACCTAATAAATCTGTTAGTTGCTAAGATGCCACAGGACTATCTGGAACCTCTATGTGGTTCTTTAATGTCATCTCTGCATGCACAAGTGAAGGGACTAGTTACTGGGTAGGTATTTAATAGTAGTTGTATTCATTGTCTTGTATGTCTTCTGCCTGTTATGAGATCTTTAATTAAGATTTAATTATGAAAACTATCGAAGTAAAATATGTTTCCACAAGTTATGGATTTCAACACAACAATGATAAGTATTAAACGGAGTATCAAACACAAGTAGTGGAATTAAGAATTAAAATAAATTTTATCTACTCAGGACTGCACCGGAAATATGCTTTTCCAGCCACTTTCAGAGGATGCTGTTATACTCCTGAAAGACAAGCTAGAACTAGGGTAGGCAAATTTTTGGCCTGAGAGCCACATCTTGGAATGGAAATTGTATGGAGGATCCTGAATGTCCACAAAATTGGAGTGCAGGAGAAGCTGAGGGCTCCAGATGAGGGTGGGTGCTCTGGAGTAGAGCCACAAAGAGTTCAGGATGTGGGAGGGTGCTCCAGGCTGAGTCCAAGGGGTTCAGAGGTTGGGAGAGGGCTCCTCGCTCAGGCAGAGTATTAGGGTGCGTGGGACAGCTCTGGCTGCGGGTGCAGGCTCTGGGAAGGGAATGATGTGTTTAGGGTGCTGGACTGGGATCAAAGGTTTCAGAGGGAAGGGAGACAATTATGGCTGGAGTAAGGGATTGGCGTGAAGGTGTGGGGGCCCAGGTGTACATGATCCAGGGGGCACTTATCTGAAGAGGCTCCTGGCTACAGCAGCTCATTCCTTCTCTGACTCCTGTGAACTGTCCCATGTGCAGGCACCAGCCCACAGCTCCCACTGGCTGTGGCTATCAGCCAATAGGAGCTACATGGCCAGCACTGGTGGGGGTAGGGGATGAGTGTAGTGTGGGGAGACTCCTGGTTGGCCCTTTTTCCAGGAGCCACATTTGAGCAGGACAAGGCAAGCCCCTAACTCCGTCCCCCAGCTGGAGCACAGGAGCAGGTCAAACTCCTGACCCTGCTCCCCAGTGGTAGCTCGAGGGACCAATTAAAAGGTCTGGTGAGCTGGATCCAGCCAGTGGGCCCCAGCACGCCCACCACTGAGCTAAGATGTCTGAAAACAAAATGACTAAACCTCCAGGATTTTTTTTATAGCCATACTAACTTACAGAACTCTCTTGGGCGAGGGGTTCCTGCAGAGGTTCATCATTATACAAAGACTATCAGCACTTTGAGTGTTTCTTGCTGGTTAGTCTGATGACCTATTCAGATTTTTCCCCCTCCAAACTGATAGAAATGGGGATTTAACTCCCCTTTTTATCCACAGTTGAATGAATGGTTCTGTCAACTTCCCCCTACGGCAAAGCCAACCTGCCAGAACCCAGAATTGGAGAGACCATGTCAAAGATACAAGGTAGTGTTCAGACACATTTAAACGATGTATCTTCTCATCAGTCAAGTTTAATGGAGCTACTGTGCCAAAAAGTAACAGATAAAGATTATAAATTTAACTCAGCCCACTGACCAGCCAGCCATGAGAAGTCATCCGCATTGGGTAGGTATCGCTACCATCACAACTGTAACCAAGCGAGGCAGTTAGCACAAAGAGCTATATCACTTTTCAGCAGCTCCCAAAGCAGGCTGTGCATGAGGACCAGCAGTAGATTTGCCAAGCTCTGGGCCCAGAGCTGAAGTCCAAGCTCCACAGCCCCCTTCAGGGGTGGCAGGGCTCAGATTTCAGCTCCTCTCCCCGAAGTCAGGCAGCAGAGCTCAGGCTCAGGCTCTGGCCCCTTGTTCCCTCCACTTGTTGTCAGAAGGGGATTGCAGTGCAATGAAGTTTAAGAACCACTGACTTAGGTGCTTTGGGGAAGGTTCACACTTGATCAGTGATTCTTCTTATTTTTTTTGGCCTGCAGCCTACGCTGCTCAATGCAAATCTTCCTGCGAACAACCAGCCAATCACCCATGATGACGAAGTGCATCCACTTACCTCAAAATACCTTAAATACTAACTTATTCATATTAGGAGCATAAAAATATAAATACGCAGCTATGACATAAGGCGGGGGGTGTACATTTAGATCTTATTACGTGTATCATGTTAGTTTACCAAACTTCGTTTTAAATAAAGTAAACATTTTAATTTATATCCAAAACAAAAGGTTTCAACATCGTCTTTATTTACAGCAGGGATGGGAAATCCTTTCTGGGTGGGGGCCACGCAAAAGTGAGAAGCGAAAGAAAGAAACCACAAAACCTCAACCCTCACTGATGCGGCTGCTGACCGAGACACCTCACTCCCCTCCTGCTATAGCCCCATTGTGTGGAGGTGGCACAGGGGAGGACAGAGGCTCAGGAGTGGGCTGCGGGTAAGAATGCAAGGTGTGGGCAGGAGGGAGAGTGCAGGAGGGGGTTGTGAGGTCTAGCAGAAAGGGAAAGAGGGAAGGTGCAAGAGCAGGGTGGAATGCGGGATCTGGGCAGAAGGAAAGGTACACAAGCAGGGTGGGGGTGGAGGGTCTCAGTAAGAAGAGGATGCATGCAGGATCTGGGCATGAGGGGGATGGGAGAAGCTTACCTGGCTCCACACTGTTCCCATTGGCCATGATTCTGGGAGCAGAGGGGAAAGCCTCCAGGTGAGCATTTTCCTGTGCTGTCATCCCCTCCAGCCCCCACAACGGAGGGGAGTGGCAGCACGTGGAGTCACTTTCTCCCCCCATGAGCTTGATCCAGCCCATGAGGCTCAGCCCTCACCGCCCCCTCACAACCCGCAATGGGAAGATGGCACTCCAGCCATGCAGGGCAGAGCCGCAGGGTGGGAACACCAATGCGGGCTCCCCACTGAAGAAGTGGGGGGCGAGCCCCGAGCCAGCATCCAACCTGCCAAATGGACTGCAGGCCACACGTTGAGAACCACTGCACTAGGGGGAAAAAAATCAAGCTAAGTTATGCAATTCGAGTTACATCAGTAGCATAACTCAAGTTGCTGTAGCTTAGATTTAGTTACTGCAGGGTCCACATAGTGCTGACTCAAACTCTACTGTGGACTTGTTCAGGTGTAGTACAGGGGTCGACATCTGAGTGATCAGCAGTTAATTTAGCGGGTCTTTACCAGACAGTGGAGACAAGCCCTTGGAAGTTTTAACTTTTTGTCTCTGAGCCCCCTTAGACTTTCACTGAGATATATCCAGGCCTGCCAACGGAGCGGGTAGAGAAATGACCCCAGGCTCAGCATTTCAAAGGAGCCTAGAGCTCTTGGGCCTCTTCCAACTGCCATACCAGCACTGCTCCACTGCTCCATGGGGAGGAGCAGCACCGCAGTCTGAGAGGAGCCAAGGGCTAACTGCCCTTGGCACCGCCCCTTCCACGATCGGTCCCACGCCTTCCGTCACTGGTTCTGCCCCTTCCGAGGTGCAGAGCTGGGCCCCGCGAACTGCAGTGGCTGTCAGCCCTGCTGGATATATATTTATGTCACACTCTTGCTCCAATCTTACCTCAAGATCTTGTGGCTGCCTTCTGGGGTTTCATCTACAGCATCTTCAGGGAAGTAATTGTCTGCTCACATCTTCTAGCACTTTGCCACAGTGACAAGCAAAATTGAAGCAGTACACTCTCTCTTCTCTTCTTGCTGTTAGAGTTGAACTCACTGACACTAACCGTACAAACTAAACTAAACGGCCTGAGAACCTTTTGGCTGAAACCAGCCTCCAATTAAGCGAATCAGAATAAAAAGATGGTCAGCACAACGATACGCTTTTTTAGCTGCTCTCTCTCTCCAGCTTTCTAGTCTAAGGTCCCAATGTTCAGGGCTGAATTTGTCTAGAAAACTGAGTTGGAATTTTTGTAAAAACAAAAGACTGAAACAATTGCTTTAATGGTACTGTGCTCATTCTAAATCCCTGACAATAACATCTTAAGGATATTTTTGTGAAAACCATTTATGCTTATCACTTGATTTGTGCATGACAGCTACAGATTAATAAATTCTTATTTCTTACAAAAACAAACAGCATTTAAAATTCTTAATAAACATATTACAGCACATTGCTATTTACAATAGATGAGATTACTATTGGCTTTTTATCACTACTTTTTACTGAAGGTACTAGTTCCCAGCACCAAAGCCTGAAGGGTATTGTTACATTAAGACTAATCCTGAAACCTGAACTTGAAAAAATTCACAAAAACAAATATAAAATCAACAAGCTTCCTTAAACCTGATCTTTTTAATGATAGCCTTGGAATCAGAAGAATTTTTATGGAAAGTAGATGGCAGATTACACTACAAAAATGATGTTTGAAAAAAGCAGTGTTTTTCCAAGTAAATGATCTCAACCAGCCTGTTCTTTACTGTTCAGTATTTGTCATGTAAATGTACATAGCTTTCTTACTTTCAAAATTTCCTGATAAGCCTCTTAATTTTATTTGACACCAATCCCCCTGAATATTATCAGAACATGAAGCATATAATAGCTGCGTCTACACGTGCACGCTACTTCGAAGTAGCGGCACCAACTTCGACGTTAGGCAGCGAGACGTCGAAGTCGCTAACCTCATGAGGAGATAGGAATAGCGCCCTACTTCGACATTCAACGTCGAAGTAGGGACCGTGTAGACGATCCGCGTCCCGCAACGTCGAAATTGCTGGGTCCTCCATGGCGGCCATCAGCTGGGGGGTTGAGAGATGCTCTCTCTCCAGCCCCTGCGGGGCTCTATGGTCACCGTGGGCAGCAGCCCTTAGCACAGGGCTTCTGGCTGCTTCTGCGGCAGCTGGGGATCTATGCTGCAGGCACAGGGTCTGCAACCAGTTGTCAGCTCTGTGTATCTTGTGTTGTTTAGTGCAACTGTGTCTGGGAGGGGCCCTTTAAGGGAGCGGCTTGCTGTTGAGTCCGCCCTGTGACCCTGTCTGCAGCTGTGCCTGGCATCCCTATTTCGATGTGTGCTACTTTGACGTGTAGACGTTCCCTCGCTGCGCCTATTTCGATGTTGGGCTGAGCAACGTCGAAGTTGAACATCGACGTTGCTGGCCCTGGAGGACGTGTAGACGTTATTCATCGAAATAGACTATTTCGATGTTGGCTGCACGTGTAGACGTAGCCAATAAGTGATAAGCATATAATGGTGTCTGTTTCATTTGTCTTGAGTTTTGTTTCCAGAATCTGATCCATGTTTGTAAAACCAATTGGGACACCTTGAGGAAAAACCTGTTATACAGTACACACATTTTACTTATGTTGCAAGTTAGTGGACAGAAAACCTTTACACACGATAATGACGACTGACAAGGAAGTTTTCACTTGGGTTTTGAATTTAGCTAGTCATTCACCACCAGAAAAAACCCTCACAGAAATCATTATTGTTGCTATACACTGCAAAATGTAAATAAGTTAATTTCTTTTAGTATGTGTTGAAGTTAAAAGAGAAATAGTCCAATCATGTTTTGGGTAGATATTTGGATACACACTGCCTATGGCTTTAGTATTTATCAGCTATGCTTTTTCCATTCTCACCTTACATAATGAAAATATTTATGTAACTCCAAACAGCAGTCTGTTTTAGTTCCTCTTTTCAAACATTAAAAGAGCATACTAGATTTTATGTTGCCTTTGACATTTTCCTTCAAAATTTGGAGTAATGACAATCCCCATGTTTGAAGAAGTGATAAAAATGGCTCACCATGATTAGCAAGACTAGCACCTAGCTTGTGCACACATAAATCTTTCAAATATAGATAATACTCTTTGCATAGAACTAGCTTTAAACTATTTGCACAATAAAGTTATTTAGAAATTCCTGTACATCTGCAGCCCTTTAAAGTGAAGTGAAGCTGGGCACTCAAAAATGGATGTGCCTAAAATCACTATGGGTTGAACCTCTCTAATTTGGAACTCTCTCGTCCCGCAACAGTCATAATCTGGCCTGATTTTAGTCAGTTGGATGACCACTTATCACGGGTGTGGCCAAGTTTCCCATGGTCCCTTGAAGTTTCTTTCGAGCCACGAGTCCTGGTTCTCAGTGTTGTGTGCTGTTATTTAGCTGTAATTTACCTGTAAATGTCTTCTAAGAGTTCAGTAAACCACGGAAGTGCTGGCAATGTGCTAGACAATATCGACCTCCTGTGGTTTGGCAAATTCTCTCGTGCAGCACCGGTGAGGTCCCAAATGTGCTGGACTAGAGAGGTTCAACCTGTAGTCACTTTTCAAAACCTTAGCCTTAATGCATCCCACCCCAACATGGCTCCACAGTAGAGAAAGAGTCTGGCTAGGAAGGTCCACTTCCTGTTTTCCTGTCTTCCAGTAAAATTCCATGGCTGATGTGGAGGGGTTGGGCAGGTTAACCTCAGTGGGGCCCTTTTGCTACCCAGCCATGGGATCCAGCTTCCCCACGCATCTTATACTTTTTCTCCCCACTGTGCATCCACATAAGGTCAATCATGCCCTTAGAGAAAACCATTTATGCTACTTGCGCCTGAAGGAGATGATTTTATCAGTAGCAGGACGAGCACAACAACTCATTTGTTCTAATTTCATTCTTTATTCACCACTAAAACTCCTGGCCTTCTCAACATAACTTCTTAACTGGCTGGAGGGCTTGATGATGAGTAATGGGAAGAACTCCCTGCCAGAGATCTAAGCAGGCTTTGTTCAAGTTCACTGCTTGTCTTATAGACTCTTCAAAGGTATTTATATTGGAGAATCAACCAGACCTTAATAATGCCTCCAAAGAGCAACACATGTTCAGACTGCCCATAGCCAGGGTCCTGGTATTTGTGCCTTTACCCTAAAAAAATAACACAACACTAAAAAATCCAGAACATTCCAAAGGACTCACAAGTGAGGGGTGATTCTGAGCAATTCTAAACAGGTACAGCCTCTTTTGGATAGAGGCTTAAGACAGAGACTGTAAGTAGCATACATTGGCACAGAACAAGCAATAAATGACAGAGAAGACTGAAGCTGTAGGGAAAGATATTACACATGGGTTCAATGCCATTATATGCTTGCTAAGTACACTGAAGAATGTAAGGCCATGAAAAGTCGTATTAGCCATGCTAATAAGCTAAGACTGGGGAAATTCATTTTGATTAGAAGAAGCTAGGACAATTTTTTCCTGAATAAATTTTGAGGTTCCAGAAACTACCCAGGTTTGATTTTCCTTTAAAAATACATTTCTGCTGCTATTTATGTTGGCATTCAAAGCCACGTTTCAGCTTTTGTGAAGTGAAAACATATCTTCCACATCTATTCTGAAGGCCAAATCAGTAGCGTAGTATTTAGCATTCTTTACCCACAAAGCACTAAGATGGTGTCACCTAATACACAAACCCTGCTTACACACACACCTGTGATGTAGCTAACTATTATCACCCTCAATTTACAGGTGAAGGAACATGCTCAATGTTACAAAGAAGATCAGTGTCCGATCCAGGATCAGAAGTCAGGAAACACTGATTAGCAGTCCTACGCTCAAACAGCATCTGCTGCTCACTGCAGAAATGTGAATGTGTTTTTCAGGATCCTGGTCTACTCTAAATGCTTTTAAGCAACTTGTTGGACTCATTGAGGTAAGATATAATATGCTAGGATTTTATATATAGTTAGGTTTTTTTAATGTTAAGTTCAGGGTTCATTTAAGCAACTACATGATTGTGGTTCTTTCTCCCTTGGCTGCTTAGAAACAGACTGATGTTAGTAATGCCTACCACAAACAGAACAACAAATTTCTTTGAAGGCTCAAGTGTCCCGGAAGCTTTTTGCTGTTTGTGGTTCAATCTGTTTCCTCTTGAAATGCAGTCTAATATGCTGACTTCCTCCTTTTAAATTTGGGTGCATGTGGAGTTTGATATTTTCAGTTAGCCTTACGAACGTGAGAGGTGAGGGGGGTATCTTCTTTCACTGGGCAAGTTATGAGCTGATTCATATGTATGTGAGAAAGATGATGTAACTGGGAATGGCCAGTAATAATGTTTTGATTTTTCATTCTGTCTGTCTTCTAAAAAAAGTCACCAGAAAATGAGGGTGAACTTCATACCCAAATGAAGTCAATAGTTTTGCCACTGACTTTAATATGGCCATGATGTTATCCCCACTGTTTTTAAATATTTTGTCACGTTGTGCACAGCTCTGAACTGCATAAACCTTTGCCTTCCTTTCTAACTAAAGAAGGGCCTCAGGGAATTACTCTAGTGAAAAAGGTGATTCCAATACAGTTTGAAAGAAGTGAAAGAAGAAGCTTAAAGAAACATAAAGTATGCTTGTGCTGGACATATAAGGAGGAACACGGAAAAAGAAAAGAGAAAGCACACTGAATAAAAGATTAAAGAGGGAAAATATAAAAGACAGGAAACTGAGGAACATCAGAGAATGGATGTAACGTGTTAGCCGTGGAGAGAAAGGGGAAAAAACAGAATGCATCAGAGAATAAGAAGAATTAAACTGAAAGATAAGGAAAAAGAAGTGAAGAAAAGAAGGACAGGAAACAAATAGGAGTGGAACATTATAAAAATAAATAAGTGTTTCCATGTATGTGAATGACAATATCATACACAAACATCCATCCATGTGTAAATATTTTTCAGTTTGCTGATTGGAATTAAAATTCTTTGGAGATCCCTCGCTGCGTTACAGCCCATAGATCATAACTACCTTCCTTAGAGAAACCCTGGAGCTGATAAAACTTCCATTGGGAGTTGAACGGGCCTCAAGCTGACTCCAAACCCGGGCTGCATCTACATTAGCAAGTTCTTTCAAAAGACTTTCATAAGACTTTTTGAAAGAAGGGGGCTCTTTCAAAATTGCTCATGGAGTGAGTGTCTACACACAAAAACATTCTTTCAAAAGTAAATCGAAAGAATGGGCTGCTCCTTTCGAAATTGTTCTTCCTTTCCCATTTCAGGAGAGCGGCCCCTTTTGAAAGCTCCTTTAGAAAGAAAACGTGTAGATGCTCCGCAGGGCCCTTCTTTTGAAAGAAGAGCCTTCACTTTTGACTGTTTATAAAGAGAGCGGGGGCTGTGTGGACACTCTTTTGAAAGAGCAGATCACTCTTTAGATCTGCTTTTTTGTGTGTGGATGAACTCTCTCGAAAGAAGTTCTTTTGGAAGAGATCTTCCGGAAGAGCTTCTTTCGAAATAGCTCTGTAGCGTAGATGTAGCCCCAGAGAAGAGCAATGGTGGTATACCTTGACTTCTCCCACTATTTCCATTTAAGTTATGTGCAAAGCACTACCTCTGTGCTATATGTGGAAGAAATCTTCTGGTTTTGTTATGGCTTTGAAATACACACTGCATTGCATCTCAAAAAACATATATTTACATATGAAACATATGAAAACATACCTTTACAGAAACCCATATTTATATAGAACCTCACCCCCACTTGGACGACACTCATCGGTTGCAGATCACATCCGGTGAGATTCTAAACTCTCTCCCACCAAATTCAACAAGCGTATTTGTGAAGTAAGGTACTATTCAGTGTGAGCAATGGCATCAGAATCTGACCCATTGTAAATTCATGAATATCAGAAAGGCTCACCGAATGCCTCTTCTGGAATAATTTGGGGAAGCATTTCTTCCATGCTGCCCCCTCCTCCCAACCCAACTGCTTGGTTTGTCTTATTCTAGTAGGTACAATCAGGGTCTTGTTGTAAAGAGTTCTTTTGTACGGTCTCAAAGCTTAATTAGGGAAGAAGACAGTTTATCCTTTATTGAGAACACTACTGATATTGTAATATTCTACAGCAGGAATTCTAAAGGCTACCCCAACATCTTACAGAACTCCACAGCCCCGCTGTGACACAACTGGTTTTCTGCATATCAAAGCCAGGGGCAGCGTTAGGGGGTAGCAAAATGGTCAACTGCCCGAGGTCCCACGCCACACAAGGTAATGTGAAGCTAAGATGCTCGGTGTTTGGCTTCAGCCCTCGAACATGGGCTTGAAGCCCTCGACTGCAGACTTGCATGGTGGGACTTCAGCTTTCATCCCTGGGTCTTAGCAAGTCTAATGCCTTCTATGCTTGGCAGATTTCCTGAAACTTGCTTGCAGCCTCACAGGGGGAGAACCTCCACTCTATGAGGAATTAACTCTTGGCTGTAGATGGACCAAATTCTTGTCAATTACACTGACATTTTATCAAGATAATGCCACTGAAATTTAATGGGGGTTATTCCAGACTTAAACCATTGCATCTGAGCACATCATTAATTGTCATTGATATTGCCACAGTACCCTTTATGTATGTATACTGCAATAAAAACAAAAACAACCAAAAAAAAATCAGAGCCAGCAAATCACACGGCACAGGTCAGTTGACTCAGGGCTCACAAGGCTCAGGCTGTAGGGCTATAAAATTGTAATGTAGATGTTCTGAGACCCTGTGAGGCCCCAGCCCCAGCCCCAGCCCAAATGTCTACACTGAAATTGTATAGCTGCACAGCTTCAACCCTAATCAAATGATCTGTCATCCTCAGCTGTATCACAAGTCTTCTACTGCAGCGTAGGTGTATTCAAAATGTGCTAGGAAACAAACACAGAAAAGAACTCAGTCCCTTGCTCCAAAAAGCACAGTCTCAAAAAAGATGATCCACTGCTAACTAGTAACTGCAACAGATTGAACCTCTCTCATCCTACACGCTCTGGACCTGACTCATTTGGTGCTGAATGAGAGAATTTGCTGGACCAAGGGGTGACAATATTGTCTAGCACATTACCAACACTTCCACTGCTTATGGGGCTCTTAGAAGACATTTAGGGGTAAATGGCAGCTAAATAACATCACAGAACACTGAGAACCAGGACCCGTGGCTGTAAACAAACTTTATGGGTCCACGGGAACTTGAGCACACCCATGATGAGTCAATTTCTGACTAATTAAAACGGCCAGATAACAGATGTTGCTCGATGAGAGAGTTTGGCATTAGAGAGGTTCAATCTGTACTAGGAAATTCTGAAAATAAATACATACATACATACATAAAATCAGCATTTTCATCTGTCTGATTTCCAATGAATACTAATAGTTCTGGAGCACCTGAACTCTGATGTGAAATAAGAGGATGGTTTGAAGGAAGAACAATTTCCATTTCAACAGTACAGAACACAGTGATAGAATTCATCTGGTGCATTAATCTTAACATTCCTTAAAAGTGACTCAAGACTGCAAGAGAAAACATTCCCACTATCTGATTAGAGATACGTCATGTTTCCCATACAGAATGGCTGACAAAAGTTCTAGCTGAACAGTTTTACCATGCTCACTGTTTTGATGCATCTGTTTGCAGAACTCCAGCTGTTCAGAATCTCAAACAGCTAAGAAAAATAATGTTATATTTACCAGGAAAATTAAACCAGCCTACAAACAAATAATTGTAAGGCAGAGAATTCATAAACAATTGTTTAATGATTTAAAACCATGATAATACTGAGTAAAAGCTTTCCAGAGTCACAAACAGAAAACTAACAGAAAATATTTCTTCCTGGGCAGTATTTGTTTAGACACTGAAAATCCATGTTACACTGGGACAGAACTTGAAAAAACCACTCAAGATTAGAGAATAGGAAATGTCTTTGGTGAGCTGGGGGAATACAGATGGGGGAAAAAGCCATCATTTGTGCAGCAATTCAGTTTTCACTATAGCCGTGTCTACATGTGCACGCTACTTCGAAGTAGCGGCACTAACTTCGAAATAGCGCCCATCACGGCTACACGTGTTGGGCGCTATTTCGATGTTAACATCGACGTTAAGCGGCGAGACGTCGAAGCCGCTAACCCCATGAGGGGATAGGAATAGCGCCCTACTTCAACGTTCAACGTCGAAGTAGGGACCGTGTAGTCGTTGCGCGTCCCGCAACATCGAAATTGCGGGGTCCTCCATGGCGGCCATCAGCTGAGGAGTTGAGAGACACTCTCCCTCCAACCCTGCGGGGCTCTATGGTCACCGTGTGCAGCAGCCCTTAGCACAGGGCTTCTGGCTGCTGCTGCAGCAGCTGGGGATCCATGCTGCATGCACAGGGTCTGCAACCAGTTGTCGGCTCTGTGGATCTTGTGTTGTTTAGTGCAACTGTGTCTGGGAGGGGCCCTTTAAGGGAGCGGCTTGCTGCTGAGTCCGTCCTGTGACCCTGTCTGCAGCTGTGCCTGGCACCCTTATTTCGATGTGTGCTACTGTGGCATGTAGACGTTCCCTTGCAGCGCCTATTTCGATGTGGTGCTGCGCAACGTCGATGTTGAACGTTGACGTTGCCAGCCCTGGAGGACGTGTAGACGTTATTCATCGAAATAGCCTATTTCGATGTAGCGTTCACGTGTAGACGTAGCCTATTAGTTGCATAAATGTTAGGTGTTTTTAATTAATGCTCGGTTTTGTAGAGGTGCTGAATACATACAACTCTCATTTACTTTCGTGGATGCTGAAGATGGGAAGCAACTGTTAAAATAAATTTCTAGTCCATGTCAATACACGTACAAGTTTAAAACATGAAACAACACAATACTACTTTCCTATTCTGCTTTCCCATGTGTCACCAAGATGAAACTGACAACACTGGATCTGGCTTCACTGCAGCTGTGGGCAGCTGTGAAATTGACAAGATTCATACCACTGTCACGCTGCAGCTTGCAGAAGCAATGAGAAGGAGTAGGGAGAGGGACTGGAGCAACATATGGTTCCTAAGAGGTCTTGGCCCTTTTGGAATGCCACAGCAGCACTGCTGTGCAGCTCCATGTGTAGATCTGAGAAAGCATAGGGCTGGGGACACGGCTGACTGCCCTGAGTCCCACCCTTTCTGCCCAAGACGCAGGGAATTGGGCCCCCCTCCCACCTTGCCTCCAGGCCCATGGTGGCTGTCAACCCCACTGGAAGTAGTTAGGGAGATGCTAAATTAAGAGGGGCTTGAAGATCAGGGCAGTATTGTAAACTTCAGATTTCAATTTAGTCACCTTAATATATTCTATGATGCCATTGAGTGACTGGATCTTTTCTCTTTCGGTTTTAGTCTTCTGAAATGATCATCTTCTATTCAGAATGATTTTCTCTCCTTCATATGTATATACACATTGGTGGCACTTAAAATTTGCATTATTCACAGTGTTTATGTACTCTATTGCAACTGTGCCTGAATGGAATTTTTCATTTTCATCCAAACAGGATTTCTCTACAACCAATCTTTTCAGTATAAATTTTAACCAAGGAGCAAAATTTAGATCTTGTTATCTCCTGAGACTACCAAATAAGGATGAATGTTTTTTATAAATAATTTTAATTGCAAACAAATATGACAAATTATAGAAACTGAAAAAAAAAAAAAAAGGATTCTAAGGCCAGTTCCTTCTATCAACCTTATTTTTCTCTTTTGCATTTGTCTAAGTATTTTGCCACTTTAAACTGGAACAGAAATTATTACAAGCATACAGCATTTTGTTTTGTTTCTCCCTCCGTCTCTCTCTGTCCCCTATACATCATATCAACAATTCCACTAGTCAGTTCTGCTGAAAACCTATGCTCAGCAATCAAGACATTCCAAAGTGAAAACAACTTCAAGAACTGAAACATTTTTCTATTCACACAGCTCTCATGCCCATTTCTCACACTGCAGCTAATAACCTAAAACAAAAGGACGAAATTTGAGCAACTAATAATGTTTTTCATTTAACTTCAATCTGTCATTCTGGCTCACTAAGCCTTTCATCTTTTTTTGTGGGGTAGGGGTGGGTGTTGTTGTTGTTGAGTTTGGCACAGGAAAGGGTGAAGTTTCTCCAGGCCATGGATTATAATCTTTCAAAGAAAACAAGAAAGCTTCCTTGAAAACAAATACTATCTCTGAAGTGAACAGACATTTAAATGAAAAAAGAAAATGCAAGTCACCAGCTGGTATTCATGTTAATAATCTCCCTGTCAACAGGTAAAAAGAGAGGCAACATTATAAAGTGCAAATGCATTAATCAGAGTATGTAGTTGTCAAGGTGATTTTCGAAAAGGCTAATTAATGCCTGTTTTACATATATAAATTATGTATATATTCAGAAAAAGCTTTTGAGTAGTTATGTGTAAGTGAATTAGTTATGACAGAGCTATTCCCACAGAGAATGGAACAAATCAAGTTTTGTCTCATATTGTTCTCACAAAATTAAGGAAGATGAGTAGCAGGCACCTGAAGGCCTTACTTATGCACTCCTTTTTATGTTGTCTGTGGGCCTAACAATTCTGTTGAAAAGAGGGGAGGAAGAGGAGTTATCCTGCTTTGTTTATTCATCCAACTGACCCTCTCCCTTCTCAAATCCACAAGCAAACAAAACAACACTGATTCACTGGTATCCGGAATAAGTTAAGCCCTTATATACAGGAAAGGAACCCAAAATTTCAGCACAAGGGAAATGTTGACTTTCACTTCAGATCAATTCCAAGTAACACCCATCTAAGAAAATAAAATGGTACTGATGCCTGATGCAATTATGTTGTACTTTTAATTGCTTATCCTGCCCACTAATCTACCCTGCTCAGAACTACTATTCATCTTCCAAATCTCTGAACAACTTTCACATATAGGATAGTAAGGGTCAGACATGGAGACATTAGATAAAAACTTCAACAAATAAGATTTACTTCTTTCACCAAGGATAGGACTGCTCTGAAGAGCTTACAGTGGCATTGCTGTAAACTCTTGAGTGTACCCCCTTTAAACTGATGGGAGAGACACTCTCCCATCGACTTAATTAATCCACCCCCAACAAACAGCTATGCCACCAACACAGCACTTAAGTTGATGTAACTTATGTCACTCAGAGGGAGAGCTTATTTGCATCCCAGGGGCTATGTCTATACTAGCCCCAAACTTCGAAATGGCCATGCAAATGGCCATTTCGAAGTTTACTAATGAAGCACTGAAATACATATTCAGCGTCTCATTAGCATGCGGGCGGCCGCGGCACTTCGAAATTGACGTGGCTCGCCGCCGCGCGGCTCGTCCAGACAGGGCTCCTTTTTGAAAGGACCTCGCCTACTTTGAAGTCCCCTTATTCCTATGAGCAGATGGGAATAAGGGGACTTTGAAGTAGGCAGGGTCCTTTCGAAAAGGAGCCCCGTCTCGATGAGCCGCGCGGCGGCTAGCTGCGTCAATTTCGAAGTGCCGCAGCTGCCCACATGCTAATGAGGCGCTGAATATATATTTCAGCGCTTCATTAGTAAACTTCGAAATGGCCATTTGCATGGCCATTTCGAAGTTTGGGGCTAGTGTAGACACGGCCAGGGTGATGTAAATCATCCTGACATAAATGGTAGTGCAGATTTAGCCTGAAACATCACATTGTGCAGTCATGCAGGAAAGAAAATATTCAATCCAGAACATCATAATTTTAATGTCAGATTGTACTTAACTCAGGAAGACAGACACAAATTGCACATCAGTGTAACGTGTGGACTTCCCACTTTCCTAATTGTCTAAAGAATCTGTACCGCATTCCGACCGTATCATATGGAAGAACTTGCTCTAAATAATTTATGGAGACTTTTAAACATGTGCTCTTTCCCATTCCTCCAAGTTCTTTCCACAGAAAACGCAGCAACATAGCTTTCATTGGCTAAAGAAAATGAAAAAAAAAAAAAAAGCCTAATATTCTCATCCTTAATTTAAAAACAGAGGAAACTTGCGGCACTGAAAATTAGATGATCTGCCCACTGAAAGTCTATGACATTGCCAAAAAGAGAACTCTGGTCTCCTTATATCTCACTCTGGCTTCACTTTCGGCCTTTTAGTAGCTGCTACAGGATTTTTTTTTTTAATCTTTGAATATAATTTTAAATTAACAGCTGTCAGGATGCTGTTACTTATGTTGGCAAAGCTGCCTTTTTAATGAACAACTTATGGATTGAATTGGAGCTCTGAGAACTTGTCTGAAATAGCTGGCAGTGCTATATGGCTAATTTTTCAGAATGCCCTATTTTTTCATGGTCTTTTTGGTCATATGGGCTACGTCTACACGTGCCCCAAACTTCGAAATGGCCACGCAAATGGCCATTTCAAAGTTTACTAATGAAGCGCTGAAATGCATATTCAGCACTTCATTAGCATGCGGGCCTCCGCGGCACTTCGAAATTGACGCGCCTCGCCGCCGCGCATCTCGTCCAGACGGGGCTCCTTTTCGAAAGGACCCCGCC
This sequence comes from Carettochelys insculpta, assembly GCF_033958435.1. Lineage (NCBI taxonomy): Eukaryota > Metazoa > Chordata > Testudines > Carettochelyidae > Carettochelys > Carettochelys insculpta. Next base: position 145,915,832 of record NC_134137.1, read on the forward strand.
TACTTCGAAGTCCCCTTATTCCCATGAGCTGATGGGAATAAGGGGACTTCAAAGTAGGCGGGGTCCTTTCAAAAAGGAGCCCCGTCTGGACGAGATGCGCGGCGGCGAGGCGCGTCAATTTCGAAGCGCCGCTGCCGCCTGCATGCTAATGAAGCGCTGAATATGCATTTCAGCGCTTCATTAGTAAACTTCGAAATGGCCATTTGCATGGCCATTTCAAAGTTTGGGGCACGTGTAGACACAGCCATGGTGTATATCGTCCTATACAGGCAGTCCCCGACTTACGAACACATCGACTTACAACCATTCATAGTTATAACAGATCTCCAGCTCACTTCCCCCACACACCCCAGCTCACCTCCCCCAGTGGGGGGCTCCAGCCGCATGCCTAGGGCTCCATCCAACTCCCATGGACCCGGCTCCAATCCCCGTACCCAACTCCCCCGGACACCCAGGCCCCAATCCCCCCCACACACACCCAGGTCTCAACCTCCCCACCACCCAAATCCAACCCCTGCGGACCCAGACCCAACTCACCATAACCCTCCTGCCCAGCTCAAACCCTCCCTCCTGCCACCCCAACTCATTCCCCCTCCCCTGTGCGCTTGGGGCTCTGGCTGTGAGCCGCTGCCAGGGTGCACAGGGGCTCTATCCCCCCTGCCAGCTCAACCTACCCGTGCCCCGGTTCATCCCACTCAATCCCCCCCTCCACTCGGATCAAGCCCCCCAACCCCAGCTGATCCCACCGGCACGCACTGGGTTGTCAGCTGCCAGCATGCACAGGGCTCCAGCTGTCAGCCGCTGCAAGTGCATGCGTCACTACCCCCCGCAGCTAACCTCCCCACCCCAGCTCACCCCATTCAACCCACTCAATCCCCCACAGCCTCAGCTCACTCCTTCTAGCACACAGGGCTCCAGCTTCAACCTGCACCTGGGGGTCCAGCTCCAACCTCCTTATGCCCCACACCTGCAGCCCTGGCTCCAACCCCCTGGCTGGGCTCAACCCCCATCCCAACCCCATACAAGCCGCAGCTCAGCTGCACCATCCCACCTCCCCTGCCACTGTAACCACCCCCAGTCTTAACCCCCTGCCCCCTCCCAGGGCCCCAACCCATCCCCCCAAACCTTCCCTGATGTACACGAAATTCAAGGTACGCGAGGGATTACACAATAAGGGTATTTCCAACTCACTACCAAATTGAGTTATGACCAAGTGTTCGGGACGTAACCCGTTCGTAAGTCAGGGACTATCTGTAATACTAAAGAACCAAAAACTAAGGGTGAATTTTGCCCTATGGAGATGAATAGGGCTTTTGATATTGACCTGAATGGGGCCAGGATTTCACTTTTAAGATTCCCATTATGCTTGAGAACACTTCTGGTTTGGAGTGTTCAGCATGATTACTTTTATATAGAAAAATATGGTATCATCCTTTCTCACCTTCATGGGCTCCCTCATCTCTCTGATTCCACTCCATCCTCCTTCTCAAACTCCTTCAGTGATGCAGAGACCCCTTACCCTAACTCTACTGGCCTCGCTTTTTGCTCGCTATGCTATTCTGGGGTTCTTCTCTGTCATCTCCCAGGGATTCAGTTGGGCCGTTCCACTGGTCTAGAACTCTATTCCTTTCTCCCTCATCCATGCTTCATTCAAACCAAGCAATCTTCCTGTATGCCTCCTTCATGTCCTTTTCCCAAACCCAAATATATATATATATATATATATATATATATATATACACACACACACGTCTACTATGTTGAGAAAAAAAAAAACAGGGTTAGGTTCAAGATGTCTGCATTGACTCCTAATTGACCTGTCAAACAGCCCATGTCCCTCCTCTCTACTAATCCAACATGTGTTTATTATGCCCTCTGTTCTCATCTTAACCCAGAATGTAAACTCTTCTAGGTCTTCTGAGTTACATTACAGATCCTTTTATGCCACTCATACACAGTAAATTTATATTCACTTTAAGGTCACTTGATTTTGCCAGAGCAGTCTGAAGCAACATTAGCCTAGTGTAATGAGAATTGAGCCCTTTTCATGCCTTCTAAAGTGGCACTCACCTATCTCACCACATAAGAAAATAACAAATACATCTCCATAACTGTATCTTCCCCTCTGCACCAGATTACCTTCCTTCCTTTCCATCTCACGTGAAGATCTTTTTCTGTTTCTTACAGCACCATTCTTTTATCTTTGTGAAGCATATATTTTTGCTTTCAAGAAAGAAGGCTACGGAATACTCTTTATCCTGTAATAAATAGCAATGCACTATGTCATTTATATTTACTAAGAGTGTCATAACTATTCCTCTCGAAAATTCCCCTTCAAATTAGGATTTTGAGACGCAGACAATACAAGAACCGTAACTGAATTTGAATGCAAACACAGTGAACAACAAGGGGCAAAAAGGCATGTCTGTGAGTCCAATAATTGCAATGGGAGCTGTGTGGCCCTAAAGAATGTTTAATAGGAAAGCTCGAGAGGTTCAACAGTCACCCCACTGATTAGCAGAGCACCCACAACTAGGGTTTTGTTTCTGCTGGCAATATATATTCACACATGCCTCAGTGCACATAAAATTTATTCTGCACATGCATGAAAAAAATCCACACGTGGGTGGAAAAGATTAAAGGGATCACTGGTGCCAACCCCATTTGGATAGGGTTGCTAATCTGGCGTTAGACTTGCTGTGGACCAGGGCTGAAGCAGAAACCTGAGAGTTTCATCCTTGGGCTGCAGGGCTCATGTTACAAGCCCACTGTCCAGGGTTGAAGTTCCTGGGATTTGGATTTGGCTCCCCTTTCACCTGGATCAGCAAGGCTCAGGCAGGCTCTGACTTTTGTCCCTACTCCTGGGGTCGTGTAGTAAATTTTGTTGGCCGAAGAGGGATGTGGTGCAATGAAGTTTAAGAACCACTGTACTATTATTTATAATAAAGCAGATCTTTCCACATGCAATAGCCAGCGCCTGTGTTTGTAAAGGAGAGAACAGTCTTTTTAACAAAAAGATGCAAACAGGGCAAAAACGAGATTTCCCAAGGAACAAAGGCTCATCTTGTAAGGTGCTGAGTGCCTACAGGCTCTGAGTGTTGTGGTTGCTAAGAACCCAACAAAAGTTCTCAGTACCTCCCAAGACCAAGTGCCAAAATAACTTTCTTTAGTGCCAACATTTTTAGCATAATACTGTCTATTTGATTATGTGTTTTCCAGGAAGAGAGTGTGGTTTTCTATCTTCAACAAAAACTAGCTTGGCTGTCAGAAATAACTGACCAGAGTTAAATAAACTCCTCAGAATGTAAAGCCCAGAATTAATTGGAGTCTCTCAGTGATTACCCCATCTCACACACCCAGGGCACACAGCAGCTGCTAATCCCTATTGTTTTAAGAAACAAATGAGAAAATTCCAAAATAATGAATAACAAATATTTCGTATGTTAAATGCATATGGATTAATATAACAAAGAATTTCACAATGGCTGGGTTACTATCCTTGTAAAAATCACTCTGAAAATGCATACAATTCACCAAGATGAACATTTTGGGATAGATTCACAAGGGGGACACTAGAACACAGGGGCCGTGTCTACACGTGCACGCTACTTCGAAGTAGCGGCGCCAACTTCGAAATAGCGCCCGTCACGGCTACACGTGTTGGGCGCTATTTCGAAGTTGAAATCGACGTTAGGTGGTGAGACATCGAAGTCGCTAACCCCATGAGGGGATGGGAATAGCGCCCTACTTCGAAGTTGAACGTCGAAGTAGGGCACGTGTAGATGATCTGCGTCCCGCAACATCGAAATAGTGGGATCCGCCAGGGTGGCCATCAGCTGAGGGGTTGAGAGACGCTCTCTCTCCAGCCCCTGCGGGGCTCTATGGTCATCGTGTGCAGCAGACCTTAGCCCAGGGCTTCTGGCTGCTGCTGCGGCAGCTGGGGATCCATGCTGCATGCACAGGGTCTGCAACCAGTTGTTGGCTCTGTGGATCTTGTGTTGTTTAATGCAACTGTGTCTGGGAGGGGCCCTTTAAGGGAGCGGCTTGCTGTTGAGTCCGCCCTGTGACCCTGTCTGCAGCTGTTCCTGGCATCCTTATTTCTATGTGTGCTACTTTGGTGTCTAGACGTTCCCTCGCAGCGCCTATTTCGATGTGGTGCTGCCCAACGTCGAAGCTGAATGTCGACGTTGCCAGCCCTGGAGGACGTGTAGACGTTATTCACCAAAATAGACTATTTCGATGTCGCTACATCGAAATAAGCTATTTCAATGGAGCGTGCACCTGTAGATGTAGCCAGAGAGAACCACATGTTTTAACATCACCATACCTTGCTGGTTAGAGCACTCAGCTAGGAGACGTGGAAACTCAAGTTAAACACCCTGATTCAATGACAATCTAAGTCTTTTGTGCACAGTAGAACAGTTTCAGCAGGACAAACAGAGAGGCCTCTACCGCAGAGCATGCCATAGTCCAAAGTAATGCAACCTGAAAGTAGTTCCAGTCCCTGGTCCAAAGCAAGCAGGAAGGGGAGTGGGAATCTGGATATCCCACATCCCAGGTGAGCGCTTGAACTACAGGATTACTAAGCATAAAAGGACCAGCACTATTATTTTGAGTATGGGTTATGAAATACTCTGAACATACCTATCAGGTAGGGCCTTCCCATTGAGGGAGGTGGGGAAATGCCTAGTTTGTGAATCCTGCCAGCATGAGTTAGGTGCCAAGTTGTTTGGCACTGTCAGGTGCACACCAGCCAGCAGACATGGAGCTTCCTAAGGATTGTAGAAACCCCCAGGGTTAGGCAGCAGCTGACACAGGGGTTTTCTGAATGCCAGGGGTGCTTAAATCTTGGACTCAGGCTCTACTACTGACATACAGCCTTATTTTCACACTAGGTCTTACTTGAACTCTGAGCACTTAGTACTTGAAATGAAGTTCAAGATTTCTGAAGTTTGCATACAAAAAGTGAAGCACAGGCAGCTGAGCCGTACATCTGAAAACTCTAGCTAAATGAATAGGTACCTCAATTTCCCTCGACAACTGTATCAAAGATAAAAATGTTTCTCTTGAGTAAGTGTCATATCTTCAAACACCACTTCTCTTCTCCTCCTCAATTCCTGCCTCCCATTTTTGTATCTGTGAACTTTCCTTTTCCTCCTGAACCTCACACAGGTGTACATAAGCCTTCTACACCCTTACCATCCTCCTACCCCTCTACCTACGCTGAAACCTTCACACCCTCTCTCTTTGTGGAGTCAGCTCCAAGAGCCTCCACAAGTTCAAGCTTCCTTGCCTCCAGCATGTACACAAGTGTGCTCAGTAGCAGGAGAACTCATCTGCAGAATGAAAGATCAACAGGTTTATAAGGAACTAGATTAGGGGGTGTTCGCAAGAGAAAATTAGGCAGTATTTCTCAGTATGCTGGGAAAACAGTGTATCTCATATAGGGAAATCCAGAGACAGCAATAAAGCACCCACATGGGGCAGAGTTTCTCTTGGGCTGTAAGGAATGTCAGCTGAGGATTTAAATGGTGTAGACAGAACTTCCCTTTGATGTTGGGGGTCTGCCAACACACAGCAGTAAGGCTATGACCTCAGAATCTGAGATTTAGGATTAGTCGAGCTTCTTAGCAGTTTGTACAAGTGTAATTGTTTTGTTTGTGGTTTATCATGATGTTGGCCTTTAATAAAACTTCCAACTTTTTCCCCCACAAATCCATGGCATCATCATTCCAATGCATCCTTGAGGCTGTCTCTGCACTTTCCATGTGAACTCTTGCTCTGCTGTGCAGTTAACTAACAAACAGACTTATTTTCTTCCAGGGAGAAACAGCTGATAGCATTGTATGCTGTTAGTTCACAGAAAGATTCCATGAAGCATACATCTTCTTGCTCATACCATCCAGAATGATGCATAGATTAAAACTAATCAAAAAGGCAGATATAGTCTTATGCCACACAAAGTTCATTACGGTAGGGACTCAATCCCATAGATACACTAGATAAAAGTGCAAGGCTCTAAATCTTGTTTGAAAAATCTCCTTAGATTCTGAAGTGACTTAGGTGACTTTGAAAATTTTACCTCATCTGCACAGAACTCTTCAAGGAAGCCAACAACGGCTTTATGGGTGGAGTAGGTAGAGGGGTAGTCTCTAGAGCTTTTGCCAAAGAGAAGACAACATAAGTAAGTGAATGGTGGGTGTAGGGGGAAGTTATTTTCTAATTTCTAAGGAGATTTTACACAAGAGGTAACAAAGACCAAATCAGAACCTGTAAAGCTAACTGGTGGAACACACAAGATTTTTGCATCTGAAGAAGTAGTCATTATTATGATGGCCAACCACTAATCACCACATTACTGTAAAAGTTAACTATTATCTGCTTACAGCGGGAAAGGGTCTGGTCCGTGGCCACTGGGTGAAGTTCTCCCACAGCTGCTGGCTGAAGGTCACAAAAGAGCTCCATTCCAAGCTATCACAAGCCCCGCTCTTTCCCACTGTAGATTAACAATTGGCACATACCACCATCTAGTTACAATGCATGCTCAGTCCCTTGTCTTCTGGACCCCTGCAATGTCAACCAAGCCACTGCCTCTGTGGAAGCCGTGCACCTGTTTGCTGACTTCACTTGATTCAATATTCTCCTTAGCTCAAAGCATTTACGTGTGTCTATAGTGAAACCAAACTGAAGTTTGTTTAGCAAAGCTTGAGGTAAAGAATCAAATAAAAGGATTGTGAAACATAACTTTACAAATAAAAGATAACCATAACATGCAATCACCAGCTAATACTTATTAACAAAGTCTAATCTAACAAAGTCTGTCTAATAATGTAAGTCTCACCCAATGGTCAGTCTAAGCAGCGCGTGTCGAATCCAAAGAGCTCGGATCTGCATTTTATGAGACACACTGGCAGGATGCCCCCTCCATAATGGATATAATCTTGTGCCCTTTCCCCTTCTTTTATATAATCCCAGGACTATCCCATCCTTCATGTGGAAAATTTGCTTTGATGTGGATAGTGGCCACAAAACACCACCAGTTTGTTCACTAGTTTGTAATAATAGTGAACATTACTGTGGTAAGATTTAGCATTTGGAAGACTTGGATTTTTGGAAAAAAATTTCATTCTCAAGAAAACATAAATGCATTTTTATAAGCACTAACATATCACTTGGAAATTTCTCTTGTATTCCTCATCTATTTAATACAATGTAGGACTGCCAGTTGCTGTGTATGGACCAAATTTCTCAGCTCTGCTGAGGAAAATCTGGGATAAAACCTGTGTGTTTACTATGAATTCAAACCACTATAATGCAGCCAAGTTTGGAGCCACATCCTCCCACTCAGTTCTTCACCTGGAGTTTAAAAATGGATAACTATTTAAAATATGAGTACACGCTAATTGGACAAAAATATCTGCTAGTATCAAGTCAGATAATAAAATTTCACATTGGACTTTTGTATGCAAGACTCCTAATTTGTTTTGTTCTTATACTGTTGTGATAGTAACTATTTTTGTGACTGACATATGGACATACATAAGGAAAATGGTATTGAATTTAGCTATTTATTCGCTTGGCATTTTCTGTCACTTCAAGCTCGGATTCAAGGTTTCAGTTTACAAATACTTTCATATTACATTAATTAATTCTTTCATGTGCCAGCACTATATAAAACAAGGTTATTTCTTCATCAAAGGGAATAAATCCAAAATATTCAATGAATTTTCCGGAAAGCGAGGATGTCATTGCAATAAATCCTTCCTCCTTTCCTCTCCTCTCTTTAGTTAAAAAATATAACCACAGCTTTCCATTTGAGACAAAGAGAATATTTCATGTTCTTCTAAAAGCATTTTGGTGCAAAGCTGAAAAGGAAGCGTCAGAGCGAGGCCTTGATTTATAAGCTTTTGTTCCACAATATCGTTCCAGTTTGATAAAGATTTCACAAGCATTTGTCTTTTCCCTCTGCATGTGGGATTTGGTAGCCATGAACAACACTTGGCAAATATTTCAACTCTTTATTTCTTAAACATGAAGATTCAGAAAGAAGATGGTTCTAAGACAACTCATAGTAAGATTTTAAAAGGACTGTATCAAACTGAAATTGAACCTATTTCAAAGACGGCTTCAAAAATGGTCCTGAATCTTTTAGTTTTCATGGTTTTACAGCCAATTTTTCCCATTTTAAAATATATCCTTTCCCCATTGTGTGATTCAGAGGCCCACACAAACAAGAAAGAAAACTTGGAGGTGATCTATATAGTACAGGTTGCACCTCCCTGGTCCAGCACCCTTGGGACCTGAGTGGTTCTGAAGGAGGAATTTTGCCAGACGGGGAAAATTAATGGCCCCCACTCCCCTGGTTCCCTGGCTCCCCGGCTCTCCAGCCTCAGCCCCCCACGTGGCTGCCAGCACTCTTGGCCTGAGCCACAACACCCTCCCAGGGTTGCCGGGATGCCAGCTCCCTTTTGCCGTACAAGGAATGATGCCGGACCAGAAGGTGACACTGTTAAGGGGTACAACCTGCAAGACTGACAATGCACAACGTGAACAGATTGCAAAAGTCAAGAACAAAGTACTGCCAGATCGCTTTCAGTCATATTTGATATTTCTTGTAAGAGAAATAGGTAAATTTGCATGCAGAATTGTGATTTTTAATCTGAGCCCCTTATCGATTAGTTGCCCATTGCATCATTATAGAATAGTACTGTAAAAACTTGATTATCCAGCATTGTTGAGCAACAGGAATTGTCAGATAATCAAATCATCCGGTTATTTGAGCGCCTGCCCCACAGCAGCGGGTAATGGAGCTGATCTCAGCCAGGACGCTGTCAGCCTCATGGGTGACAATGCCTGATAACAGAATTTGCTGGTTATCTAAGTGCCAGATAGCATGGCTTTTATTATATGCAAGTTGTTCATTTTATTCTTTGCTCCCCTTGAGAGAAAGAAAATAAAATGGTTTATACTGTTTTTAACCAATCAGCAAAGAGCTTTCATCAGTCACGTAATTAACTGACAAACACACATAACATAAGTAGTGAGTTTTCGTTCTCTATAGATACATTATGGTACTTTTCCCAACCCTGCACCATCATTGCTAGATTTTTACAAAGGTATCAACATACAGAACAAAGTGTTTTTAAAATGAACAGTAAAACAATCACGTCTTCATCATAAATAAGTGCCCTGAGGGACTATTAAGAAAATAAGTTTCTGAAATGTTCAAAATGATAGCATCTTTTTTTTTCGCATGAAGTGTTCTTGCAACGCAAGCCAATGTGCTGATCATTTTCAGCTATTATACCTCATTTGAGTGCGGCCAATAAATGAGGCTGCCAAAAACAAAAAAGTCTCTTTCAGGGGTGAAGAAAATATGAAATAAGACACTACCTATTAAAAAATGATGATCTGAGCAAGCCATTATCCAACCAGCTCTGAAATCAACTTAACCTTACAGTTTTAAGAAACTGCTCCCTCATACATAGAATATATTATCCTAAAGTTGAGTCTGACTTACAAAACTGGGACTCAGATATGGATATGAAGTTCCCTAAAACGTGTGGATAGAGAGTGGATCCAAAACTTAGGTTCACCAGGAGGCCCAAAGCAGACTTTCAGCCAGAGAAGCCAACAGCTGCCATGGGCCCCGAGGCACAAGGGGAGGAGGGCATGGCTCCACGCCTCAGAAGGGGCAGGGCCAAAGGTGGAAGGGGCAAGACCTAGGGCAGTCAGCCCTCAGCACTGCTTGGACCGTGGCGCTGCCCTCTTCCCCCTCCCCTGCACAACACAGCCAGGCACAGCAGTGGAGCAGCACTGCCAGAGCACTCCAAAAGGGCCCAGGGCAGCTACACTACCCCCTTTACCCTCCCGCTGTTGGTAAGCCTGCTGCCAGCTGTGGAATCTGGAGCTCTGGTTCAGGAGTAAGTCTAACTTAGTCTCCCCACTCCTCCTTTCCCAAAGGGAGCTAGATCATCTCCTTAATGGTTGCATAGGTACAAAGAAATGTATTTCCTTGTAACTATTGCCCTGGGGTGGCGGGAAAGTGCTGAGTTTTCTTAGTAGTCTCTCAGTGTAATTTGTAGGAGGCTTCACCCCTTACTCCTGGGAGAATTCAATGCCACGGAAAATGTGCAGAATTCTTTGCTGCTCTGCACGAAAATGACTGACAAGGAAGCAAAGGGAAACCACAAGAACAGTCACATGCCCCTCCCCAGCACCACAGGAATACTCTTTGGGTGCCCAGTGTAGTCAGAGGTAAATCACTTGGTGGGTGGCGGGGGGAGGGAGAGAGAAAGAGGTGGGGGTGTCCCAGTCAGGGAGATGTCAGACCCACCTCCCTGTCCACTTGGTCCCTTGAATCTTGCCAGGCTGAGCCTGCCTACCCATACCCTGATGAATTACTTTATCCGCCTCTCCTGAGCGACTACTGGACAAAGACCAAAAAAAAAAAAAAGGGTTCTGTGTACTGTACAGGTTGAACCCCTCTCATCTGGCACTCCCTCATCCAGCAACCTCTATAATCCCTCATGATTTTAGTTAGCTGTATGTTCACTTACTCTGGGTGTGGCTAAGTTTCCTATGGTCCCATATACAGTCATGAATCCTGGCTGTCAGTGTTGTGTGTTGTTCTATAGCTCTAATGTACCCCCTAAATGTCTTCTAAGAGCCCAGTAAGCGGCGTACGTGTTGGTAATGTGCTAGACAATACTGACCTCCCTTCGACCCGCAAATTCTCTCTTCCAGCACCAGTCGGGTCCTGAGAGCACCAGACTGGAGAGGTTCAACTTATATTTTAAAATTCTGCAAAACTCCTTTGTCAATAAGTAAATGTGGAAGGTTCAGCAGAGCCTCGGGGAGCATAGGCCACTGGCTGTGTGGGAGTGGGAGACCACATTGCAGCCCATGGGGCCAGGTTAGGGTGCAGCCTCGCGGCTGAGTCCATGTTCCACAGGTGGGAAGGCCTGCAGAGGGATCTCCCCCCCCCACCCATGACATGCAGGCGATTCCACATTTATTTATGGATAAATAAAATTTGCAGAATGTTTATATTTTTATTTGAAGGGGAGGGCACAAAATTGGTCTCTGCCTAAGCTGAGTCTCTTTTGGTCTCTTATCAATATGCTCCTGTAAGAAGCTTCCCACAGGCTGGTGTCTCTGGCACACTCCCACTCCCCGCTCCGCCCCCGACCCCACCCCGGGTTCCAATTTGCAGAGGTAAGAGTGGCTGAGCAAGTCTCTGTATTTACTAGCTAAGGCACTGGTATAAGATCAAGCAATAATGAAATGAGCCTATTATCCTCAAGGCCTGTAAGACAATTAGTTTAGCTAAACTAATGAAGGGCCTCAGCAAACAGTAGCTAACCAAGAGTAACCCTAGATCACAGGATATCATAAGACAGAATGCTGTAACGACAACACTGCTGGTAGGTAATCACAAGATACTAGTTTCTATCAGCTTAGTATATTTTTAGTTAGGGACTTAAGCAAACGTATGATCACAAGAATGCCATGGTAGCTAACTGACATATATGCTAATAAGCTATGGGAGAAGGATGCTCCAGCATTAGCATGAGAAGAACTACAAACATGCAAGGGGTCTGAAACCGCTACTGCATATGTATTAGGCATATTGGCATCTGCATGATTTTGAGAGACAGGTAGATTTTGGGAGATGCCAGAGTGATGCCCCCAGGTGAAACTGAGGGGAAAGATGTGGAAGATGAGAACTAACATGTCAGGGGGGGTTGCAAGGAATGCCACAAGTTGAACCTGTCTAGTCCAGCACCCTTGGGACCTGACCAGTGAGAATCTGCCAGACCATGGGAGGGCAATATTGTCTGGCACATTACCAACACTTCCACTCTTACTGGGCTCTTAGAAGACATTGAGGGGTAAATAGCACAGAACACTGAGAGCCAGGATCGTGAACCCACAGGAAACTTGGCCACGCCCGTGATAAGTGGATATCCAGCTAACTAAAATCAATCCAGATGGCAGATGTTGCTGGACCAAAGAGAGCTGGACTAGAGAGGTTCAACCTAGAGATAGATGTCCAACTCCTTCCATATTATTTCTGCCTTCTTGCTGGGTTACAGTTAATAAAACTATTATAAATACAGTGTGATTTCATAAATGTTTGTGTTGCAGCCATGCATGGTGGGACTCCCAACTTTACAGTGATTTTGATAATACTCTGTCTGATCTTGGGACAAGAACCTACCGAATTTCAGAATGCTAATTAGGAAAACTAAATCAGCAACGTAATCAATATGCAATCAATAACTCAGGGAACCCAAGTGAAAAACTATAATGCAATAGTGCACATTCATTCTTGGTCTACACACAATCAACAGAACTATCGCTGAATTTCCTCCTTATTATTGAGTTTTCTGCCTTTGTAGCTTTATCTAACCTCCCTGAGCATTTCACAATCACTGTCCTGGTCTGGTGGTGGGTAATGTAGCCCCATTATTATACTCTCACTTTTCCAGCATGGATTTTCTATCCATAGAGATTCTGTAGTACAGGTTGATCCATTTTAGATGTTTGCTGTATTTGACTTTCACCTCTAGTGCCACTCCCTCACCAGCACAATCTACTGTGCCATTCCCATATATTTTGTAGACCTCAGAACCTTATATGCACGTAGAAAATACTGATATCACTACAGCAATGGAATGCAATTTAAAGAATCCACGTATAATAAAGGCAATGCCTGAAAATTTGTTTGAATAAATTATACTTGTAGTACACATAGCCTGATTTAAACTCACTGCCTCTATCACTGCTAGCGAAGTCTTGTACAGGCCAAATTGTTTGCCCTTCCAAAGTGGGTGAGCTGAGGAGAAAGAAGGCACTGAATGGAATTTTAACTTTTGGAGGATGAATATAATTGTGATGAGGTGTCCACCCCACATAAGCCCTGACAGGAATTAGAGGGCCAGGTAGGCCCATCATTAGCCTAGGCTACACTTGGTGAAGCGGCCAGGGAGCAAGGAGGACTAATTAGAGCTGAAGCTCAGCTGGACAGGAACAGGAAACACCTGTAGAAAGCCTAGTAGCCTCAGAACAGTAGGGGGCTGGAGAGACAGAGAGAGGAGGAGGAGAAGGGGGATGCAGAGAGAGAGGCAGAGGTTAGTCACTCTCAAGGCAAGAGAAAACAAGGCAGGAAGTATCCCAGAGTTACAAGTGTCAGGTTTAGGACTGTGCAGCCCCCCACCCTCCCCTTGCTTTTTGTAGGTGATGTTCCCCCATTCAGGTTCCCTCAGCTGGAAGACAGTACAGAGAGTAGGCCTGGTTTTCCCTACCAGCCACTGGGGAAAGGGCACCAATAAGGGGGAGCTAAAGGGAAGACTGCCTGGGACAAGCGGGTCTTGTGAAACTTTGACACATGCATCCCCACATAAGAGGGACATTACAGTTAACTGCCTGGAGGGCCAAGCCACAAAAACAGAAGCAGACAAGTTCCAACGTAATGAAACAGAAATGGAGTAACTGCAAGAGGGGGGCATCAGACTGGCAAAGCTAAAATCCCCAGATGCAGCCCGAAGAAGGTGCTCCAGGAGTGAATGGAGAATCCTATGACAATTGTGCTTCTTGAAATCCACAGAACACAACACCCAAAGAACTAAAGCCCTTCAGATCATCTGTCGAATAAAAAAAGCCATTATTTTATAACGGGGTGTGTTTTTCCAGGGCCTGATCCTGGCAAGTATTCTGGAAGGTATTTGTGTGCTGAACCCCCGTCTGCCAAAGTGGTTAGTGCTTGGTAGCAAATCCACACATTGAATACAAATTATGCTAAACCTCAGAGTTTCTTTCTAGTTACTCAATTTCTGAACCAATGTGGCCACGCTTAGTTTTCTTTCTGTACTGTTGCCTATCATACTGTCAAATGTCACAATTAGTGATGCCAGTGACTGGCCTGCTGGAAAGAAAGAAAATACCTCAGTGCAGGAGGGATAGGAAAGACAGGCTCATAAAACACATGGAAAAGAATTCAGTGCATGTGAAAGCAACAGCCCAACATTTCAGTTTGTTCTACAGCTCAGACAATTTCAGTGCTACGAAGTATCTGTGAGCTAAGACAGCAGTCTGCATAAGGACAGGCAAATGAGCATTGTTCTGTAGTAAGTTCTGTGTTACCAATGCATATAAACTGAAATCTAAATAACCTAAATTATTACTTTCATTAATAATTCAGCAAAGCCCTATCGCTGACTGTAAAACACGTTCAGGTCATTCTTTAAGTTACCACCTCCATAATCTTGCACCATGGGAATGTACTCCACTGCTATCAGAACCCATTTTGAGGCAAAGCAACTACAATATTCCTCAGACTTTCTGGCTGATTTCTATGGTACTGTGCTTCTCTGTTTCCTTTTTCTGTTCTCCATTTCTCCCAGTCCCTCTTGCATTATTCCATTTGTGCACTTAATGATTTATCTAGCACCTTTTGCCTTAGCAATTAGTTACACTGCTTATATCACCTTAAAAGGACTTGTTTACATTTGTGTTTTCCCGGTGCTCACAACGTCAAGGTTGTGAGAAGCCAGCCTTTCTTCCCCACCTATTTTTAAATGTAAATGATAAAACAGCCCATATGCTATTTTTTTACTCAATTCAGACTGTATCATATTATTGGAGGTTGTGAGATCGAATATGAATTTTGGTAAGAAAGTATGTGAATTATTCAATAATTTTCACTTAAGTCAGGGAAAGAACAGGAGAGGATTTGCTGGCTCCTTACAAACTTGAGATATTCAGCACACACAGAAAAAATTTAAACAAGTCCTTTTAAGGCTGCATAGCTTCTGTCTTACAAAAAAAAAAAAAAGAAAGAAAGAAAACCCCCCCACAATCTCAATGTATTCTCACAACTGGGTTGCTAACACTCACCAGCACTCCTCTCCATCCTTTGTTAAGAGTCAAGCTGTACTCAACACCCCTATGCATGGGGACAGAAACGCTTCCTCAGCCAGGGTGGAGGGGATAGGGCTCTGGATGACTGATATTCCCTCCACTCAGTGTGACCCCAAACAATATAAATATGCTTTAGAACTACCACTTAAAAACCAGAAAAAGAAAAGCGTATGACCTGGATTCATTGCAGCAATGAAAAACAGACTATTTTCAATCTGTTTTCTTTTTGGTGCCAGGGATTGACTGGTAAGCATCTTTCTCTTCTGTATACACATTGCCAATAAGCAGTAGTCAAACTAACGCCTGGATTGCCATCGTATACTGTATTCTGAGGATATGTCTACACTTGGGAATAAAGTTGAATTTATTAAAGTCAATGTGTAACACTAGATTTTATAAAGTCAAGGTTGAGTGTCCAAAACTGCTCACAAGTCAACTTAGTGTGGCCCCATCAGACTGACTAAATTCATCTGTGGCGGCAGACAATGCATTGTGGGCATTTCTTTTTCTGGCTTTGACATGAATGAAGACAGCTTCTCCCCGCTTCCCCTCACATCGCAGTGAGGTTCAGGATCTCCTGATGGCTCCATGCTAGGGCTCTTTTGTGACCCTGTGAACTCATGGCTAGTAGGTATGTTGCAGTGGTGTGCTCCTGACATCTGCTTGCCACGCTGGCCAGAGGGGAAAGGAAATGGATTCAAAAGTCCCAGGCTGATGACCACTGCTTCCTGTCACCTACTTCCCGCTCATGTGGAGAACAGCAAAAGTGAAGCGATGACCAGAAAGGACATATCGAGGGGCACTGTGGGATCGTTTTGGAGGCTAATGAAATAGATTTTAATAATGCCGCCATCTGCACTTGCATAGGTCAACACTGAAAAATTGTCTTTTAGGACTTACTTCCAGTGAATTTGGCATTGTACGCAAGTTGCCTCTGGGAGTGGCCACACCTGCACCTTACACGATTAGGCCTGGGGCTCAGTCCTGTGATCAGGCCACAGCAGGCCGATGCCCGAAGCTTTGGGCAGGCCCCACAATTCGAACAGCCCCAAAGTCTAGCAGCCCAAGCCTGAGTGCAGGACAGGGCAATGAGCATCAGTGAATATACAAAGCAAGACCAGGCCCTGGTGCAGGGTGGGGCAGCAAACAAGCAGTCAATATACAAAGTAGGCCCAGGCCCTGGTGCAGGGTGAGGCCACCCAGGCATGTGCCTGGCCTAGAGAGAGAAGGGAGACTACCAAACACAAGTTAGGGCTGTCGCGGGGGTGCAGGTCAACTCACTCCACTGCATCCCTGCCCAGGGCCCCATTGGCAGCAGTGGTCTGCTACAAGGGTCAGCAGGACTCCAGGCCAAAACACACTGACCACTGTTACCCCTCGGTCACTTCCATATCTCCCCCTCTCATAACCTGCTGTAATGCCGGTCGGCTTCTCTAGTTCAGGTGAGGTACCCTGGGGGAGTAGTTCCTCCTCCAGGTCTACTGACCAGGGTCCCAGTGGTCTGGGCCAATCCTCAGTCTCCTGGTCAAACTCCGGTTGGGCTTCTCTCGGGGCTGCGGTCCCTCGGCCACAATGGGGAGCTCCTCCTTGGGGTCATTCAGCAGGGGTCCCAGTGGTCCAGGCCAGTCCTCAGCCTCCAGGAGCAAAGGATCCTCCTCCCAGCCTGAGAACTCAGAGCTTCTGTCTGGCCTCCCTGGTGGCTGGGCCCCTCCTGAGGTCTGGGCTGGGGTTTTTATACTGGTCGCCTGCCCCTTGTCTTCCGGGCAGGTAAGGGAGAAGGACTGAATTTTGTTCCCCCAGGTGCAGGGAGGGATTTTTCCCCGCCTGCATTTTTCCCCTCCCAACATCCCCTCGTGTAGATCTGGCCTGACTCTAACATGCAGGAACTTGACTATTAGAATCAACATTCCCTATAAGCTAAGCGCTTGGGCAGCAGCCCAAGAGAGAGTCAGGTGTCACCCAGCTGAATGGCAGAACACCCACAGCCACCCACAGCGGAGGGCTTGTGATCCGAAAGCTAGCGCATAACCAAACGTTCTGGTGCACATACATTTATATTCCACCCATGGACGGAGAAAAATAGAAGGAACACTTGTTAGAATGTGCTTTGGTGTTTGTAAAGGAAACCGCCCTGAATGTGTACAAGCATGTAACAAAATGGCTGAAGGTGAAATACATTTCCCCATTTTCCTTTCCTTGGCATGTTTTGTCTCCATGGACACAGAAAGCTTTATGGTCATGGGTTTTCATTGTTTCACAGTATACACAGCTATCGCGGTACTTATACAGCACAACGCAAAGCCTCTGGATGGTCTATAAATAAACCACAGTTCCTGTAACACTTACATGAAAGATCAGTGATTTAGAATTTGTGCAATTTCAGCTCATAAGCACTCACCACTTTCCAGTGTATCATTTTTTAAGGAAACTTTAAAAAATCATCTCTTTTCAATAACCATCACCAACCCGTATGTGGTCTCACTGCGTATAATGGAGAGATGTAGGAATGCTCATCCTTTGTACTAAAGGATAAACTTGACATTCTGAACTACCATGGGCTCAAAAATAAGTAAAATAAAATATCAGCGAAGGGTCCTGTGGCACCTTATAGACTAAAAGAAAAGTTTTGAGCATGAGCTTTCGTGAGCACAGACTCACTGCTTCAGATGCTGGTCTGTGCTCACAAAAGCTCATGCTCAAAACTTTTCTGTTAGTCTATAAGGTGCCACAGGACCCTTTGTTGCTGTTACAGATCCAGACTAACACGGCTACCCCTCCGATAAAATAAAATACTTTGCTTAATATTCCAGCACAACTGCTAGATGGGCAATATTCTTGAGCTCAGTGGAATTATACATTAGGTTACCATTAATATATAAGACCAAAAAAGCAACTACTATTTGTTCTGCAAATGAGAAACAGTACTGCAATTTGACAGAGTACTGCAAATCTGCCAAGTGCGGTAGAGATCAAATATATAACTAATTCACTCTGTCTGTGTCTACATGAGCCACTTCTGTCAACAAAACTGGGATTTTGATGACAAAACTTGCCGAGCATCTGTATGTTTAAAGCACTCTGTCAAGAGTTTGTCGACAAAACTCAGCTGTTCAGCTGGCAGTGTTATACCTCTCCCTGATCAGGTATAGCGCCTCTGTGTTTTGTCAACCGAGTGCCCGTGTAGACATTTCTGTCAACAGATAGGCTTCCAGTTACCCGGGCAGCACTGTTTGCAGAGCTTCCAGTCAGCCATTCTGCCCAGAGAGGGCAGGGCAGTCTGGCTGCTCTCTGTTGACAAAGTGGATTGCTCTTTTGATCTGTTTTTGTGTGTAGACGCTAACCATCAACAGAAATTTTGCTGGGGTTTCTCTGTTGACAGTGACCTCTGGACTATGTCTACACTAGCCCAAAACTTCGAAATGCATTACTCTTTGTTTATAATGTTTTTCCATACCTTCTAGTAGAGTGCCAGACTCCACCTGCACATTGGAACTATGTATGCAATAGGCAGCTTCTGTCAACAGGGCCGTGTCTACTGGCCATTTCAAAGTTTACTAATGAAGTGCTGAAATACATATTCAGCGCCTCATTAGAATGCGGGCAGCCGTGGCACTTCGAAATTGACGCGGCTCACCACTGCGCGGCTCTTCCAGACAGGGCTCCTTTTCAAAAGGATCCCAGCAACTTCGAAATCCCCTTATTCCTAACAGCAGATAGAAATAAGGGGATTTTGAAATTCCCAGGGTCCTTCTGAAAAGGAGCCCCATCTGGACGAGCCACGCTGTGGCAAGCCGCGTCAATTTCAAAGTGCCGCAGCTGCTGGCATTCTAATGAGGCGCTGAATACATATTTCAGCGCTTCATTAGTAAACTTTGAAATGGCCATTTGCATGGCCATTTTGAAGTTTTGGGCTAGTGTAGACACGGCCCTGTTGACAGAAGCTGCCTATTGCATACATAGCTCCTATGTGCAGGTGGAGTCTGGCACTCTACTAGAAGGTATCGAAAAAAATTATACACAAAGAATAATGCATAAACTGTAAGTTTCCTACAGACAGTAAGCTGCTGTTTTCTTTGTCTGTTTTACTTGAAGAGGTGATGATGCTGTCCTGCAACAAAAAATATTATGATTCCAAGAGAGAAACAAAAAGCAGGACCGGATGAACTCAAACAAAATACTCCCATTTCCTCCTGCAAATAGTAGTAAGAAAAATCTTTAATCAAGTTTCCATAAGATATCAGACATTTTTAAGTATCTACTAAACAGTACAATGTCTCTCAGTCGTTCACAAAAACAATGAGAAGTCCTGTGGCACCTAAGAGACTGACAGACTTTCTGGAGCATAAATTGAAGAAGCGGGTCTTTACCCATGAAAGCTTACGCTCCAAAAAATCTGTCAATCTATAAAGTGCCGCAGGTCTTCTTGTTGTTTTTGCAGACACAAACACAGCTACCCCTGTGATACTTCTCAGAAGTTCAAGGATGAAATTCCGGTCCCGTGGAAGCCAATTGCAAAACTTACATGTCAGAACTACAGTTCTAATTATCACCTCAAATCCTCAACCACCCCAATAAGTATGAGCCCCACTCTAGAAAAATGGAAATTGAGATAAATATTTGGACCAAAGTTTTTGGAGGTGTTCGCTGCTTTTGGGTGCCTCCAGCTTTAGTCACCCAGCTTACGATACCTCGGGCCTGATTTACAGTTGTGTTGAGTTCTCACAATTACAAATGATGTAAATGGGAACTGTTGCTAAGCAGCACCTCTCAAAATCAGGCTCAAGTACATTAATGTGGGCACCTAAAAACAGAGGCACTCCCAAAACACTGGATGCTCTTGAATATTAGGCCTGAATGATTTGCCTGATACCACACAGGAAATCTGACAGGGCAAGAAATGAAACTGAGGTCTCTTGCAAGAGACCTTCCTTCTGTCCAGTTTTGTGTAAGCTGGAAAAAGCCGCCCCACACCCCATTTCCAAACCACCATTTTGGCTCTGTGCAAACAAATTCTGAAGAGCCACACAATCTACAACACATTTGACTTATAGCTAATTCATAATTAATTCTATGAGCAATGACTGAAGATTTCACAGCAAAAGTAAAATTTAAACTTGACGGTCTTTATAAAGCTTGTTAAAATCTACCGAAGTCTCCATCAGAAAACTGACACATGCAGCCAGCAAATCTGACCTAACAGGCAGCATTCTGCTGCTGAAGACATATTTACAGATGGATAATTTGCTTGCAGACCCACTGAATTTTGATTTTGAATGGAACCGGCGTTTAAGAAGTTTCCTTCCCTTTTGTAGTTCAACAATGTGGTTTCAAGCAATTTCTGTACAGTCAAATTTACTAACTCTTTGCATGAGTCATTGTTTCAGAATAGCTCATGCTCTCGTTACAATGTTGCACCCAGAAATCACCTTAGCACTTATTTCCTTTGCACATTTTGCTAAGTGGTACTAAAACTTAACAGCCCAGGAGAAGAAAGGGTAACAGAGACTGAACACTATGAACAATAAGGCATTCATATATCTGTTCCTGTTTTCCTGTTTAGATCCATTAAACGCGTACAACTATATTAAACGGTATGTCATACTTGAAATTTTATGTGAACAAATTTCAGTTCACACAGCAGCTGAAACTTATCCCTCTGGTGTGTAAAGAATACAATTACTGTATTGTATAATGGTGAAAATATTTACTTCTTGATATCAAATGCATGCTAAGGGACACTTAATTTATACCTTTAATGACTTTTAAAATGAATCCATTTTCTGACAGAGCGCTCTTTAAATCATAAACATCACAGAAATATAGGAATGGAGAAGGAACCTCAACAGGTCATTCAGTTGAACCCCCAGAAACTGAGGAAGGACTATTATGGCTATCCATCCCTGATAAGCATTAGTCTAACCTACTGTTAAAACACTCCAGTGATGGAGATTCCACCACTACCCTAAATTATTTTGCTCCATTTCTTAACCTAAAGCTGCTTAGCTGAAATTTAAGCTCATTACTTCTTGTCTTCTGTGGCTAAGGAGAACAAATTACCATCTTCCTCTTTTTAATAGCCTTTTATGTAACTGAAGATGGTTGTGTCCCCCTCTCAGTCTCTATTTTCCAGACTAATCAAATCCAGGATTTTTCGATCTTCCCTCATGGATCATGTTTTCGAGGCCTTTAATCATTTTTTGTTGCTCTCTGGACTTTCTTCAATTTGTGTACATCTTTCCTCAAATAAGGCTCCCAGAATTGGATGTGATACTCCAACTGAGGCCTTATCAAGCACAGAATAAATTACTTCCTGTATCTTGTTTACAGCAATTCTGCTAGTACATTACAGAATGATGTTCTCTTTACATAGTTTTATATTGATGACCCATTTTTAGTTTGTGACCCTCTTTAAATCCAGATCTATTTCTGCACTACTTCTTCCTAGGGAGTCATTTCCAATTCTATATTTGTGCAAATGATTATTCCTTCCTAGGTGGAGTACTTTGCATTTGACCTTAACAAATGTCATTCTATTTAATTCAAACCATTTCTCCAGGAGGTCAAGATCTTTTTTAATCCTGATCCTGTCCTCCAAAGTGTTTGCAATTCCTTCCAACTTGGTACTGTCTGCAAACTTTATCACTGTACTCTCTACAGCATTATGCAAATAATCTATGAAGATATTGAACAGAATCAGAGATCCCTTCAGGACTCCACATGACATACCTTTCCAGCTTAACTGTGAACTACACTCTGGGTATAGTTTTCCAGCAAGTTGCACACCGGCATTACAGTAGGTTCATCCAGGCTATACGTCTCCATTTGAATGGCCATTCTGAAGTTTGGGGCTAGTGTATACGTAGCCTATTAGTGAGATTCATTTAGTTAAAACAAGAAGGATTTTAGGGAAAAAAAATTTCACAAAACCCAGAGCTGAGTTAAAATATTGCAGGCACTAAGCACTCAGAAATTGTAATCAGGCAGTGTACTAATGAATCTAGCTTTGTTTAAGCACCAAACAAGATTTTATATGGTCTAAAAGATAACATAAGTAACTGAAGATAAACCGTACAGGTTGAATTTATCTAGTCTGGCCTTCTCTAATCCAGCAACATCTGTAATCTGACATGATTTTAGTTAGCCACATGACCGCTTTTCATGGGTGAGACCAAGTTTCCTGTGGTCCTGTAAAGTTTGTTTACAGCCACTAGTCCTGGTTCTCAGTGTCCTGTGCTGTTATTTAGCTCTAATTTTCCCCTAAATGTCTTCTAGTCCCAGTAAACTGCAGAAGGGTTGGCAATGTGCTAGGCAATATTGATCTCCCATCATCTGGCAAATTCTCTCGTCTGGCACCAGTCAGGTCCCCAGGCTGCTGAACTAGAGAGATTCAGCCTGTCGTTTCTCCCCTTATCGTCCTTCCCATGTAGAATGCTGCAAAAAAGATTACACAATTTGCTCTCAACAGGACAATTTAAATACCTTCGAACAAGAAAGAGTTTTCTGACTGTTACACTCTCAGGGGACCACTCAGTACAGTCTCTTTCTCGCTTTCATGTGGTGGTGGCTACACAACTCCCATTACTTAAATACCAATCATTATGCGGTCACTGTGCAATCTTGTGGATAACCTCAAGAGAAATATTTCCAACAAACAAGAAATAAAGACACACAGCAATAAACATTGCATTAAATGAACAAAAATATGTATTACAGTGTATCAGATCACATGTACATAAGACATAAAAAGATAAAGACACCTTTGTAAGTTTCTCTTTTCCTAACTCAACTTCTTCTTAGAACGGGACCTCACTAGCATGAAAGGAGGTATTATTAACCAATCAACTTGTAATCACATAGCACAGAAGATAATAGGGATAAAAGGAAGAGCCAGCATGGATTTGTCAAGAACTAATTATGCCAAACTAATCTAATTTTCTTCTTTGACAGTGCTATTGGCCTAGTGCAAGGTCTCTGACATTTTCACACTGAAGATTGTCTTTTGAATGTAAGGGCCACCCAGGATCTACACTACACTTTCCCCAAGGTCCCCACTACTCGATCCCCTTTTATTCACTCTCCCTCACCCTCATCCACTTTCTTCTGGCTGGGGCAAGGGGTTGAGGTGCAGAAGGATGTGAGGGTGGCAGACTCTGGAAGGGAGTTTGTGTGCAGGAGGAGGCTCCACGCTGGGGCAGAGTGTTGGGGTTCAGGAGGGAGGGAAGAAGGAATGAGTGGGAATTTGGCTGCCAGCTCAGGGCTGGCACAGGTGTTAGTTGTGCAGACTGCATTCAAGAAGCACTCAGTACAGGTGGCCCCAGGCTGCTCCTAGAAACTGGCTGTCTGAGTTCAGGCACCTTCTGTGTGCAGCCCCTAGAGGGGATGAGGAGGTCTCCATTTTCTGCATTGCTGCCCAGAGCCTGCAAGTGCCACCCCCATTGCCAATGGAAGCTGCTTGGAAGCTGAGGCACCATTGCGCTGCCTCACTGTTGCGGAGACTGCTTCCAGGAGCAGTGTCAGGCCAGGCAGCTAATTGATCAGGATCAACAGGTTGGCAACCACTGGCCTAGTGAATGGAAGGTGGGGTGGGGGAGTTGTAGATGTCATATACTCTGAATTCAGTAAGATTTTTGACACCATTCCGTATGAAATTCTCACAAGCAAACTAGGGAAGTGCCTAAATGAAATTAGCGTAATGTGGGAGCACAACTGGTTAAAAGACTACGCAAAGGAAAGGTTCAGATTCTGGGCTGGGAGGTGCCTCTATGGCTAGGTTCTGGAAGGGAGGGGTCAAAGAAACAGGAAATAGGAAGTCATAAAGGTTCCTTTAACGTTACTCCGGTGGGATTTTTTTTTATTTGTGTATCCGCATTTTCATGGACATACATGCTCACAGGTATTTTGAAATAAATTATAAAAATAATTGAAACTAGTGTGATTATAGTGTTACTTTGGCAAACATTGCAGAATCTGAAAATCATTTTTTATTTTTGGCACAGAATTCCTCCAGCAGTATTTCATAATTTCTATACGCTGAAATGGACAAATACATATCGCTCAGCATTACTTCCTAAATGCTGTGTGATCATATTTTGAACGACCCTATCAAAATACACGTTCAATCTGGTTAAGAATCAGTAATAAAACTTTTCAGTCATTTAGCCTTTAGCATTCATTAATATACACTCAGTTTCCTGATGGTCATAGTCTGAGTTTCCTGACTTGCATCATGTTGAGCCAGATTTCTCAGAATACATTTCACTACATTTTTCAGGGACAGCCACAGGAATTCCACAGATACTTATTTAGGCATGTATGGCGATGCCCATCACCAGCTGTGTGTCCATAAAATCAATCATTAATGAAAAAGCAAGCCTTTCAAGCTACAATGTTCAATAATAAGACCTGCTGCTCACACAAAAACAAAACAAACAAAGAAGTATTTACTGTCACTCACTTGGACCATAAACTAGACCAAAGCATGACAAAACATAACATCTTCCTTTGTGACCTATTGCTCAATATATTCAGGGCCCAGCACATTCCAAGGTGTGAGCTCTAAGCAGCAGGAAAATGCCCTGCAATGTTCCCCAATGATCTTCACTGGAGGCACTGACAAGAGTGACCCATTCCCAGAACAGTGCATGGGGAGAAAGATACTTTCATGGGTTGGTCACAACCCATTCAGGGCTTTGTAGATCATAACCAACTGTCTTTAAAACACACAAACAAACACAAAGGCCGTGTCCACACTACAAAAATAACTTCAAAGTTGCTTACTAATTATACCAAATATTTATAATTATAATTAATAAGGAACTTCGAAGTTGAGAGTCTACACACACCCTACTTTGAAGTTAAACTTTGAAGTAGGGCACTACTCCATTCCCAGGAATGGAAGAAGGACTTTGAAGTTGGGCTCCCTGCTTTGAAGTTAACTTTGAAGTAAGGGGAAAAAAAATGCGTGTAGAGTCTCTGCTGGCTACGTCGATGTAGTGCCTAACTTCAAAGTTAACTTTGAAGTTACAGTCTTCCCCTGCCTTCCGAGGATAATTTGTTCCTGAAAAACTCCTCTAAGGGCGAATTCTTGTAAGTTGAAAATGTAATTACCATTCATTTCAATGGGAAAAAATTTTATGCGTTCCTGAGCCCCAAAATTTATACCCACTTACACTTACCTGGCAGAGGGCACAGCTGCGCAGAGCAGGTGGCAGCGTACC
Organism: Carettochelys insculpta; assembly: GCF_033958435.1. NCBI lineage: Eukaryota > Metazoa > Chordata > Testudines > Carettochelyidae > Carettochelys > Carettochelys insculpta. Next base: position 145,940,974 of record NC_134137.1, read on the forward strand.
CCCAGCCAGCCGGGGAGTGAGAGGCAGGGGCGGGTCCAGGATGGACTGTGCGCCCAGCAGCCATGTCTCCCAGGAATGCCTGGGAACCCGTGGCTGCCGGCTGGGCTGGGGCGCGCCGCTGCTGCAGTGCCGAGGTGGGGACCAGACCAGCCCCAGGTAAAGGCTGGGCTGGGGGTGCTGGGAAACCACCGCCAGGCGGCGAGTGGCGCCCGAGACACAGCTGTGCAGGGCAGGCGGAAGCGGCCCCATAGCCGCCTGAGGAACGAGCAGCAGGGGTGGGGCCAGGAAGGGCTGACTTTCTCCAGCTGCAGGGTGTCCACGTCCCGCTGAGGCACTCGTAAACTCGAGTAAATGCCTCGTAAGTCAAAGTTAGTGGTCCTTAATCAAGCTGCTTGTAAACTTGAATTCTCATAGTCTGAATGGGCGTATCTCGGGGTATGACTGTAGTTCCTAATGCAGATGCACCCAAAGTGTATGAATGTGAGTGTGAGTAGAAGATGCAAGTATGAGTGTTCCATGGCACTATTTTCTGTACTAGCAGAAGACTGTAAGTGTTTTTCATGGGTAGGCCCAAACAGGGTTACAAGGGCAGAGATCTATATAATAAGCTCTCTATTAGAAAGGAATGGCTGCTGCTTCCAAACTAAGTAAGTGGAAAGATGCACTGTTGTGCCACCTGTCTGATAAAAACCTAGGAGCAGGAATGAATTCAGAATGATCTATGCTGCAAACTGCATTGACCGATAACCTTTGTAGGAGCGATCTCCCTGACAGCCACGTACTTCTGTGTTCTCCATATCCGAACATCTCAAAACCCTTGTTCCATCCTGTGGATACTTCCTACTTAGAACTACTTCTCGTTTGACTTGAACCTAAGCTAATTTGCTTCCATCTTCCATCTCTGTTTCTGCTAGGTGCTGGTGAAGAGCGATATATATAAGGTGTAACACTGACATATCTACATAGTGGTGGCAGTGCAGGCCAATCATGTAACTGTCTCATCTAGCATCTATTTGTATCCAGTTAATAAGGGGTGATGAGAAGCTAGAATACTGTGTGACCCCCATAGGAAAGTTCTCATTTACAAAAAAAGTAAATATACAATGCCACAGGTTGGCATGTGTAAGGGAGGAAGGAGCATAACCAAACTGTTGGCAAGCATACAAAACTTCATTAATTATGTGCCCAGTTCTCCGGTACTTAAACTTTGCTCAAAAATAAGTCACTCGTTTGTTTTTTAAACCTAGTTTTTGCAGGAAAGCTTTCAAAGCTCAAATTGCACAGGATATAAAAATATCCACCGAAGGGATATTTAATAATACATATATTAGTGGCAGCATGCTAGCACATAGGAAGTGAACAGTTTAGCACTGAGAAAACAAGGAAACATCTAAGATCATGTTATAAATGAAAAGCAAGAAGTTATGCTGTTTCATCCAGAGGGTCACTGGAACATGAGAGAGTCTGCCAAATGAAACAGAAGGAGCAGCTAGCATTACAGAATTTAAAGTTGGCCTGCCTATCCAGTTGAAGACCTACAACATATCTTGGCAAGATAAAGGATGGATGAGATGGAGCTATGATTCTGAAGGTTCCAATAGGATGGGTTTTTTTCCCATGAACGTGAATTAACATATCCCCAATGCTTTAATTGGCTTAATATTTGTCTCTCAAGTTTGCATCTTCAGATTCTGTTTTCACTTTAAAATGTGTTTAAATGCCAAAATTATTATGCATGATTTACAAAATGGACAAAAAAAAATAAAACACACTGATCTGTTCAGATAAGAAAGGGTGCAGCCTGTACTGACATAGCAATGTACAATATACACTTCATACTTTCATTTCTGACTACATTACCAGGGATTTGTTTACACTGATGAGGAAAGGAAAATCTTAAGGATCCCTCTATACGATTTTATTCATGCTCGATAAATCAAATTTAACAACTTTTCCTGACAACTCTAAATAATGTGCTTTTTAAATGAAAACTTTTAAAATATCATATTTCCAAAATAATACATCAGAGTTTGTGTGCTCTGCAAGAATACTGCGTGGTTTCAGACATGTAGACAAGCAGGCCAAAATTTCCAAAATTGAGTGCCAGAAGTTATGCGCCTCAGTCCACATCCAGATATTTATTCATGTGTTTAACTTCAGAAGTGCTACTCAGCCCACACTGAAACCAATACTGATGCCAGTTTGTTCTACCTGCAAGTTGACCATTAAAATTATGTTGGATTTACACGGGCATAACGGCTATTAGAATCAGCTACAGAATTCAAGTACCTAAAGTTATGTTCCTGAATCCATATTTAGGCACCAACTGAAGCAGTTTCATTTTCACAGCAACCTGAAATGAACATAATTAATCAAAGTATCTGACATTTACCAAAGTACCTGACAAACTACCAAAGTAACTGACATAATAATTAAGGTCAGATTCTATCAACAAAGTTAGAACATTCCAAAACAAACAAAGCAACAGATGAAATAGTCTTTAACAAATAAACGAATCAAACAGGTCAAGAAGTGTCAGATAACATAGGCTACTGGTACCACTTCTAAGGTAGGATTCAGACAACTGTTACAAAAACGCAAAGATAAACTTTTGGAGCAAACACCGAATTCCATTCTGCACAGCTGTAATGGACACTTACACTTCTCACATAACCAGACTAAAGCCCAACTCACATTGCAATACTGTAGAATTGGTAGAGAAAACCTATAAAAACTACTGCAATTTCACATCAGCATTTTCTAATGCCTTCTCTTTTGATTTAGTACAAAATACACACAGGAAATCCTATTCACTGTGTATGGTCGATAAAGTTTTACATAGCAATCATTACTAAGGAAAACAGTTCTTATTTTTCTTTTTTAAACCAGTTAATCCTGATAAGGCCTGGGCTGTTCCCCAAGGGAGCTTTTGGAGGTGACACTCCCTGAGAGCTAGTGAACATGAACAACACAGATGTGTCAGCCAGACTTCACTATATAAAGGTTTTTCAAATCCTTTTGTCACAAGAACATTGCATGTGCACCTTCTGTATACCCTGGTGAAATGAAACATTTTTATTTCAATTTTTGTATCCTTAAATACCTTTAGAAAAACAATGAACAACATGCACCATGAATTCTGAATGCACCTCATCAACCCATTAACAGGTCAGCTGAGCCATCACTAGAGAAGCAGGTTGCATCTGACAAAGTAAGTCTTTGCCCATGAAAGCTTATGCTCCAAAATATGTTAGTCTATAAGGAGCCACAGGACTTCTTGAGGTATTTCATCTAAACATGTGAATTGTACTTCCATGAAGGACACTAAACAAGTAATAAAAACCAGACGCATGTTGACAGTCAAAACTCAAGCAACACAAACTCTGAAATACAAAGTTCTCCAAGAGACTTACACTGCTTCTACACTCGCCCCCTCCTGTCGGAGGGAGTACGGTAATGAGGCAATTCGAAGCAAGCTAATGAGGCACTAACATGCATATTCAGCACCTCATTAGCATTATGGCGGCTGTGTGAATTTTGAAGTGCAGACTTTGAATTGCAGATTGACGGCGAAGATGGGAGCAGCTTCGCAATAAGCACCCCACTACAACATTCCCTTCTGTGGGAATAAGAGAATGTTGAAGTGGGGCGCTTATTTCAAAGCTGCCACCATCATCACTGTCAATCTGCAATTCAAAATCTGCACTTTGAAATTCATGCAGCTGCCATTATGCTAATGAGACATTGCATATGCACATTAGTGCCTCATTAGCCTGCTTCAAATTGCCTCATTGCCATCCCCCCTCCAACGGGAGGAGGCGAGTGTAGAAGATAAGCATACCAAATAGAATTGATTTATTTCTTAAAGGGATACAGTCAGGTCTATCTTTAGCAAAAATTAAAATTTAGCATAAATAAGCTTTTTCAAAAGCTGACAAAGAAATGCACTCTGATTTTTTATAAATTCTATGAGAAGCAGCATATATATATATATGCACTGTACACAAAGCATGCATGTTGGCTTGTGTACACTTACAGCACTGAAACAGCACAGATGCACTGGACCTATGCTGCCAATGAGGGAGCTTCTTCCATTGGCCTAATTCTCCACTTCTCCAAGAGGTGGTAGCGCTGTTTAGAGCGGATTAAGTCAATATGACTATCTCGCTCAGGTGCATAGATTTTCTTTACTGACATAAAATTGTAGTGCAGACTTGGGCTCAGAAAGTGAAACTAACCAGCACCTAACAGAAAATTGCGCAGACTACCTAAATTCTTCTAGGTCGCTGATCATCACCAGAGGGAATAATTTTGTCTTTCAGGATGAAAAAAATGCAAATACTAAACAACAAAAAGGCCACAGCTCATGCCTGATGGCTACTACCATCACAATCACCAAACTACAGCACCCTCCAGAGCAGGGTAGAAATCCAAGAACCTCTAGAAACTGTAGCTGATTCCTGAGCAGGCACTGCTGATCCAAATGAAGATTTAGAAAGCTGTCTTGAATCCCATAGGGAAAAACTGAAACTCAGGACCATCACGCTGCTGGATAAACGCCAACCCCACTGAATCTATTATTTTTGTTTCTGTCACATCACCTTAGTGTCTGAGCATCTGCTAAGCATAATCCACAAAACACAACTCCCTGAGGCAGGGACACATATTCACAAGAAAATTGGGCAGAAACAGGTGAAATGACATTTCCAGAGTTACATGCAACACGCATGGCACAGCCTAAAAGAGAACCAAATCTCACACACCCTTGGCCTATGCATTATCTACACAGCCAACTTTCCTTCCAAGCTTAAGCTTGTTACTGACCAGACACTGTAAGAATCTGCTTCTTGCACAAACTTCCACAACACTGTGCTTTTAAAGTTAATTCACAGAGCATCTGTTTTAATGCAGTTGCCCAATCTCCTACTAGGGCTATGTCTACACTAGCACAAATCTTCGAAATGGCCATGCAAATGGCCATTTCGAAGATTACTAATAAGGCACTGAAATGCATATCCAGTCCCTCATTAGCATGCCGCTGGCTGCGGCTCTTCGAAATTGCCACATTTCACTGCCGTGCGGCTCGTCCAGATAGGGGTCTTTTTTGAAAGGACCCTGCCCACTTTGAAATCCCCTATTCCTATCTGCTGACATAGACTTTTCCTCTACTGATGGCATGTGGGGAACCTACTTTATGTCTTTGACCTCCAAAGATGAGTTGCTTTGAAATTAGCACTTGTCTGTTACAGTTCTTCATTTGCATTTCATAAGGCTTTGTTCTCATTTTATGGCTTGTTTGATAAGTTAGTTACATGGGAACGTACAACATAAATGGCTGCTATAGGGCACAGGTAGTTGAAACAATGCAGGATTATTTGATTTTAGGAAGTTAAACCAACAACAAAACAAACAAATATGGAGATATACCTATCTCATAGAATTGGAAGGGACCTTGATAGGTCATTGAGTCCAGCTCCCTGCACTTACGGCAAAACCAAGCATCCTCCCTAACAGAGATTGATTTTTTTAAATCTTATCTGCCCCAGATCCCTAAATGACCCCTCAAGGGCTGAGCTCATAACTGTGGGTTTAGCAGGTCAATGCTCAAACCACTGAGCTATTCCTCCCTCAAAGTTTAAACACCACATACACTCTTATAAATTTAACCATTACATAGATCTACATTAATATGCAAATGAATTGACCTGGAACTTCTGCCTCAGCTGGCATGGGGCCTGCAAGCCCCACAATCTTGGTTTAACAGAGTCCTAGATGGTGGCCTTAAAGTTAAGAATTCCTGGGCCTATTTAAATTAATATTCTCATGCACAGCTCAGAAACAGATTTATTACGCAATATCTCAGTTAGGACTATGCTTCAATCACAAAGATTATAAATACACTTGTCGTGATAAATTATGCAATCTGAGGGCAAGAAAAAAAATCAGCGTATTTTGCCTTGTGCCATCTATACCAAGAGGTACAAAACTCACACACATGGGCAAGGGCAGAGCCAAGAATACTTAGCTTTTTCACAGCATGGTACAACTATTAATTAACTAACCAGAAATTAACGGTACTTTCGTAGTTTGCAAATTTCTGGCTTATGACACACAAAAGATTTTATTCTCTTTCCTACAACAGAGGAGACCCTTTCCTTCCTTCAGCCTGACTTCTCAACGGTCAGAATCACCAAAACTTCCTAGGGCTGATAAAGATGAATAGACTCTTGTTAGTGTCCATCAACACTATTCTTAGCATGACAACGGGTTCACTGCTGAGTGGCACAAGGTGCTCATTTTCTCATTGTATTTATTTTTTACAAAGTGTAACAGAAAAGCCACTTCTCAAACTCGTATGATTTTGTAATGAGAACTGCTGCTGCCAATGGGAATTCTGTCCAAGTGAAGAATGTCGTAGTGGGCTCAGTAATAATCTCAAATCACGAACTATCATTTTTTTAACCACAAAATCAACAACCCACACCTTTGCAGACAACAAGGTCTGCTAATGAGGAAAAACTAGGTCAGGCCCAGAAATGGAAACACAGTTACCCATTTCACTATTACTAGTGACAGTCGTGCTAACTAATTTGTTGCACAATCTTGTTGAAAATATCCCTCCTATACTGATATTTTACTTATTTCAAACAGCAGGTGGAAACAGTGGAGTGCGTCTATGATTATCTGAGTAATTGAAGAAGTTGCTACTGTGTTTTTTAAAAAGGAGGTTCAAAATTATTATTCCACTAAGATAAATGACACTTTTGACTTACTATAACCATTGAAATAAATGGGAGGTGTTTGCAGCACACAATTCAATTATTTCAATCTGTGATGGCTACCTAGTGTACCTTCCAGTCAGAAGTATAAGCACTGTGTTTAAAAATTAAGTCCAGAACTCTGCAAAAAGAAATTCAAAAGTACTTGGATTTTTCTCAACCACGGATTTTTATTGGCCTAGATTTTAGTTTTAAGAGGACACGGCTATCTTAACTATCACTTTTCTGAATAAACTTTTTTACCTATTATCGTTATAAGTAACAACATTATTATAACATACCCATATATATTCCCTCAGTTTATTTGCTCTGTTTGGAAATCACCATGTACACTGTCAGTCTCCCCTGAGCACAGTATGACTAAACCAGGAAAAACTACCAGAGTATGTAAAGATGTCACATCAGTAGTATGCTGACTGAGCAAAGACTGGGCTACAAAGAAGGGTGGGTCCATGGATATTGCTGAGAAAAACTTCTTTTCTCAAAAAATGCAATGAAATGCCATTGCCTGAATTGGCTTGAGCTGAGGTCAGACTCAGGGGATGAAGGCTGAATGTAGTCGATAATAAGACTGTCTCTTTATCTCAGAGTGATTCAAATGCTCTCTCTCACAGTGAATGGTCAAACAATCTAGAGAATCCCCTTTCCTTCCTGGCTAGGGACAGTCCCAGATCTCTATCAGCGCGAGCACTGAAGAGTAACAGAGAGGGAGCCATGTTAGTCTGTACACTATCAAAACAAAAAAGCAGTCCAATAGCAGTACTGTTGCTGGTCAGGGCAGCCACCTCCAAGGCCTGCCCTTTCTTCCCATTTATCTCCTGTCACTCTTGTTAACCACAAAGACAATCTGTTGGTCAAGATAGCTTCTCTCCAGGCTGAAGACTTCTGGAATATGTTTCAGGGTGGGGCTGACTTAAGTCACTGTCATCACGCTAGACCCTGGCTCACTGGATGCCCCCCATCACAGGGACTTGAAAACAAGTGTAGTACATAAAACTATTTTTAATTCTTCTGTAATTGACTAGATTTAGAGTGAGCAATGATCTTTTAAAAATAAAAGTAAACATTATAATATTTACTTAGCCATGTAAGATCAAAAAGCATGGAGCTGTAGCTTTAAAAAAAAACAAATCTCTGTTACAGATTTAAAAGGTTAATATACATTTAGGGATGAACAGGCAGAGGCCTCCCATCCCAAATCAGGGAGGTGACAATCCACATTAATTCAGCTCTGGTGAACCAGCACCTGGAACTCTGTGTTCAATACCAGAAAGAAATGATTAAATCAGAGCAGATGCAGCAGAGATGATTACTGGGCTAATGGGACTGGCTTGGGAGGAAAGATTAAAGCAAACTATTTGGCTAGATGGCAGCTGGAAAGGCAAAATAACCATCTTCAAGTACTTACAGGGATGCAAGGATGTAAACACCAACTAGGAAGAGGAAGTGTTAAGGCTGCAGCATTTAATTGATAGCATAGCTGAGAAATAAAAAAATTGTTGGCCATCTTGCTCCCATCGAAATCAATAGCAATGTTCCCTCTAACTTCAACAGTAATAGTGTCAAGCCCAATGATGGTCATGTGATCTGAGAAGATAATCCCATTTGCCACATTATAATATTACCGAGAGATAAACAATAGTTACAGCTAATTCTTAAGGGTGACAGCACTTAGGTTACATTTATACCTACCACACACTTAAAATATATCATGAACTCTATGAATGTAATGGTATTGTAGCTATTATTTTATTCCTTTTTATTTTTTAAGGTGTGACATGTATGTAAACAGCTCTAATAAAACACAAATAATATTTTATAGTCCAATAATCAAATATTTGCGGCTAAATAATACTGTAAGATCATATTTTTATTTCACATAAACATCAAAATAATCCAAGAACTCATTTATTTAGTCCACACAAGTATTCAAAATTAAAAGGAATCTTAATAAATGACTTCTAAGTAGTAGTGACTAAGGCCAGGACAAACAAAACACTTAAGCATGTACTTAATGTTAACCCCCTGAAGTTAGCTGTTGTTCACAGGTTTAAAGTCAAGTTTTGCTGAATACAGCAGACCCCCCAATATAAACTGCACGTATCTTGGGTTAAAGCCATTCAGAGGAGAAGGGAACTGACCAATGCTGCTGCACTGATCAGTTTCCTGGCTCCTGTCAGGGCTGGTATCTGACTCAGCTGCTACCCCTGACAAGAGAGGTTTCCCAGCTCCTGGCAGGAGCCACAGCCTGAGTCTTGGTTGCCACCACTGACAGGGGCAGGGAAACTGATCAGTGTTGCTGTGCTGGTCAGTTTCCTGTCTCCAGCAAATGGCGGGCAGCCAGGAACCAGGTGGCAGAGGAGCCTGGCTGCCACCTGGTTCCCAACTCCCCTCCACTCGCTGGAGCCAGGAAACTGACCAGAGCTGCTGCCTTGGCCAGTTTCCCTGCTCCTGTCAGGGGTGGCAGCTGAGAGCATGACTCTCGCCACTGACAGGAGCAGCTGCTGCCTCTGACTGGACCAGAGAAACTGAACCTGTCAGGGGCGGCAGCCTGACTCTCCACTGCTGCCCCTCACAGGAGAGGGGAAGTAGAGTCAGGAATCAGACTGTTGCCCCTAAAAGGAGTGCTGACACTGACCAGTGCAGCAGTGCCGGTCAGTTTCCCCTGTCCAGTAAACAGCAGTCAGGGGGGAGCCAGGCTCTAGGCTGCCTGCCACTCACAGGAGTTGGGAAACTGATGAGTGTTGCTGCACTGGTCAGTTTCCCTGCTCCTTCAAGTGACATGAATTTTGACTTACTCAGGGGTTGCGCAAGAACGCAACTCCTGCTAAGATGGGGGTCTGCTGTACAGATGTAAATCTCGCTATAAAACTGTTATTCCTCCTTTGCATTGTTTATACAGACAATATAAATGCTTGGTCTTTTAAAAGGAAATGAGATTCATTTATTGATAATTTCATTTTATAATGATATTTTACCTCTACCATAATGCAAAATAATTTAAAGAAAACAGCACAGTTATAAGCATTGTTCTTGCCACTTGTCTGACATGGCCAGCCACGGAGCCTGCTTCTTTGTAGGACCACAGACCTGAACTTTATGTCAGCTGACTACTGCCATGAAGGAGTAGTGGCAAACCAAGACTAAAAATAACCTAGATATAGCTCAGGGTTGGCCAATAATTTTCACAGGGGAACCATGCCAAGAATTTGGTAAGTGGTCACAGGCCATAGTTTTCTATCCTGTGAATGGAGCAGGTGCAGGGTTTGAGATGGAGTGTGGGCCCATGAGGGAGGTTAAAGCAGAAAATTGTGGTGCAAGAGGAGGAGCAGGTTCTCAGGAGTTTGAGTGCACGAGAGGGTGGGGTGCAGGAGAGGGTGCCAGGTGCAGGCTCTGTCCTGGAGATGCTTACCCTAGGCAGCCACCAAGTGGTGGCATGGTATGTTTCTGTACGCATGCCCATTGGGGGAAGAATAGCATCAGGTGTCCACATGCCTCCCACACACACAAATACCACCCCTGCAGCTCCCATTGGCCAGTTTCTGGCCAGTGGGAACTATTAGAATTGTGCTGGAGGCAGGGGCAGAATGTGGCGACCAGCTGCCCTCCCATGCCTAAGGAGCACATACACAGAGATACACTCGCCCCAGCAGACAACCACTTTGGGTGGCATGTGGGACCACAGCAGAGAGGTGACCTTCTTGAGCGTCCCTCTGGATGTTAACTAACAAAGGGTCTTGGTGGACTGGATCCAAATGTTTGGCCGGTTGGATGTGGCCTGCAGAATACAATTGCCCACCCCTGTACCTAGTAGCTTCGTGATTGGTTTACAAATGGTGGTCACAGGAAGCAATCAAAGTTGCATAAAAATCACAGGTGACAAATATTATGTATGCTGTATAGTTGTAGCTGTGTTGGTCCCAGGATATTAGAGAGACAAGGTGAAGTGAGCTAATAGCTTTTATTTTATACAGAAGTTGGCACAATACAAGATATTACCTTACCCACCAGTCTCAAAATGTATGAGCAGCTTCTCCAAATATCCAAACTGCAACTGTTATACTAAACCAGCTTATTTCTTTATGTATCACAGTAAACAGCTACATATACACAGGTATCTCAAGCAAAGGTGGAAAAGCAAAGAAACTTAAACCTTAAAGTCAGTCATAGATCTCCATTTCCAGCTATGGCAACTGCATAGCTGGAAATGACATATCTAATATGGACTTACCTGACCATCCTCACAAATTCTCCCTTTGACTTCCCTTCGTCTTTGCAAGATTGAAGACTACAGAGGTCAACTAAGTGCACAAAATCGAACCCTGGAAGATTGACCCTGACCAGGTCAATCTACTGGGTGGCGCAGCTGTACCCTCTGATTTTCAGAGGGACTGCTCATTTACTGACAGTAATGAATAGTTCAGCGCTTTTGTTATCATTACCGAAATATAAAATATATTGCTTCTGTGTCAATATTTCTAATCTATCCCAGTTCTTAGAATCTTCTTCATTAACGAAGTCTACCAAGTACTAACTGAATCAGAGTAATACTGTGGTTAAGCAAGTAAAAAAATATTTTCAGAACCGCACACTTGGTATAAAAGTACTTAACTGAAGAAAGCTGCAAAAACTACTTCAATCATCAACGTTCATTAAAAACTTTAAAAAAGAACAAGAAGTCTTGTGGCACCTTTAGACCAACAGATATTTTGGAGCATAAGCTTTTGTGGGCAAAAACCTGCTTTGTTAGATTCCCAGCCTATGGGTTGGGACCCAAACATGGGTTGCCGTTAGATTTGTTAAGGGTCGTAAGCAGCTCGGAGCTGCATGTGATCTTAAATAAGGCACTTGCAGCTCCTTAATGCTCCCACATCCAGCAGCTATCTATCAGTAGAGAAGCAACTACGCAGTACAAAGACCTTTGATATTCGTAGCAATCCCAGGCAAGCCACTTAATAGACTCTTGCTCTAAGTACTTTTTGACCCTCATCTCTTCCCCACTTTTGTCCCCCCTTCTGTTCTATATAGCTGATTTGTCAGTTTTCATTTTTTGTATCTCCCCCCAATCCCTGAGTGTTACTCAGCCAACCCCTCCAGTCTCTGGGTGTGACCCTCCCAGCCCCCCAATCCAAGTGTGACTCCCACAGCCCAAATGTGACCCCAGCCCGAGTGTGATCCCACAGCCTTTGGTGTGACCCCCGCAGAGACTCCAGCCCAAGTGTGACTCCCCCAACCCCTCAGCCCTGAATGTGACTCCCCTACAGCCCTTGTGTGACTGTGCTCAGCCTGAGTGTGACTCCCAGCCCGAGTGTGGCCCCCATAGCCCCCAACCCCCCAGCCCTTGAGTGTTACCCCCAACCCCTGAGTGTGACTCCCCACAGCCCCTCCAGCCTCTGAGTGTGGGGTTTAAGCTGGGGGAGAGTTGGGGGGGAGCGATTTGGGACTGAGGGTCTTTCCCCCACCGCAATTCAGATCAACTATAATAATAAAACAATAATTAACAATAATAAAGGTAGTGTTATTATTTTATTATTATTTATGTATTTTCCTTTTTCTATGACATAACTACTATGAATATATGAACATGAGGGGGCACAATTTATAATCTTGCCTCAGGCACAATATCAGCTAGCCACAACTCTGCTCTTCCCTTTCCCCCCCCCCCCCCCCCGACTGTTTTTGAATTGCCTCGGGCCTCCAAGTCTTCCTGAATCATCAAAATGGGTCCCTGTCTGGAAAAGGTGGGGAACCGCTGATCTAAACAAAGGTGCAACATGAATGTTGTATAACGGCACTGCTGAAATAACATGGGAGATGAGCCCAAATAGTTCAAGGGGCCACAATCTGTCTCATGAAATCATGTCACATGAAAGAGCGTGTCCCTAATTTTCCTACCTGCTGAATTCCAACACTGATAAAAGTTACAGGCCCAATAATGCTGTTACTTACAGGTGATTTGTATTCATGTGACTCTGCAAACTGCAATAAAAGTATTCCTGACTGACACCAGTGTAAATGTGAGCAAGTTCTTAATCATTCTAACTTTTGCATATGGCTTCAGGCAATAAACAAGAGTGGTGACAGTTGCTTTTTCACCCAAACAGCAAAGAAAAGGCTCCTAATAAGGCAAGTAAAAAGGAAGTGGTTTCTCTAGAGCTCCGCTCTTGTGAAGTACGTGATACAAGATGGTCTTAATGCCCAAGAAGCAACAAAAGAATCAGTAACTGAAAATGGGTGAATCAAGCAGGGGTGATTCATCCTTCCCTGCAGCTTGCTGGGGAAAAGGACAAAACGTCAAGGTAACTGCAATGAAGTGTCTCATCTCTTCTCGAAAGCACACGTTGCAAGAGCTGCCCAGTTCTTTGTGCCCTACACTAAGTAAGGAACTGACTCAGGCTTGTGCACAGTTTTAACACCGCTGGAGTTTAAAATCTTCCTTTTGTTAACTTGAAAAATACCCCCCACTCACCCTCTCCTCCTCCTCCACTAGGTTCACCTGTTTATAAGTTCTTACACTGCACTCCATCCGCAGGGGCTCTAGGCGCCTGCTACGGCACAGCACTGAGCCAAGTCTCACAAGCGCATCTCTCAGTGAGCCAGGCTTCCTGCTGCTTCCCTCCCGAGAGCCACACAGCCTCCTAGGCTGGAAGCAGTTGCGAGCCTCCCCGCCCTGCCGCACTTCATTCTGCAGACACAAGAGCAGACGAACTCCAGCCCGGTTCCAGCCAGGGCCGGCCCCTCCCGGGAGGGATCCCATGGAATTCCACCGCCAGCTGCAACACCCGCGACCGCGACTCCCTTGGAAAGCCCGTTCGTGGGCAGAGCGACGCCTGGCTCCCCTCCCCGGCTCGCCCAGCAAACCCCGCCCGGCCCTGCTCCACGGCCCCTGGCGGATCGGAAGACCTGCGGGGCAGCCGGTGCAGATCCTTCCCCAGCTTCCAGCCCGCCTGCCCGAGGGTGGGGCGGATTCGCGCGGAAAGGACCAGTGCTCCCGCCCCCATTCCGGCGAACTGCCTCGTGCCCCGGCCCGCCCCTCTGCCCCAGCCGGCCAGGGGGAAGCGCAGCCGGGAGCGGAGCCAGGTGCCCGGCTGCTCCGCCACCCCGCAAGCAGCTGGGAGAGGCTTAGCCTCCGGCTCCCACTCAGAGGCCCTTCCCCGGCCCGCCCCTGCGCTGCGCTGCTGCCCCGCCCCGGCTCTGCACAGCGCCCCCCCCCCCGCCCCCCATTAGGGGATCCCCGCCCCAGGCCAGGCCCCCGGCCCCTCTGCTGCAGCCACTCACCGCGTAGCACAGCGCCGGCTTCGCGCTGAGCGCCGAGTCGCCCATGGCTGGCGGCGCCTGGCCCTCGCCGCCCCTTACGGCGCCCCGGCAGCAGCGCCCGCGGGCTCCCGCCCCGCAGCCCCCGGCCCCATCCCTCGGAGCCGCCCGCGAGCTCTGCCGCCCCTCCTCCGGCGCCGAGCGGGAGGAGCCGCGGCTGTCCCGGCGCAGCAGCTCCTAGGGGCGGAGGGGAGGGCTCCTGCCGCGCTGGCCGGGAGCGGCTGCTCTGCCCCAGCCCCGGCCGGTCTGATCTCCCGCGGGGATGCAAGAGGCAGTCCCGGGCTCAGCCCCCGGAGCAGGAGAGAGCTCGGGACTCCTAGCCAGCGGGGGCAGGATGAGGCACCGTGCAAGGAGCCCTGTGCCTGCAGCGCCAGCTGCTGCTGCCAGCCAGGCTCCTTGACACACACACCCCCACCCGCCCCCTCTACTCTAGAACAGCTGTCTACAAAAGTTACTGTCGGAAGAGATGTCCGACAAAACTTCTGTCGTCAGACCGCGGCCGGACATTGGCTATGTCTACATTAGCCCCGCCTTTCTGTTTCGGGAAGAAGGACTTTCGAAGACTGGGGGGTCCTTTCGAAAGGCCCCTGGCTACACTGGCGGTGCACAATACGAAAGCGGCACCTTCAAATCTCCCTGGCTGGCATTATGCAAATGAGGTGCTGCATGTTCATGGCAGTGCCCATTAGCATCTGCCAAAGTGTCTCATTAGTATCCCCCTTGCAAAAGGCGGGGGCTAGGGTAGGCAGAGTCATAAAGACAGATCGATGTTTTGATCCACTCTGTTGACAAAAGGCCCTCCCGACCACAGCGCCTACACATCTTTTTTTGTCAACACTTTATCTGGACAAAACACATTAGCTGTGTCTACACTACAGACTTCTGTCAACAAAACTAGGGAGCGTCCACACTACTAATGCAGTCTGTCAAGAATCCGTCGACAGAACACAACCTTTTTCCTGGCAGAGTTATGGCTTGAAAGTTGGAGACATAGTATCTCTGTAGACATAGTCTGTCAACAGAAAAACAGTGTAGATGCACCAGGGGCTCTCTCGACAGAAAGGGCTTCCAGTTCACCAGGATGCCCTGTTTGCAGAGCTTCTGGTTGGCTGTTCTGTCGACAGAGGGCTGGGCAGTCTGGCCGCTCTCTATAGGCAGAGAACGTCAACAGGGGGAGCCCCTATTAGGTGTGGACGTGTTTTGTAGACAGAGGTTCTGTCGAGAAATATCTGTAGACAGTGATTTCTGTTGACAGAACTCTGATTCTGGCTACTGTTACACACACAAAAAGCATGCACTCACATAATGCATTTTATCAACAGAAAATTCTGGAGACAGAGTGCTGTAGTGTAACTGTAGCCTGTATGTGTACATGGTCTGCAAGTTTTGTCTACAAAACTCTATAGTGTAGACGTAGCTACGCACAAAAAGACAAGCAGTACTGTAGCACCTTAAAGACTAACAAGTTTATTTATTAGATAATGAGCTGTCATGGGTAAGACCCACCTCAGATGTTCAGAATTTTCAGGTCTTACCCATGACAGCTCATTACCTAATAAATTAGTTGTTCTTTAAGGTGCCACAGGATTGCAGAGATACAGCCTAACAGGGCTACCCCTTTGAAACTACACATAGAAGACTTAATCCTAGCAGATCCTGGTACCTTGAGAGAAAACCTCCTTGCTACAGAATGGTGACTATGTGTGCCTGAAAGGGGCATGGGAAGAGAAATTCATAGCCAAGAGATGGCACGTTTGGATTGGGGAACATCCAGGTGAGAAAAGGCTCAGCCAGGACTTAGCCAGACATCAAAAGCTTCCGCTCTTAGTTCTGTTTGTACTTGGATGGGGGTAGGCCTGCCTCAACTGCAGCCCCCAAACAGTGGTTAAAGGCCAGTGACAATCAGAGACACTTCCCAGGCTTTCTACTAGAAATCAGGCCTCTAGTAAATAATCCTCTCTGGAAGGCTATGCTGAGGGCTTGTCTACACTGGCAAATTTTGTGGAGGAAAAGTGCCTTTTGTCTACAAACGTGTGTGAGTGTGCACGCTGCAGCACAAGTTTTGTTGAGAAAAAAATGGCTGTTTTTGTTGACACGCAAGACTTATTTTCCCCCTCTCCGATGTCAACACACATGCAGTCTGGACACCTCAAGGTGGTTTGTCGCTGATTCTGGCTTCCAGGAAATGGCCCAAAAGTCCCCATCAGCCCCTCTCATCAGCAGTTTTGATCTCTGCCGCCTTGTGGCTGGGTGACCTGCCCTGCCCCCTTGTAAGCCCTGTGAAATTTAAATCCCTTTTCCTGCTGCCAGAGTACCCACAACCCATCCCTCCCCCACTCTCCTTCACATGCTGGGTCAGTGTGCAGTAGTGTCCTGGCATCTTCCCTGGTGCCCATGACTGGCCATTACACCACACACTCCCCTGCTTAGACCACCACAGAGCTGTTGGATCTGATCAGTGTATGGGGAGAGGAGCCTGTCTTGTCCCAGCAGCCAGTGACCTGTAGGAACTGAAACAGAATCTGGAACCTTTCTCAAACCTTGTGTGAAAAGAGGTATTTGAGGGTAACACTGCAATGCAGCGCAAAGATTAAAGAACTGGGAACTATCATAAGCAGGGGTGGGGAACCTTTTTGGCCACTGCAAAATCAGGCGGAAAACACACAAAAGTGAGGTTAAAAACCAACCCCGCGCTGAAGTGGCTCCTGACTAGGAAGCAGAAAAAATGACTCACCTTGGCTATGTCTACACTAGCCCCAAACTTCAAAATGCCATTTCGAAGTTTACTAATGAAGCTCATCCAGATGGGGCCCCTTTTCGAAAGGACCCTGCCTACTTCGAAGTCCCCTTATTCCCATCTACTCATAGAAATAAGGAGACTTCGAAGTAGCCGGGGTCCTTTCGAAAAGGAGCCCTGTTGGGACGAGCCGCGCGGCAGCGAGTCGCATCAATTTCGAAGTGCCGCGGCCGCCCACATGCTAATGAGGTGCTGAATATGTATTTCAGCGATTCTTTAGTAAACTTCAAAATGGCCATTTGCATGGCAATTGCAAAGTTTTTGGCTAGTGTAGATACGGCCCTTGTTATATCAGCCCCACGTCCTGGGGAAGGGAGAGGGGAGAGCTGGGCTAGTAGATTTGGTGGTCTCCCCATTGTAATATGTTGAGGGTTCTGAGTACAGCTCAGGAAATCAAGCCCTCATTTTGGCCCCACCCCACTGCAGAGGTCTGACATGACTGGATGTTTATATTGGATATGGAAGCCATTTTATGTGTCCATTTTATCTATTGGCATCAACTATTGTGCTGGGGGGCCATGTGAGGTGTCTATGGAAAGCTGAGGATGCCTTGAATTTGTGTATTCTACTTCTACATCCATGCCATGTTTGTAGGTAGAGTTATAGATTTTAGCTCTGAAGCGGCATTAGAAATGTTTTAGTGCTAAGATTCACAATGGGAAAGGAACTTGTAAAAGTGAAATGTTGCAATGCAGGACTCACTGTTAACAGACTCATTTTTGTGCTTTGTGTGTAATATCAGAGACCTTGGTGGGCCCATTGCGCATTCCCTCAGACTGCTTGCCCCAGATAGGGTGATAGCCGTGCAGAAAGAGGGATGGTTTGGTTTGCGAGGTGGTAAATAAGTCATCAAGTGAGTGCAGATGTCGGCAACTGTGCTTGGAAAGGAAACTCAGGACCCACAAAGACAACCAGGCCTTTGCCAGGCAGGCCAAAGAATGCATGATCAGGGTCTTGCAGGAATACACTGAGATCCTAAAGTGCTTGGTGAAGAAGCTCCGCAAGTTAACAATGGTAACACGGTCCCACCCCCACCCCGACACACACACCTGCAACATATTCAGAATTCTGTGTGCAGAAACCTCCTCTGCCTTCCAGCCCTCCCCCAAACGATCACATTCCTATCTTCTTCTCTGGGAATACAAATTTTCCCAGGCGCCACACCCGTTCTCCCACCTGTGCTTTGATGCTTGGGCCCACACTTTAATGTGAGTTGTGAGCCTTTGCCAGCATGCCCCTTATCATGTGAATGGGGGAGAAGCTTTCTTGCATTTCAGTGCACTGCTTTCTAGCAAATAAAGCACACTTTCAGAATAATTCAGTACTTTTATTTACTGCTTAACTATGTCACCATGATCTCAGGTGCAAGCATTCAAGGCACATTCATGATTATGTGTTGCATTGAAGGGGGAAGTGTGTAAGCAGTTGAACCAGAGTTTATTTCAGTGCCTTTCATTTTCAAAGTGCACCCACAAAGCCTCCCTGAGAGCAGCCCTTTGTGCTCCTCTGACAGCTCTAGTGTCCGGTTGTTCACCCCGAGCAAACAGTTTCCCCTTATTTTTGCACTGATTATGCAAAGTACAACAAGCCACAATAATCATGGGAATATTGTTCTCAGTGAGGTCCAGCCTGCCACAGAGACACCTCCATCTTGCCTTCAAGCTTCCAAAGGTGCATTTGACCACCATGCTGCACCTGCTCAGCCTGTTGTTAAACCGCTCCTTACTCCTTGCTGTCCATGCGCCCTGGGAGGGGGAAGCCGTATCTCTCAGGATCAAAATGGCCATTCCCACACCCCCCACTGTAATCTCTGGGGTCTGGAAAGAAGGTCCCAACCTGCTACTTTCTATGCAGGCCCATTTTCCTGAAGATGCATGTGTCATGCATCTTTCCAAACCACCTCGTGTTGATGTCTATGAAACACCCATGGTGATCCACAAGCGCCTGAAGCATCATTGAGAAATGTCCCTTCTAGCTGATGTACTTGGTGGCAAGGTGGGCTCATGCTAAAATCAGAATATGAGTGCCATACATGACCCCCCCGCCACCCAGTTGGGAACTCGCATATCCACAGAGCCAGCCACTATGTTATGCACATTCCCCAGAGTCACAGTCCTCTTCAGCAGAAAGCAATCTATTACCCGGCACACTAACAGCAGTACAGCTCCAATGGGAGAATTCCCCATTCCAAGCTGATTTGCAACTGATCAGTAGCAGTCCGGTGTCACCAGTTTCCACACAGCAATTATAAATTATAATTATAAACCAATTTCAGACTGAGACATTCTATATAAAACTGGTGCCCCTTTTCCTGTGCTGTAAGCAAATACAATATTTTGCAGCAGGAAGCCAATGGAAAGTGGTTTACCAGGATTTGGGGAGAGTCTTCTAACTTTCCTTTCCAATATGCTGCCCTCAAGCATAGCAGCTAAAACACTGGGGCAAGGTTAGAACGTCTTAAAAATGGTCACTTGCAAAAGGGAAATTAAATATGCTAGTGACCCTTAGGACTGAGCAGGTCTGAGCATGTTTCAATAATAAATTGAAAACAAAAAGAAATGTCAAGGAGAGAGCATCAGAGATGTGGAACTAGGGCCGTGTCTACACTAGCCCCAAACTTCGAAATGGCCACGCAAATGGCCATTTCGAAGTTTACTAATGAGGCGCTGAAATGCATATTCAGCACTTCATTAGCATGCGGGTGGCCACGGCACTTCGAAATTGACGCAGCTCGCCGCCACGCGTCTCGTACCGACAGGGCTCCTTTTCGAAAGGACCCCGCCTACTTCGAAGTCCCCTTATTCCCATCAGTTTTTTAATAGTTAACTGTCAACCTAGTGCTATCTCATAACAGTAATTCTCTTAACCAGAAGTTAGGCAACCACACATTTGCTGTCAGTAAACAGTTGTGAAATTGTGGAGGTGTGACTGAGCATCTTATATTTAATCAACTCTCCCTCCTCCACTGTCCTGACTAAGATTCGAGTCTCCTCTAGGCAGTGTGTGACTTGGGACTTAGGGGCTACGTCTACACGTGCACCCAACTTCGAAATAGCTTATTTCGATGTTGCGACATCGAAATAGGCTATTTCGATGAATAACGTCTACACGTCCTCCAGGGCTGGCAACGTCGATGTTCAACTTCGACGTTGCTCAGCCCAACATCGAAATAGGCACAGCGAGGGAACGTCTACACGCCAAAGTAGCACACATCGAAATAAGGGAGCCAGGCACAGCTGCAGACAGGGTCATGGGGCGGACTCAACAGCAAGTCGCTCCCTTAAAGGGCCCCTCCCAGACACACTTTCATTAAACAGTGCAAGATACACAGAGCCAACAACTAGTTGCAGACCCTGTATATGCAGCACGGACCCCCAGCTGCAGCAGCAGCAGCCAGAAGCCCTGGGCTAAGGGCTGCTGCCCACGGTGACCACAGAGCCCCGCAAGGGCTGGAGAGAGAGTATCTCTCAACCCCCCAGCTGATGGCCACCATGGAGGACCCCGCTATTTCGATGTTGCGGAACGCGGATCGTCTACACGTCCCTACTTCGATGTTGAACGTCGAAGTAGGGCGCTATTCCCATCCCCTCATGGGGTTAGCGACTTCGACGTCTCGCCACCTAACGTCGATTTCAACTTCGAAATAGCGCCCGACGCGTGTAGACGTGACGGGCGCTATTTCGAAGTTAGTGCCGCTACTTCGAAGTAGCGTGCACGTGTAGACGCAGCTAAGAGGATATGCTAAATCAGTGTTTCTCATCCTTTTATTTTATAAAGTACCCCTTTTTAAAAAAAAATATATCCACCCCCAGACTTCTCTCATGTACCCCTAAGGATACACCTGCCACTGGTTGAGAAACATGGCCCTAAGGTAATCAGAGTCCTTGAAACAAGTGCCATTCAATCTTTCCAAATTACTGTGTCCTTTTCAGGAGTCAGATTTGATTTGCATACCACCACATTACACTTCACTTAAAACAACTCATGAAAACATGCAAAAATATCACAGAAGATGACTACTGAAAACTTGTCGCCTTCCTACCATCTTATTATCAAATAAATGAATTGGAATAGAAATATTGTAGATACATTTCAGCATAAAGCACATGAAGCAGGAGAAGCAAGTCATTGTCTGAATGAACTTTAGATTGTACTGTCTTTACTGCAGGTTGAACCTCTTTAATCCGGAACGCTCTCATCTGGCAAGCTCCATAATATGGCATGATTTTAGTTAGCCAGAGGACCACTTACAGTGGGTGTGGCCACATTTTCTGAGGTCCCATAAAGTTTGTTTACAGATACCTGTATTGGCTGCCAGTGTTCTGTGCTGTTACTTGGCTATAATTTACCCCATATGTCTTCTGAGAGCCCAGTAAGCAGTGAAAGTGTTGGTAACGTGCTAGAAAATATTGACCTCCCATCAGCTGGCAAATTTTCTCACCTGGCACTGGTCAGGTCCCAAGGGTGCCAGGTGAGAGAACTTCAACCTCTTGGCTACGTTTACACTAGCACATTTTGGCAACAAAACCCTGGTTTTGTCAACAAATCTCATGGACCGTGCACACACAAAATGGGATTTTTTGACAGTATCTCGACAAAACTCAGCACTTCCACCAGAAGCATTCTGCCTCAAAGCCATGAGGCATAACGCTGCTGTCGACAGTCTGTCAACAACACAGCTGTGTAAACACCCCCAAAGGGCCTCTCTCAACAGACAGGGCATCTACAACAATGGGTAGCTCTGTCTGCTCTGCTTCCGGGTGCCTGATTTGTTGAGAGAGCGGCCAGGCAGTCTGGCCACTCTGTCGACAGAGCTGAGCACTCTCCCCATTTGCTTCTGTGTGTGGCTGTATTCTGTCAACAGAAGTTTTGTCAAGAAATCTCTTCCAATAGTGACTTCTGTCGACTGAGCGCTGCAGCGTAACCATAGCCATCGTGTTTTTTATGTAGCCTGTTGCAAAACTAGGCAAATAGCTAGATGAGTTGATGTACCCCTGGAAGACCTCAGTGAATTTCCAAGGGTACACATACCCCTGCTTGAGAAATACTGTGCTAAATGAGATCAGAGGGTAGTCCTCAGACCCACTCTTTCTTTCTGTTGTGGAAGATGGGTGGTTTAGTCTTCAGAGTAGTAAACAGGGTGCAGGACTTCCCAACAAGTGTATAGACCTGCATGTCTTTTCTCCTTCTGTGATTCCTTCACTTCTCCAGCAATATACCTCTAGTGCTGGGGAATCCCTAGAAGTGAAGGGGCACATCCGCTCTCCCTCTTCCACTGAGGTTCTGCCCTCTGCTTGTTTCTCTCTGGCCCATATAAAGACCAAGCAGTCTGGGCAAACCTGAGCAAAGTGTGCAGGATAAGACTCCAAATTACTAATTTTGATGTGCAACCAGGGCTTTTTTTCTGATAGAACACACTGGAACAGACTTCTGGCACCTTTTTCCCATTAGAATGCCAGGAAAATTTTCACCGCCGGACCCACAACAGCGCAGGGACCAGGGCAGGAGCCCCCGCTGGTCCCGCAGCAGCGAAGGAACCGGGGCATTAAAACTGAACACCCTAACCCCTACAAGGAATCATCAGACTTGAGTTCCAGCACTTTTTTTCCCCAGGAAAAAAACCACTCTCTGCAACCATTCAGCATAAAGAACAGTCAACCTATGAAAACACGACAGGTACAATCCTGGCCCTACTACAGTGAATAAGAGTGTTTCTTTTGCGTTCAATGGCACTAGAATTTCACCCCAGTAACTACAATCCTACTTTTCCATCTGACAGGCCATAAAATCATTGTATTTGTAAGTCAGTTTATGTTGCCCTCTGTGTGAAGATAAAATTGTTATCAGTAGATTTGGCAAAGAAATTTAATTTAGCAGACTTGTATTCCAAAAGAAAGTTAAATGACTTCACATTCCTATCTGTTTGCATAATGTTCCCTATCCTCTGAATCTGCGAAATGTCATGTTTAAGATCTTTAATCTCAAACTTCTAAATATCTTCTGAGTCAAGAAATTACATGTGCCATGTATTTTGTGCATTACATTCTAACCTAAATTTAACTTTTATCTTGTAACTCATTACCAATCGTTCATTTTTGAAAACAGAAAAAAACACAGATTAACAAGAAGATTAAATGGAGATGATACACATGCATGTGTGTAGCTCATCTCCTTCTCGTTTGGAATATGCAAGGGATTGATTTTCAGTAATTTAGAGTACAACTGCAAAAATCCAAGCTATTGGGGAGTTTTAGGGATGTCAAGCTATTAAAAAATTAATTGTGATTAATCACACTTTTAAACAATAATAGATTGACATTATTTCAGTACTTTGAGTGTTTCCACATTTTCAAATGTATTAATTTAAGTTACAATGAACTTCAATGTAGATAAAGCTCACTTTATATTAATTTTAAATTACAAATATACGCAGTGTAAAGAAAAACAAAAGAAATTGTGTTTTTCAGGTCCCCCATTACAAGTACTATAGCACAATATCTTTATTAGGAAAATTGAACTTACAAGTGTAAGTCTTTGCAGGGGACAATGTTGTCTGCTTCTTGTTTACAATGTCATCTGAAAGTGAGAACGGGCGTTCACATGGCATTCTTGTAGCCAGTGAGTGTTTCAGGATATTTATGTTCCGGCTGTGCTAAGGATTTAAATGTTTCCTCATGCTTCAACCACCGTTCCAGAGAACATGCATCCAGGCTGATGATGAACTCTATCCATTCAGAGAAGCAAAACACTGTTTCTGATGTTAAGATTACAGGAAATTTAGGCCTTCGGCCCCCAAAGAAAAAGGAGCAGGTGGACTACTGCACCTGCAAAGTGTTGCTTCAATGGCCACCTGGCTCCATGCAGCTGAAGGGCTCCTCCCAAGAGGTGATAATTGTAGGATTAAAATCTTATTACCAATTCCTTTATTACTTTAAATAAGATTGGGGAAGTGGAGGAGAGAACTACAGTTTTGTTTCACTCTAAGTGATACGGAAAGAAATCAGAGAAGCATTACAAGCAATAAAACCCTAAAATTAAACCTTCAATAGGCTACAGAAGTATGATTTGTAATCCTCTCTGATTAGAAGAGAAAGGCTGCAGGATCAACATCGGAGATCTTGACTTCTACTGAGAATACTTGGAGCAGCACCCTAGCCTACTTCATGGATATTTAAGAACTTATTTTTTGTCTTTTAATTTTTAATGTTAATTAAGATGAATGTGACTGTAACAATACTACATCCTTCAGAAAATAAATTGTATCATCAAAGAGTAATGTATGTTTTCAGGCAGTGTTACAATTTATATTCCATTTTGCATAAAATAATTCAGTAATGAACAGGTTACTGTAGATGGTGACCAATAGTCGCATTATCCTATTGGGAATAACTCACAAATGATGTAATTTCTAAAAAATTATGGAATGCAGAGGCAGGAATTGCAAATGTCCAGCCTGGGGGCCATCCCCAGCTGGAGTGCGGGTGAGCCAGCGTAGCCTGTCCCTTACTGCCTATCAAGCCCCACCCCTCTCTGCAGCTGCCCTGCCCTATGACACCCCGTCCTCCAGGGAAGCTGCCTTACAGATTACGAGGGATGGGAGGAGGGAGCCTGGTGCGGACACTAAAGGTATGTTTTGTTTAATTATATACAGGAATTAATCAGGGGTCAGCTGCATCAGAGTGAGGTTGCGTACCCTAGATTCGCGTACTCTGAGACCTTGCTGTACTTTTTGGTATTTCGCAGTATATTGTTAAGTTCTAAAATTCACATGACTGAGTCCTGCACAAACATCTGAGACATGAGGCTTTACTCACACAGGTAGTCCCATTGAATGTAGTCAGTGGGACTACATTTGTGCTGAAGGAAAATTTCCATGAGTGAAGGACTGGCTACAATATTTACAGCCTTATAGGCCAAAATTTCCTCCCTCGGACATTCTGAGCAGGGTTACATGATTATAATTGATGGCAGAAAGTGCCTCCATGTTGTTGTTTCACTGGTGTGTACTCTGTCACTTATAATCATTTTCTTTCTGCATTCACTTTATACTATTTTCCCAGCAAAGCATGATCTCAAGGAAATGAATCAAATGTGGAAAGAAAATGCTATATTTTTAACCTAGTGGCTCATCCTGTAGGGTCACTAAAAAGGAAGATATTGAGTTTGAGTCTCTCTTCCCCCACCTCCTTAGAGTCCTCGCAATGCCATAATACTTACTTACTGATGTAAATAAGAACCAAGCTATCAGGAGTCAACACCTAATACTCTGTGGAAGAATTTCACATTGTATCAGTCAGGAATTCAGGCAGTGTTCCCTGTAAGCTGTATGCTTGGGCAGCCACCCAAGAAATATTCAGGTGCCACCCCACTCACACAGCTGATTAGCAGAGCCCCCATAGCCAGCAGCAAGTTTTTCTACTGGTGGTGCACATCCACACATGAGTTGGTGTACATAGCAAAATTTATTCTTCCCCATATGGAAAAAATAGAGAAAACACTGGATT
This sequence comes from Carettochelys insculpta, assembly GCF_033958435.1. Classification (NCBI taxonomy): domain Eukaryota; kingdom Metazoa; phylum Chordata; order Testudines; family Carettochelyidae; genus Carettochelys; species Carettochelys insculpta. Next base: position 145,966,368 of record NC_134137.1, read on the forward strand.
GAAGTTATATATGGATTAATTTATAAAACTGTATCTACTGTAACCATGAAGAACATGAGCAACCCCCTAAAAACAAACAAACAAACCCCTGTAAAACTGCATTTACTTAGAAAAGGAAAAGGTGTTCAGCTGCTCCAGGAAAAAACATATATTTTTCTTATATGATCCAATAGCAGAAACTTAAAATCTGCAAACCAATATATCCAACTTCTTTAGTTTAATATATTAAGTCAGAAATGTTGTGCATAACCCAATATAGTACTGCTTTTATGAAAACATTGATAAACATAATGAAAAGAAAATACACTTGCAAAACTTTTATTGTCTCCTACAAAAGTCAGGTAACAGTTCCAGAAAGCTGCATCAGCCCTGAATAATGCTCAGTAAAGACAGCTGTGACAGATATGGCAATTTCCTGCAATATCCTTGGGAGACCTGATTGAATTAAGTGTAATTATATTTGGAGATCATTGTATTAAATACAAAGTTGCCTTACTATTGTGGGCTAGGATTCTGTGTTATCTTTTAAGGAGAACTATGTGGGGATTTAAAGGACTACATTGAACAATATGACAGTCAAGAATGGGGTTTGGAGACAAAAAATGTGAAGTGATTTTCTTGGAGAATATTTAAGATAAGAATAACAAGAAGTCCTGTGGCACTGTATAGACTAACAGATTTTTTGGAGCATAAGCTTTTGCGGGCAAAGACCTGCACCTGTGGTCTGCAACAGTGGTTCCCAACCCTTTCTCTAACGCAGCACATTTGAATGAGACAGTTCCACAGCACACACACTTTTTTCAGCTGAATGGATTGCTCTTAAATGTCACATTTACTTTCATTTACTATGGTTACGGTCTTAGTAGAGAGCTTAGCAACACAGTACTACATACATCAAGATAAATGAGGATCAAAATGCAGGAATGTTTCAAATCCACCACAGGACACACCGTCTTCGACAGGTCAAAAAAAAAAAAAAAAAGGTGAGCAAGTGAACCTGTGCCATGTTAGAGTGCTGATTGATCAAGTAATTGCTGAAAATTTCAGCAGGTACTCAATTCCTTGCTGGGGAAGGGGAGGGAGGAGGAGTTGGCTCCAGAGAATAGGAAATATTCTGCAAAATATTTTTTTAGGAAATAGGAAAGAGCTGCAATGAGGGGAAACACAAAATTTCACAAACAACAAGAAGTCCTGTGGTACCTTATAGACTAACAGATATTTTGGAGCATAAGCCTTTGTGGGCAAAGACCCGCTTCATCAAATCGTGATGCCCACGAAGGCTTATGCTCCAAAATATCTGTTAGTCAATAAGGTGCCACAGGACTTCTTGTTTTTGAAGATACAGACTAACTCGGCTACCTGTCGGATACTTACACTGGGACTGATTATAAACAAAAGAATTTTATTAAGCAAAAACTATAGGATTTAAGTGGTTATAGATGACAACAGATTAAATTAGTTATGCAAATGAAATGAAAATTCATAGCCAGTTCCAAGTTCTCTCAGAGCCTTACTGCAAACAGATTCTTACCTAAAGAGTTGTTATTTTTTCACTGACTTGGGTCAACAGCCTTTCATAGTTCTTTGTTTCTTCTTAGGGTGTGTCAAGCAGTGTCCAAGGCAGGCTGAAGACAAAACAGTGGTAGCTTCCCATTGCCTAAACAAACGTTTTCGTAGGGCAGGAAACCTTTGTTTTACAACCCTCCCGCCTATGGAAAAATTCTGAATCGAAATGTCTTTCAGTACCAAGTGGTATGGTCACACGGCTTTTTAGCATCAACCACCTTCTAGACTTCAGGACAAACAAGGCTGTTTATGACTCGTTGAGTTGATCACCCACTCATTTGGGTTTAGGCACCAGTAATGGCTGTCATTAGCATGTTTACAACTATAAACAGACATACGCTTATATTTCTAATGTCACATACAAGAATTATACATGTATAAAAATAGCATACATAGATCCAGTAGATCGTAACATTTAAGTCAAATGTTTATATGAGGTATTTTGTCCAAAGCATCTCTGAATTATGCATATTTGAATTCATAAGCCAATTTTGATAAAGCATGGGTAGTGTCTGTCACAATATGATTTACTGTATCAAACTCAGATTTGAAGTAACAAAGAGGAAGCCGTGCTAGTCTATACACTATCAAAACAAAAAGCAGTCAAGTAGCACTTTAAAGACTAGCAAAATAGTTTATTAGGTGAGCTTTCATGGGACAGACCCACTTCTTCAGACCATAGCCAGACCAGAACAGACTCAATATTTAAGGCACAGAGAACCAAAAACAGTAAGCAAGGAGGACAAACCAGAAAAAGATAATCAAGGTGAGCAAATAAGAGAGTGGAGGGGTGGGGGGGAAGGTCAAGAATTAGATTGAGCCAAGTATGCAGACAAGCCCCTATAGTGACTCAGAAAGTTCCCATCACGATTTAAACCATGTGTTAATGTGCCGAATAATAAATAATAAACCATTTTGCTAGTCTTTAAAGTGCTACTTGACTGCTTTTTGTTTTGATAGTGTATAGACTAGCACGGCTTCCTCTCTATTACTGTTTGTTTGTTAGTTTGTTTTTTGTTTTTCGCAAGGAAAACAAAAAGTGGAGTGAGCGGGAGAAAGATAGCCCCCAACCCCCGCCCCTGGACCTGAGAAACACTTGCTGATGAAAGTTTTGCTGAAACTGAAAAGTTCCTGTGAAGGGTTTTGGTTTTAACTGGTCCGCATCAGTTGATAATAGTGTTCTTGAAAAATTTCTGGCTAGTTCTAGATACGAAGCACTGCTTTAACACCATAAGAACCTCTCAAAGTGCAATAAGGAAAGAATTTTCACTACCCTAATTCAGTCCTTGTTAATCTATGAAAGACTGGTTTGTTGTTTGCTTATTCCCATTTGTTTGCTGTGTATTCCCATTTTGCAGATGGGCACATCAGTATATTAAAACGCTACATTATTTTCCCAGTAACAGAGAGGTAGTGGTGTTAGTCTGTACTCCAACAAAACAAAGCAGCAGAAATGTAGCGCTTTAAAGATTAACAGAATGATTTATAAACTCATCACTGAATAAATCATTTTGTTCATCTTTAAAGTGCTACATTTCTGGTGCTTTATTTTATTTTCCCAGGTTCACTTAGTGAGTGAGTGACAGAGTCAGAGATGTAACCTAAATTTTCCAGCCATGTGTTCTAACCAAACCCTACTCAGTTCCAATTGTGCAACAGAGGGTAATTCAATACAGTTATAAGGCCCTAATGACAGAATGTAATAAAGGTGGATGGGGAATGCCACACATGTAAGTTTGCAGGAGTAAGCTTAAATCAATATATTTTATTATTGGGTTTGTTTACTGGTTATTTGGTATGTATTCTAAAACTAACAACATAGCTGAAGACATGGAAAAATAGGACTAGACAGACATAGAACTATTTATTCAAGTCTTAACCATATTTTTTGTCTTGTCTTCCTTTAATAAGGAAATGTGCAAAAACTAAGGTATATTTTTATGTATCAGAAAGATACTGCCAAAGTATTCCAAATAGATTTTAGCAAGTAATTTTTAATAAACCTTTGGAAGATTTGAAGCTCAAGTCGTTGAACTTTCTGGCCATGTAATTTCTTCTTGTATGATTCTTTTTTCTTTGTAGCAAATTATAAAACTTTTGAGATTACAGTTTTATTCCTGAAACTTTTGCTAATACTACTACATGGGGATTTTTTTTTGTGCTGGTACTCCTTGGCAGCCCCAGCCATGGGACTGGATGGGAAAGGGCAGCGAGGAGCTGGGTGAGTACCAACTCCTCTTTATTGTTACAAAAAAAAGCACTGCTACGACATACTTACACTCAAACATAGTTGGGGTTTCTTTTGTTTGTTTTTACTAATTTATTTTCCTTTAAGCTTTCCTAGAACCAATTAATTGTGTCACTCTCCCTGGAAAAACAATAGCTGCAGAAGTAAGTAGGTTTTATTTTTCATTTATCTGTACTAAAGATAAAGCACAAATGATCAAACTGGTGTTGCTGATATACGTGTTAAGGCTCCAAAATGGATATCTCAAATGTTGGATTGAATATGTTGCTGTATTATCTCCTGATTGTTCTAAACTCACATATCAACTTAAAGCATGGCTTTAATTGGTGTTTGTATTTTTTCCATTATATATGAACTAAAGACAGAGTTCCTGACAGATAATTTTTAAGTTATCTGGAAAAAAATTAGTTTTAAGGTGCCTAAGAAACCCTTGCAATCACGGCTAAAGTATCTTTCCCCTCCACTCCATCTGAAATGGAGCTTCTGGTGTAACGCCAACAATTTCAGAGTATTTATACAAGAAGGAAGTTGGTATAATGTGTCGGTGAATCAGGATTCTACTCTATTTTTTGTTTTAAATCTTTCTCCACGGACTGAACAGTTAAAGGAGCAAATCTTGGAAATGGCTCTCTATATAATTTGTGCCCACAAAACAAAGGCAAAATGAAGACAGCAGAGTGCCAGAATCTTGCTAGTTGTACTGTGTACACTGACGCCTGTATTCTCTGGCTGCAGCATTTCAAGACTGCAGCTCCACACAACAGCTGTAAAGTATCAAGATTTTTGCAAGCTATCCACCCATTTGTTTCCAGTTAAACCAACTAGCTACAAATTCTAACACACCACAAAGCATTGAAGAAAAACTTTCCTTCACGCCACTGCAAAGAATTGATGCTGTTCACAACTTTCTGGTCTCAGGCTGTTATTGCCTAGTGGTAGCGCTCCCCCCCCCACCCCCAGCACCCTTCCAAGCATGTGGTGATAGAGTTAATGAAAATCCAAGAAGCATTCCAAAGATGGCAATGCAGAATCAGAGTAAGCGTAGCATTGTTGTTTTAATATCTCAACTTGCTAGTGAGGCAAAATGAAGTCATGCACTCTGTCGACATATGTAGCATGCTCCATAAGTGGGATCATGTGCCCATCTGTTAGTGAAACATGAAAAAAGCAGCTATTTGATCATAGAATCATAGGGTTGGAAGAAACTTCAGGAGGTCATTGAGTCCGAGGCCCTCTTAAAAGCAGGTCCAATCCCAATTAAATTGATCAATGCTAGATATAGTTCATACACAGACATATTGACTTTTTAAATATAGTTCTTCACATTTATTTCAATCAAGAAAGTATTTTGTGATTACTGGTAAAAAAAATCAAGTGAGTAAAAACTGCAGTTTATTTAACTCATTTATATGTCACCATCTCTTTACATAGTCAGTTTTGGATTAACAGAACAAAGTAGCAGAAATGTAGCACTTTAAAGACTGACAAAATGATTTATTCGGTGATGAGGTTTTGTGGGACAGACCCACTTCTGGTCTGTCTCACGAAAGCTCATCACCGAATAAATCATTTTGTTAGTCTTTAAAGTGCTACATTTCTGCTGCTTTGGATTGTTGGAGTACAGACTAACACGGCTACCGCTCTGTTACTTTGGATTAACAGTTCACTGTTGATGCAATTAAAATATTTGTGAGCTTTGAGTGGAAAAAAAAATCATTCCAATATGCTACTTCTCATATCAGTCAATAACATTATTTTTCTTTTATAGCTAGAGATGTCTGGATTAGCTACCCTGGTAGAGATCAGACAGCAGGTCAGAAATTTACTGGCTGCTTCAAATTGACTTTTGTTGATCCAGTTTTCTTAGACAAAGTTTATGGAGCCAGACTTGTCATATGAGCTACATCTACAAGCCTCAGGTAAATATACACAGGATTCATTTTGTTTGAGAAAGTGCTTTTCCTTTGCTGAAGAATTATAATTAATCTTGAACAAAACCAAAAGTTAATTCAGTACTAAGGGGACCATATTTCCCTATGTGAAATACAGGACACCTGGTAAAATTGCTTGGCATTAAGCGAGCTCAGTGACAATGCCTTAGAGCTATGCAGTACAACCAGTCAATATAACATTAAGCTGACCGAGCACCCATTTAAATGATATACTGCATTATTATAACAAAATTATGTACAAATTAAAAATATAGACCTACAATTAAGTGGTTAGTGCTCTATAGAAATACATGCCTTGTCCTCATCTTGCTGTCCTCCAGAGTGTGGGCTGGTAGTATGAGGGCTGATAGCGAGAGAGAGAGGTGCAGGAGCCAGAGCAGGGGGCTGGGGGGAATATGTATGGGGAAGGGCTGGGGTATGTGAGTGAGCTGCTGGAAATTAGGGCTGGGTGTGTGTGCAGGAGGGTAGGAGTCAGGGATAGAGGGCAGGATGCTGGACAGGAGGCTGGGAGCAGGGAGGAGCCCTGGGGCTGGGTTCTGGAACAATGTAAGCCATTAGATATTTTTGCAGCCGTATAAAAAGAGCACAAAGTCAATTTAAACTGCCTCCCTCCTTTAAATTACACTGGAGTCAGTGGATTTAGCACAGATAAATTATGGTGCCTATTTGTTTCCTAGTTACTGACTTTGGGCCACCCCTTCCTTCCTCCTCTGCAGTCCTAGCTTAACTAGCTCCCTCATTCTCCAGAGCAAGGCCAGATTAAGGTAAGGGCTGCAGCCTAATGGTTCAAATAGTGCTCCCCAAACAAATGCTAAAACCTGATGGAAATCATTTATCTGGAAATGCAACTCTCATTGGAAAGTCAAACAAATACACAGGATCTATGGTGAAGTTCGTCCAGTTTTTAATTTATCGTGCATCAGTTCGTAATGTAACACAGGGTATTTTTTAAAAGCATTGATCAGTTTTCACATAGTGCAAAACTCTAAAAGAATTATGTTGTAAAAAGAATTATTTCCCTTCTAAACCATTAATACCTATGCAAAGTGGAGCAGCCAGACTCCCTGCCCCCTGCCATTTCTCCCACCACCTCACCTTTTCCTACTTCCTCTTGAAGAGGATAGGGGAGGCTGTGGCTCTGGCCTTGGAGTGAAGGCAGAGGCAGAAAGAATGGAGCAGGAGGTTTGCCTTCCCAAAGTGGGGGTTCCACCTGCCACACCTGCCTAAGCAATTGAAAAGGGTCTGGAGCTCCTTGCCCCTTATCTGTCAGTGGGCCAGGTTGAGCCCCCTCCCACTCTCCACACCCCTGGGCCCCAGGCTGGAGCTGCCTCCTGCTGCACCGCAACCCCTTCATCCCAGGCTCTACTTCAGAGCATGTACTTCTAGCTGGAGCACCCTTGCACTATCTCACACCCCAGCCCCCTGGTCCAGCCAGGCCCCCTTCCATGTTCTGAACCCATTATTTTTGTGCTCACCCCAGATCCTAGCAGCCCCCACAAAATCTAATAGCCTTGGCCTCCAGAAGAGTTAATTCAGCCCTACCCGCCCTCCTCTATGATTCACCTTCCTTGTGCCCTTCTTCCTGTCTCTGGTCTCTCCTAAGGCCTTATCCCATTCTTCATGGGACTCCTCCAAACTCATGATCACCAACCTAACCCCTGGCCTCGGTCACGCTTTCCTTTAGTCCTGAGACTTGCCTGTTTGTGCTGCCTGTGGGCTACCAAGCTAAGTGCAACTCCCCAGCAGCTGTCTCCCCATCCCCCAAGCGGCTGTTCCACCACCGAGCTCCACCTTCCCTACCCAGAGCCTCCTCTGTCTTTCTGAGACGGTGTGAGCGAAGAGTGCGCAGCAGCCATGCAGCCTGACTCTGCCTGCTGACGCTTTTTACCCTCCCACATTCCCTCCTCCTCATCATTCCAGGGGCTGCTGGCAACTGCATGTTTAAACAGTCTGTTTAAAGAGCCCACCCACCTCCTCTAGTCTCTCTGCCTAGCTCTTTAAACAGACAGCTGGCTCTTTAAAATTCAGCCCTGCTTTGCAACACACAGGACAATTGGCCTGTTTTAAAAAAAAAAAAAGTCAGGACCTTCTCCGGGGAGCTAAAAATAAGGGACAATCCCAGCTAAAATGGGACAGATGGTCACACTTTTCAGTACATTTCAAATCTGTTGGTTTTGATCCATTTTGGGAAGCATTTCCCTTCCACTGGTCTACACTGCCCATCCCTCTTCTCAGTTTCTCCTAACCTTCTCACCTCCTTTTTTCCACTCTTCCTCACACTTCCTGTTAAACTATCTTCTATACCATAACAGTTTCTCTTTCTTGTCTTCCATGGACTGCCCCCCTTTGAAACCTCTCCTTGAAACCAAACTTTTTGAGCATTTTGTCTGCCTTCCTCTCAACAGTAATAACCCTCACCCCTTCCCTCTGTTACCCTGTATTTGGTGTTGTGACTGTCTAATTTAGGCATGGTTTACACTTACAATTTGTTCTTATGTAATACCTACATCAGTTAAGAATGCAAGGTGGGGCTTTGTTTTGTTTTGCTAAAACTGTTTTATAATGATAAAAGCTTTAGGGTTTGTCTACACTGGCAAGTTACTACACTGTAACTTTCTCCCTCAGGGCCATAAATAAACACTCTCCTGTGTGCAGCAAGTTACCACGCTGTAAAGCACCAGAGTAAACGGGCTCCCAACATGGGGAGTCACACTTCCAGTGCCAGTAGCTCCTCTCTTCATGGAGATGGTTTTACCTACAGCGCTGGGAGACCTCTCTCCCAGTGCTCCTGCAATGGCTGCACTGTCACAGATGTGCTTTAAATTTACAAGTGTAGACAAAACCTTAGACTATGGCCACTGACTAACGTTATTTTGAAACAACTTTGTGAGTATCTTCGCTATGCATGTACTATTTCAAAATGAATTCAAAACAGTGGGGCCATTTCTACACTACTCCTCCCTTTCAGAAGGGCTATTTAAATGACACGAATCGGAACTGGTTAATGAGGTGCTGATATGAATATTCAGCACCTCCTTAGCATAATGGCAGCCAGTTACGCCTTGCAAGTGCTGCTTTCGAAACACAAACTGGCCGGCTAATTCATTTTGGGAATAAGGGAATTTCGAAGTCTGGGGTTTATTTCGAAGCGCCCACCTCTACATGGCCATATCAGCACCTCATTAACCAGTTCCAATCCGTGTCACTTAAATACCCCTACCAACAGGGAGGGGTAGTGTAGACACAACCTGGGTGCATTGTTTTGAATTTTGTAAACGTCACTGCAGGAGGAATCGCGCCTATTTCAAAACACCTGTTTTAAAATACTTGCTGTTAAGAACTGGACTAGCGCTACCTCAAAATAAGCCATAATGAGTTCCAATAGCACTCTTTTCAAAATAGGTGCTATATGTCTGGACATGCTATTTTGAAATCCCTGGGAGCTATTTTGAAATGCATTCTTGTGTGTAGTTGTGTTATTTCAAAATAAGCTTTTCAAGAACAGCTATTCTGGAATAGCATATTGAGGAACAACACTGATGAGTAGATGTAGCCCTAGTGTGGATGTAGTTGTACTGCTGCAAATGCTCCTTATGCATTTACAGGAGTACAACATAGATTATTTCTCCTTCCTGTACGGGAAACAGGGCTGGTTCCACCATATAAGCAAAGTAGGTGATCGCTTAGGTTGCCAGGCCTTAAAGGGCCCCAGATTAGATGGAAGTGATTTTTTTCATTATTTAAAATATGTATCTGAATATGTTATCTCTTATAAATGACAGTGTCATATGTCAAAAATCAAAAGTGTTAGCTTACAGCTAACACTGCCCAGCTGTGTCTTTCCCATGTCAGTGATGAGGCCTAGTTCAGCCATGTCTTCTGTCTCTCACACCCTCCCGAGTCAGACAGCAAAGGTTTGCCATCATTTCTGCCCCACCAATCATCCCCTAGAGAGAAGTTTGCTCCAAGTCCCCCTATTCTAAGGATACCATGGAGGTCCTTGGCTTTACAGAAAACAAACTAAGCCCCCTCCCTTCTCGGACCAAGGGAATCTCCTCACTCTCACAGACCTTGGGAGGCAGGCCTGCCCTCACCTACAGACAGCCTGCCAACCTGAAACAAATCCTCACCAGCAACTATAGACCACAACACAGTAACTCTAAACCTGGAACCAATCCCTGCAACAAACCTTGCTGCCAACTCTGCTCACCTATCTACACCAGCGATATCATCACAGGACCTAACATCAACCACACCATCAGGGGCTCCTTTACCTGCACATCTACTAATATAATATATGCCATCATGTGCCAGCAATGCCCCACTGCAATTTACATTGGCCAAACTGGACTGATCTGAGTCGTTTTTCTCCTCTCTTGATACATACGACTGATAATGGGCCATTTCCACCCTGACTGAATAGCAACGAAGGGTCCTGTGGCACCTTATAGACTAACAGAAAAGTTTTGAGCATGAGCTTTCGTGAGCACAGACTCACTTCACCACAACATTGCCATGGCAGAAACGGAGTTATTTGTTTCATGTTTCAAGGACAGCAAGAAGTCTTGTGACACCTTATAGACTAACAGATATTTATCACTGGTGTAGATATGTGAGCATCCACAAGATCTTTACCAAGCTTTCCTCAAAGTGCAATACCCACCTAAGGAAGTGAGGAAACAGACTGATAGAGCCAGATGGGTACCCAGAAGCCACCTGCTACAAGACAGGCCTCACAAGGAAAACAAGAGAACACCATTGATCATCACATACAGCCCCCACCTAAGGCCTCTCCAGCGTATCATCAGTGAACGGCAACCCATCCTGAACAATGATCTTCCACTCTCACAGACCTTGGGAGGCAGGCCTGTCCTCGCCTACAGACAGTCTGCCAACCTTATACAAATCCTCACCAGCCACTACAAATCACAAACCAGTGACTCTAGGCCTGGAACCAGCCCCTGCAACAGTCCTCGCTGCCAACTCTGCTCACATATCTATACTAGTGACATCATCACAGGACCTAACATGAACTATACCATCAGGGGCTCCTTTACCTGCACATCTACTAATATAATATATGCCATCATGTGCCAGCAATGCCCCACTGCAATGTACATTGGCCAAACTGGACAGTCTCTCTGTAAAGAATAAATGGACATAAATCAGACATCAGGAACGGTTATGTACAGAAGGCTGTGGGGGAGCACTTCAATCTCCCTGGATACTCAGTAGCAGATTTAAGGGTGGCAGTCCTGAAACAAAAAAATTTCAAAAATCAAATGGAGAGAGAAATCTCTGAGCTGCAATTTATTTGCAAATTTGACTCCATTAACCAAGGATTAAACAGAGACTGGGAGTGGCTCGCAGCTTACAAAGGTTCTCTGCTCTGGGTGTTAATATCTACCCATTAGACTCTTGACAAAGGCTCACATCCCCATCTGATCTGACTTGTTTTTCCCTCTTTTGGTAAGTACTGTTGATACTGGGCCATTTCCACCTTGCTGAATAGACCTTGTCAGCTCTGGCCTTCCCTCTTACTGGGACCCCACTCTTTAAATACCCTTCTGAAACCACCCCCCCACTCATGCATCTGATGAAGCAGGTCTTTGCCCGCGAAAGCTTGTGCTCCAAAATATCCGTTAGTCTATAAGGTGCCACAAGACTTCTTGTTGTTTTCGAAGCTACAGACTAACACAGCTACCTCTCTGATACTGTTTCATGTTGTGAAGCTCAGCTGTGTATGTAAATGATGAAGTGGGTCTGCCCCGTGAAAGCTCATCACCTAATAAATCATTTTATTAGTCTTTAAAGTGCTACTGGCTGCTGGTTTGTTATGTAAATACATTTAAAATGTGTCACGGTAGAGCTTCAAAAGAGTGCCACCAGGGTTTGCTGCCGGGGGTGGGGTCTGGCAGTTCAGCCATTCTCAGTAGCCCATTGTTGGCACGTCACACATTTGAATGAGGGTTACTCATCACTTAGTGAATGCCAAACAACAACCCACAACAGCTGTTATGGGTTATGATCCCGAAGGTGCTGTGCCCACAAAGAATTTATATTGTGTTGGACTTGAAAAATTTGGTGAGAGAGTTTAACAAGATTGCAAAAGGAGAGTCACAAGTACTTTTAAAATTAAGACTGTGCATTTATTGTAGCCTATTGCTGTTAAAGTAATAGGAAAGCCCTGATTTTTGAATACCTGACAGCTAACGTTAACACATACCATTTAACATGTACATTGCTTTCTGTCCTAATTGCAATTGTGTTGGATACTAATAGGAATTCTGGCCTTCTGTTTAATTTTTTAAACCGTTTTAAATGAACATTGAAATGATAAATTGACTTTTACTGGATTTATGTTACTTTGATGCTGTCGCATGCACATTACCTCACCAGGAAAGGTTTCAATAGGTAGGGAGCTACATGTCCTGTGGCCTTGCAAATTCATAATTTTTCTCTTTCTATGCATTATTTGCTTCATAGTTAGTTCTTCATCTTGTTGTTTAACATAAACGATTTACCTCCAAACAACATCTGGCAGCATCACTGACAACCAAATTCAGGGACCGTGAGCTGAATAAAAAACGTGCAAGGATTCATTTCTATTGTTCTCTTTCGTACATCTTTGGAAGAGAAGACAGTTGAAAGTCGAAATGCAACTGTTTATAGTGCTGACCAGAATGGTTAAGAATTTAAAGTACCAGCATTGGGCAGTTTACCCTATGCAGTATAATTGTGTTAGAGTTAATAAAAAGTAGAGAAAAATCAATAAAATATTTATTTTTCATTTTTACATTGTTCATTTTGAATGCCAAGCCTAGTATGAAAATTTACCTTTATTTTACTGCTCATTTTTCTCCATATTTAATGCAGAGGAAGCAAAGTCAGAGTTTGGTGAGGGTGCCAAAAACCTTTTGCCCAGCCCTGGAAGCAGCCATACTTGTCTAAGGCACCTTAATAACACTGTAACTTCATTCACAGTCGGATCTTTGTACTGCATTATCTATACTGGTATAATTAAAAGCAGTGCTTTTTTTGTGCTGGAAGTTGCCTGTCCTGCGTACCGACACCTCGGCAGCTCCAGTCATGGGATTTGCTGGGGGTGGGGAGCCAGCTGCATACTTGCTCCTCTTTTTTTTTTTTTTTTTTTTTTTAGCACTGGTTAAAAGCATAAAACTTTCTAGCGTAAATTGTAAACCCCTCAGGACGAGGAATCTCTCTTATCTAAGGCTTAATTATATGCTAGTCTTCAACGCTGTGGACATAAAGGTCTGCTTATGCAAATCAGATTACAGGATTAACAGGAAATTAGATCAATGTAAATCTACTTGCATGAACTGAGTTAGGAATGTGTCAAGCACATGCAAGCAACCAAGTGTGCACATGGCCAAGTGATATACAAATTTTGGCAGCTATATGCCTTTCTAATTTGTATCTACTGAACTTCATAATGTAGACATGGCCTATGTGTGTCTTACTGGATTTTTTTTTTTCTAGTCTGGTCTTTTGTGGAATATCAGTGCACAGTGGTTAGTCTCACAGGCTATATTTACACTGCAGAACTATTTCAGGATACCAAGGTATCCCGAAATGGCTACTCTGTATCTACGAAACATGTCTGTTATTTCAGAATACTTTTTGAAATACCACGCACGCTCTTTCAGCATCCCTCTACATCTTGCTGCAGGAGTAAGGGATGCCTCGAAATAGCACAGTGTTTTGTCATTTGGCTCTGTATAGACAGTGCCAAATGCTGAAATAGCCTATTTCAAAATGAAGTCAAAATAGGATGTGCAATTTGGAGAGCACAAATTGCATATCTTATTTTGAGTTAAGGGTGCAGTGTAAATGCAGCCACACTGAGATGTGAAAATGGTGATATTAGAATACTCTGGCTCTCCTGTCTTCCCAGAGCCTTATGCTGAGAAAGATCTCTGTATACCTCAAAGATGTTCCTGCATTCTGTAAACAGACTTTGCCAGATAGTCCCAGCTGCAATGGTGGCTTCTAGAAGAAGAGGCAGCCCCTGAGATATTGTAGGCATATCATATATTCTTTGTTATTGTAAATCTTTCTCTTTATCTCTCTGTAAAGTCCCTTGTATCAATTAGTCGATGTTCAGTCCTTAGTATTTCAGCACTGAAATACCTGCCAAGTGCAAAGTGCTTTGTGCACTGTATAATTACACTGTATTTGTGCCGTATCGGATGCTACAGCAAGTGCCAGTGGTAGGATGAAGCAAGATAACCACTCAATGTAATCTCACAGTAATTTGGCGGCTGCGCTTCTGAAGCATGGTAATGACAGACATACACTCCTGCCTGTCTAATAGAAAACTAACCAAAACAAGGGGTCTCAGAATTGTAGCCATGTTAGCTTGTAACTTCACAAATAACAAGCAGTCCTGTGGCACTTTGGAGACTAATACATTTATTAGGTCATGAGCTTGCATAGGAAAAACCCACTTCATCAAACTGCATTTACAAAGCCCCTCTGATGAAGTGGGTTTTACCCACAAAACCAGGAAGGGATTCTAGGGTGAAAGGATGGACGAGAGAGAGCTGTGTACAGTGTAAACAAAAAACTGAAGCCTTCGGGGTAGTCTCAAAGCTGAGAGTGTAGCTAGACCATAATATACCACACGAGTGTAGGCATTCCTCACACCGTTTTCTGTTTATTTTATTAACAAAGGTTTCAAGGTTTTCAAAAATCTTTATAATGTTCTGTCAGGGAAGTGGATGCAGGTTACACCTCTAGTTCATTAATCTCTCCAGCTTTAAGATGCTGATGTTGTGAACAGAATCATGAAAATGCTCTATTCAGAACGTGTCCATTTCTTTGAGTTCTTAAAAATTCAAAGTACTATTCAGAAGCTTTAACTATTTTTAACCTTTTGGCACCACTAGCTTTTTTGTTAAATACTGTCAATTAATTACTTATTATTAAATAAGTAAAACAGGCCACAAAGTAAATATCCTGAAATACGTGCTGTTTTGCTTTAAATTCAGAGACCAATTAATGTTTCTCAATCAAGTTGACAGCTGCTGTCTCTTTTGTAAGTAAAATCTGACTCCACTGAAGCATTACAATGCCGGTATCACACATGTAAGCGGTCTCCACTGTACATCAGAACAAAACATCCGTACATCAGTGCCCTTCATACTGGTGTAATGGAAAATCTAGATCTAGGAGATGGAGAGAGGTAGGAAAAGCGCAGCTATTTCATATGACGTTCTTTCTCTTTTTTTTCCACTGAGGTCAGGACCAGACATTGAACAAACAACAGTCGACTAACAAAGATTCATTCTACTAACCAAGTACAGGAAATTTATGCCCGTAACACTCAGTAGTATTATTAAAACAAGTTCTGCTCTCAGTTACATGAATAACATGCATCGATGTAAACAAGAGCAGAACTTGTTGCCATTGTTTAAAAACATCACATGGTGGTTTACCATTTTCTGAAAAGCCACCATTTTTGTGTGCCACACCAGGCCAACAGCCTTTGCCACCGTCCTGCTCTTCTACCGCAGTTGACTAGCAAACAATACTGGACCGCTTGGAAATAGTGACCACAATATAATAACTTCTAATATTCCTGTGTTGGGAAGAACACCGCAGTGGTCAAACACTCTGGCATTTAATTTCAAAAAGGGGAATTACATTAAAATGAGGAAGCTAGTTAAACAGAAACTAAAAGGTAGAGTAACTAAACTAAAATCCCTGGAAGCTGCATGGAAACTGTTTAAAGACACCATACTAGAGGCCCAACTTAAATGTATACCCCAAATAAGAAAACACAGTAAGAGACCTAACAAAGAACCACCATGGCTTAACAGCCATGTTAAAAAGGCAGTGAGAGAGAAAAGGGCAGCTTTTAAAAAGTGGAAGTCAAATCCTAGTGAGGAAAATAGAAAGGAACATAAACACTCCCAAATTAAGTGTCATAATGTAGTAAGAAAAGCCAAAAAAGATTTTGAGGAACAGCTAGCCAAAAATTCAAAAAACGATAGTAAAATGTTTTTTAAATACATTAGAAGCAGGAAGCCTGCTAAAAAAGCAGTGGGGCCCTTGGACGATAAAGATATAAAAGGAGCGATCAAGGAAGACAGTGCCATTGCAGAGCGATTAAATGATTTCTTTGCTTCAGTCTTCACGGCTGAGGATGTTACAGAGGTTCCTAAATCTGAGCCAGACTTTTTAGGTGACAAATCTGAGGAACTCACTCAGATTGAAGTGACATTAGAGGAGGTTTTGGAGTTAATTGATAAGCTGAATAGTAACAAGTCTCCAGGACCAGACGGTATTCACCCAAGGGTTCTGAAAGAACTCAAATGTGAAATTGTGGAGTTATTAACAGTGGTTTGTAACCTATCCTTTAAATCCGCTTCGGTACCCAATGATTAGAAGACGGCCAATATAACGCCAATATTTAAAAAAGGCTCCAGAGGAGACCCTGGCAATTATAGACCGATAAGTCTAACATCAGTACCAGGCAAATTAGTAGAAACAATAGTAAAGAATAAAATTGCAAGGCACGTAGAAGAGCACGAATTGTTGGGCAAAAGTCAGCATGGTTTCTGCAGAGGGAAGTCGTGTCTAACTAATCTATTAGAATTCTTTGAAGGGGTTAATAAACATGCAGACAAGGGGTACCCAGTGGACATAATATACCTAGATTTCCAGAAAGCCTTTGACACAGTCCCACACCAAAGGCTTTTATGTAAATTAGGTAGTCATGGGATAGGAGGAAAGATCCTTTCATGGATCGGGAATTGGTTAAAAGACAGAAAACAAAGGGTTGGAATAAATGGTAAATTTTCACAAAAAGATCTCAGCAAACTGAGTGATTGGGCAGCAAAATGGCAAATGAAATTTAATGTGGGTAAGTGTAAGGTAATGCACATCGAAAAAAATAACCCAAATTACACGTACAACATGATGGGGTCAAATTTAGCTATGACAGATCAGGAAAGGGATCTTGGAGTTATAGTGGATAGTTCTCTGAAGACATCCACGCAGTGTGCAGTGGCAGTTAGTAAAGCAAATAGGATGTTAGGAGTTATTAAAAAAGGGATAGATAATAAGACAAAAGATATCATACTTCCCCTATATAAAACTATGGTACACCCACATCTTGAGTACTGCGTGCAGATGTTGTCTCCTCACCTCAAAAAAGATATATTGGCATTAGAAAAGGTTCAGAAAAGGGCGACTAAGATGATTAGGGGTTTGGAACGGGTCCCATATGGGGAGAGGCTAGAGAGACTGGGACTTTTCAGTCTGGAAAAGAGGCGATTGAGGGGTGATATGATAGAGGTATATAAAATCATGAATGGTGTGGAGAAAGTGAATATAGAAAAATTATTTACCTTTTCCCATAATACAAGAACTAGGGGACACCAAATGAAATTGATGGGTAGTAGGTTCAAAACTAATAAAAGGAAATTTTTCTTCACACAGCGCACAGTCAACCTGTGGAACTCCTTGCCGGAGGAGGCTGTGAAGGCCAGGACTCTATTAGGGTTTAAAAAAGAGCTTGATAAATTTTTGCAGGTTAGGTCCATAAATGGCTATTAGCCAGGGGTAAAGTATGGTGCCCTAGCCTTCAGTAGAAGGGCAGGAGATGGATGGCAGGAGATAAATCACTTGATCATTGTCTTCTGTTCTTCTCTGGGGCACCTGGCATTGGCCTCTGTCAGCAGACGGGATACTGGGCTGGATGGACCTTTCGTCTGACCCTGTATGGCCATTCTTATGTTCTTATGTTCTTAAAAAAACATTGCCCAGAAAACAACAATAAAAATTGTTTTCTAGTCAAAACGTATTTAGTACTCATGATTTTGGTGTTCTGACCAAAAAAAACCACTAAATTTTTGAAGAAAGCAGACACTTTGAGAAATGTATTTGTGTGAACCAAAGAACAGTTTTCCGCTGGAGGAAAAAGGTTGATGGAAAAATTCTGACTATTGCTAGTACTAAATCCATTTTTCTCTGACTGTATCTTGAGGAGGGCCTCAGCAACTTCCCTAGATATTGTAGATTATTCCAATTCCTGATTGGCCCTGTATAATTTCCCTAATACACAGCTTCCCTTCGTTTCTTTTATCACTCTTAGTGATTCCCTCCCTTTCTTCTTCTTTTTTGTTACCATCTTAAAAGATATAACAATAACATTTTTCAAGTATATTTGTGGCCCTTCTCCAAACCTGTAATACCCACTTTTCCCTCTTTTTCCTATTAGAATACGCCTGTGGTTAGGCTCTTTGAGTTATTTTCATCTCTTCAGAACTATGGAGCACTGAAACAGAATGCAGTATTCCTAGTCTTACTAAGGCTATGTAAAAAAGAATGATCGCTTCCCTTATTTTACCTAGGGTATGAACCTATTATACTGAACCTTAGAATCATACCTGCCTCAGTCGGAATGTAAATCCAGGAAACAGGAAAACTAACAGTGCACAGAACTTAAAACAACATGTGGCTACTTTAAACCTCTTTATTTAAAACACAACTTTCATGACTCTGCAGTCCTAATGTAAATAAAAGACAATAATGTTAGACTAGTCCCTATGGAATAGAATTTGAGGTAATTCTGGATCAAAAATGAGGAAGCATTGGGAACCAGGCCCAGAATGGCTTCTTTCTTTTCTGCAAATGAATCGCTCCGAGTTGCTGGTGTTGAATTTATCTATTACTGTCCATATCCTGTTCCCCATGGCTGTTATCTAACTGTTTTTCTCTGGTTTCGATTGATATTAAGTTTGGCTTGGGATTTATCTTCCTCTCTGTTTTATTACCTTATATTTAATGACACTGAATTTCCTCTTCGATGATGCACAGTTTGCTAGAACTCTCCATGTCCTTTGACAGCTCCACTGCACCACCATCACAACATTCCATAATTTGTAATTATCATCTAGTTTAAAATTCCAAATCATCCATGTTACAGGATTGTCCTTCACTGCAACATCCCTGGTTGCCCACTGATCCCTCGTGAATAAATAGTGTGAAGAAAAAAATGCTTCTGTAGTGAACTGGGGTGGTGTGTGTTTTATTTTCTGTTGCTTTTTGTCCATTTTGTTTCATTTTTATTGTATAGTTTAAATACTGTACAGCATGCCCAGAAATTACTGAGTGCTCAGTTTATAAATAACATACACTGAAACCTGTGTTAAGCAGCTCCTAAGGGACAGCCATAAAATGCTTAATGTAGATGGCCTTCTAATAAAGGTGGAACAGAATCAAATATGTTTGAGGATGTACTCTGGTGATTCTCACAAGACAGAATTATTTAACAGTGAAATTCTCTTCTACAAAAGTCATTATAAATACATCATTTTATGTAGTGTTAGATCAGCTTTATGCCCCATTTATGCCACTCAATTATCTGTGCTTGCTCGTTACAGACTGAGGCAATGTATGTGTTAAATAATTCAGCCACCATAAACTTCTTTTTAAGCAATAAAAATGCCAGTAATTTACATTTGTGCAGTACCTGTTCTACCAGTTTCTGAAAGCACTTTATAAACATTACGTAAGCCTCACAACAGACCTGAGACATAGGTAATCTTGATTAGGTATTAGATGTGGGGCAATGCCGACATAAAGTATGTAGCTTAAACTTTGTGACTAGCATAGCTGGAGTCAATGTACCTTAGATCAAGTTGCCACGGGGGTCTCCAATGAGGTTGGGGGGCAGGGCATCCTGTCGCCTTCCCTTATGTTTCTTGTTCCAGTGGAATAGTTCTGTACTGTCAATGATGGAGCGATTGGCAGTTGATTTAGCATGTCTTTACTAGAGCCCTTATATCAACCTCCAGGGAATTGATCGTTGCAGTGCTGATCTCCTGGTTAGTGTAGAACCTGCCCAAGGTATTTTCCCACTGCAATCTTGATCCAACTTTAAACAGTGTACACACCAGTTAGTCTACATTTTAATGGAGTGGGCCATTCTGTTAATGACTTAAGAGTTTGCGTCTTATTGAAGAAGAATTTTCACTCTGCTTTGGAAAGAGAGAGACTGCTGAACTCTCTTTCATATTCAAATTTGACACACTAACACATGGTTTGAAACGGGATGCAAATTTTCTGGGACACTATAGGGGCTCTTTTGCATACTTGGCTTCATCTAATTCTTGACTTCCCCCCCTTCGCCCCTCTGCTCTCTAATTTGCTCACCTTGATAATTTTTTTCTGATTTGTCAACCTTGATTACTATTTTTGGTTTTCTGTGCCTTAAATATTGAGTCTGTTCTGGTATGACTATGGTCTGAAGAAGTGGCTCTGTCCCACAAAATGTCACCAAATAAATTATTTAGTTAGTCTTTAAAGTGCTACTTTACTACTTTTTACTTTACTGCATTTTTTTTGATAATTAGCCAGCTTTTCACTGCACTTGACTGTGCAAGATGGATGACAGCTTTTGCCACTTGCTCAAGCTGCTGGAGCAGCAGCCTGGATAGGCTTTTATAGGCCATACTGAGCAAGACAAGAGGTCTCCAATTACCAATGGACATTCTGTCTCCCAGCTTGCCCAACGAAATGAGAACTTCAGCATTCCCACTCTATTGAGAGACTGGCCTGACCCCCAGTTAGCATCCTAGCAAACAGGTTTGGAAAGGACTGGTACAGCTCATTTGCCAGACCATCTATTCTTAGAAAAAGTCCTTCAATGCTAACTTGCTTCTACCACTTCTGCACAGGTGACTGGGATCCTCAGACTGTTCTCCTAGTCTGGAGTGACCCTTGGCAGCAATAGAGACTCTGTTGAAAGGAAGTTAGTCTTTCCTCACCTCTTTTGCCTACTTTCTTGTCTTCAGAACCCAAGGCCCAACACCCCACTTTCTACCCTCACAGTCCCTTGAGGGCCCCCTTCCAATTCTGAAAAGGATCTGAGTAGTATTAGAAAATGATTTTAAGAATTAGTTCAGGGTCTGTCCTTAAGGGCGCCTTTGACTCAACATATCTCAGGCAGCCAGAAGTTCCTTAGCATAGACAAAGAAGTCATAACAAGCAGCCCTCCACCAGTTTCCCTACTCAGCCATTGATTTACCATGTTTGCCAGCTCTCGGCCCCACATGATGCAGACTCTAATCATGCCCTTTGCCATTGATCTTTCCAACATATATTCTTATCTGTTTCCTCAGCTGCCTTTGGATCATCTGTTGACTGCTTCTACTTTTTTCAGCTGACACCTCTTTGTTAATTTTCCAAAGAATAAAGCAGTAGCCATTTTACTACAAATAACTTTTTAACTATTAGCTCCCCCACTGTCTGCTTTTTAAGGAATTATATTCTCAAATTCAGGTCAGCGATACTTCATTAAAACTAGATGGGAAAAGAAAATGTGTGTTTATTCAGCTAATCATGTTTCTTGAAAGCAATATGAAAAACATTATTTATTCTTTGATGTGCTGTTCACATGGATATTTCTTTTCTCGTTCGCAAATTATAATATCACTTTGTGGGAGAAACAGGGAAATAAAAAAAGAAGGGTCAATTTCCTTTTCTCTTAGGTGACAAAGGTAATAGCTGTTCCTTAAAATTCTGGAATAAAAACAAGATGCTTTTAAATCCATAATGAATCCAATTTGTTATTTTCACCAAGCAGTGTACCAAAAATATCTTCTCTGCTAGGCCCATCTGCAATAAGGCAACAAGATTCTCTATTTGATAGAGAGCAGGACTGTAGTTCCCTACTGCCAACCGCTCTATTGAAGCGTATCTTTCTCTGCAGTGAACACACTGCTGTGGAATGGAGTGAAAATTTTTGCAACTCAGTCTATGTCTACACTACAAAAATAACTTCAAAGATGAGCGTCTACACACACCCCTACGTTGAAGTTAAACTTCAAATTATGGCACTACTCCATTCCTGGGAGTGGAGTAATGACTTCGAAGTTGGGCTCCCTACTTCGAAGTAAGGGTAAATATGTGTAGACTGTCCGCTGGCTACTTCGATGTAGTGCCTAACTTTGAAGTTAGTTCCTAGTGTAGACGCACCCAGTGATTATTAAATACCAACAGTTGAGCAATAGACAATCTGGCTGTCATCTGCAAATGTATTCAAAATACAAGTGTAACTAGGTTCCATTATAAAGAATACCTATGAAGCAGAGATGTTGCCTGGGGGTTTCTTCTAATTCTTTGGTTTGGGGTAGTTAAATCACAGTGAAGTCTATAGGGGAGGTAGAGAGGTGGAAGACCTAGTGGAGACCAAAACTGTTCAGCATACAAATCTGAGGTACAATTTGATTATTGCTTTGACTTGACATTTTGGTGATGAAAGTGCAATAGCCAAGAGTTTGGTAATTGGTATATCATGGAGTGCTGAATTACTTTACTACAACTACCTCAACATATTGGACATGCAGAGCATGCATGAAACTCAACAACCAAATTAACCTTTTGATTCCAATACAAAACAGACATTACAGGGAATAGGTGAGGAAACAAGAGTCACTGAAATGGCCCAGTTCCAACTGTCTCCAGATTTGTGTAGCTAACAGTATATCCCCTTGCATTCAGACTGGAAGACTCTCCATCATCACAGTTTAAATTAAGGCTGGAAGACACCAATTCTTAATTCAAGATATAATATCAAAAATTACCACTGCTGTACAAGGGGAACATATTCTGATGAGTCTTTGGTCTCTTGCCTTTCTGAAGTGGCCTGCTTATCATAGCAATATATGAAGATTTCCCACGCATTTACAGATAGCTGTAACAGTAGCACTACTATACATACTGGAAGAGAAACGGGGTTGGGTGCAGGGAACTAACTCAATTAGGTACAGATTGAACCTCTCTCATCTGGCACCTTCAGGATCTGACCATTGCCAAATAAGAGAATTTGCTAGTCCCTGAGAGGCGAATATTATCTTGCACATTACAAACATTTCCACTGCTTAGAAGATATTTAGGGGTAAATTAGAGCTATACAACAGCACAGAACACTGAGACCCAGGACTGGTGGAAGTATAAAAACTTTATGGGACCACAGGAAAGTTGGCCACAACCATGATAAGTGGTCATCCGGCTAACTAAAATCATGCTGCATTAGGAATGTTGCTGGATAAGAGAGTTCCAGATGAGAGAGGTTCAACCTGTAATAAGGGGGAGGGAGGCTGTTTAATCAGGTGGAGATTTTATGTTGTATTTGTGTGAGGGAGAGAAAGTGCATGAGCCTGTCAAATTATGAGGGTATGCTAAAGCAAATGAGAGAGCTTTGCATGTCATTCTCAAACTGGTAAAAACAGTGGTCATTTTTCTCTCTTATGGAAATGAGTTTAATGGTCAAGGTCTAACTCCTGTGAAGTAGCGTGGTGTTTTTATATTCATTAGACTTTCTTGTTGGAAACATTGGATTAACACTTATATCATTATGAAGTTGTTTCTCCTTTTTATTTGTGGGTTAACCACACTCACAGATGGCATTTTTTGTTCCTTTTGTGCAAAGGCCTCTGAGACCTCTCAGAAAAGTGGCAGCCTCCACCCTTCAATTCAGGATTGGCCGAAAGCAATTTACAGTCAGCCTTAATTTTTGCCTCAGGCTGAAATTACAGAAATTTAGCAAACTCTGATTGGAACAATAAGAAGTGATGTCCCCTCTGTATTTTACAGCTCCATTCACAACATCAAACCCAAGCCCACATTTAAAAGGAACAGATCAAGCCATGCTGTTCCTTCCTTTGGTGGTTCACAAATATTCTTCCAGGGGTTTCTCTTTCTCAGTTAGTTGAAACTAGTTTGTACACTGAGTTCAGCCACAAACATCCTGACCCCATCATCTACCATATATTTTAAAGTGTGTGTGTGTGTGTCTGTCTGTGGTGCTACATTTGTTCAAGAACTCCTCTTAAACTGAAAGCACTCCGACCATGAAATTTGGAAAGCTGATTCCTCTTATACTAACTTAAAACCACAGTCAGGGTTCAGTTGTGCCTGGAAAGTGGGAAATGCCTCAGATCCCAGGATTTCCCACAACATGGAAGCGGGGGCACTGACAGGAGGGACAGCATACTTCAGACTCACCACTGGGGGCAGTAAGCATGGGGAACAGGGATACCACAGAGTGACCACTGAGGGCAGCCACAGCACGAAAAGTGGCCTCATAGGGACAGGGCTTTCAACCCTGCTTGCCTTTGCACAGGTAGGTGCCCCACTGTGCCACACAGGGAGATTCCTGCTTCTCTGCAATTATCCCCATAGTTGTGCCCTCCAACATAGCTGCAGCCAGAAAACCCAGCCCTATCAACCCTCTGAGCTCAAGCTGGGGCTGCAGAAAGTAGTCAGCCTTGGCCCCACCCTACTGTTCTCACCAGGGCCAGGCACAAGGGCCCAGCCCCCGCACCTACCGCTCTGGTGTCCCCTCCATCCCCCCACCCCTGACACTGGTCAGGGACAGGGAAAAAAGCTGCAGCTGTGACCCTGACCCCTGCCTCCCCTTGCTACTCTGGCCAAGGCTGAGGAAAAGACCTGTGGCCCCAGGCTCCTTGCCTATGCTACTTTGGCTGGGGCCAGACACAAGACTGGCAGCCCCAGCCCCAGCCTTCCCCTGTCACTCTGGAGCTGGGGCAAGGGCCATCCCCCTTCTGGCTCACCCTGGGGCCAGACCCAGTCCCACAGCCTGTCCCCCTCTACTGGATCACCCTGCAGCTCAGGCCAGGGTCAGTTCCAGCATCGCAGTATGGTCCCAGTCCCCATGGCCATGCTACCCATGCCACCTAGAGCTCTAGCTGGGGCTGGGGTTGAGTTCTGGCCCCCATAGTCCCCCAACCCCCAAGATGGAGCTGTGGCTGAGACCAGGGCCATGGCTTCCCTGCTTCCCACCCCCAAGAGCTGGGTTGAGCACTGCAGCCTGGCCTGACCCCTATGGCTCACCCCTGGACCTAGCTAAGTGCCATCCAGCCTAGCACCCCTCCCCCCAGGTTCACCCCTGACTTCCAGCCACGCCCTGGCCCAGCCCCCTCTGCATCAACCCACAGCTCAAGTCATGGCCCCCAGTCCCCCCCCTGCCCCCAAGAAGTCAGGTTGAGCCCAATGCTGTGGCTCAGCCCCACTCCCTATAGGTTCCCACCCCAGAGATCACGCTAGGGCTGGGAAAAGCAGCCTGGCCCCAGCGTGCCCTGGTCCTGCCCCCTCCATCCAGATCTCATGTTGGGGCCGGGAGCCAGGGCTCGACCAAGACCCCCCCGCACTCATGACCAGGCAGGGGTGTTGGAAGCTGTGGCCCAAACCAGACCCCCCTGGCTGAGGACTGGCAGGGCAGGGTTGGAGCTGTGGCCCAAAGCTGGCCCCCAACCCAGAGACAGGTGGGAGAGCAGGAGCCATGGCCTGATCCAGCCCCACAACCAGGGTACAGTCAAGGAGGAAGAAGCCATGTCTCAAACTGGCCCCCGACCCTCCAAAGACAGGCATGTGGAGCCAGGACCCACAGCCTGACCCACCGCCCCTGCCAGCCTGGGGCCAGGCAGGATGGGACGGAGGCTCAGAGGGAATGGAAGGGACTGGGACCTGCTTTTCCCAGCTGGGTCTTTACCCACCACCCATGGTTCATAGTGTTGAAAGAAATCATTGCTTCTTCCTTATTATTTCAGATTCAGGTAGCTTAAAAGCAAGAAAGTCTCAGCTAGCTCTGGAAACTTTATTAGGCAACTGTCATCCTCAAACAAATCTGCCATATTTCTCTCTCCCAGGAAAATGTGACTCTCATTCCTGAGTTCATACACCACTGACAGCACCTGGCCCTGCGGCAGCACCACACTTCAGTGTGAAACAGTAAATGATATGCTCTGTTCCCATTTTTGAACCTAACATTTTAAAAGCCTGTTGTTCAGTGATCTTCCTTTAATTAAATTAACAATTTTCACCACTTTGTGCAGTACTGCCATCAGATCAGGGGATATATACTTGGACACCAAATTTTCATGGTGAATGAAACTGATACCAAACAACACCATTACTAGCTGGCCCAGATTTTCTTCACAACTCTGGTATTTCTACCTGTCATAATTGCTGCACCACCACTTGTAATTCTTTTGCAAATAATCCAGGCCAGTTTGTGTTTTCCAACTATGCAGTCACACAGTGCTTCTGTAGTATTTGTTGGTTAAGTCAGACAGCACAGCAAATCTTCCATAAAGTCATCTTGCCATACATGCCTCATACGAACTAATAGCGTGACACATTCAGAAATATCAGCACTCTCATCAAGTTGGATAGCAAAATCCCTGGCTGACTGTACCCCAGTAAAAAGCTAGGCTTATGCACCCAAATCATTGAATCATAGGGCTGGAAGGGACCTCAGGAGGTCGCCTAGTCCAGTCCCCTGCTTCAGCCCCAACTAAGTCATCCCAGCCAGGACCTTGTCGAGCCAGGACTTAAAAACCTCTAGGGATGGAGATTCCACCAGCTCTGTGGGCAACTCATTCCATTTCTTCACCACACTCCTGGTGAAGTAGTTTTTCCTAACAGCCAACCTACTCCACTCCTTCGGTAACTTCAGACCATTTTTCCTCGTTCTGCCATCTATTACCACTGAGAACAGTTGAGCCTCTGCACATGCAGTCTTTCAAAGAAGCTTTCGAAAGGGGCACTCTTCCTGATCTGGGAGTAGAAGAGGGCTTTCAGAAGAAAAGCCATGTTCTTTTTGATTTTGGATGGAAAGAACACATTGGTGGTAGCCACACTAGCCCCTCCTTTTGGAGGGGCTATAGTAATGTGGCACTTTGGAATATGCTAATGAGACACTGACATGACTATGCAGCACCTCATTAGCATAATGGTGGCCATGAGCACTTTGAAACTATTGATTTTGAAACACACACCACCCACATAGCCGGGGCTTTCCAACAGGACCCCCCTGATTTTGAAAGCTAGTTCTTCCCAAAACCAGATGGGAAGAAGGGGCTTTCTAAATTAGGGGGCTGTTCCAAAAGGCCTCTGGCTACATGGGAGGCGTGCGCTTTGAAATCAGTTTGAAGTGCACGTGGTTGCCATTATGCTAATGAGGCACTGCATATTCATGGCAGTGCCTAATTAGCATATTCCAAAGTGCCACATTACCATAGCCCCTCCAAAAGGAGGGGCTAGTGTGGCCACAGACATTTTGTGTGTAGATGCATGTTTTTTTGAAAAAGAGCCAGATTTTCCAAAAGAACTTGCAAGTGTACACGCAGCCCTGGAGCCTATTTCAAAATAGAGTCATTGGATGCACTATGGGTTATTTCAAAATAGGCTCTATTCCCTGTCTTAACAGCACCTATTTTGGAATAGCTGTTTCAAAATAGGCACTATTCCTTGTTGAGGGTGACCGAGGCTGTGTCTACACGTGCCCCAAACTTCGAAATGGCCATGCAAATGGCCATTTCGAAGTTTACTAATGAAGCGCTGAAATGCATATTCAGCGCTTCATTAGCATGCGGGCGGCAGCCGCACTTCGAAATTGACGCTCCTTGCCGCCGCGCGGCGTGTCCAGACGGGGCTCCTTTTCGAAAGGATGCTGCCTACTTCGAAGTCCCCTTGTTCCCATGAGCTCATGGGAATAAGGGGACTTAGAAGTAGGCGGCGTCCTTTTGAAAAGGAGCCCCGTCTGGACGCGCCGTGCGGCGGCAAGGAGCGTCAATTTCGAAGCGCGGCTGCCGCCCGCATGCTAATGAAGCGCTGAATATCCATTTCAGCGCTTCATTAGTAAACTTCGAAATGGCCATTTGCATGGCCATTTCGAAGTTTGGGGCACGTGTAGACACAGCCCATATCTCCCTGTCCCAAATACAGGACAGGGAGATATGGTGGGGAGGGGCAGCTCCTCTCAGCTGCACCAAGCTCCGGGGAAGTGGTAGCTGTGGGCACCTCATTAGCATGCTGATAGGAATAAGGGGACTTCAAAGTTGGCAGGATCCTTTCAAAAAGGACCCCTGTCTGGATGAGCCGCGCGGGAGAGAAACACGGCAATTTCGAAGAGCCGTGGCTGGCAGCATGCTAATGAGGTGGTGAATATGCATTTCAGCGCCTCACTAGTAATCTTCAGTTTGGCCATTTGCATGGCCATTTCAAAGCTTTGTGCCAGTGTAGACGTAGCCCTAATAAATTATTTTGTTAGTCTTTAAAGTGCTACTTGACTGATTTTTTGTTTTGCTAGAATACAGGCTAACACAGCTCTCTCTCTGTCACTAAGTCTTACCAGAAATAAGTAAAATTTCCAGCAATTAAATGACTGTAATGTTACTTTAAAACTGTAGTAAAAGACATTTTAAGAGATCAAGACATTTTTAAATTTGCTAGTGAACCAGTGTGTAATATTCCACAAATGT
Organism: Carettochelys insculpta; assembly: GCF_033958435.1. Lineage (NCBI taxonomy): Eukaryota > Metazoa > Chordata > Testudines > Carettochelyidae > Carettochelys > Carettochelys insculpta. Next base: position 145,994,453 of record NC_134137.1, read on the forward strand.
GTGCTGAGTCATGACCTGTACTTGGAAAAGCACGCACTCATGTTGCAGACATTTTACTGAGGGAAGTAGAAGACATGGCTATAACTAGATGCGCACATCTACAAATCTTGTTTAGTAGTGGAGGTGGGAGGGATCTGCTTGGACCACAGAATGGCAGCTTGCTAACTGACTACAGCACCGCATCATTCATGGAGAAGATCACCTCCACCTCCATCCCAACTACTTTTTAAAGAAAGATGAGTCTTCTCTTTATGGTTAGATTAAAACAACATAGTAATACTTTAGTAATACTAAAACAATATAGTAATTCCTATAGCATCACAGAATCTCAGACTCACCACAAACATTTGGGCTGGGTCTACAAGTGCCCCTTCCTTTCGAAAGGGGCATGTTAATGAACAGGTTTGAAATATGCTAATGAGGCACTGCAATGAATATGCAGTGCCTCATTAGCATAACGGCAGCCATGGCGATTCAAAAGTGCGGCTTTTCGAATCACACGCCACCTGTGGAGACGGGACCTTCCAAAAGGACCCCCCACCCCCAGTTTTCAAAAGCCCTTCTTCTGATCACCAGATAGGAAGAAGGGCTTTCGAAAACTGGAGGGGGGTCCTTTCGGAAGGTCCCAGCTTCATGGGTGGCGCGCAATTCGAAAATCTGCACTTTCGAATTGCCATGGCTGCCATTATGCTAATGAGGCGCTGCATATTCATTGCAGCACCTCATGAGCATATTTCGAACCTGCTCATTAACATGCCCCTTTCAAAAGGAAGGGGCACATGTAGACCCAGCCTTGGACTCACTACACTTCTGAGAGAGGTAAATGTGCATCAGCTTGGTGGGAGGGATGGAAACAGCCCAGAAATTTGTGACTTCTATTCCTCTGCTTTGTAATGGTCACTAGCTCACAAACCCTGTCTACGTAGCTGCTACATCACAGCACCTAAACTATCCCCTTCAATGTCCTACATAATACATGTAATCCCATCTATACCCATTGTGCTATATATTTAAATTACACTGGTGGTCTCAAACTGACTACAGATGCTGTTTATAGAAAACATAAAGAAGCTTCCTAAGAAGCCCATTAATACGGTTACACAGCTACATATACTCATTGATACCACATCAAATTGTCCAGAAAACTGCATTCCCCATACCACCAGTCTGGCTGTCCCATCCAGACCAATCAAATGAAATGTCTGTTAAACCTCTAACAAATGCCAGTTTTCTTTATGCTGCTGCCTAAAAAAAATTGGTCAAACAGGACATAACCAGGAACACAGCAATATTCAGCCTAGCCCCTGAGCAAATATCCAAGGAGTTGAGAGTCAATACATCGCTAAACCCTAATCTTATACTCTCCCTTTTGAAACCAGTGGAAGACATTTGTAACTTCACCTATCCAAAACTCCTATCCCGCTCTCTGGTGATTCTGTCCTGCTCCTTGATTTCCCTGGCCAGTCCACTGCCTGCTGGGTCATCCCAGAACTCACTTCTTCCCATTCACAAGTTCTGCTGGTCTCCCCAGAGCACCTGCAGAGATCTAGTTTTAATCCCTATTACACTGGCTCCCTGCTCTGGCTTTTAGCTCAAACTGTAGAAGCTCATGCACTAAACTCCAGAGGAGCCAGGTTTGAGTTTGCCTATCAGCAGTTACAGATACAGGCTCAGGAAACTTGGGTTCTCTTCCTGCCTCGGCTGCTGACAGTAACTTCAAACCTCCACCTCTCCCTTGCAGGAAGTGGAAAAGGAAGGTAGGTAAGAGCAGCTCTCAGACTTTGACTCCTCCCTGGGAGACAGCAATGACTTCTGCAGGACATACTATAGGCATTGTGGGCTGCTAACATTGCTGAGATAGCACTGAAAGCCGTGAACACTACAGACTATTTCCCTAGGAGCTGAATTTTAAGTCTCAGATGGTTTTATTCTCTTGGGCTGTGTCTACACTTGCATACTTCTTTCTAAAGAGGCATGCAAATGAGGGAGATTTAAAATGCAAATGAGGTGTAGATTTACATATCTCGTGCCTCATTAGCATATACTTCCTTCGAAAGAAGAAAAGCACTGTAGACATGGCTCTTTTAAAAGTAAACCCCAACTTCGAAAGAACCCTTCTTCCTAAACATATATAGCTCTTTCAATAGAATATGCAAATGAGGTGCCAGATATGTAAATATGCACATCATTTGCATTATATATCTTCCTCATTTGCACTCCTCTTTCAAAAGAGGAATGCAAGTGTAGACACAGACTTGCAGTCACTGCCATCTCTCAAAACACTCAGGTTGTGGCCACAGTTGGCCAAAACTTCAAAATGGCCATGCAAATGGCCATTTCAAAGATTACTAATGAGGCGCTGAATTGACTATTCAGTGCCTCATTAGCATTAGGACACTTCCAGCCATGGTGCTTCGAAAGCGCCGCTTTTGAATGCACATGGCTCAGCGTGGCTACATGGGGGTCCTTTTCAAAAGGACCCCGCACATTTCAAAAGAGAGGAATAAGGGGATTTCAAAATGTGTGAGGTCCTTTTGAAAAGGACCCCCATGTAGCCGCACTGAGCCACACACGTTCGCGCCACGGCTAGAAGCCTCCTAATGCTAATGAGGTGCTGAATATTCAATTCAGCGCCTCATTAGTAATCTTCGAAATGGCCATTTGCATGGCCATTTCGAAGTTTTGGCCAACTGTGGCCACAGCCTCACTGATTCAAAAGGCTAACCATAATTTGCTTTCCACTTCTGTTAGAAACCTTTTAAGTAATGACAAACTCAACTTAAATAAGCATAACTGTTCATTCCAGCTTACTGAAGAGGATGGCGTCTCCAAGCACAAGAGTGTGTGTGTGTGTGTGTGTGTACACAAAGATGCACACCCAAATAAAAAAAAAACAGTCCCTGTGAACATTTGGGATTTTTCACATTAGTTTCTTCCCAGGTTGTGGCTCTCTTCTAATGTCACAGCAGTCAGTTTCCACGGAATCCAGCCACGTTTGAAGAATTTGCCACTTTTGGGCAAATTAGTAACATCTAACAAAATTGCATCTAGCAAGTATTGTGGATTTTCTTTATCAAAGGTGATATAAATTAAACATCTAGGCTATGTCTACACTAGCCACCCCCCTTTCAAAAGGGGGATGCTAATGAGACACTTCGGCAGATGCTAATGAGGCACTGCCATGAATATGCAGTGTGTCATTAGCATAATACTGGCTGCTACAATTCGAAAGTGCCCCTTTTGAATCGTGTGCTGCCCGTGTAGCTGGGGCCCTTTTGAAAGGAACCCCAGACTTCGAAAACCCCTTCTTCCTAAAACCAAATAGGAAAAAAGGGGCTTTCAAAGTCTGGAGGTCCTTTGGAAAGGCCCCCATCTACACAGGCAACGTGCAATTCAAAAGCGGCACTTTTGAATTGCTGCAGCTGGCATTATGCTAATGATGCACTGCATATTCATGGGAGCCCCTCATTAGCATCTTCCAAAGTGTCTCATTAGCATCCCCCTTTCAAAAGGGGGGTGGGCGAGAGTAGACATATCCCTAGGTGATAGGAGAGGTCCGGGTGTGGCAAAATAAGGGGTAAGCATTCTGTGTTGTCAATGTGATGTTGACACAGCCAAATGGAATCATTTAAGTTTAGGCTTCCTGTTAGCCGTGAAGATTCAAAGCTGGAAGATCCTTCAGGCTGGAGCCAGGGGGCTTCTGGAAAAAAAACCAAAAAAACCAAAATGGTCTCATCGACGACTCAGCCAGCAAAGGCTTATGAAGCCACAACCTTGATGACTGATAGCAAAAAATGAAGAAAAGGTCTAGAGCAGTAGACAATTGGATCCTTGAAATTACAAAGACAAGGATAAATATCTTCTTTTGTACAGTTGCCAAGTTTTGTTGAAGCAAATTACAGGAAAGCTGCTGCTTAATTCTCGACATCTAATATTTTTCATGTTTTAAAGAAAACTGAGATGGATTTAAATGATCTCAGTAAAACATATATTAGCAGTGCTCTATGAAAACCATTCAGTTTCTTAGCTTTGTTATTGTTTGTTCATTTAAAAGCCACCAGGGCATTGCCTCATCTATATTAAAAGTTGCACCAGTTTAACTACAGGTATGTTTCTAAACTGGTAGTAGTTAAAACTGAGCAAATCCCTTAGTGAAACGATTTAAACTAATTCTTTACCAATTTAAGTTAAAATGATATAAGCCAATTTGAAATCAGTTGGAGCGTCCGTGAAGTGTGTTCATGAGCTGACTAAAGTCATTTAAAATGAATGTTAATTTAAGCAGTACAAAGCATGAAATACCATTTTAAATCATCCCTTCTGTAAAGATCTCTCCCAGAAGTGACGCTCAGGCTGGCATATTGTTCAGCTGGACTACACCACTGCGGTGCGCACCTTGGGTGTAGCACAAGCTTAAAGTGTAGTTCTTCTCTGAGTAGCCGACTAAAAGTGGCACCCTGTGTTTATTGCCTCTCAGTAACTGCCATATCACAGGTATTTAGTTTACAAAGCAAAATATGGTTTTACCAATTGCCAGCCCCCAAATTCAATCTGCGACCTGACACTCAAGTCGGATTCACGTATCTTCACATTCTGTAGAAGGTTCTCCTAGTCCAATTATGTTGCTGTGTCTTTTGCAACATTATCTTCAAATTATGCTCTGGTACCTATGCTACCTCCCTGCTTCCAATGTCCTGACACAACTATGAGTGACAGGAATTTTACTCATCAATTCTGTATATGGTGTCCAACAAAAAATAGACTTCAGTTCACTTTTTCTTAGCTGTGGTGGGTCATCAGGGCCAGCAACAATAAAAAACATTTAAATCTTGGTTGTGTCATTAAGGCAAACAGAAGCACAATCAGTATAGACACAAATAGCTTCTGCTAAAAGTATTCTAAACAGAAGATCCAAGCATTAGCTCTGTTGAGAATGTAACATCTTTACACAGTGACTCTTCAAAGAACAGTAGTTTGAGATGCTATGGGAAAATTCCTCTGCTGTTTTCTTTCATGTAGTAGAGCACTGCTTTGTTTTGTTTCCTGTTCCATCAACTCTCCTACAACAGTTTCCAAATTTACCTCAGCACTGATTTGACAGAATAATGGGTCCATTTCAATAACAAACAGGACAGGATTTCTGCCACTGTAGTAACTCCACACCTGGTTCAGATGTTCTGTTTTTCAAATCAACTCAGAGACTAGTCTGGACCCAATAAATCTGACTCTCAGTAAGGTTTATCAATGGAGTCAGTGGAGGGAAGAGGCTGTGAATGTAAAATCATTACCTGAAGTACATTAAACTCAAGTGTGGAAGCTCTCATTGATCTCCAAGTAAAGTGACCTCACATCACTTTAGTTTAGCTCAGCAGAAACAGCTAGTTGTGGGTAAACAGTTGGAGTTCTTTCAAAGCCTGTACAAAAAGTTACTCCTTCGATACACACTTCAGTGGCAGATATAGAAAAGGAACACTTGTCTTCTGAATCCTTGCAAGCGATCTTTTCACTGAATCATGGTACTTCCTGAGAGGCACCTCCTGACGTGGGCTACTGTAGCAGCCACAGGCTTGTACAGGCACTCCGTACCCGTTTCACAGCTGGTGGGCTCCTGCTGTGAAATTGAGCCCTACATGAGCACCCAGTTTGGGCTATCAAGGCAGGGAGCCTAGCTGTGAGCTAGCACTGTCCTCACAGATGGGGAGCGTGGAGAATGAGGTGTCAGAACTGTGAGTTCCCTATTTCTGTCTTCTGCGTTCAGAATTTCCCCTATATTAGTTATGTAGACTCCAAGTGCTCTCCAGCAGCTGTCTCATAATGCCCCACAATGGCTGCTCCAGTTACCATTGTGAACTTCATTACTCAGCAGTCATGGATCCAGAAGAAACATCCTCCCTCCCCTCTCCATCCCTGTAAAGCCTTGTGAATTTTTGAAATTCTCGTTCCTGATTACCTGGCTTGGTGAGCACACCTAGCAGCTCTCCATTGTTAAGAGCAACTGCCCCAGTGTCCATACCAGGTTCATGTTGCTGTCTGCAGTAGAATCTCCTAGATCTGCAGGGAGAAGAGGCTGAGGAACCACTGCTCCAATCCAACCATAGGAACACTGACACCTAACAGCAGATTGCTCAGGGGATGAGGGAAAAGGACAACACAAGCCAGCAGAAGTGTCACAGGAAAGCCATGGAGCTGTGGCGGACATACCAGAAAGCCAAGGAGATTGACCTTGTGCAGAGACACAGACCTGATGCTTTTACAAAAAGCTGCAAATCATACCCGGCAGAGACCACATCAACACCATGAGTACCTTCAAGGTGCCCGAGTCAGAAGCCCCTGCCATGAACAGTGAGGAGAAGGTAGTGGTGAATGTGGCACAAGAGGAGAATTTGGAGTATGGGGGACAGGCAACCAAGGGATCCTGCTGCAGAGCAAGGTAAGACCTTTTTTGACTGTACCAATCCAGCCATTCCCACTAGTCAACCACAGGTGAGCCCATTAGGGAGAAGGAAACCTTGGCTAAATGTATAGATACATTTTCAATTACAGGCATAGCACACTTGATAAGGAAGCTGTTCCTTAAATTCTCCTGAGAGAATTCGGTGAAATGTCCATGGAGGTACACTGGGATCCTCTGCTGAAGGTTTCTAGGGAGGGCTGCCTTATTTCTTCCAGTTTAATTAGAGCCCTTTCCCGATCTACTCAGCAGTAATTTCAGCAGGCATCATTACAGCACACAAGCTAGCAGTACATGGGCCCGGGTGGCTTCAGGATACCACCAGCAGCTATTGTGACCCTCAGGAGTGCAGTAGCAGCTAAAATCACCACCGCTTATGGAAAATAATGCCGGTTTTTAGTGTTGGCCAATTCTCTTCTCATTTCCCCAGTCTCCACCAAGTCATGCTCACTAGGACTAGCAGCATGGGATTGCATCTCTTAGGGCTTGTCTACACTACCACCTTCCTTCGAAGGAAGGATGGTAATTAGGGTGATGGGAGTTTACTGATGAAGTGCTGCCGTGCATAGGCAGCACTTCATTAAGCAAATTCCCCCATGTAGCAATCAAAGACCGGCATGCGTCTAGCCGTGGCTCACCCGCCAGTACTTCGAAGTGCTGGGGCAACTTCGAAGTCCCTTTATTCCTCAAAAGAGTACTCAAAAGAGGAGTAAACGGACTTTGAAGATAACCCGGCATTTCAAAGCACCGGTGGGTGTGCTGCGGCTAGATGCGGGGGAATTTGCTTAATGAAGTGGTGCCTATGCACGGCAGCGCTTCATTAGTAAACTGCCAACATCCTAATTACCATCCTTACTTCAAAGGAAGGTGGTAGTGTAGACAAGCCCTTAGTGTCTTAGCTAATCAACATTGATAGACTCGTCTTCCATTAACTTATCTAGTTCTTTTTTTAACTGTTCTGAAAGCAAACAAGTAACTGTTACTGAACAATGTCACACAACTCATAGTATCAGTCACAAAACAAAATTAATAACTGCATTGACAATGTTACATTCCTACATGTACAGCAATCTCCACACAAGTCCTATCAGGCCACAAAAAACTAGAACCAGCTAGATCACACTACAAACAAACTATTCTGGCTTACTATCAAAATGGTGCTTCAAGGCCTTCCTGAACGCTATAGCTCCATTCTGAGTTCTTTTAATGGCCCTATCTGGTTGTCCAAAGTCAGCAGAGAGCTGCTGTGCTTCTGTTTTCCAAACTGGCAGAAACTTTTCCCCCTTTGTTTCACAGACATTATGCAAGACACAACAGGCAGATATAAATACTGGGATTTTTTTTTAGTGAGGGTCAATCTTGTGCGTAAACAATGGCAGTAACACTTCAACCAGTCAAAAGCATAGTCAACAGCCATTCTCCACCAGCTCAGCTGGTACTTGAATCATTCCTTGGTGCCGTCGAGGTGGCTAGCGCAGGGCTTCATATGCTACAAGACAAAAAGTCAGGCCAGGTCGCCCAGGATCATTATTGGCATTTCAAGATTCCAAATGATAATTCTCCAGTTTGGAATGAAAGTCCCTGCTTTTAACTTTCTGACCAGTTGTGTGTTCATGCACCTCAGAGCGTTTTGCTGCAGCCCTGTTAGGATAGCAGCTGTCATGAGCTATAAAGCAGAAAATCACATCTTCACATTCCACCTAAGTTATATTAAAATCATGAAAAATTGGGCTGTTAAGAACATTCTCCTCTCCTTATAATACCCACAAATACCAGATCAAGAAACAGATTTTAAGATGTAGAAAGAAAACTTGGCTGATAGATTTCTGTCTGGCAAGGAATCATTTATCAACTCTCATGACTTATGAAACGTATACCTCTTTATCACGTGGTCTTTCTGGTGTCTACTTCTCTACTGCTTTATCTATATGCTTTCTACTTGGTTCTTTGATTGTCTGTTGCACAACTAATTTTGCAAGATTTAAATCAACTGGTGGGGTTAGACTGATTAAAGAATTGTTTCATCATGGGCTACAATCGGGAGCAGGAGAGTTCATGGGGAAATGAGGATTCCCGAGAGGGAAAAGGAACGTGAGGCTGTATAGGGGGGATTGCTGGACACAAAATTCTGAATCTGCTGAAGCAGGGGTGTGTGTGGCAGGAGTGATCCTATGTTGGCTCACTGTGCTGTTTCTCTGTAAACATTAGGATCTGTGTGTTCCTCCAACACCCTGACCATGTGTACTGTGGCCTGCCTGGTGAAGCCATGGTTGTCCCCTTCCAAGCTTCGTTCCTGACACCTGCACTTGTGGATTGATTAATCACTTCAGGAACCACTCCCTCCTGTTTTTTCTAAGACGTTTGTTTGTCTGCTGCAATGTCTCTGAAGCATGTGTGGCAGGGCTGTTAAGTTCTCGGCTGTTCAGCACAATGCACAAAAAGGAGTCTGTTAACACTGAGCTGTACATTATAACTTTTCAATTACACACTCCTTTTCCAATGTTTATGTTCATGTTCCTGCTGATCTTTGCAAGGGACACATCTTGGCAAGCACTGTAATCATCTGAGTTATGGGGTGGGCAAGGCTGGTGGCTGGGGCCTCTTTGTCAGCAATATGGGGAGGAGCCTGGCTGGCAGCTGGGCGTACAGACAAAAGGAATTCCACTAGCAAATCCCCTTTGCAGGAACATAGTTCTAAGCATGCCACACTTCTCCACAGGTGGGTATCTCCCAGGGTAAGCTCTAGGTAAGCAAGGAAACCAGGGCAAAAATTCTCCAGGCTTGTGATTTTTGCCCTGCTCCAAAGGTAGCCCACCTATGTTTCACTTTGGTTCCCACACAACAGACTGATGAATGGTACCAGCGAGTGTCCTGCAGCAGGGGAGGCACAAAGCAGCACTGCCATGGAAGATGTGGCAGAAAGTTTTCAAGCACATCTACAAAACTTTTGATAGCCTCTCTCTGCTGGATTCCATGGACATCACAGTGAGCATCAACACCCTCCTGGGCCACATCTATTAGCTACACAGGGCTACAGGCAGCACACAAAAATACAGCCAGCCTCCCACTTTCCCATGTCCTCAGCCATGCACTCCACAAACCACAGCCATTTAACTGGAGTCTCATCCCCTGCTTCCTGCTCCCTGGAAAGCAAGTGCTCAGAATGCCTGTGTCCCTCATTAGGGGAGAATAGTTCCTGGCTGCCAAACACACTTGGCCATCCTGAGCGGCCTCTGGTCACTTTCTACCTCAACCTTTTTTCTATAATTTCACCCTCCAGTTCATGTTCTCTGTGTACTGCCTTCATGCCCTCTGAAGTATCCACACTGCTCTTGGCAAGTGAGCTGGGGCCTCTTTGTCAACAACATGGAGAGGGGAAAAGTTCTCGTGGAGCTGGGGAGCTTTTTGTCAACAAAAAATGGCCATTTTTCACTGACACACTTCTGAAGCCAGCGTAGCACACAGTTGCAGGAAGGTTGCTTTACACATGTGAAAGATCTGTAGCCCCTGCTCTTCATCCCATATTATAATGCACTGCCAGGTGTGAAATCCTCAAAACCATTAAGATCATGCAAGAGACGTGTGGGATCCGTTCTTTCTCATTGCAGATGTCAGACTGCACAGCAGAGAATGACAGTTGGGAAAAAGGTGCAAAAAGATGCCACATGCCCCAGAACAAAATGGTTCCTGACAGGTTGTTGTGCCCAGTTCCATGATGTCTCAAACACTGTTCTGCAGTTCCACAACAGGTAGTGACAGACGGTGTCACCAGGCACTGTGGGATACATACCCACAGTGCATTGTTCCCACTGTCAATGGGGGAGCTAAAGATGTGGACATAATCTTTTGACAGAGGGAGCAAATGTAAACAAGTCTTGGTGACTTATTTTTGGTGACTTCTGCTTGTTGACTTTAGTTTCCTCAACAAAACTTGGTAGTGTAGACGTATAATAAGAAACCAAGATGAGACTATTGCTTTGGGGGGCGGGAGGAGGCACAGATTACTCACCCCGAGGGGTTCTTACACATTCATCTGAAACATCTAGTGATGGCCAATGTCAGAGCCCCAATATCAGACTAGATGGACCTTGCATCTGATCCAGACTGGCAATTCCTGTGTATGTTCCTTAATGTAAGCCAATGCTGAGACCCCAAAACATTGACTGTCTCTCTTAATCTTTTTCCCTAATAGAAAGTTTATGTTTATCCTGGACAAATGCAGTTAAAGGCCGTGTCTACACGTGCCCCAAACTTCAAAATGGCCATGCAAATGGCCATTTCGAAGTTTACTAATGAAGCGCTAAAATGCATATTCAGCGCTTCATTAGCATGCGGGCGGTAGCAGCGCTTCGAAATTGACGCACCTTGCCGCCGCGCGGCGCATCCAGACGGGGCTCTTTTTCGAAAGGAAGCCACCTACTTCGAAGTCCCCTTATTCCCATGAGCTCATGGGAATAAGGGGACTTCGAAATAGGCGGGGCCCTTTCGAAAAGGAGCCCCGTCTGGACGCGCCGCGCGGCGGCAAGGTGCGTCAATTTCGAAGCGCTGCTACCGCCCGCATGCTAATGAAGCGCTGAATATGCATTTCAGCGTTTCATTACTAAACTTCGAAATGGCCATTTGCATGGCCATTTCGACGTTTGGGGCACATGTAGACGTAGCCAAAATGGGAATTAAAGCCACAGCTTCGCTGACAGTTCAATAAATTATTTTCAAGTAGAATAAGCTCCCCTCTTTTTATTACTTCAGAAGGACAAATATGTTGCTATACTTATTTATCTCTGCTGAACTAGTTAATGAGGCCAGATATTTATTTAGCACAAACAGCCTCACTTCTATCTTCTGATATCAGAGGAGTAGCCGTGTTAGTCTGGATCTGTAACAGCAACGAAGGGTCCTGTGGCACCTTATAGACTAACAGAAAAGTTTTGAGCATGAGCTTTTGTGAGCACAGACTCACTTCATCACTGTCTTCTGAGTGTCACAAAACTTTGTTCTGAAGAGTTTAAAAGTTGCAAAATAAAAGAAGAAAAAAGCCAAAGCAATTTAATAAACATGTAAACTAGAGCAACTGTGAAGGGGACACAACAAAATTCCAAGCCTGTCCTAACTAGGCCCTTTCTTCAATGAAAATAAAGAGCTCAAGGGAGGTCACTTCCTATGCACAAAGTGTTTCTTTTGTGATAAGGTCACTGATAAATAAAAGCAGCACTCAAACACAAACAATGTCTGTTAAGCTAATGGACCCATCCTGCCTGGGAGGTAAAGTCTGAATAGTGGCTATTATACACAGCCTGTTTATACTTGTCTCCTCTGAGATTTACTTCATGTCTTGGAAGGGTGAGGAAGAGCATGATTCCACAAAGAAAAGGCTGTAATAAAATAGAGCATTTATGCAGGAAGGGGTATAGAAGTTTCTTGAATTATTACTGTACTAACTGACTGGATACAACAGTTGAAATATGCAAATAGCTGCTACCAGAAAAGGTAAGGTAGTAGAATCAACGAGAAGTCCTGTGGCACCTTATAGACTAACAGATATACTGGAGCATAAGCTTTCATCAGATGCAAGGTAGTAGAATGCTGCAGAAAATTTCAGCATTTCCAGAAACAGTCTATTAGGGACCAGATGCTGTTTCCACCCTGCCACCACCCCCACTGAGTAGTAGTCAACTCCATAAATGTACCCCCTGCCCAGTTTCAAATGGGATAATTGTGGGGAAAGATGCTGCTCAGAATAACTAAGGGTGTGAGTATTGGGCCCAATATAGTGTTGAATGAAGCCAAAACCAGCATGGAATGCAGCTGGATTAAATCAAAGCTGTTGACTACAGAAGACTGGGGTAGGCTGGAGGGTGAAAGGAAGAGGTTTCAGACTAATCCAAAAATAAGCCTTTAAATAAAAATATACTGTTAAAAGAAGCATGTCAAAGACCCTGTATTTTTCAATGTTCTATACCTCTTCATTCTGACCTCAATCTTATGTCAGACCACACAGTCTTCGTGTACTTTTATTTTTCATTTTGATCCCAAAATTAGAGAAGGAAACATATGGACAGTTATGTAAACCATATTAGTAGGGTGATCACATTGCCCTACGGCAAATATGGGACACCAGCCTCCAGAGATGGGAGGCTACTGTGCCATGTCAGGGCTCCTTGGTAATGGGGGCTACTGCCCTATGGTGAGGCACTGGAGATGGGGGTTCTGCAGCCTTCCAATGAGAGGGAGTGGAGGATGGGAGCTCTACAAGCTCCTGGTGAGGGATGGGTGCCAAAAATAGGGGCTCTGCAGCCTCCTGGCAGAGGAATGGGGGGCAGGGAGTGCAGCAGCTGCCCTGTGGCAGGTATTCCTGGCAGCAGCGGCTGCCCCGCTGGGGAACAGGGTAGCTGCCCCACAGAGGAGGTTCCCCACAGCAGGAGCTGCCTCCCCAAGGCACGGGATGCCAAGGAATGAGGCAGCCACCCTGTGGCGGAGCTCGCTGACAGAGGGACCTGTCGCTGTGGTGTGCTGGGGAATGGGGCAACTGCCCCACGGAGGAGCTCCCCTGCAGCAACAGCTTCTGCCCCAAAGCACAGGGCACCAGGGAACTGGGCAGCTGCCTGCCATGGAGGCTGCTGCCCTGAGACTCTGGGTGCTGGGGAACAGGAGCCCCACAAAATATGGGACAATTTGCCCATTTTATTAAAAATGTTGAGATGCCCGTGAGACAGCTTAAATAAGACGCTGACAGTAAAAATGGGACAGATGGGCACCCTACCTATTATATTTGCATGGGATTTCGATACCTTAACTGGCAGGAGGAGGGTAGTATTTCTACATGTTGAAGATGAGAGGACGGAGGTAGATACATGTCTTTTAACAAGAGGGACATGTTTTGGGCCCCCAGTATAGAAAGGAGGTGGATGTGCTGGAGGAGGTTCAGTGGAGGGCAATGAAAATGATTAAGGGGCTGGAGCACATTGACCTATGAGGACAGGCTGAGGGATTTGGGCTTATTGAGTTTACAGAAGAGAAGGCTGAGGGATGATTTAATAGCAGCCTTCAACTTCCTGAAGGGGAGCTCTAAAGAGGATGGAAAGAAACTGTTCTCAGTGGTGACAGACAGCAGAACAAGGGGTAATGGTCTTAAGTTACAGAAGGAGAGAAGTACATTGGATATTAGGTAAAGCTACTTTACCAGAAGGGTGGTGAAGCACTAGAATGCATTGCCTACAGAGGTGCTGGAATCTCCAACCCTAGAGGTTAAGTCCTGGCTTGACCCTGCTTGGGGCAGGAGGCTGGACTTGATGACTGTTTGAGGTCCCTTTTAGCTCTGTCATTCTATGATTGTACCTCTTCAGAAGAAGACTTTCACTGAAGATACTGAGACTAGCCAAGTACATAAGGGGAAGGCTACACACATACACATCTCCTACAGCTGGAAGGGACCTCTGGAGTTTGTCAAGTCCTGTCCCTGGCCCTCTTAGCAGGGCAAAGCACCATCCCTCATATCTACTTGCTCCAATCCCTAAACAGCCTCCTCAAGGATTGAGCTCACAACCCTGGGTTTAGCAGGCCAATGCTCAAACCACTGAACTATCCCTCCCCACCTGACAACTCAGGTTTCACGGAATCACAATGTCCCATGTGACATAAGCAAACTAGGGATATGTGTTCTAAAAGAAATAACTATAAAGTGGATGAACATCTAGTTGAAAAAAATATACTCCAGGATTCATTGCCAAAGGTTCTCTGTCAAACAGGGAGGACATAACAGGGGTTCTGCAGGCATCTGTTCTGGGCCTGGAACTATTTAATATTTTCATTAATTACTTCAACAATGGAGCTGAGAGTACAATTATAAAATTTGCAGATGACACCAGCCAGAAGGGAGACTACAAGAATTTTAGAAGACAAGAATTAGAATTCAAAATGACCTCAATAAATTGGAGGATTGATCTGAAATCAACAAGATTAAATTCAATAAAGAGCAAAGTATTACACTCAGGAAGGAAAAATCAAATATGAAAATGAAAAATGGAGAATAAACTATTGGGCAGTAGCACTTCTGAAAAGGATGTAGGGTTATAGTGGATCAGAGATTGAATATGAACAAATATTGCAATGCATTTGCAAACATGAGAACTATCATTCTGGGGTTTATTAAAGGAACCTCACATCAAAGACAAAGAAGGTAACCAGTCTATTCTATTTAGTACTGCTGACACCTCAGCTGAAGTATAATATCCAGTTCTGGGCAGCTCATTTTAAGAAAGATGTAGATGAATTGGGCTATGTCTACACTAGAAGCATCTGTCTATGGAAGTTACTGTTGCAAGAGATGTTCCAACAAAACTTCTGTCAACAGATCACGTCTACACATAGAAGCAGTTCCATTTTTTGATTCGCTGTCAACAAAAGTGACCCCAGAGCATCTACACAGATGTTTTGTCGACAGTTTCTGTTACAGTTTGTGGGTGTTCTGTGAGTTTTGTCTACAAAACTCCAGTTTTTTTCTACTAAACTCTCTAGCATAGATATAGCCTAGGAGAGAGAGTCCAGAGAAGAGCAACAAAAATGATACAAGGTTTAGAAAAACTGACCTGAAAAGAAGACTAGTGACTTGGAGACTAGATAAGAGCTTTCAAATACGTTAAGGGATGTTGCAAAGGAAGCAGTGATCAATTGTTTTCCATATGCACTGGCAGTAGAATAAATAGTAATCTACAATCTTCAGTGAGGGAGATTTAGGTTAGACATTGGAAGAACCTTTCCAAGTATAAGGATAGTTAATTGGAATTTTTTAAGAACAGATTGGTCAGACACGTATCAAGGATGATCTGGGCTTCCTTGGTCCTGCCTCAGTGTGAGCAGGGAACAGTAGGGATGAGGAGAGGGCTAGATGATATCTCACAGTCCCATTCAGACCTTTATTTCTATGATTTCATCATCATCATCATCAGTGATCCCTTGATTCAAAGATGAGCTCTAAGACAGATTTATATATTTATCTTGAGAAGATCCATGACTTGGATACTAGAATCGCCCAGGCTATGTGTATGCTAGAGAGATCTGTCAACAGAAGTTACTGTTGGAAGATATCTTCCAACAAAACTTCTGTCAACAGATTGTGGCCAGACTGCAAAGTGTATCAAAAGAGCAAGCCACTCTGCTGACAGAGAGCGGCTGGATTGTCCAGCCACTGTAACAACAAAATGGCCAATTGGAAGCACAGCGGACATGGTTTCCTGGTGTCCCAGAAGCCCTGTCTGTCAACAGAAGGCCCCCAGTATGCCAAGACAGGCTTTCTGTCAATAGATCTCTGATGACAGAGGCATTCTGCCTCATAGTTGAGTGCCAGAATGCTGTAAAAAAAGTGCCACATTTTGTCAATTTACTGTCGACAAAATGCCTTGGGAATGTGGACACTCCCTGGGTTTTGTGAACAGAACACAAGTTTTATCAACAAAATTCTCTAGTGAGACATAGCCACAGATCTGCCCACAACAGGAAAGAAATTCCCGTGGAAGGCCAGCTGCCTGCTGGGAGAAAGTTCTTTTTCCTTCCTTCTCTCACTCTCTTTTTGCTTCAAGGGCAAAGCACTTCTCCCTGAAGAGGGTCACTGCTAGATGGAAGATATGCCACCACTGAGGTAGCTTGGTGGCTTGCTCCTCCCAGATTGTGAGATCCACATTCATTTCCTGAGATGTGCTTTCAGTGTCTTTGGATCATTTCCTTTGACCACCAAGGGATCTTTGACCATGATTCCATGAAATCCTTGGAGAACACTACAGGTCTTGTCTTTAGTAGATTTCTCTTCTTTTTAACCACAATAAAGGGACAGTAGAGGGAAGGCCCATGTGAGGGGATCTGCAAAAGGAGACTGTGGTTGATTAGTGATATCCAGTAGATCCTGCAAAGCCTGCTAAGCCAAAGATCTAAGACTGGGTTACCTATGTTGATATATTATGCACAATAAGATTATGTCTACACTACAGAGTTAAGTTGACTTGAGTTACATCAATGATCATCCAATGTTGTAATTAAACTGCTTCTGCACATCCCCACCACAATCACTTAGATAGCACTGTGCATCCACAGTTGGTGATCTTGCACTGCAAGACAGAGCAGTGCACCATGAGCAGCTGTCCCACTGTGCAGCTCACCACCTTCTGGGAACAGAGTGAAGTACCTCATAGGGGCAGGCTCAGCATCCCATGATGCAGTTTTCTCTGTCCCATCATTCCATGGGATTCCAAGTACATTTCACCCCTATAAACTGTGCAGTCATCATTTCTGTCTGAAAGCATGAAAGCTGCACAGCTCTGTAGTATTATGATAAGCGATATGAACACAACATGGCTGAATCTGCAATATTTCATGGTCTACAAATATGATCATGACACCATGGTATTTGCCTTGCTATGTGCCATGGAAAGAAACAATTCAAGATTAATTATTACATTCCTGGAGCAGTGGCACATTGTGGACCATTGCTCGTGGGCTCAGTAAACAACCACTGAATGGTTGGATCACATCACAATGCAAGTATGGGATGATGAGCAGTGGCTGCAGAACTTCTGGATGTATAAAGCCACTATCCTTGAACAGAAGGTAGAACTCACCCCTGCCCGTGACATAAGGACACCAAAATAAGAGCTACACGCATGGTGGAAAAGCATGTGTGAATCACTCTGTGAAAGCTGCAACTCTGGACTGCTACCAATCAGTCACATATCAATTTGGAGCTGGGAAGTCCACTATTGGGGGTGGCAGGAATGCAAGTGTATAGGACCATTAACTGCCTCTTGCCAAAAAGGAATGTGACTTTTGGCATTGTGTGGGGAATAGTGGATGACTTTTCACTTATGGGATTCCTTAAGTGTAATAGGGAGAGAGATGGCATGCATAGCCCCCCGCCCTTTTTTTTTTAATCTAGACCATGTTGTGACAGAGCACAGCAACAAAAATGGCTACTTCGTTAAGTAATGCACGTGCTGGTGGATAACCAAGATTGTTTCACCAACATCAGTGCAGGGTCATCTTGGAGGGTGCATGACACACAAATCTTTAGGAACCCTAGCTTGTGTAGTGTTATGAGCAGGGACTTTCTTTCCATACCATAAGATTCCAGGTGGGGATGTGGAAATGTCAGTTGTGATCCTGGGAAACACAGACTGCCTCTTGGTCCTGTGGCTCATGAGTTGCAGGTGCAGAATGGCTACTCAATGTGTCTTTGGCTGTAAACGGGTCACTGGTGCTGCCTTAATGGCAGGTTAGACCTCAGTGAGGAAAATATTACCATGGTCATAGCAGCCGGTTTTGCTCTGCATAACATTTGTTGAGCTCAGGGGAAAAGGTTTCCCAGGGATGGAGTACTGAGATGGACCAGCTGGTGGTTGCTTTTGAGCAGCCAGATCCTGAGGTTGTTAAAGGAATTCAGCAGGGGCCTATCTGAATCAAGTAGACTTTGCAGGAGCCTGTTGACAATGAGCCTCCATAATGCTTCTTTCTGTAATGCATTCAGTCAGGCATTTTTTTTCCAGCACTGTTAAATTACCCTTGTAAAGACTGCTATTTGAATGCTAATTTAAATCTATGAGAGTACCGACTACCACCATGTTTATATTTCAGCAGAAACCACTATGTGTAAGAAGATGTATTTAACTTTATATAAACATTACTATATATAGCTATGTAAACATTACTGTTTCCTATAAGGGATGTACCATTAAAGAGCACTTCTTTGAAGTTAGGGTATCACACCTGGGTGTATGTTCATCAGACATTATGAAATATTTCTGTAGGGTCAGCGTGCACAGGGTACTGCAATGACCCCGGAATGTGTGAGGAACGGGTGTGGGGAGTTTGGTGACAGCATGGGAGGCAGTTTTGTATAGGTTGTAGGTGGAAGTGAGCATAGATGTGTTGTGTTGCTGCGCGATCAGGGACCTCAACATGCCAGTTTGGTCCTGGAGCAGCTTCTACCATCTGTTCCTGGCCCCATTTCCTTTCCTGGCTCTCCAGTCTCAGTTTTTCATTGATAGTCTCTCTCCACTCTTGCTTTCAACACCTCCCTAAGCTTGTCTTCCTTACTCCTCCTGGTTCCTCTCCTTATCAGATGGAGCTTCTCAGCCAGTGTACAGAAGGTGACCTTCAAGGGCACATCTGCAGATGATAAAGAAACAATAGACAAAGGTAATATTGAGAGTCCACTTGTAGCCTTGACTCATACAAGTTAGATATGCCATTTTCTCATTTTCCGTTGGCAGATGTGCCGCACAGTGAGAGCCCCAAACATGGTGAATTGAACCTGCAACCGAAATGGGCAAGACAGGACAAATGGCGGTATGGTTTCCAAGGGGGGACACTTCAAGTATCTTAGGACACTATACCACCTTCCACAAACAGATGTCTTGCTCCTGAGGGTTTCACAGGGTACAAGGATGCAGCTCCTGCATTCATGCAGCTTTGGTGTCTGCAGAAGGAATTGCCAGTTTGGTGCAGCATAGTTTCCTACTGCAGGGGAAGAAACACAGCAGCCTGACAAGTACCCTTTGGCAGAGGATTGCAGATACCTCCAGGAAAACTTCCTAGAGATTATCACGGAGGATGCCCAGGATATCCCAGTGTGCATTAACAAACTTCTCTGCCCAAGGCCCCCTGCCTAGGTGGGAAATGAGAAGCAGATGCAAACAGTGCTAGTGTTGATTACTTCTATCCCTTATTCTTCTTCTACCCTGTTAAAAAAGTGGCATAGTGAATACTTACCAGAGTTCCCCTCTCCTTTATCAAGTACGCCAGAGTCAGAGTACAAGGACTAGCTAGATCCCCCAGAATCAAAAGTCCTGTCTTGCCATTGCACTGGATGCCACTAATGTCTGTCCCCTAACCTCTTCCAACTCAACCTCCTTATCCATCAGTTCATCCTTGGGGTTCACTCTACTGGCTACTGTCTCCACCACCCAAGAAGCATCCACCGGGTGCCTGGTGGTGGAGGTGAGGTTACCACTGTGGATGGTGTGCAGCTCCCTAAAGAAGTGACTTGTCATTGGCAGCAAAGGTGACCAACAATTGGCCTCTATTGCCTTCCCGTATAGCTGCCTTAGCTCCTTAACCTTAGTATGTCATTACTGAGTGTCCTTTTTGTGCACCTTCTCTTCCATACCATGAGCAATCTTCCCATGGGTATCAAAATTTCTACAGCTGGTGCAGATCTGTGACTCCCCAGCCATCTCTCATCACAGACTAACAGATCCAACAACTGGTGTATACCAAATGATGGTGCATTTGCTGCAAGGAACTGGCACGGTCATCTGGGAAGATGCAAATTGAACTGTCCACACCAAGCAAACTGGAAGTGGAATTTTAAAAATTTTTGGGGTTTTAAAAGGGAAGGGCTGCATGCATGTGTACCTGGCTGTAGGGCAGCAGAACTCAAAGTGATGACCAGAGCAATCTCAGTGGGCATTGTGAGACACCTCCTGGAGGCTACTTAGGGTGACATCAGAAGTGCAGTGTCTACACTGATGCTGCATCAATCTAACTTTGTTGCAAAAAATTCTGTTCCCATTGAGGTGGTTTTATTATGTCAGCATAGCAGGAGAGTTAAATTGGCAGGAAGAGCATTGTAGTGTGTGGCCCTGGCCTCACTCCACCACTGCCTCCAAAGCCCTGCCTTTTCCTCTGAGGCCTCCCAACCCATCACTTACCCTTTTGTATCATGGAGAGGAGTGAGTAGCATGTTGGAGGCGGTGTTCCCTCTAGCTTTTTCCATCTATGGGCAGAATAAATTTTGTTGTGTGCCCCAAAGGCAAGTGCTGATGTGCACCACCAACAGAAACATATGTTGCCAGCTGTGGGCGCTCTGCTAATCTGTTCAGTGGCACCTGCATTTTTCCTGAGTGGCTGCTCAAGTGCTCGGCTTACCAGGAACACTAGTTGAAGGGTCTGAGGGCAGAGGTGGAGAGGAGACAGCAGCTGTAGAGTACCTCTGCAGGGTGACTCATGGGCAGGGCTCAAGGGAAGAGGCAGAGAAAAGCAAGCAAGGAGATGGCAAGGGATCCTCTGGCAGAAAGGAGAGAAAGACAGTCAGGCGGGGGGTCCTTGAGTGAATGGGTGGAAACAGGTGAGGAGAATGCTCAGGCACTTAAATTTTGGGCACTGAAAATGTCAATGATTTTTTCTGTTAGTATTTTTGTTCCTTTTGTGTGTGTTTGCATAATTATATATCACTGTGGAGGAGGGAGGCAAGGTTGCATTACTTCATTTAGAAGTGTAAGGAAAATTCTACTACTATTACAGTAATGTGTACAGATGACTGATTATCTTAAAAAAACAACTGTAAAACTAAAAAAGCCTAAAACACCACACCAAAATACCTGGATACAATACTGTGAATGAATTGGGCATGTGACAGATTCAGAGGACCTAGGTTCTCCTTCCATTTCAGCAACCAATACAAGCCAAGTCTGAAGAAGTAGGTCTGTCCCATGAAAGCTCATCACCTAATCATTTTGTCAGTCTTTAAAGTGCTAGAGGACTGCTGTTTTGTTTTGTGAAGATACGGACTAACACGGCTACCCCTCTGTGATGACAGCTAGAGTTTGCCACAGTAGAAATGTCATTTTAAAAACATTATAACTGAACTGACATTACTATACTGGCAAACGTTTCTACTGCAGACTTGGGCTCATTGTGACACTTACTTAGGGAAGACACTTCAGCCTTTACCAGGAACTACAAATCTACAGAAATATACTTATTTTGCTTTCTTGTAATTCCATTCTGGAATCCCAAAAGTAAAACTGTATTGTCCTTTTTGTGCACAAAACGCATTGCATTTCTGGTATGTTCTTCATCATTCTACGGTCTCTGCTTTCTCCTTGGATTATTTTTTCTATCTGTTACTTTTCACTGTTAACTCATCTAACTCTTTAGTGACAGACAGAGGCATTACTTCAAAGTATTAACTCTGTTAGATATAAATTATGTCTGAACAAAAGTCTACCTCAAATCAAGTTGCTAGAGACAAACTGGAAAGGGAAGAGGATGCAAAGAATCAGACTTCGATATAACATGCCATGTTTTATGTTCTGAACCTCAGTGTGGCCAAGAATGATATAAGCAAGAGAATAAAATACCACTGAACAGATTTACTCATACTTTTAGACCTCGTGACTCACGAATCATGAGCTCCCTAGTTTCATTGTGCACAGTAAGGGGTGGAAAACCTCCCACCACATCAATTAGAGAATAAAACAAAACAAAATCAAAATACGACCACTGACAACTCAACATCAGAAGCAGCAGCACTAGGCAAACAAATAGAGCAGAAATAAAAAGCACATTATATGGTGCCCAAAATTCGAAACAGAATTCAAACTAAGATTGATGCATTGTTCAAATATATTTAATTGACTTTACTTTTGCACATTTCAAGGCTGGCTGTGCTCAGCCAAACAACAAAATTTTGCATGAGGCTATTTTTCATGGCATCTATAACTTATCTAGATGCTAAGGAACACCAGATCAACCAGCAAGAACTGATCATCACACAATTTCCAGATGGGTTTTTAGAATAAAAACATTCATATTTGTTACTGGCCATGGCCACACTTACACAGAAAGAGTAAAAACACAAATAGTCTCCCTAGAAGGCTGCAAAGTTCAGTGTAACACGGTTTATTCCTTTCCCATAACACACAACAACCAACCAGAGAGCAAGAGAATGCAAGATGCTCCAGAAGGCAGAGGAGCACAATTCAACCCGGAATGGCTGTTTTGCATATTGACACCTAAAAACCCAGATTCCTCTTCCGAGGCCTCTACCCTTCAAAGAAGGACCACTAAACTATGAGTATTTGAAGAGAAAGCTTGTGTGCAATATATAGTAGGGCATGTACTGGAACTTCTGGGTGCTCCTATAAATAGAGATTTCCAACCTCAGAGATTTCCATATTGGTAGACAAAAGGCTTTCTCTCCCCTACTTGGCTCCAAGCTATCCACCTCCTCAATTCTAGCTTGTGAAATTATCCTATTGTTCTGAATTTCAGACCTTCACCATGTCCTAATCACTTTTAGTTAAATGTAGAACCATTTCTGTCCCTTATGTAGCTCCCCATAAAAATCTGTAAAGCTACTACACTGTGTTTCTTCATGCAATTTAAAACTCATCTCAGGTGGGATGCCTAGAAACATTCAACAAAGTCTAGGCAATTGTGCTGATATTACACTAAAAATCATCTAATGCTACCTCTTGCTCCTTGTCTTTACTCTCTTGCCTTATATCTGAACTATAAGCTGTTTGGCATGGGGACTGTCTTGAAAATGTGTGTGTTTATGCCTGCAACCCACTGCTTAGTGTGTGTCCCCTACCATAACCAAAACCAAGGATTTGCAAATTTTTGACCTCCCAGACTCATCACTGTCTCTTTTGTTAAAGAGTGGAGATACGCAGGGGAGAAAGATTATTTAGGGGAGTAGAAGAGAAGATAACCAACTTGATGTTTAAGAGACAGGAACATAATGAAGAGGTACAAAGAGGAGAAAAATATAGCTGGAACAGGAAATGAGGAAGATGACTTCACAGGAGTATTTTAAACACTAAGCACTGGAATAAATTACTTAGGCAGGTTGTAGAATCTAGATCAGTGTTTCTCAAATGGTGTTCCGCAGAACTCTGGGGTTCCACAAAGTGAAAATAAGGGTTCTACAAGTAAAGCCCACTAAAATAATATTGTATGATTTAAAAACAATAATTAATATTTAAGCATTTATGAATTTTATTTAAAACAATTTTCATTTGTGTTTGCCCCAGTAAGTGTCCCTGTGTAATGCCAGCTTAACCAGAAAGTGGGAACAATGATCTCACTGCTCAGCGAGTGGTGCAATCACCTGTTATATACCACTGTAAATCCCTGCACTCACTCATAGGGAGCATGGATTATTTTGTGGCAATTTATGTCAAGAATATTCAGCTTTACTGAGATGTGCAATTCGTCAGTTGTTACCCACTGCCAGCAAATACTTGTGTGAAACTGGATTCTCGAATTACGCATCAACAAAAATGAAATATGGGAATCGGCTGACTGCTGCGCCAGATATGTGAATCCAAGTTTCCAGTATTAAACCAAAAATAAAAAGAATTGTGCAAAATTACCAGTCACCTCCACCCTTATTTAGGACTTGGAGCACAGCATATTTGCTCCTCAAGAATTTGCCAAGAAAAGAAGAAAACCCACTCTTTGCATTGAAAACTACCAGTATAGTGCATATTACATTTTGAGCTTTATTTTTGTACACATTAAATGTGATTTTTGTTTTTAAATATGTGAAATTAAACTACACATTGATCTCATGACCTTGTTTAGCATTTGTGCACTATTATCCTTACTCATTTGTGGTTTACTTTTTCGGCACCATATATAAGACTGTTATTAGGGGTTCTGCAAAATTCTTTCAAGAGTAAAAGGGTTCCGTGGCCAAATAAAATTGGGAAACACTGATTTAGGTCATTGGAGGTTTTTCAGAGTAGGTTAAACAAACACCTGTCAGGCATGGCCTAGATGGTGGTTGGTCCTGCCATGAGTGCAGGGGGCTGAACTTCACGAATTCTCAAGGTTCCTTCCAGCTCTAGTATTCTATGGTTAGAGGGAGGCCACACAAGACAAGGTTATAGAAAGTAATCAAAACTCAAGATTATTAGAATTAATGCAAGGCTTTTAACTATGGTGATGGCACTCAGATCCCATGGTTTGGAGACAATGAATAGATTACATTGGATTGTTTGGGACATATTAACAAGGAAAACATAGCATTTAAAAAATATGAAGACTGGGGCAGTTGTACAATAGTTGTAAGAAAATGGTATGCAACACTGGCCATAATTCTACCCTTTTACATAGGGACTCCAATAATCTCAGATCTCTAATGTTTTCAGAACTATTGTTATCTTCTTCTGAGGTCCTCCCAGTACTAAGTCTGTTTTACCAAATTCTCCAATGAACTGCAGAAAATTCAGGGGCAGCTGCTTAGCAAATGTCTGAGCCAATAAACATCAACCAAAGCTAGCTGAACTCGCCCAGCATTGAAAAGTTAGGTACTTGCTTTTGTTATTTCAACAGAATTGCATCAAGGTTACCATGAGAATTTTCTGAAAAACAAAGAAATGAAAAAACCTTTTCCAGTTAGATATTTATTGACAAGGAACATAGTTCAGGATTTATTATTGGTACCTGAAGAATTACTAGTGTGGGATACTGATGGACATAGGCAAGAATTACGTTGCTAGATGTGTGGTAAATTTAATATTAATTTAGAATTGAGATTCCTGCCCACTGTGAAAGTCCATCACTCTTTGAGCTGAGAACTAAAGATGATAACTTCAATCCCATTTAAAAAGTCAGTAACTTTTACTGATATCTATATATCATTGTTCATAACCCTTTGCAAAGATAGTAAAAAGCCCATTACAATGCATCTGCCACACCCATTAGTTTACAGTGCTTAAGAATACTAGATGTCTTACAGTAACAGTAACTTTAGCAAGCTTCCCCTCCCTCCCTTAAAAAGCTTATAATCTAGAGGGGTTAACAAACTGGGAACTCAATGGTTTCTACGCTTTCATTTGCGCCTGATCCTAAACCTATTGAAATAAACAGAGAGGTCTGCACGACCTTCAGGGGTTTTTGGTACTCAGACTGGTGAACACATGCACATTTTGATAGATGAGAGGCAAAATTACCTTAGGTTCATAAGAAATGTTTTTTGAAATCTTTCCAATACCAGAGGTTTATGGAAAATTAATTTTAGGGAATAAATTTAGAGGATTATTGTTGAATGTTTGGTATGTGGATTGGGGTTGACCTTTTCAACTAACAGGAGTCCTAGTCAAAGGAATAAACTCTATATAGGCATTTTATCATATACAGTTTGAAGAATATGGAATCTTCATGATGAGTACAGATGTTTTCCTTGGATCGAGAAATTTGCCCAGTAGAAGAGTAATACACATTTTGTGCATGGCTGATTTACTCTAATATTCACAGTTTCTTAGTTCATTGTGTGTAGATAGTGAAACTTTGGATTTTCACAATAGCTACAGTGTAGGTGTGGGGAGAAACAAGCCAATGGAACATATTTTTACACAGCTGGTGGAAGGGCAGGATGAGTATCCTCCACTTCTTAAAGCACTCCAGTAACTTTTGAAGAATTGCACAGCCAGTTAAATGCTTCTGACATTCCTTTATGAGGTCACTTAATGAAAACTGTATGGCTATGTCCTATACAAGAGGGTTTTTCTGGCAAAACTGGGTTTTTGTCGGAAAAACCCATGAAGCGTCTATATGCAAAATGTGCTTTGTCGACAGTCTGTTGACAAAACTCAGCACATCACTGGCAGTGTTATATCTCTCCACATTTGGGTGTGATGCCTTTCTCAACAGTTTCCTGTCAAGAAAACAGTCGTGTAGATGCTCCAGGGCCCTTTTGACAACAGACAGGGCAGTTGTCTGACAACAGACAACAGACAGTTCGCTGGGCAGCCCTGTTTGCAGAGCTTCCAGTCAGCCACTCTGTCAAGAGAGGGCCGGGCAGTTTGGCCACTCCCTGTTGACAGAGCAGATTGCTCTTTCAATCTGCATTTATATGTAGACGCTATCTGTCGACAGAAGTTTTGCTGGGAAATGCCCTCCGACAGCCACTTCTGTCAACACATGCTTCTCGTGTAGACATAGCCTATGTTACAAATTTATTGCTAAATGAGCAGTCATAAGAGACACATGCTGAGAGCACTTTCTTCTCTCCCACCTGCCTCTCCTTGCACCTTTCCTAAACTCCTGGACTGCATACTTGGACGTAGCAATTTTCAAGTAACTTCCTAAATAAGTGTAAGTCCACCAACTGCGATCTCAAAAAATACTTCACCTATAGGTCATATAGCCAATGGGTGCTGGGTTATCAAGAAAAAAAAATAATGATAAATAATGGTATCCACATTATGTCACTGATGGTAATACACCAATGAAACCAATGTCAAAACCATGTCCAGGACTCAGGGTACAACATGCTCACCATCTGACCCTGTTACAACACAATTAAAGCTTCTATTGCAAAAAGAATCCTCGTAACTGGGTTTAAAGCCCAGGCACACTAAGGTTCTAATCCATTGTCAAAGATAATGTTTCACTACAAATTTCACCTGTATTGCAAGTACGTCGCAATATGTCCTGACTCTGTTATAGATGTAATATAAACACAGCCTACTTCCTATTTTTAGTATTAAATTCATTGAATTTGTGTGACTTTATGTTGACACAGTTTCATTACCTCAGAACACATCAAGTCAGAAACTTACATGAAATATTAAATAACTCATGTCTTTAGTTATGGTCAAACTGAAGATAGAAAAGTCAGTTATGCATGGAAAGAAAGGTATGTGAACTTAACCTGTAGATGTTTCACTTTTGTGCATCCCTTATTACTCACACTTCGTTTGGTTCACGTGGGATTTGAAATGGCTTCCGCTACCATTTTTACAGCTTTCACATGACTATTATTCTGGATATTTACTTCTTTTTAAATCTTAGCCCTCTCTGAAAAGACACAATGTGAGCATAATTATTAACATCTAGCTTGTGTCACTATATTCATCCCCAACAATTCTGACTGATGCATATATATATATATAAATCACACATAAAATAACTATAAAAAACACTTGGGATGGACACTTTAATACTACTCAAATGGAATACCTGAGGTGGCAATTCAAAAGAAATTCTAAATAGTTTCCCTGCTGCTGTCCCCAAAGGCATGATTCTTATTTCAATTTGGGTATGTTTACAAAAGGAAATTAGGTCGAATTTCTTAAGGTCGATTTTCTAGCACTCGATTTTGTACATTCAAAGGTGCACACTGGTAAATAAATTCGATGGAGTGTGTCCCCATTAGCACTGCTAGGTCGACTCTGTCAGCAATGCACTGGGCATACCTATCCTACAGCTCCTGCTGCCCCATTGCAATTGCAATGTGGGTTTCTCTCCCAGTATGTGATGGGACAAAAATATGGTGTGGGTCATTCTCGGTCTGTGTTGCCAGTATCCCATAGGGAATTTGTCTCCTCCTCTTCCTCCCTTTGGAAAGCAATGGCAGAAGGGGTTTTCATGTCCTTTTTTCATGCCCCCACAGATGCCATTTCAAGGCTAGCATGGAACCTGTGCAGCTTAAAACATTTGTGATAAGTATTATGAGCACCTCATGCATTGTGCTGTGGTATGTGCAGAGCCTAAGCAGTCATCAGATCACTGAAGACTCTGAGGAGGACACAGACATATATGAAAGGGATACTCTGGAGAGGAGGAACAAGGGGATGCTGACTGCACTCGATGCTTTGTACACAGTGGATTGCTGTTTCTGGTGCTGGGAAATGAGCTCACACAGTTTGGACCACGTTGTTCTACAGGTATGGATGATCAGCAGTGGTTACAAAACTTGCACAGGCGTAAGTCCACTTCCATGGAACTTTGCAAATTGCTTTCCCATGCCCTGAAGTACTGTGATACCAAATGAGACCTACTCTGACCATTCAGAAGCGTGCGGCAATTGCTCTGTGGAAACTTGACACCTACCGGTCAGTGGACTATCAGTTCAGAGTGGGCAATCTACACTGGGGGCTGCAATCGATACCTTTCTGCTACAAAAGACAGGGACTCTGGGAACTGTGCAGGACATAGTGCACATGATTGGATTCTCTGGGCGTGGTGGGATGATAGGTGGAACACGCATCCCCATGCTGGCTCTGGACCACCTCACAGAAATGGCATGTTTGTGGTGATGACCCAGAACATCCATTTGCTCCCTTTGTTTTATGGCACACCCCTCTGAGATCCTTTATTTTCTTGTGGCACTGCTGAGGATCCCTGATGTACCCTTTTTCCTCTATGCCCTATGAGATCTTTGCATATATGTCTGCATTTCTTTTCCTGCTTTGTAGTTCTTGCAGCACAGATTCATCCCCCAAACAAAGCAATGAGGTCCTGGATCTTCTGCATGCTCCATGTTGGAGCTCATCTGTGACCCTGAGAATTCATGGCCAGATGTGTTGCTGAGGTATACTGCTGAGCTGTGCTGCCTGCTCTGCTTGCCATGCTGACCAAAACAGGAAATGACATTCAAATTTTCCCGAGCTGCTTCCTGCACACCTGAGCTGCGTCTACACGTGCACGCTACTTCGAAGTAGCGGCAGTAACTTCGAAATAGCGCCCGTCACGTCTACACGTGTTGGGCGCTATTTCGAAGTTGAAATCGACGTTAGGCGGCGAGACGTCGAAGTCGCTAACCCCATGAGGGGATGGGAATAGCGCCCTACTTCGACGTTCAACATCGAAGTAGGGACGTGTAGACGATCCGCGTCCCGCAACGTCGAAATTGCTGGGTCCTCCATGGCGGCCATCAGCTGGGGGGTTGAGAGATACTCTCTCTCCAGCCCTTGCTGGGTTCTGTGGTCACCGTGGGCAGCAGCCCTTAGCCCAGGGCTTCTGGCTGCTGCTGCTGCAGCTGGGGGTCCGTGCTGCATATACAGGGTCTGCAACTAGTTGTTGGCTCTGTGTATCTTGCACTGTTTAATGAAAGTGTGTCTGGGAGGGGCCCTTTAAGGGAGCGACTTGCTGTTGAGTCCGCCCCGTGACCCTGTCTGCAGCTGTGCATGGCTCCCTTATTTCGATGTGTGCTACTTTGGCGTGTAGACGTTCCCTCGCTGTGCCTATTTCGATGTTGGGCTGAGCAACGTCGAAGTTGAACATCGACGTTGCCAGCCCTGGAGGACGTGTAGACGTTATTCATCGAAATAGCCTATTTCGATGTCGCAACATCGAAATAAGCTATTTCGAAGTTGGGTGCACGTGTAGACGTAGCCCTGGAGAGCAGTGGAGATGAAAGCAATGGCGAGAGTGGGTACATTGGAGCCCTGTGGAACACATCTAAGAGACCAAGAATGTTGACTTTCACAGCACTCCATCTGCAGTAACCTAATGTCAACCATACAGAGTCAAATCTGGCATTACTCCTCGTGAAAGTAGGAGTGCAAAAGTTGACCTTAGGAGCCCTTAATATCAACAGCATGAACCCTGTAGTGTGGACTGATTACTTACAAATTTGACCTAAGTCATCTAAATACAAATTAATCTACTATAGAACACGCCTTTATAAAAAATTGGGAGGGATGAAAGGGAGAGTAGCAAATTGGTTGTTTTGTTACCTTTTGCCTGTTTAATTTTAATGGCCAGTTCCTCCAGGGCTGGCCTTCTTACATGTATGTAAAATGCCACGCAGGCTGGTGAAACTACATGAATAGAAACAGGAATAATCTAAATGTGGCCAAATTTATCCTGCTCTCATGCCAGAAGATAATGAGAGACAAAAGCTGTGAACTCCAGTAATATAGCTAGCTCCTTGCTTTTCCATTTCCTAGCCTTGATGACCAGCTTTTAATCTAAACACTCAAAAAAATACCAACAGTGTTAACATAAATAAAAAACAGTAAAAAGTTTTTTGGCCACTTAAACCAGTAGAAGTGACTCTGAACACACAACGGGAGCAGATTTACTGAGATGCCACTTTCATACTCACTTTTCAAATTAAAACTGCACTTCAACCTCAAATTAATTCATGTCTGTCCAGCTTTAGTGTACAAAAAGGCAGTCAAGACAGGCAGTCAATCATAATTTGTCTTTAGCTTCTAGTTCTTAAAACAGACAAGGTCAAGTACAGTAGAGATTAAGTTATTTTAATAGGGTGTTGAACATGTCAATCTTCCTTCATCTCCTCTCTAAAGAAGGAAACCTGATATGAATAAGAGCCCTGTTCTCAATTATAAAGAGGTTGTGATTTTATCATCATGAAGGCTCCATGTATTTGTATCTGCATGCAGACAAAAAATGTCTTTAATTTTAAGATGCTATTGGTGCCTGATGAACTCCAGTGTAGATTTTGTCCTTGGCCTTTGCCGCATTCAACAATTTATTTACACTCTCATGAGCACACCATCCAGTCGCTTTTCTTTGGAACAATTTCTGTTACTGCAGACTGAGGACGTGGACGAGGTGTTGGAGGAGTGCGTCTGACCATTCTCGCTTGACACCTTCCCTTCCTGGCTTATTATATCTAGCTGGCAAAGGATCACTGGTTGGGTCCAGAGGATTATTAATGCTTCTTTTAGATCTGATATAGGTCCAGCTGCCTTGAAAGAGACAGTAATAAAACCTCTACTTAAAAAGCCTTCTCTGGACCCACATGACTTGAATAACTATTGCCCAGTTGCTACTATTTCATTCTTGGAAAAAATGCTTGAGCGAGTGGTGGCACTGCAACTTCAGGAATTCTTGGAAGAAACAGACTATTTAGATGCATTTCAGTCTGGTTTTAGGCAGGCTTTGGAACTGAAACCACCTTGGTCTCCCTGGTGGATGACCTATGTCAGGAAGTAAACAGGGAGAGTGTGTCCCTGTTAATTTTCCTTAACCTTTCAGAGGCTTTGATACCATTGACCATGGTATCCTTCTGGAATGCCTGAAGGAGTTAGGTATCAGAGGCATTGGTTTGCAATGGTTCCCGTCTTACCTGTCGGGATGTTTTTCAGAAGGTGGAACTAGGGGGCAGTTATTTGACCCCATGGCAATTGTGCTATGGGGTCCCACAAGGTTCCATATTGTTCCCTATGCTGTTTAACATAGACATGAAGCCACTGGGAGAAGTTGTAATGAGTTTTGGAGGACGCTGCCACAAATATGCAGATGATACCCACATTTATTTCCCTGGGACACCAGAACCAGGTATGGTGGTAACTGATCTAAGCCTGTGTCCGGAGGTGCTGATGGACTGGATGAAGTCTGATAAGCTGAAGTTGAATCCAGATACGACTGAGGTCATGTGGATCAGAAGATCATGTGTTCACAAATGTGTCATGGTACCTGCTTTAGACAAGGTTACCTCTCCCCCTGAAAAAACAGGTACGCAACTTGGGAGTCCTCCTGGACCCTTTTTTAACATTTGAAAATCAAATTTCTTCAGTGGCTAGCAGTGCTTTTGAGCAGCTTCATCTGATCCGTCAGCTGCAACCCTTCCTAAACAATCATGACTTGGCCACAGTGATCCATGTGCTTGTCACATCTTGACTGGATTTCTGTAGTGCACTCTGTATGGGACTGCCTTTACAAAGTACTCCAGAATTTCAGCTGGTGCAGAATGCGGCTGCCCAAGTTTTAATTAACATTCATTATGCAGAGCACATTATGGCAGTGCTCCGGAAGCTGCACTGGCTCCCAATATGTTTCTAAGCACAATTTAAGGTGTTGGTCATGACTTAGAAAGC
The DNA here is from genome assembly GCF_033958435.1 of Carettochelys insculpta. Taxonomy (NCBI): domain Eukaryota; kingdom Metazoa; phylum Chordata; order Testudines; family Carettochelyidae; genus Carettochelys; species Carettochelys insculpta. The sequence continues at coordinate 146,026,256 of NC_134137.1, forward strand.
ACTAGATGGATTGGGTCCATGGTATTTAAAGGACTGTCTTTTCCCATATGAACCCGCCCAGGGATTGAGGTCAGTTTGGGAGGCTCTGCTCGCTGTTCCCCCCACTTAGGGAGATAAGATTAACATCAACACAGAGCAGGGCCTTCTCAGCCTTTGCCTCCAGGCTGTGGAATTCTCTTCTCAGGGATATTCGCATGGAGCCAACATTAACATTGTTTTGGCACCAGCTTAAAGCCACTCATTTTACTTGAGCTTCCACTGGTGTTTGAGTTGGTGTGTGTGACCCTTCTCTGAGATATTTTAGTAGGTTTTATGTCCTTTTGGAGTTTTGTATTTTTAAATCTTTCTATATTTGTTTATATTTTAAAAACAAAATCTGTAAGCCACCTCAAATATTTGAAATAGAGAGGTGGGGTAAAACAAGTGTAAAGCACAAGTTTAACAGCAATGGAGTGGATAGAGTATCTGGTGACAAATTTTTGGGTTGGCGTGAGGGTGGGTACAAAGTTTACATTACATTAATGTGGCGCTTGAGCCCGCTGCACTGATTACATGCCCTTATGCCACATTACATTATGTACCCCCTGGGAGTTACCCATGCATATAACGATCCCACATGACCCAGAATACAAGTTGTGCCCCCTATAGGGCTAGTGAAGGACATATGTAAATTCTGGTGAAGGATGGGAAGGAAGTGGGGAAGTTACAGCAGGTGGTTTGATGAAATTCCCATTGAATATAAGGGTGAGTGTAGTGCCCCGCTGAGTGGTTGTTTATGGTAACCCAATGGATATTTATTAATGAGGGTTCTTTCCCTAAAAAGTAGGCATACCGATTTTATAACCCAGACTATACAATTAGGGTGAACATATGCCACATAAATCCAATGTCCCCAGTGAATTTGGGGGACATAAGGGGGTAAATATAGAACCACTTGGGGGATGAAGCCTCAGCTTTACCCAGGTCTGACACTCATCAGGGTTTCTGAGGAGCAGATACTAAATTTTCTAAGGACCATATTCTTGATAGGACACCTCCTTCAACTCTGTGGCTATGTCTACACTAGAGGGTTTTGTTGACAAAACTCACAGAGCATCTACACACAAAATGAGTTTTGTCAGCAGAAACTGTCAATAAAAAAAGCCGTGTAGATGCTCTGGATGGCCCTTTCATCAACAGAGTGGATCAAAAGATCAATCCATTTTTATGTGTAGATGCAATCTCTCAACAGAAGTTTTGTCCGAACATCTCTTCTTCAAGTAACTTCTGTGGACAGATGCTTCTAGTGTAGATGTAGCCTTTGTATCTTAGTAGTTCAACTAATTTTGCTGGGAATACTCATGTATAAAGTTAAGCTGGTGCATAAATATTTAAAGGACTCAGACATAAATTGGTAAATCGAACCACTTTAAAAATTACTTTAGTCCAAAGCCTGAAAGGTTAAAGAAAATAATTTCCTCTGAACTTCTTATTTCAACAACAAGCCCTTAAGAGGAAAGAATGTAACTAAAGACAGAAAAGGTATGTTAACAGCCTTCAGTTAATGACAAGTTCAATGTAAAACAGGAAAGAGTTTAGTAATTTTTCAGGTCTCTTTTCCAGTAACACACTCCATCACCTTCTTATGCACTTAACTGAAGTCAGTCTAATGGTAGTCAAAACCATACAGTTCCAAACAAAATGTCATTCACAGACAACTACTGGATTGGTTTACTTTGGAAACATCAAACCAGTGCCAACATTTTCAGTACCATCTTCATTACAAATCCATTAGAAAAGGAAGGACATGCAGTGTTAGAGTAAAACAAGATACCAACAGTAACAGAGAGAAAGCCGTGCTAGTCTATATACTATCAAAACAAAAAAAGCAGTCCAGTAGAACTTTAAAGACTAACAAAATAATTTATTAGATGATGAGCTTTCGTGGGACAGACTCACTTCTTCAGATCATAGCCGTACCAGAACAGACTCAATATTTAGGGCACAGAGAACCAAAACTAGTAATCAAGGTTGACAAATCAGAAAAATATTATCAAGGTGAGCAAATCAGAGAGTACAGAGGCAAAAGGGGCGGGGCGGGGAGAGAATCATGAATTAGATTAAGCCAAGTATGTAAAAGAGCCCTGATACTGACCTAAAAAATTCCCATCCCGGTTCAAACTATGTGTTAATGTGCTGAATTTGAATATAAAAGAGAGTTCAGCAGCCTCTCTTTCCATTCTGTTGTGACAATTCCTCTTCAGTAAGATGCAAACTTTCAGGTTATTAACAGAATGGCCCACTCCATTAAAGTGGTGACTGACTGGTTTGTGAATCAGGAGTGTCTTTATGTCTGTTTTATGCCCATTAATTCTTTGTCTAACAGCATTTGAAGTCTGTCCAATATACAGAGCATCTGGGCATTGTTGGCACATGATGGCATATATGATGTTAGTTGAGGAACATGAGAATGTGCCCTTGATTCTGTGAATAACCTAGTTAGGTCCAGTGATGGTATTTCCAGAGAAGATATGTGGACAAAGCTGGCAGCGGGCTTTGTTGCAGAACTGGTGTTCCTGCGCTATAGACTGTGGGTGTTGGTGAGAATCCTCATAAGGTTGGGAGGTTGACTGTAGGAGAGAACAGGCCTGTCACCTAGGGCCTTCTGGAGTGTGGCATCTTGATTAAGGATAGGTTGTAGATCTTTAATAATGTGTTGCAGTGGTTTGAGTTGGGGGCTGTAGGTAATGACCAGTGGTGTTCTGTTCTTGGCTTTTTTGGGCCGATCTTGGAGTAGCTGGTTTCTGGGTATTCATCTGGCCCTGTTGATTTGTGTTTTTATTTCTCCTGGTGGGTCATTCAGGTTTCTGAATATTTGGCAAAGATCTTGTAGTTTTCAGTCTCTGTCAGTAGGATCAGAGCAAATGTGATTGTACCTAAGGGTTTGACTGTAAATAATGGAGCTAGTTGTGTGTGCAGGATGGAAGTTAGAAGCGTGTAGGTAAGTATAGCAATCAGTGGGTTGCCAGTAGAGTGTGGCACCAATCAGGCCATCCTTGATTTGTATGGTAGTGTCCAAGAAATGTATCTCTCAGCGAGGAATAGTCGAGGCATAAGTAGATGGTGGGGTGCAGATTGTTAAAGTCTCTGCAGAATTCTTCTAGAGTCTCTATACAACGGATCCAAATCATAAAGATATCATCGATGTGTTGTAAGTAGAGGAAGGGAAACAGGGGATGAGAGCTGAGGAATCATTGTTCCAAGTCAGCCAGCTACTCCAAGATAGGCCCAAAAAAGCCAAGAACAGAACACCACTGGTCATTACCTACAGCCCCCAACTCAAACCACTGCAACACATTATTAAAGATCTACAACCTATCCTTAATCAAGATGCCACACTCCAGAAGGCCCTAGATGACAGGCCTGTTCTCTCCTACAGACAACCTCCCAACCTTATGAGGATTCTCACCAACACCCACAGTCTATAGTGCAGGAACACCAGTCCTGGAACTTTTCCTTGCAACAAAGCCCGCTGCCAGCTTTGTCCACATATCTATTCTGGAGATACCATCACTAGAACTAACCAGGTTATTCACAGAATCACTGGCACATTCTCATGTTCCTCAGCTAACATCATATATGCTATCATGAGCCAACAATGCCCAGATGCTTTGTATATTGGACAGACTTCAAACTCTCTTAGACAAAGAATTAATAAAACAGACATAAAAACACTCCTGATTCACAAACCGGTCAGTCACCACTTTAATGGAGTGGGCCATTCTGTTAATAACCTGAAAGTGTGTGTCTTACTGAAGAGGAATTTTCACAACACTTTGGAAAGAGAGGCTGCTGAACTTTTTTATATTCAAATTCAACACATTAACACGTGGTTTGAACCGGGATTGGAATTTTTTAGGTCATTACTGGGGCTTTTTTGCATACTTGGCTTAATCTAATTCTTGACTCTCCCCCACTCCTTCTGCCCCTCTACTTTCTGATTTGCTCACCTTGATAATATTTTTCTGATTTGTCAACCTTGATTACTATTTTTGGTTCTCTGTGCCCTAAATATTGAGTCTGTTCTGGTCTGGCTATGGTCTGAAGAAGTGAGTCTGTCCCCGAAAGCACGTCACATAATAAATTATTTTGTTAGTCTTTAAAGTGCTATTGGACTGCTTTTTTGTTAAGATACCTACACTGGGCTAATCTGTTGCCTAATGACAAAGTTCCCTACTTTTATGGATCCCAGTGTCTCACCCTTCAGGTGGGTCGTACTGTTCAACACCGACGTTTCTGGCCACCTAGGAAGGTACTCTGATAAACCTTTAAAGGATAGAAGCAGTTCGGTAGCATCTTAAAGACTAACAGATTTGTTTATTAGGTATAGTAAATTCTTCCATATCCAGCAGTCCCGGGACCAGGAGGTTGCTGTATGTTTAAATATACCAGCTAACAAAGTTCAGCTCCGCCACCCCTTCCCCAGCACCAGCTCCCTCTCAACTGCTGCCAAGATGCCTTGTTGGTGGGGATGGCGAAGAGCCGCGTGCAGGGCTTGAGCATGGCTGCACCACGCAGGGAGACACTCTGGGCAGCAGGCACTTGGCAGGGAGCTGCTTTGGAAGCCACTGCTGTGCAGCCACTCAGGGAGCTGTGGCGGGGCGGGGAGATGCTGCCAATGGTGGGCACTGGGTTGGGAGATGCTCTGGGAGTAGCTGCCATGTCAGTCTGGTGGCAGCTGCTGTATCGCCGCTTGAGGAGCCGCTCTGGGAAGTGGGCAACGGGTGGAAGAGCAGAGGAGCCCCCAGCTGCACACACACTCAGAGGCCGCCAGAGTAAGAAGGGGGTGGGCTGGAATGCCAATTAATTGAGATCCAGTTGTGTGAATACCCGATAACACAGAGTTTATGTAATGAATTTTTGTGGGTAGGACCCCTTCATCAGATTGGAGTAGGTAATAAGAATTCAGGATTTACAGAGCAGGGTGGTGGAAGAGGACGAGAAGAAGCAGAAGCAGAAGATGAAGAAAAGAAAAAAGTGGAGGCAGGGGGTCACCTGTCATTAATAGGACGTGTGTAAGAAGTAACTTAAGTGGGAGTAGTGGCACCCATCCCTCTTACCTTAGTTTACTTCTCGCATTGGTCATACTAATGACAGGTGACCCCCCCCCAGCTTTTTTTTCCTTTTCTTCTTCTTCCCTCCTTCCTTCCCTCCTCCAGCTATACAAACCCTGGATTCTGATTAAGTGGTTGCTATTGTGGTTGTGTCACCAAAATGTTCTTATGTAAGCAAGACTAGACACAGGGCAAGATACCAAGAGAAACTGAACTGTCTAATCAATAGGTTTTTTTCTACTTTAAGCAAGGATGCCAAAATATACGCAGGTATCACGGACTGAATTTAAATGGTTATTCACTTTCATCTTTGGTTTTGTCATTTAGTGTCCTCTAATCCTGTTAAAACAATAGTTTATAATCATCCTTACTTATCCTCCCTTCTCATAAAAACATAACAAGCTAACTTCCTTCCTAAAAGATTTTCATCAGAGAGAAGAGAGGCAAGGAAGCAGATGCAGAAGGAGAAAATTGCTCCGGTATATTTAAAATTCTTCAGAGACTGTTTACAAGTAGAAAAAAAAGACATACAGAAAATCAGCAGCAGCATCATTCATTGCATATGTGCCACATGTACAAGCTGCTGTTAGGAACAACAGGGGCCTCTCTACCCCTGGCTGACATTAGCCAGTGTTTTTTCTTACAAGAGCACTTCATTTCACAGCTCTTCAAAGGAAGGGTACAGCACACTCATTTCTGAAGGGACTTAGTGTGATGTTTTAGATAAAATACAGCTTGTAATTACTAGAACTGAGAGCACTGGCTGCTGGGAGTCTAGAAGCACAGGAAACAAGAAGGGGAAGGGATTAGATTAGCCAGGGGCTTAGGAGAGCTACGGAATGATGCAGTTGTTTTGTAAATTGTTTTGTGTTTGTAAATAAAGTCCTGTTGAAGTTTGTTAGTAGCTTGCTTGCATGATACAACACTTAGCAACTCTTCCTTACTTGGAAGTTCTGAAGATTTCTCCCTCTGCCTCAACCACACACTCACACTGCACTTCCCATGTAACCGCCATTACGAACAGATCACCCTTTGAGCCCCAATCATGTAATGATCTGCAGAACTCAGTAATGAACTCATGATAATGAATCTTCAGACTAGAAAGATGGGATCCTTCTAAGGGTGATTGAAATTTGAAACTCTAACACGTTTGCTTGATTGGTAGATTTAGGGGAACTTCTGTTTGTGGGTACAGTTTTTGGGGAGCATATGCACCCTGGAACTAGACTCTGCATCTCTTAACCTGAAGATACAGTGTGATAAGAACAAGAAGAAGCCCTGTGGCACCTTATAGACTAACAGCTAGTTTGGAGCATAAGCTTTCATGGGTAAAGACCTGCTTCATCAGATGGGTGAAACTGCTGCCAAAGCCATTGTAATGGTATTGTTAATAAAAGAGTACGTTGCATACAATTGTCAACTTTCATCCAAAATCTTAATGCATTTTACACATACTAATAAAGTCCTGTAACATCATTGTGAGTTAGATACTGAGCCCATTTTACAACTTGTTGAACAAAGGAACACAAAGCTTAAGTTATTGCCCAAGTTCACATAATAAGTCAGTGGCAGAGCTAAGAATAAGATCCAAGTGTCCCACATTCCAGCCCTGTATTTAGTCCACTAGATGGCATTTTTTCTTTTTCTGAGTGCTGCTGTGGATAAAATGGGGGAAAATAGGCTAAATATTTGTCTAATTAGTGATATTCCTTGGGAGACTGCTACTATAGAATACACTTCATGTTTGGTTTCCAGGGGCGTGTCTCCCAGCAGAATCATACCTACTATTAATATATAATGACCCACAATATACACCTCTGACTTCTTCCACCACTGTTTTATGCATCTAATTTTGTTTTTAGTTCTGCTTGGAAAGAAAATTTTAATGCACAAAGAAAGAGGAAATAAGAGACTGCTACGGAAGGACGTTAGTCCCTCTCTAGTGAGGTGTGAAACTAGCATTCAATATAATCCCCACCTTCCCACTTTATGCATAACAAACTAAACCTTCTGAAATTTCAGATTCCCTCTCTCATCCCAGGTTAGAATTGTTCCAGGAGTTCTTGAATACATATGTTTATAATAAATACATCTAAGTGCTACAACGTGCAACAAAAGAAGCCTAATCATTCTTTTACGTTGGGAGTGAATGTTTTAAATCCTCTTCAAAATACATGTGACTCATTGTGACAATCAGGTCGAGTTTTGCTAATTAATTTATAATTATGATACTAAAAATAAATCATGAGCATTTGATTCCACAGGATGGATCTTTCCAGGTTCTGTTACAGGTTTTTACACAAAGCCTGTTGAACAGCTATTTCCAAACTTACATGGCAACTAAGACTTACTATTACTTTTGCCACCTAGCCATCTGATCCTCTAGTGAGTTCACACATTCAGTACTGATTTCTCTGTTATAATTCAATGAGTACAGAAAGCATCAATGATCTTAGACTGTTATTTTTACTACATCTACCAATGTTTTGTTTTGTTGAACCATAGATTTCACTGTTAGAGAAGGATGAATCCATACAGAGTGAAAGTAACACATTTCTTATGGCCATGGTCCTATTCCAATCTCCCACCTTGGGTGGGGTCTCAGGTCAAGGAGTTGGAGGCACTGTGTTAGGACAGTGCTTGTAAGAAATTTAAGTGTGGGATAGAGTGTGGGTGGGCTTAGGGTAGGGGGGTTCAGTCATTCTGGCGGAGCTCAGCACAGGGGAATAGGAGAAGTGCAGGAGTGAGGGCAGGGGTGGGGCCCACTGGATTGTGGTCAATGGCTCAATATCTGCATGGAAGTCGGTGTCAATTGGAGTGCCCCAAGTCTCAGTTCTGGGGCCAGTGTTGTTCAACATCTTTATTAATGACCTGGAGGAGGGACTGGATTGCAGCCTCAGCAAGTTTGTGAATGACACCAAGCTAGTGGGGAGAGGTAGATATGTTGGAGGGTTGAGATAAGATCCAGAGTGACCTGGATAAATCAGAGAGTTGGTCCAAAAGAAATCTGTTGCGGTTCAAAAAGGAGAAGTGTAGAGTCCTGCACTTGGGACGGAAGAATCCCAAGCATTCTTATAGGCTGGGACCGACTGGCTAAGAAGCAGTACAGCAGCAAGGTACCTAGGGGTTATGGTGGATGAAAGGCTGGATATGAGGAAACAGTGTCCTTGTAGCCAAGAAGGCTAACAGCATATTAGGGTGCATTAGGAGAAGCATTTCGAGCAGATCTAGAGAAGTGGTTGTTCCAATCTATTTGGCACTGATGAGGCCACATCTGGAATATTGTGTCCAGTTTTGGGCCCCCTAGTATAAAAAGGATGTGCACATGCTGGGGCAGGTTCAGCATAAGGCAAAAATGATTAAGGGGATGGAGCACGTGACCTGTGAGCAGAGGCTGAGGGATTTGGGCTTATTTAGTTTACAGAAGAGAAGAATGAGGGGTGATTTAATAGCCGCCTTCAACTTCCTGAAGGGGAGCTCTAAAGAAGATGGAGAGAAATTGTTCTCAGTGGTGTCAGATGGCAGAACAAGGAGCAATGGTCTGAAGTTACAGAGGGAGAGGTGTAGGTTGGATATTAGGAAAAACTACTTCACCAGGAGGGTGGTGAAGTACTGGAATGTGTTCCCTAGAGAGGTGGTGGATTCTTCATCCCTAGATGTTTTTAAGCCCTGGCTTGACAAAGTCCTGGCTGCGATGACTTAGTTGGGGTTAATCCTGCTTGAAGCAGGGGGCTGAACTCAATGACCTCCTGAGGTCCCTTCCAGCCCTATGATTCTATCATTCTATGATGTGTGGGTAGAGGTTACAGGTGCAGAGATTCTCGGGCGTGCACCAGCCAAGTGACCCTGCCCCACACCCTCCCCACCTCTGCTTTGCCATTGCCCCTCCCCTCCCACGTATGTCCCATCTTTACCCCACCCCTTCTCTGCTCCTCCTTACTCGCCTCTTCTCACTGAAGTGCACCGCCGCTTCTGGTGGGTGTGCGGGTACTCCTCCCCCTTCCCTTGGAGTGGTGCAGCTTAGGAGTAGCACTTTCAGGATGCCTCCATACTTATCGGAAGTGGCATGATGCACTTGGAGCGTCAGAGTGGGGAACAGCCTTGACAGGAGGCATGAGGAGATCAGGGCAACGGATGGTGGGGAGCTGGGGGATAGGATGGTTGTCTGAACTCTAGGGCTGGAGCCTGGGGGTGCAATGGCTGTACTGCCCTAGGGCTGTGGGTGCTGGCTCAGGCCCACCACACCTGGGGCCTTGCCTTCAACCCCAGCTGTTTGGTGCTGGGGACAGGGGCCACAGGTTCAGTGGGTTTGGGCCCTATAGGGGAGGGAGGCCAGAAGGGGAGGGCAGGCTGCCCATGTCCAGAACTGTCACAGGAACCTTATTGGTGCATGGTGGTCAGCAGCAAGTATAGCCCTATCTCCAGCTGGTCAAGTACATACCAGGACGCTGCACTGTGGTGCATGGGGTTACTTTCGCTTTTGAACCCATATAAATAAATTAAGAAGCATGGAGAAATGTAGCTAGAAAAGCAAAAAAGAGAATCTGAAAACTTCCTCAAGATTTGAAAAAAGACAAGCCACTCAATACATCAAAAGACAAACCATCTTCTACTACTCCCCAGGTACTTTGCGATTTTAATTCTCATCAGAAGCCAACACCGTGAAAAGGTCACACTTGTGTGGTGGCATCTCCATGCTACCCAAGACCAGAAAGTGCAGGGAATTTTACAAGAAAGCTGATATACAGGGCTTGAATTTGAGTTAGAGGTCCTTCAGCTAACTTCAACTATCGTTTGGATGAGAAAACAAGCCTATCCTGAATGACCTCAAGCAGTTGAGTGTTCATTGATCATGAAAGGTGATAACACAATGGCATTATATCATAAATTAAAAATTATGGCAGACTGAACACACCATTACCATGTATTACAATGCTGAACGTATTTGTGTGTCCCTTCTACCTGTCCTAGATGGAACCAGAAGTAAAGACAGTTGAGTTCCATGATCGTGTGATCTACTAAGCAATGCTCACTCTTTTCCAGGTTTCCCTGGCACCCTCAAAGCCCTACTACACATCAGTTTATTGGACTGTAGAGATCTCCATTAAGAGGAGGAGACAAGTAGGGAGAATTAGTCTTTAACCCTCCAAACACCACTAGTTACAATACTTGGGTATGGTACCTCCAGAACAGTATAGGGAATTGACAAATGTATGGTCCATTACTATCAAACAGTACCTGCAAACAAATAAGTTGCTTTTTTGTGCCTGTCACATGCAGACTACACCACAGGCTCATCCATTCATACGAACCTCCATGCCCTGAATCTTACAGTTAAATGAACACTGAATGTTATTCATTAAGCCCTCATAGTGAAATGGCAATGAATTGCATTTCTTCACATACTGTTTCTTATGAACAACCAAAGCAAGACTGAGTCTTGTTACCCTTCATAAACACAACAAATAGCATTCATTTTACAATCCCTACTTTTTTCTCTTGTACCTACCCCTGCTCTAGGGATCTCTCAAAAACGTAAACTCATCATTACATTAAACAAAAAATTAAACCTTGCAATTTACTGATTGACCACACCGTGAATCTCAACCTGCACAGCCCAGCATAACTTAAACACGTTTTCAAAATCCTGAATCCTTTGTATTCAGACTTGCTTGCTCTGTCCAGGTTAGTCCTCCCAGACAGCTGTTCAGATTTTACCATGACTAACAATTCTCCTGCAACATCTTACCCATCCATCTAAAATGTCAATCTTCAACCCCCGAACACAATTTACCACACATCAAAGACACCTCCTCAAAATTTGCAAAACTCTACCATTACCAGTGAGCAACAGGTATCAATCAAAAGACAAGGAATATACTCCTAGGTTGACACATTGGTCTGAAATGATGTTGTCCCCTTTACAATACCTAGCCTGGTGCACATATGGTAGCCATGCAAAGTTGTTACTTGCTCTTGGCCAGTTAAGTATACTTACTGAAATAAAAACACATTGGAAATGTAACAGAAGTGTACTCTCTGGTGGAGTATGAAATTGACCTACAGGACAGCTTAAGACAAGAATATCAGATACCATGGTAACAGATGCCTTAAGTGTCCCAAAGATAGATACCAGTCAACAGGCAAGCATAAGGACCCTGACTAGCCCAATGTAGCCTCTGTGAATTTTAAACGAAAACTAGATCTTATTTTCCCCTCCTGAAGCCTCAAACAGGTACAGTTTCTATAGGTTTGCACTGCCTTGGCTATTGAAAGGAGGGAAGTTGGGAGCTTATTCACAATAACTAACCACACATGCACGCGCACACACACACACACACACACACACATCTCTTCAAATCTTTGGTGCACTGTTAGCAAGGGCTAATGATTACTATTATGGTGTGTGACAGCTGCAAAGCTAATATCCACTATGTGCTGATATTACGCCATAAGCACTAAGTATAATTTCACTGAAAATGTTTCAGTTTCTCAACAGGCTGTTTGAGAAAAGGACAAATGGCAAGCTGCTGAGAAGAAACCCCTGTTTTGTTACTAAGGTTGGAAATGAAAATCTAACATTTCTGTGCTAGGAAGTAATCTGCATGCATCTAAATAAATGGAACTAGACTCCCTCAAGTGGTCCTTGAGATATAGCTTTCACCTTCTCAACAGTTGGCTCAGAGCCCCAGCCACAAACAAGGAGCTAGGCATAAATCATTTTTAATCCAACTGAAGACACCATAAAAAGGAAACGGGGAACCACTGAATATTAAAGCAACAGACAGGCATGGCTTCACATCTCCACCTTCCTTTTTTATTTTCCTTTAACCTTCCCTCTTCCCAGCCACATTGTGTGTGTGTGCGTGCGTGCGTGCGCGTGCATCTCCCTCCTCCCAGCAGACGTTTGCTGTTGATCACTGCTGTGAACAGGAAGAGAGGAAAAAGTCCAAAGTGGACCCCTGGCATCTGAGCTTAAACTTCAGAGCAGAGACAGGCAGAGTGACAAGGAGACTCGAGAGATTGCAGATGGTTGCCAGCTTGCTGAGCACCCAGGCAGAAGAGGGGAGAGGGGCAGGTGCGGGGTGGGACAGCTCGGAACAGCTGCTCTTCACCGGGGCACCAGCTTGCTCCTCAGGAAGCCCAAGGAGGTTGGATGCTGTGCCAGACAACAATCTCCCCCTCCTGTCCCCTGGCTCTTCTCCCTTTCAGCCCACCTCCCCTTCCCAGCCAATCCCAGCCTGGTTCCCCCCACCTGCACCTCCCCCACCAAAGTCCCATGTCTGGCTCTACTCCTGGAGCTCAACTCCCACGTTCATTTCCAGCCTCCAGGTATTCCCCTAGTCTCAAGGGCGGACTAAGAACAGGTGGGGCACTGGGACAACACAGTCCCAAGCTCCTCCCCCAACATATTAAAATATTAATGTAACATCATTATTTAGGCTTTAAAATCTATTCATGCCTATTATTACTTACGATACATAATAAAATTACAAGGATCAGAGAGGTAGCCATGTTAGTCTGTAACAGGTGGTTAAAGAAATTTGGTTCTGTTTGCTTGGAGCCTTTCCTGGAGGCCTGTTGTACCTGCCTTGACATTGTTTTTTCTGATGTTTTCACCTTCCTTTTTCTTGCTCCTTGTTTTTCTTTAAAAGCCAACAACTTCTTTAAGTGCTGCTTTAGGAAAGCTGATCTAGCTCCAATCATATGGCCTGCGCCTTCCTTCCCCTGGAAGGGCTCTCTGGCTGTGTTCACATGGCAGGTGCTCTTTCGAGATAAAAAGGTATCCCAAAATAGCTGCCCGCAGCTATGCAACATGCCCTTGTCTCGAAACAGTTTTCAAGATAATGAGCATGCTGTTCTGCCATTGCTGCATGCCACATGAGGAGTACAGGGATGCCTCAAAATAGGGCTTTATTTGGGTATGTGGTGCCGTTCAGACAGCGCCACAGGCTGAAACAGTCTATTTTGAAATCTACTTGAAATAAGCTATGCAATTTGCAATTCTGATTTTTTTTTCAAAAATCCTACCAAAAAGTTCTCATTATAACTGAGGTGGGTTCCACCCCTATGGGTAAAGTTAAATTTGCTCTAACATAGTCAGATTAGTGCTCACTACTATTGTGTGATACAGTCATGGAGAAACGTATAGGTAGATGGGTCCTCACCAGCTGACAACACTGAGCAGCTGCTGGTATATGCTTTTATTTAAAAATTAATAAATCACAAACTTGGGTTCAAAAGAGTTTTGTTAGGGTTGTTTAATGTTAGCAGTGTTGTGGAAGTGACCTGTTATTACAAGGCCTGTGTAACACAGAACTAGGTATTGCATAGCACAGATTGCGGTAGTTGCATTGTATCTACAAAACTCTCCAGCACAGATGTAGCCAGCCTCTTGGGTCCTAGACTGCCCTCCCTGGTTGGCTCTTTTTCCCAGGTCCTCAAACATTTCTGTTCCCTCGTTTCCTTCAGGGAAAGTCCATTAAGCGTGGACAGGACACACATTTTCCAGGATCTATTGTGAGCTGGGTTCACTAATTCATCTTCACCATTGACTTGTCCCTTGTCTTCATGGATTGACTAAATACCTTGTGGGCTCTACCACAAGAGCAAACATGGCACAAAGGTTGAAAAGGGAGCATTTGTTTTCATTGTTTTGTTGCACCAGTATGAGCCCCACCTGTCCTTGGGGATCACTGCCCACAAAGAATAATAGATTCTTAGGGCTGGAAGAGACCTCAGCAATTCATCAAGTCCAGCCCCCTGCCCAAAGCAGGACCAACCCTTAACACAAACACTTCTTGGGAGGAGTTTGCCTCTGTTCTTCTCAAAAGCTGCTTATATTGGGTTTATAAATACTGCACTCTGCATATCACTTACCACTACTCATTAGCTCTTGTACTGTGTGAATTCAATCTTTTGCTTAACAATACATGTTATCTCCTCCTGGCAGTGCAGTTAATCTTTTCAAAGATTTGATGAGTCAAGAGGCAGAAAATAAAGTGAATATTTTGCAGTTAGCAAGCTGTGAGGACAACTGGAAAAGTGACTGTAGTAAACCCTACATATATTTTGTGTACCTCATTTGGGAACTGCAATAAAAATGTGTAATCGGGGGAAAAATCAGAACATGGAAATAGTGTTATTGTTTTTATTCGATTAGTTGAGGGTTTGGTCTTGTGGGGAGGGAGTTGTTTGGGGTTTTTTTGGGGTGGTTGTTGTTGTTTTGGGGTTTTTTTAGGGAGATTTAGTGTGTGACAATTTTTCTACACCAAGCACCACATCACAAATTTGCTTTCACATGTCTCTCATTTTACATCAAATGATCTGCTGCTGAAAGTGACTGAAATGTGTGTTCCTATTACTATGCTACAAATTGTTTTGCAAATTGTTTTGCAAAGTGTAAATTTGTCAGTTTACAAGGTAGCCACGTATGAATGACTGAGGAGAAAGTTTGGGTATTTTAGGGCTGATTAGTCCCGTGGCATTTGAGAACTGTTTAACACAGGGATCAGCAAGTCCTGGCACGTGTGCCAAGAGTGGCATGTGAGCTGATTTTCATCAGCACACAAAGCCAGAGCTCAGCCCCACCCCACCTTTCCCATGCAGCCAGGAGTTTGCTCAAAGCCATGCCGCCTGTGGATTAACAAAAGACCAGCTAATGCTACTAACCACCTCCTAAACGATAAAGCTCTGCATCTTAATGTATTTATTAATGAAGCTGTTGTAAGTAGGACTATTAGTGACTTTAAAAAGTATCACTGCCACTCTGACCACACATAAAGGTAGGGATGACTCAGTGGTTTGAGCATTAGCATACTAAACCCAGAATGGCAAGCTCAATCCCTGAGGAGGCTACTTAGGGATTAGGGCCAATAGATGCCAGAGATGGGGCTTGGTCCAGCCAAGAGGGCAGGGGACTGGACTAGATGACCTCCCCGGGTCCCTTCCAGTTCTAGGAGATCTGTAGCACCTCAGAAGGGTTGCTGACCCCAGTTTAATAAAAGGAAAGAGGGTTGTATTAAAAATTCCATTGTTGTATAGTGCACATTAAATAGGGCTTTATGAAAGCATTTTCTACTTCTCACATAGAAAAAAATCTCATTTTACTGCCTAAGATAGCTTAGGGTTTTTTGTTTTTATGTATAACAAAGTATAAGAGGCTTTGATTACACCCTATCTTGTCAATTAACATATTTTGCTTTGAGATGGGTAGGGCTCTTCGAAATAATTTGAAACTGAAAAAACAAACATTTTGGGAGAGAAGTGGTTTAGATGGCTCTGAGAATCAGACAACTGGCTTCGGGAGGTGGAGTGGGTGGTCTCCATTCCTCTGCAGCATTGGTCAGGAAGCTTGATTTTGGGGGTGAAGGAGAGGAACGATTTTCTAGCACAACATTGGGAACCTTAGCCCAGACTGAGGTTGCAGTGCACATATGCAGAGGTGGAAATGAAGATGCTTAGGGAAAATATACTGAAAAAATATAGGTTTGGATTACTTAGGCATGTACAGTGACCAGTGTTGTGGCAGTTGAACAGGGATTTTGTTTATCTCAATGGAGCTTGATTTAGGTTTTAGATGCCTAATATTCCAGTCAGTCACTTAAGTCCTTTTGTGATTCTAGCCTCAGTCTTTGGCCTTGTATACACTAACTCTCTGCCCCCTATCAATCTAACCCATGCAATTTCAGCCACACAAAGGTTGGGTCTACATTTGCCCCGAACTTT
This sequence comes from Carettochelys insculpta, assembly GCF_033958435.1. Lineage (NCBI taxonomy): Eukaryota > Metazoa > Chordata > Testudines > Carettochelyidae > Carettochelys > Carettochelys insculpta. The sequence goes on from NC_134137.1 coordinate 146,042,077, forward strand.
GAAGGGGGCATGTTAATGAGGGCGACGGGAGCCTACAAATGAAGTGCTGTGATAAATATGCTGCACTTCATTAGGCTAATTCTCCTCTGCGGCAACTTCGGAGCTTCAAACTTTGAAGTGCTGGCATGCATGTAGCCGTGGGCACTTCAAAGTGCCTTACTCCTCATGCTACACACATGCCGGCATTTTGAAGTTTGAAGCTTCAAAGTTGCTGCATGGGAGAATTAGCCTAATGAAGTGCAAGTGTAGACAAGCCCAAATAGTGTCGCTGAAGTCAATTTACTTACTGCGGCATCTCTCATGTGGTAAGGTAGGCAGGGGCCACTTATCCACTGACTCCACCTACAGTACTCCATCAAAATGAGAAGGAGTCGACAGGAAAGAGCGTGGAGTTCAATTTATCGTGTCAAAGCAGATATAATAAATTGATGGCCTTGGACTGATTGTGGCAGTGTCAATCCACTGTGTAGCAAAGAAAACCCCTTTAGCTAAGGTGTTAAAATTGCAAAGAAAACCTTCAGAATATGATGTGAGTGTAACTGATCCAGAGAGATCCCTGATGCAATAAGTCTGAGGCTTTAAGTGCTCAGTTCATTTAAGCAAGTGCCAACTTAGATACCAGTGATGTTCCTTTAAATGTCAACTCTGTTACTTAATAAGTCACTATCAATTAATCAGTTACTACAAAAAATAATCTGACTAGAGCCTCATAAAAAAACTTTTATAACAAGATTTTATAGTGAACGTAAATGAAGTTACGGGATTGGTGAAAATTAAGTAAAGGCTGGTGGTTTTGCATGGCTTGCACCCAGAAACAAGTAAAATTTGGAAGTAAAAAAAAAGGAATTAGTTTCATTTTGTGTTCCAGGTGCAGCCAAATCTGAAAGTCAAAGCAAATCTTGGGAGGTATGAATCCATTTGAACAGAAATTAGCTAACGGTTTCAATGAATGTGTAAACTGAAGCCACTAATTTCAGCACAACCTTTTCTTCCAGAAACTAAGGACTTGTCTACACTGGTGTAATATATGCTGCTCAAGGGTGTGAATAAGCCACAGCTCAAGTGATGCAAGTTACACCAATCTACACAACAGGGTGGAGAACTTTCAGTTGGTGGGAGGGTTCTTATCCACCAACTACCACTCCAGGAGGTCGTTTTAAATGTCACCAGGCATGCTACCAGCGCAGACTAGCCATAAGCTCCCATTTCAAGAGCCCTAATTATAAATAAGTGACAGTCTCATGTTGCTAACAAGCACCCCACAATAATTTACATCATCATGGGCTGTGCACAAACCATCCCAGGCTGAACTGTATTTTTTTTTCAAATTTACTTGTATCATTAACAAAGTGTCATGAACTTTCAGAAACAATATATTTACCTGAACAGAACTGAGCTAACGTAATTCATTTTGTTATAATTAAAGGCCAATAATTGTTCTGTTGATTTTAAATCACATGTCCATGTCCCCTTCACTGAAAATACCTTTAAAAAGTAATGGCTAGATCTGGCTGAAAATTTTCAATCTGAGTGTTTTTTATCAATAAGAAAATATTGCTATGTCAAATTGGAAACTTTCTGGGAGTAGGTCTTGTGTATGATACAATTTTGTTTAGGAAAAATTCAAACTGAAATGTTTTAACAACAAAATGGCATTTGGAACAGGACAATTTGATTTTGTTTTGAAATGAATTATTTTCTAAATGTTATACTTATAATAGAAAATAAATTAATATCATACATTAAAGAATGTCATTTTAATAAAACCAGAACATTTTGATTGACTCCAAATTAATTCATTTTTTAAATATTTTGTTGTGGGAAATTGAAAGTCTGATTTTGTTCCAATTTGTAACAAAAACAAATTCTGGAAAATCCCTGTAGAACAGAAATTCCAGTTCCTGCATAGCAAAACTGTTGGCATATTATCATCATTATTCTCTACATGATAGTAAGTGAGAGGACTACTATTTTCCTTATTAACAAACAGTTCCTACTTCTGTTTCTTTTCTTTTTATTCTTCAGGTGTGCTTTCAGGCTTTGCCATACTTCTCATCTCCACTTGGTGGCGCTAGAGAGCCGCTGGCTGTCTCAGTTCAGTAGGTGATATGAAATAATAAAGTTCTCATTCAACGTGTTATTTTTGAATTACAGAACTAGATCAGATCAAATTTCCTGGCAAGATTCACCTAAATCAAACAAGCTTTATTCTGGCTGATGGCATATTATACTGCCACTTCTGTTATCTAGATCATTTTTATCTAACATATGCTTTCGGCATGAATACCTTTACCCCAAGGTATTCTTACCTTTCATCACATGATCATGTTGTATCGATATGAATGATCATACACACAAATACAGCAGATTTTAATTTTTTCTTAATTTCAGTGTATAATATTGATGTTTATTTAAACATTTTAAAATTTGTAGCAATTTAAAATTTAAAAGCATTGTTTTCTTTATTTACTAAATTTTTCACAGTTGCAGCAAATTATGGGGGAGATTCAGACAATAATTCAATGACAGTAAACACTGAGATTCAAAAAACTAACACTTGATAACAATTTAAATACAAATGGCAACATCACTCAGCAAAATATACCAAGTAAATATCCTTAAATGCTAGCCAGTTCGCAGAGAGCGTTTTTCTTACTTTGCCTGTCTGTACAGTCCAATTGTAATTGATGGAAATAATTTTCATTGGTTTATGTATTTACAGTGAAATCAATGTTTCCTGACATCGACTGATAATTTTTCCAAACCTATTCATAATGAGGAAAGATTAAAACAGCCACAGAGAGGATTCCAAAAATATTCAGTATGAAAATTCAAACAAACTTGCCCATCTGGCTCTGAAACAGATAAAGCCAGGTCCTTTGGCCCAGGAGTAGTCCCTCTAAAGTTAGGCACAAACCTAATTCCTTGTTGAATCACTATCTCACACTCTATCAAGAAAAATAAAAGATTTACTTGTTTTCCTTTTAACAGAGAGAGCTGAGGTTCAAAAATAGAAACTGGATTTTTCTCCTTATAAAGGAAAGTGGGAGAGACAAAAATAATTAAAATATATGAACAGGCAGAGGGTTCAGGTATCAAAATGATTTTACTATGGGCTTCAACTTTCATTTCCAATTGACATTGGTTAGACAACTGGTGAGCTGAGATATTTTTGTGCGAAGCCCTTTTTGTTCTCCTGTCAGAGACTTTCATTGGAAGTTCTCAGGGTTGACACAGTCTGTTATTTTTCTGTTCCTGACACAAGTGGCCTTTGAGCCTACGCTGGAGTCTTTAAGCACTAGAGCTGGGGTGGGGTCACACAAGTGAGAGGCAATAAATAAATAAATAAATAAATAAATAAAGCCTCCTCACTAATGTGGTCCCTGACTGTATGGGTGCCAGGGCTTTGGGGCCTAGGGGGAAAGGAGGGTGTAGGAACAGTTGGACACGGCTGATCTGGGCCAGACTGGGGTGCAGGAGCAAGCTGGGCATGGGAGCTAGGGGGAAGGGAGTGGAGAAAGGTGTGGGGTCTGGGAGGGAGGGATCAGGGCAGGGGTGAGAGGTCTGGGAAGAGGGGGCAGGAGGTGGGTAGGGAGTCAGGGGGTGCTGGAAGCAGGGCTGGAGGTCTGGATGGGAGGGAGCACAGGAGCAGTTGAGGGGTGAGGGGTCTGGGTGACAGGGGTGCAGCTTAGCTGCTCACCCCCAGACACACATGGCTCTGCTTCCTGGCACTGCCCTCTCCTTCTCTGATTGGCTAGAATTCCAGCCAATTGGCGCAGCAGCATGAAGCCTCCAGGTAGCGCTGACGAGGCTGCTGCTGCTCCCCTTCTCATTCCTCCAGCTGGGGGAACAGCAGCAAGCAGCAGTGACATTGTACCAAGCCATTGCCTGCCCCCTGCCCACTGGCAGAGCCCGCGATCTGGATCCGGCCCCAGCTTGCCTGATCTGGCCCACAAGGCTCACAGCTCCGAACCTCCCACCCTGCCTCTGGCCGGATGCTATGGAGGGGAACCTGAAGACTTAGGGTCTGTATCCAGACAAGCCGTGGTCCATACCCAGACTGCGGACCAGGGTTCCCCACCCTTGCACTAAAGCAACGGAAAGGGCAACTCTCAAGTTGACATACACAGCTGAGCTATTTAGTTATGTAATTTTATTCTCCTTCCTTCCCACCCGCAACCAGCTGCATTACTCTCTCCCTTATTGCCTCCTGTTTTCAACCAGATTGGAAGAGCTTCAGCACTGGGACTGTGGGGTGCATTGTAGAGAGCTTAGCACACTGGGCTCTCGAGTGTGATTGGACCTTCTCGAACACTGGAATAAAAATGTCATATTGCCAGGAAATGCTGTACGACTAAAACTTCTCAGATCGGAGGCCCTGTCTGTCTTCTGCAGTACCAAGGCACTGTCACTTCTTGACTCATAAAAACCATCCAGTCTCTCTTAAGGTTATGGCCTCTGATGTAAAAGTACGTACGACTTTCTACTTTGACTTCTGCTCCAGCCTCAGGCAAAATCAGTTTGAAATAGAAGATTTTATAGATTTTAAAGACAGGTCCATTCAGGAACAACCCTAACCATTTTCCCGTCCCAGGCAGAAGAGAACGTTTTTTAGCCGAAACTCCCTTCCCTGGTGACGGAGCCCCAAAAAATCCAAACACAACACCCAGAAAATGCCGAGCAGAAGAGCAGTTCAGTACCCCTGGAAGTTGGCATCGAGGGTCGGCACACTGCTCATTTGCCCCAGGTGCAAGCCCTGGGCCCAATCTTAACCAAGCTCCTGGCTTGCACCTGCAAAATGCCCTGTGTGCACTTAAAATGGAGCTTTGCATGCCCAGGTGCCTACCCAGTCCTGGTTTGGGTGGGAGCTTGAGTAGCAGGACTGCACATGGTACAGGACACAACACAGAGCTCTTTAAACTTCTTATCTATATAAGCATTTATAAAGAGCTAATTCTCTCTCCGAAGTTAGTCAGCAAGGCTAAACCCTTCTGCCTACTGTTTGCTTTGCTCTGGTATTATCTGCATTAGCACATGCATTGCAAGCAAGAGCTTTATTTAAAAGCCCTCACTTGACTGACTTGTCCTCAAAACCCCCTTACCTGGACAGACTCAATTCTTCTCCTTGACTACTTCTCAACTGCAACCCTTCTAAGTACAACAGCTTTTAGTACGACAGATTTGCCCCTTACTCACAGTCAGCATTCTCCACGCTTCCCTGCGAGCTAAACTCCATGTACGGTGCTCGTCTTTGTCCTCAGAGGCCCTGGAATGGGGTGGAATGAGAGCATTCCATCCACAAAAGCTGCCCGCTTACAGCTCAGCAAGCAAAACATTTTGCTGATGCCATTGGAGTGAAGCTCTGGCCTCTTTCATGATGTGACTCACTGGGCTTTCAGTAATGGCCAGTACATCACTAAGGTTCTGATCCAAAGCCAACGTAAGCAGATTTCTGTGTAGTTAAATGGGCTTTCACTCAGACCCTACAGCAAGCACTTAGGCTACATGTACACTACCAACAGGTGGTGTGGTTTCCAGCTCTCACAGACATACTTGTGCAGTACCCAGAGGCATTGAGACCTCATCTGGGGTGAGTAAAGTCTCTCCTCTACAGGCTCAGCGGAAAGCCAGCTGACCTTTAGCTCATGTGGAAGAGTGCAGGGCTTTAAACCCTATGCTCACAGGTTCTATCCCTAGGGGCAGCAACCCAGGTCTGCTGGCACTACACTTGCATCAGCTCTTATCTGAGCAAATATGATAAAACTAGCAGTATAAACATGGGGGGTGCGTCTACACTAGCTGGCTACTTCGAAGTAGCTGGCACAACATCAAAATAGCACACGCCATGTGCTATTTTGATGTTGAAATCAACATTAGGCGGCGAGACGTTGAAATAGCTATTCCCATCCAAAGATGGGAATTGTGCCCTACTTCGACATTGAACGTCGAAGTAGGGTGTGTGTAGATGACCTGCGTCCCGCTACTTTGAAATAGCGGGGTCCTGAATGGCGGTCGTCAGCTGAGGGGTTGAGATGCTCTGTCCAGCCCCTGTGGGGCTTTATGGTCTCCGCGCGCAGCAGCCTTTAAAGCACCACGCACCTGGATTTCCTGTGGCAGGAAGCTGAGAGAGTGCAGGCAGAAGCACACGCACGTGCTAGCCCTGCACGCTTTCCAGAGGCCCCAGTCTGCACTGCCACCAGCCACGGCATCGAGCCAGCTCCCCGAGTGCCCCCAGGGCTCCCCTCCTGAGGGGACCCAGGCACCCCCAGCAGCCAAGCGGGGGGGGGCAAAAAGAGATGGGGCCTCTCCTGGTCAGAGGCTGAGCTCTGAGACCTGCTGGGGCTCTGGGGCAAGGAGGAGGTGCTCCACGTGATGGGGAGCAAGCGGCGGAGCGCAGAAGCATTCACCCGACTGGCTGAGGGCCTGGCTGCCCGGGGTCACCCTGCCTGCACTCCATCACGTATGGAATAAGGTGAAGGAGTTGCCGCAGGGTTATGCCCAGGCCCAGGACTCAGCCAGCCGGTCTGGGGCTGCCCCCGCCACTTGCCCCTATTACAGGGAGCTCAGGGCCATCCTGAGCCCCCAGGACACCTCCTACCCCCAGGCACCCTTGACACCACGGCCAACAAGCCCCAGCAGGCCTCAGAGCCGGAGTCCGGCCCAGAGGCCAGCCCCGCACCCCAGGGCCCACCTGAGGAGCCCTCCCTCAGGACAGCGGAGGAGGGGGGTACTCCTCATCGACCTCCCCTCCCGGAACACCAGCCAGGCATCCGCCCACCAGGCTTCCCCTGACCGCAGCAATGGACGTTCAGGTACATACCCCACAGGGCATACACCCACGGGCCATGGGGCAGGAGCACCAGACACGACCGGGAGCCTAACACACCCCCAGTGGACCCCAACCTGCATCCGCCCAGCCACAGCAGGGTCCCAGGACGGTGGCACGGCCATCAGCACCTGTCAGCACCCGCACCCATGGACAGCACTGTGCCTTAACCCCGGGGGAGAGGGGGGACCATGCAATGGGGACAGCCAACAGGGACATCACACCCACCGACGGGGATGGAGACCCAGCACCCAACGGGGGGCGGGGGGAACGGGCCATGGGCCAGGGTACAGTACTAACAGCCTTCCCCTCCCTCTCTCCCTCTCTCCCGCTGCACCATCCAATGCCCCCAGCAGCCAGGCACCCTCCATCGTCCCCAACAGCCCGCTGGAGGTCAGCCACCGCCAGCGCCCAGAGACACCCCCAAGGCCAGCAGGATGGTCCCGTCACTGCCTGACCCTGGGGATGGTCCCCGTGGACCCCCAGCTCCTGGCAGCTCTCCAGAGGCAGACGGAGATGGCGGAGGAGAGACTCCACTTTGACAGGGAGGCGTCCACCCGGTGGTGGGCGGCGTGGAAGGACTTCATGGGGGTCTTCCAGGACACAGCCAGGTTGATCCAGAAGGCCATTGCCCGGCTCCCGCCCCTTGCTGCCCTCCGGGCCGCCCTCCCCGCCGCTGTACCTGTTGCCCCCCCTGCCTTGCTGCCTGCCTCGCCACCTGCTGCCCCACCTGCTACCCCACCCGCCTCACCGCCTGCTGCTCCACCTGCTGCCCCACCTGCTGTGCAGCCTGCAAGCTCCCCAGGACCAGAGCCCACTGGGGCTGAAGACCAGCCAGTGGAGGCATCCCAGCCATACTTGCCGGTCCTCCCCGCCCCCAGCCACGCTGGGGACCACGGACACGGGGGGAGGGTCGCAAGCCATACCCGCCGGGGGTCGCGCCCCTCTACCCCCACCCCAGACTGATGGGCCAACAGCCGAGCAGTCCGCCGGGCCCCCATGTATATAGTTGTCCCCCTTTGTATATTGGTTGCAGTTTCTGTTGTGCACAAAACAAAGTTAGCAGTTTTCCAAAAAAAAAAGGTTTTATTTTCCAAATAACTGGAGGTGTGTGCTTGTTGGGGGGGTGGCATGCGGGTGATGGGGGCGGTGTGTGGGCACTGTGGGCTGTGTTTGGGGGGGTCCTCTGGGGAAGGCCAGGGAGGTGCTCAGGGGTCCCCCTGAACGAAGTGGGCCCGGAGGGCCTCACGGACCTGTACCCCCTCACGGTGGGCCAGGAGGCTGGGTTCAGCAGCCGGCTGGGGGAAGCCCGTGCCGGCATCGACCACGCACCCCTGGATGAAAGCCTCTCCCTTGCTCTTGACCACGTTGTGGAGCGTGCAGCACGCGCCCACAACATGGGGGATGTTCTGGAGGCTGACATCCAGTCGGGCAAGGAGGCACCGCCAGCGGCCCTTCAGATGGCCGAAGGTCCTCTCCACCACCTGGAGGGCGTGGTTCAAGCAGGCGTTGAACCGTTCCTGGCTGGTGTTGCGGTGGCTGGCATACGGGAACATGAGCCAGGGCTGGAGGGGGTAGGCCGCATCCACCACGAGGCAGAGGGGCACGGTGGTGTCTATAGGTCCCCACCTCCAGCCGGCAGCAGAGGCCCAAGTTCCTAAAAGCACGGGCATCATGTGTGCAGCCGGGCCAGCCCATGTACACGTCCCCGAAGCAGCCCCGACTGTCCACCACGGCCTGCAGGACCACGGAGTGGTAGCCCCTGCGGGTTATGTATCTTCCTCTGCTGGGGTCCAGGGTGCAGATGGGGATGTAGGTCCCGTTCAGGGCCCCAAAGCAGTTTGGGAACCCCATGGCAGCGAATCTGGCAATGGCTGTGTCCAGGTACCCGAGTCGGACGACCATCCTGAGCAGAATGGCATTGAGTGCACGGACCACCTGTGGGGAGGGAACACAGGCGCCCATGAGGGTGTGCAGGGTGCCCCAGGGCCCTCCCCACAGGCCCCCCTCCTGGGCACCTCCCTGGGTACCCCCCTCCCGGGCACCTCCCCAGGTACCCTACTACTACTACTACTACTACTACTAGCCCCTCACTCCCTGGCGCCCCTCCCTCCCCAGCCCCACACCCGGCCCCTCCCTCCTTAGCCCCACATCCGGCCCTCCCTGCACCCCAATGGGTGCGTGCCCGGGCCTCCTTACCTCCATGACGATGGCCCCAACCATGGCCTTTCCCACTCCAAACTGGTGTCCCACGGAGCAATAGCTGTCTGGAGTGGCCAGCTTCCAGATGGCTATTGCGACCCTCCTCTTGATGGGGAGGACGCGCTGCATCCGGGTGTCCTGGTGCCTCAGTGCGGGGGTGAGCCACTGGCAGAGCTCCAGGAAGGTCTGCTGGCGCATGCAGAAGTTCCACAGCCACATGTTGTCGTCCCGCTCCCGCATGACCAGCTGTTCCCATCACTCAGAGCTGGTGGGGTAGCTCCAGAGGTGGCAGAGCAAGTGGCAGGAGAGGAAGAGGGGAGCCCGGTGGTCAGGGACGTCCCCATCTGTCCCCGGGGAGGGCTCCTCTGGGAGGAACCACTGGACAGCCTCCCGAGCAGCACCTAGCAGAGCGCTTGCCCCCTAGATGACTACCTGAAGGGCCTCCTCTTCCTGCTGCTGCTGCTGCTGCTGCTGCTGGGGATCCATATCTGCTGTGCCTTGGTCTGTGAGAGTGTGGAGAGTACCCTGCGGACCTCGTGCTGTGCAGGCCGGGCATGTCTGGGAGGGGCCCTTTAAAGGAGCGGCTTGCTGTTGACCCGGAGGGGCTAGTCCAGCCTATGACCTGGTCCACGGGCTTTCCTGGCCCCTTATTTCGATGGGGAGCACTTGTGTGTGTGGAAGCTCCGTGTTTCCTTCGAGGGTGGCTCCTTTCAATGTTCCTCGTTGCTACTTCGACGTTGAACATCAAAGGCACCAGCCCTGAAGGACGTGTAGACGATACGCATCGAAGTAGCCTATTTCGATGTTCTTACGTCGAGATAGGCCACTTTGACATAGTGTGCTAGTGTAGACGTAGCCGGGGAGTGGCTGAGACAGAATGGACTAGCTGCCTTGAGTACAAGCTCACTTGTAGCTTTTTGGTACACACTCAGTGTAGCTGTCCTGTGCTGCCACTGCCCATGTGACTGCAGCTACACTCCTGTTTTTAGCATGCTCGTTCAGTGGAGAGCTAGCACAAGCATGTCTATGTCAGCTGAGAATCACCCCCCCAATTCCTAAGGTAGGCCAATATGTAAGGATAAGATTAAATTTAGACACACAAGTAGTCACACTGAAGTGCACAGGGCTACTCACATGAGTAAAGTTAAATGTGTACATAAATGTTTGCTGGATTGGAATCGATATCTGTATTTTTACCAATCAGATGGTATCAACAACTCACAACAATGGCATAATAAAGTAAAGAGTGACATCTGGAACTCCAGCATCTGCTATATAGCAACTCAGAAATGGTTAATTCAGGATCCGGGGTTAATTCAGGATCCTTCCATGGCAGCAATCAATACGTTTTCTGTTCTCACACTGAGCCAGTTGTCTTAGGCTGCGTGTGATGTACACACACATAATACATATTCCCAAAACACCAGACATGTTTACCATGTTGCAGATTTGTATTTTGTTTGTTCCTGTAAATCAAATTATACTATTTTGGCAGTGGCAGCAACAAGCAATTGGTTCAATGCTAAACACTCTGCTGAGCCTCATCATACTGGGTTTCATTTTTGCTGATCAGCATTGTCTCATTGTTTCCTTATACTCCCCCTCTCTGTCAATATCCATCTGTTCCCCCTTGCCTTATGCTTATATTGTAAGCTCTGTTGCGAAAGGACTCATTGTGCTCTGTGTTTATACAGTGCCTAGCAAAACAGGGGTAAGTATCATGTAGCCATGTTAGTATGTGTCCGCAAAAACAACAAGAAGTCCTGTGAGTCTATAAAGTGCCACAGGACTTGTTGTTTTTGCAAAACAGGGGCCTGATTCATGATGGAGGCTCCATATCAACTAATAATCATTTAAAAGTATTGAGTTTCTCTGATGGCCTCTACAGCAGTGTTCAAGCAAAGTGTTTCTTTCACAGCCAAACTGTACCAAACAAAAGGAATTTTAAACAGTTGAGCATAAATAAATAACTGCACATTCTCCGCTATTTGGGCAACACTGACTTTATGTGTTCGAGCACCTTGCTGATTTAGTCTCTGTATACTCTCTGTGACTTCTAATTCCTCTTCCAAGGAAGGGCAGCACTTTGTAGACCTCCTGTTGGGGTATGTCATAAGGCAGGCAGCGCCATCTGCCAAAAAACCTGAACTTTTAACCCCTCCTTGTCTTGGGTACATCTCTATAGTAGACAGAGGGGTTGATTTTCCTCCTCCCACACTCTCTCCCCAAATCATTTTGGCCTAGGATGCTTTCACCAGAGAGGAACTGTGTGAACTCAAAGGGTTTGCACACTCGCCAACAATTATATATTGCAGAAGACAGTTTTTCTGGCCACATGAACGCTAAGAGTCTCTCCCACGCCTGGTAAGATGCCATTAATCATTTTAATAAGTACACAGAGTACACTATTTAGAATTCCCTGTCTTGCACTGTGTACAAATTAGCAAATGCAAAAACAAAACAAAACAAGATTCCTAATACAGCAGACAGCTACATTTGTCTTTCTATATGCAATTACGCACAGACCATGGCCAGCTCCTGGTCCCTGCAAGTGCATTTTTGTACTCTGAAGAAAAAGTATTAAATTAGTCACCAGGCTATACAGTAATTGTATGTTGTTTTCTTCTTTTCGCCTGAGACATCTGTAAATAATTGTAGCTTGAAACACTGGGCACAATCAGCATCAGCGGCATGTAAAGAGATCTATCTACAAACCTGAGAGATTTGCACGGCTGTTCGTTGTAGTGCCTGAGAGCACCTTATGCGTAAAATTAATTGAAAATAGCAAAGTCCATAGCAGACTTCAGTCTTGGACTCTTTTCCCTTTTCAGATTTTAAAAAAGTTCTGATGACAATATTTTGTTTGATTGTAAATGTGGAAGAGATGGGATGGTCAATAGCGTGAATTAAAAACAGAGCTGACAGTCACTATAGGACATTTAAAATGTTAACTTCACACCCATCTCCTCCCCCCAAGAAAAATCCCTTGAACATTTAAATATCAGATAAAGCACACTGAAGGGGGCAAGTCTGTCTTCACTGCAGAGTTAACCCATTCTCCTACGCTGTCCTTGCCCCAATCCCTCTCCCATCCCAATGTAAAACCCTCTCGAGTATATTGGTGCATTCAGTCTCAGATAGGAAGTTTAACTAAAAAGTTCTGTTTTCACTCAGGCAGTTAACCCAGACACTTTGCAGAAGACAGAGGCTAAGTCACTCAAACCTTCTCAGGATTCTCCCACAAGTCATTGGGAGAGGAATCTGAGCAGTTTTGCCTACTGCAGCACAAATTACCATGATGTCTGCCCCCTAAAGCCTGGCGACACACAGGAGAATGCAGCACCACTATCAGGGAGCGCACAGTAATTTTGAGGAAGCTTTGTAGCATGATTGCTCATACTGGGGATAATCTAACCTGGGTGCTGACAGCAAATGCAATACAACCAGGCTAGGTCTGCAGCAAAGACAGACAGAGATCATGGAGTTACATCCTGCATTCCATGCAATGTCAACAAGAACTTTTCATGCAAATGCAATGAGGCACCAGGCCTAACAAAACGCAAGGGCAAGTACTTCCGAGTACTAAAGTTGACAAGATTTTTTTCCCTCTTTTACGGTTTCATGCGAGAGTCTGCTGGTTTCTGCTCAGTCATGGAAGTGTAAATGCAACACAGTTCCATTAGTTGAGGGTGAGTGCTTGACAGTGTTTTTCCTTTAAAAAAAACTGTTGACACTTATGGCAAAATCTGCAGGCAAAACAATTGCTTGAAAATATATTGTTTTTTAAGGGCAAGATTTGATCACCCCTGTTAAGTTTTACTATGCAGTAGTCCCTCTCATTTCATCAGGCCTACCTGTAGAGCAAAGTACTCCAGGTTGGGCCTCTTTTGTCTGGCATCTTCGGGAACTTGGGTCCTGGCAAGGAAATGTGCTAGAGCAAGGGAGGTATCCTGCCACTGGGCCTCTCCAGCCTAGGAACATCTGTGGTCCATGAGGACCACGAATGCTGCTGGACCAGAGAATCCTGGTTTAAGGGAGTGAAACCTGAACCAGCGAGAAAGGGCGGCACGTTTGGGCCCCAAACATTCCTACTGAAATATCAAGTTAATGTTGCCCTTCTGTATGTGAGAAGAACTGAGCCCCTACTGACTAATTTGAAACCAGTGCATCAGTTATACTTGTTGAATTTGGCCCATTACATCGAAATCAGACAAAAGAGATCACATTCATCTGTGGTGCAACCCTATTAGCCTCTATAGCATTCTGAATAATGTTGTAACCAATTCCACTGCAGGATTTCAGTGCAAGTCCTGTGGTATCCATGCAGCTATTCAGTGGCATGATCTAGCAATATAGATGCTTCAAACACTAGGCTCTAGCCCTTAGTGGATTATCATAAACATACAAATCACTAGTAACAGAGAGGGAGCTGTGCTAGTCTATGTACTATCAAAACAAAAAGGCAGTCAAGTTGCACTCTAAAGACTAACAAAATAATTTAGTAGGTGATGAGCTTTCGTGGGACAGACCCACTTCTTCAGACCATAGCCAGACCAGAACAGACTCAATATTTAAGGCACAGAGAACCAAAAACAGTAATCAAAGTTGACAAATCAGAAAAAAATTATCAAGGTGAGCAAATCAGAGAGCAGAGGGGCGGGGGTTGGGGGTGGAGTCAAGAATTAGATTAAGCCAAGTACGCCAAAGAGCCCCTATAATGTCCCAGAAAATTTGCATCCCGGTTCAAACCACATGTTATTGTGTCGAATTTGAATATGAAAGAGAGTTCAGCAGCTTCTCTTTGTAAAGCAGACTGAAAATTTTTCTTCAATAAGATGCAAACTCTTAAGTCATTAACAGAATGGCCCACTCCATTAAAATGCAGACTAACTGGTTTGTGGATAAGGAATGTTTTGATGTCTGTTTTGTGCCCATTAACTCTTTGTCTGAGAGAGTTTGAAGTCTGTCCAATATACAAAGCATTTGGGCATTGTTGGCACATGATGGCATACATGATGTTAGTTGAGGAGCATGAGAATGTGCCCGTGATTCTGTGAATAACCTGGTTAGGTCCAGTGATGGTATCGCCAGAATAGATATGCGGACAAAGCTGGCAGTGGGCTTTGTTGCAAGGAAAAGTCCCAGGACTGGTATTCCTGCGGTATAGACTGTGGCTGTTAGTGAGGATCCTCATGAGGTTGGGAGGTTGTCTGTAGGAGAGAACAGGCCTGTCACCTAGGGCCTTCCAGAGTGTGGCATCCTGATTAAGGATAGGTTGTAGATCTTTAATAATTCATTGCAGTGGTTTGAGTTGGGGGCTGTAGGTGATGACCAGTGGCGTTCTGTTCTTGGCTTTTTTGGGCCCATCTGGGAGTAGCTGGTCTCTGGGTATTCGTCTGGCCCCGTCAATTTGTTTTTTTATTAGTCCTGGTGGATAATTCAAGTTTATGAATATTTGGTAGAGATCTTGTAGTTTTTGGTCTCTGTCAGTTGGATCAGAGCAAATGCGACTGTAGTAGGTCAGTGTAGCAATCAGTGGGTTTCCAGTACAGTGTGGTACCAATCAGGCCATCCTTGATTTGTACTGTAGTGTCCAGGAAATGTATCTTTTGCGTGGAGTAGTCGAGGAATAAGTTGATGGTGGGTTGCAGATTGTTAAAGTCTCTGTGGAATTGTTCTAGAGTCTCTGCACCATGGGTCCAGATCATAAAGATGTCATCAATATATTTTAAGTAGAGGAGTGGTAATAGGGGACAAGAGCTGAGGAATTGTGGTTCCAGGTCATCCATAAATACATTAGCATATTGTGGGGCCATGTGGGTGCCCATAGCAGTTCCACTAATCTTATGGTTCTGTAGCAAGGGGTTCCTGCTCCAGGCGTGGTTTATCTCAGGGCTCACTGGAAAACCTGCACATTTCCAGTGAAAACCTGTTTGTGGTTCGCTAAAAGTTCATCAAACCCAAATACGTTTCCCTGAAGGTTCAACAAATAGGCTTTCCTTGGACCAGCTCTGCTGAGAATGTTACTTCCTTTCCTTTCCTTTCTAGCATGGGTTATACTCTCCCTGATAACAGTTCCCTCCAGGGGCTAGATCCTTTCTCTCCAGCTCAGCGAGGGCAGAGAGAAGGTACCCAGAAACCCAGCAGGTTTGCAGCAATACTCTCTTGGCACGGCACAACTGTGTTTTGAATAAAGTCAGTTTTAACTCACCCACTCGTCAACAGGCTGTGAGCAACAAAGAATGGAAAACTAAAATAAAATGTTTTACCCTAAATGGCACATTAGCTACAAGTGTCATTTCTTAGCACCCCACCCCGCCCCCGGCTAGCACTGTGTACTGAGATTCATGTCAAGAAAATATCTGTCTTCTTAGACGAATGGTGCCTCAGTATCCCATTTTAAAGACAGGCCCATTCAGGATGTGTACAGGATGTGAAAGTTACAGAGTGTTAATTGATAAAAGTTTCCAGGGTGTTTTCTTGTCACTGGCAAAGACTTGGAGATTTCAGCACATTTAAAAAAAAAAGCCTAGGAAATGTACATCCACTGACTCAGGGTGAAGAACTGCTGGGGCACTGGCCAGCCGTGGTTCACCACGGTTAGCCCCTCGTAGGCCATTAGACACTTTTTTTAACTGAGCGTCTACAGGTATGGTTGCTCACTGCTCATTGCTCCTGTTGGTTGCAGTTCGCTGTTCCCTGCCAATAGGATCTGTGTAAAGTGATGCAGGCTAGGCCACCACAGCTTGAGCCTGGGAAGAGTAAAGCGCAGCCACTGGGAGCTGCAAGCATCTGTGCCTGCAGATGCTCAGGTAAACAAAGCATCTGGAGGCCTGCCAGTGGCTAACCCTGGCAAACCACAACCGCCCATGCTCTGGAGGTTCCCCACCCCCTGGCCTACTGACTGCAACTGGTAAATAGGAGAAGAGGCCTCACAGTCCTGTAGACAAGAACAGTAAGTGTGTCACAAAAGACCTAGGTTTATTGCAGCTCCTCCATAGAACTGCTACAACCGTGGGCAAGTCATCACTTTGGTCGTGTCTACACTTGCATTCCTCTTTTGAAAGAGGCATGTAAATGAGGGAAATCAAAAATGCAAATGAGACGCACATTTACATATCCAACACCTCATTTGCATGTTCCTCTTTCAAAGGAAGAAAAGCAGTGTAGACGCAGCTCTTTTGAAAGTAAACCCCATCTTCAGAAGAACGCTTCTTCCCATAAAAAGGGGGAAGAAGGGTTCTTTGGAAGATGGGGTTTACTTCTGAAAGAGCTGCATCTACACTGCTTTTCTTCTTTTGAAAGAGCATATGTAGATAAGGTGCCAAATATGTAAATCTGCACCTCATTTGCATTTTCAGTTTCCCTCATTTGCATGCCTCTTTCAAAAGAGGAATGCAAGTGTAGATGCAGCTGTTGTTTCTCTTTCCCCTTCTACTCTTTAAAATCTCTGTTTAGACAATGTGCTTTTCAAGGCAGGGACACTCTCTTACTCAGCATAATGTACAATATCTAGCACAATACCACCCCGATCTCAGCTGGGGCCTTTCTGCACCATGGTAATATAAATAATAAAGAGTGAGCCATAAGATTCCTTGGGATCCCTGCCAGCCCTGGGAGCAGTCCAGTCCTCATGACAGTCATAAAGCTATACTAGACATTCTCAAAGCAAACACTGATTTTCCATGTTTTTGTGGGGGGTGAGGTAATTCAGCAGAGGCCATGGGGCCTCACCAAATTTGCAAACTCCTAAACCTGTGAGTTTAGAGGAGATATAGTGGCAGCACCCATCCTCCCTTCCTTGTCTGCAGGGTCCTTGATCAATATCATTTGAGAGGTAACAAAAGAAAACTCAAGTAAAATATTGATGTTTTTCTAAATTTAAAAGTATTAATAAACATTAGCTACACTGATACGTAGCGCTCCTGCTGTAACAGATTTTAAGAGTTCACCCTTCCCTTCTAAGGCTTTTTCTGAAGCTCTGTAAGAATTCCAGCATTTGCAATGCTATTTTTGGAATCCCGCTTGGGATCGTTTTCAAGATGCAAAGGAATCAATTGTAAGTGCTGAGTTTCGCCCTTCATCCAACTCTCTCATTGTATCATAGTCCTTTCTCAAAGCAGACAGGGAAACACCACAAAGGAATCCCACAGGAGTCTTAAAGACTTCAGTCTGAATTGCCTTCTCTGAGAGATAGTTGTACAGGTTCAACCTCTTCAATCCACTATTCTCTCGTCCAGCAATATCCACAGTCTGGAATGACCACGGATGTTGAAGGACAGAGAGTCTGGAGGTTGGGGATGGACCTGCATTAGCAGAGCAGGGGCTGGGGCCAGAGCAGTGACCAGAAGCCTGCCTCAGGTCAGAACTAGAGCCTCTTCTGGCCCTGCTGCAGTAGGGCGGGAGGGCAGAGCCCCCCAGTGGAGTCTGGGGCTGGGACCAGAGCCCCTGCGGTACCCCTTGCTAAGCCCCCACAGACAGAGGAAGAGGGAAGCTGGGGAGCAGAAGCCACCGGTCCCAGTGGCTGGGGAGCCACTGATGAGCAACGGGGCCCCGGTGGCTGGGGAGACAGCTGTGGAGCAGTGGGGCTGGGAAGCCAGCTAGGAAACCACAGGGTCAGGGACCCAGTGTGGGGGCCAGGGGGCTGGAGAACTGCAGGGCCTGGAAGCCAGTCAGAAAATCACAGAGCTAGAGAGCCAGCTTGGGAGCTGCGGCAGCCTGGGAGCCAGCAGGAAGCTGGTTTGGGTCAGTTGACCAGGTAACCGAGACCAGGGAGCCAGCTAGGAAGACAGCTGGGGACCAGTGGGCAACAGCTGCCAAGGCAGGTGGGGTTGAGAAGCTGGCACCTCTGGCTGTGCCAGGACCCGGAGGCCAACATCTCAGGACCGGGGAGCTGCAGGTAGTGTTGGGGGAGTGGCTGGGGTTCCCAGAGGGCATTAACCACCCTGGTCCAGCAAAATCCCTCATCTGGGACTAGCTCCCGATGGTGCTGGACAAGGGAGGTGCAACATGTACTACCAAATAGCTCCATTTCAAGGAAATGCGCAACCTGAAAAACAGGTTCCTTTCTCTGTCCTCATTGTTTGGCTTTTCGGCTCTCCCAGGAAGTAGGCTTTGTCTGTCTTCCATTCCTATAAATTACTGAGCTACTGAAGGTATTACCTGTAAATTATATATTCCAAGTTGCTGGAAAACATAGTCCCTTACCCTTCCCAATTACCTAAGTCATTAGGACTTTTTGAAGGTCCCTGGTAGTGTGACACCTTTACACTGATAATACACGCAGCACATATGTGTAGCCAGACAAAGGTCTCCCCCTTACAAGCCAGCTTGCTGCCCCTCCTGAGGTGCCTCGCAAGCACACAGGGCACGGAACAGCTGCTGACAGCACAGTCTCTGATGTCTCCCACAGAGGCCCAGATGTGCTAGCTCATCGTGACCCTGAGAAACAGAAAGTACAGATAAAAGGCTAACAGGCCAACTGTCAATAAGGGGGCCTCAGGAAATTACCCCAGCTGGCATTGATGGATTTGATGCACCCACACAGCCATCCCAGAAGAGAAATCTCTGCTCTTGTAAAAGAATGCCCTGTACTCCCAAAATTGCTTATCTCCTGTCTTACAAGTGCAAATTAAGTAAGAATTGCCCTTGTAAAACTGGCGTCACAAAAGACAAACCAGTACGATCTGGTACCACAGATAAGAAAGAGAATACGTGACCCAGGGGGTATAAAGATGGGCCCAGCAGCACTCTGACTCTGAGTGCATCTTCACCAACTACCTGCTGGTCGGGTCAGGTGATTGCCTCCCGAGGTCCGCAACTGGGGACACCCAACCTTGTATTCGTCTTTCTGCGGAATTGAGTGACCGATCCTGGCTTGGCTACGCTGGTATCGAGAGACGCAAGGAGGGTAAGATGTACCCATATTAAGGAGGGTAAGATGTACCCATATTAAGGTCTCCTTCTGGTGAGCACAGTTAAAGAATTAGAGCTCTATAGATAGATGCTGTTGCATTAAGACGTCGTGGTATTGAATTGTAATGTAACCTGTTAACACCTGTACTCTGCTAGCATAAAGAAGTTGACAATAGCCTTTTGTAACCGCACACTTATAACTATAGCTTAATAAACTTGTAACTAGTTAAGAGCTAAGCCTGACTGCTGTTACTCTCTGTCACTGCAACACAGCCGACACAATAAAAAGAACTTTAACCATTTGGTTATCACAGCCTGGCCGGAGGTGAGAGTGCTAAGAGCCTAGCGTAGAGTCGTGCCACCTCCACGGGGCAGACTCCTGGGGCGCCTGTCAACCAATCCTGGTTGTCCGCTGCAACGGGACAGTGTGTCCTAACAGCTGAAGTCTCGGGTGTGGAAAGGCCCTTAGTGCTACCATTGGGGCACCCGTCAGTCAATCTTGGCTGCCCGCCGCAACGGAGCTCCCTGCTGTAGCAGTAAAAGACTCGGGGGTTTAGGACCCTGGGGCATCCGTCAGTCTGGCCCAGGCTGCCTGCTGTGAAGGAGCCCTGTGCTCTAGCAGTTAAAGACTTGGATAGTAACAAGGGCATAGTTGGTACCTCACCGCACATTACCCAGCCACCAGCTAACAATATGCAAGCTCTAAATGTCAGTGCTTTCACTCCATTTTTCACAATGCACTTTCCACTCATTTGCCCTGCTTTTCTTTGCTTTCTAATATTCTTTTCTCTCCCACAACCTCCACAACTGTGGTCTGGTCTTGAGACTCCTCCACTTCTAAGAGGTGGGGTTTCTATTAGGGCATAGTAAGGGTTGGATAAAGTGCTCCATAGCTTGGATCTCATGTAGCAGAAAGTCTCTTTCTCAACCAGTGTAGCTGAAGCAGTACTGCAGGGCATAGCTGCCTTTGAAGATTATGTACCGAGGTAATTCAGAGCGAGTAACATTTTGTCCCTTGTTGATCAGGACCAGGACTTCAAATTTAATCTAAGAAAGGACTGGGCAGTCAGTGGAGCTCCTGAGTCATTGATGTCATGTGTCTGTACCTGCCTATTTGGCTAGTAGGCCTTCCTGAAGGAATAACACATGCCACACTTCACAGGAGCTTCAGTTTCCTAGTGGCACCTACTTTCCCTGCCAGAGAGAGAGAGAGACACTATCCTAAACAGGAGGTAACAAAAACCTTGTCTAAAAAGGCAAAGATTCCCGTAAGAGGAAAACATGTAGACTCATGGCCAACAGAAGACAGTTTTCCTTTCTTACAATTAATTCTGTGTGTCCCAGAGTGTTGAGGATTCAAATAAGATCCTAAGAACTTCATCTTTCATTGAAAATCAGTAATCAGAGGCCTTCCATCATGGGTAATTGCATTATATCCAATAGGGAAGAACACAATAACTACATTTTAAGAGTAAATTATATGTTTAACCAGAAAACCTGAGAAAATGGGTAGACAGATTTTGCTGTAGAGATCATGCCCTTAAAAGACTTTCTACTCATATTATTTCTTTAGATTAAGGTGACTTGACAAAATTCAATGATGGTCAACTTGTAGCTGGTCTATCAGGAAGACAGCCTATGCTGCTTTACAGAAGGGCCAGCCAGCCCTACAAGCATCTCCGCCAATAGGCGTGGGCAAAGGAGGCAACTGGCCAGCAGCCTGGTGAGTCAAAAAGGCCCAGACTTCCTGGCTGCCAGTACCATGGCTGGCTGGTGGCTGGAGTCTCAGACTCTTTCAATTGTGACAGCAACGTGGTGTGCTGTGCTGTGTGTGACGCTGAAGGGCTGGTGAGCGATGGGAGGTGTGGCAGGCCTGCTGGGCACTGAGGGCTGGTTGCCCCCTCCCCGTTCCTTCTGCCCAAGGCCCCACCCCTTCCAGGAGTGCAGAGTTGCCCCCCTGCTTTTCCCAGGGGCCCAGCATAGATGGGGAGGAAGTACTTGGTGGGTGTCCTGTTCCTTCTCACACCATAGAGAGAAGTACTTCAGCTCCTGTAGGTATGTGTAAGGAAGTCACAGCTCTCCCTCCATTCCTCTTGGAAGGAGGCCATGCCCTTGTTACAAGTCCTCAGGAAGAGCACAGTCTGCGGAGTGAATTAGCATCAGATCTCCACCACTCAACAGGGAAAGCCAGTACCAAGTCCTGGAGCCCCAGCCCTACAACCAGACAGCACACAAAACAGTTAGGAGGCTCTAACCTACAGTCAGGGTAGAACAGCACAGCAGTGTCCATAAGCCTCAGCCCACCAGCAGAGCGAGGTAGCAAGCAGATAAGTGGCTCTGGCCAGTATTCAGAGTGCAGCAATAATGCGTCTCCAACCCCACCCTCTCAAACAGGGTCTGTAGTCTGGGGTTTTTGCTCTGGCAGCATGCCAGCAAACCTAGGCCTCTTAGCCTATGGTAAGGAGGCTGACACTCCAGGGTAGGGGGACTCAGGTGCACTCGACCCCACTGCATCCCAGCGCAGAGCCTTAGCAGGGGAAAAGTGGTCTGCCACTGGGTCACCAGAGAAATCCAGCTGCAACACACTGTCTGGCTTTCAGCCAGTAACACAGCCTACGTCTATTTGGCTTCCCTGGGCTACTTCCTGGACTCCAGCTTGAGGGCGGTATATGAGTGACCATCCAACTCACTCAGGTAAACAGCTGATGGCAGCCCGAGCAAATCCTCATTGTCTCCAGCAACGAACAGGTCTATCACCCCTCCAGGTTTCATGTGCTGCAATGGTTGCTGTTGGGTCCACACACCAGCAATGGGTGAGAGACAACCTTCTCTGGGGCCTTCTCTCCAACTAAGATGGGGGTGGGGTGAGGTGGGGTGACCAGGTCTTTTATAATTCCATTTTCTGTCCTGGCCCTCTACTTCTAGTGAGGCAGGCTCGAGTGTCCCAGCTCTGCCCACCCAGGAGGGTTGCAGCTACCCCTCTGCCCATCTGAGGGCGGCCATATCCCTTCACTACAGTGTGGTAGATGCCACATGTGGCCAGTCCTGCAAGGCACAGTTGAGTCCCATGGAAGACATCTGGGCATGCACATTGAAAGGAAGTGATATCACCAACACTGAAGTTGTTTTGCTACCATTTCCTTCTATTTAAATGTGATTTAAGAAGGGTAATAAACTTTGAAGAAATTCATCCTTTGATGTTTGGCTCAGTTTCCCAGAGGAATCATGGATACTGTGGTCATTAGAATAGATAATCTGTTTTTAAAAAGTGGCTCTGTTTCTTACACAAAGTTTCTGGCACAAAACCTAGCTTGCAGTTAACAGATGGGTCCTTCTTGCATGGGATCATTTTGAAGATAACTTCCCTCCCAGATGGCCTCAAATGCGGTTCAATTTTCCATGAGAAAACCATTGTTTACATTCATGCTTGCCCATGTTAATCTGACTCTTATTAAGAGACAAAAAGTGCAGAATTGTAGATGTTTGATAAGTCATGTGTGGAAATGTAGTTTTCCAAGGGGTCAGTGACACCACCATCTGCAGTCAAAAGGAACGCCAATTCACCTGGGAGAATGAGAGAAAACTTAAGATCTGCTACTCAGCAGGAAGAATACATTTTGGGCACTGTTTATTTTTAAAATGTGGTATCATGGAGTATAACTCCAATCATGCTAAACTGGCCCTTTAACTGTAAACATAAGGAGGAGGAAGCTGACCAGACTGTCATCACAACTGAGTTTAAATCAGTGTCATATCTCCTCTGTCTGTTTCAGGCACTTACTAGAGCAAAGCATTGCTAGCAAGATGCCTTCAAATCCTGTTTACATGGACTATGTAGGAAGCTCATCCTCCCAAGTCTTATGCATAAAGTCCATTTAGTGAAAGGAACATATTTAAACCTGGAAATCTTCCAAATAGGTCTCTCTCATACCCTTTCAATGCCTTCCTTTGATATACATAAAAATGATATATTTCCAGTCTAATAAATGAAATAAATTAACAGCATCCTGCACTATCCTGGCTCGGTAGATCAATAAGATTTAATCACTTCTGGACAAAAGTGATTGTGAGGTCACTCTTTTCAGTTGGCATTTTGCCATCATTACACTAACGATGTACTTTCCTGGTAAAGAGTTGAACTTCTAAAATACATAATGGCAAGAGAATAGACGCTGCTCTGAAGTTGTCAACACTCCGAATTCCTACGGATATATGGACTATATCAGATGTGTATCTTTTAAAAGAACCAGATTTTCCTATAAACAATTGGTTCCAGCTATAGTGACTTGGGGTGGGGGTAGGAGGTAGTTCTCTGTTTAGTAGAGGTTTTTATACCTTTGGATATCTCAGCGTCATGGTCCTCTAAAGCACTACTTATAACAAATTTTCTCAGCTAAAAAAATTAAGCATGTGAGAAAAATAAATCTTTTCTGATAATGGCAATGGCATGTTTATTAAATGATCAGATGGACAAAGCAGAACCATACCCCTAATCTGGAAAAAGGCCAGTGCACTGTGTTACTCCATGATTGTCAAAGGGAGGGAAAGATTTTAAAATGTATCTCTGTAGATTCTATAGGGTAATTTTGATTTTTAATGCAGCTAGTCTTAAGACAATAAAAGCAAGTATGCTCACTTGGTAAGGAATAAAGGATCAGGAAGCAATTTTAAATGTTAGTTTTTATGAATCAATTCAATGATATAAGATCCAAAGATAAAAATGGCTTATTTATTGGTCCAATCATTTCAGCATCTCAAACAATCAATCAGCTACACTTCTTTTTTTTTAAAAAAAAAAACTTTACTATCGAAAAGGTGACATTTGGTATTTACTTTAGAAAAAACAAAACATGGTATCTAAGAACAGTTTCAGATTTCAGGCATTCTGTTAGTTTTTTTAAAGCTGCATTTTGATTGAAAAGTACAGACCACCTCACAGTCTAACAAGTTAACAGAGCAGGATTACTTTGAAAGGACGCATTAACCAGGTGCTCTAATATCTAAAAGATTACCCAGAAGTCCTGTGATGAAATACAAGGAGGAGAAAATTATAAGCAACAAACAGATAACTCTAAAGTCATGTGTCATAGTGCTGTGGAATTACAAAGGTTTTTATGATGAGATATCAAATACAGAGGGCTTAGAAAATGCTTCTCTTATGAATAGAAGCTAAAAATATGCAATTTACACAAGGTCTAAGTGTTTACGTAGTTTCAATTTGTTTGTTTGTTTGTTTTTACTGAAGAGATGAAATTCGTGCACTTGATGTGAGCTTTCTTTAAGTCCTTCCACAGAACAAATGCAAAGGTGGCTTCCTTCCTCCAAGATCCAGGAAATATTTCACCTATTAAAGATGTGGGAGAAGCAAGCAGGAAGTCTTTCAAACAGCCTTCAGCCAGGACTATCTGAACAATCCTATCTGAGCACACAAGTACTATGTCATCATGTTTCTTCTTCACTTAAGCCCTTGAAATTTTGACCAATGTTATTTCAATCAATTTCTACCCCACCCCAAATGAGCGATAGTGCCTTGGCAGTTTTGCTGGTTTTGTTGTCCTTTCTTTATAGAAACAAACACCCTTGCCACATATCCAGTGTAACAATCAAGGCATTAGCAGTTCTCTGGGAGAAGGCATAAGAACCTGCCTTGCTGCTAAACCAGGTGGGATGGCCCTCCAGCAGGAATGTCAGTTCTGATTCATGCTATGTGCTGACTGAAGCAGAGCCCGCGGTAACATTCACTACAGAACTTTTAAAGGAGCACCAGCAGGATCAACATAGGCCAGTTGGTATACAACACATTCGTGTTGCACTAAAATTTATATCCTAGCTAATGATCAAGGCACCAGCAAACAAATCCACAGTCTTATCAGAAATCAAGTACAGTAAACTCTCTCAGATCCAGCAGCCCTGGGACTGGGAAGTTGCTGGATATTAAAATATTCTGGATAACAGACAGCAATGCATAACACTGTTAGCAATGCATAACACTAAAGGAAAACAAGATTAGATATTTAAAAACAAACTAAAATGTACAGAGTACTTTACCATCAACAGTAGTATTATACACTGTCAACTTATACTGTATTTGCTGTATTTATTTGTATTTACTTTCACTATACTGTACTTATAGTACAGTTTGTACTTATGTACAAACATAACTAAAATTTACTTATAGTTCAAATGCCAGTTATGTGAGAATTCCAGATGATCGAGCTCCAGATATCAAAGAGTTTACTGCATGTAAGAAAAGGTGGCTTTCAGATAGCTGTCTTTTGGAGAAAGGCAAGGACCTCTTTACTGACTAAAGGCCAAATTGTATCCACATCTGCGAAAATGAACCAAAGAAATCTGCAGATTTGAAGAGCCCTAAGTGTGTCATGCCAGAATCCAAGGTCAGATTACAACCGGAAACCACCACAGATTAAACAATTTATTTCATCCTAGCCTGACTGTGGACCAAATGTGTTGATCTTCTCCCAAAAAAGAGGAACAGCTCTGTATATATCCCAAAATAAATAGACAGGCTTTATTTATTTTTGTCACTCTACAGGAGTAGTTTATTTTATTATCCCTATGCTGGGGAATAATGTTAGAGAGATTCCCCAGTCCCCATTGTTGGTTATTTCTCTTACTCTCACCTCTACATTGGATATTTCCATGCAGCCTTTGTCTCTGTTTTTCTAATGCATTGATGAGCCACAGTAAAGTTTTCAGGATACAGCATATGTAACTAGAACATTTAGACTAGAGGCATCAGTGAGACACAGGTTGCCTCTCTATTATTTGAATTGTATTTACAGGAAACATATTACAAATGCAGAAGAAGCTAACATTTGTCTACAGCCTAATGTTAAACGGGAACCTTATTATAATCTAAATCTCAGAAGGAGATATTAAACACACAATTTTTCCAAAATGGTAGGTCAAAAGCACACTTTTATGGTGTCAATAAAGTTCTCATTTATCATGTTTAATACTCTTCAGCCACATCTGAAAAATGCTGAGCTCGAGGACACAGACTCTTTCTTCCAAATGCTACAAAGTAAAACATTTTCCTACTTGACAATATGTTCAAAAGATATATTTCTACTAGCATAGTCGTTATCAAAACAGTGGTAAAGGCTTTCTGCACACTGTAGCTTATTGTCACATTTTGGTTTTTGTGCACATAAATCATGAAAAATTTAGAACCTGTTTAAACAATAAGGCCTGGATACACATTTTATTTTTTTGAATTTCTATGAAATAATTGATGAATACGGTCAGAAAAAATGTTTGAAAGATGTGGGATATAAGATACGTACCTGTTTCTGTTTCCACTGTTTATACCAAAGATTTGAATTTTACATTGCTAAAAGACTAGGTTTTGATTTAAAATAAAAAATGAATTATTTACTCACAACGGTTCTGTTCTAGACTGTTGCAAAATGAGGTGGGGTCTGGCTGTATTAGCAAGTGCTGTCTGATTTTGCTTGGCTTTGTGTCCCCAAAAACAGCAGAATACCAGGTATTGAAAGGGTTTAACAGATGGAGAAAATGTCTCCATAGACCATTTTCCTCGGCGTGTTGCACAAACCTTTGTCCTGCCTCTGGTACAGAAACTCTAGAGCAGTGTTTCTTAAACTATGGTCTGTGGAACACTGGTGTTCCATGAACAACTTGCAGGTGTGCCATGAGCACTTGGAAAAATACACTGATGGTGTATATTTTCTGTTCCTGCTGCAATGCTGTCGATGGCTCTCTTCAGTTCATCCACAGTCGGTTCTTGATCCACTTTGTCCATTACTGGTAGGAGCTTGACGGCATCGAGGGCTGCGTCAACCACAACGTTCTCGCGTGAGTACAGCTTGGAGCAGTGCTCAACCCAGCGCTCCATCTGTTTGGCTTTGTCAGCAATGACTTCACCAGATTTGGATTTCAGAGGTGCCGTCTTGTTCTGGATGGGTCCTAATGCCTTCTTCATACCCTCGTACATTCCTCTGAGATTACCATGGCTGGAGCCAGCGGTTGTTGGCCCCTGGCCAGGATGGTATACCACCAGAGGTAACCAAGTATGCCGCAGACACACTCCTGGAAGCCCTACATGAGCTACTGTGCCTGTGCTGGAAAGAGGGTGAGGTTCCACAGGATATGCGCGACGCTAACATTGTAACGTTGTATAAGAACAAAGGAGACAGAAGCGACTGCAACAACTACCGTGGAATCTCCCTCCTAAGCGTCACTGGTAAACTGTTCGCTTGCGTCATCCTTGGCAGACTCCAGAAGATTGCTGAGAGGGTGTACCCCGAATCACAGTGCGGATTCCGCGCAGAGAGGTCTACCGTTGACATGGTCCTCTCTCTAAGGCAGCTGCAGGAGAAGTGCAGGGAGCAGAGGAAGCCACTCTACACAGCCTTCATCGACCTGACCAAGGCCTTTGACTTGGCCAGCAGTGATGGACTGTTCAAACTGCTCCACAAGATAGGCTGTCCTCGGTTACTCGAGATGATCCAGTCGTTCCACGAAGACATGAGAGGAACCATCCAATATGACAGCGCATTAATGGATGCTTTCAGAATCCGGAGCAGCGTCAAACAAGGATGCGTGCTTGCTCCGACATTGTTCGGGATCTTCTTCACACTCCTCCTGAAGCATGCCTTTGGATCTTCAACAGAGGGCATCTTGCTGCACACAAGATCTGATGGGAAACTGTTTAACCTTGCAAGGCTGAAAGCTAAGTCTAAGGTGCGGGAAGTCCTCATCAGAGACATGCTGTTCACAGACGATGCTGCTGTAGTGTCTCACACAGAAGACCAGCTTCAAAAACTGCTGGATCAGTTCTCCAAAGCGTGCAAGGACTTTGGGCTTACCATCAGCCTAAAGAAGACAAACGTACTCAGTCAGGATGTTGCTGAATCCCCATCAATCAGCATTGACAACTATACATTAGAGGTTGTCCACGAGTTCGTTTACCTCGGGTCCACCATCACTGACACCCTGTCGTTGGACACTGAGCTAAATAGGAGGATCGGAAAAGCAGCCGCAACTCTGTCCAGACTCAGCAAGAGAGTGTGGAATAACAACAAGCTGTACACACACACCAAAATGCAAGTCTACAGAGCCTGCATCCTCAGCACCCTCCTTTATGGCAACGAGACTTGGACCCTGTATGCCCGCCAGGAAAAGAGGCTGAACATCTTCCACTTGCGCTGCCTCAGGCGCGTCCCTTGGAATATCATGGAAGGACAGAGTGACCAACACTGCCGTCCTCGAGCAAGCTGAAATCCCAACCATACACACCCTCCTCAGGCAGCGTTGGCTCCGCTGGCTTGGCCACGTCCACAGGATGAATGATGGAAGGATTCCAAAAGACATCCTGTATGGTGAGCTAGCCTCTGACAAAAGACCTCCCAGACGCCCCCAGTTGCGCTACAAAGATGTCTGCAAGAGAGACCTCAGAGAGGTAGACGTCGAGCTGGACAACTGGGAAGAACTAGCAGATGACCGCAGCAGATGGAGGCAGGGGTTACACAAGGGCCTTCAGAAGGGCGAGATGAAGATCAGACAGCTAGCAGAGAAGCGAGCGCACAGAAAGCACACTAAGGACTTGCCAGACACCCACCACATCTGCAAGAGATGCAGCAAGGACTGTCACTCTCGTGTCGGCCTTCATAGTCACAGTAGACGCTGTAAATGAAGTCCTCAGTTGAAACTATAAAGGGCACGATCCATAGTCTATGCAGACTGAAGGATGCCTACATAAAAAAATATATTTTCTGTTATTAAAAGCAGATACAATGTTATTACTTCATTGTTATGATACATGATTAAGTTACCTGGTTTTGATTTTGCTATAGATGTTGTTTGGGTTTTTTTGGTCTGACAATAATATTTTAAGAAAATTTTCCTAGGTGTTCTGCGTAAAAAATATTATTGTTTGGTGTTCCATGATCTCAAAAAATTTAAGAAACATTGCTCTAGAATCTAGCATTTAGAAACATGCACATACCCCAAGTCTTCCTGCTTTCTTAGACATATTTGAAGACTTTTCTCGCCATACCCCATATGTAACCCCAGAGGCACAGCTGACTCTCAGACAAGACTATAGAGCAGAGATTTCATTCTCCCTTGACAGTGGTCTCAGTGCCTCTGGGGCAGGGGCCTGCAACCTGGGATTCCAAAGCCACATGCAGCTCTATAAGGACTTCTTTGAGCCTTCCAACACTATAATTACAAAGTAAATACAAAACCTCCTGATTATTTTTGATAAATGGTCAACAACTAAAAGCTCATAAATGAAAAACTCATATCTAAATAACAAATTATACGTGATCTCAAAACATTGGATAACTTCCCCTTTAATATGTGCAGTGCCTTTGTGGGATATGATACTGTATCTGTGTTTTGATTGTGTTGCTAATAACGTCTTGATTTTGAAAAGGAAAATGAAGCTTGCGTCTGTCCGACTGTTGAGGGCAACATGCATATTAAGAAAGAAAACTGAAATTAAATGTGAAGTAAAATTGACATAAGTTTGGGGTTTGAGAGTGAAAGTCAGGAAGATAGTAGTAAAAACACACACATGTGAAGTATGAGGAAAAAGAACATGTAAAAAGTTTGTGAACATCCTGCAGTAAACCTGTCTCACATTGCAAATCGTGTGTGCGCTGTTCTTAAAAACAGGAGTTAAAAAAAGTATGTCTTGACGTTATTGATTAAGGACCAACTCATATTCACATATATTGCGGCTCTTGAATTATGGATTTTTTACCAAATTTGAAAAATATGGTTTTTCTTGCTTTTTTGGTTGCCAACCCTGCTCTGGAGTTACAGAAGGACTGCCAGGAGTGAGCGCTGGAGGGAGTCACATGCAACGTCGCTAATTTTGAAGTTTGTTGGGGCGGGTGGGCACTGATTTGCAGAAAGGCTTAAAAACAGGGATTCCAGAATAGTACCAGAGAGGGAGCCGTGCTAGTCTATACACTATCAAAACAAAAAGCAGTCAAGTAGCACTTTAAAGACTAGCAAAATGGTTTATTAGGTGAGCTTTTGTGGGGATTCCAGAGACTTTCTATGTGTTTATGTGAATCTTCCATTTAGAGAGGTAAATTTAGAATTATTGCTGATGTAAAGAATGTGGCAGCACAAGCTGAAGGAATGTGAGGAATGTTTTCTTTACAGATCTTGATCTTCCCCCCCACCCCTCCACTCTCTGATTTGCTCACCTTGATTATCTTTTTCTGGTTTGTCCTCCTTGCTTACTGTTTTTGGTTCTCTGTGCCTTAAATATTGAGTCTGTTCTGGTCTGGCTATGGTCTGAAGAAGTGGGTCTGTCCCACGAAAGCTCACCTAATAAACCATTTTGCTAGTCTTTAAAGTGCTACTTGACTGCTTTTTGTTTTGATAGTGTATAGACTAGCACGGCTTCCTCTGTTACTATGGAAATGGGAAGAGTTCAAGGTGTCTATATGTAAATAATTGCTTTGTTTCAAGACCTGCCGGGCAGCAGGAAAAAGCACTGGTATTTTGCCTATTGTAAACAATTTATTGTTGTAAAGTCACAAATTAAATTATCACCCAGTGTAGGAATTGTGGAATATCATCCATGCTTGAAATTATTGTGGGGATACAGGGCATCATCACACTTGTGTAAGATGTGGATCACACAGGATTCTCCTGAGCAGACCACTGTGGAGTAGAAGCAGGGGGGATGGGGGGATACTGATTGAAGCAACTGGCTGGGAGCCTTTTGCCAATGCGGCCGTAAATCTGGTGTGACTAATTCTTACCCCGCCCCCACTGTTCAAAGATAGAACTAAAGCCCAGATCAGTGCTGGGGTCTGTAGTTATTCTGGGAGACACCATCCTGGTCAATACTGAGATTCTTGTGACTAGGCCGAGAGCTGAAGCCACAGAGAGCTGAAATCACAATTTTGCCTACAGCCAAACCAACAAAGTGGTGGATAAGCAGCCAGCAGGGACGGCTGGCAAAGAGCACTGGACAAGCAGCCAGCAGGGGCAGCTAGCGGAGTACAGCAGGCAAGTGGCTGGCAGAGGCAGTTGACGGAGTGCAACGGTCAGACGGACAGTGATCCTGCCCCTGTGTGGCCAGATACTCCATGCTGATGTACCTGTGAACTCTGGTGAACCTGGTACATCTGGTGGACGGTGAACCTGCCCCTGTGTGGACCAAACCATGCTGTGAGTGGAGAGTTGAGGCAGAGGTACACTTTAAAAGTGAGGGCGTGCAGATAAAGAGCTCTTAAGCAAGGGACTTGGTTCAACACACTCTGGGGACAGTGCCTTGCTTAAAGGGTTTTTCCTTTCCTTTGTTTAAGAATACTGCATGTGTCGTTGTGTAAATTTATGTTAGGCTACTATTATTAAACAAGCTGTTACTTTCTCAGATTCTGTGCTTGCAAGAGGGGAAGAACTGCCTCTACAGGCACCTAACAAGTAGGGTGAGATTGTCCCAGGTCACTGGGTGGGTGCTCAAGTCAGTTTGGTTGCATTATTGACAGAATCCCCTAGCAACTGAACCTGGCCCTTCTGGCGGTCACCAGCCATTAATAGAAGGGTTACATTATAAAGGAGGGAATAGAATGTTTCAAGTCACCCTTTCACCTTATCAGGAAACACTTTAAAAAGTAGGTTAAACCTTCCTCCTGCAGCAACATTATCCCACTTTCTCCCTTGCAGCTTTACCTTTTTACGCTCTGTACAGGGCTAGCATTGAGATCACATGGATGAAATAGTAGAAACAAGTCACATTTAGTAGTATTTCAAGACAGGCCTTAATTCTTTTCCACAAACCACAGGTATCTGCAACACGTAACTATTTGCTTGTTATTTTACTAATTTTTTGTTCTCTCCAGTCCTTATTGCCACCTTTTTTCCCCTCTCCCATTTATGTATCACTAGTTATGTGCACTAAGAATAAAATGTGAATTCCATGCACATGTAAAAACAACGAGAAGTCCTGTGGCACCTTATAGACTAACAGATATACTGGAGCATAAGCTTTTGTGGGCAAAGACCCACTTCATCAGACGCATGCCCACGAAAGCCTATGCTCCAATATATCTGTTAGTCTACAAAATGCCACAGGACTTCTCATTGTTTTTGCGGATACAGATTACCAAGGATACCCTTCTGATACTGATGCACATGTATTCTTATGCTAGGTCCTATACGCACAATTGATCTGAACGCTGACTTCTTCTCGAGGGGAAAGCCCTGCAATTTATTGCATGTGTGCATATGTTCTTGGATTATTTACCTTTAAGTGATTTTTGATAATCAGATTAACTAAACACAACATGGGGCAAGCCTGCAGAAATGTAAATAAACCTTTGGGGGTATGAGTGTTCATTCATTGTTCATTCTGTGGGACTGCATTTTTTAAAAAAGATGGATAAGGAGACATTTTGTTTAAGCTGCAATGAAGTGTGCTAACATTTTTATTACTATGCTCCTCAACCACTTATAATTGCATGAAATCTTTTTGTTTAACTGCTTGCTGTTGTTAAACATTTCAGGAGTATTTTTCTGAAGGACAGTGAATCTCTCAGGGCCATCGTTAAAGCACACTTCAGGATTTCATTTTCACAGGATAGCGAACCGTCCTTGAGAAGGAAAACACAAATCAGATTTCTACTGTCCTTGGTTCTAAAGGGCTTTCATCTGAAAGACAGGCTGCCACTCTGTGAAATAATTAAAATACTTAACAGCTTTCATATGTCCTGTTCAGCAGTAGCATCAAGGACAAGCGGGGGTCAATGAAAGAAAGAACGAATGTAGCATCCATCTGACCTCTTCCGTGAACAAATAAACAAAAACTCAGTGAAAACTTTCCTAGGTAGACAGTTCAATAGAAAAATAAATCTTAGTAATGTAGCATGTCAAGCTAGGGTCTTACACTGATCCATGCAGAGGCCTTCTGAAAGGTATTTACCTGACCCTTCAAAAAGGCAAGTGAACAGGAGCAGGTAGAACTTAAAGGTTATTAATTTATAGTGCTCTGCTTACACAGTGTGCTCCATTTTACACCTTTGGGAAACGGAGGCATAGAAGGTAAGAGCTGCTAAGGTCAGTTGAAAAGGCATTGGAGGAGTGAGTAAGAGAATACAAGTCTCCTAAATCCTAATTTGAAGCAATATCTACGGTACCACACTTTCCAAGCAAGGCACGCAGAACTACCTTCTTTGGTGTTTCTCTACAGCACCTAGCACTGGGGGGTTCTGTTTCATGACTGCTGCTCCTGTTATCACAAAACAACCCAGCACCACTGTCATTTCATTTTACTTTTTAGAATTAATTCCCTCCCTTGGCCCTCTCCCACCACACACTTTGTTTATGTATTTGCAGGTATGTCTTATTTATCCATATACTTTTATGGCTGCTATAATAACTCTGAGCCACTCAGTTATATTTTATCCTCATGCTTTTTCTGGCAGGAACAGTGCCTTATCCCTAGACTCTCCTTCCTTCCAGTTTCTACTACTGTTAACTTTTTACATTTTTAATAACACCCTTGTTGTCAGGAAGAAATATTTAAAGCTCTGTAGCTTCAGTGTTTGTGCTATAACAGTCCTTTGAGACAGTGATGCTGAACAGGTCTTTCTTTTCTGTTGCACCAGGGGTTTTCACTTTTCACTGAGGACAGACTAACTGTAGCTCTGTATGCTATTCTTAGACTCCTTTACAAGGCCTGGATGGTTAATTCTAGATCTTTTGATCATCTTTCAGCCAGAAACTGATTCACTTGAGAGGACAGATTTCAGGAAAAATGAACTAGAAAATGAAGGGAAGCAGAGCTCTTGCACTAAGGGACATTATAGTTTCATCCAATTTAAAGCCAGAGGGAACCATCATCTCATGTAATCTGACTTCCTTTTAACACATGCCACTAAATTGCACTCAGTTTCTCCTACATTGAGCCCAATAACTTGAATGATAAGTTCTTAGGAGCCTCTCCTTTCAGTACAATTTTAAAAGACTTTGTTTACATCATTTACAGTTAGGGCTGAAATAGGATCACCATATCTGAACTTTCAAAAAGAGGACACCCTTGAGAGGGAGTGTATCTGTATCAGTATCTACCAACTCAAGGTGTATTAATGTACTAGATTTACTTTAACACATGAGTACAACAAAAACAAGAAGCAGTCCTGTAGCACCTTAAAGACTAATAATTTTATTTATTAGGCAATGAGCTTACATGGATAAGAACTGCTTCATCAAACATTATACAATGTGAGTTGGTAGATACTGGTACAGATACACTCCTTCTCAGAGGCGTCCTCTTTTTTGAGAGTTCAAATATGGTAACCCTAGGCTGAAATGATGTGAAATACATGTTAATAAAGATGAACAACAAACGTCCAATAGCAAAACAAATATCCTTTGACAAGAAAATTGGGAGCTTGGCCTCCTAAGATTCTGCATTGCTTTGACTCCCTTAAAAATCAGTGAAAGCTGATGGTGCTTGTAAAAGATCAGACGCTGTTCAATTATTCCAAAGTTCCTCCCTATGGCTCTGACTCCTTAAGGCATTTAACCACGTGCTTAACTTCATCCCTATTGGTACAGATATGCTTAAAGCAGAACAGTGTGTGTGTGTGTGTGTGTGTGTGTGTGTGTGTGTGTGTGTGTGTGTGTGTGTGTGTGTGTGTGTGTGTGGAAATTTTCATGACAAGTTTGTCATTTTCCATTTTTTTCCTCTCAGTAATTAAAATATTTCCATTCATTCTGCCAGGAATTTCGATGCACAAGAAACAGAGAAACAATAATCACTGCATAGATCAGTGAGGCTGGTCTTGACTTTTCTGATCCAAAATACCAGCAGAATTAAGAGAAACCATCACACTAATTTTTGTGATCTAAGTGGGGTTTGAGGTTGCACTTTGAGTACAGGGGAGAGTAGCTTCTGTGTTAACCCATGATGTTGCCCACTCTTTCTACAGATATGAGATTCGAAGTGGAGATGCTGGGCTAAAGTCAGAAGTAATATATGTGTTGGTATAAATGACGTGTTGGTAAGACAATGTAAGTTTCAGCCCTTGTATGGTATGATGAAGGGCAGAGCCCCCAGCTGCAGGATTTTTGCTCAGAATAAGGTTATGGTAAGACAAGGTGCCTACAATTTCTTCTCTGCAAGTGGCCTGCAGACAGCCAAAGGAG
Source organism: Carettochelys insculpta (assembly GCF_033958435.1). Lineage (NCBI taxonomy): Eukaryota > Metazoa > Chordata > Testudines > Carettochelyidae > Carettochelys > Carettochelys insculpta. The sequence goes on from NC_134137.1 coordinate 146,077,184, forward strand.
TTCCCACCATATGTAGCACTGGCCGAGGAAGCAATGTTAATTTAGTACATCCCTGGCTACTCTTCACTGGAAGTTCTATCTGAGTTTAAGTCACGGCATTAAACAGCCTCCCTGAGCACAACTCCTGAGGGAGGACAGTAATGCAAACTGCACTCGCTCTCTAGGGCACAGCATTTCTTCCTGAGACAGGAAGGTGCAGTTTTCACTGTCCTATATCCACCAAAGACTGAACCACGATTCGAGCCCACTTACACCAACTTGCCATTGGCTGACTTGCTGCTCCAGTTACTTCACTTCTTGATGTCTGTCTAGACTGTAATGGTAGGGTGTGACTGGGCTACAGTACCCTGGCCAGTTTAATCTAACTAGCATGGGTGTTGGAGCAGTGAAGCCATGGCAACATGGACTTCAGTGTGCAAGTAATCATCCCTGGCTGTAGGCAAGTTTGCACAGCATGGAGAAGATTGGTGTAGAATTCTCTGGTTTGTCATTTCTCCATTGTCATCTGGGAGTATCTAGCAATTTATAGTAGAGTGAGAGTTGGCATCTTCACAGTCTAGTTGAATGGGCGAGTAATGAGTTGTAGGTTAATTGTGCTGGAAGAATACAGAGCTTGTATCGCATTGCTAAATCTGTTGCTTACTTTTATTATGAATTAAATGCCTGTGAAAATATCCAGTTGATTGAATCCAGTCCTTAAGCTGAAGAGCGGAAAAAGGATTGGAGGTGGAAAGGCTGAGCAGGATTGGAGACTTGGGAGAAGGAATGAATAGGTGGGGTTGAGCACCCACTGAGACTGAAGAAAGGTAGTGCCTATGGCTGCTCTTCCTTCATGAGCTGATCACATCCAAGCACATCCTTTATCACTAGCCACTGACAATCTTGCCTTTACTCTTATGTACTTCTATACAGTAAAGAATAGGTGTCAGTGCTCACACCACCACACGTTCTTTGGGGATCAACTGGTGATTTTTTAAAAAAAAGTTTGTTTACACCTTTACCTGCCCAGTAGTATAATTTATGCAAAAAATTAGTTTTCGCAGTTGGTGATCCTTGATATACTACTATGCAATGGTTCCAAAAGGAGATGGAATTAATATATTCTTTAATGGAAGTGTACTTCAGATGTTTTCAGCAAGACTATCCCTTTTCCATGATTTGCACCAGGAAAAGGCGTCTTTGGACATATTTGAACTCTGGATTGGTTTAAGACAGTGCTTTCATCTTTAACCATTTTTCTTTCTTGGGCCCTTTTTTGACAGGAAAGGAATACAATTATCCTGTCAAGAATTTAACATTTATGGATTGAGGTAGTCTCTGTTTTTTTTAAAACTAAAGGATATTGTCTTGCTTTCTGACTCTGATACCCTAGTATTTTTATTGCAAGGATACAGTGTAGTTCCTAGTATGCCTGACACCATTTTCCTGAGGCCCTGCCTATACTGTATGTACCGTAAACTCTTTCATATCCAGCAGCCTCGGGACTGAGAGGTTGGCAGATATTCAAATATTCTGGATAATAAAAATAATCATCAGTGATCTACAACTCATGCTGGACAACAAACCCTCACTCTCACAGACCTTGGTAGGCAGGCCAGTCCTCACCCATGGACAGCCTGCCAACTTGAAACAAATTCTCACCAGCAACGATGGACCACACAGCAGTAACTCTAACTCAGGAACCAATTGTAGCCAGACAGAACCCCCCCTTTTGCTGCACTCCATCTTGCCTTCCCTAGGTGCTTCAGAGCACAAAAGAGTTAAAAGGAATAGCCCAGCCCTGGAATGCCCAAGAGCACAGATGGGCTTATCTTAGCCATGGTCTTTGAAGCTCCGGAGCAAAGCTAAGAACAATGGGCTAATTAACAGCTGGGCCTCGGACTGCGCTTGGCTAATTACCATCGGTTGATTTGCCGCACACTTGGTCCCAGACACAAGGAAAATCTCCGGCCCATTAAGAAACAAATGCCCTCAATTGTCTACCTCACCGGTGTGAACTACGCCCTTGAACTCCCTCTGAGAACCAGCATCAGACAGTTTAATTCAATTGGCATTTTTTTTAAAACAAGGAAGAAGCCTACGTGACCCAATGGGTATAAAAGAGGGGTCCAGCAGACCCCCAATTTGAGCTCCAATCATCTTTCCTGCTGGACAGGAGGGTGGGGGTCTCCCCAGGTCCCCGGGGATGTCCGACTCCTGGAGAAAAAGGGACAAAGGACTTCTTCCCAAGGGATTGAGAGAGAAACTGGCCAAGCCACGTTGGTAACACAGGGGTGAGAATAAGACCTGCTAGGTATTTTATCTTTTGCTTTTCATTTTTGCGCGCATTTAACAAGCATAGATCTATGAATTAGAGTGTATACTAGCTATTTGTAATCAAAGTATAAACTTTGCAACAACTGTAACCACAAGAGCTTAACTTGCTAGGTAAACAAACAAAGCAACATTGTAACAGTAAGAGATTAACTTGTTAGATAAATAAACAAAGTAATTGATTAAGTGGTAACCTGACTCCTCCTGTTACTGTGCAAACCGAACACAAAACAAGGAATGCAGCTGCTTTCAGCTGCTCTAAGCCTGGTCACTCGTGGGCTCTGCCATAGCAGTTGAAATCTCGTATTAATACAAGGGCATAAGTGGCATCTCACCTGACCATCAGCTAACACCAATCCCTGCAACAAAGCTTGGTACCGGCTCTGCCCACATATCTACACCAGGGACACCATCACAAGACCTAACCACATCAACCTCACCATCAAGGGGTCATTCACCTGCACATCTACTAATGTAATATATGCCATCATGTGCCAGCAATGTCCCTCTGCCATGTACATTGGCCAAACTGGACAGTCTCTATGTAAAAGAATAAATGCACACAAATCAGACATCAGGAATGGTAACATACAAAAACATGTAGGAGAACACTTCAATCTCCCTGGACACTCAGTAGCAGATTTAAAAATAGCCATTCTGCAACAAAGCACTTCAAAAACAGACTTCAGAGAGAAATTGCAAAGCTGCAATTAATTTGCAAATTTGACATCATCAATACCAGATTGAACAGAGACTAGATGTGGCTGGCCAGCTACAAAACCAGTTTCTCCTCTCTTGGTGTCCACATCTCCACATTATCTGCTGGAAGTGGGCCACGTCCTCCCTGACTGAATCAACCTTGTCAACTCTGGCTTTCCTCTTGATCAGGACTCCCTCCTTTTCATGATCCTGTATAATTGGACCTGCCTCTGGATTCTCCACTACATTGCATCTGATGAAGCGGGTCTTTGCTCATGGAAGCTTATATGCAAAAGTATCTGTTAGTCTACAAGGTGCCACAGGGCTTCTTGGTTTTTTTTGTGGATAATAGAGAGGTATACCTAGCAATGCATAACACTAAAGAAAAATAAGATTAGATATTAACAAACAAAAACATATGCAGAGTACTTTATTTACCAACAGCAGTAGTATTGTACACTGTAAATTTATATTGCATTTGCTGTAAATATTTGTATTTATTTCACTATACTGTACTCATAGAAAAGGTAACAAAAATTTACTGATGGTTAAAATGCTCATTATCTGAGAATTCCAGATGATAGACTATGGAAGAGTTTATTGTATATACAAGGATCATGGATCCCTGTTACGGTCACAGTAATCTTTGCCTGTAAGCTGAAGACCTAATTATGGGTCTTTCTATAGTCCTCAAAAAGGAAAGAAAGGGATCCTGTATTAACCCACAGGAATGGGGTAGGTAGAAAAGTGGAGGAAGCTAACTTTGCCCCATAGAGGAGAGAGAGAGAAGAATACTGGGGAATCTGCAGGCCTTTGTAAGAGGGAGCAAGAACATAGAGGCAAAGAGGATGCATGTGTAACGCCAGAGGCACCACACCCACTGACAAGGGAGAATGATATCTCTGCTCAACAGCTTAGGCTGAGGGCCCGCTGATTTTTAGCTCACGTGGTAGAACACATGGCTTTAGCCACCAAGGTCACAGGTTCATTCCCTCCTACAGACAACCTGGGTCTGTTGGCCTTACACTTCTACTGAAGTGGGATGTGCTTCCTCCAAGACCAAGAATAAGGAACTTAAGTCTGAAGTCCGAAGTTTTGACCTGCCACAGTCTGCTAGTGTATTCTAGAGCCAGGAGGCTACTGAACTGATCTGTTAAGTGTCTCCACTGGGCCTACCATTCCTCATGCCGGCAAACCCCATGTTGACATTCTCCGAGTAGGAAGAAGAATGCTGATAAGTCTCAAAGGGCTGGTTACGTATGCATCCAGTGCTCCGAAGAATTAGTTTTGTTTAACTTTGTGATGTAATGTTTATATATTCTTGTGCTACACATCATAAGTATTATCATTAATAAAACTGATAGCGACAGCCTACTAAAAACTTGGCTGTTGAGATCTCCAAGCCTAGGGCGACCATATGCCCCTGTCCCATGGGACAGGGAGATAAGAGAGGGAGGGGTGGCTCCTCCTGGCTGTACCAAGCCCTGGGGAGCTGACGCTCCACCTCCCTCAGCACTGGGAAACCAGCAGCCATGGGCACTACCAGCCCCAGAGTGCCGGGGAAGCAGCAGTGGTGGGCACTCCCTGCCTGGAGCCCCAGGAAAGCAGCAGCCATGAGTGCTCCTGGCCTCGGAGCCCCAGGGAAGTGGCAGCCACAGGTGCTCCTGCCCCACCCCCAGCCTCCAAGGGCCTAAATACAGGACAATTAGTCCTTTATAAAAAATAAGTTGGGATCGTCCTGCCTAATACGGGACAGATGGTCACCTGAACCAAGCTCTCATATCACTGTACTGCTGCTCCTGGTATTTGACATGACCCTGTTTTTCAGACATGCTGAGAAACCAAAGTTTCTAGCAGAGACGATAGGTGAGGCAGCTGCTCAGTACCCCTGAAAACTCCAGCTGCCACCATTCACAAATTAGGACCTGCTTTCTAATAGAGATAAACTTCTCTTCAAAGGTACATTTTAGTAAATAACCGTGCTGAGGGGCAGTCTATGGGTGTCCAACCTTTCTCCCATCAGTGGAGAACTGTTAGGGCTCAAATTTATTTAAACTTATAAGTTTACTGTTTGGTGCTCATTTCAGTTTATTCTAGTTGGACTAACATTTATTCTTCCATAGCTGGTAACAGCTCTGGCTGCAAGAGGTGACTCTGAGGAGGGGATTCTGTCAAATGTGCACACCTAGACTCATTGACCCACCATGACAAGTTCAGTCACACATGTGTACACAGGAGTTCAGCACAATATCCATTTTTGTGATGAGACAGCCCAAATGTGCCAGGTTCTTATTTTGGTTATCTCAGGAAAGAAGGAACAATAATTTACATTCTTGTCTTCTGATTTATGTTAGTCATTTCAGTTTACACACCAAGGTTCTGATCTTGCAAACAAGTATACCAGTGCGTAGCTTTATTCTTATGAGCAGTCCTACTCACTTCAATGGAGTTATCAGCATGAGTAGAGTTAAGCACACACATAACCATTTACAAGGTCTGAGCCTTATTACATACTCCAGGACTGAAATAATATGGTTGCTGCAACCATGATTTGGGTTAAATGGCAGAGATACAGTCTGGGGAAGGAGACTGTAAATTACATAGCCTGCCTGCACTACAGCTGCTCACATCAGTGCTACCCAGACCCATGATACACTAGAGCAGGGGTCAGCAACCCCTAGCATGGGCGCCAAGAGTGGTATGCAAGCCGATTTTCATCAGCACACAAGGCAAGAAGCTCAGCCCTGCCCCTCCTCCCCCACACAGCTGGAAGCTCGCTCAAAGCCATGCCACTTATGGATTACGAAAAGACTGGCTAATGCTAACAAACACCACCTAAATGGTAAAGTTCTGCGTCTTAATTTATTTATTAAAGAAGCTGTTGTAAGTAGGACTATTAGCGACCTTAAAAAGTATCACCAGCACTCAGACCATACTTAGAGGTCAAAATGTCAAATTTCAGCACTCCACCTCAGGATGCTGACCCTCGTACTAGTGCATAAAGCCCCTAAAGACAGTCATGCCAAAAAACAGTTCATACCTGCATGTACATACACACTAAACACAAGCTACTACATCAGCATTAACAACTTCCACATTTCAGTGGTTGACTTTGTTGAACATCTCACCCTCACAAATGGGGTGTTTTTTCAGCCTATCATTTTTCATGGAGTTTGAGTCCTCTCTCAGTTTAGCTTTCTAAAAAAAATTGAAGCCTCCCACATTTTCTCTCAGAACTACATACATGTTCTGTTTTACACTTTCCTACATTGTACAGAGATCTGTTCCACATTCTGCCTCCTCATCACACTGAGCTGCCCAAGCCAAGAAGTAAGGTGACCAAGAAGTCAACTACAGCAGTAAGTAAGGGGAGTGCAGTAAGGGGAGCCAGGCCATTTTGTAAAGAGGTAGCAGTGGTGAAAATGCTGTTTCCTATTGCCTTGGGGCTGCTCTTTCCTAGAGAGACAGGAACCTGAAAGTCAGGAGTTAACCTAGGATGACAGGAAGCACTGAAATCTTTACAACTGGTACTGAACCATCTCAGCCAGAGAGCTATATTTCAGTGGGTACAGGCAGCCTGAGAGCCTGTGAGAGAGCAGGCACTGAATGCAACCACCTTCTAGGGTTGCCAGCCTTCCCAGTTTCCCTCATGCAGTGGGGTGGGAATGTGGTGCAACCAGCCCTTGGCACTGCTCAGAGCATGCCCTACCCCACCGCTGCCCCAGGGAGCCCTCAGAGCCTCCTGAAGCACAGCATGCACCATGCAGCACCAATGTATTGGCCCTGAGGCTCCAGCTGCCACTGCTCCTGCAGTAGCAGCAGCAGTGGCTGGGAGCCCCAGGCACTTTTGAATCACAGGGCAACTGCCCCTTTTGCCCCTGCCTCCCCCATTGACAAGCCTGGTTCTGTCATGTCCCTATAACTGAGCCTCCCAGAGCTGAGCTGGTTCAGCGTCTGTGTTATTCTACTGGGGGGGTTTACCCCAACTCTGCCTTTGTTGGGAGAAATCAGAGTTTCTCTCCCAGCAAGACAAGGTGGGGTGACCCAGAGGGCAGTTAGACAGACTGAGTGGTGTGATCAGCACACCTGACACGGTGCTGTCAAGGGGACCTCTGTGATCCACCCCACTGCGTATACATTTAGGTATAGTAAAATGTGTATTGTTTTCTTGTGTCCACCTTACTAAGCAATGCTGATGGCTTTATATCTGTGCCCTGATCTCTCCATTACTGACTAATCCCCCAGGCTACGTCTACACTAGCCAAAAACTTCGAAATGGCCACGCAAATGTCCATTTCAAAGTTTACTAATGAAGCGCTGAAATACATATTCAGCGCTTCATTAGCATGCGGGCGGCCGCGGCACTTCGAAATTGACGCGGCTTGCCGCCGCGCGGCTCGTCCAGACGGGGCTCCTTTTCAAAAGGACCCTGGCTACTTCGAAGTCCCTTATTCCTATGAGCAGATGGGAATAAGGGGACTTCGAAGTAGGCGGGGACCTTTCGAAAAGGAGCCCTGTAAGGACGAGCCGTGCGGCAGCGAGCCGCGTCAATTTCAAAGTGCCACGGCTGCCCGCATGCTAATGAGGCGCTGAATATGTATTTCAGCGCTTCATTAGTAAACTTCAAAATGGACATTTGCGTGGCCATTTCGAAGTTTTTGGCTCGTGTAGACACAGTTCCAATGTGTGTCTCATCTCCAAACTTTATCAATGATTATTTTATGTTTTCTTCCAGATCCATAAAGTGGGGCCAGTTGAGGAAGTATTTGACTTTAAGCCAGGCTGTTGGGTAGCAGAAGATAGGTGGGTGTGCTGAAAGTGAGGAACAGTGGTTAATGCTATTCTGGTTTGCCAAAGGATGATCCACCCCTCTCCCATCAAGACCCCACAGAATGCTGAAAACATCACCAGATCTGGACAACTACTGCACACAGACAAGCCCTGTAAGAATTCAGCAACCAGGCGTCAAAGCATGCTGTAAGGCAGTCTATGACCAAACTGCATGTAAAACATGCTGTATGTCAGCCTCAATATGCCAATAGCATGATAGTAGAGCCTGAAAAATTTCAGCGTTCTAAAGCTCACGTGACATATGAAGGACCCATCTGATGGGGGCCACTATTCACCCAGTGAGAGTGATATCTCTTGGAGGTTCTATGGATTAGCTCTGCCAGATGAATGGCCCTTATAGCAGTTAAACTCCACCACTCACTCTCCTCCTTCCTCTGCAGCCGCTCTCATTTCAGCCTGGTCATTACCCACTTTCCCCTTCCATGCCAGTCAGTGTCTCTTCTTGTCAGTAGTCTCCATTCACGACCCCACGTGGCTGACAGAGAAACCCAGGTCCATCCTCCACTCTAGGATCCAGCTCAGGAAATCTCTATTCCAGTGCTTCTTAAACTTTTTGAGACCATGAACAACCAAACAATAATATTTTTATGCAGAACACCATGAAAATTTTCTTCAAAAATTGTCAGGTAAAAAAAAACCAGCAACATCTACAGCAAAAACAAAAGGAAATAATTTATTCAGGTATCACAGCCATGAAGAAGTAACATTGTATCTGCTTTTGATAACAGAAAATATATGTACCATCCATGTATGATGTCAAAAAAGCATCAGACACTCGTGCACACCTGTGAGTTGTTCACAGAATGCCAGTGTTCCACAGAACATAGTTTTAGAAGCACTGCCATAATCAACAGCCAAGGTCTACTCCCTGCTGCCTTTCCCTGAGACCTTCACCACCTACAGGCTCTCCCTATTCTGCTGGCTTGCCAGCCCCAAACTCCCTCTTCTCAGGGAGTAGCCACAGGCTACCCACCTCGGTCACCCCCAGCCACAGGGAGTGACTGCATACTACATCAGTGTAGCTCCATTCTGCTTCCACCTTCCTAGTTTTATAAACCCAGCCCAGCCCCTTCCCCAGCAGGGTTTCATCAGCCAGCTACACCTCAGCATTCCGTGGCTTTGCCCCATGGGCAGCCTATCAGTTAAACTGACTCGTCTTACACCTTATGGTCTCCTGTGGGTTGGACGGCCCATCAGAGATCCTTAAGCCTGATACAACGCCCCACCAATCTCTCGTGATTTCTTCCAGGTTGGGAAAGATGAACAAAGCTGTTTTCTATTCCCTACAGTATCTTTGGTGAGTGCAGAGGTGAAAGTAAGGGGGTACTCCCCGGTGTGCATTCCAGCAAGAGCTGGCCCAGGCACGCTCCTGAGAGCCAGTGTGGAATTGACCTCTGGAGGTATTTGCTACCTAGGGTGCACTAAGCATATTCAGTAACTCTCCTGGGCTATGTCTACACATGCACGCTACATCGAAATAGCTTATTTCAATGTAGCGACATCGAAATAAACTATTTCGATGAATAATGTCTACACGTCCTCCAGGGCTGGTGCCATCAACGTTCAATGTCGACGTTGGGCAGCACCACATTGAAATAGGCGCTGCGAGGGAACATCTACACGCCAAAGTAGCACACATCGAAATAAGGGTGCCAGGCACAGCTGCAGACAGGGTCACAGGGAGGACTCAACAGCAAGCCGCTCCCTTAAATGGCCCCTCCCAGACACACTTGCACTAAACAGCACAAGATACACAGAGCTGACAACTAGGTGCAGACCCTGTGCATGCAGCATGGATCCCCAGCTGCAGCAGCAGCAGCAGCAGCCAGAAGCCCTGGGCTAAGGGCTGCTGCACACGGTGACCATAGAGCCCCGCAGGGGCTGGAGAGAGAGCGTCTCTCAACCCCTCAGCTGATGGCCGCCATGGAGAACCCCACTATTTCGATGCTGCGGGACGCGGATCGTCTACATGTTCCCTACTTCAACGTTGAACGTCGAAGTAGGGCGCTATTCCCATCCCCTCATGGGGTTAGCAACTTCGACGTCTCGCCGCTTAACGTCGAAGTTAACTTCGAAATAGCACCCAACACATGTAGCCGTGACGGGCACTATTTCGAAGTTGATGCTGCTACTTCGAAGTAGCGTGCATGTGTAGACGCGGCTCTGAAGACACAACCCCTCAGCAGCAGCAGCGAAAGGTAACCCAGCCCCAGAGTCACTCTGCTCTCTCCCTCCACCACTAGCCCCCTGCCCTGACTCCCCCACATGCCCCCATCCTGCCCTGACTCCTTCACCCCACTCTCTGTCCGCCACCCCACACTTTACAGATTCTGTCTTATCACAGCTCCCCTGCACCATACCATGAGGCCCTCCCCCACGTGGCCAGGGGGGTGGGGCAAGTATATGATAGGATAGTATCTGTAAGAAATTTAAATTACTTTCACCCCTGTGAGGGGGGTAGATTTTTCTCCTTATTGATGTTTTGACGTGGCTGCCAAAGAAAATCTTTGAATCTTCTAACGAGCTCTTTTTGGCTGTGGCTACGCTGCCCCTCCCTTTCAGAAGGGGCATGCAAATGCAGCCAATTGGAAATGCAAATGAGACGTGGATTTAAATATCTCGTTCCTCGGTTGCATACTTGCACAGGATGTCAATTCCGGAAGAGCTGATTTTGAGAGCCAAAACAGCCACGTAGATGGGGCTCATGCCAAAGAAAACCCCGCTTTTGAGAGCACCTTCTTCCTAATTTTTTTTCAAGAGGAAAGGCGCTTTTGAAAGCAGGGTTTCCCTTCAATGAACCCCGTCTACACAGCTGTTTTGACTTTTGAAATCACCTCTTCTGGAATCAAGATCCCACCCTAGTATTCAAATGAGGTGTGAGATATTTAAATCCATACCTCATTTGCACTTCTGATTAGCTGTATTTGCATGCCACTTCCAAAAGAGAGGGACAGTGTAGCCACGGCCTTTGTAAGAGCTAAAAAGCTACCCTTACACATACACCACAGAAGGAGGCAGCATAGAACTACACCCTGTTGCTGCTACCACTTGTTTCTAGATGGCTTAACAATAGAGCAAAAATATGCCACCCCATTTTGGCATAATGAGTCACAATGAGTTCTGACCACACAGAGTTGGCCTAGCCAACCATGGAACCAATACCACATGTCTTTTGTGATAAATCATAGCCAATCTGACATGAAATTGAACAAAGGAATGCCAAAAGTTCTACACAGAAATGTTGTCAAGCTTCCCATTTTTAACACTATTGCATTAATCTGTAGGCATTTTGCAAAATAAAAATGAGTGATTTCAATTTCTGATGCAAAAGTATTACATGTAACTCACCTAGCTCTATTCTGAACTAATGTTATGACTGACTTTATACCTGTTTATAAGGTGCCAGTTTGAAAGCAAAAAAAGATATTGGACAAATAAATGGTCATAATCACTGAGGATTGTAAATTTATTTTGTTTTCAGGCTTCTTTGGGATTATCACAAACAATAGAGTCATAAGAAACTATGAAGAGCAGTTCATTGGGAAGGTAGTTCTTCCAAAGGAGAACCTAACTAGCTGGGAAATGGCATAACCTTGGTTTTTTTATGTATTTATTTTAACTGTTTTCACAGCTCAGCAAAATCATTTAATTGATAGCTGTCCCGGCCTTTCAGTTGGTCACCTCCCAGTGAGGGAAGTCCCGGCTGACAGGGCTGTTCCAATGAAATCAGATTCCTCTTTAAAGGACTCCATTAAACTAGGCCAGATTCTCTTATTGAGCTGACCTCCCCTGCATCACTCATCACTGTCAGCATTAGGAGCTGTGTCAACATCTACAGCAGCAGCAGAATCTTGCAAATGAAAAACTCTCATTGTTTTCTTGAAGATGTTAGCTCTATATTCAGCATGCAGAGATTTATTTCTTAGTCACAGAGAGGTAGCTGTGTTAGTCTGTATCTTCACAAAACAAAAAAGCAGTCCTGTAGCACCTTAAAGACTAACAATATAATGTATTAGGTGATGAGCTTTCATGGGATAGACTCACTTCTGATCTGGAAAATCCTGATAAATAGAAACTGAGACAAAAACTGTGTCTACACGTGAGCGCCCTTTCGAAAGGGTGAAAATCAGAGTTCCGTGGTTAAAATAGCGGCTGCCAAAAGGGAGCACCCGCCGCCATTATCAGATCAGTATTTCAATCCGCTCTTTCGAAGTGCCGCCGCAGGTCTTTCAAAAGAGAGCGTCCACACAGCTCCAAGCCCTCTTTCGAAAGAACGGAGGCAGGAAACGCTGTGGACAGGGTCACACGGCTGACAAGCCCTTCCTGGGCTGCAGCCAGCCATCCCCTTTAAAGGGCCCCTCCCTCCACCCTCCTCTCTGCACGAGCCGAGTGCTGCCCAGCCTTTCCCAGACCACCCGTGCCCACGATGGAGGCACAGTAACAGCTCCTGCAGGAGGACGTTCTCATTATGGACGCTCGGCTGGCAGTGCTGTGAACCCTTGCCGCAGCTGCACCCAATCTGTTCGGGTGGCTGGGCGGTCCCCCTGGGGCTGTGGGGCTCCCCCACTTGGGGTACTGCTGGGCACCCCTCCCCAGGTGCTCCGACGCTTCTGGACCCACCCCAGCAGCACCGACTGCCGGGAGCGCCTGGTGCTATGGGAGTGGGGCGAGGAAAGGTGTCTGTGGAACTTCTGCATGTCGAGGCAGAACTTCGACAAGACCTGCCACTGGCTCGCCCCCGCACTCTGGCACCACCACACCTGCATGCAGCCAGCTCTCACCCTGGAGAAATGGGTCATGATCACCATCTGGAAGGTGGCCACCCCGGACTCCTACCACTCCGTGGGACAGCAGTTCGGGGTGGGCAAGGCCACCATCGGGGCTGTACTTATGGAGGTAAGGTGGGGCTGGGTCACGCATTCCCTCATGGGTGGGTGAGGGGGCTGGGGCAAGGGGAACCCACTGCTGCAAAGGGCCAGATGGGAGTGGGGTAGAGGGCTGGCTGGGGCGGAGGCCAGATAGGAGGGGGGCAAGTGGCTGGACGGGGCAGGGGCCGGATGGGAGGGGGGCAAAATGGGCCTGAGGTAGGGGGAGACGGCCTGCCACCTGCACTAGAGCACATGTCCCTCTCCCCTACTTGCTCCATAGGGTTGTCTGCCTGGGGGATCCGGACAACGCTGTCGCCAGCTTCCAGACCTGGGCTTTCTGAACTGCATCAGTGCTTTGCATGGCACACACGTCCCCATCCGTGCCCCGCCACACAGCACTGGCCAGTACGTCAACAGGAAGGGCTACCGTTCAGTGGTGCTCCAGGCCCTGGTGGACCCGAGGAGCCAGTTCACCAACATCTATGTGGGCTGGGCCGGCTGTCCCCACAATGCTCAGGTCTTCCGGAACTCCAGCCTCTGCTGGTGCATGGAGGCCGGCACCTTCAGCCCCCAGAAGGAGATCCCGGTGGTGGAGGACATCACCATGCCACTCTGCATGGTGGCAGATGCAGCGTACCCCCTGCAGCCGTAGTTCCTGAGGCCATACGTGGGACACCTCGACCCTACCCAGCAGGCATTCAATCGGTGCCTCAACCATGCTCACAATGTCCTGGAGCAGGCCTTCAGGTGCCTAACGGGGCAGTGGAAGTGCCTCCACACACGGCTGGAGGTTGGGGTCCTGAACGTGCCCCAAGTGGTGGGCGCCTGTTGCGTCCTCCACAATGTTGTGGAGGGAAAGGGGGACACCTATGTCCCCAGGGGAGGGGGCCATCCGGCCTGTGCCAACTATGAGCAGCCAGGCACCGCCCCCATCCACCAGGCCCACTGAGACGGCCACCACATCAGGGAGGCCCTCAGGCAGGCCTTTGCTGACAGCGACCTCTGACCCACATGCACAACCACATCCCACGCACATCTGCCACCCACTGTCCCCGCTCCCCCATCCTCACCCCCATCAGCACCGCACCCACACATCCACCACCCACCATCCCCCTGAGGAGCACAGCATGGAGTGGTGAACAGTAAAATAAACATTTATCTACACAATTTGGTTAACTGTGTACAGCAGGTGGGAACCTAACTTGGAGCGGGGCAGGCGGCTCATTCCGGGGCAGGGGTGGTGGGCTGCAAGCCCCTGGAGCCCCTGCCTCCCCAGGTATGGGGTCCCTGGCAGGGCGGAGAGGGTGTGGGGAACACCAGTAGGTAATGCCAGCGAGTGGGCCTGGTGGGGCAGAGGGCGCAGGCTCAGTGGGGACAGAGGGGGCAGGCTCAGAGGGGCCGGAGGGGGTGGGCTCAGCAGGGGTGGAGGGTGGAGGCTCAGTGGGGCTGGAGGGATGGGCTCAGTGGGGGGAGCTGCTGGGGTGGCAGCATAAGGTGGGCAACGTTGGCCGCATGGTCCTGGAGGGTGTGGCCAATGCCCTTCAGGGTGGTCAGCAGCCTCTCCCAGGCTGCCTTCCACCACTGCTTCTCAGCCTGGGTGAGCCACAGGTGCTGTACGGCTACCTCGGCCTGGTGCTGGCTGGCTGGATCCTCCTCGGCCCGGCGGGGGCCCTCTGGCCACAACCCCAATGGCGCGCCATGTGGGGTGGTGTCCAGGCACCTCCAAGGGCTGCAGGGGGGCTCTCAGGGACAAGGGAAGGTGCAGGGCTCTCCCGGCCCATGGATAGTGCGGCTGTGTGGAGACGAGGAGAGCATTTCAGTAATGTGCCCTGGAGAGAGGGGACCTCGCTGTGGCCCACTCGCCTGAGCCCACCTCATGGGGCTCACGCCCCCCCAAAAAGAAACTGGCCCCTCCGAAGGGTCACCAACCTGCCCTCCATGGGCTAGGCCTCTTGGCATGGGGGTGTATCCAGGGGTGTCTCATGCAGGTGGCTCTTCCTGGCCTGTGGTGTGCAGGCCCCAGGTGCTTTCTGGCACTGACCAGCCGCCACCCTTGCACGGCTTGCGGCGCTGTCCACTGAAGGTGGGTGCTGGGCATTGCTGGTAGGCCACCCCAGGGTGTCACATCCCATGTGCGGTGTGGCCTGTGTGTGGCCTGGGACCACTGCTCCTGTGTGTGGGAGACTAGCCTTTGTGTCACCCCCACCCTGTGCAGCAGGTGTACGCCCCTCCCTGTATGTACCGGAGGGTCCCTCGATGACGTCCTGGGATATCCGGCTCCCAGTTGCCCGGCTGGAGCAGCGGGAGGTGATGACAATGGTGAGGTCCCCCTCCTCACTCGACCACTCCGTGATCCCCTCACCCTCCTGGGTCCCCGGTCCAAGCTGCTCCTCCTCCTCCAGCTGCAGCTCCTTGGCTGAGGTGTCCAGGAACGACAGCGGTGGGGAGCTATCCTAGGGCCCCAGGATGCCCCGGAGCTCCCGAAAGAAGGAGCATGTGGCTGGAGCAGCCCTGGAGCGGCTGGCCTGGTCCCTGGCCCAGGCATAGCCCTGCTGCGTCTCCTTGACCTTGGAGCGTACCTGGTCTGGAGGCCCTGAGCCAGGCGGCCAAAGGCAGCAGCATTGTGCCGCTTGACCCACATCTGGTACAGGACCTCCTCGTCCTTCCACAGGCTGAGGAGGTCCCACAGCTCCCGCTCTGGCCAGGAGGGAGGCCTTTATTTTTCTCCCCCTGAGAGCCCTGTGAGCCCTGCGGGGGCTTGGAAGGGGGGCCGTGGGGCTTGCGGGGGGGCAGGCTGCTGGCCATGCTGCTGTGGCGCTGGAGCGTAGGACTGGAGCATGTGCAGAGGCTGCTCCTAGCGTGCTCTCAGCTTCCTGCCACGGGTTTCCTGCGTGCATGCAGCTTTAAGGCAGCCAGACGCAGGGACTGTAAAGCCCCGCTGCTGCCGGCTGGAGCGGCCCTGCGCTCCAGCTGACCAGCACCATGGCAGACCCGTATTTTGAACCTACACAGGCACTCTCTCGATTCAGTATTTCGAAAGGGGCGGATCGTCCTGATCTAGGATCGGGGTTCAGATTTCAACATCCGCGCTCCATTCTTTCAATTTCCTTTTGAAAGACGGCGTTACGCGTGTGGACGCTCCTCCCGCTCTTTCGAAACAGGGCCACTTGTTTCGATGTTTTGCACATGTGTAAACAAAGCTCTAGAGAACTTGACAGAAAGGTAGAAAAAATTAAATAAAAACTGATGAATCAGCTACGTAGAACTGAAGGAGGGGTGGGGTGACAAGGGGGAAGAAAAATAATTGCTGCAAGAGTCTGTTAGTTCAATGGGCTCCCTGGGATCAGTGCAAACATCAAAGGTGGGGAAACTGTCCTTGTACTGCATAAAGTAATTGATACCTTTGACGAGCCAGAGGTGAAAAGTGTCAAACTTGAAAATGAGCTTCAATTCAGACGTCTCCCTTTGTAATCTGGTGTTAAAGTCTCTTTGTTTTAGAATGCAGACTTTTAAGTTTTGAATGCTATGACCTGCTCCACTGAAATGCTCACTGACAGGTTTATTGTATTCGGATTCCTAATGTCTGATTTGTGTCCACTCATTCTTTGGCATAGTGATTGTCCAGTTGGCCCAATATACACAGCAGAGGGGCATTGCTGGCACATGATGGCATGTCACGTTGGTGGAAGTGCAGGAATATGAGCCCCGATCATGTGAGTGATGTGGTTAGGTCCAGTGATGGTGTCTCCAGTTTAAACATGTGGACAGGGCTGGCAACGCGGTTTGTTGCAAGGAAAAATTCCAGGATTAGTATTTCTGTGGTGTGGTGTGTGGTTGCTAGTGAGAATTTCCCTGAGGTTGTAGAAAAGTACAGGTCTCTCACCCCGGGCCTGTGAGATTGCAGCATCATGTTCCAGTACAGGTTGTAGATTGTCGATAATCCACTGGAGGACCTTGAATTGGTGGCTACAGGTGATGACAAATGGTGTTCTGTTATTAAACTTCTTGGGTCTGTCTAGAAGTAGCTGGTTTCTGGGTATTTGTCTGGCCCTGTCAATCTGAATTTTTTACTTCACCTGGTGGGTAAGTTTTATGAACACCTGGTAGAGATCTTGGGGGTTTTTGGTAGGATTGAAGCAGATGTGGTTGTATCTCAGGGCCTTACAAATAAACAAAACCTTTATGGCACTACACAGCCAGCTCAGAAGCTCTACTCATGATTTCACTAAGATTCAGTCCTTTGTGAAAGGAGCCACATTGGTCTGTTGAAGAGCTTTATGGAGAAACACAAATGCTGCTGGTGCTGGAAGTGGAAAACCCCATTTTCCCTTTATCATGTGAGCCCCTAACTTCAGACAGAGACACAATGAGCGCACTACTGAGGGAGCGTTACCAAAGGCAACACTAAACTGCTCTTCTGAAGTGTTAACACAGCTACTTCCAGAGAACGGTATGCTTTTCAAACAAATTAACTTTTCAAAAGTGAATTTTTGAAGAAAATATTTTGATTCCCTTCCCCCAACCATTTTAACTTTTGACAAAACAATTCTCCGTTTTGTTTGGTTGGTTGGTTGGTTGCTCATCCAGGTTTTGATTTTTTTCCCACTGAAATTTTGAAGACTTGACTTGTTACATGATAAGGATTTCAAAGTCAAAATTTATTTTTGAAAGTTCCTACTTTTGATTCAGAAGTCTTCCAGATGCTGTACTGCAGCAGGAAAGCATTATCTCTCAGCTACTCATTATTTTCATAATTTATTTTTTCATTAGTAAATAAAAAGCATAATGTCCATTGACGCAACAACCACTAATATATTTGTGATTAATATGAGACATGAGGAAATATGTAAGTGTGCTTTTGTAACAGAAAAGCATTTGCTTACCCTCATTCGTCCTAGAGGCCTGAGTTCAGCAAAGCGCTTAAACACATGCTTAACCTTAAACACATATTTAAGACTTATATGCTTAAGTGCTCTTCTGAATCAGAACCAAAGAATTTAGCCCTTCCCCAGGTAGTCACAGATATAGGGATAAAATGTAAAAGGCTATAGTATGCTGTGGGTTTTCCCCCATGTTTTCAGTGGGAAGTCCTGCTTTTCAAAAATAAACAAATATGGCTTGTAACCCCTAGGATGATAAATCTGCAATTATCTTCTCAGGATTTTTAATATTTATTAGGAGCGAGGATATAAAATTCACTGTATGACCTGAAGTCACCATTGGTATGCGTTTTATTACTATTTTCATGATCTTCCACTACACAGTTATAATTCTGGTAAACACCATTTTAAAAAAGAACCTGTTGTACTCTCTATCAAATGCCATACGCACTTGTGGTGCTACATACGCATGTTAAGCAATGAAAACCATCCTTTATCCCTCCCCAGTGATGGGTACTTGGAAAAGCCAGTGCTATGAAACAAAGGCAACTTAAAAAAAAGGGATGGGCCCACCTAACCAAGAAGTTACTGATACATCCTCTTAATTTTAATTCTGGTTTAGCTTAATTTATTTTATGTCTCTTAGATAATATTTTGTGTCTATACCAAAATATACGCTGCAGTATCAAGGGCATTTTCAATGTTAGGGAGCTATCTGACTATAAATAAGGAAATCTCATTATAAAGAGCTGTTGCAAATCCATACCAGCCAGAGAATGACAAAAAAGTCATCGCTTTTATGCTAATTTGATTCAGATTCTATTTTTAGAGTGTATTAGTCTCCTAAAATACGCCACTAACCATCATTTTATTCTTGTACATGCTGTACCGTGGGGGGAAAAAGGCTTTGGGAGGCTTTAAACTTGCCTCTAAGCAAAATATGATGCAGTTTGGGAAAGAAGGGACTGACACATGTTGAAATAATTAAAGCAGAGCTACCATTAAGTGCCAGAGGTAACTGCCAAAAAACAATGTAATTTTCAAGCTGGCTTTAGGGGCTACATTCACCACCCCATTATGAGACTGAGTATTCTCCTTTTGGATGGCTACAGAGAAACCTGTAAGAAAATTATTAGTTGTACACTAGAGCATGTCGGTCACGAACAAAGTGTTATGGTAGTCCAGCTGCTTGAATCATCTCACACAAACCTGAACAAAACACACATGCCAAATTACTTAAACAACAACTTGTTTGCCTGCCAGCTCCTTGTATCTGCCAGGAGGCCGCTGAAGCATTCAGTGACAGAGCTGAGAGTTCAGAAACCATCTCTCCTGTGTACCCAGTGCTCCCACTGCTAGCACAGTGTGGTGGAGAAGTAAACAAGCTGCTTCATTTGCATACAAAAGGTTGAGGAATTGGTGGCCAAGTGTCTCAGAGGGGTAGCCGGGTTAGTCTGTAGCTTGACATAAAACAAGCAGCCTTGTTGCACCTTAAAGAGTACAAACGCAGAGGTCAACAACCCCCGGGCATGGATGCCAAGAGTGGCCCCGGAGCCAATTTTCATCAGCATGCGAGGTGGGAGCTCAGTCCCAGCCCTCTTCCCCCATTGCAGCCTGGGATTAACAAAAGACCAGTGAATGCTGCCAATCACCACCTAAATGGTAAAGCTCTGCATCTTTGTTTATTTATTAATGAAACTGTTGTAAAGTAGGATTACAGTAAAGTCTCTTTATCCAGTATTTGTTCAACTGGATCTCTCAAGTAACGGGCACAAGCATGATGCCACATCCTGTCTGAGAGCAGGACTGAGCACAGGAGCAGCACCCTGCTCCTTGGGGGGCCAGCCCACTTAGCACTCACTGTGCCTCCCTTCAGCCTGCTGGAAGGGCTCCCATTCCTGGGGCTGCCAGCTTTTCCCGTTCTGGTGAGTTCCCAGGGATGGAGCTCTTGGTGGGGCTCAGCTCCCTGATGGCTCTTGGTCCCTAGAATCTCCTGGCCCTGGAGCTGCTGGGTTTCCTTGGCCCCGGCTGGGTCCCCAGGGCTGGAGCTGCAGGCTCTCATCCCCAGGGCTGTGAGTGGAGATCCATTCCCCAGCAGAGTTCCCCCAGCCCCGGTGCTGATGGGGTTCTCCTGACCCTGGC
The DNA here is from genome assembly GCF_033958435.1 of Carettochelys insculpta. NCBI lineage: Eukaryota > Metazoa > Chordata > Testudines > Carettochelyidae > Carettochelys > Carettochelys insculpta. The sequence goes on from NC_134137.1 coordinate 146,096,937, forward strand.
TGGGTCCCCAGGGCTGGAGCTGCTGGCAGAGCCCTGCACCCCTGCCAGCTTTCAGCACAGGGGTTACCAGGGATCCCCGGCCCTGACCTCCTTCCAGCCCCGGAGCTGCCAGAGGACCTCTGTGCCCCGATGGAGCTCCCCGGCCCCTGGATCTGCCAGCTCTCAGTCCCGGAGCTGCCGGTGGACCTCCACTCCCTGGCGGACTTCCCCTGTCCCCAGGACTGCCAGAGTTGCCCAGCCCTGGCTGATTCTGTGGGCTCCATGCCCCTGCCACCTCTCAGCCCTGGGGTTTCCAGGGTTCCCCAGCTGACTCCCAGCCCTAGGGCTGCCAGCAGAGCTGCATGCCCATTGCAGTTCTTCCAGCCCTGTCCAGCTCCCCAGGGGTGGAGCTGGCAGTGGGGCTCTGCACTCCAGCCGGCTCCCAGCAGTGGGGCTGGTGGAGCCCCTCACCCCTGGCTAGGGTTCCAGCAGCCGGCAGTGCTGGTGGAGCTCCACGTCCCAGCCTGCTCTCAGCTACAGGGCTGGCAGGGTCCCCGCCCCCCTACCAGGGATCCCAACGCTGCTCTCTATCATCTGGCATTTTTGATCTAGCAACCTCCCAGTCCCAGGGTTGCCAGATATAGAAGAGTTTACTGCATTAGTGACTTTAAAAAAGTATCACCGGCACTCGGACTGTACATAGAGGTCAAACAGTCTAACCTGAGCACTCTTCCTTGGAAAAGTTGCTGACCCCCAGACTAACATTTTATTTATTAGGTAATGAGTTTTTGTGGGTAAGACCCACTTTTGAGAATAAGAGCAGAAAGGAACCAGGGTGGGGTGAAGTTGGATAGGCATGGATGGGCAGAAGGCAGGAGCCGGGGTCAGGGAGGTGGATAAAATCAGAGGGCGAGACAGCAGGAGTGTGGGCTGGGAGGAGATGAAGAGGATCAGGTGGGGCCATGAACAGAGTGAAGCTGCAGGAAAATCTTTAACCATTAGACCACACTCCTCTACAAAATCTAGAATGGAATCCAAAAGTCCTGAAACGTTATACTCCCCAGCTGTGGTCAAATACCTGTGAACTCACTGGCACTGGGTGTGTCTCCTCCCTACAGAGGATAACATTCCAGTACTGGTACCAGTCATTTCTGTTAACTCAAGTCAAAGACGTTTGTGCTGTGGACCAAAGATCACATCTTTACTGATGACCCATGTGAGGGCCAATATTGTTCCACATACTGGAATCCGTATTTTCTCTCTTTTAAAAATTAGGAAATTACTTCATAGAAACTACACTAAATATGTTAACAAAACAAAAAGCAGTCAAGTAGCACTTTAAAGACTAGCAAAATAGTTTATTAGGTGAGCTTTCGTGGGACAGACCCACTTCGAAGTGGGTCTGTCCCACGAAGGCTCACCTAATAAACTATTTTGCTAGTCTTTAAAGTGCTACTTGACTGCTTTTTGTTTTGATAGTGTATAGACTAGCAGGGCTCCCTCTCTGTTACTAAATATGTTAAGGTTGCAAAATCACGCACTTAAAAGTTGAGAAATGCTAGACTTCATGTGCAGCCTTAATTAACTCCCTTGTGACTATGTCAGATAGAGAGCTGGAGTCCATCTAAAAGTAGTTGGGAACTTTTTAATGAACATGCATTTCATAAAACTTTTCCCTGATGGACTAGCCAATGTGCTATGAACACTCACCTGAGCAGCGGAACACAGTTGAAGTCTCCCTGATTCAGACCCCAGAGTTAAACTTCGGTCTCCCACATACCAGCTGAGTGTTCTAACCACTGGGCTGTTGGGTATTCTGGGAGCTGGTGTTCATGGTCTTCTCCCTCACCCCTAAAATGTTTTGAAAGGCCTTGACTTCTTTCAGCCTCAAATAATATGAACAAAATAATGGCGATGGCTGCACATTCAATGAAGAGAAAAAATATGAATGCCAACCCAGTCACTCAATGAGGCAGAGGTCCTGTGGAGGAAAAACAAGCAAGTGATTGTGTGATAAAAGACTATCATAATGATTCAATACAAAGGGGCTGAATTAGGGTTGCAAAGGTGGCCTTGATTCAGGCATTTCCTAACTTTTGAGTCCTTTAGTTAATGCTCTTTGATGTTTTGATGTCTTTTTTGGGTATAAATATATATAATTAACACCAGGAGTATTTACCCAAAGCCCCAGGGGAAAACCCAAGAAAGCAGTGGGTATTCTTCTATATAGAAATCCCACGTAAGGGACTGTGCTGATTTGATTACAATGCAGTAATGTCTATTTTTTCTTCTTTAGCAGATGGAGTGAAAATGTAATAAATTTATAAACCCATGAAAACTTCTGTAGTCATTATCTACACCAGTGTTTCCCAAAGGGTGTTCTGAAGAACCCCAGGATTCCACAAAGTGAACATAATGGTTCCGTAAGAAAATTTCATTACAACAACATTTTATTATTTTTAAAATAATAATTCATATTTAAGCATTTATGAATTTTATTAAAAACAATTTTCATTTGTGTTTGCCCCAGTAAGTGTTCCTGTGTAATGCCAGCTTAGCCAGAGAGCGGGGACAATGAGGTCACTACTCAGCAAGTGGTGGGATCACCTGTTACTACTGTAAATCCCTATACTCACTCTCGGGGAGCATGGACTATTTTGATGTGGCTTATATCAGGAATATTCAGCTTCATCCCAATGTGCAATTTGTCAGTTGTTACCCTTCACCAGCACATACTTCTGCGAAACTGGATTCTGGAATTATGCAGCAACAAAATGAAACATGGAAATCGACTGAATGCTGCGCCAGATACGTGAATCCAACTTTCCAGGATTAAACCAAATGTAAAAAGAATTTGCCAAGAAAAGAAGAAAAAACATTCTTTGCATTGAAAACTACCAATAGCGCATATTAGATTTGAACTTTATTTTTCTACACATTAAATGTGATTTTTAAGTATGTGATATTAAACTAAATGTTGATGTCATGACCTTGTTTAGCATTTTGAATAGTAACAGAGAGGAAGCCGTGCTAGTCTATACACTGTCAAACAAAAAGCAGTCAAGTAGCACTTTAAAGACTAGCAAAATCAGAGAGTGGATTTGCTCACCTTGATTATCTTTTTCTGATTTGTCTTCCTTGCTTACTGTTTTTGGTTCTCTGTGTCTTAAATATTGAGTCTGTTCTGGCCTGGCTGTGGTCTGAAGAAGTGGGTCTGTCCCATGAAAGCTCACCTAATAAACTATTTTGCTGGTCTTTAAAGTGCTACTTGACTGCTTTTTGTTTTGTTTAGCATTTGTGTGTTACTTACTTATTTGTGGTTTACTTGTTCAGCTCCATACATAAATAAGGGGTTCCGCAAAATTCTTTTGAGTTGAAAAGGGTTCTGTGGCCCATATAAAGTTGGGAAATGCTGATATAGCCAACTAAAGCCTGATCCTGTAACCCTGACTCATATGAGTAGACCTCCCCTGCACTAGTTGCTTTCAGTGAAACTGCTCAGGTGAGTCAGAGTGACAGAATTCCCACTCCCATTCCAATTCTGCCTCCTCCCATTCCTACTCCACTCTACCTCCAAAACACTACTGTGGATTTCCTCTAGTCTGTCAAACCCTGACTAGATATGTTAATTTATGTTAACTTGTTAAGCTTTTTCTCACTGGTTCACCAGCAAAAACTCATACTACTCAGTGGCAGGTTAGCCACTCAGTCTATGGGGCCCATGCCCAGAGGCTCTGGAGCCCTCAGTGGGTGGGGAAAGCCCCTGCACCTGGCCAGGCTGGGGAAACCTCCATGACCCCAGACCCTGCTCCATGATGGCAGAGCTGGGCATGGCAGTAGAGGACGACTCCAGTGATCCTGAGCCCCATTCTTGGAAGCAGCCAAAGGACAGCAGGGGAGCCTTGAGTGTCCCCAACCTCATCCCTTGCTGAATCCAGGAGATAGTAAGAGAAGCCCCAGCATCAGGCTTCTTGATGTAGACCCCAGGATTGGAGGAACTCTCATTACCTGCTGCAGTCTCAGTCTCAGGGTTGTGAGAGCTCTCACTCCTCGCTATGCCCTCAGGTAGACAGAGCTTCTCTGATCTTGGGGGGTACAGTGTGTGGGTGCGTGGAATGGAGGGTTCTGGACAGAACAGGAATGGAGACCAGGAGAATGGGGCACAATGTCAGCACGACCACAGGTAGAATGGGGGGAGGAGTCTCCCCATTTGCTCTAACCCAAGACTCTGGGACACTTTAATCTACCTCTGATAGTGACGCATAGTGCCTGTGTGTGTCTCTTCTGGTGGCTTCAATGAGATCAATCAGCAGGAAAATGTGTAATCCAACAACACAGTTGTGGTTCAGGATATGTTAACACTCCTTAGTGGCTAAATGCAAGAGCCCATGTAAGTGAGTCTATAAAAGACATTTGTATGAAAGACTAAAAATGCCATTTTTAGATTACTTTCTTAATTAGCAAATACACTATGTGAATAATTCATGAAGTGACCAAAACATGTCCTTACTCTAATAATAGAAGAGAAAACTACAGCTGGCAAATGAAGAAACAATTAAGTCAGTGTTTTATAGAACTCCAAATCAGTGCCAAAACAAATATTCAGATAAAAGAACAGTTTCCACTCCCTGCTTCCTTGTGTTTTATTGGCTGATGACAAATATTTTTGGAAAACAAATTACCAAAAAATATGTCTGTTGTATATTTGCACTTAATCACTTTTTTTGAGGTAGCTACAAATTGCCAGAGAAAAGACTCCAGTATTATTCTCCCACAAGCAATCCATTAAAAATAAAGACCACTGCATGCATAGGTCACATGAGGAAAAGGTGGTAAATTCTGTTGTATAGGGGCGTAGTGGGCTCACAAGCTTCCTTTCAAATGCATCATGTGATGGGTTTGGTCACAGAGATTCCCTTGAGACTATCACTTAATATGCTGAAGTACCACTAGCCCGCCTACCTGCCTTTTGGGGCACCCCAGCACCAGTGTTCCCTGGGCTGAGTGCTTGGGTAGCCAGCCAGGAGAGATTCAGGCGCCACCCGGCTGATAAGCAGAGCATCCACAGCTGGTAGCATGTGCTTCTACTGGACGTGCACACCTGCACACGCCTGGGTGCACAGCACAAAATTTATTCTACATATAGATGGAATAAATAAGAGGGAACACTGCCCACCACCTTGTCCTGCTCAGCCAGACCTTCTGGTCTCCTCTCATGTATGAAACTTCCACAAGGATTGTGACTCTAGACTTCACAACAACCCTAGTCTTCCAGAAGCTGGGGGGGAAGCATACCCACCTCCACATTAGCCATGAGAGTTGGGAGCCTCTGCAAAGCTAATGAACAGAGCATCCTGTGAAAAGCTGGTGCAGGAAGTATACTACTCTACTACCCAGAGCATGACTAGGCCCTGTGCCTGCTAAACTTTTGGTACACCATCTAATCTGTATTCCAGAGGATACAGGATACAACAACTTTGCAGAGACACCTCCTCACTCACACACTCCAGACAATACTTATTAACATCTCATCTTCCCTTTCTCGGGCCTCGGGAGTTAACTGCTCTAGGGTGGATTAATTTAAATCAAAGCTATGTAAATCACCCATTTTAATTATGATTTCAGTCAGCAAGCAGGAAGCCTTAATTTAAAGTGTCTGTTTTAACTGTGTTTTGCATTTATACTTTTCAATCACTCACCTAAGGACAGGCTGATTCTGATAAGTCAGAAACCATGACAACATGTTGATTTGCAACTAAGTATAGTGTAAAGGCTAAACATGGTGCTTCTTTTTGCTACTGGGGAAGATACAGTATATTTATACATTCATTTAAACAATTACATAGCTTAACTTAAATGTATTCAGATTCTTAATTTTTACATGGTAGAGAATGGCGAATGATAACTTTCTTATTTAGTAAATTATTATTTTTCCTTGCAATTATTGTGTCCAACTCTATTTAGATAGAAATTAAAATTCAAGCCTATGTGTAATTACTGGTTCAAGCAACTGACTGTTTTTGGTCACCATGGCCTGTGTAGATTTTAGAATTAGTTTCATTTCACCCTCTCACACCTAATTTTAATTCACAGATTGGAAGAGGAAAAACCTCAGTTGTCTTTTTTAACTGTGAATGAACTAATTATTTAATTGAATTCATTGAATAAACTGAAATGTAGAAGATATTCTCTCTGCACCTATAGAAAATGCTACTAATGTCAAAAGCTGACTTAGTCAAGTCTGGTTCTAGATCTTTAGCCAATGACTTCTACCAGTTCAGTGGTTTTGCTTTAGAACGTGGCAGCAAAAAATAATACTTACTATTATTTTCGTATTTAATTTAAATTATTTCTACTGCATCATCACATGGCGCATCTACACACAAAAGTGTTCTTTTGAAAGTAAATCAAAAGAACGCAGCGCTCCTTTTGAACTTGCTCTTCCTTTCCCTTTTCAGGAAGAGTGTCCCCTTCTGAAAGCTTCTTTCGAAAGAAAATGTGTGTAGATGCTCTGCAGGCCCTTGTTTTTTTGACAGAGCAGTCCTCATGAGGCCTGTTTTTCGATCCCCAGCCTGTTCTTTCAAAAGAGTAGAGGCTGTGCAGAAGCTCTCTTTCAAAAGAGCAGATCACTCTTTTGATCTGCTTTTTTGTGTGTGGACGTACTCTGTCGAAAGAAGTTCTTTCAGAGGAGATCTTCCAGAAGGGCTTCCTTCGAAAGATCTCTGTAACGTAGACATAGCCTTCAATACATTATTAATTTATGTCTAAACATAGGTTGTCTGTTTCAAAGTTAATTTTAAATAGATTTCTTTTAAAAAGCAAGACTGCATTTATATTTAAATTTTAAAAACCCAATTTTTGTTTTTAAGTCATTGGGTTTTTTATCCACTCTACTTTAGTTTGTGTATGAAGAAAGAGTTTGGCATTTAAGATGGAATACAGTGAAGTCTGTGGCCAGTCTTATCTTTTCCAGCAGTTTCATGGCCTAAAGTCTACACAGAGCCCTATGCATGTCCTGTCTCCCATGCTCCCAAGGCTCCAAGTTTTGGTGAGTTTGTTTGTCCTGGTCACATGGGAAATAACTTTGTCAGAGGTCATGCTTGCAGAGGGAGAGGTGATTGCAGGTAGTTAGAAGCATTCCTGGGGGTTGGGGGTGGTGCCTGTAAACATCAGTACAAAGACCATGAATTGGGCTCTGTGCTCAAGAGCAGCCATTGCAAAAATAAAGTGCAGGCTTTGATGGGACCGCAACAACATGTGTTGCTAAGCAGATGGGCTGCTGTGTTCAGGGTGCATGCCTTTAGTCCTAAATATCTTCCTGAAGCTAATAAATGCATGTGTCACAGTGACATGTCTCAGCTCAGTAGAAGGCTCAGTGTCCCATCTAGCTTCAGATAGGAGCGTGAATTCTTTTGACTGGGGAATTCAATTTGCAGCACTGAGGCCGCTGTGGAGCACTTAATGTCCCTGAACAACCTGGGAGCTGATGCCTTTGGAGAATGTTATAGAGAAGGTAATTGCTTCAGAGTTTTTCCTTCTTCTGCCATACTTGCTTGCATTACACTTGGACCTAGATGCAGCAAGTTGTTCTCTCTGATGTGGCCCTGGGCTAGGCACTGAGAAAACAAGGAGGTAGCATCATTCATTAACGTTTGACATAACAGAGATGCAGGGCTGGATGTCATCCACATAGTGACAGATTATCTCAGCAGCTCCCCTAATAGAGGGAATGGCTTTAGCTACCTGAGAGATCCCCTGTCCCTCTGTGTGCATGACATTCCAGGATGACTACTTACGACCTGAATAAGATGGGGGAAGAGAAGGAAGTCTTGTGGGACTCCACAGGTGAAGACTTTGAAAGGGCATGAATAGCTGGCCTTCCAGATTTGGTCTGAGAGAAGGATTCAAGCCATTTCAGGGCAGATTGTGCCCTCAAGACACATTTGAGTCCATTAATACCAACATGAATTTCCAGTTAAGAATTAAATCTAAGTTTTATGCTTAGTTTTAAAATTTCTCACTTGACCTGCACATTACGTGTCATTTGACCAAACACACTTCATTATTGCATCTTCTGTGTGCCACTTACTGGTCTTTAATGGTTGCTTATATTAATCTGTTTAACTCTAGGTTATGTGTAAGTGTTAATACCATGCAATGTTCAATGGCAACATTTTCATATGCACTCAAACCAGCATATTAAAAATGAATAGTATGGTCTACACAGAGTAATTTACACAAAACAAACATTGGTGGAATTTCATGAGAAATGTTATCTGGTTCTTTGATATCTGATACTAAATAAGAAGGGAAATAATTGAAGCCAACAGAAAACAGCACACACAACAAGTCTCAAAATAAAAGCTCATTTATTTATCGCTGGCCTGTGTTGGATTATTTTCCTAACAAGAAGATCAAAATGCCCTTTTCCACAATAATTAATAGAATAAAGGAAGCACTCAGAGGAACAGGAAAAATAAATAAAGTGGACAGATGAGCGTGAAATTGAATGGTTACTTCACACTGACATTTTCAGAATATCAGAGAACTGTCATCCTGTCATCCTGTTGCAAGCTTCATCTGTTATTGTGTCTTTTTGTGCCTTCCTGAGGGTGAAGGGTGAGGGGCATACAGTGTTTCTAGGTAAAAGGGAAACATTTTCCCCCCAGCAGAGATTCATAATACTGCTTATTTCAGTCCCTAGCCAATTCGTAGGCAATTCCAGAAATTTCCATCATTTCTTTTTGACCTAAATATTAACTGTTTTAAGCATTTCAATCTATGCAGGAGATGTAGCTTTTACTGCAGCTAGTTCAACGATATTCCCTTGGGAGTACAAACAGTTGCATTTTGATAACCCCTTAAAATCAATGCTTTTTTTTTGTTCTTAAGAGAAAGGAAATGATCTGGGATGATATTGTTCTAGTTTTTGTAGGAAAAGTGGCCAGTTGTAAAACTCTTCTGATGCCTGTTTGTTCTTGCATACATGCAAGGAAAATATCTGAAATAAAGTTAGAGGCAGTTTTCTCTGCTTACAATGAGACTCCAGGGGCCAGGTACCCAAGGTTGAAAACATAGACCTAAAAGTTTTTTGGTTTTTGGTGGGGGGAGGAGGATAATCATGAACAATAATTCAAACAGAAGTATAATTAAATTTGCCTCTCTTTGTCTTAATGTGTTTTTACCTTCAAATTTTTCTATGAGCTAAACACAAACCTTACTAAAAGTGGCCTGAGTTTCAGGAGTCCTAAGCACCCACAACTCCCACTAAAGCCAGTGGGAGCTAGCGTAGCTAAATGATTGGGCCAAGTATGAAATGGTAACAGTAAAGTTAGAACCTTCTCAAATGATGCTTAGGAAACTGCACCCAAAATTGTTCTACCAAACAAAACTGGGTGACAGCACATCACAAGGAGTTGCATCACTGGTCATACATAGCTATCAAATCATCACATGCCACTGAGAACCTCGAAGAGTAAAGCTGCACCAGTGGGTTTGTTTGTTTTGATTTGTTGTGTTTTAAAGTGACCACAATTTAATTTTGATACTGAATTTACAGTTTAAATATGCCTCTCTCACTTCCCAAATTGAAAACAGGGTTTCGAAGGTGGTGATAGAGCAGGTCAAAAAAGAAGCAGTTGCTACTCCCAACCAGCCAGAGGCTTCCAGCTGCCAACAAAGGGAACCTGTTACAATGGAGAAAATTCTCTGTCCTCTAGGAATTCAGCAGAAGATTGCCCAGCACCTCCTAGTCCCCTGTGCTTGAGGGAACAAACTGACCAGCATTATTTCAGGGCAGTACCAGCTTCAGCAGAACACATACAGTTACTGCTGAGATGCTTTCTAGTTGTTATAAAGGAAAGGCATACAAACACCACTCCCTGTGTGCTCCAGGGAGCTTGTGTGTACTTGTGTGTGTATGTGCACACACTCACACTTAGGGCACTGGCATCCACTAGTATTCAAAATGCATGAGTCAGGGTGCCTAAATCAGAACATTTAAAAACTTAAACAATATTTGAGTTCTTTTCATCGTGTAGTTTTGGAGTCTCTAGGGAGCACTTGAGTCACCATTTTGAGATTTTCTTTACAACCACGAGGACCAGAAACTTTTTTATACACAAATGACAGTGCTATTCCCACACAACGTCAAGAGCTGGGGCTAAACACAAAATACCATGAGACTGATGATACAGTCCTGACAGGTGGTGACACCAGAAGAAAGGAGAAGGGGGAGAACACCACTTTTGGATGGATGGCTTCAGTGGCAGAAATCTGGGGCAGGGAATATGTTTGTCTGTTGTAGCATTAGGCCTATACAGGTTTAACCTCTCTAGTTCAGGACTCTCTGATCCAGCAATAGCCGTAATCCAGCATGATTTTAGTTAGCCGGATGACCACTTATGGTAGATGTGGCCAAGTGTCCCCTGGCCCCAGTAAGGTTAATTTAGAGCCACCAGTCCTGGCTCTTGGTGTTCTGTGCTGTTATTTAGCAGTAATTTACCCCCAAATGTCTTCCAAGAGCCCTGTAAAGCGTGGAAGTGTTGGGTAATGTGCTAGACCAGTGGTTCCCAAACTTTTCGGCATCACGTCCCCATTTTGATTTTTGAGAAACCTTCACACACCCCCACCTCTTCTTTACCACCATCCTACTCTCCCTTAATTCGTAATTTGAAATAAACACAAAAGATTGATATAAAAATGTTATTTCAAATTAAAAATAAGCACAAATAATTTTCCTTGGCACCTTATGGTTGCCGGGTACAACCCCAGCTGGCCAGATGCCTGAGCCCCATGCCACCACCCAGAGCTGCCTGCACCAGCCACCCGCCCGCCTGAGTCTTGCACTGCCAAAGCTGCCCACCCAAGCCCCACACCACCAGGGCCAGCCACCCACTTGTCTGCCAGCCACCAGTGCCAGCTGTCCACCTGCCTGTCAGCCGCCTGAGCCCCATGCTGCTGGGACCAGCCACCAGCCTGCCCACCAGCCACGCACCCCACCCATGAGCCAGCTGCCTCAGCCACCCACCCAAGCTCCATGCTGCCTGGGCCAGCTGCCCACGCACCATCCCAAGCTGCCCACATTGCTGGGGCCAGCCAACCTGAGCTGCCCAAGCCCCAAGCTGCTGGGACCAGTCACCCAAGCCCTGCCCTGCCAGGGCCAGCTGCCTGAGCCCCACACATCCCACAAGTTGGCTGGCCACCTGAGCCACACAAGCCCTGGAAGTTGACCACTCAAAGCCCCTCCCTTGCCTACCACAAAGCCAGGCACCCCCAGTCCCACATCTAATCCCATTCTCCTCCTCCTCCCCCCAACCCACACTCACTCACATTTGCAGAAGGCAGCTGGCTCCACATGGGTCTTTGATGGCTACCTGCTTTTTATAGCAGCTGCGCCGGGTCACCCATGTAGAATGACAGGGGCTGAGAGCCGGAAGCAAAGGCTGGCTCTTTCTTCAGGTGTGGGGAATGAGGCGGGGGCTGGGTCGCCTCATACCCCGCCTCCGGAATTTCTTCACATACCCCCAGGGGGACATGTCCCCCAGTTTGGGAAACCATGTGCTAGACAATATTGACCTCCTGTGGTCCAGCAAATTCTCTTGTTTGGCACTGGTCAGGTCCCCAGGGTGCTGGATGAGACAGTTTCAACCTGTAGTAGAAGAGGCAATAGAATATACTACCCTGTGCCAGACAGCTCATCTGTTTTGGTCTACTTGTAGATTTTGAAGTAGAAATGAAAGGTTATTTCACACCTGATCCCAGAAATCAACATTTGGAACTTTAGCAAAATCACCAGACAGAGACAAGGTTGAATTTGACAGTTTGACATTTGTATGGTGTGAGTTTGGTTCTGAACACTCAGGAATGGGTACAAGTAGGCAAACCACTCAACTAATGAACGCAGAGGGAAACCTAAATATACTTTACAGCAAGGGTCAGCCAAAAGTAGAGACGTTTTAAAGGGATAATGACATAAAGGCTTAGGCCAAGCAGTGATAAGCAGCAGAATTTTCTGAGTTAAGCTCCGAGTGTGGTGAACCATGAATTACTACCTCTCTTAGCAAACTGGATGGATTTTCAACAGATTTTCACATACAGAACCAGAGAGAATCAGGAGTAACTTAGTCAACTGAGTTCTAGTGCGGTGCCAAAAATGGTCCAGCCTGAGATGGTCCAGTTCAAAGTTCTGTAATCGTTTATCTAATAATCATAAATTATTTAGGATTTATTTCTCCGATGAGCCAGAGTTGGGCTAATCTAAAAACAAGTTCTGTGAGCAAAGCCACATAAGTATATAGGGATATCAGGAACTTGACAACTTTTTGGTTCCGTTCCAAAGAGATTGTTTTCTCCTACATAAAAGTAATAAAATATTTGCCAAGGCTGTTTAGTATGTGCATATTCCTACATGCATATGTCTTGCTGTCCTACATCACTAAGTTGGCCTTCACCGCTCTTATTTCCTGGAATGCACACATGCGTATCTGTCAGCTGTACAATAGTGGAAGCACAGAAGAAAACAAAGGCTGCACCAAGGCAGTGAGAATTGAAAACTAAACAGTGGTAATTTAAAATTAAGTTTTACGTACCATGTTTGGAATAGCAACATGGTTCATTTTCCAACAAGCCCTAAACGAAGCAAGTGGCAAAACATCATTATTCAGTCCAAGATTTCTTCTACCCAGTCCACCCTTTAACTTAGGTAGATATATTTAGTTTTACTTTACTATGGAGTGTGATAAGAACTGAAAAGTAATAGAAAATACCTATTTTTGTCTGTATAGAAGTCATCTTACACTGTATATTTTTCATGAATATTGTTTTGTTAATACTTTCTACAAGAGAAAGTCCTCAATTTTATTCTGTTATAGAAAAATGTACCTATCCCATAAAATTATTATTTTTATGTAGCATGAAGGATCAGGTACTGTGACTCAGAATGCTTCCTGTTACATCCTTGATGGTATAGTAAAGAAATTATTTTTTGTTTGCTGGAATTGCTATTCTGAATCTTTCAATCATAAGAAAACAAAAAGGTTTCTAAACTTTAATACCACTGGTTATAAGATCACTGCATAAACAGCTGACCCTTCAGTAACTCAACTCCAACTGCTATCCACCACATTGCATTACTACTATTACATAGCAAAGGGTGCTAGGCACATCACAAATGCATAAGACATGTTGGAGATGCACACACACCTCCTAGGACTGGAAGGGGCATTGGGAGGTCATCTAGTCCAGCCCCCTGACCTCTTGGCAGGACCAAGCACCATCCCTGACATCTATTTGCTCCTATCCCTAAATGGCCTCCTCAAGGGTTGAGCTCACAACCCTGGGTTTAGCAGGCCAATGCTCAAACCACTGAGCTATCCCTCCCCCAAAAAGGGATATCCCTCCCCCCATGTCTGATCCCCAAAGAGTTTACAGCCTTAAACTAGAAAAGATATAATGATCTGGAAAAAAATATAGTTTTTTCTCTCTTTACTTTTTTATTATTACCAAAACTTACCTTTATCTTCTTATTCTTTGCCTCTAAAGTCCAGTTCATTCTAACCATTTAGCTTATTAAAATACCACACTGATTTTTTAAAGAGGCATATATAAACAAAATCATATACATGTTGTAAACCTGGCTACACTGACGTCAATAAAATTTTACCATTGACCTTATGGGGGCAGAATTTTGCCATGTATTGTCATACATCTATTCAGAAATTACATTTGGGCCCAGTAAAAAGAAAATGCTGAATACCCCTTCTATTTGACAACTGCCCCAACTCGTAACCTCTAACCCAGTGTTTCCCAAATGGTGTTCCATGGAACCCTGGTGTTCTGCAAAGTGAAAATAAGGGTTCCATGAGAAAATTCCATTGAGGCTCCAGAGCCGCACATTGTTCTTTAAGGAGTCATTTGTGGCTCTGGTCGCTACCACTGAAACAGAAGAACTAAATGTAATTAATTTAACAGTCAGCAGGGCAGCAGGAGAGATTGCAGGCCATTAAACCAATTACATTTAGTTCTATTCTTTCACCAGTGGAAGAAAGCCGCAGAAAGCCCCTCACTTGCCCCGCTACCTGAGCAGCCACACACCGCTGTTGAGCATGGTTCGGTCCACCCTCACCAGCAGAACACCTCCATACCAGCTGTCTTTCTGCTGGGTGCACACAGCCACCTCCCCAGCCAGCACCATGGATGGGTTAGCCCAGGGGCCAGTTTGGGGCTGAGGTAGGTTAATCCTGGGGATGGGGGCGCAGATTTGGGGCTGAGAGGAGTTAAGCCTGGGGATGGGGAGCAGGTTTGTATGATGGAGGGTAAAGCTTAGGATAGGAGGCAGATTTGGGGGCTGAGGGCTGAGGCAGGTAAAGCCTGGAGGGTTTAGGGGCTGAGGGGGGGTAGATCCTGGGAATGGGGTTCTGCAAAATTCTTTTAAATTTAGAAAGATTCAGGGGTCAAATAAAATTGGGAAACACTGCTCTAAACCTAACTACAAACCTCCTCCTCTTAGTCCACCAACACCCGCTCCAGCTTGACTCCCAATCTGAGTTATGAACATCTCCCAGGTCACCCTGGTATTTAGTTTATAAAATATCATCTTTGAAAAGGTTATTTTGAATAAGGTAACTGCTGAAAGTTACGGAATAAGTACATGCGTGAGCACAATTAGCCCATGAACACATGTTTTAAAGAAGATACTTTCCTAGGTCAGTATTTCACTGGCTGTGCTGGTTTTCTCAGTCAGTACTGTGCTTAGGCGTTTCAGTGGAGATATATAAAAGCTTAGAAGAATCTACCCATTCCGTGTAGTCCAGTTGTTTTTGATGACTCAAATAACATTTTTCCTAACTTGCCTCTTGAATCTATTATTTCTTGAAACAACAAAAGCCGTAGATCTTCAAATTACCCTTCCTCAGACTGCAGGTGAGAAGAAATGCCTACTTTTGTCTATAAATGAAGACTTCAGAAATAAGAACCTCCTCTTTCAGAGAGCACACCAACCCAGCTCTCGTAGAAACAAAACATTTAATCAAAGGAATTTTACAGATCTACAATAAACAGAATTAATGAACATAAAGGGTAAAGTCCTCCATGTTTAGGAATACATTAAAGTGCTAAAGCCTTCTGTCACACAGGGATCAGAGGAGAATTCCCGTACAATATGCCAAGGTTTGTGGAGCAACTATGATTTAGTCAACTTGCAACTGAACAGTAACCTCTCAGCCATATCCATAGAAACAAACCAAAAATCAGTATTTAAGACATTTCAAGAAAATTTGTGCAGCTTTATTACTATCCAACACTAACACTAATATGCATTAGTAGCTAGTAGGATAATGTAATAGAGCAATTCACTTCGTAATTCAGCTCATTTTCTGGGGTGGGGATTAGGGAACCCCCACCCCACAATCTGGATTTGAACTGTGGCTTGTCTGGATGGAGACTCCAAGGCTTGGCGCTCCCCTCTATGGTATCTGCCCCACAGCAGGGTGGAGCCTGGAACCTTGTGGGCTGGATCAGGCAAGCCATGGTACAGATACAGACTGTGGGCTCTGCTGAGGGGCCTGGAGAGCAGGAAGGGGCTCTGGGCTCCAGGTTGGCTGCCCCTTGCTGCTGTTCCCCCAAGCAGTAGTGGCTTTGGCAGCCTGCCAAGAAGCTTCATATCACTGCTCTCATTGGCTGGAATTCCAGCCAATCAGAGCAGTGGAAAGTGGTGCCTGGGAGCAGAGGAAGCAGGAGAAGAGCCATGTGTGTCCAAGGACGAGCAAGTAAGCTGCATCCCCATCGTCCAGACCCTGTGCTCAACCCCTCCTCTGCCCCCTCCCATCCAGATCTCCCCACTCCCACCCTCTTCTTGCCCCCTCCCTCCCAGACCCCTCAACCCCACCCTAAACCCTCCCTACCAGACCCCACACTCCCAACCCTCCATCCTCCCTCCCAAATCACACAGCCCTCTCCAACACCCCCTTCCCACCCAGACTCCCCACCCACACCTTGCTCCTGACCCCTTCCTTCCAGACCCCACACCCCAAATCCTCCTGCACCCTCCCTCCCCCCAGACCCAAAACCCTGACCCCAGTGTAACAACAGTGAGATTGTTTTGGTTTTGGGAGAGGGCTGTTTTTTTTTCCCTTCTCACTTACATGGACCCCAACTGATTTGTCCATGGTTCAGTGGCTCCTGACCCAAAAATGGTTCCTCACCCCTGCTTTAGTGATACCCACGCTTGTAGACTTGTAGATGTGACTGTGATATTTTTATACGTCATTAATTTAATATTGTACTATAGTATCATAGTTGTAGTACACTCATAAATATTGAAGATCCACTTTCATTCTAAAGCATTTTTGGTTGAAAATTCTCACATCTGCTCTCAGTCCCAAAGTGATTATTTTTGAACTTAATAAAAATGTATGTTGGAGTTATCTGAACGTGAACACAAAAAGTATTTAGTTTAATTGCTTTTGTGTGCTTAGACTGCTGAAAGTAAATGATACCCAAAGTATGTATGCTAGAAGAGATGGCACTGAGTTTTTGTAGAAATTTGGTTCTAAAATAAACTTTTGGAGGCTTAAAAATAGCTCACTGAAATAAAAACACTGTCACAATAACGTCAAACAATTATAAATACCCATAGTGAGATTTGTACAGATTGCTATTTGAATTTGTGATCATTCAAATATTGGAAAAAATGAAAATAGCGGGGAGGGAGACCAACACCAATGAAATTTATATAAACTAATGAAATTTATATAAACTGTACTGAGTTTGGATTGTCTGCTTATCTCCCTTTTTCCTACAATATGTTCTAGCCATTTTTTTTCAATTTATCTTGCATGTAATGATTTATGAAAAACTAACACAATTTAAAGTAAAAAAAGAAGAAGGAGAAACCAGCTTCAGATAGTGACAAAGCAAGTGAGCAACCTGCATCATGAAATAAACTTCAATCATAGTAACTTGTAACTGCAGAGGTTGTGCAGTCCATGTGCTCTTTGGTGCATAAATATACCTAATTATTCTACTCACTCACTGTGATAGCTGAGGACCACAAAGTCTATTAACCAGATTATCAAGTGTGGTTCAGCCACTTTGCACAGACCACAAATGTAATTGAACTCAACACAATTTAACTGATGTACAAAGTACAGGAAAACATACGGCAGTATAGAGCTAATGCTGGAGCACATACACCACATTGTTCCTGGCAGAGGAAAGGAAAAGGGTCCCATTTCTACACATGTTCTTCACTACATTTTCATTCTGGGTTTTTGGCAGACAAGTTTCAGAGGTAGAAGAGTCCTCAGGTTTCTCTTCTTCAAAACAGATGGCTCAACCCTCCATTCAGCAGCAGCAAGATCAAAGCACCACAAAGGGAATTGTAAGCCACTTTTGGCACGTATACAGGTATATGTATACACACAGTGCTCTGAACAGCCTAGCCAATGCCGTCCCCCCCCCAAATCTGGCCCTGTTTGCACAGATACAATTGTGAACAAACTTCTACACACACATCAATGGCATCATTAAAACAAGACACATCTGGAACTGCTGCACAATAAAGTCCTGGTTTATAAGCCTTACATTCAGAACCAATTAAATCTCTAGATGCTTGACACTAACCCAGAGAAGACATACTTAATTTATACAAGCTTGTCCCGCTCTCCCAGGATCCACCAGCACACTGTGCTGGGCTCCTGCCTGGCCTCCGGACTCCCTGCTGCCGGCTTCCAGGCTCCGCAGGCTGCCCCAGGCCACCTGATTCTACTACCCTTGGAGGGCAGAGGCCGGCTCCTTGCTCCTCGATGGCAGCCTCCACTCCTGGCCACTGGCCTCCCAGGCTTCTCTGGTCCAGCAACATTTGTGAGCCTGCCGGATCACTGACATTGCCAGAGCAGAAAGTCCTGGACCAAAAAGGTTCCACCAGTTTTACATCACTCTTAGGAAGTCCCAAACCCTGAGATGTGCACACAGAGGCCCATCAGTGTGGGAGGCCACAGGACGCAGTTGCCCTGGGAACTTGAGATTCAAAGGGACATGAGGCTCCCTGCTGTCACGACTGTTACTGTGGCTGTGTTCATGGCCCCTGGAGAGCTTCTCCACGTGGAAATCAGAGCTGAAGAGCCACACCGCATGCTCCATGAAGCTCTGAGGGGTGGAAAAGGTGGGGGCACACTGTGCTCTCGACAGCTTGGGGAGCTGGCTCCTCAGACCCTTCTGCCTTTCGGTAGGCTGTCAGCTCCCCTGTATGCACACAAACATGTATTTGGGCAAGAAGGAAATGGCAAAAGTAGCTTAAAAGTCCAGCAGGATTTCAGACATGGAGAGAGGCCCTGACTCTGCAAACTGATGCACACATGTGGGGGAGTGATAGGTCAGTGGCTTGAGCATTGGCCTGCTAGACCCCAGGGCTGTGAACTCAATCCTTGAGGAGGCCATTTTGGGAACTGGGGCAAATAGATTTAAAAAAGGATGGTGGTTGGCCTTGGCAGGAGACTGGACTCAATGACCTCCCAAGCTCCCTTCCAGTTCTATTAGACATATAACTCTGTGGGCAGGGATAGCTCAGTGACTTGAGCAGTGGCCTGCTTAACCTACAGTTGTGAGCTCAATCCTTGAGGAGGGATTGGGGCAACCAGATGTCAGAGATGGTGCTTGGTCCTGCCAAGAAGGCAGGGGACCAGACTACATGACCTCCCAAGGTCCCTTTCAGCTCTAGGACATGTGTATCTCCAACTACTTTTACTTAACTTTCCCCCACTGAAGATCATCTTGCAGACTTAAACACTATTACTCAGATAATAAGGTAAAGCAAGTGAATCAGTCATACAAAATTTCATACACAGAAGCTAAGATAATTTTGCAAGTATGGAGTGCATTGCTATACCAGGTGTCATCTGTGGGACTAAACCACAGATAATGATGATACCATTAGTCTGAGTCACTGAAACTTTATCTGCTTTAGACGTCTAACACTCGGTAAAATGTTACACAAATAGGAAAGGCAGCTGTGTGAGCTGTGGCATTTGTGGCCTGGTCTACACCACACAATTAGGTCAATGCCAGGCAGCTTACATCGACCTATCTGTGAACATGCCCACATTTAATTTTTGCTCCCACTCATGTAAGAGCCTCTTCGCCATCCACTACACTGTTTTAACACCATCACCTCCCCAAGCAGTTTAGAGTTAGTGTTAATGTAGTTAGGGTGACGCAATGACAATGTGCACACTGCATTACTTACATTGTTACTGTAGTTGAAGAGCCCCTTGGTGGTGTCAAGATAGCCATGCAAAGCTGGTGTTCATGAGAGAGGGGACCAAGTGGCATGCTGGGTCTTCCAAGTTCACTACTGGCATGTCAACATTCCCAGTGTGTTTGTCACTTTCTGAACAGCCCCATGCTCTTAGAGAAAGACACACACCATGCACCTTCCCTGAGCAGCCCACAATGATGTTGGTAAAGCATCCACTGTAATGCACCAGTGCTTGCATTTTGATAGAAAAGTATCCCATGCTGTAGATATGCTCAGTGGCAAGGTGCTCGGATGCTAAAATAGGGACACACATGCCATCTATCGCTCCACAACACGTCAAGAACCCCAAAGCTGCAAAACTGCCCATTATGTCTTGAACATTCCCCAAAGTCACAGTCTTGCATAGGAAGAGGCAATTAACAATTCTGCACACCTGTTACATAATGGCCTTTGGGGTGGATTTCTCGACTCCAAACTGATATGTTACTGACCAATAGCAAACTGGTGTTGCACGTTTTCACAGTGTAATCACCACTTCTGTCAGTGGGACTCTGAGTTTGGTGTCGCTGTGCTGAAGGCCTGGGGCCAGTCTGGCACACAGCAGTGTGGCCTTGTTCATTCAAAAGTTCTGTAGCCACGACCTATCATCCCAAACAATTGGTAATCTCTCTAGTCAGTGCTTGTTTCTTGGGCCCAGAACCAGCCATCCACCACCTCCAGCTGCTCTGTGAATGCAAGCAACAATCTTGACGTTTTTTATTTCTTCTTATGTCTCGTATCAATGTAGTCTCCAAGGAACAAATCATGTTCCCCACAGCTCCTCTTGCAGCTCTGCAAATACTGCAGGATCTTGTTCCACATGCTTGCAAAGTTCACAACAATGGTGAAGAGATGTGCAGGTGTAACCCACACACCTATGTGTGGTTAATCGTCCCATGTATTGGTACCTAGACTACTTCACAGCAAAAGACTAAATGCCCTCTACAGCCTAAGATGAGCGGCAGCTGGCCTTTACTTCAAGCTGTAGAAGTGGCTAGACTAAACTCCAGACATCCCCTGTTCAAGACTGCCTCTAGGCAGTTACAGTGACTCCACGCTCCTGTCACAGACAGAAGACATGGAGGATGAATATGTGGGGTTGGGGAGACTTTTGAAAAGAAGGCATGAAATATTATGGGATGGAGATTAAATTATGCAGTGAAGAACACCGTACTATGAGAAGTTGACCCCATGCTTCCAGTCCCATCAGGCACTGCAAAAACTTCCCAAAACACTCTCTCCTGAAAGGTGTTGAGCTGCACAGTGGGATATCTACCTACAGTGTACTGCTCTCTGTGTTCCTAAAAGCACTCCTTGTGAAGCTATACACTGCCAACACAAGGAGCATATCATGCACAACCACAGGCTGTGGTGGCTCTATGCAGACATAACTTGGGTCAACATAATTTTGTAGGGTAGACCTGGTTTATGTTTAACGGTCTATTTTGTTTGAGAGATGGCAAGAAAGCTCACCTCATAGAATGATGGTTTATAAATTGTTATGACTTGTTAGGTCAGCTCTAGTTCTAATTGTCTGTAAGAGAAGCTATAATTTATGCAAAGAACGACTTTGTGGGTTTAAATACTTTACTGTAAAAGGTGCTACAGTCTACACAGTTCCTTCCAAGTGTTTCCTCTAAACTAGGTCATGATGAATGAATTGTTACATTGGGAGGAAAACAAAGCTGACAATTCCAAATGACCTCGTGCTAACCATGTTTGAAGGTCAGAAGGCAACATACCACAGGTCATGTTCTGCATTCTAATGGGGAGCCAACTAAGCACATTAATATCTACAAGTCACACCTCTGATGCCTGTACTCATACATTAACTACTGTTAAAACTTGTTAGAATCCATAAACAGCTGCTTAACGCAAATTAACTGATTTGCCAAGAATGGTTGAAATGCATATCTGAGCAACTGAGTCAGAGGGAATGATTTCTGGTGGGAGAATTACTCTGCCAGGGAAAAATCCTTCTTTGAAACCAATTCCCCACCTACAACCTTCTAGTTCTCCCTTTCTTCTGAAGTAGTTCCTATAAAAATGATAAATAAAGCACTTACCACTCATCTCTGTATCCAACTCGCTGCTGATTTTTTCATCTTTTTTTTTAAATGGGCCTAGTCAAGTTCATTTTTTAAACCCAGATGTGGTGATGGTAGAAATGGATATTTGGAAAGAAATGCAAGACAAAAAAAGCAGTTACTTTTGTTAAAAGACAATACTGTAGCAGTGACTGCAGCAGTAAACAGAGCGTGATGTTAACTGGCCAAAGCCTGACACTAAAAAAATACAATGTGTTCTCAAGAAATAACCAATTTGCTGTGCAGAGTGCCAGATATGCACGAATCTCAGACCTTTACAGTTATTCACCAATGAAATCTCCTCTACTGAATTTTCCATTTGTACAGGGTGCTGGAACAATTTTTATAGTGGAGGATACTGAGAGCCACTGAGCCAAAGTGTAAACCCTGTGTAGATTGGAAATTGATGCAATACCCCTAGTTCCAGCACCTACAAGTTAGGAAAACCTCCCTTAAATACATATGTTCAAATGTCCCAGATTTTGAATCCTCCATACTTCAGGACTCGGAGACAAATTAAGAAAAAAAAAAAAAGACTAGAAAAGGAACTCGGACTTTTTTTTTACAAATAAATTCATTTTTAAACTGAGAAATTTGGATACAGCAGCCACTGAACGAAGAACAAAATAAGAAAAACCTAAACTTGTCTTTCCTAGTAAATTGCTTTCTAACAGTAGATTCTAGTTGTTCCTTTTTAAATAGCATCTTATATCTATGAAGAAAGAGGTAGGAAAGAGATCTGGAATCTTACTAGCTTTTTAAAAACTCTTGCTGTCATTCTAAGGAGAGGAAAAGGGAGAGAGAGAAAATAAGTTCACAAAGTCATGGCTTAAAAAAATCCACAGTGCAAATGAAACAATAACCAGCCTGCCAAGTAGATTTATATCCTGCTCTGTTCCTCTACTAGGAATGTGGCTGAACTTTATGTGAACATGGCCAAAGCAGGGTTTACATTCCTCTTCTATATAGCTGGATGCCCATGAGTCTGCTGCCAAGATTGAGAAAGGGGAAAACCAATTAAAGCTAGGATTCTCTGCCATGCAGAAGTGAGCATAACTTAATGGCATCTAGTATCAGAGGGGTAGCCGTGTTAGTCTGGATCTGTAACAGCAACAAAGGGTCCTGTGGCACCTTATAGACTAACAGAAAAGTTTTGAGCATGAGCTTTCGTGAGCACAGACTCACTTCATCAGATGCTGGTCTTGGAAATCTGCAGGGCCAGGTATAAATAAGCCAGAGCAAGGGTGGGGATAACACGGATAACAAGGGGATAACAGCCTTGCTCTGGCTTATTTATACCTGGCCCTGCAGATTTCCAAGACCAGCATCTGATGAAGTGAGTCTGTGCTCACGAAAGCTCATGCTCAAAACTTTTCTGTTAGTCTATAAGGTGCCACAGGACCCTTCGTTGCTGTTAATGGCGTCTGTTCATGAGAGAAATGCTAATGAGCATAACTGGCAGCATAAGCCTATTTCTTGGAAGCAAACTAACCACAGAGAAGTAGATTCACAGAGGATATAGAATGAATAGCAGTAAGGTTGATTTTTAATATCCATTGTAGTTAATCTCAGAGTGGAACAACATGATCACTTTAAGGCATTTTAATATACAGCGAAATGAAAATGCCATGAACTTGAGTGTAGTGCCTTGCCTTCCTCATCCATACAAAACAGAGAGAGGGTGGGCTTGTCTATGCTACAGATGCTTCAGCGGTATAGTTACAGTGTGGAGGCTTTGCCACTGTAACGCCACGGTGCAGAGTTGCTAAACAAGTCTTTCCCATCTCTACAGTTAACCCACCCATTGCAGTTTGGGAAGCCATTGCTGCAACACCATACACTATGTCCTGCACATTGCCTAAGTCACAGCCCTCTCCAGCAGGATGCTAGGAATGACCCTACACACTTGCATCACAGCAGCCCCAGCAGTGGACTTACCAGCTCCAAAGTGATTCCCAACTAGCAGGAGTCTGCCGCCTGAAGCTTTCGCATGGTGATACCCACTCACTTCTCTGCTACCAGTGCAGCTCTCCTCTTGGTGTCGCTGCACTGGAGGGCTGAGGTAAGTTCTGCACACTCTTCCAGGAATATAGCAATGCGTATCCAAAACTTCTGCAGCCCTACTCATCACACCCACATAAGGATGCAATCCCAGTCAGTGCTAGTTCCTCGGGCCCAGAACTGGCACGCCACCACCTGTAGCTCCTCCACAGATGCCAGCTACTAGCGTAAACCATTGTTATGTTCCACAGTAAGCCCGGGACCATCTTCTTTCCCATCGGAGGAAACATCCCATCCCATCCCATGTTCGTCTGTATCCACAAAAACAACAAGAAGTCGTGTGGCACCTTAGAGCATAAGAAATTTATTGGATCATAAGCTTTCATGGGCAAAGACCCACTTCATCAGATGCGGTGAGTATTTGCCCATGAAACCTTATGCTCCAATAAATCCGTTAGTCTATAGGGTGCCACAGGACTTCTCGTTGTTCTTGTTTCCCACGGCTCCTCTGATAGTTCTGCAAATACTGCAGGATCAGGTGCATTGCACTTGCAACATTCATCACAACTGTGAAGAGCTGTGCACGATACATGTTCCCCACAGAGACAGTGGCCATACAGGTTTGTGGGGCTTTTGACAAAAAGAGATGAGAGGCACGATGCACTGCAAATAAAATTAGGGGATGGAGAAAACTGCATCACGGAACATTGAAACTGTGTTCCCAGTCACCCCTGTGAGACTCATTTGCTCACAGGAAGCATTTCAAAATTGTCCCAAAACAATGTGTGCTAGCTGGTGGCAAACTGCAGAGTGGGATAGCTACCCATAGTGCCCTCTGTTCTCTGCACCAATGGAAGTGCTGCTAGTAAGGATGTTCACCATCAACAAAAGGAGCATAATGTGGACATGCAAATGTTTTTTAATTACTGCAGTAGCTGTATGTCAATATAATTTAGATTGATGATTTTGTAGCGTAGACTTGCCCCAAGACTTTAAACTAAAACCTAATAAAATGATTGTTTGGGAAAACCCAGCATCTCCTCTTGACAACATATGCCAAGACCTAACAAGTAAGAAAAACAGTTTCTCAAGTTGTGTCCCCCTTGAGATCACGTGTAAGGTCAAAGCTTTTAATATTCTGCCACTCTTGAGCTCAGTAAAACCCTCCAGCCTAGTCCTTCTGTTGCAACTACACCTCAGTTTGATATTTGTTAGTCTTGTCTAAGACATGTAAACAATACATTCTCCAGACTTCTTGTGCTTCTCCATGAGAGACTTTGTGTTACTTCCATTTTCACTTTTTAATTTTTTTCTTTCATTGGTCATTTTTCTGAAAATCAAAGGGGAGAGGCCGTGCTTCCTTACAGTTGTACTCGCTTCTTTCTAAATTTTCCTTATTTAAAAAAAACTTTATAAATCTAATGTCCTGGGAAGCGTTAGATATTATAAATTCAACACTTAAGTCCTTATGATCATGAAGATTTACAAGCCTTAACATGTGTTTATAGTAAGTGTAACTATAATAGGGATTTATGTAATTAGGTCAGCATAGCCTTCATCAGAAATAAAGCAGGAAGCGAAAGAGTAAGTAGGAATTTCTGAAAACCAATTTTAGGCCTTCTCAAGAAGATGTATTACAATTAAGAGCTACTCACAGTAATTATAATGATTCAGTATGGAAGGCTTTTTTCTCCCCCTAGACTTTTCTGAAAGCCATTTTGACCTTGGAGTTTGAGCTTCTCCTCGGCTTTGCGTGACTGTGCTACAGCAGTGCTATTATGACACTGAGTTTGAATTCACAAGTGACGTGAAAGAACTTCTACAGTTACTCTTAATAAGAAATTCAAAATATGGGATGATTTTAAGGTCTAGTGATTCTATACCCATTATATTAGTGAACTTCAAACCTTCACAGGCGTTAGAATCAGGATTAATGTAGTATCTCGGAACAGTTGCAGCTTTTTTCCCTCTGCTGCTAGCCTTTAGCTACCAGTCTGACCTGTCAAACACAAGCCAAATCACCTTTTCTCTTCTTGTCATAAAAGCTGTCAACTGGTGCTAACACATTCCCGTTTTGTTCTTCCACACAAAAATGGTGTATTATTTGTCACGACTGTTGCAGGGCCAGGATAAAACTTCTGAAGAAAAGATCCACTGGAGATTCACATTTGCACTCTCTCTGGAATGGGCTGTGTTCCCATGGTTCTGTTATAATCCAAAGTGACACACACTTGTCAAGACTCTCTGGCTGCATTTCCTTCTAGACAGTTCTACTTACAGTAAACTCAAATATATTAGAATAAAAGAATTATAAGTCATAGAAGCAGCTGCTCTAATTCCCTGGAGCATCCCTCCTTGGCTTCTAGTCAACACATCCCCTTCTCTTTCCTCTGAGGTGAGAATCCTAAATGTCCTCCAAGGCACTTAATTGCTGCCAATCTAATGGTGCCTCCCTGAGATGCCTCTCATTCCTGGCTGGGAATTAATGCCCAAAAGACTCAGGCCACAGTCTGGCTCAGTGGGACATTTCTATAAGCACCTCTGGGACAGGACTTCAGCATGCGTAGAGTGCTTACACATGATGTGAACATGTTGATCCCAGATGTTTTCTCTGCCAAGGATGACAGGAATATTCAACTGTTTCTCCACAGCATAATATACTAGAAAATCAGTTTTGTGATGCAAGATATGAGATGTGTGAAGCAGCAGCAGCCACATTTGTCTCATTCCAATTCTGACGTACTCACATAGAATCACAGAATCATAGAATCCTAGGGCTGGAAGGGACCTCAAGAGGTCATCAAGTCTGGCCCTCTGCCTAAAGCACATCTGGAGGATTAAACCATGTAGTAGTTTGCCTCTTGGGATGGTGATTCACTTTCAAATCTGTAACCATAAGGGTCTGTCTTTGGAACTGACTACCCTATTCTCAATAATACCAGCTTCAGATCAAGTGATCCTTTTCTGAAGGATCTGGAAAATAAAACAAGCTACAATACCACATATTTTTCCAGTTTCTGGACTCTTAGTTGGTATAAACATGCCAAATAAATAACCCAGCCATTTCATGTAAATATTTCACCAAATTGTAAATCAGTAATTTAAAAAATAATTTTCCCCTGTGAATTAATATGACCTGCAACTATAAAGAATTTTCTTTCCATAAGATTTACCAACAAATTGCCGTCATATTGATTCCAATTGTTTAAACCTGACCAGGGAAAAGCAGTTGAATGTTTTGTATTTAATTGTAAATACAACATATTTTAGTTCATATTATGTGCTGCAAAGAGAACTCTGCAATGTTTTCAGTTGAGGTCTATGGGCTAAAGATTAGTACAAGAGTTCAAAGAAGTAATGACTCACAGGGTTAGACAGCGGTCCTGGGAACAATCTTTGTGAAGTGAAGAATGATGGTAATACTTTCTTGCTACTTCCTGAAGTATGCATACAAAGGAAGCTAAAATGTAAAATGAATGGATGTGTTCTGTTCAAAATGAGCATCCAAGTTATTTATGGTTTTCACCAGTGCACTATAATTCTTACTGCTTAAATTGTGATTATAATATATTGGAAAGCACTATCATCAGGAAGTGCTCACAGAAGCAAGAAATCCTGCTTTTCCATTTTTTTTTCAGATAACAATTCTTATTGCACTATTCTGTACAAATTTAGCAAATTCTAAAAGTTACCTAACTTTTTCTGGTTGCATGCACTTGCCTCTCTTGCCAGTTTTACATTCAACTATGCTAACCCCCACCATCTACTAGTGCAAGAATCAGCCTGGCTAACAGGGAAAATGAGGTGTTGGAAAAATGGATACAAGCTAGTTGTCAGAGAAACCTGGGGAAGTTCTGTTAATGTCTTTCAATGTGAAAACTTGAGCTATTCAATAAATCCTCTCATGAAAGAGGCAGGTGTCAGCTAATAAAATTATTTTAAGACAAAAGAAGACACCCCTTTAAATAAAACATTATTCAATTTTCAGGGTGAAATCCTGGCTCCATTAAAGTTATTGGGAAAATTCTCATTGATTTCAGTGGGGCCATGATTTCACCCACATAGTTTTAGCAAAACAAAAACCCCCAGGGCTCACAACGATATGGGCTACTGAGTTGGCCACGTACCACTCAATGGCCTCTGTCCCTATCACCAACCAGATAAAATGTACTCACTTCTCCTTTCCAAAATATGCAGTTCAGTTTAAGTTATTTTACGCCCCCCTTTAAAAAAAATCACCACAGAAGTTTTTAGCCTTAGAAAGTCAAGTGCTTTTCTCTGAGATCCAGTGGACATTTGTTTAAAATTTGTGTTAGTTCCTAGGAAAACAAACAAGCTGTCCTGTGGCACCTTAAAGACTAACACATTTATTAGGTCATGAACTTTCATGGGTAAAACTCACTTCATCAGGCGGAGTGGGTTTTACCCACGAAAGCTCATGACCTAATACATTTGCTAGCCTCTAAGGCTATGTCTACACTATAGAGTTTTGTTGACAAAACTGGCATTTTGTCAACAAAACCCATGGAGCCTCCACATTCCCAAGGCATTCTGTTGACCATGAATTGACAGAATGCGGCACTTCTGTCAACAGCATTCTGCCGTTCCCCCAGAAAGCCAGTCTGGATATTCTAGAGGGCCCTCTGTCAACAGACAAGGTTTCCAGGACACCAGGCAGCCCTGGCTGCTGTGGTTCTTGCTGGTCATTTTGTCACGAGAGCAGCCAGGCAATCTCTTTCGATCCGCCTGGCAGTCTGGCCGCAATCTATCAACAGATGCTTTGTTGGAAGATATCTTCCCACAGAAACTTTTGTCGACAGATCACTCTAGTGTATACATAGCCTAAAGAGCTACACGACTGCTTGTTGTTTGTGAAGTTACAGACTAACAGAGCTAAACCTCTGAGACTTCCCAGTAAAAGTGGTAAAGAAAAACAACTGCTCGGCTGAGGGAAAGCAGCTTTCAAGCTGCCTTGAAATCCTAGCAAGTGAAACATATAAAAAGGGTCACCTATCTTTAGATAAAGATATGACAGAAGAACTGTTCTCAGGAGACTCTTCTAATATGTAAGCATTGCAAAAACCAACCAACCAAACAAAAAACTAAAACTAATCACACAGATATAAAAACCAGCAAATCTCAGAATGTGAATCAACTTACGTGTACTCATGCTATGGGGCTTAAAATAGCAATGTAGACATACCCACTCCAGCTGGAGCTCTGGCTCTGAGATCCACTCCTTTCATCAGGTTTCAGAGCCTAAGCTCCAGTCCAAAAGGGAATGTCTACATTGCTGTTTTGATCCCGATAGCATGAGCCACACAAGTCTGAATCAGTTGACCTGTACTCTGAGACTTGTTGCTGTGGGGTGAGGTTTCCAGCATTGATGTACCCTTCCTGAACTGAAGTCTAGACAGGAAGCTTGCAAGCGAAGAGACTGGTTGTATTTGTTTTCTCTTAAGGCAAAAGGTTGTTAAATCATGAAACAGGAAATACAGCCTGTGACTCAGCAACCTTGATTTCAGTTTTCTGTAGCACTATGAAAGCCATAAGCACACCTTAAACCCAAGATAAAGGGCTTAAATTTTTGGTCAGTGTTGAACTTTCCTTAGGCTGCAATTTTATAGAATGCCCATATTAACACTGTGTTTAACTGGAGTTAAGGCTAAGTACATAGCTGTCGGTGACAATGTCATGATCCTAGAAACAAGCATCACAAAACACAGGGAATTCAGAGATAAAATTAAAAGAAACCCAAACCTGTTAAAATACAGAACTCCATAATTAAGGAATCCAATCTTAACGGCATTCTCTAATGACAACATAAAATAAGCAAATGTTAGTGCTCACCATCCTTGTGGTGCCAGACCACACTCAAACTGATGTTTAAAACGACAATAACTTTTCTCTGGTCTTCTTTTTTTCCCTCCTGGGCCTAATTTTGATGGGCAGAAAGTGTGTGTTTTTCAGTCAGGTTAGTTTAATGTGCTAAAAAGCCCTGTTAAAATGCATACGAAAATGTGTTAATAGACATCTTCGCAGTTGGAAGGAAAGACTAGACAAGAACACAGAGCTTCAAACCTCAGATACATCCATGTGTGCAGTAAGCTTTATAAAAGCCAAAGTAAGATCCAGGGATAGCACCCTGGAAAGAATTCCAGCATCTTCCACAATCCCAGAAGCCAGACAGGAACTATGCTTCGCACCAGAGTTGCTGTAGGAATCTACTAGTGAGTAATTGCATACTTTTTTTTTACCATTGCTTAGCAGGTCTTTACTAGAACATATAAAGTGCAATTAAAAAGAATGAAGTGAAAATTGCAAGGGAAGTGTCTCTAATGAACTTCACTGGAAATTATTGTAAACTTGCCCTTATATCAGAAGTGACCTTTCCTTATCAAAATTGGCAGCAAGAACCCACATTATATATATAATGCTGTTAAAACAGACAAGACTAACAGTGGAACAATTGCCAATGGTATTTGTGGCATTACCAATAAAACAGTATCTGGACAACTCACTATTAAGGATGTTTCAAAGAAACAACAAATATTGGAGGCTGGATGACACCCAAATATACTTTCAGTGAATAGAATATTTGTGGATAGAAGCTCTCGTGCATCATTTTTGATTTTGTTATTTTGTGGCAGGAAAAGTTCTATTAAACATTTACTGCAGTGAAAATTTGCCTGGTAAAATCTTTAAATTCAGTCAGCTGTCTTCATGGAAGAGGCACTGTATAAAGTCACTCTGATGGATCTGCCCATGTTTTATGGAAAATGGGTTATGAATAAATATGCATAATTCAGAGATGCTTTGGACAAAGGTGTCTTGTAACTTATTGTTTCAGTGGCATAATCTGATAGATCTATAAATCCTACATTTGTGCATTTATCATTTTTGTAGTTGAAGTTATAAGTATTGTCTGCATATTTGAGTTCCAAATGTTTGTCTCTGTGATGACTTTAACCAGGGGGTGGCTACCCTAACGTGAGAACCTGGCTTGTCAGCGGCTAGAATTACTTAGCTGAGAAAAGGTCCTAACGGGTTCCAGCCCACATCAGAAGAATCTTCCTATCTATGTTCAGACCAGTGAGTAGGCAATGGCTGATTGCCTAAAAAGAACATGGACAGCTGAGTCACTCCTGTGACAAACTCCATCTTGGTATATGTTTTTACACAAAGGCTACATCTACACTACAGAGATCTTGTGAAAGAAGACCTTCTGGAAGATCTCTTCTGAAAGAACTTCTTTCGAAAGAAAGTGTCCACACGGAAAAAAGCAGATCAAAAGAGTGATCTGCTCTTTTGAAAGAGAGCATCCACACAGCCCCTGCCTGCTCTTTTGAAAGAATGGGTCAGGAATCGAAAAATCAGGCCCCATGAGGACTCCTCTGTTGAAAGAAAAAAAGGCCTGTGAAGCGTCTAAATACATTTTCTTTTGAAAAAAGCTTTCGAAAGGAAGAGGGCTTTCAAAAGGAACACTGCATTCTTCCAATTTATTTTCAAAAAAACATTTTTTGTGTGTAGATGCTCCATGGGATTTTTCAAAAGACCTCTTTCTTTTGAAAAATCTTGCAAAAGTACTTGCTAGCATATGTACAGCCAAAGAGAACAATGCAATTCCTTCCATGGGGATAAGGTATAAAGAGGGCCCTGGGATTCCTCCATTTTAATCTCCCGCCCACATGGAAAATTGCCTGATACACCCTAAGATAAAACAGAAGTGATTTACAGTTCACTGGAAATCCAAGTCAGGGTAAAATCATTCCTGAATTGAAGCTTTCACCCAATATAAAGGCAGCTGTTTATGGTAAGTACTCACAGAAATAGAATTAGCTATGCATTTTCACAGGACTAGAATTAGCTATGCATTTTCTCTTTGATTCGGTAATTCACTTTGATCTGCCTGTTTTTATTTATAACCACATAAATCCTACTCTTTTGCTTAATAAAAGCTCTTCTGTTTATAATCAAACCCAATATAAACTGCAATATAAATGCAAATCTTTTGCACAGAGATGCATTTATCTGGGGGGTTGATCCCTTCTGCAGGTTGATTTCCCAGATGCTATGTCCTAGAACTGCACTTGTCCAGAGCTGTGCCTTACCACTCTCTGCATTGCTCTTCAGAGTGATGGTAATGTCAACTCTGTGACTTAACTGGAGGAGACCACACCTCATCACAGTCACTAATATGTACACTAATAACCTAAAGTCAGCCCGACTTGGATTTAATCAGAAGTTTTATGAAAGAAAGTTGTTCCGATATGGCTGCAAAACAATTTCACTACAAGAAGGCCAGTAGAGAAACACCCTTTGTCGATCCCACAGTGCCAGCAGAGGGTAATGCAGAGCCAAGCCTCCACTTCCACAACACAATGTCTCCTAAGTCAATTACTCTGTGTAGCTCATACTTTTCTCTCTTTCACCACCAGAAATTAGTCCAATAAAATGCATTATCTCACTCACCTCTGTCTTCTACCATCCAAGCTAGCTCAAATGTATGGAGGAAGAAGAAATTAAATATAATTTTAACAAGGTCTCTCCAGTTCCGACAGCAGATAGCACTGCAATCAGCGGTCTAGTCCTGGCCGATACCCCCAGCTGCTTATCCTTGACCCACTGCAGTGCAACTGAACAGGACCTTCCCAGTGATCAAGACGAGTGAGGATCTCCCTATTCCCTCTTTGCATGCCTCTCCTCCATTTGTATCTTCATTTTACCCTTATAATGCAACAGGAGAAACTGATCCTTTATGTTTCCAAACCATAAAAACGGAGTATAAATAAGTGGTCTAATTTGTGAATCTAATTATCCATAGAAAATGCAGGCAGAAGCCCAGCAGCAGAGTGGGGGCTATCCTGTTTATTGCATCCAACGTAAAATGTATGATTGCCTACCCCCTGGTCAGGTGGCTTATGTGTGCATTTGGTGCAAGGAGTCCCTTGCCCTCAAAGACCAAGTGCAAGCTTTGGAGGCCAGGGTGGCTGGAGGTAAGGAGAAGATAAGAGAGGCAGAGAGGCATGTAGATAAAGCTTTCTGGGACACTGTAGAATTGTCCCACCTCCACTCAGACAGCTCCTGTGCTGTTAAGGAGGATGAAAGGCTCAGGGAAGAGGAGCAGTCAATGGAAGCAGAGGGAAACCATCCCATAGTTGGGACTCTCCTTCCAGATGATGTGGTATCCTCTCACACTGAGGATGCCGCATCCAGAGAGGGAACTCCAGTCAGTAGAAAAATGCTGGTGTTAGTAGTGGGAGATTCAATCAGTAGAAACGGATAGCTGGGTTTGCAATGATCAGGAAAACAGTATGGTGAGTTGACTGCCTGGTGCAAAGGTTGCATGTCTCTCGAGGTATCTAGATAAACTTATGCATAGTGCTGGGGAAGAGCTGGTGGTCATGGTACATGTTGGTACATAGGGAAGGATAGGATGGGTGAACTAGAGTGCTTCATATTGGAGGAGGATATTGATACAACAGGCATCACAGAAACCTGGTGGAATGAGGACAATCAGTGGAACACAACCATACTGAGGTACGGAATATATTGGAAGGACAGAACAGATCATATAGGTGGGGGAGTAACAATGTGTGTGAAGGAAAATGTAGAATCAAATGAAGTAAAAATCTCAAGCGAATCAAAATGTTCCATAGAATCTCTATGAATAGAAACTCCATGCTCTAATAAGAAAATAGCAGTAGGGATATATTATCGACCACCTGACCAGGATAGTAATAGTGATAATGAAATGCTAAAGGAGATTAGAGAGGCAATCAAACTAAAAAACTCAGTAATAGCAGGGGATTTCAGTTATCCCCATATTGACTGGGTACATGTCACCTCAGGACAAGATGCAGAGATAAAATGTCTCAATACCTTAAATGACTGCTTCTTGGAGTCAGAAACCCACAAGGGGAGGGGTAATTCTTGATTTAGTTCTGAGTGGAGCACAGGATCTGGTCCAAGAGGTAAGTGTAACAGGACTGCTTGGAAATAGTGACCATAATATAATAGCAGTTAACTTTCCTATGGTGGGAAGAATATCTCAGAAGTCCAACACTGTGGCATTTAATTTCAGAAAGGGGAACTATGCAAAAATGAGGAGATTAGGTAAACAGAAATTAAAAGGTACAGTAACTAAAGTAAAATCCCTGCAAGCTGCATGGAAATTTTTCAAAGACACCATAGGAGAGGCCCAACTTAAATATGTACACCAAATTAAAAAATACGGTAAGACACCAAAAAGAGCCACCATGTCTTAACAATCATGTAAAAGGAGCAGTGAGAGATAAAAAGGCATCTTTTTAAAAGTGAAGTCAAATCCTAGTGAGGAAAATAGAAAGGAACGTAAGCATTGCCAAATTAAGTGGAAAAATGTAATAAGAAAAGCCAAAAAGGAGTTTGAAGAACAGCTAGAAAAAAACTCAAAAAGCAATAACAATGTTTAAGTACATCAGAAGCAGGAAACCTGCTAAACAATCAAGGGGTCCCCTAGACCATCGAGATAAAAAAGGAGCACTCAAAGGTGATCAAGTAATTGTGAAGAAACTAAGGCTGCTGCTATACTACCACTGTCCCATAGGAGGGGGCATGGTAATGAGGCAATCTGAAGCAGGCTAATGAGGCACTGACATGCATATTCAGTGCCTCATTAGCATAATGGCAGCTGCACGAACAAACTTCAAATTTCAGATTGACAGTGAAATGGGGCAGCTTCGAAATAAGCGCCCCGCTTCAACATTCTCTTACTCCCATCTAGTTCTGTGGGAGTAAGGGAATGTTGAAGGGGGATGCTTATTTTGAAGCTCCCCCCATCTTCACTGTCAATCTGAAATTCAAAGTTTGTTTGCGCGGCCACAGTTATACTAATGAGGCACTGTATATGCATGTCAGCACCTCATTAGCCTGCTTTGAATTGCCTCGTTACTATGCCCCCTCTGACAGGACAATGGGGGTAGTATAGCAGCAGCCTTAATGAATTCTTTGCTTCGGTCTTCACAGCTGAGGATGTTAGGGAGATTCCCAAACCTGAACCATCCTTTGTAGGTAACAAATCTGAGGAATTTGTCCAAGACTGAGGTGTCATTAGAGGAGGTTTTGGAAAAAATTGACAAACTTAACAGTAACAAGTGACCAGGACCAGATGGCATTCTCTCAACAGTTCTGAAAGAACTCAAACACGAAATCGCAGAACCGTTAACTGTGGTTTGTAACCTATCTGTACCCAGGGACTGGAAGATAGCTAATGTAACATCAATATTTAAAAGTGGCTCTAGAGGCGATCCTGGCATTTATAGCCCAGTAAGTCTAATGTCGGTACTGGGCAAATAAGTTGAAATTACAGTAAAGAGTAAAATTGTCAGACATGTAGAACATAATTTGTTGGGCAAAAATCAACATGGTTTCTGCAAAGGGAACTCATGTCTTACTAATCTATTAGAATTCTTTGAAGGGGTCAACTAACATGTGGACGGGGGATCCAACAGATACTTAAATTTCCAGAAAGCCTTTGACAAGATCCCTCACAAAAGGCTCTTACATAAATTAAGCTGTCACGGGATAAGAGGGAAGATGCTTTCATGGATTAAAAATTGGTTAAAAGACAAACAAAGGGTAGAAATAAATGGTAAATTTTCAAAATGGAGAGGAATAACTAGTGGAGTTCCCCGAAGGTCAGTCCTAGGACCAATCCTATTCAACTTACTCAAATGATCTGGAGAAAGAGGTAAACCGTGAGATGGTAAAGTTTGCAGATGATACTAAATTGCTCAGGATAGTTTAGACCAAAGCAGACTGTGAAGAACTTCAAAGTGGTCTCACAAAACTGAATAATTGGGCAACAAAATGGCAAATGAAATTTAATGCGGATAACCGTAAAGTAATGCACACTGGAAAAAAATAACCCAAACTATACATACAATATGATGGAGGCTAATTTAGCTACAACTAATCAGGAAAGAGATCTTGAAGTCATCATGGATAGTTCTCTGAAAACATCCATGAAGCATACAGTGGTAGTCAAAAAGAGCTAGAGATTAAGACGGAGAATATCTTACTGCCCTTATATTAAAGCATGGTACACCCACATCTTGAATATTGCATACAGATGTGGTCACCTCATCTCAAAATAGATATATTGGCATTAGAAAAGGTTCACAAAAGGGCAACTAAAATGATCAGGGGGTTGGAAAGGGTCCCCTCTGAAGAGAGGTTAAAGAGACTAGAATTTTCAACTTAGAAAAGAGAAGACTAAGTGGAGTTATGATAGAAGTATATAAAATTATGAGTGATGTGAAGAAAGTGAACAAGGAAAAATTATTTACTTGTTCCAATAATATACAAACTAGTGGATACCAAAGGAAATTAATGGGCAGCAGGTTTAAAACAAATAAAAGGACATTCTTCTTCACAGAGCACACAGTCAACCTGTGGAACTCTTTGCTAGAGGAGGCTGTGAAGGCTAGGACTATAACAGGGTTTTAAAAAGTGTTAGATAAATTCATGAAGGTTAGGTCCATTAATGGCTATTAGCCAGGATGGGTAAGAAATGGTGTCCCTCGGATCTGTTTATCAGAAGCTGTAGACAGATGGCAGGAGAGAGACCATTACCTGTTCAGTTCACTTCCTCTGGGCACCTGGTATTGGCCACTGTTGGCAGACAGAATACTGGACTAGATAGACCTTTGGTCTGACACAGTATGGCCGTTCTTATGTTCTTAAATTCTTCCAGTGATGGCCTAATCATAGTGAAGCATGAGGGCTTACTTAAAATGAAATTAAAACAGGAACAACAAAGCTTTATGAAATGAGCAAGTTACCAGACAGCTGTTAACCCGCATTTTAAGTGCAACCAAAAGGAAACAAAACAGATATTACTGACTTTTCCATCTGATGATACGCTTTTAATTGGAACCTAATTTTAAAAATCCATAATTTTTTCTGGATGATGTTCTGACTCAACCAGATGATCATAATTTATTCTCTTTTGTCACATTAATAAATATATTCAAATATTACAAATATTCCATTTGTGTTGCCTTTCCCAGGATGAATACCAGCCTCTGTGGTTAAGCTAAGAGAAGGCCAAGTGTCTTCAAATAAAATGAAAAAAAAAAAAAAAAAAAAAGAACACTCTAGTGCTATTCTATTTATCACTTTTCTAACTGCAACATCTATTTGTAATGTAATGGCCCAGGCTCCTTGTATTTTGCCAGGTTATTTTCGCATATGCTGTATGTAATCCAATAAGAAACTATTATTAAATACATATAAAATGTAAAACGAAAAAGTTAAAGCATTTAAATTTTTGTTTCACTAAACAAAAACTCAACTAAATCTTTTAACTAATTTCCTTTATTCCAGTCTCTGTCTTTTACCAAAGGAATTTTTTAAAAGATAAAAGCCCTGCCCTGAAATTCTTACAATGAGTCAGATTAAGTGTTAGCTCATCTCTCACATTCTCTTGCAAAAATGCTCAGGGGTGAGAAAAAGAACAGCATCACCGAGGAAAATACATCCAGCTCTGTTACTAGGGGTAACCGGTGGGGTTTTTTGTGCTGGTACTTGGTACTCGTCTGGTAAATACTTGAGAACTGATTTTGTTTTTTAAGCTGATCAGCCAGGAAAAACATACCCGTGAAACACCTATCTGTGACCAGACATTTGAAGAGAAGACAAAAACCAAGACTGACAAGAAGTAAAAACTGATACAATGGGAGATTAAATTAAATTAATGTTGAAATTAAATTTCAACTTTGAAATTCACTGTTGATGAAAATGTGCAAAGAGAGAAAATTTCTGATGAGGATAATCTTGCTTTGGCAATTCAAATGAATAGGACTTGTGAAAAGAAAAGTGAAAGAGCATCACAGAGACGTGAGGTTCACAGTTCGGGAGTTGATCACAGACACTCTGCTTCCCGCTCATCATCTGGCTGAGTCAGAACATCATCCGGAATTGGGAGAAAGAAGGCCCAGTTATATATTAGTAAATCTCTGGATTACAGCATATGGTCTTGATGCCCACATCAGCAGCACGGATCAGGATGGTGAGTATGCTGATTGCAGCACACCCTTCCACGCTGAATAAATTCTCAAGTCTCCAACACACTGAAAAACTTGTCCCATCAAATATTTTTCTATCTACCTATATGGACAGTTTCTTCCAATTGCGAGAAGAGCATGTTTTGCTGTTACTACAAATTAACAACCTCACCCAAAGTCTTGAATACCCTTTGTCAGAATTTCATGCAGTCCAGAAAAACTTAGTAGCCACAATTTCTTTGGCTTTCTTCCCTACCCCTTTTTAACAACTTTACATAATTCACTTATTATCATAGCTTTTCCTGACATCTTTCCCACACTTGGGAAATAAATGTGTCAGTAAAGGGAAGGGCATTAGCACAACATTGGCTGCAATGCTACAAAGCCTGCATTAATGTATCATTTCTCAGTGCAAAACACATTCTCAGGGTTACTATTTTACCAAGTAACACCAAGAAGGCCTTAACACCAATAAACTTCTACTACTACATTAACATACTGTACTGGAATGCAGCATAGGCTCCAAAACACTCAAAGAAAAAAGTTAAAATACATAAATGCACCTGCTTTCCATCCCAAATGAATCCAATTCTTCTTTTATGGGAACACCTGCTGATGGAAAAATGACTTGGCCTTTTCAAGTGGTTCTTTTCACTGGGGTAAATGTTTCTTACTCGGCACACACTGACATAATATTGGTTGGGGACTACCTTAGAAACAGAAATGGAAATGAAATGGAAAATGAAGTAACTTGCGATTGTGGATCAATTTATTTAATTACAGTAACAGAAACCTAGCTATTTGTGATATTTCAATTCAAATACTGAAAAAATCAAGAGAAAATAAAAGGGGAGATTTTCACCCATGTGAAGCTGAAATATTATTTTACAACACAAACTTTGAAATTAATAGATGCTTTCACAAAAAGTTATGAAGAAAGAAATATTTAAGATTGTGCTATTTTCATTTTTAATTTATTTTCAAATCAATGAAATACATATTTAAACTATAAATCAGTAAGCTGGAATTATTCCTGATTTACAAAATCAAGAAGCAGTAACAGCTTACAATTCAATTTGTTTCATCCATACTAAAGTAATATAAATTTTTAAAGCCAATTATATATTTCCTTTATGACATGTTCTATTTATGCTAATAGAAGTGACGCACCAAGCGCATGTCAAGAGGATAACACACCTGAACTAACCACCCTCACTTCTTACCTTTACATTTTTAGAGCAATCCACAAGGAATGAATCTGTTTTTAAAAGTTCCCTCCCAGCCCTGGTATATTGGAAGATCATGCTCTGTCACTGTTTGAAGGTAACTGATGCAGTGATGTCTGACCAAGTGTGCAGACAGCCTGAAACAATAAATATTTCAGACAGGACTAAACTGTCCCTGTTCATTTCATCATGTCAATTGTGAAGTCTATTAATGAGCAAATTAAATTTCAACTTTGAAATTTCAATGTTGATAAAAGTATGAAAAAAGAAAAACTGTATGAAGAGGCCAATCTTGCTTTGGCATCTGACATGGGCGAGGCTTGTGAAAAGTGGGCAACTGTCCCAGAGCCTGGAAATTCCAAAGGGACCTAGATTCCCAGCCCTTTAAATCACAGCCAGAGTCTTGGCACAGTGTGCTTTGGGCTGCCCTGTGGGCTAGCTGCCCCTGCACAAGGCCCCACCCTCTCTGGAAGGCCCCACCCATTTCTCACCTTGCCCAAGAACCCAGCAAATCAGTCAGCTGTCTGATCTCATTGACCCAGCACAGTGAAGACACTGCAGTAAATTGATTTAAAGTACATCAACTCCAGATACATTATTCATGTAGCTAGAGTTGCATACTTTAGGCTAACTTACTGCATAAGTGTAGGTATAGCCTATGACTCTGCTGGAAGGGCAAAACAGTGCTACAACTAGGAACAAAGAGGCTCTAAATGTTAACAGTTGAGAAGTTGGTGTTATTTTACATCAGCTAAGCACCTCCAGCATAGGCATCTAAACATAACGGAATGGTAGTGCAATGCAAAAACTCCATGTGAGTGGCAGGACACCTTTCGTAGTTTATTGCAGAAAGAGGGGGGAATTGACCGTGTTATTCCTTTCTCTGTCTAAAGTACATTACATTCTGGATAAATTCTAGGAATTTAAACTCCCCTTTATGACCCCATATATATTCCTTAGACTGGAACTAGAGTTAGCACAATGCTGAGTGCTTCTAAATATCCTAACCGTAAATGATTAACAATGAACTACAAGGGTACGTCTACATCGCAATTAAAAACCTGTGGCTGGCCCATACCTAAGGCCCTGACTTATGCTCGTGGGGCTCAGGCAAAGGCCGTACTCAAGCACACTGTAGATATTCAGGTTCGGACTGGAGCCAAGGCTCTAGGACTTTGCAAGGCAGCTACATCACAACTAAACAGCTCCTTAACCTAACTGCAGTGTAAGTATACCTTCAGAGACCTGTGTAGAACTGCTAGACAGACAGGTTTTTGTGACATAGTCTAACAGCACAATAAAGGAAATCCAAGTTTCAATTTCACAGAACACCTGACATTCTCAACTTTTGGTCAGTCTTCCAGCTTGTCATAACTAGATTAGGGACATATAAACATCATTTATAAAGCATGGTCAACTAGTCTCTGCGTGCGGTAAAGCAGAAGAAGTGTATGGCTTGTGGTTTTTGTCTATGTCCTACATGAGATACTTTAAATCCATAACTAAAACCCAATCTGGTCAGATAAAATTACTGACACAAAACCAAAACAGAAAAGGAGCCATGTGGCACTTTACAGACTAACAAAGTGATTTATTAGGTGATGAGCTTTGGTGGGACAGACCCACTTCTTCAGAACATAGCCTTACCAGAACAGACTCAATATATAAAGCACAGAGGTCCAAAAATTGTTATCAAGGGTTGACAAATCAGAAAAATTGTCATCAAGGTTGGCAAATCAGAAGAGTAGAAGGATGACGGGGGTGCGGGTGAGACAAGCTGAGTTAGATAATGGATGAGCTCATCACCTAATAAATTATTTTGTTAGTCTTTGAAGTGCTACATGACTGCTTTTTTGTTTTGCTCGAATACAGACTAACACCGCTATCTCTCAGTCACTATTTGATGTAAAACCAGTCAGAGAAGTGACAGTGTGTTTGTGCATGCATGAAAAGTTCAGAAAACATCCATTCCGTCCCACCCTAATCCCTGCACAATATTAAAGGCTTGATAAAGTGACACTCTGCTGTGAACGGATAAATATTAAGCCTAGTCAGTGAATAAGAGAGATTTTCAAAAGCACATCAGGCAATTTGGCATGCAACTACCATTGAAAGCTGTTGGCAATTGGGAATCTAATTCCCATTTATGCTACTTAAAAATCTCCTCCTAATTCACTGTGAAATTCTGTTTAGCCATGACACTGAATATTTGGAATAACTTTCTCAAAAGTTCATACTACCTTCAAGAGCCAAAGCTAAGTGCAGGGAATTAAAAGCAGAATTATATGAACATAAGAATTTCCAAGAAAATTATATTTATTTAGGTATATTACAGGGAAAAAATTAGTAAAGATGGATTCAAGCAGAGACTCATGTACAAAAACAAAGCTTGTTTTTATTTAATTTTAAATTTGAGTTGCTTGAATATCATATCAATAACTCTGTTCATCTTCTAGATTTTTTATTTTTTTTAAAAAAGCAAAAATAGGCCAAATTTTGCCCTTTTTCACATTGGTGCAACTCACATATACATCCTTGTATCAGAAAACAGGATTTGAACTTTGCTTTTTGGGAAGCATTAAATTGGCAGCTGCAAGGGACTAAACGTACTATCTTATACTACGATAGGGTCATATGTCACTAGTTTACCAGTGTCAGATCTTGTCAGTCAGTATCTCTAGGGGAGATTGCTAAAGAACTTCAGGTGCTACAGGAAGGTGGATAAACGATTCAGTAGGTAGTACTCTTCTTTTTGAATAAGCACAAGTAATATTCCAGCATAAGGTTTGTAGGGCACTGTGCTGTTTGAGTACACCTATTCAGATAAAAGCTACATCTACACTACAGAGACCTTTTGAAAGAAGCCCTTCTGGAAGATCTCTTCCAAAAGATCTACTTTTGAAAGAGTGTGTCCACATGCAAAAATGCGGATCAAAAGGGTGATTTGCTCTTTCAAAAGAGAGCATCCACACAGCCCCCGCTCTTTGGAAAGAATGGGCCAGGGATTGAAAATGAAGATGGTTCTTTCAAAAGAAGGTCCCTGG
This sequence comes from Carettochelys insculpta, assembly GCF_033958435.1. Classification (NCBI taxonomy): domain Eukaryota; kingdom Metazoa; phylum Chordata; order Testudines; family Carettochelyidae; genus Carettochelys; species Carettochelys insculpta. The sequence continues at coordinate 146,138,616 of NC_134137.1, forward strand.
GGAGCGTCAACACACGTTTCCTTTTGAAAGACATGTTCAAAACGGGGCACTCTTGCTGAAATGGGAAAGGAAGAGCAATTTTGAAAGGAGCACCACATTCTTTCAATTTACCTTCAAAAGAATGTTTTTTGTGTGTAGACGCTCCGTGGACTCTTTCGAAAGAGCCCCCTTCTTTTGAAAAAACTTTCAAAAGAACTTGCTAGTATAGATGAAGTGAAAATGTAAAGCCATTTGCTAACTAATGACTTCATGCTAGCAATGTACAGACTGAACCTCTCTAGTGTGGCACACTTGGGACCTGACTGGTGCTGGATGAGAGAATTTGCCAGACCATGGGAGATCAATATTGTCTAGCACATTACCAACACTTCCACTGCTTACAGGGCTCTTAGAAGACATTTGGGGTAAATTACAGTTAAATAAGAGCAGAGAACACTGAGAGCCAGGACTGGTGGCTGTAGACAAACTGCACAGGACCACATGAAATTTAGCCACACCCATGGTTTGTGGACATCCATCTGACTCAAATCATACCGGATTACAGATGTTTCAGGACTAGAGAGTAACAGATTACAGAGGTTCAATTTGTCCTTTTATAATATATGAAAGTGTGTGTGTGTGTATGTGTACGTGTCTGTGTGTGTGGGGCACACGTGTGTGCTGCAAAATGCTGCTGTTCTATTTCCATCTCAAGGGGCTTGTTTACACTTGCCCCCGACTTCGAAGGGCGCATATTAATCAGGGTGATGGCAGAGTACTAATGAAGTGCTGCGGTGAATATGCAGCACTTCATAAGGCTAATTCTCCCCTGCAACAACTTCGAAGTGTCAAATTTCAAAGTGCTGTAATGCGTGTAGCCGCAGGCACTTCGAAGTGCCCGTACTACTTCGAAGTCCCTTTAGTCCTCAAAACACATGTGCCGGCATTTCGAAGTTTGACACTTTGAAGTTGCTCCCCAGGAGAATTCACCTAATGAAGTGCTGCACATTTATCACAGCACTTCATTAGTAATCTCCTGTCGCCCTGATTAACATGCCCCATTTGAACCTGGGGGCAAGGGTAGATCCAGCCGAGTAGTAGTTATATTCTGCTTACTTAAGTCTGATCACATCACAACTGGTTATGGTTTTTAAGGATATTCAATTATTCTTTGTCACAGTCCAAATTTCTTGGCCAAGCTGTCATCAAAGTTCGATGCCAGAGAAAATAAAACAAAATTATAATAAACAATAATAATGATAATAAATAAAAAGAGTTGGGGACCTGCACCAAGCATCTCATAGCTGGGATTTAGCCTGTGGTCTGCCTATTGATTATTCCATACTTTCATGTTGCTGTGGGCTGTTCCAGAGTTGCCATGTTTTACTCAAGCAGTGATAAAGGCATTCTACTTAGCCACAGCACATGACTAAAGGCAACACGTGTCACTGTCATGCACCTCATTCCTGACTTGAAGGACTCATGTTTAGGAATGTGAGAACAAACAAAACAAACAAACAAACAAAAAAGGTTTTTTGTTTGATGTGGATACATATACTATTAATTGGACTGAAACCACCAACTGATTTCTCATAGGTTCATTTTTAAATGCTTTAGACACAATCACTTCTAACTTGTCTTGTCAAACTGCACTAATTCCTTTATAGGTGCATCTGTTTCCTGACAGCACAGAACAGCTGCAGGTCCATTCTGCAGTTTGGAGGAGGACGATGGCAGCAGATTTCAGGAGACTGCATGCTCTGAAATCTAATCATCTGTGGTTTTAGGCGCTGCTGGCAGCAGAGGCTTTTATGGGAGTGGAACCAAGCTAAAAGATCCACTGTTACGTGAGTGGATTCACAACCCGGGATGCTGCAGAGCCTATATTGGTAAGACTGAAGTAGTAGCAATAAAATAAATCATCTGCTGCTAATGGTCTAGGAAGCACAGACAGTGACTTTCTTCCCCATTCACATTCCAGAAGAGATCACTAGTGCACTTTCTCTGGCTGGGTGATGGAATCAAAGTTTGTCCCATAGTATAGCATTGTCTTAAACACCACCAGTTAGTTGTGCAGCATTACTGATTATAAGAGAATGTTCAACTTCAGTTCCTCAACCACACAGTAAATTAGATAGAAGAGGGAGCAAAAGAAGGAACCATCATATTTCTAAAAGTTACAGAAAGTACCTATTTATAAATTTCTTGTGCTATCAATAACTGGCCAAGTGTCACTTATTTTGAGTGACAGGAGTATCTCCACACTGTATAATTATTCCAAAATACCTTATTCCAAAGCTAGTATTCCAAAATAAACTATTCTGGAATAATGCACCTATATTACAGGGAATCCCCAAAATAAGCAAAACTTACTCTGAAATAGTGTGTCCCCACGCAATACAGACTACTTCCGATTAGAGCCCGTGGAAGCAGTGTTCTGTTTCCAGGGACTCTAATACAAAATATTATGTCTACACAGCAGCTTTATTTTGAAATAAACTATTCCGGAATAGCTTATTTTGAAGCTGCCCCTATTCCCTGTCTATATGGCCCCTAGTTTGATGGCTATTTTGAAATTCTTTTGGAATAGTGGTTGCATTGTGTTACAAATGTGCTCACAAAGTTAATTTCGCAATAGCGTCTGTTATTTCAAAATAACTTTGCTGTGTAAACGTACCAACAGTCACACATCTTCCTCTGATGTCATTCTCGCACACCAGCTGAAGTGTCACTCACAAATAGGCTGCAGGCAGTCAGCAAGCTTTCCTCTTTGGTTCCTTCTCCTGGCTGCTAGAAGCTATCATGCAGACAACTAAAGACTTCCTCCTCTACCACTTCCACTTTTCCTCACTGTTTCTGGTGGCTCCCTTGGGCCTACTCTGCTCCTCAGTGCACCACACTGAGGCAGCAATTAATTAGGGAAAAACAGATTAGCTGCACTGCTGCTTTCTGGCCTGAAAAGAAGAATTTTCCAACCCAAGGAGAGAGTCCTGGGGGGAGACTCCAGCCACAAGGTCACAGAGATATTTGGAGAGCAAAGGACTACAGTGAAGGATGATGAAACAGGACCAATAGAGGAAGGACAGTGGCAAGTCAGGAAAGGGGAGGCCACATCAGGAGGACTGCATCTACTTTTGAGTCCTGCATTACAGAAAGAGTATGAGCAAACTGGAGAGTCCAGCAGAGGGCATCGAAAATAATTAGGGGAGTGGGGCATATAACTTATGAACGGAGGCTGAGGGAACTGAGCTTATTTAGTCTGCAGAAGAGAAGAGTGACAAAGGATTTGATAATTGACATCAACTATCTGAAGGGGATTCCCAAAGAGAATGGAGGTAGGCTGTTCTCCGTAGTGGCAGATGACAGAATGAGGAGCAATGGTCTCAAGTTGCAATGGGGAAGGTCTAGGTTGGATATAAGGAAAAACTATGTCACTAGAGAGGAGGTGAAGCACTGAACTGGGTTTCCTAGGGAGGTGGTGGAATCTCCATCCTGAGAAGTTTTTAAGGCCGGGCTTGACAAAGCCCTGGCTAGAATGATTTAGTTGGGGATGGTCTTCCTTTGAGCAGGGGATTGCACTAGATGGTGTCCTGAGATCTCTTCCAACCCTAATCTTCTGTGATTAGGGACTGATGGTCTTGTGGCTCATGCACAGGACTGGGAGTTCACTCCCAACACCACCACTTGCTTGCTGTGTGACCATGGCCACATCACCTCTGCCTCAGTTTACACCTCTCCAAAGAGAAGATAACATTGATGAAGCCCAGAGGTAGGGAAGAACACATGATAAATAAGAGGGCTAATTCAAACTCTTCAGTACAAAAACATTCTGGGTTCTGTTCAGGGGACACATTTTCATTTTATAATCAAACACCTTCACCTCTCGTCCACCCCAAAGACATCTGCTCTGCTCTCAGGGATCAAAAGTGGCCTGTAAACCATGGACAGGTCACCACTGAGACTGAGGAAGATAGAATCAATAAAAATAAGTTACTCAAGAATCTACTTTAGATTTGGCAGCTATGCAGAGGAAATCTGAAAGAGCTGTCCTCTCTTTATGTTTTTACATTTTCTTTCCTGACCTATTTAACAACACAGTCTCCTAATTTGGTAGCAAACTTCTCTTTCTGCTTATTTCTTTGATTATGATCCAAACTGTTGTCAGGGACGGAGCTGCCATAGCCCGGTCAAGCCACCATCTACATATTTCTGAAATGATGCAATTTACACCCCCAGAGGGTTTCGGTTGCACACTGGAACAGAAGAGCACACAAGCAGAAAACGGCAAAGGATTAGAGGTTCACCAGCGAGCAAGAATTCTGTTTAATTAAAAAAAAGAGAGGAAGATTTCAAAATATGTTTTTGTTTCATGTTGAAACAAAAATAAGCTCTTCTGATAATTTTCACGAAACATGAGGAGAGAAACCCCAGACTCAGTGCAGGGACCTGAACCTAGGTCTTCGACGAAATACATGAGGGCCCTAACTATCATGCTATGGTCTATTCTTGCTTTTGCTGCTTTTGACCAGATATTCCAGCCTGGACCTAAGACCCTTTCCCAACTGAAGTTTCATTGGCACAGACAAATTTCTACATCATTTTTTTTTCTGATGGAAAATCCTTCAGTCAAAATGATTTTGACCAACTCTACACTTGGGATTCAAAATTGGGATTGACACTTGGGATTCAAAATTGCCATGCACACACAATAAGTACAGTTGGCATCAATAAGCAGGATATGAGTTGACTTCAAGCCAGGGCACAGACTACCACAGGGCAAACACACGTTCTCTGCTTCTAGCTGTGAAGGTCCTCTTCACAGATACAGAGAAGTGACTTAAGAGAATCTTTGCACCCCGTGGAATGGAAATACAGAAATTCCACAGAATCCAAGATGCACCAAAGGGAAATGGCATCAAAAGGGATAAGAAGTTCCAGCTGTATGTTGACCACATGAAAAATCCAGAACAACTCCAACGCTGACAAAACAGCTTTCAAAGGATTGTGCCAAGCATCCAGATGGTGCTGCTGGCAGAGTAATCATAGCTTCCACAGTCCAATAACATATGGGTATGAAGACAGATATTGAAGAGCTTGAGTGCCAGAGAATAAGTTGCAGCTCATTACTCAGTTTCTATTCTTTCCTATAAATAGACTCTTGGAAATGATTTTCAAAAGCTTTAAACCCTTTCTGGAAATGGTAATTTTAATATTAAAATAAAAAGATATTTAAATTCATGGTTTCATTGCAACTGATGAAAGTCTACATGGCTGATATTAACAGGGTCAGAGCCTGCAAAATCACTCATACAAGCAGGTCCACTGAGGAGAAGTGATCCTTTAAAAAAAATATTATTTTCATATGCTGGTGACCCAGGAATGCGTTTTTCCCCTGTCCCCTCTGGCTGGTGGGACTTTCAGCACCATGAGCGAAGAATTCAAAAACAGTATCTCATCCCAGGAATAGTTATGAGTTTTGTGATCATCTGGCTTTACTCTAACAGTTTTCTGTGTTCTTCATGTTCTCGATACCCTTCCTTTTATAAGTCACAGCAGGCCCTGATTAACAGGGACTGATACAATTTAAGCAGAGTAAAGCCACTAAACATCAAGAAAGAGCAGAAACTCATAATGCTCTAATGTATTAACTGAGTGCCTAAAGACTGTAACTTTGAGATATGTTTAAGATGACAAGTTTCCATCCCAAAGAACTTACACAAAACACACAGTGACAATGATGGGTCAGATATTCTCCTTTGGGGCAATACATTATGAGGCACAATGGAATCATACTAGCAAATGGTTTCACTTAGCTGTGTACAACTATAATTGACTGAGTTGAAATGGGGCATCATTCAGAGGTGGGAACTAAGGTGTGAGAGAGCTTCTGGAGAAAAAATTCTAGAAATAGCCAAGCATGGGGAGAAAGTTCAGGCTGAAGTTTACATTTGAATTTCACTACCATTAAAGTCAAATCTCAGGACAGAGCTATTACAGTAAATCTTTCATATCCAGCATTCTATCATACGAAACTCTCAAATAATTGGCATTTTAAGCGTAAGTAAATTTTTCTTACATTTTCCACAAGTACAGAATAGTGAGAGTAAATACAAATAAATACAGCAAATACAGTGTAAGTTTGCAGCATACAATACTACTGTTGTTGGTAAATAAAGTACTCTGTATACATTTTTGTTTGTTTCTTAGTATCTAATCTTGTTTTTCTTTAGTGTTATGCATTGCTAAGTATACCTGTCTATTCTCCAGTATATTTGACTATCCGGCAACTTCCCAGTCCTGGGGCTGCCAGATATGAAAGAGTTTATTGTATAATGAGAAGGTCTAGTGCCCACCTGGCCCAGTGGTCAAGCCATGAGCTTACAATGTCTACCAAGCTAGTCATCCTAGAAGGGGCCTCTGCTGCAGCCTTAATCATCCCCCTGTCCTCCAACTGCTCTTCCACGAGTTTGTCATGAGAAGGCAGAACAACACAAGTTAGGAAGAACCAGGTCCAGCTACTCCAGTAGTTTCAATCCAAAGCCTTAGGAGTTTGCCAAAGCATCCACCACAGTTATCAAAATATCCCAAATTATGTTTTCACCTGAATCACTTCCTATCTGTCTGGATCTCCTGAATATGGGCTACGTAGAAAGCTCAGGCTTAGTAACAGCTTTTTGAAGGTTGTTTTAGCAGCAAGGACTTGGTTTCCTCATCTCCACTCTTTGAGCTGAAGGCCCAAAATGAGAATGATAAAAAGTTTATCTTAACTAATCCTTCTGGCTTGTTTTATTAGCTAACTAGTTTTAGAATCAATCACTCAAGTATCACTGGTTCGGCAGATGCTTCCCGGTCTCTGCAAGACAAGCCTATTTTAAAATAAGATATTTCAAAATGGCCAATTCAAAATATTTTATTTCGAAATAACACAACCACACACAAAATGCATTTTGAAACAAAACCCAGCTACTTTGAAATAGCGCCATTGGAGTCCATTATGGCCTATTTGAAAAAAGGCCTTATTCCTCAGGAAATGAGGTTTACTGGAATCAAAATAATGCACCCACTATTTTGAATTTATTTATATATAGGAAAGAACAGAGGCAGCATAGAAAGGCACCGCAGCATGGACTGAAAAAAAGGGACATTATTCAGCACACAGAACTTCCTATACTCCCTCACGCTGTTGCCACAGAAAAACTGTCTGGGCTTTTGGTCACAAGAGAGACCCTATCTTGGAATATTTTGAAGAATTCATTCTGTGAGTAAAAAAAGGCAAATGTATCAAGTGTATGCAGTTCAAGAAAGAGAAGCAGGACCTAGCTGCAAGAATGAAACATCATAAGCAAAACTTCTTATCAGGAGATAAGGATGTGATGAAGATGTGGCTACGGCTGAGTGGATCAATTGGTTAGCAACTTAAATTTTAATTCATTTTGCAGTGCATCATTTTTCAAGACTCTCTTCTCTCTGCCTTTTAGTAGAAGTGTGATTTGATAAGTAAAGTCCCAAGCTGTTTACTGTGTTGGATGTTGCGAGGAAAAAAAGTTTATCTTAGCTAATCCTTATGGCTTGTTTAATTAATTATGTAGGTTTACAACTGATCACTCCTGTATACAATACAGAAAGCTGCAGTAAGAGAAATCTAGAGTTGCCAGTGGCCACCGAATGTCATTTTCTTATTTTATTTTTAGATAATACTTGCCCCTTTATTTTGGAACCTCATGGCTCCAGACCAAAATGGGGCTACCATAAGTCTGTTCCCCATTTTACTTTCGCATAACTCTGCTTTTCCCAGGGTATTCCATTCTACACATGTTTTCTCAAAAAACAGATATGCCAGTGAGTTCAATGAGCTTACTCCAACATTAAGTGCAGTCTAAGCACAGTCCGTCTTAGCAGGATTAAACAGTAAACCAGAATACCTCCAAGCACAGAGATGGGATGAGAGCATGCTTAAACAATTGGAGGCAGTTGGGCTAAGCATTCCCATACCACATGAAGAGATATGTTGTCCAAGAGTATGTCAAAGAGGCAGACTATGATAGTATCTGAATGGTGTTCAGTAGGGATAAAGGCAACAGTTGAGTCCATTGCAACTGTCTGGTGAACCGCAATAACGGGCTCAACCAGCGCGCTAACAAAAGTGAAAGTGATCTTGAAATGTCTTCATATTCCAAATGCAGTCACAATCAGTCATAAGTGTACGTTCTGAGATTGTCATATAGGAAATAAGGAAGATAATTTCAATGAGCACAAGGTCAACATATCTTGAACCTTTCTGCACATATAGGCTCAGAAATTATACATAGTTTTCTAACCAGATGATAAGAAAATGCATATAAAAAGTGAATTACTAAAACACACAGATGAGCCTTTTCAGTAAATAAGCCTAGTCTGTTAATGTTTCCCAGACTTTGACTCTGCCTTATTTTAGTCCTATGTTCTGTTACAAGGAGACGTTTGCTACATGTTAAACCATGTAACCGTGTGCTATATCACCCCACATGTTATAAAAGTATTTTATTCATATTGCTACATCTGCTTTCAGTTCAGAGGCTGCAAATCCAGTTTTATGTTTTGGCAGACAACAATGGAAGCAATCCCAGGAGAAGCAGGTGATTCTTCTCGGTTCACATCATGTCACAACATCAGCATTCCCTACCAATATGTTTCTGTCAGATTACTATGATGTCATTTAAAGTCTGAATAACAAAAGGAAACAGAATAAAGGCACTACCTGATACTATTTATTTTTACAAAAAAGGGTAGTGTGACGAGTCCCTAGGGTGCAGCATGGGACTGTGGGCTGTGCCTCCCCTAACTCTCTAGCCTAGGCTTTCTCTCACAGTGCTTTGTGAGTGACAAGCAGCAAAGCCCTCCAGCCACTGTGATCACTCAGCATAACACCCTGTGAAGCCTTATACCCAGCTAGATTACATGAATACTCCCTGAGCAATTCATGAATCACACAGAGAAAGGCCTCCACCAACCCCCACTAGCCCTGTACCTCAGGAATATACCATCCCTTTTATTCACTAGTTCATTATATAATCAATGGAAAGTGGATATACATCGGCCTTTGATACCTAAGCAATTTACCAGACACTTCAGGAGCTCTCACTGATAAAGATAAACTGTAAACCAAGTTTGTTGGAGTACAAAAAGTCAGTTTATTGAATGGCGAAAGCAACAGACAAAAAGACATAAAATATAAACAGTCTAAACTCTCCACTCTATTAGACTGAGCAACAGCTAAATTAAGTCATTTTTTCTCATCCCACTGAATACTGCAATTCATAGTATAGTATAGTGCAGATTTCACTCTTGAATGCTGGTCAATTTCCCTTGCTGGAGTCTTCAGTCTTCTCCTCAGTGACTGAGTTGCTTGCAGCATAGGAGGGGGCAGGAGAAAGGTGAAGCATGGACCAACTGTGTTTGGTTTTAAACCCTTAATCCATGAGTTTAGAGAACAATCCAGGCATGTCTGGTGGACACTGTTGAGTCTCCAGGCAAGATTAAGCTGTGGCCTCATGCAGGTGAGTCACTGAATTGTAGCTCCCTTGCTGGACAATGGTTAACTATTTCTATTCAGCACTGATCCAAGATGAGAATGAAGAGGTGCTCGTGAACAAGGAGAAGGTTGTGCAGTGATGGACGAGGTATTGCACCGACCTATACAAAGCACAAGTGGACCCAAGTGTCTCAGAGAGACTGACTGAAGAACTGAAAGAGATATCTCTGCTGAGCATTGAGAGGTAGACTGATATGTCAAAGGAGGAAGTCGAAACAGCAGTGAAATGACTAAAGAACAAGAGCCCCAAGATATGACAAGATCACAGGAGAGATGATTAAATATGGTGGAGAAAGCATGATTCAGGAAATACACCAACTGTGTAATATAGCATGGAAAGAAGAGAAGGCACCTAAGGAACGGACAAGATCCAGGCTAGTGACAATACACAAGAAAGGAAGTGCATTGGAGTGCAAGAACTACAGAACAATTTCCCTCGAGTCATTTAAGGAAGGTGCTGATGATGATACTGACGGAGAAACTAAAACCGCAGATAGATGAACATCTAGCAAACAAGCCAGTGGGCTTCAGGAAAGATAGAAGTACCATACAGTAAATATTGGCACTAAGATTGATAGTGGAGAAAGCTTGATGAAAGAACAAGAACATTCATACTTGCTTTGTCAATTTTCAGAAGGCATTTGACAGTATAGATCAGCAAGTGACTTGGGCGGTGTCAGAGCTGTATGGAGTGGCTAGCAGACTGATACATGTGTTGAAGGATGTCAATGACAATGCAGAGGCAGCAGTGAGAATGTGCAGGGAGTTGGGAAGTTGGTTTAGAATGAGTAGAGGTCTGAGACAAGGAGATCCAATATCGCCGAGTACCTTCATCACACATCTAGAGAAAGCTATGGGCAAGATCAGGGAAGAGGCAGAAGGGATATCTGTGCATGGGAAAAGAATTAACAACTTGAGATTCGCAGATGATATAGTTATCATTGAGGAAGATGAGGAGAAGCTAGCGAAAATGGTGCAGGTGCTAAATGAGCAAGGGAAGTGGTACAGACTGATTATGAACTTCAATAAAAACAATGGTATTTGGAGATAAAGAAATAGGAAGGAAGATTGTGTGAATGGGATTGAACTACAGAATGTAGAGAAGTTTACGTATCTGGTGAGCAACATAACATATGATCTAGACTGTAAAAAGGAAACAGCAACTAGAAGAGCAAAAGCAAGAGCAAGTTTGAAGGTGATGGATAAGATCTGGAAAAGTAAAACCATTAGCTTAGGAATGAAGCTGAGCATCTTGAAAATGTGGGTATTCAGCAGCATTTTGTACGGATGAGAGATATGGGAGATAATGAAAGATTCGAAGAGAAGAATATTGGCGTTCGAGAGGAGTTTTTATAGAAAGATCCTCAGAATAGGGTGTATGCAGAAGGTCACTGACGAGGCATTACATAGGAAGACACAGATGAAAAAAGAACCTACTGCAGAAGGTTATACAACACCAGTTACAGATATTCAGGCATATCCACCGAATGTAAGACGAACAAAAAATCAAGGCCCTGGTATTCAGCATAACAGATGATGTGAATAGGAGAGGCAGAGCCCACAGAGAACAGGTAGTGATGTAGTACATTGGTGCAGAGCTGGTCTACAGACACTAAGTCACTCTGCACTGGACAGGGGAAGATGGAAGGAAATAGTGGGAGAGGCATCAGACACCAACAGGGTCTGAGCCCATCGTTGCTGTTGCTGCTGCTGCTGCTGCTGCTAATGATGATGTTTATGAGTGATCCAAGCGTTAGCTATCTCCTGTGTCCCCTCTGATTTTTTTCCATCTCTCGGTGGAATAAATTCTTATGTTCATCGAGGCATGTGTGGATGTGCACCACCAATAGAAACACATGCCACCCATTGTGAATGGCTGTGGGTGCTCATCTGTTCAACTGGGAAACACATCAATAGTTCCTGGGCAGCCACCCAGAGCACTCAGCTTACAGGGAACACTGGTTAACTCACTGTCATTATCATTGTCTCAGGAAAGTTAGTATATGGGTGCCTCCCAAATCCATAGCATGGTTTAGTGACAACAGTATGACATATTCTCATAACTTCATATGCACTATAAATGACTTTCAGCAGATCATAACCATTGCCCTGAAACCTCACATGGCAACCTTTACATGCGATATCACTGTGAGGTACAAGTGAGAAATATGGCAGTTACAGGGTGCTCCCCCAATGTACAGAGTATCATAGGTAGTAGCTATTTAATTTCAAGAACCCGATGGAATTGAGCAGGACAGGCAGTCAGGAACATAGGGTTTATTAATCAGTTTGTCATTTATTCTGGTTTATAAGTTATAGAAACTTTACTGTTTTAATATTTAATCCAAATACATTATTTTAACAGTGTGCCTTATTACATCTTAATGTTTCACTGCCATATTTTCAAATTTGTGTTTTATTTTGCACCTTTTAAGTACTGAGAGGAGCACATCAGTAATTATGCAAGCAAATGTTGTATTAGGTAAAATTTGCATATGTATCTGAACACTGGCATATGTACACATACTTCAGGGAGCAACACAGAGGTTCAGTTCTGAAAAAAAGCTTTCTATCTAAACTATGTAATTTTCACCATGAAATTCATGAATTCACAGAAAGACAGAGTAAACTGATGTGTTAATTGTACATTTGCTGTTCATGCATTTTATTTTTGTGTTTGAAAACAATAATTTCAAGTTGTTTTAATCAACCACAAATGGTTGAGCAAGCCACGGGAATCACCTGGTGAAATTATATGTCTCCGCTATGCAGGAAGTGAGACTTGATGACCATAAAGGTGCCTTTTGGTCTCAAATCCTATTATTTCATCACAGAACAATGAGAAAAACATGCAGGAGAGGTTTCATTGTGCTTCTATGTTGGAAAAAATGATAAATGGCCTAAAATCTGAAATACTTGTCACCGGAATAATAAAATGCTAGTTTTAAAATATTTACTTTAGTTTTCAATAGTTTCATAACAGAGCAAATCCCAGTCAGGATAAGTACTGGCATAAATCTATTAATTTGTAAAACAGTTTATATAGTGGCTAACATCCTAATGTATCCATTGTGCTTTTAGTACATACTGTTGACGTAGATTGCTCTTTTGTAAAAATAGCTTTAGTAGCTTCGACTATAAACTCTTCGTATGATGCAGACCACGCTACAGATAACAATGTCACAGCTGAATATTCTCCTAATTCTACCTCACTGTTAAACACCCAAAAAGATGTTGTGAAATATAAATGAAAATTGTCAGATATTTTTAATGAAAAAACTAAGCTGGAAGGAGACGGGTTCCAAAAACTCCCCTGGTTTCCATATTCCTAGGGTGTGTCTACACAGCAAAGTTATTTTGAAACAGCAGCCACTATTTCAAAATAACTATGCTAGTGTCTAAACAATGCACCTGCTATTTTGAAATAATTTTGAAATAGCAGATGCCTTACTTCAAAATTGGCAAACCCCACTGTACAAAGAATAGCACCTATTTCAAAATAGCTGTTTCAAAATAGGGTTTGTGTAGACAGGGAATAGAGAAGAAATAAACCAGAGTGTGTCCAATGGCTCCATTTTCGAAATAGGCTCTGCTGTGTGTAGATGTGCTATTTTAAAATGCATTTTGTGTGTAATTGTGCTATTTCGGAATAAGCTATTCTGAAATACCTCTCCTGGGCTACGTCTACACTAGCCCAAATCTAATTACTAATTACTAAGATTACTAATACATATTCAGTGCCTCATTAGCATGCTGCCGGCTGCAGCACTTCGAAATCACCGTGGCTCACTGCCGTGCGGCTCATCCAAACAGGGCTCCTTTTCGAAAGGACCCCGGGAACTTTGAAATCCCCTTATTCCTATCAGCAGAATAGGTATAAGGGGATTTCGAAGTTCCTGGGGTCCTTTTGAAAAAGAGCCCTGTCTGGACAAGCCACACAGCAGCGAGCCATGGTGATTTCAAAGTGCCGTGGCAGGCAGCATGCTAATGAGGCACCGAATATCTATTTTACCGCCTCATTAGTAATCTTCACAATGGCCATTTGCATGGCCATTTTGAAGATCTGGGCTACTGTAGACACAGCCCTGGAATATTTTATTCAGGGATAACACTTCAGTGTAGACATAGCCCTACAGTCCCAAGAGGAACTTCCCCTACTACTTTCAAATAACCACAAGCAAATACAGCCTTCTCCTTACACTTGCCTTCTCACCGCAAGCCCAGCTATTCAAAAAACCTGCCCGTGGCAGGCCAAAGTACAGATTTATTTAAACCACTCTTTCAGGAGGCAAATGTTGTTTCTAGAGGCTACATAGCCACAGACCATACAATGTTTTAACACATCAGCAGAGAAACTACCAGATCTGTTGAATTCCATTAGGTCAGCTGTTCCTTAAAAAATGGCTCTTGCTGGTGATACCCTTGGAGATAGTGCAATGGAAAAGAGAGTCCCCTTCCACTTGCCCCACCGAATCACTCTGAGGAAATGTTACTGACACTTTTTATTCAGTTTAATGGAGAGTTGTAGAAATTAAACTGTTTACTGAGTATTTGTGCGGCAGTAGCACATTGGAGTCCCAGTCATTTGATAGCACCCCATTGCAGAAGGCATTATACAACCAGAATGAAAACAGTCCTGCCACCACAAAATTTACAGCATCCCTTCAAAGTCATGTCGACGTTTTTTATAAAACTATTGTAATTACTCACATCCCAGGGCTCGTCTATACTTACCGGGGGGGGGCGGGGGCGGCACACCTTGATCGATATTATGGGGATCGATTTTGCCACATGTGTGAACGTGTGGCAAAAATCAATCTCTCTGGGCTCAGCTGTCAACGCTAGTGCTCCACGCTGCTGCTTGGAGTAAGGGACATTAGCAGGAGCCTGAAAAAGCCTGATATACACCCCAGGGAAGAAAGTTGATCCTGATATATCAATTCTAGCTACATAAATGGTGTGACTAGAATTGCATATCTGGGATCGATTTTGAACCTTAATGTAGACCAGGCCTCAGTGTCTGGTTAAACCTCAGTGATTGTGTTGCATGAAGAATTTCCTGATACATTTGGGAGATTGTCTTTTTGGAAAGTTTTCCAGAGATCAGTAATATCTACAGAAGGTCTCTGCTAAAAACCCTCTACAATAGTGAATTTTAGGATTTCTTATTCTTCATAATTTGCAATATTCTAAGTTTTAAAATATTATTTCTGTTTCTAATAATTTTGATTGTGTGTATTTGTGTATGTTCGGGGAAGTTATTGATTTCCATCCCCTTATCAAAGCATAACTATTAAGCATGTCAAAAAGTCTAGAGGTTGGCATTGTGCTCCCTCTAGTGACGAGTGCTCTAGTACTCAGAGCAACAGAAAAAATACAGTAGAGTCATTTAAAAGAAAATGAACAAGCAGTGTTTTAACATCAGCAGCAAAGCATGGGTTTATATAATATTCAGAAAATAGAAGACCATGCCCTCTACATACAAAATTATTGTTTAAAGGCAAGTCAAATATCAGGTTTTCCGTGTACAGTTTGGCAGTGTCCTTTTAACTCTGTCTATTTAGGAACCTGTAATAAAACTCTATTTTTCTGCTTGTATATTTAGACTGCAAACTCTTTGGGGTAGGGATCACTGTAGCCTAAAGATATCTATTTGGGAGGGTATCCAAGACAATTAGAAGCGGGGGTGTGAGCTCCTCTTAAAGGCCTACCTCTTCTTATTCCATGTTCTCAGCTAGTTAATAAAAGCTGATACCTATAGTATATGAATCTTCAGAAATAAGAGCACCATTTTGGGGGTGCGGAGCAGCCATGCCTACAGGGATGCTATTTAATGTTCTTCCTATTCTCTTGACTATCAGGGAGCAAGGGGAAAGCACACACCTCTTGTGAATTACTCCACTGCCCTTCCCTGAACCAGCTGGAAGTGAGAAGAATGTATACACACTGTGTACTTTCCCCTCACTCCCTGACAGTCAGGAGGATAGGAAGAAGAGCAGCAGCATACCAGTAAGCACAGCTGCTGCCCTGCTGAACCTTCTGAAATGGTGCCCTTGTTGAGAAAGCCAAATATATAAAACAGAGTGTATTATATACAACAGCCACCTTTTCAGGTGAGTTAAAAATACTTACAGCTTTCATGTCGGATTCATATGATTAAATCAAGTGCTTTACTTAGAAACCAAAAACAGAGATAAGTACAGAATTTGTGAAGTAGTAAATAATATCACTATTTTTGAAAGCCTTCGAACCTCAGAGTGTTTTAAAGATTAATTACAATTGTACTGAGAACATTTTCACCTTTCCTATTGTTCAACCAAAAATATCTCCTTCAATGAAAACCTTTTAAAGTAATATTTAATGTATTTTTTTAAATTAGTTGTTTATTTATGTACACAAAGTCATTACATTTGTTATCCCACCTTGGCATTACTTTGCTTGGATTCTATAATATTATTACCATGCAAGTTAGCATATGCTCATTGACACAGAGAGAGAGAAAGAGAGAGAGAGAGAGAGAGAGAGAGAAAATGAGACTAGACTTGAGTCTTTCCAGGTCACTATCAGGAACCAGGCTTAATACATTTTAATACAGTATTGCAAATTAGACACATTTAAGGGGTAAATCACTTCTGCATGTATTATTTGCAATGATGGGACAAAGCCAGAAGAATGCATATTATAGTCAAAGTATCATATAAGGCCTGCTTTCAAGGAGCTGCATACAGAGGCAGAGATTTCAAACACCATTATGAAATTGAAAGTTTATGTAGACTTCCTCCATTAATGTCATATTACTATACTGTAAGGATAAAAGAAAAGGGACAAGGTTTGGAAGGAAAAGAAACTCTCCAGCTCAGGCTAGGTGACCTCTAATGTAACTTTTCCCTTGGGCAGGTTATGCAGTGAATTGTCTGCTGAAAGGTTCCTTGCTCCTTCCTCTGAAAACGGTACTGACCTCTGTCAGAAACAATATGCTGGAATAGACAGAGCAAAGGTATGATCTAGTGTGACAGTCCTTGTCCTTCTAAGCACTATTTGCACAGGTGCTACTAAGTCCTTTAAGGAATTATAATGAATATTACTTTTATGACACTCACCAAGAAAGCATTAAGCAAGCAGCAGGCTAAACTGACCCAAGTTCAACCTTTAAGAACAGATTAGCGAGGCACTGAAATGATAAACAGGACCATTTCTTGTACATAGCTGCTATCCAAGCCATGTAAAATGGATGAAGGTTTGGCATTTTAGACAATTATAAGTAAATACTAATTATATTTGCTATATTTACCTACATCTTGTTAGATAGTAACAATGTGATCTAATTGGCTTGTACACACTAAATTTTGCTTCCTATCTTTTACTGGCTACATCTACACTGGCCAAAAACTTCGAAATGGCGATGCAAATGGCCATTTCAAAGTTTACTAATGAAGCGCTGAAATACATATTCAGCGCCTCATTAGCATGCGGGCAGCCATGGCACTTCGAAATTGACGCGGCTTGCCGCCGTGCGGCTCGTCCAGACGGGGCTCCTTTTCAAAAGGACCCCGGCTACTTCGAAGTGCCACGGCCGCCCGCATGCTAATGAGCCGCTGAATATGTATTTCAGCACTTCATTAGTAAACTTTGAAATGGCCATTTCCAGGGCCATTTTGAAGTTTTTGGCTAGTGTAGACACGGCCAAGATTAGTCTACTGTGTCGTACTGATTTAAAAATCTAAAGGGGATATTAGCAATTAGGTTAAACTTGTGACATGATAATATAGAATCATAGGACTGGAAAGCACCTTGAAAGGTCATTTGGTCCTGTACCCTGAAATCATGGCAGGACTAAGTATCATCCAAGACGTCCCTTGTAGGTGTTTATCTAACCTGCTCTTAAAAATCACAGCTGATGAAGATTCCATAACCACAGTAGGCAATTAATTTCAGTGCATAAGGTCCAACCTAAACTTCCTTTCCTGCAACTGAAGCTCACTGCTTAACCTCAGAGAACAAGAACTATTTCTCTCTCTGCTCCTTGTAACAATCTGTTATGTACTTGAAAACAGTTGTCATGTCTCCTCTCAGTCTTCTCTTTTCCAGACTAACCAAACCCAGTTTTGTCAGTCTTCTGTCATAGGTCATGTCTTCCAGAACTTTTATCACTTTTGATGCTCTTCTCTGAACTTTTCCCAATGTCTTTACATCTTTCCTGAAATAAAGTGCACACTACTGGACACAATACTTCAGTTGAGGCCTAATCAGCTCACAGTGGAATAGAAGAATTACTTCTTTTTTCTTGCTTACAATGCACATATCTTATAGAACTGGAAGGAACCTTGGGAGATCATTGAATCCAGTCCCCTGCCCTTTTGGCAGGACCAAGTACCATCTCTCTTTTTTTTTTTAATCTATTTGCCCCAGAACCCTAGATGGCCCCCTCAAGGATTGAACTCACAAGCCTGGATTTATCAAGCCTTATAAGTGGACTCTCTAAGCAATTATCTGAATCATTGGTCAAAATATTGAACAAAACCAGACCCAGAACTGATTAATTCCTTGGGGGAAGCAGTGCCTTTTGGCTTCTGGATAACCAGTAAGTACAGGTTCAACCTCCCTTCTCTGGCACCCTTCGGACCTATGAAGTCCTGGACGAGAGATTAGGCCAGACCGGGGTGGTCAATTCTACCCCCTTGTCCCCCACCCCCACTGGCCTCAGCCACTTCTCCTGGGCTCTCCTCCCTGATGTCACCAGCAGCTTCCTGACTTCCCCCCCACCTGCCAGCTCCTCAGCTACTGGCTCCCACCCCCAGCCGCCCTTCTCCAACTATGGATTCTCCAGGCTGCAGCTTTCTGGGGCTGCAGCTTCCCACCTGGCCCCAAGCATGAGCCGACATGAGCTGATGCTCCCCAACCAGGGGCTTTGTGAGCAGCCCTGGCCAGGGGCTTCTCGGGGCCACACTTCCGTGAGACACTACTCCCCAACCAGAGGCTTTGCACGCAGCCCCAGCCACAGCTTCCCAGGGCAGTGGATTCCCACCTCGCCCTGGGGGTGAGCCACCATAAGCCTCAGCTGCTAGCTTACCAGGCTAGGCTACCTGTTCGCTGCTGGCCACTAGTTGCCACTAGAGCAGCTGTGGCTTCCATGCACTGAGCTACTGATGCTGGTCTGGCTGGTGCCTCCTCCTCCTAGCCCCTGGACTTTCTGGTCCTGCAAAGACCCCTGGTTCTGACAGATATTGCTGGATGACAAAATGCCAGATTTTGGAGTCTCAGCCTGTACTGTAGAAGCTGTTGCTGATGTGGTAGATCTAATTATTATATCCAGTTTTGAGAATCATCTGCTCTGTTCTTTGCAGTTTGCCCAGACTAAGCAATTTGAGCGAGTGCCTCCAATAGCCACAGTCATGACCATAATTTAAGACTATGAATTCATACATTTTGAATCACTAGAAGTGATTTTATTACTGGAAACCTGGAAATGTTTGGTTTCCATCTATATCAGAGGTCAGTAACCTTTCCGAGTCAGAGTGCCAAAATTTGACCTTTGGACCTTTACGTACAGCCTAAGTGTCAGTGATACTTTTTAAAGTCACAAATAATCCTACTTACAACAGCTTCATTAATAAATAACGATGTAGACCTTTACCTTTTAGATGTTGGTTGGTAGCATTAGCTGGCCTTTTGTTAATCCACAGGCAGCATGGCTTTGAGCAAGCTCCTAGATGCATAAAGGAGAGGGGACGGGACTGAGTTCCTGCTTCATGTGCCAATGAAAATCAGCTCATGTGCCACTCATGGCACCCATGACAGGGTTGCTGATCTCTGATCTATATCCTCATTAATTCACATGCTAAAACCCACCATTATTTTCAGACTATAATTTGCCCATTCTGCCCCTCAAGATAACATAATGTGATAAACAAGAAGCATCCACTGGTGTCTTTCACTATGCCTGTATCCAGTAGAACTTGCCATTAGCATTTTCCACTTGGCCTTAAAAATAAGGGAGAAAGAAAAAATGGACTAGGTGATTGTTTAATACATTACTACTTCTCTTAGCACAAATGCCTAGTCAAAAATTCAGAGTCTTGCTGATCGTTTCAGGTAGGAGAAAGCGAGTCAAGTACTTTAGATGGAAATTTGTTTATTTATGAGAAATGTATAAAGTTCTGTTTCCTTGAACATAAGAGGAATCAAACACAAAAGATAATTTTCTAGCTCACATCCCCAAATTTCTTTTAGCCAGCCCCTTTCCAAAGCCTGTATGTGTTGCTGCCCTTTTTATCTGATTCCGTGTACCTCTCTCTCTCTCTCTCTCTCTCTCTCACACACACACACACACACGCACGAGCAGTAAAATTCTCTGTCCACATAGTTCTAATTCCTGGGCAGACTTGTGTATGGTTTTTATTTTACTTGGGAGTTGCTATTATTTAGCTTAGCTGTATCTTACCGCTATCTTAAATGAAGGTTGGCACTTAATAACCAACAGCTTCAATGACATATGGTTTTGCCCAGACTACACTAGTATTTTGTGAATTTCTGGTGGACCACAGATTTTTTATGACTTCTTTTCGAAAGGAGCAATTAGTTTGTTTTATATGTGTTATTTCATTTAATTTATGTGTAATAATTATGCCTCTTTCACTCCTCTTGTCTTTTGATGTAGAAGTTGAACCCCTTTAAACTGGAACTCTCTCATCTGGCAAACTCCGTAATCCGATGTGATACTAGTTAGCCAGAAGTCCACTTATTATGGGTGTGGCCAAGCTTTCTGTGGTCCCTTAAGGTTTGTTTCCAGCTACCAGTCCTGGCTCTCCGTGTTCTGTGCTGTTATTTAGCTGTAATTTACCCCTAAATGTCTTCTAAGAGCCCAGTAAGCAGCAGAAGTGTTGGTAATGTGCTAGAAAAGACTGACCTGTCGTCTGGAAAATTCTCTCATCCAGCCCTGGTCAGGTCCCGAGGCTGACAAGAGAGGTTCAACCTGTACCGATTTTATGCATAGTAAAAGAAAGTTAAATAAAATATACTGTATATTCAAAATGAGGTTTGATAGTTTTTTTGTGTGATCTCCATTTTGTCTATGTAAATGCTTTGGAAAACTTCAAATAACTGAAGAGTGACTCATTAATTAAAAAATCAACTTCCTCCTCCTCTTCAGTTCCATGATAGTTTACTTAATGTGGCCATTTCAAAATTTAGCAATTCCTCTCTCCTCTACATTCACACATAAGAAAAGCCAAGACTCAAAGGCACTTTAGAAGAGAACAGTAAATGCACAGAATAATTTTTAAACACATGGAAAACAAGCTGAGCTATTGTTCCCTTCAATGTCCTACAGTTCCGAACATATATTCCAGTTGTTCCCTTATATCATTACAACCTAAAAGTAATTCTATCATCTCTTCCAACCCCCAAAATCTTAGGCATGTGGTGGGGACCAAGACCTTAAAGTGTAATCCAAGGAACCACTCCTCTGTTTGGAAAAGATTGGTCCCTCAAAAAGCAGAGATTGGAAAATTCAAGGCTGAGATAAAGCAGAGCCTTGCCTCGGGTTTGGCGTTTTCTTACAATTCATGCCAAATATGACAATGTTTTAACTCCAAACAAAAGCTAATAATAGTTTCTGCTCTTAATTTACAAATCAGAATTTTTAAACACATTTTTGAAACCTTACCAGGATTTGAAAGATTTTTCTAGAGAACCTAATCACTGACTACAAGTCTGTACAAAAAATTCTTTTCCCAGTTACACCACAATGGATTTAGCAGGTTACTGTCCCAGGAAAAGAATCACTGTGCAGCCCTGAAAAGAATAAGAAAAATGTTCAAAATATACTATTAATTACCAGCTCTCAACAGCCTTGTTTGTATATATAGGAAGAAATCAATGAATGGCCTCTGAAAAGGGCAAGTTAGCCTTCCCCTCCCTCCCAATTTTCTATGGTTTAAAACAGGGGAGCACAAAGTTAGGGGTGAGTCCCCTGAGTGGGCATGAAATTTCATAGGGGGGACAGAGCACAATTGGCTGCTGGGTCTCAGGCTCATCCATCTCATTAGAAATGTTACTGTTTTAATGTCTGTGTATTACATATCATTTAACAACATTTTTACATTTTACACATACTTATTTTCTTACACATGCGAAAGGATGTTTTTCATATGAATATAACTGTCATTGCCATCAGTTTGGATTAAATTAGACAGATTGAGGGGTCCCTGGACTATAGTTACACTAGAGCAGGAAGTCGATTTTAAGGCATTTAGCTTGATTTTTACAAAGTGAATGTCTTCACCGCAAATACTATTAGGTTGAATTTAAGGAACACTAATGTGACATTCTTGTGTCGACCACCCAATGTAGTGTAACACCAAGTTCAAATTTAAAAGGTAAGATTAATGCTAGTGTGGAAACAGTGTTTCTTTAAATGGATTTTATTCGCCTCCAGAGATATCCCACAATGTCCAGAATGTATAGGTTCTGTCCTCTTTTACCTCCCCTGCTCTCCATGGCTACATCTACACTAGAAGCATCTGTCTGCAACAGTTACTGTCAGAAGAGATGTTCAGACAAAACTTCTGCCAACAGATCCTGTCCATGCATAAAACTGGACTGATCTTTTCTTCCACTCTGTTGACAAAAGGATCCCCCAGAGTGTCTACACAGCTTTTTTGACAGTTTCTGTTGACAAAACGCATTTTGTGTGTAGACGCGCTGCAAGTTTTGTCCAAAAAACCCCACGTTTGTCTACAAAATTCTCTAGCGTAGACATAGCCCAGGTGTGCAGGAAGTAGGAAACAGGAAGCCTGACATTTTGAATTCATTTCTTTATGATCAGCATGGCAATCACATCTAGTCATGAGAGAGAGCCCCACCCAGCATGGAGCCATCAGGAGAACAGGTGTCACAGTTTGGCTGGCAGTCTAACCCCCACCTCACCATACCACATGGAAGCTTGGCTGTTGGGACCAGACAGCAGCACATCAGATAGTGGGGCAGTATGTCCTGCCATGCACAGGGTGAAGCCTTCTCCCCTGCACATGATGTAGCAGGAGAGGCCGAGAAACTTCTTTTCTGTGCTTCACATTTGTACAGGGTAACCCCTCCTGTCTCACAGGCTCCATGCACCTGGCGGTCTAGCCCCTGTCCCATCACACCACTTACTAGCTGTGCAGTGCAGACTATGCTTCCAGACAGCAGCATGTCTGACTGGCTGACTCCCCACCACAAAAAAGATTTTCAAGGGCTGGCTGGCCCCTGTAAGACAACATGCACCAGGGGGGTGGCTAATAAGAAACCCGGTGACTGCACTCTGTCAACAGGAGCCTCAGCTGACCCCTGCCAGATGAGTTTGGTTGGGGAACCGGCCCCCAGCTGCACCTATTTTCAGGACTGGCCCGCCGGCCTGGGCACACAAGCAATAGAACAATGTAAACAAGTTACTGGGCGGGGGGTGGCCCCACAGAGGGCCATGTTAATTTTCTGGGCTGCCCACCCACCAAATAAGAAACCAGATGACTGCACCATGTCAACAGGAATCTCAGCTCACCCCTGCCAGCTGAGCTTGTTGTGGGGGCCAGCCCCCAGCTGCACCTGGTTTGGGGGCTGCTCCACCCCCCATTCCCTGCTTAGGCACACTGCTCCAGTACTCTTCCTTCCCAAAGCGCATGGCTCAGGGGAGCCACAGTCTCAGCAGTGGCCTATTTGCTGCATTTTCAGCAGGGGAAAACTGAAGTACCTGTTGACATGATTCCCTCCCTACCTTTCCGCATGCGATTTGGTTTTAATCCACTGTTATCATAAACATGTGGGACTGAAGAGCCTCTGCTTTGTGAAAGGTGTTCTTTCACTGGGGGAACACTAAGGTACCTGTTGACATGGAGCAGTCAGCTGTCTGCTCCCAGGGTACATATTTGAAGAATGCTTCAGCTTCAGAAACCCACTGCCTGTTTGGCTTTCTTTCCCTGGGGATTCCTTACTTTCCTTCTCTGTGTATAAATTAAGTCTTTCCCTATTCACATGGATCCAGGTTATTCCAGTGGTTGGTGTTCTTTCACCAGGGGAAAAGTAGTTGAGCAACCTGTTGACATGGCTAAGTCAAGGTTTTCTTTCCCCTTGGATTCCCTACTTTTCCTTCTTTCCTTCTGAAAAATGGCTGTTTGTTTTCAACAGGAAGGAAAAGAGGGCAATACAGTCTGGGAATATGACAGCAGGTGCTCTCAGAACACATTTAATTAAAATGTCTGTAATGCGGATGACTCAAATAAATTTCTGTCATCGGGGAAATGGCTGTTTGCTTTCAAAGGGGGCAATGCAATATGGGAAGATGACATCACACACCCACAACCACTTGCAGGGCATTTTTTTCCCATACAGCACCAGCGAAAAAACCCAGAATGCAATGGGGCTGAGGGAACTGTGGGATAGGTTCCTACTGTGCACTGTTGCAAGTTGAACTTTGGAAATTTAGTGGGGATGCGCTATATCAACTTTGTGGGGAGGTCCAAAATACTCAACTTCAACTTCATAAAACCCAGGGTTACAAAGTTAACTTTAATAAATTTACCTTTATTTCGCAGTATAGGCAGAGAGAGAGAAAGAGAATTTTGTTGAACTGTGTGTATATGATTTTTGAAAGCACTCAGCATTAAAATTAAATGGTGAAATTCCCTTTGACTTTAATGGGAGCACTGAATGTTTTGTAAACCCAATCCAGGGCATCAGAGCTTCTAATTCACCTTGATAATGGACGTATACAGCTAGACTCCTGAGTAAAATGCTTCCACCCAAAAGCCTGATTCGGATCTCACTAACAGAATTCCATTCTCAATGATCTTAATACCAGTGTACACCTGTAGAAGTGATCAGAATCAGATTCCAAATTGTTTTTAGCATATGAACACGGAGTTCTTTTAAACAGTATCTTAGCAACAAGTTAACCCAGCAATTGATGGATAAATATACAAACATTATGCCACTATCACTTCCTCCTTTTATAAATCACTATAACATGAGGTCCTGATGGATCAACCTATTACAATCCAGTGAACATTCCTCAATCGATTACAATTAATATTTAGGTAAGTGAAATTTGTAGGCTAAACTCAATGCAGTAGTTTTATTATGTCAAAGATAAAAGCATATTTATATACCCTCCCAACATCATATCCTGGAAACTATTCAGATTTCTGTAACATTTCACTATTTTAGGCTAAGGCTGCAGATATGAAATACTGCATTCAATTATTCCCATTTCAAGATGATTGTTTGTGGATTGGGTGAAAAAATCATTGAAGCTGGTGTATGTAACCACCATCCTTCATTTTAAGTATATGTAAAACAATTAAGGTTCTTTTATAACAGTCCCCACCTATTACAAAAGCCATATGCATGACCACAGGAGAATTAAAACAAAATGGACAAAGAGCTTAGCTGGGTATTATTTTGGGTAAGGTCCTGGGGAACAGAAACACAAAGAAAAAGCCAGGCACAGCCTGGAGAAGTAACTTGTGAGTCAGGCTAAGAGAGGTTAGAGGCTATAAGAAAATAAACTGCTTCCAGCAGTTTTGTTTCCTCCTGTGGCCAGGGAAACAGGATTTTGTGTATTCTTTGTAAACAAACAACTGTGCCTCAGAAGCACATGGTTACTGTTAATTAAATGGCAGGATGGAGGGCACATTAAAACTGGCTACTGAACTTTCAGAATTAGAAATGCATTTTACTAAAATCAGTCTATTTCCTTATTTTCTTTTCTAAGCAGGGCTGTCAATTAAAGCTCATTTAATGCCCGTGATTAATGCAGGGCAGAATTTACATGTTTAAAAAAATTAACATGTTAATCACAGGCCTTAATGCACAATGGCATCTGAGGCTGCTGCAGGGGCAGTCCCAGGGTTCCCCCAGCCCAGGTCCCACAGCTGCAGGGCTGCTGGCAGCGCTCTGTGACCCAGTCCTGGAGATGCCGGACATGAAAGAGTTTACTGCATACCTCTTGGAGCTCTTTCAGGGGGTGTGAATGTAATTCCTAGATGACTACTGGAAACTGAAACTGGAATCAAGAATTCTTATATTATGGTTAGACCAGTTTGTGATAGAATGAAGCACATTTTATCTAGTCTAGTGAACGTGGATATTTTTCACAGCTGTAGATATATGCGCATCCAAATGCACTGAGGAGTGCAATTTAAGGCAGAGATTACATGGTTAGGCTAAAAAAACCTGAACAGAACAGCTGAGGCTATTTCAAAATTCAAGTCTAAAGATATTTGATTATTTGGCAGCCCTGAAACCTGTGACCTTGATGAATTCCTGGATGCCTCAGAGGTTCAGGTAGCACCACCAGCCAAGTGAGCTCCCACCCTCTGCAATCTTTGCCTAGCAAGTAGGTTGTCAATTTTTCTTCCTATCTCATGGAGCTGGAAGGGATTGTCAGAGGTTGTCCAGTCTAGTCCCCTGCACTCACAGCAGAACCTATCACCATCCCTAAGAGATTTTTTTTTAAATGTATTGCCACAGATCCTTAAATGGCCCCCTCGTGGGCTGAACTCACAACCCTGGATTTAGAGGCCCAATGCTCAAACCAATGAGCTATCCCTCTCACCAACTGGTACTAGTGCCAATGAGATTACTAAACTAGTCTGTATGAAGCTACAGCTAAGGACTGTGTGGAAACTGGCCAGGGCAAAAAGTTCACCAACTCACTTGCCTAACAGCGCTTCTCTTTACATCTAATCCAACACAGTCCAGCCCTGTTTTCTTTGACAGCCCACTACAAACCGTAGTCTTTCTCCCTACCCTTCAGAAAGGAGAGATGAGTTGAGGAACACACAACTGCCTTTCAAGGATACAGAATTTATCAGCTCTTGAAGGGGTAGGTGGATGGAAAAGAGTTTGTTATTGATGGTGGTTTGTCTTGTATGTATATTTAGTAAGTGTATAAGTGTTTTTTAATTTCAAGATCCAATGCCTTGGTTTTTTTCAACAACACCTTCACCTGTACTGAGAAACACACTTATAGATAGCATCACACAGTGGTGTTGCACTTTAACAACTAATTTCTCTGTAAAAAGGGAACAACTGCATTCCGTATTAAGAAAACCCTACAGATGGATTTTGAGCATTGGCCCGAGAATAAATCATTCACTCTAATTTACTGTTGGAGGTTTCATCAATTATTGATGTCTGTTTATACTGCACTCTACTTCTACAGAAATTAGTCTAATCAATTTCAGTGCTCCATTTGTTGTACACTAAATGTTGAATCTCTCTCGTCTGGCACCCTTGGTACCTGACTTATGCCGGATGAGAGAATTTTCCAGACAACAGGAGGTCAATATTTTCTAGCATATTACCAACACTTCCACTGCTTACTGGGCTCTTCCAATTATTACGGTTAAAACAGTTTGTGATAGAATGAAGCACAGTCTACTTATTCTGGGGATACCATCACTGGACTTAACCATGTTAGTTACAAGATCAAAGGCACATTTTCGGCATGTCCAGCAATGCTATGCAACTAATGTGCATATTCATAAAGCTAATTTGCATATCCACGACAGAAATCAAGCAATGTAGACATGGTTCTGCTGAGAAAAGATTTTTGCCAGCAGAACCACATCTACACTGCTCAATTTCTGCCACAAATATGCAAATTAGCCTCATGAATATGTATGTTAGTTGTGTAAATATGTAAATGGGCCACCACTTTGCATTTTTGAGCCCGCTTATTTGCATCAAACTGTTGACAGTAGGGCTCAGTGTAGACACAGTCGTAGTGACTCTTCCCATTTCTGTTGCTAGTAGGGAGCGTAGCTTTTCAAAGTTAAAACTGATAAAAGACATACTTTCGTTGTCGCATGCTGAAAAAGAGACTTGTTGGAGTGGCCGTCATCTCAATAGAATGCAAAATGGTTTTAAAACTTTGCCTCAAACAACTTATTGTCCAATTTGCAAAAGCAAAAGCATAAAAAGCAAAGCTCTAACTGTTTACCCAAATGGATGGCCCAGCACAAAAGGGATACAACTCAAAAAACAGACTTCATTCCATATCAAGGGATAAAGAGTTTCATAGCTTCCCAAAAATCAGTTCCTTGGGAAAGAAGACAGTTGCAACTGTTTATAGTGCTGACCAGAAACACTGTATGCTACTCAAAACAGTTAAATTTTAAACTATCAGCTACTGGGCAGTTTATCTTACACAGTATAATTGTGTTTGGATTAATGAAAAGTAGGAAAAAAAAATCAATAAAACATTTATTTTCATTTTGAATGCCAAGCAAATAAAGGTAAAATTTCATTGTGGACTTCTCACATTTCTTCTATATTGAAGGTGTGTTGGGGGAGGGGCACAAAGTCCCCCCAAGCCCTGGAGCACTGGGAGGTCAGGCAGCGGAGCCCCAGCTGGGGCCCCTGCAGACAGAGACTAGAGCCACACAGAGAGCAGGAGAGGCAGAATGGGGTAGAGCCATGCCCGGCTGTTGGGGGAAGCCCAGCCTCCCGCAGCTTATGGTACCTACCACGCCTCCCATATTCCTCCAGACCCTGGCTCAGACCTGCTCCCTCCCTGCAGTTCTACTCCCCAGACTGATCTCCCTCCGCCTTTTTATAAAGCTCAGGTGTCCATTAAGTTTTCACCTGACATCCATAGTCTTGCCCCCTTAGGCTGGGAGGCAGCTATTTAATTATAACACAGCTGGCGCTGGCCCTGGCCCTGGCCCTATCTCCTTTTGCAGGGGCCACTCACCTTGTGACAGGTCAACTAATCAGCCTCTGGCAAGTCAATCTAAATAGTGGTGTTTTCTCTTACCTATCAGGAATAGTAACTTTCCTGTCTCCAGGTTGCAACAGAAGACTAATTACTATTTTTTGAACAGTCTCAGAGGGGTAACAGTGTTAGTCTGTCTCTTTGCAAAACAAGGCAAGCAGTCCAGTAGCACCTTAAAGACTAACAATTATATTTATTAAGTAATGAACTTTCTGAAGAAGTGGATCTTACCCACAAAAGCTCATTACCTAATAAATAAAATGGTTAGTGTTTAAGCTATTACAAGACTACTTGCTTTGTTTTATTATTTTTGAAGTTAGCTGGTGTGTGACTACAACTGTTTGATAGCACAATATAGCTGAATGGAACATTTAAGATGCAAATAACTGCCACTCTTTTGATCAATGGCCAGATGAAAATTAACAAATATTCAGATAACCATAAACATAGATTTGTTAGATTTGTTTCCCCACACATTTTCAGGATTTAAAATATTTAACAGACACTTAACATGATAGACTCTGTCTACCAGGTGCAGTAAGTATCAAGCTTACAAGTTAAAATACACAAGATTTTTGACATTTTCACTGCTGTCATAGGATTGTAAACAGCAGGAGGGAATTTAGGATAATTCTTCTGTTGTTTGGCAAAGGTACCAGCATTGGAAGACAATGGAGTTGTCTGACTGCAGAATTGGGAAGATAGCCCTGCCTCAGTTCACACTTGGGAAAGATTATCATTGCAATCAAAAGGTCTTGAAATGTTTGTTTTTAAATAAAAGCTCAAATTCTGCCAAAAATGGATAGTGTAATCTCTTTGCTCATTAGGCACAAGCATGCCATCCATTTTTTTCATCTTGGTTACATTTTTCCAAATAACAGATTGGAAAACATCAGAGTAACTCAGATTAATAATGGAACAATGTGAAAAAAGTAATCCTCTCATTTCGTTCAGCAGCAATGAGGATAACCAGATCTAATCTAAGGAAATTTAAGCACTGCTATAACATGCCTGTCACCAAGCACTGCTTAAAATACAGCCTGGGTTAAATAAACAAAGTCTGATCATGACTGTAAGCAGCAACGTCCAGCTGTGTCCAGTTGCTGAATATCCACAGGCCTTGTTGGATGAATATTCAAACAATGAATTTAGCCCCATGACCTTGGACTCTGTTAAAAAAAAATTCCATGAGACCTCAGAGGTCTGATCTTCCACAATCTCCACAGAAGGGGAGTTTGAGAGCAACTTTCTGAAGGAATGTTATGACTTGACAGTAACAGAAACCTTAAAAATTTTAAAGCCAGGCTGAAGAAAAGTTGTAAAATGAATAAAACTTGAAAAACATTGCTGCAGAAAGTTTCATAAGCGGCTGTCGACTTCCGTGGCTGTCTTCGGAGCAGGTCAATGGGAGTGCTCCTCCTGTCAACCTGCCTTAATCCTTGCAGCTTGTGAGGAGCTCCAGAATCGACATTGACCCTGGAATGAGCTGATTCACACATGCACAAAACGGTGCCCTGGAAGATAGAACCAGAGTGCTCAATCTTCCATAGTCAGTGTAGATGTATCCTCAGTTAAGAACATTGACAGAAGTTAAAACAAAAAGCAGTCAAGTAGCACTTTAAAGAACAGACTCAATATTTAAGACACAGAGAACCAAAAACAGTAAGTCTTAAATATCGAGTCTGTGTCTTAAATATTGAGTCTGTTCTGGTCTGGCTATGGTCTGAAGAAGTGGGTCTGTCCCACGAAGGCTCATCACCTAATAAACTATTTGGCTAGTCTTTAAAGTGCTACTTGACTGCTTTTTGTTTTGATAGTGTATAGACTAGCACGGCTTCCTCTCTGTTACTATTTGACAGAAGTTAGTTTTCTTAAAAACTTTTTTAA
Organism: Carettochelys insculpta; assembly: GCF_033958435.1. Classification (NCBI taxonomy): domain Eukaryota; kingdom Metazoa; phylum Chordata; order Testudines; family Carettochelyidae; genus Carettochelys; species Carettochelys insculpta. Next base: position 146,168,804 of record NC_134137.1, read on the forward strand.
AAAGCACAACTAAAAACCAGAGAAAGACTAGCCATGGAGAAATCCCCTTAATAATGCTCCTGCCTTTGTCTTATAGCCATTGATTTTACTGTTGCAAACATCAGTGATTAGGGATCTGATGACCACGAGAGCACTTCATTGACTGGCCTAGTTAGTATACACTTTGTTCTGTGAGATCCACAAACTCCTAGAGAGTGATGAGGAGTAGACTGTGGTTAGGGTATAGTAATAAGGCAAAAGATGGGATACAGAGTAAAAGGGCAAACTGTGGTTGAAGACAATAGATAGGAAGCTAAATTACTTCTTTGCATCAGGTTTTCACCACCGGGGATGTTGACAGAGAGAACTATGACAATTGACTCTTTTTAGATAACATTGTACTGTTGAAGGCTGAGGTCCTGGAACGAATATATAATTTAGGGTCCTATCCTGCAATTACAAATGGGCCAGCTGACTTGGGTTTATGGGGCTCAGGCTAAGGAGCTGATTAACTGCAGTGTAGACGATCAGGCTCAGATTGGAGCCCAGGTTCTAAGACCATGTGAGGTGGATGAGTCAAAAAGTTTAGGCTGCAGCCCAAGCCCAAATGTCCATACCACAGTTTAAATAGCCCCTTAGCCTGAGACCCATAAGCCCAAGTCAACTGCCATGAGCCCGCCGTGGGTTTTTAATTGCCATGCAGACAAACCCTTAAAGATTTCTCAGGAGAATAAGTGACAGAGCTGCAGCCACAAGTCTGATTAAAACAAAAATACTATATTGGAGAACTGGAACACAGAAAGTGAACCCAGGCATTCTGAGGTATTGGTTAGATCTTGGAAATGAAAGGCCAACATGAGACTTCCTATAAGTAGCTGGGGAATTGGCTTAAGACAATTCATAACTGAATTATTAAATAAAACTACTGAAGACAATAGAAACTGGACAAACTAACAGATGCAAAACAAAATCATTCTCCTAATTTACTGAGATTCCTTCTTGGGTTTTTGAATGCTTCAGTATGTCGGCACTTGCCCCCGGTATATTATATCTGCACAGTGAGATCCTGTGTTCCCTGTAAGGGCACTTAAGTGGCCATCCAGAAGAGATTCAAATGTCACCTAGCTGATTAGCAGAGCACCCACAGCCAGCAGAACTTTTCTGCCAGTGGTGCACATCTGCACGTGCCTCACGGCACATACATTTTATTCTGCCCATGGATGGAAAAACGTTAGAGGGAACCCTGGTGAGATCCCTAAAGACTTCATGAAGTCTTCTGCTCTCCTTCTTCCCTTGGCTGCAGGAAGATCTGCTTCGTTTGTCTGGGAGGGTGTTGAGGTATTTTTGGTTCTCTGTCCGGTACTGATGAAAGTACTTTCCCTGAAGCGTTCTTGCGGTTTACTAACTTGGCTGTTAAAGTGTCTGGGGGGGCATATTTACCACTCTGTCACCTGATCTTCTTCCTTCCTGCTCATGCATCACCACCACCACTAACTATGGCCTGAAAGGTCTCACATCTCCCTCTCCCAGGAGCCCCAGCCATGACAGAAGCTTGCTGGAAAATCTCTCAGGATGGAGCACCTGCCTCCTTTGTGCTGCTCCTTATGTATAACGAATGACAAGTCCATCCTACCTCCTGGCCAGTCCCCAGTGCTGAAAAGAGCACCACAATTTCCTCAGGCAGAGCACTTAAGGCCTAGCCCATGGTACAGTCCATGCAGAGTTGGATCCAGGTACTGGCAATGGTGCACTCCCACCTGCAACATGCATGGCCACTACTTGCAAGAACATCATGCGCACAGCCCAATGCGTGTGCAGCAAAACACCTAGCAATTTACAATAGAGAAAAAAACCTAGCCAAGCTGGTCAAAAAGATCATCCAGAGGGCAGCCCTATTTTCTGTGTACCTACTTTAAAGTGGTCACGCCATGGCCCAGGGTGGTTCCTCAGCTCTGTGATCTATGCTTGAAAGTCTTAAACTCTGAGTTACTCCAGATCACTCCATAGCCAGTAAATCAAGAACACGATTTCCATCTCTGTAATATCCCACAGAAGTGCAGCTGTGCTGGAGATTCATGGATGGAAGTGTGGCCACAAATGTAGTGGAGCCTTAACACAATGATGGTCTCACACCCACAGGGGAATCAATGGAAAGCTCAGTAAGAAACTGAGGACAGGAAATAATATGCACATTACATCATACATACTCCAATAGTTGTGTGTGTGCGCTTCCCTGGAATTCTGTGCATTACCAGTTTAACGTATTCTGGGTCACCATATCAAAGTAGAAGCCAGTAAGCAAAGTAAAGCTTAAAGTATCATGTTCTGAAGGAGTGCCATGAAGAGGACGCAACAAGGAAGATAGTTTAAACTAAACACTTGCTGAATGCCTCCTCTTAGCCTGGGTAATGAAGACATTGAAGCGCTCACTGCTGAAGCAGATGGAATTTTAATTATTTCATTTGCAATTCACTAGTAACAAAGACAAACAAAAGTAATTGCAAAAGATACCACTTGAAATTTCAATTATCTATATTTATACACTAATGTATCTAAATTAACAAAGTAATGCCATTGGTTCATGGCCAGTCATTACCTCTAGAGGATTTCCAACAGAACATTTACACATGGGAACTAAGCAGAAAAAAAGTTATTAAGAGTTGTTAAAAAAGTTGTTAAACTGCAGAGAATAAGTGTTCTTGGGTATGCCACCCACAGTGTGTATAGATTCAGACTCTCAGCCCCTCATTCACCCCAACCTGTCAGGGATGATCCCCAACATCAGCAGGTAGTCCAGGGAAGGACCTGCCCCAGTTACTCAAGGCTGTGAGAGATCCTGCCCAGGATGTAGTGGGGGATGCAGCTCTGCTCAGCCTCTACCATGAGTACAGAACCCAGCCCCTGAGTCCTTGCTGCCTGGAGACTGAAACACTCAGGAATATCCTCATCTTCCACCCCAGTGCCCTCTCTGGCAGATTTTGCCCTTTGGACCTTGGTGGCAGCATGTGATTCTGGCTTTGTGCAGTGATATGGCTGTGAGTGGTGCAGCCATGTGTTGTGAGTAGAATTGCACAAGAGGTGTTTTTGTACCCTTGGTTTCATGATTTTTATGGGTGCAATGGAACCCATACATCCCACTAAAGCTGCCCTTGAGGGACATACACCCTTCACAGGAAGATGTTTTCTCTCTAACTCTTTTATTTGCTTTCCCCAAAGCATGGTTATCACTTCAGTTCCAAAGTATTCAGTTTGAACATAGTCACAAGCCCCTATTTACACCCAACATGTTCTGACACTACCAGGCAGTAAACAATCATGTGAGTCATTCATGACTTCCACCATCCAGTTATTTTTTAAAAAGTGAACTCAACATCTTTCCAATCTCAAATTGCTTCAAAACCATCTACCAACCTGACAATCTGCTTAGGTTACCAGTACTGTGAGCTACTGTGTTACTTCTTGTTACTTCTCTCAGGCTGAGCAAGTGAGAGGTTGGTACTGCTAAGCTATGTAGCAATTCCCTGACACAGCAGATTGTCTGCCTTGCCAACAAACCCTTCAGGACTCCACGGCTACGTCTACACGTGCACCCAACTTCGAAATAGCTTATTTCGATGTTGCGACATCGAAATAGACTATTTCGATGAATAACGTCTACACGTCCTCCAGGGCTGGCAACGTCGATGTTCAACTTCGACGTTGCTCAGCCCAACATCGAAATAGGCACAGCGAGGGAACGTCTACACGCCAAAGTAGCACACATCGAAATAAGGGAGCCAGGCACAGCTGCAGACAGGGTCACGGGGCGGACTCAACAGCAAGTCGCTCCCTTAAAGGGCCCCTCCCAGACACACTTTCATTAAACAGTGCAAGATACACAGAGCCAACAACTAGTTGCAGACCCTGTATATGCAGCACGGACCCCCAGCTGCAGCAGCAGCAGCCAGAAGCCCTGGGCTAAGGGCTGCTGCACACGGTGACCACAGAGCCCCGCAAGGGCTGGAGAGAGAGTATCTCTCAACCCCCCAGCTGATGGCCGCCATGGAGGACCCCGCTATTTCGATGTTGCGGGACGCGGATCGTCTACACGTCCCTACTTCGATGTTGAATGTCGAAGTAGAGCGCTATTCCCATCCGCTCATGGGGTTAGCGACTTCGACGTCTCGCCGCCTAACGTCGATTTCAACTTCGAAATAGCGCCCAACACGTGTAGACGTGACGGGCGCTATTTCGAAGTTACTGCCGCTACTTCGAAGTAGCGTGCACGTGTAGACGCAGCCCACCAGTCCAAACTGTGCCTTGCAGGTAACAAACAGTGAACCCCAATACCCAAGTTTCTCAGACACATCTCTGTTGCACCCAGCCCATTCTTGGACCATCACGGAAACTAAGTTTGTAGCTCCTTTAAAGAAACAACAGAATGCAAATCATTAATTAACTTGAGTTTGATAAACACTCTTATTTCAATCACAGCACTGAATTGGTTTACAGTAAAAATAAAAAAAGTTTATTTAACAAAAGGACACATACTTGGTATGACAATCTTAAGGAATATAAATAGAAATGGTTACAAAACACCTCAAAATACACACTTCTACGTTTCCACAAGTTACAATTTTTGCCTAAGCAGGTTTCTTTACCTATTGTCAGTTTGTCGAGACTTTACATGCATTGTTTGAAGGACCCAGTTGTCTGTGGTTTTAAGAACTGTGGACCCTTGAATCCCCCAAGTTATTAATATCTATGGGGCTCTCTTCCCTTCTTTTTTTAATCATACAGCGAACCTTGAGATGGATTCTTTGAAAAGTCACACAGACCAACTTTTGGTCTCCTGCTTGGATGTGGACACCATGCTGTCTCATCCCTTGCTTTTTAATTTAATAGCTCGTTTTACCTGGCATGAAAGTGTACCTACATTGTCTCTGCCTGATCCCGCTCTGATCAGAGCAAGCACACATTCCCTTGTCTTCAGCAGACTAGGTTTATACACAGCTTACCACACACATGTTAAGAATACAATTCTATCACATATTTATAACTGTTAGAACACATCTTGTGCATATACCACCAAAGAAAATTAAAGATCAGTGAGTTATTAGTTTTCTAGGGCTCTGTATTATTTGCCACCTTTTGGGTATGTGTCATGACAACAGTGCATTAGGTGCAGTGAGTACCTCAGGGCTCACAAGACTTGCTGACACAGAACAGTGACCCACCAACAGTGTGTATGTGTAACATCCACAACTGCATTGGGCTTCTATGGGACTGATCTCCTAAGAGTGTATGCATGTCTCCTGGCCCCCTTACTCATTCTAGAAATTTCCCACTCACAAGCCTGTAGGCAGTTCAGCAGCAATATTGATACTACCTGAATTGTGTACCAAGATGTCATCAAGGTGTGTGAGTCAGCAGGCCCTGCACCCCGTTCACAGTCAGACTTGACTCAGCCAGCAGATAGAACAGAGGGTTTATTAGTTGACAGGGACACAGTGTAGAACAGACTTGTCAACACAGGAACCCAAAACAGTTAGTACCATCCATCTTGAGAAGAGGGCTCAGAGACAAGGCCCAGACCTCCTCCCTCAAATGACCCAAACTCTGTGGTCAACCCAATGTTCCATTCTACACTGCCTGGTTTTCAAAAATACATTGTTCTGTAGACCACCAGCAATGGCTCTCTGAAACTTTGAAACACACAAAACTACAGCATAACTTGTTGTTGAGCTGTAAGTCCAACATCACACTAAGTTACCATAAAGAGAAGCTCATGCTCAAAACTTTTCTGTTAGTCTATAGGGTGCCACAGGACCCTTCGTTGCTGTTACAGATCCAGACTAACACGGCTACCCCTCCGATACTTGACATAAAGAGAATGAGATTCCAAATACTAGATCTAGAAAAAACAACTGTTCTTTTGCACTTTTTAACTCAAACAAAATTCCCTTTCACCTTCAGGGGGAGAGTATCTGTCTCTTGGTGGATAAAAGGAGTACAGTAGATATATTTAGAATTTATTACTACATGAATACAGTCTCAGGAAGTGCTTCTTCAAAAAGGATTTCCAGTTGGCTTGGATATGAGTATTGTCAGGAACTGAAAACTGACTGAAAATAAATAACGACGGTAATGAGCAATTTAATGCAACAAACTGTAGTGCAATTTCTCATGGTGTGCCACAGGAATTACTGTTGGACCCAGACTTAACATTCTCATATAAACCATCAGCCAGAGGAAATTAACAAGCCTCTCATGACATCTTCAAAGGATACTAAACAAGGAGAAAATGAAACTGCCACAGAAGTCAAAAACAATGAGAAAGGAAGAACTCTGGGTAAAAAAAATAAGATTCTTCTAGGAAAAAAATGAAAATTAATACACTACTAATAAATAACTTAATATACTACTGCTTGCCAGGCTCACTGGAATTTCAGTAAGGCTGTAAGAGACCTACGGTAAGATTTTTAACAAAAACATCTAGGAGACTTAGGCTACGTCTACACGTGCACGCTACATCGAAATAGCTAATTTTGAAGTAGCGACATCGAAATAGCCTATTTCGATGAATAACGTCTACACGTCCTCCAGGGCCGGCAACGTCGATGTTCAACTTCGACGTTGCTCAGCCCAACATCGAAATAGGCGCAGCGAGGGAACGTCTACACGCCAAAGTAGCACACATCGAAATAAGGGAGCCAGGCACAGCTGCAGACAGGGTCACGGGGCGGACTCAACAGCAAGTCGCTCCCTTAAAGGGCCCCTCCCAGACACACTTTCATTAAACAGTGCAAGATACACAGAGCCAACAACTAGTTGCAGACCCTGTATATGCAGCACGGACCCCCAGCTGCAGCAGCAGCAGCCAGAAGCCCTGGGCTAAGGGCTGCTGCACACGGTGACCACAGAGCCCCGCAAGGGCTGGAGAGAGAGTATCTCTCAACCCCCCAGCTGATGGCCGCCATGGAGGACCCCGCTATTTCGATGTTGCGGGACGCGGATCGTCTACACGTCCCTACTTCGATGTTGAACATCGAAGTAGGGCGCTATTCCCATCCCCTCATGGGGTTAGCGACTTCGACGTCTCGCCGCCTAACGTCGATTTCAACTTCGAAATAGCGCCCAACACGTGTAGCCGCGACGGGCGCTATTTCGAAGTTACTGCCGCTACTTCGAAGTAGCGTGCACGTGTAGACGCAGCTTTAGAAGCCTAAATTCTATTTTCAAAAGTGACTTAGGAACTTAGCTAGGGGATTTTGGAAACTCCCCTAGATAGGACTGTGACAAATACAAAGTCTGTGCAAAATATGTATGCAGAATACTTTATGTGTCAATAAAAGGAGAAATTAGCGCCCCCGCCCCATATGCTTCACGTGCATAGGAGCCAGCAGGTGACATCACCACACTGAGGAGAGAGTGTGAGGCACAGCTCTCCTATGTTCCTTTTCTACCTGAAGTTCTTATAGACTCCAATTAGAGGGGAGGAAGGGAAAATCATGGAGCACCCGCGGGAACACATCTTGGAGAACTATCGTTACTGCACCAAGGTGAGTAACTTCTACTTCAAGCACTCCCTGTGGGTGTTCCAAGTAGGTGACTATATAGCAGTATCTATTTGCTGGAGGTGGATATTGGAGTCCTTAAGTGGAATGATGTAAAACAGCATCTGCCAAGGCAGTGGCAGGTATCAGCCCTTTCTGCAGCACATAACGCTTGGCAAACATATAGGCTATGTCTACACTAGCCAAAAACTTCGAAATGGCCATGCAAATTGCCATTTCAAAGTTTACTAATGAAGCACTGAAATACATATTCAGCGCCTCATTAGCACACGGGTGGCCACGGCACTTCGAAATTGACGCAGCTCGCCGCCGCGCGGCTCGTCCAGACAGGGCTCCTTTTCGAAAGGACCCCAGCTACTTCGAAGTTCCCTTATTCCTAAGAGCAGATGGGAATAACGGGACTTCAAAGTAGCTGGGGTCCTTTTGAAAAGGAGCCCCCTCGGGACGAGCTGTGCGGCGGCGAGCCGTGTCAATTTCAAAGTGCCACGGCCGCCCACATGCTAAAGAGGCGCTGAATGTGTATTTCAGCGCTTCATTAGTAAACTTCGAAATGGCCATTTGCATGGCCATTTTGAAGTTTTTGACTAGTGTAGACACAGATAGTGTGAGAACCAGGTGGCTGCTCTACAGATGCTTACCAGACGCTTGTGTTGAGTGGGCTCAAATAGTCTGTGGCACTGCTTCCCTCCAAGTTGGTACGCAGTGCAAATGGAACCTGCAATACACTTGGATAGGCATTGTGCCAAAACAGCTGTTCTGGCACAGGGCCCCTACCATGCTAGAAAGAATTTGTCAGATTTCCTATTTAGTTTAGTTTTATCAAGAAAAAAACCAAGTGCACTTCTAACATTCAGTGTATGCAACACAGCCTCTGTGGGAGCAAAGTGTGGCTTAGCAAAGCAAGAAGGTAAGTATATAGGTTAGTTTACATGAAAATCAGATATGAGTTTGGGAAGAAACCTCAAGTGTGTCTGTAGCGGCTGTTTGCCTCTGACTTGGTATGCAGTGTGTATATAGCCTGCAATCTATGTAGATAGGCAATGTGCCAAAACAGCTGTTCCTGCATGAGGCTCTGACCATGCCACAAAAAGACTGTCTGATTTTCTGGTTGCTCAAGTTCTTGCCAAATAGAACAGAACTGCCTGCCTTCTATCAAGGGTAAGTAATAAAAACTTTTGAGAGAAACTTTGGATGCGTCCTGAGTACCACTTTGTCTCTGGTGAAAATGGTAAAAGGAGGGGCCGCCCTGAGGGCCACAATTTCTGGCACCCTTCTTGCTGATGTTACTGCCACTGTGAGAGCCATCTTCATAGATACGTACTGTGACGATGCAGTGGCTAGTGGCGCAACGGATGTTGTGATAAATGTATCTCGGAAAGTTTTACTTTTCTTTGCTATTTTTACTTTATTTGTTTACAAACTGCTGTTTGCGTGTTTTGCAGGGAGTCCCCTCTTATCAGGCAGCTGTTCTGATATGAGGAGATGCATACTTTCTGCTTGTGCAGATGAGCTGCCACTATTGCCAGCAATTTGGAGTATACCCTCGGTAAAGGGGAGAGGCCGAAGGGAAGTACCATGTACTGCAAGTGGTGTCCATCCACCATAAATCTGAGGTATTTCCTATATGCCAGCTGGATGGCCATATGGAAATACACATCCTGAAGGTCGAGAGTTTTCAGCCAGTTGTGATACTGCAGCTGTGAACCCTTTACCTTGCCATGTGACAGGATAGACGCACGTGTTGATGAGGTCAAGCGTGGGGCTTTGATGGACCTGCTATTTTGCTTGTAGCAGGGCATTGTGTTTGTGCCAGTGACACGAAAGTTTTAGGTTTTTGAGCCACATTAGTCTTAGTCTCGCCCAACCATCTGGACACTGAAGCCAGTTCTTGAGACCTCTAGGGCACATCAGGTGATGGCAACCCTAGCAAGCTCTTATCTGGAACTCTCACAGACAGCAAAAGAAGATTGGAGTTATGAGATCAGCCTCTGTGGGTGAGGGGAGGATTCCCTGTTAGCATCTACAAATATAGATTGTTTAGATGTTGCAGAGCTCGCAGCTGGAACAGCAGCAGCTGCATTATCTAATGTCACCGTGTGTATGGTATAAGCAGGATGTGATTCTTATTTTGTTTCCATCTTACACAGGGACCTGAATGCCCAGCGTGTGAAGGGTTGTGATAGAGTTTTTCAGAGAGTGCAAGGAAGTATCTGCGGACTCTATAAGGGCTTGTCTACATTACCATCTTTCCTTCAAAGGAGGGTGGTAATTAGGGTGTTGGGAAATTACTAATGAAGTGCTGTGCTGCATACACAGCACTTCATTAAGCAAATTACCCCCATGGCAACTTCAAAGTTTTAAACTTCGAAGTACTGGCTCTCATCTAGCCGCGGTGCACCCGCCGGTACTTCAAAGTGCCGGGACAATTTCAAAGTCCCTTTACTCCCTTTACAAATTTTGAGGAGTAAAGGGACTTCGAAGTTGCCCCAGCACTTCGAAATACTGGCAGGTGAACCGCGGCTAGACGCAAGCTGGTACTTCAAAGTTGCCACGGGGGGAATTTGCTTAATGAAGTGCTGCGTATGCAGCACAGCACTTCGTTAGTAAACTCCAAACACCCTAATTACCATCCTTCCTTCGAAGGAGGGTGGTAGTATAGACAAGCCCTAAGAGTTTTGGACCTTTGAAGTGGGAGTCTTCCACTCTTGGCTGATCCACCTTTGGAAAACCAGAAACGTAGAGCAATGAGGTTCTCTTCATAACCACTAAAAGAACGTTCGACAGAGACACCCCTTCCTCTGCACTATACAGGGAGGCTGCAGGGCAGTCATGTTTCACAAATACAGCCTGGCCAATGATGGAGAGGCATCAGTACCAAAACAAAGCGGAAGCTACTGTCATTGCTCTTAACAGGTCCCAGAAGGTAAAAGGGTATGAGTGAGGCACAGGTGGCAGGCAGTACTGCGGCTGTGCACATTTACCTTGTCATTCAACAGGATAAGCACACATGCTGATGGGGTCAAGCATGGGCTCTGTTCAACCTGCTAGTTTTTCCAATTGCAGAGCACGGTTTGCGTCAGCAAAGCCGCGGCTTTAGACTTTTGAGCCCCATTTGGCCTAGGCTAGCCTGCTTGTTTGGGTCTTACAGCCAGGTCTTGCAACTCTCGAGGTGCGGTGGGAGACGGCAGCCCTGGCAAGCTCTTGTCCGGAGTCCCACAGGGGACCAGAGCCAGCCTGGTATCATGGGATTGTCCTCTCTTGAGTGAAGGGGATTCCCTCTTTGTATCTGCATGCATTCTCTTAAGTGGTTTAGAGGATGTAGAGGTCGCAGCTGGAGTAACAGCAGCTGCTTATCTGACATCGCTGTATGAATCATGTAAATGGGGTGCTGAGAATTACAGAAGCAGTAAAGCGCTGAGGCGAAATAACTGCTGTGCTGTGTAAACACTAAAACAAAATAGGGCTCACTCAAGAATACCCCACATGCTCAGCGACTCCTCTTCCCCCAGCTTCCTTCAGGCAAATAAAAGACTCTAGCTTATTCAAGATGGGCTGTTGAGAGCAGTAAAGTATACACAGCAGCAGCTGCAATAAGCCTGAAGTAAACAAGGTGGGCAGGTAGGGATTGGGGGTACTAGTCTGAGGAGGCCTCCTCGCGTGAAAGAAAGAAAATGGAAAATGAACTGAAACAACTTATGTTACAGCACTGCCCGACGTTGAAGTAGCAGGTCATGGTGTAACAGCCCTGTGGTCAGCCATTGTAGGCTTGAGCTTTCCAGAATGCTTAAGTGTGCTGGCCAAGTCCATAGGCCCTCAGGGAGGTTGCCAATGCTGACACAGTAAGCACTCGTCTGGAGCGCCAGAGGGGGGATGGAGCTGATTTAGAGACTTAGAGGATTGCCCTTTATTTATGCGAAGGGGATTCCCTGTTAGCTGCTGAATGCTCTCTCCTCTGTTTGGAAGAAACAGACCAGGCAGCTGAGGCAGTGGGTACTGTCCTGCTGTACTTCGCCTCTGGTGATACTGGCCCAAGTGACAGTGAACTGCGCTGGACCTGCCAGGCAATACAAGCAGAGAGAGAACGGTCGTCTGAGGCACAGCTGGCAGCCTTGAAGAAAACAGCGTTTGAGAGAAAAAATAAAACTGCCATAATGTGTAAAATGCTGAGACAAAATAGGGCTCACTGAAAAACATCCCTTGTCCTCAGTGACTCCCCCTTCAGGCAATAAAAAGGCTCTAGGCTGGTAAAATAGGCGGACAAGGGCTGTAAAATATGTGCAGCAGGAGCTGTTATAAGCCTGAGGTAAAACAGAAAGAGCAGGGGAGGGCAAGGGCTTGACACGGTCCTCTGAGGTGAAAAGAGAGAAAAAAAATGGAGCCAGTTGTTCTGGCACAAAGGCAGAGCTGGCCGGAGCTGCCAGTGGAGGCATATGTAGCTTTTCTGAAGCTGATGCCTCAATAGCACCAACTGACATGGCTCACTTGGTCTCTGCCTCAGTTCTTCCGGCTGAAGTGGACTTGCGTTTCCCCACAGCACCAGATACTACATTTCCCGGTGCCATCAGCACTGGTGGAGTATACGTTGCTTCTCAGGAGCAAATGCCTCCAAAGCACCCATTGGTGTGGGTCTTCTGGTCTCTCCCTCAGATCTCCTTGCTGAGGAGGACCTGCTTCTCTCTATGGTTCCCGACACAGGTGGCACCGGAGAATGCAAGGCTCCCAGCAACTCAAAGAGCAATCTGTTGAAGTTGTCACAGCCTGGGAGCCTCTTTGGGGCAATGCAGCTACCCTATCTGAGGGCTTTTGATGCACCCGCACATCATTTGGTGTGTCCCTAAATGAGAGGGACTTTTGCCAAACTAGTGCTTTTAACCGCACTTCAAGTTCCTTCTGTACCCTTGCTGGCATACCCTGACAACAGGAGCACTTAGAAATGCTGTGGGATTCACCCAAATACTCGAGGCATGAGGTGTGCCTGTCAAACATGGGCATAGCACGTCCGCAGGCATTACAGTTCTTCGTACATTCAGGAATTAAAAAGAAAAAGTGGTTGTTAGTGTAGCCTCAGCCCCGCAGAGGTTGGCTCCAGCTGGCTATGCCTCTGGCCAGGAACACATGCCCCACTGTGCTCCCCTTCCCAAGGCAAACAGGCTCTTCCTACTAACCTTCCACCCTGGTGTCTCTGGCCCAGTAATAGTTGCAAGACCAGAGAATGCCAGTTTTGGGAATTTCAACCTGTATCTGCTGAATTTCTCAGTTCAAATCGTTTCTCTGTTTCATAAACTTTTGAATTTCTTTCCCCCTCCCTGGGTTGTTTCTCTTTATCTTTTGCCTCTGCAAAACACTTTGGATGATGGTTGAGATGAAAGTCATCTAAAATTAAGCTGCCATTTTTCACAAAGACAATGTCTACAATAGAAGCATCTGTCTGCAGAAGTTACTGTCGGAAGAGATGTTCCAACAAAACTCCTGTTGACAGATTGCGTCCACATGTAAAAGCGGATCGATCTTTTGACCCACTCTGTTGACAAAAAGGCCCCCTGAAGCGACTACATGTCTTTTTTGTTGATAGCATCTGTTGACAAAATGCATTTTGTGTATAGATGCTCTGTGAGTTTTGTCAACAAAACTCTCTAGTGTAGACGTAGCCCAAGAGTATAGTTATGTTGGGTGTTTTAAAGCACTCTCTCCAAATAATATCTCATACCTCTTGAAAAGTGGGTTTTGGCACTTTGTTGATTAAACCTGCCCTGAGCACAAGGAGACAAAAACAAGAGATGTAGAGAAAAATGTAATTTCATTTTGCAGCGCATTTAAATATTTGGCTTAGCTGTGTTGTGAAACAAATGCCAGCAATTTAAAGGATCTCTCAAAACAGAAACTGAGTCATGGCTCCAAGGCAGGCTGCCTTAGAATTATGGACCCTGCATGCCCTGGGAACTTTGACTCTGACGCAGTCTAGTAGGTGGGCTGCTGAGGAGCCGAGGAAGTGAGCTGGCAGAAAAGCAGGAAGGTTTTGAAACCTAGCTGCCAGGCAGAATTAAATCAGATCCCTGCCTGATGTTCCATCAGAACTTTGCCTAAGTTGAATAGTCTTCATAAAACATTTCGATTTTGACAGATCAGAAAATCAGGCTCTAGGACTGGGGAGCTGCTAGAACCTTTCCCTGCTGTAGGACTCCTCCCCTGAGATAGGGAAAAGCTCTAGTAGCATGACACTATGCTGCTAAAAATAACAGAGTAGACAAGGGAGGCATTGCTTGGGTACATAAAGAGCCACGTGCACTATATGCCTTGAGGATGTAGCATGTCTGTATCCTACCTACCTAAACTATGTCTCACCCCATCTACACTGATACTTATACTCAAATTAGGGGTTTACACAGCATCTCTAGTATATATACCACCATAAGAATAGACACAGCCTAGCATGCAAACACAGGAGGCAGTAAAGCTGGTACACAAATCTCAAAATGTGTATTTTGTGAAATTTTTAAAAATTACAGAATTCAGTGTATAATAATGTCTTTGGGTCATAAGTATGCCATCTCTCTCTCTCTCTCTCTCTCATATGAAAACAACCAAACATACTCAGCAACCATGAGGGTTAAGTGCACGCATGCATATGCACGCGCACACACACACACACACACACTCTCTCTCTCTCTTTCAAAAGAAATTACATTAATTGGATTATGGTTCTATTATTGGACAGAATTCATTTAAAACAATAAAAAGAAACCAAACACCTTTTCTTCATGATGTACAACAGAACAAAAATGTATAATCAAAAATATTATGAAATGTAAGAAGTTACTGCAGATTTATTATCTTCGAGTAATCATACACAATTTGATTTTCCTCTTGCTATTTCAACTTCCTTATTTCCTGTGAGTATTAGCTTTTCCCAGAGCTTAAAGTCACTGTAAAACTTACTAGATCTCTTCTAAAAATAAGAGAAGGTAAGAGATCTTGGATAGCGTATCCAAAAGAGTCTATTGTGAATTAGTAATTATGCGAACACAATTCCAAAAGGCTTAGTCAATAAATTAGAAGTACTACCTCCTACGGGAAGCAAAAGACATAACAGAATGAAAAACATTTCCTGTAAGAGAAATATTTTTAGCTCTTTCAGAAAGAGAGAAAGAGACACCAGCAAATAAAGTCAGAGAATGCTGCTGACTGGTTTCCCACTGAATTACTCTCAAAAAGGAGCAAATAAATTGAAATAATCTTTCAGAGATACAAAAGGCCAGTGCTGTGAACCACTGTTTAATGACATAGTGGCTGAAAACACATGGATAACTAGACATTAAAAACTGAAAATATCTTAGGAAAAGCAGTTTGAAACATTACACCCTCTCTTTTTTATAGTTATGCTTACGTAGGTTCAATCATTATAACATCACTGTGGACCAGATTCAGTAAATCAGTTGCATGATCATGAGTTGCACGAGCTTTGTGGGAAAATTAAAGATGATACTGTTTTTAATCAAATTTATCTCTATTTACAAACATTTACTTCACACCTTTGGTGTATATTCTCAATTTCTGAAAAATGTTCACCCATATGAGTTGCACTTTTATACCCTCATACACCACATTGCCATTCAAGCGTATCCCTCTGTGACAGTCAAGGAAATCTACTTATGCGAAACTTCAGAGACTAGGTGGGTGAGGTAATATCTTTTATTAGCTCAACTTCTGTTAGTGAATGAGACAAGCTTTCAAACTCTTTCTTGTCTGGGAAAGCTCTGGGAACAGCTCTCTGGGGCTTGAAATCTTGTCTCTTTCACTAAGAGAAGTTGGTCCCAAAGAAATATTACTTCACCTTCACCTTGTCTGTTTCATATCCTGAAACCAATGCAGCTACAGTATTTAAAATACATCTAAAACTTACACCTTTGCTACAGGCTTTTTTAGTCAATAATCCATCTTTGATTTTTTCAAAATAAGGAAACTACAGAATATCTAAGACACAAAAATATCTTTATGAATTATCAAAGAATACAAGACAAGAATTCTCCATGCCACTCTCTGCAGATACACTATACAGGAGGGGTGTGTCTACACTTGCATTCCTCTTTCGAAAGAAGTATGCAAATGAGGAAATTGAAAATGCAGATGAGGTATAAATTTGCATATTTGGCATAACATTTGCATATTCTAATTTCAAAAGAGGAAAGGCAGTGTAGACGTTGCTCTTTCGCAAGTAAATCCTATCTTCAAAAGAATACTTCTTCCCATTAAATAAAGGGAAGAAGGATTCTTTCAAAGATGGGTTTACTTTCGAAAGAGCAGCGTCTACACTGGCTTTCTTCTTTCTAAAGAAGCTCTTTTGAAATTAGAATATGCAAATGAGGCATCGATATCCAAATTTATACCTCATTTGCATTTTATTTCCTCATTTGCATACTTCTTTCGAAAGAGGAATGTTTGTGTAGACACACCCGATAAGTTTTTTTTATTTAGTAATTTTGCAGAGAAGCTGCAGTCTGATGGGAAGTAGAAAAACTACTGTAGAAAGGCCTTCCCAATCTAAACATTTTTAACAAAATCTAAGTATCAAGTACAATGAAATCACTGAATTTTAAGGATTTCATCCTGCAAACTCATATTCATGTGAATCGTCCTTACTCACATGAGTTGTCTCACTGAGATCAGAGATACTTTCTACACAAGACCTGTGGCAGCATACACCTATATCACAAAAATACCCCTCAGTTCAATTACCAATAGTATTTCACTCTAAAAAGCTTTCTAATTAAGTACAATTTGCTCCTTTTCTGTCTTGATATTTCTGTCCCATCTCCTCATCAAAGCAATTTCTTTAGTCCTCAGCCCTAAGCTTAAAAATACCATTTGCCTACTCAGCAAGGCGAGTAAAAAATGCTGGCAAGTGCCAGGGGTCATCTCTGTCTACAGAATTAAGCTTTTAAAACATTAAGGGACTGATTTTCCATGGTGCAGAACTCCCACTGTATTCAGCTGGATTTGTGGGAGTTCACATCTTCTGAAAAATGTCTTAAGTTATCAGCCTTTATTATTTCACAATTCACGGAAAACTAAAGCAGTGTTGTCCACCCAAGTGTAGAGGTAGGCAGCTCCAGAGCCCCAGCTTTTGTTCATAGTTTTGCCAACCAGCAACTTAGTGACAAGAGCCCCTAGTTTATTGCTATGCATCTTTTCAGAACCCTACAAGCAGCAGAGAAGCTGACAAATATAATGCCTGTTTTCGCTGTGTGGCTGCTTGGGAAAGCTCTGAGTAGCAGTGGAGTGCAATGGAACTATTCATCAGGGAGGGCCATCCAAACAGACGATGAGTGCAGAATGAAGTGTCTCTCACAACACCCAGGAGGAAGGGCTGGGGAGCTGACTCCCCAGCTTGCTACAGTGCACAGCCTTTGGAAATGGAGTGAGAACAAGAGTTCTTTCCCAGAGTCCAGAAGGGTAAATGGCTGGACTTCTGAGGTCAGAAGCATGCACTGATGTGTTGCCATTACATTGGCAAAGGATGCTTATATTGTTTATTCCTGAGCAATACAGACAGTACACTAGCAGATTAAAAACAGTCTCTAATTATAAAACTTTCTTATAGTTACCATCCAGGCACCTCATCTGGAAAATAAGAGATAAGAAGTAAGAAGAGATAATTATTCTCTGTTACTATTTAACACTAGAGAGTTTAAGGAATCTTCTTCTACAAAACTCCATCAGATACTCTAGAATCTTGTACCAGAATGAAACCCATTTAAATCCTAATAACTTCACATGATTTAGTTAGCATGGTTTATTAGTGAAGCTTGAAATCCTGCACATAACTCTGATTTTTAAAGTTATTAGTGAATGTCAGATTGTGCAAAGCTACAAGCCACTCTTCAGAAATCATTCCAAAGAGGGTCTACAAATGCCACAGGCAAATAAGTGAAATGAAACAATGAAATAAGTGAAATGTTTAACTCACCCCCAAATGCATAATTATTACAGAGCTCTTTGAACAGTGACTGATTCGACATATAGGACATTCTGGAAAATCGGAATAGAATTCAGCAAGTCAGTCTTATCCAGCTGGGCAAGGGGCAGATGGATATGAAGATCTGGCATGTGGCTTTCCATCGATACTATGCACCATAGCAGCTTAGTTCCACAAGAGTTCTCTGCACTCCAGTAAAGAGCTCAGATTTAGGGCAGATGCAGCACAGCCTTCTCCAAGTTGGTTTGGGGGGGGTGGGGTTTGTTTGTTTTTTTTTAAATTTTGCAATACCTACCATTAGATTTGAAAGCGATCCTCTGACTGCCTAGCCACTTCTCTTTCCTCACATGGCTGAAAGCATCATGAAGACTGGAGCTACAGAACTGCTCAGCCACAGATAGGAAGAAAAGAGATTCTTCCTACATACTTCTCTTCAGGGGCTGTGCTAGGGGGAAAAGGGGATTGTGAAGCTACAGCCATCCCAAAATTTGTCTTAGCCTCTCTCTCTCTCCCCAGCCTGCAGTAGCAGCTGCCACTCTCCTCCTGATGCCCAGCTTTGAAGGCAGAATGGAAAGCATGGGGGCCACTGCTGGCCAGGTACACAGTGCTGAAGATGGCAGTGCTGCTGCAGGAGCAAGCCCAGGTGAGAGGTTGGGGGAAGAGGCCTGAAAGCAGCCCCCAGGGTAAACGGACAATCTGAGGCTCCCCACAGCTGTACAGAATGATCCATTCTGCCCTGGATGCCTGGGGCCTGGTCAGAGCCAGATTAAAACAGGGGCTTTAGGGGCTGCAAGCCAAGGCCCTAGGCTAAGGGGGTCCCTGAAAAAATACATCTCTGGGCCACCAAAAGTCCAGTAATGCAACTGGACTCAGGAAGGGTGCCTGCATTCTACAGCCCCGCACTACTCACAGAAGTGGCCATCTGCTAGTACATCTCTGTGAACCGTGGCAAGGGAGTGACTCTGTGCACTGTCTCCACCCCTCATGACAGGGAACCAGACAATGGGAGCCAAAAAGAGGCTGGTGCCATCCTTTTCTCCTCTAAATGTGCTTCAGTGAGTAGCTCAGCTCTATGTACTATGAACATGGGGAAATATTTGGGGGTCTGCCTTAGCTGCTTAAACAGCCCTCATCACCATCGTATCAGAGCACTTTACTGTTTTTCATACATTGGCTCTTACGATGCATGTGTGATTCAGGGTTGTGCTGTTATGCCTACATTACAGGTGAGGAACTGAACCACGAAGAGGCTAAGTGACTTGTTCAGGGCCACAGAGGAAATGTGTAGAGATGGAGCAGATCTCACAAGTCTGAGGTTACTGCCCTAATCACTAGATCACCATTTCTGTCTTAACACTTATCAGAGGCTGTGGCCACGCTAGAGTTTTGTTGACAAAAGGGGCAGAGTACAGTCAACAGCAGTGCAGTGTAGACACTTCTGTCGACTGAGAGGACTTCTGGTTGCCAGGCAGCCCTCTTTGAAGAGCTGCCATGCCGCTTTCAGGCACCAGAGGGCAGTGCAGTCTGGCAGTTCTCTGTCGACAGAGCAAGTTGTGTGTAGATGCAAAGGTTCTATCCCAATATCCCTGTCAGCAGTAACTTCTGTCTACAAATGCTTTTAGTGTAGACATAGCCTCTAGAGAGTATAATTATACCAAATATGTTGGAGTAAAATTAATGTAAGAAGTATCTGTATTTTATAATTCTAAAACAGTAAATTGGAAAGTAACAGAGCGTAAGCTGTGCTAGTCTATACACTATCAAAACAAAAAGCAGTCAAGTAGCACTTTAAAGACTAGCAAAATAGTTTATTAGGTGAGTTTTCGTCTGACAGACCCACTTCTTCAGACCATAGCCAGACCAGAACAGACTCAATATTTAAGACACAGAGAACCAAAAACAGTAAGCAAGGAGGACAAATCAGAAAAACATAATCAAGGTGAGCAAATCAGAGAGTGGAGGGGTGGGGGGGAAGATCAAGAATTAGATTGAGCCAAGTATGCAGACGAGCCCCTATAGTGACTCAGAAAGTTCCCATCACGATTTAAACCATGGGAACTTTCTGAGTCACTATAGGGGCTCGTCTGCATACTTGGCTCAATCTAATTCTTGACCTTCCGCCCCACCCCTCCACTCTCTGATTTGCTCACCTTGATTATCTTTTTCTGATTTGTCCTCCTTGCTTACTGTTTTTGGTTCTCTGTGCCTTAAATATTGAGTCTGTTCTGGTCTGGCTGTGGTCTGAAGAAGTGGGTCTGTCCCACAAAAGCTCACCTAATAAACTATTTTGCTAGTCTTTAAAGTGCTACTTCACTCCTTTTTGTTTTGATAGTAAATTGGAAGTTTTATATATCTTTCAAATGCCTCCATGTGCAGAATAGAGGAAAAGTTTTTAACAACTGGTATTATTTTATCCATTACAAATTCCCTTTTCCATCTGACATAAAAATAGATGTGCTACAAGGGATGTGATAACTTAGCTTTTGTAGCTTTTAATGTTACAGCATTATAAATAATTACCTCATCTTCACCCATTCAGATGATTCTACAATGATATTTCAACCACTTTATTTTGCCTGGGCAATGGTGTTGCACTGTGAAAGCAGCATTCCTTACTCTCCAGTGGTGTAAATCTTTAATAAAAAAGAGGTAGGAAATAATAGGTCCTTTATTTATAAACACAATTTAATGACAGAACTAAAAGTGAATACCCACTATAAGAATTGAAATATAAGTAACGCCTGTAAAAAGAAGTTGACTAACTCATTCAATGGGAACACTGCTTGTATACATTTTAATGGCATAAATTTATTTATATATTAATTATTCCTGAATTTAAAAGTAACTAGTGCTTCCCCAGCATCTTGATAATATGAAGTGCTCTCTAACTGCCAAGTGTTAGGACTGTATGGGAATGGTTTTCATATAATCCTGTAACCTTATTCACTTCAGTTTTCACAATCAAATTCCATGCCAACATACAGTAAACTCTTTCATATCTGGCAGCCCCAGAACTGGGAGGTTGCCAGATATTCAAATATTCTGGATAATAGAGATAAACTTCTTAGTGCATAACACTAAACAAAAACAAGATTAGATATTAAGAAATAAAACAAAAATGTATGCAAAGTAATTTATTTACCAACAGCAGCAGTATTGTACAGTCAACCCTTGAATTACGTAGAGGATGCATTTCTGCAACCCCCACCTAACTCAAATTTTCACACAAGTGGAAGGACGGTGGAAACCAGGCTGCCAGGCTGCAGCCTGGTTCCTGGCTCCCCTGGGCTTGCAGGAGCTGGGAAACTGACCAGCCCACTAGAGCTGGTCACTTTCCTGGCTCCCAGAGTGGCTGGGAGCCAGGAACCAGGGGGCAGCCTGGTTCCTGCCTCCCTGCTGCTTGCAGGACCATCGCTTATGGCTGGCCAGTTTCCCAGGTCCCGCAAGTGGTGGGTAGCTGGGAACCAGGCAGCATCCTGGCTCCCCTAACCTTGCAGAACTGGGAAACTGACCAGCGCAGCAGCCTTGGTCAGTTTCCTGGCTCCAGCCAGGAGAGGGCAGCCAGGAACCAGGGGCAGCCTGGCTCCTGACTTCCCTCCACTCCTTGGGAGCCAGGACACTGTCAAGGGCTGCTGCCCTCAACAGTTTCCCAGCTCTGCAAGCTACCACCTGGTTCCCAGCTCCCCAGCACTCCAGGGACTGGGAAACCACTCCTGTCAGGGACGCAGTCTGACTCTCACTCTCAGCTGCCGCCCTGATAGAAGCAGCTGCTGCCTGACAGGAGCAGCAAGAGTTGGGCTGCTGCCCCTGACAGAAGTAGTTTCCCTGCTCCTGTGAGGGACGGCAGTCACGTTAACCCCAGACACAAAACAACTTGGTTGCGCATATCTTGAGGGTTTACTGTGCACTGTAAACTTAAACTGTATCTGCTGTATTTGTTTGTATTTACTTTCACTATCCTACACTTATGGAAAACCTAACTAAAATTTACTTATGGTTACAATGCCGGTCATGTGAAAGTTCCAGATGACAGAATACCAGATATGGAAGAGTTTACTGAAGGTATTATTAGTTACAAATCATCATATTGCTGCATGCCAGCACACATCTGTAGCAAATGCTCTGATTGAAAACAAACTTTCATTTAAAGCCCCCAGTCCTGCAAGGGCTTCACGGAGACTGATTCTGGTACCCTTATGAAGCTTTAGTCAGCCTTGTACAAGTCTACTCAGGAGGCCAAACATATGTATTTCCTTAATGAACTGGGGCCTCAACTTGCATTTTGAACTGCTGGAAGCTTCCTCAAATCTCTTCCTTTGCACTGAAATTTTATGCATGTTGTCTCAAACTTTATAAAGCATATCATTAAACATATATTTATATGTTTCCCTAAAACTCTGTTCTTGCCAAAATAATTGTAATAATGTAAGAGATTATGTATTAACATGCTCATTATTTTCTTAACTTTACAAATTATAGTTGTAAAGTGTACACATTTCATGGAATCAAACAAAAATCTGGGAAAAAGAACAGTAAATTCAACTACATGGTGAAAAATCTCATATTGCAGCTATAATACTAATAAATGAAAAAAGGGTTATTTAAAAATACTAGATACACATCAGACACTGTCAGGCCCCATTCCCTCTTTAGCTTTCAAACTAAGTAACACATCTAGTGCAGTAAAGTTTCATGACAAGTCACCTCCACCCTGCAAAGAACATCCCTCCAGGCACAGAAACCCTCTAATTTCATGAGGGTTTGGTAGGGATGCAAGAACCTACCTATGGAGATCTCTTTGTAAGAGGAAGGACCACGGTCTTCCTAAATCCTGGACGAGACTAAATAAGTGTGGAATGCAAGCGAAACCCACCTTACAAGGACCAACAAGGAACTTGGAGGCTGGGAAGAAATGCAAAGAGGAATGTACAACAAAAGTGGACCTCTGGTTCGAGTAGTGAGGGCGGGGAGATCAACTGGTTATCTAAGGTGCTTGTACACCAATGCTAGAAGCCTGGGTAACAAGCAGGAGGAATTAGAAGCCCTGGCCCAGTCCAAGAACTATGACTTGATTGGGATAACAGAGACTTAGTGGGATGACTCGCATGACTGGAGCACTGTCATGAAAGGGTATAAACTGTTCAGAAAAGAATAGGCAAGGGAGAAAAGGAGGAGGAGTTGCACTGTATGTAAGAGAGCACTATGATTGCTTGGAACTCCAGTACACAGAGGGAGGAAAGCCTGTTGAGAATCTACGGGTCAAGCTTAGTGGTGTAGGCAGCACTGGAGATGTGGTGGTTGGTGTCTGCTACAGGCCGCCAAATAAGGATGATGAGGTAGCCGAGGCTTTTTTTGGACAACTGAGAGAAGTTTCCAGATCACAGGCTCTCATTATCATGGGGGACTTTAATTACCGACATCTGTTGGGAGACCAATACGGTGGTACACACACAGTCCAGCAAGTTTCTGGAGAATGCTGGAGATCACTTCTTGGTGCAAGTGCTGAAGAACCCAACCAGAGGTCGTGTGCGGCTCGACCTGCTGCTTACAAAAAGGGAGAAACTCATAGGGAAGGTAGAGGTGGGGGACAACCTGGGAAGCAACGATAATGAGATGGTAGACTTCAGGATCCTGACCAAAGGAAGGAAAGAGAGCAGCAAATTACACACCTTGGACTTCAGAAAAGCAGACTTCGACTCCTTCAGGAACCTGATGGGCAGAATCCCCTGGGATGCTACCATGAAGGGAAAAGGAGTCCAGGAAAACTGGCAGTATTTTAAGGAAGCCCTATTGAAGGTGCAGAAAGAAACCATCATGATGCACAGCAAGAGAAATAAATATGGTAGGAGACCAGACTGGCTTAACGGGGAAATCCTTGGAAAACTTAGGCACAAAAAGGGAGTTTACAAAAAGTGGAAACTTGGACAGATGTTTAGGGAGGGATATAAAAGGTATAGCTTGAGAATATAGGGCGGTTATCAAGAAGACAAAAGCGCAACTGGAATTGTGACTCGCGAGGAATTTGAAGGATAACAAGAAAAGTTTCTACAGGCATGTTAACAAGAAGAAGGTGATCAGAGAGGGCATGGGGCCCCTACTGGATGAGGGAGGTAACTCAGTGACAGATGACGTAGGGAAAGCTGAAATACTTAATGCTTTCTTTGCCTCTGTGTTCACAGACAAGGACAGCTCCCGGGCTAATGCGATAAGTGATGCACTGTGGGATGAAGGTGGACAGCCTTTGGTGGGGAAAGAACAGGTTAGGCGCTATCTAAAAAAGCTAAATGTACATAAATCTGTGGGCCCGGACCTTATTCATCCGAGGGTTCTGAGGGAGTTGGCGAGCCCCTGGCCATTATCTTTGAAAAGTCGTGGAGATCGGGAAAGACCCGGATGATTGTAAAAAAGCAAATGTAGTGCCCATCTTTAAAAAAAGAGAAGACGGATGATCCAGGGAACTATAGGCCGGTCAGTCTTACATCAGTCCCAGGAAAAATCATGGAGGGGCTCCTCAAGAAAGTCATTTTGACGCACTTGGAGGAGGGGAAAGTAATCAGGAATAGTTAGCATGGATTCATGAAGGGCAAGTCATGCCTGACCAATCTGGTTAGCTTCTATGATGAGATAACTGGCTCGGTGGATAGGGGAAAATCAATGGATGTGATTTATCTTGACTTTAGCAAAGCTTTTGATACGGTCTCCCACAATATTCTTGTCAGCAAGTTAAAGGAAAGTGGATTGAATAAATGGACAGTAAGACGGATACAAAGCTGGCTAGAAGGTTGGGCCCAGTGGGTAGTGATCAATGGCTTGATATCGGGATGGCAGTCGGTTTCTAGTGGAGCGCCCCAAGGTTCGGTTCTGGGTCCTGTTCTGTTCAACATTTTTATCAATGACCTGGATGAGGGGCTGGATTGCACCCTCAGCAAGTTTGCGGATGACACTAAGCGAGGGGGAGAGGTAGATAAGCTGGAGGGTAGGGATAGGGTCCAGAGTGACTTAGACAAATTGGAAGACTGGGCTGCAAGAAATCTGATGAGGTTCAATAACGACAAGTGCAGAGTCCTGCACTTGGGCTGGAAGAATCCCAAGCATTGTTACAGACTGGGGTCCGACTGGCTCAGTAGTTCTGCAGAAAAGGACCTGGGAGTTGTAGTGGACGAGAAGCTGGACATGAGTCAACAGTGTGCCATTGTAGCCAAGAAGGCTAATGGCATATTAGGTTGCATCAAGAGGAGCATTGCCAGCAGATCCAGAGAAGTGATTGTTTATTCCTCTTTATTCAGCTTTGGTGAGGCTGCATCTGGAGTACTGTGTCCAGTTCTGGGCCCCCAATTATAGGAAGGATGTGGACCTGGAGAGGGTCCAGCAGAGGGCAACCAAAATAATTAGGTGGCTGGAGCATATGACCTATGAAGAAAGGTTGAGGGAATTGGGACTGTTAGTCTGCAGAAGAGAAGACTGATGGGGGACTTGATAACAGCCTTCAACTTACTGAAGGGAGGTTGCAAAGAAGCTGGAGAGAGGCTGTTCACAGTGGTCACGGATGGCAGAACACAGAACAATAGTCTCAAGTTGCAGTCGGGAAGGTCCAGGTTGAAAGGAAAAACTTTTTCACTCGGAGGGTGGTGAAGCATTGGAATGGTCTACCCAGAGAAGTAGTGAAGTGTCCATCCCTGGAGGTGTTTAAGTCTTGCCTCAACAAAGCCCTGGCTGGGCTGATCTGATGGGTCTGGTCCTGCCTAGGGCAAGGGGCTGGACTTGATGGCTTTTTTTGGTCTCTTCCAGCTCTATTGTTCTATGATTCTATGATTAATTACCTTAGAAAATGTTATTTCGCAGTTCAGAACTCACTATGACAGAGGATCTATATTCCTGCCCTTAACTTATTCTTACATTTATAGTCCATATTACTTTGTCCAGTTTCTCATTATGCAGGTTCTTGCTAATGAAATTGCTACTCCCATACATTTTCTTTGACATCTGCTTAATATAACTTCTAAATTATTTAACATATGAACACATCTAGAAAATTCTGAAAAATTGCTGACCAAAACTTTCACTGATTTTAATTTCAAAACCATGTACATAATCTCTAGTCGCCTTTACATACAAGTACACAGCTCTTTGTCACCATGAAACACTAACAGATATTAGAGCTTTTATGTTTACTGTTATATTTTGCTCTTATAATTGCCCTCTATTCATCTGTCATGATAGTTTTCAGCTTCATTTTGACCCACAAATCATACCCACATTAGCATTTTACTTAAGAATTCTACATCAGTACTGGAATGGTTGATGAGATATCATTAGCTGCTACCGAAATGGTTATGTATAATGGAAGAATCTCTCTCTATTGGAAAGACAAGGTGGTAAGGCAGTGTTTTTTGTTTGTTTTTTTATTGAACCAGCTTCTGTTGGTGACAGACAAGCTTTCTGGCTCAAACAAAATTCTCTTTCAAGAGTGAGAAACGTACCTTATATCTTTGCCTTACTGTCCTTAAGGGAAAAAGTTACCCTCTAATTGTGGTTTGAATGTATGCAAAAACTATTAACACAAATAGTTAATGCAATAGAAACTGTGTACCAAATGGAGAAGAAAGAACTTGTGCCACATACACATGTAAATAAACAGTTTACAGCTAAACTTAAATCAATCTTCATCCCAATTACAATGCACTAACAATGCCACATAATTTTCATAGCCTTGTCAACCAACTACAACTGCAGCATATAAGACATCTAAACTAAACCAATACATATTTGCATTGTTAAACTAGGGTTGTTTTGCAATACTGTGACTCTTTATGTGGCTCTAACACATCTTTGTGAGCAGATAAACTGACATCACTGGGTGTACACATAAAAATATCTTGTTAGAAGCTGTTACATATACAAGTTTATGAGGTGTTAGAGTGGGAGGGGAGAGTTGTATGTGCCTAATACAGCTATATAAGGAATTAAACTTAGAAACATCAAACACAAAAGTTTAACCTGCCAGCCAGTCAACGAGTTTAAGATTAAAACCTCTACGTATTCTTTAAAGAAGTCTATGTGAAACAGCGTGGCTTGCTCTTTGAAGAGTGCTCAGCAGTTAATATCAAAAGTCACGTGGGGAAGGGGATGTAACTGACCACACAGCAGGACGCCTGTGCTCTACCCGCGAGCTTCTCTCGACTCAGCCCAGGCTGAAAACGCACCACAGAGCCACTCCTAACTTTCCTGCAGGCGGCTGTCGGCGGAGCCTGCCAAGTGCTCTCCCATCGCCACGGACAGGCCAAAGAGAGCACCTGCCCCAGCCTCCCCGGGCACCCAACTCCCCCTTCAGCCTCGAGCCCCAAGGCGGGGCGGGAACCCAAGGCGCGGGGAGAGTGAGCAGGACTGGCGCGGGAGGGGGAGGAGACCCACCCTGCAGGAACCAGGGCCGCCCGCCCCCGGGCAGCAGGACCCCGGGGAAGTGGGCGTGTCCAGCGGGCGCGAGCCCCCGGGCCGGCGGGGGGCGCTGTGGCGCGGCAGGGGGCGTCCTACCTGCGCTCGCCAGGCGGCGGGGGGGCTGCTGGGCGCCGGCGGGCCCTTCCGCTGCTGCAGCCACTTGCGGGGGGCAGCGAAGAGGCTGTTGGGGGCGGCGGCGGCGGCGGGCGGGCGCGCTAGGAAGGGCAGCTCCCAGGCCGTGTGCCGCTTGCCGCCCCGTGGGCTCGGCTCGTCCTCGAAGTGGAAGCTGCCCGCGGGGGACTTCTCCAGCGGGGTGCTGGGAGTGGAGCGCGAGCCGCAGAGCGCGCCGCCCGCCGGCCGCAGCAGGGCGCGGGAGGAGAAGGCGGCCAGGCACTCCGCCGAGGGGCCGCCGGCCGCCCTCCGGCCCGGCCTGTCCGCCTCCTCCCGGCTGCAGCCGCCGATGATGGCCGGGTCCAGGCTGCGGGTCTGGCGGAGCCTCCGCTTGGAGAGGCTCTTGGAGGAGGGGGAGGCGGCGGCGGCCGGGGAGGAGCAGGAGAAGACGCTGTTCAGCAGGCTCTGGGCGGACATGCTGGCGGCCAGGCAGTGGGCTGCGGGGTCAGGGGTGGCCCGGTCCCGGGGCACTCAGCGGGCGGCGGCTGCTGCTGCCGAGGTAGAGCCCGCAGGGGCCGGTCCCGGCGCGGGCAGCGGGAGGCTCATGCTGACCGCAGGGCGCCCTGTGTGCGCCGGGGCTGTCGCTGGCCGGGGGGGCGGGGTGGGGGGACCGGGCTATTGGAGAAAAGGGGAGGGCAGGAGGCAGCCGCCCCCGCGGGAGCTTGTGTCGCCGCGCTCCCCAGCCCGCCGGAGTCACTCCCCCCGCGGCAGCGCTGCGCGCGGGATCTGCCCAGTCCCTCAGCGCGCCGCGGGCGGGGAGCCCCACCGCCTCCCCCACAGCGCCGGCTGATCTACTGAGGGCGGGGAAAGGTCTCCAAAGGCGAGGGAACTTCCCGAGCATGTGACGGGCAGGGAGGTCCGTGGGCCCATGAAGAGGAGCCCTCCGCTCCCCCTCGCTGCCTGCTGGAGCAGGGAAAGGAGGTGGCAGTAGAACCCCCCACACACACGCCGTCAGGGGCCAGTGCCCCTTTCCCACCGCCCGTGGGTTTCATTGCGGGAGACCGTCACGTACACCGGAGCCGAGCGCGGAGCTTATCGCACGGGTTAGCAGGGCCGTGTTGTCGGAGGAGGTGGCTCGGTCGCCCCGCGCGCCTTCTACCCTCCGTGCCAATGCGCCCGAGAGCGGGGCGCTACCCCCACGGCAGCGACCACGTTGCCCTCCCCCTCCATAACCCGGGGCCTCTGGAGAGTGGCGGGTGGCTCACCTCTGGGGGCTGCCCCCGGGCTGGCTTTCTCTCGGGGTTATACCCCGCCTGCCCAGGTGGGCTCTTTGTCCCTTAGCTCCCCCTGAGCCTGTTGCGCCTTGGGTGGGGTGAACTGGCTCGGCGCAGAGCGCTCCATGTAAATGCGTTTGCCGGTATTCCACTGGTGGGTTGGTCTCCTGGGAGAGTCAGTTGGAGATACACATCTCACAGAGCCGGAAGGGACCTCAGGAGGTCGTGGAGACCTGTCTCCTGCCCTCTCGGCAGGGCCAGGCACCATTCCCCCCACCCCTTTTTTTCCTTCTTTTCTATTTTGCCTGAATCCGTAAATGCCCCCCAAGGAGAAGTCCCAAGCTGGGTTTAGCAGGCCAATGCTCACACCACTGAGCTATTTGCTTTAAAGTTCTAGCAGCTCTGTAAAAATGAGTTTCCCACCTTATTGTCTCAGGTGCCTGACTGGATAAAGGCCAAGAAATCATCCCTAGCCCATCACTTGGCACATTCCCATCCCATTATAATCAGTTATACCTGCCGTGGCACATGCTTTGCACAATACTGTAGTGAGATTTCTGCCCTCTGGTCCCTTTGCTTATTTGTTTCCTTCGCAGTGCTGCCTTCATCAGCCTGATGCTTTCAGAGGAAGTGAATGGCTTTGGGAATGGCTGCAGTAAGAGGCAAAGTAACTTCTGCTTATAGGGGCCACATCCTCCGCTGGGGTAAATGCGCCACTTCAGAGTTCTTTTTTGCCATCCTGTACCAACTGACAAGCCCACTGACACCACTTCTGGGCCCCAGGGCAGAATAGGCAATGGACCCTCTGCATGCCCATAAGCTGTGCCTGTGTGGGCAGTACTGCACCTGTGCTGGCTGGTGCCCAGCAGGATGCCAGCTGTGCTGCTGGGCCTGTTCTTCTGCCTGGGCTTCCACATGCCCACCTGCTAGGGCTGCCAACTTCCTGCAAACTCAAAGACCTTTGCCCTGCCACTTACCTGAAACCAAACCCCTACTCTTCCCCTTCTCCAGCGCTCTGTCCCCACTCACGCCATCCCCCTGCTTTCCCTCCCCGCCCTCTGTCACCCATTTCACCAGGCTGGGACAGGAAGATGGTTGTGCAGGAAGGTTGTTTGGTGCAGAAAGGGATGCAGGCTATGGGAGGGAGTTTGGGTGTGGGCTCTAGGCTGGGGCATGAGATTGGGGTGCAGGAGTTGAGGAGTGTTGACTCTGGGAAGGAATTTGGGTGCAAGAGGGGATGCAGGCTCCAGGGGGCAGTTTGGATGTGGGAGTGTCAGGCTCTGGGAGGGAGTTTGGGTACAGCCTCTGGACTGGGGCATGGGGTTGGGGTACAGAAGGTGTAGAGCGTGGGTTCTGAGCTGGGACAGGAGGATGAGCTGCTGAGGGTGAGGGGTGTGGGCTCTAGGAAGGAAATTAGGTGTGGGAAAGGGTTCTGGGGCCTGTACTTACCTTGTGCAGCTCCTAAAAGTGACCAGCATACCCCTCTGGCAGCAGCTGCTACGCAGGGAGGGCCTGAGGGGTCTCCACATGTCGCTGTCTGCAGACACCACCCCTGCAACTCCCATTGACTGCAGTTCCTCACCAGTGGGAGCTGTGGAGTCAGTGGTCAGGCAGAGGAAGCATGCAGAGACACACCCCACCAGGGATGGTGAAAGCTGCACCTGGGAGCCGCACAAGGCAGAGGCAGACATGAAGCCTACCTTAGCTACACTCTCCTAGGCCCTTTGAAATTGCCCAGGCCCCTGGGCAGCTGCTGTGCTTAACCAATAAGAAAAATGCTACTTGACTGAGGTCAGACTTTGCTTCGTCTTACTGACAACATCCAGAGGAATAATACTCAGAAGAGGCCATATGATGAGTCTACAGGGATGACTTGCATGATATCAATAAGCCTGAAAACATTTTTATGGCATTTTAAAATAAAGACACACAAACATTTTCCCATGCAGTAGCAACAAAAAAGGCCAGGTTCAATATGTCTAGGGTCATTTCTGACAATTAACTAAACAACTAACTAACTAACCTCAGTGCTTTTTTTTTTTTTGTGCTGGTACTTGCTGGTACTGAGTACCGGAACCTTGGCAGCCCCAGCCTTGGAATTGGCTGAAGGTGAGGGGCAGGGACCCATCTGAGTACTGGCTCTGCTTTTTGAACAAATAAGGCACTGACTAAACCCATCCCAAAACCTGGAGAAACCGAACAC
This sequence comes from Carettochelys insculpta, assembly GCF_033958435.1. Lineage (NCBI taxonomy): Eukaryota > Metazoa > Chordata > Testudines > Carettochelyidae > Carettochelys > Carettochelys insculpta. The sequence continues at coordinate 146,199,335 of NC_134137.1, forward strand.
TGACTTTGCAGGCAGAACTTCCCCACTCCCAGGCTGTGTCTAGATTGCTGAGAACGATTGGCACAATACCCAAATTGTGCAGTTCACATACACATGGGACCAAATGTTGGGAAAAAAAACCCTTTGTTGAGGCAGCCTTTCTTCCTCGGGGAACAAAGTGTACAGGGATGTTGACAGAACGCTCCAAACCAACAGACCTCTTCCAAGAGATCTACAGTCTGGATGCGTGCACTGTCCACAAAACTTCCGTTGACAGAAGCCTGCAGTCTAGACAGAACCCGAAATGAACTCCCAGAGTGTGTATAAACTCCCGGATTGTGAAAGGGAACACAGTCTGGTCCTTTGAAAAACATGGCAATATAACATACATAAAAATATACACACACATGCAAGTAAATAGTAAAATGACCCCCTCCTGCAGCAATGCCTAACTTCCATCCCACCCGCCAGTGAGAATGACTCAGGTATTAGAAGTGCTTTGGCCAGACCACATCACACACCACCAAATCCCACTTCTTCCTGAAGTAAAGGGGTAGTAGTAGAGTGTCAGCATATTTGCCATTACTCCTAGGAAAGCCACTTCTCTGGAACCATGCCTGCCTACCCCAGATTAGTGATTCACCTTTGTTAAGGTGGTGGAAATGGAGAATCTCATGGGAGCACACTCAATTGTTCTGCTGTTGTTTATATCTCCTCTCAACACAGTAATCAGCCTGCATTGCCTCTTTCAGCAAGCCCCCAAAAGAGAGTGACCAAGGGCACTTAGGACTAGTGTTTCTTCTCATTTTTTCCACTCGGGTGAAATAAATTCTGTGCCTAAGTGCTCCACCAACAGAAACCCATGTTACCCACTGGGGGTGGTTGTAGATGCTCAACGAATCAGCTGGGCACCACCTGAATCTCTCCTGGGTGGCCATACAAGCACTCATCTTATGGGGAATACTTTTTAGGACCTCAGGATAAAATCCTGACTGCTTGAAAATTAGCTCTTTGCACTCTCAAGCTTCTGGGAGAGCCCACATCCCATGAAATATAAGTTCATGTATATTTACAGTGACCAGAGGAATTTTCTCTCTTCAGTAATAGAGGGAATAGAGAGCCCTTTCTCTTCTGAAGCTTTCTGCCATTAGAAATGAGGTCCACATTCAGATCAAGGATCCTCTCTACACAGTTTTTCAAGTGATTTGTCAGAAGAAAATTAAAGTCTTAAGAAATACCTTCTCACACGTCTCATGAAAGACTGTTCTGCTGTTTGAAATCACAGTTAAGGTTCAATTTAAAACTAAATTTTGCATTCTAACTAATAGATTCAGTGAGGTCTCATGCAGTACAAACCAACATTTGAATTGAGCTCTCCCTTGCCACCTGGTGAAGAACTGGTATATGGCAGACTGACAAATTCCTGCAATATGCTACTAAATGAACTTAATTGAACTGGGTCGATAGAGTTGGAGTCCAGTGTATTTAAATGCAATTGTGAATGCATTAATTTTTGTAGTTCTACAGGAATGGTATATGGGAGAACAGCAAGGAGTGTTTAGGCAATTTCTTTCAGGTGACAAGTACCAGAGTGGTAGCCGAGTTAGTCTGTATCTTCAAAACCAAGACCTGTGGCACCTTATAGACTAACAGATATTTTGTAGCATAAGTTTTCATGGGCAAAGACCTTTGCTGACATCCATGCCTCTCTACAATCCCATAAAAATTGTACTGCATTATATCTTTCACTGTTGTCAATCACAAACAAGAATCTTGCATGTTTTAATCCAGACTCGTTGAATTCCTCATTAGCTCCTCTTTATTTCAGTTTTTGCTTCATTCTTTGCACATCTCATTGGTCTTTACAATTTATTAGTGCAATTACAATGCTACACCCTAAATTCCTCTTTTTGCTGCCTGCTGTTTACTGCATGACTGTGCTATAATTATTAACTCCTATATCTTTCAGTTACTATTTGACTTTATCAGTTGGCACCTACAGTGAATTTGATTCAACCTCCATTACTTTGGAATGTGAAAAATTTACCAGATACCTAAACTGATAATCATTTTTCTCCACTGATACTTGTAAGTTACTGATAAGTAGCTTGTAAGTTCAATGATCCTGGTAAGCCCAGCTAGTCTATCAGGTTGCTGTTTCTGACCACTGCTCTTTTGCAGGACTCTCTGGTAGATGATTTCTAATAAATCTGAAGACCAACTTCCTCCCATGTCCTTGGTGAGTGAAATTAAAGCAAGTTCCTCTGATATATTACTCTTTCTTTCATTTCCAGTTCATCCTCCTGCACCATTATTTATTATTTATGTTATACTAGTACTCAGAGCCACAATCAGGATCAACGCTGTGTTGTGCTAGGTGCACAAGGATGCATTTTTTGCTCACAAGAGCTTCCATTCTTAGGACCAGATCCTGACACTAATTCTATGGGGGCAAAGCCCTGCATGCATGCGGAGCTACCTTGACTGTAACACTGGTATTCACCCACACAAAGGCAGTAGCAAAAACAAAGTTTTAGACCAGGAGTGAACAAACTTTTTACGTCTGGCCCCACTTTTCATCCTTGCAATTAGAAGCCTCACCTCCCCGCCAGCCAGACACATACCTATTGAGCGTCATCCAAACTGACAGAAATTTTGGTTACATTCCTATGGAAAAAAAACCCTTTTGGCACATGTAAAAAAATGAGTATGCAGAACATAGAAACGTTATTAATTAGAATATAAATGTGAGTATACATATTTAAAAACTAACATATTTCAACATTTTAAATAAGATGGATGAGCCTGAGACCCAGCAGTTGATTATACTGTGCCCTGTTTAGGAAATTTCACACCTCCCTTGAAGAGGTCTGCACCCCACTTTGTGCACCCCTGCTTTAGATGATGGGCACATGATGCACATGTGGAGAGAGACAGAAATAAATACAATGATATGAACATGTATGCTTTATTTTTAATGGTTATGTATTAAATAGATGCCAAGTGTCCACATCCCCCATGCCCTGCAATCTAGACATTGTTAGGTAGCTGTTGTCTTGCAGGTTTCATGATACATGTGGAATATGGAGGAGAGAGCAGGGGATTTATGGATTACTTTAGAGAAGGATGTAGTGCTGGATGGAATATGGGTGACCATTTATAATATTACAAATACCAATATTGCAAAATTGAGACAAGTCATACAAGATATGCCATGTAAGGTATCAGCAGAGCCCTACACAGGTACAAATTTATATTCACAGATGTGGATATAACTCAGTATCTACAGAACTCTTCCAGGAACCACAGTGGTGAAAGGAGCAGAACATGGAGCATTGCCCCCAAAAGCCAGACTCCTGTGCTGGCAGCCTCTCTGGCACAGCTGTGTGGCCTTCCATGCAGCTGTCTGCAACTCCTGTCAAGGGGTGTGCCATTGAGCCTGGTGCCCACCCCAGGGGCAGGACAGAGTGCCGTACAGCCATGCTGGAGAACCAGCTGGCATGGGGCACTGGGAACAGCAGCTCCAAGTTTTGCTCCTTTTATATATATGTATATAGTCAGAGATACACATCTCCTAGAACTGAAAGGGACCTCCCAAGGTCATCTTGTCCAGTCCACTGCTCTCTTGGCAGGGCCAAGCACCATCCCTGACATCTATTTGCCCCAGTCCCTGAATGGCCTCCTCAAGGATTGAGCTCACAACCCTCGGTTTAGCAGGCCAAAACGCAAACCACTGGACTATCCCTCCCCCTGCATTTTGTCACTGCTTTTCCTGAGAGAGCCCTTTGGTCCTGAGAGTACTGCTTTATATCCATGCATACAAATTGTTTTCTGTTCAGAGCTCTAGGTATCAATGGAAAAGTTATGATTTCCTAAATGTGATAAGCTTATTTGTATGTATGTATCATCTTTGTATCTTGAGTTATAAATGTGTGTGGTATATTGACCTCTCAAACTTGTGCTGCATGTCTGGGTGACAGATTGACATCGGTACTACCCAGCCTGCTTAATGGCCCATCAAGGGCAATCAACAGTACAATCAGGGCTTTTTTTCTGCTGGAAACACCATCAAATGATGCTCTGGCACCTTTTTTTCTGGCACTGCCATTTTGGAAGGTGGCTGGGCAGCTCCACGCCACATGTGGCTCTTTAATGAGCCATTTGCAGCTCCTGCCTCTGCCATATTGAAAGAGGACTCAATTTAACTGGTTTAACAGCTGTCAACAGCTGGGAGCTGCCCCTGCCACACTTTATGTAGGAGGAGCTGGAGAGCTGGGGGAAAGCCATGCAGCCGTGGTGAAGAGCAAATGGACCAGCAAAGGAGCAGCAGGGGGTGGCAGCATGCAGAGTTCCTGGCCTGGGTAAGGTAAGTCACTGAATCCTGGGTTGGTGGTGCAATTTGGGGCTTCAGGGGGAATTAAGCTGGGGGTGTGTGGTTTGGGGCAGTGAGAGGTTGAGCCTGGTGGTAGAAGCAGGGCTGTTTGGGGCTGTGAGGGGGTTAAGCTGCCTGGAGAAGGGAGGGGCAGTTTAGAGTTGCAGGGGTAAGCCTTTGAGCAGTTTGGGTCTGTGAGGCATTAAGCCTGGGGGTGGTTTGGGCTTGTGGGGAGTTCCACCACCTTTTAATTTTTTTCTAAAAAAAAAGCACTGAGTGCTATGAACCCACTGGAGAAGCCATGAGCTATGCCACTGAGTCAGCAGGATATGTAGGGACATGCCTGTGGACAGAGATTTTATCCAAGTGCTTCTCTGTCCTGTGTCCTGTAAGCTTGTGCTGGGGGCAAGAGATGTACAAAGCACCTGTCAAAGGATATAAAGAGAAAGCACATCTTCTTCATTTTGTCCTCAGTCCCACCCACGTCTCACCTCAGTAACAACTTCTCTACAAACTGAAGCTGTGAACAAAGGATTAATAGATTCATCGCAGCTTTGGAAGGGTTCCAAGCTCACCAGTGCTGCTACAAACCCGATACAGGACTCTGAAGTCATATATAGCTGTCTGATTGCTCTAACCATTTCATACTATCTCCTCTGCCTGTCCTTTTTCATTTACAATAAAACTGATTGGCTGGAATATGGTATCTTGTATAAAATCCACACTAGTATTGAACTGGGGATCAGAGGAACATTTTATATAGAGAGTAGCATTTTATGAAACTTCTAACTTTACTGGATCTAATTGTTGATCAGAAGGCAGGGCAGAGATGAAAACAGGCCAGTACGGTGTTCCAGCAAGAAAAAGCTGCTTATACCAGCCCATGGCAGCACTTTAAGGATCCTACCACCAGGACCATTGATAGAGGGGGCAAAAGGTGTAGCTGCCTGGGCCACTGCTGCAGCAGCCAGACCCCCAGGGCCTTCATATTGCTGCTAGAGTCCTGGAGCTCCTTGGTGACGCCATGGGAGCAGCATTGAACGGCCAACTGGGAGTTTGGCTCCCTTCCACTTGAGGCTTCATTCCTTCTAGGGGCCCAGAGCCACATCTCCTCTCCCTGGCCTTGCCCAGGACTCTGGCCACCCTGCATACAGAAAAGTCCTTTAAGTTAATTTCCCTCCTCAGGCAGAGACTGGAATGCAATAAAGGGGGCTATGTGAGTAAAGGGCAGCATGTAAAAGATATGGAGAGGTATGTGTGAGAGGCTGATAAACTAGTAAATAAGGCTGGTATTACTGTCAGAACAGAGGGCGTGGAAGCAACATAATAAAAGACCAATATAAACAGTTTTAATGTCTGTCTTTGCTGCTGCTTATAGTTTTCTTAAGAAACAGTAATGTGACACTGATAGCTGGTTATGCTGCTAATGTGGCATGGCTGCTGGTTATTTTGGTGCCCAAGGGTTTTCAATGCTACCCTAGGATTAGGTCTGTAATACAGAGCCCATGAGTGTTTAGCCCCTATTGTAAATACAACATATGCCAACAACAGGAGCAATTCTGCTGGTGTAAGAACACCAACTCGCTGAACAATTTTAGCAATGACAACAGAAGTTACGGCATAGCTATGAAGCTGGGGGCAAATCCATACCCTCCATAGGACAGTTCAGGGCAACTGCCCGGGGCCCCATGCTTCAGAAGGTTGTAGAAGCATGGGGTCAAGGTTGGCCTGAGAAACTGGCGGCAGTCTGGCATCATCAGCAGAGGTAGGGCCCACCCTTTCACTCACTGGTGATGGCAGGAAGTGGAGAAACCCAGCCTTAAACAGCTCTACTCCTACAGCTCCCAGCATCACTAACTGGAGTGGCAAGTGAAGTGGAAGTGAGGCAGAGGCAGGAATAGGTGGCATGGGGCATAGGGCACATGCCGCGGGGGCGCTGTCCTGGGCCCCACACCCCTGCTAGGGAATGTGGTTTTTCACATCCCTGACCAGCATAACTATGCCATTATAAAAATGTAGCATAGGCCTAAGTCTAGTCCTTTGTGAATTATGAACATCAGTACAGCTAATGGAGCTCCAATTCACATTGGAATGTTATCTTAATATTTTTAAATGAAAGCATAAATTCTGCAAGAACTATTACTTGGGCTCCCTGCTCCAGAAAGAATATTTACTATTTGCCCTACTTTAATCTGTGAACTGATCCTGTTGCTGTCTCTTTCAACAATTGACCAACACTCTGAATTTGAATGTACTTCCTTCAAGTTATAATATATATGTATTTTTTAAAGAGTAATAGAATTAATATGGATTATAAAGGCAATAGGAATGGGAAGAGAGAAATTCCAAGGAGAGAATTGAGTGTTATGACTTCTTTCTTTCCCCTCATCAGTTTTATTCTGAATCAGCTTCTGTCCCCACAGATAGTGTTTTGCTCTAAACCACAATAAGAACAGACCTAAGACACCACCATCCTTCCACTTAATTGCAAAATATATTGTCCTGAAGCCCTTTGGATACCATAATTCCAGCCTGCATGTGCCACTGGATCACAGATTTTTTTTTTCAAACCCGTATGTGAGTTCTACTGACATAAAAAGATATCCTAAACCAGTAAATTATTATTTTTTTTTTACAATTTGAATAACTTAGAGCTTGCCAGACCTAACATAAAATATATTACTCTGGCAATTTGTTACTTAAAACTGTCAGAACTGAAAAATCTTTACTGCGTATTGGTACATGAATGACACTAGGCATTTACCAAATATGAATGAGAAAACATCTGGACCAGAGCCAAGAAAACCTCAGTCTCCAGAAACTTTTAAACCTGTAGATCCTACCATGCTCCCTATGATGCTAGCAGGCTGCTCGCACAAGTTTTACAGGAATTATTGTGCTGCACAAAACTTTCAACAAATTCTGATCAGATTAATACCCCAGTTTGGTTAATCCAGAGTTAGTAAGAGATTACTGCCCTTTTGTTTGTTTGTTTGTTTTAAGTTATTAAAGAGGAATTTAACATAATGTTTAAAAATGTATCAGCAGAATTTAACCTACTTATGCCAGCAGTTAAGTTTTGCTCATAATCACTACAAGAAAAGACTGAAAGTTGTTACGAAATATGAATTTATTCATTTCAGGAATTCAGCAAAGATCCTTGTGATATTGTGGCTAAAACGTTGTTAAACTTAAGTTAAAAAGTGAATTGGAAAACAAAAGAAAAAGAGGTTGTACCCTCTGACTACAGTTACACTAGCAAGTTTTGTTGACAAAAACCCAGTTTGTTGACAACAAAAAAGGTTGCTGACAAAACTCAGAACTTTTGCTAGCAGCGTTCTGCCTCTCAGCCATGAGGCATAACGCTGCTGTCAACAGATTCTGTTAACAAAAAAATTGTGTGGACACTTGGAGGGAGTAGTAGAGGGGCTTCTCTCAACATAAAGGGCATCCAGAAAAATGGGCAGCCTTGTCTGCTGTGCTTCTGGGTGCCTGTTTTGTCGAGAGAGTGGCTGGGTAATCTGGCCGCTCTGTCGACAGAGCAGAGCGCTCTGCCAATCGGATTTTGTGTGTGGCCGCACTCTGTGGACCGAAGTCTTGTCAGGAAACCTCTTCCAACAGTGACTTCTGTCAACAGATCACTGTAGTGTAACTGTAGCCTTGCTACTGCTACAGGATATATCAAAATGGACTCAAGCGTATAATTAAAAATGTATTCATTTACTTTCCTGCTTTTTTTCTTACACTGGAAACACAAGGTCTTGAATTATTGTATTTTGCCAAAAGACTGATTGGAGGACTGGAGATTCTAAATAAAACAGTAATGTCATAATGGATGATACTTAAGATGTAGCTTTCCTGGTCCTTGGTTGAAGAAGGAAAGGTTGCTAAATCTGTAAGGCTATCTTTAGACTGTGGGTGCTATTTCAGGATACAAAGGTGTTCTGAAATAGGAATGCTGTGACTTTTCGCAGTGCACAGAATAGCATTACTATTTTCTGCATGGTATTCTGGTTTGACTGCCCCTCATTGTGAGGGGGTAACAGAACGTTCAAAATATTTTGGATGGCACCAAGTTTGGAATAAGGTATTTTGAAATAATATATGCAACTTGCCTTGCTCAAATTGTTTCAAAACAATGACAGTCTAAATACAGCCTAACAGAGGCCTTCTCAACAGCCTGGTGTAAGTGGTAGCACATGCCAGCATACTGGTGTTTTTACTACCATGTTGTCTAGCCCTAATTCCACCATTTGTAGAAGGGTGTTTCTGACAGCAAAGCCAACACCATGCTCTCTGGGTTGTTCTTGGGCTTTACCCTGCCAGAAAAAGGTGTAGTCCTTTTCCTTTAGAGATCCCGAATCTGCGAGTCGCGTCTCTTGCAGTGCAGCGATATCAACTCGGAGCCTCTTCAGTTCCTCATTGATGACAGTGGTCTTTTGGGTGTCACTGATGGCCTGAAGATCTTCAGTCAAGCCGGTCAGCATGGTCCGCACATTCCAGCAAGCAAGCTTAAATTGTTGATGTTTCTCATTTCTTGTTGATTTTCTTATTGGTTTGCCTGCTGCCCAAATTTCAGTCACTTGTCAGGTTCAGGAACCTTAAGCCTCACGCACCCAGCGAGGCAGGTGAACTGTGGCAGGACAGTACCCTATTGGCTGGGGGCTGCCCAGTTTGAGGCAGGCGGTGACTGTCCAGTGAGATGCGAGGATCCGGGCAGATCAGAAAGACTTCTTCGGATCACGCTTCAAACTTGCGCCGGTCCCATCCACCTGATCAGCGCTTATGCTCCAACCCTGTACGCCACACCAGAAGTAAAAGACAAGTTCTATGACGTGCTTAGTGCTGCTGTAGCGCAAATACCTGCTTGTGAACAACTGTACATCTTGGGTGACTTCAATGCAAGAGTTGGAGCTGATTGGGCCTCATGGCCTTCCTGCTTAGGACACTTCGGTGTGGGAAAAATGAATGGACAGCGTCTCTTTGAACTGTGCACATACCATGATCTGTGCATCACAAACACATTCTTCCAAACAAAGCCACAGCACAGAGTGTCATGGAGACGCCCATGCTCGAAGCATTGGCATCAACTAGACGTGGTCATCACTAGGCGTAATAACCTCAAAAATATCCTTCTGACACGCAGCTATCATAGTGCTGACTGTGATACAGATCACTCGCTAGTTTGCTCCAAGCTCAAGCTGAGATCCAAGAAGCTGTACCGCTCTAAACCTGCTGGAAGGCCCCGCATTGACACCAGAAAGACGGCAAACTTGGAGAAAGCTGAAAAGTTCAGAGAGACCCCCCAAGGAAAATCTGCGCAGCGGCCCTGGGGGTGCCGATGTGACATCCAAATGGCAACATCTGAGGGATACAGTTTACAACACGGCCTTGTCGGTGTTTGGAAGAACAGCTAGAAACACCAATGACTGGTTCGAAGCTAACTCCGATGAGATGATTCCAGTCATTGAAAAGAAGCGCACTGCACTCCTGGAGTACAAACGCTCACCGAGCCAGAGTACCCAGCAAGCACTTAGAGCGGCCAGAAGAACAGTACAGCAGACAGCCAGGTGCTGTGCCAACAACCACTGGCTCCAGCTATGCAGCAGCATCCAGACCTGTGCTGACTTTGGTAATCTCAGAGGAATGTACGAGGGTATGAAGAAGGCATTAGGACCCACCCAGAACAAGATGGCACCTCTGAAATCCAAATCTGGTGAAGTCATCGCTGACAAAGCCAAACAGATGGAGCGCTGGGTTGAGCACTACTCCGAGCTGTACTCACGCGAGAACGTTGTGGTTGACGCAGCCCTTGATGTCGTCGAGCTCCTACCAGTAATGGACGAACTGGATCAAGAACTGACTGTGGATGAACTGAAGAGAGCCATCGACAGCATTGCAGCAGGAAAGGCCCCGGCCAGGATGGTATGCCACCAGAGGTAATCAAGTGTGCTGCGGACACACTCCTGGAACCCCTACATGCGCTACTGTGCCTGTGCTGAAAAGAGGTTGAGGTTCCACAGGATACGCGCAACGCCAACATTGTAACGTTGTATAAGAACAAAGGAGACAGAAGCGACTGCAACAACTAACGTGGAATCTCCCTCCTAAGCGTCACTGGTAAACTGTTCGCTCACGTCATCCTTGGCAGACTCCAGAAGATTGTTGAGAGGGTGTACCCTGAATCGCAGTGTGGATTCCGCACAGAGAGGTCTACTGTTGACATGGTCTTCTCTCTAAGGCAGCTGCAGGAGAAGTGCAGGGAGCAGAGGAAGCCACTCTACACAGCCTTCATCGACCTGACCAAGGCCTTTGACTTGGTCAGCAGGGATGGTCTGTTCAAATTGCTCCACAAGATAGGCTGTCCTCCACAGTTACTCAAGATGATCTAGTCGTTCCACGAAGACATGAGAGGAACCATCCAATATGACGGCGCATTATCGGTTGCTTTCAGAATCAGGAGTGGCATCAAACAAGGATGCGTGCTTGCTCCAACATTGTTTGGGATCTTCTTCGCACTCCTCCTGAAGTATGCCTTTGGACCTTCAACAGAGGGCATCTTGCTGCACACAAGATCCGATGGGAAACTGTTTAATCTTGCAAGGCTGAAAGCTAAGTCTAAGGTGCAGGAGGTCCTCATCAGAGACATGCTGTTCACAGACGATGCTGCTGTAGTGTCTCAGACAGAAGACCAGCTTCAAAAACTGCTGGATCAGTTCTCCAAAGCGTGCAAGGACTTTGGGCTTACCATCAGCCTAAAGAAGACGAACGTACTCGGTCAGGATGTTGCTGAATTCCCATCAATCAGCATTGACATCTATACGTTAGAGGTCATCCACGAGTTCGTTTACCTCGGGTCCACCATCACTGACACCCTGTCGTTGGACACTGAGCTAAATAGGAGGATTGGAAAAGCGGCGACAACTCTGTCCAGACTCAGCAACAGAGTGTGGAATAACAACAAGCTGTGTGTACACACCAAAATGCAAGTCTACAGAGCCTGCATCCTCAGCACCCTCCTTTATGGCAGTGAGACTTGGACCCTGTATGCCCGCCAGGAAAAGAGGCTGAACGTCTTCCACTTGCGCTGCCTCAGGCGCATCCTTGGAACATCATGGAAGGACAGAGTGACCAACCGACCGCTGTCCTCAAGCAAGCTGGAATCCCAACCATGCACACCCTCCTCAGGCAGCGTCAGCTCCGCTGGCTTGGCCACGTCCACAGGATGAATGATGGAAGGATTCCAAAAGACATCCTGTATGGTGAGCTAGCCTCTGGCAAAAGACCTCCCAGATGCCCCCAGTTGCGCTACAAAGATGTCTGCAAGAGAGACCTCAGAGAGGTAGAGGAGAAGCAAGCGCACAGAAAGCACACTAAGGACTTGCCAGACACCCACATCTGCAAGAGATGCAGCAAGGACTGTCACTCTCGTGTGGGTCTTCATAGTCACAGTAGATGCTGTAAATGAAGTCCTAAATTGAAACTATAAAGGGCGCGATCCATAGTCTATGCAGACTGAAGGATGCCTACTACTCCTACCTGTCTAGCACTGTTCAGAGCTGCCACTTGACAGAGGTGTGCAGTGAAAGCAAGACTGCTGAGTTCTGTTCCAGTTGCCAAGGTGAACACGATATCTATGCACAGTAGTAACTATGTCCCAGATCCCCAGAGGTGTTTAGGCTCTTCACCTAATTCCCCTTTAAACCTGTGCTTCCCAACCTGGGGTCTGCTGACCCCTGGGGGTCCACAAAGGTATTGCAGGGGGTCCATGAAAAAATATTAGTAAAAATGATGAAAGAAAATAAGTTTTAAATAAATTGCAAAGTTACAATTAATTATCTTTAAATTAAATATTTTCCAATAATGTTATTAGTTATTGCCCAAAAATCTATGTTGTGGTCTCTTTTTTCCTTTAAGTGTACATAGCAGCTAGAAGTGGCTTTGACCGGGGTCCGCAAATGGTTTGGGGGTGGGGATTAGGAGTTCACAAATGGTTTGCTGGGGGTGATTGAGGGTCCACACTGGTGAAAAGGTTGGGAACCACTGCTTTAAACTACATGGCCAACCAGCAAGCTATCAAGCGCTGCACAGGCACACAACCACAGGTCCTCAGAGAGGAGAGAGGCTGAGGCATGCAGGACTGCTCCAGTGAGGACAGGTGCCTTTCCCCAGGCTGCTGTGGCAAGAGAGGGCCGTGGGGGAGTCCTCTCTTCCTGCCCCAGCCCTACAGTAAACAGCATTTGACAAACACAGCTAGGGGGTTGTATTTGCAGTTTCATTTGGCTCTTTTCCTTGGCTAGTTAGACTTTCTGTTGGAGCTCTCTGCTCATCTGAACCACTTGGCCAAATAATATAATTTGTTGGGAATGTCTGATTTAGAGTGTAAAGCGGATTACTGAATGGCTGTATCTAATTTACAATAAAATATTGTTATGTGGGGTCCCAGAGTCATTCTCATTCCTTATTTATCTCTTTTAAATGTTATTTTATATCTCTCTCTATATATAAAGATTTTTAATGCAATGTCGTTATAGATCAGGCTCTAGCAGATAAGTTGCTCCTCTGAGTGAAATCTGCTGACCTTAGGGACAGCCTTGTGATTTATCTGGAGTTCTGAGCTATGTAACGAACAAAGTCATTCAAACTGAAAGATATGTGAGCCTAGATGGCTCAAGCGCCACCTTAGCCCCCATCAGCCACAATCACAGTAGAACTAGCACACAGTTTAACTTAACACACAGCAGGTTGGGATACATGGGCCCTTAGCTAACCAGCTGGTTGACATGATGAGGGAGGGATGAACAGGTTGGCCACAAAGCAAACCAGCAGTCCTGGACACTTTAAAGAGTAACAAAATGATTTCTTAGGTGAGGAGCTTCCGCGGGGCAGACCCACTTCTGCCGATCTGAGCTCAGCTAGCACGCGCTTCCCCAACTGGGCTCCTACCACAGTCCCTGACTGCAACAGCACACGGCCTTGGGCAGGGAGCCGCTCGCTTCCTGTGCGACCCGCAGCGCCATTACCCGGCCGGGGGCTGCCCCTGTAGGGAGCGAGTAAAGCCATATGCGTGAGGCGGAGGGCCTGGGTCCTGTCCACACCACACATAGGACACGTGAGTTACGCCAGGGCGCTGACGGCGCGAGTCCCGCGGCGCGGGAAGGCGCGCTCGGGCCGGAGGGCGGCGGTGAGCCTCTGTCACGGGGGTGGGGCGGGGCCGGCCTGGCGGGGCCCTTCCTTGTTCCGGGCCGCAGACTGGGGCCTCCCTGGCCTGGCGGCTGCAGGGCCCAGCAAGCACCGGTCCGCCGCGGGCTCCCTCCCTCCCGCCGGCCCGGCGCGGCCCGCCCCCGTGGCTGGAGCCGCCGCCCCGCGCCGCGCGTCCGCCCCAGCCGCGCCGATGCCACGTGGGAGGCGGAGGAGCCGCCGGCGGCGCCGGCTGGGAGCCGCGGGGCCCCTCCTGGCGCTGGGGCCGCCGCTGGCCGGGCGCCGAGAGGCGGGGGGCTCCCGGGAGCGGGCCGGGCCCGGGGCCGGTCTGCTCCGCTGGGCCGCCCGCGAGGAGGCGCCCGGCTGCGCCCAGGGGGAGTTGGGCCTAGCGGGGCTGGCCCCGGCCCTGCCCGGCAGCGCGGCGGGGGCCGCAGGGCTCTCGCACGCGTGGCCCGCTCCCGCCCCGCTCCTGGCGCCGCAGGCCCCCCGGACGCAGGGCAGCGGCCTGCCCGCCGCGCTGGGCGTCTTCCGGGAGCTGGCTGGGCTGGCGCGGGAGCCTGGGGCCGGGGGCAGCAGGCCGGGGGCGGCGCCGCGGCTGAGGACCGTGTACGTGAACCCCCGGTGGCTGGAGCGGCAGGCGGCCTTGGCGGCGGCGCCGGACGCCTCGCTCGGGCCTCAGGGCCCGGAGGCGGAGAGCAGCTCGCCGGGGCCTCCGCCCGCCAGCCAGGGGGAGCCGTGCCCGGCAGCAGCTAGCCCCTACGTGGGGCTGCGGAGGCCCCTGGGCTATCAGCTGGCGAAGGCCACCAAGGAGCGGATCTGGAGGGGGGAGTTCATTGACCTGTTCTCCTTGCTCCACACAGAGCTGGCCCCGGAGCATGAGCCTGGCCAGGGGCTGGGGGACACGCTGGACCAGTGGGTCTCTGCGTTCCTGGTGTACGCCAGCGTGCTGTGCGAGAAGCACCCCAACAGGTGCGGGGCCATGTTCAAATACCTGGATGTCATCCGCAAATTCCACGCCACCTACGGCGGCACTTCCTGGCTGCACTACGATGAGGACTTCAGGCGCTTGGCGTCCAAGGACCCCACCATGGCCTGGGGAGATGTGGACTTGAAGCTCTGGATGAAGTGGATGGCCCCGTTGAAGCCATCATCAACCAGGCAGACGCAAGCTGCGGGTGACCAGCCGGCTTCACCGCGGTCTCAGAAGTCTAGGACGGATGATAAAAGTCAGGGGTGCCAGGTTTGCAAGAGTGGCACATGCTCCCATGCTGTCTGTGCGTTAAAGCAGAAATGTGCAAAGTGCCAGGGACATCAGGGTGGTGCCCATTCATGCTCTTCATCCAAAGGGGAAGAGGAAGGAGGGGACACAGAAAGACCACAGAAAGCTGAAGAGCAGCAATGCTCAGAATGTCACTCGAGTTGAGACAGGGCCTCACCCCTAGTAGGCTAGAGATTTAAAAACAGATGCAGATTATTTGGCTAAAAAAGTCAACTATGGATTCTTAGTTGACAGATGTACCATGGCGCAGGGTGTAAATATAGCTCCAGGAGGTTATTCCAGAACATTTACTACAACGTGTGTTCTTTACTTGTATTCTGTTTTGTGACATGCTGTTACCTAGCAGAACTTAATTATTGATTTCATTACAATGTTAAGGCTCCCATCAACCTGTATTTCCTTATTATAATGAATATGTTGCTACCCAAGAAATTGGGGGAGGGGAGAGAATGTCATCTCTAATTGTCTTCAACTGAAAAATAAAAATAAGTGCTCCTGATGATGGTTACTCATATACTAAAAAGTATGTGTATGAGATTTTGCTGTTGTCATTCTGGGTGGATTTGGCAGCTATGAGGGTGTGACATATAAAAGCTGGATGAGGACTCATGTCAATGCAAGAGAGAGAAACCAGAGTTTTAGTGGGCACAGTTTGAACCAGTGCTGAGGAATAGAGGATAGTCAGATTTAGGATTCAGCAGATTGAATCCCCAAGAGTTTTCGCCTTTCTTGTGCAAAAGTACAAAAAGAAGGCCTTGTCTGCATTATGGATTTGCCATTATTACCCTAATCAATGCAACTGGACTGGTGCAACCCCTGACTTTGTATTCATGGAATTTGTTACGTTTCTGGCAGGGATGAGCTCTTCCACCAGTTCATGTAGCAGCTCTCTGTATTCATCAGGGCATGCACCTGTCCAGTTATATTAAAGACTGTAATGAAAGCAAATCCTCAGTGTTCACAAGGTTAAAGACTGAATATTGAGTCTCCTGTCAAATGTATGCTAGATGAAAGGCGTTGTTAATGCATTCATTCTTTTTACTTTTTAAAAATGCTTTGAGGACCCGAGGAGGCAAACTAATTTGTGATGCATCCATTTGGATTTCTTGCTATACTATAGTATATAGTGCCTGGCACAGAGCTGTTAAAGGATTGGACTGTAGTAGTGTGATCTGGAAATAGATAATTTTTCTAGGAGTGTTGCTTTCTTTTAATCAGTCGCCCTGAGTCCTGTGTTTTATACCATATCAGATCTGGTTTGTCTGAACCAATTGCAAAAACAGTGGAAATGAGTACCATAGAGTGTGTACCAAATTAACACTTCCTGTAATAGCTCTCAGTGCAGCTATTGTGGCATTAGTACAGTTTGTAATAATATTCTCTGCTTATGTGATTTGTTCTGACATCTCTCTTTAGACTTCTGTTTTCTGAAATGTAGCAGATCACTTTTTTCTTCACTGCAGATCTTACCGTGTGAGTATTCTAAATATAACGTTAAACATTTTTTTTTCATCCTGTTAAAGGTTGGATTGCAGTTTGTAATCTTAATAAGACACTTAATTCTGTTTTAGGCTATTCTGACTATAAGTACTAGGCATGGTACAGCTGTTGGACCAGAGAGTTCGATCCTCTTCCTATTGAAGTCAGTTGCAAACGCCCTTTAATTTCAGCAGCAATAGAATTTGGCTCAGATTTGGGCGGATTTCCTAAGTATTGGAGGAAGCTGTGTGAACTTTCTAGCGTATACAGAAGTGTTAAATGTGTATGGGAGGATTCCTTTAAATGGTTCAGCTAAACAATTTGTATGTTAGGTTAAGAACTTGTCTAAAATAAAATTCACCTTAACTGTAACAGTAATTAACTCTCCCTGTGTGGTTATAGCTGTATAGCTGCCCCTGGAATTGATGCAGTTGTACTGGGTAAAATGGCTTTATACCAGTCTCTTCATAAGGGAATAATCACTTTTATACGATTATAAATGCATCCACAGTAGAGCATCTTCCAACATAACTATTTCAGTTTTTCAAAATATAGCACTCCTAACTGTAGCTAGGACCGGACCTAAGTTAATGTGTGTGGTCCCTGGGAGGCCACTAACGAAAACACAAAACATGGGTGAAGTTGCTTTCACTGTAGGTGACTTGCAGAGGTAAGATTTCTCTTCCTTTGCTCTTTATTGCTCCTTTGTGATGTATAAAGATATCCTCCAAGAAGTAAAAGTTGTGTTGTCCATGCTAAAAGACTAAAGGACTAAATGGAATAGTAACATAACATGATGTTAAATCTTGTCCATTTTAGAATGAGAGGAGGGAATTCTGTCTTCACAGAATAAAAATCATTTTTAGCCATGAGGCTAAACATTCTTTCCATTTGCAAATAAAGGTTGTGAAGACTGTATCTTAGATTTCAGTCTCTCTTGTAATGTTTTTAATCCATCCCGGTTCTCCTGTATTACAGTGTTGATCACAGCTAGAACAAATCAAGATGTGATATTTCTAATGTAAAAATGAAAAGAACTTAAACACCAACACTTGAGGCACTCGTAAAGACGCAATCGAGAAGGAATTTTTTAGGGGCTGGGGTGAGAAAATATTTTAGTTTTAGACTTGATAGTTGGCCTCAGTGTACTCATCTGAGACACATTCTTGAAACTGTGTGTGGGTTATTTTTAGGTAATTTTCTCAATTTTATTATACCACATTCAAGGAGAAAGCTAGTGGAAGAGCAATCCAACTAAATTGGTGAGTTACATACTATAACTGATTTCATTTTATATGTGTGTATTTAAGTCCAGAATTTTTTATAGGTACCAAGAGCCTGACTCCTTTGTCTAAGTGGAGCTCAGGTATTCTGATGCATCCATTTATCTCTGCTTTTGCTGCATTGCATGCTGTGCTAAAGACTACATGGGAGATTGATTTTACCCAACCAGCAGTTGTAGCAATGGACTACAATCAAGACAGTTTGTTGGATAATTACTTGCAGTGTAGCATTTGGCACAGACTATCCAGAAGGGGCAAAGATTCAGGAAAGTGAATGAATTGATCCTCCATTGAATGAAGTCAAAAACAACTTCCAGAAGGGGAATCCTACCCTAAATCCTACATGACAGTATAACTTACAGTGAATATTGTTATTACCAGATTGTCTGTTCTCTTTCAAGTAGACTATTTTGTGCTGTACTGGGTCCCTAAAATGTCACATCTGAAAACTTCAAAACCTGTGTACTACACTTGTTTAAAATAAGTTTTTAAACATGTGTATTTAACTTTGCCATTTCATGAAAAATATCTGCAACATGTATTGAATTAAGATAATATCCTGTGGTCAATATATTGGAGGATGTTGACAGTTTTATAAAATTCATACTATTTCCTCTTTTTCTGTTCTGGGGGAAAAATAAAGCAATAACTTTCATTGGCACCTTCAAAATCACAGGGTGGTCAGACATGTAACTTCCTCACCACATGTGGAGATGGCACAAATTACTCTTCCATGTATCCCAATAGCATCTTATACACTTAACAGTGGCATATCTAGCATTGTAAATATCAGGTTATGAATGGTTATTGTCTGGTGCCAATGAAAGTTAAATTAAATGGATCATAACTTAATTTTTTTTCCTCTCCTTCCCTCCCCTTATATAGAAGGGTGTATGATTAAGGTGATAGTATTTGGAATTAGAAAATCTACCGTTATCTGCTTTGTCTCATTCTTGGTTGTCGCAACAATATTATGCACTAACCTGAAATGTTTGTAAATTCGTATTAAAATGTTTTGAGACTTCATCTAAATAAATTTTTTGTATAAAACTGTTCTTAATTTTCAGACTTAGACTAATTTTTTATTCTCTTGCACTTTTATGTCCCCTTTAATTGCCTTCCTGTGTTTCATGTCCTTTACCGGGTCGTGCACTGTGCTTCTTAGATTGTTTCTGGGGTTTTTTCACTGTAATGGTGCAGCAGAACATTTGTGCATGGAAGAAAACTTTGACTGGGATCATCTACGACATGTAGCTGTTTGTTTCCTTTGAAAGTGTGTGTGTGTTGTGGTTTGCGAGTGCCGTAACTGTTCTTGGGACGGATCCTTAGGTGGTGCAAATTCTCCTACTTCTGTGGTGCTGTGACAGTTTATACCACTTGTTTATTTGCCTCCTATTATTCAGCAGTTAGTATGGTTTATCATTTTGTTTAGATAATTCATGTATTTGAGATGGTTATAGTTTGAAAGTCCCAAAACAAGAACTCCACAAGTACTCCATTAATCAGTGACCCATATTGTAAAGTATGATTTGTAATTTTATAGCCCTGAGACTGAAAAGGTTTTTATTAACTGCAGTGGCCAGGTGCTGAGGGAAGGATGGCTTTGAATGCCTTATATTTCTATTCTGTACCCTCCTTTTCTTTCTGCTGGTGTTTTAAAATTCCTGTACTCAGCAATCATGTTGTCTCCACCCATAGCTATTGCTGCAGATGCTAACCGGGGAAATGGTTAATATTGATGCCATCATCAATGGCACTTTTCTTCTTCTAGAGAAACACTGTAAGAGCATCACAGGTGTTCCTCCAAGGACTATGGAAAACATTTAGGGCTTGTCTGTACTGTGAGGGAGATCAACCTGGTCAGGGCTGATCTTTGGAGTTTGATTCTGTGCATCTGGTAGAGATGTGCGAATCAAACTATCTGGGGTCAGTACTCAACCTCTGTACTCCTTGCTATTGTGAAGAGTAAGGGAGGTCAATGGGAGAGTTTCTCCTGGCGACCTCCCTCTGTGTGGACAACTGGGTAAGCTGATTACAGAAAAGTTGATTCAAGCTACACAATTTCTGTAGCTAAAATTGTGTATCTGCAGTCGACTTACTTACCTAGTATAGACCAAGCCTTAGCCTTACCACTGCTTCTGAACTTAATCACTCTCTTTTAATTGCTTAAAATTTTCCCCGAACCTTCTTAAATCAGCCCCACACAGCCTCCTACCATCCTTAACAGTGAGTTACTTATATGGCTCACTTAGAGCATGGTCAGCTATTCTCTGGGGTATAGGCAGATGATGACACTTTTATACCCGTGGGAGTGAATGGCTTTTTCCCTTATGAACACTGAAGTCACCATGCCCTTGGGTAGTTGTCATCCCACTTATGTGCACAGCATTTTTTGGTGCCAAGTTTCAACAAATATGATGGTGTCTCTAGATGGAAATACTTCAGAATTCTCGGGGCCTGAGTTTGCATTAGCTGACTTGCTTGGGAGAATAAGCACCGCTACAGAGTAATGGAATTCTGAACTAGTCAAGCAGGCCCAAGGGTATATACTTATTAAGATAGCTCCAGGTAGTTTTATTTTTGATTTTTAAGCAAGATAGTTTGTTTTAAGCAAGATTGTTTTCTCAGATGTGCTTTTCAATGTTCTGATTTGACATAGTTGTTTTTCAATATGTCCTCTGCAACACTGACGGTAGAATAATGCCAGATGCAACTTGCTTGTGACAACACTAAGAATGTTGTTCCTTCTGCAGCATGAGATAGAGGGGATAATTAGGATATCCAGAGGGATTTGTGAAGTATCTGATGTCAGTTGGTTAAAAGAGCGAAGTTACAGTTAAGACCACGTCAATTTAAAGGTGTTGCTTCACTGTAAAAACACCTCTGGAGTAATCTCAGAAACTCTGGGTAGAAATTATTTTGAGCATTTGAAAAATGAAATAATGTTGATTGTTGTCCTGACATGACTGATAAGAGATTACATTATCGTCCTCTCTTTAGCTGAATGAGCTAACCTCTGCTCTCCAAACACTTGACTATATAACAACGGGATAATCTTTGAGCTCTAGTATGTAGGGGTGGGGAGAGGACTACACATGATCTAGATGTATAGTGCTCTTTCTTTCTTTTGCACTGGATTACGACTTGGCTGGTTTTCTGTCAGGGCCAGCAGTTCAGGTATCATCTGAAAAAGTGCCAAGTCTAAGCTGGGCTATCCCTGCAGAGACTGCAGCAAGTACTACTTTGAGAGAGCTCAACTGTGAGGGGTGATTTATAGTTCTCTTTTCTGTAAAGCAGGGGTGTTGAACCCCTGGCCTGCTATCTGGATTCAGCCCCCAAGGCTGTGGGTTTCCCTTCCTAGCATCTGGCCTGTGGCAGGTTGGAGGTGTGGAGCCCCAAGTCTCGTGGGCTGGATCTGGCCCACAAGCTTGGTAGGGGGGCAGAAAAGGGCTCCGCATGGTGCTGCTACCACTTGCTGCCATTCCCACAGTCGGGGAGGGAAAGTGGCACCTGTGGCACTGCCTGAAGGCTTCATTGACTGCTCTGATTGGCTGGAATTCCAACCAATCAGAGCAGCAGAGGACAGTGCTTGGGAGCTGGGGAAGGGGAGAGCAGAGCTGTGTGAATCCTGCAGTGCTGCCCAGCAAAGCTGCATCTTGTGCATATCGCTCACCCTCAGCTCCTGCATCCTGTCTTGCACAGACTCCCCCGCTTCCCCATTCTTCTGCACCCTCCCTCCTGCCCCTGTCAGATCCCACTCCCACCTCCTTGCACCTGCCCCTCCCTCCCATCCTGACACCTCCCTTTCAGACCTCTCGCACCCTGGGGCTGGCATGTGGGGGGAATGAAGATAGCATCTCCTTTTGTCGTTTTTCAGTTAGGAGCCACACTGGTAAGAGTTTATGGGTTTTGTTGGCTTCTCACAAATGTGGCCCCCAACTGATTTGTCTGTGGGTCAATGGCCCCAAAACCTAAAAAAGGTTCCCCACCCTGCCATAAGGGATCTAGACCTTGCATTGTATGATTTTTGCCAGTTAGGGTAGAAAAGAATATATGACTAAATTCCTTCTTACCTGTGTAAGCATTTGTAGGTTTGGACCTTTAGTAAAGCAAAGCATCACAAAGCCAGCAAAGCATTAGTCCAGTTGAATAAAATGTCCATCTTTAAAGTATGGATAGGCTATAGACTCTTTTGGGGACATTATACTTTCCATTTGGTATCCTCCACCTCCCCAGGAAAATACTGTGTATTGCATAACCACATAGTATCTTGTCCTGTACATTAGTGAATAGGTAACAAAGGGACAGATGAGGATTTTAAAATTTGGATTTCTTAGATAATTAAAACAATATTGCTTAAATTGAGCTGTTTTCTTATTTTATATTTTGTTTAATGAGCACTTTTTCCTCATAAGCCAGCACAGTATTGCTGTGTTAGTTTCTAGTATGCCAAGGGCGTGTTTACATCCCAGCTGGAATCTTGGGGAAAGCAGAAGGCTAATTGCAAGCAGTTGTAGCCATAGCATACTTTACACTTATTTCAGCCAGTGTTCAATTTGATTCTCCATTTTAATTCCGTGTAAATCATGGGATGAAATAATCTGTATTAAAAAAAGATAAGGCTTCCATTGTGTTGAGCTGAATTATTTTTCAAGTAGCGGTCGTGGATAATTCAGTCAGGATGCAGAAAATGTATTTTGACAACTAATAAATGAGGTACAGGTTGAACCTTTCTAATCTGGAACGCTCTCATCCTGCAAACTCCGTAATCTGGCATGATTTTAATTAGACAACCACTTGGCATGGGTGTGGCCAAGCTTCCTGCCACCAGTCATAACTATCAATGTTCTTTGCTGTTATTTACCTGTAATTTACTCCAAATGTCTTCTGAGAGCCCAGTAAGCAGTGAAAGTGTTGGTAATCTGCTAGAAAATATTGACCTCCCATCATCCAGCATATTCTCTTGTCTGGCACTGGTCAGGAGCCAAGGGCACTGGACGAGAGGTTCAACATGTACCAAAATTCTAGAGATTCAACACTTAAGAATGACCTGTGGTAATAAATACAACCAAAAGTTGTGGTGCTGATACTTGTTTTGGGGCATAGTTGTCTTTCTCTCACCGTCAGTTGCCTGAATGTGGTACTGTAGGAATTTCCTGCTACAATTTCCTTCTCCAAAATCAGTATCCTCTGCTTCTCACACATCTGTCTCTGTTGGAGATGTGCCTTAGCTGTAGGGCCAAGTTAAGAACAAAACTTTACCCTTTCCACAGTAACAGAAATCCAAGCAAGCAAATGATTCTTCTGATCTTTTGGACATCTTTTCAGCCTACCCTTTGAGCCCCACTCTTACCCTCTTTCTAGGTTAGCAGTAAGAATCAGTGATTCTGGGTTTGTTTCCCTAGTGCATTCTGTTCCTGTGAGAGGAGTTGAGAACATCTTGCTTTGGTACGTTTTTGCTTTCTCATAAATATGACTATATGTGTAGTTTAAATAAACTTTTAAAAACTTTTCTGAATTTTCTTAGTATCCGAACTGTTTTTCCTGTGTATGTTATAGAGAAATTTCCCAGTGGAGTTTGATCATACTGGCTATGTCTACACGTGCACGCTACATCGAAATAGCTTATTTAGATGAATAACGTCTACACGTCGTCCAGGGCTGGCAACGTCGACGTTCAACTTCGACGTTGGGCAGCACCACATCGAAATAGGCGCTGCGAGGGAACGTCTACACGCCAAAGTAGCACACATCAAAATAAGGGTGCCAGGAACAGCTGCAGACAGGGTCACAGGGTGGACTCAACAGCAAGCTGCTCCCTTAAAGGGCCCCTCCCAGACACAGTTGCACTAAACAACACAAGATCCACAGAACCGACAACTGGTTGCAGACCCTGTGCATGCAGAACGGACCCCCAGCTGCAGTAGCAGCAGCCAGAAGCCCTGGGCTAAGGGCTGCTGCACACGGTGACCATAGAGCCCCGCAGGGACTGGAGACAGAGCGTCTCTCAACCCCTCAGCTGATGGCCGCCATGGCGGACACTGCTATTTCGATGTTGCGGGATGCGGATCGTCTACACGTGCCCTACTTTGACGTTCAACTTCAAAGTAGGGCGCTATTCCCGTCCCCTCGTGGGGTTAGTGACTTCGACGTCTCGCCGCCTAAAGTCGATTTCAACTTCGAAATAGCGCCCAACACGTGTAGCCGTGACGGGCGCTATTTCGAAGTTGGCGCCGCTACTTCGAAGTAGCGTGCACGTGTAGACGCAGCCACTGTCTCATACTTTATTCCCACAGTAATATCCGAGCTAAATGCCATTTAGAAGTTTCTGTGCAAAAGCAGCCTCCCTTGCTGTCAGACTTTGATGTATGTTGTCGTCATATCCCAGAAAGACTTTCCACTGTCAGAATCATATTTGTTGCATTTTAAAACAATACATTTTTCTATGTGCTCATCTTGGTAACAATTAGGTTTATATTTAATATGTAGAAAACTCTTACCTGTGTAGCAAAAGTCGTCGTATCCCGCTGAAACAACTTATTTGCCACTGTTAGATCTCATAATGTACTATAGCTTAAAATAGATATTGAGTGCTTTTATTGCACAGAATTTGAATAAACCATTTTTTGTGTTAGAAAAACATATCAGCATGTTAAATAGAATAGACTGTTTGAGCCATCTCCCCTGCAAAAAATTAGTTGGAACTTGCTATAGATTTGAATTGGGAGAATTCTACCTAAGAATAGTCAGCTCTCCTGGGAAAACGACAGGAAGGGATAAATGAGATAAGTAATGGAATGGAAATCATCAGTTATCAGCAATGCAGAGTGGAATGCAACTGCTATCTTAGCATGCATGTGTACAGAAAACATTCATCTCAACTCTAGAGCAGGCATACATCCAATTTGTCCACTCTTTCCATCAGCTACCTTTATGCCATTATCTAATTAAAACAATTAACATTTTCAGATAGCATAAATATTTTAATAGGGTAGCTTATTTTGTAGTGTATAGCTAAGGGGAGTGACATATTTAGGTGGTGAATTTGATGGGTTAAAGTTTTGACACCCTGCAGCCCCCAAAGTACACCTTCTATGCTGATTAGTTGGTTATTTTGTTGTCTAGTTGAAAATATACACGGTAAGTTTGGTGTTTTGATTTATTCTGTAATTGAATAAACTCATTGTTACAATTAATCAATACATGGACAGGTTCGGATGCTGCTGAAAAATAGTGTTAAAAGATTCTCAACACAAGCAAAGAAGAGTTAGATATTTACATATGTAGGACCAGCTCCTGCTCCATGAAAAGTTTTCATGCTGTTCAAAGGGTGGTTCCAGCAATGCACTAGTGCAGCTGTATTCCTGTAGCACTCAGTGAAGATGGTGCCTACAGTGATGGGAGAGCTTTTGCCATCAATGTAGCTACTCCATTTCCATGAAAGGCAGTAGCTATGTTAAAAATGCAGCCTTCCCATTAATTTAGAGCTATCTACACTGGGAGGTAGGTTGGTATAATTACATGACGCGGCTGTGTAGGGTGTGTGGATTTTCCACCTTCCTGAACAACATAAATTATAGCCCACACTGCCTGGCCCTCCCCACCACACCCCTCCCTCCCAGCAGTTAGCACCCAACCCACCTTCAAGTGCATCCTTCCACCCCAAACACCCACTCGAGGGTGGCCAGGCCCCCCTGTGCCCCAGGGCAGCATCCCTCCTGCATGGGACTGAGCCCCGGCAAGAGAAGGAAGAAGATAAACATAAAGGACCCTAGGAACAATCCCCATTAAAATCATGGTTTGGTAGCAATTTAATATCCTTGCAGCACCCTTCAGGGTTTTGCATTGGGTCGAGTTCAATCAAGAGCCTTAACAGTGCTTCAGAAAGGCTGCTGACCCCTGGTCTAAATGGCAAAGCTCTGCAGCTCCATTTATGTATTAATGAAGCTGTTGTAAGTAGGACTTTTAATGACTTCAAAAAGTATCATTGGCACTCCAGCTGTACATAGAGGTTAAAAGGTCAAATGTTGGCACTCTGCCTTGGAAAGGTTGCTGACCCCTGCTTTAGGGGAAGGCAGCAGCAGCCCTCATATATCTTTGGCACAAGCCTGGCATGCAGTCCCAAGCACAGCCTTCTCATGCAAACTGCCGCATGAGCAGGGTGGATGCATTGCCACATACCCACACTATCAAAGCATACTGAGTGCTGGAACTCCCACACCCCCACTCTGCACCCAGAATGCAGGGATTATAGAGCAGGGGTCAGACACTTTTTACTGCTGTAGTCTGAGTTTATCCCACACCCTACAGGTTCCTTGCATCCCTCCAGTGCACCACACTAGCTCTCTTTTCCCCCACTCTTTCTATTCCTCTCTATTCCAGGGACCCACTGACTTCATCCTTCATGCTAAGGGCTTGGGGGCCCTCCTTTTTCCCCTTTTCATCAAAATCAATAGGGCTCTGCCCCCTGAGATCTAGGACACCCCCTGAACATTTAAAATTGATCATGTGGCATTGGAAAGTAATCCTGTTATGAACAGACAGAGAAATGCCATCAAGGTGAAAGTAGGACCTGGCTTCACTCGGCCAAGTATTAGAAGTGGTGAAAAACTGGACACCATTTTGTGCAGAAGGGACAGCTGTAGTTTACCTCTTGAACATAAGCTTCACAGATGTCTCAGTTGTGAAGTGCAGACCAGAAGTGAAGCTGCTCAGGTGAAGCTATGGGTGTTTAATATTGCAACCTGTTTTTTTTCCTCCATCAGGACTAACAAATCAAATCCTTCCCTAGCTCAGACTGGGTGCTACAATTGCTGAGAACCACCCCAATTTTGCCACTCTACACTCACACCCTTACACTTCATGGACATTGACGTGAAGGCTATTTAGCCAAGGGAAAATGGGCAAAATTCCTTTTTATGAGCAAATAAACTGTGCTTTGTCCCTGTGGCAGCTGAGTAATATGAGGCATCCGTTCTTTAACAGTGGGGACTTCTTCTCCTATGCTGTCGGAGGTAGACACAGTGGCCTTGTCTACCCTAAAAAAATCTGGCATCTATTGCGCTTTGATACCTTTGCCTGCTTGCAGCACCAAGATCCATAGGCAAAAGTGCTCACAGTGCTGTACTGTTTCAGGATCTTTGTGTCTTTGGACTCAATTTGCTTTGAGCAAAGCTAGCCCCCAGGTGGTCCCTCACAGTGCTAGCCTCTGCCAGTGTACTAGCTGTGTACAGGGGAATTAATTATTGTCACAGTAATCCCACTTACACAAACAGTCTCCCTGTTACCTACCTATAGTGCACTGGTCACTGCTTAGCTATTACTGACAAAGCTTCAGATATTGCCTGGGACACCAAAGTGCTAGGCACTGTCCAAACAGAGCAAAGAATCGGTCCCTGCCACAAAGAGTTTGGACAGCCTATGGCAGGGGTGAGCAAACTTTTTGTGTTGGGCCTTACTTTACCTCATTGAAATTGGAAGACCCCCCATCCCCAATTGTCTAATGTAATCCCAACTGATGGAAATTTTACTTATTTTCATTTTTTTTTTTTTAAAAAAAGCCTTTGGGCAAGTATAAGAAAATAAGTATATAGAATGTAAAAACTTCATAAATTTGTATATAAATGTGAATACACATACATAAAACCAATAACATTTCAACATTT
Source organism: Carettochelys insculpta (assembly GCF_033958435.1). Classification (NCBI taxonomy): domain Eukaryota; kingdom Metazoa; phylum Chordata; order Testudines; family Carettochelyidae; genus Carettochelys; species Carettochelys insculpta. The sequence continues at coordinate 146,226,593 of NC_134137.1, forward strand.
TTAATGAGATGGAAGAGCCTGACACCCAGCAGCTGATCGTGCTACGCTCCCCTTACAAAATTTCATGTCCCCCTGTTCTCCCCTCTGAAGGGGCCTGCCCCTCACTTTGCTCACCGCTGGCCTACGGCATCTTGTGTCTGCATTGTACCACGGAGGGCTGGAGCTTGCGGAAACCCACTCACTTGTACAAATAGCAAATGTTTGCCTGATATTTTATCAGCAACAGTTTCTTCCACAGCACGCTAATAAATTTGTAGTAACTTAACTATGTCTCAGAGGAACCCTTTGCTATGAATTGGCTGCAAAGAGCTTTGGGCATTGGTTACTGTGTGGAATGATGAGGTAAAGCAATCTCATCTGCATGCTCTCGTATGGAATATGCTGGTCTACTTGAGCACTTTGACAAGTAGGCCCCACTTGGTCTGGCAAGCTTTTGCATTTCAGGAGGCAACCTATAGAAACTCATACCAAGAACAAAAGAAGCACACAGCAACTTTGGGAAGGCTTTTATGTTTTGTTCTAAAATACACTTCATCTGAAATGAATTTTTAAAGTATATCACGGAGATGCAAACTAAGACAGAAAGGGCTATGGTGGATGGTCAGCCATGTCACATGAATGAGATGTGAAAAGAACCAAAACCCAGCTCCAAACACCCATATATTTGAACAATTTGATCTCCATAATCTAGGAATTATCACTACCTATAGTGTATTAGACGTTTGCTTTACGCTGGTTTCTCCTTAGGGGTTCGGTTGTTGGTCTGATTAAAGTATCACACTACATGTTCCTTCTGTTTGCTTTCAATAACTAATATATGAATAAAAACTCAGTCATGTTGAGTTGCTCTCCATAAAGAAAACATTTTTAAAGCAATCTCACTTTAAGGTTGATTTAAAATCTAACACTAGTAAAGCCCGAGTCCTTAATTTCTGATTTATTATCTTTCACCATGATGTGAGGTCAGTCAGTTGTACAACATTTTACTTGTAAGAATAATGTTAATTTAGTTTTCTTAATACATGTTGAAGCACTTTGCCATTTTTAATACAAAGCTACTTGAATTACCACATCTATTGCTTAATAGAGTTAATGTTCAATTTTTTAAAAAAATTCAACAGGCAGCTTCTCAGCTGAGAGACAGTCTAAAGCCCAGTGAAGTCAATGGGAGTTTTTCCATTGACTTCAGTGTACTTTGGATCAGGTCCTTGGTATAAACTGGCATAGTTCCATTGTCTGAGTATCTGACCTGTTGTCTCTAACAACTAATGCAAAAAACAGCACACTTCTAAGGGCCCAGAGAGTTAGTTCATCAATACCAGGTTCAGGTTACATGATAAACAAGGTAATTTGATCACTGGGAGTTGTTTACCAGACCTTTCAGGAATCTTTGGTTTGTGGAATAACTGAGAATAATAAAGCTATGCACTTGCAAAAACTGAAATGGCAGACAGATACATCTTGAAAGAATAACAGAAGAGTGAGATTATAGGCACCATAATTAGTCATAAACAGATGAGAAGGGAACAGGACTGCAGCCAGAGAAAATGTATGGTCAGCAGGTAACTATTTCAGAAGAGAGCCTTTAACCAGTGAGCTAGCACATCAGCCCATGCACCAAAGAACAACTTCCAGGAACAGGATTTCAGTCCCCTTTGCATCAGGGCTTCAATTTTAGTTGTTCCAAGTAAAGGCATTTAACAAATTCAGAATCTCAATCATGACTTTTCTCCACTGACCCAGAGTCTTCTACAGAAGCCAATTTACTCTCTGAAGCTCTTGCACTCCTTTCTAAGCTGCTCCAAGGCCAAGCAGATTTAAGCTAGGAGTTAAAGTAAGCCTCTCTGTTCCCTTCTTGTCTCTAGCCTTCTTCTTGCAGGAATACACTCTTCAGGCTATCTACCTGGGGGGTGGATATAAACTGAATTCTTTCTTCTGATCCATGGACTCCTGCAAAAAACTGTCCTACTCCCTGTAGTTCAAATGAGCTACTTGCTGCTTTTAAGAGTACCAGATGATATTCAAGCTGTCACGAGATCTGTTGCTTCACAGTATCAGATGGAAGGTTAATGGTCTGCTGTAATGCCAGTCACCCTTTGACAGTAACATTGAAGGTAACAGACGGATTTCTGTGTTGCAGTAAAAAAAACCTTCTGTACTTCTAGAGCACTTGAATGGCCAAAGTAGTTAGTGTCACATGACATGAGAAAACAAAAAGAGCAGTCAAGTAGCACTTTAAAGACTAGCAAAATAGTCTATTAGGTGATGAGCTTTCGTGGGACAGACCCACTTCTTCAGACCGTAGCCAGACCAGAACAGACTCAATATTTAAGACACAGAGAACCAAAAACAGTAAGCAAGGAGGACAAATCAGAAAAAGATAATCATGGTGAGCTCACCTTGATTATGTTTTTCTGATTTGTCCTCCTTGCTTACTGTTTTTGGTTCTCTGTGTCTTAAATATTGAGTCTGCTCTGGTCTGGCTATGGTCTGAAGAAGTGGGTCTGTCCCACGAAAGCTCATCACCTAATAGACTATTTTGCTAGTCTTTAAAGTGCTACTTGACTGCTTTTTGTTTTGATAGTGTATAGACTAGCACGGCTCCCTCTCTGTTACTAGGAAATGAGAAGCATGTCAGCCATCACTAATGAGGATGGGTATGGTTCTCACCACTTAAATATGTCTCTCTTATCTTATCTTTGGTAGCTTGATTGGCTCTGACCAGAAAGGTTAGAGAACTTTGGTCCAGATAAAAATTAAGTATGGAGTAGCTGAAACTACCCAACACTTACTAATTAAGGCATTGTTGCTCTGGCTAAAAACTTAGATAAATGCTTATCTTTAAACACGTGAGTAGTTCCCTTGAAGTCATCAGAACTACTTGTGTGCTTAAGGTTAAGAAGCTATTGAAGTGTTTGCACTAGAGATTATAATTAATTACCAATACAATACAATCTAACTATAAAAACTAGGGTGAAAGGGTGGTTGCATATAATATTTGAAATCACCTTAGGTATGGAAAGACAGCTATGGAAAGAGGGACTATAAGTCCCTTGTACAACCAGGGCTCCAAATATTCAGGAATGTCTATGCTACAAACCTTGGTCAACACAAATTAGGTCAGCATAAGGCTGCTGCAGTTATTTTATCACTCATGTGTGCATGCTTGACTGGTTACATTGGTGCTTTGCATTCTCATTCGGAGTGCTTGTGCTGATGCAAACTGCAGTGCATCATGGATAAGTATCCCAATATGTCACATACTACACTTAGCTCAATGACTTGTGGGAAATCTTTGCAATGTGTTATGTAGCATATACAGGTTTGATGAGGGGTCTGGGAGCAAGGGGTCAAGATCTGCATTCCATACTGCCAACCATGCATGCATGAGACTTACATCTTTAAGAACACAGGACCATTCAAAAAGCTGCAAGCCAGGAGATTTTGTTTTCCTTACTGTCTGATTATCATTGGTGATGCTGAAATGGCACTAGTGATCATGGGGCTAGCAGCCTAGCTCTTGCTTCTCCACTTTTTTCTGGAGCTGTTCATGGTCCACCTTGACAGAACTATGGAAAGAGCCCATTACCAAGTCAGCAGATGAAGAACGACAGTTATATATGCTTTAAGCAGAGCAGAATGAATAACATTGGTGGCATTTGCTCTTTTGGAGTGGATCTAAGTGAGAAAAATATCCCAGTGTCTGTAGCTGCCTGTTGTGTGCTACATAATTTTGGTATGGCAAAAGTTGCCACTAAGATTGGCATTGTAGGCAGAGTGGCTTTCTGTTGAAATGGAAAAGCCAGACACCAAGGTAATTAGAAGATCTCTGTGTGGAACTATGTGGCTGAGGGAGGCCTTGAAACTACTTTACTGTGCTGTGCTGGATTGTGCTCTATCTAGCTATGAAATTTTAGAGGCTTCTAGGAAGTGTGTAGTGTTTGGTGTACAGCTATGAATATCACATTGTCTTTAAAAGAACCCATGAATTATGTGGTGCTTACTGTACATTTTTAATGATTAAACTGTGATTTTCACTGAGCCTGAGAGCACTGTGATCTTGTTCTGCTACATGTAAAATGTGTTGTGAGGGGCGTTAGGCATCCTGCAGTCTATGTTATGACTTAATAAAGATAAATTTGTTTTCCAAAAAATAAAAATTTATTGTGCCAAAAAGTGCAAAAATGTGCAGTTAAAAACCTGTGCAAATGCAAAATTAACTGCCAAAACAGAACTTTAAAATAGTAGGGTAGAAAATGTTCCTGTCCATTTCAGTCCATTTTTGCCTAATATACACCATCTATGGCTCTCATAGGTCAGGTCACCTGTGGTTGTTTTGACTGTCCTCCAGTTGTAGGGATATGGATGTGGTCCATGATGCCAGGAAATTGACCACGGCTGCTGCACTGTCAGTTTCCCAGGTTCCACAGCTTTGATGGAACTGGGAAATTGACCAGGACTGCTGCGCTGTCAGTTTCCCAGTGCCCCCAAGCTGTGGGGACCCAGGAAATTGACAATGCTGCTGGACTTGGCTCCTGGCTCAGAATGCGGGGCTGAGGGAACTGAGGGATAGGTTGCCACAATGCACTGCTGCAACAGTACATGTTTGGAGATTTCAGTGTAGAAGCAATATGTCGAATTTGTTGGGAGCCTGTGGGAAGTGAGGATACTCAAAATCGAATTTAGAAAAACAGCATTAAAAATGAATTTTAATAAATTCGAATTTATCTTGCAGTGTAAACATAGCCTGAGTTTCCTCTGCAGCCTTGCCTGAGAACAGGCTGTCTTTTTAGTTCAAACTGGAGAAGCTCATGCACAAAGGTCCAGATGTAATTCCAGCTATGGGTGATTACATAAAAGAAGGCAAAGAGGTGGATAGCTGCTCTTCTCCCTGTAAGGAAACAATCATCTTTGGGTTTCTGCTTGGGGAAGGGAATAGCAACCCGATGCCAGCATAAGTCATGGTCCCAGGGAGGGAGCAAGGAAATGTCTTTTGTGTTGCATTTTTATTTGTTTCTTTGTTTTATTGAAGAGAACTACCTTGGCCTGCCCTGAGACTTATCCTGTAAATATTAAAAAACAAGAACAAAACCAAAGAAAGTGAAGAATTCAAAACTCTACACAGAAGGATTGATTTACTCTGCTCCTTGCAGCAACCATGGACAGTAATGTATCTTTTCGTGGAAACTTTGTATTACTAGGTATTGTTGTATCACCCTGTATTAGCCTACATCTTTTTAATAGACCACAGACTTTTGTATTACTCTTTAGATTTGTTATTTTATACTACTTTGTACCTTGTATTAACCTTTATATCTGTTATTTTATATTCATGGACACTTTGTACCGGATTTCATATTGTATTTAAAACTCCATTTTAACTCTGTATTAGCCTGTAAACTTTGTGCTGTCCGTGTGAGAATGGGTATGTGTGAGAACTACCTGGAAGTGTGAATGTAGATGCTTAGAGAATTACCCTCTGGAGCCATCTTGTCTGGACAACAAAGACTTGGTGGCTGAAGAACAATGAGAACTGGACTCTACAGCAGTGACTCACCCAGAGAGGAAGACTAAGTCCCATCTGAAAGTGATGAAATTTTCACCCCACAATGGGTCACACAGAAACCTGGGGCAGTGGCAAAGGATCAAACCCATCTGCCATTGACTGGTGACTCATTGTGCCTGCGGCAGTGGGACAGAACCAGGACTATGGACTGAAAGCTATAAAAGATGTGTGCACCACTATAGGGTTGGGTTCCTCTTCTCGTCTTGTCAACATTGAATGAATAGAACCTGGCTCCACCCTCACCTCTAATCCATCTCACCAATGGATTAAAGTGAGCAACCTTTGGTAACTAGAAACAACCACAAGACGTGTGTGTGTGTGAGTGTGTGCGTGCACGTGCACACATGCACATGGCTCTGAGTAAATGATGTATATTATATGCATATAATATAATGGTACTGTATTTTCAATAAATGCATCATTCTCACCTTGTCCCTCTAAAAAGATCCCGTGTGCTTCTTATAACATCCTCCACTGCCAAAGAGGAGAAACTCTTAGGGTACTTCTACACTCACTGAAAGATCAACTTCTTCAAAGTCATTCTTCCCAGGGTTCAATTTAATGTGCCTAGTGGGGATGCGCTAAATCAAACCATCAGAGCTCTACAATTGGCCCTTGTACTCCTCATGCTCATGAGGAGAAAGGAAGGTTGATGGGAAAGTTTTTGCTGTTGATCTCCCTCTGTGTGGATGGCCAGAAAAATTGATCTTTGATACATAGATTCCAGGTAGGCAATTGCTGTAGCTGGAGTTGCATATCTTAGATGGACTTTCTGGTCTAGGGTAGACATGGCCTTAGGCTGACCAGACCAAAAAGATGCCTTGCCACAGTGAGCCTTTTAGTCTCCTTTTAACACTACTTGCTTTTATTTTCTTATTTTTAATTCTTATTTTCTTATTTTTATTTTTTTTCTTTTCTTTCTTATTCTCAATAGAAAAGCATAATCTACTAAAGAGCAGCATAGCTGATGCCATCCAGACGAACCTGAATTCTTTAGGCTACGTATAGACTAGAGGGTGTTGTCGACAAAACATCCATTTTGTCAACAAAACCCAAGAAGTGTACAGATTACCAAGCATGTTCTTTCGGTAAGGCTTCGTGAGCCATGGCATGAGCAGGTAGGTTGCATCCCTGATGATGCACAGTGACATCCGTATGTCCCCGACCACCAGCTGTCAGTGGGACTGAAGGTGCCCGCCTCCAGCCTCTGGCACAGGCCAGAGTTGCAGAATACGTGGGCGTCATGTGCTCAGCCCAATCACTTGACGTAAGTGTCCCTGAACTGTCTATGATGGTTGACCAGGGCCTGCAACACCATTAAAAAGTAGCCCTTGTGGTTGATATATTTGGCCATGCTATACTCCGGGGCACAGGTCAGGAAGTGGGTCCTATCGATGGCCCTGATGCAGTTCGGGAACCCCAGGGTGGTGAATCCAGCCTTTACTGCATTCACATCTCTCATATGGATGACCCTCCACAGGAGGATGGTGTTGATGGCCATCACAACCTGCAGAAGGATGGGACTGAACACACGTCACAGACTGATGGAGGGACTCCTGGGACCTGGGAGGGTGTCCTCCTCTTGTCTCATCCTCTCCCAAGCTCTCCAGGAGCACCCTTGTGAGGCCACCCCCACAGCAGCAGGGCTATGGGATGACTCAGTCCCCCAGGGACAGGGCTTCTCCTCCCAAACTCCATTCCTCCCACCCTGAACTCTGCATCCCGAGGGTCCCCCTTGGGTGGGACATTCCTCCCCTCCCCATGCAAGTACCTTACCTCCATGAGGCGCGTCCCAATGGTGGACTTCCCCATGCCGAACTGGTTGCCCACTGAGCAGTAATTGTTTGGGGGGGGCGGGGGTGAACTTCCAGAGGTTAACTGCGACCTGCTTCTCCAGGGAGATGGCAGGCCACAGCCAGGTGTCCTGTCTCCAGAAGGTGGGGGGAGGCGGTGATCCAGGCACAGAGTTCCAGGAATATGTCTTTCTGCCTTTGGAAGTTCTGGAGCCACTGCTGGTCATTCCACTGTCCCATGATGAGCTGGTCCCATCCATTGAAACTGGTGCACTGGCTCCAGATCCACCTTTGCATCTGGTGGGGTTGGGCACAGGTGTGACCATCCTGCAGCCAACTTGCTGCCCAGTGCAAGAAAAAGGTACAAAGTGCTAGACAAATCTCACATAGCCCTGGTTTGGAACCCAACGGAACAGGAGAGCTTGGGTCGCCCTACTTCTTCTCCCACTTCTCATGCAGCTGCAACCACTAGGTGGAGTGACTGCTGGAAACTGTGACCACTGGGAGGAGTGATTGACAGAGACTGTGACCAGTAGGTGGCGGGCCAAAAACCCATTCACATCCTATACACAAATTAATTTTTTAGACAAGTTTAAAATAGAAGGATCCTCTCCTGGACCCACTTTCCCTCCTGACCTCCAGTCCCTCAGTCTGTGTCTACACTGTGCCCCTAACTCGAAATAAGGTACGCAACTTGCGCTGTGCAAATTGCGTATCCTATTTTGAGGCAATTTCAGAATAGGCCACTTCAGGATTTGGCACTGTCTACACAGGACCAGATTTTGAAATAGCGCTAAATCAAAGCATCCCTTACTCCTTCTGCAACAAGGTGTAGATGCTGCCAAAACAGCACACCTGGTATTTTGAAAAATATTTTGAAATGCTGGGTGCGCTTCCTACACTTGGAGTTACTATTTCAGGATAACTCAGTATCCCAAAATAGCTCTTCAGTGTAAACATAGCCTCAGTGCCTGGTTTTCAGGCTATTTCTGTCTGTAGATTACCAGGGAGGTCTTCATATTTTGTTGGTAAGCAGCCATGGCAACTGGAGACCAGACTGAACAGTGTTTGACAGAAAACAAGAGAAAACCAGTCTTTCTCACACTACAGCTAGGGTTTCAGGTTCAATTTTCTCCCAGGTCCACACCAATGTACTACATCACTGCAGTTGTGCTGCCCTTTGTGCACTTATTTCACAGTTTCCAGCACATATATCTTGTGGGAAATAAGATGGCCTGGGAATCAGAAATCAATGTGGAAGAAGACGTCCAACGCCTGTATTTGTCTGGAAAGCTCCCACAGTTCCCCAGAAAACAGTACCTTTTCCAATTCTTTTTCTGAAGATACAGGCTAGGATAAAGGCCTCAGCATTCTGTGCTCACCTAGAATGGCTGTAGCTTTTGAAAAGTAGTTACAAGATACCTTTGGTGGCTCCAGTAAGGTAGAGGGCTTTACTCCAGCAGTGCCATCAAAGAACCAGAGGCCAAGACCAGTATGGAGTTATCACTGCAGCAGTCATGTCAACCTCAATCTCTACTGTAGCTGGATATGGGACATTTTTGAATGATGATAGTAACACAGAGGAAGCCGTGCTAATCTATACACTATCAAAACAAAAAGCAGTCAAGTAGCACTTCAAAGACTAGCAAAGTAGTTTATTAGGTGAGCTTTCATGGGACAGACCCACTTCTTCAGACCATAGCCAGACCAGAACAGACAGGCTATGGTCTGAAGAACTGGGTCTGTCCCACAAAAGCTCACCTAATAAACTATTTTGCTAGTCTTTAAAGTGCTACTTGACTGCTTTTTGTTTTGGTAGTGTATAGACTAGCACAGCTTCCTCTCTGTTACTATTCAACATACCTTTAGGTCATTGACAGAATGCCTCATTCCATTAAAATGCTGACTAACTGGTTTGTGGATCTGGAGTGTTTTGATGTCTGTTTTGTGCCCATTGAAGCTTTGTCTAAGGGAGTTAGAAGTCCGTCCAATATACAAAGCATCTGGGCATTGTTCGCACATGATGGCATATATGATGTTAGTAGAGGAGCATGAGAAAGTGCCTGTGATTCTGTGAGTAACCTGGTTAGGTCCAGTGGTGGTATTTCCAGAGAAGATATGTGGACAAAGCTGGCAGCGGGCTTTGTTGCAGGGAAAGGTTCCAGGACTGGTATTCCTGGGGTATAGACTGTGGCTGTTAGTGAGGATCCTCATGAGGTTAGGAGGTTGTCTGTAGGAGAGAACAGGCATGTCACCCAGGGCCTTCTGGAGTGTGGCATCCTGATTAAGGATAGGTTGTAGGTCTTTAATAATTCATTGCAGTGGTCTGAGTTGGGGGCTGTAGGTGATGACCAGTGGTGTTCTGTTCTTGGCTTTTTTGGGCCAATCTTGGAGTAGCTGGTCTCTGGGTATTCGTCTGGCCCTGTTGATTTGTTTTTTTACTTCTCCTGGTGGGTAATTCAGCTTTATGAATATTTGGTAAAGTTCTTGTAGTTTTTGGTCTCTGTCAGTTGGATCAGAGCAAATGTGATTGACTGTAAACAGTGGATCTAGTCACGTGTGCAGGATGGAAACTAGAAGGGTGTAGATAAGTATAGCGATCAGTAGGTTTTTGGTACAGTGTGATACTGATCAGGCCATCCTTGATTAGTACTGTAGTGTCCAGGAAATGTATCTCTTGCATGTTGTAATCGAGGCATAAGTTGATGGTGCGGTGTAGATTGTTAAAGTCTCTGTGGAATTCTTCTAGAGCCTCTGTACCATCGGTCCAAATCATAAAGATGTCATCAATGTATCTTAAGTAGAGGAGTGGTAATAGGGGACAAGAGCTGAGGAATTGTTGTTCCAGGTCAGCCATAAATATATTAGCATATTGTGGGGCCATGCGGGTGCCCATAGCAGTTCCACTAATCTGGAGGTATAAATTGTCCCCAAAATGGAAATGATAATGTGTGAGAACAAAGTTACAGAGGTCAGACACCAGATTGGCTGTGATGGCATCAGGGACGGTATTCCTGATTGTTTGTAATCTGTCTTTATGTGGAATATTAGTGTACAGAGCCTCTACATCCATTGTGGCAAGGATGGCGTTAACAGGAACTTTTCCGATGTTTTGTAATTTCCTCAGGAAGTCGGTGGTATCTCGGATATAGCTGGGAGCGTTGGTGGCATAGGGTTTGAGGAGGGAGTCCACGTAACTGGATAGTCCAGTGGTAATGGTGCCAATACCTGAAATGATTGGGCGTCCAGGGTTTCCAGGTTTGTGGATTTTGGGAAGTAAATAGAATAGTCCAGGCTGCAGCTCAGATGGTGTGTCTGAGTGAATGAGGTCCCAAGTAGCAGCAGGGAGTTCCTTCAGTAGTTGTTGTAATTTCCTTTGGAATTCCAAAGTGGGATCAGCGGACAGAGACCAAAAACTACAAGAACTTTACCAAATATTCATAAAGCTGAATTACCCACCAGGAGAAGTAAAAAAACAAATCGACAGGGCCAGACGAATACCCAGAGACCAGCTACTCCAAGATCGGCCCAAAAAAGCCAAGAACAGAACACCACTGGTCATCACCTACAGCCCCCCAACTCAGACCACTGCAACGAATTATTAAAGACCTACAACCTATCCTTAATCAGGATGCCACACTCCAGAAGGCCCTGGGTGACATGTCTGTTCTCTCCTACAGACAACCTCCTAACCTCATGAGCATCCTCACTAACAGCCATAGTCTATACCCCAGGAATACCAGTCCTGGAACCTTTCCCTGCAACAAAGCCCGCTGCCAGCTTTGTCCACATATCTTCTCTGGAAATACCACCACTGGACCTAACCAGGTTACTCACAGAATCACAGGCACTTTCTCATGCTCCTCTACTAACATCATATATGCCATCATGTGCCAACAATGCCCAGATGCTTTGTATATTGGACGGACTTCTAACTCCCTTAGACAAAGCTTCAATGGGCACAAAACAGACATCAAAACACTCCAGATCCACAAACCAGTTAGTCAACATTTTAATTTTAATGGGGCATTCTGTCAGTGACCTAAACGTATGTGTGTTACTGAAGAAGAATTATCGCACCGTTGTGGAAAGGGAAACAGCTGAGCTGGCTTTTATATTCAAATTCGGCACATCAACACGTGGTTTAAATTGTGATGGGAACTTCCTGAATCACTATAGGGGCTCGTCTGCATACTTGGCTCAGTCTAATTCTTGACCTTCCCCCCCACCCCTCCACTCTCTGATTTGCTCATCTTGATTATGTTTTTCTGGTTTGTCCTCCTTGCTTACTGTTTTTGGTTCTCTGTGCCTTAAATATTGAGTCTGTTCTGGTCTGGTTATGGTCTGAAGAAGTGGGTCTGTCCCACGAAAGCTCACCTAATAAACTATTTTGCTGGTCTTTAAAGTGCTACTTGACTGCTTTTTGTTTTGAATGGTGATGTTCACCAGGTGGAGGGCTGCTTTTGGTTCAGAATCACAACCAGAAACTGATGGTCTTACGCACTACAGCTCATGACCTAATTTATAACATTGTTAGTCTTTAAGGTGCTACAGGATTGCTTGTCTTTTTTTTTTTTTGAAGCCAAAGACTAACACAACTACCCCTCACAGACTGCTAGAACCAAGTGCTTTGAGATCCAGGATGAACACTGGTATCTGCATAACTACTGGCTGAGGAAGGAGACATTTCTGTAGCGCTGAGGTGTGCTGAAACATCAAACATTGAAAGTGAGCATTCTGCTCACTGTGGTGAGTGGCAGTTGCCCTTAGAACTGGTCATCTTAGCAAGTTGCTAATCTGTAGGGCACCAGTTTGGGCACAAGGAGCCCAACTACTTATGCCAAAAACAAAACAAAACCATACTTGCATGAATGTTTGTACATAGTGAATAAAATACTACATTTGTGGTACTTGGTCTATTTTTAATCAACTATTACTATATATTTGGATTGTATCTTCAGTGCAGCTGCTTGCATACTTACAGGATTCAGTATAGCTTAGCCAGTGCTAAATGACTGAAAGTTAATCTGGAAAACTTCCTAGGGTATGTGTTTGCCTTTCTAATATATACATCAGAGGATGAGAATGAACAGGGAGGCACTCAGGACAATAAATAACAGTGCTGGACTATTCTATTTGGCTACATCTACACTACAGCAAACTTTCAAAAGTTCTTCTGGAAGAGATCTTCTGAGAAAACTTATTTCAAAAGAGCATGTCAATACACCAAACAGCAGATCAAAACATTGCTCTGCTGTTTCGAGAGAGAGCATCCACACAGCCCCCAGTCTTTCAAAAGAATGGGCCAGGGATCAACCATCCAGACTCATGACGACTGCTCTTTTGAAAAAAGGGCCCACAGAGCATCTACACATACTTTTTTTTAAAAGAAGCTTTTGAAAGGAGGCGCTCTTCCTGATCCTGCCACGGAAGAGGGCTTACAGAAGAAGAGCTGCGTTCTTCTGATTTTGGATCGAAAGAGAGCATTTTGTGTGTAGATGCTCTGTGTATTCTTTCAAAAAAGGGCCAGATTTTCTGAAAGAACTTGCTAGCATAGATGTGGCCTTTATGTGTAATACAGTTATTGTTTCTGCTGTACATGCATGCGCACACACACACACGCTCCAAATATACACACACAAAAAAGCACTTTAAAAACTAACAAAATAATTTATTAGGTGATAAGCTTTTGTGGGGCAGACTAATTTCTCTGTGACTACTCCAAATCTAGCATATTCTGAATCAACCATCTGTATCCCAGATAGACACATTTGTATTTCAGCTGCCTCTGTGGAACACACCACAAAGTAAGTTGTTTTACTTAGGGTGCATCAGGAGAAAGGGTTACTGAGAGGGAGTGGGAAGAATGAGGGGGGAAGAAGTACACAGCTTAGTCTAGAAACCTTTGAGAGAAAATCCTTTGCAAAGCTCTTATCTCCCTCCTTCTCATGTTTCTGTGTTTTTTCCCCCCAAATGTAACATAAAAGTTATGCCAAGTGGTAATGAGAACACTTGGTTGCAATCCCAGGCAATCATTTTTCAAGCACATTTTCTTGTGTTTAGTTTCACCAGTCTTTCTCATACATTCGCTTTTGAAAGGTTGATTACCTTGGAGTATTTTGATGGATCAGGTATTTAAATTCTTGCCCATTTTGAAAGGTCTAAACGGATAAAAGATTTACAAATAGAAATATGATTTAAACTGGAAGTTGGAAGTTGTCCATTTAAACTTCCTGGCCAAATTTTATACTGATTTCAGCTAACTTGACTGACTTGAATGAGACTGCATGGTCTTGTAAATCAGTGCTACCTTAATAGTTATAATTCAACTTTCTCTTTCTCATTCACAGTCATTAATATAAGCAAAATAAAAGCACAAGTAAAAGGACTGAGCGCTACAGGAACACTATTCAGTGCTTCTCTCTCTGCTCTGTTGGGCAAAACTCCATTTTTTCTGTTTTGTTGTGCCGCCAATTTTTATTCTGTCCTATGGTCCAAGGAGGATTCCTGCTGCCTTTAGTTTAACTGGTCCATTACAAGAAACCATATCAAAACCTACAAATCTATATCAGCCATGTTATATGCATTTCCCATTAACCCATATGTCTATTAATTCCTTCAAAAGATACATATTACATTAAAAGCCAAGGAGACCAGCTAGACTGGCTCTTTCTATTTAATTTGCATCTTTCGACCCTGATCAAGCAAAGTACATAAGCAGAGGCTAAACTTTAAGGGTGAGTGTAAGTGCTTTACTGAATAGGGATAGACTTAAGCTCGTGCTTAACTTTAACAAAATATTATCATAAAACATTTGATTAAATGCTTTGTTGAATGCTTGAGACCTTACTGTCTTCTGGCAAAGCAATTCTTGGATGTTTGTGAATCTGTCTTTTAAGAAGTTTCTATTTAAAGTGTACATTATCCTTGTTATTTGTGTTTGTAAATAAGTGCTCTGCAAGCAAAAACAAATGCTTTGCAAGTGTTTCCTTTTCTTGAACAGGAGTAGCAGTAATACTCTTCATGAGTTTAACAGCCCGCATTAGAGGGACTGTAGAGATTTAACTATATCAGTTCCTACACCTGTTTAGTTAAATTAGCACACAAATAGAGTATATACAAGGATTTTAGAGCAGGGATGCATGTCAAACTCATTTGGAGATGAGGTATAATCCAAGTTTAAATGTGATCAAGGGACTGAGATGTAATTTCAGGACTTCATAGTTTCCTCACTCTAAATCTCCCAATCATATCACTAAGCCCACGTCTATACTTACTGTTAAGATCAACTGCTCAGGTTCAATCTTCTGGGGTGCTATTTCATGCATGTGTGAAATTGTGCGTTCGAGGGTCAGTGTTGACCCTGGAATTTCTTGCGAGTCATAAGGATTAAGGAAGGTCAGTGGGAGGAGCGCTCCTGTCGACATTCTGCCATGAAGACAGCCACCAAAGTCAACATCTGAAAAGTCAATTTTAGGTACGCAACTGGCATACCTAAAATTCTGTATCAGCCACTGACTTTCAGCGTGAGGACAGACGCAGCCTAGATTTGCTCTGAGATTAAGGGGATGATGCAGTGTTTATGAAGTAACTAAACTTTTGATTTTTTACAATAACATTTCATGCAGCAGCACTCACTAAAATTTTTCACTTTTGTTTCTTTCACTTTTTGTCAAGAGAGCTGTCTGTGGGGTAGAATGGGAGAATGAAGAAAGGCTGGTAAGAGGAAAAACAGGAGCAGCTTGAGGAGGAAATTTCACAGCTTGAAACTTTTTCTCTTCCCACAAAGTGCCAAGCTCCCCTTTTGGCCCCCAAGTCTATGTTTACACTGTGGTGTTATTTCAGGATACCGAGGTATCCCAAAATAGTAACTCTGCATACAGAACACACACGTGATATTCCAAAATATTTATCAGAATATTGGGCATGCTATTTCAGCACTTCTTTACCCTTCATTGTGAGAATGGTAAGGGATTCCTCAAAACAGTGCAGTATTTTAAAACTGACTCGAAATAGGATACACAATCTTATTTTGAGTTAGGGGCACAGTGTAGACATAGCCAATGTGAGGACCTTAAACATTTATTTCATTTACTCATTTTTATGGTATAAATCATGCTGTAAATTGCTTTGGCAATAGCAAGTGAGTTAAACGTGAATGAGAAGGTCACAAATAGGATTTCCAAGTCCCTTTCTGTCAGAAAGACAAAGAGAGTGGGGTTCCACTTTGCAAAAGCATAGCTCTCTGCCCTCTGTGTGAATACAGTATCTTCCACATGGAGGTCTGCTATTCTCCACACCAACTCATCTCCCCCACGATAGCTTGGCTCTTTTGGTAATCAACCTGCCAGGCTACCTCTGACTTACATTTCTTCCAGAATCTATTTCACACTGTAGACCTCAAGAGGGAGTAGTGTTAAGATGCAGAAGCCTATCTGCTGTAACTTGCCCCAGCTTAGCTATCTCACACATTTGGGTGGCATTCAGAAGGAAGTGGTGGAGCCTTACCAGCCGTCAACACTTTATCTCACCCCCTCTGTCCCTTCCAAAATCATAAAAACAGATTCTGATAGCCCTTCTACTGAGGCCCTTTCTGAGGATATGGTGGGAGAAGGCACTCCCATTCCAAGCTTGCATCCATGGGCATAAGATCCTTTCCACACTTACTTGATGGGAACCATAGGGTGACGGCCTTTGGGTTTGCAAAACCAAGTTATTATTGGCCCATTAAAAGAACGTTTTCCTTTGAATAGCTAAGTGCATGCCAAATTTCAGTGTTTTCAACCAAGTAGGGTTACCCATACCAGAAATGGGGAGGGGAGGGGAATCTGGTTAAAAAAAGAAAACAACAACCCAAAATAAACAAAAAAGTTGTTTGTTTTTTTTTTTTAAATGTTTAGACAAATGAGAAGAGGTCTAAAAAGTTTTAGTGAAACTTTCCAAAAGAAAACAAAAGTCATGTGATCATGTATGGGCTAAATGAAGTATGCAAAATGTCAAACCCTTTAGGGGAAAATTTTAAGCCATTGAAAATTGGGGTTTAGAATGAGAGTGCTATCTCAATCTTAACTATAACATTGCTTTAGCACTTTATACTGCTGTGGTGCATCCTATAACTGCCAGAGGGTTTAGGGAGGTGAATGTGGGGTGGGACTCTGACCTCTTCTGGGCACTACCAAAAATTATATATAACGTCTACATTGCAATAAAATGTACACTACAGGGGAACAGTGTGTCTTAGTAAGGAACGAGCAGATGTGTGATTGAAGATTTTGCTGTGCTCACCACTTACAGCATAATGTGTTACTATCACATCAATTAAGATGAAAAGGTATGATGTGCAAGTTATGGGAGGTCTGCTACAGAATCACCAAAAGTGCAAACTGGAATATGTATACATCTAATAAAATGCTGATTTTAAGGTTTCAGTAACATTAATTTGATTACAGTAGAAATTTCAATTGTTGGCTAGAGTGTTTTCTGTATAATATATTCTATATACAATGTATTCTATCAAAACAGGCTAGCAGGGCTCTCTCTCTGTTACTCTTTAACATGCAAGGCACTATATACAATGTATCTGTAGTTAATGTTGCTTCTTCGTGAATTTTCTGGTTTTTGTTAATATTAAGAGTATAAATTAAAATATAAAAGTTTAGTGAAATATATAACAGTATATATATGATCAACAAAAATAATATTGGAAATAGCTCTGTAAAGAAAACATGAACTTTTTAACAAAATTGTTTTCATTTTTGTTTAGTGCTATGGCGCCTTCTAATCTACACATTCTTGTCATTACAGCTGTTAAGTAATCTAAATAATTAGATTGCCTGTAAGAACAGATGCTGACTTTCTGAATTTTTTGAAACTACTGTAGATGAAAGTAACTAAGTGGCTAAGAACTGCAGATATAATAGTGAAATTAGGGCTAGCACCATGTTGGCTGCCCTTTTAAGGGCAGCTCAATGTAGCCATACCTGTACAGGATTAGCCATGGGCCCCTTCCCCCACCTCCTGACCAGCTCAGTGATTTCTGTACAAAGGGATACCAACACTATTTAAGAATAAGTTAGTTGGTGGGTCTGCAAGCATGGCAGTCCCTACGAGGGCAAGTGCCCTATACAGTCTAGCACCTGCGTTCCCAGTCCAGGACAGTTGGCAACACTAGAACAAGCCTGGGAAGAAGGCTCACCTGCAGCCTCAAGACAACTGGCAGAAGGCACAGGCCAGAGGAGCAGAAGATGGCTATGCTGCCAGCCACAGAGAAGGTGCACTTTGAAGAGGAAACCCCTGCTTCTGTCTAGCCTCCAACTCATGGCCATCCACTGCTCTGCTGGCCTGTACCTGTGCAGTTTGCTGCCACCTAGTGAGTGGGGGCTAGTCACAGCCTCCAGCAGCAGAGGGGAATAGTGGCTGGTGGAGCCTGCAGGAGGGTGGTGGCCAGTGGATAGGGCTGCTGGAAGCAGCGTTGCTCATGGCTGCTTAACATCCCATTCCTAAGTAGGAGCAGCATAGGGCACCACTAAAATTAGGAATGCCCTATGCAGCTTCATATGCCTAAGGACAGCCCTGTTTGCAAGAGATTATGGCCCTGTCTGTATATGCTCCTCCCTTTTGGAAGGGGCATGTTAATGAGGCTCTTCAGAACAGGTTAATGAGGTGCTGACACGCACATTTAGTGCCTCATTAGTATAATGGCACTCAGTCACACTTTGAAAGCGCTGCTTTTGAAATGCAGACTGGCTTTAAAATAAACCCCACACTCTGAATTTCCCTTATTCCCAAAACAGGACTGCAACTGAGACAGAGGGCACCAAGTGTGACTATCTGTCCTCTTCTTACCAGGACAATCCCTTATTTAAGCTATCACACAGGTGTCATTACTTTTTTTAAAAATACATTTTAAGAAAATGCACACAGGGCATTTCTGGGTGGCAGCTACTGCTGTTGGGAAACTACATTGTAGTGCACCTACCCAGCTCCCCAGCATCTTGTACCTCACATTAGCAGGTTCCTCCATGAGACAGTTACCCCATACCCCGCTACTAGGAAACTCCCTTACAGGACAGCTGCTGTGTTCCCCGGCACTCTGCACCAACAGGGCACGGCAAACCCATTCTGCGTGCCTCACAGAGGGGGAGTAGCCTCTGTTGCCAAGGCGCCCTGACAAGGGACAGCAACCTCACCCTCATCCCAGGTGTCTGGTGTTCGCCACAGGACAATGAGACCACACTCTGAGCCCAGCCGGAGCTCAAACCGACCCTGCAAGGCGTACTTAATGCCAACCAGCTGCCCACGTCATTACCATCACACGTCCACCCTGCAGCGCCACAGCGCAGACGCCCCTGGCCCCGCCCCGGCAGCTCGCCTCCCGCCCCCTCCACTCAGGCTCCCCGCCTCGGGGCGGGGCTAGATCAGGCCCCGCCCCCGTTCGGGGGCGGGGTTTGTCCCCGCTTCGCCATGACGAGCAAATGACCGCGCGGGGGATGAGACTGAAGTTCCAGCGAGGCGAGCGCGTTCTCTGCTTCGAGCCCGACCCCACCAAGGCCCAAGTGCTCTATGATGCCAAGGTGAGGCCCGGCCCCGCCCCGCCCTGCAGTGGGATGACGGACAGAACTAGGCCCCGCCCCTCCTGTTCCCAAAGCCCCCTCCCACTCCCCCTCCCCCCCGTCGGAGCCGCGGGCCGGGTAGGCTCCACTCTGCCGCGCAGCGCCGGGCCCGCCCCCGAGGCAGCGTCACACCGGGCTGGCTGGGCGGGTCAGTACCCCCCTCCCATCACCGGCCCGCCCCGTTCAGCGCCTGGCGCCCGGCCCGGTTCCTCGGGGGCGGGGGGTCCGGGCGCGTAATTCCCTTGGGCTGGGTGTGGGGGCGGGTCAGGCCGCCACCGAAGCGCTTTGGCCGCTCCGGGCCGGGCCCTGCCTTTGTTCGCCTCCTTCCGCGGCCGGTTGCTCGGCCTGGGCTGCCCGCCACGGAGCGCCGCTGGCCGTAGCCGCGGTGAGCGAGGCGACCTCCCGAGGGCTCTTCATAGCCCAGGCCCGGGGCAGGGAGCGCGCCTGGGCCAGACACGCCCTCGGTTCCTTCTCGGTGCACCTGGCAGAGCAGCCTCCCTTCCTGAGCTCAGCGCTGTGAGCCTCCCCTGGGCTGGGCCTAGGCTGGGGGTCCAGTTAAGGCACCCATAGTCATCTGCCTTCATTCCGCAGCCGGAGGCCATGTACCTTAACTCCAACTTCCACCCCCTCCTGCACTCCCATCCACTGCCCTTACCCCCTCTCCCTCGTAAAGAGGGGAGGGCAGGAGTACTGGGTCAAACCAAGGCACCCTGTAAATTCGATCTAGCACGGCCCCCACTAGGCCTGTGAAATGGAATATTGGAAGATCAACTGCGGTAGGGTCAGTCTTCCCTGTAATGTAGATGTATCCTACCTAATTCACAGCTAGAAGCGCTAGCGGGCGCTCCCTGATGAAAAGTAGGTTAATTGGAACTACAAGAGTATGTCTGTGCTGGGGTGGGTTGGGAGTGTTTGAGACACCATGATCGATTTTGTGGGCATGGATTTTGCCATGACAGCAAAGATGCGGCAAAATCGATCTCTTTGGGCTCACCCCTTGATTCTGGTACTGTTGCTGTGTGGAGTAAGGGATGTCAGCATGAGCCCAGAGAACCCCAATCTACACCAGGGAACAAAATCAATCTAGATATGTTGATTCTAGCCACGTTAATGGCATGGCTAGAATTGCATATGTGGGATTGACTTTGATCCTTGGAGTAGACCAGGACTAGGTCAAAAGTGCTCTCAGTACCAAGGTAGGTAAAGTATGATGTATGATGAATTATATGGTGGTGTCTAACTCTCTGACTTCTATGAGATGGAGTGGTTAATTTGTAGGCATTTCAACGCTTTTTGTTTTTGGAAAGGTTTAGTTTTTAGAAAAGAAAAGTTGATGCTGGCTTTGGGTGTTAACTAGACAACTTTGAAATACCCTTCAAATCTTAAGTCAGCCTTTTCAGTTTGAGGGACTTCAGGAACTCTTATTATTTTTTTCATCATCACACCCAACAGATAGTCATTCTGAAAGATGTAGGTCCAGTGTTCTGTGACTGAGGACTTGAGGGACTTCACCAATTATTATTTTTTTCATCATCACACCCAAGGAATTGTCATTCTGAAATTTTCAGGTCCAGTGTTCTGTGATAGAGGACTTCATTTGTTTTTCTCTTTGATGACTGCCCTTTTAGATACCATATGAGAAGCCAGTCTTGTATGACTGACCTGCCTGTTTTCTTGTTCCACAAGGATAGTTGCCTGCAAGAGCTCCTCAGAAGGGATGTTAAGAAGTTAGGCATTGTTTTGTTGATAATCACAAATGTATTCATAAAATTTATGAAAGGTTAAAAATGAGCAGTATAACTATTATTACATAGCATAAGAGAATGTGACCAACAATGGAGCTGGCGTATAGAAGAATAAGTGTTCCTGCAATAGGATCTTGTGGCTAGCTATGTACATTTCTTGTATTTTATATACATGCATTGCCGGGGAGAAAAAAGTTACTTTGACCTTATCAACAGTCAGAATGTCCAGTCCACAGAAAATTCTGAGATTTTTGTCCCAAAAGGGGGTAAAGAATCAAGCATCTAATTTTTTCATGGAATGGGAAGTTCTACATTAGAACTTTTGGAAGTGTCTAAAATGTTTCAACAGTCTTGAATTAACAGTTTTATGCTGACTTTGTTCAGTGTTAATCTGCATCTTGCCTGTTGGTGCAATGTTTCATGAGAGTTGTCATTTGTGTACCTCATGCCCCATTCTCTTTTGTGGGTCTGGCTTCCTGGCTGGACCACAGCTCCTATGATGAACTGAGTTGATTCAGTGGATGAGGAGATTGCAGTGCATCATAGGAGATGTTGTCCAGTGAAGTAGCCTGTCCCGTAGAGAATGGAGGTGTGAAGTACCTTAACTCCAAGTCCTGTGAGGTAATGCAACAGCTCAAGTGGATACAAATCAATATTGACCTGAAACAAAATGGTTTGGCTCAGTTTCACAAACCAAAATATTTCAGTGAAACAGAATATTTTCATTGAAATATTTTGTTTTGCTTTTCCAATAGGAAATAGAACATTTTCAGCAATATTGAAATTGTGGATGCTGCATTTTGTACCAAAAAAAAGTAAACAATATTCTCCATGTGATTGACTTGATTATTGTGAGCATTGTGGAAGAGATGAAATTTCTAAAAGGATTTTTCCTAAGAACCGCTATATAACACTCTTGCTATGTGTGGTGTGTGTATTGTGTGCATTTAAATATGTGATTCACAGATGTTCAGACAAGAGTTTGAAGGATTGCCTTAATTCTGATCAATTAATTTAATCTTCCAGATTGATGTCTCCCCATAAACTAAGCAACAAAGTGAAAGTACTTTGAATCCAAGGCTGTTTACGTGAGGATGCTGGAATTGCAGTATTAGATGGAATGAAAGTGCACTCTGTGAGGGAGTGGAGCTATATTAGACAGTATATAAAGAATGTCTCTGTCCTCAAAATCACTCATGCTGACCCTTGGAATTCAGTTAAGACATTCACAAAATATTGTTTTCTCAGGTCTGTACTTTTGGCCCTACATCCAGTTCCCAAGGAGAGTGTTCAGTGTTTGGTCTTCTGTCTGTATCCAAACGTCCTTGAATAGTCTCTCCTGTATTGAGGGTCTGCAGAAGCAACCCATGAAAGAGATAGGAAGGCTACTTGTCCAAATGTGGTACTTCTGTAAATTCATGAAGTTCCTTTCCTCTTCTTTGGAGCATTTTTGGGATGCTTTGAGATGGATAGGCAATGAAGACAAGGCAGGGCTGCTAGTCATCTTTTCAATGTTCAGATCACAGTTCAGTACACCAGCTTTGTCTGTCATCTTTGTTGCTCCTAATACTTCCCTGGGATCAGGAGTGAATGTATGCTTTCCTACAGTAGGGATGTTCAGAGGCAATACACTAGGTTTCCATTTACTCATAAGTATACATTCCTTTCTTGCCACTCCCAAACCCATTCCCTAAACATTAATTTCTGTAGAAAGTGCACTGTAGTCTGTATTATGCAACGTTCATTATTTTCTGTTTCAGATTGTTGATATTATTGTTGGAAAAGATGAGAAGGGCAGAAAGATTCCAGAATATCTGATCCATTTTAATGGTTGGAACAGAAGGTGAGACAATATATTGCATCATTATATTTTAATTTAACTTTTTTTGTATTTACATGATCTTTTTGGTGGCATGCCATAGCCTACTGGTTGTCAAAGCATAAGAAGTGAGTAGGAGTTAGGGCATGTCTACGCTGCAAAATTAGGTTGATTTTTATTTTATTTGACTTTGAGCATCCAATTTAAGAAATGTGATTTTGCATGTCCCTGCGAGGTGGATATTGATTTAATGGAGCACATCCTCACTCCCAGGGTTTGCTTCAACTCAAGGAGTGATGCACTGTCCACAGTCCTTGCAGCAGATTGGCATTCTGGGCTAAGGTCACAATGCCTCATGGGATGACAGCATTGTGGTGGATGGTTATGGGTGCATGTTGTCAGCTTCCTATGTCTGTGGCACAGAACCAGTCTTGCTCTGTGGTATGCTTATGGAATCAGAATACTAGAACTGGAACAAACTTTGAAAGGTCATCAGGTTCAGTCCCCTGCACTCATGACAGGACCAAGCCCATCTAGACCATCCCTGATGGGTGCTTGGAAATTTTTAAGAGCATGATAGACAGTGATGAAGACTCCACAACATCCCTAGGGCATTTATTCCAGTGATTAACCGCCTTGACAGGTTGTTTTTCTTAATGTCCAACCTAAGCTTCCATTGCTGTAATTTAAGCCCATTGCCCCTTGTCCAATCATCAGTGGATAAGAACGATTTTTCTTCCTCCTCCTTGAAACAACCTTTTAAGTACTTGAAAGCTGTTGTATCCCTTCTCAGTCTTCTCTTCCATGCTAAACAAACCCAGATTTTTCAGTCTATCATTTTTGTTGCCTTCTTTCTACCATCTCCAATTTGTCCACCTTTTTCCTAATATGTAGTACCCAGAACTTTGCACACTATTCTAGCTGAGGTCTAATCAGTGCAGAGTGGAGTGGAAGAATTAATTCTCCTGTCTTGCTTAGATTACTCATGTTAATATGTCCCAGAATTACATTTGCTTTTTTGCAACAGTGTTACACTGTTGACTCTCATTTAGCTTGTGGTCCTCTATAACCTTAGATCTCTTTCTGCGGTACTCCTCCCTAGACAATTTTCCCATTTTGTTTGTGTGAAACTGAATGTTTCTTCGTAAGTGGAGCACTTTGCATTTGTCCTGATTGAATTTCATTCTGTTCACCTCAGGCCATTTGTCCAGATTGTCCAGATCATTTTGA
Organism: Carettochelys insculpta; assembly: GCF_033958435.1. Classification (NCBI taxonomy): domain Eukaryota; kingdom Metazoa; phylum Chordata; order Testudines; family Carettochelyidae; genus Carettochelys; species Carettochelys insculpta. Next base: position 146,250,358 of record NC_134137.1, read on the forward strand.
ATTCTAATCCTATCCCCTAAATCACTTGCAACCCTTCTCAGCTTGGTATCATGTGCAAACTTGATAAGTTTACTCTCTGTGTCATTAATTAAATCATTGATGAAGATATTGAACAGAACTGTTCCCACAACTGATCCTGTGGAACCCTGCTTATGATGTCCTTCCAGCATGACTGTGAACCATTGATAACCGATTGGATAACTGTTCCCAGAGAGTAGTTATGTACCCATCGTATAGCAGCCCATTCTAGGTTATGTTTCCCTAGTTTATTGATAAGGTTACGTCATGTCAAATGCTTCACTAAAGACTAGGTGTACCTTTTCTACTGCTTTCCCTTTATCCACAAGGCTTGTTTTCCTATCAAAGACAGCTGCCTGGTTGGTTTGACATAATTTCTTCTTTACAAATCCACGCAGACTGTTACTTATCCCCTTAATATCTTACAGATGTTTGCATATGAATTCCTTAATTATTTACACCACTATCTTCCCTGGCAAAGAAGTTAAGCTGTCTGGTCTGTAGTTTCCTGGATTGTCCTTGTTTTGTTTTATATACATGAGCACTATATTAGCTCTTTTCCAGTCATCTGGAATCTCTCTCATCTTCTATGACTTCCCAAAGGTGATAGAGGAGATATGAGTAATTAGCTTTCAGCTATGAGTATTCTTGTCTAAACTCCTTTATTTGTATATGGCATTGCTGTGTATCATTGGTATGGCTCTTGTCCATGACCCCATGTGCAGTTTTGGCATAAATACTAGTGTTTCCTTTCTTGGTTTGGAGCTTTGCCTGCACAGACTTCCCCTCCTTGCCTCAGCTCTCAGATCCACTGTCTCCTGAATGCTCCGTGCTGCAGGGGTTTGTTATTTTGGGCACGCATGATTGCTCCAATAGGAAATGAATATTTAAAAGTTCCCAAGGTTTTTTCTGCTCACCTGGCTGAAGAGTGTTGGAGTTTGGAATGCTCTGGATTACCACCTGGAGGCCAGTCATTCCAAATTACAAAACAACATGTTTATACTATCTTTAATTTAAGATTTGTCACATTAGGCTTTGCTCTACTTGTTGAGCTGTAGTACTGGGGTTTAAAAGCCCTTTAGGTTGAAATGAGGGCATGGGCAGTGTAGACAACACTCATTACAAATTGGACCCAATGCTAAATACATTGACCTAAACTCATAGGCTGTGGCCACACTAGCCACTCATTTCGAAAACTATTTCAAAATGAGGGCCAATTTCGAAATGAGCAGGAGAGTGACTACACAGAAATTGCTCATTTCAAAATTAATTTTGAAATTAAAAGGCATTCATTTTGAAATTATTATTCCACTCCTGTATTGGGAATAACGCCTCCTTTCAATGTTAATTTCGAAATGAAATGTCTGTAGATGCTCCCTGCCTGCCATTTCAAAATGAAAAGTCCTCCACAGAGCCGGCCCCTCCCACCAGCAGCCAGAGCTCTGTGGCTGTCAGCTATGGGCGCCTTAAAGCTGCAGGGACACAGAAACCCCGAGCAGGAAGCTGAGTGTGTGCTGGCAGATGTAGGAGCATGAGGTGGCCAGATGATACTCCCAAACACCCCCAGAAAGTGACACCCCTCTGTGGCCGCATGGATGGCTAGTAGCCAAGACCCCCAGTCAAGGAACTGCAACAGGGATATGCCCAGGCAAGGGACTCAGCCAGGTCATGGGGGCCCCTGGGCAAAGGCCTCCTGCACATGCACCCTGTCCCGGTGCACCTGGTGACATGGAACCACACCTGGCCGCTCACAGTGTGGCATGGCCTTGGCTGCCCAGTGTGCCACAAAGAACTCCTGCTTGCTCTTCATGAGGTTGTGGAGTGCACAGCAGGTGCCTATGACTGTGGGCGTGCTGGGCAGGCCTACCTCCAGGCACATTAGGAGGCACCTGAAAAATGCCTTGAGATGGCTGAATGCCCGCTTCACAGTGTTCCTAGCCTGGTTGAGGCAGGCATTGAAGAGGTCCTGGCTCTCATCGGTGTGTCCCACGTAGGGGCGCATTAGCCGGGGCTGGAGTGGGTAGGCAGCATCTGCGACGATGCACAGGGGCATGATCATGTCCCTGACCGGCAGCTCCCGTAGGGGGATGTAGGTGCCCTCTGCCATCCTGCAGCCGAGCCACGAGTTCCGCAGGATGTGGGCATCATGGGCCCTGCCCGGCCAGCCCACACAGATGTCCGTGAAACGTCCTTGGGCATCCACAAGGGCCTGGAGGATGACAGGGTCGTTGTCCTTTTGGATGATGTACCTTCCCCGGCTATGTGGTGGGACTCGGATGGCAATGTGGGGGCTGTCCAATGCACCGATGCAGTTGGAGAATCTCATCTGTTGGAAGCTGGCTATGGCAGCATCCACGTGTCCAAGGCAGATCAGGTGGCGCAGGAGGATCCTGTTGATAGCAGTGACAACCTGTAGGGGTAGAGGGCATGGGTACCCATGAGTGTGTGGTAGCATATGGGGGATCCCGCTCCCTGGGGCCCCCCTCTCTAGGACCCTGCCGTGTGTGTGTGCCTTACCTCAAGGAAGACAACCCCGATGGTGGCCTTCCCCACCCTGAATTGGTGGCCAACCAAGTGGTTGCTGTCCAGGTTGGCCAGCTTCCACATGGCTATGGCTGCTCATTTCTCCAGGGGGAGCGTGGGCCACATGCAGGTGTCCTGGTGGCAAAGTGCTGGTGCCAGCCAATGGCACAGCTCCATGAACGTGACCCAAGTCATCTGGAAGTTGCGGAGCCACTGGTCGTCATCCCACCATTCCCCGCTGGTGGGGTACTGCCAGAGGCAACGGTGGGGCTGGAACAGGGGGTGCTCCGGATGCACCATGGAAGGAGGCTAGCCAGGTGTTGGGCAGCATATAGCCTCATATGGCAAGCTGTCAGGATGGCCATCAGGCTGACCATGATGTCCAAGGTGTCCCCGTCAGTGAAGTGCTGCAGGTCCATTGCAGGCAGTGGTATGGTGGCTAACCAAGGCTCTGCCGAGTGCTGTGCTGGAGGTTGCGTGCTGCAAGCAGCCAGGGTCCTCAGCATGTGCATGGGGGATGTATTTGGGAGGGGCCTTTAAGGAGTCATCTGGCCCCTGTTCTAGGAAGGTCTTGTCGGCCATTTGACCCTGCCCTGGCAGTTTCCTGTCCCATTATTTTGAATTGAAGCTGTGGCTGTGTAGCTGCTCCATTTCGAAACGACTAGAGTCTTTTCGATGTTGTGGATTGACTCATTTCGAAATAGCTTATTTTGAAGTGATGGATAGGGATATGCCTTTTTGACGTCACTCCCCAATGTGGCGGCAGCCATAGTGTTGACTAGCCTTACGTTAGAGTAGGTTTATACTACCACAGTAAGTCCACCTAACGTATGCATCTCTAGCTGTATGAACAACATAGCTCGAATTGATGCCTCTTAGGTAGATCCTGTGGGGTCTGCAACATGTGGGGTTTACAGAAGACGCTCTCCCATCAATTTAACTTGCTCTTCTTATTGGGTAGATGGAAGCAATCTGGGATGGTTTTGGCAGGCCTTCACAAGACCTGCCAAGTCAAATGCTAGTGCATTGATCCTGGAGCTTCAATCTCTGCTGTAGTATAAATGTACCCAGATTAGCCTATGTGCAGAGGAGTATGGGAAGTAGAAGTTGTTAATGTAAAGGAAAGTAAGAATTAACCCTGGCTCATGCCTTTTCTGTGTTACCATTATATTTTGGGCCTCTGTGGTTTAATGGGTAAGTAAGGTTTTTAATGGGTGTGTTTAAAAATTGTGAATGTTTTATTAAAATGCTATCTATATTGATACAATTGGAAAGACATGGTGCAGATTTTAATTTAAATGATGTGTAACAGATAAAGCCAATAAAAAGGTGGTGAGAATGTGATTATTATAAGGGACATTTTAAAGTTAATTAGTATTATAATTGTAGCTTGCTAATTTGCAGGAGACCTCCAATTAACATCAGAAGGGTACTGTTAGGCTCTAGGACTATAGGTCTGTACTTCACTCTGTTATTGATGCACTGTTACCTATTAATATGCTATTTTCATCTTTGACTGTTATAATTGTTGCATTTTGTAAGTGATAATTGCTTGCTTAACTAATCATTTTCTTTCTTTTTACATGAAGTTTTGTTCATAATGTTGTCTAGTGATCCTCTATTAAATAAGATTATAATGCTTTTATAGGAAGACATAATTCTCTAATGGAAAAGGAGGATTTCAGTAACTTTACAAACCCAGCTCTTTATTTTGTAAATACCTTTTATATATATTTTGTTTAAAATTAACTCATTGATGTTGATATATTGGTTTGTGGTTCCTGTGTGTTTGGAAACTTAAACTGTTTCTGTCAGATTGAGTTGCTGGTGGTAAACGCTGGAAACATTGTAATATTGACAAAATATTCCTTACCATTCTCTTTTCTTCAAGTACTTTAGCTTGTGCAGTTGAAGAGCAAGTTTCCTTTTTAAAATAGTCATAAACATGATGCCAAAAGATGCATGTGTATATCACAGTGCCACTCATTTCCAGATTTTGCTTCTGAAGAACATAAAAATATTATTTTGTAGATGACTGTAAATCTACAGTTGTCATGTAATTCATTAGTAAAGTCAGTTGCTATTTTTTAACACTTTTTTTTTCTTTCGCCCCATATTTAGCTGGGATAGATGGGCAGCTGAAGATCATGTTCTTCGTGATACAGATGAAAACCGTAGATTACAACGTAAACTGGCAAGAAAAGCCGTGGCTCGCATGTAAGGAATATGTTCACCTCTTTACTTCAAATGGCTTTCATTTGAAATGACAGTATATGAGTTCTTAAAGAGAAGACTTATTTGTTATAAAATTCAAGTGTATGGGATCCACATATTTCACAGAAATGTCACTGAGAAGTGCCTTGAGGTATCTTGAAGCAGGGCTCTTTTCCCAGAAAGAAATATCAGTCTCTTGTACTAACTAGCCTTTTATGGCTGCAGAAAAGAACACTGTGGCAAGAGTACAGTAAAGTGTAAAAACATTCATTTGTCCACCACCGGATATAGTCCCTTGAGTACATTATTTTTGAAATAATAAATGTAATCACAAACATTCATCATTTATGTTTGTAGTTTTTGCTTTTGCATATAGTATTTCTTATTATGTTATGACAGTTTATTATGGTATGTCACTGTTATCTTATAAACAAATGGAGTAATGACAGCTTGAAATATTTTCTCAAATTCTCCTCCTTTAGGAGAAGAAAGGGAAGGAAGAAGAGATGTTGTCGGTTGCCTGGTGTTGACTCTGTGTTAAAAAGCCTTCCTGCTGAGGAAAATGATGAGAGTAGTGAAAACTGTGAGTTGTTTTCTATTGTATTTGATAAATAGCATGATGCAAGCGCAGTTATCAAATTGTTAACTTACTGAACTACAGCAATATCTCACTTTTACAAACCCCACTCTTATGAACAACCAGTTATATGAACAGTTTTTCCTGAGTAAGTGAATGGGATAGACACACAACAAAAGTTTACACCACTTCACATTCTGATATCTTTATTGTGTTGGTAAACACTTTGTGGTGATTTAAAAGATGAGAAGAAAATTATGCTGGGCACCATATTCTGACTTGTACTTTGTATTGTCTGTAACTTGAGAGTGTGTTCAGTTTGCACAATTACAGTAAAATGCTCATTATGAATGAATTGAGAATTGAGGTCAGAAAACAATCTGACTTGCTGTAGGGTTTGGTGTTATGGATGGTAATAGTACTGGCTAGAATGGTAATACACATGAAATACTTCATTTATTTAAAAATCAGCATACATTACCTCAGTTCTTGTTATTTGCCTACTTTAGAGGCAGACGATACTGTTTCAACCTCACTCAGCTCTTCTAGTCACTGTGACCCAGATTTTTAAAGCTATTTACATGTTGTTGCTGTGTGTCACCTACCTGATTTAGGACCTTAAATCTTATATTCAAGAATGGTTTAGACACACAGTTGTTGCAACACTAAGAACAGCAATGCCTTAAGTACCCTTGATCTACGACTAGTGTTGTACTGTCTGGCCCCATCTTTCCCTGCCATCCTTGTCTGGTGGGCAAGAAACGTGATGCTTGCTCAGTTCGCATTCTGCTTGTTCTGATCTTCAGGGCAACAAGATATTTCCCATCCTGCATTGTAAAGAGGTCTTTTTTGCCGTTCTGGTTGCCATTCCCAACCTTTTTCTTCTATCAGCCTGTAGGCTTGTGTGGCCATCTCCCAGCATCTGTCTGAGGAGGGCCACGCCTCCTTGCTACAACTTTCCTGGGCCTGCACTAGAATAGGGGAATTAGCTGCCTACACGATGGTAGGGGCTTATCCTCACTCTTCCCAGGCAGGTCAGGGCAATCAGTCCCCACAACTTAGCCTTTCTGTCAGATGGAGCCACAGTAGTCAGTCTGCCTGGGCTCCAAGCAGGGCAGGGCAATTAACAAACCAGCATCTGGTCTCTGTCAGGCAGAACCATATACAGTAATAGTCAGGGTTCTCTGGCTTACAAGTAGGGCAGGGCAATTAGCAACCAGGTTTCTGAGAAAAGGGATGAAAACCAGTGGCAGTATACAGGCTCAGGTGAGGGGTCATGCTACATGGCACAGGCCTCCTACTCTATGGTGGGGAATACTACCTTGCCAGAGTCAGTGGGGATCTGCCTGAAACATGTTGACCTCCCATCTACCAGACCACTGCTTGGCTCCCGTGGGTTATTTCCATCATTCCTTCTCAGGTGTAATTTTTCTTCCTCCTCCCTGGTACATAACCAAGGGTATTGGCAGCCGCTCCCTGGAAGCTCTGGTTGGTCCCTGAGGCAACAGTGGGTCTCCCTGGTGCTCACTTCCACCCATGGGGAAGAGTCTTTTGTTTCTGGATGCTTCTGCCCTACTGAGCAGCAGGGTTGGCCTTTTATACTCCCTCTTCCTGTCCTGCCCCTCTACTTCTGGTGAGTGGGGTATAGCCCTCTTGGCTCCGCCAACCAGGCAGCTTGGGACGTTTCCCTGGTGCCTGGGTCTGTGGGGGTCCAGGCTGCCTCGCTTCACAGCCATTTAGCCATGGCATTTTTCCTAGTAACTTTAAGGCCTGTTTGTATAGTTTTGGTGTGTCAAAATGGAGGGATAGCTCAGTGGTTTGAGCATTGACCTGTTAAACCTGGGCTTGTGAGTTCAATCCTTGAGGAGGCCATTTAGGGACTGGGGCAAGTAGATGTCAGGGATGGTGCTTAGTCCTGCCAAGAGGGCAGGGGACTGGACTAGATGACCTCCTGAGGTCCCTTCCACTTCTAGGAGATGTGTATCTCCAATTATATGTATGTGCGTGTTAGCATGCTGGCCATTGTGGTTCTCTGGTACAGACATCATTGTATTTACAACTTTTTCATTTCATATAACTTGCTCATAACTTCAATGTGGGTATATGAAGTGATAGTGGTTTATTTAAAAGCTCTTTCTTTTTGCCTCCTTAAGTTGAATAGCTTTTTGCTCACGACCAGAGTCTAGTGAAAATTAAAGATTCCTACTGCTGATTGAAAAAATTTAGGAATTTATATATATTAGTAAATGTTCATCAATTAAAATTGATCTGTAAATACTCTGTTTGAGCTTCCTAACTCATTGCACTTAAAATGTGCTTTCAGCATTCTTGGTATATACCTCCATTAAAAAAACGAAACAGAAAGAGAAACCTTAACAACCTTGAGTCAAATGTTAAAGAAAAAATGTTGGATATGAATCTATGTGCAATGTAATATGCAGAATAAATTTTGTGAAATGCCAAAGACAACTCTCTTCTGTCTCTCAAACAGCTATATGTAGTTCTTCTTCTGACGACAGTGATGAAGGAACAGATGAAGAAATAAAAAGTGAAGAAAGTGACATTGAAGAGAGGACAGAAATGGTATATTCCTATGAGCTCCCTTAATTTCAATAATACTTGTTTGAAGCACTGGAAAAATTAAGACAGGATAAATGAATCAATTGCTGAAGACTACACAACATGTAGTCATAGGGCCAGGACCAGAACTCACCATTTCTGACTCTTAATAACATTTTTGCTGTGATAAGCTATTCAGTATAATATAGTTTATTGCTCTAGATGGCATTGATCTCAATGTGTTGACTTGGATTTGTTCCTCTCGTTCTATTTCCGCTCTTGAGGTTTGCCAGAGAACAGCACTACCCAGATTTATAGTTCGTATAAATGTTACTAGTCTCTTCCAGGGAAACAGATGCTAATGCCATCAAGATTTTAATGGTGACTGTACTACAGTTTCTTTGAAGAGGGTCTGCCGACTCATATTATGCTAAAATTTAGATGTCTTTGAAAGAGTGTAAGTCCAGTAGAAATACATGTGAACCTCCGTACTCTGGGTCTCCCTAATCCAGGAACCTCCATGTTGTGGAGGAGGAAATGGTTGTGTGTGCTGTTGTTTGCCATTTCCCCAGATGGGGAGGAGGGAAGTGTGCAGAGCTGCTTCCCCTGAGTCTTCTCCCTGCAACTCCCATAGTGGTGCATGACATGGAGCCATGCATGGCTCCCAGGAGCTAGGTGCTAGGTAAGTGCTTCACCTGCTTCACCCTCAATGCAGTACCCTCCCTGGCCCAGCAAAATTTTAATCCAGGATACCCTATTTCCCAGGATTGCTGGATTAAGAAAGTTCAAGTATGTTTTCTTTGCACAAAATCTTCAGTGGAAACAGGTGCACATTAGTTTATAATCTCAAACACTGCAGATAATTTGAAAGTGAAATGAGTTTAAACAAGTGAAAAACTGGGCCCTGTTGACAACTTATTTTATTGATAAGCAAATTTAATATGAAAGTGGAAAGAGGAGACAGAAAAACATTGAAAAATAAATAGAAAATTTAAAGCCGGACTTCTAAGTTCGAGGTCTTCCTGGGAAGAAACTGCATTGTGTACTGTCTATTTAAATTCACAAACTATACTGGTGCATGTATTTTAGAATATAGGTAGTTACATTCAATTGCTGCTTTGCTGAAATTTTAATAGTAAAGTTTTGCCTACTACAGTAATTAGTAACATCAGTCATTTTTGGTTACACTGATTTGTGCTGTTGCAGAAAGAAGAACAGGAGATTCACACTAAAAGGGACATGGAAGAAAGAACAATAAGCATAGAAATTCCTGAAGTCTTGAAAAAAAAGCTCGAAGAAGACTGTTATTATATTAACAGGAGAAAAAGGGTATGATTTGATTACATGAGAGAATATAAGAAGAAAATATCTGGGCTATCAAAAGTCATACTTAAATGTGATTTCCATTAACTAATTTAATTTCACAGAAAAGGGAAAAAAGAGGTTTTGAAGACTAGAAGGGATAGAGCAGCTAAATAAACATTTCCCAAAACTGGATAGATAAGTTATTGAGGAGAGTATAATTTAAGGAACAAATCTGAAATGCATATATGTTTTGCTGAATAGAGACTAGTTAATTAGGCTTGACAGTGAACTACAAGTTGCTGTGGGTCATTGCTTAAACCAAGAATTGTATTATTTAACAGTCATCAAATTGTCTTTTCAGCTAGTGAAACTGCCTTGTCAGAGAAATATAATAACTATCCTGGAGTCATATGTGAAGCATTTTGCCATTAATGCAGCATTCTCAGCCAATGAAAGATCTCGGCACCATCAAATGACTTCACATGTCAACATGAATCTTCATTATGTCCCACCAGAAAAGAAGTAAGTAATGTCTACTGTTTGTTTGGGTGTCAACGTTTGAATTTCAAGACCAGGTTTTAGATGATGTGTGTTTTTGTGCTCACCCATGTATGGTGGACTCGTATCCCAATGTGTAAGACAACACGAAACTGCAAAGAAAGCTTTAGAGATGAGAAAATTACTATTATCCAAAGAGGAGTTGTAGTAATTGCTAATAATATACAGGGATATTGCCTCAATACTAATTTATTCATAAATTCCTTTATTAAGTCCAAAGGCCAAGTGATATTGTATAAAATTTACTTTAAACCCATCTAACCACTCCAAAGTGAACGGTCACTGGACCAAGTTCAGCATTGGTGCTCAGTGGTTCAGGAGCCAAAGTAGTGATCATCATGACTGAAAAGAGCCCCTGCAGTATGAATTCGTTGTTTTATATACTATGTATGTATATTATTCTCACAGTAAAATGATCAAATATTATTTTATCAACTATAGTTGGTTAATAACCAATCAGGATGCTTTTAATATGTTGTTATTAAATCAGTGTTCTAATTTCATGTGCTGCAAAGAGCCGCAGAAGACACCTTAAAGAGCCACTTGTGGCTCGTGAGCCTCTGCCTGAATATAATTTCAATACAACAACCAAGTATTTCTAAGCATAGGATCATTATACTTAAAAATGTTTTCCATTACATTTGGCCTGTCTCATCCTGACAGGCTCTTGCATGAACAGATAGGATCTGACATGCCTTAGATTCATAACTTTTTTATACCCTTCAACAAACAAATGATGCCATAGCCACTGCTGTCCTGGACATGTTACAGTTTGAAACAGTTTGTCCTTATTTCCAATTTAATCTAGACAAGGTTTACAATCTCCTTTCTCTCCAAAACCTCTCTTCCTTCTTGCTGATCAGTAGCTTTTTTATTGCACTTGGATAACTTCTTAAATTGATACTGGTATGTGGGATGCTGGCTCCTTCTTTACAGATTCTTTCTTTAAAGCATCTGCAGTCACCCCTTAACTGAACTTAAGCAAAATGATTATTTATTTTACATTTGTGTTATGAGAAATGATCACTCTCCCCTTCTGTCATGTAAATTAAGGCTTCTTATAAAGGTTTTAGTGATTTTTATTAACAATTTCTGTACATGTGCTGTACTTTCACCCCCTTCATGCCAGGAATCTTAAACACTAAAGGAACTTATCTTCCAATGCAAGGACTGGTGTGAGACACCTTCGCCCCATCCCCCGCTGGACTAAAATTAAACTTTGAGCTCCTTGATTTGATACCAGGTCAAGTTATAGGCACACAAACTCCATAAGTGCAGGTGTATCACAAAATACCTTCATAGGTCACCAGTTACAGACAAGTCATTTTCTTGTTTGATTAGGCTGCTGAATACGCTTGATCAGAAGCATCACTATGCAATGAAGATAAATGTGTGTGATGATAAAACCCTGCCTATATGCATATTTGTGATCAAGAATATTATCCTTCCTGCTCAGGGGTTAATGCCTATTAAATAACAGTCTTTGTAGATTGTACTATTTCAGCTTAATATTGGGTGGAGTCTTTAATCCTTTAAAAGAAAATAAACTTAAATTTGTTTTGTAATATTCTGTTTCAGCAATTTATAATTCTTATTTCCTGCAGTGCCTCAGATTGTGCTATGATGTATTTTGACAGGATAATGATACTTCTGTTCTTCTTGCAGTTTTGTATCCCAAATGGGTGCTTATCGTGAGACATCTGAAATGTGACTGGAGAAGTTCATATACTACTTTATGAATTTAAGCTAGTATATGTACGCTAGTTCAGACTATAAAAAAGTTAAAATCTATTAGACGTTGATTAAAATCAAATAAATTAGAGCAAGGAATATTTGAATTTAATTTGTTTAAATGTGTTCAGATTTAGGTGTCATTTTGAACATGAAAATGGACTTCATACCAGGAAAGGGTTTTAAACAGGGAAAACATGGCCTTTCTTTTTATGACTCCATTGATTGAACTGTGTTGCTGAGACTTGCTCTGTTAGCCTATTTCTAATGCCATCTAGTATGTTTAATGGATCTGACACTTCTAATCAAAGCCAGTGTTTCTCAGAGAGTGGATTGGGACCTCAACGTGGGTTCCAGCCCTGTTTCAATGGGGTCACAGGTCTGGCATTTGAAAACTGAGCATCAGAGCTGTGATTACAGCTCCTACCCGCACAAAGCTAAAGACCTCAAGATCATGTGTTAACTATTTTTGGACAGAAGGGGATTACACTAAAATGAAGTTCGAAAAAATCCTGATAATGAAAGATTCAAAAAGAATATTGACGTTCGAAAGGAGTTGTAGAAAGATTCTGAGAATAGGATGGATGCAGAACATCACTAGTGAGGAATTATGTAGAAAGATACAGTTGAAAGAGAGCCTGCTGCAGAAGATTGTAACATGGAAGCTACAAATATTTGGGCATATTTGCAGAATGAATGACGAACAAAAAATCAAGACCCTGGTATTCGGCATAATGGACGATTCAAATAGGAGAGACGGACCCCACAGAGAATGAGTAGACTGGTGCAGAGGTAGTCTACAGAAACAAGCCACTCCGCACTGGACAGGGAAAGATGGAAAGGAATAGTGAGAGAGGCATCAGACACCAACGGATGCAGAGCCCACATTACTGATGATGATAACTGTGTAATAGATATTTTAGTGTTTGTCTACATAGAGACTTACTGTGCAGCAAGCTGGGGATTAATTCTATAACATTCTAGCTTACTGAATACTGTCTGGTTGTGTGGACCCTACTACCTTATACTAAGTGTTCTGCACTGCAGTTTGTTGTATGGCTTTTTGAAACAGGGGTGTGTCAATTTTTAGTGGAGAAGAATAGGAGAAGAATTAAGATATAGGGAAGCAGCTGTATGTTCACAGACTGGCTCGCTGTTCACTGAGTCTCTTATTAGACAAGTTTTATAACAGTACTTGTCAATCTGCAGCCCATTAGGGTTCTATGTGACTCCTGAGACATTTTGTTTATCATTGCCCTCGTGAAGAGTTCCTGCCTTCCATCTTCAGAAGTTTTTTTTTCCGTACTGATATTATTAAATTGACATGCACGTAAAGCAAGGGGACAAATGTGCACTGATGATACATACCATTGGATGCATGGCTCTCACAGTCAAAGCTGAATGCAGACTGACTGTGAGAGCCCTGCGTCCAGTCTGCATCCAACAATGACTGTGAGTCGTGTGCACTCTGCATCTAATCAAAGCATTGCTACAGTTCAAGCAGCATATCCTGCTAATTCTAGGTATTCAAATGCAAATAGTAGAGCTACGCTGTCCTGGGTGACCATCGTGGTTACGACAGTCTTGTGGCCAGATAGAAGGAGGACCACTTGGGTTCTCCCACTAGCCTAGATTGCCCATCATTGCTTTACATCCATGCCATTCTACAATAGGTCTTCCAATACATTCCATCATTGCGCAGTAGCATTTGTGTAATTACAATCAGGTAATCTGCACAGGGAAATAGTTGTGGAGCCAAATAGACCAGTAAATTATCTGAGAACAATAATATAAAGTCTCTTCATGTTAATAAATAACTAGAGATGTTTTGGGGGCTGGGGGGGGAGCTAATATCCTGACTTGTGGAAAACAGAGGTTTATGTGCAAGTTCTGCATCTCAAATAGCAACTGTCTCAAGAACAAGCTATCAGAAATTAATGTCTTCTAATGTAAATATTCAGTTGTTTTTCTTGAAAAATAATTGACTTAGTAACATTCTCTTTGGCAAACAGATATTAAGCCTATAAGTTAGTAACTTCAAAGCAACAATTCCAGGGCTCTGTCATTTACAAATGACTTAAGGACAAGGGATCATTTGCGACCTAAATTAGAGTAATTCTGTCCTCCTAACTGCACCCAGAGGGTAAATAATGAAATGGTATGTCTTTGAAAAGTAATGCTTTCCCCAAAACTCTGCTCCTTTGTCCTTTCTCCCCTATACCATTGCATGCCATTCTGTAGTCTTTTTGTGTGAACTTGAAGATATTTCCTTTGGTATTTTTTATTAAGCCGAGTATGCCAGCTTCTCACCAGTGTTAACAGCACCATGTGAGATGAGTTACTTCATTTTGTAGATGGGGGAAGGTAAATGGAATCCAGTTTCTACTTATCCTATCTTCACTGCATAAGTAGTAAAGTTGACCAAGAACTTTTTTATAATAGCCCTTAACCTAGACTTCTACTTGGTCACCTTTTGAGTCCCTCCTAGACATGCCCTCCCGCTTTGTCAGTGAATCAGTGGTAACTGCTCTTTGAGTGCGGTCTTTCAACCAGCTGTACACCCACTTTACAGTAATTTCATATAGACCTCATTTACTTAAGAGATGGTCAATTGTGACTGTGTCAAATGCTTTACTAAAATCATGTCTATGGCTTCTACCTGTCTGCTATCCCAGTAATCCTGTTGAAATAAATTGGACTGATTTAGCATGATTTGTTCTCATCAAATCTGTGCTGGCTATTTGTAACCCTACTAACATCCTCGTGCTTACAAATTGTTCAGTAATCTGTTCCAGATATCAAAGATAGGCTGACTATTCTATAAATTCCCCGGCTCCTTTTTTGACTCCTTTTTAAAGATAGGTACTATATTTGCATTTCTCCAGACTTCACCTGTCTTTCATGAGTTCTCAAAAGTAATTGCAAACAGTTTTAAGATTACTTTAACTAGTTCCTTAAGTAATGGGGTGAATTTCATCAGGCTTTGCTGACTTGAATATGTCTAACTTCATTAAATGACCTTTAAGCTATTCTTTCTCTATTTTGGCTTGCGCTCTTTCCCGGGTTGTCATTGGTACTGGTTGTGTTGAGCATCTGTTACCATTAACCTTTCTGATGAGGTTGAATCAAAATAAGCATTAAACACTTCACTTTTTTGG